>NC_134246.1:24742500-34742500 GCF_965152275.1 Natator depressus
CCTTACACTTTACAAAGACTGATCCACAAAGAATCTTCTTATCTTTGCCTAAGTATACTCCTTTCCCTCTGTTTGGAAGCTCATCTTTTCCTCTGTAGTGACAAACCTACTTCTCTTGACTGTCAATCAGGAGGCAGCCACAGGGTGAGAGATTAGCATATGAGTTTCAGTCCCAATTCTACTTATGGCTACATACTCTGCTCTCCAGCGCGCGCGCGCACACACACACACACAAAAATCACAGATGAGTGGCCTCTCTTCTACTATGCAATTAAAAAACTACAAGCATATGTAAAACAAACATTTTATACTCAAACAAATTCTGCAAGCATTAGAGACAGGAAAATAAATACCAGAGATCGAAGTAGGGTTTGGAATGAAATATTTTCTTAACATAAGAATATTTCACAAATTACAGAATTATAGCTCCAATACAAAAATAGAAACAAGATTAAATATGGAATATGTGTTACATAAAAAGCTTTTGAAAATTATTGCCACTTACAAGGCAAACCCTAATCTGGCATTAAAAAAAAAAAGTACCAGTTGAAGACTTTATACATATTTACAACACCCAAAGGTTCAAAGAGAATTGCTGAGGCAATGTCAACCAATATATTGAATAAATAAGTAGAAAAATAATTTACACTGAGGGAGGTACAGTAAATATTTTTGCTAAGAAGGTCAGTCGGTCTCTCCCTCTGACAGGAAAAGCCAGTGCTCAGTAACCATTCTGGAATCCAGCTTCACTTGTGTCAATATCATGTTCCTTTACAGGGGTGGGGAGAAGAAAGGACAATATACAGTAAAAGTTATACACTTAAAAAAAACCAAAATCCTTCACCTTTAACATGTACTTTTACTGATGTAAACCTGGAAGCCCTATTAATGAAACAGCTGATCAGAAGGGAGGCGTTCACAATTGACCCAGCAGCCCTAAACTTTGTAGCACCATCAGGAATGCTCTATTCTCAGTTACTGAGACCCAGAGCCTCAAAAGTATTTAGGCTCCTAACTCCCACTGAAATCAAAAGCAGTTAGGAGCCTAAATACCTTTGAAGATCTGGTTCTAACAGACTATAGTGACCTGGCTGGAGGATCAAGCCATGAAGACAGAGTACCTTGAGTTGCAAGGAGGGAGAGACAGACACAGTAGGGCATGCAGTAAGCAGCAGAAGGGGGTATCAGATCTGAATGAAGCTAATCCCCAGACGCAGCCACAAAGAGGTGCCCTTTGCTGTGAGTAGAGCACCCCATGACAGAGGGTCATACCTAACATCATACTTTCCATACATTAGCTGTTCTGCTATTAAAACAATGTACCTGATTCAACTTCTTGAACTCTACCACTTGGAAGAAGATGTGCTCCAAGATATGCTTGGCATCTTGCTGCTCCTTTGGGAGTTTGTTTGTTACCCCTAAGATATCACCACATTTTCTGACATAAAACTCCAGGTCGTCTTCAGTACCTAACAAGGACGCACAGAGTGAGAGAGACAAATCACACACACTCTCTCTCTCTCACTCGCTCACACACACATGGAAATCATTCATGCATAAAGACATGGACCAGAAAGCAGAAGCAAAATGAGAGACCCATTAATATCAAATCAGCTGTAGTCCCACTACTGAGATTCACAGCAGGATCAGGGATTCTGAGTGGCCCCACTAGATCCTGATACTGAACACTTTAAAGTATTTTTTAGAGTAATTTCCATCACAAATTAGTGAGAGGAATCTAGGATCCTTTAACATGTATGGCTCCAAGAATCATATCCTAGCGACTACAGCTCTGGAAGTCATTCTGGACAATGATTGGAGAGGAAGGCAGGAGACTCGGAAAAAGAAGAGTCACTCTGCTATTAACATTTTGATCTACAACATGTCATGCATGTGAGAAGGATATTTTCCATGGACCTGATTTCCAGAGATACTAAGAACCCCTAACCCTAGATAAAATCAATGTGAAGCTGTAGGGGCACCGTACATCTGAAAATCAGGCCCTATGTTCCTACTGCAGCTAAAATGTCTCAAGTTATTTTGCTAAAGTTTTTCTCAAAAGAATGGGACTTCTGTATAAA
The DNA here is from genome assembly GCF_965152275.1 of Natator depressus. Taxonomy (NCBI): domain Eukaryota; kingdom Metazoa; phylum Chordata; order Testudines; family Cheloniidae; genus Natator; species Natator depressus. The sequence continues at coordinate 24,744,582 of NC_134246.1, forward strand.
TATGAATGTAATCCAACTTCAGAAGTTTGCCTTGCTTACATTTGTTTGTAATCTGTGCAAGACGAGCTTTCTCAGAGGAGAACGTTTCATCTAAGTCAAACAGGTCCAGCCTGGGCGGAGGTAATTCTCTGAAAGCAGGCGGGAAAACCTACAAGAGAAGATTTAATGTATTTTACTGTCAAGTGTTTTCCTTACATGCTGTAGAAAACTAGGAGACAGCTTTCAACTTGGATATCAGTAGAGCCTTTTGGAAATCTACGATAAGCCAAAACTCCACCATAAACTGAACACATTTCAAAACTTCATTTGTATTTCATATAGAGCTGTCGATTAATTGCAGTTAACTCGCACAAGTTAATTTTTTTGAGTTAATCACGATTAATCGCAGTTTTAATCACACTGTTAAAAGAATACCGATTGAAATTTATTAAATATTTTTGGATTTTTTTCCTACATTTTCAAATATATTTATTTCAATTACAACACAGAATACAAAGTGTACAGTGCTCACTTTATTTTTTATAACAAATATTTGCACTGTAAAAATGATAATAGTATTTTGCAATTCACCTCATACAAGTACTGTAGTGCAGTCTTTATCGTGAAAGTGCAACTTATAAACGTAGAAATATTTGTGTTACATAACTGCACTCAAAAACAAAACAATTATAAATCTTTAGAGCCTATAAGTCCAGTCGGTCTTACTTCTTGTTCAGCCAATTGCTCAGACAAACAAGTTTGTTTACATTTGCAGGAGATAAGGCTGCCCGCTTTTTGTTTACTGTGTCATCTGAAAGTGAGAACAGGAGTTTGCATGGCACCGTTGTAGCTGGCGTCGCAAGGTATTTACATGCCAGATGCGCTAAAGATTCAATATGTTCCTTCATGCTTCAATCACCATTCCATAGGACATGCGTCCATGCTGATGATGGGTTTTGCTCAATAATGATCTAAAGTAGTACAGACCAACACATGTTCATTTTCATCATCTGAGTCATATGCTACCAGCAGAAAGTTGATTTTCTTTTTTGGTGGTTAGGGTTCTGTAGTTTCTGCATCAGAGTATTGCTCTTTTAAGATTTCTGAAAGCATGCTTCACACCTCACCCCTTTCAGATTTTGGAAGGCACTTCAGATTCTTAAACCTTTAGTCGAGTGCTGTAGCTATCTTTAGAAATCTCACATTGGTACCTTCTTTGTGTATTGTCAAATCTGCAGCAAAAGTGTTCTTAAAAATGAACTACAGGTGCTGGGTCATCATCCAAGACTACTATAACATGAAACATATGGCAGAATGTGAGTAAAACAGCTGGGAACATACAATTCTCCACTAAGGAGTTCCATCACAAATTTAATTAATGCGTTATTTTTTTAATGAATGTCATCAGCATGGAAGCATGTCCTCTGGATTCGTGGCTGAAGCATGAAGGGGCATACGAATGTTTAGCATATTTGGCATGTACCTTGCAATGCTGGCTACAAAAGTGTTATGCGCATACCTGTTCTCACTTTTAGGTGACACTGTAAACAAGAAGCGGGCAGCATTATCTCCTGCAAATGTAAACAATCTTGTTTGTCTGAGCTATTGGCTGAACAAGAAGTAGGACCGAGTAGACTTGTTGGCTCTAAAGATTTATAATTGTTTTATTTTTGAATGCAGTTATTTTTTGTACATAATTCTACATTTGTAAGTTCAACTTTCACGATAAAGAGGTTGCGCTACAGTACTTGTATTAGGCGAATTGAAAAATACTATTTCTTTTGCTTTTTTTACAGTGCAAATATTTGTAGTCAGAAATAAATATAAAGTGAGCACTGTACACTTTGTATTCTGTGTTGTAATTGAAATCAATATATTTGAAAATGTAGAAAACATCCACAAATATTAAGTAAATGGTATTGTTAAACTTATATCTCATAATATATAAGTAGTAGTATTGTTTAAATTTTTTTTTAACTGCGTGGTTAATCATGGTTAATTTTTTTAATCGCTTGACAGCCCTAATTTCATAAAAATAACTAGATAGTCTACATATTGCCTAGGAACAAGCATGCCAGCACCTCTCCTTTTTCCCCATTTCATTTTATTCTCTTAGTTGTTTTCTTTTTAAACCAATTAAAACCAAGGACAAGAACTAGATCCTCTTCTGGCCTGGTTATTCCTATATAGGGGGCCAAGAAACAGCTAGAGTCTGAATGTGCAGTTTCTATCACATTCTTCTACTCAAGGCTCGGAAAAGATATGTGTCTGCCCACCTCCACCCCCTTTCTACAGTCAAAGTAGCATGGGGTTCAGTCTCCAAAGCCTGTGATTCCTCGCAGCTGCAGGAACAGCTCTGATGTGAGCTCAGCAAGGATAGAATAGCTCTGGCTGCTCCGCTGCCTCCTTGTGGGAGCCCTAACGAGAGCAGGATGGGAGCCTGACTGCCTCTGCCTGAACCTAGGGAAAGAGTTAAGATACTGACTGTGGCCCCAGGACCTTTCTGAAATAACATTTGGCCTTCACACTAAAAACACTGGGCACCTCTGGCTCAGAGCAACATAAAGCAGCTAGGGAGACTTGTGGAAACACTAGATGTATGGAGCATTTTAACATCTCCAGGATATAGTGGGTTCTGCTGGCAGCTGTCTCAGTTTGCTTATCCTGTGTGCACTTAAGGGGTTTCATTGTTTTCAGTCACATAATCTGACTGAACACACATTCATAAGACCATAAAGAGTGCTACTTCATAAAAGGCATGTACTAAGGCACTCAAATGGTTAATGTTCTACCGTTTCTGTCTCTTCCATGTAGTTCTTTACAATAAAGAGAGGTTCACATTACAAGGTGGATTCTGTGCCTCTCAGGGGTCAGTCAGGAGCTCAGTCAGGTAAGATTACTCACAGCTGGCTGGAGTGCAGGTAGTGGAGTCTCAAACTGAGGCTGAATGAGCTGGAGAGGTTCATGTTTCACATTCAGCTGTTCATAAGATCTACAATCAAGAAAAAGGCACAGTCTGAGGGGAGGAGATGATAATACATTGTCTGTTTACACTTGCATGTGTAAGATACAGACTGTGAATTTGAATTTGCCCAGGACACCAAGGTTAACACCCTATTTGTGAAAATATGTCATGGGTTCTTTTATGACCACACTTACACAGTAACTTTGATCTCTGCAACAACTACAAAGCAACTGCTTCTAAAAAATGGACAAGCACTCACTACAATGCAGATAGATTGCTCAGCTTTTCTATTTGTAACCTATGGCATGTTTAAATCCAAGTGTCCCAGGGTGAAAGTTCAGGGTATGCATCTAATCAGCATCTTACAAGATTACATTAAGGAAGTGAAAGTGTTTCCTTCAGTATAGGTATGCTTACAAACACACCCAGAGGAAATGCAGAATAAGACCAAACACACAAACACTTCATAGGTGCTAACTTGATAACTTTAGGGAGGGAGGTTGTATCCAGCTGATAAATTGACATATCAAAGAGCGTTGTGAAATCTCGTGGGTTCTCGTCTCCCTCTTGTAGACACACTCGTAGTCGCTCAGACAGAGTGGCTATATCCGGAAGCATCGTATAGTCTGAAATCTGAACACAATGACACTGCTATGAGTAAGGGGAACTACCTCAAATACGCTCCTCCTACTTTGTACTTCACTTAAAAAAATAAATCATTTTTTCTAGATGAGATAACTTCAGTTTACACTTTTTCCCTCCCAAGACTCTTCACAATGCAGGTCACTATACTTCGTTAAGAATGTCACAGAGAACTATTTAGTTTCATGTGAAAAGAAAGTGAACACGAGCGCCAGCTTGCCTGCTGCAGGTGGAAGCTAAGGTGCCAGGCCAGTCGGTCGGCTGTCCCTGTGGCCCCAGCTAGGCACAGAGGCGATCAGAGAAGCTCTGACTCTGTGTGTGCCTACCCCCAACCGCAGCCAATGGGAGCTGCGGGGGCGGTGCCTGCAGGCGCACCACTGGCAGCGCGCACCATGCGTAGCTGCCTGGCCACATCGTGGCCGCTTCCGGGAGCGGCACGGGGCCAGGGTGGAGGGGATCCTGCCTTAGCCCTGCTGCGCCACCAACTGAGAGCTGCCTGAGGAAAGCAGCACCCAGTCGGAGCCCGCACCCCTCCCTACACCCCTACCCCCAGCCCCAGCCCTGAGCACCAACCCACTCCCAAAGAATGTACACCCACCCCAAACCCCCTGCCATGAGCCCCCTCCTGCACCCTAACTCCCTCCCAGAGCCTGCACCCCAACCCCCTGCCCAAGCCCTGAACCTGCTCCCACACTCCAAACCCCTCAGACCCAGCCCGGATCCCCCTCCCACATCCTGAACCCCTCATTTCTGGCCCCACCCCAGAGCCTAGGGGAAGCCCCGAGCTGCCTCTGGCCCCCCCACCGTGGGGCTGTGTGTGGCCCGCAACTGATTTTTTCTGCTGTTCCACACCCTTGTGCTTCAGGAACTAGTAGGTGTGTCAAGTGTGCCAAATCTGCTGCTAATTAATAGATTGCAAGCTTGTCAAATTGAAGTTCAGATTAACTTGTGTGTGTTATTTATAGAGCAATTCCCTCTTCCCCTGTGTGTGTAAGGTATTTTCAAGTAAAAGAAAATACATTCATATGCAACATTTTTCAAAAGTTTGCCCCCAAATTGACCAATTGGCTTGTCCCCACTCAGCTAAAGAAATGTTCTATTTGCTACATGTTTGCCCCTGAAGTGTGAGGGCGCAGAGCAGAAATGCAAAAGTATCAGACTTAAAAAGTGGTCTCCACAATAAAGTTTAAAGTAATCTAAAAAAATCTGGAAAAAAGGAATGGTAACTGTGATGCACTCTATATGATTTTACAAAAATATGCCAATGAGTGTGAATATAATGTAACTGGAATATGCTTTATGCAAAAGGTCTCTTGTAAGGTATCATTACAAAGCTTAATCTACTGAGTGTGTTCATCCTATGTCTATAAATGTATCACTCTTATATTTCATATTTCTAGTTTCAGATACAACTCAGAGGGCCTACTGTAATTATGCAAAGTGTGGGCAATTAATGGTGGTTTGGAATCTTGATGGCTCCCATCAGCCAGGATAATTGACTGTGGATTGCTGTTTTCAGGCAGGCCTTCCTGTGAGTCAGGCTGGGAGGAATGGAGGTTGGGGTCTCACAGGACATGTGATCATGTCACCTGAACTGGAATCCATTTTTAAACTTGGTGCTTTTCCAATGAGAAGGAAGGGTGGGAACCCAGAGGGACAAAGGATTCCCACCATATGCAAAAGATATATAAATGGGTGGAACAGAACAACGAAGAGCCATCATGAGGAATCCCCTAGCTAACACCTGAGCTGGAACAAGAGCTGTACCAGGGGAAAGGATTGTGCCCAGACTAGGAAGGTGTCCAGTCTGAGAAAGAAATTTATTGAAGCATCTCTAAGGGTGAGATTTTACCTATATTCAGTTGTATTACTGTATTAGGTTTAGATTTGCATGTTTCGTTTTACTGTACTTGGTAATTCACTTTGTTCTGTCTGTTACTACTTGGAACCACTTAAATCCTACTTTCTATATTTAATAAAATCACTTTTTACTTATTAATTAACCCAGAATATGTATTAATACTTGGGGGTACAAACAGCTATGCATATCTCTCTATCAGTGTTATAGAGGGCGAACAATTTATGAGTTTACCCTGTATAAGCTTTATACAAAGTAAAATGGATTTATATAGGATCTGGACCCCACTGGGAGTTGGGCATCTGAGTGTTAAAGACAGGAACACTTCTGTAAGCTGCTTTCAATTGAGCCTACAGCTGTTAGGGGACATGGTTCAGACCTGGGTCTGTCTTTGCAGCAGGCTAGTGGGTCTGGCTCAGACCAGGCAGGGCACTGAAGTCCTAAGCTGACTGGGCAGGAAAGCAGGGTCAGAAGTAGTCTTGGCATATCAGGTGGCAGTCCCAAGGGGGTTTCTGTGATCCAACCCATCACAGAAACCAGTGGCAACTAGGATAAAAACACGTCCATGACTGACATTTTATGATGAATAACTACCCAAATACGGCAGTAAATCCTAATCTACATGTGGCAAAAACGCCAAGGATATCTCCAAAATTCCCCCGAAAACAGTTTCAGTTTTTGAGACCTTGAAGTTCATTCACTACAACATCTGGATGCAATACCAACAAAAGCCACATTAGAAGGTACATTAAAATACTGTTTGTTCTTACATATCTCTCTAAAATGTTGAACATTTGAGTTCAGGATCCAAACTCAAATATCTAGGTAAAAGCTTGACCAGCACATCAGGGTTAGCATCCATGCTGATGTCTCAAAGAGCGCAGATAATGAGGACTGAATCTTGATCTGAGAGATTCCAGATTATGGGGGTTTAAGTAAGACTATAATTGTATTTTAATGTCTTCTTGTTATTTTCAATCAGTGGCAACTGACATGTTATTACTCAACAACAAAAACATTTAACAAAATGCCCTGCTAGAGAGAGATCTGACTTGCCAAGTTTCAGTCTGAGGAGACTTTTTAAACCTGAAAATTAAACAAAACTCTTAAGGCAGGGGAAGTCAATTATTTTTTGTCAAGGTCCAGATTTCTTGGTTAAGGTATAGTCATGGTCCAGACTCCAGAGAAAATATAATAATAATAATGATAATATGTAAATGAAAAGATTTAGGGGTCCATTCAAAAGCATCTGGTGATCAGGATTTGGCCTGCTGTCTGCCTATTTACTACCCTGTCCTAAGGGATCTGTAATAAGAACAGGTTTCAGAGTAACATCTGTGTATCTGTAATAACATAGATACAGCCTTGAACTATGGGGTGCTAGGCAGGTACTTCTGTAATTCTGGTCCTAGTGGATTAAAAGATTATTAGCTATCACACGATGAATGTCTCTTACCTCAGGTTCCTCTGCATCAATCTGATTTAAATGGATGTCCGTGGTTGTGAGCCACTGGAAAATCACATCCTGTGGATCCACAGATGCATGTTAATTTTTTGGAGTGCCCGAATAATTTACTGTAATGCTAAAACATTTTAAAACTCCTTGTCAAATCCACCCGTTGGAAGAGATGACGTAAATATGAAAGGAGCCGGATAAAACAATAAAGAATATCAGGGGGAGAAAACCGGTAATATTAAGAGTATTTGTATTACTTATCAAAGCAACAAAAACATGGCAAGGAGTGCACTTTATAATGGATGCAGGTCAATTGCAAGGCAAGAGGATGAAAACCAATTCAGTTCATCCACCTGAAAAACGTGGGCTGTCTGAAGTTCATAAGTGTTCTTGAAAAATGCAATAATGGGTAAATGATTGCTGAATTGTACTTTCAGGGGGAATACTTTAACAGTAGAGATTGCTAGCTACTGGACTTGGGCAAGGACTATGAGGACAAACGGGAAGTGCAACTCAACTGAGTTGCGTTAACTTAGAGAGGTTAATTTGGCCTTATGTTTTTAACATGTATTTGTATAGCAATGCAAATCATGACAGTCCTTTATCAGCCAGTCAGAATACTACTTTCATAATATTTGTTTTAAAAAGGAAAATGCATAGAGAGGTGCACGAAGCTCAAGATGCAGTTACAAATCAGCCTACAAAAGAAGTCATGTTACAAAGAAACACATACAGAAACTGAAAGAACATGTAGACACAAATTGCCTAATAATCTGGATCAAGTAGAACAGTTATCTAGGGCTAGAACAATGATTGTAATACCAAAATTCTCTAACCCCCCCCCCTTTTTTTTAAATAAACAGACAGGGATAGTAATACATGCCAACTTTTGTGAAGCACTTTGTGATATTTAAACAAAAGGAGCTGTAAGTGCAAAATATTATTAATTGTGTTGCCACATGTCTAGCTGTGACAAATTTCAACTATTTAATGACCAAAAAAACCCTACTGCATATTTTAAACACACACACACACAAACACACACACACACACAAACATAATCATGGTCAAGAGAGCAGAAGCAGTAAAAAGCTCTCCAGAATTCCGCTTTGCAACATACAGAGTTAGGTGCTCAACTGCTATCAGTGCCTTTGAAAATCTCTCTCACTATTTCAATGCCAAGTCTGGTTCTCCATCCCCCAACTATTTCATAGCGATGCTAGTATCTGTGCTCTGGGAACAAACTACAAGGGTTGGGTGTGCTTGTGAATGCTATGAAAAGACTAATGATAATTTTAAAATATATTTTAAAAGTCTACCATGATCTTGCCATTTTCTTCTTTATCCAAATATTGGTCACTGAACATGTGGCAAGATCCCAACACTGCCATTTTTCCACCTTGGTTCTGTCAACAAAGTTAACATATAAAAAAAAAGTCAGATCCCAAACATTCAGGGGATTTCATACCATGCTCTAAACTATTACATTATTTTAATTAGAGGGAAATGGGAACTTTGGAACAAGAAGTAGGTATGACAACTTGCAAGAGGACAATCTGTTGAACGTGTAGCATTAGTATAAAATAAATGCATTATTTTAGAAGATTTATTCTTTTATTAAGATTACCTTAGAAGAAGTGCTCTGTATTAATGGGATTGGAGAGCTATTTCATGGGCATTCCACAAAGCAGAGCAACAAATAAGATTACATCAACAATAAGCAAATTGTATGTATTTTATTGTAGTTTTTGACTCCTTAAAAAAACAAACCTACTCATCAATAGGAGCAAGAAAGATAAGATCTTAACTGAGATTAATACATAGGTGCGCATGAGATTAGTTCTCTTGAGTAATTCAGAGTCAGTACCTGCAAAAGTGAGGCATGCATGCAAGTCAACATAGCTTTCAAAGCCCCAGGCTAGCTAACAAAACAAAGGCATAGCAATTTTTGCTGTTTATAAGTAGAATTACAAAAAATGCACACAATTATATTTTAATTACCTGAATTAAAAATGTCATATAAAGAATTATGTATAAGGACACCCTTCCCCCAAAGAAATAGTAAGTTTTCAAGACAGCACAACAACCAGTAATATTTCTTGTGGGCACCAAGATAAAAATTCATAGCAAATAATGTAACCATAAAAACTGCTGTTGTAAAGAACTTGAACTTGCTTCAAACAGGGTTCCAGTTTACTTGTATCGATCAAAGGATAAACATAATGGTAAATTTCTGAGTATGAATGGAATGCTTGTACTTTCTATTTAGCTCCTACTTGGTAAATGACCCCAGGAAAGGAAACAACCTAAAGCAAGTGACTTTTATCCCCTAACACATCCTCAGCTGTTACTGTTTCACAGAATCATAGAAATGTAGGGATAGAAGGAACCTTAAGAGGTCATCTAGTCCAGTCCTTCGTGCAGGACCAAATACACTAGATCATTGTGACAGACTGTACCCCATGTACATTCTTTTACAAAACCATTTTGTACAAAGTATACCTTGTGAGGTATCACTTGAAAACTCAATCTGCTGAACATTATTGTCCTGGTAAAATATGTGTGGCAACACTGTATGTAAATTTATAAGATTCTACTGTATAATATTGCTGTGCCAAGTTCCAAAGTTAGAAAAACAGGCCCAAACCAGTTTTTCAGACACAAAAGACATACTGACACCCCGGCCAAGTATCAGCATAATCAAATGGACTATCGTGGGCTATCACCTGATTAAGAAGCCATTCTTTGGCCGAAAGAAGGGTAAGAACGAGAACTTTACATATTGGCAATGGAACAGCTGAGGGGTTTCTGGGTAAACAGACTGACTGTAACCTGAACCCCAGCTGGAGGTAATCCTCAAAGAGGGGAGAACGGTATAAGAATGAGAAACAGAGGCTTCCAAATCGACTCTCTCTACTCCACTCGTCTCTGCTCACAGCAGCAACACCTGAAGAAACACTGAACCATAGGAGGGGTCCTGGTCTGGAGGCTTCCAGTCAATAAGGACTGTGAAGAGTACAGGGTGAGAAAAACCTTTGCTTTGAATCCATTTAGCTTGCTAAATTGGATACCAATCTGCATTTTATCATTTATTTTATTTGTAACCAATTCTGACTTTTATGCCTCATTACTTGTAATCACTTAAAATCTATTTTTCAGTAGTTAATAAACTTGTTTTATTATTTTATCTAAACCACTGCATGTTTGGATTGAGGTGTTGGGAATCTCCACGTGAGATAACAAGGTTTGTGAATATCATTTTCTATTAATGAAATGCATAGTCCAGTAGAGTGCTGGCCAGTAAAAGATGCACATTTCTGGGAGAAGATCTGGGACTGGGAAGTTGCTGGCATCGCTCTGTATGTAATTCATGAGTGACTGGACGCAGCATTCATGTAATTCAGTTGGAACAGATTTTACACGTTAGAGGCTGTGTGTGCAAGTGGTTGCTCTACCAGCGAAGCAGTATAAAAGGCATGCCAGGTTAGAGATTTGAGAGGACAACGGTTCAACAGTTCAAATTGTACCCTCAGGAATGTCACAGTCTTCCTTGACAGGTGCTTGTCTAACCGGTTCTTTAAAATCTATAATGATGAGGATTCTACAACCTCCCTCGGAAGTCTATTCCAGTGCTTAACTATCTTTATAGTTAGATTTTCCAAATATCTAACCTAAATCTCCCTTGCTACAGATTAGGCAGATGACTTCTTGTGCTACCTTCAGTTGACATGGAAAACAATTGATCACCGTCCTTTTTATAACAGCCCTTACCATATCTGAAGACTTATCAAGTCCCCCCTCAGTCTTCTTTTCTCAAAACTAAACATGCCCGGTTTTTTTAACCTTTTCAAATAGGTCAGGTTTTCTAAACCTTTTATCATTTTGGTTACTCTTCTCTGGACTCCCTCCACTTGGTCCAGATCTTTCTTGAAGTGTGGCGCTCAGAACTAGATACAGTACTCCAGCTAATGCCTCACCATGGCCAAGTAGAGAGGGACAATTACCTCCCATGTCTTACATACGACACTCCTGTTAATACACCTCAGACTGATATTAGCCTTTTTTGCAACTGCTTCATATTGATGACTCATTTTCAATTTGTGATCCACTATACCCCCAGATCCTTTTCAGCAGTACTACTGCCTAGCCAGTTATTCCCCATTTTGTACTTGTGCATTTGATTTTTCCTTCCTGAATGTAGTACTTTGCACTTATCTTTATTGAATTTCATCTCATTGAATTCAGACCAATCCTCCAATTTTCAAGGTGATTTTGAATTCTAATCCCATCCTCCAAAGTGTTTGCAACCCCTCCCAATTTGGGATCATCTTCAAATTTTATAAGCATACTCTCCATTCCATAATCCAAGTCGCTAATGAACATACTGAATAGTACCAGACCCAGGACTGACACTTGTGGGACTCCATTAGATACATCCTCCCAGTTTGACAGCAAACTATTGATAACTACTCTGAGTACAATCTTTCAAGTTATGCACCCATCCTACAGCAATTTCATCTAGATCACATCTCCCTAATTTAATTATGAAATCAAGATATATCGTGTCTATTGCTTCCTCCCTATCCACAAGGCCAGTAACCCTCTCAAAAGAAGGAAATTAGGTTGGTTTGGAATTATATGTTCTTGACAAATCCAAGGGGCTATTCCTTATAACCCTATTATCCTCCAGGTGCTTACAAACTGATTGTACAGTAATTTGTTCCAGTACCTTTCTAGGTATCAAAGTTAGGCTGACTGGTCTATAATTTCCTCATCCTCTTTGTTCCCCTTTTAAAAGATAGGTACAATGTTTGCCCTTCTCCAGTCCTCTGGAACCTCACTGGTCCTCCATGAGGTCTCAAAGACAGTCCTTAATGGTTCCAAGATTGCTTCAACTAGTTCCTTAGGATCAAGCCCTGCCGACTTGAGTACATCTAACTTACCTAAATACAGTGGAACCCCATTAATCCAACCTCACTGGGACAGGGGTCAGATCGGATAATCAAAAGTTCAGATAATCTGGAGAATGGACAAAGAGCTTCAGCTCTGGACAGTGGGCTCCCACTGTCAGCTCCGCTGCCTGCGGCTGAAGCATCAGTTTCCCATATTCCTGTGTGTGCACACTAGTGGCTCGGTTAATACTGAGAGCCGGATAGTAGAGGCTTGGATAAAGGGGGTTCTACTGTATTCTTTAACCTGTTCTTTCCCTATTTTGGCTTATACTCCTTCTTCCTTGTTAATATTAATTGTATTATGTATCTGGTCACAATTTACCTTTTTAGTGAAAACTGAAGCAAAACAGGAACTAAACACCGCAGCTTTCTTGATGTTGTCATTTAAGCACTCTCCTTCCCTGCTACACAGAGACCTACAATTTCCTTCATCTTTGTCTTATTCCTAATGTATTTAAAGAACCTCTTCTTTTTGCCTGTTATGTCCCTTATTAGATTTAACTCATTTGTGCCTTAGCCTTTCTGATTTTGCTACTTGTGTTATTCTTCTGCAGTCCTCCTTAACAATATGTCGATGTTTCCACTTTGTGTAAGATTCCTTTTAGATTTTCAGGACTTTAAAGAGCTCCTGATGGAGCCATGCTGGCCTCTTACTATTCTTCATATCATTCCTTCACATTGGGATAGTTTGTTTTTGTATCTTTAAATAGTGTCTTCTTGAGAAACTGCTAGCTCGCCTGAACTCATCTTTCCCTTACATATTCTTCCCATGGGACCTTACCCCTGTTAAAATCTGCTTTTTTGAAGTCATTGTCCTCATTCTGCTGCTCTCACTCCTTCCTTTCCTTAGGCCTGGTCTACGCTGGGGGTGGGGAGAAATCCATCTAAGTTATGCAACTTCAGCTATGTGAATAACATAGCTGAAGTCGACGTACTTAGATCTACTTACTGCGGTGTCTTCACTGCGGTAAGTCAATGGCTGATGCTCTCCCGTCAACTCTGCCTGTGCTTCTCGCCCTGATGGAGTACCAGAGTCGATGGGAGAGCGCTTGGCGGTCGATTTATCGTGTCTAGACTAGATACGATAAATCAACCCCTGCTGGATCGATCGCTGCCTGTCGATCCAGTGGGTAATGTAGACAAACTCTTAGAAAAATGAACTCTATCACTTATTAATCACTTTCACCCAAACTGCCTTCAACTTTTAAATTCGCAGCCATTTCTTCCCTATGTGTCAGAATCAAAACTAAAATGGCTGTCCACCTGGCTGCTTCCTCCACCTACTGAAACAAAAAGTTGTCCCCCATTCATTCCAAGAACTTATTGGAAATTCTGAATTTTGATGTATTACTTTTCTAGCGGATGTCAGGGGAATTAAAGTCCCCCATTACTAGTAGGTCTGTGTTTTGGATATGTCTGTTATTTTGTTCTCAAATAGCCTCATTTACCTCCTTTCTGATTTCCTTATTAAGCTTATCTACTGTTCTTTCATTATATATTGCTATTCTTTTCCCTACCTCACTTCTCTCAAACAGATTATATATTTTCTTTCTAATCCTTTTCTCTGCCCTGACAGAGATTCTACCATTGTCTTCAGCTTCATCTTCCAGCATTTTGTCTATAATTTCCTCCAGCTAAATAGAAAAAAAGAAAGCCTAATTAAAGATCAGTTCTACTCCCTTGACTTTCATGCTATTTTCTTATATCAAAAGGGAGATTGCCAGGGAGAGTACGTGATGAGAACTCTGATGGAAACAACATTTTCTTACCCCCTCTGAGGAAAGAAGCAGAATCTTTAGAAGATCATTGGTAATTTTGTTGAGAATCAAGGGCCAAATTTCCATATAGCCGAGGCACGCTGTTGTGCTCACAAAATATACAAGCCCTTTCACTTGTGCAGTGAAATCAGATCACACACACAAATTATGAATTAGATGGATGGGCATGCACCGTTATCTGATTTGCACATGCAATTGTTGCCTAAATAAATTTAAAAGACTGGCTTCAGATTATCAGGTTCTCATCTCTCAGACAAGTGTTCATTTAATTTTCTCACTATATCAAAACCAAAAGAAAACTTACACATTCAGAAATTTAGGGAAGATAATATTCACTAAAATTTAATTAAAGAGCTTTTAAAAATACATTACACATTTATGCCCTGTCTCCTTTGCGACAAACCTGCTAGCAGCAACTGTGTTTAAATTCACATTTCTGATCCAGTTTCCTTGGCCTGTATGGTCTAGAATTTTTTTCATCTGACAACCCTGTTAGACTTCAGTTATTAACTGATGCAACAGACTACCTAAGGGTTTGGATAACCACTTTACGGTTTAGTCCATAGCACTGGTATGTTGTTATGGTTCTCAGATAAAATATTCCTGTCCAAGGAAAGAGTGCTAGAACTCAGCTAAACAGCAGTGTTGAAATGCAATTTGAACCGGCACGGTTCTGATCCAAGGGGGATCAAGGCTTTATATGGACTTGATGGTTAACATATTTCAGAAATGTATGTTTGTGCATGTAATTTCAAAATGACCACATGTATAAACACTTGCTCCATAAATGTAAGTAAGAGTGGTGGGCGAGAAAACTGTTCCGTCTATCATTGCCATGGAAGTAGGCAGGCTGCGATTTGGCAAGTGCTGCCCCAGGCTCCCCTGTCTTAAATGGGCTGGAGACCTTGTCATAATATGACTTCATGCACTTTTATTGCCTCTGATTTTTTATGGGGTCTATTTTATCCATAACATGTATCTGTAACTTTGTGCACATTTAGGGGAGGAGTCCCTACATCGCTAAGATACCAAATATAAAATTTCATGTTAACATATTAACCATTAAATGTAAGCATCACTTAGTACTTATTATGAAGAAATGTTTGCAAACTAGCAAGTACCAAACCAAAGCCAATGGCTAAGATCATGGATACAAACATCTTTTCAGTTCCAAGAGTCCCTAACTCAAAATTGCCTACCTATGCAGCTGAACTGATAATGGTTACTAGATGGTTACTACAATGGTGGAAAGAGAGTAAAACTGGAAATAAGAAACAAAAAGTACATAATCTTTGGTGATGATCAAACATTTTTCTTCTTTGAACTCTGTGCAATAGAGCTTTCCAGAAAAAAGAATCAAAGAACTGTCAAGCGGGCTCAAGGGTTCATAGGTGCTTTGGGAGTAGAAACAGGTGTATGTAGATCTGCCATACCATACCGTTGCATTTCTTTACTGGGGGATGGATAGCTTATTTCATGCAGTATTGTACCTTATAATGGTAAAAAGCCAGAATGGGTCTGTTGAGTGGAAAGCAGACAGATCCTGTGGACAGAACAGCCACGGCTGGTTTCATCACATTCAGTGTGGCACCAAAGGGATACACAAAAGTGAGAGCCCTGCAGAAAATACAAGCATTTCATTAGTGTCTGCTAAATTTCAGAGACTAGATTTCTTAACTTTAGATTTGTCGATGATATTCCTGATAAGTGATTGATGTTCAATTCTGCATTGTTTGTTTAGAGTTAGAGGCATGAGTAATATTAACCAAGCTGAGACTCAGATTTTCAAATGCATAATTTGGCACACGTACAAGTCATGGTCTGTGTGCATAAATCCTGACTTGTGTCAGGGACAGTGCAGGCTCACAAAAGCACACTTTTGAAATCTTGCTGACTAGAATAAGATGTGGGAATATTTCCACAGTTTTTTACGGTTGGAATTTTCAAGAAGTTTAAGTGTAACCTTTTAGTTACCTCTCAGGTATTCCTAGATACGAGAGACAAGTAGTGGTAATTAACTCTCAAACAAATAAATATTCTGGAACATAACTATACTAAATCTTTCTGCACTTAAATTCTTTCCTGTAATGAGCACCGTAATCAGTACAGCCCAGAAATAAACCGTAAGAAAAAACACAATTAGCTACAGCTGTTTGTGGAAAGGCTGATGGTTCTTCAGTATTCTTCTGCCCAGAGCAAAGTAAAGGAACTACAAGGGGAAAGAAAGAGGGAAAACCACCAAATTCTTCAAGTGTATGAGTTTCCCTGGATTAGCACCTTTCCGCCCCTTCTATTGAACTCTTCTTGCCTCTGCCTAATCCACTCAATTCTATACGTCTGCAAGGTACTAAGGATGTTCACCATTTTATGTCCTTTAAGCCTTTTCAAATCCACATACAAGGTTCATTTAATCATCACAGGTCTGGACAGTAGGAATAGATGGGACTCCCTTCAGAACCCTTCATTGTTACTCAGATTGGCTGGCAAGCGTTGCTAAAGAATTCACCCATTTAGGATTGAAACTAGAGAAGCAAGAAGCGGAGACCAAAAAATGAATTACGACATCTTAACAGAAGCACTGTGTACTTCAGTCATTGCCCTGGCCCAATAATTTAACACTTCATGACTGTACTAAATCTTTCCTTTGAAAAAGCTAGTGAAGAAAATACACTTACTGTGAGTCATTTCCACTGTTGTCTTCATCTATTATCCCAAGCACTGCTTTCCCTGCAGCTCTGCTGATTTCCCTAGAAGAGGTAGAAACACAAATCTGATTAAAGTTACATGAATTTGCAATAATGTTACTCACAGATTTAGATCCCCAAAACAATTACCTATTCAAAACTCCATTGGAGACCAAGGCTTCCTTAGGATGAAAGTACTTATAATATACATTTCTCACCACAGCATCTTAAAGAAAAAAGAAGAAATTTAAATCTTTTATGGAGGCAGTTTGTCTAATACTTAGAACATAAGATTGAGAGTGATGAGATGTGGGTTCGATTCCTATTTTTAATGCTACAACCCTGGGGCTTATTTGGTTCCCAGCGTAACTTGGAACAGCCTTAACCTATGGCCTCTTTTTGGACCTGCAACTTCAGGCATCAAAAGACAGTGGGAACACTTATTCCAAAATTCAGATGAAGATATGCAGACACCTAATCACCTGAAGTGCAGGCACAATCATGTGTCTACCTGCCTTCACTTGAACCTGCAATTATTTTCAAGCACAGACAGGGAGGCCAGGTTTAATAAAAATAAAAAATCTGGTTCAACAAGTTCAAATTTTGATTGTGTGTCTTAGAGGTTTCCAAAACTATGATGAACTCAATACCACTCTGGTGCAATAAAGAGTGAACCCACTATCCAACTGCCACTAAAACATCTGAAAAATGTCTTATTTGGTGAGGACACACTGCTTATTTACACTTGGATATTGCAAGAACAGCTGAATGGAATTTTACGAGGCTGCAAAAAAATTCACTGCTGGGCTGAGAATGAGTATGGAATAACTCAGCTCACAGAGTATTTTTCTCTCTCCTAAAAGACCAACACTTGAGGAAAAAGAAGGCTTATAATGGAAGTGGCTTTGAAACCCTAATTTGTAATAAGAACCATACATGGTTTGCATCTACAAAAGTTCAAGTTACCATTATTGACCATGATTCCATACTCTTCTAACAAGAAGTTAATATTGGTGTCATATCGGGATTCACCACCTTCTCCCAGCATCACCAGGATATCCCCACCCTCTTCTAGATATTTCTTCAGAACCTCAAACTAAAACAATAAGATGGAAAAAAACACAAGAACACAGTTAGAGGCGCTAAGTATAGAACTCTAAAGAACTGTATGGAAATGAGGCATAAATGGTTTCAGCTACTTGCAACCAACTTGACTCTAGAAGATCAAGAAGCATTCAAATCTAAATGTATGTAGAATAGGCTTTCCAAACAAAAATGCTATTACAGAATATTTTGGGTCACCTTTCTTCTGTCTTCCTAGACAAATCTGGAAGCATAACTAATCTGCAAACCATTGTTGGCTTTTTTTCTTCTTTATGAATATTTCTTACCTCAGCTGCAGTGAACTTCTCTCTGGGCCCTGCTGTAATCCACAATTTTACCCCAGCTAGCTTCTCGGATGTGATCTCATCTTTTAAACTATGAATAAGTTAATAAAGAGACACATTACATTGTAATTTTAGATACAGTCCATGACTGAATCCTGGGCTGCCTTTACATAAAGAACTAGGCAGAGGAACACAAAGCAAGTCACTTCAGTCAGTCACTTTACATCTGTTTACTCTGGTTTTAAATTTGATATTTTATTATCTCAAATAACTACCAATTTGAACTGATGAAGGAAAATAAGTATTCTAGAAAGAACACTGTGGCAGATCCACAGCTGATGTAAATTGTTGCAGCTCAGTTGACTTCACTAGAGCTATGGCAATTTATATCAGCTGACAATCAGCTCCACTCTTATTTTTCTGTGTTTTAATTCTGATTACAGCAGGTGGGTGACCAATACCATAAACTTGATGTACAAAGGCTATGGTTCAAATTATCTTAACATCTTTTCCTATCATTAGATATTCCATGCAGCACAGAGGAGTACACACACATTTGGAACCTCACCATTATCAGCTAAGCTCTGTCCTCTCCATTGCCACAGTACCTGAAAGTTCAAAATAAAAGTCCTCCAACACCATGCAACAGCAGAGCTACAGCTAATGCCACTGGGTAGAACCAAAGGAAATAATCCTTCTACCTTTCTATTAACATTCCCAAACATTTCTATCTTAAGAACTACCCCCCAAAGTCAGCATTAAAATGGTCCCATCTCCAATTAGCTTACATGTAATTACTTGTTCATGTCAGTTTCAATCTTGTGCTATAAAGCATGACAAAGAGAGCTGAAGAAAATCCCCCACCTCTGTATCTTCCATTTACTACGAAGCCTCTTCTGTAAGGACTTGTAACCACTGTTGACAGTGAAAATCTCCTTTTTGGATGCATTGAAGACTATGGTGTTCCGAAGCTCTGTCTCCATAGTGACCTCAAGAATGAAAGGAACGGAGAGAACCAAAATCAGAAAGGAAGAGCAAAAAAAGGTACTATTTCAGACCAGTCTCTGAATATGGAACGCATGCACGCAGATGCTGGCTGGCGTGGAATGTGCTGGTGCAGGAATGAAACATCTGAACTAGAGGAATTAGGCTTAAAAATCTCTTTGTTGTTGTTACTTAAAACGTTTACTGCAATTTTAAACAACATACGGACAGAAATATAAAATAAAACTAAAACCTACAAGAAACTTCCCTACACAATAAAAAGGAGAGGCAACATCCCAAGAAGCACCCAAGCTCTCTCATTTTGTTTCCTCAATATATGTAATCAAAAAGTTATATTAGATTCACTAACATTTTGTATTGAAAAAAATCACAAAAAATAACATTAAAATGAGAGCTGCAATCTTTTATGGTTTTCAAAGAACAAATAGGACACCCCTGAGCTAAACTATTTGGAGCAAGGACCTTGTCTACTTGCTGTAAAGTAGCTACCACGCTGTTGGAATTCTATAAATAAAATAAATAACCACTATCTCTGGCCCCTCCTGGAAGTCAAGGTTGAAGCATAATCGCAGAGAATCAGATGGTTAGCTGGTTAAACTTAGGCTATGTTGACACTAGCATTTTCTGGCAAGTTTCACTATTGCACTACTAACCTGTTGCAGCAAAGGCATTTTTACCACTGAGTCACCCAACCCAGTTCAAAGCAGGTCTAAACACAGAGATAAATCTTTGGGACAACAGGGACTGTCTTTTTGCTCTGTATTTGTACAGTGCCTAGTACAATGGGATCCTTATTCAGGGCTGGGGGTCCTAAGTGCTACTGCAATATAAATAATAAAGCTATCTATCTCCATACTAGAGGGTAGCACAATGCATGGGGCGGGGGGGAGTAGAGGGGAAGGGCATAGAGCAGGGGTGGCCAACCTGTGCATGAGCAGGAACCAGAATTTACCAATGTACATTGCTAAAGAGCCACGGTAATACATCAGCAGCAGTCCCCTCTCCCCCCCACCCTAGCGCCTCCCACCCACCAGTAGCCCGGCCAATCTGCACCTCACCCTCCCTTCCTCCCCACACCTCGTGATCAGCTGTTTCATGGGGAGGGGGCGGGAAGAGTGGACAGGGGCAGGGCCTGGGGCAGAGCCAGGGGTTGAGCAGTGAGCGCACGCACGCGTGCGCGCGCGCGACACACACACACACACACACACCGGCCCATTGGAAAGCTGAGGCCAGAGTCGGTGCCTGGACCAGGAGCCGCATATTAACTTCTGAAGAGCCGCGTGTGGCTCCGGAGCCACAGGTTGGCCACCCCTGGCACAGAGCATCGGGGTGGTGCACCTTCACCTACTGTCTCCATGGGCAGCGTAGCACAGTGCGTGGTGGGAGCGACCCCTGACCCACTGTCTCCATGGGAGGGGTGGCCCGCTGGCTCTGCCTGAGCGATGGGGGAGCTATGCTCTGTGGGACGAGGTGGCACAGTGCACACAGGGGTGGGCAGTTGGCCTACCCCTTGACCTGGTGTCTCCATGGGCCTCCGCTCCACCTCCTCTGCGTGCCCCTCACAGTCCTACCCACCATCGCCCCGGGTGGAGGAGGGCGTGAACTCCCGGGCCTTACCCGCGGAGTCGCCACCATCTTCCTGCGCCCCGCCGCCGACCTCGGAGCGGTAACTAAGGGCCGCTCCTTGCCTAGCAACCGCCCTTCTGCGCACGCGCAGGGAACGAATTCAACGGAACACGCCCGCAACCAACACGGCGGCCGGAGCAGGCTTCACGTGATGACATCACGCCGGCTCCGCCCTCTCCCACCATTCCAGGGGACGGGAAAGTTGCACCTACTATTTCCTGGCACGGGGGGGGGAGATGGACTCTACCATTCTCGGTGGGAGGGTGACGTGTGCCATTCTCTGCAGGGATAGCGCCGGGGACCCACGGAGCGGCGTGGCCCCTTCACCCGCTCTGAGCGCCAGCTGCTGCGTGCAGCGCTGCTCCCGGCACCCTGCTCCCCGGGCTGCTGGAGGGGAGGGCTCGGGAGCGGGCATAGGGCCAGCGCTGGATGGGCTCCCACCCCAGGCGGTTACCCAGATCCTGCCCTTCTCACTGGGCGTGCAGCTGCTGTCCATTCCATCCCCCCCCCTCTTTTGGGGGGGAGAGGGTGGGCTCCAATAAGCCATCACTAGGTGGTGATAGCCTCCGAGCCACAGCTGCAAGTGTGAGAGTTTTAAGTTGGTCACAGAGTCTGGGGGCGAGGGGGTGGGGGGCACCAGTTGATGCTCCAGCAAATGGACAGCTAGATAGCTCTACTGAAAACCCTGGTTTTTTTCCTCCCCGCCCCCTCCCCCAGAATTGCAGACAAGCTGTGGAGGTGAATAAGTTAGAGACCATTCACTTTAAAATAGGACTTTTTTATTAATATCTTCAGTATGTACAATAAAGGTAAAATTGGGCAAGATTAAAAAAAAGTTCCCGTGCTCTTTTCAATGCAAGTATCACCAGTGCTCCAGCCTGTTAACAGAGCTTCTAGAGCAGAAGACAATATGCTCATTTGGACCAGTCTTTAGAAATCCAGGTTTTTCATGCTAACATCGTCCATGTGTGAACAAGTAGAGGAGAGTCTCAAAACACTATCAGACCTTATGCCCCTTTCTCCTCCCCAGAGAGACAGAATGATGAATAACATTTAAAAAACAAAAATAACCCAGACACCAGCATTTAAATTAAGGCGAATGAATAAATTAGCCTTTAACACACACACACACATATCAGATTCCATTTAAATTTGGGAGCCTTTTTCAAAAAAACCTCCCACCTACATCATCTGATTGGCAGTTGCCCATGGGGTATTCAGTAGGTACTACTACATGTAGGATTTGGAGCACTTTCATACTTGGGAGATCTGAATTCTTTAATCCTGGCGGGAAACCAGTTCTCGTTCCTAGGGTGCAGAGCTCCCAGCCTGGAAGGGTGGAATGTAGTTAGTCCAACACTCAGATTATGCACAGATTTGTCAAGTGATAGCTTGAGTGAAGTGGCTACGTCAAAAAGACTCCAAACCAGATCTTTAGCTGGTGTAAATTACTGTCACTCCACTGTAGTCAACAGAGCTATGCTGATTTACACCAGCTAAGGACCTAGCCCTTCTTTTAAAAAGAAGGGAGGGAAGATATTACTAAACACACATTAGTACCGGTCAGTTACCCTTTGGCTTGTTGTTAACACACATTACTAAGGAACGTTCCGGGAGTTTTGCTGGATGTGCATATTTAAGTAAAGAATCCTATGCCATCTTCCCATCGCAGTGACTCGTCACAGCATTAAGAAAGGCCCAGTCTACACCTAAACCTTAGGCTGACAGAGCTATGTCACTCAGGGCTGTGAATTTTTCATACCCCTGGGAAACATAGTTAAGTCTGTGGACCTAAGCCCCAGTGTAGACAGCCCTCCCACAGAAGACATCTTTCATTGACTTAGCTCCTGCCCCTCGGAGAGGTGGATTTTACTACAGCAACAGAAGAACTCCCTCCATTGCTGTGACTACACTACAGTGATGTAACCACAGCGCTCCAGCTGTGCCACGGTAGCATTTCTAGTGTAGACATACGCGTAGTGTGAACAGATTTCCTCCTCACCGTTGATGGAGCAATCAGACAAGAGGGAGAAGACAGACTAGCTACATGTACGAGGCAAGTTACACAGACACTTCCAAAATAAGTAGGCCAGTTGTTATTGGGTAAGTGACGTGTAGTGTACTAAGATGTGGTTTTGGAATGAATGCTTCTAAACATAAATAAGACCATGGAGTTAACTTCAATTCTGTAGAGTAAAATCTCCAACTGGGACGATCAGCAGCCTCCCTGCCAGAGAAAGGGGAAAGCGCTGGGCATTACAGTGAAAGAGTTCAGGTCCATGCCAGTTAGTGTGCTTGTCCAAATTTCTTTAACGGTCATGAGCAGAGGACAATGCCACTTTTAAAAATAAGACCATAAGTTAAAATTAGGTTTCCCCAGTCCTATTTAAAAACCTGAAAGTCCTCATCAGTCGGTGCATAAGAAAACCCTAAAAAAGCATCTGAGACACTGGAACAGCTGGCTGCTAAGTCAGGGGTCCGGGTGATGGAGCTCGAGACCACTTCTTGGGTGAACTCTGGGTCAAAATGTCGCAGATCAGCAGGACCAGACTGAAAAAAGAAACCATATATAACATCATGTCAGATTAACAGGCCTAAGCTTTCAGGCAGGTTATTTCTTTAGACAGAACTGTTTTAGACAGCTGTGACCAAACCCTTATTTTATGTTCCCACAAAAGAGACACTAGCTTACAGTTCAGGAAGTATACTTAAACAGCACTGAAGAAGATGAAGTCACCAACTAAGACAACTAGCGGTGGGGCAGGGGAAGAGGGGGAATTCTGCAACACACACGGTCTCTCTCCCCCCTCTCCTGCCCCAGAACTTGCCAACTGCATCCCCCGATAAGTGGATCAACTAGACACGCTGAATGTACTATGGGAAGATGAGGAGGAACAGACAGGAAGAAGATGCAAGTTACTTTTAAGTTTCCAGAGGATGATGATTTCTGCCCCCCAGCCCCACAATACCCCACATCTAGAATCAGCTAGAATATTTGAACAAGAGACCTTTGACCAGTGCAATCTCAGTTCCCTTCCCACTAAAATTATGCAGGGGAACCCTGCATCAGCCACCACTACTTACCACATTGGGGTTGAAGGGAGGAGTGATCCTCTTGTGATACAAGTCATCCCAGTTTATTGGGCTGAAGAATACATGATTCTTTATTTCCAGCTGTAAAGAAGGATGGGGGGGGGAAATAATCACTCTCCCGCCACCTTCCTCCTCAACCATCCCTTTTCCAACAGTCACCAAATAGGCACAGGCTCCCCGATAGTGGATGGTTGTAGCTTTACAGCTACATACAGCATGTTGGAAAAAAACAAGTTGTAATGTTCCTCATCTTGGCAGATTGGAGTATCCCCAACACAAAAGACTTCATGAGTTTACTGTATCCTGTTTATGGTACAGAAACACTACATGCTGGCAACCCAGCCCTTCCCCACACCTTTAACCCATGACAGCATAAAGTCCCCTCCGCAGGACTTAACATCCTGTGCCCAGTTCTGAACCACAGCTTCCTGTTGTATTGCTAACATGGAGCTTTACCCCCCCCCCGCCCCCGCCACACACACACACACACTCCCAAAGCCACCTCGAAGTTGTATTTAGATACACCCTTGAAGAGACTGCAATTCACAAGTCACACACAAGCAATATCAAGGTGCTTTAAAAAGTTGCCAAGCCAAGCCTTATGGGACACTGCAAGGAAGCTAGGGTCCAGGGCTTGAATAATGAACGTTTACCCAGAGGGAGCTTTCTTTCTGCTATGGAGAGATGTCCTCCCACTTGACACTGAAGTCTTCCTAAGACTAAGATCAACCAATGCAGAACAGATATGAAAGAGAAGAGGGGCTCGGAGGAGGGGTGGGATTGGCTGTGTATGAAGAGAATAGGTTAGGATGGGAAACACCACGTACAAAATCCATCTTGGCCCCCAGCCTCCTCTTCTGGTCTTTGTGAAGCAGTCCCTGTAAGATATCACAAGCTGCCATGGTCTTGGTTCCTTGGATCTGGAGTGGCTGGTGTAGAATATTGTCATACATCTGAGACACATCCTGGCTGTAAAAGGGAGGCTGATAGGGAAGAGAAGAGAAAATCAGCTGCATAAAACATGAGATATTGTAATGAAGCATGCAAACAATTTCACAGCTGAGAGAGACAATTCATCACATTCCATCTCTACAGGTTTCAGAGTAGCAGACGTGTTAGTCTGTATTCGCAAAAAGAAAAGGAGAACTTGTGGCACCTTAGAGACTAACAAATTTATTTGAACATAAGCTCCATTTCTACAGTGTGTGCGAGGGAGAGAAACAGGTGAAAAGCTTTCATTTCAGTAATATTAGGATGACTATTTCCACTAGTACTTTCATTTATGTTGGGATCATCCATGTCATGGTACCCTATACATGGAACTACTGCTTTAGTGGCCCATAGCCTTCAAGAGGTCATGGCTTTCTTTAAGGAAAGTATCTTTGCTCTCCACCAAGCTGCAGTGTGTGATTTTAAGACTCACCAACCCAAACAGCATCTCATAGAGGACAGCTCCCAGACACCACCAGTCTACTGTTCTGTCATAGGGTTGTTTTCTTAGCACTTCTGGGGCCAAGTACTGTGAAGAGTCAGAGAGCTTTGTTTGAGACAAGTTACAAAGGCTTCCATGACTACATATTACAGGTTGCAGTTAATTAATCTCTAAATAAATGCATTAGGGAGGTTTGGAGCTGTGATTTCCATCAGATTTTTTTTTTTAGTCGAACTTCCCCCTGCCACAAGACTGGATCTAGAGCTAAACTTTTCCTAAAGTTTGAGAAGCTCCCATCTTCCTATACGAAACTTGAGGAAGGGAGTTTTAACAAAACTCAGACCAGTGGTGTGGCTCTTTCCCCTAGATGTACAGCTATTTCCAAAATCATGAGTGGCTGACTAATACAGTTCAATTAATCTGGGAAGTTGCAGATTTCCCATCCCTGTATCTAGCATGAAGACACCTGTTATGTCAAGAGGTACTGGTGACTGCTAGATCACAAGCCTCTTTCAGACTGGGTGTGAATGTACCCTTCCATAAACATAACCGTCAGGATAAGTTAATCAGAAGCCCCCTCATCTAAGATCAAAGTGGGTTGTGAACCTGCCCAGGAGGTTGGACTGAGTGGGTGGAGGGGGTTGCTGAGTAAGGGGGAAGAGGTAGAACACAGAGAAACTAAGAACAGACAGAACAGAGAGAGGCAGAATCATAAAACAAGAAACCCAGGCAGGAGTTGGTGAGGACAGCATGACCCTGGAGAAAGCTAGAGGGAGTTTTTGGGTGTGTTGGCTAACGAGGCTTGGGGCTATAAGCTAAGAAACTGCTTCATTTGTTCTTAGTTCCTCCTGCATTCAGAGAAGCGGAACTTTGACACAGTTGTATTTATTTACAAAGCAACACCTGATTATTGCCAGTTTCTACTCCCATCTGGCACATCCCTAGGGCCCCAAAATTTGACTAACTGCTTGGTTCAAAAAGAGGCAACAACACTCTTAAGAGAAAGCAGGGGTCATTTCACGGGGGTGGGGGGGGAGTAGTGAGTTAACAAGAGACATTTGATGAATGACCGAACTGGGAGCAGAAACACACATCAGGTAAATTACAGAAGTGTATGCGAGTGGTCTTAGCCAGCTCCACAGACTATACTGGTTGACACTGCCCAGTAGGGGAGTTTTATGCTCTCAGTGCTGCTACTGCGGGGCATGGATCAGCGTTGACGTCGCACTCCCCATCAGTACCCGTCCCGAGCCGGGAATGCTAATAATCCAACCAGCAGACCAAATTCAGTGACGAATCCTGATCATGGGCCACCTGAGGCACGTTGCACATATGTTAAGAAGAAATGCTGCTACTTACATATTGTAAGACCCACATGCAAGATTTCAATAGTGCTTTACAAAGACAACAGCACACCAGACACAGTGACATGTAGCTATTTTACACACTAGCGATCTCAGCATCGAGTAAGAAGGAAGAGTCAATACATCTAAGCTTCCACAGAACTTGTACTGAATTCATATCATATGGCTCAGTTTGTGGGCCTCAGCAGTAAAACAGATGCAGCCTTAGAAGCATATCCTCAGTCGCTGTCCTGAGCTTATGCACAGCAGAGGGAGTTGAATGGAGCATGCCTGTAACATGGCAATGGACCAGCACTAGATTCAGGTGCATAAGCAGCTTTGTGTTGTGTGTATTCTATTTCTCACAGAAAATTCTGCAAGGAGGAGAATGGGACTGGAGTAGCTGCAAATACACCACAAGTCTCCCTTCCAGTTGCCTCCAGGGAGTCTCATCTCTACCCAGCACTCTAGTGAACCAAATCCAGGCTGGAGAGTTACTTAAATCTGGCCTGTTAGTGTTAAGGAACCAGAAGAGAACCCACCTCTTGAATGCAGCCCCCTGCAGTCAGTCTGAGAAGCAGCAATGCTTCTAGCATTTCAGCTGCATTTGGGTGAGTGGGACAGAAAAGTCCGGTGAGTGGCAGGAAGCATTCCCTCTCCTATCCCAAGCAAAATGTATTTTAAATTGTGTCCTTCCCCCACAGGGGACACATTTTACCTTGCCACCATGTACATCTGTGCTAGGAACAAAACATCCTATTCTTCTTGGTAGCATTTTATAGCCACTTTGCAGTGGTGATGTCACAAGGTGCAAGGCAGCAGAGAGGGTCACAACCTGCGTCATCAGGAGACACTAATGACCATGTGACTACGAACTTGGTGTTCTGTGAATTAAGGGGCAGCAGCAAGTAAATATCTGGAACACTGTGCTCATAGCTACAGGAGTAAGTATTATAATCAAGGAGCATAGCTACAGAAGGTCCTGGCTTCCAGTGTCAAGGTTGTTACCATGGCTACTGGAAGTCTTGCCAGGTTCTGTAGGAACTCCCATTCCAGAATCAGCAGGATTCCCCCCTCCCCAAAAAATTGCAACATTTTTAAAGCAAGTTTATTCAACGTACTAATCAGTTTAGTAAAAGCCATCCTGGCATAAGTTAAAATAAGGCCTTCTCTACACAGAAAAATTGTAATGCTTTAACTATAATAATGTAGTGAAAACAGTACAGCCCTGTCCCCACCTCCCCTCCACACCCCCCCCCCCCCATGTGGACAGTTTTATCAGTGTAAAGTTATACTGGTGTAAGCACCTTTATACTGGTCAGAACTGCATCCATACGAAAATATTTGTACCAGTACAAAAGAGATGTGTGTGTAGACCAGGCCTATCTCCTGTTAATTGAATGCCCCAGTGAATTTCTCCTATTTGGATGTTTAAATCTTGAAACCTGATACCTGTGGAACAAAGTTTAAAATGAAAACAAAAAACCACATGGTAAGGATATAAAGAGTCAGCCAGCAGTTTCTGCAAGGGTGGCATTGAGGGAAAAAAGCATCATTATTAGGTTTCAGAGAGGACACCCAGCTGAGATAAGTAAGCTTTTTAGAGGTAATGGTTCACAGTCTATTGGTCCCATCTATACTCGAGGCCTTCCTACTGACAATGGTCATCAGCAATGGATCTTCCTCAACCCTTCTAAACCCCATGTCAAGAACAGACATGTTTTCAGCACCATTCCAGGGAATAGAGACTAGGCCTTCCTCAAACACACCCTATTAAACTCAGGCCTTGTCTTCACTTCTAAAACCACGAGGTAATTAATGCATACACGCTATCCTGAAGTTAAAACCACAGGGAAGACACTTTAGTGCAGACCTCCCCTAGTTTACCTTGTGGTAAAACTAAAGTGCCTTGTCTTCACTGTGTTTTTACCTCAGGATACCTCGGACACATTAGATGCCCCAAGGTAAAGGCTGTTTTTCAGCAGTAATAATCAGGTTTACCCCTCTCCCACCAGTTGCAGTAGGAATGCAAGTGGTGGGAAGAAATGGGGGATGGCGGTGTTACATTGCTAAAGGGAATAATGCTTTTGTAAAAAAGTAATAAGAACTTGGTGAGACCCAAACTGCCAAGACAGCAATGGGGAACAAACAGGAAGTTTTAGCCTCCTTGTTTCCTTTCATGCAACATGCCAGCATATTCAGCACCGTGCACATCAAAAAAGAGGCTGAGACTGTCTCAGATCTTAGTCCCCGATTTTTCAGTGGTGCTGAATACACACAGCTCCGATTGACACCTCTGTGAGGAGCTGAGCACCTGCAGCTCTGATGTATCAGGCAGTCAGTGCCTAAGTAATTCCCAATTAACAAGAAAGTTGTCAGGTTGGCCATACTGTACCTCTGGGGTGCCACAGAAAGTTGATGTCGTTTCCTCTGGCTCCATTCCTTCTTTGCAAAGTCCAAAGTCTGTCAGTACTACGTGTCCCTAAAGAGAAGAAGGGATTTCAGCCTAATCAAGCTCTCCCTGGGGGAGCATGGATTTCTAGCCCCCTTTGCTGTTTTCACGTCCACCTTTCAGCTTCCCAACTGCTGGGCATTTATACATACAAACAGATTGAACAGGCAATCTGATGGGAGACTTCTCACAAATATATGGTTTAAATGTAGGCTTGTAAGGATTTGATTTTTATCAGTAAATGTCAATTTCACTGTACCCACAAACAGGTGTAAAAATATACACTTCTATCTGTAATAATAAAATTGACACTTTTTTCAAAGTTTTAGAAAAATGCTGCTTGAGAACTTTTTAGAGTTTAAGGATATTTACTTTGTATATATTTTGACATGTGATATTGACAATCTGTGTTTTAAAATGGTTATAAAGCTTTAACTTTTTGAACCTCAATCTCAGCTATCATTAAATAATTATCTGACCTCCCTGCAGTGTCTGATCCGCCCCCCCCCCCCCAATTTCCTGCAACAGTGAAAATTTAGAAATTGGGGTCAACATTATTTAAAAGAAAAACTGAAATAAAATTCTGCCATGCCTATGTATAAGTATCTATTCAGTCTAGCCAGACTGATCAGCATAGCACTGCCATCAGTTGAACAATTAGCCCTCGTCAGTCCAGAGAATTGCTTGGTTAGCAGAGCTTTACAATGCTCAAGTCTAGGCCTGCCATATGGGAGACTCAAAATGCTTGTCCATGGGTTAGTACTCGGATATAACAAAAATGCTAACATCTGAGCTCTGGGAAACTACAGAGTAGCAGGAGCGTGCATGTGTATGCAGTTACTATAGCTGCTTGCTTTACAAGTCAGTGTTGTGGCTCCCCCTACTGAATGGATGTGGGGTATACCAGGTTATTTGGTGGGGGTAGGGCGGGAGGAGAGAAAAGGGAGGCAGTAATTACTCATGGTTCCTCTCTGTCATACCCAAGCTAGCGGTCACAAAAAATTATGAGGGGAATGCAGGAAGCAGGCGTGTTTGCAAGAGAGCCAAACATACCTGGCAGTCCAGGAGGATGTTTTCAGGTTTTAAGTCCCTAGAAGAAGAGAAAGACGTGATGCTGAACCAGATTTTCCGAAGAGCTCTACGCACAACAGCTCCAGTTGAAAAGAATGGGGACTGCAGGGGACTGAGAAATTTTGACAGTCTGGTGCACTGAGGTTTATGAGAACCCCATGACCATCAGGAACTCTAGAGTTACAGCTCTCACAGCAGCCGTGAATCAGCATAGTATGTGTTTGATATATAAATATTAGAGGCTGTTAGGCATATGTTTGAGTCGCACTGGTCGCACAGTGTGGCAGTTACAGCTGCTGTGGGAAACATCTTTAATTTCCTGACCTAAGACTTCGCCTCTAACATGTTGTACTAACTGCCTTCGCCTCCCATTCAAAACAAACCAAGCTAACTTCGCCCCCTCATCCCCAAAGCCAAAGCTCCATTCACGGACTGAAAGAGGGAAATCAGGGGATGGGTTATTTCCCTGGAAGGGGCTCGGGGAAATGCTACATGAGAAGTTCTGAAACACATGGGAGATCCTGGATTGAGAGCATAGTTCTGAAGGTAGCTGTCTAGTTTAGGAGGGCAACGCAGCCCTGCCCAGTAGTTCTGCACTTTGCTTTTAGGAGTGCCTCTTGTAACATGCCTGCATGGTTACAATATCAAGTAGTTTCCTGCCCCTCCTCAATATTATACACACACTTAGGGGCAGCACGGCGGGGGGAAGGGAGGAGCAGGGAAGAGGGAGTTACTAGTGCCTGCTATACACACCAAGGATATGCACTCTACCTGTAGATTATGTTCAAGGAATGCAGGTACCCTACTGCACTGGCTACTTCAGCTGCATAAAAGCGGGCACGAGGTTCACAGAAACAGCGCTCCCTTTGCAGGTGGAAGAAGAGCTGAACAGAGAGGAAAGAGCCTGTTGGTTACTTGGGAGCAGTCCTCCCCCGTCCCCCCCCCCAAATAGTCCCTTTTCTACCTTCTGTTCATGCCCACTGAAAGCTGCCCTCCGCCCCCAAAGCACTAACACCCCTTTCCCAAGAAGGAGAGCTGTGCTGCTAATCTCAAGCCTTTGCTTGTCAAGAAAGAAGTCTCCTCCTACAAAGGGGCGAAGCCGCCTAGTTGAAAGCCAGCCACCGAGTGACGACTGCGGTTTGCAGAGAGTAAGGTGTGCCAGCCATACAGAATTAGCTAGAGCCAAGCTGCCTTATTTAGCAAGCTAAAGGTTTTCCTGGATGGGTGCAGCCATGCCCCCCCACTGCACCCCCTCCCCAACAGCACCATTACAGCCAACCTGATCTCAATATAGTCATGCCTCCACCTCGTTACAATGTGTAGTGTAGACTGGACCTGTAAACAGGCTACACATCAGAGACAATGTCTGGCAATGACACACCTAAGACCCTTTCCCTCCTATGAATTGTAACTGGGCAGGGAACAGCCAGGTTCAACCAGGCCTTGTGATGGAGCATAGAAGGAGCCTTTGCTGCTTCAACATTTGCTTTCAGTTGAGGTTCAGGAATGGGAGAGCAAGTGGTGCCACAGAGCAGCTTCCATACGCTAGAACAGGATGGATGAGAAGGACTCATACTAGAGTTCTGGCAAGCCAGCTATAGTCAGATTTGACCCCCAGTGGTTTGAGACACTGCCATTCCCCTCCCTCACCACCCTTGCCTCAGATGTTCCTTCACTGATGGGCAGCCCGACCTCTGCTGTGCACCAATAGGAGAAGGCCCACATGAAAGATTGCAGCTGAAGCCACAAGGCAAGCAAGAGAGTTAGGTAAGGGGGGGGGGTGTGTTATTTTACAATCTAGATCAGAGAGAGCCTATGTGGCCAGGCTATTGCATGCAGAAGATTTTGCCAGATGTTATTTCTAAGGTGCTTGGCACCAGAGTCTCATTCAAAAGACAGTGTTCCTAAGACAGGTCTCTGACTGGACTGATCAATGTCACAGTAGTGTGTGTCCAGTTGGAACAAGGCCATTTCAGCAACAGGCATGATGCTGCTTTAGCACAAACATCCACAGCCTGGTTCCTGATGGGAGACAAATAGAGCCGGGACCGTTAATGTGTACAGTGTGAGTCTAAAATGACAGCTGTTCTTGCACTCACCTCTCCTCCATTGACATAGTCTAGCACAAAGTAGAGCTTCTCGGAGGTCTGGAAAGAGTAGTGGAGGCCCACCAGGAAAGGATGTTTCACGTTTTTCAGCAGCACGTTGCGTTCCGCCATAATGTGGGTTTGCTGTGCAGAACCAGGCAAAGATGTGTTAGTACGTCAGTTCGTGTCGTTCCAGAGTCTGGCAGGCGAGCGGCCACCTAGTGCTGAGAGATCTTCAAATTGAAGGTTCTCGACAAGCTCCAGGTATTGTTATTCATTCTGAGGCCAGCTGACCATTCCTGGGGGTGACTAGGTTTAGTATCCGAAAGGTCAATACCCAGTCCCTCTGAAGGCTGCCTTGGAACCTGACTGAGCTAGCAAGCAAAGGTTTGTCGAACAGGATTCCTCCAGAACCACGTTTGACAATTCCTCCCTCTCCTACCTCCCTGCAGCCCATCACAACACACGCATACTCCACAATGTGGTATGCACTAGCGCCCACAGTCTACAGCCCAGGGCCTCCTCCTGGAAACACAACAAGACACAGTGCCCACAACTGCGAGAGCTCATCAGTGAAGTTAATGGGTCTACTCACAGCTGTAAGCGCTATACTCGCTAGTAAGTATTTGCAGAATCAGGCCCAGGGTTTGGTGTGGAAGCAGAAATATTGTTAATGGTTATAGTGTAGACATAGGGGCTGGGTGGGCAAGGACTGAGCAGTGGCAGAGTTTGTTTGCACCATGCTCAAGCTAGTGCTGTTCAGCTTTCCTTTCCTCTGCACCATGATCATTCAAAGGAGCCCCCTGAAAGTGGGGATCGGTCGGGGTGTACACCGGCAGCGACTAGAGCAAGCAGCACAAACACGCTAGTATGATGCCTTGCTT
This sequence comes from Natator depressus, assembly GCF_965152275.1. Classification (NCBI taxonomy): domain Eukaryota; kingdom Metazoa; phylum Chordata; order Testudines; family Cheloniidae; genus Natator; species Natator depressus. The sequence continues at coordinate 24,777,277 of NC_134246.1, forward strand.
TTATCATGAAGAAAAAGCACCATGAAGAGAAGTGAAACCCTCCTCCCCTCCCCAGAGGGCTCATCTATAATGTACCTCCTTTTTCTTCAGGATGGATTTCTTCTGCAAGACTTTCACAGCATAAGACATCCCATCAGACTTGCGTTTGGCCAGGAGAACCTACAGCAGAAGGGCCAGGTGAGGGGCATGGATCTCTGGTGCTCAACACCATTCCAGTTTATTTCGTTAGTGTTTCACACCACCTTTGCACTAGTGCAGGTGACTGCACAAGGGGCCAGGCTATGATTTTAGAGCATGAGAAGCCAGCTAGGTGTTTTCTCCTTCTATTCCTTGACAAGGGCACACAGCAAACTAAGCTTCCCCTCCATTCCCCAGCTACCTTTCCCCTCACTCCACCCAGTATCCAGCTAGAGCAGTTTCAGAGCACAGAGGGAGAGAATCCCCTTTCTACAGGATCACTGTCATCTCACAAAGCACAGACATGCCCAGGGACCCTCACCTAGTTGTGTGAGAACGTGCCAAGATGAGCAGTATTTCAAGTGCTGCTCTATACCCTACATCCTACTACCTTTGGGGTAGTAAGATACCACTCACCCTCTTCCTCTGGGCTGCTTGGAAGGAAAGTGGACCAAGAAACAAGCCTGGCTCTCAAGCCTTGCCAGGCAATGAAGATGCAAAGCACTGGCTAGCCTGTTGCCTTCGACCTACCCTATTCACTTGTTTAGTGCTACAGGCCTCTTTGTTCCCAGGCCCGTTTCTGCACTGGTGACGGGCTACTCAAGAGAGGGGCACATGAAGCCCACTCCACTGCTGGTGGAAACTAGTTCAGCAAAGGGAAAGAGGAGCCATGCAAGGAGGCCTTTAGAAACCCATGACCGACCCCAAGCTATACCCACTTACTTTTCCAAAGCTTCCTTTGCCAATAACTTTCAGAAAATCAAAATCCGTTGGCTTGGCACTGTCGGACAAGGAGACAGCAGGTTACCACCCAGACCACCCATTCCATGGGCTAAATGTTAAGTAAGGTTTTTTTCAAAAGTACATGAGGAGGGTCAGCCCTGGAAGATGGGTGGGAGACATAATCTTCATTCACTAGATAAGCTTCCTTCCCTCCTCCAGCCACACATGCAGCAATCCGGCAGGCAAAGATTTTGTATGGTGCAATACAGACACACAAGGGCAGCAGTGGGGTGGAATTCCTAGCCAAGTATGCCAGACACATGGAGAATCTGCTCTCCTGAATATGACAGTGGCAGAGAAAGCCGTTAAATCCTCAAATGCACTTGAAGGTTAGGTGCAAATGAAGCTCTTTGCTTTCTCTCCCCGAAGACTGGGAGGAGCTCTGGCTGATAAAGCAGACAGCAGGGAGATGCAATAGAATCAAAATAAGGAAGCGTCTCCCTCCTCCACCTAACAAGGAACCAAAGTACCAGGTAGAAGCAGCAAAAGACAAGGGGCTGGGGGTGGTATTAGAGTGCGGGCAGGAGACGAGGATCCTGACCTCAGTCAAAGTGACAAAGCAGAAACCTGAACATGTGACTAGCTATGGCTGAGCCCCCAGAGAGCTGAAATTTGAGATACGCGCTATATTGGTGTCTGCCTGGGCCATTTGCTGGTTATGATTTCTTTGCTCAGATGGAGCAAATCAGATGGGAAGCCAATCATTTATTTCACTGCAAGGCTCACCTTGTGCACCAGGTTCAATACTCTCCCATGTAAACACAGGCTACTTACTTTGGATTAGCAGAAGGGCCAAGGTTGATGTTGTCAGTCGGTGTCGGAGGCTGGAGGAGACACAGACATTAAACTATTAGTCAGCGGTTCCCTGAGAAGGAACCTGGGATTCCAGTGAAGAGTTTCAAAGCAGACGTGTTCTTTCACTCGCTGCAGGAAGTCATGTGTTACAACCCCAAACAGACACGGTCAGCCTATTTTTGAGTCAGAATCTCAGCCAACAGTGGCCCTGAGACTGCAGCAGTTGGCTTTATCCCGCCACCCTCAGTTCCCAACTCCTCCAAGTTCACCAGCGAGAGTGGAACAAATCTTCTGGCACCTGGCTGGATAAGTCCCTCCAGAAGGAAGGAGGTCCGTCGCTGGACACTGCACAGGACAGGTGTGGGGGGAGAGGGGGAAATGTCATTTCCCTTCCTCACCTAAGCCCTACTCATGTCCTAAGGCAACAGCATCAGCCAGAACCCATGCGCCCAGGCAGGCCCCTCATCAGCCTGACTTAGCCATTCGGAAGGCAGCTACTCTTGTGAGGAAGTGACAGGAGGAGGTTTAGCTGCTGGCAGGGTTCGTGCGAGACGAACAGCCTCGGCGTCAGGAAAAGCCAGGTGCGGTGTTACACTCACTGGTCCCTCTTTGCGCGCGAGTCACACAGGCCGCAGGAACACATGGGCAATTGCCACCATCTGCGCCAGGCGATGGACTCATACGCAAGCACACTAGGGGAGAGCTCCCCATTTCTGTAGCACTTACAGACCCTCCCTACCCTCGCAAGGGCTGGCAATCTTATCCCCATTGATAGCGAGATTGCAGGGACCCTAGGCACCTGCCAAGCACACCCAGGGCTGGAATTCAGAGCCAGGAAATTAATCTTCCTACCTCCTGACAACAGCACTAATCCAGCCCATGGCTCAGGGACCACTCAAAACTGAAAGCTACACTAAAGCCCTGGAATTTCGCTTTTCTCTGGTGGCACGGGGCGGGGGCGGAGCCCGTTCTCTTCCTGCCCATCCCCCATACACACAGATCCTTTTCCTCCTCTTCCCCACCTCTAGCCACAGGGGGATTTTCCCTGTCCCGACACTTTACAGGAAACAAGCCCTCTCTGCCAGGACTGTGTGCTCCTTACACTTCTGCAGTGACCCCTGGTCAGAATCAGAGCAGCTCCCTCCTCTCCATCCAGCATTGCCCATCAGTGACCACAGGGACAAGACAGTGCTAGAAGGAAGCAATCCCAGAGGCTGCCAAGGAGGCGTGTACTAGTTTTATAGGGTAGAGTCTTCAAGGACTAAAGCCAGGGAACACCCCCCACCCTGCCAAAACACTCTCTGCAATGAATGATTGTGGGTTGGGAAGAGACACGCACACACACACACCCCCTGAGCATGGGGTGGAGCTAAAGAATCCCCACCCCTGGAGGCGTGTGATTGACCCGCCGAGCTCCAGGGGAAGTGAGGGGCGTCTACAACCCTGCCAGGGGATCAGCTGGAGGGATAGTCACAGGTGAAGCACAAGGACCCTGCCCAGCATGGACTCACTGCAGCCCTGCAGGATTCTCATGGCAGGAATGAATCAAATATGCAGGTGTGGGGTTAAGAGTGCCCAGCCTGGTGCGGTTTTTGGGCACTCTTTTTTTGGGGTCATGGCTCAAGATCCACAGTCAACTTGATGGTGATGCTCCCAGTGTGGCTGAGGAATCCTGCAATAACGGGAGCTGGCTCAGGGGGATCGCAAAAGTGAGGTGTCGTGAGTCACCTCCCACCCATGGCAAGACAAGGGTCATCTCTCCCCCATACCTGGAGCGGAACGATTCCAAACAAACTGTTCTTTGCCTGAAAAGACACCCCAACCTCCTCCCTCTTTTCTGAGAGGAGAGAAGGATTAAGGCTAAATTGTCCAGCTCACATTTCTTCTACAAATGTCCTTCCTCCCTGTTACAATTAGCAGTAATTCTGCATAGGAGCCAGCAAGCCAGAACCTTACCTGGGGGCTGTTATCCGGGTTTTTAGAACGGTCCATTAAGAAGGCAACTCTTTCAGCACTTGAAAGAAAAAGATGATAATAAAATGAACCAGCAAGGAGACTGTTCATCAGCACTTAGCCCTTAGCCCCCAGCCTGTCAGGGTTCAGAGCCAGCCTTCAGCACACGGAAAGCAGGCATCCATTAAGGGGACCTGCATGATCTTCCCAGATGAGAATGGATAGAGCAGGAAAAAGGATGTTATCACCCAGTAACTTGTGGCATCACAGATCATACTTCCAGCACAACGTTTGGAGCCATGAGGCCTGATTCTTCATGGCCCTGCAGCTTGTATAGCTGTTTCCACTGGTGCGGAGGGGGGTACAGAATGTACCCTCCCTCTCTGTTACTGGGTAGCATTTAGCGCCCTCATTGTGCACCCATGTAAGTGACAGCACAAAGTGCAGGCCTAAGAAGAATGAGGCCCAAGGTATTTAAGTGCCCAGGAGCAGCCACAAGACTATCTAAAACGCAATTATCAGGCCAAAGTTTTCAGGAGTGGCCACTGATTCTGACACTCTGTGTTTGGGTGTCTTACATGTGATGCCTAGTACCCCATTTTCTCAGCTGTTGAGCACCTGAACCTTCCATTGGGTTCAACGGGGCCTCAGATTGGGTGCTCCTCCCCACAAAAGGCACCTCAAAAAAGTGGCCCCTTTTGAAAAGAGGCCCCCCACTTCTACTGAGCTCAGAGTGCAGATGGGAAGTTGCTGCTGGGACAGAACCAGCCAGAATTCAAACAGAGACAGTGTCTCATCAGAGCAACTCTGGTTCAGCCAATTGCTGCAGACAGAGCTGGCCCTGGGGTAGTGTGGCCCTTTCACTCAGTCACACTCCACAGCCTCTTAAGAGGGGGGACCTTACAGCCTAACAAAAACCACGACCATCTAGTGCAGCAGCCCAGTTGAGGACTCTTCTTAGCTCACTGGATAGAAGTTCAAGCAGGTGCTGAGAACAGCAGGGATGCTACGCTTTCAGCCTCATGATGTGCTCGGGCTCAGTGCCCCTCTCCAGACACAGACGGTCCTTTTGGCTCTGCAGGGAAGCCAAGATAATGCAAGCTGGGTTTGACCACATGGCTTTTCCCAGGACGGTGCTGGCCCAGTTTTGATGCCGTTTCCCAAGCCAGCATCGACCAGGTCCACACACATCTGACACAGTTTTACAGACTTTACTAGCCCAGGTAGCAAAGCAGGTCTAGACCCAGGTGAGCTCTGGGCTGCAGGAGGCAGGCCAGCGTTACCTGGGGCATCTTTTAGGAAAGAGCCGTGCTCAGCGGTGGTTCCGAGCACCAGCTCCAAATGGCACTTTGGATCGACAGGTGCAGGAAGGAACCAAAAGAGACACTTTGTAGCTTGGCCCTCTCTCATTCCCGGAAGCTGGTTTTCTGTGGTTGGAGATCATGTAGATAAGAACAAAGGGAGCCAGCCCCAGCCTCCACTTTCCCTTCTAAGCCCTCCCCTTTAGCTAAGGTTAAATAATATCAAAACCAAGCTCCTTCCCCACCCCCCGAAAGCTTCACATATTGTCTTGGAGGAAGCTCTGCAGACATATGGGGGGTCCATCCATCTCTGGAGCATTATCCAGGCCCATGAAAACCCCCACCCCTCTGTGCCCCTTGTAACCAGCCAGCCAAACCGCACACCGAACACTCCTAGGTCTCTCCCTCCCCCCTTGCCCCCAGTGCCAGTGTGATCTCTCACAGCAAGACGTTCCCCCTCTGCAAGACGCACGGGCCACCTGGACTCCCAGCAGCTAGAGAAAGCCCCTCCTCCAAAGCAGAATCAGTGCCATGGCAGGGGACGCTCCCTGGCAGTGCCTGTTTGTGCTGGAGGCAGCTCCCAGAGCCCTGCCCACAATTCTGGCCCGTGCCAGCCCACTCTGCTCACCAATTATTGTCTAGAGCAGAGGTTAGCAGGCTGTGTTTTAAAGGGCTAGTGTCCCATTGAGAGGCTTTTATACTCACTAGGAACACAGCCTGGAGCCCGAGGCCTTGATGGTCTGTTCTATCCTCTCGCACCCGTGCTTTATAAGATCTGCGGGAAAGAAAAGTTAGAAAACTAAGCTGATTAGCTGGCGGTGTGAGCACAAGAACACAGAGGCCTGTTTGTTCCTAGCTGACCTTGCCCTGCTCTTCAACATCCTTCCCCCCCTCCACCCACACACTAGAGTAGCCAGGCATTTATAGGAGCCAGGACAGTTTCCCCCACCTCCATCAGGGACCTTTCCTCAGTTTACAAGCTAACCAATGAGTACTGATAGCTGGGGACCCCCCAGAGGTCTGGTTTGCACAAGCCTCCCCCCACAAATCACCTCTCAGAAAAATTCCCTGGGTCTTAGTCTCCCAGCAGGGAAAAAAAAAATCACAAGACAGATGTGTTTACACTGGCATACATCATACTTGGCACTAGCATCGCCCCTTTCATTCAGGGCTCTCAAAGCACTTCAAAGCATGAATCAGGCCTCACAACATCCTCAAGCAAGCCTTGTTATTCCCCACACCCAATCATGGCACTGAAGTGACTTGCACAACAACATACAGCAAGCCAGGGTCAGTCAGGATTAAACCCTAAGAGTTGTCCTGCACCTTGTGTTGTCCTGCACCTTGCGTCATCAGTCGCACCAGCGCAAAGCACGTGTCAAATGTCACCTTTCTGATTCGGTGGCATTTTACTGTCACTGTGCAATAAGTGCAGGCCAGTGGAAGAGTTGGGCCCAGAAATCCTGTTTTCTGGTCCCCATCCTACAGGCAGAATAGAACTGGATCCAAAAACTGGAGCATTTTTTGAAAAACACACAAACACACACACATATATATTTACAGACACATACACACACATAAGATATAAAAACATGGCAGGTTTCAAAGAGGAATGATTTTTTTGGTTAGCTAATAAATATTTTCACAAAATTTCCAGGCCCTTCACTTCAACCCCCGCCCCAGCTTTGCAACGGAAAATAGTGGGGAAGGAGAAGAAAAGAAAGGAAACCAAAACATTTTTATTTAAAAAGAATCTTTTACAAAAAAAAAAAAAAAAACCCAGAAGATTCCTTTTTTTAAAGGGAAAAAAAAAAGGGGAGAGGGCATTTCCACGAAAGCTAGTGTGTCACTCAACAAGTGTTGAACAGCTGTACTGTAGAACAAACTCAGCAGCACTGGCTGCAGACGTACAATCCCTCCTAAGCTGGGAGTTCCTTTAGCTCTGGTAATAGGTTTGGAGATAAACATGAACAAATGACACTTTGCATATTAGCCTGAACACCTGGCTGGGAATTTGGCAGGGGAGCCAAGTCCCTGAACAGACAGGCATAGCTGTGAGCTGAGTAGTTGTTAACAGGGCACAGTCCGCTGGTCTGGGACCCAAGATTTAGATTTGGTGATGAGATAACAGACTTTACAAGCTCCTACTATAGATTCAGGGCAAAAGAAGTGGAATGAACCTTTATGTAGTCATTTCCCTGCAGCATTATGAGCCCAGTAAGGCAGCAGCATTGTGCTGTTGCATGAGAACCAGAAAGTGATGCTCGGTGTGCCTGCCGTTGCAGTGATGGCTGCAAGATCATCTTCCCAGGTGCCCAAGGACCGTAATCTATTTGCATACAGATGCCCCCTCCCTTCCCCAACATAAGTGCACTAGGCTGTAACATTTACCTGGACTTTTCTCTCCCGTGATAAGCTAAGGGAAGTTTGTTCGATTCTACTACCAATAAAAGCTTGCATTAGAGTTTGTTTGCCCTCCCCTGAGGTTACTGGGATAGCATATCAGAGGACTGGTTTCAGAGTAGCAACCGTGTTAGTCTTTATTCGCAAAAAGAAAAGGAGTACTAGTGGCACCTTAGAGACTAACCAATTTATTTGAGCATAAGCTTTCGTGAGCTACAGCTCACTTCATCGGATGCATTCAGTGGAAAATACAGTGAGGAGATTTATATACACACAGAACATGAAAAAATGGGTGTTACCATACACACTGTAAGGAAAGTGATCACTTAAGATGAGCTATTACAAGCAGGAGAGCGGGGCGGGGTGGCGGGGGGGGGGGGGGAGAGGGGAAGAAAATCTTTTGTAGTGAGGGCTGTATTTTATAATGCCGTGGACCAGGCAGCCCATTGGCAGAGACCCACATAAACCGGCCGGATATCACTGTCAAAATGGAGAGCAATGTGAAGAGTAAACCAGCTTTGCGATGGATAACATGGCGACCACTGGCTTTGAGAGCACAAAGGCAGCCCCTGAATAGCAGAGCAACTTAACCCAAGCCACGGGGACTGCTAGAATGAGAGGCAGCTCAAGAAGCAGCCATCCTTAAAGGGCAGGGAGGAATTTTAAGGATGCAATAGTCTTTCATCTCTGTGGCTTATGGACTTGTCTATGGAGTAACTGGGACTGAAATAATTAGTTGAAGTTGTCTGGTGCTAGTCTGTGCACAGATGATCTTACTGTGAAATAAAAGACCCCTATTCTGGTATAACTTAAGCCAGCAAAAAAAAAATCAGTTAAAGTTATCAGAATAGTGTTACCTTACTCTACAGTAAGAGCATATACGCAGACGAGCATCAAAACCAAAGGAGTTCACACAAGTGGTTTAGGTATTTCGGTTCCGGTGACCACTGCAGACAAGCCACAGCAGCCAGCTTTTGAAGACAGCTCAGCACATTGCGTATGGAGCTTTCCTGAAAATCTGTCCCATATGCCCGATTCTCCTCTCATTCACACCCATGTAAGCCCATTGATTTTACTACGGATTTTCACGGGTGTAACTGAGAGCTAGGTTCAAATTCCAGACTCAGGTCATAACAGAAAAGGAAGTGGTAGCTCCTAGCTTAACTCCTAGAGGACAGACTAGAGGGTCTCTCCAGGTCACTAAGAGCAAGGGGTTCTCAGGACAAATTTTTTGGTGGCCGAAGAGTGCGGCCACCAACGCTTGCTGGTGGCCGCTCTCACACTTTTTCCTAAAATACTTAATTAGCTTTAAGAAAAACAAGTAAATATGCACATATACATGTCCAAATCATTGTAATTATTTATTGCTAGTTAGTAAGTCTGTTGTGAAAAGTGATATTAACAAACATGAAAGTATCACTTTTCACAGCAGACTTACTCAGCCCCGGCAAGCCTGGGGACAAATTAAGCCCTGGATGCGGGGGACGAAGTAGGCAGTAGGGGCCGGGGCGATGGAGTTGGGGGGGGCGGGGGAGATAGTGGGGGGCCAGAGTTTGAAGACCTGTAGCCAGAGCCCAAAGCCGCATGGCCAGGGATGGAGCCTGAAGCCAGGCAGCTGGAGCCTGCCGCCCCACCACTCTAGGGGTGAAGCCTAAAGCCTGAGCCCCACCACCCCTGGGAAAGTGGGGAACTCACCAGCTGCCTGTTCCTCCAGCGTTGTGCCCCAGCTGTCTCCAGATTGGAGCATCCAACAGCAGCAACACCAAGACGATGCATTCAGGAGCAACAGGGAGGGAGTTGGCTGCTGCTTTGCCCCCAGCCCCCAACCACAGCCCAGGAGGCTGTGGCTGCAAGAAAAGCCACCGGTGGCTGCATTTGAGAAATGCTGGACTCTACACTGCGTTAAACCCAGAGCACAAGGTCTCAGAGCCCAGATCAGCTCAGCTGACTTAGGCTTGTGAGGCTGGGGCTGCAGGACTATAAAACTGCAGTGTAAACAATCAGGCTTGGGCTGTAGCCTGGGCTTTGAGACCCCGTGAGGGTGGAGGGTCTCAGAGCCTACGATCCACCCAAGCCCAAACATCTACACTGCAATTTTATAGCCCTGCACCCTGAGCCTGCAGATCCAGGCCAGCTGTGCTGTGCCGCAGGTCTTTTATCGCAGTGCAGACATACCTTTACCACAAGAGAGCTAGTCTCCTCCAGAGCTGGGCAAAATTTTTCAACAAACTTTTTCTCCCCCTGCAGATTAGGTTCTCCCCATGCATTCTGTGAGCGTGAGTTGATTTCAGCAAATAGTTTTGCTCAAACAACCTAAAAAGTTTTTCCAACTTTTTCGGAAGTTTTTCATTTTGATGTTTACAAAGTGAAACGTTGAGACTTCGATTTGAAACAGCTTTTCTTCATTTCAAAATTCAACAGTTTAAAATAAAACTAAAAGTAAGAAGAAAAAAACCCCTCAAGATCTAAACAAAACATTTTGTTTGACCCAAAACATATTTGCTTGGTTTTTACACTTTTCTCAATGGCCAGCAAGCCAAAAAGACACTCAGTTCTGGTCTCCTCCTCCAAGCCAAGGCACAGGATGAGGCTAGTGAACGTTGGCTGGGTCAAAACAGAACAGCATGGGCAGTGTGTTGGGGGTGCGGGGCAGAGTTTGCACTGCTTCTGCTCATTTTAAGGTCCTCTCCAGTGGTGTCTTGCTGGATTCAGTGAAACTACTTGACAATTCGCTATGGGAGAACAGCAGCGCTTGCTTTGTATCTATCAACTGGGTCACTCAGGGACCAGGACCTCACTTTCTTATGCATTTGAGAAACTCTATGCAGGTCTTAGTTTGAGGTCAGCCCTGTGCTCATAGTACCATTTTCAAGGCACCTATTGATATGGCTGTGATCAGAGCCAGGCCTGCCATCCTTCCCCGCTTGGTCCACACACACCCCTTTTCTATGAGGTTGGCCTTCTCTTAAGTCAAGGCAGCTTCTGTCCCTCTGGGGGTTTCAAACCAAACAGCAGGTACGCAGGCAGTCACAGATCCTCCTTGCCCTAAAGCCTGGAGATCTTCCCAGCACACTTAAACTAAAAATAAGACCAGAAATAGGTCACAAAGATACACGAGAGTTCGGTTCGAAAAGAAGAAAGGTTGCCACATTCTTGCCTCTCTTGGGGCTGCAGGGAAGCTCGAGGCATAGCAAGAGCCCCAGACTGGGGAGGCACATGATCCCAATGAGTTCACTTACATAACAGGAGCGCTGTACCGGTGGGAGACCGGCTGCTGAACCCACCCACCTGTCCATCTCCCCCCACCCTCCTCCAGTCTATTGCTGAGAGAGTCACCTTGCACAGACCAGAGGCACTTCAGAGGTGGCCAGCACCTATTCTCACGGGAGCCATGCCACCGCACAAATTGAAGCAGTCATTACAGTTAATAACAGCCCCTGCAAAAATACACTCTGTTCAGAGCACAGGACAAGCAGCTGCCTCCTCCAAACCCTCTTTCCACAATTTCACCAGACGCGACCCACATTCCCATGCCAGTCTATTATTTAATACTCTCCCTACATATAGATCACAAACATGATTCTTACCTTGCAAGAAGAGGCAATCTCATCATAGCCTTGTTTTGTGTGAGCCCCACTCCCCACCCCTCATCTCTGATGTCATCTCTCCCTCCTCATGTCCTATCTAACCTTATTGTAAACTCCTTGGAGCAGGGACCTTGCCCTTATCCTTGCCAGGAAGTGGCAGTAAGGACAGGGAAGCTATAATTGTGCAGGCAGTTTGTATTGTGAAAGAAGCATCGGGTATAAGAGCCTGAAGGTCTGAATTAAAGAGGGGTGTGGCAAGGCACCAAGCTCCTGCAGCTAACCAGAGAGAGGTGTGGTTACTGACAGAGAAAACACATTAAATGCATAATGCCAATCCATGCTTTCCCAGAACAGTGGTTCTCAGCCAGGGTATGTGTAAATACAGATCTTCCAGGGGGTACATCAACTCACCTACATATTTATCTTGTTTTACAACAGGCTACATAAAAAGCACTAGCAAAATCAATACAAACTAAAATTTCATAGAGTCAATGACTTGTTTATGCTGCTCTATAGACTATACACTGAAATATAAGTACAGTATTTATATTCCAATTGATTTATTTTATAATTATCTGGTAAAATGAGAAAGTCAGCAATTTTTCAGTAAGAGTGTGCGGTGACACTCTTGTATTTTTATGTCTGATTTTGTAAGCAGGTAGTTTTAAAGTGAGGTGAAACTTGGGGTACGCAAGACAAATCAGACTCCTGAAAGGGGTAGAGTAGTCTGGAAAGGCTGAGAGCTGCTGTCCTAGAACATAGATAGAGACAGTCTGAGCACAGAGTTGTTCCCCAGCTAAGGTTTCATTGTACAAGTGCTCGGGGATGACCAGCCATTCCTCCAATGTTTCCTTTAGCTGTCCAAGCAAGGCTCCAACTTCCCCTGCCACACATCTAAGAGGTAGAGACACCCAAGGCCAGACAGCTCAGTTACACTTTCACCTCCCCAGAGTTCAGTGGCGTTTGCGGAGCTCAGGTCTAGGAACTAGCCAACAGCATGAGGAAAGGCTATAAGCAGAGGGAGATAGCTTCCCTTTTAATTCGTTAGTTACCCATCTCACAGATTCTGGCCTGTCCACATTTGCATGGAGCTTTGTTCTGAGCAGGCGACCCCCCAGAAAAAAACACAACCCTTGTGTTCCGATTCCTCGACAAAAAAGTCGCAGCTGTAGGACAAGCTCTAGCTCAGTGCTATGCGCAGGGCACCTTGTTCCCATGAGGATCAGCACACAGAAAGTCAGCCAAACTCACCTGCGTCTTAGAACAGTGAGACAAATAAACCTGACAAGCCAGAACAATAGCCAGATGTTTAAAATTGCCAGCATTTTGCAAAATACATGAGAACAGGAAAGGAAGCATCAAGAGCGCACACACACCTGTGATCACTTCTACCAGCAGAGCCAGCATCCTGGAGTAAGGAAAGCAATCCGCAGCAGGCTGGTTCAAAGACATCTCAGCTCCCAGCTTTACCATCCTCTCTGGCACTCATACCACAATCAGCTGCCCTCCCTGAGCATGTGCCTTTTAAAGGCTGTAGAGAAGCAGCAAATGCTGCTGCAACAGTCAGGCCTGCCCCAGGAAATTCACACACCCTCCTCTTCTCCCTTTGGGTCTTAAACATCCTCCTTCCTGCCACGGCTGCTGTCTCGATTGCATCCCCAAGGGGAGGAAGCTAAGAAAGGAGAGGAAGAGAGAGTTGATTTGCTGTGAAGACACCCATGCTGGAAGAAATAAAGCAGAGCAAGGTTTGAGACCGACATGTAGGTGATGATGAGGCAGAGAGGATGGGCTCATTTGGTAGGAACCAATTAAATGCCTAGCGGGCATCCGAGTTCAGATGGCCAGTGTGGGACCATGCAAGAGAGAAGCTGTCTCCCAATCCCCCCCCCCCCCCTTTCAGAACACACAAATCACCCATGGCCCCTGATTTTCTGCTCACTGTGTCATTTAACCCCTTCACTGCTGGATTACCTGCCACATGTTCCTATCCATGTTTGCAAGCTTGTTCTGAGTTTTTTCCCCACTGTGGCCGGACTTCAGCCTTATCAAAATGGTGCCCTAGTAATAGCTCTTAGTATCACTACCCCCCAGGCAAACCCCTAGTGCAGCTAGGCAAAGCTGCTCTCTAAGGCATGCTTGTCCTGGTGCACCTTACTCTGCTCTCAAGGAGTGCTGGGCCAAAAATGGGTTTTCCAGTTTGCTGGCAGTTCTGAAAAATTGGGGAGGGGAAAAGTAGTTTCAGGTTGACCCGAAAACAAACATTTTTGGAATTAAAAAAACATTTGTTTTAAGGTCAAATGACACATTTTGTTCAACCACAAAATGAAACATTTCCTTTAGATTTCCAGTGTTTTTTCTGTTTTCATCTTTTTATAAAAAATAAAAAAATAGAATTAAAGGAAAATTCAAAAACGTCCAGTCATTTTGACCCCCCAAAACCAAATCATTTCAACTTTGGGGGATTTGTTTGTTTGGTTTTCAACATGAACAGTTCAGTGAAACTGATGTGAATTCACAAAACATTTTGGTGCTGCTGAATCTGCCTTTTTTGTTGAAAAAAGTTTCGGCTGTAAAATTTCCCCCGGGGCTTGTCGGCACGTACAGTGCAACAGCGGTGCAGCGGCCTCGGTAGTGCTTTAGGCCACGTCTACACTACCACTTATGTCGGCAAAACTTACTTCCGTCACTATGCTTCTCCTGTGACATAGCTACCGCCGCTCGTTGGGGGTGGTTTAATTATGCCGACAGGAGAGCTCTCTCCTGCCGGCACAGGGAGGCTGTGCCATTGTAAGGTCTCTAGTGTGGACATAGCTTTAGTGAAGACACTCCTATGCCGATAGGAGAGTTTCTCCCGTTCCTGTAGTTAACCTATCTCCCCAAGAGGCAGTAGCTATATTGGCGGGAGAAGCTCTCCCATCAGCATAGTGCTGGCTACATGGGGAGTTAAGTCAGTGTAAGTACGTTGCTCTGGGTGGATTTTTCACACCCGAGTGCCGTAGTTATTTCTATATAGATCTGTAGTGTAGACATGACCTGAGCTCTAGTCTCAGGAAGGGTTCGCCTACACCACCGCAAACTGTGGCTGCTAGCTGCTTTGCTTGTCTACCGGAGGGGTTTGCTCTGGTGTAGCTCCACCACTGGCTGGCAACCTTACGGCTGAAGTCCCCACTAGGACGAGGCCTTAGATCTGGGAGGACTTCCTGACGCTCTTATAAACGAATGGCTGTTCTCTTAAAGCTGCAGATGGACCATATAGGTTACTAGGTCGACTGCGTAGGAGACTGAGCTGCTATTTGCAGATGGCTGTTTGGTGGCATGTATGAAAAGAGTTGGCTGGGCCTCCGCGGCAAGTGCCCACATCACAAAACCAGACACGTTCACAGCTAGCACTCTGGGAGAGAGGTTAAGTGCTGTAGGGGACTAACCTACCCTTGCGGATTTGTCTGCACCACAACTGCTAATGCTGTTGGGTCACACATCAGCTAAGAACTACACATTGTAGTGCAGACAGAGCCCTGGAAGCAGTGCTTCCAGCTCAGGTTGGAGGTGCATTGGAGGAAGAGTTCACACACACTTACTACCTTTGCTGGTACCTGAGTTCTGAAAAAAGGGATGATTTCAATGTATAGGGCTATCAATCTGGCACTTTTCACCTGCAGTAAATTCACACACCGAGAAAGAGAGAGAGAGAGAGAGAGAAACTGCTGCCAGAAGCATGCAGTGAAAGAGTTAATAATCTTCTGATATAACAGAAACAAAGCAGAAGCAGAGGGGGGAAATACCCATTATCAAGGGGCTACCCATCTTCTCCCATTTCATTAAAAATAAACATTTTCCCATTGATTCCACTCTCATTGCCAATAAAATCTACTACTCTCAGGTGACAGAGAATGTCATCCTATAATAATGTGCTTTGCATTGTTTTTAATGTAAAATGCTAAGTGAATACTGGGGACATCAAAGCATCAAGGGTGTGTGATACTATGCCCATAAACTCAATGGGAGTAGGATCACACTTTGTAAGACAAAGTAGGAGACATTCTCCCCCAGAGAGTATAAAAGGTCTAATTGGGGTGGGGGCAAGGACAGAATTATGATTTTTTTTCCTCCAGAGTTTCAGCTTTCATTAGGAAAAAAAAAACCTTCCATAAGTCACCCAAGTATAACTGATATAGCAACCTCTTCTTGAATTTGAAGAGTGGCTGAAACAATAGTGCTCAGCCCCCTTCATTTGAAAGTGGGATAACTCAGATACAACGATACTTTAAATGTCAACATTGTTAAATATTTTGCTGATTATCATGTAAGAAGCGAAAGGCAGTATCATATTGCTTGAACCTTTCTCATTCCCATGAGATCAAATCCTGAAGTTCTTAGCTAAAAATCTATAGCAATTACAGCTGATCAGGAAATGATTATTTTTTCCCATGAAAATTTTTGACAAACACATACTTTTTGTCTAAATTTTTATTCAAAACAATTCCATTTTTTAAAATCACAAAACTGTAAGCCAAACATTTTCAGGTTTTCAGCAACCAAAAAACCAAAATGTTTCATTTTCAAATCAACATTTTCTGGTTTCCTCCCCCTCCCCCAATGAAAACCCCAATATTGTTGATAAAAACATCTATTTTTTCACAAAAAAAATATCTTTTGTCAAAAAGCCACTTTCTGTCAAAAAAATGTTTTGGAGAGAAAAATTTCAGCCCATGCTAATCGCAAGGTGTAATGGTGTAAACATATAACAGTCTGGAAAATGGTGATTATACTCCTGGGCCCTCTCTCCCATTGACTTTCTGGTCTATTTAGATTGTAAGCGCTTTGAAGCAGGGGCTGACACTCCATGCGTACAGCCAAGCACAAGGGGACCCTGCTCTAGGGAAGAGGCCTGTAGGTGCAATCATAATTCTGGCCTTAACACTGTATGTATAACAAATCCAAAAGGGATAAACAGAAAGGCACTTCCACTGCATCCAACTCTGGGAAATTAATCCAGTCAAAAGCCTTTACATTACATGTTTTTAATTGTGATTTTTTTCCCTTCTATGTATACTTTTATGCTCTTCTGATTTTTTCCCTTTGACTTCAGTTCCCCTGCTCTAATCACTAGGCCATGCCAAATCCCTTGTAAAGGCATGCTCCTTTTGCACATGCACACACACCATTTTTGTGCTCACCTTGTAGGTGCAAATGAGGCACAGATGCCTGAAACTGTGACTCCAGGTGAGCAAAGGCTGGGGAGGCAGGATTAGCCTCTCCCAAAGCTGAGGAAGGAACTGAGCACAAGAAAAGACTGGGGTAAAAGAGCGGAAAGCCAGAGGGGTTCCTAAAACAATGGGCAAGGGGGAATTTTTGGTTCTTTAGGAACTAATGGGAAATCAGGACTCTGTGAAGATAGTCTCCTGCCAACAAGTGGGATAAAGGAAGCAGGAAAGTTTTACATAAGGGAGAATTAATGGGACTAAAAGAACCCTGCCCAATGACTCAGGGCATGTCTACACTACAAAAATCAGTTGACTTGAGGTAAGTTAACATACAGTCACCGCAGCAATTACAGTGGTGGTTCACGTCCACACTGTGCTCCTGCTGTCAGCAGTGCATGTCCTCACCAGAGCACATCCACCGGCTTAAATGTGTGGGGCACTGACAGCAGAGGCCCCACTGCCAGGGGCTGACAGCCCCAGGGCTGGGGGCTCCAGCTGTGGTGGGGGCTCCCCCAGCTAGCGGGGTTCTACCTGTGAGCCCTGCGTAGGGCTGGCAGCCAACAGACGATGTAAGCAATGCAGCGTGTAGAGGGACACTGCATTGCCCTAACATCGACCTTAGTGCTACGCCTCTCGTGGAGGTGGCGTTATTAGGTCGGTGTAGTGGGCAACTTACATCAGCAGGCGCACCATTGGACTGTAGACGCTTACAGAGTTAGGGTGACGTAAGCTGCCTTACGGTGACCTAACTCTGTAGCGTAGGCCAGGCCTCAGGATCTGTTTCAGCTGCTCCCAGAAATCCAGTCCAGATTGCTCTCTTCCTCCTTCCCAATGAAGAGGCATTGCCAGTCTGACCCCAGGGCAGGTTTCACTAGGTCCTTAACACTAAGGCTATGGCTACACTATGAGGCTTTTTGCGCCACAGCTGTGCTGCTACAGCCATGCCGTTAAAAGCCACGCGGCGTAGCTGCTGTTTGTCGGCAGGAGAGAGCTCTCCTGCAGACAGAAAACTTCCACCCCCCACGAGTGGCAGCAGCTTTGTCAGCAGGAGAGCTGTTCGCACCAGCGCTTTTTGTTAGTAAAACTTTTGTCATGGGGGGGGGGGGGAGGGAGGTAACACCCCTGAACAACAAAAGTTTTGCCAATGAAGTGCCAGATCCTTAGTCTTGGTCTACTCTTGAAAGTTATATCAGCACAGGGGCGTGAAAAGCTACACCCCTGGCCTGTGTAGCAATGCCAGCATAACCCTGAGTAGACACAGCTAGGTCAACAGAAGCATGCTTCATCGTTCGGGGCAATCGCGTTCTTACCCTGATGGAAACCCCTGATGGAAATGCCAGTATAGTCTCCATAATGTAGGCACGCGCCGGGGTTCAGGGCCACAGGCTTCCAGCTCAGAGAGAGCTGAGGCACACTCAAGGCCGTTGGTGCTGCCATTTAAGGTCATGGCCTCGGAGAGCCATAGGACCTGACTGAAAGGCCTCGTCTGCAGTCCATCCCATGCTGTAGGCATTATAAAGCTACAGCCCACGTACTGCACAGCTCAGCCCTGCTTGCAGAGTCAACCAATACAGCTGTGAGGTTACTGTCCAGACTCAATGTCTAGCAATATTACAACCCTCCCTCTGGTCGACATTATGTCAGGCCACAGAAAAACTGCAGGGCTGAGCTTAAAGCCAGTCAAGTGACTGCCTAGAACCGCTGAGCTTTGGAGAAGTCAGGGGGCTCCCATTGACGTCAATGGGCTTGGGGTCAGACGTCTAGGGGACAGTGGGTTGTGAGTTGCTGAGGTTAATGCAGGGCCCCTAAAAGCAACTCACATCATGGCCCAGTTCCCGTTGGCCACCTGTTTTCCAGCCCTGATACTGAAGTGGGAGGCAATTCCCAGCCTCATTCCCCCCTCCACTCCCTCCCTCCCACCCACCCATCCATCCATCCATCCACCCTGCACTTGGGGCCCCACAGCTCACACAGTCAGGCCCGGAGAGTCGCTTGACTTTTGAAATATGTACCGGTCAAGTTCATTACCCTTAGTCTTCCCTAGTGCTGTGGAGGGGGTCTCTGGCCGGGGCATGGGCATAAAGTCAGCCCAAAGAGATGCACGCTGCCTGAGAAACTCTGCTAGCAATTCAGTAATTGGCACCAGGTGAGTAGGCTCCACTTCCTCAGGGTCCAGGAGGCAGGTAGACGTCCGGCAGGGAGGCTCGCAGAAGCTGTGCGGTTTCTTGGCCTTCCCCTGTGAAGATGAAGGTCAGGTCACACAGGCTGGATGCCAGCAGAGCACGTGCCCAGAGATGGGCTAGCACGCTCAGAACATTAGCTCCTGGTCTCAGGAGCACACCCCAAGAGGCTGCCTTTACTAGACACCATCCCCTAACATCACAGTGGGTATTGACTGATTCCCAGACAAGGTAAGAGGTTTACAATGTGTTTGGTAAATCCATGGGGCTGGGCTTTTCTGTTACCTGGTAAGGACTTGAGTATTTAATTGCTCTGATTAGTTAATCGGCCAAATTCATCCTTGGTGCAAATGCACTGACTTCAGTGGGACTGCACCAAGGATCAGGCTGGCCCCGCTGTTTGTACAGCCCGGTGGAAATGAAAAGAATGGTGTAATTGCAATGTACAATCAGTGAATCATGAGTAACTATTTTTGTGTATTGATTACAAGGACCGGTTCCCTTCTGTAGAGTCAGCCTGGAGCTGGGAACTGGCCACACTCCTGAAGGGGCAGTAGTTCCCTGAGGCAGCAGCCAGCCAGCCAGCCACAGAGGGCTGCTAACCTGCATGACTGAAAGGCTAGTGGGCAGGTGTCTCTGCAACCTCTCTCCCTGGGAGCTGCCTGGTAAGAAAGAAGACCGCTCCCATCCACCGCCCTACTGGCTTTGTCCCCAGGTGACCCTTTGTGCCAGCTAGGGGCCGGCCCATAGGGCAGACATAATGCCCAGGGCTCGGGTCCTCTGTGCCTGGTGCACGGTCAACTCTGCCAGCTTGGGGCAAATTCCAGGGCAGAGTGGAGGTGAAGCAGGGCAGGCCAGGGGTCGGTAAGAAGTTTGAGCGGGTGTGGTGGGGGCAGACCCGCTCCCTGGCAGTGTTGTATTCTCACAAAGTCACACAGAGGCCCTTGAAGCAGTCCTAGCCTGTGCCGTGGGGCCGTGCTGGCCCCAACAGACATTGAATAGGCAAGGCATGAGCTGCCTCTCCTCTCTGGGTTAGCACCTTTGCCAGCCCAGGGGTGAACCTGTCTCTTAACTCAGAGCAATCACTAGGGGCCGATCCAGCCCTTGGTCATGTTACAAAGTGCAGGCTACTGAATGGCATTGACCGTTTAATTTCCAGTGTGATGTACGCACACAACTGGGCCACTCTGATCTTCGCTACAGTCCCACCAATTCAGTGCATTGCACTAAGGGTGAGTTAGGCCTATTAACTAATCAGATTAATTCAGAGGCTTTAATAGGTGCAGTCCTTTTGGTTTCAATGGGAATTACCTCCACTTACCCCAGGAGTGACTCTGGCCCTTGAGCTCCCATTTCCCAGCCCAGCATCAGGAAAGGCCCCATGATGGCGCAAGGCCTAATAAGCAGGAGTGAGCTATAAACTGTGTCTTCACAGACAGGCTTTCTTGCTGAGGAATTATATTGCTTTTGCCATGCCTGCAGCAGCGAAGGTGAGAGAATGTGCTATGCCTTCTTCCCCTTTGATACCGACTTAATTGTCAGAAGAGGAACAAGGCTCTTTAATGATTAAACATTGCAATTAAATATTAAACAGCCAACTTCTTCTTCTGACATTAAGGCAGCAGCTGACCTAGATGAGAGTTGCTTTCAGCTTATGACACTGGGTCCCTTTTGTGCCCGGGCTATAAACCAGGCCAGGTTTCAGACAGCAGCTGCTAAGCACCCAGTGCCTTTTAAAGTGCCGTGTGACTCCATCCAAGCCAACGGTGTTGCCCTGATGTAACTGGTAGCATGATTCTTAAAAGATTTTAAACCCCTCACCTTTCCCTGGTTCTTAAATGAACTGCATGTGGTATCAGCGAGCACTGGTTCACAGCTTTGGCACATACAAGAGTGAGCTCTGGACCCCCTGGGGCGTTTATCAACCACAACACATGGGTCTGCAATCAGCTGTTATTACCTCATAACTCAGGGTGAGTATTTTGTCAGATTAAGTGCATATTTGGGAATTTGTATCTCTTTGCTGCTCCCTCATTAGACCCACATTTACTCCTGCTGTTGTATTCGAGACCCCCTTGAAATGATTAGACCTGCCTAGCAGGTAAAGAGAGCCAGGAAGAGGTTAATTTGTAAGGATTGCCATCTGAGGCCATGTCTGTACTAGGAACGCTTACCTCTCTCCACTGCAAGACAGCTGAAGGCAACATCTGTTCCTATCCAACCCAGTCCAGCCCAACTCCCGCCCCCACACAGAGAAGTACTCACATACATAAACAACTCATACATTTTAAAGCAAGGTCAACATAGCTACTTTGGTGAGGGGTCTTTAAAAACCACACCCCTGACCAGCATAGCTCTGATGACCGAACTCCCAGTGTAGCCACAGCTATATCCATGGAAGAAAGTTTTCACCAACGTAGCTACCAGTGTTCAGGCACAAGGTGTTCCTACATGGAAAAACCGCTTCCATCAGGGTCGGCTGCATCCACACAACAGGGTTATGCTGGAATAGCTATGGCAACATGGCTATCTCGGTGTAGTCTCTGTAGCGTACACATCCCCTGACACAGAAACAAGCACGTACACACTCACACACATCCGCTTCCAAATGTTGTGGACACTCCTTCAGAGGCTGTTTTATAGAGAACTGCAGTCTGTAGACATTCACTTATATAATAATAATAACCATCATCATTATAAATGTATCACAGTCTTGAGCCGAACGACACTGCCCACATGAACCAGAATCTACATGGTCCAAACAAGATTAATACACATTTCTTTAGCATACAAGATAAGTTACCTGCAGCCAGCCATGAAAAGATGACCTACAAATGCTTAATGCGCTTCTGGAAGGTGCTCAGATATTACAGTGCTAAGGGTGGTATAAGAACCTATATATAATAGAATAGCAAGGTAATTTCTTAAAAATTGGATATTCCCTCTTTATGAGGAATAAGAATGATTGAGCGAGCAGATTTTTGTTGATGGGTGGGGATTTTTAAAGTATTATTTTCTATTTTGTTTTACCTTTAAAATATCACGAATATCAAAAATCTGGTGCCCCCTGGTTTTTCCTGGAGGTCTCACATTAATAGTGGGAGATTTCTCAAACCTTAATTAAAGGAGTGCTGTTAATGTTTTCACAAAGACTTTCTTTCTTCCAAGTGTTTATTAGGTGTTTGGCTTAATGTTAATATTAACAAAAGTAAGCAAACAAAGAATTTTAAACAATCTGCCTCCCCCCTGCACAGTTGTTTGACCTTAATCAATAGCTTTCTATTTCTCTATATGGTTTCAGGGTAGATAAGATCTGAACTGCTAATGTAAAATGCAGGAGATTTTCTAACAAAGCTTCCAGGCCTTCTTCATTCAGCAGAAAAATGTAAAATGGGGCACCCAGCTGTAATGTCATCGTTCCCCCACCACCGCGTGGGACACCTTTTTAAATAACCTAACTCAAAGGGCCACTGCACAAGGCCAAAACTCCAGCTCAATCACAGTAATGAAGAAAAGGACCTAGGGGCAGCCTTTCAGCAGCACTCAGGACCTGATTTACAAGTGCTCAGCACCCACCATACAGACCAGATTTTCCAGAAGGGCTCAGCACCCTGAGGTTGCTACAATGATACTTATGAGCAAATATTCAAAAAAGCACAGCACCCTATCTGCTAAAAACCTGGCCCAGTTGAGGGTGCTGAGCACGTCTCAAAATTCCAGCCGGGCCCACTCCCTTTCCTTTCTGCTAAACCCCAGGGTGCTTCTCACATGCAGCAGAGCAGACCTAGGGGATCTGCCATTTTACTGGCCACATCCCTTCCCCATGCTGCACGGGCGCCAACTCCTCCGTCAGAGGAGAGGATGTTGGTCTGACTCTGCCCATTCTAACTCACAAGGCATGGGGAAGGATGTTTTAATCTCCCCCCCACACACACACACACATACACACAAAGATCTGTCACTCTGGGAAGCAGCTAGTGATGGTTGCTGTCAGCAGGAGGATGCTGAGCTAGATGGACTGGGGGGCTGCTGCAGGCTGGCATTGTCCATGTTCCTATGTCTATAGGGATCGGTCTTGGGCGGACCAGTCTAGATTGGACCAAGCAATGCTTAAACTGTTGACGAAAGCCATTATCCCAAGTGCAGAGTAAGCCCCACTAGGGGTTAAACCCCCAACCCTGACAGCTTGCTGCCCTGCTGCTAGCTGTTGAAATAAAGTGGAATACTTGTGTCTGTCTGTGCTGCAATCCCCTGCTGTGCTTGATAACGTGTCCCCCTTATTCTCCAGTGGGCTGGTGTTGAACTCACTCATGGTGCCAGTGTTAGAATGAGGCTGTGCTGTTAAAATGGGAGGGGGGGGGTGTTGTTGAACTCCACTCACCCTGCACACACCAGCGGGACAACCAATTGAGCACCAGTTCCAGAGGGGCTGAGAGGGAGCCAGCTGAAAATCCTAGTGCAGACACAGCCCTGGCTGTCATGGCTTAAGGACTTGGTTTTCTTGGCCCTGGCTGATTTGGATTGCCCTGGGAGTTTAGCTTTGTATCCAGGTATCCCTGCCCTTTCTGTTTTTTAAATAGGAATTTACACATACTGTATAACATAAAATGCCTCTGGCTGCTTCTTATTGAAAATGGATCCTGGAAAAATCAGCTCTGAGGGGCAGACAAAACAATGAGGGTGATGGGGGGACGTGACAGGAAACCGCTACTCTGAGCACATGGTGGCTCTTCCCTTCTGGGAGAGAGAACGCCCGACACCACTCTCCAAAGCAAGAGAAACCTTCCCTCCCAAAGCAGCTTTTCCCACCTCTATTCAGTATTGCTGAGAGTTTGATCATTTTGAAGAGGGGAACAAGCATGCTTCTGAAATCAGCCTCTCCTGCCTGCTGCTGCCACCCCTGTAGCAACAAGTCTGTGCCCAAGAGCCAGCCCTCCCCAAAGTCAACTCTTCTCTGGCCCTAGATTCTGACACCCATAGGTGCTGGAACTAGGGGTGCTGTAGGTGTTTCAGCACTCCCTGGCTTGAAGTGGTTTCCATTATATACAGGGTTTACAGTTTGGTTCAATGCCTCGCAGCACCCCCCACTATATAAATTGTTCCACCACGCCTGCTGACACCCCTGTATGGGATAGTCCATGATCGAGGACCAGGCTTCCCTCAAACCAGCTCCTTTCTGTGCCCCAGAATAAGGGACCACCAGGGAATAAATAAGTAGATAAACCAAAGTGTTACCTGCCAAAAGGAGACAGTCAAGCAGGCAGAGCTGTCCAGTCACGCAGCACTGGAGGAAGCCGAGTGTGCTAACTAGTACCAGTTGCATAAGGGTGTTATTTACCTCTCTGTGTTTTTGTTTTGGTGAGTTAGTCTGAAGGTCAAAGGAATATTCTCAAGGAGTGGCCTATGCCAGGAAGTAAATTATTACCCTGCCATTGCTCTGCGGGGACAAAGAGGTCCCGGAGAGCCACTCGGGGGGAGGGGAGGGGGTGTGTGAGGACAAATCTCCTGCTGAAGAATTAGAGGGCAGCTCATCACAGAGGAAAGAAGTGAAAAAGGTCTGAACAAAGTGCTCTGTTTTCTGAAGGCAGGTCACATGCTGGGCACTAGCTGAGGTAATTAGGCATGTGGCACCTGCTAAACGCTGGTTTCAGAGTAGCAGCCGTGTTAGTCTGTATTCGCAAAAAGAAAAGGAGGACTTGTGGCACCTTAGAGACTAACCAATTTATTTGAGCTGTAGCTCACGAAAGCTTATGCTCAAATAAATTGGTTAGTCTCTAAGGTGCCACAAGTACTCCTTTTCTTTCTGCTAAACGCTGGCAGCAAGAGCGGCAGGGGAATGTCAGAAGTCCTGAATCCGGACACAATCCATCTGCTAACAGCTAGAACATGGAAGTGGGATGATATCAGTGAAGGTCCCCATCAAATGCTGGATTCTCCTCTTCTCATGGCTCCCTAATAGCCTTGCGATTTATAGCCCCCTACAATCCTCCTGCAGCTCTGTATGGAATCGTCACAGGTGTATGAAGAACCATGAAAAAGTGAGGATTTGGTATAGTTTCTATGGAGATAAAGATACTCCTGAATGGGAGCGTAAAAGGCTTTCCCACCAGAAAGGTTGGTGTCTCCAGCTCCTGGCTGTATGTTACAATTACAGCTTGGCAGGAAATGACTTTCCCATGTCGGGAATATTTTGGAGATGTCAAAAAAAGTTCCCATCTTGAATTGGGACAAAAATTGACATCACAGAAATTGTTGCAAAAATTCCATCCAGGTCAATCAAAACATTTTGCTTTGATCATGTTCAATACATTTTGTTTTGTTTTTGAAGTTGTTCCTTAAAAAACAAAACAAAACTAACATTTCAAAACAAAAAGTGGTTTCAACTAGAAAAAGTCCCCAATACTTTTCTGCTTGAACATGTCAAAACAGGACTTTTCAACAACTTTGAAACTTTTTTCTCAAAAGTTAGACAAGTCAGGAGACTCATCAAAACCCGTTTCACAAACAGCTTAGGTTTAGATTAATCTGCTTTTTTTCCAGCAAAAAAAAACGGTTAATCAAAAAACTCCCGACCAACTTTCGTTATAATCTGCTACAAGGACACAGTACTTTTTGGGGGCAGTATACAGCAGGGAGCCAACCGACTGAGGGACACCGGTTACAGCTGGGGAAGGCTAGACTTTGCAGCTAGTCCTAACTCTCTAATGCACTGAATCAAGGTGCTGGATTCCAGCACCCCGAACTCTGGGGCAGCTTAAACCCCTCTCAGAGACGGACTGTACATGCTTTGTTCTACAAGGCTTGGAATCGGTCAGACTTGGCTGTATCCCCTGCTGCCACAGATTACTGGGGAATAGGAACTCTCCTCTGGTAAGAAAGCCGGATGCCAGAAGTTTTGCCTTCACAGAGCGAATCAGTGGTTGCCTTGGCCCTTAGGGCACTGTTTAACTTGCACAGATATTTCTGTCTGCGCCTCTTGAACATGGCAGCAGATGCTGGTATGCAAAGGAGATCTTATCATATCAGACAGCTCAGCAGTTGCTTAAAGATCTCTCATGCCCCACGCCTGTGCTGGGGGCATTAAGGGGCTGGTATGAATCATGGTATTGTGGCTTTGCAGGCAGAGTGGAATTTTCCACAGCCGTATGTCGACGGCCTGCCCCACCCTTCCTTCACAGCAGCTGAGGCACGACAAGAACTCTGGCCTGAAGGGAAAACACCCCCAGCTAGATGTTGGCGGTGAAGTTGTAGCCGTATCAGTCCCGGGATATTAGAGAGACAAGCAGACTCACAGGGTCAAACGGAGAGGGAGCCGCAGAGCACACTGATGGGAGATGGGGGCTCCTCGGCAGCAGTTGGGTTTACAGTCTCTCCACCCAGACCTGCCTCTCCTTGGCCCTTTGGCAGTTGTGCCAATTACGGCATTCATGGCACCTCTGAGATTTCTGAGCTCATCCTGCTGGTCCAAGAAATCCCTCCCCAAACAATCCCAAGCCAAAAGCCTGAGGTGAGGCAAGGTAGGCTGAGAGCCCGCCCAGAAGCGAGAGCAACCAGGGGGCAGAGGGGTTGTGTAGCATTGCTTCCCCTCTGGCTCTGCTGCTGAGGAGACAGAGCCCTGAGCTACCAGCCCCTCTGGCTGTGCTACTGGAGAGGCAGGGGGATGGGGTCAGATGGGGAACTTCATTCCTCTCTGCTGCCTTTGTGGCCTGCTCCCTTTCTTGTCCTTGCACCACTTCATGGGCTCCCCTGGGCTTGGAGCACCCTTTCTCTCCTCGGGCATGGATCAGCCACCCCTCCTGTAGTCAAGCCTCCCCTTACCCTACAGGACTTCTGCACAGCCTTCCAGTGGGCATCTGCCCCAGCCAGAAATGGTGAAGAGAGACTCTGCCCCCCGTGGAGACCAATTCTGCTGTATTCCAATGGTGCAAATCCAGAGCGACTATGTCATTCAGTGCTATAACCGAGATCAGCCTCTGGCCCTGGACTTCATCTACCATTGTCCTCCATGTGGTATGTGCCTGGTCTTTGCGCTCCTGGCCTAACTTTAATTGGTGGCTGGGGCTGTGCATTATTCTGTCTTAATCAGCACCTTGTGCAGTAAGAGGCAGCATGGGCCAATAGACAGAATACTATGCTGAGAGTCAGGAGACCTGGCTTCTGTTCCTAGCTCTGTTATATGACCGTGGGCAAATCACTTTTCCTCTTTAGCCTTGGTTTCCCTTTCTGCAAAATGGGGATAAAGACACTTACCTTTTTTTGTAGAGCACTTGGAGAGGTCTGACTGAAAAGGGCCAAACGTGGGCTAAGAATTAATAACCAGGCACCAGCTTTGTATAATTCCATCGCTCACATTGATTTATTGTATTTTAAAACACTGACAAAAACACATCACATCTTGATTTGTTTGTTTGTTAATCCTCTGTATACTCAGGACACAAAGTTCCAGAATAGCTGCACCAACGACGACGAGAGTATTTCGTCATGAAAACACACACACACAAAAGGTGCCAATCCCCCAAAAACAAAAACAGAAATTAAATGAGTGCAAAATGAATGAAAGTGCAAAAAAGCTTTGTTGTCATTCACACACCCCTTCCAAAACACAAGCCCCTTTCCCCCCAACCAAATAACAGCAAACCCACTCCCCAAAATAAAGGGGGGGGGGCTGGGTAGAACCAGGCTGCAGCCTTCTACTAGTACCCTTTCCTTGGCACTGCGGGATAAACCGTCAGCCCAAGAAATTATGACAACAGGAAGAAGAAAAGCCAGCCAAGTAATGGCTTCCAAAGGCTCTCTCCTCCTCTTTTTGATTTCCGCCATTGCACTCAAGTCCAAAGGTTCTCCTTGAGTTCTCCTAGCTACCTAACCTCCTGGACAATTTGGATTTATTTTCTTTTTAAAAAGTGCTTGAAGTTGGTGCAGAAATAGCTTGGCTCTCATAGTTCTGGAAAGAAACAAAAGATGGGACACCCCATTCTTCCCCCCCCCCCCCCGAGTTCTAAGCTAGTCTGTTCCCCCACCCCCAAAGTTTCTGACTTTAGCAAGATGCTGCCCCATTACCAGTGTGTGATTGGGAAGGAATAAATCCCAGCCTGACAGCTGAAAGCTGCTCCTCCCAACCTCCTGATCTGCAGAACTACCACCCAACCCACCATCAAGAGACACCACCACTCTTGGGAACAGACCTGAATTGGACATGGGACCGTGTTGCCTTACAGGGGCCTGATCCAAACCCCACTGAGGTCCACGGTCCCGTTTGCTCCAACCGGCCCTGCCTCAGGCTGTCCATGTGGTGACAGGCTCTCTGCTATCTCCAGGCTAGCCAAGGGAAGAGCGATGGGCTGTCTAGCTGACAGGCTGTCATTAAAGAACCGGGCATCAGACTTTCTGTCTGCCATGGGAATCTGGGAAAGGGGTCTGCTGCTCCCTTCTCCATCCCCTCACATGGAGGCGGGGGGGGGAGAATAAAGGAGGAAAAGGGATGGGGAGGAAATGGGGGAAAGAGACTGAGTGTCCCCAAAATCCTATAGTCAGCCCTGCTGACTTGGGGAGTTCCTCAGGACACTGGGCAGACACTTTCTGGACAGGACCAGAACAGCCCCCCCCTTCCCGGCCCATGTTCTACCAGGTCGCTCCAGAAGCGAGAGTTGCTCCCAGGGACACTTTGTATCTGGTAAAAGTCGTACAAATCCTAGAAGCGTGCGGACTGTGCTCTTCTCCTGTCCCATGGGCCTGGCTGCTGGGCAGGCATGGGGATTATGGGAATGAGAACCACGGCAGGGGCCAACCCCACCGCCTGGCTGAGCTCACACATAATGCTGGCAGCCTTCCCAGGGCAGCAGAGTGTCACAATCACAGTCAACGTAGCTGTTGTCAGCACCAGATGGCAACGGTCACTGGGGGCTATAACGTGAGAGGGGAATTTGCTGCCGTCACAGGGGCGAAGGCTGGCTGATTGTCCTACCTGGCCCCAGCAGATAATTCTGTGCCACCTCTGCCACACCAGGTCCCAGGCCCACCAACTTCCCTCTGTTTCCCTCAGGATGGGCAGGCATAGCCAGAGACTGCAACTCAGAAGTCCATTTGAGACATTTTTAGCTGCTCTAGCCTCCCACAAAAGGAGTGCTGAGAAGACTCCTGGGCCAAGCTCATCCCTAGTGAAACTACTGATTCAGAGAGTGCCACCAGTGAGAAATTTGGTCTGTTGGGAGGTTAAGGACTGAGACCCTCAGCGGGGGCTTTAGCTTTTCCTATGCGTGGGCCTCAAGGCTCCCGCAGCTGGCGAAGCTTCTAACAAGTTTAAAACAGGGAGGAGATCTTGGCACGAACGCGCCGCAGAGGCCGACAGTGATTTTTAGGAGGCGTTCAGAACAGAGGATAAAGCTCCTCCTTCTCAGCCCTCCCATCGGGATCAGGGAGAAAGCTGGGCAGGGAACGTTTTGCCCATCCAGTTTTTAAGATTTAAAAAAAAAAAAAAATTCCATTCTGCACTGGGACAAAACTGAGAGCTTTCAGAGCTTCTCAAAAAAAAGAGAGAGCCCCCGCCTCCAGAATACGCCGTAGCCCCATAGCAAGGGCACTGAGCTGGGCTATCGGAGATCCAGGGTCAAGTCCATGTGTATCCTAGCAATGGAGGTTATAAGGAATTCTGGGATCTCTCTCTAGTTTTGACCAGAAATTCCATCCTGGACCTGAGGAACCTTCCCGCCAAAAGTTTAATCAGACCTGGTATGTTCCCGCCAAAAGTTTCAATTTTGATGAGTCAACGTTTTCTGACAAAAAAACATCTAGACGATAATTCCCAACCAGTTCCAATCAGGGAAGGGCTGTCCTTCTGCCCCCACATCCAGCTGCTGCCACATGGCCAGCTGTTCACATCTCAAGAACCACATCCCTCCAGTGAAGAGAGCGTGCCACAAAAAACAGAGTTGAACAAACAGTAGAGGAAATAGCATCAATAGATTTTCTCGCTCTCTCTCACATACACACACTGCTTTGGGTTTTTGTCTTTTTAAGAAAAAAACGTTACAAGCTTTAACAGTACATAGCCCTTGGCCGTCTACAAAATCTGTATTTCTCTCACCCAGATCAATTCAGAAGCTTCATACCTCAAAGGTCAGGAAATAGTCAACCCAAGAGGGGAATGGACTCATGGTTGAGGCAGCAGCTAAGCGAGCGTGACATAAGAACGCTGTCATTAACACAGACACACACACACAGACACACACTCTATCTCACTTCACATTTCCAGTGAGGATCATCTTCTTGGAGAGCTCTGACCCGAGAAAATCCCCCCTGAGAGACCATTCCTACAGGTGGGCATACCAGTCCAGTCCGGTCTGTGTCCCAGGTTACACTGCAAAGACGTGAGAAAGCAGTTCAGGTAAATCTCCTAGAAGCTGTATGAAAGGGTTGGATGGACACAGTTTGGCCGTGGAGCTCTCAGGTGGCTACAGCCTACAGTCTCAGCAGGAATCAGGAAGTTAGTTTCACAGGAGCCCAGAAATCCAGCTGAAAGTCTGTAAGGTGTCAGGTAGCCAGAGAACAGCTCACCCAGTGTCTCAGTAATAGAACAGGAGATTTAATCTCATTGGCCATTGAGATTCTAGGGAGACAATCCTGGGCGGACATTTACAGCTCCTGTTCCCTTCAAAATGGGCCCACTTACTGGAACAGCTTCCACAGGAACCAACCACTCGATCTTTTGTTGTAGCTTCAAATGCAGAGCACAACTCAGGCATCTGACACTCCATTCGAGTGCCAAACCCAGAGTGCCCCTCTGGCATTCAGCCAGCACAATGACTGCTTAGCTCACCTTTAGCTAAAAGACGAATGTAGTCACTTAGCAGGTTGAGATGGAGCTGATGAGAACAGGAGACTTCTTCCTTTCTTTCTCTGCAGTAGATGCTTCCTATAAAGACACTGACTGAGCCTTGTACGGGGATATAACGAGCTAACCAGGATACTTGCTTGCGTTCAGGATGAAGTTTGGAAATATGTCAGGGGAGGTTGATATGGAGAGTCCCAAAGCTGAAGCCATGTTTGTATCCCAAGGTCGCTCCTCAACTTCCTCTCCTCCCAACCAACAACAGCCCAGGAGAAGAGGTCCTCTTTGGATGTGGAGGCCGGTTTGGCACCATTTGCTGAGGATCAGGCTGCATCTATGGAAGGATTGGGTCCAGAGCCCACAACTCCTCTCCTCCCATTTCGCTTCTCCCCGCAGATGAACATATGGCAGCATTTGAACAGATGGAAGAAAATGAAAGGGAAGGAAAGAGAACTTGCGAAACACACCCAAACGCTTACAAAAAAACCCCATAAATTGTGTAAAAATCTCTCATGAATAGCAAGCAGCAAACATTGGAATGGCAGGTCAAATGTGACCCCAAAGAGTCAATAATAAAAAGAGTCAAAATGCTGCATTTCCATGGGAAGCCTAGCATGAATTTGACCCATATGTACATGAAAGTGGACTTCATATGCCATGTTGCTATGAGACATGTTGCTGGTGCATATGGTAGGAGCTCTCATCCCTGTCTTCAATGACTGGGGAGAGGGGAGGGAAGCAAAGGAAAAGGTCGATTCCTTTAAGGAATTGCAGACCTTGGGAACGCAAATGTTTCTAACCTGACAGAGCGCGGTTTGGGGACTGTGGTCCCTCTGTCCAGCCTACACCTCTTCTGATTGGTCCTTCAAGAAGTTTTTACGTGGCTGGAGTAAAGGCAATTGGTCGCACGCCATCACACACCCTGCACTGACCTTTTCTTAGCCAATCCCAAGAGACTGTCTTGTTAATAACCAGCAGGTGATTGTCTTTTGAAAAAGCAGTTTGCAAGTCTTATCCTAGGGGGATGTGTGTCAAGTAGCTAAGGACAAAAATTTGGCCCACCTTGAATTTCTTACAGTTTGATAGCGAAGGGCTGCTGAGATCTGAAAATAAAAACCCCACCATTGAGAAAGAAAGGAAAAGGCCATTCTACCTCTGCAGAGGATGTCTGTGCTGCAGAGCAGCCACCTATCCAGCAGAGTGGGCACAACTTAACTGACTAGCCTTATTCCCAGAGCTGTGCTGACGTGGCTGGTATATTTATACTTAGGCTGTAAGCTCTTTGGGGCAGGGACCATTGTTGCGTTCTGTGTTTGTACAGCCCCCTAGCGCAGTGGGGTCCTGGTCCATGACTTGGGCTCCTAGCTGCTACTGCAACACAAATAATAAATAGTAATAAAACACTGACTCCTCCAGCAGCAAAGAAATCTGCAGCATAAATAGCACTATGGACTCGTTCCCCATGAGAAACAGAAGGAAATGGAAGAAAATTCAAGTTGGCCTCATGGCAAAGGTGAACCAGGGCAGGGGCAAAGCAAAGTTACTGCCCAGCTTCAAAGGGAGAGTCACAAAAACTGGAGAGAAAACAAATGGAATGTTATCAAAAGCTACTTGAGAATGTCCCGTTGAAAGAGCATTAAATACCCACCCCCAACGCAGTGAAATATGCTGGGAAAATTCTCTTCAATTGCTAAGAAAAGGGAAAATGAGTCATTCCTCTAAAACGAGCATGTGTGTGCTCACGTATGTGAGAGAAGGGGTGTGTGCAGGCAACTTATTTCTTATGAGATCACCAAAATTTCTGAT
The DNA here is from genome assembly GCF_965152275.1 of Natator depressus. Classification (NCBI taxonomy): domain Eukaryota; kingdom Metazoa; phylum Chordata; order Testudines; family Cheloniidae; genus Natator; species Natator depressus. The sequence goes on from NC_134246.1 coordinate 24,809,293, forward strand.
CTTGGTTTCTTGAGCAGCACCACCATCCCTCAGCCCCCACACCTTCTCCCTGGTACCTCATCGGTCCTGAAAAACACACACACACACACACACACACACACACACATCATCCTATGGAACAGGGTCAGTCAGAAGCGCTTGAAGGGCAGGGGGGTCATCCCATCTCAAATCCGCATTCTGTCTTTTTAAAAGCATCAGTGGGAGAGAGCACTGGTCAGCAGTACCCCGACTGGAGCTCCCCCGCCAAGCCGGAGGAGAAGTGTAACAGGGCAGGGGAAGAGAAAGACAGAAAGAGATGGGTTTGGTGCAAGGACAGAGAAGGTGACTCAGAGAGAGAAGGAGCGTGCAGGATTTTACAACTGCTGCAGTGGGGAAGGTCTCTGCTCCAGTGAGCCAGACAGACAACTTGGCAGCTGCAGTGCTGAGGGCAGTCCCAGGCTGTGGGGCATGGTCACTTTAAGGTGTCGTCGGCATTTTTGAACATGAGAATGGCGTTGTAGATCTTGAGTGCTGGGCCCAGTTTGACGCTCATAATCTTGACGATGTCGGCCTGTGTCAGCAGAAGGAACGCCTCCCCGTCAATCATCTGCAGGAGAGATGTGGGTGGGTCCGGCATGTGCACCATGCTCACGGGAAATCTGGACTCCAGAGCTACCCATCCCCACTCCCACCCCTCAGGGCTGTGTGCTCAAACAAGAAGTATGCCCTTCAAAGCCAAGGGGGAGACACACAGTTGTGGCCAGCAAGGTGGCTCTTGGGATGGACTAGCTAGGGATGCTACAAGCACGGGACATATGATCCTGCCTCTTCTCAGTGAAAAACCCAGCCTCCTCCCCAGCCGCATCACATTAGGAGGCTGGTAAGTGGCAATGGAAAATGGTGCCACAGAAGGTAAAAATGCAGCCATCTACTAGACAGGGTGGGGTGCTTCTAGCAACCGAAGCACCCAGAGTCAACCAGCCCCAGCAGCTCTGCACAAGAGTCTGAGTAATTCTCTCTGCCAACGAGTCTCGGTCAGACATGCTCTGTGTGTGGGTCAAAATCTTTGCAACCACTGGAGCTGCAAACATAGCCTGGGAGTGGGACTCCAGCTGGGCACGTAATCCCCAGTAACAGAGATCCAGCAACAGGAACTGAGGGAGAGGGTGGTGGACCTGGGACTAAGCAGACCCATCGGCCTTTTGGGAGAAGGCTGCAGCACTGCCTACAGAGCAGCTCTGCCTCTGCTCCCCCACAGACCCCTGGGAGCTCTCCTACCCCAAGACCCCATTCACAGGGGACTAGACTTGCCCCATACATGGAGTGTCGCCGGATCTATCTATTGACTATATCTGGATAGATCCATGAGGTGCCTTATGTGCACGATAGACAGACAGACGTCTGAGGTCACTATCAGTGGGTTCTGCTGTAATCGGCCGCTGGTGCTATCCCAAACAAATGCTCTCAAGGACTGTTGCTTTAACAGCAACAGGGCAGAGTCCCAAAGGATGGTGGCAGGAAACCATGTAGGCAGCCTGTTCTCCCACCCCCCTCCAACTGCAAATGGGTTTCCTTTGTTCCCCTCACCGACGCACTGAGCCCCATTCCCCTTACCTCATCCTTGAAGAGTTTGGCTTGGTCCTCGCAACCTGTTAGCGTCTGAACAAAGCTAAAGACCTTCGGAAGAGACAAGGAGGGAAACACAGAACCAGGGAATTAGCCTGCCTGAAATTCCACCAGCGGAGCTCCCTTTTCAGGGTCTAAGAGGACATGCCACAGAGCTAGGAGTCTCCAGAATTCTGCATGCCCTGCTCCAGCCAAGTTCTGCTGCTTTCTGTATAACCCATGGGTCGAACGGGATGCAAAGAACCTTTTATTCTAGCATACTTGAGTGGAGATGCCTGCTGTCCACAGAAAGGCAACACATGACAGCAGGTACCTCACAAATACACTCACGAAACAATGGGCCCTGGAGCATTTGGGGCCAAGGCCTTAGATCTCTGACAACAGAGTGCAGTGCGAGGCAGCATGGCGAGAGTGTCCGAGAGTGGCTGGGTGGAGGAGTACGGCAGTGTTTATCAAAAGCAGCAGGCGTTAATAAGGAGCTCAGACAGAACTGTGTGTAGGAAGGGGTTGGGATTGACTCTTGGCTCTTTCTCTGCTGATTTGAGGTTTATGTTTTGACTTTAAGTGGTCACTTACCAAAAAGGAAAAGAAAAAAAGAAAAAAACAAACTGATTTATTGGAAAATCTGTAATAAAATAAATAAGTAAATAGCTGGCTGCTGGCCATGTCCTTGCACAGCCTCAAGCGACGGGTTCTAGCCAAGCTGAAAACTGCTCATCACATGAGAAGAGCGGTACCAGTGGCTGGGATGAGTGGGGGCAGCGAGACCGAGTCTGTGAGATGAGTGGTTCACAGGGAGCAGAGAGCTGGGAGGAACCGGAGGCTGTGGAACCTGTACAACTCCCACTGGCAACCCCCCCTGATTCCCCCCTGGGGGAAAAGGACACCCTCGCCGTCTCCGAACCCTGTCACGAACCACAGCGTGTGAGCATGCCAGGGAGGGCATGTGCACACAATGAGCCATGTGCACTGGGGGATCTGCACATCTGCCTTTGGAAATCTGACCCTATATTTCTTTCATGTTGTTCTACATTTTTCTCTGCTTTATCAGCCCTCCCTGAAACCCCCTCACCTCATCAATGGTCCACTTGGCCACAGTAGCTGCTGTGATGCCAGCCACCCCTGGCAGGAGTTTGCAGTGTTGCTCCCAACAGAGGGACAGGGAGCGGTCAGGGTGAGCAGATAAGGCCGACATGAAGAGGGACTGGTGCATATTGTCCGAGGAAATAGCTGGCAAAGAAATTCAAAATGTTACACAAGGTGGAGGGCCAAGGAAATCCAGCCTCATCCTGAAGGTCCTACAATGCCTGAAAAAAGTGCTGAGGAGGCATCGGGGCTGAAGGCAGAAGCTGGAGGGGTTTCAGGTATCAGATAAGAACAGTTTGTGCTGTGCTAACTATTGCTAAACAGACGGCATTCTTCTCCGATACAGCAGAACCTCAACCGTGTCAGAATAAAGAGATATGATCAAGATTTCTATTGTGATGGTGTCTTTTTTATTAGAGAGGCAAAGTGGATCAGGTAATATCTTTTATTGGGCCAACTTCTGTTGGTGAAAGAAACTAATTTTTGAGCTTACACAGAGCTCTTCTTCAGGTATGGGAAAGGTACCCCAGGCCTGAAGAAGAGCTCTGTGTAAGCTCAAAAGCTTGTTTCACCAACAGAAGTTGGTCCAATAAAAGATATTACCTGACCCACTTTGTCTTTCTAATATCCTGAGACCAGTATGACTATAGTAACACTGGAAATCTATCATGACATGATTGAGGTTACGCTGTATCAGAGAGAAAAAACTCTATTTAGCAATAGTTAATGCAGAACAAACTGTGCTTATGTAACTTGATCATGTCCCTCTATTACAAGAGGTACATATATTTTATAAGTACATATGTAAGGACAATTTATATATCTATCTATCTATCTCTCTCCTTACTTGGGTTACCATTAGTTAAACTGAGAAGAATTTAAAGATCTGATTTACCTTTTGCATTTTACTTACAGTAGATTTGGGCTGTGACACTAGACTGGTCAGTTTCACTTTCTGTTTATAGCTGGTGTCACTTTCTGCTTCTCCTGCACTAGCCCCTGGCTGTTGTGTTGTAGGTTCCCAGCATGAGGCAGGGGTATGTTTACATTCAAAAAGTTGGTTTCGTGAATTTTTTTTTGGTTAATTATGAAAATCCTTCTGTTCAACAGTCCGTTTTGCAAACACCCACCCACCAACTTTCATTTCAAACCAAAGCTGAATTTCAGGCCGAACTCTGTCCCTTTAATTTTTTACCAAGGTTGGTCTCTTCCCTCACTAAACGAGTTTACTAAGGACTTTCCTGAGTTCAGTGATCTCATTTGTTTCACTCATTCAGAATTCTGGAGGAGGGCTCTAGGCATGGCCATTGTCAGATCAGCTCTTGCTGTAAAAGCTGCTATTGTCCCCTAGTGGCCACTCAGCAGCTCATTCCGCTCACAGTGATAATGCACAAAGGGATGGCATGGAATTAGCTTGCAGGTTGTGGCATGAAAGATTAAAAAAACATTCCTCTACAGTTGGATATATTGGTCAGATGCTGAAATATCGGCAAACCCTCTGGTGGTAAGAGGGGGGATTGCAGGGCAGAAAGAGGGAAAGAAAAGAGCTGGACTGGGAATATATTCAAAGATGCCAGTAAGCATTCGTGCCAGCCAGCTACAGTGAAGGGGCACTGCTACAAGGTGCGGGGTTGCATTTTACAATCAGTATACATGCAGAAGGAGCCAGATCCTCCATTGGTGGAAATCAGGGTAGCCCCACTGAAGTCATGGACAGCTATGTCCATTTACATCACCTGCGGACCTGGCCCCACATCCTGATCTTCACTTTGGTCTCTATTTCCAATCCCAGGGCCGTCCAGCCAAGGCACACCAGCCATTCCAAGGCCACCCCCACGGGTTCAGCACAGGATCCTTCCCAGTCTCTCTCCTGCTGACTTGGAGCGAACATACTGCCTGGGCAAGCGCCTGGCTGACAGCCCTGCAGAGCGAAGCTTTCTGCATCCACAGAACAGGGATAGCAGGAGCAGCACCCGTGGCAGTGTCTCCAGACTGCTTTGCCAATGTGCCTTGCTCAGCCCTGCCGCCTGGGCTCTAGCCATGAGGGTGGCTCATTCTTTGGCCTCTCCGCTGAGACTGCCAACAGTGCTGGATTTTTTGTTGTTGGTGATGCAACCTGCCCACCAGGAAATGGACCAGCGCTCACCAACTCATTGCACAGAGGCCACCAAAGAGCCTTCAGTGTTGAGGCTTGCTGCTGACCTGGGCCAATTTGGTGACACTGGGGTCAAAAATCTTTCTAACCCCTTCCCAAGCCCTTGGGCCACCCTGACCCTCCCCCCTCCATGAAAAGACAGCAGCATGGGGAAAAGGGGCTTACTTTGGAAGTCTTCCTGCTGGATCTTCCGATACTTTGGAGGTCGCCCTCTAGAAAGATGAGAGAGGATTTATTTGCAAGATGTCTGCTTTACCATTTCAGAGGTGCTGTAGGAACCAGCGTGTGTTCATTAACTGAACCACCTGTCGGCACAGCAAGGACAGCACCGTCAAATGACCGACCGCAGTAACAATCCCTTAGCAGGTATCGAACCAAGGACCTCTAAGGCTATGTCTACACTTGTGATTATAATGGTTATATGTGCATTGTTGTGCCATAACTCCCTATTGTCCACATCTGAAGCAGGTTCCTGAAGGACAGTGTAGTGCAGGAAAGCTAACACGAATGGGGAGTCTGGGTATGTACATGACAGTGCTGTGGCATGGCCCTAGACCTGTTCTACAGCCCAGTGTGCACATGGACAAGGGATGTGTACCAGGTCCACCAGCCCCATTCCCACCATGGATTGATACCTTTGCTGCTTCACCCTTTCCCAAATCTAAAGATCCCTAACGCCGTTGCCAGTAGCAACCTGCGCTGAGCTCTTAAGATGAGTTCTCCCTCAAATTGTATTAATTAGCACCGGCAACCATGGCTTATGCTCCAAGAGCTGCAGTATGGTCTGCAGAGCACACGTGGGTGCTGATCAATGTGTGGTCAGAGTACACCGCCCTTCACGACTTCACCCGGATCAGCAGGAACACACACCTTGACCGGGAGGTTTCACGGAGGCGGCATTCACCAAACTCCATCCCAGTGCCAGGAGCACATGAAGCCCCTCAGGCTCCTGTACTGAAGGGTGAAGGACTCCAACAATTGCTCCAGGAGAGGCCCTAACACATGACTCTGCTATGATGAGCTGGCCCGGGTGCTCTCCGGGTCTATGAGAAGTGAGCCTGAACTGAATCATGACCCCTCCTCAGCTTTGCTGGCCTCAGACAATGGGAAGCTGATGAGGGGCAAGGCAATGAGGCAGCAGGGACCACGGGGGAAGTCCCGGAGATCTGGAGGAACAGGAGTGTGGGATTCTGCACCTTGACCCCTGAGCAGCCTGAGGGGGACCCCGAGCCATGAAAGGAACCAGAATCTGAGGCTGGTAAATTACAATAAATCCCCATGCTCCCTGGAAATATCCTCTCTTGCTCCAGAAACACATGCCTGAAGGCGGCCCCTCATCTGTCCTGCTGCACCCCTATATGGCTCCTGAACAAGGCACAGCTGCAAATCAATGATTTTACTGAAATGCCATGAACCAGTTAAAGCATGTAGTGGGAGCTATAACAGATTATTAACAAGCAGTCACTGTGCCCCGTGTCTGTGCATTTCTCAGCCAGCACTCTGAACAGCGATAGTCCCTGGGCCACGTGGACTGAGGGGGAAGGGATCAGAACAGTTTTATGACATTTATGATTGCTCAAAGACCTCCAAAACACCCCCTCCCTCTCTCTTTCCTTCTTGCAAATGGGTGTCATGCAGAAGGGGGTGGGGTGGTTAGTGGCTTGGGTGGTGGCCCGCCTAGGTCCAGGAAGGGAAAAGGAACCCTTTATCTGACCGAGGAAAGTCAAAGCGGTCCATTCTCCCTGTGTCCATTGCAAATACTTATTACTGTTCCCAGGTCTCTCCTCATGCAAAGTCTCTCTGAAGTAGCCAGGAGAAGCAGGGGTGGGTGAAGCATCTGCTCTTGTGGTTCCACAAACACAGCGTCCTGTCCCTCAGCAGTGGAGAGGCAACTGGCGTGCAGTGTTAATCCAAAAGTTTAGGGAAGAATATACACTTGCGACTGTTTCCCTGAGCCTTTCAATGGTGTTTGCTGGACACAGGGGCCGGACTTGCTGACAAGGTGAGAAGGTTAGGGGATGGATGGATGTTTTCTGTGGTTCTCTGTTCCTCTTCCATGGGAGCTCAATCTGCTAGCTGAGAATGCAGTCAGTCAATTGCCTCCCAGGCCTTTAAGCATAATTCAGAAAAATTCTGGTGTAGCAGAAATTCAAGGTGGTTCTTCAGATTTAGTGGCAGGACAAATGTGCTTGGTCCACCTTCGGAACTCACCAGACTCCTCCACTCAGCATTATGTAGAGGGGTGACCATTAACAAAAGCATCTCTCTGTCACAGATGGCCAGGTTTCCTCCACAAGACTGAAAAGCCCCTTCTCTCTTTTCCATTCCAGTGTCTTGAATGCTGCTAAATTCTCCAGATGATGGCCAGCCATTAAAGAGGACAGAGATAACTAGGAAGGTAACCCCTGAAAGGAACCGAACCCCACCCCAACCAGCCCATTGTTGCACTGTCAATTTGAACAACATTACTGCAGGTATCTTAACATTTCTTCCCTCAGCTCCTTCCTCGTGGGCTGCAAACGCTGTCTGACGGAAGGAGGCTGTGACAGTAGCGTTCCTGGGATCCTTACAAGTATCAATATTGTGGCCTTCGGCAGCAGAGCTACAAGATGTGGGGGGATTCTGGAGGCTCCTTCAAAAGGAGAAATGAAATGGGACGCTGTCCTTGTCTTCGATGTGCCAGGACATTCTATAGGGAGCCCGTTCCAGCAGGAGCAGCAGAGGCAGGGAGAGAAGGACTCTGGAGGACCTGCTCATTGGCACTGACAGAAGGTGTCAGCAGCACTTCGAGTTCTTAGTGCAAGGGAGGAGCAGGCTCTTAGGCAGGAGGAGGCACGGACAAATCAGTTCGCGGAGGGGGAGCAATGCCCAGGGAGAATGGGACCACGCACTCATACAGCCACAGGTACAACTGGTGGGGGAAAGCTTTTAAGGCCTGCCACCCTGGCTGCTGCTCCTCTCAGGAACAGGCAGCACTCCTCCTCCATCTGCCACCCAGGCTGCTGCTGAGGTGGTGAATCCCAGCTGCCCCTGACGGGGAGGAGTGTGCTGGACACGTGGCACAACATCCTCCACTGGCACCCAAACCCTCTCACAGGGGAACCCCGAGAGCAAGCAGGAGGGGAACCATGAGCCTGATCCAGTCCCTGTAGCCCAGCCTGCATTCAGTCCCCCAATCCCATGCAGGAGACGTCCCCGTTTGTCCCCCTACACGATATTCCGCAGCCGTTCCCTCCTTGTCAGGGGGAGGGGAAGGAGACGCCCACAGACACTGATGTTTGCCCCCTTGCAGGAGATTTTACCTATTTCTGGTTAATTTGTTACTGTTACAAACTGTTTTAACCCTACATTCGATGTATGTTTGCAAGCAAAAGTTACTGTTCACATCACTCATGTGTGCACCTTGCTTTCCGAGTATGATCAAACATGATATTTCCCACACGTTAGGGATGGTCAGCAGGATTCACAGCACATGACTGGTGACTTCTTTAAGTGTGTGGTGACAAAGAAATACAATGAATGCTGTCCCCGCCACTCTTCCCCCCGCAGCCATGTATTTCCTAAAGTTAAAACAAAAAACAACCACAACACAGTTCAAGGGCAATGACCTAAGCTGTGAAATAACTGTTGCTGTCCAAAGCACCGGAATGAAAACCAGAAGAGAAATTAACAGCCATAAAAGGTGTTTTAGTTAATGATTTAATAGACAATACAGAAGGAAATGAACAGTGAAGATACATGACACTGAACAGAGCTTTTACCACCCTCCATCCCCACCCTCCAACAAATTGTCACCACTGGCAGCCATGTGTGTACTCGTGCATAGCACTGGATAAGTACTGTGAGCAATGGTGTCAGAAAACACTGTGAAGAAGAAATGTGTGAAGCCCCTCCCAAAACCCATACAGAACTGTTTTCAAACGACTTTAACAATGCTTAATTACTCCCCATTAAGCACCGGGACATAGAACAAAACATTGCTCAATGATTACACTCTCTGCAGCACAAAACCACAGCCAGAGGTGTTAACCTTGAGGGCCCTCACCCAATTTTCTGCCTTCAGTTAGTCACTATCAGCTGCAGGGGATCCCAATCCACCAAAGTATGTCAAAATACCAGTATGTGGCAATGCTCTACTGAGCTTTTCCAGCAGCGCCATAGCATCACAATAGTGTCCCTCGGCCCAGTCCCAAGTCACCTTCTGGCTCTATGCTGATCCACAATGTACGAGCAAACAGGATCATGAATTTTCTTTGCCCGCCAGGAACTAGGAGCAGTGTGCACATAGGTGGGTGCCAGCTGCCTGTACAGGCTTTGTGAGCCAGATCTGTCCTGTGCCCACTTGTTCTGAAAGTATTCCCCTTTGGCCTCACATGTTATGCTAGGCACAACACTCCACGATGAAGCCAACACAGTTTGCATTATTGGCATCCAGACAGGTTTGCAGGCATCGCCAATGAGCTTTCAGCTGCCCAAGGGTGCACTCCACCATCATTCTGCAGCTACTCAGTCTATAGTTGAATTTCCTTTTTCTTGGATTGGAAACGTTGGGGTACAGCTTCCTGAGCCACATTAGAAGCAGGTACATGAGGAATGGGGGGGAAAGAAGCACATTGTTTCAGGGGAATAGAGTCCCTTCTTCTCCCCATGGTACAATTCCGATCTCCAGAGCATCCTTGTGTCGTGAACCTTTTCCGTGAGTCCAACGTTGGTCTTCCACTAAGCCTTGGAGAATTGTGAATAGTAACCTTTATGGTTCACGTATTCACTGACCTTTTTTGGTGGTCAAAGGACTGGGATGTGTTCCATTAATGGCCCCTGCACATTTCAGAAACCTCCTCCTCTGAAATCCCACTATAATTTCAGGGACTTTGGTTATGGCAACTGCCTGTGTGTAGATTACAGTATTGCTATCTTGGCAAACCTGTAAAATCACCAACCTGACAGGTGACTTCCCAACTCCAGACTCTTTTACAACTGAACGATAGCTGGCAGGTGTGGTCAGCTTACAAAAGGGCAACAGCCACCCGCTTCTGTACTGGTATGGTTTTCTGAAAATGAGAGATCTGGCAGTGGAAGGTGGGTGTGAGCTGCTTGTACAACTCCATGAAGCTCTGCTTCTTCATTCGGAAGTTCTGCAGCCACTGGTCATCATCCCAGGTTTCCAAAACAATGTGGTCCCACCACACTGTGCTGGTTCTCCGGGACCAGAAGCAATACCCCACTCATGGGCATTCCATTGCTATCCTGCCATTCAATACAACTATTCTATGGGACCAAGTGGATTTTCCTTCACCCTCTCGGTCACCTATGTATCTATCTATCGTCTTCAATTTTTCTGGACCCATTCTGTCCAATAGCCAGTACTGGAATACATGAACTTTTGTCAGCAGGAGCAGAACAATATCTTCATAGACTTCCTTCATTTCTTCAATGCAGTTAGGCAGAAGGGAGAGATAACTGGGAGCTGCTGATGCCAAACGTGTGAAGGCAGCATACAGTACCAGCAAGGCAGTTTCCCAGAATGTCTCCTGTCCTTCACCCCTGCAATAGTAGTGCTATCATCGCATACTGAAAAAGGGCCATGTGGATGCCAGTATATGCCTGTGCACAGAATACACTCACGCTCAGCACAGCATATGTGGTCACTCAGCACGGGTACATGTGCTATCTGTACCTGGACTATTATCCAGGGAGGCATGCAAATGTAGACATAGCCTAACTCCAAAGCATAGTTTTCTCCCCCCCGAGCTAAAGGACTAACTCCATTAGTCAGGAGCAGCATTACAATAGCTCCCTCAAGCCCCACCTGAGGGGAGGACCCCACAGTCTGTACAAACGCACTGCGGGAGGGAGTCCCTGCCCAAAAGAGTTGCCAGTCAAAGCAGATGAAACAGACAAAGAGCAGGAGGAGAAACTGAAGCACATAGAGGTGCCCAAAGTCACCAGCAAAGCCAGGGATAGAACCCATCACTCAGCCCAGTGCCTTGTCCAGTGGGCTGTGCTGCCTCTCATAAGAGCAACATAAGAACATCAGAATGGTCATACTGGGTCAGACCATCTAGCCCAGTATTCTGTCTTTCAACAGTGGCCAATGCCAGGTGCCCCAGAGGGAATGAACAAAACAGGTAATCATCAAGTGATCCATTCCCTGTTGCCCATTCCCAGCTTCTGGCAAACAGAGGCTAGGGATACCATCCCTGCCCATCCTGGCTAATAGCCATTGACGGACCGATCCTCCATGAATGTATCTAGTTCTTTTTTGAACTCTGTTATAGTCTTGGCCTTCACAACATCCTCTGGCAAAGAGTTCCACAGGTTGACTGTGTATTGTGTGAAGAAATACTTCCTTTTATTTGTTTTAAACCTGCTGCCTATTCATTTCATTTGGTGACCCCTGGTTCGTGTGTTATGAGAAAAAGTAAATAACACTTCCTCATTTACTTTCTCCACATCAGTCATGATTTTATAGACCTCTATCATATCTCCCCTTGGTCATCTCTTTTCCAAGCTGAAAAGTCCCAGTCTTGTTAATCTCTCCTCATATGGCAGCCGTTCCATACGCCTAATCATTTTTGTTGCCCTTTTCTGAACCTTTTCCAATTCCAATATATCTTTTTAGAAATGGGGCAACCACATCTGCACGCAGTATTCAAGATGTGGGTGTACCATGGATTTACATAGAGGTAATATGATATTTTATGTCTTATTATCTATCCCTTTCTTAATGATTCCTAACATTCTGTTTGCTTTTTTGACTGCCGCTGCACATTGAGTGAATGTTTTCAGAGAACTATCCACAATGACTCCAAGATCTCTTTCTTGAGTGGTAACAGCTAATTTAGACCCCATCATTTTATATGTATAGTTGGGATTATGCTTTCCAATGTGCATTACTTTGCATTTATCAACATGGAATTTCATCTGCCATTTTGTTGCCCAATCACCCAGTTTTGAGAGATCCTTTTGTAGCTCTTCACAGTCTGCCTGGGATTTAACTATCTTGTGTAATTCTGTATCATCTGCAACTTTTGCCACCTCACCGTTTACCCCTTTTTCCAGATCATTTATGAATATGTTGAATAGGACTAGTCCCAGAACAGACCCCTGGGGGACACCACTATTTACCCCTCCATTCTGAAAACTGACCATTTATTCTAATCCTTTGTTTCCTATCTTTTAACCAGTTACCAATCCACGAGAGGACCTTCCCTCTTATCCCATGACAGTTTACTTTGCTTAAGAGCCTTTGGTGAGGGACCTTGTCAAAGGCTTTCTGAAAATCTAAGTACACTATATCCACTGTATCCCCCTTGTCCACATGCTTGTTGACCCCTTCAATGAATTCCAGTAGATTGGGGAGGCATGATTTCCCTTTACAAAAACCATGTTGACTCTTCCCCAACAAGTTGACTCTTCTCCAACAAGTTATATTCATCTATGTGTCTGAAAATTTTGTTCTTTATTATAGTTTCAACTAGTTTGCCCAACACTGAAGTCTAGCTTACTAGCCTGTTATTGCTGGGATCGCCTCTGGAGCCCTTTTTAAAAATTGGTATCACATTAGCTATCCTCCAGTCATTTGGTACAGACGCTGATTTAAATGATAGGTTACAAACAACAGTTAATAGTTCTGCAATTTCACATTTGAGTTCCTTCAGAACTCTTGGGTGAATACCATCTGGTCCTGGTGACTTATTGCTGTTTAATTTATCAATTTGTTCCAAAACCTCCTCTAATGACACCTTAATCTGGGACAGTTCCTCAGATTTGTCACCTAAAAAGAATGGCTCAGGTCTGGGAATCTCCCTCACATCCTCAACCGTGAAGACGGATGCAAAGAATTCATTTAGTCTCTCCGCAATGGCCTTATCGTCCTTGCGTGCTCGCTCCTTTAGCATCTCGATCGTCCAGTGGCTCCACTGGTTGTTTAGCAGACTTCCTGCTTCTGATGTACTTAAAAACATTTTTGCTATTACTTTTTGAGTCTTTGGCTGTTCTTCAAATTCTTTTTTGGCCTTCCTAATTATATTTTTACACTTCGTTTGCCAGAGTTTATGCTCCTTTCTATTTTCCTCACTAGAATTTAACTTCCACTGTTTAAAGGTTGCCTTTTTGCCTCTCACTGCTTCTTTTACTTTGTTGTTTAGCCACAGTGGCTCTTTTTTTGGTTCTCTTACTATGTTTTTTTAATTTGGGGTATACATTTAAGTTGAGCCTCTATTATGGTGTCTTTAAAGGTACCCATGCAGCTTGCAGGGATTTTACTTTTGGTGCTGTACCTTTTAATTTCTGTTTCACTAACCTCCTCATTTTTGTGTAGTTCCCCTTTCTGAAATTAAATGCTACATATTGGGTCGCTGTGGGTTTTTTCCCCACCACAGGGATGTTAAATTTAACTATATTATGTCCCTATTACTAAGCGGTCCAGCTATATTCACCACTTGGACCTGATCCTGTGCTCCACTTAGGACTAAATCAAGAATTGCCAGTCCTCTTGTGGGTTCCAGGACTAGCTGCTCCAAGAAGCAGTCATTTAAGGTGTCAAGAAACTTTATCTCTGCATCCCATCCTGAAGTGACATGTATCCAGTCAATTTGGGGATAGCTGAAATCCCCCATTATTACTGAGTTTTTTATTTTAATAGCCTCTCTAAACTCCCTGAGCATTTCACAGTCACTATCACCATCCTGGTCAAGTGTTTGGTAATATATCCCTACTGCTATATTCTTATTATTCGAGCATGGAATTATTATCCACAGAGATTCTATGGTACAGTTTGGTTCAGGCAGGTGGCCATTCTCTGTTGGCCAGCCACAGAGCAGGACAAAGTCTCACTAAACCAGGGGGTCACACAGACGCTCCTCTGTGCGAGGCTGTCTGTTCCGCTGGGCCAGGCTTCTTTTCTGCGCTCTCCCTACCTTCCGTGGTGTCGGGATTTCTTTCGCTGTGAGAAGCCGATCAGGTTCCTCTTGCGGGCCGAGGCCTCAGTGTCTGAGAGATCGGCCTTGAGCCTCCCCTGGTTCTTCTCTGCCAAGGGGCACCCTGAGAGGCAGTAGTGAGCCGTGAATCTCCCTGTCACGTGTCCGGAGCCGTCACAGCCTGGTGTTGGACACTTCCTGGAGAACAGAGGGTAAGTGGGGAGTTACACTCAGAAGAGGCACTTTAAATGGGGACCAGCCCTGGAGAGAGATGGGCAGAGCACAAGACAGGAGCCCTGCTGCTCCCCATGCTGCTCGTTACCCCATCTCTGCCCCACCAAACAGCCTCAGCCCTGGGCACTCAGAGAGTGTTTGATGGATAAGAAGAGCAAAGTTCCCTGCACAAATCCCTCAGGACTCCAGTCACATGGGCATGCTGCTTAACTGACAGGTCCCCTGTAGCCTGCACAGGCTGAAATAACCCCCATGCCTCATTAACAGCATCACACTTCCCATGGGAATACCCTGGCACTGCACGGCACTCACTGAGCAGGTCACAGGCACCGGGGGTCATACCATCTCTAATCCTCCCCACTACCCAGACAACTCCTTAGGCTCCAAAGCCAGCGGAGTGAGCAGGGGCGAGGTCTCAGGGGATCAGCTAATAGGCTGGGGCTAGGGAAATCCTCAGGGGCTGGAAGATCTGAGTTCCTCACGACTTGTGGCTTTGCAGCATACCTCTCCCACTGCTCTGGTTCTATGCTGCAGTGCAGGGGTTTGGCTGCAGTGCAGCGGCCAGGCTCCCACCATTCCTGATTCAATGGGAGCCTCTTAGAAGTCCCAGGAGAATGGGCCAGAAAACCATTTGAAAGGGCATAAGGAAGTTTATTGCTACATCTCAATAAACCTACAGTGCTTTATAGTGCTCACTGATTTCAGCTTCTACAACAGAGGGCTAAGCTCCCCAGTAATGCCCTGTCTCATCAGCCAGGCTACAGATATGATGTGGTACCTAAAGCTGCCTGGCAGTGTGCAGGACCATGAGGCTGCCACTGGTGGGATTCCCGGTGCACATGGGGCTTTTCCAGCCCCACTAGGCTTCTCCACTGTATGTGGGCTTCCAGCAGCAGATGGGGGCAGGTCCAGCACAGGGAATACACACCCAGGGGGGTTAATTTAGCACATGCTACCCCTGCTCCCTGCAGCTAAGGGGTCTGTCTGCTCTTGTTTCTCTGGGCCCAGAAGGAGGAGAGAAAGGGTTGCCTTAAGCTGGGGTAGCACCAAGTGGGACGGAAGGGAGGGCTGCCAGCTGGGTGGGAGGAGTCTGAGGGGTCAGGTGGATCTGTGGGCTCGTGGATCTGGAGCCCAGAGGACCCATAGCCAGGTGGGGGCTTCTGAGCTCTGGGAGGCTCCACAGGGCACAGGTCTGCAGCTGCACAGAAGAGCCCCCAGTTGCTGCTCCCACGGCCCGCTGCCAGCCCAGCTGGGCTGCAGCCTCCTGCAGCAGCAGAGCAGGAGGCCTGGACTGACCCCTGGGCTGCCTGTGGGGAGCTCACCTGTGGTGAAAGCTGTACTTGGAGCCTTTGGTATGAGGGATGCTCTTGCAACCCAAGGTAGGGCAGCCCCCGTGGGCAGAAGCGGCTGGTTCCTTTGGCCCTAGAGCAAACGAGAGACAGGAGAGATGTGGTCATGGGTTTGGAGACCCACCTGCTACCTCAGGCTAGCAAGGAAGCCTCCAGGTGCCAGCACTTCCCACCATAGGTGCTTGGTGAACACGCTGATTTTAAAGACTGCTGGCTCTGCAAGTTGGAGCGCTCCTCTGGAACTCCAGCCAGGGCTTTCCCTGCTTCTGGCAGCCAGCCTGCAGCTGAGACAGCTCTTAGCGCTGCAAAAGATCCCAGGCCTCACAGCCCCTAGTGGTGCTAGCTGTGCAGTGCTGAGAGTACTGAACCCCCATCTGGGCCCAATCCTTCGCTCCCTCCTCTGCTGGAACCCACACCGAGCTCAGGGAGCCCCAGGGTCTGCCCCAGAGCCAACTGACAGGTTGCAGGCACGCAGGGAGCAGATCTGCTGGGTGTGAAGGTGCCAAAGGTTGTTACTGCTACTGGCGGTAAGAATAAAAACCTGCTGGGATCAGCGCAGGGACCAATACACACCGAGGGCTTGATCTTGCTTCCATTGGAGCCAACGGTCCAGATTCTGCTCTCACTGACACTGGTGTAAAGCTGGAGTAAGTTCATTGACTTCAGTGGCACCACTGCAGATTCGGTCCATTGACAAAACACCCACTGCCGTCACAGGGCGGTGTGGGGCTATGAGATTTGCCGTGTGGCATGCTGGTGCCAGCTCCCATTGAGAGGGGTGCACAGTGGGTGCAGTTGGTGTCTGTTCGGATACCAGCCCCGCTCTGTTGGCATTGCACTGGGGAGTGGGTATTCCTACACTGCTCACGGCGTCAGTGTGCTCACTGGCCCAGGGGGCAGGGACAGCACAGGGTTGCTACAGGATCTAGCACTTACCGGGCAGGTGATGTCAGAGCAAACACTCCCAGGGTGAGGCCTCAGGCACGGCGCCAGCAGGATGGGGCCGCGGTGACAGCACTGGCATCGGCACCGGTACTTACTGAGAGGAGGCTGCAGCGGGTGTCCAGTTTTTGAGCACCATCCCACGGGGTGGATATCCGGATGATCCGCATCGATCCAGAAATCGTAGACATGACTCCAGCCATCAAAATGGACCTGAGGAGACAAGGTGACAGGTCACTGTTTAACCATCACAGTCCCTCTCTAATGAGTATTAAACCCACGTGGACTTCTTGGCAGGGTGGGATTAAAACAGAGGCACTGGAGGGCTGTGCTCCAGGCCCCAGCTCCTGGAGTCATGTGAGAATATCAGAATATCAGCTTTCATTTCTAGCCTCTTGGATGATGAAAATGTACCCAGTGTAACAGATGTGCACCAGAGTCTGCAGAGAGCCTGAAACAATCACTCCAAGAGGTGTGAACTGCCCCCATTCATCCTAAACTTGCTGCCACACCAAGGAGGGATGGGAGCAGGGTCACAGAGGTCCTCATGTGGTGGTGCCTTAATCTGGGTCTGCTCCTGGGAAGAGAAAAGCCCCAGATTCCCCACCGGGGGGGGAAGGGGGCAAGCGAGCTGGTTGGTTGGCCCACGCACGCACACACATGTATTTTTCACTGAAATCTTTCTATCGGTCACTATAAGATGGGGGTGGGCAGGAGCAAGCTACAGGGGCAGTTAAGCACAGACACCAAGCAGAAAGCGGGAAACCCACCTTTATCCGGTAATCCTCCACGTCCTCCACGCTGGCCACGCGGATGAGGGAGGGAGTCCGCCTGTCCACCGCCTCCAGCTTCATGTTGGCCAGAAAGTTGTGGGGTGGCCGCTGGGGCAGAGAGTGCAGAGGGTCAAAGGGCAGCCCACAAGCTCCTATTTCCATCACTCTCACTCTCTGTATACCTCCCCCAAACCCTCCCTCCTTGTGGGCGGGGTCTGCCACATCCATCACGGAGCTCTGATCGCCCCCTACTTCTCTCCAACACACTTGCCATCACAGGCTACGTCTACACTTAAAAAAACTAAAGGGCCACAGCTACAACTACACTTACCACACACTGTAGACAGAAAGCGGTCACCATTGCTGTAGGTATTCCACCTCCCTGAGAGGCAGTAGCTAGGTCAATGGGGGTTAGGTTGGCTTAACTACGTCACTCAGGAACGTGGATTTTTCACATCCCAGAGAGATGTAGCTTTTCAGTGTAAGCCAGCCCACAGCCACAGACCTTCTGGTTTTAGAGGCCTCGGAGCTTAATGAGGTGAACAGAGAGAACAATGGCAATTTCCTGCAATATCTTTGGGAAATCGTACTGCATTATGTATCTGTGACAGAGGGCCATTGGTGGTTCACTACTCTGCATCAGCAACCCTCCTCAGGCCTGACATGCTTACTACACCTAAAACGCTGTTGTCAAAACCTGTATCTAAAAGATGTCACGTGAGGTACCACATACAAACTGGTAACACTGTTGTGTGGTGTATATATGGGGTATGTACGAAGAGTCATAAATATGTGCTAAAACTAGGTTCTTAAAATGTGTTTGACAAGCACTGCATACGCCCAGTCTGCCCTAGAGAAAGGAATGTGTATTTGGCTGTCTGACCAGCCTGGTTGTCAGGCACAGACAATGAAGGTACAATTATATCTAAAGTAAACAAAGCTATCAGGCTAACAAGTGTGGGAGAAGACACCATGGTGTCTACACCCCTGCAGGAGAGAGAAACGTATCTGGGTTTACTTTTCAAAGAATACATTACAATGGTTTACTGGACTATAAAAAGGAGCGGAGAAAACCCCATAGTTATCCTTCTCCAGAGGAGTCAAAGACACCAAGCGCTTTGAGCGCCGTGTGTGGCTAAAGAACAGGCCAGCCATGCTGGAAGAATCACTGTGATGATAAAAACTTCTTTGAACAAAAAGACTCTAGTTGGTTAAGCCAAGATTCAATCTTAGGGGTGTGTTTTTACTTTTGTTTGTAACCCTTTCTGTCTCAATGCCTTCTACTTGGTAACACGGAAACCTCTGTCCTTGTGTTAATAAACTTGTTTTACTTTTACTGTAAGCCAATGCAGTGCTGCGATTGGAGCAAAGGGTCTGTCAACCCCAGTTACATTAATAAGCTGCTTTGTACTGTCTCTTGAAAGGAGCAGTGAACTTGACAAGGTTTTGCGAGTGTTACAGTGAGCAGGGGCTGTGCACTGCAGAAAGACGTCTCTGAAGAACTTGGGAATTGGAGTTCACCGATTGTTTCCTGCTAGGAAAGGTTTGGACTTGCAGAGACCTGAATTGTTCACTGGCAGGGCAGACAACCTGGTTTGGCAGGGAGCTGACACATAGCTTAGCAGCAGCAAAGCTCTCAGTTACTGAGGCTGAGAGGGTGACATAGTAGCTCACAGTTTTGAGAACCCCAGCAGGGTGTCACAGTATCATTGTGGGACGGCGATAGTCTGTAATTCCACGGAGGAGGGGGGCCACAGTCCTCCAGTAACTAACAACAGAGGGGGGTGATTGGGCCAATTCACTCAGGTTGTTACACCTCCAGAGAGCTGCCACCACCTGGAGAGGCTCACAAATACTGGGTCAAAGTGGAATATCCAGATACCAACAGAGAAAGGACTTGGATAAATGCAGGCTGTTTATCCAAGACTCAGGGCCTTCTTTCTGATCCAGCGAATGAACAGGACCCTCTGTCCAAGTGGGCCCCAATCCTTCCCAGCAAGGGTTGGATGGACTTTGGCCTCCTGAGACTCCATAAGATTGATGGGTGATCTCTGGTAAGCTTTTAGCATGCATATAGGAACTTCTATTGTTTTTAATATGTTTTCTCTATAATGCTCCCACGTTAAGAATAAATGGGCTTGCTTAGAAAAAGCTGGGTGGTAACTTGTGACTGCTGGCAGTTACATTGTTCATAGCCTTTGGAGAGAAAGCAAAGCCCAAACACAGGCCTAGTTAGGCAGTCTGGCTTGCTGGGGATATCACACTGTAGGTAGGGAACCATGTGGCAATGGTTTCTGTAGCTCAGCCCACCAGGCAAACATCGCAAGGCACAGGCCCAGTTTCCAAATACGAGATCTGGAGCGTGAATTCAAATCCAGTGTCTGCAGGGGGCCCGGGCCCAGCACCCCTGCTTTAATGGCCCATGCCAGCATGGCTGAGACTCTATATGAGGGAGTGCCTATGTCAGATGCCACTTTAAAGACCCACATGGGAATAGCAGTCTCTCCAGAAGCCCAGTGCCCACTGGCCCGTGACTGCACCGGCAGAGCCAGCAGCAGGGCCAGGCCCCAGCACTCACCACTTTAAAGGCCCAAGCTGGCACTGCAGATGCTCCGGTTTCCATCAGGTATTTTTCCCAGTTAAAGCTGTCAGGATTGGGATAGTCTGGACAGGAAAACATGGGCAGGTTGAGTGGCTTTTCCTCTGGGGGTGTCTCACAATTCCCTGCTCCCGCAAGGGACCAGTACAACATTTGGTCTGCACTGGTACCGGAGCGAACTCTGGAAACTCCTGGATGTGTGTCAATTCCTTCTGCACCCCAAAGTCCACTTCTGGGAGGGGACACGTTAGTGAGTGACACCTGTGCCAGCGTCCGACAGCTTGGGCTCTCCTTTAACTCACTGACAGGCCTGACAGAACCAGCACACTGCACGTGGACTATCACAGATAAATCCACGGCAGGGTTTTTTCAGCTCCTCCCCTTCCCCTTGCTCCAGCTGGCCGTGGCGTGAGGGTAAAACATGGTGTTTTGAGTGCCCTCTAGTGGTAGTTCTCATTATAGTACTTCTTGGTACAGGAAATGCCTGTTGGACTACACTACCCAGAATCCTTAGAAGGAGCTGGGTGTGTTCTGTGTTGGGAAAGTGAGAAATAACACATGAGGGATTGCTGGCAGCAGCCTCAAGGCCTGTCCTTATTTTAAAAAAACTCCCATGGGTAAAATCCTGAGTTCCTTATTACTGAAGCAAAACTCCCCCAGCCTTCAGCTAAGTCAGGGCGTTAGCGCGTGGTCCCAAGTGTGTTTAATATACCACAGTGGGAGTTCTCTAGGGTTCAGCTCACGGAAGCCAGCGACAGCCTGGGATACGGACTCTGGCTGCGTACTCACCTTGAGGAGGCGTGAGGGGTTTCCCATGTGCCTGACACCAGCCGACTGGGTGGATGTACGGACTGCTGGGGTCGCACCTGCAGCACACACATACACGTTCATGGGGGATGCAGGTACAGTCACAACCAGGGCATGCCCATGGTCTCTCCATGGCAGCGCACAGGACCTCAGGAGACAGGGCAGGTGTCCTGCCACAGGGATGGCACCAGCTGGGACAGCACAACACATTGGTGGCCGGAGCACGGCCTAATAGCCATGTGCCAACCTAAGCATTCTACAACACAGCCTCCTCCTCAACAGAGAGGAGCAGCCCCTATGACTGCAAGTCCTGGCAGGGTCAGAGCTACAATATATGGGGCCCCAAATTTCTGAGCGGGAAATAAACGAAGCCCTGAGTTTCACAATGGGCCTGTGTGCAAGCCAGGTCTCGTTACTCCTGTGGTCCCACTGCTGGGAGAGGCAAAGGAGTGAATTATTCCCTGCCCCTTTACTACTGGAGAGGAAGACAGGGCCAGCCCGTGAAGTTTCAGAGTGAGGTGGTCCACAGGGCTAAGTAGTGTGTGGGGCTTGAGGCCAGTCCTGGACCGTTCACTCAGATCCCCGTGGAGCACAGCACACTGGCACCTATAGTCTCCACAGGTCCCACCTCTGTATTACAGACAAGGGTGGCGTGGCGGAAATCTGTTTCATTGTCTGTTCTGTGGGGGCAGTTCCTAGCCCCTAGAATAGGCCTCAGCTGGACAAAATTTGGGCACCGTTGGCTTGGAGCTCTGCAGAGAACCACAACCCAAACAAAATAAAAAAACCTGAGTGTTTTAAAAGGAAGGACAGCAACCTTTCCTTCTCCCACAGACAGGGCACGAACAGAGTACTCCCTTGCTAAAGGGGACATGCCTGGAACATCTTCTGGATAAGAGATGAGAGGTGGGTGTAATGGCTGAACATTCCCTCTCAGTGCTTTGAAACAAAGAAATTGGTGTAATATTAAGAACATAAGAATGGCTCTGCTGGGTCAGACCAATAGTCCATCTAGCCCAGTATCCTGCCTTCTGACAGCGATCGGAGCCAGATGCTTCAGAAGGAGTGAACAGAACTTGGCAATTATTGAGTGATGCATCCCCTCTCGTCCAGTCCCAGCTTCTGGCAGTCAGAGGTTTAGGGACACCCAGAACATGGGGTCATGTCCATGACCATCTTGGCTAATAGCTCTTGATGAACCTATCCTCCATGAACTTACTTAGTTCTTTTTTGAACCCTCCTATGCTTTTTGGCCTTCACAACATCCCCCAGCAATGAGTTCCACAGATTGACTATGCACTGTGTGAAGAAATACTTCCTTATGTTGTTTTAAACCTGCTGCCTATTAATTTCATTTGGGGACTCCGAGTTCATGTGTTAGGAGAAGGAGTAAATAACATTTCCTTATTTACTTTCTTCACACCAGTCATGATTTTATAGACTTCTATCATATCCCCCTCTTAGTAATCTCTTTTCTAAAATGAAAAGTCCCAGTTTTATTACTCTCTCCTCATGTGGAAGCTTTTCCATACCACTAATCATTTTTGTTGCCCTTCTCTGTACCTTTTCCAATATATCTTTTTTGAGATGAGGTGACCAGAACTGCACGCAGTATTCAAGGTGTGGGCGTATCATGGATTTATATAGTGGCATTAAGATATTTTCTGTCTTATTATCTATCCCTTTCCTAATGGTTCCTAACATTGTTAGCTTTTTTGACTGTTGCTGCACAGTGAGTGGATGTTTTCAGAGAACTATCCACGGTGACTCCAAGATCTCTTTCCTGAGTTGTAACAGCTGCTTTAGACCCATCATTTTATATGTATAGTTGGGATTCTGTTTTCAGTGTGCACCGTTTTGCACTTACTAACATTGAATTTCATCTGCCTTTTTTGTTGCCCAGTCACCCAATTTTGTGATATCCCCTTGTAATTCTTTGCAGTCAGCTTTACACTTCACTAATTTGGGTAATTTTGTATTGTCTGCACATTTTGCCACCTCACTGTTTACCCATTTTTTCAGATAATTTATGAATATGTTGAACAGCTCAGGTCCCAGTACTGATCTTTGGGGGAACCTGCTATTGACCTCTCTCCACTGTGAAAACTGACCATTTATTCCTACTCTTTGTTTCCTATCTTTTAACCAGTTACTGACCCATGAGAGGACCTTCCCCTCTTATCCCATGATTGCTTACTTCGCTAAAGAGCATTTGGTGTGGGACCTTATCAAAGGCTTTCTGAAAGTCCAAGTATATTATATCCACTGAATCACCCTTGCTCACACGTTTGTTGACCCCTCAAAGAATTCTAGTAGATTGGTGAGGCCTGATTTCCCTTTACAAAAGCTGTGCTGACTCTTCCCCAGCCTACTGTGTTCATCTATGTGTGAGATAATTCTGTTCTTTCCTATAGATTCAACCAATTTGCCTGTTACTGAAGTTAGGCTTATTATCCTAACATTGCCAGGATCGCCTTTTGATCCTTTTTAAAAAAACAAATCAGTATTACATTAGCTATCCTCCCGTCATCTGGTACAGAGGCTGATCTAAATGATAGGTTACATAACACAGTTAGTAGTTCTGCAATTTCATATTTGAGTTCCTTCAGAACTCTTGGGTGAATACCATCTGGTCCTGGTGACTTATTAGTGTTTGATTTAATCAATTTGTTCCAAAACTTCGTCTACTGACACCTCAACCTGGGACAATGGCTCAGATTTGTTACCTAAAAGAATGGCTCAGGTATGGGACTCTCCCTCACATCCTCTGCAGTGAAGACGGATGCAAAGAATTCATTTAGCTTCTCCGCAATGGCCTTGTCTTCCTTGAGTGCTCCTTTAGCACCTTGGTCGTCCAGTGGCCCCACTCTTTGTTTGGCAGAGTTCCTGCTTCTGACATACTTTAAAAAAATTGCTGTTAGTTTTTGTATCTTTTGTTAGTTGCCCTTCAAATTATTTTTTGGCCTTCTTAATTATATTTGTACACTTGACTTGCCAGAGAGTTTATGCTCCTTTCTATTTTCCTAAGTAGGATGTGACTTCCAATTTTTAAAGAATGTCTTTTTGTCTCT
The DNA here is from genome assembly GCF_965152275.1 of Natator depressus. Classification (NCBI taxonomy): domain Eukaryota; kingdom Metazoa; phylum Chordata; order Testudines; family Cheloniidae; genus Natator; species Natator depressus. Next base: position 24,832,835 of record NC_134246.1, read on the forward strand.
AACTGCCTCTTCTACTCTGTTGTTTAGCCATGGTGGCACTTTTATGGTTCTCTTACTGTTTGTCTGTTTTTTAATTTGGGCATACATTTAGTTTGAGCCTCTAGTATGGTGTTTTTAAATAATTTCATGCTGCTTGCAGGCATTTCACTCATGATTATTTCTTTTAATTTTCATTTAACTAGCTTCCTCCTTTTTGTGTAGTTCCCCTTTTTCAAGTTAAATGCTACTGTGGTTGGTTTCTTTGGTATTTTGCCCCTGTCAAGGATGTTAAATGTAATTACATTACAGTCACTATTACCGAGCGGTTCAGCTACATTCACCTCCTGGACCAGAACATGTGCACCACTTAGGACTAAATCAAGAATTGCCTCTCCCCTTGTGGGTTCCAGGACTAGCTGCTCCAAGAAGCAGTCATTTACGGTGCCTAGAAATTTTCTCTCTGCATCCCATCCTGAGGGGACATGTATCCAATCAATATGAGATAGTTGACATCCCCCATTATTATTGGGTTTTCTGGTTTTGTAGTCTCTCTAATCTCCCTGAGCATTTCAGTCACAGTGCGGTGGTCAGTGATTTCTACTGCTATACTCATGAATTTCTATTCATAGAGATTCTATGGGACCATTTGAATCATTTAAGATTTTTACTATATTTAACTCTGTGCTTTCTTTCACATACAGTGGCACTCCCCCACCAGTGCAACCGACTCTGTCATTCCCATATATTTTGCACATTCCTATGCATTTTGAACCCTGGTATTACTGTGTCCCACAGATATTCATCATTCCATCAAGTTTCTGTGATGATGCTGCTCTCCAGGTGACAGGACGGGGGTGTGGTGAGAGGGTCAGAGATTGCTGGTTATGATGTTGGACTTCGAGATTCTGCATTTGTAGCAGAGTTTAACTGTGCAGAATTAATCCACAATGGGCCTGAGCTCAGCTGCAAACTTTGGCTCAAGGTCTGAACTTTCTCAAAGTTCAGGTGGGCTCAGAACCAGGGTTTGGTTCAGGCCTGTCTTTAGAGTTATTTTAATAAGACATAGAATCATGGCCTAGAAGGGACTGCGGTGGGGAACGATAACACCTAGGCCTGCTGGGTCCCTTTAAGGTTTGACATTTCCTCATGCTTGCAGGAAGAAATTCACTGCCTCGGGTCAGTACCAGACAATTGGCCAAGTGCATTATCCACATCCTGGGAAACATCCAGGATCAGGCACTGCAGGAGGCAGCACAGTGAGGCAGTGCTGGAAGGTCATGCCCATGTTCTTACCAGTAGTCATAAGTATCATCCCAGTTGTCAAAGTGCACCAGAAAACGATTGTCCACCACGTCCGTCACCGTGGCAACGCATATCAAGGAAGGGTTCATGCGGTCCACAGCTTCTAGTTTCGTGCCCACCTGGAATCCCGTGGGAACGGTGTTCTGGGGAAAGGAGAGAAACAGGGTAGGTGTGTCTGGGCACCAATCGGTTTGCTCTTACGGCTATGTCCCCAGCCCTTCCCCACCATGCCCTGAGCAGCTGCTGGCCGACACCATATGGAACGCTTGAGCAGTAACACTGTGCCCTTCATCTGAGGGGCTCAAAGTGCTTTTAACATTAGTGAATTTAGCCTCACAGCTCCCCTGGGAAGCAGGCACAGGTAAGGAAACTGAGGCATGGGGAATTTACATGACGTGGCTTAGGTACCAGGGCAAGTTGCTCACAGATCTGGGAAGATACAGATGAATCAAGACTGCCAGGCCCCTGCTAGATGCTGCAGTCCCAGACAAGAACAGCTTCCCTAAGAATTAGGGTCTGTAATAAGTCACTTGTTTCCACTATTGCTTTCTAATCTCTAGCAACAATCTTTATTACTAGGGGTTGACGTGAGGAAAGACAGTGGCAGTATTCTCATCCTAAACCTCCGACACCTGCACTCCCCTCCCATCTTGTTCACAATTCCTGCACTCCCCTTTCATCACACCCACCTGGTCCAGTCTTCTCAGATATAACATTTACATAAAACACTGTGTCATAAATACTGCACTGACAGAGCTGAATGAGAAATTGTTGCGATAATCACACATCATTTGTTGGTATTGATTTTATCAGAGAGACAACGATGGATTATTATTATTTATTCTTTAAGAGCTGATAAGGCCTTTTTTTTTTCCCCCCTCGAAATTTTTTGAAAATGTCAGCAAAAAGGATATTTTGTTCAGGGTTCTTTGTACAAATATTCCAGGTATCACCCTCCCCCCACCCCTTTCTCTCCCTTTTCCATTCCATTTTGCTTCTGAAAAAAGGAGAGAACATGGAAGAAACAGAGAGAAAGGAAGGATACAGGTGAAAAACTGACCTTTTATTGGTTTAAAAAAAAAATCTAGAAATTTTTTTTAAAAAAGAAAAAAGTTTTCCTCGAAATATTTTTAAACAAATATTTTTGACCAGCTCTGTCTGTGGCTACATCTACATTTATGGCGGCAGGTAGAGTATGGGCACTGCACATCCAGCTAGCGCGGGTAGAAGTAGAAGTGTAGGCAGTGACCGACGGATTAGGTGAGTAGAGTGGAGTAAGCGCGCTACATGCCTGAACCCCCTGGTATAAACCCTACACAGTTCTCCACACACCCAGGCAGTGCCTCCCATGTCTATCCTGCTGCCTCCACCCTGCCAGAGCCTTTCCCCACTGCTGGAGCCTTTCACTGCGGCATGTCGTGCCTGTAATCCACATGGCACCTTAAGTGTAGACACAGGCTGTATTAGAGATGGGTCCGAACAAACCTCCCTTATTTGAACAACCCCCAACATTGGTGATGCGGTGACACAGCCACTAATTTACAGTGTTCTTTGTGTGCACGGTGCATGAACAGATCGGTCCTGTTCTCTGTGGGTCACCCCCATTTCAGAAGCAGCATTACTATTGGGATTGGGAAGGGACTGGGGGGAAGCAGCCAAAGCAAAACTGGTGCGGAGATCCCCTTTGTGGGGAAATGCATGTGAACGTAGAGGAGTTCGCTTGGAAGGATCTGCCACTCACATTGTTTGGGGTCACAAAGAGGTGCCTGGGAGCAGCCTGAGCCTTCGTTATCCTCAGATAGTTCATCCAGCTGAACTCCTCCTCCTTGTAACCTAAACACCCTCAGGAAAAGAAAAGACAGAAGCAAATGTACAGAGAGAGCAGCAGCTCCTCCACAGGCCAGCGGGACCTGCAAGGACAGGCGTGGTACCTCTATGCTGTATTTCGAAGCACTGCCTAGGCGTCAGACTGGGGAGCCAGCATCCACCCACTGCCTCCTGCCCAGCATCTACCCTTCCACCATCCTGCAGCCCTCATCACTCCCGAATGGGTGCACATGGCAGCAGGGCCGTCCCTAGCTGTTCTGGGGCCCTATGCAGCCCCCCTGTGGGGGGGTGGCTGGCTTGGGGGGTAGGGGGGAACCACCCCCCAGCACTCACCGGCGGCGCGGACTGGGGCCGGGTCGCTGCACTTCCCGCCACCAGTGAGTGCACACCCAACCCTGCTGCAGAACTATGGGGAGTGGGGGTGGGGCTGGGGCGGAGCAGGGGCCTGGAGAAGAGCCAGGCAGGGGCTGGAGCAGCACGCAGCTGCGCAGGGCACCAGGAAATTTGGTGCCCCAAATTTCCTGGTGCCCTACGCAGCTGCGTGGTTTGCATATGGGTAAGAACGGCCCTGCATGGCGGCGCAGTGGTCGTGGCACAGCCAGAATGGGGAATGCTGCAGTGCCGCTACTAGCCACAGGGGCCAAGGGCGACAAGCCCGTTGGTCTGTGTGCGTGGCCCCTCACTGGGTCAGGCCCTACACATCTGCTTTTCAGTGCTGCCCACCATGCTCCTGGCTGGGACCATGACACCAGGGACTAAAAGTCTCAACATCTGAGCAGGATTCGAACCCAGACCTCCACAGGCGACAAACACCTACATTAACATACTGTGCCATGCCCTCCCACATGGGAGAATCTGACTCCTCCCCCTGTAGCACCACTGTCTCCTCTTCTCCCTACAGGCCTCCATCCTCGGCTTGAGCACTGAGGAAGACATAACCAGCCCTCTCCTGCTCTCAGAGGTCCCACAGGCTCCCACGCATCCTGACAGCCAGCACACAAGGGGAAGCCCCATCTGGAGCAGCGTCCACAGTCCTGAGGTCACCGACCTCTTACCTTTGGGGGGCTGCAGTTTGTGCCCCGTCTCCTCAGACCAGCCAGCAGGATGAATGTTGGGGGAGTCAGCGTTCAGCCAGAAATCATGGCATTCAGAGTAGCCGTCAAAGTGCAGACGCATCCGATAACCACACACCTGCAGGGAGGAGGGGAAGGGAACTGAAGGATGAGAGCGCCCCCAGTTGCACTGCCCCGGGTGTGCTCTAACTCCCTTCAAGAAACATGTGCCTAAGAAGTCTGTCTGGCAGCCCACGCACAAGCCCCATCACTTACCTCTTTGATAGCTTGCTGAGAAGGCTGGAGAGCCATATTGACATGCTGGTATCAGGAATCAGGAAATGCATTTGAAGTCTGGGAGATCTGTGCGTTTAACATAGGAACAGGGCAGGCACTGAGCCACTGGCCCCAGTACTTCTACTCTCAGCAACAGCGACAGAAAGATTCCGACTTTACCGCCAGCCTTTCTTGTCGGGGCACAGGGTGAAACGGTGACGCAGTCAGCACTGGTGTGGATCCAGGATCATAAAGATCTCACAGTGGCAAATTCCCCCCTCTCCTTCTCCCAAGCATTTTACAAGAGGTTGTTGCCCTGGCAAAAATATGCCAGCAGCAAGAAATAAACAAAACAGCTGCTTTGTGGAATTTCTCACCTTGAAGAAGGATTGAGTAGACTTCAGCTGCTGGCCCATGAGTGCTGTAGGTCACGGACTGTGCACCTTACACAAATGCAGTACAGATGGAAGGGTCTGGCCTGACAGCCTAGAGACTGAAGGCCTCTGTTTATCCACAGAATGGGTGCAGATCGGACAGTGGAAGAACAAGCTCCTACTCACTGCCCCACCAACGTGGCTCAGACTGTCCAAGAGTGATTAAATCAAGGGACCATAGGGTACTTCCGTCTCCATGGTCTACTCACTCCTGGGTTCCTCTGACGACCGTGCTAATATGGCTGCCAACCGAGATGGTGATTCAGCGACATGGCCACCCATCCTCTACCAACCCGACTGACACCCCCAGCTCACTTGAGCTACACCACCAAACCACCAGTGCATTTCACAACCAGCAGCTTGGCCAGGCGATGGTCTGGGTGACTGCCAGCCAGCTCTGGGTTTGAGCAGATGGCCTGACTGTGTGACCCACGAGAGCACAGCATTTCCTTTCTCTCCTGGAAACCCCGCCCACAACACAGCTGTGAGCACGCATGGGGAAAGGGCAGTGGAGGAGCTGCGAAAGGCAGGCAGGAGCTGTCGGCCTGTAGCTGTGGCTGCACAGGAGGACATGGAATGGCAATGTCATGCTGAAGACCATCAGAGGAGAGAGGTTCTGGAACAGCCTCCCAGTAGGAGGAATGGGGGCAAACCACGCAACTAGTGACAAGTTGGAGCTCGATATGTTTATCGTCAGTATCATATGACCAGGTTCCCTGCAATAGCAGGAGACTGGACATGACGAGCCAGGAGGTCCCTATCAGTCCCATGTCTTACCTCAGCCACAGTCAGGATGAAGTACATCGAAGGGTGCTGGGGATCAATCCCCTCCAGCTTCATCCCCACCTTGAAGCCGTTCTTGTGCTGGGCGACTGACTGGTACTGAAAACAAGAGAGAAACAGACATTCTCCAATCAACCATCACAGCCCATTGGGGGACGGAGTCCTGGGGTTAACCAATGGGGTTTTTTGTTTTTTAAAGCCATTCTCTGTTTTCTGTGGTTTTATTTCTCTCATTGCCAACAGGACAGGAAACACAACAGTACAGTTTGCCATGCATGCTCCCCTGAGCACTCCCTATTGCCCAGCCTGGAGATGAGCCTCCCCTAAGTATAGGGGTGTTTGCAACTGGAGCTATGGGCTCATCTCTTGCCCAGACAAGGGCAGGAGAGAGCGGTTCGTAGAGTGAATTAGACTCACGTTTTCCCAGCCAGCAGGCAGATGGTGAAGGTCGGGGTGGGGCAGAATCAAGGGGAAGGAGGAGAAGGGCATTGCCAGGGCCATCACTCTTTAGGGCATTTGCTGAGCAAACAGACTTCGAGTAGGGGGCAAAGGTCACAAAGGGGAGGGCTAGAGCAAAGCTGGAGAGCGGCAGAGGATTGGGCATTGCTCACAGCTAGGAAAACAGGAACGAGATGGAGAGGGGACAAGAAGAGACAAAAGGAAAGCCAGGAGAAGAGGAGGCATCAGGAAAGAAAATCCCAACTCACGCCCTGGAACAGATTTAAAGGGGCAGCAATGGCTTTCTGCTCCTCCAGGTAGGACGCCCAGGACCAGCCTTCTTTCTTCTCCTCACTGGAACCTGAGCTCGGCAAAAACGCACACACACACCAGTCAGAGACGCGGCTGAAGATCTGGTTAGTTTGCATAGGAACTGACCCTTGAGATGGTCCAGGCAAGGGGAAAGGCAGACCAGCTCCCCCCACCTCACCCCAGAGTGCATCACGCAGGGTCCTTCACCAGCCTCCAACCGCTTTCACCTGCATTCGGAGACGGGGGAAGGTAGAGGTGGGCTTGCCCAGTGAATGACGCACCTTGATGAAAAGGGCTGTATCCTGCTCTCAGTGACCTGCTCCCATCCCCAGTGTCCTCAGGCACCGCCCTCCACGCGTAACACTGGGCCAAAGCCCTGTCTGTCCATCTGTTCAGCTGGAGGGGGGAGATGGAAAGCCATCTCCCATGCAGACCAGACCCAGGCCAGTCTTCTTTCTATCCCTTTACATGGTGCCACTGCCTACAGTGAGGGGCCCAGGGTCAGGCAATAAGTCCCATTCCTTTTAATCCAACCAAAGGTTCAGGAACAGCTATAAAAACAACAAGAGGGAGTCCCCAAAGCAGCCAGAGACAGGCCAGCTCCATTGGCTCAGGGGCTAACCAATTGGCAAGGCTGAGTGTGAGCTGCTGCATTTGTACTGGCATGTGCCTATCTGAGATGTTTATCTGGCTCCGGTCACAATTTTTAACCCATTAAAGACCCCTGGGAGGAAGGCAAGTGCTACTAGACCCATTGCACAGAGGGGGAACCAAGGCACAGAGAAACTAAGTGACTTGCCCAAGGTCATAGGAAGTCTATGGTAAAGCAGAGGTTGAACCCAGGTCTACCTAACCACTGACCCAGCACCCTAAGCCCTGGGCCATCCATCCTCTCTTCACTTGGGGAGCTCTCTGGTGGGAAAGGGACTATAGGAACCCAAATCTTAATGCTATCAGTAGATGCATTCAGAGACTAGACACGGGACTAGACGGGTCTGAACCAATCTGGCAGTTCCTATGGCTAATCATCCATGCAATACAAGGTAACATCTTTTCATCAGGGGGCCTCCGGTGGCATCATGAGCTACAGGAGTGCCCCCCGCCAGCATGTTGTCACCTGGATGGTGAGCAGGTCACTGCAGCTGTCTTTTACCCACCTGTAGCTGCTGCTGCCTGGGAAGCAGTGACTAGAGACTGCTCTGCCACACCCCTTACCGTGCTGGTTCATGCTCCACTCTTCACTCTCCGTGTTGCTAATGGTGGGGTCTCCCCCCGAGTTCTTTCTCTCTTCCTGCTTCTCCTCCTAACCATGAGAGTACAGAGAACTGATGTCAGTCACTCACCAGCCTTGTAATGTCTCAGACCTTCTTTGATTATGACAGTGCTCAAGAATTTTGGGTACCCAAATCCAACAAATGGACAGCCAAAAGGATCTGGCTTGTGAGTAGACCGAAGCAGTTGGAGCGGGATTTGGGAGTGGATTTGAAAGGACCTCACTAAAGATGGATTTATTGTGGGCAGTGCTATCTTATTTTTTCGGCCAGTTGGTGCTTTAGGCCCCAGAACACAGCATCTGGGTCACAGAGGCAGATGCGCTCTGTCTTTTAAGGGTAGTTTCTTGGTGTTTCATGCTCACGAGGCCAGGGTTCTCACGGAGCTCAGGGCTGAGGGTTGAAGTGTTCAGCATCCACAATCGTGGCTCGGTTTTCAAGAGTGCTCCGCACCCAACGTCCACCCAGGCGCAGAGTCCTCTGAAAATCTGGCCCAAGACATCCACAGTACTCGAGGGTCGGTCCCTTTGAATGTCTATTTCTTCCTCTCTCTTTCCGCTCTTTGGAGTTAAGTTGTCAGTTTCTGATTAATACGTGGACGTATAATTGATAGAACACTGACAATTATAAATAAAAAAAGGGGACCACAAACACACACACACAATGGCAGGGCACCCTAGCCTCTCCACTGACAAGTATCTTTGTGTGATCTTGTCCCCTCTGTGCCGTCCCTCTCCCCTACCATTTGCTCTGATTCATACTCCTCCTCCTCCGAAGGGCTCTGGTAATCCTTTCTTTTCCGTTTTTTCACCGGCTTGAGGATTTCGGTGGCATTAGTGCTGCCGGCAGAGTTCTCCACTATGACAGACCTGCAGGGGAGAAGGGATTGTAAGGCCCATCAGCAGAGAAGAGCCACGCTACACATTGGGATGTCAGCAAACTTGGTTTGAAGGGGCCTGGCAGGGAGGGAGGTTGTGTGGCCAACACCAGTCTGAGAAGCAACCAATCCCTCCTCCAGTGCCTATACACACGTACACACAGGCACAAACATATATGCATGCACACACATACATACACGCACGCACACACACACACACACACGGTTCCTCATGATTAAAATGAGCAATCTGCCAAGAACATGTATCTTCATGAGGTCAAAATTAAGAGATAAGCCTGAACCAAAATCCTGCATCCAAGTATCCTCGAACTTTGGGGTGTCTGAAATCCAAATCTGAATCCAGATCCAAATAGACTGATCTTTGTAACGGTGTGGACCAAATGCCTTGATCCAAGTAACCCAGAATGACGGGGCACTGGAGATCCAGATCTACATGTGGTGGCCTGCCCTCATCTGTGAGCTGGGAAATCAGATGAGGGAAAACGTGTCCTGCGGGGACCAAGGTGAGGACGCCTTTCCCTGGGGAAGCTTCTCATAGTGCCAGGCGCAGCCCACTCCTGCACTGAGACCATAAACAATCTGAGTGAAAGCTTGGCCCCACTGAAATCAATAGCAAAACCCGCCCTGACTTCAACAAGCTCAGGGGCATCCTGCGCGTTCACTTATAGAATAACCTGCCCACAGGAACAAGAGAGGGGTCTCCCAGCCCACGGAGAGACACCCCATATCCCCCTCTCTTCTAGAGAACAAAGGCTGGTCTGAGAAAGAGGGTTTGGCTCAGAGCGTTTCTCCCTAAAGGTGCAGGTTCTTCTTCCCCAACCCGAACTGGCGTCTCCTTTACCTTTCCTTGAACTGCCGATGACAGTGTTCGCTGCAGAATCCCCTGCCCTCCCGGGCCCCCTCCGACACATGTCTCCGGCCGCAGGTATCGCAGTGACACATACCCTCTGCTGTCGGCAGCTTGGGCTGCTCGGGCACGTCTGCATCAGGAGAGAGTGAAAGGGAAGTGAACTCCAATGGGAGAGAGCCGCCGGGGAAGGAGAACAGTACAGATCAGAAGACACCTGCCTCCCATGCAGTTCGAGGGTGGGCGTGGCACCACACACATACCCTGGGGAGGCGGAAGCTCTCTTGCAGACCTACCCCGGGGCAGGATTGAGGGAGGCACTTTGGAAGCAGGCCCTGTAGTCAGCAGGTTCCCAGAGCCAGTGTGCAGCTGATTGCTGGGCTGGGCTTGGACAGGATGGACCGTCTCACTCCTTAGCAAGAAGATAACGCGGTACAGAGCGGGAGAAAGCCCCATGGAATCTCTGCCTGAAAATGATGCATTGGTTCCAGCCGGCCACTGGGGTTTTGGGACAGGGCAACAGGTCTGTTGGGCTACTGGCCCTCCAGAAGACACCAACGACAAGCGGATAAAGGAGCCTTCTGGATTTCCCATGAGGGAAAGCCAAACACCCATCTATAGGGGCAGAAGTGGGGATCTTTCTGGAGGGGTTGGGAAGGCAGAGCTCTGGAGCCCACTGTGACTTAGCTCACCCCCACCCTCCCTTTAGGGTCTGAGATGACTTCAGAGGAGAGCCACCAGCAGAAACCCACCCTCCCCATGGCCCAGTGTGACAGAGATATTAACATCACCACTGACACGAATACCACTTCCCCATGCTTAAAGACATCAGAGCCAAAGAGAGCCAGTGTAAGCAAGTGGGACTCCCTCAAAAGCTCCCCAGCCCTGGGCCCACCCACCAAGCCACAGGTAAGAGGAAGTGCTGTCTCTTCCCAGCACTCTCCAAGTCATGGTGCCCAGCAGGGCACCTAGAGCCAAAATCGTGCCAAGCTAGCATCCTTACCCTGAGCAGCAGCTGGATTGTCCCTGCTGGTGGGCGCCACCTCCAACTCCCCATCTCTCTCCGCATGACCCTCCTTTAGAGGCTCCACAGGGGGGATCTTATCCGCACTCACCACTTTCAGCGTCCCATATTCATTTATCCGAAACTGGGTTATTAATGCACACACACAAAAGAGAAGAAAGATAAAAGCGTAATCCACTGGGGAGTGTGCCACTCTTTGGGCCCACCCACAAGGGATGAGAGTCTGGGACAGCCCCAGGTAGGAAGCCTTAGCTCAAGTTGTAGCAGCTTGTGATTTTTAGATGTGAAGGTTCCTAGTTCAATCCCCAGTGTGTCAGCCAAGATGGCGGCCATCACAAAAACATAAGGCATTAAGGACTAATGGACTCAGACATAACATTGGTGACCCATCTCTCCCATGAAGGTCAACCCTTCCCCTGGTGCTGGACATGCCAGGTCAGCCCTACCAGGTGAGAGAGGGGCAAAGAACAGGATGGGGGTAAGGGAGCTGTGGGGTCTCCACCCAGCCCTTTCACTGACCTGCTATTCAACCTCAGGGAAAGCTTTTCACTGCCATGGAGATGGCAGGGTTTGGCCTGGTGGCTGACACAGCAGGGAGGGGCAGAGTGCTGTCCGGAGGCTGGGACGGCCCGGAGGAGGCTGGCTGAGGTAGTGGAGGGGACGGGGTACACCGGTTACTGTAACAGTCTAGTCACCGCAGCTGTGTGTTGTGCGTGGATCACTAGCACTGAGCTACCGAGCGAGCCCCAGTAGGTGCTTAGCATAAACACCAGCCGAACTACCTCTAAAGATAGTCCTGATAGGACGTGCTTAGGCCAACATTTCAGTGGTGGGTGCCATGGTTTGGCTTGCAAAAGCGTACGCGCACTGGCGCCACCGCTGTGCTCTGAAAGGCCACTGGACCATACAGAGCCAGTGACGTCTGCTCCTTCAGCGTGTGCAGTTACCTTTTTGTGGGCACACCTGCAGCATCCTCCATCCAAAGGCTGGCCAGGGATTTAAAGGGTCCCCTCTCATTCTCAGCTAATGAGGAACAGGCTCAGAAGATAAAACCCTAAGGATGAACCTGGAGGGCAGGAGCCCAAGGAGATGCTCTTACTGCCCTCATAGGACAGCAGCTGCATAACCTGCCAGTTCGTAATTCTCCATGGACGCGCCCAGCCAGGGTTAAGGGTGCTAGTGTACCCCACTTACCCTTAAGTTGCTGCCAGGCAGAGTGGCCACCCCATCTTTCCACTCCAGCACCCGCACAGTATTGCAGGTCTGCACCCCGCTGATCTGGGGGATGACGGTCGCCGTGATTGGCTCGTTCCCTGCCCCCCTCTCCAGTCTCTCAGCGCCTGCGCTTCTCTGCGGCTCCCGGGGAAATCGCTGGATCTCTAAAGTGCTGGCGGGGAGGTTGATGGTGGTGGCGTTTGCTGGAGAAGGGTGAAAAGGTAAAGAGGGACAAACACTTGATATACATGCAGCAGGCGCGGGGCGAGGCAGCAGCCAAATACACCACAAGGGGGTGAGGGATGCCAGGCACACGGTCTGAGCTCACTCTGTTCGCACTCCCGACTCTTAGGTTTGTGCCAGGGGTTTCCTTGAAAGGTGTCAATCCGCTGGGTCTGACCTGCCTTACAGCAACAGCTACTCGTTCTGTGTCCTGCAGAATCAAGCCCCAATTCTGAGCTCAACCCATCTCAACGGGGGGAAGGGAGCTGCATGCCACCTCTGCAGCCCCCCATTGGATTCTGGAGGGACACAGGGCAGGAGCTGCAATGGGAGAAGAGCAGAGAGGAGGACTGAGGGCCAGGTGAAAGAAGGGAAGTGGGGGGCTGAGCACTGAACTGTTCATTGGGTTCCAGTTAGGAATAACTACAGGAATAACAGGGCCTGATTCTCCTTTACACTCACGCCCACTCTGGACCTTAATGCGGGTGCCAGTTACAGCTACACCTGTAAGGCCAGCACAGTGTAAAGGGCCCCAGTGCAAATGAGAATCAGGCCCAGGACATTTTAAACTTCATCTACACCAGTTAGAACCAGCTGGATGAGCACTGGGCCTCTGTCCCTTCCAGCCCTCTGAGTCTGCTCAGCACCCCCATAAGGGCCAAGCTGCAGCTGCGCTCCCGGAAAGGTGTCTGACTCCCTGGGCTAGGGAGCACACTGGGCACAGGCCTGCGCCTGAACTGCTGCAGAGCCGCAATGGTTGGGAACAGCAAATTACATCCCAAGCTAATGAAAAAACAGCAGCTGCTCCTCACAGACAAAGGTGTGGTCACAGCAACCCAGGTTTTGTTTCCTTCATGGCAGGACTGCTGCAATGGAAGCCACCCAGATTCCCTGATCTGCCCCAGCTGCTCTGCATTGCTCGGATGGTGGAAAGCGACCGTATTCAGGCTGGAGGCGGCCAGTGGAGAATCTCTCCTGCGCAGGGTAACGCGTGCAGGTGTAAAGCTGGCAGAAGTGGTGCAGCCACCTCCAGCAAAAGGGGATGGAGGTAGCGTGCTGCGGGCCATAGAATCATAGAAATGTAGGACTGAAGGACCTGGAAAGGTCATCTAGTCCAGGCCCCTGCACTGAGGCAGAACTAAGTATTATCTAGACCATCCCTGACAGGTGCTTGTCTAACCTGCTCTTAAAACCCTCCAATGACAACGATTCCACAATCTCCCTAGGCAATTTGTTCTACTGCTTAACTACCCGGACAGTCAGGAAGTTTTCCCATGTCTAACCTAAATCTCCTTTCCTGCAATTTAAGCCCATTATTTCTTGTGCTGTCCTCAGTGGATAAAGAGCACAATTTATCACCCTTTTCTTTAGAACAACTTTTTACATACTTGAAGACTGTTATCATGTCTCCCCTCAGTCTTCCTTCCTCCAGAATAAAGAAACCCCATTTTTTCATGGGAGGTCATGTTTTCTAGACCTTTAATCATTTTTGTTGCTCTCCTATAGGCTTTTTTTTCAATTTGTCTACCTTTTTCCTTAAGTGTGTCATCCAGAACTGGACACCAGTGCTGAGTAGAGTGGAAAAATTACTTCTAGTATCTTACTTCCAACACTCTTGATAATACATCCCAGAATAATGTTTGCTTTCTTTGCAACAGTGTTACACTGTTGACTCATATTTAGCTTTTTTTTTCTTACATCATTTTGTAATAAGTGCAACTGATTGTTCTTTCCTATGTGGAGTACTTTGCATTTGTCCTTATTGAATTTCATCGTATTTATTTCAGACCATTTCTCCAGTTTGTCAAGATCATTTTGAATTCTAATTCTGTCTTTCAAAGTGCCTGCAGCTTGGTATGATCCACACACTTTATAAGTGTACTCCCAATGCCATTATCCAAATAACTTATGAAGATATTGAACAGAACTGGACCCAGAACAGATCCTGGAGGGACCTCACTCAATATGGACTGTGAACCATTGATATCTACTCTCCGAGTATGGTTTTCCAACCAGTTGTGGACCCACCTTATAGCAGGTTTGTCTAGGCCAGGGGTGGGCAAACTTTTTGGCCCGAGGGCCACATTGGGGTGTGAAACTGTATGGAGGGCCGGGTAGAGAAGGCTGTGCCCCCGAAACAGCCTGGCCCCCACCCCCTATCCACCCCCTCCCACTTTCCACCCCCCGACTGCCCCCCTCAGAACCCCCGACCCATCCAACTCTCCCTGCTCCTTGTCCCCTGACCGCCCCCTCCCAGGACCCCCCACCCCAAACCACCCCCCCCCGGGATCCCACCCCCTATCCAACCCACCATGCTCCCTGTCCCCTGACTGCCCCGACCCCTATCCACACCCCCGCCCCCTGACAGCCCCCCCGGGACTCCCATGCCTATCCAATCCCCCCTGCTCCCTGTCCCCTGAGTGCCCCCCAGCCCCTATCCACCCCCCTGCCCCCCGACAGGCCCCCCGGGACTCTCATGCCCTATCCAATCCCTCTGTTCCCTGACCGCCCCGTCCCAGAACCTCCGCCTCATCCAACCGCTCCCTGTCCCTGACTGCCCCCCGGGACCTCCTACCCAACCCCCTCACTGCCACGCACGCGCGCACGCCACCACCACACCATGCCGCTCAGAGCGGCAGGAGCTCGCAGCCCTGCTGCCCGCACGGCCGCGTGCCTGCGGGGGGACAGCAGGGGAGGGGCTGGGGGCTGGCCTCCCCAGCCAGGAGCTCAAGGGCCAGGCAAGAGGGTCCCTCGGGCCGGATGTGGCCCGCAGGCCGCAGTTTGCCCACCTCTGGTCTAGGCTATGTTTCCCTAGTCTGTTTATGAGAAGATCATGTGAGAGACAGTATCAAAAGCCTTACTAAAGACAAGATATATCACATCTACAGCTTCTCCTCTATCCACAAGGCTTGTTACCCTGTCAAAGAAGAATGTTATGTTGGTTTGTCATGATTTGTTCTTGACAAATCCATGTTGACTGTTAGTTGTTATCACCTTACTATCTTCCAGGTACTTACAAATTGATTGTTTGATTCTTTGCCATTATCTTACTGGGTATTGAAGTTAAGCTGACTGGTTTATAATTCCTTGGGTTGTCCTTATTCCTCTCTTTACAGATAGGAATATATTTGCCCTTTTTCCAGTCCTCTAGGATCTCTCCCATCCTCCACGAGTTCTCAAAGATAACTGCGAATGGCTCAGAGATCTCTTCAGCCAGTTCCTTAAGCATTCCAGGATGTATTTTGTCAGGCCCTGCCGACTTGAAGACATCTAACTTGTCCAAGTAATTCTTAACTTGCTCTTTCCCTATTTTAACGCCAGATCCTACCCCGATGTTCATCGTGCGATCATAGCTAACCGTTTTGGTGAAAAACAATCAAAAAAGGCATCGAACGCTTTGGCCATTGCGGTATTTTCTGTCATCGCCTTTCCCTCCCTCATTGAGTAATGGGCCTACTGCATCCTTCGTCTTCCTCTTATTTCTCAGATGTTTGTAAAATATATTTGTATGGTAGAGCAGAGCTCTCCTGCGTCTCTCCTTCACCGGGGTGAGTTAGAGCAAGCCTTCAGCTGCTCTAATGTCCACCAGGGCTTCCAGGCAGCTCTTCCCTGCCCCTCCATTTTGTGCAGGCAAAGCTTGGGCTGCAAATTCAGCCCAGCAACTGAAGTTGGCCCCGAATGCAATGGCCCAGCTGCTCAGTCAAAGTCTGTGAGAACGCCCCACTGCTCTGCACCCCGTCCTGGCTCCCTGGTCCTCACCTTCAAACCCCTCCACAGGCTCCATGCCAGCTTCCTAGTGGAAACCCTCGCCAGGACTTTCTGCTCCACTCCAAACTACTGCAAATCAGGCATCGGGCTACTACCTACGCCCAGGATGTACATTGACAAGGATGAGCCGAGCAGCCAATCGTACTGACTGGCTGGTGGGTGTTAGCAGCACGTGGGAACCATGCTGGATCATCCCCCTCCAGGTGCTAGTTAACATCCACTTTACCCCTGGGAACTGTGCTGGGAACCACTTTGATGCAGGAGTCCTGGGAGAACCACCAGCTCTCCAACGGCCAGGAACATCTCCAAGGAGGCACAAGTCACCCCGTTGGCCAGGAGACAGAGAAAACCTAAGGAAGCACCTCAAAACCCTTCCTAGCAGGGATCACGCTCAGAGCTTATGCTGCACAACTGGGTACAGGAAGGAGGGAGATGTGGGGGAGGAAGTGAAAGAAAGATGGGATGGGAGTGAGAGTTAAAGGGGAGGGAGAGAGTGTGCGAACGGGCTGTGGGGAAGGATATGGCCTAGATAACTGGGCTGTAGAGTTATGTGCACCCATATCCAAGGGCTCTGATCCCCCCGGGGTAGCCCTGACAGTGAACCCCAGGTGCTGTTACCCTGCCAGCACCCTAAGATGAGGGGACAGGCATGCCCTCAGCTTCCCTGGCTTGCGGTGTATCCATTGGATGGATCAACACAAGATCTTAAACAAGACTAACACTTACAGTACAAGCATGCCCAGAACGCCATCCCAGCCCCAAGCCCTGCTGCATGTCCCATGGGGGAGAATCTGCTATGCAAATATTTCCTACAGTTTACAAGCCTATTATTGTAAGTTGCCTTCCCCTTCCATGGCTGGTCTACATAGAATTTAACAGCCTACTGCTGCTGTCTAATGGAGGTGCTCTCGAGGCTCAAGTGGTAAGAGATCCATCCCAGAGGAGCAGGAGGTGGTGACTCCATGAATGGAGGAAACATCCCAAGCTATTTGGAGAAAGGAAGGATAGTTCCATAGTTACGGCACTAGTCTAGGTCTTGGGAGACCTGAGTTCAAGTCCCAACTCCGCCACAGACTTCCTGAGTGGCTTTGGGCACGTCACTTAGTCTCTCTGTGCCACAGCTGCCTTTCTGTGAAATGGGGGATAATGGCACTGCCCTGCCTCACAGGAGCGTTGTGAGGATGAACACATTCAAGATCGTGAGGCACTCCAATACTGTGGTGATGGAGGCTGTCTAAAGTACCACTGATAAATACTCAACTGCCGGCGCCTGGAACACATACCTGGGATGATGAAGGCAGTTGCAGGCAGGTGTGCGTTCTGCACTGTGTTCTCGTTGGTGACAAGATGGACGCTGACCTCCCCGGCGGCATTCCCTTTGGTGCTTCTCATGACCTCCATTTCCGCTCTGCCATCCATCACCCCCTCTGGGCAGGTGTCATAAACCTGGAATCCAACCAGCAGGCGTGGAGGCCAGTTAGAGCCTGGGTGGTACGACCTCAAGGAGTTGGAACACGAGTCCCAGCAGGAGTCAGTCGGACAAACAGCGTGAGAACACTAACTATGGGTGGCTCGTAGCACCACCAGTCCCACTCTCCCCCAGCAGGCGCTCACACGATAGACAACAGCATGAAAGTCATGGCTTTCCCTCAACCATTGCTCAGTACATGGTACCCAAGGCCCTGCTGTCAGACCAGGAGAGGACACGGCTTTTCCTGGCATTAGGGACAATTCTTTTTAAACAGCTTGATTCTTTTAATTGAATGGTTAGGAAGACTGAGCTTTGCTACGGTGCTGGATTTAAACTGGGCTCTACATAGGGTCCCTCGTCCTGGGCTACATTTCCTCTAAGCTGCATGGATGCGTAGCAGGCTATCAAGGGCCGCGCAGACGGGGAGAGGTGCCTCTGCCCCAGCCCCAGAGCTGCCGCGGCCGGGGAGAGGCATCTCTCCCCTAGGCCTGGGCCTGGGCCTGGCCCTGGCCCTGGCCCCGGCCCCGGCCCTGGGCTGCTGCAGTGAGAGAGGGCTGGGGGGAGTCCTCTCTCCCCACTGTAGCCCTGGGACAGCCAGCACCCCAAACCCCTCATCCCCGGCCCCACCCCAGAGCCCACACCCCCAGCCGGAGCCTAACCCTCTGCCCCAACCCTGAGCCCCGCCCCCACACTCCGAACCCCTCGACCCCACCCCTGCCACACATCACCTCCATATTGGTGCACCTAACAAAATTCATTCCGTACATGGATGTAAAAAATTAGAGGGAACATTGGTCCTGGGAGAGAGGCCTGTATGTCAGTGACACTATCAAGTTTCTGACTGGTCCAGCAAGATCAGACTTATTTAGTTTAAGAATTTCAGAGAGGATGACAGATAGGGAGGGTGATATTAGCCAAAGGCTGCATGCCAGTCAGATCTCATCTACAAAATGGAGATAATAATAGGCCAGGAGTACGGGGAGGGTAAACTAATTAGTGTAATTAAAGAATGTTCCTATTCAAATGAAAGTTGCAATGGAAATGCGAAGATAAAATAATAAAGAGCAGGAACAGTGGAAGGGAACAGAGATCTGCAACAGGTCATAATCTAGAAAGCACGGATTCCGCAGAGCAGAAGTGTGTGTGAAACAGATAAGGGTCAGTGGCAACATTTTATCAACATGACGCTCTGTTAACTAAGGCCTTGTCTACCTTACAAACGGTTTGCCAGTATAGCTATACTGGTGTAGCAATACCAGCAAACAAAAAACCTAGTGTCGATAAAGCTTGTACCAGCAAGAGAATTATTTTGCTTGTATAGCTTAAACCAGTTCCCTGAATGGGTTAGGTAACACAGCATCAACACTGGCACTGTACCGGTAAAACATATGGCATACGTCATTCGGGGAGGTGGTTTTCAGCCACCGAGAGGAAGGGTTTTATTGACAGGACTCAAAACTGAGTGTGGACACATGCAGAGATATGCTAGAATAAGGCATGTTTACTGGTAAATCTTTCTAGCACAGAGCAGACCTGAAAAAGCTAGTCCAGCAAAAGGATTTTTCTGCCAGTATAACCATGTCTATCTACCAAGGGAGTATCCTGGCATGGCTATATAAATTAGGGGGTGATTTTTTCCAACACCGCCATGCCAGAGAAATTTGCTAGTATAGACCTGGCCTAGAATGGAAAAGATAGCCACTGTCAGGGCATCCAATGGATAACGATGACCTGGAAATTGTGCTGATGTTAGGGAACATCAATTCAGGGACGGAGCACCTGAGAAAGCGAAGACAGGACAAGGCTACACTTGGTTATGGGGGGTTGCTTCATATTCCCTTAGAAGGCTCGTCAGGTCACAGCTGTTCAGAGCTGGACTCAGGAGGACATTTGCACTACATAACAATTACAACTTCATTGAACCTACCACATCGTGAACATCTTCCTCTTTGCCAGTAGGAGGATGCTCTTTATAGTAACAAACTGTATACACAGACATAAATAGATATATTTATCTTATTACACGGAACTCTCACACCGACTTTCTTCCTATAGTGGATTTGAACAATCTCAGTTAACAATATAGTCTTGCCACTCTGAGCCAACTTTACTATAGGAGCTCTGGGTTCAGATCCCGGCACTTACACCATGTTACATCTAAAAAATATGCTATAGAGCTCAAACAGAAGGTGGGGGCTTAATGTAAAAACAATTCAGTGAGGCTCTCTGGACTATGCCATGCAGGAAGTCAGGCCAGATTATCACAACTGTACCTTCCAGCCTTTAAAAAAAAGAAAAAAAAATCGATGAAGAGCTGGATTCTGGAACCTATTTGCAGAGTATAACAACAACTTCACTAACATAAAAGCTTCTGAACAATAGTGCATAGTCTTGTGTGCCAGCAGGTGGTTTTTGTATGTTAACTAGCTGTGTATCTTTTATATGCAACAGCAACGCACCTGGTTCTTTGCAGAACAAGTGGCGCTTGCAGCAAGGCAATTCAGCCAGGTGTTGGCAAATTAGCGCCACTGCAGGGCTTGGGATTTTATTTTATCTCATTTCCCAAGGTTTGAAGATGTATTTGTGATAGTTGCAAGAAGAATGTAAAAGATAAGACTGGACGGTGCACTCTTTTATCCCTTTAAACTGAAGATTTGCTCTAGGAGTGAGGAAGGAGAATATCCAGCTACAAGGATGCAGCTCAGTTCCTGGATCAAAACATACAGTCCCCACCCAATGGAAGATAAAGACTGTAAAGATGCTCCTGGGGGAAATATTTAATGGACACTATCAAGCACCAGGGGCCAGATTTTACAAAAACTCCTAAGTGAGGTAGGCACCCAACTCCCATTGAATGTCAATGGGAGTTAGGCACCTACCTGCTTAGGTGCTTTTGTAAACCCCACTAGGCACCTATCTGCGTCATCAGGCAACTTTGTGAATCTGTCCCCAGATCAGCTACTTAGGTTTTGTGAATGAAATGGGTTTTACAAAACCTAATCCAGGTCCACTATTTTTAATGGCTGTGAAAGGTATGAGGTTTCTTTATTACTATTATTGAAACAATTGCCCAGAAGGAGAGTCACGTCACCAAACCACAACAACATCTTATGCTAGTGCAGGAGAAGTCCAAGAGAAAAGGACTACAAACAGAAAGCAAAATAGACCAGTCTAGTTTCAGTATCCAAGCTGAGAGATACGCAGGCTGGAGGAGTGCAACTCATCTCACCCTGGTGCAGAGGGCCAGCATGTACATACAAAATCAATTTTAAAAAAAAAAGTAATATTATCATAAGAAATATCTTACAAAACCCTGACGGGCTGCAGTGGGACTGAAGCGATGCATGGACATTGGCTGGCCCACTGCAGGGGTTGTATTTCGCCCTCAACCAACAGTACTCATTTTGATTAGGAACTCTTCTAGGTAATATTTTTTCCTTTTAAACACCTAATAATAAATTTAGATTTAGATTTTATTTCCCCCCAAAAAATCATTAAAATAGAGTTCAAGTCGAAACAGTCCATTGTGCTTCCTGTTATGACAGCGAAGTTATAAATAAAAGATATGAAAGTCAGGACATGTGGAGTGAAAGTTCTGCAAACAACCATCCCAACGGTCACCTTCCCCTGCCCCCCCGCCACCCCCACCCCCCCGCGCACCACTCACCTAACAGGGACACAGATCTACAGAAAACGTGCAGCTAAATCTTGAGATTACAAAAAGTTCAGGTGACACTCAACACCTTCCTAGATTTGGGGGGGGTGGGGTGTAAAATCCAGCAGGACAGGATAGGCTGGGAGACAAAGTCACTTCACACCTAAGAGAGGGTCATTACAGCCAAATTTGTAAAACTGGGGTTCAGTGTTGCCAACTCTCACAATTTTACCACAAGACTAACAATAATTGCTGTTTTTTTGTAACTCCCCAGCTAATGGAGTCACGTGAATATACAGCAGAACCTCAGAGTTATGAACTGACCAGTTATTAACCACACACCTCATTTGGAACCGAAAGCAGGCAGTCAGGCAGCAGCAAAGACCAAAAAAAAAGCAAACACCGTACAGTGCTGTGTTAAACATAAACTACTAAAAAAATCAAGGGACAGCAGCGTTTTTCTTCTGCATAGTAAAGCTTCAAAGCTGTATTAAGTCAATTTGCAATTAAGTCAGTTTGCAACTAAACAACCATAACATTTTGTTAAGAGATACAAACAACCTCCGCTCCCGAGGTGTTCACAACGCTGAGGTTGTTCTGTATGACAATCTCAGCTTTCATTTCAAAAGAAAAGTTTCCAACTGTGGTGGAGAAAAGCCAGAAAATCATGGACCCTAAAGGCTTAAAATCCCCTATATTTACTTATTTTTAAATGTCTCCTGATTTCTGAATGCTTGCTAAAGTCCTAGCAATGTAGCCTTATCATTAGCCGCATCTCTTCATTTCACTCATTTGACTGCAAATGAGTTCTCCACACCCACATCACCATGTGGGCCATGAGGGTAAAGGTACATCTCAGGCCTGTTTCCAATGCATGGGAAGCAGACAGGTTGCTCAGGCCGAGTGTGTTTTGGTGCTGTATAAATGGTGCATTCCATCACAAATGGCCTGGAAAGGTGGACGGTAGAGCTGTTATGAGACCAGTGAGAAATGGTACTTGGATCCAACTGTATCATATGAGAAGGGAGGATTTGTGGTCGCTACTGGAAATGGACAGGAGGTTATGCCAGGGCTGCAAGTGATCGCCGGGACAACTCTCCACCTTAGCTGTCAATTTGCATTTTCATACCTGCATCAAGTGGAGCTAGAAACTTACTTATAGGACATGAAAGCTAATATTAGCACTGATGTGCAGTGGGTGACCATCCAAATTCATCAGCTGAGGCCCCGCTTCAGCAAGGTATTTAAATACCTGCCTCACACAGTGTTGCCAACTCTTGTGATTTTATTGCAAGTCTCACACTACTTGGGGATTTTCTTAGAGACCCGGCTCCTGGAGCCAGGTGACTCCGTGAGGGTCTCAGTTCTTTTTTTTAAAGGGAGTTTCTGGCCTCATGGTTGTAGAGAAAATGTGACTCCTAAACACTCAGAACCTGAAAGGCAAATATAAAGAACCCAGCTTTCCTTTTTTCTTTTTTTTAATAATCTCATGATGGGGGGGGGGCCTGAATCATGATTTTTGAACACTTGGGGTCGACAAGACCACTTTAAAAATGATTTCAATGGGGTGACTCATGCTTAAAGTTGGACACCTACAAGTCACTTGCTGGTTCAAGGACTAAGCGTGCACTTGGCAGAGTTGGTTTTGTTCAGCGTTTCTTAGCAAATAGCTCTATAATAATCCACACAATCTTCCCCCTCCACCCAAGAATAACTGAAGCACCCACATTGGGGCTGAAATCACAGAATCATAGGACTGGAAGGGACCTCGAGAGGTCATCTAGTTCAGTCCCCTGCAGTCATGGCAGGACTAAGTATTTTCTAGAGCAGTGCTTCTCAAGCTATCTGATGTGGGGGGACCAGCAATTTTTTTCCCCAATATGCGCGCAGACCAGCAGCTGATGGCTTGCAGACCGGCACTGGTCCGCGGACCACCACTTTGAGTAGCACTGATCTAGACCATCCCTAACAGGTGTTTGACAGGCCTCACTGGCTTCAGCAGAGCCAGGATTTCACACTGCATGTGTCTAAACCAAGCCATATTAGATAAAACATGCCTCCAAATCAGCCAGAAGATGTTTCCAAAACCAAAAGAGCTCTCCCATCTCCATCTCGAATTCACGGTCCCCAGCTGACTTACATTTGGGTAACAATTTAAATAAACTTTTCTATAGCCTCAGACCAACGGGCATTTCTCCAAATCACCTTTAAAATAGCCCACTGAAGCCAGTTGTTTTCAATTACACGCACTCAGCCCCCTGCAGTGCTAACCCGGCAGCAGGAAGTACCTGCAAAAGTGGAAATGACTCTAAACCAGTGGTTCTCAAACTATTGTACTGGTGACCCCTTTCACATAGCAAGCCTTTGAGTGCGACCCCCCCCCCCTTATAAATTAAAAACACTTGTTTATATATTTAACACCATTATAAATGCTGGATGCAAAGCGGGGTTTGGGGTGGAGGCTGTCAGCTCGCAACCCACCATGTAATAACTTCATGACTCCCTGAGGGGTCCTGACCCCCAGTTTGAGAATCCCTGCTCTAAACAAATGCGAAAGTGACTTTCTTGAGTTTTACTCTCTAAACTGAAATAAATGCAGGAAGTAAACAAACAATTACAAATAAATTAGGATTTCAAAATTCTTCCCCATTTAATAACATAAGGACTGGAATTATTAGCGCCATTGGTCAAGGTATTGTTTACAAACACATGATTTTCATAGGGACCGTGACTTTTAATCTCAAAAACGAACAAATTTCTCATGGCAGATGTCTGTTTGTTTGTTTCAGGTGGAAAGTGGCATTCTGAGGAAGGTGGCAGGGCAAGTGGGAACAGCAAGAGGCTTACAGAGGAAAGCAAGTGACCCATTCCCCCCAAAACACTTACTTGAGTATAATGCTCACTGCTGTTACTCCAATACTCTGCATGGTATGAAGCCAACAGGACGGTCTGTTCCTGCGCGCAGCTGTGCAATCAGGCCTTTAGGGAATCCATCATGTGTATTAGTCAGGGCTAGTGACTCCAAAGGAACTACTTGTGGGTGGCTGGATTGGAGGGATTGCAGGGGGGAATCCTGCTTTCACTGAAGCCAGTGGCAAAACATAACTTAAATGGGTGCAAGATTGGGCTCTAAACCCTTGATTATTATAGAAAGTCCACTTTGATTCAGAACCATTAACCTTGACGCGTTGTTGTTACTAAGCTCATTGAGCTGAGGGGATGTGGCATAGTATAGGCCAGTGCTTCTCAAACTAGAGCCACCGCTTGTTCAGGGAAAGCCCCTGGCGGGCCGGTTTACCTGCCACATCCGCAGGTTCGGCCAATCGCGGCTCCCACTGGCTGCGGTTCACCGCTCCAGGCCAATGGGGGCTGCGGGAAGGGCGGCCAGCATGTCCCTTGGCCCGCGCTGCTTTCCACAGCCCCCATTGGCCTGGAGCGGCGAACCACAGCCAGTGGGAGCCGCGATCGGCCGAACCTGCGGACGCTGCAGGTAAACAAACCGGCCTGGCCCGCCAGGGGCTTTCCCTGAACAAGCGGCAGTTTGAGAACCACTGGTGTAGGCTATTATTTAGCACTGTATTTCTCTGAGCTTTGCACTAGAAGATGCACAGAAAATGGAAGGTCTTTTGGTTTTGTTTTTAAACTGTCCACTTCATTGCTAAAGCTTCCCACAGAACATGGATTCTTTGTTTCTGATGATCCTATATACAGCACATGCAGTGAGTACATGAAATCCAGCTCTTCAGATCACATAGGTGGCATTTGCTCTCCTCTCGGGTCAGCCATGGATTTGCTGACCCACATAACCCCCAGGCAGAGTAGAGCTCCCCCAATTTGTACTGTTTGTCCTCCAAACGTTGTGGAAAAGCACAGACAATCTGACAGACAAACAGAAAGCCAAACCAGCAAGGACCACCAGAATAACAATTAACACTACACCTCTTAAACCACTGGCCTAATGTAAGCTGCAGATACTCCTATCTTGACCACTCAAGAGACCAAGAAAATATGGTTGGTGAAATGAGGAAACTTGCTAAAGAACCAGCGTTGGGCCTGATGTCACCATGAGAGTGAGTGAAAGATAGGGGGGGAAATGCCCATGAAAGTTTTCACCCCCAAAGGTTTCCACTTTTCATTTAAAAAAAAAAGCTGAAATTAATTTTCCACTGAGCATTAGCTTCTCCAGCGCCTTGGGCCATAGTTAGTTGCAGGGTTCTCCCAGTAAACATCTGTATTGTTGATACACGGACTGGCCCAAATTCTCTCATAATTCACACACCCCCAGCCACAGTGAAGTCCGGGGGAAACTTGCAATGTACAAATATCCTTGAAATGTCTTGTTGCTTAGAGCCTTGGGGAGGACGCATAGAAATAGCCCACCTAGGATAACAGCAGGTACAGAAGTGTTTTGGGGAGGTGCTAGAAGCAGGCACTTTGCTGAGGAGAGATGCTACTTATGACCCAGCCTGAGACCAAAAATTAATTTCCAATCGGCTTTAATAGTCAATCATCAGGAATAAAGCTCTGCAGAAAGTGTGAACTCTTTGTATAGCTACCCCAGTGTCACAGGCATGCCTGCACCCATTGTGCCCCCTGCTGGCCAAGTGGGACACTGCAGGTATACCTTACCCTAATTTCCTCCTCCTAGGTGGGCCCCCTCAACCTCCTCCATACAGGTGGGAGTTGGTGACATGGCTTAGCCCCAGCTAAAACATAATCCCTTCCAGCATAACGAGAGTCCTGTTCAGCCCTCTGGGCTCCCTTTATGCCTCGCTGCCCTGGGACAGAGTGCTGCCCCCCTCCAGGCTACTTCCGTCATCCACTTCCTCTGCGTCTTCCAGGCCCTGCTTCTGGGCATGCCCCAGGCACCCACCTTGCTCCCTGGGGTTCCTCCAGCTAACCTCTCTGCCCTCTGGTGAGGCCCAGGTGTTTATCTGGCTGCCACCTACCCCCAGTTCGTCCTGCCCCCTTAGGCCAGGAGGCAGCTAATTATGGATGATTGAACAGGGCTGGCTAGCCCCAGGTCTCCTCACCCTTGAAGGCACAGGCTGCCTGGTCCCACACGGCTATTGCCAACCCCACGCTTTCAAAAAAAAAAAATCAAGAATCTGGCCCCCAAAAATGATGAGATTGGCTTAAAAATTATGAGGTTTCTTTTCATTTGCCTCCTGCTTCCTGAGGCTTTAGGATGCTCTTTGGTGACATTTTACTCCACAACCATGAGGGCTGGAACCCTCCATTGTTTTAAATGGAAGCTGAGATTCTCACATAATCAGTTGCCTCCAGAAGCTGGGGCTTTATGAAAAGAACCAAACAGCGTGATATTCATGATAAAATTGCCAGGATTGGCAACACATGATTGATGAGATAGAGCAGGTTAGTTGTTGGTC
The DNA here is from genome assembly GCF_965152275.1 of Natator depressus. NCBI lineage: Eukaryota > Metazoa > Chordata > Testudines > Cheloniidae > Natator > Natator depressus. Next base: position 24,858,999 of record NC_134246.1, read on the forward strand.
CACTGTAACTTCCACTGTTTTCTGCAGTGCCATGGCCAGATTGCTGAAGAACAGGGTCCGCTCACAAAAATGCACAAGCAGTTGCAGATCCTGAAGCTTCGTATACAAGCTGGCAGCTTAGACCTTGAGACACCCCTTTCCACACGCAGATGCCCAATGGCAGTAATTGCATGGTCACGTGTAATCATGCAAGTGCAGGTGGATCTCTGGCTTCTCTCTGCCTTATCAAATCTGGCCCTGTGTTTCACAAGTGTGGAATTTACTCCCTCTTTGGATCAGACATGGATTTGCTAATCTTGGGGCTCCCACCAAACCCCCTCTGTTTTCCCCAGGCTTTTAGGGAAGGGGAGGGCTGGAGTGCGTTGGGTTTATTTCTGTCATCCTCGTTATATTTACATCTCAAAGTGGGACACGAAGTCCTTTATTGTACTGGATTGTGATTTGTATTGTATATTTTAATTTATCTAATGGGTGCCAGAGGACAGGACCCTGTGGGAGACAGACAGGCAGAAAGATGGCTACCTTCAGCACTAGCTTCAGAAGTGCCGCCTAACAAAACAAATGCATGAACGTAACAAAACAAACAAAACCAGTAAATTCTGGGTCAGAAACATTTCTTACCCTGTGGACTAATTTAGCACGACACCTCTGGATGGGACTTTGGCATCATGGCTTGAACTCAGACTTGTAGCTCTATAGACACAAACTTCTGTACCGTCTGAGCTAAAAGACCCGGCTATGCTAGCTGTAGCAGACTCAATGTGGGTCAGTCAGTAACAGGGACAGAGCGCCATGCTGAGCTAGCACGGGTTACTTCTACATACTCATGAGCTGTGCAAACTGTAGGTTAAGTTTCTAGTGTAACTGATGTAATATTCCAGTGGGTCACGCATCAGCCGACTGATCTGGGATGTCCTATGGGGGTGCACCCCAGCTTCTTATTAACATCAACAACTCTCCTTTTTATTTTTTAATTGATCTCACCTCTGCCAAGGTGCTCACTGTTTGGGGGAATTCTAAAATCCCAGTGCAGGCTGCAGGACACAGATGGGGTTTGGCTCAGGTGTTTTTCTGACAACAAGCTCATCCACTTGCAATAAGTCACTTTAGGGACTGGTCTAAGAGAGCTGGTTGTAGGGAAGCTCACCGCTACTGCAGTTCCAGCATCTCCTAGCAGGGGTTGCTGTATGGAGCAGGGCAGGAGCATTGTGGGTAAGCTCACAGCTACTCCAGCTCCAGCCTCTGCCAGCAGGAGGCGCTGTAGCACACAGCACAGGTGACAGTCATTCTGCAGGGTATTTTGTACATTCCACTGACTTTAAAATGGAATTAAAACATACACCTACTCCCTGGGTAGATGCATCAAAGAGGATGGGAAACACTGTCCACAAATATTCCAAAAAATGTTCACATTTTCCTGGGGTCACCCATAATTTTTCTATTAAACAGCTGAGAAATAAATCCAAATTCTGCCCTAAAATCACAGCCCCTGTTCCTGCAGCCTGGGCTATGCCTTCGTAGTCACTACGTGGAAGCTGAAGGCTGAACGGGTTTCCTGGATTCTGCGTGGCACTTGTTGTGTCACTCGGGCTGGGCAGTGACACAGCGTTCAAGCACCGTACAGTGGGGTTTCACACAAGACTTGAAAACCCCCCGTAAAGAGGAAAATTGCAAAGCTGTACAGCAGCACTGGACGGACTCTTTGGCCACTCCAGCCTCAGCACATCCCCGAGGAATCTCTACAAGAGCACAGGATACAGGGACGCTCCCGTCCTGGCCTCTCCCAGCAGCAATGACGGAAGGGAACAATGCAGGAAGGCAGAGTGTATTGGTTCTCCAGTTCCAGCGTCTTCCCGCAGGAGTCACTATTTCGAATAAGGCAGGAGCACCTACTGACTGTCTGCTCCTGTGGTCCAAAACCCCCACAACAGAAGTCACCACAGGGAATGGGGGAGAAGCAAGGAGCCCACAATTTCACCGACCCCCCCAGCCTCTCCCAGCAGGAGTCACTGTGAGGAACAGTTTGGATACCTGGCAGACTTACATTCTCCATATAACCACAGGAGGAAACGATGCAGGAGCACTCCCATAACAAACAATACACCCTGACATATGCTTTTTTTTTTTTAATGCACTTGTATCATATCCCCCCCATGCTTGGTGTAATGGTTTGTGCGGGAAAAAATGCCTTTATTACACATAAATGTCAATCATAAAATGGTCCAAAGCAAGCTCTTTACTCCACCTTCTGATTTGCTAGGGGCTCCATGTCTGATATTTTATAATAATAGTTGTGTGATCCAGTGTGAAGCACATCTCTGACTCTTGTTCTAAGCTAGGCTCACTCCTTCAGAAGGAAGGGCTCTCCATTTATTCACAGCAAGTGCCTAACCCACCGGTATCCTCAGTACAGAACACAGACATATTTCCCCCCTTGCCTTTCACAGATATATAGCCTGCCAGGCACAGCATTTCCAAGGATGCTAGCACACCAGCCTTTCACCCCGCCCCTCTCCTGCCAGCCGCTGAGAATCAAAATGTGAGCAAGTGCAACAATCTTTTTACACACTGAACCTGTCCCTCCATATTAACGGCACTTAGATAAAATACCAAGTTGGGGGGGGGGACGGGACACACCAAAAATGTTATGAATCCTCTGTAACAACAGGGGAGAAAAATTCCAAGTCTACCTGTCCAGAACTGACCTTTCCCACCTCTTTAAAGAGATGATAGTAACACACTTCCCTCCCAAAAAACAACCTTGGGACCCTTATTGAAGGACCTACACATGCTGCTGCTTATCTAATGCCTGGATGCAGCCACATGCCACCTGATTTGCAGAGTTGTTCCTAGAGAATCTCCACTTCAAGAATCTTCATCAAAAAATAAATAAAGGAGGGGTGTCATTCCTTGCCCCCTCCCCCGTTGCTCAGCCTGCCACTCTCAGCCTTGCTTGCATTTGCCCCCACGTCTCGGCTCTTGGGCTCGCAGCAGGGTTGCCCATCAGTCCTTCATTCCGAAAAGCCTTTAATATTTTTTAAACATCAAAATGGCGGAATTCCCTCTCTCTTTTAAAAAAACATTCTCTTGCACAAACAGAAATTCCTCTAATTTGGGGAGTGGAAATTGCACGAAGGAGAAAGTTTGCAAAAATGACCCATTTTCTCCCCTCGGAGCTCATCGCAAACCTTCCCCTGTCCTCTCTCCCTCTCCCTCCTGCCTCGCTTCCTTCCAAACTCTTCAACTCATTCGCCTATTTTGCGGGGAGGGAAGGGGGTTTAAAAAAAGAAACCCTCCCTCAGTTTAAACATGGAATAGAAAAAGCATCCCGAGGTTGCAAGCACTTGCATTGTCCCTGCCAACCCCCCTTTGCCTCCTGATTTCCTCCGCTCTTCACTTGTTCTATTGCTCTGCCCATTGCAGAAGGAAAAATAAAATAAAAATCTAGAGAATTTGGTTCCCAAAAGATACAGTACAAAAAAAATAAACCAAAAGGCTGGTGAGGGGAGCTAGTTGCAAAGGCAGGCAAGTGCAATTTTCGAAGCAATACGTTGCATGCAAACCGGGCGCACAGGTGGGCAGAGCACGGCGCAGACCCTTTCCGGGGTGCATTTTGATGATTTAAAGAGGTTTATAAATTACTTTCTTATCTGATTCCTTACCTACAATAATCAGCCTGTGGTCACTGAATGCTGAGCCTGCGGGAACCGGGGCTGCTACGCGCCTGCGCACACGGGGGGGCGGGGCCGCCTGCCCTGCAGAAATGCACTGGCTAAGAAATTGACAAGCAAAGCATATTTAATATACAGCGAGCGAGCGGGCGAGCGCGGGGTGGGCTGGGGGGAGGGAGACGTGTGTTATCCACGCTGCAATCCCCGCTTTATATAAATATATAATTAAACCAGCGATTAACCCCTCCGAGGCTGCTGTGCTGCAGGGTTTCCGCTGCCAGGGGGGCTACTGCTCCTCTGCACATCCATATTTTGATGGGTGGTGGTTGTTGTTTGGTTGGGGTTTTTTTTTAAAGATCAGGGTTAAATTTATAACTCATTAATTAATTAGAATTATAAATGTATCAGCTCCATCTCCCCCCCCCCCCGCCCCGCTTCTTCCTTTTTTAAGTGCATGTTTCTTATCAAAGGCACCCTAGCCTCTGTTTGCTCCGTGATCGTCAGCAGTGTATTTTGTGCTGCTGTTGAGGGTGATAGTTTGCAGCAAGGAGACAGGAGAGTCAAAATACGCTGCCTGAAAGGTACAGGTTTTTAAAGCCAGGGAGCCTATGTAGCCTGCATTTAAAATAACCCCACCCAAACTCATTCTGGATCCATCAGAACAACGATACTGGGTCAGACCAATCACTGTCTGATGTCCTGTTTTCTGACAGTGGCCAGTACTAGATAGATGTTTCAGAGGGAATGAACAGAACAGGGCAATTATCCACTGAGCCAGCCCCTGTTGTCCAGTCCCAGCTTCTGGCTGTCAGAGGTTTAGGGACACCCAGAGCATAAAGTTGCATGCATCCCTGACCACCTAGGCTAATAGACGCTGATGGACCTATCCTACCTGAATGTATCTAGTTCTTTTTTGAACCCAGTTATATTTTTGACCTCCAATCTATTTGGTTTCTGATTGACATGGGAGGGCTATCTCAAATGGATTGCTCTTCCATCGCAAAGTGGAGAGTACCATCTAGATCGGGGTGGGCAAACTTTTTGGCCCGAGGGCCACATCTAGGTATGAAAATTGTATGGTGGGCCCTGAATGCTCATGAAATTGGGGGTTGGGATAGAGGAGGGGGTGATGGCTCCAGCGGGGGGTGCGGGCTCTGGGGTGGGGGTGGGGATGAGGGGTTGGGGGTGCAGGAGAGTGCTCCGGGCTGGGACCGAAGGGTTCGGAGGGTGAGAGGGGGATCAGGGCTAGGGAAGGGGGATGGGGCACAGGAGGGAATCAGGGGTGCAGGTTCCAGGTGGCATTTACCTCAAGCAGCTCCCAGAAACAGCAGCATGTCCGCTCTCAGACTCCTATGCAGAGGTGCGGCCAGGTGGCTCTGCGCTCTGCCCCGTCTGCAGGCGCTGCCCCTGCAGCTCCCATTGGCCATGGTTCCCAGCCAATGGGAGCTGCAGGGGTGGCACTTGGGGTGGGGGCAGCATGCGAAGTCCCCTGACTGCCCCTACGCATAGGAGCCAGAGGGGGACATGCCGCTGCTTTCGGGAGCTTCACAGAGCCACGGCATGCATGGAGCAGGGCAAGCCCCACATCCCGCTCCCTGGCAGGAGCTTGAGGGCCGGATTAAAATGTCTGAAGGGCCGGAGGCAGCCCCCGGGCTGTAGTTTGCCTACCCCGATCTAGCTGTATCCAGCAAGCCACCACTTGGTGAACTCCATTATATTAACTTATCTGTTGGCAGTGGACAGCAGGATTTCTAACTCTTCTAGAACCCTTTGGAAGCTGCAAGGAGCTTGTGAGAGACGCCTGGGTGGTGCGCGCCAGCCGCAGAGGTTAGCCACTAAAAAAGGGGATTGGGTTTATAACTATTTATCTGCATTTTAAGTGTGACTGACAGTCATACATTGACTGTATGTGTTTTGTACATCTGGTATCTGGGGTCATGGTCTGCTCTTAGATACACCAGCCAAAGGTCACTGAAGCTAGTGGGGTTAGACTGACATATCTGAGAGCAAAGTTTGGCCCCTTGGATTGGATGGCAAGTGGCGATAACTTTCCAGAATCCCTCCCCACCTTTTGAAAAGAATAAATGTCCAGAGTGGGAAAGCAAACGCTGTCCTGGCTGGCTTCTTGCTGGAGTCCGTGCTAGCAGGCAGCAACCCTGGCCCCAGAAGGAACATAGTATTTTTAAAAAGCTTGCCTAACTGGTTGATAGGCGCATAGGACACGGGGGGATTTCCCCCTCTGAGCGAAGTGTGAAATGCAGCCGATGTCACATTTGCATCCAGGGCGGTGAGGTCACCACTGAAGTTCTGTTGTTTTCAAAACAATGCCCATGCTGACTCCCCGGACTGCGCGCGACTGATCAACAGCCGCCTTGGGTGGAAGGGGAAGAAAGAGGTCTCCAATTGTCACCGCGAGGAAAGAGCTCCGACCTTTCAACTGCAAGGATTGCCGCGGACAAGCATCGCACGCACTCTGCCCTGACTGTGCCCTCAGTATAGCGGCGACCATGCTTAGTCGTACATGCTGCAGAATCATCATGGATGGGGTCCTGGAGTTTTTGCTAGGGACGGGCTTGGTACAGGGGCGGTGGAGAAGTCAGAAACAGAGCCAGCCTCTGGCTTTACAGACTTGGCGTCCATCGCACCAAACGGCCCTTCCCTGTGTTCTTCTGCAGTCTCGCCTGCTTCCCCTCACCTTCGGAAGCAGCGGTAGAGTGAAATGTACGAGCCCCTACGGCTTATGTAGGGCAGGAGCATCAGGGGCGAGGCTGAAAGGCAGCGACGAAGGCAATGCAAATCCGCAACTGCCCCTGCCCGAATCCGGTCTGCACTGGAAAGCAGAGTGTAATCGGAATAACGAGGCTGACTAGGTTTACACTGCAAACGAGGAAGCGATTCTACCGTTAACCTCGCGGCTGGCTTTTCACTAAATAGACTCCGGCGGGGAGGTGAATCTCCATGGCCGCGTCAGCAAATTCTCTAGATTTTTCAGATAATTTGGCAGATTTAAATTTATGCAGGCAGAATTTAACTCTTCCGGTTGCCATAACAACGCAATACGTTTATTCTTCGACGCGGCCGTGTCAATTTTTAATCACATCACATTATTTTGGAATGTGATTGCCTCGGTTTAGAACTTTGGTTGCTATAACAACTGTGCAGATAAAAATACATATGGTAGCCAGTTTACATTTGCTTTTGGCTCGGGGATTTCCCCCCCCCCCCTTTGAACCGAGGGCAGGGGAATATTCGGAAAATTAGAGTGAAATGGCGAGATCACCCCCCCCCACACACAGAAACATCTCTCTGACTCTCTCACACACACGCTAGCGATCACAGACTTTTAAGATCCGTTTGAACATCCCAACATTAATGCTTAAGTGGTTGTACTGTATTAATAAGATCCTTTCAAGAAGAATTAAAAAGACACGACTCCCAAATAAGCACGGTTATTGTAAAAAAACCCAAACTGTTTTATTCATTTAGTGACGTGATTTGTTTTAAACTGAAGTGGGGGGACTGGAAGCCCCTGGGAAAGTGTTTTAAAATAAAATCAACCTGTCAAAAATTATTGACCCTGCTTGTGTAAGAGAAAATATTAACCTGGTTTCTCAATTTGAATGGGTCTTGTTTGGGGTAGCTTGGGAATTTAGACAAAGGCAGCAACTAAGGGTTTTGTTTTTTTAGATCTTGTGTTTGGAGTAAATAGGCGTCTTTAAATAATAGGATTATGTTGCACAGTAGTGGTCAAGTTTCAGAGGAGCAGCCCTGTTAGTCTGTATTCACAAAAAGAAAAAGGAGGACTTGTGGCACCTTAGAGACTAACCAATTTAACAAAAACAGCAAACCAAATGTTAGGGTGCATAAGGAGTGAGATGGAAAATATATTACTGAAAATATTATAATGGTATATATAAATCAATGGTGCATCCTTACCTAGAATAATGTGTTCAGTCTTGGGCACCCAATCTAATATTAGATAGATAGATGGATACTCACATTTTTACACCCCTCTCACACCTTTTGTTTTTAAATTAGTAACAAAGAATCAAATTTTTCAAAATATTTAAATTAATGAAAATTTCAACTAATTCTATAGTTGGTAAAAAAAAAAAGGGAGGTGGGGGCTTTTCATCACAAATTTTCTGAGTGTGTCAGCTATTGCAATCACAATTTTGAAATGTTAAATTTTTACTCAGATTTTATTTACACCTATCTGTGAGAGAAGAGAAGAATGAGCAGAGACACAGTAACAGTCTTCAAATACATAAAAGGTTGCTAAAAAAGAGGACAGCGCTCCATCCACCCATGGTAGTGCAAAAAGCAATTTGCTTAATTTGCAGCAAGGGAGATTTAGGTCAGATATTAGGGAAAACATTCTAACTATAAGCACTGAAACAGGCTTCCAAGGGAGGTTGTGGAATCCCCATCATTGTAGGTTTTTAAGAACACATTAGATAAACATCTGCCAGGGATGGTTGTGCACACTTAATCCGACCTCAGCATGGGCAGGGGTGACCTAGAGGACCTCTTAAGGTCTCTTCCAGTCCTAACTTGCTATGAGATATTAGGAGTCCAGAAATGGAAGATAAAAATTATTAGAGACATGAAAAGACTTTCATATGAAGAAAGACTGAAAAAATAGGGACAGTTTAACATAGTCAGGAAACAATTAAGAAGGGAGATTATGGAGATATATAGACCAATGAAATGGTAGAGAGAAGGGGAATAAGACACTCCTGTTGACCCTTTCCTATAATTCAGGAAGAAGACAAAGCACACTGAAAATGAAATTTAAAATTGAGGGAAAGAAATACTACATAACACGTAATTAACCTGTGGAACTCACTGCCAAAAGGCATCAAAGCCAAGGCCTCTGTGGGAATCACAAAAGGATTAGCTCAAAGCTAGCACATGTACATCTATGTGAACTGGAAATTACATCTTTATTGCAGAACATAACACCAAAGCTCAGACCCAGTGACCTAGATATATTCATCCACCAAGGGACATCCTAGTGACTGGATCCCTCTGCTAAAAAACTGTCTCTACCTTCAAGCTTACCTAAAAGCCATTGGGGAACAGCACTGAGTGGTAAGGACTGTGACCCATTTTTGTACCAAAATGGAATGCAATTAACCAGTCGCCCGGTGTTCTTTGACAATGTGTTACAAAAATATCAGAACCCAGGCTTTCGTGCTTTGCTTTTTTATTCCTTTTGCCCTGTGTACAGTAGCATGCAGAGATTCCCTCTTTCATGTACTTGCACAGACTCCAGAGCCAGTCTGCTCTACCTTCCTTGCTGTTGCTGAAAGACGTGGCTGAAACCGATGTGCTTGAAAGTCATTGTAAAGGACAAGGAACAAACATCTTCCTAGCTGCCAAACTGTGAAGCTTCCACATTCTCTCCAGTGCTGGACATTTGGTTGGTATAGGTCTCTACTTCATATAGCTTTGCTTAAGTAGGTATCAGGGAGTTCTGTATGCTTCATACACTGCAAGTGTCCCTGTGACAAATAAAATATTTACTCTTTAAATCTCCTAAGACTCAGGCTCAAATGTGACTTAGGTGAAGAAGTGGGTGGCAAAAGGGCTTGAAGAACAGAATGTTTTCTCTCTAGGTCACCAATTCAAATCCAGCCCACGTCAACAGTAACTGAAAGTCATTCCGATCTGATGGTGACCTGTGATTTCAGTGCAGTTCCTCTTGGGCAGGTGTGTCTGCATTACGGAAAGCATTGGACACTCAGGTTGGCAGCTGAATGGGAAAGGACCATGGACACTGAACTTCAGATGTGGTCACTCCAGGTCCAGGCTGAAGCAAAGAGACCGTACTGCTTCTGTTTCCTGTGCTGGGGATGGAAAGAGAGAGAGAGAACTCCACACCCTGCGGCTGTCAAGCTGACACCTTGAAGCAGCTCTCCAATCACTTCAAAATTTTAAAATAAACATACCAAAAGATCCCGGGGGAGATTGGGTGGGCTGAGTCTGTTCGGCTTAACTCACTCTTGGGAGGAACTTGGGGTGTGACCTGCGAAGTGCTGAGCATGCTGGTCCTGCTTCAGCACATGCTTTAACTTCCAGCGCTTCAGCATTATGTGACTGCTCCCAGCACTGTGCAGGAGCAAGTCCTTGGCTGGTACCATTATAAAACACTGACTCCAACTGCTTAGGCAGAACTGGACATCCGCCTGGGAAAGTCCATTCTGGAGTAGCAGGGCCCAAGGTGCTTTGGCAGACCTGTCTGGGAGACCAGGCCTGGCACAGAGACCAGCACGGAGGTGCCTTCGCAGAACAAGAGAGGGAAGCTTGCACTGTCTTCCCTCATGCTGGGCCAAATCCTGCTTCATTGAAGTCGACGGCAACATTCCCACTCACTTCAAGGAGAGCAGAACCAAGCCCATGGCTCTGGTAATCCTGTCAGTCTTGCATCTTCAGGAGCACAGAATCACACAGCTCCTCCTACACACTCCAACATCTTCATCCGTTCATAAAAATAACAAGATACCCAGTTCAGGGATTTTGATGAACTAATCAGAGCTGATCATTGGAGTTGGCTTAATGCACTCAGGGCTTTAAATGAGCTCTTTCTCTTCCTTTTTTTTCCCCCTCTTTCAGTGTCACGGGGAAATTATTTGTAGCAATGGCTGCTTGTTCTGCCAGCTTTACTGTACTGGGGAATTCACATGTACCTTCAACTCAGGGAGAAAGAGTCAACTCAGTCACTTTGAGAGAAGCTGACTCATGGACAGACAGAACATTCCACCCTCACTGCTAGCAAGACGTGCAAAAAGCATCATGTTCCTTGAATGCAGTTTACTGTGAACAATCAAAATTTCAGACAGTTAAGAACAGGAAGCAGTGAGGCCTAGTGAATACAGCACAGGACTCAGGAGACCTGAGGTCTATTCCATGCTCTGCCACTGGCCTGCTGGATTACCTTGGGCCAGTTACTTCTCCTTGGTATGTGCTTGTTTCCCCTTCTTTAAAAAAGAGATAATCATACTGACCTCCTTGGTAAAATGCCTTGAGATTTATGGATCAAAAACAGTATATAAGATTTCTAGGGACTTTTGCTTGTTTTTATATACATACACCCAACTCAGTGCTACTGGACTTAATTGAGCAGACCAGTCTGCAAACAGACGGGGCAATGTTTAGTAAGAATTCCTCTGGGATGGGCCATGACATTAACCTCTACGCATTCTTCTCTTACTGACATGGACGTAACACAGAATTCTAGAGTGTGTGTGTGTGTTTTAATTTAACATGATGACCCTAAATAGGACCTGAGCCTGTTGCCACTGAAGACAAGGGTACAAATCTCATTGACTGAAGTGGGAGTGGCATGGGGCCCTCAGAGCCTTCCGAATGGCTAAGGACTGACTGTACAGTAGGGGATATTTTCACATGAGATGCAAAACTGAATATAATATTCATATTTACAATTTGGTTGCCCTCCCACCACCCTCTGAAGAGACAAATTGTTTTCATCTTTATTCCAAGGCTTTATTTCAATCATATTTCATTTCTCAGCTTACCTGATCCTTGGAAAACTTCTTAAAATGTTGGTAAATACAGTGAAAGTTAGCCTTTTAATGGGCTTTTAAGAACATTGCATTTGCCTTAGACATTCATATGATATTGACTGCAGTGTCTGAGCAGCTGTACATAGTGATGTGATCCTGCTAAAAAATTGTTGACTAGGGACACTCAAAGAAACATGCTAAGCCTAGTTTTCTCTGGCCTTGTCTTCACCAGGAAAACAGGAATGTTCTTACCTCATACTAGCTAACATGAGGTGGTAAAATCCTAGCAAAGACCAAGCTGTTGTAGTTTAAACACAAGGTAAGCCCTAGACTCCCCCACACTCCTTATTTCCACCTGCTAACACATCATAAGAACACACCCTCTCTGTGTAGACTGTCTAACTGCTATGCACACAACCACTGAGCTATCAGACACAAAGGTGCTGGTCAGCTACTACCCCAGAGCCACAGAGAGCTCTGCGTGGGATATCTTTCCTTCCTCTCTTTTCTCTGGGGACAGCAGCATGCCCTGCTCATTCATTCCTCCCCTCCTGGGAAGACACTTGTTTGATCACTCCTCCTGTTAGCCACCAAGTCTGGGGCTCCATTCCAATTAGCTCACATGCTGTTTCCCTTCTGCCCACAAGCTGCTGGGAGACAAAGGGAGATGTGACCTATGACGAAATGTTGGTGGCACAGGAAAAGTGTAAAACTGAACATTCCACCCCCTAAGTGTCTGCCTTTGCCATGCTCACCCCACCACCCCCGCCAGTCACTTCCTCTCTTGTTAGAGAATGGGGGATGACATGGAGGTATACCAGAAGTGAAGCAATATGATTCTGGTCTGGAGTGGGACTCAAGAGCCCTAGGTTCTATTCCTGGCTCTGCCACTGACTCACTAGATGACTTTTCCCACCAGCTGCCTCAGTTTCCCCAGCTGTAAAATGTGGATGATGCTACTGACGTCTATTGGAAAGCACTTGGAAAACTACGGAGGAAAAAGCTCTAGCTTAGAGTCAGGTATATTACTGAGTCGTCTCACTTAGTGCCTCAGTTTCCCCATCTGTAACACAGGGAAAACAATACTTCCTTTGCAAAGCACTGAGATATATGGATAAAAAGTTATATATAAGACAGACATTATTACAAAATTTCTTCCCTCTTGGGCATCAAAAATGGTGGAATGTGATGTCCAAAATATTTACACATTGCAATTACACTATCACCCCAAGAGGAAGCAGTCTTCCATTACCAACTAACAGATCCAGACTATATGTTTTATTAGGTTCTTTCAAATTGCTTTGTTTTAGCCTTTGTTTATGCAAATTCCCTCCAGACACTACCTTATCTCCAGGTTTCTGCTTAAGTCAGCATTCCACCTTTAAAAACTAAAAGCAAGGCGAAAACAGCATCTCTTACAACTCTTGCGTTATTAGGGTAAGGGTTAGGGTTACCTTTCACTCTATCCTTAAATTGACTAAGACATCTACCCCCAGATCCTCCTTTTTCTCTTCTTCTGCTTCCACACATTCCTACTTGGTCAATAGCGCGTGCACACAAACATACACAAAATTCTACCCCTCCCTTTCATAGGAGAAATCAGAAATACATGCATTTGAGGCCAGAATTGGGATACTAATGTGCCTTACTAAATTTGCCCCACCCCTCTCCAGAAGTCTTCACTCACCCAGCACACTTTTCACTTGCTCAGAATTTTCCAATAACTAATTTTGGGCTGAAATCCTCTGCACTTGAGTCCTGCCCAAAGGCAAATGTTTGACAAATATTTAAGCCTATTTCATGAAGTCATTACAAAAATTTCCTATTGCAAATAATTATTTACATTATAGTCGCACCAATATGTAAAAAACACTTTCCATGAATAGATGATGATGCAGTCCTTGGCCTGAAGAGTCACATGCACATAACTGAATAATGGCTGCATTCAGGGGTGAAAGTAACTTAAAGGACTTGCTGGTACTCCCGAGTCCTGAGGTGGGGGCATGGCCTCTACCAGAAGAGGTGGGACCTTTAAAGGCCTGGGGCTAGGGCTGTGGTAGCAGCAGCTGGGAGCCCCAGGCCCTTTAAATCACCCCCTGAGCTCCCAGTTTCAGAGGTGGCCGAGAGCCCTTGGGCGATTTTAAGGACCCGGGGCTACCGCAGCAGAGCGCTGGACCCTTTAAATTGCCAGCGGAGCCCAGGGGGCCATTTAAAGGACCCAGGACTCCCGCTGCCTCTACCACCCCGGGCCCTTTAAATCATCCCCGGAGCCTGCCAGAGTACAGCGGCAATTTAAAGGTCCCGGGGCAGTAGCGGCAGCCCTGGGCCCTTTAAATAGCCACCCGAGCCCCGCCACCGCTACCCCAGGGCTCTGGCAGCAATTTAAAGGGCCCGGGGCTCCAGCTGCTGCTGGGAGTCCCGGGTCCTTTAAATTGCCACCTGGGGAAGCCAGTCCGCTCTGGTACGGCACACCGGCTCTTGCCGGCAGGGGTGGCAGGTTTGTAGAAATTTTGGTGGTGCCCAGAACCTGCCCCTGCCCAAACTCTGCCCCCCCCAAACTCCACCCCCACCTGCCCAAAGCTCTGGGAGGGAGTTTGGGGATGGGAGGGGATGCAGGGGTGAGAGCTGTGGGGAGTGGCTGGGGATGAGGGGTTTGGGGTGTGGGAGGGGGCTCAGAGTTGAGGCAGAGGGTTAGGGTGCAGGGGGGATGAGGGCTCTGGCTGGGGCTGGAGATGAGGGTGTTGGAGAGGCTCAGGGCTAAGGCAGAGGGTTGGAGGGATGAGGGCTCTGACTGGGGGTATGGGCTGTTGGGTGTGACAGGGCTGGGGATGAGTTTGGGGTGCAGGCAGGCTGCCCCGGGACTGGAGCCAGAGAGGAGAACTCCCCCAGCCCTCTCCCCCCTGGCAGCAGTGAGCTCTGGGGTTGGGGCCCCCCTCTCCTCCCCGGCAGCACACTCACTCCCACCATTGTCACTGCATGTGCTCCTAGGGCCTCTTTCAGGTCCAGGAATCTCCCTCCCCTCCCCTGGGGTGGGTGCCGTGGGCTGCCATCACATGTGCACCTTGTCCCCTGCTGCTGCCCCTCACTGTAGCCTCACTGGGGGTGAGGGATGTGGCTGCCCCTTGCCCAGCGTGGGGCAGGAGCAGCGACTGTGGGCATGTGGGGACCAGCTGTACTGGTGGAGGGTCCCACCAGAAAATGAAAGGGTCTGAGGGGGAAGGGCAGGGTAAGGGCAGCCTGCCCTGGCACTGGTAGTAGGGGGGCACTAGGACCCTGCAGAGGCAGTTGATGCAAAGAGGCAGCTTGGAGCTGCAGGGGAGAGACAGGGACACTCTGCTCCAGGACCCAGGGAAGCGTGAGATCAGCAGCGGGGGCCAGGGGACACTCAGGGGAGGGGGCAGCAGGTAGGACCATGGGGGAGACCCAGCCCCCAACACTGGTGGAGCCGAGCCCCTGGGGCCATCAATATATGCTTGCCGGTACGCTGTACCAGGGCATACCAGCATACTTTCACCTCTGGCTGCATTTCAGAACCTGTGTGTAAGTGGACCAAGTTATGGAGTACATCCATAAAAATCTTCATACTTCCATTGTATACATACAACCCCTCCACAATGCATCAACCACACACTACCTCTGGGGTGAGGCATATTGTTCTGATTGCTATGGTCTACTGCCTCTTAGATAGGTCAGTGCACCTAGCTTGTTTACACAAGATTGTTTACAAACAAAATCAGTGCAAAACTGATTTCAGTTTAAAAGGGATTTATTGTTGTTAGGTTAACCTCTTATTTTACTGGATTAAGCTAAATCCAAATGAGCCATGCAATTGAAATGAAAGTGTCCACACACAAAGTTGCACCCCTTCAACCTAATTGATTTAAGCAAACACTTTTAGTTACAACAATGCAAATGTGTGTGTAGACATGGCCTTCTTTAAGAGTTAAGAAGTGCTAGTTCTGCTCTGATCATTTTTACTCATCTCCCTCTCTTCAAATAAAAATGAAAGAAAAGTTTGTCATGGCAATGTTAACAGGTATAATAATTAAAAAAAAATCACAAGAAGTCAGGCAATGGAAAAGTTCCCACAGCATGATTAACTCATAGCACTACACCCAGTAATATTTATAGTCTGGTTTTCCCCCTAAATGTGCAGCTTAATATATTCCTCTTACTATTAAATATACACCATAAACCAGACAGGAAATGCAACATGGTTAAATTGGCTTTCCGGTGGGAGCCTGACCTTTCTTGTTGCTCAACGTATTGTAATTTCAACTGCACCCATGCCATTTTATTACCATAGCTTTCTGCATTTATTACCACCATAACTCTCCCCTCAAGGACATCCTGAATGTAAGGACTTCTGACTTTTGAGTGCTTCTAGACCATTGAGCCAAATTCCCACTTTTTCATCTTTAGCTCTTTGATTTATAAGCATGCAGAGATTTCATGAATGTTGGCAATGCCAACCCAATAACAATTGGACTTCGGAGAAGCAGAAGCTGGAAACAGTTCAACAAAAAGCTACTCGGTGTATGAAATACTAATTCAAGTAGGTACCTCACACACATCCCCAGTCTTCATTCGGGATTCAAGGACACTTGCAAGGACTGGATAACAGCTGACTTCCATTCAGAAATGAAGTCTTCATATGCAAAGTTTGTAGATGGGTCTTTTTCCATAAACCATTTATATATTTCTGTCTATTAGATTTTCAAGCTACTCCCTGTTCCATTCCAGTTGTAATACCACGACTTCATGTTCCCTGAGTGAAAGGCTTTGATGTGTGCACAATAAGAAGCTACAGAAGCATACCTAGATGTTTTTTAAAAAACTGTTTTGTAATAAATGCACCAATACAGTAGAGTTGTATAATGTAAACAGCACTTTAAAACAGTAAACTTTTGCTTCAGAGTAGCAGAATTTGCTCTGGCCCAGTACATTTTTCTGTGCTTTTCTATGCAGTAATTGCAGAACATCCAACTAGTCATTATTCAGTTTGCCAGTAAGCCAGCAGCATGCTCAGTCCACCACATGCTTCATAAGGCAATTCACCAGGGTGTGCCTAAAGCAGGATATTGTTATTGAGGCTGGCACAGATTGTTGATCTGTTCCAGAGCCTTAATTTGACATACTACCCATCCATCCATTGTGGAACTTTTAGGACTTGTACTGGAGTGTTTTGGAATTATTTACCTTAGGGTAGCACTTGGATAAGAGGGGCCCTCTTGCAGTAGACACTGCACACACATAAAAAAGAAACTTTGCCACAAAGAGCTTACAAAGCATTTATGTTATTCTTACACCCAAAATGACTACAAGTAAAGTCTTTAATACGCAGCTGAAAATCAGGATTGGTAGCTCCCTGTAACAGGATCAGCTCCTGCCTCTTGTGAGTGCACCCTTTCTCTGGTCCATACGGCCTGCGAACAGTTGTTTTTCACAGGGCAGCACCCACGTCTTGTGGGCAGCCCCCTTTTCTTGGTTGAGTGCGAGCTTGCTTTTGTTTTTCAGTCATTCATCATAGAATCATAGAACGGGAAGGGACTTCAAGAGGTAATCTAGTCCAGTCCCCTGCACTTAGGGCAGGACTAAGTATTATCTAGACCATCCCTGAAGAGGTGTTTGTCCAGCCTGCTCTTAAATCCCCAATGATGGAGATTCCACAACCATGAGCACACCCCTCCCCTCAGCCGATATTCTCTGGCAGGTCTTCAGCAGCTCCGGCTTCTGGCCATGGCACACACACTGTCCCCCTTTCTGGGGTATGCAAGTTGTTATCACAGCCCTGGTATGGGGACATAGCTCTAAGGGTTCTCCCAGAGGCACTGCCTTCTTCAAACACTCAGCTGGGGCTCATCTTGATACCTGCAGCTGGTGGTATTTCAGCAGGCCTCCCTGGGCTCAGTCTGCAACCAGACCAGCAGGACCCATCTTGGTACCCTCAGGGGCCTGGCCATGTTCTGTGCCCAGTCCCCTTGGGCCTCACAGCCTGCCCGCACTGGCCTTCCACTGGTCCTGCTGCTCTTCCCAGCAGCCAGGCACCTGGTCTTCAGCAGCTTTCCCTGGGCTTCAGTCCTACTTGCAGTGAGCTCTCCAGTCAGCTATCCAAAGTACTGCTTCTCTTCCCACCAGCCAGTCACCTGCTCTTCACTTCTCAAGCTCCACACAGCAACTGAGCTCCCAGCTCTCTGCTGCTTACCTTATATAGGGCCTTTCTGGACCCTGATCGATCTCTCCAGCAGCCTGATTGGCTGTTCCTCTGCAGCCACTCTAGGCTGTCTGGAGGACTTCTTGCTGCTCTTATTCTGGGGCAGGGTGAGGCAGAGCCATGAGGCCCCCAGCACAGGGACTCCGGACCTAGTCCACTGTGCCACATTCCCAAAAAGGTTTGTGCTTTACTATATACAATTAACTATCCTTGATTAGAGAGCACTCTAGGACAAGTTTCACTAGTTCGGGAGGGAGGGCAGGGGAAGGAGAGGAGATAGCCTCACGTGTAGAAATGTAAGGTTGATTTAATGTGTTTCCCCCTCCATGCATCTGACTGCACCTTTCCATCAGTATTACAGCACCTGACAAATAGGGTTTACCTAAAGCATCATTCTTTAAAACTCATGAAATCACGTTTATCTTGTTTGGAGGCAAGGTGAAATGTTTACATCAGACCAGCAAGCGTAGCTTTAGCTAGACCAGAACAACTCAAGTAAAAGCTACTTCAACTTTTCACATGATCAAGTTGCACTTGCTCAAAATCTGTGCTACCGATATGGTATAGCTCCAGTTCTCTTCCCATGAAGATTTCAAGACTTCCTGGAAAAGCAAAACACGGGACAACCTACTGACGATGGCCCTCAAAGAGGATTTATAGTTATAAGAATCATTTCTAGGAAAACTCATTTAATTGGGTTAACAGTAATGCTAAACGCAAGCAGCTTGAAGTACTTTATTTTCTTAACTTTTTTTAGGCAGTTGTAAACCTTAGAGCCTGAAGAATTCTTCTATTTACAGAATATGTAAGATACAAACAGAAGTAGCTTCCCCACTACATTTCCTTTTATCTACCGACACAGTATGTGGTAAAATTCAGTCTCTTGAGCTAGGCTCTCTTTGTAGAGATAAGGTGGTGAAGGTAGTGATTCTCTAAGACGAGAACAGCAACCTCCATTTTGCACAGGCCACCAAAGAGGCATACGCTGTTAAGAACTGTCAGCAACCAAGGTAAGAAGTGAGAGGTTGGCTGTTTGATCAATTACTAAGACCAAGTTGTAATGATCTCAGGCAGACATTCCAAAGAATAATTGCAAGAGCAAACTGCTAACAGCATCTGGTGGGCGACTATACTAAAACAAGAGATTAAAAAGAATATTGCCTTAATACCTAAATGCAATGGGCAAAGAATATAAGAGGCAGGCTTGTGACATTTCAGCCACTTTTACAATACCCAAAGAAATCCTGGCTTTTTGTTTGCAAAAAATCAGGAATTGTAAGGCTGTTTTGCTGAAGGATATCTTGGCAATATAGAAAGAATATCATGACCCTAACACCCTATGTGAAGGATCAGAGAGGGAAGTATTCATTCTTTAACAAAAGATCTCTCTTCTCCCAAATGCTAAGTACTAAAGTTCTATAGCTAAAAGTTTGAATAGTTCTCCAGTTGCCATAGCATTGCAAAATAAATGTAATGAAACTTGACAAACATTTCAGTGCTGCTGTATACAAAGAAAGGACATCAGACCGATGCCTCTCCCCACAGTATATCACTTTTAAGAAAAAGCCTTTTACAAATGCAACAATTGCTACCTCCAGCACATGAGAAGCATGGAACTACTACATCCCTCCAGACTTACCCATTAGCATTAACAATTTAATGCTTATGTAGCTATTTCAACATGAAGAACCAGTGTTAAGGCTTTCAATATACTCTTAGACAACCCAATTATATAGATGAACTGTGTTTACGTAACAGAAATCAAAAGGGCGCTCCACAGTACAATTGAGCGAGTGCAGTAGTAGTAAGGAGGACTTGTGGCACCTCAGAGACTAACGAATTTGAGCATAAGCTTTTGTGAGCTACAGCTCACTTCATCGGAAAGCTTATGCTCAAATAAATTGGTTAGTCTCTAAGGTGCCACAAGTCCTCCTTTTCTTTTTGCGAATACAGACTAACACACCTGCTACTCTGAAACCTGCAGTAGTAGTGTTACCCTCCCACTTAGCATCTGGACACCTTGGTTATGGGGAGATGTAGGGAGGCTGGGGCTATAGAAATACCCAGATCCAACTATCACTGAATTTATAGTCTCCCTCATGTGAGCTGCAACACCACCACCACCACCAACTTAAACAGCAAGCACCAAGAGATTTTTTTAAATACTAAAAAGTTCATAGGAAGATAGGACTGGAAGAGAGGACTGGAAGAGACCTCCATGGTCATCGTCTAGTTTCCCTGCTTTTGCAGGTAACCTCAATTGGTTAATCTGCAAGATTCAGAATATTTTTAATTCAGTTTTGTTTAATTCATGAGGGCTATTCTCTCCTGACAGAGAAACAGTGAGATGATTCCATAAGAGATTTCAATCTAGAATCAGCATACCAAACTATTTCAAGTGTTTGTTAACGAACTGTGCTTGCAACTAATGTTTCCTTTGTCGTATGAATTCCAAATATATCAAAGCTAAGATGACCCTTCAAAAAAAGGGGCAGACTTCTGTCATTTGAGCATCTTCACTCAACTTTTAAAGTCCAGATACACACATGAAAAATCACATCTTTTCTGGCATGTATTATAGAGGAACATCTATCCTAATCAGTGACCAAAAACTTGCTCTAGAACACTAATTACAATACTGTAGCACAATTCCCATTTAGCTATGAGGTGACAGTTTTGGTAGGAATTAGAAATTTCCACTAAGTTAAAACAGAGAAAGGACACCACCATAAATTTATGCAGTAACATATGGTCATTTATCAAGGCCTTCCAGGTACTTCACGGCATGCTAGAACTAAATTCTATGGCAAGGACTCCGGATTGGAAGTTCCACAGCAGCTTCACTGAATACAGTGCTATAGCCTTTGGATTATTCTTTGATATCACATTTAACCTCATGATTCTCACGTTGTGCGTTCACACTGAGGATGCATAAATGGAGTTGTAGTCCGTGGGTAAACTAGGGTTGGCAGCTAGATGGCTGGGGGATATGTGGGAGTGTTTGTGGGACAAGCATACTAGGTGGACATTTCTGCCAAAATATCGAGCTGTGAAATAGTTCAAGTGCGTGTATGTCATCTTCAGGGTCTACCACGAACACCCAAATGTCAGGCTGTTGGCAGACTAAGATCTTGTATACACGGACAATCTAAGCAATGTGCTGACAGCCTGAGGATAGGTGCAGTGGCTTGTGCAATGGTAGGACTGCTAGCATACAGCACCCTTCAACATTTTTAAGACTTTCTAGTAAAGATGCCCCATCTCTCCATTATCATCCTTACAACCAAAAGGAGGAAACACACATGTTCATTACAAGTTGAGATCATGGAACAATTCTGTGAGCGGTATGTGAATGTGGCAGCAAATTCTGCTGTATCCCAAAATAACTTGGGGTACTGCCTACAGCCAAATTGAACTTGACACTTTTCCTGCCACATCTGAAATTCCAAAAGAATTTAGTACTAAATAATGAGTCAGTAGATGTGCCTCTGCTTCAGACTGACTGGCAAAGGCATGAGCAACATTATACTAGAACAGGAGTTCTCAACTTTTTTTTTTTTTTTTAAATTGAGCTATGCTCAGCTCCTTTTACAAAATGTTTCCAATGTTATCTAGATGGAACTTGGGCCACTGATTCCAATAAAGGAGATTCTACTTTAAATAAATCAGCCCTTTGATCCTGCTGTCTAATGGTGCATATAGGCCGACACTGTTTCCCAAATGCGGCCCCCCCCAGGGGCTTTTCTTGAGACCACAGCATCCTGGGCAGTGACTGGGGTGGGAAGTAGCACTCCTCCCGCAGGGCTGCCAGTAGGGGCTGGTCCCTGCCCCCTTCTGGAGCCAAGAACACTGTAGGAGCAGGCAGGCAGTGAGTCCCCACCTTCCTGGGGATGGTGGGGACTCGGGCTTCGGGCTCCATCCCTGGGGGGATGGGCGGCAGGATCCTTCCCCCAGCAGCAGGGCTTTGAGGTCTGGCCCCAGGGATGCAGCCCTGGGCTCACCCCCCACACATCATCCCTGGCCCCCACTGACTCCCCCAGTCCCCAACCCGTGCAGCGGAACCCCAGGCTCCAGGCCCGGTCTCACCCACCCCGTCACGCCTGTCTCTTGCTGCTTCCTTTAGCACCCCATTGTCCCTAACAAGTTGGCTGTGAAATGTGATATTAAATATACAAATAATCACTTTTCACAGTAGACTTACTAGCTAGCAAATCTTAAAAAAGCAATCAAACCATGCATAGCACCTTACTTGTGTTTCTATTCTGTTTAAGTCCAATAAAGAACAGAGACAACGCACATTTTTATTACGGAGTCTGCAAAAAAACCCTACATAAATAAATTACAATGTTTTGGACACATGTACATATTTGTTTTTCTTAAAGTCAATTAAGTATTTTAGGAAAAACAGAGCAGCCACCAGCAAGAGTTGGTGGCCACACTATGAGGCCACCCAAAAATTTGTTCAGAACACCCAGGGGCTAGGAAACCTTTTAAAAGCACATACCTTAACCACAAAGATCCAAAGTTTTCAGAGCTCTCTCTCTCATTTTCAGCAGCAAATAATGCTAGCAAGCACTGCAAACTGATGCTCTTGGTTGCAATGCCATTGACTGAAACTTGGCCCAGCAACCCCACCATTGCGACCCTGTGAGCAAGGAGGCTCAACCCCCGCCCTTGAAAGTCTCCCGCCTCAGCTGAGACTCAATGCACTAGAAGAAATAATTTGCCTCACTGACATACATTGGTGTCTTACTAAAGAATGGAAATACTATTTCAAGACCGATCAAGCAAATGGTTTTCTTTAAGGGATATACTTTCAACCAAGCTGAAATCTACCTTGTCTGCAGGTGTCGCTTATGCCTTCAAAATAAACACCAGGGACAGATATACAGGTGCAAGATGCACCCACATAAGGGAAGCTTTCTGAATGCTTATCCCTGCCCACAATTAAAATATTCTCAGTCAAGGAATTTAGAGACCAAATGTTACATTGGTGTAAGATCAATACCATATGTAAAAAAACTATAGTATTTCCTGCCACATCTCATTTGTTTTATCAAGAGACCTGATGAATTCTCTACACAGCAAGTATCTACCCCAGAAGAAGCCACAATTTGTCATGGAGGTGGATCCAACACAATATAGCCAGAAAAGAATTAAGCTATACTGTAATAAAAGCACAAGAGTTTGAGTCACTGATTTAATTTTATACAAGTAAAACTACACATTGTATAAAGATTACAAGGCAGTTCTAATGTTTGCTAATGCATGTTACAAAAATCAATTTAGCTAGAAAGGGGGCTTTTGGGGTGGATTCTACTCCACAATTTAAGTGAACTGGCAACTCTGGTTTAGCAAAGCCTTCTGTTAAGACTAGAACTCTAGCTCCAATACATTAAGATCCCATAGGTTTAGATTCATACATAATAGGATTGTGGTTCTCATATTTTGAAGCAAAGTGGGTTTTAAATGAATCATAGGGGAAGGAAGGCAGCTTTACTCAGTTTTACATACCCAATAGGTAAATATTTAGAGGCCTGCAAACAAGACAAGACACTAACGACATGGACCATATCCAGAAAGACACCATTGTGTCTGAGAATTGGAGTGTCTCCTGGAATTCAAGCAAACTAAAAAAAGTCACATTACTTCCATTATGTGAACTTAGTTACTTATGAGTGTAGGCAATCCTGCATCATGTCAAGCTACAGAGTAGTACCTTTATTAGCTTTTTAATACAATCATTATAGGGAAGGGGGAAAGAAAAAACTTTTGGCAAGCTGAATTAAGATACAGCACAACTGAAGTGCTCCAAATTGAGTTTATTGCTGGTCTGAAATTTGTCTAGTTTTATGTTAACCATATGTCCAGTTTACATTCTGCTTCCACAAATTAATATAGCCACATCATCTATACTGACCTGTTCAACAAGGCCGTCTGTAATGCCTCTGGTAGCAAGCCATAACCCATTAAACTACTGAAATCCATAATTTTAAAACAGTGGAAAAAATTACGAATAATAATGTTCTCAAAATGCCTCAACTAAAGCCTCATACTCAAGAGTATTTTTAATATAAAAAACCACTTTCCACCCAACAGCAGATAAATTATTCCTGCTGAAATGCTATAAAATTAAAAGTTCAGCGTAATCTCTACAAAAAGGGGGGCTTTTCCTGCTTTGTACATTTCTGTACAACCTCATATTTTCATCAAATTTAGATACGAATCAAATCTTTATGCCTCATTACTTGGTTCTCAGGCCATTCCCTTCTGCAAGAGAAGAAACCAACTTCTTAAGTACTAACATAAAAGATTAATGGCCTGGCAAGTAGGAAAATGTTCCATAATAGTGTGCAACATAAGAGGAGAGTTCTAGTCTTAATCTCTTGAACTAGATCTTGACCGTGAGCGAGATTTTGAGCGAGATCTGGAACGGGACCTTGACGCAGCTCTTTTGGGTGGTGACTCAGAGTGAGCCTTGGCAGGTGGTTGCTGCTGTGGCGTTTTGGAACGAGACCTACTCCTTGACCTGGATTTAGACTTAGCCTCTCCTTTACCATTCTCTTTGGGAGAGCGAGACATAGACCTAGACCTGCTGCGAGACTTCTCAGATTTCTCCTTGGATCTGCTGCGGGAGCCCCGGTCAGACTTGGGTTTAGATTTGCTCTTTGATCTAGACTTCCTGCTTTTAGATCTGGAACGTGAACGATCTTTGCTTCGTGACCTGGATTTAGATCTTTAAAAAAACACAATCTTTATTCGACATGAACTGATATGTACCCATGTCAGTTCTACATACAAACAGTTACCAACTAAAGGTAATAATTGATGGATTAACAGAAAGCACCATTAAACAGAAATTACTCACCGCGAGCGACTTTTTGAGGCACTACGGGATCTGCTGCGGCTACTCCTACGACTTCTGCTTCGTGACCTTCTTCTAGATCGTGACCTGTTGACATTTCAAAAGGTACCTATGATATTCTATAACAATTTCAGGGTTTTTTTTTTTTTAGCCTGGTATGTCCTGCTCCCCCCTTACTTTAGCAAAGCCAAAGTGTCTTACAACGTAGAATTTTTAGCAACAGGAGTGGCCATACCAGAGCAGATCATTGGTCCATCTAGGTCCAGAATACCATCTGTCACAGTAGCCTATACTTGATGTTTCAGAGGAAGGTGAAAGGTCTTCCCCATAATGCACCTGGTCAACTATGCAATGTTACATCATGGAAAAACATTCCTTCCAGACCCCTGGGAGTCATCTTATCCCTGAAGTATCAACAAATTATAAAGGTAATGATTACTCTTAACATTAAGAGTACATATAATAGGCCCTCTCTTATTAGAGCTAATAGTCTTTGCTATAAAGCTCAAGAGTTTCAAAGTTACCTTGACCTGCTGCCAGAGTAAGATCGTCTATGGCTTGTCCGTGGCTTGTCTTCAACCAGCCTGATTTTCCTGCCATTTATCTCTGTGCCATCCAATTTGTCCAGCGCACGCTTCATGTCAGAGTAAGACCGGAATTCAATTACCCCTTCATTTGTGCGTTCTTTGTGAGCATCCGCATAGGTTACCTCACCAGCTTGCCTCATGAAATCCTTAGAAAGTAGATGGAGTTACATAACCATTTCACTTTATGCGTGCAACTAGGCCACTAAGTCAAATCTGAAGAGATGCAAAGAACACTAACAGTCTAAACTCCCATGCCTGAATACATTTAAAAACATTTCTGCTAAATAAAGAAGAACATTGAAACTAAACGAAATATGTTATTGCTTTCAGCTAGTTACAAGCGGCTCTATTAAGGGATTTCACATTAATACATACTTTCAAATCCTGCCAACTACAACGACTGGAAAGGTTTTCAACAATCAGTCTGTATTCTGTACGAACAGGGGGTCCATATTTATCTCTTCCTGATTGTCTCCGACTGCTATATCCACCGCCTCCACCACCCCCACCTTTATTGTGCAAAGAAAGAAAGTTAGATTCTCACAATGTGAAGGCAGCTAAATGTTCTGAAAAAGTTAGTTAAACACAGATTATATTTACTGCAGTAGGACTTTATCTTTCTAAACCTCCAACAAAGCTGCAATTTTGCCATGATCTATATTAATGGCAAATCAAACAGACTAAAATCCTACACGTCTGTGCTCCTAAGATCTGTTAGAGAGTGACTGCTCCTTTATTAGATTTACCTTGCTAAGTTTTATTTTACAGAACATTGTAAAATATAAAACTTAACTGATTACATGCATTTCTACATTTTACAAAAACGTTTACTAGTTACGCTAAGTACTTACATCACAGTATGAGGTTTTTGGTGGTTGGCCACAAAACACGCAAGGTAACAGTCACCTAGTTCAGTTTAACCAGTTTTGTCTAACCCTTGGAATCCTCACCATCACCCTGCGTCTAATGGCAAAAGGCTGCTGTCGTCATGGCTTCCGGTAAGGTCAGCCAAAGGGTCATAGGGCAAGGGTCACACAATGTATGGAAAAGCCATGGCCAATCAGGAAAGGCAGTCATCTTAGCCTCAGTGGACACAGCCTCAGCCCCACTGGTCACTTTTAAATTGAAACATCAAGGACTTGTTAAAAAGTTTGAATTGGACATGCAACAATTTTAAACAACATACATTTGAATTTTTAAAAACTTGTAAAAAACAGACTCCCACCCACCCAATAACACAAGCATCTAGAACAGTGATACTCAGACTGAGGCTCACGAGCCACAAGTGGCTCTTTAATGTGTCTCTTGCAGCTGTTTGCAGTACATGATATTAAAACACTGATTTCATTATTAGCCAATCTGGATACTTTTGCTATGTTACTAACCAATTATAGTTGTTAAAAATAATACTTGGTCAGTCACTTTGTGATGAGAATAATATATACACATAAAAACTAAATATTTCCCATCATATTGTTTAAATATGAATAGTACTATAGAAAATAAAACAATGAATTCACACTACTGTGGCTCTTTTGGGTAATGCTGATCACTAATTTGGCTCCTGAATCATGGAGGTCTGAGTATCATTGATCTAGAGTTTACTGAAAAATATATCACACTTACTACTCTTAAATTTCTATACCATGCCAATTAAGCTATAGTCAGATGAATTACTCATACTGTATAGCAAGAACTACACAAAATGAGTTTCCCCCTTTTTACAAAACTTCCCATATTTCCTACAATCTATCTCAAGTAAACCCTTCCCTCCCCAACCACTAAATTCTGTATATTCAATTGAAACATTACAGTTCACAGCTGAGTGCTTCTACCATACCCAAATATGTAACTTTTCATTTAAAAGCTTCCAAATATTTAAGTGAATATAACCCATCTCTTCTAATAAAGAGCAGGGAAGCCTTACTAGATTAAGACTACACTTAAGCTTTGCAAGTAAAATTGTTCCCCTAGTCTGCTTCATATGTAATTACAGGTACCAACGAGTGCAGTTCTATTCCAGGGTACCTAAAGCGCAAGGCCTGTGCTAGCAAAAAGGCTAGTAAAGCAAAGCTTGGCAGGTCATCCTGCAGCCCGCGTTGCACAAGGAGTACCCCCAATAGCCAAGCACACCATGCCTGGTGAGATGATCAGTGCCATCCCTCCCACACCCCAGGGGGCCGGCCCCACGCACCCAGCAGCCCTCTGCAGACCGGACACGCGGCCAATGCAGTAGCGACTGGCCGAACATCCCCGCCCCCCAGCTACGATCCGGGGCAAGGAGCTGTACTCACTGCGGCTGCTGTAGCTGTACCCGTCCCTGTCCCGGCGGGGGCCCCGGGCGTGCTCCACTATCACCCGCTCCCCGCACAGATCTTTGCCGTTCAGCTCGTAAACGGCATCGTCGGCGTCGCGGGAGTCCTCAAACTCCACGAACCCGTAGCTGCGGGGTCAGAGATCGGCCGTCAGGGAGGGAGGCCCGGTCCCCACGGCGCCCCGCCCCCGGGAAACGAGGCAGCGCCGGGGCTCCGCGCGGTGGGACAATGGAGCCAGCCCCGCCGCAGCGCCCCCGCTCCCCGCCGCCGCCATTTTGAACGCGGCGCCACGCGGCAGCCGCGGACCCCGCCACTGGTCTCTTAAGGGCCCGGCCATTGCCCCCTCCCCGCCAGGGGCCTCCTCAGGACGAGGCCGCCCTCTCCCCCCAAACTTCCCCCCCGCCGACCCGACTACCCAGGGCGCCCCCCCCCCCGCCTCACCCGTTCTTGAGATCGACCTCGAGCAGGCGGCCGTATCCGCTAAAGAAGCGCTGGATGTCCTTCTCCCGGACGTGGTAGCTGAGGCGCCCGATGTAGACGCGCGGCATCTCCGCAGGGCAGAGAGGAGGCAGGACGAGGAGAGCTCGGTGCTGCGCGGCCCGCACCGCACCGTCTCAGAAGCGCGGCCTGCTCCACAGCACAATGGCGCCCGCCGCCCGCGCACGCTTTTATACCGGGGGCGGGGCGTAGCTCTGTACGTCACTACGGAAAACGTGCTGTGCGCCGAGGCGCATCCGGAGGTGGCGGAGAGGGGAAGCTCTCTCTCTGCACATGCGCCTAGCGCTTGCACATTTTCCATAGCTCAGGGGAGCGATTCTTCTGCGCATAATTTCCCCGCGCAGACCGAGCGCTGCTCTTATACGCATGCGCAAAGCTATTCCCTCAGCCCAGGTTGGGGTGGGGCTGCAGCGGCAGTGTTTTCACTAGTGTCTGTAAAAAGCGTTCGCCGTTCTTCCCTGTCACAGGCCGCGGCCGCGCTCGCGGGGCGCGCGCGCCGTCCGTGTCACAGGCCGCGTCCGCACTCGCTGGGCGCGCGCGCCGTCCGTGTCACAGGCCGCGTCCGCACTCGCTGGGCGCGCGCGCCGTCCCTGTCACAGGCCGCGTCCGCACTCGCTGGGCGCGCGCGCCGTCCCTGTCACAGGCCGCGTCCGCACATCAAACGCGGCAACGCTGTAGCTGCGGTTCTTCCATGTAGACCCTGGCTACAGCAGAGGGTGGGATTCTCTCCTGGCTGTAGGTAATCCACCTGCCTGCTGCCCGGGCAGCTACAAAATTAGGTGGGTGGAAGTCGCCTTGCATTGACTTAGCGTTGCAGGTGTCCACAGTTCAGTTGGTTGCCTATCACTGTAAGTGCCCTGTTATGCCGACATACTAACCTCAGGGCCCCAAGTGGCGTTGAGCCCTGGTCAAGGATGGCCTGAGGTTGACTCAGTGAAAGTGTAGACACCAGTTACCTATGTCGACCCTCACAGTCCTCCAGCAGCTGTCCCACAATGCTCCACACTGACCGCGCTGGTCACAGTTGTGAACTCCACTGCCCCAGGGTCACGGAGACCTGAAGTCCCCCTTAAAATCCTGCACCTTTTTAAAATGCTTTTTCCTGTTTGTCTACCCCAATGAGGGCAAGCACACCTTAGCAGCAGCTATCTGGCATGAGCAGCTGCCCATGCTGGCTACGAGCTCCTGATGTGCTCTGGCCTGGAGTACACAGGCGATATTGGATCGCCTGGGCCTGTGGGGAGACAAGGCTGGGTAGACACAGCTTCGGACCATCCGTAGAAAAGTCAACATTTCCAAGCAAAGGGCCTTAGAGACCAGGAACTGGCTCGTCATTCCTGAGGAATTTCTCAGTCTCAGCTCTCCTGGTTTCATTGCTCCAGGCCTTTTTCTGTCATCAGCTCTTTTGCCTCCACAAGAGAGTGTTCTTTTCACACATTTTACCCAGCTCCCAAGACACTGATTGATCCAGACTCCCTGACACTTTCTTCCCCACTGGGGCACAGCTACTCTCACTACACTTTCTTAAATAATTTCCTGTGCTCTCCAACTGACCCATAATCCACTGCCCCAACTGATCAATAACCAACTGTCACCCTCAACTGCACTATAACCAACTGCCCACTCCCAACTGTCACCCCTGCTGCACAGCAGCTGCTTACTCAGCCTCAAATGCCCACCCTTAAGCTCCTGAGTCCCAGCTGTCATTCCCAACTGCTTGATCCCAATTGTCACATCTAGCTGCCACAGAAATGGCTGGAATCTCATATTCTGCACCTTCTCCTGTTCACTACATACAGCCCAAAGTTCACTGCTCCAAATAGCTTATAGAAAGGATGAGAAGATCTTGTGTGAAGGCACAAGAGTGCAATTCATGGGAGCTTTTCCCACTCTTTCTCCTGATCTGCTGCATGGACCATGGACCACCAGTTTTCTGTGGCTTAGTTTCCACATCTAAAATGGTGATGATAATAAATACCTACCTCACAAGAATGTTGTGAGATTAAATACATTAGTAGTTGTTACACCCTTAGCTACTATGGTGATGAGAGCCATAAAATGACCTAGGTAAAAGTACATTTTTTCCTGTGACCCCCATTACCAGATGCAGGAGAAGAGGGTGATTTTTCGTGGCATGTGGTACTGGGGTCAACCAAAAATTCTTGTGAGGTTTGAAGGAATCTTCCAGGCTTTCTTTACAGGGACAGCCATTTATTAAAACTGCAAATCCATCAGAGCAGGGACCTTATTTTTTAATTTGTATGTAAAGCACCTAGCAGCTCTGGGTGCTATTGGGCTCCTTTTGTGTTAGGTGCTGTACAAACACAAAAGTAGTCGTGCCAGCCCCAAAGAATGTACACTTATCACACTCCCTCTCCCAATTTCCTTATCATCTATTTGAAATAATAACAACATCCTTCTCCTGATATAATAAACCCAGTACATCAGCCTGCCGCCTTCTTCCCAGCAGTGTTGTCTCATAATACCAAGTATCACTGTTACTGCCTCAGGTCCCCCTCCTTCCATGTTCCAAAAATTCAATAAAGAAAGAGAAACACATGTCCTTTTTCCAGAAAATTTTAAAATACTAAAAAAACAACTTATTTTCTCCTATGCTGAGATTTACCGGTTTTATCCACATGAAATGTAAGCCTCATCTGCTTCTAATTCTTCATTATGACTCTCCTGAGAGCATTAACATCACTAATATAACCAAGTAGAGGCTCCAACAATTGCCTTCAAACCTTCACAGTGCTCAGTTAATCTGTACCAAACTAATTGCTGAGTTTGTGTTGGAGAGGCAGAAATCTCCAAGACTACATTTTTCTGATGCAAGAAAGTGCCTGATTCGTATACTCTAATATGCAACATGTGAACCATCCTTCTCCCACTTAATGGAATATTTAGCATCAGGAGATTTTATCAATGCTATGAATATTTTTCACTCTGTTGTAAAAAGACTTGTGACTATGCAGATCTGTCTGTTAGCGTAAAGGCTTGTTGTCTTTTTTCATACATTGTCACTTGGAATATTTGTTTATGGGATAATTTAGCAATCAATCTTAGTAGGGGAAGCTGTGAAACTGCCTATAGAGAACTCTGAGAGGCACAATCTATTCCCAAGCTGTTCAGCGAGACTGCGCATGATGCCCTGTGCCATCCTGCAGCCCTTTGAAGTTTAACGGGTTTCATTAGATTACCAGATCAGCCTTAGAATGGACATGTATTTAGATGTCTAGCTGGATCATGTGCTACAGTACTTCACAGCCCTCCTCAAAGTCCTTACATGTAGTATTCTACATAATAGCGTAGGTATTAGGAGAATTCACCCCTGAGCAGCAAACACTTTGTATCAGCTTAATTTTCACAAAGCAGCAACCAAGGGACCACGTAGTCTGGCCTTGTGTCAGGTCTGCTCTGCATCTGCAGAACCCCTTCTCCGCTCCGCCCCCCTCTAGAGTTGCTAGGTGTCTGGTTTTTGACTGGAACGCCTGGTCAAAAAGGGACCCTGGTGGCTCCGGTCAGCACTACTGACCGGGCCATTAAAAGTCTGGTTGGCGTGGGACTGGCAGGCTCCCTACTTGGCTCCGCGTGGCTCCCTGGAAGCGGCAACAAATCCCTCGGCTCCTAGACAGAGGGATGACCATGGGAGCTCTGTGTGCTGCCCCCACTCTGCCCCGAACGCCAGCTCTGCAGCTCCCATTGGTCGGGAAACGCAGCCAATGGGAGCTGAGGGGGTGGCGCCTGCAGACTGAGACAGCCCATAGAGCTGCCTGGCCTGGCTGCACCTCTGTCTAGGAGTAGAGGCACATGTCACCGCTTGCAGGGAGCTGCCCAAGGTGAGTGGCGCCTAGAGCCTGAACCCCAAAACTCCTCCCACACCCCAACTCCCTACCCCAGCCCTGAGCCCCCTCCTGCACTCAAACTCCCTCCTGGAGCCCACACCCCCTCTCGTATCCCAACCCCCTGCTCTGAGACCCCTCTCACACCCCAGCCCTGAGCCCCCTCCTGCACCCAAACTCCTTCCTGTGCCCCAACACCCTGCTCCAGCTTGGAACCCCCTCCTTCACTCTGAACCCCTCATACCCAGCCCCACCCCAGAACCCACACCCCCAGCCGATGCCCTCACCCCCTCCCGGACCCCAACCCCCAGCCCGGTGAAAATGAGCGAGTGAGGGTAGGGGAGAGCAAGCGACAGAGGGAGGGGGGATGGAGTGAGTAGGGGCGGAGCCTCAGAGAAGGGGCAGGGCAGGAGTGGGGCCTCAGGGAAGGGGCGGGGCAATGGTGTTCGGTTTTGTGTAATTATAAAGTTGGCAACCCTACCCCACACACATACCTGGAGCAAGTAATCTTCCAGGGCAATTGGAGGGGGGCAATTTTAGAAGCAGGCTGGAGGAGGGGAGCACACCAAGGCAAGAAGCGGTGTGACAAGGGCAATCATGTGTCCTGGCAATTCTGCTCCCTGCAGTGGCTCATCAGCAGCCCTAAGGGCTTTCTTGGCACATTTTTGAAAACTACTTGTTCCGCAGCAACCTCAGAATATGGGAGGTGCAAGCTGCCTCCCCTTCCCTCCCCTCATGCACCATCACAGGGATGTATCTGTCCCTATATATGGAGATGGAGAAGAATGAATACATGAGATCTAGTGGCAGCTGAAGTAGCAGGATCTCCTCACTCATTAGAAGTGTGAGAAAATGAGGCACAGAATAGTGCAGATAATTGTTCAGGAAAGTCCTCGTTCTAATGGTTATTGTGGCAGCACCAATGTGGACCTTCCTCATTTGCAGTAATGAAGTCATTAGTAGCTCAGGAAACAAAATAAACAGAAGCTCTTCAAAATAACCCAAAACACAAGCTGCCACAGTAGACCGTCTAGGTAGAGCATGTTGTCAGAGGCTAAAATAACCAAAAAGGCAGAGTCCTGTTTAAACTTGCATTTTTAAAAAGCATCCATGGATGTGTTTGTGATCTCTCTTATGCCAATGTAAACAAGGAATAACTCTACTGAAGTCAATGGAATTGTGCTGGTGTGAGGCCCTGTTACTCTAATTTTGTTACTGCAATAAAATTCTTTTCAAGTAGTAGATGATTTCCTCCAAGCATGCACAACTAAGGTAACTGAGTTCTCCCACTCTTATCCCCAAGTATCATGGCCTTTTGTCTTATGTCTGTGCACAGTCACATAGGCATCATGTCTGGGCAGCAAGCTATGAAATAATTGCTATTGGTCAGAAAAGGGAATTGGGCAAAGTATTATTATTACTATTTATTATTTGTACTGTGGTAACAGCTTGTAGGAGCCCCAGTCATGGACCAGGGACCCATTGTGCTCGGCAATTTATAAAAACAGAACAAAAAGATGGTCCCTGCCCCATAGAGTTTACAGTCTACAGAAATTCTATTTAAGTCATTCATGTTCTCTTTAAGATCTCTACCTTCAGCAAGCCGATCATTATGTTTAACAACTATCTTAAGTGAAGGGTGCATTCACACATCAGTTTTAATGAGGTTGTAACTCAACCCATAACATGGTTTCACCTAACTCATAAGATCCATTTCACCAGCTATACCCAATCAGAGGAGATGGCTCACTGGTTTCAACATCAGAATTAAAATTTATAAATGTTTATGAATGTTTATCTGAAATTGTGCCAGTGCCTAGAGCATAGAAAAGGCACATTCTAAAGATAAAAGGAGACAGTTCAATTAAATACCTCCTGCTGTAGCTTCCATAGGCCCCAGTTCAAGAAAGCACTTAAACGTACTTAAAGTTAAGCCTTAGAATGGAAAGTTAAGCATTCGCTCAAAGGCTTTCCTGAATTTGGATGTTCTCAGGATCACAGATTCAGATTTTAAAACCAGAAAGGATCCATCACGATTATCTAGTCAGACCTACTGCACATTGCAGGCCACAGAACTTCACCCAGCCATTCCTGTAACAGACCCTTCATCTCTGGCTGAGTTACTGAAATCCTTAATTCTTGATTTAAAGATTAAATTACAGAAAATCCACCATTTACTCTAGTTCAAACCAGTGAGTGACCTATGCCCCCCTTCTACAAAGGAAGGTAAAAAAAAAAAAAGAAATCACCAGGGTCTCTGCCAATCTGACCTGGGAGAAAATTCCTTCCTGACCCCAAACATGGTGATCAGTTAGACCCTGAACATGTGGGCAAGACCCACCAGCCGACACATGAGGAGAATTCTCTGTAGTAACTCAAAGCCCTCCCCACCCATCTAGTGTCCCATCTCTGGCCGTTGGAGATATTTGCTAATACCAGTCGCAGATGAGCTATATTCAATTTTAGGCTAGAAACCTTCATCTAATTTCAGGCCTAAACTTATTGATGACCAGTTTATATCCAATTGTTCTTGTGCCAGCAGTGGCCCTTAACTTAAATAACTCCTTTTCCTTCCTGGTATTTATTCCTCTGATGTATTTATAGAGAGCAATCATTCTCTCCTCAGCCTTCATTTTGTTAGGTTAAACAAGCCAACCTCTTTGAGTATCCTCTCGTAAGGCAGGTTTTCCATTCCTTGGATCATCCTAGTTGCCCTTCTCTGCACCTGTTCCAGTTTGAATTCATCTGTCTTAAACACGGGAGACCAGAACTGCACACAATACTCCAGATGAGGTCTCACCAGTCTCTTGTATAATGGTAATAACACCTCCTGTCTCTACTGGAAACACCTTGCCTGATGCATTCTATGGCTCAATAAGCCTTTTTCACAGCCGCATCACATTGGCGGCTCATAGTCAACCTGCAATTGACCAATACATCCAGGTCTTTCTCCTCCTCTGTCACGTCCATCTGTTTCGTCCCGAGCTTATAGCAAAAATTCTTGTCGTTAGACCCTAAATGCATGACCTTGCACTTTGCATGATTAAATGTCATCCTCTTTCTATTACTCCAGTTTTTAAGGTCATCCAAATCTTCTTGTATGATGTTCTGGTCCTCCTCTGTATTGGCACTACCTCCAAACTTTGTGTTATCTGCTCCCCAGACCAGTCAATGAGGAACTCTACTAGTAATCTCCCTCCATCCTGGCAGCACACCTTTCAGTATGACCCACTGTAGTCTCTCCTTTAATTAGTTCCCTGCCCACCTTTGAATTCTCATATTAATCCCCATCGTCTCCAATTTAACTAATAATTTCCCATGTGGAACTGTATCAGATATCTTACCGATATCCAGTAATGCAAGTAATCAAAGTATACAGTAATCAATGCAAGGAAATACAAGGTGCATTTCCTTTAGAAAATCAGTTATCTTCTCAAAAAAGAGATCAGGCTGGTCTGATACGATTTACCTTTTGTAAAACTATGCTGCATTTATCCTAATTACCATTCAATTTTACATCTTTAACTGCTTTCTCTTTCAAAATTTGTCCTAAACATTGCATAAAATTGAGAGCCTAATGGGTCTGTAGTTTCCCAGATCATTTGTTTTCCTTTTTAAATAGAGGTGCTATATTTGCAAGTCTTGTCTCAAGGGTACAACCCCTGAGTTTACAGAGTCATTAAAAATCCTAATATTGGTCTTGCAATTTCATGTGCCAGTTCTTTTAATATTCTTGGATGAAGATTATCCAGGGTCCTCTCACTTGTTCCCACTAAGCTGTTTGAGTTTGACTTCCACCTCAGATGTGATGATTTCTACCTTCATATCCTTCTTCATATTAGCCATCCTGCCACTGTTCACAAGTTCCTCATTACTCTTATTAAAAACTGAGGGAAAGTATTTGTTCAGGTGTTGGGCCACACTTAAATTATCTTTAATCTCCACCCCATCCTCTGTATTTAATGGTCCCACATTTTCTTTACCTGTTTTCTTTTTATTTATATAGCTAAAGAACTTGTTACTAGTGGTTTTAATTTTATTTGCAATGTCAAACTCTGCTTGGCTTTTGCCAGTTCTTACTTTATCCCTGCACTTTCTCACCTCCAAGAGGTAGCTTTCCTTGCTGATCTGTCCCATCTTCCATTCCATGTAGGCTTTCTGCTTTCTCTTATTAACCTGTTTAAGATGCTTGTTCATCCAGTTTGGTCTGCAACCCTTCCCTTGTGAATTTTTTCCCCTTGCTCGGGATGCAGGCTTCAGATAGTTTCTGCAACTTCAAGTCATTCCAAAGCCTCCTCCACATTCAGATCTTTGAGTTCTTCAGTCCAGTCCATTTCCCTAATTAATTCCCTTAATTTTTTTAAAGTTTCCCCTTTGAAAATTAAAGACTCTACCTATTTTTGTTTATCCTTCCATTTAGTTTAAATTGAATTAACTGATGATCAGGCCAATAATTATCACTTCCCACACTCCCAGACCTGACTGTGATTCCTTCACGGGCTTCCTTGCTTTTCTCAGAAAGATCTCTGCAGGCTATGTACAGGATCTCTGGTGAGTAAGGATGCTCATTTCAGTCTCTGAAGAATTGTTAGCCCCTGGCGTATAGAATTTCCTTCCAGATTCCCACAAGAAGATGAATTCTGAATGGAAAAGACTCTCTGGCCATGAGCTCTCTGAGCTATCAGCTGCTGTTCATGTCTTCTCTTTCTGGCTTGGTTTTTGGGAGGATGTCCCAGAAGATTCTTTTGAAAGAAAGAAAAAACAATGGTCCATTAAGGTAATGATCCATAACCATACTGCAGCAAGCGAACACAGACAATTAGAATACTTTCCAGCCTGTCTATTTTTGTGGATGCAAAAAGGTGCACTGGGTCCTGTGAAATAATATTGGGATATTCAGGACCATATGCTTGTCTCTGTCAGGACAGTGACAGTTATAACACACCTGGAAGTAAACAAA
The DNA here is from genome assembly GCF_965152275.1 of Natator depressus. Classification (NCBI taxonomy): domain Eukaryota; kingdom Metazoa; phylum Chordata; order Testudines; family Cheloniidae; genus Natator; species Natator depressus. The sequence goes on from NC_134246.1 coordinate 24,895,480, forward strand.
CAAAAGAGGAGAGAGGCTGAGGAGGGAAAAGATAGAGCGAGCAGCAGATCAGTAGCCTTGTTATGCTTGTTTTAAGCATGATAATTTCAATCCATGGCAAACTAAAGCAGATAAACCAAAGTCACCTCATATGACTGACAGAATAAACAAATCTCACCTCCCAAAGGAGAACCATTCATGGCAACCAAAAGGAGGATCAAGGAGAGAGGGAGAAGAGAAGAGGAAGAGGGAGGGCAGAACAACATGGAAAATGCTTTTGGTGAGTCAGGCTACCAGCTAGGGAAGAAAAAGAGGAGATGCACTGATCAAACCTGCCCTGAGCATGGTCTTCAGCCCACTGGGGTGTTTGTGTGGCCCCACCCTCCCCATTAGTAATAACCATGCTTTGCTCTCCTTCAGCACCTTCCAGCTTCAAGCACTTTGCCACCATTAATAATGAAGCTCAGAGAGCCTGATTGATTTGCTCAAGACCACAGAGCTAGGAATAGAACCGAGAGGCCTCATTCTCAGTTAACGTAAGTGCACTTCACCCAGGGATGGTTAAGGTGGCTTTAAGATACCTTTGAACTCTCCTTATTCTGGGGTCATGCAGGAGCCTGCTTGGCCCCCAGAGTTAGAACAGCCTCAGGGCTTCTCTAACACATACTCTGCTTTCTATAGTCCCCTATAGACCCCAGGAAGCAGACAATAGCTGTAGAGCAGTAGACTCTGGTCACATCTCAGACATATCCTTGGTCTGTCCCACTGCTTTTACACCCGTCTCATTCCCTTGACTTTGATGGAGTTCTATGGGTTTACCCAGGTGCAAGTGAAATTGGAATCAGCCCCCATGAATCAATAGCCCTTCTCCAGGGGGACATGTGCATCTCCCCATGGGGAATGCCACAGAGAATTACTCCAGCACATTAGTTAGTTATATAACCCTAGCTGCCATTCTGATTCACTGAATATTAGCAGCTGCTCTGCCCAACTATAAATTGCAGACTTGTAGTGCAAACCTTTGGTGCATGTCGCATGGGTCCTTAAAACTCACAGAGAGAGAAAGATAAGAATTACTGTGGCTGAATGCAGTTTGCACATTGGAAGGTATGAAGAGGATCATAAAAAAAAATTACAATCAATCTTTCCTTTCCTCCTTAAGGGTGAAAAGCTCTAATATCCTGCTCTAAGGGCTCAGAAGTCTGTAATAAATCATAATCTGCTAGATACAAAATCAGTGGTCTGGTAACCTTTTATTAGATCCTTTATTGTTAGTCCAAAAAAAGATATCACATCATCTAATTTGCCTGTTCTGCTGAGAACTAATATTTGGATACTGATTATTCCTTATAATCTGTTGTCAAAGGAGCCTTCTGTGTGAAATTGATGGTCTTTTCCCAGACCTTGCCAGCAGTGGAAATAACCATATGTGAGTGTCTCATGCAAACAATATAAAATATGCATATCATGCATTTATTATGCACTAGCTGTTTGTAGAGAGACTGGAGTGTCAAGGAGTCATTTGTGCAGCTACAGTTAATAGTTGAACAGTATTTCTACATGCTTCTCCCACACATACGCTTTCCAGTTGTGTTTCTACTAAGATCATTACAGAAAGCCAGATTCTGATTCAGCAATTGACTCAAATACATTACAGGCTGAAACATGGTATACTAGCTGTCAGGATCTGCTGGTTTGTAATGGTTCCGCAACCGTTGTTCAAATGAATGGCATTGACATTGCAGAGGGACTTTAGACCAATAGGCAAAATGGAATCAATGACCTAGGCTGGAGATTTTGTCCAGGTCACTGGAGTTGATAGTATCTACCTAGGTGCTTCTCTGGCCCCTGTAACACCTGAGCGCCTCATCGTCTCTAAAGTATTTATTATCCTCACAGCAGCCTGCTGTGATGGGAAAGTATCAACACCCTCATTTTACGCATGGGGAAACTGAGAGCCAGTGATCTGAGAGACACAAGGTCATACGGTGAGGCTCTGTCAAGCCCTTAACCACACTGTTAGCCCAACCTTCTTCTCATACCTAGGAGAGTCATCTGGGGTAAGGCTCGCTTCGTCAGTGGGGGGGGGGGGGGAGTTGCGGAGGAGCAAATGACCCAGCCAGGCAATAGGAGTGTTTTAGAAATGGGTTATTACACATGCATATGTTTTAAATTGATTATTTTCCCAGGATTTTTACTCCAGTGGCCACATGACTCAGTAAAGCACAAAGCTCCAAAAGTTATCTTCACTGAGTCAGTGATGTACAAACTAAAAACTGCCTCAAAACAAGCCATGGCACAATAGATGTTAACAACTCCCAAGTGTTGTTGCCAATGGAACTCATTCGTCTGATGTACTATAACTGTTCCTTTGGAGCCATCACACCCTACTAACATCAGCGATCTACTAACAAGTGTCTAAAGGCTGGGATTTGGACCAGATCCTGTGCTCTTTACTTGTGTGAGAAGCTATTGAAGTGAATGGGACTACTCATGTGAGTAAGATAGATAGGGTATGTCCTTTTCTCCTGGTCTTTTGGGTGTGTGTCCTCAAATGCCCTCTGGATACTCGATGGATGTAATCTCAGAGGTCCCCAATTCAAGAACATATTTAAACACATGCCTACATTTCACTGATTTCAGTGGGATTTAACGACATGCTTAAAGTTAAACAGACGTTTGAGTGCTTTCCCAAATAGGGATTCAGTTTTTCCCTGGGAACACTCCAGCTAAGCATAAAGGCTTCTAGTAGAGATTTGAGTGGCTGCCTGTAAGGCTAGGAATTCCAAATATGGTCAGAGAATTCCCTTGTGGCTAACTAAGACAGGAGTATAAATTCTGAGATCCCAACTTTCTTGGATTGTATAACTCATGGATGATACATATTGATCTGGGTCTGTTTCAGTTCATCCCACATATACACCTTTCCGAATGTCAATTGAATAGTAAGTTTCACAGCATGCAATGGAGGCATGTAGCTAATACCTATTCCCTAAGATTTTAAAAAGAACTGATTAGAGGTGTTTCCATTTTGAATGCCCAACTCAGGACGTTAGGGAGGGGTGCTTAGCATTTTCTGAAAACCAGGCCCCTGTAAAGCATCTTAAGTTCAGCACTCTAGAGCACTACTGGAGCTGGTCAAAATTTCCCATTTTCCCCCCAATTTCTTTTTTGTCAATTTTTAAAATTTTGATCCAACTCCTCTCCCCTTCCTACCCCCCAACAAGATGAATTGTTTGCAAAAAGAGAGCAAATATTTCATTCTATTTTTGACCATCTAGAAAGCTGGTAGAAATTTTCCAAACTTTGACAAAAAAGGGACAAATTTTAATAAAAATTTCCATTAAAAATATTCCTATTTTTCAACCAGCTCTAAACACTTGTCACCAGGGAGTGGTGAGTTGTATGGGCCTGTGGTGCCCGTGCTCCAGGAATATTCAGAGCACGGGGGCCCGGCTCCACCAATGCTCGGGGCCAGGTCTCTCTCCTGGGCCCGTCTGCCGCCCCCGCGTGCCTCCCGTAGCGTGTCTCCTGGCCCCACCTGCTGCCCCCGGGCAATTTAAAAGGGCCCGGGGCCCCCGCCACCGGCAGTGCAGCAGGGTTAAAGCGGTTTCCTGCTCGCCCTTGCTCCGTGCAGCACGTGTGCCACTCCCAGAAGTGGCTGGCACTTCCCTGCAGCCCCTGGGGATGTATGTCTCCATGAGCTGCCCCTGCCCCAAGCACCGACTCTGCCATTGGAACTGCAGCCAATGGGAGCTGAGGGGGTGGTGCCTACGGGCAGCGGCACGCAGAGACCGCTGGTGCCCCGCCTAGGAGCTGCTGCCAGAGGCGTGTGCAGGTCACTTTCGGGAGTCGCCCAAGGTAAGCACTGCACCCCTCACCCTCTCCCGCACCCCAACCCCCACCCAGAGCCCGCATCCCATACCCAAACTCCCTCCCAGAACCCACCCCCCGCACTTCCTCCTACACCCCAACCCCCTGCCCCAGCCTAGAGCCTGCATCCCAAATCCCCTCCAGCACCCCGAGCCTGCACCCAAACTCCCTCCCAGAGCCCGAACCTCAAACCCCCTCCTGCACTCCAACCCCCTGCCCCGGGCCAACGCCCACACCCCTCACCCAAACTTCTTCCCAGAGCCCATCCCCCGCCACCCTCCTGCACCCCAACCCCCTGCCCCAGCCCAGAACCTGCACCCCAAACTCCCTCCCAGAGCCTTAGGCAGGTGGGGGGGGGGGAGGAGAGGCGGGACTTGGACCTGTTCTGGACACCACCAAAATTTATACAAACCTGCCACCGCTGCTTGTCACTTTTGAGAATCTTTGCCGCTTTGTACAGCATTTTGCTGCTGCTAATCCCCAGAGTACCCAGCAGAGGGTGCTGAAGCCAACACACAGTGCTTCAAATTCAGTTTCATTTGTCCTGTGACCTATGATCTCAAGTCAGGCCACCTTACGGCTATTCAGCAGAAAACTCTGACAGTTTCCATCTGCAGCATTGTTCCTCATTTTAGGAGTCATCTTAGCCCCAGGAGCGAGTCTACCAAATTTCTGTGATCTGCACAGAAGCTGCAGGGTTAGGTTCTGAACCCTCAATGTGCACTTAATGCAGGGGCTCTCAAACTTTTTTTTACTGGTGACCCCTTTCACATAGCAAGCCTCTGAGTGCGAACCCCCCTTATAAATTAAGAACACTTTTTAATATATTTAACACCATTATAAATGCTGGAGGCAAAGCGGGGTTTGGGGTGAAGGTTGACAGCTCGTGACCCCCCCATGTAATAACCTCATGACTCCCTGAGGGGTCCCGACCCCCAGTTTGAGAATCCCTGAGTTAATGCATCGCACACAGCACTGCAATAAATTTGTTATTCCCTAATGTGCCACAAGTCCTCCTTTTCTTTTTGCGGATACAGGCACACACAGCTGCTACGCTGAAACCTGTCAGTATTCTGTACTGCGATAGGGAGCTGTTTCATGCTAATGCCACTAGGTGGCAGTATATATAAAAGAAACCAGCCAGCCTTCCTCCTTGTAGACACTAGGGTTTCATCATCAGAACACTAGGTAATAGATTTGACATGTAAACATCTTCAAACATTCCAGAAAAGCCTAGCCATTGCACAGGATCAGCCCACACTATTCTAGGCAGCTACAAAAAAAATCTAGGCCAAAGTTATTCCTTTTCCCAGTGACTAATGGAACTGAGGGACAACTCTACCTTGCTGATTGTAACACAAACCAGTTGTTAATGCTTCTTACCTGCCAGAAACACAGAGAAATTCCAGCCCTGATTTTTTCAGTGCATTTGAAATGGAATTGCCATGTTCCTTCAGTGACTGGCAGAAAGTGCCAGTTCAGAGCTGGGGAGCCCAAGGTAATTTGGGTGCCAATCCTTGGTGGTCTGGTTCTTTACAATACCTTGCACCTTGTTCTAAACTCCACTGCAATATTCACACATCAATAAATCAGCCTGGATCCCAAGCCCATAGGACTGGAACACTGTTGTAGGTTTAGGGGTCTGCAAACCAGTTGAATGGCCATGTTGCTTCCCCTGGTTGTTGTCTTGCTTGTGTTACCAGTTTGATCATTCTGCCTTTCATGTGGGCTACCTCTCAAATATGCCTCTTTATGCGGGACTCTGGGGCCTTCATTTTAGACCCAAATTTACTTCTGGCCATTTGAGCCCTGCTTTCAGGCCTCTCTGATCAGGCATCTGAAGAAGTGGGTTTTTACCCACAAAAGCTTATGCCCAAATAAATGTTAGTCTTTAAGGTGCCACTGGACTCCTTGTTGTTTCTTTGATCATTGTAATTTCTTAAGTCATTGGTTCAAATCCAGTCCAGGGCAGTCATGGCTGAAATTTGTTACCAAGTGATGGCTATTTGGAGGACTATGTGAAATGAGCTTGTTGGTTCTCAGGCAAGTTCCTAAAGGACAAGTGCACCTAGAGACAACCACCCCCCATTACACCTGGCACCTAACGACAGTCCCATTGACCATCTCAGCAGAAAGGCCAAGGATTGAGGGCATGGAGACTGAGCTGCTAGAGGTACAGATCAGGATTGGGTGATGCTGGCAAGATGATGTTGGGAAAGCTTGTACTCATTGCCTGTGCCGAGCCTTTCTGTGAACAGAGACCGCCAATGTCTAGTTTTCCTTCAGACCAGTATAGCCAAGTGGCCAGAGCCCCACAGTAGGAGCCAAGAGGCCAGGGTACTATTCCTAGCGTTGCCACTTGCCTAATGGGTGATCTTGTGCAAGTTGCCTCTCAGTTTCCCCATCTATAAAATCAGGATAATGATACCAACCTCCATTGTAAAGTGCCTTGAAATCTACCACTAAAAAGTGCTAGCTAAGAGTTATCCATTATTGTCTGGGGCTGTCAGCACTGAACAGAAGCATTACTGCCAATGGCAGGCATTTAGAAATCATGAGTCAGAACAAAACAGTGAGATTGATTGTCTTTAAAAAAAAAAAAAGAAACAAAAACAATCACCAGATCTTTACACATAATACATTTGAGGTCCTTTTACTTTGCTGGTTTTGAGTTTTCAGGTTATGCTTGAGTTCCATTTTCTAGTTTCTTTCCATAATCAGGTGGCTGTAAACTTCCTTTTTTTTTTGGTTTAATGAAAGCTGAAATTCTTATGACTCCTGGAGCTGGAGTTTTCAATAGAATTGCCAGGGTCGGCAGCACAGCAGAAGAAATGCTGACTCCAACGGACATCCCAGAAAATACTGTTTATAGAAAGGCAATTAATCTCAGTTCTTTTTAAGCCTCCTTGGATTTTATTTACCTTGCAAACCTCCTTTTGAATCTTCATTTTCCATGAAGTCCCAGAGCCTCGGGTCCTGGCAGGCTACGCGCTGTGCTCACTGGTATGGGTCACAATTCATTTAGCAATTTTTAAGAAATCCTGGAGTTTTAAGCAGAAAAAAAACCCTTTGGGGCTAGAAACACAAGGGAGGACATCTCCCTGAGAGAGCCAAGCTGCCAGGGGCTCCATCAAACCACAGGGAAGGAACTGTGCTTGCCATTTAATTACAATAGTTCCAAGAGGGAAAGAGCGTTTAGCCCTGTGCAGCTCTTCCCCAGCCTCCTTGAACCGAACCACAACCCCTCCTCCAGTCGGCAGGTCCAGTTTCCTCCTTATCCTTGCAGCTAATAGGGACATCCACTGAGATTGCTCCACATGTCACATTTTGCTCTGATGTAATTTAAGGCTTGAGCCACCTCCCTCTGAACTGAATGGGAGTCTTTCCTTTGACTTGAGCAGGGAAGATGATGATGCTTATGGTAGCATCTAGAGGCCCCATATGAGACCAGCATCCCATTGTGGCCATATATTCTTAGATTGTTACACATGAGCATAGCAAGGCTGACTGCCTTACACGGATGATCTTCTGGCTATATCTTTGGACAGAGGTCAGTAATGTTGGCTTTATTTCTCTCTGCCTCAGACTGCCCAGATTTCAAAAGTAACCTGGTGAATCCAATGCAACGTCACTGGGTTATGCCACATGTATATAGGGACACAAGACTGGGAGGGACCTTCTGGGTCATCATATCTAGTCACCTGATATCACAGGAAACCCTCTCATATAATCCCATTCACAAATTTGTCAAGCTCCATCTTAAAACAAATTGGGTTGTTTGCCCCCACACCTCCAATTGGAAGGCTGTTCCAAAACCTCCCTCCATAGATACAATTATATTTAATACTATGTATGGGCCCAATCCTGCAAATCAGACGTCAAGAATTATAACATTCAAAAACCAGTTGGAGAACACTTCAATCTCTTTGGTCACTTGATTACAGACCTAAAAGTGGCAATTCTTCAACAAAAAAAACTTCAAAAACAGACTCCAACGAGAGACTTCTGAATTGGAATTAATTTGCCAACTGGATACAATTAACTTAGGCTTCAATAGAGACACATTGCACAAAGTAAAACTATTTCCCCATGTTTATCCCCCCCCCCCCCCCCGTTCCTCACACGTTCTTGTCAACTGCTGGAAATGGCCCACCTTGATTATCACTAAAAAAGGTTCCCCCCCCGCTCTCCTGCTGGTAATGGCTCACTTTACCTGATCACTCTCATTACAGTGTGTATGGTAACACCCATTGTTTCATGTTCTCCGTGTATATAAATTCTCCCCATTGTATTTTCCACTGCATGCATCCGATGAAGTGAGCTGCAGCTCACGAAAGCTTATGCTCAAATAAATTTGTTAGTCTCTAAGGTGTCACAGGTACTCCTTTTCTTTTTGTGAAATGCTCCAGCCACTCTTGAATTCACAGAACGATCATGGGTTTGCAACTGTGCACGTGGTTTTTGTCAGCTGAGGGTGGTGGCCAATTGCTAGAGCAGACAGAAGTCCTAGCACACTGGTGGGTGTTATATAGAACATTAATAAAATTTGGAAGAGTGCCCCGCATCCCCCATGGATCCTGAATTGTCTCACATCAGAGACTCCAATAAGACCTTTGTGGATCAAGAACCGTAGTTTGGAAGGCGAGTAGGGTTGTCAACCATCCCGGATTGGCCGGGAATCTGGAATCGGCGGCATTGATCTCCCGGTGACTACTGAAAGCAATCTGAGAGATTTTAATAGGTACAGTACAATTAATGACGTTACATCATGCTGGGGGAAAACATCTCCCAGAACAGCTTCAGTCAGAATTGGCAACCCCAGAGCTACCAGGAAGTTGCCTGTCTCTGGCCAGGCCTTGTTGGGTTTTAGCTGGAGGTTACCTACTGCAGATCCTGAGTTAAATTCTTCAATCACCAGTATGGCTGTATGACAGGCATCCTCAGTCATTATCAGAGAGGGGACCAACCCGACTACAACCTTGATAGACATGGGGATCTGGTGAGGTTCCACCCCCCAGCTTCCACTGCCCAATCTGCTCCAATTTAACGTCAATGCTATGGGTTCAGTGCCAGTTGGATTGAGCCTTAGACCATGATTTTCTGAAGTATCTAGTGATTTCAGGTGCTGTAGGTTTTGGGAGCCCAAAATGAAGCACTTCCGTGGGGCCTGACTACGAGGGCGCATGTTCTGAAGATCAGGCCCCATGACGGTGTCTCAATTTAGGCCCTTGTAATCGCATGTAACTTTGGAGAACCTGGGCCGTATGCCTCTCATCGCAAGAACAGGAAACCTTCCAACATACAACCTGGTCAACAGGGTTGCCAACCCTCCAGGATTGTCTGGGAGACTCCAGGAATTAAAGATTAATCTTTAATTAAAGATTATGTTGTGTGATGAAATCTCCAAGAATACGTCCAACCAAAATTGGCAACCATAAGCCTGGAAGGATCAGCCATTTTACTGTGGAATGTTCCAGCTGCTCCCTTCCATCATCAGTAAATGTTTCTATAATGACATGGCGTTAGAGACTGTAAAAACAGTACATGCTCCCTGCCCCAAAGAGCTCACAGTCCAAGAGCTCCATCATGCCATTTATTCTCCCTGAGGCTGACTATCACACATGGATGGTGTGGAGGTTAAATGTGGACTGTGACTGGAGTCCTGGACTCTGCTGCTCCCTCTGCCACAGAAATAAGTGCCATTTAGGCAGAGCTCTAGCAATGGGTAGTGCAGAGCCATGATGCCCCAGGAGGAGCAGAGAGAGCCACTAGCTACTCCCACTCTTGGCATCCCACGCAGTAGCTGGCTCTGTGCAACATGATCACAGTCATGGCTCCTCCTCTTTGTTCCTCCCCTGCCCTTTCTGAAGCCCGCATCTCCAAGAGATTGGGGCAGGGCAGAGACTGCTGTTCTGCCTGTCCTTGCACGGGCTGTAGCAGAGGCAGAGGGGGGTTGCATCTTACCCCTAAACTCCAGCACCACAACGTGCTGGTATAAAGGCAAGGTAGAATCTGGCCTAAAGAACGTGCCATCTCCTACCCAGCCATGAGATGACACACCCTCAATATAGGCCTGGAGCTGAAGTCCAGCCAAAGGGATGTTTTTGCAAGCTGAAAATGCAGTCAGCAAGGCTCCTGCTATATTATGAGGTCCAAACCAAACACAAAACCATCCCTGCTCCCTCAAAGCCCATCCGTCCTTCAAACACTCTCCCATCCCTGCTGGGCGTGGCAGAGTAAAGCTCACGGGATGGTTTTTTTTAAACTTTTTTTTTTTAAATTAAAAGAGACCATTTTTAACAAAATCAAAACATTTAGAAAAGATGTTCATTCTGACAAATTCTCAGAGAAAAACCATGTTTCTAAACAAAATTTTTCTGAAACTGAAATTTTTCAAAAATCCCATTTTGTGGAAAATTTGAAAAATATTTGTTTTTTTCCAATTTGGAATGAAAACAAATATAAAAATTTCCTATAAAAACAAACTCCAAGTTCCAACCAGCTCCATTGCAGAATCTCCTTCAAATATGTCAAGGGCTGTTATAACCAGGACATTGATTAATTGGTCTCCATGTCCACTGAAGATAGGACAAGAAGCAGTGGGTTTAATCTGTAGCAAGGGAGATTTGTTAGATATTAGAAAAAAAACCCTGTCTAGCTATAAGGATAGTTAAGCTCTGGAACAGGCTTCCAAGGGAGGTCATGGACTCCCCATCACTGGAGGTTTTTAAGAACACATTGGACAAACCTGTCAGGAATGCTCCAGGTTTGTTTGGTCCTGCCTCAGCACAGGGGGCTGGACTTGATGACCTCTGGAGGCCCCTTCCAGCCTGACATTTCTAGGATTCTATGGTTTCCCTAACCTAGGGCTTCTGTGGGAGCTCTCTGCTCCTTACAGTTCTGCCCACAGGCTGCTGTCTGTAGCCTTGCACTCCCCAGCCCTCCATGTGGGAGCTAAGAAGAGTCACCATGTAGAGCACTGCATACAACCCTGCCTGATCCTCTAACCTCTCAGCCTTGGCTGGGAGGCAACTGATTATGTAACAGGTGAGCTGGACCCACTTCCTCTTTAAGGCCCAATCACCCTGTAACTGTGCAATATAAGTAGGGCCAAATCAGCACCTGCTGTAACCCCATTGTCTTGAAGAGTTTACAACCAGAATCCATATGCTGTCTGTTGTAGCATTATGGGTGGCAATCAAGTAATTGAAGGTGAAAGAGCTATATGAATAATTCATTCCTAATAGTGGTCCTGATGCAATCCCCACTGGAGTCAATGAAAAGAATCCCATGGATCCGGCCCCAGCCCTCTATACTTCAGAGTCTTGGCATGTATTTCCCCCGCCCCCGCTAAATAATTATTTGCCAGTGAATTTGTCTCTTATTGGACCATCTGTATTAATGCTACATATTATCCCCTAGTTACAGGGTTAGAGAAGCAGTGATGGGTATTTCCACAAAGTATTTTTAAAATTTTCCTATGAGGTGTCTATACAGGGGGCAAAGTTTGCAAGCATTAGCGCCCTGATTTTTCAGAGGGGTTGTGTATACACAGTTCCCATTGACTGCAAATGGAGTAACAGATGCCCAGAATCTCTAGTCATCTGACCCAAGGTAATTTTATAGGAGTTTTATCACTTTTGCCAATAAAGAATGGGACATTTTTTCCAGAAGTCCCCCAATTTTCTGTGAAAAATGACCAAAACCTGAATTTTTAAAAACCATTTTCTTGTCCTCCACTTTTTCTCCCACTTCCTGTTCTTTTCCAGTTGTGGCATGCAAAAGGGCAATAGGAAAAAGGGCAAGAAAGGGAGCAACAAATAAAAAGAAATTGAGTTTTGCTTTTTTAATTAAAAAAACTGGAAAATTTGTTTCATTTGAAACTTTCCTTGAACATTTTTGTTCCCCCCCCCCCTCGCCCCATTTTTCATTAAAAGGTCTTTCTGAATGAAAAAAAATTGACCATTTCTACTTACCAAAACGGTTAGAAGCTAATTCTGAAGAAATTAATATTGGCTGCAGTTTAGCCAAATGCTTAAGCAACCCAGCGGCTAGAGCACTGCATGAGCACTTAAAAGAACTGGGTACTATTCCCACTGGTATCTGTGGGACACTGCGCAAGTCACTTTACATTAGTGTGCCTCAATTTCTCCATCTACCTCTTTTGCAAAGCACTTGGAGATCTACTGATGGAGAGGGCTCTATAACTGTTATTATTAAGCTTGGGTTTAACTTTACTTCAGTGGGTTTGGGGCATCTGGTTAACTGCTTTGGTGAAACAAGGACAGAATGGGGGGGGGGCATTTAAGGAAAGTGGGGGCATTTGGTAGAAAATTGTGCTGCCTGGTTATTTCATGGGATTGCAGTTTCTTCTTTATTTTCTTAAGTCTCTTCCAGAGGTGTCTAGTGTGCTCAGAAAGGCGCCTTCGGCTATTTCAGAAATCTCAGTCGTTACTGGGAAGTTTGTGAAGTCTGGATGATCATTCACCCCATAATGGGGACAGCTCTACCAGCCTTTGCCCCTCCAACTTGGTATTCCAAACTGCAGATTCTGCACTGGTTTAGATTTCTAAATTGCAGAAAGGATTGGGTCACATAGCTGGAATGTTGATCAGGGACTTTGAGAGGGGAAAGACATTTTTTTTTTCCTTTTAGGAAAAAATATGACCAGTCCAATATTTGCTTCCTATGAAGAATCCTTACCTGTCTTTTTACATCTCTGAATAAAACTTAAGGCTGTTATGCAACAAAACTGTTTATAGGGGTCTGCAAATAAAACATATTTAGCCCTGTCTGTCCCCCCCACACACACACTGATTATCTTTGATACACAAATCTATATAACACTAGCCCCTGCTCATTCTTGGGCCTTCCTGTCTCTGTCACTTCTCTCATCTCTTGGCCTGGCTTTACATGTTGGTTGTTCCCTTTTTTCATCCCTCAGTTTTATATTCCCCGCCCCCATGTGTGTCTCTCCTCCTTTGTCTCTGAAGTAGAGTCATTCCAGAGAAGGCTGGCTCAGCAGTTAGGGTACTAGGCCTGGTATTCAGAAGACCTGAGCTGCAGCCGCCAACAAGGTGTTACATCTTAAAGGCATCATGACATTGTTTAGAACAATTTCATGGTATCTTTAAACTGCCCTGCAGTGTTGCAAAGCCATCCACACACCCACAGAGAGTGGAAGCCAATGCCTGAGAGCCAGAAAGAGAAACAGAGTCACATGACAATAAGCAACAGTCGCATTAACAGAGTCTTTCAATGGGAATCGCCACAGGGTAAGTGAGGGAGGGAGGGGGGAGGGACGTTGTCAGAGCATGAGGCTAATATGGCCAATGCCCTTTAATTCTGTCACAGGATGTACACTGGTAAATAACTTTGGAGCCTGGCTATTTGGCAATGAGCCACTCAAAGTTCATGCTGTGTGGCAGCTGGGCCAGGTAATCCACCTTTTACAGCCAATTACATTGTTTTATGCAAATTAGCTATAGAGTGAGCATGGTGATTGGTTTAGTTACCATGGCTATCAGAGTGGTCTAGGACACCTGGCATGGTGGAGATACATGCCTTGCTGTAGCTATATACTGCAGGGGTGTGATTTGTAAAGTCTAAATGGCTGAGAACTTAAATACTGGCTGGTAACAGACTGCAAATCCCAGTGCTGATTGAACCTGGTTACATTCTGAACAAAAAGAGCTCTCAACCATGCTTGCTGCTCTTTCCATCACTTCACGCTGATCCAGACATTCAAGGCTTCAGAGTTACAGTCCAAGCCAAACTGGGCTAACCTCTGGGGTGAGAATGTATCTAAAAATGTCCACAGTGATAATCCCCTTGATGACATGGGGATAGCTGACATACACTAGCAAAACAAAGAGCCAGCCAAGCTGGGGGGGGAATACACCTCAGAACAGACTGATATTACTACTCACAATACACGGCACATCTCTAGGGCCATCCACCTGTGGATCTCAGAGCACCTTCCAAACTTTCATTAAATGAACCTCACAGCACCACAACAAAGTAGGTGTTATTGTGCCCATTTTACAGATTGGAAAATTGAGGCACTGAGTGGTTGGTGCAAATTCTTACTCCGACACCCAAGCTGTGTAGCTGGGATGAATACTGGGGGGAAGGCTTCCTCTTCTCAAGCTCATCGAGAGGCTGTTTTTGCCCCATGATGGAGGAAACCCAGCACAGCCTGAAAGCAGCCCCTCCATGAGTGGAATGACAGAAGGAGCTGGGCACACATGGATTCTCTAGCCCCAGCCTAGTTCTGCCCATGGCACCTGCCCACACAGCAAGGCCCATGGCGCGGAGCTCTGTGCAGTGTAAGGGCTGTAATCCAGTCTACTCCCTCGTGCAGCAGAACCACAGCATGGGGGCCTCTGCAGTGGTGGAGGCAGCATGTGACCCTATGTGACTCAGTGCCAAGAGTGGAACCCAGAATATGTGACTCCCATACCTGTGCTCTAACCACTAGCCCAAATTGCCCGAAATAAAAAAAGCAGTAGTAATAATGCTGTGAAATAATAAGGCAATGAGCACCACAGAAATGCCCAGGGGACTTTGAAAGTCAAACATGATTAAAAGCCCCGTTAACTATGAGCTCTTTACATTTTGATTTGAAAGCTCCAAAAGAGATTTGGCTTTCAACAGCAGCATGGAAGGCTCTCGTCCTAAATGCAGCTTCCACATAGGACAAAGGGTTGGATTAGCAGCTTCAGATCTCAGAGAGTAACTGGGAAAATTAAAAAGCAGGCAAAATGCGGGTGGTGGGGGATATGTGGGAGCACTGGTACTAAGGAGCTCAGGGGAAGCCAAGGTTCTCTGAATCAGCACAAACCCTGCAAAGGGATTTCACATCCTGTGTAATATGATCAGTTTTTCTTTCCCCAGTAAGAACTTCAGAAAGCAGCCTAAAAATTAAATGCCCAAAACATCATCAGTACAGAGTTAAGGCTGCCCAGAAGCCTTCCAGAAAGTGGATAGTGGCTAAACTGAAAACTAGAAAGCAAAGTGTTAAAGGAATACAAAAGAAAAACTCTAAAAATCGGGAAATACAAAGTTAAGGTACACGCCAGCCTCACAATGCAACCTTACCTCTGAGCCTTGAACTGGTGGCCATAGCCACTAGGAATGGTTCAGAAAGGGGCATGCCCTAATAAGAAGGATGAAATGTTCTATGAGAATGTGTTTGTGTTGTGCTCTGCAGATCTGTGTCGCTGCATTTATCTGCATGCGCTCCTGCTGCCTTTCCTGTCTGAGGTGGAGCGGAACGGTGAATTGAATGGTGGAGGGATGAGTTGGCGCATTTTGGCAAGGCTGCAACTGTGATAGGATGAGAGGGGCATGTGTACTTCAAATGATCAGCCTCAAGTTTTGTAGGCTGGGTCTCCAGAAGTGGACGCGGGTGTCTGCTTGCCCTGGGAATTGCCAGCAGCCTGGTGGAAGACATGGCTGTGGATTCTCGGGCTTAGGGAGGGTGAGTGAAGACAACATTTCAGGAGGAATCTCAGGACAAGGCTGAAGGGGTGGTCCCAGTTAACAAGTCTGGGGCGGTTTGTGTGGAGCAGCTCCTGTTTGCTATGCCACACCTAAACCTGAATTCAGCCATAGCCAAGAGAAGGCGTTAGACCTTGTCCTGTGGCACTCGTGTGCTCTGTTCCCCAAGTTTTCTACAGCATCTATACTGGAGAGTGCTAGTGTGTGTGTGTGTGTGACTAGTGCACTGGGGCATTGCTCAA
Source organism: Natator depressus (assembly GCF_965152275.1). Lineage (NCBI taxonomy): Eukaryota > Metazoa > Chordata > Testudines > Cheloniidae > Natator > Natator depressus. The sequence goes on from NC_134246.1 coordinate 24,911,076, forward strand.
AGAGGGCATGACAGCTGCATCGCCAGGGTGGCATAGACCTTAACTTCATTTCTTGGTTTTCAGAGGTTTAAGCATAGCCACTCTCCACACTGGGAAGGCAACACAGGACAACCTGAACTCTGCATCAGCAGAGACTGGGGACATTTAATGGAGTTGGTCTTTAAAGAAAAAAAAGAACCACAAACAATTGTCTCCAGTAGCACTGTGAAGAGTGCATGTACCAGCTGGAGGCAGGGAGACACAGGAGAGTGGAGTTGCAGAGTCCTTGGGCCTAGCATATGGGGAATGGGATCTACCCACAGCCCATTCCTCTTCAATGAGACGTTCTCAGCTGAATGCAAATGCTGCCTGTAGATGAATACAGCCTGAAACATAGGAACTGCTCCCTTCATTTCAGTGGGTTTACTCATGCTCCCCCATCCCGCACGTGTCAGTGCTTGGGGGCTTGTGCTGTGCACCAGGCATGCCCACCCTCAGCTCCTCACCCTGGTCTCAGCACTGTGTGCTTGGTACATGCTCCCTCAGAGCAGGCCAGTTTTCAGCTCTCCAGCCTGCCAGAGCAGGGCTTCCCCAAATGTTGGTTCACATGGAAAGAGGGGGTTTCAGGAACCCCCAGAAGCACAAGTCCACCAGATCCCAGCACAAACACAGGGGGACAGACAGAGGGGCTCAGATCCCTCCAGAGGGGGTGGGCCCCCAGATCCTGGCACACACATGGGGAATAGGGAAAGGGGCTCAGACCCCCTGCATCCCAGCACATGCATGGAGGAGAGAACGTGGGTATAACAGGCCCCTTGACAGGCTCCTCCAAGTACCTCTGCCTGCCACCCGCACACACACACACCCCTCTCCGTTTTCTGCCCTCTCATTCCCACTGTTCCCTCTGGCCTGAGGACCACACCCCTCTTCCCTTCCCTGCTACCCACCCCCAGATGTCCTCCTCCTCTTGCCACAGCCCCAAACTCCTCTCCCCCTATTCCCCCACTGCTCCCTGCACTCTCTCAACCCCCACTAACACAGCACGGCTCACTCCCCCGCCCCCCCATTCCTCCTGACTGCTCCAAGCTCCCCACCCATGTTCCCCGTCTCTGCACCACAAAAGGTTATAAGAATCTAAAAATGTTACGAGCACTTCACGTGCTGTGCAGCAGGAGCCAATTGCTCTTTAGATCACACTGAGCTCCATTGTTCCGGAGGGTGATTATTTTATCCAAATCGTTGTTCATCTTCCTCCTAGTTAACCAATGCTCATTGATTAACCAGTGCAAGCACTCTGCTATGATAATCCCCCAGGTGGAAAAGTAGCAACATGCCCAGCAGTCCCACTCACAAATGGGCACAGACCATGTGTAATTTGTTAGCTTTCAGAAAAGAGTTAGAGCCCTTTCTAAATTAGCCGTTCAAATTAGCAGGTAACATTTCCAAAAGTACAAAACATACCTCAGCCTTGATCTGTAGCAACATGTTTACAGACCATTTGTAGATTTCTGCCAGGGCCAGGGTTCAGACTCAGTGCATGGGCCTAGCTTAAGTTCAATGACTTTGTTGTACCCCCTTCAGCCACCCAGCTACTGTGACAATAGACTGCCAGGAAAAAATCCTTGCCTAGGCTTGCTGCACGTGCGCATTTCAATCTCTTTGGCTCATGAGGTTTAGCATGAACCATCGTAGAGAGCTAATCTCTTCCTTTAGTAATGCTGTGGGCTGGTTAAAATTCATTGCTAAGGGTTGGGTGTAACAATGATCTTTCACGCCAGATAAACATAAAGTGACTGAAACAATAGTACTAGTACCAAAAAACACAGGCACATGGAAAAGTTTGAGTAGAAGCTGAACCTTGTGGCCCAAAGGGTTTCGAATGTGGGGGCGAGGGCTTGGATAAGTTGAACTGCTTTTGTGGGAGAAGCAGCAAAAAAGACAAGCAGACAATGACAGATGTGCTGCTAATGCAGCCCTGAGAGAAAGCTATGTGGGCACAGAGTACTGCCTGAAAAGGTGGGTGTGGAACAGTGAGTAAAGGACAATAGCTGTTTCAGTATTGCTTCCCCAAAGGGGGAGCGGGCGCCATGCACTAGCTGAGATAAATGTTGACCAACTGAGATCAGTTGGAGACAATTAGAACCAGAGTTTGAGCACCAACGTAAGAACCTGTTGAGTGTAAAATGCTGTTTTGAGGGGGGGGAGCCTATATCTCAGGATCCCCTGGCTCAGTTGACCCCATATTTGGACCACTACCATGACTCAGTACCCCCACGAGGCAGAGCAAATTTCAAGACATTCTGAATAAGCACAGGGATTTTAGTCCACTTAGAAGAGTCAGCCTTGAACAGGAAACACTGAACAACCTCCACTCTGTAACTACAGTGGCGCTAGTACTCTACTACAGCGTGTCAAGCCCCAAAGAACCAGATAGGATGAACCAATTTCAGTCATTAAAGAAAAGGCAAATAGAGTAACAAGTCAAAGCTCAGACATATACAGGCAACTCTGACACAGAGGGCAAAAACCTGCACCCTCAAGGGCCGAATGGCACCTACATTATAAGTATTTATCATTTCAAAGAGGATAATTAAAGCAGTACAAGCCCCTACAGCGGATACAATTATATAATTAATTAGGTGCTTTAAATTGATACTGCTATTCCCATAAGGGAAGGGGAAAAACTATCCCAATATAAGGCACCTTTATACAGATATAACTATGTCCACACTAGGGATTGTACTGGTATAACTATATTGGTTAAAAAAAAAAAAAATCACACCCCTAACCAACACATTTATACGAGTGTAACCCTTCTGCCCATCAGAGTTGGCAGCAACAAGGGCCGGGTTCAATATCTAGGGGATCCATTCCAATAACACAATGCAAACCGGCTCGAGCCCCCACCCAGTGACCTGGGACAAATATATACCACCCCCGCTGGGCGCCTCCAAGAGGCAATACTTCCCCTCTCGCAAGCACATAGTCTGAGTGTAGCAAAAAGCCTTTTAATAACAGAGAGAAACAATGTGGCATTATGTTGGGGAGACACCACCAACAGGATTCATAACACAACCCATGAGCAAAAAAAAAAAAACCACCCCAAGCAAATTGGGGCATGCCCCTTTCCCTCGGGTTCTTGAGTCCCAGCACCCAAACGTCTCTTGAGTCCAGCAATCCACAAATCACCCAAAGTCCAAAAAGTCCAGCCCCAGAGTTCAAAAGTTCATCTGCATAGTGTTACTCCCCAGTCTGGCTAAAATGTGCCTGTGTGTGGGGGCAAGGGGTAAGGGGCACCTTACGTGTCCTGAAGCTGACTGCCCCACAGGGCTCTGCTCTGCTACGCTGTCTCACGAACGGCTCTGCTCCACCACGACCGGCTCCGCTCTGCACCGCTCGCCGTCTCACGAACAGCTCTGCTCAGCTCGCCGTCTCACGAACACACCGCTGTCTCACGAACGGCTCCACTCCACCACGACCGGCTCTGCTCTGCACCGCTTGCTGTCTCAAGAACAGCTCTGCTCAGCTCGCTGTCTCATGAATGGCTCCGCTCTGCACAGCTCGCCGTCTCACGAACAGCTCTGCTCAGCTCGCCATCTCACGAACACACCGCTGTCTCACAGACGGCTCCGCTCCACCACGACCGGCTCCACTCCGCACAGCTCGCCGTCTCACGAACACACCGCTGCACTCTAGATCTTCTGGCTCCCCACTACTTGACACAGTGCTCAGTGATTTCAGCTCTTAATGATTTCAGCTCTCAGTGAGCTCATAGTAGTGGGCCTTAGTGCTGGTGCACCTTAAGGCCAAAGTGAATGCAGCACAGTACCTGTAGCAAGACTCTTAATAGACCCAAAATTAGCTCTGACATTCCACAGTGGAGAGAGACAGAGGTGCAATTGGTGCTTCAGGCCCTCACAAAGGGGCCCACACCACCAGGTACTAATACCTATCTCAAGTCTCTCTCAATTCACACAGTTTTGGAACCCATGACCCTTGCCTAGCGAGTGCTACTTAGTTGATGGTGAGTCCCTCCATCATAGCAAAAGGCCAAGTACAGTTCCAAGCACAGTTCCCATAATCAGGGTAATAACAATTTATTCTTCCTGCCCCAATAACAGAGACACTGGGGATCCCACAGCAGCCGAAGTGACCATTTGGGCAGCTATGGCCTCAGTCTAGGCGGGGTGGGTGTGCCTATGCAAATGAGATCAGCCCCTAAAGTTTTTTTTCCACAACTTGCCACACCTCACCACCAGATGTCAGGGTGGAGCTCACCCTGACACTGCTTACACGAGTAAAACTTTTAAGTGTAGACTAGCCCAAAATCTGTAATATCTCCACATCCCCAAAATCGCTCTCCCAAAGCAACAGATGAAACAGAGCCATCTCACCCTGCCCTAGTATTGCCAAACCCAAGTCATGAGTTAGGCTGCAAAAATCATGATATTGGCATAAAAGTGAGGAGATTAAAAAATTAATACATTGAGTGTTTTATTTGCCTTGGATTTCTCAGCCTTTAGGGTGCACAAGGGGCATATTTTCAAGATTTTCTCTGCAACCATAAGGGCTAGAAGTTTACTTTTTTTTCTAGTGAAAGCAGAAATTCTCCCTTATTTACATGACTCCAGGAACAGGGACTTTAGGAAACAAACTGAGGATCACAAGACTGATGATAAAAATCTCGTGCTAGAAACACTGCATCCCACCAAATTTTAGTTAGTGTGTTTCATTTTTGCACAACCTGAATGTGTCAAAGATGCTCCCAGCCCAAGCAGTGCAATTAATCATTCCAGAACATGAGTCAGAGCTTGAGGAGTCTGCTGAATGTTAGTTTCCACTTTCATTTAAAAAAAAATAAATAAAAATAAAAAGTGCACCACTTCCAGGAAAACCTCATGCTAACCAGAACCAGGCTAGAGCACAGAATCTCAGCATGTATCGGAATGCCAATGGGACACATCAGCTGGCAGCTGATACAAGCGCTACAGAGACCGAGCAGCAGCCATGGGAAGACTAGGCTAGGATATTTGAAACCCCAGCCAAACCAACAGCCAGCACGGCAGCGCTTAGTCAGAGCCATTTCTGCAAGCTATGCAGCTCTCTGCTGACCACTGTAGCTGCCCAAGCAAATCATCAAGTTGTACAGTGCACTCAGGAAACGATAATGCATAGTCATGGTTGGGCAGCGGGGCTGCTTTGAGACCTTGAATTCAATATTTTGTTAAAAGATAAATCCTGGCTTTAACCCCAGCTTGTGTTGGAGGGAAAGCACAGGCCATCTGCTGCAACTGGAGCCCCAGAGAAATTCCAGATGACTCTACAAGAATCCCTCCTGGACAGGGGCACCTCCTGAAATTTTTCACATGGGATGCACAACTGAACCATGCCCACTGTAGATGTTGCAGCATCACTCAGGTTTGGCCCAGTGGCCCTCCATCATGACAGAGGGGCCACAGGGCCAAATTTAAGTGAGTGGCACTCCCCATATGCCAGGTTGCAATGCCCACTCCGTTTGGAGGCCCTAGGGGTCTGGTGAAAACTGCCCCTTCTTGCTCCCGCTCCCCCTCCCCCCCCCAGCAGCCCTGCCCCAGACAATGTTACACACTGGGTGAAATTGTGTATGGCTGCAAGTGCCACTACTCCTGTGGCCAAAGGAGAGCCCACTGGAAAGAGAATCCTGCTATCCACTGGAAAGGTACAACACACTCTGTACCACGCTGGCTTGGCTCAGCCAGCTATGGGCCTGCCTTACCTGGGCACTAGCTTAGAGCAGCCTTTGTGCTCAGGGAATATGAGGACTGACTGTAGCTTCTCTTTGTGCACTTCCTCCTTGTGAACATTTGATGGCCGCCATCTTGGCCAAGACACCAAGGACTGAACTGGGGCCTCTAGAGTAAAAAGAATCCCAGGTCTCTACAGCCTGAGCTAAAGCTTCAGGCGCTGTAGCTAAGAGCTTTAATGGGTTTGCCTACTCTGTGGATTGGGCACAAAGAGGGACACATAACTCAATGGTCAATGTGTGTGTTATACACCCACCAAGGGGCCTGCCAATATCTTTCAGGGGAGCCAGAAATACCAGGTGCCTCATTGCATTCCATTAATTTGTATGGTCAACCTCTCAGCAATGAGGAGGTTAACGTTAAATCCAGTTTCATAGGTGTACACTAGGCTCACCCTTGCTACTGAGAGCTGGAAGCAGAATTAAGTGTGTTTTTGTGATTACCGGATTGACCCCACAGCCCCTTGGTGGATATCCTTTGTGGTGTGTTCCTTACAAGAGAGGAAGAATATCAAGTAGTTGGATCAAAGAAGTGCGAATCAGGACTCTGCGGTTCGATTCCCTGCACTGACACTGATTCACATCGGGAACAAGTCAGGTAATCTCTCTGTGCCTCTCACCATCTGTGAAACAGGGATAATAAACACTTCCCTTCCTCCCAGGGAGATTATAAGACTTAATTCATGAATGCATGTAAAGTGCTTTGAGCTCCCCGACAGAAGATTCTATATAAGTGCAGTATGTTATTGCTGTAGAGTCCTGCCGCTGACAAGGAGGGACATTACTGGCTGGGAGAGCAAAACAGGTGAGGATTTGTCATGACGGGGTAAAGTGAGCTTCCCACTAGGTACTGTGGGGTGAAATCATCCCTCTTGCCCATACACAGATGCATGTGGAGCTGACAGAAGAATCCTGCACGGTGTGCAGTAGAAAGGGACTCAGACCCTTTGCATTTGGACTGTGATAATTTTCTTAGGCTCTCACGTGCTGTATAAGTGCAAGAGATGGATTAGATGTTAGCCAAGTGAGGGGCACCTATGAAGTTGGGCAGAGGCTGCAGTTACAATCCAGAGACTGCTGCAACATCCACTCCCTGCTTGTGCTTCCCCTCTAGGCAGCATACATGATCCAGGCAGTTGGCTGACTCCCTAGCCTCTCCCCTGCCACTTACCAGTCCACACATTGTCCCTGCTCTGAGCATCCGGACAGATAACTCCGGTGGGACTTTGACCCGATTCACAGGGGGCTGCACAGTCCACAGAAGGCCTGGCAATACCTAGCAACTCTGCTGCAAACTGGTCCTTCCCCAGTCATCCAGGGGATCCTATCTTAACCACACTGAAAGCTGAAGTCTTAGACTGATTCACGGGGAGCGTGGTCTGCAGGATCCGCTCTCACAGCCTGATGAGACCCCTTATTCTCATTTGGGTCTCAACACAGGCCTTGTGCTAACTCAACCCTATACATTCCTGCAGCAGAAGTTGCCAGTTCACCCTAATCTTGTCACAGATGTTGGACAATGGGTTCATGCATTGGGGCAGTGAAGCCATGCCATTTCATAATGGCCGAAGTCTTGTGGCTTTCCTTTGCCATTTGCCTTTTAGTGGGAGAATTCATGTGCTACTTCATGCAAACCATATCCCCCAAGTTCCACTCCCATTAGTTCCCTTTATAAACATAACAGGACCCTGCCCCCCCCCCCACATCCAGCCTGTTACCAAGAGGCATTTCCCAGAATACAGCAGCACAATCAAAGCCACGGGATGAAATTCACTCCTGTGCAAAGGACCCAAGTAATTTTCACCATCTCAGTGCACCTTTGTCCCTTCTGTTCTTTCCCTGTGCCATACAGTAGTTTAGTCTCCCGAGGGCTATAGTACATTGGTCTAATTCTGGTTGTTAGGTTTAGCATGGCATGCATGTGGCTGGATGGCCTGTGATATACAGCAGGTCAGACCATATGATCTGATGGGCCCTCAAGCCTCCAACTCTATGACTATGCACCACTTATATCTCACCTACGCTCTCACGGATGCATAAGCCAGATACCGGTTCTCTGCAGAGGGGTGAAATTTACCCACTGGAAATAATTACAGCTGGCACTGACAGAAGACAGTGGATTGGTTATGGGTTGCCTCTCACCTCTATGGTATTGGTTCAGAATGCGCCCCAGAGTGCTAGTGACGGAACATTCCCACCACGTGACTGTTATTTGGTGGCCAGTTCCATAGGAGGGAATGTCTCCATCCTGTTCCTGATGGATGAGTGCTCACATCAAGAAGCCAGCCCCCTTTCTGGGGGGCTCTGCACAGAGATCATGGACTGAGTGGGCTGGGGAGGCTGAACTACTTTACCCACTCTTAAAAAGGGAGTTCTATCAGGTCAGGGCACTGACGCTGCAGTGTGGGGTGAATCCTGGGCTGTTGCTTGTACGGAATCTGCTCTACGGATAATGGCCTTTAGGCTCCAGGGCTGCCAGGCTGACACCATTTGCCAGGGCGAACATTCAGAGCAGAAGAAAATAAGATCAGTGGAGTGTTCCATTAACACCCCTACCTGGCAGCACCAGGATACCAATCGGAGCAGTACACATACCATAGATGGATGGACAGACAAAGAATAGGTTCTCCAGGTGCTTGTGCTCTTTAGGTGAGATGACAATGGGGGGAGGGGAAGTTATCATTCATAACCTTGCAAAGGGCTGATATGGATACTGTCATGTCACCAGAATGAGAAAGCAGACAGAAAGTAATTGAGATGACTGGATCATCATCTCCTGTGCTGTAAGAAATTTCACTATGTGGTGACAAACATGGGAAACAAAAACAAAGGCCTGGCCCAACCCAGCCCATTGTTATATTCACTCCCAACTGCCACATCCTCAGGCATTGTTTCATGGGCACATTACAGTCTAGTGAATTCCAGGTCTATGCTTGTAACAGAGAGCGGCTCTGCGTTTTAATTCTGCTAATTCCAGCCTGATGGATCACTGGAGGATTAGGCCCGATTCTGAACTGAATCAAGATCAGTTCATTTCTCTAGAAACTGTTTTGTTTGGTTCTCTTTTCACGATGAGGAGGTTTTCCTGGTGACCATAGCCAGGGCAGGCTGTGTACTGTGGATTATTAACAGGGATCTGAAGTACCCAGTCACCTGAAATATCTGACATTTCACATTTAACAGACACTTGAGACCACTGCTGTGCTAGGAACAGATAAGACCACATCGGTGTAGAAATAAGATATTGACAAGCCATTTTTCAAAAGTCTATTATCTGATCCCTAAATCTACAAAAATATTCATTACACTCTCACTAACCCCCCCCCCCCCGTATATTAAAACATTATTAAATTAAGGCTGTAAAGTCAAATCTTAATTCAGCCCTTTCTTGCAGTTACATTAGGATAAAAGCTTAATTACATGATCACATACTATTTTTTCCATAGGACCTTGGCCTCATTCAGTGTACAGGCTGGATGGTGCTCATTTAATGAGCTCTTCAATATTTTGCTTTTTATCCATTGGTGAAGGTGTGGCCCCAGCCTTCATTTACCGCTCAGTATTCCAACCTGCTCTGAATGATTAATTTCCCCTCGTGGGCTTTACTACGGTGCTCATCACTATAGTATCTGAGTGCTTCACACACATCACAAGAATGAATTTATGTTCACAACACCTGAGAGAGGTGAGGGAGGTATTATTCCCATTTTACAGCTGGGGAAGTGAGGCACAGAGAGACGGTCAGAAGTGTCCATACTAGTTTTGGATGCCCAACTGGAGACACCTGAGACCTGACTTTCAGAATACTTAGCCATTATACATTCAAACAACTCGCACTGACTTCAGTTGCGGATATAAGTGCGCTGCATTTCCACAAACCGGATACCAGGATCTCAAGTTGGCCAGTAATTGTATGTTCCCATTTTCTGGGTGCCCAGCTACGAAAATTATAGTTCAAGTGACTCACCCAGCATTACACAGGAACTCTGTGGACCAGGATAGATTCCTTGCTTGCTCTTTCTGACGTCCCTTGCCTCATTTGCCACACACCTTCCAATGTCTGCAACAAATGAAGCAGGGGTCCTACAGCCAACATCTTTCTTCACTACATTACCCTGATTCATCCCCAGAGCTGGTCCATCCTGTGCACGGAATGAGACAGGAGGCCTGTGGAAAAACAGTATGTGATCATGTAATTAAAGATTCACTCATCACACATACGCACAGCCTCAGCTCCCTGTCTGAAAACTGGGAATGATTATACCCCCTCATCTCACAATGGCGCTGGGAAAATAAACTCAATGTTTATGAAGCACTTAGCTTGCCTCTAGCTAGGGACTGAATTAGCCAATAAGACCTGTACAAAGTGATCAAAATAATGGATGGATGGATGGAAGTTGTGTTATTTTGCACCGAGAGTTGCAGAGTTTTTGATCACATTCCATGGAAAAATCCAGTTAGCCAAAGACCGAACTACATGGAATGTAACGGTAAATAAACTGACTTTTTTGCAGCTTTTGTGGCTGTCACTATGATCACTCGTATCAACCAAATATTTGTTTCCATAGTAACTAATGCACTTCATAAGGTAAGAATTAGAGACAAAGAAAAAAGTCCAAACCCATAAAACAAAGAAGCACATAAAAAACAAATTACACGATAGCACAGCGGGTCAGAAAGGTTTTATTGTCCCTTCCACTTGTCTGGGGAAATGTTTTCTGCTCAATTAGCACTGGGTATGAGTGAGTGTAGTTGATATCTGAGAACACTAGGGGGAGTGTTGGGAAGGAGTCAGTATGGGAAGCAAGGCTAAAAAGAAGTCAGGCACTATTTGTGTACATATGAAGTGTAAAACATTGTCACAGCCCCTCCCCACCCCCAATCAGTATCTTCAGGACTTCATACTCAAACAACCCCAAATTTGCACCACTAACCCTACTCCAGCCCCTGATGAAACACAGCAATTTCCAAATCATTCAAGTCAGCATGTAGTTTTTAGAAGTGCTTAGAAAAATTGCATATTAACTAGAGCAGATCTACTGTTCCATCGTAACACAACATACCAGATTTCCTGAATAGCACATCTACTGACTGATAGCATGGGCCTACACTTTCTCTCTGCTGTGCAATGAGTCCTCAGCAACTTAGTCCTCCAGGTGAGTCACACACAGTCTCAGGGCTTGTCCTGGTTGAGTCCCAGCAGCTCCTTCGTGCCCCCAATCCCTTCCAGCAACTGCTCTATCTGAGGTCATTCAGCCAGCCAGGAGCACCATTTTCACTTCTCTAGCTTTAGGCTGCAACTACTCTCCACTTTGCACAACAGCTCCTTTTATGGGGGCCTGCTGGGCCCAGATTGGCTGCTCCCTGCAGTCCTGCTCTGATTGGCTGCGTCCCACACAGCCTCTCTAGGCTGCTTGGAGCACTTATTTCCACTGTTCTTTTAGGACCCTGAGGCCTCCAGTAAGGGGCCTCAGAGGGCTGGGCACACCCTATCACACACCTCCCTTCTCAGGGCAGAGACTGCTGGGGCTCTCCAGACAGAGAGGTCTGGGAGAGAGAGCCCTGATTAAAAAGGGGGCACAGAGACTACTCCTACCAGCCCTCCAGACAGAAATGTCTGGGAGGGAGAAAGCCCTGCTAAACCGGGGTGAAAGACTGGGGAAGGAGGGACTTCCCCTGCAGTAGAACCACCACTGGCCTGAGGTAATTTGTGCCTTTGCATAACAGAGTCAGTTCACCACAGCAGGCTGGGGGCGATGAATGTAACATCCAGATGGACCTTATCAGCCACCAGAGTGGCTAAGTAGGTAGCTAAAGGGACGGGGATTTATATAACTCGAAAGCTCATTAAACCTTCCTCCAAAGGCCAAATGCTCCAGCCAACAATAGTCTTAAATTAAATGTTGGGGCCCTTTAAAATTGGGGCCCTTCAAAATTGCTGAATAAAGGTGCCCTGCAGATCTTTCATAGCGGGTTAAAGGATACAGCAGGGCCAACAACACCCTCACTCCTAGGCCTGCTGAGTTTTCCCCGTGCAAGCTCTGCAAGTTTGGGCTCTACACAGGAGCCAGGCAGAGCAGGCAAGCGGCAGCACATAGGAAGGGACACTGCTGCATCCTTCCCCAGCACCCGATGGGGATGTCTCTGCTGGTCCCTGAGTAGCAGATCACACAAATGCCTGCTCCAGTTAGTCACTGAATGCCCCCCCCACCCCCCGGGGTGCTGGGGAGAGCAGTCGTCTCCTAAGGGAACCAGTCTGCCAGGTTGCATGATATGCTTAGGACACACAACGCAGAGGCACTGGATCTAGATCCCTGTAGAGCTGGAGACAGCCATAGGCTTCTGGGGCCATGGGCGTCGACTTTTCAAACTGCCGGGGGATGCTCGATCTCTATGTCTGCCCCACGGCCTGCCCCCACTTCACCCCTTCCCCCAAGGCCCCACCCATGCCCCACCTCTTCCCACCCAGTTCTGCCCCCTCCCCCGAGCGCACCGCGTCCTCGCTCCTCCCCACTCCCTCCCAGCATGCCGCGAAACAGCTGATTGCAGCGGGCGGGAGGTGCGGGGGGAGGCACTGATCTGCAGAGCCCGCCAGCGGGCGGGAGGTGCTGGGAGGGTGTGGGGGGTATTATAAGAGAACATTGCGCAATTTTAAATGATCGTGTTCTCTAATAGATCAGCGACTTAATAACTAAACAACTTTAACCAGGACAACTTTCAGTGAGGAGTTACTGGACAACGGAGCATTACGCTGCCTCACAGGGCTGGGGTGAGGTTAAATACATCAATGACTGCTGTGAGGTGCCCACATACTACGGTGATGGGGGGCCATATAGGTACCATAGATAGAAACTGCAAAGTTCGGCTTAGGCCCTCAAAAGAGAGCTCTTAGTCGGGTTTCAGTGGTGCACAGGACCTGTGCTGGCCCACTGCACAGGGGCGCGTGTCTCCCAAGCTGCACGAGCACACGTGGATCAGATAGGCAGGTCTACCACCACCTAGTTGGTGTGCACATAGGCCGCTTGCCTGCACGTAGCTGAGGTGTGGCAGTGGGCCACACAGCATCCCCGGTGTCCGAGCTGGCATTTGAAACTCTTGAGAGAGGAAGGATGATCCAGCGGTTGTTACGACACCCACATGGGCCCCAGGAGGCCTTGGGTCGGGGTGAAAGTAAAATTGATCTCTTACCAGTACAAGGGGTGCGGTTCCGGCACTGCCTGGCCCGCCCCGGGCCCTTTTAAATCGCCGGCCCCGGGGCAGCTGCTCCTTTTGCCCCTCCCCCCCCCCACCCCCCCGGCGGCCCAGGGGGGTGGAAAAGAGGCAACAAAATAAAAGTGCTACCACGGCAGCGCTTTAAGCAGGTTCCTTTGCCGCGGCAGCACTTTCGCATCGCTGCCCCTTTTGTGCCCCGCCTGTCAGTGGCCCTGCTGCTAGGGACCTGGCAGGGCTGCCGATGGGGGGGGCGAGAAAAGGCAGTGACATTAAAGTGCTGCCATGGCAGCGCTTTAAGTGGGATCCTTTAAAGCCATGCCGTGGCGGAGCTTTAAAGTCAGCTGTACAGGCGGGTACCGGCAGCCACTTTTTACCGGTACGCCGTACCGGCAAGTCCCTTAGGCCCAAGTGAGGAGCCTAAATACCGTTGTGGATCCAGGCCTACATTCTCCATCTGTAAAATGGGGATGACAGCATTTCCCTATCTCCCAGCATTTCCCTACCTACCAAGGGATGTGGGGAGGCTAAATACGCTCATAATTGTAGGGTGCAAAGATTCGGTGGTGATAGGAGCCACATAATTACCATTGACAGAATCTGCAATGCTGCCTGCTTCTCAGCACAGTGTAATTTGTAGGTGTTTTGACTCTGGAGCGATCCGTCATTAGCTCAGACTTATTTAGATTTTTATAAAGCTCTTCTCCAAAGGCTGAGGCCTACGTAAAAATCATTTGTAAAACACACGCAAATCTCCAATCAGCTCATTGCCAGTTTGAACGATCCTTCCCTCTCCATCAGCCCAGGTCAGCCCAATAGGTCACAGTTTAATCCCCTTATTCACAATCTGTAGTACCTCACTTCACCACAGTTCTGACTTTAATGGGACCACTTGTGGAGCAAGGTGCTACTCAGTGTGAGTTAGGGTGGGAGAATTTGGCCCAGTGTAATTATTCTTGAAGCAAAAAATGATTGCAAATATAAATCGGCAAAATTTGTCAACATATGCCCCTAACTTATGCCTGCAGAGTATGTACAGCAGGTGCATACAGGTGATGTATGGGTATGTAACACCCAAGGTCCTGTGCTGTCTTGTATGGAGCAGGACACTGGAAAATACTAAAGACTGCTATTGTTATAGGTTGGGTTAAACCTCATTTAAACTGGTGAATGTAATCTTTGCCCTTCATTTAAGGCAGTTGTAAGAAGCCATTAGTTCCTTTTTGGAATCAGAAAACTGAAACAATATTAGATTCCACCCAAAAGGCACATGCAAGACACATGTGGGCAAAATGGTTTTACAGGAGTGTGTGTGAGAGAGTGAAGCAGGGAGAAAAGACACAGAAACAGACTGAAAGAGAAGGAACAAAAAGCCAAGGACACGGTCAGAGCAAGAACTGGGAGCGTGAGCCTGAGAAGGAGCCTTGAGATAAAGCTTTTGGGGCTGAGTGCTGGCTGAAAGAGGCTTGGAACTATGACCAAAGAAACTATGTCCTGTTGTTCCATCCCTGTGTGTTGAGGAAAACAGGACTTTGTACATTCTTTGTAAATTATCAGGATTGCATCAAAGATACCTGTCTCCATCCTCAATTTCCCTTCCCAACGGAAACAATCCGCAGGACCTTGAATATTGGCTGTAACCTGCAGGACCCTGAATTTTGTCTAACGGCTCAGATCAAAAAGGGCAACAGTATAGTAGGCTATTCTATAGGGCTCATCCCCTTATTAGACAGTGTCTCACAAATTTCCATTCATTGAGCCTCTCAAAGGCCCAAGGAAGTGTTATGATGTCCATCTGACAGATGGGGAACTCAGACTCAGAGAGATCAATTATAGGTGTTGAGCTCTTTTGAAAATCTGGCCCTAAGAGACTTACCCAAGATCACCTGAGGAATCTGTGGCAGAGCTTGTGGGCAGAAGTCAGCTCTCCTAAAATCTATTCCAGTGCCTTAACGTAACCACAGGACTATCTGTTCACCAATAAAGCAAGCAAGTGGCTATACAATTCCCCTGGGGTGTTAACATCTGCCCTTTTCCTGGTGGCAGTCGGGTGCCTCTGCATGGGGCTGGTGCTCTTCCACAACTGCCAGGAGACAGTCTAAGATGCCAGATGTTTTCTCTCTCCCCTTTGAAGGGTCTCCAGGTGCCTGTTCATCTTATCCCCAGCTACCAAGAGCTGAACTAGCTACTACGTCCCCACTTAACTCACTGGAACAATAAAGCCACATTTACAAAAACAGGCATCCGAACGCTTTTTACTTTCATATCTCCCTGCGTCTCTAACTCTGACAGAGCCCCGCCAGTCCCTTCAGCATGCTTTCTGAAGTGTGGCTGTGCTCTCACTTCAGTGACCCCCAACTGATGTCACAGACTTCACTCCGACTTCAGCTTGGTTCCCGTATCATTTCCATTTTCTTTAATTTCTTCACGTTGCTTCTCTTTCACTCCCCAATCCCTGCTGATAAGGGAGAGAAATGAAATATTGAGTCCCATGCAGAGCTCATAACATTTCTAAGGAGAGGCCCTCTCCGATTCTGTACAGCTAGCAGAAGTAATCAGACTTAAATGACGTGATTGACAATGAGCATGTGGGGCATGTCTGGAACTGAACAGGGATCATTTAGGCTGAGCAGCAGTTTCCCAATCATGCTTGTTTGAGTCTGTTCTGTAGTCTGAGCCCACATATTCATTCCAGAATCTGGAAGTGTGCTAAACTACTCCAGTGAGAATTAGGGAACTCGAGGGAGGCAAGAAGCAGTTAAACAACTTGTCCAAATTCTGTGCTTTAACCATTAGACAAAACACTCTCGGCTGCCCTTTTGCCAAAAAATTTCCAAATTGTCAGTGTCTTCCAAAAAATGTGGTACCTAGAAATGAATGCAACGCTCTAGGGACCCAATCCAGAACCCTTGGGAGTCTTTCCACTGACTTCAGTGGGCTTTGGGTCAGGCATTAGGAATGGTCTCAGTGAGGCTGTACAGCAGTGGTTCCCAAACTAGGGGAGCCACTTGTGCAGGGAAAGCCCCTGGCGGGCCAGGCCGGTTTGTTTACCTACCGCATCCGCAGGTTCGGCCGATCGCAGCTCCCACTGTCCGCAGTTCGCCGTTCTCGGCCAATGGGGGCTGCGGGAAGCAGCGCGGGCCGAGGGATGTGCTGGCTGCCCTTCCCACAGCCCCCATTGGCCTGGAGTGGTGAACCGCGGCCAGTGGGAGCCACGATCAGCCGAAGCTGCGGACATGGCAGGTAAACAAACTGGCCCGGCCCACCAGGGGCTTTCCCTGAACAAGCGGCGCCCCTAGTTTGGGAACCACTGCTGTATAGAAAGAAACCTTGTTGCTCCATGATGTGGTGCTTCTCCATACTCATTCCCCAAATTGCATTAGCTATTTGCTCCCACATTACATTGCAGA
Organism: Natator depressus; assembly: GCF_965152275.1. Classification (NCBI taxonomy): domain Eukaryota; kingdom Metazoa; phylum Chordata; order Testudines; family Cheloniidae; genus Natator; species Natator depressus. Next base: position 24,927,456 of record NC_134246.1, read on the forward strand.
CACGTGTATAATTTGCTCTCCACTGTGACCCAAGATGTTGGCACCGCTGCTTGCCGCATTCCTTACTCCCATAGATTATCTGGTTGAGATGTTCAAAGCCATGCAGAGAATGTGGCCACACCTCTTCTCTCTTCTGTCACAGGGTAGCCAGCTCCTTTTGAAATCCAGCCACAGTGTTTGACTCAGTGACCTCCTGCTGCAGGGAGATACACAGATTGACTCTATGCTGTGCAAAGAAGCATTTAACCTTCATTGTTTCTCTGTTTCCCAGCCATTAGTTTCACATAGTGGCAGTCTCCCCATTTTTGTTCTTGTAGCATGAGATGGGGTCTCTGTATTGGTAGCATTTGTATGTGTAGAGGCTTGTAGGGGCTTTGTGCTGGGAGAGAAGCTGAGCCCTGATTAGGGGGCGGGGCTTCACTGACTAGGGGTCCTATAAAGGTAGAAGCCAGTCAGGCAGTGGCACAGGAGCTAGCAAACAGAGCTGTAAACAGGGGAGTTTGTCTTGTGGGGTTTGGTTTTGCTGTGGGTGGTGGTGGTGGTGATGATGATGATGATGATGATGGTGATGGTGATGGTGATGATGATGGTGATGGTGATGGTGATGGTGATGGTGATGGTGATGGTGATTTGGTGTGGTTTGTGTTTCCCAGATTAACAGGATTTAGGTGGGAAGGCTATGACAGATACAGAGGTGGCAGTGGGAGTGACCCATGTAGCAGAAGACACAATGAAGATGACTGGATGTGGAAGCTGTGGTATGTACATGATCCTGGAGGGGGCACCTGGTAAGAGTTTTGTCTGCATGAAGTGCTGTCTGATAGAGCTGATGGAGGAAAAGATCCGAGGTTTGGAGATGCAGGTGGAAAGTCTGGTAGAGTTTAGGAAGGGGTTTGAGCAGATTATGGAGCAAAGACATGAGGTATCTGAAGGGAAAAGCTCAGACTTGCAGATGGAAGCAGGACTGGGGAATTCTGAGGGGAGACTGGGTGAGGAAAGTGGTCAGTGGAAGCATGTGACTAAAAGAACTAGGCAGAGGAAAAGATGGGCTAGTGAAGGAGAAATAGAGCTTAGGAACAGGTTTGCAGAGTTGGAAAATGAAGATGGGGCTCAGCAGGTAGTTACTGAAGGTGGAAGGGCAAGGAAGAAGAGAAGAGCGGCTAGTCCTATAGGAAAAGGGGAAGAGTTAATGGAGATTACACCAAATCTGAGCCCCAGGAGGATACAGGATGGGTTAAAAAGGATTACAAGGGAGAATGGGAATGGAAAGAACTTGCAGCCAGAGGGAACAGGGGATAGACTGGAGAATAGCACCGTCACTAGGAAAAGGCAGGTCTATGTGATTGGGGACTCTTTACTGAGAAGAACAGATAGGCCTGTAACCAGAGCTGATCCAGAAAATAGGAGGGTGTGCTGTCTTCCAGGTGCTAAGATACGGGATGTAGACTTGAGGTTGAAAAGGATTCTAAAGGGAGCGGGAAAGAATCCCCTAATTATCCTTCATGTGGGAACAAATGATACGGCTAGATTCTCGCTGGAAAGTATTAAGGGAGACTATGTTAGGCTGGGGAGGACGCTTAAGGAAATTGAGGCTCAGGTGATCTTTAGTGGGATTCTGCCTGTTCCTAGAGAAGGGCAACAAAGTTGTGACAAGATTATGACTATCAACAGATGGCTTAGGCAGTGGTGCTATAAGGAGGGCTTTGGGATGTATGGCCACTGGAAGGCGTTCATGGATAGAGGACAGTTCTCTCTGGATGGACTTCATCTGAGTAGGGAAGGAAATAGACTTCTAGGATGGAGGCTGGCACAACTGATTAAGAGAGCTTTAAACCAGGAATTTGGGGGAGATGGTTGGGAGATGTCCAGGTAATCTCCACGCCAGAATTTAGCATTGAGTGGAAAGAAAATGAAGTAAGAGTGGATACAGCCGTAGGTAGGAGGAAGGGCAGTGTAGATACAAGTCTAATAGGTTATACTGGTAGTAAAATAACCGTGCCTAATAGGGTACAGAATGTGAGTGAGGCCAAACAGCAAAAATTAAGATGTTTGTACACTAATGCGAGGAGCCTAGGTAACAAAATGGAGGAACTAGAGTTACTGGTGCAGGAAGTGAAACCAGATATTATAGGTATAACAGAAACCTGGTGGAATAGTAGTCATGACTGGGCTACAGGTATTGAAGGGTATGTGCTGTTTAGGAAAGACCGAAATAAAGGTAAAGGTGGTGGAGTAGCACTGTATATCAATGATGAGATAGAATGTAAAGAAATAAGAAGCAATGAAATGGATATGACTGAGTCTGTCTGGGCAAAAATTAAATTGGGGAAGAAAACTATTAGAGCCTCCCCTGGGATAGTGCTTGGGGTGTGCTATAGACCACCGGGATCTAATTTGGATATGGATAGAGCCCTCTTTAATGTTTTTAATAAAGTAAATACTAATGGAAACTGTGTGATCATAGGAGACTTTAACTTCCCAAATACAGACTGGAGGACGAGTGCTAGTAATAATAATAGGGCTCAGATTTTCCTAGATGCGATAGCTGATGGATTCCTTCAGCAAGTAGTTGCTGAACCGACTAGAGGGGATGCCATTTTAGATTTGGTCTTGGTGAGTAATGAGGACCTCATAGAAGAAATGGTTGTAGGGGATAATCTTGGCTCAAGTGATCATGAGCTAATTCAGTTCAAACTGAACGGAAGGATTAATAAAAATAAATCTGCAGCTAGGGTTTTTGATTTTAAAAGGGCTGACTTTCAAAAATTAAGAAAATTAGTTAGGGAAGTGGATTGGACTGAAGAATTTATGGATCTAAAGGTAGAGGAGGCCTGGGATTATTTTAAATCAAAGCTGCAGAAGCTATCGGAAGCCTGCATCCCAAGAAAGGGGAAAAAATTCATAGGCAGGAGTTGTAGACCAAGCTGGATGAGCAAGCATCTTAGAGAGGTAATTAAGAAAAAGCAGAAAGCATATAGGGAGTGGAAGAAGGGAGGGATCAGCAAGGAAAGCTACCTTATTGAGGTCAGAACATGTAGGGATAAACTGAGACAGGCTAAAAGTCAAGCAGAGTTGGATCTTGCAAAGGGAATTAAAACCAATAGTAAAAGGTTCTATAGTCATATAAATAGGAAGAAAACAAAGAAAGAAGTGGGACCGCTAAAAACTGAGGATGGAGTGGAGGTCAAGGATAATCTAGGCATGGCCCAATATCTAAACAAATACTTTGCCTCAGTCTTTAATAAGACTAAAGAGGATCTTAGGGATAATGGTAGCATGACAAATGGGAATGAGGATATGGAGGTAGGCATTACCATATTTGAGGTAGAAGCAAAACTCAAACAGCTTAATGGGACTAAATCGGGGGGCCCAGATAACCTTCATCCAAGAATATTAAAAGAATTGGCACAAGAAATTGCAAGCCCATTAGCAAGAATTTTTAATGAATCTGTAAACTCAGGGGTTGTACCGTATGATTGGAGAATTGCTAACATAGTTCCTATTTTTAAGAAAGGGAAAAAAAGTGATCCGAGTAATTATAGGCCTGTTAGTTTGACATCTGTAGTATGCAAGGTCTTGGAAAAAATTTTGAAGGAGAAGGTAGTTAAGGACATTGAAGTCAATGGTAAATGGGACAAAATACAACATGGTTTTACAAAAGGTAGATCGTGCCAAACCAACCTGATCTCCTTCTTTGAGAAAGTAACAGATTTTTTTAGACAAAGGAAACGCAGTGGATCTAATTTACCTAGATTTTTAGTAAGGCGTTTGATACCGTGCCACATGGGGAATTATTAGTTAAATTGGATAAGATGGGCATCAATAGGAAAATTCAAAGGTGGATAGGGAATTGGTTAAAGGGGAGACTACAACGGGTCCTACTGAAAGGTGAACTGTCAAGCTGGAGGGAGGTTACCAGTGGAGTTCCTCAAGGATCAGTTTTGGGACCAATCTTATTTAATCTTTTTATTACTGACGTGGGCACAAAAAGTGGGAGTGTGCTAATAAAGTTTGCAGATGATACAAAGCTGGGAGGTATTGCTAATTTAGAGAAGGACAGGGATACCCTACAGGAGGATCTGGATGACCTTGTAAACTGGAGTAATAGGAATAGGATGAAATTTAATAGTGAGAAGTGTAAGGTCATGCATTTAGGGATTAATAACAAGAATTTTAGTTATAAGCTAGGGACGCATCAATTAGAAGTAACGGAGGAGGAAAAGGACCTTGGAGTATTGGTTGATCATAGGATGACTATGAGCTGCCAATGTGATATGGCTGTGAAAAAAGCTAATGTGGTCTTGGGATGCATCAGGAGAGGTATTTCCAGTAGGATAAGGAGGTTTTAGTACCGTTATACAAGGCACTGGTGAGACCTCACCTGGAATACTGTATGCAGTTCTGGTATCCCATGTTTAAGAAGGATGAATTCAAACTGGAACAGGTACAGAGAAGGGCTACTAGGATGATCCGAGGAATGGAAAACTTGTCTTATGAAAGAAGACTCAGGGAGCTTGGCTTGTTTAGCCTAACTAAAAGAAGGTTGAGGGGAGATATGATTGCTCTCTATAAATATATCAGAGGTATAAATACCAGAGAGGGGGAGGAATTATTTAAACTCAGTACCAATGTGGACACAAGAACAAATGGATATAAACTGGCCACTAGGAAATTTAGATTAGACATTAGACGAAGGTTTCTAACCATCAGAGGAGTGAAGTTTTGGAATAGCCTTCCGAGGGAAGCAGTGGGGGCAAAAGATCTATCTTGCTTTAAGATTAAACTCGATAAGTTTATGGAGGAGATGGTAGGATGGGATAACATGGTTTTGGTAATTAAATATTCATGGTAAATAGGCCCAATGGCCTGTGATGGGTTATTAGATGGGGTAAGATCCGAGTTACCCGGGAAAGAATTTTCTGTAGTATCTGGCTGATGAATCTTGCCCGTATGCTCAGGGTTTAGCTGATCGCCATATTTGGGGTCAGGAAGGAATTTTCCTCCAGGGCAGATTGGAAGGCCCTGGAGGTTTTTCGCCTTCCTCTGTAGCATGGGGCACGGGTCACTTGCTGGAGGATTCTCTGCTCCTTGAAGTCTTTAAACTACGATTTGAGGACTTCAATAGCACAGATATAGGTGTGTGGGTTTTTTTGTAGGAGTGGTGGGTGAAATTCTGTGGCCTGCGTTGTGCAGGAGGTCAGACTAGATGATCATAATGGTCCCTTCTGACCTAAATATCTGTGAATCTATGAATCATGAACACTGCTGGTTCATCCCTCACTCAAACCTCTTCCCTTCCCCATTGGTTATTCTCCAGCTGAAGTGTTTTTTCTCACCAAGACAAGCTCTGTCCAGACAGAGCCCACTTAATAAATAGCCTATAATTTCTGTGTCAAAAATAACTATATTGCAGAGGCATGAAGGTGATGTGTCTGTCTCTGGGGCCATGACTATCAGCACTGCGTTAATGGTACAGCCTCACTCAGTGGGGCAGCTGGCATGACTGAGCGATGCAGGAGGAAATTAGGGTCCTCTCTGTGCACTTTGGGGCATGTTTAAGATTCCCGTTGGCAAAATGAGAGGAGAAAGCTCAGCTCCCCTGAGTCTTCACTTACACCCTGCTCCCATTAACATGAATGTAGGGATCCAGCCTGGGTTGGCAGTCACCAGACATACCAATCCACCTACCGGGCTGGCAGCTGCTGTTAGCTGAGATGGTGCTTTGGTGACACGGGCAGAGGTGCACTAGAAAGCATGAGGCAACCCACTTATTTCCCACAGGCCACTGAACAGCCACAGGATTGGGACAATGCTAATGTAGATGTGAAGGACTTGATCTCCCATCCCCAGTCCTGAGACCCTCACCCACACGAGGGGCTGTCCTTTGTCTACCCCACAGGATCTCCCCACTGTCCCTTTGCGACGGGGAAGCGTTGCTTCTGCCTGTACTGAACAAGTGAATTTGTCTTACAGTTCAACCCTACAGAGTGTGTGGGACCACAGCTCACTTGAAAGGAACAGGAGAATTGTCTTGGGACTACAACAGGGAACTGGGACTCAGGACTCCTGGGTTCTCACTCCTTCCTGCCCCTGCCAGCTTGGGTAAATAAGTCATTTTACCTTCCCTGTGCCTCATTTTGCCCAGTTGTTAAATGGGGATGATGGTGCTGACCTATGGGACCTCCTTGGGCGTTGTAGGCTATGTTCGCTCTGCCATAAGAACATAAAAATGGCCATACTGGGTCAGACCAATGGTCCATGTAGCCCAATATCCTGTCTTCTGACAGGGGCCAGTGTGAGGTGCTTTAGAGGGAATGAACTGAACAGGCAATCATCAAGCGATCCACACCCTGTTCAGTATGAGTTCCAAGGTCCACAGTGCTTGGAGACCCTCAGAGGAAGGTGTCAGAGGAGCAGAGTTTTGTCTTTATGGGCTGAGGCTGGGAAGTCACCGTAAATACCTTCCATTATCTTTACCTTTTTATAGCTGCTGCCTGAGTTGCTGTATTCAGATGGGTTTCAGAGTAGCAGCCGTGTTCGTCTGTATCCGCAAAAAGAAAAGGAGGACTTGTGGCACCTTAGAGACTAACAAATTTATTTGAGCATAAGCTTTCGTGAGCTACAGACCACTTCATCGGATGCATTCAGTGGAAAAATACAGTGGGGAGATTTATATACATAGAGAACATGAAACAATGGGTACCTATTGTTTCATGTTCTCTATGTATATAAATCTCCCCACTGTATTTTTCCACTGAATGCATCTGCAGTGAGCTGTAGCTCACAAAACCTTATGCTCAAATAAATGTTAGTCTCTAAGGTGCCACAAGTACTCCTTTTCTGTATTCAAATGTACATTCAAGTTTCCATCGGCTCTCGCCCCCACTCCTTTTAATTTGCTTGTGTGATGATTTATAATTCTTGTTAAGTTCTTTTCATTTTTTCTGCGTAATTAGGCAGAGGAGCGGCCTTTGTTCTGCAGTCGAAAAGCATTTAGCTGGGCTTTTTGCCTCATGGTTGTTTAATTAGTGCTTTGTTGTGGGCTTTTGTCTTCCACAGAAAACAGGGTAGGGACCAAGATGTGTGCGGCACCTGCCACCGAGCTGCTTAGGAATGAGAGCAAAGGCCCCTTTCTCCCCCTGGCTGCAGCTGTCATGTCCCATTGGGATGCCTGGCCACTGTGGATGCTCTGGTTCCCAGGTGTACCCTTGTCAATGGTGCCACATTCTGAATTTTGCATTGTCTGTCTGATACACAGAGCCCCTTCTGGAACCTCTGCCCTACAGAGTTCTGGGGCCTTTCGCACCCAGTCTCTTTGAAAGGTGACTTCTAAAAGCTTTAAAAAATTGGGTTGCCCCCTGCTTTGCTTCTTTAGGATAGATTTAAAAAGACCTGAAAAGGGGGCTTTACTCCTTCAAAACCAGCTTGGGGTTTTTTTAACATACAAGTATCAGCAATACCAAGTCTAAGTCTCTCTCTCTCTCTCTTTTTTTTTTTTTTTACTGGACGTTGCCTTGGCGACCAAAGAAGTGGCCAGGGAGATTTCTCAGCCCATCGCTGAGGGCGGGAGTACTGCCTCTTTAACAAAGACCTTTCTTTTCCACTGTTTCCTGGGTGTTTGAGTTAAGTAAGTGTTAATGAAAACAAAGAGCTTTAAGGAGACTGACTATGGGCTTGGCTACACTTGGAAGTTAGAGTGCATTAAAGCATCCCCAGGCGCCCTAACTCCCAATCCGTCCACACTGGCAAGGCACTTAGAGATCCTGGACTCTGCAGCTGGAGTGCTCCTGGTATTCCACCTCCACGAGAAGCATAACGCTTGTTGCATCTCGGCTGAAATGCCCCAGCGTCAGTGTGAACGAGGTGTTGCATTACTGCGCTTTGATTGGCCTCTGAAAATGTCCCATAATCTCCTTAAGTCAAGTGGCCACTCTTGTCATTGTTTTGGAATGCGGATATGCCCTTTCAAAGCTCCGTTTCTGACAGCCGGCATGCTTATCTGCTCTGGGACAAAGCAAGCCATTAGTGTGGAATTTGCATGCTGTGAGTGTGTGAGAGAGAGGCGGGGGAGAGGGGTCTGAATTTACAAGACAGCATGCTGACACACTCTCAGCACCCCAAAAACCCACTCTCTCTCCCCCCACATACACACAACACACTCCCTGTCACACTCCACCCCACCCCCCGCATTTGGAAAGCACACTGCAGCCACTTGAATGCTGGGATAGCTCCACAATGCACTACTCTCTGTGGCGTTGCAAGAGCTGCTAATGTGGCCACACCAGTGCGCTTCCAGCTGAAAGTGTAAACACTCAGCAGAGTTTTCCCTGCTGCAGTCTCCGAAGGCTGATTTAATTCCCAGCGCTCTACGTCTGCAAGTGTAGCTATGCCCTATGTCTGCACTACGGACCTAACAGCGGCACAGCTGTGCCGCTGTAAGGTCTCCTGTGTAGCCACTCTATGCCAGCAAGATAGAGCTCTCCCACCGGCGTAATTAAACCACCCCCAACGAGTGGCAGTAGCTATTTCGGTGGCAGACGCTCTCCCGCCAATATAGCACTGTCCACATCAACTCTTTTATCGGTGAAACTTATGTCGGTCGGGGTGTGTTTTTTTTTCACACCCCTGACTGACATAAGTTTTGCTGACCAAAGTACTAGTATAGAAAAAGCCTAAAAATTGCTTCCTTCTCCCAGCTGCTTGGCTTTCTTTTCTTTGGTGTGTGTGATGCCATAGCCCTAGCAGTTCTCCAGTTGTCCAAGGAGACTTTCTGGAGGCATGAGGCAGACATGAATTTCTAATGTAAAAAATAAGCAGAGAATAAACCTTTTTAAAATACAAAATCATTCGGCCTTTTTATCCCTCGTAAAGCAGCCAAAAAAAGAAGAAACAAAAAAGGCACAACTCCAATATTCTTTTCTTGTAAGTCACTTTTAGGTCCTTTCTACATCGGTGAAATTTGCACTGATGTAACTACACTTATGCAAGCCCAAAATTAACCCCCATGATCTCCTGCACCAATGTAAAGTATGGCTTACTCCAGCAAGTTACTGGATTATACTTACATTGGTGCAGATTGTCACCCTTCTCCTACCGTCCCTGGTGGTCAAGTGCTTGGACTGTCCATTCTCCAGGACTGGAGCTAGAACTACTGCTTCAAATCCCATCTGCCCCATGCAGCCTGTCTTCATAACTAGAGCTCAATTCAACTGTTTGGGGTAGCACGCTTCTTGTCAAGATTTTAAAAAGCAAATATCTTTTGTCTGTGCCTGTTAAGGGCCACACTCTTAAAGGAAAAGTCAGCCTGAAGACTCTGCGTGCCCATATTTGCACAAGCACTTACTGTGTGTGCATGTGCAGTTTGGGTGATTACACACACACACACACACATGGGTAATGAGGCAGCCAGTCTGTGCGTGCATTTACAGTAGCTAAGTACTCAAATCAGGGTACATCATTCTGCACTGGATCTCAGGCCTCCTTTTTGAGAGTCTGCTCCAACTCCCATTCAAGTCCATGGCAGCTCCCATTGACTTCAATGGAGATGGAGCAGGCCCTAAAACATTTGGCCCTCAGGATCTCATGACACTTTCCCTAAGAGTAGAGATCTGCAGTGTCAATATTTTCCCTTTGCACCACAGCTGCGTAATATTTCGGTCTGCCAGGTGCTGCTCTCCTATCCCAGTGGTCGGTGCACCGATTCCTTTGTACAAACAGCATTCGTGCACCTCTTTGGGTGAGCAGGGGAAGTCATTATAGAAATGAAGAATGTTCTTAGGTAACTTATCAAGACAGCAAAAAATTGCTGCAAAATCCAATCACTTTCAAAGCTGGTTATTAATATGGAAGCAAATGGCAACTCCCAAACTGAGATGGAAAGGAAGCAAATGCAGCCATGGCATTCAGAAAAAAGCATTGACTAGCTCTCCCCATTGTAATTAAAGGCTGAGAGACTAGCTGCTCTGACTGCCATAGAAAAACTGCTCTACTGCAGGATTAATTTCACAATGAGAAATGGAAACGGAGAACCCTACCATTATTGGCATGAGACAAAGGGCTCTGATACACTTGCAAAGAAAGTAATTACTCCAGCCAGCCAGCAGGCTGAGGCATCAAAGCTGCTGCACTGAGACTAACCTATTTTCTATTTCTCTGTTGAATACATGGGTTTATAGCAAATATTAGGCAGAGACAGATGAAGCACACTGCATGTCATCCCAGTCCCTGGTGGATTAATCCATAAAACAGAGTGAAAAGATCACTGCTGGAACACACAACCTGGGTGCAAAACAAGTGAGATTTTTTAAAAACGGATCTTGTGCGAATGAATTGTCCTCATTCAGCATGTTTGGAAATACTGATGATGCAGGGGAAGGTGTAGGAGTTGATAAAATGAAATCCCTCATCTGCTTTGCTTTCAGACCAGTGGCTCAGTGGATGATGGGGACAGGGGTAGGTTTGGATGGGGACTGGGCTTTTGCCCCTAGCTTACAAGTTTCCATCTGCCCCACGTTAGTTGTTACTGCAGATGGCTGCTTGTTAAAGTTGTGAAATAAATCTGTGGTCTCAGTCTAGTGGATAGTTGTTCATGTCACATATCACACCACACTAATTGGTCCCATTGTTAGAACTCCCAGAAAACAGCCCAAGATTCTAACCGGCTATGCAGAATGATCTACTGTCTTGTCCCTAGAGATGGTATCCCTATGTGAGGGTTGTGGTAGAGTAGCTTGGTGGGGGACAGTGTGAGGGATACTTGCCCGTTTGCTGCCCAAGCTACAACGGACAGAGCCAGCTCCTGGTTCCATGGGACCTGTAGGAAAGAAAACATCTATATACCCTTGTTGATAAATTGTATAGTCAATTGCTCCACCACACTTTGATTTGTTACAAAACACACTCAAGAGACCAAATAACCAATGTCAGTCAGGTATATTGCTATAACCCCATAATAATATAGTGAAGGAGAAAAGTTCTATACAGTACCAGTCTCTGAGAAGCTGTCTTATGAAGCTGCAGTGATTGTGACGTTGCACTCCATATGTTTTAAGGAAGTATGTTAATAAGTGTGAATATGATGTAACTGGAATATGCTTCATGCAAAAGGTCTCTTGTAAAGTATCATTACAAAGCTTAGGATCTACTGAGTGTGGTCATCGTATTTGTTTGCATGTATTATGTCTATGTCTGGAGTTAGGAGAATAAGATATAAACTTGTATTACTGATGTAAACAAGTTAAGTGGAAGCCTTAAGGGTGCTTCAGAATCAATGACCTGTGAATGGGTGTGTTTACTGGCCAGCCTTCCTATGTACCTGTCTTCCAGCTATTAGGTAATGAAGAAGAAGGTCTCACGGGACATGTGAACATGTCACATGATACTGGAATTAATCTTTAACGTGGTGCTTTTCCTTTTAGAAGGAGGGGTGGGAACCCAGAGAGAGATAAAAGATTCCCACCTTGTGTCAAAGCTATAAAAGGGGGTGGAACAGAAAAAAGGGGGCTGTCAGTCATGAGAAACCCTCTAGTTACCACCTGAGCTGGAACTAACAAGGACTGTACCAGGGGAAAGGATTGGGCCCAGACTAGGAAGGAGTCTAGTCTGTGAAAGTAGCTTATTGGAACATCTCTGAGGGAGATTTAGCTGTATTCAGTTTCTTAATATATTAAGGTTAGACTTGCGTGTTTTGTTTTATTTTGCTTGGTAACTTACTTTGTTCTGTCTGTTATTACTTGGAACCACCTAAATCCTACTTTTTATACTTAATATCACTTTTGTTTATTAATTAACCCAGCGTAAGTGATTAATACCTGGGGGAGCAAACAGCTGTGCATATCCCTCTATTGGTGTTGTAGAGGGCGGACAATTTATGAGTTTACCCTCAGCTTTATACAAAGTAAAATGGATATATTTGGGGTTTGGATCCCATTGGGAACTGGGTGCTGGAGATAGGTGACCTGCTGAGCAGTTTTTGGTTAAAGTCTGCAGCTTTGTGGGCATGGACCAGACCTGGGTCTGAGTTTGCAGCTGGCAAGCGTGTCTGGCTCAACAAGGCAGGGTTCTGGAGTCCCAAGTTGGCAGGGAAAATGGGCTCGGAGGCAAATTCAGCACATTAGGTGACAGTCCCAAGGGGGTCTCTGTGACCGAACCCATCACAGTGATGTCACATCCACCTTATGCAGAAGGTATGTTCACAAAGTTACACCCTTAAAGCCATCTGTTTATAAGTACAAGATACTGTGTACATCATCTGAAACTACACTTCCACCAAGGTAGAAAGCTGAGTGGTTGTTTTCTGATGCCATGGTGTACCCCTTATCTCTTTGTTCTGAACACCTGCATTCTAGATACCCAAGGGCATGAAGACCCCTCCTAGTTTTGTACTAGAGTAGAACAGTCATATGTCTTGTCCTCTTCCTTTGGGACAGTCCAGTGCTGGCCTGTGAGAATAACAGCATACCTGCTGCTATGGTAAAATAATTGTATGATCATGACAGCTTTCTTATCTATTGAAGCCAAAGTTTACTTCAGCTAATGCAAGGTGTAATGAGATACTTAGCATATGTGATCAGGATTAGAGTAAAGGTATAGGTCAATTTAGGCACTATAAGAGCTGTACTTTTTGTGCTTAATGCCTACTAATATATGGTGTGGATAATACACATTATTTTATATATATGCTAGACAGCAATTATTGGCCAACACCCTGCCTCACACATTTAGGTATGAAGGGTTTGACGGCAAGATGAGTGACTAAGTGAGAGCTGCTTGTCATTACAGCAGGGGAGGGTTCTAGTAACTGGAGAAGAGGACTTGTGGGTTGCACTATTATTAAGAGGCAGAGGGTTCCATCAGAGGGGGAGGGCAGGTGAGGCTAGGTAACTGGGAGGAGGTTGGGCCTGGGTCTGCCCCAGCTAGTTTGCAAGGCTGGGCTGCTGAGTGGGGTTGTGCTAGCTAGAGCATCGTGTGCGCGCAGGTGTGTGTGTGTGAGGGGGGAGGGGTTGCTGCTGAAACAGAGCCATGTGTGACCATGCATTTCACAGTAGGGGCTGAACAGGAAGCAGAATTTGCTCGCACCTACAATTTCACAACATTGCAAAGTCTTTTTCCTGATTTTTCTTTTCTCTGAATTCCAACTGCCCACATCCCCCCAGTGCACCTGGAGTTTGGCTGTATCTAATCTGAGTGATGAGCAAATATACACATACCCCCCTTAAAAATGCAATCTACAAATGTTTATCCCAATCCCAAACTACCAAATTTGTTCAGAATGCTAATGTGTGATCTGATATTCATCTCTGCGGTCTTAGTGGTGGCCTAGGGTTGGCCCTAGCTGGCCTATGGGAGGATTCTGGTCTCCCCTAGTGTTGTCCTCTGTGTACAAGTTCAGATCGCATCTACTGCATACAGAGGGGGTGAATATTTCCCTTCTCTCTCTGGGTTCCCTTGTTTTGACCTGTACCTTCCCCACCATAGTCAGGTAAATTCTAGGTTCTGTGGCTCCTCCCACATCTAAGAGAGTTCTGGTGGGCTCCACTGCCTGGGTTTAAACAGGCTGGCACCTTTCCTTAGCACTGAAGTGACTTAAAAAAAAAAAAAGAAAAAAGATGAGTGGGTCCATGGTCCTATTTCTCCATGTAAGGGCAAAAGCAGTTCCTGGGCCAGCTGTGAGGATTAATGCTCAGGATGCTCTTTGAAAATGAACTGAACGAGGTAAGTGTGAGATTGAGGCATTCTTGTATCAAAGAGCATATGCATTCTGGTCAGTAAGACAGGTTGCTGTGTAAAACCAGGCTGCTTGGCCCAGGGCTTCTGTCTTTCAGAGATGTTAAAGCCATTCAATCTCTTGCCATATTTTCTTTTGGGATACAGGGAAGATTAAGGTTGGTTTCACATGTATGCATCTTAGAACGAGGCTCCTGCAAATATAGGGCCTTATTCTGCTTCTTGTTCACACCTTTGACCTCATCTATAACCTTTTGTCATCTTTGTGCTGAAATGTTCCCAATTAATATTAAGTTGTTAAAGATAAGGGTGCAGTGAAACCCAATTTAGTTTTCAGGTTCGAGCCTCTAGGTCAGTTACAGAAAAATGTATTTAGTAGAAGACCACTAGGTGACACTTTGCATAAGACAACCAAATTTTAGTTAAGCAAACACACATACAATTATCCCTTGCACAATACTACAATTATACTTACACTCAAAGATGAAATGGAACATCAAAGGGTGATCAGTCCACTGACTACAGAATGAAGTACAGCCTTATAATCCTGCAATCTAATGGAACCCTTCAGATGTTAATAGGAGCTCTCTCCCAGTTTAGCAAGGCTACTCCTTTTATACTCGATAGTAATACTACTTAACATTAAACCGCCCTTTGCCATTGTTGTATTTCTACCACCTCTTATTGGCTCTTTACATTACACATTATTTAAATTAACATCAGCAGCAATGTCCTTCTCCTATCACTACAGATAGAATTTTAATAAAATATTCCAAAATTCTCAAAACACTTAACCTTGCTCAGACCAGTTATGACCAAAACATAGCAGCAACAGAACCTTGTGTCGTGTCCTTGCTAACTTCAGTTTTCCCCATCTTACTGTCTAACTTCTCTCTAACTTTTCTCACACTAACACCTTCAGTTTCCCAGAGTCCTATACACTTAGGTTATGGGCCTAAGTTAGTCTACCTTCTACATATTTCTTAACCTCAACCATCCCGTTGGCTACACAGTGGAGTTACTCCTGATTTACACCAGGGCAGATGAGATCAGAATCAGGCCCATTATCTGGATTTCACTCTGCATTTTGCTTTAACACCCTGTTTGTGTTCCCATCCAGCTAGTTAGAGAGAGGCTACAGGCTCTGGGAGTTCTGCAGGGGGTTGGATCAAGATGTCATTAGAAAATCCTCACAGCCAGGTAGGTAGTCAGGGATTAGTAAAATGAGCAATAATGTTGATATGTGGCAGGGTGAAGTCTCCAGCTCCTTTCCAGTGTCTGATCCACTCTGCAAGATTAGCAACACTTGCTCTGTTCACCAGGCTGAGAGGTGATTATGCCAGCACCAGTCTGGGTTGTATGATCCCTTCCTAACAGACATGTCTTGAGAGTCGGTACCTAAATTGCATGAAATATTCACTGTAGGTTACTCCTTCTTAATCCGCCTCTATACAAAGGCCACCTTACCTTTGCATGAGTGTCCATGAAGGGGTCCAAAGGCACTTTAACTTCATAGCTTTCGCTAACTCCCATTAACTAAGTGTCCCCTTGCAGGCAAGCCCTCAGTTGTAAAAAAGGCCGCTTTTACTCTGGGCCTAGATTGACCTTTGTCAATCTGGCCCAAAGCCTTTAAGTACCACTTAAACCCTCTGGCTTGTAGATGATGAGAGTTTGGCTGTGCAAGGCTTCAGCCTGAGCCCATTAGGAGTTTTGAATAAGGAGGGCAGCATTTGTCCTGAGTAACACAGACCCTTTGATATGTCCGCTTATGGTGCATAAAGCTGTGTCACTGATGACTCTTTTCAGGGTTATCACCAGCACTGTGGTGCATCCCAACAGGCCGTAGTCTCCTCACAGATGGACCGCCACCCAGATCGATCTCTAACTAGGTCTGTAAGACTGGCTGGCTGTTCAATCTATGTCCATCAATAGTCGTCTTATTGCACCACTGAAACATGGGCAACTCATAGGAGAGACACAAAGGGGGGCACCAGCTAAAGGGGGGCATGTGACCCACCCACATAACCCACCACATGACTCCTCCCTGCCCTGCCCCCAGCCTGGGCCCCCACACTCTCCCCATCCCCTGTTACCTGGGGGGCGGGGTGCTCTGTGCCAGGAACTGCAGCGGCGAAAGGAGCCCCCAGCCCTGCCCTCTGGTGGGGCTGTAGAGATCCCAGGAGACGCAGCTGCGTGGAAGGGCTGGGGGCAGGGCTAGGGGCAGTACAGCCGTGCTGGTGGAGCTGCTGGTGTGGGGCCGCCCTCCCCGCTGTGCATCTGGGGAGGGGCACGTGACCCTTCTTGACTCCCAGGCGTCGCCTTTGCATCGAAGCGTCTGGTGACCACGTGATAGCCGGCCGGCTAGCAGCATTCCTTGGTAAACATGCCTCATTGATCTCTTTTTCAGTGTGCTCTTAAATAATAATGGGAACACCTAGCTTTTCATCAGTAGATCTCCAGATGCTTTCCAGAGGAGGTTGGTCTCATTATCCCCATTTTACAGGTCTACAAGCACTCGGTCTGCATGCAGACAGAGCTGCCATTTTCTTCTCAGAGTTGCCACAGCCTTGCAGTGGCGCTGGAACCCTTTTAATAGTGGGGGTGCTGAAAGCCAGCCCCCGATCCCTGTCCGTGTCCCCGCACAGCTGGGGCCGGGAGCAGTGCTGTGTCTCCGGGAGGGGGTGGCCGGACAGGAGTAATGGGGCAAAGGCTGGGAGCGGGCATGGGGCCAGGAGTGGAGCCACGCAGCCGGGACCTCATGTTCGGGGCCAGTAGCAGAGTCCTGGGCATGGGGCCAGTGGTCAGGACCCTGGGAGCAGGACCCCGGGCACAGGGCCCCGGGAGCGGGGCCAGCGGCTGGGAAGCGGGGCCGGCAGCCGGGACCTGAGCCCAGGTGCAGGCCCGGGGAGCAGAGTCCTGGGCACGGGGTCCCGGGATTGGGGCCCCGGCACGGAGCCCCAGGCACAGGGCCAGCAGCTGGGGAGCAGGGCTGGTGGCCGGGACCCAAGCCCCGGGCTGGGGAGTGGAGGCCTGGACATGGGGCCAGCAGCCCCACGTAAAACCTGGCAGTGCTGCAGTACCCCCCACACCTCTAGTTCCCGCGCCTATGCAGTCTTCTTACAAAGGACACACAGGCACACACACTGCTCTTCTTCTGGACACCCCCACTTTTGTTCTCATTGCTGGTTTATTTCATCTGCAATAAAAGTCCTTCAATCTGAAAGCTCTTGGAGTACAGAATGACATAACCCAGCTCTACCGTTTTCCCTCTGTGTTTAATTTTTCCCCGACACACACAGAGAATGGGGACTGTCATGTATGTCAAGATCTATGTGATTGTCCTACTAATTAAAACTCTCTTGTCCAAAACCTGGGTAAGCCTATATATTTCCCCTTAAGGGACACTGTCAAAAGCAGTTAGGCAGGCCTAAAAATAGGAGATGTCATGCATATATTGAGTTGTTTACTGTGAGTTGCATACTAAATCAGGTACTTCCTGGGCTAGTTATGGTTGGAGATGCAAAACAATGACATGTTTGGAATCCTTTAAGAAAAGATCTTTAACTTGAGACAAGGTGGGTTCGAACAGCGGTCAAACAACCATGGCAATACCCCTTTAATCACTAGCTTGGGATACAAGAAGCTGTCAAGCTCTGAATACAGTATAAGGTGCAGTCTGCTTGGAGTTACCCTCCTTGCCTTGTTAATGGGTGTCTCATTTGATACAACCAGCCTACACAATATTAGAAATATGACAGTTTCATAGACCCATAGGGCCAGATGCTGGCTGCAGACAAGTCATGTCAGGAATATTTGGATGACAAACCTTTCATCTGCCCTCTAGATTTTTTTTGTTTGAGATTCGGTCAGATAGTGGATAAAATTATTAGCAGAATTACATTTATTATTTGTATTACTGTAGCACCTAGTCATGGACCAGAACCCCAGTGTGCTAGGGATGGGAGGTGATTATGCCAGCACCAGTCTGGGTTGTACGATCCCTGCTTAACAGACATGTCTTCAGAATCAGTACCTAAACTGCATGAAATATTCACTGTAGGTTACTCTTTCTTAATCCGCCTCTCTACAAAGGACCAAAAACCAAGGTGTCTGCCCCAGGGAGCTTGCAATCTAACAATAAGACTCATGTTTTGGGGATCACCCAGACCAGTAAGGGGTTGTCACCACCTGCCTTGTAACCCTGAGGTGCCTTAATGCCATGCTACTATGGCTCAGAGCCCTGACACCAGCAGCCTACCCACAAGCTCAAGGTCTCACCTTGGCTCTCAGCACCAGCCCAGTTACTCTTTGCAGGGTGATCCCAACAGCCCTTCCAGTCCCAAATCTCCCCAACACTTGGCTTGGGAGGTGCCTCTCCTGGTCTGATTGCTCACTGTCCTGCTGTGAGGTGGAGCTGAAGTATTATGAGCACACTTCTCTAGGTACCCACTGTAACCATGGCTCAGTGGGGGTCACAACTGAGAATGCCAAATTCAGGATGAACTGCTGAGAAATAGAGCAGATACACCCCAAGACTGGTGGCTAATCCCCCATAGGATATACCAAACCAGCAACAAAAGTAAACTTCTATTTCATCACACTGACTAACAAGAAGACATAAAGGTAGTTTCCTCAGGCATTCCAGTTCTTATATCAGTACCAAAAACACTGGATTCAGAGATGAATGGTTATTTACAACCAGTTTCATCAAATAATAGGTTCTTCTAATCCCAAAGGACCAGCCATACCCCCAGGTCAATATAACTTAGATATTACCCAAAAATCACGCTGAGGTCAATCCTTTAGTATCTAAACTCTAAAGGTTTATTCATAAAAAGAAAGAAAGGTAAGAGTTAAAATTGGTTGAAGGAATCAAACACATACAGTAATTGCAAAGTTCTTGGTTCAGGGTTGTAGCAGTGATGGAATAAACTGCTGGCTTGATAAGTCTCTGGCTGCTTCCAAATCATTGGAAAGTCCTCAATTCTTTGGTTAGAATGCTTCCATTAGTGTAAGTTCAGAGGCTTGGACAAAAAAGAGGCTGGCGCAGGATAGAGGCAAAATGGAGGGGTTTCCAGGGCCTTTTATATCCTCTGCCATGTGGAAGGAAACCCAATGTTCTTACTGTGGAAAATTACAGCAACAAGATGGAGATTGGAGTCACTGGGTAAGTCACATGCTCATGCATTTCGCCTAGTCATTGCAGGAAGCCATTACCTACATTCCAGACAGCATGTTTACATGACAGTCCACTCAGAGTATATGGGCATTTCCCATGGTCCCTTGTCAACCAAATGTTGTTTCTTGATGAGCCACTTAATTTGAATAGTTTCTCCAAGATGTGCTGGTTAGCTACCTTCTGGGCGGTACCCTAGAAGCAAACATTTGAAATTCAAGTATAGAGCCAATACTTATAGCTTCAAATACAAAAATGTTACATGCATACAGATAGCATAGTCATAACCAGCAAATCATAATCTTTTCATAGACACCTCCTCACTTGACAATCTTTGTACAAGATTTGCTGCAATTATATAACAGTGGTTGCAACAATCATCTATATGGTCATATTTTAATCAGATAACATCACACCCACATATTCATAACCATAGTCTGGATATATATCTCAATTATTATCATGCTTAGAACATTACAGGCTTTCATAAAAGACCTTACTCAATAAATTTTTATGGCACCGTGACATTGTATTCAAATGCTTATTCTTTTGTCTCAACCCCTACTCCCCACGTTTTCCCCCTGGTGGACCCAGACCCGGACTATCACAAAAACAAGAGACAAACAGATGGATATAGACAGAAGGGGGAGTGCAAGTAAACACTCAGATGATATTGGTCAGCATGGTAGGCAGCGGTATCACCGCACTAGCAGCAAATAATATATTTGATGTTATAATGATGTGGTATTAGATGGAGATTATTTGAGCACCCATATAACAGGGAAAGTAATGCAAAGAATCATTTGTTGACTAAGCTCTTTGGAGAATAATAGCATTATTAATGAGGATGACATTCACCTCTGTGCAGATAGCCAATGCAAGGCCCATGTACCATTTATAATCCCATAGAAGCCATCAGCTAGGGTTTAAGTGTGATTTAAGTGGGGCCTAGGCTTTGTGCCAGTCCTCTCTGCACAGGGAATTTAATCATGAATACATTATTCAGCAAATGGTATCTGACCAGCTCTTTGCTCCACTTGGCCATACAAATGATTCCCTTTGGAAATTAAATTAATCTTCACGCTGTATTTACTGTCCCAGCATTGCCACCCCCCAAGCCTTCAGAAATCATGAGTCAGGCCTCCAAAAACATGAAATTGGCTTAAAAATCATGAGATTTTTAAAAAAGGATAATACATTTGGCCTCATTTTATTCAGCTTTTGGTCTCTGAGACTTTAGGGTGTACATTTCCAAGCTTCTCTGTAGCCACAAGGGATAGAAACTTTTTTTTTTTTTAAAAAGATGAGATTCTTACCTAATCACATGGCTCCAGAACCTGGGGCTTTCAGAAAACCATCAAATATCCAAATCCTGCAATAAAATCACAATAGTGGGCAGCATTGTTGCCTGTAATGTTTCCTTTCCTCCACCTTTTTTTTTTTATATAAATGGTGGAAAGCACTATATAATAGCTATGTACTATTAAACTCCGAAGGTAGAAAGAGAAATAAAAATAAAGCCACCTTTACTTCTCCTGATCCATTGATACTTGCCGTTTGTGGATATGGTGGAATTTCTTCCCCATTTTTCTCTTCTAGCCAGATCAGAGCACAAACAAGATGCAATCTGCTCTGACCTGTCTCTTTGTCTATCAGCATTTCTCAAGTGCCCATAATTATAGTAGCTAAGCTCAGTTCTGAAGCCCACAATTAGACATATGTATTTGCAGTGAAGTTGAAATTCATCCCTCTGCAGTGGGCTGTGTTTCCCTTTGACTGGGTGGATGGGCTCTGCTCTGTCTCCATTATCTCCGAAGATACCACGTGCTATTGTGACCAGTGGGCTAAGTCCTGCCCTATGCTTTGCTGGATATTTGCAGCCAGGTCCCTGCATCAGAATAAAGAGGCTGCATTCTTCTCATCTGGCTCAGATGGGGAAAAAATGATCTTGGCCACAGCCCCAACTTGAGCGATCCAGGGTCTCATAACACCTCTCTACTGTGCATCTGTTTTACAAACAGCAGCTGCCCCCCTCAGAGCACCACCTCGTCCAGTGGCTCCCCCCAAATTTCTCTCTGCCTCATCTGGAGTAAGTCACAGCCAGCTAGCAGCTGTACACAGTCTGTCAGACACGGGGCTAGTCATCGCATGCTCCAGCTGGGTCAGGTGCCATGGAAACAGAGTGAGTGCAATCAGCAGACTGCATCCCCTTAGGCTGAAGCAGCTAGCCAGTATTCAGGGCCCAGCAGGGTTGGGTGAGTAATTGATGGTAGGAGTGAGGACTGTTCTTGGTGTTCACATTTTGTAAGTCCTGTTTCCCTAAACACAGTAGAAACAAATGGCAGTGGGCAGTTTCCTTGCTCAGAAATCCCCAAGTGCCGCTCCCGTGAGCAATGTGCCCAAGAAACTGTCTCACTGCTTCCCCTCAGGGTCGTGCTCCCATCTCTTTGTCCCGGCTTCCTGCCTCCAATCCCCCCTAGCCTCTGCATCTGCAACCAGGGAAACCCCTTGAGGGGCTCTTTGTCAGAGGGTTGTCACTCGCTCAAGGCAAGGAAGGAACGGTGGTGAGCGCCGGGGTCAACCACCATCCCCCCCACCCCCGGGGTGGGGAAGAAGGCTGCTAAAGGTTGGATCCAACGCAACATTGGTGGGGCCCGTGAAGGGACTGGGGAGGAAACTGAGCAGGGAATTGTTTCCCCTTCAGTCCTACTGCTGGAGGCAGGGATTGAGGTTAGGCTGACTCCATTGGGCTTTGGATCAGTGCCCGAGGCAGGAATTGTCTCTGTGTCTGCAAGTTCCTAGCACAACGGGGCCCCAATCTTGACTGCAACAGCTAGGAACTATGGTAACATCAATATTAAATAATGAAGGAAAAGAAGAGGCCCTGAATCATGAATGGCTATCCTACCATACAGGTCCCCCTGGTTAGATCTTCATAAGGCTGCCCAACATTTGCACACAAGAAGCTGCCTTTTCTCCTAGGCTAACATTTTGGCCTGGCCTCAAATTCTGTGGGTGTAATTTGCTCCCATAAATTTTGCACCCATAAGTCTGAAAAATGAATCAGGGGTACAAATGAGAACACCCTGCAATCAGATAATTATGGATGAAAATACTCATGCTGTTCCCATAAGTGAAGGTATTACCCACACAGGAAATCTTCACTGCTTTAATTATACCAGTATTGCTAAAATGGTGCAACCCCACCTGTGGACATGGTTATAGTGGTATAAAGGTGCTTTACAAGTGTTGCAAGTGCAGCCTGGCAAGTACCCCTCTGTACAGTCACCAGTCTGTTGGGAGTAGACCCAGTTGCTGGATCCCACGTGCTTCCATGTCAAATGGATCTAGGCAGAGTCTAGTCTGTTTGCAGCTCTGGGCCTGTAGGGCACACTTCCTGGCTCAGACTGCTGACTGAGCCCTTCCTTGGGATGTGGACTCAGTCATCCAGCCACTCTAGATCTCAAAAATCTGTGTGGGAGAGATCCCCCCAGCCACTGCCAGTCATTTACATATGCTCCCCCAGAGCTCTGCACAGGCTGTGGGTGCTCTGTGCTTCTTATTTAATCCCTTGGTGGACTCTGTGACAGGAAGGCAAGGGACACAAGCTCAAAGGAATGTCTTAACCAGTCTCTTTACTCTTAAAGCATTCAGGAGTTACAGCTCTTTGAAGACAACAAAAATCCCAAGATGTCCCCTCCCCTTATCGGATCTCACCCCTTCTTTGAGTCAGAAGTTCAGCAGCATTGCAGGCTAGACAGACTCTCTTCTGCCCCCTCTCTCTCTCCTGCATGTGGTGATGGTTGCCCCACCTTGCACAGAGCAGATGTCTGCTCTTAAATAGGGTCTCTCCTCTGTGCCATGTACTCAGTCCCCATGATGCTCACTCACACATCCCTCCAGGACCCTGTGTAGAAAGACCATTTTCCATGGAGGTGGACAAGCAGTTGAGACAAAGACCTCAGTCTTGATGGCTTCTCTGTGATCATCCTTCAACAAGGGGTTAAGTGCCTTTTCTGGGCAGGGCTGCTGTTTGAAAGACAGTACAATGGGCTTCCCTCAGGTAAGTTTAAACTTGTGTTCAACACAATAGAAACTGGTTTTCATAAATGGATACTAGCATGCCCCACTCTGTCAAGACCACTATAGCTATACCTATATAGGCAGGGGAATAACTACCGGTATGACTGTGTCCACACTAGGGGTTGTGCCAGTATATACTGATATAAAATAACACCCCTAACCAATATAGTTATACTGGTAAAAGTTTTAACCGTAGACCAGGCCTAAAAATGGGTGCAGTCCAAGTACTTGTGTCTGCAAACACCTGAGTGCAGGTGCAAACAGGATAGAGAAAAAATATTCTGATTTGAACTGTCAATTTATTACAGCCACAAATGAGAGGCCACTCTTGAGAAGGCCGACCCAGATAAACAGGGGAGTTGGTGTACACCAGCCACAACTCATGGCAATAAACACACAGGACATTTCCAAGTTGGGTGCAGAAATAGACAAGTCTGCACAACTTCCCCTTCCACATTGCTCAGAATTGGGTAGAAATGGGGTGGAACTAGAATTTGTGGGTCAAGTTTCATCGGAAAAAAAAAAGCTTCCATTCCAACGAGCCCCTGTCTGGATCGCGGAGGATCAGACTGTTATGTTCATCACATACACACAAAGAAGTTAAGATATTTTATAGGGTGTTTATGCTTTCTGGGAGATTGCAATATAATGCTTCTAGATTATAAGAAATAAAGTAACCCAATACACAAGACCCCAAAACAGAGCGAGCCAAAGCAGGCTGCTCCCAAAGGCAGCCAGGCACAGGTCAACCTACTGCGTTCTAGGCTAGCTCTTTGCAGACTCACCGCAGAGGTGCCAGATTTCATGCTTCCCTCAGAGAGGCCCTAGCCTGCAAGCAGGACCAGGAAACTCCTTAGGATTTAAAGTGACAGCTTGTAATTTATTTGTTTTTACTATAGTTTTCCATACACCACTCAAACCGATTTCATTCTTGGCATGAACATATGGTGCAAATGATAATATCAATATCCTTTTCAACAGCAGGTTTGCTGAATTTACCATTAACTTAGATAAGCTATTGTAAATCTGTCAGTGGGTCTGCTTCCACCTAGCTGCAATAGCAAGCCACGTATGCTATTTATCAGGCTTCTTATCCAGAAGCTGTAGATGGAACCACAGCTGGCTCCATTTACAAATAAATCATGCAGAGGTTATGAAATTTTTATTCCTTAAAAATTATATGATTTTAAATGTCAAGCTTAGCATGATGTGGGCAGGATGCCTGCAGTTTCTCAGCCAGAGTAAAACTGGTGAGGAGCTCTCTGAAGACAGACAAGCTGAAAACATGTTTTTTTAAAACAATATACCAGAGGTTTACAGTCTCTCATATGCTTTTAATTGGCTGTTATTGTATGTACATGTTGATATACTCCAATTTTCTGCCTTATCGCTACTACCACTGTTCTAGCTCTAACCTACAGCGCACCTAAAGACCAGAAGTGCTAGGAGCTGTGCAAACACATCATGAAAGACAGTCCCTGCCCTGAAGAGCTCACAGTCTAGACAGGACACACAATGGAGGGGAGGGGGCACAGAGGGTACGGCTATGCTGCAGCTAGGGCAGGGTGATTTGCGGCTTGCGTAGACATACCCACACTAGCTGTACTGAAACTAGCTCATCAAAAATAGCAGCGCAGGCCGCACACATGCATACATACCCAGGGGATCGGATGGGCTTGTGCAGCCCGTCCTGGAGCCAGCACTGCCATATTCTCATGTCTGTTTTTAGTGAGCTAGCCAGGGTACAGCTAGTGCAAGTATAGCTATACAAGCTGCAAATCACACTCTCAGCTGCAGTGCCGACATATCCAGAAAGGGGAAGCAACTCATCCAGGATCACCACACAGTCAGGCAAAGAACCCAGCCCTCCTGCGCAGTGTCCTAGCCACTCAACTGATGCCGTATGCTTTGGGGGCAGGAACCAAGGTGTGCCTGTTCTGGAAATCATCTACCACCCACTGGCTTGGGTTGCCCAAATCACTGTAGGGCCACATGGGAGGAAATGGAGAGCAGTCCTATCGGTTTTCCCAAATCATTAGATAGACCCTGCTGGAATCCTCCCTGATGTGTGATTTCAGACTGTGTTCCTGTGCTCTCCCTTTCCAAGGTTCCCTTGATTTTCTATTGGATCAGTATATTATTGTTAATATAGCGCTAGCTATGACTCCATGACTCTCTGTCACTGTAACAATGAAGCTGGGAACCTGCATGGATGCCAAGTGAGTGCTAAGGATTTCAACAAGAAAGCCAGAGAGGAAGAATGGCTTAGATCAGTGATACTCAGACTGAGGCTCATGAGGAGCAAGTGGCTCTTTGCAGCACATGATATTAAAACACTGATTTAATTATTAACCAATCAGGATGCTTTTACTATGTTATTAACCAATTGTTGTTGACAAAATAATACTTGGTCAGTCAGGGGTGGAGTGGGGGTGGGGCTGAGGGTGGAAAAGGCAGGACAGGGAGCTAGCCTCCCTTCGGGGACGCTTTACCCGCTGCCCCTGGTTGAATGCCTGGGCTGGCCATAGGCTTCTTGACTTGCCCAAGATCACACAATTACCCTCTGTGTCTTGTTTCCCCCTCTGTAAATAGCACTGCCTTTCCTCAAAGGGGTTCTAAACCTATAGAGCATGTACTTTGCACACATCCAGGTGACTATGTAAGGGAAAGGCTGTGGAGAATCAGGCCCAGCGTTAACTTCTGAGACCTCCAGACCGAAATGTGCAGATCTGTAGCAGTTCCTGACCTTCCCAGACCTCTATATCAAACTGCAATATTTCTATTGAGACACTATTTGAAGTGCAGCTGTACCTGTGCGTGGGTGCCTCTCCCAATCAACTCCCAAACACAGTCTACACTGTGTAAAATCCAAACTCAGCCCCTTGCTGGAGTTTGGCTTTATTAACAAAAATAGAATATAAAGTTCAGCTCAAACCTTCTCCCCAGACCTGGCTGCTCCTAAGGCTTCTCCAGCAGGACTGCCCAACCCACACTTTAGAGCCCAGCTCTCCAGAGAGCCCTTCCTACTTCTCTAACAGCCGGGTGGGCTGATTGGCCACCCATCTCAGTGATCACGTTTTCACTTCACAGTTAAGCCAGGTGATCAGCACCCAAGTCAGTCTAGCACAGATGTCAGCATCCCCACTGCAAAGCTCTTTCCATGTTACTGTAGCCTTACAGTTTCTGCACTCACCAGGGTGCGCATCCCATGGTTGAGTGTGCTGAGATGTTCTAGGATTCTTTCCCAGTCACTTGTCCGTTGCAGGAGAACATGTCTGTCTTTCAGCAGGAACTGTATGAAGGATACTGGAGGACTATCAGCACTCGAGTGATTTAGCCAATGCCCTCACTGCAGTGGGTGGGTTCCAGTCTGAGTTAAAGCAGAGCGTCAGTTCTAACCTTACAGCCCATCCCCAGCTGGGTCAGCCAGCCTGGGCTCAAAGCCCCTCCAAACCTGGGTCAGTGGTTCATCTACATGGACAGTATGGGGATGAAGGCTAAAACCTGGGTAAGAGCCCAGATCAACTGTGTAGTATTGACATACCAGTGAGTCAGCAGAAGCCACTTAGGTGCTTGATCCTGCAGGGAAAGGGCTAACTGGGTGGAGATTTTCAGGTAAAGACCATCAGCCTGTTATATACTGAAACAGCTTTGAATCTACCTGCCCTCAAACACCCTTCCATTCAGCTATTCTTTTCCTAATGGTCCATCATATCACATAGGCTGCTGCATTGTATCATGTCAAAATGGTTTCTTATTAACTCCTGCCCATTTCAAGGCTGGGTGTAAAGTCAGAAGAAGCTTCTAAAATGTCATTTTCCCAATATCAGCTCAGTCAATTTTCTGGAAAATTAAGTGCTAGCCAGTTTGTGTCTCATTCTGATGCCCTCCTAGGATACAGCAGCATTGCCAAAGGGAGAGCATTCCTGAGACAAGCATGGCTTCAGCTAACATGTTGGAGTAGCCAAATGCCCAGGGCATTAGGTAATTGCCTATGGCCTTGCATTGACACAGAACATAAAAGGGGGGATTCTGTTCTTTTCTCCCCCATTTGGCTCCTGTCCATGGACAAAGTTTATGCCCTTTCACTTTGTTGTTAGGAACTTCCATCTCTGCTGGACCGAGAGAAGCACCGAGTGCTTTTGGAGAGAGGACTATCAACACAGTGCTGGGGGAAGGAAAAGGTTAAGGGATGATCTGTTGCATGAAATGCATGGAGACTCGGTGTGTAAAGCAGGCTAATGCCTGCACTACCAGACAAGGAAGGAGGAGCGGGATGTGGAGAGGAAGAAAGTAGAGAGGGAGGTCCAAAGGATCAAACAGTACCCAGACCATGACCAGAGGTTGAGGGAACAGAATGAAGAGCAGCAGAAGGAGCTATGAGTCGCTGTTCATGCTCAAGACCCCAGCTCCAACACCATCATCAGTATCTGGACTCTCCTCTATGCTGCCACATCCTGCAGCCAACACAGCCACTAGAGAATTCTGGGGTGGAGTGAGCTATGAACCACGCCATAGGCTGGAATGGGCAGATGTTCCCTATGCACGCCAACCCATTCAACTGGGGCAAGGAGAACAGGTACATTTCTGACATCCACTTCCACGATCATTGAGTGTGTCATGCTTGCATGTTAGGTAAGGACACACTTTTGCACCCCTTTGAACTTTCCTGCATTTGTAAAAATTGTTGTATGGTTGCAGATAGCGGAGATGCCAGCAATAGTTTTTCAAGTCACGGTTATTTTAAATATTATTTGTGAATAAATTGGTTTAGTTGTACAATAGTTTTGCATGTGAGCACCTGGGAAAGAAGCAGGGGTCAGGAAGTTATTTAATAAAGTCTCAACCTCTCTTATAGAGACAAAAACCAATGGCAAGTAAATGGGTCTGTAGATTACAGCACCACACAGCATAACAGGCCCCCATCACATCTCCTCACCCACATCACCATCAGGTTGCCTGCGCCAGACCTGCAAACCAGCAGTGTTCTAAGCCCACTCCTAGCGAAAGCTCTCATCTTTATCCTGGTAGATGTTGTACAGGGTGCAGCAGGCCTCAACACCACAAATGGCATTGGTCACACAGGCATCAAGCGGGTTTTATAGGTAGTGTCCTCTTGCCTTCAGTCAGCCAAATAGATACTCCACCACCATCCTGGAGTCGCTCTGCCTGTAATTAAACCTTCTTCTGTCAGGCGCTCTCGCATCAGGGTAGGGCTTTGTGAGCCAGGGCAGTAAGGCTGAATCTCCTAAAAGAGTGCACACAGACATCCCCTTGGTTTCCATGTTATTGATTGGGAATAAGGTCCCTCCCTTCTTGTCCATACTGGTATATGCCAGATCTCCTCAGCCCCTGGTGTCATGCACCCTGCCTGTGCATCCTATGTCAGTGTTCACGAATCTGCCTTTGTTGCCACCCAAAGCCTGTGGCGGGATGACATATTACCCTCTCCCATTGATATTCATGTGCTCCTTGTGGCAGGCACACGAGTGCCATTGATGGCTCCAGCGTAGTTTGGGAAGCCCATTCTCTCAAAGTCAGGACATTAGCCATGCCAAGCACCTATGAGTGAGCCACAGTGATCATAGTCTCACAAGCCTTCACTCCCAGAGCACCGAGAACTGGCTTGCTGTCACTGACCTGTAATCATCTGGGGTAGCCAGCTTTCAGCTGGCAACAGCAACCCACTGCTGGACTGCCATGGCCTCCCATGTCCGTGTATCCTGGTACTAGAGGGTTGGGGCAAGCGCCTCACATTGCTCCACGAAGCTCTGCTTCATCATGAGACGTTCTGGAGCCACTGCAGGTAATTCCAGATCCATACAATGATGTGGTCTCACCATATGGTGCTAGTTGGCCTGTACCAGAGGCACTGGTCTACACGTGGAGAATCTGCAGCAACTGCAAATGCAACAAGTGTTTCCACAATCTGCCAGGTCACCATCCAGCTGCTGTGTGGTCTGCTGCATGCTGTTAAACAGCTGCTGTGTTTCAGCGGTGGATGGCGTGATCCCTGCACACAGTGTATGTTATTTTGTTTATTTGGGAGGAATACTCCAAGATGATCAATAATGAGTTGCCTTTCCATTGGATATTTCATCGAGGAAATCACGGTTCTCTACAGTTATTATAGACTCAACACTCCGGTGATGTAGGTAAACATTCCTCTCCCCTTTGACGGTGTAGGAAACTGAGCCACAGAGCATTCTGCACCAGTGCAGTTAAATTACTTGCCCTGGGTCACATGTTGCAGCTGGGGAACAAGCCCAGCAGCCCTGAGTCGCAGTTCCCTGCTCTAGCCTTTAAGCTTTGCTGCTTCTCTTATGTTAAGGAGAATAGACAGGGGTGACTGACCTTTGTCTGTAGAGTAAGGTGGCTTGGTTCTGAGCAACAAATAGGTTTCCTGCCCCTCTGTTGTTGTTTCACTGATATTTGTCTTCCAAGTTGTCTCTGTGTCCTTATTTTTTCCTCAGCCCCATTGAGATGGGGTTTGTGTCCCACATCAGTGGTGAGATTTCCATATCTAAGAGGATCCAATCTCCCCTGAAGTGGTTGCTTCTGTCTGGCGATTTTGCGTAACCCTTTAGAGACAGTTGGGTAACGATGGTTGTTTGCCTTCCTAGACACTTGGATTAATTCCCTCTTAACTACTTTCCTGTCTCTAAGGGCGCTTTTCTTCCTGATTCAAGACATGCACAGACTTTAATACAGAAAATTATGCCTTTGCCTCAGGGTCCTTGCTCAGGTATGTCACAGGGCAAAAAGTAAAACACACTGCTTTAGACACAAGAACCTATCCAAAGGAAGGGTAACAGGCTCTCCATAGGACAAGCACCACTTACCACTGCCCATTTCTTCAGAGCCAGGTCTCAGTCCACCCACCAATGCAAAGGGACATTTAAAATTCTAAGAGAGTCTTGTATCACAAGGTGCTCTGTTCACCTCTCAACCACACGTCCTCCTGGCCATTCTGGGGATTAGCTCTGCCAGGCCAACACCCCTTCCTGCAGTCTCTCCACCAATCATCCTCTCATGCTGCAGCACTCTCACAAGAGCTACAGCTTCCTCTTTGTGACTTGGCCTTCTGGCCAGGTTGCTATGACACTCCCCTTCTGGGGTATCAACCTCTTTCAGGGCAAACTGTCCCATACCTTGCTGCTTCCCCCCTGAGCCTTTCCTACTTTTCCAGCTTCCTCCTCTTTGGGTTTGCCAACCCAAACTCCCTTCTCCGAAGGGAATAACTGTAGACAACATGCCATAGTCCCAAACACACATCCCTTCACCCAGGGAGTGACTACAGACTACTTCCCTGAAGTCACTTTCTGCCCTCAGCTCCCTGGCTTTATAGAAGCCGAGCTTGTTCCCTTATGAGGGCTTTCCTCTTTGCCTTGATTCCCCCAGCTGGCAGCCTAATAGATTAATTGGCCTCTCTGGTCTCCATTAACCCCTTCAGGGCAAGTGTGGGGAACATACCCTATCACACTTGGCAATAACACAAGAGGCTGAAACAGCGTCATCCTGAAGCACATGGACACTTGCTTATTGCCCAGAATTCTTTGCATCTCACCATTCCCCATTGAGATGCAGTGAAATCTTGGTCCCTAGATCTGAAAGATCCTTCCTGTGTGCTGCATGTGAGAAACCAGGAGCTTCCCAAATCAGGCACAGACACAAATGCAAAGTCTCCATCCTTGGAGATGGAGCAGTGCTGCCGGACATTTTACTCCCTTGTAGGATTGCCAATTTTGGTTGGATGTATTCCTGGATATTTCATCATATGACATAATCTTTAATTAAAGATTAATCTTTAATTTCTGGAGACTTCAGGACAATCCTGGAGGGTTGGTAACCCTACTCCATTAGGTTGGTCGGTTAGGTTATAGTCAGCTGGGAACAACACTCCCAGCAACTGCAACATCCTTTACCTGCAGCAGAATGGCTGTCCGAAAAGGGGTGAAATTCTTTCTTGCATTCAAACAATCTCACCCAAAGCCATATAAGCAAACCCACGCACCCATGCACCATTACAAGTGGGAACTGATCCAGAGAGCTGGAAGATCTGAACTAAAACTTAACTCCACTGTTTGTATTATGCTAGAAATATGCAGTTGCTTTTCCAGGAAACGGTGTGTTTTTTTCCCCCTACCAGTTGCTTTTAGAATGATAGTCCATAACCATTTCTCTTCTTGTCTGTATTCTGGCTCCAGTCCCCAGTATTTCATGTGTCCCTTTGATGGCCTGTTTATTGACAGTGGTGTTTTCTGAATGGCTGCCTTTCCTAACAGTGATCTCTGCTTCACTTTGTTCAGCTCAAATTCCACTTTGCTGTGCGGGCTTCTGTGTGTCAATTTGTTTGGACAGAGGTATTAACTGGCAAAAATGGGAGCTGCTGTCATATGATTGCTGCCTTAATCCAGGCTGCTGCTGGGCTCTCGCTTTTCCTCTGGGCCCAATTTCCAAATGGGGGCACCCTAAAAGGATACCAAGCTCTTACTTTAGGGGGCTCAGATCAGCACAAGAGGTGCTTATTTTTTCTATTGCTAGGCTTTTAAGTGGCGACTCTCACTGGAATAGAGTAGAGAGCACACCACAAATCTAAATAGATTGATCCTCACAGCATCTCTGAGAGGCAGGTATTAATGTCCTTTTTCACAGATGGGAAAACTGAGGCATAGAGTGAGGTGACTAGCTCAAGATCATGCAGAAGGAAGTCTATGGTGGAGCTGAGCTTAGATCTAGAGCTGGTTGAACAATGGAGAGAAAAATCAGCTGAAATTTCGGTACATTTGAAAGCATTTTGAAAACATCCCATTTTGTTTTGTAACAAGTTGCTTTACTTCTTCTGGATTTGGTTCAAAATAGTTTCTTTTCTTTCTGTTCGGACAATAGAAAATTTCCAAAGTGGACAGTGTGATGGGGTGCATACCCCCCACCCTCGTTAACCATGGGATAACAGGAGCCTGAGCCCAGTTAGAACAATGGGTGGTACTGGAGGGGTCTTAGGCCTGCTTAGTGATCACACCCAGCTCGGGAGGAGCTTGGTCTTCATAAAGGAATGAACACAGGGGCGTGAAAGAATGGCCGGGGAGGGGATCTAGCTGAGAGGTAGTGGGGAGTGTAGGGGGATTTCTCTCTTGGGCTAAAGGTAGCTTGAAGCCTGGAGCCAGAACCAGTAAACATGGGTTCCTGAGCCAGGAGGAATCCTAAGAGGCCGGGGGAGGGAAGCTTGTAGGGAGAGGCATTTCCTCCTGAGCCCGGTGGAAGCTGGAGGCAGTGAAGCCCAAAAGGCAGTGACAGTAAAGCCTAAGGGACATTTGGGGACAGTTGGAGAGGAGCTGCAGGAAGGGATGGGCTCCTGTAGCACCCCCAGGAGGGGAGATTCCAGGGAGGCAGTGCTCTGAAATAAGAGTAAGCAGGAACTTTGCAGGCACTGGGCTGGGCCTCAGCAAGGAGCCCTGAAGAAGGAGGGTGGGACTGGGGAAGGGAGCCTGGGAAGCTGAGGGTGTCAGGGAAGGCCATTGGAGGCAGGGAAAACCCTGAGCACAGATAGGTGAAAGGGGAAGCTACAGGAGATGGGGACTCTCACTGTAGTAGGGCTCAGTACAGACCTGAGACCGAGGGGGTGGGACTGGGGAGACACAGTTTGGTACCGTACTGGGAGTTGAGAAGGACTAGAAGTACTGCAGTTGAGGTTTCTTTGAGTGGTCAGTGCTGAACATCCTGGGTCTCGGGGTGTGTCTACACTACAAACGTTTCCACAAGACAGCGGCAGCTTTGCTGCTGTAGTGTTGACACTTATTGCAGCGATGGAAGGGGATTTTCTGTTGCTGTAGTAAATCCACCTCCTAGGCAGGCCCCATTCATCCATCGGCTCAGCTGTGTTTACGGTGGGGGTCAGGTTGATCTGCTATGTTGCCTAGAGCGTGAAATGGTTCACAGTCCTGAGCGATGTAGCTAGGTTGACCTAAGTTTTAGATATAGACCACGCCTTAGTGATCCCCAGGCAGAGGGGCGGCAGGGAGTGGAGCTGTGGGTATTGTTTTCTGTGGACTTGGGACTGGACTGGAGTGCCCTGGAAGGGGCGTGGAACTAAACCATGACCTGGACAGATGGCTGAGACCACTGCCAGAAAGGGTGACCATCAGCTGTGGCCACTAGAGAAGAAAGAGCTGCCACATCCAACCACAAGGGGGTGGGCCAGCGGTGAGCCCACCTTCTCCAATGGATGTTCCATTTGGAAAAGACCATCCACTTTGTGACCTAGGTACCCAGTTGGAAAGCTAGACAGTAGGACTGCAGGAAGGGGAAATTGAACTAAACCACTCTGCAGAGCAACTGGTAGGCTAGAGGCTTGTGTTTAGAGCTTCCATTGGGAACGAGTGATTGCAACAGAAACAAATCTGGGGGGACATGGAGCGGTTCCCACAAAATCCCAGTTCTGAAGTAAGGCTGAATTTCAGAAGGAGTGTTTTCTGTTAGAACGATTCCAAACAGCTCTAGTTAGAACGCCAGTGTCCTGAACCTTAAGCCATTGCCTTAGCTGTCAAACTGTCCTTTCTTTATTAGACACCTGTTGGGCTGAATGGTCAGATGCAGGATGTGGATTTTCTAGAAAGGGGTCAGCGTTTGAGCATTGGACTCTCTATCACTCTGTCTGTTGCTATTGGCTTGTCTACACTAGGGAAGTTTCCACTGATGTAACTACATCAGCCAGAAAGAGGCCTGTCTACACAGGTTAGGGTTTTTGAACTGGTGCAGCTACATTGCTGCAGATAGACCACTGCAAACCGCTCGTGCACATGCACTGTGCTAGTGTGAACAGGGCTGGCACCAGTGCCACCAACCAGGTGCTTATATTGGTGCCAGGCAACCTCACTGGAAGGTTGCAATAGTGGAGCTATGCTGCTGAAGCTACTTCTGTGCATAAAAATCCAGTATGGACAGGGCTTATCACTAGCTTGACCCAGCCATTCTCCCCTCCGGTCCATGCCCTACACCTCCAACAGTTTGGGGGGATAGGGGTGTTTATGCAAATTAGCTAGTTGAGTAATTTGCATAAAATGTGACACATGGAACTTCACAAAACTTAGCAGTTGTACATAAGTCTGGCTACCTGTTTGTCCTTTGTCACCCTCCTGTGCTCAGCAGGGCTCCATCTCGGTGCTGCAGTGTCACCGAAAACCTGACCTGACGGGAGCTGGCAGAACGAACTTAAAAAGGAGAAGAAAGAAGAATAACTTCATGGTCTGTAACAAATCAGCTGGCAACAGCCCAGTTCTGAGAGACAGCCAGACCTGGGGTATGGTGAAGGAGGTCCCAGCTTTTCTGGATGCTGCTTTTGCAAAGCTTCCATCCCGTGCTGCTCCCCCCCGAAAGCACATTGGTGCCTGCCACCCTCCCGGGCTTTCACTCTCCTCTTGCTTTTAACCACTCCCTCTTTCCTTCCAACAGTCACTGTGGTTTCACCTGGGGGAAGGCTGAGGAGGGGAAGTGGTTCTGTCTATGGGATGGAGCTCTGTCTATGGGATGGAGCCAGTGGAAAACTGTCTTTTGAATCATTTTTGTATCAAGCAGCTGTCTTTTGTCCAGAACAAACATTTTCATTTTGGTCTAAAGTTTCCATTACAAAAAAAAAGGAAAATCCCAAACTTAATATTTATTTAAAAAAACGAGCGTAGATTGTGAAAACAAATATTTTCCAGTTTTATGCTTTCACTTTTGGGGAGGATCATCTTTGTGACGTGCAACCATGTGGTACCACTGAAATGCAGCTCCCTCTGGGGTGGAGGATGGCAGGTAACTGGTATGCAGTACTATCCAGCAGGGGGTGTAGCTGGGATTTGGGCCGTCACCAGGACCTTATGAAAAGAGCCCTGGGATCATTAATGTTGTGCCTGGAATGCTAGTCCAGCTTGGCTCTCTTTCAATTTGTACGTCATCATCATTTTATTAAAATAATTAAAAACCTATGAACTTAACAGAATAAAATAAAAGCCACTGTGTCAAAGTGCAGCTGGAGGGGAACGAATCTTGCTGCAGGCTGGGTGTAGAAGTCCTGCATTTATGTCAGGGGCAGATCCAAGTCGTGCCATTTAAATTCCGGACAGACCTCGCTCAAAGTCTGGGAGTGTTAGGATGCCGGGGTTTGGCTTGGCCTACCACAGTGATGGAGCTAGCTGTGAAGTTTGTGCTCAGGACCCGAATTCAAAGGATTTGGGGGCTCTGGTTCAAAACCCCTTGGTAGTTTGTATGTGAGCAAAATTTATCCATAGAGCAAAATTCTGCTTGCAGATCTGCTAAGGTTTGGGATCCTAGATCTGAGAGCAGAATTTTGCCCGTAGCAGGATGTCTGTGGAAAATTCCTACTCTCTAGGATAAACTTGAGTTTTACAATTGACCCCTTTGAGGGATATGGCAAAAGGGAATTACAGCAGCCGTGCTGGAGTAACCCTGCCCTACCCAGTCTATGATCATACATCAGTGAGCAGAATGAGACTGCCACGCTCTGGGGAGACTGCAGGTTGGATTCCTCTGAAGTGGAAGCGTCCCTCTCTTTTGAAACCCTCCCAGCTGTCTCCGCGGGAGATTAAGGCAGATGAGCTGGAACTTGGTGCTGAGGGGACGAGATGCCTGTTAACAGCACAAGCACAAAAGGCAGATGCAGCTAAACAGCCTCCTCTGCAGCAGTAATATGTCTCTGTCCAGCACTAGATTAATGGGCGTTCTGTGTACCGGTGAGCGGGCTGGCCAGCTCGGGTCTGGCTGACAGAGTGACTGCAGATCCCCACACCCCCAGCAGCGCTCTGCAAAGGCCCTGATCCCATCCACAGTCACTGCAAGAGGGACTCTCTCTGGCCTATAAAAGGATAGAGGCCATTTGTCTTCATAAGGATCAGTCGCTCTGAACAGCCACCTGAGCTTCCCCCGAGGAAGAACGGTCTTACAGGTACGGCTGGGAGCTCTGTGCTCTGTTCCTAGGGCTGCCCCAGGTTGTGAGCAGCGGGGCTAAGGTGCCGTACTGGCGCACAGGGGCTCTGTGCTCTATTCTGCCATACATTCTCACTGGGATTTTGGGACAGTCCCTTTGGTCCAAGTTTTTCAAAACTAGCGTCAAATTCCAGGTGCCCTGTTCCTGGGGGCCCAAGCTGAGGCATGGCAGGCAGTAGCTTTCAGAGGTGCTGAGCACCTGCAGTTCCAAGGTGGGACTTATGGGTGCTCAGCAGAACCAAGGGGGCCTGATTTTCAAAGGGCATTAGCTGCCTAACTCCCATTGCTTTCATGCATTTAACTGCGTTCAGTGAGAGTTAGGTGCCCAGGTGCTTTGAAAATTCCCATCTGTATCTTTAGGATTCTCAATACCTTGGAAAACCTGGCCCTAAGTCTCTTAGTTTGGGCATCCAAAGCCAGTGGCCTCATTCGAAAACTGGGGCCTTATCCTCTGTGCCTCTGTTTCCTTCTCCGCAGATGGGGACTGCAATACCTGCCTTCAGTTACTGGAGTCGAGAGCCAGACCTGAGAGCAAAATGTTGCCCACACCAGGCTTTACCAATTCACTAATATTGTGGTCAGGGGAGGGGAAGTGCCTTGAAATCCTTGACTGGAAGGTGCTAGAGAAAGAGGCAGCAAAGGGTCATTGTTCTAGCCTGTGAGGCTGACATTGTGTTGAGTGGACTTGCTGGGATTTCGGGGGATTGTGCCTTAATGGGAAATCTTCCACAGCGACTCCGTTCCTCACTCTGCTGAGAACTGGGCCGTGCCCCTGAATGTAAAGGAGCTCTGAGCCTCAACCACACAGTGAGGTGAGCCTTGCTCGCCATGCTCCACACAGGGAGGAGCAGGGACAGATTTCCTGGGTGGTACCAGACTTGACCTCTGCTAGTGGAAATGGTTACGGGAGGCTGGGTGTGACACGGCACAGCGGTGGCTCCTGCCAGTCAGAGGTCCATAGGTCTCTGCCAATTTAAGCAGAAAGGAATGTGACATTTGCATCCTGTGCCATAAGGTGACAATGGCATGTCAAGATGGTGTGACCAGGGACTCTCACTCATGTAGGGCTGGGCTCCCAAGATGTGCTTGGCCAATGAACTGCTGGAGGGTGAATGTGTTAATGTGCTCATGCTGAGTGAGCCATACCTGAGGCAGCTGGGCTCTTGGGAAAATTCCTTGTGGGCACCTGATGCATGCCGAGATCTCACCCCTCTGACCCACGGAACCCCCACTGGCTCACCCAGCCACCCCTTGCTGAAACAGGGTAGAGCATCCCAAACGCCTCCTTGTGTGTGTGCAACCTGCCTCAAGTCCGCCTTCTGAAAATGCTGGCCTGGGCATGTCAGCCAGCCGGGGCAGCTGTGTTATTCAGTTATTGCAGGGTTGCCGGCTCTTGTGATTCTACTGCAAGTCTTGTGATATTTGGGTGTTTTATTAAAGCCTGAACTCCTGGAGTCATGTGCTTCTGAGCTTTCATTAAAATAAAAAAGGACCTTTCTAACGCTTGTGATGGTGGAGAAAAGCTGGAAAATGTGACCCACATGCACCCGAAAGGTTCAGGAACCAGGAGGCAGATAAAAGAATCCAACATTTATTTTTTTGTTGCGGGGAAATTAAGACAATCTCATGATTTTTTGTGGCCTGACTCTTGAGGTTCTTGATGCTGTTATTGTTCTGAGTCACAAGTACTGCCTGCATGGCATTCAAAACCCTCTGGAAACCCCAGCTCCCTCCACTAGACCCATGGGACTTTAAAACCAAAAGCCATGGGACCCTCCAGAGGGGCCATCCCATAACCGAGTCCCCACTTTGTCCTGTGGCCCTTATTGTTTGTTCCTGTCCCTTGCTGCAGCTTGTCAAACATCCGATTGTGAGATCTTTGGGGCAAGGACCATGCTGTGTCCATACTTGCTCTATAAAGGGCCTGGCACATTTGAGTGCCATATAAATAACAAGTCCCTGGCCGTGCTTCCATTTCAAACAGGGGCCAGTGGAATGGATTCTATGGTATAGTCTCAACTGCACCATTCTCTGTGCAGTAAAATCTCCAGCCCAGCTGCTCCTTTTCATTCCCTTCCTTAAGCGGTTTATTGCAGCGGTGCCCCAGAGAACTGCCCAGTTTTTCGGGAAGCTGTTTGGTGGAAAAAGTTAAAAGTAGGCCGGTGCGAGCGAGGCTGCTGAAGTTCCCTGGCTGTTCTGTTAACAGCTGTGTCCTGATCCCTCCAGCTTCGAACTGGCAGAATAAAAAATGAAGCTTCCAGGGGCTTTTTCTCATCCCTTTTTGCCTCATGTTCCAAGAAAGACAAAGAGAAAGCAGTGCCAGACTGGGCAGAGTACCGCTCACCTCGGCAGCCCTGGTTTTGCTTCAGAGGGAGTAGACCCAGTTGATTAGAGCAGGGGACTGGCTTTCCAGGGATCTGGGTTCAGACAGGAAAGAGGATCTGCCTTGTGGTTAGGGCTGGGACTGAGTCAGCAGAGCTTGGGTCAGCTCCCAGCTCTGCTACAGACTTGCTGTGTGACCTTAGTCCAGTCCCTTCACCTCTCTGTGCTCAGTTCCCCACTGTAGAACAAAGACAATCCTTCCTTTCTGTCTTGTCTCTGTAGATTGTAAACTCTTTGTGGTAGAGACACTCTCACTATGTGTTTATACAGCACCTAGCACAAGGGAGTTGCAATCTTGTTTGGGGCCTTTCAGTGTTACTGTAATATGTCTAATGAAGGATTCCTTGGTTTATTCCTGCCAGTGATTGTAAAAACAGCATCATCTTATGCCTCTCTGATTCCACATCAAATGTCCCCAATGACAAGTCAAAATGAGTTTTGTCTAAGTGTCTTCTTCTGCAAAGGTGCTCCAGGATCTGAAAGTCAAGCCAACTTGTTCTTCCTCATGCCTCCTTCCCCAGAGGTAAAGTCTCTGTAGCTCAAATTGTGCCCTCACTGACACCTGTAAACTGCTTTGCCATCAGTGGACTTGCACAGGACTGGAATATTGGAAACATTTTGGCTGATGCTACACAAGGAGGAGCAGCATCCAGCTGACTCTCCCATCACTGTGCTGGCTCTGCGGTGCTAACGGGAGTGACACAGAACTGTAGGGCAAGACGTTGCCATTTATACACAACCACTTTTCCTGGCAGAACCGTACGAAACTCTCTTTTTGCAGCATCCTGTGGACGTACTGGGTACCGTGACTTGTTTCCTTCAGCCCTGGAATGACAAAATCAATAAGGAAAGTTACTGTAACTAGCAATACGTTTTGTCCTGAAATTTAATCGGATTGCTTCTTGGGATTGCACTGGTCATCAGTCACCCCAAAAGGCCCCCGATCACGTGGCATGACGCCTGGGTTACTGCACTTTAATATCCCTGTAGCAAACAGCACTTGCCATCAGCACCAGAGCTACCCAATCCAGCTTCTGTCTAAGAAACAAAATGACCTCTGTGCAGTGGAGTTGTGTGCTTGACACACTTCCCCTGGACTGACGTCAGCAACATGAAGAACAAGACTGGAGTACGGTGCAAACCGCACTAGTGAAAGTCATGGCCTGCTGCCTCTGCTTGCTAATTATAGCCCCGTGGTGGAAACGCTGGAGATTAGGCCTTCTTGTGCTGAGGGCTGGAATCCAGTGGATGATGAATGTGGCAATGATTAGCTCACTCCCTCTCCCTCTCACACTCTGTTTTTTCAGTGGCTGTTCTCTGTCAAGTGCTGGTATGTCTGTGCGGCGCTACCTGCCACTTGCAGATTAATGGAGCTGCGTTGAAAATTGCCTGCCAGCTGCCCAGGCAGGGGGTACAGAGTTGTACTGCTGAGCAGCCGGGGACATGAAGATGGAGAGTTGTTTTAACCTTGTTGCCTTTTCCAGAAGGCCTCTTTCGAATGGGAAAGCTGCTCTCTTGTGCCTGTAACCGTCATCGCCAAGTAGACGCACGTACAAACATCTCCCTTCTCGCGGTGGATCTAAACCAGCTCTGGCATCGTGTCAAAGCCTGGCTAGTCTGACAGAGCAGAGGAGGGATCTCAGTACTGTGGGGGATTTCCCACACCTTTGGCATGGGCCAAGCACAGATACTACAGGGCTCCCCTTTGCTTTGGCTGAGCACTGACATGGGCTTGCTTGCTCTCCTCAGCGCCTGACCTTCCCCATCAGATTCAGCTCCAAGCTGCCCCCTGCACGTCCCTTTCAGAAGGAGGGAATTCACTCCTGTTCACTAGCCCAGTCCAGCTTCCCTGCAAACCACTGCACTCGGGCTAAGCAGTTGTCCTCCTTTCCCTAGCTAGAGGGAGACAGTTGGTAGGTTTTAAGGCCAGAAGACACCCTTATGATCCTCTGGTCTGAGCTCCTGCAGCACACAGGTCAGAGAACCTCCCCCGGTGATTCCTGCAGCAAATCCTAAATTCTCTGTGAGCCACAGCGGCTCCTAGGAACATAGGAATTGCCAGCCTGGATCAGACCCCCTGATTCATATAGGCCAGTCTCCAGTCTCTCACACTGGCAGCAGCTGATGCTTCAGAGGATGGGGCAAGAACCCCACAGTAGGTGGATGTAGGATAATCTGCCCCATGCAGGTCTCATCCTGATCTCTGGGACTGGTTTAAGCCCTGAAGCACAAGGTTTAATATCCCTTCAAAATATCTCACCATTAATTATCTTTCAGAAAGACACCCAGTCTTTATTTAAAGATTGCCAGTGACAGAGAATCCGCCATGACCCTAGGTAAGTTGTTTCAATGATTAATTAACCTCCTCATGGAAAGTGAGAGCCTTATTTCCAGTCTGACTTTGTCTAGCTTCAGGTTCCAACACTGGATCTCATCATGCCTTTTTCTGCTAGACTGAAGAGCTGTCTACCATTGGAAATCTCTTCTCCATGTAGATACTTGGAGACTGGGATTAAATCAAAGTTAACCTCTTCTCTGCCACTTCTACAGGGCATCACATGACATGCCATTCTTCAGTTCCTCTGTGGTCAAAGTCAGGTATTTGCTACGAGGGACACAGTTTAAGATTAGCCAGAGAGACTGTTGCTGCTAGGTTCAATGCTGACTCCAAGAGCAGCCTGAGCCATTTTGCCGAGCAGGGTGGAAGTCATGTTTGGAGCCTGCCCACTCCCGGAGTAGCCATGCAAAAAATTCCCAAACCAACAAAACCAAACCCCACAGCTGGCCAATCATCAGAACAAAAATGGCTGGCCAATCAGAGTGGAGGCAAAAAAACAAACAAACAGTGCGCTTGGAAGTTGCCACCCAGGATAACCGCCTTACTTGCCCGCCCCTAGAACCAGCTCTGTCTGGCCTTTGCTAGCAGGAACTGAAACTCAGTCCTGTCTGACGACTGTCAGATGGCCAGGATGGGGATCCCAGCGCATTACTCGTGGACAAATGTCCACCTCTACAATGGGATATGAACCCCACATAGATGCACAAAGGGTTAACAGAAGACGGGGAGCTCAGTTAGCGCACCGGGCTGCACCTGGAGGGAGTCAGGCTAGATTTGTTGTCAGACCCAGTTGGGTTGTCTTGGTAACGGAAGAAAGTGACAGCTACAAGGTAGATCCAGGAGAGGGACCCCAGCCAGGGAGACCCAGGAGGGAGAGGGTTAGAGTGTCCTCATGCTGGGAAAGGACCCCCAGGGAAGCTGCAGGAGAGAACCTAGCCTGCCCTGGTGGAAAGGGGCACAGGGAGGTAGCCCTGAGGGTTGGGATCCCATCTCAACAGGACCAGGGAGCTGCGGAGAACCTCGTGGGACGAAAGGCTCAAGCCCAGATGGGCAGAGGTTGTTTAGTTGGGTTTGGTTTGTCTGGAGTTTTCTGTTGTGTTGGAGGATGCCAGAAAGGAAGCCTGGGAACTGGCTGCTCTGAGAGAAGAGTGGGAGCGCAAACGAGCCCGGTATGCCGCGTTGATAATTAGAGTTGTGTCGGACACTGTATGGACATTGATACCTTGCAAGGTGTGAGACTTTCAAGGGACCATTGCAGGGCCAGAGTGGCAGGAGGCACCATGGGAAGAGACCTGCTACCCCACACCTTTCCCGGGGCTGGTAAGTCACTTTTCCACCACCTCACAAAAACACAAGCTGGTTGTCAGTCAAAGAAAAGGGGCCAAGGGTTGATAACACTTTTAAGGAACATTTTCACTTAAAAAGTGGTTTTTGAATATCACCTAACACCCCTCCTGGGAAGCGTGAAATAAGGGGACAGTGAGGCATAAAAAGGGGAGGGTGTTTCTCCAGAGCCACTGATGTGAGCCAAGATTAGAACCCAAGGGTCCCTAGTTCCCAGCCCTATGCCCACACTACAGCTCTCCATGCAAACTGCACTCTGCACCCATCCTTTGTCCCTCCCAGTTTAGGGGCGAGATGCACCATTTTGCCATGAGCTCGGCGGGCCCCAAGAAAGCAAAGCAAAGACAGCAATCTTTGGGCTGTCTTAGGGTGACCATAGAATCATAGAATCATAGAATATCAGGGTTGGAAGGGACCCCAGAAGGTCATCTAGTCCAACCCCCTGCTCAAAGCAGGACCAATTCCCAGTTAAGTCATCCCAGCCAGGGCTTAGAATCATAGAATCATAGAATCATAGAATATCAGGGTTGGAAGGGACCCCAGAAGGTCATCTAGTCCAACCCCCTGCTCGAAGCAGGACCAATTCCCAGTTAAATCATCCCAGCCAGGGCTTTGTCAAGCCTGACCTTAAAAACCTCTAAGGAAGGAGATTCTACCACCTCCCTAGGTAACGCATTCCAGTGTTTCACCACCCTCTTAGTGAAAAAGTTTTTCCTAATATCCAATCTAAACCTCCCCCATTGCAACTTGAGACCATTACTCCTCATTCTGTCATCTGCTACCATTGAGAACAGTCTAGAGCCATCCTCTTTGGAACCCCCTTTCAGGTAGATGAAAGCAGCTATCAAATCCCCCCTCATTCTTCTCTTCTGCAGACTAAACAATCCCAGCTCCCTCAGCCTCTCTTCATAAGTCATGTGCTCTAGACCCCTAATCATTTTTGTTGCCCTTCGCTGGACTCTCTCCAATTTATCCACATCCTTCTTGTAGTGTGGGGCCCAAAACTGGACACAGTACTCCAGATGAGGCCTCACCAGTGTCGAATAGAGGGGAACGATCACATCCCTCGATCTGCTCGCTATGCCCCTACTTATACATCCCAAAATGCCATTGGCCTTCTTGGCAACAAGGGCACACTGTTGACTCATATCCAGCTTCTCGTCCACTGTCACCCCTAGGTCCTTTTCCGCAGAACTGCTGCCTAGCCATTCGGTCCCTAGTCTGTAGCGGTGCATTGGATTCTTCCATCCTAAGTGCAGGACCCTGCACTTATCCTTATTGAACCTCATAAGATTTCTTTTGGCCCAATCCTCCAATTTGTCTAGGTCCTTCTGTATCCTATCCCTCCCCTCCAGCGTATCTACCACTCCTCCCAGTTTAGTATCATCCGCAAATTTGCTGAGAGTGCAATCCACACCATCCTCCAGATCATTTATGAAGATATTGAACAAAACCGGCCCCAGGACCGACCCCTGGGGCACTCCACTTGACACCGGCTGCCAACTAGACATGGAGCCATTGATCACTACCCGTTGAGCCCGACAATCTAGCCAGCTTTCTACCCACCTTATAGTGCATTCATCTAGCCCATACTTCCTTAACTTGCTGACAAGAATACTGTGGGAGACCGTGTCAAAAGCTTTGCTAAAGTCAAGAAACAATACATCCACTGCTTTCCCATCCACAGAACCAGTAATCTCATCATAAAAGGCGATTAGATTAGTCAGGCATGACCTTC
Source organism: Natator depressus (assembly GCF_965152275.1). Classification (NCBI taxonomy): domain Eukaryota; kingdom Metazoa; phylum Chordata; order Testudines; family Cheloniidae; genus Natator; species Natator depressus. Next base: position 24,971,229 of record NC_134246.1, read on the forward strand.
CCTTGGTGAATCCATGCTGACTGTTCCTGATCACTTTCCTCTCATGTAAGTGCTTCAGGATTGATTCTTTGAGGACCTGCTCCATGATTTTTCCAGGGACTGAGGTGAGGCTGACTGGCCTGTAGTTCCCAGGATCCTCCTTCTTCCCTTTTTTAAAGATTGGCACTACATTAGCCTTTTTCCAGTCATCCGGGACTTCCCCCGTTCGCCACGAGTTTTCAAAGATAATGGCCAAGGGCTCTGCAATCACAGCCGCCAATTCCTTCAGCACTCTCGGATGTAACTCGTCCGGCCCCATGGACTTGTGCACGTCCAGCTTTTCTAAATAGTCCCTAACCACCTCTATCTCCACAGAGGGCTGGCCATCTCTTCCCCATTCTGTGATGCCCAGCGCAGCAGTCTGGGAGCTGACCTTGTTAGTGAAAACAGAGGCAAAAAAAGCATTGAGTACATTAGCTTTTTCCACATCCTCTGTCACTAGGTTGCCTCCCTCATTCAGTAAGGGGCCCACACTTTCCTTGGCTTTCTTCTTGTTGCCAACATACCTGAAGAAACCCTTCTTGTTACTCTTGACATCTCTTGCTAGCTGCAGCTCCAGGTGCGATTTGGCCCTCCTGATATCTTTCCTACATGCCCGAGCAATATTTTTATACTCTTCCCTGGTCATATGTCCAACCTTCCACTTCTTGTAAGCTTCTTTTTTATGTTTAAGATCCGCTAGGATTTCACCATTAAGCCAAGCTGGTCGCTTGCCCTGTTTACTATTCTTTCGACTCATCGGGATGGTTTGTCCCTGTAACCTCAACAGGGATTCCTTGAAATACAGCCAGCTCTCCTGGACTCCCTTCCCCTTCATGTTAGTCCCCCAGGGGATCCTGGCCATCTGTTCCCTGAGGGAGTCGAAGTCTGCTTTCCTGAAGTCCAGGGTCCGTATCCTGCTGCTTACCTTTCTTCCCTGTGTCAGGATCCTGAACTCAACCAACTCATGGTCACTGCCTCCCAGATTCCCATCCACTTTTGCTTCCCCCACTAATTCTACCCGGTTTGTGAGCAGCAGGTCAAGAAAAGCGCCCCCCCTAGTTGGCTCCCCTAGCACTTGCAGCAGGAAATTGTCCCCTACGCTTTCCAAAAACTTCCTGGATTGTCTATGCACCGCTGTATTGCTCTCCCAGCAGATATCAGGAAAATTAAAGTCACCCATGAGAATCAGGGCATGCGATCTAGTAGCTTCCGTGAGTTGCCGGAAGAAAGCCTCATCCACCTCATCCCCCTGGTCCGGGATGAGGTGGATGAGGCTTTCTTCCGGCAACTCACGGAAGCTACTAGACCAGATAGCAAGTGTAAAAAATCGGGACAGGGGTGGGGGTAATAGGTGCCTATATAAGAAAAAGCCCCCCAAATCAGGCCTGTCCGTATAAAATCAGGACATCTGGTCACCCTAGGAGTGATTCCTCACACTCCATAGAACTGCCTTGTGCTTGACTGAGCAATTCACAGTCATCCCTAATGGAGGTAATTAGGGGCAAATTATGATCTGTTATTTAGATTGATGGGACACAAAATAACTTAGTTTTAAAACTCTTGCCCTACTTGACAAACTATCCCACCTCAAAGTGCTTATCTGAAGAATTTGCTGAACATTGGGGAGGGGTGGAATGGGGGTCAAATCCTGCTGTCCTTCCTCGGATAGGTGGATCATTGGTGCACCTCACCTCAACATTACGGCTGCCTAAAGTGGGTCAGGTAACGTAAGTGGCTGGAATTCTATGGCTGTGTGGGGCCAGAGCAGTGGTGCCAAAGGGGAGATCTTGTGTATTTCTTAAAGCCTCAAATGCTGGTCTGAAGAGATTGTGTGAGAATCTCAGCTCTTTCTTTCTTTCTTTTTCTTTTTAAAGTTCAAGTTTCTAGCTCTTACTGTAGAGAAAAACTTGAAAACATGAGTGCAACATAAAGGCTCAAAGACCAGCTAGGGAAATAAAAAGAACCCAACATTTATTTATAAAAAACCCACATGACTTTTAAGCCAATTCCATAATTTTGGGGGGTCTGACTCATGATTTCTGAATGCTGAGGTTGGCAATGTCGCAGGAGGTCAGACTAGAGGTTCATGATGGTCCCTTCTGGCCTCTAAAACCTATGAATCTGTAAGACTCAGCCTGAAGCTTCAACCAGATTTCAAGTTGGACCCAAGCCCTGAGACTTCTCAGAGGGTTGGGAAGGTTATTTATTTTGTTGACACTTTAAACAGGCTAAAGAAAGGACCTAATCAATAATCTTTACAAATTGCTGCAACAGATATTTTAGTAACATTAACTACTAAATGTGTGCAAAAGGGATAATGAATAACATTACCCCGCAAAAAGGAATAAATTATGACTAACCACACAGGCTGTCAGCGAACTACAGGGAAAGGTCTTCCACAGCTGCTGGTAACTGTACGTCTCTCTGCGTATGTGCTGTCTTTACTAACTGTTCAATCAATAAATCCAATCAAAGCTGACTTAGCCAAGGTTTGTTATTATTGAATTAATCCAGACTTGAGAGAACTCCTCTCACTAAATATATAATCACAGTTAACATTTGTAGCAATTATTGATGATCAATTATTTAGTTATTGGTTATTGGAAAATTATTAATGATTATTAATCATCAACAATTTTAAATGCCTGAGCCACAATTTGCAATCCATCAGTCCCATCCCCAGGCCTATGCCCTTCACTTGCTACATCATACCTCTTTCTTTAGGAAATGATGGAAGGCAGGCTAATAAGCACACGCAAGACCTAAGCCAATGGATTGGTCTGTTGCAGCCCTATGATGCTGTACTAGGGTTCCCTTGGATGTCAGATGCCATGCAGAGTTGGGATGGGTCATGATGAATCGAACGAGTGTTTGGGGAAAAAACAGCTAGGTTCGACAGGAAGTGATGGTAAAAAGTAGGAATGGTAAAAAAGTACAAACTCCTGACAGGGGAAAAAAAAAGTCACACGGTAGCCATTGGCTTAGGGGGCTGTTTCTGGCTTTGTGGGGGGAAGGTTGCTGGTTCAGATTCTTGTGCTGATGCTGAAAAGGAAGATATGCTGCTAATGCTGGGTGTCCAGATTCCATTCAAAACCCACGAAAGCATGTGCTACCTCAGGGTGGGAGTAGGAATCTGTCTTGTATATAAGAGGTTGTGTATGCACACTAGCAGCACTTGCAAAATACAGTTCCATTTTGCAGCTCGCCCCCTGGACTAATTTATATGCTCCCTGTGGTGGCCCTATTCCCCACACTGGCCCTGAGAGAGTTGAATTAGGCCAGGTGGGCCCAATCAGCCAATTAAGCTGAAAACTGGGAGGATGCTAATTAGAGGGAAGCTCATCTGTGAAGAACAGATCATCTATAAAGTCAGGAGGCCCACTCAGGGAAGCGTTGAAACCTGCAGTCTCTCTCTCTGAAGTAAAAGGGAAGGAACCCATGAGGAAGGGTTTACCTAATAGCCCTAAGAGAGAGGTGGTCTGACTAGGAAGGCTGAAGGAGAAGCTTAAACAAGCGTGGTAGAAAGTAATGGAGGGAAGAGAGCAGTAGGGTTGGTGAAGATCCAGATTTGACTTGCTCAATGTAGGGCCCTGGACTGGAATCCAAAGTAGAGGGTGTGTCATAAATATAAAGGGAAGGGTAAACACCTTTAAATCCCTTCTGGCCAGAGGAAAAACCCTTTCACCTGTAAATGGTTAAGAAGCTAGGATAACCTTGCTGGCACCTGACCAAAATGACCAATGAGGAGACAAGATACTTTCAAAGCTGGGGGGGAACAAAGGTTCTCTCTGTCTGTGTGATGTTTTTGCTGGGACCAGAGCAGGAATGCATGTCAGAACTCCTGTAAAGAGTTAATAAGTAATCTAGCTAGATATGCGTTAGATTCTGTTTTGTTTAAATGGCTGATAAAATAAGCTGTGCTGAATGGAATGGATATTCCTGTTTTTGTGTCTTTTTGTAACTTAAGGTTTTGCCTAGAGGGATTCTCTATGTTTTGAATCTGATTACCCTGTAAGGTATTTACTATCCTGATTTTACAGAGGTGATTCTTTTACTTTTTCTTCTATTAAAATTCTTCTTTTAAGAACCTGATTGCTTTTTCATTGTTCTTAAGATCCAAGGATTTGGGTCTATGTTCACCTAAGCAAATTATCAAGCCTTCCTCAGGAAAGGGGGGTGTAGGGCTTGGGGGAATTTTAGGGGGGGAAAGACGTTTCCAAGTGGGCTCTTTCCCTGTTATTTTTGTTAGACGCTTGGTAGTGGCAGCAATAAGGTCCAGGGACAGAAGGTAAAATAGTTTGGGGAAGTTTTAACCTAAGCTGGTAAAAATAAGCTTAGGGTGTTTTCATGCAGGTTTGTACCCTAGAGTTCAGAGTGGGGAAGGAACCTTGACATGGTGGCAGAGCTGTGGGATTAACTTGAAATCATTTTGAGATCAATTTGAGATTTTTTTGAACCAGAAGCACAGATTTTAAAAAGGAATTTTTTTTCCCTTTGGGCTGCTGGAAAGCAGGTTTTCAGCTGAAAGCAGTTAGAGGGGTTTTTTTTGTCTCTGCTTGGGGGCCAGAGCAGAGACAAAAGGGAATTGTCTTTTGTGAGCTGGAGTTTTCTCTGCCTAAAGGCAGTGTAGTTAACCTCCTGCAGGGAAATTCACAAATTCTTCACAGACCTGAAGAGGTGGGGGTTTTTGTGTGGTGGTTGTGTTTTTTTTGTTTGTTTGTTTGTTTTTTAAGCTAAGAGCAATGAGAGGGTTTTTCTGTCTATTTGCCTGGAGACAAAGGTGTTAGGTTTTTTTTTAAAGGATTTTTCTGTAGGCTGACAATCACTATCAGAGAACACAGGTATCCGGTGACAGCACAACCTATTTTTTTTTGACAAGCCAAGTTGTTTGTTTTTTGTTTTTATTTCTAACTCTCGGGTGTAAAGTTAGTTAAAAACAGAGAGGCAAACATGACAGAAACCAAGGCAGAAACAGCCAAAGAGGCTGCCCACAAGAGAGCTATAGAGGCAAGGGAAAAAGAAATGGAGGAAAAAGAAAGAGAGGAAGCCTGCTGAGGCGGAGAAGGAAAAAGAGAGGAAGCATGCACTGGAGATGGAGAAGGCAAAGGCTGAGCGGAATCTACTGGATAACCCTCACCATCCTTCCCCAACAATCCACAAATGGGAGAGACTATGTCCACAGTATGATGAATCCAGTGATATTGGTGAATATTTTCTCACCTTTGAGAGACTGTGCACTCTCCATAAAATTCCTGACGCTCACAAGATGACCACATTGGTCGCAAAATTGACTGGAAGAGCTCTGGACATACTCAATAAGATGCCTATTGATGAGGCTTCTGACTATAATAAGTTCAAGGATTTGGTTTTAAACCAATTTCAAATTACATCTGAAACGTACAGAGTAAAATTTCGAACCCTTAAGAGAGGGCCTGGACTAAGTAATGTGGCTTATCTAAACCAGATGAAGGATCTGTTAGATAAATGGGTCCAAGGAAGGGGTGTCACTAGCTTTGATGGAATGTGTGATTTGATAGCTCAGGAGCAATTCCTGAATATGTCCAAGGAGGAAATAAAACAGTGTTTATGGGATAAGTAAATGGACCCAGCAGAAAGTCTTGCTTCTTATGCTGATCAATACGAGCAGTCCCAGACTGCCAGAGAGGCATGGCAAGCCGGAACAAAACGGGTGGAGGGAGGAGAGAGGAACAACCCCGGTCGCAGTTGGAGTGGATACCAGAAGGGACACCCTCAGACCACACCCTACTACCGGGGGCAGACCAAGGCCCCAACTTCACACCAAGGAATACTCCAGACACCTTATCGTCCTGCCACACCGTTCTCCAGCAACCCACCTTGCCCCAGTGACCCATTAACTGGACGATGTTTTAAATGTAATGAGCTGGGGCATGTGAAGGCCAACTGCCCCAAGAACCCCAACAGATTACAGTTCATTGGACCGGAATCACACCAGAGGTCCTCAGGCCCAGATACCTCCCAGATACCCTCGGAGCAGAGGGAAACTGTGAGTGTGGGCAGGAAGAAGGTCACCGCATGGAGGGACACTGGAGCACAAGTGTCGGCTATCCATGCTTCCTTAGTGGACCCCAATTTAATCAACCCAGAGATCCAAGTGACAATTCAACCCTTCAAGTCCAACTCTTTCAATTTGCCTACAGCCAAGTTGCCTGTCCAGTACAAGGGCTGGTCAGGAACATGGACTTTTGCAGTCTATGATGATTATCCCATCCCCAAGCTGTTGGGGGAATACTTGGCCAATCATGTGAAGCTAGCCAAGAGGGTGGGAATGGTCACCCGCAGCCAGGCTAAGCAAGCCATCACGCCTAGCTCTGTTCCGGAAACTTCTACCAGGACCCAGTCAGAGGTGATGGACCCAGACCCCATGCCAACGTCTGCAACAGCAGTAGAGGATCTAGTCCCAGAGACCCAGACAGAACCAGTCCCAGAACCAGAACTGGCAGAACAACCAGCACCAGACCCATTGCCAGCACTGAATTCCAGTACTTGCAACCCCAACACCAGAGGGCCCCACCGAACCTGAACCGGCAGCAGCTGATAACCCTACACCAGAGGCTCAGCCGGAGCCTGAACCCCAACATAGTGCACCAGTGGAGAGCAGTTCACAGTCAACGGAAACAGCCCCATCCCCTACATTGCTTCCAGAGGGACCAAGCCTAGGTCCACAATCCAATGAGGAACTGATGTCTCCAGCATCAAGGGAACAGTTCCAGATCGAACAGGAAGCAGATGAAAGTCTCCAGAGAGCTTGGGCGGCGGCACGGAGCAACCCACTGCCTCTCAGCTCTTCTAATCGATCCAGGTTTGTTGTAGAAAGAGGACTTTTATACAAGGAAACTCTTTCTGGTGGACACCAGGAAGACCGGCATCCTCCGAGACAGTTGGTAGTTCCAACTAAGTACTGGGTAAAGCTCTTGAGCTTAGCCCACAATCATCCTAGTGGCCATGCTGGGGTGAACAGGACCAAAGACCGGTTGGGGAGGTCATTCCACTGGGAGCGAATGGGCAAGGATGTTTCTACCTATGTCCAGTCTTGTGAGGTATGCCAAAGAGTGGGAAAACCCCAAGACCAGGTCAAAGCCCCTCTCCAGCCACTCCCCATCATTGAGCTTCCATTTCAGCGAGTAGCTGTGGATATTCTGGCTCCTTTTCTGAAAAAGACACCCAGAGGAAAGCAGAACATACTGACTTTCATGGATTTTGCCACCCGATGGCCGGAAACAGTAGCTCTAAGCAACACCAGGGCTAAAAGTGTGTGCCAGGCATTAACAGACATTTTTGCCAGGGTAGGTTGGCCCTCCGACATCCTCACAGATGCAGGAACTAATTTCCTGGCAGGAACTATGGAAAGCCTTTGGGAAGCTCATGGGGTGAATCACTTGGTTGCCACCCCTTACCATCATCAAACAAATGGCCTGGTGGAGAAATTTAATGGAACTTTGGGGGCCATGATACGTAAATTCGTAAATGAGCACTCCAGTGATAGGGACCTAGTGTTGCAGCAGTTGCTCTTTGCCTACAGAGCTGTACCACATCCCAGTTTAGGGGTTTCACCATTTGAACTTGTATATGGCAGCGAGGTTAAGGGGCCGTTACAGTTGGTGAAGCAGCAATGGGAGGAGTTTACACCTTCTCCAGGAACTAACATTCTGGACTTTGTAACCAACCTACAAAACACCCTCCGAACCTCTTTAGCCCTTGCTAAAGAAAACCTACAGGATGCTCAAAAAGAGCAAAAAGCCTGGTATGATAAACATGCCAGAGAGCGTTCCTTCAAAGTAGGGGACCAGGTCATGGTCTTAAAGGCGCTCCAGGCCCATAAAATGGAAGCGTCATGGGAAGGGCCATTCACGGTCCAAGACACCTGGGAGCTGTTAATTATCTCATAGCGTTCCCCACCTCCAACCGAAAGCCTAAGGTGTACCATATTAATTCTCTAAAGCCCTTTTATTCCAAAGAATTAAAGGTTTGTCAGTTTACAGCCCAGGGACCAGATGATGCTGAGTGGCCTGAAGGTGTCTACTATGAAGGGAAAAGTGCTGGTGGCGTGGAAGAGGTGAACCTCTCCATGATCCTTGGGCGTAGGCAGCGACAGCAGATCAAGGAGCTGTGCACTAGCTACGTGCCAACGTTCTCAGCCACCTCAGGACTGACTGAACGGGCATACCACTCCATTGACACAGGTAATGCTCACCCAATTAAAGTCCAACCTTACCGGGTGTCCCCTCAAGCTAAAACTGCTATAGAACAGGAGATCCAGGATATGTTACAGATGGGTATAATCCGCCCCTCTGGCAGTGCATGGGTATCTCCAGTGGTTCTAGTTCCCAAACGAGATGGGGAGATACGTTTTTGCGTGGACTACTGTAAGCTAAATGGTGTAACTCGTCCAGACAACTATCCAATGCCATGCGCAGATGAACTATTAGAGAAACTGGGATGGGCCCAGTTCATCTCTACCTTGGACTTAACCAAGGGGTACTGGCAGATAGCGCTAGATGAATCTGCCAAGGAAAGGTCAGCCTTCACCACACATGTTGGGCTGTATGAATTTAATGTACTCCCTTTCGGGCTGCGGAATGCACCCACCACCTTCCAAAGACTTGTAGATGGTCTCCTAGCGGGATTAGGAGAATATGCAGTCGCCTACCTTGACGACGTGGCCATATTTTTGGATTCCTGGGCAGAACACCTGGAACATCTACAAAAAGTCTTCGAGCGCAAAAGGGAGGCAGGACTAACTGTTAAGGCTAAGAAGTGTCAAATAGACCTAAACAGAGTGACCCACCTTGAACACCGGGTGGGTCAAGGAACTATCAACCCTCTACAGGCCAAAGTGGATGCTATCCAAAAGTGGCCTGTCCCAAAGTCAAAGAAACAGGTCCAATCCTTGTTAGGCTTGGCCGGTTATTACAGGCGATTTGTACTGCAATACAGCCAAATCGCCGCCCCACCGACAGACCTAACCAAAAAGAAACAGGCAAATGCCATTCAGTGGACCGAAGAGTGTCAGAAGGCCTTTAACCAGCTTAAAGCGACACTCATGTCTGACCCTGTGCTAAGGGCCCCAGACTTTGACAAACCATTCCTAGTAACCACAGATGCATCCGAGCGTGGTGTGGGAGCAGTTTTAGTGCAGGAAGGACCGGATCAAGAATTCCACCCTGTAGTGTTTCTCCGCAAGAAGCTGTCTGAGAGGGAAAGCTACTGGTCAGTCAGTGAAAAAGAATGTTACGCCATTGTCTACGCTCTGGAAAAGCTACGCCCATACGTTTGGGGATGGCGTTTCCACCTGCAAACCAACCATGTTGCGCTACAGTGGCTTCATACCACCACGGGAAATAACAAAAAACTTATTCGGTGGAGTTTAGCTCTCCAAGATTTTGATTTCGACATACAACACATCTCAGGAGCTTCTAACAAAGTGGCTGATGCACTCTCCCGTGAAAGTTTCCCAGAATCAACTGGTTAAAATCGTCCCAGGTTTTCCTTTTGTTATCTCATTTAATAACTGCATAATTATCCCCCTTTACACCTCACTTAATACAGTTCTGGCTGTTTGGCTGTTCTTTTACAGGCCTTAGTTATCTATCAATTTCCTGTTTCCCCCAGCCAGGAGGCTTGGAAGCACTTGACTCACTTACTTTCATTGTTCTTAACTTCTTGCCAAGCTGTATTTGCTGAGTCAGCCAAAAATCACTCTTTAAATCCATTTCCCTGCAGACTTGCTATCATCTCTCGTTGACAGCTGCTCATTGAAGTGCAAAGCAGGTCCCTGGCACCTGACCCTGGCTTTTGCTAGACTGTTTCTGGACCTCCGGAAATTCTGTTTCTTGGGAGGGAGGGTGATAGAGAGGGATAAGTGAGCCACTTTCTCTACCCAAACACCTCTCCCTGTACCACTTTTCCTCCTCCTCCCCCCCCCCCGGGTTAAATTGTCTTTCTGAGATCTTATCTGATGCAAATCTCCATGCCCAGTTATCTTCCTAGTTCAGCTCTTAGGGCTTGTCTTCACTGCAAAGTTAACTTGAGTTACTCAGTATTGCTGCTTATTCAAGTCCTGTCCATACACAAAAACCCTTATCTATGGCATGGTGGTGCTTTTAATGGCTCGAGAGAGGATATAGACTAAACCCTAAGTGAGCACAACTTGTCAGCTGCTAACACCATCATAGTAGGTTTCAGAGTAGCAGCCGTGTTAGTCTGTAGCCGCACAAAGAAAAGGAGTACTTGTTAGTCGCTAAGGTGCCACAAGTCCTCCTTTTCTTTTTACCATCATAGTAGTCGACCTACACTTTTGTGCTCCTACAGCAGAGCTACACTAGTGGTGGCAGCCCATAAGAGACTATAAGGTAAAAGATGGTAGTGCTGAGGGTGCTGGCTGGTGACCCAGGTTCAATTCCTTGCTCTTCCACAGACTGCATGACCTTGTGCAACTCATTTAGTACAGCATTCTGGCTCAGATACTTAGATTGTAAACTCTGTGGGGCAGGGACTGTCTCTTTGTTCTGTGATTGTACAGCACCTAGCACAACAGGGTTCTAGTCCCTGACTGGGACTCCTGGGTGCTAGGGTAACAAAAATAATACATATAATCATAACCTAGGAAACATGGCTAGTGTAGACGCAGCCAGTATATCAGACCCTAAGGTTATGTCTACACTGCAGTTAAAAACCCATGGCTGGCCCATGCCAGCTGAGTCTGGCTCACAGGGCTCAGGCTATGGGGTTGTTTGATTGTGATATAGACACTTGGGCTGCAGCCCAGGCTCTAGGACCCTGCGAGGTCAGAGGGTCCCAGAGCTCTGGCTGCAGCCTAAGTCTGAACAAGTACACCGCAATTAAACAGCTCCTTAGCCCAAGGCTCTTAGCTTGAGTCAGCTGGGTGTTTAACTGCAGTGTAGACATACCCTAAGAGTCTGGTGGAAACGAAAGCACTGCATCCAATGATCAGTGAAAATATGTTTGTAATCTTGTTGAGCCATATTGGTCTTGGGATATTGGAGTGAGCTGGCAGAGATAGAGATGAAATGCGTAGCATGTAATGGTGAAAATGAAGCTAATGCTATAGCTTTGGAGCCAGATTCTCAGTGACACTGGAGTAACTCCACTGACATCAATGGCATGATGTACCCCACTGCAAAAGGGATCACAAGCTGCTCTAACCAAGGGTCACTTCAGAAACGTGATCTCCGCTGAGGACCCTGCCTCACTTGGGCTTAGTGTAATAAATCAATGTTCAGAAAGTGCTTTGAAGATGAAAAGCACCATCCGAGTGCTAATGATACCCATGGTGTCCCTGGGAATACCATCCAGCTCTTTCCCAGCTATTCCCATCTACCCAACCTCATGCCAGCACTCAGGCTGCCTATCTCATCAGGACTCTCTGGGCCAGAATCTGTCAGCTGTGGTGCAACGTGATTCCATTGTCTTCAGTCAAGCTACCCTGGATTGACACCTTCCTTGAGCAGGGAGTTGGGAAGGGCTGAGGCAGGGTCTGTCTGGAAACTTGTGGGGTTGGGAAGATTTTGATGTGCTATAGCTGACTCATGGCTGTAAGTGTGTGAGGGAGGATGCAATGCTGTTGTGATCTTGTAATAAGGTGTGTGTGTGTGTGTGTGAGATATATTTTGAAGTGGCAGCACAAATGCCCAGAGCCTGGGGAAGAGGTTCTTTTATGTTTAGATTTAAGTCTAAATACATAATTCAGATCAGAATCTGATCCCCTGCCTTTCCCACCAGAGAGCCTTTCACTTAGAGCAGTGGTTCTTAACCTCTTCTGTGATGGGGCCCCACCCCCTTGGGACCCTGGGATTCCACCTCAAACCTTCTGCACCCTGATGACATCCATTTGCTATCCCTGGTGGGGCACAACCCATCTGAGAGCCCCTGATCCACATTATTTCCCCACAGCTAAACTTCTTGTGTGGACAGGTGACATGTTACAAGTGTGCAGGAGACCCAATGGTACAAGCCCCTCCAGTTTCTCTAGTGGAGACACAGCCTAGGCAATTGCACCAGTGTCACAGCAAACAGTGGAGCCTGTAATGCAAGCAGGACACTGGTTTTTACACTCCCATGCTGTCTAGGCCTGTTCTTAACAGGAGTATGTGACTGGGTGGGTAGTAGGGGCTAGGCCCCCACACTTTTACCAGCCATAAGGGTGAGTGATGGGAGGGGAGGGGTTGCACGAGGGCAAGGCTTCAGTTTGGGTGCCAGTGGGGGGCCCACCTACCAGTAGGAAGCTTACGCAGCCCCTGGCAGATAGCACACATGAGTCCTGCTTATAGCAGAATTTGCACCATAGCTACTGCTGGTGAAGATGCAAAAACTGTTGAGCTGTTTCTGAGAATGAGACTAGTGGGGTGGGGGAAATATATATATATATTTGCCCTTGTTTAAAAAAACCAAACAAACCCTGCTCTGGCACTCCATGCTAGAAAGAAAAGTGGCTCCTAGAGCAGCTGCATCCTGTGCAGTGAATGAGGCAGGGGTCCTGTGGAAAAATAGCATGTGATCATGCAATTAAGGGTTGTATCCTAATGCATATGCACAAGGGGGGGCCAAATTAAGGTTGCACGGGCAATCTAAATTCTGGCGTTTCCTACCTTTTGAATACCTGGCTTTGCAATCTTAATGGTCTTGTGTATAATCTAGTTACATGTTGTAAAGGACTAAACTTCCTGATGGCTGGTATCCCCATCGTGTTCTCTCTTTCTGATCTCTTCTTCTCCACCTCTCTCTAGACTGCCGCACACCTCTTTTTTTCTTTGCTTGGTGGCAGCTTTGAAAGCTCTCAAGCTAAAGCAGGTAATATGTGAAATATCTTCTTTACATAAGCCCACTGGAAAGAACAAAGCTCTCAGGGTTTTGGTTCTGCAGAGTGCAATGTACATAACCCAACCCCAATAATCAGCAGCTGGTCAGGTGCTAGTTTGCATAGTCTCCAGTGTTTAAAAACCTGTAATCTGATCCTGCATTTCCCTGCACACGCCAAAACCTTACTGGTGTCTGAGGTTGGAGAGGAGTGTCCTAAAATTATTTCATCCCTCCCCCACCCTATGAAAAATCATTAGCATAAGAGCCCTATACCTCGGGTTCTATGGCTTAGCAGTTTTTCCCATGCCATCTGCACTGTGTTTTAGTCACCCCTCTTACATTGTGGCACATGTTAGAATGATGGACAGGACATGCTGGAGCTCAGAGTAGGCAGGTTCCCTAATTTTCCAAGGAAAGCACTCGGAAATGAGCGAGCACACAGGCACACAATGACCCCGTTCTGCCTCTTGCATGCTCAGTTACCCACTTCGTGTGCACAAATGCAGTTTTGTGGGTGCAGTGGGTTTGCATGCATTTGTCCTCTTCTGCATCCTCCTGCCACATTGCTCTGTCACTGTCCCTCTAGCCTGACCTCCAGAACCCCACACTACTGCATGTTATAGTCCTGGGCTCCCACACCGCTCTGTCCTAAACTGACCCCTTCCCCTTATCCCTGATATTCTATTTCCAGGGCCTTGCCATTCAACTCTGCCAAGACACCTCAGCTCTGAACTGCATCTCTCCTCTGCCCTGCTATTCCTGTCTAAGGCTTGAACAGACTCACACAGGCAATTATGCCAGATTGCTTTGGGCCATGTTGTGAGATGTAGATGTAGATAGCCATCCAATAGGGTATAAATCGGTGGTTCTCAGCCTTGGGCCGCATGCGGCCCAATTAGCACACAGCTGCGGCTCAGCTCGGCTGCGTGCTAAAGGCCGTGAGCTGGATCTGACTTACCTGCTCGGGGTCCCAGCTGCTGTGCAGCAGTCTCAGGGTCTGGGCTGCCAGCTGCCACCCAGCCCCACAGGGCAGGGACAGGGCTGCCAGCTGCCATGCATCAGGGTCGGGGACCGGGGTCCCGGCTGCTGCCCGGTGCCACACAACAGGGTCCAGGTTTATGCTGGGGTCTGGGCTTGGGGTCCCAGTTGACACCTAGCCCTGCAGGGCGGGGTCTGGGGTTGTGCCAGAGTTGGGGTCGGGATCCAGGCTGCTCTCTGGCCCCTACACAGCAGGGTCGGGGTTGGGCTGCAGGCTTCCGGCTGCTGCCCGGCCCAGCACAGCAGGGTCAGGGTCTTGCCTGCCTCCTGGCCCTACAAGGCAGGGTCTGGGGTTGCAGAAGGATCCTGGCTGCCCCCCTGACCTGCACAGTGCGGTCCAGGTCTGGGTCCCTGCCCCAAGCCCAACACTCTGCTCCTGGCCCCACTCTGTGGAGGGGTCTCTGCACAGAGGGGTTTGTGTGTGTGTGAGAGGGATGTTAGGTGGGGGGAACTGTGGTTCTCAACCTGCAGCCCAGATAACATATGCTGCCCACAATGATAAATGGGTTGAGAACCACTGGTATAAATTGACACCAAACACATCAGCTGTGAGCCAAGTGACACTGGAATCCAGATCACTAAGCCTTGTGGAAATACACAGCAAGCTCGTTTGCCAAGGGTTCTATAGACCCATGGACATTAGTACCATTCACACAGCTACAATGGGGCAAAGGATAATATGCCTCATCCTTGTAGTAATGACATCTAATATGTTTTGGGAAATCTGACAAAGCCTTGGAAAGGGAACCAATTCTATTAAATTATAAACCCAGTAGATTTAACCATTTAGGAGTTCATAAGAATGTAAGATTGGCCATGCTGGGTGAGACCGATGGTCCTTCTAGCCCTGTATCCTGCTTTCCAACAGTGACTGGTACCAGGTGCTTCAGAGGGAATGAACAAAACAGGGCAATTATTCAGTGATCCATCCACTGTTATCCAGTCCCGGCTTCTGTCGGTGCAGTTACACTGGACCAGAGTTTGACCTTTTGACAACACCTCAAGAACACCCACGATAAGCTCAAGTCTCATGTCGTGCTTATCAGAAAATTGACTGGAACATCATGAGGCCCAGTCCGTGGACCTTACGAACCACAACAATTGCTTTGGTATATACTGCAGCTGAATGCTGTGCACCAGTGTGGTCTCCCAGCAGCCAGACTAAACTCCTTGACACTCAACTCAATATTGCTATGTGCATAGCATCAGGGATGCCTAAATCGACTCCAGTCTACTGGCTCCCGGTTCTATCGCACATCCAGCCTCCACAGATTAGAAGAGCTGCTCAGACATCTCACTTTCTTAACCATATTAATGCAAACATGAGGCTCCCAGTGCATGATGACCTGAAAAACACACCAAAGATGAGATTAAAATCCCACAATCGTTTATGGAACCACATAAAGACCCTCACACCCAACTTTGATGCTGAGGCTCAATGGAGAGCCACATGGAGCATTTTGACCACTCAAAACACACGGCTCATCGCTGACCCTGCTGAGGAACCACCTGGTTTTGATTTATGTCAGAAATTTAATCACATCAGGACATTTCATAGTAGATGTGGACAAATCCTCTTTAAATGGAAAATGAGGCAAACACCTGTTTGCAGCTGTGGTCCCCAGGCACAAACGATGGAGCACATCATATCTGAGTGTCTCCTTGGTTCTTTTGCCAGGAGGCTGAAGGACATTGCTGCAACAGTGATCTGGTGAATGTACTGGCTATCAAACTTAGATATAAATTTGTAGTCATTGCCACCTACCCAAGCCATACAAAAGAAGAAGCTTCTGTCAGAGGTTTAGGGACACCCAGAGCATGGGCTTGCATCCCTGACCATCTTGGCTAATAGTCACTGAAGGACTCATCCTCCATGAACTTATAGTGTGTGTGGTGGTTTTTTTTTTTTTAAGCACAGTTATACTTTTGGCTTTCACAACATTCCCCAGCAATGAGGTCTACTGGTTGACTGTGTTTTGTGAAGAAGTACTTCCTTATGTTTTAAGCCTGCTGCCTATTCATTTCATTCGGTGACCCCCAGATTCTTGTTATGTGAAGGGGTAAATAACACTTCCTTATTCATTTTCTCCACACCAGTCATGATTTGTAGACCATTATGTCCCCCCTCTCTCTTCTCTTTTCTAAGCTGAACAAAACTTAAAACTTTTCTCATAGGGAAAGTATTCCATATCACTAATCATTTCTGTTTCCCTTCTCTATACCTTTTCCAATTCTTATATATACATTTTTTTTTTGAGATGGGGCAACCAGAACTGCATGCAGCATTCAAATTGTGGGCATACCATAGATTTATATAGTGGTGTTATGGTATTTTCTGTCTTATCTATCCCTTAATGGTTCATAACATAATGTTATCTGATCACAGTACAGCAATAGTCAAATAAGCTCTTTTCAGAGAACTATCCACAATGATACCAAGATCTTTCTTGAGTGCTAACAGCTAATTTAGACCCCACCATTTTGTAGGTATAGTTGGGATTGTTTTCCAGTGTGCATTACTTTTCATTTATCAACATTGAACTTCATCATTTGTTGCCCAGTTTTGTGAGATTCCCTCTAACTCTTTGCAGTCAGCTTTGGACTTTGCCACCTCACTGTTTACGTCTTTTTTTTTCCAGATCATTTATGAAGATGTTGAACAGCACTGGTCCCAGTACAGATCTGTTGGGGACTCCCCATTTACCTCTCTCCATTCTGAAAACTTACCATTTATTCCTTGGTGTCCTATCTTTTAACCAGTTACTGAGCCATGAGAGGACTTTCCCTCTTTATCCCATGACTGCTTACTTTGCTTAAGAGCCTTTGGTGAGGGACTTAGTCAAAGGCTTTCTGAAAGTCCTACTACACTATATCCCCTGGATCACCCGTATCCATATGTTTGTTGATCCCCTCAAAGAATTCTAATAGACTGATGTGGCATGATTTCCCTTTACCAAAACCATGTTGACTCTTCCCCAACAAGTTATGTTCATCTGTGTGTCTGATAATTCTGTTCTTTCCTACAGAGTCAACCAATTTGCCCGGTACTGAAGTTAGGCTTACTGGCCTGCACTTGCCAGGCTCAACTCTGGAGCTTTTTCAAAAATTGGTGGTACATTAGCTATTCTCCAGTTATCTGGTATAGGTGACTTAAGCAATAAGTTACATACCAAAGTTAAGTTTCAGAGTAGCAGCCGTGTTAGTCTGTATCCGCAAAAAGAAAAGGAGTACTTGTGGCACCTTAGAGACTAACAAATTTATTTGATCATAAGCTTTCGTGAGCTACAGCTCACTTCATCGGATGCATTCAGTGGAAAATGAATGCATCCACTGAATGCATCCGATGAAGTGAGCTGTAGCTCATGAAAGCTTATGCTCAAATAAATTTGTTAGTCTCTAAAGTGCCACAAGTACTCCTTTTCTTTATACCAAAGTTAGTGACTCTGTAATTTCATATGTGAGTTCCTTCAGAACTCTTGGATGAATACTATCTGATCTTGGTGACTTCTTACTGTTAATTTATTGATTTTGTTCCAAAACCACCTCTATTGACACTTCAATTTGGGATAATTCCTCAGATTTGTCACCTTAACCCACAGCCCCACAACAGACCACATTATGAATGTCAATCAAGCAGGCACTCAATGGCAAGCAAACTAATAGACAACAAACTCACCCCCAGGATCACAGTTACTCTTGGAGAACAAATGGACCACTTGCCTTTGCTTTGCAAAAGGATACTCAGATAGGATTATGGAGAGCTGTTGTATAGAAGCCGCATGGTTTAGTGGATCGGTGACTAAACTTACATGTCAGGACACCTGGGTTCCAGTCATGGCTGTACCATTGACTTGCTATAAGACAGTGAGTGAGTCCCTGTGCCTCTCTGCCTTGTCTAGTTAGGTTGTAAACTCTTTGGAGCAGGGATTGTCCCTCACTGGGTCTGTACAGTACAGTGAGACCTCTACATACTACTGGAATAGGTGGCAGAATAATACAGACTGCTACTTCCTTGACATGGTGTGGATTATGGGAGGGGGGTGTGTGTCAAATTTTGCTTTTTTGCCCCAGTGTCAGTGAAAGCAGGATCAGGCCTTTGGCATATCAGAGATGAGGAAATCAGCCCTAGATATAACCATGGTCTCCTTCTGTCCCTTCAGAGCCCAGCAATGGAAACTAAAGAGGAAAGCTAGGACCAGAGCTGCAGAAGGGGGGGAGGGAATCCAATTTCAAGGCTAGTCTGATCCCCCTAATGGTCTATTCCTCATTCTCAAATGTCACTAGTACTCAGCACTAATGGGGCTGCTGTCACACAGCCCATATTTTAATTAACAGGCTACGTGCAGAGAGGACATTTCCAGGCCAGTTCACCACCATCACCTTTCCTGCCACAGAATACAAGGAGCCTTATAGAGTGGCTAGAGAAGGATGCTGAGGTCTGAGAGTCAGGACAGCTGGGTTCCATCCTCACCTCTGCAACCGACCTGCAGTGTGACTTTGGGCACGTCATGTAACCTCTTGGTGCTTCAGTTTCCCCAGTAACAGCACTTCCCTGCTTCACAGAGAGCTTGTGCAATGTCATTAATCAGTGTTCGTTCAGCGACTGCAGATCCCTGGCTAGGAGATGCTCCAGATGTGGGAAGTGTTAACGCTAGGGCTGGGTGACCTGTTCAGAAAATCAGCTGGGCCCTGGCATAAGTGGAGGCAGCTCCTATTGCAATGGGAGTCAGGCCTACTCTTTCACCACAGGCAGTTTGAATGGAGGTGAGCTCAGCTGTCATGCATTCAATGAACAGGGGGGTGGGATGGATTCTGTCCCTTCTTCCCATGACCTCACAGCCCCCCACATACACACTCCTTACTCTACCGATTCTCACCACTCAGACTGATATGAAGGCAATCCTCCCCCACACACCCCATTTATGTCCTTGTGAATATTTTTGAGTTCTCCCATGGTTGAGGTTGCAATGGGCTCCTTGTTATAAGTCTGATTTTATTATTAAGTATGTGTATGACAGTGGCTCCTAGAAGCTCCAGCTGAGATCAGAGCCCCATTGTGCTAGGTGCTGTACAAGCACAGAGTAAGAGGCAAGCCCTGCCCATTAAAGTGCTGTAGACACAACAGAAAAGGTGGGAGGGGAAACATACGCATAGAGCAGTGAAGTGTCTTTCTCACACACCAAGTCAGTGACAAAGACAGGAACAGAACTTCCACCTGAGTCCCTGTCCAATGAGCCCTTCTCTTGAATTGGATACATGCAATCCTTCCAAAGGTAGAGCTGTTCTCTTGAGTTGTCACAGATGATATTCCAGAGACAGATAGAAATTCATTTAATGTGTCCGGTAGAAATCAAGCCATCTTGTTGAACATTCCTTTCTTGAAGTACCACCATCCTAATGTTTTTCTAGCGGGGTTTTTTTTTTTTTTTTGGCTATCCCATGTCTCTCTAACAGAAACACTTACACATGCCAGAGCAACTACATCTTGGAGAACTTTACTTATGAGTGTGCTTGAAATTACTCCTTGGATCTGGAAGATATTTGCATTTGTGCACAATCAGTTATTTGGATAGGACACATGCACCTGATTCATGTACACACACAAAATGCACATGATAAAGTACATGCACATACACTCAGGTGTCTAGAAAAACAAATAGACTAGAAGTAAGGACCAGCAGCTAGCTTGCTTACCTGCTACAGTCTCTACGCAAAAGAGTAAATGGACACAAATCTGACATCAGGAATCATAACATTCAAAAACCGGTAGGAGAACACTTCAACCTCTCTGGCCACTCAGTAAAAGATTTAAGGGTGGAAATTTTGCAACAGAAAAGCTTCAAAAACAGACTCCAACGAGAAACTGCTGAGCTTGAATTAACATGCAAACGAGATACCATTAACTTGGGTTTGAATAGAGACTGGAAGTGGCTGGGTCATTACTCATATTGAATCTATTTCCCTATGTTAAGTATCCTCCTCATACTTTCTTGTCAACTGTCTAAATGAACCACCTTGATTATCACTAGAAAAGTTTTTTTCTCCTGCTGATAATAGCTCACCTTAATTAATTAGCCTCATACAGTTTGTATGGCAACTTCCACCTTCTCTGTATGTATATGTATATCTTCTTACTATATGTTCCATTCTATGCATCCGATGAAGTGGGCTGTAGTCCATGAAAGCTTATGCTCTAATACATTTGTTAGTCGCTAAGGTGCCACAGGTACTCCTGTTCTTTATACCTAACCTGTATCATTCCTAACAACCCGGCAAGACCCTGGATATTGGCTAATCTCTTGGGCCACAAGGGGCAACAGAATTGAACAAGAAAATTTAAGGCAGAGGGGAGTGTGTCTTGGTACAGGAGACAGAACAAAGGTGGCAGAAGGGGGAACCTGGAACAGGATACAGGAGGACATATGGGGCAGAGGCTGGAGCTTGGCATGAAGACCCCTGCAGAGCTACCAGCTGCCTAACTGGGTTTGAGTTTCACAGATTCTTGTTTGTGAGGTTTTACAGCTGGGAAATTCCCATGCAAAAATCTTTATAGCTAAGGTTGGTAAATACAGGTCTAAACAAGACATACCACCCCTCCCATAACTAACCTGTCACCCAAACATCAGATCTACAGAAAAACAAACTAATGTTGCATAAAGAATTCCAGTATCAACCCTGACAGCCAAGTCACAAAGACACCCTCTTACTGACCATTGCACAGACAGGCTTAACTCTGATCCTCTCTGCCATTTACATGTTATGGATTTGGATCTGGGAGATCTTTCTGGGTTTTCCAGGCAGAGAACTGACAATATGGTTTGCAGAGCATTGCATTTGCAGTTCTACAGGCTGTGTGAGGGTTTATGACACTGACGGTTGCTCATAGAGGATGTAGTACAATATTGTGGAAGAGCTAGGGTTGGGATAAGGTCAAACTAGCTCTGTGCCATGGAATTTATTTGGTTCAGTGAGAAAATGCTGCTGGTGGTAGGAATATCATGTCTCCGAGAGCTGCGGGTTCTCAAGAAACCAGGTTTATGGGCTGGAATTTTCAAGAGGGCTCCATGCCAAGTTGGGGCCAGGCTTTCCAAAGGGTGCAGCATGGTGGGTGCTGAACTCCTTGGATAAGCTGGCCCAGGTGTGGGTGCTGAGCAGAGCCGGCACTAGGCATAAGCAGACTGAACGATTGCTTAGGGCCCGGAGCTGCTCACGGGGCCCTGTATTTGCTTATCAGAACTTGCCTGTTTGAGTACTGGGGAGGGGAGGGCCAAATATTCCTGCTGAGAGCCTCCAGTGGCCTAGCACCAGCACTGGTGCTGAGCACTCTTGAAACTCTGGCCCAAGGTGTCTCATACTGGGCACCGTACAGTGAGGGACTCAAACTGATGGCCGGATTCTGCCTCTTTTACTCCTGTGAGTAGCACTTTCTCCTCCAGCAGCTCTGACTTGGGTGGTGCAACAGGCTGAGTAGGGAACTGTCCAGCTTGAACAAGGGAGGTGTAACGGGGTGGTCTGACAGGTAGCAGGCCCAGCTGGGCAGCATCAGGTGAGTGGGTCTGGTGATTACCAGCTAGGGGAGTGCCATGAGGGAGTCTGGGACTAGCAGAGGGCTTGGAGAACACTGCAGCCTGCATTACAGTTAGTGCAGTGGAGGAATGCCTCATAGGTGAGCCTAGGCTGAGGGGTACCCTAACCCCTAGATTGTCAGATCCCAGGGACCCCCGACCTCTGCGTCACTCCATGTCATGTTCTCTTGTGTGGGACAATAAATGGAGCCCTGAACAAGGGCTATGAACTGCACTGGGGGGGCCCATTGCCCCCCCCCCCCCAAACTGCTGAGTGAGTCCACCAGTCTAGAGATGGCAGAACCCAGGCCTTGGTGAATGTTATGTTGGGGGGAGGGGCAGAAATCTGCCTGCAGGGGACATACACAAGGCCCGACCACTATGGGCTGATGGAGCTGGGGGTCGAATGCAGGCGGCCCAGTGCCCAGTCCCCTGCCACGAGACATAGCTGTTTCCTTATGCCACTCAGCTGCTTGCAGCAACAATTAGTGAGAGGAGCGTGCAAGGGGGGGATGAGTCATCGGATTGCGCCAAGGAGTTAATTGTTTCTAGCTGTGATTCATGCTGCTGGGAGACAGGCCTGAGCTGTGGTGTTCAGGTGCGGATTGAGATCCAAACCAGAGCATCCCCACTGCGCAGCGTGGTTAGAGCTGGACCAGGCTCTGCCGGGGAGTAACTGGATTAAGGCTCTTACTACCAAAGGCAACTGCCCTGGGATGCCCATACTACTGGGGTAAGGAGTCACCATTTCTTCTGAGCTTTCCACAGGGGGTTCTCTCTAAAGCTCTCTCCCCTCCCCCCATCTTTCCCACTCCTAGCATCCACTGCTACCATGGCAACCATTCCTCCAACCAGGAAGGGCGTGCACTGGGCATGGCAGAGGCTGCTATCCACGCTTCCGGGGAGAGCAGCCAGGGGGGCACCCTGTACCCCCATCTACCCAGACTGCATGCATTATTTGAGTGACACAGCTGGCCCTGCACCTCTCACCTGAGCATGTACAGGATGGACAGAAGACACCCTTCCAAACTGGCAGCATTTTCTCCCCCCCCGTTGTACCAGTGTAGGGTGCCAAGCAGTGGGAGATCAGGCCCTGAGAGCTGCTCTGCTGAGTCCAGTGTACTAAGCAGAGGACCCACCCCCAGGCTGGCAATATAAATCGTGATCTCCCTGCAATTTCCTGTAGAAATGCCAGCAGCTGTGGGAGGACCATGCTTTCCCAGGCCCTTTAATCATGCTTGCTCCCTAGTGGCTGGAGCTCATGTGTGGTGTTGTCTTTAATAAATTCCCCGCTGAGGGCGGTAGCCTATGAGAGACTGCTGCCCAGGGAGAGGGCAAAGGCTGAGCAGTGTAGCCTCGAATCCTTTCTTCAGCTGCAGCTGCCCCAGGCACAGCTACTCCTAGACGGTCACAAAAATATGCAGCTAGTTCTAGTCCGGAGGAAGGGCAAAGCCAGCAGCCCAAGAGGGCTCTGCCTCCTATGGGGGCTGGGACCAGCAGTGAGGCAGAAAAGTGAAGGGGTGGGAGCTAGAAGGCCTTGGGCCAAGAAAAGGCACAGCAGGATCCTCCTGAGAATGCCATGGGTCGAGGAGGGGGAAATTCAAGGCAGTGTGGCCTAGTGGCTAGAGTGTTGGGCTAAGATACAGGAGCCCTGGGTTCTATTCCCAGCCACTGGCCTGCTGAGCTGCTCCCCTGCGTGTGCCTCCATTTCCTGGTGTGTAGGATGGGGGTAAAGACCCTGGCCTCCTTTGTAAAGTGCTTTGAAATGGATGGATGAAAAGAGCTAATTACAATTATTAAAGAGACTCCAACTGCCTCTAGAGCGGGTGAAGAGGCCTGCAGGGCCCAGTAGTGGGGCAGACAGGGCATGAGCAGTCAGTCTCCTAAGCAGCCCAGACCCACATCCTGAGGCTTGCAGTGTTTCTGCTAAGGGGCCTGCAGCTCTGCTGGGGCTTCCTCCTGAGTCATGGCCCCAAGTCCTTGCAGCTGACACCCATCTGCGATGAGGGGGTGGCAGTCTCAAGCACAAGCAGGAAGTGCTGGCAGAAAAGCATCTGGAGTGTTGTTATGGAAGTGCAATCGTAGTGGGCACGCAAAGGGCATCACCATCTCAAAAAGAGCAGGTGCTAGCTTGGTGTACCGCCCGCCTACGTCCCTAGTCCTGGGAGAGGCAGTCAGAGCTCCGGAATGCCCTGGCCCTGACTCGGCTGCAGCCATTTAGCCTGGGGCAGCCCAACAGTGCATCTCCCAGCTTCTAGCTAGGCCAGCCCCAGAGGCTTCTATGTCCCACCCAGGGCGTAAATTAATCTCTAAGGCCCAGATCCTTACAAGTATTTAGGTGTAAGGTGTAATTACAAGTAATTACAAGTATTTAGGTGCCTAACTCCCACTGATTTCAATGAAAGTTGTGCCCTGAGATACCTTTGAGGATCTGGGCCCAAGGGACCATGCAGCAGCTCAGAGGAGCCAGCATACAGTGCATGGCAGCCGTACATCCTCCTTCCTGCAACACAACATTTCTGCAGCAAGAAGACACGGAGCCATTCTCCCCAGCCAGAAACCACCAGAGATACACCCAGAAGGCAGATGGAGCCTGGATACATTAGCAAAGCAGCACATAGGGACCAGCCACCAGCCTGGAATTAAGGCTTTTACTCTTATAGGAGCCTTTCCCAGTATGCTCTTCTGGTAGCTGGTCCTTTAGATGTGGTTGAGACAAGCTACTGCAGCCTTAAGAGGGTTATTTGGTCTGTGCCGGCTGCCCTCCCTGCTGGCTAGCTGTGGGTATTGCTAGCTTGAGTGTCTCTGTTTTCTTTTCTGTTGTTGTGGAGGGGATGGTGCATTCTCAAAGGCAACTGTTCTGAAGAGTCCAGCGCTCCTTGGGGAAAGCTCTCCTGTGAGTCAGGGGTGGGTCGGGGAATAGAGAAATCAGCTCCAGCCTCCACCTGCCCCTTGGAGCGGTTTCTACTCCTAGTCCTGCGTGGCACATACTAAGCTTAGTTAGGGAACTGGCTGTGTGGGGGCTGCAGGGTCACAGATGATAAAAAGTACTTTGTAATCCTACACTGCCCTGCATTTAAGGCTCTTCTTCCCCTGCCCCCTCCCATTCATTAAAGAATAGCTATAAACTTGAGTCACACAGCCCTGGATCCTAGCACCTCCTGCAATGGGGTGGGGCTCTGAGCACTAACTCAGCTCTGAATGTAGGGGCCAGTTCTGTTCCGCTCCTCCCAGGAAGCCCCAAATGTGCAGAGTGAGGGGGAGGCAAAGGTGGCACTAAACTCTTGGTGCTGCCTTGATTCTGTCAGCTGGTGCAGCCCCACTATACGTTTTAGCAGGGCCGGATGCTGCTTTTGAATATGGCAGCTTTCCTGGACTGCCTACAGGTTGCGTCATGGTCCAGAATCTGTGCCATGGGGGTCTGCCCTTTTACCATCCCTGTTCCCTCCCCTACACCTGGGGCAGTCAATTCCTCCAGTGCTTAGGGAGGGAGGGATGATTATTCCTGTTTGGCAGATGGAGAAACTGAGGCATTGAGCTGGGAAGTGACTTGCCCAAGGTGGCCCAGCTGAGTCAGTAGTAAAACCAGGAATATTGCTTCCCAGTCCCTTGCTCTAGTCACTAGCCACTCCCCCATCATCTCTAAAAATGGACTATTCAATGCCTTCCAGCTGCTCTACCACACGCCCAGAGGGGGAATTAGCATCTCAGATGCACGAGCATGGCCAGTAGAGAGGTCTGCTCCATTCTAGTTCAGCATTAATTCAACAGCAGCTGAAGAGGTGCTTGCAAGTGCCCTGCTTCCCTTCTGCAGAAGCAGGATCTGCTCAGTGCACAGAGCAAAGAGGATGATTATCCTCAGCTAGCAGCAAAGGCCTGGTGACAGCAGGCCTGGTCTGTGTGAGCGACTTTTGCCAAAATCTCTTACCCCCATGGAGAAGCTTTTTAGTGGTTCTTCCTGTCCACTCAGCTTTGATGCTACTTGCTAGGGACTCGCTGGTGAGTGTCCCACTGACTCTATTAATCCCCCAGCCTCTCTCATGGCAGAAGTTTGGGACCCAGCCGGCATTGCCTCCCCAAACCTTCCCTGGGATGTTGCCTTATTGAGAGTGTCACGCCAAACCCTGACTAGAGCTAGCTGGGAATTTTCCATCCAAGTGACTTTGTGACAGAAAATGCCGTTTCTGCAAAGATAGTCAGTGGGTACATTTCAATGTTACCAAAAATCTTTCCATTTTTCCATCAAGGAAATCAAAATTTAAATATTTTTGTTCTGAGTCAGTTCACCATTAACCTGCATTTCTCTATTGTGGCGCGTTGTTCCATGGGAGGTGTAGTTTAGGCCTCCACTCTCCCCAGTGGGCCAGGCTCTCTGGCAGGACTACATCTTCCATGATGCAATGTAGTCTCCCCTCTCAGCACAGTAGTACTTGGCAGGGTCTCAGCACTGCCTTCTGCAGGAGGCCAGACTGGATGATCACAGTGGTTGGTCCCTTCTGGCCTTAATCTGTGACACGTAGGAAACAATAGTGTGTCCAGTGCAGACTGCAGGAGGACTTTTGGTTGGGCAGAATGTAGATGTGAGGCATTAGGGCAGTTCCTGCCCAGGGTCTGTCTACCCCAGTGCGGTGTCAGGGGGAATAAGGGCTGCTGTGAAAGGTTCCCTGCAGTGATTGAGTTTCCCATGCTAGTTAGCCTGGCTTCGGAAGAGCAGTGCAATGTACCCACCCAGAGCATTGTGTTTGTAGTATTGTGGGACCTATCCCATAATTCTGTGACCTGGAGTAGATGCATAGAGAGCCATGCATGATGCACAGTGAAGGTAAGACAGATTTTGCTGGTGAGAGGCAGAGATGGCTCTTCCTCGAGAGGGGCAGATGGTGACAGTCCCCTTCTGCCTGAGGCCCACAATACTGTGCTTCCTGTGGCCACCCATTTGCAAAGGAAATGCCGACCCGATTTGCCATAAAATGAGGGGATTCTGCCCAGGCAAAGCCTTTTCAGCTGGCACAATGAACTCCACTATTATCCAAGCCCTGGGCCCTACAGCCGTTTCGGTCCTCCCACTGTCTCCAGCCACTTCCTTCCCCCCTCCGGTCTCTTTTCTCTGTCCCTTCATCACACACTCTTCTTTTTCTACCCATCTCTCTATCTATCCCTCTCCTTATGTTTTTCTCTGCTCCTGCTCCTTCTCTACCACCTCTTTGTCTGTCTCTCCCTAGTCTCCTTTCTCACTTTCTCTCCATTTTTTCTCTGCTGCCCCCCACCCGACTCCATCTCCACCCCTCCTTTCCCTTCCCCTCTCTTTTTCTCAGTCTCTTCCCACCCCATCCCTTCTCTTCTTAGTACAGTGAAGAGAGATTTCCATTTGAGTTGTTGTACTGCCTCCCTTCCGGATGGGAGCTGAGCAGGGGCTTCTGAGCCACCTTTCCTGGTGTGTCCCCATCAGGGCCCTGCGTTCATTGGAATTGCGTAAGCAGCACTAGCAATTCCAATACGCCCACTCAGTGTCCATGGCAGCGTGCCCCCAGCCCCTTCTGCTGCCGTTTAGCCTTTGCTAAGCATGAGTTACATGGAGAATACAGCACGCTTGACCTCCCTTCTCAGAAAGACAGTGACTGTGACTCTTGCCCTGGACACAATGATCAGGCCCTTCCCATTTGGATCCCAAGAATGTGACATTGGGACTTTTGTGTGCTGCACTCCCTGCTCTCCGGGAGATGTGCTGGGTTTTTTTCTCCAGAGTGTGTTTAGTGCCAGCGAATGGTGCCCAGTGACAGCCTGGGAAACTGAGGCCTGCCCCCATTTTATCCACAGCGCAGGTACAGCATGAGTGGTGATACTGCAGCCTTGCCCCATGTGCTGCCCAGCCAATGAGCTGGCAGGACTGTCTCAGAGAGGAAAGATGGTCCAGTGGCTAGGGCACTAGCCAAGGACTTGGGAGACGCGGTTCTAGTCCCTCTTTTGCCATTCTCTACTGGTGTGAGCTTTGGTAAGTCACTTAGCCTCTCTGTGACTCAGTTCCCCATCTGCACAATGGGGATCATAGCACTGCCCTGCCTCCTGGGGGTGGTGTGAGGATAAAGGCATTAAAGATGGTGAGGGCTCAGATTCTATTGTGATGGGGGCCATATAAATACCTTAGATAGCTAGTTCTGTAAGGGGAGAGGTCACTTCAGTCTGCTTGGTCCCTTCCACCCTTGACCTCTCTGCTGAGATTGGCCTGTGGCTTGTGATGAGTGCTGGCTAAGGGCACTGGTCTTTGGAATGTGGTTTGGGTCTTGGCTCTGTTAGAAATCACCTGCCTCCCTGCTCTCCTGGCAGCTGAGATCAACCTTAGCACACCCTGGATCTGAATGTTAGTAGGCTGGAGGAAAGGGTCTGAGCTCATTCACGGTGGTTTCAAACCCAGCTGATACCCACTGCCTGCCTGTGTTTACAATGCAGTAGCTGACAGCAGAATAGAGTGTTCTTTATGGGGAACCCCGGGTGAATTCATATCCCACAATAGTCGAACAAAGCCCCAGCTTGCTAAACCTAGGGGATGTTGCAAGGCTTATCCATTCTCTCAGGCTGGGGGCTCGGTTGGGTAGAGTTTGAGTTGTTGGATGGAGAGGGAGAGCTTTTTGGCTGCCTTTTGCTCTTTTCTGCTTTTTCTTATGTGCTGAGAACAGACTGGATGGACATGAGCCCAAGACTGCCCAAAACGACAAATAAACTCATTTCATGTGTGCCACGGGATAGTCACAACTTTCAGTCTCTGCCCACCTACCCTGGCTTGAAGCCAGCATCTTAGAAGTGAGCTCCATACCCTATCACTAACTGCCCTGAGCTATTTAGCATCCAGCCCCACTGGAAGGACAGATTGAAAGGGATAATATCCAGTTACAAATCGTACATTTAAAACAAAATGTCCTTATTTGAGCCAGGATCCTACTGGCACCCAAGAATGGGAAAACTGCAAGAGTTTTCAAACTTTGGTTTACTCCCCTGCTGCCAGCACTTCAGTGAAGTTGGCTGGACTAGTCATCTCAGCACATCGCTGCAGTATTTGGCTTATGAACACCTCCAGGGAAATTTTAGTGGGGCCGTGGGTAGGTAATACACCTTCCTAAGGCCAGAGCAGGTTAGAGCAGCCTCATGGGTTGCCCTGACTTGCAGGTGGCTACTAAAATAACTACTAAAGCAGCCTGTCTGCTTGAGCAGCCCAGAGTCTGTATGTGGAGGTTCTCATTCACCCTGTCATAGAACGTCCCATCCTGGGCCCCTTTGTGGTTCTCAGCCCAGTGTCGTCTTGTCAGGCTGTGAAGCCACAAGCTTCTGGCTGATATTTTTAATGTGGAATATTGCTATTATTTGTATTGCAGTAGCACTAGCAAGCCAGTCACAGACCAGGACCCCACTGGGCAAGGCATGGGACAAACACAGAACAAAAAGATGCTGATAAGGCTTCCTATGCCTACTACACCTGCCCTTACTACCCAGCACCTAACCAAGCTGTCCTCTGTAGGGACCCCACCTATTCCATAACTCACACCTAACTACTCAGCCCCCTTTCTTGTTTACTGTCTCTGTGTCCCTCCCACCACTGTCACACAGGTGACTTGGAGGTGGGCGGGGGGGGGGGGGACTTGCTGGTCTTATCTGGAAGTGTTAACAATCGAGTCTAAGCCCTGTAAAGTGCCCCCACATAACCTGCTGCTGGGAACCTGATAAATGTGTGTAATTGTGACATAATTAGCAGCCTGTTTCCCACCTTCCACTGCCTACTGCCTCCTACCCATGCTTCCCTACTGACATCATCAGCAAATCTCATCAGCCTTTTAACTCTGAGCTAGTCCCCTATGGCTTCCTCCAAAGGCCTCACCCCCATTCCTTAGATAGGTGTGAGCATTCCAGCACCCAACCCTGGCTAGCACATGCCCCTCATCCCCCGCTTTAGGGCATCTGCAAATACAGTGCCTCCCAGTACTGGCTGCAGCATGGCGGAGCTGTAGGAAAACATGTCCATCCTCAAGTCAGTTTCCATCTCCCATTCACCTTTGTATCACTCTGGGCCTGTCACTCCTCTAACTGAGCTTTCATTTAAATACCGGATCTGCTGGAGCAGCCTGGCCAGCCTGTCGAAGACAGGGGGTTTCTTGCACTGATGTGGCTACCCCGATGTAGTTACACTCGGGACAGCTCCCCGGTGTAGATGCACTGTGCACTGGAGTAAGAAGGGGATTGCACTGCTGTCACATACCCGGGTAAATTACCCGATCCAGACACCCCACTTTGTGTCTACATTAGGGCTGTGCACTGGTGCAGTTACCTCACTGTAGTTACACTGGTGTGAATTCCACTAGCATAGCCAAGCCCCAATATCCAAGGAGCTTGTCAGCCTCAGCTCAATGAGCCCAGGGGCCCTCTGAGCCAGACATCCCGGTGTCACGGTACATGCAGCAATTAGAACCACTTCTCCTAATGAAGCCCCTCTCCGCAATGGTGCCTAGCTGTGGGGACTAATCATGCTTATTACAAATGGATTTTCCTGCACCAGGCCAAGTGGTGCAGATGTCAGCGTGTTTCTTGGAAGCACTGCGGTTTGATTGCTGAAGACAAACAGGCCATCCAGGGACCATGGAGCTTCTCCTTCTCCTCCCCTCCTGTGCTAAATCCATGGTGTTCTAAGGCTGGGTGTGGAATCACAGGACAGTCAGTCAGCTGATTGTGTGATCCCTCCCGAGACTGTCTGTAATGCAGAGTTGTGGCATCCTCTGGCTGGGTTCTTCAGCTCCTGCATTCACACCCCCACCCCACCCCCGATGAAGAGGCAGGGGAAACGATCATCCCCATTTCATGGAAGAAGCCTAGGCACCGTTTTTAAAACAGCCAATTTCATTAGGCTCCATCAAGGGTCTGTGACCACCAGACACCAGGGCCTGATTCTGACCTCCCGCTGGGAACAGTCCAGAGAGACTGTGGTGGAGTCTGTGTGGAAATGAGAGGCGAATCGAGCCCTTTTGTGCAGGTTGGAACTCGTGGGGGGGGGGGGGGGTGTGAATGCAGCTGCCTGCTTCTCCTTGCACCCACCACTGTCCCCTTTCCAGGCTCATTTGGGTGCTCAGCCTTGCATGGTTCTGAATCTCCCTGGTCTAATCTATCAGTCCTCCCTGCCTAATTATGATTTATCATCTCCCCAACACAACACCCACACAAATAGCTCCCAGGGCACTTCCCCCACCCCCCTGCCTATTAATCATTAACGTTTAGACGTTTCCTCCAGGTAAACAGGGTGTCACATGACTTTTACTTTAACCCCTTGGTGCCTTGTCAGGCCAGCCAGTCTCTGATGATCTTCTCCTGGTAGAAAGCAGAACTGGTGCCCACTTTGCAGACAGTTTTGAGGCTGGATAGCTGCTAGCTGTACATGGAGAGGGCCAGTGTTTGCACCATTGGTTTGAACATGGGCTGCACACCCTTGTTACTGAGGAACCTGGACAGAGGTGGATAGTCATTTTCTGCCTCCTTCCTGAGTGCAAAGCTGCAGTGTTTGGGCTGCAAACAAGGGTCCTGGCGAGATGCCTATTCTCTACACAAAGGCTTGCAGTGGAATGTTTATAAACCAAACATGGAAACGTTTCCAGCGGGGTTTAAAGGATTGTAATAATTTTGGGCCCAACTTTGTTCTTTAGTTGAAATTATAATCTCATATTTACAGCAATTTGACTTACAAATGATCTAGTAAGATGCAGGTTGTCCATCCCCTAAGGCCAAAAGGGAACTAGACATTTGGCTTAATCTGCCGCAAGGGAGATTTAGGATAGACATTAGGAAAAACTTTCTCACCGTAAGGATAATTAGGCCCTGGAGACAAACACCTGTCAGGGATGGTCTAGGTTGACTTGGTCCTGCTTCAATGCAGGGGGCTGGACTAGATGACCTCTCAAGGTCCCTTCCAGCTCCACATTTCTATGATTCTGTAACAAGACTCTCCAGAGTTAGAAGAGTTAACGCTAACATACATCTTGGAAGAGATATTAATCCTCGTGCTTCATGGGTTAAGTCAGTCTCTAACTGTTGGAGATTAGAATGAGACCTACTGTGGGGGCAAATTATCCGACATCTTCCTAAGGCAAAGTTTTTGCCCCATTCTCTGAAGCATCTGGTTCTGAGCACTGTCAGACCCAAGATATTGGACTAGATGGACCATGGGTCTGATCCTGGATGGTGATTCCTAATGTTTTAGTGGGCAATTGTTTTATATGTTTGATGTTTTGATACAATTCATATTCGTAGATTCCAAGGACAGAAGGGACCATTGTGATCATCTAGTCCAGATATGGGCAAACTTTTTGGCCCTCGGGCCACATCTGGTATGGAAATTGTATGGTGGGCCATGAATGCTCACGAAATTGAGGGTTGGAGTGCGGGAGGGGGTGAGGGCTCTGGCTGGGGTCAGGCTTTGGGGTGGGGCTGAGGATAAGGAGTTGGGGGTGCAGGAGGGTGCTCCGGGCTGGGACAGAAGGGTTCGGAGGGTTGGAGAGGGATCAGGACTGGGGCAGGAGGTTGGGGTGCAGGAGAGGATCAGGGGTGCAGGCTCCGGGTGGCGCTTACCTCAAGCAGCTCCCAGAAGCAGCAACATGTCCCCACACCGGCTCCTACGAGGAGGTGCTGCCAGGTGGCTCTGCGCACTGCCCGGTCCACGGGCGCTGCCTCTGAAGGTCCCATTGGCCATGGTTCCCAGCCAATGGGAGCTGCGGGGGCGGCGCTTGGGGCGGGGGCAGCGTGCAAAGTCCACTGGCTACCCCTACACATAGGAGCCAGAGGGGGAACATGCTGCTGCTTCCGGGAGCAGTGCAGAGCCACAGCATGCATGGAGTGGGGCAAGCCCCCAACCCTGCTCCCCAGCTGGAGTGCCGGAGCGGAGCAAGCTCCAGAGCGAGGTCCTGGGCAGGAACTCAAGGGCCAGATTAAAATGTCTGAAGGGCCGGAGGCAGCCCCCTGGCCGTAGTTTGCCCACCCCTGATCTAGTCTCACCTCCTGTGTAACCCAGGCCAGAGAATTTCCCCAAAATGACTTTTAGAACGTATCTTTTAGAAAAAACAAATCCATTCTATGAAATACTGAGTCTTGGTTTTCATCAGTAGTTCTCAGCACATATGTGGACATCTCCCCAGGGACTCCTGCCAGCACACCCACTCACAAATGTCAGCCTTGGGCAGGCTCCCCAATCCTAGCCTGGGGCTTGATCCCAGTATCTGTCAAACCACTGGCTACAGTGCACTCAACTGAGTCCTAATGACACTCAAGTCAGAGTGTGGTTGTTACGTGCAGATATTGGCAGCATAAGTAGAGAGAATAATAACATGTCTGGTTGAAAGTAATGGCATGAATAGTACAAAGTAATAGCGTGCATGGTCCAGTGACAGAGTAATTGTAACTGCTGTACATGAGTTTGCATTTCAGAGGGCTGGAGAGAGATACTGATTGCGTGTGTGTCATTGTTTCCTGCATGTTTTGCAGAGGGTTGGGGAGAACCTTCCAGTCTGTTCCAGCACTTTCAGAGCTCTGTTGACAGCACAGTCCTTGACATTAACATGGCTTGCCGGCTGTTTTCCATATCACCAGCCCTTAACCTTTCTCCTCTGCCCAAATAAATTAACATTTGCCATGGGGCCCACAGCGGCTGTGAACAAACCTCGGCCACGGTGACTGATGGCCCCGAACACTGGGGGACAAGGGAGCACAGTCAAGAAAAGTGCATTAGCCTTATTTGTTCTCTCTTCACCTAGACACCGGTGATTTGTCACCCATGTCCCAAGTCTGACAAGGCCTCAGCTTTGATGCCACATGCCCACAAAGTTGGCACAGACCCTAGGGAAAGGTGATTAGATTTCAGGTGCCACATTAGGGTGATGTCGGCCTTGGGTTGAGCAGCTGGCCCAGGCTGTAACTCCTGCGGAGGGATTGGAAAATGAAAAGCACAGCATACGGCACACAAACTCCATCAGCAACTAGGACCTGGGGGTTCACCTGGGGTTTCTGCTGTCTAGGCCAACTGGGAATTGTTTGCTTCTCCCAGAGATCCATGTTCTGAGAATGTGTCTTGGAGGACAAGATGCCATGTTAGGAGAGCCCCAGATCCTGGGGGGCTAGAGGGGAGGGTGGTCTCTTCGATGCCTCTGATATTCAGCATCCTTGTTTTTTAATATGGGAAAACCATTTCTTTTCTGCATTTGCTGTTCTCCTGCCTAGGTTGGGTCACTGACACACTGGCCTTGATTTTAGACAGGACAACAGGGCATCCAGACTCTCAACTCTGTGTTCATAATACTCCTGTCTCTGACTGGAGACGCCTCTTGCCAGGGCGGGCCTGTGCTGTGGGAACAGCTCTGCGCTGCAGAGGGAAGGAACGGAGCAGTCCTGGATTGCTGTACCTCCGTGTGCCAGCAGGTGGCTGCTGCGCCCCAAAGGGGATTCGTTCCTGGAAGAACAGAGCGGTTCAGCATCCTGGGATCTGTGCGGCTGCTGGTGTGGTCGCCAAGGGGCTGCACTGAATCAATCCCCTCCCTGGTCAGCTCTGTCCCTTTGTGGTGGTGGTGCTGGCTGTTGGCAGAGACCCCTGCCCTCCCAGAGGAGATTGTGTGGGGAAACACCATCCCCAGGAAGAGAGGAAGGCTGGTCCAGTGGGTAGGGTACTAGCTGGCGACCTAGATTCAATTCCCTGCTTGGCCACAGGTTCCCTATGCGACCTTGGGCAAGTCATTGAGCCCAGTTCCTCAAAGGCAGTTAAGTGCCTAACTCCCATTGATTAATGGGACTTAGGAGCCTTAACACCTGTGATCACCTGGGCTTAAGTCTCTGTGCCTCAGTCCCCTGTAACGTGTCACTCAGAGGCGGCTGAGAGGCAGGGAATTCTTTGGGGAACTGGTCCGCGATTGCAAGTGGCCTCTGGTGGGCTCGGTGCAGCGCTGGGGAACTTTGCAGAGTGAGGAGCCAGGTTCTGCACCAGACTGGCACCTGTGCTAACGGGGCTTCCTCAGCCAGGTCTGTCTCTGCAGCCAGATGCCCTGACTATTTGGATGCAGAGAAATCTGGGGCCTGCCTGCTGGCTAGAGCTCTCTTTGGCACCATGT
This sequence comes from Natator depressus, assembly GCF_965152275.1. NCBI lineage: Eukaryota > Metazoa > Chordata > Testudines > Cheloniidae > Natator > Natator depressus. The sequence goes on from NC_134246.1 coordinate 25,005,832, forward strand.
GTAATGCTAGCCACCCAATTCGTTACATGGTCCCTAGCTCCACGACCTCTCCCAGACTTCCATTCTGTTCTGGTCAGGTTCATACATGATGCCCATCGCCATGGTATCTGAGCAGGTCACAGCACCCCTTTGAGCAAGGGAAGTGTCATCCCCATTTTACAAACTGAGCCCTGAAGTGCTGAAATGAGTTACAAGAGCTCAGCACCCAGGTAGGCCCCAAAACAAGGGACCAGAGCTGTGTAAGATGCTCAGACACTGGAGGCTTCATTTTTTGACAACCTGGCACTATGCACGTCACCCCAAATGACACTGGGAGTCTGTGGCAAAGCTGCGAATCCCAGGGCCTTAATCACAAGGCCGTCCAATTATAATGCCTTCCCTGTGCTCCTGACTGGGTCTCTGGAGTTACAAGCCAGCTGCAGGGATGGGGCGCGTTGTGACTTTTAATTAGCTTGCCATCAATGAGGCGCCTTTCCTGCAGGCTGGTAACTCCAGCTGGAGGGCACTGCTTAGAAATGCTTTGTTTCCACTACAAACACTGGGCCCGATCCTAAATAGCTCTGGGAAGCTTCTGTTGGGTGCTGAGCACCTTTGGCTCCTGCAGGACTCAGTGGAAGTCAAGGTGCACGGCATGTGGCTGGGTCGGGGCTTCTGTTTTCCAATAACTCTTCTGTACATGTTGAGAAATAATGACGGGGGATGCTCCTTTATGAGCCGCCAGCACCCCTGGGCTGAGCAAATTGGCTGCTATCTTCTTTTAAGTTCTTTGACAGTAGAAAATATAAAACTCCCCAGCAGCCCCTCCTGCACGCAGATCAAGACTCTGCGCTGGGCTGTCCTTGCGTTTCCTACTGCTGTGGCTGCTTGCCCTGGGGAGAGGTCATGTGAGATGTTGCTGCGAAGGGCATAATGAGTCCAAGGTGGGGGTGGGGAGGAATTAAGAACAAAATAGGATTTGCTTGCACAACTCTGCTTCTTTTCACTTGTGTTGGCATTTGCTCAGAGACCCAGTCCCCAAGCTCCAGGCCTACGTCCCAGGGAAGGAATGTTCCCCCTCAGGAAAGAGCATTACAGAATTGTCCAGCTGCCTCAGTGAAGGTAGGGGTGGGAGGCTGTGACATACCAGGGTACAATCTAGACTAATTTGTAGCTGTGTCACCCCTGCCCTGTAACCTGGGGAGCCCTTTACAATGCCTTGCTGCTGTAGCTTCCAGCCTGGACTGCTCACAAACAGCCTCCAGCAGGCAATTCACTCCCAGCCAATGTCTGTGTGCTGCAGCCAGCCAGCCAGACGGTGGCTCTTTAAAGATTACCCCAGGGTGAGCCCAGCACACTCCCAGTCCCAGATTTCCCCCCAGAATGTATGTCTTGTGCTGCCCAGCCCTCTCCTGGACAATACAAGTTTATATAAAGTCCATTATTGCTTTACTAGAAATAATATGCACACAACTTGCCAACCCAAATGGAGTTTCCCAGGCACTTCAATTTAAGTGGATTAGATAAAACAATAAAACAAGTTTATTAACTACAGAGAGAGCTTTTAAGTGAGTACAAGTAATGAGGCATGAAAGTCAGAAATGGATACAAGAAAATAAAGTTAAAATGCTACTGGTGCCTAACTTAGCAAATTACATCAGATTCAGGCAAAGTTTCTCACCATATGTTCTCAGCAGTGTTATTGACCAAACCTCTTAGGTCAGAACCCCTACTCCCCAGAAACCAGCAAATGCTTCCTTTGTCTTGTCACTTCAGATGCCATGAATGCGATGGTCGGGGGCTTGGTTGGAGGGGTTTCTTGGGTGTTTGTCCCTCCTTTTCATAGTTTCAGTCCTCCTCTTTAAAAGCATTTCCAGCTAGGTACCAGGAGACAAAAAGTCTCAAGAGAAGGATGTTCCCTGCTGCTTTTCCCTCATCTATTGGAGCTTCTTTTGTTTCCCTTCCTGCTTGATGACTCTGTTTACCACTCACTTGCCCCAGGGGCTTTGGATAGATCTGGGACCCAGGCCCACCTGGGGCTCTGGCTGCGAGAAGCTGTTTGCTTCTCAAATTCTGTTTGAAAGATGGACCATCATCCCTCCAAGCCCCAGACATGAGCTAGTCTCCTTTCTGGCAGTGAGCACCTAGGCCACGGCCCTCTGCTGCAGTTCCTGGAGAGTTTCACACTTTGCTGTCAGCATCGCCAGCAATGGGACACGTACGGGAAGATGGCGACAGCCAGGCCCCAGCCCGCTAGTGGCCAGGGCCTTGGATTGAGTCTGATTCTGGCATCAGCTGGAGAGGTCAGAGGACACTGACACCACATGGAACAGCAGGCCCTTCCCACTCAGGAGGAGAGCATGCTTCTGCTTTCAGGACTCCAAAACGTAGGGGGAAGGTAGATCCCAGGGAAGTCTCCCCTGTAAGGTAAAGGCAAGTCGCTTGGTGGTGGGCGACAGTGGAGCTGGAAGGCTGGTGCATGACTGAGCACAGATGGGCACCTGCTCTAATATCAGCCAGGGAGTGGACTCACCTCATTCACTTGGGCTCAGGAGAGAATCCCTCACTGCACTCTGGTGGCTGTTTGAAATGGAGTTGGGCTGGGCTCCTGGCCCCGGATTCCAGCGTTGTTCTGGCTGGCAGGTAACGGGCCTGTCACTGGGGGTTGCTGTCGGGCCCGACGGGCGAGACTACTAGACTGTCGCCTTACTGGGTTGAGCTTTTCTTATTAACGTCTCCGGGCTGCCAGCAGAGGTGAGAGAGCAGCACATCCGATGGCAAGGGGCTCCCTTTTCCAAGGAACGTGAGGCCACTCCGGTGATGGGTCAGAGTGCCCGTCGGGTTTCATGCCAGCCAGGGCGTCTGGTGCCAAAGGCTGCTGAGACTAGAGCTCTGGGGAACCCAGCTAGGCTGGATCTAGAGTCGGGACCTTTCAGGCCCTGTGTTCAGATGAGGGCCAAGCATGACAGTAAGAATATCAGGCCCCAGTTGGGTCAGGACACAGGACTGGGAGGAAGAGGAGTTTTTGAGGAGGAGGGAAGGAGAATCCATCTGGATGGGTGGGTAGCGCTGACATTTTTTGAGGTGGGTGGGGAGGTCACCCCTGTGGTATTTGCCTGCCTACAGCAGAGGAGTTGGAGGGCCAAGCAGGAAGGAGATGGGCTAATTTAAAAAGAACAGAGTAAAAAATTCAGAACGAAGGGTCTGTATTGGATCTGCACAACAGGCGCATGCCCCTGTGGCCCGTTGGGAAAGCAAGCTGGCAACAGCGCCTGCTAGTTACACCTCTTGCAGCAGGGCTTCTGCCTATCTTAGCTGTGGAGATCAGAATGAGACCTGTGGGGGGCAGGTTGCCCACATCTGCCTTCCGCGGGGTCCTTATGCCTTCCTTTGAAGCCGCCGGTGCTAGCTGCTGTCAGAGACAGGTCCTGGGCAAGCTGGAGCTTGGATCTGATCCAGGCTGGCAATTCCTCTGTTGCTGAACTGGTACTTACATGTCTATCACTGTGCAGCCCCTCTATGGCCAAATATATTGTATCACTCTCTAGGACCTCTTTACCTGCATGATCACTTGTGCACTCCCATATTCAGGGGCTGTCCCCCAGCCATGGACACGGCTGTCTGGCTTGTGGATACAGTGAAGTCCCCTCAGTTATGACAACATGGCCCTTTATTTACATTGCCATATAATCACCCACGCTGAGCTGTCCTCTAGCCCTGCTTGTTCTGGTCATGCAGGCAGAGACGCTTGGCATGGGTCCCTGTGCTCTGTGGCTGCAAAGCGTGCCTTATGGACTGGCTGCTGTCCATTCACTCCTCTTCCCCATGCTCTCCTGGGGCAGGTTTGGGATTTGCTTGCCCTGACCCTTGTCTGCGCAGAGCCCTTCCTGACCTGCTACATTCAGTACTCAGCAAACAGCGCCACACAATAGGATCGTCCCCCAGAGGGATTTGTCTTACTTCCATCAGCTTTTTTATTCCCTATGCCTCCCACATTCCCACCCATTGTTTTACACTTGTGGAGGGTGGGTGGGGGACACTTGTTTCCACTGGGATACAATTTCCCATCTGGCAGCTGCCAGCCATGTGTGTGATCTAACCAACAACTATCCCCCCCACACCTGTCACTTCAATTCATAGGCAGGGCCTGTCACCTCCTTATCCAGCCGCCCCTGTGCCCGTGTTGGCTTTCAGTCCTGATTCTTCCAGGCAGGGAATCTCACCTGGCCCAATAACACTGCAGCTGCCATTTCACCCACTTAATGGAGGAATATTGCGGAGCACTTGGGGTGAACCCTGGAAACACATCCTTGTGCCTTCTCTGGTTGGCACATAGCCCCTCTGTGGTACAGTGTGCCCCTGTACTGGTGAATGGGGCTGCATCTTACTGCAGTGCAAGGGGGTGCCCAGTTCAAAGCCAGTTGGGCATCCTTAGCCTCCTTTTGATATTCCTTTAAACCTGGCTGTGACTTCAGTGGCAGATGGGCATTGGGGCAGGCTGGTGCACTTCTGGTTTGGCTTAGGGGCTAGCATACCAGACAGGGACTTGGGAGGCCGGCTCTGGCCTGCTGGGTGACCTTGGACAAGTTGCTCTCCACCCAATGCCTCAGTGTTCCCATCTGTAAAGCGGAGGTCACGATACTGACCTCCTCTGTGAAGTGCTTTGAGCTTTGTGGCTGAAAAGCGCTAGATAGGAGGTAGGTATTATTGTTATTTATCCTCAGAAGAGGTGCAGAATGGGTACCTGCCGTCCAACCTCCCCCCCCTCCCCACTCCGCCAGCATCCCTCAGTCCTGGTGAGAGATGGGCCCTCTTCAGGTCACTGAATCTGGTACTCCCCATGCATGGGGAAGTTTAATCCAGATCCAAACTCCGGCCTGCAAGGCAAGGCAAACAGCAGCCCCTTTCCTGACTGTTTAGCTTAGGCCAGGACTGAGGCAGGCCCTGTGTGGTGACAATAGAAGGTGCAGGTTGGGAACTAGTGAGCCGGAGAGAACCACAGGGTCTGTCTATGCCCAGCAGCCTCAATGCAGAATCCCCTGTTCATTCATTGCCACTAAATTTCCTTCCTTCTCAGCTATGAGGGGATGATACAAGGCCCATCTCCAATCCTGGCCCCCTTTTCTGCCATCTGGGACATGGAAACTTGTCAGCTTGCTGAGAGAGCGCCCATGGGGCACAGCCCTGATGTTAGACAACAGGATCAGTGCTGGATACTCCCCACCTGCCAGGCTGGATTTGAAGCAGTAGCTTAGAGTCACGTGCAGGTTTCCCACCGCAGTGGGTACATGGTGTGCTCCTGTAATTACATCACTAACATCAGCACAGCCTAGTTCAATGTGCTGGCCATGAAGGGAGAAACCCTAGTATCTGATCTCGTGGGGGGAGCCCTGGAGCTGCTGCAACAGAAGTCCTTCCAAGGGGAATAGAAAGATTAGGCCTTTGCTGTTACCAGCCAGCATCCCCCTGTGCTGCCTTTGTTCATCGACAGCCCTTAGAATCAGGGGCATGTTAAAGATGTACTGGCTGTGCTGGGCAGGCATGGGCTGCTGGGTGGCCCCGGGCCAACGGGGCGAGGCGGTGGGTACGCTCTGCTGGGCGGCCCCGGGCCAACGGGGCCAGGCGGTGGGTACGCTCTGCTGGGCGGCCCCGGGCCAACGGGGCCAGGCGGTGGGTACGCTCTGCTGGGCGGCCCCGGGCCAACGGGGCGAGGCGGTGGGTACGCTCTGCTGGGCGGCCCCGGGCCAACGGGGCCAGGCGGTGGGTACGCTCTGCTGGGCGGCCCCGGGCCAACGGGGCGAGGCGGTGGGTACGCTCTGCTGGGCGGCCCCGGGCCAGTGGGGCGAGGCGGTGGGTACGCTCTGCTGGGCGGCCCCGGGCCAACGGGGCGAGGCGGTGGGTACGCTCTGCTGGGCGGCCCCGGGCCAACGGGGCGAGGCGGTGGGTACGCTCTGCTGGGCGGCCCCGGGCCAGTGGGGCGAGGCGGTGGGTACGCTCTGCTGGGCGGCCCCGGGCCAACGGGGCCAGGCGGTGGGTATGCTCTGCTGGGCGGCCCCGGGCCAACGGGGCCAGGCGGTGGGTACGCTCTGCTGGGCGGCCCCGGGCCAACGGGGCCAGGCGGTGGGTATGCTCTGCTGGGCGGCCCTGGGCTAGTGGGGCGAGGCGGTGGGTACGTTCTGCTGGGCGGCCCCGGGCCAACGGGGCAAGGCGGTGGGTACGTTCTGCTGGGCGGCCCTGGGCCAGTGGGGCGAGGCGGTGGGTACATTCTGCTGGGCGGCCCTGGGCTAGTGGGGCGAGGCGGTGGGTACGCTCTGCTGGGCGGCCCCGGGCTAATGGGGCGAGGCGGTGGGTACGTTCTGCTGGGTGGCCCCGGGCTAATGGGGCGAGGCGGTGGGTACGTTCTGCTTGGCGGCCCCAGGCTAATGGGGCGAGGCGGTGGGTACGTTCTGCTGGGCGGCCCTGGGCTAATGGGGCGAGGTGGTGGGTACGTTCTGCTTGGCGGCCCCGGGCTAATGGGGCGAGGCGGTGGGTACGCTCTGCTGGGCGGCCCCGGGCCAATGGGGCGAGGCGGTGGGTACATTCTGCTGGGCGGCCCCGGGCTGGCGGGGCAAGAGGGTGGGTATACTCTGCCGGGCAGCCTTGGGTGCACTGGGTGGCACAGAAGGCATGTACTGCCATGGCACACTGGGCAGCATGCAGACCGACCGTGCCTATGGTATGCTTGGTACACTGAGCACAGTGAGTGGAGTCATTCAGCACTTGTGCCATCAAGGCCGTTGGAGAGCAGTTATGGGGAAATCCCCTTGCCTGTGCCACATGGCCTGACCTGTACCCCAGCAGTCCAGGAGGAGTTTGCCTCAGACTGTTCGTACCGGCCAAGTGACCAGAGAGTACATATGCTGCTGATACCCCCTGGGCCCACTGCTCCCTGTGCCCGCCGGGCTGACCGCCGTGCATTGCGGCTCCAAACAAAGTGCCTCCCTCGCCCTTACGACTGTTTCTTGCTTCCGCTCCCCTGCCTTGCATGGTTGTGTATCTAGAGCGTGCCCCAGGGTATTTAAACATGGGAATGTGCCCTGGGAAAGCTGCAGGCTGACTCTGAAATCAGAGGAGACAATATACTGACAAATATCTGTTACCTCACGTCTGCACCTCTGGTTGTGTGGCTATAGCATGGAAGCCTGGCAATAGAATGGGCCCACTTTGTCCTAGATAGCTAAATGCCATCAGCAGACAGTGGAGAGACTTAGGCGAGCTGATGACGAGAGCAGCCTCTGTAACTCCTGCCATGGTCCTATTGAACCCCGAGCCCCCAGCTGCCCCTGGGATCGAGACAGCAGGAGGTGGCTGGAAGGGCCTCTGCGCCCCACGCAGTTGGGGTTGGAGGCAACTGCTCTGATTCTGTCAGCACTTTTGACACTTTCCTTGTCTCCTCTTTACAGATGAAAGAGGCGTCTCCTTTCTGATGCTTCCCTTTTATCCCCCCCCACTCACCTCCCAAGTGTGCCCCACACCAGTCCCTGCCCTCTTGCTTGTGCCCCCTGGGCTGTGGATCCAGGAGCATCATGCTGACTAAGACTGGTGCGTTCCAGAGACACTGCTGGAGCGGCCGAGGCAGGGGTGGATTAGCCTGAAATAAATCCTCCCCCTACCCCCCCAAAAAAGGAAAATTCTGGTTCTATCTGATTTAATCCTATCTATCTAATCTGCCTACCCCACACTCATCCCCCTGACCTGCTCAGCTCTCAGGGGTGTAATCGGCTTAGTGATATCCTATAAGAGAGGATGATTCTTTGGGTTCCCCTTTGGGGACTGCATAAAGAGAGAACCACGATGCTCTGCTGAAATGCTGCTGGTGTGGTTCATTTGGCCATCCAGCTGCTGGCAGTAAACTTGGATCATGCTGCTGCTCACCTTGGAGAGCTCTTCACCGTCTCTTTCTCTCTGTACTCTATGCAGTGGCCCATTGTCCCACAGCTGGGAACACTGCCTGGAACGTGTCCTGCTCAAGGTTGTTTCTTTCACTCTCTTGGCTGAAGTGTCTACCTCAGTTTTATTCCTGCCTTGATCAGAAGAAAAGGAGGCTCACTCTGGAAAACTGAGAGACGCTCTTGCTCAACAGAAGTTACGGGCTTGATGCAGGAGTCACTTAGTTAAGCAGGAGGTTACAGTAGATGATCACCATGATCTCATCTGGCCTTGATGTCTATGAATCGATGGGTTCATTTTATTTGCCTCCACATTTCTAAAACTTTTTTCTGCAGCCACAAGGGCTAGAAATGTACTCTTTTTTTAAATGAAAGCCAAGGTTCTCACATAACCACCTGACTCCAGGAGCTGGGGCTTTAAAGACAGTAGCCATTAATCATGCTATTCAGAAGAGATGGCAGTGCTGCATTTAAGCCCTTTTTGCGCTGTCCCCTTCACCTGTATAATTCTGGATAGAAAAGTTCTTATGGTCTCAAAATGTTTGCACTGATAATTAATAGCTCAGGTAGCATAAAATAGCACAATGTCAATTTCTTGAGCAGAAATAGTGTTTTCTAGCATGGCAGTCCCATGAGTCACCAGCTCTGCTGTAATACAGTAATTAATAGAATGTCCTCCTCTCCCACGTCCCAAACCAAACCTGTTTAGGACAGAATTAAATATGGATCTCAATTAAAGAACGTCTTTCATAACTGGAGACAGTAGAAGAGCGTGGCAGCCATTTCAAAGGGGGATTCTTTTGGGTGGGGACCGGGACTTGGGTCAAGGTGTGCTGTGGACTTGGCAGATTTTAGCTGCATGGTGCTTGATGGCAACCAGGCAAGTGGGAATCTTTCTGCTCCTGATTTATGCATCACATCTAATCTCTCCTGCTTTCTCTCTCCTCTGGGGCCAGGGAGATCAATGTGGGGTGGCTACTGGCTGTCACTCTCTGTGGGGCAGGGGTGTTGTCAGACTCTGATTTAATTCAGTGCATGGCATTCTCAGACTGGTGTTTAATTAAGCTGTCAGATCCTTACCTTTAATCAGTATGTGTTAGAACCAAGCCAAAGGCCTTGTCCCATGGCACTCAGGGAGGTCCTTCTCCTATGGTGAGGGGGGCATACCCACAACTACCCCACTGGACCACTCCCATTCTTTGCCCTAATGCCGCCGCAGACCCACCATTACAGCTTAGGGCTTGGGGAAGGACTAAACTGCCAAGGGTCTCCAGCCCTAGGGTGGGGTCCACTCACTCCCATTTTAGGAGCAAGAGGAGCAAGCCAAGCCATCCCATGCCTTTCCACCCAGCGGCTGGGCAGGATGTGTGCCGTGTGTGGTCCCCTGGTGTTGTGTGAGGGCCAGGGGAGCAGGGAGAGGGCACTGGTATGTCAGCTGTGGTTGGGCTCTGACACTGATGGTCCCATTTTTGCTGCCTTTGGAATCAGTGAAGAAGGAAATAAAGAGAAGTGTTTCCTCTGGCTGGTTGCTTTTTTTATAACTCTCTGTATGGATCTTTGATGCCTCCCAACTAGTCACCCATCAGAGGTTCCTGCCTCCTTAAGAGGTTCTCCTAAAGCAGCTCCCACTTTCCCAATATGGAGACCATCTCCCATAGGAAGAAACAAGATCAGTCTAAAGATCTAATCCCATTACTGACTAGTGCATGTCCTCGGGAAAGTCATGTAGCTTCTCTGTGCCTCAGTTTCCCCATCTGCAAAGTGGGAATATGAATCCCTCCCTATCTCACAGGGGTGTGATGAGGCCACAGTGCTGATAAGGGCTTTGAAGAGGGAAAGCGCTAAGTGTTGTTCTTTAACCTTTCTCTTCTCTCAGGGTTTCAGGACATTGCTCTGGGAGGCTGATCCCCTTTCCCCTGCCTGGCTCTCCAGTCTCTGCAAAGATGCGGATGTGGCTGATGTGAATCATTCTTTTCTTAAGGTTAAGATAAAAAAAACAAAGTAAAACCTCTGTGTACCTAATTCTCCATTGGTGATGTGACTCAGGTACGTCTGCAGCAGGGAGCCTCAGAGCCTAGGTCTGGTGCTAAAAATAGCTGGGTAGCCATTCAGGCTCGGGCTGGAGATCAGGCTCTGAAGCCTATGGAGGGGGGTTGGCTCCAGAGTGCGAGCACCAGCCCAAACCCAACCATCTACATGGCTATTTAAAGTGCCATAGCGCAAGCTCGAGTCTGTAGACCCATGCTGCTCTGGGTTTCTGCTTGCCATGTAGACTTACCCATAGTGACACCTGTGAGATAGTGAGATCACAGCAGGATGATGGGGGACTGGAAGCATTTGGGAGTGGTGAATGAGAGGGTGAAGTGCATGTGTGGAAAGCAACTGCCTTCTGGCCTCTGTCCTGAAAGTGCCACTAGGTACTCAAGTTGGGGGAAGAGAAGGGCCTGATCCAAAGCTCTTTGACTCCAGTGGGCTTTGAATCAGACTCCAACTGCCCAGAGAGTTCCTGTCTAATTTGTTTTAGCAACCAAATTTAGCTTTGCAACCTTTGTGCAGCAAGGTTGTGCAGAGTCAACGAGCAATATTAATGTGTTTCATAGAATCATAGAGATTAGGGTTGGAAGAGACCTCAGGAGGTCATCTAGTCCAATCCCCTGCTCAAAGCAGAACCAACACCAACTAAACCATCCCAGCTAGGGCTTTGTCAAGCCGGGCCTTAAAAACCTCTAAGGATAGAGATTCCACCACCTCCCTAGGTAACCCATTCCAGTGCTTCACCACCCTCCTAGTGAAATAGTGTTTCCTAATATCCAACCTAGACCTCCCCCACTGCAACGTGTTTATTAGGAGCAGTTTGAAATTCCCATGGAAACTTTTTTGTTTGGATGTAAAGAATTCCCTACCTGTCTGCAAACCAAACATTGACATGCGGAAGGTGAAACAGACTAGAAACAAACACTGACCAGTCTGTTCGCATTCTCCAAAGGGAGGGAAATGGGCAAAGCAAAGGAAGAATGTAGTGGGGGGAGGAGGTTGTTTGAAGAAAATTTCAATTTTGATTTTTTTCCTGCCGTTTTAATTGTCTAAGATGTGTCAGAAACACTGACATGGATGGTTGGTTTTCAGAAACAGCCCATATCTCCTGTCTGTCACACTGAGATTCATGGAGTTTCTCCTGATTTACTGTCATCTAAGAAAGTGGCATCTGGCCACAACGACTTTTATCCCAACAATGTCCCTTTAATAGCAGACATGGAGTAAGAGTCCAAGTTTCTCCTTCTCCGGAGCTGAATGTCTCTGGAAAGAGCTTTCCCAGCTCTCAGCTGCCTGGCTGCTGAGCCTAGCACCCAACTGCCAGGGAGGGAGCATGCCAAGGGTGAAGGGGATCTGAGCTGCACAGAGTGCCTTGCAGCTCCCAGCTGGCTACAGGCTCACCGAGCTGCACAAAAAGGCTTTTCATGCCCTGCACAAACAAGCGAGAGGCATGAGAGGTTGTTATCGCAAAGCATCGACGCTAGTGGCAGCTCAGGCTTGGGTTCCCAAAATAACCGCCTGCCGCAAACACCCAGACGTGAAACCTCAAAGGCTGAGCTTTATCGGCTGCTGTCTGGTCGAGGAGTGGGAATGGGCAGCTACTGTGAGTCCCTTTCTGAGAAACCCTGGTTTGCTGGCAGGGAGCTGTTGGGGAATAAAGGATTCAGGCACACTTAGATTTTCTGGGTGGTTTCTATAAACTGGGAGTGGCCTCACAGCCAGCAATATTACACCATTCCCTACAGCACCTCCTGCTGGGAGGGGCTGGGACTGCAGTAGCTGTGCGTTCTCCCACAGCTAGTGCTCCTGCACCTTTCCCTACAGCGCCTCCTGCTGAGAGAGGTTGACATGTGGTAGCTGTGAGTTTCCCCTGCAGCCAGCGCTATTACATGTGTAGGAGAGAGAGCCTGGAGCTCTGGGCCTGGTGTAGGGTCTGAGGCCTAAACCTTAGACTACAAAGTTAGGCCGTGTCCTGAACCAAAGTCAAGCCATGCTGTGAACCAGTCAGGCCCTGTGTCAAAGCAGATGCTTACAGGTTCACTGTCTGGTACATGAACCTGGCAACAGTATTGCTGGTGTTGTTAAAAAACAGGCACTCCTAAGAAGTACTAGGCACTAGATATTCCAGAAGGGTAGTACAAGAACACCCTGATGCAAAGTTATATGTAAACACGCTCCCTGAAGATGGTGGAGGGACACACTGACCCCTCCTAAAGATAAGATCAGGATAATGGATGGAGATGTTTTGTTCGAACCAACAGATACAAGGGGTAGGGTGGTAACGAACCACCTCAGAAGGGTATCAGTGTATGAAAGAGGGGTCACAAAAGGGGCGTCTTTGTCCAGCCGAGGGGGCAGCAGAAAGACCTGCTGCTGACTGAGCTGAGTCCATTGTCACAGGCATACATGCATTAGGCCACTAATACCATGCCTCGTCGACACACCTGGCCAAGCGCCTTCTCCACCGAATCGGATCTGTGGTCTTTCTGGGCAGTACTATCGAGGTCTGCTGAGCTGGCTGTCTGCATCAGTGTCCATTGGGTGCTCAGCCACTGCGGTGATGGACTGCAGCATAGAAACTGCTGGTCAATAGGCGGAAAGGAGGCGACCTGGTCAGAGCGCAAATCCAGCTGGGTACTGAGCATACCTCACCCCCACTGCAGTACAGTGAGGCAGTTAGCGTGTGTCCCACAGCATGTATTGTTCCCACCTGTATTGTCACAGATGATGATAAAAATATGGGGCTGGATTCTCAGCTGGTGTAGTTGAGAATTCACTTCAATGGAACAATGCTGATTTACAGGAGCTGAGGATCTTGTCCTGCCGTGCGCACGTGTCCACACTGGAAATGAGCGGAATGAAAGCACAATTCAACTTCTGCCCCATCCTTGAGGTTTTTCAGGTTCGGTTGAAGAACGCTTCATAACAATAATTACACACCTGGGCTGTGCCTCCGGGAGAACGAATTCATAAATGTTTGTGTGAAAGATGGTAAACGGTAGGGGTCATTGTTTTTAATGGGGAAATTAGGAATGATAAAAAGAAGGAACTGAGTGAAAGTCAGTACAGCTATGCAGAGAAGCAGTTGTCTTTGATGTCTGCTAACCCAGGACCTATCCACACCCAGGGACTACAGCTACTTAATGAGAAAAGGGAAATAATTACAGTACTACTAGTGTCAGAAAAACAAGGATGTTCACAGAACCCGCAACTCAACTCCCCTCTCACGCTGGTGTAAATCAGGAATAACTCCACTGGAGGCAAGGGGGTTACACTGGATTCAGTGGAGGTGAATCAGCCACACAGAGTGCCGTTTTAAACACCTATGTGCAGATTTGCCCTGGCTAATGCAAGAAGCCTGTGCTGATACCAATGAGCCAATGCAACAGTGTCATGAAAAGTCCACCTGCTTACCTCCCTTGGGCACAAACTAGGGAAGGACAATCGGGCCGGGACACAGCTTCATGGCATGCTGCCACCTTAACCTAGATCCTACACAGGCCTCTGCTCTAACTGTGCATGGCTGGCTGGGGCTCCTTGGCTTCAGTACGGGCCAGGGCCAGAGGTGAGTGGGGGTGGAGCCAAGGAAAAGCCACTCTCTGCAGCATGTGCCTCCTCGCACCAGGCAGGTTTCCATGTGGAGATGTACCCAGGGGTTGCTACTAGTGGAAGCAGTTGCTGGCCTTCCTTGCATTATACCTCTGGGAGTCAGTATCAGTACCACGACATAGCCAAACAGCAAAGGAAGGACCGCTACCCCTTCCTGCTTCTCCACGTGGGCACCAATGATACTGCCAAGAATGACCTTGAGCGGATCACTGCAGACTACGTGGCTCTGGGAAGAAGGATAAAGGAGTTGGAGGCGCAAGTGGTGTTCTCGTCCATCCTCCCCGTGGAAGGAAAAGGCCTGGGTAGGGACCGTCGAATCGTGGAAGTCAACGAATGGCTACGCAGGTGGTGTCGGAGAGAAGGCTTTGGATTCTTTGACCATGGGATGGTGTTCCATGAAGGAGGAGTGCTGGGCAGAGATGGGCTCCATCTTACGAAGAGAGGGAAGAGCATCTTTGCCAGCAGGCTGGCTAACCTAGTGAGGAGGGCTTTAAACTAGGTTCACCGGGGGAAGGAGACCAAAGCCCTGAGGTAAGTGGGAAAGCGGGATACCGGGAGGAAGCACAGGCAGGAATGTCTGTGAGGGGAGGGCTCCTGCCTCATACTGGGAATGAGGGGCGATCAACAGGTTATCTCAAGTGCTTATATACGAATGCACAAAACCTTGGAAACAAGCAGGGAGAACTGGAGGTCCTGGTGATGTCAAGGAACTATGACGTGATTGGAATAACAGAGACTTGGTGGGATAACTCACATGACTGGAGTACAGTCATGGATGGTTATAAACTGTTCAGGAAGGACAGGCAGGGCAGAAAAGGTGGGGGAGTAGCACTGTATGTAAGGGAGCAGTATGACTGCTCAGAGCTCCGGTACGAAACTGTGGAAAAACCTGAGTGTCTCTGGATTAAGTTTAGAAGTGTGTGCAACAAGAGTGAGGTAGTGGTGGGAGTCTGCTATAGACCACCGGACCAGGGGGATGAGGTGGATGAGGCTTTCTTCCGGCAACTCACGGAAGCTACTAGATCGCATGCCCTGATTCTCATGGGTGACTTTAATTTTCCTGATATCTGCTGGGAGAGCAATACAGCGGTGTATAGACAATCCAGGAAGTTTTTGGAAAGCGTAGGGGACAATTTCCTGGCGCAAGTGCTAGGGGAGCCAACTAGGGGGGGCACTTTTCTTGACCTGCTGCTCACAAACTGGGTAGAATTAGTGGGGGAAGCAAAAGTGGATGGGAATCTGGGAGGCAGTGACCATGAGTTGGTTGAGTTCAGGATCCTGATGCAGGGAAGAAAGGTAAGCAGCAGGATACGGACCCTGGACTTCAGGAAAGCAGACTTCGACTCCCTCAGGGAACAGATGGCCAGGATCCCCTGGGGGACTAACATGAAGGGGAAGGGAGTCCAGGAGAGCTGGCTGTATTTCAAGGAATCCCTGTTGAGGTTACAGGGACAAACCATCCCGATGAGTTGAAAGAATAGTAAACATGGCAGGTGACCAGCTTGGCTTAATGGTGAAATCCTAGCGGATCTTAAACATAAAAAAGAAGCTTACAAGAAGTGGAAGGTTGGACATATGACCAGGGAAGAGTATAAAAATATTGCTCGGGCATGTAGGAAAGATATCAGGAGGGCCAAATCGCACCTGGAGCTGCAGCTAGCAAGAGATGTCAAGAGTAACAAAAAGGGTTTCTTCAGGTATGTTGGCAACAAGAAGAAAGCCAAGGAAAGTGTGGGCCCCTTACTGAATGAGGGAGGCAACCTAGTGACAGAGGATGTGGAAAAAGCTAATGTACTCAATGCTTTTTTTGCCTCTGTTTTCACTAACAAGGTCAGCTCCCAGACTGCTGCGCTGGGCATCACAAAATGGGGAAGAGATGGCCAGCCCTCTGTGGAGATAGAGGTGGTTAGGGACTATTTAGAAAAGCTGGACGTGCACAAGTCCATGGGGCCGGACGAGTTACATCCGAGAGTGCTGAAGGAATTGGCGGCTGTGATTGCAGAGCCCTTGGCCATTATCTTTGAAAACTCGTGGCGAACGGGGGAAGTCCCGGATGACTGGAAAAAGGCTAATGTAGTGCCAATCTTTAAAAAAGGGAAGAAGGAGGATCCTGGGAACTACAGGCCAGTCAGCCTCACCTCAGTCCCTGGAAAAATCATGGAGCAGGTCCTCAAAGAATCAATCCTGAAGCACTTACATGAGAGGAAAGTGATCAGGAACAGTCAGCATGGATTCACCAAGGGAAGGTCATGCCTGACTAATCTAATCGCCTTTTATGATGAGATTACTGGTTCTGTGGATGAAGGGAAAGCAGTGGTTGTATTGTTTCTTGACTTTAGCAAAGCTTTTGACACGGTCTCCCACAGTATTCTTGTCAGCAAGTTAAGGAAGTATGGGCTGGATGAATGCACTATAAGGTGGGTAGAAAGCTGGCTAGATTGTCGGGCTCAACGGGTAGTGATCAATGGCTCCATGTCTAGTTGGCAGCGGGTGTCAAGTGGAGTGCCCCAGGGGTCGGTCCTGGGGCCGGTTTTGTTCAATATCTTCATAAATGATCTGGAGGATGGTGTGGATTGCACTCTCAGCAAATTTGCGGATGATACTAAACTGGGAGGAGTGGTAGATACGCTGGAGGGGAGGGATAGGATACAGAAGGACCTAGACAGATTGGAGGATTGGGCCAAAAGAAATCTGATGAGGTTCAATAAGGATAAGTGCAGGGTCCTACACTTAGGACAGAAGAATCCAATGCACCGCTACAGACTAGGGACCGAATGGCTAGGCAGCAGTTCTGCGGAAAAAGACCTAGGGGTGACAGTGGACGAGAAGCTGGATATGAGTCAGCAGTGTGCCCTTGTTGCCAAGAAGGCCAATGGCATTTTGGGATGTATAAGTAGGGGCATAGCGAGCAGATCGAGGGACGTGATCGTTCCCCTCTATTCGACACTGGTGAGGCCTCATCTGGAGTACTGTGTCCAGTTTTGGGCCCCACACTACAAGAAGGATGTGGATAAATTGGAGAGAGTCCAGTGAAGGGCAACAAAAATGATTAGGGGTCTAGAGCACATGACTTATGAGGAGAGGCTGAGGGAGCTGGGATTGTTTAGTCTGCAGAAGAGAAGAATGAGGGGGGATTTGATAGCTGCTTTCAACTACCTGAAAGGGGGTTCCAAAGAGGATGGCTCTAGACTGTTCTCAATGGTAGCAGATGACAGAACGAGGAGTAATGGTCTCAAGTTGCAATGGGGGAGGTTTAGATTGGATATTAGGAAAAACTTTTTCACTAAGAGGGTGGTGAAACACTGGAATGCGTTACCTAGGGAGGTGGTAGAATCTCCTTCCTTAGAGGTTTTTAAGGTCAGGCTTGACAAAGCCCTGGCTGGGATGATTTAACTGGGAATTGGTCCTGCTTCGAGCAGGGGGTTGGACTAGATGACCTTCTGGGGTCCCTTCCAACCCTGATATTCTATGATTCTATGATTCTTGGAATGTAAAGAACATGGTGGCCCTGAAGAGGAATTGGCAGGAGCTCAGTGACCAAACCTTCCGTGTTTGGAGATTCAGGTAGAGGGGCATCTGGGCTTTGTAGCCCTACTTGTCTGTTCTTATTGGTATTGGTCTTTTCCTCAGCCATTATTTCAAGCTAGTTCTGCTGGATGGTGGGACTTTGGCCAGAGACTCTCTTCATTCTGGTTGCACCACAAAAGCCTGACTCCCCCGAGAGGGTTTCATTGGGGTGTCCTGCTGAGCCGGCAGTATGAACATTGGGCCTGCAGACTGCTGCTGGGGAGCTTCATTGTGCAGGCCCAGCAAAGATTTTCCATTCGAACTGCAGCGTCTGTTAAAGCGTAATTATCTTTCCCAGGAGCTTGTGATAAAGGCTATAGCTAGGGTGCCAAACAAAAGTGGTTGCAAGCAGAGGACCACTCCTACAGGATATGTTGCAACTGGTCAGTAGTTTTGATCCAAAATACGTTTTGATGAAAAGGGACTGCTTTTGGAAATAACAATTTTCCAGAGTTTTCATTTCTTTTAATTTTTTTAAAAATAAAATACTTATTTTCCAACCACCTGTATGATACCTGGTATGGAATCTCTCTAATGCTAGCCATCTCCACTGCTTCCACTACTCCAGTGGTATTTTGATAAGCATGCATGAAGGCTCATGTGACTATCATTGAATAACTAGCAGAGATTCCATCACATGAAGGGTGTAATCAATAAATCATGTGCCAGTGATGGTTATTTTACAAGTCCAGTTCTTTCCCCACAGTTCAGTGGGCAGACTGTTACAGAGCTGTGTGTGTGCACATGCACTGTTGTACGTTTACACTGCCTTGGACCTGTTCAGGAGCTTCTCTCCTCAACTCCATAGTGATTAAGAGAAAATCCAGTTTGGTCTGTTTCCTTTGAAAGAAAGAAATGGAATGAAGGAATCATTGAAAAAACTCCATCTGCTGAACATCAAGTACTGCCATCTATGGCTTTGCTAAAGAAATTCATGCTCAGGTGCGTGTCACAAAGTAGCAAGGAAAGAATCTGCATTTGTGATTGTCCTAGTTGGGTTACCCGTTGACTGATTTGAAATCCCGAAGTGATTTCTAACATGTACAGATCCTGAACTTTCACTGGTGTGTGGCATATATACATCAGTTCCGTAAAAAATATTTTTTTTTCCTTGGAGAGCCTGACAGATAAAAATTCTATTGTAAGGATAATAATAGTTCATGAGAATACAGTATAAGTGAATGCAGCTGCAGTATCGTATACTTCCAGCTATAATAATCTGTATTTTCTTTCATGCAAACTTAGCAAAGTGTGACATACAAATCACTTCACTCACCGTTGAATTGCAGCCACCCCTGGGGTAAAACACAGCAGCTATTTAACGGTGCACAGCAACTCTACACAAGAGTGGTTAGGGCTCGAAATGAAGAACATATCCAATGGGGACTGCGGGAGGAATTTTGAGTAGCAAGCTGAAATTTATTTGTAGATGAAAGCTCTCTCAAGCTTGGCTCTAATGCAGCATCTGAACTTTCCATGAAGTTTCTGCTATTTACCCAACTTCGCAGCTGGGTTTGACTGAGGCACAAAGCACAAAGAGGCAAAGACTTGCCCAAGTTTGTATAATGAGTCAACAGCTCAGCAGGGGACTAGACCCTTGTATCCTCTTGGCTCCTGGTCCTTGGCTCTAACCACTAGACCATGTGGCTTAGTTTTGTTCCCGGTACTGCCTGCTGGAGTGTGGTCTGTAAAGAAAAAGCCTCAGTGTGACTAATAAAGGGAGGCATTTTATATAGCAGTAAAATAAGCCTGCTTCATTCAAGCGTGTGCTGGTGGCTCCATGAATGTGAAGTCAGGGGCTGGTTCTATGGCTGTTCACTAGGTTAAGCTAAATGGCAGATCCCCTCTGGGTGTGCACATGTTTGCAGTGGGGCAAACTGCATAGTTCTGTGTGGAACTGATTTAGGCCTTGTCCACATTAAGGCAAGTCACACCAGTGCAAAGCCCTAGTGTAGACACACTGCATGAGACCACAGCAAGGCTTACGCTAGCGCAGCTTACTCCAGTAATGTAGCTAGGGCCTTACTGGCTGTGTCTGTTCCCAGCAGCTATTATTCATAATAGGGTGTAGATGAGGCCCCACTCCTTTGGTGACACCTAGTGCCATGCTGGCAATGTGTCAGGAGTCTGAGGCCAACATTGGATTTGTATAGAAATGGACATACATTTAAAAACCACATGCAATTGGGTCTAATCTTTGTCTGATCCTCTACCTCCCTTGAGCTGTCATTAGAGCATTCTTCTCTGAGTTCACCAGCAATAAAATAGCTGCTGCCTACCAACAGTCCTTCCAAATATTGCATAATGCATTGTTACAGGAAGTCACTCGCCTCTGTGGAGGCAGCAGCCCAGCTCGAAGGAGCTAAGACCAGTAACTGGTGTTAGAGTAATGCTTGTTCGTAAATTATGTAACCCAACAAGTGTCTTTTTGTATCTGCTGCCTTAAAACAAAACACACTTGATCCTTTCTTTGATTTTTGTCAAGCAAATGGGCTGTGTTCCCCAATTATAGATGTGAAAGAAGGCTTATGTGACCATCGCTTAAACAGCACCCTATACCAGAAACCTACTGACCGCTATACTTACCTACATGCCTCCAGCTTTCATCCAGACCACACCACACGATCCATTGTCTACAGCCAAGCTCTACGATACAACTGCATTTGCTCCAACCCCTCAGACAGAGACAAACACCTACAAGATCTCTATCAAGCATTCTTACAACTACAGTACCCACCTGCTGAAGTGAAGAAACAGATTGACAGAGCCAGAAGAGTACCCAGAAGTCACCTCCTCCAGGACAGGCCCAACAAAGAAAATAACAGAACGCCACTAGCCATCACCGTCAGCCCCCAACTAAAACCGCTCCAACGCATCATCAAGAATCTACAACCTATGCTGAAGGACGACCCATCACTCTCACAGATCTTGGGAGACAGGCCAGTCCTTGCTTACAGACAGCCCCCCAACCTGAAGCAAATACTCACCAGCAACCACACACCACACAACAAAAACACTAACCCAAGAACCTATCCTTGCAACAAAGCCCAATGCCAACTGTGTCCACATATCTATTCAGGGGACACCATCATAGGGCCTAATAACATCAGCCACACTATCAGAGGCTCGTTCACCTGCACATCTACCAATGTGATATATGCCATCATGTGCCAGCAATGCCCCTCTGCCATGTACATTGGCCAAACTGGACAGTCTCTACGTAAAAGAATAAATGGACACAAATCAGACGTCAAGAATTAACATTTAACATTAACATTTAAATTAACATTTAAAAACCAGTCGGAGAACATGTCAATCTCTCTGGTCACTCGATTACAGAACTTAAAGTCACAGTTCTTCAACAAAAAAACTTCAAAAACAGACTCCAACGAGAGACTGCTGAATTGGAATTAATTTGCAAACTGGACACCACTACATTAGGCTTGAATAAAGACTGGGAGTGGATGTGTCATTACACAAAGTAAAACTATTTCCCCATGTTTATTCGCCCCCCCCCCCCCCGCACTGTTCCTCACAGATTCTTGTCAACTGCTGGAAATAGCCCACCTTGATTATAACTACAAAAAGTTTTTTTTCTCTCCTGCTGGTAATAGCTCACCTTACCTGATCACTCTTGTTACAGTGTGTATGGTAACACCCATTGTTTCATGTTCTCTGTGTATATAAAATCTCCCCACTTTATTTTACACTGCATGCATCCGATGAAGTGAGCTGTAGCTCATGAAAGCTTAAGCTCAAATACATTTGTTAATCTCTAAAGTGCCACAAGTACTCCTTTTCTTTTTACGAATACAGACTAACACGGCTGCTACACTGAAAAATAGTCTCCCTGGAATCCAATGTGATCCTGATAGAACTGATTACTGAGAACAATAGGCCCTTAAAGTCAGCCCTAGATAGAAATGCAGAACTAAGCCCAGAAAGGATTATTGACAGAAACAAAGACGGGGGGGAAAAAAAAGAGAGCCAAATCCTAAATGAAAGGTAGCTTGTGTGTGGTGCAGATAATCTCCTGTCCCTCTCTTGACAGCAGGTGTTGGTCAAGGCTGGTTGAATTTGTTGTGTGGGATTAGCCTTTCCCCTCTCCCCGCATTTGCCAGTGGGCTATTAGCACATTGCAACTCTTCCCCAGTCTGGACACTTTGATACTGTTGTTATTGTGTTGCAGCAGTGTCTAGGTGTCCCTAGTCATGGCTCAGGACTGCATTGTGCCAGGTGCTGGACAAACGCAAGGCAATGTTTTTTCCCCCTACCTACATGCCTAGGCCTCTGGATTGTTTGTAGTGAGGATCCAGGGGGACAGTGCAGTTGGAGCCTGGCGATTGGGTGCGGAGGGCACATGGAAAGTTTCCATTCGCTCACTGGGTGATGTAACCTTCACAAACTACCCTTTTAAATTTCGTTTCTTCCACAGATGTGGGCTGGGGGGCCTGAAATGCCTTCCCCGGTAATCCGTGCGGGAGGAAGACTCATTGCACTGCGGCGAAGGGTTGCAAGAAGCGAAGAAAACTGGAGGTGTGTGAAAACGCCCCCATCCAAAATGTGGAAGCTGGATCCCCCACGTCTTCGCTGCTTGCCCAGCCGTAGCAGCGCCGGGGACAAGCCTGCTGCTTGCGGGTCCCAGGGACAGCGGCTCCATTAGGGAGGATTAAACCCCAACGCCTGATGGGGTGGCCACTTGTTCTGCTGCACAGGGGCTATCTGCTCCTTCCATGTTGGCAGCACTTGGGCCCCCAGGCGCTACCCCAACACAGCTCAGCCCCCATTCTGGGCCGGTCCAGCGGGTGCCTGCGGCCAGGGAGCGGGACCGTGACCGGCGTTGGATGTGGCCTTGGGGCGCTGGTGCCTGGGCAGATCTGCCCGGGGGCCCAGGCTCGCAAGCCCCGCTTGCTGTAGCAAGGCAGCGCCGCTCCCCACCTGGCTGCGGGCAGGGCGAGGCGAGGGGCCAGCCCTAGCTCTCGGTGGGCTGCTGGAGCCTCTTCCCCTTCCCCGCCGGCGTCCCCCCCTCCGTGCGGAGGCTAGGTCCGCCCCTTCCCTCTCGCCCGCCGGGCTGCAGCCTGAGCTCCCAGCCCTCCCATTCCTCCCCGCCCCGCCGCCGCTTGCCGAGCGATTTGTCCCGCTGCAGGGCGGGGAAGCGGCCGCGTCGCTGGAAGCGGGCGGAGAGCGAGGCGGCGCGGAGCTTGGGATGCCGCTGCTGAGCCGCTCCCTGCACAGCCTGACTCCGGACCAGCCAGCCAGGTGAGCGGGGGGCCCCTGCTTGCACCTCCCCGGGGCCCTGCACGCTTGGGACCGCAGCCGCCGCCCCAGCCGGGGCTCTAGCCCCACGGACGCGGGCTGCAGCCTCCGTTCGGATCTGCGGCCCCTCGGTGGCCTGGCTTGCAAAACCCGCGGGGTGGGTGTTTCTGGGGCCGTGCGAGCGTGTGTGTCTGCCTCCGAATATCCCCTCTCCTTGCAGTGTCTGCTCGGTGCCCCCCCCACCCCCGCCCTAGGTGCAGCCGCGTCCAGGTGGCCTGCTTGTGATTTCGCCATCACATTTACCCCCCCCCTTGCACGTTGCCTGTGCAAAATTCCCCATCTTTTCCCCTCCGAGTGCCCGCTGGGGAGGGGTGTGTTCCTTTCTTCCCCCGCCAGCCTGCCACTCGCTATTGCACGCTAAGGAGAGAGGGGCAATCTTGGTTCGGAGGGGCGTCCATTTCTGGGGGCACAGATGCGGCGTGTTCCCTCCTGATCTCCTGGTTTGAAGGCTCAGGTCCCCTCAGACTCCTTGCCTTCCCCCACCCCCGAAATGGTAGCTGACACATTTCTCATAGCTACCCTCTCCCTTCCCCCGGATCATGGGGAATGCTCTAACCGGGAACGGATCCGCTCAGGTCTGGGCTCGGAGGTGGCGGGCAAGACACTTGGGAGAAAACAAAATGAAGGGGAGACGCAGCTTGTTCTGGTTGCCGCTCACATGCGCGCACACACACACATTTTGCTCTGTGTCAGAGCAGAGATCAAACTGCAGGCGTGTGTGTGTATTTGGCGTTGTCAGAGGACTGAGGAGCTGGAGGGAACCTACACTGGGGAAGGAAAGGGGAGGAACAAGCATCAGGGAAAATTCCCCCTGGGGTGGGCTAAACGGCAGTCCATAGAAGACTTGTCCGTGCTGAAAGTTTCTGGGCATGGCCAGCTCAAACCTACCTGATTTGGTTTCCTTAGTGACACACCCAGTGGAGCAGGGAGGAAAGGGGAGTGGTGAGCAAGCCAGGAAGGCAGAGAAACCTTTCATGGGGAATGGCGGGTTTTGTTTTTGTTTTTGTTTTTTGTTTTTTAAATATATACTAAGCAAATGATCTGTCAGGGCCTCTCCCCTCTGCCAAGGTCAGATGGCTATGACATCTCTTCCCCTTCAGAGAGCTGGAAGGCACTGAAATACTAGCAGATCTGTCAGTCTCGAGCAAGGCTGGGCCACCACGCCCAGATCTCTGCTCCTCCTGTGATATGAATACTCTCTGTGCCATCACCTATAGTTTCTTAGATGCCTCTGAATTGGTTTCCTGTAATGTGCACAAAAAGTTTTAAACACAGTTTATTTTCCCACAGCTTTGTACAGGGGTGGGAGTATGTACACGTATCAGGGGATAGCAAGACATGATCCCTCTCCCCCAGTGCATTTGCGGTTGAAACATGGGGGGTTTGATCTTGCAACAATGAAACAGTTGGGTATGTTTTGCCACCTTCTTAGATGGGAGCAGAATTGGGCCTCAAGGCTCTGATCTCTCTAAGGCTTTGTTATGCTCACAGTTGTTGATTTGTAAGAAGAGTTCCCCATGCACCCGCACCAATTCTTCTACACTACACTCTGGAGAAGCCAGTGCTCTTTTTGATGTGGCTGTCCACAACAGTTAAGGCTAGTCTCTGGCAGTCCCAGAGTCTCTGGCAGCTGAGGGTTTAAATAAATCCCACAGCCAAACAATAAACTGCAAATGGGGGTGAAAAATGTGTATGATTCTGGAGCCCCACTGGAAAGTACAAGCTAGGGTGCCTAAGGAATTTAGGATCAGGCTCAGATTAGGGAATTCTAGGGGGGAAATCTGACCACAGGAATTCCTCTGAAATTGGAACTGCTGTTTTGCCCTTAATAATGTTTGATTGCAGGAGTGTTGATGTCAGGAGGATAATATACATTAGAGGAGAGTGTGCAGGGAGCCAGGAACAACTTGGAATGGGTCTCTGCATATTTCCAGGGTTATTTTTGGAATATCGTCAGATGGCAAGAGGTAGGCTCTGGAGGTATAATAAAGCTTCACACTTTCTTAATTGTCTGATTATACGGGAGATTGTGCAAAGGTATGGGACCTTGCGAGTCCCCTTCCTTTACCATTGGTGCATTTACAAGATGGATTATTTCCACCACGACATTTCTCCCCTCTTGCGTTTCTAATGCTTCCCTCAATATTTGAAATTATGGGCTCTTTCCTGAGCAAAGAACGGATTGAGTGTGCTCTTTAATTTATACAATATATCATGGAAGTTAGAGATGGAAAAGCTTTATTAGATCATCTAGTGGTTGGTGGGAGCTAGCTCCTTATGGTCTATTCTCTGGACCTTTTCCCAGTCTAGTTTCAAACCTCCCCAGAGGGGTGGCTTTCCCCATTTCCTTGGAGAGATTGTTCCATGCTCTAATCAATCTCACCATAAAGATGCTTTTCCCTGATCTTCAGCATAAATATTCCTTTTCCTCAATTTTCTCGCATTAGATTTGCTTGATGTATTTCAGCTTCAAAGCTATAAAGAGCTAGAGACCTGTTAAGTATATTATTAGTCTGAGTTATGCCCCATTGGGGTGCCCTAAATGATTGCTCTTTCTCTCTGGTGGCTTTACCCCTCTCAGCTATCTAAGGGAGCGCTAGTCCAGAGTGGCCACCTGCTTATGCATGTGTTAATGTCCATATCCATGGTGGGGGGGATGTGTGTGTGTGTATACATACACCCACACACACGAGTGATGCTTCTATTCTGGATTGAGCATGTAAACCTATTTCTTTGTGTTTTGCCTCACTGCAACCTACTGGAGAGCTCTGTACCTGTCAGATCCCATTCCCTCTCGTACGCGGGCTGTAGTGTGACTGTGCATGCAGGGAATTGTTTTAGCCACTCGCTGTGGTGTTTCTTTGTCCTTTTCAAACTAGATAAGGTTGATCAATGTGTGCTGAGGAGAAATGGGGCAGGCTCACGGGAGAGAGCTAGCACTGGGGAACTTTCTCTGAATAGGGAGGCCTTGATCTCATGTGGTCACTGGACTGGAGCCTGTTTGTTTACATAGGTAACTTCCTGGTGCGAGTGCCTATGCTCTCAAATGAGACCGATGCTTTGTAGACTCTGCCCAATGCTGACTTTGGACCCCAGCAGCAAGAACAGGGACTGTGCTGCAGGCTCTATGCCAACTCTTGATTGTAATGGCATGTGCCAAATTTGCTGTTGACGTTCCTACTCCCAAAGCTTCCCTTCCCTCTCCCCTCCTTACACACACACGACTTGCAGAAGATCTCTCTCTCTCTCCCACCCATTCACCATGCCCTGGCTCTCATGCTAGTCCCCATCGGGATGCAAGCTCTGTGTAGCATTACAAATGTTGCCTCCCCTATGTCGCCCCAGCAAGGTCTCTTATCTTTGCACCTAGCACGGGCCTCCCCTGTGTCCCCTTGCCACTGGGGCAGTTGCTGGTAGTGGGGGCATTTGTCTTTTCTGTTTACAACCAATGTGTTGTGTTTAGAGCTTTAACAGCAACTTCAGGTGGTAATGAAGGCATGAAATCAGCTATTACCATAAATAGCAAAGCAGAGCTCCCACTCCTTAGGAGTGTGGCGGGAGCACATCTGTCTTGGGGGAGCTGTGGTTTGACACCATGGCTCAAGAGGCTGGTGGACTGTGCTGCTTGTCTGTGAATCTGCTATCCACTTGCAGTCGTGGCTGAGGTATGATCCTCCCTGTGAGTGCCGTTCTCGATCGTGTGGTGACATTGCAGATCCACTCTGCTGGCCTTCAGCCCAGGGAGAGGAAAATCTCTCTCTTTCAGAACCTCTCAAATTCCTCTCTGATTGAGATAATAGCCGTCATATCTTGGGGTGAGCGGAGTAGCAATAACAAGCATTTGCTAGTCCTCTGTGGACTAAAATAATAATAAACTAGTATTTAGGGTGACCGGATAGCAAGTGTGAAAAATCGGGATGGGGGTGGGTAATAGGTGCCTATAAAAGAAAAAGCTCCAAATATTGGGACTGTTCCTATAAAATCGGGACATCTGGTCACCCTACTATTATTCCCAAATGCTGCGACTTGCATTTGTGTTGCTGCAGTGTGCTGGTCCATTAGGAGGTTTTCAAATGCACTCAGGGTACTGGGGCACCGAACTTCCATTTGTGCCTTGGGAAATCTCCTCCTCAAGCTAGAATATGAATTGTTAGGACATTAGTAAGAATGGCTTTGAGGGTAAGGTACTGGGCGAGAGCTGGGTTCAGTTCCCACGCAGGCTCCCTGGAAGGTGTTGTCCCCGTGCCTCTGTTTCTCCATCTGTACAGTGGTAATATCTCATTGCTTGTGAGGATCTCTGATACTGTAATGATTGGGGAGTGGGCAGAGCTTAGATGGAAATGCTGTCACTGGTAATATGACTTTTGGTTTCATAGCAGATCCAAGATGGGAGTTGAGCTGGCCTATCTCTCTATATTAGGTTTTGCTATAGTGCCTGTCCCTTTCCCCAGTCAAGGAGACATGGGTCAGAGAAGATTCCTCAACCCCATCGTATGGGAAGCCTCCCCCTGCTCATCTGTGTGAACACACATGTATACAGTTATCAATATGCTACTCTAATACAACGTCTAAAAATGTGCTCGCCCAGAGAACGTGACCGCTTCGGCCGAGCGGCCTATTGTTCTCGTTGGAGCAGTCAGGTGTCTCTAAGTCAGCGGGTTTTCATTGTAGTCATGGAGGGGAAAAATGGAAGTGTAAGACTTTTAAGGGGAAACCTGAAGAGCATTTTCAGTGCTGGAAGGAAATGGCTGGGAGCCTGTCCTGTTCAGGGCTGTGCCTTGCTGGACAGGGCTGGGGCTGACTCCAGGGGCGGCTGGTAGCTATATCCGGATTATAGGTGTTAGGGAGTGATTGCAGGGGAGCATTACAATGTTTCAGTCATGGCATAAATCCCCACTCACCCATCCCTTTAAATCCTGAGCTGAGAGCTGTTGCGTTGTCTGAGACCTGAGCACGAGAACACACAATAAAAGGGATCAGCAGCTGGTTCTCCCACCTGGACTACTGCACCTCTCCTTGCTTTGGCACAGCATCCCCTTGGGAGCGGAGCTGGATGCCAGGGAGCTATACCTCTGACTGTCTGGCAGCAGATGTCTCGTCTGCAAGGGTGGAGCATGATACCAGGTGGATAGAAAGCTGGCTAGATTGTCAGGCTCAACAGGTAGTGATCGACGGCTTGATGTCCATTTGACAGCCTGTATCAAGCGGAGTGCCCTAAGGGTCGGTCCTGGGGCTGGTTTTGTTCAACATCTTTATTAATGATGTGGATGATGGGATGAATTGCACTGTCAGCAAATTTGCAGATGACATTATGCTGGGGGGAGAGGTAGATACGTTGGAGGGTAGGGATAGGGTCCAGAGTGACCTAGACAAATTGGAGGATTGGGCCAAAAGAAATCTGGTGTGATTCAACAAGGACAAGTGCAGAGTCTTGCACTTAGGAAGGGAGAATCCCATGCACCGCTACAGGCTGGGGACCGACTGGCTAAGCAGCAGTTCTGCAGAAAAGGACCTGGGGATTACAGTGGACAAGAAGCTGGATATGAGTCAACAGTGTGCCCTTGTTGCCAAGAAGGCCAACAGCATATTGGGCTGTATTCGTAGGAGCATTGCCAGCAGATCGAGGGAAGTGATTATTCAGCACTATTGAGGCCACACCTGGAGTATTGTTTCCAGTTTTGGGTCCCCCACTACAGAAGGGATGTGGACAAATTGGAGAGAGTCCAACGGAGGGCAATGAAAATTATTAGGGGGCTGGGGCACATGACTTATAAGGAGAGGCTGAGGGAACTGGGCTTATTTAGTTTGCAGAAGAGAAGAATGAGGGGGGATTTGATAGCAGCCTTCAACTACCTGAAGGGGGGTTCCAAAGAGGATGGAGGTCGGCTGTTCTCAGTGGTGGCAGATGACATAACAAGGAGCAATGGTCTGAAGTTGCAGTGGGGGAGGTCTAGGTTGGATATTAGGAAACACTATTTCACGAGGAGGGTGGTGAAGCACTGGAATGGGTTACCTAGGGAGGTGGTGGAATCTCCTTCCTTAGATATTTTTAAGGTCAGGCTTGACAAAGCCCTGGCTGGGATGATCTAGTTGGTGTTGTTCCTGCTTTGAGCAGGGGGTTGGGCTAGATGATCTCCTGAGGTCTCTTCCAACCCTAATCTTCTGATGATTCTACCAGCATCTGTTGTTCTGGTCCCATCTGTGGGAGTGAAGCATTCCCAGGCACTTGGGAACACACTATGACGAGCACTTAGGCTGAGCTATAGTACAGCTGGGACAGGAGCCAAGGCACACTTGCCTTTAGCAGACAGGGAATGTGGGCCAGTGGGTTGAACACAGCCCTGAGAGCCAGTAACTCTTGAGCTCTCATCCTAGCTCTGAAGCTGACTTGTTGTAAACGCCTCAGTTTCCCCTCAATATAAAATGGGGATAATACATGCTAGTGAGGATTAACTACAGCATGGCAAACGTTATAGGGATGCTCTGGTTTAGGGCCAGAGAGGATGGGGTATGGTGGGCAGAGCCTTGTAGCCAGGGCAAGTCATGTGTGACCGTGAGCTCTGGAGAGCTAACTTCTAGCTTTGCTGTTTCATGCTGTTATTTCACTTGCCTCATTTGAGCCCCACCAATGCAGCCCTTCCCTTTGAGGCCACCAGCCTTCTGACCATGAAGGACAAGACTGGATTCTGTCTGGGGCTTATCCACGCCTGGGGCTGCATCTGCAGCTCTCCTTGTCCCTAGACCTGCTTCGGGAGTGAGAGACCAGGATTGGAAATGGCCCCCAGGTCCCCTGCGTGGCAATCCAGAGCCCTAGATAAAGGGCACCACGGCGGCCCCATTGTGTTAAAACACAAGACAAATGAATGTAAAGTGTCAGCTCCACAAATCTCATTAGGTCAGCAGCTTTACTAGGACTCTTGGCCTTTCCGCTAAGATGAGATGTGATGGCAGTTTAATAGAATATCTGATCCATCCTCTTTCGGGGCAAGTGCCCTGCCCTTGGATGTCAGTAGACTCTACCATGATCCAACAGGTCTCTGCCTTTTCTTGCTGCTCTGCTCCTGTCTCACGGTCTGTTCTCCAAAATTTGTAGAACAGACTAACATGCCTGTGTATGGTATGGGAGACCTTCTAAAACCTTGGACCACACAGCATGTAGGGAGGTCTTGCACAAAATGAATCCCAGATCTGAACCGATTGTGACCTTAATCTTTGCAAAAGTAAACCAACACCCTCTTTTAGCTCACTTCTCTCCCTATTGCCTCCCCCTCCCCTGTATGCTGTCTAGCAGGGGGATCTAGGATGCATGTGCTGGTATCTCAGTGAGCATCAGACAGGAAGGAAAATGCACAGGGTGGAGTCGTCTGTCTCTGCTGCACAAAGGGAATGTTTGTTTGGTTTTTTTTCTCCTTTTGAAATTTTAGGTAAACAAGGAATGATCAAACAGCATTTTGAAGCTTCAGTAGGGGTTTGAAACACATTCATAACCCCCCACTTCTCCCCTCCCCCCCCATTTCACTGTGTGCCAGGTGCCATGGTAGCGACAACCAGAGGGTATTTTTAGCTTTGATTCTTTTTGTGTCCAGGGTCTAGAAAGGAGCTGCATCTTGACAGGGAGAGAGGGAGCCACTTCATTACATGCCCATAGGCGGGAAGCTGAGGGTGCATTTTTAATGACACATCCCTTTGTAATTGACTAATCTTGTTTGTTGCAGTTAGTGCTAGTGGAAAGCATTTCTGGCTTTGACAGAGGCAGTCAGGTGTGCGCCCACGGAAAAGTGTCTAAAGCAAGGAGTGTATGTCAAGACCAGGAGGGAGGCTGGAGCTGGGAAGGGGGAACACAGACTGTTTACTAATCATTCATATCTTGGCGGGGTCTTGGAGCCACTATCCCGGTGGAGTATGAAGCGGCTGGAATACTGAGGGGGGCGCTGCTGGTTTTTCTAGTGATCTGGTTGGGGAAGCAATGAACGAATGAACAATGGAAGTAATTAAATGTTCTAATTAGATGCACTATTGATCTGGCACTGTTTCTGCTGGCAGGAGCTTTTGTCGATATTGGATAGCATGGGAAGTAGCTGGGCAGTTGTGGGGTTTTTTTTATGTATGTTTGTGGTGTTTTGTTTTGCTTTTTCCTTTTCCCAGCCAACCGAGCGGGTGCTGGTTAGCAGCTGGGTCTCAAAGTTAAAGGGTTGGAGTTTGATTATAATAAACAGTAGCATTACTAGGTACGTTGTTGGCAGTGAGGGATGGAATTGAGATGGGCAATATTTAGGCTGAATGTTGGGACGGGGGAAATTTCCAGCCTTTCAGATGGATCCAGCTGTGGAATCATCTTTCAAGGGATGATGTAGCAGCCTCGTTTCTTGGGACTCTTAAATTTAGACTGGACAGAACAAAAGAAAACTTGCTATCAGGTGCAATCCTGCCCTGAATGAGAGTGGGTGTTACCTGGATGAGACAGGACTTGCTACATCTTTCCATGTCTAAAGTCTGTGTTGTATAGTGTCTTTCATCCCAAGGCTGAAAAGCACTGTCAAATACCATGGCCCCAGTTCATCCCTGGTGTAGCGTCGCAGAGGTCAGGAATTAATTTGGCACAGCATATAATATGTCTGTATAACTTCTTTGTCTAGGCATATTTTCAGTAATATCTGTCACTTGCTGGTGAAATGCAGCTGACTCTGGGGTGGAACTCATCATCAAGGCAGCAATGGTAAACAGCAGGTTTATGTAGGAGGAGCAGTGCGGAATATGTCCAGTTGAAACTGCCAAGTGAGTTGTGGGTAGGCCACCTGTAATTGCCCAAGTTACAGTTTGGCCAGGACACCACAATTAGCACCCTTACTTTTGTGAAAGCTGCATCCTTAATGCCCAAGTGGTGGTCTGGACCTCCGTTTTGCTTTTATCTGCGAGATGCTCTCTCTTACAGTACCAGCTCTGCCTCAGCACTGACTCTGCCCATCTGAGCACTGTCTGGGGTCGTTCCCTCTGGGCGGGTGAGAGCTGATGTGGTCACAGCCTGATGTGGGGTGGCTGCAATGGTGACCCTCTCCCAGACCCAGTTGAACTGTTAATGCTTGGGCAAGCTGCCCTCGGGGCTGAGGTGCTGCTCTCTATCGTTTGCGTTGTCCACTCCCATGGCTGATAGAAGGGGAGGTGGCGTAAATCCCTGTCCTCCTGCCTGTCCTTTGCTAAGCTGATAAACATCTACTCTACAGTGCACTGGCCAAGATCTCAGTGAGTGCCTGGGTCTGCTTATGTCTGTTGTATGGCGCCTAGCATTTGCCATGCCACGCAGAGCCCTGCTTCAATTGTTCTCCATCCAGCAGTGACCGTTGGCCAGGATTTAAGTGGCTGGTCCACCAATCCGCTTGTATGCCTCCTCCAGCTATAGGTGCTGGAACTAGGGGAGCTGCCCCGCCCCCCCGGGCTTGAAGTGGTTTCCATTATATACAGAGTTTCCAGTTTGGTTCATTGGATCTCAGGACCCCCACTATACAAATTGTTCCAGCCCCCTTGTCTGCAGCTGAGGCAGGCTGGTTATTTGCTAAGGTGGCATGGCAGTATGTGACACACGAGGACGTTCTCGGCAGGCCTGCGAACGCTCGCCTCTGGCTGAGACCGCACGATGGAGGGAAAGAGCTGAATGGCAGCAGTTTGCGGCTGCCGGCATGGGTCTCTCTAGCATCGCTAGCAGCAGTGGTCCAGGGAGCTGCTTGGCAGTAAAGATAGTGAGCACCTGGCAGGGGGTCTTGCTTCCTAGGTGGCTAAAGTCCTAGGGCAGGTAATTATATTGCCTTAACTGATACAGTGACGCTCACCCTTAAGCATCCCAAAGCACTTCCCAAGCTGTCATGCACAGGGATCTCTTAGCTCAGCCAGCCTCCAGGATAACAACTTGACACAGCTGCATAAGGCAGGAAGGGAGGGAAATGTGTGTGTCTAATTGAAAGCACAAGGGAGCTTTGGTTAGCAGAATACTGTTTGGGGGGTGGGGGGTCTGTGTGCAATGAGTTGGTTTGTCTCTGTCCCGTTGTTAGGCAGCATTTCAAAGGCTTAGTGTTTGATGGAGCGGGGCACAAGCACAGGGAGATGATGAAGAATTGTTTCTGCCTGGGGCTCCTTGAGTGCTGTGTGCACACTTGTTAATTCACCCTCGACTCCCCTGTGATGCAGATAGAATATTCTCCTCTCCATTTTACAGATGAAGAAACTGAGGCATGGCGGGTTCCCCTCCTCCACTTTGAAATTTCCAAGTATTCACCAGTTCTGTCTGTGTCCATTCTTGGGGGCCCATTTTTAGACACCTAGAACCTGGTTTTTTTGAGATGCTGAGCACCCACTTGGCCGCGCTGGTGGCATCTGTGGGCACGTGGCACATCAGAAACAGGCTGCTTCAGCCCCAGCTCTTTGGCTGCCTCACTTATTGAAGGCTCTTGCCAGTATAGGCCTTGATTACTCCCCAAAGCCACGCAGCAGGTCAGTGGTGAAGCTGGAAACAATCTAGGTGTCCCTAAATTTCAGTGTCTAACCACTAATCCCAGGAGGCTGGGGGTAGCCCTGAATGGCTGGTTCTTAGCAGTCTGATTGGCGATGAATTTGGGTCTCCGCATCTTAATTCTCCTGACCTCTCAAGCAAGAAACCAAGGGTTGGGCCCTCTCAAGATATTTGGGGTGTGGGGTGGCAGGCCCTCTGGGGTAGGGGGGGAGGAGGGACAGGATGGTACAAAACTGCCCAGCAGGGAGGTAGGATCCAGGGTCCAGTTTTGAAGAGAGCTCAGCTCTGCCTTAGAAATCCAGTGTTGTCCTGCGTTTCCAATAGCGTGCACCTCCTCCAAGCACAGACAGGAGCCAGAGGTCCCATTAGAAGTGCTCCACCCAGACGCTTTCTCATATAAACATAGTGAGGCTGTTGTTGCACGTTATCCCTTTTGATGCTGGATGCAAACGCTATCTGTCCGGCCCTTTTTAAGAGGTTTCCCATTTAAATCAGTGAGGATCATCTGCATCCAGCAGCAGAGAAGCAGTCGGGGAAATATTTAAAAAATAAAAAAAGGGGGGTTGGGGGATGGTGCTTGCTGTCCAGGGAGTAGCGCATTGATCTTTTTACTGGAACCAGGAGTTCAAATCCCTGTTCAGGTCACCACTGATAATGAGGTTGATAAGCTCTAAGCCTCGTCCCTGTTGGTCACTTCACTAACACCCAAGCAGCTGAGTGCAGAGGGCAGTGTGTGCTTGCAGAGGCCTAATAACAGGAGTAGCTGGGCTGGCTGTGGGTCAGGCTGTCACCATGTCGGCAGAGCCCCACTAGGGAGCATTGCGCTCTGGCTGGATGAAGTCAGTGGTGTTCGCTCCACAGACTGGCTCCTGAAGGTAGCTGGTGTAACTGCCCGGGCATCCTGAGCCAGTGGTTATCCAAGGTACCGAACTGCCTCTCGCAATCATTCATGCCCTCAGGAGGCTGAAGGGACTGGATGGCTAGTACAGTGGGTGCGCTGGCCGAGCTAGCATCAGGCTTCTTCAGACCACTCGTTCCCCAAAACTGCAGATGTACTGGTGATAATGTAGCATATGCCTCGGGGGGTGGGGTGGGGGGGTTCTCTGTTACCACCGTATGGCCCAGCTCTGCTCAGAGCACAGCTAGACGACAGAGCAGCGTAAACGCCTGAGCCTTCTCCGCTCTATGGCTACCGGTCATGGGAATTATGGGTTTGAAAAAATCCTAGCATATAAAACCGTCCTGATCCCCCCCCTCTGGCCCAAGCCCCTGCCTTACTCTAGATGGACGCTGGTGTCATTCTGCTGGGCTCCTGATTGCACGGGAGTTGCACTGACACAGAAGTGGAGAAAGGCCTGGGTCACTATTGTCTGAGTTCTGTAGTTCAGGTGGAGTTCTCACTCCCGGTCCAGCCCCTTCTCTTTCCGTTGCTCAGACGTTGCTGGGGGACTGAGACTTTCCAGGCTTTTCCTTAGCCCATCTGTGAATTTCTCTCCTTGGAAGCTTGAGTAAAACTCTCTCAGCTTTTTTGCGTTATTTTTTGTTCTGCATGGAGCCCCATATCCACAGTCAGCTGTGTCCCAACACATGTTAAGCCCTGCCTCTGCTGGCGGTGCTGTCTTCTGATGGGTCATTGACGTGGGGGGAGGAAGGATTCATCCTCTCTTACTGAATCTGCCACGTGTGGTTTTTGGAGGGTAGGCACCAGACAATCCATGCCCGAATGGGACTGAAACGTGGCCGTGGGGTGGCAGCCAGAATGTTGCCGATGACATTTCCACGGGGCTGTATTTGGTGGGACCCTGCCTGCATTGCATCAGAAGGCAGACAGCAGGCCAAATTCTGCTCT
Organism: Natator depressus; assembly: GCF_965152275.1. Taxonomy (NCBI): domain Eukaryota; kingdom Metazoa; phylum Chordata; order Testudines; family Cheloniidae; genus Natator; species Natator depressus. The sequence continues at coordinate 25,040,612 of NC_134246.1, forward strand.
GTTGCGTCCAGTATACATCCACTGATTTCAGTGAAGTAACTGTGGATTTATACTGGTGATACCGGGCTAAAGTCTGCTCTCAGTCAGTCTGCGAGGTGGTTGTTAAAGTGCATGGCATACACTGGATGCAGTTAAATGGTCTCATTAAATCAAAATGAAACTTGGAGCTGGTGCAGCTTAGGTCCTGGGGGTCAGATTTTTCAAAGGGGCTCCCATTAGTACACATGCTTCTGTTTGTGGGCTCTGTGCATATGAATGGCACTTTGCGTGGCCGGAGCAATGCATTATGTGCCATCCTACCTGATCTGCATTAGTGCCTTGCATGTGAGTCTACTCACAAATTTTACCCATGCATGTGTTGGAGGCCCATTGGAAAAATTAACCCTTTATTGTAAAAGACCTTTCTTGTGCAAAAGTAGGAGCTATCCCAGCTCTTCTGTAGCATTCCCAAGACGGGCCTCATAAGCTTCTCTCTGGTCTTACTCAGAGCCTGTAATGTGGACATCCCGATTTTGTTCTGGTGTGTCATACAGTTACATGGATGCAAGTGCTCCTCAGACCTTGCAGATCTTTGTCTTCCATAAAACGTAGTCATTTTTTGGAGAACACCACTTTAAAAACCACTCATGCTGTTATGGAACTTGTTTGTTTTGTGAGTGCATTTCATATCATACATGCTCAGTTCTCCAGTAAACTACCAGTCCTGCAAACCTCCCTTTGACATCTGCGAGTCCAGCTGGGTTCTTTGTTGCTCATGCATTATCATTTAGAATAAAAACTGCAGACCAAATGTTGTCCTCAGCAACACCTGGGCAACTCTGTTGTCTTCAGTGGGGTTGTACAGGTGAAACTGAGGGTTATAAGACAATGGCACTGCACAGGTGGCCATGAAATTAGAACTTGGTTAATGATTCACTGTGCAAGCCAGGAAAGTATCCAGTTCACTTTCTCCCAGCAGTGTTGGTTCTGCAGGGCTGCCTGCAGTAAAGGCGGGCTTTTATCACTCAGATTAGCAGTTCTGTTTCTGAATACACAGGGAGCAGACCTGCTCAGTTAGAAGGTGCTGTTTCATCTAGACCTGTTTCAGAGTAGAGTGCGCATAAATGAACGAATTCTTATAGAATTGAATACAGTGCTCAAATCACTAAGACACCAGTGAGCTCATGACGAAATGAGCGATGCTCATTTCATGTCACTTCACAGCATACATGATTTTGATAATTTCTGAGAAAACCCTTCGGATGATTTTTTTTACTCTCTCTCTCTCCCAGGTTCTGAACGGTGCCTGAACAGAAGTTAAAGAGCCAGGAGCTGCCATTGGAGACAGGGTGAGTCTGTCTTTGTTGTTCGTGACCGTTGAGTCTCTTTCTCTAGCCAGAGGCAACATGTACATTCACGCTTTTAGGAGCAAGCAGGTTTTCAGTGGTGCGAAGGGATCCCAATCCTGATTAGGGCCTTATGGGTGCTACTGCAGTGTGAATAATAATGGGTCCTGATGATAAATGACTAGATCTCCAAAACCCACAGGAAGGGAGTACTGGAAATAGAGGTGCAGAATGCTATGAGTCAAATGCAAAGCTCAGAAATAGTGCTTTTTAAGGTTCTGTGTGTGCTTTTATTCACGTTTAGCTATCAACTTGAAAATGGGCTGATTCTTGTGGATGAGGCTATTTTGAAGCTCTGCATTTAAAAACACACAGAAATTCAAACTATTTTTCTGTGTTTTGAGTGCAAAATTTTGCACAAAGTGAAATTTAGGAAAGCAAAATCGGTGCAGATCAGCAAGAATGTGGCATTAAATTCTGTGAAATGAAACCTTGTCTTTGATTGTTGAGCTGCTTGGAATGTGGATTCCCTGATTTCGGGTCAGGCTGTGTAAGCATGGTTTAGCTCGACCTCTAGTTTTATGTTTGTTCTAGGAATGCTGACTGTGCTCTGGGATTGGGAACGGAGCGAGGGAACGAATGTAGAAACCCTCTCTGTTAAATCACAGGGGTGCCTGAAATGTTTAACCCACGGGTGATGAGGTGCTTGCGGCTGGTTGTTGGGTTATTGCGCCTCTTTGTGGATAGCTGCGCAGTTCCCCTTTCCGTTCGAGTGCAATGAATGTATTGTTCTGAGCAGGAACCCTAGCATCACCCAGGGACTCAGAGAGTGAATTCACTCTCTATGTGGCCAGTTTGGGAGGGTTCTCTATGCTGGTGGAACATGGTGAGGATGTTATTGCAACCCCGTGTGACAAGATACAGGTGAGGTGAGGTAGAGATGGGGAGGGGATGGTATGTTCCCAGTCATGTGCCATTCTCAGCCTGTGATTAAATTAGGGGCTTTGAATGCCTCTCCTCCACCCTCTAGAGAAAACAACTCTTCAGAATACTCATCCCTTCAAGTCTTTGGACAACATGCAGCCTTTGGTGGGTCCCCCACCAATCCAGTGCACCAATCCAATGCCATCTTACAGCTTTCCCTGCCAATCCAGCCCGGCCTATATTGAGCTGAGGCAGTGTGACTCTGTGGGGTGCAGCTGTGCCCCGTGGGCAGCTCCCTCTTTCTGGAGCCTGCAGGCAGGGTTTGAACTGCGTGCTCCCGAGGTGCAGGACTTGTTCGCTGCACATGGGGCCGTAGACGCAGCGTTGTCAGAGCAAATTCCTACTGGGCACGTGACCCAGGCGGGAGAATCCATGTCTTTGAGGAGAACTGTAAGTGGGTCACTGTCATTGATTAAAGTGTAAAGCAAGCATGCCCCTCAGGGCTGTGGATTTTTCTCTCTCTCTCTCTGAGCCAAGGCCGCCTGTAAAGTTTTATGAGAAATTTCTGCTCAGTAATTCCAAGCAGCTCATCCTTCAGGAGGTCTGCGTGTGCATCTGTAATAGTTCAGTACTGGTTGGCAGCTCTTTCTGCCACATGGGGTGCAGTATGTCTGTCTGGCCTGTGCAGCAGGCGCCGGTGACCGGGGCACGAGGGGGATATACAGAAGAGGTGGAGAATGGGAGAGACTAGAAAGAGATGTGCTGAGTCTCATTCAGTCCTTCTCTGTGTTAGGAAGGTGGCATGGCTCAGTGGCGGGATCAGGCTGGGAATCAGAGGCTCTAGGTTCTATTCCCAGCTCTGACATGGATTTGCTATGTGGCCTGTATGTGCCTCAGTTTCCCTTTTCATTGATGTGGATCATGCTTGCTGACCTCTGCTCTGAGGTCTCCAGGTGAAAAGGCCTATGCTGAAAGGCCATGCTTTGAACTTGCACATGTTACAGCTGACAAGGGAGAAGTGGTTTTTGATACAGGAGGTCAGACCAGATGATCACAATGGTCCCTTCTGGCTTTGGAATCTGTGAATGGGGAGCGCTGTGTGGTTGCTAGCAATAGGTGATGTGCCTCATCTCCCGTAAGTGAATGTTCTGGAAAGGTATTCGGAAGGTGGAGCTGGGTATAGAAAGAGAGACCCAGATGGACGGACGTGGTGGGGAAAGAAAACAGATGTACACTGGGACCGGTACCCCCAAATCGTGCTCTCACTCACTGATTTGCCTCCACAGGGGTTGGCAGCATGGGGGTGGATCCCATGTGTAGATGGGTTTTCTACTGCCACCATCGTGTGGGTCAGGCCTGCTCTGAGTGGGATTGGGCCAATGGCTCTGGAAGCCCCACATGGCCTATCTGCACCAGGCTCTTGAAGGTGCTAACACTGGGGGAGCTGAGCCATTGTGGGCAAGAGAGGGACATTTCCCTAGTGTAGCTGTCTCCCTAGTGCTCTCTCTGGCTTTCTTTGGTCCACTTTTCTCTCATACGCCAGGTATAACAAGCCCATGAGACTTGCTTATAACACACAGGAATTGTAAGCCCCCTCCCCTGTGTCTGTGTGTGTGACTTTTCCCCCCTGCCCCTGTGTGTATGTGTGTCTTTCTTCCTCCCTCCTGCATATGTCTCCCTCTCTGCTCCCGTGTTGTCTCCTACTTGTTCTGCATGGTGTAATTTCTTTTGGTGCATATTCATATATCCCCGTGACAAGTCCCAGAATGCACTGCGCTTTCTCTTTCCTCCTCCCCCCACCACACACTGCATAGCTGAGCATGTCTGAGCTTTGGGAAGGTTACAGGGAAGTTGTCCCAGTAGAAGACTAGTAAAAATCAGCTGGAATGAAGAGAGACTTTGATCAGCTTTCTGGCTGACAAATGAGAGCTGTGAGACTCTGATTCTTAACCCTGTCTTTCCCAGCAGACTTAGGAAACTGTCCACGGCTGTATACAGCCTGCTTAATTTCCCCAGGGACTGTTGTCAATGGAAATGTGATACATATTCCACACCTCTTTTGCTTCAGTCTTCACTAAAATAGTAAATTGTGATAAGATATTTAACACAATAAATATTAACAACAAGGGGGAAAGAACACAAGCCAAAATAGGGGAGGAACAGATTAAAGAATATTGAGATAAGTTAGATGTGTTCAAGTTGGCAGGACTTGATGAAAGTCATCCTAGGGTACTTAAGAAACTAGCTGAAGAAACCTTGGAACTGTTAACGATTATCTCTGAGAACTTCTGGTGAATGGGTGAGGTCCCAGAGGACTGGAGAAAGGTACTATGTTTGCCTATCTTTCAAAAGGGGAACAAAGAGGACCTGGGGATTTATAGACTGGTCAGCCTCACTTCAATACCTGGAAAGACACTGGGACAAATGATTAAGCAATCAGTTTGTAAGCACCTAGAGGATAAGGAATAGCCAGCATGGATTTGTCAAGAACAAATCATATCAAACAAACCCAATTTCCTTCTTTGACAGGGTTAATGGTCTAGTGGATAGGGAGGAAGCAGTAGACATGTTATAGCTTGATTTTTACTAAGGGTTTTGACACAGTCCCACATGATATTTTCATAAGCAAATTAGGGAGGTGTGGTCTAAATTAAATTACTATAAGGTGGGTGCACAACTGGGAGGGTGTAGCTAACGGGGTCCTACAGGGGTCTGTCCCGGCTCTGGTTCTAGTCAATAATTTCATTAACAACTTGGATAATGGGTTGGAGAGTATGTTTATATAATTTGTGGATGACACCAAGGTGGGGAGGGGTTGCAAGCACTTGGGAGGACAGGATTAGAATTCAAAATGACCTTGGCAAATTGGAGAATTGGTCTGAATTCAACAAGATTAAATTCAGTAAAGACAAGGGCAAAGTACTTCACTTAAGAAGGAAAAATCAAACGCACATGTAAAAAATGGGGAATAACTGGCTGGGCAGTAGTGCTGCTGAAAAGGATCTGGGGTGGGGTGATAGTGGATCACGCATTGGATACGAGTCAACAGTGTGAAGCAGTTGTCAAAAAAGTTAATACCATTCTGGGGTGTATTAACAGGAATGTTATATGTAAGATACAAGAGGCAGTTGTCCCATTGCAATCAATGTTGGTGACTCCTCAGCTGGAGTACTGTATCCAGTTCTGGGTGTTACACTTCAGGAAAGATATGGACAAACTCGAGAGAGTCCAGAGGAGAGCAACCAAAACGATAAAAGGGTTAGAAAACATGACCTGTGAGGAAAGGTTTTAAAAAAATTGGGCATGTTTAGTGTTGAGAGAAGACCACTGAGGCGGGACCTGATAACAGTCTTCAAATACATTAAGGGCTGTTATAAACAGGATGGGGATCAGTTGTTCTCCATGTCCACTGAAGGTAGGACAAGAAGCAATGGGCTTAATCTGGAGTGGGGGAGATGTAGGTTAGATATTTGGAAAAGCTGTCTGACTGTAAGGGTAGTTAAGCTCTGGAATAGGCTTTCACAGGAGGTTGTGGAATCCCCATCATTGGAGGGTTTTAAGAGCAGGTTGGACAAACACCTCTCAGGGATGGTCTAGGTTTACATGGTCCTGCCTCAGCACAGGGAGCTGGACTAGATGATCTTTGGAGCTCCCTTCCAGTCCTACAATTCTGTGATTGTGTGTAGGGGTCCCCATGTGGTCCAAATCCTGCTCAGGGTGGCTTTCTCACCTGTTTACAAAACCATGTGCTAACCACAAGCACCTCCCCAAATGAATCTCTCTATGGAGACAGTGGAGAAACAGCCCCCTCCCTGCATGGAGTGTGGAGGACCCTGAGGTGTAGTGACCCCCGTGACAGGGTGTTCTAGAAGAGAGATGGGGCAGAACGAGGCCTAGGGTGTAGGAGCTAGTGGGGTGGCTCTTGGGTGGTCATGTTTGGCCCTGTCTTGGCCATGTTTGTTCCATGTACTGCCCTTACTCGTGAGTTATAAAACCATGCTGAAGCATGATATTCTCATCACTTGTGGCTTATTTGATTTATTACTGTAACATGACAGGGTCTCGGGTGCTAGGCACTGTACAAACACCAGACAAAAAGATGGTCCCTGTCAAGGAACTTATAATCTAAGTATAAGACTTTCGAAACATCCAATCATAGATTCCAAAGCTGGAAGGGACCACTATGATCATCTTGTCTGGCCTCCTGTATAACACGGGCCAGAGACCTGCCCCTAAATAATTCCCAGAGCAGAGCTTTTAGGAAAACAGCCCCTCTTGACGACAAGCAACTACAGATGGGTACAGACTGACTGACAGGGAGCACAAGGAAACGGTGAAATAGTGTTGATCACCGTGATGGGTGGTGGTCACAGTCCAGCAGCAGCCTCACTGTGGTCAAGGTTTTTATAGGCATCATGGTGCAGGGGAGTTCAGAGGAGGGGTTTGAAGCAGGATAAGGAGCTAGTTTTGCAGATGTTTACCTGGAGTTCCTCTCAGGTGTGAGGGGCAGCATGGGAGAAAGCAGGAATTTGCTTGTTTGAAAATTTAATAAGTGGGTGATGGAGGCATCATGGACCAGTCCATTGGCCTAAAGCTCCACCTGCTATTTCAGCTGTATGGAGCATTCCTCTTCGCTTCCTGTCCCAAACTCCTCTCTCCCATTGCTGGAAGAGGCTAAAGGGCGACTATGTTCCTCAGGGGAGGGGGAATCAATTCCCTGGACAGAGCCTTCTGAGATCCTGGGGGATGGAACACACAGTGCACATGTGAGATCACGGCTGGATTCAGCCCTGCTGTTATACCATGGGCTGCAGTTGTACCGTTACCCTGCCGCATGGGAGATCCCGGCCCAGTGTTCTTGTTGTTTGGCTTATTCTCGGGGTCTTGCCTCACATCATCATCATGACACTCAAAGGATTTTTGGTGGGTGTATAGCGTCTGTGCCAAGGCGTCTCTTTCAGTACGTGGCATTTCTCTCCACTGCTGCCTTTCAGCTGTAAAGCTAAAGTACAGTCATACACGCAAATAAATACCCGGCTAAAACTCCTGCTGGCTTCTATCTACTCCACCAGCATTGTGCTACCAGTGGGAATACTCTGAGGGCCACATCTAGGCTCTTCCCTCACTGTGCGCAAGTGCATGAGTGCTGAAGGGCAGCAAAGCCACTGCAGTTCCTCTGTGCGACTCAAACCCTCTCTCTCTCACGTGCACAGTGTGCTTGCATGTTGGTGGACAGACAGCGGCTGTATTTTCAACAGTTTTGATCTGTTGATGCTTAAACTGTGGAAGTGGGAACGCTGCAGCATCTTTAGCTGGACACAGAAACTTTTAACATTAGATATCTCAGTGTATTGTGAGAATAATGCAAATCTTTAGACTCATGTAAAAAAACCAAAACCTGGCAGATTAAATTATTTTTCATGCAACTGGCAAATTCATAAAAAAAACCCAGCCAGGCTGGTCAAATACCATCCAGGTGGTAACCCTGCTGCAAATACCTGAGCAGTTTTACTTACGTGAATCATAACACAGAGTTCAACAGGATGACTCCCATGAGTAAAGTTAAGATTACGTGGTCTGCAGGATCAGACCCTGGCGTAGACCCTGGTTGCTCTCCCATCCCTGCTCCAGCTGATGTTCTTGGTGAATGCTACCGCAGTGCGAGCAGGGTGGCACTTGGGTGCTGTCCATTTTGTTCTCCAATTAGTAAGATGCTCTCATCGGCACCTCGAGACACAAATGCGGTGATGGTTTCAAGAGAACACACACGTTAAAACAGACCTAATTTGACGCCCATCAACTCAAGGGAGCTCTGAGAAAACCGCCACAACACGCACTGCACCATAGTGTTCTGGGATCACAGCTGTGGGAGAAGCACAGAGCCCTGAGGGCCTGCGCTCAGGTCTGGGCAGGTCGAGTGCCTTTTCATTCACCTTTCACTGGATGGGGTTTCTGTCCAGGTGAGGTGTGTGTGTGTTTGTGGGTGGGTGGGTGTCTGGCGTAGTTGTAATCCTGTTTAAGAAAGATCTCCGTGCCTTTGTATAAGGAGCAGAGCAATGTTCCTATCTTGGCAGGTTTATTAGCATACGGATGAGCTGGTTATCTGTCTCTGAGTTCGTTCTACAGCTGCTGCCCGGCCAATATAATATCCTATCATCACATCAATATCATGTAGGGCTTGCTATTGCATCCGTATATCACAAGGCCCAGAGATAAAGGGAAGGACTGGGTTCTCCTTGGCAGAGTTTCTCTAAGGTGATGGTTATGTTCCATTGAGGATGCTGCCTGTGAGGTTACACGGGACGTTATTTTAGCCTGCAAGGCACCTGTGTGCGTGGCACGGCAGATTTCGTAACACAGCTGTTCCCAGGCTGTGGCCCGAAGACGCCATTGGCCCGTGGACGCTTGCTGGCTGTAACATGGGACTGTCCACATCCCAGAGCATAAACTCGGGGATGCAAAGCAGAATCCTTTATGATAGTGGAAAAAAATAATCACGACAACAAAATAAAAACCAATAAAAGACAGGGGAAAACCAGGCACACCCCATTCTTCTAAACTGGGTTCCCACGCACCCTTTACTGCAGTTCCTGTAGGTGTTTCCCCCACTACTGCCTGTCCCACTGGCATTCCTCTAACACTCTGATGTTTATATCATGGAGATGGCTCCCAGCCTGTTTTGCTTTTAAAGGGATATCACCTTTTCACACTGGTGGCTCATAGCAGCTGGAGAGGAGGAGGAAAGCTAGTATGTCCCATTGCAAGACAGCTACAACCACATTACATACTTTCCTAATCTTTTCCATGTGAGAGACTGTTGGGGTTGTCACAGTGGTGTCACATGACCTGGACCAGGGAGAGGAGCTGGCCAGGGCAGTTGCCAAGGGGAGGAGAGAACTCAGTAATGTTTTGTGATCCAGATTGTCTGAAGCACCCGTTTCCCATGCTTTCCTCCCACTTCCCCTCAATCCCAGCCATCCTGCTTGTCAGACATTCCCTGGGTCCTTAGAGAGGCCTAATCATACTGAGCAACTGTATTCCGTGCCGTCTGGCTCAGCCTGCTCCTGAGAGGCTGTGTCCTCGGCCTTCTAAGGCTGTTGCTCTGCTGGTCCAAGCTCCCCAGAAGCAACTCCGTGACTAAAGTAGACAGTACTTGATAGTGCCATAGGCGGCGGGGGGGGGGGGGGTGAGAATGGTCCAGGGGCAAGGGTGCTTATCTGGAACTTGGGAGACCTGGGTTCAATTTCCTGTTCTGCCACAAACTTCCTGTGTGGCCTTGGGCAACTCACTTAGTTGCTCTGTGCCTCAATTTCCCTATTTCACAGAGGTGTTAAAGATTGAGATACTTACATGCTATGGGAATGAGGGCCAGATAAGTATACCTAAGAGAAATGATTATTTCCTGCTATATTTTATTCATGCACAGGAAATCAGTCTTTCAAATGTTTGCCCACTGGTCTTCAGAGATATCATAGGAGTGGAGTAGGATTGGGTCATCCTGATGTCCTGGCCAAATTACAGCACATATTATATTCTGCGTCCCTAAAATTCCCCTCTAATTCCCATTGGATCCAATATTCTTCACTCTAAACGATTACATGGTATCGCTGTGTCCTGTCAAACAGCTGTTGAGCCCCACCCCAGAGGTGACTGCATTCTGCTGGGGATTAGAATGGTTTCTAGGTGTGATTCAGAAAGGGCTTTGGGATGAGGGGGGCTGTCTACGACATTTTTTTCATAAGCTCTTCTCTCTGAGGCCTTGCTCTAATGCTGGGCTGCGTGTGACCAATAGCTAATAAACATCAGCCCTTCTCTGCCCCTGGAAATGTTAGTCCCAGGTTTGCCAAGGGGCCAGTTGCTCTGCGATTTCCTTGACCCCACTCTAGAGTGCGTCTGCCTCCAACTGTGGTTATTAAAGTTTAGCTCTTGCCCAAACACAGACTGACTAGATTTGAGATAGGGTTGTCATCTTTCTACTCGTACAAAACCGAACACCCTTGCCCCGCTCCTGCCCCTTCTCTGAGGGCCCCCCCGCTCACTCTATCTCCCCCCTCCCTCTGTCGCTTGCTCTCCCCACCCTCAGTCATTTGTTCATTTGCACCGGACTGAGGCAGGGGGTTGGGGTGCGGTAGGGGGTGAGGGCTCCAGCTGGGGGTACAGGCTCTGGGATGGGGCCAGAAATGAGGAATTCAGGGTATAGGAGGGGGCTCTGGACTGAGGCAGGGGGTTGGGGTGTGGGAGGGGGCATGGGCTCTGGGCTGGGGGTGCAGGATCTGGTGTGGGGCCGGGGATGAGGGATTTGGAGTACAGGAAGGGGCTCTGGGCTTGGGCTGAGGGGTTTGGAGTGTAGGAGGGGGCTCCGGGCTGGGGCAGGGGGTTAGTGTTTGGGGGTGCATGAGGGGCTCTGGCTGGGGAGCGGGCTCTGGGGTGGGGCTGGGGATGAGGGGTTGGGGATATAGGAAGGTGCTCCAGGCTGGGACTGAGGGGTTTGGAGGGTGGAAGGGGGATCAGGGCTGGGGCAGGAGGTTGGGGCATGGGAGAGGATTTGGGGTGCAGGCTCCAGGCAGTGCTTACCTCAAGCAGCTCCTGGAAGCAGCAGCATGTCCCCCCTCCAGCTTCTACATGGAGGTGCAGCCAGGTGGCTCTGCGTGCTGTCCCCTCTGCAGGAACTGCCCCTGCAGCTTCTTGCTAATGGGTTCCTGGCTAATGGGAGCTGCGGGGATTCCTACACTTAAGAGCCGGAGGAGGGACATGGTGCTGTTTTTGGAGCCACATGGAGCCACGGCAGGCATGGAGCCTGCCTTAGCCCCGCTGCGCTGCCAACCGGACTTTTAATGGCCTGGTCAGCAGTGCTGACTGGAGCCACCAGGGTCTCTTTTCGACTGGGTGTTCCGACCCAAGCATTTGAATCGACCCAAACGAAAGCCCAGTGAGCTCCTGATAGGCCCTGCCTTAGCTCTCTTTCTCCTTCGGACCGAGCCCTGCTTCCCTGATGCAGTCAAAGCTGCCTGTTGTTTTCTGCCTGCACCAGCAGAAGCTCAGAAGGCGCCGACTGGTGCGGACGGGTGATCCAGTGGTGTTGGCTGGGCCCTATGCAGGGCAGCTTCTGCAGGTGTGAACTCCACTCCTCCCTGCTCTGCCTCACTGGGGGATGGGCTGCTGAAATCTCCATCAGGGTGGAGGGGATAATCCAGTGCCTCACAAACAGCAGCCAAAAACTGAAAAACTACAACTGGTCAAGCAGAATGTTTAGTTTTAGTGAAAACTCGCCCCAACCTAGTCGCAAAAGACCACACATGGCCATTTGGTGGGGGGAAAAACATTTTTCATTGGAAAAAAATGTCAAATGAAAAATTTCAAGCAGCTCTAATTGTCACAGCTGATAGCTCCCGGTGGTGGCATGTCGGTGGACTAACCTGGGGTTGTCTGGACAACTTTGTGTAGGAGACCATGTGGATTTCAGTGGTATAATGTTGTTGTTCCTTTTGAAAACTTTGCATTATGAGATTGGCCAATCAGCATAAGAAGTGCCACCTATTGAACTGCCTCCATTGCTCCTGCAGCACCTACCTGCTCCTGGGAAGTCTCCGGTCTAAGTACCTGCCTGGCCTGACCCTGCTTAGCTTGTGAGACCTGGCAGGACTACAGTACAAGGTGCTATGGCTGCAAACGCACAAAGCAAGCAGTTGCATTTGATTTCTCTTGTCGTATAAAGAACAGAGAGACTGATCGCTCTGGCTAGGCCCAGGTGGTAAAGGCAGATGCTGTACATGCTTCCATCCTTACCTGGCTCAGCGCTGTCAGTGCACCTCAGTCCTGACCCGCAGCGCCTCCTGCTGCTCTAGCCCCGAGGTGACATACAGCTTTGTCAATGCACCTCTCTCCTCACCTGCAAGCACCTCTGCTAGTTTTGCCTTCTCCTGAGCAAATTGTGTAAATTTTGGGTTGTGGATACTTGTCTGCTAAGGACTAGGATCAGAGACCACCAGCCCCCATCTTGGGAAATGACTGAGCACCTGAGCTGTTGTCCCACTTACAAGTTTTGGTCCATAGTGTACATCCCTCTCTGACCCTATGTGTGCGTGTTATACGCTCTCATATTTATGAAACAAATAACTGCCTTCATCTTGTCCAGTCTCGGGCTTTGCCTGTGTGACATGAGTTTGTCCAGTCTCAGCCTAATAGAGAGATGCCTGCATTACAATAACACTCCATCCCAATTGGCAGCGAGAGCAAGGGCTGCAATGAGCTGTTTCCCGTAGGGCATGAAGGAGCCTGGAAGGGCTGGGTGGGGTGGAAAATCTCTGTCCTTTTAAATTCCCTGTGGAGCACCATGTGTGATGTGGGGCCCACCTGCTCTCTGACACCACCAGGCTGGTGTCCAGTGGCTGCATTTATGTAGCAGGCCCTGAGGAATGGAAAACGGTAAGCCGAATATCAGGAAAAACAGGTTGGGATTGAGATCTCCGGGGCTATGGGGCTGTCTCCTAGGGGCAGTGATTTACTGAAGCCCCATTACTTGAGTCAGGGGTGGCCAACTTGAGCCTGAGAAGGAGCCAGAATTTACCAATATACATTGCCAAAGAGCCACAGTAATATGTCAGCAGCCCCCTATCAGCTCCCCTGCTCCCAGCACCTCCCACCCACTGGCAGCCCTGCCTATCAGCACCTCCCCCTCCCTCCTGATCACCTGTTTCGTGGCATGCAGGAAGCTCTTCGGGGAGCGGGGCGAAGTGAGGGCACAGCAGGTTCAGGAGAGGGGACGGAAAGGGGTGGAGTGGGGGCAGGGCCTGTGGCAGAGCCAAGGGTTGAGCAGCGAGCCCCCCCCCCCCCCGGCACATTGGAAAGTTGGCGCCTGTAGCTCCAGCCCCAGAGTTGGCAAGGAGCCCCATATTAACTTCTGAAGAGCCGCATGTGGCTCCGGAGCCACAGGTTGGCCACCCCTGACTTGAGTCATTGACACTGAGCCTGGACAAGGCCCTGGAGGCCACCTGCATTGGCCTGGGAGTGGGGAATGCACTGGGGGGGCAGACTATCAGTCTCTTCGCGCCCTTGACGTGGGCAGAACTAGGATAGCTGCCAATGGGTGTTCACCAGCTGGAAGTTGAGGCAGGGAATAGGGCTGGGGCTATTTTTGCTGCACCCCCCCCCGACCCTGGACACCCCTCTCTGCTTCCTCTCTCCTTGCCTGGAGGTTTTTACTCTTCTCTCCCCTCCTCTGTTGCTGAGGTTAATGGAGAACTTGGGCCACTTCCCATCCTCCACTGATGAAAGGCCTGGCTGATAAACACCTCACAGTGTGAAGCAGGGCAGGCTGCACTGGTGTTTGTGTTCTCTGCAAGCTGGCAACATTCGTTGGGTGCTGGAGCTCAGGGGCCTGAGGATGCACTAGACTCATCTGCCCCCAGCTAAAGAGCTGTGTGGGGGAAGATCCCATGAGGCTGGGGCCTGGCTGCCTCCATCTCCCTGTGGTGTGCTGGCCCCTGCTGAGAGCTTGTTTTGCATCATTAAGACAGGTAGCTCTTTCCTGCCTGCTAACCCCACGGGGCCCAGAGTTAGGTGGGGTTGCCAACCCTCCCAGTTTCACGAGGAGTCTCCTGAAATCAGGCCCTATCTCCTGGAGGCTACTGAAGCTAAACCAGGAGATTTTAGGCTCTAAAATTCAAGTGGGGCTAAGGCAGGCTCCCTGCCTGCCCTGGCCCCGTGCCACTCCCAGAAGTGGCTGTCCCATCCCTGCGGCCCATGGGGGAGATCAAGGGGTCTCAGCGCGCTGACCCTGCCCCAAGCACTGACTCCACAGCTCCCCTACCTCAGCCCGGAGCCCCCTCTTGCACCCAAACTCCCTCCCGGAGCCTGCACCCCGCACCCCCTCCTGCCCTCCAACCTCCTGCCCCAACCTGGTGAAAGTGAGTGAGGGTGCGGGAGAGCAAGTGACAGAGGGAAGGGGCGATGGAGTGAGCGGGGAAGGGTCTCGGAGCAGGGGCAGGGCCTCGGGGCAGGGACGTGGCAAGGGTGTTTTGGGTTGTGTGATTAGACAGTTGGCAACCCGAGAGTGAGGACTGATGGTGGCTGAGTCAGAATGCCAAATGGGTTAGTGCTTGGTGTCACTGGCCAGTGCCAGAGCATGGCATGGTGCTGCGTGCAGTCAAATAGCAGTCTGTTAAGGGAGGCCTCTTTTAATAATGGCTGTTAGTTATGACCCGTATTGTCGTAGCACATAACATCCCCAGTCCTGGACCGGGACCCTGCTGTGCAATTGCCATGTTGGCTTCTTGTCCTGGACCCTTCACCGTCTGAAAATAGCCACTGGTGCCAGGGCCCAGCAATCCAGACCTAGCTGGGGGAAGACCTGTGAATGGATGCTTCCTGGAGTGCAGCTTCCATGGGGGGAGCCACCTGAGCTTGGGGGTGGGGGAGGAGGGGACATCAGTGAGGGGGCTCTCGCAGAAAGGGGGACTGAAAGCAAGTGGTTTGAAGCCACCAGTTGGAGGGTACTTGCGTACCCTTCAGGCGGGTCTTTATTCAACTAAGCAGTGCCTCATCGGATACACTGCTATTTTATCCCGGGCCAGGGGCCTATGCGGGTGTGTTCTCTGGATGCAGCCTAAAGACGTGTGCAGTGTAGATGTACCTAGAGAAGAGTCATGTTAATCCCCCCAAAACACACCTTCTCTTTGCCTTTCATGTACAAACCTTCCCCCGGTCTAAATTCTCCGCAGCCCTTTGGCTGAGGAGAGGGAAACCCACCCCCACTTGCTGCTTAGCTCCGGGTCTGGGGCGGGGGGAATTCAGCATTCCCCCAAAATAATTCCTTTTCCTCACCAGAGGATTTTCTATTAATAGCCAATTGCAGATGAAAAGGATGTGAGGAGTGAGAGGAAGGAAGGGGGGCTGTTGTAATCTTATTATGGATGCAGCGTGGCTTATTCTGCACAAGACCACTTGGCTGCCTGCAAGAAGGTACCGTTGCCTGCTTTGCTACGGTAACCAGGGCTTTCAGACCATTAGGAGACACTTGATTGGCTCTGCAGCCATTCTTTTTATGAATTGAAGCTCCGCCCCTTTATCTTTTGCAGCATGATGTCAAGAAATACCCCAATCCCAGCTCATGTTGTCAAAGGATGATGCCAGGCACACAGTGCTGGGGTAAGGCTCAGCATGGCTCTGGCATCTTCCAGCCGAGGATCTCCCAACACTTTCATATACACATTAATGATTCACATCCCTGCAAGCTAGGTCTCGTTCACGTAGCTAGCCCCCTCAAGCTTCCAAGAGAATGTACGTTATTCATACATTGTCCAATTGCTTTCAAAAGCCTCCAGATGCAAGAGAAAGCACAACTGATGGGAGACTAAATGAATATGAACATGTTCAGAAAGACAGATCTTGAGTCAATAGTTTTAAAGTTTCCTTGGAGCACCCATGATCAAGATTTTTTGAAAAGCACCTGACCTGCGTGTGTGCTGCCCTCCATGCTCATGCTCTCAAGGTTTGTGCGCCACTAAGGAATCTGACTTGGCAGGAAGAATAGTTCTGTGATTACAGGACAGGGCTTCTGGATTTGGCTTCTGGCTATGCCTCTGACCTGCTGCGTGAGCTCATGCAAGGTACTTCACCTCTCTGTGCCTCAGTTTCACCATCTGTAAAATCTATAATGCACCACCGCACCCTTGGAAGATCTGGGCCAATACCTGTTCGAAGGCTGTATTGTCAATCTGAGTTCTGGTGACTGCTACCAACCAGTCCAGTTATGAGGTCACAGCTTTGATGGTCACCCAAGTCCTTTGGATACAAACAGGCTGGGCTTAGTTTATACACGCTGCCTCTGGGACATGGGAGATGTCAGCTGGACACGTGGCTGTCCATATGTGTCAAACAACCAGACTCGATTGGAGTGCTTTATCTCATCAGTGGGTGCCCCTCAGCCCTGCAGATCTCTTGGGCTAGGGACCTTATTTTGAATGCTGCTGTTTCTCATTTGAGTGCAGTTTCCTCACACCTGCAAGAGATTGACGGCCTTTCTAATGCTCTTGGAAGGTTTGTTTTGTAAAGGTAGTGTCCTTTTGTGACCCATCAGCAATCACTGTCAATTATAAGAGGTGTCTGGCTGGTCTGTTGCACTCTGAGCCGTGACTGCGGCCCTGTTGGAAGTGCTCAAGCATTGTTCTCATGGTTACCACGATGGCATCAGAATTCCTTGGGGGGGGGGGGGGTGCGTGCGTGCGTGCGTGTGTGTGTGCACGCACATGTATCTGCCTGGAATGTTTTCTTTTGCCACTCTAGCCTCAGGTGCATGGGTCTATAGCAGCCACGTTAGCCAAACTGGCTTTCGACCTGGCTTGAGGCTGGTTTGAACCAAGGATATGTCTGCATGGCAATCAGAGGGGCGATTGCACCATGTGGAGACATAACCGAGCTAGTTCTGACTTAGCTGGGATACCAACGGCCGTGACACATGGGTTGCAGTGCAGGCTAGCTGCTTAAGAAATTACCCAGGATCCTGGGTGGGGTTACATTACACACACTGCAGTGACACCGCTGATTGTGGTGTAGATGTAGCCTAACTTAGTTTGAGTAGTGCAGAGTTGAGGTGTGTGTCTGCACTCGGAAGAAGGTTTCAGAGTAACAGCCGTGTTAGTCTGTATTCACAAAAAGACAAGGAGTACTTGTGGCACCTTAGAGACTAACCAATTTATTTGAGCATGAGCTTTCGTGAGCTACAGCTCACTTCATCGGATGCATACTGTGGAAACTGCAGAAGACATTATATACACAGAGACCTGCCCCTCTGCCATGTACATTGGTCAAACTGGACAGTCTCTACGTAAAAGAATAAATGGACACAAATCAGATGTCAAGAATTATAACATTCATAAACCAGTCGGAGAACACTTCAATCTCTCTGGTCACGCAATCACAGACATGAAGGTCGCTATCTTACAACAAAAAAACTTCAAATCCAGACTCCAGCGAGAAACTGCTGAATTGGAATTCATTTGCAAATTGGATACTATTAATTTAGGCTTAAATAGAGACTGGGAGTGGCTAAGTCATTATGCAAGGTAGCCTATTTCCCCTTGTTTTTTCCTAACCCCCCCCCCCCCCCCCCCGACGTTCTGGTTAAACTTGGATTTATGCTGGAAATGGCCCACCTTGATTGTCATGCACATTGTGGGGAGAGTGGTCAGTTTGGATGAGCTATTGCCAGCAGGAGAGTGAGTTTGTGTGTGTGTGTGGGGGGGGGGGGTGAGAGACCCTGGATTTGTGCTGGAAATGGCCCACCTTGATTATCATGCACATTGTAGGGAGAGTGGTCACTTTGGATAAGCTATTACCAGCAGGAGAGTGAGTTTGTGTGTGTGGTTTTTGGAGGGGGGTGAGGGGGTGAGAGAACCTGGATTTGTGCAGGAAATGGCCCACCTTGATTATCATACACATTGTGAAGAGAGTGGTCACTTTGGATGGGCTATTACCAGCAGGAGAGTGAGTTTGTGTGTGGGGGGACGGAGGGTGAGAAAACCTGGATTTGTGCTGGAAATGGCCCAACTTGATGATCACTTTAGATAAGCTATTACCAGCAGGAGAGTGGGGTGGGAGGAGGTATTGTTTCATGGTCTCTGTGTATATAATGTCTTCTGCAGTTTCCACAGTATGCATCCGATGAAGTGAGCTGTAGCTCACGAAAGCTCATGCTTAAATAAATTGGTTAGTCTCTAAGGTGCCACAAGTACTCGGAAGAAGGTTTGTTATATTGAAGTAACTTTAGGCTCTGCCACAGTCTGTACTTGGACTTGCTAACTTGTGTGATCACTAGAAACTGTCTCACTGTCACTAGAATTTTACCTCCTGCTCACTGATTCGAGCTAAGAAACACCTTTTTCATTCCCTCAGCCCCATTGGAGATGAGGCCTGAAAGGGGGAGGTTTTCTCAGGACTGACCGTTCAGATGAATGAGAACTGAGGTTCGAGCTTTACCTAGGCTAGATCACATCCTCTAAATTGGGATCAGACTTGCTCTGTGCCAGCCTCATCTGGACCGAACCTGTGTCTGGATCAAATTAGTATGAAGGATTTTCAAACTGGGCGTAAAATAGCTTCAGGTAAGATGGTAGGGTAAGTGGGGCTTCTCTCCGGTCCCATCTACACCACAAAAACATGACTGTGACCTAAGCCACCCTATGATGTGTGCGTTTTGGTGTTTTGTTTTGTTTTTCCCTTTCCTGGTGTTGCTAAAGCCAACCAGACCTCTTATGTCAGAGAACCATGCTTTGACCGTCAGAGACAGACACCTTGGCTAAAACACAGATTTTTATCGATGCTTATAATGTGTGTGTTGTCTTGCCTATAACGTCAAGGAAAAAGCCCACATATTATCACTTGGTCTGGATATAGTCATGTTTAAGCGTGTGAGCAGGTGACATTCACGCCCTAGATAGCCCGAACTTATCCCCCTCCTGGAGTTGCTTTACTGATAACTCCAATAACCAAACATAACCCTCAGTCTAAGCTGTGTCCCTCCTGTCTGCCTGTTCCCAGGGCTGCCCCACAGCACTTCCTCCATACCAGCCTCTAATGATCTCTGCCACAGAGATCACTTTCAGTGTGTTTATATCCTGGATGGAGCTAACAAGAGCTCCTGCCAGCATGAGTCAGCAGAAGTTGCTGTCTTTGTGCAGGATCCTACCCCCTCCCTCAGTTTGGGACTTCTCTGCAGAAGAGCTCTGGATCCTCTGCCGGGCTTAAGCCCTGCCACTTTGTTATGACGTTGCTGTTGCTGTAATATAGACAGGGACGTTGGTTGGCATTTTTACCATATCACTTAAAAACCAATCACCTATTGGCTGGAAGGAGAGAGAATATCCATCATCGCTCCAGTACAGGACTGGGTCTCTCTGGCCTGTCTGCTCTTGGAGGAGAGGTGGGGAGGGAAGGAGATGGGGTTTAATCACGTGCTTCCTGCAAGATGATCCTCAGTCTCTGGTGCCTGAGCTTCCTGAATTCCTGCCCTCCATCCTGGAGGGGAATTCAGAGGAGCAACAATGAGGATTGCAGGGTGGATGTCTGACAGAGCTAAACATATATGCTTTGGCCTAATAGCACCTACATGGGAGCTTGGAGGTGGTGGTGAAAACAGCAACCGGGGGAATTGTTAGATTGGACGAGGGTGCTGTAATTTGGGAGTAAGGGGATGAAAGTGAGCAAAGGCTATTCCACTCTGAATATCCAAAAATATCCACCCCCTCTGCTCCCCAGGTAGGCCTGCCAGAGAGTGGTGGATAGTCTCCCTAGGGAAATGGGGGAGCTTCATTAATTGGCATGTTTGAAACTAGACTGAGACAGACCCTGGGGAACAGACCTTCTGGAACAGTCCTGCCATGTGACCAGGGGAAGGATTTGGGAACTCGATGGGTCCCTTCCATCACTGATTTCCTTGCAGGGTTCTGGGGATTTGAGTTCTGGCTCCAGTTCTTTATGTTGTCACTAGACCCTGTAACGGGATTCTGGATGTATAGAAATTGGTAATTATTGTTCCTTCCACCCCAGATGTTTTTCCTTGACAATAACTGCCTCAGCATTTTCCTCGGAATAATAAAGAGATAAATGTCACTCTTCAAAGTGAGTTGGCCCTGCCGATGATGATTCATTCTCAAGTGATGCTGAAAAGGAAACTTCTGTGCTATTTCTGCTCGGCAGCTCTGATTCTCCTTTCACTGTTCTTACACCTGTGTAAACCCACTGACGTAAATGGGGTTACTCCTGATTTCAGTACCATGAGTGAGATCAGAATCTCTGTGTCTGCATGCACGTGTGTGTGGTGGATTGAATCTATTTCAGGGATCTTCAGACCCATTGAAGGGGTTTAACATACCCCTGTTGCACACTGCTGAGATTTCAAGTGGACCTCTAGAGCAGGGGTGGGCAAACTACAGCCCGGAGGTCACATCCAGCCCTTTAGACGTTTTAATCCGGCCCTTGAGCTGCCGCCAGGGCTTGCCCCACTCCGGCGCTCCAGCCAAGGGCTTGCCCCACTCCACGTGTGCTGTGGCTCCATACGGCTCCCAGAAGCAGCTGCATGTCCCCTCTCTGGCTCCTATGAGTAGGGGCAGCCACGGGGCTTTGCACGCTGCCCCCGCCCCAAGCACTGCCCCCCCAGCTCCCTTTGGCTGGGAACCATGGCCAATGGGAGCTGCAGGGGCGGCACCTGAGGACGGGGCAGCCCACAGAGCTGCCTGGCTGCACTTCCGCATAGGAGCTGGAGGGGGAACATGCCGCTGCTTCTGGGAGCTGCTTGAAGTAGGAGTTCTGTGGCTGAAAACTTTCCCTTGAAAATTGTCTCTTGATGAAAAATTGGTTTTTCAGCTATACTAGTATCTGATTTTCACAGATTTTTTTTTTCTTTGAAAAACTGAAATATTTTTTCTGAAAACAGAGATTTGGGGTTTTGGACAGAGTTTTTTGGTATTGAACTTCGACTGAAAAATCAAAATTTTCCTTAGAACATTTAGACAAAAATATATATATATTTTCCTTTTTGTTTGCAATTTTCCAGAGGAAAATGAACCAGTTTTTCAACCAGCTCTAATTAGTGGCACAAGACTGGAATAGCAGGGGTGCTGGGGATCCAGATTGTACGTTGACAGAACTGTGCTAGCAGCCCAGCGCAGGTGTTGCAAGTCAACCCCAGGGTAGGTTAGGACAGCTGTGCAGGAAGGCTTACATGCCAGCCCAGGCTCCCTTTAGTTTCCCTGGGACCTTGCTTCCTTTAGCTCTGAAATCCATTCACAGATTGAATTTATGATGATAAAGTGTTTTTATTTTAAAACTAGAAAGTGCTGAACCCCCGACCCTGTTTAAAAAGGGCCCATCTCAAACTACTTATGATCACACCAATTTTTCACAAGAGGGACAACTATTTTTTTCTCTTTTCCTCCTTTTTTTTTTTTAATGCCAGTCAAATGGAAAAACGCTCACTCTTCTCTCTTTTAATTTTTGGAGTGCACGCTGTACGAATGATAGGCCGACCCTCTGGTTTATCCTTCCATGGCAGGAGCAAACTGGGAGAGCCAATGGGTTTCATATCCAGTGCTAATAAGCGATGGTCACATAAACACCACCCTATACTGGAAACCTAGTGACCGCTATACTTATCTACATACCTCAAGCTTTTATTCAGACCACACCACAGGATCCATTGTCTACAGCCAAGCTCTAAGATACAACCTAATTTGCTCCAACCCCTCAGATAGAGACAAACACCTACAAGATCTCTATCAAGTGTTCTTAAAGCTACAATACCCACCTGCTGAAGTGAAGAAACAGATTGACAGAGCCAGAAGAATACCCAGAAGTCACCTCCTCCGGGACAGGCCCAACAAAGAAAGTAACAAACGCCACTAGCCATCACCTTCAGCCCCCAACTAAAACCTCTCCAACGCATCATCAAGGATCTACAACTATCCTGAAGGACGATCCCTCACTCTCACAGATCTTGGGAGACAGGCCAGTCCTTGCTTACAGACAGCCCCCCAACCTGAAGCAAATGCTCACCAGCAACCACACAACAAAAACACTAACCCAGGAACCTATCCTTGCAACAAAGCCCGTTGCCAACTCTGCCCACATATCTATTCAGGGGACACCATCATAGGACCTAATCACATCAGCCACACCATAAGAGGCTCGTTCACCTGCACATCTACCAATGTGATATATGCCATCATGTGCCAGCAATGCCCCTCTACCATGCACATTGGCCAAACTGGACAATCTCTACGCAAAAGAATAAATGGACACAAATCAGACGTCAAGAATTATAACATTTAAAAACCAGTCGGAGAACACTTCAACCTCCCTGGTCACTCAATTTCAGACCTAAAAGTTGCAATTCTCCAACAAAAAACTTCAAAAACAGACTCCAATGCGAAACTGCAGAATTGGAATTAATTTTCAAACTGGTCACCATTAAATTAGGCTTGAATAAAGACTGGGAGTGGATGTGTCATTACAAAAAGTAAAAACTATTTCCCCATGGTAATTTTTGTCCTACTGTTACACCTTGTCAACTGTTTGAAATGGGCCATCCTGATTATCACTACAAAAGTTTTTTTCCCTCCTGCTGATAATAGCCCATCTTAATTGATTAGTCTCATTATAGTTGGTATGGCAACACCCATTTTTTCATGTTCTCTGTGTGTGTCTGTGTATGTGTGTGTGTATGTGTATATATATATACACATATCTTCCTACTGTATTTTCCACTGCATGCATCCGATGAAGTGGGTTTTAGCCCACGAAAGCTTATGCCCAAATAAATTTGTTAGTCTCTAAGGTGCCACAAGTACTCGGTTTTTTTGCCATGATTAGCATAGCAATCTGCTTCATCCTTTCCAGCCAGTTAATCAGTCTTTGTTCTGAGATGGGCTGAAATGCAGCACAGATTGCTGCCACCATCCAAAAGAAGGAAGAGAAGCTAAATCATTTTGCGAACCTAACTCAACCTTCTCCTATTTAATGTATTGCTCTTTTGCTTTTTTGTGTGATTTGTTACTACAATCTGTCCTCCCCTCTGTCAACCTCCCCCGCGCTGAGGAGTCTGCAGTAAGTTAGAGGGATCACCCCAAGCCCTGATCCTTTATCAATTGAAAAATAAGGTGGACATCTGTAATTTACTCTTAGCAAAAAATGTCCTGGGTTTTCTCCATGGAACAGGTGCATGAGCTTTGTGGGAAGGATTTTCAGGGAGAGTATGGACCAGTGCTTAATTTGTGCCAGGGCTGAGCCCCGGCACCTCTAAGCCTGGCAGTTCGTAGCCCTGGCACCTCTGGGCTTCCTTCATCAGTTATTAATGTAAAAAAATTGCTTGAGCCCAAGTACCTCTTTCATTGCAAATTAAGCACTTGTAAGGACTAGGTTTTGCTACTGCTGTAGGCACTGCCAATTAAACGTTGACAGGGACCCTGGAAAAAAAGGGAGGGCATGGGGGAACTTGTCAACCAGTAAAGAAAGCAGGCGACAGTATGCATCCGATGAAGTGAGCTGTAGCTCACGAAAGCTCATGCTCAAATAAATTGGTTAGTAAAGAAAGCAGAAAGTATGAATGCTGCCCAGTGGAGAAATGGAAAACACACAGGGGGTAAGAGGATGGTGGTCAGAGCTTCATCCCTTCCATGGGGGCAGCAAGAGAGGAAAGGAAGGCTTAGCAGGTGCTTGATTTTGGTGCTGGATAAAGAGCAAGCTTGCTCTCCAAAGTGGGGAAACATCAAATGGCTGGATTTATTGGGGCTTTCCTGTGGAGCTAGGTGCTTTCTGTGCCATAGCCTGGGGGGGTTGAGAGAAAGGACTGAGGTGTTAGATAATAGCCAGCTGCCCCTGGATGGGGAGATGGAGGGATTCGGATCCGGCTGTGAACCTGAGTGTGGCTTTGTGAAAGTGGCTCAGTACTGCGGTGATGGGAGTAATATCAACACCTGAGTGCACAGGTTGGTGGGCTCTCAGCTGGGTAGACAGAGTGATGCTGGGGCAATACTCCTCTATGATGGAACGGTTTGGAGTCAGCCTTCCACCTGGTTCCCCCTGTGGCATTCGTCTGCTACTGGAGAGGACCACTGGAACCAGAGCGGGCCTCCTGTTGATCTAAATATCTCCTGCCCGTCACCATGGTATTTGGGCTTGTAAAGTATGAAGCTGGTGCCAGCAGAGCGTTTCCAGTGCCCCTAAACCAAGCAAAAGGATGGTGTCCTCCTGTGGTAAAGGAGAGGAGATGGGAAGGCCAGCAAGCCCAGCCTAAGAATGGCTGAGCCATCTCTGCCTGCAGAGCCAGGAGCCTCCCGCGGCATGTGTTTTACTGAGCGTATCCAGAGGCCGTGCAAGGGACCCGGCAAACAGCTGTGCTATGCTCACAAGATGGCACTCAGACTGTAATCTCCCCTGACAAGCCTTGTCCATGTCCATTCAGATTCGTTTGCCCCCCTGGCCAGATCGGCCCGGTGCTGGCTGGGAGAGGAGTGGGCTGGCTCCAGCCAGAGGATGCGGCTCCCACCAGGGGACCAGAGCTGGGAAGGGTGCAGAGGTTGCCTTAATATCCTGTGAGGAGGCTGGTTGCCAGGCAACGGGGGAAGGTAGAGATTGCTTGTTGTCAAAGGCAGCAGCCTCTCCAGAGCTGTGTGATGCCCCAGTGGCATGTCTGCCTGCTTAGAGAATGACCTGAATTCTGTTGATATTTGTGCCGGAGTGGGTGGGTGCGGCTGCTTTTGTGTGCTGGCGGAAGGAGTAAAAGCGCCACCCTCTGCTCTTAGCAGATTTGAGAGAGATTGCGGACAGATGGGTGACATTCCTTCTCTGCCCCAGACTGTTGTCCCTGGTAAATACCTTGTCTCAAGGCCTCTAAATCCCTGGCATCTTTCTATGTCCCCTTGGCAGAGTGGAGCTGCATCGCTCCAACCTCCCCCGCACCTGGCTTCCCAGCTCTGCCACTGATTTGCTGTGGGAACTTGGGTAAGTGACTTTACTTCTCTGTGCCTCTGTTTTGCCATCTGGGAAATGGGTATAATCCCTTCCGCACCCCTCCAGATTGGCATTTGTACAGGACTTGGAGATCTTGTGATAGAAGCAGAGAGTATAATAGAAGGAGTGGAGTTACTGCTTCAAGGAACTAGGCCAAGCACTGGTAGAAGTGCCCAGGATTGTACCAAGAGGGCAGTATTCTTGGGTGGCGGCACCATTAGCATTAACCCGGGGCTGAAAATATCCAAATCCATCAGTGAAGCACATCTGTGTAGTGAAGCAGCTGGGACTGCACTGTGACTCCTTGGGAAGCTGCGTGCTGAATATTAAGCAACCCCCGTGATGTTCCTGGGGTCACTGCCTGGAACCAGCGCTGCTTTATGGGATACATGCGCTGACTTGTGTTGGCGGTGTTGAAGGCACTGGCTGTCACACTCAGTGGTGGAAGGACTCCCATCCCCTGGCTCCTAGCCCTCTCTGAATTCCACTATGGATGAAAACATGCCTTTTAAAAGCATGTGTTTGCCTCAAACTGGCACATTCCTGGCAGCTCAGGGCTGCCTGACATGACAGAGGAGGTGAGCTGTACAGCGTTTCTCTCGGCAAAAAGAAGCCTTAGTAAACCTTCAAGCACCGTGTGTTGCCCTTCCCTCTCTGCTTTAGAAAACAGGCAGCTAGAGAAGAGAAAATCCTGTTAAAGGTCTGTTGCCTTGGGAGGGAAGATCTTGTGGTGAAAACACAGGCCCCAGTCGGAGAAGGCCTGTGTTCTGTTCCTGTTTCTGCCATAGACCGTGGGCAAGATATAGCCTGCTCTGTGCCTCGGTGTTCCCCACCTGTAGCATGAGGATAATGGTTCTTCTGGGGCTCGACCAATCCCCTTGCCAGTAGGGGTGGGTAGGATGCTTTCCCGGGGTGGGGGGGGGGGGCGGGGAGAGTGAGCTCTTCAGCTTCTGCAGAATTTTAAATAAGCAAATGCTGCAAAAGCAGATTTTCTGAGCACAGCTGGTACTGCGTTGTCTCCCTGAGTCTGCAGCTGCACAGCCTGGAAAGTGGACACAGGTTATACCATTACAAAGGTGCCTTATACTGGTATCGAGATAGCTGCTCCTGTACAGGAAGGGAAGTACCGACATTAAGCACGCTTGTACCAATATAACTGCAGCCACGCTAGGGCGTTTTCAAGGATAACTATTTCCATGAAATTGACACCCCAACCAACGTAGTTATGTTGGTAGAACTTTCTGGTATAGACCAGGCACTGGGGGCAAAAGAGGGAATTCTTCTGCTCTCACGTTTCCTGAGAGTTCAAGTGTTACAACTTCCTAGGGTAGACAAGCCCTGAATCTCTTCTGTTCCCAGAGGCACTGGGTTGCCAGACATGTAAAACAAGAAAGGCAGACGTCAGCAAGCCTTCCGTGGCTGCCACAGGGCTGTGAAGAAGGATGTTTGGAGGGTCACATGGGGACATCTCTTTAGCCCTATCGAAATGCTTTGGAGCTGATGCATAGACGTGCATAGGACATCATGACATGGGGTGCTTCTTGCTCAAAGCGTCAGTTAAACAGGGAGGGGAGCTGTGCCTGCAACTTTAGGTGGTTGTTTTCCCCCAGACCGCTGACAGGTAAGCATTTCCACTCCCTGGTAAGGAGCTGACTTTAGTCAGGGTGAGAAGGAGGGGGAGATGAAGCATGAAGAAGTCAGGTTTAAATTAGAGTGCTTTGGAATAATAGCCAACCCTTCCAGTGGAAATTGCTCAGTGCTGCACTGGGCGGCTGCTTCGTAAGGCAAAGGAATGGAAAGACACAGAGACCCATGGAAGGGTGTAAAAATACAAGCTCAGATATGTCAAATAGGGTTTCCTGGTGCCCTGCAAAGAACATGGCATGTCTGGGTCCCTTTCCTATGTTCTGCTCGGCAATTCGTTGGTGGGGCATAGAGCCTTTAATTTCTGGGCTGGACAGCTTCAATCCAGCACAGGTCAGTAGTACCCAGATGCTGGCATCTGACAGCAGTTCAGTGGCATCTGAGAAATCATTTGGCTTTGGCGTCAGTCGAGTTCCCAGGGGCTAGTGTCCAAGCCGTGAAGACTGCCACCGTTGCTGGCCCTGATTGGCAGGCTTGTTGGGACAGAGCAAACACAGAGACTGAACAACATTCATGCCCTTAATGGTAGCTCATTGATGTTGGGCCTGAAGCATGTTGGCATGTGTGCAAGGAGGTAGGCCTGGTCACTGCTCTTGCTGTGCCTGTTTTACAGAGAGGCCTTCATTCTCCGGGGCTGCAGATTGCGTTAAAGCCACATGAACGTTAAAAAAACCCATGCCAGCAAAGTATATCTTGTGCTGGCAGAAAAGAACCAGACGGGGGAACAGCCTTAAAGACCAATCCTGTATCTAGCCACAGAATGGGCAAAGCATGGGCCGTGCAATCCAGGCTCCCCCTTGTCTGCCCCAACAGTATGATAGTTGTGTGTATTACAGTAGTACCCAGAAACCTCCAATGAGATTGGGATCCCAGTGTGCCAGGCACTGTCCAAACCCATAGAAAGAGAATGCATGCCTTGAAGAGCTTACAATCCAAACAGACAGTCGAGAGTGTGAAGGAGAAACAAAGGCACAAAGAAGTAAAGTGACTTGTGCGCGAGCTGTTGCAGCAGGTTGTTGGCAGAGCCAAGAACGGAACTGATCCAACCTGCTTTTTCCTCCTCTTCTCTCTTGAGAACTGTGCATTTATTAGAGATCTGAATTGTGCTCTGTACCTATGGCCTACCAGTTAAGGGACTCTTCATTTACATGTTAATGAAGTTCAGTGGAAGGAGTTACTTGGGTTCTCCAGTGAACTACAAGGAAAGGGAATTGCAATTTATTCATGACGATTTATTTATTCAGCTGGAAGATGTCACCCAAAAGGATAAAAGCGTTGGTAGCTAAATAATGTGTTTAAAACGGCCCTAAACTACTTGGGCCCTGGAGATGATTGATTGCTGTAATCATGTGTTGCTCTGTGTCCGATATCAGGAAGGAAGAAATGATACTTTTGCATACTGACTGATTTGAAAGAGGCGAATGTTGTAATTAAATGCTAATGGCCAAGATTTTTAAAAATGGTTGCCCAAAGTTTGGCTCCTTATTCTCAGTCCATGTTTAGACATCTAGATAAGTGGCATTTTTGCTTCCCTTACTGATGTTTATAAGGGTCTATATTTTATTTTATTTTATTTTTTTAAGCAAAGGAGAAAGTGATTAATTGACTATACAGGGAGACAGAGACTGACTAGACACCAAGTGCTGTCAAATGCACAAAAGAAACAAACTGAAAAATGGAATGTTTTTCTCCTGTTAACTACTTTTTCTCTGACTATAACTGGAGGGGTCAGCTGTAACTATAGCAGGGCAGGTATCTTCAGGGAGAAATGGGATTTTCAGCATGACAGTGTCCCTCTGAAGTGCCAGGCTAGCTTGAGGAGATGCACCAACCTTTCCATCTCAGCTGTTTAAATGCAGCAACCCCTTTACTTTCCCTTTCCTCCTCCGGGTTTTCTGTGAATAATTGTTGGGCCAAATCCGTTTTTGCTGTTGCTCCAGTGACTTTGATGGAGTTGTGCAGGGGATGGACTTTGACTTCTTTTGTTTCATCTCAGTAGAATTCACACAGACTGTTTTATGTCTGATGGACTGTTTTGTGTTACCTGAAGGAATTACCTCCGCCCTTCCAAGGGAGATAGAGAGAGGGGAATCTAGCAGGCCATGAGTACAGCTAGGTTGCAGTCTGCCCTCTGGAACAGTGCTACAGATACACCAGTGGCTGCCAGGGTTGAACACAGGAGGGCCAAATGTTCCAGGGCTATGAAGCCACAACACAGTACAGTAGCCCGCAGGGGTCTGGCATGCTGGGTATGTGTGGTAAGGGGTTTTCCTTTCATTCCCTCAGAAGTGGTGCAGATAAATAGTTTCACGCTCCAGTGTCAAATGTTCGCTAGCTGCATTGCTCATGCATGTTGAGTAAGCAGATGTCCAGGCTCCTGGCAACTGCTGACATAATATAAATACATAATTGCCCAAACACAAAGGCAACACGTGTCAATTAATTCTGATCTCATTACGTTGGCGCTGCCTTGCTAAGTTTATTCCAAGAGGTTAAAAAGCCCATGGTCCCAGCACACGCTCATCATCCCATCCCATCCCATCCCCTCTCCTCCCCTCCCCTCCCTGAGCTGCACAAAGGGTGGCATTCAGTGTTCTCTCCCAGGAGACCCCTGATGAGAGAAGTGTAGGTTGTCCCAGCATGGCCCAAGCAACAAGCCAGGGTTGATTTCAAAGCTGTGAAGCAGCTGACCTCATGTCATTGTTGCTGTTGGCCATGGCCCTTGTGGGGATGAGGCAGGTTTGGAGATCTTGGCCCAGCATTCTTCGGCTCCAAGCATTATTTTTTTCCCCGTATTGGGATCCTGATATTTCTTCTTTATTTGTCCTTCAAGACCTCAGGCCACATCCCCACCCCAGACCCAGCTGTGCTCAGTGCAGGGTCTCAGGGAGAGGGTGGCTCTAATAAGCCACTTCTCTGCTTCCCACCCTAGTCTTGGAGCTGAATGGGGCCAGGTTAATTTAGAGCTCCCTAAGGGCTGCTCTAAGCTAAGCTGGCAGGAGTGGCCCTCTGGTCAGGTCTAGGGGTTGTTCCACTGGCCAGGGATTGCCAAATAGCATGCTCTGGGCACACCTCCCTCACCCCAGCCTCCATCCCTTATGCCGGGGTAGGTGGAAGCAAGCTGACCCATTCTTCCTCTTCCACATGAAGCCTGTCAGCTCCTCGCCTGAGTTTGTTTTGTTGGTTGCTTTTGAGTGACAATCTGGTGATGCATCCGATGAAGTGAGCTGTAGCTCACGAAAGCTTATGCTCAAATAAATTTGTTAGTCTCTAAGGTGCCACAAGTACTCCTCTTCTTTTTGCGAATACAGACTAACACGGCTGCTACTCTGAAACCTGTCAATCTGGTGGTGGCTCTCCTTCTCCCCAGGGGCTGAGCTCTTCTCACAGTGCTCCTACCTCCCTGTTGTCACAGGAGCAGGGGACTGCCCTAAAATTCCTTTCTGCCATGGCAGGAGATTGGGCAGTCCTGCTGTCACTCAGTCTGTTATATTCATGAGTGGTGGTGATGAGACCCTCCTGCTCTTGGCTGGTATGGCAAGTCAGCAGAACAGCTCCATGCAGGATCCTACAGGCCCACATCTGCTGGTAGGTGGGAGGAAAGTAGTCTGGTGGAAGGACAAAGAGAGGATAGAATCACAGAAATATAGGGCAGGAAGGGGCCTTCAAGAACCCATCTAATCCGCTTCCCTCACCCCCTGCAATGCTGAGGCAGGATTAACCTGTTCTTATAAAGCTCCAGTGATGGGATTCCGCAGCCTTGAACCTAGGGAACCTGTTCCCAGTACTTAACTGTCCTGAGAGTTGGAGAGTTTTTCCTAATATCCAACGGAAATCTCTGTTGCTGCAAATTGAACTGATTGCATCTCACCCTACCCTTGGAGGGCATGCAGAACAATTGATCACCGCCTTCTTTTTATAGCAACCTTTTGCCTATTAATAAAGAGGGCCGTGTTTGTGCAATGTATGGTGCTCTGTCCTGACCCGTTTTGGTTCACACCAGAAGGAAAAGAGAAACCAAACTGTCTGCCTAATGTCTTACTCATGAAGATAATTGTCTCTTTGCAAAGAGCTTACTCCCTGTAAGGCCCATTTAAAAAGTAGACAAAGAGAAATGAGCTTCAAGTATGTTCAGAGATGATTAGGAAGAGAGCTGATTATGGTGGACAGAGGGGTGTAGGGATGAGTGCCAGGGTGGATAAAAATCAGATTAAGAAAAAAAAATCAGATTAAAAAAAATTTAAATCAGATTTTTATTTAAGTTAAAATTAAATTTGAAAATGGCAACGTATGTTATGGTTTAAACTTACTGTACTCTATTAAAATAACTTAAACACAAAAACCCCCATGTTTGCTGCCAAGCTTTAAAGAGAGTCAAACTACGGAACTGGTGGAAGTCACTGGCTAGGCACCTGGAATCCAGTGTTTGTTGAAGTGCTATAACTATTTTTTGACAGAAGTAGTCTTTTCTGCAGGTACAGAGAGAATGTTTTCTTTATTTCAGCTTATTCAGCTAGTTTAGTTCAGTGACAGGATCATTCAGAATTAAGAATCCAGTTGGGAGCTGAAAAGCAGGAAAGCTTGTTTTCCTCTTTCACTCAATGAATAAAACCTACGTACGAGAGGATGAGGTCTACTAGTTCTAAAATCTTGAAGGACATGATGACCAGAAACAATCTGACCAATTCACTAACTACAGATAATACTTCCGTTGTTTAATAAATCAGTTAGGTTTATCAAACATGTTTTGCATTTAAAACTTTCTTCTGATGTATCCAGAACATTTAAGGCAGATTTATTTAATGAAAAAAGGTTTTATGCATTTCTAATTGGATTTGAATTTCCATCCAAATAGAGCTTGACATAAATCGCAAGTAAAAAATTAATCATAATTTAAGTAAATAAGAAATGCATCACTCACCATTTTCTAACATAATGAAAAATGTAACCTTAAGAATCTTAATAAATGTAAATTAAGCTTTATACTTGCTTAAATAAATGTGTATAAATATAGTGTATCTTCCTGGTTAGTGAAAAGAAGCACCAAGTTTAGTGTAACTGCTATATTTAGTTGCATAGCAGTATGTTTTAATGGCTGTCAACCAGTGAGAATCAGTGTTTCTTTAGGAAAATAACTAAAGTACAAATGCAAAACATGATTAAAATCAGTGATTTAAATCAAGCTTTCCTGCTTGTTGCTTAAAATCAATGATTAAAATGGTGATTTAAATCACTTTGGTTTAAATCAATTCACCCGGATGAGTGCATGGTCAAAGAGGTAAGTAGCTAGATGGTTATAGCTAATGTAAGGGCTCAGCCAGTGGATGGATGGGGAGGTGGTTACATTAGGCACTCTCATGGTTCTAGCACATAAAGGGAAAGGTGTATGGAAGGATGAGGAGAGGATTAAGGTTGATGAATACATTGCTGGGCCTGATTACTTGTTGCCCTGCTGCTTGTCATCATTCACGTGTGCAGAGCGGATATAAAACGTTACTACCAAGTCTGAGGCAAGAAGGGACCACCGGACCATCCAGTCTGCCTTCTTGTATATCACAGGCCACCCAGCACCTGCATGTTAACCCAACAGCTGCAGTGAGGCCAAAGTATTACAGCCCCCAGGAGACTAGACTGTGTGTCACAGGCAGAGAATAGAAGGAACCGAAGTGCACCAGCGTCTGAGTCCCATGCAGTGGCTGGGGAATGATTACGTGAGATAAAGCCAGATAATTCTGGCAAATGACCTGCACCTGCCAGTCTGACCTGGGGGAAAACTTCTGCCTGACTCACCTGTGGCAATCAGTTAGACAGACCCTGAGCATGCGAGCAAGAACCAGCCAGCCAAGCACCCAAGAGGGAGAAAGCTGGGGACCACCTCATAGCCCTGGCACTCCCTGTCCTATGGCCCATCTCCAGCCATGGCCATTCCTGATGTTCAGAGGAAAGAGATAAAATACACTTCCCAGAATACTTGAGGGCGGGGGATGGGAGGACAGGGGAGGGAATCCATTGATGACCCCTACCAAGCACAAATGGGAATGTTTTACACTTCCCTTGCAGAGGTGGCAATGACCACAAGGCAGCAGAGATGCAGGCCCAGAGAGGGCTCTGGAACATGGAGGTGTTTGTAGGGGAGAGAAGGAATGAAGAAGTGGTAACCACTTTTTGGAAGTTAGAGGGCTGTCTATAATGGAAGCTAGACAATGGATGGTGGGGTGAATAGACTGATAGGTGGATGGCTATCTTAGACTGACCATAGACTCAAAGGATGGCTACTGATGAGGAGATGGACTAAAGGTAATGGGAGCTGGATAATTAGACGGAGAGGTGCATACATTGTTACAGAGAGTATAACCGCACCACAGCCATAGCTGCTACTTAGCGTCAGTGTGCTGCAACTGTGGATACCTAGAGCTCTGCAGTGACAGGGCAGCTAGAACTGACATCCAACTGCTCCAAAGCAAGAGACCCCAGCCACTTGAGCTAAAAGAGAACCTGCATTAGCTGCTAGCCAAATAGGGCCTATGATCCACAGCTAAGTCGTTCTGGGTCCGCCCAGCAGAGGGCAGTACTGTGCACACAGACAAGCCCACTCATTACACTTGAAACGGACACGCTGATGACTGTCTAATAACAGAATGCCACTACCCATCACCTTCAGCCCCCAACTAAAACCTCTCCAGTGCATCATCAAGGATCTATAACCTTTCCTGAAGGATGACCTATCACTCTCACAGATCTTGGAAGACAGGCGAGTCCTTGGTTACAGACAGCCCCCCAACCTGAAGCAAATACTCACCAGCAACCACACACCACGCAACAGAACCACTAACTTTGCAACAAAGCCCATTGCCAACTGTGTCCACATATCTATCTATTCAGGGGACACCATCATAGGGCCTAATCACATCAGCCACACTATCAGAGGCTCGTTCACCTACATATCTACCAATGTGATATATGCCATCATGTACCAGCAATGCCCCTCTGCTATGTGCATTGGCCAAACTGGACAGTCTCTACGCAAAAGAATAAATGGACACAAATCAGACGTCAAGAATTAAAACCTTCAAAAACCAGTCGGAGAACACTTCACTCTCTTTGGTCACTCCGTTACAGATCTAAAAGTCGCAATTCTTCAACAAAAAAACTTCAAAAACAGACTCCAACGAGAAACTGCTGAATTGGAATTAATTTGCAAACTGGATACAATTAACTTAGGCTTGAATAGAGACTGGGAGTGGATGGGTCATTACACAAAGTAAAACTATTTCCCCTTCTTTATTCTGCCCCCCACCCCACACTGTTCCTCAGACGACCTTGTCAACTGCTGGAAATGCTGGCCCACCTTGATTATCACTACAAAGGGTTCCTGCTCCCCCTGTCCCTCCCCCGCCCCCCCCGCTCTCCTGCTGGTAATAGCTCACCTTAAGTTATCACTCTCGTTACAGTGTGTATGGTAACTCCCATTGTTTCATGTTCTCTATGTATAAAAATCTCCCCACTGTATTTTCCACTGAATGCATCCGATGAAGTGAGCTGTAGCTCACGAAAACTTATGCTCAAATAAATTTGTTAGTCTCTAAGGTGCCACAAGTACTCCTTTTCTTTTTGCGAATACTGACTAACACGGCTGCTACTCTGAAACCTGTCTAATGACTGGCTCTGTGCAGTGTTACTGGCCCTGGGACTCTCTAGCTGCGTGCACATCTCTTTGGGGCCCCAGGAATGGCACTTGTGAAGGTCAGGAATCTCTTTGGGACTCCTCATCACTTTCCTGAAACCAGGCAGTGGGGGAGTGTGCTGAGTAAAGTGACCATTGTCACTGGGATCCACCCGAGCCCCCTAAGTCTGATCCTCTAAGAATGGGGCCCACCTCACAGTGCAGTGTTGTGACCTAGAGCTGCTGGGACCTTTCTGGCTGTAACCTGGCAGTCTATGTGGATGCCAAGCTTGACTCCATAGGTCCCAGTGCGGACATGGTTATATCACGCCTGGCGCTGTTCTTTTTGTGACTGCCTCTGATGAAGCGGCTCAAAGCAGAGTTTCCCTGGTCTGTAAGAACAGGGTTGGGAGGTGCTGTTACTGAAGGCTGAAAGGGTGCAGTGGCCGTACTCCTTGGTCTGCTAAAGTTGCAATGTGGTGCAAAGACAAAACGAGGGGCGTGGGACATGAGAGTGCAAGAAGTTGTGGGAAAGATTTATTTAGCAGCTGCAGCATTGTCAACAACCTTAGCTCCCTGATTCAACATTTCAGAGGCTGATGATTCACAGCGACAAAAGTGAGAAAGCTCAGGATGGGAGTGGGACTGATATAAATTTCCCTCTGGAATGAGGGCAGTCCTTCACTGAGAGGGGCAGTCTAACTTCTCCTTATCTTATCCTATCCGCCTTTCCAAAACGTTGGCCAGATGTGTAGCAACAATCGGAGTCGAAGTGGGTGGGGGGAAACAAAAGTAGGTATATTCTTCCAAGCCCCACCCACAAAATAAGCCCCACCCACTTGAGATTTGACCCACAGATTATGCAGATGTTTCAAATATGGTGATGTATGATCTGCTGGGCTACTGTTTAGCTCTTCCTTGATGGAGCTTGGATGAATGAGGGCTGTTTGCATTCTCTCAGAGCTATTGTCACAGGCTCTGCGTACACTGCTCTGTCAGTTGGCTTGTTTCATGATGTGAAGGTTTTCTTCCTAACCATAAGGGTTAGAGAGGAAGGACGGCCCAATGTTTAGGGAGCCAGGTTCAATTCCCTGCTTAGCCAGATTTCACGTGTGACCTCGGGCAAGCCCAGAATGGTGTGCGCTTACTCTGCACAACATCCCCGCTGTGTAAACACAGCGATCTGTGTTGAATCCAAAAACAGTTGAGAATGTGAATGTAATGATTGCGTTCCATCTAATACATGCCACTTAGTGCTCAAAAAATTGGTGCAAATTAAACCCCATGTCGACAAGGCTAAGTTTCTCTCTGCCTGAGTTGCTATTATCCCCCCCGTCTGCCCCAGTAGAAGGGGTATAGTAGCAATTCCCTACCCCATTGGCGAGGTGTGAGGGTAGGTAAGTTAGAGGTTGTCAGGTGCTTGGACGCTACAGGAATGAGGCCGGATGAGTCCATAGATTTTCATATTTTTAAAAAGGAAAGCTGAGATACAAACACAAAAGCAGGTTGAGAGAGGTGATGATGCATTGTGCTGCCGTGTCTTTCCTAACTGGAGCTCTGACAGTGATGGTTAGAGTGCTGAAGAGATGGAGCTGGCTGCCTTCTCCTCCTCTGGGCTCGCTTAGCTCCAAACCAGCTGGGATTTAAATGTTCACAATTGCCACAGACTCTATCCTCAGTGACATGTCCCATCTTTGATATCTTGAAGAGTCAAATTTACCATTAACTCAGCTACTGACAAGGTGATGTGGGCACATCTTGGCCAGTGCACCAGGGCCTGAATTGGGGACCTCTAGAGCACAAAGCATGAGCTGTTACAGCTTGATTTAGAGTACCCTATATGTGTCAGTCAGAGATCACACCCGCTGTGGATCAGGTGAAGAGGAGGACGTGACATACTCACTAGTGGGTTACACCTGTTAAAAATCATGCACTGGGGAGCATGTGGCCTTCCCTGGCCATATTTGAGCCTGTGTGGTGAAATTCACCCCTTGTGTACATGGAGCTCTGCACAGTGAAATAAATGCA
The DNA here is from genome assembly GCF_965152275.1 of Natator depressus. Classification (NCBI taxonomy): domain Eukaryota; kingdom Metazoa; phylum Chordata; order Testudines; family Cheloniidae; genus Natator; species Natator depressus. Next base: position 25,076,699 of record NC_134246.1, read on the forward strand.
AATATTCTCATTGTCTAGATGTTTCAACGGCACCCATTAGCATAGTACGTGGGCAGTCAATGGAAAGATTCCATGGATTTTGATGACAGTTGGGGCCCGCCCCTGGTACGCTCACTCTTGGACTGTGAGATAAACGCCTGCACATCCATTGCTTGTGAAGTACTTTATAGCTGTAATGTTTCTGTTAGCTGTGAGGATTAGTTGTTATCAGTTGCCTCTTCCATTTTCACACAGGTAATGGACCAGGTTTTGCCTGTAGCTTCATGCAACCCCAGTGGGTAACTGAGAGCCAAAGTTGTTTCTTTCAGAGTGTTATACCAATGTGAGGTATTTCTCATTCTTTCCATCAGGATGCTTTGTTCAGTGGCTAGAACAGGGGGACAGGGAGCCAGGCCTCCTCAGTTCTATTCCTTGCTGTCTTGTTGTGTGACTTCACCACCCTTATGGTTCCAGTTTTCCTGTCTCTAAAATGGGGATACTAATACTTCTTTATGCCACATGTGCTGAAAAGCGTGTTGAGATCCTCCAACAGGAGGGGCTACAGCTATCCACAGTGGATGTGTCATGTACTCATTTGGTGAGTTCTCAGGTCAGGGACTGTCTTTTTGTTCTGTTTATGCAGAGCCTAGCACGACAGAGGCCTGGTCCAGGAGTGGGGTTCCTAGGAGCTATTGCATTACAAATAATTAATATAATGCATTCATTTTGATTCCCCATCACTAGGGGAATCCCCTACCAAATTCACGGTCCATTTTGGTCAATTTCATGGTCATTAGGATTTTAAAAGTCGTAAATTTCATGATTTCAGCTATTTAAATGTGAAATTTCAGGGTGTTGTAATTGTAGGGGAGCTGTGTGAGGGGGGGGTGTCACAAGGTTATTGTAGGGGCGGTTGCGGTACTGCGACTCTTACTTCTGGGCTGCTGCTGTCGGCAGCGCTGCCTTCATTACTGGGCAGCTGGAGTGCGGCGGCTGCTGGCCAGGAGCCCAGCTCCGAACACAGAGGTAAGGATGGCCTGGTATCCGTGGCGACTAAGTGGGAGGGACACAAAGGAGGCACCAGCCAAAGGGGGGGCGCGTGGCCTCATCATGTGACACCCCCAAGTGACTCCTCCCCACCCCCAGCCTGGGGCCCCCACGCTCTCCCCACCCCGTCCCTTCCCCATCCCATGTCACCTGGCGTGTGGGGGTGGGGGGCTTTGCCCCGCTGCACTGAGCTGCCGCACCCTGCCGGGCAGTGTCCCCCACCAGGCAGCATGGCTGGAAGAGGAGAGGCCCATGTTTGGGGAGGGTCATGTGACCCTCCGGGCCCCTCCCACCCTTCGCCCTTGCCTGGTATGGTATTGCCACCCTTACTTCTGCGCTGTTGTCTGCAAAGCTGGGCCCTCAGTCAGAAGCTGCCACACTCTGGCTGCCCAGCTCTGAAGGCATGGTATGATATTGCTACCCTTACTTCTGCGCTGCTGCTGGTGGGGTGCTACCTTCAAAGCTGGGCGTCCGACCAACAGCTGCGGCTCTCCGGCCACCCAGCTCTGAAGACCGTGCAGAAGTAAGCGTGGCAATGCTATGACCCCCCTAAAATAACCTTGTCACCCCCTGCAATTCCCTTTTTGGTCAGGGCTCCTACAATTAAAACAGAAATGCTGGTCTCCCCTGTGAAATCTCTACAGTATAGGGTAAAAGTACACAAAAGACAAGATTTCATGGGGGGAGACAAGATTTCACGGACCCTGACGCAGTTTTTTGGGGCTGTGAATTTGGTAGGGCCCTACCCATCCCGCCTTGCCCTCCCCTCTCCTGCCCTCCCCTCCGTTTGTTTTTTAAGTCCAGGAAATCCAGTGCAAATAAATGCATTAGGCCAGAGCTGTGTGAATTTAACCCCTTCCATGCCACTCTAACTCCTGCGTGGCAGGAACATTCTTTGAAGCACCTGCTGTCAAGCTGTACGAGACACATAACGCAACCCTGCACGTGCATTCAGTTTGCCCAAGCTCGTGTATTGTGCAGGATGCCAACAGTTGGAAATTTCCATGCTCTGAAACGTTCAAGTTATTGTTCTTCCCACAGTAGATATAACTCGGCCGCATGGCACATAGATATTAGGGCATTGATTTAACGGCATATACCGCAATCCAGATGGCTGCAGTCTCATGAGGGCGGAGGGGGCAGTGTTGCAGCGACTTTGGGAGCCATCTTTGAATTGCTGGCTTGAGGCGCACTTGACTGTTCGGTCAGAGCGCTACATTAATGTGGCTTTATTTTTGCCTTGAGTATAAAATACGCACATACAGTAGTTAAAGAAAGGCAGATAACAACACAGGCAGTGCTAATTGTTCTTGAAAGTCAACCAGGGGACAGGCAAAGGGGATCCAGGGAGAGAGAGGGAACTATAAGAAAACTGTACCGCAGAAAAACTGGAGACTCTGATTTTGCACCAGTAGAACTGTGTCAGTTAGGGGTGTGGTCTTTTTAACTGACATACCAGGACAACCACTAGTGAGGACACCGTTATCCTAGTATAAAGGTGTCTTAGACCAGCATAGTTATATGCCTAATCTAGGGTGACCAGACAGCAAATGTGAAAAATCGGGACGGGGGTAGGGGGTAATAGGAGCCTATATAAGAAAAAGACCCAAAAATTGGGACTGTCCCTATAACATTGGGACATCTGGTCACCCTAGCCTAATCTTATATGGGAATAAATTGTACCAGTGCAAGCTCATTTATACTGGTATAATTGCATCCACACTAGCGGGGCTGTACCACTGTAACTATGCGAGTATAGTTAAAGCCATGCAACTTTTGTGTGTAGACAAGCCCTGAGTAACCTGGGACCTGATTGCTAGGGGTAGAAGCCAGTGCCTGTGCTTAGACAGAGCGGGGTTAGGTGTGATGATTCTTCTCCTGTGGCGTCCTTATACCAGAGGATCCAAGCGTTCTACAGGTAGGGGTCAGTTGCATTCCTGTGTAACTCCATTCTGTTAGCCTTCATTTTGCTGATGGAGAAACTGAGGCATGGCGGAGAAGTTAAGTGATCCGCTCAGCATCATTGTAAGCTGGTCAACAGACTGGGCAGAAACCAACAAACAGCCCCAAGCCAGCAAAGCAGAAATCTTTCCAAGTAGAGATTCAGCTTAGTCAGTGCTTAAAATGGCCAGAGAAAAGTGGCGGTGGCATCTCTTATAATCTGGGAGTGGCAGCTTTGATGAGATGGTGTTTAAAGTTTGCCCCTCAGTGACCCAGCTTGATTTAAAACAATTTTTGTGAGACTGCGGCCTCTCGGGGAACCTGAGCTGAAGTTAACCCACTGTCGATCAGGGAATGCCCCCACACCATGTCCCCATCAGACCACATGGGTAACACAGCTGGGGCTAGGCGTGACTGCCAGTCCCCTGGCTCCTAAGCACGTATGATTTCAGGCTTTGGAAAAGTAAGGGCAAAATTCTTTAAAAAATCATATTATGCAGGAAAGATTCCTTCTGCTGCCTGTGCTACAGTGAAACGAGTGTATGGGGGACTTCCCCCCCCCCCCTCCAAAATCTCCACCAGCTCCATTGCATGCGCTGTGGGCCAGCTGCAATCCCGGCTAGAGAGGAGTGAGAAACGCCAAACCTTGTTCAAGGGAGCCAGGCCTTTCATTTGCATTCTGCCACTTCCTGCTGGGCAAGGGACTGGATGGACCAGTCCACCTCCCTCCAGTTCCTTCACTCCCTCAGGGCTCCTAGTTTAAATACACAGGTGAGCTGGGCTGCCACAAAGAGGGAGAGAGACACAATGCAAAACAGCCGTGAGACAAACAACTCTCTAAAAATGTGGGTGGGGAACGTATGTCCCAGGAGCCTGGAGACTGCTGGGGCCTCGGGTGGGGGGGGGGGGGGACGGACCAAATTGGATCCCAGATCCTCCTGAGAACCACAGTGTGCGGGGGAGGAGGGAACAAACCCTTGCAGGCAAAGGAGACAGGCTGAGGATCAGAGGGAAGAATGCCTGGTATGACGCACAGGCCAGTGGAACCCCAGGCTGCATGTGTTTATGAAAACCCTGTTCTAACGGGGGTGTGTTCTGGGGGGGGAGATGGCCCCTTCTTGCTCCCCTCCAACCCCACTTTTCGGCCCACCACATAGAGATGCCCACCCCCAGAATAAGAGCTGCAGGAAGATTTGCCCTGTCAGAGGCAACTTCCCATATGTGTCCAGAAGGAATCACTCTAGTGAATGCTCGCTACCGGGGGCTGAGCTCTCTCCTGGCCCTGAGGCTATTCCTTGCCTGATCGCCACATTGCCCAGGGGCTGCCCAGTGTCCTGTAGCCTGGTCGTTGAGAGGTCTGATTAAATGACAACCTGGGCTAGGGATAGTGAAGCTCTTGGTTTAACCCCTAGCCCGGGAGCAACTGGCTCTCAACCCTGCTTTGTGCTGGGATGCCCCTGCTAGGCTGGGGTAGTGGCTGGTAATGTTCTGGCTGGCTCGTTCCAGTGAATCTGCCCTCAGATGAATGTGTGCCACGGGCCTGATTGATGGCAAGGCTCCTGCTCGCTCCTCTGAGCATCCAACCAAAACTGGAAACGATGAGGAATGTGAGGCTTTGCAGCCTGGTCCCCTTGGGAAGCCCTGGGAGGCTTCCCAGGAACCACACCACAGTGTACAAATCAGGGGAAGGGGAGAGCGCCCTGCAGCACAGAGCAGAGGCTGCGCCCTGCAGTGCTAGAGGAAGGGAGGGTTGAATATTTGGTGATTCAGCAAGGGGCGCTTTATCCTCTGCTTCCATGCTGAGCTAGTGCACATGCGGCTCCATAGGACAGCATAAGAGTGTGCACCATTGTGATGCCCTGGGAAACAGCTGCCTGCTGCTGTGGGGGAGGAGAGTGAGTGGCAGGACACTGTGGGATCCTTCTGCCAGAAAGGTGGTCTTTCCATGGAAGTCACTGTTACGACTGAACTAATCATAGTGCCTGTCGCTGCAGACCACAGGCTGCAAGAGAAGCCTGGCTGGCGGTTGCCGTTGGCTACGCCATGCCCCTTCCCTTTGAGCATCCCTGCTGTCCCGCTGCTGGCATTAGGCTGGTGATGCATTGCCGCCGATTTGTTAGCAGAGCCCAAAGCCGCACTGTGACACAGACACGCCCAGGCAGGTATGTTACCTGTGTGTCCAGCCAAAGGGGGTCGTGTGGGGTCTCTGCCGAAAGCTAAGGACGAGCTGATCGGCCTGGTTATTGTGAGATGTCTGTACGGGAAATGTGTAAAATGTAAAATAGTATGTTTCAAAACTGCTGGAGACATGGGGCAGGTCTTGGCTGATTCAGTCCAGAGAGAGAACAATCAACATCTTTCAGCCTAGTCCAGCCCTGTCTGGACCAGGTGCAGGCCTGAGCACGCAAGAAGGCAAAAGAACCCCAAGAAAAGACTCTGAATAGGGGACTCTCCATGCTGAGTTGAAGCTAATGAAACACCCTGATTATGAAAGGAGACAAAATGTCTGGGAGTGCACAGGAGAAGAAAGGACACAAGATGTCATCCATCACGGAGGCCACACTGCCAGCCCCAGTGTCTCATGAAAAGTGGATCCCAGCTCTCAGGCCTGGCCATGGGGTGAGAAATACCTTATTGCCCAGGCCTGTGACTGGTCACTAAGTAGAGACCCGAGATTGTATTTGATGTTTTTCTTTTACCCGTAACCTTATGATTCCAAGAAACCGTTTTACGTGCTTTTGTTTGACTCTTTAACCCGGCCTTTGTGGAATAATCTGCAGTTTGGTTTTACAATGAACTCAGCTGAGTGCCTTGGGCTGAAGAGCATGCTGAACTGAGGGGGACCAATAAACGGGGCGTGCAGAGGCAGCGGGGGGTCTGTGTACAGGAGAGTGGGCCGTCGAGCGCACCAAAGGGGGGTGTAAATCCCCAGTGTGTGGTGGGAAGGAGCTGGACTTGCGGTTGCCCAGTGTGCAGCGCTTGTTTCGCTGGCAGCTTTGGGAGAGTTTTCCCCGGGGGCCCAGACCAGGCTTCCGCACGCTGTAAACAGGGGATGGCGATTCACCCCGGACACCTTGGTTAACCCCGTAAAATGTCCCAAGCACCATTTGGGTGCAGGCACACTGGAGCTCAGGAAGCCGTGTCAGCCCTTTCATTTCCCAGGACTGTACCAAAAGCAGATTCCCATCCCCACCTCCGCTAATTCCTGCCTGGAAGATTCAGCATAGGCACCATGCACTACAGAGTTCAGGCACATTCCCATTCACTGCAGCTGAAAAGCCAGGCCTTTGTTTTTCTCATTAGCATCACGGCCTGACCCAGATCTGCTCATATGCCCTGAGTCCCTGGGTAGGATTTCCCACTGGCGGCTGTGACCCCCAGAGCGAAGGTCGCAGCTGATCAGCTGCAGGCTCCCCCACTGCTAAAAGCTGCTGCCACGGAGGGGAGGAGCAGGGCTTAGCTGCAGGAACTTTGAACTCATTTCTCTTTTCTCCTCTTTTTCCCCCTCCCATCACCCTGGCTCTTATTGTTGTTTAGTACGTGTGTTACTGTAGCACCTTGGAGCCCCAGACATGGACTAGGACCTGTGCTTGGTGCGGTACAAGCTCAGAGCAAAGATGGTCCCTTCCCCAAAGAGCCCACGGTCTATATCCTTTCTTCTCTTCCTCTCCCTCTTCCCTTCTCTTTTGGCTTCCTCTTTACCACTCTCTCCTCTTCTGCTCCCTCTCTGCCCTTTTCCTCTTCTTTCCTTTTCCCGTCTCCCTGCTTTCAGTGCCCACCTGGCCAGACCTCAGCTGGGCCCTGTGCTGCCGTTGCTTTGTGAACTCTCCAGTTAGAATGGAAGAGGAGAGACTCCCCCTGTATGCTCCAAGCGGGAGCCTGGAAGGGCACATTCAAAGGGACTGACGGGGATCTGCCCAACGGGCAGCCACTTGCCATGAGGAGGGAGCTCTCCTGCAGCTGCATCAAGGCTTTGGAAGGACTTAGTTTTTTTTTGATGGGGGACCATTTTTTTTCTCCTTTTCGGCTGGCTGGTCACCCCAAGCCAGCCTGGAGTCTCCACCAATGACATCTTGCGTTTAGCACCTCTTGGCCAGCGATCTCCAAGCTCTCCACAAAGGTGGAGAAACATTATCGAGCCCACTTATAGGTGAGGAGGCAGGGTCAAGGACAGAGCATGTGATTTCCAGTCCCAGGCTTTCACCACTAGACCTCTCAGCTTCACACATATACCCTGGTCCATCCACACATGCTCTTCTATAGCAGCTGATTCCCTAATGGGACATATCTAGAGGGCTGTGACTGCTGACAGGTGGTCAGGGTTTGACCTTTTTCCCAAGCTCCTCCTTCCAGCCCTCTTGCTCAGCACTGCTGTTCTTCCTCATTGGGGGCCGTGGGACAATTTATTGACAGTCACCTTTCACCCTCTCTGGATCATGCTCTTGTTAATGTGACAGCTGGAAAGCACCAGTTGCCTGCACCAGGCACAACCAGGTGTGTCTTGCTCTGCTTCTCCCTCTTCATTGTCCTTCCTCTACCTCCTCGCTAGCACTACTGGAGCTGGGCTGTGCCAAAGCTTGCACAGCACCAATCCAGAGTAGCTCCAGAGGGGTCGCAAAGTTGCTGTGCGAGCAGACTCTGGCCCTGGGATCTGGGAATCAAAGTCAGCTCTCTCACCTCTGAGCAGGCAGTTCTAGCCAGCAGCAAGCAGGACCCCACATCATTCCTAGCCGGGAAAGTAAGCGCTTGGGCCATGGGAACCGAGCCTAGATCTGCTGCATAGCAGCACAGAGAGTTTACCACAGGGGAGGCTGGCTCTACCACAGGGATTTTATTGTTTCCATCTTCAGAACGCAAGTTCCTCGCAGTCAAAAGCCAAACTAAAAAGAGGGTCCAGAAAAGAACAAGCCTATGGGTTGGAAACTCCTCCTGTAGGACTAGGCCCAAGCATTCAAAAGCAGGAGGCAGTGATCCCGCTCCCTCACCCACAAGAAATAAATGCTTGGTTCTTTTCGTTCACCTTCCATTCTATGAGCCTATCGGATTTTCAGGAATTTCTCTTCATCACAAGGGCTACTTACTTTTTTAAAAAAACTGGTTCCAATGTATTAACAGGACTTCTGGACCTGGAGCTTTACAAAAACCACCAAACATTAGGATTCTCAAGGTAAAATCATGCAGGTTGGATGCACTGTTCTCTGCGGCATCACCTCTACAGCCTTTGAGACGAGTGGTCTCTCGCTCGTCCGTATCTCTTCTTTGCGTGCCGACAGCTTTTTGAAGCTGAGCATCACTGTTTGGCAGCGTGTACATGGAGACGGGAGCCACCGCAGTCAGACACTGTTTGGAATGCTAGTGATGACACTAAACCCGTCTAGAGAAGGGCGATGGACTGACAAAGTTGTGAGCTGGTTTTAAAAAAAAAACCCCAAAACAGTGCAACCAGGAACAAATAACTGTATGCGTGCCATCTGGTGTCTGTGGGTGTAAAAGTCATGTGTGTACACCTGCTTGTACCATTCTCTGTGTGTGTGCCATTCTCTGTGTGTGTGTTGTGTGTAATAGTGTGTGTATACCTGCTTGTGTACCATTCTCTCTCCGTGCGTGTAACTGTTGGTGGGTGGATGTGTATCTGAGTGTGTACCGTTCTGTGTGTGAGAGAGACATTCCGACTGTATGTTTTGTTTTCCTCCCGTAGGTTTGTATAGCTCTGGCTATTTTCTCAAGCATTTTTCAATCATTTTGCTCCTGGCAGCCCAAATAGGAGAATGCTGGGAAAAACCCACTGAATCATAGCTACTGTGGTTATATATTCAAGCTGGCTCCAGTCCAGACTTTAAAGAGGCAGCTCTCTTTTTATTTTTGTCACTGCTGTGGCAGTAATTCAGTGCGGGGCTCCCAGTTCCCCCTCCTCCCTGTTCCTTTCCATTGCAGAATGGACAGAATTAAACCTGGGAATGAATAGAAAAAGGGTTAGGCCAGAGAGAAATTGATTTTCGTTCCCCACCCATGCTCTCACCAACCCCAAATTAATGGCTCGCTTGCCGTGACTTTTAAATCCAGGTTGGTTATCTGTCTGAGAGAGAAGCCCAATCTCATCCCACAGTTATGGTCTGGATGTAGTGATCTCTGGGTGAAATTCTATGGCCTGTATCGGGCTGGATGGTCCCTTCTGGTCTTAAAATCCCTGGTGGGGGTCAGCAGTAACCATAAGACATAACGCTTAGCACCTTTCACCTGAGGAATTCAAAGCATTTTACTAGCATCCATTTCTTAAACTTCTTTCTGTGTCTCACACACCCCTTCCCCTAGTATATACCCCTCTGAGAGGTAGGTATTATCCCTATTTTACATAACGGGAAACTGAGGCACAGAGTGGCTCGATGGCTTGCCCAAGATCATGTAGCCAGTCAGTGGGAGAGCTGGTAATGGAAGCCAGGTGTCCTGTCTCCCAGGCCTTTGCTCTAATCACTAGACATCGCTGCCTCTGTAATATGCTGATGGGTTTTCTGGAAGAAAGAGCCTGGCTGATGTTGACAGCTGTTTATAGTCACTGTGCTAGGCCACTCTGCCTACGTGCTGTCCCTGTTTCCTCTTGTGTAGAGGAGCTTCTCCCTTGCCATGATCTAGAAGGCGGGTGTGGATCATTGTCCTGATTGTTGCGCTAGGAAAACTACAAGCTGGGGTGAAATGATATTTCCCAGAATGTAGGCATCTGGCTCCCAGCTCCGACTTCAGCATGAGAAGAAGAGGAATTTCCCCTTCCCACCGATGCATGGCACAGGTGGCTGTGTGTGTCGTGGAGGGTTTTCGCCTTTCTCTGGCGTGTCAAGGATGGGTCAGTGCTGGAGGCAAGATACCAGCTTTGATGGACTAACAGTCTGATCTCCTACGGCATGTTCTTGATCGTCAGACAGATTATGAGCCAGAGAGCTGCCAGGGGGATGAAAACATCGCTAGCAGGATGACATTTCTTTCCTTTACAGACAGGCAACTGGGCAGGGATTCAGGAGACCTGGGCTGCTATTTGTGCTCTGCCACAAATTCACTCTTCTGGACAAACCACTTTTCCGCTGCGTGCCTCAATTTCCCCTTGGGCACGGCTGTGGAGTCGCCTTTAACCTCCCAGGTTTCCAGTCACGTGACAGTTGCCCAGTGAAGTTCATGGTTCTCCAAAATCCATAAACCATGTACCAGGAGCTGGGAAGCAGAGGCAGCGCCGCAGGGCAGCACACTGGGGCTTCTTGGCAGGAACCTCTTTGCTTGAACAGGGTCGTTTCTGTAATGGATGTAGAGTTGGAAGCTCTCACGTGCCTGGACTGGGCCAGAGAGCAGCCTGCTGCTTTCTGAAATGAGCATGGCTGTGGGGCTTGGTACAGGATGGATCAGTTAGTTGTGACCTTGTCTGCTCCCCCCATCAACATCTCTCTCTTGCACACAGGCTTCAGCCAGTTCTTGCTCTGGGGCTGTCTCCTCCCCCTTATCTTTTCTCTAACCATCTCACTGTGGGCGCTGCTGCACTGGTCCTGCAGCGACAGCTCTCGTTTGCATCAAAATAGCTGACAACCCCCTCCCCCAACCATTCATTTGACCAATAACCCAAAAACCGTTGTGTGAAAATGGGCATTTTTTTGTATAAAATCCATCTGGCCAGGAAAGCTGTTTTCCACTGGAAAAAAAAAGTTTGAAGGGAACATTTTCTGCCAGCCCTCCCCAGGAAGCCATTGCTTATGATGGTGGTGATGCAACCTCGTGAGTCCAGCTTGCAGGTTAAAGCAGAAGCTGCCAGATGCTTGTTATGCAGAAGCTGCCAGATGCTTCCTCTTATTGTGAGGTCCCCAGAAATGTTGGTCTCCAACCACTGACAGAGAGCACCTGGCTCCCTCTTCACCTGCCCGCTCAGATCCAGCTCACTTCCCATCCACCCCCGGTCTTCTGCAATGACCAGGTAGCTTGCGATATTCCCCAAAGGCTGAACGCACTGCCATCAGAGCCGGTGTGCTTGGTCTGCCCCTACTGTGTAACTGGAGTTGAACACAACCCAAAACCCAATTTCAGCTAAGACCCTCCATAAAAGCCTGAGAGCTTAAGTTGCATCCCACGTAGGCTGGAGGAAGCTGGCTCTGTTTCACAGTGTCTGACTCATCGAAAAGCATTTCTGGTTGCAATGGAGAATACAAATGATCGACTCCTGCATAGGTTATGATTGCAAGGACACACATTATGCTGCTGTTCAGCCATATCAGCAGAGCCAGGGGACAGCAAGGGCAGCCTCGCCAGCCAGCTAACTCATTTCCACTGGCAGGGAGATGCTGCTTCCCTGGCCTATGCTCCGCATGGGATGGAAGTTCTCCCATACTTGCTCTGGTCAGATCTCTAGGTTGCCCCAGTCATCTCTTCACCCAGTCATCTCTTCACCCAAGAAAGGCTTGAGCTGGATCTCAGTGTGAGGGGAGGTTTTGTCCCTCATGCTGAACCCCGGTCTTGTGGCTTTGGTTGGGAGACCAAGAACATGTCCTTGGAGGTTCTGTACTTCACTGTCTGGATGTCACCATTGTCATCTGACAGCCCAGTGAGGTGCTGGGGGGTGGGAGAAGGGAGAGAGCGGGTGGTGCCATTGGGCAGGAAGGAGCATTGTTTTTAGTCATCTGGGCACACTCTACCTGCTGCCAGGCTTCAGCACGCCAGGGTCGAGCTGGTGCGATCTCCCAGACACGCTACAGATTAGGTCTGTTCTGCCTCCCGACTAATCAGGTGATTATTTGGTACTTGTCAAGCAACACATGCTCCTATGATCTGGAACCTGCTCCTGCCCCGTTTCCATGAATAAAGCGTGTTTCATTCAGCTGTATACAGTCTCTTTTGGCCACTCAGCAGGCAGTTCTGTAACAGTCTCTTAGCCTGGTTTGGAACAGACATGCCATGCTGGTTAAGTAGTGTTTACGTACCGCACTCTGCCAGCAGACGGTGCTGGAGGGGCGACGCAGGAGCAGGGGCTGCCGCAGAGCTCTCAGCTGCTCTAGTGCTAGCCTCTCCCAGCAGGAGTCGCTCTAACAAATGATGCAGAGGATTCAGACCGGAGCCAGTCCCAGCCTCTCAGCAGGTCTGGGTTTGGGGAATGCAGCATGCATACTGCAGCCTGGGAGGCCAGCCTGGAATGCTTCTGCAACACTCACACCGCACTGGACAGAGGCGAACGCACCAGACACCACTGTTTCTGCTGTTTTATATTTGGAAAAGTCTTATTTCCCCCCACCCCACCCCACGCAGCATCCTGATTGCAAACAGCCACAGAGAGCTCAGGCAGCTTTGACCTCCAGGGGGGAGAGTTGCATTTCTCAGGCCTGTTCCTTGCCAAACAGCTGGTGTGTGATGGGTCAGGCCAATTGCTGAGTCACTGGGAAGCAGGCCGACTCAGGCGCTCCCCTTGCCTTTGTCCTCCTTGGACGCCAATCTTGCAATGAAAACAGCCGGAACAAAAACCCAACCCCCCTGGCCATTCTGCCTCAGAGTCCCCTTGGCGTCACCATTTCTCATCTGCCCTATTTCCCATATTCTCCTTTTGAGTGTATCACCCTCACCCCGGCCTCTGCCCCCCCCCCCCACCCGAACTTTGCTATAGCGACTTAGATCTTTGAGCTGAAATGGACGATCACCCCCCGTTAATTAGCCAGCCCAGCCAAGGGCTGGAAACCCTCCCCTGTGTCATCTCAGATTTGTCCCCCATAGCTGCATGACTTTGCATATCCTCACTGCACTCAAGCCGTCCATTGCCCTATCCTTTCGGGAGGGGAGAGGAAAGCTTGGGCACCAGACTTGGGACAGAATAAGGTCCCTGTCTTCTCACTGAAAAACACGACTCTTCCAGCCCTAACCCCCGGAGATGGCCTGGACAAATCCCTGCCCCTGCTTTGGCGCCCCCTTCATTGTGGGCTGTTGTGACAGCAGCACCTCAAGGCGCAGTTGGTGACTGATTCTCACCCAGCTGAGTTCACCAGGCACAGCCTGGTGCTCTCCTGCTCCCCGGCCTCCCCTCCCCCCGCTGCAATGCTGCTCCTCCTGCTCATCTTTAAAGTGACAGCGCTGCGTGAGTGAAGGGCCCAGTCCTGCGAGAGGTTGGAAGCCTCTAGAAATCATTGCGAGTTGAGGATGCTCAGCACCAAGCAAGATCAAGACCTGTACAAATGACCATCCCAGGCTGGCCCCACCCCACCTACCATCTCAGCTCTCTGCAGTGTCCCCTAGCAACAAGGAATGAGTTTGGGGGAGGCCCAGCACTTTCAATCATGAATGAAACCCTGGCCCCCAGGGAAGAAGGTGACTATTTGCACTTGGGAACCGAATCACCAAAGGCAAGAACCTTAGCCCCAGGGCAGTTCAGAGACCTCTTTCCATGCTGCTCCGGAGAGATGGCAGCCACACAGGACAGGGAAACTGGAGATGTTTCATTTGATTAAAGTGAAAGGTCAAATCATGGGGCACACTGTGGGGATTATTGATCTGTCTGGTCCTCCTAGCCCCTGGCAGAGGCTGGCTTGCAGTGTGAAGGTCTCATTCCCAGAGAACCTGCCCCACGGAGGCAGCGCTAATGGGACATGATGCCCCTGCATGGGGTGCACCTTGCCTCCTACAACTGCGTAGAAATAACAAATGCTAGTTCTTCCCTAGAGCATCGCTCGCAGAAGAAACTGAGCAGGGGCTGAACTCAGCCAGGAGGTTGATATGAACAACATAGTTAATTACATCTCTCCCATCAGGTGTCAGACCAATTCTACCCAGTGCAATAGATGCGGGGTCTCTGGCTGGCTCCATTTCTTTCCTCCCTTGTTTCTTTTTCACTCTTTCTGTTGTTTGTTTTGCCTCTTACCCCCTCTCTGTCTGGTCTCTCTCACTTCTCTTCTGTTTCTGCATCCTCTGTGCTTTCCCCCCAGTTTCTCTTCTTTCTGTGCATCTTTCTGTCTCCCAACCCGTCTCCCACTCTTCCTTTTTGATTCCATCTGTTTCTTCGATTCTCCCTTGGATCAGAAGCATGGGGCAACTCTTTAAGCCTAGTAAGAAAGCACTGCCTTCTGGCATGCAGGGGTTAATTCCTCCTTTCCCGCTCACATGGTTGACTATTTATTCACCAGACTTCCCATTGTATTCCGATAGGTTCTACCCTGGAATACTGGGTGGGGATCCCACAGTGTACGGCTCACCTGCGCCACAGTGGCAAGGGTTTGTTCAACCTCAAACAATTTTTCAGTCATACAGGCTTTCTGATTGTGTCAGATCTTACCGTCTGAAGGTGTGGCATCAGCCAGCACTTGGATGGGAGACCTCCTACACATGTCATGGGGTTGGCGATTCAGTAGGTGGCGCATTTCCTGCTGACCCAGTACCCTGATATGGGATTAGGGGACGTATGCTCTTCTGGAGGGGACATCATTGGCAGAGATGTCAGTCTCTCTCATCAAGGTTGTGACTAGCCCCATGTTATTGAGTCTCATTCTACATTCCTCCCTTCCACACGCACATCTAACCTACCTAGAAATTAAACCAGTGCCTCTGGTGCCCCCCCAGGCTGACCCAAAGCAGTGGTGGAACAGCTTTGGAAAGTTTGGTTCCAAAATGAGCAGGGTGTTTTGGACAGAGCAGGGCACCTGCTTAGCTGCACTGGTGTCCCTCTGCTGCCTGAGATGGGCTCCCCCAGTTCCACCAGCCGCGACACAGGCCGTGGGGATTAAAAGAACGCAGTGGCTTTCAAGTGTGAAGATGTTGACTTGTCTATTCTGGCCCGTCATCTCTCTGGGATGGCTTGGCCTGTAAACTCCATGTGTGCTACCTGATCCCCCAGTGTTAACTTCAGCTCAGCTTCTCCTGCTCCGCTCAGGGGAGAGACTCCGGGTCAGATCCAAAGCCAATTAACTAATGGGAAGGCTCCCATTGACCAGTGGGCTTTGGGGCAGGCTCTGAGATTGGGGTGAGAAGCCTTTGGGAAGGTGGGAGCCTGCCTTTCCAGGGATCACAGCACTGGGGCCAACTCCAGACTGGGGATTTTTCCTGTTTACTTTCTGACGTTAATGTCCTTCCGCTCTCTTGATACAAGGCTTTGAGGAGAACATCAGGCAGACCTTTTTTCTGTTGAGTCATTCCACCAGTTTACAGTTGGCTGACACCAGTTCCTGGCCATTACAAATCCCAGGACTCTTTTGCAAGAACCTTAGCCCCCGTGTACTGGCCAGATTTCAGTCTGAGTGCATATAGTCTATGCACCTAAAATTCTTCCTTGGGTTTCAGTTGGATACAGCGTTCTACTTCACTTCCCACCCTGAACTCTGTGTGGCGATGCTGCTGTGTGGCTGTTAGGCAGCAGCCATGGTCCACCCCAGAGGTGGCTGCATTTCAGTCAGTCAATCCCTATATATACTGGCTGTTAAATCCTCTGGGGGTGAATCACATTTATATCATGTCAAGTCATTATCGTTATCATCATCTCATGATGCTGGCAATGTGCAGTATTCCCTCTGCAAGAATGCAGTTGACTCCTGTCAGCACCACATATGCCAGGCTGGGATGAACAGTGTCTCAGTTCAGCACAGTGCAAGCCAGAGAGGGATAATGAGGGCCAGAGCTTTGCGGACAGTACGTGAAATGGCACTCACTGTGCCTGGGACTGCAGTGCTCCTGGGTGCATTGCAATTCCTGCCGACTGAGCAAGGCTCCGAGGGGTGGGTTTGCCATACGGATGTGTGTGTTGTGCGACAGAACAGAGCGGGGCCTTTGTGAGCCAGCCAGAGGCCATGGAAATCCTACAGGGAAGGACGGGGAAATCAGCGCAGACTGTGCAGCCACGTTGCCGCACTGAGGAAGAAGTGCAGAGGCAGACTCCACTGCGGAGGTGAGCCAGAGACGGCCAGGAACTGATGAGGAATTAATTCCAGCTGCCGCCTTTTAAACAGGAGAGGCAGATGGTGTGTGTATTGCAAGTGTGTGCGTGTGTGTAATATAGAGGGATACAGATCTCTGTAGACTCTAGATTATGATGAAGCCGGTTGCAACACCATCGTTCAAGTTGCATATTTGTCTTGTACACAGCCTGTATGAGGGGGGTGATACCCATGTGATAAACAGATACATTGCAGAACCATGTGATAGGTAACATTGTGCATGCTCCTTGCACTCTGCCCCGTCCCCAAGGAGATCATTTCTAACCCTCCAAACCCTCGGCCTGCTTCAAACAAGTTAGAATGATCCAGATGCATCGCTCCGGGGTGTGAAAAATCCACACCCCTGAACGACACAGTTATACCGAACTAACCCCTAGTGTAGACAGTGCTAGGTCAGCATAAGAATTCTTCGTTCAACCTATCTACTGCCTCTCGGGGAGGTGGCTAACCTACGCCAATATTGGAATAGGTAATGTCTATGCTGACGTGCTACACCGGTGCAGCTGCAGCATTTCAAGTGTAGACAAGCCCTTCGTTTCTGCTACTGGAGGGCTGGAAATCAGAGTGAAGGGGAGATTCTCAGTGGGTCTGGTCCTGGTGCATTGTGAACTATTGGATCTTTACAGCCGTGGCACAGTTGTGTCTGAGAAGTCTGGTCAATTACGTGCTCTCTCTAGAGGCCTGCATGGTTGGACAGCTAGTAACTTAAGGCCCCAGTCTTGCAATCAGATCCACATGGGTGACCTTTGTGCTATCAGGAGCCCTTTAGCTTCAGCAGGTTCTGCCTGGGTGCCTGCAGTGACAGGATAGGGTACCTTGATGGGCTACAGGACACACAGAATAGTCCCAGTAACACCCCTTCACACACTCAAGAGCACTGCGAAACTAGCTTTCCTATATAACGTGGTTTTTGCAGAACTCCCAATGGCATGAAATGGTTTGAAGCTTTCATTGGCTCTTGTGTGAACTTACCTGCATAACTCGTGCTGCTTGGAGGTCATGTGGCCATCTCACGTGGTTGCTGGTGAAATCTTTACATTCAAATGCACTATCATGTGTTCTGTCTACTCTGTACCTATGTTGTGGTTGCTACACCACATTGCAGCTGACCCCACCTTCATATGGCTGCAAAAATAAAAGGGTGAAGATTAAAGGTGCAGCGCTGGGAAAGCACAGTTCTGGGGCTTCACCACAGATACACAGTAATTCAGTGGCTTGAGGGCAGTTCTGTTTGTTACACAACAAAGTGTCTCCTAAATACTTGTGGGGTATAGAAACACAGAAACATTTCACCAGCAGTTGAAATGCAATCACTGCTGGGGTAGAACACAGCAGCTGTTTAGTGCTGCACAGAAACAGTTTAGAACAAAAAGCAAGGAACACCAGAGGGATTCCAGGGTAGCAACTTGTCATTGTCGAATTGGAATAATGTTGGGGATCGGGGTTAACACTCCTGCTCTAGTGAATGGAGGGATCTCTGTTGTGATGACCAAGAGGAGCCAGGACCCTGATCTGAAAGTTGCATCAAATTAAATGTTTCCATTGAATGAGGTTTACTGTCCTTCCATGAGACTGAAATTCCAGCCCAGCTGCTCCGATGGGGAGCAAGCTCAGCCCGTTAGTTCCTCAGCGAGGCACGTGCTAGATGTAGAACTGCAGGGTGTATGAGTGTTCTGCTATTTCTCTGAGCGGATTGACTTGCCATCCCTTGGGCCTTTGTGGCAAGGCCAGGAGCTAGACCCACCCGCCATTCACACCGGCAGGAACTCTGCCAGTAACAACGCAGTTACTCTACATTTGCCCTCAGGTAACCGAGGACTGGATCCAACCCTATAACTCTGGATCCAACCCTTGTCATTCGGGGGTCCCATGTTGTTTGCATCAAGTTCCCAGCGCCTGCCTGGGAACCTTCTGTGCTGCCGTATTACAAGGGCCATCATTTATGCTGTAATTAGGAGTGACTGGGAAATAACCTCATTGTCATGTTTATGAAGTGACTTACAGGCAGTGTGTTTGCAGGGATGGAGCAGGCTTGCTACAGGAGGGGACCGTGAAAGGGCCAGCCACCTGCCCTGCTGCTTCAGAATGTGTTAGGGACCCAAGTGCTCAGGGACCATGAAAAACTCGAGTACAGAGGCGCATTCCTGCTGCTCCTGTTAATCTGCAGGGGCACTGGAGTGTAACCTGCCTCAGGGTTAGTGCAGGGGACTCCTGGGTTTTCTGCCTAGCCCTGTCACTGACTCATGGGCAAGTCACTTAGGGTCAGATCCTGCCAGCCACATGTTGATTCGTACCCTGTTGATTCCATGGTGAGTATTGGTGGAGGAAGGCACTACCCAGCATGAGCAAAGGGGGTTAGATTCTGGCCCTTAGGGTGTGACAAACAGAGCTGCTCTGCATCCTCAGCTCCATTAGGAATTGTGGGTGCTCAGCACCTCTGGAAATCAGGCCCTTCACCCCACTCAATTTCCCCATTTCTTAAAATAGGGGCAATGTTATAAACTGTGGAAAGCATTCTGAAATCCCCATTTAAAGGTGTTCTGTAGGGGCTAAGTGCTGTTGCTTAAGATTTTCAGCTGCCCTGGGAATTAGCCACACAACTCCCATTAATTATGATTTACATTATTACCTCCAGCAAAGGATACACTAAGGCATGATGTGTACTGTAATCTGGTGCATAATGGCTGCTATGCTCCACCCCAGAGATGGCCGCATTTCAGTGGAGGATAATAGTAATACTTAGCTCTTACATAGCACTTTTCATAGACAGATCTCAAAGCAGATTGCATCTTTCTGGTATATGCTGTCTACGCAGGCTTGGCAGAATTCAAGGTTGTTTTTTTTAATCATTTCAGTGGTTGTCAATGTTTATTTTAAGCCTTTTTTCAGTGTTTATCAATTTAAAATTTCAAAGTTGTGGAAAATTATGGGGGGATCAGACAATCAGGGGGAGGGAAGGGGGTGTCAAACAACCGTGGGGGTGGGGTGTTCTCAGACAGTTACTTAATGTCGCTCAGGTTGAGATTCAAAAACTTGAAGCTTTATGATCATTAAAACACAAATTGCCAACATTACACATCAAAATATGCAAAGCAAATATCCTTAAATCAAAAGAAGTTCTCGAGCAGCATTTTTCTTACTTCGCCTATGCATAAATTTCGATTGTTGTCAATGGAAATAGTTTCCGTGTGTACAGTGAAATCGACATTTACTGACATTTACTGATCAAAATCGAATCCTGCCAAGCCTGTGTAATACAGAACGTAAAATGCTTGGGGATCCTTCAAGGGTGTAGACACCAGGGAGGATGAAGAGCTATTGAAGCTGAAGGCCAATGCTGGCATGAGAACAAATAGGGATAAACTGGCCCTGAAGGAATTTAGGCTGGAAATGAGAAGAAGGTTTCTGAGCATCCGAGGAGGGAGGCTCTGGAACAGGCCCCCAGAGGAGTGGGGGCAAAACAACTCAATTCTAAGATGCAGCTTGGTAGATTTATGGATGGGCTGATGTTACCAGGTTGCCTGTGGTAGCAGAGACTGGACTTGATGACGCAGGCCCTTCCTGTCCTCTGTCCTCTGGCCCTTTTTTCGGTTGGAGGTATTTGTTTATTCCTTAGAACATGGGCAAAGATTGTGGGTAATGTGGCGAACTCCCAGCTTAAATAGCCTGTTACAGCAGGATCTGCCCACCAGCCCCTTAGTGGCTGAAACATCCGGGCTGGTGCTGTATAATGAAAGCCCTCTTTTCCTAGGAGATCCTCTCTCCTAGGATCCGATCAGCACTCCTTCCTTCCCTGGGGACTGACCTGTAATGAGTCAGACGTTTGGAGGCGAGACTGGTGGAGGGGCAGTGGGCTGATACTCAGCGCAGTGCAAAGCAGGCGTACCTGGTCTGGGTGCGAAGCTTTCCGTTGCCTGCTGGTTTGTCTGAGGAGGGCAGTCCCCAGGAGGGATGACGCTGAGGGTTTTCATGTGAGGAAGCTGGCGTGGCAGTGTGGGAAGGGAGCCCAGTTCCCCGCTCTGTGCGGTGAGGTCTGCTGTGACTGCAGTAGGCATCAATCAGTGCGCGGGGGTGTTAAAGTTAGAGAAGAGGCTGCTCCGCAGAAAACAGTGCGGTGTATACGCAGCACCAGTCCGGGGGAGAGGAGCAACGCTGCAGGCATGGGGACAGACAGCGCTTGCCAAGGTAGGAGCTGCCCAGCAAACGGGAGCGAGGGGGAGGGAGAGGAAAGGCAAATGCAGGACTTCTTCTAGGCAGCACGAACTCTCCAGCCGGTTGCTGCTCTGCGCTGGGGCTGTACCAGCTCTGTCCTCCCAAGACCATGCCCCACAGACCGGCACATGCAGGGGCTGGGGTTAGCCAGGAGCTGCCACGGGAAGGCGTATCCTGGTACCCAGTTATGTCCTTGAGTGCAGCCCAGCTCCTTGAGCTGCCGCTGCAGAAGCGGCCGAGGCAGGTTTCCCGCTGCACTTCTGCTTTTGGGGCTTGTTTAGCTCGCTGGCTCCTGCTGGTCCCCGGGCAGGAGCAGCTGCCGTTATTGTCCAGGAGCTGGGAGCACATTCATGGCTTTGTTTTGCTGTGGGACCCGCCGCAGAGCTGATGCAGCTCAAGAGAGATTGTCCTGCCCAGCGCAAACCAACTCTCTCCAGCTGCCTTCGTGCTGGGGAAGGCTCAGGGCTGACTGGACTCCAACTCAGGGTTTGCTGGGGGCTTTAGGAAGCTTCCCCCGACTGCCACAGAGCTGTGCGACTTTTGTGCTGGGAGCTCAGCATCAATTATTCCAGGTGCCCTCCTGTGGTGCAGGGTTTGGGCGCTGCTCCTCAGCACCTTCCAGGAATGGGGGTTTCAGACCCTTCGGCTGGATGAGCAAGGAGCTTTCCTTGCATTCCTCAGAGCTGCCTGATGTGGTGAGGGGCTCCCCTTTGCACCTCCTGCAAGGCCTTGGGCTGGAACATCCTGTGCTACCAGCCGGGCAAGGCTGGTGTGAATGTGAAGCGGGGTGGCAACCTCGGGAGCTCCCGGGGTGGTTGCGGGGTAACATACTAAGCTGCCTCGCCTTCCTCTCCCCAGCTCAGCTCAGGTCCTGAGCACAGCCGCCCAGCTGTGGACCGAGTGGGATATTCCCTGCTGCCAGGGCGGTGAGCAGTAACCTTGCAAACTCACTGTTGCTTCTTAAAGGGCCAGCCTGCTGCTGCGGGAAGCGATCGTTTCTGAGGCTGGGGTGCCGTAGTGTAGACACTTGCTACGTTGACGGAAGGGGTCTTTCCGTCACTGCCCCCCTCCCCAAGCAGCAGTTGCTACGTAGATGGAAGAATTCTTCTGTCAACCTAGCCGCGTCTACACCTGGGCCTAGCCTGGCTTAACAACGGTGCTCAATGGGGTGAATCTCTTCACGCCCCAAAACAAGGTAGCTAAGTTGACTTACATTTTAAGTGTAGACCAGGCCTGAGGGACTAAAAGGGACTAAACCCTTTCACTGCTGGCTCCCCCACTGTCCCTGCCATGCTGCTGCTGTCCGTCAGCATTCCAGGGGCACGTCGGGAGGTGCCGGCGTATTCACTGCAGGGGCGCAAGGCTGACGTGCTCTGGTGGGTGTGTCGGCATCATGGTAGATGCACTGGGCCATGGATGTTCCCAGTCCAGACTTCAGCACAGCACAGGTACCCTGCACAGACACAGCCAGCGCAGACGGCAGTATGGCAGAGATGTTTTGCCCAGATAGTAGCTGGAACGTTTGGCAGCAGTCAAGTGGTTCTAAGAGGTAGCAAGGAGAAGGGGCACAGATTTGTTATTGTAATTATGTTGTTCAGGACCATGCACTAGGAATGTGCAGAATGCACAGCCACATAAGACGCAGAGTTTAGGGACGGGATCCCCAAATCCTGTGTCTAGGGTTAACTGGCCAGAAAAGACTTGTGCTCAGACTTCTAGCAGGAGGAGCAGATGCCTGGGAGAAGGAAATTCAGGGACCAGAGAGACTGGGGGAGAGAGATCGGGGGAAGGGGAGAATGCTTGAGGGTCCAAAAGAGAAGAGAGAGGAACTCTGACACTTCCTCAAACCCCTTAATTGTATAACGAGAGAGGTATAGAGAACACAGTCCTGGCTGTGACTCTGGCTTTACACTGAGCTCTAGTGCCCAGATGTCCCACAGATGGGCACATGAGAAGGAGATGCAGATAAGAGGTGGGTAAGCTACATTAGAGAAGAGGATGGAAAGATGGTTGGAGAAAAGGGAGATGGCGGGGAGAGAGAGAGAGAGAGAGGCTAGAAGCAGGCTAGATCAGGCATGAATGGGTGTGTGGGAATGGGGGGGGGAGGGAGGTCTGAGCAGAGAAGGAAGAAATTTAGCACAGTGAAGAGAGAGACGGATTCAAAAATAACCCAGATGAGAGTGAGGGAGTGAGATAGGAAAGATAAAAATAGAAAGGCTGGATCAGAGAAGAAACTGTGTCTTAAAGGAAGAGGAGAAGGAAAGGGTTTTGGAGGGAATAGATACAGTAGACAATTAAAATTTGTCAGAGATGGTGTGAGATCTGTCTGGGGAAACACAGGTGCAGAGAGAATCTGGGAAACGTGGAGAGAAAAGGGAATGAAAGTGAACAAAAGAGAGAGGAATCAAAAACAAACCAAGGAGGCGGACAGCAGTAATAGGTTATAAGTGGAGCCACTAGGATTGCACGTCATTGAGGTTACCTGACACTTTCCATTATAAGACCCTGTTTTCATTTGCTTATAACTTTGCCAGACTTGACTCCTTAGGGCTGAAATTTTCCATGCCTGGTATCTGTCTCAGGCTGAATTTTCTGCAAAACCTGTTTAGCTGTTTCCAAGAACGAGATGAGGGAAAACCCCATTGTTTTGCCATATTAAAAAAAGAAAAGAAAAAAGGAAATTACAATCATTTGGCTGAGAAGCTCTATGCTGTGGAATAGGAGATTTAAATTTAGCATGGGGATGGCCTTTGTGGCAGGAATGTCTCCTTTGACAGTCCTGTGAACAACTGCCCAGATCTGGCCAAATTATAAGCCTTTGAGATAAATCTGTGTGCACAGGCTCAATAGAGCCTTGTTAGAGTTTGGTAGCTAAATTCTCCAACGATTCTGTTTGCAGTGAGCATGCTCCAACTCAGGGCTGAAGTCAGCGGGCCCTGGGCTTTGAACGTATAAAATGCGGTTTAATGGCTGAGTACTCTGAAAAACCTCCTAGCTGTCCCAAATTGGGCACCCAAAATTAGTGAATACTTTTGACCTTCATCTCTCTGTGCCTGAGTTACCCCTCTGTAAAATGGGACTAACCCCCCTGTCTCTGTAGAACAGGGTGCTGTAGAAATAAATACATTAATATTTGTGAAGCATTTGGATATTGTTGTCATGGGCGCCATGGAAAAGCCCACGAGGAAGTGAATCCGTTTGTCTTGCAATCAGGGTTTGAATAGTGGGCAGTAAATAAGACCTTGGGCCACATCTTGACCAACGAAAACAGAATGTTGAAGAGCTGCTCATTCAGTAAGCATCATCTGTCCTGTGCACTGATTGAGGCAGGGGTCCTGACTCCTGTGCTAATACCTAGCTCTTCTAAGTCGTGAGCAGACCTCAAATTGCTTTACAATGGAGGTCACTATCATCACTCCCATCCTACAGATGAGGAAACTGAGGCACAGAGAGCCGATGATGTAACTCCCCCAAGGTCACCCAGCAGCTGAGCCAAGAATAGAACGAAGGTCTCTGAGACCCAGTGCCGAGGTCTAGCCACTAGGCCATGTTGTCTCCCTGTTTATGATCACGTAACTAACGGCTTTCTCATAATGCTTATGGACAAGGGGGCCGAAATCAAGGCTGCACCATCAACCCTAACTCTGGCGTTTCCTGACTTTGAAGTGCTTGACGTTGCAACTTAAATGTTCTTCGGATGTCGTTGTTTGGATATTATCTATGTGGCCAAATCCTGAGTGAGTGTGAATGGGGATAGCACCATTGGCTCCCACTGAATTGTAATTGACTGAACCAGATGACTCTGATGGAGGATCTGGCCCAGATGTTTCCTTTTGCAGATGGATTTGTCTCCAAATGTTATGCTTACTACTTAGACGTAGCCCGGGAATATTTCCCAGCACATTCCCAAATTATGGAATCGGTGGTGGACACCGTCGGGGCCCCAGGCCTTAACTCCGCTTCCCCTCCTGCAACTCAAACCTTTGGCTCCTATCTCCTAACCTGCCGAGATGCAAAAACCTTCCCACCTGTGATGTTTGGGTTGGAGGAGGCCTCATGTTCAGTTTTAGTGATCATTAGAGCCATCTGCATCTGATCCGTGATCCGCGGACCCTGTTTGCAGGGCTCCGGTGATCATCAGTACTCCATGGAGACACTGAAAATGACTGTGTCCTGGTGCACAGTGCAAACTGCTGATCCACAGACACCATCTCTGCCTGCTGAACTGACAGCCTAACTGGCCCAGTGCCCCCCCACCAAACATAGAGCTGGTTGTGGTCTGCATAGACTCAGTACATCATGGAACCAGTTGGCTCACCCCATCATGGAACTAAGGGTGCTCGGGGTGCTGCAGCATCCCCGGGCTTGAAGTGGTTTCCATCATATACAGGATTTACAATTTGGTTCAATGGCTCTCAGATTTCTATACAAATTGTTCCAGCACCCCTGCTCCAGGGTCCCACATACCCCTGGATCCTGTCCTGTACTAGACCCAGTGTGGCCACCACTTATGACTTTATCACAAGGTGGTGTTCTTTTAAGCCCCAGCTCCTGGATTCATGTGAAATCTCAGCTTTCAGTTTAAAAAGAAGTGCGTTTCTAGCCCTTGTGGCTGCAGACAAAAACTGGAAAACATGACCCAAGTGCACCCCAAAGGCTCAGAACCAGAAACCATAAAAGAATCCCAGTTTATTATTTTAAAAAAAAATCCTCATGATTTTTAAGTGAATCGCATGACTTTGGGGGCCTGACTCATACTTTCAGAAGGCCCGCTGTTGGCGGTACTGCATTCATGCCCCCAGTTATATCTTCACGCTTTCCCCAGGTGTTCGGTGCACTAGCCATAGCAGAAATAACCCACCGTGGATGTGCTTGGTTCCCCTCCATCATTCCTCCATCAGGGCATGAAGGATTTCCCTCGTTCCCAGCCATTAGAGATGAACTGGACCGAGTCAATATATAGTGATGCCACCCGGGGAGCTGCAGGCGCTGCCAAAAGACTAGTGTGATCGAGGGGCCTGAGCTCCCTGGGAAAAGACAGGCTGGGCTAAATGCACAAATGAGCTAAATGCACATCCAGAGTTCTTAGGCTGAGCAGTTGCTGGTATGTGGGGTAACGGGGGTTAATTGGCATACTGTAAAGGAAGCAGAGAGGGGGTGAGCTGGGGAAGGAATGGTGCGAACATGGGCATGGAGAGGTCTGAGCTCTCTAGGGAAGGCAAGTTAACTTCAAGGGCCACGCCCCCAGCTAGTAAGAAGAAAAGGAGGACTTGTGGCACCTTAGAGACTAACAAATTTATTTGAGCATAAGCTTTCGTGAGCTACAGGCCACTTCATCGGATGTATTCATTGGAAAAAGCTCACGAGAGCTTATGCTCAAATAAATTTGCTAGGCTCTAAGGTGCCACAAGTACTCCTTTTCTTTTTGCAAATATAGACTAACACGGCTGCTACTCTGAAACCTGTCCCCAGCTAGTGTATCTCCATAGACCATGCTGGTTGAAGCTGGTGCTATGTCTCTGTGCTGTCAGCGCTGGATCTGGCTCAGGAAGGAATGGGAGGTGGGCAAGGGCTGTAATGGTGGGGAAGAGAAGCCTTGAGCTGTCATCCCCAGAGCCTGAAGAGCTAGTCCTGGGAGAGGTGCTGTTAGTGGGGAGCTGTTGTTCCAAAGGGGCAGGTGTGAAGGTGTCTATGGTATGATAGGGCTTGTGTCTGTAACCCCGATGTGTGGTGCGGGCACTCTTGTCCTCCGTGCAGTGAACCTGCTCTCGCTCCTGGGACGTAGGCACGTGGCCTGTATAGCGAATTCCCATACACTGAATTACAGCTTGGCTTGGAGATCTTCCTTTATGGTCTGGGTGGGTTTGCCAGCTAGCAGTAGCTGATGACGGCTGGAGAGAAGGGGGCAGTTCCTTCGGGGTGTTTCAGACAGAGGATAATGCACCTACCTAGCTGAGCCAGCCTCACCCGGTGCCAAGCCGCTGAAATCAGTATTATCGCTATTACTTGTCTGGTGGGAGTGCCCAGGAGCCCTAGCCATTGACTGGCCTCCCATTGTGTTTGCTTTCTGTTTGTACAGCATCTAAGGGCAGTCCCTGCCCTGGATTGACAGGGATGGGAATGAGATCAGACTGGTCCCCAGTGCTTGCGCAGGAGCTGTGCCCATGTTGTGCTTCTCCGGTCCCATTTGGATTTTATTTAGTGATGGGCTGAGGCCAGGCAGGTGGCTTGGTCTGCAGGGGGCTCTTTGCGCATTCTGCCTTTGGGGCGGCAGTCCTCATTCAGCACAGGGGCCATGGGGGGGAGGAGGAGGAGGAAAAGGGACAGTGAGCCCTTGATCACCTTCAGCAGGATCGCTGGCTGCCTGGGGCTGGCAGCCAGCAGTATGCTTGGGCCTGAATGCAGCCCTTGTCGCTGGGACCCTGGAATGTGGATCTGCCAACGTGGGTCCCAGACAGTGCTTGCCACGATGCGCTGTTTCACCGCAGGGTCAGCTAATAGCCCTGCACACATGGGTGGGGCTGGTGGCTGCCGTGCCCAATGCACGTTGCTCCAACAACTCCTCTGTCTCAAAAAAGCATGTGCAGTGGGGGAGCAGGAGGCTGCCACGGGTGGCAAATGGCTGCTCTTCTTGGCGTGGCAGCCAGCACTAGCCACCCAGCCTTTGCACTGAGAGAGAGAGGCTCTCTTCCAACTCTCTTCCTGTGTACCTGGCACCTCTGCAATGCAGCCTCCTCTGGGGCAGATTTGCCAAGGCACAAGGGGCAGTTGAAAAGCCATTGGGAGTTGGGCACCCAGCTCTTTCAAAAGCCAATGGGCGTTGGGCACTAGCTCCCTCAGGCATTTGTGGCAATCCCCCCACCCTGTTTGCCCAGGGCGCGCAGCACAGGGAAGGGCTGGCTAAGGATTGTGGGACAAAGCCCTGCTCTTCCCAGCAAACTCCTTGGGATCTTTAATGACCTGGCCGAGCAGGGAGGATGTGGGGCTTAGCACCCCCTCTGAGTGAGCTGCCCTCACCACGCACCTGAGTATAGAGCCCCTGGCGTGCTGTCAGCACTTTATCCGTACTGAGGGCTCTCGGCCCTCAGCATAGCTGCCTGGAAGAACCCTGCTGGTTCCAGGGGGGTCTAACCTGATGCTTCTACCTCTAACTGAATCCTTCCACATTAGTCAGTTAGGAGCTGGCTCTGTGCCTCGCAGGAGCCCTCTACACAGGCCTTGTGCTAGGGGCATGACTGGGGCATTCCTACAGCACGCTGCCTGTCAGGGGCAAGTTAGGGCAGCTTCAGGGCTGCTCAGACATGCTGGGGCTGAACAAGCAGCACAAGGATCCAGGGAGATGTTGGGCTCAGCGGCCGGGCAGGGGTGACCTGTGGCCCACCTCTGACTCACTTCCTGCTGCATGCTGATGCAGTGCAGGGCAGAGTCGGGCCCTCCCGGGGCTGGGCACAGGGGCCAGAGTGAGGGACGGGAGGTGGGACTGGGCATACTACAGCTGCTGCAGATGCCCCTGGAGGCTTGGGAAATTGTTAGTTAGGCGTCACGGTTACAGACTTACCAGTGGTGACCCTTTCCCTGGGACACTTCTCGCTCCCAGCCTGCCACAGCCTTGCTGTCTCCCCAGCCTATATCAGCTGAGTCTCATCCCACCCCGGGAGACTGTGGCTTTCACAATGTTTAGAGCCAGATGTAACTTATTGCATGGGAACAAGTATGGGGGCTGGCCTGAGTCGCTGCATGATTTCCCCACTTACTCTCACCGCTGTCAATCAGGAGAGACTTCAGCACAGCCAGTGGAGTGGAAGTGTGGCCAGACTGGAGCGAGAGAAACCCAAGGCTTCAGATGAGGAAAGAAGAGGGGCCTGGTTCTGACAGACCCAGGAGAGAATGGATGGGGTGGTGGGATGGATCCCTGGGGCCTGGTTTCGACAGACCCAGCAGAGAATGGATGAGCTGGGGCAGTATCTGTTCATGGTGGGGTCTTACCAAGTTAGATGGGTAGATGCCCATATTCTGACAGGCATATAGGGCAGCTATGGCACTGGTAAGAGGAGGAGTGGCAGCATGTGGGGCACTCAGGTGGGGAGCAGGGCCTTACCCTCCAGCACAGCGGCTGCCCTTGTTCACGGTTTTTTGCAAAGGAAAAACCAAACCAAACCCAGTAACCTGAGTGGAACATTGGTTAGATTCCTCCTGTGTGGACTAGCGGCTATAGAGGCTTTCAGAGTCCAATGCTGTGTCTCTGCTTTGCATCTCCTCTTGTCCCTGTGACCTGCCTTCAACAGCACAATTGGCCCTCAGGGAGCAGGCACGGGAGGCAGGTAGAGCTGGTCACAGAGTGATTTCCTCTTGGCATAATGGGATCGTGTGTGCAAGCCACGTACGTGTGCCGGCTGGGGAATTGGTATCTATGGTAACAAAGCTCCTGAGAGGATACCGCCATGTTTGTTCTTTGGTGGAAGCCAGGGAGATGGTCCCCTTCCCCAAACTCTTTTGCCTGGTTCTAAGCACATGGCTGGGGATGTCCTGGTCCCTTCTCCTCTGTGGTCTCCATGAGCATTTTTCTGCTATCCCCAGCTCCAAGAGCTTTGTTCCGTTGGCCCTTGGCTGGGACCATCCCAGCTCAGTCACTGGTGCGATGTATGGGGATGCATCTACTGTGCTGCCCCGGTGTTCATAGCAGGCTTCCTCTTCCTGTTTGCTGAGGGCGCATTCCCTTCTCCTTCAAACACACTGCTTCCCTGGGGCTGGAATCTGGTCTCATTAACTCCACTGAAGTCATTAGGGTTACCCCAATGTGGTGTGAATCTGTGGTACTTATATAGCCCCGTCACTGTGGTAGCTGAGCATCTTGCAATTTATAATGTCTCTCTTATCCCAGCACCCCCGGGAAGCAGGGCAGTGCTATTATCCCATTGTATAGATGGGTAACTGGGGCCTAGGAAAGCTAAGTGACTAGGCCAAGGTCACACCAGAAGTCTGTGGTAGAGGAGGGAATTGAACACAGGTTTCTCCATTCTTAGACCATTGTGCCTATCACTGGAGCATCCTTCCTCTCGTTACTGCAGATTTTTTGTCGATTCCAAGGCCAGAAGGGACCTGGATCGTCTAATCTGACCACCTGTGTAACACAGGCCAGAGACGTGCCCCAAATTCCTACAGCAGATGTTTTTGCAAAACAGCAAATCTTGACTGAAACGTTTTCAGTGCTAGAGAATCCACCATGACCCTTGGCAAAGTGTTCAATGGTTAATTACTCTCACCATTAAAAATGTACATCTCCTTTCCAATCTGAATTTGTCCAGCTTCAGCTTCCATCCATTGGCTCATGCTATGCTTCTTCTGCTAGATTGAAGAGCCCATTATTAAATATTTGTCCCCTATGTAGGTACATCACCCGTTAATCTTGTCTTTGTTAAACTCTAGGAGTTCAATCTATTTAGTTTATCACTAGAAGGCAGGTTTTCCAATCCTTTAAGCATTCTCATACCTCTTCTCTGAACCCTCTCCAATTTATCAACATCCTTCTTGACTTGTGGGCTCCAGAACTGGACCCAGTATGCTAGCAGCGGTCACACCAGAGGCCAAATACAAAGATCAAATAACCTCTCTGCTTCTGCTCGAGATTCCCCTGTTTATGCATCCAAGAATGCTATAGCCCTTTTGACCACAGCCTCATATTCACCTGATTATTCACCCTGACCCCAAACAGTGATGTAACTGAGAGCAGAGGTGGACCCACCATGTAGCCCTCCCACACTGGTGTCCCCCACCTCCAGCCATTTCTCCACACCCTCACTGGCTCCTGCCGGCTCAGGTCTGTTAGGGTGCTGGGTCTTTTGGGCAGGGTCAGCGTCTGATCCTAGGGCTTGTAAAGCAGGGGTGAAGTAGGTTCAGGATTCGGACATCTGAGGGAAAGGAATTCTTTCCTCTTCAGGACAGACCCTGGGGTGCCGTGCCTCTCGCTCTGGGGGGAAGTGACTAGAGGAGAGGGGGTCTGATCAATCTGCCTGGGTCTCCCACAGCCCACTTTGACTCACTCACAACAGCGCCCTCCTGGAACTCTGCTTTACAGCAGACAGGGAAGTGTTCGCCCATCAGCATGGCCTCCCAGCACCCTGCCCTCACCACCACCAAGGACACCACCAACAAGGGGGAGCAGCGCTGCAGTCAGGGGTCTGCACCCATGCTGGGAGAGGGGAGCGGTGTTGGATCTAGTGGAAGGGTGGTCCAGGAGGATTCAATATGGTTAGAGAAGGAGTGTCTTTACCTGTGCTGCCCTGTCTCTGCCTTCCCCGTGCCGAGAGCTTTCAGACACGTACCTGGGGCCAGATCTTCACCTGCGGGAAGTGAGCCTGGCTCCTGCCTTCTCCCTGCTCCGACAGGTCAAACTGGGGCCAGCTGGGGGTGCCGAGAGTCAGCCTGATGGGCCTCGTATAAGCATTTGGCTAAGCTAGAAATGTGCATAGATGGTGCAGCCTCCGCACTGGCTGCTCAGAGGAACCTTGGCCAGGCGCGGCCACCTACAGCAAGGTGTGCATTGTACTAGAGCTGTGCTACCCTGCCTGGGGTATAGCGGAGCTGAGTGGGAGGGGTCCTGGCAGAGAAGGACCTGAGGATGAAGGAAGCTCCATGATATATATATCCAATATATAGGATCTAGTCTGCCTGCACTGCAGACCCGTGCCCGTGTCTGGGGGCGAAGGAGCCAGCAGACGGGAAAAAAACCAGGATTAAAAAACCCCCAAACCATACAGGAAAGAAAAAAGCTGACAAGGAAAAGAAATAGCTGAGCCTAAAAGGGACAGGAGAGAAGGTGGGGGTAACTCTGCCGGGGCAGGGAATGAGTGGAAGAAGAGGGAGGGCCCAGCTGTCACTCCAGCACATGAGGGCTCCACTATCACTCAAGGACGAGGGTACTAGAGGGGTACAGTGAAGGCCCACCCCAGAGACAGACTCCTTCAGTTCAGGGCCTTGCAGGTAGGTGGCTGCAGCTCCTCCCCTTTGGGAACAACACGTGGAAGGCGTTTGTGTTTCTGAAGATTCCCGCAGCCCAGCAGGTACCATCGAGGGTGGCGTGCCATGGCGCACCGATTTGCTGTCGCCGTTGTTAGGCCAGGACACGTCAATATTAGTAGGATTGCTTGGACAGGCCAAACCCAAGCTGGGATCGTTTCCAGCTGGGACATTCCTGCCTATCGGATTGTTTGGAAACACGCACTGTATGGCTGTGTGACGTCAGCACAGAGCATCACCAAAGGGGCCCTCTGTGGGGAGAGGGCCACGCAGGGAGTCGGGCAGAGGGAGGAAGAAAGATCTAGCTGGAGGAGGAGGATGGTCTGGGGGGGGAGGGAGCAGGAAGGTGAACTCTGTGAATAAGCTCATGAGACCAGCCAAACGCTGCACAGCACGGCCCTGCTCTGTAAAATGGCAGCATGGCTTTCATCTGTATCCTCTCCCAGGGACTCCACATCAGATCTGCTTGGTTTTCACAGGTGAAAGGTTGGGGCTTTCCCCTGAGTTTCCAGCTCTGCAAACCAAGTCTGGCGTCTGAGATTCCAGCAGGGTTCCCTCACCACCAACAAGGACTCTGCCCTGCAAAATTAGCCAAGTCACTGTTGGTGACTCCCAAGCTAGACTGGAACCCAGCCTGCTCCATTGTAGCTGTGTTAGCACAGATTACTCCGGCCATGGAGTAACGGCCCCTGCACATGTACCCTGGCTACCTGGCAGAGACAATGATGTTGTGAGAGAAATGCGGCTGTTCAAGCTGGGATCTGACGATACAGAGTGAGAACTGATAAGGACAAAAACCCCAGCGAAGGCATTCCCCCCTTCCCAGCATCTGGATGGCATATGAGTGTTATGTGCAGCAGAAGGCAAGAAAGTGCTGGTTGCTGCCATATTAACCCCGGCTGGGGAGTGAGCCAGGCATCTCCAAAGCTAAAAGCACAAATTGAGCCAAAGAGTAAGGCGGGATCGGGTACAGAGAGTCCATGTCACCCACGCTGCCCAGTGATTTTCACTACCACTGAGCATGTACTTTAAAGATGCCTCTGGCTGCTTTGGCTTATACCTGTGCAGTGTTTGCACCGGCAGGAGGATCCAACCATGACCTCGCCTCACCAACCGAGTGTGCTGCCCTGGTGCTCTGATCCGACGGTGATGGGGCCATGTCAGTACTTAGAGGAGAGAAGGGCCATGGCAGTGTGACATGTTACTGAGGATGCCCATGGAGAACATGTTGCCAAACCCCAAAAGAACCTCGCTCAGCTGCCAAGCATTGGCACCTGCCATGCCATGCAACCCTAGGTTAGGACTGGGTCTTGTTTGTGTCGATACAGCTATGGCTAGAGAAGCCCTCATGCTGAATGCCCCACCATGTCTGTGCCATGTGCTGCCTGATGCTAGAAGGGCTTTGCTGAGCAGAGGAGGAGACAATGCAACTACGTAGCCATGAGGTGCCATAGGAAGGGACCCAGGAAACAGTCTAACCCTAACCTCAGCCCTAATCCTAATGCTGTTCAGTGCTTGGAATTGTGGTGGGGATTATTGCCTGGCATTACTGTACCCACTAGGATTGGTAAGCCAGGCTCTGTCCAGCCTCATGCAGAACATGCAGGGGGCCATTTATTCTGAGTGGCAATGGGGTCTAGAGGGCAGGGCACAAGCCTGAGAGGCAGGAAAGCTGGATTCTGTTCCCAGATTTGCTGTATGATCTTGGGTAAATCACATCCTCTTTCTATCTTATCTATTTAGTTGCAAGCTCTCTGGGGCTGGAGTTGTCTCTTTACCATGTGTGCACACAGGGCCCAGAACCCTGGGTCCGTGATTGGAGTCGGGGCTACGTGCCATGGCTGCAATACGGAAGATAACAATGCTAGCCCTGTGCAGATTCATCCCCCAGGTTATCTGAGACCCTCCACACCACCTGAGCGTGCTGCGCTGTGCTGGGTGGGGTGTGCCTGAGCCCTGGATTGCAGCTTGCTGGATTCTGCCAGCCATCGGCGTCTCTGCTACAGAGGCTCTCCATGTTTTATGGCTGAGCCTGGAGTGAAGGGAGCTGATAAAAGCCAGACACTCATTATTTATGAACAACATGGCTGTGAGGTGGGGACACAGCGCCAGTGTTTGCAGCCCGCAGAGGAGGCTGGGCACAGTGCTGGGGGCACAGGATGGGTAGCGCTGAAAGGGAGGGGCATGGCTCAGGCAGGCAGATGGGAGTGTGGGAAAGGAGGGGATGTCTCATGGGACATGTTGGGAAGGAGGGAGAGGGGCTTAGAGGCACCCTGTGAACTGTAGGGAGGAGATTTCTCCCCTTCAGGAAGATGAGCACTCTTTCTTTCCACTCCTGCCTTCCAATGCTGGGGTGCTCCGGGGAGCCTGGCTCTGGACACCCCGGTTGGTTGTGTGCTGGCTTGGAGCGGCAGCCCTGCTCTGTGCGGCGTGTTTGCCAATGGAGGGGTGCCCAGCCTGCACGGCACAGACCACAACTTCCTCTGCCACCCCCCCTTGTCACATCAATATTTAATCGGTCTGGTCTCGGACAGATCCAGGCCAGGGGGCGAGGTTGGGAGCAGGTGCCAAGGGGGATTCTAGGAGGCAGGCAGCCTGGGCTGCAGTGTGGAGGTAGCAGGAGAGAGGATTTTGCCTTGAATGGGTGCTTTGATATTTCCTCCAGTGACTCCTGTTGGGAGAAGCAGGGACTGGAGTAGGTGGGGGCTCCCCCATAGCTATTGCTCCTTTGTGATGCCCCCCCACCAGAGCCACAAGCCAGGAGGTGCCAGGTTTGGGGGAGCTGTATAACTGTGCTTTGTCTCACAGCTTCTCTGGCCCAGACGTTGACAGAAACTCACCAGACAATCCAGTCGGCCTTTATTTTTTGGGAGCTTGTGAGGGGAGCTGCTAGGTAGGCTGGAGAGGAGGCAGGGTTTGCAGGGGAGAAGAGGAGGGATGGGGGAATGCAGGCAGAGGAGTGCTCAGAATTTACTTTACAGGAATAGTTGTGATGTTTGCCATTTCTGAAGGCTCTGACATGCCAGCCCTGGGCGATTCTCTGTTGGCAGGCTTTTGTGCCCTGCGAAGATCTCCTCTGCAGTAGCACAGGCCTCTGAAGGAAATGTGTTCCCTTTGGGGGTGGGAAACACGTGAATGTGCTCACAGCCCTGCAGCCAGGTGGGGAGCAGGCCAGGTGCACACTCTGTTCCACGGCTCGGCTTCAGGAGTTCTGACGACCAGAAATAAACTGTGCTGTCTGTCAGCCGTCAGTACGGAATTTGAATCCACAGCATGAACAGCACAGAGGATGTGGTTCAACGTAGAGTAAGAATTCAGCTCTCTCCCGGCATGTGCCAGCCTTATCGGGAATGGCGTATTGGTGTGCACAGAGTGCTCCCGGCAGCTGCAGTACCTGCCCCTCCCTGCAGGAGTCACTGTGGGGCATGCGGCAGGAACACCAGCCACAGAGGCAGTCACATCTGCTCCAGACTCACCAGGGGTAGAAGGAGGACAGTAGGGGATACTGTAGAGGTGCTTGCCGTGGGCTGGTAATGGGCACCCTGAAATCCCTCGCTCTCCCTGCAGAAGATGATCTGTGCAGTGCGGGTACTGGACTATGGACAGTGAAGGGGTCAGGTGTAGTGTTCTCTAGGTGCTACCAGAATACGAACAATTACTCATACTAACCTATGACGTCCCCTGTCCTGTGTCCTCTGGGTGCCGCATATATTATAGAACAGAAATTTCAGAAAGGGCTTGGGGAGTTTGGGGGCTGTATTTCATATCGCTCCAGATATAAGGCCCAGGGGCAATGTTATCGACGGCCCAGACAGGCAAGGGACACAATGAAATAGAACTAATCATTGTTTTCAAAAGAACCCCCCTAACCCAAAATAGCTTTCCTGGACATAAAAGGGTCACCGTTTTCAAGGCTGTACTCTTAGGGTATGTCTACCCTGCAAAAACACACCCTGGGCTGGCCCATGGAAGCTGACTCGGGCTTGGACCGCAGTGCTGTACAATTGCAGTGTAGACATTCGGGCTTGTGCTGGAGTCTGGGCTCTGAGACCCTCCCCCCCTTCTGGGGGCCCAGAGCTCAGGCTCGGCCTGCACCACAATTTTACATCCCCACAGCCCAAGCCAGCTGCTACCGGCCCGCCCCGGGTGTGTCACTGCGGTGGAGACATGCCCTTAGAGGCCAGACATGTTATCACACCTGTCAGTATTTGACATGGGTGCGTAGGGACATTTCAGGGAGGGAAATCAGGACAGGCCTTGGAGCGCATGAGAAATCCTTGGGGCGGGGCAGAGCTTGGAGAGGCAGAGATGGGAGCATGGTAAATGTTTTAGTAAAAATAAGCACAGTCTTTCCTGCCCAGAGAGGGTTGTTATTGGTGTCTGTCTGTCTGTGTATGTGCTGGACGGTGAGGGGGTGAAAACTAGAGGCTCAGCTTTGCTGCAGACAGAAAATGGTCCGTGTCTCCCGCTGGCAGGGCCTGCCCCGTGGGTGCTCAGAAGATGAGCTGGGACAACGCTGTTACATGGATTCTCTTTCATTTGAACTTTGGTGATTAAAGCTCCACACAGCCCTGCTTGCCTGTGAGCCGCACGGGCTCTGGGCAAGGGAACAGACAATGGGAAGTGGGTGGGCGGAAGGACAGGAGAGAGGGGAGAGCCAGGGAAAGGCAGAAGCCCAGAGAGCGAGGAGAAGAAAAGCCAGGGAGAGCGAGGGAGCGAGAGCAAAGGGCTGGAAGGAGGGATTGACAGAGAAGGTGAGAGAGCATGGAGGAAATGGGGGGCGCGGCGCAGTATGTTCCAGAACCCCCTTTGCATAGCCAGGAGCCTGCCAGAAGCAGCAGTATCATCTCCCTGGGCAGAGACAGCCAAAGCACACAGAGCTGGGGGAGCTGGAGTGGGGCCTCGGTGTGGCAGGGAGAAGTTGTTGGCTAGTTTAGCTCAGCTGGTCGGGGTGGCAGCCAGGAGGCATTGATCAAGTCACTCTGTCTTTTTGTCCTGTCCTTCCTCTCCCCCTTTCCCTCCCTCATGGGGGAGGATGGTTTAAAGGCTCACAGATCTAGCCTTTGGGCGAAGGGTGGTTTGAAGATGGGGTGGCACACAGAAGGGGCAGCACAGCACGCTCAGGCCTGACCTGCAGCCACTTTGCGGATTGTGCTGGGAAAGCCTGGAGCTGAAGAGACAGGACTGTGCTGACTATCACACCGTGGGGATCAAATCTTCCCCACTCAGCTCTGCCAGCCCTCCATCCGCCTCCCCTGCTCTTCTAGCCTGGGGTACCCACAAGTGCATGTGGAGCTCTGCTAAGGCACGTCATTGCTAACCATCCCCAGAGCTAGGCCTCTACTCAGCTCCGCTGATGCACCCAAATCTGCCCCTGCAGCCCCCTGCTATTCCAGTCCTGGATCCCTCCTGAGCAGAAACAGTCAATCATGGCGCACGGTAGCACCCACTGATGGTTTGGACAGAGCATGGTCCAGACCATGCAGTTCATGTCACCAATCTCGGATGGTGAAAGGGCTGGGTGCGATAGTGATCTGCTTTCATGGGTTGGGCCGTATTTGAGGCTTGAGTAGAAATGGAACCATGGTGAATAGGAAGCAATTCTGCCTGCTGCCTGAACTTCTTGGGAGTTGAGTGCTTGCCCTAACCGGACCCTCTTGAGGCTTCTGCTGTAGGCCATGGCAGCAGACACTGGCTTAGCTGCACCATTGCTAGCACCTAGTGTGGACGTGATTTCCCCGATGCTGCTACGCCAGGGATCGGAGTTCCACTGTAGACAGGGTCTGAGTGGTGCTGGGAAGGTGTGTTCCAAAAGGTGTGAGTCCCCTAGGGCACGGCTCAATGGGGCTCATCCTGAGTGCCATCGGCTACCCCCTGATGCAGTGCAGGGATGTGTCCAGGACTGGCTGGGGCTAAGAAGCTGGGTTTGCTAGCAGATGGCCCATGTCACCGTGCCTGTTAACCCAGCATGCCATGTGCAACCTACCTCAGAAGGGGGTGGGGAGACCAGGGTCAAAGTAGGGAATGTGTAAGGAGGTTTCTTGCCCAGACAGCTGGGGGAGGGGATGGAATTTATATCTGATTTACCATGGTAGGTGTTTCAAGGTGTCCCGCTCCCCCTCAGAGAATGAGGACCAGCGCCCTGCTCTGGATACCCCAAGCTCAGCCCCCCGGTGGGAGGCTAATGGGTGCTTGGAGATCCATGTACCTTTGCTGATGGAGCTGAGTGCATTTCACCTGTCATGCCTGCAGATGTTTCATCAGTGTTTTATGGCTTGGTCTCTGCCCCTTACATCACGGGCCTGGCCTGATGCTCTCAGATCACTGCTTTGGTTTTTAATTATTGAGGGGTTTTGACTCAGCTCCCCCATGGGAATGACCTGTTAGAGCCCCAGTCTGTCTGCACAGCAGCTGCTGCAGAGTCCAGTGCAAAGCCAGTTCAGGGTGAGCCCTGGGCTGGCTCAGAGAGCCCCCTTCAAGGGAACAGGGATATGAACCCCTGCATGCAGATAAGACACATGGAGCTTGGACTAGCAGTCTGGGCCTTCAGCTCCAAAAGCATAAGCCTCTCACTCGAGCTAAAAGAGATCTCCCACCATGGGCCCTAGTGATAGATCCCATATCCTCTCCGAGGGCCCTCCATTCCCCTTGGCTCACGCTGTCTGCAGCAGGTCATACTGCTCTGCCTTGCCATGCACTTAGCCTCTATTTGAGTTTAACGCTGCTTCCTGCACCGAGCTGAGTAAGGGTTTAGGAACCTACAGAAGAGCTGGAATCTAGAAGGAATGTTTCCAGGTTCAGGCACTGTTAAAATGCAACCTTCCCTTCCCTGGTCCTTGCTGTAACCGTGGCATCTTCCTATCCTCAGCCTGGGAGACACTGGCAACTGCTTCAGAGTGACAGATGAGGAGTTTGGAATGGTGCCCAGTGCCCCATACATATGGCTGCCTTTGGCACTTTCCAGTAAAACCACAGGACAGGGTCAGCCCCACGGGTCCATGCCAGCCACCTGCTGCTTTCACCAATCACCAGGATGTGTACGCACCCAGGGCTCCCTTTCCGACTTTATCAATGCACGTGTGCTTTGTAGCATCATGCTGCATTGTTATAACGGAGCACTGGGTGAGCCCTTTTTCTGTTACAAGCATGGTTTTGGGCCCTGTGGCCCAGTGGTTTGGCACAAGGCTAGGAGTTAAGAAACCTAACCAGACCTGCCACCAACTCGTCATGTGAACTTAGCCAGGCCCTTCAAGCACCCAGTCCTGCTCCCCCTTCAGTCCAGGGAGGCTTTGTCATTGGGTTTCATAAGAACAGCAGCAGGCCCTAGACTGCCCTCTGCCTCGGTTTCCCCATTTGCAAACTCTGCAAGATGATGCTTAGCCGCCTTGGAAAGCACTTTGAGATCCTCAGGTGAGAGCGAAAAGCACCATTGTTAGTTTTGCTATTAATGGACTTGTATGTGGCCTCAGGTGGAATCACTGAATACAAACGCCCCCTCTTCCGCCTTCCTCTTGCACCAGTTGTCTCTTTAAGAGGGACGGTACGGAGGGGCCAGACTCTCAGCTGAACTCAGCACCTGGCACTCCCATCACGACCTGTACAACCAGTAGGGCTGCCAGGCATCTGGTTTTTGACAGGAACACCGGGTCAAAAAGGGACCCTGACGGCTCTGGTCGGCACTTCCAAGTGGGCCATTAAAAGTCCGGTCAGCGGCACAGCACTGGTTTTGTTTCTTTGTTTTGTGTTTCACTTCTTCATGCCATAGAAAGAGGCTTTTAAAGATGCCCCTGTGACGAAGCAGGACTGTTCTTAATGTTTCCTCTGAATATTGTGGGGGTGCCTCAGTTTCCCCTATGCAGTTCTTAAGTATCTAGGTAGGATAAGGGTGTATGATTGTTGCAGAGCCCTAGAGGGCAGGTATGTGCAGGGGTCTGGACACAGAGAATGGCCAACACCCTGTTTCCTGGCAACTGATGGCCTCGGCCCTTCCCCCCTGCAAGGTGAGAGCTAAAGGGTTGGAGAACAAAGGAATCAGGTGGCCTCCTGGCCCAGAAAGGGACAAAGCCCAGAGGAGGAGAGTCTGGAGGGGGAGGCAGTTTGGGGCTGGCTGGGGACATGGAGTGAAGTGCAGACATGGTTGTCTGGCTCACTGCCCCCCAAAATGGACTCAGCTGAGGGGTCCTGTTCTCTGCACCTACAAGCTCTGTGTTAGACCGTGTTCCTGTCATCTAATAAACCTCTGTTTTACTGGCTGGCTGAGAGTCACATCTGACTGCGGAGTTGGGGTGCAGGACCCTCCGGCTTCCCCAGGACCCCGCCTGGGTGGACTCGCTGTGGGAAGCGCACGGAGGGGCAGAGGATGCTGAATGCTCCGAGGTCAGACCCAGGAAGGTGGAACCTGTGTGAGCTGTGTGTCCTGCAGACAGTCTGCTCACAGAAAGGAGACTTCCCCAGAGTCCTGACTGGCTTCGTAGGGAGCAGTTCCAGAGCATCGCCCGGGGACTCAGTGACATCCCCTCCCCCGGATTTACCTAGAAAGATCAAACTACCAGTGTGCTGCCGTCCTTCTCTGTTGCTGGAGCGGTGGCAGGTTCCTCAGGCCTCTGATGAAGGAGCTGGGGGCCGGCGATTCTCTCACACAGAGAGCCTTTTCCCAGCTGCATGTCAGGTGTTTGAATTAAACAGGTGTCAGCAAAGTGAGTTTTAAACAGTCTGACTAAAAATTCTCCCCCTTCCCTCCCGTTGGCTCAGAACATCACTCTCTGGCCAAGTCGGAATCCCACTCATTCTCCAGTTTTCAAAGGAGCCCTCCAGCAAAAAGGAGAAAGACAAGAGTTGAGCTTTCCAAAATTAAAAACCAACCCAAATCAAAAACCTCATCATGAAACGGGTCAGGCCTTGTTTTCTTCTGGTCACCTTTAAAAGGCAGCCGGCTAAAAAGCAGCAGGTTTTCCTGCAGGGTGTAGCCAGCCTGTGGAAGTCAGCCCTGCAGGAGCTTGTTAAGGAGTAGGGCTGGGGCTGGATTTCAGAGCAAGGCTGGGTGGTTTCCTGATCCCCGTAGGTAGTTGCACGAACACAGATAATGATTTGGTTATTCAAATCTTGTCATTGCACGACCTCTTGGGAGAGGTACAGGAGATCTCTGCTTCTGTCTCCCTCAGCTGCACTGAGGAGTGCTGGCCCTAGGCTGGATGGGGGCCAGCCCAGATGGGCCCTCTCGCTGCTGCCTTAGGGAGACTCCTGTTGAGTGCTTTGCTGCTCAGCTCCGCTGCGGAGCTAGAGTGACTTAGGGAGACCAGCGAAACAAAAGCCAAGGGGCTGGGAGACTTGCTGCTCCCTGTCACTGGGATTAGAGGCCTGAACACAAAGCCAAAGCATGGTCAGCTTAGGCACCCCATTCCTGGGTGTCTGGCCCTGGCTCCCAGGGTCCTGCAGACAGGAGTCATAAGTGCAAGCCTTCTCCCTCCTCCCAGAGTGATTTACATTGTTGCCAGGGTAGGAGGGACCACGGGGGCACACAGCTGCCTCTTGTATAGACTGGCCCTGTGCCCCCATGCACGTCATTTCACGGAGCCCAATGCTGCAGGGGGACTATCTCGCGGTGGAGGTCAGACAGCAGTGAACGCAAGGTACACTGTGGTTATGCATCCGGGTCGGACTGACTGCAGCCCTGGGGGCTTTTCTTTACTGCATGTTGGGGGGAATATGAATTTGCTATGGAAGATGCCCTGTGCCGTCTTAGTTGGAACACGGCACCGCATGGGCCCTGGGCCAGGTCAGTGCCCCGAATAGCTGTGGGGCTGAAGTTGCTTCCTACTGAATCTATTGGATTATTAGCTTTGAGTTTGAAATCCCACCCTCCCCTCTGATCCTTCCAGGCTGGTGACTTCCCCTTTTAGTTCCCAGGGCGTCAGAGCCCCCTTTGGGAAGGGGCTGCAGCCACCCCCATTGAGAAAGGTGGTCCTGGCATTCTGGGCATTTTTAGGCAATCCCACTAGTTAAGATACTCCCCATGTGCTGACGTGACTGGCAGCCGGCCAGCTGGGGCATCTTGCTTGTTGTGTGGCCCAGGATTTGGGCCCAGTTGCCCCGGGCCTTGGTTTGGGCTCCGTTTGTAGGGATCGTTCTCAGGAAATGCCTGAAACTGGCCTCCTGATTTCGCTAAATGAAAAGTCCAATGTTGCCCATGGCAGATTAAGACTGAGTCCTTCGATCCTTGGGATCCATGTCTGGGGGTTGGAGGGAACTTGAGGGTGAAGCTGCGGCAGGGCTCAGGCAGATTTCTGCCCGTCTCCCGCCTGCTGGGTTGCGCTGTGTTGCTTGGGATGGAGGGAGAGAAGAATCCATGGGGGTGGGCTTAGGAAGTGGTTTCATTTGGGGGGCCCTTGTATTGTGGTAGATCTGAGGCATGGTGGGTGGGAGCATCTCTCAGCAGGGCAGCTGGATCTGATGGCTCCGGAAGCTGTGATCCCCGCAGTGCTGGCTATATTGGAGACGAGGACCCTAGTGTGGGGGACCTGTTAGCGACACTGATCATTTGGGTGGCTGCTGCTGGCTTGACGCTCCAAGATGTTAATCCCCATCGCTGTGTGCAGCTGCGTTTGCCATCTCGCTAAGCCTTCCTGACAATGGACAGGCGGCATTAGGCCTGATGCTGTAAATTCAGGGCTCAGGGACAGGCAGTGCCTGCTTTTGATAGCTAATCGCCACATGGCTTCTCTGTCTCCAGCTCAGGGGAGCGGAAAGCTTGGATGTCACGTGACCAAGTCCTCCTATTCCTGTCCAGGTGGGGGTCCCATACGGGCTGTGTCTCATGCCCCTCCCTCAGCCACCTGAGGGCCCGCTGGCTGCGTCTGCCCCAAGGGCTCCGTGACATTCTCCCACAATGTGGGAGGATGTCACGGAAACCTGGTTGTGGACAGGGCCATGGAGAGTCCATTGCAGGAGGGCACAGGAATCCAGCGCAGGTTCTCCCCGAGCCAGGGGCTGGTCCCAGAGCCCATTGCAGGAGGGCACGGGAATCCAGCGCAGGTTCTCCCTGAGCCCGGGGCTGCACCCTGAGCCCATTGCAGGAGGGCACAGGAATCCAGTGCAGGTTCTCCCTGTGCCCAGAGGCTGGTCCCAGAGTCCATTGCAGGAGGGCACAGGAATCCAGCGTAGGTTCTCCCCGAGCCAGGGTCTGGTCCTAGAGTCCCTTCCAGCTCAGGTT
This sequence comes from Natator depressus, assembly GCF_965152275.1. Taxonomy (NCBI): domain Eukaryota; kingdom Metazoa; phylum Chordata; order Testudines; family Cheloniidae; genus Natator; species Natator depressus. The sequence goes on from NC_134246.1 coordinate 25,119,032, forward strand.
CTTCTTCCTATTCCAAGTGACTAACAAGTCAGCAGGGCCCTGCACTGGTCAGATGTACCCCACCCTTGCACATTGCATGCTGGCTGAGGGTCTCCCCGTCTCCCCGTCCTTCCCTGCAGAACTGATATCCAGGATCAGCTGCTAAAGGAAGGAGGGAGTGCGCTGGTGAGTGTGATCATCTGGCCGCACTGTGGTAACCGATCAAGGGTATGGCTGTGATTGCCCAGCTCCATGGAGAGGCTGAGCCTGGCAGGGCCCACTGGGATCGGGGGCTTGCGGGGCTGCTGTTGGGGTGCCCAGACAGGAGGCTCGTTCAGCATGCAAAGTATCATCAAGTTTGGAAGCCCTTGCGTGGCTGTTACCAAGCAATCATTAGTGCCTGGAACGCTGCTGGGCGTGTGCCTCCCCACAGACTCTGGGGAGATTCTTTCAAAGGCCAGGATGGCATTTAATTCCCCCTCTCTCTCCTCGCCTCTCCTCTCCTTACCTATGCAGCTGCAGAATAATTAGTCACCATGACGACAGAGACGGGCCCAGACTCAGAGGTGAAGAATGCCCAGGAGGAGCCCCCACAGCAGCAGCTGGAGGCAGCGGCAACGAGCCCAACCACAGTGACTACTGGCCCCGGCCCGACGGCCGACAACCGGGAAGCTGAGGCCAATGAGAAGCCCAGAGCCCAGGCCGACTCCAAAAGTGCAGAGCCGGTGAGTGGGTGGCGGGCCGGGGAGTGCCAGTCAGGTGCTCGGACCCATGGGACTGAGCGCTCGGTATTGGGTAGGAGGCTGCCTGGTCCCAGTGGGCAGGAGCCCACCCTGTCGTTGGCCACTCTCAGCAGAGGGAGGGGATGGAGATGGAGCCTGAGCTCCCCACTAGAGGGGGCTCTCAGGGCAGGCTGGGAAAAGCCTGCCTACGTTGCTCCTGTTCTGTGGAGGCCTTTGGTCTCCACGGCTGGCATCATCTGGCCCCTTCCCTCTTGCCAATAAAGGCAGTTTCCTTGCAGAGTGTGATTAGACCCACTGGGCGTGGATGGGCTTTCTGTCTCCCCGAGCCCCTCTGCACCTCAGCCACCAGGATGGCACTGAGGATGTGAGCAGTGGTATTATTAACTTCACACAAGCCAGCTGCTCCATTTGCCATTGGGCAGTGCCCAGTGGATCCATCCAGCCATTGCACACAGAGATACCATGCAGCCTGGAGCTGGCCCCCAGGATCTCCGCTCATCAGCCTCTGCCTGCTGTCTGCCATATTGTGCCGGGGCTCAGACCCAATCCAGGAAGTGCATGTCTAGGAGATGTGTGGGTGTGATGGCACTGGGTCCCCCTGATGGCACTGGGTCCCCCTGCGTCCTGATGGCACTGGGTTCCCCTGCGTGTATAGCCCACACACCCTCTTGCTTATCTGCCCTGTAGAGAGTTTGGAGAGTGGTCCAGAAGCTGATATGTGCCAAGTCGGTCTGTGCCCCTGCCCAGAGCAGCTGCCTTTGCTTTGGCTCTCCAAGCTCTATAATGGGATAGATCCAGGCTGGAGTGGCTGGGGCCTGTTCAGTGGGTTGGGGGCCCACCCCAGGCCACCCCACAAGGGGCTAGCGCTGCAGGGCTCTGCACGATTGGCATCACTTTACAAACTCAGCTTGCCCTCTGTTCCCTTCCCCATTAGAGTAGCAGAGCAATCTCCATCCACCCCCTGAGCAGAGCAGGAGGGACTCCCCCAGGACCTGGTCTTGCCCAGTGCTGGGTCGTGGCTTTGAGAGCCCCTGGCAGAGAGTGGGGAGCAAAGCTGGGAGCCCAAAGCAACCTGACCATGCAGGAAACAGAGTGCTACTGAGCAGCTGCCAAGGTCCCCACCCAGCCGCAGGGTCAGGGGCTGAGGGAGGCAAGTAGCCACGTGCCTCAATGAACTGATGCAGTCCCTGGCCAAGCTCAAAGCTGCCTAAGGGCTGCTCTAACCTGTGCTGCTGTAGAAGTCCTGTGTTCTCCAGCCCCGCCCGAGACACCTCTCTACTAACGTGGAAAGGAGGGAGTGGGGTGGAGCAGCTATCTCACTGCGTGGCTTTGGGGGATTCCCTCCTGCTGCTCTGAGCTGCCAGAGCAGCACCAGAAATGGGAGCTGACCCCATGTCTCCTCAGACAAGCCCATTCTTCTCATGCACACAGACGAGGGCTTCTCTGGGAGAGGTTTATTGAGAACAAATTCTCAGACCCCTTGGTGAAGCCTGTTTAGCTGTGGAGGAGGGAGCTCCATATGATCCCATCTCTCCCGCCACCAACCCTGCTCCCAGCCAAATCCCCAAGCAAGGATCTGCAGTGCTAGGCTGGTGTCTGAAGCAGGCGGGGCAGAGCTCTGTTTCTATCACACGTGGCTGAACTGCCGGCAATACCATCATGCCCCTACTCGCAGAGCGAGACAGCTCAGTGAGGAAGCCTGTGATGGAGAACAAATGTGGAGCTCACAGGTGTCATTTCCCAGGGTCACTTTTCTGACCCTGTTTGTCAGCCAGACAAAGACTCCGGATGGAAGAATCGAGCCTGGCTCGTCAGAGACCGAAATAATCCTGCAGTTTCATTTGGCTGCAGGATTCCTCTTTGCCTCGTGTCCGAAAGTGCTGCATAGCCTCCCTCCGCGCTCGTTAACCTGCCGACAGAGAGCTCCGCTACCTGTAACTCAGCACGTTGAGCCGCCACCCCTTCTCTAGTCCCCAGACCGTGCTCCTTTCCTTTGCCTCTGGAAAATAACTCCCAAAGGGACCGGAAAGAAAGTCCCATGCCTCCGCCAATGCACGAAGAGATAGGAGCAAGATTTCAAACCACCGGTGCCCGGAGACGCTGTACAGGCCCTCCCAGAACCCTAGGGACCTATTCATGTTGCCGAAGCCTGTGCCGCAGCCTCTGCCCTGCCAGGCTGAGGTGCCCTAGTGCGGGTAAAGCTAGTGGGGGTATCTCTGCCCAAGCTGCAGCCCCACTGTGCCTTGCAGTATAGACATACCCTGGGGCGCTTCTTGGGGGAAAGGACCAGGGGGAACTGTGATGACCTGACAAGGAGACTTGGAATCTATGAGCTAGGATGGGGAGTCTTAGCTTGTCAGAGGCAACATCTAAGCAGGCCGATGAGTCAGAGTTATCATGGCCAGGGAAGTTGTGTCGCCAGAGGAGGTAAGGCCTTTCCTGATGCAGTGGAAAGGGACAGTCCATACCCTGCCCAGGGGGAAATTGTGAACAGTATTTCCAAGCCGATAAATAATTGAAGCAAATCCAGGATAGCTGCTAATTGCAGCTGGTGGAGGGGATGCACAGTGCATGCTAGGCACCAGCTGCCAAGAAAAAGCCATTTAGACCCACAGGAGAATCAGTCCCCACAATCCTGTCTTCTGTGCTTGGCCACAGGCCACGTTGTTCTCTTGGTCACACTGGTGCCATCCTGGGCTGACTCCAGCCCACCCCAGACTTACAGGGCTGTGACCAAGAGCCTCTCTGTGCTAGAATGACCGAGATCAACAGCAAAAGGGTTTGACTGTCGGCTCAGAAAACATCTAATGCAGGTGATTGCAAAGAGCTGTTGGTCACTGGTGAGCAGAGACAGCTGGTGCAAGGGCAGTCAGAGCTTCTGTGGTCCCTTGCCAGCTCCATGACAGTCCTCACTTCCTGAGGCCACGTGGCGAGGCCCTCACTGCTTGCCCTGGGCTGGTTGGCTGGGCCTTGGAAGCTGCTTAAGGCCGAGAAGGGGAGGAAAACACAGGGGAGGAAAAAGTTTCTTCTCGGGGTGGTGTGAGAGTCTTGCCTGACCCCCTTAGCCACAGAGGCACAGCATGGGCAGCGGTGACAAAAGCGCCTCCACCCCTGCCCTACCAGTCTGCCTTGCCCAGACTGGGAGGTGAGAGGAAAGCTCCCTGGCCCACGTGGACAAGGAGAGAGTAGGCTGAGAAACCCACCAAGCTCGCTTCCATTTGAAATCTGGCCTAGAGCAGGGCTTGAAGTCTGTTCAGCAGAGAGCACTGGTCTGGCTTCCTCCCTCGTCTCGTGATGTGGGCAGCAAGGACTTGACTGGGACCTGAATCCCCATCTGGGAAGGAGACATGGGAGCTCATGATGCTCCTGCGCCATTCACCTCTCAGGGTCACCTGCTGTGCAGCTGCTCGGAGAAACCGTTCCTGCATGTTGTCCTTGTAGGGAGTTCTGGGTGTGCCGGGCTGCTGAGCCTGAGCTTGGTACCCAGAGTCCCCACAGGGGGAGAGTGGTGTCTTTTCAGCTGCTGTGGGGCAGACAGATCCTATCCTTTCAGCAGAGGGCTCTGTGGGCCGACCAGTGCATTACTTTGGGGGAGTGTCAGGCAGCCGTGACCCAAGCCCCAGGAAGCACTGATTTGCCGGCAGGCATTATTGTGTATTGAGTGCCAGTGGGCTGAGGGCTGCATTCTGATCAACATTGGTGTGTGGGAGAGACTTCCGGCTGGCCCAGGTCTCCACCTTCCTTTGCTGCCTGCAGCCCCGCCATGATGCTCCATGGTATGCAGGGAGACACGGGAAATCTCTTGGAAAATCCAGGGAGCAGGCTGTGCACTGAGGGTCCCTCCACGGCAGATCTCAACCCCTGATCTCAGGAGGTGACAGCCAGATTCATCCTTCAGAGGCTGTGCTTCCACTGCCCCAGGCCCAGAGCACAGGCAGGATGAAGCTGGGCTGGCACCTGCTGGGCTGGCACCTGCTGGCACTATCATGCTATGCTCCAGCTAGCTCATCTCCTGTGAGGGCAGGTGGTCTGCAGAGCCGGATGGCACTCAGCACCTGCCTCTTTACAGCCCTCCAATCAGCACAGGCCCCCAGGCCCAGAGCTAGGTGGTGATACCCTGCAGAGAGTTCAGTGACTGGCAGTCTGGTGAAAGAGGGTGGGGCTGTGCACGGGGGTGGGAGGTGCACACGCTGTGGTGGTGAACAGGCTGGGCTTTGAAAATGCCTCGTCTCTGGAATGTGCCAACGAGAGCCACAGCCCAGCACCGTGAGGGCAACAGGGACTCCCATGGTGCTGCGCAGGGAGGGAGGGGTCGCTCGCGGTCTCTCCCACCAGCTCCCATTTCACTGAGGGGCCCCAGGAGGGAGGGATTCCTTCCACCCTTGCCTGGTTTTCCCACCCTCCTCTCTCCCCACAGGGATCCCCCCCCATGCCCTTCAGTGCAGGCCAAAGCCAGAGGGGTCTCTTTGGATCAGCCAGTTTGAGGACAATGCGGCTCCCACCCCTTCTGCTCCCCACTGGCCCAGCATGCCTCATCCTGAGATAGCTCCCAAACCCCATGGCTCCCTTGTGACAGGGCAGGGTGCACCGGCTGGACCCCCACGTGGGTGCAGGAGGGTAACACACGTTTCTCATCCTCCAGGGCATGGATTTGGAGGAGAAGGACTACAGCGAAACAGACGGGCTGTCGGAGAAAACCACACCCAGCAAGACCCAGAAATCCCCCCAGAAAATTGCCAAGAAGCTCAAGAGCGCCATCTGCAGGGTGACCCTGCTCGACGCCTCCGAGTATGAGTGTGAAGTGGAGGTGAGTGACTGGGGTGTGTTGCCTGAACCCTGTGTGTCTGTCTCTGTCACCCCGTCTCGCCTCCCAGGCTATCTCTGCTTGGCCATCGTCCCCTTTCTCACCCTTAACAGGAAGGTAACCAACCACTGGACCAGTTTACCTGGGGCTGTGGGGGATTCTCTGTCACTGGCAAATTCTAAATGAAGATTGGACATTTTTCTAAAAGAGAGGCACTAGTTCACACAGGATTTAATTCAGGGAAGTCCTAGGGCCTGCGTCACACAGGAGCTCAGACTAGACCTCGGGAACCACATGCGGCTCTTTTACAGTTAAAGTGCGGCTCTTGGGGGGAGCTCAGGATCTCTGCCTTGCAGTAGGGTGGTGAGGTAGGGGCTTCTGCCAAGCGGGGAGGTGGGTCTCAGGGCTTCAGCCCTACAGGGTGTGCCTGCTGGGGCTCGGGGCTTCAGCAGGAGCAGGGCTGAAACCCCAAGCCCTGGCAGGTGCCTCCCAAGGGGCTGAATCCCCGACTCCTGGCAGGTGTGCTATGGCTCTCAAACTTCTGAAGATTGTTGGATGCAGCTCGGTGGGTCAGTAAGTTTGGCCACCCCTGGGCTAGATGATCCCAGCAGGTCTTCCTGGCTTTGTAATCTGCGACTTCCTTGGTTTTATAGCGGGAGGCCAACTTGCTTTGGACCAGAGAAATGGCTCTGGCAGCTCAGCGGGACTCAGGTGCAGCCGTCCCCGCCCCGTAGCTGTGTGAGAGGAGACCGGAGGCTGCGCGGGACGGGGAGGCTGCTCCCCGCTCTCGGCCAGCAGCTGGCTGAATCCAGGACCCTGCACCTCCGACATGGCAGCAGTTCTCAAGGCGAGAGGTCTAGACAGGCCCTGGCTTTTGGCCACTCCTCAGGCTGTGTAACAGGGCCAGGCCTTGCACTGCAGCATGGCAGCCTTCGTGGTCTGGGAAGGAGGTGACTGCCGAGCTGCAGCAGGGCGCAGTAAAGGGGCCTCCTTCCTCTCACAACACTGCAATGTCAGATGAACAAATTAATGGTGCTTTTGCGGCTGTCAGGGGAGGTATAAAATGGAAACAGGGACTGGACTCAGGAGAGAAAGAGGGAAAGAGAAACGTGTGACAGGCAGGTGCAAGCAGACACATGCTCACAGTCACTCACACTGGTAGACAGACACGCCTATATGTGCTCACACACACAAAACTACAGTAAAGGAACATTAGTAAGGTTGCAAAGTCAAGCATTCAGAAGTCAGGAAATGCCAGAGTTAAGGTTACCTATGCAGCCTTAATTTGTCCCTTTCATGCAGATGCATTCTGATACAGTCTTTAATGACATGATCATATCCACAGGACCCCTGCCTCGCCCAGTGCACAGAACGGAGGATGCTCAGGCTGCCATCTGCACTGCAAGCTAGGGGTGTAATTCCCTGCACATGTACACAGAGTCGCACTAGCTCTCATTGAGCTAGCGGGAGAATAAATAACTGTACCTGCAGTCGCATCGGCAGCAGCAGTCGAGGCATGGCATAGCCGCGTATAAACCTGCCTGAAACTGGTGGGTATGTACCCAGCACAGCTAAGCCAGGCCTCCACTGCCGTTACCTGAGGCTACACTGCTGTTTAGGCTCACGCTAGTTTGATGAGCCCAAAGTGTAGACGTAGCCTTAGTGAGCAGCTCTTCCATGGTTTGTTTTCTCCTCATTCTTCAATGTGTGGCCCCAGGCTTCACTGACCACCACTGTTCCAACCCTGCTCAGAAGCCAGAATTAAGTTTCCACAGGGGCTTTTTTATGCTGCTCATCACTACAGTATCTGAGTGCTTCACAAACATTAATGAATGTATCTTCACAACTCCCCTTTAAGACGAGGGGGGATTATCCCTGTTTTATGGATGGGTAACTGAGGCATAAAGAGATTAAAGTCAAAGGTACCCACTCATTTTGGGTGTCCAATTTCCGGCACCTGGGACCTGATTTTTTAGAGTATTTAGCCTTCTTCTTCTAGAGCTGGTCCCTAGCTGTATTCCACCGGGGGGATGCATGTCCTTCATGCTCCCGGAGCCGAAGAGTTTTGAAAGCAGAATCTGTTGTTCTGCATGTTTGCCCTGGCAACAGCTGATACAACTTGCAGGGCAACGGCTACTCGTGGCTCCATGCTTTGGGGTTTCCCCGGGAGGTTCATAACCCCAATGAGGACCTGCTCTTTGAAGAGATTCATTTGTTCAATCCAAAGATGGATGAGTCCTTACGCACTTTAAAGGGCTGCAGGGCCACCATCTGCTCCCTGGGAATATACACCTGCACCAAAGAGAAAATTCCACCAGCGATAATACAAGCCTAGACCGATGGCTCAACAGTTCTTCCACAAGAGGAGACCTTATAAGCCATCCCATAAAAGGCAGAGAGCCCAAAAGACTCACTTCCCCACACCTCTGAAGTGCGTTTCGAGCCCTCGGCTAAATGTTATTTTTGACGGGAGCTTGAGAACTGCAAACCATTGAGTCCAACACCTCCTGACTCCTACACACCCTGTGGTGGTTGTCTAGCACTCTTTGTCAACACCTGGAGTACCATAGCAATGGACGGATGGGTGCTCTGCATCATCCATTCCGGCTGTATGATGGAGTTTGCATCCCTACCCTCTCCAAAACCCCCTCGCTCACCCTCCCTTGAGGGCTGCTCTCACAAAAACATTCTCAAACAAGAAGCAGAATCTCTCTTACAGCGAGGAGCGAGAACGGGTTCCTCTTCAGTGCCAAGGAAGGGGTGTTTACTCAACATATTTCCTAGTCCCCAAAAAGAGAGGTGGTTGGAGATCCATTCTCACCCTCCACCATCTCAACCGCGTTGTGCACAAACTCCATGTTTTGTAAAGTCATGTTGGCATCTGTAATTCCACCCCTGGAAAAAGGCCTGTGGTTTACAGCTCTTGACATGAAGGATGTCTCCTGTCACGTGGACATTCACCCTGCTCCTCAGTGCTTTCTCAGATTCATAGTCAGCTCCATACACTTCCAGTACAGAGTGCTCCATTTCAGTATTGCTCCCACCCCCAGGATCTTTACTAAGGTGTCCTCTATCATAGTAACCGGTTACTGTAAGATAAGAAACTTTCTCTTACAAAGCACTTCATGTGTTCAGAGCACAGCTCCCATCAACTCCAGTGACAGCTGTGAGTGCTCAGCACTGCTGCAGATCAGACTGCAGGCTCTCAATCAGGCATCCAGAAAATGAAGAACATGCAATTAGTGCCCACCCATGAAAAGTTTGGTTTAAGTGACTTGGCCAGCATTATCCGGGAATTCTGTGGCAGAGGCAGGAATAGAATCCAGTTCTCCAGGAAAGCATTCAACTGCCTTAATTATGAGACTGTCCCTTCACTTCCTACAATCCCCTATCTTGTTCACGACATGCCTTCCAATTTCTGCAACAAATGAAATGGGCCCTGCAGACAGTCTCCTTCACTAATAACCTTGATTCAGGTCCATCCTGTCCATGGAATGGAGCAGGGGTCCTGTGGCCAAAATATATGATTGTGTAACTGAGGACTATCACAGTGCATGCTCACAATGTCGCAGGCCACCTTAATTCTGGCATTTCCTAACTTCTGAGCACTTGACTTTGCAAACTTAAGAATGTTCTTTGAACATAGTTTTTTTGGATGTAGATTTCCTAGGTTTTGCAAAAGGCAAACTGGAAAAAACAGAAATTCCTTCATGTGGTATTGAATTGACACCCACATAGGTCCATCAGCAGGGATAGAACCTTTAGCTCCATCACAGAGACCTCAGCCACTTGAGCTACTAGAGTAAGTGATAGCAGTGGTAGATTGTTATCCTGTATATGGGCCAGCATTAGAGGGGGATGAGACACACACTTTGCCAGTGGGTTTCTCTCGTATTTGCTGAGAGCAGAGGAATGGTGGGACTCAGGAGTCTTGGGTTGCATTCCAGGCTCTGGTGGGCGCATACTCTTTTACCCATTCTCCTGCCCCTCCAAGCGTGACCCCTTCTGCCCCATCCCCTCCAACCTGTCCCTGTCTCAGTCTTGTCTGTTCCCTGTCCCTGGCTCCTCGTCCCAGTCACATTCTCCTCACCTAGCCAATCTTATTTCCCACACCTCAGGATTCTCATCCCAGCCCCGATCTCCTTGTCCAGCCAGCTCCAGTTTCCCTCTTCCCAGTGCCTCATGTGATATGTCTCTGTCCTTCCCCCTTGCCTCCAGTCACACACTCTCCCCGCCCACATTTCCCATCCTCACTGGCTCCCAGTCCCAGTCCCCCCCATCTAATCACAGTGTTCCCTCCACCCCTATTTACTGACACACACAGAGACACGTTTTCACATGTGGACGTTCACACTCCTACACCCAGAGACAGGCAGACGCATGTGCAACCAGAGACACGTGTGTACGTAAGCACAGATAGACACACACAGACCCACACTTTCAGAGGCATGAGTGCACAGACAGGCATGCCAAGGCACACATTTGCACACCTGCATGCACAGATACATGAGCACACAGGTTTGGGAACAAGCCGGCGGCATAGCTCCGTGTCTCATCCCCCATCCTCTGATTTCCCACCTTCAGAGCAGAGCTCTCCCTTGCCAGAAGCCATTTCTGCTTGTTAGCTCAGTAAGGCACCGAGGGTGCCGTGAGCTATCTGGGTCACTAACAGAAATACACATGCACGTAGACACAGACGAATCCCCAAGTGCACACGTCCATACACACACGCACAAGAATGGAGCGAGAATGCAAGTCTGACTCATGCATTTCTGCACGGGGGCTGCCTGCTATTTGTGTATCATGGCAAAAATGAAGTGTTGGCGTGTGTGTATGTGTGTGTGTGAGAGAGACCGAGAAAGAGAGTGAGTGAGCCTGTGTCACTGTGATAGCGGCCGGCTTTGTTAGAGAGCAAGGGAGTTCATGCAGCAGGCAGAGCAGTGATACTCAGACTGAAGCTTGCGAGCCGCAAGCAGCTCTTTAAAACACTGTGATTTCATTATTAGCCAATCTAAGTTATTAACCAGTCAGGATGCGTTTACTATGCTATTAACCAATTGTAGAATACTTAGTCAATCATAGAATCTCGGGGTTGGAAGGGACCTCAGGGGGTCATCTAGTCCAACCCCCTTGCTCAAAGCAGGACCAATCCCCAATTTTTGCCCTAGATCCCTAAATGGCCCCCTCAAGGGCTGAACTCACAACACTGGGTTTAGCAGGCCAATGCTTAAACCACTGAGCTATCCCTCCCCCCAGTCATTTTGCTGTGAGGATAATACTGTAGATAGGTATATAAAAATAGTAAATGACACAATGAATTGTCACTACTGTGGCTCCTTTGGGTTATGTCAGGGGTGAAAGTAACTTAAAGGACTTACTGGTACTCTGGAGTCTTGAGCAGGGGGGCGTGGCCTCAACTGGAAGAGGCAGGGCCTTTAAATACTGGGGGCCTTTAAATCAGCCCCAGAGCTACCAGCTGCAGAGGGGGCTGGGAGCCCCGGGGCTCAGGGGTGATTTAAAGGGCCCTGGGCTCCAGCCGACTGCTGCCGCAGCGGAGCTCTGGGCTCCGCCAGCGGGGCTCGGGTGGTGCTTTAAAGGGCCCGGGGCTCCCCGCAGCGGCCAGAGCCCCAGGCCCTTTAAAGCGCCACCGGAGCCCTGCCGCCGCTACCCCAAGGGCTCCGGCAGTGGGGCTCTGGCGGCGCTTTAAAGGGCCAGGGGTTCTAGCTACTGCAGGGAGCTCTGGGCCCTTTAAAGCGCCAGCCTGGGGAAGCCGGTCTGGTCCGGCACGCCGTACTGGCACTTGCCGGTATGCCGTACCAGACCGTACCGGCTTACTTTCATCTCTGGGTTATGTTGACCACTAATTTGCATCCTGAACCATTGAGGACTGAGTATCACTGCTGCAAAGTGTGATCAGCCCATCGCAGGGAAGAGAGCGTGGACAAAGCCATAGGCACCATCTTTCTTAGATGCCGGCGGGGGCTCACCCCCTGCTCCGCTCCAGGCCCTTTTGAAAGAAATGAAAATTTGTCACTGAAGTTTATGAAACGAAACGAAAAAATGTCAATTAGAAAAAAAATAAATCATTTTGATTTGAACTGAAATGACAAATTTTCAAATGTTTTTATTTTTGTCCCCCACCCGCTCCATTTCCCCCTCCTTTGGAAAAAGGGGATAAGAAGTAAAAAAGGAGGGAGGGGGGAAATCGCCAGATCTGTACAGTGATTTTTTTTTCATTTTAAATCAAATCAAAACACAATTTTTTGCTTTGCTTTGATTCAATGGAAAACTGAAAAATTTCAAACAATATGAAAATGTTCACAGAAAAGTGAACGTTTTAAGAGTGTGAGATTTTCAGGCACCAGTTTCCACTTAGTCACCAGCCCGCCTGGCCAGATAAAGTGTGTTCTTGTCAGTAGAGTGCCTGACTCCTGTTTTCAGAACTACTAGGGAGGGTTGTTAAGTGTCCATTGAGTTTAAATAGTTCAGCAGAAGTGCTGTTAGCTGCTCACCTGCAGCAGAGTGATGCAGTGGAAAGCATATTGGTTGTTACACTACAATAGGGTGATTCCGCTTCTCTACCCTGTCCCTAACCTCTGTTTGTTGGGTCTTCCGCCCCCCTGTGAATAGCTTTCCTGCCTGCTTCTGCTGCTGTTTGGAGCTGTCCCAGGCAACATAAATTGTGACATAAAACTGAGTGGTTTTTTTGCTGCCCTCCTTGCTCCCCACCTGTTTGGGACAGCAGTCATGAAATTGACCCCTCTTGTTAATGTCATTCAACTGCTGCTCCACAAGGCTCTGAGCAGCAGTAGAGGCATTGGCGCTGCCTGTCTGCAGACTCAGGAAGATGGCACTTAATTGAGTTGCACTTCGTTTGTGTCTGGAAGGTTGTCTAAGAGCCATGAGGGCTGGAAATCTATTTTTAACAATATAAAAACTGAGATTCTGCCGCAATTGTATCCTCAGTGCCCCACACTCATCTGGAAGACTGTGACTGGATTTTTTTTGAGCCCTGGTGTCAGTGGTCTAGGAGCTCAGCAGACAGAGAAGCCATCAGTCTGTGTTTAGATCATGGGTCTGAGAGGTCTCTATTGCATGGAGATTAATTCATGTCAGAACCAAGGCCTTGAGTTTTCCCTAGATGAACGGGAATATTAAAGCCTGTTCCTGGGACTGAGTGGGTGAAGGAATCCGAGTCAGCTTTGTTCCATTGATCTCAACCCTCCAGCAGCCCCAGGCTTTAACTGTCATTTTTAATAACTGCATTTGTATTTACGGCAGAAACATTGTCACAAAGCAATAAATAGAATGGGTCATTATAGCAACTGAAATGATCTCTTAAAGCAGGAGAGATGAGCTTTTCCGAGCCCTGATGCAGCACATGGATTTCCTCACCCTTCCCGGGTGACTGATTAATATTTACCAAACAACGGACACAAGTGTGCGCCCACAAATATCTGCCTCATACTGGATATATAAGCCATATCTTGTTGTTTCCTTATCAGAATACTACTCCTGCATGTACCTTAGGAAACAGTAATCTCCTGATATCTTATTGCCCTTTGTTTCTGCTGCTGTTTTGTTTATAGCAGAAACTGTCGGTGGTGAACTCTGATCTTATGAGATTCCATTCACAGTGGAGTCAAGTTAAAGTCCTAGATTGTTGCAATCTTTTGTGTTGTGCAAATGGTAATTCTGGCTAGCGAGGAACCTCTGCTCAGAGAAAATTCCTTTGGGGAAAAAAGAAATTGCTTTATTAAAAGGGGGCTTGTGCTGTATTTGTGGTTTCTTTCTCTCCCCTTTTCACCCCCCCCCCCCGTATGTATATTTTTGCCTTAGTTGTGCATTCTAGACAATACTTATATCCATTAAAAACAAGCAGGGATGAAACACATAAATCCAATATCCTTGCCTGAACAAATTCAGCTCTGCAGTACTCCTATATCAAAAAAAGATATAGGAAGAAACAGAAGGGGTCCAGAGATGGGAGACTAAACCTATTAGAGGCATAAAAAGATTTCTTTACCAGGAGAGATTGAAAAGATTGGGACTTTAATTTAGAATTGAGGTAAAAAAGAGGGGTCAGGATCAAGGTATACAGAAAAATGGATGGTCTAGAGAAGGGAAATCAGGTGCCCCAATTATCCAGTCTCATATTACAGGGACAAGGTGACACTCAGTGAAATTGGAGAGTGACTCATGTAAAGCTGGTCAATGGAAATTATTCTTCTATCCACATAATTAACCTATGGAACTCACTGCCACAAGATAGCAAAAGGCCAAATGCTTGGTATGATTCAGAAGAGGATGGAACATTTAACTGGATAATGAGAACACCCACTATTACATTAGACAGGATAAATATAGGAATATAAGCGGTATAAACCGTCCTTCTTCAGGGCATTAGCCAGCCACTAACTGTCCGGGTCAGTTAGGAACTACCCCTGCAGGCAGGTTATTGCAGAATTGCCCACTGTGCGGTTTCCTGCACATTCCGCTCAGGTATCTTGTATTCGGCAAAGACAGGCTCCTGGGCTGGCTGGACCACTGCTCAGATCCAGTATAGCAGCTACTCTGCACCTGTGTTGCTTTAAAGTGGAAGGTGTGCCAGCAGCTGGGTGGGTCTCCATCACCCAGATCCTGGCTGCATCCCACATGAGAGGGGTAAACAGTTACACTGCCCTGTAATGTGGTGCTAGGGCTCTTCTGTGCACCTGCCCTATTTGCTGGTGTTAAAACTCTGTACCAAGCTGCTGAAACTGGTTGTTGCGGGATCAGTTCATCGAATGAATCTGCCCCATGAATCTATAGGAGGTGGGGCTGGCTCTCTCGGGATAGGGGATTAGGGAGCTGAGACAGGAATGTCCTAGAGGGAAACCGCAGGGGCAGCCGAGCGCAGGGAGGGAACTCAGGCTGAGTTTTGTGCTTTGTTATTGTTTCAGAGTCCCCAGTAAAGCCAAAGTCCAGGAAGAGCAGAGAGTGGGTGCAGGGAGTTGGATACTGACTCAGGATATCCCAGGGGACAGTCTGGAAGGCACATTGTCCTTCTGGGCCAAGGGGAGCATGCCTACAGCTACTCCCTTGATAGAGCCATTGCCTCCCCTTCTCCCCAGCCCTCCCTGTCCCCTTCAGGGTGACAATCGTGCCCACAGGGACACTCCCAGAGCGCCGAGCCCAGGCAAGCACGGGCTGTGGTTGCGCTTGGTCGCTGGGAGGGGGAAGCAAGGGGCAGAGACTTCCTGCATCCCCCAGGTCCTGCTTTTGCCTGTGTTCTGATGGACAGCTGCAGCATGACTGGCCTTGGAAAGTGGGAGGGGGATCCTGGCTCCAACTCCCCTGTCCGGCTGTGTCTCCTGCAGAAACATGCCCGGGGCCAGGTGCTCTTCGACATGGTGTGTGAGCACCTCAACCTCCTGGAGAAGGATTACTTCGGCCTGACGTTCTGCGACTCCGACAGCCAGAAGGTAAGGCTGGGGCACCCAGCTCTTTGCTGGGCCCGTTCGATGCCCCCCTCCCCAGTCCCATCCCACCCCGCCCTCCAGGCCACAGCCATGACCCCTGTTTGTGCTATTTCTTGTTGTTTCAGAACTGGCTGGACCCCTCCAAGGAAATCAAAAAGCAGATCCGCAGTAAGTCGCCCAGTGTGTGTGCTGGGGAGGTGCCGTCCCACCATGTGTTAGGCCTGGGCAGTGTCCTCTTCAGGCTGGCCAGGCTTTCAAAGGAATTCAGCAGCTGCCACTGCTCTCAGTTATGTTACCTCCCCATTCTGCCTACCCCGGTGGGTACTCCACCCCCTTGGTGCAGCCCAAGGGGAGCAAGAGAAGCAAGGGGAAATGTGGGGGCTGCGGCAGGAATACGAGCCTGATTCGCAGAGTTGCCAAGCGCCTGGAGTCCCCTGGAGGCGGATGTCAGCTGCAGATGCTGCTCAGCACCTCTGAAAACCAGGCCACTGGCATCCGGTCAGGGACAGCTGGGGAATGCCTGGCTGGTGCTGTGTGCGCCATTGGCAGAAGGGGCAGGCTGACATCCACAGCAGGGCTCCAGCAGCCGATGGACCACGTGCCACCATTCTTGTGGAGGACCTTTCTTAGGGCAACTGGCTGGATGGCTTTGCTGGTCCTTAGCCCTGCAGTGAACACACAGCTGGGCATCTCTGTGGGGCTCTGCGGGCTGCGTTCTCCCCTCACTCACACCGTTGTCAGTCAGGGGCCACTCCCCTGAAGTCCTGGCGTGAAGCTGCTGTGAGATGGGGAATCAGGCCTCGGGTCTGCGTCTTTTGCGGCTGGGTCGGGACAACGCCCCTGGGCTTGTGAGAGGGTGCTGTGAATGAAGGGGGTGCTGTCTGCTCCCTCTGCTGAGGGTGTGTGGCTGCCTTCTTCTGCTGAGGTGTGCAGGCCCTGGGGCTCCTTGGCAGCGGGATTCCTGGCTACCATACGATGTCCATGAGTCATTAGAGTTACCCACAGTGGGATGGGGGGCTGCAGAGCCTCTCTAGCTGGGTGGGGATCCCCATCCTTATCTACAGCAGTGACCCTGCCCAGCATCCAACGCAGTGCCTTAGGATCCACCCAGCTGCTAACAGACGTCCTTGTAACAGTCCCTGTTCCCTTGGAGAATGGGTGGGGAGGGGCTGGATCTACGTGACGCTCAGAGGGGGCTCTGGTTCCGCCAAGCTGAGCAATCAGGAGAGCCTGGGCTGGCCTGGAGTGGGTTCCCGGGCTGACAGAGCAGGGTGGGGCCTGGTCAGCTGGAGGAGGAGCAGGAGATCCCGGGCTGGCCGAGAGTGGGGGTGGCAAAGCAGGCTGGTTAGCTGGGCTGGGCAGTGGCTTGCAGAGACATTGTGGAGCGGGAGAGGGGGGCCTCACCAACTGTGGACCTCAGGGAACCTTGCTGGGAAATGTGAGGCTTGTTGCTGTGGCGACAGGAAGAGGTGGTGTCCCTGCATGGTGGAGACTGGGCAGATCTTGGCTGGGCCGACGGTGGTGGGGTCTGCGGGAAGCACAGTCTGTAGATCCCCAAAGCAACCCATGCTCGGCGGGTTAATCTCTCTGGGCACTCGGGTAGCAATCCCAGGGGAGTCGCCTCTTCCTTCTGCCTGTCCCAGGGGCCCTGGGCATTGAGAAGGGGTGGGACACAGGCACGGGCTCCCTACCCTGAGCCCAGGCTGGGGGCGGGTGCCCTCAGGGAGGACGTGTCCTAGGCACATGGGGAACATGCTCCCCCTTATTCTCTCTCTCTTCCTCTCCCTAGGTGGCCCCTGGAACTTTGCCTTCACTGTTAAATTCTACCCACCTGACCCTGCCCAACTCACAGAGGACATCACAAGGTGAGGGGCCATGGGGCACTCGGTACACTGCCACGCCCCAGGGCTCTTCCTCCCCTCCCTGGCAGACAGCATCTGTCCAGAGAGCCAGCGGCACGGTGGATGGGACCACGTGTGTGCGTGAAAGGCCACCTGTGTGTAGGACATGGCCACCTGTGTGTGTTGGGTGGGTCAGGGAGGGGACTGGCCCAGTGTGTAGTCTGGTGGAGTACAGGAGGTGTGCATGCGAAGGGTGTGACTGTGTTCCTCTGGGTGTGCTGTGGGGGGGCCTGGCTGGGAGGGTCTGACCCAGGTCTGTGGCCATGGGCAATGGGGTCCATCTTGGGTATGGGGCGGAGGGTCCATCCCTGGCAGAGGGCGAGGGAGTCTGTCTTGAGTGCAGGGGCACAAGACGGGGGGCGCTCATCCTGTGTGTGGTGCGGGGGGGGTTGCTCCTTGTCACGGGGGCACAGTGACGGCCTGAACTGTTGTTGACTGTCTGCCCCATGTACATGTACCCCAGCCCAGTGACCATCTCCCTGAGATGGGCGGACCCCTGTGCTATTTAGAATCTGCCTGGCCCCCAGAGAGCTCACCAGGGCGTTTCCCTTTGTCTTTGCCCCCATCTCACCAGCCGCCCCCCTTTTCTTCCCCAGATACTACCTGTGTCTGCAGCTGCGGGCTGACATCATCACGGGCCGCCTGCCCTGCTCCTTCGTCACGCATGCCCTGCTGGGCTCCTATGCCGTGCAGGCCGAGCTGGGAGACTACGACGCTGAGGAGCACGTCGGCAACTACGTCAGCGAGCTGCACTTCGCGCCCAACCAGACCAGGGAGCTGGAGGAGCGCATCATGGAGCTGCACAAGACCTACAGGTTGGCCGCCCCTCCAGCCCCGCCATTCCTCCCTTCTAGTGGGCAGGGATCCAAGCGGCTGTGCCCTGCCAGGCGCTGCTTGTACAGCAGCTGGGAGGGAGCCCTGGTGCTGGCCTGGGTTCCCTGCTAATAGCATCCCAGTGCTCATCTCCCAAGCAATTCCTGCTGACCAGACCCCCGATTCCCCCACACCCGCAGGATGCAGCTGGCAGCAGTGGCGTGGTTCTAATCAGCCTCTCTTTGCTCCCCGTCTCCTTCCAAGGGGCATGACGCCAGGCGAAGCGGAGATCCACTTCCTGGAGAATGCCAAGAAGCTCTCCATGTACGGAGTCGACCTGCACCACGCCAAGGTACCTGAGCCCCCGGAGTCAGGGTACAGGAGCCCTCTGAGGCCCTCTCTGTGCTTCTCCTCAGAGCTCCTCACTCCTCCGTCTTGCTCCCTTTCTCCCTCTGTCTCACACACACAGTCTGGGTATATCTACGCTGCCGTCAGGCGGTGTGATTGCAGGGCATGCAGACAGACCCACGCTAGTGCTTGTCTATCTAGCCCCGCCTGCCCAGGAATCTCCATACACACCGGAGCAGCTAGCCCGTGCTGCTGCCAGGGCTTCACTGCTGTTGTTACCGGAGCTGGCTTTGATCTAGCTAGATCAGCGCTAGCATGGGGTATGCCTAGATGTGAGGCAATCCCACTCCCGATTGCAATGGGGACATCCCTCGTTTCCTTTCTCTGTCTCTCCCCCTCTGACCTTTGTGGATGTCTCTGGACAACATGATACCCCTCTGCTCCCGGTGCCAAGGATCCCAGTGGTTTTCCATTCTCAGGAGGTGACAGCACTGAGAAGTTTGCCATTCGTCTCATCCAAGCTGGGACAAGCAGAACTAGAGTCCCAGGTGCACTCGTGTGGGGCCTCGCTGCCCTGTCATCTAGGAGATGCTGTCAGTCCTGAAATGTGACCCATCTGCCAGGGCCTGAGCTCACTCCCTGCCCCCGATCCTCTGAGCCAACAACACAGCTCTGTGCTGACCTCTGGCACCAGAGCTTGCAGAGCCAGCTGGCCAGTTTGGGGCCAACTTGGGGATGCCCTTAGCTGTTTATTGCAGAAAGCGCTGCAGGCAGCAGCTGGCAGGCCAGTCCTATGTCGAGCCACTAGGCCTGTCCAAGAACGAGGTAGGGAAGCATCTGCCCTGCTCACAAGAACACAGCGGGCAAGGGCAGCATGGTCATTTTCACCGCCAGGGTGACGTGTTTGTATCCAGCCCAGGCTGGTAATGGCTGATAGCAATCACCAGCCTATAAAATGGAGTGGGTGGGGCTCAGTCCAGTTCACAGTCGGCAAGTGCCCACATCACAACTGGGGCTAATTACACCCCTGCCCCCGATCATCTAAGCCAGAAGCACAGCTCTGTGCTGCCCTCTGGCGCCAAAGCTTGCAGAACAAGCTGGCCAGCGTTACCTCTTTGGGTACGGCCTTGCCTCTGTGCGCACTGAGCCGCGCGTCCTGCTGACAAAACGCTCTGCTCCTGCCGGCAAAGTGAAACCAGCTCCCCGGGCAACATTCACCCCCGCCAGCAAGCACAGTTCTACTGGCGCAAGGCACGTGTGGACGCTGAAGTGCCTGAACCGGTATAAACAGTCCTCCAGCAACAAGCCCACAATGCACCTGGTGCTGCAGCAGTGGCCGCTCTGCTTGCCGGGGTTCACAGTGCAGGGAAGCAGGACCCCCATTTAAGATCTCCAGTGTGTTTTAGAAAGGCTTCTTTCCCTGCCATCTCTACAAACACACCTGGACAAGCCTGGCTCCGGCTCCAGTTGCTGTGTGGTCCAGGAGCCAGGTCCTAGGTGTCCTCAGCCTGTGCGGGGAGGAATGCAGAGCGCAGCTTTGCCGTTCCCACAGGACTACAGATACGTACTCTGCCCTAGGAAAGGCTGTGGAGAACCTGCAGCTCTAGGGGGCTGCCCCCACGACCTGCCCCTATTGTGGCTAGCTTGATGCCATCTGAACCAGGATGCCACCTCCCACCCTGAGAGTGACAGTGGACACCTTGCATAGACAGGGCCTTGGGCTCCTTAGTGATTTAGGTGCTTCTGAAAACCTCACCCGGTCAGTACGTTGTAGATCGGGCCCCACTGTGCTGGCTGAGCTGCTGGGGGTGTGGTCCTGTCTCTCCACCCCAGAGGCTGCCCCAGAGCTCAAAGCCATGAGAAGATGGAATTGCCTTTTAAGGGCAGGAAACCCACACAAAAGAGCACAGGTGTCTCGCAGCTGTGAACAGCAGCCAGTGTTCCTCCAAACCTCCTGCCCCATTCTGAGTGGGAACATTCCCCTCCTCCCAGCCTCTCCCCACTGGTATCTCCAGCAGGGGATCTGGGTACCGCGTGATGTGTGGTAGCAGCCCAGTGGCACTGCATGCTCTGGAGGGAATGCAGTGGCCGCATTTTACAGTTGGCTGCAGGTACAAATTACCAGCCAGGCTACGGCCCCTGGCGTGGTGCTGGCTCTGGACACCTTGCTAGACCACACTGCCAGGTGGTAGCTGGAGGGCTGTTTGCTGGCCAAATACTAACCCTCCTACCTTGTCCTTAACCCTCCCTTCTGGCTTCCATCAGGACTCAGAAGGCATTGACATCATGCTAGGTGTCTGTGCCAACGGCCTGCTGATCTACAGGGACAGGCTGAGGATAAATCGCTTTGCCTGGCCCAAGATCCTCAAGATTTCCTACAAGAGGAGCAACTTCTACATCAAAATCCGCCCCGGCGAGGTGGGTGTCTCTTGCGAGAATCCATCCCTCGGGAGTTGGGGGGGACACAGGGCAGAGTCCATCCTTACCTCCCGGGTGGGTGTCAGGAAGTCTGTTCTCTCCCAAGGGTGCTCGTGTGCTGGAAAGGTCCATTGTTGTTGCATCGCACCAGAGCAAGGAGGCCCCCAAATTCATTTCAGCGAAGAACAAACCAAACCCAGCCTCTCATGTGTTTTATCCATTGGGGTGAAAAGGGGGGAAGGGTCTGAAAAAGGGAGCAAAAGTGGGATCATCCCCCCCCAAAGGAAATGGAACATTTGAAATTTCTTTTCCTTACATGAGAGAATTCCCCTCCCACCCAAAAGCTGGTTAGTGCTGAGGAAAATGTGATCATCCACAAATGCCATCCTGCTGCCAAGTGAGCTCTGACCCTGCCCTGCCACCAGCCGAGTCCTGACAGAATAGCCACCCCAGCCTGGGCCCCAGAGCATGCTGGGTAGCGTTTATAGAGACACCCGGTCTGTCATTCTCCTGCTGGGACCTTGGCTAGGAGGCTGTCGCCAGCCTGAGCCATCCCCCAGGGCCATAGTCTGAAGCAGCTCCCGAGCAAGAATCCCGGCTGTAACACGAGTCTGTCTCGTGTGCTTCCAGTATGAGCAGTTCGAGAGCACCATTGGCTTCAAGCTGCCCAACCACCGCTCCGCCAAGAGGCTCTGGAAGGTCTGCATTGAGCACCACACCTTCTTCAGGTGAGGAGGAAGGTCCCTGTAAGGAACCGCCAAGGACAGGGCAGGGCTCGCAGAGAAGAGGCGAGGTGTGCTGTCTGTTCCTGCCCTCCTTGTGCTTTTCATTGGGGGAGATGTTCTTCATTAATGCCCCACGGGGGATCTGCATGGAGGGAGGGCAGCGGTCTGTCTCCTTAGTGCTCCCCCTCAGCTGCCTTTGCCCTATTGATACCTCTCTCCCCTCTGCCCCACGTGGGGAGGGGTAGTCTCTGGGCCTCCCAACACTCTCTCCCTAGCCTGCTTTCAGCCTGAGCTCCATGGTCCTCCCACCTGATATCCCTGGGAGCTGCCCAGCTACAGAAACTGCACTCTGGCTTGGCTTCGCCCAACCAAACCGTGGCATATTCCAGCTGAACCCAAGCAGAGAGATCCCTGTGCCCTGCAGAGCGGGGTCCCAATTGCCCTGCTTCATACAAGGGGAATCCAAGCAGACTGCCGTGAGGAACACACTGTAACCATAATGCTGTCATCACTAAGGGTTTCAGAGAAAGAAAAGCCACCTGGAGATGCGTATCTCCCTTCCAGCTCTGTGGGGACCTGACCTTCTGCATTGTCTGATGTGTGGTGGTCTTGTCTAGCTACCTATATTCTGTCATCACAGCAACTCACAGCACCCCTGTGCAGTTGGGAAGCATCAGCATCTTGAGTTCATAGATGGGGAAACCAGGGCACACATGGAGGTTAAGTGACTTGACCAAGGTCACAGGGTGAGTCTGTAGCAGCGGCAGGAATAGAGCCCTGATGTCCTGAATTGCAATCTGGTGCCCCACCCACAAGGCCATCTTTTCCTTGCGTTAATGGAGAGTTTTCCCGGGTCTAATATGTAAAAGAATCTGCGGATGGGCTCAGTTTCTGCATGGCAGTAAATTGCATCCTGTGCGGGTTGGGACAGCTGCACTCAGGCCAGGTCTTTGCTGTTTGCTCTGCTCTGCCATGGCAATGCTTATGCTCACTCTGGAGTCTTCTGCTTTTTTACCTGCCAGTCTGTGCCTGGCTGGTGCTCCGCATGGTTTCCAGAGCTCGAATTCTGAACAGAGACAACGCGTCCTACAGACTGTTTTTTACTGTTTACAACCATTGCGTCTGAGGCCCTGGGCTCATTGCAGGAGTTTTGCCATTGGCTTCACAGGGGCCAGGATTCCTCGCCTTCTGCCCCCCCACAAGCCTTCCAGCTCCAGACTAGTAACTGCAGGGTCCCTGCAGCTGGCTGCATTGAAGACTGAGGCCTCAATTTTCAAGAGGCCACCAATTTTGAAGGCCCAGTTTGAGACCCTTGGAGCCTGATTTTCAGAGCAGCTGCAGATCAAGCTGGGGTCAGTGACTCTTGATGCCTCTAATAACCAGGCTCGAGGGGCCAGATTTTCAGCTCTCCTCTGCGTTTCTGACTGAGGTTGTGAGTACAAAAATTATGGGCCCCTGTCACTTTCACTTGGGCCTGCCCGTCCCTGATTGTGTCTGCAAATCAGGTGTTGACAGAGAAAGCACACCCACAGGAACCCCAAGGCCTGGTCAGACCTGGCCCCAGGACTCTCAAGTTGAGCTCCCAGAATTCATGGCCACTGTTGACCCCTGATACTTGCACAGACAGTGCAGGGAGTGTAGGGAAGAGTTCGCTTGCAGGATGGCACGTGGACTGGGGAAGAGAGCCTGCGTCTTGAGATGCCCATGCTGGATTTCCCAGGTCTCATGCTGCACAAGTCTCTGCTTTTATCTCCATCTGACACGCTTTCAGGCTGACAAACCAGCGTTTAATATATCAAGACATACGGCGCCACCCTTCGCCCTGATACATTCGCCGTGTCAGCCCGCAAGAGGCCAGCGCAGCCCCTTTAGAGCTTTGCTTATTTAGATGGGCAAAAAAAAATAAAAATGCCCACACATGGCACATGGTCTCCGCGGTGCTCTCGATTGCTTCTAGTAGAGACAGTTTGGTTCACTGGCAGTGCTGGGGAGGGAAAGATTAGTTTGGGGTCAAACCAAAAATGAATTTTTCCAAAATTCTTGGTGAAGGGGAAAAAAAAAATCCGTTTGGGGTGAAGGAACCATTCTGCTCCCCCTGCAGTGGAATGTTGGGTTCAGTTTTGAGCATTTTTTAACATTTAAAAAAAAATTCCTAAATAATATGAAAGGAAATTTCTAAACGAAAAGTTGCTTGCAAGAAAAATATTGAAATGTTTTGATTTTTTTTTTTTCAGAATTTTTCCTTTGTTTTTGTTTTGACGTGAAGGATGTAACAAAAGCAACACCAATTCGCAAAATGTTTGTGTCGCCGAAAAGATGTCTCCCGGCTGTAGTCCCTGTATCTCCCCTGCCCACTGCTCCCCCCACCCATACACAGAATACCCCTCATTTATACGCACCTGTCCCCCGCGTTATCATCTGATTTAGGCACATGCCTTTTTGGCTCTCACTTCACCCCACTGATGTCCAGTCCCTCACCTTCTACATTTGATGCTGAAGTCACAGAGATGTAGGGTGAGGCAATTTGCACCTTCACCATTTGGGAGAGGTACAGTGGACGGGAACAGCCAGTGAGATGGAGGCAAAGAGACCAGCAAGGAGGCAGAGGGCTGGGGAGTTCTGCTAACAGGACAACGCTGTTCCTGGAAGCAGGGTTAAGAGCCCAGGTGTTGGGGGAAGAGTGGCTCTTTGTTTGAGCTCCATCTACAATCATAGTTTCCATCCATGCCTCCAGGTAGCTGGATGTTTCCGCTGAAATGATCTGCAATGAAACGGCCACCATTAGGATTCAGAGTGAACAACAACCTCACTGCAATGACAATGTTTGGTGATGCCTCTTGGTCTTTTCCTGGTTTTGCCCCCCCACTGACCGCCAGTCTCCATGTTGATCAGTCCCTGCCCTGTGTGTGAACGGAGCTGGCCTGCCAGTGACACTCTGCTTTCCTCCCCCCTCCACCTGCAGGCTGGTGTCCCCAGAGCCGCCTCCAAAGGGCTTCCTGGTGATGGGCTCTAAGTTCCGCTACAGTGGGCGGACGCAGGCCCAGACCCGCCAGGCCAGTGCCCTGATCGACCGGCCTGCGCCGTTCTTCGAGCGCTCCTCCAGCAAACGGTACACCATGTCTCGCAGCCTCGATGGAGGTACGCCCCAAATTGGGGAGGGGGAGGGAGATTGGTTCACTGGTGGGAGCCGGGAGGACAGGCTTAGACTACGGGGCCGTGTGGGCGAGGGGCGGCTGGGCTCTGGCACTGCAAGCTCACAGCTCCCTGCTGCTGCTGTCGTCGACTCTTGGGGGTCAGGGGGTTAGCCCTCAGGAAGCTGGGAGATTGGTACTGACCAGCCACAATCATGCAAATGTCACCCTCACCGCGCTGCCAGTTCTCCCAGTCCTGACCTTCGGCCCCTCCCCCAGCTCTGCCAGTTTTCCCCAGACCTGATCCGCAGCCCCTCCCCACAGATCTGCCAGTGCACCTCCCCCAGCTCTGCCTGTGCACGCCAGTCCTGACCCACAGCAAGCCACGCCCCTCCCCCCTATTATTCCAGCCCATGTCCCCATCACTACTCGCCCCAGACCTGCAGCCTCGCTTGCTGCCCCAGTTATAGGTGTGCATGTGTAACCCACACACCACCTGGGCGTGGTGTTTTGTCTCCTCTAGTGGCGCCTTAGAGGGAGATTATGAGCCCCGCTCTACAGCCTTAGCTAATTTAGCTCATGCGGTAGAGGCTCCTGCACTAAGCTCCAGAGGTCCCCGGTTCGATCCCGATGACCGGGATCTGTCAGTGTTACACATGCAGATCTGCCAAGGCACCAGAAATGTTTTAAATTCAGATCCTCGAGTGACCCTTGGTGCTGGGTTCTTTCTGTCCCATGGATAGGCAGAGTTAGGGTGACCAGACAGGAAATGTGAAAAATCGGGACGGGGTGGGGGGTAATAGGATCCTATATAAGAAAAAGATCCAAAGATTGGGACTGTCCCTATAAAATCGGGACATCTTGTCAGCCTAGGCAGAGTTAGGCTAAACACCAGCACTGCCGCCTTCTATCCCCCAACGCTTCCTCTGAGCTCCTCCCTCCTTACCCTGTCCCCTCCTTTGGTTGCTCACAGGCAGTGTTTGGCTCTTACTGGGGCAGAGGATGCTGACATACTGCATCCCTCTTACCCCTCCCTCTCCCCATCCCCAGCACACCTCCCAGGCCAGCAGTCATGCTGATTCCCCTCCCCTGTCTCTCTGTGAGCTGCATGGATGACAGCAGCTGTAGCTTCTCTCAGGGGCTGTCTGGGGTGGAATCTGCAGACCCCCTAGGTTGGGGGGATTCTAGAGGCAGCTGCTGGCCCTGGCTAGTTGACAAGCCCCCTGCCAGAGGCAGGCCTGGACTTGATGAGCTTTGTGCTCACGAGCTGCTCGCAGACTCCTCCACGCCCCCGACAGCCTTTATGCTGCAGAGCGAGCGGCTTGCAGAATGGCGGGGGAGCAAGAGGGCAGTAAAGGGAGAGGGACCAAGGCAGGACATCAGCCTTTCCCCCCACCTCTATTCAGCAGGAACCATTTAATCCAGACACTGCTCACGGCAAGGATCTGGCCTAGCCCAGCCAGGCAAGTCCCGAGGCTGTTCAGTGTCTGTTCAGCAGAGGGCACCGGGAATTCCTTAGCTAAAGCTCACAGCTGGAGGGTGGACTCAGGGTCTGAAAAAGGCCTTTTCTTCCTCAGATTAGTCTGACTCCTGAGCGCCCCTCCCAGCGTTCAGCTGGCTTGGGGTATTGCATGTTTGGGCAATGGGCCGGATTCACCTTTGCTCTGCACCTTGGTCAATTACTCCTGCGCAGAGCGGATGTAAAACCCTCCCATGCTGATTTGGGAGCACCCACTTTATACTCATTTCAGAGGGGGGTAAGTGACGACATGAGGTGCAGGTGTAGCAGACCCTCGTCCAGTTTGCCTGACTCAGCTCGGGCTCAGATTTTTAATGGTATTTAGGCATCGCTCTGCTCAGCGTTGCTACGCCTAACTGATTCAGGTGCCTAAATTCTGCGGACTTTCCGTGAGACCCAGCTGAAGTCAGCGAGGCGTGGCCGCTTGCAAAAGGGGGCCCTACAGCCTTGCCTCGACTGGGGGGAAGGTGCTTTTTTCAGCTGAGCGCGCTCACCTCACTTGTGGACCTCACTTGATGAGTTAAGCTAGCCCCATTACGGGCTCGGCAAGGCCTGCGGAGCGGTGTGAGAATGGGCGTTAGTGAAAAGTCTATACCTCAAGGAGGGAGAGGAATGGGAGGGAAAACGTAGCCTGGACATCAAGGCAGTACCCCAGCCATGGAGGGCTGTGGAATTGCCTCCCAAGGGAAGGCTGGAAGCCTCGTTGCCTGGGACGTTTAAGGCGAGGCTGGCCGTAATCCTACGATCATATCTGTAAGGACCAGGCCTGCGTTGGCTGTGGCTGGGGGAGGGGTGGGGCCAGCTGGGCCCATCTCGTCCTCTTCCACCTGTAACCCCTGTGATCGGTGTGTTCCCCTCTGCACCCTGTAGAGTTCTCGCGCCCGGCCTCCGTCAGCGAGAACCACAACGGCGGGGCGGGGTCCGAGAGGCGGGACGAGGACAGCGAGTACAGCGGGTGGCAACGCTCCGAGGCGGAGGATGAATTTGAGGAAGTGACGACCCCGACGAAAATCAAGGAGCTGAAGGTACAGGACCCGCTGGGCAGAGACCAGGAGGGTGTCGGAGGCTGGTTTGCAGGGGTGCCCGCTCTATGGATTGGCTAGGGCAACCCCCAGCCTGCACCTGGAGAGAGAAGGAGCCCAGGATGCTAGAGGGGAGGGGCTGCCTCCCACAATCTGTGTCTGTCACACAGCGGTGTCCTTCCCTGCTGGGAGATGCCAAGACCTCCCTGTGAGGCTCTGGCACTGGCACTGGCCTGAGATACCTGCTCCCAATCCCCTGGACTCCAAGGTACGGGCTTGCCCGTCTTATGTCAGGAAGGGGGACTCTCCTCCTTTCCTTGACTCATGCCTTTGTTAATCCACCTTGGGCTCACCCATGAGATGTCTCCCATACAACTGGCCAGGGAGGGCTTTCCCAGCGGGATTCCCAGGGGGTCTCGCAGGGCATCAGCCAGGGCTGACACTGCTTGACTCCTTGGTGACAGCAGGGAAGGAGGCCCATCCCTAGGTATCTCCGTAGCAGTTCTGCTGGCCTCAGGGTTGCACTGCTCAAGCTGGGCCAGGGAGCAGCTCCTATTCCGATATACCTGGAGAGTGCAGTGCACCTTGCAGCTGCCTTTGGGGAGAGGCAGAGCATTTATAAGTTGGCCACTGTCTGAGCAGAGGACTGTCTGGGTCAGGGAATGGCAGCCGCAGCAAGTAGCCCTGACCAAGGAACGGACCAAGCACTGTCCGCTCTCCCAGTCCTCCTCCGCTCCCCACCCAGACACTCACACTGCACATGTAGGCACATGCAGACACTCGCACTGCACACTCAGGCACTCACACTGCACACCCAGGCACACAGATGCATGCACTGCTCACGCAGGCACTCGCACTGCACGCACAGACACTCACACTGCATACGCAGGAACATGCAGGCACTTGCACTGCACACTCAGGCACTCACGCTGCACACCCAGGCACACAGATGCACGCACTGCTCACGCAGGCATGCGCAGGCACTTGCACTGCACACGCAGGCACTTGCCATGTATGCACAGGCACATGCAGACACTTACACTGCACACACAAGCACGTTCATCACGGACACTCACACTGCATACGCAGGAACATGCAGGCACTCGCACTGCACACTCGGGCACTCGCACTGCACACCCAGGCACACAGATGCATGCACTGCTCACGCAGGCACTCGCAATGCATGCACAGACACTTGCATTGCACACGCAGGCACATGCAGACACTTGCATTGCACACGCAGGCACATGCAGACACTCGCACTGCACACGCAGACACTCGCACTGCACACACAAGCATGATCACTGCAGACACTGCATATGCAGGCACACACAAGCACTCACACTGCACACGCAGGCACACAGACACGTGCACTGCTCACGCAGGCATGTGCAGGCACTTGCACTGTATGCACAGGCACATGCAGACACTTACACTGCACACACAAGCACGTTAACCGCAGACACTCACACTGCATACACAGGAACATGCAGGCACTTGCACTGCACACCCAGGCACACAGATGCATGCACTGCTCATGCAGGCACTCGCACAGCACACACAGACACTTGCACTGCACACGCAGGCACACTTACACTGCACACAGACACTTGCAGACACTCACACTGCGCACGTAGACATCCCCAAAGATGGCCGTTGACACCAGATACTCACCTACAAATACACCTGCTGTCACACACACACACACACACACACACACACACACACACACACACACACACACACACACACACACACACACACACACACACACTGAAGTACGCTATCCTAGTGACACCAATTGGGTCTTAGGGGAGGTGTCCAGGCCTGTGGCTTCTCCTCTCTATCTCCACTTCTCAGGGGCCTGGCCCTCAAGGTCTCCCTGCCCTCCTTTCCCACTGAACAGGGAGGTGGGTTTTCTGAAGTTCCACATCAGTTTGTGACTAGAAATCTAGTGGTGTCAGCAGGGCATCGCTGTGGGAAGCTCACACCATAGGAGTCCTGTCTGGCACTGCTAGGGCACTGCTGTGGGGAAGCTCACACTGCAGGAGTCCCAGCTGGCACTGCTAGGGTACCTCTGGGGGGAATCTTATGTTGCTGATTTTGCCCCTGGCATTGCCCAGAGTCCTGTGTTAAACTGAACTGTGATGTATGTGACAAGTTCCCTTGACTGACCATTCCGGTTCCTTTCACCTTCTCTTTGCTGCCAGCCGGAGCAGGAAACCACCCCCAGGCACAAGCAGGAGGTATTCTCTCTCTGGAGCATCTTACTGCCCATTGGTGCATCGTATTATCCATCTCCTTTAAAACAACAAGCACCCCATCTCTTCCCCCCCCATACTATGTGTCACCCTATTTACTGGAATACAAGATGCACCCAAGCGTCAGTGGGGAGCCTTCCACTCTGGAGAACTGTCAGATAAACCCAGTAGCCAAGCACACAGATGCTTTCCCCGAAGCACAAGCAGCATCTTCTATCCCACTAAGTAAGGCAGCTCTCCTCGCCTTGTGTGTGTGAGCAAGAGCCCTCCCATGGTGCTAGAGCCAGGTCATCGTGCCATTGGGATGTCCTGGCTACTGAGCTCTTTACTGACTCCTCTACGTCTTCTCCTCGTGTCTCTTCTGTGTCCAACCCTCTCCTGCGGGCCCCAGCTCCCTCGCACGGAGCAGAACAAGACTCACATCCCCCAGCCCCGTGACTTCCAGTTTTCAGCGTTATCTCCATGCCAGCCTAGCTCAGAACTCCACATGGCGGTTCCTACCTGGGCTCTGTAATTCCACTGGCGAGGCGTGGGGCAGCATGGAGTGATGCTGCACCCCCGTTAGGCATTATTTCAGATACAAACCCTCGTGCCAACTGAACCGTTACTAGGGTTCCTCTCCTAGCGACAGCTTTGGTCAGGTGGCCTGCTGAGTTCCAGGACCAGCTCCAGCACTGGCCTTCAGGAAGTCACTTAAGATCTTTCTCTGTCTGTTTCACCCATCAGTTAATGGGGAGCATGAGGGCTAGTGCATAATGCTCTTGGAAGATGGGTCTTGCTAGGGAGGGTTATTGCAAGGTTCAGTGTCAGCTCAGAACCAGGCTGCTATTGCCTAGTCTTTGCTAGGGGTCTGTGAGGGTAATTAACCCTTGGAACAATTTATATGGGGATGTGGTGGTCTTTAAATCAAGACGGGGAGTTTTTCCCAAAGAGATGCTCTAACTAAAATCTCTGCCGTCGTATCCTGCACAAGGGTAAGCCCCTTTGGCAAGCGATCTGCTGTTCAGCCCCAGGTGGTTGGTTTATTTTCCCAGCTCCTGCAGGTGCCCGATCCTGTTCCCTCCATGGTCTGTCTCATCCCTCATTCCTCTCTGCATGTGCCATTCTCCATCGCTGTCATGTGCACCCCAGTAACTCCTTGTGCTAGTGATTGGCGAACCTCAGAATGGCTGGGTCTAGGATGCAGATAACGTTTTGGATTCTTATCCTAAACTTCTCTAAGCCTCTTGGGTCTGCAAAGTTGGCTGGACTTCTCATGAGAAGGGCCTTTCTCAGGCCTCTTGGCTCCTGCACAGAACCCAGAAATGTACAGGCTGCTACAGGAACTCAAAATAAGGGCAAGGAAGAAGTTTATCTGAACCTTTTTGAACCTCCAAACAGGTTTGAGTTCGGGGCAAAAATTGGAGTTGGTTCTTCTTCTTTTTGAATGGGTTCGCCCATCCCTAGTACAGAAATAGGGGGTCTCACAACCCTCACGATGTCATGGAAAGGATTGGGTCTGCTATAAAGATAGGGCCTGAATCAGTGCGTGGACCTGAACACCCCTGAACCCTTATCTTTATAATGGGCCAAACCCAAACCTCTAGACACCGTAGCACTCGCGGGAGGGCCAAATCCAAGTTTGGACCAATCGCCAGAATCCAGTTCCAGGGAAGCCTTATGGAAAGTCCAGTAGAACATTTTCAAATGGTTCCAGCTGGCAACTCTGTACAATAGATTGGAACAGATCTGGCCTACTGGCTTCAGGGGTGTTGAGGCATGATGACTCTCCAGCAGAAATCAACAGAGGCCAATAGAATCTAGTAGAGACTATAGATGACTGGAATGGAGGTGACTCCCCTTTGAGTCCCACCGTTCTACTACTACTGAGGATCATCTAGGATCACCCTGACCCTACATTTGGATCCCAGGGACCTGGGCTTTAGGATGGGAAAGGGGTACATTGATCAGTACCAGAAAGTACGTGTAAGTTCTGCTGGTCACTTTCAGCTGTTCCCTGGAGCTGCCCTAGTCTGCAGGGTGATTCCCGGCACATTTGGCTCTTCAGATCCCACATTCAGGCTCAGCATGAAGCAGGCCCTCCCTTTCCCGCAGCGATCCAATCTCTGCCTCGCTAGTTACCTTCCCGTCTCCCTCCCAAAGTTTTTAGACAAACCAGAAGATGTTTTGCTAAAGCACCAGGCCAGCATCAACGAGCTGAAGAGGACGCTGAAGGAGCCCAACAGCAAGCTAGTTCACAGGGACCGGGACAGGAGGCTGCCTTCATCACCAGCTTCTTCCTCACCCAAGAATGAGGATGAGACGCCAAAGGGGACCCCGGAGAAGGCCAGTGAGGTTCGTTCTGTCCTGTCAGTTTTGTGAAGGGGGTTTTCTGTTGATTTGTGTCTGTGGTTTGGTGGGAGGTGAGTATAATTGGTGCCCCGGGATCCCTGTGCTCTGTGCCACCCAGGAAAGAGTTCAGTGGAGGGTGTGCATATGGCAGCAGCCCTGGGTTGGCCTGTGGATTTGACCTCTTCCCTAGCCTTTGGCAGTGCTTACCCCCCGACACCACAGGAAGTGCCACACCCAGGCATTTGAGTGAGGACTAAAGCCCAACCTCCATCTCATGCAGGGTTTGGCCAACATGGCTCCATTGCTCCAGCCAGGGGAGTGGGTTGTGTAGCCCACCCCATGGCTGGAGCCAGTGCTCCTATCTGGAACCCCTGTTGGGTGTCTTACCTCATCCTTCCTATCGTGATGGCTTCTCTGCTTGCTTCAGGGATGCTACGGAGGAGTCAGGCCTGAGGACTCTCCATGGCTGATTTCCCCGTGCTTGCAGTGTGGAGGGAAGTGAGCGCATAATGCCGGCTGAGCTGTCTGTGGTGCCAGAGTGCAGCTCTGTGCTAGATTCTCCATACGTCCACCATCCGTGACAGGGAGCTGAGAAGCGGGTCCTCTGGGCTCGCTGGGGTAGGCAGGGGAGAGGCTGGCTGCTTCTGGCTGATGTTGAGGGTTTCCGGCCCTCACTGCTCCAGAAGTGCTGGGAGTGGGGTGTGGCCGGCCTCACAGACTCTGTGCTTGCTGGTTGATGCTCCGTTCTGTCTGCAGGGGAGCTCTGGAGATGGCTCTGCAGTCCTGGCATCTTGTACACAGCCCCTTGCGGCGTTAGGGGAACGGGGCAGCAGATACCGCGGCATGTTGAGCTACCCCCCACTGGGGCTGTGAGCCCGAGATGAGGAAGGGCAGGTGAAATCAGTGAGCACTGTGCTCTGCTGGGCAATGGCTTGGACATTCACCTGTGGAGAAGCAGCTTGAGGTGGATTGGGTGGGTGAGCTGGGAGCGGGAGACTGGCTGTTTCAACCAAGACATGGGCGAAAAGCCACAGCAGGTGTCTGGGCTTTGTTGGTAAAGGACGCCACCTGCCGCTAGCTTTGAGCATTGACTCCCTCAATTCATGGCTGAGGACAGAAGACCTGAGCAGCATCTAAATGGCAAGGCCCTCTCTCTGTCCCGCTCCCTGCCCCGGCTGCAGGGCCCCCTTTATCTTGGATTGGCTGCCAGATTTGTGCTTTGTCTGTACAATGCCGTGCACACCTGTGGAGCTGTATCAGTACTGCTCGTAGCCATAATGGGGCTGGTGGTCCCCAGCCCCTTTGACCTGGAGATGCGGAAGGGTTCTCTGAGCAAGTTGCCGGGGCATGCCTCATACTGGAGTTGCCAGGACCGTGAGGCAGGCCCATTGCTGTCTCTCAGCTGACTGAGGCTGTAGAGCAGCAGGGGGGTAAGGGACACGGGCGTTTAACCCAGGCTAAGGAGGTTTTATGGTCTGAGATCCCTCCGACGTGGGCTCCTCATACCGTAGTGCTGATCTCCGGCTGATCCTGTCACTGGGGCGTGTGGGGGAGGGTTTTGGCACCTCGTCGGGGTGGCTCAGCAGTGAGGGTGGCTGAGAGGACGGGGGCAATAAACTGGCAGCCTTGCCAGCCTGGGGAACTATCAGCCATACCCAGTCGTTATCCCTTGCCTCCAAGCCACCATGAACAGAAAGCAAAACTTCCAAGTGGGGCCTTCTACCCGCAGCTTCCACCTGGTATCTCCCTTCCTTGGGGGGTACCGCAGAAGCCTGGCTTCTCCTACAGCCCCCCTCTCCCTGCAGCTTCCCGCAGCTCTTTAAGGGAAACCCCATCCCCTTCTCAGCTGGATCGGAGGAGTGAGGAGGGCTGCCTAGCCTCAGGCTTCTGGCCCTCAGAGGGGCAGGCACCCTGGTCCATTGTACCTGTCGGGGAGAGGGTTCTGTAGCTGTGAGGGTGGGAGTGCTTGTCACTGGTGTGGGAGTAACTACCTGCAGATCAGCCCCTCTGGCGCTCAGCCTTGACACTGCCTGGTGGGTGCTGGGCTAGATCGCCCTGTGCCGGGGCTCAGGCTGGCGGGCAGGCCGCGGGGCAGCTGAGGTCAGCAGGAAGGAGTGCATCACTCAGCAGGTCTGCAGTCACTGGCAGTGGGCAAGGATGAGATTTTTAAACAAATGGAGAAAGCACGAAGCCCCAGCTGGGGACTGCAGAGCTGGAATATTCATGACCATCATTCATTCATTTGGTCATTTATTCATTCGTTCTCATTCTCTCTCTCTCTCTCTCTCTCTCCCCCCTGGCTGTGGGTGCTCGGGCTTCCCTTGCTGAAACAGAGGATGGAAGAGGATTTCCTAGAGGAGTTTTCAGCTGAGCATGGAGCTGCCTTATCCATGGAGTCTTTCACCCAGAAAAGTCTTGCCTCTTCTCCTGAGGTTATCATCAGCCTTTCCATTTCTCTCTCTTTTCCCCACCCACTCTTTGTCTCCGTTTGTTTACTGGACAGCCATTGCCAGGCTGTCTCTGTTTGTAGCCCCTTGCGTAATTCACCTCAGGGCCCCTGGGAAGATTTCCTGCCAATGCACCAGCCATGCATGGGCAGCCAGTCAACTGCTAACGGGGCATATTCTGAGCTGGTTCTCCCATGGTAACCAAGTGATAAGGGTGTGTGTGTGGAGGATTAAAGGCATAGACAGGTCCAGCACTGATCTCTGGAGCAGGGTTAGTCATCAATACCGATCTGGGAGCCTCTTTACGTTGTCTTAGAGAATACTGGTTTGGCTGCGGTGTTGGTGAGAGAAACCAAGCAGCGAGGCTGAGCACTTCTTCCATTATACCACCTAGAGCTGTGGTGTTGAAGCTGGTAATCTAAGCAGGGTTGGGTCTAGTCAGTTCTTGGCTGGGAGCCGAGCCCTCCAAGGAAAACCAAGGTGCAGCAGGAGGTGGTGCTGGTAATTCAATCAGGAGATGGTTCTCTTTAAGTCAGTATAAAGGTAGACAGAGCTAGGTGCTATGCTGGAGCTGCTCTGTCTCCTCAGAGATGTAAATCTGAGGTGCAGACCACTTTTCCCTGATGATCCCTGAGTGTTTTTCTCAATAGAGGAGGTGCTAATCCTGGTGTGCTGGCCAAAGTCCATTTTGGGTAATTACGGGACATTCTACCCACTTAAAGCTCCGCTGCATTTGCATTTGGTTGTGATGACTTTCTTCACCTCCTATCCTAAATGGTTGGTTAGGGTTGTTGCTACGTGCTTTTAACCAGCTGCTGTCCTGCTCCCTGGAGATAGGTCCAGTTAGGCGATGTATCGTGGGCAGACACTTGCGGACGCTGTTTTTTCGCAGTCCTCACTCAGGCAAAGCTTCCGTTCCAGAAAAGGGGGTTTGCCAGAGTAAAATCTGAGCAAGGACCCTAGGGTTTGGCCCACCATTTGTGAAGCACAGTGGGACCCTTCTGGATGAAGGGTCTTGTAGGAACGTATGGGGCTATGCCCATCATTCTTCAAGGGTCCATTAATTTGGAGTGCCTCACAGTTTAGGAGCTCAGATACCATGGTGATGGGCGTGGTATAGAACAGAATACAACTCAGAGCAGTTACTGTCTGTCTTAGGTAGTTAGATGGCCTCCATCACCTAGATAGTTACCCTCACAACACCCCTGTGAGGTAGAGCCTGCTGCTACCCCATATTGGGGCCTGATTTCCAGAGGACCAGAGCTCCTGCCTCTTCACCTTAAATGGAGCTGCTGCCTCTCGGCACAGTGCATAATCAAGCCAATGGCCTTTCACCCGCAAATCAGTGGATGCTTCTGAAATATTTGGTTTATACCCATATTAAACCCTCATAAAAGAGCCCCCTCCCCACACGCAGTGGAGTGAGTGCCTCTGTGGAATCCAGTATGCCCTCGCTCTCAGGTGTTTGCCCTTCTGGGAGGGAAATGAGTCTGTCGGTGCCTTTGCTCTTTATGTTTCTCGTGGTATCGATTTCTTGGTATGGCGAGGTGGGATGTGCGTGGGGGGGAATATTACCTTGGAACTTTCCACTAGGCGGAAGAAAACTAGGCTTCAACCTGGTTCCCCTAATGTGAGTTTGCTCTGTCTACACAGGGGAGAGTGAATCAGATTCTAGCTTGGTTGGGGCAGAGCCGTGCTTAAACATGGTGATTTCTGCCACCTAGATGGATCCAAAGGGGAGCTGAGAGATATGTTCTGATTAACCTACCTCGATGAGGGGGAAGATGTGAGGCTGTCAGTGCTTGGAGCCAGGAGAGGGAGAGGGGAGCCTGGGGCCTTTGCACCCTGTTAAGATATGGTTGTGCGACAAGGAGCCTTGGGATGCTATCCCTTAACTCAGTTATCTCCTGGTGGACCTGGCAGCTTGTAACTGCTTTGGGGATTGTTTGCAAACCCTACTACAACCTAGCACAGTTGCAGCCTGCTTTGCATCCACCCCTAACGTGGTTACCAATAACCCTGCTGAGAAAGTGCACCCTAGATTAGCCCCCCATGGGCCAGCATGGCTGGTAAAATGTCTTATCCTCTGTGAACAACTGTATTGGAAAAATACGTTGGGAGCCCAGTGCTTGCCAGCTCTTTCTAAATCGGATTGTTTCTCGCGCAGTTCGAGCCAGGGTGAGGACAGAGCCGAAAGCAGGGTCTGATGTAACAAAGTGCAATTGCAGAAGCGCCCAGAAGGGTAGGATGGAAGATGCTGTAATTAAACAGCCCTGTTTTGGAGAGGAAAGGGGCTGAATTTCTGGTGCTCTCAGGAGCCCTGGGGGCTCTTTGATAGGACAGTCGGATGCCTCACGCCAGTTAGTCCTGCATCTGATTATCCAAACAATGCTCCAGATTTTCCCCCACCCTGCTCCGCAGACTTGTACATAATTGTGTCTGTATCCAGCTCACCAACTGCAAAAGCATTTAAGTCAAGAGTTCCCCCATCCCTGCTCACTCAGAACAGCACACCAAGGCAGAGGTCTGCAATATAGGACTCATCACAACGGCCCACTGGAAACAGCTCCTTAAAATCCTGGCACTGGCTGTCCAGTAAACCACAGGGGCAATGCCTTCCAAAGACCTTGCTAACTGTACATGGTGAATTTGTGCAAAGCAGGTAGCTCTGGCCAGGCAAGTGCAGAGGGTTCAATATGCCAAAAGGATGCACTGGCAAAGAGGCAAGTGCAGTCCTTTGGGAACGTGGGCCTCACGTCTGGATTTGGTGGCTGTTTGAACAATAGCTAGCTAATAGAAAGCTGTTGGAACGCAGTGGGCCAGTGGCTTTTATTAGCAAAAGGACCTGATCTGCCACTGCCTTACTCCAGTTTGGCACCTTTTATTTCAGTGACGTTACCAGCATAACAGTGGAGTTACACCATGGGGAATCAGGGCCAGAATCTTTATCGTTCAAGCAGGTTTGCACTGAAATGGTCTGATCACCCCAGGAGAGGCTGGTCAGATTATGGTACAGGCTGCACGGCAGCTTTCCCCCATCTGAGGTGTGTTCCTCTGCATCCCCATGCTGTGGGTTGGTTTTTTTATGAAATGTGTCCACTCTTGCTAGCTCTGTGCACTCCTAGCATGGAAATGGAGCTTGGAAGCAAAACCTCCGTCATAGAGTTTATTTTGAAAAAAATAAAAAACCCAGCACGAATGGGGGGCCATAAAAGCATGGAGTGCATTTAGCACTGTAATCTTTCACTCTGATTGTTGGAAGCTTTTGGTGATTTGAAACACTCCAGTGCAGAGCTGGATTGATTTCAAGTTTTGTTTTCTATTTAATTCCAAGTGTTTATGGCTGTGAGTTGAGGGTTTGATGTATGGCTGCTGCGGCTTTGTCCTTGTGCAATCCAAGCTCTTAATGGGTAACACCAAGTTCTTTAGTTTGGAGTGTGTTTAAGAAATGGATGGAGACCCCCCGCCATAGTGCTCCATACTGTCCCCCCTCTCCTTCCCTCTGTGGAGTCAAATGTCCAAGTCCATTGTGTATTCAGGGAAATCATTGGGACCCTTCAATTTTAAGGCCAGTTGAAACTAGATTCTCTTCCTCCCACAATCCCCCACCACCACCAAGTCCCCTTTTACAGGATGTAATTCTTGGGGTTCATGCTGTTTTGTAAGGAACACTTCAGGGGCCAGATGCCACTTTCTCTGTGGTGCTGGGGTCTGAGGCAACAGCCAGGCAACTAAACATGGTCTGATTGGCAAGGCTTCATCTCCAGCTAAATGGGGATGCCAGTAGGCCCGCAGAGCAACACCGCAGGTTGTCTCAGGAATGAGAATGAGCGACTTGTTCTCCCCTCAGCTTTCCAGAGCGCCGGTCAGCCTAGCTCTTTTCTCTCAGTCCAGTTGGGCCTAGGCAGATGGCAGACATGCTGGAGATGACTGAGGGGAAAAGAACAAGCGGGTCCTTTTATACACTGAGTTGGTGAGGTTGTGCAACCTGGTCTGACCAGATCCCTCCGCTTCTCATGCCACCCTCCCAGTCGCCACAGAAGGGGGCCACGGAGGTATCTGACAGCCTTATCTGTAGCCAGAGAGGAGCCATTGATAGTCTTCACACAGGTTGGCTCATGGGGCCCAGGGCTCTCCACTGGGGTTGTTGTTTTACCTCCTTTCTAGCCAGATCTGTCTTCACTGAGGAATTTATGGTGACCAAAGCACAGCTGCAACATCCTTCTGCCACTCATGCCAAGAGTGGCAGCACCTGCCACTGAAAGAAGATCCATTGTTAAAGCTACTTTGGACTTGCCAGCTCCAGTTCTCTCTCCCCTGGCTGCTGGTATCTCCTCTAACATCATGTGCTTCTCTCCTAATGAGACGGTTGAGTGACCTTCTAACTAGTCCACGTCTGGCCCCAGCTGCCTCCTGCTACATGGCCCAGTCGAGGCTGACTTCTCTGCCTTGGACTGCCTGCAGAAGGAGCTTCCTGAAAGTCCCAACACCAGCCAGGCAGCAGGGCAGAGAAGTGTGTGCCCAGGAGACACACTGAGTCAGGGCATCCTCCAGGTAGGCAGTTCTTCTAGCTAGGGCCGGCCACTGTTTAAAGTTGGCCTCCTCTGACAGAACACCCAAGGGAGAGTTCTAGTGCACAAACCACCCCCCACTTCTGGGGGCAACTCACTAGGAGTATAACTGCCCCAACGGGTGCAAATAAAGGGGGAGAAATGAGCTCTCTCTGTCAGAATCCCCAAGGCCTTTTTCTTTTGGGTCCTGTCATTTATATGTATAGGTTGGGGGAGAGGGCTGGGACATTGGATTGGGGGTTTTCACTGGTCATTTCAATTATCCCTGAATTTAACAGTCCTCTCTTATTCTCTCCCCCGTCCCCATGGCAGCTTTTTCGTTGTACAGCATTTTCTTCCTTTCTCCTTCCTTTTTTTTTCTCTCCCCTTTTTCGTTTTCTCTCCCCTTTGGCAGTTTTCTTCTCTCTCTCTTTCACTCTCTCTGCAGTTAGTATTTGGGACTGGTGTTTCCACCTTCTGCTCTGAATGACACCACATGACTAAGTTGTGCACAGTTCAACACGAACACACAGTGCTAACTCCCCCGCCCCCATCAGTGCCCGCCGGTACCCAGGGCTTTGGTGGATACAGTAGTTTCTGCTCATTTTAGTTCAGGCCTCTTTCCAACTCACTCTTTTCTCTATTGGAAGAGGAGCAGTGCAGCCAACTGCAAATCCTTTGGTGCTGAAATTTGCTGTTTTGCGCTGCAGAAAATCAGCATGGTCAGCCTCCAGAGACACCGTCTTCTACAGCAGGCTGCCCTAGGGTATGCTGTCTCTCTGCCCCACAGTGTACTGTGCTGGGAATATACTGCAGTACAATCCATATCCCTGCACGGGCTCCCTGCAGCATGCTACACTGAGCCCTAGCAAACCAGTTGCTGCATGACGATGCTGCAGTTTTGATTCAGTTGCAACTCAATCCACTCTCTGTTCTGATGTGCTCCAGCAAAGCAGTATTCTAGTGTCATTAGAGACTACATACCAAGTGAGAGCTTTAAATAAACACACCCTGAAGTCCTGGCTGCTCTGTGCGAGCGGTACAAATCCCATGACATCGGAGTAGACAGTTAGCTTGACTTTCCTGTTGAAGAAAATTCCCATCCTCTGGCTGTTGCGTTCCAGTGGGTTATTTTTAAGAGCAGGTTAGACAAACACCTGTCAGGAATGGTCTAGATAATACTTACTCCTGCCTTGAGTGCAGAGGGCTGGACTAGAATACCTCTCGAGGTCCCTTCCAGTCCTATGATTCTATGATCCTATGATTTCCCACCTTCCACCCTAGCAATGGCTGAACTCCAGCAATGCTGTGTGTATACAGCTTGTAAAGTTTTTAGCTGTCCTGTGACATGAAAAGTGTAAAACGTGGTGCCTGTATGCTAATTATATTAATAATTAATAATGATCTGGCAGCCCACTCCACTGTGTAGCAACAGATCTCTACAGCCTAGATGCATGGGGTTGAATAGCAAATATCTTTCCATGTCCCTGCTGCAGGATGCTGCCTTTTTGCAGTATACTGTAGCTTGTTGTACTGCTTTTCTTGGTCCTTGCTGCAGTGTTGGTAGCTATACCAGCTGTTGTGACCTGAATCCTTGTTTTTCTAGATTGTATTTTGTGATGGGCCCCTTCCTGAATTGCTGGAAACTCAGATAAATTGTTCCCTCTGATCAGGTTTGTCTGGAGAGCTGGGAAATTAGGGGAAGATCTAACTGCAGTCCATGCTCATGTGACTTGGTGTGCCAATGCCAAACTCTCCACGGGTGTCAAGGATGTCTAAGAAGTGGTGATATCATGGGACCACCAATTTGGGAACTGACTCAGGGTTGCAGACCTGTGCTAACTGGGTGGTGGGCTCGGTCTCAGAGGAGAAGGGGCTCTATAGACAGATGAATTAGCAGAGACACAAATGCTCTTGAACAGATGTGATGCTTTCTAGCAAACAGCTGTGGCAAAAATCAGGGATTGAGAGGAAATCAGAGATTTCTAGCATTGTTAAAAACATTCTCACTATACATAAAGGACTGTACCTAATTCTCCTTTGAAAATCCCCTGTGAGGTTCTACGAAGCTTTGATTGGCTTTGGAACCAGTCAGAGCTGTAGAATGCTGACAGAGCTGAGTATGGTTCAGATTCTCTCCTTGCTTACCCCTGTGTCAATCTGACATGACTCTGTTGCAGTCAGAGTGCGTGGGCATAGGTCAGTTGCTTGAAAAATGGGGCAAAATTTTCATGAACATTTTCTAGAAAATTTCATCCTGTTTTTCATCCAAATTCAAAATGTCAGTGAAAAATGCTGAAATTTCGAATTTCAGCATCTTTCAACCAGTTCTGTTCTACAGCCGTTCAAAAAACATGGTGATCGTTTCACTAATATATCAGCAGATAAGTTAGACCCCCCCCGCAGTGAAATTGCAAATTTTGAAAAAAACAATTGATCAGCTGTAGCTGAGAGTAGAATTTGGTCCCGAGCATTCAAAAAGGGCTCAGGGTCCAACTCATTAAAAAGTTAAGCACCCTCTCTTCCATTGACTTCAGCACCAGTTACACAAGATCAGGCCCCTAGATTTCAATACCTGCTATTAGTTGGTTACTTGCCAGCTCCTTTGTACACACATCTGCATCAGTTGTTGCATGAGTAATAATGGTTTAGTCAATGCAGCCTTCTGTTACTTAACTAAACAGTGATCAGCTATTTAGGTAAAGTATGTTTGATGCTAACTCTTCTTGCTCAAATTGCAATACAGGGTTCAGAGCATTGGGTATTTGTAGAGAGAGAAACTTCTAGGCTGGAAGAACTTGCTCTAGAGAAAGCTATTGGAACCAAGAAAGAAGACGCACGTGCAGGTACTTCAGAGGAGCAAACAAGTGTGAGCTTATCAAAAGTGGACATTGCAGTAGGGAAAGCCAAAAAAACAGCAGCAAAAGAGGAACCAGCAAGTGTGAAACTGGACACTCATGCAAGAGACAAAATGATTGCTAGTCCAGAGGATTTTGAGTCTGTTTGGGAGGATGAAATGTCTGAGAGCGAAATCAGAGAAGACCCCCATTTGGAGGCAGAAGGCCAGCCATCTGAGAGTGGCAAAGAGCAGAAGTCCAAGGAGGGAAAAGAAGAGGTGATAACTAATGAACTTGAGCAACCAGCTGGCTCTTTGGAAGGCCAAGCCGAGCAAAATCAACAACCTGAAGATTCTGAAGCAGATGAAAGACCAAGGTCTGAGCCTTCTGGGCCAGAAGCTCCAAAGAAAGAAAGCAAGGCTACCGTGCAAGAGCCTGGGTCTGTCTCACCCTCTTCAGATAAGGAAGAGTCCATAATACCTAGCCCAACCTCTGAGGGTGTTAAAGCTAATGTGGAGTTTAGTGATGATGAGACAATGTCTTCTGCTGCAGAGAGGATCTTCTACTTAGGAGCTACAGAAGGAGACAAAAAGGAGAGTAAAATCCATCTCGGACTCGAAGAGGAAGAAAAGTCTTGTTCTGCTGAAAAAGAGGGGCTGGAGCCCAAAACAGACCTTTCAGTTGAAAAAGGGAAGAGCCCTGAGCTTGAACCAGCATCTGACCCAACAGCTATAATGGGAAAGGACAAGTTCCAACCCACTTCCTCAGCAGGTGACCAAGAAAAGTCAGAGACAGATGAACCAGGTATAGAATCAAACCAAGCTGAGAAGGTCCTAGAGCTTAGCAAAAAGACACACTCCCTAGGACATTGTACTGCAGAGAAGGGGGCATATGCACCAGAGGAAGAGGAGTCTGCTGGGTCAATTGGCAGTGAATCGAAAGGTGGAAGTGAATCCGAGTCACGCTTTGCAGCAAAGGAATCGAGGGACAAGGACCCACAAGAACCAATGGCAGAATTAAAGCTCGGTTCCCTCCCCAGGAAAGGTGGAGAGACTGAGCTCTCTCAGCAGCGGGGCAAGAGGTACAGTGCAGCACAAAGCTCCATCCTGGCAGAAGGCCTGAAAGAGTCAGAAAAACAGGACATGTGGAAAGGGGAAGCGACTTCAAATGTGTCAGGGACTGGAAGGGAAACAACTGAGCTGGGAGACAGAGAAATGTCAAAAATGGTTCTTCAGATGGAAGCCATAGAGATTAAACCAACCCCCATGAGTCCCCCCTGGCAGCATCCTCCCAGCATGACAGAAAGTCCAGAGGAAGAGAAACTAAGCCAGCCCACCGTGGGTGGGCCGCCCCAGGACACAGGCCCCACGGCCGGCGCGCCGCCCCAGGACACAGGCCCCACGGCCGGCGCGCCGCCCCAGGACACAGGCCCCACGGCCGGCGCGCCGCCCCAGGACACAAGCCCCACGGCCGGCGCGCCGCCCCAGGACACAAGCCCCACGGCCGGCGCGCCGCCCCAGGACAAAGGATCTGCCATGGACGAGCCACTGCAGGATAAACCTCCTTCAGGAGAAGAAGCTGAAGCCTTCTCTACACACTCTCCTGTAAGAGGATCACCTCATGGGGACAAGGAATTGTCACAGCT
Source organism: Natator depressus (assembly GCF_965152275.1). NCBI lineage: Eukaryota > Metazoa > Chordata > Testudines > Cheloniidae > Natator > Natator depressus. Next base: position 25,161,967 of record NC_134246.1, read on the forward strand.
TGTTGTTGCCACGGCTGAAGGCAGGAAACCTACCAACAGGAAACAAAAGCCAGAGTCTGGGCCTTTGAAGTCCATTGCAGGTGGGGTGGAAGTCGTGTCTCAGGAGCCTGAGGAGGCACCCGTGGAGCTGGCTTCACCCTCCCACACCACTGGCTGGCAGGGCTCACTGGGGCATGACAGCGAGATGTATGAAAAAGCCTCTGTGGCTTCTAAAATTAAGCTGTTTGAACAAGGTGGTGCTTGTGGCCCAGTCTCTGATGAGCGAAAAAGAGCAGCCCAAGAGCGGCCACGAGAGAGTGAAACCAGGAGACCATCTAAACCAACAGAGGCGCAGATAGAACCGCCACGGGCCACGGGCCTAGTCATGTCTCCCACACCCTCGGTTGCCTCAGATGACAGAGCCAGGCATGCTGGGGAAGTGTCTGGTGTGGGATACCTAACCACTGCGCAATGGGCAGCCACAAGAGAGTCTTCCCAGCCTCCGTCTTTGAAGGAAGGTGTTTCCACCGATTCAGAGCACAGAGGAGAAGACGACACCGGGCTTGCTTCCCCCGATTCCGGCTATGAAATCACCCTGACAGAAGCTGTGGTAACTCCTCCCATGAACTGTCCCAATGGAAAGTTCATAAGCATGTTGCGTGGCTCTTTTATTTATGATCATGTTCAATGGCACCTCACACATCCATTGACTGAGAACGGCCGCTTTGCATTCCCTGTCCTTTATGTATGTGTATGTGGCCTGGCTCCTAAGCTGAATGCAGACCCGCTGGCCAGTCGGTCCATCAGCTTTTGTTTGTGAACTCCTGACAGTTTGGCCCCCTGGAGAATGCCAACTGCTAATGTGAAACTGAGCACAGGAGCTTCATGCCCAGGAGCAAGAAGGGGGCGTGGGGGTGTGGATCAGAGAGCTTTTATATCACACACACACACACGCACACCTAGCAGCAAAATTCCCACGCTTCCGGCTTCTCCCTTGCACTTCTTAATATGTTGTCCCCTCTTGCTTGGCTTGTGAGTCCCTTTCACCCCCCTCCCCCACCCCACTTTGGCAGGCGGGTGACTGGAGGGTGAAATAGCTTTCTGCTGCTGTTGTAAGGCACTGGCTCAGTTCCTTTTGGAGTTCATTGCTAAAGACTAACCCGTTTCTCTAATCCAGAGCAAATCTCAGGAACCAATTTGGGAAGAAAAGGATTTATCTGATCCATCAGTAAAAGCCGCCCCGAAAGAAGAGGGTTTAAGGACTGCTATTCCAGTGGTCTCCCAGGTCTCAGCGCTGTTTTACTAACTGCTTCTTACTGTAGTATGAAAGCTCACCTTAACCAGCTGAGGACTGTATGCTTTTGACTCCTTTCCCAATTGCAGAGCTGCTATATATATATATATGTATATGTATATGCTCCTCTTGAGTTTGTTGGAGACCCCCATGTCTCATACCTCTCGACCCACCTGTCATCTGGACAAAAGGCAGCTGAATTGGAATGGGTCTGAACAAAGTGGGGGATATCTCTGACTTTGTGAGGGCCTGATCCTGAGAACACTGAGGTCACTGGAAGGCTTTCCATTGACATCACTGGGCTTTGGTTCAGCCTTTATAGAGGAGTGAAACTGTTTCTTGAGCAAAAAGCAAATCTTAAAACAAAAATAATGAATAATTTCTGATTCCTGAGCTGTAACCAGGTGGCAAGCAGGGTGGGGTGAAATTTACCCTGTGCTGGGACAGTTGAGAGGTATGTATGTCATTCGAGAGGAGCCAGCAGAGGAAGGCTGTCTCTTTGCTCTGATCCCATTGTCAATTACACTGATTAAACACGCAGCTGATTAAACTTGAATGGGTCCACTCCGGTTGTGCAGCAAGCTTTTGAGAAGCAATACAGAGTCCGGGCTCGTTCTCACACAAGTGCTCTGTTCAGCTTCCAGCAGGATCCCCTGCAGGGTGATGCCCTGCCCTGTCCCATTCACAGGGCCTCCATGGGTGAACATTGACCATTCCTCCCATACATCTGATTAATAAAAACCTAGAGTGATGCTCCAACACAGTGAGTGTAAAACTCTTATGGGGTGATCTCAGTGAAATTGACAAGCCCCTTCACTTCTCCTTGAATACATGCAGCTGATGGAGCTTTTTTCTTTTCTTTCATTCAAAACTCTTATCCTCTCCCCCTTTCCCTTCCGTGTTTGTTTTGGTGCCAAACTTACTGACACACAATTGCAGTCTGAGCCGTTTATAAATGTCTCTTAACATACCTGTTGTTTTGTACATATCTGCTTCCATCAGGCTCAACAACATGCCTGAGAATTTCTTTGGGACTGTTTTTCTTTTTTTTTATTATTATTATTTCTTTTCTAATTCCTCTCTGCAAATCAGACCAAATAAATTCCCCCTGCAAAGTTGCTGCTGTCAAACGTTTCAGTTTTCATGCTTGAGTTGTGTTTGAATCCTCCTCTGTGACATTTCCCCAGCCGCCTCCTCCCTCTCTCCTGTTGGCTTAGCTGGCTCTAGCCTGCCCTTCGGTATTTACAGTCTTAGCCTCTCTCCGCCATTGTGTCTCATTCAGAGAGCGGGAGCAAAGGAGGGAGCAGAGGAGAAAGCGAAGCCACCTCGGCACAGGGCTCCTGAGAGCGACACTGGGGATGAGGAGCAAGACCAGGAGAGGGATTCAGTCTTTCTGAAGGACAACCACCTGGCCATCGAGCGAAAATGCTCGAGCATCACGGTCAGCTCGACCTCCAGCCTGGAAGCCGAGGTGGACTTCACTATGATCGGCGACTTCCATGGCACAGCCTTTGAAGACTTCTCCAGAAGTCTGCCTGAGCTTGATAAAGACATGAGTGAGAGGGAAGCTGAAGGTGTGATTTCCTCCCAGGATGCTGACAAAGCAGCTCCTGGCCAAGAAGAAGATGCCAAGGAAGGGGAGCAGGGCTCCCACCATATCCCAGAAGTGTCCCACTTTGAGGTACAATGGGGAGCCATGCCCCAAGACTTGTGTTTCAGTTTCGTCATCTCACAGAGTTATCTGTCTTGGCATCTGGTATTGCTTGACCAGCATGCCCCTTGCATCTGTTTGGAAGAGCATGCCAGCTTTCAGACAACCCAGAGATCCTCTGGAGTGTCTTTGTTTTCCCCAAATGAATGTTGTCTCTGTTTTGCATGGCTGTTTTCGACTCCTCCAGGTGCATGATTATATCGTGTAAGTGTATCCATGCATATCCTAACCGAAAAAGCCGTCATCATCTTAACTCACCATGTTTGGCTGGCTACCCCATGCCTGTACTGTAGCAGCATGCATGGGTGAGTGGTGTGTTTCTCTTAACCCAAATCTCTGTTCCTGTGTGTTGCATGAATTTAACAAATAGCCTGCGTGTTGAAGTAACATGTACTGCCAACTAACCTGTGGTCATAAAGGGGATGAGCAACTTACATAAGGGCTGGTGGGACATGGCAAAAAGGTCTGTGATTATTCCTGTGAGGGGAATAGTTATAATATGATCAGGCTAAACAAACTGCACATGGAGTTGCTGGAGAAATGAAAAGTGTCCAAATGCCAAAGAGAACAGGGCAGAGCTGGAACCGCAGTGAATGAAGCACTGTGCTCTCTGCACTTCTGAAACTGGGTCCAAGTCCTCAATTCCTTACCATGGATTGTGTCTTCCGGCCTTCAGTGTTCCCAAGTCCCTCCTGTCTTCCGCAGAGTTGTACATTTTACTCTGTGCAGATTGGCACTGATATCCAGAGAACCAAAATCCCTGCCTTTCAAGTCAGGGGAGGTCTGTCCCCTCGGCCAGTGCCCCGTCCCCCTAGAATAGCATCCTGATAGAGTTGCTGTTTTTCACCACCCAGGCCCAGGCTCCAATTTGGTGTGTAATGGACATGTGGCGCCCCCCTCAAGCCCTTCCCCACAAGGAAATTCACACCAGGTCCCTGCAGAGCCAAACGTTAGGACCAAACTCAAGAAGGGTCAAGGCCAAGAAATTTAACCAGCATCCCCACATGCATCCTGAGGGTGTTTGAGCTCAAGCCTGTGCTCAGAGAGTATCCTCTAAACATGGGTGCCGTGGGAAGAATACATCCTGGAGACCTGGGCCTCGAATTCGCCCCAGTACTGCACCGGGATACAGCCGGCAGAGGTGGGGAAGTGGCTGCAACCTCCCCTCTGCCAGGATGGCTGCAGAGACCAGCACAGCCCATAAAGTGAGGGAAGGGGCATGGCCAGGGCAAATGAGTGAGTGCTAGATCAGCACATCCCCTGAGCAACCTTCACTAGCAGGGTTCCAGCTGGATGGGCAGGTGGTGGCCACATGTCTCTGCCCCTCAGAGTTAGTCCTCCTCTACCCTGCATCCCTGAGGGTCAGGCTGGCTCCACGCACCCACATGGGTGAACCTAATCCATCATTACAAATCTTCCCTAGGCCACCAGTGCAATGAGTTTGTTGGGTCTCATTCCAATCTCAAGTGGCTGTTTGAAGCCTGCTCAGGAGAAGGCCTGCTGCAGGAGCGTCAGCCCTGAATTGGGGCTGCACTGGCTAGTTGTGTGGGGAAGCCTGCACAGTGCCTGGGTGCGTTATGGGCGATGCTGGTCTGTGCTGTTTGTTTCTCAGTGTAAAGAGGCCTACAGCTATCCAAGAGCGTGACCTTGCAAATGCAATGCAGGCCTCCTAGCACCCACAGCTCTTCCCAGCAAGTGTCCCTGTGGTCCATGGACTGCAGGAGGGGGGCAGTAACGTATGCAGCTTAGGGAAAGAGGAGCAGGTCAGTACATACTAAGATGCTGTTGCATTTTTAACGGAACTCCAGAAACCAGTTTCACGCAGTCTGTTGCTGACTTGCTGTGTTCCCTCTGCAGTCATCCATTCTGAAACCAGAGGCTGCGACTGTCAGCTCGGTGGCTGGCACAAAGAAGGCGGAACCAGAGGTCTCCGTGCACCACAGAGTCACCACGGTGGAAACAACACAGGTGACTTGCTCCTTTGCACTTGCTGAGGTTTACTCCGCGGCACGGCACTGCCATTCAAAAAGTGTGAGAGCCAGCAGCTTTGCACCACCGTGCTTTCTATGGAGCCTCATTCTGGAGTTTGCAAAATCCCCTGCAAAATCCACAGACTGCGGGGGAAATAAAAGCAAACCATGCGGGTTCTTCCTCTCACCCCTTGGGGGTTGGAGACCCCTGGCCACACAAATGGGATTCATTTCTGGGGCCAGATCTACACCTAAAACCCTAGCTACATTGTTCAGGGCTGTGAAATGCCCTGTGGGACGTAGTTAGGTCAACCTAACCCCTGGTACAGACATGGCTAGACTTTGGTACCCCCTCTTGGAGAGGTGGATTTACTACACTAATGGAACAACCTCTTCTGTTGATGTAGCATCTACGCTACAGTGCTACAGGGACCCAGCTGCAGCACCATGGTTTAGCCGCGGTAGCGTAGACATACCCTTAGATCAGGTGAGGCTTAAAATGTACTGGTCAGTTTTGCAGGGTTTCTTTTTCATCCTTTAAAATGCTAGGCCTTCCTCTGCAGAGACCACAGACTAGAAGGAGCAAAGACTGACAAGCCCTCTTCTTATCTAGAGACGTCAAATCAAGGCCCCATCCCACTCCTGGCTGTTAAAGAACCCACAGCACTTTTCTCGCACACGCACCCCCGTCCGCATGCATCACTTGAATATAGGATTCACGTCCTCTCCTAAATTGGTGTGCAGCATTGCTGTGCATTGTTCTCTGGCTGCTGTGCCCTACCCCAGGAGGCTGCCTGGGTGGGGGGCATATAACAGAGACCTGTGGTTTGCATTCCTGTTCATTAAACACATCGCACCAGACTAGTTACTGCACATCTGTGGCTTCAAGACCTGTCTACGGCTTTCCTACCCCGAGTGCATCACTGCTCCGTGGCACTAACGTTTTGTCAGCAAGTGCAGACAAAGCAGACCAAGCGCTCCTTTCCAGCTGGCTAACTCCCCGTGTATCCTCACAGACTCACCGGGTCTCCCCTTCCCTTGGCAGGTTGACAGAGGCACCACGGGTGGAAAAGAGACAACAGCCACGTCCCACATCGTCACCACAGAAAGCATATCAGTGACCTCAGTAAGCATGTGGCTCTGCAGAGCCAGGCTGTCTTCTCCTGGGGTCCCCAGGTGGTGGCATCTAATTGTGTCCTTCCTCATTGATTGATCCCTGGGTGCTGGGTGAGAGGGAGCGGCCCTGAGCTGGGTGAGGGACTTGGCGGGGGACGCTGTTCCATTGGGGACAGGGACGGAAGGGTGCTTTGTCCCTGGCCATTTGAAGATGCCAGCAAATGAAGGGAGAGGCCTACAGACCTGCCGTGTCTCTGATGCTCCCCTCCCAGCTGTTTGTCCTGCTTTTGTCCATGCCAATGCTCCAGTGTAATGTCGTTCCTCCAGGATCACAGTACCAAGCCTGGGAAAGGAATGAGCCCCGCTACTGAACTTCGCTCCATATCTCCGGTGAGTTGAGAAGGTGCTTCCACTTCCCAGGTTTCTGTGCTGGACAGAGGCCCTGGGGGTGCTGCAGGGATGCTGTCTGGCTGTGAAATGCCACCCCTTGGAGCTGGCCCTTGGCTCAGGGTTTAGGCTGTCCTCAGTTGGTGGCTCATGCACCTGCTGCATTATCTTTTCCTGGGCGCAGACACCCTCCTCTAGCATGCGGACGGAGAGCACCAGCTCCTTGGGCTGAGAGATTTCTGTGGAGCAGGAGGGGAGGACAGGCTGGCCATCCCACTTGCCTAAGGAATGCAGGGCAAGGCAGGGCCAGGAATCTTCCGCTTGGTGACTCTCTACTGTCCAGAACAAGCACACATTAAACACAGATTGGGACCGGAGAGCTCCCTGAGCTAACTCCTCATTCAGGCAAAGGTCTCATTGACTCCAGGGGAGCTCTGCTTGAGCAGCAGCATGCAGGGATTGGTCCAATATCACTAAGGACTTGGAGCCATAAGAGGTCAATGTCATGTACCAGCTGCAGATCCCTCTTCTTGGGCTCAACCCTGTGGGGTGATAGTCGGCTTCCATCGATGTCCATGGTCAGCAATTTGCAGGGCGCACTCAGCAACCTGCAGGATCAGGCCCTTAGAGCAGCACATTCTTTTTTAATGCTTTCCCCCTTTGATTACTGCTAGGCAGGGTGAAGCCTGCCCCAATGCCGCCCCCTGTTCCAGGTCGGTCACTTAGCAGGGCCTACGTCCCAAAGAATCACAGACACTTGGGCTGCCTGCAGCAGAGAAGGGGGTACGCGCATCCCGGCCATACACTGAGAGGAAAATCGTATCTGTCCTTAATTCTTCTTTGTTTGGAGTTGGATGTAAAACAAAGGACCCCAAAGAAATGCAATAGAATGGAATTGTGTTCCTCATTGGGAAGGGCCCTCTCTGCTGCTCCATCAGCTGTTGTGGTTGCTCTGGAGATGACAGCCTGTCCCCACAAAAATGCTTAGACCGGTTGTAAGCCTCTCTTGCCTTGCAAACTCTTCACCCCTCTGCAGGGTACACAGTTACTTTGGCAGCCAAGCAGCTATTCACAGGCTGACAGGCTGAGTAATAGCCTTGGCTCTCTGAGTCCCACTTCTCTCTCTCCACTCCTTTTTTATCTTACTCTCCCATCATGGGCTGGCTCCCAGTCTCATTCAGGAAGGGCAGGGCTGGACTCAGCCAGCCCCTGCTAGCACAGCTCTCCCTCTGGTTGCACTCTCTCCTTGTGGAAGGACCATGAGAAGCAGAAAGGCCGTGGTGGTGGGTGATCCAAGCCATAGCACAAAGCCAACCTAGGAGCAGGTCTGGAAGACAGTGCAAGAGAGAAAAGGAATGAAGAAAGAATAGGGAGGTTTGAATGATCTGTCCTGGGAACCGTGAGGATGTAAGCATTCTGGCATCCTCGCAGGCCCCACACTTATAGCACTAGGGGAAGTGGCGTTACTGACAAGGGCTCCATTGGTCCTGATGACAGATGTTCCTTGCGTGTTCTGTAGATCTCCAGCAGCTCTGCTGGGAAGGAAGTTCTAACCAGCATATTTGGTGCCACTGCAGAAACCCTCTCCACCTCCACCACTACCCACGTTACCAAGGTAAGAATGACAAAGGCACAAAGTCAGGAGTGGGACATCGCCGAAACATAACACCTCGGGGGCAGGCTGTGGGTTCCTAAAGAAAACAGCTTCCATTGGGAGAGGAAGGACTTGTGCACCAGATTGTAATGTACACTAATTGGAAACAACAAATGCGGCATCCCACAGTGGCCCAGGACTGACGCCATTTACATAGCAACTGAGCATGCAAGAGTCCTTTACCATTTAAAGTAAATGGGGCACATTCAGCCCTGGTATAAGTGGGTTCAGCTTCACTGGGGCCAGTAGCATGGGTGGGGGGTGGAATTTGGGCCAATGTGTTTCTGCCATTTTTGGCTGTGTCCTACATTTCAGGAGTACAGGCAGTTCGCAGTGCGCGTGTCATATATTTATACACACCAGTACCAAATCAGATCTACTAGGAAAGGGGGGGATTTTGCCAGCGAGGCAGAGAGAAATGTTCTGAGTCAGGTTGGATTTCTAAAGTGCTCAGCATTGCCCCAGCTCCCCCTGATTTAATTCGGAGCAGAGTTAGGTTGGTGCTGAGCACTTTTGAAAATCCCACCCACCACACCTAATGCCAAACCAATGAAGAGAGTCGTTTCCAAACCCAAGAGCCCTCCAGGGAGAGCCACCCACACAGGTGCCCAAAAACACATCAGCTGATCTCAGCTCTTGGGGTGACACACAGGAAGAGGTGGAATCTCAAATTCAGCAGCTAATGTAGGACCCAAACCATGTAGGGCTTTAAGGATCAACTTCAGCACCTTGAACTGCATCCCCAAGTGAACAGGAAGCCAGAGCAGTCTGTGGAGCACTGGCGCAATATGTTCCCTTTGGCCCGCCCCACAAAGCAATTAGACTGCTCTGTTCTCCACGAGCTGAAGCTTGAGCAGCCTCCAAGGCAGCCACCTGTCTAGTGCGTGAGAATCATCCACTCTGTGGACTCATCCTGCCCTCTTTTCCATTCCAGACTGTGAAAGGAGGGTTTGCAGAGACCAGAATAGAGAAGCGGATCATTATTACGGGAGATGAAGATGTGGATCAAGACCAGGTAGGAGGGAAACCTGTGGGAGGCCATTCTGTTAGGGCCTTCAACAGTGACTCTTTCCTGCACTTGTTTCCTACTCTGCTGTGAAAGCGGGTCCATCCACAGCCCAGCTACCACTGGGCAGTGCTTGCTTCCCTGAATGGATCATTCTCTCCAGGGTGTGGAAGAGGGGATCAACTGGGGTGGAGGTGCTATATGGGTACAGCAAACTCTGCACTCACAGCAAAGCCTATCTGTGCCCTGAGCAAGTGACGTGAAAGGGCTACCCATTTGGGCCTACAATCAAAACAACATGGTCGTTTGATTTATGCTGACCAGTAGCATCTTCCAGTCTAGAGCCTCCCACCAGTGTTGCTTTTAGTAACGAGGAAACGGCACATGCTTGCTCTTCTCGGGTGTAGCTAGCTGTTTGGACAGTGAACAGAGGCTGGCCGCTGGGGTGGCATAGCTGTAATTGAGAATAGACTCTAACCACAAAAGGAGGGAGTGGATTGAACACATAAGACAAGCACAATAGAAAAGAAATCCAAAACAAGGATTAAATTCAAACCAGGAGCCAGACTGTGGAATCCTCAAAGGGTACGTCCACACTGCAGCCGCGGGTGCGAATGGTACCTGCCCTAGCTGTACTCTAGCTAGCTCACTGAATATAGCAGTGAGGATGTGACCGCATGGGCTTCAGTGCTGGTTGTACAAGCAAGTACATATCCAGGGGGATCAGTTGGGCCTGCGCCTCCGCATCCTCGCTGCTGTGTTTAGCAAGCTAGCTAGAGTACAGCTAGCAGGGGTATGTCTACACAAGCTATAAAGCATACCTGCGGCTGCACTGTAGACACTCTTAGTGGTTTGAGCATTGGCCTGCTAAACCCAGGGTTGTGAGTTCAATCCTTGAGGGGGCCATTTAGGGATCTGGGGCAAAAATTGGGGATTGGTCCTGCTTTGAGCAGGGGGTTGGACTAGATGACCTCCTGAGGTCCCTTCCAACCCTGATATTCTATGATTCAAATACTTGAAAGGCTGCCATAAAAAAGGTAGAGAAAAGTTGTTTTTTCTTACCACAGAGAGCAGGACAAGGGGCAATGGGTTCAAACTACAGCGTAGCAGACTTAGATTAAATCTCAGGAAAACCTTCCTAACTGTAAGAACAGGAGGACAATGGAACAGACTGTCTGGGGAGGTTGTGGAAGCTCTTTCACTGGAGGTTTTCAAAAGGGGGCTGGGTAGCCGTCTGTCTTGGATGGTTTAGACACAACAAATCCTGCATCTTGGCAGAGAGTTAGACTAGATGACCCTTGGTCCCTTCTATTCACTATGATTCTACAGAAAATAAGTCCAGCAAAGAATGATGAATAGGACATCCTAGGATTTTACAAATCCTTGGTCAGCTAGTAGGCAAGTTGTACTGTCAGGTCATTACCCAGAGATTCAGCTTTGAATCTCTCTCTTTGGGTTTGCAGGGATGGTTAAACTTCTTGAGAATTCAATCCAAACCCAGTTGCTTACGTGCTCAACCTTAGCCATGAGTAGTTTCACATGCCCTGGGCCCATTTTCTGACATCCTTGTGGCTTGCTCCAGAAGCAATGCTAATCTTGGCTATTAACAAAAGATTTAACTGACATTGTGGTAAATACTCTGACATTGTTCTGGTTTACAGGCATTAGCTTTGGCAATCAAAGAGGCAAAACTACAGCACCCTGACATGCTGGTAACCAAAGCTGTGGTATATAGAGAAACAGAACCATCTCCAGAGGAAAGAGACAAGAAACCGCAGGTATGTATAGAAGTTACAAGGTAGAGCCTCTCTCACGGGTACAATATATATATAGGTTACAGTGCAGGCAGGGCATCCTCCATAGGTGCAATATACTAGTATTGATAAATGGTACAAGCAGGGAGTCCTTCACAGATGTAATTCATTGACAACAATGCAGGCAGGGAACCCCTCACAGCTATGATGTCTAGGTGATGATACAGGCAGAGCCTCTCTCATATTGTAGTTACAGTAGGAAATAGTGTAGATCAGAGCCATGAACAATTTTTTAAAAGGCTGCTCCTAGAGCAGCCTCTGAGATGTGCTATGGGGACTGCTTTGCTGCCCAATTACCTGGCTACTTGCAAAGCAGTTCTGTGGGCAGCACCATGTGCTCAGTGTTCTTTATCTAGGGTTGTCACAATGACTGTTCCAAAGGACATATCTCAGGGCCCAGTGTTTATTTCTTGCACAGCCCCTCCTTACTTCCAAATAGCCTCAGATTTCCTTCCTAGGAACCCTCTGTCAGTTCTCTTAATTGTTTCCCCAGTGTGTGGTGTTTCACTCATCTTCCTCCTGAGACACTATGGGACAGGTTTGCAAAGGGCTTCCAAAAATGGCCATGTTTGTGACTGAGCCCATTTGCACATTCTAAGAACCCACATTTGCAACTGGAGAGGGATAACTGTGTATGCTCCAGGAGACTGGATGGTCCTGTCCAGAGGGCTGGGAATGACCCAGAGAGCTTTTACCATCTGATTGCTGTGACCACATCACCAAATCCACCACTACCATTGTCCTCCTTGTTGTCTGTCTCAGCAGAGGTTGACTGAGCGCTGCATTGCAAGTGCCTGTTCTGTGGCTAAAGTGAGGACTTCAGTCTTCAGATTCTGCTAGCCTGCTACCACTCACCAGCACTAGGTTCACCAGTTGCCTCCTTGTAAATGTCCATGTGCCAGTGCCAAAGCATGTATTTTGCATGCGCAGACCCAGTGCACTCTCACAAACTCCAGGCGTTTCTGGAGCCCTCTTGAAAACATGGCTCTGCTTTTTGTTTTTCTTTCTATTTCTGATTGATCTAGATAGTCTTGCTTTAAATTTCAGGGCTGGAGGTTGGAATTTTGAAAAATGGATATTATTAGTATCCCATTTCCTGTGTTTAGTCATCCATTAAACAGGCATCCTGAGCTCATAAAATGAAACAGACGCTATTTTACTTAGACACACTGGGCCAAATGCAACCCTGATATGACTCTGTCAGCTTCAGAGGACATGTATCTCAGATGAATTTGGCCAGATGTCCAGATACATTGGCACAGTTACCACAGATAGCTGGAAACAAGATCTGTCAAGTTTAAAGTGTTTGGGTTTTGTTTGTTTTTGCACCTAAGCAGCACGTAAGCTTTCATCACAATAGATAAATGAGGAAAAAGCAACAGTGAGCTAATAAGGCAGCACAGGGACCTCAAACAAGGGAAAAACAGCAAGGGGATGCATCACCATTATATCGACAATAAAGAAAGGCAAATGGGAGTCTAAAATAAAGGAAGACTGTGAAAGCTTGGTCACTGCAGTAAAATGTGGGGCTAAAATCTCCTCAGTCATGGCTAAGGCTGCGAGTTTGTCATGGAGGGCACGGAAGTCACAGATTCTGTGACTTTCCATGACCTCCGTGACTTCTGCAGCGGCCAGTGCACCTGGCCCGGGGGCCGCCTGAGCAGCTCAGGAAGCCCCTGGGCCAGTTGCACTGCCTGCTGCTGGGGCATTCTCAGGCTACTGTGCCCCCCGCCCACAGCAGCAGCAGGAGTTTGGGCATGGGAGGGTTTTGGGGCACAGGAGGGGGTGAGGGCTCTGGGTGGCGTTTACCTCCGGGGTACCCTGGAAACAGCGACATCCCTCCACTCCTAGGTGGAAGCGTGGCACGGCTAGGGGACTCTGCGCCCTGCCTCCACCTGCAGGCACCACCCCCGCAGCTCCCATTGGCCGCAGTTCCCAGCCAATGGGAGATGCGGAGCCGGCGCTTGGGGTGGAGGCAGCGTGAAGAGATGCCTGGCCACACCTTTGTCTAGGAGCTGAGGGATGCTACCGCTTCTGGGGAGGTGCAGAGCCAGGTAGGGAGCCTGCCAGCCCCGCCAACCTCCCCTTTCCCCAGCACCAGCGGGGGTCCTGGGCCACACCCAGGGTACCCCCTGGGCTACCCCCTCTCTGAGCACCCGCAGTGCCCCCAGGCCGTTCCAGCTCCCTCCCCCCCCTTCCCCTCAATTTAGTCAAGGGTATAAAATACAACTCGTGGATGGGTCACAGGCGGTGAATTTTTGTTTACTGTCCATGTCCTGTCCATGACTTTTACTAAAAATACCCATGACTAAAATGTAGCCTTAGTCATGGCCCAATCCTGCAAGGTGCAGTTTGCCATCAATTCCAATTACTTTAATAGATTATAAGGCTGAAGACTATGATCATTTGATCCTGCGTAACACACAATACCAGAGAACCCACCCAGTAATTAGTACACCTTCTAGAAAGATATCCAGTCTTTATGTAATGACTTCAAGTAATGGGGACTCTACCAGTGACTTCAATGAGAGAGCCTTGCAGGATTGGACCCTTAAAACAGTGCAACAGCATTTAAATCAGTTGCATTGCACCAGCGTAACGAGAGTAGAATATATCCCCTTGTGTTTGCAGCTTGATTGTCTGGTGCCTTAATACAAGCAAAAAGCTCTTTATAAACCAATAAATAATATTAACCAAATGAGAAAGGAAATGCTCCATGAACAATCATTTCCATCTGCCCTGTGCAGGAATCTTGACTGCCGTGTTTACAGAAGTTGGCATCTCTATTCAAACCCAACTTGGAGAACAATGAAGAAGGGGCCTTCCTGCTGGATTCCTCAATGAGACCTAGACGTCCTGGCTGCAACATTAATGGCGAGAGACAACATTTTTTAAAAAAGGAATAGCAAATATATAATATATATATATATATATTATATATATATATATACAGGAAACAAAATGCATCCTTGCACTGCTGCTATATGCTGGAGGTGAATTGCAAACAGCAACATCAACAATAACACACAAAACCAACCGCCTACTTTAGTCTTTGCAGACAAATTGAAGAATTGACTGGATTTATCAGAAAAACAAACAACAAATCATGATAATAATAATATTATTAACATACAATAAACCGCCATTTTGCATGTTACATTTAAAGGACACACAACTCATGGGTTCATTTGTTGCACACTGAATGGAAAGGAAACGTGCTTTGCAACAAAGCAGCAAACAAAAAAACTCCAACAACCCACAAGCAGATGCAAAACTATTCACCACCTAAGGAAAGAAGAGAGAGAACCATTGAATTGTTTGATTACTTTGTAATTATTTTCTGCTTCAGGATGTGTGGTGATCAACCCTCTTCCCCATTCCATGCTAGTTCTGTTACATCATTTTTTGATTCTGTTCTTACCCACCCACTTGTCCTTCCTTCTCTTTCCTCTCTCCACTTGTCCGGTCTCTTGTTCTGCTGAAGGTAATTAAGAACAGATCTCATTTAAAATAAAACTATATGTATATTGTTTCTCATTTATAAAAATGCAGTCTGTAGGGGTTTCATATGAATGTGCTTTTAAGTTATGTATATTATATATAACTGGGGGTGTGGAGTGGCGGGTGGGAAACGATATTAAACTAATTAAACCGTGCTGGTAAGTTTGCTGATAACATTTTTAAATTATAATTGTTTGGTTGACTGTGGTTGATATACTATGAGAATCTTAGCTCACACTGATATCCCACAAGAAGAGAACAGGGAACATTTCATTAGCTGCTGCTCTTTCAGAGGGTGGAATGGGATGTTTGCCACGGAGTTGATGCACTGCGGCAGGAGGGGTTGGTGTAGTGACACAGTGTATGGTGTTTGTAATTGGTTGGTTGGTGGTAAGGGAGTGCTCAGCAACCTGGAGGGGTGGGGGACTGGGAAAGAAGGAATGGACTGCATCCATTTACCATTACCAAAATGTGCCAGACAGAAATGTCTCCCCATTCCCCAAATCCAAAGATGTTGAGGTTGTTTGGAGCCTCGAGGTTAGACTGTTTGATTCCCAGGCTTCCAGCATCTAGGAGTCTTTGACTCCTCAGATCTGGAGCCCTAGCAGCAGCAGAGGTATCATATCACACTTGTCAGCAGGTTCTTGAAAACCAGGCACCTGGGCTGAGTTAGGGATCCATACAGTGATCCCCCCCACTGGTCTAGTCACTTGTGTTAGCTTCATTTCTGAACCTCAGCCCCAGCTCGAGAGCTTTTGAAGTGAAATGTTTGAGGTAAGCAAGTACCTCTCCACAGGAAGCTGTATGATTGCATTTTGCCAGGGTGGCTGTAGGTGGTGCAACAGCTGTCCTGGCGGGAATAGGTGAATGGCAGCTCCCTCATCCATTTCCTCCATGGTACTGTCCACTGATACTCTGGCTTAGGGTTGACTCCTGTCCACCGACAGTTGATGAGGAATATACCATGTGACAAACATGCAGGGAATAGCAGGTTTACAGGGCTGGATAGCATTGCCCAGTTATCCAGAACTTAGAGGGCAGATGCTGATAAGGCAGCAGGAACGCAGAGAGGCTGCTTTCCCCACAACTGGACAGAACTTGGCACTTAGATAAAGTCTTCCTCTGCTGCTGCCTTTGGAGTGGAGGCTGGGACCTGAGGCGCTGTGTGAGACAGGCAGTTAGGGCAGACTTAGAACCAAAAAAAAAAAAAGAAAAGAAAATGAACTGATTTCCAGATGGAATTGTGACTAGCTCCTGAAGCTACATAAGGGTCCACAAACATTGCACCATCTTTGTCTTTATACCCACACCCCCCAGCCCCCCCTCCCCCCACACACATGTACACTTAATGCCTGGAGAGGAAGCACCTCTAACTAGTCCCCATGATGAGATCTGGGAATCCTACTGAAAATGGACAACTTGAATATTTAGAATCCAGTGGGCATACCCCATATGATCAATTTCCTACCATAGCAGGGACTCCTGAGTCTCTGGTGGGCCTTGGTCTTTCCAGTTGTCTTCTATTGTGTCTCCATGAAGTCTGTTCTCCTTTTCGCACATGGGTTTCTCATGTAAGCATTAAAGGGATGAGCACTGGTTCCCTGACAATAGCACTCATTCATGTGCTAGTGCCAGTGAGGGTCATTTCAGGCTTCTGATGAATCCAAATGTGTGGTGTTCTCCCTGGATTCTACCTGAAGGTTCACAGCCACCCATAACCTGCTGCTGCTTTAGGGACAACACCCACCAAAACCAAAAGGAGTGTCAGCAATTACACAAAGTCTTTTTTTTTTTTTAAACATACTCAAGTCAGCTGTAAAAAACACATATGCTTTCACGACGAAAAGCCCAACTCAGAGGACCTGTTCCCAAGAGCTGTGTACGGCAGTGAGCCTGTCTGTTCTGCTATCAGAGGGAGTAAATCCCCCCATGCATCACACTGTTTGACACATTTTGAATTTCAAACAAAAAAATAAACCTGGTAGAAACTTGATGCCATTGAAATTGAATTGGAGGCTACTTTGAAACTGATTCTGATCTCGCTCATGCTAGTGTAAAATCTGGAGTCATTCCATTAACAACAGTGGAGTTGCACTGCTGCAAAATCAGTGGAAGCGAGATTAGAAACAGACCCTGCAGGTTCAAAGCTAAAAAACAGTGGACCCATTTCTCTGGATTCCTCACAGTGAGTGACCATGGGGGTGGGGGGGGAGAGCATGAGTCTTTTGCTCACCTGGCAAGATGTGGGTTTTATAGATATATATAATCCACACCTTGCCAGGTGAGCAATAGACTCAAGCTTTTTCTTTATATATTTGTTATATATCTATATTGTTTGTGATGGTGTTGAAGCCGTACATCACTCTAAGGCCTTGGCTTCCTCCCACCTTCTTCATCACTGTCGCTGACATTTCAGATAGTTGATCACTATTTTTCTTTTTTCTGGGGGCCTTTCCATTGAAGTGGGTGGGAGACATGAGTGCCTGTTTGTCCCTAAATCTGCAAATTCATTTCAAAACTTGCCTGCAGTTGCATGAGTGATGATAATAATAAACATGATTTTTATTTGAAAAGCACCTTACCAACCAACTGCAATGCTCTGTCATTCCTTCACTAACTCCCCTTTCCTCTTCCCCTGTTCCTCTTCTCCCCCTTGGCCCTTTCAATCATATTCTTTTTCAGTGCTTGGTGGTGTATGCGTGTGTGCTCACTGTTCTTGTATTCAATAAAAGTGAAATAAATGTGTTTGATGCTCAACCAGCTTGTGGCCTGAAACTGACTTTTCTCTGATCTGGACAGTGGAGAATTAGAAGAGGAGCTCTAGACCCAGGTGCTTTACAGGTTGAAAGTATGCCTGGGGGCAGCACTGAGTGAGAGCAGGACCTTCCGTATCTTGGTACAGGACTGGGCAGAATGGGGACAATTCAGGGGTCTATTTAATGCAGAGGTTAAATGGGGTGGGGTTCCTAATTTTCTTCCAAGCTTCACACACAAAATAAGCTCCATCCACACAAGTCACCAGAATGAGATGCTGCTCACACTACATTCTACAATGTTCAAAATATGAAGGTGCGTGCTCTCTGAGCTCCATTGGGCTGGTGGTTCCCCCTTGGTGTGGCTTGAATATGTCCATGGGCTTTCTTAGGCTTCTTGGGTCAGGCTCCTATTTGATTGGGTTGGAAGGGGGGCCTGTGAGCTTATAATACCAAATACCGACCACTTGTGGCACCAAAATGAGACAATACAGTAAATTGTGTAGATCTTTGAACCTCCTTCTTTCTTACATAAGGAATAAAATAGTTTTCTGAAAGCTGAAATTCTGGAGAATAAGGTAGCAGTTTAATAGAGGTGCTAGTACACTGAACCATTGCGTACCAACTGAATCCAAGCCTGGAGATGGTGCAAGCTGGGACCAAGAGGTTGGATGGCATGTAGTAGGTAGATCGAAACTTAGAGCAAGATGGGTAAAATTGCCATCCATTTGGGAATTAGGAGTGGGCTGGAAGGTGCATCCAATGAAGTGAGCTGTAGCTCACGAAAGCTTATGCTCAAATAAATTTGTTAGTCTCTAAGATGCCACGAGTCCTCCTTTTCTTTTTGCGGATACAGACTAACACGGCTGTTACTCTGAAACCTGTCCCTGAAGAGTTTCTTTGTAGGAGAAGGACAAGTTTTGTCTTTGTTTCTTCCCTGGACTAAGATGGATGGCATGACAGAAAGCCACAAGTGGATTTCTATTAGTCAAGTCAATGACATGCAATTATTAACAATATTTATGTTGAAACATTATTTTGGAGATGTTTCATGATCAGGGTGTATTTTTAATGCTGTGTGGATATGACGTTTTGGAATCCAACCCAGACCAGTACGAGGCTAACAAGCAAACAAAAGTTAAAATTTGCTTTCTAATGGCTCAGATCTAACTTTACAAGCTACAGTCTTTGTTCAAGGTAGTTCTTCAAGTGAGTGGACATGTTGAGTCCACCCTCGGTGTGCATGCAGCCCGTCCAGTTGTTGGAAATTTTCCCCTCAGTGGTACCCACTGGGGTGGCTCCAGGGCCCTCTGCAGCTGCACGTCACTGCATGCCAGTATAAAGGGCCCAGCTGCCCCCAAACTCCCTCAGGTATGATTTTAATGTGTGGGACTCCTTTTTAAAGTTTAGAGATATGCTGCCAGAGGAAACTAGGCAGGAGTTCTCAGAGTTAATCCATGAGTGGAAATGTGTAGTGAGCTCTTCTTC
The DNA here is from genome assembly GCF_965152275.1 of Natator depressus. Taxonomy (NCBI): domain Eukaryota; kingdom Metazoa; phylum Chordata; order Testudines; family Cheloniidae; genus Natator; species Natator depressus. Next base: position 25,180,640 of record NC_134246.1, read on the forward strand.
CCTGCAGGTTAACTCAATGGCTTCTGCAGTGGCCTTGCACATGAGCTCTTGGCTGCAATCCTTGGGGCTTCTGCAAGAGGTCCAACAGACTTTACAGGATCAGCTCTTTGAAGGGTCTTTTCTGTTTTTGGAGTAAACTGACTCCAAGCTTCATTGCTTAAAGATCTCTAGGGCAACTCTAAAGTCTTTTGGATGGTACACTCCAGGCCCATCCAGAAAGCACTTCTGCCCACAGCACTGGTACTTTGTCCTGGCTCCTTAGCAGGACCTGCAGAGAAAGAAGAGTAGGGATTACAGAGGTAGACCTTCTCCTCCTCCTGCCTCTGTATCAATACCTGCCCCATCTAGACACCCAGGGGTGCTAAACAGGCCTTTTGATAGGTTCCCAGGATGCCAGATTTCATTTTCCCCAGATTTGCACACCACCTTTCCCACTTCCTCAGTGCTTGGCCCGGATCACCTCAGACCACTGAGTACTAAGCGCTGCGGAAACGGGATATATGCTCCAATTTATTTCCCTCCTCAGGGACCACTCTCACAAGGAGCAGGCGGAGGTTCAGTCTCCTTCAGGTAGGAACCCCCGGGAGCGGGGAGGGGCCCAGAACCCAGGCTCTAGCTCCAGCCCAAGTCAGTGGCCCTGGACCAGATGTGGTTGTCGCTGCTGTGGAAAGGTACCAGCGGCCGGGTCGTTAGCTAGACACCCTCCACCGGCGCTAAGAACATGGCGGATGGAGTCAGGGCCCCTGACACGTGCGGCCTCCCTCACTCAGTCACCTTGGTAACGCCAGCCCTGGAGCGTGGGGGGGGCTCCCTGTCTCTCAGGGCTGGAGCGGGGCGGGGCCCTTTCGGCGGGGGCAAGGGGGCTGCCCGGGCCGCTTTCCCGGTGGGACCCGCTGGGCTGGCGGAAGTAGCCGCTCTTCCGGGTCCGGCGCTCGCGCGCTGACTGTGAGGCGCGGAGCGGGACCCAGGTGCGCAGCGCGGCTGACACCTGCCCCCCCCCCCGCGCAGCGCCCGGGGCCGGAGGATTTAACGCCCTGACTGAGCAACGGAGGTTTGTCCCCGGCGGGTGACGGGCGCCGCGGGGTTGTATCCGGGAAGGGTTCACAGGGGCGGGGCGGGGCGGGGGGGCAGACCGGGAGGGGGAAGCCGGGGGGGGGGGGGGTTATCGGCTGAGTATTTTTATAACTACACCTTGTAAAATCTTCTCATTTACTGACACGCGCTGCGGCGAGCGGCGTATCACGGGGCTCTAGGCTGTGATGCTTCCCACGATCCGCACTGGAAGGGCTGTGCGTAGATCTTGTGCTTTCGCTGGTAAGTTTTTAGGACTTTGCCTAGCTGCCGAATATCATGGTTCTGCTCTAGCTTTCCCTCCTCTCGGCTCGTGCAGTGAGGTGCTGCTCTGAGCTCAGGGGCTGGGGTCATAAGGCTGCCGGCCTCGGCACCTGTGGCCTGTTATTTATTAAGCACTAGCTGTTCTCGTTACTGTGTGAGGCACAGACATCAAAACGGCCCTGCCTCAGGGAGGGAAGTCCAGAAGCACAGCATCAGGCTACGTTAACTTGCAAAGGTTTTAATAAAATATACTGGATGGACGCATCTGTGTGTTTATGCAGTACACGTGCAATGTGCTTGCCCTATCCTAGATTCCTGGTAGAGAGGCCTGACGTAACCGAAGGAGCAGCTGACAAGATGGCAGAGATGCAGATAGATCCAGACCTGGCCAAGAGACTCTTTTTTGAGGGTGCCACAGTTGTCATTTTGAACATGCCTGAGGGGACAGAGTTCGGCATTGATTACAACACTTGGCGTGTGGGCCCCAGATTCCGGGGAGTCAAGATGATCCCTCCAGGTATCCATTTCTTCCACTATAGTTCTGTCAACAGGTGTAACACCAAAGAGACGGGTCCCCGTACTGGCTTCTTCTTAAGCCTGCAGCAGCGAGACTTGCAGATTCTGCACTGGAACTCATCGAATGAGGAAGTGGACCTCACCCCAGCATCTGAAGAAGAGATTGAAATAATGAGGTCAAACCTCCAGGAGATGGACAAGTTTCTTGGGCCATACCCATATGAGACCCTCAAGAAATGGATCTCCCTCACTAACTTTATCAGTGAACCAGTGATGAAGAAGCTGCAGCCAGAGAGTGGACAGATCTGTGCCTTTTCAGAGGTTCTGCCAGTTCTGGCTGGGAAGCACACCAAAGACAGAGCTGAACAGAACCTGCCCCGATATGACTCAGAATGTAAGAGCTATGCAGAAGGCCTGGCCCGACTGCCCAAAATGAAGCTGAAGGCTGGCACTGAGATCCGGTTTACAGAGATGCCAAAGCAGATGTACCCTGATGGTGCTACTCCTGAGGAAATAACCAGGCATAGCATGGACCTTAGCTATGCTCTGGAAACAGTGATTAACAAGCAGTACTCCAGCCAGCCCCAGGATGTGCTCGGTGAGTATAAAGGCTGTCCCCAGAAACAGAGTAATCGCAAACAGCCTTGAACACTTAACAGCAAGAATGGTGTCCAGCAATCATTATAGTCTATAGCAGGAGTGGGCAAACTACGGCCTGTGGGCCGGATCTGGACCCTCAGGGCTTTGGATCTGGCTGCTGGGGGCGGGCAGAGGGCTCTGTGCACTGCCCTCGCATCCAGGCACCGCCCCCAGCAGCTCCCATTGGCTGGGAGCGGAGAACCACGGCCAGTGGGAGCTTTGTGGGAGGTACCCACAGTGAAGGGCAATGTGCGGAGCCCTCTTTCCCCCCCCCCCCTCCCCCCAGGGGCCACAAGGACATGGTGCCAGCTGCTTCCTGGAGCTGTGCGGGGCCAGGGCAGGTAGGCAGGCACGGAGCCTGCCCTGGCCCCAGTGTGCACTGCTGCCACCCCAGAGCCGCTCCAGGTAAGCAGCTCCGGGCTGGAGCCTGAACCCCTCCTGCATCCCGCACCCCAACTCCCTGCCCTGAGCCTCCTGCTGCACCCCAACCCTCTGCCGTGAGCAAGCTGCTGCACTCCACACCCCTCCCTGCACCACTGCCCTGAGCCCCCTCCCACACTGTTCACCCCCTCCTGCACCCCAACCCCCTTCCCTGAGCCCCCCCATGCAACCCTCCGCTGCCCCAACCCCTTGTCCTGAGCCCCTTCCTGTACACCACACCTCCTCCCACACCCCGCACTCCCTCTCGCAACCCAACCCACTGCCCCAGCTCTACATTCATGGCCCTGCATGCAATTTCCCCACCCAGATGTGGCCCTCAGGCCAAAATGTTTGCCCACCCCGGTCTATAGTATGAAACTGGGAATCAGAACACTTAGGTTCTAGTTCCACTCTTGCCTATAAATTAGCATTTGGATTTTTGGCAAGTCTCTTAGCCTCTCTGTGCCTCCAGTTAGCAAGGATAATACATTCCCTGTCTCACAGGGTGTTTTGAGGCTTAATGTTTGTAAAGCATTTTGAGATCCTTAAATGAAAAGTGCTTTACAGTGCAACTTACTATGCATGAATTTTCAGAGCAGTGTGTGGAATGTTAGTATTGCTATGGGTGTGTCTCTTTTCCCCTAATGTTCCTTTCACAAAGGTCTCTGGGGTCTTCTCATCCATTGTACATTGTTTGGTTCCACCTCTCCTGGCAACCTGTCAATTAACTAAATAAACAAAAATGCCGCTTTTTAAAAGGAAGTAAACCACAACCCTTATGTTTATCTATACATATTTTAATTGAAAAAGGTGATCACTGGGAACAGGCTGGATGGTGCAGTTACAGTGTTGTTGCCAGCACCCAGTGCCGAGAGGCAAAACAACAGCAGGGGTTCGTTACCCGGTGTGTTTCACTCAATAATCACAACGGGGTGGAGAAGCAGAAAAGTTTATTTGCAGCTGCAAACAAGGTACAGGGAGAATAGAATCTCAAATTCTGCACGCAGAGCAGGTCATTATACATTTTATACACATACACTTTTATATTCCTTAATGCTACTGCACTACACATCAGCCACTTAAAACTTTGCACAAATACTCTGCCTTCCTTATATGGGTTACAACAATGTTTATTTCCTGCAACCTCTAACAAGCATTCCTAGCAACTTAAACAACCAGCACAGTCTGTCTGGCCTCGTAACTATCTCCTATTATCTTTAACTTGGCGTCAGCAAACCTTACGCTATAAGGCATTATCTGCGGCTGCAACATTGTTTTAGGAGCAAAAGAGCTTACTCAAAACAGCCAGGCCTGAATTCTATTAAGGGGGGTTAAGAAGAAGCCCTTAGGCCTTCAGCAGGGAGACTTCCTCAACCCTTATGGCCTTCCATCCCCTCGACTTAACTAGTGGCCATGCCCTGGGGTCTCCAACATTGAAATCATTGAAATCATTAATTGCAGCATGATGGGTATAGGTTGACCAGATGTCCTGATTTTATAGGGACAGTCCTGATATTTGGGACTTTTTCTTATATAGGCCCCTATTACCTCACACTTCCTGTTCTGATTTTTCACATTTGCTATCTGGTCACCCTAGAGGGGTGTCAACATAATTGTTCAATTTAGGAATAGAGAAAATGGGTTATCCTAGAAATAGGAAAGTGTGACAAATAGGACATCACCGTGACATGCAGAAATTGGTCAGTTGGTTTTGGCTGCTACAGCACTTTACCTGTAGCCATTTATTGTTAAATTCCAGTTTTCATTAAAATAACTAAGCAGCAGGGAATCTTGAACATGGTAAGCTTTTCTCTCCCCCGCTCCTCCCATATTAGAGCAGCAGTGGCATAAAGACAGGGAAGAAGCAAGTATAGGAAGTTGAAACCTTCTCTTGTGCACCGCTGGTGACGCCTTCTGGTAGGATTTGGGGATTATTGTGAGGAAAAGCTTTGAACAAAGACTGTGCTCATTGTACAGAAGAATGTGACATGCATTATTTACTGACATATCAGAAATTACCAGCTGGTGGCCCTCAACAGAATTGCTGTAATTAGCTGCTAACTCCATTGGAAACAATGGCAATGTCTGCTACAAATTAATGCCAGCTCTATTGAGGACTCTGAAATCAAGATGAGATGACACTGTTACCCTCAAGATAAACCCTGGATGTTTGGTATTTACTAGAAATTCTTCTCATGTCCTCATCATTTTATCTGTTAACTCTCTCCCTTCTAAAAAAGCAGAACTCTATTCTGAAATATTCTAGGAGGTAAAAATAGCTAATGTCCTTCCCAGCTAGCTACCATTTCCTAGTGCTCTGCAAGAAGCATGAGGAGACACTATTGGCAAAGTGAGTGTCTAAACATCTGGTAATTCTGAGCCCTGCCTGGCAAAATAAGGCCACATCTATACTAAGGGCTATGCACTGCAGTACCATAGTGTAGATGCTACCTACAGTGTTGGAAGGGATTTTTCCATTGCTGTTGGTAATCCACCTCTTTGAGCATCAATAGTGGAATTCTTCCATCAGTTTAGCATAATCTGGGGTTAGGACGGCATATCTACAGCTCTCAGGGGTATGGATTGTTCATACCCCAAGCACCATAGCGATGTCATCCTAACTTTTAAGCATGGACCAGGCCTAGGAAAGCAGAGCTGCTGTAACGGCAATACCACATAGTATCATTGATTGCTCTTGTTGTCTGTCTCCTTGTGTCCATGCTGTGGTTCCCACACGACTGTCTAGTTATGATGGCAACAGCAATTTCCTTGCTGCCTCTTTTTGGACATGTGGGCTCAGGAAAGGCAAGGAGAGCCAGAGAGAGATCACTGTTCCCTCCTAGCAGCTATGAGGCAAGATTGTGTTTAAATGGAGTCACAGGAGACCACAAAATCTTGATGTGATGTTTTGGCTTTGTGTTGTAATATTTCAGTAATAGGTAGAAATAATGTTTTTGACAACCCAAACACCACAGCACAGTCTCTGGAAACCACTTGGTAGTGAGATTGTTTTCAGACTCCATTTATGAATGCTCATGATGATGTTAATGGTCATTGCTATAACATATCCTCTTTGATTGTGCTGTGCTTGCTTCTCAGTCATATAGTCAAGGGGGTGGAGAGTGGTCAGTGCTTGGAGGACTGATGACTGTTAATATAGTCATGAGGAGTACAGAGAGCTATTTGTATGTCAGCAAGACAAACCCAGCGAATGTATGCAAAAATCGACATTGTCCACAAGAGTAATATAATCCTCTGTTCCACTTAGGGTTGAATGACTAAAGTTCTTCCCTGTCTTTTTTTTTCCATGCCCTCCCTTGACTGGGTGTTTCCAGCCGAGCTGCAGTTTGCTTTCATCTGCTTCCTGATTGGGAACGTGTATGATGCATTTGAGCACTGGAAAAAACTTCTGAATGTTTTGTGCAGATCAGAGGATGCCATAGGGAAGCATCAGGTCCTCTACACCAACCTTATTTCTGTCCTGTACCACCAGCTCAGTGAAATCCCAGCTGACTTCTTTGTGGACATAGTCTCCCAAGACAACTTTTTAACCAGCACCTTACAGGTAAGTTACCAGCTGTGCAGGTGGTTTGGGAAACAGATGTATGAGGATTCTCTTGAGAAATGAGTGGGCGTACAAAGCCAGACTCAACCAAATTCAGAGGGGAGTCTGGGGGAACATAACCTTGTGTAAGATACATTCTTTCCCCTCTCCCCCCACCCCCAGAAAATTTTGTGTTACACGTTGCTTACACACACAACCCGCTTACACATCACCTTTGAATTTGACCCATTGAGACTGTGTGTATGGGAGTCTTAGGAAGCGTAAATGGAGTTAACCCACATATAGCAGGACCAGCAGAGCAGTGTAATAAGAAAAGCAGCTAACCGGAGGAGGCGTGGGGGCGGGGACACTAAATCTTTTGTGCCTTCTAGGCAATTAACACTGGCCTTATGTATCTTAAGTGAGAGTTAAGCTCCAGTCCATTCTGATGCAGTATATCTATGTTAGGGGTATCTGCCTGTGTGAGTAAATCAATGTAGTTGAAGTAGTACACATTTTCTTAACGTAGACAAGGCATTAGACTCCCTTACACTAAACATTAGTAGGGGGGTTTGAGTGAGTGCAAGGGGATCTAACTTTCTGAATTTGACACATTGTAATTGAAATTTTCCTTTGTAGCAGTTTAAAAGTCCACTGACACTGATTCAGATTGGTTTAAATTGTCAGATGATTCTGTTCATGAAGAAGTTGGAGTGAAGCCCTTTTTGAACTTAGAGCACTGACAGTATCAAAGAGGACCCTTCCCCATCCCCCTTGTCTTGGGCTTTGTGTTATTTGTTTGCCTTGAATCAGACTGTTATCCAGTGGGAATTTAGAGAGAATTGCCCAGAATGCAAAAAAGTCTGCATTGATGCTGAGGCAGCCACAGCAAGGCTTTATAATCCAGCACAGCAAGATCTGAAGGACGTGCCTATAAAATACCTCCCCTTCATTTAATCATGCTAACATCTTTGTAAATATTCATAAAGATTTAATAGCTAAACAAAATTCCATTTTCTGCCTCTAAGTTTTCCTCTTTAAAAAAACAACAACCCAAAGAAACATACATGCGTGTTTAGCAGTGAAGATTTTTATTTTTGGCAATAATTGTTCAAGATGTACTGTAGATGATTTGTAGGCCTTGTGTACCAACCACCTCCTCCCTTGTCAGATTGGTCACATTTCTGTATCTGTGACTATTTGCTGCTGCTATAGAATATTTCAATATCTTAATTGGCTAGAAACTAAGAGGTGCTGTTTTCAGTGTAGCGAGTTCCTCCATCGGCCCCTAACGACTCTCACTTACGAGCGGTTTCAATCAGTGTCACAATGCAGGATAGACCTGTTCCCCGCAAACTGAAAGTAACTTCCTAAAAGCTTCCTTCTACTGCTATAAAAACATTATGAAGCCGGTAATTAACATAATCAGTTGTATTAAAATCAGCATTATTTTTACACTCAATAAAACGGTAAAATGAAAATTAGCCAACCTGCAACATGTCCCTCCATGCCAGCTTCTTAGGTTCAACGTATGCAATTAACTCTGTGGTCTGATGGGCTGAGCATTGCTTAGCTGTTTTAGAATGTTAAGGCACTTCTACACTGCTTTTAAAAAAAACAACAACCCCTGTGGTCGCAAATTCTCAGAGGTTGACCTGGGCTTTGAGACTCGCTGCCTCGGGGTTCTTTGCAATGTAGATGTACTTTTAATGAGCAAAAGCTTTGATTTAAGGATACACGTCCTCAACAGTTGCCAATTGTAGGAAATATTCATGTAACTAAAGCTGGCTGGGAATTTTTTTATGAAAAGTTGTTTACCAGAAAATGCTGATTCATCAGAATTGAAAGTGTTGGTCCGAAAGTGTCAGTTTTGATACATTTTCTGTTTTTGAAAAAAAAATTAAATTTTGTTTCGAAATTGAAACATTCTGTTTTGACATTTTTTAAGTGAAAAGTTCAATTTTTTCCATTTCAAAACCATTTGCATTTAGAAATGTAAGTTAATATACAGTAAAAATGTGAAAAAATTTAAAATCTTAAAGGGTCAAAACACATTAAACATTTTGAAATTATCGAAACAAAACAGTTCTGCTGATCTGATCTGAAACTTTTTTGGATTTTCAGTTCACAAAAATTTTGAGATTTCAGCTTTTTGTTCCAATTTGTGAGGGAAAACTTTCTGAAATCTCATTCTTGGGGGACAGGAAAACCGTTTCCTGCCCAGCTCCTCATGTAATCCATTGGCAAAGTATGTCTTTGTCTCCTCTAGTGGTGGACCACGTACGAAAATATTAGCCTGCTACTGCTTTCAGCTAGTGGACTTGGAGTGGGATTTTTAGAGGAGCGGCTTGAAGCCAAATCCTGATGACTGTCAATGGGATTTGGGTACCTACCTCCATTAGGCCTTTTTGAAAGCCCAGCTTTAGCCTATACTGCTGAAGCTAAAGAACTGATGCTATTATGTGAGAGGTCTTGGGTTCAGTGCTCACTGCTGGTGGTCATTGCACTCATAACTGCACAAAAGAAAAATGCATTTGGGTTAAAGCCAGCTTTTTGTCACTAAAGGTTCTCTACTGACATTACTGCTGTCTGGTTCTTGGCGCCGGTGGGAGTACTGTGATTAATTATTTGTATTCTAGGAGTGCCTAGATGCCCCAGTCATGGATCAGGGCCCTGTTGTGCTAGCTGCTGTACAAAGACAGAACAAAAAGAGCTTACATTCTAAGAATAAGATGGATATACAACAGACAGGCAGGGGAACACAAGGAAAAGAACAGATTTAATAATTTTATTAAGATGTTAAAATAAAAAAAAAGTACAGAGTTTAAGCATAGAAATTTCTGGTTATCAGAGAATAAGGTACAGATTATCAAGGGGTGTGAAATTCGGTTTAGGAACGGGTGGCGTAAGGAATACATAATCTGCAATCTCCCTGATTGGCGGTAAAAGATTAACGGGTCAAAGTACAGACATTGAGATATGGGGGTATGTTGTTCATATAATGGCTGTGTTCAGGTGTGGAGTACGAGTGGATATGAGGATGAGGATGGATTTTCATTTGGTGAGATTTAATGTTCAGTGAGTTTATGGTTCCAGTTCATATGGTCCAATGGAAAAAGTCTCTCGGTCCCTTTCTCATAGTTGATGCACGATGTCGTACTGGCTCACACCTCCTGGTACTGTCGGTGGCTGGTGATGTGTTCGATGTAGATACATAGTGAACTCACCTCTTACCACACATGCCTGGGTAAAACACACAGCACTGTTGGCACCAGAGAACAATCTTAAAGTGTAATTGTAATCAGAAAAGTGACATGGTAAAATTGTCTGCTTCTTACAGAACCTGTCCGCTCATTTCACTGATCAAGTTTATTCCTGCTAGCACTTTAGAGTCATTGAAACCATGGGAATGGGAGCTGGACTGTATTCCACCTCTTGCATGGAACCTTCCCCTAATCTTCAATTGCAGAATCCTTATTCCTGGCGGTAGTTGAAGAGGCAGAAAAAACACAGCTTGATTTTCATACCCTAGGCCTAGATTGAGTTTTTGCAGCACTTGAAGTTTAAAAAAAATATTTTTTTGGCTTCTATAAGAACAAATTTGATGTGTAACTTCTTGAGCGGGATCAATGTAGAACCCCAGGATCTCACTGTTAGTTCCTTTTTTAATACTGGCCTCATTTTATAGGAGAGTTTTGTTAATGTTTCCCTGTGAAGAGGCAGTTTCACAGTAGGATGAACAAGGAAAAAGAAAAGTTATACTCAAAGCAATGAACTTTGCCATTCATTTTCAGTGTTTTCTCCTGCTGTCTATAGATCTCTTTTGAATAACAGCATTCTTCCCAAAGGGAATTTACCTTCAGCTTGATCCTGCAATGAAATTCTTTAGCTTAGAGCATCAATTTGCTGTGGAAATGAGTTCTGTGTCACAAATTCAAGCAGGAGGAGAGAGGGGCTCTGAGGCTGAAAATCCTGTTTAGTCAGACAATGCAATAACTGTCTGAAGTGCCACAGAAAAACTGTGTGTGTGTGAAAAGTTTAATGGATTTATGTGTAAGTGAGACATTAGAAAATCCCTCCTTTAGGGTCTTTTCAGGTTGCAGCTACCTGTGTTCAAGGCTCTTCAGGGGATGTCCGTAATGTGCATGATGATTAGAAATTTGAATTTTCAAACAGGGGTTCTAGGGGACGCCCTCTATTTCTCCAGTCTCCAGGGCAGTTTCTACAGGAGATCCCTGCCTGTCCTCTAAGACACTGGAAATGCTGGAGAACCATATTGTGGTCACATGTTACAGCAGACAAAACTGTGGGGATCTGCTCCATATCTAGCTATAAAGAAAGGGCAGGTGGTCCTGCCCCCCAGGTCAGGATGCATTGTTATGAGTCATGCTATGAGCTCTCAATCATGCAACAGCTAGTTCTAATTTGGATTTGGTTTCATCTGCCTAAAATATCTGGGGTTTGTTTTTAAGCGTTTGTTACGGTGAGAAACTAAAACTGCTGGGCCAAAGGGGACACTACTGTAGCACACTCCCTCCTCCCATCAGAAAAAAAGCCTCATCAGTGCACCTCAGTCTGGGCCTAGGTCTCTCCTCAGCTGACAGTGCCAGCTGCTCAGAGATGGTATGGTATGGGCAACTGCTGCGAAGGGCATGCTGTTTTCATAGGCGGTCATCTTATTTGAATCCCATCCTCTAGAGGGAAGGAGATTGGTACTTCTAAGCCTTTCTGTTGTCCACTTCCTTCTGTTTAGCAGCTATAAACCATTACCTACAGGAAACTTGGTCTCAAGAGAATAAACAAGACCAAGTCTTTGACTTTGCCCTTAAAACAAAACAAAGGCTCAAGTCTCCAAGGTTCACAGTCCCAACTTCTAATGCCTACCTAGAACTCTGCAGTAGTGCCTGTATCATTGCTGTTTAAAGCTGCATCAAGTGTATTTAGACAAAATGTCTCGTGGCTGCCCTTTGGCTTTCAAGTTCTAGTCATTGAGCTGGCCTTTTCTTCCACTGCTGTTGTCTTTTGTGGATGGGACATTGAGAAGCCCATAAATAAGTGACTTAAGAGTAAAGGTTTAATTCACTTTCAATGGCATCACTTATATGGTGGGGCTTCCAAAAGAGTGTATGTTTAACTCTATGCATATCCCTACTTGAAACAAGACTCCACTCATTCCTCTGTTTTCAAAGGTTAAAATAGCCCTGACCCTCGCTGAGTTTGTGGAATGAAGGCAGTGTTTATCTTGGCTATAGAGTGAAGATGGAGACTGCAGTGCCTTGTTAAGGAGCTGCCTGTAGCCCCATGGCCATTTTTGAAACCCTTCAACTAAAGTTCCTCTCAGGCCAGACTACCCTGAAACTGAAATCTGCCCACCACATAGATAGGCTCTTTGACCCCAGTCAAGGCAGGGAAAACGTGCATTTATGCCACCTCTGTGATTATCTTACTGACTTCTAATGTATTCTTTTAGGTGTTTTTTTCCTACACCTGCAGCACCACCGTTGACAGGACACTGAGGAAAAAGGCAGAAAAATTTAAAGCCCACCTAACTAAGAAATTCAAATGGGACTTTGAGGCTGAGCCAGATGACTGTGCCCCCGTGGTAGTGGAGCTGCCAGAAGGAGTGCTATTGGACTGAATGAAATGCTGTCTTGGAACCAAGCACTGTTTGGTTTTTTTTATTTAGCTTATTTTTCTTCCCCTCTTCCTGAATTTGCCAGCTTTCTTAATTCTGTATCTTGTCCTCTGAAATGAACTTGGTGATCCCCAGCCGATTCCTGCTCCTGCTATAGAAGCAGATCTGGGAAGCCCAGAAACATTGCATATTCAGTCTCCAGGCCAGAGCTCTTTCGTTGTGGGCTTGGGCATCGTTCTACGAGCCATTGGGACAGAGTATACCCACACGATGCCGTGCATCCAGGGTCACTTTGAGTACTTGGGCAACTTTTATTTCCTTAGCTCTCCTGCAACTTCTGGTTCATGGACATAACCACCTGTTGGATGGCGGTAGCCATCTTATGTTGAAGAAGCCCCACGTGAAACCCTTTGCCTTCTGGAGCCTGTACTCTAGCTTGATGCCTTTAGAATTAGGAGGTAGGTTGAACTACCATGTGATCACTACATCCTTCTCCAGCCCCAACCCATGTTGATTGTACTTCTGCAATAGCATGCTGTGATGGAAAAAAATATCCTTTACTAAATCCTCCTATTCCATAGCTCTGACACTAAAATAACCAGATCAGAGTAGTAGAATAACACCTTTACATAAACACTGGCAACACTATATAATTGCAGTGGCAGAGATACTGAATCTGCTTAGCCTGGTGTAAGAGAATCTGAACAGTTTGGTAACCAGAAGTTGAATTTTTGGGCAGTAGTCACCTGGTATTCAAAACAAAAAGCCAGCCATGAGATATAAGGTCAAATTTTTCACTGACTGTGCTTGTGGTTTGAGATCTCTGGAACTCTTCCTGTAATTGTTCTTTGCTTCTCACTAATCATCTCTCATTAATAATCATGTGAGGACTCTGGTGTTCATTCAGAATTGAATTCTTATCATTGTTATCCTGTAATTCTTACTCTGTGTAAGACAGTGTGGTTTTTTGTTTGTGTTTGTTTTTAAACAAGAATCCCTACTGTTGTAGGGATTAGGCTGTGTTCAATTTTCATGTTTCTTTCTAGATAGTTAGACTCCTTCAGGAATTTGTTGTATATGTGCCCAACACGATAACCTACTTATTAGTCTTTCACAATAGTAGTTCAAAATAAATCTTCCTGTGTTACTTTCCTACAAAAATACCCCTACAGTCTTTTGTGTGTGAATTATTTTAGCTAAGTTGTATGTTAGTCTGTTATTGTTCCAGCCTTACCACAACAGTGTCAATGTTATTGTACTCATCACCTTGAAGTAAAGTATCAATGATTTTTCTCTCATCCAAGGACAGCTCAGACTGAGGAGGTAAACTAGCATAGTATAATGCAAAATCCTGTGTGTTGTCTGTGAGAGGAGACGTGATACTGTGCCTTTGAATAACCACGTACCAGTCACAGAAATAGATAGGAAAAATTCTGTTAAAAATCAATGGCTTTTCTTTTTTAAAAATAAACTTGTTTAAAATGAAATCAATGTAATACAAAATATTAAGGACTAAATTTATTATAATTTCTTAAATAATTGAAATAAATATGCTGAATCCATAAGCCTCTATCAAGTACTTTGATTTAAAGACTGCTTTTCTGCATAAAGAAAGATGTTTTCCCCCTGATTCTAACTTTTGAAATCAAGTTTTATAAATATGGCACATAGCCCAAGTAACTTAGGAGACTGTCATTTTCAAGAGAGGTTTCAGAGTAACAGACGTGTTAGTCTGTATTCGTAAAAAGAAAAAAGAAAAGGAGTACTTGTGGCACCTTAGAGACTAACCAGTTTATTTGAGCATGAGCTTTCGTGAGCTACAGCTCACTTCATCGGATGCATAGCATATCGTGGAAACTGCAGAAGACATTATATACATACAGAGACCATGAAACAAAACTTCCTCCCACCCCACTCTCCTGCTGGTAACAGCTTATCTAAAGTGATCTTCAAGTTGGGTCATTTCCAGCACAAATCCAGGTTTTCTCACCCTTTTTCCCCCCCCACCCCCCCACATACACACATACAAACTCACTGAGAGTGCCACAAGTACTCCTTTTCTTTTTTTCTTTTTATTTTCAAGAGACTTAGGCGAGTAGGAACTTAAGCTGCAGTTACTTTCACTGAAGCATATTTGAAAAATTTCCCAGGCTGACCTGAAATAATCAGTTTAATTCACTGGCTACAGTTAATCCCTCTGTTTAATAAATCATTCAGTTATAAATGTGAATCATCTTGATAAGAAGTTTATGCATCTAAAGCATTTAAGGTTATTTTGTTTTTAAAAAAATTAAAAACTAGAATTTAATGAAACTCACAAAACAGCAATCATCCTAATGCAGCTTGACACAAATGATGCAAAAAAGTTAATTACCTAGTAAATAAGCATTTTCTAACATGCTAAAAATGTATAGTTAAGAATCTGAAAATATTAAGCTATATAATTGCTCAAATAAATAATTGTTATATCACCAGTGAGAATGCACCTTTCTTTCTAAAATAATGGAAGTAGCAATGGAAAAGTTGATTAAAATGGGTGATTTAAATCAATCCACCGTGGTTACGTGCAATCTCATCCACTATCTTCAGCCATTGTAGGATTGTTCTCTAGTGTATATTTATCTAGTGTTTTTGTTCTGTCTTGTTTAAATGAGTTGAGTAATGAGGGTTCTCGGGAGACCATTTCAGTCTAACAGGTAACACCATTAGCAAAGTTTTACTGCCTAGATCTTCCTTTGCTCAATTTCATCTAGTTAATGCAAGTGCTATTTCTTATACCTCCCCGCCCCCCTCCTCCTTCGCATATTTATACCCTTCAGGTACTTGTATTTGCAAGTTGTATTTATACCACAGCAGCTATTTATACTTGTATTTATACCCCGGCAGCTATTGTTCGGTCAAATTACCCATAATTGGTGTTTCAATGCTTTCATCATAAATAACTTTATTTTTGTTTTCACTGGCCTGAGAGGGCTCTGCAGTACCAAGCCAAAGAACCATATCTGATTTCTCCATCCGCACTGACCTGCGAGTGTTGCAGAAACAGCATGCTTGGCTCAGTGCTAAAGCAATGTCTTACATTGCTCTGCAGGGACTGCTATGCCTCATCCAGAGCAGCATTGAGCTCCAGTCCCTCCTCATCTGGAAGGCAGGCTCAATATGGTGCCTTGTGCCGGGGTGGGGAAGGAGAGTTCGCTGTAGTGACTCCTTCCCAAGGGATACAGAACAACCTAAGGCTGTACAATATTCTGTTTCTGTAGATCATGTCAAAACTTTATACTTTGTATGCTTGATGTTAGTTTTAATGTGATTTTATTCTACAGGCTGGTAATAACTTTAAAAATGATTTTTATTTTATTTTTTACATCTTAGAAATTAGATAAACAAACATTTTATTTTCTCAATTACTAGTAGAAAAATTAACTGCCACCCCCTTTTTTTGTAGTCATTTCTGCTACAGATAAACTTGATTGGTAGCAGTCTTGCTCTCTCTTAGATCATCATTATGCACATACATTATGGGAAACTAATGAAGCATAGGAGATGAGGAGTTTGCAACAGTGACGCTTAATTTTCATTTTGCCTGTCACTCTTCAAGTCAATTGGTTTCCTTAGGTGTAATTGAACAGTGACAAAAATTGCACATCTCAGCTTGTCTGTGTGCATGAGGCTTCCTTTGTGATTTCCATCTTCTCTCCATCTGCCTGAAAAGCAAAGTCCATTTGTCTCTGTATTTTCAGGTGGATTTGTGCCAGTGATGATCAGTGATCCATCCATTTAGCCTGTCTGAACAAGCTGTTTTATAAGGCAGCTTCCTTTCTAAGCAGCATGGGCATTTGTAGTACAGTAGTGCCCAAAGAGCTTGAACAACATTGTGATCCCATTGTGCTGGATGCTGTACAAACACACAAAAAGAGACTGCTCCTGTCCAAAAGAGTTTGTAATCTAAACAGTGGGATGAGGGGAGAGGGGACTAGTTGTAAAACACAAGCAAAGAAGTCAGAGGGAAGATCCATATTTTTAAAAGTCTCTCTGAATACTTAACCTCTCTTTAAACTTCAGAAATCTTTTAATCCTTGTCTTTTTCCTGCTTATATTTAATGGTAGCCTCTTTCTATTTTCTTCAGCCTTTTCAGTTCATCCATATTCTTTGTTTGTTAAAGTTAACCTTAGCCTGTCCTTTGTTTGTCTTTTCTATTAAATATTTACACTTTTTGTCTCTTTTACCCAATTTTAAAAAATATTTAGGCTGAGGGAGAAGTTTTCAAAAGCACAAATGGCAGTTAAGCACATGACTACCATTTGTGCCTTTGACAACCCCTTCCTTAGTCTCTCAGTGGCTTAGCTGATGGCAAGAAAAAACATCTATATTTATATCCACATACCTTTCTAGAGTAAATTCTTTCTCTCCTCTTATGGCAAATATTTGGAGTAGCACTGAATAAAGCCTGCATCTGATTCTTTTGAGGGAGGGCTAGCATAGAGTTTTAGGAAAGTGGAGATCCGTGTCTTGTCCTTTCCTCCTTTGGAGGAAGGGAAAAGAAACTTTCCAAGTGTTGTTATGGACTAACTTATTCAACTGCCCTCTACACTGTGGAAGCTAACCACCTTGACTTGCTTTAAAGTATATGTGCTGTGGAGGGATGTTCCAATGTGAGGTGAACTGCTGGAACTTCAAAGCTAGTTTTCCTCCTTCTTGAGCGATGCTTGGTGCCCTATACAGATCCCCTCACTACAAGGCTCTCTTACTGCATTCTGTATTCATTACGGTATTCATTACAATACTGGCCTTTGACTCTGTGCAGTAGCCCTGCAGTCAGTGCTCTGGCCTGCTGAGGCATGTATTGTAAAAGACTATACAGTGGAATTGGAGCATGTTTGGGAGAAGGCTAAATACAGCATGATCATTCTGCAGTGTGTAATTAATGTATGAGTCACATTGACTCCTGTCACCTTAGGGGTCTCATTAAGAGACAGTAAATAAGCCGCAAGGCAACCTTACCAAACAATCCAAATGAGTTAGAGTAATCAATATGACAAATCTCTCTCTCTCTCTCTCATTCATATATATATATATATATATACACACACACACACACAGTCCCAAGCTGATGCTTTGAACCATCAATTTTAGCTTGCTCTATCACCTACCTCTGTGGTAACTTGCTTGGAGGGTTTTGCATTTACGGGATGGGGGGGAAGCTACCACCAAAGCTCTGCAGTTGCAGAAATAGGCCACGCTGCTGAAGCTTTGCCAATCAGGTGCCAGGGCTGAGCGTTGCTCGCTTCCCAGCGGAGCTTATCTCCGGTTTGCAGTGGTGGTCATCAACTTCAGCGTGAAGGGCTTTGTGATCCTCCAGGGATATGAAACAAAGAGGCTGGGCTCGCATTTGTCACAGCATCTTTGTAAGTTGAATTGGCTGCTGACAGGTCTCAAATTTGTGGAGCCAGGAAGCAGGTTGGGGGGGGAAGGCGAGTCTGACAGAGGGGTAACATCCAAGAAAACCTCTCTCTACAATCCTGGCAGCCTTTTCAATAGACTTATTTAAAGATAGGTTTCAGAGTAGCAGCCATGTTAGTCTGTATTTGCAAAAAGAAAAGGAGGACTTGTGGCACCTTAGAAACTAACACATTTATTTGAGCATAAGCTTTCGTGAGCTACATCCGATGAAGTGAGCTGTAGCTCACGAAAGCTTATGCTCAAATACATTTGTTAGTCTCTAAGGTGCTACAAGTACTCCTTTTCTTTTTATTTAAAGATAGTAATTCCTATACCGTGGTCTATAAACAACCCCTCACACACAAACTGAGTTCAGAGTTACATTTTTCTCAAGTACTTAAAAGTTTCCAAGATTGCAAATGCAAAGCTGGAACAGTTGGAGGGTTTTCATACCCCACATGCTTGCATGGCTATGGGGTTGGTATTTCAATCCAGTGGTGGGGAGTCAGGGCTTTGCTCCATTGAACAGTGATGTGGAACGATGGTCTTGTGGTAGGAATATAGGGTTAGGCCAGGACTCCTAAGTTCCATTTGCAGCTCTGCCTCTGACTTGGAGAGTAACTTTAGTCTCTGTGGGCTAGGTTTTTAAAGACATTTAGGTGTCTGTCTCCCTTTGATTTTAATGGAGTTATGTTCTTAAATACCTTTGAGGAGCTGGGCCTCTGGGCCATGGTGTGCCCATCCTGTAAAAATTGCCCCACAAAAGAGTAATTTAATAAACCAGTTAATAAATAAAGCTTATTTCTTATACAGCACTTTTCAGCAGTAGTTCTCAAAGCGCTTCACAACCTTAGTATTCTTATCCTCAGGACACCCCTCAGAGGTAGGGCAGTGCTATTGTCCCTATTGTACAGATAGGAAACTAAAGTGCTAGATGCTAAGGGACTTGCCCAAGGTCAGAAAAAACAGATCCAAGAATTGGACCTAGGCCTCCCATATCTAAGGTAAGAGCCCTAACCACTAGACAATCTTTCAACTTGATTAAAATGTGTCACAGAGCAGTGAAGTCATTTATCATGTCAGCTACAAAACTTAAGCATTTAAAAACAAGGAGGTGGAGATCAGTATTGGGCGCATGGAACTTCATATGGGGAGGGTGCTCCATGTGTTGATCTCTCCAGTCCTGTATAGAAGGGGGGGCGGCAGTTATCTCCACAGCACTGTCTCCCTGGATCTCTCCCCACAAAGGTTCTTTGCTGGTCTATAAACCATACAATATGCTAATAAGTGGAATGGCAGGGGCTCTATTTGGGACTCACATTGCCCCACCACCACCTTTACACCTAGTGAAGTTTGCTGCCTCTGGGTAATGCCCTTTTCTTTCCCATACAAGAAAAGGTAGGGGCTAAAGAAAGAAATTAGGGAACATTACTGTCCATAGCTGCTTCCAATTCCCAAGCACCAGAATTCTCTAAAAAGGCATGATGTGAAGGGAGATTATTTGAGCAGGGGAATGGGTGGGCCAGTTTAGAATTAGAATGAGTTAAGGTGATTTGATTTAAATCAGTAAGTAGGAAACTGAGTTAAATAATCTATTTTAATTTTGTTTTGCATTTGTACTTTTTAGTAGTTTTCCTAAAGAAAAGTTCATTCTCAATGGTTGATATAACCATTTGATTTGCAGCTAAATATAGCCTTTACAGTACATCTGGTACTTCTTTTTGCTAACCAGGAAGCTACCCTGTTTATTTAACCAATTATATAGGTTCACATACCTTACTGAGATTCTTAAAGTTGACATTTTTTGTTATGTTAGAAAATGGTGAATAACTCAGTCTTCATTTACTAGATGATTTTTTTTTTACTTAGAATTTATGTCAAGCTGCATTTAGATGGAAATTGGAAGTCAAAATGTGCAAAACCAGCATTTTAAATTTTATTAGATAAAACTACAGTAAATGTGCTGGATACATAAGAAAGTAAGTTTAAAAAACATGTTTTGCATTTCAAACTGATTTATTAAACAAAGGAAGTATTAACTGTAGTTAGTAAATTGATGGATTGTTTCAGGTCAGTCTAGGCCAGAATTTCAAAGGTATTCAGATGTAGATAGGAACCTGGTGGAATTTTCAAAAGTGCTTGAACAAGCTAGGTGCCTAACTCCTATTGAAACCTGTGGGAGTTAGGCACTTTTAAAAACCCTAATATGCACCTATCAGCATCTTTAGGAGCCTAAATACCTTTGCAGATCTGGCCTCATGTCCTTTAAGTTTTTAGAATTGGTAGATCAAATCTTCTCTTTCAATCTATGAATGGCACCAGCTGAGAGGAAAATGAGCTTTCCTGCTTTTTCAGTTCCCAGTCAGTTTCTTAGCTTTGAGTGAACTAATCCAAATGAAGAAAATGCTACTTTTGCACCTAGTAGCTAAACTGAAACCTAAAATAATTAAAAGCAAAAGCTTTGCTGCAGAAGCAACAAACTCTGAAATAACTTCCATTTGGAAAAGTGTAAATACCAGTATTTGCTCCAAAATCATATACTTAATGCAGTAACACTAACATTTATAAATCTTGAGTTGACCTCAGAAGTTAAATGCTTTCCCCTGATTCTCTATGTAATTAAAATTTGAGGAGAGATCATTGGTGCACCATATTTTATTTATTTATTTAAATGGAGTATAGGAGGTTTAGGCCTCAACATACATTGCTAGTTTAAAATTAAATTTTAAACAGGTTTATTTTAAAAAATAAAATGTATTTAAAAAGCTGATTTAAAGAAAACAAAATTTATTTTTAAAATCAGTTTTAATCACTCTAGACCTACTTAGCAGTGTAAATAAGTTGTATGGGAAAACCCTTGCACATTTAGTTCACTGATTAGACATGGCCCCAGCTGGTGGGAGGGTTCTGTGTATATTGACTGGGAGCAGGTGGGTCTTACTAAGAAAATAAGTACATTATTAATGGAAAACTTGGTCTGGAACAGAGATTCCATGTCAGTTAAAAGGAAAGAGCCATCCTGCTCTTGTATGCATGTGTCAGCTACAGCGTGAAATCCTGTAAGACAGTCATTTCTTCTTATTGGAAATAGGAGGGATGAGTTCTTCAATAATGATTTAATAAGCTCCTGGGCAGAAGAAAGCAGCGGTGTCTGGGTTGGAATTGATCTCCCAGTAGCAGAGAGCTCCTCTGGGAACCGGTAAGTGAGCTGGTTGCAGGTTTTCATCCCTGCAAGAGCATGTATTTCTTCACTGGGGCTCTGATGGGCATCCTTCTTTATTATTTTGTAGGAATGTTTGCTGGGTATACAAAGCTAATACTATAGTTGGAGAGCTAGGAACAGCAAGGGTTGCCTAAGTGTTTGAAAAACCCCAAGAGGGTTTTAATAGAGTCACTCATAACTTTACAAATTTCTGATTTAATCAAATTTTATTATAACCAGCCTTGCACCAAAATGTTTGGGGCTAGAAAGTAGCTCTCATTGAGGGAGAAATGCCTTTGAGCTTTCTGGTGAAAACTGGCTTTGATTTGAATATTGCAATTTGTGCGTGTGTGCTACATAAATACAGTTTTGAATCCTGCTGGGTTCTTGGTCTCAGTGATGTGATGTCTTGTGGCAGTGTGTTCCACAGTGAGATTGTATGCAAAAGGATGTCTTATCAGTTCTGAATTTGCTCTCTTTCAATTCCATTGGCTGTTACTCTTCTGTTATGGGAGAGGATCAATAGAAGAGCCTGATCTGCCTTCTCTGCACTGTTTGTTATTTTGACCACTTGAATCATGGCCCTTGTAAGGGAAACAATCCCATAGACTTTAAAGCCAGAAGGGACCATCATGATCATCTAGTCTGACCTCCTGTGCATTGCAGGCCACAGAACCTCACCCACCCACCCACTGCAGTAATAGACCCATAACCTCTGGCTGAGTTACTGAAGTCCTCAAAACATGATTTAAAGATTGTTACAGAGAATCCACCATCTACACTAGTATAAACCTATCTTTATAAGAGAGTAGTTCTGTGCACAATGAATAAGGCAGAGGCCTTAGATTTCTTGGTCTTGTCTAGCCTTGTAGATCCAGATAAGAGTTTTTCTATTAACCCTAAGAAATGCCATTTAAAAACTTCAAGAGCAGGTTGCACAGTTAAGCAATCAAATAGTTAAATTTGCATGGGCAACCTTGTACTGTGTGCCATTAATTACATACTTAAATGTGATCTGCTTATTTATGGGTTTAGTGGCAAGTTTTATCTTAGTGAAAGGACAGGCCAGAATTGTAAGACATCCTTTTTTATGATAATTAAGCTGATTGATGCCTAAAGGTGCAGAGACAGCTGAGATGTGCATGTATGGCTGGCAAAGTACTCCTCCCGGCTATGGACCAAGATATGTTCTGAGAGATTCTAGAGGTGAGTGGAGCTGGGAGACAGTGTGGCCAGGCCATGCCATCCAGTCATTCTCTAGTAAATTAATCTAGAAGCAGCCTCAGGCCCTGATTCTTCAGATTGCGATCAGGTGCTTAACTTTATGCCCCATGAGTAGTATCATTTAAGTCAATGGGCCCAATCCTTACCTGGTGATGACTTCAGCACCAACTCTCCCTAATTGGGTGTGTGGTCCAGGGACTGGTCAGGCACATGTTTAAGTTAACACATAAGTCTTTGCAAGATCAGGGCATTCTAGTGTTAGGTACGTATCCCCAAAGGTGTGACTCCTCTGGTGGCTTTGGTCTCTGGGTAGGATTTGACAGGGCCACCAGCCAGCAAGGATGACTGCTTCAGGAAGAAAAGTTGCTCTGTGCAACTCCTGCTTGTGGACTAAGCAAAATCTGTTTGTGTGGCTTTTTTTTTGAACAGCCATTCTATCTGAAGTTATGATTTTTTAACTCTACTGTGGAGCATCAGCGTGAGCCTTACAAACATTTAAAAGCCTTTCAATTTGCAATCCAGCAGGGATCTGTTGAACATATTACCCAGCCATGATGCAGGCTCATTTGGGGCCTTTAATAGGTTTCCTTCATTAGCGGACATCCACTTGAGAGAGGCGCTCAGCGTAGATCATATAGATGTTCATGCCGACTAGAGGTGTTCGTTTAACGGGCTTATTCTCTTAACGAGGCTAATAACCATTATGATGTGATGTTCCTTATGGGGGTTTTATTCACTCCTCCTTGACAGAAGTAGGCAGGTCAATAGCTCCTATATTACATGTTCTACCTTCCTTATTCTCTGCTGTTCTCTGCAAGACACCCTTCTAAATGTAACAAGGAAATTCTTTCATTGTTGATCTTTGTCAGTTCTTTTCATGTGGCAAAATATTGCTGCTGCTGCTGCTGCTTCTGTGGTGAAGCTGACCTGCTTTTTGTGTGTCCGTCCCATACCCAAACCTTAACGTGGCTAATTACATCCTGTCTCCCTAATGCTGCCATTTCCCTTGCCTACTGAATTCTTCCTCACTTTTAGCTCTAAATTGTTGTGGCGTGTTGCAGCACTCTAACGATTGTGCATCCGTGGTGGAGGAAGTATTCCTGTATGTTCTCTGTGCAGTTGATAGCCTGCAGACCCTTACAAGGAGCAAGCAGTTATGGGCCAGATGATTATCTGGGATAAATAGGCGTGACATTTCGCCAGCGGAGTATCTGGCCCTATATATGCACCAGCATCATCTGCAATACAAGTTGAGGAACGAGGTTTGTTAGGGAACTTGTATCTCCTCAGCTGACTTGGCACAATAACAAAATACTGGGCCTTGTAAGTCCTACTTAAATAGTGTTGTGGGTTCTTAGAAGGGAATTCAAAATACTTTAAAATCTGAAGGATCTTCCCCACTGAAGTGGCATGATTCTGAAGACAGGTCAAACTCTGGGGATCCTCCAAGTGTTTATCCCCTTATGAGTCAAAGATTTGACTGTGGTATTTTCACACCAATATTTTCCCTTGTAAATTTTGAGTAGTTTCTTTTCCATACACTGCTCTGGTTACCACACAAACATCCTTTCACCTGGTTTTAATGGTGATTTGAGGAATTACATGTGTCAGGAAATGTTTCCCATGTGGTAACTGGCCACCTTTATGTGTAGAGTGAAGTGGTGATGCTCTACAGTCACCTACATGCCCAGATACTGGGGGAGGGAGGGGTGTTAAATTAACAATTTGTGGAGTAGAGATTTGATTTTCAGCTTTAGATATTCAGGTCATTTACTATTTGACATACTGGAGAATTTCCATGTAATTACATATTAGAACATTTACTCGCTCCAGCCATTATGAGCAGGATTTTGAAGTGTTCGTCAATGAAAGCAAAGTTGAACCAACACTGAACATTTGTGAAAATCCCACCCTAGAGCTCAAATCAGTCTCAAACACTGGAGTGGATCTGACGTTCCATCTCATAGACAACAGCAGTGCCCACATATGTGCCCTGAGAGGGTACACTGCCAGGTGGCTAAACATGTGGACTAAGGGAGACAGTCTGAAGTTTCCAAGTGGTGTGATGCTTGTGGTCCCACAGTCCTAACACTGCTAGACTGATTGCTTTTCCTTCCTGGCCAGTTGCCTCAATGTTGTGTGGGGGCAATAATCCCAGTGGTTTTAATTCATGTCAAGGGTAGTCTAGTGTAGGTAGATATTCTCAAGGAGCTATGGGGTGGGAAACCACTCCTGCCAGTTTGCAGATGTTGTAGAGACATCGGCCCTGATTCTCCAGAATGCTGCACCTCGTGCTACTAAAGCTGATTAGTAGTGGTTTATATGCCCTTGCACTGGTGTTTAATGCTGCACGAGGTGAAGGACAATAGTGACTCAGGCCCAGCGTGCCCAAGCTTTGTCTGTATTAGAAAACTTGCACCAGAACTCGAGTGATTTGAATTCAATCTGGTTAGTCACATGTGAACCCCTAACACAGACCTGCTCCTGTCCTGATGTAGCTTACATGGTAAATCATCAGCTTCAGTGTGACTTTTAAACTGGTTTATGCACATCTGTGTCAGGGGCTTGCATCAGTGAAACTAAATCTGCTGAGTTACACTGGTGCAAAACACTACATGTGTAGACCAGTCCTTAGCTTGCCCAGTGTGAATGGACTAACTGGGAACAGAACCCAGGAGTCTAATGTTAAAATTCTATAATACACAGGTTGAGAAAAGTGTGTCTGTACATCTGGGTATAGTGCTTGGATTATCCACAAATTTTAAATTTTTTTTATTTTTGTTTTTAAAAGTCATATGGTACATATAGTACATAATCAGCAATAACCCAAATTTAGGTGAATAAATTTAAGAATACAGTTTAGATATTAGCATCCAAGGATTGTGCTACAGGCACCATTCAGGCCTAGCCTGTTGAGTTTTTCCCCATCCACTGCTGTGTAGAGCTGTCTGGTCTCCAGCCCCAAGGAAATGGCAGGTCTTTGTGGTTTATTCCTCCTTCCCCTGTACCAATCTGTTCCCCTAATCAATGACTGAGAATAGATGGAGGAGTGCCTGGAGCTCCTTGCATTTATTACTCTGGTTTCCCAGGCAGTCAGGAGTCCCCTCCCCTGGCCAGTGGCTCAGTTATCAAAAGCATTAGGCTTCTCATGAGCAGCTGTCCCTCCCCGCCCTCCATTTAAGGACCATGCTTTGACTGCTACATTGACCAGCCAATACACATTCTGTTAAGTGAATATCAAGGCAGATTTTTGGGCACCATCTTGGTTTGGATGTTGTCTTGCATCTTAGCAACGTACCCTTCCAACCTCAGGAACTGATAAACTCATTATTTTATCATACCTGTAAGCATACTAGGCGCTTCAGGCCAATGCCTACGAGAGGTGGCATGGTCCAGTGGACTGGGATTCTGGACATCTGGCTTCTATTCCTGGCTCTGCCAGTCACCTGCTGGGTGACCCTAGGCAAGTTGGGTGCACAGCTGTGCACCCCCTTTGCTACTCTGTGTATCTGGTAGAATGGCAGTGTAAGCTCTTCAGGGCAGGGGCTCTCTCACTAGGTGTCTGCCCACCCCTGAACAGAACGGGGTCCTGGTCATGGCCAGAAAGTCTCATTGCTACAGTAATACAAATAAGACAAGAGCTGACAAGCTAAGTAAAGGGGGTAAGTGGTAGGGGAGGATCTGGAGGATGGTGTGGATTGCACCCTCAGCAAGTTTGCAGATGACACTAAACTGGGAGGAGAGGTAGATACGCTGGAGGGTAGGGATAGGATACAGAGGGACCTAGACAAATTAGAGGATTGGGCCAAAAGAAATCTGATGGGGTTCAACAAGGACAAGTGCAGAGTCCTGCACTTAGGACAGAAGAATCCAATGCACCGCTACAGACTAGGGACCGAATGGCTCAGCAGCAGTTCTGCAGAAAAGGACCTGGGGGTTACAGTGGACGAGAAGCTGGATATGAGTCAACAGTGTGCCCTTGTTGCCAAGAAGGCCAATGGCATTTTAGGATGTATACGTAGGGGCATTGCCAGCAGATTGAGGGACGTGATCATTCCCCTTTATTTGACATTGGTGAGGCCTCAACTGGAGTACTGTGTCCAGTTTTGGGCCCCACACTACAAGAAGGATGTGGAAAAATTGGAGAGAGTCCAGCAGAGGGCAACAAAAATGATTAGGGGACTGGAACACATGAGTTATGAGGAGAGGCTGAGGGAACTGGGGATGTTTAGTCTGCAGAAGAGAAGAATGAGGGGGGATTTGATAGCTGCTTTCAACTACCTGAAAGGGGGTTCCAAAGAGGATGGCTCTAGACTGTTCTCAGTGGTAGCAGATGACAGAACAAGGAGTAATGGTCTCAAGTTGTAGTGGGGGAGATTTAGGTTGGATATTAGGAAAAACTTTCACTAGGAGGGTGGTGAAACACTGGAATGCGTTACCTAGGGAGGTGGTGGAATCTCCTTCCTTAGAAGTTTTTAAGGTCAGGCTTGACAAAGCCCTGGCTGGGATGATTTAGTTGGGGATTGGTTCTGCTTTGAGCAGGGGGTTGGACTAGATGACCTCCTGAGGTCCCTTCCAACCCTGATATTCTATGATTCTACATAACAAGGAGGGTGGACAAGGAAGGACGCTGATTATAGGATTATGTGGTTCCTCAGAGCTGTACAATAGTCTTGATGGTTTGAAACAAACCTAGGGTGGGGTTTTTGAAAGCTGCTGCAGCGTAGCTCCCAACCTCCCATTGACCTTTGTAAGGAGCAGCATTAGGTCAGCAGAGTTTTGAAAATGCCTCTTCTAATAGCTTAGTCTGCATGTATGTCCTGTTAAGGGATATCTATGTATGCTGGTGCTTCTGTACAGCACAAAGTATGCTGTTTGGGAGGGGGTGCTGTGGGAAGGTGGTTTTAGAAGTAACTGGAATGAGGTAAGAGTGGAGGAGCATAGAGGAGAAGTTGGAAGGTCATCCCACGCACACAGACAGCACAAAACAACAATACCTAGTGCTCATCTAGCACACTGCAGCAGTAGATAGCAAAGCACTCTACAAAGGAGGAGAGTGGCATTATGCCCTGAACGGGGTCATGACTCACCACCGCTGGCACCTCCTGTTGGTTGCGCCAGGAATTAGCTCATCAGCTGCGGAGCACCTCTGCACATGGTGTCTCGCCTATTGTCTGCTCTGCTGATTTGAAAACTGCCTTGCTCCCCGCTCATCAGTTCTGCTTCAGGACATTGCCCTCTAGCAGCACCCACTACTCCATTCTTGCCCCCTTCCAGGGGCAGGGGGGGGAAGGAGGAGAGAAGGGGTAATTACAGTCCTTTGGCTTGTACCTGCCTCAGTGGCCAACCACGACCCCAAAGTCTAGCCCCTCACCTCAAGGCAAGTTGCAGTCTGTCTCGGCCACACTCCTCTATGGCCAGGTGCTGGGTAAGGGAGGGATCCAGGTCCACCCGCTACTCTGGGTCCTGACCCAGGGACCCTCTAGCAGCAGCCTCTCTCTACCCTCCTTCACTTCCCTCTTGTCCACATATCTTCCCTGGGCCACTTCCCCTTGGGCCCCAGGCACCTTCTTGACACTTTTAGCAGGGGCCACAGCCTGGGAGGTAACTGGGCCAGAGCTCTCCCCAAGGTGCTACCTCCTTACCTCAGGAGCCAGTCCTCCTCCCTTGCTAGTCAGGGAGAGACTGCCCTCACCTTTACTAGGCAGCCTTTATATAGGGCTCAGCCTGGCCCTGATTGGCTGCCTCTTCCTTTGCCCTGATTGGCTCTCCTCAGGCCTTTGCTGATAGGCTGCTGGTCTGCGCAACCTTTCTGGCCTGTTCCAGCCCTTTTTCTCATAGAGTGGGGCAACTGCACCACTACATGCCCATTTTACCTCAATGTCCCCGTCAGGCTCCCTTCTTTTGACCCTTTGACCACACTCCTGTCCCTGTTATTTCATTAGTTGTCCCCCGGACTCATTTAGTTTCCAGGTCCTGTAGATCCTCCCCTTAGGCTGCAGGGGGGTCCTTCAGCAGTGGGCGGGCCTCTGCCCACTCACTTCCTGGAACCCAATAGGTACATGCCCATTTTACAGATAGGGAAACTGCGGCACTGAGAGGGGCAGGGACTTGCCCAAGGACACTAGCGGGCCAGTGGCTGAGCCAGGAATAGACTCCCGGTCTCCTGAGTCCCAGTCCAGCACTATTCAGTAGGCCAGAGTGCCTCCCTGTGGAGGTGGGGGTGTTCATGTGAGATGAGAGAGGTGTAAAGGTGGGTGTCACTGGTAGCACATGAAAGGAGAGCAGGTCTGTGCCATGCTTGGGGCAAGGGGGTTTGAAGCTGAAGAGTCTCCGTCTACCCAATCTGCAGCCCCTGCCCCACAAACCACTGCCCCAGTATGAGGGGTGCAGGAGGGGACGCCTAACCCAAACAGTGCATGCAGCAGGTATGTCCTAAGCCAGCTCAGCTAAGAGCTGTGCTGTCCACCTCCACGTTGGTCTTTATTTCACTCGGAGGGCAAGGCGGGGGCCCCATGTCTCTCAATGGCAGTGTATTGGTCTTTCCCAGGGTTAACAGAGCCTGGGATACTAATAGCGTCTCCCTGCATACTCTCGTGGGTCATCTGGCAGGGTCTGCAGCCCACTGAGTCCTTCCAACTCCCTGTGCTGCCGGTGCAGGAAGAGGACAGTGCAAAGCTCTGTCTGCATGTTCAAGCCCCATGAAGTAACCACGAAGGATAGCCAGGTGGCAGCAGATCCCTCTGATTGTGGAACTTGATCTACTACGTGTGTTCCTGGAAGCCTGTAGTCTGGGCGCCTGCTAACGTGCTTTTGAAATCCCAGCTTCCCATCTCTGTAAGGCTCTGTTATCTGTGGTAGAAAGTTGTTGCATCCTATATCCCAGCTACATAACACCTCGTTATTTATGCTAACTAACAGTGGGGCCTTGTTATAACCCCCTGGAGGGGGGCTGAGGAGGAGGTTAGCAGTGTGTCTGAAATTCAGATTTGAGAAATAAACACCAAAGAGCTTTTTGAAGTGATTTGACTTCTGTCAGGTTCCTTTTTCATGCTGCGTGTCCCAACTAGCTTCCGGCCTTTCCCACCTGGGATGGACTGTAAATGCACTGGAGGGGAAACAGCTTCTCGTAATAAATACACAGAAGAATGGGAGGGGGATGGTGGTCTACTGGGACCCCGTGGTGCCATGACACTGCAGCACTGGGCAAAGATCAGCAATCGCACACTGAGCAGAGGGTGAGTAATTGTGTGAGAGAGTCATTTACATGGATAAATAGGCTGCAACCCAATTGACTCACTTGCACTTGTGAGCTCATTTGAGCGCTAGACCCCAGCAAACACAGGCCAGTGCATTAACCCGCTTCACTAGCTGGATCTGCCCGATATGTAGCCACTATGCCCAGGAGCAGCTATCCCTGTAAAAGGACCTGTACATTTGTACATGTTCAAGTGACTGCAATCCACCTCTCTAACTGCCTTCCTGGAAGCCTGGTGGCACTTGTAAGGTCTCATAGCATCACCACCATAGGCAGGGCAGCAAAATAGCCTCTCCCCTGCAGGCTGGAACATGCAATACCTGTGTCAGGACTATCCAGGGCAGCTTTCCAAAGGCACTGGAAACATCATAGAATGTCAGGGTTGGAAGGGACCTCAGGAGGTCATCTAGTCCAACCCCCTGCTCAAAGCAGGACCAAGCCCCAATTTTTGCCCCAGATCCCTAAATGGCCCCCTCAAGCATTGAGCTCACCACTCTGGGTTTAGCAGGCTAATGCTCAAACCACTGAGCTATCTCTCCCTCCCATGGAAGCCTCTTTGGATGGTGGCAATGCTCTAACATGGTGTTTTGCTGGGTGAGAGCGTTGTCGCTCGACTTCTTGCTGGAGAGCTGTTGTGAGTGGAATTTCTGTAGAAGTTCCAAAAACTTTCCATTCAGCAAATGTAAGTTGTGGTGGCTTTTTCTCACTGGCCTCTGTTGTCCCACAAGCAGTTAGCATGTCACTGAGCGGTGGTGAGGTACTGAGCCTTGGCCCAAGCAAGCATGGGATCCAGCACTGAGATCCAGCACTTGAAAGAGAGAAGAAAAGGGGAGAGAGAGATGGCTTTCCCAAGAACTGTTCTGCTGTCATGTTGATTAGACTTGGCTCAAGTGTCTGAGGACCTGCTAGCTGCTTTTCTTCTCTCTGAGACTAAAGATGGTGCCCAAACTGGAACACAAGGTCTAAACTTCCCTGTATTTTAGGGGCAGATCAGAGTTGGATCTAATTTTGGAGCAGCATGTGGGCTCATGTCCAACTTGTACCCGATATATTCTGTACTTGGCAGAATTCAGTTCCAGTACCATAGGCCCCTAGATGGGGTAGAGACAACATTTTTCCTTCTGTCTTTGCCAGGACAACACAAAGGGTTAATTTGTCCCATCTTTAAACTATTTGAATGCTGGATAAATAAGTACCTTGTAGTGCAAGTCCCAGCACATCATCAGCTGGGAGCACACACAACCCTGTGTGGAGCAAGGAAGAAAACAGCTCTTCCCCCTCCCTCCTCCTCCCGAGCCCAAATGTCTACACTGCAATTTTGTAGCCCTGCAGTCTGAGCCCAGCAAGACTGAGTTGGCCAGCCCTGGGGCTTTTACTGCAGTGTAGACATGCCCTTAGGCTCTCACCTGCACAGCTAAGGTCCCCCAGAAGTGGGGAGTAGGCTCAATATGGATTGGTGCCCCTTAAGGGCCAAAAATAGAATCCCGGGGTCCTGTAGCTGCTGTGTTTGACAGCATGATTGCAGCCAAAATCTGGGTCTGTAAAGCACTTAGGAACAGCCTGAGTAATAGACAGTAGCATTTACCACTGTAGACCTTAAAGCCCTCTTGCAAAGGTGTGTGAGGTCTGGTAGAAAGGGCTGTGGATTGCAAGTCGGGAAACCTCAGCTCTGTATCAGGGACTCACTGTGTGACTTTGGGCCAGCCTCCTAAGCTCTCTGCACTTGCGTGCCCCACTGTTCACTTCCAAGGATCCCACCTTTCCCAGTGCTTTGGGACCCTTGGATGGAAGATGCTTTATAAAAGCATAGCATCACTCCCCTTTGCAGCCTGGGGCTTTGCACAAGCAAATGGGGATGCTCAGAGATGGCCAGGCATTTTTACAGCGCCGTCATTAAATTCAGCCTCTCCCATGAGAAGTGCCAGGGCAAGCACCTGCCTTCATAACAGCCTCCCAGCCAGCTGACGCCACAGCAGAGTGGGGGTTAAATTCACACTCTTCTGCAAATGATGAATGACTCCTTCTGGAGAAGGAGGCTGGGGCCTGTCAGGTCTGCTGAGTGTCGGCTTTCCCAGTACTGGAATTTAATTATCTCAGTTTCCTGAGGAAGGCACAGGAGGCCTTAGATGGCATGCTGAGGGCAGGGATTTAGCAGGGACGGCAGGAAGGAAGGAAAGAAAAAAGCGGCAAGAGACTGTAACCTGCTCTAGTTATTGTGATCTTTCCCTCGCGCGCACACATACCCCGCTCCCCCATCTCGCTCTCAAATCCCGCTGAGCTGGTAGCATGGACCAATCCTGCCTTCCTTCTCAGCCGCTGAACCAGGCGAGTACCTGGAACAGGTGCTGATGCATCCCAGGCTGCTCTCACACCCCAGCTCTTCCTTCCTCTCCTGCTGTTTCTATTTCCGCAGATTTTTCTTCCTTACTGGACAGACAGAGGGCAAGTGATGGGTTGCTCCTAGCAAGGTCAGTCAGGCCCAGGAGATATTGCATCTATCTCATTAGCAATGATGGCAGGACTTAACTCCACCACGTACACATCACCCACCCAGTCCCTGCGGCAGCTTAGGGCAGTTCCTTCACTTGCTTGTGTCCAGCATTGCCTTGGTAGGGGGCAGTGATGATAGTCATGCATGGAATCATCTTCCCTCCCCCACCCCCTTCAATTCAATCCATATTAGTAGCAGTAATATTACCTAGCTCCTAAGAGACCCAGTCATGGATCAGGGCCCCAATGTGCTAGCTCCTGCACAAACACAGAGGGTCCCTGCTACAAAGAGCTCACAGCGGAAGGACCACAAATACCTGCATGGGGGCGTTCTCTGGTCTGTGTTACACAGGAGGTCAGACTAAATGGCCTTGATGGTCCCTGCTCATTTTACAGTCTCTGAGTAAACCTGAGGATCCTCCTAGATTGCTACAGTCAGGCCCATGTTAGGCCCTTATCATGCATTTTACACGCAGGCGAATGTTCCCCTGACTTCAGCGGGAGCTGTGCCTGCTTCGGACAGCATGGCTGGGCCTTTCCCCAGGTCCACCTAGGGAACTGTGAAAAGACAGGATGTGTGTTTTTAGCCATGGCCTGAGTCTGTAACGGTCTCATCGCACCCCTGTAATCACCTGGCTGTTCCGGGCCAGCAGATGACACTGCCTGCACACTCCCGGGGCCAGTCGCTCTGCTGTTCGCTTCGTGCTGTGCGGGAGGCTTATTGCTTTGCAGGGCCCAGGTGAACATCTTCATTTTACCTTCATGACAGCTAGTGTCCAAGCACCGTCACTGCATGTGCGTTGCATGGGTACTGGGCTGATTAGGGGCCTGGTCTGGACATTGCAAAGTGCCTGCAGCTTGTGTGGAGTCCATGCTGAGTTGTTGCCGGGGGGGGGGGGGGTGTTCAGATCCCCCTGAGATCAGTTGAGGAAACTCCGCTTGCAATATGATGTGCAACCACATGAGCACGTGAGGTCTAAAAGGCTTTGTCACCAGGGGAAGAGATGGAAGGTTTGGCTGCTCTTGGGGTGCCCAGGACCCAGGATGGTCATTTCTAAACCTAGTCAGAGCTTCCCAGAGAGGAGAACCTGCTCGGGCTGACGTCCTGCGGATCTCTCCCTGTCGCTGATGAGAACTCCAAAGCCTAAAGCAGAGGAAGGAACTTTTTCTTCGGATTTTGGTGCATCTGCGTCGTTGTCAGCTCTGACAGGGGAATCCTGAGCGTGGTAGTTGGCAGACTAGCAAACAGCATCGTCAACTTCGATCTGTTTTGTTCTTGGGATTCTGCCTGGTTTCCGGGGAGATGGGTTTGCTGTGAATAGCAATGTTTGCGTCACACTCTTCACCTGTGGAGCGCAAAGCCCCACGCAAAGGTGGGCTAAGCATCGCCCTCTGTATTGTGCAGACTGGGAAACTGAGGCACAACAATTTGGACAAAGCTGAGCTGTGAGTAAATAGCACAGCTGAAAGCAGACCCAAGTTCTCTTGGGTCCCAGTCTGGAGCCTAGCCACCAAACCATCTAATAGGCCCATTTAGCTACTTACTTACCATAAGATCTTAAGCAGGGCGGCTTGCCAGCAGGTCCTCTCTTTAAAGGAGATTGGGTGTTCCTATGGTAGGAAAGGGAAGTGTCCCTGTGGCTCTCCTGCTGCTCTTAGCTGCTGTTGTCTGTTAAGTTTGGAGTAAAAGAACTGGAGAAGTAGCGGGTGCCCTGCTGTGTTTGCATAGCGCATGATTTGGGAGCTTGGTTTGGCTTGCTGTTGAAGGACTCAGACTCCAAACTGTAGGGGACACCATTCATTATTCTGCAGGAAGTGTGTGTGTCAGGGCATGGGGGAAGTCTCGGTTTCCAAAATAGTTTCTCCTATCGCTGTAAGTCTCCTGTTTTTCTCTGGTAAAGGCTTCTGAGCCGCCCACTCCCACCTTGCACTTAAAATGTGTTCTGCAAGTTAATTTCAGAAGGTTCTCTGCAAAAAAGATATGCATGGCATTTTCCTGCTGATTTGACTTTTACAAGGGAGGCTAGACCAGGGGCTTTATCAGCAAGAGGAAAAGGTATACCGTTGGGGTTACAAATCTGCCCAGCATCTGTCTGCAACTGGGAGGCTTGTTTTCTTCCCTGTTTATTTTAGGACAGGAAATATCATGATAGAGACCCTTCCAAGCTTCTCTGTAACCTTTCACTGTGACTTGACAAATGATGGCTGAGTGAATGGATACGTCATTCATTACTGATTGACATCCCAGGACTGAGATGCGGCCATCTCTGGGGTCGAATGCAGCAGCACTTAAAGATGGCATGTTCCATCCCAGAAGCAACAGTTTTTAAGCGGTGGACCAAGTGATCTGGGAGCCTGTGCAAAATCAGGTAACATTATTGTCCTGCAATTTACAGACAGAATTAGCAACAAACACCACATGGATCAGTTCGGGGGCTTTAGGTGGGAGGCAAAATTGAAATGCACTGAGGGGGGGCAGATCCTCAGCTGGTGTGAATCTGATCTGGTCCATCCTACTTCCTCCATGCTCTCTCTGTGAAGTGGTAGCCTTCCCTTGGGGTAAAAGGGCAGTCCTTCCTCCCTGGGCCTGGGAAGGGACTAGCATGTTCAGTGGCATGGAACTGAGATCTCAAACCAATGACTGGCTAGCAGGGAGGTAGCTCTGGGGTGAGGTCCAGGCTGACTGGACAGGGCTGGGCTGCTC
The DNA here is from genome assembly GCF_965152275.1 of Natator depressus. NCBI lineage: Eukaryota > Metazoa > Chordata > Testudines > Cheloniidae > Natator > Natator depressus. Next base: position 25,215,047 of record NC_134246.1, read on the forward strand.
CCACTGAAGTCAGTGGCAAAGTCTCCATTGATGACAGCAGGACCACACGTAGCAGTGCCTGCTTAGGGAGGCCTGATCTCGCCCAGTTCTGAATGTGGAGTGTGCACCCTTCCTCCTTTTGCTCTTGGGCTACAATGCAGTGGAGTTTATGGGACATGAATCCCCTCCCCTCTCCATTGCTGGAAGGCAGTCTGGTGCTGGAGCTCCACAAGGGAGGAGCAGTCTGCTGGGGCTTGCAGCAGCAGGAAGCCTGTACTTGCATGTGTGCCTGGCTTTACTCCCACAGGCACCACTGCCGTTCCAAGCTATTAAAATCTAAATCTGAGCTGTGCGTCATGGCGGAAGTTCTGTCTCGCACCCCTTCGGTACTGAGCGTGGCTGGTCCTATGGATGTACACGCTGACCCAGGACTGTGGTTTGTAAGGGGAGTACATGCTGAACGATCCATTGCCTTCCCTCTGCCTGTGTTGTCCATGATCTCCCAAGGAAGACGTGTCCTCATATCTCTGGGTACTGCTGTAGCAGGTGCATGTGGCTAGAGAGTTCGAGCAGTATCTTTAATAAGTCTGATGAAAAATAAAACACACAAACCCTACAGAGACAAAGTACCAAGAGCAGAGGCCAGATCAAACTGGCACCAGTTGAAGGCCTGACCCTTCTTGTGCATTTCCATTTTAGCCCATACACCACATACATTTGCCTACTCCCATTCCCTGGCTTGCCTGCAAGGTCCCTGAGCACCATGTGTTTGAAATTTTATTAGGCTGCCTGACACCATTGTGGCTGCAGTCTGGCCACTTTGTGCCAGAGTAACACATTTGCATAGTGTGTGTTGTCTCCCTCTAATGGCTAATCCATATAACAGAGAACAGTCTACTACTGCTACTGGCTCAGGGAGTAACTCCATGGGCTTGAGAAGTCTGGGCTTTTGGTGCTGAAGGGCCTATGGACAAGTCCCACTCATGTCCCATGCTGTGAATTGGCTACATGTGCACAGAAGGGGTTAATGGTACAGGAGGAGGGATGCTCAGCAGGGAAGTCCTGAACTCATGCAGCTGAGAGGCAAATGCAGAGTGTGAATCAGGCAGCCACACAGAGTGCTAAGGTACAGCTCCTCCAAGGAGCAGCTTCCTCATATACTTCTAAGTCTAGTTCCAAGGGGTGCAGTGGGAGACATCCCCTTTGGCTCTGTCCCTGTCCATCTCCTCTAGTCCTGAGCTTAAGCAGGGGTAGTCAATAGCCGGACTGTGGGCCAAATCTGGACCACCAGGGTCCACTTTTGAACGGACCCCAAAATCTCTTAATTTACTTACCATCCTTATCTTTGAGGGGTTTTTATTATTATTGTCTCTGGAGGCTGGACCTTGACTATACCTTTGACCAAGAAATTTGGACCTTGACAAAAAATAATTAACTATCCCTGGCTTAGGGATTGTCCTCAGTGAGGATGTGTGGACTGTTTCTTTAACTCCAGAGCAGAAAGTCCAGAGGCTGGGGAAGGGTCTAGGCAGAAGCTTTACAATGAGATAGGAGCCCTGCTGCTCTACCACTTGGCTTGATTCTTACAAAGTCCCTTGTTCAGCACTAGAAGAAAGCTATTCCTGTGACGTGCCCCCTTCGAGGACTGATTCCAAGACTCTTCCAGCTGTAATGCAGCATAATGCTGGGCCAGACTCACATCTGGTGTAAATAGTGTGACAAAGTTCCTCCTCTGCCTTGGTGGGTCCTGAGCTCATTGGCAGATTTGCTTGCCTCAGAGATTCACGGCAGCCCTCAGTTTGGCCACTTTTGCTAGTGGCTCAAACCTGCTGTTCACTCAGCTAACCTCATCACTGGCCAGCATGGGGAAAAGGAGGAGAACAATCCCCGTAGTCTCTGCTGGTCCACCTAGTGGTTCGGGGGACAGGCCAGGGACCTTCCCCTCTGGTGGGACCCACAGTCCAGGTCAACTCCTCCTGTATCCAATAGGGAGTTGCGGGGATGGGGGAAACCTGGGCCCACCCTCTACTGCGGGTTCCAGCCCAGGGCCCTGTGGATCACAGCTGTCTACAGTGTTTCATGTAGCACCTGTCACACAGGTGTAACTCCCTGGGCTACTTCCCCATGTCCTCCTCCCAACACCTTCTATATCCTCACCACAGGACCTTCCTCCCGATGCCAGATAGCATTTGTACTCCTCAGTCCTCCAGCAGCACACCCTCTCACTCTCAGCTCCTTGCACACCCCTCACTGACTGAAATGAGGTCCTTTTTAAACCATGTGCCCTGATTAGCTTGCCTTAATTGATTCTAGCAGCTTCTTAATTGGCTCCAGGTGTCCTAATTAGCCTGTCTGCCTTAATTGGTTCCAGCAAGTTCCTGATTGTTCTGGAACTGCCCCTGTTACCTTACCCAGGGAAAAGGGACCTCCTTAACCTGGGGCTAATATATCTGCCTTCGATCACCCCACTGTCTGGGGTTCTCTGCTTCATGTCCCCATCAGGTTCCCTTTGTTTGACCCTTTAACTGCACTCCTATTCCTGTTATTTTATTAGTTGTCCCCCGAAATCACTTGGTTTCCAGGTCCTGTGGATCCCCCCCTTAGGCCACGGGGAGACCCTTTAGCAGTGGCAGTCTTCTGCCTGCCCACTTCCTGGATCCCAGTAGGATCACTCTCCTGTAGCCATCTGGCCCGACCCTGTCAGGTGCAACTCCTGTGGAAACCCCTGGGCTAAGCTGAGTGGCAGTGCATGCAGTGGGCTTACTTGGCTCAGGAAGTGGGTATGAATGGTGGAGAACTGTAGCCATCAATAACCTGGCACTGGGGAGGGTGCAAATGAGTGTAACTTCCATGCTGAGGAGGCACAAGGGAAAGCACTGCCCAGGAGGGTATGAGGCAGAGCAGGCTCCCACCCCATTGGGTTATCTGATATCTTCCTGTTACCATCTTCAGTGCCAGTTATCTGGCTTTGCCACTCGCACCAGTGTTTGCATCACCACTGAATCTGGCCAAGATATGTCCATGGGTCGGGTCATTGACCCTGTCAACGCTGGATCTGTCCGGGGCAAAATCGGGGTGGAACTGGCAGCTCTCAGGGCCTGAGTGGGGTGGCCCTAGCCAAAGTTGTCCAGCGGCCCAGTGGTAGCAGCCACACCCAGCTCACCTGTGCTGGCAGATAAGTATGCTAAGGGCTCATCTGAGTGGGACCAGGGCTGGCTCTAGGCACCAGCAAACCAAGCATGTGCTTGGGCGGCACATTTCAAGGGGCAGCATTCCGGCCACCCTTTTCTTTTTTGCTTGGGCAGTTGCGCTCTCAGAGCTTGAGGCAGCACAAAACCTAGAGCCGGCCCTGAGTGGGAACACCCTTTGCACAAAACAGCAGATGTGGCGGGATTGCTAGGATGTTAATTTCTTTATTTAAAAAAAAAAGATACTTTTGCAAAGAACACAATCTCCTGGGGAAGAACTGCTATGCTGTTCCACCTACGCCTTTCAGAAATAGCCTTCTCGGAGCGCTGACTAAGCCCCCTTCGTTCCACTGGCCGTCAGCAAGGACTGTCTGTATACACGGATGGACGTGCAGCCCTACAAGTGGAATTCAGCGGATGAACAAGCTGAAGCAAACAATGGCTTCCTTCTGACAGCCTTTCACCTACGGCAATGCCCCAGGGCAGGGCATGCACCTTTCTGGGTGACTGCAATTGCCTCGCTCATCGGTCTCCCATCTCCCTCGCCTATTTCACTTCACAGTGCCTGTGGCCTCCCCACTCCAGCTCTCCTCTTCATGTACCTCCCTGATTCCCACTTAGTGCCTGGGCAGCATAATCCATCCACTGGTGGATCTGCTCCATAGCTGTGACAAAAATTGATTTTTCTATATTGGGCCAAACCGTGCCCTGGGTTACCTGGGTGCACCTCCCTCTGAAGTCTGGGAGCAGCAGCTGGCTTGCAGAGAACGCATCTTGCTCCAGTATCTGCTTGCTTCTTTATTTATTTATTTTAAGGGGTTTTATTTTCCTTCGCAACACCTGTTTCTCACATCGAGTGACTTCGGTGCTTAGGGATGTGAGAAAGGGATCATGCTGCCCAGAGCCGAAGGATCACATGGGAAGGGGCTTCACCCACACAGCTTTGCTAGTGCACCTCTCTCCTCGCTGCAGGGCCACTTGTTGTCCCAGCACTGGGCACCTCATGCAGCTGCGTCAGTGCAACTCAGCATGGCCCTGCAGTACCCCCGGCTCTCGCAGTCCGGGGTCTCCCTACCGCAGGGACTGTTGCTCACGTCACACTGGTGGCCTGTGAGCTGCATCGAATGCAGGTGCAGAAGTGAAAATATTGGTGCTTTTTAATCCAGATGACTGTCGGAAGCAAGGAATTGTGGGTAATCCATTTGATCCAGCTAGCTAGCCCCGAGCCTCAGGCAGGTGCTTGTCCTCCCTGGGCAGCCTGTGGTTAGGCGGCTTCTCACCCAGCTGTCCCTTTCTTTTGATTGCCTTTGTCTCTGCATACCCAGCCAAGATCAGGATTGGACTCTCTGGCACGGTCTGTTTTCTTCCCTCCACCTGCTTGCTGTGGCCTAGTGGAAAGCAAGGGGTTGTTCTCCAAGCCTGTCTTGTCAGCACTTAGCACTTCATGGTTGGACTATCTGTGGTTTCCCCACACAGAGCGATCTGTCTTGGCACCCAGCTGCCCCCTCCCGCAATGGGCCTCGGATGAGAACTCTGTGAATGTGGCACAAGCACTTCCCGGTACACAGCCATCCTGAGCAGGACCCAACCTACAAGTCTCCAAACCGAGCACACGGGCCCCGGGCATTGGCTCTGAGGCTCAGGTACCCGTGAACTCGCCAATATGGAGTGTGTCTGCAAGTACCGCTCTGACGACAGACCGGGCCCAACAAGATGTGTCTTCAGTTGTAACAAATCAAGTGCTAAGCTCGGAGTTGCTGCCTCTTGATGAGGGCCCAGTGTACCAGCCAGTCAGGGGCAGGGCTTGATAGTGATGGGAGGTTATGGCTTTGGCAAGGAGAGATGGGAGCAGAATCCAAGGAGTGAGGCATCAGAGGGGGGAAGGTGTGGCCCCCGGGGGGGCAGGGCTAGAGAATCCAGGGTCAAACAGGATTCTTCCACTTAATAGACAGACCCCAGCTGAGGGAGGAGAGAGGTGCAGAGACAGCCCGTCCCTGTGTGGGGCAGCAGAGCCCAGGGCTCATAGAATACTGTGTCCTAATGCAGGAGCCCATTCAGACCTGTAATGTCCCTTCCCCTCATCTTGTGCATCTCCACCCAGCAGTCTGCTTCTGAGGCCAGCTCTCAAAATCCCCGGGGCTGAGTTGAAAGGTGAAATGTTAATTTCCTCCCCACTCCTTCCACTCCACTTTCCGCGAATGGGAGAGGATCTTCCCCTGCCCACAATATGTTTTTATTTTTGCTTTGGGTTTGTTTTCTTAACAGGATGGAGCGTTTAGACATATGGCCATTGGTTTTGTGAGAAAGGAAGGAGGCTGATGAGGAGAACAGAGAACAACAAGAAGGGAATGAGGATAACAATACAGGGAGCTGCGGCCTCAGACGCGCAGCACTGGGGGATGCTTACACACCCGGATGGATAATTTACAAAGCATCAATATTAATGACGAACCTAGCCTAACCCCTTGTAAAATAATTAGCAACAAAACTGCTTCTGGATCCACTTAGATGCCTCACTTTGTTCCCAGGGAAATATCAGCGCTCTCTCGGCTCCATCTCTGTGCTGTAGCCCTGATTTTCTGTCCCTCTCATCCTACATTTGTGGCATAGACTGGGGAAGGGAAGGTACATCTGTAAGACCGCATTCTGTGCTCTGTATACTGGGGCTGTGCAGGGGGGACTGTCCAGCCCCCTAGGAATCAGGAGTCCGGAGCTCTGTTTCCAGCTCTGCGAGGGAGAATGGGTCTAGTGGCTAGATTTTCAGGGGGCTGAAAATCAGGACTCCTGAGTTCTATTCCTGGCTCTGCAAAGGGAGTGGGATTTGGTAATTAAAGTGAGCTGGGGGCGACGGACTTTCAGAGCTGCTTTAGCTTACGCTCTGTTTCCCATGGGCCCTGCAAAGCAGTCCAGCTAGGGCACCCTGTACCAGCCATGCTCCAATGTAGCCCTGTGCTGTGGACCTGGCAGTGGTGTTGAGACAGGGACTGTACCATAGGTCTGGGAGCTCAGGGAGTGTTCTCAAGATCTTTGTGCCACCTGGGCAGTTCACAGAGGCCTTGATGCAGTGGAGAATTGGGCCATGTCACTTCACCTGCAGTTGTCACCTGATTTTGGCCCACTTGGCTCCAAACACAGTTTGTGCCCAGGCCCAGCATGGCTAGCAAGTACTGTCCAAGCCAGGAATCCACACGTCCAGGGACCCCTGTGCATGATCCTCCTGAGTCCTGCCCACCCTGGCTGCTGGGGCAGGAGCAAGGATTGCCCTCGAGATATGAGTAGTAGAACACACCCTTGGGAAGGCTGCTAGGGGCCTGGCGCTTATTGTGGCACCGTCTTGCTGAGTCTGTGGCCCTGTTCCCCCGGGGCCTGCCTTGCCCCAGCGTGGCCACTCACACCTGTGCACAGTGGGTGCCAGGCACTCTTGGACTGAGCAGGGCACCTGGTATGCCCCCTCTGCAGCCCCGGCTGCAGGGCCATGGGGAATCGGGCCTAGGGTATCTGTGTGCATTGCTGTGGGGGACCCGAGTGTCATTGGCTCTTGTCGGGGGGCTGGGTCAGTGGATACTAACAACAACAGAGTTCTGCACAGCAGCTGTTCTGCTGTGTTGCAGCGAGCCACAGGCTGCACCAACGTAGGTTAGCTGGAGCGCTGGTGCTGCAAGCAGCTGCTCCCTCTGCACTGCCCATCCCAGTTCTCTGGCCGTGACTCTCCCCTGCCCGCCGTTGGTGGGGCTGTGGTCTCCCTGCCCACTGGCTCTACCTAGCATGACTGAGCCCCTTGGGGAAGAAGCAGACTGGTTTTGGCCATGGGTAGAGGAGAGCTGTCTGTTGCTGTGGTGGCTGCCATCTTGATTCATGGGGGATTGAACTGGGGGAACCAGTGCTAAAAGTGTGAGCTGCTACAGCTTGAGCTAAGGGTCTGTTTCTGGGGGTTGGAACAACTGTGTGACACGTGCTTCCCAGTGTCTTACATCGCCGTGTGTGGTGGTGCTTCTCCGCCCTGGCCAGCAGTGCTTCACTCGTCTTTGCACGGACCCGTCTGTCCCACAGCCCTTTCACAGCTGACACCTACTTTCTCAGGGGGGCAGTAGCTTGGAAAAGCTGCTTTGTGCCTCTTTGGTCTAGTACGCAGATTTCCACATGTTGAGCTAAACTCATCCCTGGTGTAATCTCCCTGCTGTCTTTCCAGTTTTCACTGGAATTCTGGCAGGGATGAATCTAGGCCACTGAGACTAGAGATGGGCTAAAACTGTAACCTTAGGATGGTTCCAATGAAGGGGAACTCAGATCTGATCCAGCCCTGGCTTTGCGTTTATAAATCCAAAACCGGTCTGTGGTTTTGCCGAACTATTTCTGCCTATAGTTTCCTTGACCCACAGTGTGGCTGGGACAATCTGCCCCCCAGGCTGCCTCATCTCCAGGGTGAGTTATAAAGGTCTTTCAGAATCATTCCAAAGAGCTTGATGCTTCTGCTCCCTTTAATTCCGTTCTGCTCTTGTCTTCCATCTTTGTTCTCCTTGGCAAGCAGCTGAGAGATGAGTGCAGCTTGTCCTTGGTTCTGAAGAAACTTTGAATTATACAAATCAGCAGAGATGCTGAGTTTTGCATTTCCCTAGGGGAAAAAGAGAAGAGACACTTTTCCTTCTGCCCTCAAATGACCTGCACTTCAACCTGACCTGCTAGAAAGTCAGAGACAATCAAATGTATCAACTCCAGAACGCCGCCTTCCTCCAGGGACTTATTTTTCTTTCTTCTTCTTAAATGTTTAGTTGATAGTGGTAGAGAAAAATCCTCTCAGATCAACTATATAAGGGATGCAACATCATTAAGCCCCCAATGTAGGAAAGCACTTAATACGCATTTAAAGTTTAAGCACGTGCTTGAGCGCTTTCCTGAATCTGGAGTTAAATCCCCAATTGTACTATATGGAGCACTGACAAATGTCATAGAGGACTCTCCCTGCTGGCTGTGTTCTCTTGAGCAAGCGGATGTCTGAGTCCCTGACCAGCATTTCTGAGCAACCCAATAAAGTCCTGTCCCAAAGTAGTCACCCCAGGACTTACACGAGTGCACACAGGGAAGGGACAGTTTGGGAGCATAGTCCTGGCAAAACTCATGTAAAACAATGTAGTCAGTAAATCTGCTTGCTCTTGGTATAACAATGCCAGGTGTTTAAAAAATCCTGAGACTGACTTAACAACCCTGAGGTTTTTTAAAAATTGCATATGTTGGGTTCTTTTCTTTGCATTCTGGTTTTTGAGCCTTCAGGGTGGTCTCAGGTTTCCTTTTCAGGCTTTTCTTGGCAATTCTGAGGGCTAGAAACTGAGTTCTAATTCAAACAAAAAATGAGATGTTCATCACATGACTCCAGGAGCTGGGGCTTTCAGAAACACACTAAATCTGGTGGGAGTTGGCAGCACTGTGTACTCCAATGAGCGTGCACAGCTGATTTATGTAAGATTCCCCAAAACCTGGGACACAATAGCCACGGTAAGATGGGAAGAAGACCATGTGTTCCCATTGGTCCAGTGCTCTGAATTAGTTGAGGAGGGGTCCCCCAGTTGAGATACTGGAACTCTTCCTTTAAGGAAGGAAGTGGGGTCTAGTGTCTACAGCAAGAGATGGGGAGTTAGGTGTCCTGGGTTCTGTTCCCCACTCAGGCAGACTTTTGAAGTGGGCTACATTCCTTCTAGGGGGGGAGAAGAAATGGTTGCCCATGTTCAAGCTTAACCCCTCTGAGTGTAGCTTTTCCTGATGCCTCGATCATCCCTTCTACCCCATCATTCCTTCTCCATCAACTCTCTCTCTCCGCATTCATTAGCACTGCCTGTTCCCTATTGCTCTGGCCTGGCACTTTCTCTCCTCCTATGGGGGAAGGTGAGACGGGGGAAGGGTAGTCCCTCTGTTCTCCCCCTTTCTCCCTTCCTGCAGCACAGATAGAAGGGGAGTCCAGAGCCCCCTTGACCTGGAGAGAGGCAGACATCAGCTGATGGAGGAACTCCCTTGCAAGGCAGTGCACAGTGCCAGCCAGCAGGGGGTACAGCTGTGCACACCCTCAGCTTTGGGGGCCCCCGGTGGCTGGTTCTGAGCCGAAAGGCGGAGCAGCCTACCTGCCAAGAGTTAGTGTTGTTCCTTACTCAGCCATTTCTTTCCCCTCCTCCCTGCTGCCGCTGCCCTCAGTGGGATGCTCTTGTAGATGAAAGTAGCCTCTGAAATCTAGGACAAGGTCACATTTCTCTCTCTCCAAAGCAATTGCCGTGCCACAGCGCATAATAACGGCCTTCCAGAAGCTGTTCACACAGGCACCGTGGGGCCTGTCCCGCTGGGGAGATAGCGACCCAGGGAGCGTGCTATGTGTGGGGACGGTTGTACCAGGGAAGGAGAGGGGGCAATGCCTCCAGCACTGATCAGCCTTCCCCCCACAACTCTGCCCATTTGCCACACTTCCAAATGAAGGCAGCACGGTGTGATGGCTACAGGAACAGATTGGACCTCTGAGCCAGGTCTTCTGCCACTGACTTGCTGGGGCACCCTGGGTGGGTCACTTCACCTTTCTGTGCCTGTTTCCCCTCTCGCTCTTCAGGGCAGGAGCTGTCATGTGGGTACAGCACCTAGCACAATGGGGCCATGATCTCAGTTGCGATATCTAGGTCCTACCGTAATACAAATGTTACCTAATAATAATCCCAACTGCAGTGCCCCCTGCTGTTGTAGTCTTGGACCTCACACGCTGCTCTGCCAATGCACGACTGGCCTACCCTAAGACATTGGGACAGAATATACCCCTGTGTTCACACCCTACACACGATTGTAATAATGATTGTACAAGATATGCCTTGTGAGGTATAACTTAAAAACTCGTAATTTGCTGATCAATGATATAATGGCAAAATGCAGGCAGCAGCGTTATATGTGACGTTATAAACACACACTGAAATCCTGACCAAAAGTGTGTTTTCCCGAACAGTCTGGGGAGTGGCTAAACCAGTTCCTCTGAGACAAAGGGCAATCAGATGCATCAGTTGGGGGTAAACAAGACTGATGGACCTGCTAAGTGGCCATTCTTTGGCAGGAAAGGGGGCAGGGGAAAAATCTACATTTTTAGCAAAGAAACAGCATGAAGTTTCTTTCCATGGAGACTACCTGTCACCTTGCTTCCTGCTGGAAATGCTTCTCAAAGGGGGACAGGACTATAAAAAGAAGAGGCACCACCCCCACTCTGCCCATCACATTTAATGCACCTGAAGAGACAGAGGAAGTAGCTGTTGGTCTCTAGAGGAGGGGTCCTGAGCTAAAGAGGTTGGTCAGTAAGACTGCTGAAAGCATGTGGTGAGAGAACTTTGCTTTGAATATGATATAGCCAGGCACCAGTAAGCATTTTATCTTTCTTGCAGCCATTTCTGACTTTTATGCCTCATGACTTGTACTCAAAATCTGTGTGTAGTCAATAGACCTGTTTTATCTAATCCAGTGTGTTCAAGTTGGAGGTCTGCGTAACTGCATTTGGGGTAACAAGGGTTGTGCACTTGTTATTCCCTTAAAGGAATGACAGACTCTGTATATTTGTACTGTCCAGGCTAGTGCTGGGCAGTACAGGACGTATGTCTGAGGGAAAATCTGGTGGGGGGGGGGGTCACCCCAGGGTTTTTTTTAAGGCTGGTAGGAACCAAAGTGTGGCTGGCTGCCTGGGTCCAGCACACACCGATGTGGCTGGGTGTGACTGAAGTGCTGGAGGTTATTGGTGAGCAGCCCAGGTTGGAGGCTACAGCAGCAAGGCATTGTAAAAGGCTCCCCAACTTAAAGGACAGGGGTTGACACAGCTACTCATTGATGTGGATTGAACCCTAAGAACAGTCATACGGGGTGAGACCAAAGGTCCATCTAGCCCAGTATCCTGTCTTCTGACAGTAGCCAATGCCAGGTGCCCCAGAGGGAATGAACAGAACAGGTAATCAAGTGATCCATCCCCTGTAATCCATTCCCAGCTTCTGGCAAACAGAGGCTAGGGACACCATCCCTGCCCATCTTGGCTAGCAGCCGTTGATTAACCTATCCCCCAAGAATTTATTTAGTTCTTTTTTGAACCCTGCCATAGTTTTGGCCTTCACAACCTCCTCTGGCAAAGAGTTCCACAGGTTGACTGTGCGTTGTGTGCGTTCCTTTTGTTTGTTTTTAAACCTACTGCCTATTAATTTCATTGGGTGGCCCCTAGTTCTTGTGTTATAAGAAGAGTGAATAACACTTCCTTATTTATTTTCTTCACACCAGTCATGATTTTATAGACCTCTATCATATCCCCCCTTAGTTGTCTCTTTTCCAAGATGAAAACCCCCTGTCTTTTTAATCTCTCCTCAGACAGAAGCTGTTCCATACCCCTCATCATTTTTGTTGCCCTTCTCTGTAGCTTTTCCAATTCCAATATATCTTTTTTGAGATGGGGTGACCAGATCTGCGCACGGTATTCAAGATGTGGGTGTACCATGAATTTATATAGAGGCAATATGCTATTTTCTGTCTTATTATCTATCCCTTTCCTAATGATTCTGATAATTCTGTTCTTTTCTATAGTTTCAAGCAATTTGCCTACTACTGAAGTGAGGCTTACCGGCCTGTAATTGCCAGGATCGCCTCTGGAACCCTTTACAAAAAATTGGCGTTACGTTAGCTATCCACGAGTCATCTGGTAGAGAAGCTGATTTAAATAAGTTACATACCACAGACATCCCCTGCTCCCAATTTCCACATACACACACACTTCTATCCTATGGGCCTCTGAAAAAGAATTGCCCTGCTGACTTGTACCAAACGAGAGTGATGTCTCTGTAATGATGGGGGAAATGGGGACGAGGACAAAACAATCATCAAACCCATTTTCACTCACAGCCTAGGTTAAGATTTGAACTTGGGTCTCCGCAGGTGAAAGCCCAAAGTGAAATTGGACATTGCTCACCCACAGTGCCACTGCATCTGACTCCCAGTGCTGCAAGTGGGAACTGGGTTCTTCTTGCATCAGTGGGGAAGTAGGTTCCATATATCGATTGGTTCATTCAGACATCAACACTCAGGTAGTTGCAGATAGCCATTGGCTTGTGGGTGCTGAAATCTAAGGAATGGCAAACTGCGAGCTTTACAGCTGTGCTTGTAACTGGGAAGAATTGGCTAAGATGAAGCTTTTTTTTTTTTTTTTTTTTTTTTTTTTAAAAGGGCTCCTCAGCCTCAAACCAGTGTGAGGGTGCTTTGCCTCACCTCCAATCCCTTCCCCCTCATTCCAAATCTATGAAATATTGCCTTTCATGTTCAAAGCCTTCCTTGTCCTGTGACTTGTCAGCACTCCAGCATCTCAGAGCCAGGCTGGAACGTGCAAATGTATTTCCTTGGGAGAAGTCCAGGTTTGAATGTCCTCCTCCTCCTCCTGAAAGAATAAAGGTATTAAATATAAATGGGATTGTCATCTCAGGAGTCTAAAGCAAAGCCTTACAGAGGAGACAGCTGAGGAACAACAGTCCATCTTGATGAGACGGGCCCTCATGCCTACCTCTGGTGGCTTTCCAGATGGATATTAAAGATCCCATGGTGCTTCTGGTTAATGGTGGAAGGTAATCCTGGCCAACCTCGCCTGTCTCTCAACAGTGCCCAGGGCTGTCCAAGCTGCTGGTGGGCCCATAATGTCTGTTCCTTTTGCTTACACAGTCACGCTGCATAGCCAATATCCATTGTTTTGACGTGCTCGGATACACCCGGGGGACAAGCGGTGCCACATCACCCTCAGAAGCTGCTCAGCTCTGCATACAACACAGCAGAAGGGCTGCCGGTGGAGCAATGCGGAAGAACTGCAGCAGGCAGACAGAGCCGATCAGCCCAAAGAGCAAGGGAAGGAAGTAACTAGTCAGGCTCTCAGAGCTTTCATCTAAGGAGCTGTTGGCTGATGCCTTCTCACAGCAGGCTTCCTATCGTCTACTAGCAAAGCAGACCACTGCAGGAAGTCAGCAGCCCTAAAAGGTAGGGCTGCAAGAATGTAGAACCCCCAAAGGGCTCAAGTTCCACAATACAACTGCAGGATTTGTATTCGTGCTAAGAAGTCTTACTCCAGGGGGTTGTTAATCCACTGCAGTTGATGAGTCTCACACGATTCTCTGAAAATCTAATGAACTGATATTTGCAGGGGCTAACACCCTGGAATTGAGTGGAGGTCCAGAAGGGATGAGTTTTCAGCTCAGTGACTCAGAGTTGCACAACCAAACTAATGATGATGCTCGCTTCAGGTATATATGACCAGACTTCAGAGATGCACTCAGGTAATTTCATAATTGACTTGGAGAAAATAAAACTGTATCTACAGAGCTGAATGTAGCCTCCTGGCCTTCCCAGGACAGCCCTTTTATACCAGAGCCCTGAGGGCTAGAGATTCTCTCACTCTTGCACATGGTACTGATTCCATCTACAGCAGTGGGCTGGGTGGAGTACAGTGCACACCCATATTGGGTGGACAAACTCATTTGCACGTGCAAAATTGGTCATTGGACCCCAAAGCATTGGCTTTGCACATACCAGTCAGGTGCATTCCCACTTTTGGGGCTAGGTCAGTTGAACATCCGCCAGGCTAAACTTTCAATGGGTCAGTCATCCTTTTGCAGGTGGAATTTGAATTGAACTGGGATAGATCCCTCCAGCAAAGTCTCTACTGCAGTTGTTATGGCAAAGTCCAGGTCAGGAACATGGAGGGGAGCTTTCCAGGACATGCTGACCTTCAGGCTGTTCTCTAGCTCATGCATTTTCATAAGCGAACTTGTTGCTTTTATTCTCACTGCCTAGAGTTGCTCTATATCGTTCTGTTTCAGAGCTAGTGGCTCTGGCTCTGAGATTTATAGCTCCATTTGTTGCATGTGTGGGGTTTTTTGCTTACCAAATTATACCAAGCTGTGACAAGCTCCCCACCTTTTTCCTGTGGAGAGAGAAACTTGTTAAAGCGTGTTCCCAGAATTAATGGACCCATTAGCTCCCTTGACAATGCATAGAGACAGACCTCATTAATTCCCAACTCAATAGGCATTGACACACTAAACACCATCCTTGGACTTGGGTTTGTCCCAGTGTGGGCTGTGAGTCCAGTGGTGAGAGAATGGGAAATCATTTGGCTGGAACCTTTACTATCTTCCTGTTTTATCTTGCTTGATGTGTCTGGATTTAAAAGTAGACAAGTTCAGGTTCTTGCTAGACTCTATCATTGTTCTTAAACTCCCAAATGGCCTACGCAGCCAGCAGCCCACTTTATCAGCTTTCCTGCACCGAATACATGCCCCCTTCCTCACTTCGGCCAGTCACACCTTCATTACCTTTGTCTTGACTGTAGCAATGAGGTCTACCTGGGACTGACAATGAAAGCCACTGTGAAGCTCCAGCTTGTGCAGAATAAAGCTACCAACCTTCTGAATGGGGTGAGCTGGTTGGAGAGTGTCCCAAAGACCTCTTGATGCTAACTGGCAGAGAGCATAGGGATACAGGAATCCCATGGGTTCATCAAAAGGGGTCATGTGAGGTCTCTAATAAAAGCTTGTTACATGTTGGTCCTCTGAATCATTGCAAGATGTATGTATCGGTGACGATTTTTGCACAGATGCATAAATCCTTAACTATGTTCTTAAAGCATGTAAGGTGACATGCCTTAGAGTTCCACCAGACAGGAAGTTAAAAATATTTCTCTCTCTGGCTACATGCAAATGAAGTACTGTAAGCTTTCCAATGCAGGCCCATTTCCATACTAAGTCAAATGCTAATGGAGGGATGTGAAATCAATATGGAAGCAGCATACAGGAACAAACAAGACATGTGGGGGTTATGCTGTTTTCAAACTAAAACTGGTTTGGGGGAATATTTCTAGGAGGTGAAGATGAACACTGAGTTATTCCTTCAGCCTGGGAGGATGAACTGTCAGTGGGCTTGATCTTAGGAGAAGGGGTCTCAGCCAAATGTTGGGGAAAGAACTGGGGGGTAGGGGAATGCCTTGTTAGTAAGCTTAGTCTCTAGAAAGCATGTTATGATTTTGTTTTATAGGTAACCATTTGTTTCCCATATCCTTACTCACTCACTTGAATCTCTGTTATTTGATGATAAACTTATTCTTGTTTTCACTATAAATATATCACAGTGCTGTGTGTTTAGCAAAGCTGTGTTTTAAGGGATAACTGCTAAACTGGCATGTGCTGTTCCTTTGGGAATGGCAGACCTGGTGATTCAGTGATGGTCCAGTGGATAAGAGGCTGGATGCTACAGAGAACGCTTGGAGGACTCGGCAGTTGGTATGCGCCTGTCACTACCCTGTCGAGAGAGCGAGCAAAGCCTACGGAGAGTCCTGGAAGGCAGTGCCAGAGGCTGGTGGCTTCAGGGAGCTGATCTGCAGCAGGTACAGACGAGACTTCCTCGTACTAAGGGCAGGTGGTGGAGAGGCATCCCTGGGAAGTGTCACAGAGACCACCACACATCCGCACTCTGCGCTGGTGCCGGCAGGCTGACCGGAGTTAGGAAAGAAAGGCATTCAGAGCTTAAAACAAGTGAAAAGGCTTCCCAGCCCCTGCATTACTAAGGTGTAAGGTCCCACCTGGTTCTCGGCCTCTAAAGAGTGTTCCCAATGGATTGGCTGGTGTTCCTTGAAGGATTGTTTCATTAGCACGTATTCCACAGGGTGCCTGCCCAAGTTCCTGTCCGCCCTTTTAAATGAGACATTTGAGTTGAGCTACAAGTACATTAGAGAAAGAAACAGAACAGCGTCCAGGTGCTTCATGGAGAGCAGGAGCGGGGGCGTGTCCACAGAGGCCTGTTCCTTACATTTTAATTGGTACCTAATTTAAAGCTGGGTCTAAGGGGTGCTGTGTTTCCATGGGGTTTAACCAGCTAGCTGAGTTCCCTGGCTCCAGTGTGGACTCCCAGCACGCAATTCTTGCATGTAACCCCAGAGGAGGTTCAAGCCAGAAGCTCCCAAAGGTGCTGAGCTGAGCTTGTCTTAACTCAAAGTTGCAAGGTCAAAATCTGTGAGGGTGAGAGAGATTACACTTCCCCATGCTCCAGGAGAGCTGGTAGATACTGGTGCCTGCTACTGTCCCTCTGGAGGGTCTGGGACCGGCAGCTCTAGTTGATCCCTGGGTTTTCATAGGAGGTGGCTGAGATGCGTTGAATCAGTGCCTCACCTGACTGTCCTGCCCACACCCACTTTCTGGCTGGCCCCGCCCACTCTGGAGTTGTCCTAGTCCATCTTTCCTGGCTTCTCTTGCACAAGTGAGCGTGAGGCCACTTTTGCATCGCTGCAATCTCCTCCCAACAGGAATATCTACCTTGGGGCCTGTCTGTGTGTGAATTAGGCCTAGAAAGCATGTGCACTCACACACAAACATCCGAGACTGCAGTTTTCAGAGTAGCAGCTATGTTAGTCTGCATTCGCAAAAAGAAAAGGAGGACTTGTGGCACCTTAGAGACTAACAAATTTATTTGAGCATAAGCTTTCATGAGCTACAGCTCACTTCCCTGCAGATCACATGTAAGCAAGAATGTTACAGGGCTAACAATGGCATGTCTGGCTCTGAAGAGGCAAGTGACGAAGTCCCTGTGGGGATGGGTTTGCTGCATTTCCAGTAGAGAATGTTTCAGATGCCTCAGTCTGCCCCTAAACTTGCTGATGGAAGAAGCAATCAGCTTTTACTAAATTGCTGAGGCTAGCCCAAGCATGCTGGGAATATGAAAATTGCATGTGGCTATTGCCTTTTAGTGAGGCTGGGAGAATCTCTTCAAAAGGTTTATTTCCCAGGAGCGGGAGGGAGACAGAAATCCGGTCCATGCCCCACTGAGTGATCAAGAAGCAAAAGTGTTTTGAAGCCAGACTGATGCTGTCCCAGAGGATCCATCACAGAATCTGGAAGGCCTGCTGGGAACGGCACTTAAAGCAGGGTCCTGACACAGAGTGCTGTATATGCCACTGCTCTGTTCACCGTAGCACTGTCACAATGGGACTAGCTGAGCTGGTGCTGGCAATGGTAGGGACTTAGGGAGAGAAAAGACCAACATAAACAATACCTTACTGCAGCTTGGTTGCTATGGGCAACAACTAGAACACCAATCTGTCCCTGGACACCCTTCCATCCCGATCCATCTCCAGAGTCATCAATTCAGTGAACCTGACTGGCAGAAATGTTACAACTAATAGAAAGGAAATGCTTTTTAATGCAGCACATAACTAATCTGTGGAACTCATTGCCACAAGAGGACAAAAGTTAGTAGGGTTCAAAAAAAGGGTTAGACATTTATGTGCTTCTGCGAGGTGTCAGTTGCAGTAACAAGGTCCAGGCTCTCTATTGGGTCTAGAGGTCTCTTTCTGTAAGAAACACAATGGGTGCCTTGCCCCCTATCCTCCTGCTCATATTTTTAGTTCTAGGAACTAAAATCTAAACACACTGCTCCCTGTTACTATTTCTTCTTCCCCTCAGGTGAGTGCAGGCAGAAGCCTTGGGAACACAAACTAATTAACCAATCCCCATACACACGCCAGAATCCCTGGCTCCCAGCCAAAGTCCAGCCCCTCCTCACTCACATGGGCATAGGATGTGCCTCAGTCTCCTGGCATTGGGCAGGGGTAGAGTGGGTGAAGCCAGTGTGGTTGTCTCTTTTCCTCACTTGTTAGCTCCTATCCACTTCACTGCCATCACTGTACCGAGTCAGCCTGGATACAGGGCTATTAATGCCCATCTGGTTGGCTTCTACCCCTCCACCAGGCCACCTGATATCGGCTTCCCCCATTGAATCCAAGGCACTTAATTAGCATCTCCCTCCCCAAAGGCAAGATATGAATCCCTGCTTGTGTTCTCTCCTGCCTTCCTGTCCATCTGGGCCTGACTACCCAATCTAGACTTTCAGATCAGGGTGACCCACTTTCCCCAGTAACTAACCCCCTGGACTTCTCACACTTGCACTGCCTTTCACACAGCAGCAGGGCCAGATTTTTAAAGGTATCCAAGTGCCTACCTTTTCAAAGGTGTTTAAGTGCCTACCACCTATTGCTTCCAATGGGTGTTAGGTGCCTACGTGTTTGAAAGTCTTGCCCATAGTCCCTAGAACGCAGTTAATGAGTGTGGAATGTGGGGAAACTCCAACTGGTAGAGCTTTGGGCACATCCTAGAACTTCTAGAACAGATGCAAAGTGCAGCTGTGAGCAAGTAGGAAGCCTCTTAGTTTTTCCCTTTTACCTATGGTGGGGGGAGCCAGAGAGTTGTGTATGCAAATTAACCTGGGTTGGAACACACTCTTAAATCTCCCTATGTACCTATAGAGGGAGCCAAAGAGCTTCTATTCATACAAGCCTGCTAGCCCTAGGGCGAACACATGGATAATGTCGTGATCGGGGCTACGCTAAAAAGTTAGGTCAACGGAATTAAGTCAATCTAACCCGCACTGTAGGCAGCGCTAGGTTGATGGAAGAATTCTTCCATCAACCTACTTCTCGGGGTGGCGGATTGCCCACACTGACAGAAGAACCCCTCCCGTCAGTGAAGGTAGTGTCTACGCTGACGTGCTACCGTGGTCACTGTAGCATTTCAGTGGGAGACAAGCCCACGTGTTGGTGAAAAAGACTATGCCTCGGGGCAGAAGCCAGGGGCTGTGGGGAACTTCCCCCGGGCCGGTTATTTGACAAAGTATTCACTACAAGGCTTCGGCATCTGCACCTTCTTGTGAAGTGGCTGGGGGTGGATTAGGTGGAGCACTGGTCTAGAAGGTCCTTTTGTGGTGGCGCACAATCTCGCAGACACAGAAGAAAAACCGGCCCTACCAAGCTGGCGGCCTCTGGAGCTTTCTTCCGCTGGCCTTGCCCTGAAGGGAAGGTGCTGCCCGTGGGATTTCGCACCTTTCAGCAATGACAGCACTTGAACTTCTTGCTTTAATCGGCCTGTGCTGACCTTGGTTCTTCCTTGTCATTTCTTTTCAGGCATAGACTAGACACTCGCTAAGTGGATTTCATGAAAGCTTCGCTGGCATTTTCTCCCCTCCTTTTCCAATTGCCAAGTGACAGCTCTGTCATGTATCCCAGCTCTCGGGGCTGTGCTTTTTCTTCCCCCCCATTCCAAATATGTACACTACTTATCTGAGCCCATCACTACAGTACCAGCACCTCACAATCACTAACGTATTTAGTCTCACAACACTCCTGTGCGGTGGGGAAGCGCTAATATCCCCATCCTGCAGATGGGGAACTAAAGCACAGCGAGGCTAAGTGACTCGCCCAAGGTCCCACAGGAATCTGTGGCAAAACCAGGTAATGAATCTAGGTCTCTGGTTGATAGATTAGTGGCCTAACTACTAGACCAGGGGTGGCCAAACTTACTAATCCTCCCAGCTGCATACAATAATCTTCAGAAGTTCAAGAGCCGCAAGACAAACACAGCGGGATTTTCCGTTGGTGTGAGAACATCACCTTGCCATACGAAGTTAACTACATTGCTGGGGGCTCTCTTCCGTCACCATAGCTCCATCTACACTGGGGGTGTGATAAATGAAGGGGGGGGGAGCTCCCTTTTATGGACACCCAGCCAGCCAGTTAGCTACAAAATCCCTTTTAATAGCTGTTCTCTACTTACTTTACCTGTAAAGGGTTAAAAAAGCCCATAGGTAAAAGGAAGGGAGTGGGCACCTGACCAAAAGAGCCAATGGGAAGGCTAGAACTTTTTAAAATTGGGAAAAAACTTTCCCTTAGTCGGTCTGTCTGTTGTTCTCTGGAGAGAGGAGACACCGAGCAGCAATGCTGTAAGAAGGTTTAAATCAGGTATGAAAAATCATCAAATCATACCTCGAAACTACTTATCTGAAACTCCAGATATATAAGTAGACCAGGGAATGTCTAGGAAGACGCAATTAGGTTTCTCTCTTTTATTTCTTTATGGTTTGTGGACTTCTCTGTGCTAACCCCAGGTGCTTTTGTTTTTCTTGTAACCTTTAAGCTGGACCTTAACCATTCTTGATGCTTAATTATTATATTTGCTCTTTTTTAAATCTAGCAATAGCCTACATTCCAGATGTATTTTTTCTTTTAATAAAATTTATCTTTTTTAAGAACAGGATTGGGTTTTTGCGTCCTAAGACGTTTGTACATGTTGTTTAATTAGCTGGTGGCAACAGCTGATTTCCTTTTTCTTTCTCAGCTCTTTCCCGGAGGCGGGGATGAAAGGGCTGGAGGGTATCCCACAGGGAGGAATTCCCAAGTGCGCCTTCCTGGGTCAAAAGGGGTTTTTGAACTTGGGTGGTAGCAGGACCTACCCATCCAAGGTCAGAGAGAAGCTGTAATCTTGGGAGTTTAATACAAGCCTGGAGTGGCCAGTATTAAGTTTTAGAATCCTTGCGGGCCTCCCCCTTCTGCACTCGAAGTGCCAGAGTGGGGAATCAGCCTTAACGGGGCTAGGTTGGCACAGCGACGCCGGGCAGGAGTGTGATGATTTTCATACCCTATACTAACATGCAGTGCACTGCTGTATGTCTTTAGTTAGAAAGCAGGGCAGCTGTATCATCTTCATTCTGACAGCATCCGGGGGCCTGAAAGCTGGGGTGAGTGCTTCTCCTACCAGTCCCCTCTTCTCCACTGACTGGGAGCCATAGTGGGTACAGGCATGGGGCTCTAGAAGAGGGGGAGGGGCTGAAGAGCATATAGCTTGGAAATTGGAGTCTATCAGACTTGATGCTCCTAGCTGTCCTGGAAGGGTGGTTTCGTTTGACCTGCGGCGGAGTCCAAGTCCTTGTTTCCTAGTGGAGATGCTGGGATGTGCTGAGCTCTCTCCTCCAATACCGCACCAAGCAGGGGCAGGATGGGAGAGCCACTCATCTGCTGGAGGAGAAGCAGAAACCACCTGAATGCCTCACTCTCGAATGGCCAGACTAGAGAGGGCAGTGCTGACATCAGCCGTTTCCCCGGGGTGGGATTGTCTTGGCCTCTAGCCACTCAGGCCCAGACCCTGCGAGTCATTTATTCTTTGAACTTCCAGGGAAATCCGTGTCTGTCTGGTGCCTGAATCCCTTTGAGGATTTGGGCCTAAGTACCTCTGTGCTGCAGCATGAAACATACCCCCCTTTCTCCCACCCCCACCCGCTCCCTCTGGCTCCTGAGAGAGCAGAGTGGCTGGGGCATGCTCCAGCTGCCCACGTGGATTTATAAATGAAATGGGGGCGTTCAGAAGAGGTCCAAGAAGCAGATGTCAGCTCAAGTCAGAGTTCTGACACGACAAACCGGAAGGGCAAATAGCAGCCCTGCAATAATTAATGTAGCACTTACTTCAATGGCTGTCACTAGCCGGGAACCAGAGAAATCAGCAGTTGCAGGTCACTGTGACTCTCCAGCTGAGGACGACTCTGTGACTTTTCAGATAAATAGGGAGTGAGGTCTAGTGGATGGGACTGAGGGTGGGGGAATCAGGACTCCTGGGTTCTGCTCCTAGCTCTACAATGTGGCCTGTGGCCAGGCTCTTCCATAATATGGAAGGGTGATGGATATGGACTGTAGGATGCTGCCTGCAACCCCCTGTTATACACCACTGTAATCAAAGGGCAGCCATGATTGGTGAGTTCAGTAGTCTCCATGTGCCTATGCAAGGGGAGGATTTTATGCTAATGTGTAGGGCACTGGGGCTCCTGCTAAGCTATCGATGCAGACGCTAATCTGCACCGAATGGAAATGCCACGGACTAATCCAGACACCCACACAGTGCTGCCCTCTGGTGGATCGGGATGCCATTGCAGCTTCCATCTTTTCCCTGGCCAGTTCTCTAAAACGGAGTGCTGGATGGGCACCGTTCTGTGAGGCTCCAAATAAATGAAACGAGCAGTGTCTCTTCTAGCGGGCACCACAGCAACCCAGCCAGAGACTGATAGTAAAACCTCTCCCACAGATAGCTCCTTTCACCCAAAGATTTCAAAGGACAGTCATTGGAGCCTCATAACCCCCTTATGAAGGAGTTAGGCCTGGGGGGCCCAGAGAAACTGGGAGACTTGCTAAAGCTGTGGTTAAGGCAGCTGGAAACAGGCCATGGCTCATAACCCCAGCCAGGGAGGAGAAGGAAAGTTCGCTCACTAGGTTCAGTAGAGGAAGAGTAACTATGCACAAAGGTCACCCAGCAGATCAGCGGCAGCGCTGAGAACCGAATATAGGTTCATCTAGTTCACTGTCTGGTGCTCTACCTCACCTGCAGCCCTAGCGCTGCTGGAATTACTGTCCTTCGGGCTGGTGGACAACTTGACAGGTGCCTGTTAGACCCCCAAGATGTGCTAAGAGAACCAAGAGGGAGAACTGACCTATGATGAGCATCTCTTCAGCCACAGGCCACTGGTGGGAGGAGGAGGGAGCCCGCTGATCTAAACCCAATAACTTTCAACCACAAGTCATGGGGCTCAAGGCAGGGCTCCCTGGGTGGGGTTACCTGGTCTGTGTGATGCAGGAGCTCATAATGATCCTTTCTGGCCTTAAAATCTCTGCTGAGGTTGGAGCCAGAACAGCCCCAGGGGTAACCACTTTGGATTCTCAGGTTGGTAAAATATCAAGTCTAAAATGTCTGTGAACAATGAATAGGCCAGATCCTGACTTCCTCGTTTGGGTCCTGACTCTGCCACCCTTACTGACGCGAAGTAACACCTAGCTCTCTGAGCTGGCCCATTGAAATCATCCCCACCCAAAGCGGCCCTAGCGTGAGAGGTTCAAGTGCTGGCCCTATTCATGGTAGAAAGTGTTACTCAGCCTCAGTAAGGGGAGCGGTGTGAGGTCCTTAGTGTTCACTCTGTACTTACTCAGGCAAACTCCTAGTGACTCCAGGGGCAGCTTTGCCTCAGTGAGCACTTCCGGGTACAGGCCAATAAATAAAAGCTGTACAGACGCTGAGATCTCAAGGACTCCCTTGGGGTGTGAAGCACGGTAGCGGCCCATAAACTCCTTGTTGGACTCAAACAGATATAATCTGTCATCATTTTTAATCTCTGTACTTTATCACCCTGGCTCAGCAGTGGTGAAATGCTAAATCCCAGGGAGAGGAGAGGAGAGAAGAATAAGTCGGTTTTAGATTAGAATGGCACAAAAACCCAGGAGGACGAAGGGAAGGAAAGCATATCTAGGAAGCTGAGAGATGAGACCCTCTGAACATTTCTTGCCTTCAGAGGTGTTGATTGAGCAAGGAGCTGCTAAGCAGAGATAAATGGAAATGAGCTGAGAGAGGCTGAGTTAGAAAAGGTGGGTCTCTTGCAGCCAATTCTTCCATTAAATCACTTTGAACTTCTTTCTTTCCCCTGACTGCAGAGAGCTCCTGAAAAGGCATAATTAGCACCTTTTGTTTTTCCAACCTCTACTTAAAATAAAGAATAGATTGATAAATATTTATGGTGCAGTGGTGCTTTCAGAGATGGTCCCAGGTGTGTCTCGAGGAAATGTGGGCACAGAAGGTAGAAAGGAACTTGCGGAGTTCTTCTACAAGGACAGATTCTGAGCTGTTGAAGTCAGTGCTGGAGTCACTCCAGCTTGATGGCAGTGTAATTGAGAGTGGACCTGAGCCGAGGGAAGGGGCGGGAGGAGATAAATGGAGACCGTTTGTGTCGTGTGACTTTCTCTGGAATCTGGACAGGGCATCTGAGTGCCACCTGGGGTTCAAACAGTGAATATATATTCAGGACAAATATTTTGGCACCGTCAGCTGAATTGTGCTCACAAATCTATTTGCACTCCTGCACGTACAAGTAACTACATATGCAGACCTGCCCTGGCTGTATATCCACATGCATAGTGGGCAGCGCAGATTAGGCACCAGTGTTGGGAAACATGGATGGCTCTGCTGTAACTGGGGCGGGTGTTTCCATGTTTGTGCACAATCCTGCATGTCCCCTCATGCAAACCCTACCAAAACACGCTATAATGATCATATGCATATGTAGATAGCCATTAATGCACTTGCACAAAGATACTCATGATTGTATGTATGTACCTAGAATTGGTGCAGTAAACTTGCATGCTTACCAATCATACAGGACTATATCCTGCTGTTACACCAGAATAAACCTGGACTATTCTAATGAGATCAGGTTCCATATCCTGGTTCCACTGAAATCAATGGGAGTTTATACCAGCATCTTCAGTGGGATGAGGATTTGGCCCTTACACCAGTGTAGCTGAGAGCAGAATTTGGCCTATACTGTACATTCACTTATGCAGAGAAGTCTCAGCCAACACCAGTTCAGACACACTGTGCCAGGTTCTGCTCTCAGTTACACTGATATAATAAATCAGGAGTAACTGTGTTGGAGTTGGTAGAATTACTCTGGAATTACATTGTATGGGCCAGATCTTCAACTAGTGCAAATTGGCATAGCTCCATTGACTTGAACAGAGCTACTCTGATTCACAGCAGCCGAAGATCTGGCCTATAAGTGAAGGGAAAAACTAGCCCACTGAAAGACCATCCTACCAATACAGCCAGCAGCAAATCCACACATCTATGCTACGTCCATCTGCGGCAAACTAATACCCATGGATGCCAGCACACCCTCAGAGAATGTCCACAAATGCACACCTACTCATGCAACCCATCTCTCACGTGTACTGCAAAACATTCCTAGGCATGCTCTCCTGAAGGTCATAAACAGCCATACAAGTGTGCACTGTTTGCACACACTAGTGTGTTCATCCAAGTGTGCCTGCGCACACACAATTACTTGTGTTAGCTTGGCTGGGGGAGTATGTTCTGTGCTGGGAACAGTGCCCATGTGCGTATATAACACTATGCATACAATTTTCATCGGGGTGTTGCGTGCGTCTGCTGTGATATAACTGTGGGGCTGAGCACTATCTATTGCTGATCAGTATTTTAGGCTGGGATTTTTAAAGGAGCTAGATTCCAATCCCACTGCATTTCAATGGGATTCAGACACCTAACTCCTTTAGGTGCCTAAATCCCAGCTGCAATGCATGTTAGTTACCTTCATACTGTGGGGCACATAATCTAACTGGGATGCCGGCGTCTGACTCTAAAACCACAAACCCACCCACTCCTGCAGTTGATTGCTGTAGCTCCACAGGGCTGGCTTGGTACTAATTATACAGTGCAGCCTGCATTGGCTACAGAGCCCCGGCTTTTTGAAAAATATTCATTTAACAACTCTGATCACCAAAAACATTAACGCAGGCAGTGATTTAAAAATAAACCCACACCCACGGGAAAGACTGATACACAGGAAACCCAGAGCAGTCAAATTAGTGCAACTACATACGTACTTCCTCCGTGCAAGAAGGTCCAATTAGAGAATAGCCACAGTGAGATGGACATCGATGCATTTGTTCTAGCAAACCAGGAGCCTTGTTTTCTCAAATAAACCCCTAACTGCCCATGATCAATGAGTGAAGGGCAGTAGTGGACAGCCCACACCTGATCTAAAAGGCTGTCACTCCATTTGACTGACAGCCCACTGCACCAGCCCACTGAAGGAAGGAGCATGCAGCAGGGCATTGTAGCAGCAGTACGTTCCCTCGGATAGGGGCTGGGGGATAGGCTCGGTGGTGGTTAGGTGGAGGAAGGCCCAATTCACCATTGGTGGAAACAGGTGCTGCCCCTTTGGCTCTCTCCCACCTGGATCCTGCAGTGTGGCTCCAATATGGAGACCCCTGTGGGCTTCCTCTGTGCAGTGGCCAGAGCAGCTGTGAGAATGGCTTTAGTGGAGTCTGTACCATGCATCAGCTTTCCCCGTCTCCTCTGCAAGCCGGGTTGTGCAAGACTTTGAGGGCCTGATCTCTGATCTTGGTGTCACTCAGAGGTAACGGCAGGGAATTCAGTGAGTTAAGCTGATGTAAAACCAGAGTGAATAGGAGGATAATCCAGCCCTCATCTGTCAGTCCTAAAGTCCTGGCTTGCCCATCTACCACTGCACCTGGGACTCCCCTGTCCGGTTAGACACACTCAGCCTCATTGCATCCCACACAGACTCCCTCTGCAAACTGACACAGGTGGGGCTGTTGCACCGTTTTGCACCTTTACTTTTGCATTTGGGCCCCAGCTCAACCACTCACCTGTGCACGTGCACAGCCTGAAACACACAAATAGTCCCATTGACACCAAGGAGGCGTCACGCAGGCTGCCAGCCCCCTGCGTGCCTGAGCGCTCTGATGACTGGAGCCAGCTGCCTCAGGTGGGACCAGAGCATGCAGCAAGTTGGCTAAGGGTACTGGAGGGTGCTGTGCTGTAGGAGGGTGGGGTGTGGGAGGGTGGAGGTATAAGGCTGAGGCACCATCCTATTCAGTGGCTTTTCTTGCCTTTTTCCCCAATTCCAGTCTCGTGGCAGCTGTGATTCTTACACCAGATTCTTGTTCTTCTCGGTCCCAGGCTGTATGTTTGCCACATCTTTCAAGCAGCTCTTAGAGAAGCTGGGCAAGAAAATGTTTCCCGAGGGCAAGGTGGAGTGGGTCACCTCTGTAGTTTAACAAACATGGAAATCGTTGACATGTTGATTGCTTTTCATATAACAGCAGCCTCAGGAGGCCACAGTTGAGGTCAGGGCCCCATTGTGCTAGGTGCTGTACACGCACCTGGAGAGTTTACAGTCCAAGCAGGCCAGAGAAAGGTTGAGAGGGGAAGTAACTTACCCCAGGTCCCAGTCAAAGCCCAGCTGTCCTGACTCCCAGGTCAGTGCTCTGTCACTGACCATGCTATACAAAGCTATTAATTTATCCTTTTTATAGGAACTGATCAAAGCCTGTCGTGCCAGAAAACAGCCCCCTGCCCAGAGGCATGAGACGGGATGGGACTCCCCTTCTCTCCTGACTCAGGCTGATTTAAAGCATGCCAGGGTCCTGGTCATTTCCCCTTCAGTCACAGCTTGCTGTTTTATTGCATTTTCTCTCTTTCCACAAGATGTTCCCCTTCCCTGTAGTCTGATCCCCACTCCCTCACCCTTTCTGTTCTTCTGTCATCTCAACGGCCTTCCCAGCCTGGTTGCAGCTGCTACGAACCCACCCAGAATTCCTGAACCAGTCAAAAACTTTGCAGAACTGTTAGATAGAAAAAATAAAGTGGGCGTAGGATTTATTTGTAATCTGTTTGGTTTCCCTTCTCTGCACCGTCATGACAGAGTCCCAGCCAGCCTCCGCTGGTGCCATCAGCTGAAACTTATCTCACCTGGCAGGGGCTGCTCCTAGACTTGCTCACCGTCAGGCTGATGGAGGGCCTCTAATTTTCCTCGTCCTGCAAACATGGTGGAAGAGTGAGGCAGTCTGCCACAAGAGGCAGCATGGTGCATTGGGTGGTGAACTGGCCTGCGGCTCAGCAGACCTGGCTTCTACTCCCAGTTCTGCCACTAGTCTGCTGGGTGACCTGATGGCTCCATGCCTCAGTTTCCCCTCCCAAACTTTATCTGGTTATGTCTGGTCTACACACACCTTTGTATCAGTTTAACCATGTGACTTTGGTAAAACCATCACAGTCTTATCTAGTGATGCCAGCGCAGACGCAGTTATACCAGTATAAAGCTGCCTTGTATCAGTGCAGCTTTTTCCCTTTCCTAGGTGGGTTGTACACATTTTAACTGTCCTGGTAAAGTTAAAGCAGTACAACTTCTGGGTGCAGACAAGACCTTACAATGAGTTTGTGCAGCGCCTGGTACAGTGTTTGTGCCCATCCTGCTGATGAAACTGGAATAAAGTGATAGTAACTGAGTGCAGGGGCAATGTTAACCTTCCTAGGGAGTAAGTGACACTTGGCAATGATGTCACAGGTTCTCTCTCCAAAATGCTGCACAGATCTGATCTAGTTACCCCCCCCTCACCTGCCCAAGGCATAGCGGAGGTCTGGGCTGCTGGGTGTGCCACAGAGGCCCCTTGGTGCCAGCTAGCCAGGGATTCACTGCTCTGTCAGCAACTCCTAACACATTGCTGCTGTATTTATTTAGCTATAAAGACTGTCGCGTGAGGTATCAAACAGATGCTTACATCGCACCGATCATCACAAGCATGGTGAGATGTACGTAAGGTCGGTGTGTAAGGAGTTGTGTGCATGTATGGAACAAAGGTGTTAGAATCTGTGCTCCAGGCTTCCTGGAGCGAGATTGCACTTGCCCAGGACACTGGGCTCCCTAGAGCTTGCCCCATCACCCTGCACTGCCCACAGAGGGAGTTACCTTGAGAATCCTGCTCTGGCTGGGCATTGGAAGAGAGCCTGTCGCCTTGGGCTCAGTGCCTGGGAATCCAGCCCCACGACCCTGTGCTGGGACAGCAACTGGGTCATGAGCACACTGCTCAGCTCAGGAGGGCCAGTGGCACGCCTCCCTCATGCTGTCTCCAGGGGGGTTGCCTGGCCCCCTCCCCTGCCCCCATTTCCATTCAAGCCTGAAGGGGACAGAGCCAGCCTCAAATGGATTAGCTGGGACCAGACTGGGCTATTTCCTCTCCTACCCAATGGCCCAAGAAGCCTCCCTCGTCCAACTCTTTTTTTTTTTTTGGTCCCCTTCTCTCCCCACAGTCTGGTCTCTTTCCCATTCTCCTTGAGCTCTTGTCCCCACTCCCAGCCTGCAGCTGGCCTTCCCCGCAGACCTACAAGTTAGGGGGCAAAGTCCCCTGTGGAAATGACACGCCTTGTGAGGTGTTGGAGGGGCAGATGGGGAGAAGTTTGCCCTTTGGGGCAGGATGCTGTAGGAGCAGTGGAGACGGGGGCCAGCATTACCAGCCACCTTCCTATTCCAGGAAGGCCTGGGCAGCGGCCTAAACACAAGTCTGGGAGCTAGGACTCCTGATAGATGCTGGCTCCCTCTGTACGGCCGTGCTAGGCGACTTGCTTCACCTCGCCATGCCTTGGGTTCCCCTCTGCACAGTGGCGGTGCTGGGCCTGTCTGTGGGGAGTCGCCAGGCCGTGTTTGGGAGGCGCTTTGTGGCGATGTGTTCTGTAGCTGCTGAGCACCTGATCCCCCACCAGCCTGCGCCTCATCTCGCTGGGCACACCGGTGCCAAGTGGGGGTGAAATGCACGCCAAGCAGCCTGGTAATGCCTCACACTCACCGGGCACGGCTGTAAGTGGCTGCAATGGGAATCAACAGCCCAGCGCTGCTGCTGGGACTTGGTGCAGTAAAGTTGCGTGCAGCTTTCTCCTCTCCTCGCTGCTCCCAGCATTAGCCACCCTGGGGCTTGGGGCCCTGGGAAGCAGCACCGATGAGGAGGTGGCAAGCGGGAGTTGTGGCGTTCTTCCCTTTGGTTGAGTCCCATGGTTCCAAAGCAGAGGGGGAGGCAGGACCTGGCTGAGATGCCCCAAGACCCATTCAGTGTCACTCTAGCTCTGTCACATAGGAGAGTGAAGGTAGCTCCCCACCTCCCAGCCTTACTGTCCTCCCCTGTTCACTCCAGTTCCTTCAGTGCGGAGATGGCCCAGACTGGAAAGGATTTTTCTATAAACCAAGGGGAAAGTGGGTCAGCTCAAGAGACATGTTCCCCTAAAGCTTTCCAGATCCACCCCTGCCATGAAAGGAATCTCACTCCCACCTCCTCAGTTGGGTTCCTAGCTTTATGGAAGGATCCTGGGATTCTAGTGGTTTCATAATGACATCGATTTAGTGCTAACAATACTTCAAATGAACAGCACAGAAGCATTCGCTAATTAAGCCTCATGGCACCCCAAGTGAGGGGTAGGGAGACGATACAGTCTAGAAGGGTCGCTTCACCCACCACTGACATGCAGCTACCTCTGAGGTAGATCATGGCAGCTGCTTACACTATGCAACAGTTTAGGACAGGAACCGAAGAAGGATCCTGCCTCCATTTGAAAGTACAAGGCGGGATTCAGAGAAGCACTAAGGGACTGATCTGAAACAGAAGCCTGGGTCCAACCACCCCAGTTCAGTTCTGGGAGGGCTGGGCCCATCTCTAACTCTGATGGGCTTCCTAAGCGTGGGCATGCTTGCCCACATCCCGCTGCTGCCCGCACTCCGGCTTACTCTCCTTTACCCATGCAGCTGGCAGTTCTGCATGGCACTGAATGCCTCTTGGGGGAATGCCTCCTTGCCACCCAAACAAGTCCAGCTAGAAGAGCAGTCCCTGGAAGCGGAAGCTCCTGAGCCCTGCCATGGCCTTGGGGTATTAATCTTTTGTCACCCTGTTGCATGTCTGGTAATGGAGGCAAGGGACTAAAGGACCATCTCTTTCCACCAGCACCATGTGTCATGCTCTGTCCAGGTGTAAGAGCTGCCTTGGCTCCTGGCTTCCCCTCTGTCCCAGCACGTCTCTGGGTCTGTCTATGCTGAATTCAGAGGTCTGACTGCAGCAGTGTAGATGAGCCCAAGCTAGCTTTGATCTAATTAGCTCAAGTGACCATAGCCACAGCTGCACAGGGACCTTGCCTAGGACCCTGGGCATGCCCTCGAGCTGCTAGCCCATGCTGCTACAGCTTCACTGCTCTTGTTATTGGAGTGAGCTAGGGCAGGCAGGTCTGCACGTGCTGCAGTCAGACCTCTGCCTGCCGTGTACATACATCCTCGGCGCTCCGAGCAGATCCAGGGCGCACAGGCCTCCAGCTGCCAGCCCACATCTGTCCAAACACCTTTACATTCACCATGGGCGGTGACCGCCCCTTTCTCTGAGCAGGAGTTGAGCAAGAAAAGTCTTGCAGCGAAGGCACCAGACTGGGCCTCAGGAGAATTGGGGTCTGCCCCCCGGCTCTGCCACAGATTGCCCTGGCAACCTTGGGCAAGTCACTTAGGGGCAGGTTTTCCCTTGCTCCTCCGTGTGCCCTGTTCCCTCTACAGCCAGTACCCAGCTTGCTGAGCTTTTTGGTAACTCATGGCCCCAGTTGTGGGTCTGGGGCTCTTTTAAAAATCTGGCCCTTAATCTTTCTGGGCCTGAGCTCACCATCTGTAACTGGGGAGGGGAAGAGAATACTTCTCTCCCCTCCCCTGCCTGGCTCGCTTAGTTAGCTCCTTTTCCAAACAGCTTCCAGTCCCTCTCTGACCCTCTCTGTACAGCACCTAGCATAAAGGTCCCTGATCCTGGCTGGGGCCTCTTGGTGCTACTGCAATATCCTCCTCCTCTCCTCAGTGGCAATCTCTGCCGGACACAATGAGAACTGACCTGAACCTTCTCCAGGTCTCCACCGAGATCTCTCTCTGACCAGGGGAGAGGTTCCTGCTCACAGTTCTGAAGACGCTCTCTCAAGTTTGCCTGGCCTCTGGCTTATCTGGATCTGCCCAGACCAGAGGCAGATCTACCATCATCCCGTGAGGAACCCTGTTCTGATGAGATCACCAGCCTGATTTTGCAGACCCAAAGGGTCTGGATAATTCAGAGGAATGAGCAAACATTTGGGATCTTGCATGGTTTGAACTTCCCATCTTTGCAATGGATGAGCCCATTGCTCCCATGACAAGCCTGACAATGTCCTATATACTTGCATCATGCTTCACAGCCTACCAACAACACATTCCCCTGACAATGCCTCATATCCATTTCACAGAGCGGGACAGTGAGATAGGTGAGTGATTTGCCTGAGTGCCCACAGTGAGTCCATGGTGGAGATAGCACAAGAACCCAGCTCTCTTGTCACCCACTCCCAGATAAGAGCTACAAGAGTGCTCTAGAAAACACCCAGATCTCCTAGTTCCTTAGGTTGAATTAGCCTGATTCTCCAAACCTAAGCTAGAGATAGCTTGCACGCTGCCCAGCGGTTAGTACATAGGTCTAGGAGCCAGAACTCCTGGGTTGTGCCATTGTTTCAGTGTCATAACTTGATTCTTGATAACTGGATGACTTGTAACTTAACCTGACCTCTTAAATAGGTCTAATGAACACTTACCTTCCTCTCGGGTGTGCAGCATAATGCGTGAAATTCACCCTTGTGCAGAGGACCAGCATGGGGCTTAGGCCCCATTTAAGCCCTAATATTTGCAAAGTGCTTTGAGATCTTCACCTAAAGCCTCTAGCGAGGGGGAAGCATTGTCATCCTAGCAGCAGCTGGTGCAAGCAGCGGGGTCCAGTGGCTTTGCTGTCGAGGTCCGAGACGATGCTTACTCCTCCACCCGCCAGGCCCCAGGCTGGGACCCTTGCCTGGCCGCTCAGTCAGCCTTGGCGCTGGAGAACCCCAGCAGCTCCCAGGGCCACCGCTTTTCCATCACGGAGCGGCTTTTGCCTGAGAAACTCTCAGTGGATCCTTCCATTCCTTCTTGGCCCTTCCCTCCACACGAGGGTGTCTTGTTCAATATAACCCTTTCTGAGTGCGTGCCCTCTGTGCTTAGACCGTCTGTGTATCTCGTCTTTCCCGGGCACTCCCCCCAAATCCTTCCCTTTTTTAAATAAAAAAGATCATGTTTCCATAGGAACCCACTGCGATTGTCGATCCAATTCTCTGCATTATTTCCTGTGTGAAAGGAACTTTATTTTAGTCTGTTTGTGTACATTGTCAGATTTTGGCTAATCCTACTTTTCTGACTCTGTACAATGTGTTCTTTTCATCTTTATTTCTAACGCGTTCCTCCTGCGCCTTAATTTACCCTATATTGTGAGCAAATTTAGCTGAAAGCGATCTGCTTTGCCAATTCTGAATATTCATTAGCTGTCTCATTCATTCATTGGAAGCATCTCCTGCTTCAAACTCATCACTGTGTCAGCTCAACTCTCCACGAGGGAAGGGGGCGTGTGGAGACTGTACATTCAGTGCTCAGGGTGGTGTTACTGTGCGTCATACCGTCACCTGCTAAAGTGAAAATACTACTCCCAGAATCCACCTGTGCTCTGTGCACAGCCTCTGCCAGGGATCAAATTGTGATACCCGCCTGTCTGGCAAACTTTGCAAGCATTGTCCTGTATATGTAGGGATGGTCTGACCAATGGGTGAAATGTGACATCTTTCTAACCACACACAACCAATGCCACACAACAGGGGCCTAAGCCAAAGCTCGCTGAAGTCAACAAGAGGGTTGGCTTCAGTGGGATTTGGATCAGGCTCCAGTTAAAGAGCAGAGGATACACGCTCCAGCTGAAACCACAGGGGCTTTTGAGGTTGGCTGGAACAAACTCTACGGCCAGGGAATTAAAGCTAAACGTGGACAGTTCCAGGTGTTGATTTGCACATCCCTAGCCTTGTGCACAAAATGCATGTGTGCACATACCTGATTTATTCACTCCCCAAACAGCTCCTTATTTGCTCCCCACTCGCCATGTGTCTGCTCCCATCCCACTGCACATGCACCACTGCAACAAGGGTAAATGCAAGAGAAATGCCTGCGACCCAGAACTGGGAGAAATTTGTGACCATTTTCTTGCCAAAATTCATTGTATGCTATTAATTACTATTATAGTAGTTCCCAATCATTACTGTTCCCCTCTTGTGCAAACACAGGTAAGACACAACCCCTGCCATGAAGTGCTGACAATCTAAAGAAGGCTGTATCCCTTTCTTTCACTCTTTGTCTGCCTGGTCTGTTTAGACTGCAAGCACTTTGGGGCAGGGACCAGCTCTTAGTCTGTACCCATTCAATGCCCAGCCCAATGGGGCCCTGATCTCAGCTGGGGTCTCTAGGTGCTGCTGCAATACAAGTTGTTGTTATTATTATTATTAATAGTAATAATAGTTAACAATTAATGCAAGTTTTGGTTGTGTGAGACCTTACACACACACACACACACATTTTGAAACACTATAGATCCTTGTTAGGGAAGTTTCCAAAAGACTTTTTTGCATGTACTTGGTGCAGACAGCTATGAAGCTGTAGTATCCTTGCTTGGTGCGTGCTGTTCCTTTCCATTTCTAAGAACTTTGCCTGGGGCAGCCATTGTGTTCTCAGAGTTGGTACCAGCTGTTAGAGAGGAAGAATACATCCCGTGCTCTCAGTTGCTGTTTTCCTTAACTTAGAATAGGTCATTCAGATTGAAAGTATATGGTTGTGTATGGAAAACATAAGATTTGCACTTGTACTTCACACTGCTGCTGTTATTCTCTTCTGACTGTGCTGGGGTGGGGGGAAAGCAGCATCAAAGGATAAAAGGAAAATCTGGTATGAAAACAGAAATATTTTTTGTTTTTAGGCTACAAACAAGGTGTCGCAGACAACGAAGTACAATGAAAAAATGCTCAGCCTTGGAAGTGACCTTTTCAAGGTCCCAGAAAAGGTTTTATTTGATCTGGGTGAATGTCACATTCCAGAGTGAGGGGCTCAGCTCCTCACTGGTCTACTTTGCACCCTGGAATGTGACATTCCTTGTCACTTCCTGCCCTGAAGCTGGGGATGCATCACAATGCTTTGCTGCTGTAGCTCCCACCTGGGCCACTTACAGGTCACACCCTGAGTGTCTGTGTATAGCAGCAGCCTGTCAGCACTCTCTGCCTTTCACCAGCCTGGGTTACCACTTGCAGGGAGAACCCAACACACTCCCAGTCCTGGATCTCCCCCTCCCCCCCCCCCCAAAAAAAAACAAAACAAAACAATACATGGGTTCTGCACTGTCCAGCTGTCTCCTGGACAGTCCAGATATTGGAGGTCTGTTGCCCCTGTAAAACACTGGATTAGTTTTGACTAAAGAATAAATCAAGTTTAATTACAAAAAGAGAGGTTTTAAGTGAGTACAAGTATAAGGCATTCAAGTCAGAAATGGTTACAAGAGAAATAAAGTTAAAATGCTTTCTGGTAAATAAAACTTAACAAACTTAGACTTGGTTCAAGGTAAAAT
This sequence comes from Natator depressus, assembly GCF_965152275.1. Classification (NCBI taxonomy): domain Eukaryota; kingdom Metazoa; phylum Chordata; order Testudines; family Cheloniidae; genus Natator; species Natator depressus. The sequence continues at coordinate 25,249,895 of NC_134246.1, forward strand.
TGTTACCACATGCTCCCAGTAACCAAATTTCAGGTCAGGATCTATTCCAAAGTCACATGGCTGCTTCTTTTGTTGTCTTAGGTGAAAGAGAGAGATATCATGTTTTGCTCCTCACTTTTATAGCCCAGTCCCCCTTGAAATGCATTTTCCCAAAGTCACCCCTAGATAAAGTTCATTCCTGCTGTGAGGTTGGACTCATGGAGTCTCGTGGTGAAAGCAGTTCCATGCTGATGTTTGCTAAAATGCAGATCTGTTTTTTCTCCCTTCCTTGCCAAAGAATGGTCACTTGACAGGTAATTGCTCTTCAACTTTGATGACACCTGGCTAGAGACTTCAGCTTAACCTGTTTCTCAAAGATAAAGGACTATCCATTCCCCAGACTTGTCTGGTAGCCACATTTTTCATAATTTCAGCTTATGTTCATAACTTTATAATGTTGCTAAATACATTTCACCATGATAGTATTGACCAGTGAGGCATTAGTTTACAAATGATACCTCACAAGGCATAATTTATATAAAGATCATTACATCATGCCATAGTGCATTGGGCGTGAACACAGGGTGCATTTGGTCACAGTGGAATATGTGCAACCAAAGGGATTTATTTTTTCCCATGCTAAATCTGCCTCCTTTTGCCTTTTTGAATCAGGAGCAATTTTACACAAATTTAAAATTTCCTGTTCCAGAAAAAAAGGTGCAAAATACTTACTGGATATTTGCATAAAACCACAAAAAGCAAATTTCACAGCCAACGTTTGAAAACAACCAAAGTGCACAAAATCCACCAGGTCTAGTGACTGCAGTGTAAGGCTGAGAGGCAGGAGATCCTGCATTATACAGTTACATTCCCACTGCCACCAATGAGAGACTGTCCATAAAGCACATTGCTCCCCTATGTACTGGAAATGAAACTTGGAGAGGGGAAGTGACTTATCCAGGAGCACACAACCAGTTCTACTTAGATCCAGGAGCAGAATCCAGGTCTGATGGCTCCTGGCATGATGGGTAATCCATTAGATGACCATGCATCCCAGGTAAATTACTTTAAAAGCCAGACAATTCAATGTTTCCATTTGTAAGAGGCGGGAATGATATTTACCACAGGCAAAATCTGAAGATATACTGGATTGAAGACATCCACAGTCAGCGTTATCCCCATTTTACAGATGAATACACAGAGAGGGTGGGTTAGGCATTGGGCTGCCTACTAAGAGACCAGCATCTCAGTCTTGATGCTGACCTGCTGTGTGACCTTGAGCAGGTCCCTGCACTGCTGTGTACAACAGTTTCCTCACCTGGGGTAAAGAGAGTCGCCTATTCTGTAAAGAATGAGGTTTGGAAAGAGTTCCATGAGCGAGGCCATAACTTGGGAGTTTACATATGCTGAAGAGCCAGCAGGGCGTGCAATCAAAGTTGAGTTTTAGGTCCCACAAAAAACTGTGGCAACATTTCATCTACTAGACTGCTGCAGAAATGGATAGACTGGGAAAAAATTAGAGGCCAAATTTTCAACAGGTCTCCTTAGTATCAAAAATCTGATTGTGCGCACGAAACCCCCCAGTCGTGCCTGTGGATTGAGTAAGTGGGTGCTCAGTTACTCCATCCACCTGCCCAAAGTGCACCAGCTGATCTATCCAGAAACACACAATGAAGATGGCTCTGCAGTTGTCAGGAATTCCACTGTGGCATTTATACAAGGGACTAAGCGATTTCAAATGTGGCCTCTGCATCAGTGCCAAGTGCCTATGGTCAGATGAAGCAGAAATTCATGGCTGCCTGCAAATCTTTCACTTAATCCCCCCCTCCCTCTCAACGTCTCCTTATGGTTCCAGCACCCGGCCCCTGGAGATTGTACAAGTGAAACAGGAAGGAACAGAGTCTCAGAGGGTGCAAATCTACTGGCTTCAACAGTGCAATGCCAGTTTCCACCTGCTGAGGTTCTGCCCCTAGGTCTGTAATGCTGTGCACACAATGCAGCTAAACAAAACTACCCAGTGGACTGTCCTGCCCCCCCTGCTGCACTGAATAAACATCTGACCTAGATCTAACCGTTGCCTAGGCTTTCTCCATTGCACTGTGCCAGAGTCCATCCTGGAGCCCGTCTGGGTGCTGGGCAGAAAAAATATCCACCTTCAGGCTGCCTGGAGGCAGATGATAGGGTTGTAGTCACCCCAGAGCTAGCCAGCTCCTGCACAGTGCACTGGAAATTGACTAGGTGATCCATGAGGCAAGTAAGTAACCTGGAACTGACCTGGTAAGCTGTGGGAGTGCATAAACCCAGTGGCCTGCTTAGAGTTGTAAATCTGCCTGCGCATGCCTTTCCTGTTGCTTCTCCGTGGGTGAAATTGACCCTGTGCAGATGGGCAGCAGAAGGCCTCGGCACTGCTGCTTCAGCCCACAGAGTTGCACAGGGGTGTTGGTCTCTGTGATCTTCAGGAGCAACATGAGCAGCAGACTGAGCACCGAGCAGGCACGTCTTTCCTGCAACAGAACAAAGATGGAAGTGCCTGGGAGGGGGCACGGGGACAGTTTTCTGTCTCTAAACATTCCAGGAGCTCCTCCAGCTGCTTTGTTGCCTGGCTATGGTTCAGGGCACAGGAGGGGAAGCCCGGGCAGCAAAGCCATTTCCACAGGGTTTGCCATGGGAGTAGCAGCCAGTACACTCGAGTGGGATGAAATGAGGCTGGAAATGGAATAATCTCCCCTTTGCCCCTTGGGGTGGGGCTAACGAAGCAAACAGAGAACCTCAGAGGGAACCTTATTGTGAGCAGAGATGGGGTCGGAGCAAACCCCAGACCCAAGCAGCCTGGGGTTTTTTGAGGGTGGGGTGAGGGGTTGAAATCAAGACCATAGATCTGAATTTTTGCAGCTTGAGCCTCTCTCTGATTCCAAGGAGCTTCCCCAAAGGGCATTCTGTCCCCTCCCCCATCAGTCAACGAAGCTGGAACTTAGCGATGAGGGGATCGCTCATGGTTAAGTGCAGGATCAAACACCTGCAAGTGTGGAAGTTTCTCTGAAGCTTCTTGGGTTGCACCATTGATTGGGCTGCAGGTTTTCTGGGGAGAGACTCCCTTCCAGCCCTTCCCCTTCCAGTAATGGGAGTCAGGACTCCTGGGTTCTGTTCTCAACTCTGCCACTGCACTAACACAACCCCCAAACCCCATAGCTGATCACTCCAGGGGTAAAATCAAAACCTGCACCTGCGCTATTTCAGCCATTCCTTACCTAAGAACATAAGAATGGCCATACTGCGTCAGACCAATGGTCCATCTAGCCCAGGATCCTGTCTTCTGACAGCGGCCAATGCCAGGTGCTTCAGAGGGAATGAACAGAACAGGTCATCATTGAGTGATCCATTCCCTGTCATCCACTCCCAGCTTCTGGCAGTCAGAGGTTTAGGAATAGCCAGAGCATGGGGTGCACCCCTGCCCATCCTGGCTAATAGCCATTGATGAACCTATCCTCCATGAACTTGTCTAGTTCTTTTTTGAACCCTGTTATTGTTTTGGCCTTCACAACCTCCTCTGGCAAAGAGTTCCACACGTTGACACTGCATTGTGTGAAAAAAAATTTCCTTTTGTTTGTTTTAAACCTGCTGGCTATTAATTTCATTGGGTTACCCCTAGTTCTTGTGTTATGAGAAGGAGTAAATAACACTTCCTGATTCACTGTCTCCACATCTCCCTCTTAGTGGTTTCTCTTACAAGCTGAAAAGTCCCAGTCTTTTTAATCTCTCCTCACATGGAAGCTGTTCCATCCCCCTCATCATTTTTGCTGCCCTTCACTTTAGCTTTTCCAATTCTAATGTATATTTTTTGAGTTGGGGAGACCAGAACTGCACACAATACTCAAGGTGTGGGCATACCATGGATTTCTATAGTGGCATTGTGATATTTTCTGTCTTATTATCTATCCCTTTCCTAATGGTTCCTAACATTGTTAGCTTTTTTGACGGCCGCTGCACATTGAGTGGATTTTTCAGAGAACTGTCCACAATGACTCCAAGATCTCTTTCTTGAATGGTAACAGCTAATTTAGACCCCATCATTTTATATGTATAGTTGGGATTATGTTTTCCAATGTGTATTACTTTGTATTTATCAACATTGAATGTCATCTGCCATTTTGTTGCCCAGTCACCCAGTTTTGTGACTTTGTAACTCTTTGCAGTCTGCCTGGGTCTTAACTATTTTGAGTAATTTTGTATCATCTGCAAATTTTGCCACCTCACTGTTTACCCCTTTTTCCAGATCATTTATGAATATGTTGAACAGCTCAGGTCTCCCTACAGCCCTTTTAGGGACACCACTATTTACCTCTTTCCATTCTGAAAACTCACCATTTATTCCTGTCCTTTTTATCCTATCATTTAACCAGTTACTGATCCAGGAGAGGCCCTTCCCTCTTATCCCATGACTGCTTACTCTGCAATGCAGTGAAACAAAATACCCCAGAAAAGTGTAATGTTTGAAATCCAGATTCAATTTTCAAGTGACTCGGATCCTTTGTTACTTCTGGTGCAATATGATGATGTGAGAATCCTCTTGCAAGGAACAGAGAGACATGGCCTTTAAATAGAAAACATTGTCATTGGTTTTTGTGTGTCTGTGGGTGTAACAAATCCAAGATTCTAGATGAATATTTGTGCTTTAAAAGGCTGGATGGTTTGGAGGATATAACGGTGAGCGATTGACTCTTTCACCTCTGGGATGCTCTGTGAATCCAGCAATGACAAAAAGTTACTATCATCCGGTGATTGCTCATTGAAGTGAACAAAATAATCGTAGGTTGCCACAGTTCAGGGGTGAGCTGCACCCATGATCTCTCACCTAGTCTCTCCATAGGCCCTGATGCTAAATGACGGGCCGTGCTCTTTCCAGAATGGAACTCCATGGTCCCAGGCTCCGGCCCTGCTCTGTGCAGGGAGGGTGCAGTCCTGTGACCCAGTGCAGCTTGTGTACCTTGTGGCTGCCAGGGAAGGACAAGGCTGATGAGCAGCCAGTGAACTCAAAATGACTCCCAGTGTCCAGCCCGCCTTCCATGCATCCTTCCCTCCTCAGGCTGGTTTGGGTTTCCTGCCTTCACAGCCATATTCCCTCACCACTTGTTCTCCTTGCATGAACAGGAGCACAACACATGGCCCTTGCATGCTATGGAAGCAGGAAGGTGTTTGGCATTTGGAGCCCAGCTCCTTGCATGTGGTTGGGCCGAGGTCATGCCACCCGCTGGGCTCCTTTCCAGCTGTGCTGTGGGGAGTCATCCCTGTGAGATGAGGCTAAAAACTGCAGCTTATGGAGCTTGTGGTCACTGAGCGTCATCCAGCCCGGGGCCGGGGTCTGTGGCCTTCGGAGGGGTGTGAAATGAATCAGGGCTCTCGGACCAATCCCCGGTGGCCGTGTCCACAAACAACCTCACCACCGTTGCCAGCACTGATTGGCTCCCTTGTGGGCAGGCTCAGGAGTGAGAACAAGGACTCAGTGGGTGCAGGAGCTGAACTCTCCCATCCCTAGGCACAGGCCTTGCAGTGCAAGAGAGAGGCACGTTGGTAGGGGGGTGGCACGGCTACTGCCTCTTCTGAGATTAATCAAGGAACGTAGGTATAGCGGGTTGTCAGTCTGGCCCCTTTTACCAGCATTACATTCACTGATCCTTTACTGAGACGGCCTGGGCCTGGCATTTCCCTGCCCCTGTCCCTCGGGAAGCCAATCCCATCCAGGCACAGTGAGCGCTTGAATGCTACCAAACCTCAGCTCTCTATGTGCTTACAAACATTTCCCAGCTTACAAACAAGTGCTTACAAACATTTCCAAGGGTATGGAACTGGCACGAACACAGTCTGCTCTGTGTCCCCCTCTAGTGGCGGGACCACCTCCAGCACTGTGACAGCTGGCCACTGTGACCCCGGGATCAGTCCCTGCAGCTGACCCAGTCGGGAGCATTGCTACAAGTCCAGTGATGACACCACATGTGCGACTGTGGAAAGGGGGTGCTTATTGAAAGGAGGTGCTGTAATCCCACACCACCCTAATCCTGGGAACACACGGCACTGGTGCCCTGCGTCTGTATTTGTTCATTACCTTCCATTGCTGGTGTTCACAGAGCAGCTCCCAGTGCCGGAAGTGCACGTTACTCTTCCATCCCTCTCTCTGCAAGCTGCTGCAGCTGCTAATTGCATGGGTTTTTCTGGGTGATGCTTTCATCCTGTTTCTGCTTCCCTTGCCCGGGGGCAATCAGTGAGGGCCTCTTTTCCTGTTCCACTTTGCTGTACGTTATCTACTGCTGCTAGCCTTCATGGTCCGCTCATATAAGCAATACCATATTATGTACACAGGAGAGCCAGGCAGCATGGAGCTATTAATGCCCCAAAGGAGGAGACCTGGGTTCTAATTCCTGCCTCTGTCACTGCCTTGCTTCATGACCATGGGTGAGTCATCCCCCACGCCTACTCCTGTGCCTCAGTTTCCCCATCTGTAATTAGGGATAATACCACTTCTACTTTCCTCAGAAGGGTGTTGGGAAGCTTAGTGATTGTAAGAGGCTTTGAGAGCCACAGGGAAAGGCAACAAATTATTTGGGTTCTTGTGACATAAAACTCACCTGTATTTTAAGAAGAAAACATGGCCCATAGTATCTCATCTCACATTTCTGCCAGGTCTGGGAGAGTAGGGTTCCCAGGCAAAATGGGAATAGGTGGCATCCTCCCCGTTCTGCTTATCTCATAGTGGTGTGGAGGAGAGGATTTGATAGTGAATACAAGAACTGAGCCTTCTTCCCCCTGCCAGCTCCCTCCCACCCCAGGCTCCCTTGCGTCCCACACAGCACTTCTTTGGAGAACTGGCTATTAGGACAGATATGTCCCTGCTGGAACACCATTATGGCAGAGTTGCACCTGGCCCCAAGGGTCCAGGCTGAGAGGTTCATGGCTTCCTGGACTCCTGATTACAACAGGGCTTGTTCCTATCAATGCTTGTCTGTGGCTGTCACTGGCTTTTTCATTTCCCAAGATGCTCTGCTAAGCAAGAGCAAACTGCCTTTCACAATTAAACGAGGTCAGAGATGCGCTCTAGAAATACAGCTTTTAATACAGATTTTAGAGACAGGTTAAAGGCTGCTCTACTCATCCTGGCTTCAGTTTGGATCAGCATCAGTTTATTCTGATTGGGAGGGTGCTGGGGAGGTCAGCAGTGACCCTCCACCCTCTCCCTACCACCCAGAACTCTCCTTTTACCAAGACTCACAGGTGAGACATGCCTCTTTAATGAGAGATACAACACACAGCAGTTCAGCCAGCTCCAGCTGGCAGTCCCAGAGCCCCCGCTTGAAGATTGAGCTTGAGATCAGTAATGTCCGGGAATGAGATAACACTCGGTTCCCACCCAGGCAATGCTGAAGCAGAAAGAGGAAGGCTGGTCTGGTGGTTAATGCAGTAGACTGGGACTCACAAGATTGGGGTTCAGTTTCTAGCTCTGCTACCAATTCCTTGTGTGACCTTGGGCAAGCCTCTTAATCTCTCTCTGGATTCTGTCAAAGAGAGACATGCCTTTATTCAAGAAGGAAGTTGATAAATAAAAGAGGGTTCAGCAAAGAACCATGCAAATGATTCAAGGATTGGAAAACCTGCCTTCTAGTGATAGACTCAAGGAGCTCAATCTATTTAGTTTACCAAAAAGAAGATTAAGGGATGACTTGATTACAGCCTGTAATTATCTAGGTGGGGAACAAATATTTAATAATGGCTCTTCACTCTAGCAGAGAAAGGTGTAACACGATCCAATGGCTGGAAGTTGAAGTTAGACAAATTCAGGCTGGAAATAAGGTGTTAATTTTTAACAGTGAGAGAGGGATTAACCACTGGAACAATTTACCCAGGCTCGGGGTTGATTCTCCAGCACTAGCCACATTTAAATCAAGACCAGATGTTTTTCTCTGCTCTGGGGCAGACAGGTCTCTGGGCTGTGTGATACAGGAGGTCAGACTAGATGATCACAATGGCCCCTTCTCGCTTTGGAATCTGAATAGTTTGTCCATCTCGCTTGTTTGGATTGTAAGCCCTTCAGGGCTAGGACGGCGCAACTGGTGGGTGGGCTTGCCAGCCAGGGGGTGGAAATATGGTGCCAAGCCTCACTCCTTTAAGAAGCCCGCAGGATAGGGCCTTAAAAAAGTCACAAACACAAAAAGCAAATCAATTGACAACACTGCATCCCAGAGGATCCCCCCTCTTTAGCCAGCCAGGAGTGGGGGAAAGTGCCCCCTTCCCTTTCTGGTATACAGTAACTCCTTGCTTAACGGTGTAGTTCTGTTCCTAAAAAATGCTACCTTAAGCGAAACAATGTTAAGCAAATCCAATTTCCCCATAAGAATTAATCTGGTGAAAAAAATTTCCTTGGAACCTGACACCCTCCACCCCCCATTTACATTAACACACACACACACACACACACACAGTATAAGTTTTAAACAAACAACGTAATACTGTGCACAGCAATGATGATTGTGCAGCTTGGTTGAGGGGGAGTCAGCGGGTGGGATATTCCCCAGGGAGTGCCTTACTGCTAAGTGATGAACGAGCACTCGGCTGAGCCCCCAAGGGTTAACATGTTAATGTAGCCTCACACTCTACCAGGCAGCAGAAATGGAGGGAGGAGACCCAGCATGGCAGAGAGAGACAGACAGAGACACACAGTGTGTGTGTGAGAGAGAGACACACACCCCCTGTGTGTGAGAGAGACGCGCATTGCCCCTTTAAATACGCTGATCCCACTCTAAGTACAGTGCCTTTTTAAGTAGATCAGCTGCCAGCTCCCTCCGTCCTGAGCCCTGTCCTGTTGTCCCCCCCCACCTCCCCCCCCCCCGCTCTGTGGAGATGAAGTACAGAAGTGGGCGGAGGGGGACAACCGTGACATTACCACCCCTCTTCCTCCCCACCCCCCCACCCCCCGCAAGCAGGAGGCTCCCGGGAGCAGCCCCAAGGCAGAGGGCAGGAGCAGCACATGGCAGTGGTGGGAGGGTCAGCTGAACTGCCGGCAATTGCTAGCCTGCTGGGTGGCTGCTGCACAGGGAACTTAGGGGAGCTGATGGGGGGCTGCCGGTCCACCCTGGCTCCAAGCCCCCCCCAGCTCACTCCAAAGGGCTGCTCTTCCTGCAGGCAGTGGACAAAGCAGGCGTCTGCCAAACGACGTTCTAAGGGAGCATTGCACAACTTGAAACGAGCGTGTTCTCTAATTGATCGGCACCGTAACAATGTTAAACCAGATGGCATTAAGTGAGGAGTTACCGTATTCTGCCCTGAGCAGCCCTGTGACCAGCCAAGGCCCTTTCACTCGTTCCAGGCTTCAGTGCCTTTCCCTTGTCCCCCATTCACTGTGGGTACATCTACACTGCAGCTGGAGCTCGCACACTAAAAACAGTGGTGTAGCCACAGGTGGTGGCTCAGGCTAACCCCTGAATATGGACTTGGGATGGGATTGTGCTTGGACAGCAGCCGCCGGTTCCGTCGCAGCCACACTGCTATTTTTAGCACATCTGCTCAATAGAAGCTAGTGCGTGTCCATCTCCCTGAGCTGGAAATTACACGGTGTGCATGTATGGCACCTAGTGTGATGGAGACCCTGGTCTTACTTGGGGCTTCTAGGAGCTGCTGTAATAACCAGTTCATGGTTGGATCCCACTTTCTAGTTGATTTTTAATAGCAGATCTATGCAAGCTCTGAGCTCGGCAATTCAGCACCCTCCCCACCCCTTGCCCCCCTCCGTCCCTCCCTCCTTCATGACCACATCTTCTCCCATAAGAGGATTCAGAGCTAGCAGCTTGACACTGTGATGTCTCCTCGACTCGCGGGTGTAGAGCAGAGTTTAGGAGGGGAGCATTCGGTGGGATGATGAGAATGCCAGATCTTCTATCAGCTAGTGGTAAGAAAGAAGGCTCAATATGAGTAGGGTTTTAACAGTACTAAGCCACTAAGTCCTGACACCAATGGCTTGACATTAGCCAGCAGGGGCTTCTCTCTTGCCTGTGAGTTAAAAGGTAAGGATCCTAGTCTAGTAAATCTGATCCAGAGGGTTTCAGAGATCTGCCGTAAACACCCCCTACCACCAGGAGGCTCCTGAGCACCCCAGAGCCAGTTCAGGACTCATTACCTACCCACTCTGCCTTCTGGTTTCATTGGATTCCGTGCTCGTGAATCGTCACAAGTGGACAGCGCTAGGCGTGCCGTCAGCTCCTAGGACTTCTCTATTGATCGACAGGGCAGGCAGCAGAGGTGTCCTGCCAGCTGGTCCTATCCCAGAGCTGGAGGCCCTCCACTAAGGATACTAGTGCAGCTGAGTCTCCATGGTCCGTTCAATCTTTGGTCTCTCTGCTGAGGTTGAGCACCAGACTGCCAGTCAGTGCTAAACACAATGTGCTCAGCTGCCCACTGCGCTGAGATTCCCCAACTCCTCTTACACCATGGGAACAACTTTGGGCCACTGCGAAGTTTGGCTGCATTTGAACCAAGCGGGCAAAAGTCTCCAGATCTCATTCTCCCGAGCAGTCCCACTTCCTTCCGAACAGCAAATGCTATGGAATTGGAAGCAGATGTCCAAATTCCATAGGGGGCAAGCTGTCATGTGGACCAAACACCAGCGCTCCCGTTCTACATAACCTGGGCTACATTGTATCATGTGCAAGATCCTTTAGGGTATAAAGTCCCTATGCTGTCTTCTGAGTACCAGTACATTGGTCGCAGCATCTGTTCTCCCTCCCCTGGAGGGGGGTGTGTGTGTGTGTGTGACACACACACTATTGCATAAGGAACACCAGAAGCAGAGGCCCTGCTTGATCATTCAGCTTGCACACCAGACTGGAGACACTGTTCTAATTAAAATATCTGTACAGCACAAACAGCGATGACTTGGCCCACACCGAAGGTTTCCCAGGTTAGACAAGCCCCCGCGACCGTAGGCTCTGAGACGTCCAGATGCGTTTAGGAGCTTGGCTGAGAAGCTAGGATTACCACCAACGCTATTCAGGGTTTTTCAGCTGATCTCTCTCAACCTCCATGAATCTTGTTTCCTGTTGGGACCGGTGGATCAGAACAGTGCTGCTTCTTACACTGGGGCAGCAAAGAACCCATCAGGATTTCTGTTCCAACCCTGTTTTTGCAGAAAGCAGCAAATCCTAGGGGCACCAGTCATGGAAAGGCCAGACTCTGACTGGACGGACCAGACTGAGTGGCATAGGGACCCACGTGCATTGCATTGCACCTTGCATCTTGGGACGGTTCTCCCCTCTGGTGTGTACCCCTCTGGTGTGTACTGTGTGTCCGAGGTGAGTGGGAGCCCATAGTTAACGCACTAAGCCCTGGTATTAAGATAAAAGAACTGCAAGGTTTATTGAAGAAGGCCAACCGGCTGGAGGTCTGACAGCAGCACAGCCCTCTCCCCAACACTCCTCCTGCCTGAGCATGCACAGGGCACTGTGTAAAACCTGGCTTGGACTCTGCAAAGGCAGCATTTCCAGGTCTCTCCACCCAAGTCCTGGTTCAGAAGAGCACAGGATCCTTGACACGTTTCAGAGCTGAAGTGAGGAGCAGAGAGTCCGAGGATGAGCCCTGTGACTGTGAGCCTGCAAAGCGGCGTCTTCTCTCCGGAACTCCCTGCCCCAGTACGTGGAGGAACTTACTGCTTCTCCTTATGTCAAATCTCGGCTTTCGTTGGCCTGATGGGCCATAGGCTGAGCTGTGGCCTCTCCATCCTCACATGGAGAGCGCCCCCTCCCTGTGGATCTGCCAGTGTCTGAGGGAGCCAGCTGTTTGTGGGGCATTGTTCCCTTAACTGCAGAGCCCAGGGAGCAACCCGCGGGGAGACTTGGGCCCGCATCGTCTCCAACCCGAGGGGGAATGTGAGTCAGGGGAGTCCAGCTCCCCTTCCTCCGCTAAATGCAGACAAGGGATGAAGACAGGCTGGACACGGAGTAAATGCCTGTTTGCCTCTTGTGAAATGCCTCAGGGCCATTCAACAGAGGGAGATTGACAGGCCCCGGAGGAAGCATCCATCTACCTTGGCCTCTGCTGCCAAAACCTTCCTGCAGACATTAAATACTAAAAGCTGCTCAGTACAAAGCCTGACGTGCCCCTCTCCGCTGGCACTAGAGGGGCCTCGTCAGGCAGCTGGGACTCATCAGGACGCCTCTCTCGGGTCTTGGTAACATGCGCCGGAGCAGAATGAAACAACTACCTCATCTTCATCAGCGAAGGGCATGGGGGAGGAGGCGAAGCACAGCTCTGTGGAACAGGAGAGCTCTCTCCGGAGCAGCGATTTCCCTCCGTGCTGCAGGATGCTATACTGGACACAGACATATGCTTTCTACAGAATAGCTTCACTGCCTCAAACTCTGATCATTTGTGGCCTACGATTGTTCAGACGTGAGCCCTGCCCTCCAGGGCCAATTAAGGCTACGAAACTGCTGTGACACCGTGTCCCCTTGAAACACTGCCCCACCCTCAAGGAGGACAGATCGAGGGAGGTGATTATTCCCCTCTATTTGGCACCGGTGAGGCCACATCTGGAGCATTGCATCCAGTTTTGCCCCCCTCCCCCCCCCCACTACAGAAAGGATGTGGACAAATTGGAGAGAGTCCAGCAGAGGGCAACAAAAATTATTAGGGGGCCGGGGCACATGACTTATGAGGAGAGGCTGAGGGAACTGGGCTTATTTAGTTTGCAGAAGAGAAGAGTGAGGGGGGGGATTTGATAGCAGCCTTCAACTACCTGAAGGGGGTTCCAAAGAGGATGGAGCTCAGCTGTTCTCAGTGGTGGCAGATGACAGAACAAGGAGCAATGGTCTGAAGTTGCAGTGGGGGAGGTCTAGATTGGATATTAGGAAGCACTATTTCACGAGGAGGGTGGTGAAGCACTGGAATGGGTTAGCTGGGGAGGTGGTGGAATCTCCATCCTCAGAGGTTTTCAAGGTCAGGCTTGACAAACCCTGGCTGGGATGATTTAGTTGGTGTTGTTCCTGCTTTGAGCAGGGGGTTGGACTAGATGACCTCCTGAGGTCTCTTCCAACCCTAATCTTCTATGAATCTCTGATCAACTCGGCAGGATGGCAGAGAGGGGGCACAGCCATGTTCCCACTGTGCTGGGGAGGCTTGTACCTTCAGGCCGCTGGCATGAAGCAGTCTCCACAGTCATGCAGGGATTGGGATTGTGCCTGGGTATAAGATGGAGAAGGGTGCTATCCGCGCTGCTCATGCACACACATTAGGGTTAACTGTACCACAGCAGTGCGCGAGTCCATTGCGCTGGGGCCTGTGCAAATGCGCCGTGAAAGATAGTCCCTGCCTTGGAGGGCTTCCAATTGTAATAGCTAAGATGGGTAGAGTGTGGGAGGGGAAACAGAGGCACAAAGGAGGACAATGACCTGCGCAAGGCCACGCAGCAGAGCAGTGGCAGAGTCAGGAATGGATCCAAGTTTCCTGAGTCCCACATGCATCCCTATCTGCTGCCTCTGCCTCTTACTATTCACAAAGTGCTTTGAGATCCTCAGTTCACAGGTCCCACTTATTGTGTCACAGCCAGAGAGATGCCCTCGAGTTGCGCATTAGACCCTGCTTCGCCCAGCCAAAGAGAAATCTGTGACAAAGGGCGGAGATGAGCTCCCCCCTTTGGCAGCTGCATGGAGAAATTCAGCCATGTGGGCTCTCCTGTCTCCTGCAGTGAATTGCCCTATGCTTTCAGAGAAACGGCCTAAGCTCTGCTTTATAGCGAGTCTTGGTGAGACTCCAGTAAAAGGACCCTGTGAGATCAGCCCCTTGCACCTACACATCCCCCTTTCCTGCATGTCCCCTTTGCTCCAGCGTCCTGACACAAAGGCTGCTTTACTGCAGGGCCAGCTGGACAGGCGGAGATGCCCTGCCTCCTGCATCCACCCCAGAGCTCCCGAGACCTTTGGAGCAGGTGATGCTGTTTGAAGCAGAGGGGACATGCTCTGCTGGTCAGATCGGGCTGAGCTACAGGGGAGAGCCTTGCCTGGACTTGAACAGCTTTCCCAGGAATAGCTAATGTGGGAAAATCGCCAGGTCATTTCCAAGGGGCATTGTTTTGAACTCAGTGGCACTTTACGGTATTATGTTAGTGCTTTGCGGGCTCAGCTGAGCTCAGAGCTCCATTGTGGAAGGCGCTGTACATACCTGTGGGAAGAGATGGTCACTGTTGTAGAGAGCTTGCAGTGTAAGTAGACCAGCTAGAGGCACAGAGAAGTTAAAAGATTTCCCAAGGATGCAGAGAGAGCCTATAGCAGCATTCAGGAATTGAACCCAAAGTTCCAGCATTGCAGGTTAGCCTCTAGCTGCCCAGCTACTGCTCCTCTCTAATCCAGCATGATGTACGCGGCCTGTACTCGCTGCGTGCCCATGAGCAGGGGGCTCAGGATTTGGCTTTATACTGGTAGTCGATTCTTTCGACAGGTTGGTTCCTTTCACAGCTTTCTGGGACAAAGCCTTTTCCATTTGTGGCGATAGGGTCTGGATGGTTGATTTGCTTAGCTGATACGAGACCATTCCTGTGGCATGTTGGATTTCGATGGGCATTTCTCAGAAGTTCCTTGGTGCTGTTCTTCACAAGCTAACTGACCTTCTCCCCGCCATGCTCATTCTCATGTCAGCTGTAACACACGTGCGGGTCCGCTGTCTGTCTCATATTTGATTGCTTTTCTTTTGACTTGCATTCGCTTCTGATCCATGCAATCCAGCCCTCGATTGTAAGGCAGCTGTCTAGACAAAACCTCTCACTGACACACATTAAACAAACCAGATGTGAGACAACAAACGTGGACTGATCCCAAAATGGCTCTGCCTCTCCCCAATGGTTAATTCCTAGATTGTCAGAAATGTCAATACAAGTCTTTGTATAGTGTCCTTTTGTCCAGGAACAAGATAGCAGCCAAGGAAATGATGAATAACAGAATAATGTGTTTTTCTCCATTAGATTAGTCTCTCTCACTCCCCCCTCCCCCAACAACTCCTGTTAAATGGCAGTAACACTGACAAATCTCTGAATACACTGACAGGACGGTGAATCATTAGCTAGGCAGATACAATACTGATACAGACAGACAACAGCTAGGCAGGTACAAGGTTAGCTAGACAGAGAATTAATAGGTACAGTCGTTGCTCAGTAGGTGGAAACATATTAAAGATGCTTTCATGGTTCATTTGTGGTGCAATAAATAAGGATCTCACCAGGAGGGGGAAGAGCGAATCTCTCTGTGGGCTGCCGGAATGTGAGTGATACATCTTTGGTAGGATCTGTTTGGAGGGTCAGTGAGGTCCCAGATTAATAAAGTCGATGCCTTTTCTCTCCTGAATGCCTGAACCTGACCATATTAAACAGAGAAAGAAGATCCAAAGAGGTGGGTATTGGTATCTGCAGAAGTGGAATAATTTTTAATTGTGAAATTTCACGCAAACATTTTTACCATTTCAGGGATTTTTATTCTTTAAATTTGGGCTGTTCCACGAAGTTCTGCAAAATGGATATTTCCATACTGAGAACATGTGAAAATGTACATTTTTACCTTTTTCTGGTAAATGGGGAAACAGGGCCATTTCTGAGCACAAATATTTGCAACATTTGGCAACTCTGTCATGAAAACAGAACAATACTTGCATTCATAATAAGGAATGAAAAAACTCAGAGAGCATTTTTCTATTTCATTCTAAACATTTCTCACTTCTCAAGTGGAAAGGAGAGATGTACAGAAGCACAGGGGAAAGGAGGGTAAGAGAGAAGAAGAGATGGACAGTGATCTGAAGAAAAAGAGAAATAAGTGGATGGGTAGACATAGGAGAGAGCATGCTACAGGGGTAGTCTGAGAGATAGAGACAGGGTGTACCGTAGAGATGGTGAGCAGGGACAGAGGAATATGAGGGATGATGAACTAAGCTTTAGCAGAAGACTTCTTTGTCAAGCATAGGGTAAAGATTTCCCCTTACATAAGAGCCAAATCCTGTCTATCCTTCTAAATACTGATTGAATGGGATCCCCATCACCAGTACCATCTGATTGGATCAGGTCAGGAATCAGGGCTTTAATTTCCTGCACAGTTTAAAGACCATTCCCTGGCAGAAGGAGTCAAGGGAGAGCAGTGGAAATGAAAACCGGTCTGGGAGTTTCAGTGAAGGTCTGTTTACTCTTAGCGTAGTCGCTGCGTTCCATGAACGATGAATCCCTTCATCAAAGACGCTTCCAGCCACAAATAACAGAGGGCAGGAAAAAAGCAACTTCTGCAGCACTCCTGTTTATTGAATGATTTCCCCATGACGCACAGGAGCCGATACGTTGTTCAAGAAATGGGTTTCTAGTTTCTAGCTCATTCTGCTGCCAAAAGGCTAATTAGGAGAAAGGTGTGTGTGTGCGGGGGGCGGGGGGGGGGAATCTTTGAAATCCTGTGAGGAAGGCTTGGTAAAGTGGAGAGGAGCTGAGATTGCCTCAGATGAAGAATACCTCATTTATAACTGACAGGGTGGAAGATCATACGGCTGGATTGATTCATTACCCTCAGGAAAATACCGTAGGAGGGCTGTCTGCAATTCTCATGCTTGAGGCCAAGGGGAAAATGGTCTGATGGCCCAGGTTGACTGCTATTTCTTTTCTTCATTGATTTGTCTTGTCTCTGTATATTGTATTTGTCTTATAATTTGCTGCTTTTTCTTGTAATGTGATATTGTTACTGTAAGGCCTGCAACATGGCAATGAACATCTCGGTCATCTTCAACCTCTCAGCAGCTTACAAGGTTTGATCCAGTCGCTCTTCCTGCAGGTGTTGGTAGGTACCTAGGCTGCTCTTTGTAATGGGATATATGGCTCGGAGTCAGTGTATTGTTGGCATCTCCCCATCTCTCTCAATGCTCTCATATGTATGTGGAACAGCAGGGTGGAGGGGGGCATTGTGGGACTCTACAGGGTCTTTGAGAAAGAAGAACAGTCGTCCATCACCTCTCTATGGGTCCCTGCTGAAGTGAACGAGCAGAGCCATTGTAGTTCTGCATGGTCTGCTCCAGTGCAGCAGGTCAGCAGAATTAGGTTCCTAAGAGAGAAGGGGAGGCAGAAGGGCCTGGGATGACAGAGGAGCAACAGCCCCCTGCCAGCCTGCCTCCAGGGGACGGTAGGAAGACTGCAATGCCTGGAGCTTAAGGGCTGGTTGATTCGTTTTATGTTAGGTTGATGGACTGGCTTAATGTGAGTTGAATGGAGGAGGGACAGTTTGGCGAAAGTGGGCTGCACCCACAATCTTGGACATGGCCTCATTTTCCGGATGGGGGAACACAGATGGACACATTCTGCTCTGTTACACATAGGGTGGCCGGGGGGTCTGGTTTTCAACCACAAAGTCTGGTCTAAAAGGGTACCTGACGGTGTCCAGTCAGATCTATTGACTGGACACCCAAAGTCCAGTTACTGCAGGTGAGGGAGGTGAGGAGGCACCAAGTCATCACCCGTGCTAGCCCCTACTTAGCCAGGGTCACCTCCTCTCTGCATCTGGCAGCTGCAGCTCTCAGCCCCTCCTGACCCACACAGGAAGGGGGAGAGAGAGGAAGAGTAGCGAGCGATGGGGGAGGGGGGAAAGAGGAGTGAACAGGAGGTGGGGCCTCAGGAGGAAGGGGTGGGGTAGGGGCAGGGCCTCAGGGGAGAGACAGAACAGGGGTGAGGCCTGGGGGAAGGAACAGGGCATGGGAGGTTCTGGTACTCCAGCTGGAGTGTCCAGTTTTTATACATTACAAAGTTTGCAACCCTAGTTACATAATTAAACTGCAGCTGGCTCCGTGGACATGATGAGTTTCTTGAGATTTACATCCCAACTGATAGAATTGATAGCTGTAGCCTCTAGAGCTAGATTTAGCATTTATTTTACCTAGCAGTATCACAAGAAACGTACAGGCCTGTATCCTGTAAGATGTTGGCTTCAGCAGTTAGCATAAGGCTCAAGGCCTTTGAACTTTGGCACAGATAAATGGCCCAACAGTCACCCCTGAGTCTTGGGGAACTGGGAATAGAATATTTGAGGGGGAAGTTTTGTATATAATGACACCAGGCAGCCACAGGAATATGAACTAACACCAGCTTTTGGATATTTTAGGATAGGAACATCTGCAGATGTCTTCCCACAAGACTGCCATGGCAACGAATTGACAGATATGAAAATAAGTTGAGATAATTAATATACTAACTTATAGGAGAAGGGCACCCAAACATTAGTACGGGGAGCAAATACAAATAAGGAAAGGGGGAAAAATCCCTACTGAATATGCATTAGGCATAGTGACGTCAGCAAAACATATCGTAAGAGTTGTATCCCAGCCCGTGTGTTGGAGGAGAGAGAGGTGTCGCCCTTGGGAGGCACCAGGATGACCACTGGTGATGGTGAGGAAGGTGATGAGGAAGATAACCTGTTAGGTTGTTCTGCAGGGGATGGTGTATGTGGATGTTCAGATTGTCATGGAGTTCACTCACCAGGATGGCGCCTCTGGCTGGCCATTATGGGAATTAGCTCTCTCAGCTGGTGCATCCTCTCCTGGTGGTGCCTCTCCCAGCGTCGTCTCCACCTGCAGACCTGCCTAAGTCCAAATCCTGCAATGTCCTCTTCATCACTCAGCCCTTGGGTCGTCTTTTCCCGCTTCCAGTAGGAGTATCTCAGTTCTATAGTCTAGCCACTTCCCCAGTGATGAGTGGAGGGGACCCGGGCCTGCCCACTACTCCAGGTCCCAGCCCAGAGACCCTGTGGATAACAGCCTCTTGCTGCAACTCTCAGACTTCCTTCACTACTGCTTAAGTTCCTTGGGCCACTTCCCTGTGGCCCCAGTACCACCTTCTCCATCTTCTCAGGGTCTTGAGTCTGCAAGTCCAGCAGCCAGCCAGGAGCTCCCTCCTGCTCCCCGCTGGCAGCTGCTCTGACAAGGTAATCCTATTCTCTTAGCCTTTCAGGGACTCAGTCCTCACTCCCTGAGCACCCAGCAGCCATTGACCCTTCTCTGCCCTGCAGATCCCTTTTATGTGAGTCCACTGGGCCCTGATTGGTTGCTCCATGTAGCCTCAGTCTGATTGGCTGCTCCCTGTGCAAACTCCCTAGGCTGCTTTTAACCCCTTCCTTGCCGGTGTGGGGTGAACACCCCATCATACAGATTTACATTCTGTATTATCTCTCTCTACCTTGCTGGATTAGAGTGTTTGTGACTTTGCTAAATGTATTAATAAAACTATTACAAATACAGAAAAGTTCCTAAAATGTGAGTGCTGCAACCATGCACATCAGGGTTCCCAGTCAAACAGTAATTTTAATAATGCTGGGCCTGATATAGGACAAGACCTGTCAAACCTCAAAGTGATAATTGGGAATTTTTAAGTAATCAATATAATTTATACACAATCCATAGATCAGGCCACATAGTAGAACCTGGCCAAGAGAATTTAAATGACTTGCCCAAAGTCACACCACAGGTCAGTGGCGAATCTGGAGTTAGAACTCCAGCCTTGTTCTCAGTCTCCTATATCACACTGCCTGCCAGAATTAGAAGCCAGGGATGCTCGGGTCAGTGGCCATAGAGGTCTCTAGGGGCCAGAAGTTTGGTATTATTTTATTAATATTTGTATTGCAGACATGCCTGGAGGACTCAGCCCCATCCTGCTAGGCACCGTGCAAACACCTAACAAAGAGAGGACCTGCTCAAAAGACCTCACAATTGAAGTTTGAGGACTAGTCTACACTAGAAGTACTACACGGCCCAGCTGCGCCGCTGGAGCACGTCTGGTGAAGATGCTCAGTGCCAGTGGGAGAGCTCTCTCCCATCGGCGTAATTACTCCACCTCCGTGAGAGGCGGAAGCTATGTCAGCGGGCGAGTGTTTCCCACTGACATAGCGCTGGTGTGGACAGCGCTTAGGTCGCTGTAACTTGCGTCGCTCACAAACCCCTGGGTGATGTAAGTTACATCGATTTAAGCGGTAGTGTGGGCCTGCCCTGAGATGACAAGTAGATGTTGGGTACAAAGGAACAGTGAGACAGTTATGACCAGCGGAATAAGCAGCGGTCACAAGACGCTGGCTGCCTGGCCGCTGTCAGGCTGATGATGTGTAGGGCTCCTGGCATAGATGGGTTTTAAGGAGACATGTGAAAAAGAAGAATGCTGGGGCATTGTGGAAGGGTCTCAGCTCCAACTTACACCCCAGAAGTGTCACAGTGGGAGATGCCGGGTGCAGAGCCCTTTTGAAAATCTGCCCCTACTGTGGGTGCGGAGCCCTTGACAATCTGACCCAAGCTCTTTTGAAAACCTGGCTCCATATCACGTAATGTCCCTTGACTGCCCCACACCAAGAGAAAGAGGCCTTGTTTCTGAGAGTGTGTGTGTGTGTGTGGGGGGGGTGGTGATACCATGTTCTTCAAAGCTGGCATTTCTAGCCAGAATCATCAAACGCTGATTGAAATTGCTTTAGATTCTGCAAAATGACAAATCTCCAGGGAGGAACATTGGGCCAGTCTTGGGACTGACAGTGGACTAGGTCTGATGCCACCCTCTTTTGGCTTAACCTTAGTGAGCTACCTGCCAGTACACAATGGAAAGGTTTGCCCTCCTGTAGGCTAGGCTTGCTAATGGATTTGTTTGGAAAGTGGTCTGTCCATTCCATCTCTGGTGCACCAGGCAGTGGAGGAAAAAAAGGCACGGGCATCAGTGCTAGCAAAAGGTAGCCTGGAGAGCACCGAGCTTTGTAACCCTTCCCGTGTACCTGGCACTATATGGAACGCAGCACACAAGTGATGCACAGAGGCAACAGAAAGGGGGTGTGGTCTGAAACAAAAGAGGTGTGGCCAAGCTGTAATTTGCTGTACACACTCTCTCTGAAGTCACATCACCGTAGCGAACAATTGGGGCAGAAGCCCGTACTTAGTACGTCCTGCAATCTGAGGCTGTAATGGACAACTTGCCCTATTTGGGCCAGCTGTCACTGAGCAGCCAGGATAGTGCTTGTGATGAGGTGTGTACCTCACGCTGGCAGAGAGAGAGTTAACTGGAGCCCGAGGGCAGTTAGTGCACCTGGTTACCCTTGGAGGGTGGGCCAGGCCCAATTTAGGATTAGGCCCAGCTAGGGAAGAGCTGGGTGTCTGAGTTAGGGAGGAGCAGGGGACTAATAAAGATAGGACGTCAGGGCAGTAGAAAGGAAGTAGAAGGCACAGGGGGAGGGTATGCCTCAGGATCCTCTCTAGGGTTGCCAACTTTCTAATTGCACAAAACGCGAACACTGTTGCCCTGCTCCCTGCCCCTTCTCCAAGGCCCTGCCCCCACTCACTCCATCCCCCCTTCTCTCTGTCGCTCGCTTTCCCCCACCCTCGCTCGCTTTCAGGGGGCTGGGGCGTGGAAGGGGGTGAGGGCTCTGGCTGGGGGTGCGGGCTCTGGGGTGGGTCTGGGGATGAGGGATTCAGGGTGCGGGAGGGGGCTCCAGGCTGGGGCAGGGGGCTCGGGTGCGGGTGAGGGCTCCAGCTGGGGGTGCAGGCTTTGGGGTGGGGCTGGGGATGAGGGGGTTGGGGTGCAAGAGGCGGCTCTGGGCTGGGGCTGAGGGGTTTAGAGTGGGGGTGGCTGGGGGTTGGGGTGCGGGTGGTGGTGTGGGGTCTAGGAGGGAGTTAGGGTGCAGGAGGGGGTTCCGACCTGGGGCAGGGGGGTTGGGGTGCGGGCTCCGGCCGAGCGGTGCTTACCTCAGGTGGCTCCTGGTCAGTGGCACAGCGGGGCTCCCTGCCTGCCCTGGCTCCGTGCAGCTCCCAGAAGCAGCCGGCATGTCCGGCCCTTAGGAGGAGGTGCAGCCAGGTGGCTCTGTGTGGTGCATGCTGCCCACCAGCTCCGCCCCCGCAGCTCCCATTGGCCGTGGTTCCTGGCCAACGGGGGCAGGGGCAGCATGCGGAGAGGCAGGTAGGGAGCATGCCTTGGGGCCGCAGGGACATGCCGGCTGCTTCCGGGAGCTGTGCGGAGCCAGGGCAGGTAGTGAGCCTGCCTTAGCCCCGATGCACCACCAACCGGACTTTTAATGGCCCCGTTAGCAATGCCGATCGTCGCCATCAGGAATCCTTTTCAACCAGCCATTCCAGTCGAAAACTGGATACCTGGCAACCCTAATCCTCTTCTGAGAAGGGAGCTCCGGCAAAAGGCCAGGAGAGAGACTGGGAAAGGACAGGAGTGCAGCGAGTTCCTGTTGTGAGCCTTTGTAAAGGGGCTAGACACCAGGGAGGCAGGGTTTTAGGAGATCACGACCCTGTGGGAGGCAGACAAGGAGCCAGGCCTATGGGAGGTGGCGCTCTGTGCCAGAGCAGCAACAATGCTGTACAGCCAGGGAAGGGGTGAAGAGGATGGGGGGAGGGGATGGTGCGTGGTGAACCCTGGGAAAAAGGGCTAGAGACAGGCTGAGGTACAAAATACCCAAGGAGAACAGAAAGCAAGGAATGTGAGGGAGCAGACTTTAGATAGCTGCTTGTTATAGGGTCCTTGGATGGATCCCAAAATAGAAAGAGGGCCTGGGTTCCTTTAACACCCACCAAGGAAGGTGGCGTGAAAGCCCCTGATATAAGGGGTGTAAGGACCGCTGAGTCTAGAGTAAGACCTGGTGTAAGGTCATCGTACTATTGTTTTGTGGGACTCTCTTTTACTCTAGGAGAACATGACCTGGCTGGAGGCCTGAATCAGGAGAAGCAGCAGCCCAGTGCAGAGCTGGAACTGATGTTGGCAGGGGGGAGCCAGAGGAGGACAGCCTGCTCTGCCGTGCCCAGCCACAAAGAGGCACACTGGCTGCAGAGCCACTCTTCTGCAGTGTTACATTTCTATGGACAATTCTAGTCACCCGTGTTCGAGAACGACTAATTCCCCCCGGAACAGGTGCAGGGAAAGGCTCTGCGTTTCCCTGCCCATCCTAACAGCCTAGCTTATGAGAGGAGACAAGGCACAGCAAAATGCAGCCTCTTGCTCAGGGTACACCTCAGGGAGGGAGAAGAGTTATTGAAGCTGAAGGACAATGTTGGCAGAAGAACAAATGGGAATAAACTGGCCAGGAACAATAGGCTGGGAATGTGAAGCAGGTTTCTAATCATCAAAGAGGGAGGCTTGGGCACAGCCTCCGGATAGCAGGAGCGGGAGCAGACAACATGACTCGTTTTAAGATGGAGCTTGGTATATTTATTAACAGGATTATATGACTGGGTGTCCTGCAGTAGCAGGAGCCTGGACTTGATGACCCGGGAGGCCCCTTCCAGTCCAAGTGTACATGCCACTTGTAACCTGTCACCATGGCTATCTTCCCCACTGGCTTCGTGCTGCTCTGATCTCATAGGTAAGATGGGCTCCTGGTAAGCTCTAAGCCCTGTTCTCAGTGATGTGCCCTGGGCCACAGTAATGGCCACCAGTGACGTCCTCTCCACTGGTGCGGTGCAGGTGCAGATGCAGCCAGGAGTGGGGTGGCGTTATAGCAGGCTTAGCAGCTTATCCAACCCATTAGGTCCGACTGCCTCTGTTGGTGTGGGTAGCAGCCCACAGTGTTTGCTCAAGGTCTTGTCGCGCTGCCAGGTAGCATTTGGCATGCAGTGCTGCACAATTGTGTTGTTTCCATAGTGTTACGAGCACAGGCACCAGACCATTCAGCCTGCTGCACCTTCTGCTGCCTGTGAATGCCTGGAGGCTAGCAGATGCCACAGCAGCAGCTTGTTAGGAGCCAAAAAGGACTCTGATTTTTACAGCCGGACACTAACAGGGTGTTTGGGCCTAGGCCCATCGTCAGACCCAGCTGGGAAGGTGTCAGGTGATCCCTATAAGGGGCAGAGATCGCTCAGTTGGAGGAGAGCTACGAAGGAGAGTTGGCTCCTGTGACTGGCCTGGGTGCAGAGTCAAAGGCTTCTGACCCCTGCAGCCTGTGTGGGTTGGGGAATAGCTTTGTATTGTGTTTGTTTGAATGAATAACCCGGGCCCTGAGGGGAGGTCCTGAAAGAGACTTGGCTGTGGTGTTAGACCTTCCTGGGCTGCAGGGAGAGAGGCCAGCAGGCCTACACATGGTGGAGAATGTAGCAATGATTGTCTCCTAGAGCTGAGGGGAAATTGAGGCAGCAGGGGCCAAAGTGACAGCAGGTAGGGATTGTCTGGTGGGCCACCCCATGGGGCGTTTTGTACAAATGGGAAAAGCGGAGGACATGCTATAGCTGATGGCGGTGGCACAGCAGCAATGGGAGCAGACAGAAGCAGACCCAGGCAACTCTTCTGCCACTCATGGAGAGCCGACAGCAGCAGCAAGAGGCAGTTTGGTGCTCAACAACAAGAGCGGTTCCCGCTGGTCGTGGGGAGGGTAGCTCAGGCCGGCTACTGGGTTGGTGAAGCTGGGCCCAGATGACCCTGAGGCCTTCCTCCAAACTTTGAGAGCATGACCACTGCTGCCAACTGGGAGGAGTTGACTTGGGCGACCAGGGTGGCATCATTGCTGATGGGAGATTCCTGGGCAGCGGACTGAGCCTTGAGTGATGAACAGGGTGGCTCAAATCCTAAGGTAAACACTGCCATTTTAGACAGACTGCTCTATTGAAACCATTATATTTTTGTCCCAAGTGGCTAGTCAGAAAATATTTGTTACAGGAAATTGGCCTCAGGCTGATGGCTGAATGCACCTGCCATGGGCCCTGGAGAAAGGCAGTTACCTCAGGCACCTCGTTCCGTGCTATTGTTCCTTTCACAAGTCTGTCTGACTGAGACGTTCCTTGCTCAGACACCAGCTCAGAAAACTGAGGTTTCCCCT
This sequence comes from Natator depressus, assembly GCF_965152275.1. Lineage (NCBI taxonomy): Eukaryota > Metazoa > Chordata > Testudines > Cheloniidae > Natator > Natator depressus. Next base: position 25,274,683 of record NC_134246.1, read on the forward strand.
GAACAGAGTTCAGGACTGTCAGTTACATAAGCACACGTGACTTCAGCCAGACCTGAAGACATCTCACCTGTCACTTCTTGCACACTTAAAGAGCAGGTGGGAACTGGAGGCTTTGCCCATTTGAGACTGAATGGCACTTTGTGCAAGAATTGGGGGCACTAACCCTGGTCCCAGGGTCCTGATCAAATGTCAACTTGAGTATCTGCATTCTGCATTCTCCAGTTCTTGCTGCACTGCTGTCTGGAACTATATTCTCCATTTTCTATCTTAAACTGTTTGCAATCCAACAGCGGCTGTCTCCCACCCCAGAGGTAGGTGCAGTGATTTATGTATCATTTGTAAAGTGCTTTGTGATCCTCTACACATTTAGGGTATTGTTACAGTTTTGTCTACCTTTGAAAGTAACTAAAATCCTTTAACCTTCTATCTTACAGTAACTGGGCCAGATTCCGCTCTCTTCTGTGCAGGGATAGCTCCATGCAGTCAGGGAATTAATCTGGGTTTACACCGATCTGAATGAGAATAGAATTGGACCCAGCATTCAATCATTGCTAACGTAGTTATTGCATTAATTAAAGTAAACATTCTCCAGCCCGCACACTGCGTGAACAAACAACAAATGAGCCAGGATGAGACACGTGGCATTAATTGAATCTCAAGTGCTCTGGTGGCATAATAAAAAACTGTTTACGATGTCACAGAACCCCCAGTGCAATTATTTCCTTCTTTCTCAGAACAGCTAGTCTATTGTTCTCTGCACTCCAAGCGATGCTAGGGTGACCAGGTGCCGTCCAAAGACCTGCAGTGCCACCGAGACAAAGGTGTTGCTCTGGGGCTTTGTGTTGGACTCCCCACAGAGAGCTGCACTCTCAGCACAGGAGCCCTACTGCACAGCAGAGATGGGCAGAGGCCAGCAGGCCATTTTCCATTCAGCTGGCTTTTGTTCATATATATGCTAAGCAGGTAGTTGCTGGCTGGGATACGTAACCCATTCATCTTACCTCGGCTGGGTAGCAATCCATTTCCCTCTGTTGTTTTCAAGGGCTTATGCCAGAAGTCTAGGCTGTTTGTGGAGTAGGGAAAATGCTGATGTGCTATACAGGACCACTCTATGAATCTAGTAATTAGCGCTCACAGGCCCCAGCCAGATGCACACTGCATTCCTCAGCCAGAAACACCCCCTCCACCCCCAACACACCCTCCAGTGCCACCCACAAACATCCTAGAGACTTCCAAGTGCCAGTGGTGTGTTTATTTTTAAAAGGCAAGTGAATGTCCGGTACTAAACTCCAACATAAACTGGGATATGGTTATAATAGCTTTAGGGAGGAGGCCTCTGTGATGTTGCACTCTATATGATTTTATGAAAATATGCTAATGAGTGAATATAATGTAACAGGAATATGCTTCATGCAAAAGGTCTCTTGTAAGGTATCGTTACAAAGCTTATAATCTACTGAGTGTGGTCATCCTATTTGTACAAATGTATCACTCTTGTATCTGAAGCTAGATATATGAAATATAACTCTGAGGTCCTATTGTAGTTATGCAAAGTGTGGGCCATTAATGGTGGTTTGGAATCTTGATGGCTCCCATTAACCAGGACAATTGTCTGTAGATGTTTCTGTTTTACTTGTAAGTCTTCCTGTATACCTGTGGGCTGGCGAGTGGGTAATGAAGTCTTACAGTGACGTGATCATGTCACCTGAACTGGAATCCATCTTTAACCTGGTGCTTTTCCATTTAGAAGGAGGGGTGGGAACCCAGAGGGACAACGGATTCCTGCCTTGTAAAAAAGATATATAAGTGGGTGGAACAGAACAAAGAGGCGGCAATCATGAGAAATCCCCTAGCTACCACCTGAGCTGGAACAAGGGCTGTACGAGGGGAAAGTGCCCAGACTAGGAAGGCATCCAGTCTGTGAAAGAAATTTATTGAAACATCTCTGAGAGTAAGATTTTATCTGTATTCAGTTTTATTACTGTATTAGGTTTAGACTTGTGTGTTTTATTTTATTTTACTTGATAATTCACTTTGTTCTGTCTGTTACTACTTGGAACCACTTAAACCCTACTTTCTGTATTTAATAAAATCACTTTTTACTTATTAATTAACCCAGAGTATGTATTAATACCTGGGGGGGGGGCAAACAGCTATGCATATCTCTCTATCAGTGTTATAGAGGGCAAACAATTTTTGAATTTACCCTGTATAAGCTTTATACAGGGTAAAACAGATTTATTTGGAGTTTGGACCCCATTGAGAGTTGAGCATCTGAGTGTTAAAGACATGAACACTTCTTAAGCTGCTTTCAATTAAGCAGCAGACTAGTGGGTCTGGCTCAAAGTAGGCAGGGCACTGAAGTCCCAAGCTGCCAGGGCAGGAAAGCAGGGGAAGAAGTATTCTTGGCACATTAGTTGGCAGTTCCCAAGGGGGTTTCTGTGATCCAACCCATCACAGCCTCTATACAACTATTTCCTCCTTGTTGTTTCTTTAAATTATATTAAATTAAGTTAAATTACCATTTTCCATAAATGCTCTGGGATACATGGGGGATCTGTGTGTCTTAGGTACTTACCTGGCCCCCATGACTGTAGCCTCCGAGCACCTCACAATCACCCATGTATTTATTCTTGCAACACCCCATGAGGTAGGGAAGTGCGAGGATCCCCTTTCTACAGATAGAGAACAAAAGCAGAGAGGCTAAGGAACTTGTACAAAGTCGCAGAGGACGTCTGTGGCAGAGCAGAACTTGACCCATGTCTCCCAAGTTCTAGGCTAATGTCCTAACCACTGGACCATCCCTCTTTCCACCTTCCCCCACCCCTCCACCTGGAATCTGGAGAAATTAGCATGACTAAACTCTTACTGCTGATACCTGCAAAGGAGAGACCAGTGCAGAAGGCTTGAATCCCAGAGCACTCCCCTGGGCTTCCCTCTGTCCTCCCACTGACACTAGTGTAGAAGTAGTGTTAGAAATGAATGAGGATCCCCCTGGCTGGTAGTTCATTCTTGATGTGCATCAGGAATGTCAAACTTTTTCCTTTTCCTTCTCCTCCACTGCATGTGCCTCACTGGTTGAGTCTGTATGCTGAAACGTGCCCCCTTCCAAGGTGATATGGCCTACGTTACAGAGTGGCAGCGCTTTGGGCTGCTGGGAGGAGACCCAGCTATAACATGGGCATGATGATGGGAGCTCTTACTGGTGGCGAGGAAAGCTGTGATCTGGAGTGGAGCGGGGAGGGCACTGGGGTTCTCCTGGGCCCTGCAGCTTGAGGGCTTCTTTACACCTATGCAGAGTAGGTGAATGGGGAGTAACAGTTCTACTTTCCATCGGTGTGAAAGATTGCACGAGGGACATCAGTTTCACCCCAGTGGAGCTCCAAAAATCAACATGGCAAGTGTCTCTCTGCAAGCATGAGAGGCTGAAATGTGAACACTGGTGATGTCTGGCTATGGGAGAGGAGCTGAGCCATGGTGGAAGGGAGGAATTAATGCGGCACAGTAACACCTGGCTGTCACCTATACAGGAAGGACCAATGGAGTGGAAAGGTGGGGAAGAAGCCATACAACTCAAAGATCCCAAAGGATCTAATGACATGCCATTCCTGACTAAGGAGGACTGAGCAGTAGGGATACAAATCCTAAATCGTAAGAGTCCAAATAGAGCAAGGTTACGTTAACCAGCCTCTGGATGCGGACAATGATAGTGTGTGGAACTAGTAAGAAAATGAGTTTTTATTTTGCAGGAGCCACTTGGCTAAAGGTTATAAGGACACAGATACAGACATATGACCATCTGAAGCTGGCCAGGGCAAAGTTTTTCCCAGCCGAAACGAATCGGGTGAAATTTGTGAATAGTTTGACCAAAAAAAGCTGTTTCAGTGAATAAACTGTTCATCTGAAACTTGTCAGCCAGCTCTGCTAAAGACAAAAGTAAGGGAATTAAGGCTGGGCTTTTCAAAAGCCAACAGGATTTAGGCACCCAAATCCCATTGAATTTCAGTGGGATCTGGACATCTAATTCTCTGAAGTTCTTTTGATGATCCCAGCCTAAACTCCTTAACCTCAGCATGGTGGCTACTTAAACATGCCCTAAGAGAGCCAAAGAAGGCATGCATGCCCCTACACCAAAGGGCCAGGATTAAACAACCAGTTTCAAGAAGTTATTCAAATCAGCATTAGTGCTGATGGGGACCATAGTATAGTCAAGACTTATGTGGCTTCTGGCATTTTTATGATTCTGTGTTAAAAAAAAAAAAAGTTGGATAAGAAAGAAACTGGGAGCAAGAGATTTCGCTACCTGAGAACTGCCCGTGGTGCTGACACCCATTCAGCAGAACTGACGGCTGCAATGGTAGGTAGCTTCTTTTGTAATTTTCCCAAGCATAGACAAGACTTCACAACACCCAGTCCTGGACAGTCCCAAAAGCAGCATTAATGGCAGCCTTTGAAAACTTAAGTGCTGTCCTTCATGCCTGCTGCCCTCCTGGCTAAAGGAAATGTTTCTAAAAGAGCCAGCCATGATGTGAGTAAGGAAAGGAAGAGTTAAATGATAGGAAAAGGCTGCTTCAAGATACAGGTCCTGATCCAGAGCCATTTGATGTCAACGGAAAGCTTCAATGGGCTTTGGATCAGGCCATAGTGCCAGGTGATACCTCTAGCGAAGATACTGGGGTTGGGGTAAGAATGAATGGGGAAAATAGTCTCAGCAGAAGCAAAAAGCACAGCTGGGCTGCCTTCTTTAATCCACCCGATCCCCTACAGGCGGCTCCAGTCGTCAGTAAATTTACAGACTGTCAGTAAAGGCAAAAAAAAAAAAAAAAAGGGGGGGGGGGGGAAAGACGGTCAATAAAAATGGCAAGATAATTTAGAAAAGTCTTGTTTTCCTGCCCCTGGCCTTAGTCTGATCAGTCTCTTTAATACAGAATCTGGATTTATGGGCTTTTTTCTATTTTTTGCTGGTTGAAATGACGGCTTCTGTAAAAACGGACAGGGATGACTAGAAACAGAAGTTGTACAAGTCTGCAATTAATTTGATTAGGCAAGGAGTTAAAGTCATCTCTCCAAGCTACAGGTCTGCTCCAGCAGAGTCAATGGAAATCCTTTCTCTGCCTTCAGCGGGCGTTGACTCAGGCCCTGTAAAGGGGAAATCACTTCAGGACTAATAGAAAGTCCTCTAGGGAAAGGGAACTCATGAGCACATGCATGAATCACACGCACCCCCAGGATGTTCACTACCCTACAGGTGCCATTGGGGAACACAGAATGCTCTAAGGCATTCCTCCTATGTAGAAAGATTAGACCAGCCCCAAAGAGATCAGGTGTCTGCATTTAGAGGGGGAGCTGTATGGCCCAGAATGGATTCATGTAGGAAGATATTATTAGCCCTGTATAAAGGCTCATCTACTCAGGGAATTTCCAGGGAAGTCAGTGTGAAATAGCTAGGGTGTGAATTTAAGGTGAAACAGCTATTCCACACTAACTCCCCCATAGACACTTTTATTCCACTTTAGTGTAACTCATTTCCAAAGAGGATTAACCTACCTATACCAGGCTTTTTCGGCATGAAGACAAGCCTTAAGTGCTTCTAGGCTGCAATTTTCATAAGATCCTAAAAGATGTATGCTCCCAATTCCCATGGAATTCCAATGGGATTTGAGCATCTAACTCCCTTAGTCTCCTTTAAAAATCCCATTCTTAAATACAGATCTATAATCAACGTCCTCTTTTTTTAAAAATCTGTCATTTTAAAGTGACTATTGTCAGTAACTTTTTATGGTAGGTGACAGAGTGAGTGTACTTGCATCTTTCCTGGTTCAAAGTGGCCCAGCATATGGACAACCCAAGGAATCTATCCTGGGTGCCAAATTCTCCATTGCTCTTCACCTTGTCTGTTACCATTTGGATTTGGTAGAATTTCCCACCCACTTTGCACTGGTGTAAATAGCTGCACGTGGTGCAGAGCAATGGAGAATCAGACCTTGTGTCTCCGTGTCCTGTTTAAAGAGGGTATTGCAAGAGGGATCTCCCCCATGGGGATGTACCCAGGCCCCGGCTCTCCTTTAAGGGCCACATTGTGAGTTGCAGCAGTCAGCCCCTCTCTACCATTGCAAGAGTGACTCTGTTGGCTTCTTTTGCCACGTAGGACTGTGAAGGGAATGGCCATTCAAACTCAATGGTCCACAGCAGCCTGATTTCATTAATTTCCTCTCCTCCCCTCTCCTCTCTCTGCAGGGAAACCCCTGATCTCTCCTAGAGCTCCTGGTGGGGATGTTTATTTAGAAATCCAGGCACACAAAGCAGTAGGACCAGCCATGAGACAGAACCAAGCCTGTTGCTATTCCAGCAGGCATCCCATCAGGCTCTGAGTTGAAGCCTTTCCTCTCTCTCATTCGTCCTTGTGGACCCTTTTGCCATACTGAGGAACTCTGGAGTTACTGAAGTGGCTACCCACCTGGCTTCCAGGACAAACCAATTCGGGTAAGCAAGAGTTGGTGTGTGCAGGACTGACCCTAGGTTTGGTGGGGCCCATGTAGGCCTCTCCCTGCCTGCGGCTGGACAATTTTCCCATGTCCCTTCTTGCCAGTCTCTGATTCCCACTTAGACTGTCGTGACCCCACCTTTGCCCCACACCTGTTTGAGGCTCTGCAGCCCCCACAAGGGCTGAGAAGGAAGGAATGGAACCGAAACACCTCTTTCCCAGGCGGAGAGTGGGGAGCCTGCTCTGCAGTCAGCTTGGTGCTCTGGCTGGCAGACACCGGGTGTAGACATGCTGCAGGCCCGAGCAGAAATAAGGGGCCCTGTGTAGCCCTAGTGGTTGTATGACAGGGCTAAGGCCAGCCCTGCTGGTGTGTGTGCATGTGTACGCATGTTTGGAGCACAGCCAATGGCAACCATTAGCCTATGTCACCTATGTAGTTGCAGTGGGCCCCACGCTTTCAGGAGGCGTGTGACAACTGACAGCTCTGTGACTCCTAAATTATGATGTAGGATTAGGATACTCCTTTGGTCTTTATAGATAATAATACTTCTTCCCACTGTAACAGACACACCAGGGCCCAAATGTGCTTTCATGAAATATAGTGTCCTGATCCTGCTGAGTTCTGTTAACCATATTCCCTGGTATATTGAATTAAAGTGGTTATGGTCCCTAGCACCCAGCTTCCCTGTAACCCTCACAATCTCACTTAGCTCCTCCCCATTGATAAGAGGTCAGTCAAGGCTGGCTTCTTCCCTGGTTTGATTTACTACTTATGGGTCATGAAGTTATTCTCTAATCTCTGTGATGCCTGGTTGCTGTATAGAATCATAGAAACATAGAATCATAGAAGATTAGGGTTGGAAGAGACCTCAGGAGGTCATCTAGTTCAACCCCCTGCTCAAAGCGGGACCAATCCGAAGTAAATCATCCCAGCCAAGGCTTTGTCAAACTGAGCCTTAAAACCTCTAAGGATGGAGATTCCACCACCTCCCTAGGTAACCCCTTCCAGTGCTTCACCACCCTCCTAGTGAAATAGTTTTTCCTAATATCCAACCTAGACCTCCCCCACTGCAACTTGAGACCACTGCTCCTCGTTCTGTCCTCTGCCACCACTGGGAACAGTTTAACTCCATCCTCTTTGGAACCCCCCTTCAGGTAGTTGAAGGCTGCTATCAAATCCCCCCCTCACTCTTCTCTTCTGCAGACTAAATAAGCCCAGTTCCCTCAGCCTCTCCTCATAAGTCATATGCCCCATCCACCTAATCATTTTTGTTGCCCTCTGCTGGACTGTCTCCAATTTGTCCACATCCTTTCTGTAGTGGGGGGCACAAAACTGGACACAATACTCCAGACGTGGCCTCACCAGTGCCAGAGGGGAATAACCACTTCCCTCAATCTACAGGCAATGCTCCTACTAATGCAGCCCAATATGCCATTAGCCTTCTTGGCAACAAGGGCACACTGTTGACTCATATCCAGCTTTTCGTCCACTGTAATCCTCAGTTCCTTTTCTGCAGAACTGCCGCTTAGCCAGTTGGTCCCCCGCCACTCAGCATGGGATTCTTCAGTCCTAAGTGCAGGATTCTGTACTTGTCCTTGTTGAACCTCACCCCATAGCTGTCTGAAGTCCCCCTTTCCCCCCGCATGAGTGCATTAGTGTGTTATTTCAGTGTAGTTGGTACAGGGAATTTTAATTCTCCTTGAGTTCTTATGGGCTTAACAGATCCTCACTGTGGTTTCTCCTTTTCTTTTTCCCTTAACCCAGCTTTTTCAGCATTGGTTTGTGTTGCACTGGCATTGTAGACACTTCTGACAGGCAGCAGCACCCCTTCATCTCTTCCTTCCTTTCTATCCTTCCTATGGAGATCTCACCCATCAGTGTTAGCACTCCAGTTTTGAGAATCATCCCACGAAGCCAAATGCTTTGTGATACGTCAAGTACATTATATAACAACACCCACTACAACTCTTTTGTCTACTGTGGCAGCCAAGACACAAAACTCCAACAAGTTCGTTAAAGGGACATTGTTAAAATGAAAATCATGTCTTTAAAAGAGAGTGGTTCTTACCCAGGTTGCAAAGAACCCATGCTGGCTACTGAAATAGATAGAATTGTAAAAATCTAATTCTCTCCACCCTTTATGTTAAGTTTTTTGCACCTGATTCACCTTAGACTCAGCAGTTGTGCTGGTCAGTTATGCTTTGTTCATCATTGGTTTCACTCTCCGCTAGGAGAATGCTGCAGGGTTTGGGTTTACAGCATTATAAGGGAATAGTTATTTGGCTTCCTTCTCCTCCTGTGTCAGCACCTTATTCCAAGCTGTCTTCATGCCTGGAACATTGTTCCGGTCCCTTCTTGCCAAGCCACTACACGCTCCTTGTTCAAATTCCTCATCAAAGCTCACTTCTGGTGTGCTACTGGGTGATAAGAAGTGAGTTAATTCATCCCCTCCCTTAAAAAAAATAAATTCATTTAACAGAACTATCTGGATGTGCACTTGCAAATGGTCACCATTTCCTGGTCACTTTATTATTAACCATTGTCTTGTCTCACTGCATCTCCCCATGGTGTTCCCCTTGCTCATTGAACTGTGTCTCAAATTGACCCCTGACCCTGGAGCTGGATCCATACTGATGTCCCACATGGTAGCAGGGATCTGATTGCAGAATACTGCCCCGGTTCAGGAAAGCATCACTATTTAGGACAGCACTTAAATACATGCTTAAGTCCTTTCTTGAACTGGGACCTTCAACTGTGAGACCTTTGGGGCAGGGACTGTGAGTACAATGTTCAAAAGTGCCTCAGTGAGTTAGTCGCCTAAGTCCCATTGACTTAGTCTCCTAAATAACTTAAAGAAAAGGAGTACTTGTGACACCTTAGAGACTAACAAATTTATTTGAGCACAAACTTTCGTGAGCTACAGCTCATCCAATGAAGTGAGCTGTAGCTCATGAAAGCTTATGCTCAGATGAATTTGTTAGTCTCTAAGGTGCCACAAGTACTCCTTTTCTTTTTGCAAATACAGACTAACATGGCTGCTACTCTGAAACCTAAATAACTTAGGCACTTGTGAACATTTTACCACATCTCTTTATTTGCTCTGTAAAAAGTGACTGATGAGCATGCTTCTGAATGCTGTAAAAATAATATGGGACCCCAACATGGCAAAGAGATGATTAGCTGTAATGAAGAACATGGTGTGAGAGCCATGGTAATTTCCTGCAATATCCTGGACAAACCTTATTGAATTAAGTTAATGGATCATTGTGGGCCAGGGATTGTATTCAATTCCAAGGGAGAGGGGGAACACAACCCTCCAGGAACTAAGATCAGTGAGGGATGGTGAGGCAAATTCGCTCAGGTTGTATCATCTCTGGAGAGCTACCGCCACCTGGAGAGGCTCACATATACTGGTTCAGAGTGGATTCTCTAAAGAACCAACAGACAAGAAAGGACTTTTGCATGAATAGCCTGAATTTAAACTGCTTCAGGGCCTGCTTTCTGATCCAGCAAATGGGCAGGCACTTCTGTCCGAAGAGCAGGCCCCAATCCTTAGGGAAAGGTTGGAAGGACTGACACTGACTACAGCCCCTATGGAGATGGGAGGCTGATCTCTAGTGAGCTTATTAGCATGCATGTAGGTTCTTTTATTATGTTTAATAGGTTTTCTCTGTAATGCTTTAAGAATAAATGTACTTACTTAGAAAAGGCTGTGTGGTAACATAAAACTGTGGGCAATTCCGCTGTTTATAGCCTCTGAGGAGAAAAGCAAAGCTGGCCTGTTTAGGCCTTCTGACTTGCTGGGGAACTCACAATGTAAGTAGGGAACCTGGAAAATACCCCTGTCCAGAGGGAGAAAGATGTAGGTCTCCCCCCAAGAGAGGTAAAGGAGAACCAAAAGCCTTTGAATGGGTGTCCTTGCTGGACCGCAGAGGGGGAATACAGGTACAGATGCCCTGACCTGTGACATCTAGTTTTAACTGAATTTTAAGACGGAGATTAAACACAATTTTGGTTAGGTTTTTATAATGCCTGTAAGTTAAATTTTGGACCTAGCCTAACCAGCCACTGACATTGTCCCCTTACAACAGGCCATAACATAAGAATGGCCACACAGGGTCAGACCAATAGTCCGTCTAGCCCAAGATCTTGTCTTCTGACAGTGGCTGGTACCAGATGCTTCAGAGGGAGTGAACAGTACAGGGAGCTTAACGAGTGATTCAGTCCCTGTCCTCCATTCCCCGTTTCTGGCAGTCAGAAGTTTAGGGACACCCAGAGCATGCGGTTGCATCTCTGACCATCTTGGCTAATAGCCATTGATGGATCTATCGTCCATGAACTTAACTCATTATTTTATTATATTTTTGGCCTTCACAACATCCCTTGGCAATGAGATCCACAGGTTGATTTTGCATTGTGTGAAGAAATACTTCCTTTTGTTTGTTTTAAACCTGCTATCTATTAATTTCATTAGGTGACCCTAGTTCTTGTGTTATGTGAAGGGGTAAATAACAATTTTTCTCCACACCATTCATGATTTTATAGACCTCTATCACATCGCTCCCACTGGCTTAGTTGTCTTTTTCCCAAGATGACCAGTCCCAGTCTTTTTAATCTCTCCTTGTGTGGAAAATGTTCCATCCCCCAAATATTGCTCTTCTCTGTACCTTTTCCATTTCTAATATATCTTTTTTGAGATGGGGTAACCAGAACTGCATGCAGTATTCAAGATGTGGGCGTACCATGAATTTATATGGTCGTGTTATGATCTTTTCTGTCTTATTATCTATCCCTTTCCTGGTGGTTCCTAACATTCTGTTCACCTTTTTGATTGCCACTGCACATTGAGCAGATGTTTTCAGAGAACTATCTACGATGACTCCAAGATCTCTTTCTTGAATGGTAAAAGCTAATTTAGACCCCATCATTTTGTATGTATAGTTGGGATTATGTTTTTCAATGTATATTACTTTGGACTTATCAACATTAAATTCCATCTGCCATTTTGTTACCCTGTTATGTGAGATCCCTTTGTAGCTCCTCACTGTCTGCTTTGGACCTAGCTATCTTGAGTAATTTTGTATTGTCTGCAAACTTTGTAACCTCACTGTTTACCCTTTTTCCAGATCATTTATGAATATGTGGAACAGCACTGGTGCCAGTACTGATTCTTGGGGGACTCCCCTATTTACCTCTCTCCATTGTGAAAACTCACCATTTATTCCTACCTTTTGTTTCCTATCTTTTAACCAGTTACTGATCCATGAAAGGACCTTCCCTCTTATCCCATGACTGCTTAGTTTGCTTAAGAGCCATTGGTGAGGGACCTTGTCAAAGGCTTTCTGAAAATCCAAGTATACTATATTCACTGGATCACTCTTGTCCACATGTTTGTTGACCCCTTCAAAGAATTCTAATAGATTGGTGAGGCATGATTTCCCTTTACAAAAGCCACATTGGCTCTTTTCCAACCTACTGTGTTCATCTATGTATCTGATAATTCTATTCTTTACTATAGTTTCAACCAAGTTACTTGATACTGAAGTTAGGTTTACTGGCCTGAAATTGCCATGATCAACTCTCAAGACTTTTTTAAAAAGTGTCACTTTAGTTATCCACCAGTCATCTGATTCAGAGGCTGATTTAAGCATTAGATTACATACCACAGTTAATTCTGCAATTTCATATTTGAGTTCCTTCAGAACTCTTGGGTGAATACCATATGGCCCTGGTGACTTATTGCTGTTCAATTTATCCATTTGTTCCAAAACCTCTTCTATTGACACTTCAGTCAGGGACAGTTCCTCATATTTGTTACCTAAAAAGAATGGCTCGGGTGTGGGAATGTCCCTCACATCCTCTACAGTGAAGACCATTGCAAAGGATTCATTTAGCTTCTCTGCAATGGTTTCCTTAAGTGCCCCACTGATTGTTTGTTTGGCAGGACCTTGCTTCTGAACTACTTAAATTCTTTTTTTGCTGTTAGTTTTTGTGTCTTTAGCTAGTTGCTCTTCAAATTCTTTTTTGGTCTGCCTAATTATACTTTTACGCTTGACTTGCCAGAATTTATATTCCTTTCTATTTTCCTCAGTAGGATTTGGCGTCCAATTTTTAAAAGATGTCTTTTTGTCTCTAGCCATCTCTTTTACTCCGTTGCTTAGCCATGGTGGTATTTTTTTTTGGTCCTCTTACTGTTTTTTTTTAAATTAGGGGTAGACATTTAGTTTGAGACTCTATTATGGTGTTTTTTAAAAAGTTTCCATACAACTTGCAGGCATTTCACTCTTGTTAAGTGTTCCTTTTAATTTCCATTTAACTAGCCTCCTCATTGTTGTGTAGTTTCCCTTTTTGAAGTTAAATGTTTTTGTTGGATTTCATTGGTATTTCCCCCCTAAAGGAATGTTACATTTAATTACATTATGGTCACTATTACCTAGTGGTTCAGCTATAGGCACTTCTTGGACCAGATCATGTGCACCACTTAGGACTAAATCAAGAATTGCCTCTCCTCTTGTGGGTTCCAGGACTAGCTGTTCCAAGAAGTGACTGGTGTACGGAAATTTTTATCTCTGCATCCCGTCCTGAGGTGATGTGTTCCCAGTCAATATGGGGATAGTTGAAATCCCCCATTATTATTGGATTTTCTGTTTTTGTAGACTCTCTAATCTTCCACAGCATTTCACAATCGCCATCACCATCCTGGTCAGGTGGTCAGTAGTACATTCCTACTGCTATACCCTTACTATTCAGACATGGAATTTCTATCCATAGAGATTGCATGGTACTGTTTTGATTCATTTAAGATTTTTGCTATATTTGACTGTATGCTTTCTTTTTTTCACATATAGTGCCATTCCCCGACCAACATGGCCAACTTTGTTATTCCTATATATTTTGTACCCTGACATTACTGCATCCCATTGATTACCATTGTTCCTGCAAGTTTCTGTTATATCAATATCCTCATTTAATACCAGGCACTTAAGGTCACCCATCTTAGTATTTAGACTTCTAACATATGTATACAAGCACTTATAACATTTGTCAATATTGTCTGCCTTCATGTGATGTAACTGAATGGGACTCATTTTCATTTGACTGTTTCTCTTCCATTCCTACCTCTCTCCTCTTTATTAGGATATAGAGAATCACTGTTAACAGATCCTCCCCCACGGGATGTCTCAGTCTGAACTGTGCGCTCTTCTGCACCTGTCAGATTTTCTTCCAGGCCTTAGTTTAAAAACTCGTCTATGACCTTTTTAATTTTACATGGCAGTGATCTGGTACCATTGTGGTACCATCCTTCCTGTAGAGGCTCCTTCTTTCTCCAAAGGTTCCACAGCTCCTAATAAACCTAAATCCCTCCTCCAATCACCATCATCTCATCCATGCATTGAGACCCTGCAGTTCTGCCTGACTGGCCCTGCTCATGGAACTGGAAGCATGTCAGAGAAAGGCCCTAGTCTCCTAAACCCAAGCTGGTAGGCTTTAATCAAATGATGCCCCTTGAGAGGCTTTTCTCTCAATTCATTTAACAAAATAGCTTCTAAAGTTTCTTGATTTTTCTCCACACTGATGTTACGCTAATTGCTCTGTGATAGCTCAGTGATCTTGCTGGCTGCCGTGCTTGCTGATTTCAGTCCTCAGGAATCTCGCCTGTCTTCAGGGAAATCAGAAAAACTGACCCTTATTTCTCTCCTCTTTTTCCTGTAAAAGTGTCCTGCCAGTGGGAAAAAAATGTATGGGAGTGCTTGTTTGTTTCATTGTGATCGATAAAGGAAGCAGTAAATGTTGGTTCTTTTCATGCTTGTTTTTGCATTAGCCATTTAGGTCCCATCTAGCCTGGTAACTGGAGAACTAGGGAAACCACAAGAGTCACAAGTTGAGTGGGGATGGGACTTTAGTCCCTGTATACAGCATCTTTTCTTTTGTTAGTCATTAAGGTTACATAGCCATTAACATGTTGGAGAAGGGACATCTTTTCTAAATGGTCAACATCACTAACTAATCAATTTAAAAAAATGTACAATACCCACCTGGTGAAGTGAAGAAACAGACTGACAGAGCCAGAAGGGTACCCAGAAGTCACCTGCTACAGGACAGGCCCAACAAAGAAAGTAACAAATTCCACTAGCCGTCACCTACAGCCCCCAACTAAAACCTCTCCATCAAGGATATACAACCTATCCTGAAGGACAATCCCTCACTCTCACAGACAGGCCAGTCCTCACTTACAGACAGCCCCCCAACCTGAAGCAAATACTCACCAGCAACTAAACACCACACAACAAAAACACTAACCAAGGAACCAATCCCTGCAACAAACCCCATTGCCAACTCTGTCCACATATATACTCAAGGGACCATCATAGGACCTAATCACATCAGCCACACCATCGGGGCTTGTTCACCTGCACATCTACCAATGTGATATATGCCATCATGTGCCAGCAATGCCCCTCTGCCATGTACATTGGCCAAACCGGACAGTCTCTATGCAAAAGAATAAATGGACACAAATCAGACATCAAGAATTGTAACATTCAAAAACCAGTAGGAGATAGTCTCTAAGGTGCCATAAGTACTTCTCATTCTTTTTGCTGATACAGACTAACACGGCTACCACCCTGAAATCAGTCTCCCCGGACACTCAATAACAGACTTAAAAAGTGGCAATTCTTCAACAAAGAAACTTCAAAAACAGACTTCAATGAGAAATTGCAGAACTGGAATTAATTTGCAAACTGGACACCATCAAATTAGGCCTGAATAAAGACTGGGAGTGGATGGGTCACTACAAAAAGTAATTTTTCCTCTGCTGATACTCACACCTTCTTGTCAACTGTTGAGAATAGGCCACTTCCACCTTAACTGAACTGGCCTTGTTAGCACTGACCACTTGGTAAGGCAACTTGGTTGCCCACTTGGTAAGGCAACTTCCATCTTTTCATGTGGTTTAGTATATATATACTGCTTACTGTATTTTTCACTCCATGCATCTGATGAAGTGGGTTTTAGCCCACGAAAGCTTATGCCCAAATAATTTTTTTAGTTTCTGTGGTGCCAGAAGGACTCCTTGTTGTTTCTGCGGGTACAGACTAACACGGCTACCACTCTGAAACTTGATCAATTAAAGGGAACTCATGGAACATATCTTGTGAGACATCTAACAGACATACCAACTCTGGTCTTCTGGTTTTAAGGTAAAACATAAGTAGAAAAATCCCATAACCAACACATTGTTCAGGGTAATTAATCCATCACTGAGAAGCCAAAAATATATATATATCATTTGCAGGTCACCTTTAAGTTAAGTAGAAAAGTTAAAAGAAAATGAGTAGGTACGAAATATCTGCAAGACTACCCATAAGACAGACCAAATGTTGTAGGAGAAGAGGTAGGGAATATGATGAAAAGATCTCCTAATGGCCTATTCAGAAGTAGATTAATTTCCCAAGGATGGTGGCAGAAGGTCTCCAAAGCATCTGTCAGGCTGTCACAGGGCACCATTGGGCCAGGAGTATAGAATCCAGTACACAAGAAGCAATAAAGTGCATCAATACAAACCCCAGCAAGAAATGACACACTGAAAAATAATAACAGGTTTCAGAGTAGCAGCCGTGTTAGTCTGTATTCGCAAAAAGAAAAGGAGTACTAGTGGCACCTTAGAGACGAACCAATTTATTTGAGCGTAAGCTTTCGTGAGCTAGAGCTCCAAGGTGCCACTAGCACTTCTTTTCTTTTTTTGAAAAATAATAGTATAACAAAGGGAGATTTTTTTAAACCATGAAAATAGGATCTGGGGAAGGAATGATTTACAGTTAACTTAATAAGCACTAAAACAACAAATTTTTCACCTCACAACCCTTCAATTCTTCATAATGCCCAGCTCCCTCCCTGGCACCTAAGGGAGGTGTTCAAAGGATGAGTCTGGAGACTGCTGCAAACATTGTCCAGCTTAAACCAAAAGGGTTCCCTTATGGTGTCTTTGCCCCAGGGCGGGGCAGGGTCCTCTCCTGGCTCCCTGGTCTGGAGTCCTGTGGGAGTCTTGGCTGGCTCTCAGTAGCCGGCACCAGGTCAGAATTCTGCCACACTGGACAGTGGTCTATGCGGGGCTGGCATTGCCTGACCCATACACTAAATCCCTGAGCAGTTCAGAGACTCCATTTGTGTGGAAGGGGAGTCAATCAGACTCCCTGAGCTGTTCAGGAGCCATGAGAGAAGCAGAACTTCAGAGCTCCAAACTGAAACAAAAACTAGTATTTGTCTTTGAGTCAGGCTGTCCTTCCCACTGAGGGGCTGAGCAGCCCTGGCTCAGGTTGGGCCCAGCAAACTGCTTGTCCAGATCACCGCACTCAGAAGCCTCCTTATTGGCCTCAGTAGGAGTTTCTAGGCCAGAGTGTCCTTGCCCCTGACTCCAAGTGTGCTGGGAAATGGGGTCAGAGGGCTCTGCTTGCTATTATTGTTGCAGTAGAACCCACTACAGCATGGCTGTCAGACGTACAGCAGTTTCATCCTGTCCTGCAAAGTTCCCATGAATCCCTGGGCATGTCTAAACAAGCTCAGAGTCTACACTATGGGGCATGATTTGTAGATCACACCAGTGTGTTGTGTTCTAACTCCCCTGTGTTGACCCTGCTGGTGCACATTGATGTAGTCCTGTTTCAAACAGGACTTCATTAATGTGCACTAAGGAACATTTACTGCATGCTTGCAGAGAGAGTTAGAGTGTGTGAGGGAGCAGAGAAACTGCCGCCTGGCACAGCAGGGGTTAAACAAAACCTTTGGGTTCAGCTATCCCTGTCCCACTAGACCTGCATCCAGTGCTGGGCCTGGAGTGGGGAGAAAAGAAGGGAGCGTTGCTCCACTGGGGGCTGACTGGCGAGGAGGTAGGAGCTCTCTGTTTGCGTGCCTGAAGGGATAAATCAGCAACCTACCAGCCAAGTATAGACCAGACTCTGGCACAGCAATCCAGCAAAACCTTGCATACAGGTGTAGAAACACTTGGTTGGATTTAAGATGGCCTGGAGAGGCATAAGTCAGGCAGAAGCTGATACATGTCTGGGCAAGGGGGAAATGGCACTGGAGAATGCTTGCCCACCGGCTGGAGAGTAGATATCCCAATCTGGCAAGTCAAAGAACAGGAAACATCAAATAAGTCAAAGAGCGAATGCATATTGCAACCGGTAGACCGGCATACTTCCCTCTAAATAAAAATTTAAAAAAAGAAGAGAGGATGGCTTTCTTTCTACCTTCCCTTCCTTCATTTCTTTATTCAGCTTGTGACAAGTGGCCACCATGTCCTTTTCAGGAAAAGAAAGGTGGATCAAGAGTGTTGTGTGTTTCAAGAGAAATGGAGAATTTTGTATTTCTTTGTGGACATGAATGGAAAGTCTACATGCTTGATTTCTAAGCAACAGGTCACTGTGGTAGAGAATACCACATTTGAAGGCACTATGAAGTGAGCCATGGTGAGAAATATAATAAGTATGCAGGAAAGTTATTTGATGATAAATACTCTGAATTAGCACAGTCACTGAACAATTCGTGTTTACTAACACTCATCATGTAAGTGATGCTGCTGTTAAGGTGAGCTGTGTGATTACCCATGAAACAGCTGTGTCATCGAAACCATTTTGAGATTTTGAGCATGCTAAAAGCTGCAGAAACAGCATGTCCATGTCCAGAAACAGCATGTCCAGCTAGCCTTTGCAAATATCAGCCTTAGAAACACAATTGCTGAGAGAATCCATGATTTAGCTGAGAATTTGAACACTCAACTCCTGGACAAAGCAAAGTGATTTGCTGCTTTTTCAATTGCAATTGATGAAAGCACAGACATAAGTGACATGTCTCAGCTGGCAGCATTCATTTGTGGAGTTGATGACAAGCTTGTAGAATTGTGTATGGCAGAGAAGCTTGTAGAATTGGTGCCAACGAGACACACAGTATCAGCAAATGACCTCTTCAGCAACTTGGTGGAAGCTCTGAACAAACTGGATATGAACTGAACAAGAGCTGTAAGTCTGGCCATAGACAGGGTTCCCTCAGTGGTGGGCCAGGAAGCTGGAATTACAACAAAATGAAGACCAAATTGCAAACTATCAACCATAACTAGCAGGTTAGCAGATTTCACTGCATTTTACATCAAGGAGCTCTCTGTAGTAAAGCTTTGAAAATGACTCATGTGACAATGTGCTTGTTGAAACTATAATTTCTGTTTGAGCTAGAGGTCTCAGCCATCTGCAGTTCCGCCAGCTGATGGAAGAATGTGACATTCAGCATGGACAGCAGTAACACATTGAAGTTCTGTGGCTAAATAGGGGAGCTGTTTTGAAACCCTTTTGGAATTGTGTGGTGAAATCCAACATTTCATGGGTCAGAAAGGGAAAGATCTCACTGAGTTACGGGACAATGAATGGCTTCAAGACCTTGTTTTCATGGCAGATATTACAGCGTACGTGAACTCACTCAACACAAGACTGCAGGGGCACAACCAAGTAGTGACAGAATGTTATGACCACATTCACACCTTTGAAATTAAGCTTCAGCTATGGGAGAAGCAACTTTCCTTGCATAACCTGGCACATTTTCCTTCCTTGACATCACTACAATGACACTGCTGGGACTCAACATGATGGCACCACAGAAAGGTACATGGCAAAATTATTGAACTGAGAAAGGAATTTCAAGAACAATTCTTTGACTTTAGGGACCACGAAGGAGAGTTTGTAAGCCAGTGTGCAACACTGTGATGAAGTGCAAGTTTTATCAATAGCTGGGATCAAATTATCCCAAACGGAAGTCCTTTGCATGAAGAATTCTTTCCATGTGTGAGAGTGTGTACATGTGTGAACAACTGTTCTCCATCATAAATGTCAACAAATGGTAATGCACTGGTTCAAGCCAAGAGATTCCAGGTATCAGGGAGCAGCAGTACCAGTCATTAAAATCTGAAATAAATATAAGGAATTACCAACACGGTTTATCTTTATATCTATTTTAATCATTTTTGTGAATGTGGCCAATGCCAAGTGGCAGGATATTGGATCAGGCCTGCCATATGAAATGAGTTGGACACCCCAGACTAGATGTTCAGTTCAGAGTTCTAGGAGCTGGCAAACTCCAAATGAGGGGCTACATATGTGATTGTGTGAGAATCTCAGCTTTAATTAAAAACAAAACCAAAAAAACCCCAAGTGTCTTGGCTGGCCAACCCTCGTATTTGTGGAGTAAAGCTTGGAAATGTGAAATCGAAAGGTTCGAATGTCAAAAGGGCAATAAAAAATGCCAACATTAATTATTTTTAAAATCTCATGGGTTTTTTGGAGCCTGACTTGTCGTTTTTGAAGGCCTGGTTTTGCCACATGTGTTGTTTCCTGGTTCCATCCTCGGCTGGAAGGGGAAGTGATGAAAAGAGAAAGGAGGTGGCTCTGGTGTGTTCAGCCCAACTGGACCCACGGAATTGTTAGAAGTTGAGTATTAAAGCTGTGTCCTCTGGAGATTTCCAGCCCAGCTTTACACTCCGAAACACTGGAGGCTAAGAGTTTTCCACTGGGATTAGTGATTTTGAATGCCTCCATTTTTGGTTGCCTAAACAGGGACACAGCGAAAGGGTCTGATTTATAGAAAGTGCTGATCAGCCGCCTTTGGAAAACCAGCTGACTTTTAGCTGAGCACCTCTAGTCACTAGCACTCTGGAAAATCTTCTCCTGTGGTCTTATCTGACCTGAACTTCTGAACCTCTTGATGGTCACTTGACACTGGGCGGGGAAGCCACCTTGCAAAGGCAGAGGCACCAGTTATTTTGGTTCAGATTCAGACATTGGCCAAAGACAGGTCAGCTCCTCTGGGCAGGTCACTCTAAATCTGACTCCTAACTCCACGGCACTTCTGTCTTGCTTGTTAGTGAGACTGAACTGCAATAATTTCTTTTTCCATTCTGTCTGTTTTGTTACATACTCTAATTTTTCTTTCCTCCCTTCTGTTTATTGGACGTGTCCCCCAATCCTCCTCCTTACCAGATTGCTTCTATTTTTTTTTAATCTGCCTTCTGCTTAATCAGTGCTTATATTTTACATCTCTACTTAACAGAGAGCTGCACCCATTTTCTCAGCACACACATTTCTGGATGTTCACGTGCTGGGAAGCATCCCGCCGCATGGAGCTGCAGAGAATGCTATTTAAAAACAGAGGGCTTGGGGTTTTTTGGAAATTAAAAACTGACATTTCTAAGCCTTTGGCTGCCAAGCAACATGCATGGAGAAAGTGACATCATTCATGACCGTTCTGTAGCATTTCCATTCTGTTTTTATTACTGGTTTTAAAGATTCAGAAGGAGAATTTTATTGTTGATTATACTAAAGAACTTCTGGTTGTTAAACTGGCTGTAAAGCTAGAAGGAAACTAGTTTGTAGTCCAGCACCAGACACATCCTCCCTGCAGTACTGCCAGAGGAGAGAGAAACAAAAGCAAAGTGGTGCAGGAATTCAGCAGTACTGCTGGCAAGAGGCTGAATATTAACCATTAATCATAGAGTTTAAGGCCAGAAGGGCCCACCAGATCATCCAGTCTGTCCTCCTGCATCTCACAGGCCACCAGCACCACCCAGCCACCTGGACACCAAGCCCAACAACCGAAATGACACTGAAGTTTTACAGCCCACAGGATAGGAGGGACCGGGGTGCAACAGTGCCTGAGGCCCCTGAAATGGCAAGGACTTGATTAAGTGAGATACACCCAAGTAATCCTGGCAAGCGAGCCTCACCCCATGCTGCAGAGGAAGGTTGAAACCCTCCTAAGGTCACTGACAATCTGACCTGGGGAAAAATTCCTTCCTGACCCCACACATGGTGATCAGTTAGACTCTGAGCATGTGAGCAAGAACCAACCAGCCAGGTATCTGAGAGAGGGAGAATGCTTGGGGCCCCCTCAGAGCTCTGGCCCAACGCACCCATTGTCCCATCTCCAGCCATGGCCATTCCTGATGCTTTAGTGGAAGGAGACAAAAACAAAACAATATGGGGGGAGAAGGGGAAAATCTGTTCCTGATCTCTGAAGGTGACCACCTAAAGCCATGAAGGACAAGATTTTAGGAAGATGGGAGAGGAACCAGAAGGGATCTCCAGAGTGGCCTGGCCCTGCCCCCCACCATCACAAGCAACCCACTCATACAATCCCACTCACAAACTGGACCAGTCTGTCTCCAAACTAATTAAGGTGTTTGCTCCCACAACTCCTTTTGGGAGGCTGTTCCAGAGCCTCATCATCTGACAGTTAGAAACTTTCTAATTTCCAGCTTGAGTTTGTTCATGGCCAGTTTCTCCCCATTTGTTCATGGGCCAACATTGTCCTTTAGCATCAATAGCTCTTCCCCCTTCCTGGAGTTTGCCCTCCGATGTACTGACAGAACAATCAGATCAATGCACCCTGCGCTTTGCTAGGCTGAACAAGCCAAGCTCTTCCGTTCTCCTCGTTCACTAGTGAGTGAACTATGGCTCCCTACCTTCAGCACCAAAACCACAAGCCATTGCCTTTGGAGCTAAAAGAGAGATTTGGTTAGCTAAGGGATAGTAAAGTTACAGTCCCTGAAGCCAGCCAGTCATGGGCAATCAGACCATATGTTTTAAGCCCCGTGCATTACACTTACTGAGGCAGGTATGGCTGGAAAAGTGCTCTTCTGTAGTTCTACTCTTTCCTCTCCTCTCCCTTGTCTAGCCACTGGTCTCTTTCTAATCTCTCCACACAGCCTTACCGTTGCTGGTGCAGCCCCTGCTTAATCCTGGCAGCCCCTGCTTTCTGGAACAGACTCCTCCCTCTGTTTGACCTCACTGACTCTCCAGTCTCCTTCCTCTCTTCCTGGCCCCTCTTCCTTCATTTCTGTCCTTCCACCATTGGTTGGGGCTGGGATTTACCCAAAGACCCAAAGGGTGTTAGGCACCCAAATCCCATTGAAATTCAACGCCACTGGTGCCTTTAGAAATCCTAGTCTGGACTTTGTAAATCAGTCATTGAACTGTGAAGTGTTTCAGGAAACTAAACAAGCTGTGCAGAGCAATGCTGGGCATTGGCTACATCGTGATCTGCTGAGGTTTCACTCAGACCCTGGAAAGTCCAGGGGCCTGTGAGCCTTAGTTCTTTAGTGTTTGTGAAGTGCTGTGGGACCCTCAGTGTGCAGCTCGATTCTTCTCTGAAAACTGGGCTTGGAGGGGGCTGGCCCGCATGCCTACATTGGCCTCTGCTGCCCTTGCCCAGGTTACGCTTAACCAGAGAGCTGGGTTCTCGTGGTCATTTGTCCAGGGTGCTGTAAGGCTCTTCCCCTTCTCTACAGCGGAGTCCCCACATGCTACTGAATTCCACGCTCGCTCACAACCAGCATGTTTAGCAGCCAAAATATTTGGTTCCTAGGATATAAAGAAGGAAGAAATTCCCTGTATTAGATTCCCCTCGTCAGTCTCCTGTTAATGCAGGATTGATCCCCCTGGAATATTGCCAATAGCTTTGTCTAGTCTAAATACGAATAGCTCCCAGGATTGCAAGACTATTCCAGAACCTAATTGACATGATCATGAAATGTTTCCTCATGTCCAGTCTAAAGTTTCCTTCATTAGGAACATAAGAATTGTCACGTTGCACCAGAGCAATGGCCAATCTAATCGTGTGACCGTGGCTAGTGCCTAATACTTCTGAGGAAATCATCAACCTCTCTTAATGCACCTCATTGTGCAGTGCTGCACCACAGGGGCAATTTCACCCTGACCCCAGCTGGGGAGCAGCGTATGCTCTGCAGCATGGAGTCTGATGGCCCTTGGATGTTTTCTGTCTGCGCTAGTGGAGCTGCAGATGCTGTCCTTATTCATAAGTGTCTAATCCCTTTTCGAATCTTACTAAGCTCCTTGTTTCACTTTTATCCCATTACTCCTAGATCTTCCTTTCCTGGGTCCCCATCAATGATTCTTCCCCCTCCTTGATCCAACCCTTGCTTGTCTCTTCAAATATTGGGCCAAATTCAGTGAACTGCCAGGGGAGGTCTCACAGTGCTGCTAAGTTTACCCCTGTTAGTTATTTTCTCCTTGCTTTGTGCCTCACTTCTTCCAAGCTCTTGTGCCCTTCCTTTGGTTGCTCTCCAGTGTACTGGTTTTCCGAGAACTGGGGCACCCCCCAAGCAATGATGCAACAGACTATGACCTACTTATCCAGTTCCACTCCTCATGGGATCTGTACTCAGGACCAGACTGCCTGGTGCCTTTATAATAGTCCCTTTGCCTTGCTCTGGCTTTGTGGAGGGCCCATAATCTGGCTGCAGATTCCCTGCAGAGAAGTCCCCTGGCTTCTCTCAGAGGGAGGGGGGAACATCAGTAAAACATTAATTTTAAGCACCCACCGATGCCGGGTGGGCTGTGGGAAAATGGCCATTTACCAGTCAGGATGGATTCTGATGACTGATCTATAAGGGTGGCATAGTATTGTTCCACTGCCCATCTATTCCGTGGTGAAACAGGCTTTTTATATGAACTGGGCCCCACAGACAAGATGGGACAATTTCCCAAGGGGAATGTCAGAGAGGGTCACGGACTCCATTATAGGGATGGCAGCCTGACATGCCATCTGAGAAAGGATCAGCTAGAGCCATGGCTTGCCTCAGGGTAATGCTTAGTTTCTTTCTCCATGCTTTAAATAATATTGTATTCTTTTATTTGTAACTGAGTTAGTAGACTAGCTGTACTGGATCTGCAGAGGTTTCTAGGCATGGAAATAGCTCGGCTGCATTTGCCAAGGTTCTCCTGTGTTGCACTTTTACGGTCTCTTCATTTTGTTAATTGAACTCTGAAACACAAACCTGTCTGTCTTTGGCTGGAGTTTGGGCCAATCCACATTGTTGTATCAAACTTACCTGAACTTCGAGGCATGTTTGGATTGCGGGATTTGAGCTGGGCTCGTTTCTAGTTTTATCCACTCTGTATCGATTAGGTCTCTGTGCTGTCCTTGAAGGGGCTGTTATTTACCAGTCTTTGAATTTAGAAAGTAGCAGAGATGAAAAGAGCTGTGGAATTACTGGTTGGGCAAAAAGGGAGCTGGGTCAGAGTGGACTGGACACAGACTGGTATACAGACTGGGAGGGCAAGAGCCGTGTCAGTAGGACCACAGATCCTATGGGGACAGG
Organism: Natator depressus; assembly: GCF_965152275.1. Lineage (NCBI taxonomy): Eukaryota > Metazoa > Chordata > Testudines > Cheloniidae > Natator > Natator depressus. The sequence goes on from NC_134246.1 coordinate 25,299,331, forward strand.
TTTGCTATACACAGACCTAGCTAGCCAGAGAAAACAGGCTGCGAGGAGTAGAACGTTTGTGTTGCTTCCGTTAGTGGTATTTGTATCACACACACACCCCTTTGCCTTCAGTCTTCTCTAGTCTAATGTCATTGTGGTCACTAGATCCCCAGAGAATCCCCCCCACCAACTGCACCCTCAGTCCTTATACAGCATCAGTGCTTTAATGCCTAGGAGGAGCTCTGCAGTAGCCTCGCGCTATGCAGGCCGTTCCACCGCCTCAGTGGGAGAGCCATCCTGCGCTATCTCTAGACACATCTTGCTTACCCTGAGCTTTGGCAGAGCTCCCAGACAACAGCCAAACAATGTAAATGCCCTCCTGCTCAAAGCCCCAGCCTTCTCCTAGCTTTCTTGTTCCTAATCGGTGCTGCCTAAATGCCCCAGAGGTGTGGGACCCTTGGCAAAAGCCACCTGAGTCCCTTTATTGTTCTTATCTCCTATCCTAACTCTGCAGTGTTAGCTAAGCTAACTCACTGCCACTAATCTCAATTCCATCCCACCTCTCCTTCTGCTTTCTTGGGGCTGTCCCTCCATGTAGCTGGGGGGGGGCAGCTCTGCCTGTATAACATCTAGGACCCCCTGCTCCCCAGTGTGTCCAGGAGGGTTGCCAGAGTATAAGTTGAGCCCAGGTGGTTTGGACGCTACATCAGCTCAGTCATGTCTCTGTTGTTCCATTGAGCTCACATTTGTGCTAAAAACAAAGCACTCCATCCTGGTGACATGACTGCCCATGTGCCCTGTGTCAGTGTCCAAGGTAGGCAGCTCCTCTCCCCTTTGCTGCGTCACCCCACTTCTCCCAGGCTACTAACCAGCTGATCTATCCTGTCACTTTGAGATCTTGATCCCCCATTCATATCCTCCCCTTACATTGTACGGCACGTGGGCAAATACCTGGCCAGGTCACTTTTCATGTTGACAATCAGTGTTTGTTCCCATATGGCTGAGATGTCCCACGTCATCCCCACCAACCTGCCTACCCCCTGTACTGCACGAGTTGGTTCCAATAGTCCATCCCTTTAGGGATAGTCTATATTTAACTACAGACATAAAATCTACATTAAAAGAATGTTGTTTAGGTTGCAGAGTCAAGCACTCCAAGGTTAGGAAATGTCAGAATTGGGGTTGTCTGTGCAATGTTAATTCAACACCCTTGTGCATATAAATTAGGACAACAGTCTTTAATTATATTTTTTTTCACGGGACCCCTGCCTTGTTCAGTGCACAGGATGGGCTCAGGCGCTGAATCAGGGTTGTGGAGTGAAGGGGGCTGTTGTCTGTATGACCCCTGTCTCATCTGCTGTAGACGTTGGAAGGCATGTAGTGAATGAGGCAAGGGCTTGCAGGAAGAGAAAGGACCGTCTCCTGGTTAAAGCAGTTGAATGCTGCTCTGGAGAACTGAGTTCTGACCCTGGCTAACCTACAGGCCCCCTGTGTAGTGATGAGAATGCCACTTAAAATTTTCACAAGTGGCCACTAATGGCATGTATTTCATTTCTGGGTGCCCAATCGGAGATGCCTGGGGCCTGATTTTCACAAGGTGTTGAATACACATGACTGTAGTTGAAGTCAACAGAAGCTGTGGATTCTCTATGTCTCTGGCAGTAAAGCCGCATGGTCTGGAGGAAGGCCAGGGAGCTTAGGCCCTGTGTTCTAAGCCTGGCTGTGCTGCTGATTTACTATATGGCCTTAAGCAGTCACTTTGTCATTCTGCCTCAGTTTCCCCCTTTGTAAAATGAGGATAATACTCTGCTTTCTTCCATCAGAGTTGTAAAGATAAATTCATTAACGTGTGGGAAACACTTGGTTCTACATTGCTGCAGAAAAATCCATGAAGAAATCAATAATTCCACAATGTGTGTGTGGTTTGGATGGTGTGCAATAAATAAGGCAAGGACAACACAATGAATGAGGAGGAGAAAAATAAACATTGAACAGCTGCCTCATCCACTGAGCAATGTCCATCCAGTGGAGCAAACAGCAGGTGAGCATGTAATTAAGTGTTACATATGCCTATACAAAAGAGGGCAGAGTTGAGATTGAATGGGAAACAAGGGGTTGTGAAGGTTCAGATTTATTAACACCAGTCAGTAGAAATGAGTTGAGAAGTTCTGGTTCCCAGTGCAGTGCATATTCCCAAAGGGTACTTTGGTGAGAGGATGATCCATTTTGTCCTTGTTCCATTGGGATTTTGACTTCCCTGTGGCATGCCGCAATGAGACACTGAGGCTGTGCGTGTGCAGTGGGTTAGAGTGATAAGTATTTTTGTCATACACCTAGAAGCCAACGATGCTGCACAAACTGGGAGTGGCAATCTTTGACAGCTTAGCATCAACTCAAGCAAATCTGGGCAGATTTTTATGAGACCTGAAAAAGACACGTCCTTGACCCCAGAAGCATCCATCTCCAAACACCAAGGTCCTGTTGCTAACCAGGGAGGGGTTAGAGCACTTCAAGAAAAGGGTGCAATCATTTTTTATAATGGAATGCGCCAGGCAACCTAAATATAGAGGTGGCTATTGTTTATCTCTAAATGGCCATAGTAGAGTCTCTGTGTGTGTGTGTGTGTATGTGTGTCCGCGCACGCTCAGTTCCATGGTATTACTAAGTGAGCTGGGTGACACTTTTCATAAAAAACTTTTCTGGCGAAAAATGCAGATTTGGTGACACGAAACGCTTTGTGAATTTGGGTTGGTTTTGCCAAATTGTTCAGCTAAAAAAAACCCCAAACAACCCTTAAAAAAATTTAAATATGAAACATTTCAATTTTTTCGGTTTCAAAATTTCCTTAACTTAATTTTTTTTAAAAATCAACATTTAAAAATGGGTAAAATTGAAATAAAAATATGAAACATTCTGTTGGGCCTGAAATGAAATTCTCTTGGACTTTTTGATTTGCTGAAAAATTTGAAAAAAAAAATTCTGTTCTATCCAAATTTTTGATTTTTGATATTTCAGGATTACCAGTGAACCAAAAAATCTGTTCTTTTCACAGCTCTAATGACTAATTCCTTTGCCACTAGCTGCTCCACTCCACTACCCCTGCTGTGCTTCTCTCTGTTAACAAACCACTGAAACCGACTCATGTTTCTGGCACGGAGAATATGATCCCCTGAGCAGCACTGCCGGTCCCTTTTCTGCCTGGAGGGCAGGCTGAGCGGCAATCATGCCTTTATCCTCATTCCCTCACCTATCAGGGTGGACACCAAGAGCTGTAGGGATGCAGAAGAGGCAGGAGGACAGAGAAAGCCCTGCTCTCCAGAAGCCAAAAGGAGCAGGACTGGCTGGTACCAAGGCTGAGTGCTAGGTGCTCTCTTGCCTTTAACTGAGATGAAATGCGTTCTGCATCTGTGGCAGAAAGTTGCCTTTTGAAGAAGCCCGCACTGTCGAATTCTATTCCTGTCGCTGTAATGCCTCGAGGCCGCAGTCTCCATTTCCGACAAATAACCTTCTGAATGTTCAGTTTCCAAAGAAAAGCCATTTGGAGATGATAGGCAGTTAGGGAGGGTTTTTCCAACTCTGAGGTAGCATTTGTCCCCTAAGGCTCAACAAAGAGATCCAGCCACCTTTGAAACACTGGGGAGAAAATTGCTCATTCTGGGAGAATGTTTTCAGTGCATGGACAGCGCTGCATGTGTGTGTTGATTACTTTTTCTTGCTTGATTATTCCCCCTTAGGACTGAGCGAAAGCCAAATGGTCAATTCGGTATTCATGGCTCTGAGGGCAGCTGTGCTTTTGCTGAATCCAGACTGAAACTGCTACAGGAAGGAAAATATCTGTAGATTTCCATTATTCTTTGAGATTGGAGCCTTCCTTAGGAAAACCAGGTTCTCAGTTTGAGAAATGCTGGCCTAAAGCAATAACACTAATAACCGTGTCTGTAATGGCTTCCAGCCCAGGATCTCAAAGCATCAGCAATCTCTATCTGGATTGCTCCACGTAGCACCCGAGTGTTTCTTGGACAGGCATACAAAGTGGCCTCCCAAACTAGCGGACACTTTTGCAAATGTAGGACTAAGTGACTTACCCAAGATCAAAGAGTGAGTCTGTGGCAGAACCAGGAATTAGGACCAAGATCTCCTGACTCCCAGACCTATGCTTTAACCATAAGCTGCCCAACTGTTCAACTCTGAAAAAACTGCTCTCTGCACATACTCATATGCTCTCCCAGAACTGGAAAGCATCATGTGAGGGATGTGGGGTGTAGGGTTTGGCCTATGTGAAATGAGCCAGTAGTCTTAATCCCTTTCTGAGCTAGAGAGATGGGCATGGTACAGTAAAGCCACCATTGCAAATGGGTAACAAGAGTGAGGCCAACTGAGGCTCCGTCTGCTGGAGCACTTGGGGAACTGCCCTTCCCAGAAAATAAATTCAAAGCAAAATAAAGGGACTCTTCACCCCAGTGCTGGGCCCCCGACACAGCTGCAGATGCATGCAAAGGAGCCATGTTGGGGCAGCCACTCCAGGGCACCATGGAGAGCTCAGTCCAGGAGGACTTCACCAACTAGCCCAGCAACAGCACTGAGGTCTGGTCTACACCTTAAACTTAGGCTGACCCAGCTACATCGCTCGGGGCTGTGAAACATTCCCATTCCTGAGCGATGTACTTAAACCAACCCAAGCCCTAGCGTAAACACCACTAGGTTGGCCTAGCTGCCGCCTCTTGAGGGGGTGGATTTACTACAGCGACAGAAAACCCCCTTCCGTCGCTGCTGCAAGCATCTACGCTACCCCTAAAACATTGCCACGGACAGGCAGCTGACGGCCAGGTTCCTCCAGGTCAGTAGTTGGGCATGCGAACTGAGCAGTGCCTGGGGGAAGCTCGCGCTGTGGTATGAAGAAGGTGGAAAGGAAGGTGCTGTGGTTAAGGGAGGCGATGAGATGACAAAAGCTTGGGGTAGGGCAGCCTGATGTAGTGCCAAGGCTGCCTGGGGGATGTGGGTTCAGTTCCTGGTTCGGCCACAGATCACTTGTGTGATCGGGGGCAAGTCCCTCTCTGTAAAATTGGGGTGATAAGTGGGTTGGTGGCTTGCAGTCTGTAGAGTGCTTTGAGATCTCCAGAGGGAAGGTGCTATAAAAGCACCAAATATTCTCTCCCTCCCTTATCAGAAGGACCACCAGTCTGCGGGGCCGCCAACACAGCACCTGGCACCGACTTCACTTCCCATTGTTAAAACCCGACAGACAACGCAGAACGATAATTGCTCTTGGCATGGAATTTTTCACGCCAGAGCTCACCTCTGAGTGGTATTTTCCTTTGCAGCCGGTGAGCTATACACCTCTAAAAATAAAGGAGTGTAGCGGGAACATTGACACAGCCTCTAGCAGGGCCTGGCTGCTGCCTGCCTCTTTATATAACCTGCAGCTTCTTCCTAATAACTTATTGAGTGCTTCAGCAGTTCGGGTGTGTTTACTTGGTGTGTGATTCAAGCAACCAGTGGCTGGATAATGCAATGTTCAGTGGCAGCTTGGGCCCAGCTCTGCTCCCTGTCCTAGTTTCCTGGTGTAAAATTCCAGAGTCCTCTTGCAGATCCAGGTCTGGTTTTGGGGGCAGCCCTCCTCCTTTTTTTTTTTTTTTTTTTTGCATCTCTTCCCCCCCCCCCCCTGCACAGTACTCCCAAGGGGCTCTCAGCACTGCTGCAGCATCACTAACAACCTCAATACAGGGAAAGAGAGGCGGAAGGGGGGGGGGAAATCTGAATGAATGGGCATCACATCAGTGCTCGTCATAGGGAGAACGGAGACTGCTGCATAAGGGGGAAAGAGGAGGATTCTTTCCAAAAGGGAAGAGGACAAAAAAATAAAAATAAAAAAGGAGAGAACTGCCACAGCCGTTATCCTGGGCTCCAGCCAAAGCCTTCTGTGGACAAGTGCTACCTGGGCAAGGAATAGCTCCTTTGTGAGCCACTGCTACTGCCCCCTCCACGGAGAGCCAGGTGAGACCTAAGCTGCCTTTATTTTTCATTCCTAGCAAGGGGCATCCTGGTGGGGGGTGATGTGATGGAAAAAGCATGCAGGGCCTGGAGACTAAGGGGCTTGTCTCTGCCGGAGGGGGGTGTTGCTTGCGGTAACAAAGCATGTAATAGAGAGATGTCACTGCTGTTAACATCTCCCTTTGGAGGGGACTGGGGGGGGGGTAAAGGGGGAGCACCCCCCCATTTTCCTTCATGCGGGATTGCAGGTGGAGATGATTCATGGGCTATTTGCGGGCTGTTTGCTTGGATTGGGATCTAGCCCCGGCCAGTTTTTAGGGCTCTCTAGGGAACTAATCAACTCCTAAGTCCTTGAAATGTACCTGCCTGCTCCCCTGGAGTGTCTTGTGTTTGCCCAAATTGTGTGTGTGTTGGGGTGGGGAGGAAGTTGTCATCAAAATGGCATGATCCCTGCACAGCTTTGGCGGTGGGATGATGAGGATTTATTATACTTCTTTTGCACTGTACAGTCTGTTGGGTTTTATCTTGGCTCAGGTTCAAGACCATTGACTTAACCCCAGTCCCTGAAAGCAGGTAGCTGTGGCCACAGGCTGGGAGTCGTTAGTTCTGCTGGTGGAAGGAGATGGAGGCTGAATAGCCAAGGCTATATTCCTGCATATACTCCTGCTGCATAGCCAAGGCTATATTGCGTAAAGTCATAGCAGGGGCTTTGATTTTTCAATGCAGCTGCAATCAGAGTAGATAATTGCAGATAGAGAAATGTGCGGCGTAGCAGGAGAAACCCTAGGGTATTTGCCACATGGCAGAAAAGCCTCATGTACTGTGCCTTCTGCCTGTTCTTCCCCACTGAGCCTGCAAGAAGGCATGAGAACTGCCCTCCATCCTGCTTCAAAGGTCTGAGATGTTTAGGCCTTCTAATGCAGGATAGTAGCGTGCGTGGTCAACAATTGAACGTGTATATGTTTACATGAGAGCAATTGAGTGTGTGTGTGTGCGCGCGCGTGTGTGCAAATGTGATGGAGTGACTGAGCATGTGTGAAGCGCGTGTGTGATGAGCGACTGCACAAAGTATGTGTGTGTGCGGGCGTGCAAATGCGATGAGCAGCTGAGTGTGTGCAGAGGAGCATGCCTGTGTCTGCCCACTCCAGATTTCAGGTGTTCTGCTGGCACTGCAAGAGGAGCCCTGAACGCCCCCCCACACTCCCCAAATGACTCGTGGAGCCGGGGGATGAATTGGGAGAGGAGGAGGTGTTTGAAGCAAGCTCATGCTCCCATGCTTGCGGGGGCTTGGCTGGGGGTAACCTTGGAGCGACATGACAAGCACACAGGCTTTCACGGGACTCCCAGCGCGTACTGGAGTAGGAGGGGAGAGGTGGGGATGGAAAACCTGAAGGAGCGAGACTTAAAGCCTCGAAGGAAACCTGTTCTCTTGAAATGTTTCAAGAGAGGTGGGTGGCAAGTGCCAAGCTAAGCAAAGGCGCCGGGGAATGGTGGAAGTACAGAGCTGATATTGCCTGGCCTTGCTTGCTTGCATGCTTTCTCCTCCCAACATGCTTCGTTTGCAGGCTGAGTGGAGCTCAGGTTCTCCGTACTGCAGCATGCCATGAGCTCACCATGTGTGCTAGCAGCAGGAGCCCAGCTATTGTGCTAAAGCAGCTGACAGGGGCAGCAAAAGAGAACAAACTATTTCCTGTCCGCTTCCTTCTCCTGTTTGTTTTATTCTCTTGTATTCTTGTGGCTGGGCTGGATAGCAAACACACGTGCGGTGCCATAAAGGTGCCAGCAGCCGGTGCTGTGGGGAAAGTGCTCTCGTGGGCGGGGAAGGTGGGCGGCAAGGTTTGAAGGTGGTCTGAGACGCTCACAATCCCTAGCAGAGGAGGGTATTGGAGTCTCAACCTAAGATGGATAATGTCTAACCGTGGAGTTAGTCTTGGCCGGTATACACCCAGGATTGCTTTGTGGGCTGTTTGGTGCCCTTCATCCCAACCTCTCTGGGCTCTGTGAAGCTGGCAGAAGGGACCAGGAACTGCAGGGAAGTAAAGTGGACGGACTTGCTGGAAGCAAAGCCCAGCGGGCATCCCTCACCCTGGAGGGAAGGCAAGAGAAAGGGAATTCTCTCCGTGTAAGAACATGAGCTCCAGACAGAGCCTGAGGCTGTCCTCCTAGGTGTGGATTTGGGACCAGTTTGGTTCTAAGGGTTTGGGGTTGTGAAATTGTTGTTTATATTTCAGTGGCATATAGAGACCACAGCCAAGCCCCAGGCCGCACTGTGCTAGGCGCAGTGCAAACACAGCAGGAGAAACAGGCATTGCCCCTAAGAGTTTGCCATCTAAACCAGAAGACAGACAAAGTCTGGAAGAAAGGAGCTACCTCGCTGCCCGTTTTGTAATTGGGGAACACAGGCACCGAGACTTGCCCAGAGTCACACAGAGAGCATGTGACAGAGCCAGGAATTGAACCCAGCGCTCTTGAGTTGTAGGCCAGTCCCTTAACCACCATTCTAAAACGTGAAAACGGGAATTTCACTTCTCACCCCATGGAAGCAAATGGCAAAAACATACAAGGGAGCATGCTGGGGAAGCAGCAGGATCAAGTAATCTCAGAATAGTTACTTAATAATCGCAAATCCTTCTGAAATTGCCTCTCCTGCCATGAAACATGACAACAGCAGAACTAACATACAAGCATCCCTCTGGGAGGATATATGCCAGCTGATCATGTAGTCCTGCTGCCGTGAAAGGCTTCTGGGTTAGTTTTTTTCTAGTGCTGGCGGGGAAATGGACTGGGTGATGGAAGAGGTCTTTTCCACATCCAGGGCCAGAACCTCAGCTGGTGTAAATCAGAATACTTCCACTGACTTCAGTGGAGTTATGTTGATTCACGCCAGTAGAAGGTCTGTCCCTTTAACTCCCATGGGTGTTTTTGTACACAATGTACCAGACACAGCCATGAAATGGAGACTTTGAAGTGCTTAAGGAATTAACTAGTTCAGGGTGAAATTCATGCCTGTGCACAGGGCTAATGTGAGATTTATGTACCCCTGAATTCTGACAGACTGGTGCTGGCCCCTGTGCACAGGGGTGAATTTCATCCTGGGAGAATAAATTTCCTGTGCACCAAAAAATTCAAACCAAACAGACATTAGGAGCAATGTGATAGGTTGATTTGACACCTGAGTGCATTCTGAGCGACGTTTTCTCATGTTAACCCATTGTGCATCTTTGCATATGTGCAAATAACAGCACAGGGGTTTTGGAAATGAGCATAAGGGGCCCACATGAATGTGTCTGCAATCGGCTTCTGCTGAGCACTGATTTGATATCGTGGCCTTCCAAGATAAATAGGCAACAACGTGGGCCCGGATGCATGTGGCATTCTGCTTTCCCGATGTGCATGGAACTTCCATTGGCACTGGCATGAGGAGAGCAGGATACTGAAATGAAGATGCCTGCGAGGAATGTTTTCACCACAACGTGCCTTTTCAGATGTGTGAGCGTAGGATTTAGCTGCACGGGGGTCATTAGCTTGTGCATAGTGGTGTCAGCACCAGGGACTGTAGCATCTGTTCTCCAGACGCTCCTGCTGACTTCTTATTTGCTTTCTGGATGCTATTCAAGGTGTTGACTTTGATCTATAAATTCTGCATGGTTTCTGTTCTAACTGCCTTCAAGACCAGCTCTGTCCCCAGACACTATTACTACCGCTGTAGTCAGTGGAAGTGGTCTGGTTAACTGCCCCGATAGTGAAATACTGGGGGGCTCAGGGCAGGATGTTTTCAACAGATAGCCCTTAACTTTGGGTTTTCTCCCCCTTGGTGGCCTGTTGATCTTCTAGGCATGGTGTAAAGTGAATTTATTCACTCTGGGCAAGGCTGTGTAGCTGGCCCTACTCATTGTGAGTAAAGGTGTCACGGTCTGACCCTCAGGCTTTTGCCAGAAGAAGCCGGGGTGAGCAAAGGGAGCTATTTTGAGTAGGGAGCACATGATCAACTGGAGCATTAATGCAAATAAAGATGTAATTACTCTGGATATCGCTGTTTGTGCTGGAGCTCTGAGGAGTCCAGGTAAACTCTAAATATGAGTCCCATTTCAAGGTGCTGTGTGCTCATGAAAGTGAGTAACAGAGAATGTAAAGCCTTGTTTAAAAAATTCTTGGTTTGTACGCTTTCAGATGGCTCTTATCACATAATCCTGTTCAGCTGATTGATCCTAGGAATCCATTGGCTGCTGCATCCAAACCATGACATTTTGCAGTGCGTTTATTTGCATTTGATGCTTTGTAACTGCTTCCCACTGTCTTATTTTGAAGCTCAGCTGGGTGCCTCCATGGATACAATCTCTGGTTACTAGACTGAGAGAATGTTAGCAAAACCTAATGAACTCCATGTGTGGCTTTGTATTATAGTTTGTACCCAGAAGAAAACAAACATAGGGCCCATATCTGAACTCTGACTCATCCGGGTGTTACTCAGGGTTTGTCTATACTTAAAACGCAACAGCAGCCTCTGTCGCATTTCTGTGTACTCTACTTACGCTGACGGGAAGGATTCTCCCGTCGGTGTAGGTAATCGGAAGGCAGTAGCTAGGTTGATGGAAGAATTCTTCTGTCAAGCTAGCGCTGTCTTCATTGGGACTTAACTACACTGCTCAGGAGTGTGTATTTTTCACACCCCTTACTGATGTGGTTTAAACTGACCTAATTTTCTAGTGTAGACCAAGCTTTAGGGAAAGCTCCCAATGGACCAGACCCTGAGGCTTAGACTCTGTTTTTACTCAGACAAGCTTCCATTGAGCTCTCACTGACTTCACTGGGAGTTGGTTTAAGCATGGAGCGTAGACTGATGGCCCATTTGTTTCAATGGGAGTTTTCCCTGAGTAAGGGCTATCGGGCTAGGCTCACAGTGACTCCCTAGGAAACTTCCCAGTTGCTGAGAGAGTGAATTACAGCATCCAGAATTATTAGAGGAGAAGTCTGGCTCCTCTAGGTCTGACTCTCTGTGTCATCTTGCAGAGAGCTCCAAAATAGCTTCTGAAACCATATGTTTATCTAGGTATGTCCCAGGTGAGGCGCTAAATGGAAATTCTCCTGTATTTCCTAGATTACCAAGATGCCTCTGTATGCAGAGTATGGCTTTCTGATCCTTCAAAGAGTCCATCCTCATCGTCCATAAACCCTGATGCCATGCGTCTCAACTGTCCCACATTTTGAGGGGCACCACTTCTCTTGGTCCCAAAGCTATGAAAGCTATGAGAGCGATCATTCATTCTATGTGAATCCGATGTCCCAGTAACGCCCACCATTGCAAATTATTGATATTAGTAATAAAAACTCTTTTAACTGAGCTTATGGAAAGTTATCCCCCTGCAGGAAGTTTTCTGCTGTAATAATGCTTGCGTTTCGTTCATGATGGGCCTTTGTCATGCAGCGCATCCCACACGTGGGCCTGGGCAGGGATGCTCGGAACACTGTAGCTGCTGAAACGTGTTTGCAGACGCTTTCCGGCTTTTAATTTATAAGTTAAGGGCAGGATTATCAAAAGCACTGGGCGTCGGTTTAACGCTGCTCGCATTGACATCAAGGGGAAAATGCCCAATGAGAGCCGGGCTAGGCCAGCACTGAGAGCTTTTGAAAACCCCATCTGTAGAGTGTGCAATAAAAATAAAAAATGCCGTGGCCGTTACTCTCAACGTGTCTTGGCAAGGTGAGAGCTACTCACACAATCTCCTTGGGGAGATGACAATGGATGGCGGGAAGGGTGGCTCCGACCATTCTCCCCTCTATTTACAAAGCGCAGAGATGGCAGCTGGTACATGCACAGGCAGGTCTGTCCCCGCCGCTTGTAACATTCCGCATGAGCCCCTGTTCACCTGTTTATACGTATTTACCCTCACAGACGGGCAGGGGCTTGCGGTAAGGTGTTTGAGAAATGCTCCCTCTCCATCTCCCAAGCCTCAGTGTCTTTGTCTCCAGCAGCAGCTCATGTTTGTAAGTACGCTTGGTAAAGGAGCACGCGCTAGAGCCCATCTGGTTCATCGCATTCAGTATCCTTCCTTTGACAGTGGCCAAACAATAGCTGATGTTTCAGAGGAAAGAAGCCTCCCTTCCATCACAGCATTGCATGGGGCCATTGTGCCATGCCAAATGAGTGAGAAGAGTTTCCTCCTGACTTCTGCAGGGGACTCTCTGCTCCCAGCATAGGCGGGGGTGGGGAGGGTGCTGTTTGCTGATTTCTGAGCCCTGTGGTTCTGGAGGCAGTGGGCCCAACTGTAAATCTGCACTGGTGTCACTGCAGTTGGATTTATTCCAGTGTAACTGAAAGCAGAATTTTTCCTTGTGACTTCCTGGGTCCTCTAAGATGCCTTTGAATAAGGAGCATTTATAGGAAAGAATCCATCCTCCCCGCCTGTGACCCTCTTGACCTTGATTCCCCCTGCCCACTTTCCTGCCCTGGAAGTGGCCTAGCTGTGAAAATCGCTAGGAGAGCTCTGCTGTGCTTGATTTAGTATCCAGGTCACATCCTTGCTTTTCTTCCGGTGAAGGAGCTGTACCGTGAGCTCCAAAGCCATTACATGCTTCTCCCCTCCTGTGATAACACTGTCCTGACTTTTATGTCATGCTTTTGAAAGCAATGAATTACATCCCACTATGGTACGGTGAGCTGAGGGACACGTACGAATTACATACCTCCATGCTCTGCTCTGTTACAAGAGCTGTGCCTGCGAGCAACATCCACCTGGCCCCATCAACTTGGGCAGCAATACAGATTAGACACAGAGCAGCAGGGACACTGTCAGCCAATAGTACCCTTGTTGGCTCCTTTATCACCCATCTGAATGGGGAAGTTGTCTCCTTCTTGAGTGCATTTAGAGGGTCCCAGCAGTTGATGGCACTTGTAGCTATTGCGTCATTGTTCCCCTCCCTGACGTCAGGTGTTCAGCATGGGATAGCCCCTCCTTTCCATGTTTCCCTTGGAGGTAGTATTCTCCCAGGCTCCCATCCACTCTGAGCAAAGCCTGCCCCACTCCTCAGGACTGCAGTGGAACAGAGAAAGGGGAGCTCTCGCTGCTCAATGGGCTCCCACCTCCTAAATGGGCTCCCTGTGCTGGGAGGTGAGGGTGATTTGGGGGGTCAGTTCAGGTTGGATAAGCAGCATCAGGACACTTAGCCTGCTGCTTATTCTGGACATTCAGATTGGTCTGAAAAATCTTGTGAGTTGTTTCTCAGGAGATTTCTAGTATCACTGGGTTATTGTAACCAAACCGACTAGCCCATCCCTGCTCGGGAATATTCATACACCAACCGGGAAACCTGGCAGCCATGGAACTTGGAATGAGAGCCCTCTGCTCATCCCAGAGGAGTCTTGCTTTGCACTAAATCAGCCTCTAGGATGAGTGTCTTCCACTCTGCACTGGCAGCACCCATGAAGGTGTCTGCATAGCCAGCTAGCCAGGCCAGCACGACTGCCACCTAGGAAATGCCCCAGCTAGCTTGTAGTGGTTCCCACCATCTCTTCTCCACACTCACTCCTACCACAGTAAGTCCCGCCCCTCCCTCCTCCTGCCCTCCCCATTACACAGCCCTTGGCCTCAGCTCTTGTTTCATTCCCTTCTAAGTTTTGCTTGGAGCTGAAAACAGCCGGGTGGCTGCTCACAGAATGGTTGTCCCATCCTGAAGCAGCCTTTCAGCAGTTCATGCTCATGAGATCTCCTGACCAATGGGAGAGACCCAGGACATCCCAATAGCTTGGGCTGACCCTGAGCTTTGCGGAAGTGTCCACATTTCTGGTTGCTTATCTAAACCCCACGGAGGCTGCCAGCGTGGCAGAACTTGTGCTTGGCAAACCTGGCTCCTGCCATCTCTCTCAGCAAAGCAGCATCCCAGGAGATATTTATAGGTTCACTGATGTTATTCCCCTGCCAAGCTATTACTGAAATAGGCTCTGAGTGTGTCATAGGAGAGAGGATTTTAATGGCACAGTTTCTTTACCATGGGGAATGGAATTTACACTTCCTTGCTAACTAGTTCCTTAATCCAACTCGTCTTTCCCATGGGCTGACACAAGGAAGGCTTGGAGGGAAAGGATGGTCCCGTGGTTGGGGTGCTAGCTTGGGCTGTGGAAAAGCCTGATCTGACATACTCCCTGTGTGACCTTGGGCCATTCACTTAAGGTACGTCTCCACTGCAATCTCGGGTAGGCTGCGGTGCCCAGGTGGGCCCTGAAGCTTTCTCCCTTCAGCATGAACTAGCAATGTATCTACCCAGGCAAGGCTTGTACAGCCTCTCCCCGTGTCTTCACTGCTATTTTTAGTTGTGCTAACGAGATTAAAGCTAGCCTGCCCCTCTGATTGCAGTGCAGATGCATCCCGAGTCTCCCAGTGACAGCTTTCCAGGGGGATAATAGCATTGCCCTACCTCATCGGAATATTGTCAGGATAAATAGGCTAGAGTGAGGTGATGAGATACGGTGGTGATGGGGGCCATATAAGTTCCTAAGAGAGTGTTTCAGGGACTAAGCCGGGGACAGTAATCTATGGCAACATCCACACTGCGTTGCAACTGGGTTTTTAACTGCCATTTGGGTGGACAGCATTGCTCCTAACTGGCTGGTCCCTTCGTGGAGTGATATGCCTCTTCAACCAGCTGTGCTGTGGTGGAGTGACTAGCTGGGCCTTGACACCTCCCGTGGTTATCCCAGAGTCGTAGCTGCTCTTGCACAAGACATTTGCTAGTGGTTTGATCAGGGATTGGGGGGGATCGCTGCTGAGGCAGCTGCTGACTAGTTATGAGACTTTGGTCAAGTGACTGCAACTTGCTGGGCCTCAGTTTCCTAGTCTGTAAAATGGGCGTATCGACCTGCCTCTCTGGAGTGACTGGAGTAGAACTGGTTGGGAAGTTTTCGGCGAGACATTTTTTCGTCAGAACATGCTGCTTCATTGCAACTGCAGCTGTGCACGGGGAAGGGCTGGTGCAACAACCTGCTCATTCCAAAGACCAGTTGTGACGGTACCAGCCCCTTTTCTTTCAGTGTCCCCGTTCTGACATGTTTGAAACTGAAAATCTTGTTTTCTTTATTCACAATGACATTTTGTTCCAAAGTTTAAACTAATTGTGGTACAAAAATCCCCAAAGGTTGAAATCAAAAAGGGACATTTTGATTGACCGCAGCTGGATTTTTTTCCTGATTGTCTCTGTGTGAACGTTTTTGGGATTTCAGCTCTTTGTCCTGATTTGGGATGGGAACATTTTCTAAATCTCAAAAAGTTTCCCAGGACAGGAAAATCATTTCCTACCCAGCTCTAGCTTTGAGGCCTGCTGTTTGTGCAGTATTTGGAGCTCCCTGCACAGTGTGTGTACAAAGGCAGGCCTGGCTTTGCTTCTGTTAGCCCCCACATGGTACTGAGTACCCAGCCTCAAGGTATTTACATTGTCACGGCACATGGCTCTTTGCAGCTGCAGATGCCCTCCCCTCTGGTCCCCTTCTCTCCTGTTGCCATGAGCCATAGGACTGAGATGAGCCTGGGTCCAGGTGACAAACGGAGTGTTTCCTCTCCAAAGGCAGAGTGGGGTGTGTCAGGGTTCCCTCCCCACTCTGAACTCTGGGGTACAGATGTGGGGACCTGCATGAAAAACCTCCTAAGCTTATTTTTACCAGCTTAGGTTAAAAACTTTCCCAAGGCACAAACTTTGCCTTGTCCTTGAACAGTATGCTGCCACCACCAAGTGATTTAGACAAAGAACAGGGAAAGGACCACTTGGAGTTCCTATTTCCCCAAAATATCCCCCCAAGCCCTTACACCCCCTTTCCTGGGGCGGCTTGAGAATAAACAAGGTGAGCACAAACCAGACTTGGATTTTTAAGACCCAAAAAACCCAATCAGTTTCTTAAAATCAGAACTTTATTAGAAGAACAAAAAAAAAGATAAGAGAACAACTCTGTAAGATCAGAATGGAAGATAATCTCACAGGCAGTCAGATTCAAAACATAGAGAATCCCTCTAGGCAAAATCTTAAGTTACAAAAAGACACAAAAACAGGAATACACATTCCCTCCAGCACAGTGAATTCACAAGCCAAAACAAAGAAAACCTAACGCATTTTCTAGCTAGATTACTTACTAACTTTACAGAAGTTGGAGAGCTTGCATCCTTGATCTGTTCCCAGCAAAGGTATCACAGAGACAGACAAAAGCCTTTCCCCCCCACCTCCAGATATGAAAGTATCTTGTCCCCTCATTGGCCATTTTGGGCCAGCAGGGTTACCGTAGTTTCTTAACCCTTTACAGGTGAAAGGATTTTACCTCTGGCCAGGAGGGATTTTATAGCACTGTATACAGAAAGGTGGTTACCCTTCCCTTTATATTTATGACAGGGTAGAACCGAGAGGGGGAAACAGTGGCCAGAGGAGGCAGCAGTGCCGTGTGTGCAAAGGGGCTTGTCTATGCTGGGGAACGCCCTGTGTTGCTAACACGATGTCAGACCTGGCCAGGCTCAGGGCAGACAGACAGACAGACAGTGTGTGGAATCCTGCTGGCCGGCGGTGACTAATCTGCAGGTGTGTGGGCTCAGCCATCACCAGCTGCCGCCATTCCAAGCACAGCAGTCATTCTCTGCAGTGAGTGTGCGCTGGGGCCCTTTCCCAGGCAGAGCAGCCTGAGGGACCGAGCACAGCGGGGTTCTGACCTGCGACGGGGCTTCTTGGGGCTCCAGTAGCCCAAGTAATAAATCTGAGGAGCAGGTGGAGCAGTGCAGAGACTCATTTTGTGACGCCTTCCTGGCCCGCGTGCTCCGAAGCTCCCTCTCCCACACCACAGAGGGCCGGGCACATGGAATACCCTTTGCCAGGCTGTGTATCTTCAAGGCACTGGGACAGTGGAACTTGAACGGCACCATGGGCCCTCTCAACAGAGGTCAGATGGAGATGGGTGACAAGCCAGGAGCTCTTCCTTCCGCCTCTGATCACTCTGCCTTGCTCCTCCATGTAGCTGAGAGGAGCCGGAGAGGGACGCTGCCTCCTTTGAGCCTGGCTGCTGCTTCAGTGTCTCCCCCGCCCCGCACAGGAGATGTACAGGTGTGATGCAAACTCCTGCTCCCCGCTCCCTCCCGTCTGTAGTGCCTCCACTCCGTCTGCCTGCGCCACACGCCTTCCACTTGCTTTCTGCCAGCAGCTGCTGAGTGATGGGCCCGCTCACTCCCTGCCTCCCAGCACCCAGTCCTGTTTGCATCTCTTATCAACGCGGCAGCCAATAACTTTGGAGGCAGATTGAAAACTGGGAATGGATGTGCTAAAGAAAAATGTCCTTCCCACGCAGCCCGGCCTGTCTTCCTCCCCCGGCCAGTGCTCACGTTTGGGAGCTGAGTACTGGCATTTCTGGCTCTGCGGGAACGCTAGGGAGAAAATGCAATGCAGATGGGGCCATCTGAAGACTGAAAGGTGGGTGACAATGGGGACTGGCGGGCTCAGGGGCCTGGGAAAGAGAGATGGAGCTTGTAGCTCTAGGAGAGGGGTTCCCAGACTTACACGTGGTGCACGCACCAGTTTAATGGCTGATGGTCTCCTGGAGACCGATCCTCCCATCTGGGGTTGGGCAGGCTCCTCCTCCCCTCCCGGGTGTGCCTTTTGCAGCTGCAGCAATTGCTTAGGTGGAACCAACACTAGGGAAGGATCTAGTATAGGATCAACTGTTGTTACTCTGATACCGGTTTGGCCTGGCCCCACGCTGGGCCAGACTCTGCTGACATATTTTCACTGAAGTCAGCAAGTTACAGCAGCAGAGAACTTGGTCTGCTGTCTCCCATCCCCCTTTGTTCCATCTGTTCCCCCTGCTCCTGCCTCTGTCACCTGGCCCACTTCTCCCCTCTGTGCACCTGCGTCCCCGCCACTCAGTTCCCTTCTCTCCTGCATGCCTGCCTGGCCACCCCTTCTTTCCTGCACATATTGCCCAGCTACCTCATTCCTGCCTGGACATGGTATCTATAGACTCTGAGGGCAACTCTTGTGCCCTATCCTCCTCTTAGGAAGTAGTATCCCCTAGTAGCAAGGCCAGCTCCTCCTCCTCCTTTCTGGCGGCAGTGAGGAGCCTGGACAACTACAGAAGCAATTGGAAACAAGGAGGAGTGGTATCACACTGTAACCAACCAGTGCTCCATGGGTCGCAGTTTGGGAACCACTGCTCTAGCTCGGTGGCTCTCAATCTTTCCAGACTATAGTACCCCTTTCAGGAGTCTTTGTCTTGCATACCCCCAAGTTTCACCTCACTTAAAAACTACTTGCTTACAAAATAAGACATGAAAATACAAAAGTGTCACAGCACACAGGTACTGAACAATTGCTCATGTTCTCATTTTTACCATATAGTTATAAAATAAACCAACTGGAATATAAATACTGTACTTACATTTCGGTGTATAGTATATAGAGCAGTATAAACAAGTCATTGTATGAAATTTTAGTTTGTACTGACTTCGCTACTGCTTTTTATGTAGCCTGTTGTAAAACTAGGCAAATATCTAGATGAGTTGATGTCTCTCCTGGAAGACCTCTGCGTACCCCAGAGGTAGGCGTATGCCTGGCTGAGAACCACTGCTCTAGCTCATCTGTTCACATACGCTGCTGATGTGAAGTTCCTAATGGCCATGGGGTCTGATCCAAATGCCAGTGAAATTAATAGGAGTCTTTCCAGGGACTTCAATGGGATTGGGCCCATCGTGTGCAGTAAAGTGACAACAATAAAGTCTTGGTGGTTTCTGATTTGTCCGTATTTGCACACAACCGTCCCTCTACACCGAAATACAAACAGAGTCTGCACATTGTGGCTGACCTTCAATCATATTCCCCGTGTGATTTAGTAGAGCGCTTAAAAAAAATTGTTCAAAATTTTTTTGTGGTTGAAATGTGGCCTTTAAAAATAACATTTTTGGGTGGACCTTTTTTCATTTGTTGGAAATTTTTCAGTTTTTCAACCAAAATGCCCCCAAACTGAGGAACCAAATTTTGGGGGGTTGTTTTTGTTCCCTTTCCCAATCTTTATCCTTTGTCCATTTTGCCACTACAAAGTGGTTGGAGGAAGAAAAAGAAAAGGGCGGGGGAGGGGGGAGGACTAAAAACAAAACCAGAAACATTTATTTGGATTTCTCAAACTTGAGAAACTTTGCAATTTGTCACTAAATCAACGTGCCCTTTTTCACCCTGCTCTGGTATTGAGTTACATTGTTACAAACAGCCCAATGTGTCTGAAGGTATCTACACTCTGATTGATTTAGAAGGATCCGCTTTGGGCCCCTGAGATGGCAGAGACCAACATATGGATGCCAAATGCTAAGACTGCCCAAGTACTCCTACGTTTTCAGATGGTGAAATCCTGGTCCCATTGAAGCCAACAGTCAAACTCTCCTTGACTTCCATGGGGCTAGGAGGTCACCTGTAGTCTTCTGCTGAGCAGCTTCATTCTCAGTCACGAGATCTTTAAGTCTTTCTCGCCCAGAATAAATTTTTTTCAATCCCTGTAATTTTATAGCTGTTTGGCTTCAACCCTGACCACCAGGGTTCTTCTGCTGTGTTGCCAGGCTGGGGTACTGAGTGGTGATGGAGCAGCATGCTGTTGAGATGGCGTGTAGCTGTTGCAGTGCATTCAGAGAGGTGTCAGCCTGCAGTCACATCTGCTAGGTAGGGGCCCCTTTCCAGTAGCTCATTGTGAGTGTCCAGTGAGGACAGGGCCCATCCCAGTTGGGGAGTAGCAGGGTGGGGAATGATGCTGAATTGAAAGAGTCATTCCCTTTCTCCTACAAAAAGGGACTGACTCACTGTTCTCCTGTGCTGTCATAAACAGATGGATGGTTTAATCACCTAGCAACCACACTAACGTCAGGTGTGGAGCAGTTCCCGAACTATTCAGATCTCACAATTCCTTCTAATAGCAGCAGCAGGGTCCTTGGTGAATCACAAACTGATTCCCAGGCCCATTTAAATACACATTGCAACCCCCCGTAATTATACTGGAGGCACAGAGGGTACCGCAGCATGCCTCACCCTTCCCAAAATACAATGGGGGCCTTGGGGTGTATGTCCTGTATTGCAGTTGGAGCCCTAGTGGATAGTAACCTCCCCCCCCCCGGCCCCTGCTAAAAGCCAACAACTGGGGCCCACTGAAATGCAGCTGGATGTGGGGAGGAAAGTCCACTGCTAGGCACTTGGTGGTTTAGAGGGTCAGCCTCAACAAACTACCCAGGGACCTCCGAAAATACAGGGGTGTGATAGGAGGAGACCCCAATAGTACAGCAGGCATTTGGAGGGTTGCCAACTTCTCCATAGCACCGTGGGGTCTTTGGAGGGGATCTCATGCCCATGAACGATGGGGTTGTTAGAGGGGATCCCCATCACATAGAGGAGTCTTTGAGAGGACCTCATGTCCAATAACAGTGGGATCTTTGGAGGCGATCCCCACAACCCAGTGTGGTCTGGAAGGGGGTCTCACGCTGGGTAACACAGGATTCCCTTCTCTCCCTGCACAACTATGGAGCCAGCCCTAAAGTGCCCTGGTTTCTTCACTGTCTAGTCCCCTGACATGGGCTCCTTCCAAGGGAGGGCCTAGCCCCAGCAATTAGTGCCTGTGTGTGTTTGTTTCCTTGTTCCCCTTTGCTGCCAGGGAAGCAGAGGCCCTTGTTAGAATTCGTTTCTTTTGTCTGCCCCCGGGGGAGTGAGGTGCCAGCTCTGACTCCCCTGGGAGCGGCACAGTGGTCCTGCTCTGGCTCCCTTTCTCTCCAGTGACCCTTGCTGCTGTTAATGAATGAATGATGGGGCCGTGTAGCAGCAGTGCTGGCTGAATCCTTCTCCCACCCTCCTTCCCACATGTGCACAGCATTGCGGGGACAGGCCACAGGGACATTTAGCCACGGTCATTCTTGGGCTAGGGAGCGCTCTCACGAACTGACAGGAGCTGGCCTAGTTACACTCAAAGCAGCACGTGTGCTGTGAACGAAAACGCCCCCTAGCCAGTGAAAAGCCTGTGCTCTGCACGGCGGTGGCTGGAAACGAACACAGCAGCAACCACACACATCCCAGTGCTTGGAGCGCCTTTTCCCTTCTCCTTGAGATGGATCTCTCTGTTTAAGCCCCAGGATCGCATGTGAAGCCCCATTTCAGTCAGAGTGCGCGAGGAGTGTTGAATCCAGGAGTGGCGGGGGAGAGTGCTGCTCAGCTGGGCCTGGAGACACAGGACCAATGGGAAGTGAGTCTGTTGAGCTCAACCAGTGAACATGTTTGAAACGTAACAAAATCATCACTCCGCTCAATGGCATTGTCACGGTGTGCTCAGGAGAGGCCCGGAGCTGGAACAGTAGCTGGCCCTGCGGGTCAGGGTTCAGGTGCATCGACTGAGCTGCGTGCGAGACCCGCAATGGAACAGCAGCGCAGGCTGGAGGTCAGAAGTGAAATGAGCTGGCAGGGCGGCGTTATGGCCGTGGACAGAAATAGAGAGCCCACGCGCCGACTCCATAGGTGCTCTGGGCCTGGAGCACACACGGGAAAAAAATAGTAAGTGCTCGGCACCCACCAGCTCCTGCTCTTCGGCGTCACCCCCAGTCAGCTGTTTGGCGTTGCCCCCCAATTAGCTGATCAGGGCACCAGCAAACAGGCCTGCGGGAGGGTGGAGAGCGGTGAGTGGATGGGGACCGTGGGGAGGGGGCGGAGCCGGGGCAGGGAGAGGAGGAGTGAGAGCGGGGCCTTGGGGAGCGGTGGAGTGGGGGCAGGGCCTTGGCGCACCCCTGGGGAAAAGAAAAACTCAGCACCTATGAGTGAGAGACTGTGTGTGGACACAACAGTGGGCTAGCCTGGGGTGCTGCAGGCTGGAATGGAGACACGCTGGTCGTGCTGCGCATGGGGAGCTTGCACGGTACCTACCCGCGAGGACTGATGCTGTCCATCCCTTCCTGTCCTTAACTCCGCTAACCGGTGCAAATTCAAAATACATGTCTCAGAGATGGGCAAAGAGAGGAGCATCTAAGCCTCCCTTGCACTCAAAGAGAATCTCACCGGGGCAGAGAAAATGGTGGGTTTCCTTTGTTATTCTTTTGCACTTGGCTTCTGTCAGAACTCCCACCGATGTCCATGTGGCCTCGTCTGCATTCGGAGACAGGACTCGCCGCCCGTGCAGCTGCCGTGCAGGACTGTCCCTAGTGCTGTCTGACGGGTTCATCTGTGGCACTCTGCCCAAAGCCCTGGGCTGCTGAAGCCAGCGACGCGGGGTGGTTGGAGCGGGTCTCCCTAGCAGGACACAGGACGGGGAAGAGTTTCTTACGAATGGTTTTAAATGATAACGTGAGCGTCAGTTGGGATCGGCACTACAGCAGAAACCACAATGGGATTAGCGATGAGAGTCTGCGAAATGAGGACACACACCCACCCAAGTTCCTCTTTGTGAGCTGGGGAGCTGATATCATTATCCACTACCCTGTGTTCTGTGCAGCGTCCTAAGAAACCCCTGTGCTGGTGCTGGTCCAAAGGCAGACAGCAAGTCCTGTGGTAGCTGGCTGCTTGTAACATTGAAGGTTATAGATTTTCAGCCGAGTTGTACGTCCCCTGTTACCGCACGTCTTCATTGGGCACAGCTGTTCCTAGAAGTGCGGCAGCAGCCCTGCTTCTGGAGGCACAAGGGCGCACTCCAGGAGGTGTACGCTGTGTTCACCGGGCATTTGGTGCCACAACAAAAGCCCTTGATGAGGTCTTAAAAGCAACATGTTGCCCTACTCTGGGAATCCACGTGCTGCTGCCGCAGCCACTCAATCGCAGGGAGCAGACAGAGCCACATGCAAGGCTGCTTTTCCCAGAGCAGGACAGTCCCAGAGGTACCTACGCTCAGCCAACCTGAATGTCTGGGATTCGTTGGCCACTGGCCGTCAGTCACCGCCCGCCAAGTTCCAGTTGTGGGATGCAGACCCAGAGTGACAGATAAAAGGTTAATAACAGAATAGGGAGGTTCGAATTCCAGGCTGCTGGTCCAGTGTGAGGATGTTTCCTCTGCTCCCCATTTTATGATTCTGCATTTCCGATGGACGCTCTTAACAATAGTGCATAGGAGGTCAGCGCCCTGAGTGAAATGGCACTGCCCAGCTCTGAGCTTCAGTGGCTGCGGGAGCCGACAGGGACAGGGTAAAAGGGATCTTGTGTTTGCAGAAGATCCATAAACCGTGCAGGAGTAAGTCCATGCAGTGTTTGTTCCAAAGCAGCAGAATGCTGGGCTGACTCCTGAAATGAATGGGGAGCCAGTGGAAGGGTGAGAAGATGTGGTGATACTTTATATAAATAAGTAAAGACTGTTAATGTCATTAGCAAAGCATCCCAAATTCACCTCTGTTGCATTTTTATTGCACTGTTTCTCCTAGTCCATATTACTGTCTTTTGGGGTGACTCCGGTGGTGCTGTTGCATGGAGTAGCCTTGCTTAGCCTTGTACGCATTATGTGGGTGGTGCAAAAGCCCTTGGCTGGCTCTGACCCAGCCTGGATCTATTCTGTGTCTGTGCCAAGGCTTTTCTTTAAACCCATTGTGATTCCTGGTTGGTAACTTGTTGACTGATTAATGGCCACAAAGTAATCCATTCTCAAGCCTATGCACTAAGTGGCAATCGATTGATTTCTGCCCCAGAGCTTCCTGCATATCCCAGAGTGGTTGCATTTGAATGCTGGGTCTCTCCTGGATTGGTCCATGCAAAACAAAGATGCTCGCTCCCTGGCTATCCTGGGCCTCCCTCATTGGGTTCCCAATTCAGAGCTGAATGAATTCACAGCAGACCCCCCTGCCCCGCTCCTCCCAGCAGCAGGGAGAGGAAAGGAGGGGAGAGACTGAGGAATGCCAACTTTTCCAAAGCACAAATACCATCCCTCCGGGCCCTTTCATCAGTTCAGATTTACTCTTAAATATTCCCTACCGGAGGGAATATTTGCTTATTTATTGGCCCTAAAATGCACCTCATTTTCCGTGCAGCACCACAGAGACCAAACTTTAGCAGAGAGGCTCTCGACCTTTTTCTGTCTGAGGCCTGCCTAATATGCTATAAAAACTCCACGGCTGACCTGTGCCATCACAACTGGGTTTCTGCATAGAAAAGCCAGGGCCAGGGTTAGGAAGCAGGGCAATTGCCCAGGGCTCCGTGCCACAGCAGGCCCCGCAAAGCTAAGTTGCTCAGGCTTCAACTTCAGCCCCCGGTTGGCAGAGCTCAGGGTCCCGGGCTTCATCTCTGCACAGCGGGGCTTTGGCTTTCTGCCCTAGGCTCCAGTGAGTCCTGGCCCTGCTTGGTAGACCCCCTGAAACCTGCTCGTAGCCCACCATGGGGCCCCCGACCCCTGGTTGAGAACTGCTGCTTTAGCAGATCACCCACAGCACCAGCCTTTTGCAGGTTTTACCACTTGGGAGATAATGACCTTAAACCTGAATCCTTCATGACCACGTGCAAATGTGCCATAGGCCTCAAATTATTGACACCTTGGCTTAGGGTTGCATAACCCCGCACAGTGCCTCTTCTGGAGCAGGACTGTCTTGAGGCCTTTGGTCTTCTCCAGGGCTCCTGCCCAGCGTAGCTGAAATATTCAGTAGCAGGGGGCATCTCTTAAAGAGACAACAGCTTAGCTGATGGGCCTAGGATCTCACTGATAGTATTATGCTCATCTGAGTCTGGTTGGTTTTAAATATTTCCATGGTGATGAAACATTTCAGCTCTACCCCGCCCCTCTCAACATTTACTGGATTCTCTTATCTTTGCCCAAATGTGCCTTCATCCCAACCGGTGCCTCACTCTTCAGATGTGCAAATTACTGCTCCTAGAAAGATTTCGTCATGGCTGTGAGGAACGGCAGCCGGCCAGTTGCGCCTCTAGGTATCTGGTTCTGATCTGAGCCCAGTTGGAAGTGATCCGACATTATTACCAGTTGGAGGCTGGTTGGCACACGTTGATGGGCTAGGTTCTGTTTCTGGGCGGAGGAGGGGAGCCGGTCATCATTATTAGTGGCACTGTTGTTGGCAGTCTCAGGAGACAGACCAAGGACCGAAGGAGCCATGGAGTCTGTTACACTCTCGCCCCTTGATACATTACCGCCAGGTCAGGGGTGAGGCACACAGGTGGGGCAGCAGGGAAGAGGGAAGCTTGGGTTGCTGCTGTCTGCATTGTACCTGATCTGTGGATAGGTATAGCCCTGCAATGGAGAACTGAGTGCTGTGGGCCTGATTCAGGCTTGCCATATGGAAACAGGCCATGGTGAAGGAGGCCATGGCATGGGGTGTGTTCTAGGGTCAGGAGCAGGAGTGGCTGGAGGTTCATACTCCCTGGCTGTGCTGTGCTTTTGCAGTATTCTAGAGGGCCTTGGCAGCATGGATGCAAATTAGGGCAGGCTTCATTGGCTGATGGGAGAAGGCGCCAGCTGCCTCCCCTCTGTCCCTGCACCAGCAAAGAAGTGAATTTGGGCCCGTGAGCTTTTGCGCTAGGTCAGTGTGAAGTTACTTCGCAAAAGGCCCTTCTGCAATGGCGAGGAGGTTAGGAAAATCCAACGCCTCTCACCTGCCCCCTGGCTGAGGCTCTTGCAGGTGTGCAGTAAAGTGTGAAGCGGAACTGGCTGCAGGAAGATCATCTCAGGGGTGCGAGGTTGTTCAGCAGTGGAAGGCAACATGTCTGGGGCCAAGCTGTAGCTCTGAGGAGCCCCTCTTCAGCAGGTCACCTGGCAGTGTCCCATTGCTCATCCGTGGCACAAGTAACTCCTGGAATGCAGCTCCCTCTTCTTCAGCACCCCTCCCAGCATTCATTCAGCTCTCCTCCTACCAAGCAGAAGAGGGGCCCACACTTTATGCCCAGATCAGATCCCCTTTAAACCCCAAATGGGTGAGGCCGCAGGCCAGGCCCGGAAGCACCCGCGGAGCATGGAGCTCTTCCCTGGCAGAACAGGCTGCTGTTTTCCTTCAGACATTTGAATTGTCAGTGTTGTTCCTGTTCTTTATGCTGGGCCCTTCTCTGCTTCGGGAGTGGGGGATAGGGATTTTCTAGTCAGTGTGACATAGCAGTGTAGAGAGGGGTTGTTTGTTCCTTATGCTACTTGGAGGTGTAGGTTCAGCAGAGACACCAAGGGTGAAATCCCCGCCTTTGTGGAGGGCTGGTCCAGGCCTGGGCATTACTTAAGTCCTACTTCGTAGGGACTTAACTGGTGCCCAAGCTTTGTCTGGGAGCATTGCAGGGGAGGGGGTTTTCACCGGCGCCCAAGATCCTTTCTAGCTGCAGACGTCATGGAGTTATCCCAGCTTTGAATTAGCCTCTGATTCTCCTGTTTTCACCCGGAAAGCCCAACTCCTCCTCTAGCTGCTTTTCAGAGCAGAAATCTCTGCATGAGCAGCCACATCCTGGGATTGCTCCCAGGCAGATTCTTTCAGGATCACTTACATTGCATCCTTCAGGGCCAATGCCTTGCAGCCTGCACTGTGCCCCTGAGTGAGCCCTAACCAGCGATTATCTTAGCTGTCTCCCCTCCTTTGATCCCTGCTTGATCCTTCTTGCTCCGGCTGCTGACCTCCTGCTCACTTCCTTTACTCTGGAAGTGTACTTTTACTTTTGCACTTTATTTTTGGTGCTGAAGGCTTTATGTTGGAATGTGGTATCTAGCCTATCATTTAAATCAGCTTCTGCACCAGATGACCGGCAGATAGCTAACGTGACCTCAATTTTTTAAAAAGGCTCCAGAGGCGATCCCGTCAATTACAGGCTGCTAAACCTAATTTCAATACCAGGCAAATTGGTTGAAACTATAGTAAAGAACAGAATTATCTGACACACAGATGAACACAATATGATGGCGAAGAGTCAACATGCTTTTGTAAAGGGAAATCATGCCTCACTAATCTACTAGAAATCTTTCGGGGGGGGGTCAACAAGCATGTGGACAAGGGTGATCCAGCAGATATGGTGTACTTAGTTTTTCAGAAAGCCTTTGACAAGGTCTCTCATCAAAGGCTCTTAAGCAAAGTAAGCTGTCATGGGATAAGAGGGAAGGTCCTCTCATGGATCAGTAACTGGTTAAAAGATAAGAAACAGAGGGTAGGAATAAATGGTCAGTTTTCAGAATGGAGTGTCCCCCAAGGGTCTATACTGAGCCCAGTCCTATTCAGCATATTTATAAATGATCTGGAAAAGGGGTAAACAGTGAGGTGGCAAAATTTGCAGATGCTACTAAATTACTTAAGATAGTTAAGTCCAAAACTGACTGCAAAGAGTTACAAAGTGATCTCACAAAACAATGTGATTGGGCAACAAAATGACAGATGAAATTCAATGTTGATAAATGCAAAGTAATGCACACTGGAAAACATAATCCCAACTATACATACAAAATGATGGGATCTAAATGGTTACCACTCAAGAAAAGATCTTGGAGTCATGGTAGATAGTTCTCTGAAAACATCCACTCACCGTGCAGTGGCCGTCAAAAAAGCTAACAATGTTAGGAACCATTAGGAAAGGGATAGATAATAAGACAGAAAATATCATAATGCCTCTATATAAATCCATGGTACGCCCACATCTTGAATACTGCATGCAGTTCTGGTTGTCCCATCTCAAAAACGATATATTGGGATTGGAAAAGGTTCAGAGAAGGGCAATAAAAATGATGAGAGGGCTGGAACAGCTTCCATGAGGAGAGATTAGAAAGACTGGGACTTTTCAGCTTGGAAAAGAGATGACTGAGGGGGGATATGATAGAGGTCTATAAAATCTAGACCGGTGTGGAGAAAGTGAATCAGGAAGTGTTATTTACTCCTTCATGTAACACAAGAACTAGGGATCACTCAATGAAATTAATAGGCAGCAGGGCTAAAACAAACAAAACAATGGTCAATCTGTGGAACTCTTTGCCCGGGGATGTTGTGGAGGCCAAAACTATAACACAGTTCAAAAAAGAACTAGATAAGATAATTGAGGATAGGTCCATCAATGGCTCTTGGCAAGGATGGGCAGGGATGCAACACCATGCTTTGAGTTTGCCAGAAGTTGGGGGTGTACGACAGGGAATGGATCACCTGATGATGACCTGTTCTGTTCATTCCCTCTGAAGCACCTGGCACTGGCCACTGTCAGAAGACAGGATACTGGGCTACATGGACCGTTCGTCTGACCCAGTATGGCTGTTCTTATGAAATTATCCACCATCGCCTTTGCTGATAAGAGCTGAGATTACTTGACACTCACTAGGCTGCACGCAGTTCCCATATATGCCTCTCTGATACTCCATCACTCTCGAGGATTACTCTGGATTTATACTGGAGAAACTGAGAGTAGAATCTGTCCAGTTCTTGTGCCAGATACGGGGCATCCATTGCCACTCAGCTCAGAGGAGTTCAGGAGGCTAGCCTCGAAGGGTACATCTACACTGCAATTAGACACCCGTGGCTGGCCTATGCCAGCTGACTGAGGCTTGCGGGGCTCAGGCTAAGGGGCTGTTTAATTGCAGCGGAGACGTTCTGACTTTAGGACCCCACGAGGTGGGAGGATCCCAGAGCTCAGGCTGCAGTCTGAGCCTGAACATCTACACCACAGTTAAACAGCTCTTAGCCTGAGCCACAGTCAACTGGCACCGGCCAGCCGTGGGTGTGTAACCTCAGTGTAGCCAGACCCAAGGACTCTATCTTGACAGCAATCCTTTCCCTAAATATCTGTCAATATTGTATTGCCTGTCTCCAGCTTCGGCTGAATTGGGTTGCATTTGGCACATCTCGAAGTATGTCTATTCTGCAAGCATGGGGGTGACTGCAGCTCAGGGGGACAGTAGCGGGGTGGTCACCCGCTCCGGCCTTAAAGGGCTTAAAACAGCCCAAGAGAGGGCTGTGGCTGGGAGCAAGCAGTTCCCAGGCTGATTGGGGAAAGCAGGCTTAGCTGTGGCCACGCCCCAGTCAGGGCTCAGCTGGCCCTTGTAAAAGGGCAGTGGGCCAGGAGCAGACTCTCTCTCCCTGCCTTAGAAGAAGAAGGGCCTGGCTGCTGGGGAGCGTACCTGGGCACCTAAGGTGGAGCAGGGCTGGGGGAAGGCCAGAGGAGCTGGGGAGCTCTGGCCTGGAAACCCCCCAGGCTGCAGGCCTAGTGGAAGGCCAAAAGGGGTACTGGGATTGCAGGGGGCAGCCCACAGGTAGGCAGAGGCAGCAGGTCCAAACCCCCCTTGCCGGTGATGCGTGGCTTATGTACTGCAGTCTGCCCCAGTGAATGGGGGCTAGATGGTGACTGGGCCGTAGCCATATACTGAGGCGAGGTGGGGATAAGGGGTTGGGGGTTCCTTTGGGAGGGGGAGACCCAGAGACTGTGGGGGCACTGCCAGTGGACAGCACCCCAGGGAGAGGGAGTCCGGGAGGGACACAGGGGCCAGCGGCAAGCGGGACACCGGCCTGCAGTGGGCGTGCAGGATGCTGGAATGCTAATTCCCTGAGAGACCAGCAGGAGGCGCCGCAGGGGTGAGCCCCACCCCATTACATGGACATACCTGAGCTAGCTTTAATCTAGTTAGCTTGGGTGCAGACCAGTGAAGTCACGGCAGTGAAGCCACGTCAATAATTACCCAAGCTCCTGGGTGGGCTTGTACAGTCTGCGCTGAAGCACGTAACTTCCCCAGAAACCAGTCCCCAAGATGGCTAGATTAAAGCCAGCTTGGGTATGTGTACCTGACCTGCAGTCACACCTCATGGCTGCAGCGTAGCCATATCAGGTCACACAGTAAAAGGGTCTTGAGGATGCAGTTCTCCAGTCGCGTTGTGGCGAGCCTGGACATTTCCACTAGTTTCCTGCTCTCTCCTGCACACAACGTGGCTTTTGATGGAGTTCTATCACACAGTCTGAGGCAAAGAGGAGTCAATTCTCAGCTGTGGCTGAGATCTGCTAGATGCAGTGTGTATGTGGTGGTGGTTTTAAAGGGAGTCCGATGCAGCTGCCTGATTGTCTACTGGGCTTCTGCCATAGTGCAGCCTGTCAGACAGCTGGGGGCTGGCTGGGACACAGCTTCCTCTCCTTGACCCCGAGGCACCCCTGCCTTTCTGCTCCCTTTGCACTGCCTGAGTCTCCCAAAGGGAATGGAGTGGGCCAGTAAATCTGGCCCAGGGCATTCCCTGGAAGAATGGAAGCTGCAGTGTCACACCACAAGGCACAAGAAAGCACTGAGGAATGTGTCTGACTTGAAGTTCAGCAGCCAGTCTTGCAGTTTTGCCCCCCTAAGAGATTTGGTGATTAGAGAGGCTGGCAGCAGGGGGGCAGGGATGGGGAGGTACGTGAATGTTTGCTGAAAGACTGAGTTAATTCTGGAAAAAGCCACAGGAACCTGCCAAGCGGCGGAAGAGGCAAAATTACGGAGGCAGCATCTGAATACAGAAGATGCCAAGGTAATAGGAGTCTTACAAATACTGGACCTAAGATAATCAAGAAAGCATGCAAGGTACTGCACAGCGGGCACACCGGAGGCATAGAAAAGGAAGAGGCGTACTGAACAGTCAGTGCAAAGAAGAGCCGACGGCCAGACTAGACAACTGTGGGGACTGGGGGAGTGAATGATGCATAGGGGCACTGTCCAGCATCCAGGCATCAGTGCAGAATTTGCCACTGCTTGCAACCATTTGTTCTCCAAGGTGGACAAAACGAACCGGTGAGTGGCATGAAGGAATCCAGGCTAGTTGCAGTGATGTGCATGGGATCCAGGCATCACCCGCAAACAATGGTCTGTTGCATTTAACAGGGATGGCACACAAGGTGCAGACAAGAGTGCTGAAATCCACATACTCCCAGCACGACTCTGGTGCAACCTGACAAAGACACCTCTGCTGGTGAAGCAGACAAAGGCCTCCATGTTTACACAGTGGGCAGATGCAATCTCACTCTGACACACAATAAGCAGACATACCTTTGTTGTTGTTACAAGGACAGAACACCTATAGAGGGCCGGGAGACAAGCCAAGGGTTGGATCTGATAGACAAGTGCTTTGCTATACAGCAAGATCTGACAGAGATCGTCACAACTTCACTAGAGAAATGTGAGGATGTGCTGAAAGGGCTGGAAGGCTACCACTGACACATACGACAAAGGGAGATGCACAGTCTAGCATATGTGCACCTTGAGGGAAACCTGTGGGTCTGGGGGCAGACGGAGGAAAAAACAGTGATGGCTCACGTCAATGGATGGAACTGGGAAAGCTGAGGAATCTACAAACTGGAGGCAAAGCTTTGGCAATACTGAAGCTCTAGGAGAAGCATGAAAACTGCTGGACAAAGTTGTTCCGAACTTTTGAGACTACTTTGATCCAGGAAGGAATGTGACATGGGAAAGACACGTTGTCTTTACAAGAAACCAAGGGCCAGGTGAGCCAATTGATCATTCAGGGACAGATCCATTAATTCAGTCAGTTAACAGAGGGAGAATTTATTTGTGGAGGTATATTTGATAGCCAGGCTGGTGTCCTCATACTAAAGCCAAGTGAGAAACGACTTGATGTTGCAAAGAGCAAATTGGTATTTGCAGGACCAGTGACAACTGTACTTCCCAAGTGAGTGTGTCACCAAGGAGTGAAAGAACAGAAGTGTGTCTAATTAAAAATGCATGTAAGAAAATACAGTTCAAGCTGTGGGAGGTCATGCCTACAATGAAAGCAACCATTTTGCAAGCGTGTGCCGCTCAACACAAAGTGCAAGGAACCTGATCTGAAAAGAGCCCTAGTGGATTCAAGGGGTCAACTGTTAATATTGCTAGAGCATTTGAACACACCTTACAGTGCATTGCAAGGATTACCAGTTCAGAGCCCCAGCGCCAGGATCCAATAAATGTCTTCAACCAAAGACAACTAACCCTGAAATAGTTACTAAACCACTGTGTGCTAGGACAGTGGAGAAACACTAACAAACATACCAAAGGGTTACCCCCTTTGCAAGGAAGACAGTGCTGGGTTCCAAAAAAGTGACTGACAACCTGCCAAGGTACCAGTGCTGCCCTCTGCACCACGGGCGCACCTCATAACCACCAGGAGGATCAGGCCTACAGGAGGAACAGAGCATCTTCACAACGCCAAGGACACTGCTCTCTGTTTCTGCAGGACATCCAGAATGGAGCAGACAGTGCACATGCCCAAGCAGTAAGTGACCAGTAAAAACACCAGGAGCAGACAGCATCTAGGTGGCAGCTCCACCTCAGTGGCTGAACAGGAAGTGTTGTGGGAACACTCACTGCTGCGGCTGTGTTTCACACCTTGACAGGCACAGAACAAAGCCATGGCCTAGCAATATTTGTACCTGCCCACCTCCATTTTACATGGGCCTACTTGAACTAAACAGAGCTTGCTGTGAAGCTCCTTAGTCTTTAAAGGTGATCTGACATGGGGAAAAGCTTGATTCTGATCTCACACCAGACTTCATTGACTTCTGTAGACTTGGTCCTGATTCTCACTGTTGTGAGATCAGAACTGGGCTCATTGGCTCTGTGTCCTGGCTTCTCTCTGATGTGAAAAGTGGCCTGGATTTTGTTTTAATTTTAATTCATTTTTTTGAAGAAAATTAACCATAGAAATATCAGGAATACCAAGTCTTTTTCTCTGTTTTTGCTGGAAGTCTCCTTAGAGGTCCAGAGAACTGGAGCAAGAACTTTCTCAGCCTTTCATTGAAAGTGAAGTGATATCGAATTTTCAGCAGAGAGCTTTTCTCCTAACTGCTGCTTGGTTGTTGGAGTTAACTAGTATTAACAAAAAGCAAAGAGTTGTAAACATTGGCCTGAATGCACAAGAGGAGTTAAGTGTCTAGGTTTTAGGTCCACTGTGATGCACAGAACTCCCCCTAAACTCTATAGGCGCCTACATTCACTCAGCGCCTGGTAGGCGTGCTCAGATGGGAGAATGCACAAGCATGAGGATGACTGTATAGTCTGGTGGTTAGAGCACTCTTCCCCCTCTCAGGCCATGTATACAGGGGCAAAACAGTGCTTGTTTTCAAATGAATAAGCTTAATTTAATTGAAAACACCCATATAGATACAGATTAACACCATTTATATCATTTGAGCGAGTCAAGTCATAGCCTAGACACCCAGAGCTTAATTTTGGAATGTCTACACTCACACTGCTACAGCAGCACAATAGTGCTTCAGTGTAGACCCTACCTACACTGATGGGAAGTATTCTATCATTGAGCAAGCGCTGTCTACACTGGGGGTTAGGTTGGCTTAATAACACTGCTCTGCGGGGTGGATTTTTCACACCTCTGAGCGACATAATTAAGGCGACTTAATTTTCTAGTGTAGACCAGGCCTGTGTCGAAGAGTTTTAATGGGGGGACGTTTCTTGAACTACATTGGTTTGTAAAAGCACTTCTTTGGCTGATGTACACATGGCCTCAGTTGATGAGTTTCACTTGCAGGGGACCTCTGAAGTCACAATCCTGTTAGCTCTGCAGTCATCCATAGAGTCTTCCAGTGGGGATGGAGTCAGGAAGAAACTTGGGGAAGACCAGGCCTGAATATTCAATGTGGAATAAGCAAGAAAAAACCCTTCCAAAACAAAATAGAATTAAATGAAGTAAAAAAGAGGAACTAAAGATTACAAATAAAAGAAAAGACATTATTTCAGGCCTATACAGAGGCCATTTTTTCCCCCTTTGCAAATCACCTTGAATAATGGAGAACGACTTGTCCATTGCCAAGAAATGTGCAGGGGAGACCTTGCTAGTTCCTGAATCCCTGACATGTTTCTTGCCATAGAAATTAGAATGAGATATATCCCTTACTGCCAGTTTCTCTCGTCATTCCTCAGCCCACCAGGCCCCAATGTTAAGAGAGTCTGATAGAATCTAAATGCCTCGGACCGCTGATAGCGAGCGTGAGATATTTCTTAAACACAGGCAGAGATACTCTGTGAGGCAACTGTTTTGACTTCGATACTGCCTGCCACAAAGCTGTAGTCTGGCTATTGCCGTCTCTCCCTCAGTCACCCTGGAGGAGATAAAATTGGACTCGATTGTCCGCCCATCAGGGTAGGCAGAAGCAGGTTTCTGACTTAGCTTTCAGGCAGTCCTGCTCAGTCATGATGGGTGGTCTATTTCCTCCCTCCCTTCAGAGCATGTCAGTGTTCAAGTTGCGTGCGTCTGTTCAGCCCCCTCTCAGTCCCATTGTCTGGGATCAGTGGAAATAGATCATTGCTGGGAAGTCGCCCAGGGAGATCTGGTACCTGCTGCCAGGAGAGTGGAACATACATGAGATAGAAGGGAGCATTGAGGAGAAAAGTTCAGGAACAGGGAGGGAGTGTTGGCTAGTGGGTAGAGCATGCGACTGGTCACCAGACCTCCTGGGTTCTATTCCCAGCTTTGCCACCAGCTCTCAGTGTCGTTTGGGACAAGTCACCTACCTTCTTTGGGCCTGACTGGGTCAACGGAGGATAATAATTCCTCCTCCCTCGCCGTCGCTTCACTCCACATCTGCCCCTTCCACACTGCCCTGTCCCCTTATTCATTCTGTTTAGCTGGTGCCTGCGAACTAAACCCAAACAAAAATAAATAAATAAATAAGGGAGCATTTGCTGCCATCCCATTATTCACTCTGCTTGCACGTTCTACCCCCATCCTGTGTCTGGCTTATCCATTTAGATTGTAAGCTCTATGGGCCAGGGCCAACTACCATTCTGTGTTTGTACCGCACCCAGCCCAATGGCGCCCCCTTCTTCGTTGGCCCTTGGGCACTGCCATAAAAAAGATGAATAATAAAGATGATATTAGAGGGCTTCGTAAATGAGAGCCAGATTTCCAAAAGAGCACAGCATGTTGGGTGCATATTGCATACCGAGCTTGTTTGGAAATCTGGCCTTTAATGCTCACAGTTGCACTACATAACCAGAGAATCAGGGGCACATGGCTGGGGCATATCTACCATAGGGTTTTATACTGCTGCCCAAGTAGCTGAGTGCTTTCCAAGTACAATCAATAGCAACAGCAAAGTCCTGGGTGGACTGTAAGATGGATAGAATGCTGGCTAGATTGTCAGGCTCAATGGGTAGTGATCAAAGGCTCAATGTCTAGTTGGCAGCTGGTATCAAACGGAGTGCCCCAGGGGTTGGTCCTGTGGCCAGTTTTGTTCAACATCTTTATTAATGATCTGGATGATAGGATTAATTGCACCCTCAGCAAATTCGCAGATGACACTAAGCTGGGGGGAGAGGTAGATAAGCTGGAGGGTAGGGATAGGGTCCAGAGTGACCTAGACAAATTGGAGGATTGGGCCAAAAGAAATCTGATGGGGTTCAACACGGACAAGTGCAGAGTCCTGCACGTAGGAAGGGAGAATCCCATGCACAGCTAAAGGCTGGGGACCGACTGGCTAAGCAGGAATTCTGCAGAAAAGGACCTGGGGATTACAGTGGACGAGAAGCTGGATATGAGTCAGCAGTGTGCCCTTGTTGCCAAGAAGGCCAACGGCATATTGGGCTGTATTCATAGGAGCATTGCCAGCCGATCAAGGGAAGTGTTGATAATTCCCCTCTATTTGGCACTGGTAGGCCACACCTGGAGTATTGCGTCCAATTTTGGGCCCCCCACTACAGAAGGGATGTGGAAAAATTGGAGAGAGTCCAGCGGAGGGCAACAAAAATGATTAGGGGGCTGGGGCACATGACTTATAAGGAGAGGCTGAGGGAGCTGGGCTTATTTAGTCTGCAGAAGAGAAGAGTGAGGGGGGATTTGATAGCAGTCTTCAACTACCTGAAGGGAGGTTCCAAAGAGGATGGAGCTAGGATGTTCTCAGTGGTGGCACATGAAAGAACAAGAAGCAATGGTCTGAAGTTGCAGTGGGGGAGGTCTAGGTTGGATATTAGGAAACACTATTTCACGAGGAGGGTGGTGAAGCACTGGAGTGGATTACCTAGGGAGGTGGTGGAATCTCCATCCTTAGAGGTTTTTAAGTCCCGCTTGACAAAGCCCTGGCTGGGATGATTTAGTTGGTGGTGTTCCTGCTTTGTGCAGTGGGTTGGACTAGATGACCTCCTGAGGTCTCTTCCAACCCTAACCTTCTATGATTCTATGACTTCATGCAGTCTCTGGCTGTTTTCTCTTTTTGGTGTCAAATTTCCGCCTGGGGTATGAGGGGTTTATGTTGGTTTATGAGGGGTTTGTTCATTGGTTGATGGATCTGTCGATTGTTTTTTGAGGGGTGTGTGAGAGTTATCAGGGGTGTCCATGGTATTGGGGACGTTCTTGCAGTGACATTCCTGTTTTAGAGTGTCTCCTAAAGATGGGACTGGATTTGCCTAATCTCCTCTGGAAGTTTGTCAGGTAGCCAAGTTCTCGTCCCGGAGAAAGGGGCAGAGTTTCAGAGTGAGCTGTGGGTGAAAGAAGGGCTCTGAGGTTTTGCATCACTTTGATGAATGGAGGCTGTGCACCTTCATTCATCAAAGTGTTGCAAAACCTCAGAGTTTTCACCCACAGCTGAAGGAAGGTGAACCCAGCATCTTGGCTAGTTCTTCAAAGCGATGTCCCCTTCAGACCAGCATCACGTCAGTTTTACCTGGGTTCACCTTGACGCAGCTGCTTTTCACCCAAGAGCTGATCTCCTGGAGGCATTCTGAAGCTTTGCCGTGGTGGCGGTTGCATTGGTGGAGAATGAAGTTTACACTTGAGTGCTGTCGGCATCCTATTGGCAGCTAAGCCCGTGGCATCTCACAAGCTCTCCCCGTGCCCTCATGTAGCTATTGAAGAGGAACAGGGATAGTCTGGATCCGTGTGGGACCCCACAGGTGAGGGCCTTTGGCAAGGAGGAGCACCACCTCTCTAAGTTCTGCTGGAGAGGAATGATCAGGGCCCTGGGACTGCTGGGCTATCTACCTCTGCTGTGTCATGTAGGCATGGTAGTAGTGCCTTGTGGTCCACTGTGTCAAAGGCTGCAGAGGGGTCCAGGAGTATGAGCGTGGAGATCTTACCTGTGCCCATGGCCATGAGGAAGTCATCTTTTAGTGCCACTAGAGACGTCTCTGTGCTGTGACCCAGTCTGAGCCCTGATTTTGAGACATCCGGGATGTTGGCTGATGTTACATGCTGTTGGAGCTTGGTGGTTATTCCTTTCATTATTACTTTGCCTAGGAACAGGAGGTGGAGACAAGACGGTAGTTTGGACAGATCCTCAGGGTCAAGTGGTAGTTTGCCCAGTCACCAGGAAACCATTGCGTTGTTCCAGGAGCTTGGCAGATGTGCTTCTCTGAAGGAGGCATTAACAATTTCCATACAAAGCGGGTTGTGTTTGTAAAGTGTCTGAGATACTCTGATGACAGGCGTTAAGTGCAAGGATTATTATTACTATTCCCAGTTCTCCATAGTTAAGGGAAATATCCTCCCCTCCAAAATACCCAGTCTTTAGACGGAGCCCAGCTCACAAGCCTGGTGTGGAACAGCCAGTAGCAAGGAAGCACAGTTCCCAGAGCGGTGCAGCTGACGGTTTTCATGATGCCAGTGCACAATGAAACTGGAGCCGTGTTCTCACCTCCTTCAGCCCAAACACAGAGGTGAAGGAATCAATTGCTACAAACCATAGAACTTCAAGCAGGAAAAAAACTAATGGATCATGTCATGTCCACCGCCCCCTGTCTATTGCATGACTGCAAGCTCCTGACAGCCTTGCTATTCCACAGTCTATTAGCTGTCACTGTGAGGACGCATTTCAGCCACACTTTTTTTTTTTTTTTTTTTTGGTATTTAATGAATCTCTGTAGTTCCTGGTTCTAGCCCCCTGGATTGCTGCTTCTAGTGTTCTCAAGTATGTGTAGTATCTCCTCAGCCCTCTGAATTCAATTAATGTTTGATGCAACAACCATCCTGACCCATTCTGCTCCTTGGTATCTTCATGAGCGTGTAGGTGAGGCTCAGAGGAGGCCCTTGGCACCTTGCAGAACCCAGCTCCCATTGATCAGCCAAGTACATTCACATGGGGCCTGATTATCCATTGTCCTGCACTTGGTATCATCCCATTTGTCATGCAGATTGGGGCAAAGCCTGCACGTGTCTGTGCAGTGCCTGGCAGAATGGAGTCCTGAGCCCTTGACCATTATAGCTGGCTGCCCCCACAATAGAAAATATAAATAACAATTGATGCCAGTGCAAAGGGGGGGGGGGCGTTAAAATACACGCTGATCAGAATGGGAGTGATTTACACCCACTTTGCCTTAGTGTGAATGACACCACCAGGCTCAGGACAGTGGCGAATTAGCCTCTTTGTTTGGTCCTTTGAATCATTCAGTAGCCAGACCCGTCTCTGTTCTCTTCCAAGGACAAAAAATTGTTTGGGGGAAGAAAGAGCATTAGAAAGAGCCTGAAGGGGGAAAGAGTTGTGCAACTTGGGAAAGACTGTAAATCCGGGCTTTCGAATCCCCCAGGAGCTGATGTTATTGCTGGTGAAATGCAGGCGACCTTGCCTCCTGGATCCATCCAATATCTCTGGGCTTTGGGAGCAGCATGAAGATGGGATTTGTCTCCCTTGCCTGAGATGGCCCTGCTTAGCAGACTTTAATTTGGTTAAATAAATATAAAGCAATGGCAGTGGGGCTGGGAGCCAGCTTGCCTGGAGGCATCCCAAGCCCAGCGTTGTCGGTCCCTGCCCACAGCTCCCCTGTGGAGAACTAAGTCTCAGCTCCTGAACCTTCTCTGAGCTGGAGAGCAGAGGGACACAGGGGCACTTGGGTGGCCTCGTGGATCCATGGTTAATCTCTTGGAAAGCATATGCAGAGCCACAATGCTGTGCACTAATGACACCTAAATGCCTTCTGAACAGTTTCTAAATGGCTGTTAACAGTGGCTGTCATATCTCCCGTTCCTAATTAGTGGATCAGACAGTAATTTATAATCTTTTGAATAGGAAGATTTCAGTGTCTAGCACTGTAAATTGGTCTGGACTTGAGCTGCATAAACACGAGCCAGAGTTGCCCTGTTGGGCCTGGCTTTCAGGTGGGGTGAAGTGGAGGGCATGCTGCATAAAACACTTTATTTTCCAGGCAGGAGCTTCCTCCTGCAATCTGCCTGGCTCCTTTTGCCTTCCCAAGTAATTCTCAGATCTTGTAATGTGGGCTGGTAACATATTTTCCTCTTGTGTACAATTTAATTGATATTACTTAGCATGTACGTAGCATATTTCATTGATCCATCTCAAAGCGCTATATAAAAGGGGGTGTAAAACCATGTGATTTAAGAGCACAGAATATTGCTTTGTCATGTGTAGATCTGAAAGGTCGTTATAAACATTAATTTATTAAGGCCTTCAACTTGCACTAGTGGCTGGGAAATGTTGTTTCAATTTTATATCGGGACAAAGGGAGTGAAGTGACTTCCTCAAGGGCACACAGTGATCCATCTGGGGGGCAGAGATGGGGAACAGTATTCAGGAGGCCTGTCTCTCACCACCGTGCTCCAACTACCAGACCACTATCTCTCCAAGAAAGTGGAAGACTAATAACGCTGGCTAAGGTCAGGCACGAGGCAGCTTGGCATAGTGGGATCTGAAACACTAAATCATAGTTGCCACTGGCATATTACATGACTCTGAATAGGAGGGGGTGTCTGTGCAACTGTGAATGGGGAGGGGGTGGGGCCTATGTGATCATGAATGGGGGGAGGGTCAGTGTGACTGTGAATGGAGAAGGGGTTGGGTCATGAATGGGAGGGGCTGGGGTCCGTGTGACTGTGAATGGAGAGAGGGTGGAGACCATGCGATCGTGAATGGGAGGGGAGGCAGGTCCTTGTGATTATGACTGGGAGGAAGGGTGGTGCCCACAAGACAGTATTTATTAAACTAAGGTCCACATCATAAAAATGCATCAGAGACCCCCGAAGTAGATCACATGGCTTCAACCCAGCCCAGGTCAGTTGTAACTCAAAGTCTTTACCATCCAACAGGTGCTCAGTGGCCTGCGTGTAATGAACCAGTGGCCTCTCTCCTGTCACAGGTAGACAGGTATTCACATAGACAAAAATTCCAACATCCTGGCTGATACTAACTGGCTTTCTAGTTCTCCCCCTCAGTGGAGAGGCCACGGACTGAAAGGTCTTCTCACCTGCAAGCCCTAGCCAGGGTAATCACTTGGGTGGGATGTAGTGGGAGTGCCTCATTGCTTGGTTCTCTGCATTAAATAAGAAGGGACCTGAAGCTGTCTTCAAACCAAGCCCAAATTAACCTTTTACCCCCACAAAGTTCTGATCCTGATCCAAATTGTACCTGAGCCTGTTGAGACGACAAAACGGGGCTGGACATCTCCAGACAGGGAAATCCTTGCACTTTCCAGGACCTTTTTTTTTCTTCAGAGAAGCTGCAAATCCTTTTGTAGTATTTGGTCTTGGCCAGAGGTTCAGAAAGGCTACAAATAAACACTATTTGGGGAGAGAGATGGAGTGGCAAATGCCATTCAGCAGCAGGCTGAGCCCATTGCATTGCTTTTGGCTTAAGCCCTTCCAACATACTGATCATGGAAGGATGCCTATATTATTGAACAACATTCTCCAGTTATCTGGGACTATCTTATGAGAATGCATGTCTGGTATTGAATGTTGAATTCCAACAGGTGCTTTTCCTTATGGATTTCAGTTATCCTGTAATTTCTTCACTGCCCCATTCCTGCCTCTGAGGATATCTTTTACATTTCCTATCGATGGTGCCGTGATAATAGTTCTTACGTGAAAAGACACCCCCCCCAACACTGGGAATGTGCTGCTAACACGGGAGGGGGGAAGAATTTGGACTGTCGAGCCATGAATGTTCTCAGAGGAGCAAAGAGCCAGGCCCAGCAATGCAGCACCAACCTTCCCTACAATGTAGTTGTGACTCCAGAAGCCCCTCAAGGCCAGCTGGCAGAAGGCCCTCCTATGCTGTAGCTCAGATCAGCCCTGACACACTCGTTTCCCCAGCATACTGTTGTCATAATATAGAGGTGTCACGTAAGGTACCATATGTAAACCGATGACACGCTGGTCCCAAAAATCATGACGTGACATCTGTACAGGTGGTGTACAAAGAGTTATGGGGTTTGTGCTGGGTGGTGTACAAAAAGTTATGGGTTTGTAAAATGTGTTTGGGAGGCAAAGCATAAAACCCAGCCTGCCCGAGACAAAGGAATGTGTATTTACCTGTCTGACCGACTTTGTACTGGCAGAGGACAATGGAAGGATATTTACCTATAAGGTAAACAAAGTCATCAAGCTAAACATGCAGGGGAGAAGATCATTTAAGAATCATGCTGGGGGACAGAATCTGCACCCCAGGAAGTTCTTTGTGGCTCTAGAGGCAGAGACAATGGACAGTGCGTAATATAAGGGGAGCAAAAAGCATTCTAGTTATCCATCACTGAGGAGACTTAGGGTATATCTACTCTGCAATTAAAAACCATGACTGGCCCATGCCAGCTGACTCAGGTTTGCGGGGCTTGGGCTCAGGGGCTGTTTAATTGTGGTGTAGATGTTCAGGCTTGGGATGGAGCCTGGGCTCTGTGAGCGGGGAAGTTCCCACAGCTTGGGTGGCAGCCTGGGCCCAAATGTCTACACCACAGTTAGACAGTTGCTTAGCCCGAGCCCTATGAGTCTGAGTCAGCTGGCATGGGCCACCCATGGGAATCTCATTGCAGTATAGATATACCCACACAGGGTACAGCACCCTGTGAAAGTTGGATCTCCCAGTCTGGAGGACTGGGGATGCTGATAACTTGATGTAATTAAGAAAATTGCTTAGGCAATTAAAATGTGCTAAAATTAAGTTTTAAACACTAGACTATTGTGTA
Organism: Natator depressus; assembly: GCF_965152275.1. Taxonomy (NCBI): domain Eukaryota; kingdom Metazoa; phylum Chordata; order Testudines; family Cheloniidae; genus Natator; species Natator depressus. Next base: position 25,341,062 of record NC_134246.1, read on the forward strand.
TTGATGTGTTTTATTTATAACCATAACTGTCTCTCTTATTCTTGCTTTATATCACTGGTCTTTGTTAATGAACTTATTTTTGTTTTAATTACAAAACCAGCTTAGTGCTGTGTAGTAAAGTGAAGTGTTGAGTCTTCAGCTAACGTAACAGGCTGAGCTGTGCTCTGTCCCTTTGGAGGCAGCGAACGTAATAATTTCTGTGAGCGTCCAGTGAGAGGGACTGGACGCTGCAGGCAGACAGCTCCAGGGAACTCAGGAACTGGGGTTCTCTGGCTGTTACCTGCCAGGCAAGGTTTAACAGTAGTGTAATGTGATACAACTTCAAGATCTGATCCTGCAAATACTTACCAGACACGGTGCTTACCAGGGGTGGTGGGTGAAGCTTCCCCTTGGGGAGGCTAGCCCCCTGCCCCTTCTGCCCATGGCCCAGCCCCTGGCCCCATCCCATTCTGCACCTTCCCCACAGCCCCGCCACTGTTCTGCCTATGGCCCCTCCCCATTCCACCTCTTCCCCGTAGGCCCACCCCCTTCTGCCGCCACTCTGCCTCTTCCACCCTGAGGCCCCCACCCCTGAGGCACACTTCAGATTGCAGGTGCTGTGGAGAAGCCTCCCGCACTGAGTGAGGAGGGACTATTGCCAGATAAACAGTGGGAGAGATGCTCTTAAAAATAAAGGATGAAATTCTGGTTTCATTGATGTCAGTAGGAAAACTCCCATTGACTTCAACAGAGCCTGGACTTCACCTAAGCAGGGCGATTCTGACCTGGATCCTGAAATGGCTGGGGAGCTAGTGACGTTGTCTGAGGATTATTATTATTTATTTTGCTTTGCGGGAACAGCTGAAGGACCCAGTCGGGATCAGGGCCCCATTATGCTAGGTGCTGTCCATACACTTAGAAGAGACAGACCCTGCTCCAAAGAGCTGGGCCGGGGTGAAGGATGTGTGAGAAGGTTGGCAAGCAGGGATTCTGCACGAGCTGGAGAATGGAGAGCTGGGGCCCAGGGGGGCCGTCATGAAGGGGTTGCAGCTGTCAAGATGTGGGGAGCTAAAGGGATGGTGAGGACTTGAGCAGAGGGGGCACTGAGTCACTGGCAACCTGGATGGTGTTGGGAAGTGGGGGCAGGCAGATCTGCTGAAGTAAGAGACATGGGTGGACAGGGACAGTTCAGTGTTGAGGGTCAAACCAAGCTCATGGATGGGGGGTAAGTGAAAACTTTGACATGGGTGGAAAATAGAGGAGCTGTGTCTACGGAGGCTCTTCTCTCTGACATTTACCTGAAGGTAGAGTCACACTTTGCATTCAGGTGCCATTTAGAAAGGCTTACAAAGGGTTAACGGATGATTATACAGATGGTACAAGTAGAGCGGGTTCGGAATTTTCCAACAGAGTTTCTGGGGCAGGCTCCCAGGGTCCACAGCTTCAAGGTAGCTCCACCTTGTGGACTGTCCCCAGGGCTGGGGACCCCAGAGCTTCCAGACCCCTGGGCGAGCTTGGTCCCCATGCTGCCCCACCCCCAAACCAGAATGAAACCAATTCAGTTCCAAAATGTCTGACTTCCCCATGTTTTGGCCAGTTCTAAGCATGTTACAGACACGGCTGGTACATGATATAGATGGTTATAAGGCTGGGTTATAAGCAACTTAATGACCTGTTGCACTCTATAACAATAGATGAACTGTTTATTACAAAATCCATTAACCCTTTATAAACTGTTTATAAATGAAACCTCAACTTCAGCTGTGCCTGAAAGGAGAGTAGATGAAGTTGCAAGCTCTGCAAGGCAGAGAGAGTGGACAGAGAGGAGACATCAGAGGAGAAGAACATGGACAGTGGAGTTCATTAGCACAGAAGAAGGAGCTAAGGTTACAAGGAGAGGCGCGATGACCAGCAGGGAGAAGGGAGATGGAAAGAGCCGAGGTTCAAGAACTGAGTCCTTGCGACCTCCCAGGGAAAGGATCTTGATGCAGAGGAGGAGCAACTATCAGTGACTTCAAGGAACACTTCACTTTTCAATTGCATTTCTCCAACCTTTAAAATAAATGGTTTATAATAGCATCAGTGACTCATTAAGAGCTCTTTACTCACCAGTTAATGACTGAGCAGAGTTTCAAGGGCTCTTAGCTACTCTGGCTTAAATAAACTCATCCTTTCGCCCAGATTTCCATTAATATTCTTCTTTCATCCAATCTGAGCTGTTCCTGATCTCTCCAGAAGGTGGAGAACAGTTCCCTGCAGTACTTTGCATTCCAGACAGGCTTGCTGCAAAGCTCTGATCCTGGGCACGGGAACTAGGGTGTCCAACTTCTCTGCCACCACAAAACCCTGACAGCCCCCATGATACTTCTGAGGGGCTCCTCCGCTGGAGATCAGTGGACTGCTGCAGTGCTTGCCAATTCCTGCATCAGAGCTGCAGTAGGCCGTGTCCTTTATGTGAAGACTGGACTAGGGGAATATCTAGCAACCTGCAGTGTTCTCACACTCAGGTTGAGCCATTGCTTCTTGCAAACGGGATCTCCGTAATCTCCTGTGGCGGACATGTTGCCACACGCAGTCTGGACACTCAGCCAGCAGATGCAGTTAGAGGGAGTTGCCAGTATGGTATACAAAGCGTGTGAAGAAAGCACCACTTCCCATCCCACAGTCTCCATAGAATACGCACCCTCCTGTTCAGTTAAACACTGCCCAGTATGCTGAGCTGCGTGTGGCTTAGGCCTGCCCAGACTCAGGGGAGCAACTGCTTTCATTTCTTTTAAAAAGAAAAGAGAGTAGAAGAACGAGAGCCGAGAAAACAAACTCCCTGCAGACCAAAGAAGCCAGGAACCCAGAGGAGCTTTTCCTTCGAGCATCAGGAAATGGATAAGTGGAAAAAGAACACAGAGGCATGGAGGAGCAGCAGCAGGAGGGCCTGGGAAGGGAACAGGAGAGGCAGGAGACCTAGGAGGAAATCCTGGCTCGACTGAAGTCAGTGGAAGCTCTGGATTAATAAGGACTTGAGTCTTGAGGGGATGGATGGCCCAGGGGCTAAAAATGGACTCCCAAAGACTGTCACTGCTAGTTCAAAGCCAGCCTCGACTGGTAGTGACTAGAGATTGTATTGCTGTGAGTGGCTTATGTGGAATGAGTCTGGTGGTTTCCATCCAGTTCCCAGGAGACAGGTATCCCCATCACAGTTACCCCCCGCTGCTGAAGGCACTCTCTGTTGAGGGGCTTGGGGCTGAATGGACAGGGGAGAAGAAAGTCCCTTCTCAGCCAGAGAGTTGCCCCTCTGGAGGAGGAATGAGCCACTCTGGTGGGAGAACTGCATGCACTGGCCCTGCCCTGTACCATACCTGTTCCATGGACAAATTGAGGGCTTTCATCTCCAGTGCTGTCAGACTAAAACTCTGACCCTCTGGAGGTTTGCTCATCCCTCAAGAGCCCCTGCACACACACCCTCGCCCCCAGGCCATCCCCTTTTGTAGGGGCGGTGGAGAAGAGCACATGTCGCCCATCGAGTCAGGGAAAGATTTCAGAGTTACACCCTGCAGGCTGGAACGGGGGCTCCACCAGGGCAAGCTTCCCCCACTTCATCCCGCGAGGGAGCCTCAGCCCTGACCTGGGGAGAGCACCCCTGCCGCCAAGAGGATATTTCATTCACTGCTCAGCTTCTCTGCTGAGCCTGGCCAGCCAGGGGGCCCGTCAGCGATCAGTGGGCAGGTGTTTCATGTGAACTCTGGCTCCCCAAATCAGCGTAGCGCAGTGGGGAACAACTCACTCGCTAGTTCCCAGCAGGCTGCCTGACTCGTTCCTCTTCGCTGAGCATGATTACAAGCTGTGGTGTGTCACTCCTGTCACACCCACCTTCCCCTCCACCTGGCACAGCCAGGGCTGTTAGCCCACTGCACGGTACTCGAGCGGTGAATCAGAAAGCTGGGGTGAGAGAGAGCTTGAGAGGTATTCGAGAGACAAAAGGCCTCGCTGTCACTGGCTTCACCCTTCCCCCGCACCTTGCCCACTCGCCCTTCAACGCTCACTCTTGTGACAGCCTGAAACCACAGATGGACGTGTAAGGCCTGGCTACATGCAGACTTTGCACTGGTCTGACAAGAATCACGGGTAGAAACTGGTTTCAGAATGGTAGCCATGTTAGTCTGTATCAGCAAAAACAAGGAGGAGTCCTTGTGGCACCTTAGAGACTAACAAATTTTATCTGAGCATAAGCTTTCATGATGAAGTGGGTTTGAAACAGGTTTAGGCAAACCAGTGCCCAAATCAGTGTGGACATTTTTCAGCTTATTAGCATCCTACACTGAGTTCGCTTAAGTTGATTCCTTATGGATTTAAGCTAAACCAAAATAAGCTACTCTTAAACAAAAACAAGCGTGTCCACACAGGGTTTAGTGCCATTTTACCTGAAGTGATTTAAGTTAAACTGATGCAACTTTCTTATGTAGATAAAGCAATGGGTTATGCTTAGGCCTTGTGGCAGGTAGCAGACACAATTGTGAGTCTAAATCATACAGATGGTTGGGAGAGGAAGGGGCGTCAGTGGTTAGGGCATAATGTAGGTCTTGGAAGACCCGGGATCAATTTTCTGCTCCACCACAGGTTTCCTGTGTGACTTGGGCAAGTCACTTAGCCCCTCAGTTCCCCCTCTGTATGATGCGGCTAGTAGCATTGCCCTACCTTACAGGGGCATTGTTAGTTATGTGATACAGCATGGCCAGAGGGCAGCCGGAGAGTGTTAGAAGGGAGCCTTATTCCCTATAGCGGGAAGAAAGTTTGCTATAGATTAATTAAAGCACCTAAAGCCAATTAGAGCACCTGAAGCCAGTCACCTGATAAAACCCCCCTGCTTCAATCAGACAAGAGGTGGAGTTGAAGCAGAGTGGATTGGTGTTGGAGCAGAAATCAGTTTGGAGGGGAGCAGAGGAGTGTTTGGAGAAGTGCTGTGGTGGGCTAAGACCACCAAGATAAAGGGACACCTGGTAAAGGGATACCTGGTTTGTGCAGAGGGAGGGCAGGAAGCCCCACAAGCTGAAGGGTAGGAGAGGGAAGTAGCCGAGGGGAAGGAACCGCTAGTTCAAGTGGTTTACCGCTATTCCTAGGGCCCCTGGGCTGGGACCCGGAGGAGAGGGCGGGCCCGGGTCCCTCCCTCTCCTGTCCCCTCCTCGAGGACACTAGTGGGGCAGTTAATACCCCAGTTCAGGGGCAAGAAACGGTGCCCTCAAACCTCCCCCCCCCACCCCAAGAAGAGAAAGCGTGAGACCCATCATAGTAGTGCCGGCAATTTGCCACAATATCAATACAGTAAAGGTTCTGAGGTGCTCAGATACTAGGGTGATTGGGGGAGCATAGATGGATGATAGATAGGTGTCCAGAACTAGAGCCCTGCTTTATACAGCACTTCAAACACGGGCCTTTACTTCCTGAGCTAAACAAGTACCCTACATCCTAGCTGCTAGTACTAATAGCAGATCCCTTACTTAGAGAAAGGATAATACCATACGTACATACACCCCAACCACTGCATCACACATGATTACACCACAGCAGACCAAATTCCCTGGCTTCTCTTGAACTTAAACTCCTTAGGACAAACAATTTCCTCAGCGTTCAAGCTAATGAAGAGCCGGAGAGCTCAGTCTGTGCTGAGCAGGGTTTGTGTTTTTGCGAGGGAGGCCGAGAGAGACTTAGCGTACTATAGTGTCCGAGAGGATGATAGATCTGGGACTCCCGGTCCCTCCCACTGATTGTGAGGTGCAAAGCAGAGGAAATCTTAAAATAAAGAGGATTGTACAGAAAATGGATTCTTGCAAATCAGCCCTACAGGTTTGGTAATGCTGGCAGGAAGTTTAGGTACAAAGGAACGGATGAAGATAGAGGGGGGGATTTTCAAATGTGCCTAAGTAACTTAGGAGGACGGATGCCATATCAGTGAGATTTATATTCCTAAATCCCACTGGCACGTTTGAAAATCTCACCCATGATCAATATAACATATAAGCCCATTGGCTGTGAGAGCTCATCCATCCCTGGGTGTCTCTAGAGGTCATGTCCTCTGAAGGCTGGAAAGAAAGAGATCTGCCACATGGTATTCCCTCTGCTGATCTCTTTTCCTACCCCCCCACCCCCACCCCATGCTGTACCTGGGATAATCCCTTGCTGCAGCTCCCAGGAGTTACCCTAGCAGGTTGATTTAAAATGGCCCCATCAGTTGTATGCTCTGACACGCACACAGGAAGCGACATCACCTGGCTGGATTAAAAGGCTCCCCCTCTCCCTCTACACTGTTAAGAATTACATCTCACCCTTTCCAGCTTTGTCTACACAAAGGGATTGTTACCAAAAAATGTTCCCTCGTTGCTAATGTGAGGAAACTGAGGCACAGGGAGGTTGTGGGTAAGATTTTCAAAAGTGGCCTGTAATTTTGAGTGCCCGCTTTGAGACAGCCTGCTCTCTCAAAATGGGCATCCCAAATGTGACATGCCCAAGATTAAAGCCACTTTTGAAAACCTTGGGCCTATGTAGCCAGCCCAAGGTCCAACAGCAAACTATCGGCAAAGTCAGGAATGAATGAATCCTGGGTCCCTATAGGTCACATGGTGGCACTGCCCCTTTTAAGAGGCAGCAAGGTCCACAACACCTGTGGTGTGCGAGGGGACAGAGGAAGACCTGGTGAGTCAGCGGGGCAGGGGTGAGCTGTCTGAAACCCAGGGGAGCGCGACGCAACCAGGAGCTGCGTGGGAAAGCTGAGTTTGGAAAGAGAGGAGGAGCTTGGAGGAAAGCGGCTCGTGAGAACTGACCAAAGCTGGAGACCCCTGAGGAGCGGAAGGGTTGGGCAGTGGTCCAGAGGAGGAAGGGAAGATCCAGCTTGCTCATGGGGAGCGGAGCCCAGAAACAAGAAGGGGGGTCCCCTGATCAGGGGTAGGACTCACAGGCAGGGAGGCCTGTAGGAGTGGAACATAGCAGAAGGGGGAACCCTCAGGTTGATGACCTGAGTGCAGAGCCTTGGGAAGACTGGTCACTCTCAGGCGAGAGGCCTGGGGCAAGGGCCAAAGGAAGTGGGATCCAAGTGCTGCTACTGACTCTCACGTGGGTGACTTGCTGGTGCTGTCCCGGGAGAGGGGAATGAGAAAAACCTGCTGTGTGTTTGTTTATTGTGGTGACTGGAAAATGATCTTTTTACAAGGCTTGGAGGAAGTACTGAATAGGTGAATAAATTATGCCCAGAGGAGGGCTTTGTATCAGATTCTGAGGGACTATGTTCCTTTAGTGGGCAGAAGAAAGGGGAAACTGAGGCATGCACACTTGTCTTGCTATGGTCTACCACTGGAGAGTGCTCCTGGATGGCTGCCTTATGATACTATACCCATGATAACCACAAGACCACCCTGTCTTCTTAAAAGCCTGGAATGGGGTGCGGAAGGAAGGAGGGAGAGATCAAAAGGAGTCAAGGGAATGAGCGAGAAGGAGGCTTTCATGGTTCAAGGAGAGGATGAAAGGACTGGGAATGGCAAGGCCATGTGGTAAAGAATTAGAAACCAATATTAATCAATTTCACTCCCGCTCCTGGGCATCTGTGCCAGTGTCACTGGTGGCCAAACCCCACAACAGCTCAGTGAGTTGAAAATGGTTCCTATTTGTAGACCAAGCCACATGTGGTGGGGTCTGGGACAGAACTCCACAGGTGTGCAGGGATACTGCTAAACTGCTGCTGAGCCTGCAATTGAAAAGCTCCCTTGAATTCACATCTGTATTGGAGGAAACAACTGGGCTTCTAACGAGACCAAAGCAGACAAAGACACAAGCTTCCACTCTCCAGGTTTTTTACATGTCCAGCTTTGCTAATGTGGCCAGGAAAGGGAGAAAGATTCAACCACTCACTCCATCCTGACCACCTCCACTTGAATTGTGACAGTTGCTAGATGGCTTTGTTACTTCCTTGAAGACGACCTATATCAGTACAGGTCAATAACCCAAAAGTACAAAGGCATAAATTTAAGAGGACAATTAACCATCCCACCCTTTCCTAGTTCTGCTATTCCCTTCATGTCTAAGTCAGAGGAAGCAACTAACATGGTTTGGTTTTCTATGTCCAGTGATCACAGGCTGGTAAGGAATCCTGTAAGGAGACAGACAGGCATCACATCTAGGCATTGGGGCTACAGGCATTTCCAAAGTCATGGTAGCTGTGTGCTTTGCGTAGTGTGTTAATCGTCTAACAAAAAGAGGGATGGCCCATGTTCGTGGATGAGCAGACCTGGCGACCATGACAGTTGCTTGGTTCCTGTTGGCTAGACTCTGGGAACAGCAAAAACATGATAAAATGTTGCAACCATTGATTTGTTTTTGCCTGTATGCCGTCATCTGGGACACATCACTGTGCAGAAGACCCGAAAGCCAGCGGTGCTCAGACAAAGAAAGCAGCTTCCGGAAGTCAGTAGAACAGAGTCACTGTTCTGATTTCTGTCATTCCTTAGGAATCGTTACTTTGTTTAAGAAAAGTTAAGCCATTAGGGAAGGCCGTCCAAGAGGGTGGTTTATTATACTCCGGGGTTAAAACAGACTGAAAAGAGAGGGGGAGCTCTCAGCACACCAGGCAGGGGTGGATATCGAGGTGGGGTAACTAACCAATCCGCTGTGCTGATTGTAGGAGCAACTAGGCGGGGGAGCTCTCCATACTCAGCAGCACCAATCCAGGGGGAAGGGAAGCCCAGCTTTAAGAAGAGCTGTGAGTAGCTCCCTCCTTCCCATGTTTCCTGACTTTAACCCCTCATTGGTCAACATTCCACATTGGTAACATATTGTGCCAGATCTTCAGATATAGTCTGTTTTAGTGTCTTTTAATGTGATGTAGCTGCTGGAATTGGAAATAAGGAGGAAGGAGCCGGCACCATGTGAGCAGACAGCTCTCCCTAGAGCACCCATGATCCAGGGATATCAGTTCCAGAACCTTTGATCCAGCTGTTGAAGTCCCCTTCACCCCTTATAGCCACATCTAGTAGCTAAGCAGAAGGGTTGGCAGCCCGTGATCTTGAGGTGAGGAGACCACTCAGCTTCGGGCCTTCCTCCGGCTAAGATCACAGGTTTATGCAACCCTGGAGAGCTATAATTGTGGGGAAGGAAACCAAAGCAATGAATGAAAGGGTGAGGAGGAATTTCCCACTAAAGGGGAAGAGGACTAAACATTCCCATCTAAAGGGGAAATGGTCACTTGTGTGAGGAATTGATTTAGAATATATTATAGCTTTTCATTTTTCTTCCTAAAATACCAGATCTGGGATAGAGAGCTGGCTCTGTGTGTGTGTGTGTGTGTGTGTGTGTAATATTTTATCTTGACATCAAAAGGAAAATGGGACATTTCTCTTTCTATGTAGGGAAGAAAGGACACTGTCAGCTCTTCAGAAAGGAGAGGCTATTATTGAAGGTTTTCAGACACCTCCTGGGAAGGAGAATAGGAAATGAGGACAGAGAGCAGAGATTGAAATTATGCTGGGAAGCCACAGAATCAAATTGTCTCGTGGCCTTTTCATGTCCCCTCCTTTATTAAACTGAGAGCGAGATAACTTCTCTTTGCATTTTTTTTAAAATGAAAACTGTGCATGAGTGACAAGGGGAGAAGCTTGGAGAATTTAGATTTAGCCGGTGGGGGGAAAAAACCTTTCTACCCATTTCAGACAAAGCTTGACTGCATCTGGGCTTAGGGTTAAGGAAACACGGAAGCCCCCACCCCCTGGCACCAACGAGTGGGTGGCCCATTTAAATCAACCCTGGGTATGGGCTTTGTGGTGCAGGATGAAAGGGAGTTTCTCAGTGGGCTAGAGGAGAGGGAAGCAGTCTTGATTCCAGATCAGGGCTGATGGATACTGGGAGGAGTTGTGATCTGACTGTATGAGTAAAAGGCTGGGAGTCAGGAACTCCTGGGGGAACTGGCCCGTTGCGTCTCTTTTCCCCATTTGTAACATTGGGCTCCTAATACTTAGGTGCCTGTCTCAGATGGGGTGAGGTGGGGGCTGATTAGCGAGTGTTTCTATAGGCCTTTAAAGATAAGATAATTAATAATAATCACCAATGATTTCCCAGCTACAAAGGAAACCCCAAAGTCCCAGTTTTAGCTTGAGCAGGGGCAAGGCGAACGGAGGGTTGTGCCAGATTCAGCAAATATCCAAGCAGCGCTTCCCTTGATTTCCAGTGCTTTTACATATGGGTGCCCCGCTGAGGGTGAACTGAACAGCAAACCCAGCAGGATGGCGCAGCCACATGCTAACCAGCTGCAGCCATATGCTAAGCGCGAAGCACTGGGTACCAAGGCAGGATAGCCTTCCATGTGCGCCCTCTGTGCCTTTGGAGACTGAGACGCTTTGAGAAACAAATGAAACCAAAGTTGCCCAGAACGTCCGGGTGAGGCATAAGGGCCAGAAAGCACAAAGCAGGTGCTTCAAAGAGCAGTGCCAGGAGCAAGGGGCCATTCGCACTCTGGACTTTTATTTTCTTTAAAAGTCTGGAGACCTCAGCTCACGTCCTCACTCATCCCAGGTGAAGAGAGTCTGGTGGCTTCTCCCTGGTCCTTAGTGGACATCAAAAGGTTTGCGCTGTGTATGCACCTGAGACCCGGCATGCTGCAGGCCTGGGATGAGGTGCATCAGCCTAGCTGGCAGTAGGTGAGGGTTGGGAAGGACTGGAATAGGAGAGGAGGTTGTGGGTCAAAATGGGGTCCATTGGCAGAGCTGCTGGAAGCCGCAGTTTAGCAGGGGTACTAAAGGGCAGGATTGAGGTGCACTGAGGAAATTGTGTTAGGGTGTCAGGATGGCAACAGCCAGTGTGGAGGAGGTGGGGGAGGTGGCTGTTACTCTTGGCCAGTACATTGTCGATTTCAGCCTCGCACTGTGCTGTGCGATCAGGGACCAGAGCCGCAGCCCCTGCTCCTTCATGCAGATCAGCACCGGGGATGAACCATAAGGAGACACTTCGATATGTTACAAATCCCATCAGCTGGGGACATGATCCATCACTTTAAATTGCCTCTCAAGACGGGGAGACATTCCTTGTGGAAGGACAAAACTCTTTCCAGTGACGTTTCTATGGCAATCCCGAGGAGGCTTAGATCTGCGAAATCCTCCTTTTTTTTTTTTTTTTTTTTTTTTGCATAACAATGTGGAAATCCCTGAAACCTGAGGTCTGGTCCTCACCAGCTCTGGGGATTTGAGTGCAGACCTCAAAGCCAGGTCACTCCACTCCCCTTAGTTCTAACCTTGAATGGTGCTATCTGGGTCAGGGCAATATTTGAGCCCCCTAGGCTATTTTGTTCCCTGGTTCAGATTCTCCTCTTGGGGGGTAGTCTTGGACTTTTCCAGTGGTTTCACCAGGACCCCAGTCAGGGGCCAGGTCCCCAGGTGGGTGAGTCAGCATCACGCCATTGCAGTTTACACCAGTCGAAGATCTGGGCCTAGAAGTGCCAATGCAGTGTATCCTGCTTGCACTGGTTGCATCCATTCCCCGCTCCCCAACTCCCTGCCCTGAGCCCCCCGCTTTGCTGCCTACAAACCCTGCCTCTGAAAATTCACTTGTAAATACAGCGGAGTGAGCTAAAACAGAGAGCCCTGAGAGGGACGAGAAGGGCAATCCCATGCAACAGGCTGAAACCTGTGTGTGAATATAGGGAAGGTTTAGGGTGACCAGATGTCCTAATTTTATAGGGACAGTCCCGATTTCTTTTTCTTATATAGGCTCCTATTACCCCCCACCCCCTGTCCTGATTTTTCACACTTGCTGTCTGGTCACCCTAGGAAGGCTTCTGCACCTGTTACCACTGTTCGGGAGACCCAGAGGCGTCGATAGCTCCATTTTGTTCTTCTCAAAACTATCTTTTAAAAAATTTAACGTAGAGCTGACATGCTGCCAGCCTTAGGGAGCCTTGGCCTCTATACACAACCCTGGCTGTGCTAGTGTGTGCCACCCTCACCCTGTCAGCATGCCTCAAGCCCTGCCCTGGAGGGAACATGTCTATGGCATGAGAATCTACCTACGAGACTCCCCATTACCATAGAATTGGAGTGCCTCCCAGCCCCCCCGGGAGGTAGGGCAGTGCTGTTATCCCAGTGGTGGGCAAACTACGGCCCACGGGCTGGATCCAGCCCCTCAGGGCTTTGGAGCCGGCCTGTGGGATTGCCCCCCTGGTGCTGCAAGCCCTGCGCTGCTCTCAGAAGTGGCCAGGACCACGTCGCTGCAGCACGGGGTGGGGGGAGAAGAGGGCTCTGTGCGTTGCCTTTGCTTCCAGGCACCACCCCCCACAACTCCCATTGGCCGGGAATGGGGAACCGTGGCCAATGGGAGCTTTGGGGGAGGTACCTGGAGGCGTGGCAAGGGCAGCACGCAGAGCCCTGTGCCCCTCACCCCCCGCAGGGGCTGCCCTGGCCCCGGTGTGCGCGACTGCCACCCCGGAGCTGCTTTAGGTAAGTGGTGCCGGGCTGGAGCCCGAACCCCTCCTACACCCCACCCCCCAACTCCCTGCCCTGAGCTCCCTGCCTGCACCCCAACCCCCTGCCGCACCCTCCTGCACCCCAACCCCCTGCCCTGAGCCCTCTCATACACCCCACACCCCTTCTCTGCCCCAATCCCTTGCCCTGAGCCCGTTCCTGCACACCACACCCCGCTCTCCCTCCCGCACCCCAACCCCCTGCCCCGGCCCTGCATACAATTTCCCCACCCAGATGTGGTCCTTGGCCCAAAAAGTTTGCCCACCCCTGTGTTATCCCCACGGTATGCATGGGGAATGGGAGCTACCAGGGACTTGCCCGAGGTCACCCAGCAGGATAGTGGCAGAACTGGGGCTAGAAGTCAGGTCTCTGAAGTCCTCAGCCAGTGCCCTACCTACAATGAACATACACTCTTTTCAAGCCCTGCCCCCAAATGCTAATGAGGATCCCTCTCCTCTGCATACGCTCTTTGTATTCCAACACCTTCCATGGGCCTCTCCCAGCTCTTCTCTTCAGCAGCTTCGGGTACCCAGGCTCTCGTCCCCCATCTCCCCCACTTGGCGGGGCCCCTTGCTCTCTCCCTTCAGTAGGGCTCTCCCTTTCTTCCCTCCTCTGTGGGGGGGATTGGCCCTGCCTTCCTCTCCCCACAGCAGGTCTCTGTCACTGGTCCCTGGGCTGCCTTTTCTTCCGTCCCCTCGTGGGAGGGTTGCTGAGGGTTTGTGGGGACTCGGCTGTTCCCCTTTTTTGTTCTCCATGCGCCTTCTATTCTCTCCCACCCATCGGCCCCCCACAGGAGCTGATGCAGAGGGAAAGGCCAGCCCTCCTCCTCATCTACCTCCACTGTGCCAACTGCTTGCAGCTGAGCCTTCTCCACCCAGCTGTCCCCACTTGTGGCTGGAGGCCGAATGGTCAGCATGGTGGAGGAGCCAGCTGAGCTGCTGCCAGGCAGCTGAGTGGCCGACAGGGAGGTTACCATGGCTCTGGTGCTGGTAGCTGCTGCCAATTCGATGCAAGTTCCCTCCAAACATCGGGGGACCCAAAGCTCTGGGGTTCATGAGCCACGAAGTTCCAGCGTGTTATGGCAGGGAGCAGGGATAAGTCTGGGTCATCACTGTGACAGACTCTCCCTCTCAGCTCCCGGTGATGGCATGAAGGTAAAAACCTCTCTGTATGTGCAGCTATCTGCTCAGCCATATGGTCTGTTCTTTGCCCTCTGCCAGCGATTCCTGTTTTGCTGAACCCTCCTGGTCCCCCGACGTGTCTCATTCTAACAGCTGAGGGAAGAACAGCAGCGGCTGCAGCTTATCCCCTTCTTTCTCTCTCATTGGGTCTGTGATTCTCGGTGATGAAATAAAAGGATGCAAGTTCCCTCCCTGCTTCCGGTGTCCATGCAAACACAGGTGGGGCGGGGTTCTGTCAAATTTTGGAGGCTTAGACAGTTGTCCCAGGATTAGAACCCTATATCTGCTGTTGCCTAGTCCTTCATCCAAGTCATTTAGCCTCTCCATGCCTCAGTTTCCCAGTAATGTGAGACATATAAGTAGAAACTGCTGTTAAACCCAAGCTGTGGGAACAGAGTTCAGGCTGCTTTGTCTCCTAGACCTCTCTGCTCACTCCATCAGACCTTTTGGCTAGTCAAGGAGGCTCTGCCCTCCCTGTCAAAAATTTGCCGGTGGGAAGCCTTGGCTGAAAGTGTATTTGGTGTGTCCCTGACATCCCAAGAGTGAAAAACGCTTTGCAGGGGGGCGAGGGGGGGGGTCACTAGTTGTTGCAAGGATGAAAAAAATACCAGTATTTCAGACATTTCACAAAAAGGCAACATTTGCCTAAAAACATTTTTTCCCAGTATGACGAATTAGGTGGGTGAAGGGGGAATTGCTTTTAAACGACTTGGATTTAAACTATGCCCATTTATAATGGGTGGGGTGCAAATCAGCATAGCTCACTGAGGTCAGTGTCAGTTTACACGAGATGAGGATCTGGCCTCCTTTTCTGTTCATGATTTGGAATCTCAAACAGTTGGGGTGGGGGTTTGAAAGGAGGGTTCACCATTAAAATGGTTTCCTTCAGCTCCCCAGGGCAACTGCAAACCCCCAATGTCTCCTGGGGTTTGAAGCCCGCCCCCCTCATTCCCCATTGTTCCCAGGTTTCTCAGTAGATGGACTGTGATTGCTTCAGCCCAGTGCTCCCATTATATGCAAGAGGAAGAGTTGATCTGAACAAAGTACTAAAATAAACTTGCCAGGTTCAGCAGATGAAGGGAACAGTCTGGTAAAACATCCAAATAATGGCAGGAACCCACAGCGCGCTCTCACAACAGCTGCTTTGCAGCATTCCTCCTTGTCCACGTTTCCAGCTCTCTCTCTCTCTCCCCCTGATCTATCTGTGTGTCTAATTTGGGCATTCTGAACATACGAACAGCTGGACTTGAATGCCTCCTGGACTGTTAGGAGGTAAAGGCAGTACCATATGCCATGAAAGGTAGTTTTCCCCTTGGATGTGAAATAAGGATTCAGATTTGCTGATGGACCTTAGTAATGATGAGCATGTTAATGATCCACCTGCCGGTAACATACAAGCAAACTGAGAGATGCATGTTGGTTGATTTGCTAGAATTTTATTTGATGTTCAAGGGTGAAATCAATTAGTAGAACGCATCAGTATCTATACATTAACTTATTTCTGCAGGAACATCTATCTGTCTATCTATCTATATTAGCATAGCACCTTGGACCTGGAATCCAGCTGGAGCAGGAATCCATTGGGCAGGTGCTCTGCAAACACAGAACAAAAAGCGAGTCCCTGGCCTAAAGAACTCTGAATCTGTTTTAGCTTAAAGGAATTCTGCTGTGCCCGCTTTCTCATGGGAACCTAATATATTCTGCCTGGTTAAGACCCAGATATCAGTGGGCAAGTAAGTCCTTGTCCATCAACAAGGGATCTATCAAGATTTATCCAGTGAAGAGCGTGCCTTTTGTTCATTTCTATCTTTCCTGGAAGCTGTACTTCCCTCTCAGGGTCTGCGACACAGAGAACCGCCCACCAGGTTTGCTGTCATGGTTCGCAATGTCCCCAGAGCCCTGGGGGAAAAGTACAATCAGGTGTGTTTCATCTTTCCCCTGGAGAAAGAAAATTATACCGAGGAATATGAGCCATCAGACCTGAATTCTCCCTGGGCCATTGGGAGATGAAAGTCACGTCAGGTGTCAGTTGAAAGGAAATTTCCCCTGCATTTGCAGTAAGGCCTGGATTTGACTATGGACCTTGATCGCACAATAACTGGGATGTTCTGAACACTCATGTCCCAGACGGTGGGACCATAATATAGTCCCCAGAGTCTGAGATGCTTAGCTCTTTCATCTCCCACTGACTTCAAGGGGGGTTGAGGGAGCGTTGCACCTGGTGGTGTTGGGGCCTTCATTTGTACAGCTTCCACAATAGCGGCTGGGCTGGGATTTCCCTGCTCTGCTGGGGGAAGGGAACGCACAGGAGGTGGGCGGGCGGGGATTGAGAGGAGGCTGAGGAAGGAAAGATGCATCTCCCCCTTTGATTGCTGGATGCAGCTCCCTGGCTCACCGTGCTCCCGAGCACAGTGCTTGGCTTGATGTGCTAAGGAGAAGGTCTTTAAGCTGGGTTGTTCAAGGGTGCCTGGGGGAATTAGGTGCCCAAGTCCCACAGCATTTTGGTGGGATTTGGGCACCTCCCTTATGCCCCTTCGCAAATCACAGCTTAACCCACAGCCACATTTTGGGGGCTTTAGCGCCTCTCTCCCTCCTGGGTTTTGCATGTTGGTTTCCTGAGGGCAGAAGCGTCTTGGGACCATTGCCTCGCAGAGATGGGATCTTTCTGTCTTGGCCTGAGGGGAAGGAGGAGCAGATTCCATCTGCCCAGGGAGACCTTTGGCTCTTGCTGGTGATCTTTGTTTTTAGTTGATGCTCTTTTCTTTTGAAGCCACTCTCCCCCATCCGTTCATCATATCTTTGCTGTACCCTGCCCTGCTGGGGCCATTCTTGGTAGAGCAGAGACAGGTGTGTGTTTGCCTAGGTCTTCTCATGCTGGGGCTTAATTGCTGAATGGTTTTGTTGGGAGGGCGCTGAGCGAGAGGGCAGGCAGATCCAGCCTGACTGGGAGAAAATCCTGCCAAACCAAATCCTAGCATGGCAAATCCCCCGTTTGCTCTCACCTGCTTTAGCTGTTTAACCCTGTCTAACTCTAGTCCTCCTCTAATCTAGTCCCATCGAGCCTAGGCTAGCGTGACTGCCTGCCTGCTCAGTCCAGTCTAGCATCATCTGATCTAATTAATCTGCTCTAATCTTTGTGCTCCCATCCCTGGGGTATCTAGGCACTGACTTGATCCTGAAATCCTGCCCCAATTGCAACTCCTGCAGTGACTCCCAACATCTTCTCAGCATCCCACTCCTCCCACCGCCTGGGGGATCTGTCCCTCCCTGCTCCAGGGAAAGTGACCACTACAGTCGGGTGTGATCCACAAGCCAAGGAGACTCCAGCAGCGGGGGCCCTACGTGGTCCAGCCTTCCTGTAGGCAGCAGGGGATGCTGGGCTAGCAGCATGGGACGAGCTCTAGCCACTCACTCCAGCCCAGTAGCAGCTGGAGAGCTAGGGGGCCAAATTCTGTTCTCAGTTACACTGGCACAACCAGGAGCATTTCCATTGACTTCAGTAGGGCCACTCTGGATTTACGCTAGCGTGGATGAAAGCAGGATCCGACCCACTGTGTTTTTCCCCGATTGACCATGCTGTTGTTTTAAATCTTTGATTGTCGTGTTCCTCTCTGGCGCTGCCCATGTTGCCATCCCCCTCCTTACTTCCTGTCTCGCTGCAAGTGCTGGCCGTTATTCGATGGAGTGCTGCAATGGGCACACTCAGGCACTGCAGCTTGCTGTGTCAGCAGCTAGCTGCCTGGTGGAAGGCACAATCAAACATCGGCTACAGCAAGGAGGAAGCAGCTGGTCAGACTAAGCACAAACGGTCTCTCCTGGAGCGGCTGCTACTGCGTTAGGAGGCTGGCTGGCGGGCTGAATCCTGGCACGTCGTGTCCTGCTGGGTGGATCACGCTGCAGTGAAATGGAGGGAATTGATCCTGGATTCCTTACACGGGCAAAATGCCACTTGAAATCAATGGGAGATTTGCCTGAGTAAGGAGTGCCGGTGAGAGGATCCTGGCACGAGTGCTCCAGTGGGTGGATTGTGGGGCACTCAGATGCTGGGAGTCCAAATCCAGGCACTAGTGCTGTGGCACGGATCCTGACTCCTGCACCAACACACACAGTTTCTGCTGTGCTCAGTAGCTCAGAGTCCGAGTCCTGGCACTGGTTCTCTGGGCCATGGATCCTGCTGCACAGAGCTTGACCCTAACCAGCAGCTGTGTCACTTCAGAGCTCCTCCTACCCAGACACCATTCTTCTGGGAATGCTAAATAACCCTCGTAACATCCATGCACAGGGCCTTAAAGGCCTAATGCCATCCTAGTTTAGCTTCTGTTGAGCTAGAGGAGCTTTTGGGAGGGGGGCGGGGGGGTTAGGTGTTTGATCCAGTTCAGATCTGCAGTCTGGAAATGGCCGTTTGTGAGACCCAGGGAAGATGAGGCTGAATGGTTTGGGGGCCTGTTGCAGACTCCTGCCTGGGATAGGGCTGTGGCACGCTTGAGGTGTGGCCGTCACTTGGGAGCCTTACATGGATCATGCTTGTGAAGCAGAGACGGCTTCTTAGAAAGGCCTGTGGCTCACTGCCGTTCTCTCATCACGGGCTGGGACTCCACTTGTCCAGTGTGATGAGATGGTGTGTCCTCGTCAAAGCACTGATTTCTTCTCCTTCCCTAGCCTCTCTCACTGGGGTTTGAAAGGAAGATCAGTCTCCTGTCCCAGATGAAAGCAGGGGGACAGAAATGTAGGAGGAAAGGGAGCCATCTGGGACTGAGTTTCGGTTGAAACTGGACCGCACTAAGTCTTGGCCTAAGCATGGGGGGAAGGGCCTACCCTACACGGCTATTTCTAGCCCTGTAGTGCAAGACCAAGTCAGTTGACCTGGGCTCTGAAATTCGCTGCTGAAGGGGAGGAGAGGGGGATTGGTTTGGGGGTTTCTTTTGACGAACCCTAAGCCTGGGCTCTGATTCAGGTTTGAGCCCAAGCTCCCCTTCTGTCCATACACAAATCAGTCCAACTCTGGTCAGCAAGCACTCAGGAGCAGGGGTGGGGTCAGAGCCCAAGTCCCACTGCGACTTTGGTCCAAGCCCTGTCATTTTGTAGTGTGGATGCAGATCAAGCTGCAGACCCAAGTCAGAAGGTCTGTGCAGTTCAGTGTGGACACATTAGTACAGCTGTGAGACCTGGATCCAGCCATTGTAAAATCAGGTTTATAATCCAGTGTGATGCCCATGTGTGGGCTTGGAAACATGCAGTGCACAAACCAGATCAACAGACCGGACAGGCGGGGCAGGGTTGAGGGGTGCCGGAGCCATTCCAGAGAGGTGGGGTGGGGTCGAGGTGTGCCAGAGCCATGCTGGAGAGGCAGGGCGGGGTAGAGGGGTGGCGGAGCCATACCAGAAAGGCGGAGCAGGGTCGAGGGGTGCCAGAGCCATACTGGAGAGGTGGGGTGGGGTCAAGGTGTACCAGATCCATACCAGAGAGGTGGGGTGGGGTTGAGGTGTGCCAGAGCTGTACCGGAGAGGCAGGGCAGGGTCAAGGGGTGCTGGATCCATACCGGAGAGCTGGAGGTGGGGTGGGGTTGAGGGTGCTGGAGCCATACTGGAGAGGTGGGGTGGGGCAAGGGGTGCTGGAATCATACCTGGGGGAGGTCGAGGGGTGCCGGAGCCATACCAGAGAAGTGGGGTGGGGTTGAGGGGTGCTGGAGCCATACCGGGGGGGTCGAGGGGTGCTGGAGCCATACCGGGGAGGTGGGGCGGGGCAAGGGGGCGCTGGAGCCATACCGGGAGGGCGGGTGAGGGGTGCCAGAGCCATACCGGAGAGGCAGGGCAGGGCAAGGGGCGCCGGAGTCGTACCAGAGAGTGGGGCAGGGTGAACCTGGGCTCTACTTGATTTACTGTCTGACCTATAGTTGTGGCACTTGCTTTGTTATGGTCTATGTGCCCAGGGCTTTCTTTTGTAATAAATTAAGCCACAAAAGCCATTTGTACTCAAAAGACTGGACTATTTCTGGGGACTCTGAAGGAGGGATACTGAGGCTGGCACACGTGGCGTGCCCCAGCCTGCCACAGGAGAGCACTCCAGGTGGGGGGCACCTTATGACGGTGCCACTTTCTCATCCATCACCAGTGATTCCCTTTTCATCTGCTTTGTGGGTCTCCCTGTTTGAATCCAGCTGTCTCCTGCTTTACAAATACTCTTTCCTCAGTTACTCGCCCAAGCTGCAGGACCTTCCATTCATCACTGGAGTGCGAAAGAAAGATTGGCACTGAGGAGTCCGCTGGGCCTGGCAACTTCACTGAATAACACAGCGTTCCGGAAGATCACTCATTTCCTCCCCAGGAAGGCCCCACCATTCAGCCCTGGCTCTTGTCTTCCTCCTGCATGTGCCAAACAGCTTACGTTTTCGTGATGCCTGGACCCAGTTCAGGTGTTTTGCTGGTGAGGGCCATGCTGGGTAAATTCCAGCCTGACTTCCCCTGACCATGTGATGTGGAATCTGGTTCAGCCTTTGTTTGGTAAAGGAGCAGCCTGTATCATAGTCCAAGCTGTAAAGTCATCCTATATCCTCTGAGCCCACTGCAGCCCTCACTGGGACAGATCCAGAGGCAACACCTTATTGAGAGCTGTCAGAAGGACAGTGGGGAGGAAGGCTTAGTTCTGAGGTTTCTCAGGCTTGGGTTTCTCTGGAGCACCAAGTCCTAAGCTACAGGCTGAAAACAGAAACTAAGAGTATGCCTACACTGCAGTTAGACACCCGTGGCTGGCCCGGGACAGATGACTTGGGCTCGCGGGGCTTGGGCTAAGGGGCTGTTTAACTGTGGTATAGACGACCAGGCTTGGGCTGGAGGCTGGGCTGTAGGACCCTGCAAGATGGGAGGGTCCCAGAGCTTGGGATGCGACCGAGCCTAATGGCCACACCACACTTAAACAGCCCCTTAGTCCGAGCCCTGCAAGCTGAGTCAGCTGGCCCGGGCCAGCCGTGGATGTCTAAGTACAGTGTAGACAGACCCTAAGAGCCTGGCCCTGCTCCCACTGAGGATGCTGGCAAAAATTTCCATTGGCTTCCATGGCAGCAGGCCAGGCCTAAGCCCAGATTTTGATCTCGGTTACACTGGGGTAACCCATATGATTTCAGTGGTTTACACCTGTTGCAAAGGAGCGTACTACACCTTTAAAGGCAAGTGGGTCAGGCCGGGATGTAATCAAGGAGGTGCCACCCACCCTACAGCTGGGCTACGTAAACAGCTACAGGCAGCTGAGCAAAAGAGAAGTGGGAGTCGAAGCTCTAGGTGGCAGTAGGTGATGGTTGTTTCATCTCAGGCTCCAGACCAGCCTAACCAGAGGCTCACTTTGTGGGCTTTAAGTTGTGAAGCAGGGTCCTGAGGTGAGGCCCTTGTGAGCTGTTTATTGTGCTTGCTCCTGTCCTGAAATCTTATTAAACAAGGGACGTGCTGTTTTGTTAGTCTGTGTTAGCTGCTCCTGGCTCTAGGCTGCTAAAGGGGACCTACTGCTGCCCCAATAGGGGAAGGTGAAGGTGGGGCACACCTGCAGTACCATGCCAGGCTGCTCTGTAACCCACACATCTTCTGGGCGTGGGGTTCTGTCCCATCTAGTGGCACCAAAACCACTTAAAGAGAGAGAGAGAGCTAAATGAGTCTGCTTTACAGCCAGTTAGCTTTTAGTTCATGCGGTAGAGGCTCCTGCACTAATCTCCAAAGGTCCCAGCTTTGATCCCACCCGCCGACGTCTGGGGTCTGTCAGCATTACACCTGCAAGGGTAGTGATCAACGACTCGATGTCTAGTTGGCAGCCGGTATCAAGCGGAGTGCCCCAGGAGTCGGTCCTAGGGCTGGTTTTGTTCAACATCTTCATTAATGATCTGGATGATGGGATGGATTGCACCCTTAGTAAGTTCGCAAATGATACTAAGCTGGGGGGAGAGGTAGATACCCTGGAGGGTAGGGATAGGGTCCAGAGTGACCTAGACAAATTGGAGGATTGGGCTAAAAGAAATCTGATGAGGTTTGACAAGTGCAGAGCACGTAGGACGGAAGAATCCCATGCACCGCTACAGGCTGGGGACCGACTGGCTAAGCGGCAGTTCTGCAGAAAAGGATCTGGGGATTGCAGTGGACAAGAAGCTGGATATGAGTCAGCAGTGTGCCCTTGTTGCCGAGAAGGCTAACGGCATATGGGGCTGCATTACTAGGAGCATTGCCAGCAGATTGAGGGAAGTGATTATTCCCCTCTATTCGGCACTGGTGAGGCCACATCTGGAGTATTGTGTGCAGTTTTGGGGAACTACAGAAGGGATGTGGACAAATCGGAGAGAGTCCAGCAGAGGGCAACGGAAATGATTAGGGGGCTGGGGCACATGGCTTTCCAGGAGAGACTGAGGGAACTGGGCTTGTTTAGGCAGTGTCTACACTGCCACTTTCAGCGCTAGAACTATAGTTGGTGAGGGGTGTGAATAAACCACCCCCCTGAGCGACAAAATGTTGGCACTGAAAAGCCCCAGTATAGACAGCGCTTTAGTGAGGGGAGCCGCGCTCCTGGCGATAAAGCTACCACCCCTCGTTCGGGATGGTTATTTTTGATCACTGGGAGAGCTGTCCCCTGGCGATCAAGCATAACTACACTGCCCACGTCACAGTGCTGCTGCGGCCGCAGAACAAGGAGCAATGGTCTGAGGTTGCAGTCGGGGAGGTCTAGGTTGGATATTAGGAAACACTATTTCACGAGGAGGGTGGTGAAGCACTGGAATGGGTTACCTAGGGAGGTGGTGGAAACTCCATCCTTAGAGGTTTTTAAGTCCCGCTTGACAAAGCCCTGGCTGGGATGATTTAGTTGGGGTTGGTCCTGCTTTGAGCAGGGGTCGGACTAGAACCTCCTGAGGTCTTTTCCAACCCTAATCTTCTATAATTTACATGTATGTAACCCAGAGTCAGTCTGCCCCTCAAGGCCCAGTCCTGCATGGTGCTAAGAGCCCTTGACTCACAGGGGATCAGGGCCCCCCGTGCCCTGCAGGATCAACCCCTAAGTGACGGCTGAGGAGTGTGTCTGTTGTTGGCTCAGGGTAGAGGCTGGCAGGGACGCAGTCCTGTTCCCAAGGGAGGTAGTGGAAGCTTGTCACTGACTTTGTGGGGAGAGATGGGGCCCTTGGTGGGGAAAGAGCAGTGTAACAGCAGCATTGTCCTACAAGGAGACACGCTAGGTGACGTGGAGGCAGGGGTGGTGAACAGAACAAGGCATCCCTTGTGGAATAAAAGAGACGATCTCAGAACCAGCCCTTCTTACCCTGCACTCCTTGCAAGGAGATGCTCTGACAGAAGAGACACCCCGTCTCCATGCTCGGCTTTGAGCCTTCCACTGTGAGATGCCGAGGTTTCACAGAACACACTGAATGGGGATCCAGTCTCTTTACCATTCCAGTGGATTCACCAGAGGCTCCTGGAGCAGGATAGGTACTTGAAAAGAGGCAGCTTACAGGTGCCAGGAGCTGGTGCTCCTGCATCTCAGATCACAAGTCTTCCCCAACCAGTGCTCTTGCACTAATCCCCACAGCAATGCCTGCTGGGAGAGGCTGAGACTAGATTAGCTATGGTTGGCTGCTCCCGCCCCATTTGCAACATTTGGTCTTGAAAACTCAGCACAGGTTAAATTGCAGCAGGGCAGGTCTGTGTCTATGTAGTTTGCTCTTTCTAATGTGGGCGTGGTATAAGAGGCTCTTTGAATGCATAGGAAAGAAGCGAACGTTTGTTGATAGCATGAGCTGGGAGGGCCAGCAGAAGCAGAAGGGGGCTGATAGTTTTTTGTATGTCCATCTCCCATGCAGTCTCTGAGGTGGGGGCATATTTCAGATCCTTTCGGAACCCCTCCCACTCCTTCCAGGGCGCTATTCTCCTAGGCAGCAATCTCCTCGTTCTTATTTCCATGAGGATTGATACAGTGTCATTTAGGGGCCTGGGAACTTCACAGGCAAATAAGGAAGGGGGTCGGTTTCGGCCAAAGTGGGAGTAACTCCACTGAACCAGAGCTGGATGGGGCCCCAGTACCTTGCCTTGCTCATGAGGAATTAGTATTTGTCCAGAGACCTAGAGCCATTTGTTTTTTCTAGTGCTCCTGGCCAAGCTGGAGCCCTGTAGGTGACGGTCCCAGGAGAGGGTGGCCTGGGGCTGATGGAGGGGATGGAGTTTGGGGAAGTAGGATGGTCTGTTTGGCCTGTAAGCCCTTTGGGGTAGGGACTGTCTCTCAGTGAGCGTCTGTACAGTGCTTCCTACCATGCTTGAGGCCTCTGGATTGTACCTCACTACAGACAGTGCATAATAATGAGGGGGCAAGCACAGTCCTGGGGGGAGGTGACAGAGAGCTGGCTAGATGGGGTGTGAGGGGAGGAGGGTGGGGTTTGCTGCAGTGGGGCAGTGAGGTTTCTCCTTAGAGAAGCTGGGGTTTGGGAGCCTAGACTCAGGCTGAGCATGTTGCTCCTTGCCTTGGTCTCAGGCTGTGCCTGTGCACTGGGGTGCTTAGAACGCCGCCCCGTATTGTGGGGATCTAGCTGCAAATGCTCTTCATAAAACACCAGGGGCATGCGGGCCAGGGGAGCCTTAGCCTTCGCGATGGAGAACCGAGGAGCTGCTGTGTCAACCAGCCATCCTGGGAAGAGAAGCTCTCCTGCTTCCCATCACTTCTTGCTGCTTCGGCAAAGGAGGAGGTGGTGAAGAAGGCACTCTGATTCCAAGAGCAAGAACTAAAGCTATGGGGCTAGGCACCAGCTGGGAGGCAAAGGGAAGTGTCAGAAGGTGACTGGTCCCTTTAAGGGGTGATGGGCCCTGCCCCACCTGTGGCTCAGTTGGCTCTCCTCCCCAGGTGGGGAAAATCAGTGCTCCATAGCAGTAGGTGGCTAACTCAGCCCTGCCCGGGAGATTAAAGAGAAGCCTCCTGGGAGACAGAGGAGGAGAGAGAGTGGGGCAGACAGCTTGCAAGGGGGAAAGACAGAGTTAACAGGGGCTAGCCCAGAATAGATGAGTGATGGTTATAGCTAGCCTAAATTCCCCCTCCCCGCTCCTAGAAGGAGGGCTCTGGGAAACCAGTGTTGGACTTGAGAGGCTAATGTCTAATTGATATGCTGTAAGAGACTTAACCAATGAAACTCTCACAGGGGGAGTCTCCGTTTAAACTATTCTGCTTGGGAGGGGTGTCTGGGGGGAGGGATAGCTCAGTGGTTTGAGCATTGGCTTGCTAAACCCAGGGTTGTGAGTTCAATCTTTGAGGGGGCCATTCAGGGATCTGGGGCAAAAATTGGGGATTGGTCCTGCTTTGAGCAGGGGGTTGGACTAGATGACCCCCTGAGGTCCCTTCCAACCCTGCGATTCTATGATATTCTAAGAGTTAGCCAGGGCAGTAGAGGGCAGCGCACCGGCCAGGCCAAGCCATGCCACAAGGGGTATCCGGAGGAGTGGTTGTCTGTCACAGGTGGCAATGTTTCCCATTGGACTGGCAGCTCACAGCCCCCCAGGGTAGGTAAACCAGAGCCGTGTCCCTTCATCCTCCCCAGGTGTCAGCAAACACACTAGGTGCCCGCTCAGTAACGCCAAGTGCCTGTACAGGCCTGTTGGAAGGGTGGACTGCGGGTGAGGGCAGCCCGAGATGCAGTGAGGGGCTGGGGACCCAATGTAGGACAGAGATTGTAACAGAATGAATTTGCTCCCTTAAGAAATGGTGAGAATTCTGGGGGTGAGAGGAGGGGGAGACAGACCCCTGCGCATGTGGGTCCAGGGTGTGTCTGAGAGAGAGGGGTGAAGACCACCCTTCCTTGTGTGGGGTGGAGGGGGTGTTGGGAATGTGAGGGGGCAGAGAGGGCCCTGGGGTGATCAGTGCAGCTACACCTCCCATGCTGGGTTTGCTTTATGACCCCTCTGACTCTTGTTTTCCATTCTCCTCCCCAGCTCGAGGACAGCAGCTGGCCCTGTTGTGGCAGCCAGTGCCTCGCTCGCCGCCCACCCCGGGGACCCCACACGGTGACCATGTGGACATGCACAACCTGCAGGCTGTGAATGAGAGCGGGACCCTGGTGTGAGGTAGGCACCCCCTGCAGAGTCCCTCAGGCTGTGAGCGATTCCTGTTAGTTGGGGGCACGGCATCCACGGCCAGCTGGGGAGTGTGATCCCCAGCACAGCAGCACAAACCGAACCAGACACACGGTGCCATTGACCCAGGTGTTTCCAGCACCTGGATGGCTTCTCTGTGGGGAAGAGGGTTAAAGTGATTGCTGGTTATTGTCCCTTCCCCCACGACTGGAAATGCAACCCCCACATGCCATCCTCCTGCTGTCTCTTGCCCTTAGCATAGCAAGGAGTTTTGAGGGACTGAGCTGGAGCACAGCCCGACTAGCACCCTCAGGGCATTGCCTAAGAAACCGGCAGGCAAAAGCATTGGGTTCAAATGCCAGGAGATGCCAACTGAAGTGCTGCTCTGAAGATGATGGGCCTATATAAATAGCTGCTGCATTGGTGGGGGTGTCTGGATCAGGAAAGGAGGAGTATGCATGGGTCAAAGAGGAGAGAGCAGATGGGTCTTCTAATGAGCTCATCATTGGGGTGTCCGTGTGCTAGATCTACATCTGAAGGGATCCGCTGTGGGATGTGTGAAGCCAGGAAGGCTGCAGTAATCCTGCAAGTTGGGGCCTGTCTCTGCTCCGCGTGCAGTGGCTAGGCTGTCCGCACCAAGACAGCCCCCGGCAGGGTATATGGCTTGGCTGCATGAACCAGATGGCTTGCTGGCCGTGGTGGGACGAGGCCTAGAGAGTGGCGCCACGAAGGGTGTGGTGAGCAAGAGGCGGTTGTGCTGGTGCAGGGCTCTGTGTTCCTGGTGGCTGTGCCGCGGGGGGGGGGGGGAGCAGGGGTGGCCGTCCATTTCCTGGTGGAGCAGAGCACCGGGAGCAGCGGGGTCTGTGCTCAGCATGTGGTAGCATGGCTCCATTTCTGCTGGTCACCTGGCTCTCCTGCTCCCGCCGTGCAAGGTGGAAGCCAGGGGCCCAGAGTTCAAATTCTACACCTTTGTGCACACTGTTGGCTGGATGCCAAGGTGCCTGTCTCCCTTCCCCTCCCGCCCCCCCAGATACCAGTGGCCTGCCAAGGAGCTGTGTGAAATCCCAGCCAGGCTATCTCTTCCCCGAGGGGAAAAGCAGGATGCTTTGGCTTCTCTAGCTGCACAAATTGCTCTGTGCTGGGCAGGTGGGTCCAGGGTTCCTGAGCACTCTGCCCCTCCCATGTTGCTAAATGGGGTGAGGCCTCTGGTGATGTGGAGGAGGGTCCTGGTATGGAGTGGTTATGAACCACTGTGGTGCCACCATCTGCCAGTCAAGTTGCACCCTCAGATGACCAAACAGAGACGTGTGCTTTAGACGTGTATCTGGGGGACTGAGATGGTGTCTGTGGGAAATGGTTGGTCACAGCCGCCTCCAGCAGGGTTATTACAAAAAGCCCCGTGAGCCCGTCTTTCTAATGTTGCAGCCCACTCAGCCTTGTTGCTTGCGTTTTCCTCCATTTCCCAAGGATCAATGCGATCGCTCCTATAATGTAGAACAAAGCCTGGGGAACTATACGAGGAAGCCCACTAACAACGTATTCTGTCCCGGAGCCTGTGAGATCCATACAGAGGCGCGGTGATGGTGGGATCTACATGATGATGGGATCAATAGGCCTTACAGAGCCTGATAAGGAGCATTCATTAGTCGTGCTTTTCCAAGGGCTAGCAAAGGAAATAAAGAGGAGGAAAAATGACATCTACAAAACAGACTCAAAGCCTCCAAATTAACTTCCTGCCATGTGGCAAAACCAGCTCCAGGCAACCCCAAGTATTCCAGGACTCCAAAAATCAGGAGTGCCTCAAAAAAATGAAATTTAAAAAAAAATAATATATGGTGGGTTTTTTGTTTGCCTACAGGGTTGCTGTGCCTTCAGGGTGGACGTGAATCACATTTTCAGGTTTTTCTCTGCAAACACGTGGACTAGAAACTTACTCTTTTTAATAAAAGCTGAGATTCTCATCTCTGGGGGCTTGGGTTTTAAGATGAGCAGTAAAAATGGCAAGACTTGTGCTAACATCGCGAGAGTTGGCAGCGCTGAACAAGACACTGCCTTGTATGCAGGTGAGATGCCCAATTACTTCATCCCAGAAAGCGGAGAACAATTTAGATCTGCATCCTTGACAGCAAATTGCTTCTTCAGCAGTTATAACCTCTCATCACATTTTCCTGAGCTATCACTGCAGGAGAATCTATGGCATTTTGCACAGAATTACTTTTTTTTGCCCACCGCCTGTGCCAGTAAAAGGACTTATTTGTAGTCCCACAGTGTCATTTAAAATGATTAACAGGGTGTGTGTGTGTCTTTTATAGCAAGTGTAGTGTTAATGTATTGGATGGTTCCTTTTTCTTTTTTTGCCTGCCAACTGTGACATTGAAATTATGGGAAGGTCCTTCGGAAAGATTCTTTTATGTGGCTGAGGGAGATGGGTTCCAAAGAAGCAGGGAGTTTTGGGTGTCTGTGACTAAGGAACTGGGCCTAAGCACCATCACAAACCTTGCCATCTTCTGCTCCGAGGTCCAGGCCTGCTTCTTGGACCCACGCTCTCTGCTATAAATCCAGAGTAATGTGGACCGAAACCCCAAAACACCCTGCCAAACCAGTCCTCCAGTGGGGAGCAGACGTGAAAGAATGAACCACCTGTGACCGACATTAGTCCCATTGCTTAATGCACTGCTTGAAGGCGCTCAGATAGGGTGGTGTTCAGGGTGGATAAGAACCTGTGTAGGATGGTAGCAGTCTAATTGTGCCATCAGCAACAGAATGGATGAGACCAAATTCAGAGTGTGACCGGGAGAACTCCTAAACTCTTGTCTGTCCCCAAGTCTTGCTTGAGCCTGCTTCCTGTTCGATACTGTGCCGTCCCTGATGGTGCTGTGCCACATTTGTCATGCTTTCCATAGCCCAAGAGCAAAAGCTGTCTCTTCAGTTGAAAATGACTTTTATTTTAAACGAAGGGAAATCCACAAGAAAGAACAAAAGCTAAGTCTCCATAAGAGAGAACACAGTGTGCTGCTCTCCTCTGGAACAGGCTGCAACAGCAGTGAGAAAGTGGTGGCAGGGCAGAGAAATGTAAAGCACAATGGGGTGGGGGACGCTGCTGACTGTTGCAGATCTGGAACAAGAGGGCGGGCGGGAGGGGGGCGGGCATGTTACCTGGGAACGTCCATTAGCTGACTGAAAGACTGCAGGGTAGTGCGTGGATGTTTGTCACAGTACAGGGGCTTGAGCATGGGTCTGAGGACAGAGGTGAGGGAAAGAAAATATGAGGGGGCAGGGTTAAGTGCGGGGGACACCAGATTTTCCTCCCAGGGTTTTTAATTCTACCCAATGGCTTGGAATTCATAGAATCATAGAATATCAGGGTAGGAAGGGACCTCAGGAGGTCATCTAGTCCAACCCCCTGCTCGAGCAGGACCAATCCCCAACGAAATCATCCCAGCCAGGGCTTTGTCAAGCCTGACCTTAAAAACCTCTAAAGAAGGAGTTACAACCTCCCTAAGTAACACATTCCCGTTCTTCACCACCCTCCTAGTGAAAAACTTTTTCCTGCTGACTCCTTAGCTCCTGCTGGTACCTTTCAGATGGGAACAAAATGCAGGTACTAAGGGACAGGGAGGCTCTTCGCAAGCTACCCTAGTTACCAACCTCCACGTGCAGCGTAATGGTTGGAAAGTGGAGAGCACGGGCCCTGCAGGGGGCTGGGGTGACTCGCAGTCACGCGTCCGCTTGCGGGTAGTCTCCGTCTTCTCCCCCTCCCCCCTGTAATCACACGTACGTCTCTTCCCCTTAATTGCAGTTGCTTGATTTGTCTCTGGCTTTTTTTTTTTTATTTAGTTGACACATATTTGGTTCAAAGCGTTTTAATTATCCTCTTGGGACGTGTTTCATTTATTTATTAAC
Organism: Natator depressus; assembly: GCF_965152275.1. Taxonomy (NCBI): domain Eukaryota; kingdom Metazoa; phylum Chordata; order Testudines; family Cheloniidae; genus Natator; species Natator depressus. The sequence goes on from NC_134246.1 coordinate 25,370,678, forward strand.
GCAGAAATTGGAGCTGTCGCTTTTACTTTATTTTACTATATTTTTCCCCTTTTAAAAAAAACTTCAGCAAATAAATCTGTTTGACCAGCCCCTCTTTCCCCCCCCCCCCCCCCCAACTCCCAGCCTCCCTGAGACCTCCTCTGTCTGGCTGCTCTAGCGCCCCGGGGAGATGAAGTCTCACTCGTGAGGTTGGGAGTGTCTTTTTTTGGCAGGCAGAGGCCACTGCAAATTGGAAGGTGAATCATGTCACTGGTTCACGCCAAGCCCCCACTCGAGAGCCAGCATGGAAACTGGGAGCCAGGTGCCAAATGTCCTGGCGTGAGGCTCGCAGCCTTGCGAGAGAGCCAGAGCTGCCCACTGGCTCTTGCGGACAAAGCCAGCACATAGGATGCTGCCTCCCCTTCATCCTGCAATGTCACATGACAGCAGGTAGCTGAGGGGGGCTGGGGGAATAAAGCCATACTCCTGGTCCCCTTCTGGTCTTCTGGGACTCACCGGACAGCTGCCAGCAGTAGAGGGAAGCAAAGGGGAAGCAGGGGGCGGGGGCAGGGTGGGGGGTGGAACTAAGGCCATGTCTACACTAGGAAAGTACTCCGATTTTACAGAAGTCGATTTTTGGGAACGGATGGTATAAACTCGAGTGCATGCGTCCACACTAAGCACATTAATTCGGAGGTGTGCGTCCACGGTACCGTGGCAAGCGTCGATATTCCAAGCAGTGCACTGCAGGTAGCTATCCCGCAGTCCCCGCTGCCCATTGGAATTCTGGGCTGAGCTCCCAATGCCTGATGGGGCCAAAAATTTGTCGCGGGTGGTTATGGGTAAATGTCATCAGTCAACCCTCCCTCCCTCCGTGAAAGCAACAGCAGACAATCATTTTGCGCCCTTTTCCCTGGATTGTCCGAGCAGATGCCATAGCACGGCAAGCCTGGACCCCGTTCAGCTCACCGCAGCAGTTATGACCATTGTAAACACCTCGTGCATTATCGTGCAGTTTATGCAGAACCAGCACCTGAAAAACCAGGCGAGGAGGCAACGGCAGTGTGGTGATGAGGACATGAACACAGATTTCTCTAAAACTGCGGTCCCCCGCAATTTGGAGATCATGGTGTTACTAGGGCAGGCTCACGCTGTGGAACGCCGAAACTGGGCCCGGGAAAAGCACAGAGTGGTGTCACTGCATAGTGTTGCAGGTTTGGGGTGATTCCCAGTGGCTCCAAAACTTTCGCATGCTAAGGGCACTTTCATGGAACTTTGTGACTTGCTTTCCCCTGCCTTGAAGCGCAAGAATACCAAGATGAGAGCAGCCCTCACAGTTCACAAGCGAGTGGCAATATCCCTGTGGAATCTTGCAACGCCAGACAGCTACCGGTCAGTGGGTAATCAATTTGGAGTGGGCAAATCTACTGTGGGGGTTGCTGTGATGCAAGTAGCCAACGCAATCATTGAGCTGCTGCTATCAAAGGTAGTGACTCTGGGAAATGTGCAGGTCATACTAGATGGCTTTGCTGCAATGGGATTCCCTAACTGTGCTGGGGCTATACACGGAACCCATATCCCTATTTTGGGACTGGACCCACCATGGCAGCCATAAACCGCAAGGGGTACTTTTCAATGGTGCTGCAAGCACTGGTGGATCATAAGGGACGTTTCACCAACATCAACGTGGGATGGCTGGGAAAGGTTCATGACGCTCGCGTCTTCAGGAACACTGGTCTGTTTAAACGGCTGCAGGAAGGGATTTACTTCCTAGACCAGAAAATAACTGTTGGGGATGTTGAAATGCCTACAGCTATCCTTGGGGACCCAGCCTACCCCTTAATGCCCTGGCTCATGAAGCCGTACACTGGCACCCTGGACAGTAGTTAGGAGCTGTTCAACTACAGGCTGAGCAAGTGCAGAATGGTGGTAGTGTGTGCATTTGGGCCTTTAAAGGGTCGCTGGCACAGTTTACTGACTCACTCAGACCTCAGCGAAACCAGTATTCCCATTGTTATTGCTGCTTGCTGTGTGCTCCACAATCTCTGTGAGAGTAAGGGGGAGACGTTTATGGCGGGGGGGGGGGGGAGATTGAGGCAAATCGCCAGGCCGCTAAATATGCGCAACCAGACACCAGAGCAGTTAGAAGAGCAAAGCAGGAAGCGCGGTGCATCAGAGAAGCTTTGAAAACCAGTTTCATGACTGGCCAGGGTACTGTGTGACACTTCTGTTTGCTTCTCCTTGATGAAAAGCCGCCCCCTTGGTTGCCTCTAAATTCCCTGTAAGCCACCCGCCCTCCCTCCTTCGATCACAGCTTGCTTGCAAAGGAAATAAAGTCACTATCGTTTAAAGAACATGCATTAATTGATTATAAAAATAGGGAGATAACTCACAAGGTAGCCTGGATGGGGTGTGGGAAGAGGGAAGGAAAAGGCCACTTTAAAACTTGTTGAATGCTAGCCTTCTGTTGCTTGGGCTGTGCACTGGGGTGGAGCGGTTGGGTGCCCGGAGCCTCCCTCCTCGCATTCTTGGGCGTCTGGGTGAGGACGATGGAACCTGGGGAGGAGGGAGGGTGGTTAAACTGGGGCTGCAGCGACAGTCTGTGATCCTGCTGCCGTTCCCGAACTTCCGCCAGACGCCAGAGCGTGTCCTGTTTGATCCCGCAATAGCCTCAGCGTTGCCTCCTGCCTCCTCTGATCTTCCTGCCGCCACCTCTCCTCACGTTCATCGGCCACTTTCCTGTACGCTGCTATTGTGTCCCTCCACGCATTCTGCTGAGCTCTGTCAGTTCCGGACGACTGCATGAGCTCAGAGAACATTTAGTTGTGCCTGCGTTTTTTTCTCCACCTTATCTGAGATAGCCTTTGGGACGGAGGAGGGAGGCTTGAAACATTTGCAGCTGCTGGAGGAAAAAAGGGAGTGAAGTATTTAAAAAGATACATTTTACAGAACAATGGCTATACTCTTTCACGGTGAACAACACTATTCACATTACATAGCACATGTGATTTTGGTGCAAGGTCGCATTTTGCATCTTATAGTGAGTGCCTGTGGCTTTGGTGTTAGAGATCACACACGCAGGGCCAGGCAACAGAATTTGGATTGCAGGTGGCCATGATAAGCCATAGTCTTTCGGCTTCTGCAACCTTCATAACAGCAGCGCCCTCCTCTCCCATACCAAGCAAAGCACGTTGAGTTGGCCATTTAGTGCTGCGGTTTTCCTGTTAACGTGCAGCAGCAGAAACCAAACTAACTCCTGCTCCCCCACCCCCCCGCTATCCAATTCTCTGGGATGATTGCTTTACCCCTCACCCCACCGCGTGGCTGGTATCAGGGAAGATCCCTGCTAGCCAAACGCAAACAGCTCAGCGCCAATGCCCCCCCGCCCCACAACACCGCGTGGCTAACTGCGGGGAGGATTTCTTTTCGGCCACAAGCAAACAGCCCAGTAGGAACGGCCACCTCTGAATGTCCCCTTAATTAAATTCCCCTATTTCAACCAGGTTACCATGAACAACATCACTCTCCTAAGGATAACACAGAGAGATAAAGAACGGATGTTGCTTGAATACCAGCAAACACCAGGACCATACGCTGCCAGGCTTTGTCATGCAGTGATACCAGATTACTTGCTACTAGCATGGCGTGGTAAAGTGTCCTACCATGGAGGATGGAATAAGGCTGCTCTCCCCAAAAACCTTCTGCAAAGGTTTTTAGAGTACCTCCAGGAGAGCTTCATGGAGATGACCCTAGAGGATTTCCGCTCCATCCCCAGACACGTTAATAGACTTTTCCAGTAGCTGTACTGGCCACGAAAGCATCCCAAGTCCTCAGGGCTACTTAATCATTAAAAACCGCTTGCTTTTATAACATATATTATATTTAAAAAGGTACACTCACCAGAGGTCCCTTCTGCGGCTTTGTTGGGTTGGGAGGGTATTTCAGTCAGGGTGATAAAAAGATCCTGGCTGTCGGGGAAAACGGTGTGCTGTGTACGCTCCTCAAGCTCGTCCTCCTCATCTTCCCTGTCCGCAAAATCCTCAGGCATGGCGGAGAGTACCCCATCATTGGAGTCCACGGACAGGGGTGGGGTAGTGGTGGCGGCCTCCCCTAGAATTGCAGGCAGCTCAGCGTAGAAGCGGCATGTCTGGGGCTCTGTCCCGGAGTGTCCGTTTGATTCTTTGGTTTTCTGGTACGCTTGTCTGAGCTCCTTAAGTTTCACGCAGCACTGTGTTGCGTCCCTGCTGTAGCCTCTGTCCCTCATGGCCTCTGAGATTTTTTTAAATGTTTTGGCATTTCGTCTTTTGGAACGTAGTTCTGATAGCACGGATTCCTCTCCCCACACAGCGATCAGATCCAGCACCTCCCGTTCGGTCCCTGCTGGAGCTCTTTTTCGATTCTGGGACTGCATGGTCTCCTGTGCTGATGAGCTCTGCATGGTCACCTGTGCTGATGAGCTCACCTGGCCAAACAGGAAATGAGATTCAAAAGTTCCTGGGGTTTTTCCTGTACACCTGGCCAGTGCATCCAAGTTCAGAGTGCTGTCCAGAGCGGTCACAATGGTGCACTGTGGGATAGCACCCGGAGGCCAATGCCTTCGAATTGTGTCCACACTAACCCTAATTCGAAACAGCGATGTCGATTTCAGCGCTAATCCCCTCGCTGGGGAGGAGTACAGAAATTGGTTTTAAGAGCCCTTTATGTCGGAAAAAATGGCTTCATTGTGTGGACGGGTGCAGGGTTAATTCGATGTAATGCTGCTAAATCCAACATAAACTTGTAGTGTAGACCAGGCCAGAGAGAGCAGGGCACTTACAGGGCTTGATCTTTCCCCTAATTCTGAGCTGCCACCCAACCTGTGACTCTGCTGCCTTCCCTCACCTCTGATCTGCAACCTCATTGACTTCAGGGGAGCTGCTCCACGCGTGAGGGTAGGGCTAGCGGAGAAGGGCAGACAGGCGACCTTCCTCCCCTGCCGTAACCAGCCAGCACCCTGCCCCTTCCTAGCGTGCCTGACCCTAGAGAAAGGCTCGTACTGCAGAGCTAGGGATTAGGAGCAGAACTGGTCCAGAGATCCCCAGGCCTGCTCCTGAGAGCGGCTCTCCTGGAGGTCGATGGCTCTTTCTCTCTGCAGCGGCTGCTGATTAGCAAACACTCTCCCCAGAGCTGCATGCATTCCTGCCGACGACCTCAATCCGACTGGCGCGCCGACGGAGAAGAAACCAAAAAGAGCCAGCCCGTAGGGTGCACCGAACGGAGCTGGGCAAACAAATGGGATTGATGTGATTGCACGGCTTTGTGGTCAGCTCTAGGAAATAGAGCCCACAAGTCTGGCCACCCCTCCCTCTCTTCTCATGAGTAGGCACCACAGGGGAAGAATTGTCTCCCAGAACTTTAGGTGACTATCACAATGTGGGGCTTAAAAGAACAGCGGAGAGGCAAACCCAGGCTCCTAAGTCCCTGCACACTGGTTCTGTGGTTCCTGTGAATGGCCGAAGAGATGCAGGAGCTGAGGGAGGGGAAGTGCAATGGAGTGGTCTGTTTTGGTCTTTCCTGGCTCTAGTCTTTCATGCTATATGTGCAGATACATACAGGTTTCTCTCACTTCTTCCAAGCACTGCGCTTGAGTCTCCATTACAGCAAGGCTCTGATACTGCCCCGGAAGCCTAAAGGGGCCTTGAAATGGGCAGAAATGCCCTCCTAAGAGTAACCCCTGTGCAGCCAGCCCTCCTGTCAGCCCAAGCGTAAGGGGTGGATTAGAGGCACGTAATATGCTGAGCTGCAGCTCTCCTCTGCTTCTCAGGGCACAGTGGGGGCCAGGCAAAGTAACATGAAGGTTACAGCAGCCCTGAGACTGCTGTAACTTTCAGCAGGAGCCACGACGGCCCCTGCTCAGCCCCAGACAATAGGCCATGCTCAGAGGGATTAAAGCCACCTCCACCTGCCTGCTCCATCTGTAGTCATAGGAACAGAGTGACGGAGGCTCGTTGTCAATGGGAAATTGGCAGTCTCCCATAGGTGCTCTCTGCATAGCATTCCCTCGGTCACAGCACAGGCTCCCCCTTGGGTGGCTCAGCTCTGTGGGTGGTGAAGTGATGGCACAGCTGGCCGCAAGGAGGGCTAGGTGCTGAGAGGGGGGCTCCCTGATTGCCAGCACCCCCCGCATGCTGGTAGGTGCTTGGGAGTGACTGATCTGTGGCTGGGTGTCAGGCGGGCGGCCACGTAGGACACAGTTTTGGGGTGAGCCCTAATGTAGCTGCACAGGAGGAAAGTGGGGGATAAAGCTTTTTCCTCTTCCTGGTTGCGTCTGCGCAGATGGCAGCTGGGGCTCCAGGAGGGGTGGGGGAGGAGTTGGGCACCCGATACTCACCCCTACCAAGGAAATGAGCAGAGCTAGGGTTGCCAACTTTCCAATCGCACAAAACTGAATGCCCCTGCCCCACCCCTTCTCCAAGGCCCCGCCCCCACCCACTCCATCCCCCTCCCTGTGTTGCTCGCTCTCCCCCACCCTCACTCACTTTCACCGGGCTGGGATAGGGGGTTGGGGTACAGGAGGGGGGTGCGGGCTCTGGCTGGGGGTGTGGGCTCTGGGGTGGGGCCGGGGATGAGGGGTGCAGAAGAGGGCTCCAGGCTAGGACAGGGGGGTGGGGTGTGAGGGGTGGGTATGGGCTCTGGCCTGGGGGGCGCAGGCTCCAGGTGGGACAAGAAATGAGTGGTTCAGGGTGAGGGTGAGGGAGAGGGCTCTGGGCTGGAGCAGAGGGTTGTGGGGGTGAGGACTCCGGCTGTGGGTGCAGGCTTTGGGGTGGGGCCACAGATGAGGGGTTTGGGGTGCAGGAGGGGACTGGGGCATGGGGTTGGGACATGCAGGCTCCAGCAGGGAGTTTGGATGCAGGAGGGGACTCTGGGCTGGGGCAGGGGGTTGGGGTGTGGGAGATGGTTCCCGACCAGTGGGAGCTGCAGAGCTGACCCTTGGGACAGGGGCTGCGCATGGAGCCTCCCTGGATGCCCATGCATCTAGGGGCTGCAGGGACCTGGTGGCCGCTTCCGGGAGCTGCGCGGAGCTAGGGCAGGCAGGGAGCCTGTCTTAGCCCTGGGCCCCCACTGTGCCACCAACTGGACTTTTAACTTCCTGGTTGGCTGTGCCAACCGGAGCCACCAGAGTCCCTTTTTGACCAGGCATTCTGGTCAAAAACCAGATGCCTGGCAACTCTAGGCAGAGCAAGGGCTGGTGTTACCCCACCCCCATGCACCAGCCACCAGAGATCTCCTGGCGTGAGTGGGAAGGAAGCCACATCCTAATTAGGGGAGATGTAACTTCCTGCCCCCCGGAGCAGGGCGGGGTCAGGGCTCTGCTGCTCCTCCTGCTTGGCCAGAGCTGCAGCTAGGCTCTTGAGCCTGGATCCTCTGAGGTATTTTGGTGGCTGATTCCTATTGATTTCAGTGGGAGACAGGCACCTAAGTATGTTGCGGCTCAGGACCTCCTCACTCAGCCGCTACGCCGATTGTGTGTCAATTATGCACTCGCTGAGTTAATAATGAAGCGGAGCAGAGAGAGACAGAGGCTAAGAGATACAGGCCAGGGCGAAGAGAGATCTGTTCGGTTAGGTCGGAAATGAGAAGGAGAGGTGAGGCAGGGAGCTCCGACGGGCCTGTGGAAGAGGAGAAGGCTCCCATGCCATAAGCGGTGAGGTGTTTGCAGCGGGATAGAGGAGCAGCCAGAGCTAGGTAATGGAGCAGGAGGCAGGGGCTGAAATGAGCTCTTGGTCCCGTTTCCTCTCCTTGGTGTTTCTGTTGTGGGCTCCCTGCAAGCTGCTCCAGAGAGAAAAGGCTTTGCAGCCCTGTCTGGCATCACGCTACAACAGCCCCCGGTCTCGCTTCCCTGAGCGAGGATAGCCAGTCACGTCAAATCTGGGGTGAAGGGCCAGACAAATAACGATAGTGTGTATACACCAAGCACCTTTCATTGGAGGGGCTGAAAACATGTTACAATGTACCCACATTTGTATCAGTCCTGTGGGGAAACTGAGGCCCATTAGACGCCTGCACATCACACCAAACTGAGTGTGTAAGGGACTTGCCCAAGGCATCACGCTGAGCTACTGAGAAAGCCTTGATTAAAACCCAGGTTTCCTGCCGCCAAGCCAGGTTCTCTCACCACCAGACCATGCTGCTGCCCCTGGCCAAATGCACCAGAATGAGAGCCCCAGACTGGTTCTCTGTGTGACACTGGGATTTGAATGAGCCCCGGGGGAAAGCTGCTGCATTAGCCTGGTGCTTCATCACATTTCCTGCGTCCAGTTGAAAACGAGAACCTCGTGTTGTGCCCTGAGAGACTTTGAGCTTTTAATGAACACTCTGGAGCAATCCACTGGCACCGTGGGCTGGGGAAGAGTGCGTTGTTAGCCACTGTGTGGCCCTACAAGCATCCTGCTGCTGCAGAGCTGGGTGGGATGGGCTCGGGGGGGCACACCTTATTAGTGCTTGTGGTCTGGCTAGCCCCTGTTGCCAATAGCAGCATGCCCACTGGGGATGGGAAGCCTCTCCAAATCCTCCTCCACTGGAGCCATGGAGCGCTGGTGGCAGTGGTAATAGGGCCCTCTTCCCAGCACTCCCTTGAGTGCTAGGCTGGATTCCTGCTGGGGTGCACAGGACTGGGGTGGGGCCCTAGCCCTTCTAACATCCCTTATGCTAACAAGGCAGGTTTGGGTATAAGACTCAGTATTTTAGGGCTAGGAACTTTATTGGCTGCGTCAGCTAGGCTGGAGGGCTGTGTAGCGCTGACTCAGTAATGTGCCCGGGTTACTTCGGGGGCTGCCCGGAGAGAGGTGATTCCAAAGCCGTGGTGTGAAATCAGGAAAGGTCTCCTAGGACTGAGGCGGAGACAACCACTGGCCACCCATCTGCAAAGCACCAACCCTTGCACCCCACTGGACTACCCATGTGGTTGTATTAGGTAGGATTAAAACATAGACTATAAACCCTCATGCATCACAGCATAAGGCAACCGCTAATGGAGAAGGGATAGCTATGGCAGGTTATGCTATAGTTGGTTCATTATGAGGAGTTTTTTGCACCTTCCTCTGAAGTGTCTGGTGCTGTATATTCATTGTTGGAGGCAGGGTAGTGGAGTAAAGCTGCTGGTGTGATTGTATATGGCAAATCCATTGTTCCTTATGGGAGTTTGCCTGAGTAGAGGCTTAGTGAAAATTAAATAAGGGCAGGAGTATAGAAACTTCATTGCCCACACTGCTCACTCCCAAAGCAATATTAATATTCTTCCTAGATGCAATGACCAGCACTGAATGCAACACTCCAGACAGTGTCTTATATCGGGGTCCAACACTAGAGCACATTTTCTTTCCTGTATAGAAGCCTAACACGCAGGCAAAGCTTTCCCAGCCTGATGGATGGGGATACTGATAGTTGTCTGGCTGCGCTGTGTGATAAATAACAATCTAGACAGGTGGAGGGATTTGGATTGCATATAAAAAACTGGATGGATGGATGGATGGATGGATGGTTTTTTTAACGAGATGGGCAGAATAGATTCTGGTAAGTGAAAGTGATGGCTGCGTTTGAAATGATGGTGTGGGCTGGATGGGGAGACAGATTTGCATGGCTAGATTTGATAGGAAGGATAAGCTGGCGGGATAGATTAGATAAGGTAAAATAGATTAGGTAGATTCTCCAGACCCCTCAAGACCGAGTCATGCTTTTGTTGAGAGCATCTAAAGAAACAGGTGCATTAAATCCAGGACTAGCCCATCAGTTCCACCTTCTGACTGACAGTGAAGGAATGTGCCATTAACAGAAAGCTGGAGAACGCACCTGCCTTTCAATCACTACATTTGTTTTCTACACCATGAACATGGTGTCCTCTGCTGGCAGAGACCCAAGTGCAGTCCCGCCATGTATAACTCAGCACAGGTGGCCTGGTGGTGTTGGTTCCTGTTGAAAGAGAGAGAGAATAAAAACCAGTGTTGGACTTGCCTTGGAGCCATGTTCCTCAGTCTCCTCCAGTGAAGAGCAGTCTCCTGCTGCTGGGGGTTGCTGGCCTCTGTTCTCCTGCTGCATTTTCCAGCAGAGTCCATTTCATACTTGCTCTCAGGTCTTACTCTCTTTTGATAACTCTGTTTCACCTTGAGCTCCCATTAGCAGGAACAGGCCCATTCTGAGACAATCAAATCTAATGAAAAGCCTGGACAGAAAGTCTCTCCTGCTCACTGCATAACCAATTTATATCCTTTGGCTGGGAGGAGTTACAGAGAACGTTGGTCCATTTCTATGTCCCAGTTTTATTTGTCCCTGATCAGGATGGAATTTGGGAAGGATGGCTCCTTCGGGGACAGCACCCTGGTTGCCAGATGTTGATCCAAACTGGACCACCTTGAACGTTCAGTATGGAACTGGATCCAGATTTCACAGTTTTGGCCCATCTTTAGTCACCATATGGCAGAAATTTCCAAAGGGCTCAGGACCCACACCTTCCACTTACACACCAAAACAAGTGGCCAGCTATTCAGAGTTTGTCAGTATGTTGGGTGTAGCTCAGCTTCTGAGCTCTTAGAAAAATCTGGCTCCGGTTGTCGGTATTGAAGTTTGACAGTCTGGCTCTGGGCTCTTTGGGAAATTTGCCCCTCCCAGTTTGCTGGTTTCGAATATTTCAGAGGTTCTCCAAGTGCATCACAAACATTATTTATCTGTGAACACATCTATTAACTACCGTGACTGTATCTAGGTAACGGTCACGGTTTTGCTTTCCGTGTCAGGGTAGACAAACCCTGCACCAGATAGGAAAGGGTTAAAGAGCAGCCCTTGGTTCAGTTAGCCCCGCCCACTACACCTGTGCTGAGTGTTGGATTTAGAAGAGGAAATTCCAGCAGCAGAGGGCTAGCAGGGGAGGAGAGCAGACAGGCTACTCCTGGGTGGGGCAGACCACAGATGTAGGAGGAGCGTGGCCTGCTGGAGCCCTGGAGAGGAGGGTAGGCTGAGCCCAGATGTTTGACTGAGAAGAGCCACAGAGCCAGTTGCTAAGACAGGCTATTGTAGCTGGGGCCTGTCCACTAGGAAGCGGGTGACAACTGAGCCTGGCTGGACTGAGGAGTCTTTTGTTTGTACATTTATTGGATTTGGGCTCAGGGACTCCGTTACCCCAGAAGGGGCTGAATGCATTAAAGTGGCTTGGATCATTGTGGGCAAACTGAAGCAGAGCTTCCGCATTGCCATGCCCAGCTACAATGGCATGTGCTGGGATGGCAATTCTGTGATAGCCCTGCCCTTTAGCATGATTCCTGCTGGAGGTGGCTGCCGTTCTGCGTTCAATACAGATGTAGCACGTTGCAGTGAGAGACATGCATGCTGTGCTCTCTCTTGCAGAGACTTTATTTTTGTTGTTTCCCCGTCATCTAAAATAGATGTCATTCGGACTGGAAGTGCCTGTGTGTGGCAAAACATACAACTACATTCCCTATGCAATAAAGAGGTGTTATCCTCGTTTTGTCGGTTGGGAAACTGAAGCACAGGGAGGTGAAGTGAGTTCCCCAAGGTGTCTCAGTGAATAAGTGGCAGAGAATTGAGAACAAAACCCAATAATCCTGACTCCAGTTCCCTACTTCAGTCCCTGGAGCACACATAGGTCTCAATCCTCTCGGTGGGCCTCGGCTATGTAGATCCAGTTGTAGAATCGGGGCCTTACTCATAATGGACCAGATCCTGCCACTCTCACTCACATTGAGAAGCACCTGGCTCTGCAAGTTGGCCCATTGATTTTGAGCATTGGGCAGGATCGAGCCCAGTAGCAGGGAGATGGTGATGTGGACCCACTGCGTTTCCGTGGTATTTAACCCCTTCGCTCCTACACCTCCAGCCATGCTTTGCCCACACCTGTTAGAGGAACTTCCACTGCCCTTAGTGGATCACGGTACCATTGACTTTCCCACTTGGTTCCCACTATTTCTGGGATCATTTACTTCATGGTTGAAGATAGAGTCAATGAGGCTGGACCTAAGGCGTCGCTGTCCCTCATGCCTTCTCTCCCGTGTAGTATCCGTGTAACCCGGGCTGGACAGAGTTCCTAGCCCCATCCTATTCATTGTGATGGATCAGGAGCCTTCTCTCACCAGCACAGGCCAGCTTCAGGATGTGTGTGAGGAGGAGGAGAGAAGCTGAAGGCAATATTTCTGTAACCCTCCCCCATCCCCACTCTTATCACACTACCTGGAGTTCTATTTTCCCTTCTCTTTCGCAGAGCACTGCGGTATAATGCTATCAGCTCAAATACTGTACGAAGGGATTTGCAGTGCAGAGAAAAGCAGCCCACACGCTCAGGAGTGGCTGGTGGGAGGAGAGAGGAGCCGGAGCACAGCTGCTCTGCTTGGCACCCTCTCACCAGACCTGCCGGAAAAAGACTCTGGTTTTGCTGTGTTTTGTTTAGTGTGTTCACCTTCCGTTCCCCTTGGGGCTGCCTGGGCCAGCAGGACTTGGACCCACTGCAGCATGCCCCGGGGCAGTTCCCGAGACCGAATGCAGTGTAAGCCAGGCGAGTGGGTGGATGAATCTGAATCCTTGTGCCCCTTATGTACATTTGAAGAGGCAGTGTTGCCTAGTGGCTAGAGGACTGGCACTTGGCAGGCCTGGGTTCTATTCCCAGTTCTGCCACTGGCCTGCTGAGGGACCATGGGCATGTCACATCACTGCTCTGTACCTCAGTTTCCCCATCTGTAAAATGAGAACACATTTTGAGAACTATGGGTGAAAAGCAATATATGAAAGTTAGGTATTAGTATTGTATTGTATTATCTGGACTACAGCCTCCTAGAAGATTGGTGGCACAATGGTTAGCACTTGGAGCAATAAAATGCTGGACTGGGGGGATAGGAGTCGCTGATTAAAACTCCATCACTGCATTGAAGGTAATCTCCAAGGCAAAAAATAGCTAGAGGAAAGGACTGGAGTCCTGTAGAGAAAAGCCGGCTCAGGAGGGTGCTTGGGGCTAACATCTGCCTTTGGTTATTTATTGCTTAAGTTAGGAACAAAGATGAACCCCAGGAAGGGGATGAGCGTACGGGCGTGCGGCGGGTATGAGTCCCAACATATAAACCTTCACAAAGTGTGTTTCATCCTGATGTATAGATGGAATTCCCTTCACCCAGCACTGAAATACAGCTGTCTCTAGGTGCAAAGTGACAGCTGTGTAAGAGCGCACAGCAACTCACCAGTTATAGAGCGGGGAAAATGAAAAACGGTTCCTCTAGTTGAAAATATAGGGGGAAATTAGCTGGTCTGAAATCCCAAACTGGCATTTGGCCAAGACCCCCAGAACTAAAAATCCCTACTCTTGTCGTGAGTGCCATGGGATTCTAATGGCCGGGAGTAGGCAGGGCCTCTGCTCCCCCAACACCATGCTGCCACTCCGGTTCAGTTCTGAGTTCAAAAGGAAAGCACCACCTGCTGGCCCCTCAGGATCATGTAGGCAGCTGGGGAGGATGGTTGAATATAGACCCAGGATCTCTGCAGATTCCACATGCATGTCTTTGTTTGTCCCTTGTGGGTTTTTTGTACATTTCACTGCAGAATTCACAGGCGATCATGCAACTGAGTGAAGCTAGCCTTCACAGCAGTCCTTCAATGCCCATTCCCAGGGCTCTCTGCCTTCCAATCCTTGCTGGGGGGCTAGATATATGGTCTGTAGCCAAGAGATGACCTGGGTGCTCTGGCTAAGTATTCACAACCCTGTGGTCTCATCTGTGGCAGGGCTGAGAAGATTTAACCTTCCTTGTGAGTGAGCTTCTCTTGGTGAGGCTCGGGTGGAGGACAGTCAGCCATTTCCTAGCCTGTGACTCCAGGACAGGTTGCACCTCCAAACATCCAACTGGAAGAACTCATAGGACATCTCTCTGTTGCTGGGAGGCAGGAGGCTGCCCAGCCAGCTGAAAGGAGCCCCCTAGCATAGAGATCAGGCTGTTACTGGGCTTTGCTGCAAAGCCAGGGTGATGAACAGGGAGGATCTAGCCTGGTGTTTTCCCAGCCAAACCAAAATGTTTTCCCTTAAGCAGGTTTCAGAGTAACAGCCGTGTTAGTCTGTATTCGCAAAAAGAAAAGGAGTACTTGTGGCACCTTAGAGACTAACCAATTTATTTGAGCATGAGCTTTCGTGAGCTACAGCTCACTTCATCGGATGCATATCTCCTGCTGGTAATAGCCTATCCAGCAGGAGATATGCATCCGATGAAGTGAGCTGTAGCTCACGAAAGCTCATGCTCAAATAAATTGGTTAGTCTCTAAGGTGCCACAAGTACTCCTTTTCTTTTTCCCTTAAGCAGACACTCAAGAAGTGAGGCAGCGGGGTCCAGTGGTCATGGCTGGGAGTCAGGAGCTCTGATTGAGCCACTGGCTTGCTGGGTGACCATGGGCAAGTCATTTTGCCTCCCTTTACTTGTTTCCCTGTCTATAAAATCGGGGTTTGGGGGAATGATCCGCTCCTTCCTTTGCTGAGCTCTGGGAGATCTGTGGATGGGAAACACTGCAGAGAGCAATACTGCTACGTTCTGTGGGCTTGGTCCTGGCAGGCAGACTGAGGGTCCTGATGGAATAGCAGCACTGACCTCGGGTGATGAGGGAGTGGGGGGAGAAATGTAGGGATAATAAACGTTGCCCAGAAAATCCCCAAGCTGATGTATTCCAAAGGGGTGGCACATTTACTTTTCAGAACTATTTTATATTTAGCCTCCCCAGCATAAGTCCTCTCTGCCAGGGGTGGCCCAGCAATATCCACAGAGAGGGCAACACCCCAGAGGCAGGGAAATCACCCCAACTCTCACAATGGTTTAGAGGCAGAAACTGAACCAGGAGCTCCCAAGAACTACTCCTCCAGCCTTTTTGCTGGGGCTGTGGTGAGGAGCTCCCCTTCTGCACTGTGAAGAGTCAGTTATTCTGCATCTGCAGCTGTGTGGTAGGTAGATCCATTCCTAGCTGTGCTTTCCCCACCTGGAGGAACCAGGCTCAACTGCTGGGGCCAGGGGGGGGCCTTCCATTGCCTTTTGCATGGCTGCCTACTGCAGGCTGCCACAAGCCATCACACACCGGGTTAAACACCACGTTTGCTTGGCCCAGGCCCTGATGAGACCCAGAAAGGGCGGAACAGGAATCTAGTCTCACAATGATGGGAGCTGAGGAGGTCAGGGGAATGGTCCAAGCCCTTCCACCATCCTCGTTACCATCCTAATCATGACACAAACCCTGAATCCCTGCTATCAGCGACAGAAACAGAGGGAGCACTTCTGATCCCATCTTCCAAGCCATTGAGACGTCGGAGGAGCCATGTGGGTCCTTGTGTCTCTTGAGAAACTAGCATCGACACTTGCAAGACTGCCGTGGATAGTCGGGCTGCTTGTGATGGCCAACCTTGGAACTCCTTGCCAGAGGATGTTGGGAAGGCCAAGACTTTAACAGGGTTCAAAAATAGAGTTAGATAAGTTCATGGAGGATAGGTCCATCAATGGCTATAAGCCCGGATAGGCAGAGATGGTGTCCTGAGCCTCTGTTTGCCAGAAGCTGGGAATGGGCAACAGGGGATGGATCACTTGATGATTAACTGTTGTGTTGATTCCCTCTGGGGCACCGATCATTTGCCACTGTCAGAAGACAAGATGCTGGGCTAGATGGACCTTTGGTCTGATGGAATATGGCCGTTCTTATGTTCTTAACTGCAGAAGTCACTGTGTTGAGTGAGTACATACTGAAACACCTGGGTTTTGTCACTTCTAACAACTAAACAATAAATGTGCTTTCAAAAACCCACTGTTTCTTAACATCTGATAACTAGCAGATGGCATCTCAACTAAGTAAACTTAGGAAGTAAGTCTGCCATCGGATGGTGGATAAGATGGTTAGCAGAAACCATTTGTGATGGGAGCTGATAATATTTCACACACTGCATTTCAGCCCTAAAGATTGCAGAGCACTTTATAAACTATTATAAAATTATAAACAGAGGAAGAAACACACCTTTTGGGATCACCTTCTCCATCACACAACAGCAAAGTCACATGATCTGGGCGGGGCTGTGGAGAACACTGTTGTATCCTGTTGAAATTACAGGGGGAAATCAGCGATACAGGATGCCGTTACTGAAACACGGTCCAGCCAGGACACTTGAAAAATGCCATGAGATCTTCAATGGACACAAGTGGTTAGATGATGAGTGATTATGGAATGAGAACTTATGGAACCCCCATTACCTCCTCACGCCGAGCTACGGCAAGGGTTTCGCACTGGCTCAGAGAGAAACGTGCCACTTACTAACAATACCCGCATCGGTTCCTGCAGTGTGGCATTGAAGTTGTGCGATCCCCAAACTGGGGGGTTGGTTTGCTCAGATACAAGGGCTGCTCCAACTTATGGCAACCTCCCTGCAGCACCTCTGGGTTGCTCTGCCTTCCGGTATCCCTGTAGCATTGAGCAGTCCTGCACATCCCCTCCGACCACGCCCCATGCTCCCTTGTGCCAGAGGCTACATACATGTTGCTCCTGCACTGGGCACTGGGGGAATTCTCACCCAGCCTACAGCAGCCCCTAAATCTCTTTGGAGTGGTGTGTAGGGGAAGGGGGCCAGTGTGTTTTATAGTACAAGGCACCATTCTATTGGATTCTTATGGCCTAAAACCAGTTTAATTTAAAGTCATCTCAGATGATAAAGTTATCCCAGCCAGTAAGGGGAGGGACTCACTCAACCACTGCAACCCTCTCAGAACTGGAGCCACCTGGGAGGTGGCTGGATAGATGTATTTTCGCACACGCAGTAATCTGCTAATGTAAAAGTCTCAGCGCCAGCATCACCACTCAGGAACATTGTGGGCTGGGACATGTTGGGGAAGATTTTAGCTCCACAGAAGAAATTTGGCAGCTTGGGACAGATATAATCATCCTCCTCCCATATGCTAGATTCTATTTAAAAGGAAATTGTACCCAACTTCTTCCGACCAGCGCACTGACATTTCCAAAGGAAGCTTAAATACGCTCCCAAGTAGAGTTAGAAATAAATTTGGCATCGGCTGCCGAAACTTCAGCTTGAGCACAATACGGGTGATTTTTCGCTTAATGATCATGTGAATGGCTTGCAGTTGACAAGCACCTTTCACGCCGCAGGCTCCCAAATGCTGTACTTACAAGGCTGGCTTCTCCGGGTGCTCTAATGCAGCTGCCTCTGGGCTGGAATGCAGCATTTGGGTGGCATGTTCAGCAGCACTCATCACGAGCAAGTGAGGAATGCCCTCTCCAGCTGACACCGCAGGGCGAATGCAGGCAGCGAGGATGTAATGACCGGTGTCAGGATTTGGCTGGGACTCCAGGAACAACAGCCTTCCTTGCGACAATCAGTTGTGATGAAAAGACACCAATGTCTGCAGCATAGCACCCTCCTGGGGCACTAGGTCAGGAAGGCTACAGCCGGAAGAGCACCCTCTTACAGAGTCACAAGAACCACTTTCTCCAGTGCCCTGGCTCTGCCTTGGATGGCTCTCATCCAAACGCTGAGCCAGTCCAAGCCTGCGAGACCCCAAGCAGACCCAGATTTGGTGGGAATATGATTGCAAGTCTTTACACGCCACATTTTCAAAGAAGTCTCTACTTTGCTTACCGGGCTGGTTGCCAGCTTGTGTCTGAGGCCCTGAGCTGACTCCCATTGAGACCAAAGGCTTATCAGTTCATGGGGCTTGGATCTGGGCCCCACCTGGGGGTTTACCTTTCCTGATCCTCCCCCTCCCTTCTTTGCTGTCCCCATCCTCCAGGCCTCAGGCTGGTTTAAACCAGTGTGTGGCACTGAGATGGAAGGAGCAGACAGGCACAAACTCTGCCACCTCTGCCCTGCCATATGATCATACATGTTTCATGGGAAGAGCTGGAACAGTCTCCTCTTTCTCAGGCACCAAACCCACCCCACTTCCCTTCTCCTCCAGACCCCTCCTCAAAGCACGCTGCTGCCCAGCAGCCTTTCCAACAGCGGCCCCTGCAAGATTCCTGTCCCTCTCAGCCCAAATCAGCACCCCAGATCCTAAACAGGCTACATCCTGCAGTCCCCCGGGCTCTCAGCTGTATGGCGAGCAGCCCAGGAGCAGATTACAGATGAGGAGCAGAGGGGGTGGATACACTGGTGCCTTGTGCATTCCGGAGGTGCGTTTGTTAACTGATCCAAAGCTCATTGAAATCTATGGAAAAACTCTCATTGACCAGCAGGCTTTGGTTCAGGCCCCTGATAGGTACCACTCCCCTGGAAGAGGAACATGGCCCTCCTTGCTCCATATCAGTGGCAGACAGAGCTGGCGTGAGTGGACCCAGAGCACCCAGCACACTCCTGGTGCTGTGTACACTATACGTGATAGTCTGAGCTGGTAGCCCAACAATACCTGAGCACCTAGCACCTCTCAAGGATTGGGGCTGCACTGTGCTAGGTGCTGTACAGAGACGTCCCTGCCCCAGATTACCTGCAATCTAGGTCTAGCACACATTAGATGGACAAAACAGACACATGGAGGTAAGTAGAAAGGACAATGTACCACTAAGGTAAGCAGAAAAGCAGGGGTCCCAGCCCCCGCCGAGTCTAATCAGTGTCCATGACTCATCTCTGGATTACCCACATTTAGAATATAAAGGAAACCCGAAAAGGCAAAACCCGGGGCTGCAGCCATGGGAACTGAAAGCTCCTAGATTTAAGATGAACGCTATCTCCCATGATTGTTTCTCCACTCGTATTTATGGGAAACGAACGCACCACTTTGCAAGCAGCTCATGAGAATACCAGGAGGGCTCTGCTCTCCAGCAGCCAAACAAATGCTTGCAGTGTCTTCAGCCAGCTCCACGTTTTGGTTTAAACAAACAAATTCCCCCCAAGGAGGTTACTGTGTGTGCTGCTCCTTTTAGCATTCTCTTGGCCCCGTATCTTCGTTGTGCGTTTAACAAGCTTTCCCCTGAGTATTGGGGGTGGGAGAGGGGACTGGCTGGTGGGGATGGGGGAGGTTTCAAAGGGCAAAGTTGTTAGCAGGAGGAATTAAAATGGGGATGGTTTCCTGGCCTTTAGAGAGTTCGCAGCTTCACTTCCCATCCCAGACCGTGCATGCATGTGTGTTCATCTCCAGCCCGCCTCCCGGTGCCCCCCACAGCCAGACCCCATTCATTAGTTTCAGACCCTAGGCTGAGTCACCTCCCTGCCCCAGCTTCCTCTAGATCCCTGAGTTCTTAGTGAGACCTGGGGAAGGCCACCCCAACAAAAGGGAACCGCTGTGGGACGTTGCCTGCGGGATTCACTTCCTCAGGAGGAGAGAGATGCAAACGCTGCAGTTGTTTGATCCAAAGGTGGATATTTCTAGTTGTGCTTGCTAGATAAAGGGGTGGAGGGAGAAAGGCTGTTCTTGTACCTCTGGGCGTAAACTGGTCACTGCAGGGCTGGTGGGATCTGGGAGGAATCCACCTCCACTCTCCCCGTTGTCAGCTTTGCACAAGCAGGCAGGTACATGAGGGAGAGGACAGGTGGGTTTGTGGAGCACAGTCCTAGGTGTCAGGAGAGCTGGGTTCTGTTCCCAGCTCTGTCACTGACTCACTAGGTGATCCTGGGCAAGTCATTTTCCTGCTCTGTGCCACTGTGTTAAATGGGGACAAAGCCACCTACCTCACAGGGGTGCTGAGGCTTAATGACTTGATGCTGACAGGGCTCTTTGAGATTCACAGATGAAAGATGCTAACTAGGCAATGCCCCCCTGGCTATATGCCTGCATTGGGGAACACTCTGTATTAGGAACGTTAACTAACACAGCTTAGGGTGGACAAACACAGTCAGGTTTAAGAACATGTTAGCTAGCTGTGGCTAGCCCTGTGGAGCAGCTGCTGGGCTTCCAGGGACACCAAACCAGCCTAGAGCACCTCACTGAACTCAGGCAAAGTTGCAGCTTCATGTGGAGGTGCTTGGAAGCCATCACCCATTTAGTGGATGGACCCTCCCTTGTCTGCGCCCACCATCCTGGACAGGCCATGGGCCATGCTGCAGCCACCCCACCCCCCCGATAACGATGTGCTGATGTGACCAATAAACAAACAGCACCATGAAAGAGTGGGACTGGTTCCAGAGTCATAGGCCGATCACACGCGCACACGGAGGAATCTGCTTTGATCTCCTTCTCTTGGCGCAGCATCTCCCTCTTTCCTTCTGCTCTTGAGGGACATCAGGCTGAGAGCCGAAGAAGAAAGCAGGTTGAACCCATATGGTAGGATTAGCACTTTATCTCTGCCTCCGAGCTATACATGTGTTCCGGCACTGTCTGTGCCATTAGCTTCGTTAGAGCCGCAAGAGTGGTGGATTAAATCCAGTGAGCTGTGCAATGAATCTCATTGCTTGAGTCAGTTCTAAGGATTATTGCGAATTATGTAGATCAGAATTAAACTGCAATCCTGACACGGCCCAGTGTCTCCAGGGGAAAACACTGTAATTTTGCCGCTCCAGAGGTTTACTCTGATCTAGTTAGATGCTCAAACAGAGTCTTGTTAGGCCCCCAGCCATCGGGCTGTAAACACCCAGAGTTACTGCCTTCTTCTGTTGAGCTTTATAGAGCCTATGTAAACAACCAGTCACAGATCAGGGTGGGGGAGGAAAGGGAGCTGTGATGTGTCCTTTCCACTGCTATGCTATCAAAAGGTAGTAGCAAGGAATGGCTGGAAGACCAGGGAGACAAGGGAACCACTCACAGTGGTCCTCACTGGCAGGAGGTGTCTGGGCTTGCAGCTGATTAGATTCACATTCTGCAGGAGTTGAAAGTGCCTCATTTAACTGATACATGGAGATTGTTTCCTTCCCCTGGCCTGCTGAAATGCAGCCATCTCTGGGGAGGAAGGCAGCAGCCAATGGAAGTGTTAGGACAGGAAAGCAGAGGAGAACAACTTGACCAGTTGGGTGGAGGGGGGATTCGTGGAGTCAGAATGTACCGACCCAAGCTGGGGCTTGGGCAAGAAATCAGGATTAAGTTCCTGCCCCTCTCTTAGGGTACGTGGCCTGGGAACATTAGTGATCACCAATGACCCAGACCTGTGTTGTGTCTCTCTGTAAAATGCTATTCTGTGCAGCTTCTTATATCGTGCCCATCACCAGGGTCTCTGGCCACCTACCTGCAGAGCACCCCATAGTAGTATCCAGGTGCAGCACGGGAAGAGCACTCCCTTTGAAAAAAAAGCAAAAAAACCACCTGCTGCACACTGAGTTTTCTTCTTAGGTCTCCTTTCCATATTTTGACTTAACCTAACACTGCTTAGCTTGCAGCATCTCAGAGGGTCACAGCATTAATGGTGGTATAACTACAGGGGCTGATACAAAGCAGACCTGCAACCTGTTCAGGGTGTAGAAGTGGGAGAAAAAATTGTTAGCTCCATGTCCGGTCCAGTAAAAGGGAGGGCCTGACACATGAGTTCATACGTTCCTGTCTGGTCCCATTCCAGAATGAGGCATGGCCTAGCACATGAGTTGGTACCTTCCTGTCTGGTCCCATTCCAGAATGAGGCATGGCCTAGCACATGAGTTGGTACCTTCCTGTCTCGTCCCATTCCAGAATGAGGCATGGCCTGGCGCGTGAGTTGGTACCTTCCTGTCTGGTCCCATTCCAGAATGAGGCATGGCCTAGCACGTGAGTTGGTACCTTCCAGTCTGGTCCCATTCCAGAATGAGGCATGGCCTGGCGCGTGAGTTGCTCAATAGAGACTGCGGTGGGACATCAGGGGCTGCTGCCTTTGCATGCTCTTAAAGCCAGTGCTGGATTGTACCTTCAGCACATCTCTCAGATCCTGCTTCACTGAGGAGCCCTTGGCAGGCGGATGGGCTGTTGTTCACTCGCTGTCTCACCCTCTCCGGCTCTCACTGATATTTGACTCCACTGTCACTCTCTTGTGTTTTTGTTGCAAAAAAAGAGAGGGGGGAAAAAGGGAGGGGGGAATTCTCCTGAGTTTTATCTCCAAAGATATTTGTTGAAAGCTTCTTATATTTCACATTCCGCAGCCCCAGCTGCATGTATGTGCTATGCACCTTGAGGACTTTTCTGTCAGGACTTTGTTCTCCCCATTTCCTTTGATGTGCTGACCTGAGACAGGCAGGTGGAGGTGGGAGCTTTCCCTGTGTGCATGAGTGCTGGTGTTCAAGTGTATGAAGTTACCGTTTATAATAGCTGGAAGAGAAATGTGGGTAGGGCAAAATTTTATCCATCCCGAAGCTGGCCTTTGGTTTTGCCTGGTCACTTCTGCACAGGGAGAGAGGCATCAGCAAACCTAATGATGCATGGAAAACAAGCCCACTTCTGCATGGGAAGTGGGTAGTGGGGTGGCCAGCTGCCCCATTTGTGCATGCCCATTAGAAGCATGCCCATTGTTGCAGGTGCAGGAGAGGAGGCTATTATGTCAGCAGGGAAAGAGGCGCATTGCAGATTCAGGGTGAGTTAACAAGGACAACACCAATGCTACGTCTGCACTTGGAACCAGAGGTGTGATTTCCAGCTCGAGTAGACATACTCATGCTAGCTCTCATCAAGCTAGCATGCTAAACATAATAGTGTAGCATGAGGAGCAGGGAGCAGCGGCATGGGCTAGCTGCCCTGAGTACAAAGCCGTCTGAACCCTGTGGGTATGTGCTCAGGTGGCTGGCCTGAGTCACTGCCCATGCTACCCTCAGCTCCCCTGCTATTTTTAGCACACTAGCTCAAGCCGAGCTAGCATGTGTCTGTCTACCTGAGCTGGGAAGCACAGTCCCAGGTGCAGCACAGAAGTACCCTAACACAGAGGAGGAGACGGAGTGGTGGGGTAGACACAAGTAAGGTCATAGAGGGGTCAGGTTCTAAAAAAGACAGACCTCCCCCCAAAGACACACCATACATTCTCACTCTATTGGCCAGGGCTGAAAGTGTGCTCCTTAATCTCGAAACCTCTCACATGCATGAAGCCGGTTGGTTTGAGTCCAGACAGTTCTGCCCTAGACCTCTAGGACCGATTGCTTCTGCAGAGCACTTCTCTGGAGCTGGGCCTGATGCAATGTCCATTGAAGCCAATAGAAGGATGCACATTAACTTCAGTGGACTCTGGATCAGGTCTCATGTCTTCCACCCAGTATCTGACTGGATCAGATTTCCATCTCCTCCACATTGGTGTAAATCCAGCAACCATGAGGAGCCACAAATGTCCCATTCCTTTCCCTGGTGATACCCCACTCCAGACACAACAAACATTTCCGGGGATCAGAATTTAGTCATTTTGCCACCACCAGGGAAGGACACCAACCCACTGTCGTTCATCATTGAAAAAGCAGCAGCTTCTCCCCCTGGGTATTTCTGAGAACTGCTAGAAGTCTGTAAGCTGACATGTTCCCTTACTGCAGTTCAGCCCCACCTCCATCACATATAAATACCAGTTCATTATGGGGCTTGCTCATGGGTGCTGAACTGTCTGTGCTGTTCTCTTATTGTCAGGCTGCTCATGAAAGCTGGGCTGGACACACTGGTATGTTACACCATGAGTTCGGGGATGCACATCCTACTGTGTTACCGTACGGTTGCCCGGGCAGGCTTAGCTGTACATACTAGTTTATTGTAGGTTTACTCAAGTTCACTGGCCTGTACACACTGGATTATTATTATAGGGTTTTTTGTAAGTTGTGCAAATGTTGTGTACACTGTTTTTTATTGTAGGGTTGCAACTGCACACGGGGCTGTGCACCTGCTCTGTTATTGTAGGGTTGCCTAGGAGAGCTTTGCTGCATACCCTAGTCCGTTATTACAGGGTTATTCGTAAGCGGTGAGCCATGTGTGTTGGTTTGCCGTTGTAGGGTGGCTCACAAGTGCCTGGTTGCCAGCATTTACAGACTCTTTAATGAAATAAAAGAATGCTGCAACACTGTGGTTTGGTAAAACAGCCACACCCAGAGTTGAAGAACAGCAAAGACTCTATTAACAGAGCAAGAAAAAAGTCCTGGCTCAACAACCTTGATGATAGCCTTTTAAGAATCTAATTCACATTATACCTGGGTATTCCCAAACCGTATGGAGAGCCATGCCAACTAATTATGCTCTCATGAGCCCCATTTTAAAAGTCTGCCTTCGTTGAGTCTAGTTTATAGGCACTTAAACTGGCCTTGAGTAAATGCTTAGAACAGATCCAATTTAAATTTGGCACTTAAAAAAAAAGAGATGATGACAGCTGGGCACCCTGCCTGTAGTCGTTAGATCCCCTTCAGGTACTGAATGAAATCGAGAGGGGTTGAGCTGGGGGCATTGTGCCACTAGGCACAGAAAGAGTTAAAGTCTCCTGTAGGAACCTGTAGTTGCAAAGTGGTGCTGTACTGAGTTGCAGTGAGTGCACTGTCTTCCCCCACCACTGCAGCCTCACCCCCCGAGAGCGCTGCTGCTGGGCTGGACAGTAGGAGCGTTAAGTGGCAAGTGCTGCTGAATCATAAAACCAAAGGTGTCTGAGTATTGCCCAGAGAAACCCAAACATGTTCACGACCCTTTTTATTCACTGCTTCACTGCAACAGATCCATCCAGATTAAATGAAGAGTGAAGCTTTCCCTGGTATTGTTTAGTTGTTGCTGATGTTCTTTTTAGTATCAGGCTATAAACTGCCTGCTGTAGCTAAGGGTTCAAGCTCTTTTATTCCCTGTATCCCTGAACAGAGCTGGCGTAAGGCAGCTGTTTGGAAATATATACAACACTTGGTACTTCTGTGGCATCTTCCATCCAGGGATTTCAAAGAGCTTTACAGCCCTTCTGTCGTGTAGCTCAGTATCATCATCCCCATTCTGCAGATGGGGAAACTGAGGCACAGTGAGGGGGGGGGGGAAATGACTTGCCCAAGGTCACCCAGCAAATCTGTGGCCCACCCAGGAATAGAATACAGGCCTCCTGCCTCTCCTCCATCTTCACTAGCCACAAAACTTTCATTTGCACCTAGCTGTCGCTTCTTGTGTCACTGAGTTATCATCATGGGAAGCAATGAGTCTTGGTATTGACACAGAGCATCACCGCTCTCTGAATAAGAATTTCTGGCACTTTAGTAGCACCATCCATGGAAAGATGTCAAGGTGCCTTACTAAGGTTATAATTATATCCCGTCACCTCACTGTGCTGCTGTGAACCATGGATTCAGGCTCCCACAGAAGATCCCATGGTTAGTATTCAGTGAGCAGAAGGGATAGAGGGAATCAATACAAGAGCCAATAGTACAAAAGCTCAGAATGAGGGTGGAGCACTTCTAGTTCAGAATGGTTTCTTTGGCATCAGACACAGAAACGCTGGGCCTTACTCTGCTCTCAGTTCCACTGATGTCAATTCAGAGTAGCGCACTGGACTTCATTATGAATGAGGGCAGCAGCTGGCACAATATCTCTGTGTTTCTCGGCAGGACGTGGCTGTCCACAAAGAGGATGACACTAAACCATGTTCCCGTTGAAAGCACCAACAAACGTCCATAGATTCTCCCAGGCCTCACCCAGACCAGATATTGTGATGGGACCGATGCCTCATCCCAGACTCCGATATCAGTCCCAAGCAAAGGCTCCAGTGTGGATTGCGGTGACTGTGCCCATGTGCAGGCTGGACCTGCCTCCCTCAGTGTGGCAGTAGGCTCTGTTCATCAGGGGGATTGTTAACTTCTGTACATAAAAGAGACAGGGGAAAACAGAACCCAGGATACGCACACCTCAGGGAAAAAAGTCTCTGGTCTTGGTTAATTTGAAAAGTCCATGAACAAATGGGTGACAGATGTAGTGTCGCCATGACAACCCCCACAGCTGGCTAGAAAGGAATTAAAGGGCAACCCACTTCAATGAAGTGTCAGCACACTTGCTTTAATCTAGTGCTAGTAACTTGATAATTACAGGCGCACATGAAAACGTTCAGATCCAAATGTGTTCTCATTTTGAGCCCTTTGGAGATAAACTAATGCAGGAATAATAATCCAAAAAGCTTTTCTTCCAGTGGATCTTTTCTTCCTGGCTTCCTTCAGTTTGCTGCCCCATGGTCATTTTTCTTCCATGAATTTTAATGGTGAAATCCCATCTGTATGTTCTTCAAAGGGTTTGGCTGGAGGAGGATACAGTCTGTCAAGCTGGCACATGGGGCTTCTGTATCTGTGTGTTTGGTAAACTGGTGGTTTGCAAAGAATGTTCTGGGCACTGTTCCAAGTAAATTAGCTACACTAGGTGTAAAACAATGAATGGCAGGTTTATGTGAGATTTACAACATGGGCATGTCTCATATTAAGGACCAGAGTCAGATCTCAGATACCCTGGTGTAAATCCAGAGTAACTCCTTCTGCTTGAACAGGGCTACTCTAGATTTTCACCAGAGTAACTGAGACCAGAATCTGGCCCCATTATCTTTACTTTTGGACCTTAATTGCTAAGGAGACATTGTGAGTGTAAAAGTATCACTCTTTTGTCTGAAGGTCTTTCATATGTTGTTATTAAAAGAAAACTTAAGAGAGTCATGTATCTAAAAGGGCTTAAAGGAAAATCTATTCTCTCTCTCTCTCTCCTTTTTTTTTTTCAGTGTGCTTCCATTGTGCATTTGACAGCACTTTCTGTCCTGCCAATAGTTAGTGGTGTTTGTGTGGGTTTTTCACAGGACAACAGGGGATAGACATTTATATACATATATATAGGCCCATGCATCTGTAAAACCAACATGGCAGGTGTAGGGACGGAAATTACTTTTAATTCCTTTTTCTTTTAATTGACTAGATTTCTTTTGCTGGTGTCCCTTCCAAGATCCTGGGACAGACGTCTCATGGAGGCTTGCCATGTTGCTCCAAGGTCATCCCAAAAGAGGTCTGAGTGTCTGGTGTGCTACAAGAGCTGCCCAAGGGGGGTTAATATTGGCTGAGCCAGATATCTATGCACATGAGCCTTTTGGTTCTTGCAGGCTGGAGTTTTCAAAGGAGGTTTAGAGAGTTAAGTGCTCATCTTGTCTTGAAATCCAGTGTGATTTGAGTGCCTAAGTCCCTTAGGATCCTTTGAAAATCCCAGCCTTAGTAGCTAAACTGCTGGCAATGCAATTAGAAGGCTCCAGACTAAGGTGACTTTAGAGATGGGCTTGAAGCCCAAAATCTTGGACTTTGGAAAAATTCTGATTCAGCCCTATGTCTGTCCAGTAGTCATAGTCGATGTCTGACTTCAGCAGCTGAAAGGTGGGGAACACTGGCTGGGCCAGTCACCGTCATACCCTGCTATGTTGGCACAGTAGCTTGACCCATCGCCCTACACTATTCCTTCCCTAAATCTAGCTGATCAGGCGCTGAACT
Organism: Natator depressus; assembly: GCF_965152275.1. Lineage (NCBI taxonomy): Eukaryota > Metazoa > Chordata > Testudines > Cheloniidae > Natator > Natator depressus. Next base: position 25,397,967 of record NC_134246.1, read on the forward strand.
CTTCTGACGACTGTGCCATAAGACAGGCAAAGTGTTCTGCTACCTCCTCAGCCCTATAGTAAAAGTCTCTCCTGATATTTAGGCTGCGCTCTTCCCTCTCTCCGCTCCGGCATCATCTCTCCTCACCTTGCTGCTAGTGCCGAAATAACTCCTTCCCCTTCTTCATATGATTGCCCTTTAGATATTTATATAGTGTTATCCTGTGCCCCTTAGGCATATTTTTCTAGGCTACACAAATTAAATTCCCTTAGTCTCTCCTCATAAGTCAGCCTCTCTAGTCCTTCCATCATTTCAGTTGCTCTGCTTTTTTCTGTCTGTGTGATGTCTGTTTTTTTTCTGTATGATACCAAGCTGAAAACCACATTGAGTTTTCTAGGTGCATGCCTACAATCACACTATCCAAATGGCACTATAACCTGTGTTGTCCTTCTGTGTACATGCCTCTAGCTCAGCCTTTAAGTGGGTCAGCATCAGACTGCAAACTTGTAGTTGCTTTATCATCCATCTGCGTGGCTGCTTTGTAAATAAAGATCCATTCCCTCCCTCCCTCTCTCTTCCTGCATCCACACCATACATTATCCTTCCTGCACTATAGGATCTCAGTGTCAGACCTTTGCAGGGTAAGGTGACAATAACCAACACAATCCGTTATGGCTGTGGGAGTTTTCCATTTCTTGGCACTCGCATATGCTCTTTTGTATGGCAATTGTGTGTGAGAAAGCCTGCTGCCATGTGTGGCTGGGGAGTGATGATATCCTGAGGCATGCAGACCGCTTTTGGATTGATCACTGCTCTCAGTCCAGTCTCTTAGGGGGAAACACCCACCGCATTCCTCATAAAATCCTCGGTGAGACTGCTACAACCATAACAAAGTGCAGCAGCCCAGAGCCACCCTGTTTGCCCACAATAGGATGGTTTGGGGACCAATATGTTCCATGGCACTTATTTCCACCATGCACACTCCCCAGAATGTCTGCTGCTGAGGGCACCATGCACCCAAGATGGTCAGCTGCATTCCTGGGGCTGTGGTGCACCATGAGGGTAAGTGAGCCAGGCACCTGCCTACCTCTCAAGGGAGCTAGTTCTGTATTCTGCCCTGCTCCCATATGAGTGTGCTGGGTTGGGAGGTGGCAGAGGAAGATGCTCTCAATGCCTTCCACCCACCCTGGATCCTGGCAACACAGACACTGTTACCAGGGATTATAATTAGAATGAAGCCATCTGGTCTTCTCTCTCCTTGTCTTTGGTCACATCAGTTAGTCTTTAGCTGTGACAGTTTCTGAACAAACCTTCAAAACATGATCCAAATGTAACCAATTCAACAATGTCTGCCTGAGTTTGCAGAGAGCCTGAAACAATAGCTCTGCAGTCTAAACTGCTCCATTCATATCCATGAGTGCTAACTCTGATGTCAGTGGTGATGCATTAAATGTCAACATTGTTCAGCAAACCACATAAGAAAAGGAGGGAATGATCATCTTATGAAAATATACTCCAGTGTTTTCCAAAGGATAGGATGCCCCGCCATGGGGCAGGGGGCATGAAGCACTAGCTGAGGGGGCTGTGGAAGGTGTTTAAATTAAGATGTGTCCATCTATGGTAGCATGTGGCAGGGCGGTGGGGGGAAGGGATGAGTGTGTGTGATTGGTTTCTAAAGGGTGAGGGGCTGCTAAGCATTTTGGAAAGACTGCTTTAAAGAATTCCCGTGGGTGAGATTATATAGTGAAAGGCCAATGGAAACTGATTTGTCCAGAATTTGTAAATGAACCAGTTACTAAAAATGACTGTAATTAAAATGCATGTTCTGTCTATCTTGGACATCTGTGAGCCACCCACCACTGTAGCAAGAGCACTGAGACGTTTTGTGCTAAGGACCTGGCTAGTGGGCTAGGAACGTAGAGGAAGGAAAGTTTGTTAACAATTAATCTTAATCTCTGTAATGTTATGTGGCAGGAGTGAAGGGACTGTCACTGTTGGTTGTGTTCTTAGCCTGGACAGTAACAAGCATCTAACAGAGATTAAACAGATTCACTGAGCAACGGCATTTTGTTTTATTCATATTTCCCCCCCTAAAATTAAATCCCAGTCCCAGCAATGCTTGCTGTTTTAAAGCTAACTTTATAATTCATGCAAATAATATCCCAGTGATCCTATAGGGCAGATTGGCTGGAATATATAATCAATCCTACAATATAAAGGGCCGTATGCAACCCGCAAATACACTGGTGCATATGCCAGTCTCACTTTGTGTTCGAGGGCCCAAAGAATAAGCTATTGATGGAGGTTTGTTGCAACCCTTGGGCTTCTCTCATGCAGAATGGTTTCTGTAATCCAGTCTTCTACATTGTAAATTATCAGGAATCTCATGCTCTGGGGTCTTTTATCATTATGGCCCATATACACACGTGGGCATACACACACACACTTTTTTAAAAAAAGTTTGCAAATAGGCTGCAGTGGGAATTGTGTGCTGACCTGTCCAAAGTGCTGAAACAGTTTCTGGTGACATGCGAGGAGCTGTCTGTGGTACTGCAAAGCTGAGGTAGGCACTGCTCTGCTGATAAAGCCTCGTACAAGAGGAAATGCACTTAATTTCAGGTTGTTGGATTTGAAACTATCATGTTGACACTGAGTCATATGATTGGCAGTTTTCATTCTGTAGATGTTTTGGATTGTGAAGGGATCGACAAACTTCTTTATTGACCTCCCTGTTTGTTGTTGTTGTTATTAAGTAGCACCTAGGAACCCAGTCATGGACCAGGACCCCATTGTGAACAAAAAGATAGTCCCTGCCACACTGAGCTTACAAACTTGTGTAAATAAATAGAGATTTCCCTGTCACATGGAATAATTAAGGCTTCTGATGCCACTGTCCCCTCCTGTCTTCTTTAATTTGCTGTTACTTTTGAATGCCTCTGATATTCATTGGGTATCATTGGATATCATCTACTGCTTGGACCAAGTGACTAGTTCAAGGACTTCTGGGTTATTGGCCCTTGCCTCTGACTTGCTGTTGTTACCTCAGTCAGGTCACTTAATCTCTCCTGTGCCTCAGTTTGCTCCTCTTTGACTCCGAGACAATAGCAGTCCCCTGCCTCACAAGAGGTAGGGCTTGGGGGTAATGAATTCGTGCCAGTAACCTGTTCTGCACACCTGGGGTAGGTTGGTCAGATTCTTGCTGATTACCTTTCTAAAGATCATAATGCTAATGAGGGAGGCCAAGGTTTTCAAAAATAGGAGTCTAAAGTTAGGCCCTAAATCCATAATTGGGCACCTGGCTGATTTCCCAAGATGCTGAGCCCTTTACAGCTCCCACTAAGGTCAAGAAGCCTCACCCACTTCAGTTTCCCATCATCCTCTCTGTTTGAACTCCATTGCTTCTCAGTGATTTGCACTGCAAGTAATTAGCAATCAGTACTGCTGCGCACACACGGGAGGAGCAGTGGGTGAATGTGCCGCACATCCGCCAGTCCAGAGGAGGAGCTTGGTTATTACATCCTCAGTACTCACCGTCCGTCCCTCTCTGCTTCGCAAGCACCTCATCTGACCTTAGAAAATGTGCTTTATATTCATATAAGTGACATTTTACAGCAAGGCAGGCTGTGTGGTATATTCAGTACAGCCCCTTGAGGGCTGTAATGCTTAGATCTGATTCTGGTTGTTGGGCTTGGTATGCGGGGGCTGGGTGGTGGGGGAGGCTGGTGATGTACTGGGGGTCAGATTGGATGACCTGGTGGGCCCTTATGGCCTTAACCTCTGAGACTCTGGGAAAGGATTATGATGCAGGTTGTGATGCAGGAAGACATTTAAGCCCATGCTTAGTTTTAAGCTTATTTTGATATCTGTGGAATCTCAGTGCATGGTGAAGTGCTCTGTTGACCTGGGGAAGATCCAACTGGAATTATGAGACCAGAAGGCAATGGCTAGTGTCAGTGCATGGCACTGAAAGCGAGGACTTCTGGGTCCTACTTCTGGCAGCACCAATGAGCTACTGAATGACCTTGAGCAAGTCAGTTCTCCTCTCTGTGCCTAGGTTTCCTTATCTGTACGATAGGGATCACCACACTGACCTGCCTCTTGGAGCAGATGGGAAGGTTCATTTGTCTGTAAAGAGGTTTGAGCTGCTCAGATGGACAGTACTAGAGAGATGTAAAGTATTAATGAGCTTAGACTGTAAACTCCTCACAGCAGGGACTGTTTCTTTGTTATATGTTTGTACAGGGCCTACCACGATGGGCCGTGGGGTGTTACCATAATAATTAATATTAATAATCTATTGAATTCCTTACACATTTATTTTATTTTTCCTGCCCGGTATTTATGCTTTAAGAATATAAATATTGATGGGATTTTCTCCTTTTAAGTCATGCCAGGAAAAACACCCTGAATATCTGCTTTGCCTTAATGCTTATCTGACATCCACTAGTTATTTGGTCACATCTTATTTGACATGTTCTCTCGATGGCTTTTTTAAAAATTCAATTATGTGGAGCTGGGAGGGCTTTGACTGCTGGAAAGCAAAGAGTTACTTCTCTGAGGTCTGTGCAAGCCTTCTTCGGAAGTGGAGGAGGAAGAAGCGAGAGATTAATTTTGAAGCAAAAAAATTGCTGTTTGCATTGACAAGGTTGGCTGAAAAAGGAAATCAGTAAAACATTGGAAACCCAGCTGCTGAGGGGAAGATAGAGTATCAAAGTAGCACATGTAGGCCTTGGAATATAAGGGTTATGGGAAGATTAGAATATAGACTGTGAAGGGATGTAGATGATACCTTTTAAAACTCATTGGGCTGTTTCTGATCTCTCTTACACTGGGATAATTCCACTGATTTCAGTAGAGCAACTGCTAATTTGCACCAGAGATCTGAATCCAGGGCATTGGCTTTGGAGCTGACTGAGCTGTGGGGTTTGCAGTACAGCCTGCCTAGGTATTTATTTTGGCACTTGTAAGTTTCTGCTCAGTGGACAGGAGTGGTGGAATTTTTTTAAAGCTTTTGCAAAGCCCACGGCATCAACAGGAAATGTATGTTATGAGAGCAACTTGGTTGAAGGTCGACCGAGCTCAGTTCCTCTCTGCGCTGATGCAGCGGAGGCAAGCTGAGAATAATCGGCCGGCTTGGGCTCTCTGCGGAGTGCAGTTGGATAAGTACAACATCAGCAGAAACTCTGCCTGAAAGGAAAAATCCCAGAGAAAGACAATTGGTCTCCAGCACTTTGAATAGCATGATTTCCCTTTCCCCTGTCTTTATTCAGACATAAGGGGTTCCGGAAAGGAGGGGAGAGTGCATTGCTAGGCGAGAGCGAGAGAGCGAGCAGATTTTCTGCAAGACTGGCAAAGGATAATTAGGAGTTTAGTTGCTATAATCTGATATTCCTCACCCCACCCCAGTCTGTACAGTCACAGCAAATGAACATCTCTCTGCTCCCTGAAGTATTCCATCTCCCTGGGTGGCTCATATCTCCCAGACTTCTGTGCAATGGTCTCTAGCCCCTTGCACAAAAGGAGTGGGGGGCTCAGATCACTTGGCTGCACTATCTCCCTTTCATGTCGACTCTGCCAAAGCCTCTCTGCTGCTCCAGGGATTTGGGGTGGGAGGACAGAGATGCAGGAAATTGGGCAGGTTAGTGGAGAAGTGGCCAGGCCAGGGGTGCAGAGGTGGTTGGGAAGAAAGGCTTTTTCCTCCCTCCAGTTACACAGAGGGGCTTGTATTATCTTAGCCACTGCAGTGGGGATTTGCCTTTAGAAGGGGTCCCTGCTATCAGTAACCAGATGGTGCCGCCCAGAACCAGAGCTTCTATGGGGTCCTGCAGCCTGTCCCATGGGAGGTCAAGCACTTCCTCCCAGTTCCTCCCCCAAACAGAATGAGCTGAGGGGCTCCCCTAATTCCTAGATTCCAAGGCCAGAAGGGACCACTGTGATCATCTAGAGAGACCCTTGTATAGCACAGGCCACAGGAGAAAATCACTCCTGCTTGAATGAAAGCATCTCTCTTAAGAAAACATCCAGTCTTGATTTTTAAAATTGCCAGCGATGGTGAATCTACCCCAACCCTTGGCAATTTGTTCCAATGGTTAATTACACTCACTGTTAAAACTTCACATCTTATTTCCCCCCTGAATTTGTCTAGCTTCATCTTCCAGCCATTGGATCATGTGAGGCCTTTGCTAGGGTGAAGAATCCATTATCAAAAAGCGGTTCCCTGTGTAGGTATTTACAGACTGGGATCATATCGCCCCTTAACCTTCTCTTTGTTAAGCCAAATAGATTGAGCTGCTTGAGTCAATGACTGGAAATGCTTTGAGATCCTCCTGCAAAAGTTGCTATATCAGAACAAATTTTAACAACACTGAACCCTTGGTACAGCCCAGTCTCATTGGACCTGATCGACCCAGGTCCTGGGAATTCCTCGGCACTTTCTTTGTTTCCCTGCTTTCTGTTTGGGCTCCGCATGTACCATCACATAGACTTAGGATCACAGATTCAGATCTTTTGCCAATCAATAGACAGCTGCCCCAGGACACCTGCACTAACAGCTTTTGCTGTACAATTGTTGGGTTAGGGTTTGTTTTTTATTCATTCATTTAGATGGCGTTCTCGTTCTTTGCGTGCAGTTTGCTGTGCTAAAACCGATGCCACAACAACAGCACTGATGCGTTTACACTGAAAGATAGAAAGATCAATTATTTAAAAGGTTTGGGATGAATTAATTGGTGAGCCAGATTAAAGGCGAGAGAGGTTAATTTGTGAGAGAGGCTAAAAGCGACTTTAAGAGAGCCGGGAATGAAAGTGTCAGAGGAATTATTGTCTCTGTACTAAGTAGCTTAATGCTGGTGTATTGCATCTGTTTATGTGCTTTGCTTTGCTTTGTAAAAGTTCACCTGCCAGGCCTATAGGCACATGCACACTTCAAGTGACACGTGTCCATAGGCTGATCCTTTTCAACCCACCCACACTGAAACTTTCCCATTGCTCTCTCCCACCCGCCCAAGCCACCTCCACTACCGAAAGGCTCAGAAGAGAGGTAGGCTTTGCAGCAATGGGCCTCAACCCTGCTCTGATCACCACGCATAGACCTTGAAGACCCTGCAAGAGGCCAAGTACTCCGGCCCTGACCCAACAAAGCCTTTAATTTCCGGAATAGTCCCACTGGCATCAGTGTCCCAGTGTGTTTGCTAAATCGTGGCCGGAGGGCTCAGCACTCTGCAGGATCGAGCCCATCCAGGGCCCACTAGACCTCAGCTGGGTTCTGCGTGGGTGCAGGTGTCCACCCAGGTAGATCAGATGGCAGGAGCAGAGCCATAGACGGTCTTTGCAAATAGGCCCAATTCCCAGCCCCATAGAAATCAATAGCAAAACTCCCCATTGACTTGAGCTGGGATTGTAGCTGCTTCAGTTGTTGCACTGTGAAGGCTGTTGCAGCCAACAAAAGCAGGCAGATAGTAGATCAGTCATCTAGTATGGCAATCCCGTGATCAATTCAGAAAACTCCTATTTTAACACTCTCCCCAGGAGGTTTGGTGCCATGATTACATACTCTAATAACGAGTGTCGATCATAATCTTTTATGAGATAAAAGGCCCTCCTGTCACCCTGCAGCATCTCTTCCATATTTGATGGTGCTTCAGTCTGTGATTGCAGCACCGTTTGAAAGGATGGACATGCCAAGGTGTGGTTACAAGAGACAACTGAACAAACAGGAGGACTCACTGGCAACTCTCAGGACACATGCAGATGATCCAAGATGAGGTTAATGCTGATGGTATTGGCCAGGGTATCCTTCAGAGACACAAACTATCATACACTGAAGCCAATTAAATTTTACAGACATCAAAAATTTTATCTTTAATGTCCTTTGCAAAAACCATGAGTCTCTGTTAAATATTTTATTTCCCTCCAAGCAAAGACGGTTTGGAATATTTAAAGAGAATGCCAGCTCCTTCGTTCAGTTCAAACCCAAGTTGCGGGCATCTGCTTTCAGCACAGAGCTCTCCCTCTCTCCCTCTCTCGCATTATCATCAGCGTGGCAAGATGAGCACAAGACCAGCCAGCTTGTTTCTCTGCTCAATGTGCCCTATTGGACAATTTGTAGAAAATGCCTCTGTGGATAATGAGAGAGAGTTTTGCTGGATGCAGCAACATTTGCAGGGGGCGGAGAAAAAGGCAGATGAGAAGGTCACTGCTCTTTGCAGAGTCTTCGTTTCTACCTAGAGGAAAGCAGCTGCTATTCCCTTGGTCATCTGGAGAGTATGTTTGCACCATTGATGCCTTGCTTTGTTCAGTGCACTTGGTTGATCCTTTCTGCTCCACTCAGACAGTGGAAGCGTCAGAAAGAGGGTTTTGAAAACCCCATGTTAATCGCTGTTTATGGGAAACCATTGGCAATTAGAAGTTCAATATGTGGAAGTTTAGATAGGGGAGAACCCTTCTATGCTTGCTAAGGCAGGGGAAAAGTTTTCAGTGGTTTCATAGCCCTCTGCATCTTACCTGGGAAATGTTAGATCTGGGAAGATAAATGTAGAGGAAATGGATTTTAGAAAGCAGAACAAGTCAGGATTCCACAGTACGTCTTAGCTTAGTGAAGCTTTGCCATGTTAGAATGGGTTTGCTGTGAAGCAAAATGGTTGTGCAGCAGAATGATATTGCTATAAAGTCTCAGCAGACAGCCCAGAAAAGTCCACACTGGGCATGAGGCAATTCAAATAGCATAAAAATGTCTCCACAGCCAATAAAGCAGGTAGACCAACAAGGTTTGTATTGGCTGAGAATAAACCAGGAGGAGGCCAGTGGAATCTCAGTATGTTTCACCTAGAATAATTCAAAGTCCAAGTGCCTTTAGCATTCCAGAGCCCCATGATCTTTGGGAATCACGTAGGGTCAGTTTCCGATAGCCTTACTTATGCAGAATTGCACTTTCTCCAGATAGCACCTCCCTGCATGATCATAGAATCATAGAATATCAGGGTTGGAAGGGACCTCAGGTGGTCATCTAGTCCAACCCCCTGCTCAAAGCAGGACCAATCCCCAACTAAATCATCCCAGCCAGGGCTTTGTCAAGCCAAACCTTAAAAACCTCTAAGGAAGGAGATTCCACCACCTCCCTAGGTAACCCATTCCAGTGCTTCACCACCCTCCTAGTCAGTGATGTCAGTGGAGTAAGGGACCACTAAACTGGAGTAAGGATATTAGCATCCAGCCCATCCCTTCAAAAAACAAATTTGAAGTGAATGCATTGAAAGTCATTGACTTGACAGCCCAGGAGACAGAAGTCAGCCTGAATCAGGATGGATAAGATGCATGGGTAGAAGCAGGGCAAGTTTCCCCTACTCCCTTAGCATCCCCGTGGAGGGGTCACCTCTAAGAAAGAAAGCTGAGTTCAGTTTCTATTATCCATGGCCTGTTTGCTGGGACTGCCAACAAGGGGGCTAATCGGTGCCACTGGGTTTTTGTGTTACAGGCTCCTGTTCCCTTTGAACTGGACATCAAATGCATTTCATACAGGCAGCCATCAGAAGGTAGTAGCCAAAAGCCATCACCACCTTCGGCTGGATTTCAGCAAGTGACCTAGGGCGAAAGACTCCATGGCTAGCCATCCCCACACAGGCCAAAATCCTTCATGTAAGGGGAGGCACAAGGGTTCCAGCCTTCATCACAGCCTAAAGGATAGAACGAAATCTGCACAGGAGTTCCACAGCTTCTAAGACTAGATTTCTGTTCCGCCCCTGCCCCCAGGGCCCTCTGGAGCTGCTCTCTGCAAAGCTCAGTCACTCCGCTTAGTTTTCCAGCTGAATTATATAGCTCTAATAGTCTGAGTCCTCCCCATGTTCCAGACAGGCTCTCCTTGCCTTCCCTCCTGGCAGTTGCAATCAGCGGGCGTGCATCTGCTGACAGTCAGGGATGCCAGTGGCCAGGTGTTCTCAGCAGAGTCCCTTGATTCTGGCACTCATCCACCCCCACCCTCACCCCCAGCTTGTTCAACAAAGCCAGAGATGATCATGTGAGGCTGAACTGTTCACTCTGGCTTTTGTACGATCAGGATGGATCCTGCTGGGACTGGGCTGGAGCCTCTCCTTCAGTTGGTAACGTGGTCGTCTGAAGTTGGATGGGCTCCCAGAGGTTGAAATGGATGCACTTTAATAAGCAAGGAGTGGTAGGACTAATGAAATCAATCATCTAAACACATGGTTAGTGCCAAGTAGGTAGCACAAGTCAGTGCAACATGAATGTCAACCACTTGCGTAGAACGTGCGGTTTCAGGTCACTCTCTAATTGGTAGATTACTGTGTCTGGGTTCTTAACCAAGTGAATGTAAACAGCGGGACATTTATTCTCCTACCACGAAGCAATTGGCAGAGGCATTAAGCTTTGTGCATTGTTTATGATTTTTTTTCTAGTAACTTATTTTTTGGCACGCTAGGATGGCGCTTGTGAAAACAGCCATTTAGACGTTAAAAAGCAATGCGCTGACTTGGAGGAGTCATTCAATATCCTTATTAAAAAGTTGAGGTACCAGAGCAATAATAATACTTGGTGCATGGAGAGTCCCTTTCATCTCCCAAGTACAAGTCACTTTACAAGTGCTAATGAATTATGCCTCACAACCGCAGTGTGCAGAGCCAAGCAAACGTTATTCACCTGGTCCCTCAATACAAATGTTACACAGTAATAACCATTGGGTTAATTTTGCTGCTGCTTCTGCCATGGAATACCTGTGAGCTGATTGCAGTTTCCTTTGATTTATCCAGTGTTGAAGGTCAATATTTTTAACGCAGAAGGAATGGCAAACTGTTCTCTGTGAATATTCAATAGTCAAGCTGTGTTTGGGTCAGATAAGCCACATGGCATTGTTTCAGTTCCCTGACTGGGGCTTTGATTCAGCAAAGCACTTAGGCTCAGATCCTCAAAGCTATTTTGGTACCTAACTCCCATTGAAATCATAGTTAGATGCCTAAATGCCTTTGTAGATCTGGGCCTTAGACTCATATCCTGCAAAGTGCTGAGCACTTTGATCCCAGTCCTGCAAACCACTTAAACACATGCTTAATTTTAAACACGAGTATTGCTGGTACTGTCAATGGGACCACTTACCTTCCTAAAAAGAATGCGTGTGCTTAAGAGCACAGCTGGATCTGGGTTAGAGTGTGTTTTGCAGGCTTCAGCCCTAAAGCATATGATTAATTTTAACTGTGTGAGCAGTCCCAAGTGATGCCAATGGGATCATTCACATGCTTAAAGTTAAGCATGTGTTTAAGTGCTTTGTTAAGTCAAGGTCTGGATGAGTCCACACTTGCTTCTGGAGTCAGCTCTCACTGAGAGAGACTGTTTGCTTTCCAGGAAGCTTGGCATGTGCTTTTGAAATTCACTCTTCAGGAACACTCATGCCATGGCTGAAACTCAGCGGCACAAATGTCTGCGGAAAGCAAACACAACCAGGGCACCAGAACAACCATAGCAAAATGGCCAATTTTTTATAGTGCAAAGGAGCATAGGAATTGCCAGTCTGTCTCAGACTCACCATTTATGTAGCCCAATATCCTGGCTCAGATAATGCCCAGCACCAGACGATTCAGAGGAAAGTGCAAGAACCCTGCCGTAGAGAGAACTGGGATAATCAGTCCCCATGAAGTTCTCATCCCAATCCCTAATAGTTGGAGATTGGCTTTAACCCTGAAGTGTGAGGTTTTCCTTCCAAAACTATGTTTTTGCATTAAATGTTACAACTCTAGATAGTCTAGCATTTCCTCTTGTATTCTTACAAATATCATTGTTAGAGCTGTGCAAAATACAGGAAACCAATTTTGCCAAAAAAATTCAAAATGGTTTCCATTTCACAGGGCTCGAAATGAACCCCTTTTATACTTCTCCTGACCTTTTTGGTGATATTTCTTACCAAAGCTTTTACTGAAATCATTTTCTAAAGCCAGTTTTCAGTTAAAAAATAGTTTTAAAAAAATTTTTAATGACAATTTTGTTAACGATTTTGGTAAAAAAAACAAAAACAAAAAAACAATGCCGTTGTGCAATTTTGTGAAAAACAGAAGATATCAATTTTTTTGCAAAAAGTTTTTTGTTTTTTTTAAAGGCCATTTTATGATGAAAACACTTTCCAGATGACAAATTTTGACCAACTCTAACAATTGTCCCTGTTTTACAGGGAAACTGAGGCATAGAAAAGTTATGCAATCTGTGACAATTCACATCATAAGACAGGAACCAGTTGTAATAATACTAATGCCTAGCTTATATAGCACTTTTCATCAGTAGATGACTCCGAGCCCTGCTTGTCAAAATGCATAAGTAATAACCATCAACCTTCGAGGGCTGTACAGGACTCTAATCCCTATAAGGTCACCAGGAGTCAGGAGTAGGAGCAACAAATATGGGGCTGTCAAAAATTCAACTGGCCTTACGGATAAAGAAGAGGACTGAGAGTCAAGAGAGCTGCGTTCTGGTCCTGCTCTGCCAGTGCCCTGCTATGTGACCGTAAGCAAGTCATTTAGCATCAGGTTCTTCATCTCCAAATAGGGATAATAGACCAAATTAGCTCCTGGTGGAAGCCCATCTTTGCCAGTGGCGAGGCTGGGAAGAGTTATTCATGATGCTTGTGAAGGGCATAGAGAGCTGCAGCTGGAAGGCTCTATAGACATGCAAAAAATCATGGGCTAGGCTGAGCCTGGCCCTTGTGTGCATGGGCAGTGTAGGCAGAGCTAGGAGCCTTCTACCCTCCTTGTCCGACCCCTGCTGCACTGAGCATAAGACAGGACTGCATCTTCCTAGGACCCTCTAGGGCACGACCTTGCGGCCCCGACTAACACATACTGGGGAGCACGTGCTGTATGCCTTGGAGCTCTGCGCCTGCTTGAGGTACACTCCCTCCTAGAGCTTGTGGCAGGGCAGAGCAGCTCCACAGCACCCCTCGTGGGCGCCAGTAATGTCAAGGCACAATCTGGCCTTGTGTTGTTTATGAATATTTTAGTTCATCACCCTGTGCTGCATAGTGAGAACAGGTGCTGGAGGGAGAGGCAGCTTGACTGGCTCATAGAGAAAGCAAAGGACAGCTCAGTGGGGAGAACGTGTGGGACGTTGCCCACTAGTGCCATGTCTGAACACTGCCCTAAGGACTCCACCTCCTGGCCTGTGCTATTCCAGTCTGTATCCTTAAGAGTTCCCAGGCAATTGTGCTTGCTCTTTATTCCAGGCAATGGATGTTTGCTGGTCTCTTGGGTGGTCACTTTATGCTGGCTTCACTGCAGATACATAGCTGAAATATCCCTGGCTTTAAAGCCACAGAGATCCAGAGATATTCTCTTTACTGCAGAGGCTGGGGCTATGTCCTCAAATTGTGCCAATCCCCAGCCACCATGGGGAAATTATCAGAACACCAGATCTCTGCAGTTCTCAGATACTGGGCTTGGAGGCCTTCCTTCCCCAGGGGCATTGCTCCTGTGGGAGCTGTGCTGCCATCAGAAGATGTGCATTAGAAGCTGTGGAGGGGACTGTGTGGGAATGAATATTGCCCATTGCAGCAGTACCTTCCATCCATGTTTCTTCTGGGAATCCAGGGGTCTTTAAGGGGGATATGCCAGACAGCACAGCTGATTCTGATACTATTCCCTGCCACTACCCCGCAGAGCTGGTGTGGGCACAGTCTTGATGGAGGAAGGGAAGGCTGCTTCCTTTAGTTTTAGGGTGTTCCCCCCCCCCGACTCCTGTTTATTATTTCCCCTTCAGGCTGCATTATGGACTGGCTCCTGGGGCCCACATGCTGTTGTCTGCATTGTGTGTTGCCCTTTGGAAAGAGTCAAGAGCCAATGCCAAAGGTGTTCAAAATGGAGGTGGTCCCCTCCGCTCTCCCCCCTAAAACAGACAGACGGCAATCTCATATTGCACAGGGAGTTCCCCTTCATTCTGGTTTCCATGGTGCACATTTGGGTAATAATTACAAGGATGCTGCAGATAAGTGCATTGCTACACTGTATGTCTGAATGGGGAGGCCAGTGTGTTCAGCGCTACCAACGATCGCAGCGACAAATGCATGAAAATAAATCTTCTGTTGCAGCACGAATCTAAGGAAAATGACAGTTGCCGCCATTTCGGCTTGCAAAAGAGGGAAGATACGTGGCTGCCCATGCATGGCAGCTGCCATTTTTCTCTCCATGATCTTTAAAATGCAGGCACCCCAGGAAAGACTGGAGCACTGATAGCATTCCTGAAAACTCTCCAAGAGGAATTACTTGAGATGAGAAAGTTCCAATTAAATCTGAGCTCCAGCTGCAAAACACCAAGGTTTAGATTTGGAAACAGTTCCTCCCCTCCATTTCCGACCATCAGACCTGGAAGGCAAGGTAGACAGGGTACCAGTTTGGTCCTCAGCTGCTATCCAAATACTTCTTACCTTTGCAGTGTATTTGCATAATTGCTGAGTCATAATAGTAATGTCAACGTGGAGTCCGATTATTGCAATATAAACAGGTAGAGGTTATGGAGGTATTAACAAGGACCTCATAGCTAAGCTCCTTCTCATGCATATCCTAAATGCTGTGACTAAAAATCCTAGATCTCACCATATAAAATGATGATAATGCTCACTGTGTGACCTTGGACAAGTGTCTCCCCTCTCTGTGCCTCAGTTTCTCCAGCTGTAAAATAAGGGTAATGATATTCACTTTGACTTTGTAAGGCACTTTGAGATCTACAGATGAGAATGCAGTATATGAAAATGGTAATAGTGCTGTTATTAACAACACCCAGGATGCCTGTGGTCACAGGAGGTCAGAGTTAAGAACGTGCATTTGAGTAAGATTGTGAGAAACGGAACATGCAGAGCGGGGTGGCTATCTGTTGGAGCTCAAAGGGAGTGTGTGTGGAGTTAGAGAATATGTGCAGGCATGTCAGTGCAAGGGGTGGTGCCGTGAGGGGAGTTAGAGAGAGTGTCGGTGGGAGGGGGGTGAAAAGCAGGGTGTGAGAGAAGTTAGCAAGGGTGTCCGTAGGAGGATGGTGTAAGGCAGGGTGTGAGAGGAGTTAGAGAGTGTGTCAGTGGGTGGTGTAAGGCAGGGTGTGAGGAGAGTTAGTAAGGGTGTCCATGGGAGGAGGGTGTAAAGCAGGGTGTGAGGGAAGTTAGCGAGGGTGTCCATGGGAGGATGGTGTAAGGCAGGGTGTGAGGGGAGTTAGAGAGTGTGTCAGTGGGCAGTGTAAGGCAGGGTGTGAGGGGAGTTAGCAAGTGTGTCGGTGGGAGGAGGGTGTAAAGCAGGGTGTGAGGGGAGTTAGCGAGCATGTCCATGGGAGGATGGTGTAAGGCAGGGTGTGAGGGGAGTAAGAGAGTGTGTCAGTGGGCAGTGTAAGGTAGGGTGTGAGGGGAGTTAGCAAGCGTGTCGGTGGGAGGGGCGATGTGAGGCAGGGTGTGATGGGAGTTAGTGAGCGCATTGGTGTGGTGGGTAGTGTAAGGCAGGGTGTGAGTGGGATTAGCGAGAGTGTCGGTGGCAGGGTGGTGTAAGGCAGGGTGTGAGGGGAGTTAGTGAACATGTTGGTGGGGGGGCACCAGGGGGGCAGGGTATGTGAGGGGTTAGCGAGTGTGTCGGTGGGAGGTGCAGTGGGAGGCACGGTTTCACGAGCAAGGGGTCAGGTCCCATGCTGCGGCTGGATGATGTCTGTGTGGGGCCTGAAATCCTTTGTTTTACATTTTTACTTAACAATGTTGCGTATAAAAATATGGCAATCACTGTACAGGGTTTTCTTTTACATTTCCTGACCCTTGGGACAGCTAGAGCTCTGGCGATCTCTCCCACATGCCCAGCAGAGGTCAGGATCTGAGGTGGGCACATCCTGTGGTACCCGCTACTCCCGGCTGGGGTCACCGTGGCTCCAGCACTAAGAGCAGGCGATCGTCTCTCCTCCACTGCCCCACCTGCGGGTACCCAGCTGGGGTGGAGACTTTGGGCAAGGTGGAGTAGCAGCCATGAGTCAGAAAGCCTTGTTGGTAGAGAAGGGGACAGAATGGCGATGGGGGACCTCAAGGAGGAGGAAACCCAGAGGGAGACAGTCTCAGCAGTGAAAAGGCTGTGGGGAGCTCCTGCTATGCCACTCCACCTCCCCACCCATTCTGTCCCTCCCGTGGAGTCCCCGTGCCCTCGGGAATTTCACAACCTACGCTCCAGTTCCAGTCTGAGTTCGTCAGCAAGCACCACACACAGAAACAAGCTCCCCATCTTACTCAAACACGTCAAGATTAAGTTTGCAGTATGCTCTATTCCACGAACAGTTGATCTATATGAATATTGGACCAGAGCTTCTGCTCCATTGACTTCAGTGGAGTGACGCTGCCTTACACCAGGTGAGGATCTGGCCCATTGCCATTAGCATATGGGAGCCTGAAGCTTGAGGCCATTTGCTTTGCAGAAATGGGGCCTGATGATAAAAACTTCTAAATCCACTGGTGTAAAGAATGATCTGGGTGTTAGGGTTGCCTTATCTGGTGATTACCAGGGTCACTTTTACTGATTGCATTCAGGAAAAGCGATTGAGAAACAGGAACTGCATGTTAACCAACATATATATGCATGTGTGTGTGTGCATGCATGCACACATGGACACACATTAGGAGGGTGACATAAGATTCATGACAGGAGAAAATACTGCAGGGGTTGATAGATCTACTTGGAGTAGGAAACTGTCCTGGGTCCTGTAAGTATCGACCATTCTCAAGCTCAGATGAATGAATAGGCTAAATGTTTCCTGTATTCAAAAGCAATCATCAGGGAACAGCACATTACATTAATCAGGTCAGTGCTGGCAGGACCATTATAAAATATTATAATATGTAGCTGGATGATTTCCACTCAGGCTCAGTGTCGATGGAACGAGATCTGGGGGGGGGGGGGTGTTTTTGTCAATGCATAAAGAAAGAAAGACACCAGGTACTGTTTTGTTTCCTGATGAAAAAAGACTTGGCAAAGAGGGATTATTTCACTTGTTAATGCACTTTTGAAATGAGTCATGTGTATAGCAGCACTGTTTCCAAAAACTTAATTGAAAGTTCTGGTATGTTGTTATAAGGAGAGAACCATATGCTATGGAAAGACATGAGTTGTTTTTTATAGTCCAAAAAGATTATAGTGGCATAAAACCCCAACTGTTCTGGTGCTGCCTTCAGACAGCATAAATAAATCTCAGCATTCCTACAGTAAGAAGGAAAAAGGGGGCTGATTATAAAAATACAAATTCAGTCTACGGTTTGACATTATGTCACTGGATAACCATTGTCTACTAATATATTTAACATGCAGGTGTCTGCAGGAATCTTGCCCACTCTTGTGTTGTCTTTTGTAATTGAATTGGTGTTAAAAGTTAGCTGTTTCTGACATGCACAGAGCCCTGGCAATCCTGATCGCTACTCTGAAAATCCTATTTGTTCATTACTCCATTCATCGTCTTTTATTATTATTTGCAAAGCTATCACTGTGCTGGAGAATGAAGCCTATGAATAACACACTGGGAAACAAATCAGCGTAGAGACGCCAACCAAAGGCTGCTCTGTGAGCTTAGCAATGACTCGGAGGAGCCAGGTGCATGCAAACGAGGCTCCTGGGTTTCTAGGAGCTGTATTTCCTCCATTGGACTTTGTTCTAGCATCATATCTAATTGGGCGAAAGAAGACTTGTTAAAATATCATCTGGAAAATGGTTAACATGAGGCAAAATATCAAAATGATACCAATGGAAATAAAGATTTAATTGTCTAAAGAGAACAGTTTGGCTTGTCAGGAGTACTTGTGCAATGCCATTCAAAGTAGTCCTGTTTCATCCGCTCAAGGTGCCCCAGGGACAGTGTTTTCCAGAGAGTTAATGTCACTTTTATTGCAGTTATAGTGAAACTCATTTATTCAGCTATGAAATATTAGGCAAAATTATAATGTTGCTGGGGGGGTGGGAGGGGGGTGGAGTTTGGTCCTGGTCCATAGTTCACATACCCTTAGAAATGCAATAGTTTTATTGCAATCACACCTGTCTCTGCTGTTACCTTGGCCCCAAATCAACAATCCAGATCCCTATTCAGCAAAGTACTTAAGTATGTACCTAAAGTTAAACATGTGCTTAAATCCCACTGATTTCCATGAGACTTGAGTATATTCAAGTTAAGTGTGCTTTGCTGAATATGGATGGACTGAGGGTTTAATGCTTTCCTGAACTGGGATTGTGTTGTGTATTGTCTAAATCCTAGATTCCGAGTTCTCAGGGGCAGAAGCAGTCTCTGTGTTGTGTGTTTGCTCAGTGCCTAGTACAAGATAGCCTGTTGGGAGTCCTTACATACTAATGCAATAGAAATAATGATGAAGTAATAGCCCAGATGAAGAGTGATTTCTTCCAGAAACTCAGCCTTTCTGTAATTCTGCATCTTCATCATTTGCACATGCACCATATGCTATAGTGGCATGTGTCAAAAGATAAATTGTGTGTGGTGGGATAATGTATTATGTGTAACTTGGACACTGGCTTCCTATCACCAATTTATATCTTTAA
Source organism: Natator depressus (assembly GCF_965152275.1). Taxonomy (NCBI): domain Eukaryota; kingdom Metazoa; phylum Chordata; order Testudines; family Cheloniidae; genus Natator; species Natator depressus. Next base: position 25,416,476 of record NC_134246.1, read on the forward strand.
TTTCCCTTTGTATTACTTATCATTTAAGAAAAATCTCCTCAACCATCTTTCTTGGAGCCAAGTTCAAAGAACTTAATCAGAGGTCTGCAAACAGAAATAAAATCAAAGGTTCAAAAGGGAGTCTAAGTCAAGTGTATCAAATTTCAAGTGTTGTGATAGAATGAATGTGAGTCGCTGCTTTCAACACAGCATAGATGTTAGCCTGGGGACATAAACCTAAAGATAAAGATAAACAAATTTTCAGCAGCAACATGGAAACGTTTTACATTGAAAAAATGTTTCAAATGGCTGGCTGGGCTAGAGTGCTAAAGCAAAGGCACTGAGATCGTTTGAGAAGCAGTTTGCTACTGTCCTAAGAGAATTTGTATGAAATCTGGTGGGATCCAAAAGTATGCTGTCATTTCCTTCTGTCACGACAATGGAGGGATCTAACTTGAAGCAAAATGTTGATTTTTCTCTCGTACCTTTTGACTTTACAAAGCAACATCATGGGGCTAAAAGTTCATCCCAAGGGGACTGATCTTGCCAGATGCTGAATTGCTTCAGTGCCCAGTGAAGTCAATGGGAGTTGAGGGACCTCAGCCCTTGACAGGATGTGCTCAGAAGCTTGTCAGATCAAATGCCAAGAGATTACCTGAGTCAATTAAAGGTTTGTGTAAGCAACTGAATTCTTTTCTTATCATAGTGCAGTCACTGCTGTGATCCAAGAAACTGTTATCAAGGCCTCCGAAATTTAGCTTTCTATTTAAACCTGCAATTATAGTGACTTCTACAGAAAGGGTCTTGCTCTTGCTCTTGCTCTGTTGATAAAGTGTGACTATCTCAGTCTTTGTTCACAGTCAAGAATCAGGAAAGGCATCTTTTATATCATTAACCGCCCAGAAAAGAGCTCTGTGCTGTGCATTAAATCACTAAAACCCACATTCAAGTAACACTGAAGCTATGACACATCCACAGATGCAAGACTGTTCAGAACCGAGGCTGACGCTACAGGCTGCCATTACATCCTTGAGATTTACTTATTATGCCTAGATCTTACCTCAGTCATGGTAGTTGAGGTTGCATGTTGTTTTGTATTGCTTAGACGTGCCAGGTGGGGGGGGGGGGGAGAGAGAGGAAGGAGGAGGGAAAAGGCAGGGAGCAGGAGATCTGGGTGTCTTTCAGTCTACTAGAGTACTTTAAATATTTAAATTCTTTTGTATCTTGAAAATTGGAATCTTTTTCTCTCATCTGTTATGCTGGCAACTTTTGAACAGAGGAAAAACGTATTTTTCTGTACAGTTGACACAAAGATGCATGGGGACATGTCAGAGTGTTGCTGGGAGAGAGATTGGATTCACTATTGTACTCTGAACAACTGGAGAAGCAATAAAAACTTAAGGACCATGTGGGAAATACGTGTCCTCTGTTCCCAGACTGAATATTGTAAATCACTTGATGGGTCTTTTATTCCCATATATATATATATATATATATGGAACTTCATGAGTCATTACAGTGTGCAGGGATAGTATCATAATAATAATCATCCACAGGAGGATATCATGCTGAATGCATGCCCATTAGCTTCCTTTGAGATCTCACGATGGGATAAATGCTTATAGCTGCTGAGCACCTACAAGTCCCATCAATTACAGTGAGTTACAGGTGCTCAGCACCTCTTAGGATTTGGCCCTGTTTCTGCATTATTAAAACAGCTGTTTTAAAGTGCCCCCAAATACCTAATCTATGTTAAGGACTAAATATCTACCTGCTACCTTCTGTTGTCATATGCAAAGTTGATTAGAAGTAGCTGAAATGCAAAATGGCTTATGAAATGAAGCAGCCCCTTTAATCTTTCTCCTTCCAGGTGAAAGTCAGGCCTGTGAAGAGGGCTCATGCCAGTGCTATCTATGTACCACTTAAATTTCAAGCCTGCTGCCTCCCCAGGTCTCTGACAGGACAGAACAATGAAAAGTCCTCTAGCAATCATTATTGTGGGATCCACCTAAACAAATGTACGCACTGCACTCCCTCTTCTGGCTAGGCACCAAATTTGAAGACAAAGCCTTAGTTCCAGACCTAGGTGTATTCTGGAAGACATGAGTTACACATATATTAAAGGAAACAAACAGAAAGAAGCCACACTAGCTTGGGCTCTGCTAGAAACTGGCATGGAAGCAAGACAAAAGTGGTGCACGGCCCTTGTGGGAGACCTCATCATAGGGGTAAATTTCACCATAGAATTAAGAACAAAAACTTTTTGTGCTTTTTGTGTTTTTAAAATAATTTCTAATGGTGTTAAAAAAAATTCACTGCTGTACTGAGCCCTGGGTCACATTCTACTCTGTTGTACAGATATAAAACTGGAGTAACTCTGACTCTTACCCCAGACTTTAACCTGAGAGCAGAATGCTTCCTCTTTGTGTGCCACATTTCAGTGCTTGTTATTCCAGTGGAGTTATGAACTCTGTGCTTCTGTTTCAGAGGGTGTTGTGGTGATGTGAATGGGAGGCTTTGAATTCTGAATTCTGCACAGTGTCTGCTCTGTTCTGTCAGCAACTAGAAAGACTCAGTTGAAATTATTGACCTAACATTTCTGGAGGGAAAGAAATAATTTACATCATTATGGAGACACAAGTGTAGAGTTAACCTTCGCTTGCTGCTTTGAAAGGTAGAAAGAAAAGGAGTACTTGTGGCACCTTAGAGACTAACCAATTTATTTGAGCATAAGCTTTCATGAGTAACAGAACGCCACTAGCCGTCACCTTCAGCCCCCAACTAAAACCCCTCCAACGCATTATTAAGGATCTACAACCTATCCTGAAGGATGACCCATCACTCTCACAAATCTTGGGAGACAGGCCAGTCCTTGCCTACAGACAGCCCCCCAGCCTGAAGCAAATACTCACCAGCAACCACATACCACACAACAGAACCACTAACCCAGGAACCTATCCTTGCAACAAAGCCCGTTGCCAACTGTGCCCACATATCTATTCAGGGGACACCATCACAGGGCCTAATAACATCAGCCACACTATCAGAGGCTCGTTCACCTGCACATCCACCAATGTGATATATGCCATCATGTGCCAGCAATGCCCCTCTGCCATGTACATTGGTCAAACTGGACAGTCTCTACATAAAAGAATAAATGGACACAAATCAGATGTCAAGAATTATAACATTCATAAACCAGTCGGAGAACACTTCAATCTCTCTGGTCACACGATTACAGACATGAAAGTTGCTATATTACAACAAAAAAACTTCAAATCCAGACTCCAGCGAGAAACTGTTGAATTGGAATTCATTTGCAAATTGGATACAATTAACTTAGGCTTGACTAGAGACTGGGAGTGGCTAAGTCATTATGCAAGGTAGCCTATTTCCCCTTGTTTTTTCCTACCCCCCCCCCCCAGACGTTCTTGTTAAACCCTGGATTTGTGCTGGAAATGGCCCACCTTGATTATCATACACATTGTAAGGAGAGTGATCACTTTAGATAAGCTATTACCAGCAGGAAAGTGGGGTGGGAGGAGGTATTTTTTTATGCTTTGTGTGTATATAAAAAGATCTTCTACACTTTCCACAGTATGCATCCGATGAAGTGAGCTGTAGCTCACGAAAGCTTATACTCAAATAAATTGGTTAGTCTCTAAGGTGCCACAAGTACTCCTTTTCTTTTTGCGAATACAGACTAACATGGCTGTTACTCTGAAACCTTTGAAAGGTAGAGTTTGCAGAGCTGTGTGATAGGTTAATGCTGCATTGAGAGCTGTCCGTGGTGCTGAAGGACAGCTCACTGTAATCCAAGAGTAAATTAATGACTTGGATAAGCTTTCAGTTTGTTAAAAGGCTATTGCAAAGCTCCACTATACAGTTTTAAAATAGACCATTAAAAAGTTTGCTAGGGAATAATAATTTACCAGTGTTATCTTGCCTCTTTCTCCCTTGGCTTGGTTAGCACTTACACTTTCTGGAGTGCAAAAACAAATCATGGGTTCAGAAACTTGAAGTAATATCTGATTAAATATCTGTCAAGTTCATACGTTATAGTTTCTTGTTCCATTTATTATTTGTAATATCTCCCACAAGAGCTTCAAAATCAATATTACAAATACATTTCTGTCCTTACCACATTTTCCATCCTTCCACCTGTGTTTCTTTCTGTTTTCTTACTTGTTTCCATACCAGGTGGTTGCAGTCAGCAAGAATGTCCATGACTCTGGGATTGAGGTTCATTGTTTAAACTTTTACTTCCTAGGTAGAAGAGGAGTGTATAATTGTTTGGGTGACTCCCACAAAAGTGGATGCGACAGGGCTTTTAATTTATTTTGCCTCTGTTCTGTAGAAGACTTGAGGAGGGAATGTAACTAGTGCCAGTGAAAAATATTTGGAAAATCTGATAAATTCCAAACACTGATCAGATAGATAGCAGGGTATGTATCGGTTCGACAGAGAGATAGATAAGCATAGGACATTTTTCTGAATTGCTGAGCTAGGAGTTGATTACCTGTGTAATATCATGCTGTTGGGTAATTTACAGCACGAGCACACGTTTATTCCAATATTGTAGAATACGGTAGCATAATTCTCAGGATCCTTATTGGCAACAGCAGTAAATATAGAGTATCACACGTTACCCTTAGCACCATCAACCTGGCAAACAGACATCGATTGCCATTGTACTGGGCCACAGTATCAGCATTTTTTAAAGCTGTGGGGCCACTTCCTCAGCTGTGTAAAACAGTGAAGCACCACTGAAGTGATGGATCTGTCAGTTCTTTCACAGGATGAGGTGGCTCAGGAGACTGATAGTGGATACTGCACCATCTAACCTCTAGATCACTAGCTTGAACCTCATCCAGGCTGGGAATGATTGAAAGGCTTTACTATCTCGTGGCTGTTCACTGGCTAGTGGGTGATAAGTTACTTATGCCAGTCTAGTTCCCAGCAGAGAGGACGCACATCGCAAAGACCCTGATGACAAGTGACATTAATTGGTGTTCTCAGCAGAAATACCAAGTAATTAATGGGTTTGTAGAATGAGCAGGTCTTTCCTCTCCAGATGCGCTCCCACAGCTAAGGGGTAAACTACAGTGGGAGGGGTAGGAGTGGAAATTAGCCAGGCTATGCCAGCCTCTGTGGATAAACAGAGGATACTGAGCTTCTTTGTAAAGCGCTTGGAGGTCTACTGGTGAAAAGTGCTAGATCAGAGATAGGATACGTAGCTAACATTTTATTATTATTATTATTATTTTATTGTTTTATTTTATTATTACCGCCCCTACTGCATGTGCAGTTTGGTTGCCCACATAAGTGGCCAGTTAGATATCTAGCTACCAATTTGCATGCACAATTACCCAATTTGTCTGTGTAGTCAGGTTGACTGCATGGCTCACCCCTTTTGGAAATGTACCTGTATTTAATACATACAGTTCAGGAACATTTCCTCACAAGTGTGAGGAAAACACTAGTATGGAACAATAAGCATTTCCACAGCTGGCCAGCCATTTACATCACTTGATCTTCATCACCACCTTTGTCAACTACATGTGCTTGTTCTCCCCTCTTCACAATCTGCTTGGTCTAGGAGGATTAATTAATTAATAGGTTTGGTGCCTGGGAAAAGCAGCATGTGGTGCAGGAGAGTAACAGGAATTATTTTTAAGCCTCTTGAAATGTAAATGGGGCTCACTCTCCTTTGACATAATTAAACTCTAATAATCCTCCTAAAGTAATGAAATGTAACTTCCTTCTCTGGAGGAAAAATGCTAAAGAAACCCACCACAGTTAGTAGCATTTAACTTCAGAAAGGGAAACTACACAAAAATGAGGAAGCTAGTTGAACGGAGTTTAAAAGGAACAGTCACAAGGCTGAAATGCCTGCAAACTGCATGAAGATTATTTAAAAACACCATACTAGAAGCTCAAACTAAATGTGGACCCCAAATAAAAAAAACCAGTAAGAGTACCAAACAAATGCCACCATGGCTAAACAGCAGAGTAAAAGAGGTGGTTAGAGATAAAAAGGCATCCTATAAAAATTGGAAGTCAAATATTAGTGAGGAAAATAGAAAGGAGAGTAAACTCTGGCAAACCAAGTGTAAAAGTATAATAAGGCAGGCCAAGAAAGAATTTTAAGAGCAACTAGTGAAAGACACAAAAACTAACAGCATTTTTTTAAGTACTTCAGAAGCAGGACCCCTGTCAAACAGCCAATAGGCCACTGGATGACGGAGGTGCTAAAAGGAGCACTCACGGGAGCCAAGGCAGTTGTAGAAAAGAGAATGAATTCTTTGCATTTGTCTTCACTGCAGAGGATGTGGGGGAGATTCGCACACCTGAGCCATTCTTTGTAGATGGCAAATATGAGGAACTGTCCCAGACTGAGGTGTCAATAGAGGAGGTTTTAGAACAAATTGATAAATTAAAATCACCAGAACCAAATGGTATTCACCCAAGAAGGAACTCAAATGTGAAATTGCAGAACTACTAACTGTGGTGTGTAACTATTGCTTAAATCAGTCTCTGTATCAGATGACTGGAGAGTAGCTAATGTAAAGCGGGGTTTTTTTAAAAGTCTCCAGAGGTGATCTAGGCAGTTACAGTCTGGTAAACCTAACTTAAGTACCAGGCAAATTGTTTGAAACTGTAGTAAAGAATAGAACTATCAGACACATAGATGAACACAGTAGGTTGGGAGAGAGCCAACATGGCTTTTGTAAAGGGAAATCATGCCTCACCAATCTACTAGAATTCTTTGGGGGGGTCAACAAGCATGTGGACAAGGGTGATCCAGCGGATATGATGTATTTAGTTTTTCAGAAAGCCTTTGACAAGGTCCCTCATCAAAGGTTCTTAAGCAAAGTAAGTTGTCATGGGATAAGAGGAAAGGTCCTCTCATGAATCAGTAACTGGTTAAAAGATAGGAAACAAAGGGTAGGAATAAATGGTCATTTTTCACAAAGGAGAGAGGTAAATAGCAGAGTCCCCAAAGAATCTATACAGGGATGTGCACTGTTCAACATATTCATGAATGATCTAGGAAAGTGGGTAAACAGTGAGGTGGCAAAATTTGCAGATGATACAAAATTACTCAAAATGTTAAGTCCAAAATTGACTGCGAAGAGTTACAAATGGATCTCACTAAACTGGGTGACTGAGCAACAAAAGGTTGGAACCTCGGGGGCTGCAGTGGAAGGGGTTGGATTTGCCTCATAATACTTAGGCTCGGTGAGGAACAGGATGGAGACTAAACTAGCATGAGGAAGGATTAACCAGTAGGCCAGCTTGGTGAGCATTGGAGACAGAAGGGCAGAAGACCCATTTGTGAAGAAGGGTCCAAGTCCAGTGCCTTTGTCCCACTTCCACCCTAGTATTTATGCTTGCCAGTAAATTCTTTGTGTTCAGAGAGCTGGCTGAAATCCTGCCATCAGTTACACCCAGGCCACCCCACTGCAGAAGGACAAAAGTTGACCAAATGACTGTTGCCTTGAGCCTTCTGATATGTTTGTTTCTGTTGGTGACCAAAGGGGAGATATGGATTCCTCAGGTGGCTTTAAAGCCCATAGAACAGGGATAGAAGGGAGCTTTTGGCTAAGAATGCAATCCTGTACGTGCTTCCAACTTGACCAATAAGTAGAAGACCAGTGCTGCGAATCAGAAGATGGGTAAGAATAAAAGACAGATATAAGCACATGGAAGGAGTATGGGAAATAAGCAAGCTGGACTAGAAGTGATACTAAATGACTGAGTATGATCCAGGGCAAAGAGATGAAACTTGAGGGGGTGTCTCTCACAACTGGAATATCATCTTTGATGGCAAAAGCAGAGCCAGGAGAGCTAGAAAGGGAAGAAATCCACTTTCTATGTCAGAAATATTTACACAGCCTGTGAGATAGTCTAAATAATGGGGAAGGTCATGTGGGCGAGGATACAGGAAAAGTTAAAAAAAAGAACTGGATAAATTCATAGAGAACAGGTTTTGTCAATGGCTGTTAGCCAAGATGGTCAGGGATACAACCCCATGCTCAGGATGTCCCTAGCTGTCTGACTACCAGAAGCCAGGAGTGGAAGCCAGGGGTGGATCACTCCGTAATTGCCCTGTTCTGCACACTCCCCCAACTGTTGGAGACAGGATACTGGGCAAGATAGACCAGGGTCTGACCCAGTATGGCAGCTCTTCTGTTCTAGATGACAAACAGCTGTGAAGCTAGAGTGAGCAGACTTTCCAGACATCCCCACAGCACTGACAGATAGAATAGATGAAAAATCCAAGGAGCTTGAAACTGCAGGATACTGTAGCTGCAAGGACCCTAAGGGAATTAGATGCACAGATCCCTGTGAAATTCAATGGAAATTGGTGCCTAATTCCCTTAGATTCCTTTGATAATCTCAATTTTTATTCCTGGGGGGAATGTTAATTCACAAGGCATCACAAATACAGCTAAACCTGGATAATCAAAAGGTTCCAAAATTAGCTTATGATCTGGACAGCAGATAATTCAGCTAGAGTAGAAGTCATCCTGGGTCTTTTTCTTACGAGTTAAGAGGATCTAATTGAGGAGACAAGCGAAGCGGGGAAGGTACGTGCTACTGGCCAAAAGCTTCTTGAACTCAAAATGGAAAAGAAGGGGTTTCTGAGAACTCTGTGGTACAAAGTTGTTGGAGTTCAGGAAGACAATGGTGAGGGAATTAAGAAACCTACTGTTCATGGTGCAGTGGAGCAGGCATAAGAACTAACCTGTGTGGAAGAAGAACAGGGAATACTAAAAAGCACCGCAATGAAGACATAATGCAATACAAGGTCACTGAAAAAGCAAAAAGCAGAAGAACAAGAACCAGCCACTGCAGGTCCCTGAGGGAGTGTTCTGAGATCTGAGGGGTAAATAATCTCTGTGTATTAGACATGAAAAAGTGAGGAGAGAAGCCACAGAAGGGAAAGATAAGGGTAGAGCACAGAAAGTCAAATGGTTTAATGCTTGCCAAAGGGCTGTGGGTAATTAGAAGGGTTTTTACAAGCATATCAAGAGGAAAGAAATACGGCCTGTGCAATAGATTCCCAAAGAAAGGGGTGGAAGCCACATTACTTGAATCATTTCATGCTGAACAAGACAAAGTGCTGGAGAATGTACTGTAGGGATCGGTCCTGCACCAGGCCTTGGGGATGAGCTTTATAGGATGTAATAGGTCTTTTCCATCTCTAGCTTCTGTGGGCCAAAATCTGCACTTGGGGCATGTCTACACATACAGCATTGCAGCGGTGCCTCTGCATCATGTCTGGTGGAGACACTCTATACCAATGGAAGACAGCTTTCCCATCAGCATAATAAAACCACCTCCGCAAGCAGCAGAAGCTATGTCAGCAGGAGAAGCTCTCCCACCAACATGGTGCTGAGCATATGAGCGCTTCTGTCGGTGTAACTGTGTTGCTCAGGAGAGTGGTTTATTCACACCCCAGAGCGACATAAGTTCTGTCAACATAAGCTGTAGTGTAGACATAGCCTGGCTTATACCCTCTGATGTCAGTGCAGTTGTGTGGGGAGGTTTTGGCCCCATGATTCTCCGAGAAGCAGTTACATTATAAGGCACACCAGCCTGGGGATGGGAAATATAGATTGAAAGGCAGCCAGAATGCCAATGTGTCTGTCCCACTGAGGAGGAGTCTGAGGGTAGCAAACTTTGGGATTCCCATCCCAGTTGGCTCCACCATCTTCACCGATGAGCCAGTTTGTGCTTCTTAAAAAGCACTGGGCCACACCCTGAGGTCTTCACATGGTCTTTATCCAGCCAAACTCCCATGGAAGCCAGTGAGAATTTGCGCAGTCAGGATCTCAGATTTGGTCCATTGGCTTCATTAGGGGCCTGATCCAAAATCCACTGAAGTCAGTGGGAGTCTTTCTATTGGCTTAAATGACCTGTGGATCAGACCCTAAAGCCAGCCACAGCATGGAGCCAAAAGTTACACATGGCAGGTCTTTGGGGGTGATCTACTCCCCTGAGTACGGTTCAGTCCATGTCCCTTGCATTTTCTCTGCCTCTTTGCACAATTAACCCATCACTGTTATACAATGCAGTGAGTGAACAGAGCAGTGGTGCCTCTAACCTGAGGTCTGCCACTAACCCTTTCATGTTTTATTTCACCTGTGGATCTGCATTACCCCCTAGAACAACCAAACAAGTTCATATGCACTGGCTTGCTTTTTAATAGGCACTGCTGGAAAAAATGTGTATCCCAGCCTACAGGGGAGCCAAAAAATCCTCTAAGACTGTCCAATCAGCCCCTGTATCTAGGCTAGCTTCACTCAAGTGGTTGATGGCTTTGCAGTAGCCCCATAAAAAGCAAGTGACTATGTTATTACCTTGTATGGCTTTCTGAGAAATCTGAGGAACTGGCACTGCTGTTTGAAGAATTTGAAAAGGGCAAGCATGGGCCTTCCTTTCCCGGCTGCACGCTGCATGGGAGTCCGAGGCAGTGGGCCTAATTCTCCCCCACTTTGCACCTTGTGTTGTCATCTGCACCTGTGCGATGAAAGAGGGAAAGGCTAGCGCTCTGGTCTGGCAGGATTTCACACCCTGGTGTGGTGGTGTAAGTGACAACCCACGGCATACGGCCGGAAAAAATCAGATCGAGAGGCCTTGCTTAAGCAACAGCCCAGGACCAAACCATACGCTTAACTGAAAGCAGATGAGCCATCCCATCCCAGTTCCGCAAAGCATCGTAGCACATGCTTCAGTTTTACAATGTGACCAGATCCTAATTGACTCCAATGGGATTTAAGCATGTGCTATAAATTAAGGACTGGCTTAACTGCTTTGTTGAATAGGGATGGACTTAAGCATCTATTTAAATGCTTGGCTGAATTGGCCTAGAGTCTGCATGCCTAGGCGCCGACTTCTACTGGTGCTGGTGGGTGCTTGACCCCTCTCTGCCCCTGGCCCCGCACTGACTCCACCCCTGCCCCACCCCCTCCCGCCCCCATTCCAACCCCTTCCCCAATCCCTGCCCCAGCCCCACCTCTTCCCTGCCTCCTCCCCTGAACACGCCACGTTCCCGCTCCTCCCGCCTTCCTCCCAGAGCTTGCTACAGCTGTTTGGCGGCGGCCAGCAAGCGCTGGGAGGTAGGCAGAAGAGCGGGGATGCGGTGCACGCAGGGGAGGAGGTGGAGGCGGAGGCGAGGCGGGGCAGGGAGCTGGCTGCCGGTGGGTGCAGAGCACCCACTATTTTTTTTCCATAGGTGCTCCAGCCCCAGAGCACCCATGAAGTCGGCTCCTATGCCTGCATGGTTAACAACTGCTTGTCAGGAGAGTTATTAACAGATGGTCCGGGCACTGTCGTAAGGAAGCTCACAACAGAGAGAGTCCCATGGTGAGGACAAAAGAAAAGTAGAAGCAGAGAAGATGGTACAATATGAGGGAAGGAGAAATATAAGCCTAGTTTTAAACAGAGCCCCAGAAGTAGGAAAAGAGTTTTAATTAAGCAGTTTATCTTTCTTAACAATCATCCCAATCTCATCTGCGAGCCAGCCCCTCTCCAGAGACATCTGTCTTGGATCTCAGAGAGCTTTGCTTGCTTGTTTGTTTGTTTTGCCTTGCGTCATTAAATCAGTTGCCCAGACAGAAAAGATCCAATGGAACAGAGCGTGGCTGGCAACTCGACAGCAGTTGTTCTCGTCTGCGCGTTGAACAATAGCTGCAGTGGCCAGTGACTCACAGAGAGCGAGCAAAGTGGCCAGGGCTGCAGGGGCACCATTTAGGGGGGGCAGGGGGCTCCTGCCCCTCCCCAAGTTTCATACCGGAGGTCTGTTCACAGCGCATGCTCTAGCCCCAGACGGAGCTCAACTGCAACACAGCTTGAGTGTGGAATGTGAGTTCTGTGCTGCTCCCAGCTTCTGCCCGTGGGGCAGGGAGTTTGTTTATAAACAGAGACAGGGTGATTAAGATAACAAAAGGCTTGTCATTAAATTAAATTAAGGATTGTTAGATGATCATGAAAGCATTGCCAGGCACTCCAGTTAAAAGATAGGAAACAAAGGGTAAGAATAAATGCTCAGATTTCAGAATGGAGAGAAATAAATAGTGGTGTCCTCCAGGGGCTATACTGGGACTAGTGCTGTTAAACATGTTCATAAATAATCTGGAAAAGGGGTAAACATTGAGCTAGAAAAATTTGCAGATGATACAATATTACTCAAAAAGAAAAGGAGGACTTGTGGCACCTTAGAGACTAACAAATTTATTTGAGCATAAGCTTTCGTGAGCTACAGCTCACTTCATCGGATGCATGCAGTGGAAAATAGAGTGGGGAGATTTATATACACAGAGAACATGAAACAATGGGTGTTACCATACACACTGTAACAAGAGTGATCAGGTAAGGTGAGCTATTAGCAGAAGGAGAGCAGGGTGGGGGGACCTTTTGTAGTGATAATCAAGGTGGGCCATTTCCAGCAGTTGACAAGAACGTGTGAAGAACGGGGGCGGGGGGGGATAAACATGGGGAAATAGTTTTACTTTGTGTAATGATACATCCGCTCCCAGTCTTTATTCAAGCCTAAATTAATTGTATCCAGTTTGCAAATTAATTCCAATTCAGCAGTCTCTCGTTGGAGTCTATTTTTGAAGTTTTTTGGTTGAAGAATTGCCACTTTTAGGTCTGTTATCGAGTGACCAAAGAGATTGAAGTGTTCTCCGACTGGTCTTTGAATGTTATAATTCTTGACGTCTGATTTGTGTCCATTTATTCTTTTACGTAGAGACTGTCCAGTTTGGCCAATGTACATTCCCCCCTGCCCCCCACTGTTTCTCACACGTTCTTGTCAACTGCTGGAAATGGCTCACCTTGATTATCACTACAAAAGGTTCCCCGCTCCCACACCCGCTCTCCTGCTGGTAATAGCTCACCTTACCTGATCACTCATGTTACAGTGTGTATGGTAATACCCATTGTTTCATGTTCTCTGTGTATATAAATCTCTCCACTGTATTTTCCACTGAATGCATCCGATGAAGTGAGCTGTAGCTCACAAAAGCTTATGCTCAAATAAATTGGTTAGTCTCTAAGGTGCCACAAGTCCTCCTTTTCTTTTTGCGGATACAGACTAACACGGCTGCTACTCTGAAACCTGTCAATATTACTCAAGATAGTTAAATCCAAAGCTGACTGCAAAGAGTTACAAAGGGATCTCACAAAACTGGGTGATGGGATAACAAAATGGTAGCTGAAATTCAGTGTTGACAAAGGCAAAGTAATACACATGGCAAAATATAATCCCACCTATACATACAAAATGATGAGGTCTAAATTAGCTGTTACTCGTCAAGAAAGAGATTTTGGCGTCATTGTGGATAGTTCTCTGAAAACATCTGCTCAATGTGCAGCAGCAGTCAAAAAAGCGAACAGAATACTGGGAACCATTAGGAAAGGGATAGAGAATAAACCAGAAAATATCATTTTGCATCTATATAAATCCATGGTACGCCCACATCTTTAATGCTGCATGCAGATCTGGTCACCCTATCTCAAAAAAGATATATTGGATCTGGAAAAAGTACAGAGAAGGGCAACAGAAATGATGAGGGGTATGGAACAGCTTCTGTCTGAGGAGAGATTAAAAAGATTGGGACTTTTCAGCTTGGAAAAGAGATGGCTAAGGGGGGATATGATAGAGGTCTAGAAAAGCATGAGTGGTGTGGAGAAAATGAATAAGGAAGTGTTATTTACTCCTTCACATAACATAACAACTAGGGGGTCACCCAATAAAATCAATAGGCTACAGATGTAAAACAAACAACGCACAGTCAACCTCTGGAACTCTTTGCCAGAGGATGTTGTGAAGGCCAAAACTATACCAGGGTTCAAAAAAGAACTAGATAAGTTCATGGAGGATAGGTCCATCAATGGCTATTAGCCAGGATGGGCAGGGATGCAACAGCATGTTCTGCGTGTCCCTAGCCTCTGTTTGCCAGAAGCTGGGAGTGGGCGACAGGTAGGGTGACCAGATCACAACAGTAAAATATCAGGACACATTGGGGTGCTGTTGGCTCTGCCCACAGCCCACCCCCGCTCCTCTCAGGCTCCGCCCCCACTCTGCCCCAGGTCCCGCCCCCTCCCCGCTCTGCCGCCCCCCACCACCACAATCTTCCTCATCACCCAGCCCACCGCTGGCTTGCTGCATCCTGCCTCAGTCCCCCACCCACCGCTCCTCGCCTCCTCTCACCCCCCCCCGCATCTACCACTCACCTCTTTACTCCACCGCCAGCCTCCCCCTGTCCACCACTGGCTCGCTGCTTGCCTCCTCACCTCCCCCCCCCAGCCTGCCACTCACCTACTCACGCCATCCCACTTGCCTCCTTACCTGAATGTCAGGACAAATGGGGTCATGATTGTACATCGGTCAGGACGCAGGACAAAGGGTTAAATATCGGGACAGTCCTGATTTTATCAGGACATCTGGTCACCCTAGCAACAGGGGATGAACACAGTTGCCAACTTTCATGCAGTAAATCAGCACCCCAACTTTCACAATAAGCCAAAAAACAAGCTAATCCCATTTCAAAACAAAGCCAAAACAAGCCAATGTTTAAGAATCCCAACACTCTATGTGACTAGATCCCCCTTGGTATGCAGTCTGGGACTGTGGTGGGCCCGCTGTGCACCCCTAGCTCTCTCCCTGCCTTGCCCCTGCTTACCCCCTCCTTGCCCCTGCTTGCCGGGAGCCAATCAAAAAAAAGAAGCAACAAGCTACAAGCCAAAAACTAGCCAACAAGCAACTCACAAGCCAATTAAGCCAAAAACAAGCCCAATTTCTGCATTTTTTCTGTGGGTTTGGCATGTCTGGGGATGAATCACTTGATGATTCCCTGTTCTGTTCATTCCCTCTAAAGCACCTGGCATTGATCACTGTCGGAAGACAGGACACTGGGTTAGATGGACCATTGGTCTTACCGAGTATGGCCATTCTGATGTTCTTATATGTAACCCCGATATATCTGTCCCCCGCTGTAACCTAATAGACCCCACTCCCCACCCAGAGCTGAGATTTAACCAAGGAATGTTGAGGGGGTCTCTCTCTCCACAGAGTTAGTAACAAAGTAAGAATGTACATTAACATTTTAAACCTAACCAGGGTCCCTTAAGTGACTTGCCACAAGATGTCAGAACATGGTTAGTGTTAGAACTGAGTGGGTCTAATATGTATTTAATTTTTTTTCTTTTATATAGGTATTAGATACAGTGCTCCTGTCAGCTAACTGATAACTCATCTGCGAAAAACCTAGAGTTTTCAGGTGCCTAAGTGGCCCCTGGATTCACGGTTAAAGTTGCCTCTCCTCCCCCGACACCAAAATTTGAAATGGCGCCCCTGCAGGGCTGAGGAGGAATGTGCGTGTTGGAGGAGGGGCAGCATGAGGAGGAGGCTGGGGCTGCTAACCATCTGGAGTGTCAATCAGCCAGGGTGGTAGTAGAGCATCCCACCGTGTTGGCTCAACTCTGAACCCTACAATTCCTTACCTGGGGTATTCTCAGCAGAGGGTTTTGAGCGAAGCCACCTGTGCGGGTTTGTGGACACTGCAGTCTGAGGTGTGACGGCACAGGTCGAAATACCTGAGCTAGCCGTCATCTAACCAGCTCCAATAACAGTAGCAATGAAGCTGCCGCAGCATGGGCTGCACAACCCTGCCTGGGTCCCTGGGTGTGTATTCAAGCGGCTCGCCCATATGCTGTTATGCTGCAGTCACACCTTGGACTTCAGTGTAGACAGGCCCTTAGACGTGCATCCAACATACACAAAACAGCAAGGATGTGAAATTACAGCAACGCTTTAGCTAGTGTGCGATATTACAGCTGGGATAGGGGTTGGTCCTTTGTATTCGTCAAGAAGGGATGAGCTAGAAATGTAAGGCACAGTGAGGAATATATAGTTTAACTACTAGGCAAAGCTCTGTACTGTAACCATGGAACCGATCCTGAGAGGTGGTGGAATGAATGGGAGTTGCGGCTGTGCAGCCCCTCACAGGGTCAGGCCCCACGTGGACAGCTAAGCAGGACGGAGTGGGACTACAATCGCTGGAGAAAGACTGTGCTCAGGATAACTTGGGCACAGTGTGATCAGACTTGCCATAGTGGGGAGGGGAGGACTAGGGGGGCCATTCCCACTCAGATGACCACGGTCAAGGTCCTGTAAGGTGCTGAGTGCCCTCCCGTTCAACTCCAATGAGAAATGAAGGTGCTGAGCACTTTATAGGATCAGGACCTCTGTGTCTAAATGGCAAATGATTTGTGCTTCTCAGAACGCTCATTGCAAATCATGAAGTGACATAGAATCATAGAATATCATGGTTGGAAGGGACCTCAGGAGTGGGGTAAGGGGGAGTGATCCTTTGACACTAGTGATTGCTAAAGCTACCAGGGCCAGATTCTGCTCTCAGTTCCACTGGTGCATGACTGGAGTAACTCCACTGACTTCAGTGGAATTACTCTTCGTTAGCTGTGGGCCCTTATTTTTAATTTCATGGTCCATGCGTTCATGTGGAATTATGTTGGAATACTTATGGAAGCACATATGATTTTCCCATTAAGGCCAAATTAATTCATTAGGCTCGGTGGTACCGCGACGCACACAGAATGAATTGGTAATGATGGGGCTCTTAAAATAATGTGCTACCAAGCAAAGCCCCCTCACAGAGGGGAGTTCATTAACTCAGTGGGCCTGTAGCATTGCCACGCAAGCAGCAAACCTTTCAAAGCGCTGTGTTCTCGCTCCCTCCCTCTCGCTCTTCACCTTGGCTTCTATTTTTTTTTACAAATTGTAATTGAAATATATTGAATGAAGGCTGCGTGGTCTGAACATCTCCTCACTAAAGGCAGAAATGGCACCTTTTCCCTGTTCCCAGGCAGATGGGGAAATATATTGTGGAGGGCATGTTGCAAGACGATAGTTATTAATTTTTTTTCTCTCTCCCAAGCTGTAGATTAAATGGTGGTGGGAGAAAGAAATACAACTTCATCCAAGCAATCAATTTCTCCCCCCCCCCCCGCTCCAGAGTTTAGGGGGCTGTTGCAGGCTCCAGCTAAGGAGCATGTGGAATTGTGCTGCTAGGGAAAAACTTTCCCCTTTGCCAACGTGAGGAAATTTTCTAAACAAATTTGGGACTGGGGAGCTGCTGCTACTCAATGTTTGTAACATAAGCCCGGGGCTGAAACCAAGCCAGGTTTACCTGGGATGGAACATTGCACTGTCATCACTGGAGTCGGCTTAGGCAGGAATTTGGTCCATTCCTTTTTCATCTTCCAGGGCATTGCAAAGCAGAGTTAGATGTCCCTGCTTCCTTTGTGACTGTCCTATGCCGTGGCCTGGAACATAGACTATTGTAGAGATGGAAGCAGACGCAAAGGGCCATGACTCTCATCCCTGGAAGTGGGCTCCTTCCAAACTTTGAAAGGAGTTGGAACCCAAATCTGGAGCCAGATCTGCTGCAGCTGTCCCCTCTATAACAAGACGAATCAAAATCCCAGATCTGAGCACCTTGGGCATTTGAAATCCAGGTCCAGAACTGAATCCAGACATTGTTGCTTCAGCCCATCATTGTCTTTGACTTCCTAACTCACGCCCAAGTCCTTTTTGGTTTCAGAGTGGTAGCCATGTTAGTCTGTATCAGCAAAAAAACCGAGGAGTACTTGTGGCACCTTAGAGACTAACAAATTTATTTGAGCATAAGCTTTCATGGGCTAAAACCCACTTCATCGGATGCATGCAGTGGAAAATACAGTAGGAAGATATAGATATACACACAGAGAACATGGAAAAATGGGTGTTGCCATAAACACTATAATGAGAGTGATCAATTAAGGTGAGCTATTATCAGCAGGAGAAAAAAAACCTTTTGTCGTGATAATCAGGATGGCCCATTTCCAACAGTTGACAAGAAGGTGAGAGTAACAGTGGCGGCGGGGGGGGGGAATAAGCATGGGAAAATAGTTTTACTTTGTGTAATGACCCAAGTCCTTTCTACAGCCATAGCACTTGCTCCTCTGTAGTGCCCAGAGTAAGGGTATGCATGAGGGGTCCCAACATGGGGCTTTTGGGAGAGCCAGCACTGGGACGCTGTCCCGTTCTGAGATGTTCAGCACTCAGCTGGGAACTGATTGGATACAGATTCAGGCAGCTTTCTCTTCCCCCTCTGCTCCGCCTCTCTGCCCTGAGCCCCTGTAGACAAGTCCGGTGCCCCCCCTTCCCAACCGAGCTCCCCAAAGGTTGCTGAACACTGCTTTACGTGAAAGGGCGAAAGCTTTGGCATTGCAGAGCTGGGCACGCACTGACCAACACTCCTGGAGCAGACAGAACTAAGAGAACTCTGATCAGTGAGTCGGAAGCAGACCCTGATGTCTGTCATGTGCCACAGCAGATTAGCCTGGCTCCCTACCCCGTCCCAGGACCCCAGTATTCCCCCTGCATAGCCTGAGCAGAATTAGTGAGCAGAGCACTAAAGTGTGACACTGGATTGGTGTGTCCCTAGCACTTCATAGCTCTTGTCATTCATTTGATGCGCTCCGTGGAATTACACCCACAGGACTTGGGGCGTTGGCCTTCTCATTAGCTTCAGGGTTTTGGTCCTTCCCAGGCCCTACATTGGACCTTCGCGCAAACTGTCTTGCAGCTTTTCTCCTCCATATTCTCTGTGGGATTTCTTCCACGTTAACCTTTTCTACTCGATGTGGGGCCTGCTCCTCCACCATAGAAGTCAGCGGGAGATTTCCTGTTTACCTAAGTTAGCGCAGGACGGGGCCCCCTAGTTGCTCCATTGTCTTTGGAAAGTGAGTTCCCAGAGTTCCCACCCCAACGCCTTTCCCCATTTCTCTATGTCATCCAGCGTTGTTCATAGTGATCAGTCCTCCAGGAGTCATGCCCAGCGCACAGCTCTACTGTACATGGCAGAGAGGGAGCCGTGCCCAGCCCCACTACACACTCTACTCTCACAGCTTTAGCTGATCTGCTAGGACTAAAATGGGTTGTGGGAGTAAGCTCTTCCCGTGGCTCCAGAGCTTATGGTTTCATTTCCCCCCTTGCTAATACCCAGTCCCTCTGGCTGCAACGTGGAATACGTCTGCCACTGTCTGATACTGAGCTACTGGTAGGCCAGGGACTGGAACTCAGGACCTTCTGCTCCCAAACACAGATCTCCACCAAACTCAGCTAAGGAGGCCTTCTGGGAATGCCTCTCTTGCCTTTTCTTATTCCTCATTAGGACACAAGCTGCATGCCAGGCTCTCAACCGGACTGGCCTAGCTCTGCAGAACCAGTGCCCGCTGTTCTCTTCAGATCTGGCCCATATGATTTGAACAGAGCAGCCAACTTAGTCACAACGGAGAGACCAGCTGAAAGGCCAGGGGGATCACCCCCCAGGAGGGGCATGTTGGGGAGAAGCAGGTTACTTACTTGCCCTAATCAGAAGTTGTGCAAGGGCTGGGTTTTCTTGGAGTCAGTTATTATCTCCTGAGAACAGTTCCAGCCTCGACTACCCAGTGCACTAGTCGTTCACTTCCCAAGGACAAGCCGGCTTTGGCTCACAGCAAAGTGAGCTTGGAAGTGCCAGACTATATCCACCTGACCCTCACCACCACACAGGTCAGCACCCTTGGTTCTTCCTGCACTGGAGAGGGTGACGACTGGAACAGCAGGTGGCACTGCAGCTCAGGGAAGACATGGATTGACAGGGCTGCTTAGGGGCTCAGGAATGAAATTGCAGGGGGATGTGAATTGAAACTGAGGTGCATTGCAGAGGTCGGTGGTGGCCGAGGAGCAGGATAACGGGATGGTGCAGGTCAGATTGGCAGAGCTGAATAGCAGGGGAGCTGCAGAGCAAGAGTGAGCTACACTGGCAGAGCTGATGGGGGAAGGGAGCTTGGAGCGTCTCTCTCACAAACTCGGGCTCTGGCCAGTGCTAATTGTCCTGCACTTCCATGGAGATGAACATTTGGGCAGAGGCATATGTTTGCTACCAGGCTCAGCATCTTGCTTGTGGAGCTACCTGTTTCCGAAGGATGAAGGTTGGAAGTGAAGTCAAGGTGTTGGCTGTGAGCATGCAGGGGGCATTTCCCCTTCTCTTCCCCATCCTCTTCTGAGGCGAGAGAGCCTTTCAGTGCCAGCCAGCATTGTTTGTGAGGAGATGCAGTGCCAAATGCCAGGCCAGGTCTGGAGGGCACAGCTTGCTTCTTTCTGCCTCTGATGAAGATAAATGAGCATGGTTATTTCAGCATCAGAAAAGAAACATCTGCACTGGAGCCCTAATCAAAAGGCAGGTAGCAGCTAATGTAATTACTGTCTGCATTTGTCAATAGCCAATTAAAAACGGTTAGGCTATATGCGCTCTTTTTTGCGTAGGTAAGAAGGCAGCTGGGCTCTTCGGTGCGCAGAGCTTGGCTGTCATATTGGAAACTCATCACATTCGGAAGGATAAATTAAGTGGAGATTAAGGCCATGTCCACGCTACAGAGTTAAATTGACTTAAAAGCTGCTTTAATTACACCGGTTGTGCACACCCACACAATGCTCCTTGTGTCGGCAGAGCGCGCCCACAGACGGTGCTCTTGCATTGACAGAGAGAGAGGACTGCATCGTGGGTAGCTATCCCACTGTGCAACTCGCCACCCTCTGCCACTGGGAGCTCTGGGAACTCTTAAGAAACGAGACATTGTCGGGGCTTTTCCTCTCTCTCTCTCTGTCCCTGCAGCATCTAGTCTGCTGACTCCTCTGGACGAAGGATGCCCCCACCTCTTTGTCCTGGAAAGGACATACAGGTCCAGTGTTCCAAGTGGGCTAATACCACCAAGTGCTATCTTCCATAGCGGCTGGTCTGCCCTCTGGCTTTGCAGAGTCAAATCACCGTCCTGGGTGGTGCTTGTCTTCACTGAGGGCACTCAGCAGCCTGCAGAAGATGGCACAAGCACTGTGTACCTGAGAGGTACTGAGAACCCCTCCTCTCCCATTGAAGTCAGCGGCATTGTAGGTGCTCAGAGCCTGTCTCACCTTCTCTAGGTCATCTTAACTCCGTGTTTCACTCCTGTCTAAATTCAAAACCTCGTCCCTTGGAGGCTTCACCTCTGCTGCTTCCAATGTTTGTCTTTTAGGAAGAGCTTGTATCGATCCCATTGACTGAGTGAGACATCCTCTCCAGCCTGTGTGCTGCAGAGCAGGGGGAAATGTGCCTTTCTCTGCTGTAGCCCTTCCCTTACTCAGCCCCGGGAAATGGCTGGCCAGGGTTGAAAGGAAAGTGATTAAAGGGGCGTGACATTGGATCCCTCTTCCTCTCACACGTGCACACTCATTTGTTTTTTTCATTCTGCTCCCGTGTTTCCGGGTCCCTTTTTTTGCCATGCATGAAATTAACAGATGTTCTTAGATAAGCACAGATGTACAGGAAGTGAAGCCAGCTAACATCATTGTATGTGTGTGTGTGTTTTCACCTTTTCTGCCTCCCCCCAAAATTATATGCTCAATTACTGACAGAAATACAGTAACAGAGACGGTTGTTTATGGTCAGGATCAGACAGCGATGATGCAGTGTGGCCAGTCTCATGGTTTCATCATGATTCTCCTGTTATTAGCTATTTTTCCTAAAGCCTCAGCTCCTGGAGTCACGTGGCTAGGCGAGATTTCAGCTTCCCTTCTTGTTTTTTAAAAAGAAGTTTCTAGCTCTTGTGGTGGCAGAGAAAAGCTTGGAAATGTGACCTGAGTGCACCTGAAAGCATGAAAACGTGACCCCTAATGGTGTAATCATGAGAAGGGAAATGGAAAGAACTCCAGATTTATTAACGTTTATAATCTCCTGATTATTAAGCCAATCTTATGATTTTTGGGAGGGCTTTGTCACAGTTCCAGGGCAACTGCACCTCGGAGCCCTTTGTGGCCTCCTTGAGGGCACTTCGACCCAGGTCTCAGGCCTTGGGGCAGGAACTCATGTTCCTCTCCCTCCAGACCAGGAATTAGGCTGCAATTCCCTTTTGAATTCACTGTCCGTATCTGACCTTAGTCCAGTCCCAGCCATTCTGCTCTCTCCCAGAGGCTGCGACGGTGTCTACCAGTGACCAGCCTTCACAGAGCACAGTGCATTTACTTAGGACAAGGCATTACAGAGAAACCATTGTGGAAAACAATAGGCAGTCTAGACACACACCTAGCTTACCAGTGTCACCTATCTTCCACATGGTCCCCAAAGTCCTTCAAACCCTGCCAGCAGACTTTTGCGCTCTTGGTTAAAGTCTCATGTCAGTTTGTGGATCAAGTGAGGGTCTCCTGAGTCAGAGCTGGCTGACTCTGTATATCATTCTTCCTCCTTTGTTTGCTGGACCTTCTGAACCAGTTTATGAAATTCCCCACAATGGGTGGTGCTTCTTCTGAACTGTTTACCTGGCCTAGCTTTTGCTTTAATTATCCCCCAACTGATTTTAGTTCCCGGGGAAAGCTCATTATCCCTCTCCATAGAACCAGAATACCATCCCTGGCTCCCAAAGATACATATAACATTTATAGATCTAATAGTCTGAGGATATTCTATGAGCTCATAGTGGCTGGCACATGTCAATATGATAGTCTGTGAAGAAGGCACCCCACTTCTAAGGTCTCATTACTGTCACCTCTCCCCCACTGAAAGTGAAAGAAATTAACTCTTTCACACCCGGCAGTTAACAGTACAATGTGAGCAGGGAAACTGAGTCACGTGCATTCCTTCTTCAGAATTATTCAGACGTATCCCAGTTCTCCTGAGGCCTGACTCCTGCTTTTGGAGCACTTGGGGTTGGCAATGCTGCTGTGCCATTTTGTGTGACATGCCTGCTTGGCTGAGCCAGAAGTGCTGCTGTGGTGGGGTTGGGGTGCAACCGGGAAGCGCTTCAGTACGTCTGCTCTGAATGGGTAGCTTTATGGGGGTGTGCCATGACAAGCAGAGGTGGGGGAGTAGAAATTTCACCAAAAATGCCTTGTGGGGGGAGGCTCTGAAATTATTTATGAATTCAGGTTGAATTTGGCAAATAGTTTCAGCTTGGGGGGGGAACCTGTGGGGGGAAAAATCAGAACTGTCAGAGTGGTTCATTTCAACCTTTTTGACATATATTATTTCAACATTTTAGTTTTGAAACAGCATTTTCGAAATGAAATGCCAGTGTGAATTGACATTTCATTTAGGAAATGTTACTTCGAGTTGACATTTGAAACGTTTTGTTCACCCTGGATGGCATTTTGTGTGTGTGTGTGTGTGTGTGTGTGTGTGTGTGTGTGTGTGTGTGTGTTTTGTTTTTGTTTCATCAAGGAAAAAAATGAAAAAATTCCATTTTGGTTTGAAATGAAACACCCTCTGGGGGGGGATTTTTTTGGTTCGGCCAGCAAACTGGGCAAATCAGTTCTTTGCTCACTTCTGACAACCATTTTGGTAATGGTCTGGGATAGAACTAGGCTTTCCAGTTCTGAAGCCATGAGCCTCCACAGTTCAAGCTGGGTGCAGGGAGGAAGCTCGCTGCAAATGGGGGGCAGACGGATCGGAGGGGGAATGAGAGGCAGTACGAGACTCAGCGGGGGGACAGCTCCCAGCTGGGAAGGAGGGTCCCCAGGGTTTCTACTGGCTCACAGGCAGGTTCCAACCCCTCTGGATCCCACTTTTGCCCCTGCGCTGTGACAGATTTCTGTTACCAATCTGCCTGAGGCGTCAGGTGATCAGGCTGAGGCCACAGGATCATTAAGGGAGGAGATGACGGAACACACCAAGTGTCTAAGTTTTAAAGCTTTATTGATAAAATAATAAAATAACAGCAGAGCGTGATGGGTGTTCCCCACGTCACTCAGAGGAAGGAAGAAAGCGTTAATGCCCCAAGCCCTAATCCACGTTCATACTCACACCCGTACTACCCAAGGCTGGCCAGGCCTGGGTGTAACGTAAGAAGAAGAGGGGGAGTTCTGTCCTGTGTGCACAGGTTGTCCAGGGTTTGCTGCCAATCTCCAAATTACTCCAGCTCTTAGGAGAGTTTTAAGTCCTGGGTTCCTTTGGGAGTGTTCCATTCCGTGACCTCTGTTCCTGGTGCTCTTTGTGCCAGTCCAAACCGGCTTTCTGTGGTCTTCTTCGCTTTCCCAAAACACAATGGCTCCAGGGACGCGAAGCTCTGCTCCCCCCCCCGTCGTCGTCTCACCTGTGTTTTCCATCTCTGTAGCCCTGGTTTTCTCATGGCTGGCTGTGACTGGGTGAGAGATAAACTTCTCGTATAGCGCTGTGACCTTGGACTGGGGCCAGCGTCTTATCGTTGGACTGAGCTTGCTAGCTGCAGTGTTGAGTTAACCCGTTCTCTGCTCTCTTTCTCCTTCCCCCTTTGGCCTCTTGCAGCGTGCAAAAGAATCTTCCACTCCCCACTCACACATTTGACCCTCCCCAAAATGCTTTGCGATGCTTGCAACAGCGTTAGCAACATGCAGTGCTGATCTGCCTTCCCCAGGGGAACCCCTGAGGTTGTGACACTGCCCCCCCAAATAAGCATGGACCCCCCCATAATATTTCCACAGTGAGGTGCCAGCCCCCTTTCTCCTACCTCACACCATGTCCATCACCTCTGGCTCAAGCTGAAGGAATGAACCTTAGAGCTGAGAATTATACCAGACACATCTCCTCTCGTTTGGACACACTGGGGGACAAGTAACACACAGACCAGTAGGTTACGCATATGTGCATCTCTCT
Source organism: Natator depressus (assembly GCF_965152275.1). Classification (NCBI taxonomy): domain Eukaryota; kingdom Metazoa; phylum Chordata; order Testudines; family Cheloniidae; genus Natator; species Natator depressus. The sequence continues at coordinate 25,441,177 of NC_134246.1, forward strand.
TTCCCTCTGCATATGTGTATGAGAGAGAGAGTGTCTGTTCCCACTGGCCTAAGAGTGAGCACACAATTTTCCAGAGCTGGTTGGTGTATTAAGGAGTGGAATAGCTGGAACAAAAGCAGCTTATCTTCTGCCTTCCCCGCTCCCTAAATGCAGTGCCAGAGTTTTGCATGTCAATTAAAGGCCTTCTGAGCCTGAATGCCAGGTTCAGGGTAGTTCCTGAGAGCCCTGATCCTCACTGAACCCAGATGTAATTATCCATTGGATTTGCAATGAAGCAGAAGCAGGAAGTGGTGTTGGTGACTGAGTGGATGGCGCGCTTCCCTCTCCCTCATCAGTGACCCATCTTGATGGTGGGGTGCTGTGCTGCTGGACGTACCATCTTTCAGAGGAACTGTAAAACCCAGCTGCTGACCATTTGTGGCCATTAAAAACCCCATGGTGCTTTTCACAAAGAGAAACAATCAACCCCAGTGTCCTGGGTGAATTCCATTGGCATACCCCGGCCCACCTAGAATTCCCCCCTGTAGGTCCAACTGAATCATTCTTTGCTTTCTGCCTAAACCTCTGCATGCCGTTGGTACAAACACTTGAAAGTCTGTTGCCTTCCACCCCAGAGCTGGCTGCATCTCAGTGAAGGGGAAATTGATGTTTCCTTGTATCATTTGTAGTTAGTTTGAACAGTATTTGGGGATCAAGCAGTGCTACAAATATTTTAAACGACCTTGTTTTGTATTATTATTATTTATTTTATGACTGAGTTCCTCACCTTCACTTTTATCCTCCACCTCAGAGAAGGGGCGGGTGCTGTGAACTGGGTGAGGGCTGAAATGGCTCTGTGAAATTTAGAAGCAACGTGGTCTCGTTCTGCCCTGATCCTGCACTCCCTAATCGGGCAAATCTTCCACTGCTGTCAAAGCACTTGTGGACGTCACTGGGACTTCTGTCTAAGTCCCATGTGCAGCAAAACTCAGGAGCACGTTTAAGCCCTTTGCTGAACCAGTTTCGATGTCAGAAAAGCAGAATTGGGCCCCAAATGAATCTATGGCTTCTAAAGTCTTCCCGGTCCCTGGCATGTATTTATGCATGTGCATGCACGCTTCTGTCTGTCTGTCACACACAGGCACCCTCCGGTCAATCATGACATTCACCCACCTCTTTAAATGTCAGCCTCCATGGAAACATCTCTGGGCATCCACCCGCCACTCCTCGTGCCCTGTGCACAAACATCTGTTTGGATGTTGGCTTTAAATCACGCTATCTGAGCTGTTGACAGATGAAGGCCAGTGGGCACAGATGCCCAGGATACTGCCCATGAGCCGAGAACTGCGGCAGCAGATCATTTCAGAGCCATGCGCCAGCCTGCCCCCTTCCTCCCCTTTTAGCCTCCCTAATCAGCAAGGAGAAGGCTGGCCGTCTTAACAGGCAGCCAGGCCCTGATGGGACTTGCCAGTAAGGGGGTGGGGAACCCTCTCAGACAATTGCATTACTCCAAGTAACACTGAACCTGCATTTCTGCTCAGGGTTAAACATTCGACCAGAGAGTCCCCAAGCTCAGCCCTGGAATGGGAGGACGGATCTAGTGGGTAGGATGCTGGGACCAAGGGGGCTGAAGTTTAATTCCTAGTTCAGCCACAGTCTTCCTACATGACCTTGAGTAAGTCACTTCACCAGCCACGGACCCCCTTTCCCCACCTGTAAAATGGGGGTAGCACTTCCTACCTCCCAGGGGTATTGTGAGGGTAAAATCCACCAGGGAGTGTGAAGCGCTCAGCTACTCTGCGGGGTAGAGCCAGATTAATTCCTAGACAGACAGATCTGGGCTCAGAGGTGTTTGAATTTGGGAACAGGCCTATTATTGAGGTGGACAAAAAAAACATAAGACTTGCCATACTGGGTCACACCAATGGTCCATCTAGCCCGGTATCCTGTCTTCCGACAGTGGCTGCTGCCAGATGCTTCAGAGGGAATGAACAGGACAGGGCAATAATGTCGACTGATCCATCCCCTGTCATCCAGTCCCAGCTTCTGGCAGTCAGAGGCTTAGGACACCCAGACCATGGGGTTTTGTCCCTGACTATCTTGGCTAAAAGCCATTGATGGACCTGTCCTCCATGAACTTAGCTAATTCTTTTTTTAACCCAATTATACTTTTGGCCTTCACAACATCCTGTGACCAATGAGTGTCACAGGTTGCCTGTGCGTTGTATGAAGAAGTGCTTCCTTATGTTTGTTCAAAACCTGCTGTCCATGTCAGGTGTGCAGTCAGCAGTCTCATCATGCAGCTTGTCTTCAGATGCAACCATGTGTTTCTAATAATACATCCTCAGCCCATATTGGCTCAATTGATGATATTTTACACTTAACTGTGAGCAGCACAAAATGCCCCAGTGATGTGCAATTTCACAGCAGGACTAAGCAGGGATAGATTTATTATCATCACAACATGTAAGTCCGTTAACAAATAACATCAGGTGCCAAAATCAGCTTCTCTGGTGCTGTTTTCAGGGCCAGTTGTGCCAGTTCAGCTACTTGGCTTTAGCTTTTACATATATACACACACACACCAACCAGCCAACCTAAGAGCCTCTAAAGAACTAATAGTAATTTCACCATGGCACAACACAGATATTGTTCTTCTGAATGTCCTACATGCAGACAACCACAAGAAAAAGAGCAATGAAAATGTAAGAGGTACACATTAAACCCAGCAGATTGTATCTCTTTTGCACGCATTATACGTTTCTTCTGGTGTGTTGCACTTGTATGTAAAATACATATAACCAGACAGGTTTCTGCAGCATATTTCTTAACTAGAGATAGGTCGGAGCCAATCAGCAGAAACTACTATTCCGATTAAGCAAAAGCCTGCTGTGCTTTTGCAATGTGGATCTAGGGACTAAGCTGAGACCAACAAACTCATTTCACGTGTGAGCCAGCTTAGAATTACACTTTGACCTTGAGATGAATGAGGAATGTAATACCCCCACTGCACTCCCTTTTGGAACACTAGAGAACTCATTTTATACAGTGTCACATTGGTCTGATCTGTATGTGTGGTGATTTACTGCAGTGGCTCTCAACCTTTTCAGAATACTGTATCCCTTTCAGGAGTCTGATTTGTCTTGCGTACCCCAAGTTCCACCTCACATAAAAACTACTTGCTTACAAAATCAGACATAAAAATTCCAAAGTGTCACAGCACACAGGTACTGAACAATTGCTGACTTTCTCATTTTGTCTTTATGAAATTTTAGTTTGTACGGACTTCACTAGGATTTTTATGTAGCCTGTTGTAAAACTAGGCAAATATTTAGATGAGTTGATGTACCCCGAGGAAGACCTCTGTGTACCCAAAGGGTATGCGTACCCTTGGTTGAGAACCACTGATTTATTGTAATAGCCCCTAGAAACGCCAACCAGGATCAGGGGCCTGTTGTGTCAGGCCCTGTACAATCCATAGTTAGAGACGGTTCCTGTCCCAAAGATCCTACAGTCTATCTTGACCAAACAGACCAAGGACGTATTATGATGCTCAATTTACAGCTGGGGTGCTGAGGCTCAGAGCGATGAAGTAACTTACCCAAGATCTTACAGATGCTCTCCTGACTCCCAATCGAGTGCTTTGACTACACAACCATCCTGCTATGCTGTATCAAGCCTGTAAAAGCTACGCAGCGTGTGGGAAATGGGACTTGGCCATACAAAGGGAATGGCGTTGACATAAGTGGATGTCGTGCTATTTTCCAGAGCTAGTGTCTGCAGACACCACTCTTGTTGACTTCAAAGGAAGCCTTGTCTGCATGAGGCATGCGGGACCAGTCCCGCGGTAGATAACTGCCCAGGGGACTCTGACCTACTGACACACTAGAATCTGCGCCTGTTTTGTGTCTCACCTCTCTGGTCATTTCTGAATCATTCACCATTAGAGAGTGCTCTCCCCCCTTCCCCGCCCCCACACTCTCGGTCAATAACTACTCGCAGAGCCAGTGCCGCGCTATTGAGCAGCAGCCCCACGACTGGATGAGCAGCCATGTAAATGGAAGGTGACAGTGGCACAGAGGTTACCATCCAGCACTAACAAAGCTCGTTAATGCAGCTGGTATCTCCAGGCATACGCCTTGGGTTTCTTTTAAGCATACGAGGATGGCTCGAAACGCTGAAAAGAGGTTTTGTTATCAAGCGCCTTGGAGCATTTCCTTCAGAGGAGGAGAAATCTCACTTCCCCAGTCCGCCTCTTTCCCTCTCTGGGTCCCCTCCGTGGATTCCTGGCTCTGTGCTCTCTCTTTCTTGGTTCCGCTTTCTCTCGTGCCCTCTCTCTTGGTTTCCTCTCAGGGAGATGTGCCAGCCTTCTCAGCATCTCTGTGTAGGTGTAAAAGGAAGAGCTAATAGAATGTCTTGTGAAGTGTTGTGGATGGACTGCACCCAAGACAAGGGGCTGGATCCCAAGCCTTTGGAGACTCTGGAAAGACTTTGGATCAGGCCCTAGTTGAACAAAGCAGGTGTGAATGTGTGCTGGGCAGATGTCAGCACACTAGAAGGTGCTGGGTGGGGAGGGAGAGAGGAGAACGACAAACCGGTGGTGTTATGACAGCTGGTGAGTTAGCGTGGGGGTTATTTTCTCCAGCCACAAAAAGCAGCTAGACACTTTCGGTCCCGACAGCCTTTCTTGGATTAAGGGGAAACAGCAATACAAGAAAGGACAAATGTCCAGCATGCATGCAGTATTGCCAGCTCCAGGTGTTCCAAAATCACGAGTCAGGTCCCCAAGCATCATGAGATTAGCTTCAAAATGATGAGGTTTTTTAAATAAATAAATGTGGGGTTCTTTTTGTCTGCCTTTGAGATTTTGAGACTTTTGGGGTCACACTTTCCAGTTTTACTCTGCAACCATGAGCTCTGGAAGCGTACTATATTTTTAAATGAAAGCTAAGATTCTTGTATAACCACTTGATTCCAGGAGATGGGGCTTTGTAAACCTACCAAATACCATGAGACGATAAAATTGCGAGAGTTGGCAGTGCTGTCTCCTCTGACAGTCTGCTCTGAGCACTGAGAACAAAATGACTGCTGAACAGTGCACCCGGGGAAAGTGCTTGGGAATTTCCTGGGAAAGTACACAGAAAGCAAGAGGCCCCAAAACTTCATTGCAATGCTGCAAGCTTGAATAGCGAGCTCCGTGAGATCCTGCTGAGTCCCTCCTTACTTCAGCCAAAAGACAAGAAATAGCCGGGAGTTAAACTGAACTGGTCATGAGGGCTCCTGTGATTTGAGATTACTAAAGTGTGGTTTGTTATCCAGTGAATAACATTTAACCTGATTTTCGTAAACCAGTTGATAAGGTGACTAGTAAGAGACAGGTGGAGGATCCCATCTTGATCATAAACCCTGTATTAGCTCATCCGGCATGTTTAAAAGACCCTTAGGCCAAGATCCACAAGGGTACTTTGGAGCCTACGTCCCAATGATTCCATGGGACTTATCCCTTCCCTGGCTGTGTGACGTACACACCAACTCCATGGTTCAAGTCTAGGTGAGTCACTCCAGCCAGTTTACACCAGCTGAGGATACAGTGCTTTTATTTGCAAAAATATTGGTGAATCCGTTTATTGTTGTTTTCTTTTTTTAAAGTATTCAGCATGCTTTGCCTGCAGTCATGTTAGTGCTGTGTGGGGACTGCACGGTGTTCTAGAAGTCTTTTGTAAGGACCCTAAGGCAAGCAGGTATTTTTGAATTTAAATGCTGGATCAGAAGGAGCATGGGAGAGAGAGAGAGCAAGCTGCTTTTCTGGGAGAAGTTTGGGAGAAGGGAGATAGATGGCTTGTAAACTTCTTACCCTGATTGGGAGTTCAGTGCCTGGGGCTTGTTTCAGCAGAATGTAATGTCCCTTGTTCTCCCAGGATCTAGTGTTGCTTATGATAATCCTCCTTTATGGCTGTAAGAGTTTCTTTGGCACTGTGTGTTTGTTGCTGTCCATAAATATTAAATACTGTTACTGGAAGTCTGTTCTCTGGTTTGGGGGCTCAGCTACTACCTGGCAGCTTATCCAGCCCCAGAGAGAGAATCCCTGGTGGAAAAGCACAAATCTGAAGATCTGTGGGCCTACAAATCACACTGTCCTAGTGCCTGGGAACAGGCCTCTTCAGGTCCACAGCATGTGAGCTAAGGGTGGGACTTTCAAGTGCTCAGCATTGACCTGGTTCTACTCCCACTGAGGTCAGTGGGAGCTTGACCGCTGATGTCAGCGGGGAGCAGAGACAGGCCAAGGCTGTGGGCTGGCACTGGGCAGGATGTGGATCTGCGACATTGAAAACTAGTCTTGACGAAGCATGTAGCTCCAGTGCAGTAGGGAAGCATCCTGCGTTGGCCTCAGGCAGATGGACTGGATGGGCCCTAATCAGTTCCTTTTCTCTTTCTAACTTCTATGAGGCTATGACAGTCACCTATGCAGCCCCTATACCTAGATCCACTGGCCCTGTGAGTGGGTGCACTGGTTCCCAATCAGTTCAGGCAACTGTACCAATTTCCCAGGCTAAGGCCCACTGCCAACCATCAGCTCTCCCCTCTCTGACCCCTCCTGGAGCTCAGGCTGCTCCGGATACCAGCTTCTCATTGCCAGGTAGAGTGTGCACGAAGGATCAAAGGAGGGGGGTGCTGGGACACACCAGCACCCAGTCTAGAGGCTCATTGTTAAGATAAGGAGGAGGAGTTTGGAGGAGCAGTCACGTAAGTGCTGCAGTACCGGGGTTTGTCTACAATGTGCTAGTGCTCAGAAACCACTGGCTTGGTGGCGGCTCATTGCATATGCCAGTGGGGATGTAGAGCACCTCAGAAGCAATGATCTCAAGCCCTGAGGGGCAAGGCCAGGAAAACCTCATATTCTTGACTGTTGAACTCTCCGATTAGCACAAAGAATGAGGTTGCTGGGCTCTGGAGGGAGCCATGTCCAGTCATCCACTGCTGGCAGACAAATTCCTGAGTAGGAGGGAAGGAGAAAATGACAGGGATCACCTGAGATCTGATGGGAGCTGGGCATTGCCCCCCTAAAAACTGCTCTTTTCCATAGCGCAGGTGGGCTTATCCTTCTCTACTGCAGCTGAGACCAACCTTCCTTGCTTCTGCCTCAGCGCCACTGTGACCAGCCAGACTGTGTGCAGTGCAGAGTAGATTGTCAGGTAACTACTTAGAGCATGTCCAACAGAGGGAGCTCACACACTAGTTTTTGGTGGGTCCCACAAAAATGATGATCACTGGTTTGGGTTTTAACAGCAGAGGGGTAGGTTTGGATTGTGGTTTTTTAAAATATGGCATATTTAAAAATACAAAGAAGAAACCAGAGTTTTTAGGACTCCAGTGGGGCCACTGTTGTGTATTGGACTGATTATACAGTGCGGGAGGCAGGCGACCTGTGTCCCCTTGCTGAATCTAGTCCTGACCAGCTGGGTGACCTTGGGCAAATCACTCCACCTTTCTGTGCCTCGGTTTCCCTCTCTGTAAAAGGGGAGACTTGTTATTACTCACTTGTGTGAAGTGCTTTAAGCGCTCCAGGTGACAAGTGCTGAGACCTACTGTAACAATCAGAAGTAGCTACTATTAGCATCCCAAACAACTTGAGTGAATGAGCTCCCCAGAGCCATGTGACTGGCTTTTTGATTTTGTGCCAGTGAAAGATGCCTGACGTCCAGGGTGTGTGGTGCCCTATATGAAATGACCTGAGGAGTTTCCGTCCTGTTCAGAGTGGACGGATGGCCACGTGGCCCGGACGGCAAACTGGCTGCTTTGTTGGGAGTCTCAGAAGGGGTCCAGGGTAGAATGGCATGTTCTCTCCTCTCTCTACAGCAGTTCTATGCATAAAGAGAGGATTCAGTCTGCAGGGCGATCAGACCAGCACCTTTCATCAGCACTTCCACTTCCAGACCAGCAGGAAATTGGCTTCACTTGGAGGGAGAGCTATTGTGCTTTTCTGGTTCCTAATCAGAGGGAGCGTATAGCGCTCCTCAGCTTTTCCCCGTCCCACCCACAATCCCACATATGAACAGCCTTCTTCTGATAAGATCCACAAACCTTTGCACTGGTTCCCACTACACTTATTATTATCCTTAGAATTTGGATTGTGTTAGGAGCTAAGAGTCCCAGTCATGCAACAGGATGCCATTGTGCTAGGTGCTGTACAAACGTGACAGGGGGGAGAAAGTCCCTGCTCCTAAAGAAGTCAGATTGTGAGCTGGGCAGAGATGACACCGCAGGACTGGGCACGGTGGGTTGTGGGGCACTCCTGGTTAGTGTGGAAATCCTCATTCCACGTCACAAAGCAAACTATAGCTTTGGCAGTCTTAAACATTCCTTAATCAAGATGAGTCACCATTCTGTTAAGAGACTGTGATGATGGACTGAATTGCTTAAAGGTTAGCAGGGAAGGAGAACATTGTTATCTCTATGGCTTTCCAGTGCCATAAGGAAAGCCTGAAAAGTTGTGTGTCTGTTTAAAACAAAAATTGGGTTTTCTTTCTGTTTGGGTTTTTTCTTTAGAAATAGCAGGAATGTCGAGTTTCATCTTCCCTGTTTTTGTGAAGGGATTCCTTGGAGGCCCAGAGAATTGGAGATTTATCAGCCATTAACTTAAAAAGCAGAGACACTGAGCCTTTCCCAAAGAGAATTTTCTCCAGGGAGTTTGCCAGGAGTTTGAGTTAAATAGCTATTGACAAAAACAAACAAAAAAGCCTTTTAAATGATCTGACTCAAAATTTCTCCCCTTCTCAATGGCTCAGATTGCCTCTTGATGTCATAATCCCACTAATTCTCCAGTCACCCACAGAGCCTTTCAGCCAAACAGCCTATATGAGCCCTGATATTCTTAATGCTTTAAAAATACAAGAGTAAAGAAAACACTAGTGCAATATAAACCCATTCTGGTCACTAAGTTTCGTTCGGGGAAAAAGGGAAATCCCAAGAACAGGGTATTTCGCAGTTGTTTAAATATAACAGCGGAGAATGATTAACAAACAGCAGCAAACTGCCCGTTTGACAGCCCAGAGTAGAACTGGCCATTCAGAGGCATCGGGAAGCCATTCATGCAACAGTGGGTTTAAACACAGCTGAGTTAGAAAACACTGGTTTTTAATAGTATTTTCCCTACAGCTTGGAAAGTGTCTGGTTTCCCATTGTTGGTTGCAGTGTTGTCGTAGCCGTGTTGGTCCCAAGATATTAGAGAGACGAGGTGGATGAGGTAATAACTTGTATTGGACTAGCTTCTGTTGGTGAGAGAGACAAGCTTTTGAGCTCACTTGCTCAGGTCTTCTGAAGCCTTGTGTGGCTCGAAAGCTTGTCTCGCTCACCAACAGAAGTTGGACCCATAAAAGATATTACCTCGCTCACTGGTTTCCCATGCATCTCAATCCAGAGCTGCGTTCCCTTAGTTCTACTCTCTGGGTACCTGGTTGGGAAGCACTGTTACTGGCTCTGAAACCCCGCATTGTTGGGTCCGCGTGTTCTTAGTTAGGTCCTGTAACTCTCGCTCCGGGGTAGCATCACGTACTCAGTGACCTCAATGGGACCGTTCACCTGAGGAAGGGATGCAGAATCAGGCCCTTTGGTAGTGATCTGAGCACCAAATCACACAAGTCCTCTCACTGGCAAGCTCCCACTGACTTTGATGTGGTCCCACTGAATCCAGATTTGGCCCTGGAGTGTTTGAGCCATTCACTGCATCGCCCTGTCGCCTACTGGGTGTTTGTGGTGTTTGTTTCTCTATTTCGCAATGGGCGGCCCGGAGTAACTGCATTTTCTGATGACCAGGATGAAACAGCAAGGGCCATCTGCAACCCTGGAGCTTAGGATATTTTTGCTCTCACAAGAGCTATGGCTTTTTCTCTACTCGAGCATCACTCAAAAACTCCTGTCCCAGAGGCTGGTGTTCTGTAGTGGGGTGTGGGCCTGGGAAGACCCCTTCAGCATTTTAGAATGCTCTGGGTTCTCTGTTTCCACATGCTGGATCCAGCATCTCATCACCTGGCAACGGTCCTTTCCTAGCAACAGAGGAAAGAAGCAAGGGGGTGAGAAAGAAAGAGAGAGAGGGTTGCAGCTGAGGAACAGAAAGAGTAGGCGGCTGTCACTGCACAGGCATCAGTATGGACCCAAAGGTATGTGTGACTCGTGGACAAAGCTGTGTACATTTTTCTGTATGTTCTTCAGGCGAAAGGCAGGTTAATTGTATTTATTGCAGGAAAATACCCGTGCCCTAAAACCACTGCCCATTTCCCATGATAGTAAAGGAACATACACTAGGATGGAGAAGCAGCATCGCCAGCCCTGTGAGCAGACTTGCAACGGTGTCCGGGCTAGAACCCGCATACAGCCTGACACCTGTGTGCACAGTGCTGGCTCCGTATGCTCTCAGCATCGTGTGCCCTGTCTCTTGGGGAACCGGCCGGCCAGCCAGAAGCTGGGGTGAAGTGGGAGGAAGCTAGAGAGCGAAATGCAAGTGCTCACTTCTAAAGCACCCACTCTACAGAATGGCAGACGCCTCGGAGCTGGAGGGCCACAACTCCTGGGGGGACGTGCGAGGTAGCTGCTGGAGATGGGGAAAATGCAGCACCATGTACTGCAGAGCTGGAGAGTTTTCAGCAGGAAAAGCGGGCAGATGGAGTCCTCTACAAGATGCGGCTGGGAGAGAGGGGGCCAAAATGTTGTCTGCAGCTTAGTCACTGGTGATGATTGCATGAAGGGGTGGGAGGAGCTGTATCCCAGTGATGAATGGTTTCACTATGGCTCAGCCTGCACTGAAGTTTACAGCGATGAAGTGCTCAAAAAACCTGTCACAGTGACAATGCAAACAACGGCATCAGATTTCCTGCTGGAGCCTGGCGAGCATGGTTGCTTCTGCTAGACAGACTTGCCAGCAAGCCCAGGCTGGTGGTGACATCCTGCTTTGCTGGGAATGGCCTGAAATGACAGAGAAAATTTTGGTGCAAAGTTTAATGCCAACATTTGCATTGCTCCAGCCAGGGAAGCACAGGGACTTGCCCCCTAGAGGGCAGTGTGGCTGGTATGCACCTCATGCCCAGGTGGCATTTCCTCACTGAGATCCCTCAGGAATGTCTCATCTCATTAGATTTGATACAGCTGAGCTAAGGTGTCCGTATACATGATCAGTACGACCTCTGATGGGCCCATCCGACTCTCCTCCTTGCCACATCTCTTTCAGGAAGGCTGCTGCCCACTACTCCTTCTCTCACTGTGGGCAGCTAAGCGCAAAGATCCCAGCAGATTCAACGGCAGCTCCCCTGACACTGATTGGTGCTTGAGGTGCGTGCTCCCTCTCATGTTTGTGCTTTAATGTCTAATGTGCCCAGGCTGGTTACCATGGGTATTTGCCTGCTGAAGTGTAAGTGAGTCACCACACACACAGAGCATCACCTTGGCTTGTCTCTGCCCTTGTTCTATTTTAAGCTGCTTTGGTTTGTGTTTCCAGTTACATTTTCCTTGTCTTAGTGATGGCTGAACCTGTTGAATGCAGGCTCCTGGGCTGGGCCACAGTATTTTAAGCGGTGAGCCTTTAACTGTGAGTGAGATGCCCTCTGAGTCTCTTCAAAACCCATCGCGAGCATATTTCCCCACCTTGTGTTGAGGACACCTTTTGAGCTAGCTCAGGAACATCAAATTCATTGGGAGCAGAGGGTTGAATTCCATGTTTAAGATGCCGTGTGGGCCGGGATGTAAACCCAGGGTGACGTACCTCTCCTAATACCTAGCAATACATTGATCTCAGTGGAAGCGTTGCACTGAGGTCCAGGGAGGGTCACAGCCTTTGTGGAGCAACTAAGCTTTTTCTTCTTTACTATTGGTCACATTCAGAAAATACTCTCTCCCCCTGTCGGGCAACTGCTACTTCTGCCCTGTGTTTCTCTCCCTTCCCCCAACTTCCTTTCTGTCTCCTGCCTTCCGTCCCCCTGCTTTTCCTTCCCTACAGCAGCTCCTCCTCCCTTTCCCCCTTCCTTGCTATAAAATGGTCAGCAATGAAATAGTTAATGTTTACCCCAGTGCGATCAAGAGGGGACTGGAGAGTTCTCACCTCTCAGTCATTGTTCCAGGCAGGCTGCAGACTCAGGCAGACCTCCGTGCATGCGGTGTCACTCAGACCATGTTCAGAAGGTTTTCTCTGCAACCATGAGGGCTGGACACCTACTTTTGAATGAAAGCTGAGATTTTTCCCAAACTGAGCCTGTCCCGTGGGTCACACAAATACAGCACATGGGCTGGATTTTTAATTCCTCAGAGCTAGACACAGGAACACTAGATAAACAGTGAGAGTAGAGAATTGGAGTGGGATGCCCAAGCTGGTGGCAGGGCGGGTTGCTCTGGGGACTGGTAATAGTGTGTGAAGGTGTTGGAGAGGCATCCTGGTCCAGTGGGTAAAGCACTGGTCTGGGCATCAGGAGAACTGTTTGTGCTGGCTTCACCACTGATCTGCTGTGTGAGCTTGGACAAGACACCCCACTGTTTGCCCTCCCCCTGGTCTGTCTCATCTATTTAGATTGCATGCTCTTTGGGGCAGGGACTGAGTCTGACTATGTGTATAAGCAGCCCCAGTTTGGGCGGTTCTGAGATCAGGCCCTAGCAGGCAAGTGTCTCTGTCACAAGACCCACCATGTCAATTGATGGCGTTGGCCCCTCTCAGAAGGAAGGGTAAGGACTGAGCAGGCGTGGAGGTGGAAGTGGAACGATTGCACATCCTTGGTGGGGGGCCAGGTTGGGTCTGATGCGTTTCATCAGGGTAGCAGGCGGGAAGCTTGCTTTGTGGTTGAACAAAGGACTACAGTTGGCAGCACCATCAAACTGGCATCTTCCATCAGCATGAAATTCACCTAAAAAAAGTAATCAGCCCACACGGTCTATTAAGAGACCCAGTGTGTGACTTGGGGGCCTCTCGAAAATGATGAGATCTGGGAGATCCCTTGAAGCAGTGTGGTTTGAAATGCAAGGAGTTGCTACCTGAGCCATTTCTTTGCATTATTGTTTCTGGACAGTATGTCACTGTTCAGTGCAGACATCTAGTGCATGCCCAGAAATGGGGTGCTCCTGGACTGTGGCACGGCAAGAGAAAGTTCATCGGAAGTTCATGTTTGACCCAAATCACCCTGCCTGTGTTGGGGTTTCATTGCAGAGGTTCTAGCGGGACCCCAGCATTGACACTTGCCTGGCACAAGTCTCCGCCTGCATCTCTTTCCGTGCAAACTCAAAAACCAAACCACCCAAAGTACCTTTCAGGGGTACTGTGATTCCCAGCCCACTCCTGGCTAGGACAGCCTGTCTCCCTGAAATGCACCTCATGCACAGGGGCTGCATAAAAGCTGTGTGCCACTTAAACCCTCACAATAGGACCTAAGTTGTGCATAGGCCTTGTGTGGGCCCTCTGCATGAGGGGCATTTCACCACAGCAGAGGGAGGTGGGGCTGACCTGCTGGAAGCAATCCACCCCTGGTTTAAAATGGGCACCGCTGCACTTGGCTCCCAGCTGCTACTGCCACCTGAGCTGAATCTAAACCCTGGGTAGGAATTAACCTCTGAAACCACAGGTAGTTGGCTGGCTCAGGGCAGCCTCTGATGGAGACAAAGCTAGACCAGGGTGTGCCAGGGCTTCAGCGTCACATGCAGGGGATACCGGTAGACCTGTACCTCTTGTCACGACCCAAGGAAGGTAGGCTGAATGCCTGCACATTGCACTGACATGTGACAGAGCAAACTCCTGAGCTGATTGCGCAGCCCCTTGTGGCACCCATGGAGTTAATGATCCCATGGCAGCTGGGTGGTCAGTGAGAGGCCATGGGAGCAATGTAAGTGTATCAGTGGCCTGGTACCAAAAGGCGCTGGGTCTTGTATAGTAACAGGAATGGATTCTCCAGGAATTGGCTCCACCTAAGCCCACGAGCTGAAAAAAGATACACATGGCTCCATTCAGTGGGACTATTCCCATCCTTTCAGTTCACCACCTGTGTATGTCTATGCAGGGTCAGGGCTACAGTTTGCTTGGTCTGCTGTATGCAAGGGATCTCTCCAAGCTCCTACATGTGCACCCAGTCATAGATCCTTGTAGCAACTGAAGAAAACCATGTCCAGCGAAAATCAATGTGAAGATTGTAAGATCCTCTGTGCGGGGACTACGTACAGCCTTTGTACTGCACCTAGCACAATGGGGCTCTGATCCCCCACTGTGGCCTCTGGGCTCTACTACAGTATACATACTCCACAGTAATAATTACAGGCATGAAGGGCTACCATATATGAAGCAATTAAAAAGACTAGGGTGAAATCCTGACCCCACTGAAGTCAGTGAGCCTTTTGGCATCGACTTCAATAAGGCCAGAATTTCACCACAGGAGTATTTTGCTTAGAAAAAGAGGAGCTGGGATAGAGGAACATGAAATAATGAATGGTGCAGAGAAAGCTACTTTCCCTGAATATGGATGATACAATTTGCAGGAGACACTAAACTTGGTGGAGTCGTAAGGAATGATGGGGGCAGGTCAATTATATAGACCGACCTGGATCACTTGGTAAGGTAGCTCATTTGAACACCGTGTGTTTTAACACAGCTAAATGCAAGGTCAGACATCTAGGAAACGTCATGCTCAACCGGGGGTCCCGCCCTTAGCCTGAAGGAGTCATGTCTGTGCTTGCAGTGAATCAGCTCCCTGAAACAAACAGCCTCTGGCAGCACCAGCACTGCCATCCAGGCCTCACCCCCTCTGTACAGGTTAGTGATAGGCACACACCAATCCCCAAGTTCTTGGACTGTTCCCTGCATTGTCCAGCCTTTGATCCACTTGGCACTCGCAGAATTAACAGGTCTGCTTTTCCGAAAGGAACAGTACACACCAGCTTGTAAGTGTCAACTTGAGACCAGCATTTTGCTTAACATCACAGCACAGAAATATTTATAGTGGCAACAAGAATAAGTTTATTATCAAAGATTCAAGTGATAGTGAGTAAGAATATTGGAAACAAATGATTACATGTAAAACAAAATCATAACACGCTTTCTAGAGACTGAACTTAACTAACAGGTTAACCTCCAACTAAAAAAAAAAAGATCTCACCACCAAAGTCCTGTGCAGTGTTTTCAACCAAGGTTGGCTGAGACCCTACTTTCACAGATGCAAACGTGCTCTGTTTACTTCCTAGGTGCCGGGTTCCAGGGCATCATCTTTGCCTTCTAGAAATACCTGCAAAGTTCATTGTCTTTCCTCAGAAACAGGATACTGCCTCAGGGCTTGTTTTTTTCCTGTGTGCACCATTCCTGTTGACTTCACATCTCTTCATTAACGTTTGACGTTGTATGTAAATGGGCATCCATTGGGGTAGCTTACACTGCTTAATTTACATCCCAACAGAGAGAGACAGTTTCTTACCTCCTGTCTGGAGGAGAATCTGTTTTTCACCTTTGCTGGTGACTAATACTTTGATGCAGACATTAAGAACGTGTTTATTCACAGAAGTCCTTACACAGTATCTGTACATGCATCTCACAATGATCTGAACGACCAGTATGACCCCAACTTTCTTTTGAGACCTTCCAGGACATACTCTGGTGAACATGAATGTACTCACGAGACTCAGGAGTTTTTTGTAACTCCTCAGCCTCCCCCCTTCCCCGTGTCAGTTTGCATGATGAGTTTCTGGGGTCATGGGAACAAAGAATGTAGGTCATACAAGATGGAGGACTGTATCCAGGGAAGCAGTAACACTGAAAAGGACTTAGGTGTCTGTAGATAACCAGTTGAACATGAGCTTCCTTTTGATGCTCTAGCTAAGAGGATGAACACAGTGCTTGGTTGTATAAGCAGGGGATTACTGAGTCAGAGGAGGGAGGTAGTGTTACCGCTGTGTAAGATTTGTACTGGATACTGTCCAATTCTGATGTCCACATTTTGAAAAAGAATGTTGAAAAATGGGAAAGGGTCAGTAAAGAGCTACGAGAATGATTAGAGATCTGGAAAATATGCCTTTGATAGACTTCTATTCTTTTTTTATAATTTTGATGGATAATATCAATGTTTATTTTTAAGCATTTTTTTCTATTTTCATCTATTTAAATTTTCACACTTGTGGTACATTACAGGGGACACACAATGGGGTCAAAGATTAATTATTTCATGACAGTAGACGTTGAGATTCTAAAAGTTAAAGCTTTGTAAACTGTTAAAACACCAATTGTCAACATCACACGTCAAAATATACAAAGTAAATATCCGTAGGTCAAATGCTAATAAGTTTTCAAGCAGCATTTTTCTTACTTTGCTTATCCGTAAATTTCAATTATCATCACTGAAAATATTGTGGTGTTGGGTTCTGTGCATGCAGTGAAATTGACATTTACCAACATTAACCAACAAAGATCGAATCTTTCGAAGCCTCGTTATAGAGAGACCATTAAGAAGTTCGGTTTATTTACTTTAGCCAAGAGAAGATTAAGAAGTGTCTTGATTGCAGTCTACAAGCAACTTCATAGGGAAGAGTTTTCTTGAGAGTAGATGGCTCTTTAATCTAGCAAAAAAGGCATAATGAGATCCAGTGGTTGGAGACTGAAGCTAGACACGTTTAGATGAGAAATAAGATGTGTTTTTTAATTGTGAGGGTAATTAACCATTGGAACAACTTCCTGAGGGATGTAGTAGAATCTCCCATGCTCACAGTCTTTTAATGAAGACTAGATATCTTTCTAAAAGTGTTGGTCTAGTGCAAACAGACATTATGGACTTGCTACAGAACTTATTGGGTTGGTTTTCTGGCCTGTGCTTGGGAGGTCAGACTAGATGATCATCTCTTCTCGCCTTACAATGTATGAATCTATGAAAATCTGTGGAACTCACCGCCACAGTATATTATTCTGGAAAACCACTTAGCACATTTCAAAGGCGATTAGACAGTTATACAACTAGCAGCAGCTGCTGCAGTTACAGTTCCTGGAATAAAATTACAAGGGCTATTAATCCTCATGCTTCAGGACATAAGATGATCACCAGCTGCGTCAGGAAGACATTCCCTTTGCATACGCAGCATGGGATTGCACAATTAGATGATTATGGGAGCTTTATGTCTTCAGTGGCAGCATCTGGCATTGGTCACAGTCAGAGATAGGAAACGGGACACCAAGCTAGATGGCCCATTGATCTGTTCTGGTACAGCAAAGTCTGTGTTGGAGGGAATGTCGGTGATTAAAATGGCCCTTCAAAGGCTCAGAGGCCATGTTCTGTTATTGCTACATGAATCTTACAGTTACACGATGACTGTGAGAGAGTAATAATAAATTGTACCAATAATGAGATGTAATTACAATTATGATTATTATGTTCTAATTAGGGTGTTTGTTATAAAATGGCAGAGAAGACAGGGCAGTAATAGCATTGGTAAATTTATTCCCAGTGCCTCTGCGCATCCTGCAGAAATAAGGCAGCAAAAGGACCAAACCAGAACCCCCTTTTTTACATTTGTTAGGCATAAAAGGGTTTCAAGGCTCAGCAGGCTCCCCTTGACTCTGGAACCATAGAAGTTAGAGCTGAAAGCGATCTGCTAGATCAGGGGTGGCCAACCAGAGCCTGAGAAGGAGCCAGAATTCACCAATGTACATTGCCAAAGAACTACGATAATACGTCAGCAGCCCCCCATGTTGGAAAGTTAGTGTCTGTAGCTCCAGCCCCAGAGTCAGCACCTATGCAAGGAGCTGCATATTAACCTCTGAAGAGCCGCATGTGGCTCCGGAGCCACAGGTTGGCCACCCCTGCACTAAATCTTCTGGCCTATCCCCTGCCAGTTCCTGTCTTCACAGGGCATCCATCCTTGACTTGGAGCTCACTCCCTTTCTGGTTTTAGAAACCTAAGCCCCTTGCTACAGGTGTCAGGCCATGATGCTTTTCCTTGAAGAAAACCAGTGACGAACCAAAGCCAATTAGCAGCCACTGCCTCAGAGGGTGCCACAAAACCTTTCTAATAGGAGCACAAAATGTGCCACCCTAGATCAACCATTGTCCTGTCCAGTCCAGAGTCTCTGGTGCCTCAGAACCAGGCAGATAAACCCTCCTAATGCTCCACCCAGCTGTGCCATGCTGTGCAGGGTAGGAAATTTCTTCCCTGTCACCTGGGGGCAATTAACTTTAGCTCCAGAGAATGGGATCTCAATGCTCACTTCTTGGCTTGTGTAAGTATGGTACAGATCACACCGATGGTCGTCCCGTGGGCCAGCCCTTTGACAAACCCAGTGTTTGACTCAGCTGGTATCTGTGTTATATCTGTAATTGCCCCTGGAGGGGGTCATAGGTCACCCAGGATGGGGTGGGTGGTCTCCTGCTCAGCACACACACCTACAGTCCCTGCCCGGGTGGGATCATGCTGCATCGCAAGCTTAGAGGGAGCAAGACGATGCCTGGTCGGACTGCTCCAGGCCTTCTCCTGGGGGAGAACTGACTAGGCCCATTTCTGCCACAAGTGCGAGATGCTCCTGTGCTCTAAGGGGTGTCAATGAGGTTGATCTGCCAAGCAGGCCTGCCATGCATAAAGCCAGCTCAGACCTGTAGTCTGAGTCATTGCCTTCAGGGGAGATGCCCCATCCTGGTGTAAGTGTGAAGTCAAAAGCACTGCACTCCCTTGCATTGTGCCTGAATCTGGCCCTGAACCTTTTAGGGCTCATGTCGTCCCTGGGCCTGAGCTCCACTCCATACAAGGGACAGGGAGAGCTGGCAGGAAGCTGGTTACAAGTCCTTGACTCTGCACCAGCATCTGGTACAGCAGCCCAGGAGCTAATGGACCTTATCCCCATGGAAGTCTGGCAGTGTGGAGCATCCCTTCAGCATACCCTCACTGTGTCCCTCAGCCTTCCCCCTCACTGTGTTGGGTGAGGAGTGGCTGGTGCAGGAACTGCCACTGCCAGGTTTAGAGCATTCTTTGCTGGCTGCTTATAGCCGAAATCCAGCCCCTTGGCATGGCCTGAGTGGCACAAAGGGGCTGGATCATACTGGAGAATCTGGCCTGTCTTTATTTCACAAACACGGAGTTTGGATTCTTTAGAAAGTATTCATTAAAATAACAGAGAGTGGTTTTTTACCTGTTGCAGCGCATGCTCTGGCCATCTTCTGGCTAATTGGGGCAGGGGTGGGGGGCATCATCTCTTGTGAACTCTGCATAGCAAAACTGCGCCCCGGCTTTTCAGCTCTCAGCTCTCTTGGTTATCCAGCCGGTGCTGAGGGCAACCCCTGTACCTGAGCAGAGCCTGCCACCAAAGGGACAAGCTCCTGATTAAATTCACAATCACAATTATACTTAAGAAACAGGTTTCAGAGTAGCAGCCATGTTAGTCTGTATTCGCAAAAAGAAAAGCTCACTTCATCGGATGCATTCAGTGGAAAATACAGTGGGTAGAGGAAGTGAGCTGTAGCTCACGAAAGCTTATGCTCAAATAAATTTGTTAGTCTCTAAGGTGCCACAAGTACTCCTTTTCTACTTAAGAAACAAACTCCCTTGTTTACATGTTTCCCTGTTTCCTGCTACCATACAGGCAGAGGGGCTGCTAGATGACAGCAGTGTTAAAGGAGCACTCAGGGAAGAGAAGGCTATTGCAGGGAAGTTAATGAATTCTTTTATCAGTCTTCACTGAAAAGCATGGGGGTGAGGGAGAGTCCCATATCACTGCTATTCTTTTGGGGCGACAGATCTGAAGTACTATCTCAAACTGATGCCAATAGAAGATGTTTTAGAACAAAGTGATAAACTAAAAAGTAATAAGTCACCCAGACCAGATGGTATTCACTCAAGAGTTCTGAAGGAACTCAAATACAAACTTGCAAAACTCCTAACTACAGTATGCAACCTTATCACTGAAATCAACCTCTGTACCGGATGACTGGAGGGTAGCTAATGTAATGCTGATCTTCAGAAAGGTCTCCAGAGGTGATTCTGGCAATTGCAGGCCTAAGTTCAGTACTAGGTAAATTGGTAGAAACTAAGGTAGAGAGCAGAATTATCACACATATAGATGAACACAATATGTTGGGGAAAAGTCAACACAGCTTTTGTAAAGGGAAATCATGCCTCACCAATCTATTAGAATTCTTTGAGGGAGTCAACAAGCATGTGGATAAGGGTGATCCAGTCAATATAGTGTACTTAGATATTCAGAAAGCCTGTGACAAGGTTCCTCACCAAAGGCTCTTAAGGAAACTAAGTAGCCATGGTATAGGAGGGAAGGTCCTCTCATGGTTCAGTAACTGGTTGAAGGATAAGAGACAAAGGGTAGGAATAAATGGCCATTTTCACAATGGAGAGGGGGAAATAGTGGTGTTCCCCAGGGGTATGTACTGGGACCAGTGCTGTTCAACATATTCATAATGGGAAAAGGGGTAAACAGTGAGGTGGCAAAGTTTGCATATGATACAAAATCATTCAAGATAGTAAAGTCCAAAGCTGACTGTGAGGAGTTACAGAGGTGTGTGGCTGGACAACAAAATGGCAAATGAAATTCAATATTGATAAATGCAAAGTAATGCACATTGAAAAACATAATCCCAACTATACATATACAATGATGGGTTCTAAATTAGCTGTTACCACTCAAGAAAGAGATCTTGGAGTCACTGTGGATACTTCTCTGAAAATGTCTACTTCATGCACAGTACTGATCAAAAAGCTTAAGCACTATTTAGGAACTATTAAGAAAAGATAGAAAAGAAACACAGAAAATATCATAATGCCGTTATATAAATACATGGTGAGCCCACATCTTGAATACTGTGTCCAGTTCTGGTCACTCCATCTCATAAAGAATATAGTGGAACTGGAGAAGGTTCAGAGAAGGACAGCAAAGATGATCAAGCGTATGGAATGGCTTCCATATGGGTGGGGACTAAAAAGCTTATGATTGTTCATCTTAGTAAAGAGACAACAAAGAGGGGATTTTAGAGAGGTCTATAAAATCACGAATTATGTGGAAAAAGTGACCAGAGAAGTGTTATTTATCCTTTCACACAATACAAAAACCAGGGGTGAGCTGATGAAATGAATATGCAGCAGGTTTAATACAAACAAGCAGTGCTCTTTCACACCTTGCACAATTATGCTGTGGAATTCATTGCCATGCGGTGCTCTGATGGCAAAAAGTATAACTGGGTTCAGAGAAGAACTGGATACGTTCATGGAGGATAGGTCCACCAATGGCTATTGGCCAAGAGGATCAGGGATGCAACCCCATGCTTGGGGGGACGCTGAACCTCTGACTGCCCAAAGCTGGGAGTGCAAGATGTGGGAGGATCATTCCATAATTGCCCTGTTCTGGACACTCCCCCGAAGCTCTGGTACAGGCCACTGTCGGAAAACAGGACACTGGATTAGAGGGACCATGATCTGACCCAGTATGGCAGCTCTTATGTTCTTAAAGGGAATTTTATGAGGGAGACTCATGTCTGTATTGGTGCAGTGTGAACTTGTATCTAGCCAGGGTTCATGAGAGCCGGTGCAGCCCCAGCACAGGCTAAGGCAGCCCAAGTTGGAGTCTGGTTTCAATGACCCCTGCAGAACGTTGCCAGATCTGGCCTAGCCATGCTCCTAGCCAACTCATCCTTCCTCTGGCCCACTCCCAGAATTGCTGCGTTCCTCATCCAACCTGCCCCCAGAACACCCTAGCTCAGCACCTGGATGGAGAGATCCCTTGCGCCAACTTATTCCCAGAGGGTGTGACTTATGGCTGCCCTATGGTCCCTAGCTGGCGTAAAAGAGAGACACGTCAGCAATTAATAGGCCCTACACCTGCCTTCTGTGTGACCAGTAGCACCAGAACCTGGTGCCAGGGTCTATTGGATACCTGCATAATTCCAGTGCCTCACCTCCTGAGAGGGCCACGTATCTTGCAGCCCTGCAGGAGCCTGTACAGGCAACATAGCCTAATAGTCAAGAGCAGTGGAATAGGTATCAGGACTCCTGGGCTCTGTTCCTCGCTCTCAGTGACTCATTCTCTGAGCTTGGGCAAGGCCCTTCCCATCTCTGGGTATGTCTGCACTGTAATCAGAGGTGTGACTGCAGTTTGTGCTCACATGTGTGAGCCAGCCTTGATCTAGCCAAGCTTGAAGAACAATAGCAGTGAAGCTGCGGTGGGCTGGGTGGCAGCATGGGCCAGCCACTTAAGTACCCATCCGGGATCCTGGGTGGGGTTATACAGCCCATACTGCTGCCGCTTCGCTAGTGTTGTTAATCGCGCTAGCTAGATCAAAGCTAGCACAGGTACGTCTACACGTGCAGCTACACCTCTGACTGCCGCCTGGGTCCATCCTCCATAAAATGGGACAGTGATACCTACCGGCACGAAGGGGAGCTTGGGGGGGGGGGGGCGTTCGTTAATTAAATTTAGTAAAACACTTTGCGAGCCTTTAATGAAAGGTGCAATGTAAGTGCAAAGTAGTGGTCGTAGTGGTATACCAGATATCTGCCCAGCTTGAATAGACCATCAGACAGCAGGAGCCTTCTCTTTGCACACTGCCTGGTTTGGAATGTCAGAACATGCCTGCTGGACATCTGTCTAATTTATCTATCTAATCTAGCTATCCTCTCCCTGTGGTGTCTCAGCGCCTTGCAGATTTATTCATGCGAACACTGAAAGAAATTTGGATTCTGTCATCGTTCTGCAAGAAGCTGTGTTCCACCTGCAATGCTTCCTCCATAGTGACGCTGCCTTTTATTTCTATAACGATACGACTTCCTACATGAACCGTCGCAGGTTTCTACTCTAGTTCTGCAGTTTTAGAAAGCTGGGAACAGAATGCTTCTCCTCATTTTAACTAGATGGGGGAAAGAAGCACAGAGAGCTGAAATGACTTGCCCAAGGTTACACAGCAAGGCAAGGTAGAAATAGATACCTGGTCTCCTCACTCCCAGCCCAGAGCTGTCTCTACTGGACAAGTTGCCTCTTAAAGTCAAGGTGGGACTAACAAAATATAATTAAAAACACTTAGATTGCAAGCTCTCTTAAGGGGGGGGACTGTCTTTAGGTCTGTGTTTGTACAGCTCCTTGCACAATGGTCCATGACTGGGCCTCATAGACGCTGCTGCAATACAAATTACAATAATTAATAATAATTAACTGGAAGGAGGGAATAAGGGACAAACACCCACACAGCAGCCACCCTGCCTCCAAAAGAATTTCTCTCCAGTCTTTTTCAGATATAGGGAGTCTATGCAGATCACCAGCATTTCTGGGTCTGGCCATCAGAGCACAAATCAGGCAGTTGTGCAGGGGACCCGTCAGAGGCTATGTAGCTAACCCATTCCGCTGTGCTCAAGGGCTGGTGGCAACAGGAACTAAAATTGTTTCCACTCTCCCCATCGACATCATCCCCTGCTCTGTACTTCCACCAGCTTCTGACCAGTGTCAGAGCAGGCAGCCAACAATCGCATCAGGACAGTGGCCAAGAACTTTTGCAGATGGGGGTGGGGGGCAAGGAGAGAGAAAGGAGGACCCTGCTTCTCACCACAGTGCAGGAGGCACATAAACGGCCTTTGGCAGGTGTTTTGAGGACTGTCTTAGCAGTGCTGTCTCCCTTTGTTTCCCATGGATCTAACCAGACTGGGGGGAGCTGCAGCAGGTCATGACGTGAGGAGCAGTTAACATGTCTTATCCCACCGAGAAAGGCCAGCCTGTGCTACTCGCTAAGGAGTCTCGTGACCACTCACAACAGAGAAGCTGCCTCACTTCTGTTTCCGATCCATGCTGGGTGTTGAGCTGCTACTATTCCGGATTTGAGGGGGCGGGGGGCAGTTGTCTCCTTTGGGAAAGTGGCCCATGGGAGAGTCCCACGCAGCAAACACATCTGAAAGAGCAGGGGGCTCCTAACACACAAATAGCAGGGGCCTGATTCTGCCCACCACAGCCTATGGGTGACTCTCCTGAAGTCAGTGGTGCCTACACCACTGATTCTCAGTTACTCTGTTCCTGCACTTGGGACAGGGATTGAAGAGGGGCGGAGGGAGAGCAAAGGTGGCTTTAAGCCATGCTAACACTGCCTGGGCCTGCCCCTTGAGGAGTCATCTACACCAGTGGTTGTCAAAGCCGGTCCGCCGCTTGTGCAGGGAAAGCACCTGGCGGACCGGACCGGTTTGTTTACCTACCGCATCCGCAGGTTCGGCCAATTGCGGCTCCCACTGGCCGCGGTTCGCCACTCCAGGCCAATGGGGGCTGCGGGAAGGGCGGCCAGCCCGTCCCGTGGCCCGCGCCGCTTCCCGCAGCCCCCATTGGTCTAGAGCGGCGAACCGCGGCCAGTGGGAGCTGCAATTGGCCGAACCTGCAGGAGCGGCAGGTAAACAAACCGGTCCAGCGTGCATGGGGCTTTTCATAGATTCATAGATATTAAGGTCAGAAGGGACCACCATGATCATCTAGTCTGACCTCCTGCACAATGCAGGCCACAGAATCTCACCCATCCACTCCTGCAATAAACCTCTCACCTATGTCTGAGCTACTGAAGTCCTCAAACCTTGGTTTAAAGACGTCAAGGTGCAGAGAATCCTCCAGCAAGTGACCCATGTCCCATGCTACAGAGGAAGGCGAAAAACCCCCAGGGCCTCTTCCAATCTGCTCTGGAGGAAAATTCCTTCCCGACCCCAAATATGGCGATCAGCTAAACCCTGAGCATGTGGGCAAGATTCACCAGCCAGATACCCAGGAAAGAATTATCTGTAGTAACTCAGATCCCACCCCATCTAACAAGCGGCGGACCGGCTTTGAGAACCAGTGATCTACACTGTGCAAAGTGGGTGTAAAACACTCTGGTGTGAATAGCTTTGCTAGGGGTTAGGGCAACAGAGAATCAGACCCCTTGAATTCTGGGGCCATGCAGGACCTGCCCAGCCCTCAGGGCTGCTCTAACCTACACTCTGCTTCCCATGGCCCCTTATGGACCCTAGAAAACAGAGCGAGCAGGGAGTAGCTATGGCTCAGTGCACCCATCCATGCTGCTCATCCACCACCCACAGCAGAAGCTGGCCGTGGGGCTGGCATAGAACCCTCCCACCAGCTCCACACTAGCCAGGGAGACCCCTCTGTCAGGGGCATTCTCAGAGGTCTCGTTTTGGTCCCTTCATGTTGCCAGAGCAGCATAACGGGGCCTTTGTGTAACTGAGGGTCCGGGCTGAGATGCTCGGAGGTGATATTGGAACAGTTTCTCTGACCTTGCCTTGGTCAGCCCCTGTTGTGGTGGTGTCTGAGCAAAGCCTCCTATCAAATAGCGGGGCGACATGCACCGTCTGTGATCTGCAGACATAGCAGGCAGGGCCGGGAGGCAGAACAACTGGCTGAAGCAGTGCAGAGCCCGTCCACTCCATGATAGCCAAAGCCTCTGAGGAGCTAGAATGTGCACCTGATGGTTGATCTCTGCAGTGTACCCACCAGTCCATTGCATGACTGCTAAATCCAGGCCAGGATTTACAAAAGACACTGGGCAATGCAGTCAGTCTATGCGCTAGGGAGCCCAGAAGAGAGAACTGTAGGGTCCTGGCTGTGTCCAGCAGCCTGAATAGCACATCCCCTTTATAGACCTGATCCAAAGCCTGGTGCAATTAGTCTTTCTCCTGACTTCAATGCGTGTTGGATCAGGCCCTGTCACCATTACATCAGAGCCTGGCTCTCCTCTCCTGCAAGAGACACCCCAGTCTCCAGGCTGAGCAAGGCTTGTCGGCTTTGTTAGCAGCATTTTGCTGGGGCTCTTCATGTCCAATTATAAAGATCTGGAAGACGAGCCCTTTGGTGAAGCCCGCTTGGCTCTTGGATCACGCTGGCTGACTCCATCCACTTACCAGGATCTCTCTCTGCATCACAAAATACTGTTCTGCTAACAGGCATCAGGTCTGTACTGAGGGACGGTTCTGGGGCAGGCGAGCAGGGCAGCTGCCCTGGGTGCCAGCTTCCAGAGGGTGCCGAACTGCAGTGCTGCTCTTTTTTTGGTATTTTAGTTTGCTGTGATTGGCTGGCTGTTTTTGCTCGGCTGATTGGCTATGGGAGGTTGGGTTTTGGGGATTTCTTGGCTCAGCTGCTTGGGGGAGGGCACTCAAAACATTTTTTGCCCTAACCAGCAAAATGGCTAGGGCTGTTCCTGCTTGTACATACATTCTGATGATTAGAAACTAACGGGTGCCACATACCAGCTGCTGCATTCTAACCCAGCAGACGTATCCACGCAGAACTCCGCACTCCTCTGGCACTTTTGGGGTGGGGGTTACTGACCTTATTTGTATTCCACTACTGGATCCGACCTGTAGACCTGTCTGTCTGACTCGTCTTTCTAATATAGCCATCCCGTCTATCTGTTCTGTCTAACTACCTATCCAGCCTATCTATTTCATCTACTTATTCTATCTGATCTATTTACCCATCCAATCTATCTGATTTAGCTATTCATCCTGTCCATCTATTCCCTCCAACCTGTTCTATTTCATTTCAAATATAAGGGTAATTGGCCTGGGCACTTTTACAATGTTTAAAAACCCGCAGTCTGAAGTACAGAACTATCATAAAGATCTTGCCTCGGTGTATATATGTATCTATCAAACTATCTATCATTCATATTTGTTCCTAAAATGGGAGTTGTAATTCTTCTCTTCCTCCCAGAGGGCTTTGGGAGGATTAATTAGTTAATGTTGGTACAGTGCTTTGAAGATAAGTGCTAAGTATAATTATTATAGTAGCGGGAATGGATTCTTTCATCTTGTCTCCATTCTTTTTGCTCACCTAATGTTAACAGTGTACCCCTCTGCCATCCCATGTGGTGTAGTGTGTGGGTGCACTGGTGGAGAGTACAGTATGCCATGCTGAAGAGAGTGATGGAGATCTGATAATACAGCTCTGTTGGCAAGCCTTAGTTTGAATAAACCATGGAGGCTGACTTCTGCTTCTCCAGATCCTGACATACTGGCTGCCTGATTGATACGGACAGTGAGGCACACCCAGATGGATCAGAGAGCTGGATGGAGACATTGAATAGGCACTCACATTGAGTCTAAGTCCCGGGAGCATTAAAGAGGGAATAAAACTTGACAGGGTGTGAGGTTGTGCTGAGGTTGTAATGAGATGTGTTCGCTCCTCATCTGCTTTGTAAAGCATGAACTCGGAGCACGTCCAGCACCAAACATGTGCATCCTCGCAAGAATGTACACCATGTTAATAGACTTTCTAAACAAACTCTGAGAGTGGATTTGTGCTAACAACGGAGCTCTGTTCTGTATAACATCAAGCTAAGGAGAGAAAGAGGTACGGGAGAGGGATATTCTGGGTGCAGGAATCTTCATGGCTAGCACTAAAAATACCTCTCTGTCTAAACGCTGCCTCACACAATATTCCTTAATTGTCTCTCTTTCTTTCCCAGCCCTGTTTATGCCCAGCAATACTCACTGTGCTAAGGAATTGTGCGTACTTCATAGAGACGATCAAACTATTTGCTATGTGCATAATGAATGTCACCCCTGTTTAGGTTAATGAATCGTCTGTGAACTGATCCCAGTTTCCTTTTAACTGATTAGGCCTGTATAGGGTCACCTGTCACTGTGGCTGTGATGCTGGCAGACCAGGTGCCAGCTCGTGTCAAGGTCCCCATGTCCTCCCTGAACACAGTCTGGTTCCCCTGTGTGTAGAGTTGTTAAAATAGGGATTAGAATGATAAGAGCATGTTTAGTGTTTAGACTTTAGTTAAGGTTTGTGAGTTGCTGCCTGAATTAATCTCACCTGTAGTGTCTGTATCCCATATTGTAAGGTAATATTTAAGTATTTGTGTTATTAGCCTCTGTGACATTGCAACTCATCAGGCAGCAGAGAGACATTAACTAGTGTGAAGTGCTGATCTCCAACAGAAGGTATTATGTCCTGGCCAGGAAGGAAGGCCCATCAACACTAGACGGACTATTGTGGAACATTAAAGAGGGCAAAAGACTTTTTAGCTCTGCTCTTCCCCTCATGAAGATGAATCGTTCATGTGGATTCCTCCATCAGCTGAGTTTGCAGCTTAGAGCATGGGAGGGGGATAAAACCTCCTAACAAGAAGGAACTGGATCTCTGTGCTGCTTGGTTTTCTAGGCATAAGCAATGGCTCCCCAATCTTGAGTCACTGCAGTTTCACTGTCTTTGGATCTGACGCTGAATTTTGATTCATTCTCAAACCTAAACAGCCCTGGTCTGTACCTTGTACAGATCTGAATCTTGACAATGGCGTCAGAGTAGAATTGTCTGCTCAATAGTTGAATAAATCATTTTGGGCCCATAGGATGTTTGTAAACTGTTTTTTGTTGACCCTTTGTTGTTGATTACCTAAGTTAGGGATGTGGTTTTCTACTCATATAATTACACTGGTACAACCCCTTGTATGGACACAGCTATTCTGTGTTATAGCTTAGTCCCCTTCCCATATCAGAATAAGATAAACTAGAATAAGCACTTTTATACCAGTATTAACTGCTCCATATTGTATGGTTAAAGCAGTGCAACTTTTATGTATAAGCAAGGCCTTACGCTGTGCCTTGATTGGATGCATGGCAGGAGACATAGGAACAGGGCCTTTTGTGGCATGAGTTTTCATGCTGAAATCATAGAACATGGAGGATTTGGGAATGTGGTGCCCAAATCTGAATAATCTGACCCCACGAATCAGAGTGAGCCAAACTATTCTGTTGTGGAAAATATTCACCCAGCAACTTGTTTCCTGTTCACTGTGATGCACACACAAAATGGATCAATCAGAGATTGATTTGCTTTTGTATTGAGAGGGGCCTGGCCCAAGAAGCTGGAGATGAAACACTCCAGTCTGGGGAGAAGTTGGGAACGTCTGGTTCTGAATCCCGCTCTGAACTTTGTGGCTTAGGCTCAGGTGCTGCAGTGATGGGTGCCGATATAAGAATGCAGATAGTCTGGTAGATCGCTGTGACTGTATTGTACTTTCTGGATTATTTTTCCCCATAGAAAAACTTCCCTTTCACTTGAGGTTTAACAGTCACTGCAATTGACATTTGCGCAGTGTGAAGTACTGCAACGAAGTACAGAGTTCAGATCTCACCCTGGCTTTGACTTTCCCCAGAGATCTAGGGGGTGGCATCTGGATTTTGATGTGGGCTCATGCAAAGGATTCAGGCTTCAGCTTCACTGTAATCTGGAGACAGGCCAGACCTGGTACTTCACATCTGTATACTTCTAGAATGTGGGTGATGGGAGTGGGGCATTGGATCCACACCAGGATGGGACTTCATTTCTGGTCTGCCATTCCGATACTGGTTCAGTGCTATCAACCATAGTCACTTGGGCTCCTCGGTAGACTATGCGCATTTGATGATGTTGATGACTCAGATGTGGATGGAACCTTGGGAAATTTCAACTCTCGGCAGTGGGAATTTCATGAGAACAGCTGATCTCACGGGATCTCAGACATTTGGGGCTGCGCTCTCAAGAAAGCAGCTCATGAGGTTTCATTGTTTTTGGATTGGATGCTGAACTCTCATTCATTCTCAAACCAAAACAGCCCTGGTCTGCACCTTGTACAGATCAGAATCTAGACAATGGCCCCTCAAACCGTCTGTGCTGAGAATGGAGATTTCCCATCTTTGAGCCTCCTGTAGAGGGTTGGGGGCTCCACTGTATTTGGTTTTAGTGCATTGTCTTTGACGGGGTCCTAGCATATATGATAAGTTATATATCCAGGAATCACTCAAGCCATCACTAGTGGGTCGAATTTTATCACACAAAAGGGTTTTGTGTTGGAAAATGGCTCTTTTTTTTTCCAAACAATAGAAAAATTATCAACATTTTCAGGTTTTTGTGACATTTTCTGCAATATTTTTACCATAGTATTTATCAGTCATTTTCCACAGTGATCTACATTTTTTATTTGCTGAGAACTGCATTTCTAAATACAAAACTGAGCACTGATTCCTTACAAGTCAGTGAATAAAAGATGTCCAAAAAAATTCTATTAAAATGTAGTGGAAAATTTCACACGCAATCCAGAAAACAGCTCCATTTCAAACCCTGCAAAATGGAAACTCCTGTCAAATTCCAAAATCCTTCACAAAACCAATTTCTGATCGACACCACCCACCACTGAAATGCAATGGAACATGGCAGCTGTTTATATTTCCAGCTAAAAATAAAGGAACTATTTATCATAAGTGGGCAGAACTTAATCACCTGAATGGGAATTTGCCCAGGGTTCTGAGAGGGGAGGTGACCCCAACTTGGGGGCAAGAGAGAGAGTGTTCTTTCTGGCAGTGCCAGCACCTCCAGGTTGACTGGGTGGGAAGTCAGCAACAGATGAGCTCCAACCTTGTGAAGGCCTAGAAATGTTTATCATAGCTAATAATATTAATTAAGGAGTAATCGGGCTGGCAGAGATTTATTCACAGGCTGTTAGCTAGAAACTGGTTTTACACAGCTTGGAAATTGAAAATTGGCCTCCTTGTTCATTTCCTCTCAGCTCTAAAGGGATCAATAATTATTGCACTAACCTGAATGAACTACCAGGCAAGCTGTCACCTCAGTGAGCACCCCCACCCTAGCCTGTCCCTCCCTGCCAGGACAGGGATTATCTCTGCCAGTCAAAATATCACGGGGCCTGATCCTCTGCTCCCCTGCGCTGGATCCATCAGGAGTAACTCCGGTGACTTGACTTACAACCAGTGGGAGGGGGAATCCGGACTGAAGAGGCTGATTAAACCATCCAGTCTTTTTCCTGGGCCAATGCAGGACTGCTCTTCACAGTCTGTGTCCCTGTGCCCTGTCCCACAGAGGTTTAATTGCCCTAACGAAGGGGATACCTGCCTTTCCCTTGAGCAATGGCTCCCCAGCTGGATCCACCTCACTGCTTGGAAATTTCTCTTAATGTTCTGGCTAATTTTCCTTGTTCTTGATTCCATCCATTTACCTCATTCCTCAGCTGGAATAATTAATTCCCCTCCATGCTAGACCCTTCACTATGCCTCCCATTGCACTCCCTGCCCCCCCGCCCCCCGCATCAGCAACGCCTTCCTCC
Source organism: Natator depressus (assembly GCF_965152275.1). Classification (NCBI taxonomy): domain Eukaryota; kingdom Metazoa; phylum Chordata; order Testudines; family Cheloniidae; genus Natator; species Natator depressus. Next base: position 25,472,205 of record NC_134246.1, read on the forward strand.
TCCCCACTAGCCAGCCAGCACGTCTTGGACCATGACCCACTCCCTGCTCTTGTTTGCCTCCCACATCCAAGCTTGGCAGTTCCCATCAGCTCGACTTGCACAGCACCTCTGAGTCGCTGTCCTTCCCCTTGGTTGGTGCCAGCAACCGCCTAGAGCTCACCTGGGCCGTGGCTTGCCCTGGCTCCTAGAACTGCTTCCTGCTTCTCCCCTGGGCTGCTCAGAAAGCTGCTCCCTTTGCTGCCAGACTCCCTGATGCCATTATTGGCTGCCCCTCACTGCAGCTTCTTGTCCTCATCTCCCAAGCTCTACCCAGCCCCATTCCCCACATTCCCTTTGTGCTCTCCCCCCTTTCTGGCTTCCCCTACGTAAAAGAGAAGGCCGGATTTCTGGCTGCCTTCATTGCACCTTAGTCCCCCTCTCTCCTGTTCCCTTGCTGCGCTGCTCCCCCATTTCCTCATCGTGCCACCATTTCTCTCCCATCGGGTTTCAGGCAGTTGCCCTCGCCTCAGTCAGGAGAGGGTGTGGCAGGGCTGGGGAGGGGCAGGTGTTGAAGGGGAGGACAACAATTTGAACTCACGCTGTGGGGAAGGGGTTTGAGCCAGTGGGGAGGGAGGTGACGTGGCCAGAGCGATGGGCAAGGGAGATTATCTGTGCTTGAATGCACAAGAGGCTCAGGTGGCAAGGGGGGTATGAGGGAGGCAGAGGTCGCTGTCATCAAAGCATAAAATGTGGGGGCCTGGATGAGAGAGTTAGTTTTTGGGACAGAAACGAAGTGAAGGATCTTAGGTTAGGAAGGAAGAAGTCGCAGGATTTGGATGCAGTCTGGATGTGCAGAGCAAGGGAGAGTGAGTGAAGCAAATGTTGTAAAAGGCAGCCCCTGGTACTGTATATTAGTGAGATCCATCAGGGTGTGAGGAAGTCTTCTGGGGGAGAGAGAGGGAAGCTCCATCGCGTGGGACGTTTAAAACTGGGCGGGCCAAAGCACTCAAAGATGTACTGTAGGGGACAGTCCTGCACTAGCAGGGGGCAGATTCGATGTCTTAACACCAAGCCTGGTTTTCTTGAGTGGTCGAGATGCCTCTGGAAGTCAGCGGGGAAATCACTTCCCTGCTCTGTGCCTCAGTTTCCCAGCCTGTACACTTGGGATAATGGTACCGTCCCTTGAAATCTGTGGGCGAACCATGCCAGGTATGAGCTGAGTGTTGTTATTGACTCCAGAGCATATGGTACAGAGTGCTCTTTTCCCAGCCCTGTTCACACCCTAGCTACCTGATGGCATATTGTCTTCATTCTGGATTCACAAAGATTCTCTGTCTCTCTCCCTCACTTTCCCCCCGCTCACCCACGCTTCACCCACCTGACCTGGATCCAGAGCTGTTGGTGGCTTTTGGAGCTCCTCCTGAGCCAAATGGACCCACAGGGGCAACCCAAGTTGTTGTCCCTGTCTAAGAGCTTGCATCCTCCCCAGCAGTGAGCTGCTGCAAGCCCGGGATGAAACCGTGCCCCTTCCCCTCTCCTTTCCTTTCCCTATGTTCAGTAGCACTGTGGATGCAGGAAGGCAGGCTGTGCAAAAGGAGTTCAGGCTCTGGTGGAAGCAGCAGATGTCTGGAACAGGACCAGGGGGATGTACATGATGTCTGGCCTAACGTTGGGGGCAGCCCATTCCATCTGCTCCACAAGTCAGCAAGCTGATTGGACGGCAGCAGAGTGCTGCAGGGGAGGAAGGATGCAGGGGAGGGAAGCAGGAGCATGCTGGCTTTTGGGGAGCTGTTACCCCTTTATCTGCAGGGGGCCTGCAAACCAAATCCATGGTGCAGTGCACCAAAATCCTCTGCCTAGTGCAGGGGTGGGCAAACTTTTTGGCCTGAGGGCCACATCTGGGTATGGAAATTGCATGGCGGGCCATGAATGCTCACGAAATTGGGGGCTGGGGTGCAAGAGGGGGTCAGGGCTCTGGTTGGGGGTGTGGGCTCTGGCATGGGGCCAGAAATGAGGACTTCAGAATGTCGGGGGGGGGGAGGGCTCTGGGCTGGGGCAGGGGGTTAGGATGCAGGGGGAGTGAGGGCTCCAGCTGTGGGTGCAGGCTCTGGAGTGGGTCTGGAGATGAGGGGTTTGGGGTGCAGGAGGGTGCTCCGGGCTGGGACCGACAGGAGGGGGATCAGGGCTAGGGCAGGGGGTTGGGGTGTGGGAGGAGGTCAGGGGTGCAGGGTGGGGCGGCGCTTACCTCAAGCACCTCCAGGAAGCAGCAGCGTGTCCCCCCTCCAGCTCCTACACAGAGGCGTGGCACCAGCCAGGCGGCTCTGCACGCTACCCTGTTTGCCAGCGCTGCCCCTGCAGCTTCCATTGTCCACGGTTCCCGGCCAATGGAAGCTGTGGGGGTGGCATGTGGAGCCCCCTGACTGCCCCTACACGTAGGAGCCGGAGATGGGACATGCTGCTGCTTCCAGGAGCCGCGTGGAGCGGGGCAAGCCCCAAACCCTGGCAGGAGCTCGAGGGCCGGATTAAAACGTTTGATGGGCTGGACGCAGCCCGTGGGCCATAGTTTGCCCACCCCTGGCCTAGTGCCAGAGGAGGAAGCAGCCCTGCAGAACTCTGGCCCGCTCTTCTCTACATACAAATCTGCTTTCTTTAGAAGGCTACTCCTGTTAGAAAGGGGAGAGAGGCACGGTTAATTTTCATGAGCAGTATAAATAGGACACTTCTTTTCATGGGTATTGCCTTCTAACCAGGGGCCAGGTTCTCAGACCCTGCATAAAGAGACAGAGCTTTGCTGCTGACTCACTCTAGGGGTCCTACTAGTTCCAAGCCAGGAGTATAAAAGGGTTTTAATGTCTCTGTGAGGTAGAAGGGAATCAACAGTGGGGTAAAGATCCTGCAGAGGAAAAATCCCCGGAGGAAACTTAGGCTGAACTTTATATTTTGTTGTTGGTTAAGTCCCAGGCAGGCAAGTCCCAAGAAGGCAGTAAGTTTGGATCAGATCCCGAAGTATTTCTGTCAGACATCTGTTGTTAACCATAGAATCGCACTGGTGACCTGGGAGAGAGAAGGATGATCTAAAGAGTCGGCTGAAATGAAATGTTTTGGGGCCTGAATATTTGCAGAGGATCTTCCTGAGCTGTGGCGCGTTTAAAATCTCTCAGCTCCCCGGTGAATCAGTTGTCTCCCAAGGAAGCGAAGGGAGTCCCATCCGTTGGACCGTTGAAAAATAGAACGAATCAACCCCTAGGAAAAAGTGCTGTATCAGCCCCTGCATGATGGACTGGATGGGACCTAACAGGTCTCTTCAACCTGTAATATCTGTGACTCCATCTCCCATTTGTTCCCTGAGAGCTGATTCACCACTGCAGGTTTGCGCGGTTGTTGCTGAGATCAAAGGAGCTTTGCCTCTGTCATGCTGGAGTAACACAGTGGTGAAGCAGAGCAGACCCCAGCTTTCCAGAAGTCGCCGTGCGTGCCCTGTAACAGGAGTTTGCTAACAGGGATCCATCATTCAGTGAGTCCTCTTTAGAGTTAGTAGATCCTCAGTGGCTACACGATCCTGTTAATAGCACGTCCCGTTTCACAGCCAGGCACATCTTTTTCCTCATTTCCTTTCCCAGTGTTTGTGCACAGACGGAAGTTGTCTCCCCTGGGCTGCCTCCTCCTCCCGCAGTCCGTTGTTTCAGACATCTGGGTTGGTCCCCAGGAGAGGGGTGGGGTTGTTTTCCAACACGCTGTAGTTGGGGCTCGACAGCAAGAGGAGGCTGCTGAGACACGGGGGGGTTTCACCTGGTGAATGAAAACTTTGGTGAGCAAATGAGGAAAGAAACATTGAAGCTGTGGAGATGCCATTTAAATATTAGGCCAGATCTTATATGATTATTTCCTGGAAGCCTACTTTGAATCTGGTCACATGCCTCCTGGGGCAATAGCTCCTCACTGGAGACAGCTCACAGGACATTCAGCTCCAAATAAGGGACTTCTCTCAGAAGGATAGGTAGGGTGGTGACTTCACACTTCTCCTCAGTTAGTCTCGAAGCGCTTTACAAAGCAGGTCAGTGTCATTTCCCCCATTTTACAGATGGGGAAACTGAGGCACAGAGGCAGTGCTATGACTTGCCTGAGATCACCCAGCAGGTCAGTGGCAGAGCCGAGAATGGAACCCAAGTACTGGGTACTCAAGGCTCTTTCATCTAGTAGCAAAAGGCAGAACAAGAAACAAAAGTGGCTGGGAGCCAAAGCCAGCCAAATTCAGAGGAGAAGTAAGGCGCACATTTCCAATAGTCAGGGCGATCAACCTTGGACAAATTGCCAAGGGAAGTGGGGGATACTCCAACCCATGAAGTCTTGCAGTCCAGACTGGATGCCGTCCAGGCAGATCCGTTTTAGCCAAGCACAAACTGTTGGACTCCATCCAGCGGTAACTGGGTGACATTTCTTGGCCTGTGATATACAGGAGGTCAGACTAGATGATCTGATGATCCCTTCTGGCCTTAAACTCTATGAATCTATACCCGGGTCACCTGAGTCCCAGTCCAGTGCTCTATCCACTAGGAACGTTTAGGACAGCTGATGAAAATCATGGGTGAAATCCAGGTCCCACAGAAGTCAATGGCAAAAAGCTCATTAACTTCAATGCAGTTACACCAGCTGAGGATCTGGCCCTATATTTTTGATAAATGTGTGTGAAATAGGGGCTCCTTAGTAAGTTACCTTCCCCCTGTTTCACCTGAGTGACCAGATAGGGTGAAACCTTGGCTCTATTGAAGTCAATGGGAGCTTTGCCCCTGACTTCGATGGGGCCAGGATTTCACCCATAGTCTTTGTCAGAAGCCCTCAAGGTCACCAAGCTTGGAGTCCGCTGGAATAAGGAAGGGATCAGGGTCCAGAGTCAAAGGCCCTCCATCAAGAACTCCCTGCTGATCGCTCACATGAACTCAGCTACGGGCTATTCCTTGAGCACCTCCGTGGCTGAGTAAGAGGAGAAGGGGCGCATGGGCCCAAACCACAAAGATCAGCAAAACCCTTGAGAGCATGATACCTGCCTGTTGTTTGCTCACAGAAATGGGTGTTTCCATATGCAGGATGGATATTTGCATAAATGACTACCTGACTGGCAGGTGCAGGTGCAGTTTAGCTGCCAGTTTTTGAAAATATGGCTTTGGAGAACTGAGGGCCTGATTCTTCTCTCTCACCTGTTTTTGCTGGCCCAACTCCATCTATTACACAGGTGCTACTCCTGATTTACACCACCACGAGACAGATCAGCATGAGGCCCCCTAACCACAGGGCTAAGAGGAGCACAGCGGATGAGTTTGTTGATGCCATGCAAATATAAAAGCCCCATCTCTCCAAGAACTCTCCACTGAATCTGAGTAAGTGGAGAGCCCCCAGTGAATAGAGCTTTGATCTGATAATGGTTCTGTGCATTACTCCTCTCTGCAACTAATATGATAGGGGAGCAAAGAGGAATATGACCAGCACTACCCCAGTGGGCACTTATCTATTGCATGTTTAACAAAGGCCTGTCAATACAGCCTGCTGTGCTGAGTGAGTGCTATACAGTGATGTCCATTCACTGCAAAGCGCTCATTGCTGAGAGGTCACTAACATATCACCCACATGGGGAAAAGTGTATCATGACATACGACTTTATTATTTTCCATACATTTGCTTTTTGGAGCTTGTCACATAATCGTTTGCTGGCAGGGTCTGATCCCACATTCTTTGTGCACCACACCCCAAAGCCCCTGCTGACGTTGGGGTGTTTGGATCCAGGCTCTTGGTCCAGCCCAAAGTGGAGACCGAGGTAAGATGGCCTTGTATGTATCCAGGAAATAAAGGAGCATTCTATGAAAGAGACAGGACACAGCTTGAGCACCTGATTTCTGTGCAGATTGGCATAAGAGAGATTATGAAGGGCCACTACCCCATAATGTTTTGCTAAATTTGTGTCACCCCATGTGCAATTATTTCTTGGAAACATGCTTTTTATCTGATCACATGCATCCTAGGACAGCCCTCACTGGATGCAGATTACAGGACATTAGGAACCACAGAAGTGTCTTCTCTCAAAAGAATCGATGGGGCGGTTGCTTTGCTATGAGTCAGTGGCAAAGTCTGGAGCCAGATCCAGATCTGCTTTTCCAGAGTGTAGAAGCTTTCAGGAAAAAGCCTCTGGTTTCACAGAGCAGCTCATTGAGAAGCATTGCTCAGCATGCAGTAACATTCCAACATGACAGACGGGAGCAGAAGGAATGAAATGGAGAACTGTACGGGAAAAATGATAATGCCATTGTATAATCCAGCACGGGCCCTCCCCTGGAATATGGCATGCAGCTGTGGTCACTGGGTCTCAAAAAAGAGAGAGCAGGAATAGGGGCGGGGGGTCAGAGGTGATTGGCCCATGGAAAGATTCCCACATAAAGGCTGGGACTGGTTAGTTTAGTGAGCAGACAAATGAGAGGGGGGTTATGGGAGAGACTGTGGAACAAGGAATGGCCCAGAGGAGTAAATCAGGCTCCGTGGTTTACTCTGTCTCAGAGTACAAGAACAAGGGGGTGTCGGGTTACCCTGAAAGAGGAAAAAAGGCAAACTGATAAAGGGAAATCCGGTTTTATACAACGGATAATTAACCTGTGGGACTCAGAGCCACAGGATATCACAAGAGCTTAGTAGGGTTCCAAAAAGGATCAGATAGGTATATGGAAAAAAGAGAACATTCGCAGTGGGGGAGGGAATCTTTTATTGGACTAACTTCTGTTGGTGAGAGAGACAAACTCATGCTCTTTAAGCAGGCTTTGTGTGACCAATATTTCCAGTCTCATGCTAGTGGGCAGTGGGGATGGGTGCGCCATGCACAGTGGAGAGGGATGCAGCAGCCAGAGGGGATGGACACTGTGTGCAGTGGAGAGAGATGCAGTGGGACTGGATGCTGCATCCAGTGGGGTTGGACACTGTGCATGGTGAGGGGTTCAATGGGGATAGATGCTGTGGGAAGTGTGCAGCGAGGTTGGACGCTGTGCACAGTGAAAAGGCCAGGGATGCCATGGGCAGTGGGGTTGAACACTGTGTGCAGTAGGGATGGATGCTGTGTGCAGTGAAGAGGGATGCAATGGGCATGGATTCTGGGTGCAGTGGGGTTTAATGCTGTGTGCAATAGGGATGGATGCTGTGTGCAGTGAAGAGATGTGCAGTGGGCATGGATGCTGTGGGCAGTGGGGTTGAACGCTGTGTGCAGTGGGATGGACACTGTTCCCAGTGTTCAGTGGAACTGGATCCTGCACACATGGGGATGGACGCTGTGTGCAGTGGGATGGACACTGTGCCCAATGGGCAGTGGGACTGGACCCCGCACACAGTGGGGATGGATGCTGTGCATGTTTCCATTACTGTACAATGGAGCCCCATCGTCCCCAGTCAGGATATGGATTTGTGCCAGAGAGTGCACATGAAGCCTTCCTCCCTTGTGCCCCCATATAGGGACCAAGGACAATGCCTTTGCCTGTGCTTCGGGAGTGCAAGGACTGCAAGAAGCCCCCAGAAGCACATGCCACCCCAAAGCAGGAAGGGAGGGGCATGGCCAGGACCCCAGCCACCCTCCATGCTACACAGTATTGCCGGATGGCTGAGTAAGGGAATGCATGCAGCACCCTTTGGAGGGACAGTACAGTGTGTACACTCCCCCTGAATGCCCGCTAGCACTAAAAGGGGTCATACAATCTTTCAGGGATACAGCCCCATGCTCCAAGTGTCTCTAAATCTCTGACCGACAGAAGCTGGGCCTGGAGGACAAATCATCTCCCAAGAGCTGGCCCTTCCCTAAGAGTTCCAAGATCCAGATGGGCTGGGTACAGCAAGGGGACAGTCTTTCATGCTGTGTTTTGGCCCTTCCCCTCCTGAGACCCTACTGAAGTCAGTAGGAAGGTAGGATCAGGCACCTGGCCGGAATGACACATTATTTCCATGCATACATTTTATGGATTCCATCCCAGAGATACAAGAGCAGAAAGCTTGGCTCCCTTGACGTTTATCCTTTGCTTATTGTGTCTGCAGAAATTTGGATCCAAGGTCCAGATGGCTGGCCTGAGTCCCAAAAACCAGCTTCCCAGCATCTTCAGCGTGTTTGGACTGCCCCACAGAGTCCACTTAAATAAATTCCTGATAAAGACCTAAGATGCAGCCCCTCAGGGTACTAGTTTCATACCAAACTGGCAAATGCAGCAAAAATCCCTTCTCCAAAGAGTTGTTCACCAAAGAAAACAATTGTTACGCTAATTAAAAGCAGCTGATTAAAGGAGTAAAAGGGAATAACTCATCTTGTTAAAGGCAGACACCTGCAGAACTGCTGTTGCTATCAGAGGAATGGTGTCTCATACCACAGAATGAAGATTGCACCTGCTCATCAAAGGAATAGATGCAAATGCCATACAAAGCACTGCAATGCAATTCTAATCAATGCAACACAAAGCACCGCAAAACAATGAAAGACAGTCGATATAGCACCGCACAAATCAATGAACTACAATACAACACCAGACAATACAACACAAATCCGCGAAACACAACACACTGCCAAACAATGAACTGCCAAAGAAGGCAAAGTGATATAACACAGCACCAGTCAGAGCAATGCAACACCCCACAAACCAATTGGCTGCGATACAAATCAAGTACAGCAGAAGGCAGTTGAGAATCAGACCCTTATTTTTTGTCACTAGAGTCAACAGATCTGACACTGAACACACATACACACGTGCACACACACGTTTGCAGGGTAGCAATGCACTTTAAGAGTTAACGTTTTGGCCTAACCTTGTAGATTCTGCTTTCGCTCCAGTCACGCCATCACAGATGGCTTCACGGTGCTGTTAGCCTCTGGCCTCCTCGCACCCTTGTGAAGAAGCAGCTGGGATCCTCATGAGATCAAAGACTGGGCTGAGAGCACAGAAGAGAGAGGTGCCTCCAAGTGTCTCAAGTGCTGCCTTGCTCCATACATCTCCCTGATCGGAGGAGAAGGGGATTATCCCATGTGTCACTCAGGGGACTTTACTGTCTCCAAGGCTTCCTCAACGCACTGCGAGGTTAATTTGCCTCTTAACAGTGCAGCGGGTCCTTGGGGAGGGAGGGGAAAGGCAGAGGGTGTGGAAAGAGGGTAAAGAGATTCTCTAGGGAAACAGCTTTTGTGAGCCGGAGCAGTGAGCCGCTTCCTGACACACTGAACTCCGGAGCTGCTGCTGGTGGAGGGAGATAAATGCTAATATGGATGTGGGCCTGCGGCCTCTTTGCTGTGAGGTAGGGTGAGCATATTTCCCAAAGGGAAAACAGGACACAGTGGTGGGGCTAGCCCAAGCCCCCTGCCCTCCCAGGGCTGACCCAAGCCCCCCCTCCTGTGTGGGGCTGGCATTGCCGCTCCCCCCATGCACACATGTTCCGCCACACCCCACCTTTTTGATAAAAGTGGGCATTTGTCCTGTTTGCTCTTGCCAACTGATCAAGTTGGCGAGCGCAAATGGGACAAATGCCCACTTTTGCCAAAAAGAGCAGGATGGCCAGGACAGGGCTTATAAAAGGGATTGTCCTGGCCAAAAAGGGACATATGGTCACCCTACTCTGAGGCAACCTGTGAGCTGAAATGGTCCCCCCTGCTTCTTACCACCGCCCAGCTCCAGAGAGGGATGCCAGACACTTGCCTGTTTCTCACAGGTGCAGGTGAGTGGCAGAGCAGCGGGGAAACGAGGTAGGAACTAGAGATGAGAAACAACAGGAAGGAGACCAACACGTAGGGCTTTTCTGCACTGAGGAGATTAGTACCCTCTTGCTGCAGGGATGCTGCCGCACTTGCTCCCGATGGGTGCGACACTAGTGTAGACATGGCCCTGTGCCATGAAAACCTGCGTGGAGTCCCTGCACTGCTGCTGAAAAGTGGGGGCTAATTATCCTAGTGTCGATACACCAAAGGAGGGGACAGGCAATGGTGGGAAGGGAGGCTATGCGGAGCAGAGCAAGGTCTGGGCAGACACAGGACAGGAGAGGTTTCAGAGTAGCAGCCGTGTTAGTCTGTATCTGTATTTTTTTGAGGACAGGAGAGGGGAGTCTGTTCCCTGGGAGAAGGTTCCTATTCAGACCCCCCGCAACCCCCCAGGTGCAGCTACATGTGACTTTACAGTCATGTTTCAGCAAGTGCTCACTCACCCCACTGTAAATTCTAACCTGGACAGGATACCGGTGTTCGGTCCTGATCAGCCTAGGGTTAAACCAGCCAGGAACGAACACTTGTGACAGACACCTCCCTGTCTCCCCTTTCTGCACTGCTCAGAGGTTCTCCAGGGAAAGAGTAAAGTGCTTCCCTGTGCAAACTTTCTGATCATTGCAGAGAGCAAAAAAACAAGGTGCAGGTGTCTTACAAGAATCTCAGTGAAAGAGTAGCCTCGGACACATTCAAAACAAGGCATTCCCGTGCACTGCCCATCTGCTTTCCCTGGTGATGCCCCAGTCATGGTAGAGTCAACATCCACTTGTTTGAGACCCCAGGAGAGCGGCAGGGGTGTCTGATCGTGAGGATATGACAGCATTATTGATAATGCTTTGGCACCTGTACATCATCCAGGGATCTCAACATTCTCACCCAGCAGCAGTGTAACAGAGTTAGAAGGAAGGTGTGTCCACCCCGGCTGCCGGATGCTGAGACTTACAGCCATACAGCCAGGCGACAGAAGCAGCTTCTCAGTTTGAACTCGTGCTTAAAGTGAAGATGTGCTGGAAAGCTTTGCTGGACTGGGTTCTCTATGCTGTTGTATTTTAGTTTCTAGAACCGCAGGGGAATGTTTAGATCCAAAAATGGAAGTAATAATGAAAGCTACCGTAGCTTTTTGGGAATCCCATTTCTATACAAAATCTAAAGTTGGGAGCCTAAACTCCCCAATGCCTACCCCGTTATAATCACCATGGGAATTCCTTCCTGTGGGGTACCCTCAAGCCCTTTCACTCCCCCCCCCACCGCCCTTCCAGGGAAGAGCTGAGAAAGAAACAAAGGAAATTAGCTGTTGCCACCAGCTAATTAAACAACATGTGCACAAACTTCTTAGGACACCAAAAATCCAATCCTGTTCTTAAAAAAGGTAAATTTTATTAAAAACAAAAAGAAAGAAAATACATCTGGAATACATCTGGGTGACCATATTTTCCCAAAAGGAGAAACGGGACACCCCTGCCCCCCGCCCCGCCCTTCCGCTGCTACTCCTGCCACCACCCCACGCATGGGGCTGCCCGAGCCCTCCCTGCCTCCTGCCCACGCGGGACCAGACTGAGATCCCTCTTCCCACTGGCGACCGGGGCCTGCCTGAGGCCCCCCCACAGCACCCTTCCCCCCTCCCCCCACATGCGGGGCTGATCCACAACCCCGCACTGCCTATGCGGGGGCCTGGTCCTCTGAGCCCCCTCCCCACCCCCCACTGCCTGTTTGTGGGGCTGGTCCTCTGAGCATCCCCGCTGCCTGCCCGTGACTCCCCTCGCGCAGGGCTGGTCCAAGGCCACCCTTCCCCCACCACTTTGTGTTCAGGGCTGGTCCTCCAAGCTCACCCAGTGGCCCCCTTTTCCCCCTTCGTGTGTAGAGTTGCTCCTCCAAGCCCCTCTGTCACCAGCCCGCACGCGGGGCTGGTCCTCCGAGACTGCCTGCCCATGGGGCTGGTGGTCCTTTCCCCTCACCGTACGTCTGTGCGCAGGGCTGCCCGACGCCCCCGTCTCCTCCCTGCATGCAGGGCAGGCCGGCCAGCCCAAGCTGCTCTCCCTAGTCCTCCCTCCATGCAGGGCTGGCTTTGCCACGCTTCCACACACACAGGTTCCTCCATGCCCTGTTAGGGGTTCCACCCCACTTTTTTGACAAAAAAAAATTGCTCTTGCAAGAGTAAATGGGACATATATCCAGTTTTGTCAAAAAAATCGGGGCGGCTGGGACAGGGCCTAAAAAAGGGACTGTCCCAGCCAAAATAGAATCATAGAATCATAGAATCATAGAATATCAGGGTTGGAAGGGACCCCAGAAGGTCATCTAGTCCAACCCCCTGCTCGAAGCAGGACCAATTCCCAGTTAAATCATCCCAGCCAGGGCTTTGTCAAGCCTGACCTTAAAAACCTCTAAGGAAGGAGATTCTACCACCTCCCTAGGTAACGCATTCCAGTGTTTCACCACCCTCTTAGTGAAAAAGTTTTTCCTAATATCCAATCTAAACCTCCCCCATTGCAACTTGAGACCATTACTCCTCGTTCTGTCATCTGCTACCATTGAGAACAGTCTAGAGCCATCCTCTTTGGAACCCCAAACATCCTCTTTGGAACCTGTTATGTCATAGGACATATGGTCACCGTAACCATGTGTGAGTTTCGTGTCAGCAGCCACTACAAGAATGGATCTCATTTGTGACTCAAGAAGTCAGGGAGTCCAATGAAAGGATCTGTAAATCAGTTTCCAGACTGTGTCAAACATATATGGTCTGAGATCAGTAGTGCACATGTAATGTTTACTGTTGTAATATAGCGGTTCTCAACTTGGGGTGCTGAACATCCGGAGGGGTCACAAACAGGTGTCAGAAGTCATGACTCCCCGGCCTTCCTATATAGCTAGATTGGAAGGGGGTCCCAGCTTGAGGGGAGCAGGATCCCGGAAAGGAAAAAGCTGAGAACCACTGAAAGCTTCCTGTTTATATGACCATGCTCTCCTGCTACTAGATGTGCATGAAAGCAGAGTGCACACTGCTCTGAAATCTCTGGCTATGGACTCTCACACTGTTATGTCATAAATGTGACTCTTTCTGGGTGAGGCTGGGAGCTATGATTTAAAGAAATAAAAAAAACCCTAACACTTCCGTACCGTTCTCTGCACTGAGACCAACAGGAATTGAGGGAACTGGGATTGTTTAGTCTGCAGAAGAGAAGAATGAGGGGGAATTTGATAGCTGCTTTCAACTACCTGAAAGGGGGTTGCAAAGAGGATGCATCAGTGGTAGCTGATGACAGAACAAGGAGTAATGGTCTCAAGTTGCAGTGAGGGAGTTTTAGGCTGGATATTAGGAAAAACTTTTTCATGAGGAGGGTGGTGAAACACTGGAATGCGTTACCTAGGGAGGTGGTGGAATCTCCTTCCTTAGATATTTTTAAGGTCAGGCTTGACAAAGCCCTGGCTGGGATGATTTAGTTGGGGATTGGTCCTGCTTTGAGCAGGGGGTTGGACTAGATGACCTCCTGAGGTCGCTTCCAACCCTGATATTCTATGATTCTGTGATTCTATGAATTGGTGTAACTGTGAGCTCCCTGCAACTCCCCAACAGCCTGTGTTCCGATAGCATTTCCTACAGAAATATAGGAATGCTGCAATGGAGAACTATACCACAATTCCCTCAGAGCCAGCGCCCTTGCACCATCCCCCCCGGGACGGCTGCTGAGATTAGCCAGGGGCAGGGGCGTTCTCACACTGTTCTTTATAGTACTTTGTTTCTTGGCACCAGGGCACTGGCTTTCATTCCCCTTCTGTCCACGGGGCTTGGCTGTGCGGGGCTGTTGTTGCTGTTTTGTATTGCTCTTTATTTGTGACACTCTGAATGCTATTTTAAGAAAATGAATCATGTCTTTATGATGCCATAAATCTGGACTGTCTCCTGGAAGACGTAGCCAAGAAATCAAGGGACTTGGATTTCAGTCTGATTGCGCAACTCTGGTGTATTAATATCCCAGGGAAGAGAAGAGAATTGGTTTCAGGACCCCAACAGGCCTTGGCCGTGTCAGCCTTCCTACAGGCGAGTTTTTGGAGAGACAGCTGCCTGCATTACTCCGACTACTTTCTCCGGGGCATACTGTTCCAGGCACTGTCAGATACCCTGACCGTGGCCAGAGCTGGGATTTCATTGAGACTGTTTGTCACTATAGAGCTCAAAGCTGGTCTCCAGAGGCCTCCCCTGTGACACAATCTTCAGACTAAAGCACTGGAGAAAGTAAATACCATTTTTCAGTAATCAGGCACAAAAATGCTACCCTGTATTTGTCCTTTATTCCTTTCTCTTATAATCAATAGAGTCATTCAGAGGGGACAATATTTGCTTTATAGGAGACTTAGTAAATAGCTTTACCCTTTATTGCTGTAATGATTCCACTGGGAGAGGCAGGGACGGGATTAGCTAAGACCTCTCTGGAGCTAATGCTCTTGCAGCACTACCTGTCGCGATTTCTCCTATGGAAGGCTGGGACCAGAGACACCTGTGAGCGCCTCCGGAGCCTATCTAACTCCAACCTCTTTCCCTGCCATGCACATCCAGCCGCGTCACAGCCGCTGTTCCCATTCCACTTCCTAGAACACCTCCAGCAGCCACCAGCACTCCTGCACTGATTCGTACAGCGACACTGGCTGGGAGAAGCTGGAACTGGATTAGCTGTGAGCTCCTCCCCAGCCAGTGCTTCTGCACCATTACCTGCAGTCGGGGAATCTCATAAGAATTGTCTAGCACTAGCATGGGGGCTCCCCAATTGCCTCTCTTCAGTGATTGCTGTCCCGCAATACCACCTACCCCAAGTAAAACAACTGTTTAAAAGATGCTGGCAAACTGGAAAGGTTGCAGCAAAGAGCTGCAAGAGTGATTCACAGTCTGGAAAACTGCTTTACCAGGAGAGATTCAAAAAACTCAATCTATTTCGTTTCTCCGAAAAAAGGTTAAAAGGTGACTTGATTACAGTCCAAGTACCTACATGGGTGAATTTTTCTGCAAGTAGAAGACTGTTTAATAGAGCTTGGAAATGGTTTTCCTGTGCCCCAAAAATGTTCGAGATTTTGGAAAAATTTCCCATCCCAAATTAGGTTGAAAGTTCAAAAGTGTTTATGAACTGAAAATCCTAAAAAAAAAAAAAATTGTTCCAGGACAAGCAAAAATTTTGATGCATTTTCATTTTAAATGTATTATAATTAGCTTAAATTTCTAAACAAAAGTTATTCTGAACTGGATAGCCAACATTTTTAATTTTGAAAATATCATAGTGGGTTATTTCAACAATTTTGAAAAAATTTTACCCAAATATTTTTCAAGCCAAGAAATTCACCAAAACTGACCTTTTCCAGCACAAAGTTTTGGATTAGACATCTCTCTATTTTTCCACTAACAATCATTTAATTGCAAAATTCCTGACCAACTCTACCATTTAATCTAGTAGACAAAGGCTATGGTCTTGATGCTGGAATCAGTGGGTGAAATTAAGTGGTCTGTGTTACATAGGAGGTCAGACTAGATGATTGTAACAGTTCCTTCCAACCTTAACATCATATGAATCTGTGAATCTGAGTGTTAGAAGCTACTTTAGTTACTGTGACAAAGTCAGGCTGGATGGCTGCAGGAGGGTGGTCCTGTTGGGTTCTGGGAAGTGGGCGGGCACAAGCCCACCCACAGCTAAAGGACCCTCTCCCAGCCTATGGGGAGGATCCACTGAGCCCAGGACACAAGTAAGTATAGGGGACAACAGAAAAAATAACGAGGACAAGTGTGAAGGTCAGAGGGTCAAAAGTAGGGAACTTGAAGGGGACACCGAGCAGAGAACCCCGGACGGCACCCACTGCTCCTCAAAGGTGTCAAGGGAGCCAGCGAACGCTGCCCAGAGGAACGGAAATAGGCCCCACAGTCACAAAGAACCCCCTCAGCCAACATCCCCTCCCTTGCAGAAAGGTGGTGGAGGGCTGATATGTTAGCCCAGAGGTTCTCAAACTGGGGGTCATGACCCTTCAGGGGGTCATGAGTTTATCACGTGGGGGGGGGGTCGCAAGGTGTCAGCCTCCATCCCCAGCCCTGCTTCACCTCCAGCATTTATAATAATGTCAAATATAAAAACGTGTTTTTAATGTATAAGGGGGGGTCGCACTGAGAGGCTTGCTGTGCGAAAGGGGGCACCAGTACAAATGATTGAGAACCACGGTCCTAGAATGTTGAAGGCTCTTTTTTCCCCACAAGCTGAGAAGGGGTTACCTCAGGTCAATTAGGGACACCTGCATCCAATTAAGGGCTGCCTGAGGCCTTCTAAAACACCTCCTCTGGTGAGAGAAAAGAAAGAGAGAGAGAGAGAGAGAGAAGCTGCTGCCAGGCTAGTAGCAGCAGGGAAATTAGCTGCTCCAGGGTGAGAGGCTGTGCTCCTTCCCATAGGGAAACAGCCAGACCTGAGCGTCTGCTAGGGGAAGGACTGACACCCCAGAGTAAAGAACAGGACAACACCCTGCCCCAGCGAGGAGGCAGGGAAAGGTATCCCCCTTTGTTTTTGTGTTTGTGAGACAGTTTCCTTTTTGTTTGGTGGAGGATCACCCCTGAGGCCGACCCCGAGGCTTACCCTGAAAATACGGCCAGAGGAGCACATAGGGGGGAAGACAAACACTGCCCAGAGAGAGGCTGATTTACCCCAGGCCCGCCACTGCCAGAGGGGGAAGTGTTAAGTCTGGCGAGATGAAGGAGGTGCCTTGACACATTATGTACGAAGAGAGGGGAGAGGTGAATGTTGTATTTTGAATTGAACCCACGGCGGGTCTAAGCTCCCACCCACGGTGTATGATCCTAACCCATTTCATACAATGCATAGCCACTTGTCTTCTCTCTGCAGTGGTTACCTTACTCCCAGAATGTTCCAACACAAGCTCAAAGACATTTTTCACATATTGAAATGGCTTGATGACTTAATTCAGTCACTTTCTTTCATTTCTTCCCATTGCAGCCATAGCTAGCATGGGTCTGATTGTGAAAAACTGATGAATGGGAGGTCGCTTTGCTTGATTCTCCGGCATGAGGAACTCTGTTTTCCTTTCACATTTAATGAGAAGTAGAGACAGGGAATTTGCTGAGGTTCTTTTGAAGTTTGGAGAAGAAGCACGGAAGTCTCCAGCTGCTTCTTAGCTAGTTGTTTTTTCCTTCCACCAAAGCTCTCTGGACTGAAATCTGCCTCTCGAACCATTAAAATTTCATGGCACTTTCACCAGCCCCCTTGTTTCATACAGCACAGTAGGCGTGCATGGTTCTCATAGAAAGCTTCCTGTGGGGCCTTTCAGCCCAAAAGATCCCAAAGCACTTTGCAAACTTTGGGATAAGTCATGGCCTAAAGCCAGAGCCCAGCAGGAAAGGGCAGCGGCTGACTGAGCACAACTGAAGCCTTTATAAATGCAGAAGTCCCTTCCCCTACCATTTAGGTGCAGCCACCTCTGAGGAGTAACGCCGAACAGGAATGGTGATTGTCTTCCACTGGTTAATCCCTCCCCATAAGGCCAACGAGATCATGCTTCATTTCCATTGTGAGCACTAAGGTTAGATGATGTGGGATATAGACTGCTAGGGACAGGCCATTCCCCCTTCTTCTAGGGTGGCAGTTGGAGACACATGAATAATGTTTATTGTGTATTTATTCTTTTGGCTGGCAACTGACATCAGTTAAAACAATCTGGAGGGTCCTTTGGAATAAAAGACTCAGGGGTGCAATCCTGCTCCCTCTGACATCACTAGCAGAACTCCTATTGGCTACAGCTGGGTCGGGTTTGGGCAGTCCGTATCAAACCTGCCCCACCCCCCCATTATTGAAAATAGCCTCTGGGCTAATTGGAAGCTCACCGAACCTGGGCTGCAGCTTGCCAGACTTCAGCGATGGCAGGGTGCTGGCAAACCTGGTAGCTGGAGGAGTGAGCCCTCTCTGCCCCCGTGGATCATAATGACGAGAGCTGATCTGCTGTGTAACTGGATCCTAATCCTTTACAGGATGCCACCCACATCTTGAACCACTCTTGGATGTGAATTGGTGACCCCTGCAGAGCACAAATGGCATGTGCTCCTCATCCCAGCTTGCTCCACTCCAGGGACAAGCCACTGCATGCAGTGTCCTGGTGCTTTCAGCACCGTGCAGTGACCTGACCTTTAAAAAGGGGTGGATCACCCTGGGAGTTCTTCCTCAGACTGGAACGATCACAGCCTTCAGGCGTGGCATGCCACCACTGCCGCCTGGAAGTCCGGGAGCTATGGAGGACTCAGTCTGACCCCCAAGGCTGTGAAGTGTTTTGGCAAAGGTTAAACATGCACCTTCCGTATCACAAACATTCACGGTCCCCGCTCCCACCCCCTCAGCCCAACAGCTGCTGGGTGAGCAGGCAGATTTGGAGAGCAGAAATGAGGGGGTTTGATGGGAAAAGTACAGTTGGTTGCTAATATAACCCAGGCACAGTTGTTAATTTGCATTTCCTTGGGGCGGTGATGCTGAAATTAATTAAAGGTAATTATAGCACGGCTATACTTGTGCAACTGCAGCATGCAAAGACAAAGGCAACCTTACAAACAATAGGCTCTTCCTTCAGAGTCTCAATGGAGCGTTTATTTTAAGAAAACTCCAAGGTGAGTGGAAGGATGGGGCCCCATTCCCTGTCACAGCTGTGCTAAGCTCTGCTGGTGGCACCGGTGGGGCTGTAGCTGAGGGATGCTGGAGGGCAGCAGTGGTGAGGGATGCTGGTGGCGTTATCGATGGGTGTCAGTGGCATTTGTGATGGATGCTCATGGCTGCCGTGACAAAGGTGGGGGTCATGCTGGCTGCATTGCTTGACAGCCTCAGTGGATGCTGATCAGGAAGGATGCTGGTAGCAAGGTTGATGGATGCCAGCGGTGTTGTGAATGGCGGTTGGTATTAGCAAGGGATAATGGTGACTTTGCTAATGGAGGCTGGTAGCATTAGAGATGTATGCTAAGGGCATTTGTGCAGAATGCCAGGAACATTGCTCCTGGATCCTGGTAGCAGTAGGGAGGGATACTGGTGGTGTTAATGGGTGCTACCACCGTTTCACTTCTAGGTCACCTGTTCAAATCTAACTTTAGCCACTAGTGGCTCAAATCATTACTGTCTGTGGTGCCTGGTCAGTGGTGTTCATTAAATGAATAGATGGTGTCAATGCAGCTCCTGCCGGATTGACACTGCAGAACACAGGCCTCATTCCTTTTGTTGTTATGCCCGCTGGTACTGCTGTTGTTGGTTAGTGAGAAGTGCGCACCAGCTGTCAGCACTAACTGATATCCTTGCTGGCTGTCTTAGCAGAGAGGCCCAGGAGGGCATGGGCCATGGAGACAGAACATCCCTGGGTCTCCAAAAAGTGGACACTCCAAAACAGAGAGGGGAGGCATATTTGGTGGAGTTGCCTGGGACATCATTCTCAAGAGCTCTCAATCCAGCCCCTTGCACCAGCATACAATAAAAAGGAGAGGGTTGGTTGAAATGTCAGACAGGTGAGATGGTCAGGTGACCTTTAAAAGACGATGGGACTGTCTTACCTAAATGACAATGACTGGACTCTACCTGGGCAGCAGCAACATGCCATAAGAACGGCCATACTGGGTCAAACCAAAGGTCCATCTAGCCCAGTATCCTATTGTCTGACAGTGGCCAATACCAGGTGCCCCAGAGGGAATGAACAGAAAAACCAGAGGCTAGGGACACACGTGATTCTAAAGCATCATAACATTTCTCTAGTCATTTCTGCTTCTAACTTGGGCTTGCACAGAGTTTCTACGTGGGTGAGGACAGCATATAAGAATGGGGTGAGAAGGAAAGATCAGGGCTGGATTTAGTGGAAAAGTCTGTCTATTGATCTATATTAGGATTTTGTACTGGCATCCATCACCATAGTATCTGGACTCCTCCCAAACACTGTCATCTGAACCCCACCTCCTCTATGCTATCTAAGGCCACGTCTCTGCTACAGACTTTGGTCCATTGCATGAAACAGTAAGATTTCAGTCCCTATTCCATGGGTACAAGTGTAGGGCAATGGCACTGAATATTGGCACTGTTTTCTCCAGGCGATGGTGATTTTAGCTGACACTTCACTCCTGAAGGTAACAAAGGCACAGAGAGCACAGCACTCCTGGCATCTGAAGCTGCCTGAGCTCATATGCCATTAGGCTGTTTACTGCAATGGTGCCAGCCGAAGTCATCACAGAGTGGCGTGGGAAAATGTCCGACCATGGAGGGAGATGTAAGACAGACAGACAGCCCTAGAAACCTTCAGAAGAGGAATGCAGAGTATCTCCATGAAAGCTTCATCAAGATCTCTCGAGGATAAAAGGGACATTCCTATGCACATAAAACTGAGCTCTGCATGCCCCTCCCACCCCACTTAACCCAGCAGATGTCAACTCTTCCTCTGTTTGTTGTACCACTACCTCTTCTCATACAAGGGAAGCAGTGAAGGGTCAGTACCTGTGTCTTGTGAATATGGGGGCTGGCTGGGTGCCATCTTTCCATGGTAAACATTATAAGGATAAATTTGTGCACGCAGTTACCCGAGGTCCCCTCCCCTTTCATCAGGTTCATCCGTGCTCGTCTGGCAGGACTGGTTAAACTGTAGTAGAGACGGAAATGACTGAGTCCCCCCACTCCTGCCTGTTCACAGCAGGGGGCTCTCAGTCCCTGGCTTCTCTAAGGTATCCACAGTGGCCTGTAGGGTGCTGGTGGGGTCTTTGTCAAGTATGGAATGCAGTTTGTTGTAGAAGTGGCAGATCTGCAGGGCGCCACCAGCTCTACTGTGGCACTCCCTGGCTTTCTGCAATCCCTGGCAAAGTTTCTTTGCTTCATGTGGCACTGGTGCTGATCCCTGATGTACTCCTTTGCCTGTACCCCCCCCAATCTGCTTGTAGATGGTCCTGTTTCCAGGACCAATACCTCCTGTCTCCTCCAAGCAGGAGTGTGTTTAGTGCGTGGAGCTGGCATGGTTGGGCGGGCAGTGGTACATAACAAAGGTGAGCTGCTAGGTGTGCTTTCCAAGGTGGGCAATCAGGAAAAGGCATTTCAAAAACACATGGGGAGGGGTTAAAGAGGGGAGAGGGTGGCTTCGAGTGTCTATAACCCCTGGGTAGTAGAGTTTAAACTTGTGACCAGAGCACTCACTGTCACCAGGAATGAGGCACTGTGGGACGGCTTCTGGAGGACTTCTAGGATTGAGACTGGTCACACAGTGTGTACACACACTGTGTCAACTTCAGCGGACTGACCATGGCTCTAAGCCAGTTTTGGGTGATGGTTTTATTGTGTCACTGTAATGGGGTGTTTACATTCGCTAGAGACAACTTTGAATATAGACACGTGCACACATAGGTTGACACAAGGTGACTTATGTTGACCTAACTTTGTAGTGCAGACCAGGCCTATGCTACAGGGCTTTCACTCCTTGGACCAGGTTTTTAGGAAGGTGTTGGGCATATCTGGAAGGAGTCCTGCCCATATTTTTATATATATATGGTCAATTCTGTAGCAGGTTTCCTCCTCTTTGTGATGTTTGTAAGGCAGCCATGAGCCAGTTACCCCAGGAAGAAAACATCTCATGCTGTATGGTAACAGGAGGAAAAAACTGAATAAGGTGGATCCATTTGCAAAGTGCAAACACCCAGATAATTTCTGTGCCAGGAAGGTTGCCCTGTAGAATGTTCCACTGGAAACCTGGCTTTCCAGCTCCCCTTTCTGATGATAAAATGCCATTATCGTCTCATCTAGCGCACGTTTGTTCTTCCTCTTCTTACCAAAGAGATTAATCTGAACCAAACCCCCAGCTCCAAACCACCACCAAGTTGAGTGGAGTTAATACGCTGATCTGGCCTTCCACTTGGTCCTTCACTGTTGAAGCAGCCCCAAGGCTCTTTTAAAAAACCTTGGGCTTTTGGGAAGTTCTGTTCCAGATCCTGATGCTTCTTGGTCCCATCAATGTTAGTGAAGGGGAAGCAATAGCAACAAAATCACAAGACGGTTTTGTCAAATATCACGGTGGCACCAGAATGGTCAGCCACTATGATATTTGTATTGTCCGATTCTCAACAGAAGAGCACTGGCTACCCACTGGTATCATTTCTACATATGCCTAGTCCAACAAGAACAGTGGAAAGACTTCAATATCTTCCTTGTTCTTATACCACTCCTGTAGCACCAAACAGTGGAAACACACCCAGAAAATAGTTTTGAAAGTAACTGATATAAACTCAAAAGTGTGTTTAATCTGATTGATAAAGAAACTTGGGCTCCCTTCTCTGTTTCAACGTTCGGGTTTTGAATGATCTTATCAAACACTGGCTATTTTTAACATTCATTTGCTTATTGTTTGTGTCAGGACTACTTCCCCCCCCACCCCCCTGCCCCTGTTGGCGGTGGCGGCAGCTGCTGCTGAATTATAGTGGAGAACCACAACGTTAGATTGTGTTCCAGTAGCACGTAGTAATACCAAACAAGTAGGCTTCAGTTGTGTTAGGAGCTGCCCTAAAGAGTTCATAATCTATATAGACAAGGTAGATTAAAGGTGGGAGGGGACACAAAAGTGACTTGCCCATGGTCAGACACAACTAGTGGCAGAGTCAGGAATGGAATCCTGATCTCCTACGCCATGGCTTTAGCCACAAGCCTGTCCTTCCTTCCCGGCTTTTAAGAAACAGAGATCCTGTTCCCATGCAAATTGTCCCCAGTAATCGGAAAGGAGCAAAAGCAGCGACTAGGCGACAGACCTAGGCAAGAGCCATTCCTGACTAGGTTTGAGAGCTGGCGGAATGACTCGGCAGAAAAAAAACACAGCTGCAATCAGCAAAGGCTTTTCCCAAGGGATATGTTGTATAACAAAAAAAGCAAAATAAATTCTCATAAGCAGAAGAGGACAAAAAACTCCCAGTGGTGGGGTTCAAGCCAGTTTCATGACCATTGAGACAAATTCACCTTCCTATCTCTCCCAAGCAGCCAGTGTATACTCTGAGCTGCTGAGTGAGGGCATACTAAGTGCAGCTGGTTGGGAACGGTTTGAGGAACACATCAGTTTTGATTAAACTTTTTTCAAGAAGGTTTCTCTGGTCCAGGATCAAATTTCTGCTCAGAGAGAGACCCACCCCAGAATAGCCAAAAACCTGGGGGTCAGGGCACGACCTGTGATCTCGGGCACAGATTCCAGCTGTGGCTCTGCCTGATTCTCTAGCCCAAGGAATATTTAATATGCCTTTGCTCTGAATCAGGCAGAGTAGGGCCTTGAATCTCTCTTGCACACTCTAGATAAGTGCCCTCTCCACCAGGTATTGGCTATTCTGCACTGAGTTTCTCTCAGATTTTTTTCATGAAAAATTTAGAAGGATCTTGGTTTCATTCTAATGAGGAACTAAACAAAATCTTGAAAAGTTTGCAAGCCAGAATTCTTGTTTTCCATCCAGCCCTAAGTCTGAGTTGAGTTAGCCCCGGTGCAGCAAGCACCAAGCATTGCTTCTGCATCTTTTTTTTTAAATATAAAATATAAACACACAGCTAAACCAAATCTATAAAAATACACATTCACAGGATGGAAATACCATATAAATAACAAAATTCAGTCTTCATTATTTGTAAAACCAACAAAACCCTGAACCTGTAGAGGTCATGCAGGGCATCAGTTGTTAGAGTGAATAAATAGATAAATAAGTGAGAACATAACCTGTGAGTACTGGAGACTAATATACACTAACCTGCAAAAGTATGCAATAGTTACATGTGTGACCAGAGATACTCATTTTTTCCAAGCATCTCTATTTGATGAAGTCATTTTTTCCATTAATGCAGAAGTAGAGAGCTCACTAAATCAGTCTGTACGAGGGAGGAATTGCAGATTTCTATTCTCTCAGAATAACTCTATTTGCTACAGTCGCAGGGGAGGTACACCCCACCATGGGGTGTCGGGTCATGTGTGGTCAAAGAAAGGGAAGAGGCTGTACTGCCGCCGGTTAGGGCCTATGCTGATGACACTTACTATAAAACGTCGTTGTACGGCCTAATGGCCGGAGTCAATAGAGCAATGCTTCTGCTCTGGGCAGTGTGGCCTAATGGCTGAAGTCACTAGAGCAACCCTTCTGCTCAGGGCAGCATGAGTCAATAAAGAAGTCCCTTACAGACAGGATAGCATGGCCAAATGGCCAGAGTCAATAAAGTTGCACTCCTCTGTGGGATTGTGTAGCCTATTGGAGAAGTGGGGTGCCACTGTGGGGTGTGTGGTGCCCAGGGTAGGGGGACTTCAGGCTCTCCCTGCTCCTCTAAGCCCCACTCCAGGGCCCTGGCACTGGCAGGGTTACTCACCACTGAGTCAGTGGGGATCCTCTTGAAACACACTGACTGGTTCCCCAGTTCACCCACCGGAGCAAGGTCTAAGTCCCCTGGGCTGCTTCCTACCCTTTCTTTGCCAGCGATGGTCCACAGTTCCCATGGACCTCTGGGGTCCTCGGGAAGTGTAGCTCCTGATGGCGCAGCCTCCTCTCTGGGTTCATCAGGCAGCCTGGAATTTGTCTGGAGCTCTGCAAGCCTTGGCTTGGGGGTCAGGAGCTGTAGTAGCAACCTGGTAAGAACCTGCAATCTGCATCCTCTCCCTTCAGCAGCCTGCCCAGACTGAGCTGGGCTGCTTCCTTTTATATCTTGCCTCCAGCTGAGCGTGCCCAGCAGAGGCAAAAGGGTGTGGCTTCCTCAGCCTGCAGTGCACAGTTAACTCTTGCAGGGCCAGAGCAGGGTAGGTGCACCCCATCACAGCCACTAAAATAGTTACTGCAATCCATTTCTTAATGTTAACTGGTAATACCAACTCATCCAGCACCCCTAAAATACGCAGGCTTGAAGAAGGAAAAATAGCAACATGTCAAGTTTTGGAAAGAGCACTAAATATGGTGTTCCAGAACACATGCATTTTTTGACAAGTATAGAGGATGTGTTGCCAAACTAGCCTTAAACTAGCATTCTAGAGACCAATAATACCTGTTTAATATCTTGTTCTGGAAGGACAGCTAGAATAAGGAACTTGAAGTGCCTGTCACATTAAGCCAGATATCCTTCCAGTTGTGATAATAAAGCTAAATTCTTTTCCCCATTTTATTTTGAGACTGATATTGAGAGGGTAATGCAATATGTTAAGCCACCTATAAGTAATTCCTACAAAAATGACTTTAGTGTCCATATTTCCTAGCATTTTCTAGAGGTGAGAGAGTTGAAACAGACCACTTGTCCCCTATCCTTGCATGAATCCTTGAGTATAGCCACTGAAAGAAGGAACTGTGAGATTTTTGTTGCATATGTAATCAAAGGAGGCCAGTCTATCATCTTGTATTATATCTTTAATTTTTGTTAATCCTTTTTCTGTCCAAATTATCTGAAGCGTAGCGTTGGCCTGGATCCTGAGGTATGGGTTATTCCATAGTGGTATGAGAAGAGAATTAGTAAGATCGGATGCTGTAAGCATTTTAACATGTTGCAGGATGCCCTGTGTAGATGTAAAGATTGGATTTTTCCTTAAGGGTGTGGGTAGCTTCTTAAGGTATATAAAAGAAGAGAGGGACCCAAATGGCATAGCTAAGTCTTTTCTATCTCAAACCAAGCTGGTGTGTATGCAGAGCAACTGGAGGGGAACCACTTTACATTATGACTCATTTGGAATGCTAGATAATGTAGATACAAATATGGCAACCACAGGATTTTTTTAATGGTCTGGTGTAACAAGTAAGGTTGTTTTTTATCCCATATAAATTGCATGATATGCCTATTTAATCGAGCAGAAAGCAAGAGAGAGACCTTGAAAGGCAAAGGCTAATGATATAAGTCATTTGGAGGCAGATATTCATTTTGGCTATTTCTGTTCTTCCCAGTAAGGATCGAGAAAGGAGATGCCACCTCTCTACATCTTTGGAAATTTCTTTTAATATATAGTACATATTTATAAAACAATTTTGGGAAGATTAGGACAAATTTTAACACCTAGATTAGTTATTTCCTTGCATATTATGAGATTGATGAGGATGGATTCTTCAAAAGTACAAAAATGTCATCAGCATATAAACTGATTTTATATTCTTTCCTGTTTATAGTCACACCTTCAGTGGCTGAGTGCTGACATATGTACATTGCCAGTGGTTCAAGAGTGACATTAAAAGGGGGTGGGCTGCCAGAGGGGACAGCTCTGTTGTGTCCCTCTTTCTAGTTGAAATGTGGGCAAAATAATTCCATTAGTTGATACTGAAGCGAAGGGAGAGTTGTATAATACGCTGACCCAATTCAGGAATATTGATCCAAATCCCAAGTTTTTTAGGATAGCCACTAGATAAGGCGATTCAACCCTATCAAAGACGTTCTCTGCATCTAAAGATAAGGCTATAGAGGGAATATCTGACAGCTGAACTTGATGGATCAAGTGAGAAATTTTTCTTGTATTAGCAGCAGCCACTCTTCTTTTAATTAAACCAACCTGACCTGTGCCTGTAATTGATGATGTGGTCAGTCACGTGGCTAGCATCTTTGCAATTATTTTGCAATCTGTTTTCAGTAGAGATATAGGGTGGTAGTCCCCACATTTGCAACCATCTTTGTTCTTCTTCAACATTAAAGTAAACAAAGTAATCATGTCATAAGTCCTGGTTCCTTTTTGGAATGTTTCAGTGAAGACCTTTGAAAGAATAGAAGATAATTGATTATGAAATGTTCCTGAAAGCCATTCATCCTCGGGGCCTTTGCTAGAATTCATATTCGTATAGCCTGTTCGATCTCTTGTGCTGTGGTAGCTTTGTCCATAAACAACACTTGTTCTGAAGTTAGGGTGTTAAAAGGCAGGCCTTCAACAAAATGATCAAATTTATTAGCATCAAATTGGTCGTCTGATTTATATCAAGCTTTATAGAATTGCTTAAATTGATGATTTATATCTATTGGTTCCAGGATGGCACTCCCATCTTCTTGTAATAAGGAAGAAATACTGTTGATGGTTAGTTCCATTTTAAGTCTTCTGGCAAGTAGTTTACCTGCTTTCTCACCCCATTCATAATGTCTTTGTTTGACCCTGATGAGTGAAAATGCGACTTGGCTGAATAAGCATTCATTATATTTGCATTTGGCGTTGATTGGGGAATGTAGGTGGTTTTCATTGTTTGGGTCAATTTTACGCTGTCTCTGCAACTCATCTATTTCTGTGTGCAGAGAATCTAGTAATTTGAGTCTTTCTCTCTTCTTTCGGGAGGCATTCTTTAAGCGTTCACCCCTTATGGTAGCTTTGAGAGCTTCCCAAAAGACGGTATCTGAGAATTGTGGAACAAAGCTTTGCACCTTTTAGTAGCACAGTGTTTAGCTTCCACCTAGAAGATATTAATGAGGTATAACCAGTGTTGATGGTAAGTATCATTGGAGCATGATCTGAAATTAATATATTATTAATAGCTGCTTCTAGGCATGCTTGAATCAGTTCTGAAGGCACAACAAAAAAGTCAATTCTGGAGTAAGATGAATGTATTGTAGAGAAACATGTATAGTCACGCTCTTTGGGGTATCTTAGCTTCCATGTCTCTAACACAATCCCTCAGAGGCAGAGCTGGTGCAGAGATTCTGTCTAGCAGTGCAAGTTGTGATGCTTAGTGTAGATAATACTTCAGTCAGTAGACGGTGCTATAAACCCCAGCTTAGTGTCATACTATTACTCTAGGCATTGCAGTGATATACAGTTATTGTTATTGCTTAGTTCCAAAGGAGATTAACAGAAGACTTCAATCTAGCTGGTTATCTGCTAGAAGATTATATAAGTGAATATTACCATATCTACCAGGATACATAGGAAAACAAACTGATGTTTAAATTTGCTGAGGTTTGCTTTTCATGATGAAGAAACCATTCTGCTATTTTTGGTCTCAGTCTTTCAAGTGTTTACCAAGCATTAGAGGCACGATTTGCAAAGTCTTGTGGTGCCTGCTAAATCCATAGTGAAGGTGGATGGTGACTTGATGCTGTATCTGACATTAGTTCCCCTCAGGATTTGCTTTATGCCATTGAATGCAGCCCTCTTTTTGTTAAGCTCAGCTGAGAAGTCAGGAAAAAGAGAAATGTTGTGGCCTTTGTGCATACAGGTTTCAGCTTTTCTGGCAGCATTCATTAACATTACTTTATCACTGAACATCAGCAGCTTGAAGATGATGGGTCTGGGCCAGCCAGACTCCTGCCTTCTAGTGTGAGGCATTAGATGAGCCCTTTCAATATCCACTAGGGGCAGTTGGGTGTCCAATTTAAATATGTCAGGGAGCAGCTTCTGAAGAAGCTGATAATCTCCTCCTCTAGACCCTCAGCAAAGCCCAAGAGGCGAAGGTTGTTTCTTCGAGATCTGTTTTCTAAGTCATCGTGTTTTTCTTCCGGTTTGTCTAGTCTAAGCTTTAATGAGCCAGTTTCTTCTTTAAGTTCCCTGGTTTCAATAGCAATCTTTTGTAGCTTACTTTCTAAGTGAGCCATTTGGGATTTTATATCATATACATCTTTAGAGAGCACATGAATATCTTTGGAGATTGGATCCAGTTGGTCTGTGAGGAATTCTTCCAGGGCCTGGGCTAGGTTCTGCTGTGGCCTTGCGGTTTCCCCCTTCAGCTGCTGCGATGATGCAGGCTGAGGTCTTTTGTTGCCTTTCATTTTCATATTGGAATCCATAGTCAACAGCTTGAAGTTTATCCAGGGGATTAATTTAAACCTGTTTGACAGAAGCTTATTGCCAATTTGCTAGGAACATAATTACTAGAGACAAATCAATACATGGGGAGTGCGGTGGCCTGGGACTCAGCAGCCATCTTCCTTACAGGTACCATGTGACCCCGACCCCCCCTCACCCACACACACCTTTTCACAGGATGTTTTTCAGCATTTTCCATGTGTTTTTAGTTGGGCTGTAAATAAAGAGGGACCGATTCTCAGCCTGGTGTCAATCAGCGTAGCGCCATGGAAGTCAGTAGATTTACACAGACTGACATCAGCAGGTGGTCAGGCCCGGACGGTACAGAGAGGAAATGCCACCACGTTCTCTTAAATGTAATGACATTTCTCCCTTTTCTCTTCAAATCCTAGATCTTCATGCAGGACATCTCTGGAACGCAGAGGAGTCGGAAGAGTGCTGGACGCTGAGTCAGGTCTGTCCCTGAAGCCCAGCGAGACGTGAGAGGTACAGTATGGCCCAGGTCTGAATTTTGAGCTATTCCGTCAGAAACAGCAGAAGGGTCGGGGAGAGGGAGCCGTTGCAACCTGCCTGGTTTGGTGCTGGTACCGGGGAAGGCAGGACTGGGGTTATGCGGGGAGCTGTGGAAATGGGAGGCTGAAATGTGTTTCAGTAGCGACCCTCCCTTCCTCTAGCTGAGGAACTATGTAAATCACCAGTCACTATAATATAGTCCTGAAATCTACTATAAATTGCTCTAGTAATGTGGCATCTGTGTGCTGACCTAGTTTGAGACAAAGGAAGTTCTCCACAGCATCGGAGCGCACCAGAGGCTGCTGGAAGGCAGGCTCTGTGATTGATTAGAATTTGCTTCTATTAGCTATGAATAATGCTGTATAGATTTTCCGTGCCCGCTTCCCCTCTCACAGGGACACTTGTGAAAACAAGACTCATGCCATAACATAAAATCTACCCCAAAACTGTGGGCCCCATTCTGCATCCCTAATGAGGTTAGCTAGCATCAGATCCGCAGCAGTAAAAAGGCAACGCCCATGGAGAAACAGGGAAACTAGCCGCATCATCAGTTATGAAGCTACTAGCTAGGGGAAATGAACTGACTTTGCTTTCCCTTGCGGGTGGGGACACAGGGCTGAGATGTGCAGGGTGGATGGATGGGTGGAGCCTGAAGGAGCCACAAGGGCAGTCCAGCAACCACAGCAAACCTCTGCAAAGCTGGATAGTGCTTCCCAGTCACAGGCAGCGAGGTCTAGCAATCTGGGAACTGGGGGCTTCTCCATGCAGTACGGCAGTGTGCACTAGAGGGCTGCCAAGCCTGAAGTACACCAGCATGCTGCTCACTAACTGGCCCATGCAGACCCTGCTGGCACAGGGCACGTTAACGTGGTGCACCAGCAGGGTCTGCACAAGCCCGGTAGTATACAACATGGTGCACTTTAGTGCACATTGCTGCACCACTTAGCAAGCCCTTTGTGAGTGCTTACTAGTGACACCCCCTTGCTCAGGTCCCTGGAAAATACCAGAGACATTGGGCCCGATTCGCTGCTCATTTACCCCTGGGTAAGCCAGGAGTGGCCCCACTGACATCAACAGCATCATACCATGTACACGAGAGCAGATCCAGAGCTGCTATGTGTATGTCTCACTGGTTCAGGGAAAGCATGTAGAATGCAGCCACTGCTTCTGAGAAAACACTTCATAGTGTCTTCTGCTAACCTTCCTGAGCACCTGGGGTAGATGAATGGGCTGACTCTGCACCCTGGCTGCTGAGGAACATGCAGACCCTGAACCAGTGTCCCAACCCTCCTTCCTAGGCTTTGGCTTTACTGGTGACTCAGTAACCATAACACAACTCAGCCCTCAGCCTGAGTTTAGCTGTCTCAGAGGTTTCCCTCCAGGACTTCTCCTGTCCTAGCTTCCTACTTCCTTCTCCCCAGAGCCCTACTCCCACCTTTTATATCACAAGTGGTGATCACAAGCCTCACCTGCCACAATGACTCAACAGGAATCAGCCAGAAGTTTTATGCGAGAGTCTAAGAAAGTGGATCTAGGAGCCCTACCATCCCATTACGGGCAAATTCAGCCAGTCAGCAGATCAAATCCAGCCAGGCTACCCACCCCAGTTTGAAATCTGATGTTCAGAATGCACCACAAACCAGGGCATCCCAACAGTGCAAAAAAATCATGCCCAACTTCAATGAATATTCTGCTGATGCAAGAAAAACATCCTTCAAATCCATCGCATGGTCATGGAAGCTCCGCACACTCAAAACAGGCACATGTTGAGTGCTTTGAGTCTTCCGTTTGTTCTGGACCAGAGTTCCGTGTGGTTTTGCAGAGTGTATGCCATCCATTTGAACAGTCTACCTCAAGGCTTATGGAATTATACCAACCAGTTAAAATCAGTTCCAGCCCTGACTTTTTTCATTACTGATTCTTCTGAGCAATTAAATACACAGGAGTTTGTAGCTGACCTATTGCTGGTGTGTCCTTTGATGTGCTGGAGAGCCTAGTTAAGTTTCCAAGTTTAACAGTGTTGTAGGTCTCACACAACCCTTCCTCTCCAGTTCATCAGTGCTCCGTCTTTCATTTTCAAATCTCTTTTTTCATATCTCCTTTTTTTCCCCTCTCTGTTCTGATCTGACCTACTTAACATGTTCCCCCCTCCAGAGGAGATGACATCTCCTGGGGAACTTTGAGAAACATGCTATTTAGGGACAATCAAATAGATAGGATCATTTCTGGCTTTTTTGTTCCCTCAGATTTTATTTTATTGCCAGGGACATTTGTATGAAAATAGGTTCCCTCTTTCTTAAGAGTTCATCTGCTCCTGCAGCTTTCTCAACACCTGAAGTCAAAATTCTTTGTCAGATTGCAACCACGTATTTCCACAGCAGCCAGCTTCGGTGGCACTTAAGCTCCTAAAGATCCAAGATTATTCTTTCCATCCTACATGATGGTATCAGTCAAAGTCACCACCACCACAATTGATTGCAATTGGCAGTCCAGGCTTGAATGGCTTTTGGGCACTGAGCCATCCTTTCCCAAAGGATGAAATGCAATGTGCGGAAGGCCAGTGCGCCACTTTAAGTTCCAGGTGGGCCCTATTGTGGGGACTTGAGTGGTGTTTAGACCTCTGCATGGGAGATAATTTCACTGTGATGTTTTAAACCCCTAGTGTAGACAGGGAAAGTTACATTTTAGCCAATGTTAGCGGGTGGAGGGGAAACCGAGGCTCTCCTCAAGGTAATCTCTGCCGGGTTAGCGGTGAGGCACACTGAACATAAGAATGTAAGAATGACCATAGTGGGTCAGACCAAAGGTCTATCTAGCCCAGTATCCTGTCTCTGACAGTGGCCAATGCCAAATGCTCCAGGGGGAATGAACAGAACAGGTCGTCATCAAGTGATCCATCCCCCTGTCGCCCATTCCCAGCTTCTGGGAATGAGAGGCTAGGGACACCATCCCTGCCCATCTTGGCTAATAGCCATTGATGGACCTATCCACCATGAATTTATCTAGTTCTTTTTTGAACCCTGTTATAGTCTTGGCCTTCACAACATCCTCTGGCAAAGAGTTCCTCAGGTTGACTGTGTGTTGTGTGATGAAATACTTCCTTTTGTCTGTTTTAAACCTCCTGCCTATTAATTTCATTTGGTGACCCCTAGTTCATGTGTTATGAGGAGTAAATAATACTTCCTTATTTACTTTCTCCACACCGGTCATGATTTTATAGACCTCTGTCATATCCCCCCTTAGTCATCTCTTTTCCAAGCTGAAAAGTCCCAGTCTTATTAATCTCACCTCATACGGCAGCTGATCCCTACCCCTAATCATTTTGTTGCCCTTTTCTGAACCTTTTCCAATTCCAATATAGGGGAAACTTGCCCTCCTGCGGGACTCACCATTCAAATTGTGTGGACAGCTTTAATAAGCACTACAAAATATCACTATGACACAAAACCTCTAGGGCATTTAAATCATCAGCACAGTCTGCCCTCCCCCCGCTGGGGGGCAAGGGGAAGTAAGAAATCCTCTTATATCCCTGTCTGGCTGCCTTGGGTTTGAGCAGGCCGGGATCAGCAGGTGTTGCATGGCTGCTCCCCGCCTCGGAGCATGTGAGTGGGGAGGGGGGAGGAGGCAGAGATTGTCTATCTCCCCCCCCCACCCATGCCTCCTTAGCGCAGGTGGCAGTGCATCCGTCTCGTACTTTGAGGGCCTGAGCCTCAGAGGGGGCGGGGGAGGTTCTCTGTCCTATGTTGTGCAGGTGGTCAGACAAGATGATCATAATGGTCCCAGTGGCCTTCAAGCCCAGGACTCTGCGTCCCAGCCAGCCGACCTGGGTTACCCCAGCACGGGTCGTAACATCCTGCATTGTCCTCGTCCCTCACCGGTGTGACTTTGTGCCTTCTCCACAGGGCTGGAAGGGAGCTACCAACGGCCTGATGCCTTTTGTCGGCCTGCGTAGCGCCCCGTCTCTGCCTCCCCCGAGCATAGCTATCTGGTTTATTTGTAGTTGCTCTTGTTGCCTTTCCCCAGCCCCTCCCCCAAAAAACCACTTGTGATTGTGAAACAAATGCCACATCTTGCTTCTTAAATCCATTGCTGCTGAGCAGGATGTCATGCCTAGAAGGAATCTGTGTTGATTTTAAAAAGTAGCAAAGCAAAGGAGTTTCATAAGAACATAAGAGCTGCCATACTGGGTCAGACCATGGGCCATCTAGTCCTGTGTCCTGTCTTCTGGCAGTGACCCATACTAGTGCTTCAGGGGGAGTGTATAGAACAGGGCAGTTTTGGAATGGTTCCACCCATCTTCCACTCCCGGTTTCGGACAGTCAGAGGTTTTAGGGTTGCCCAAGCATGGGCTTGCGTCCCTGACCATCTGGGCTAATAGTTATCGATGGACCTATCCTCCAGGAACTTATCCCATTCTTTTTCTGAACCCAGTTATATTTTTAGTCCTCACAACATCTCACACACACACACAAAAACAAGAGAAAACGCCCCGGATGCTAGGGGGAACTGTACAGCAAGATAATGAGCGGCTGGAGGAAGACCTGTTGTATAATGAATTGTTATAAGTTAGACATTTTCTATTTTTATCCCTGTGATTAGATTCTGAACTCTTTGACTCATCATTAATTTATTGCCGTGGAAGCAGGCTGCAGCCTCATTGAATTCTGCGCAGTGTTCTAGGCTAATTTGGGGAGCCTTGAAATCATTCGTGTAGGCAGACCTACGTCACCTATGCCACCGCATGTGGTCTTTTTAATTTTGGGGGGTCGGGGTGGGTAGCGTTCCTTATGCTAGTTGGCAAGTTGTTTGTTCCTTATCTGGCTATTTATTAATACGCTGCCAGGTTGCTATATATAAAAGCCGCCCCCTCGTGGTAGCAGTCCAAATGGAGGATTTCAGCATGGCTACCTCCGGGCAATTATGGGCATATGAGACCAAGGCACAGCCAGTACAGTGTGCACACACATCCCAAATTGGTGGCTGCCCCCTGTTAAGGAGACCAGATTGTTCATGGATTTAGATTATGTTCATTTTTCCTCATTGTCTTCATGGGGACCCAATGGTACCATGGTGCATTAGATTATTTATGTGGCACTAGCCATGGTACCTGGGTACCCTACCTGACTTCACATAAGACACTGAAGAGCTGCCAAAGAGACTAAATGCCAGGTCCCCCCTGCAGCCTTTCCATTTTACCAGGAGCTAATCCATTGGGGATGCCATGGCAAACAGCTGCTTTGCACAGCTCTTTCAGAACATGGCCGTGTTCGTGCTTAACGGTATTTCTGCATGGAGCAAAACCCAGAGGCTGCCAATAAAACTCAGCCACCAGCACCCAGGAACATCATCAAACCAAAGAGAATGAAAGACAAGAGCTGAGAAAAAGGTGTACAGAGGGAAGAGGGACATAGTGTCATACAGACAGCCAGGGAAGGGGTGGGGCAGAGAGGGAAGGACAGAGGCACAGGCAGACATGGGAAGATAATGGCTCAGAATAAGATCCACTTCGGAAGGCTGCAGGGAAGCTGAAATCTTTCTGAAGTCCAAGTTTTTCCACATAGGGGCAGGGATCCGGAGCACACTCAGCTCTCTGTCCTGGTGCAGCCTGCTGTGTTCACAGCACAGAATGTGGAGTCAAGAGATAGGCCAAGGGTGCACTGCCTGGGAGACTTGTGATGAGTGTTTATGTGTGGTGTAAGGATGCTCCGCCAGTGCTTGGCTGGCTCCCCTAGGTATTGGCCCAGCCAGTCTGAAGCCCTCAATTAACCTCAGGAAAACAACAGAGGTGAAAAGCAAAGGGCTGAAATATGAAGTCCTGTCAGAGAGTTATTCCAGTAAAACCTTTGCAGCTAAACTGTCCCCACTACCATGCAGATTTGATCCCCAGCCTGCAGGTAGCCAAGAGCAGCGTCCACCTCCCAAGCCCAGAAAGCCACAGAACACTGCAGGGCTAGGACTGGACCACCTGCCCAGCCGAGCTCTCCAAAGCACCAAACTCATGCAGCTGGTGGTATAGTTGGAGCCCAATCCTGTGCGGTCCTGAGCCTCACCAATTCCCAGGGAAGTCTGCACCTTACACCAATAATAGTAACAGTAATACTGACATAGCACTAGTCATCCATAGACCTCAAAGCGCTTTACAGCGGAGATCATTAGTGTTCTCCCCATTTTACAGCTGGGGAAACTGAGGAATGGAGTGGTGAAGTGACTACGACTTATGTATACGTACTCACAGATGTTCTTATCCTTAGCCCCTCCACAGACCTCTGGAAACACTCACGCACACAGAAACCTGCACAGACACACAACATCCAGCAGCCCTCTGCAACTCACCCACAAAACTGCACCCATGCATGCATCCCTCCACATATGCACTTAGCCACATCCAGCCACACAGACCATTACAGTCAGACAACCTCAAAACCACAAGTACACCTCCACTCACCCACCCCATCCTCATTCAGCCGCACGGACATTCCCGTCCTCCCCACCACCCCGCCCCACACACATACAGACACATCCCTAGCCAGGCATCCTCATACACATCTGAAAGCTGATGTGCCTAGATGAAAGGCTCAGCTTTCTGCATGCCTCACAAGCCTGATTAAAAAAAAAATCTGACTAGCTGTCTGACCCCTGGTCTTGAATTACATTGCAGGACACTTTAAAAATAAGTACCAGATGATTTTAAAGTGGTGGAATTATTACGGGATTGGACAAGGGCTGGCAAGCTCTTCCAGATGCCAGGAGCATGTATTTAGACTCCTTATTCATTTTGACTCAGTCCTTACTAAGAGCCTCCGGATTTGCTTCTTCCTCATTTACGGGTGAAAAGGTTTCTAGGTGTGTTTTGGGTAGTGTTTAATCCAGCAGCTAAGGAGTTGCTGTTTTAGACTTCATGTTCATGGGCTACATTGGGGCCCTTTCTGCTAGCTGGAAGAGTCCCCAAACAGGAAAAACAGGTACACCATAGGGACTTTTGCTTGCTTGAAGCTGTCTGTTTAATTAGCCCCAGTCTGTTATAGTCGAGAGAGACAGCAGAGCGGTTCAAGCACTGCTAGTGAGACGTGTGCTGGCTTCTAAACAACTGATTAGGTTGCTGGTTAGTCCACTGCCTCCTTGGGATCTCTGCTTCATAAAAATGAGTCACTGTGCCAAGGGAATCCAAGGGGGTGCGTGGGATTCTTCCAAACAGAGACGTCCCGTCATGCCACATGCCATGAGCCTCTTCAGTCAGGAGGAGTAGCAGTGGCTGGGCGGGCCCCATGTGCCATCAGAGGCATTGTAGCTCAGTGGGTCTTTTATCAATGACAAATTCCATTTTCCTTGCTGAAAAAGAAATGCTAGCACTGGCCAAGCGGGGAGAGGGAATTATATCCAGGTTAAAGGGCCAGCTGGGGGGAAGGAGGAATGGAGGAGGGAAATGCTGCCAAAGCTTTGCATCCCAAAGACACAGCAGGGCCCACTGACCAGATGGTCCTGGCTGCAGAACCTCCTTCCCCCACCGCAGGAAATTGAGTTGGAGAGAGCTGCTGCACAAGCTGCAGAAATAAACCCTACTGCCTCCCCATAGTTCCTGCTTTGGTTATTGCATTTGGATTTTGCACGCACGTCCCATTTGGTCCTTCCTTCTGCCAGGCTCTCAACTCACTGCTGCTCTTCCCAGCAGCCTGCCCGAGTCAGGGGCGACTGGATTGGGAGGGGAGGGAGATGTCAGGGGTAGGAGTGAGCCAGCAGCAGGCCACAAAGACATATTGCTGGGGGCACCAGCAGCCTGCAGAACTTACAATTGCCTTTAAGGACATTACAGATATATATACATGCACATATACTTAGGGTCCAGTCCTGCAAGGTGCTGCATGCCTTAACTCCCACTGAAGTCATTGTACTGTGCAAATTCCAGAAAGAGTCCAAATTGCTAATCCGTAACTGGGCCCAAACTTTCTAACAGTAGCACTAAGAAAAGTCTGAGCCACTCCATTCATCTCAGTGGTGTGTTAACTCTGAACCCTAATGACAGTGGACTGCATGCCAGCATTGTTGACTATTTGCTAGAAGTGTGCAGTTATTCTGGGATTGTGAGTGGGGCCTGGGTGCCGTCAATTTCTTTCCAACCTGCCTCTGGCGTGGATGGGAAGGTATATGAGTATACACATTTAAATGGCCTGCATCAATGTTTTCACCCTCTTGGGTACTCAGAGATTGCATTGAATATTCTCTTAGAATTGCCTCGTGTTGGGGATATGCAAATGCCTGCAGGAACTGAGCAGGCGCTGGTTGACGTAAGGGCCAAGCAAAGAGCTTTGGAACTGACTCTGAGCCAAGAGTTTATTCCCAGTGTGAACACACAAACCCCTCCTGTGAGCTTGTGCGAGAGACAATGCCTCAGTGACTAAAGGAACAGCCCGTCAGTCAGCCAGGTGTCCTCTACTAAGTGCTGTTCTTGAGGGCTTAGCGAGGTTATGAGTGCAAGAGGTGCTCAATGGCCTTCCCAGCCCTGCAGCAGCTGGGCCTGATGATGGCGCTCTCCCTTCTCAGTACCCGTCCTCTGTGAAGTAAGTAGCTGCTCTTGTAGTCTCCTGCGAGTCCGCTGGGGCCTTCAGTACTCAGCCTGCTTTGCTAATCCACTCTGCTTACCTGGCAGGCAAACCCCTGTCAGCTGGAATGTTCTCACATGACGCTGTACAGACCTGGTTTGGATTAGCTCAGCCAGGCCGGAAGATTAATCCTTTTATTTCTGCCCTCCCTTCTGCTAGGGCTGACCCCTCTGGGGTTGCACCAGCCTAAGGAAGGGCAGACATTGTCCCCACATCTGATCAGTCTCCATTAGAATGAATGGCTTCCCTCGCATCTAGTCTCTCTTTCCTTCGTGTACAGCAAAGGTGAAGGATTTGGATGTATTCAAAGGCTTTATTGTATCCCGCAATTCCCATGGCTATCACAAGAATAAAAACCAGCAGTTCACAGCGACAGACAGGCTGTGGGAATAAAACAGCACCAGCTCGAGTGCCCTCTTATGGCAAGCAACACTGTACTCGGGGTCCTGAATGAGGGCACCCAGCTTGTAACCAAGACCAAAGGCCCTCGCTACAGGACTGACTGCTGTGTAAGAGCGAGACTCTGAGGGTTTGCCTGTACTGCAGTCCGAGGTGTGGCTGCAGCATGTAGACAGACTTTAACTAGCTTTGATCTGGCTAGCGCAGGTGCCAGAAGCAGTGCAGCTGCAGCAGCCTGGGCTTCAGCAGGGACTGTACAAGCCTGCCCAGGATGCTGGGTATTTCTCGGGCAACTAGTCTACACTGAAGCCCGTGCTGCCAAGCGCTATGGGTACCTGAGCTGACTAGATCGAAGCTAGCTTAGGGAGATCTCCACCTGCTGCATCACCCCTCCAATTGCAGTGCAGGCATAGCCGGTGCAGAGAGAAAGCAGGAGACTGTTGGTCGGAGTTCCTGTGCTGGCTGGGTGAGTGTGTCTTGACACTTCCACCAACAGCCCCTAACGTGTGTGGGAAGGATCCTGTCCTAGGAAGTAACTGTGAGCAGGTTCAGGGTGGGGGGTGGGCTGCCTCCCTAAGGAGAAAGCAAAACTGTAGTGTATAGCAACGCCGACAGTGTAGGGGAGCTGACTTGTAATCTCTGCCAGAAATCAGATGTGGTTCCGTTGCTTTCTGAGCATCATTCCAGGGTTTCAGCCTGAGTTAGAGAGCCAGCTAGGGGCTCTGGCCAGAGCCACTGGCTCCCCGTTCATTTCAAAATTGCCCTCCTTGTATAACTAGGCTCGGAAGAATTAGATTTGTACCAGTCTATGTCAGTAAGTATCGATTGCACCATGCACACACACAAACCAGCAGAAAAATATTTCCATTCATGATAATCGATGGGCAAAGTAAGAAAAATGCAGCTTGAGAACTTATCAGAGTTTGATTTGAGGATGCTTCCTTCGTATATTTTTGACATTTGATCATTTGTGTTTGAATGGTTATGAAGCTTTAGCTTTCTGAATTGCAACATCTACTGTAATTAATTATTGCCTGACCCCCTCATTGTCTGACACGCCCATAATTTCCTGTAACTGAACATTTAAATTGATAACAAAATTTAAAAATAAACCTTGATGCTTCTTATTCATCAAAATTGTAACAAAGTAAAAATCAAATTCTGCCAAGCTTAGTTCTAACCCTCCAGCCCACTGCACCAGCCTCACCTTCCCTCTGCCCCCCTCACCTGGCAAGCACTGCCCCCTCCCCACACCTGTGTCCCTTTACCGCATTATCAGTGGATAATGTTTGGGTGGTGCCAAAGCTGCATTTTTTGACTGAAAAAGTTTTGCCCAAAAATTTTTGCCGCAGCTTCTGCCAGCTGGAACATCAGCTCTGTGCCTCTACGTTCCTTTCCATATTGCAGCTGAGCCTTTCCTTCTTTCTCGTCCTTACCCAGTTCTCTTTCCTGCTGCTGCCCTGAGTCTTAATTTAAGGCTGTTACTGTTTTATTTAATACTGAGACGCAGTGCCTGTGGCAGACAGACAATAGCAAGTGAAGCTGATATTGTGCTATATGGCTCATATATTGGCTAAACATGCAACAACTGAAGTCTCACACAATACTAATCAGCAGATTTCTGCCTGAAATATTGATTCCTTTTTGCTGGATCATAAAAAGCACATTTACTGTCAATATCAAGAGAAATCCCATTAGAGGCAAATCAACATCTGCATTAAGTTTCCCTTAGGGAATATCCTCCAGGGCAATATTATGGAAGCTGCTCAATTGCAATCAGGTCCTGTTATAGCCAATAAATATATAGATCTCGCTAGCGCTTTCGATTATGTTCTTAATGCTTATATAATTGTAGTGGGAGCTCAGTACAGAGAGTTCTTCATTTCGTTCTCAATGTCAACCCTGCTTGAGTCATCGGCCCTGTGCGGGACTATGGGGTTGAGTAGAGCTGAGGGGCCAGACAGCAGAAGGAACCCTATTGGGGGAC
The DNA here is from genome assembly GCF_965152275.1 of Natator depressus. Taxonomy (NCBI): domain Eukaryota; kingdom Metazoa; phylum Chordata; order Testudines; family Cheloniidae; genus Natator; species Natator depressus. The sequence goes on from NC_134246.1 coordinate 25,512,154, forward strand.
TGCAGCCAGCTGAATGCCACAAAGCCATGCTCTATGGTGGATCTCTGGAGGGGCAGGTTGATGTGTACTTAGAGAGTGGCTGGGCTTTGCTAGGTGGTCCACGGGTCCCTGGTGTACCTGGCCCATCTGTTCTCACCCCACGGGCAAGGGAGGAAGCTGTCTCCTCCACACTAGAGCTGGGCAAAAATTATGGGGCAAAACTTTTTAAATAAAAAAATGCAGCTTTGGCACCACCCAAACATTTCCTGAATTTGTGTCGGTTTCGCCGCGTTGCTTGTTTTTAAAACAAAATTTTTAAAAAGTCAGAAAGTTTTGATTTGTTTTGGTTTGAAACAACTTTTTGTTTTGAAATGTCCTGTCATTTTGATTTGAAAATGTTTTAAAATCCTCAGAGTCAAAAACCAAATATTTCATTGGACCCAAAGCCATTTTTTTAACTTCTTGATTCACTGAAAATTTTGACAATTTTTGTTTTTGTTTGTGATCCAAAGCAAATTTTCTTTTTAGTTTTTTTTTAAATGGCCAACAAACTAAATAATCCCTTGTTCTCCCATGCACCCCCACCTCTTTGGCCCCATATGTCCCTGCACCCCCTCCCCCTGTTCCCATGTGTCCCTGTACTCCCCTCCCCTGTCACCATGTGCACTTGCACCCCCCACTCAGCCACTTCCGCACCCCCGTCACCCATTCCCCTTTGGCCCTGCACCCATACCCCACCCCTGGTGTCCCTGCAACCTCAATCCCATTCAGCCCCTGCCCCAGTCTATCCCACTGACTAGCCCTTCTGAACCCCAGTCTATGTGACCCTCCCCAACATCCCCATGTGTCCCAGTCTGTCCATCCCCCTGATATCCCAAGCCTCCATACCTGGCCCCACATGTAGGGCACTGTGAGGAATGCAGCCTCCCCTCCTCCCTATCAGTTGCTGCCTGCTGTGACCAGTGAGCCAGTTGCCCTCTGTTCTGGTGCCAGAACAGCCCCTTGTGGGAGAAAGGCATAATTGCAGCACCTTTCTGACAGAATGTATTTTCTGCAGAGAGAAAAATCTGCGGGGGACATGAATTCTGCACATGCGCAGTGGCGCAGAAGTCTCCCAGAGTAATGAGAGCGCCAAAGGGAGATTGTGTATGTATTTTGCAGTGTGCCTCTGTGCATATGAAAGAGAAGAAGAGTGTGTGTGAGAGATAGGGAATGGGTTGATCTGAGTGTGGGTCTGAGTGCACCCCAGAGCCTGATCTCCTGCCCAAGTGGGCAAAAGCCCCTCCAGGACAATCTCCCAAGCTCTGCTTTCCCAACCCTGTTGGGCTGAATAGTGCTTGCTCTGTAGCTTGGCTGTTGTCTCCCACCCCCTGCCCAACTGGATGTGATTGTGGAGTCAGTCTCATTTAAAGAGGCTGCTTAGACTAGCTGGACTTGGTACCACATGACATTTTGATTAAAAACCTAGAACAATATAACATGAACATGGTCCACATTGAATGGATTAAAGGTTGGCTAACTGATAGGTCTCAAAATGTACCTAAATGGAGACTTTTCATCAAATGTGTGTGTTTCCAGTGGGGTCCTGCGGGGATCATCGGTTCTTGGCACAACGCTAGTGAACTTTTTTTATCGATGACCTGGAAGAAAACACAAAATTATCACTGATAAAGTTTGCAGATGACACAGAAGTTGGCAGGGGGGAATAATGAAGAGGACAGGTCACTACTACAGAGTGACTTGGATCACTTGGTAAGCTGGGTGCAAGCAAACAATATGTGTTTTAATAGGGCTAAATATAAATGTACACATCTAAGAAGAAGGAATGTAGGCCATACCTATGTAGGCAGCAGCAACTTTGAAAAAGATTTGGAGGGCTTGTGATGGATAACCAGCTAAACAGGAGCTTCCAATGTGACGCTATGGCAAAAAGGGCTAATATTAGTCTGGGACGCATAAAGAGGGGAATTTTGAGTAGGAATAGAGAGGTTATTTTTTCCCTCTGTATTTGGCACTGGTGCGACTGCTGCTGGGATCCTGTGTTCAGTTCTGGTGCCCACAATTCGAGAAGGGTGTTGACTAATTGGAGGGGGTCAGAGAGGAGCCACAAGAATGCTTAAAGGATTAGAAAACATGCCGTATAGTGATAGATCAAGGAGCTCAATCTGCTTAGTTTAACAAAATGAAGGTTAAGGGGTGGCTTGATTACAGACTATAAGTATCTACATGGGGAACAAATATTTAATACTGGGCTCTCCATCCTAACAGAGAAAAGTATAACATGATCCAATGGCTGGCAGTTAAACTAGACCAATTCAGACTGGAAATAAAGTGTAAATTTTTAACAGTGAGGGTAATTAACCATTGGAACAACTTACCAAGGGTTGTGGTGGAGTCTCGATCACTGGCAATTTTAAAATCAAGATTGGCTGTTTTTCTAAAAGCTCTGCTCTGGGAATTATTTGGGGGCAGGTCTCTGGCCTGTGTTATACAGGAGATCAGACTAGATGATCTCAGTGATCCCTTCTGGCTTTGGAATAGATGAATCTATGAACAGGAGGCTGAGAGAGCCAGTGCAGCCCCTGCTGCAGTTCTCAGCAACCCCAGTGGGGATGGGATAGCCAGGCCCCTCTTTGAACCCCATCTTCTGCTAGGCAGTTGGTGCTGCGGGAAGTGTTCCAGGACAGGCAGGTGCAGTTCAGGACAGGCTGTCAGTGAGGGCAGGGTGAGGGGGATTGCTCTGATTCTTCACCATGTATCCTCCCATCCTCTGCCTAGCAGCTTCAAACACATCACGCCTCTTTGCTGGGTAAGCTGGACCCTTGGAAGGAGTTCCATGCATGAGATGGGTGCTGACCCGTGAATGTCTGGAGAGCAGTCTGTGAGCAGAGAGAAAATAAAAGAATCAAAATTCAGCTCAAGTATGGAGTTGAGGCTGCAGCTGACAGTGAGGGGTTGTGGTTGGGAATGACAGCGAGGGGCTGCGGCTGACAGTGAGGGGCTGCAGTTGTGACCAGCAGTGAGGGGCTGTGGCTGACAGTGAGGGGCTGCGGTTGTGACCAGCAGTGAGGGGCTGCAGCTGACAGTGCTGAGCTGCAGTTGTGACTGACAGCGAGGGGCTGCAGCTGACGGTGCTGGGCTGCGGTTGTGACCAGCAATGAAAGGCTGTGGCTGTGACTGACAGTGAGGGGCTGCGGCTGACAGTGAGGGGCTGCGGTTGTGACCAGCAGTGAGGGGCTGTGGCTGTGACTGACAGTGAGGGGCTGCGGTTGTGACCAGCAGTGAGGGGCTGCGGCTTACAGTGCTGAGCTGCAGTTGTGACTGACAGCGAGGGGCTGCGGCTGACGGAGCTGGGCTGCGGTTGTGACCAGCAGTGAGGGGCTGTGGCTGTGACTGACAGTGAGGGGCTGCAGCTGACAGTGAGGGGCTGCGGTTGTGACCAGCAGTGAGGGGCTGTGGCTGACAGTGCTGAGCTGCAGTTGTGACTGACAGCGAGGGGCTGCGGCTGGGACTGACAGCAAGGGCTGTGACTGACTTGGATCTGAACTTTATCTGCTTCCCCTGGAGCCAGTGAGCTCCAGCTGGAAGTCTCACAAGAATATGTATGTTTCTGACCCTCACCTGGCTCAAAGCTCTGTTCGGGAACACGGCACTGCTCCTTCTGCTGCAGGCTGGGAAAGCTCCCACTCCACTACCCACGCATGCTGTACCAGTTCTGGGTGCACACAGGGCCCCGGGGTTGGCAGTGCTACGGAAGAGTAATGTATTAAAACCCCACATGTGGTAGGAGGACAGTACCAGGGCAGTACCCGGGGGCACCAGGGCAGAGAGGCACCTCGCTACCATCTGCCCTTAGCATGAGGAAGCCTGGTCTGTGCCTGCCAGGGGTCAGCTCCCTGTTACCACCAGCCACACACAGCACAAGCCCTCCCCCGTAGGCCTGACAGGCCCTGCTGTCCCTCCGCAGGTTAGTGACAGCCCCCCTCCAACCCTCGAGCCTGCCGAGTGTCCTCTGGTGTATCAGTGCCTGCTCCCTGGCCACTTGCAGTGTTCACCAATCCGCTCTGTCAGGGAAGCAGCTCAGCACAGCTTCCCAGGGCCACCTCAGGTCACTGCTCCACCTAACACATGGCGCTTGGATTTGTTTAGAGTGAAATCAAGTTGAGGCGTATTTAACAAAGCTGAGGGAGTCGAGTAATGGCAGATAGGAGCATTGGAAACAAATGGTTCCTATAAAATAAAACCATCACACGCATTCTAGAGCCTGGACTTAATTCACAAGATAATCTCATGTCTAGTAAAGCCTTGCTCACCCCAGATCCCTGTAGTGGTTTACGGCTAGGCTGGCTATGACCCTCCCTTTGTGCCCCCAAAGCACACTGTCAGTTTGCCTCCTAGGTGAAGGACTCAGTATGTCTCTTTGCATTCCAAGATATACCAGACCACCTTTTGTCTTTATTCATAACCAGGGCACCCCCATAACCAGGGCACTGAGAGATACTTTGCAATCTCTCAGTCAGCATCGGGCTCAGTATGCAAAAGACAAACGGTGTGAGGCAGACAACATGCAGACAGCCAGACAGGGAGAGCGATGTCAGTTACCTCCTGCCTGAAAGGAAGATCTCTGAGGTACATCACCTCCTGGTGACCTGCCTTAACGCCAAGACCTTCAGGAGATAATTTCAGTGTAGATACATAACTCCATAAATATTATCCATACATATGTCTCACAATGCTTATGATGACTAGGGGGTACTGGTTTTCGGTAGAGACCTCACCTGCCACCCTTTGCTGAACTATTATGCAGCTATCTGACCTAGCGGATCCCTCTAAAACCATGTGCACACCCAGGGCCCCCTGCAAGTCAGGGGGCTGTGGGTCCAGAGTGAGGAGTATTGGGAGAGCTGTGGGTCAGGAGGGAGGTAAATTGGCAGAGCTGGGGGAGGTGGGGCTGCAGGTCAGGACTGGGGAGCATTGGCAGAGCTGGGGGAGGTGGCAAACATATCACATGGCCCCCTCACTTTCATTAATAATTAATTCACTCCAGAGTTTCAGGTACAGTCACTGGTCACATCCATACTGAGCCAGGAAAGGAGCAGCAGCAGCTTCCTGGCTAGGCCAGGTCACAAAACAAGCCATAGTGCCCTCTTTTCCCCAGCCACGGTGCTGAGCAGCCCTCCCCACAGGGAGCCAGTTGGGGGCTGCCCAGACTCAGTGACCTGCTGTCACTTGTCCCTCTCGTGAATAGATACATTCAGTTGCTTCTCCCCTTGGCCAGACTGCTGCTGCATCTTACCTCACTTCATCCCTGCTGATGTGTTCCAGAATGCAGGTGGAAACCGCCCCTGATGGAGATGGGGCCGAGATCCTCTCGGGAGACTGAAAGGAAACAAACCCCACCATCCTGCCCTCTTCTCCATGGCAGGAAGTGACTGCAGCTGCTCAGCTCAGATGGAGTGATAATGGAGTGAAACATTTGCTCCACAGGAGTTCACATGTCCCTTTCCCGTGTCCTGAGTTTGCTGCGCTCAGAGGGCAGGAAGGGACTTTCCAAAGCACTGGCCCCTTAAAAATAAGAGCTTGGGATGGCTGGATGGCTCAAGGCACTGGTAAAGGGACAAGCAGGCTTCCACAGCGCGGCCCAACTCCACCCAGTGCGCAGCAGAGACTAAAAGTCATGGCCACCTGATAGCTGCTGGCTGATCTTTAGTGGAAATCTCATTGCCTGAGTCATCTTAATGAAACACTCACTGCTGGGAACAAGCAGCCATTGGCCCCTGGCACGCACTAGATAGAGCCCAATCAGCCTTTTCCATCTCTAGGCTCTAGGGGTATGTCTACGCTGCAATAGAAGACCCATGGCACGGACACTTGGCGCCCGGGTCAATTGACATGGGCTCGTGGGGCTCAGGCTGATGTTCGGGGTCCCCCATGGGGTCTCAGAGCCCGGGCTCCAGCCTGAAGCTGAGCCTGTTTCAATTGGCCTTTGAGTGTTGGAGCCACAGGTTTACATTACAGAGTAGACATCCACTAGGCCGTGAGATAGTTGAGAGTCTCAGTTCAGTTCCAGGTTGCCAGGTGTCCACATCACAAAACCCACCATCCCCCCAGCATAGAGGGCAAGGACAGAGTGGGCCATGGGGATTGAATTAGCCTCTCCCCACCAGAGGTGATCTTGTTATGCTTATAAGAAGCACATGGGATCTTTTTCAGGGGAAAAGGCAACATGCCGCGTTTATTGAAGACACAGCAATTAGCGTATGCATCAATCTCACACACACACTCTCTCCCACGAGTCGATGTTATAGTTACCCTTCCAGAGTCCGGATCAATCTAGTGGCCAGCTAGGTTGATCACGTGTAGGCCATTCCTTTCTGCTATTCAAAAAGGGTGGCTGGCAGGATATAGTCAAATCATACATTAATACATTTAATACATGCTACATTAATATCTTATTATTCTTTATCCTTCATTCTAAATTATACAAAATACAAACATAAAACCCTACTACTACAATCTCCCCATGTCAGAACTAAGGCATGACAACAGGACCACCTGGAGGAAGCTAGCTCTGTCTCTGCTCCTAGTGTGAGCGTAGGCCTGAGATCTCCAGGGCGATCCGTCCAGCAAACATCAAGAGCACTAATAGGAACAATGTAACAGTAAAAAAATCAGAGCTTTGCTTCTCCTGCAGCACAGGGGGACTATCAAGGGGGATGGACCCCTTTAAGGGGCGTCAGGCCCCAGAAATCCCTCTGGCCCACCTGTAAGCAAACAACTGCCTGGGTGACAGCTAACTGACTAATGAGCACCTGAGTCTGATAAAAGGTGAGCAATGGTCACTTGGCGGGAGGTGCTCGTGGAGAGAGGGGCTCCTAGAGGCTAGCAGAACATAGCTGGCTGCTAGCCTCTCCAGGCTGGTGAGTGAAAGGACTGGATAGAAGGGGCTTGCAGGGAAGAAGCTGACTGAGAACTATGACTGGCCTAAATTGTAACCAAGCCCCAGGCAGAGGGCAGGACCGTGAGTCTGTTTTGGAACCCCGCTCTGGGGGAAGGACTGCGGTCTCCTGAATGCAGGAGAGGATGCTTTCACCGTTAGTCCCAGGGCCAGAAGAAGCACTGTCTTTGAGGGGCTAAGGAGGAGGGTGTTTGTGTTCTGTGAAAGGCGTTAATAAGTGAGCGTGCTGGGTCTGAGCGAATGACTGCAGGCACCACGAAGGAGCTGAGGCCATGCTGGAGGACAGGTCCCTGTCACAGGGACATGGAGGGATGTAGTTTCCCTTTGCTGTGGATGTGACATCCTTGCCCCGTGGTCAGGTGCTGAACTGGAGTCTCTCCATGGGATTACCCTACTTCTGGGTTTTCCTGGACACTTCCTCTTTTGTGATCCTCTGCTCTGGTGGATTTCTCAAATGAGAAGAAATGTCTGGGAATTTTTGTGGTGCAGACATTGCAGCTCAGAAAGAGCTGGCTCTGTGCCCCGATTGGTCCCTCCACTGCCTACAGTTGCTAGATCCTGCCCACCAAGGCCTCAGCTCCCTGCCCTGGGGAGAGGGTCCCCCAGGAAGGCACTGATGGACAGCTGGTGCTGTGTCCTGGGCCTGCGCCAGCTGCCCTGCCACTGTGACAAGGAGCAACAGTGCCCCCACCTCAAGAGTGAGGCCCCAGGTATCCCCTCCAGCACCCGCCAGACATAGGCGTAGTTTGACTTCTATATTTGGGTGTGTGGCTTCAGTCAGGCCAACAGGGCCATGGGGGGGAGAGAAATTCTGTGCCTGCCCACAGGGTGCCATTTTAGATTTGGGGGGAGGCAACTTCAACTGTGATTCCAGGGGCTACTTAGGCAACTGAAAACTATAGTGTTTTTGCAGATAATAACTTAAAAATATCTGACAGGAGCATTGTATCTAATTTCTATATCAAGAAAGAAAATTAAAGAAATATTAGACCCACTCAGCTTTACTACTAACATGTTCTGACTTCTTGTGGCATTTCACTTATGGGACACTGGTTAGGTTTAAAATTGTAATGTATATTCTTACTTAGATACTCTTACTAAAGTCAGAAAGGACTATTGTGATCATCTAGTCTGACCTCTTGAACATTGCAGGCCACAGAACCTCACCCACTCTCTGCAGTAATAGACCCCTAAACTCTGGCTGAGTAACTGAAGTCCTCAATTCAAGGTTTAAAGACTTCAAGTTACAGAGAATTCACCATTTACACTAGTTTAAACCTGCAAGTGACCCCATGCTGCAGAAGAAGGTGAAAAAACCCCAGGGTCTCTGCCAATCTGACCCCAAATATGATGATCAGTTAGACTGTGAGCATGTGGGCAAGACCCACCAGGAAGATACCTAGGAAATAATTCTCTATAGTAACTCCGAGCCTCCCCATCTAGTGACCCATCTCCAGCCATTGGGGGGTTTTGCTACAGGTAGTTGCTGATGGGCCAAGTGCCATTGTAGGCAGTCTCATCCTACCATCCCCTCCATAAACTTATCAAGCTCAGTCTTGAAACCAGTTAGATTTTTGCCCCCACTGGTATTTTCCCTCCCTGGATTTATCCCTCTGATGTATTTATAGAGAGCAATCATATCTCCCCTCAGCCTTCTTTGGATTAGGCTAAACAAGCCAAGCTCTCTGAATCTCCTCTCATGAGATAGGTTTTCCATTCCTCAGATCATCCTAGTAGCCCTTCTCTGCACCTATTCCAGTTTGAATTCATCTTTCTTAAACATGGAAGACAAGAATTGCACACAATACTCCAGATGAGGTCTCACCAGCGCCTTGTATAATGGTACTAACATTTCCCTGTCTCTACTGGAAACACCTCGGCTGTTACAGCCTAGAACTGCATTAGCCTTTTTCACAGCCGCATCACACTGACGGCTCATACTCATCCTGTGATCAACCATTACACCCAACTCTATCTCCTCCTCTGTCACTTCCAACTGATAAGTCCCCAGCTTATAGCAAAAATTCTTGTTGTTAGTCCCTAAATGCATGACTTTGGACTTTGCACTATTAAATATCATCCCATTTCTATTACTCCAGTTTACAAGGTCATCCAGATCTTCTTGTATGATATTCTGGTCCTCCTCCATATTGGCAATACCTCCCAGTTTTGTCATCTGCAAATTTTATTAGCACACTCCCACTTTTTGTGCCACCGTCAGTAATAAAAAATGTTAAATAAGATTGGTCCCAAGAGTGATCGCTGAGGAACTCCACTAGTAACCACCCTATAGCCTGACAGTTCACCTTTCAGTATGACCTCTTGTAGTCTTCCCTTTAATTAGGTCCTTATCCACCTTTCAATTCTCACGTTAATTCTCATCTTCTCCAATTTAACTAATAATTTCTCATGTGGAACTGTATCAAATGCCTTACTGACATCCAGCTAGATTAGGTCTACTGCATTTCCTTTGTCTAAAAAATCAGTTATGGTCTCAAAGAAAGATATTAGTAACTTTGTTATCACCTCTTGAATATAACAATTGAAACAATTGTAGAAAAATCTACAATTACTTTCTATCGTTTAGGCTACTTGCTTTTTGCAGTTTCACCAAGCTTGGAACAGATCATTTAACTTTAGGAAATATCATAACAGCCCTTTCTTATCTTAATCACCTGTTAATAAAGAAAATTCTGACTCCCTGCCTCAGGGGCGCAAGCAGCAGCATGTCTCCTGTCTCCTCTGCAGAACTCATTACATTTGGGGGTGCAATTGGGGCCATCCCTACCCATACGCAAAGTACACAGCTGCACGGGGCACCACATTTTCTGGAGCCCTGCACGCAGCTGCGTGCTGCTCCAGCCCCTGCTCTGGCTCTTCCCCATGGCCCCCGCCCCTGCTCCGCCCCACCCCGCCTCTTCCCGCCCCTGCTCTGTCCCCACCCCGCTTCCACTCCACCCCTTCCCCAAGCCCCCACCCCTGCTCCACCCCCACCCCGCCTCTTCCCGCCCCTGCTCCACCCCAGCCCCGCCCCTACTCCCCTGAGGCCTGCTGCAGGGGTCGGGCCTGCACTCACCACGTGGTAAGTGGAGCGACCCTACCCCAGCCTGCTCCGCTCCCCTGGTTCCCAGCTATGCTGCCAGTGAGTACTGGAGGGCGGGTCTCCCCTGCCCCCCAAGGGCTGGAGCCAGGGGAGCAGAGTGGAGTGGGTTGGGGCTGGGGGGCAGTCCCCCCCCCCCCCGTGGAGGCCTGGGGCCCCACAGAGAAACCCGCAGGGGGCTGTGTAAGGCACCAAAATGGCTAGGGATGGCCCTGGATGCAATGCCTTCCTATGTCCCCCCAACTCCACCTATGCTGCCAAATACCCTTCCCAGTACTCACACACACCTCCAGCACCCCTAACTGTACCCCCTCCTCCAGCTCCCCCTCCTTTTCCCCTGCAGTGGCCTCTTTTGAGGAACCTGAAAGATGGGAACTTGTTTGTCCACCAGGCTGGAGCAGGAGTTACTAAAGGTAATGTGTCCTTTCCATCCCTGGCACAGTGGAACTGGGTCCTCCTGGGCAGGAGAGTGGCCACGCTACAGATGGGTTTAATTTCAGCCTGCTGCAGACTATGTTGTTTCATTATGCTTCAGGGACAAGGGCAGCAAGGAGTCAGGCTGTTGCACTATCAGGAGTAAAGTCCTAATCCCTCTGAGCTCCTAAAATTCCTGCAGCTCAGACGGGCTGGGCCTGGAGCGAGAGAGGGAGAAATCAAGGACATCCAGAGTACAGAAATCCCCTGGAGGAGCTGGAAACCAAGTGCACTGAGCCTTTCACTCCCCAAGGGACCCTACAGCCTGGTCTGTCTCTTGCCCTTGGGTCCCCATGCTGGTTCCAAAGCAGATCTGTCTCCCTCCTTGTGCTGGGAGCAGGGGCACCTGCAAGTAGGTGGCTATTATATGCAGATAGACCAGGGGTTCTCAAACTGGGGGTCATGACCTCTCAGAGGGTCACAAGGTTATTACGTGGGGGTCGCGAGCTGTCAGCCTCCACCCCCAAGCCCCGCTTCACCTCCAGCATTGCTAATAGCGTTAAATATAAAAAAAAATGTAATGTATAAGGGGGAGTCACACTAAGAGGCTTGCTGTTGTGAAAGGAGTCGCCAGTACAAATGTTTGAGACCCACTGAGATAGATCAAGCTTGAAAAACTCCAGTCCAGGATTTCTCTGTGACCATCACAGGTGAAAAGTGTTAGCTAAGGAGTACCTTTGCTGGGCATCCCACGGCTTTCCAGTCCTTTAAAAGGGGATGCAGAAACCTAACCCGGATTCCCATTCCTGCCAGGGATTGGCTCCAGGTGGCACGGTCCTGCTGGACCCACCTGAAGATACGGAGTTTGGGGAGGAGGATGAAATCTCTCGAAACACAGGACTGGGCTCTTGCTTTAAAGGAGTAATGCAAACCTGTAGCAGCAAGTGGGAGGAGAATCTGAGGCAGAATGAGGGGAACAATTTCTGACACAGGCAGGGTAATGCCATTTCTGTTCTGCCTGGTGTTGTGAAGAACCAGACCCCAGAGTGTCCTGCAGGCAGCAGACCCAGTGCACAGGTGATGCGTGAGATCATGTGATAAGTTCAACTCCCTTCCCTTCCTTCTCAGCCCTACTCACACCCAGGAGTTGGGACAGGTCTCTAAGCTGGTGGAGGCACATGCTGAGGAGCTGGAACAAGGTGTAAATTAAAACAGGGAGAGGGCTACTACTTTCCCTGCCACCTAGCCCCTCCTGGGAGCAGCACATCTCTCTTCAGCACCTCCACTTACCCTTGCGCTGGGTTAGACGCAGAGGTCACGTGTGGGGGAGTGTCCATTACACTCCTGCTCTGCGTGTGAGTCTAAGATATTGTAACAAGCACAGCAAGGAGGCTGAAAGAAGGTTAAAGTAACAGCAGCTTAGTCTCATGCGGACTCCTCTCTCTACTTGGCCTTCTGTGTGTCTAGCTACATCTATAAAATTGCTGTGTGAGTATATCATGGCCATTACGCTATACTGTGCACTACGTGATGTCGCCATAGCGCACAGTGTATATATGCGATGTGATGTGGGTAGAGCGTGTGCTTGGAAAGATTAGAGTTTTATCAGTAAATATTGATCTCACTGTATACACACAAATCAACAAAAATATTTTGATTGATAATAGAAACGTACAGATGGAAAGGGAAGAAAAATGCTGCTTAAGAACGTATTAGTGTTTGATTTAAGGCTATTTCCTTTGTATAATTTGACATGTGACGTTGACCATGGGTTTTAATGGTTATAAAACTAACTTTCTGAATCTGTCTCCTGTCTTTAAATAACTGTCTGATCCCCCCCCCAAATGTCTTGCAAGTATGAAAATTTAAATAGATAAAAATTGGGGAAAAAATGCTTGAAAATAAACATCAATATTATCCATCAATTATTTTAAAAAAACCCTAATTCTGCCATGCCTACATGCACTATGTGATGTGGCTAGAGTATATATACCCCCATCACATCATGCACAGTGAATATACACTATGCCTAGCACATTATATGATGAGGGTGGCGTATGTATGTAGTCTATATAACACTATGACTCAAGTTTGATTCTCAGGTACATGGGGGGAGGAGGGTACGTGAATCTGGAGCAACACCATTGAAGTGCCCCCTGTGAGAGAGGAGTTCAGAGGGAAAGCCATGGGATGCTGCACTGTTAGATGGTGTGATAAACTGTGGCGCAAGAGCCCGCATGGGTTGCAGATAAGGGAGTTTACCATGCAGTTCACTCTCTCTGTTCCTGGTGCCTCTAAAAAACACACTGCAAATGACGAGCCCTAGCCCTAGCCTTCACCTACCGTATATTAAGATTTAAGAAAATCTTTCTTCTGTGAGCCATGGCGGGGAGTGATTGGGGTAAAATAATGCTGTATTAAAGGTTAACATTTCTCTATCCCTAGTGCTACCCATCCCTGCCCGGTTGGTGGAGAGTGTCATAAAGCCAGGGCTGTGCATTTCACCCCATTCCCGTCAGAGTTTCTGCTTCAGTTCACCACAGATTGCTGCTTCTCCTCCCCTCTCCTAACATGTGTGTGATTTATTTCCTCAGGAAAGCTCCACACTTAGGCAGCAGCTGTCTGTCAGTGGGGCTCCTGCTCTTACCCAGCTGTACAGCTGGCTTTGACTGAGGCCAAGGAGCTTAAGCGACTGACCGAAGGTCACCCACAGAGCCAGGGACTCAGGATGGGATTAGAACCAAAAGACTCTCCAAGATCCTAGCTGCTAACCATTAGGCTGCCCTGCCTCATAACATGCTCCACAGGGGCAGCTTATGTGTGATGCGCTTGCCTGCAGCATAGGAAACGCCCAGGTTCAGATCTAGCCTCCAGTTTCCCAGTCCCCTTTATATATCTTCTTGGAGGGGGAGGAGAATGGCCCTCCTACTGGCTTGGCAGTCCCCAGGTCGCGGGGGGAGGGCTGGCAGGATGAGCCATGCTCATTGGTCTGCCAGGAGCCCTCATAAAACCCAGAAAGCCAGAAAAGTGCTTTATATGGGGAAACAGACTAGTTGGGCATCTTCCCTGCAGAGGGGCTGGGCCATCTGCTGCCTTGCAGACAAAAAGTGGTTTGGCAATGAAGTGTGAGCAATGTGGGGAAGTGGCTGAGATGTTAAATAAAACCCCAGAAGAGCTGGGGTAGAGGGAAATCCTAGTCTGTACAAGGGACTAGGGGCCAAATCCTCAGCTGCTGTAAACTGTTGGAGCTCCAGGGAAGTCAGTGGAGTTCCATCCCTGGATAATAGGACCCCACTGATGCTATTTTTAGCCTTGTCCTACAAGATAGAGCTCAGCACTGGCACTCAGGAGACCTGGGTTCTCGGCCTGGCTCTGCCACTGGCCTGTTGGGTGGCCCTGGGCATGGAGTGCATGGGTGGACCATCAAGCTCACTGCCCCACCTCTGGCTGTGGACAATACCTGCTACCTCAGGAGAAGGCAGGTGTCACATGCCCATAATGCACCTGGCCAATCACACACACAGGGTAATTAATTCTTCTCTGATTGCCTCAAGCAATTAGCTTTCACCCAGAGCAGCAGGAGATTTGATTGCTATTATCTTAACATGAATAGCTGAAAACGTTCTTGCTAATGTAGGATCCTGTCGTCTGTTATTCTCTCCGTTCTATGCATATGCATTGGCACATCCATTTGGCTGGGCCACAACCTGACTGTATAATTTATTCTCCTCAATTGTCCTTGGCCTTTATGCCTATCCAATTGTCTGAGCTGAGGCTGCACTGCCTCTTCCTGTCACTTCTCCAGCATGTTCCTGTCCCTGGTCTATCATTGCCCTTCCAGCACATGGGAGAGCGTCCCCATCTGCTGAGATGCTCCAGAGCATCTGACGCACCAATCTGCAAAACAGTGTGATGGGGTAGGAAAAGGAGCCAAATGAAAGCTGGTGGGAGCCAAGGTTTTTAGGGATGCTAATAAAGGATAATGTCACCTTTTGTATTTCTGCGAGCCATGCCTGGGTTGTCATCAACGCACCACCCTTGCTGCTTAAGCCGCTCTGCATATGGTGACAGGCTGGCTCCAGGCTTGCAAAATAGACAGGTAACATTATCTTTCATTAGTGACACAAGCAATTCCTTAAAGGTGCCTGAGTGGAAAGAGGAATGGACGCTTGGCCATTCATCGAATGTTTTCCGTATAGCCACACTGCCCATCTTCTCTCCACCCCCACCCACAGTCAGCTCTAGTGGCTGAACATGAGGTTCCCTGGAAAGACAGATCCATTGAGGTTCAAGTGAACTCTCTGGGCAATGTCAGAACCCTCTGTTTTATAGGGCTGGGCTAAAGTGACTTTCACTGCAGGGACAAGTCTTAACTGATCGTTTGCTTCTAATCTATGGCTCAAAATGCTCCAAACACGATCATTAAATACACCTGCCTGCCCACTAAAATAGGCTGAAGGTGGGTGGGATTGACTGGCGTTGCCACAGGGTAGGCTTAACCATCTTTGCTATGAGGTGAGATCATCTGCCTGTGTGGGGTGTTCAATCGGCCTCACCTCCAAGGATCAACTAGAGTCACTCTAGAGGGTGAACAGCTGAATTTACAGTACTGGGGGGTCAACTGGCTCTGCCAAGGGGTCAGCTGGAGTTGCCAAGGAGTGGGATCAAACGGCATCACTGTTGGGATGATCAGCAGGATTCCCTCTGGGGAGGGATCAGCTGGACTGCCACTGGGTGGGAATCATATGGATTCAAATGGAGGCCAGAGATCAGTTTGATCTCAGCTGGTGAATAAGGTACGGTGCTTTCTCTCTAATTGAAGAAGATCTTTCTTCTGAGAGCAATGAGGGGTAAAAGGATGCTGTTTTAACAGTGCGCGTTTAAATAAACAAGTTTCCTTAGCTATGTTAGGAATCCCATCTTTGAGTGTTAGCATTGAAACACTTATTAAAAATCTCATTTGCTTTTCAGCATTAATACAGTTTTTTCTCAGCATGGCAACGGAAACTGGCTAGTCAGTTGCTATGATTATTTCATAATTTGCTGCCCACTGAATCAATTCCACTTTGAATCAGTTTCACTTTCAAGATCCCATGCATGAGGACAGCGGGTGTGTTGCAGGGCTGGGTGGAGAACCCAGTGGTCCCGATTACCAGGCCTGTGCTTCAGCTACTAGCCCATATTACCGGCTGGGATTTTTGATTCTGTTTCCCAGTGTAACAGGGTCTTCATTTCCAGGAAACCTGGCAAATTATAGCCCTGGCCCTGAAGCAAAGCAGCCCAAGCAATGGTGATCTAGCCTGGCAGTGGGGACCTCAACCTTGAAGCTGTGACTGAGCAACAAAAGACTTCTCAGGCCAGGCCCATGAATGTCTCAGTAAAACCACTGTTCTGGTCATATGTGTTGCAGCATTTTCCTCAGGGGTACAGGCTAACATGGACATAAACCTGGGCACTTGTCCGAGAAGAGACGTTTGCCATCCCATCACATTACCATAGCTCCGTGCAACACACACATCCGGTCCATCGTCCCCATTAAGAGGTCCAGTAACCACGGAAACACAAATGACCACATGACAGAGAGCCAATCTGATCCTCAGCTCATTTCCCTCGACTCCAGCAAGGCTCGGGCACAGTATTTGACAGAAGGTTTTTATTCAGCCCCCTAAAATAATGGGAGGGGGCCCATGATTTGCTGACAGTCCAACTGCTAAGCTGGAGACCGAGTGCTATTAAATGAAGCCACGCAGAGGCCAAAAAATAGCAGCCTGCTTGTATTAAGTAGTTTGAATTTGAGCTCTGGGGTCTACACGGCTCTTAAATGTGGCTAGGGAATGTTAATCATCCCTTTTTCCTGTTCTAACCCTAGCACCTCAGCCTGACCGTTCTTCCACGTCTCAGCCTCCCATGTGCCATCTCTTCCTGCTCCCTTCTTCTGCTCGTTGTGTCCTGCCACCCATCCCTTTCTCCTCCTCCTCTCCTGACTCTCTCAGCTCTATAATAACCTTCATTGTCTTGGCTTTTAGAACTTGCAAGGCACTGGCTCAGATGCTTTGGGAAGGAGCAGGGTGGAAACGGTTAAAGGGATAGAGAGAGCCTGGGGAGAGCTTTCCTTTCAGTGATGCGTGTGTGTTTCTTGTCTCTGTGGCTGCAGGATCATCTCCAGAGGGAGAGGGACCAAAGGGAGAACTAGCAGGAAGGCTCCTCGGTGTCACCCGTGAAGTGATGCTGTAGGAAACCCCGGGACCATGAAGGGGTTAGGAGATAACAGAAGCCGCCACCTCTCCGATAACCTGGACTCCCCTCAGGACTCTCTTTATGCAGCCCAAGACAGAAACCCTTACCTCCTCAGTCCCACTGACTCCTACCCCGTGGACCCCCGGTTTCCAGCCCAGAATTCCCTCCATAGTGACTGTCTGCTCCCACTCAACAACCAGATTTCCAACAGCAGCACTTTCCCCCGGATCCATTACAACTCCCACTTCGAGGTCCCGGACGAGAACCCCTTCCCGAGC
This sequence comes from Natator depressus, assembly GCF_965152275.1. NCBI lineage: Eukaryota > Metazoa > Chordata > Testudines > Cheloniidae > Natator > Natator depressus. The sequence continues at coordinate 25,529,120 of NC_134246.1, forward strand.
CATGCCCAAGCCACTAAGATCAACCGCCTCCCCGCAAACCTCTTAGACCAATTTGAGAAGCAGCTGCCCATCCACCGGGACGGCTTCAGCACCCTCCAGTTCCAGAGGAGCGACTCCAAGCACCGGAGCGAGAGCCCCGGGCGCATCCGACACCTGGTGCATTCCGTCCAGAAGCTCTTTGCCAAGTCGCAGTCCCTGGAGGGCCCCACCAAGGGCAGCGTGAATGGCAAGAAGGGCACGGAGGACCCGAAGCAGAACCGAAGGAGCAAGAGCAAAGACCGGGCAAAGACCACCGAGACCAAACGCAGGCCCAGGTCCAACATATCAGGCTGGTGGAGCTCGGATGACAACTTAGACAGCGACACCTGCAGCTATCGCAATCCAATGGGCCTCATGACCCTGGGCAGGCAACCTGACCACAGCCAGCCTAGGTACTTCATGCACGCGTATAACACCATCAGTGAGCACATGCTGAAATCCTCCAAGAGCAATAACGACCTCAAGGTCACCCCCTGCACCAATATCCCCATCAGCAACGAGTCCAACTACATCAAACGGGGCTCCTGGTCCACGCTCACCCTTAGCCATGCCCGGGAAGTGTGCCAAAAGGCTTCTGCCACCATCGACAAAGCCCTGCTGAAATCCAAGTCCTGCCAGCAAGACTTAGCCTATCATTACTTGCAGGTGGGTGCCGCACTGGGGTTTGCTTCTGCTCTCTGATGGGGGTGATGTTCCACTTGGTAAGGAGGGCTCTGGCTCGGTGAGCCCTGGGTAGGGTGACCAGATGTCTCAATTTTATAGGGACAGTCCCGATAGTCAGGGCTGTTTCTTATATGGGTGCCTATTACCCTCCACTCCCTGTCTTGATTTTTCACATTTGCTATCTGGCCACCCTAGCCCTGGGGCACTGCTTTGGTCTGGCCAAAAAATTAATCCACTCCTGCTACTCTATCCATCAGCACAAGTCATTCTGATTTCTCCCCTCCCGCTTTATAACAGCATAATTTACAGAGCAGCCCGTGAAGGTGTTACCAGGGGGAATAAACAGCAACTGCAGGTGAACTCTGAGTCAAATACTCCACCGGCCTTTCAAAGCATACCTACAAAGGGCATTGGAGCAGCCATGTGTGCCCATGGTGCCCCAAGATTGCTTGCCTGGAAGGGGGTGGCTCCCTCGGCTGATTCAGGTGCACCTGCCCAATATCTTTTTCATGCCCAAGGCCCATTACAAATGTGACTCTTCAGAGCAAAGCTCTTGTTGCCAGGAAAATGACCCAGTTCTATGCTCGGCTCACTAGGATGCACCTATCCCTAAAACTAACTTGTTGTGTTTTGTGTCTGTACAGCATCTAGTCCAGTGAGTGCTGGGTGCAGGAGTGGGGCTGCTGCTCGGTCCTACTGCAATACAATGACAATAATTTACCACAAGCCAAATGTTCCATAAAGGGGCATCTGATTTGTGCCCACAATGACACACCTGTTCAGGACCAGCACTATAAACCACTGGTTCACTATGTGGTATGTGTTTCCCTAAGTGGCTAATCCACATAAAAAGATAAAAGCCTACTACTACCACCAGTTAGTCCTCTAGTGGTAGCAGCTGACAATTTAATGTTGCAGGGTCTCAGGTTCAAATTGTGCTGGATGATTGCGTAAGTATGTTTAGACACAGGTTGATATTTCAACAGGCCCCACTTAAGAACACAAAACCTAACGCATGCTTAGACAGGGGAATAAAAATAAACGGTTAGGCCTGGGGGCGTAATCAGCTGGGCTGTGTTTGTAAATCACAGAGTGCATTTTTAACACAGAGGCATCAGTGGCTCTTCTGGCAGTGTGTTTGTGGTGTTCAAGGCGCGATTAATTATTGAAAAGCAGCCTGCTCCTCAAGTCTTGCTTTCCACTTCCCGCAAATCAAATTACTGAGGAATTTATTGGATCAGGAATGTCGGTAGTTGTTTTCCTTTGTGTTAAAGTGTTACCAGGTTAAACAGGCAGCCACAAAATACTGCAAGCCACCCAACACTAAATACACAACATGGGAAAAGCCAGAGTGCAGATGAGAGCAGAATGAAATAACAGAGAGAAATGGAAACCACTCCAACACACCAGGGTTCCCAGCCACCAGCCCTCCTGAAGTCAGCTGGCCAGATCTTCCAGGCCCTTCCTAAGTTATTACCGCTTCACTGGAAGTTTGGCCTGCGAGAGGATCTCAGGTAAAAGGACGCATTACTTTGTGAAATAAATAATGAACCGCTCCTGGGTTGTGGCCACAACTGTGTCCCCAGCCCAGATCCTCGGCTGGTATAAATCGGTGCCTCTCCGCTGAAATTGATAGAGTCGCAGCAGCTGGGACATGGTTCCTTAGTCCCACTCCAATCTGCATAGGCAGCTGCCCAGGGCACAGAATCTTTAGGGCTACACCTGGCAGGATAGTTTCAGGGCATTGCTGTCCCTGCAAGTGTATGAGCAGCAGCAGCCAGGACCACATCCCACCAGCCAGCGTGCACCAAGGGGCTGCTCCTTGCACTGCTAGGTAGTATCAGCCTAGGATCTGGGGTTTACTCTCCACACTTTCTATGGAAATGAAAATTCGTGGGCTGAATCTGACTTTGAAACGAGAGAGACCCGGGACCTCACACCAAGGGGGGCTCAGAGCAGAGGTGTAGTTCAAAAGCTGTTACCAAACTGTGCTCTGTAAGTTCACTGGCAAACTTGGCTGAGCATGGAGTGGCCTTGGGCCATCTGTGTGGGTTCAGGTGGCAGTAGGTGAGACTTGGTGGTTATGTGCATTCCCCCCCACACTTGCTGCCCAAAGCCAGGCAAAGCCTAGTGGTTTGGGCTGAGTTTCCCTTTGGGCTTTTAAAGTTCCAACCACAAATTCCAAACATGACCCTCTGCAAAGCCAACCCAGGGGAAGAGTCTGCTTCAAGCCCTGAGTACTCAACCGGCCAATTTCTGTACAGCCCTCTCAGGGAGATCTAGTGGGCAGGAGAGGGTCGTGTCCCCCATGTAACCTAGATGAATAGCTAAGTGAGCAGCAGGGCCGAGAGCCCCTTCTAGTCATTCTCAGCCAGAGAAGGTCATGCATTGAACACCAAAAGGCAGGGAGGAGCATCCTCGGTCAAGGACATGTGCAAAATCCAAACAGACGCTACTGTCCGGTTTGCTACTGAGTGCCCTGCCCTCGTGTCCCTCCCTCCAGTGGCTGGGGAGTGGTGCGGTGACTGAGGTGACATAACCCTGGCTCCCAAAGGAGCTCTGTGTGCCCCGAACTCAGGCCGGAAGGCAGCTGTGGTGTGCAGGAGTCATGGTTAAAACTGGAAATGGGCCCAAGGAGCAAAGCCAGGCTCCAGAGTCCAGACCCAGAGCCAATCTTCCCCACAGCTCGAGGGTTTGCAGGTCTGGGTCTTGGGCTCAAGAGGGTCTTCAGAGGAGAAATTTCAATCCTGAGCTATCTGCTCCAAAAACTAAGGAGCAGTTACTGGGGGGAGGGGCAGGAAACAGTGTGGCTACACCAAGCCCCTACCCTGAGCCCTGGCACAGGCCTGGTTTGAGCATTGAAAAAGGTCACTGAATTTTTTTAAACCCTCCCCTTTCCCTTCAATTCGGCATGTTATGCTCTGCGCTGCCAGGCTCGGACACAGGGCCCCCAAACACTAGGAGCCCGGCCTGAAGCCATTCACAGCCTGGCCAGAAGGGCCTCAAAGTCTCACCAGGAAGCTAGTCTTCCTGAGGGTTCAAGCCCTAAAGGCTTTGGGTGAGGGTCAGCTCCACAGCCATGTTGCCAGGTGTTCCTCTGGCCCTTCAGAGCTTTTACCCAGCTGCCGGTGCCTGATCTGGCTCCCATCAAAGTCCATGGGACTCTTCCGATGGGCGCTGGAGTGGGCCCTGGGTGAGACCTGTGGATGAGAGCTACGTCATCGGCCCCACACTGAAGAGGTGATGAATAAGTTGCCAGGTGCAGGGGGATGCTCCCTGATGACTGATTCCTACCTGTTGCCCCTTCTCTTCCCTCCCCTTCTGGCTAGGAGGACTGTAGTAAAGTGGTCATCAAGGGGTTAATGGGGTGACTCAGAATATTATGGGCTAGAGCTATGCTATGCTCTACCCCTCTCTTACTTCGTGTTTAGGAGGGGGGGTGTTTCCCCCACCCTGACCTGACTGCATGCAGCAGCAGGTTCCCATCTTGCAGCACTGTAAGTAGAGAGTGTTTCTTGTGCACCTGGCTGTCCCGTTACAAGAAGGACTCTGTGTACGGGGAAGGAGGCGGGCGTGGGGGTGGAAACTGAAGAAGCTTTACTGCAATGAGAGGCGTCGGAAGCCATAAAGCTGCTGAGCAGGCATTGAACATTGACTGCAAGTGTCCAAAGCGAGGGGCTGCGTGTTGCTGCTGTTCTGGGCTCGGTGGCATGCAAGTGCGGGTCGATCAGCAGCTTCAGTCCCCCGCCCCCTGGGGCCGCGATAACATCGATGGGCCCAGATGAAGCAGGGAGCTCCCAAGCCAATCAGGAGCTGCAGCCAGCACTTCTCCAGCCTCTTTTATTTATGAACGCTCAGTGGCAGTTATGTGCCTCTTCCCCCCCCCCAATGAGCTTGCTTCATGCCTTTGTGAAATGATGGCAGGTTGCCAGGATTACTGGGTATGGCTCTCCCAGAATAACCAGCCTGACCATCAGAATGGTTCCCACAGCACTCAAATGCCCAGCATCCCAGACAACCGTGTGCACAGCCCAGGGGCTAGAGCACTGCCCGGGAGCCAGGGGAGCTCTTCTGTAGACTGGCTGTATGACCCTGGGCCAGTCCCTCTCCCTGCTTGCCTACGGGCATAAAGCATGTAGTGACTGAGAGGTTGGCTGGCAGTGCGGAGGATTCCTCAGTAAGGATCCCGAAGGGCTTGATGGACTCTCTGACTAGGGGATATATCCTGTCCTCAGCTGAGCCAGGAAGGGTTAAACTCATAGGGACTGCATTAGCCACCAAGCCTGGAGGGGAGCTGACCACTGGGGAAGGTGGGACCTGATAAAGCACGTCAGCTTCTCCTTGGACAGAGAGCTGCTTGTGAGCAGAAGGTGCCAAGCTTCCTCCCAGAGACAGAGTCTGGGACTGGAGCATGGGGCTAGGAGCAGGTGTCCGTCCTCCTTCTCTCCCTACCAGGGGAGAGCTGGGGCTCCGTGGCTGCCCTCCATGTGGTGGCAGAAAGCCTAAGAGAGGGGCATGCTTGGCTGTGTGGGTGGGGTAGTCAGGTGGCCCTGATAAAGCGGGGCCCTGGTGACTCTTGGTGAGAAGCAGCCCATTTAGAGACCATTCGGCTGATACTTTGTTCCTGTGGTTCCCTCCGATCCCCCCATTATAGCACGGCCCTTGGTATGGAAGCAGCAGCTTCATATCGTAGGAGTTTATCTCCTTGGGATGCATTAAGCACTAGGCCCCTGAGGCCTCGCTTTAGGACCCTAGTGCCATGCAGCCCTTTGCTCCCTCCCACACTTAGCAGGCCTGCAAGTGGCTACCCAGCCCTGCCCTTCGGGTTGCCAACTTTCTATTGGCACAAAACCAAACACCCTAGCCCCGCCCCTTCTCTGAGGCCCCGCCTCTTCCCCGAGGCCCCGCCCCCCACTCCCTGCATTCCCCCTCCCTCAGTGGCTCGCTCTCTCTCACCCTCACTCACTTCCACTGGGCTGGGGCAGAGGGTTGGGGTGTGGGAGCGGGGGGGGGCTCTAAATGTGGGTGCAGGTTCCGGGGTGGGGCCAGAAATGAGGGGTTCAGGATGCAGGAGGGGGCTCTGGACTGGGGCAGGGAGTTGGAGTGCCGGGGGGGTGAGGGCTCCGGCTGGGAGTGAAGGCTCTGGGGTGGGACTGGGAATGAGGGGTAGGGGTGCAGGAGGGGGCTCCAGGCTCGGGGGGGTGAGGTCAAGAATTCAGAATGCAGGAATTCAGCTGAACCGGTGCTCGGGGCAGGACGCACCCGTGGAGCCTTCTGCCTGACCCCACCTAGGAGCCGGACCTGCTGGCTGCTTCCGAGGCGCAGAGCGGTGCCCCAGGACAAGTAGGGACTAGCGTGACTTGGCTCCACAGCGCTGCTGACCGGACTTTTAACGGCCCAGTTGGCGGTGCTGACCAGACACACCAAGGTCCCTTTTCGACCGGGTGTTCCTGCCGAAAACCGGACACCTGGTCACCCTACCTGCCCGCCGCAACCAGGGTGCGCCCTCTTTGCCTGTGCCCCTTTGTGTCTTCCTGCTTGTTCCCCACAGGAAGCCTGGGCCATTCTCTCCACCTGTGTGTGGTACGTGTACATGTATGCGTCTGAATGCTTGTGTGTGCACACGGATGTGCATGCTTATATTTGCATGCATGCGTGTTTGTGTCTGGGCATGTGTTCCTTTGAACGTATACGTGCATGCTATTGTATATGTGATGCGTCCCTTTGTCTGTATGCGTGTTTGCACCTGTACGTGTGTTTGTGTGCATGCTTCTATGTGTGTAAACATGGCAGGGATGCACGTGTGTGAGCGCACGTTTGTGTGGGTGGTGTACGTGCACTTTCAGAATTGCTGGTTGTCCCTAAAACTCCTCCATCTATCTGGCTCCAGCTGAAGCAATGGTCACAGAGTGGCTCTTCTGTATATGCCCACAGCCTGGAAGGTGGATTTTCCACTTCACTGCCTTTCCCTTTATGTTAACGCTCTGTTTGTTTGGGTGATTAGGGAATGCTTTTGGCAGACTCATGGCAGGGGAGCCCTCTGCAGTGTTCAAAGCCCCCTCTCCCCTCCACTCATTATCCTTTGGCTAAGAATGAGGGACTATTTGCCTGAGAAACAGAATACAGCGGCTGAATGGCTGTAGTGGTGCTGGAACACGTCCACTTGCCCCGGCGCTCTGCAGGGATAGGGTCACGAGCGCCGGGATAGGGTTTCAGCCAGCAGTCAAGATCCGAGGCTGCAGTTTACAAGGGAGAAGAGCGTTTGTGTGACTCCCCTCTCTGGGGTCTAGGGGTCAGAGAGAGCCACGTCCAGGGGATGCCAAATAATGGCAAAGAAGTGGAAAAGAAACTAAGGTGACACCATAAATCCCATGGGAGTTCCCTTTACTTACATGGGGCCCTGCTCTCCAGGGAGTCCATGGGCGTTTGCCACTCCCGCTTGTCACTGGGATCAGGATTTGCCTGATACCTGGATCCTGACTGAACCCCTGTTCCCGTCAATGGCAAAACCTCCCCAGACTGCAGTGGGAGCAGGGATGGGCCCGTGGTAAATTGCAGACAGTTCTGGGGTATGTACAAGGTGAGGGGCAATAGAAATGTTAATATTTTTGAAAAAACCTAGCACCCTTCTGCCTAAGACCTCACAGCCACCCCTGGGTGGTATGTGCATTATCATCCCCTGCTGGGAGAACATCCCCTTCAGGTTGCTCTAATTCATGCACAGGCCACAGGTTACTTGCAGGCTTAAACTAGTGTAACTGGTGGATTCTCTGTATGTTGAAGTCTTTAAATCATGATGTGAGGACATCAGTGACTCAGCCAGAGGTTAGAGGTCTATTACAGGAGTGGGTGGGTTCTGTGACCTGCAACTTGCAGGAGGTTAGACTAGATGATCATGATGGTCTCTTCTGACCTTAAGTCTATGAGTTTATGTCAGAGGCTATGTCAGAGTCTATGTCACTGACCTCTGGAGAGTTACTCCTGATTTACTCCAGTATAAGTGAGAGGAGCATCAGTCCTGCCTTTCATATTGACATGGAAGCAGAAAACAAGATGGTGTAACAGAGAAACAGAACCCCAATGAATGCCATCTTGTTTGTCCCACACAGGTGTGTGTGCTGGTTTAGGGCACTGGAGTTCGGTTTCCTGATCATGTTTTCTTTAACACCAGAGGCTGCACCTAGGGGCCAGATTCTCAGCTGTTGTCAGTCAGCATAGATTTCGGTGGTGCTGCATCCGTTTACGTCAGCTGAGGATCTGGGACTGGATCTTCATCCATGTCTCAAGAGAGCGGAGCTTTAGAGGCCCTGAGCCAGGTGTTTAATGGAATTTGGATGTAGACAGTTGCTCAGTGGGATTCTCAAAACCACCTGCGGTGCCTAGGTGTGTTTGAAAATCCCACTTGGCGCCTCGCTGAATCTTGAGGTGCCTAAATCCTTTTAAAAACCTGCCACTCTGCCAACGAGTGATATCTGGGAATCTGAGCAGGAGCTTTCTATCAGCCTTGTGCAATCACTAACAACTAAAACTATTTGTTCCACTCTGGTGCATCAAATTCAACCGATTTCCATCAAAAGAGCTTTTTGCCTTTGATGCCCCTCAATTGGTTGTTTGAGCACCTCACGATGGCTTTGACCTTTGCATCTGGATTTCTGCTTTTGCAGGACACAAAGTAGTGTGGGGGGAGAGGGGGAGAGAAGCGACAGACAACGTGGCTAGAAGTGGATGGTTGCTGCAGCGTGTCCATTAGTTTCTCATCAGTGAAGTCGATGGAGATTGTCGATAGGACAGTGCTTCATGGTAAATATATTGTGTTGGTGTTCTGGCACTGATGGTTTTTCACATGGCTTTGGCAAAGGACTGCCCCAGAAAAGAGATATTGGGGCAGTTGGCATCTCAGAATATCCAACATCCTGCTTCATACGTGGCCATGTTAGCTTGCACTGCACAAGCCTAGCTAGCAGCCGATTCTGACACAGCATGATGTAGTGCTTAGACCAGGGACGTGGGCATAGGGAGACCTGAGTTCTTGTCTCTACCCTACCACTGGACCTGGAGGGTGAATCTGGGTGAGTCACATAGGTCAAGATTTTCCAGTGGTTTGTGACGGTGCGAGCCCAGTACATCCTAGAGGGGGTTCAGAAAGTGCCGAGCAGCTGCCTTTGTAAATTCAGGCCCCTTTAAGGTGTCTTAGGTTGAGCACCCAAAATCACAAGTCAATTTGGAAAATCATGGCTTTAACCTCTCTGTGCTGCAGCTCCCACCTGTAAAGTGGGGCCAGCAATCCTTCCTTTCTCCCAGCCTTTGCCTTACCCAGCTGGGATGCTCTCGGAGGCAGGGACCATCTCTCACGGTGTGTATGTACCGAGGACTATGGAGCTCTGATCTTGGTTGGGACCTCAAGTCTCTACATTCAGGGGCCTGCATTTGTCCATCAGGGAGGGTGATTAGCTGCCTCTTTGCATGGGCCCTCCTCTGCTTTGCATTCCCACCGTGTGTCCAGGGCAGGTAGCAAGCCGAGAAAGCAACATTTCCATTTCCCCAGCTGGGTCTCGGACTCCCTCTGCTCCCGACCCACCAGCCCCGTGGTGGGCATGGAGCTGTGCACACTGGCGCCGTAAGTGCTGTCAGTGCCAGGCGGGTGAGTGCTCCTGACGTGCAATTAACAAGGTGAGGACAAGGCAGGCAGAGAAATCCAATCTCCAGTCAGACGTGACTCGGAGGTGGCTGGTGTAAAAGTGCTTCCAGAAGCCTCTTGTCACCTTCATTAGGAAAGGCCAAAGCCAATCACCCCGGCGGTGATTTGAGGAGAACAGGGCTGTTATTAGGGTGATCTGTCACCAGAGCCAGCTCGCCATCCCCAGGGACATGCAGCAGCTAGCAGCAGCATGTTCCAGAGACAGTGGCCACTCCCCAATAGCCTCTCTGCCCTGTGGTCTCTCTGGACGGCCATCCTGCTCTGAGGCGCACACTCCAAGCCGGAGCACGGAGCTGGGGTGCAGGTCACAGAGGCAAAGCATCTCCTGACGCTGAGCTAACAATTGAGGCTGGGGCGGGTGACACACAAACCTGTCCCCACTGGAGGTTTTCAGAGTGTGTCACAAGTGTGGGGAGTTGGGCAGCCTCAGCCTGGACTCCAGCAGGGATTCGGCACAGAGCCCAATGCCGTGGCAGCAGCTGATCACCTCCCCTTCGGGAGGCAACATACCAAACAGCTGGATGAACCCAGTGGGCCAGTGGGTTTTGCGGGGAACTGACAGAGAGAGGGCCAGGGAGTCTCAGGAAGGCCAAGAAACCTGGAACCAAACCCCACCCAAAAGTGAGGGCCTGGAGAGGCCTCTACTCCCCAGTGGTGTTTGTCACCATTGTAAAGCCCCACAGGTTTGACCTCATCTGGCACAAATGGTGCCGTCTCTCTGGCTCTGGGCCTCTGCCTCTCTGATGGGGAGAGACCCAGCGCGGAATAACCGCCAGGGCCTACTCACCCCCTCAGGGAGTTGGGCCTGGCCGGGCTGGATTTCATGGGAGTTTTGCCAGTGACTTCGCTGGGATTTCAGCCAGAGCCCCCAGTAGAAGCTGTAGGGGCACCTCAAGGGGCATTATCCAGCCCAGCCCTCCCAATGATATGGGCCCAATGCAGCCTTCTGCACTGACACACTGTGCTGGGCCTCAGGTACCCTTTGCCCAGCTGTAAAGAGACACGCCAGGGATTAGACTGCGTTCGAGTGATAATAGTACCCCATAACATTGGCCCCTGTCAAGGTTCCTTCCCCACTCTGAACTCTAGGGTACAGATGTGGGGACCTGCATGAAAACCCCCTAAGCTTATTTTTACCAGCTTAGGTTAAAACTTCCCCAAGGTACAAACTATTTTACCTTTTGCCCTTGGACTTTATTGCTGCCACCACCAAGCATCTAACGAATATATAGAAGGGAAAGAGCCTGCTTGGAAACATCTTTCCCCCCAAAAAATCCTCCCAAACCCTACACCCCCTTTCCTGGGGAAGGCTTGATAAAAATCCTCACCAATTTGCATAGATGAACACAGACCCAAACCCTTGGATCTTAAGAACAATGAAAAAGCAATCAGGTTCTTAAAAGAAGAATTTTAATTGAAAAAAAGTAAAAGAATCACCTCTGTAAAAAGCAGGATGGTAATACCTTACAGGGTAATCAGATTCAAAACATAGAGAATCCCTCTAGGCAAAACCTTCAGTTACAAAAAGACACAAAAACAGGAATATCCATTCCATTCAGCACAGCTTATTTTCTCAGCCATTTAAACAAAATAGAATCTAACGCATATCTAGCGAGATTGCTTACTAAGTTCTAAGACTCCATTCCTTTTCTGTCCTCGGCAAAAGCATCACACAGATAGAGAGAGCCTTTGTTTCTCCCCACCTCCAGCTTTGAAAATATCTTGTCTCCTCATTGGTCATTTTGGTCAGGTGCCAGCGAGGTTATCCTAGCTTCTTAACCGTTTACAGGGTGAAAGGGTTTTTCCTCTGGCCAGGAGGGATTTTAAAGGTGTTTATCCTTCCCTTTATATTTATGACAGCCCCATAACTCTCTCCACCCTCCTGCGCCAGGCATAGGCCACTTGCTAACTGCCAGGGGCAGGCAGCAGTGCCACAAGGTCAGCTTAGTGCATCCTGGGCCATTTGGAGCTTTCCTGCATCTTTCCTCTCCTAGAAGGCAGCTGGTCTTTGGACACCCGATCTAAATGAGATGGGCCGTTGGACTGATCTGCTCTGACAATTCCTGTGTCCCTACCTTGGGTCTCTTTCCCCCTTAAGCTTGTTGCTCTCCATAAGGCCCCTGAATTCCCACCTGCTACCCAAAGGGGCCACTCCAGGACTCAGTCTGGTTGTCTCTTTTTTCAGTGAAAAAAGATAGCGAGCCTGGCAAGCCGCCTGACTAGGAACCCGGCTGCTTGTGGTCACAAAGCAGAGTGAGAAAATGCCAACAGAGTAGCAATGCTGCTCGAGCAAATGGCATCCGCGCTTGGTTAAAACAGCAGCTCTCAAACTTTCCTGTACTTGGACCCCCACCCCAGCGTCCTCCCCTCCTGTTTAGCAATATGGGGAGGACGGGGTGGCCGTGACCCCCGATACCTGTTTGTGGCCCCACATTGAGAACTCCTGTGTCACAGGTATTGATTAGCGCACACAAACATCCCTAGGGGATTTCAAGAGAAAAGCTCATTCTCCTGGAGCTAGGCTTTTGGGTTGGACGATGCAAACGAGAAAAGGAGAGTGGCTTCAGATTAGCCCTTCGGTTTGACAGCACTTAGCCATGATACCGCACTTGGCATTTCCAGTCACTGAGCAAACATTAACTGCTTAATCCTCCCCGCAGCCTGGAGGTAGGTAAATAGGACTCACCCTTCTGCAGAGGCGGAATCACCAGCTCTGGTAAAGTGACTTGCACAAGGCCAATGGCAGCACTTCACTACTCTCCAGTGCTGGTCCCAACGCAGCAGCTTCCACCAGCAGCAATGCTGCAGGGCTTGAGAAGGTTACGGTCACGCACATTTCTGTAAGGAAGAGCTGGAGTCCAAACTCAGGAGTCCCTGGCTCCTTGGCCCACGTCCAGACTATTCTTTATTTACATTGTGGTAGCACGTAGCAGCCCCCCCATAACACTAGAGCCCCATTGTCCTGGGTGCTGCAAGTACACACGGTAAGAGACAGTCCCTCCCCCAAAGAGCTTGCAATCTAAAGGAAAGAGACAGACAAAGGGTGGGGAAAATGTTACAGGTAAGGAACTGAGACACAAAGTGACTTGCCCAAGGTGATGCAGGAAGTCTGTGGTACAGCAGGAAATTGAACCCAGGCGTCCTAAGTCCAAGGCCAGTGCCTTATTCACAGGACCACCCTTCTCTGTCTAGTAAGCCCCTAGCTTTCCTTATTAGAAGGTTTTGACAGCCATCAGGAGCTCTCAAGACCAATTCATCCTCCCTTACCCCCATTGATTTCAGTGGGACTGTTTGTCTAGTAAGGGATTAATCAACCTTAAGATGGCAGAACTGAGCCTTTCAGCTGGAAATCTGTGAGCTTGTTAGGGGATATTAGAAATTGAGATCCCCCTAAGCCAATGGCCTTTATTCTCCTTGTATCTGTCTCATCTCAGGTTTTAGTCCACTGACAGCTCCATGAATCAAGCCTTACTTGACAATTCAGGGCTGTTGGTGAAGATCTCTACAGCCCTGTACCCAGTCCCATAGCAAGAGAGCGTCACTCCATTAAATCAGTGGCCAGGAAATGCAGTATTCAGAAAAGCAACCTATTTTTTCTGCCCAGGTGCAATTCACCCCCGCGCTGCAGGCCCGGCACAATCTCTGCACCCCATACTAGCCCAGTCAGGCTCCGGTGGGACTCAGAAGGTGCTGGCCTGTTGCACCAGGGTGAATCTCATCTGCAGGGCGGGGCCAGCCTGCAGCATTTTCTGCCTCAGGAAGTCGGGTAGCTGGGCTTAAGGAAGGGCTGGCTAACTGGTGTAATGCTACATGCTAAGATATGCGTCATCGAACTTCATGCTTCATGCCATAAGGTGATGACTCTAGGAGTCCGGAAGGACTTGCTTTGCCCATACACAACATAGCATAGCTGGCCAGGTGCATATTAGTATGAGGGGTTTTCTCCATTCCTCTGATGCATCAGCTATTAGCCATGGCTGGAGCCAGGATACCAGACTTCAGGGGCCAGCTATGGTTCCTCCAACTCCCAGGTTCCTCTTCCCCCCCAGAGGTTCCTTCCTTCCTTCCTTCCTAGACACAGGTGCTGCATTGTTCTTCCAGGTGCCTCAGGGAGAGTGGAACAATACGCTGTCTCGGGACAAAGACAATGAGATTCCGTGCCGGCGCATGCGGAGCGGGAGCTACATCAAAGCCATGGGGGACGACGACAGTGAAGATTCAGAAACCAGCCCCAAACCTTCCCCGAAAACTGCGGCTCGGAGGCAGAGTTACCTCAAGGCCACCCAACAGTCCCTGAGTGAGCAGAGCACCGCACACAGGTAACCAGATCAGGGCTTCTTTGCACCCAGGGGCTCCAGGGTCAATCCCAGGGTGGTCCATGGAGTTCTGACGATGGCATCCACATCTAACCTGGAGCATTGCATGCTGGGCCTTCCAAAATCCATGTTGAAGATGGGTCGGGGTGCCATCTCCTTCATTTTTTTCCAGCTGAGTGTGACCTTCAGCCTCATGGGAAGTTATCAATGCTGCCTTCATTTGGGCAGCGGTTGGGCACCCTGGGAGGGGCAGGTTGGGAAGCAGGGAGTGAGAGGAGGATAAAAATGAAGAAGACGAAGATAAGGTGGAGGAATGGAGCATTGTTCCCCAGTGATTCTAAACTAACCCTAGGTGTGTGAAATTGCATAGGATCTCTGTCCCCACGGCATGTTGGTTTGGAGAGTAGGAATAAGACATAGGGACAGGTCCTGAGGCAGTGTATTTTGGCGGTGTACCTTGCCTTCAGTGGAGCTACAAGGGTTTACACCTAAGAGGATCTGACTCTTAAAGAGGAGTGAAGCTTAAACAAGGCGAAGCTGCTTAGACATGGAAGATGACTTGTAGCAGGGTGTCTCCCAGCATGGCCACATGTTCACATTCATATGCTGGCCTTTGGATCCCAGAATCCCTTTTCACTGTGGCACCTCCTTTGATGTGCTACTGCAGCTAATCTGAAGGATTCTGGGGAGCATCTGTAAGTGAAAGGCACCCACAACAACTTGCATGGGATGGGATAGGGGACCGGGTGGGTTGCCAAGCTGGATGGAGGACAACAGCAAGAAAAGATGAGACCAGGAGAGGGGAGCCAAGGCCAAGTATTTGGGGTGGGGAGGTACCAGCTGTCTGGGACCCAAACAGAAAGTGAAGCAACTGGAGCGTAGCAAGGGAGAGTGAGATGTAAGAAGGTCCCACCTGTATATGGAGTAGGTGCTGCTACATACACCCTGTAAACAGCTGCTCCCTCAGCAGCCCATATGCTCTCCCCTGACTAGCTGTCCTGGTGCTGATTCCCTGAGCCCTTTAACAGCACTGGATTGAAATTCACAGAGGAGACAAAAAGTGGGAGACACTGCCAACTCCAGTGAGGACAGAGAGTGAGCACAAAGGGACCAGGAGGGGGTAGACGTGGAGACAGAAAATTAACCGAATGTGATTCGGCTTGGAATAATACAAGCTAATATGTCCGGGGGGAAGTAATCAGAGACACCAGCAGGGCGGGGAGCGCTGGGGAGCAGCAATGTGCAGAGACCTCGGCGCAGTAGTGGATTGCAAATTAGATGCAGCTTTACCGCGTGATACAGCAGGAACAAGAATGCGGTTTGGAGGGTGGCATTGTGAGAGCATCTGGTCACCAAACAGGGAGGTAACAGCCCCTGACTAGGGGCTTGGCTCTCCTCTTACTACACCGCTGTGAACCCAGTGACTTCCGCACGGGTTCTCCTGATTCACAGCAACATAGGAGAGGAGAATCAGGCCCTGCACAGCTCTGGGGCGTCCGGCCCTCGGGTATCGCATTCACCTCTGCATGCCTCAGTCCCAGGAAAAAGAGGACAAGCTGGGGGGAGTTCAGCAATGCCGTGACTCAGAGGCGAGATCAAGAGTGGAATGGCAAGAGAGGTGCTTTCCGTAAGGCCATCCAGGAGCAGGGAGGAGTTATATGGAGGCACAGGATGACACTGAACCAAGGAAAGTGTTGCCTGGCTCTCAGGCAGTGAGCTCTGTCAGGCTGCGCACAAGTGTCCCACGGGGAGCGGTGCAAGGCCTATCACTTGGGGTGGGTAAGCCAAAGCACTAGAAAACGTGCTCTAGGGACCATTAGAGAGACAAGGTGGAGGCAATGATATCTTTTGTTGGACCAGCTTCTGTTGGGGGGAGAGACAAGGTTTCGAGCCACAGAGCTCTTCTTCAGGGCTGGGCATCACAGGGACCGGACCAGCTATGACTACACTGCATTATAGAGACCCCGTGCACTGGCCCTAGGTGACTGGACTAGAGGCGGGTGAATAGGGGCTTGTCTACACTACAGGTTGGGTTGGTGTAATTTATGTCACACAGGGGTGTGAATAAGCCACCCCCTGAGTGACATAAGTTACACTGACCTAAGCGCCAGCAGGGACAGCACTACCCCCTCTGGTGGAGGTGGAGTGGTTACGCCAACGGAAGAGCGTTTTCACCAGACGCGCTACAGTGGCCCAGCTGCACCGGGACAGCTGTAGCACTTCTAGTGTAGACTAGCCCTGGGTCTGTTCCCTCTCGAACGCCCGTACCTGAGTGAATAAAGTCACATGTCCCACGTTCTGTCCTGTGCCTAGCTCTGTTCTTCTGACCTTTGCCCTGCTCCCTCATTCCCAAGTGGGCAAGAGAAATGGGAGGATCTGAGCACAAACTGAACGTATCCAAACTCAGTAAAACACCCCATCCAGGCGAAGGGCTGCCACGGGACTAACTGGTGAATAAAGGAATCCACCCCTCTCTTAGCAACCGTGTGAGGCCGAACGCCATCTGCTGGCTGCTCTGCCTTGCTTTTCCATCACCTCCAGTTATTTTTAGGTACCTCCTGTTTAGAGTCCTGTCACTTATCAGGAGTGGGCCATTGAGATCCAGACTGGCCAACAAGCATAAATAGCACCTGCTGCTGCTCCTGCCCATTCAGGGATTCTCACCAGCCTTGGGGAAACCTTCCCTGAGTTGCCCATTAAAACTGGCCTGTGTTTGGTGAAAAGGTCAATGGACGAGACTGTTTATCCGCAGCAAGACCAGCGGGTTGAGTCTCCAGTCTTTGCCAACCTAAAGGGGGATCTGACCTGCAGTACTGGGGTATAGGGGGGGAGTCCAAGTAGAAATAGGGAGATGAGGAACCTCGGTATCTTGATAGATTGAACGGAGGTGCAGAACAGTGAGTCAGGTCTCCTGGGTTCTAATCTCAGCTCTGCTACAGACTCACTGTGTGACCTTGGGCAAAGCACTTGCCCACATTCTGCCTCAGTTTCCCCAATGGAAAAATAGTCTTAGTAGTATTGATCTACCTTATGGGGGGCGGGGGGAGTGTGGATCAAGTGCATGGGGATCCTGGAGTAGAAGGCACTATGCATTTGCAAAAAGTTGCTGCTAATTCTCCTGACTGCTCCTACCCATCACACTACTCCTGCTCCAGCAAGGAGAGGTATCCGTGTTCCCCAAACAGCTGGAGAGAGCCCCTTTGGGCAGAGTCATCTCAGCAGCTTGATGAAAGTGCCAAACACTGTAGTGCAGAGGATAAGGGACACCTCTTCCTGCAGGCCACCTGAGCTCAGCCAGTGGGTTCCCATCGTCTGAGCTGAGCTGTCTTGGGCAGAGCCCTCATCTGGAGCTTGCCTCCTCTGTTGGTCCAAGGCTGTTAACTTCCAGGGCACAGCGTGAAGTCAAACCCTGCTGTCCACACTCAGGCAAGCCCCTCCGTGGGAGATTTGCCTAAGGAAGCACTGACTGAGTAAACCACCCATCAGTTTGGGCCCAGCTCTCTCTCCTGGTAGGCGGTCGGCCTAGGTAGGTGATGGGGAGTGTTGGAGGGGAACCGTGAGGGGGGCAATTTTGCTGTTACTTTTTATTGGTGCATCTGACAAGCCCGGAGACAGTGTAAGGGGACAGTATTACACCCTAGGACTAAAGTAAACCCTGTGGCCTCCATTCCCAGCGCATTTCCCTCGCAATCTGTTTGGAAACAGGATGAGTGAGGAGTGATGGATAAACAGCCACAGGATCCTTCCTTACTCATGCCCATCAGCACCTCATTAGTTGGCTGGACACAAAGACTTGCCAAAGTACCCTGCTGGGGGTCTGGGCTATTCATCAGAGCCCTGACCAGAAGATAGGGGATTACGCTGACCTCCATGACAGATGATCACATCAGGACGAGGGGCATCGGGGCCAGATCCAAAGCTCATTAGAGTCAATGAGAAAACTCCTGTTGATGTCAGAGGGCTTTGGACCGGGCCCTCAATGGCAAGGTTGGTCATGGACTCCAGCGGGCGCCGGTCCAGGCCCAGTTTGTTTCCTGGATCCTTGAAGAGGCCCTGAGTTACGTGCTGGTGGCTGCACAGAGGCCTGCAGGTTGAACCCAGCTGCCCGCTTTCCCAGGCCTGCAGCAGAGTGTCCTGCATTGCAGGCTCTGGGGGTCACTGCGTGGCACTGCCCATGATCAGCCATCCAGAAGCGGCACTAGGCGTTCCTTTAAAATATGGCCCATGAGAGTCTCTTAGCAAGATGAGTTTGGGGAGGGACCTCTGCGCTTCCACTTCAGCATGCCCGGCAGTGCCTGAGGTGCAATTCTGTGGAGCAGTATTGCCACCCAGTGGCCATTCAGAGTTATCCTGCCCAGGTGTATATGTCTGTATAAACCAAGGTCCCAAGAGAGTCCCTGTGGAACAATTTTGCCAGAGGATGCTGGGAAGGCCAAGACTATAATAGGGTTCAAAAAAGAACTGGATAAGTTCATGGAGGATAGGTCCATCAATGGCTGTTAGCCAGGATGGGTAGGGATGGTGTCCCACCCTAGCCTTTGTTTGCCAGAAGCTGGCAATGGGCAACAGGGGGTGGATCACTTGATGATGACCTGTTCTGTTCATTCCCTCTGGGGCACCTGGCATTGCCACTGTCGGAAGACAGGATACTAAACTAGATGGACGTTTGGTCTGACCCTGTGTGGCCATTCTTATGTTGTTAAGAGATAACCCAGTGTTCCTGAATCATCCCACGGGCTGCCCAGGTTAGGCACAGATTCGTTCCAACACTGTTACCTGTCTATGTGGTATGGCAAGGGGAATTTATCCATCATGGATCAGTGGCTCAGAGAAATCAGAATTAATTTGAAACGGATAATTACCAGCACCTGAATTAGCCTACCACACCTGTGGTGTGGCCTAGCATGTCTGGGATATGGCCTAGGACATGTATAACATGGCCTCGCATGTATGTGGCAGGAGTAGAGATGCTGCTGTACCTGCTGTTTTCCCTGTCTCCTGCATAAATGAGTCACCCTCCCCCAAACCACATCCCATCCCATACCTGAAAAGCAGAAAGGAGGACCCTCTCCCTCCCCTCCCCGGCTCTTGTTCCTTCCTAGGAACTGAGATGAACACAGATAAATAAGCTGTTGCCCTGTTTCATGATTGCTCCTTCCTAGGTTCAGCTCTCACACTGGAGGGGTGAAATCCTCGTGAGTAGCCAATGCGTGTCCAGCAATGCCAACCCCAAACATTCAGAAATCATGACTCAGTGCCCCAAAATCATGAGGTGGGAGGTGTCTTTAGAATTTGCCTCATGGTGTTGGAGCCTTTAGGGGTCACGTTTTCAAGCTTTTCTCTGCAGCCACAAAGGCTAGAGATGAAAACTGAAAGGGTCAGCTCATAACCTAGGGCTTTAAGAAAAACCACCAATGTTGCAAGTCTTGCAACAAAATCAGAAGAGTCAGCAACACTGTGTGTCCCCATGCAATGATCATGAGAGCCAATATAATGCTAGAGGTGGATAGATCCGAGAATGTCCATGACATCCCCTACCCCATCAAAGCAACAGAGTATCATTTCATGTAGGCAAACACCTCCCAATATCCAAACTTGGATCTGAGCCCTGTCTCCTGGGCAGGGCACAAGTTGCAAGAAGACTGTCATAAAAGAGCGTCGATAAGCAATGTGCGTGGCGTTGGGTAACTGTGGTGCCACAGGGCCCATTTTATCCTGTGTGTTACAGCAGTCCCTCTCAGTGCCAGATGAGCTCACGGCCCCCTTGTGCTAGGTGCCCTGCACACACACAGTGAGGCCCTGCCCAGAAGAGTTGGCGATTAGAAGTGCTCAAGAATTTCATAGAATAAGCCATTTTCCATCAACCCCCCTTTTTCTGACCAGTCCCAGTTGCAGTCTAGAGGCAGAGAAGAGGCCCAGAGCTGGGAGGTGACTTGCCTAGGCCAGCAGTAACACAGCTAGGAAAAGACCCCAGGTTCCCTGACTCCCAGGCTCACGCCCTATCCACTGGTCCACACTGCCTTTGTGTCTGATGCTTGCTGTTCATGCTGTGCCCCAGAGGAGTGGAGGAGAGTCCAGCGTGGCAGTCAGTGCCTAGGCTAACCCCCATCACTGTGCTTGGTTAATTTGGGGGACAGGGACACGGACGGGAGGGAGGTCTGGCATCTATCCTCTCCCCCCACCCTTTCATTTCAGCACGCTGAAAGGCCTCACATCTGGGCCAGCCATGGGTCTGTCTGCCCAAACTCAGCATAGCCAAGCCTCAGGCAGCTCTCAAAAGCTCAGCAAGGTGCTTTCCTTCTACTCCTGTCCTCCCAGCACTGAATATGGGGCTGAGCCCTGCATTCTTGGAGCCTGATTGGCTTCTGGATTTCCTTGCACTGCATAAATGAGCCCAGCGGAGGGTGCCAGAGGGTGACGTCTGCCTGAGCACTTGCCCTTTCCTGCAGATGGAAGGCTTGGCTAGTTGCATTGAGGGTTATTTGCCAACCCCCATGGCTGCCTCTCTCATCTCCTGCTAGGCTGGGGCTTCCTCTCAGTCTCTCTCTCCCTTTGCCCTGCAGGAGCCTGGACCGCCTGGACTCTGTCGAGATCCTCTTACCTCCAAAGTTCCCAAGTTGGGAGGAAGAATACAACCAGCTCACTGACAACATCGATGAGTCCAGCTGCATCAGCCAGGTGAGCGTGAGCAGCATCAGTTCCACCCAAAGCCAGCCGCAACAGGGCGGGCAGGACGCAGGTAGGGATGGTCCCAGAGGAAGAGGAAGGGGATTGGTAGGCGAAAGGAGACAGTAGGGTGGGTGGTGGGAAGGGATTTTCCTTTGTGCCACAAAACCAAGCAGGGTGCATGCAGCTGATGGGAAGCTACTCTCTTTCAGCATTGCCAGCACACCCAAATTCAGGCATGTAACCTCCTGGCTAAGTCAGCAAACAGCTCTGCTAATGCACTGGAATCCTGATCTGTAGTAGCCCGCCGGTTCCAGTCCTGGGCCTCCACACAGCTCTGCCAATGCCGCTGAATTCAGACCCAGCTACCCAGTGGGATTTCAGTCCTGGGGCCCACCACAGCCCTGTAAATGGACATTAATGATGAAATACCAAACCTGCTGCTGCCCTAGGCCTTGGCATCTGCACATCTCTGCCAATTCAGCTCAGGGCTTGTCTATACACAGAGTTGCACTGGTTTAGCTAAAGGTGTGATGTTGCAGCGATTGAATTAAACCAGTGCTGCTTTGAGTGGGAACACTGTGCAGCACTTTAAACCCGGTGTATATCCATTTAGCTTGCAAATTGACAGCTGCAACCTATGCCGAAGTGAGCCCAGTTTACGCAGATGTAAGAGTGTCTGCACACAGCACTGCATGGCTTTAACTCAGTTGATGCTGTGAGAGATGTGAGACCTTGGAAGCGAGGAAACTTCTGTTATAGAAGTGAGATGTGCTAGATGCCATAGCCACCGGGATTAGTAATAAACTTTTGTATCTGGAAATGGTATCTATATCTTTGGGAGATGTTGTATTCTAGCTCCATTAGGGAGGGCTACCAAACATCCTGCAGGAACCAAAATCAGTGGGGGTTAATTACTGCAAATCCCTGGAGCTGTTCCCTCTCCTGGGACGTACCACTGACTGGGAGAACTGCAGAGACTGCTTCGGACTGGGTTCAAGAGGACCAGGAGACAAAGAAAAAGCTTGTGATGAAAAGGGCTAGCCTGAACTGACTGGGGGTGGGGGGCTCTTTCTGAGCCACAGACTGACATGAGATTGTAACCAAGAGGGCAAACCCCTGCTGGAAGGGTTTGAAAAACTGGAAGCCTCCTAGGGTCTCCCTGTGGAAGATGGGTAACCCCTGGTAAGCACAGCATGCATTTAGACTGTTGTTTTATTCTCTGTTTTCTCTGTAATGCTTTTGTCCTAAAATAAATGTATTGTGCTTTGTGAAAGCTGGGAACCATTGTCATTGTCCCGGGGAGAGAGTGAGCGGCAGCCACTGGACCAAGGTTAGGCCTGCTGGGATAAGCACAGTGAATTGCAGGGGCACGGCAAGCCTAAAGTCCCAGTGTGAAGGGAGAGGGACGTGGGTCGCCACCTATAGAGAGGGGATGACTGGAGGCCTGAGTTCTAACGGGGTGTCCTTGAGCACACAATGAAGCCCTGGAACTGGTGCAACTTTGTGTGCAGGCCAGGTCTAAATGGGTGGGCTCCTTCACCAGCCCAGGAAAGAGTAAGTGCTCTGCCTCAGGACAGGTCTGCACTACAGACTTGCATCAGCGCAGCCGCACTGATGCCGCTACGCCACTGTCGCGCTTCAGGTGAAGATGCTGTAAACGGAGGGGAGAGAGCTCTCCTGTCAGCTCCACCTCCGGGAGAGGCGGTAGCTGTGTCGGGGAGAGAAGCTCTCCCACCTACACAGCACTGTCTACATGGAGAGTTACGGTCACTATAACTACGTCCTTCAGGGGGGTGGATTTTTCACACCCTTGAGTGACTTAGCTATAGCCAAGTGTGTAGTGCAGACCTGTCTGTTTCAGGCCCTCGCCTCAGGGCACAACTCATTATCTCAGCCCTTAGAAAGAGGACATCCCCTTCCCTTAAATCCCTTGCTGGAGATTAGACAGGCAGGTAGCCCTTAGCTCTTTCCAGACTGTTTTACCCAGTCACACCAGGCCTCCATCAGTAACAGCAGACCGTGTCTCTCTACACACATGCACACACAGACACACACACATCATGCTGCTCCTGAGCCTGCCCTGCTCACACACTGCCAAGTTTGCCATAGCATGTGCTGGGTGAAGGCAGCCTGGTGTGGTGATTCGAGCCTGGGGCTGGACATCAGGAAATCAGAGTTCTGTTCCCAGTCACTAGTGGGTGCCAGAGAGCAAGACAGGCCAACACTAAACACTCAAATCCAGGTGTTCGGATTCAGGATTGTAGTTCCTTTACCTCTCAGTTTCTCTACGTGTAAAATGGGGATAGATCTTTGTAAAGCACTTTGAGATCCTCAAGGAAAGATGCTAAATAGATGCCAAATATTATCCACCAGGGAGTATTTATTACAGTTAATTATTATTCTTTTTTCAGAGTAGCAGCTGTGTTAGTCTGTATCCGCAAAAAGAAAAGGAGGACTTGTGGCACCTTAGAGACTAACCAATTTATTTGAGCATAAGCTTTCATGA
The DNA here is from genome assembly GCF_965152275.1 of Natator depressus. NCBI lineage: Eukaryota > Metazoa > Chordata > Testudines > Cheloniidae > Natator > Natator depressus. The sequence continues at coordinate 25,552,011 of NC_134246.1, forward strand.
GCTACAGCTCACTTCATCGGATCTTCATCATACTTTGTAGATCACCAACAACGTGCTGGGTGTTTGGCTATCCGGACACTTAGCTAGGGACCAGCACACTCATTTCATATGTGAACTAATCTCTGGGGATATCTACACTGCAGCTCGGGCAGACATATCTGCATTAGCTCTGATTGAGATTGCGCCTTAAAAAGAGAAGAGCAGCCATGGTGGGGTGAGCAGTGGGACGGGCTAGCCACTCCGAGTGTGTACCTAGTAGTGTCTTGGACAGGGCTGCCCTTGTGGCAGCTAGCCTCTCCTGCCACTTATGTTGCTGCAGCTATTTTTATCGGACTAGCTAGATCAGAGCTGGCAGGGATATGTCTGTTCAATATCTTTATCAATGATTTGGATAATGGCATAGAGAGTACGCTTCTAAAGTGTGCAGACAATACCAAGCTGGGAGGGGTTGCAAGTGCTTTGGAAGAAAATTCAAAATGATCTGGACAAACTGAAGAAAGGGTCTGAAGGAAATAGGATGAAATTCAATAAGGACAAATACAAAGTATTCCACGTAGGAAGGAACAATCAATTGCACACATACAAAATGGGAAATGACTGCCTAGGAAGCAGTACTCCAGGAAGGGATCTGGGGGTCATAGTGGATCTCAAGCTAAATATGAGTCAACAGTGTAACACTGTTGCAAAAAAACCCAAACATCATTCTGGCATGTATTAGCAGGAGTGTTGTAAGCAAGACACAAGAGTTAATTCTTCCTCTCTACTCCATGCTGATAACTAGAGTACAGTGTCCAGTTCTGGGTGTCACATTTCAGGAAAGATGTGGATAAATTGGAGAAAATCCAGAGAAGAGCAACAAAAATGATTAAAGGTCTAGAAAACATGACCTATGAGGGAAGATTGAAAAAATTGGGTTTGTTTAGTCTGGAGAAGAGAAGACTGAAGGGGGGAAATAATAAGAGTTTTCAGCTACATACAAGGTTGTTACAAGGAGGGAGAAAAAATGTTCTTGTTAACTTCTGAGGATAGGACAAGAAGCAATGGGCTTTAATTGCAGCAAGGGAGGTTTAGGTTGGACATTAGGAAAAACTTCAGTGTCAGGATAGTTAAGCACCAGAACAAATTGCCTAGGGAGGCTGTAGAATCTCTGTCATTGGAGGTTTTTAAGAACAGGTTAGACAAACACCTGTCTGAATGGTCTAGCTATTACGGAGTCCTGCCTTGAGTGCAGGGGACTGGACTTAATTACCTTCCAATCCTACACTTCTATGGTTCTGAGTTGGAGACTGCACCTTCCAACTCCAGTACAGCCATACCCTATGTTTGAGCCCAGATCTCTAGTGGGAACAGCTGGAGCAGAGGGAATACTTAGCTTGTGCTCAACATCAGACTAAGAGTACTGTCTAAAATCTCAACCCCAGCTCCCAATTAAGTCAATGGGAGACTTTCCCTGGACTTCACTAGGAGTTGATCCAGACACTAAGTATGAATGATTTCTGAGATGTGCGGAGGGATTCACTTCTATTTCAATAGCTTTATTGGCATGACAAAGGGTACCAATGTTACCAAAGGGAACACACCAAGTGTCTTGATCAAACTCAGCCCTGGTGTAACTCTGCTGCTTCACTGGAGTTCCACCTGCCTAAACAAGGGCTGACTTTGTCCCTCTGAACTTGAGATGTGTTTTGCAGCAGTGATGGGATTCCGTAGACCATTGACCCACCCCCCAAGTGACAGCAAGCACTGATGCTAATGCAGGACTTGTCCCAGCCTGTCCATCTTGTGTGTCTGGCCATGTGTGATTCGGTGGCAGGTTGTGAGGCCATTTGTGATGTTGCCTGTTGTCCTCCCAAAGTTGAGCACAGTTTTTCTTCCTCTCTTTGGCCATTTCTAAGAGCTCCCCAAAGCATTTTTCATACTTTGTCCAGTGAAGCAGACAACAGTTTCTCTCCATTCCAGTGTCTCTCATGTCATGCTGATTTGCAAGGCTGCCAACTAGCCAACAGAGATGAGCCTAAGTCACCGAGTTTTATGCAGATTTGGATATATATCAAAACTTCCCTAAAGTCTGAGGCTCTGCAGGTTTTGGTTTCTGGTTCGGCCCTTTATAGCTATGGGTACAGACAGCCAAGTTCTGATCTGAGAATGATCCAGACCCGAATCTTTCCAAATTCGGAACATCCACATTTTGCAGCTGACCCCATCTGTGTAACGGGCCAAACCAAAGCCCCAGATCTGACTCCTCTTAACTGTGGGGAGATTCTGAATCCAGATTCTCACAGTGATGCATCTTGGGCCCATGTCTTGTAGTAAGGTATCTGCCGGAGACAATATTCTGGGTAGGGTCTCAGATCCTGTGGTAATGGGCACAACATACGAATAGACTAGAATAGAGGAACCAGCATTTTGTGTCTTTGCAGCATTCACTCCAGCAGGCAGAGTGTTTTCTTTTTAAGGTGAAGCAAATACTGTTTGGCTTTGAATAGGATTGGTTGTGTCATGGCACCGTTGTTGTGATATTGGGGGGGTTAGTGCAGGCCAGGCCATGCTGTGGTAACACTGGTTCAGTGGTGGTAGTGTGGGCATAGACCAGGCTCAGGCTGTTGTATTGCCTTGTTCTGAGCAGGGTTAGGTGATAAGCTGATTAAAATACCCTCTCCCTGTCTACACCAGTGCTCCCACTCTTGCTAGCGCCAGAGGAGCTGAGCTGATCCCAGAGCAAAGGCAGCAGATGGGCTGCGAATGCTCGGGGCAGACACAAGTTGGTAAGAATGGAGTGTCTCCTCATCCGATTGCTGGTTTGCATCTGGCAGAGCTTTGGGGTGGAGGGAGAATCTGAAGTGTTGGCTGAGCTGGTGCCAGAAGCTGAGCCTTCGTGCACATGTTGCAATCAGCTGTGGGAACGGTCCTGACTCTACTCCTGTGCCCAGAGAGTTCCTGTGGATGCTGGCCTGTCGGTGCAGGTTGTCTGCTGGGATTTTGTCCAATTTCTTACAGTCACTGGTAGTTGTTGGGCCTTCAGCATTTGTATCTGTGTATTATGATCGACTAAATGTGTCCAGCGGCGGCTTTGTGGCCTGGAAGAGTCCCGTGGAGCTTTATCTTGTTGTATCTGTGCAGCCATCTTAGCAGCCAGCAAGGAGGGGGCAGATTCTGCTATTCTGACACTTCAAGGGGTCTCCAGATAGGTGGCAACAGAGAGGGTAGCAGCTGCAGTTCTCGGGGGGAACATCTGTTTGTCCCCCACTGTCTGCAGTTCCTGTGGAATGACTCTATGTTTAACAAGGCCCCGGGTCTTGTGCTTTAACCTTCTCCAACTCTTTCTTCCAGATATTTGGACAGTCCTCATTTATCCCACAGATATTTACACACGGAGAGCAGGTACCGTCCCTCTGACATTTTCCTGTCGCCCCCTGTGGATGTTTTTTCTGTTGCCTTCTATGGATGTCTCCCCCTGGACCAGTTTAATAAAGGCCGTGTGTCTGAGGGTGCAGCATGTCATAAGAAATTGTATCAGGGAGTGGCCTGTAGGGAGGGGTAGAGAAATGTTGCGGTGGGGAGGAGGGGAGACGCAATAAATGTTCTACAGAAGCCTCTGGTGTCAGGACAGGGAGTGAAATATTTGCTACACTGAAGCCACTAATGCATCTTCAGAGAAAGTCTCTTTGTGTTCCTTGGTCACAACCCTTTAGCCAGTCGTTTGACACGATAAAAGCTTTGGGAAATGAGCAGGGCATGTACTGTCTGGTGCTTGCATGATCCTGGTGTCCTGGATTTGACTGAGCCAAAATGATCAGCATTCAAATCTCCAGCCTGGATCTTCCCAGCCCAGCTTGCTTTGGAGCTCAGATGGGAGCCAAGCAGCATCCATAAGATTGCGTGTGTACTTGGGAGTGTGTTTCTGTGCATGTGAAAGACTAGAAGAGTGTATGTGTGAGAGAGGGAATGGGTGTGGCTGAGTGTAGGTGTGAGAACACCCCAGAGCCTCATCTCCCACTCAACCTTTCTGATCTAGCGCCCGCTGAGGCCAGTGGGGCTCCAGTGAGGGTTGATCAGACCCCTGGAGATCAGGGTAGGGGGCACTTTGAATAACTTCCAGGAGACTTTGGGAAAAGGGTGAGAAAGAGCAGACAGTTGGGCGTGGAGGTAAATTACAGAGGTGGGGCTAAGAGAGAGATAATTATTATTCTTGCAGTCAGACCAGAACACCTTGTTGACTAATCACTTATCTGTATTTACTGGTATGTTTATTAATTTCAGTCCAGCTCTTATTTTATCTGAACCCCTCCTTAGTTAAAATCTGACATGATTATCTGCTTCTACGGCAAGCTAATGCCAGCCTGGGATGGACCCAGGGCATACAGGAAGCAGGGGAAGCTGGGATGGAGCTGGAGTGATGATTGGGAAGCAGAGAATGGAGCAGCCTTCAGAGAGGTTGCACTGCCTGGTCTCTGGGTCCCCGCCTTCTACCTGACTATTCACAGCCATTCATTTAGCCATTGATGGCCTGGCTGAGGTCTTCACTACAGGGGTACTCAGGGATGCAGGATCAAACTGATCACTGGATTTGGGGTCAGGAAGGGACTCCCCCACAGGGCACATCGGTAGGGACCTCAGCAGGTTTTTGAGCACTGATCAAGGAATTTAATTGTAACCCACCCCCTTCATGCCCCTGCTGAGCCACTCAGGGTGCTGTACAATAATTCATAATGTGTGGAACTTCCCTGGGACCTTCCACTGAGGATCTCAAAGCACTTTGCAGACGCCAGTGAGTTAAGTCTCACAACACCCCAGCAAGACAGGCAAATAGGTGACTTGTGTCAGGCCAAAAATCCCAGTGAATGGAAGATTTTGGCATAGAACCTGTCCCCCCGCTGGCTCTGACCACTACACCATGCTGCCTTGCTACAGATAAAATTAAATCCATGTATAAACACAACACCTTGATAAAAACTGCCCTGATAGAGCTATGCACTGGGCAAGACAGGGTTGTTACAGGTGGTAGACGGGAGGGAGCAGGTTCTGAATAGGAGGGCAGCTGACCCTGCCTCTCTTCCCCTGCAGACAAGGGAGGCAGAGCTGAGCGACCAGTATGAGACAGTCTGTGAATCAGCCTACAGTGAAGCCGAATCAGCTGCTGTGGAGGTGCTGGATCTGCCTCTGCCCAGCTACTTCCGCTCCCGGAGCCACAGCTACCTCCGAGCCATCCAGGCAGGCTGTTCCCAGGAAGAAGACATGGCCTCCCTCCGATCCCTCTCGCCGCCTCCCGCCAGCAGCATCAGTGGCAGCAGGACGCTCCCCAGCAACAGCAGTAAGTGCCATGGGGTGTGCATGGTGGAGGAGCCTGGGGTGGCAGGGGAGCCTTGGCACTGGGACTTGGGACTGGGGAAGCAGGCTCCGAATGAGACGGGAGCTGCAGGGCCAAGAACAGCTAGTGTCTGATACCCTGCTGGAATGTTGCCCCATTGGGCAGCACTAAGTTAGCTACCTGGGACTGCATCAAAATGGAAACAGAGCTGTCGGGTCTGGGGTTAGTTACTTTAATGCTGCTGGGTGTGCTAGGTGCAGCCCAGATGTCCTTGTTTGGTGCAACTGAGCTGTCTACATCAACGGGTGTCCAGACACCAACGTGGCCTTAGCCACCTAACAGAGCCTTTGCCGTGACAGCCAGACTTGCTGAGTTTGCCTCATGCTCTGTACGCCAGCTGGGGATTGAACCGGGGCTGTAGGAAGCCTCTGTTCTGTGTGAGGCTCTGGCTGAGCCAGTAGCAGCTGTACTAAGTCAGGGACCGCAGGGAAATTGCCTGCCATTGACAGAGGTTGTGGATCCCATTGATACAGGAGCTGAAGTTAGAGATGTTCCAAGCACTGCTGATAATTGGGGATGCTTGTACCTGAGCTTCATAGATGACCCCCATTTTGTATACCATCTGACTTTGAAACCAGAGGGAGGGGTCCATTCCTTAATATACCTTGGTATATGGATCAGGTTGGGATACACTAGCCAGCAAGTTAAATACTTCATCATCCTTATCTCCCTCCTCCTCCTCTCTCCTGTGCGCCTGACTGTCATTCATGGAGCTAGCTTGGTGCAGCAGACAGAGGGTGAAGCCTTGCTCAGAGCATTCACCTTGAGACCTAAGAGGGTGAAAGTGATTTTGCTCCAGGTGTCTGTTTTCCCAAGGGGTGAGATCTCAGCGAGTCTCATGGCTACAAGGAACTGGCATTTAAACAAGATGCAGAAGCATGTGGATAATGGAGGGGGTGGAGTTTAGAAGGTTTGGCCCCCATTTCCTGGGTGATAATGGAAGAGAGATGGCATTTGTTACTAGCATGGTAACTCCTGTGGGGTCTCCCCATAGGAGCTCTGTGTGGGTCACACTTAGGGCTCAGTTAAAGTGTTTCTTGTGAATATAGTGCTAGTGAAAGGTGAAAGATTGACAGCCCTGCAGACAAGCCCTGTATTCATCCAGCAACAGATCGGGCAGCAGCAGTAAAAGCATCCCTCACGTTACTCCACGAGTGGGCCCCAGCTGTGATCCAGAGGGACCACCTTTAGTGATGGGGGGAGCTCAGCTTCCATGGTCCATTCAAGCCAGGGCATTCTTGACAAGGGGGCCCATTTGCACTAACTGGAGATGAGGATGGTTTTGTGGTGTGGACATTTACCCACGAGGCCCTGGCCTAAGACTCATTGTCCTCCTTTCACAAAGGCCACCAGAGAGCCCTGCAAAACTCATTGGTTCCACTTCACAGGGAGATTGTGGGAACAGCAGGTTTTGAACCACCTGCCTTTGCACCCTCTGAGTCTCACTCTGAATTTCAAGGCCAAACAAGCCCTTGAACCTCCAAGTGCAGCCTTGAATTCCTGTGCAGAGACATGAACCAGTCCATGTTTGCTGGGCTCAGGGCCTTGAAGGTGGCAGACCTGGGCAGGGTTTGCAACACAACCCAAACTAGTGTAACTAGTAGATTCTCTGTAACACAAAGTCTTTAAATCATTATTTGAGGATTTCAGTGACTCAGGCTGAGGTCAGGGGTCTATTGTGGGAGTGGGTGGGTGAGGTTCTGTGGCCTGTGATGTGCTGACGGTCAGACTGGAACTAGATGATCATGTTGGTCCCTTCTAGCCTTAAATTCTATGAGTCTAGTAGAGTAAATGCAGGTAGACTTCCCAGTTTGTTATGAACATTTTGCATATCTCAGGATGTGGGGAGCTGGCAAAGTGAAGAGGCAGAGAAGCAGGTGACAGATTAGAGGAAGAGAGGTGGGAGTGGCTGGTGATAGTTTAGGCCTAGATCAATGGAAGTTAGGGCCTTATGTACCTTTGAGGCTAGTCCTCTGTCAAAGTCGCTTTGGCCTGGGCTGCACTGCGGGGCGGTTCGAACTAAGGTACGCAACTTCCGCTACACTATTCGCGTGGCTGCAGTCGAAGTATCTTAGTTTGAGTTATCTGGCCATCCTCACGGCGGCGAGTCGACCACAGCGGCTCCCCCGTCGACTCCGCTTACTCCTCCTGCCGAGGTGGAGTACAGGCGTCGATTCGGGGATCGATTTATCGTGTCTAGACGAGATGCGATAAATCGATCCCCGGTAGATCGATCACTACCCGCCGAGCCGGTGGGTAGTGAAGACGTACCCTTTAACCACCAGACAGCAGGGAATTTATCTGTTGGCTGAACAGGCACCAGTTCCTTCATGTCTATGGTGAACTTTGCCTATAGAAATGCTAAATACTCAATACATGTATTACCCACTGTGTAATGGGCTGGAACCAAAGCCCCGGATACAAACATCCCTGAATTGGGGGTCAGATGGGAGCCAGATCTAACTCCAAACTTCAAGGCAACAATGAAACAACCCAAACCTCAGACTCCCAGTGCCCCGCGAATTTGGCTCATCATCGTCACTTAGCAAATAATAATACGTTCAGATCCCAATTCCTTAGCTCATCTTTACTGCTCTTGGATGCAGCATTATTGGTTCCAGACAGACCCGTCTCTATAATTACTAGTATATTTGGTGTAAATCAGGAGTAGCTCCATTACCCTGGCATATGTAAGAGACCTGACATACTTCTGATCTGTGTTGTGATTAGCAAAAGGCAATTCTCAGGTATTCCAGGAAGATTGTAATAATAATGGTTCTGATGTTGGGCAGTCCACAGGAGGTGGCTGTGATGCTCAGACTATGTTGCACTTAGATGGCAATTTTCCTCCCAAAGGGCTTGGTATATTTTACATACAGGAATGGTTTCAATTATCACTAAAACGCAGCCAGCTCTGAGGTGATACACAGCCGCTGTTAACACTACACAGCAACTCTTTAGGACAGGACAATTTAGGATAGGAAGTGAAGAATACTGAAACCAGTAATGTAGGGCAAGAAGTGAGGAACACTCTATGCAGTTGAAATCACAGTGGAAATTTAGGTAGGTGGAATGCTATGAGCCACGTTGGAATTGGGCCAGATCAGCAGGAATAGCAGTCTTGCAAAAAGTGTCATGGCATGTTTAATGATTACAAGTGCACTTCGATTCTGCAGTGATGGGCCCCCTATCAAGGCAGGGTGGAAGTGACCAGGGCATCAGTTTTACATCTCATCCAAAAGGCAGCCTGCCTGTCCTGCCAGCACCGTGCTGGGGAATGATGATTCATTCAGTACTGACTCGTGGGAAGGATGCTTATTGCACGACAGGCACCACCAGCTGCTAGGTATAGCTAGGAGGTCTCCCATTCCGATTGTAACTGATCTTGATGCTTTTAGCTTATGACAAGCACTCTTCAAGACGGCATGGCCACAGAGATAGGCTGGAGCCACACCTGTATGTGTATCAATGTCATATCACTGTCTTAGCAGAACAAGGACTAACGTGCGCCTTTTCTTAGTCAAGGAAGCGCTGATCTTGAGCACGATTCATTGCACACCTTCCTATCTTATCACCCTCACCCTCGCCCCAAGGTCTCACTCCAGATGGAAAGGTCTGTTTCCCCAGACTGGGCTGACAGCTGTTTGCAGAGTAAGCACAACCTAATGGTGATATTTTCAGAAGTGCCCACTGTTGGCCTAACTCTGCTCCTATGGATGTCAGTGGTGCCAACTGGGCACCCTTTGGAAAATGCCACCCTACATGTTCAGGAAGATGTGGCAAACTGGGGAGGGAGTACTCCCAGGTTTCAGAGGACTATGCTATAATAGGACTGAGATTTGCAGAGAGATCAGATTATTACCACCAACATTTGCCTCTTCAATACGGAAATCGTTCAGATGTCTTGGGTGATGATGTGAACAGAGTACTTCCCCCAAAGTTTTAATTTGCCAGTGGGTTGGTGGGGGAGGGGTCAGTTTGGTACCTTTATCTCAACTTCCTTCGGAACACCTAAAAGTGTGTGTATCTCTTTAAATCCCTTGACGCAATGGCATCTCGGTTGTGCCTCTCAGCTGTTCCTGGGTAACTGGAGAGCACAGTCGGTTTGGTTCCTTTGCCCCCCCACTCACCCACCCACCCCCAGCACACTTGCTGTTGTCATTCTCCATTGCCTCACAAAGTTCACGGTGCGTCATGTTGTTTGGGATGGCAGACAGCAGTGTTGTCTGCAGACAGAAGCTCCGGATTTTGTGGCTTTTCAGTTTCTAGATTTGGCTTGTCACTTTGGCAGTGGGAAACAGCAACATCCACTGCTCAGCCTTGCAGAAAGGAGAGAGTCGGCTGTTCTGAGATGCTAGTTCTGGTCCTCCCAAGTGGTGGCCACAGCACGTGCTCTGGGCATGTGTCAGGGTTCCGTCCCCACTCTGAACTCTAGGGTACAGATGTGGGGACCCACATGAAAGACCCCCCAAGCTTATTTCTACCAGCTTAGGTTAAAAACTTCCCCAAGGCACAAATCCTTCTTTGTCCTTGGATGGGTACTGCTGCCACCACCAAGTGAGTTAGACAAAGATTCAGGAAAACGACCACTTGGAGTTTCTGTTTCCCTAAAATATCCCCCCGAGCCCTTTCCCCCCCTTTCCTGGGGAGGCTTGAGAATAATATATCAACCAAATAGGTAAACCAGATTCTTTAAAAAACAGAACTTTATTATAAAGGAAAAAAAAGTAAAAGAAGCCCTCTGTAAAATCAGGATGGAAGGTAACTTTACAGGGTAATCAGATTCAAAACACAGGATTCCCCTCTAGGCAAAACTTAAAAGTTACAAAAAACAGGGATAAACCTCCCTCTTAGCACAGGGAAAATTCACAAGCTAAAACAAAAGATAATCTAACACCTTTCCGTGCTTTACTTACAATTTTTGTAATCCTAGATATTATTTCAGGCAGGGTTTTAAGAGATGGTTTTTCCTGCCCCTGGTCCCTCTCTGGCTCCAAGAGAACCCACACAAAGAGACAAAAAAAAACCTTCCCCCACAGATTTGAAAGTATCTTCTCCCCTTATTGGTCCTTTTGATCAGGTGCCAACCAGGTTATTTGAGCTTCTTAACCCCTTACAGGTAAAGGAGGGATTTTATGCTACCCTTAGCTGAATGTTTATGACAGCATGCAAGGAAGCGTTTTGGGAACACAGGATAGGGGATGAGATTCCTAGATGCTAACAGCACCTGACCATGTACAGCAGGATCAGAAACCTGAAATAACCAGAGGGCCTAGCACTGGCACTTGGGGTGTGGTCATCCCCGAGGCCTGCAGTCATGCCAGCCAGGGTCCTGTAGCATGCAGGAGTACTAGAAGACTGCAGTATTGACAAGAACCCACAGCAGTGCTGGGACCATGCAGGAGCATACAGTAATTCCAGCCCCGGGATCCTGCAGTAACACTAAGAACAGCCAGCAATGCCAGACCCCTGCATTAACATATGCCAAACTGTGGTAACACAGAGAGCCAGCAGCAATCCCTTCTGCTAATGAGGAACTTGAAGGGCAGCCTAGTAACAGCGGTGATGGGCGAGCCTGGCAGCTGCCATGCCCACTAGCCCATGGAGACACGCGCACAGACCCTTTCCTGCTTCTCTTCTTCTTCGCTTGTCTATCGCTCCGCAGCCGCATGCAGCACTTCCCCTAGCGCGTGATGACAGTCCCTGCTCTGAAGAGATTACAGGCAATACCAATCAAGGCGAGACAGCGCCCTGGAAGAGATAACAGGGATGGGTGGGATAAAGAGAGGAAGGTTATGGGGCTTAGGGTGACCAGATGTCCCGATTTTATAGGGACAGTCCCAATTTTCGGGGCTTTTTCTTATATGGGCACCTATTACCCTCCACAGTCTGTCCCGATTTTTCATATTTGCTGTCTGGTCACCCTAATGGGGCTGCTGGGTTGCTTCCCACATTGCATGCTCCCCTTCCAGGCCCTGCACATCTCCACTCCTGCCTGCACCCCTCCCCCAGCCCTGTTTATCTCTGCATCTGCTCTCCTGATTGCTCCCCTTAGGTTATCGCCTTCTCAGCTTCCCGCCTTCTCAGCTTCCCACCTTCTCTCATGCCCCTCTGTTTGCCTGGAGCTTGCCGCTCCCTGTGAGCCCAGCCTGCTGCCTCTCCTCCTTCAAATCTGCCAGCACCATCTCCTCCCCCAAAGCAAGCCTGATGCTGGTCTCAGCACTGCTGTATATCAGGATGAACTCCACTGATATCTGTGGGCATCACAGTGGTGCTTCCCAGTGGTGGAGCTTGCACTGGGTCCCCCGGATTAATTGGCTTTGTTTCTATGTCTGCTGGCGGGGGCACCTAGAGCCTTGGACAGGTTCCTCTTAACCGGGGTGTATCAACCTAAATCAGTGACTAAGACTAGTGTATGGGACTCAGAGTCAGGCACAGTGTCTATGCCATGCTGAACCTTACCTGTCATCTGTGTACACTGCTGGGCTGAGTTAGACTGGTTGAGTGAGCCTAAATCTCCTCTCACTTGGGCCAGGGTGACACTGATGTGACTCCAGGAATGGCCCTGCTTTGCACCAGTGTAGGTGGGAGGAGAAGCAGGCCTCCTGTCTGTATGGGTATGCTGTGAAGTGTTGTGTACATCAGCAGAGCTGTATCAGGGATGGCCATGAAGACGCCCATTCACTCACACCTTTGGCTCAAGGCCCTTGGTTCTGTGATTGGGGGTGATTTGGGAAAGAGGGAGATAAGGGAATATAAGTGATGTCGGGGAGCCAAGCTTTAAAATTGAACAGCATCACTGAGCCTCAGTCCCCAGCTGATTAAAGCCCGCGTGCTCTCCCTCCTGCCTGATTTCATGGAGTACTCGCAGCTTTCCACCTGTTGGGTAGGTGTGTGCATGGGCGTGGGCGTGTGTGTGTGTGAGTGTGTTGGGAGTGGGGGTGAGGTTTGGCAGCCATCACACCTTTGATCAGCTGTACCACTCCAGTTCCTCCTGCAAATGCATGTGTCAGTTGCACATTACATGGCAATTAGCTCACATTTCACAGCCAGCAAGAGAGATGATGAGCTACCCTTGATCTAGCCTCAAACAGTGTCTCTGTGCCTTGCAAAGCGTGAGATGAACAAAGCCCTGGTGAAAGCTATTCAGCTAATTGCCAGGAGTTCTGCCGACAGCCATTCTGGATGCTTTGCTGTAACAAAGAGCTCCCTCTCGTTCCCGGCCCTAGTTCCCTCTCATTAGGAGCAGAGCTGGGCAATTGCATGCCCAATATTCCTCTGCTGAACAGCAGAGAGAGCCATGTTCAGAGAGGGCTGCCGAATGTTTCTGTCTGGGGGGCGGAGGAAGATTTTCTTTGACAGTTACCTGACAAGGTGAGATCCCAGATCCATGGACTCCATCTCCTCATCAAACACCTGAAACAGCACAAAGAACCTGGACAAAAGGAACTTCCCACCTGCCCGCTCTCAGAACTCCCAGCCCTGTGACAGAAAGGAAACACACATGCCTTCAGCCTTCCTGCCACAGGAGCAAAAGCCACTGACGGACTATGGCAAATACACCTACTGAGAGTAATTAAACCTGCTTTTGCCAGGCCTTCTGGGTTACAGCTTCGTAAGCCTAGCCAAAAGGAGGGGTCTTCTAGAATAACAGTGGGGTAATTCTATTTATGGCAACATCATTTGGTGGGAATAATGTCCTGGCCTGGTCCATGAAGGTAGACTCCCGGGAAACCCTAACATCATCGACTTTTCCAGGACAGGTTTCAGAGTAGCAGCCATGTTAGTCTGTATTCGCAAAAAGAAAAGGAGTACTTGTGGCACCTTAGAGACTAACGAATTTATTTGAGCATAAGCTGTCATGAGCTACAGCTCACTTCATCGGATGCATTCAGTGGAAAATACAGTGGGGAGATTTATATACACAGAGAACATGAAACAATGGATGTTACCATACACACTGTAAGGAGAGTGATCACTTAAGGTGAGCTATTACCAGTGGGGGGGGGACCTTTTATAATTATAATCAAGGTGGGCCATTTCCAGCGGTTGACAAGAACATCTGAGGAACAGTGGTGGGGGTGGGGGGAGGATAAACATGGGGAAATAGTTTTACTTTGTGTAATGACCCATTCACTCCCAGTCTCTATTCAAGCCTAAGTTAATTGTATCCAGTTTGCAAATTAATTCCAGTTCAGCAGTCTCTCGTTGGAGTCTGTTTTTGAAGTTTTTTTGTTGAAGAATTGTCACTTTTAGGTCTCTAATCGAGTGACCAGAGAGATTGATTGTTCACCTGCACATCCACCAATGTGATATATGCCATCATGAGCCAGCAATGCCCCTCTGCCATGTATATTGGTCAAACTGGACTGTCTCTACGTAATAGAATAAATGGACACAAATCAGACGTCAAGAATTATAACATTTAAAAACCAGTCGGAGAACACTTCAATCTCTTTGGTCACTCGATTACAGACCTAAAAGTGGCAATTCTTCAACAAAAAACCTTCAAAAACAGACTCCAACTAGAGACTGCTGAATTGGAATTAATTTGCAAACTGGATACAATTAACTTAGGCTTGAATAGAGACTGGGAGTGGATGGGTCATTACACAAAGTAAAACTATTTCCCCATGTTCATTCTCCCCCCACCCCCGCCACTGTTCCTCAGACGTTCTTGTCAACTGCTGGAAATGGCCCACCTTGATTATCACTACAAAAGTCCCCGTCCCGTCCCCTGTCCCGTCCCCGCTCTCCTGCTGGTAATAGCTCATCTTAAGTGATCACTCTCCTTACAGTGTGTATGGTAACACCCATTGTTTCATGTTCTGTGTGTATATAAATCTCCCCACTGTATTTTCCACTGAATGCATCCGATGAAGTGAGCTGTAGCTCACGAAAGCTTATGCTCAAATAAATTTGTTAGTCTCTAAGGTGCCAAAAGCCCTCCTTTTCTTTTTTCCAGGACAGCCCATCCTGGTGTCCGCAAATCGTCCTCTGTAGTCCACCAGAGCCTGCATAATAATGGAGTAGTGCCCTTTTTGGTGTACGTGCTCCTTGAGAAGGGCAAGCAATGGGCTCTGGCACAGCTTGGAAACCCCATTCTCTCAAAACCAGCAGTTACTTCAAGGATATTGATTATACCAGCCACCTCTGGGTAAATCACATGCCTGAACGCGTCAGAAACCTCCACCACAGTCGACTTTCCAGCACCTAACTGGTTAGCAATGGATCTGTAGCAGTGTGGGGTAATCAGCCTCCAGAGATGGTTATAGCAACCCGCTTCTGAATGTGCCAGGCCACCCTCACGCGTGTGTCATGACTCTGGAGGCTCTGAGCAAGCTGCTCATAAAGCTCCAGAAATGTAGCTTTCTTCATGTGAAAGTTCCTTCCTGGGCCCACTGCTGGTCGTCCCAGGTCCACATGATGATGTGATCCCACCAGTCTGTGCTCGTGACCCTGCTCCAGAAGCACTGGGCTATGTAGGGGCCTGCTGAGCATCCATGAGGTGACAGGAGGCAGAATTAAGGGATCTTCCCTTCCTGGCCTGTCTGGGTATATAATGGGGTCCCCTAATCCCTCTCATTTGAGGAATCAAAAGTGAGAAGCAGCTGTACTGTGCACACTCAGCAGAGAACGCAATTCAGCAGCTGTCGGTGAAAGACTGAAGCTCAGGAGCAGAGACCATAGCAGCCCCATTACTACTCATATCAACCAGAGCTGACCCATGCCAGCCTTCAAAGGGAGAAATTATTTTTCCCTTCAGATTTTCTTCTTCTTGTTGACCTAGATTTCACGTTCCAGAAATACCTTTCTCTGGCATACCAGCAGAAAGGGATTAGGTTGTGTGTGTGTGTGTGTGTGTGTGAGAGAGAGAGAGAGAGAGAGAGCAATTTATGTTCCATGCTGTGTGTGTATAAGGGACACAGAGAGGTCTGTATGTTCCATGCTGTGTGTGTAGAAGAATGAGATCTGTGTGTATTTTTATGTATATTTTTCTCTCTTGTGCCCTTTCCCTACGATGGTGGAAACTAGGCTAGCAATAACTGTGCTCTAAACGCTCCCTTTCCCCAGGAAGTCAATAGCATTGTTCTGTTGCATAGTTAAAATGGCGCTTTCAGCCATCAACAAAAAAACCTCTGTCCCCCCGGGTCAGTGAAACCAAGTTCGAACTGCACTTTGCTATCACAGTTTCAGTCTTAGTGTGGACTGGACCTCTATTTGGGAATGTTTTCTCCTTGGTGCTCTGTGTCCGTGTGGGTGTTTCTGGGACCCCAGCATCCTGGCTGGTACGTGGTCTGGAGCAGTGGTGGGGGAAAATGTGTAACTTACACAGAATCCCCTGCAAATGGTAACAAGTTGCAGTCAACAGGGGACTCTGCATTGCACCCCCAGGCACAGACAGTGTCAGTTCAGCGTGCAGGGTAGCTGCCCACAGAAGGAGCACATGCAGGGAAAAGTGGTTGTGGCCACAGGATCCAAGCCAGCACTGCATGTTTGCCCCAGCAGTGTGCGCATTGCAGACAGGATAGAAATGAAGCAGCTGGGGACACTTTACGTTAGATGTTATAACTATGGGAGACTGGTGCCCCTGGACAGTGGAAGCCACAGAGGGATCAGAGGCTCAGGCAGTAGTATAACATCCCAGGGCCTTCTATACGAGGAGAGATCAAAAAGTCTGGGACTGTTCTGCTTAGAAAAGAGATGACTAAGGGGAGTGATGATAGAGATCTATAAAATCATGAATGCTGTGGAGGAAGTGAATAAGGAAGTGTTGTTTACCCCTTCACATAGCACTAGACCTAGAGATCACCCAATGAAATGAATAGACAGCAGGTTTAAAACAAACATAAGAAAGTACTTCTTCACACAACGCACTGTCAACCTGTGGAACTTGTTGCCAGGGGATGTTGTGAAGGCCAAAAGTATAACTGGTTCAAAATGGAACGAGATAAGTTCATGGAGGATGGCTGGGTCCATCAATGGCTATTAGCCAGGACGATCAGGGACACAACACCATGTTCCGGATGTCCCTAAGCCTCTGACTGTGAGAAGCTAGGACTGGAGGACAGGGGGTGGATCACGGATAAATTGCCCTGTGTTGTTCATTCCCTCTGAAGGCACTGGCACTGGCTACTCTGAGATGGGATACTGGGCTAGATGAAACGTTGTGAATGTGGCCATTCTTATGGAGCTTCCAGGGGGTCTGCAGGGCTAACACGCCTGGAGATAGAGTAGCCTTTATGGCTGATTTGTCAGGCTCACAGTTGCAGTACACATAAGTTGCACTTACGTGTCACTTTGATGCAGCTCACTGTGCTGTTGAGCTGCTCTCAGTCTCTTCCTGACTGCTACCGCCAGGCCATGCTGCCTCCTGACCAATGCAGTTACCAGCAGGGACGGAGTCCGAGCCTGCTATTCACCACTCTCCGCTGCTGGTCACAGGCTGGCCTGGGTCCCGCTCGTGATGTTCCATGTTGTTGCTGTGCCCCTTGAACTGGTCTCCTAGATTGTGGTATGAGCTGCCTTCCCTTTCACCTTCTAACAGCAGTGAGCACGGGGCTGCTTGTGCCTGCACCATTCCGCACTGTTTGGGAGGTGGCTGGTCCGAGGTGCTGCGCGCACCCTTTATGGGCATGTTTGTGGTTTCTGCACTTACCTCATGTAATTCTACCTCTGCTCTCAGCATGCATGTTCCTTTCTGTCTGTGTGTCCCCCCTGCTGCTGTGGGTAGATGGGTCTTTCTCTCTGTCCCCCTGTGCCAGATTCCCTCTTGTGATCTGGCCTCATTACACTACCTTAGTGGCACAAAGGATCTGGAAAGCAACTGGATCTCCTCAGCGACTGCGGGGCCAGCACTACCAGCTCCTACGCCACCCCCTCCTGCAGGGGTCATGTGGGAAGGGACCTGGCCTCACCGCAGTTGCACTCTGCCTCTTCTCAACTGGGTAGAGGCCCTTAAGGGCCATGGCCTGCTGGCATTGTGTAAAGCAGCCCCAGTGCTGCTGTGCTGTACACTGGGGCCAAGAGATCTGGGCTGCCAGAATCAGGGAGCCACAACTGGCTTCCGTGCAGCCCTCCTCTGAGCTGTGCCCAACTTCCATCTCTGTGTCTCCACTTTGGGGCCTCTCTGCTATGGCACTGCCATGATTGTACTTTGCACTTACAGGCACCTAAGAAAACCAAATGTGCCTGCTATGAAATGCTAAAGTTCATAGAGTCTGATCGTACTGGGAAATTCATGCAAGTACCTCCCAGTTCATTCAGCAGGAGCTGAGTGCATGCATCTCCCAGGGTCGTAAGGCTGAATGGGAATTACTCTTCGTGAGTCTGTCCCGTGCATACACGTGTTTTTCTCTCCCTTGCTCTGTCCTCTCTCTCCTGCTGGGCTGTTTCTCTCTCTTGTTTCAGTGCCTTCCTGTTGCTTTTTTCCATCTGATGAGTCACTGTCTGAGTATCAATAAGGACTCAGAAAGAGAACAAGTTAGATATTTTAAAAGCCAGACAGAGCCCTGTGTATGTAACAATCCCTCCACCAGGGGTCATTCTGAATTTCTAGGATCTGCACCTGTCTCATAGGCAGGAAGCAATTGAATCGACATGTGCTTTGTTTTTCTTGGCAAACTGTAGTGAGGTGCTGGAGCTGCTAGGATCACACTCAGATCCAAAGTTGTGTGGTTCAGGTGTGGATCTGAGCCTCTGCAGAGCTCAGAAAAGGGTGGTTGGGTCCTAGGCAGGGTTCTCCTTTGGGCTCATCTTCCTGTTTGGCTTTTGATACGCGCTCAGACACATCAATAATGATTCCATTGCTGGAAATCAGAAAGCATGTCCAAAGTACAGATCCCATCTCACTAATGCCTGCCTTGAATAGGAAGTGTCTGAGTCGAGTGGGGGCAGTTACCAATGGACTATCTGATTTCTGTTCACTTTGAAAGCCAGTTTGCTCATCTCTGCAGAGAGTAGTGCAATCAAAGTCATAAATAAATCAGAGCTCTCAAGGACTTATTGTAACAGCAAGTAATTCAAACAGTACACACACTCCCTGCCTGGGTAGTCCAGGGAACCAGACTACCTGTGGAGCCAGAATCCCATGACAGGCAAGACCTCCTGTAAACAAGCTTATCAAGGCAGAGCTGCTGCTCCCACAACCGTGGTCACTGGCATGGCAGCCTAGGAACATAGTCGCGGCCATCCTGGTCAGACTGTGGCATGGGTGTAGTCAGAAAATCACCTGGTCTTGCAAGGGCATTACCTTGATGATCAAACAGACCTTCCCCATCTACTAGGATCCTACCAGCCTCAGCACATAGATTTTCATTTCTGAGGAGCAGTTGCAGCAGAGCCAGGACAGGAGCAGCTAGACGCCCAGATTTGGACCCTACCGAGGTGGAACTCTCCGTTCCAGGAGTCCCAGACTCCAGTGGTTAGTGAGTCTGTTCCCAAGGGGGCTGTTTGGGTTTTCATGGTTCAGTTCTGCTCCTGGGTGGGCGAGGCTTATGTGTGGGTTGATTCGGGTCAGCCATTGTGTTCCTGGAAGGGCTGGAAGCTTGTTTTATGGATTCCCTTCCTCCCACTCCATCAATCCTAACTGTAACCTCATGTTTCAGGGCTGCATCTCAGAGGGTTTAATGTAAAACCAGGGCCACATGTGACTGCAGGTGGTGTCAAGTCAAATGAGAATTAAGCTAAATTCTCCCCCCATGACGGAGGCCTCCTTGGATGGAGGTGCACGGGAGGGAGAAGCAGTGAGCACAAAGACCCAGCCACTTCCACTTTCCTTTCCTTTCCTGTCTGTCTGTCTCTCCTCTAGAGAAAGACTTTCCTCTATGCCAGAGCTTGAAAGGCCAGACCCTGCTCTCAGTTATACCACCATAAACCAGGATTAAGCCCATTCTTCTTACTGGAGTTGCTCTAGATTTACACCACCGCAGCTGTGAGCAGAATCCAGACCCCCAGTGTGAGCATGAAGTCCAGCATCAAGTGTGACCTGAATCTGGCCCTGCACAAAAAGCCACGAGTAGAAACACAGGTCTGACCGAGTCCCAAAAGTCTGTGCCTGTCTCTCAAAAGAGGAGAATAGTGAGGAAATCTTGCAGGGAGTTGGGCCATCCCCAGCAGAACTCAGCCCTTCCCACTGAGAAATCTTGGGATTATATAACCCCTCCCCCATCCGTGGGGAAAGGAGCAGCTTGAGAAGAATGGGGTCTTGGAAGCGGCCCCTCAGCCAAAAAGCCTTTTGTGTGTGTGTGAGATTCTCTGGGCGAAGAGTCGTGCTGAGGAAGTTGTCACCATGGCACCCCGCTCTTTGTCACTCACTGGAGCTGTCAGCTCAGTGCGCCTGAGCCTGGCTGGCAGCTTCGGGACAATTCGTCTCGGCTGCGGAGCTGGGGTGGGAAAGGCAGTTTTTGTTTGGCAGAATTTCACCTCCAAACTCCCAATTTTGTTTGCAGTGATCTGTGTCCTGCTCTCTCCCCAAACCCACTGAACCCCCAAGGAAGGGCTGTTTTTGGAAGCCACCTTCGCACGTTTTCCCATCCCAAATGTGATACAGAACGCCTTGAACATCAAGCCAGTTTGTGTGTCGTGACGACTGTCCTGCACCTCAGTCAGTGTGTGCATGCAGAGCGGTGACACTCTCCCTCTGCCCTCCCCAGTCTGCACGGAGCCTCCTTGCAAGTGCCTCAGTTCTCATGAGCGTGGGCTCCAGTTCCAGGCAGTATCCCACCTCCAGATGCCATGCTGCTTCTCTCCCTCCTCGCTCTCTTACTTACGGGTGTATTTTCCTGCACCACAGACCATGGCATAAGCCCAGCCAGGCTGTGGAGCAAGGTGTATGTAACCAGGTGCCGTGTGCCCATCGGATGAGATCTGGGGTCAACTCTAAGTTAGTTAAGGCCAGAGGTTCCCAAGCCGGGGTTCATGGAGCACTTGCCAGTGATCCACTGGGAGCTGGCTTGTTACATGTTGCTGGGTTTCCAGGTAAGAGTAACAATATATGGAAAGGGGAGAAAAAACAGACACTGGGGTTAAAACTATTCACAAAGGACAAGACTTACTGCCCTGAAGTGTTAAACGTCCATTAAACACTGCCCTAATCTGACTGCTCCATGTAAGAAAATGTTGCCATGGAGATGATCTGAGAGACGTGTGAATGTGAAGGGTTGGATCCACAAGACAGTCTATTAACATATGTTCCACATTGTGAAAAAGTTTGGGAAGAGGCTGTTTGGGCAAAGTTTAAGGACTGGACGGAATATCAGAGAGGTTAATAGGATTTAATTAAGCAGTAATTGTTTCTCACCCTTTCTCCTGTTTCTTTGTCCACATTTACCTACACTTTGGTCCAGATTCTGAAAGATATTTAGGCTCCTAACAGCCATTGAAATCAGTGGAAGTTAGGAGCCTAAATACATTTTAGGATGTGAGCCGTAGACTGTAAACTATTCTGGGCGGGGATTTGGTTGGTGATCTCCTTGAACGATGGAGGATGATCAAGAGTCCATGCTGTCCTTTCTAGATCTGTCTGCTGTCTTTGATACCACTAATCATGAGGTTTTATTGACATATCTGTGTGTCACCCTCCTTGTCTGTCCTGCCCTCAATACCTGTAGTCACCAGCAAATATAGAGTGGTTGGGTTCTCTCCTATCTTAAGATAGTGTTGGGCATTTACTCCTGTGGCATCAGTAACCCCTATGGGGTGCCGGAATGGCCCGGTTTGTCATTCCTCCTGTTCAACATATGTACAAGGACATTGGGAGAGTTAATGAGGTGATACAGGCAGCAGTGTATTCAGTATGCTTCATGACACCCTGTTCTATGTCTCCATCACTCCTGTCCCAGCCAGTGCGGTGGAACAAATGATCTAGTGTCTATATGAGCTTGGGGCTTGGAGAAGATTAGCTGGGTACAATTCAGTCTGGATAAAATGGAGATAATGTTAGTAGGTTTGGGGAAGCACCTAAAAGAGCAGAAGCTTACTGTAGTGCCATTGACTGAAGGAGCGTGTCTGCCATTTGCATCCTTTGTTCAGATCCTGGGTTATTTCTTTCTGGGCCACCAGGGGTCAGTTGGAGCCAGGAGTGTTCTTCACCATATGGATCCTCTTCTTGCTCATGAAGGGACCTTAACCACAATCATCCATCCTTTGTTACTTTGAAGCTAGATTCCTCTAATGTGCTCTCTTGATGCTACACCTTGACATCATTGAGAATGTGCAGCTAATGCAAAATGCAGCTGCCCACTTATAAAGTGGAATTTCAAACCAGGAAGATATGACACCAGTGCTCTGGGAGCTGCATGGGCTGCCAATGTTTCCAGGTGGTGCTGGTTTTAACCTACAAATCCCTACATGGTTTCAACCTGGGAGAGCAACTCTCTCTCCATGCTATAAAGCACAACTGAGATTGGCAGAGGTCTTGAACTGGACCCCTTTGTTATAAATGAGAAGGAAGGGAGGTGCCATAAAGGCCCCTTGACTTTGCTCCCACAGAGCCCAGGACGGCTAACTTTCTGGGCACACTGTCTGCAGAGCCCATTTATTTTCGCCAGTTTGGGAGGTAGCTGGACAATCAGCTGCTATTAGGTAGGTAATAATTCTTAGCTCTTATCTAGTACAGCACTCAAAGCATTTCACACTATCCCCGTGAGGCAGGGCAGTGCTGTTGTCCCCTTTTTACAGAGGGGAACTGAAGCACAGAGAGGCTAAGTGACTTGCCCAAGGTCACACAGGAAGTTGATGGTGGAGCAGGGAATTGAACACAAATCTCCTGGGTCCTAGGTTTGGGCCCTAACCACTGGATTGCTCGGCTGTTGGTGAGAATGTTGCACTGGTAATTCACTGACTACTGTAAGATCTCAGCTGTTTGTGTGTAATATGGGGTCCTCCCCTTCTTAATATATCAGCAGTACCTAGAGCAGGGCCAGGCCAGAGTCATTAACCTCTCAGTGACCCAGTAATGCATGGAATAAATACAGATGAAGGGGAAGTGACATAATCCCTGATTTCCCCTGCCAGCAGCCACTGCTGAATGTGGTCTGAAAAAAGGGGGAGGGGGATCTATCATAATTGGGATCAAAGCATGCCCCTTGGCCACCTGGCTCCCCGTTTAGTTTTGGTTTGCTGGGTCTACGACACCCCCCCCCCCTTCTCCCACACGCACATTAAGCGCTGCTGGCAGCAAGGCCACTGGAGCACCCAAGCCCAGTTCCCCATCTAGCATCCAGACAGCTGGGGACCAGCTGACCCTGCCTTGGGGACACCAGGGGACCTGTGCTTTTTGGGGGGAGGTTGTGTTTGCGGGCCCTGAAGCCCAGGGGCTTTGTTGCCCACCAGGCGGTGGACCAGCTCCCTGTTCTGGGACCCCCGAGACCCCCACTGGCAGCACAGCCCCAGGGCAGAGCGAGGGTGGGGGGAGGCCTCAGGTCGGACTGCCCGGTGAGCACGTGCGGGAGTCCAGCTGGATCCGGCGTGATCTCTCCGCCCCCAACAGCGCCGGGCTCGGGGGCGTGGCCATCCCGGCTACCCCGGAGCCCCGCCCTGGGGCGGTGCACAGCTGCCGCGGCGGGGCGAGGCAAAGGGAGGTAGCGAGCCAGGCCCGTGCGGCTCTGCCCTTGTCCTGCCGCCCCCCGCCTTGCCCGGGCCCGCGAGCAGAGCGACTCCCCCCTCGGCTGCCGTGGCCCGTCCGCCGCCGCCGCCCCCCGCAGGAGGGAAGAGCCGCCGCCGCCCCTGCTTTGTGTCTCCCATGGCTTTGTGTCTGGAGCTGTGCAAGCGATGTGAGTGCGGGACTCGCCGGCCGGGGTTCCCCGGGGCTGGGGGCCGGGCCCCCGGGCGCGGCGCAGCCCCCCCCCCCCCCCAGGCGGGAGGCTTTGGGCTTGGACCCTGAGCCGCTCCGCTGGCTGGAGCGGCGCTGGGGAAGCGGGGTTGCTTTGTGTGGCGTGGCGCCTTGGGGGGCGGGGGACGGACCCCAGCCTTGCCGCGCGGCTCTGCGCTTAACAGCGAGGGGCTGCTGGGCCGGGTTGGTGTGTTCCCTGCGATGTGCCGACCCGGCCCTGGTCGCCCGGATCCGGGCAGGATGTGAGCTCATTGGCCTATATTTGTACTGTGCCGTCCCAAGCTCGGCCGACATGGATTTTTCTCGCTCCGAGTAATGACATTCGGATGCGCGGTGCTCGCTCGCCTTTGCCTGGGTTACGCGGCGAGTTTCGCCCTCCCGCTGCCAGCTGGGGCGGCTGGGTCTGTTAGTGCTCAGGCAGTTGCTGTCCTGCCGGGTCCCTTGTAAGGTAACTGCTGCAGGGTCACCTGGCATGAATACGGGTTTTCTTTTGAATAGGAAACCTGTGAAATGGGTTCCTGTCACTTGACACAGGAGGTAAGTTTTAAAAAGGGGGGATATATTTTTACAAAAGCAGCGGACAGTAGTTCCTGGTTTCCCTTATGGAAAAGTCTGACCGGCTCCAATCGGTATGAAAACAATAGGTTCCTATAAAAACTGAGTATGTTTCTATAGACACTAAGAGAATGAGCTCTTTATATACAGGTCTTAGAAACTGTCTCTATTAAATCCCCTAAATGAAGTTTGTGGGATTATTGTAGGGTTACAATCTATAGAACTCTTCCAGGGTGATATCACTCTGGCTCTGCACATCTATTCTAGTTAGTGTTTTGCTGTATAACTAAGGCATGATGAAATCTGTACACACAAAGGGGCCGTGGTGTATGAGAGGCTTGGATGGCTGGCTAAGTACATCCCACATGGGACAGTATTGCCTTCTATTTTGATTTAGTTTCTCTTCTTTTCCCCTTGCCCATATATCTCCCTGAACAATCTTGCTTCAGGGAGATATATGGATGTTGTGAAGGCCAAGACTATAACACGGTTCAAAAAAGAACTAGATAAATTCATGGAGGATAGGTCCATCAATGGCTATTAGCCAGGATGGGCAGGGATGGTGTCCCTAGCCTCTGTTTGCCAGACGCTAGGAATGAGCAACAGGGAAGGGATCACCTGTTCATTCCATCCAGGGCACCTGGCATTGGCCAGGTCGGAAGACAGGATAATGGGCTAGATGGACCTTTGGTCTGACCCAGTATGGCCGTTCTTAGGTTGCTTAAAGGGTAGTTACTATGGATCGGCAAGTGAGCCTAAGGCTTAATCTTGTCCCTCCTACCCTATTATCTGGGTGGGGGTGTTATGAAAATGTGTCTTGAGCAGTTTAAGATCTCTCACACACACACCCCCATCCATGAGCAGAAGATACTTCACATTTTTGGTTGGAATCCTGTGTTTTCCTCTGAACTGACCCATTCCTCCCCCAAACTAGGAGAGACCAAGAAATAAATTGTCTACAGTGCACAGGGTGAGAAGCCAGGCTGTGTGCCGGGGAGACTTGCCAGAGCCTATGCAAAAAGCATCCTTTTCCCCAAGTATGCTATTTTCGGCTCAAGGCTTTGTGGCCACCATATGGCCTTACTGTCACATTGATGGAATAACCAGAGCATCAGCCGAGTGGTGAATCCACCAGTGTCTGCCCAACTCACCTGTGCATTGCGATGCCGACTCCTCTGCTGCTGGGTTCGGGATGCCCTGCATGGCATTCTATAATGCTGCTCCTATCAGGGCCTCCTGTTTGCAGGGGTGGGTGACAGTACTTCCCCAGGTAAGGGACATGAGAAACTGAGAGAGCTTTACAATGCTATAGATTCTGTTACTTCAAGATGTCTGTCTGTACTCCCCTTGTATTTGTAGAATACAAGAACTAATACCCAGACTCATCAACAGCATGAAGAAGAAATGCATTAGTTTACTACTTCTGCTATAGATATTGGACTAGTTCAGACATGGTGAAGCCTGAAGCTAGGCTAAAGATTTGCCAACTGTGTGTTCTGATTTCCGTGCATCTCATGAGCTAAGCAGGGTCATGCCAGTCAATATTGCAGGGTACCAGGTTAATACTAAAGACCTCTTAGGGGTATATAGGTGCTGCAGAAGGGATATTGTTGTTTTATTAGGTTGCATTCTTCCCTGGAGGACCCTGGTTGCTGTTGGAAGTGCTGTTTTGGGTTTGGTTTGTTTGGGGGCAGGATGGGTGATGGATGAAACATAAAAGTTGAGGCCTTGAGTGCTTGTGGCTGTTAAGGCCTATGACTGTTAGCAGTGTTCTGGCCAGAGGGGGTAACGGATTTACCAATTGCGAATTCTGCCTTCAGAGTCACTTGTGTCTGATTTTTATTTCTTTCTTAAACAATTTGGTGTTGCTGTACAATGTCATGCAGGAACTATGTTCCACCAAAGAGGTGACTGACTACTTGAGTGGAGTACGCGGGGTGGGAGAGAGAATTATTCCTTGCTGTAGTCAGTTTGTAAAGCACTCTGTCCTTCTGCTTGAAAAGCACTGTGGAAATTTGCCAATTATTTGCATCTCGATAGCTGTTTCCATTCCGGAATTCCAAAGCACTGAAACACTAATGAGTTAAACCTCACAATGTCCCTTCAGGTAGAGGAAGTATCATTATCCTTATTTCACAAGTTGGAGAAGCGGACTTGTAAGTAGCTTGCCCAAGGTCACACAGGAAGTCTATGACTGAGGTAGGAATGGAACTCTGATGTCCTGACTTCCAGTCCAAAATCTGCCTACAAAGAGGTAACATGCAATTTTGGAGTCTTGAAAATGCACCTGTCCTTTAGGAAGCAATGGGCCAGACCTTCAGCTTGTGTAAACTGCACTAATAGACAGGTTTGTTCCCACCAATATGCCAAAAATCCACTAGATCTCTAACCAGATTAGGAACAGATTCTAACCCCTCCCCCTGACTCCACATGCAGTCCCGCTCTTTTCAGTTTAACTGTTGGCAGAGTAAGTGCTAAATGTAAGTGAGGGTGGTAGGATCTGGCCCTTAGAAGTCTCTGCCCTTATGGGGAACACTGCAAATGTAATATTTAGCCACTGACTAAGGGCAACACTGCCTGTTCCCTACTGAGGTCAACAGGTGGCTTCAATATTCTTCTTAAGAAGGGTTGACTTGTGATTTTGAAGCCACAGTTTCTGGACATGAAAGGGAAAAATTTCAGCTGTCCACAAACTGGCAAAAATCATTATACCCTTCTCCTTTTACCATCCAACCACAACTCACATTAGCTTGTGTGACCAGGTGCACGTCAGATAGTTAGACACACCATTACCCACTTTTTGCATGTAATTTTGCTCGCTTTTTTTAAGGCCATTTCTGACAATTTAACCCAAGTTTATTTGTCTGCTGCTTCAATCCTGCACGCACAATGTATGCGAGACCTGCTGCTTGGTGGCGCTCACTGCTGGCTTGTTCATACGGCCAGAGCAATATACTTTAAAATTGCTTTTAACGTAGAATAAATAACAATTGTGAGGCACTTCCAGATTGCAGTTGTACTCCTGAGGGAATTATGCACCAAAAAAATAAAAATTATGCGCACAATATTTTAAAATTCTGCAAATTTTATTTGTCAGTACATAAATGTGGCTCCAGAATGGCAGTGGGGGAACATAGCTGTCACTAGGATCCAGGAGGCAGCGTTCAGCATCAGAGTCAAGACTCAGCCTCCTTCAGCTGGGCAGCTCTGCGCTTGCAGAAATGAGGGGGAGGTAGTGACACATAACCCCATGTGCCCCCCATGCCTTGCCTCTGTTTGGAGGGGGGCAGTCCCCCCCAAAAAAAACTGTGCCCATGGTCTCCCCCTGCACCGCTCATGTGGCTTTCCTGCCGTTTTTGTCAGGGAAGCACAGGAATTCTGCAGGGGAACCCGTTTTCTGCAGGCGCGCAGTCACGCAGAATCCCCCCGGGAGTAACACCAGCTTGGCTTCCATAGGTTTTTCTGTTGTCCATGCTTCACTCAAATGTATGTCACCCAGGCAGTTTGGATCACATTGTTAATATGATGGAGAATGGTATATTTTCCTCATGACAGTGCCCATTTACCTGTCTGCAGAGGTGAGATTTCAGAACCAAATTGCAGTAAGGCTTCTCCCCCCATACACACCCTTTCATCTGATGCTTTCTGCTCTTAAACGGCTGCAGATTTTTCCTGGGTTGAGGCTGTGTAATTGGATTCAGTGCAGTGCAAGTTACAGTAACATATGTGAGCTAGGAGGATTAGGGTTGTGTGGACGGGTGGCCTTCTTGAAGAAAAATCCACTTTAATTTCTGCCAGGAAAAGTTGTCAGTACACGGTCTGTCAAAGCAGATTTTACAAAATTATCGATAAGTATAATTGCAGTTCCCTATGAAAGCAGATTAGTGTCCATGCTGTCAGGATCAAGTTCTACAACGGGTTGTAATCAAGACAGTGATGAACTCTGGTTTGCTCTTCGGGAAGATACTGAAAAATGGGCTCCTCTCTGCATCCTGTGCCCTGGCTCACATCATTTAAAAAAAAATCAGATTGGGGGTGGAAATTTAATGTGTTTGCTTAAATGGTGTGTGTTTGTTTTTTAAATTGTTTAATTTGCAAGTCCACACAGCGTGGGAATGCTGTCATGACTGGTGGGATCAGCCAGATTAATGACTTGTAGGCACTTTGTCCCCAATGATTGCATTTAAGTCTCCGTACGGTCCTCTTGAGTGGCCCCTCAGATATGCCAATAAGGATGTGCCAAAAAGATGTGCCCTTTTTGCTACAGACTTCCTGGGTGACCTTGAGCAAGTCACTCCCTCTCTGCCTCAGGTCTCCGTTTTACAGACGGGGGTAATAGCACTGTCCTGCCTCACAGGGCTGATGTAGGGATAAATGCAATAAAGATTGCGAAGTGCGTGGATACTACAGCAATGGTAGCCATATGGAGATAACAGGACCCCTGGGGGGGGACGAGGCGGAAAGCAGAATGGCACACATCCATATGGATTGGAATGGTTTGCAATGCAAGGATGGTGAGGAGGTAGGAAAGCTTTTGCTCTGAGCTTATATAGCTGTGTCCTAATTGAAAAGGACATATTATCTTTAAAGCTTCCTAGTGCAGCCTTTCCCAGACGGGTGTTGTGACCCCGAGACATGCATGCTGATGAGCAAGAGGTGGCTGCACTGTGTGCTGCACGCTGAGAGGCACTGGGACTCATCAGCACGCGCGGCACAGTGAGCTGGCCGCAGCTGCTGCTGCGCCAACCCTGTGGGTAGGAAGAGAGGAGCCCACCAGATCTGAACCCCGGGGCTTAGGTTCTTTTCCGATCTGAAGCCAACATTCGTAGTCAGGTAGTGTCTCGTTGCAGGGCTCTGTGTCAGACCCCTGGGGAGTGTGTTAACAGAGGTGAGCCCAAAGAGGGTCATGGCATACAGAAGTCTGGGACTCACTGCCCTAGTGGAATTGCACGTTCATTCCAATGAGTGCAGTTCACAGCCCCAAGGATACAGCAGCATCTCATGGATGGGAGGGACAGGATTTTGACAATCCAGAGATAACTCTGGATGCAGGCTGAGGCATTAGCAGTGCACTGGGGCTCTCACCCACAGACTGAGTAACAGAGCCTGTGGTGCCTCATGTCATCTAAGCTGTGACCTATAGAACAGTGACACTTGTAGCTTTTGACACTTACAGAATAGACTTCACTTCAGGCTAGGAAAAGACTGATGTTTCTCGTGGCTTAGGGTAAATCTGATTGACTCACTAAGGAGGAGAGAGCGATTTGACTCCAATTTTTTTCTTAATCCTTCTTTATAAAGCATTTAAATAATTCAGAGGCAGTTATCAGAGGGAAATAGCAAAAAGTTTTGCTGCCTCTCTCCCTCCTTCCCTTGCATTTTTGCTGTTAGCCTTGGTCTGTAATGCAGTACAAAGGATAATGACGTAGCAGTGGCTTTTCAGAGTCACTGGTGCCTGTGCTGTGATGCAGAGGGAAGCATTGTCTTAGAACTGCATCAACCAAAATACCATTGCCTGCCCTGCTGCTCCTTCCTCTTATCAGCCAGTGCACACAGGAACTTAGTTATTCTCGTTACCCTGTTGGCGTTCTGTGGGTTAAGCCTGTCAGTTCTCTTTACGTCCCCAGCTGGATGGTGAAAAATCTCAGACTAGATTGACCTTCACAGCCTGAGGAAGTTACAGGCATTCTCAAAAAAATCGAAGCGCAAACAGTGTTAGGATGTCTAAAGAATGGGATATAGAAATAATTAGTGTTGTAATGCCATGATACCAATTGGTATGCACATTCATCTGGAACACTAGGTACAGTGTTCAAGAATACCTACATGCTTAAATCACGTAAGCCCCGTTTTCATTGACTGTCAATAGGATTTAGCCATCTAGGTGGCTAACTCACTTATTAAACTACCCCCTGTCTTCGGTCCCGTTGCCCTGTCTCAATGGATGTGGAAAAAATAGATTGGAGAAAGGCAAAGGCCTTCTGTATGAGGAGAGTTGGAAGACTGGGTCTCTTGGTTTAGAGAGGAGATGAAGAGACATGAAAGAGATATACAGAATGAAGGGTATAGAGAGGGTAAATTAGACACTCCTTTTCCTCATGTTATGACAGAGGGTAAATAGGGGATGTTAATGAAACGGAAAGGCAACATTCTTAATATTAATGAAAGGAAATAATTTTGCACAATGTCATAAGATATCCGTGAGGCCAAGAGTTTAGGATTCAAAAAGGGATTAGACATTTATATGGCTACTTATGTGGTAGCACCTAAGGATTCCAGTCGTGGATCACAGTCCCATTGTGCTAGCCACTGTACAAACTTAGAAGGGATGTAAATCCTCATACTTCAGGACATAAAGCCACCACTTCTTGCCTGAGATTGGGAAGAGATTTTCCCCAATAGACAAGTTATTCCATAATTGTCCCATATGAAGATTCATGTACCAGAAGCTTCAGGGGAAGGCCACTGTCGGAGACAGGATGATGGACTAGAGGGAGCACTGATACGGTATGGTAATTGCTATGTTCATGTGTTAATATACAGTGCACTACTGTGTGTGACTCTTCTTAGAGTTAGTCCTCCCGTAAGAAAAGAGTTGGGCTTTTCTAGGGGGACCTGTAATAGAGGGGCTGCCACCTCATGGCCAAAGATAGCTTCTGCATCCCCCTGCCTGCGTTTTCCCTCTCTTCGCCAGGCAACAGAGATCCACCTCGCTCTCCCCTTCTGCATTCTGCACCATGTGTGACATGGCAGGGTTTCTCCCCAGCTTAACAACACTCACTGCAATGCCCAGGCTCCTTTTAAGTAGGTTTCTTTGTCCAAATATAAGCCCATAATAGACTAAAACAGTCCTTCAGCTCACCCTTTGTCCTGGGATTTCACCGCCTCCCCTCCGAGGGGTCTTTAGTAATCCTGCTTCTTGCAGCTTCCCAGTCTTAGCCAGCTCCCTTCTCTCAGCCAGTTCTCATTCAGCCAGCTCTGCTTCCCTTCTGGGAAGCGACCCTCTGGCACCTGGCCTCTTGTTCCTGGGCATCACTCTTCTGTGGTTCCTCTCTCCAGGCACAACCTGCCCCAATCACTCCTCTTCCTGTCCTCTGACATGCATTTATAGGCCCACGGAGTAGCCCTGCCTCCTTTAATTGTCTCTCTTGCCCCCACCTGCTCAGACAAAGGGGCACTGAACCTGGCCTATTCACAGGGACCAGCTACCCTGTGATCGGACTCCTTATCTTTTCTGTGTTGGAAACTTCACTTCTTCCCAGCTTGCCACCTCTGCCCAGACATGAGGCCCTGAGTCACAGTCATGTCCTCCTTGCTCATGAAGCCTGTAAGGAGCCCTGTGGAGCCCATCAGTGCTGCAGCTTTACTGGCTGGACTGACACAACACTCCTGTCCCCTCCAGTGTGATCTCTTTCACTCCTGGTCTGCATTCTGTCCCCTTTATGCTGCTACTCTGAGCAGTGTAGCTCCCTGGACAACATAGAGCTGGCATAATCCCTTGCAGCTTCTAGGAGTGTACCAGGGACAAAAGGGGAGATTCTGGGGATGGGCAGGACCATGGCTAGAGCATTCTGGGAGTGGAGTATCCAACAGGCTGTGGAAAGCTTTGACAGCAACCCCAGGGATTGCTGTAATCTTACGCTGGGGCCTGGGCAGGCCCAGAATTCAGGAGGCATAAAATGGTTTAAAGCCACATCTACCCTGGACTGCACTTTCTGAGCTTCCCCCTCTACAACAATCTCAGCTCTTTCCAACTTGGGGTTTAATTCTGAGAGGTTCTTGGCACTTGCAGCTCTAATTGAAGTAATGTTGCAGGTGTTCAGGGCCTCTTGGGAGCAAAAGCCTGGGCACAAGGAAACTAGCTGGGGTCTGCCAAATGGCAGCACATTGTACTGGCACCTAGCATTGCTGCTTCATCAGCAAGCCAACCCATTGTGTGGGGAGCAGCATGGGTCATGCACAGTAACAGGCTCAGCTTTACGCTTTGCACCAGGTTCTGATGTTTGTTGGGAAGTATAGTTGCAAAGTGCCAGTAAAATCTCTTCATGGATTATGGAGATTTCCACAGCTAATTATGGGCATTAAGTATTACACTGCATGTTAACATTTATTGTTCTTGTGCCAATATGCTTACGAGTGATGCCAAGGCCAAAAAAACACTCCTGATTACTAAGTGGAGACTGCTAAAGTAAGCTCTTACAATCCACTCTGTCCAGAGTAGATGGCATTTTGGCTCCCCAATGCAGTAACAACTTTGAATGGCTTGTGCAAGTGAGATCCCTGTAAAAGTGGAGAGGCAATCATTGCATATGTGAGCTCCTTAATCCTCTATATACAGGACAGGTATAGCAATGTTAGTAGCGCAAATTTCCGCTCTCCTGCCCTGCCCATCTACCTGAACACCAG
Organism: Natator depressus; assembly: GCF_965152275.1. Lineage (NCBI taxonomy): Eukaryota > Metazoa > Chordata > Testudines > Cheloniidae > Natator > Natator depressus. The sequence continues at coordinate 25,584,173 of NC_134246.1, forward strand.
GACTACCTTTAAGTAAGTGTAGGACTGCCCTTGCTGCTAAGCCTGCAAACAATGGTACAAAATGCATGCCGTTTATGAAGTGGACACCTGTCCACCAGGAACTGGCCTGAGACTCAAACGTGAAGTGGCCACTAACTAATCACCAAATGGAAACTAGGGCACCAAAGAATGAGACACTAGCTCTTTAGCTGATGGCATATCTTGTGCTTTGTTGTTGTTTTTTTTTCATTTTATGGCTCTCAGGATTTAGAATCATTATCAATGAATGTCCATGATTAGATAAACGAAGAAATACACAAGCCCTAGAACGAAACTTCCGCTTCATTTTAATGTAGTAAGCACAGTAAAGTACAGTCTATTGTGCAAATACTTAAGACTGTTTTCTGATGTAAACTCTTTCTGTGCACAAAACACTAAATCCAATGGAAACAGTAGGATACCTAGACTCTCAGATCATAATTGAACAAGCTGGAATTTTGGCCAGGGAACTCTTGTGAAAAGTGCCAGGGAATCCTCTGATCACACAGTGATTAGAGTCTTGGGTTTTATGTCTTGGCTAAAATAGAGATGGTATCTTACACATCTCAGAATACAAATATTGTCCTACTTCCAGCCTCTCTGCAAATATCTTATTTTGTTGACACGCTAGAGTTGCACCATATGGGTAATACAATTTCCAGTTTTCATGCTTATACAACTACAACATTCTAATAACCCTGTAAACATAGATGAGTTAATTAAATCCCCACTCTGAGTAAATGCTCTTGCCTGGGAATTGTACATATTGTACCATTCATTCTTCCGCTATGCTACATTGAGCATTGCTTTCATTTAGAAAGTTAAAAATAGGGACTTAAAATAGGTTAACATCCTTTAAACTAGCATTTTCCTTGCTATATCCTAGTAGTGTCTTTAGGCTACATTGTGAAAATACCTGTTTTTTACTTAGAATGTTTGACTTGATGCCTCTGAAGCATTCTGTACCATGCCAGTTGCAACTTCAGCACACCCATCCATCATATAGAACGCCACACTTGTAAATATTTGACGGCCAGACTTCAGTGGCCTTTAGCTCTAACCCTATATATGTTACAGGAACAAAAAATGAAGAGGTGTATAGGTCGTTCATCAAACCCAGACTGTTTCTCTTAAGGATTTTTTTTAACATACAACTTAAAAAGGCGTATGTTATGGGCCCCAAAATTAATACTCCACTAGCCAATTACCATCTGGTGCTCCTGAACAATAAAACTGTCATGCTATATTTGACCACTAATTAAAAGAATAAAACGAGATCCTACCCTGTATAAATGGAGGGATTGTGTATGACCATATCAAAAGCTGGATAAGAGGTGTAATAAATCCCTGCACTGACCAACTCAGGTGTGTATAACGGGTTCACTTGAACCTCGGCAGTGAGGTGGCTGTTGAGCCTGATTTATGTGCCCTGGGGGTCGCTAAGCTTTACTCCAGTCAGGATTGTTGTGCCAGGTGCTGTACAATGGGGCCCGCTGTATGTGGATATCCCACAAAACCCCCTTCCACTTCTTGCGGTACTGTTCATAGGGCTGGGGCTCCTGTGGGAAGGGCACCCCCTGCCATCTGCCTCCCTCTCTGGCTGCTAGGCATTTTGTGCCATCTGTCCTCTCTGTTGCCCCAGGCCGGGCCCCTCCTGCCTGGTCCCAACAAGGCTGTGCGGATGGAGGGGGGCAGTGCTGGGGGCGGGGGTTCATGCCAGCGTCCCTAAAATGTGCAGGGGCGAGGGAGGGGCCTCCCCAGGCTACATTTTCTCACCCCCCACCCCACAAAAAAGCGTGTGGGATTTTTCTCTCCCCTCACCCCCCGGGCTTAGGTCCATTCCCCCCTCCCCCCCACCGCCGGGCCCGGCTCGCATTCCGCCCTCCCCGTGAGGGACCCTGGGTCCCCCGCCCCCTTCCGCGCTTTCCGGCCGGGGGTCGGGGAGGGAGTTTGCAGCAGGCCGCAAAACGAGGTGAGCGGCGCCCCGCCCGCCCGGGACGGGCTGCCTGGCTCGGGCCCGGCGCCGCTTGGGCCCCGCGCTCTCCGGCTGGCCCGCGGCGGGGGCGCGCAGTAGGGGAGAGGTCGGCAGCGTGTTCGCTGCTTCCCCCCCTCCCCTCCACTCCCCTTTCCCGGGGCCCGAGCGGGGAGGGGAGCAGAGGCCGCCCCCGGGTCCTCCCGGCCCCGCCTCTCGTTCCTGTTCGTCCGGCGCGGAGCGCAGCCAGCCCCGCTCCGGCCCGGAGACGGCCCTGCGGACCGCGGGTGAGAGCGCGTGTGGGTCCCCTGCGGCCTCTCCGCGCGGGGGGAAGAAGCGTAGGCCCGTGGGGGTGGGGGGGGCTACAGCCTCACGCTCCTCCGGCCTCTGTGTATGGGGGGAAGAAGCGTACATCTCCCCCTCCACCGGCCCGTGGGGGGGGGGTAGCGTCCATTCCCCTGACCCCTGTGCGTTGGGGGGGGGGAGAGTTTGGCAGCCTGAACACACTCCTGATCCCTCTGTATGTGCCGAGGGGGAGCCTGGAGACACACCCAGCTCCTCCGTGCATGGGGAGGGAGCGTACATCCCTCCCCCGCCCGCCTCTCTGCATGTGCAGGGGGGTAGCGTCCGTCCGTCAGTCCCCCGCCCCCGGTGCGTGTGGGGAGGGAGTAGCCTACACACACCACCGGCTCCTCTGTGCGGGGGTGGGAAGGGAGGGTTGGTAGTCTACACACCCCACTTCTGACTCCTCTGGGTGTGGGGGTAGCCTACTCCCCGTTTGACTTCTCTGTATGAGTTGGGGGTGGGCGCGGGTGCCTATGCTACCTGTGTTTGCATCATGCTCATCTGGAGTGTGCTGTTGCTGTGCAAAAACTCCCGGGAAAAGGGAGAATGGGTGGTGGTTGCAAAACCGAAGGGTATACCCTAATAGGTAGTGAGTGTGTTTGTGTTTCAAGAGGGTAGCTTGGGAGGTGTGAAACTCTTAGGTTGGCAGCAGTTGAGACAATGAAAATAGTAAATGTTTATGGGTAAAACGTCTTTTAGCCAGGAAGTATTTATTAGGACTTCAGGAATACTGAGTTAAGAATGTTGGCGTTGAGACGTATTGTTGCTTTATCACTGGCTTCCCTGGATGTTTTTTATAAGAACTTGTTTAGTGAATCCCATAAACCAGATATTTCTAAAAACACAGTATGTTGCTGTCCCTCTGAGGCAACCCAAATTTGTCATCTGGATTCTATCACATTTATAGAAGTTTCAAAAGATGCCTATAGGGTTATAATGTTCAGTTCCTTAAAATTGTCTTGTGACATTTTTTCTTTAGTGCAGTCATATATCTTATTTATATGTGAAATATATATCAAATTACTTTGAGCTATGTTTTTTGATTTATCAAATGCTTTCTTATTTGTAAGTGGTGTCACTTGCAGACTACACATAGTAGTAACAGTGGTAGAGAAAATTTTAAAAAATGTAATTATGTAGGATTAAAAACTGCTTTGATCATTGACTCTTCTTGTTAACTTTGCTTCTTGAGCCTGGAATAGATGATGTCCATTTACAGATTGTCAAATATACCATAATCCGTTTTTAATCCAATATACTGTTCAATGTGATGTGATTACTAAAATCTCATAAATATGTGATTAAATACATGATGCATTGGTTGAAACACTGTTTAGTTTGATCTTTACAATAAGAGTAGGGATTTGTCTGTTTGGTTTTTTAGGTGGCTGTCCTTACATTGCCCTGCTATTTTTTCCTCTCTGGTAGCTTGAAGGGACACTGTCACCGCAACTAATTTTTCCAGTTTATTAGAAGTGGTTTTGGATACTACACCTGTTTCTGTATCCTCCTGTCAAGTTATGTAGTCTCTTGCTTTCTCTTTTTTGGTCCATTTTTTTTCTCTTGTTGTAAAGAGATCCAAAGGCTATTATCTATACTAGCAAAACTCAGACCCATAAACTTCTTGTAGTGGTGGAAGCTACACTGCAGGAAGGGCTCAGACATTTTACCACTGGTGCAAATCCCCAGCATAAATGTTTCAAACCAGGGTAAGCCTACCAGTGCAAGTCCCTTATTACACTGATGCAATTCATCTGCACTGACAGCTTGGGTTGGACTAGGTAACATGGTGACAAACACTAGAGACCTGCCTATAACAATAGTTTCTACCAACTATTCTGTTGCTACCAACAACAGACCTACCCTAGTGGTGAATAAGGTATCTGGTACTTTTCTTACTAGTTTTGATGAGATCAAACAGGCTATACAGGGAAAATTGTGAAAATGACTACATACAAAGGGCTGTCAGATATGCAAAGTAATCAAGCTTGGAAATTTGAGAATATTTTTCTCTGTCTCATCTATAGTCATCTTGATGTTACTTGCAATAAGGTAACAAAATCTTCAAAGGAAGTTATTATTTGATGTTATTAAGTTGATGGCATTTCTTTAAAGCACTGAGGCCAATTCTGCTCCCCCATAAGCTTACATGTCCCATTGAAGTGAATGTGCAAAATTCTGTGTTCAGTTACACGGGTGTAAATACGACATGACTTCATTGAAGTCAGCAAAGTTGTTGCATATTTACAGTTGTTAAACTTAGCAGAACTTGAGCTAATGAGTTGCATTCTTGAGTTATAGGACAGAATTGGGCCAATTGTTTATGAAGGCTGACGTTGACAACTGTAAGCTTTGAAGTAATCTTTATATTGAGATTGCTTTCTTCTGGCAGTTCAGTTTGTCTGTGCTCCCACCTTGAGTCTAAGGGGCTGTGAAAGTCTCATGAAATAATGAGGGAGGAAAGGATATAGCTTCTGTATCCCTTTACTTCTGGTTTCCCTAGAACAAATTTGTAGAGGCTGATAGAGAAAAATAAACACCCTGACTTCTCTATTTTTCCTCTCTGTGTACTTTTCACTTGCACATAAGATTTTCCTGATTCCTGAATGTTAAATTGTGTCCAGCTCAGTGCTATGAAGTACTTGTGATGAGTTACCTGCACCCACCTCGGGGGCGCCACCTGATGTACTGGAGTACCACAGAGCTTGCCTGACCCACCAGCCTGGGTTTCCTTTACACTGTGCTGCTGTGACAGGCTCTCAAGCCCCCTTCCTGCGGACACACCCAGCTGCAATTTTACACAGATGCTGAGATCAGCTCCGCATGAGAAAGCTCAGCTAAAGGACTGCCCAGCATTCAAGTGCACACCCACTCTGGAGTGTAAACCCAAAATTGTATCGTCTTGCGCTGCACAGAGAACTGTACGGTGTAAGCTCATAAAATTTGCTCCCTCCCTCAGTGTGGACGAAGATATATGTACAGCTTTTTGCCCCTGAGTTATGAATTCCACGAATTTAGTTTTAGAGAGAACTAAAACAAGTTTATTAACTAAAAAAGATAGATTTTGAGTGATTATAAGGGTTAGCAAACAGATCAAAGCAGATTACCCAGCAAATAAAACAAAAATGCAATATAAGCTTAAGATACTACCGAAACTGGTTTCTCACCCTAAATGTTACTTAGGCAGATTGCAGAAGTTCTTGAAGGCAAGCTGCTCTTGCTTGCAGCTTAAAACTCCAGGTATTTCTTTCACAGGCCAGACACCTTTTCCAGCCTGGACTCACTTCTCTCTCTCTCTGCGCCCCTCCCTCCCCCCTTGTCTTTGTTTCTTAGATGTTCACAGCAGTCATCTTGGGTGGGGATTCAGTGAAGAACAACCACTGATCATGTCACTCCCCTGCCCTAAATAGCTATTACATATGGCAGGAATCCTTTGTTTTCCAAAAACAGCTAGGAGAACTTGTGGCACCTTAGAGACTAGCAGATTTATTTGGGATGGTTCTCTTGCCCCGCCCAAAAAAAACAAACTGGTATTCTGTCATGGAGTCCAGTACTAGGTGACATGATCACATGACCCTGGAGTGTCAAAGCAGCAATGAGTCAAAGGCTGTTCGTAGCATCCCAGGAAAGCTTCTCAGTAAGGTGGGAGATTAGTCTCTTCAAAGATCTCTCGTTTTCCCTAATGGTCCATTGACTAGTTCCCAGCTAGCCAGCCAGACTGATTGCATTTTGTCTGGTGGGCATTCCCCGGGTGCAAACACTTTTGTAGTTAGAATGTATAGTTCAATATTCCTAACTTTAGATAGAAAAATGACACATGCATACAAATAAGATAATCGTATTCAGCAAATCATAACCTTTCCAATGATATCTCACATGCCTTATCTTGCACAAAATACATTATAATTGATGCAATCATATAATAATATTACTATAAAAAATATGGGAAGTAGTTAAGTCCCAGGCAGACTGTGAAGAGCTATAAAAGGATCTCTCAAAACTGGGTGACTGGGCAACAAAATGGCAGATGAAATTCAATGTTGATAAATGCAAAGTAATGCACATTGGAAAACACAATCCCAACTATACATATAAAATGATGGGGTCTAAATTAGCTGTTACCACTCAAGAAAGAGATCTTGGAGTAATTGTGGATAGTTCTCTGAAAACATCCACTCAATGTGCAGCAGCAGTCAAAAAAGTGAACAGAATGTTGGAAATCATTAAGAAAGGGATAGGTAATAGGACAGAAAATATCATATTGCCTCTATGTAAATCCATGGTATGCCCATTTCTTGAATACTGTGTGCAGATGTGGTCGCCCCATCTCCAAAAAGATAGAATTGGAAAAGGTTCAGAAAAGGGCAACCAAAATTATTAGGGATATGGAATGGCTTCCGTATGAGGAAAGACTAATAAGACGGGGACTTTTCAGCTTGGAAAAGAGACGACTAAGGGGGGATGTGACAGAGGTCTATAAAATCATGACTGGCACGGAGAAAGTAAATAAGAGGGAAGTGTTATTTATTCTATCCCCTAGCACAAAAACTAGGGGGCACCAAATGAAATTAATAGGCAGCAGGTTTAAAACAAACAAAAGGAAGTATTTTTTCACAGAACGCATAGTCAGCCTGTGGAACTCCTTGCCAGAGGATGTTCTGAAGGCCAAGACTATAACAGGGTTAAAAAAAAAACTAGGTAAATTCATGGAGGATAGGTCCATCAATGGTTATTAGCCAGGATGGGCAGGGATGGTGTCCCTAGCCTCTGTTTGCCAGAAGCTGGGAATGAGCAACAGGGAATGGATCACCTGTTCATTTCCTCTAAGACACCTGGCGTTGGCCGCTGTCGGGAGACATGATATTGGGCTAGATGGACCTTTGGTCTGACCCAGTATGGCCATTCTTATGTTCAGTGTCACAGCAATATTTCCTAACTGTTGTTTTGGTATTCTGAAACTTGTTTTGTGTGTAGACTTCGGCTGTGTCTACACTAGAGAGCTTACAGTGGTGGAGCTGTATTATTTCTCATGTAGCTGCTCTATGCCAATGGAGAGAGCTCTCCCATTGACATAACTAATCCACGCCCAAGGAGCGGCAGTAAGCTGTGTTGGCGGGAGAAGCTCTCCTGCCGACGCAGTGTTGTGCACACTACCACTTATGCCAGCTTAATTTATGTTGCTGCGTGGGGTGGAATATTCACAACCCTGAGCAACATACACTTTGCTGGCATAGGCTATGTCTGCGCTGCCACTTATGTCCCTCTTCAGGAGAGTAAAGAATAGTTCAGACGATGGTTGTGATGGGCTCCCTTTGTACTGCTAAAAATCTGTGTATACATGTATTTGAGCGAGAAATGTCAGGTACTGATTGTGGCTTGAAAAATCCCTCCCCTCATACGTGCCCAGAAGGGGCAGTCAAGTTCATCCATGTTTCACAGGGAAAGACCTCAGAGCAGCTCAGCTTATTGCAGCATGCAGAATCATGGCACATGCCCCTGAACATGACAGTTTGAGTGAGCGTGGTCGCTATTATGCGAGCTGGGCTAACTGAAGAGGCGTAACTCAAATGTAGATAATCCAAGTTAACTCCACAGTGAAGACATAGCTTGGGCTTACACAACTGTTTCTGCAATACTTAAGCAATTTGTTTAAAAAAAAAAAATGAATCCAAAAAATTAGAAAACCTTCTGAATGTAACTAGTGCTGCTTTGCTGAATCTGTAGTGTAGACAGTCTGAAAAGAGAGTAGCCTAAATCCTGACCACAGTATGCACCCTCAGCAGCCAGGCTGTTCTCTGGGATGTTGGATTCGGTTTTGTTTTTAGCCTTGCTGGGCCTTGCCCGGGCCACTCTGAAGCAATAGAGCTGCTTCTCCACGCTTCGGGTTGGAGAAACTTCCTCATTATTGGCATGTGCACTATGTGGATTAGGGTAGTGGCACAGCCATGTGTCCTTCCCTCGTATTTCTGAGGCCTCATATCCTCTGCTTAGGATTCCCAAATCTTGCCCTACCTCCTGTGTAGCAGAACTGCACCAGTTCCTCTACAGGGCCAAATCTATGCTGGCAAAATGGCACTGCATCCTAACATCCTTTTAACCCACACAGTTGCTACCAGAGGTGCACAGGCTCATGCCACTTTTAGAATTGCTGTTGCTCTGAGCATGCCGTACCATCCACTGTTGCCTGACTCTGCATTAGTTTGTTGACAGGGCAGTCTCCTGGAGTAGCAACTACACCAATGCAGTTGTTCCTTCCAGTGCAAACTAGAATATTCCTGCCCACTCTTCAGTACCGGTTTTGCCAGCTCTGGGCATTAGCTCTACCTGTAAAGCTGACTGCATGAGGCTTTGGCTGCTCTTGGCTTACCTACCTTTCCCCCACCTATTTAGGACAGACCTGAGGGCAGCTGAGGCAGTGCTTAACTGCTTTCAGCTTGGCCTGGCCTCCTCACCTCTGAAATCTTTACCCACAGAATAGCATTGAAGGAACACAAAGGTAATATAAAATGTAGAAAACACTCTCTGTAATCCACAAGCCCACTAATGTTTGCGGAGAGCGCTACATGTGGGTGCGGTGCATTATACAAGATGCTTGCAACAGTGTAGAAGTAGTCAATGGGCCAGATTCTCTGTTCATATAAATTGGCATAACTCTGTTGAAGTCATGCCAATTTACACCAGCTGAGAATCTGTCCAGTGTGTCCATCTTAGATTTCCCCTCAAAACTGTTATATACGTGGAGCTTCTGTGTGGAATCAACCATCTTCCTGTTTCAGAGTAGCAGCCGTGTTAGTCTGTATTCGCAAAAAGAAAAATTGGTTAGTCTCTAAGGTGCCACAAGTACTCATGTTCCTGTTGTGTACCCCCAAAGGGTTTTTTTAAATATTTCTCCTGTGCTTTCTTTATGATGGAAAGAGTGCAGGAGGTTAGACTAGATGATCATAATGATCCCTTCTGACCTAAATGTCTATGAATAAGAGGATCCTGGCTTGAGCTAAGAGAAAACAATGGCTACTTCCTGGTCCTGGACACCTGCTCTTCATGGAGTCAGGCTGAAGCTAATGGTGTAATTAAAATGACTGGTTTCCATTATAGGGTGTTTTATTTTTATGTTAAGCCAAGGTTTGATTTTTTTGTAAAGGACATGGGCAAAAGTTAAATATAATGTATTTATTGCTGAAACCATTAAGCTATCATGTACTCTCTCTGTAATATCTTCTCTCATTGCTGTCAGTTACCAAGGTCTTGGTGCCCTAAGAGAGCTTTCTTTCTTTCTAACTGGCCTTTTCCTGTTTGATTCAGTCCTGTCAGTCTATCGTCATGGAAACATTTGTGATGTCAAACTTGTGGCATCAGTGAATGAATCAGACAGGAGGCTGGTTGGGCAGCAAAGCTTCTGTTTATTTCCCCCACTGCTGGTAATTGATGGATGGAGAGAGAGTACAAAATGGATCAATGGAGTTCAAATAAAGTGTGAAGTTTTTAAATTTGCCTAAGTTATGACTCTAGTTTTAAGGCCTTCTGTGGAGGGAAAGAAGGTTTGAAATAGTTACATTGCACTTACTTTGGAAACCGTGTTCGCTGCCCTTTAAGTTTCTGTTGAAATCACATTTAAAGGAGAACATGGCAGGAAGCCCAAAATCCTTAAGAACCAAATACTGGTCCGCTCAACCTGTTAACTATTTGTTTGATGAAAAGTATCTATTAGGCTGCATTCCAGCTATAGTAGTTGGATACAGTACGTGATTGACTTCAGCTTTTTTAGAGACAAACAGCAGATCTTTGATACTTGTTGAGGGACAAAGGACACCATAGTTGTTAAGTAGTTTGCAGGGTGGCTTTTTGTTACCTTCTCTTCATTGTAGAAGGATTTCCATCTCCCCTGTGGTAATGCTTACCCACACAGTGTAGAAGCCATGCTGTCAAGGTACCTGTGATGTGATCTGAGGTCACAGATACTAACGTGATTTAACTTGCTGCATGTCATAATGGATGAGCTGAATAGAGATGGGAATGGTAGCGGTGAACTTGACTCTTATTGCTATACTGTTTACAAATTACTTTTACAACTGTGGATTAGTTAGAGATTGCGGAAATAATTTCTTTTGTAAAACATTTTCTTACCACTTTCTGAAATGTCTCAACTTGTTATGGTCAAGACGTTAAGCTAAATGTGTTCTGTTTCCATTACTGGTCATATGACTGGAGTCACCAATGTGTGTTTATCTTACAGTTTTGTATGTCTAGGTTGTGAGGCTTCCAGGTAGGGTGAGAGTGTTACATAGTGGGGTGGGTGCTGTGCATGCTTGATCTCCTAGAGTTTATTTATTGCTAACTTATACACAATGTGGGCCAGTGGTGCATTGTGATCAAACATCTAAGGGACTAAAATTAGACTAGTTAAATGGAACCATCAAAAAGTTTTTGACAGTTTTTCATTGGAAAACACGCTTTTGTCAAAATTGAAACATTTTATGAAATGCTGCTTTCAACAAACTTTTCAATAGTCCAAGTGGTTTTTTGGTTTTTTTACTTCCTTTCTCATTTGGTTTTGTGAATGGGAATGATTGGGTCAGCAACTGTGCTGCCTCACTGAGCAGGCATCATATGGGTAGCCAAGAAAAGCCAGCCATTCATGCAGATGCCTTTCCCTCAGGGACTCCTGGAGGTTTCCTTACCCAAGATTTCAAGGTCTGTCCATGCTCCCCAAACCTCCTTCCATCTAAGGGGGTTATTGGACCTCTGTGGCAAGGAATTGAAGTCTGTGGTTCTGTTGGCTTACTATGCAGCATCCCCTCTCCCTTTCCTTTGCAGTCACAGGAATCTTGGGTGAATGCTTTCTCTGAAACTGGGATGGGTTGGATTCCATAAGCAATAATGCACAGTAATAGTGAAGACAACTGAGCTAGCAGCTGTGCATTCTCTGCACACTGAGCCAGTGGTGTGCACAGTAGCTTGGAAATGCATATCCTAGTTGTCATAAAGGGAAGGCTAAACACCTTTAAATCCCTCATGGCCAGGGGGAAAACCCTTTCGCCTATAAAGGATTAAGAAGCTAGGGTAACCTCGCTGGCACCTGACCCAAAATGACCAATGAGGAGACAAGATACTTTCAAAGCTGGAGGGGGGGAAACAAAGGGTTCTCTCTGTCTGTGTTGTCTTTTACCAGAGCAGGAATGCAGGTCAGAACTCCTGTAAAGGGTTAATAAGCAATCTAGTTAGATATGCGTTAGATTCTGTTTTGTTTAAATGGCTGATCAAATAAGTTGTGCTGAATGGAATGTATATTCCTGTTTTTGTGCCTTTTTGTAACTGAAGGTTTTGCCTAGAGGGATTCTCTGTGTTTTGAATCTGATTACCCTGTAAGGTATTTACCATCCTGATTTTAGAGGTGATTCTTTTACTTCGATTAAAATTCTTCTTTTAGGAACCTGATTGCTTTTTCATTGTTCTTAAGATCCAAGGGTTTGGGTCTGTGTTCACCTATGCAAATTGGTGAGGATTTTTTATCAAGCCTTCCCCAGGAAAGGGGGTGTAGGGCTTGGGGGGGATTTTGGAGGGAAAACACGTTTCCAAGTGGGCTCTTTCCCTGTTGTTTTTGTTAGACGCTTGGTGGTGGCAGCAATAAGGTCCAGGGACAAAAGGTAAAACAGTTTGTACCTTGGGGAAGTTTTAACCTCAGTTGCTAAAAATAAGCTTAGGGGGTTTTCATGCAGGTCCCCACATCTGTACCCTAGAGTTCAGAGCGGGGAAGGATCCTTGACACTAGTGAAGCCTTCTGGAAATCGTATTTTGGCTTCAAAAAAACTGGCCCGTGGTTTGTCTTGAGCTGAAAGGTGTAGAAATCTAAAATCATCAGAGAGAAATGTTTTTAAATCAGAGGAAGCGTCACCTGCTATACAGCAGGCAGCCTGAGAACTTAGTGAGGCATTAGGGAACACATGGGGTATTGGCTTCACTTTGTAGTGCAAAGTGGCTCTGTAGAACAGGAAATAACTGTCCTGGCGAAAGGCAGACAAATAGAAATCAGTACAACTTGCTCTATGTATCTCTTCATTGAGGTTCCAGGCATTCATTCATTGAGAGCTGGTATGAGGCTGTAACAGTACTTAGAGTAACTTGTTGACACACAAACTGAACAAGTACTCTGACTTCTAGTGTTGTGAAAATCAACCCTTTTTCTATCTGTCTTACACTGTCCTTTGTGATAAAGATTCTGCAGCTAGTGATGTCTGATCCTGCAGTGCTAATAATAGTATACACTTGTTTGAATGTAAGCAAATAGTTCTCAAACACAGAGCAGAGATGTGGTATAACAAGGTACGATTTTACATTCCTAAGTGAACAATGTTGTAGACCAAGGGTAAAATTTTTCAAAAGCAATCATGTTTGAAAATTTTACCACAGGCTGTCTTTTAGCTATGCTGCAGAAAGACTTCCTAATGAAAGGCAAGCAAATCGGTTAGAAAATAGATTCCGGTGGACTGTTTAACCTCCATTCAGTAACTAAGGGTCAGTGAAGGGCAAAAGGGAATGACCCAAAACAAAGCTGAGAACTCTTCTTCCTAGGATGACAAATGTTGTCCTGGAAGGACAATATATCATCTAGCATTACAAATATCAGGGCAGGTCTGCACTTGTCCAGTTTTTGCAGTTGAGCACCATTTCTTAAAAGTCTGGAAACCTGCTTAATAGAGGGACAAATGGAAGGGAAAGTTCAAAACTGCTAGGGTAGGCACCGGATTGTCTTCATTTTTTCAGATTTCCTTGGCTTATTAGCACTGATGCAGCTTTAACAGTGGGAGCATTAGTGGACAAATGGTACATGTGGTGGGATTATTTTTTTAACCACCATATCATTTGCACCTGGTGCCACACTCTCAATAGCACAAAAATAGGCGTTTTAAAAAAAGGCTGGTATGGACACAGCCTAAGAATATTGTCAATTGGGTTTCTGTTTTCACACTTCTCGTACAAAAACCACCTGAAGCAAAACACTTGAATAGGTTTTTCATAGTGAGATTACCTGGCACTTCAGTTGTTGGTGGGGTTGAAAGTTGGTTGTGGAAGGGGGTGCCTGGTAGACCCCATAGATTCCCCGTGTATATTGGGAGCTTGTCCCTCTCATGAGGCAGTACAATTTATATCCTTCACAGAAAACAATTTTGTAATAATTGACATTTTTAAAAAAACAAGTGCACACTCTAAACTGTAGTTACTAATAGCTGAAGGCTTTTAAAATATTCAATGACAGCCTCCTAAATCCTCTATCCAGTTTCCTTCCATCACTCTGGCTGATGAGAAGCAGGCTGCCTTCTTCCCCTCCCCCAAGTATGCCACAAATGTGCATAAGGAGAGAAGTGGGGGCAGGCTTGAATCCTTGAACTTTCTTTCCAAAGAAGGCAGCTATTGTCTCCACCTTGGGGAAGGGGCTTCCTGTATCTCCTACCCAGCCTCTGACCTTGCATCTTGTCAGGGATTCAGGGCCAAGAACTTGAGAGTAACAGGAGAGTGGGGAGAGGAGAGTAATTTCTGTGACTCCTTGCCAGGAAAAGCAGTTGGCTTCACAGAAGAATCTGTGTAAAATTACTCTTGGGTCCTAGAGCATGTGTGATCAGAGTGATATCCGCAGTTTCTGGTTGGAAGAAGGTACTGATGACACTGCTCCTATATAGGTCCATTTCCATGGTTATCCCACAGCTTTCCCAAATAGATATTGGGCAAAAGATCATTCTTTGAAACTGTACTTACGGGCTCAACACCCTATACAGAATTCCAAAGGCTGCCCTTGTTGCTGTTCATTTGGACAGTGTATTCATTTGTATATCGTACATCTAGACAAATCATCGTGTTAAAGAAAACTATTGCCAGGACCAGTAGAATATTGGTGAAACTTGTAAAAACAAAATTTTCTGCATATCTGCCCACAGTGTGGTAATCGTTCAAAGTCACTGTCGTGTTACGTTCTATATCTTTTAAAGCAGTGAAGATCAGCAGCTAGGGGTCTCTGTGTAACTATCATTATCTGGCTGCAAAGCAAGAGACTGAAGTTTAAGTTTGGACTCTGTCTTTAATGTTATATATCCATTAAGTATCTGCTTACAGGGAGTTCTTGTGACTCCACATCAGTAGAGGGCACGTGCTTGTGTACACATGAATGCAGAGTCAGGGGACTTATACAGAAGTTCTTTTAAAAGAAGAGCCATGTTCCCATCCTCATTATTTCCAGGAGAGACTAGAATTTCTGCTTTATTTCAGGATGAGGTTTCAGAAAAACTTCCATCTAAGGGAGAGGGATCGATGGGAAAAATCTCATGTAAAAGAACAAGTGAGCAAAGGGTTCATCATAGGGAAATGTGGTGATGGGGAAGAAGGGAAGGAAGAAAATGAACTTTGTGTAAAGTTAGGTTCTCAAGTCCATAGTAAGTGTTGAACACTGAGCATCGCCCACTTCCAAAAACCAGGCTGCTTATTTAGGCACCTAAACATATACTCTGTAACCTGTTTGGCACCCACGGCTGAATTTTGGCCAGTGGTCCAGGTTGTCATAGTTACACCAGGGCTGAATCTGGTTCAGTGTCTTAAATGCCATGACTCTAGCTGAGCATGGATTTCTTAGACTTTAGTGGATTAACTGTTACTGAAATGTTTCCATCTAGGCTTCAAGTTCCTCACTTGATTGAGAAGTGGTGGGTACTTGCTGCAGGTCTTGTTAGGCTGTGCACCATCTCTTGCAGGGTTCACTAACAAGTGCGAGGAGAGGAAGGGGAACTGTAACTTCATAACCTCAAATGCTTTATTTCTTTTATAAATGCTTAATCTTTCTGCAGTTTCCCTGCAGAATCTGAAATTGTGGCTTCTGCTGTTTATTCCCATCCTCCGTTTCTTCCTTCAGTCACCACTGGCTCTGTCAGATAGACAGCAGCTCAACTCCTGTATCTCTGCTGGGGCAGTAAGCACTTCTCAAAGTAACAATGGGACATGATAGCTTGAAACTTGTCTCTCATAAGGGATAAGTCAGGGTGGAGGCCAGCTTTAAATTGCTGATACTACTATTACTGCATCCTATTACTGTTTGCACTTGTAACTTTCACACACAAACAAGCCCAATACAAACTAATAAGCAGTCTGGTATTAAAATGCATACAGATTGCATTCTAGATGCAAAATGGAAAGGAAGTGTCAAATATTTCATAGTCCTTCTGAGGTTTCATGCATCTAAAGTAAAGGAACATAAACCCAAGGCAAACTCAGTCATTCTGGTAAGAGCTGCTGAACTAAACTATAAAAAAAATTTCTCGTCAGTAATCTAACAGAATAACAAGGGGATTCTGTGATTAAGATCTTTGACCCCCTGAACTGCAAGTGATCTTAGCCCTCACGCTATCTTTGAATGTTATCTTTTGTAGCTTCTTGTCATTTTCTGTTCAGAGGTGACTCCGAAACAAAACTTAAGCCAGACTGTTGAAGGAGTGAATCTCTTCAAAAACATGGTTGTCCTATCAAGTGAGTAGAAATTCAGAACAGAAAACTTAGGGCCAGATTTCTAAGGTGACATCAATGGAGTTAGATACTGAAATACATTTAAAAATCTGGCTCTTAGTTCCAAATAGCAGTACCTCTTGGCAGTCTGTCAATACTTTCCTCTAAATTTTGGTTATTCATTTGTAGTAAAGTTTTCAAGGTTGCACTGGTTGAAAGACAAGCTCCGGGTTCCTACACTCTAACCTCAGAGTCACCTGACATGACTGAACGGTATCACTAACTTTCCTCTAGGTTTAGATTGTTGCAAGATGTCTTCATGAAAGCTTTTGCTAGAAAGTGTTTTTAAAAAAAAATCTACAAAAGTAAATTTAGTTCATTTTTTTTCTGCACCGGCGTAAGCAGTTTACTGATTTGCCTTTTTTCATTATGTATTCCTCCTTTAAGATGACCATTTCTGGTGTAATCTTTCTAGGCACTTCTGCCTCCATCGTTGTGGTGTCTGAGCTTCTCCTCTGAGCAATGCAGCGTGGTGACAGTAGAATGGGAAGGATTTTTTATAATTACTTTTAGGGGGTAGAGTGGGGACTTAATGTTTTTTCCAGAGAAAAGCAGGATCTGTGTTCTAGAGGAGAGTGGTACTAGAATTCTTGTCATATTGAAATATATAATGGTACTTAAGCTGCTTCCACATAAATATTAATATCTAGGCTGTTTAATAACCATACCCCATCTTCCTGATCCACAAGGACAAAGACCACAAATTGTGCAAATCTTCTCCTCTAGACTATTTTGTTCTCCATTTGCTGTTGGAAACATCTGTGACCCTTTTCACACATGCTGCCACACTTCTAGGCACTTCAAACAAGTGTGATTTCTTGCTGTGTGGTGCACAGTGATGTATCTAAGTAACATCTTCAGCCAAGGGCTGAGCAATACTGCATGTGTGCTGGAGAGCAGGGAAGGGCAGAGAGACAGAGATAGTTACAGCACAGTTAAGTGGCCGTCGTAGGGATAGAATGAAAGAGGTATGGGGTTATGAGCGTCTCTGAAAATCTTTTGATTATTCTAGTAGTCCTACCTTTCCAGTTCTTAGGTTTTAGCTGTCTTGCTGCAGCAATGAGAACTCTTGTTCTTCTGCTCCCTTCACCCCAAAAGAAACACTCTGTAAAGAGAACAGGAAATATTTTTGTTTTCACAGGTGTGGTCAACAGTAGACTGCTGTGGATTTCTGTCCTGTGCACACTACCTTGTGTAGCTTAATACTTTCCTTAGCTTCTTCTCACTAAATGATCAGCACAACGACTTTAGTGCTTCTTAAATTTGTTTCTTTATGTATATCTTCTTTCTTTTGTCCCCAGTTCTCTAAAATATTCCCAGTAGTAACCTCTGCATGTGAAAGGTACTATGTTAACGATTAATAGTATTGGATTGAGTGGGTTTTGTATGCAGAATGAGTCGCATTTATTTTTGAGGTAGGGACATATTGCAGTGCCGCATCCCATCAGCTGTGTGATGTGGTAGGGAAAACCTCCGAAGCCAAATTTGGCCAACCAAGAGTTGCAAGTATCTTGGGAGCTATTGTGCTCTACAGGGAGCACTTCTGAGAGAGTAGCCTTAAAGGGCATGTAAACTTCCCAGTTGAAGGAAGGGTGTCCATGGTGGAGAGATGGAGCTGCTTTTGGGTGGTATGGTAAGAGGGGGCAATAGACAATGCTGGCACTTTAGAGCGAGGTAGCACACCAAAAATTCCTCTAGATGTATTGATGTAAGATGTTGGCCCAGCAGACTTATGGAAATGTACAGACTGTAATGATGCAAGCTGATGAAAGCTCACGATTATGTAACCCTGGGAGTGCTTTGCCTTTACCTTTCAGGGCTTCCTAATCTTAACATTCCCAGGAGTTGATGATTTGTAAATTGATGTTTATCTAATTACTAAGTGTAGTTACTGCAAAATACTTTGTTGATTTAACAAAATCAGCAATAATGCATCTTGGCTATGGCTAAACTAGCTGTCAGCAGAATGGCAAAATTAAAAAATACTGTAGTCTTGATTGGACTGTAGTAAACTCACTGAACATTAAATCTCACCAAATGAGGGTAAATCCGTCCTCATCATCGTATCTATTCATTGTACTCAACAACTGAACATACCCTCATATCTCAATGTCTGTACTTTAACCTGTTAACCTTTTACCTCCAATTGGGGATATTGCAGATTATGTATTCTTTACGCCATCCGATCCTAAACCGAACTTTGCACCCCTTGATAATCTGTACCTTATTCCCTGATAACCAGAAACTTCTATGATTAAACTCTGTACCATTTTTTTTATTTTAACATCTTAATAAAATTGTTAAATTCAGTGTGTGAGTGGGCACAGCATTAGTGTGTTAAGCTTTAAAAATATTAATTTCAAGAAGTAATGAAATCGTAAAACGTCTCTCGATCAGTGGACAAAACAGACTGCCCCTAACTCACTGTATAAAAATTGGATTAATTCTCAGTCTGTCATGTGGGAGCCGTAACTTAGCTCTAAGTATATAAACATAGTCATATAAAAAATGCTCCATTCTGGGGGCAGGCACTAATAAATTACGCTGCTTTTAAGGGCCACTTTTTGTGTGAAGGTCAGTCTGTCTTTAATTTATGTTGCTAACGTCCCAAATTTTCTTACTGGTGGTGGTGGGCCTTTTTATAAAAGAAAAACTTGACATTACGAATATTATTTGATTTTTCACATAGGAAGAGTAATCTTTTCTCACTTTCACTGCCATCCACCCTGCCCCCAAACACTCTGCTTCAGTTTAGCTGCTGGCTGGCCACATCTCTATTCAGTGACATGTTCTGACTGAAATTCCTGCCTCAGCTTGTAGCTGAGTGAGTAATCTTCTCAGACAAGAGTAACAGTTCCAGCAGACAGCTGTGTAATGAGAATGCAAGGAACCCGTTCCCTAAGCAACCAAGTATGTGGGCTGCTGCTAGGCAACAGCCATCTGGAACCCAGTTTGTGTTTCCTGGAATGTACCAGCCCATTTGGCTGGCTAAGAATTAACATACAGTTGTAGCTGAGAGTGGACGAAAAGACAACTTCAGCATTTTAGCAGGTTCATGTGATTCTAAGGCAATAGAAATTAGACAAACGATGGTCTTTGCAGGTTTTTTTCTCCTGATTTATTCATTTCTCCGCAGTGAATGTTTTTTGGTGGTAAATGCCCTCTACTACTAATATTGCAAAGGGTTTTCCAGCTGGAGATTGTCAGTGACTGGGTAGGAGATTTTTTCCCCCTTAATTTCTCCTCTTAGAAAAACAAAGTCCCATTGCATGCACTCCAGTCTTGATTTTACCCCTGATAGATTAGGAATACGTCATATGGGTTCCTCTTTTTGGAAATATTGATCTCTTCTCAGTCTGTTATAAAGTTTGCAATAAAGTTTAAACCACATCTGCTCGTCCGTTGACACAAGTGATTGAGGTTGAATCATTCCTGCCCCATTGGTCTTTCTACCTTAATCCTGGCTGAGATTTAAGCATAACTTTTCTCTTCTGAGGAGGGACACCATTCTGAAGTGTTAACCATTGGTTATGGTGTATCTTTGTTCAGTTACAGTCAGTGGTTGGTAACTCACATTTTTCTTTTTAATTATCTCGTAACTCTAGCTGTGACAGCTAGATCCTAGAGATTCGTTTGTTCTTTTCTCTCTGAAGGTTTCTGTTAATTTAAGAAATTTGATGTAAATAAAACTCCTGATATTGTCTCACAGAAAGGATGGTCCAATGGTTAGGGCACTAGCCTACGACTCAGGAGATCCAGCTCCAATTCCCTACTCCCCCAGACTTCCTGTGTGACCTGGCCTAAGTGACTTGCTCCACTTCTACACTACCACTTATTTCAGCAAAACTGTGTCGCTCAGAGTTGTGAAAAAACACACATCCCTGAACGACATAAGTTTTGCTGGCATAAGTGGGAGTGTGCGAAGTGCCATGTTGATGGGAGAGCTTCTTCCGCCAACATAGCTACCCCCCTTTGTTGAGGTGATTTTCTTATGCTGACGGAAGAGCTCTCTCCTGTGGGCATAGTGCAGCTACACAAGCGATTTTACAGCGGCACAGCCGCATCAGTACAGCTGTTCCACTGTAAACTTGCTAGTGTAGACATGGCCTTAGTGTGTCTGTGGTTCAGTTTCCCATCTGTAAAATGGAGATAATATCACTTCATAAAACCCTTGTGCGGTAGGGAGGATAAATACATTAAAGATTCAGGTTCTCGACTAGTACAGCGATTGATAGTGTATAAGTATTCTAGTTTGATAAGAAACAAGATGTGTTAAATCCTTAATCAAACTGGGCTGACAAGGACAAACCTTCATTTCCCCCTGCTGTACACTTCTCTCAAGCAGACTGATCCCTTTAGGGTACCCCAGGTGAATGCTGTGAGACTTGATAGTAACTCTGGAAATCACTGCAACAGATGGCTGACATCCCAACTGGCAATATAAATTGCTGAGACTTTGAATTTTCATCCTAAAACCAGCCTGGTGATTGAGCAACAATTGGAGTGAACAGGACTAACTGCTTGAAAGCAAGTGAGATGCTCAGGGCCAACAATTTTCCTTTATTCCTCCAACCTCAGGCAGTCTTCAAAATGTCTGGCATGGCTGGGACTTTCAAAGGGTGGCATTTTCAAAAGTCTTCAGTGTTGATCTGTCCATTTTGAAGTCAATGGGAGCTTTATCACAACTTTAGTGGAAGCAGGGTTAGGCTATCACTCAGTGCTTTTGAAAATGCACCACTAAGGGAGTCCAGCACATAACTCCCTTAAGCTCTTCTGAAAGTCCCAGCTGGTTCATCTCCAAAGCAGACTCTATGGAAATGGTGCTGCGTTCCTAGTCTGCAAGGTACAGTTTCTTTTTTTTTCTCATGGTGAAGGAGAGTGATTGGAGGGTAACTTAACTGAACTATATTTTCAAGCCTTAAGCCTGTTTCTCAGTGCTTTAACAGCAGCTTGGATGCATGGTTGTGGAGAGAAAGAAGGTCAAGAGGCAGATTGTCACATGGTGAGCATTAGTCCTAACAGTTGGTCACAGGTCTGAGATTATGTTGATGAAGGTCTTCATGGCAACAACAGCACGACTGTTTGTAGGATTGGGACTTTTGCTAGTTTTCTTCATTGTGACAGGTTTTGTCTTCAGAATTTCAGGCTAGTTCCCAATCTGAGTGGGCACCAGCAGTTCGGATCTTAGCTATTTCATTAGCTTCAGCATTCGTTTTATGGCCTGTGTCTTAGAATAAGAGCTGTACTGTTGTCATGGCACTGTTTGCCACTGGATTCAGGCTTGCTTTATAATCAACAGAGAGTTTCTGTTGCCCTGGTCTAGAGTAGGGGCTTGTCGAGCCAAAAAGCATTGACTTTGTGTACTGCTTGCATTACTACGAAAAGCAGATGGGTTATACAGCACTTGGATACATTGGTGAAGGGTGTAGAGGGAAAACTAAAGATCAACAGAATAGATAAAGAATATATACAGGTCTTCTCAGATCTGACACCCCTCAGCTATTGGTTTCTAGACTGCTAGCCATATGAAGACTGTATACATATTATTCAATGTTCATAGCTAAGGCTGCAAGCTTGTCATGGATTCCATGACCTCTGTAACTTCTGCCACAGCCAGTGTACATGGCTCAGGGGCAGCTCAGGCAGCACCTGCACCAGGTGCACCGGCTGCTGCTGTGGCAATCTTGGGCCCCCGCAGCATGCCCCACCTCCCCCAGGAACTGCAGAGGCAGCATGCAGAGCTGCCTGGCCATGCCTCCACCTAGCAGCTGAGCGAGGGGGAGGGGCTCCACTTTCCGGGAGCCCACCAGGTAAGCGCTGCCCAGAGCCCACCTCACCCTGTCCCATGCCCCAACCCTCTGCCCCCTCACACACCCCAACTCTGCTGGTGCGGGGAGGCACAGAGCCAGGTAGGGAGCCTGCTGGCCCCACCGAGCCCCCCTGCACTAGCGAGGGTCCTGGGCTGCATGCTATGGCATGCTCCCTCCCCCCCAGCAGCCAGGCCGCCCTCCCCCCGCACCTCCTCTGCTCCCCTTCCCCTCCCTCCCCCCGCCGCCCCCCCCCCAGCATTTTATTCACTGGTATTTTTAGTAAAAGTCATGGACAGGTCACAGGCTGTGAAATTTTGTTTACTGCCCGCGACCTGTCCGTGACTTTTACTAAAAAATACCTGTGACTAAAACATAGCCTTATTCATAGCTTCTAAAGGGCTATTTTGCTTCAGTCTTATTTCCCCAGAATATGTCCTTCTCTGGGACAAACAATGAGCAGCTTTCTTCAGAGATGCTTCATAGTTGTCCTGAGCACGGAGTGGTTCAGTTCTGAAAACCTGTACAGTGAACTCTCTTCCTTCTGGAGTCACTTTATAATATTCTCCACCTCCAGAGCTCTCTTCGTCAGCACCTTTCCCCTCACCCCCCTGTAAATGAGTCCTGGTACTTTTCCTTCCTATTACCGCAATCCCAGTCCTACTAACCTATTACACTTTAATGTTGTGGATCAGATCAAGAAAAATGAAGTCAGCAACATTGCTTGATAATATTAGGATAGATCTGTGCTTAATGATAGACTCTGCTCTTGTTCCCCAGCACTTTACAGTCTTGGGCAAAAAGCTTCCACAGTCCCCTGCAGAATAACTATGGAATTCCATTGGCTTTGTTTTGGAGACAGCTGTTTTCTGTTGAAGTTAAAAGATTTGGGGGGAAGGGAGCAACACTGCAGTTGGAATAAGAATATGGGGAAGGCTGGAAGTCCTTTGTTGTATTTCTTTGAAGTCAGGAAAGAGGGACAGACTGCTCTGTGGGAATATGTAAATTGCCAAAAGCAGTATATGCACAGTTTTGGGGAATTTAGATTTTTGTTGCTAAATGTCAGTAAACATCTATTTCACTGTACAAAACAATGAAGAAATCTTTCCACTGATAATAGTCAAAATTTACAGCTAGGCAGAGTAAGTAAAATGCTGCTTGAGAACCTACTAGAGCTTGATTTAAGGATATTTACTTTGTATATTTTGACATGTGAATCTGACATTTTGTGTTCTAATGGTTTTGAAGCTTTAACTTTTTGAATCTTAGCTCAGCTGTTAAATAATTATCTGACCTCTGTAAGTTTTTCCAAAACTGTGAAAATAGATCCAAATAAAAAAAATTCTTTAACCTCATAATTGTGCAAGTTGTAAAAAATTAATTGGTAAAAATAAAATGCTTAAAAACAAACATCTATATTATCTGTCAATTATAGAAAGTAAAATTCTACCAACCCATCATATATGCACAGTGCTGCCGATGCTTTAATATTTCTGGTATGGCCCTTCTCTGTGGTTTATTGTTAATCCTCCTGGGAGGCCAAATGGTCAGCAAGTCAGACAGAAGACACTGAATGCATAATGGCAGAAAGAAAATGAGGGAGGTCCTAGAAAGAACTCAGAATAACAGCAGATACAAAATAGCACTGCAGTGAGGCAGGGAGCTCATCTTTCAATCTTGTTCCCTTTAGATCTGCTAAATCAAATAAGGGGGTGAAAATGTGTTAGCCTTCTAACACCGCCTTCCCCCTGTTGGAAAGGTTTGCACTAAAACAGCTGCACCCAGCCTCATGTAAGCTGCAGGTTCAGTTTGATATGGGTGTGGATGGAAATGTACTACTGCGTGCATATGTGATGCCAAACGTTCTTCGGCTGCTTCCACTTGCTGTAAAATGTGGTGATCTGGGTCCTTACCTAAAAAGTTATAGGGAGTCTGTAAATTGTGAGCAAGTAGTTTGGCATTTGGGGAGACTTTAGTACGAGAGACTTTAGTACAGGCTGTAAAGATGAAAAACTTGTCTCTTGCTCAGGGCCATTTGGGTCACAGATAAGTATTCTGCTAATGTGTTAGAATTCCAATTAATGCTTGGGGGTTTGTTCTCTAAACTGCATTTGTAAGCCGCAGCATGCACAGTGGCTCCTTTGTAAAATGAAATTGCCCCCTCACTTCCAGAAAGCACCTCGTAAGCTTTGGGTGCTACCCCACTCTAAATAATAAGGAACCATTGTTTTTTAAAATGTTTGGTTAAAATTCTTAGAAAATCTAAGTTGGGGGACACCAAGAAAACCTCAGCAGACTTAGATTATAGCTTTCTCTGCACCACTACTTTATGTACCATGCTACTAAGAAATTAGGGATATTCCAAATTAACCCAGCTGTGCTCTGCTGTGTATGTTGGAGGTAGCTACATTTTCCTCAGCTTTCAAATCTTTGCCAAGGTGTTGTGGGGCCAAGGTACATGGTCAATTTCCTGTTACAGTAAGGAGTTGCATTGCTAAAAACAGTCCATATCATTTGAAAATGTATTGCTTGTCCTTTTCTATAGTGTTGGTGTAGTGCGTGAGTCTCAAGGCCTAAAAATTGTCAGAACTAGTGTGTCAGGCAAGTTGGGAACTCTGTTTGTTGTGCGTTTTGGTTACCATGTAGGTTTCTACAGTCTAGTGAGCAATTGTCCCCTAGGATATAAATCCTTTGTAACTAACATGCTAGCTTGTTAAAGTGGATTTTTTTTAATTATAAGTTTTTCTTTTCTACTAATTTTATTTGCTTTTCTACTCACTTTACTACTGTCAGCTTTGGGCAACGAAGATATCCTAGTCAGCTTCTACTTCTTCTGCACTAGTATAATGCTGCCATGTCTTGGGTTGCAAACACTTAATGGGGGAAATGGCTTAAATATAAACAAAAACATAAAACTTTTATGAACGGTAAAAACCTTGCAAAACCTAAATTTTGGGCATTGATTGTTCAGTTGGATATTTGCTCTTAGGCAGACAGCCTTGACTAATGTTTGGGGTTTTTTAATGGGTGGGTGAGAGCAGGGGCTCTCCACATGTTGAATTTCCCTTTTTCGCTTGTGGAGAGGTTCTGTTGCATTGTTTTCCTTCATATTGTTTGCTGACACACACGTTCTCTCTGTTACTGGGTGTGGTTTGGTTTTTTAGCTTATGAAGAATTTAAAGTCATATGGGTGTGGAGAACTGTTGGCATAGTTTTCTGGCAGTAGTTCTGCAATATCTTTTGGTAGCTGATGTGTCACATTGACATTGAATGGTCCCATCTATAAACGCAGCAGCTGCAATTCCAACCTGTGAGCAAATGGCAGAGTCTAGAGGAAGGTTACCTGTAAGGGTAGAACTGGGATATACTTGTCGAACAGTGGGTAGGGAACCTCAGTGCTGAATAAGCAAAGAGAAGAAATTTCTTCATCTTTTTCCTTATATGCCTCTTTCCAGAAAGTTTAACAGAAACTTAGATGGATCACTTATTTAAAGTGGCTTGGAGAATTACAGGCTTTCCCAAATTATTTTCTGTTCTCTCAGCAAATGGAGACAATTCCACAAAGCCATGCATACTCTAGGGAAACAGTTGCACAAAATTTCCTACCATTGCTAACACTGATTCAGCTCCACTGCTGATAACACTGAGAGCCTTGTGTTGACAAGCCTTTTTAGCACTGTGTCAGGTAGATCTGCTCCAAGCACTGTTAAATTTTAGGCTTAAAGTAATGGTAACCCATCTACACTAGAGGTCCCAAAGATTCAAAATATTGGTGGAACTGAACCAGTGTAGTCTTTGCAACTTCGCAGTTTTTCAGAAACTTCCCACAGTTGCTAAGGCTTGACTGACTGACTGAGCTAGTGTAAACATGTTTTACTGTGCAAGAATTGGGACTCTCCCTTAAGCTTCTGGGGCTGTGGGAAGAAGGCTACAGAACAGAAGGTCTTGAGCGAGTGGTGGGCTGAAGGACAACCACTGACATGAGGAAGAGGGACCTTTGCAAGAGAAGTGCTCTCTCCTTAGATGTCAGAGCCTAGGTTTTCATTGTGTTGCATCTGTGCCTTCGTGTCTAGCAATCCTGTTCCCAGTCATCTTTGTATAATTGAACCTCTAAATAAAAAAAAACCTCATCCACCTGTATGTGAAAAAGTTTTGTGGGGGGTGACTTTTTCTTTCCCTCCTCAAGAGACCAGCAAATTAAAAAAGTGAGTGCTGTCTGCCTGTCTTTAGTAGTTTACACAGAATTAATACATTTCAAACTAAATTCAGTTTTCCTCTGTGTCACTTTGTTTAACCCAGTGGTTCCCAAACTGTGGGACACACCCTCCCCAGAGGGGCACAGAGGAATGTTCAGTGCAGTGGGGCCCAGGCCAGCTCCCAACGGGGGGAGGAGGGAGCTCCACCCAGCCCACTCTGCTCCCAGCCTGGCCCCCAGCTCCGACCCCAGGCCAAGCTCCACTGCTGAGGAAGGCTTGGCTGTGCAGTACCTCCCCTTGGAGGGGAAGTGCAGACAGATTCCATTACTGGAGGGCGGGGGGACCACAAGAAAAGTTTGGGCACCATTAATTTAACCTAAGCCGGACCTTCTCTGTATTGGAATTTACTAATGGTCTTCAGCCTCCTTGCATTTCTTGAATGGGGATTATTTACTTTGTGTGGATCTTCTGTCCTCTTATTCCCTTTTCAGTGTTAAAATAATAAGCAGTAAAGCAAAGGTCTGTTGGGTGCTCCTCGTCCCATCCCGTAATATAAGAATAAGAGGGCATTACATGAAACTAAAAGGCAGCAAATTTTAAAACCAACAAAAGACAATGCATTTTTATGCAACACATAACTAACTGGTGGAACTGCTGCTACAAGATAGTCTTGAAATGATTAGCATAGAGTAAACACAATTAATTGGCTAGTTTTAGTAAGTGTTTTGAAAATTAAATGCATAAAGAATGTCAAGTGTTTGTCTTTGATTATGTTGCAGGATATAAAATTGTGAGGTCTTCAATTCCTTATTTAGAGCAGTGACTCTCAACCTTTCAGAAGTGTGATTTACCTTCATATCACACGTTTCACTTCACTTAAAAACTCTGATTTTAGCTTCAGCCCCACACAGCAAGGCTCAGGCTTTGGCTTTCTGCCCTGGGCCCCAGCAAGTCTAATGCTGGTCCTGGCGACCCCATTAAAATGATCACAGTTTGAGAACCGCTGAATAGCATAAACAAGTCATTGTATGAAATTTTCGTTTGTTCTGACTTCGCTAGAGCTTTTTATATAGCCTGTTGTAAAACTAGGCAAATATCTGGATGAGTTGACATACCCCCTGGAGGACCTCTGCATACCCCATGGGTACACGTACCCCTGATTGAGAACCACTGACTTAAAGCACTGGCATGGGTAAGGAAGAAATTTATCTAGTGACATAATTCTGCCCAGCTAATCCCTCTGTGTGTGTGTCGGGGGGAGGAAGGGGGTTGGTTTGGGATTTTTTGTACGGGAAATGGAGTAACAGGAGGATTATACTTTTCTTGTGATCTTGCTTTGGTCAGTGAAAGTTAACATTTGCCTAATAGCTAGTGATAAAACCAAAAGACCAGTTCTGGGCAGCAGCAGGGAAACTTACAATTCCTGCTGTTCCTTGGAGAAAACTATCTGCAAGCTTAAAATGACAGTGCATCAGTTTATACTTGGACTATAAACTAACCTTCCAAATTTCTTTAAAAGCTTTCACAACCAAAAAAGGTTCAAAAGCTTTAGTTCCACAGAAGTTGAATGCTCACATAGGCTGGCCTCCAGCTCTTTTGCATCTGTCAGTTAACACTGCTCAGAGCACATCTGATGACATGGCAGTAAAAAATGCTGTCACACTTTAAAACTAGTGCACTCATTGATGTGCGCATCAGTAGTGTAGCAATGCTGAGAACTCTTACAATCCTCAGTGTGTACAAGGCCTTTGTGGTGGTGAAAGACTCCTGGTATATGTCACTGGACAGAAGAGCAGCCCAGTGGACTGCTTTGGGAAGGATTTTTTTATTGCAGAGCCCTTATATTTTTAGGGAAGGTGTATTTTTAGAGAAGGCATATTTTTAAATTGCTGTGAAGCATATTTGAAAGTGAGAGGGCAAAGTGGTGGTGTGAATGGGGACTGGAATTTGCATAGTCACCTTTAGACTAGCGGGCTGCAAAGTGGAGTTGTTCTGTAATATCTGTGCCTTTGTCAACATGATATAATGCTTACAACTTTCCCACTGTTGCTCCCACCTGTGGTACAATGATAGGAACACTCATGTCAGCCCATCACTGGTCTCTCTTAAGAGAATGTTTGTGTAGCATGGCAGTGTCAGTGCTGGAAACTCCTTGAGGTCTATATACTTGTACTTCCATGTTGGCTACTGTCATGGGGTATGTCTACACTACACTATAGCTGTACCAATGTAGTGCCGTAAAGTAGACACTTCCTGTGTCAGTCAAGGGGGGTTTCCATTCAATGTAGTTAATCCAGATCTCCAAGAGGTGGTAGCTTCTGTCAATCTAGCCGTGTCTACACAAGGGGTTAGGTCAGCTTCAGTATGGTGCTCAGGACACAGACTTTTTCACAGCCCTGTGTGATTTAGTTTAGTTGATCTAATTTATAAATGTAGAACTGGCCATGTTCCAAGTGTGTCTCCCCCACCCCAGTCTAGTGGCTAGTCCCAATTCTGGGTTTACAGTTGCGCCGGGCCCACACTTAGAGGAGACTCCAGCTCCCACTCCGTGGCCCTGCTCCACTTGAGCCCCACTCCAAGTTTCCACCTGTCGCTTGCTCCTCTTCCCCTCGAGGCCCTGCCCACCACTCGTACGGGGGAGAGGAGCGAATGGCGGGCAGGGGGGAAGAGGCCATGCAGGGGTGGGGCCTCAGGGAGTGGGGGGGCTAAAAAAGGTTAATCCAGCCCTAGCTAGTCCCCAGATAAGTTGTCTACTGATGCCAGCCAATAGTTACTCCTTTAGATTCTGTCTACAGTACAAACATCTATCTGTCCTGGGTATGAAGAGGTGTGATCCCTGACCAACAGAGCTGTATTGGCAAAAGCCCCTAGTGTAGATATAGCTCTATTGATCAAACAGCACTTTTTCTGGTGTACCTTATTTTGCTTGCAGGGAAGAACAGTTTTGCTGATGTAAGTTGTCCATACTAGGAGTTCTTTGTTGGTATAGCACATGGTGTCCCTGTCCAGACAAAGCGCTCCAAGTGTAACCATGGCTTTAGGTCTGGTTATAGTGGTCTGTGACTTTAGAGCTAAAAGTCCCCAGGTTCATTCCTGGCTGATGATTTGTGATGGGGTCATTGGAGCTGCAACAGCAAGAGATTTCCCAAAACGTGTAGACAAGTGAACTACTACAAACACTGAAGAGTGAAACAAACTACAGTAATATGTCTATCTGGGTAATACTCAAGGTGCAATGTCTGGTTCCCCATGAGTGCTAATGGCCTCTAGCTAACTGGTCCACACTCCTTGGTCCCTTTGTCAGCGTCCTTCCTCTGTCAAGGCAGCCAAATAAATCACTTCCTCCTTCTGTGACCGGGGTGACTCATGGCTGGGACAGAGCCAGCTCATCACTGCTCTGAATGAAAGCATCACTTTGGTGTGTGTGTAAGGGGTGGGGGGAGTTAGATATTAGCATAAACTCTCATGTTGTTGTGTCTGTAGAGCAGAAACTGTGTAGTAAACAAACCGTGCACAGCCTTAGAATGAGGGAATTAATTCTGTCACGTGGACGATGCTGTTTTTAAAGGACGGCTGTCATCCTTTTTTAATTGGTTCCCTCAGCTCTCTCACTTCCTTGCTTTTCTCCTCTCTCCCCATCCTCCTCTGCAAACTATCGAGTTGTTGGCACACTTCAGTTTAGCTTTAGGGGCAAGCTGAACTTTTGACACTGCAAACCTTTTACAATTTGGAAAACCTGCTGTGGGCAAAGGACTGTGCTAACATTTTTCTGGCAGTGGTTACTGTGTGTCTGGTACGCTTATTGACCATAGCTCCAGGGGATTCTAGTCTGTAAAGCATTTTTTAACAGGCATACAGGGGTCACATTGGGGACAGCAGTACGGTACTCTTTCAAATTCCACCCGTGTGAGTTCTCAAATTGTGCAAGTGTTTAAAATATGATCATGCAGCTCTAACTTCCCCTCCAGTGGAGCTTCAGTGTGCTTTTAGGTGCTGCTAAGCTAGTTGAGCCTGGGTCTTCCTCTTTTACTGTGGGGATGCTAGTGGTGTGTCTCCTAAATGCCATGGTACCAAAAAGAGTCATTCCCAGTAAAATGTGCAGATCTGTGACCCACCATGCTTTCTGCTTGAGGAATGAAATTCACAATGTGGACACCTGATTCTGTTACCAAGTTATAAAAATGGAGCAGCTCCTTGAGATGAAAGGGGCAGTACTATCACTTTCAGGTACCTACATGGTTCCATTACCACAGCATCTGAGCACTTCACAATTTTTAATACGTTAAATCGCATCTCTACTATATCATTCCAGGCTTTCTGCAGACTTCTGTGTGTAGGCATCTCTGAATCAGTTGTTTGGTTCACAGTTGAGATTTTCTCCAACTGAAACTTCTAGAGACGTAATTTTTTTTTTAATGAAAGCTGAGATTCTGAAGAATAAGATAGCTGCTTGAGAGGTGCCAGTATGCAATACTGCCACATGCCAGCTGAATTAGAGCCCTGTCTGTTTCCCAAAATGAAGATGCATGTCCAAAAGTTACCTTTAGGTAGGCTTTGAAGTATTAGATTTTTATCAGTAAATGTTGGTAAATGTCTGTTTAACCGTACACACAAACCACTGAAAAAATATTTCCATTGATGACCATTGAAATGTAGATAGGCAAAGTAAGGAAAATGCTGCTTGAGAACTTATTAGAGTTTGATTAAAGGATGTTCACTTTGTATATTTTGACATGTGATGTTGACAATTGGTGTTTTCACTGTTATAAAACATTAACTTTTTTTAAATCAGTACCTACTGTCATTAAATTGTCTGAATCCTCCCCCCATAATTTCCTACAACTGTGAAAATTTAAATCTCTAAAAATAGAAAAAAAGCCTAAAATAAACATCAATGTCTGTCAAATATATATAATATTATAGAATAGTAATATTAAAAATAAAATTCTGCTAAGGCTAACTTTAGGGTAGAGAGTTGAATTACATCCCTCTGGCCAGCTTGCTTTAAAGTCTGCACTGAAAACTACTTTTGGAAGGATGGTTAGGAACTGAAAATATGAGACTTAAAATGCCACTAGAAGTTCCAGTAATAGTTACTGCAGATGGGCCTGGGAGTGGCTGTGGCTAGCTAACTTGCCACTTAAGTATGTATCTCATTCCTCAGTGTTTCTCCTAAGATTTCACATACAGAGCACTCGTCAGCCCTGCCAAAGAAAATTGTGATTCCATCTGAAAAGAGATGAACATATTGGTGTGAATCCCTGCAGTGTGGGATAGCATATTTTAAATTGAAGCTCTCATGGGTGGTATGATCTGACACTTCACTCCTTTAAATCCTTGACGTTTGTGGGTGTCTAACAGTTAAAAGCACATGTCTGGATACTGGGTTTTCTTAGAAATGTTCTGATTTTTTTTTTTTTTAAAAAACCCTTCTTTTTTTAACCAGGTGGGAAATGTTCTTGCAGAGCTCGGGCCCTTGTGGGGTAGGCAGACTTCTGAGCTAGGGGGACATTAGTGAATGCCAGAAACCCAGCACAACTCTCTTGCAGAGAAAGTAACGTAAATGCTTGTTCCCTTACAAGATGTTACACATCAAATACCGTTAAACCATGATGGCAAATTGGGAACATCCTTGAGAACCTAGGGCATTTGCAAAACGTGTTTTTGAATCTTTAAGGTGCTCTTTTACAGAGAATTGTATATGCTTTGCTGTAGTATAGGAAGAATTGAGTTTCTTCTGTTAGGTCCTTACAAGAGGGTCCCATGGCATTCTTTGGGGGGAGGAGGGAGAGACTTTGCTCTTTCTCCATCCTCACATCTTCAGTTTTGCTTATGTACAATGTTTTTTTTAACCTCTGTGTATAGTTGCTGTGTGCTACTGCTGCATTTCATATAGGTGGCTGCATACAGTCATGGATTAGATGACTTCTGTTTTTGGGGAATTACATTGGGGTCCTCCTGAATGAAAGCTGTATGGTATAGTATGAAAATAGAGGGGTTTACAACCTTCAGAGCAGCCTTATGTTTGTTCCTGGACTTCTAAGAAAACATTTCACTTGTTGTTGAAAACCTCTTACTGGGGCTATGTCCTCTCCTTTGAAAAGGACACTATCAGGGTTGGCAAATGTAAACTTGAAATAGCTTTGGTTTATTTTACGTGCGCGTGTGTGTGTACACTATTATTTCTATTGCAACAGTGCCCAAGGATCCCAGATGGGGGATTAGGCCCCTTGTATTAGGTGCTGTACAAACAAATACAGGGCCAGTCCCCCTCCAGGGAGAGAGCACATTCTTGGGTTTATACAATATGAAGCAGTGGTATAAGTGATACGGATAGAGACAGCTGTGTTTGCATAAAGTCACTCAGATTGGTCACAGGCTGGTGAATCCCTAAACACTATCCCTCTGATCTGCTTTCCTGTTTGACCCAGGACAGGGTACTGACACTTTACAAAACTGGTGCAGGCAGAGTGGAAACCTATATGTAACACGCACCTATTGTGTCATAAGCTTAACACCATGCACTGGTGAGCTGTTACCCAGCTGGGAAGCTGAGATTTTTATGTGTATTGCAGCTCTTGTTTTAGAAAGGTTTGTTATATTCATATAGGAAATGTGCTAACTACTTAAAATATTGGAGAGGGAATGACAGAGCTCTATAATATTCAGGTTAGGCTAGCTTCTTGGCCTGTCCCCCTGACATTCCCTTCATGGTGTAGTTTATGGGGCCCTATATATGGCAACCACTCTTCTTTTTCTTCCATTGAAGGCTGAGGAAAGTGACGTCCTTCTTTACAAAGAAAAGCAAGGTAGTTGGTAACAGAGAAGAAACCTAATACAGGCCCTGGCAACAGAGAATGTAGGTCAAGACATTGTAGGCTGATGTAATTATTGTGGGTGTACCCAGAGGAAATTAAACCCACTGTGCTGTGTCTGTGAGAGGAGAGATTACAAATAAATGACAGCTGGGCCCCTCCCTTTTTAATGCACTCCTCTTAGGAGGTGGGATAATGTTGCTGATCTTATTAAGGTGGAAATAGCCACTCTCCATAGTTATTTAATTCAAGGAAATGAATAAATGGGATTTGAAGAAATGGACTTCGGGTGTCTTGCATAGTTGCTTTTAGTAACATCTGCTGCTTGGAATTGTTTTGAGCCTGACCTTCAGTTTATATATGTGAAGAGATAGGGATGGGAGGAGGAGGAAGGCTGCTTCTCTAATAATCTCTCTTTGGTTTGGGTGGACTTGTTTTTTGTGTTTGGGTTTGTTTTTTTTTTCTTTTCTCCCCCTCTGCTTGTTGACTCTTTAGCTACACTTTCTTTTACTGTTACCGTGTCGCTCTCTGGAGTTGCTGTCACCTCTAATTGGGAGTTGTGGTGCCTAGAGTGACATGCTGATTAATATTTCATCTTTGATCTTAGCTAGGCTTGTAAGAACATATACAAACAGTCTCAGTTTTGCCCATATAAAGACAAAAATCACACCAGCTCCACATCTCATTTGCATCTGTTTTAGAAGCAAGAATGTATCATCTTCCTCAGTAGAGGCTGTACGAGTGAGGGGGAGGAAGCAATTTTACAGTGCTAGTCAGAGAATTGGAAGGGCCATCTCCTTCTGGCCATTGATCACTTGTACATAAGAATACATCCAATGAAGTGAGATGTAGCTCACAAAAGCTTATGCTCAAATAAATTTGTTGGTCTCTAAGGTGCCACAAGTACTGCTTTTCTTTTTGCAGATACAGACTAACACTAACAGACTGCTACTCTGAAACTTTGTATATAAGAGTAAGTTCTGCCCAGAGTGTAGTAAGGCGGGGGAATCCCAGGTACCTTGTTGACATCCATATGTCGCAAGAATGAGGTGATAGGTGGGGTCTTGGGTAATAAATAAATAAATCAGATCTCACATTTGAAAGGTCTGTGAATTTCAGAATTGTTCAATCACTGGTTCCTTTGGCCTCCCCCCATTTAATGTCAAAGTCACTGTATTGAAGATCAATAAATGGTTAGAACAAACATAAGTGGGAAGAGATGCAGAATTTAAAACTCACTCTGCACAACCACTTAGCCAAGTGCCACTGGTGTACTGGAAATTTATGGTGAAAGCCAGAAGATTAAGGGTGCCTCTAGCCCCAGTTTTCAGAGTAGCAGCCGTGTTAGTCTGTATTCGCAAAAAGAAATGGAGTACTTGTGGCACCTTAGAGACTAACCAATTTATTTGAGCATATGGGTTCCCATTGTTTCATGTTCTCTATGTATATAAATCTCACCATTGTATTTTTCCACTGAATGCATCCGATGAAGTGAGCTGTAGCTCACGAAAGCTTATGCTCAGATAAATTTGTTAGTCTCTAAGGTGCCACAAGTACTCCATTTCTTCTAGCCCCTGTGTGTTCACGCTATAGCAGGAGTGCTAGACTTTCTCACAGGCTTCAGCTGTGTATATATTTCTCCCTTCTTTCAGCTCCCTGTGAGGTAGATTGTTAATCAGCAGTACCTGGAGTGCACTCTGTAATTTGACTTGCAGGCAAGGCCAGATCTGAATCATCTGCATGTAATTAACAGGAAACAAGCAGATACAGCAAGTAAAGGCTGAGACAACTGTAGGGAGGCAGGTTACATGCATGATGAAGCTACTGTGAGTGGCTGACTGCGTATACTGTAGAAAATCTTTGCAATGCAGACTTGGTGGCAGACTTCTGTTATATTTCTAAGGAAGTTTAGCACATCACACATTCCACACACAAATATAGATACACTAAACTTGCTCCCAGACAGTTTTTATTTAAAAAACAAAAAACGAATCTGCTAATGGGAGATACTTAGATGTCTCTTCATACCTGCTGCGAATATATATGATACAGTGGCTGGCACTGGACTGAGACCCATAAGTCTGGGTCAGTTCTTAGTTTTGGCAGTGGCTTACTGGGTAACCTTGGACAAATCGCTTAAATCTGCCTGAGTTTTTTTTCTCTGTAAAATGAGAATACTTGTCTATTTAGTAAAGCACATTGAGAGCTAGAGATGAAAACCACTATATAAAAGCTAGACAAACTCTGTGTAACTGTTTATATAAATATGCTTCAGTGACTAGACTTGTATATTCTCACGTAACAAAACAGCGCGTTCAACT
Source organism: Natator depressus (assembly GCF_965152275.1). Taxonomy (NCBI): domain Eukaryota; kingdom Metazoa; phylum Chordata; order Testudines; family Cheloniidae; genus Natator; species Natator depressus. Next base: position 25,619,189 of record NC_134246.1, read on the forward strand.
TTTTTACAAATTCCAAGTCCAAAATTCCCTCGCACATGCTGTTGTGCCTTGATCTGTGCCAGTTTGTTGCCATCATCCACCAACAGCTCTGGCTTCATGTCAGGCATGCACTATAAATGTATCTTCTTCAATCCTTCAGGATGCACGGTGCTTATAAAATACAATATAGCATGGCATTTCACACTGCTGCAGGTGAATGGGCACAGTGACCACTCTCTCATTTAAGCAAGACACAAAGGATAGAGTGGTTATACCCTTCTCCCGTATTACCTGTAGGTTTCAGGAGCCCTAGGGACTTTGACCCCCTAAGCCGAGAAGCCATGTATTAAAGCAGTTGTTTCAAGTCTGTATGTAGATTCAGGTAGGTGCTATGATTCACGTATTCAAATCCGTCTCCACAGCCATGAGGAGCAGGGGATTCAAACCTAGTACCACTGACCACGGGGGGGTTGCTGCTGCAAACCCTAACCATGGACTGTTCAGAATTTTCATTGGAAATAATTTCTTTTTTGCTATAGCTTTTTGGTGGGGGGAGAGGCAGGTGGGGCGCAGCCCGTTTTAAATTCACATCTGGTTTATTGCAACTTAGACCTTGAAGCACTGTGCTAGTGCAGAGGTTCCCAAACTTTTTTTGTTTGTCCCTCTTTGGAGATTCATGTCCCATGCACATGCCCCTCCCATTGTCCTTCAGTGACCATGGTGGGGAGGGGTGCCCAGTACTCCCGGGGGGCTGGGTAGTCACCATGTAGGAGATGAGGAAGCCTTCCACTCCCTGCCATGGTAGGGTTGTCTCCACAGCTGAGACCCTACCTGTCTCACTTCCTCCCCACCCCACCCCATGCAGGAGAAGCGAACCATGTTGCACCCATGAGTACTGGCTCCCTCCTGACCTTGGCCCTTCTGTGCAGCCCCACCTACTTCCCCCATGCAGCTTCAGTGTGGCAGGGGAAGTGGATAGGCCTCTGTGCACCAGGAAATTAGATGTTTGTTTGTTTTTTTTGTTTCCTTTAGATGGTTGTGAGGTGAATGGGGGGGATGCATACAGCAGAAAAGAAACCAAGTGACAAATCACTCATGGAAAGTCTTTGTATTACCTTACAAATTATGGGTTTGGTGCTCCTTTAAAAGAATCAAATAATAAAAAATTAAAACTCAGAGTAATGGCCATTGTCCCTTGAGGTCACTGAGAAATGGACAGGTGATCCACTATGACTGTGCTGGCTCTGTAAACAGGAACGACAAAGCTAACATCCTGCGGTGCCTATTGTGTTCTTTGCAGCAGCAGCAGTTTAGATCTATTTAAATAGAAAATAAAACACTGGTTGTGATCCTGGCAGCTTAGCCTTGAACAAAGGCATGTTGCAGGCAAGTCGTGGAATGGTGCTGTGAAGAATAAGGACCTCTGAAAGTATTGGTTAGGTGGTGTTGGATATTTTTTTTAAAAAGCTCATGCACTTTAGCCTTTAACAAGCAATCAGCATGCTGTCCCTTAGGAATTGAGAGAAGTATAAAGGTTAGGCATAGACTGTGTTCAGAATCTTAAAGGCAAAAACTAAAATTGGCTGAGGGTGAGCCAGTAGATATTGGCCAAGACTGGCTGGAAACAGCAGATGAATTCAAATAGAAGATGTCAACTTCTGAGTGTTTTTCATTCTAAAAATAGCTCTGTCAGGAAGGCTATAAAAGCCCAAAGGCCCCCTTCCGCCAATCAATTGTTAACTGCAGCGTGGCCAAGGCCATGTGTATATGTACAGCACTGCAGCTCAGCTGCACCACATCTGGTGAAGACCCTCTCTGTTGATGGGAGAGAGCTCTCCCATAAGCATAAAAAACCCACCTCCATGAGTCGCAGAAGTTGTGTTGGTGGGAGAAGCTCTCCTGCCAACATAGCACTGTGCACACGAGCACTTACGTTGGTGTAATTTATGTCGCACGGGGGTGGTTAATTCACACCCCTTAGCGACATTTATGCCGGCTTAGGCTGTAGTGTAGACCTAGCCTACGAATTTTAGTAACTTGTTTAGATAGGACTCAAAAGCAAAAAATACCTTTGAATGGGAAGATTAAAATGCTGCAAACCAGAAATCTTGCTGTAGAAACATTTTCATCGCCGTTCTTGCTCTTTGCCTGGGACTGTTCTTAGTTTTTTAAACTAATACATTCTGCCAGCAGTGCAGAGAGCTGATGAGGACCCTTTAAGCATCATGATTCTCAGTCCTAGTTACACTGTCCTATCTTGCAGTTTGCCCCAGACCCAGCATCTCCCTGACAGAAATTAACTTGGCCTGTAAACAGTTCCGCAGTATTATGTTATCGCTGCAAAACAATCTGCAATTTAAAATCATTTCATATTTGTGCTGCCATAGCGCCTAGAGGCTCCCACCAGAGAGCTGTTGTGCTAGGCACTATACGCACACAGCCAAAAGATGGTAAGTCCTCTTCCTTTGTAAATGCTCCACTCTAGCTAGATTGAGATGATATAACAGCAGTGAGCTCATTTTTGGGTGGAGAGCTGGCAGCAGCTGAAACAACTTTGCTGGATGAGGGTGTGCAGGGAGGGGGAGAAGAGGGAGGAGGGGATCCCACTGGCATTCTCTTGTTCAAAATTGAGCCACCCTTTCTGGGATGGGCCCATTAACCAGTTGACATGAAACGCTTCTTGAAGCATGATGAAGTGGGCATGTTTCTGCAAGTGACCAAGCACCACCTTTGTTTTGATTTGTGAAATTACTTAACCATTCCAAAAAATGCTCTCCAGTGTCTTCTAAATGTTGCTGAATATCAGAGCTATGAAATTTACTTGACTAAAATTGCTGTAGTTTAATTTAGCATAAATTGAGGGAGGGAAAGATGCTGGCTTAGAGACTAAGATCTGGCTATTTACTTTGCGGTTTACTTTCTTTTAGCCTCTGCTTGACAGCATAGATTTTGCTCCGTTTGTTGCAGGGGTGGGAAGTGCTTATTCTAAGGTTCTGCAAAGTACTTGAGTATGTTTAACTTTTAATCGTATTGTTTCCCTGAATATCCTCTGTTGCCCTTGACTCCCTGATTCATTTCCAGTTGTTTCTTCTGCTTTTACTATTGAATTCACAACCTCTTTATAGCATTACTTATTCTCCATTGATGTCCGCATTCTGAGTATTTTCCTACTCACTTTCTATAGACTTCCTTTCCCTGTGAAGTCTTGCATTCACTGTCCCACACATCAAGACCAGTTCCTTTGGTGATCACTGGGAACAAGATTGAGAGGAAATACCAACCTTCAAAATGAATTTACAGGGCACCCAAAACAGAGTCCTTGCAGCCTGTGGAAGCTGGACTACTGGGCCTCATGTTTGTCTACTTTGATAACCCCAAATAAAATGTTTTCCCAGTACGGGTTTCCCTCCCCTGCATGTTCCTGTTCTGTACACAAATAGTGACTGGTTTGCAGAAGTCCAACACCCTCTTTTGTTTTGCTTACAAGTAAGGATTTACATCAGTAGGCTAGTAATTGATTTACTGTCCCAATCACACTGAAGCATGGTAGGCTGAAACAGCAGCCAGGAAGTGATCAGTACTCTTCGGATACGTTTACAGCCCAGCAGTAAAACAGGAGCTACTCACTGTAATGTTGCTGTAATCCAGGCTATGTCATAGGACCCCACTGTTATGATAGCAGATGACCTCATCTAAGTTAAAGTACCTGGTTAAACTTAAGCAACTTTTTTAATAGTATTACTAGTGTTGTATCTAGCTGCAGAAGGATGAAGAGTCTGCCTGGGAGAGACCCAGGTATTTAGGAAAGGGGTTATAGTAGTGTTACAGTCAGGCTGGGTGGGAAAAGCCCGGCAGGATGGCTTCTGCTTGTCCCAAACTTAGGCCAGGTCTGCATTAGAAACCTTTGTCAGTATAGCCGTATTTGTTAGGGGTGTAACTTCTCTTACAATATTTCTATACCAGAAGAAGTCGTAGCATAGGCACAGTTTATAGCAGCATAAAAGAACTTCTGTGGGTATAGCTTATTTCACTTGTAAGCTATTTAGGCGAAAGCACTTCTTTGCCAGCGTAAGCTGCACCTATGCAGGAACTTCTGCCAGTATAGAATTGTTGGCAAAACTTTTCTAGTGTAGACCTGGTCACAGCAAAATAATGGTTTGTCACATAATCATCTACAGCAACGGTTCTCAAACTGTGGGTCAGGACCCCAAAGTGGGTCATGACCCCATTGTAATGGGTTCTCCAGGACTGGCATTAGACTTGCTGGGGCCCAGGGCCAAAGCCTAAGCCCTACCACCTGGGGCTGAAGCCGAAGCCAAAGCCTAAGACCCAGCACCTGGGTCTCAGGCTTTGGTTTTGGCCCCACCTGAGGTGGTAGAGCTCAGGCGGGGTCAGGCTTTGGTCCCCACTCCTCGGGTCATGTAGTAATTGTTGTTGTCACAAGGGAATCACGGTGCAATGAAGTTTGAGAACCCCGATATACAGAAACTGCCAGGAATTTAAAGGAGGTGACCGGAGAATAAAATCTGCCCTTCCAGCAGGGTATCTAAAAGCACTTGAAACAAAACATGCAGGTTCTCCTATACTGACTGCATGCTGCTCCAGTCTCCACAACAAAGGCTGCCCACTGGCCCATCTTTACTGGGTGCCACCATGCAAAGACGTGAGTGCTGATTTAGGCTATTTCTGTCCCACTGGTTAATTCTCTGGTATTGTCCTGTTGCTATCGTTCAGTGCCATTCGGCACTTAGTTTGGGTGACTTAGTGGGAATAAACTAACTGGCTGAAGGATGGGCACGTGGTTACTTTTGGTTTGCAGAAGTGGAAAGCTGGACCTCTTGTACTCGGCCTAGGGAAAATGTTTCTTAGCGATTGTTAAATTCCCGTACCTACTACCGCTAGTAGATTTTCACTGTCACAGCCAGGGTGTGCGTGAGAGATGCTATTAGGAAGACTGTTAACATGAAAGCCTTGTCCTGATTTGAATTTGGACATAACTGTGTGCCTTTAACACGTTAAAATGATCAAGTTATAACCTCGGGGCGCCCTAAGGCACACAGTTATGTCTACACTAGGCTACTAACACCTTCAGAATCCTAGTCTAAGCTCCTAAATGGTTAGAGCAGCAAAGTAGTCTTGCCTCCTGTGTGAGGTTCTGCAAGGACTCCGGCTCTCTTCTAGCGGCTGTAGTGTACACCTACATCTCCTGTTTGGAAATACCAAAGCCTGACTGGTACATACAGTATCTCCTGGGTGTCTTGTGTTTTAAGTCTTTTACTATGTGAGATTTGCTGAATGCTGACATGTGGATGGCCACTGACTAATTTATTTCTAGGACTCTTCTTTATTCCGAACCACTGTACTGACGTGTGTTGTGGGATGGTGGTGGTTTATCCTCGTGAATCCAAGATGACTTTCAGTTCCCTGAACTGAGCTGCATGCTGGGGAAGATGCTGGATACCTGTTTCCAACTCTCAAATCAGTCATGGCAAATAATGTACTGTGCACTCAGAGCCAGACTTGTAAAGGTATTTAGGGACCTAAATACGTCGATAGGCCCTTCTGAAACTCCTGGCATCTCTGCATCTTTAGGCACCTAAATACCTTTAAAGATTAAAAACCAACCCTTCAGGGTTTGTAAAGTGCTTTGTGACCATTATAGCTACTGCCTGCTGGAAGAAACCCTTATGGCCTCTTTCCCTTTTGTAGGAACAAACGCCAGCCTGGTCCGGATACAGAAACTTGTCAACTGATGGGAACAAAGAACTGAGCGATTTGGCTTTACCAGGACACTAAACACGATTTTAAAAAAAAAAATCAGGGTTCCACAGAACTTCTGCTTTGTGGTGGCCTTTCCCTGTCAAACACTCTAGCAGTTTGGCAGGATCTTCTTTACTACGTTTCCACCTTCCCGCCTCTCTCACATCATGTTGTTTCTCTTGAACTTTATTGCAGGATAGTGCTGGCTTCCCTCCCCCTCTTAAATGCTTTGGTGTGGGTCACTCAGTGCAAGCTGTTGGCATTAGATTGGTGTTTCTGCATTTCTTCAAATTTCTACTTGGAGATTTCTCCTGAATATTATAATTGACCTGCTTTTTCTTTTTCTTTCACTGTATCTCTGTCCCATTCTCTTCAATTCCATTCTCTTGCTCCTTCCCACCTCTGCTGTTGCAGGTTCATCATGCCTAGTGGCATATAAAAAGACACCTCCCCCCGTCCCACCTCGGACCACCTCAAAGCCGTTCATCTCTGTCACCGTGCAGAGCAGCACTGAATCAGCCCAGGACACCTACCTGGATAGCCAGGACCACAAGAGCGACGTCAACAGCCAATCGGGACTGAGTAATTCTTCAGACAGCTTAGACAGTACCAGAACACCCAGTGTGACAAGAGGCAGCCTTGTGACTCCAGCCAGAGATGCTCCAGAGTTACCCCAGAAAAATGCAACCTTGAAAAGTGACAAAGGAACTCTGACAAGTGAAGAGCCTAAGGTGGAGAATATCCCCAAAAGGAAGCTGTCGTCTATAGGAATACAAGTATGGAATAGTTTGTACTCCTTTGTGTAACAGAGAATGTTCTTAAATGTTCTTAACTTATCTGTTTAGCATGTGTATTGTAACTAAACATGCAGCTGAACCCCCCCAAATAGCTAAAGAAATTAACCATTTTGTAGAACAATCATCCAGTGCACTCAGAGGTGAAATACAACAAAATGTTGCTATAACAGGAATGTGTTTAGTACAAAATAAAAATGTCATAAAATAATGGAGCTCTGTTAAATGGGTAATTCTCTTTAAAGGGGCTTCTTGCCAAAAGTACATATGCACAAATGCTAGAGTTTGTGCGCCATGGACTGTATTTTCAGGTCAGTCTGCATACTGTCAATACTGTCAAGCTTCATTTAAGATTCCAGCTCTTCTATTCCAGAACTGTAAGCATGTTTGGGGCTGTAATGATTATGGCACCATGGCTCTGATGCAATCTACCTGCGGGAGTGCCCCTCCTTCACCCCTGTTGGTTCTCTGAGAACTTCTGTTGCTGAAAGCAAACAGAACATACAAACTAATGAAAACCAGTTGCTAGCTTTATAGCCCAATGCAAACTGCTCAGGGAGAAGAGTGTGTATCCAAGCTTTGTCCTGCAAAGGCTTCTTTTGGAGAAGTTTAATAAATAAAAAAAAAACAAAAAAAACCACTAATCTATTTGCCTTTTGCTTGTGGACAGCCTTTCAAATGCAGGTGGCTAAGCTTTATGTTCATCTGTTGTATCCACAAGCGCCTGCTGTACGTCACCTTATGACATGCTGAAGTAGTAACCTTCCCACTTGCTAGTTTAAATGCAAAAGATGTGGGTTCGGCAGGTGTGACTATGGGTTTGAAAGTGCAGTTTAAAACCCATCTTCTGTAGCACCAGACTTCCCCGTTTTCTTCATCCTGTAGAAACAACCCTTTATCCAACGTAATATGCATCTCGATATAACCACGTTAAATTCTTCTGTGTTGAAGCCATACCCAAAGCAGACAAGTTAGTCCTTGCTTATCTTGTCCACAGTTAATCATTCTGAATGCCATGGAAGTTCGGCAGTGCAAACTGTACCTTCAACATGAGGCTTTACATTGGGTTGTGAATTGTTCTGCTGCTGAAATCTAGCTGGCAGAAAGAAAAGGAGTACTTGTGGCACCTTAGAGACTAACAGCTCACTTCATCTAATGTCACTTTGATATTGATTCTTCCCCACAGAAATAGTGGGAGTTGGAGCAAACAACGGTGCGGGGGAGGGGTAGAGGAAGAATTCCCTTTTTAAAGAGTCTGACCGTTTTGACCTGCTCCCCCTGACCCTATTCTGGGGTTGAGGTTCTCATGCTGTGACCTACCCTACCTCCAGTACCTGGGTTCACCTACGGCTGCAACTAACTCCTTAGGGCTTCCATGTTGTTCTTGGGTGGGGAGAGGGAAAGTTGATGAGAGGATACTAGGCTTCAGAAAGTTTGAGAGCCCCTGTTCTAGGGATGCCGCTTTGACAGTCAGGCTGCTGCCCTCTCTTGAGCCTCAGAACGGCCATCTGCCTGCCTGCCTTGTACATGCAGCTGCTCTGAGGCACCAAAACCCTTCGCCTACGTGTTTCTATTGTGGCAGTTGATAAAGCCAGATCCAGAATGGCTGTCTGATTACTGCAGGGCTAGGGATAAACTCTGATGTCCTCAGCAGATTGGGGCACTGACTTCTCCTTAGGCTAGCAGTATTGTGCCATCCATCCTAAAACAGCCTTCGAATTGGTTTACAGCATCTGTATGCTCTGTGTGTGTGTGTGGTTGCAACGCTCTTGTTCTACTAACATGAATTCTAGCAGCAAGTTTTTGTTTGTTTTTTTTTTGTTTGTTTGTTTGTTTGTTTTTTTGTTTAATAAGGTTGACTGCCTTCAGCCAGTGGCAAAGGAGGAGCCCCCTACGCCAACCACCAAATTCCAGTCCATCGGAGTACAGGTAGAGGACGAGTGGCGGTAAGTGAAAGACACAGGCTCTTTTATTTTATCCCTTTAAACTGCACTTTGCCAATTACCTGAGACCCATGTCTCAATACTAACTGTGTTGAGCAGCAGCACGTACTTTTATCAAAAAAAGTACTTGCTCTGTAATGTAAACAGCTAAATCAATGGGCGCTTGAAATAAAAACCGAACCCAAGATGTAATTAGAGATGCACGTCAGTCATTTCGTCTGAATGGCCTAGTGCAGTAAGCAGGCAACCTTATAATTTTGTCTGTCTGCATGTGTGGTGTGGGTATTTGTATTTAAGGCGGTGGGGCTGAGGGGGAAACAAGGCTTAGCTGCAGGCACCGTAAACAAACCCGTTGCATTGTGTACCAGTGTGTGAATCCAGCCAGTTGGAGGGCTCCCCTTCATTCTCTTGCTCCTGCTCTTTCTGCAGAAACAGCCACTCTCGCAGTATGTCCTCCAAACAGGACGCCGATTCCGATGCGCAGGAACCGAATCACTCAAGCTGTAAATCGTCTGAGAGAAGCCTTGCCGATTGTCCCCCGCGCCACAACTCCGTCAGCGTTGATGCCAGTACCAGGCAACCAGCCAAGCCCTCCCAGTTCAAGAGAAATCTCTCCTATGGAGATAGTAGTGACCCAGCCCTAGAGCCTTCCTCTCTCCCTCCTCCAGACCCTTGGCTTGAGACGTCCTCCAACTCACCATCAGAACCAACACAACCAGGAGCCTGCAGGCGGGATGGGTACTGGTTTCTGAAACTGCTGCAGGCAGAAACAGAAAGGTTAGAAGGATGGTGCCGTCAGATGGACCAGGAGACCAAAGAGAACAATCTCTCTGAAGAAGGTGGGTGTTGAGAACTGCATGGCACTCGGGAGGAACATGGGGTGTAACTGGAATGGGGAAAAGTTATTTGTAGTGGCCTGATAAACTTGTGGTGGGATAAAATTTAAGAAAACGAGAATTGAAGCTGAGTAACTGGAGAATCTTCCTGACAGTGAGGGTATGTCTTCACTGGGATAAAAAACCCACGGCTGGGCTGGGTCAGCTGTCTCAGGTTGTGGGGCTAAAAACCCTGCGAGGGCGGACATACCTTGAGACTTGCTAGCATGTGGAACACCCTGACAAAGGAAAGGGGTGGTGCTGGCCAGGAAGGGACTAGATGGGATAAGTGATAGTCTGATTCTAGAATCACACGGAGCAGGCACAGAGTGAGGTTACTTAGGAAAGTAAATGTGGGTGGTATTGCTACAGTGGGCATGATCTTTACCTAGGGCTGGGTTGCAACGCCACAAGCTGCACTGCCCTCGGAGTGACTCAGACACAAATCACTGCTCCGTTGTTTGGGAGGTATGGGGTGGCTTACATCATCCCATTTACTCTTCATTTCCCCTCCCCCAGCCTCCATACATCAAGCCAGCTGTTCTGGCTGGCAAGTTGGACAAGCAGGGCAGGGCTGTTCCCACTCTTAGACCTTCCTCACCTGCTTGCTTGCAGGGGCAGTATCAAGGGACCAGCTTTGCTCTCCCCCCATGGCAGGAGCTGTGCGCTGAGCAGCCCTTACTCATTTGAGCAAGGGAGTAATAGGGGATGGGGTCCCTCTAGCCCTTAGTAAATATTTCCCAGCAAATTCTTTAATGCAGAACTAAGTCTGAAAGTGTGTTTGGAGAGTCCAGCTCATGCCCAGCAAACCAGACCCAAATACTAAAAACAGTTAAAGCCCAGAAAATGAACAGGTAAAGGATCTGTCATTGAGTTCCTCACTGCCATATGATCCTGCAATGCATTTGAGAGTTCTTGCTTTGTCTTCAGCTGAGCCTCCAGTAGTAAAAAGCCCAAACGCTTCTATTGGTGGCAAGAGAGGACAATGTTTCCACACCTAAGAGCTCCACTGAGCACTCTGAGGAAGAGTCTTTAAATCCTGGGACCTCAGCACTTCGTTCTGCTAAATATTTATGAACTGCTCAATGTTTAAACCTTTCTGTGAAAAGAGATGGTTGATTTGCCCTCCTCATGATCCTCTTGTATTTTGGAAGAGTGGGTTAAGGTCTGTCTGAGTGCATATGCCTGCAGGTCAGGGGCATTGCACATTCACTGGTGGCTCGCCTATAGATTGTGCCTTAAAAGGCTTGTCATTCAACCTTGCTGTAAGCTCTAATCTAATGATTTTAGTGCCCTCTGTTTTAGGAAGCATCGCGCTATAGATATCAATAGTACTGTGTACAAATTGGACAATAAGTGAAGCAATCTATCACAGCTGGAATGCGGCTTCCCTTCTCTGTAGAATTAGGGGTCTCTGGAATTCACTTTCTCTAAATACATAATGGGGAAGAGGGGTTCTAGAGGATATCAAACTGGCTTCTAGGGACAAGTCTACGGTTCAAAGCAAAAAACCTGCAGCAGGTGAGTCTCAGAATCTGGGTCAGCTGACTTGGACTTGCGGTCTCACACTATGGGACTAAAAATAGCAGTGTAGATGTTTAGGCTCAGGTAGCTCCGGCCCAAACCCCAAACATCTACACTGCTGTTTTTAGCCCCATAGCTCGAGCCCAAGTTAGTTGACCGGACTCTGAGACTTGCTGCCACAGGTCTCCTTTTGCAGTGTAAAACATACCCAAAAACGATTCCTCTGCCTAGGAACTTCAGTAAAACTCTACTGCAGAAACAGAATCTTGTGGCAGCGTGGCTGTCTGCCATCCTTGATGGGTCTCTTGGCAGTAGAACAAGGGAGAACAAAGTATACAGAGACCTAGGGGCAATGCATCCATTTGTAACAATAGATCATTCGTGACGTGGCTTGTTTAAAATGAGTGTAAAACACAATTTTGCTCATAGAACGAGTATAAGCCAATGTGTATAAATGCTAGGAAGCATCTTAACTTTTTGAAAAATTCTTGTTTGCTACATTCAGATGTTTTTATTTCTTATCTAACGTCTCAAATTCCTTTTTCTTTCTTTAGTCTTAGGGAAAGTCCTCAGCGCAGTGGGCAGCGCACAGTTACTAATGTCACAAAAGTTCCAGCAGTTCCGGGGCCTCTGTGAGCAAAACTTGGTGAGTAGAAGTAACTTTGTAAAATGGCAGTAGTCTAACCACAGCTCTGTACTGCTAAGCTGAAGCAGCTCTGTGTATAATACAACCAGGCCGTTTCCTGGTGCCAAAGATGGATGATGCTTTTTAAAACAAAAACTAAGCGGGTCTCAAGCTGTGCAGTAACAGGAGGCTGACTTTCTTAACATGCACTTACTGTCAATTTAGCAACCGAAGAGGGGTAGCTTGGGCACCTCACACATTTTCTTGTTGTATGTGTGCAGCATTAAAGCCATGTTCTGCCCTGGGATGCCTGCTCGTGATTCTCACTGATATCAGTGGTAGCCAAGCACACCTATTGGGAGGCATAATTTGGCTCGAGTATTTATCAGAGAGGATTGAAACAAATGTCTGTCTGTAATTTGCTCGAGGCTTGAATCCTGGTAGGCTGCAGAGAGATTCTGTGTTCCGAATGCCTGCTTGAGCCATATATTTTATTATTCTGAAATATTTTTTAAGATGAACTGCAAAGGGTTAGCCAAAAATGAAGTGTTTATAAAAAGCCCCCAAACCCTCTCAGAATACTCTTACCCTGCATGGCTGATGGAACCATCCCCACAGTACTGATTCCAGTTGCTTGTAAAATGCTGTGTGTGACTCAGACTTCTTCAAATGTGGCAAAGTTGCTTGTCCTGGCTTAGGTCTCAACAGGACCAACTTAAAATTTTTAAAATGTATTTTTAGATTTATCCGAGGGTGAAAGCCCTTCTGATGTTTAAGGAACACTTCAGTCAGGGCTCAGTAGCTTTTATTGAAACCTTCTGGGGAAAATAATTTAGCCTTCAGGCTGAGGTATGAGTCAAACTGCAGCCCCAGTGGACATTTCTTGGAAAAGTTTCATGGGCCATGAAAATAGGGGGTAGTGCTGAATGACTGCTTTTGGTTGTGCTGATAGCTGCAATGACATTTGCACTGGCAGAGAATCCAGGGGCCAGACTTTCTAGAAAGCTCAGCATGTTGGGTGCATGCTGAGTATGGAGATCTTTTAAAAATCTGACACCAGATGTGTGTGTTGAGCACTCTGAAAACCAGGTCCATGTGTAGAGCTCAGATTCTTCAGGGACCCAACTCCAGTTCACTTGGAACAACTAGCTGTTTGGAGAAACTTCTGTCATCTATTTAGAATCTTTCAAACCAGTTGTGGGTTACTGTTAAACTCCCACAGTTCCATTTCAAAAAGAATGTATTTTACTTCTGACCAAGTTCTAGCAGAAACAAACAAGCTTGTTTGCATTTCTGTGTATCAAGTGGCACTCAGGTTCTCAGGCTTTATCCCGTTTGGTCTGATGATTATGGTTTGTCCAGTTTTGTTATTTCAAGTATTACCATAGCATCTGGATGCCTAAAAAAGAAACCACAAATTTTCTGGTCTCTGAACTCAAACGTAGGACTTCTGGTATGGTAGCTCTGCGGGATTGCACTAGGCTAAGCAGCCGTCTTGCTTCCTGCTACCAACATGTACTTGGATTCTAGACTGGGTCTCTCCTACGGTAAATGTTGTCAGGGTTGGCCAGGACCAAGGCATCGTAAGTGACATCTGTCTGTCTACGGGAGACAGAACTTTTCTCTGGGGGCTGATCAGAAGCTGTGGAATGAACTCCCCCAAGTACTAAGGAACAGCATAAACATCACCACCTTCACTCCAAGTGCAAGGCACAATTTTTTGTCTGTGTCTTCTGTAATGTAAACATATAGCAACATGTATATTTTTGAAAATGCCTATCAAAACAAGGTATTCCACTGCACACACATCTCTCCTGGAGAGAGAATGAGAGCCGGGGGGGGGGGGAAAAGACAAATATGTAGTCACATTGCTTATTGCACTGTTGGAATGTGCTCATACTATGCTGATGGGTACAGTACAAGAACCTATAGAGAAGAGAACATGCACTGTGTGGTGAAGATGAGACGTTTTGGTTGTCCTCTTCCTATGGATACTTGAGAGAAACGTCTACAGTTTCAGTCCCAGCCAGTAGATGTCGACATGAGCTGAGAATTGCAAAGGGTAAAAGTGTAAAGTAGCACAGACTACTGTAATCTCATGACTTTGGTGACATGCTGTTTCTGATTTTCTTGTTGATACCCTCTCCGTTGCAGAACCCCAATGCCAATCCCAGACCCACAGCCCAGGACCTAGCTGGGTTTTGGGATCTCTTGCAGTTGTCCATTGAAGACATCAGCATGAAATTTGATGAGCTCTACCACCTAAAGGCTAACAGCTGGCAACTGGCAGAAACACCGGAGAAGAAGGTGAGCATGGGGCAGTTCAGAGTGGCCAAACTATTGTGCACTCTGCTGAGTCAGCAATAGCCCTTCTGTTGTAGCTCTGTGTTCTTAAACTACCATTTCATGGATTAGATTTCTGGAACTGCTGCTGTCTTCTGCTTGCTGCGTACTCTCTATCTTTTCTTAATGCATGTAATCATAATAATGTTTCCTGCATGTTCAAAAGCAGAAAGAAGTCTCCCCCTACATGTAATCTCCTGTGAGGTGCATCAAGAAGATTCCTATAGAATAAATTAAAATGAGTTTTAGAAACTCCTTAAACCTTCAGGGAAAAAGTGTTTGGGGGGGTCAAGGGTGGATGAGTGAATAGCACACATTTACATAGCGGGAGGTGACAGGCTCTTTGTTAAATGGATGTTGGATAAAGAGGCTAAGTTTTTACTGAATAGGCTGTAATCAGTACCTGTGAGAACCATCTCACTTTAAACCCCTGTGTGTGCTTTATTTCTGTGCCTACATCAGTTCTGAAATGTGGGGGGACATGAGTCGCAGCTCACTATGTATTATAAAGCTTATATGGCACACTGTAGTTCTGCCTCTTAAAGTCCAGCTGTGTTAATCTTCTCAATGTGCTCTGACCCATCATTAAGCCCTAGGAGCAACCTGCAAACCCATATCTGCTTCCTGGGGTGGGATTCTGTGCCACCAGAGAGTGAGACTAAGTGCATTGTCTGTTAAATGGAAAGCAGAGAGTAAAAACTGTATGTAACAGAAGTGTCTTGGACCAGAATCCTTTCTCCTCATTCACTCGATGCTCGTTGCTGAAAGGCATGTCCCCCTTTGGGCCACAAACTATTCCCTCTCCTTGTTGTCTCAGAAGAGAGAGAACTTTTGTATGTGCATTTTTATTTTATGTTTTGTCTGTCTTCTTACTGTCTCTTAAAGGAAGAGAAGAAACCACCCCCTCCAGTGCCAAAGAAGCCAGCCAAGCCCAAAACCCCACTGAACCGGGACAAAGCCTCTGACTCTGTGGATAAGCAACGCCAGGAAGCTCGCAAGCGTCTCATGGCAGCCAAGCGGGCTGCCTCTGTCCGGCAGAATTCTGCCACGGAGAGCGCGGACAGCATTGAAATCTACGTCCCTGAGGCACAGACCCGCCTTTGAGCAAAGGGGAAGAGGAAGGAAACACATGTTTTTCTAAATCATTAAAGAGGAAAAAAAATTCTCTCTGAACTTAGTGTGATTTATTCAGTCTAGAGACGCTGAGCCAACCTGGCAAAGGGCTCCCAATTCGGCTTTTTTTCTCTCAGCTTTAAGTAATGAAGATTTTAAAAAAATTCCACACACAACAACAAAAATTCCCCCTCTTGTTTTCTCTCACTGGCTATGGTGTTGCTGAACAGACTGAAAAGACTCCTGGAAGCCCCAGCCCCTCAGACTTGGAACTTCAATCTTTTTACTTGTTCAATCTAATGAAAATTATTAGCTTGTTTACAAGAAGAGGACAACAAAAAAAATGAAGCCTTGAGCACTTGCCATGCTGTGTTCTTTCTCCTTCTCCTCAGCTCTGTTCTTCCTTATCCTTAGGGTTTTTTTCTTCTACCTCTTATTCTACCCTATCCACCCCCTCTCTCCCACTTTTTGCATGGCTTTGTTTACTGTGTTAGAAATAACCTCTCTTCCACAGAGCTCCCGAAGAGAACATCTGTTCAGCGTGTACTGTTGTTGCACTCTGCTAGCAAGCAGCCTTTCTTTCTTTTTCCTTTAGTGGGGGGAGGGTAGAGGGGCAAAGTGCAGGGGCAGGGCAGCAGGGTTCACATATCGATGTATTTGGTTGACACGGAAGGAGGAAAAGCTCTGTGGAATGTAATGCAGAGTCCTTAATGCAGCCTGGAAGCAAGTGTGTGCAATAAGATGGTGATGGGTACAGCACTTCGTTGGCTGATTCCAAAAGAAAGAGGGCCCCACTCCAGGCACAGGATGGGAGCTGGAAGGATGATGTGGTGGAACAGTGTGACCCCTGTACATACACACATGCACATACACATGCACACACGCACACATACACTTATTTTGTCCCCTTCTACACATTTTATTTTCCTGAGAATCACGTGTTACAAAAGCAGTTGCTACACAGTGGAGACCTGTTTGAAGGGGGAGGAAGAGGGTAATGATAGGGTATTTCAGGGTGGAGGACTGGGTTTTCTACAAAAAGAAGGGGGAGGGTGGCTAATGGCAGGCTGGCAGCCGGCCTACCTGTATGTATGTGTACATATGCACATATACACTTACTAGGATCTGTATATTTAATGCATACACACGTATACATACCCATACACACGTGCAAGTGGTGTATTAAAAGCACCTCAGTGAGAGTGGATGTATGTATAGCATATATTTTTACATGTACTATATCTAGATGTGTGTAAAAGTGTGTGTAAAAATATATACCCTGTGTGTAATCAGATTATTTTTCCTTGTATCCCGTGCTTTTTTTGGTGGGGAGGGAGGGGTTGCTAAATATTTTGATCCTTTTTAGCTCCTTCTTCCGCCTCACTCCTCCTTTTCAGTTTCGCTTCTTGGAGTTGGGACTGAATGCCAGCAGCGCGTTCTTTTCCACCCTCCCCAAAACGAACACTTGCCCCCAAGTTAAGCAATCATGTTGTTTGAGTGGGGAGAGCTTGTCTGTTTCATGTGGGGGAAATCCCAAAGGAATTTAAATCAGGGTGTTGGTGATCAAAAAGGAGAAAAAAATAAAATAAAAACCTAAATCCTATCTAAGTGAACACTGTATACTGTGTTTATGCATATATAGTATGACCGATTTCTCCTCCTACCATATAAATCTCGTAGCCTGCAATGACCATAAACAAAGTGGCTCAAATCTAGCATTGGCTTTTAACTTTATGGGTAGAAGATGTTGACTTGCTGGACTTTTTTTAAATAAGGCTTTTTAGAGTTTCTTAGCATTCTAAAATTAGGAACATGTAGAATGTGAGTTCATCTTAATCATGTTTCCAAAGGTGCCCAGACTGCTGGGGTACTTTCCCCAAAGCAGCTGAGCAGTTGTTTTCTGGGCTCAGTGTTAGGGGCTGTAGCCTGTTTTGCTGAGCTGAAAAACCTCTTTAAATGGCGTGGGGACCATTCACGCTGCCTCAGTCAATCATACCTGGTCTACTGCCCAAAGAGTTCCAAACATATTCCCTGGGTTCTGGCCAGGCACAGTGAAGCAGGGCATGTATAATGGGTTTATGGTGGGTAAGATATATTGTCAGTGTCTCAAGCCATGGTAGATAATCAGAAGCAAGTGTATGCCTCTCTGCCAGACTTTCGTTAGATCAGTATCTCCTTACTTTCCTGCAGGAATAAGGTTTAATAAAGCAAGGACAGCTGGCTGATAAAATAAAACAAAATTCAAAACTAACCTCAGTTTATAGCTCTGATATTTTCCCCCTTTAAAAAAAAGACCATATTCTTGGTTTTTGTTTTTTTTAATGGGCTTCTTAACCTCTAGGGCACAGTTGAATTGTTTAAACGACATGGACATGACTTCTCTGTAATATCTGTGAACTGATGCACTAGACTGTGGGTCTGTAGACGTACTGTATGTGTGTGATTGTGTACTAGTGTATTTCAGTGTTCACTTCAAGGGTTTGAATGCAATCTAAGTCTCCCATTTCTCCAGCATACCTCGTAACCCCCTGAGAGCCAGTCAACAGTTGGGGAGATTTAATTTGCACGTGCAAATTAATTTGTTTTTTTCCCCTAATAGGGTGACATGGTAGCAACAGACCTACCTCATGATCTAGAGCTAATAGCACAGTCATTGACATTGAAATAGGCTTCTGACCATGAAAGGGGATGTTCTCACCACCTCGATTATTTTTGAATCCAGGAATTAAATTTGGTTTTAGATGTTATGAAGATACAATCCAGCTGGCCTCCTAGGCTCAAGTCATTTTGATTAATTCAAAGGGCAGCAATACATCAAACCTAATAAACTCTCTCCTTGTGCCTCCCACAGACCTGTGCTGATCCCTGTCATTTTGACTATAAACACTGGGAGGCGGGCAACTTTGTTTCATCTTGGGAGTGGTTCTGGTCCATTCAGTGCAGAAACAGTTCCGTTTCAGGTGTCCTTACCGCTTGACCACTCTCATTTTCCCCAGTCAGCCCCCGAATGGAAAGTAGGTACAACCTCTGTTCTCAAGGTAGTGGGGAAAAAAGGAAAAACTGTTCCCAACCTCTAGTTTAAGATCAGCCTAATAATATAGCAATAGTGTTAATAATTTGGGGGGTGGAGGGGAGGGAGAAGGAATAATGCTGAGTATTTTTCCCTTTCACAGACGGAGCTCCTTGTTTTTAGTAGTCTAAGGAGATTCTCGAAGGAAACAGCCACAACTGAAGTGAGTGGAATTACAGGAAATCTATAGTGGTTATGAAAATCCTAAACCCAAAGCCTGTTTCTTGAAACTGTGCTTAATAGAGGTTTCTATAGCTCTAATTATCTAATACTATGTGGATGTGATTTTTTTTTAATTGTACATACAGTGCTACAATTAACATGATCTTGTTCTTAAATCTTGAATTGTGCGAAACTTCCTGCAATGATCTAGCCTCCTTTACTTCACTTTAGCTCCAGGGCAGAAGTAAGAAGCTGTCTAGCCCCATGTTTGTTAATCTTCCCTAGGTTGTTTTTTTAAAATGTGACTCGAATTCCACAGGAAGCCTTATATCTAGACTGATGCCCAACACTTTGTAATGCAAACCTTGCTGCCATTGTAGACTAGTAAAAAGATGGCACCTTGTTGGTGCCCTTCTGCTTTTCTCTCTTGCACTTTGTGACTTCCAATCTACGCATCAGCTTCCTAGGGTGGGTCCATATGCATAGGAAAACCTACAGTGGCAGGGAGTCATACTCTAACACAGGAGGATTAATGGTTTGCTGCAGTCTGCACAGGTGACCAAACAAGTTATAAATTGGCCTGAGGTGCTGTTATGTTGGTTGTATTACAGTAGCGCTTAAGCCCCAAGCAAGGATCAGGGCCTTAGTTCGCTAGGTGCCATAGAGGTACATTCCCTTCCGTAGAGAGCTTGCTCACTATGATTATGATAACATGCAAAAGAGTGTCTGACCCAGCCTAATGGGAGAGGGTGGAAGCATAAGGTGATGATAAATGGAAGATGCAGTGTATAATGAGCAGTAGTCTACCTACCATCTGCCTAGCCATGGTCCAAAAGAGTTTTCTAGGCATTGTGGGAGAGGAAAGTCGTATGAAGGAGGATGTGGCATTGTCTCTATTGTGATTCTCTACCGTAGCAAACTTGTCAGTGTAAGTGGGGCCCTTCTGTTGGCAAAGAAGCTAGCAGTCTGGTTACTGGGCACTCCTACTTTGTGTGGACTGAAGAACTGGCTTCACAAGAGCGCTCTGTTTTAAAGGGTGAAAGTATCCTCCTGCCTGTTACTTCCCACTGCCTAAAGAGGTAGTCTTTATTTAATGTGTTTGGGGAGGGAAACAGTAATATACTATGTATGGTTTGTTAGACACCCTTTCTTGTATGTTCTGATGTATAATCTCTCTCTCTCTACTTGGCTGTAGCGTATGGGACTCACTCAAGGCTGCTTCTACAAGCTTCTGTGATCATAGTGTGCTTTGGTAGGTCCCTCCCTTATGCCACTACAAATTGGGTGCACTCTGAAACGAAAGCAACAAATACATTTTTTTTTAAAAAATGCTCTAGCAGTAACAAAAAGTGCATTTCTAAAATGTAACGATGGCATGTGTAAGCTGGTATATATCTACAAGCAAAGCTCTGGGTCTTACACCTGTTCGCGTCTGCCAAGCTTGGACAGGGCATAATGGTGGGATGGCAAAGAGGGATCAAAGGTTCCATGCCTTCATCTGCTTTTTTGCCCTTAACTCACTTCCCTGCTGCCAGACACGTGTTTGTTAATGCCCTCCTGGAGTTAGAGAACCGACTGTGCCACACGGTTTAAGAAAACCTCTCCCTGTGTGGAAAAATAGGAGTCAGTGGAATGTGACTCAAAGCTTCCGGAGTGCTTAGATACATGGCATGTCATCCTAAGCACTGTGCCCCAGTGGTGAAAATGACCTGGCCGACCTACTAGATGGTGTCCTTGCATTTGGAGGTTTTTAGACTAGAAAATGCAGGTCTCTTCCAGCTTGATCCTGGTCCATTTCTTGCATTTTAGACTTAGTGTTACGTAGACTTGCGAAGGGCTACTTTAGAGAACAGAAAGGCTTCTCCAAGTTCAAACTGAATCTCTACATATGCCATTTAGAATAAATGAATAAAACTCTGGTAATTATATGGATATGGGAATCAGCTTTTTTCCAATGCGCATGGCCACTCTAATGGTATTGCATTATTACTTGGAGCTCCTTTCTGTTTTATCAGTAGGAGTGTGTGCATATATCTTGGCTCTTGTTCTCTGGCCTTCTGTACTAGCAGAATCGGTAGGGTTAGGGGACGTGGTGAGTTTGTCTATGCCACAGCTTTCACCATGGGGCTGAATGGATGGCTATGGTTCCTGGTCTAGTTCTATCTGTATGATCCCTTTCCTGTGTAAAGATCTCACCCAGGTCTTCAACCCCAGTGATGCCAGAAGCACATGGTACTGAGGTAGTTACATCAAAGTATGCTGAAGATAATTGCTGGGTGGTGAGCACTGTGGAGTGGAGTTTATATGAATATATTCCCAGCTTTTAAAAGCACAAGTGCTAATTAGGTGGAGGTGTACTCAGACCCTTGGTCAAAATATGATGGACAATGCAGAATGGTAAGATATCAAGAAGGCGAAACAATCCTACAAAGGTTTTCATGTGCTGGTCCCTGTGAGTATTCGTAGTGGCTGTGCATGCACTCTGCACCCAGGACCAGAAATTTTTCAATAGCAGTGTCTGTTGATCCATGCCTTCACCGCCTTGTGTTTGCAACCAAGGACATAGGAGGTGGCATGGACCAACCGCCTCTCGAGTTCCTTTTTAACATTATCATTGTGTCACCAGAGGACCTATGACCCACTGAGAAAATGCCAGTGCATGCAGTCTGACACACACCCACCCCACCACGATTCCCTCTGTAGATTCAGCAGTCTACCAAGGGGACATTCAAGAGCTATCAACCAATCCACACATCATGACTCTCCCCCACCTCTTTTGGTGGCTGCCTGGCACATTTCCTTCTGATGAGGCAGTTTGACATCAAACAAATGGTGTTTTAGACATCATTGCATCCAGCAATATGATCAAATTCCTTCCCTATGCCACCCAAAACTCCTTTCCCTGTCCCTATTCAGGGACTCCTCTCCCAAGAGCATTCTCAGACAGGAGCTGGACTCTCCAATTCTTTTAGGGGCTAGGGAACCAGTACCTCCTCATTACAAGGGGAGGGACTTTAACTCCAAATACTTCCTAATCCCCCAAAAGAAGAGGGGCTGGAGACCCATCCTGGACCTAAGGTAGGTGAATGACTTCATCTGCCCCTCAAGATTCAGGATAGTTGTCCTCGGCAACACAATCCCCTCCCTGAACAAAGGGGACTTTTTGCAGGTCTCAGTTAGAAAGATGCCTACAGTATTTTCATATAGACCTTCACTCAGTGCACAGGAGGTTCCTGGGTTTTACGGTGGACCTAGAGCACTTCCAAAACAAGGTGTTCCCCTTCAGCCTTTCAGAGGCCCCGAGGGTTTTTACCAACATCATGGCTGTGAGGGCAATGCACCTTTGCATCCCTGTATTTCTCTACCTAGACAACTGGCTGTTCATGGGACGATCGTATCAGGAGGTACAGGTAGCAGTCACCACCTTACTTGACCTGTGTCACTCCCTGGGGCTTCTGGGAAATCTAGGAAAGTCAGCTTTAACACCCACAACTACTATAAAATTGATTGGAGCAAATCTAGACTCTCTCCGAGATGGGCTACTTACCTCAGGACAGGTTTGCCACAGTGACAGACTTCATTATTCAACTTTTGGCTCAGCCCTCAGCTGACAATCCATCTGCGTCCGCCTCTGCTTTGATCTTGTGGAATCCCCTCCCCCCTCTGTCTGGCAGGGCTCATTGTACCAGAGCTCAGGCTGCCTCTGTGGCTCACCTGCAAGGAACCCCACTCTTGGAGAGCTGTAGAGCAGCCACCTGGGGCTCCATTCATTTACCAGGTTTCAGAGTAGCAGCCGTGTTAGTCTGTATCCGCAAAAAGAAAAGGAGGACTTGTGGCATCTTAGAGACTAACCAATTTATTTGAGCATAAGCTTTCATGAGCTACAGCTCACTTCATCGGATGCATTCCTGTAGCTCACGAAAGCTTATGCTCAAATAAATTGGTTAGTCTCTAAGGTGCCACAAGTCCTCCTATTCATTTACCAGGCACTATGCCTTGATTTAAGCTTTGCCGGGGATGCTTCCCTAAGGTTCAGGAATCCTCCCACTGGCCTCAATTAATACAACTTAGGAGTCACCCAGAGTGAATTATCCATGGGGACCAGGGCTCCAAAAAGAAAAGGTTACTTCCCTTATAGTAAGTGGAGTTCTTAGAGATATGCAGTCCCTGTGGATATTCACGTCCTGTCCTCCTTCCTCTGCTCTGATTCTATCAGGTTGGTGGTACAGTAGCAACTGGAGAGGCAGTCAATCCGCGCCATCCCCGTGCCCTCGGATGAGGGAGTAAGGAAGTGAAAGGTGCAGGTACAGACCACTGGGCCCAGCTATTGAAAAATGTCTGGTCCTGGGTGCTTGAAACACATATATACTCACAGTGAATACCTACAGGAACCACACCTCTTGAACTGCAGTTACTGACAGGTAAGTAACCTTCCTTTCTTCTTCGAGTGCTGGTCCCTTCCTTTGTGATAGTGTAACTTCAACTGAAAATAGCGTCGTTTGCTTTTTGTCTCAGCACTAATAATCACCAGTTCCTGCAGCATCCTTTACTTTCTTGTCTCCTGCTTATGGCAGGGCAACCTGTAGCTGAGTTAAGTCATCGAGCCTGTAATTACACCTATCCTCCCACACCGAGGGGGATCTTACCAAGTAATACGGTGAAAATAAACTAGAAGGTAGATTTTTATTAAATACAGTTAAGAGAAATTTCTTAAACCGAAAGGTCGGACATTCAAAGACAGAGGATAATCAGGGAGGCTGCTTAAAAATGAGCCACAAGCTATGGCTATCCTCTATAGAAACACAGCCCCTTTCTCTCTCTCTCTCTCTCTCTCTCTCTCTCTAGCAAGGTAGAGGAGTTTCAGGTTAAAACAGTATTGCTTTTTTCAATTTGCTCATACACACAGAATCCAAGAAATGTAGGACTGGAAGGGCCATCAATGTCCTGAGGCAGGACCAAGTAACCCCTAGACCATCCCTGGCAGACGTTTGTCCAACCTGTTTTTAAAAACCTCTAGTGACAGGCTTCCAAGGGAGCTTGTGGAATCCCTATTTCAGTGCTTAACTATCCTTGTTAGAAAGTTTGTTTCCTAATATCTAACCTGAATCTCCCATGCTGCAGATTACTGATTACTTGCCCTACTTTCAGTGGACATGAACAGTTGATCACAGCCCTCTTTATAATAGTTAACATATTTGAAGATTTCAGAGTAACAGCCGTGTTAGTCTGTATTCGCAAAAAGAAAAGGAGTACTTGTGGCACCTTTAGAGACTAACCAATTTATTTGAGCATAAGCTTTCGTGAGCTACAGCTCACTTCATCGGATGCATACTGTGGGAAGTGTAGAAGATCTTTTTATACACACAAACCTAGGAACCTATCCTTGGAACAAAGCCCGTTGCCAACTGTGCCCACATCTATTCAGGGGACACAATCACAGGGCCTAATAACATCAGCCACACTATCAGAGGCTCGTTCACCTGCACATCCACCAATGTGATATATGCCATCACGTGCCAGCAATGCCCCTCTGCCATGTACATTGGTCAAACTGGACAGTCTCTACATAAAAGAATAAATGGACACAAATCAGATGTCAAGAATTATAACATTCATAAACCAGTCGGAGAACACTTCAATCTCTCTGGTCACGCAATTACAGACATGAAAGTTGCGATATTACAACAAAAAAACTTCAAATCCAGACTCCAGCGACAGACTACTGAATTGGAATTCATTTGCAAATTGGATACAATTAGTTTAGGCTTGAATAGAGACTGGGAGTGGCTAAGTCATTATGCAAGGTAACCTATTTCCCCTTGTTTTTTCCTCCTCCCCCCCCCCCCCAGACGTTTTTGTTAAACCCTGGATTTGTGCTGGAAATGATTATCATACACATTGTAAGGAGAGTGGTCACTTTAGATAAGCTATTACCAACAGGAGAGTGGGGTGGGGGGAGGTATTTTTTCATGCTTTGTGTGTATAAAAAGATCTTCTACACTTTCCACAATATGCATCCGATGAAGTGAGCTGTAGCTCACGAAAGCTTATGCTCAAATAAATTGGTTAGTCTCTAAGGTGCCACAAGTACTCCTTTTATATTTGAAGATGGTCATCGGGTCCTCACTCAGTCTTGTCTCAAGACTAAACATGCCCAGTTTCTTTTAACCTTTCCTCATAGATCAGGTTTTGTATCACTTTTTTTTGTTGCTTTTCTCTGGATTGTCTCCAGTTTGTCCACATCTTAAGTGTGGTGCCCAGAATCGGACACAGTATTCCAGGTGAGGCCTCACCAGCACCAAGTAGAGCAGGACAATTGCCTCCTGTATCTTCCATACAACACCCCAGTAAATACACCCCAGAATGACATTAGCCTTTTTTTTTTTTGGCAAATATATCACACGTGGCTCATATTCAATTTGCTCCTCCTAGATGTTCTTCAGCAGTTCTACTGCCTAGCCCAGGGGTGGGCAAACTTTTTGGCCTGAGGGCCATATCTGGGTATGGAAATTGTATGGTGGGCCATGAATGCTCACAAAATTACCAAGGTGGGGGGAGGGGGACTCATGGGGTGTGGCACAGTGGGGGCAGGGGAGGGCTCTACAGGGGCAGTACCGGGGACTCCTAGGCCAGCAGGGACACCAAGGCAGCCATACCAAGCACCACCACAGGCAGAGGCACCCTAGCTGGGACAGGTGCGGCCCCTGGGCAGTTTCAAGCGTGGGGCCATAGGAGACCGGGAGGGTCTGGGCCGCAGTGATTGGCTGATGAGGAATGAGGTGAGTGTCTTGGAGGAGTGGTGCCTCAGGGATTGGTCCACGAAGGAGCTTGCGGCTCCTAATTGGACTTGATTAAGGGCGGTGTCCTGTGATGCTGCTGGCCTTGATCATTGGCTAGTTTGAGTGGACGCTGGAGCAAGGAGGCTGATGCTTTGGGGGTTGGGTGTGCTGCCGCCTAGGGCCGGGGTTCCAATTCCGGAAACAGCGTGGTGAAATCTGGGTAAGCAGCGCTGGTCACGCCTGCGCCGTGTGGCTCTACGTGCGGGAAGATGGTGCTCATCAAGGAATTGTGAGTCGGGAGCTGGGGAGCGCTGGATGGGCAGAGTGGGGCCAGCCCCCGACCCCGCTCTCTGGCAGGAGCTCGACGGCCAGATTAAAAGGTCTGATGGGCCGTAGTTTGCCCACCCCTGGCCTGGATGGTTGTTCCCCATTTTGTAGTTGTGCATTTGATTTTTCTTTCTGAAGTATAGCACTTTGCACTGGACTTTACTGGATTTCATCTTGTTGATTTCAGACCAATTCTCCAATTTATTTATGCTAAATTTATTCCTAATACTGGGAGCCACGTTTTCCAAAGAACTCAATGCCCACTGTGCACCAAATGTTCTGAGTTCTTCTGCAAAGCTGGCCCTTAGTAATCGGGAGTCCAGGGAGAGTTCTTGGATCAGGGCCCCGATTGTCATCTCTGAGATACAGAGCAGTTGGTTGCCTTCCTTTATTTACTCCTGTCAGGCCAGTGCCTCCATCTTGTCTGGTCTCTCCCTTTCAACATTGGACAAAAACAGACGCTCCAAGGGGAGGTGTAACACCCTCTACCCCAGTGAGTATGTGATTAAAGAAGAAAAATCTGCCTGACCTCTTACCTAGAATTGCCAACTCTGATTGCAGCTATTCTGGGAGATTCCTTCCATCCCACTCCCCCCCCCCCCCCCAACATGACATAATGTCATTTTCTTAAAACAGCCCATTAAAATCTCCTGCATTGCTTTCACTAGTCACCAAGACTCCCTCCAGGAGTGCGATAGGAAGGAGTTCCAAGTGCTAGTGGAGGAAGGGGCAGCGGCCACTAGGGCATCCCTGCAGGCAGCCTTGGATGCTGCGGACATGGCCGCACGATCAGTGGCCTCCGCGGTGTCCATGGGACGGGCATCACGGCTCCTGCTCTCTGGGCTGTCCCAGCACGGCACGGTCTTCCATGCAGGATCTCCCGTTTGACGGGAAAGCTCTGTTTGCAGAGGAAACAGATACAAGGCTGCATGGCATGAAAGACTCCTGCACGACCCTCCAGACTCTGGGCCTCTATGTCCCGGCTCCGGCAAAACCTAAGTTCAAGCTGCAGCAGACTCCCATCCAGGCCGCCCTCCCAAAGTATGAGGCTGCCCATAAGAAGCAGTGGGGCTATAAGAGACTCCCTCAGAGGCAGCCTCAGCCTGCCCCCGAGCCTGGGTCCTCCAAGGGCAAGCAGGCGGGGAAAAGGCGTTTTTGACGGGACGCTCGGGGGCACCACAGCAGTCCTCATCAGGGATCCACCCCGAATAAAGCTCCCCTTCTCCAATTGGTTGTGAGCTTTCCTCACGGAATGGTCATGGCTGACCTCGGACCGATGGGTCCTCAACACCATCTCCCAGGGTTACACCCTCCAGTTTACTTCCTCCCTGCCCAATCACCCCCCAGGGGACCCCTCACATGAAGCTCTGCTCAAGCAGGAGGTCGGGCAGCTCCTAGGTCTAGGAGTGATAGAGGCGGTGCCCAAGGAGTTCATGGGCAAGGGGTATTACTCCTGTTATTTCCTTATCCCAAAGGCCAAAGGGGGGCTCAGGCCCATCCTGGACCTCCGAGGTCTGAACCAGTACATGGTGAAGCTCAAGTTCCGCATGGTCTCCTGGGCCTCCATCATCCCCACCCTGGATCCCGGGGACTGGTATGCTGCCCTCGATCTATAGGATGCGTACTTCCACATCCACATATTCGAGGGGCACAGGCACTTCCTCCATTTCGTGGTGAGACAGAATCATTACCAATTCACGGTCCTCCCGTTTGGTCTGTTCACTGCCCCCAGGGTGTTTACAAAATGCATGCCAGTGGTAGCAGCCTACCTCAGACAGCAGGGGGTCCAGATATTTCCCTATCTGGACAATTGGCTTGTCAAGGGCACCTCCCGATTGCAGGTGAGGGATCACATGGTGCTACTCCTGTCCACGTGCACCACCTTGGGCCTGTTGGTAAACAACACCAAGTCCACGTTAGTCCCGGTCCAACGCATAGAGTTTATCGGAGTGCTCCTGGATGCAGTGTCAGCCAGGACCTCTCTCCCACCAGACAGATTCGAGACCCTAAAAGGTCTCATCAACTTGGTCACGAGGTTCCCGGTGACAACAGCCAGGGTTTGCCTAAAACTCTTGGGTCACATGTTGGTGTGCACGTACGTGGTCCATTATGCCAGACTCAGGATGAGGTCCCTCCAGCTCTGGTTGGCCTCGAAGTTCTTCCAGGCTACGGACAGGATGGACAAGGTCCTCACCTTGCCAGACTCTGTGATCATCTCCCTGTGGTGGTGGTCCATCCCAAACAATATGCTCCAAGGGGTCCCATTCAGGGACAGGGCCCCGTCATTGGAGCTCGTGTCTGATGTGTTGGACCTAAGTTGGGGGACCCATGTGGGGAACTTTCAGACCTAAGGCCTGTGGTTGGCTCAAGACCTGACCTTACATATTAACGTTGAGGAGCTCAGGGCAGTGCGGCTGGCGTGTATGGCCTTCCGCTCGCACCTGGAGGGCAAGGTAGTCAGGGTCCTCGTGGACAACACGGCCTCAATGTTCTATGTCAACAGGCAAGGCAGGGCCTGATCCTCTGCTGCGAAGCCCTCAGGGTGTGGAACTTCTGTATAGCCCACAACATCCACCTGAAGGCCTTCCACCTACCGGGTGCCCAGAATGAGAGGGCAGATCACTTGAGCAGGGACTTTTCCTCGCAACACGAGTGGTCCCTCCACCCAGAAGTGGCCCACCGGCTCTTCCGCAGCTGGTGAACTCCCCAGGTAGACATGTTTGTGACTCAGCAAAACCGGCGATGCCCCTGGTTCTGCTCCAGGGGGGACCTGGGGAGGGGCGCTATCTCAGATGCCTTTCTCCTGTCCTGGTCAGGCCAGCTTCTCAATGCCTTTCCCCTATTCCCTCTAATCAGGAGGATCCTGGAGAAGACACAGATGAACAAGGCCCGGGTCCTCCTGATTGCCCCGGCATGGCCCAGGCAGCATTGGTACGGGACCCTCACGGCCCTGGCGGTAGCTCTGCGTTGGCCGTTGCTGCTCCGCCCGGACCTGCTCTCTCAGGACCAGGGCTAGTCCTCCATCCCAACCTAGCGGCTCTTCACCTCGCCGCATCGCTGCTCAGTGGTTAGGTGGAGAGGAAAGGACGTGCTCAGAGCAGGTTCAGCGTATCATCCTCGAAAGCAGACAGCCCTCCACTCGCCGCACTTATTTGGCGAAGTGGTCCTGGTTTTCTAGGTGGGCGGCAGATCAGGGTGTCTCCCCGGTGACCGCCCTGATCCAGCTTATCCTTGATTACCTCCTCCACCTGAGAGCCCAGGGCCTGGCGCCCTCGTCAGTCAAGGTGCACCTGGCAGCCCTGTCGGTCTTCCATCCACCAGTGTAGGGGCACACGGTATTTTCCCATGCTATGACTGGCCGGTTCCTTAAGGATTTGGACCATCTTTTTCCGTATTCTAGACCCCCCCGGTCCTGCAGTGGGACCTAAACCTGATGTTGGCTTGTCTCACGGGGCCCCTATTTGAACCACTGGCCACGTGCTCCTGGTCTCACCTCTCATGGAAGGTGGCCTTCCTGGTTACAATCACATTGGCCAAGCCCCTGTACATAGTCCTTTCATAAAGACAAGGTCCAGCTCTGCCCACACCCTGCATTCCTCCCGAAGTTGGTCTCCGCCTACCACATGGGTCAGGACGTTTTTCTACCAGTCCTCTTCCCCAAGCCTCATGCATCCAGTGAGGAGCGCCGTCTCCACGTGCTCAATGTGCGGTGGGCTCTGGCCTTCTACCTCGAGTGGACCAAGCCGTTCAGAAAGTCCCTGCAACTGTTCGTCGCCTCGGCCAAGCGTGCAAGGGGCCAGCCGATTTCCACTCGGCAGCTTTCCAATTGGATCACTTCGTGCATCCGTTCCTGTTACGAGCTGGCGGGGGTCCCGCCACTGCCCATTGTGAGGCTACACTCGAGTCAGGCTCAGACCTCGTCAGCTGCCTTCATGGCCCACATCCCCATATCTCATGTCTATTCCATATCCCACCCTCCTTCCCCTCTGTCGGAGTTGTCTGGCAAGAAGGAACTGAGGGTGGGGGAAGCACCAGGCAGGCGCCATTCCAGGGGTTGTGGGGGGGCGCTCCTCCCATGGGTACTGCTAGGGGAAAACCCACCGGTGCACGTGGCGAGCACACACACCTATTGTGGAATACACATGAGCAACACATCTACAAGAACACCAGTTACGGAAAAGGTAACTGTCTTATTTGAAGAGCAATCACTTGGCTTCTTCCTGAAACCTGACCGGGGATAATCTGTAGTAAACACAGGTACATGAAAATAATATTCAACCCCCTCCCCTGCCCCCCCCACCACCCTCAACAGTTGCTGCTCCAAGCAGGGAGCATCAGAAGCAGCTTACGGGCTGCACCCTATCCGCCCCATGCACGCTTCCTTTGGAAAGCATGGTGCCCCATGGAGGACCCCAAAGACAGACACCTCTGGCATGTATTCTGCTGGAATGGTACCGGATGGGAATGTCCTTTGTGAAATCGCTAAACATGGAAGGACAACTGATTTATAGTTGCTTGGCAACAGTCCATCCCTTTATCCACCATTTTCCCCTCCACCATATAGCAAATAAAGGATTCCTGGGGCTTGAGGTTAATCCCTGGGGGAGGAGGACCAGGGTTATATCAGGATTATTTAATAGTGGGAGTATTGCCTAAACAAATGATGAGCTTACCCTCTAAGACTGTGTGCCCCAGACAGTGACCAGAGGAAGGTAGAGCACAAGGGAGAAGAGACTTGGCAGACCAAGGAGCAGCAAGTAGAGATGAGACACAAGGAAAGGGAGCAAGCTGGGCTGCTGCAGGGGTGGGGAGAGAGACCGAGATGAATACAGAGGCAGGAATTTACCCTCTCGCAGCTGGCAGAGCTCCTGGTAATGCTGGAGTGTCGGTACCAGCAGGGACTGCAGCAGCTCCAGCTAACTCAGACTGAGGCACTGCTCCTTTGCTGACCACAGGCTCTGAACTCTCTGATGTTTCGTGCATGATCCCCAGCCGTTAGGCTGGTAGACATGGGAATGACCTCTCTTGGGGGCTAATAGGCAGGGACGACTATCCGAGAACCTGTTCTCTGTCACCCACCAAGAGACTGAAGGAACGTCTCCGAAGGCTGCCAGAAGCTGTGGCGGGGTAGGGACAGAGCACAGAGGGGGCCCCTCGCCGACTGTAGGACAGCTCTGCGTGACGCAAAGATCCCCAGCCTGCTCAGCTGCTCAGCTGAGGCCATGCTGTTTCCCGAGGCTCAATAGCTTGATGCTAGAGCAGTAAATGCTCTGGGAGGGGGCTGTCTATCCCCCAGCTGCAGGATAGAGAGTGGAGCAGTTGGTTTGTTCAGAACAAATCTGTGGGACTTCAGCAATTTCACTGCTTTCCCAGGCTCCTTTCTCCCTCTTCCTCGGATGGGCCCAGGTCAGGAGTCCTCCTCTAGGCTACCCTGCTCCCAGTTCCAGCTGCAGAGTCCTGTTCTTGTTCTGACCTGTGGTTTTATTCCTGCAAACACATCCTTCAAATAGTCTTTGTTCCTCCTCCGCAGCCAGGCACACCCCAAAGAGATGTAGCCTTTGCTCTTCTCTGTCACATTGCAGGTGGGGTGGGGACACAGGACTGCAACTGCAGGTGGGGAGTAGGCCTCCCAAAGCAGACTCATTTAAGAAACAAACGCTCTGTTTACATGGAAGCAATCTTAGTAAACAATGTGGGCGGCAAAGCCGTTAAACCTTGGCACTCCCGGGCATACTCCGAGGCTGTTCCGTACAGTAGAACCTCAGTGTTACGAACACCTCGGGAATGGAGGTTGTGTCCGTAACACTGACATGTTCCTAACTCTGAACAAAGCGCAGTTCGGGCTCCAGATCCAGCTGCTGACACTCTAGGCCAGGCTTCAGCACCAGCTGAGCTCCCTCCACAGCGCCAGCAGCTTCCTTGCAGGCAGCTTCTTTCCCTGGGTCAGACTGAGTTTGGAAGCTCGTCTCCCACCCAGGGTCTGTCTGTCCCGCCTGGGGGAGGGGAGGTGCAAACAGCACGGCCCCCTCCCGGTTGCGGGAGGAAGGGGTGAAAAACGTGGAGACCCCAGCGCTGCTCCTGCTCTGCTGGCTCTGGCTGCCTTGGCCTGGCAGTCCCAGTGTCTTCACCTCGTAGGGGTCAGTGGCTGCCCTGCACGTGGGGGTGGGGACAGGCAGCCCAGATTTACCTACCTTTAAGATGCAGTATAGGCCAGTACTATGTTTGCTTTTTTTGGGGGGGGGGGGTCTCTGCTTGTGCCTGATTGCTTACTTCCGGTTTCACATGGTGTCCGGTTGACCGACCAGTTCGTATCTTTGAGGTTCTACTGTAGTAGAACAAGGGTGCATAGCCAGTCCAGGTGCATGCTGGCTCTAGGCTGCTGCTCTCATAACATGGCTGCTGTTCCCATAATGCCCTTCTCGGTCTCTCACTGCCATAGCAATGAGCTAAGCTTCATCTGGCCTCAAGGCTTCAGCATCCGCTAACTCCTGGGATGCCCCTGTACCCTGCTTCTCTACTTGGAAGAGTTGTCTTCTGGAAGTCCCCCTCAAAGGGGAGCACACTGAGCAGTCTCACTTAGCTCACTCATCAGCTCTTGGCCCTCTGCTTGGAGCGTGCCAAGCTAACCAGCCATTATCTCCCTATAATTCACAGGAGTTTGTTTGGAAAGGGAGTCAGCGGGGTCCTAATGTATCTGTTGAGAAGTCTCGACATTGCTGGGCTCGGCTGCTGCTCGCTTGGCTGCCCTGCTCCCAGCTGCAGAGGACAGCCCTCGGCCGGTGGAACGTTTCCTAGCTCTCCTACGCTTGGTCTCTCCCTGCGTTTCTAAGTCGTGTTAAATCGCAGGTGTGTGGGTGGTGAAGTACGGGGAAGGGGTATAGAGCATTGCTCACTGGCTTTGACTCTCTGGGGGTGGGGAAGGTGTGAATGACACACATTCTGCCCTGGTTGTTACTGCTCCTGCCATTGCTTATCCCCTGTCACCTGCCTGCCTTCTCGATGGGGGTGGAGAGTGGCTTCACTTACTTCCGAAGGCTCCTACTTCACAAGAACACTGTGCATTATTTGAGGATCAGTGCCACAACTCAGCAGGTAGAACTAAAGAAGACGGTGCCAGGTTGAATTTATTCTGAACTCTCTTCTAAGAAGTAGCCTAGGCTCCTTGGAAACAAGGGAGCTGGGCCAGCCCTGGGCC
Source organism: Natator depressus (assembly GCF_965152275.1). Lineage (NCBI taxonomy): Eukaryota > Metazoa > Chordata > Testudines > Cheloniidae > Natator > Natator depressus. Next base: position 25,651,678 of record NC_134246.1, read on the forward strand.
CATTCCAGCAGCCTAGATCTTGCCCTCTCCTGCTGGCCTGTGCTAGGGCTTGAAACTCTCACATGCTTGTATTCACTGGAGGCATGCGAGCTGGAACTCTCACTCAGCAAGAGAGGGGACCTGTGGGGGCAGGTGGCAAAGGGGTCTGGATTATGCCAACAACAAAAAATCCCAGCCCCCAAGCCTTAGAATTTAGAAAGGAGACCAATGTGTTCTGAGCTGGATGTAAGCTTGTTCTGGGTTGAGTTTGAACTCATCCTTCAATTACCATTAGTGGAAGTGTAAATAAGCCCCACTTAAGACAAGGGGGGGGCGTGAACCCATCCAGGAGCTTTTGCCTGCGGCTGTGGAGGGAGAGTGCAGGGACGGGAGACATGAAAAACAGAACAATTGCAGCTGAGGAGGCATGGGGGTATCTACCAGGAAGTTAGCAACCCTATCCATCTTTGTTCTCTCGGGTTGGCCTGCGCTGGGTCCCCTGCCATGTCAGGAGCTGCTGCCGCCCTGACAAGTTTTTGCATGAGAGAGACTGGCATGAAGCTCATTGTAAAAACACAGCAGAGTCCTGTGCAAAACCCCTGCCTCATTCAGGGAGAGGAGAGGACTGGGGAGAGGATTGCAGATTTGCCGTTTGGGCTGCATTCTGCAGTGTAAGGCCAATTTGAAGCTTCCATTTAAAACTGAACCCCCCCCTGCCCCCCCCGCAAACATTTTTCTGCTAGAAATGTGGGTGCTGTTGCCCTGCTAACCTAGCCATGCTCCAGCGAAACAGCGGTGGCAGCTGGCGGGCAAACCCATCATTCCACCTCAGTGGCTGGGTCTGTACTAAGGAGTTTTAGCAAAAAATTCCGACAGCTGTCCCCCCCTGGTTTTAGCTGCATCCAGGGGAGCTCTAGGCCTGGCCTACAGGGGGAATTAGCCCCCACTTCAGTCATCAGTGTATTTATACTGGGGCAAAGCTTTGGCATAGTTGGCAAGGCTGCTAATTGCACTGGTGCAGCCTACCCAGGTTTCAAGCACTGTTAAATTCCCACTCGTAGCTTTTCCTGGCTCGTAGGAGCTTGCAGTTATGCAGCTACGCCACTGTCCAAAATGAGGGCTAATTTCCAGGGTAGTCAGGCGGCCTCGTTGGAGCCAAAGGTTCCAGCCCTGCACAGGGAAGACCGAGGTAACATTATCTGCTGCTGGAACCGTTGGCCCTGATAATCACTGGAAGGAGAGATACTGTTCACAGTTAAGTCATCAAAATGTTATACACGCAGGTTGGGAGAGTCACAGCTTCCAGTAGAGAGCCTGGTTAGAGTTTGGCAGCTAAAGTCTCAGAAGATCCAGCATGCTCCAGTCCAGGGCTGAGCAGAACTTTTCTCTGGAATTGCTCCTCCATCTTCCCAGCAGCCAGGTGGGACATGGGGCCCCAGGAACCAGAGCAGAGAGCAGGGAGACTGTCCAGTGCTCTCAGTGCTCCCCTTGCTGGAATCCAGGCAGCGTGGGGGAGGAGAAACCAGCCTGACTCAAATAGAGAGAGATGAGAAATGGGGGGGACCTGAGCAACAAATGGGGTTCAGGGCCACGAGATGAGGAGTGGAGTAGGAAGGGGGGGAGGACAGGAGACCAAGAGTGGGGAGGGTACAAGAGGAGGACAGGGAGGAAGGGGCAGGAGCAAACGGGGGAGAGGAGAGAAGCTGGGGCTGGGAACCATGGGTAGGACTTGAGATTAGGAGCAAAGGGGGATGGGTAGGAGCTGGGGGGAGATAGAAGCTGAAGGAGAACCTGGAGCAGCAGAAGGGGGACAGGCAGGAGCTTGGGGGAGGGGCAGCAGAGGAGAGAATAGGGCGGGAGCTGGGGAGGGGACAATAGAAGCAGACCCATCTCTAACCACTAGAGCCCACTTTCCTACAGAACCTGGCATGGAAGGCAGGATTCCGGCATCTCTCCTGCCCTTTGCTGCCGAGCACTAGCTGTGTCTGCCTCCATCCCCCTTCAGCCAAAAAAGGAACAAACTGCAAAGTCAAGCACTCAGGACTCGGAGATGCAGACTTGAGGTTGCCCGTGCAACTCAAATTCCATTCAGCTGCTCCCTCATTCCATGCACAGGCTGGACCAGGGTGTGGAGGAAGGAGGCTGTTGTCTGCAGGATACCCAGCTTCATTTGGGGTAGAAGCTGGCACTATTTGCAGGTACTGAGATGATTGGGTCTAGGCCTGCCCAAAATTAGAGCCCTGCCCCTCCTCCCCCAACTGAGGGAGAGGAGCCATTAGATGCAGGCTGCAACTAAATACTGGGGACACCAAATGGGAAAAAAAACAGGGACAGGAATGAGGTCAAAGGTTGAGAATCAGGGATCCAGAGCGGGAGCCTGCGCAGACACCCCCCTCCTCCCCCCGCCAAGTGCCCACTACTCTTCAAAGGCTTGGAGAGTGAGTAGTGACCGAGGCAGGGAATTACAGGAAGAGACAAGCTGGTCTTATGGGTAAGGCACTGGAATGCTGCCATGGAGAACTGGATTCTATCCCTGCATGTGCCACAGCCTTCTGGGCAAGTCATTTAAACCAAACTGTTTGTTTTCTGCATGTCTGACTTGAGACTTGGGGGGCCTGATTTCCAGACGTGCTGCTCAGTCACGGCTGTAATGGAGGTCAGCGGGAGGGCTGGGCTGAATATATGAAGTGCTAGGTAATGCTAAGTATGCTGAAAAATCAAGCCGTGTGTGGCTTAAATTAGATCTCTACAATTAGCTTGCACTTATGACCACTGTGAAGTTCATCTCTGTGCCTCAGATCACCTGGTGTAAAATGGGGCCAATAAGGCCACCTCACTCAGCAGGGTGCTGTAAAGACACGCTCCTTAATGTTTGGAGAGAGACATAAGATACTCCGATAGAGCACTGTAGCAAAGCCCATGAGGCAATCACTAATTCTGTATTTAAGGCAAGGTTTGAATGGCATGCTGTCCATAAGACCTGGGACCACCCACTGAATGAAGAGAATAAAGAGAAATATGAGCACTGTCCATTCTGTGCACTGAAAGAAGCAGGAGGCTTGTGGGGGGAAAAATATGTGCTCATGTAACATGAAAGACTGTAGCATAATGCATACTCGCAAGGGAGCAGAGTTAAGGTTGCGCAGGCATCCTTAATTCGGGCCTTTCCTAATTTTTAAATTTTCTTAAAAATTATTTAATAACCTTAAGATTCTAATGAGTGTGTGAGCATCTGGTTAAACAAATAGTCTAAAGTGTAATTTATAAACCCTAAGGTGCTATGTATTTTAATAACAACACAATCTCTGAGCAGCTGCTAATGAAGGTTTGTTCGCCTCAGTAAGAGATCATAGTGTGCTAGAATGAGGTCCCAGACTTTTGGTGAAATTCACCTCCAGACAGAGGACATATGCACAATTTAATCCTGTGTCAGCCCTATTTTGAGGACTTCAGCGGGACCTAAGTGGTACATAGGCCGGCCTAGTTTCCATGCCTCGGGGCTGAGGCTGGCTGCATGACCGCGATGCCTAGGACACACACTTCCTTTGTCAGAAAGGCCTCATTGGAAATCTTGAGCAGTTGCCAAATTCAGCATCTTAAAAGGCCCCCTCGAACATGGCCACCTTTGAAGCAGAAGCCAAGGCTGCACTGATTCCGTCAGTCAAGCTGCCGCCCCACCCTTCCCGGTGTCACCTCCCTCAGTGTTCCCTGCAGATGAAAGCAAATGTCTGATTTCTTTGTGTGCTGGCCAGGCACGAACGTGCCATCACACTGTACAGAGCAGCCGCCTTGTGCGCTGACTGCGGCCGGCATGTGATGCATCAGCAGGACCGTAATGAGGGCAATTACGAACCATGGCAGCAGTAGCTGGAGGTGCAGGGCCAGGAGGCTGAAGGAGAGCAATGAAGGGACCCTAGCCTGCAGAGCTTTGGAAGCCTGGGCAGGACGCCGTCTGAAAGGGCTGGGGTGGCAGTTTTTGTAAGGAAAGCCCAGGAGGTGCTGGAGCTGGGGTACGAGGCATGTTGTTGGACTGAGGTTGGAGACTGTCAGTGTACACTGGGTGAGAGAGACCGGGACTGTTTGGGGCTTTCAAGGACTATTTTTGCTACATGGGGTAGTAAATCAGCCTCAGCTAGGGGGTAATATTGCCCCCCCCAGTTCTTGCAGTGGCATCTTTAAGGATCCTATGAAGGAACACTAAGATGGTTACCTGGTATTATTCCACCCAGCCACGAGGGGGCACTCGGAGGCAAGGTGGAATTGTGACTGCTCTGATACTTGCATGTAGGACTCGAACAGCTGAGCGCTGTGGCCACTGCTGCTAGCCCATGGGAAGGAGGAGCACGAGGGTACAGTCTGAGCCTCACTAGGCAAGCGGAGCCTGAAAGCTGTTTGGGGCTGACCCCCCTTTGATACAGGAGTCTCACTACCCTGATTTTTGCCTGGGGCTTTGGCCACACTAGGATTTCAGCAGGTCGTGGAGGCGGGACAGCCAATCCCCCAGGGGTGGAGATTGTTTGTGACTGTACAGCTTACCCAGTCTCAGACTTTGAGGGTGAAGAGTTAGAGGGGGTGTGGGGGTCAGCACTGAGTCTGAAGGCAGAGCACCCCCTACTGAGCTACCCCAATCCCAGCCTGTAGCACAACGGGCCACTGGTTAGAGCACTTTCCTGGGCTGCAGGAGGCCTCGGTTCAATTTTTCCATCACCATTAAAACAAAAAGTCCTATATTGGTCTGTGTGACCCTACGCAAGTCCCTTAGCTGCTCTGTGCCTTGGTTTCCTGCGCAATGGGGATATTAGCACTGCCCTTCCTCCCGGGGGGGCATGAAGGTAAATGCACTAAGGATTGTGAGGTGGTGAGGGCCACATAAGTACCAAAGCTAGCTTGTCCCTAGTGCCATGCTGGTGCTTTAAAGCACCTCATAGTGGTGGCACTGAGTGTTCAGGGACCAGAGGCTATAGAAGGGCTGCACACACCTTAGCTGGGGCAGTTCTGCTCTGAGCCCCAGAGACAGCAGATGGTGGAACCCTCTAGGGGGCAAGGCCTGGGGGAAGGGACAGGGCTGGGGTATTCGGTTTTATGGGATTAGAAAGCTGGCAACCTTAACTTTCCCTCAGAATAGTTTGTCCAACAGAAAATTGGGTTTTTGACACCATGAATTTTTTGGCGGGAAGCGGCTGCTCATGATGGAAACCGTTGTTCTTTTGGCCTAAGACTTTAGTCCATGGAAATTGTAAAGTTTTTTGTGTTTTCATCAAACACTTCTACAGGGGGAAAGACAATTCAGACCAGCTCTACTCTGTACTGGCTGAAACTAGCCCACTTCCTCACCCCAAACCTGCACCTGGAGACTTTTCTAGGATTACCAACCCTCCAGGAGTCGCCAGGAATTAAAGATCAATCGTTAATTAAAGATTATCGTGTGATGAAACCTCCAGGAATATGTCCAACCAAAATTGGCAAGCCTTGTCCTTTCCATAACGGGAGAGGTTACAAGGGGGCGTGTGGGGCATTGTCAGTGAGAACATGGGGGGCACAATCGCCCTGTGGCGCACCTCTTCGGCAGGAGCGGCTGTATCTCAGGGACACCTGCTGATGCCGCAGGAGCAGTCCCCTGTACCCCCAGGAGAAAGAAGGCATGGAAGGGCTCAATCCCCGCCTCCCCTGCTGTACCACTGCTCCCAAGCAGCTCCGCTCGCCCAACCCTTGGGCCTCCTGCCCGCCAACCCCTCTGCTGCTCATCCCAGTTTACTACCTCAACCCTGGGGGACACTAACCCTCACACATTTGATGGGGCCGGGGGCAGAGCCGGGGAGAGAGCTCTGTCGTACGAAGGTGAAACCTTTCAGGCATTCCCCTGCATTGTCTCTAGCGGTGGTAGACAGGACGATGGGTCAGGTCAGTCCCACCCTCAGATGATCAAACCGGGTCAGAGCCTGTTCCGAGTAGCTAGGTTTGCTCCACTGCAGCGTCAGAGCGCACGCCACTGCCTGCTTGAAAAACGTCCCTGTTTCTGCAGTCCGTAGGGCAGCTCCCTGGAGCTCAGTCCAGGCTTTTACCCAGCGCTAGGCCTTAGCTGAGGTGGCCACAGCAGAGACCTGTTCTGGTAGGGCTGTGCTGCAATCCTTGTTGAACTAGGACCCCTGGCACCCACCGCCAAGCAGAGAGCTGATGGTTTGCAAGGCACCAAGAGTGAACAGTTACTTACCCTACAGTATTTGCTCTGCCAGATAGTTTGTCCACTTGGCTCCCATGCCCTGCTCACCCTCCCTGCTACTGTGCAGGCCTCTGGCTTTGGGATTCTGCCCTGCTGCAGGAGCTGCAGCGGTTGGGCCCCCTCTGCATTTTGTGCCCTTGCCTGGGGGAAGAGGGCAGTCATTAATTTGGTCTTGACCAGGCCAGAGGACAGGTTCGGCCCTCCTGAGCTGTGTTATGTGGCCTTAGCTAAGGGTCAATAACCAGCAACGACATCATCCCTTGTTTGTTACAGTGTATAAAAAGCAAGAGTTTCTAGGGGGTTCTTTGTCAGAGCTTTTCCTTCCCCCTCTGGAGTCACGCCACGGTGGGAAGGTGTCGCCCAGGCCTGGATTTTGACCAGTGCTGTAACCGTGGTGTTGCTAGGGTATAGCAGATGAGAGTGTATGCGTGTCTTGCTATTATGGATGTAACGAACACCACGTGTCCTTTGGCCTAACAAAGGCCATGCCTGCGTGGAAACCTTAATAAACTCAGTAGGGGCATTATTTCCAACCCAGTCTGTAAATGCACTATCCTTTTATAGCTGGAAGGCCTGGGGCATTTCACAAGAGAAGGGTAGCAGCTGCAGCGAGGTCACTGTGGGATATTTGTCCATGTCAGAAGCCTGCTCTACAATCTGGCATATTTGGCTCTCTGCTCAAGTGCTGCATGGTAATGGATTAACAGGCCTGCCACAGGGCGTGGCCAAAAGGAAAGCACCCCCCATCCAACTTCCTGCTCCCTGACTGGCCCCCAGGACCCCCTGCCCCTTATCCAACCCCCCGGCCCCCTTACCATGCCGCTCAGAGCAGCATGTTTGGGAGCTGCGCCGGAGCCAGACATGCTGCCGCGCTGCCCTGCATGAGCGCGCAGCCCGGCTGCCCAGAGCACTGCCCACACGGCGGCGTGGCTGCGGGAGGGGCCGAGGGCTAGCCGCCCGGGCCAGGAGCTCAGGGGCCTTGCAGGATGGTCCCACGGGCTGGATGTGGCCTGCAGGCCGTAGTTTGCCCACCTCTGTGCTAATGCCTTCTAACACAAACATAAATTACAGCCACTTGCTCAGTGACTGAGATCAGATGAACGCTGCCCCCTAGTGCACCACATATGTTATGTTCAGTGGACACCAAGAGATTTTTTCCAGCCAAGTCTCATAGACCAGTGGTTCTCAAACTATTGTACTGGTGACCCCTTTCACATAGCAAGCCTCTGAGTGCGACCCCCCCCCCCTTATAAATTAAAAACACTTGTTTATATATTTAATACCATTATAAATGCTGGAGGCAAAGCGGGGTTTGGGGTGGAGGCTGACAGCTCGCGACCCCCTATGTAATAACCTCGCGACTCCCTTAGGGGGTCCCAACCCCTAGTTTGCGAACCCCTGTCATAGACTCATAGCCTTTAAGGTCAGAAAGGACCATTATGATCATCTAGTCTGACCTCCTGCACAACGCAGCCACAGAATCTCACCCGCCCACTCCTGTAACAAACCCCTGACCTATGTCTGAGCTATTGAAGTCCTCAACTTGTGGTTTAAAGACTTCACGGTGGAGAGAATCCTCCAGCAAGTGACCTCCCCACCCCCGTGCCCCATGCTGCAGAGTAAGGCGAAAAACCCCCAGGGTCAATCTGCCCTGGAGGAAAATTCCTTCCCAGCTCCAAATATGGCAATCAGCTAAACCCTGAGCATGTGGGCAAGACTCACCAGCCAGACACCCAGGAAAGAATGCTCTGTAGTAACTCAGATCCCACCCTATCTAGTGTCCCATCACTGGTCATTAGGCATATTTACCAGTAATAGTCAAAGATCAATTAATTGCCAAAATTAGGCTATCCCATCATACCATCCCCTCCGTAAATTTATCAAGCTTCGTCTTGAAGCCAGATATGTCTTTTGCCTCCACTGCTCCCCTTGGAAGGCTATTCCAGAACTTCACTCCTCTGATGGTTAGAAACCTTCATCTAATTTCAAGTCTAAACTGCCTGATGGCCAGTTTATATCCATTTGTTCTTGTGTCCACATTGGTACTGAGCTTAAATAATTCCTTTCCCTCCCTGGTATTTATCCCTCTGATATATTTATAGAGAGCAATCATATTTTCCCTCAGCCATCTTTTGGTTAGGCTACACAAGCCAAGCTCTTTGAGGCTCCTTTCATAAAACAGGTTTTCCATTCCTCGGATCATCCTAGTAGCCCTTCTCTGTACCTGTTCCAGTTTTAATTCATCCTTCTTAAACCTGGGAGACCAGAACTGCACACACTATTCCAGATGAGGTCTCACCAGTGCCTTGTATAACAGTACTAACACCACCTTATCTCTACTGGAAATACCTCGCCTGATGCATCCCAAGACTGCATTAGCTTTTTTCACAGCCATATCACATTGCCGGCTCATAGTCATCCTGTGATCAACCAATACACCGAGGTCCTTCTCCTCCTCTGTTACTGCCAAGTGACCCGTCCTCAGTTCATAACAAAAATTCTTATTATTCATCCCTAAATGCATGACCTAGCACGTTTCACTATTAAATTTCAACCTATTACTCCAATTTATAAGGTCATCCAGATCTTCCTGTCTGATATCCCGGTCCCTCTCTGTCTTGGCAATACCTCCCAGCTTTGTGGCATCCGCAAACTTTATTAGCACATTTCCACTTTTTGTGCCAAGGTCAGTAATAAAAAGATTAAATAAGATTGGTCCCAAACCCAATCCCTGAGGAACTCCACTAGTACCCTCCTTCCAGCCTGACAGTTCACCTTTAAGTATGACCAGTTGTAGTCTCCCATTTAACCAGTTCCTTATCCACCTTTCAATTTTCATATTGCTCCCCCATCTTTTCCAATTTAGCTAATAATTCCCCATGTGGAACTGTATCAAATGCCTTACTGAAATCACAGTAAATTAGATCCACTGCATTTCCTTTGTCTGAAAAATCTGTTACCTTCCCAAAGAAGGCGATCAGGTTGATTTGGCACAATTTACCTTTTGTAAAACCATGTTGTATTTTGTCCCAATTACCATTGACCTCAATGGCCTTAACTACTTTCTCCTTCAATTTTTTTCCCAAGATCTTGCATACTACAGATGTCAAACTAACAGGCCTGTAGTTACTCGGATCACTTTTTTTTCCTTTCTTAAAAATAGTAACTATGTTAGCAATTCTCCAGTCATACGGTACAACCCCTTTACAGATTCATTAAAAATTCTTGCTAATGGGCTTGCAATTTTCATGTGCCAGTTCCTTTATATTCTTGGATGAAGATTAGCTGACCCCCACCCCTGCAAATTTAGTTCCATTAAGCTGTTCGAGTTTGGCTTCTACCGCGGATGTGGTAATATCTATCTCCATAGTCTCATTCCCATTTGTCATCCTACCATTAGGTACTAGTTTTCCAAGCAGCAGTACAAATAGCCTCACTTTAGGGGGAGAAGCCACTGCCATGGGAGTGGGGGTAAGTGAGCGGTAGATGTCTGCAGGTAGGCCGTAGGATGCCTTTTACACACCTCCCTGCCTTATGTAGCTGCTTGTATCCCATGCTCTGGGGCTGTATAGAGCAGGGTGTGACATGTCGGTAGAAAGCAGTCCCTACAGGCCTACAGCTAAGTCACCGGCAGCTGGAAAGATCATTCCAGCCAACACATCTGCCAGGCTCCAAAGGGCTAAAGCCAGGGAAAGCCTGGTGCAGTGGGGGTCAGGAAGGAGAGGCGCACCTCATGACCCTGTGCCCTGAGCCTGCCATTCTGCCTTGTTTAATTCCTGACATGTTAATCATTTCCCCCCTGCTATCGCTGCCTAGGCAGCAGGTCCTTCTCCTCCTCTGTCCTGCCTCAGAGCCGCCTCTCCCCCCAGCCATAAGCTCAGCTCCAGACTGCATCCCTGGGTGAATGAGTGCTGCTGGCCCTGCCTTTGCCCCTGCCCCAGCTTCTGGTGCTCAGTCCTCTCACCTCTTCCTTTCCACTCACCGCCATGCCATCTTTATTACTGCCATCTCTCTCCAGGGCCTGCTCAGCTCCAGCATTGGATCACAGCCAGGGTATCAAAAATGCTGCTCCTGCAGGACCTTGGGGATGCTGAGCCAGTGGGGAGAGCCCCCCTGGCCTATCTGCTACATAGTTCCCTCCCCCTGGAAGCGTTCATTGCCTCTGCCCCCACAAGCCTCCTAGAATCCCCCCAACCTCCACCCCGAATGCTACCCCTAGGAATTATTAGTGATTTTTAAGAATCCTTAAACTGAACTGAATTAAGATCAGTTTAATTCTGAATCACAGCATCCACACAGGGATTTAACTAATCCTCTTTAACATCATGCCTTTAGTTAAATCAGCATAAGTGTCCCAACTGTCCCTGTATAGCCAAGCCCTAAAAGTCAATGCTGCTGTCTATTAATTTCAGGCTGAGGGAGGTGCCTCTTCCCCACTGGAGAAAGGCCCTTTAGGCTGTGGCTGATGGAGAGAAACAAAATGATCATGTGCTGATTACTAGATTCCAGGGGGAAGTACCCGTCTCTATCCACATCTGCCCTGGGCCCAGAACAGCCAGAACTAACAGAGCTACGGGGAGCACAAGGCAGGTATGTAGGGCAGAACCCAGGGTTATACACTACTGTGAGTTCAGCACAGGACAGAAGGATGGATGCTGTTATATGCACAATAGGCTGGTTCACAGCTGCCTTAGAAACAAGACCGATTAAATCACTCTGCAGCAGTCCAGGTGATGAATCAGGCAGCACCGGGTGCATTCACTATAAGCCCCTAGGCAGATTACCCAGGTAGGAGCTCACACCTGCGGTGGAGGTGTGTATTTATAAGCCAGTTGACCTTGTCCCATGCATCAGTCAGTTCCAGGTAACTGAAAGCCAAGGGAAACCCCCTTCATCCCTCCAGAAAGGGGGAAGCAGAGAAAAGAGAACCCCAACCCTAGCTAGGTTGTTACCATTTCCCTTTTGTCTCAGTGGGAGGTTGCAGTGCTGCATTTTTGCCAGCATGGGGGCTGAGGCTACACCCCAGCCACATCCAGGTCCAATCCCTGTGGGGCCAAGATGGCATCTTCCAGCAGCAACAGTGCTGGCCCTGCTTCCCTGTCCTGGACCTAGTGGGCAGCGTTCTAAGGCAAGTGGGGACCTGGGACTGTTGCGTAGGAGAATGGGAAAAGGGCAGCTCTATGCATGCCCTCACTGCCTGTTTCTCCTCTCTCTCTCTCTCTCTCTGCCCCAGGAGCTCCAGGGCTGGGACCTGGTAGGTTGCTGGGGTTGGAGGAAGTTGGATAATGATATTGTCACAGTGACCCACAGGTTCAGCTCACTCTAGGCCCTTTTCCTGGCCCCCAGTAGCTTCATGTGCCATTCAGAGCCACAGCAGAGAGACAAACAATAGAACCTCTTACCCCCAGCTGCCAAGAGCCTGGGGGCGGGGGCGGTCTGCCAGCTTTAGCTATGAGAGCGGACACAGCCACAGGCGAGCAAGCTAATCACTTTGGCTCCTCCTTCAGCAATGGAGGCAACAGGTTTCTACCAGGCTTACCAAGAGCAAGACAGGCCCCCTGCCAGACCTTTTCCCACCATGGCAATGAGGCCAGGAAAGAAGCCAGCTCACCTCCCAGGAGGAGCATGCAGGCCTGGCAGTTAGAATGGTGCAAATTCAGGACATTTGATATGGAAGACAGAGGATAATATGGACCAATGCCCATTTTATTAGGTTACTTTTCAGATCTGAGCTGCATTTTAACCCTGAATCCTGCTTGTTAAAGTTGCAGCAGTTCAGCACAAGATTTTGGATCACCTGGCCTACCCCTGGCCCCGATTTATAAATACTGGATTTAATAAGCAGCTAGAAACCTAGAAAACAAGACACAGCACGCCCATTATGTATTTTTTTTTTTAAAAAAACACCTTTATTTGACAAAAAAAACCAAAAAGTTATTTACAGTAGTTTTTTGCTCCATAAATTTCATTCAGACGATTCTTCCCTCCCCTTTGTTGCTTCAATCTCCACAAACATCCAAGCCCAACCAGGAGGGGCTTCACCATCAAGATGCCAAACAGGATACCACCGTGTGGTGCCCATGCTGGATGGAGCAGTGCATTGTGGGAACTGCAGTTCTCTTCCCCCCCCCCCCTTCTATTATATACACCAGCCCCAATGCTTCTCAGCCCAGTCCCAGGAAGTTTGATCCTCCAGAATGGGGCAGAGAGGAAGGAAAACAAGAAGGTGAGAACTCTCCTCCACCCCCCCCCATCCCCCCCAAGAAGCCAATGGTAAAGCCTTTCCCTTCTAGGATGGCCAGGAGATTGTGAGCAAAGCAAGGTTCACATCCTCCATCCAGGAACAGATGGGACCAGCGCGGGGGGAGAGAAGGGGGAAAAAAGAGTAGAAGAGAGAGGAAAAAAAAAAAAAAGCCTAAATTGATCACTTTTGTCCCTTAAAAAAAACCAAAAAAAAAAAAAAACCCCAGCACCACACAGCTCTGCAGGGAACATCACTACGAATAGAAACCCAGGCTGGGCAGCTGCCTGGTGCACTGTAGCATTACCTCCTCTGGGAAAGGAATCTGTCAGGAATCTGTGGTGCCCTGCACCACATGTGGTCCTTTGTACCAGCACACAGTGGGTGTGAGACACTAATCAAACCAGAATGGGAACATCTTATACCCACTGAGCGCTGGTGTTAAGGACCGCACACACAGTGTAGGGTAACAGGAAGTCAGATCTCTTGACTTATCTACAGGACATGGGAAGGGATTTCTCCCAACTGCTACAAGTTGCATTGCTCCTTCTCATGGCCCCATTTTGGTCTAAGCAAAAGGTTATTTAAAAAGGGGGGGGGGGGGGGATTCCCTGATAAGCCACCACTTTTCCCTTTACTGCCCCAAATCCCACAATGCACTGCTCCCCTTCCACTGCCCACAAGTTCCCATCTGCATGAGCATCAGGCACGGATGCCAGTCGTATCCTGCTGACATTAATATCACTATTCATGCAACATAATAATTAGGCTAACAACCTAGGATTAGTGTTTCTCAAGATAGATATATAGGTACGTATATATCGCTATTTAACTTACATTTACAGTGAAACAGCAATATTAAACACGGGGATGTTCATTCAACCCATGTTGTTCCCATTTCTGCAGGCTCCAAGAGTTACAATTCAAATGAAAGGTGCATGGCCTGTAACTCACAGCTATTTGGATTCATAACTGCTCTGCGTGCAGGTTGTGGCCCACGCCACCCCACCCCACCCCTATACTCCCATTGGCAACTGCAACTATTCACAGGGCTACGTAGGTTTTTTGTTTTGCTTTTGTGGTTGTGGCCACAGAAGAGATTGCAGGCTCAAAGCGCACGAGAGACCCTGCTCTGCGCAATAAGCCAGCTGGCCACGGGAGGTCACCATTGCTTCACCAGCATGGCAGGAACTACATTCAGCACGATGAAAGCAAGAGTTTGAAGATTCCAACCTGCACGCAGGCAGTTTGTTGTTAGCACATCACTAGCTTCACCAAGACTCTGCTTTCCAGGGAATGCCTCATGCAGGCTGCGAATGTTACAACAGCAAGAGAACAAGCAGGCAGTCCACGCCCACAAAGATTCCCTCTTCTGCTGGAAAGAGGGTATTTATAAAAAAAAAAAAAAAAAAGTACAAGTTATTTCACAGTCAAGATTAATCTCCAACCCCATTCAAATGCCCTTTCCTCTGCTCTTGGTCGGTATCCTCCCAGGACATCAGTACATTCCTGTCTCCCTTCCATGAGAGGAGGTGCACATATTCAGCAGGAACGCACGAGAAACGGTGAAGTGTTTCCCAAAGGAAAAAGAGTCAATCAAGAAATGTTTTCAGCATATAAGATTGCTGAACAGCACCTCAGAGATTTTACTGGCAACAACAACATTAGGGGTTTTTGTTTGTTTCAATGGAAAAAAAAAAAAAGCCACAGATTTAAGTTTTCCAGTTACTTTGATCTTTGCCTTTCCACAGGCTCTCCAGGGCTGCTCAAGGCTCTGCGACTAAACTCTCCGTTCACAAAATATATACAAGGCAGAAACAAAGAAGTGGGCCAGAGAGGTTTAGGGGAAAGTCTTTTCTTCCTGGGTGTTCAAAACCCAGAAGTTTTCTCTCCCCTTTAGATGTAGTTTTGGCTGGACACTTCGTCTGTTTTTCTCCCATAAAGTCAGCAGGTTTTACACAGCAAAATAATCATCTAGTAAGAGGTCAGCCAGCTACAAAGCTCTCGCTCCACATCAGCCACTAAGATCCTTCCAAGGAGCCAGGCCTCCCTCCTTTAGGCACCTGAAGAGAGGTGATGTCACCAGAATGATATAAGAAACCCAGGGTGGAATCAAAGGTGCAAGGGATGCTTGACAGCTTCCGAACACCGTGACAATGAGAAGGGTCATGTGTCCCCCCAGATGAAGATGCTGCAGTCCACAAGGGCTGCTTTGCGGAGGTCCGAATGCCGTCAGGCTCCTTGGGTCCCCTCCTGGTGGGAGAAGGCCGTATAATGTCTGGGATGAGGATCTTCACTGCTGAGAAAAACAATAGGGGGAAAAAAAAAAACAAAACAAAACAAAACCACCTTCAGCCGGCAGAGGCCAAACCCGACAGAACCCTAGAAGACAGGAAGGGTGGGCAGACCCAGCTGGAGCCGGCACAGAGCAGGTTACTTGGAGACTGGGGCAGCCTGGGGCTCCGTGTGCCATAACGGGGGCAGCTGCCCATTCTGCCGCTGCGATTCCAGCTCAGCCGCCTTCTGCAGAGCCACCTCCACCAGCAGCTGGAAGCTGCTGAAGTCCTCTCCGAAGAGCTCGGGCGGCGTGGGGGGCGGGGTGTTAAAGAGTCCGCTGGTGGGGCTGGCCGCATCCGTCCTGGCCAGCAACGCCATGGTGCTGCTTGTGCTCAGCTGAGGCTTGGGGTGGAGGTCCGGCTCCATCCTGGGGAAGGGGGCCTGCTTCTCCTGCTCAGCCCCATGTGTGCTCACCACTGTCAGGCTGCTGGCCAGCGGCTGCGTGGAGGAGCAGATCACCTGCGGGCAGACAGACATGGACATCACCTTGGGGGTGGCGGCAGCCGTAGCAGGAGCCACAGGAGGCATCACCAGCCCCCCAGAGCCTGTGGCAGCCCCACGGGGCAGGGCCACGTCTGCGGTCTTGCCCCCTCGGCGAGAGATGGTGAACTGGTTGGGGTCCTTGCCGTCCTTGCGCAGCATGTCGGGGAGGAGCCGTCGCCGGGCGTTGATGAACCAGTTACAGATCTGGGGAGACAAAACACAGCTCAGTCAGGTCGTCTGCCAGTGCAGTCCTGCGGGTGAGAGGCCAAGGCACCACGGAGCCAGGCAGGACAAGAACGCCTCTTTGCGGAGGGAAAGAGAACAGCTATGACAGGGATGTGGCTGCCCTCCGGCCAAAGCCATGACACCTCCCTAGGCTTCACTTGCCCCAAGTCAAGCAAAGAAGGGTAAACTTCCCTTCAGCACCACCTCAGGGAGGGCAGGCTGAGCTGCTGCCATCTGCCCTCCTTCCCTTTGAGTTGCTGATGGCCCAGGCAGGTCTGAGGTGGAGCCAGCGCTCCAGGGGGCCCAGGCTGCTCAGGGGAGCTGATTCACCTGTTTCCTTGCCAGCATAGCCCACTTTGGGGCCTGGGCCAGCTCCGTGCACAGCTGGCCTGGCAGAGGGGAGGCTGTGCCACTTTGTGCTGTTACTCTGCTGCCTCAGGGGCAGGGATTTAGGGTTCCCCCCACAAAGACCATGTTACACTCTGGCTCACGGCAAAACTTTGATACAGGCCGAGCTGCAGACTAAGCTCCGTCAGTAACTCTACAGCAGCGATTCAGGACACGGTTATAACACTTGTAGCCCTGCCTCAGACAAAGCTAGAGCCCCGCTAACAAGAATGGTTCAGGATGGCTGCAGCTAACGTGGCTCTGAGCCCACTGTGGGGAGAGGCTCAAGGGTCCAGTCTTGCTCCCAAAGCCAATGAGAGCTTTGCCATCCATGCCAATTGACCCTTAGCAAACCATGTCATTCTGAAACCTGTAAGAACAAAGGTCATTTGAACCATTCTGGGAGAACCACACTCACTGCAGTAATCAGATTGCACAAGTTTTCCTGTATGTCCCTCTTCAAAATAAGCAGGAGGAGGGGGGCAGTAAGGTCCAACTGGTTTGGACCAAAAGACCAGCTGTGCCCTTGTCACCTGAACACGTCTCCTACTCTGACATACTACCCAGCCAACCCAGGGCAAAGCTGAAAGGGAGTCTTCCAAGACGCCTAACATGCTTTCCCTTGCTCCAGATCTGATAAGAAGGATGGATAGGAAGTAGAGGATGCAGCATTTGTACATGGCCAACTCCTGCCATAAGACTCACTCTAGCTCAATGGGCCCATACATCCCAGATCCGGAGACAGATTTCCCTCACGTAATGCAAGGACTTTGTTAAACAAACACAGGCAGATTAGTGTAACATTCTTGCCCGCCTGGCTGCAGGTCAGCAACACTCAGGCATGGAAGAGACACTCCTCCACATGACTGCTGTTAAGGCAATCACAATCCAAGACTCGCCTGCTAATACAATGTGGCTTTTAACAGTTATAAAGCTTTAACTTTTTCAATCTCAATGTCGACAGTCAATGAATAATTGTCTCCCCCCCATATTTCCCATAGTTGTGAAGATTTAAATAGATCAGAGTTCTTAAAAACAAACCGATATTATCCATAAAACTTGAATTCTGCCAAGTCTATTTATACGATGCCTTTCATCCCAGCACACTTCTCAAAATGTATATATGTAGGAATCATTTCTCATGGACCACTGAAATATGTCCATCTCTGGGGTGAAGTGCAGAGGCTGTTAACTATGCATAGCAACTCTACAGCTAAGAAGTAGTAGTAAGGATTTGTTTGCTATTTAGGGTTTCCATTTCTTTACAGAAAGATAGCCCTTTCCACCCGTGATCTAATTAATACTGCAGTGCACTATAAAAGTGGTACTAACATATTACCATTTATTTTGCCAACTAGCAGAATTATGGTCAAACTCTCAAAGGAGCATTCAAAAATATGTGCACTAACTGAGCAAGGCTCGTGGGTAGATGTTTGCAAGCCCCTTGGAAATGCAGCTGCCATTTATTCAATTTGCTCTGCAATGTATATCAAGATCTAAAACAATAAAAAGCTAGATGAAAATCACTGTGTTCTACATAGAAAGCAAAGCGACTGATCTCTTCCAAGTCAACAGCTGTGAAAAATATACCGCCGAGGACAGAAAAGTTACTGCAACTTGGATCACTATTATCAAGAGCTCTGTTTTTTTGTGACTTTCAGACAATAGTTTTCATCTGACACTCTTACAAAAGTCACTATTTCATGCCACACAGGCCCTAATCTTGCAAGCTGTGTGAGAGCTCTCTCTAAAGTTCTGCATGTGGAAGGCTTCAAGGATCAGACAATGTCTCTAGATTCTAGTCTGATTTTCTTAAAGGGGCACTGTCACAAAAATCATAGGCCCCATCCTATCCTGTGCTCCCACTTAAGTCATAGCAGGACTGGGACCCATCATTTAACACCCACACTTCTTAAAGGCTATAAGCAATGATGTAGAGTATTCAACAGAAAAAGCCTTTAAATAAAAAAAACCCAAAAACCTATTGACTTTGTACCATTCATCTTGTTTGTTTTCCTTTATACATGTAACTCAGTGTGGATAGCGCAACTAGAGAGGGGAGTTTTCTCTCTGCTTTACCAGGATAATTGCAGGTAACAAATTAGGGCCAGATCCTCAGCTGATGTAAATCTACAGCACGCTTCTGAGATCACTGGGGCTCTGCTAAGTAACAGCGGCTGAGGATCTGACCCCTAACAAGGTAATTAGAGTGGTTATGTTTGGTTTCTAGTCAGCTGCACTCTGTGTGTTGGACACTGGCACTAGGCTGTGGTGTGCCTGGATTCACACCATACAGCAGTGGTCCCCAACCTTTCTTGTGGGAATAGCACATTGGTACTCCCAGAAGACTGTGGCGGGTGCCGAAATGCCGCAGCCAATTAAGACGCATCACCTCTGAAATGCCGCCGGGCGGTTCTCCGGCAGCCACGCTTGGCAGCGGGGTGTCCTGCAGGTGCACAAAAATGCCCGGCAGGCAGCGCGTTGCGGACCCCGCCATACAGCATGGCTTGGATTAGACAAAACACACTTCAAGCAAGCATTAGTATCCAGTAGGTTTTGTAACTAACCAGCTAACGCAGGGACCAACCTTAAGTACCCCGTTCCCCTTTAAAGGTAACCCCCAGCTTATTTTTAAGTAAGGCCAGTGGTTTCCCTAGCACCAGTTCTTTTGCTATTCACCATTACAGCACACAGAGAGGTGGGAGCTTGGCAATCACTGACAGTTTCAGCACTTCACACTACTGGCCCCAGACAAGCCAAAAGCAACAGTTCCGACTGAGGTCCCTGGGAGTTACAGGTGCTCAGCACCTCTCAGAATCAGGCCCCATTATGGATGGTTGGGGTGTGTGTACACACACACACTTCTATGGAGTAGGCCTGTTGGGTTCCTCTAGATTTGTTTGTTTGGGGGATGGGTAAGGAAGGAGCCGGTGGGGGGGTGTTAAGTCAATTTCAAACTCACAGGCAACAAAGCTTTTGTTGAATCTGCAGGTTTCCTGGGACCAGGCACAAGAGTCTTATCTACTTTGCAAAAAAGTTGAGATACATGGCTTCCTGGTTTCCCTGGAGACCGAGCACTGCTGCTCTCACATTCCTTGTCTGCCAGCCACTGGCCCCCCGCTCTGAGAGATGGTGGACAGAAATATATAATCACATGCACTGGACTGGGTGGTGGCTGGTACTTAACCTGATTTTTAAGAGACTCTAAGAGCCTGGGCGACTGGCAGCGGTTCAAATGGAAATGTCAAGTCTGAACCTCCAATGCCACCTCTGGGGTGCATTCAGGGCTCAGTACATTTAGTTTTTTCTGTGATTGCAAAGAGAGGTTTGCTCAGATCCTCCCCACACCCTGAGTCACTGCCACCACACCACGATGTGACAGGGGCTACCTCAGAGCTCCCCCCGCCATGGAAGGCTGGGGGAAGAAGAGTCACTGGAAGTGACAATGTTAGTACACAAGGCACTGCTTTGGGGCACTTATGCACTATTTGATACCCTTTGTATTATTATGCCTACATCCCAAACTTATCATCAACTTTGTCTGCACCAGATAATGGATAGCCACTGGCCCAAGCACCACTGAGCCAGCTCCACGAGCTCTCTAGCATCACCAGAGCAGCTGCAGCGTTCCCAAAATGAAAGGGAAGACAAGTTTAGAGAGAGTCACATGCTGAGTGTATGTCTGCCCTGCTGCTGGGGGGGAGGGGGGGGAGTCAGCCGTAACAAAATACATGGCCAGATTGTCCAAGTGTTGTGCAGAAGCTGCCTACACAATTATCACAAGTGCATGTGCAAAGCAGGGCACTGTGCACATCCAAATGTACAGTTAGGATATCCAGTCACGTGACCGTGCCCTGAAATTAGGTGATAACTGGCACCTGGTTTATTTGAAAAATCTGACCTTTCAGTTTTTAAATAAGAATAAAAAACAACCACCACCACCACCAATCACCTTTCAGACTTGAGAACCTTGAACTTCTAGGTTCTGTTCGCCAGCAAGTTATAAGTGAGACAGAAAACAAATAATGACAGGTTTCAGAGTAGCAGGCATGTTAGTCTGTATTTGCAAAAAGAAAAGGAGGACTTGTGGCACCTTAGAGACTAACCAATTTATTTGAGCATAAGCTTTCGTGAGCCACAGCTCACTTGCATCCAATGAAGTGAGCTGTGGCTCACGAAAGCTTATGCTCAAATAAATTGGTTAGTCTCTAAGGTGCCACAAGTCCTCCTTTTCTTTCTTAAAACAAATAATATTAGCCAAGTCTTTATAGGGACAGCAGCAAGGCAGAGCATAACAGCATAATCTTGGCTTCTGATCTTCCACTTCGGCAGGGTCAGGCCTTATCGGCAAGTAGCTGGGAGCCACGGAAGGAAGACCAGAGCACTACAGAAGGAGTGGGGGCTATTTGGCAGGTGGCACTTTTCCTCTAAGCCAGCGCCAGTACACTGGCTCCAAGGAGCCCTATGCTACTGGAGATGCCATCTTCAAAATACTCTGCAAAAATCACAGTTAATCATCACTTGCTGCCATGAAGGATCCCCAGCGCTTTTCACCAGAGTTGGGATATTGAAGGCAGCACACTGGCCAGATTCCTGGTGGGGGACTTACACTCTGTCCACATTACAAGGAAAACCCCCATCACCATCCTTTGGTTTCTTCTCTCTTTGTCCTACAGGGTTGGGGGGAGGGGGGTGGCTGGAGGGAGGACCTAGCAGTACAACTCCTGCTGTGATCAAGAGGATTCTCCACACAACGGGAGGGGTATGACTATGACCGCACCATTCGCAAGGGGAGGGGTGTTCCCCAGAATAATTGGGGGATAGGCAGCTTCACATGTCAAAATGTCCTGTAGTCTGCTGCTCATCCTGCAGCACAGGTAAGGGGGGGGGGGCACCTGCATCCACCACTGGTTGTAGCACAGGCCAGCCTCTCTGGGCCTGGCATACGGAAGCTGCAGCCAGCTCAGCCTCTGCCCCAACAGAGTGATCCTTCCCAGAGCCCCTCACCACCCAGACCCTGCTGAGCTGGGTGCTGTCAGGACATCTCTAGAGAGGCCAAACTGACAGGGCTGTAGTGGGCACATCCCACAACCTAGCAGCACTCAAACTCACCCTGCAGAATGCCCCCTCCCCACCCCCACCGGTAGGGATATGACTTGCCACAGAACGCACAAATCAAGCCTTCCAGGGGGCAAGAAGAGGGAAGTCTCTCAGAGCGTCACAGTCCAGAGAATACTCATGATGCTGGGACATGTCCGAGCTGGAGTTCCATGGCAAGAAAAGGAAAGTGTGGGGCGAAAGAGCCCCACAGAGACAGGTCAGCCCTGAGTGTGCTTAAATATCACCCAGCAATGGGCTTTAGCTCTGTTGGATCATAGGATTGGGGCCCCTCCCCATCTACAGCCCCATCCCATCTAAGTTTGGGGGCTGGCAGCCAGCATGCCTTAGCTGATCTCAATTGCCATCATACCACACAGGGAGACAGGGAACTGGGAGGGACCCAGTCAAACCCAGCACCTTGAACTGCGCCCCAAGATGGCTAAGAAATCAGTGCTGAGTGCAGAACAGGCATTAATGCCCCAGCCTCCTCCTGCACTAGCCAACGTTTGCCTTCAGATGTGCCTCATGTGAATCACTCCGCAGTGACCCTGCAGGAGTGACCAAGGCATGGGTCCCCCTGGCACAGCCCACATTCAAAAAGAGGCATCGTAATCTTCCAGCCTTGCACAGATGGATGGAGAATTGCTCTGGGATGCTGTTGCTCCCCATGCCAGCTTCCCCAGACTAGGTTACTGGGATGAAATCATCACACTCATTCTGATATCCGAGTCTCTGGAGTAGCACTCTGCCCACAGTAACTCCCC
This sequence comes from Natator depressus, assembly GCF_965152275.1. Taxonomy (NCBI): domain Eukaryota; kingdom Metazoa; phylum Chordata; order Testudines; family Cheloniidae; genus Natator; species Natator depressus. Next base: position 25,673,414 of record NC_134246.1, read on the forward strand.
AGCTGCGCTGCATCCTCTTCTAATGCAGTGGGTTCAGATTCAGACCAGGTGTGAGTGGGTGTCACTGCACAACCCTCCAGTGGAGATGCTGCTGCAACTAAAGTCTAATCACATTTCACCTGTCTCCTCTAGCAAATCCAGCAATTTTTCAAAGGCACTATTTGATAGGAGTACAGGTAGCAGCATCTGCCCTTTAACTTAGCACTCATGAGAGCAATAGTCCAGTAACACTCACTAGAAAAACCTTATAAACAAATAGGAATAAAGACCCCAAGGCAATTTTTGTAAGAGTAGAGGTTACAACCCGTCCAAAAGGCCAACCCCGCCCCCCTTACAGTTTTGCATTGTGGTTGCACTCCGCTGCCACAGAACTGGGCAGCAGGTGTTGGGGTTATGGATCACTCTGGGGTCTTTCAGGAGGAAAGGTGCTGTACATGTAAAAATAGCTTTGCTGCTTAACCTCTCTGCCTCAGTTTACCACCGTAAAATGCCCCCCCCCCCCCCCCCAATACCTACAACCTGTCTCACGGGAGTGGTGCCATGTTTAAAGCATTACAGTACGCAATGCTCTTGGAGATCTTCAAACGAGTTCTCCTTGCACAATACAAATGCAAAGCAGTTTTCTGCCAAATATTTTTAGGCAGGGCCAGGTCCCAACCGCCATGTGCCATGCATTTAACTTAACCCCCTCCGGTCACCACAAATACATCCTCTTGGGGGGATAGGAAAGGTAGAGAGAAGCTCTCACCTGCAGCACAGAGAGGTTGGTCTGTCCAGACAGACTGAGTTTCTCTTGCTCCGATGGATATGCATTGAACCTATGCTCATAGAGCCAGTCTCGGAGGATCTTCACCGATTCCTTCGGGAGGTTCCCCCTTCTTTTCCTCTTATTTGACTGCAACAGGTCCAGAGAGGCAGTCCCATCATCTTCTCCGAGGTCACTGTCTGACATGGTAGAGCTGCCTGCAGACCGCTCCTGGTTAAAGCCTAGCAAAGGGAAAACAAAACAAGGCACAGGTTATGCCGCATTCCATTTTGTGACTGGCCTGATGCAAAGGGGTTAAATTAACAAGCAGTCCCTCAGCTGAGCCCTGTTTTGGGCAGAATCCCAACCCTGAGAGTGGCTCAAAGATCAAGATGAAACCATCATGTTCAATCTAGTCCCATGCAGACCCCAAACAGCAACTCAAAGGCACTGCACCTCCATCTCCTCCTCAGAGGGGTTTATTGCCTTGTATTCCCCGCAGTAACCGGTTCACATTTATAATATAACCCCCTTAGAGGCCAAAATGTGAAATAAACAGAAGTTACAGGGTGCTCTGTACAACAGACCATTTGTTCAGAAGCCTAACGTTAGTCCCCAAGGCCCTGATCCTGCAGATTTCACGTGCTTCAAGCTAAGCATGGGCTTAACACTCCCATTCCCCTGGAACAACTCAGTGTGTGGAGTTAAGCACACCTGTAAACTTTTGCAGGATCAGGGCCCAGCACTGGCCGCTTTAAGAAAACAACACAAAGCCAACCATGCATTATGAGTGTCTGGACTCCAAGGAATGTGCCAAACTTGTGTTAGTCAGCCTCACAATTCAAAGCTGTGACAGCAGTTAGAAGAAATACCCTTTGATCTTGCATATAATTCGAGGTAAGATTTTGAATATAAATCTAAACCCCTCTGCAAAGTGTTTACAGAAGCCCATTGTCACCCTCTGAGCGTGTTAGCCCTAGGCAGAGCGCAGACATGAGAACACTCAAAGTCATTTCTTGGTTTGCTTTAAACAAAAAAAAGTCTCCAAGCTCATTTGCTACTCTCCCTCCCCCGTGCAGCTGCAGACATCTTCGTTAATTGATACACAACCCAATGGGCAAAATTCAAACTGGCCTAAGGTTGGTTCCTCCAGTTAGTTCATTACCCTTCCCGGCCATGTGGCAGAGTTGGTCTGGAGATGGCATTCAAAACCGCGGCGCTGCTCCCCAACACGCACGCACACAACAAAGTAGATTCAAGTCCACTGCCGTGCAAGCCCCTTCCTCCCTTCAAGAGGAGAAAATGGCAAAGCTGTCTCCCTAATTAGAAAAGCAAATGGATCCCTGGCCGGCTCCTGCCTGCAGCCCTGAGTGGCCCAGGGACCAGGGGGAGCTGCTGGTTACGTGAGACAGAGGCCCTCTGCTGTGCTCCGCTTCGGGGCGCTCTGTAACTGAGCCGGGATGGAGGAGGTTCTGCTGGTTCCCTTTGGCCCTGAGCTGCCCCCACCACCAGCTGCCCAGGGGAAGCGCGACCCAGCCCGAGGAGAAATCCAAAACAGCCAGGGGGGCGGTGGGTTAATAGCAGCAGCAGATTTAAAACACGCTGGTTTGATTTGAGTTCTCCCCAGCCCCTCCACATGCAAAACCCCAAACACTCTGCAAAGCCGGGTTTCCAAAAGTCCAACATCTTCTCCAGCCAGCGGCCGCGTCCCCGCACAAAGGGAGTGCGAGTAGACACACCAGCCCGGGCAGCTCCCGACCAGCGAGACCCTTCAGCCCCCCCCAGAAACTTCTCTCCTCCGCTTGGATTCAAAAGAAAGAGACACACACAAAAAGGAGAAATCACGTGTCCCAAGTAAAGTTCCCCTCTTGGTAAGAGACCAAAAAAAGCAGCCAAAGCAAAATCAAATCCCCCTTTTTCTTCAAAACCTGAGTTTATAAACGAACCCCCAGCCCTAGGTGCGGGGAGGGGGCTGGCTACTTTGGAAAGTTGCGGGTTGAATCCGGGTGCAAGGCGGGGGGCGGGGAATTCCCCCTTTCTTTAAATCCCTGCCTCTCTCACACACACACACAAAACAAACTGGGACTCCATGTTTTCTGCCTGTTACATCTGCGATCTTACCCCCAGACCTCCTCTTTCTCCTCGGCCCTTCCATGGCATGGGGAGGGGCTCCCCCGGGTCCAGCTGCACCCCTCCCGCGGTAAAAAAAAAAGGGGATTCCCCCCCAAAAAACAAAAAAAACACGCCCAGAGGGGAGCAGAGCTCGGAGGGCGAGGCAGAGAGACACGGAGAAAGTTTCTCTGTCTCTTTCCCGGAGTGACAGATGCCTAGACAGAGTTCTCTTTGTTCCAAAAGAAACAGGAACTTGCGCGGTTCCCCCCCCCCACACACACACACCACCACCTAACCTCCACCCCCCCTTTCTCCAACCCCCCCCCCCAGCTGTCACTTTACAAGCTCAGCAAACAACAAAAATTCCCCGCAAACATGGATTGCTGAGTTAAGACGGGGCTGGGGCGAGAGATTTGGAGATCCAGAGGGGGTAAAAAATCCGCAAAGAGGAAGAAATACCCTGGTGTTTTTTTTTCCTGGAAGGGGGGTGGTGGTGCTGTGCAAGAGGATCATTCATTCAGGGGGAAAGCAAGGCAGAGGGAGGCATGCGGTCGGGTTTGCTGGTCCTCCTGAAATGTTGCAAGAAGTGTGATCAAACAAAAGATTCCTCCCCCCCTCCCCGCTCTCCATAGTTCAGTGCTTTGAAGGTATTTTCCCCCTCCTCTCCCCCCAGTGCCTTTTCTTTTCAGAGCGATGCAGGAGTTTCTGCAGAGTTTGGTGGCTTCCTCCAAACCACGAGGATGGAGGGGGGGGGTGCTGCCCCCCCCCCCCCAGCAACCAGTACGTGGGAGCCGGATGGGCAAGCCACGCTTCGCCAGGCACAAAGTTTTCCCGAAAGACACTCAACTTCCCAGACTTACTTTTCCTCGTCGGTTTCATGTCCCCGCCCGGGTTCAGTCCAGCTCTGGGCCGGAGGGGAGTCCGCGCAGCTGATGGGTGCTCCTGGCTCGTGGAGGAGAGCTGCCCCCCTCTCCCTTTGTGTAGCCTGCGGAGGCTTTTAAAGAGGAGGGGTCTGGGGCTGTTGGTTGGGTCTTTAATACCTGACACGCTGCCTGACAGCTCCGGCTGGAAGCCACCTCTGGGGCTTGACGTCAGATCCCCCCTTCCCAGGGCTGGTTCACAGTTTTAGGGGCAGCAAAGCAACCGCAGGCAGTTCACCGCCCCCCATGAGATCTGAAATGTGGGGGAGGGGAGAGGAGGAAGGGTGGGTGGTACACGGCAGAGAATCTCCTCCTCCCCTCTCTCTGGAGAATGCAGAGGGCAAGTTGCCTCCTCTAGCCTGTCAGAGAGGAACCCACCAGCCCACTCATGTAGCCGCTGCTGCCCAAGCCTCGGTGCAGAACATTATACAGATAAAACCCAGCAGAAGAGCAGTGTAAGCACACGAGGTCTGATTGTTAGTGGGCGCCTGCGAATCCGGACTAACTGCACTGGAGCCAACCCATGTAAACTAGCTTGAGAGGAGGCGCTCACAAGGTTCCAATAATACCTGTGTTTTTGGTGCTTAGTTTATGCAAGTCGTGGGCAATTTTCAAGCTGTATATATTGGGTTGTTTTTAATGGAAAGCATTTCTTCCCAAAGCATGCTCCAAACTTTTCCGCCCAGATTTTCCTCCCATCACTTCTCGGTTGGGAGGAGGCGGTCTCCTTCAGGCCCCGATTCAGGAATGCACATGCTTCATTTTAAGCCCCGCAGCAGTCCCCCTGACTTCAAGGCCATTACCCATGTGCTTAAAATGACGCCCATGCATACCTGTTTGCAGCAGCAAGGCATTTAAAGCAGGAGAAGCTGACAGCAGCAAAACTGCATCACACAGCTTCCTTCATCTCTAGGCCTGTGAAGGCCCCAACCCTGCAAGGGAATCCATGCGACTCTTTTGATGTCACTGGGGAGCTGGGTGGAGCAGCAGGTTGCTGTGTTTCAGGAGTAAGGCCTAACTTCTCAACAACAAATTCTCAACAAATTCAAGACAGAATCTTGCAAAAGAAAGTTGAGTAAAATCTCTCTATAAAAACAGACCTTTTTCTTTAACTGAATAGTAAAAACCTGGCCTTCGGGGGATAGCTTTGTCACTTTTTATCCATTAACATGGAAAATCAGAACTCTGTGTACATCACTGGATTGCATTAAAATTAAAGGACTTTTGAAAAGAAAGACCAGTGGCAGGGAGTCATTAGCAAAGCTGGGGTGGAGATGATTTTCTTTTTGTAAAGACTCAAGAGTAGGCACTTGTTAGCCATGGATGTTTGACAGGATTATGGAATGGAATGTGGATATGAGACCTTTGGATCTCACTTCTGCCGGAGATCTGTGACAGCCGTCACGGGACCTGCAATGCCCACATTCTCTCCCTGGCCCAGGAGGAGGTGGGTAGGACTGGCGAGCTTTGGTGTTGCACTCCGATGGGGATGGCGTGGAGGGGCTGGTTCATTCTAGTTATGCTGTCCCTGGGTTATTTGATTTGTTACTGGGATAAATGATGAGTCTGTTTAATTACTGCGATATTTTTAAAAGATTATCAAGGGCCCCCAGAATATTGGATGGGCATTCTCTTATGGTAGCTTAATAAAAAAATAAACAGAGACCCAAAGGTGAAGCAATCACTGCAAGTTTTGCTATGCCTTGCGACAGCAGTCAGATTAAGGCCATATCTATGCTTAAAACGCTACAGCGGCCCTGCTGCAGCTGTGTTGCTGAAGCACCTCAGTGTAGACACTTACTACAGCCATGGCGGGGGTGGAGGGGTGTCTCTCGTTGGTGTAGTTAACCCACCTCCCGAAGATATTGACTGAAGAATTCTTCCGTTGACCAAGTACTGTCTGTACCATGGTTAGGTCGGTTTAATTGCATCTCACAGGGGTGTGGATTTTTCACACACCTGAGAGACGTAGCTCTGCCAGTGTAACTCTCCAGTGCAGAGGAGCCCAAAGGAAGACGTATGTTTTGACAGGCTACACACATGGATCGTCATAACCTCATCTACCAAGATACAAGACCATCTCCACACAATACTATTCTGCTATGCAAGCAGAAGATCTCCTTTAGCCCAGGGCCCAGATCTTCGGGTCAGGCTCCTAACTCCCATTGTGCCTATATACCTTTGAGGATCTGGGCCTAAATTGCTTGTACCCTTTGAACCAGGAGGCCTGGGATTCTGTCCCTGCTCTTGTACTAGGTGTCCAGTGGCCAGCATAGCAACAATGTTGAAGTCCTGGATGGTCAGAGGTTTTGTTACATTATCATTTGCCACCTTCCTGCCACTCAGCAAAAAAGGGAACCAGCGATGGTCTGAGTTCCCTGCATGGTACAGCCACTGGGACATCTCAGAACTGTAGTGGGCTGTTTAGAGCTCAGTTTAGTTTGAGGGGGCTGACAACAGCAGCAGCAGCGTGAGTCTGACCTCAGTGGTTTGGGGCCTAATCCTGCACAATGTTGCTCCCCTCCGTCTGTGGCGCCCAACACCTTGCAGGATCGGGCTCATTAGGGAAAGAGTAAAAGTGGACAAGCCGTAAACTTGCAGCTGTTTCTGAAGGTCTGGTTCAAAGCTTATTCAGGGCAGCAGTTCATGTAAAGCCAACCCTGCACTTTTGAGGACAGTAGGGTTTTGCCATTGGTTTCAGTGGGAACAAGATCGAGGCCCGACCCCTAGTCTGGAGTTTGGCTGCCTAGGGCTGTGCAAACTGAGTTGATTGTCCTGAATGTGCTGCTGACTGGTCAGTCTGGGTGTGGGGAAGGTGCTGAGTGATTCACTGAGGGGTACACGGAGAAGGTCTGGAAGGGGAACCAGAAGCTAGCAAAAGCCTTCTCCTGAGGAGTCCTAGTGAGTCAGGGAGGGTGGTGATGGACAGTGACTGGCAGAGGGGAGAGAAGGAAATTCCAGCTGTTGCATAGCATCACAAAAAAAAGTCCCTAGAAATGTAAAGGCCTGAAACATAAAGTTGTGTTGTAACTAGGACAGCTTGTCTCTCAAGTGGGGGGTGTCAGAGTAACAGCCGTGTTAGTCTGTATTCGCAAAAAGAAAAGGAGTACTTGTGGCACCTTAGAGACTAACCAATTTATTTGAGCATGAGCTTTCGTGAGCTACAGCTCACTTCATCGGATGCATACTGTGGAAATTGCAGAAGACATTATTATATACACAGACACCATGAAACAATACCTCCTCCCACCCCACTCTCCTGCTGGTAATAGCTTATCTAAAGTGATCATCAAGTTGGGCCATTTCCAGCACAAATCCAGGTTTTCTCACCCTCCGCCCCCCCCCACACACACACAAACTCACTCTCCTGCTGGTAATAGCTCATCCAAAGTGACCACTCTCTTCACAATGTGTATGATAATCAAGGTGGGCCATTTCCTGCACAAATCCAGGTTCTCTCACCCCCTCACCCCCCTCCAAAAACCACACACACAAACTCACTCTCCTGCTGGTAATAGCTCATCCAAAGTGACCACTCTCCTTACAACGTGCATGAAAATCAAGGTGGGCCATTTCCAGCACAAATACAGGTTTTCTCACCCCCCCCCCCCAAAAAAAAAAAACACACACACAAACTCACTCTCCTGCTGGCAATAGCTCATTCAAACTGACCACTCTCCCCACAATGTGCATGACAATCAAGGTGGGCCATTTCCAGCATAAATCCAAGTTTAACCAGAACATCGGGGGGGAGGGGGGGGTTAGGAAAAAACAAGGGGAAATAGGCTACCTTGCATAATGACTTAGCCACTCCCAGTCTCTATTTAAGCCTAAATTAATAGTATCCAATTTGCAAATGAATTCCAATTCAGCAGTTTCTCGCTGGAGTCTGGATTTGAAGTTTTTTTTGTTGTAAGATAGCGACCTTCATGTCTGTGATTGCGTGACCAGAGAGATTGAAGTGTTCTCCGACTGGTTTATGAATGTTATAATTCTTGACATCTGATTTGTGTCCATTTATTCTTTTACGTAGAGACTGTCCAGTTTGACCAATGTACATGGCAGAGGTGCATTGCTGGGACATGATGGCATATATCACTTTGGTAGATGTGCAGGTGAACGAGCCTCTGATAGTGTGGCTGATGTGATTAGGCCCTATGATGGTGTCCCCTGAATAGATATGTGGGCACAGTTGGCAACGGGCTTTGTTGCAAGGATAGGTTCCTGGGTTAGTGGTTCTGTTGTGTGGTATGTGGTTGTTGGTGTAAGTGGGGGGTGGTTGTTCTCGTCTTCTGTTGACCGAGCTACTGCCTCTCGGAGAGATGGGTTAGCAAAGTGATGGAAAAACCCCTTCGGCCAGCATAGGAAGGCGGTGGGCGCTGTCCGGGATCCTCTGCTTGGTGTCCCCGTCCGGTTCCCTTTTTTTGACCCTTTGACCGCACTCCCGTTCCTGTTCTTCATTAGTTGTCCCACGTAATCATTTGGTTTCCAGGTCCTGTGGATCCCCCCCTTAGGCTGGGGGGGGATCCTTTAGCAGTGGGCGAGCTTTGCCCGCCCACTTCCTGGATCCCAATAGGGCCAGCATAGGAAGCCTTTACCCTACGGTGCTACAGCAGCACAGCTGTAGTGCGGTAGCTTAGGGCAGTGGTTGGTGTGCAGGGAAAGCCCCGGGCGGGCCGGGCCGGTTTGTTTACCTGCCGCGTCCGCAGGTTCGGCCGATCGCAGCTCCCACTGGCTGTAGTTCGCCGCTCCAGGCCAATGGGGGCTGCGGGAAGCCGCGCGGGCCAAGGGACATGCTGGCCGCCCTTCCCACAGCCCCCGTTGGCCTGGAGCAGCGAACTGAGGCCAGTGGGAGCCGCAATCAGCCGAACCTGCGGACGCGGCAGGTAAACAAACCGGTCCGACCCGCCGGGGCTTTCCCTGAACAAGCGGCGGACCGGCTTTGAGAACCACTGGCTTAGGGTATGTCTACACTGGCAGAGTTACAGCGCCGGCAGTTACGGTGCCGCTCAGAGAGCGCTGAAGGGAAACCGCTGTTGTGTGTTCACACTGTCAGCTGCCTGCGCAATTGTGTGTTCACACTTGCGGCACTTGCAGTGGTATTCGGAGCGGTGCACTCTGGGCAACTATCGCACTGAGCACCTCTTCCTCTTCTGCCTCTAAGAGCTGTGGGAAGGCGGAGGGGGTTGTGGGGCATCCTGGGTCCTGTCCCAATGCCCCGTGATGCGTTGCTTCGCATCCCAGCAGTCCCTGTGCTTCCGTCCGCATTTGGCGCCATCTTTCAACGGTTTGTGCACTGCGCGCTCTGCCTCTTCGGGCTGCAGGCATGGATCCGGCACTGCTGACCAAAATGCTGCTTGCTCTGACCAACACATCATGGGTGGCAGTGGAGTTATTCCTTAAACTACAAAGGCAAGAAGAGTTCGACATTGATCTCGCCATGCGTAGTAGCTACGACACGAGATTGCTTATGGCATTCACGGAGGTGCTGACCACAGTGGAACGCCGCTTTTGGGCTCGGGAAACAAGCACTGAGTGGTGGGATCACATCGTCATGCACGTCTGGGATGACGAGCAGTGGCTGCAGAACTTTCTCATGAGGAAAGCCACATTCATGGGAGTGTGCGATGAGCTTGCCCCAGCCCTGTGGTGCAAGGACACGAGAATGAGAGCTGCCCTGTCACTGGAAAAGCACGTGGCAATTGTACTGTGGAAGCTGGCTACTCCAGACTGCTACTGATTGGTCTCTAACCAGTTTGGAGTGGGAAAGTTGACCATTGGACTCATGTTGACGGAAGTGTCAGGGCTGTTAATTGCATCCTGCTCTGAAAGACCGTGACTCTGGGCAACGTGCGTGACGTGGATGGCTTTGCACAAATGGGCTTCCCTAACTGCGGAGGGGTAACAGATGCATATTCCAATTCTGGCACAAGGCCACCAAGTACATTAATTGGAAGGAGTATTTCTCTATGGTTCTCCAGGTGCTTGTGGATCACCATGGGTGTTTCGTGGACATTAACGCAGGCTGGTCTGGAAAGATACATGACACACACATCTTTTGGAACACTGGCCTGTTCAGGAAGCTGCAAGCAGGAACTTTCTTCATGGTCCAGAAGATCACTGTAGGGGAAGTCGAAATGCCCATTGTGATCCTCAGAGACTCTGCCTTAATGCCGTGGCTTATGAAGCTATACACGGGGCGCCTTGACAGCAGCAAGGAGTGGTTCAACAACAGAATGAGCACGTGCAGAATGACTGTGGAGTGTGCTTTTGACCATTTAAAAGCCCGCTGGTGCTGCCTATATGGGAGGCTGGACCTGGCCGATGACAATATTCCTATGGTTATAGCCGCGTGCTCTACGCTCCATAATATTTGTGAAGAGAAGGGTCAAAGCTTCACTCAGGGCTGGACCGCTGAGGTCAGTGCCTGGAGGCTGAATTTCAACAGCCAGAAACTAGGGCTATTAGAGGGGTGCAGCGCGGAGCCATAAGGATCAGGGATGCCTTGAGGCAGCAATTTGAAGCTGAAATTCACTAATATTTGTTGCTATGCTCAGGAGTGCAGTGCTTGTAATGCCAGGAGGTGACTGTGATTGGTGCAGACGATGCACTATGAAGGTTTAAGAATATTGCCTGTTGGTTTGCAGGGCTCTGTTTGCTTTCAATTAATGGAATAAAGATTGCTTTCAAACCAAAACAATTCTTTTATTAAAAAGCAACAACCGGAGGAGAGAGACAAACAAAAAAACACTGTGGGGGATGGGGGAAGGGAGGGTTCCAGGAGGAGGTGGGGTCCCGGGACAGTTAAAATTTGTGTATGTCCAGGTATCATATGCAACCTTGTCCTTTGGAGTACAGTGCAGTGGGTACTGTACTTCAGCAGGGCTAAACTGCAGAGGGACGGGTTTTGAGTGCAGTGGGTCCTGGGAGTCTGCAGGGCTGGACTGTGATGGGGCAGGAGTGGAATACAGCAGGTACAGACTGGAGCCAGGAGGTTGATAAGAGTGTGTTGGCGGTGTCTGGGGGGTGCATGGGAAAGAGTTTTGCGACAGCAGCTGCAGGGGAGGGCGGGTGTGGAGCTGCTCGGTTTGCAGTGCTAGTAGGGCCTGGAGCATGTCCACTTGGCGCACCATAACATTTAACAGCCGCTCCGTGGCTTCGTTCTTGCATGCCGTGTTGTCCCTTTGGTCCCTCTTCTCACTGTCCCACCACTCCTTCAGTTCTTGTTTTTCAGCCACGGAGTGCATCATATCCTCATGCAGAAAGTCCTCTTTAGTTCTTTGTGGCTGCTTTCTAATTCTGTAAAGCAGTTCAGCTGGCGATAACAAAGAGGCAGGCTGGGCTCCCAAGGTCATATCTGTGAAGCCAAAATGCAACATTTTACAGAAGCAGTATTGTTTGCAACACAGAGACCACTGATTCAGTGATTTAAAACACAGCCACTATTCACGTACCTGTCACTAACTGGCTGACCTCAGGCAAGCATACATGAGCCACAAGACCCCCTAAAATGGTGAGTAACCGCAGGGGCAGGGGAAATCAGTGTTCCAGGTCCATACTGTACACTGGGCACATGGCTCTTGGGGAGAGCCTGCACTGTGGGGGGGGCCTTATAATCATTACTGGCCCCACATTTTCCACAGGCTGTGTTCATTATGGAAGATATCTTGCTGGTGAGGGTGAGCAGGGATTCAAGGGAGGGTCTTCTCCAAGACTGTGGCTTCTGCCCTGGCCCTTATGCGGCTCACCTGTGTGCAGCAATGGTCCTGTCCCCCCCTCCCAGTGACAGCAGAATGATGCGGGAAAGTTACCCTTAATGGGGCAAGAAACAAAGCAGCTCTGCCAAAGAACCTGCAGCAGTGGATTGCCCAGTATCTCCATGAGAGTTTCGTGGAGATCTCTGAGGCAGATTCCCATGAAGTGAGGGAGTCCATCAACACCCTGTTCTACCGCTCAGACTAGGTGGTACATGCATCATACAGACACAAGCCTGCTTTCTGCAACCCTCCTGCCTCTGACAACTCGCCTCAGCGATTCTCAGAATCAAAGCCACTTACCAAAGGCCTCCTCTCCTGTTTGCCCTTCGCCAAGCTCCGACTGTTGTGACTGGCTAGCCTCCTCTGGGGTAGAGAAGAGCTCCTGGCTGCATGCATCTCTGACCTCCGAGTCGTCCTCTGCCTCTGGGTCCCCTCCCCCTCCACATCCTTGTCCAAGATTTCCTCCTCCTGACTCGGTCCACTCTTGACTGGCACGTGAGCCACTGAAGTATCCACAGTGGCCTTCGCCGTGGAGGTGGGGTCGCCACCGAGTATCACGTCCAGCTCTTTGTAGAAGCGGCAGCTCCTGGGTGCGGCACCGGAGCGGTGGTTTGCCTCCCGCGCCTTGTGGCAGGCGTTCCACAGCTCCTTCCCTTTGACCCTTCCCTTTGACCCTGCACTGCAGTGTGTCCCGGTCACGGCCCCTGTCTGTCCTGCGTTGTGAAATCTGTCCGTAGGTCTCAGAATCATACGGGTATAAAGGTACTTTCGTGAATAAGCACATTTATACTGGTATAACTGCATCCACACCAGAGGATTGTACTGCTGTAACTATACCCCTGTAGCTGAAGCAGCACAATTTTGGTGTGTGGACAAGGCCGTAAGTCCCCCCGAACCACCTCTTGTAGCGGGCACAGCCCCATGTTTCTAATCACCGCACTGGTTTTCTCTTTAGCTGGCAAACGACCCTCCCCCAGCTATTTTGTTTTCTAAATTGAATCAGACCGGAGAAAAATTAGAGGGAATGGTCTGTGAACTCAGGCGAAATTTTCAGCCACCCAAAGATGTCTGTCTGACTAGCCGTGGCAACAGCCTCCTGAGGTCTACCCAGCCCTTACCACAATCACGTGAGCTCCAGCCAGCAGAACTTTTGACAGAAGGTAGGATGGGAAAATCTAGGTAGGAAGGAAGAAGCTTTTGAAAATCTCAGTGGCGGCCTATCTGCACTTTAGGTGCCTAAATACCTCTAAGAATCTGACCCAAAGTGGCTAGGTTGAGAGCTTTTGCTTATTATTAATAACCCGTTACGTGGACCCTGTAGGCACTCCTATAATTCAGTTTAGGGTCCTAGGCACTTTGAAGGAGATGTTTAATGCATACCTCATTGACTTGCAATGGGATTTAGGGTCCTAAGTCACTTAGAGCTGTTGAAAATGTCGCCCAGGCACCCAGCTGCCAATTATGCCTTTGAAAATGATCAGCTCCAAAAGCCGGGTGTCTACGTGCTGCACGGGCAAGGGGAAGAAGACAGGAATCTCAGTCGGATGAGAAAATATAAGGAGTGTCACAAAGGCAAGCTGAGCTGCACCTTTGTTACTGAGTGATGGAGAATATGAGCTAGAGTTGGGACAGGGCTTGTGCTTCTGTAGACTCTCGCTGAGTGGCATGTTCACCAGTGGACGTGTCAGAGTTTCCTGTTCAGAGGAGAGGGCAGAAGGAGGGTCTTTTCCAAAGCATGTTGGTAAAGAGCCATGAAGATTCAATCTTTTCCCAGGGTTCCAGGGTGGCACAGAATATAAATCTTCAGGCTGGATTTTCTTTAAAGGATGTTGCTGCTTCTTCAGGGTCCTCCTGATGAAACCAGCAGGCTACTGCCTTGAGCCCAGCTTTGCAGAAAACAGTCTCCAGTAAACAATAGCACCTCCCACACCCTGTCTACCTCAGTGCAAAGCCTAATGAGGCTCATTGAAATGCGAATGCCCTTAAGACCAGGCAATTGAAGAAACAATCAACCAGCTGGGTCAAGGGGCACCTGAAAAGGGATATTGGAGAGGGACACTGGCTGGGCTGCAGCATCCTTAGGGTCTTGTCCACTCTGGGCCTACTGGAATCCGTAACTCCCCACTGGTGATAGCAACAGGCGTGGGGAGCTGTAGAGGAGGGAGGACTTGGGCATATTTACTGAGAGCAGGTCTCTGTACAGTGTTTAAAAGGTCAGCTGCTACGAGAGCCTACCCTGACCTGCTGTGTGAGTTTGGGCAAGGCAGTCACTGAACCTGTGTGCCTCGGTTTCCCCTCCCGCCCTTTGTTGGTCCTGTTCGTTTAGACTGTGTCTACACTGCAGCGGCAGCTGCACTGCTGTAGTGAAGACACTTGCTTCAGCAGGGGAAGGGTTTTTCTCGTCACTGTAGTTAATCCACCCCCCTCAACAGGCGGTAGCCAGGTTGACTGAAGAATAACTCTTGATGGGGGGTGTGGGGACACAATTTAAAGGTTCAGGAGGGGGCATGAGACCACCCCACATGTCGCCTCTGGACTGGGGAGCAGCCGCAGAGCCAGGAGTGCCAGGGCAGCAGCAAATGAACACCTCGGGGGGCATCTCACGGCAGCCAGGCCAGGGCCAGCCCCGGGGGCATCACTGGCTGGCACTGGGCGCCGTCGGAGGAGAGGCAAGAGCGTGTTGGGGGCGCACCTCAGATTTCTGCCACCTGCCTTGCCAGGGGAGTGCCCGGAAGTGCAGGGGCGGCCCGGCTAAGGGAACGTGACAGGGAGGGCTGCTAGGGGGCCAACCAGCTCTCACAGTGTGGAGAGCCAGGGGCCCGAGTGGGCCGCACAGCTCCCACCAACTTCTGATCCACCGGCTCCTGGCAGGCGGAGATGGTTTTTAAACTGTCGGGGACGCCTCAGTTTGAAAAGTTCTGTGCTAAATGGAAGGCAGAAATCTGAGGGGGCATGTGACCCCATGTGCCTGCACTGCACCCTGTTTTCTCACCCCGGCGGCTTTGCGCCCTGGGGGGCTGCCCCACTTGCCCCGCCCTGGTTACGGCCCTGTCCAGGGCAGCCCCACAATGAGAAAAGGCTTGTTTTCTGGTTCTGTTTCAGATCTGGCTGAAATCTCGTCAGAACGGTCCAAGACAGCAGAACTGTTGCAGGGGAATCTGACCTTGCAAGATCTGACTTGGCAGAGACCTTGCTAGATCAGCTAGAGCCAGGAAATTTCCACCGTTCGGGGGCAGACATCTCCTAAGAGCAGCTAGCAGCATTTCGGCTCTGTTGAATCCAATCCTGAACCCAAGTCACAATTCCCCTTTGAACCAAAATCCTCTCCTCTCCCCCTAACCTAGCTCTGCCTCTCGGCACTGCCTGGGCCCACATTTTATACCCTTCTTCGTTTCCTGACTCCAGCTACAGCAGGGGCCAGGGTGACAGAAAGCTCATGAGAAGGCCTGTCCACATGTGACAACTGGACCAGGTTTGCAGCCAGAGGTTCAGAGACATGGGAATCAAAGTGACTTACCCAAGCTTTCTGAGAGCCTCCCCCCATGCCACAGCCATGATAGGATTGGTCAAATGTTTTCCCCGGGTCTGTTTGCTCATTCATTTTGTGTGTACTGCGGAGCTGGGAGATCATGGCCCCCTGAGAGCTCCCTGTTTGCTTTCTGACCTCCTGAGGGTAGGGGGAGATTGGGCTCCGGACTTAAGTGATTGAGGAGTTAATGAGTGACTTTAGGCCTGAGGTGGAAAGGTGAGAGGCAAAGGAGCGTTGAAGGGGTAAGGAAGAGCCCATCCGAACTTGGCAGCATCGCTCCATAAACTCCTCAGGGGTGCCCGTATGGCTGGCACAGACGCCAAACATTGAATGGCAATTAATAGGGGTGTTTGGGAGGGGAAATGGGCACAGATTTAGCTCCCTCTGAAAAGCCTTGGGAGCAGCTGGTCTTTATTATAACATGAGGACAGAAAGAGAAAAGTGTTTAAAAAGTAATGGGTACCTGGCAGGAACAGGGCAGGTTGGCACCTGTGTTCTTTGTACACACCAGCTGGCATCGGAATGCTAGGACTAGCGTACAGGGAGGGAAATGGGGCACATCAAGTAACACCATAGAAATCCTGGGGCCCGGGGAGTATTTGAGATGAACAGCATGGAGGAATGGTAACTAGCTGAAATAAATAGAGGCAGATGGCATGGAGTGTGGGCAGCTTGATTATTGTTTATTGTTGTTATTTAAGTGCAGACAATATGCTCTGCACTAGGTAGGACATAAAAGGAACCTGGCCCTGCCCTAGTCAGTTTATAATCCACCTTGATGACTGGCTTGTAAACAGCCGGGGGTATTTCAAGATGACAGCATCCTAGGGCTTTGAGGAGTGGGTCACAGTGCCATCGGCCAATGAGAATGCTCTTGGGCTCCCATTGGCTGCTAGCACTAGTGACAGGCAGAGCAGCTGGGAGGTGTAAGAGCGGTGTGGTGTAGTCACTGCACTAGGAGTTCTGCATATAGGAGTCAGGAGAGTTCTAGTGGCAGCCCTGTCCCTGTGACTTGAGTCAAATGACTCCACTTCTGGGCCCAGTTTGGATTGTAAGTGCTTTCATCAGGATCCTTTCTAGGAAAAAGATCAGACCCCATCGTTATCCATTGCTGGTTACAGCAGTGGGAAAAGTAACACAAAAAGGGCTCAGGCATTTTTACAGCTCTGTGGGTTAGATACCATAGGGGGGAAATGCATGCACCCTGTCTACACTACAGCCTCACTGAGGCTCTTGGTATTGGTAAAATAGGAGGTGGAACTTCCCATTCTAGATACACCTAACGAGATTATTATTTATAAAGCCCCCTGAATGTGTAGGGCACCTTACAGAGAAGGGACACAATGTTCTTGCCCTAAGAGTGCACAGTCTAAAAGATGAGAGCCAATCTGTCCACCTAGGTTTTAATCGAGTCTCTGTCACCATGGGAGCTGAGCACCTCTAGAAAAAGATGGATGCAAGTTTGGAGAGGGAAGCTCAGGGAAACAGCAATAAGATCATACAATTGCTTTCATTACTAACGCTCCCTCTTGGTCCCCCATTACCAAAGGAACTAAGTGACTCACAATCTACTGTGTTTATCCTGACCATTTATCTATTATCCTGGTAGATAGACACGTGGGGAACTGAGCCATGGACATCTATTTTTGTACTGCTATAACTATATCAGTTTAGGCCTGATCTGCACACCGTTTTAGGCTGGTATAAAGATGTCAGTTCGGGATGTGATATAAAGCTCATGTCCTGAAATGTCTAGGAGTAAGCTATCCTGATATAAGTACCCTTTAGTCTAGTGCAGCTAATGCATTAGGGGTTGTACTGATTTAACTCTATCCAGGTCAAAATCATGCCCCAAATCAAAATAGTGAAATCAGTACAGAAACTCAGGCCTAAGGGTATGTCTACGCTACGAAATTAGATCGATTTTATAGAAGTCAATTTTTAGAAATCAATTTTTTACAGTCGATTGCATATGTCCACACTAAGCGCATTAAGTAGGCAGAGTGCGTCCTCACTACCGTGGCTAGCATCGACTTACGGAGCAGTGCAATGTGGGTAGCTATCCCACAGTTCCCACAGTCTCCACCGCCCATTGGAATTCCAGGTTAAGCTCCCAATGCCTGATGGGGCAAAAACATTGTCGCGGGTGGTTTTGGGTACATGTCGTCAGTCGCCCCTCCCTCCATGAAAGCAATGGCAGATAATTGTTTCATGCCTTTTTTCTGTGCAGACACCATACCACGGCAAGCATGGAGCCCGCTCAGCTCACCATCACTGCTGCTGTTGTGTCCTGGATGCTGCTGTCAGCAGAAGGTGCATTACAACTGCTAACCGTCATCATCCACCGCTTCCGCTGCAACTCTGCTCTCCTGCAGCTCGGGGGATCTGTTCTGGTCCTCCTGGGTGCTGCTAATCGTCGTCATCCACCGCTTCTGCTGCAACTCTGCTCTCCTGCTCTCCTGCAGACGCCATACCACAGCAAGCATGGAGCCCACTCAGCTCACCGTCACCGCTGTTGTTGTGAGCATTGTAAACACCTTGCGCATTATCCTGGAGTATATGCAGAACCGGGCTAAGAGATGCCAGCACAAGGAGGATTTTTGATGAGGACATGGACACAGATGTTCCTGAAAGCATGGGCTGTGGCAATTGGGACATCATGGCAGCAGTGGGGCTGGTTGATACAGTGGAGCGCCGATTCTGGGCCCGGCAAACAAGCATGGACTGGTGGGACCACATAGTGTTGCAGGTATGGGATGATTCACAGTGGCTGCGAAACTTTCGCATGCATAAGGCCACTTTCCTGGAACTCTGTGAGTTGCTTTCCCCCACCCTGAAATGCAGGAATACCAAGATCAGAGCTGCCCTGGCAGTTGAGAAGCAAGTGGCAATAGCCCCTGTGGAAATTTGCAATGCCTGACTGCTGCCGGTCAGTCGGGAATCAATATGGAGTGGGCAAATCTACTGTGGGGGCTGCTGTGCCAATGCAATCATCGACGTTCTGTTATCAAGGGTAGTGACTCTGGGAAATGTGCAGGTCATACTGAATACTTTGCTGCAATGGGGTTCCCTAACTGTGGTGGGGCGATAGACAGAACGCATATCCCCATCTTGGCACTGGATCACCTTGCCAACCAGTACATAAACCGCAAGGGGTACTTCTCAATGGTGCTGCAAGCACTGGTGGATCACAAGGGACGTTTCACCGACATCAACGTGGGATGGCCGGGAAAGGTGCATGATGCTCGCATATTTAGGAACTCCGGGCTGTTCGAGCAGCTGCAAGAAGGGACTTACTTCCCAGACCACAAAATTACCATTGGGGATGTTGAAATGCCAATAGTTATCCTTGGGGACCCAGCCTACCCCTTGCTCCCATGGCTCATGAAGCCTTACACAGGCAGCCTGGACAGTAGTAAGGAGCAGTTCAACTATAGGCTGAGCAAGTGCAGAATGGTGGTAGAAAGAAAAGGAGGACTTGTGGCACCTTAGAGACTAACAAATTTATTTGAGCATAAGCTTTTGTGAGCTACAGTGGTAGAATGTGCCTTTGGACGTTTAAAAGCTCGCTGGCGCTGTTTGCTGACTAGGTCAGACCTCAGCACAACCAACATTCCCATTGTTATTACTGCTTGCTGTGTGCTCCATAATATCTGTGAGAGTAAGGGGGAGACGTTTATAACGGGGTGGGAGGTTGAGGCAAATTGCCTGGTGTCCGATTTTGAGCAGCCAGACACCAGGGCAGTTAGAAGAGCACAGCTGGGTGCACTGCGCATCAGAGAGGCTTTGAAAACCAGTTTCATGACTGGCCAGGCTACGATGTGACCATTGTGTGTGTTTCTCCTTGATGCAAACCTGCCCCCCTTGGTTGATTTTAATTCCCTGTAACCAAACCACCCTCCCTCCCTCCTTCAAAATAAAGTAACTATTGTTTTGAAACCATGCATTCTTTCTTTATTCATTAAAAAAAAGTGAGATAACTGACAAGGTAGCCCATGTGGGGTGGGGTGGTGGAGGAGGGAAGGACAAGGCCACATTGCTTTTTGTAGCCACAGCACAAATCAAACCGTTTGAATGACAGCCTTCTGTTGCTTGGGCCATCCTCTGGAGTGGAGTGGTTCAGTGCCCGGAGCCTCCCCCCCATGTTTTTGGGCGTCTGGGTGAGGAGGATATGGAACTTGGGGAGGAGGTCAGGCAGTAATACAATGGGTGCAGCGGGGGTCTGTGCTCCTGTTGGCTTTCCTGCAGCTGCTCCAGATGCTTCATCATGTCCGTTTGCTCCCCCATTAGCCTTAGCATCACCTCCTGCCTCCGCTTTTTGTGCTCCTGCCTCCGCTCTTCATGGAGCTCACGTAATGCTTTCCTGGCCTCTAACACTGAATGCCTCCATGCATTCAGCTGTGCCCTATCAGTCCAGGAGGACTGCATGAGCTCAGAAAACATGTCATCGCAAGTGCGTTTTTTCCGCCTTTTAATCTGCGATAACCTCAGGGACAGAGATGATAGGGGGAGCATAGAAACATTTGCATCTGGGGGGGAGATAAAAAGGGAGAGTAAAATTTTAATATGATACATTTCTGAGAACAAAAGGGAGACACTTTCACAGTGAATCAAGCAATTCACAGCAGACAGCACATGTGCTTTAGGTACAAGGTCGCATTTTGCCTTTTATATTGACTGCCTGCCGGTATGGTGACACATCACACACGGCTGGGCAACAGAATTCGGTTTCCAGGCAGCCATGGTAAGGAACAGGATACGCGGGGTTGGCTTCTTACGCATAACATGTGGGAATGGTTTCAAACTGCAGCGCCATCCTTTCCCATAGCAAGCAATGGGTTGGGTTTCACATTTAAAAGGAGGGGCTGTGGTTTTCGGGTGGATGCGCAGCACACACCTCCCTCACCCCACCACGTGGCTATTCTCTGGGATGATTCCTTCACCCCTCCCACCGCCGCATGGCTATTCTCCGGGATGATCCCTTTAGCCAAGCGCAAACAACCCAGCATGAATGGGGTCCTTTTACTGTTCCCTTACAAAAATTCCCCTATTTCAACCAGGTGACCATGAATGATATCACTCTCCTGAGGCTAACACAGAAAGATAAAGACCGAATGTTGCTTGAATGTGACCAAAACCCAGAACCATTCACTGCCATGCTTTGTGCTGCAATGATTCCAGACTACATGCTACTGGCTTGCTGTGGTAAAGTGTCCTACCATGGAGGACGAAATAAGGCAGCCCGCCCCAGAAACCTTCTGCAAAGGCTTTCAGAGTACCTCCAGGAGAGCTTCATGGAGATGTCCCTGGAGGATTCCCGCTCCATCCCCAGACATGTGAACAGACTTTTCCAGTAGCTGTACTGGCTGCGAATGCATCCCAATTCTTCAGGGCAAATCAGACATGAAACACTATTGTTTTTAAACCCTGTACTGTAGTTACAAATGTGCACTTACCAGAGCTGCCTTCTCCGGCTTCAGGGTCAGGGATCCCGCCTTCAGAAGGTATTGGCTCCAGGGTGATGAAAAGGTCCTGGCTGCTGAGAAGAATGGATTTGCCGCTTGCCTGCTGCACATTCTCCTTCTTCTCCTCTTCCTCATCCACAAAATCTTCCTTCCTGTTGCGTGAGACTCCCCCCTTGCAGGTGTCCACGGATAGTGGTGGGGTAGTGGTAGGGTCCCCCCCTAGAATGGCATACAGCTGATCATAGAAGCGGCATGTATGGGGGTCTGACCCGAAGCACCCGTTTGCCTCCTTTGTCTTTTGGTAGGCTTGCCTGAGCTCCTTGACTTTCACGCAGCACTGCTATGTGTCCCTGTTGTAGCCTCTCTCCATCATGCCCTGTGAGATTTTGGCAAATATATTTGCATTTCTTCTTTTTGATCGGAGTTCGGCCTGCACAGATTCTTCTCCCCATTAAGCAATCAGATCCAGTGTCTCCCTCTCGGTCCATGCTGGAGCTTGTTTGCGATTCTGGGGGGACTGCATGCTCACCTGTGCTGCTGAGCTCGCCACACTGACCAAACAGGAAATGAAATTCAAAATTTCCCGGGGCTTTTCCTGTGTACCTGGCTAGTGCATCGGAGTTCAAAGTGCTGTCCAGAGCAGTCACATTGGAGCACTCTGGGATAGCTCCTGGAGGGCAATGCCGTCGATTTGCGTCCACACTACCCCAAATTCAACCCAGCAAGGTCAATTTTAGCACTACTCCCCTCGCCGGGGAGGAGTACAGAAGTTGATTTTAAGAGCCCTTTAAGTCGACGGAATAGGGTTGGTTGTGTGGACGCATCCATTTTAAAATCGACCTAACGCGACTAAATTCAGCCTAACCCCGTAGTGTAGACCAGGGCTAAATGACTCGCCCAGGGTCACCCAGGAAGGTGTGGTAGATCTGCGAACTAGTCCCATATATACTAAGCAGTGTCCTGACCATTGGACCATCCATCCTCAGTAGGAAGATTACAGAACTAGTGTATTTGTAATGGTACCATTCCTAAGAGGGGTGGGCCCAGGCTTGTAACCCTGCTGGCAGTAGTGAATTTCAGGAAGTGTGCTAGAGGGCAGAGCTGTGATGGATCAGGTTAGGTAGGGGATTCCAGGTAGACGGTCGGTGCATGGACGGTGACTCACAGACAGCAGTGGGAGAACCGAATGAAAGGGTGTGATGTGCTGAGCATGTCCGTACCGAGCACGGAAAGGACCCCTTGCTCAGTGGCCACAGGAAGCGTCTGCAGCTGTGTGACCAAAGCGGGACTGCAGGACAGAACAGAGGTGAATCGGCCTGACAGTGAGCTGCTTGGATTGCAGCACCATTCAGAAACTGTGTTGGAGGGTATTTCAGAACCTCGACTCAGTCCTGCCAGTGGGGCATTTCCAACCTATGGCCTTGTCTGTACACATAAATCGCACTTTAAGGGGCAGTCCACATTTATATTTTACTGGTATAACTATGTCAGTTAGGGGCGTGGTTTCTTTGGTCCTCGTGGTTATACTGGGAAAAGCCCTAGTGTAGACACAGTTATACCAGTACAAAGGTGCCTGATGCTGGTAGAACTTATTTCAATTCCTGGCCACATTAGGGGTATGTCTACACTGCAGCGGAAGGTGTAATTTCCAGCTCTGCTCAAGCTAGCCTGCTAACAATATCAGTGTGGCCATGCAGGTACAGGCAGAGGCTTGGGCTAGCCCCCAAGTAAGTATGTAGGATCTCAGGCCTGGTCTAAACCAGGGGGTCCTCAACCTTTTTCTTCCTCAGGCCCCCCACAACATGCTATAAAAACACCAGGGCCCAGCATGGGGGGGGGGGGGGCCAGGCAGAGGTGTAGTTTGACTTCTAGTTTGGGTGGGCAGGGGCCAGTGGGGCTTGAGCCAGCTCCGCAAGGCACGGTCCAGGGAGGGAGTGCCACCTCCACCCCCAACTCACCTCAGCAGGCCACCCAGCCTGTCTGGGTTGGGGCGGGGGACGGGGACGCAACCAAAAATTATAACTCAAAGGTGGGAGGCTCAGCTCAAAAAGTTTGAAAACAGCTCAGGGTGCAGGCAGGGGTAGCTCAGGGTGCAGGGAGGGGGTAGCTAGGGGCAGGAGGGTAGCTCAGGGTGCAAGGAGGGGGTATCTAGGGACTGTGTGCAGGCAGGAGGGTAGCTCAGGGTGCAGGGAGAGGGGTATCTAGGGGCTGTGTGCGGGCAGGGGGTAGCTCAGGGTGCAGGGAGGGGGTATCTAGGGGCTGTGTGCAGCCAGTGGGGGTAGCTCAGGGTGCAGGGAGGGGGTAGCTAGGGGCAGGAGGGTAGCTCAGGGTGCAAGGAGGGGGTATCTAGGGGCTGTGTGCAGGCAGGAGGGTAGCTCAGGGTGCAGGGAGGGGGTAGCTAGGGGCAGGAGGGTAGCTCAGGGTGCAAGGAGGGGGTATCTAGGGGCTGTGTGCAGCCAGTGGGGGTAGCTCAGGGTGCAGGGAGGGGGTAGCTAGGGGCAGGAGGGTAGCTCAGGGTGCAAGGAGGGGGTATCTAGGGGCTGTGTGCAGGCAGGAGGGTAGCTCAGGGTGCAGGGAGGGGGTAGCTAGGGGCAGGAGGGTAGCTCAGGGTGCAAGGAGGGGGTATCTAGGGGCTGTGTGCAGGCAGGAGGGTAGCTCAGGGTGCAGGGAAGGCGTAGCTAGGGGCTGTGTGCAGCCAGTGGGGGTAGCTCAGGGTGCAGGGAGGGGGTAGCTAGGGGCTGTGTGCAGGCAGGGGGTAGCTCAGGGTGCAGGGAGAGGGGTATTAGGGGCTGTGTGCCAGGAGGGCTCCCCTGTGGTCCCTGTTCCCCGGGGGCTCTGCCAGCCATGGAGCCGGGTCTCCCCATCCAGGAGGCTCTTACCAGCTGTCTCTGCGCTGCTGCTGGAGAGAAGGGGACGGGAGCTGAGGAGCAGTTTCAACCCGGGGTACCAGGAGGAGACAAGGGAACCCTGCGGCTGCCTGCTCCATGGCACCAACCAGAGCAGCAGCTGCCCTGCACTGCCTGGCTCTGGCTTCCTGCCTCCGACCTGGCCAGGGAGAGATGGAGTTGGAGGGGGAACACCCCCATATCCCCCCAACTCAGCCCATGGGCTAAGGGCTTCTGCCGCGTTGGGAGCACCAGCACCCAGGGCTCCAGAATTCAGCCCCACGGCTCCTGGCTTTAGCCCAGCAGGGGGTGCCGAGGATCGGGGCTTCAGCCCCGCGGAGGGTGCTGGGGATCAGGGCTTCAGCCCCACAGCTCCTGACTTTAGCCCTGCGGGAGGTGCTGGGGCTCAGGCTCTGGATTTTAGCCACGGGGCCCTGCAGCCCCTCTGTTGGGAACTGCTGGTCTACGCTACAGAGTTAGGTCAACGTAAGGCAGTTTATGTCTACCTAATTATGTCAGTGTCCACACTAAGGCCTGCTCCCACCGATGTAAATGCCCTCCTACACTGATGTAGTAAGTCCACCTCCGCGAGAGGCGTAGGGCCTATGTTGGTGTAGGTAGGGCGACGCAGTGTTGCTGTAGACGCTGCCGGTTACTTACATCAGCTGTTGGCTGTCATTCTTGTCAATTTCACAGCTCCGCTTGGGCTGTCAGCCAGGGGTAGGTGGGGGGCTCCAGCCAGAGCCCAGCTGTCCCCTCCCCAGCTCCTGGATCCTGGCTCCCTGTTCCCAGCCAGCTGCTGCCCACTGCCTGGGCTCCCCACTTGGGGCCGGGCTGCCCCTGGGGTCCCGGCTCCCTGCTGAGCTGCTGCCTGAGCTCCTTCTTCTCCCTGCACTCCCTCAGTGCAGCTGGGCTCCCAGCAGGGAGATACGCGAAGCTGAAGGCCCAGGCTTCCCCCGCCACCCCTCTTAAGTCAGTGGAAGCGCTCCTGCTGAGGACGCGCACCAACAGAAGGAGGGCAGCATGGACATGAACCACCGCAGCGAATACTGTGGTGGCTGCAAGTCGACCTAACATAGGTCGACTTAAGTTTGTAGTGTAGACGTGCCCTCAGTTGCACTTGGGTGGCTAGCCAAAGTCGACAGCCAGGTCACTCCAGCCACACGGCTTTTTTTAGTGAAGTAGCGTGAGCCGAGCTAGCATGTGTTCATCTACCGGAGCTGGGAATTACACCCCCCGGCTGTAGCGCAGACATAGCTTTGGGGTGTTTTGCTGGTTTACTATACCAGTATTGTTAAAGCAGCAAAGCCTTCTAGTGTAGACAAGCCCTACCTAAATCATTGCAGTTTAAATGGTGTAAACTTCCAATGTAGACACAGTTAAATCAGTTTACACCTGCTTTCAATCAATTTAATTTACTGAATTAAGTTAAATGGATTTAAACCAGGTGTAAACTGATTTAAGTGTGTCACAGAAGGGGTTTGCTATGGCTAAACTAAATTCATTGTTAGCCTGGTGCAACCTTTGAGTACAGACAATGCCTAATAAGAGCTAGACGTTATTATTATCATCATCATTTCAGTTCATTCGTTAGCCACCCCGACTAGCTGTGTCCGTGAATTTTGTATAGATCCCAGAGGGAAACATGCACTACCTTTTTCAAAGCAGTTTCCCTTGCGAGGGAAAGAACTAGCTTAAAAAGGTGCTTTGCAGAACGTTATGTTTTAATCAAGCACCTGAAGAGTTAATGAGTTCTAAAGAGGAAGCCTACGGACTAAATTCATGTGTGCTACTGTATTCCAATTGGCTACAAGCACCCAGGGACATTCAAAGGTGATGCATTGTTGTAACATATAATCTACATTGCACCTGTGTATAAGCCTGCAGAGAAGCTGAGAAAAAATTTGTTTTTAAAGCTGTTCTGAGGCTGGTTAGGCTCCTCTTTTGCTCTCTTTCTACTTAAGAATGACCATACTGGGTCAAAAAGAAAGGAGTACTTGTGGCACCTTAGAGACTAACCAATTTATTTGAGCATAAGCTTTCGTGAGCTACAGCTCACTTCATTGGATGCATACTGTGGAAACTGCAGAAGACATTATATACACAGAGACCATGACTGGGTCAGTGGTTCATCTAACCCGATGTCCTGTCTTCTGACAGTGGCCAGGCCCAGATGCTTCAGAGGGAATGAAATGGCAATTTCAAGTTATCCATCCCCTGTTGTCCAGTCCCAGTTTTTGCCTGTCATAGGTTTAGGGACACTCAGAGCATGGGGGTTGCATCCCTGACCATCTCGGTTAATAGCCTTTAATGGACCTAGCCTCCATTAACTTATCAAATTCTCTTTTGAACCCAGTTATGCTTTTGGCCTCCATCACATCACATGACAATGAGTGCCACAGGTTGACGGTGCGTTGTGTGAAGAAATGCTTCCTTTTGTTTGTTTTAGACCTGCTGCCTGTTCATTTCATCGGGTGACCCCTAGTTCTTGTGTTACGTGAAGGGGTAGATAACACTTCCTGATTCACTGTCTCTGCACCCATCATGATTTTATAGCCCTCCATCGTATCCCCCCTTAGTCGTCTCTTTTCTAAACTGAACGGCCCCAGTCTTTTAAATCTCTTGTCATATGGAAGCTGTTCCAGACCCCTAATCATTTTTGTTGCCCTTCTCTGCACCCTTTCCAATTATAATATATGGTTTTTGAGATGGGGCGACCAGAGCTGTACACCATATTCAAGGTGGGCAGACCATAGATTTATACAGTGGTGTTATGATCTTGTCTGTCCCTTTTATATTATCTACCTCAGGGGTTCTCAAACTTCATTGCCCCACGACCCCCTTCTGACAACAAAAATTACTACATGACCCCAGGATGAGGGATTGAAGCCTGAGCTCTTCCAAGCCCTGCTGCCCCCAGTAGGCAGGTGCGGGGGCAAAGCAGAAGCCCACGGGCTTCAGCCCTAGGCGGGAGGCCTGTAACCCTGGGCCCCGCCACCCAGAGCTGAAGCTCTCAGGCTTCGGCTTTGGCCCCGGTCAGTGGAGCTTGTGTTTCAGCCCTGTGCCCCAGCAAGCCTAACACCAGCCCTGGCAACCCCATTAAAATGGTGTCTCGACCCATAGTTTGAGAATTGCTGATCTATCCTTTCCTAATGGTCCCTAACATTCTGTTCACTTTTTTGGCTGCCGCTGCACATTGAGTAGATATTTTCAGAGAACTATCCACAATGACTCCAAGACCTTTCTTGAGTGGCAACAGCTAATTTAGACCCCGTCATTTTGCATGTATAGTTGGGATTATTTTTTTCCAATGTGCATTACTTTGTGCTTGTCATCACTGAATTTAATTTGCCACTTTGTTGTCCAGTCATCCAATTTAGTGAGATCCCTGTGTTCTTGCAGATCTTTTTCTGTGTGGAGATGGTAAATTAACCATTTGCCTAAAGAAAGCCACGTGAGAGTTTTGTAATTCAAAACATAATGTTTTGGATGAACCAACCTGCCCTTGGATTGACTGTAAAATATTTGCTTTGGTTTTGGTGTATGTGACAGCTATGCCTGGATAAATGTGATCTCAGAAGTTACTATGGAACAGTGTCCAATCCTCACGCTATCTTCATCCACTGGGAGTTTTTTCTGAGGATATAACTCTTTTATCTTGTGTTTCATGGGTTGAGAATATTGTCACTCTAGGGTCTGGGTGGAGTGAGGGAAAGGGGGGAGATTTCCTGCTTTGGGATGCTCCTGTAGTTGAATTAGGTTACTTTATAATTAGCTGTTTCTGGGAGGCAGTGTGGTGTAGGCGTTAGAAACTAGGAGCTGGGAATTTGTGTTCCATTGTCAGTTATGGCACTGACTGTGACCTTGTGTAAATCCTTTGACTTCTTTGTGCCTCAGTTTCCCCTCTATAAAATCAAGTTGACACATACCTGCTTCAAGGGTACACAAAAACGGAGGCACCTAAAATCAGGGGACACTTTGTAAAATTTGGGCCTAAATTTCTAGCTTTCTGAGTGCAACCCAGAATGGAAATAGAATGACTATGTTCCATGTAGACAATCTAAAAAACATTAGCTCTGAGATGTGTTAATTATCTCGTTCATATCAACAGAGTGTCAAAGGGACAGCATCACCTTGAAATCTAGTCAATTTAATGAATGAGTTCAGAGTATTTCAGGTACTAAACCAGCTCTGCAGCCCCGACCAATTGTTGTGGTTTTACAATCACATTTTCTTAATTTTTAAATAAGTGTTTTTCACTCCCCCAAGGAAACTTACCCTACAAGCAGAACAGTGAAACTGACTATACATAAAGGGCTTGTCTAAAATTTTTGCCACTTTAACTAAACCAGTGTAGTTAAGGAACTAAGAAAACCCTTGTACGAATGCCTTTGAAGTGCTTATATTAGTACAGTTTATTTCAGTTGAAGACTATACTGGTATAACTGTTTCCACACTAGGGCTTATATCAATATAAGTAGCAGTAAAAAAATCACACACCCCCTCAACAAACATAGTTATAGTGGTAAAACTTTTCTAGTGTAGACCAGGCCAAAGAGCTGTCAAATGCACTAAATAAACAAACTGTAGGGGGGGGGAAGAAATATTCTTCCCTTCTAATCCCTTTCAATTCTAAGGGTTTTTCAAGGGTTACTTGTATCAACAGTGGGCACAATGCTATCATCAGAAGTGAGGTTATTTTCAGTTGACCGTGTCTTTAGCTCACATGTCTGATTTTTAAACATCAATATTTTTAACTCCCTGTCTCTGTTAATTTTAGCACAAACCTCCAGCTAATGGGCTTATCTGGTGCTGTTGGATGCAGCAGAGAAGACAGGAGGACATAGAGCTAGCCTCCATCTGCACTACAATTATACCCGAGTTGGGGACATGGTTACAACAGTTTAAAAACTGTAGATTACACAGGACCTAGCTATGTCCCAGTAAAGTGAGCTGTAACCATTCAGGCCCATGTATGTTAGGGTGATGGACACAGTATGGAAACCTGGGTGGGAGTGGAGTTGTCTGGGGTTTAACCTAGGTTCTGGCAACCCACTATTTGCAGCTATGGTCCCTCATTTAACTCTTGCAACCAGGTCCTGTGACAGGCCGCAGTGTAGGCAGGGCCTAACAAGATGCACTGCTCTCAGTGCTGAAGTCCTTGCCTGCCCCGATTCTCAGGGCCACCCTCTGCTCAAGTTATACTCCCTGCCGAGAGAAGAGGTGAGAGGGAAGCACGCAGCTCTGGGACTTATTTGCCGAGGAAAGAGTGAAGGAATAAAAAATAAAAGTTCTCTCTGGCCAGTTTTTACCTCTAGCCACTAGTGGCCCCCCTTGGGGCTGCTCCTGTGCTCTCGGCTTTCTGCTACCCCGCAGGGCACAGCAGCGTGGGGAGCCACAGATACCAGGGGGAGGAGGAGCAGGGGCAGGGCTGATCAGGGAAGAAGAGGATCTTGATTTTCCCTTTGTGGCCTCCCCAAAATATCCAGTTTAGGGTCCCACAGCAGGAGGGTGCACGGCCCAGCACAGACTCCCATGCTGCTTCTGGAAGTGGAACCACAGTGCATTTATTATTCATTATTCTTAGGGCTGCAGTAGCACCCGTAGTGTAGGCAGGGCCATAGTAAGAGACAGCCCCTTGTCTAGCGTGTACCAACTCCTGGCCACTCTGACCAGCTGTCTGTCTCTTTGAGCAGAGAGGACAAAACAATAGTCTTTGTTATTAAGGGGGGCTTCTGGGTGAAATTTGCAAGCTGTGCAATGGAGCAATATTGAGCTGGAAGTAGATTTGCAAAGTGATTGGTGGTGAGAGGGATATGGAGAATTCCTGTGCCCTGGAAATGTTGGGGTCCCGAGAAGCACACGCAAGGAGCTGGTGAAGACGCGTGTGAAATGTGGGGTAAAAATGTCATGAATTGGAATAGCCTGAAAGTGACGGGATTTATCAAAATCAATATAAACCAGGCTAAAGTCAATCTAAGCGCACCCACAAAGGGGTTTGTGCTAGTTTAACTCAATCAGTGTAAAAAAGGAATTGAGCTGAAATGGTGCAATTCTGACTATAGACAAGCCTTGAGTTCATGCACATGCTCACACACAGAGATACCTGTGGGGAAGGGCCTCTCAGAAATGAACCCTTCCTGCCCCTCCCCCACACCTGGGCCCATGAGTCAGCAATCAGTCCCAGGGAGCTACATTGGCCTGCAGGGTCCTTTCATGAGCAGGTCAAAAGAAGGAGTGCTTGTTCAAGGGAATGCCTGTGCCTTTCAGTTGATGCCCATGGGGATTGTCCTGGGCAGGCACTTCTGTGCTTGGGCTAATCCACATCCCGGCATCTCATGGCTCTGCCGGCTGGGTAACACGTCCTTCTGCACTCCAGCATCTGCGTAGGTGCAGTGCTGAAACCTCCAGCAGGTTTCTGGCTAACCTAACGTGGAACAACTCTGCTTCGTTAAAAGGAGGACACCCCCAGGAGCTCCCCAGGCATGTAAAGTGAACTTTGTTTTTAAAGTTGTAGTTCCATCCCTTAGACCCTGTTTACACAACTCCAGCTGGGCCAGGAGACCAAGTTACAACATTGTCGTCTCCTAGGTTGGCAACCATATGACTTCATTTTGTGGGACCCAAAGCTCTGGACATGTTGAAGGCTTCAGCATGCTGCAGAGATGCTGTTAAAACAGAGCTGGGGTTTCTCTACACTTCAAGTCCCCGGGGTCACAAACTGGTGATGTGTGGTGTGGAGGGGGACTTAAGTCCCGATCTTGCAAGGCCATTAACATGTTAGTTGTCCCAGGGAAGTTAATGGGACTCATCATGTGCATAAGTCCTTGCAGGTCCAGGGTCTTAATTGCTGAAAGGAAGAGAGCTGTAGTTATATTAACAGGAGTTACTGATGTCACCTGATTCTTGTCTTCTTACAGCTTGAGCTCAAGCTGCTGTTGCAAAGACCAAGAGGTGCAAAAGAACATTTGCCTGCTAAACGCTTGTGGCTCCCATCCCTTCAGGCTACCCACCCACAATTTGTAGCAGAGGTCCAGAGGAGGCCAGATCTAGAGTCCAATGCCCCCAAGCTGTGATCTGGCATCTCAAGGCAGCTGTGTTTAGTGAGAGCTTTTCATGTGGATTCTATCATCACTGTTGTCAGATTATTCCCTGTGAGCCCTGTGCTTCACCATGCCCCAGAAAATAATCTCCCTATGGTTTGCAAGAACAGTTAGGGTGTATTCTCTGTTACTATGGGGAACTGTCATGCAAGAGGAGATAGAATGCGTCTTCTCCCTGTGGGGCAAACAGTCAGGGCTATCTACGTTCATATATCTGGCATGCATCCAGTGCTTACTTTGTGCCAGGACTTGCCAGGGCTGAGACCCGGCACTTCTAGGCCTGGCAGTTCATAGCCCCAGGATCTCTGGGCTTGTTGCATCAGTTATGAATGTAAAAAAATTGCTTTTTCATTACAAATTAAGGACTGCATGCATGCATCCATCCAGGCTGACACACTGGTGCCTATCACCTTAGCATCCAGTTTATAGACCATTGTTAGACATTAACAAGGCGTTTGCTATTGCAAATATTCTAGCAGGTCTGAAACCATGGACACTGAAATAGAGCTTAAGATAGAGGCGTCTAATTGGCTGGGTGGCAGGTGCAGCACTTAGGAACCCTCATAGCTGTAGAGATGGGTGTGTGTCTCACAGCCAGTTTTCAGCACGCCTTGGTGACTCTTGATTTAAACTGACAAACTGGCAGCTTTTCAAATCAGCTCCCTGTGTTTAAAAACGGCCTCTCCTCTGCAATGGGCTGTGTGTTGTAAAGGGAGTGACCAGCTCCATCGGTTGACAAGGGCGGACCTCGCAGCTTAAGCTGCAGGAGCAAAAACGTGGGGTGAATGTTCAGAAGACGTTCACAGCTAGAGTACAGAAGCAACTCTGCCACGGAACATGCTGCCGTGAGGGGAGGTGAAGCTGACGTTGTTGGTGTAAGTCATGGGCAGACCCATCTCTCCAGGACAGCACAGGATTGAGGCCGCCAACTGGGGCACAGCACTGGGAGGACGCAGTGGATGACCCATCAGAGCGGGCTCTTCCACCCCAGCTGATGCTACAGATGACTGCTTAGGACAAGTTAATCAAGGACAGAAATCCACCACGTGCAGTAAAACAAGAATACGACCTGGTAAATAAGGTAACTGTGCACATGCACTCCTTGGTATTATATCCTTTATATTTTATAAGTAATTTCAATTTTCTGAATCCCTTAAATCACAGATTCTAAAGCCACAAAACACAATTATTCAAATAGGAAACATTTTTTTTTAAAAAGAGGGGGCAGTTGTATATTTCTTTCCTTGTCAATGTTCTGAGGATCTGGATTTGTACTGGATAATAACTGCTGGAAAATGAATGGAGATGGTCTATATGGGTTTATGATCCCCTGCATGTTACGTAATATACCCTGGGAATCAGGCTGGGTAATATCTGAGAGTTTGTGTGTAAGGAGAGGGGGGTGATCAAAGCATGTGTGTCAGGGTGGAAAATGGCTGTCTAGTGGAATGCAGGAAGTTTTCTACTTTACATACCCAACATGGCACAGCTGGTGAGGTGTGTCCTGGGTAGGTCCCACCTGCCTCTCAAGCCCTGGATATTGGCCAAGATGGGAGGCAGGACCTGGGATTGGATGGATCAAGGCTCATATCCATTCTGGCAAATCCCATGTTCTGCTGTCTCTTGAGTCCAAGTGTAGCGCGCACATTGGGAACTTCCATTCGTTCATTCCAGTGGGTGACAGACCCATACTGGTGACAGCAGCTGTGACTGGCTTAATGTGGAGAGGGCTCTTGTCTTATGGACTGCAACACTGGAGAAAGTCAGCCCTGAAATGGCAGGCTAGCCGCTGGGGATTATGGGTAAACATTGTCAACAAGGTAAAATGCAGAGCAGGATTTTATTGTTCCTCATTGAGAGGGGCTAATTAGATGCACAAATGTTAATCCCCAGCAGAATGGTTTGACCACCCTTAGCTGGTGTGATTGCAAGATCTCTGCATGGCAAAGCCACCCCCCGGAATGCCTTGTGTGCATGCGCCATCTACCATGCAGCCCTGACCACCACCAGCACCACCCAGTAGAGGGACCCCTACCCCTCCCAGTCCACCCCACTGCAAGAATCTGTGCCAGACAGGCTGGAGCGTGGCAGGGAAAATACACAGGGGTCCATGTGCTCTGCTATTCTCAGATGAAAGGTGCTATCTAAGTGCAAATTATTATGAGTGCAGAATGGGGCCAGGCAGGCAGGGCCAGGGCAAGGAGGTATTCCCAGTGGGTTAGAAGAACAGAACTTGTAGCTCCAGTATAAGCCTGCTCTGAAATAAAGGGAGAGAGTCGGGGTG
Organism: Natator depressus; assembly: GCF_965152275.1. Lineage (NCBI taxonomy): Eukaryota > Metazoa > Chordata > Testudines > Cheloniidae > Natator > Natator depressus. The sequence continues at coordinate 25,706,214 of NC_134246.1, forward strand.
GCGTCACTGGGAAGAGATTCAATGGCCAGGGGCTAAGCAGCAACCTCAACAGGCCCCCTCAGGGCTTTACACTCTGGATGGCCATGGATCATATGCACATTGCCAGATGCTACAGCACTGGTGAGCTGAGCCCATGGTAACTATCCCCCTTTCCTCTGGTCACCTCCTCCACACAGCACTTGAATTCAGGAGGTCAGATCTTTGGGGGAATGGGAGCCACCTGGACTGACGTGCTGCGAACAGGATCAACTGAGGCTAGGAATGGTTGACATGCTCGAAGGGCTGAGGTACGGGAGTGTGAAGATTCAGCTTCTCCTGGGAGGGGCATTTGTGTGGGGGCCAGCTCGTCCCTAATGCAGAGCAGGGTTAAGGCCTCATGTCATGTGCTTTAAGGCATTTTCCATGGGGTCGGCCCGCTGGGACTCTGGGCCAGAGGCAGCACGGGTGCTCAGGGAGGAGGGGCACGGCATGTGTACAGAAGGTGGGACGGGCGCCTCTCGGCTCTAGTCGTCTTTGTCTTTGGCTCCGTGCTTGAGGATACGGGTGAACTCCACGTAGTTGAAGTTGCCTTTCTTGTCGATGGGGGCCTCTCGGTACATCTCGTCCACCTCCTCGTCTGTGAACCTGTCCCCCATGGTGGTGAGCAGCTCGCGCAAATGGTCTTCGTGAATGAAACCTGCAAGGGGGCAATGAATGGCAGGGAAGAGGAAAGATAAAGGAGGTGGAGTTAATGCAGCTGGAGTGCCCGAGCGAATGGAGCCGGGGAACAGAACTCTGAACTGGCTCCTGGGAAGCACTGGCCAGGGACAGCCCAGGATGACCTAGCACCGGGAGAACGGGGTGTTTCTAAAGAGACTGGTCCAAGGTTTTGGCAGCCCTTGCTACATGGTGTCGTGATTACAGGGACCCAGGACACTGGGCTGCAAATGTTAACAGTGGCACCCCAATGGGACGAGAGCTGCCGTGAACAGGTGGCCGGAGATTCAAATCTGAGCCCCCTAGGAACAGGACGGCCTCTTCCCAGTCAGCGCAGTGTGCAAAGCGACCCTGGAGGCCACAGGGAGTGGGATAGTGCTCGCGCCCGGGATTCACACTGCCAGGGGGATTCATGAGGGGCTGAAAGGGGAGAGCGTGGGTCTCAGAAGGAGCTCAGTGGATCAGCATCCCCTCCAGGAAGGGTATCCCTCAGCAGACAGCATTTTCTGAGTCAGTGGTTCTGTGATCCTGCAGCCTGGACAGTGCCCCTCAATCGCAGCTCTCGGACCCCCCGTTATTCCCCTCCCAGGTGGCTCTGAGCAAAGGCAGCATCATGCCTTTGCTCTGCAGACACACCAAGGGAGGACAAGGATGCTGGGTCCCACTCTATGAGCTTGCCAGGCTTTTGAACTAGAGCAAAAGGCTCCTCGTTTGGGCTGGGCATTGGATGGGCCCCAGAAAACTGGCTTAGGCCTGGATCCTCAATGGTACATAGGAGCCTCTCTCCCTTCCGGGCCCTCAGCCCTGGGTTAAAGGCAGCCACCCTGGCCAGCCCCACACACCTCTGCCTGGGAGCCTGCTCCACTGGCTGGCTCAGCCCAGCATCCCTGGCTGGCGTGGGGCTGACAGAGCAGCCAGCCTGGCCCCCGTTACCATACCTGTCGCGTCCTCGTCGAAGCAGGCAAAGGCATTGCGGATGACGTCTTCCGGGTCGGTGCCGTTCAGCTTCTCTCCGAACATGGTGAGGAACATGGTGAAGTTGATGGGACCCGGCGCCTCGCTCATCATGCCCTCCAGGTACTCGTCAGTGGGGTTCTTCCCTGCCACACAGAACCAGCGCAGGGTGAGCCGCTGCACTCCTATGCCTGCTCAGCTGAGGGGCTCTGGGTGCTTGAAACATGACTAAAGCCTCGTGACACATGGGCATGATTGTTCCCCATTTTACGGGTGGGGAAACTGAGGTACGGAAGTGAAGCAACTGGTCCAAGGTCACCCAGCAAGTCAGTGACAGAGCCAGGACTAGAACCCAGGAGTCCCGATTCCCTGGTCCCTGTTCTAATCACTAGATTAGACCCAAACCCAAGGCAAGCGCATGGCTCGGGGACACCAAAATCGCTCTTTGGGAGGCAGAAATGAGGCCCGCAGCCCTGCTGTTCGCTGGTCAGAAATGTCAGCATGGAGGGGCCAGGATCTCACTGGATCTTTCTGTGTAGTCAGACAATCGGGGACCTTAAGCAGTTGGTCCGGTTGGCCCTCAGCCTGCATTCCGGGTGCATCTGGAGGATCCCCCAGTCTGTATCTTCTCTGCCCCCCCCCGTTCTAAACCCCATGTGTCCTGACTGGACAAAAGCAGCAGGTAAGTTCATAGATTCATAGATATTTAGGTTAGAAGGGACCATTATGATCATCTAGTCTGACCTCCTGCACAACGCAGGCCACAGAATTTCACCCACCACTCCTACAAAAAAAACCTCACACCTGTGCTATCGAAGTCCTCAAATCGTAGTTTAAAGACTTCAAGGAGCAGAGAATCCTCCAGCAAGTGACCCGTGCCCCATGCTACAGAGGAAGGCGAAAAACCTCCAGGGCCTCTTCCAATCTGCCCTGGAGGAAAATTCCTTCCCGACCCCAAATATGGCGATCAGCTAAACCCTGAGCATATGGGCAAGATTCATCAGCCAGATACTACAGAAAATTCTTTCCTGGGTAACTCGGATCTCACCCCATCTAATAGCCCATCACAGGCCATTGGGCCTATTTAAGTTCTTCAAAAGCACCCGAGTCCCATCTTCCAGTGAGACCCAGGCTGCTGAGTGCCTCAGTCACTTTGGAAGTCAATGGCCCAGATCCTCAAAGGTATTAAGGCACCCAGCTCCCTAACGCCCGTGAGGATCTGGGCCTTAGGTCCTTCTGAAAACATTATGGGTTCGCGTTTCTCACTGAGTATCTCGGCCAGCCGAGTAATGCAAAGAAGTGCTCATGAATATTTGTCTTCACTTCTAAATGGGCTTGCTTCGGCCATGTTCACACACCCAGGGCATCCATTTGTCACAATCAGAAAGCTGTGTCGTGCCAGCACGTGTGTCCCTGCCGTGCCAGCACTCCACTTGCTTTCCAGCAGGGTTCACCACAGATACGGGACCATAAGGGTTCCCGCCAGCCCGCTCAAGGACATGGACCGCATGACTGCCGACAGCCTGAGGGCTGGAGCGCTGGCATGCAAATTCGGAACGACTGGCCTCCGGGGAAGCTAAATTCCTGACACGTGTCCCCCAGGAAGTTTGATTAACCAGCAGAGTGGAGAGAATCCCAGTCTGCCCCTGCCTGCTGCCCAGAGAGAGGGGCAACCTTGTCTGACAATCTATTCCTCACCCAGACCCCTTCATTCAGCTCTTCCCATTCCATCAGACCGCTTTTCCCTCAGCGGGAGCCGGCCTGTACAGCTCAGTGCCCTCTGGTGGGTGCAGCTGCAAACAGCTCTCTTTGTGCCCGGCTTCAAAACACGTTTTACAGTCTGAGCCCAGCCCCTCTTCCCCTCGCTTGTGTGTGCAGTTAGGTGGGGAATGGGGGGAGCTCTGCCTCCTGGCTGCACTAGGACTTCAGAACAGGTTTGGTAGCCAGGTCAATAATTGACAGACCTCCGGGGTGGTGGTGGGGACTGCGGAGGCAGGAAGGAAAGAGGAGAGAGGAGGTTGAAATCTACCTGGCCTGCAGCTAAGCAGAAAGAACTTTGGGTGGGGGAACTTGGCAAACCTTGCAAGTCAAAACGAGCTGGAGCCTTGGGCTCTGCTCCTATCCCCAGAGAGCCTTCTTTGTGCTGGCTGACCTGCTAAACAAGCCAGGGCAGCGCTGGCTGGGAATCTCAGTCACACACGTACACCTTTCCGAAAGCTCTGGAGAGCAGCGTCTCCAAAGAAAACAGTCCCATAACCCTCCTTCCTCTCCGGCTCAGGCTGTTGTGGCTGTGAACTTTAGTGCTCGGGCAGAGCGGAGAAGTAATGAGCAATAGGGTACAAACAGTAATAATACTTCGTGCTTACGTGGACCTTTTCGCCCATGGATCTCCGTGCAGTTTACTAAGGAGGCAGGGGAATCATTGTCCCCTTTCTACAGATGGGGAAACTAAGGTACAGAAGGGAAGGGACTTGCTCAAGGTTACACAGCGACTTGATGGCAGAGCTGGGAATAGAAACCCAGGTCTCCCCACTCGGTGTCCTGGAAATACCCACCACTGCGATTTCTTGTGGAGTATTGGCATTTCCTTTATTGTTAGCTGAATGCAAGCAATTGGGGGAGGGAGGAGGAGGAGTATTAGCTCTTCCAAAGACCTTCAGAACATGGCCCAAGGCAATGCTGTTTTCCTGCAGCCTTGTCTACATTATGTTTTGCCACTTTAATGATAGTAAAAGGGGAAAAAAACCCAAAATCCAAGTGTGGGTGCAATTATACTGTTATTAAAGTGCTTAGACCAGTGTAGCTTACTGCAGTTCAGCAAAGCCGGCATAAAGAGCCTTATACCACTATCACCATGCTAGAGCTTTACTGGAATAACTGTGCTGGCAAAAACACACATGTGTGCGCCGCCCGCCTCTGCCCAACAGAGCCATGCCAGTAAAACTTTTCAAGTGTTGACTGGGCCTGCGTCTGCCCACAGACAAACAGCTGAGAGGTGGGGCCTGCTCCTTCCACACCAAAGGGCTGCGAACATGGGTCTAACCGAGAAGTAGCTGTATTAACTATTTCAGTGCTGGCACTTTAAGGAGAAGCCTCCAGTTATTACGCTCCCCCCACGTGGTTAGGTTGATTTGAAAGGATGGTCCATAGGGATGAATGGTTTAGCACATATTTGGGGGGCGGGGGGTGGGCCTTAACACAGGACAAGGGAAGGGGAAGACATTCAAGGGCAAAACCCAGTGGGAGGGGGATAGGAAGGAAGCTCTTTGGGGAGCTGTCTGTGCAGCACCAACCACAGTGGGGCCCAACCTGTAGGCCTCTGGACACTACTGCAGTAGAAACGTAAACAATAATCAGCCACTTTCTATATGCCCTGAGAGGGGAGAGACCCCTGCAGCATGTGGTGAGATTTCCAGGGCGCTGGCTCTATACCACATCCAGAATATTTGTATTTCAGCCTACCTGGCTTCTCTCTTACAGCCCAGAGCCCTGTCTGCCCTGCAGCTTGACCTGTGCTAGCAACAAGCAGGAATCAGGACCCATAAGGTATTAGCATGGCCTGGGGGCTGCATTTACACACACCTCTTTGGGACAGGGATGGGAAACCCTGTGCCAATGGGGGCTCTGCTGTGCCCCAGAGATACTGGCCCCCACCCCAGGGTGCTGCCACTCAGCCTCAGGGTTCTTGCAAGGGAAGGCAGGTGATTTGCAGCCCAGACTGGCCTCAGTCACCAATGACTCCCTCTGGGCCACGACCAGGGAGCCAACGTAGTCAAGGCAGATCCTAGAGTAAACCAAACACAGGGACAGTCTTTAGAGCCACCGTGGCTCAGACTGTGCTATAAACAGTCGGGCCTCGGGTCCGTGGAACCCCAAGTGGCCGAGGTGAGGCAGGGAGCGGAGCTTTGAGTCACATCCCGTCCAGCCCCGCCGGTGGAAGAGGGAGGGAGAGATCACGAGTGCTGGGCTAACACAACCAAAGGGGTGGGTAAAAGGTTTTGTCTGGCCCTGGGGGGCAGCACCCTGGGGTGGCCTCAAATAGATTTCAATAGCTGGGTGCGGATCCAGAACTCGGCACATTTCCCTGCATAGAGGGGACTGTGACAGGGATTGGGCTGGAGTGTTTTCCCACCCCTACTCCTGAGGGCCTCTCCCTGGAGAGGGTGATGGTGCTGGAAGTGGAGCAGCAGAAGAACAGGGTTCACCTACATAACCCACAACGAACAGGTAGCTGTCACCCCCCCAGTGGCCAGCGTGTGTATAGCAGTTTGATTCTGCTCTCTTAGCTCAAGGAGTAAAGGCTCCTGCTTTCAGACCCAGAGGTCCCGTGTTTGATTCCCAAAGACACACCAACCCAGGGACAGCGTTACATCTGCAGGGGAGTATTCTGCACCAACGTAGCTGTACCAGTACAGATTCCTTGTGCAGACACATTGCAGCAGTGTAAAAAGTGACACCCGCTGTGGCAAGTCACTTTTTTCACCTGTGTCGCTCACCTACACTAGGGATTTGCACTGGTGGAGCAGTGTTAGTGTTGCTTCCCCAGTGCAAAGAGTTCCTGGGATAGACAAGCCCCAGCCTTTACTGAACTGTGCTGCCAGTTTCCCTGAGGGGATCGTTTATTTAAAGAGGAGGGTGAAGCAGAAGAGAGGTCTGAAGAGGTCAGAGACCTTCAACATAGAGTAACTGTCAAATACCTATAGGAGGAAAGGGCTACTCCCAGTTCCCCAAGCACAGTCCCTGTGGCCTACCAGCTGACCAGTGCAGGCACCCTGTTGGATTGGCACTTGTTACCTAGAGACGCCAGCATGTCATGCAGATCCTCCTTGTCGATGAAGCCATCGCGGTTCTGGTCAATCATGTTGAAAGCCTCCTTGAACTCCTGGATTTGCGACTGGTCAAACATGGCAAAGACATTGGAAGTAGCACGCTGGGGGCGCTTCTTGGTGGTTTTGGCCTTGGCTCTCTTGCTGGACATCTTGGCAGCTGGTGATCTACCTCCTGAGTGAGACAGGGAAAGCAGGGGAACAGACAGACTCAACAGGAATGGAGTGGAGCAATCTATCTGAGTGATTTCAGCAGGGGCAGGGCTGGGAGACAGGCCATGTGGGTTCTGTTCCTGATTTGGCTGCTGGCCTTGCAACCAGACCAGTCATTTAACTGCCCTGCCCCCTCAGTTTCCCCATCTGTAAAATGGGGATAATCATATTTCCCTAACTTTCATCACACAGGAGGGGGGTGATTTAATTAATTAGCTCGTAAATCATCCTGTGGTCCTTGCAAAGTGATGACTGTAGGGGAAGCTAGGGGTGACTACTCCCTTAGATTCAGTTTTGCTGTAATTGGTGCATGGATGCAAGAGCAAACACCTGTTTCCTCCCCCCGAAGAAGACCCTGAATTCCGACACTGACCCCAGCAGGTAGAACAGTCCCTTGTGAATTTCAGCAGCTCATGCCCCTTTGTGTTGCAAAATGGGGTTCCCCCTGACCATGTCTCCTTATAGCTCTGGGGTGGGGTGGGGCTGAAGCTGTTTTCTGTGGTTGCATGGGGGCATGGTATGGAAGAGGGTGAGATCCACTGCTCTTGTATGTGGCAGGGAAGTTTAGTTATTGTGATGTATTGGAAATTGTTAAAATGACAAGACATCACTTTAAATTGTAAGGGGTTTCCAGGTCCTGCTTGCAGCCTAGGGGTCTCTGAGGGAAGCCATGTGATGGTCTGGGTTTCCTGGTGCAGTCTGCAGAAAGTCAGCGTGGAGGTGAGTGGTGGCTCTCTGCGCTGTCTCGCTCTGGTTTTGGTTCTTGTGCCTTAGGAGTCTAAATTCTAAGAAATGACGTCGTGCTACGATGCAACCTTCCGACAAGAGTATTTATGATTTTTTCTCTGTGTGCCATGAACGTGAACAGCCGCAACCTGATGTGAGGTTCCTACAGGGCAGCGAACTGGAGATAAGTTTCCCCGTGGTTGCACCAGCACCAGTCCGAGCCCTGGTGGCAGCGCTGCTTTCGGTAGGCGCCAGGGCCGTCTGAGCTGGCGCTGAGCAGGGCTAATGGTGACAGCACTGTAAGGAGCCTGCACTAGCACGCCCGCCTCCAGGCCCTACAGCTGCTGACGCACAGGCGGAGCTGCTCCTCTGCCTGCATCTACACTGGCCTTTTTCTAGGCCTTTTCCAGAGTCCGCTCTTACACTGACCCACCCACGCTCCCTCCATGTAAGACATTAAGAATGTGAGAAGAGAAAAATACTCCAGGAACCAAGCTAGCAGCCTTCTCGGCCGAGATCTGCCCCTGCAGCCGCTTCTGGCGTGCGGTCACCAGGCCACCAGCTGTACCCGCTGGTCTCAGACTCCAAACTGTCCTTTGGGGCCTTTCTCTTTAGCCCAGTCTGCAGAGAGAGGCTTCTAGCTGAGCATCCAGCAGCTCCACCCAGGGCCAGCTCCAGGCACCAGCTTTCCAAGCAGGTGCTCGGGGCGGCTTTTAGAATGGGGCGGCCGCCCGTGTCCCGCGGCGGCAATTCGGTGGCAGCTCCGCTGCTGTTGTGGAGGCGGCGATTCGGCGGTGGCTGCTTGGGGTGGCGAAATTGGTAGAGCTGCCCCTGGCTCCGCCATGGGGACCCGCCTCCCCTGCTAGAGCAACTTGCTAGGGGCTGTGAGGGTCCTGGATCAAGTCTCAAGTGTCATGGGGCTTATGCGACAAATCCCCCATCGCCCCTCCAGGGAGGGACTCCATGCTATGGGCACTTGGAGTGTGCCAGACTTTGCCCCAATTGCTGCGGGTGTAAGCTTGGTGTAACTCCACCACCTCTAGTGTATGTGCCTGAAAGCAGAATTTGGCCCATCCTTAACCAGAAGAGCCCTGTGCAATAGACAAGCATCTCTCAGGATACGGGGGAGAGTGGGGCTCCCTGGTCAGAGGGGGCCCAGCAGATGGCGTGCTGCAGAGCTGCCTGTTACTGACCCCAGTCCCCTGAGCCCAAGGGCAACCCCTCAGGTCAGGCAGAGTGTCCCCATCTTTAGGATTCTTGCACGGAAGGGGTTATAGATGTGCAGAGAGTTCCCAATACCAGGGCAAGAGCCTGGCCATCCTCCCCTCCATCACAAAGCCTTGCAGTGATCTGCTTGCCTTGTACACTTTAAACGCACAAAGAAAGGCTCACAAACGAAGACATGGGCTCTGGGCTGCCTTCCCAGTGCAGGCCCTGTTAGGAACAAGCAGGAAGTTGGTTATCTGCTCCTTGCAGATTCCTAGCATTCCAATCCCCGCCCCCTGCCCTCTTTGTTTCGCCAGAGAGCGGCTTGCCGAGCTGGGCTCACCCTCGCAGCAGCAGCTTGTGACCTAGGGCTAGGGGGTTCCAGCACACTGAGCTGTAATCGGGGGGAGGGGGCTCTGATTTACACCCAGGATGGCCTAATGAGCATGTCCAGCAGCCCCGTGCAGGACAGCAGCAGCCACTCTTGCATGGGTGGGCTCTGTCACAGCAGGGAGAGGGTTAACAGTTACAGATCTCAGAACACCTGGCCCTGAGCTCACCCACGCTGCCCCCATCCCCTCCCCTAGCAAGGCCACGAGAGCTCAGCTCAGAGAACAGCCACTATGTCTCCCAGCTCCTAAGCAGGGTGTAGCATTGCAGCCTGCAGGGGAGAGGCCTGGCCCCTTCATGCCGGCACCTTTGCTGAGCGTTTGCCATGGGGGCTGCTGATACCATCATGCCAGGCCGGCTTTCTAAACCCCAGCAGGTCTCCTAGCGACCGCCCTGGCTGGGGATTGCCCCCAGCCAGGTGCCTGCCCATCATTCCTGCACGGGTCACGTGACTCACTATCCAGTTACTGTATCAGCTGGGTGGGAACAGGCTACTCTCCCCAGATCTTCAGTAGCTGAACAGTCCGCAGTCTGCTTCATAGTTGAATATTTTTTCCCTGTAGCCTGGTTGTGGCTCTTCCTCTGATCTTCTGCTTAGGGATTTAATTGCTCTGGTAAGTTCCAGTCACATCGCCTGCTTGGTATGCCCTAGTGGTGCAACGCATCTTGCTGCTGGATGGACTCCCCACCTACCTGGTCCGTTTCACCTGGTCAGTTACCGCCCAAGAGCTCAGTTCAGGGTACCATCATCAGCCCACCCTAACTGACCGATTCCCACATGGCTGCACCTCACCTGCCAACTGAGGGACTCGAGTCATCATTGCCCCTTTTCAGGCTCCTGCACAGGGGAGGTAGGACAGGTGTCGCCTGCCTCTCCAGGGAAAAATCCTTCATTCCGGGGGGCCTATGCATTACCTCCACAGAGAGCTGTGGGTGGGTGCAGGAATCATGGCCAGGGAATACCAGCACCCCGCAGTGGCTGTTGTAACAGGAGTGCGAGTTACTGTGGCTGCCAAATGAACTCACACGGGCCATGATAAAAGACACAAACACCCTATCACTTGTGGGTGAGCACTTCTCACAAAGCAACCGCTCCATAAACCTCTCAGTCCTCGGCCGCAAAGGAAACCTGCACAGCACTGTCAAAAGAGCTTAAACTCATTACTCTGCTGCTGGGGTGGGGGAAGGTCAATGATCCCAAAGGTCCCAGGAACCTCCTGACCCCTGGAGGTTTCTACCTTCGTGTCTGCACACAAACTTGCAGTGGTTTGGTTACAGGTGTGGTTTTAAACTGACTTGGTTATACTGAAAAGGGTTTGGTGCTAGTTTAAGAGTGTCGTATATCCGCTTAGCACATGTCTTCCTTATTGACTTCAGCTAAACTGCGGTAAGCCACTCTTAAACCGGGACAGGAGCAACTACCCAGGACCTGGCACCTATTTAACTGACCTAATTTGTAAACGAATTCACCTATTAACCAGTGCAGTGTTCTTGTGTAGACAAGGCCTTGGGGCAGCTGCTAGGCCTGTACAGCAGGAGCAAACACTAGGCCCACAGCAATAGCAAGTTCAAAGCCCAGCTGCCTAATGCAGCAAGAGGGCTCCAGCAGAGGCTCAGTCAGTCAATCTCATAGCAGCTGGAGGTAGAGACAGTTTAAAGCTGCGACAGCCTCTCACTACATGCAGGTAACAGCCCCCAGCTAGGGATGAATCCACTGTTATGTTTGCCACAGGATGGCACTGATGAGTCACAACTGCTTCCTCTCCCTCACCGTCATCGCAGGAGACCGTAACCCGGTAATGTTACTAACCGGTTAGTTGCAACAATACTGGGCACTTATATTGTGCTTCACACAGCTGAGTCCTCCCAACGCCTCTGGGGAAGTAGGTTGGTATCATCACCCCATTTTGCAGCAAGTGCATTTTACCCCCATTTTGCAGATGGGAAAACTGAGGCAGAGGCGGGAGCCCATATTTCCAAGCATTCCCTCATTCTGGGTGCCCAAACTGAGTTGTCAAGGATCTGATTTTCAGAGGTGCTGTGCACCCACAACTGCCATTGTCTTCAGCGGGAGACTAGGGTGCTTCTCTGCAAGCCAGACCGCTTCCTTTAAGATGTCTCAAGTGGGGCACCCAGAGTTAATGCAGATGGTTAGCCCCACATTTCCAAGCAACTTGCCTAGCATAACTCAACCACCAGCAGGAGAGACAGGATGAGAACTGGGGGCCTCCTGGTTCCGAGCCCCTTGTGCATGGATCTGTGCCTCAGGCCTGCTGGCTGATCAAGTTCAGAATGTCCTAGTGATTAAAGCACAGAATTGGGAGTCAGGAGATCTGTATGCTGTTTATAGCCTTCCATGCAATGACCTTTGGCAAGTCACATCATTGTTCTGTGCCTCAGTTTCTCCATCAGTGAAGTGCGGACGTTAGCACGCACCTGCTGTGCGGGGGGAGGTGTGAGGCTGAATTCATGCCTGTTTGGAAAGAGCCTTGAGCTCCATGGGGGGAAGTGTAGAGTATTGTTATGATTGGTGTGTGACCCCTATGCCAGGCTGGGGAACACGCCCGCCTGCGTTCCTGGCTTATGTGGCATGGGACACAAAGCAGTTAAGGCACCATGTCATGTTGCATTAGGCTGCACGATGCCGCTCAGTGCTATGTGCCAGAAAACACACCCCGGCTGTTTTGGCCACCTCATGTGAGCTGTTCTGGGAAAGGCCATCCACGCTTTGCAGCTGGGACATTGCTACTGACAAACCTAACAAGGCCTTTGGGACAACCATAGGACCAGGATCTCCTCAGAGTCTGCAAGCCAAGGTTGGACAGGATGCACCCAGAGCAGGAGAGCCTATCCCCAGGTGATGGATGGGCACCCTTCACTTGCCTTTCCTGCCATGCCGTGGCACAGCTGCTGCTGCCTAGCCCCTCACTCCTGTTTTTTCTTCTCTCATTCTATTTTCTTTCTTCTCCTCTGTTTGCGGTGTATTTCCCCCTTTCTTTCTTCTTTCGCGGCTCCTGTTCCCCTTCCCTGCGAAGCTGCATTGGTGGGGGGCACGAGGGCAGTCAGGGTGCAGGGCTGTGAACCACACCATGGAGCCTGAAAGCGCTCCCCGCTGCCTGGCCCTTGTCTCACACTAGCATCCTTTGGGAGCAGCCTCCTCTCGCTGGAGCTGCGTTGGCCAGAGACGGCCCCACCGATGTGGCGCAACAGGCCTCCGAGCCCCAACCGCCGTTTTACCGCCGTTACTTCTCTGCACCCCAGCACCTACTGACATGGCTAGGGAGCCCCTGAGTATTGCATTGGGGCAGGGCTGTCGTGACTGCAGCAATCTCCTGCTGCTGCTTCCCTGAACCCATCTGCTCATCCTGCCTCTTACCACCGTGCTCTGGTGCTCCTGCCCCTTATATCTGCTACATGAAGAGCACCCGTTATTGCCCCGGGCCCCAGCTCTAGACTGAGGAAACGCTGCAAGAGACCTTAGTGTTTGGACAGCCTGGGGAGGGCTCCAACCAGGGAAATGGTACTGCGAGTTAGCCCCTTTCAGAGGAATGACACATTTACGTGCCAATCCGGTAACACAGCTTCCCTCCGAGAGGTGCCGGCTCATCTCTGGCCTGGGGGCTGCCCTGTGCCCGCTGCGACGTGGGGGTATGTTTCTCGGTGCAACATCACTGACTGCAGGGAGAAGACTTGGAGCACCTAACAGTGACTTCCCAGGAGAAGCTCTCTGCCCTCTGGCTGGGCACTGGGGAATACACTCCTACTATAGGTTTCAGAGTAACAGCCGTGTTAGTCTGTATTCGCAAAAAGAAAAGGAGTACTTGTGGCACCTTAGAGACTAACCAATTTATTTGAGCATAAGCTTTCGTGAGCTACAGCTCACTTCATCGGATGCTGTAGCTCACGAAAGCTTATGCTCAAATAAATTGGTTAGTCTCTAAGGTGCCACAAGTACTCCTTTTCTTTTTACTCCTACTATAGACATGTATTCACCCACAATGCCAAGAGCTGCAGGGGCCGGGGGGGGGTGGGGGGAGAGAGCGGGAAGTGTAACAGGAGCCCTTCTCCATGGGGCGAGCTGGAGGAAGCGCAGTAGCATTTACAGACCATCCTGCATTCCTGCAGCTAACGATCTGGGGCTCACAAATGGAGGTAACCCCTTCCCCTTTCCCTTTCCTTATTCCGCCCTCCCCACTGATTGTCATCACCTCGGGATGTGGTGCCCAACATGGGGCCTGACTCTGCAGCCCTCATTTGCAATGAGCAATGCATTGCACTCGAGGGACTATGTAGGCAAGCGGGTGCTAATCAGTGGGAGGAAAGGTGTAGGAATAGGGCTCCCTTGAGTGGCAAACTCCTTGGCTGTGATCATCCCTTAGCACCATGCAAATCTATGGCACAGAATGAATAAGGGACAGTAACCAAGTCCTCCCAGCTGCCACCTTGGTCCATTCAGATTCCTCCTAGAACACTTGCTCCTCCCCCGAGGCCCACGGGGAGATGATAACATAACTGAAGCACTAAGATGTTCACATCTGATCTCCTCCTTCCTCGTCCCACCCCCTTCCCACTGCTTGATGCCCCTGCTCGTCATGCCCCAGTTAGATTGTCAGGCGCTTTGTGGCAGCGACAGTGTCAATCTGCATGTCTTGGAGAGCACCCAGCACATGCTGGGTCCCTGTAACAATAACTGGAGGTCCAGATGGCTGCAGAGACTCCAGTCTGCCAACAGGAGAGTTCAACTGAGATGCACGAATCACCTGGGGCCTGATCCACAGCCCGGTGAAGTCACTGGAAAGGCTTCTGTTGCCTGTGACGGGCTTTGGACCAGGCCTGTACAACACCTTAAAAATACACTGCAAAAAGTAGCAAAAGGCTAGGAAAATAAACACCGGTTGCGCTCTAACCTTGTGAATTAACATTATCCAAATATTACCCTGCACCCTTGGTGCTTTGGGGACAAAAGAACTTGGATCGTTTTCCCTGCTCCACGGTTCTCGTTATGTTGCTGGAACGTGGTTCTGGTGGCACAGAGTTTTGTTGCTCAGGGGCCTTAGACCAAAATGTTCCCTGGCAGAATGCTCAATATCTTACTCACAACATTCTAGCTTTTTAAAACAACACCATAAGTCTCCATAGAGCTATTTAATTCCTGGAGGGTTTCTGCAAACAGACCCACCTAATAAATGATGTAGCTGACCAGGGAAAGATCAAGTAGCTTACCTCAACTGCACTTCAGAGCATCTAAACCGTTGCAGTCAATGGGACGCTGTCATCCCAGCTACCCTAGGAAGTTGAGCCCGCTATTGGCAATGGTAATTAATAATGGGTTCTCCTGAACCAGTGCTGGAAACAGCTTCATGCATGCAGGAAATTGGCAGAAGACCATTCTTCTGTACCGGTGTTGAAAACCTGGTGCCATCTGGGTGAGCAGTTCTAAGCATCACATGGCATAAACGGGTCAATTTCCTAAAGCAAAAGGGGTGTGATGGCAGGGAAGTGCCATTTGTCTGGCTTGTTCTTGGACTGTGTCAACACATCCATGCAGCAATGAGGTTTTCGACAGCCCTCTTTTGGCATGTCCACATGCCGCCCAACTGTGTCTGTACCGATATTCTCGGGGACTCTTTTCCTAGTTCCCAGCACTGTGTCTGGGAGCAGGGACTTTTGGGTCATTTCCAAACACCCTGCACTGCAGAGTTAAGGGGACCAGATGAACTGGTGTAGCTGTAAACCCTGTGGCTTCCCATTCACTATGGGGAAAAACTGAAGTAGATGCCACCCACTTAGCCAGACCTGAACAAAAGCCCTCATCCCAGGTATTGTGCCCAGTGGGTACAAGCAGCACTTGCTAATCATCTGGGACAACTGTGATGTGGATACCAGACTTTGAAGGAGGGCTTGTAATTGGTGGGGTATTATTTACAATAGAGTACCTTCTCACCCAGTGTGAATACTGTACAGGGGAAGGCTAACCTGTTCCAAAGTCGCCACTGAGTTTGGGTGCCCAGTTTGAGGCTTGAAAATAGGCAAGTCATGTCGGCCAAATGGTAAGGAAGGATTGAAAACCCATTGAAGTTAAAGGGCGACTTTCCACTGACTTCAGTGGCCTTTGGGTCAAGCCATATGTCAGCAGCTGAGTGGGATTAGAACGCAGACGTCTCCAGCCCTATGCATAATCCGCTTGACCATGCTTCCTCCGTGAGCAGCACTTCCAAAGCACTGGATCTAGCCATCATTCTCTTCTCTTTTGTGGGAGCTTCGCTCCCTCTGCAGTATGTTATCTCTGTCTCGATAGTAGGGCCCCACGCTGGAGCAACCCATGGAGACGTTGCTCCTAATATTACTAGGACCAAGCATTCCAACTCCAGGAGCTAGAGCCTCAAAAGCTTGTAAATTAGTTTCTAAGAGCAGTAGCGAAGATCTCAGCCATCTGAATACTCAGTGTCTGCTTATTGGCATAGTCCAAATGTGCAACGTTATTGCTTTGCTGGGGTTGTTAATAGTTAATTGCACTGCAGAGAGACTTAGAGGCCTCAGCCAAGATGGAGGCCCCATGACGCTAGGTGCTGTACAAACACAATGCCCCAAAGAGCTTACAGACAAACAAAACAGACGGATGGATGTGGGAGGTGCGTGTGTGAAACAGGCACCAAGGAGGCCAAAATATGATGGCGACATCTGGTCTATATTGCCAAGCCCCTGAGCTGAGCATTCCTCCTATGGGGATCAGCAATTAAATGGTGAACAATCTTAGTGTTTCAGAGGTAAAGTTAATAAGTGGGCTGCAGTGTTAATGTGTCATTGTGATGAATGAGAGAGCAGGGGAGTTCACACCTCTGAGAGCCATTGTGTCAATAGGCCTGGCTATAGAGTCTGCTATGTGTACTCCCATTTTCTGTCGTCCCTGGTTATATTGTAGCTCAATGGCTACAAGGTCCCTTTCAGGAAAGCGGTTTGATATTTGCAGGCGGGTGTACAGGCCCTCTAGGGAGCCAAGGTGGAGGTCTCTCTAGGGTCAGAAACACCCACAAAGGTAGGAGGGGGAGGAGAAGAAAGCCACCAGCAGTAATTCAGTTGCTTCCCCCCCTCTGCTTTGATGATGTGAGTAGGAAGGTAGCTGGGGTTGGACCTGGACCCACTCAAGCCTTGTCTACACTGGAGAAATGTTGCAAACCTTTCCCACTTCTGCCAGCGCTGGCTCAGCTCCACCAGTGCAAGCAACACTCAGAGCCCCAGTGTAGGTGGCCTAGTGGCTGCCACTGGTGGATTTAACACCAAGTCATCTAACCCAGCTCAGAATAGCTCTGCTGTCAATAAAAGCAGTGCCTAGCCTACACTATGGTGCCAGCCACTGCTACCACCTCTGGGGCTGCAACGGTGGGAAATTCAAAGGGCAAAACTTCTAGTGTAGACACAGCCTGGGGGGGGGGGGGTCTATTCTACCAGAGTTTCTATTTGTGGAGTGGATGGGACAACACAGTTATGGGAGAGGGTGGATTTGAGGTGCAGTCTAACAACCCAGCTGGACTGAGCTGTAATACCAACCAAGCTGCCCTGATCCTATCACTGTGTCATCCCATCGGTGCTACAAACAAAGAGGGATGTTAGAACATGGGCACCCCTAGCACTGCAAGGCAGCTGTGCCCTGCTACCGTGAGACTTGGAGTGTAGATGGCCCACAGGTATAGGCATATAGGCCAAGATTTTCAAGCGGCTAGTGAGGTTGGGTGCCCAATGTGAAACACCTTAAACACCTGCTTTTTTGAGGGCAGCTTCTCAGCTCTTCTGGGAAATGAGGCCTCTGTAAGGAGCCTCAGGCCGGGCTCCCTTTTGAAAATGTTGACCATGGGCTTCCAGCAGTTTGGGGCCTGCATGCAGCACTCTGCACGTTGCTACTGACAGCCCCTCTCTTTCTGCTGCCACATGCTGCTGAAAGCCCCTTTCCGCCTGGCTAGGCTGGACGGTCGGCATCTAAAGCCAGTGAAAGGCGGGGTTTGTTTTCTGCTAACTTTCCGCTGGGCTTCATGGGGGCGTGAGGATAAATAACCAAACGACCGGGATGACCCCAGCTTAGGTTCTTGCAGTGTAAGTGACACCTTCCGCTGAGTGTTGGGGGAAACAATCCGGTCTCTTACTAAAACCCAGTCAAACTCTCAGCAGATCAATGAAGTTTGTGGCCAGAACGTTCAAAACCAGGACCAAGCAGTATTTTGTCAGATCGGGCGTAGTGAGCAAGCCCCATTGCTGCCCTAGGTCTGAGCCACCCACTCTAACAGGGTTGTAAAGCATTATGACAAGTAACTTCAGGTAACAGAGGGGTCACCAGATGTCATGCTGCAGGGCACTGAGTTGCACGGTGGCAGGGAGCACTATCCCCAAAGCTGCATGGTGAGGGATTCCTGTTGTCCTTTGAAGCTTCAGATATCGGCAGTGGGGACCAGGTGTGACCTGCTGGGGCACATGAGATGTGCTTCTTTTCCCAATATGCTTTGCTGACTGCTCCAGTGAGACACCTCTCACAGACCCAACTAGGACGGTATTTGGGCACCAAGATGATCCCCCCTCATTCCCTGCCCTTTTTTTTTTTTTTTTTAAACCAGCCGTTTCCTCTCCTTCCCCAGCTACTGATGCCACAATCTGCCCGCACTGTGGCAAACGACTGTGACATCAGCCACAGCAACGTGGCGTCGCTGAGAGTGTGTCTTCACTGGGCGATTGGCACCAGGGCTAGCCTGGCCTGGGTGTGAGCAGCCACACTGCAAAGTCCGTCTGGAACGACTGTGTCCTCACTGGTGCTGTGCTCCCGTGTGTGTGTCAGCTAGGGCTTCTGGGGGCCTCTCCCACATTTCTTTGTGCTGCAGTGAGCTGAGCCATTCTCTGACACTTTCCCAGCAAACTATGGGAGATCCTGTCTGTCCTCTGGGCACACAGGGAATTGTGGGAAGGCACAGGAGCACACCCAGCCCTCCCACAATTTAGCCTGCATCCACACTGCAAAGCCGGCGTGTTACCAGCTCTGAGCGAAAGCAGGACCCAGGCTCTAACTCACCCCCAGCCGGGCCAGCTAGCTCAGGTTGAAAGCACCGTCGAACTTGGGTAAGAGGGTTTTGTGTGTGGACGAGAAGAGGGTTAGGGGCAACACCAAGGTAAGAGCCCAGGCTAACTATGCAGTGAGAATCAGGAGGAGGCTGGGTAGGAAGATGAAGGCGTTCAAAGCAGGCTGTGTGGATGCATGGGATGAGTGCAGGATTGAGCAGCTGGACCCCAAAAACCTAATCCCAGCTCTTTGTGTAGCCCCAGGTCAGGATGTGACCCCTCTCTGTGGCTCAGTAAAACGGGGTGATGGTAGAGGAGTTACTACTGTGTAGGCAGCACTTTAAAGGTACAAAATACCGCTAACCCCAGCTTGCAGGCTGCCAGCCCCACTCGGGGAAGGAAACTCAGGGCAGATTAATGGGGTTGCTGATAAAATAATACACCAGTCAAAGCTTGCCAGAGCGTGACTGTGGCTCTTTCATGATCCACACAAACGGTGTCTTCAGAGGGCCTGATCATCCTTGCTGCAGGGAGTGTCACCTGATAGAAGCCACCCCAGAAATCAACAGGAACTCCTCACCAGCAACGCCACTGCCCTTGCCACCCCCCCTCCCTTGGGGATCCTTGGTGTACGAAAGCCCATTGGGACCCTTCGCCTTCTACGATCCTTGTGTGGGATGCCACAATCTGATTCCAGCTGAGCACAAAATAGACCAGTCTGGGCTTTTCCTGTGCCTGTTCCATAAGGAACAGCCCCCACAGTCCCAGCGCCCGCTGAGCAGGAGGCATCTGCGCTACGGTTAATTCTTTCTGAATAAAGAAGGAAAGGGCCCCGACTACCTTTTCTGTGCCCTCATGCAGCCAGCTCCTGGGCAAGACCTTTGGGAGCCAAGAACCAAAGCTGGATTTCTGTGCCCACCTCATGAGGGTCTGGGTGTAGTACCTGGGAGCAGGGGGATGGGTGGGTGCTATTGGCCACTCTCCGAACAGTCTGAAATAACCTTTTATATGTTCCTTTTAAAGCTCTGGAGAGCAAACGGTTTACCCTGGGTTTTAAGGGAGGGGCTTCTGGTGACCTTGTCCTTGCCATGCAGAAGATCCTGAACTTGGATTTTTATTCCCTCCTAGAAGAAATACTGGGCTATGCCGAGGGAGGGGAACCTGGCCCAGGCAAATGAGAGAGAGGGATGATTTGGGACGGTGCTTAATTTATAATGAAAGAGGTGCCGGGGCTCAAGCAACCTTTTTTACTTTCATAACTGATGCGGCAAGCCCAGAGGTGCCGGGGCTGTGACCGGCCAGGCCCAGAGGTGCCGGGGCTGTGACCGGCCAGGCCCAGAGCCCTGGTACAAATTAAGCACTGATTTGGGAGCACAGCGAGATATTTAGCTCCTCCCACTGGCGACAGAAAATGCCAACAGCAATGGGTAAAGAATTTAAATGCCCAAGGAAACACAGCCATCTTTGGTAACCAGTGACTGTTCACTCCTGGAGCTGTCTCATACACGCACCGCACACTGACCAACGCTGCCCCTGCCTCCTCTTCCTCCCAGGGTTACATGTTACAGAGCCTTCTCAACACTATTTTAACACCCCTCTAACATTCCCCAAATACAGACACTCAGCAAGGGGCCCGATGGTGGAAAGCACCTGGGACTAGGAAGCCGCCTGATCTCGGGTTCTGAGGGGCATTGTCTGAATAGGAGAAAAGTTACCCCAGGCGTGGTGCACGCTACAAGCGCTTCAGCGGCATAGCTGCAGCAATGCCGCGAGACACTTGCCGTGGAGTCGAAGGGGTTTTTCCCGTCGCTGCAGTAAATCCACCTCCTCGAGGGGGGGTAGCTAAGCTGATGGAAAAATCCTTCCAGCGACCTACCTGTGCCTACACAGGACGTTGGGTCGACCTAACTTCACTGCTCAGCGTGCGATGTTTTTCAGAGCCCTAAGCAGCTTAGCTAGATTGTCTGAAGTTTTAGGTGTAGACCAGGCTTTAGGGTTGAGAGAGCAAAAGGGAGGTAAATGAAGTTTTTCTTACGCAAGAGAATTTATTGCTTCAGGCAGGGGGTGGACTAGGGTTTTGTGGGGCCCCTGGGCCAGAGCAAGCGAGGGCCCCTCCCCACCCCTTGCTCCTGCAGTCATTCCCTCCTCCCTCCCTCCCTCCCCCCCAGCATGCTCCTGCTGGGGAAATGGAATCAGGGCCTGGGGGCTTGCCCTGCTCCGCCCGTCAGGTGCTCCAGCTGGGGAGTGGGGTTGGGGTGCAGGGGCGCCCATTTTTCCAGGGGCCCCCAAATGCGCGGGGCCCCTGGGCAAGGCCCCATTGGCCCAGTGGCTAATCCGCCACTAACATCAGATCACTCAATAGATCACTAAGGAGATCTCTAAGATCACTAGGGGATCACCTGAGAGAGGGCAGTATACATGTTTGCCAGGATCTTGTCTTGTGCCATCTGCAGAAGGACATGGGAGAAAACAACATTCCAGACAAAAATGAATCTTGCCCAAGAAACCCAGAGGCAGGCCCCGACAGCAAGCTCAGAGCAGGGAAGCAGACGGAAAAGCCCAGCTTGTTTCAGTGCATTGCAATGTGCTCACAACAGCTCTGATTCCAGGCCCGGTTTTGCTTATATGAGATTGACGCTTCCTGGGAGAAGCCCCCCTGACTAATAGAGCGCTCCACGGTCCCCAAGAGAGAGCACAGTCAATGCCTGCCAAGGCTGCGTGTCAGCGGTTCAGTAACCACGGCTGTGTCCTGCTCTGTCATCAATGCTCTACCTGCTCATCTCATCTCTGTTATGGCTACGGGGCCAGGCTGCGCAGCCTTTACTTACTCTGGCAAGTCGTTACTCCCAAACGTGTGGGACTGTCTGGGGGAGCCAAGTGCTCAGCAGGGTAAGGGCCCTGCTGTGAGAGTGGAGAGCTCCTCCTGTTACTGTCACTGTCTCCCTCCTGTCACATCCCAGCGGTGACGGTGCTGCATGGGTTCGCCCGGCTGTTCTCGCTCCCTGGGGACGCCTGCCAGGGTTCTTTGCTGCCGTAACAGGTGTTGGTAGGCAAAGACCCCGCCACGGCAGCACCCAAGACCATACACCTGCCCCCCAAAGCACACCTTGCTTCAACATCTTGCCTGAGGAAAGGTAAGAGGTTAAGCAGCTGGAATACAGATCTGGAGGTTTCCTTCCCTTCTCATGCAGGCTCAGACAGGACGGCATGGAACGTGAATCTCTCTACCGGGCAACTGGCATTGTGAGAAGACAACCAGCAAAGTGTCTGCACTCCTCAAGTTCCCATCCCCTGCTGAGGGCTCTGCTCCAGGGTGTTGCCCACGTCCCAGACCATGCCAGCTGTATAAGAAGTCAGACATAGGTTGGGTTTATTTCCTTCCATGCATGTGTATTTGCTTCCTAGACTGATAAACAATTAGCCACAGCGCAGATGCATTTCCTCCCATGTAACTTCTGACAGCACAGTGGGCAGCCTTCTTATCTGACTCCAACTTTCTTTCCTTTTCTGCAGTGAAATGCTAAAAGCACCAGGAACCCTCTACCAGAATACCCCTTCCTGTGATGGAGGACAAGTACTCACACAACCCATTTCAGGATATCAGAGTCTATTTCAGCAAAGAGGGTGTTCTTGACAGGATCCCACTTCTTTCCCTGAGAGGTTCTGATGCTACAGAGCTCTGGTCTTGGTCCACTAACTTGTGTTCATCCCTAAAACTGCTGGAAGCTTTTAACTTGAGACCGGAAAATGTAAGCGCTCAGTTTTCTGGGAATCTTCCCACACCCTCTGATTTCATCCGTGACACACCTTAGCTGCCCCCAGGAAACCACACCACATAGAAAGTGAATCAATGGAAAAAGCTCTTACCTGTGTCAGAAACGGTTAAAAACCCAGAGATCCCAAAGGCGTTTCTGACTCCTGCAAATAGAAGAAATTAACTAGCTGTTTTAATCTCCCTGGCTGGAAGGAGCTGGGTCATATGGCAAAGGCAGCCAATGGAGAATGGAGTTTACCTAATTTGTTCCCACCCACCCCCAAGGATTTGGCCATACAAGGCAAAAGAATGCTGCGAGCCTGTGGCAGCAGCCCAGCTGTGGGACGCTGGAGTTTGGGATATGAGAACAAGAGTTGGGGGGGGAAGAGGGCTCCAGGGAAAGAGATGATTCTGCCTTATATAGATGAAATGCTGACGGAAAAAGCAGCAGAGGGCCTGCAGGCAGCCTGGTGAGCAATGCTCTGCAGTGAGAGCCCAACTCCTTGGGGGAGATGCAGCTTCCTTTATAAGGGGCTTGCAAGGAGAACTTCAGGTTGTTTTTTTGGTACGGGACTTTTAAACAAAGGTCCAAAAATAAAAGGACACGCTGCTCGGAGAGGTATTTCCAGTGTACAGATAGCGTGCAGGGTCTTCCAGCTGTTTCCTTGCACAATAAAGGTGCTGTTGAGAAAAGGTCAGGTTTATATTAGCCCCACAGCTAGTGCTCCTGCTCCGTTACCTGCAGCGACTCTTGCTGGGAGACACTGGGAGTGGAGTAGCTGCGAGCTTCCCCATAGACAAGATTCCTGGTGTCTATCGGGAGTTAAAGCACCAAGTCCTCTAAGCCTAGGGTGGCCACTCACGCATTCCCGGACGGACGTTCCAGGAATGACATGGGTCCTCCCCAGCCAGCGTGGCACCCCCTCCCCCGCGGCATGACCTCCCACACACACAGTGCATGCAAAGTCACGCTAGTGGGGGCGGCAGAGCAGCGTGCTCTTTCAAACGGTGTCCCCCATCCGATACCGGACAGCACCACGTCCACTTTTATCTGAGTACTAGGTGGGGACAAGCTACCCAAAAAGAAGACTGTCCATGTTAAAACCAGATGGGTGACCTCCCTGTCTGACCCTGGGGCCTCAAGCGACCTGGGGTCTCTTCCTAGTTCTGCCACTGGCTTTCTGGGTGACCTAGGGCATGTCTCTGTATTGCTCTGTGCCTCAGTTTCCCCATCTATAAAATGGCAATGATGCTTTGTAAAGCACTCAGAGATCTATTCATGAAGAGTGCGGTATAAGAGGTAGGTATTCTCATTATTACATAACACAGTGGTCAAAATGCTGGCTGTTGCCAGTGCCTTGTCTATATTCGTGCTGGAACTGCTGGTACCTCCAGGGGAGTTGAACCACTGAGGCTAACAATGGGAAATCTGGAGCAAAGAAACCTGGTGTAGAAAAGGCTTTTGCAGACTGTTAGAAAGTTTTCTGCTCCCTAGCAGGTGAGCAGCCTGTCTTTATTTGCGATATATAGCTCTCCATGTTCATGCTGGTCTACGAGAGGATCGATGATCTAGTGGATAGGGCGCAGGACTGGGGCTCAGAAGATCCAGGTACCATTTGTGGCTCAGCCACTCACTTCCTGTGAAACCATGGGCAAATCACTTAAACTAACCTGTGCCTCGGTTTCCCCATCTCTAAAAAGGGGATAATATTTTCCTGCATTGTACAGATGTGAAGATAAAATCCATTAATGAGTGTGAGACACTACAGTGAAGAATGCTACTTAAGTACGTAGAGGTACATAAATACACCTTATTTATGTGCACGTGTCTCCCCATTAATAGCTGTGCTAAACACCTGGTTCAGCTATAGACTCCTCTAAAACTGCATTCATGCTCCTGTTTGAAATGTCTGGATCTGAAAGCTTCTCATGCTTGAGTTAACGGACCAGGTGTGTTAGCTGGATGACAGTAGTAGACTCATAAACAGGCTTGGCAGAATTCATTTTTAAAATAACTGTGATAGATATTGATGTTTATTTTTAAGCATTTTCCCCCAATTTTTATCGATATAATTTTTCATAGTTTTTTTATTTGTATCCATTTAAATTTTCACAGTTGCAGGAAATGATGTGGGGAGGAGGTTAGACAATAATTATTTAATGAGAGTAGCTGTTGAGATTAAAAAAGTTAAAACTTTGTAACAACTACAACACAAATTGTCAACATCACGTGGCAAAATATACAAAGTTAACATCCTTAAATCAAACTCTAATAGGTTCTCAAGGTTCTCATTTTTCTTACTTTGCCTATCTGTAAATTTCAATTATTATAGATGGAAATATCTTTTCATTGGGCACACTTTGAAACTGACATTTATCAACATTTACCAATAAAAATCTAATCCTTCCAGGCCTACTCATAAACCTCTTGTAGTGACCTGACCACTAGAGGGGGTTGGGGGGTCTGCGGGGGGGGGGGCAGAATGTGGGGGACCCTCAGTGGAACAGGAGCTGGCCTCACCCCCGGGGAAGGGGCAGAAAGAGGTGGGCCGCAGGCGGAAGGGGTGGAACAGGGGCTGCAGGTGGAATGGGGGGCACTTACTGTGGCTCAGGGCCCCAGGAAACCTTAATCTGCCTCTGACAACTTGGTCCTGGTGCTATGTATTTCCAGCCCAAGTGCAATGTTATTACGGGCCCATGTCCCCACTGAGGAGTGCTGTGCTGTCCAGGACTCCAAGGCAGCTCTTGGGGAGCGCTAAAGAAGTCCTGCCCCGGTGGAGCTGATTTTGGTGTGTTTTCCCATTGCATTGCAGGCTCCATCCCTCCTGTTTACAGCTCAGGGAAACTGGCAGCGTGTGCGAAGCTGGTGGTTAGTGGACTCAGATCCAGATGGCAGCAGCTTGTCACCCACATTCCCTTCCTGTTGGCTGGCTTGCTCTGCTGCAGCCCAGCCATTCAACCCGAGAGACTGGGTTACATTTTGAAAGTGAGGAATGTGGGGTCCGATCCTGCAAACGCCCACAGCGAGGGGTACGGCCACTGAGATGGCACCAGGAGGTTTTGCTGGATCAGGCCTCTTGGTTTTGATCCTGCCAGGTACAGGTCTCTCCATTCCCTTTGACTCTGATGGAAGTGGAGGATGCTCAGCGCCTCATAGGACCAGAATTAGAGCCGGAATAAAAATGTGGGGAGCCACGGGGGACATGCTATTGAGATTTGGTTTGTTTGGGGTTTTTTAGATTCCCCCCCCCCCCACAACTTTGAAACTGACATCAATGCTACTCTGCCTGTCTGCCGCAAGCCCACCCATGCACTGTTGGATCAGAGCTGTAAGACTATAAACTCTCTGGTGTAGGGACTGTCTCTCACGATGTGTCTGTGCAGTGCCTAGTGCAACAGGACCCTCTCGCAGCTGGGGCTTCTTGGTGCTGCCTTAATACAAATACTTGAGAATAGTATAGCACTGTTGACACTGCCAGGGGAATTTTAGAGAAGCAAAAATGCAGTTACCTAAATAAATAGGGATTTGGATAGGACACTGTGCTCAGCACTTTTACTCTTGTGTAAAAAACCAAACAAAAACCAAACCATTTTCTCTTTAATGAGCAGTGATGGGGGCCTGTGTTTTATGTCTCAGACAAAAGACACCATCTCCAGCACACAGGGCCAGTGATTCAGGGCTGACTGAATCGCAGGGAAGAGCCCTGCTCACTGACTCACTACAACCACTTCCTGCCAAACCCTGGGTTTTCTTTGGAGGCTTCCTAGCCAAGCAATGACAAGGCCTGATGCTGAATCCCTTGCGAAGTCTGATAGGACTGCTGCCCGAGGGGGCAGCCTTTGGATGGCTCATGCCCCATATGGTGAAGCTGCTGCTAAAGAAAAGCAAACAGATTCTTTTCGGCTTATTCAAAGCACAAGGAACTGCGGAGAGGGAAAGCAGATGACAAATGAAAACAATTCAGTGCTCTGCTCAACAGTATCCTTTCCCATGAAAGAGGCCTGGCTGGAAGATGAGCCAGGCTTCGCAGATGGACGGCCCCCAGGAGAAGCATCAATGAAACACAAGCCTGAGGAGTTCCAGGAAATGTTGCCCTTAAATGTCAATGGTTCTGCAGTGTGGGGGACTGATGCAGGAAGAGCCAGAGGGTGGTTAGTCATTATTATCCGTTGGCTCAGGCCAGCAACTCAGAGATCCAGACTTTATCTCTCTCCACTGCAGAGCCTCGGTTACATTTGAGTTCTTTCCTGTGGTTGTTCTATAACATTAGCTTTTGGCTTTAAAAACATCATAGGGAAAATGAATGACACCTACTGGTCATTCTGAGACATCCTGTTGCTTCTCGTGAAGCCAGGGCAGCCAGAAAAGACCAAAGGCATTACTCCAACAACACATCCATGGACTTCCTGGGGAGTTTTACAGAAGTAAGGATTTAAGGACGGGGCCCAGAGGGCCACTTTTCCTCTCTGATCTGCACAGAAGGTACCCTGGTCTCCAGGCTACAAGTCTGACCGCTTTGACTTCAGTTGCAAAATATAGAGTAATGAAATGCTGACACCTACTGGTCATTCTGAGACATCCTGTTGCTTCTCGTGAAGCCAGGGCAGCCAGAAAAAACCAAAGGCATTACTCCAACAACACATCCATGGACTTCCTGGGGAGTTTTACAGAAGTAAGGATTTAAGGACTGGGCCCACAGGGCCACTTTTCCTCTCTGATCTGCACAGAAGGTACCCTGGTCTCCAGGCTACAAGTCTGACGGCTTTGACTTCAGTTGCAAAATATAGAGTAATGAAAGGCCAGAGTCAGGAGGGTGATGGGCCAATGTCATGGAGAGGCAGTGTGGGCTAGTGGATAGAGCAATGGACCGGAACTCAGGAGAAATGGGTTCTATTGCTGGCTCTGCTACTGTCCTGCAGGGTGACTGTGGGCAAGTCACTTTGCCTCCCAGTGCCTCAGTTTCCCCATCTCTAAAATGGGGATAATGGTACTGACCTGCTATGAGATCTACTGATAGGCAGTGCACTACACACACTGGAGCAATCCCCCAGCGTTACTCTAGCGCTGGGGCATCTCCACAGGTGGTAGCCAGGGAGGTGGGAGAACGAGTGTAGAGAAGTCACCAGCGTTTGTATCACCATGTCGCCAAACCCTGCTCAGGGCAGACCTAGATGACACAGGGGTAAAGCTCATGCAGCCACTTCAGGCCCATCCAAACTACAGGTGAAAAGCACAAAGTAAGAGCTGGGGATTATTATTGCTGCTGCTTCTGGTGGAGCTGCAGTACTGCTAGTGAACTGAGGGTTGCGTGTATGCAAACGTGCAGGGAAGGGGGTGCCCCCAAAACAGACCAATGCACATAAGACCTGAGCAGTCCAGTCAGTTATTAAACTGTGCCTAGCTCAGAGAAGAGCAGGGAAGATGGGCAGGTGGCTTGGAGGGCCTCTCTGATGCTGAGACAGACAGGAACATGAGCAAGAGGTGAGCGTAAGAATATCCTGGAGCCTGAGGCCTCCTGCATTCCAGGAGTTCTATGCTGGTCTAACTCCTCTGACATCAATGGCGTGATCCCACTGTGCTGTAGCAAATCAGGCCCTGGGTTCACAGTTTGGCCTGGCCTTTTATATCCTTGTCTTCCTCCCCCTGAACAAGTGGTGGATGGACAAAAAGAACCACAAAGAAAGCAAACAAATGGTGCAGTATTGACGTTTAGCATCCCAGCTGGGTGAGGTTGGGTGCTCAGCACCTCAGTATCTATAGAGGGCCCCTCAACAGAGTATCCAGGAGTTAAATACAGGGGTTCAGATTTGCATAGCATTCTCCATAGAGGACCTCAGAGGGTTCTGCTCTTCACCTCTCGCATGGACTGGGAGGCTTTGGTTTCTGTGTGTCAGGTATGGGGAGTGTTGGAAGTACCTTGTCTTTGTTCGGGTGGGAAAGCCATTGTGGACAGGTGCATTTAAATCTATCTATTAGAGACCAGGATGACACAAAACTCTTTCTGTTCATCTCTCAAGGACGCTACAAAGGGAAGCAAAAATCTCAGTTATGTGCACCTGTTTATTGTAAAATGTAGGTACACTTTGGGCTCCTGGCAAGTGGCCGATGCAGCCTTGGCACACTCTGTCCTCCCCCCCCCAATCCTAAATCATCAAAGAGCTTCTGACATGTTCCAGTTTGTATTATTGCAGCTCCTTCAGCACACAGAGGCCATCACACAGAATGTAGGGGGATGGTTTTAATTTGCCTTAAACTGTAGGAAGATCAGCTTTCTCATTTCTTTTATATTTGGCATTTTAACAGAACCTGAAAGCAGTGTTGTTTTTATAGATTCATTGAGTTTAAGGTGAGGTGGGACCGTTAGATTATCTAATCTGACCTTCTCTATAACACAGGCCATTAAATTTCACCCAGTTATCCCTGTATTGAGCTTAATACCTTGTGTTTGGCTAAAGCATCCTCCAGAAAGTCATTCAATCTTGATTTGAAGACATCAAGTGCTGTATAATCTGCCACTTCCCTTGGGAGTTTGTTCCAGTGATTAATGAGCGTCACTGTTAAAAATGTGCCTAATTTCTCATTTGAGTTTGTCCGGCTTCAGCTTTCAGCTATTGGTTCTTGATATGCCTTTCTCTGAGAGATTAGAGCCCTTTAGTACCCCAGTGTTTTCTTCTCATCAAGGTACTGCTACACTGTAATCCAGTCACCTTTCAGTCTTCTTTTTGATAAAATAAACAGACTAAGCTCTTGACATCTCTCACTATAAGGCATTTTTTCCAACCATTGAATCACCTTTGTGGCTCTTTTCTGCACTCTCCCCAATTTTTCAACATCCTTTTAAGAACGTAGACACCAGAACTGTATGTAATATTGCAGCATCGGTCTCGCCACCGCTGGATACAGAGGTAAAATCACCTCCCTCTTCCCACTCACTCCTCCCCTGTTCATACCTCCATGGATCGTGTTAACCCTTTTTGCCTCAACGGCGCAGTGGGGTCTCATGTTCTGTTACTAGTCCACTATTGCTTCCTCATTCTTTTTCCGAGTCACTGCTTTCCAGGAGACAGTCCCGCATTCAGTAGGTGTGGCCTGTAGCCCTGGTTCCTAGATGGGAAACTCTGCATTTTGGTTGCACTGAAATGCATTTTGTTTAAATGGGCCCAGCTTACCCAGCGATCCAGATCACTCTGTATGACTGCCCGGTCCTCCTCATTATTTACCACTCCACCAATCTTTGGGTCATCCATAAATTTTTCCAGCAGTGACTTTATATGTACTCCAGATCACTAATGAAAATGTTGACTAGCATCAGGCCTAGTACTGATCTCTGCAGAACCCCCTTAGAAAACCCCCATTTGATGATGATTCCCCACTGACATCCCCTTTTTGAGATCTGTCAGTTAGCCAGTTCTTAATCCATTTAATTGATCTGTATGGCAGAGGTATTGCCAGCTTCCTTCTCACTGCGTGAGCTATAGTTTAAGCAGATACTGCAGACTCCACGGTATCTTTTTACTCTAATGACTGCATGTCGGATCCCAGCTGAAAGAAATTCCCAGGGTGAGACAGCAGAGCAGTTAGCGGAACAGGCAGCTAAAGATGTAAATTTCCTGCCATCTAGCGGACAAATGGGTTCTGCTCGATAGTAGTAACGCACAGGTCACATGGGCCTGATTCTCCCCACAGTGGGAGAGTAACTCCCAGCAGTCAACCAGGCAGATGTGTGTCATCATCTCCATTTAACAGATCAGGAATCAGAGGTACAGAGACTCTATGTCTTGCCCAAAGTCACAACGTAAGCAGTTGGCAGAATTAGGAATAAAACTCAGCTCTCCTGACTCCTAGTCCTCTGATTTAACCCCAAGACCATTTAGACCAGTTGGACATTTTGTTGAGTTAGACTGGTAGGCCTGCTAAAAACAGGGAGGATAATCTCATGGCCAAGGTGCCAGACTGGAACTCAGGAAATCTGGATTCCATTCCTTGGCCTGCCACAGACTGTGTGTGTCCTTCGTGCCTCCCAGGAGTGCTGTGAGGTGCTCAGACATTATGGTGATGAGTGTCATATAAGCAGATCAATGGAAGAACCATATACATTTCTCTCTCCAGCCATACAGTTTATAAACATATTGCATGCTCCATTATGGGCCGAAAAGCAAGCGTAATGGGGCCCCTCTCCTCCTCAAACCTAGTAAGCCTTAACAACAGCAAAGATGCGATGCATGTGAAACCCTCTGAGCTAGCTCAGCTGCTCTCATTGGTCACCAAATTATGGTTTGCTGGAGCTGAAAAGCGTACTTAGATGCTTCAGGGCCAGATCACATCCCCAATCAGCCCTTAAGGTTTGACATTTGGATTCAGGTATCAGAGAGACACCTCTCTGTTAAAGGGTTTGTCTTGACTAGGAAAAGTGGTTGAGTCTGGACCGGGCTTAGCTGCCATGTGCTAGCTCAGTCAGAACTAAACTTGTCCATTTTCCTTTTGTAGATGCAGGGTAACACTTTGTCGCTCGCAGTTACCCTGCATCTCTACTAGGAAAAGAGGTCAAATTCAGGTGAGGAGTAGCATGTCTGAGTAGCATATCTGAGCTAAACCTAAAATAAACTCAAGCACTTTTCCTAGTCAAGACAAACCCAAATCATGCAAGTCTGGTCTGTGGCTGTGGACATAGCTTTCAGCTCAGATGTAAATCTGCAATCCCTCTCCACCCGACAATTTCTATCAGCCTCTTTTATGACTGCCTGAGGATGCAGAGTACATCCTAAGGAGAATTTTCAGTTGAATCAACCATAATACAGGTCAGCCAAGGACGGTTTATTATTCCCACATTATTCCACTGGGATGCAGTTAAAGTGATTCCCAGCTCACTTTCTCGAGAAATACAACTGATCTAGGCTTAATGCTGTTGCTTTCGTAAAGCAGGAATATTATATAATAATGGCCAAGTTATTAGGACCAATTGATATTCCGGTTATTGCTTTAATTGCAGATACAACCAGCAGCATGATTTCTGGAGCTGGAATGTGCCTTGCAGGCCTCAGATTGATTGCATGGGTGTCTGATTGAATTAACTGGGACACAGACAGAACTCCTTTTGACTCACCCCACATTTTCTATTTTAAAGGACATTCCTTCTTGAGTGCCTCAAGTCCTGTATTCAATAAGGACCTACTAAGAAACATTTGATCAGATTAAATGCGTGTCATTTCAAGTAACAGTCAGGTAACAGACCATACACGGTGATATACATGCAGGATTTTGTAATACGAATAAACATTGTGGGGAGCTGTCCCCTAAAAAATTTTCTCCACACATGTGATCCTCATCACCTTAGTACCTGAGTGCCTCACCATCATTAAGAGATTTTATCCTTGCAATATCCCAGTAAGATAGGGAAGTGCTATCTGGATTTTACAGCAACTTGCTCAAGGTCACACAAGAAGTCTATGGTTGAGCTAGGAATGGAAGGCAGGTCTCTTGAGTGCTCAAATCACTAGACCATCCTTCTTAATACCTCAGAATAAGCCTGGTCCAGTGTTTTTCATACAGTTGTCCTCTGTTTCCTCAGATAGCCTGTCCAAGGTGTCATCTGTTGGAAGACACATCATACTGGGAGCCTGATTGCTTGTGGTTCTTCAGAACCCCTGGGTACTTTATGTCAAAACTGGAGTGTTAATGCAGGTGCCTTGCCCTTGAATTGTAGGAAACTACATTCTGCTTCTCCAAATTACCCAATAGTGTAAATCAACTATGGGGCCTCTCCTGAATGTCCTATAGCGGCTGCAGAGGGAAGACAATGTGGCCTAATGTTTAGAATGTAGGACTGGGAGTCAGCACTGCTGTATTCTATTACCAGTTCTGCCAGTGGCTGTGTGTAACTTTGGGCAAATAACTTTTTCTCTGTGCCTCAGCGTCTATCTGTAAAACAGGAATAAATAATACTGTCATGGTTCAGGGCAACTGCACTTGTATTTCCCCCTTGTGGTCCAGCAAGGACATCCACTCTACACTCCCGGTGCCTCAGCCACCACCTCTCTTAGCCAGAGATCCACATCTCTCTCCCTCCTGATAGGGATATTTCCAGGGTGCACAGTTCCCAGCCTAGAGGGCGAGTACCCCAGCAAGTCAGACTGTCTAAATGGCAAGCGTCTGCACTTTGTTTTCTCTCCAGAGGTTATAAACAGTGTAATTGCCCACAGTTAAAAGCCCTGTCTAAGCAAGCATATTTATTCTTAAGGTGAAAGCCTTACAGAGAAAACAATAAAATAAATTACAGACATGCTAATAAGCTTACTGGGGATCACCCCCAACTCCAGCAAGAGCTCTGGTAAGTGATCAGTCATTCAAACCTTTGTGGTTACAACTTCATAACAGGTTTCAGAGTAGCAGCCGTGTTAGTCTGTATTTGCAAAAAGAAAAGGAGTACTTGTGGCACCTTAGAGACTAACAAATTTATTTGAGCATAAGCTTTCGTGAGCTACAGTTCACTTCATCGGATGCATGCCTTTTTATCAGAACAAGAACACATATGCATAAGTTAAGGGGCGGCGAGTTATATGGTGCCTGGGCTCCAGCAAATTCAAGGCCCAGGGGGCCCGGATCCACCAATGTTCAGGGCTGGGTCTCTCCCCAGCCCTCGCCTGCCACCCCCACATGGCTGCCACCCCCACGTGCCTCCCCCGAGTATCCCTGCCTGCCTGGGGCAGCGGGCGTCTGCCCCCTACAGTTCCGCGCTGTGCTCCCTCACTGCTGCGGCCGGCTACAAGGGAGTGCTGCTGGGGGCAAGCTGAGGCACCTGTGGAGGGAAGAGGGGAGGAGGCGCATGGCAGCCACCCACACACCCCGGCAGGCGACTCCGAGTTGACTCCGGGGGCGGGGGAAGGGTTATCCTAGCTGGACCTCCTGAGCAGCAGCCTGGGGTGGCTTGGGTGAGTGTCGTGCTGGGGGGGCCAGGGAGGGGGCCCTCGGAACTCACTGCTGCCAGCAGGGAGAGGGCTGGGGGGAGTCCTCTCTGGCCCCCAGCCCTGGGGTAGCCTGCCTGCTGCACCCCAAACTCCTCATCCCCGGTACTACCCCATGCCCTGCACCCCTCCCACACCCCAACCCCCTGCCCCAATCCAGAGCCTGCACCCAGCACCCAAACTCCGTCCCAGAACCCGCACCCAAACTCCCTCCCAGAGCCTTAGGTAGGTGTGTGTGTGTGGGGATGGAACTTGGACCCATTCTGGGCACCACCAAAAATTATACAAACCTGCTGCTCCTGCATAGGTTAACCTTTCCTTTATAGAGCTTGGGTCTTTGATAGGGTTGCCAACTCTTCAGGATTGTCCTGGAGTCTCCAGGAGTTAAAGATTAATCTTTAATTAAAGATTATGTCATGTGATAAAACCTCCAGGAATACGTCTAACCAAAACTGGAAACCCAATTTTGATCGTCAGAGACCATGACTAGGTAATCAGTCAGACAGTAGTTCTCTTCTCAGGGCGTAGCTTTAAAAGGTTGCGTCTGGAGGTGAGAATTTGCATTTTCCTCCCCTCAGATATTTCCTAGGAAAGCCACTTAATTTTGTTTTTCCTAAAAGTTCCCTCTTGCATAGCACATTGTTTAAAACAGTCCCTTGAAGCTCTGAACACTTCCCAAGGTATACACTGGCCACGTGTCTCCCCTAGGGAATTTACGTGCAATCCCACAATAATACATAAATTTTGCATTTATAATGCCATGGACCCCAAAGCTATTTAAACTTAATTCAGTATGATCTCCCAATGATATTGCCATATCTCTCACAAATACTTCCTCCCCACCTCCCAGGCAAATGGCTGGTGCTGCCTGTCCTGCGGGCACCCCCTTACAAAAGGTCTCTGTTGGGAGGGACAGTTGGTGTCTATGAATTGGCAAGGATGGTGTCCCTAGCAATAGGTGCCAGCTTCCCCTCTGCCGGGTGTAGGGTGACCAGACAGCAAGTGTGAGAAATCGGGACGGGGTGGAGGGGTAATAGGCACCTATATAAGACAAAGCTCCAAATATTGGGACTGTCCCTATAAAATCGGGATATCTTGTCACCCTAGCCCGGTGGGTGCTTGACCCCCACCCCCCGCCCCTGCCCCGCCTCTTCCCACCCCTGCACTGCCTTCACCCCACCCCCATTCCACCCCTTCCCCAAAGTCCCTGCCCCACCCTGCCCCCATTCCACCCCCTTCTCCCAAGTCCCTGCCCCTGCCCTGCCTCTTCTCTGCCTCCTCCCCTGAGCGTGCTGTGTCCCCGCTCCTCCACCTCCCTCCCAGAAAGTCCCAAGCACTGCCAAACAGCTGTTAGACGGCGGGAAGTGGGGACATGGCACGCTGGCGGGGGGAGGGGGGAGGGGAAAAAGGAGGCAAGGAGTGGGGAGCTTGGCTGCCCTCGGTTAATTTTTCCCCGTGGGTGCTCCAGCCCCAGAGCACCCACAGAGTCGGCACCTATGTCCCTAGCCTCTGTTTGCCAGAAGCTGGGAATGGGCAACAGGGGATGGATCACTAGATGATTACCTGTTCTGTTCATTCCCTCTGGGGCACCTAGCACTGGCCACTGTCAGAAGACAGGATACTGGGCTAGAAGGACCGTTGGTCTGACCCAGTATGGCCCATCTTCTGTTCTTACCTGAATTGAGGCTTGGAGGGGAGGGGAGGAGAGGCGCTAGAGGCTGGCAGATGTAGTAGTGATCTGAGAAGCTGCTGTGGGGGGGTTAATGTGTGGCTATGCCCCACGCCAGAGGGGGCAGCTCCCCAGTATGGAGTACAGCTCCCCTGGGGGAATCAGAGAGCATGGGAAGCTCAGGAGGGACTGTGGGCTCAGTGGTTTGAGCATTGGCCTGCTAAACCCAGGGTTGTGAGTTCAATCCTTGAGGGGGCCATTTAGGAAGGTGGGGCAAAAATTGGGGACTGGTCCTGCTTTGAGCAGGGGGTTGGACTAGATGACCTCCTAAGGTCCCTATTCTATGATCTGCCCCCTATCCCCCTGCAGCTCCCCTCCTCCCTCTTGGAGAGGGCCCCCCCCGCTCTTTCCCAAAGCCCCACCCCATTCTGCAGCTCCTCTCTCCAGGTCTCTCAGGCCCCACCCTCCAGGGAATAGCAGCAACGCTTTTCAGAATGACCCCTCCCTCTTGCCGTAGGGAAGGAGACGGCCCCTCCCCATCGTGCCATAGGGGGCGGTCCGGCTTCAGCCCCGCCCCTCCCCTCCCTAGCAGGGAGTGGTGTGATTGGCTGAGCCCAAAAGCCGGCCGTCACGTGCGCTGCTTCCCTTGCTGTGACCGCGGGGCCTGAGGGTGGCGGGGCGGCCTGTGGTGGGGCCTGGGGAAGATGAGCGGCGCCCGGCGGAAGGAGGAGCCGCCGCCGTCGCACCCGCAGCAGCACCTGGTGGCCAACGGCGGCGGCGCGCTGCGCGGCTCGGTGTGGGGCAAGGCGCTGCGGAGCGACTCCGCCTGGGAGGACAAGGTGCGGCCGGGGCCCGCGCGGGGTGGCCCGGCCTGGCTGGGCGGGGAGAGAGGGGGCGGTGCTCGTCTCCCCACGGGCGCTGGGGGGGGCTGCTGCCGCCCGCTGGGGGTCGCCCGCGGGCGCTGGGCGGGTTGAGGGGGGGGGGCTGCCGCCGCCCGCGGGGGGTCGCCCGCGGGCGCTGGGCGGGTCGAGGGGGGGGGGCTGCCGCCGCCCGCGGGGGGTCGAGGGGGGGGGGCTGCCGCCGCCCGCGGGGGGTCGAGGGGGGGGGGGCTGCCGCCGCCCGCGGGGGGTCGCCCGCGGGCGCTGGGCGGGTTGAGGGGGGGGGGCTGCCGCCGCCCGCGGGGGGTCGCCCGCGGGCGCTGGGCGGGTTGGGGGGGGGGGCTGCCGCCGCCCGCGGGGGGTCGCCCGCGGGCGCTGGGCGGGTTGTGGATACTTGTAGCCCCTTGAGCTGGGGAAGCCCTTCTTTTTTTTTTTTAATCTGGCAGTTTTTTTGGCACATCCTCAGAAACCCTATTTTGAGTATTTTTCAGAAATCAGACTAGTCATTTCTTCCCGGTGAGACGAAGGCACAGAGACTTGGGGTGAAATTGCAGTGCTCTGTGTTGGAGACAGTCTATGTGCTGATTTTGTAACTTTTCTTTAATAATTAGAGCTATAAAACTTCCCATGGAAGCAGCTAAAGGCATTTTCCAACCGACCCTGCTCTTTAGGACACTATGAATTAATTTGTGCTCATTTAGGCCGGGTCTATGCTTTGAGCTTATATTGGTATAACTACGTTGCTCAGAGGTGTGAAAAGTCCACACCCCTGAATGATGCAGTTATACCAACCTAACCAGTGCTGTCGACAGGAGGGTTTTTGTCAACATAGCTACCACCTCTCATGAAGGTGGATTAACTATGTTGACAGGAGAAGCTCTGCCATTGGCATAGCAGCATCTTCACTGAAGCACTACAGTGGCACAGCTGCACCATTTTAAGTGTAGACCTGTCCTTAACTGTATCAGTGAGCCATGTCTGATGAATGGTGTGAGCTGGGAGGAAGCTGAGATTTTAGAATGATATAGAAGCAGGTAGAGGATGCTTACTGAATAGAGCACCTAACATCATGCACGTACAAGCAATCTCATGTTTTGCATGCATAAAAAGGGAAGGAAGGAAATTGTTAAAAGAAAATCTCTCCATACACGTCTGTTGTAATGAGATGTAGTTGTAGCCATATCAGTCCTATGATATTAGAGAGAGAGGGTGGGTGAGGTAATATCTTTTATTGAGCCAACTTCCGTTGGTAAGAGAGACAAGCATTTGAACCACACAGCTGTGAAGAAGAACTCTGTGAGGCTTGAAAGTTTGTCTCTCTCACCAACAGAAGTTGCAATAAATCTTTCAATAAAACATATTACCTCTCCCACCATGTCTCTTTCACAACGAGAGGTATATGTGGGAACGTGTTAAGTATTGCATGGTGGTCTAGACTAGTTCTGAAGCATGCAATGTTAGTAAAAAAAAAAAATGTCAGTGGCTAGTCTACACTGGCCCTCCTACTGGTGCTGATAATGTTACAGCAGTGCTAAAAGAACAGAGGGTGGATTTCAGAAAACTTCTAGCATAGATGTAGCCTCTAGTGCAGGGGTGGGCAAACTTTTTGGCACAAGGGCCACATCGGGATTGCGCAACTGTGTGGGGGGCTAGGTAGGGAAGGCTGTGCCTCCCCAAACAGCCTGGCCCCTGCCCCCCTCAGAACGCCCGACCCACCCACCCCCCCTGCTCCTTGACCCCTGACTGCCCCGTCCCAGGACCCCCCCCCCCAGCTGCCCCTGGGACCCTACCCCCTCCCTAACCCCCCCTGCTCCCTGTCCCCTGACTGCCATGACCCCTATCCCTGCCCCCGGGACCCCACCCCCATCCAACTCCCCCTGTTCCCTGACTGCCCGCCCCCCGTCCCAGAACCTCCGCCCCATCCAACTGCCCCTGGGGACCCCCTGCCCCATATCCAACCCCGCTCCCCACCCCCTTACCATGCTGGAGCCAGCCACACCGCTGCACTGCCTGACAGGAGTGGCAGGCCAGAGCGCTGCCTGTGCAGCGGCATGACTGGGGGCGGGGTGGCCAGGGGCTAGCCTCCCCAGCAAGGAGCTCAGGGGCCGGGCAGAATGGTCCTACGGGCTGTAGTTTGCCCACCTTTGCACTAGTGCTTGCGGTGGACTTGTCTTGGCTTAAAAATGCTTGCTGGCATTAGTGGTATATTGGCAAACCCTGCTAGTGGAGAGATGGCGTGTACTAGCAAAAGTTGCTTTGTCAATATAGCTTAAACCAGTTACCTGAACAGGGTGGTCTGTACAGGCAAAAGGGCTTCTTTGCTGGTAGGACTGTGTCTACATTAGGACATAGCTATGTCAGTTGAAGTGGTGAAAAAGTTGCACTCCTGACTGGCATAGCCGTACTGGCAAATTTTTAAACTGTAGACCAGACCTAAGGCTAGGTGAGTTTCATTTGGTCATATATACCACCTCTACTACAGAAATAGACAGTTCCCCTGTAATTTTATGTAAAACAAGTCATTTAATCTTTCTCTGCGTAAATTCCCTATCTGTAGTAAATGAGAGTAATACTTTCCTACCTCACAGGAGTGCTGTGAGAATGAACTTATTATCTGTGAGGTGCTCAGATACTATGGCGGTGATATAAGTAGATCTCCAGCTTCCTTTTGCTTCGCGTTCTGTCTGTACATCAGGCTAGTCTTACTGTCACCTTGTGAGTGTCCCAAGTGAATACAATTCCATATTCTCAGTGCAGTTACCCCTTTTATGTCAATCATTTGTTTAGACTACTGGTTTAAAAGGGTTATTTGCTCCTGTTGTTCAGATCTTAGCGTGTAACTGGTTACAAATGTTCAGTGTGAGTTCTACAACTTACGTATTTATAGAGGACCAAAGTCTGCTCTGTTACACCAGTATAAATCCAGAGTAACTTCACTGACTCTGGGTGGACTCTGGATTTATACAAAGATAACTAAGGGCTTGTCTACGCTACCGCGTGGGGTCTATCTAAGATATGCAACTTCAGCTACGTGAATAGCGTAGCTGAAGTCGACTTACTTAGATCTACTTACCACAGTGTCTTCACTGCGGTAAGTCGACAGCTGACGCTCTCCCATCGACTCCACTTGCGCTCGTCATTCTAGTGGAGAACCGGAGTTGACAGGAGAGTGCTCCGCAGTCAATTTTAGATTGACCCCCGCTGGATCAATTGCTGCCCGCCAAACCGGCAGGTAGTGTAGACAAGCCCTAAGAGCAGGATTCAGCTCATTGACTCTGTTTTTAGATTTAAATAAGATTTCTACCTGCACAATCCAAAAATCAAAACTAGGAATAAACATTTGGATGTTTCCTTTGATTATCTCTTGTAAGATGATGGTCATCCAGGTGAGCTATTTGGGGAGTAGCACAGCGTAACTGGTGAGGCTGAGGGCAGGTCTACACTACCACTGCCGGTCAATCTAAGTTGCGCAATTTGTGTTGTTAGTAGCGTGACTCAAATTGACGCAGCTTAGATCTACTTACTGCAGGGTTCACACTACACTATGTCGAGGGGAGATGCTCTCCCGCCGATATTGCTTCCGCCTCTCATTGAGGTGGAATACAGAAATTGATGGGAGAGCGTTCTTTCATCAACTGAGCTTGTCTTCACTAGACCTGCTAAATTGATGCTGCCAGAGTGTCTGTCATGCTGTCATGGCTTAACTCTTCTGCAAATTTTTTCAATTATAAATGTCATGACTGCTCAATAATTGGTTGTGGTTTTCTTTCATTAAAACAACACATTAAGGCCTGGATTCTGCAAAATGGATACATATACCATAAATTGTTCTGCTGAAGTCACTGGGACTACTTGCATGTGTAAATTAAGTTCCTGCATATGTGTTTGCAGAGTCAGAGCTGTGATCTCCCAAATGGGAGCAGAGCGTAAATAATGCAGGGCTGCCGCCGTAACTCCGAGAGCAGTTATTTTCTGTTTTTGTAAAGTTGTATTTGGAGGTGACAGAACCTGTAAAACCATGTAATTTAGGCATGTTACCCATTCCTATTAAAATAAGCCTTAGTATCATTTTATATTAAAAATCAGTATTTTTTCTATTTGAATCAGATACTTTTTTTAGCAATTAAAAAAAAATAACAATACATTTGGAAGAATGTGGGCTGTGATTTTTAGCTAGAATTGTGACATTTTTGCATTTCTTGCTATAAACAAGCTGTGACTCGGAGCGCTTTGTTGTAACAACGCAATCAGCAGGGCAATGGCTTGAGTTTTCAGTGCTGTCAGTCATCGTGCACATAAAAGGCCTTCTCTGAGGTGCCACTGCCAACATGGCAAAGGAATCATTAGAGCTCCTGAGGATGCTGCCACAGTTGAGTCACCAGAGCATCTTTCTTCTGTGTGCAAATGTTTCTTTTAAAAAAAAAAAAATACTCTGAACATGATAGAAGGTGAATTGATTATGAAGATTGCATCATTCAAATAAGAAATATTGAGCTTTTTGGAAAAATTGACTTCAGTATAATATCAGTGCATGGAGAGAGGATGTTAATGCATTATTTCACCTGATTGGCTTCAAACAAGTTTAGATGCTGGGAAGTGTGGAAACCCAAACTACCTTTTACAACCCCATAGGACAGAATTTGGCCTACAGAATTTTTATTAAGTTATGGTAGTGCATCCTGTCTTTAGTGAAGTTGCAAAGGTGTATTTGAGAGCAGAATTGAATTTTGATTTGAAGCATGTGGCAGAATAGGATACAAGCATTCATAGCTTCATGAAGTCTACAAGGAGAACAGGAATAGAAAGTTACACATTGCTGTCACTCAGGTATGACTCTGAATACAGACATGGGATGCAGTTTTAGGTACCGGTAGGTGCCATTTTTAGTCTCTTTGGAATAGAATTGAACTTTAAACAATGCTTTTTTCATAACTGATTTCCCCCCCCCCCTTTTTTTAACAGTCCCATGGAGACTCAAAATCAAAATCTTTCCTTGCTGATGATGGTTTTTTTATCTCCATGATTCATACACACCTGTTTGTCATTTGTGGTTGCTTGAGAGTGCTGATTTGCTGGCAACAGTTGTTTGTGGGTGATGGGAAAGAATTCAAGAATGATGTAGGCTTTTACAAGTGGTAAAGAATATAAATAGCTGAAAAGTTGGAGCTATGAACATTTTTAGTATCTAATTCTAAAACAAATGGACTAAATATCTGTTCTTTGTGTGTCCCACTAGTGGGAGAACTGTAAACTGAAGCCAGAACTTAGAAAAGGGGGTGGGGGGGATCCGTCTATTGCCATTAGATACTTTCAGATACTTTATAGTTTCTTAAAGTATTTTTTCTTTTGAAAAACAATCTGTTCAGAGCCTTGATTTTTTCCAAGTTAGTTGCATGAGGGGTTCTTATAAATGTTTTATCTAAACTAGATATTATATGTGAGATATCAAACTTTGCTGTTTTTTCTCTCTCTTCAGGATGAGTTTTTAGACGTGATCTACTGGTTCCGACAGATCATTGCAGTTATTTTGGGAGTCATCTGGGGCGTAGTTCCACTGAAGGGATTTGTGGGAATAGCAATGTAAGGTTTCTTTCCTCTTATCTGACATGTATTTTTTTTTTTTTTTTTCAGATGTGGCGGTCACAATAACTCTAGGCCATTTTAAAACAGCAAAGCAGTGGGGTGCTGGAAATGCATTAAAGTCTGACATTTCCTTTAAATACTGTATCATAGTCCAAAGGATAAATCACGTGACCTCATGAGCCAATTGGTACCTGTAACTCTTTCCCTCCATCCCCCATTCTGAATAGTTATTTTTTTGCTTTAAAAACCTCTCGGAATTACTGGAGAAATATCCAACTTCTGTCTTAGAGCAGTGATTCTGAATATTTTCCATACCATGACGACTTTTCCCCATACTGGGACCCCCTGTCCCGTGTAACTGGGATCCATATGGGAAAGGCAGGGTGGTTACGACCCCGATAATTGTTTGCAGCTTCCAAGTTGAGTACCCTTGTTGTACAATGTGTTCTGTACAGTCCCACGAAGGGTGTGTGTTCCTTTTGAAATGAAAAAAGTGTCTCCAAAACAGTAGAAAATGTAAATGGTAACAAGCAAAACATCATTCTTGGGGGTCTTCTGCTGTTCTCTCATGAGAGATACTATTTTACCAAAATGTGTACCTTCAATATCATTGGAAGGGGCAGGGGCATCGAAAATTAACTTTAAAAAAAAAAAAAATTATATCCATGCATATATATAGTAAAACCTGTAATCTGGTTAGATGTATGGGATCCTTGTTCCCTTTTTATTAAAGATATCAAAGTGTTATAGTGAGCACACTAATTAATTTAAAAATGTTATAACAGGGTTTGTAAAGTTTACCAGCCACCTATGAGTTAAAGGACCAAGCCTGCTAGACAGAAGTAAATACAGAAGATGGGAGGGGCACCAGGGGCGGTACTCTAGGTGTTGAAGCGGGGTAGTACTGGGATTTCATATGGGGTGCTGTCCCTCAGTTCTGATGGGGGACTCCGTATTTCTATCTGCCTGTGGCTAGTTGATGTCTTGAAAACTTAGCTTTACACCCCTCTAGGTGCTGGAAGGGAAGTTTTCTGTCTCCTCCCCTCTCTCAGCACATCTTAGGTGCTGCAAGAAGGCAAGGGGGAGGGTAGGTAGTCTCTGGTTCTCTACACTTTCAGACTGTTTTTGACCATGGGGCGGGGCGTGGGTGAGTCAGTCTTCTCCAGTTCCTGCTTCTGCTGGTGCTCATATTTTTCCCAGCAGCAGCAGTGTGACATTGATACAATTTTGGAGAGTTGCATTGTTGCTCACATGGTTCATAACAGTAGCACTGAACCTGACTAGTCTTGTTAATACCATTGTGAAACCACATGGGAAAGCTCTGAGCAGCAGAGACATTGAGGCTGTTTGCAGACTCCGGAAGAAAATGCTACATTGTTTTGCATCTTGAAGATCATCTTCACAACTCTTAGGGCTAGAAACACTTTGTTTTACTGGAAGCTTAAATTCTGCAGAAATTGAGGGGTAAGAGCCCCGGGGAAAGCTTTATATTAACCACTGGAGAACTGGTTTTTCAGTCCCTGTTATAAATAGTTAAAACTAAAGTACAGTTACAACAGATGAGAAATACACTGTGTTCTTGCTTCTGTTCACTTACTTGTTTAGTGTGTCTTCCATCTGTTTGTGTAAATGAGTTTGTGTGGAAGGTTATAAAAGTAACTGAAGCTGATATTTGGTAAACAGTGGAATCTTCCACACTGGGGAGCTTGTGTTTAACAGTTTCTTAATGTGCCAGAAACATGTAATGCAACTACGATTATTGTAGGTTCTCTGGCAAATGTTATGCATGTTCTCTTTTTAAGAGCAACATGGAAGGCAAGAGTCCTGAGTGTATCTGGCACAGAGCTCCAGTCTTTTTCCACCCTTATCCTTTCATCCCACACAACTTTTCTTGCAAGAAGTGCACTGTTTGAAGGCAAGTTTTCACTTCCCAGGTTATCCCAATCCTGGGTCTCTTGAGGCCAGATTTAACTGTGCACTGGAGCTTGTGTGATCTCTGGGACAGGCTGATGGTTGTCTGAAGTTACACCCTAGCTGTGGTGGCCCTTAGCGCTTGCCAGGAGCACAGAATGTGCCCAGGCCACATCAGATCCCCCCTCTGGTCTGTCCATGCCTGTCTCCGTGCTGTACCTGGCTGTAGGGACCCCCTTCGCACTAGCTTAGGAGGCAATAAAGTGCGGTCCCAGGAAAACAGCAGGTTGGGCCCTGCGTGTTTTAGGGTGAGATGAGCTCTGTTAGGCTTGGGTTTACTTTACTAAACTTAACTGGTGCTGCGACAGAGAGGCTGATAGTGTATTTAAGTCCTGGGGTTTTAGCTTTTATTCTGGTGATCTCCTGAGCATTTAACTACCAATCCCTGCCTCTAGGGCCACAAATCTGTGCTCTACTGGCAGTGTGTGATGGTGGTAATCTTAGGTTTGGATAAGAACTTGTTCCCTGCTACAACTATATGAAGCCAGACTGTACGTGTACTTGTAGATCCAGCACTTGACAGGCTGGGGAAAAAGTGGGTAGAGTTAACATTCCCTGCACTGGAGAGAATCCGCTCTTGTATGCTTTCTTTCCAGAAGGCAGAAGAATTTGAACTGGAGCCTCTCGCAAGCTGGGGACAGGAGGAGAACATCCTACTCCTTGGTTGTAATGTTGATTAGATCATTAGACGGTTTTATCCTATAATTTGGAAATGATGGCTCCTAATATCTTTGTCCCCAGATTCTGCCTGATCAACGCTGGCGTCCTATACCTCTATTTTAGTAGCTTTCAGCAGATAGATGAGGAGGAGTATGGAGGCACATGGGAGCTAACGAAAGAAGGATTCATGACATCGTTTGCACTGTTTTTGGTAATTCCCTCCCTTCCTCCCTGCTTCCTTTCCAGTTGTTCCAGTTACTGCCTGTGGAGTAGTAGTGATGAGATGAGATGTGAGTGAGTAGGAACGCACCATGGAATCCTAGGTAAGGGAGGGATAAGGGGCAGAAACTTCACAGCTAGGGGAAAGAATGCACGTTAGCAGTTGTAAGGTCAGTTTATTCTTAGTGTTCCCCCTCTCCGGCTAGGGGAGGTTGCCAACACTTTGGAGGATAGAGTTAAAATTCAGAGGGATCTTGATAAATTGCAAAACTGGACTGTAGACGACAAAATGAATCCAACAAAGACAAATGTAAGGTGTTACGCTTAAGGAAGAAAAGCCCAATGCACAAATACAGAAGGATAACTGGCTTGGCGGCAGTTGCTGAGAAGGATCTGGGGATTGTGGTGGATCACAACCTCAACACGAGTCAGCAATGTGATGCTGTTGCAAAAGAAGCAAATGCAATTTTAGGTTGCAAGTCACAGGAGGTGATAATACTGCTCTACTCAGTGCTGGTTAGGCCTCGGCTGGAGTACTGTGTCCAGTTTTGGTCACCAGTGTATAGAAAGAACGTAATGAAACTGGAAAGGATCCAGAGGTGAGCAGCAAAGATCAAAGGGATGGAATGCCAGCCATAGGGATGGAATGCCAGCCATATGAGCAAAGGCTGTAGGAACTAGGTATCTTTAGTATGGAAAAGGAGATTAAGGGGGGACCTGGTAGGGGTCCTCAAATACTTGAAAGGCTGCCATAAAAAAGATGGAGAAAAGTTGTTCTTGCCACAGAGGGCAGGACAAGAGGCAATGGGTTCAAACCACAGCAGATTTAGATTAAATCTCAAGAAACATTTCCTAACTGTGAGAACAGTAGGACAATGGAACAGACTGTCTGGGGAGGTTGTGGAAGCTCTTCCACTGGAGGTTTTCAAAAGGAGGCTGGGTAGCCATCTGTCTTGGATGGTGTAGA
Source organism: Natator depressus (assembly GCF_965152275.1). Taxonomy (NCBI): domain Eukaryota; kingdom Metazoa; phylum Chordata; order Testudines; family Cheloniidae; genus Natator; species Natator depressus. Next base: position 25,750,927 of record NC_134246.1, read on the forward strand.
CACAACAAATCCTGCATCTTGGCAGGGGAGTTGACTAGACCCTTCTAACCCTGTGGTTCTATGATGATGGCAGTGCAACTTTATTTTTAAAATCTGCTCCCCATTTCCATCAGGGTGTAATCTAGAGCATTGGCATTTGTTATATTGAATTCACTGCTCTTATTTTTCAGGGTCTTTGCTATGACTCGGTAATACTGCACCTTTAAAATTTTTCTTCTGTGCACCTCTCCCCCACCCCCAAAAGTACCTGTGATCCCATTTGCGGCTGTTTTGAAGCTGCATAGATTCTTTGGTGGCACTTCAGTATGGGGCAAGCCAATCAGATGGCAGACTGCACTTGTCTGTGGTATGTGACATTCCTTATAGCTGTCTGCAGTGGCCCCAAAGTTGAAATTTAGTTTCCTGTCAAGTAAAGTGGCCTCTTATTGAGAACAGTGAGGGATTTTTGATGGTAAAAATGACTTACCCCATGAAGTTGCAACTTGGATTCTGTTTGTGGTTGTGCCTCTAGCACCGCTCACAGCACTAGCAGGGCTCATTGAAAAATTCATCCTTTTTTGTGATAAGGGGGAGGGCAGTAAATGTTTGAAACTTTTCCACAGGGGCTTGATTAACCTTCACTTTCTCTCCTTGTTTGTCCCTTCTTCAGGTTGTTTGGATAATCTTTTACACTGCCATCCACTACGACTGACAGCCTGCAGCCCTTGCCTCCCATTCCAGTCTTCAATAAATCCAGGAACATTTTAATAAATCAGAGCCTGTAATGGACTGGTGGGAGATGAAAATCAGCCACCTTTTTGTACCAGTGGTCCGAGGAGCCTGGAACAGCCCCAGCTCCCCTAACAGAGAAGCCAGTCCGTCTTGATTTTATACAAGTGTTGCTTATTGGAACTTTTTAAAAAGCCATCACAATTTTTGAAAGCCGTTCAAGACTATTCAACTTTTGAACTTTTTCCATGACTTTATTCAATAACTGTAACAACCTCCTGTGTGCTAAAGGGTGAATCTATTAATTTAATTTGTGTAAGTTACCTCACCCTCTGGATGAAATCTGTCATTAAATTGTGACTTGTCTTCCATTGTTGTCCTTCAGACATAGTTTTAAAACAGCAGTCACTAAGTTACTTTCAGTGGAGAACACTGCAGCATTCAAGTAGTACATGGAGTTCAATGGTTGCCCTTGGCTTCTTTGAAGATAATTAAAGATGTGATTTATTTGAGTAAAATGACTATTGTTACCATATTTTTTAAATTAAGAATCATTTGATCACCAGAATTTTCAAATGCTCTTGGCTAAAAACATGGATTTTTAAATAATTTTGCTGGGGAGAGTTAGTCATTTGCTTTGGGAATGTTTAACTTGTAAACAGTGTTCATCATGTTTAGGACCTCCATCATGTTTCTGCTAGCCCAGAGGGCTACCAACTCCGTTCCCGGAGCCTACCTCAGAGTTCAGTAGTCTAGATGGACAAAATAATTCCAGAGGCATACTTTTAAATGTCTGAATTTAACTGCTTAAAATCTTAATTTTTTATATGGTGTATATATAAGTTAATGGGGTTCAAATTCTGTTTATTGACAAATGCAGGAGACTAAAAATAGGTACAATTGAGGCAGCTAATGTCATAGATGCAGAATTATGAACTCTTTTAAAAGAGGCATTTTCCAAGGAGCAGATGGCCTCCAGATTTCAGTGTTGATCTCTTCATGGTACTGAGCAAAGCACCATCTAAACCAGATATTGCTGAGCTATCCCATCAGTTTAGAGCTACTCCTGAGTGTTGCCATAAAGGTTAGCTGGGGGCTGTTACTTCTCTAAAATGCTTAAGTATATATCTTTTCACAACTTGTATTGACAGCAGTAACATGCACAGTGCTGCCTACGCAGTTATCTCCAGGAAGCAGTGCCACCATGTGGTTTGGTTGTAGAATCGTCCCTGCTGTTCTAACCTGTAGTTCACATAAACTTGGGGAAGGTTTGTACCAAGATTGCCTTATGGTGAGAACTTGACCTACTTTTAATATTCTCTTGTTGAAATCCTACATTGTTTCCTTGTCCCTCTCTTCTGAAAGCTCAAGAGCCCAGAATTCTTATGTTTGCATATAAAGTTAGGCACCTAAATAACAGTTTTCAGTGCTGAAAGTAGGAAAGTGTCCCCTGCATTTCCCCCCAAACTTTAATAGGGAGGATATCTACTTTGGGAAGGGAGAGATGGTTAACTACTAGGTCCCTGCGAGCTGTGGAAAAAGAGGAGCTGAGGCTTGCTGCTATTGCAGTCTGAGTTGCCAGTTTAAAAAGTGAATGATCTCATGCAGACTCCTAAACGTGCTGCTCTCTTGTGTGTGTAAGATTTAAACCCTGCTATGATTTTCTCCTCCTCAGCTGTAAGCATTAATTTCCTTTGAGAAATGACCTGTCCACTAGTTTTAAGTTATTCTTTGCTATCATCAGGTTGTGCGTTTCCTTAATTATCCCCACCCATCAATAAAATAAACCATTGTATACTTGAAAGCAATCTATTAAATGTCACCTGACTAACCAGTTGTGTGGCTTCTATCCTCTGTCTTCTGAGTATTACAGAATGTTGGGAGCATGGGGCTTTTTTAATACCCTGTTTTGTGATCACTAATGTTGATCTGGAGCCCATGGTGTATAATTTGTCTCTTGGATCTGTGTCTCAGATCTGTGTCGACATATACCCTCCAGAGGGGCAAGGCAGCCGCTGGGATTTAAAACCTCATCTTCACTGGTAATGAAACGAGAACTGACCACTTCCCTCACTGCAAGCCTTGCATCCCTGTAGCATACCAGTTCTTGTGCTATGGTTGGCAAGCTCTGGTGGCGCTTTGGAGCTGGGCACAGAAGCGCTGTGGGAGCCCTGCAGACTGGGTTCTCTGTAAGTTTGCCCCAGGTTTGTGCATTTTCTTTGTGACTCCGTGCATTGCTGTAAAACTTGCGAAGTGTAAATTGGTGCATAGCTATTGTTGGCCCATGAACTCTCCCTTTTTATCATCCTGAGTGGAGAAGACAGGAGCTGGAGAGAGTGACTCTGCCCATCTCCTTACCTTGCTGTTGGACTGAGTGAGATCTGAAGTACTTCATCTGGCCCCCATCACTTTGGTACCAGAGCACCTCCCAGTCTCTAGTGTATGTATCCTCACAACACCCCAGTGAGGTAGAGCCGTGCTATTATCCTTACATGGCAACTGACTTTGGAACACCCAAGAACTGGCTAGTGAATGCTCATGGTAAAAGTGAGGTAAACATAGGAAGGGATTTTTATGAAGTCTTCTGGTTTGACTTTTCAAAATGAAATAGATACAGAAACATGATGTGCAAAAATACAACCATGATTGAGACAGATACAGTCCCGTGTGTTCAAACCCCAGTGGACTGAAATGTATTGATAGGGTTATTCCTTTCAGGAAGGGGAGATGCTTGGGGACAGTAGCTGCAATCTGTCTTGGTGCAGTGTTCTCCAATGGTTAGAGCTAGAAGGCAGACATGCTAGGTCCTATTGCCAACTCTTGATTATTAAAAGCTCATTTTTGGTGCAGTTCAGGGTGTAAAGATGGAGAAGCCTTCCCCAAGAAGCTTACCACCCAAAAGTTGAAAGATGGATAAGAATGCCCTGAGTGACCCAGAGGATGGTGTGGAGGGAGATGGAAGTGGGGTATGTCTTGAGAATTCAGGAGAGATTTAAAGGAAGAAGTGTGGCGGCCCGGAGCACTGGGCAAGGTGGGTCAGTCTGGGCATAGGGGACAGCCTGGAAGAGATCATGAATCTCAGAGTGGGAGAAGGAAAAGGAGGAGCTCGGTGATGGGCAGTAGTAGTGAAAAGAGAGATGTGTTGGTCAATGAAACAATATGAAAGCTGGGCAGCACTGTGCAGTGTCTTAGAGGTCAGGGATGTTATCGCTGATTTAGTAGGTGATGAGGAGGCAGTGGAGGAGAGCAGCACGGTCTGAGTAGCCAGCAATGAAGCGGATTTCAGCTGCTGCAGTTGGATGGAGGAGGAGGAGGCGTATCCTAGTCTAGGTAGTAAATAACTCAGGTGACTGCTCATTTAAGGATGAGTGAGGCAGAGATGTGTTAGCGAGATGTTGTTGTGGAGAGGTTTGACAACAGCCTGGATCTCTGCACAGAGAGGATTTAAAAATAACCCCATGAATGTGAGCCTGGCGAGCAAGGAGGTTGGTGGATTGACAATGCAGAGGGCTTAGGAGCAATCAGGAGCCCTGTTCTAGCTGTGTGGTGTTGGAGGAAGAGGTAGGAGGATGTGGTGGAGACAGGAAAGGAGCCTGGGGAGAAGCTGGAGTAGAGAGGGAGGCTCGAGAAGTGGGAACTGAGGCCAGTCACTGTAGGCCAGTTTGGGCACCGAATGGTCAAATGAAATAAACAGCACCCATCTCCGTGACAGAGTACCTGCAGAACCCAGCAAAACTCGACTGTTTAGCACCTTTGGGGAGTCTGGTGTCTTCTAGATAGGTGCCCACCCTTAAGAACCCCAGTCTGGAAAATGTTGGCCTTAGCCTCTGTGCCTCGAAAATGGGGCTAAGGCTGTGTCTACGCTACCACTTACATCAGTATAACTTATGTGACTCAGCGGGGTGAATAAGCCATCCCCCGTGAGTGACGTAAGTTACATCAACCTAAGCGCCAGTGTGGACAGCACTATGGTGGTGAGAGAGCTTCTCCCACCAACGTAGCTATGGCCACTCATTGTGGGTGGATTAATTATGTCAACGGGAGAGCTCTCTCCTGTCAGCTTGGAGCAGCTGCACTAGAGAGCTTACAGTGGTGCAGCTGTAAACTCTAGTGTAGCCATAGCCTAATGCTCTCCTTTGTATCACTGAGGTCCTCTGGGGAAAGGCAGTCTGTAAAGGGCAGCACTGTTTGTGGTGGTGACACAAAGTGGAGTGGGTCTGAGTGTGAGATGGATTTTTATACTCCAAATAGCAGAAGGTCAGCAGTCCCTGACTCTGCACCCTGGGCCTATAACACAGGAGCAAGAGGTGGTATAAATTTACAGAGCACTTAATATGGAACCAATAAATGTATCTGCCACGCTACCCAGCAGACACTTGAGGTCAGAGACTTGCAGGCAGGAGCACACTGCCAACACTGCCTCAGCTGGAAGCAGAGTTAATGGGAGAATAAAGACCTTTCCAACTACTGACAACCAAGCTGTGGGCAGCAGGAATGAGATGCTGAGTTTGTGGAAGTGAGTCTCCCGAGCCCCGACTGGCTCTCTGCATTCCAACTTCCAGCCAGCCCTAATAAATGCAGCCAGGAACTGGGATGAGTCTACAGGTCAAAGGAATGAATCGCTCTGCCAGCTGCATGGCCATGGGATTGTGCCTCTGCAGAAGGCAGCAGATGGTTGGGGGGAGGCAAGGGGAGTGTCCAACATCTGGGCCCAACTCAGCTTCTGCCATGAGATGAAATCAGGTGACTTCCTCCCACTCAGCCAAGCATGCTGGCTGGGATGTGGAAATTTGCAGGGATGGAAAGCCAAGTGTAAAATCTATTAACCCTTCCAGGGTGGCATTTTCGAGCCGGCAGCAAAGCAAACAGCCCTGGTCCGTGCAAATTATATAGTAAGGAGCTGCGCTGAGGAAGTGGCATTGCCAGGCACATTATCAGTGAGTAACAACCATACCAAGAGGGTGGCACCCGTGGCGTAGCTCTGTTTCAGGTAAACACGTGATTACAGTAGGTTCACCCCAGGGTAAATCTATTGACTTCACTGCTTTTGTAGCAGGGATGTATCTGGCCCATGTTTGGCAGTGCTTCTAATGCCAATACAATGAGCTGTGTTGGTTCAGCCTGGGAGGCGGCTGTGGGCAGGAAGCTATAAGGCTATAAATTTCCCTTCCTGGGATTTGCAGCTTGGTGCTGGCACCTTTGTCAGGTAAGCTTCCAACCTGCTCCCATTTCTGCCCTTGAGCAATGTCACAGCTCAGTTAGAGATGTAGTTCTTGCTGTGATGGGCCTTTCTAGACATTCTCTGGCTATTGAAGAGCACAAACTGAACTCCACTGAGCAATGGAAGACTTGCATCCCCCATTAATAAATGATCCTGAGCACTTCATCAGTGCATCTGTCTGAGTATCTCACAGCCCTGTACAAAGAAGGGCAAAGAGCAGCAGCAGTTCCATTTCAGGATGGAGAAACCAAGACGTGGCTAACTTAAGTGACTTCCTCAAGACCAAGCAGCTGAATGTTCAACCCTGTCTTGTTTCCAAAAGCAACTGATACCCTAGATTAATAAACTGCAAAATTCAATGGAGACCTGCCCTGTATTTAAAGTCATCCCCATAAGTGCAGGAATCACTCCTGTAACATCAAGTAGGCAGCGTGGCCTAAGGGAGAGAGCACTGGACTGGGACTCAGGAGCCCCCTAAACATGAATTTAGCCCATAGTGTTTAAGTGACTCAGCCAGGATTGATGAGAGACAAAGCCAGGTTAGAACACAGCACTTATAGAATATCAGGGTTGGAAGGGACCTCAGGAGGTCATCTAGTCCAACCCCCTGCTCAAAGCAGGACCAATCCCCAATTTTTGCCCCAGAACCCTACCCCCTCAAGGACTGAACTCACAAGCCTGGGTTTAGCAGGCCAATGCTCAAACCACTGAGCTGTCCCTCCCGGCTTCCCAGTCCCATGCTGCTTTGCTTCAGCATGAGTCTACACCATGTGTTGGCTCAATGTTGGCAGGAGTTCAGCTCGCATTGTAGTTAATGGGAGCTGCAGCTGCTTGTGCCAGGGCTGAATTTGGCCTGATGTCATACTCAAAAGGCGCAGCACTAAAATTATTCCTGCTACAGAAAGCACCCCTCTCCAACTCCATATCGCTTTAGGTAGACGTGAACGAACTGTCCTTCCAATGACTGACCAAATGAAGACCGTATCCGAGTCTGGTACGAAAGGGAATTCAATGGCCTGTTTGTGGTGGTCACAGATCCCACTGCGTGAACAATTGGGGCTCCAGCCAAAACCCAAGCCGCAGGAGTTGCCTTCAGAATGCAAAAGGCCCTTCTAATTGTGAAGCATAAATCTGTTTTACAACATAGTCTTTGTGTGTTTCAGCTTAGTAGGGCTATAATGCTGCTGACCTCTCACAAACTCAGAAGTGAATGGCTGGCCCTGCTACACTTTCATTGCTATTTTCTCCCATGACTATTCTACGTTCTATTCTATGTAGGTTCTTAGACTGCGCTCCTCACTGTAGTACCTGTAGCCCCATGAAACAAAGTCTGGTAGCAATAAGTGAAAGACCACCTTGATTTTGGGATAGTTGTCTGAACAAGCAGTGTGTAAAGTACAGGTACATGCACGTGAAACATCTCCGAAGAATCTCCTCGAAAACTCTTCCACCTGCTTGAGATCCATGGTGGCAAACTCTTCTGGAGTTGAGGCCAGGTTGAGGGCAGGCCTGTACCAGGGGATGTTGATTTCTTTCTCTTCCCCTAAAGGGAGAGACAGCCTAAGCTAACGGGAAGGGGAACGCTCTCGTTGCAAAAGCTGAAAGGCGCTAGTGCCAGTTGGAGAAGCACCCTGAAGGCTGCAAAGTCTATTTTTGCTCCTCAGAGGGGGTGTTTGTGGTAGGGGAATGGGTGCATGCAGAGAGCAAGGTGACTTACAGCTGGTACAAGAGTGCTCAGTGTCTGTATAGATGTAAATAGAGTTCATAGGTAAGGTGCCAGTAGATGGTTCTCTAGAATATACAGCACAGCTCCTGGGTTTTGTAGGGCCAATTAAATGTGTCCTTGTGTATCACAAATTGCTTCCTCTGACAGCTGTGTGTATCTGCTTCTAACTGCCATTAGCAATGTCTTGGATGGGTTCCAGGGGATTGGCAATGAGCAGAGCAACAAAACCTGGGTCTATGTGCATTAACTAGCAGGAACAGTAGACTCCAACTTCAGATCTGGATCAGCGGGGGACAAAGACGCAGACACCCTTCATGTGGATGACCCCAGCATGCTCAGTGAAACAGCAAGAACAAATCCCCTGCTAATAAATGTGTGATCCAATCCTTGGCAATGCAAGCTATAGCCTTCCTGCAACACATGAGTAAAAATGGTACCTCTGTTGCCTCGTCTGCCACTAAGACTGGCTTCCCACATCTACGGTAGACAGCAGCCCTTGTTCTAAAATCACTAGCCTTTGTGTGTGGTCTGGGGTGAAACTTTTTTCTGATGAATCGTAAATTGCATTTTGGGGGGGAATGAAGCTATCTGTGAATTTGGAAACTTTGGGAATGTCCATTTTGAAATGATATTTTCCAATCTATTTGAACAGACGTTCAAAATGTTTCATTGACAACTTCTTTGGTTTTTCTTTTGGGCCAGGAAAACTCAGTTTTGGTTCAAAACTGACCTTTTTTCAGCTATTTTGGTTCAGACACCAAAAGGAAAATCAATTATTCACTCGAGTCCATGTGTATTAATAGGGTGGGAAGAGCAAGAAAAGGGTGGGGGCAACTTTGGATTAACAAACAAAGCAAACCTGGCTTTTAGCAAGGGTTTGACAGCCAGGTTCTCCCCCAGGAGTGTTTTGAGGAATTCCTCTGGCTCTAAAAACTGAAATGGGCATCAGACCAGCAATGGTGCCTTGTCAGTATTTCAGAGTCCAATGCAGTATGAGACATGTGGAAGTGCATGGCACTGTAGCCCCATCATTAGACACCAGCATTAAAACCTTTGCTTTGTCCTATGAAACCTAGGAACTGTGCAAAATGTTCTTGAGCATCACCGACTGGCACCTTAACTATATATATAATCACTCCTGTAACAGGTGGTGACAAAATCTGCCTGTTTTCTTTCTCTCTCTTTTAAATACACTTACTCCTCTCGTGCAAATGAGCCTTTCGAATGAGCACCATTGCAGTGTCTTATGCTATAGTCCCAGCTAGTTCACAGGAGACCACAGCATGAAGAAGATCCAGAGAAAAGCTGGAGTACGAAAGGACTTGCCAAGCTATGGTACTGTGGGCTATTTATGAAGTTACACCAAAACACCACTCAGTTTAGCAGTAGTATCTCAGATCTCACTGTCCTGCCTCCGCTGTATATAAGAAATCCCTGTGGTACTATGTGAAATGTGTTGCCCTTTTAATGCAGGGTTGTTGTAGCCATGTTGGTCCCAGGATATTAGAGAGGCAAAGTGGGCGAGGCAGTATCTTTTATTGGGCTAACTTCTGTTGCTGAGGGAAATGAGCTTACCCAGAGCTCTTAAACAGGAGTTAAGTAGCACATAGACTTTATGCTGGCCCTCCACATTGGGGTTAATTTCCTCCTGGTGATGGAGGCTCCTGAAGACCTCTGGATGCAGCAGTCATTTTGATACATCTCTACCACTGCTCAACAGTCTAGGAAGAGGGAGAAAATTGCTACTGTCTTCTTGCTTGGAGCACAGATGCTGCATTCCTCCCAATGGGTGCCAGTCAGTTTCACTATAGTTCATAGTAAATTTTGAGTTAATTTCACTGTCAGGTTCTCCCACCCCAGCAGACCCTGCAAAGTCTGAGTTGCAAACACTGGACCATAGGGTTTATTTGTTTCACAAAAACTCTTCTTGTAGAACTGTTCCCCCTCCCCCGAATATTTTGACTGTTTCTTGTAATAATTTATTTTTGCAGAACCTGAAGTTGTGGCCAAATTTGACTAGACATTGTCCCATTCAGGTTTCAAATAACCAACCAATAGGATTGTTTTAAAGCCAACCTAACCCTTTTAAGCTGTGATTGCAGAGAGCACCTGGCAGGCGTAGTGTGACCATAGCTGTTCCATCCCGTGAGACAGGGTGCTGACGTACATCTTGCATAGGCTGCATGCATCAGAAGAGCCCTGGTGGAATCCCCACTATGAAGGAGTTACAGTAGTAAAGCCTCTTAAGTTCTCGGTGCTTTGCCTGGAAGCTAGGCACAGTGATCCCAGAAGAGAAAATGCTCCTTATACAGTATGAGATGCAGTCCCAGTCTATAAACAGGTGAGCATCTATTAAGAAAAAGTGCCAGCCTCAAAAGGCCCAAATTTTTGCTTCTCTGAATCAAAATTTCAAAGTTAGTGCAATGGGGCACATGCAAAAGGAGGGCTCTTAAGAAACCTCGTCTTTGTGCATGCAAAGAGAGGATTCTATAGGTGCAAGGGGTGCACGGACATCTCTGGGTGAACAGCTGAATCCAGATGTGAAATGCAAGCACTGCTTAACGTGGCTTTGACTTTGTGGATTGTATTTCATTCTCTCCCTCCCTCCCTCTCTCCCTCCCCCCCTTTGTTTACTTTTTTTAAATCTCAGCTTACGTTTAAGGAAAGTACAATATCCCCAGTTTTCCAGGCCTTTTATGGGATCTATGCATACTTCAGACCAAGAAAGATGTGAAGGGAGCTATTCTGCTTCCCCTCTAATATTACAACCTTTCATGCAGATGCTGCAACGTATTCCTTCCTCTACCCATTTCCATTCAATTCATTGGATGGGATTTTGGGCTTCCTTCAGAAATGCGTTTTCTGTCTCCCTTCCCCCACCCTGCTCCTTTTTATATGTGAATTTAATGCATGTGAAGGGTGCTGATGCCTTGTAAACTGTACCCTTCTATCCACCCACTAGGTACAGGATGGACAGTGGCAGAGCAAGCCTGGCACCAGCAACATACCTCAATCCTGAGCTGCAAGGAGCACCAAGAGGGGGAGTCCAGGCTCTGTAGTTCATTCAGTCCATGGCCTCTTTCTGAGACTGACAAGAAGTGCGTGATTTTTGTGATGCTGATGTCTGTCTGCTAAGAAATGAACTGAGACTCACCCCCCCCACTCCCATACAAAAACAGGTTATTTCCCATGGAAGCCACTCAGCAACCATCCTATTGTAAATTCAACCTGGCTTCTACAACCACTTAGGAATGTGCTTAAATTCCACTATTAACTTGCATAAAGTGTTTGTAGGATTGGAGCCTTATCGTGCAAGGTCTTCAAGGCAGGAACTGTGTCTTCCTATGTGTTTGTACAGCACCTGGCACAACGGGACCTTGATCCTGAGCAGAGACTTTGGGTAATACCATAAAACAAATAATAAAAAGAATACGTTTCATTCACTATTTGACCTAGGTTGCAGATGAAAGGCTCTTTATCTCACTCCCAGTCCTGAGCCATCTGGGCCTTTTGGGATACACTTAAAGGCTGTTTAAATCCCACCATGACAATGAAATTTCCCCTCTCCAATTATTATGCAAATCCTGTGGAGTCTGACAGGGTAGTAGAACCTGTTTTGATGTAACCCACAATACAAAACATTCTGGTCAATTAATTCAGTGGGAGTTTTGCATACTGTGCACATGAATGATTGTAATAAGTAGCAGCCATAATCATAATTTACATGGGGATACATAGGCTAGTTTATGTTGCTCAGTCATAAAATGCAATGTGCAGTTATTGTGCATACCCATTAGCCTCTGATCGCTTACATAACCATGCCATTTCAGTTTAGGCTCGTCATGTGTGGGGCTTAACTATAAAAGAATCCAATCTAAGTCATGGAGCTACTAAAATGCAACATTTTATTATTAAAAATGTAGATTAAAATATTCAGATGGGTAAAAAGAGATTAAACAAGAGCTGGTCAAAGAGAGACAAATTTTCTTGACTTTTTTTGTGGAAAAAATGTTTTAGCAAACTCTAGTTGAAATTCTAGATTTGTTCCCCTTCTGGAGGTAAAAGTTGACAGCTGTGGGCTGCTCGCTGTCTGCAATGCTGAGCAGGAGGGGTCACATTTCCAAACACATTTGCTAAGATGAACCCCAGAACAGAACTTGCTTGTGCAAACAGTCACTTTAACCGTGCATCAGATATGTGAAACAAGCAGCTGTGGAGAAGCAACTGTGCACACTACACATGCAACTGAATGTGTGTATGGGAACGTCTGTGTGCACGCACACCTCTTGTCTGTTTTGTGATAATGTGTTGGTGTTGGAAGTACAATTTAGGAGCTGGTGTGTTAAAATGTGGCCCTATGTGTACATTCCAAGCATCTTAAGGCTTCTTTGGCCAGAAGGAACTGTACTGCAACACTGGGCCTCAAAGTGAAGTTCCATATTGAAAGGTGTGTGGCCCAAGTGGCTAGGCTGGCTGCTCAGATACGCGGGAGCATTGCAGGCTGGGGCCCATAGGCTCAGTGGCCATATGTCTGTACTGAAGATGTGAGAAGCCACAGGCTGCCCCAGGCCTAACCTTCCTGAATGGGGAAAGGATAAATAGATATTGTTATGCTGGAAAGTGCTTACAGCTGCCATCAGGTGAGTCTCTGATCACTAGACTAGACAATCACAGCCCAGTTAAAGTCAATAGGTGTGCTAAGCACTCTTCTTTCAGACTCAGTGGAAGCAGCAAAGAAGCCCCTTTATGTAGAAAGAGATCTGGAAACAAAAGAAGCTACCGCCCAAGGCAATGGGCCAGAGGGCAAGGCCTGAGCAGAAGGTAAGATATATGGGCTGTGGGGTTCCTGATTGCAAACACAGAGGCTGTGGGGTTGTTTGGCAGGCTGTATGGGTGAGAGGAAAGCCAACTACAAGCCAGAGAAGCAGACAGACAGATCTCCTTGAGCATGGAATACTTTGGAAAGGCAGGCTTGGGGATTTCTGAGCAAGGGAACTGCGTGCTGCTGTTTGGTTCTACTGCGTTCAGGGAACCAGGCTGGTGTGTCTATCCTTTGTCCATAAACAGGATTGCACCAAACAACGTACCTGGAGCATCATAATGGAAACAATCCTGCATGGCTAGCAGCTTGGGGCAGAAGACACAACCATATGGCTCCTGTTGGAAGGGCGGGAAGGACAAGTTCAGCTAATTACACTGTTACCCACTGCCTGAGGCCTGTACAAAGGCTGAGCCGGGCGGTTCAGTAACACACTTCTACCAGGGCAGCTCCCCTAAGGCAGGTGCAGACTGTGCCCACAGTGGTGCTGAGGGGTCACATCTGCTTAGCCCGGACTGACATCCTGGCACCAGTGCAGCCACTGGCAGAACTCCCCCTAACTGCAAAGGGCCCAGGGTTCACCAGCCTGGTTAGCCACCCAGCACAAGGGGCAGGCAGACACCCAGCTCCCTTGCACCATCCATGGCCCCTGACTCCTGGTGGGGTCTTTGGCTGGGGAGAGGGTGCAGAAACGGGGGTGATCGTGCCTTGGATGCCCCTGGTCCAGCAACAGGGGCGCTGCTCCCATGCAGGGATAATAGCTGGATTCCTGGTGAGGAGCAGCTGTATCTCCCCTCCCCGGGGGCAGGGGCATCCCTGCCAGGTGAAGAGGCTGGGGGATCCTCCCTCCCCGGGGGATCCTCCCTCACAGATGCGAGAGCCCCCCACCCCCGGGGCCTTTCCCTTGCAGAGGCGGATCCCGGGCACCTGTTGTCCCTGCGCTACGCAGCCGGGGGCCGGGCGCCTGCTCCTCCCCGCTGGCCTCAGTCACTTCCGGAGCGGGGCTGAGCCGGGCCGGGCCGAGCCGAGCCGAGCCGAGCCGGGGCAGGATGGCGGCGGCGGCCGCGGCCGCGGAGAAGGAGGCGAGCCAGCAGAGCACCCTGGGCGCCTACTCGCCCGTGGACTACATGAGCATCACCAGCTTCCCCCGCCTGCCCGAGGAGGAGCCGGCCGGCGCGGCGGCCGAGGGCTGCCTGCGCTCCAGGAAGGAGGAGGACGTGTTCCTGGGCGAGCAGGACACGGGTGAGAGGAGCCGGCCGGCAGCCCCCGGCGCCCCCTCCCCTCGGCCGAGCATCCTTCCGCGCCTCCGGTCCCTCGCTCCCGGCCGCCTCCTGCATCCCTCCGCCGCCGCTTCCCTCCCGCCCCGCGCCGCCTCTCTCCAGCCAGCCCGGCAGCCGCCCCTGCTTTGCTCCCTGCATCCCGGCTGCCCGCCCTTCGCTGCAGCTCCCGCCCCGCCGGCCCTCCCTGCAGCCACCCGCCCCAGGACCGGCCCCCTTCCCCCGCACGCCTCCAGCCGGGGCTGCCCTTCCCATGGTTCTGTATCCAGCTTCGCCCACCTGCACCCCCCCACTGCACCAAGCCGTGCACCCCTCGCTGTCCCCGTCTGCAGCCCGCCCCATGCATGGACCCCCGCTTCCCTATTTTCTGCTTCTTCCGATCCCTTCCTTTCCTCAGACCCTTCCCTCATTGCTGCCTCCATCTCTCCTTTCCGTGCCCCTTCTCACTGCTGCCCCCCTCCCTCGCCCCCTCTCCTCTCTGGGCCTGGCTCCCAAAGACTCCAGCACTCCCATGGCAGCTGCTCCAAATCTCTCTCTCACTCTGGACCAGGCAGCCCACCCCTCGCTAGCCCCCTCAGTTTCCCAGTTTCGGGTCTCGCGAAAGCCCCTGGCTCTGGTTCCACTCAGGATTCACTCTTGGAGCCTTTTGGGGAACGGGGTTGGGTGTTCTTTCACCCACTGTCTTCGGGGTGTGGCTGGCTGGTCTTTCCCCTGCCCTTCAGGGATCTGCCAAGGGGACCACCCCTTTCCTCCTCTCAATTCACACAGGACTTGGCACTCTTCAGTGGCTGGGCTGTTGATCTTCCCTCACCTTGCAGGGCAGACTGGCCAGAGCCTGTGGGAGTCCCACACCCTTGGGGGAAGGATTTCCCTGTGCAGTGGGGAATCTCCTCATGCAGGGAGGGAAGCTCTCAGAACGCAGGTTACTCACTTTCCCAAAAAATACCACACTGGGGCGTGTCGCTCACTCTCAGAATCTTCTAGAATTTAGGCAACTGAGTCTGACATTTCAGCCTTTCCCAGGGAAACACCTCATCTGCTTTTGTGTTACCCTGCCCTCGACTCCGCTCACTCTTACCAGCCCCTCCACTTAGTTCATTACTGCCCTGCATTATCCCTTCATCCAAACATCCTCATACCCATTCATCAGTCCATCTCCCCGTCTCATTCACAGCAATCACGTGAAATGTCACTACCCTTTTTATTCTTAATTATTGGTATTCCCTATATCTTATTAGGCTCAGGAGGGTCTTGCTAAGATCTTGTGTCATCATCTTTACCATCATCTGCCCTGTTTCCCCACTTTAATTTCCTGGGGTCTCCAGTTTGGTAGTGTAATACCAGCTGCAAAGACACACAGACACTTGCAAAGAGCTGTGAATTGTTCCTGTCAACTGCCTGGTTTTAATAAAATTGGTTGGGTTTTAAATTATTCTTGATTAACTCTTTTTAAAAAATTGTTTCCTTACAGATGAACAAAGTCATATTTTTCTCCAATGGATCCAAATTCACTCCCTCCACCTGCCCCAGCGCCGCCTCTGCGCCTGTCCCCTGCCCCACGCACACCCCAGCTCCAACTCATGTCTAAGTGAAACCAAGTGGTATAGAGACTGTAGGTCAGATTCATCCCCAGTGTAACTATAGAGAGTTCTATAGACTCAGTTGACATTAGTAGATTTACGCTAGGGATTAATTTGGCCCCTAGTCCATTAATACCTTCCTGATGTGACAATGATCCATGTAACTAGCTGTTGCTTCCCTCCCTCAGACAGAAAAGTATTTGGTTCCCAGTGATGACTGGACAGTATCAGATGGTCAGGGTTGCTACCACTTAGTCACCAGACTGAGAACAAATACCTGTGCATGCATCTCTCTGTCAAGGCAAGGACTGTTTTGTATAGCTCCCAGTCAAGTCTTTGACCCACTGACTTTGAGGACTGAAAGCTAATTTGCAAGGGGTCACGGTTTTTACCTTTTAATTTCCTTGATCACGTTCTAATAAATGACTAAGTTTTCATCATCCATTTTCATTTCATGCCATTCCATGTCACTTTCACTTTTAGGCCCAAGAGAGAAATGTCCCCTTAGTTACTTTACCTTGGAATCTATGGGAAAGATTTTCCAAAAGCTTTAGGTATATCATTGTGTGTGCAAAATGCAAGCACAATTTCATGCCTCACCTATGTAGTGGGGTCCCACAGGGGTCTGTTCTGGGTCCAGTGCTATTCAGTATTTTCATTAATAACTTGGATGATGGAGTGGAGAGTATGCTGATAAAATCTGCGGATGACACTAAGCTGGGAGGGGTTGCTAGCACTTTGTGAGGACAGGATTCAACATGACCTTGACAAATTGGAGAACTGGTCTGAAATCAACATGATGAAATTCAATAAAGACAAACGGAAAGTGCTACTCTTAGAAAGGCAAAATGAAATATACAGCTACAAAATGGGGAATAACTGGCTGGGCAGTAACACTGCAGAAAAAGATGTGGGGGTTATAAGTGGGTCACAAATCACATATGAGCCACCAGTGTGATGTAGCTGTGAAAAAGGCTAACATCATTGTGGGATGTGTTAATAGGAGCATTGTATGTAAGACAAAGGAGGTAATTGTCCTGCTCTACTCAGCACTGGTGAGGCCTCAGCTGGAGTTCTGTGTCCCGTTTGGGTGTCACACGTTAGGAAGGATGTGGACAAATTGGAAAGAGTCCAGAGAAGGGCAACCAAAATGACAATGGTTTAGAAAACCTGACCTCTGAGGGAAGGTTAAAAAACCAGGCATGTTTCGTCTTGAGAAAAGAAGACTGGGGGGTACCTGATCACTGTCTTCAAATAAGTTAAGGGCTGTTATGAAGAGGAGGGTGATGAACTGTTCTCCAGGGCCACTGAAGGTAGGATAAGAAGTAGTCAGCTTAACTGCAACAAGGGATATTTAAGTTAGATGTTAGGAAAAACTTTCTAATTAAAAAAACAAAGAGTCTGTTGGCACCTTAAAGACTAACAGATTTATCTGGGCATAAGCTTTCGTGGGTAAAAAACCCTTAAAGTGGGGTTTTTTTACTCATGAAAGCTTATGCCCAAATAAATCTATTAGTCTTTAAGGTGCCACCGGACTGCTTTAAGGTGCCACCGGACTAACACGGCTACCCCTCTGATTTCTAACTAAAAGGGAGTTAAATACTAGAATAGACTTTCATGGGAGGTTGTGGAGGTTTTTAAGAACAGGTTAGACAAACACCTGTCAGGGATGGTTTGTCCCTAGGTATACTTGGTCCTGCCTCAGTACAGAGAGCTGGTCTAGATGACCTCTTGAGGTCCCTTCCAGCCCTACAGTTCTATGATTTGATGTGTGCCATTATCGTGATGGTGCATGCAAATCTGGCTATTTGTGTGCACAGGTACTGAATTTCCCCACCGTGCTGCGGTAGTTTCATGCAGAAATCTGTTACACAATTGCGCAGCTGACATTTTTGAATGTTTCATGGTCCTACTCCCCTGTTCCATTGTATAAATAAAAATCTAAAAGCTTACATGAGTGTAACATCAAGTGGCTTTGAAAAATCTATTTGTGCACTCACCAATGCCAACTAGGAGACATTATTTGGAAGATTGAGGAAGTGGTAATCTAGGTCTGTAGGTAACCTAGGTCTGTAACCTAGGTCTGTAACCTGTAGGTAACCTAGGTCTGTAGGTAACCTAGGTCTGTATTCCCTGTGGTTGTGAAGAGCACCTTCCAGCGAGAATCAGATGGAACCAGACGAGCGCTGTCTTTCTGAGCCTATAGACAGGCCACTCCAGTGCGGGGAATGAGGAGGGTTGGATTCTAAGTGAGGTATTTATATGGCCCCCCATTACCACATTATCCGAGCACTTCTCAGTCATTAATGTGTTTATCCTCACAGCATCCCTGTGAGGCAGGGCATTACTGTTATCCCCCTTTCACAGATAGGAAATTGAGGCCGAATGACTTGCCCAGTTTCACACAGGAAGTCTGTGGCAGAGCAGGAAATTGAACCCAACTCATGGGCTAATGCCCAAACCACTGGAGTGTTCTTTCTCTCAGGCTGCTGTTCCCAGCTCTGCCATGGACATCCCGTGTGACATGACTGGCGCAAGGTCATCTCTCTATTCTCTGGTTTCACCATCGCTACAGTGGGATACAAGTGCATCCCTGCCTGCAAGTTGTGTTTTGAGGCTGAATTCATTAATGCCTGTGAAGGTCTCTGAGATCCTTGGATAGCAGGCACTGTGCACCCGCCCAGTATTCGGATTATTTGCCTGTCACTATATTAATGTACAGGGCCAAACAAGGATTAAAAGCTGCAGGGTGACACAGGGTTTAGAGCTCTGAGCGGTGTAGGGCCAGGCCAATACTGTATGGGCTAAAGAAGTGGTTCTCAAACTTTCTGTGTTGGCAACGCCTTTCACGCAGCAAGCCTCTGAGTGGGACCCCCCCTTATAAATTAAAAACACATTCATGCAGTTTATTCAGCAGCTGAAAAACTGGATTAATCAAACCCTCTAATGTTGTGTCAGTCTCAGGGCCGGCCTTAGGAGAAATGGCGCTCTGGGCAAATTTCTATTTTGGTGTCCTTTCTTTGGAGGAGGAGCGGGGCTGGAGGTGAACGGTGGTAAGGGTGGATCTGGGCTGTTGGGGCTCTGGGCTCTCAGCCCCATGCATGGCTGGGCTTGGGGCTGGCAGCTCACGACCCCCACGTAACCACCTCGGGATCCCCTGAGGGGTCACAAACCCCAGTTTGAGAACCCCTGGGCTAAAGGGTGGTTACACCAGGCCTTACCTGTTGGAGGGTGCTGCTCTTGCAGCAGCCTTTCCCTACATTCACCTTCAACTTCCTCTGAACACTGGCTCCCCATGGACCCTCCCTCGGGACCAGCCCCACAGCCTGGCTCTCTCAGACTGACCCATGACATATGCCAAAGCCCCACCAGTTGCTGAAATTCCCCTTACTGACAAGTGCTCAAATCCCATTTTTCAGCTGCAAAACCTTCCCACATTCACCTGCCTACCTCTCCTCCCAGCTCCTGTGTGTATAATACGTGGAGTATCAAAGTGTGCCTGGGGCCCAAAGGAACAAATGACCCGCCCTGGTGTAACTGTTTGCCGTGGAAGTCTCCACAGGAGGGTGTCTTCCCAAGTGATGGGCAGTGTTTGAGCAGGGGTAGAAGGAGCACCGAGGGTCTGGGTTTTACTGGGGAAAGAATGGGGCATGTGTTGAGCTCTGTCATCCCAACTATAGGCATGGCTGAGGTCTAATTTTCAGTCCTGCAGTCTCAGTTCCAGAGCTCTATAGTAGCACAAGAGAAGCGTGGCTTAGCATTGAGATTGGAGACATCCACGGTTTTGCACAGAGATTCCTGCTGCTTTTACTCTCCAAGTAAGAGAGCATCGGTAGTTGTCATTTGATTTTCTTGCTATAGATGAATGTGGTGCTGGTGGAATTGAGAGAAGTGTGAATGCTGGCTGGAGCCAGGGGATGTGCACAATTTGCCCCCCACTTTTGCTCCAGCTCTGCAAAAGTAATTACCTCCCCTGCTAGTCCAGTTGTGGGCCCCCCCATACAGTTCAGCTTGTCCTGACCTGTGCCCTTCTACTCTTCCAATTCTGCGCTTCCACCTGGCTCTGCCAAAACACTCCAATCCTGACCTGCAGCATCTTTTGATGTTCCAGTCTTGGGCCTCTTCCCATTGCCGCAGCCTATACGCAGCCACTGCCCGCCCTAACTGCCCTGTCCAACTTGAGCTCCTGTTGAGAAGAGGCACCCAGCTGTGTTGCACTGTGTGGGGTTTCTTTGCTATGGACCAACATCCACTGGGGACTCAGACGAGAACATCAAACACAGTTTCATGGGTGACCTGAGGCAGGATTGCAGCCCTGGTCTCTAGAGGTGAAATGCAGGGGGAGGGTTTTGACTGAGTTACTGTCTGGTACTATTAACGAGTCATGTCTTGGTTGAAGGTTGTGTAGGTGCCTAGTCCTTAGGGCAATGGTGCCCAGCCTTATTACGCAGGAGGGCCACATAAACCTAAGCACCACCTTGTGGGGGCCAAACAGATTCTACATATTTCAATAAGATTTAAAGTCACCTGTACTGATTATTAGTTTGTTTGTCTTGTATGTATTTAGATAGGTTGTTTCTATGTGCAGTATTGTCTATTTAAAAACAAATAAAGAAATGAGTGCATAAAATGTGTATCAATTATAGAAAACAGGAAAAATGATGTAAACAGTCCCACAAAAAGCTAATGAATTGGCTGTTAGTATATTGTGTCAAAGCAGGCTGGGACCTTATGAAATGCTCTGGTGGGCTGTGTATGGCTTACGGGCTGTAGGTTGCATGCCTCCCACACCCCCACCCCCGCCTTAGGGGATAAGGGTGCTTTTATAAGTTGGTAAATAAATACAGGGGGCCAAGCTTGATCTCTTATGCTTTGCCCTGGCAGTGCCCTTACTCCTGAGTTACTCCAGAGTAAATGAGATTGGTGTAAGAAGTTATAACTTTATTGACTCCAGTGCAGATACTCCTGATTTATTGCAGTGTAACTGAGATTAGAATTGGGGCCCATGCTGACACCAGTGGAGTTGCACCTGTTTACCCCAGGTCTCAATTTGGCCTAGTGGTTTTTAAATGTCAGGAATGAGACAGGACCTGGAAACTCATAACTGCTGCTTTCCCCAGGAGCACGTGGGAGGAGGCTGGTAAAGACATTAAGAGGTTAATTGGGGCCTTTCATCTCCACCTGTTCAGCTTGGCTAGTGAGCCAAGCCCATCAGTGAGGACAGGGGAATGTGTCCTTAGTACAGGATGAGCAGGGACAGCCTAACGTTAGCCCCAGACTATTCCTGCTCCCCTGACAAAAGGGGCTGAAGATGAGGCAGAGACCAGGCTGCCAGCAGTCATGCTACCTCTTAGCTGATTGAGTTAGGTACTGACTGGAGTTGAGGCATATTATTATTATGTATTTTATTAATCATTTATATTACAGTGGTGCCCAAAGGCCCCAGTCAGGATGAGGGCCCTCATTGGGCTAGGTGCTGTACAATCATATAGGAAGAGACAGGTCTTGCCTCAAAGAGTTTACAAGCTTCATTGGCAAGACTGACCGACAGTACCAGACAGACAACAGCCGAGTGAAATAAAAGGGCAGAGGGACACAACTTGTTACGTTTGGTTTTATTTTATTATTTTCCAGATCACCCCTCCACCCCATTCCCTCCCCTCTCTTGGGCTGCCCCAGCCAACCTGCTAAAATATTGCTGATGCAGGGTCCCCTCACCCCAATCTGCTCACCCCGCAGAAATAGCATTAGGCTCAAGAGGAAATAAAGCTACAATTTTACAGACTGACAAAGAATGTCTCAGGGCTCCTGGTCTACTCCCCCAGGGGCAAGGGGGCAGAGGCCCCTCTTGGCCAGTCCCTTCCCCCTGCAGTGACTGGTGGCAGCTCTGTGCCTCTCTCTCTTTGCCAGGGAGATGGCGTGGAACCCTGCTGCCCCTTGGGTTAATAAAAATGACGACTAGTTGCAGATAGTACTCAGCTGCAGGAGGCCTGCTGATCACATATTCGAACCAAGAGCCAATCATTTTAATTGTGAACCACCAAATCCAGTTAATATGCAGCCTTTTTACCACAGGGCGAGAGAACAGCTCTTCTCTTCCATCCACAGTCTCCTCCCCCCACCCCCCCTTTCTCTGCTCTAGGTGCTGCCAGCCAGTTCACTTCTGCAGAACACCTCTTGTGGCTCTGGGGCTGGTTTCCTGCTGGGCTGCATGTCCTAACATCTTCCAGGCTGGGATGCTGTCCAGGAACTTTTGTACCTGCTACACAATCACTCTCGAAAGGCGTCTCCGGGCCTGACTCTCCTCTCACACTAGTGCAAACCAGGAGTGATCCCATTCGAATCAATGGTGTTTCACTGATGAAAGCCTGGTATAAGTGGGAGGAGAATCTGACCTTATGTATAATTAATTATTATTTATTATTATTATCATCATCATCAATAAGCAGTACTCACCTATATTTGCCATGGGCATTTCTTGCTGCTTTTTGCAGCACTCAGCAGCTCCCGATCTTGTTGTACAGAGATGGAAAAATAAGGGACAGGTCCCTTGTAATAAGGGACTGTTGGCAACCCTAGCTGCACCTGAGCTCTGACGTTGCCAGCATTTGCAACTCAAGAGGAACTTGCTTCACCTGAACAAGAGAGGAAGCACAGGGAAGACGACTGTAACAGCTCTAATACCCACTGCCCCCAGAACCATCCGGAGGGACAGGAACAAGAGAGCACTGAAAGGTCCCACTCTTAGATGACCATAGACAATCGGATTGGGTGTGATAGGCCCATGTAATTAATCTCAGCCAATCACTGGCTAGGACATAGTAAAAAAATTTAAAAAGGCAGCCAATGGTGACTAAGTGGTAAATAATGTGGTCAGCCTTGGAATGGTGTAAAATTTCCATTGGGCACATGACCTCATCTCAGCCAACTGGAGTGTGTTTGAGCAGGGAATGCTGGTGACAGCACACCTCTCATAAATCTCTATTTGAAGCAGGATTTAAATAGCAGCTGAGTCCGGCCCATGTCCCAAGTGGCTGTTTTAACTCCCAGGTAATGCCCTCTGTGCAGGCTCTTCTCACAATCATCAACTCTGGGAAAATAACAGGTGAAGAAAATATAGATTTGAAGAACCTTAAACAGTAAGGTAAATTGTTTTCAAAGTCATGTGGAAGTGATGTGCACTTTGTTTGCTGTTCTGGCCTTTTCCTCCCGGTTAAATCCTGGCAGTGGGACACAGGACTTCCTTCTGTTGGCTGTATCATTTCTGATATTGTAATTACATTGAGTCACCAGATTTTGCATTTCTCCTCGTCATTGTTCAAAAGCCTTAAGTAGTGGGAAAGTGAAACAGTCTCCTTGCTTCCTGAATGCCTTTAGGTTTAGTTGAGTTGCTGTGAACTGCTAATGTACCATAGATAGAGAGACAGGTAGACAGAGTTTCCCTACTCCCTCTACTCCCACTTTGCCAGCCTTTGATCACAGTAATTATAATGTTGGTGCCTACTATTTTGATGTGGGTATGTTTGATTGAGTTGCTTTACCTTAAGCACAGAGCCCAAGTAATGTCAATGGGTTTTTGGTCTTAACTGCATCTTCTGCAGCATTTCTGAGACCGATCTGCAAGGAGAATAACATGGGATCTGTGTTACAACCAAGCCCAAAAGGGCACTAATCATGGGTTCATTGCTGGAAATGTTGGTGCCTTCAGGCTGTCCATCCATCTGCTGCATCAAGAAAAATTCAGACAACTTAGCTGTCTAAATCTCACTGTTTCCAGGGAAAAGTCCCCTTAAGGCTAACAAGTGTTAAAGGAAGGTAGGAGTAAAACAACCCAGAGCAGTATCTGAGCCAGAAAATCTATTGAAAGATCAGTAGGGAAGATAATAGCTTTGTTGGAACAGGTACAGGTATAATGCTAGTGGAGTGTATGCATTGGAATAAGAACCCAAGCTTCCTCAATACCTAACCCTCATTCCCTTTCCTTCCTGCCTCTGAAGATCCAGATTCTTTCCTGAAATCAGCTCGCCTCCAGCGCCTGCCGTCATCTTCATCGGAGATGGGCAGTCAGGATGTCTCGCCGCTGCGGGAGACCAGCAAAGACCCATTCTCTGCAGACTGCAGCTGCCGCCAGGATGGGCTGACAGTGATCATCACAGCCTGCTTAACCTTTGCGATGGGAGTCACAGTGGCCCTGATCATGCAGATCTACTTTGGGGACCCACAGGTAAGCGGAGGGTTTTTTTTTAAAAGGACGATAATCTAGCTATGGGAAGAATTGCCTGCTGGGAACTACAGCTTCCTCCTTTGCGCTCATCAGTTAAGACACCCAGCAAATGCTGGTAATGTCAAAAAGGGACTGTAGAATTGAGACTGGGAGCCTCCATACCGATTCCCTCTCAGTGATTCCACATCAAATCAGAACCGTTTACACAGCAAAAGCTTTTTCTACCAGCCAATGCTGTAAACTCCCTGCAGGATCTGAGAATCAAGCTGGGTACTCTCTGCTTTTGTATCATCGCTGCAGACAGAGATTATGCAACCAGATTTATCTGTGAGGTTTTGATGATGATGCACTGGAGAGAACAGAATCCAGCTCATCCTGCCCTGGCTGGCTCTGTGGTTCAAGCAGGAGAAAAACCCGAACCTGAATAAATGCAGCGAGCAGCTCTATTATTAAGGCAGAAGGCACCATTGGTACATAGTCACTTTTCTGACAATCACAGGGCAAAATGATAGTGTTGCTGGTCTGTATATTGTGTGGCACATCTGTCATTGAGGGGTATAATTCTTAAATGGGATTAGGCAGTGTAATGGTTTAAATGACAGTGGAACCCCCTGCTATTCCCTGCCCGTATCTCATATTTTACACACGGGCAGTCTCGCCCCACTTCACTGCAAGGGTTTCACAGGAAAGGCAGCACTGTTGTGTAGGCCCATTTTACTAAGACTTTGTTGCTTTGACAAAATAGGCTTGTCAAGGTTCCCTGCCCACTCTGAACTCTAGGGTACAGATGTGGGGACCTGCATGAAAACCCCCTAAGCTTATTTTTACCAGCTTAGGTTAAAACTTCCCCAAAGTACAAACTATTTTACCTTTTGCCCTTGGACTTTATTGCTGCCACCACCAAGTGTCTAACAAATATATAACAGGGAAAGAGCTCGCTTGGAAACGTCTTTCCCCCCAAAATCCTCCCCAAACCCTACACCCCCTTTCCTGGGGAAGGCATTATAAAAATCCTCACCAATTTGCATAGGTGAACACAGACCCAAACCCTTGGATCTTAAGAACAATGAAAAAGCAATCAGGTTCTTAAAAGAAGAATTTTAATTGGAGAAAAAAAGGAAAAGAATCACCTCTGTAAAAGCAGGATGGTAAATACCTTACAGGGTAATCAGATTCAAAACATAGAGAATCCCTCTATTCAAAACCTTAAGTTACAAAAAGACAGAAAAACAGGAATATCCATTCCATTCAGCACAGCTTATTTTCTCAGCCATTTAAACAAAACAGAATCTAACGCATCTCCAACTAGATTACTTACTAAGTTCTAAGACTCCATTCCTTTTCTGTTCCCGGCAGAAGCATCACACAGACAGAGAGAGCCTTTGTTTCTCCCCCCCTCCAGCTTTTAAAGTTTCTTGTCTCTTCATTGGTCATTTTGGTCATGTGCCAGCGAGGTTATCCTAGCTTCTTAACCCTTTACAGGTGAAAGGGATTTTCCTCTGGCCAGGAGGGATTTTAAAGGTGTTTACCCTTCCCTTTATATTTATGACAAGGCTACAGAACATTTACTAGTGTGCTGTGATGTCAGGTAATTGGGGTGTGTGTGTTGCAAACAGGTGTCAGTGGGTCTTGACCACGCTGTCCTCCCCATACTGCTCAATGAGAGGGGAGGTCCTGGCTAGATGTCCTGGGGCAGGTCTCAGAGTGGGAAAGGAGCATCCTTGCTCTTTCAATTATTTGGACTCTTGCTGACGCTCAAAGTTCACTTGCAATAGATATCTGTTTAGATAGCAGTCTGTCTAACCACTTGTCTGTCTGTCTGTGGTGTATTTTTAGAGTGCCCACAGTTAGAGTACTGTACCTAGGTGCTGAACATAGTAAAAACAAACTGTTTCCCGATCATCCTTGACAAATAGCCAGGACATGCTGCGGGGGTTGTGTTTAGGTGTGTGTAGAGGGATGGGGAGACCTGCTATAGGGGTTGTGTTTAGGTGTGTGTGTGGGGATGGGAGCCCTGCTGTAGGGGTTTTATTTAGGTGCATGGGGATGATGGGAGGGGAGGGAGCTGCTGTGGGGATTGTGTTTAGGTGTGTGCAGGGGGATGGGGGGCCCTGCTGCAGGGGTTGTGTTTAGGTGCCTGGAGGTGATGGGGGGGCTCTGCTGTGGGGATTGTCTAGGTGTGGGGGGGAAATGAGGGCCGGGGTGCAGGGGTTGTGTTTAGGTGTGTGCAGGAAGATAGGGGGCCCTGCTGCGGGGATTGTGTTTAGGTGTTGGGGGGGGATGGGGGCCCTGCTATGGGGGTTGTGTTTAGGTGTGTGTGGGGAAGGATGGGGGCCCTGCTATGGGGTTGTGTTTAGGTGTGTGGGTGGGATGAAGGCTGTGCTGTGGGGGTTGCTTGTGGTGTCTGCCTTTGTGTTTTCTTAAAAGTTTTTATGGGATTTTGAAAACGTACAAAACATGAAGAGGTTTGAGTAGAACAAAGAGGCTAGCTGTTCTCAGCCCTCTCCAGGTGCAGTTGTGATCGTGACATAACATGGTATATCTAGGGCTAGAGCGTGGCTGTAGGAACGACCTGCTGCATTAGAGCATTTGGCCAGGGGGCACTTCAGCGGTAGCAGTGGCTGGAGGCCTTTTGTCTCCGGGCAGTCTTAGCTCCAGCCCGAGGAGTGGCGTAGTCGGGAATCCAGCTGCTTAGCAATTCAGAGGTCAAAACCAACCCCTTGAATTGCACCCAGACACAATCCATCTCCTGCTGCCCATGTTCATTCTGGGCCCCAGACCAGGCCCTGCTGTGGGCTTGAATGAAAGTGTGGGAAATGCTCCTTCCGCTAGCAGATGGCGCTGCCTTTCTCCTACCGTACCGCATGGCTTTGCTTCTCCTAGATATTCCACCAGGGTGCCGTGGTCACCGACGCTGCCCGCTGCACGGCGCTGGGCATCGAGGTGCTCAACAAGCAGGGATCCTCCGTGGACGCAGCCATCGCCGCAGCTCTGTGCGCAGGAATAATCAACCCCCACACATCCGGCATCGGCGGGTAGGTGCAAACCAGTCGCTGTGCTCCCCTTTGCTGAGAGGGCCTGATTGGTGTGGCGGCATGCTGAGGGGGCAGAACCAGGAGGGCACTGGGTCTGGGCAATGGGGCCAGTGTTGGGTCAGGAGTCTGTTCAGGCAGGTGGTGCAGGGTTCCGCTCTGTGCTGCAGCCCAGGGCTACCCTGTGCTCCGGGGATGGGCACGGGAGGAATTGGGATCACAAAGTGTCATTTGACTCAGTGCTTCTTGCCTCCTTTGTGCACCTGCCGGCTGGAAATGGGGAATGCTTTCACTACATCCTCATTGCAGGGATGGAGCCCGATGAGCCCTTCGCAGCCCTGAAAGCAGGGGAGAGGCTACAAAGATCCTTCTCCTCTGTGTGCCTCCCTACTGGCTGGTAATGCTCTGTCCTTAGAATCATAGAATCTCAGGGTGGGAAGGGACTTCAGGAGGTCATCTAGTCCAACCCTCTGCTCAAAGCAGGACCAATCCCCAGTTTTGCCCCAGATCCCTAAACGGCCCCCTCAAGGACTGAACTCACAACCCTGGGTTTAGCAGGCCAATGCTCAAACCACGGAGCTATCCCTCCCTGCTTGCTCTTCTTGCGCAAAAGGACTGCTCAAGGCTAGTGCTGATGGTGATATTAGCCTCCCCAAAGGGAGAGGGCTATGGCCTTACCCCCTCTGCAGCAGCCAGCAGAGCCGGGGGAAGTGTGGGGAGAGTTTTTGGGAGCCAGTCTGACACATGCTCCCCTGAGTCATGCATGCTGCTTCTAGGATCTCCTGCTGCGGAGGTTTGCCATTGCACCCCCGCCCCCCAACACAGTTAGTGGCTTTACAGATGCAATCTAGTCCTTAGTCTAAACTGTCATGCTGGCTGCTGGTAGGGAGGCAAGGGTGGCTACCAAATCATTGTGACAGTGGTAGACCAGATCCTTTCTCCCATCCTTCTGGCAGCTTTGCATTACTAAGGTGGGCCAGTGGCAGGAGAGAGGCATGGCTGGAGTGTGCTGCACTCTGATGATCCAGGACCAGTTGAAGGGTCCCCAGCAGGTTATTCCAGCAAGCACAAGCTAGAGTAGCCCTGAGCCTGCTCTAACATGTGTAGGGGTGGATCTGGCCTCCAGGATTGGCAGAGGTTAAAAGGTGGTGGAATGCTCCCTAATCCCCAACCCCAGGTATGTGGAGTGGATCTGTCCTGGTGTTTTTGGAGAACTGAATAAGATTTGTTACACCTGTAAATCATGGCCCTGTTACACCAGCAGCATGTACTGTATGGGGGTTCCCTCAACTCATGGTGGGGCAAAGTGAATGTAAGGAGATCTAAACTGGAGGAATGTGCAGAGTGAGGGGGCTGGAGGAAAGTGCCAACTGCACCACCTTGGACTCCATGTGACCCCCGTACCCCTGAGTCTAGCCTACTGCCTGGAGCTGCTGCCTCCCTTTGGTGTCAGTTTCGAAAGATGTTATGCAAGTGAGACTTGAACCTTCCACTCGCCAGGACACCAGGAAGTCCCAGGGAATGTTACATAAATGCTGTCACCTGATAATGTCTCATCAACTCGGATTTGAGAATCTTTTGTTGTAAGTGGAAACCCCGGTTTGATCCCAAAGCCTGTTACTAAATCTCTGTTTAGGATTAAAAAAACAAAACAAAACAAACCACAAATGGATGGACTACTTGGGAATGGATTTAGGAAATGTGCAATTTACCCAAGACTTCCAAGGCACAGAGTTCCAGTGTTCTAACTGGGGATTAAAGCATCAAGTGAACAACTAAATTTTAAACCAACACGCACAAATAATTAGCAAATGGAACAATGTACCATGGGATGTGGATTCCCCATCACTTGCAGTCTTTCAATCAAAATTAGTTGCCTTTCTAAAATATGCACTAGTCCAACCACAAGCTTTAGGGATCAATGCAGGAATCACTTGGTGAAATCTATGGTCTGTGTTATGGAGGAAGTCAGACTAGGCTGGTCTTCGAATCTATGAGCAATAATGAATAATCTCACTTTCAAAAAAAACCTTCAACATTTTGGATTCCGAAGGTGTTTTTAGTTTCAGTGCTGCTGGTCCTGTGTTCATCACCTTCCTCTCTAATATTTCACACCTTTCTTCCTGATTTCCCCCCCACCCCACACACCAGGTTTTATTTGTTAAACTTTTAGATGTAATGGTTTCTAATGCATGGTAGATTGTGCCCATTATGACATGTGGCCCTCTGACTACTTGGGTCACTAAATGTAAAATGATTCCTGTGATCTCAGCTGCAGCAGAACAGGCCACATTGTACACACAGAAGCATAATTTCCTAGGATGACACAAGCCCATTCTTGATCTAAATGTTTATTCTGGAGCTCGAGTATGGTAGAGATTATAAATAAGTCATTTCTCGGATGAAACTGATTTCTATTGGGTCATGTAAACAGTTAGGACACACAGAGTTGCTATATTGTGTAAAGGGAAGGCTGTATTAAAGGAACCTGGTAAAATCCATAGCTGAACAAGTTCCTGTAATAACTCCATTGCAAAGTGGAGTTGCATTGTTGTTTGTATAGCCATAGAAGCCAAGGAGCGGGCCCCAGTGTGCTAGGATCTATGCACACACATAGGAGAGACAGTCCCTGCCCCAAAGAGCTTACCATCGAAACAGAGAAGACAGGCAGAGAACGGGAGAAAGGAAGTGCTGTCCTCTCTGTTTTACAGAGAGGGAACTGAGACACAGATCTGGGGTCTCAGCCAAGATCGCACAGGAAGTCTGTGACAGAGCTGGGAAGTGAACTGAGGTCTCGTGAATCTTCACACCAAACCCTGCTTTTCCCTGTGGGCATCTGCCAAGGACATTG
This sequence comes from Natator depressus, assembly GCF_965152275.1. Taxonomy (NCBI): domain Eukaryota; kingdom Metazoa; phylum Chordata; order Testudines; family Cheloniidae; genus Natator; species Natator depressus. The sequence goes on from NC_134246.1 coordinate 25,780,365, forward strand.
GGATTTTCCCTGTTCTGTAAATAATTAAGAGTGACAAATAACTGTGGTTTGCATGTGTTGTGCAGAGCTGATAACGGTGATGCTTAACAAACGACCAGTCATCATCAGAGTTAATAAGGATTCCAGAACAAGTTAGAAATAGGCTCATGAAGTACCTTTTAGATCTGGATTTCGTACACCCCCATGTCTGAGCTGATGTGTTTGGAGCCAGTGTTTTGCTCTGGCCCACTATAAAAATAGGGCTGTTTGCAAAATGTGGGCCTTGCTTTAGATTTCAAATACACCCCCTCTCCAGGATTTTGGCTTGTGCTGACCTGTAGATCGAATGTACTCAGTTTACAAATCAGAGATCAGGATCTGAAATGCAGATTGAGCTCTTTCCACCTCTTATATCATCACCGGTGATAAAGATTATGTCACTGGCATCAGCTAACAGGTTAGGTGAAGTTGCACAGAACCGAACAGCCTCCAAGTCACTCTCCCCTGGCTGTGAGGGCTGTGCCTGCCTGCCAGGAGTAAATGCTTGTGTGCGCCCATGAAGTCAGCAGATAGGACCCAATGTGCAGGGAGCAGAACAGTTGAACAGCTGAGTAAGAGGATGCCATTTGTACAAGCTCAGTGGCACCAAACCCCAGATCCCTGTGCTCCCCTCATGTACCCGCAGAGGGCATTTGGTGGTATGGGTGGGGTACAGGCTCAGGGCTGCATTAGTAAGTGCTCGGGGAGTCCAGTGGACAGCAAGGTGCTCTGTATGCCCAAGGCGCTCTTTCTTTGCAGCGGGGGAGTGATGCTGGTCCACGACATCCGGAAGAACGAGAGTCAGGTGATTGACTTCCGAGAGACGGCCCCCTTTGGGATCCAGGAGGAAGGCCCTCAGAAGGCCTGGGAGCTGAAGGTGGGCCAGAGAACCTTTATATTTTCTTTCGTGGGGCTTCCTTGCTCATGTTCCCGTGTCTTCTCCTTCCATTCCCCACTAACCCCGATTCCCAGCAATAATGTATGTGCAGCGAGCGGTGGGATGCCTGTTACTCAGAGGGGAATTTAGCCCTGTTGAAAGGTGCTGGCGTATCAAATCCCCTCTTCATAGAACAGGTACAAACACAGGTCAAGCATCCTCACCCCCACACTGCTCCTCAGTCCGACTCTGGAGCCGTTCGTTCCAGGGCTGAGAGGGGAGTTGGGTCTCCATGGCCCGCTCTCCTGAGCCTGCCAACAGCAGGGGAGGGTTTGTCAGTTCTGATGTTGGTTTTTGTAACTGCCCACAAAGAGCTCTATGTTTTTGTCCACTAGGAGCTGAATGGAGACTCACCCACTTGATCTGCACAGGCCACAGAACACTTATGTGATGACGACCGTCTTTCCATTATTGAGCCAGTCCAGATTAGCCCTGGTGGCCTAGAGGGGAAATGTTTCATGTGTAACGTAGAAATCCCTTGAGCCAACAAGTCTGACTGGAAATGAGTAAACTGAGCCATGCTTGGGGATAAGGGAAATTAAGTAAGAACAGTCTACTTCAGAGAGTGAGATACAAAGGAGATAGGAGCCTGAGGGTATGTCTACATGGCAAAAACCCTGGTAGTAGTGAGTCTCAGAGCCTGGGTCTACAGTTTTGGACTCACACTATGGAGTTGAAAATAGCCATGTAGACGTATGGGCCTGGGCTCTGAAGCCCAAGGAGGGGGTTGGGTTTCAGAGCCTGAGCTCCAGCCTGAGCGTGAATGTCTACATGGCTATTTTTAGCACCACAGCGCAAGCATCGTGAGCCAGAGGCTGTAGACCCAGGCTCTGTGACTCACTACTCTGGGATTTTTTTTTGCTGCCATGTTGACATACTTTTAGAAATATTCAAAATGATAGACAGATAAATAGCAAAGGCTATATGTCATGGGACTGAGTTCAACCCATTGGCTTCATTGGGGTTACATCAGGAATGAAGTTGCCCCACTTTCTTCCCAAAGGCATTTACTCCTTAACTGTGTTGTCACCAAGCCTTGTATCTAAATTTCTGGCATCTTTAGCGTCTTTCACTTTGTATGGAAAATATGCTGGGACCCTTCTGTATGATGAGCGATGGCCTCTCCGTTATGGTAATTGGAGATGGTGTCCTTAGGGCGATTTGACTCTTCCTTTCTGTGCTTTCTTTTGTCCAGCCGGGTCTCCTGGTGGGGGTGCCAGGCATGATACAAGGGATGCACAAGGCACATCAGTTACATGGGAGGTAAGAATATTTCATATGGTTTAGCTCTGCACAGAGTGCACTCTACCGAAAGGTGTTGCAGGATAAAACACCCACTTATTCCAACTCGTCAGCTGCTCATGCTGTGATCTCCAGTCGGATTCAGCTCTAGTGTGGGTTCCATGGCCAAAGATCTTGCTATTGGCAGGGCCCTGTAAGCTCTGCCCCAGCTCACCATGGCACAGGACTCTCTTGATGTTCTTGGATAGGCTATTGATTCACTTTTCTTTGGAACATGTTGTTTTCCAGGTCTCTCCCTTTGAAGTGCAGCACTTTTATAGCACTTTTTGTCCCTAGTGCGCTTTACAAACACTGGCTGGGGTTTTCAGAATTTCACACATGCAATCACAGGACTGATTTGCATGTGCAGTTATCACAGATGTGTCTTCTGCAGTCGCATGTCTGTGGCCCAGTTTTCAGATGACCCGAGCACTTCAACTCTCATTGAATTCAGTGGCAGCTAAGGGCACTTGAGCCCTGTGAAAACCAGACCACAAACTCAGATAAAAGTCTAATTAACTAATAGAACAGATTGATTTTGTTTCCCCCCCACAAAAGAATGTTTGGCCAAAACAAAACATTTCATTTTGGTTGACGTTTTCTGGGTTTTTGACAAAGAAATGAAAGTTGAAAAGTGTGGGATCCATCCATTTCTCTTTGCCATTTGCAGGGGAAAAAGAACCGAGGAACTGAGTATAAAATGAAAAAAATGTAATTTTTCAAAAACTGTTTTTTTTCTGATTTTCATTTTCTCAAAAAATTCTGCAAAAATTTTCAAATGAAATTGTTTCCCTGCTTTGTTCAAAAATGTTCATGGAAAGCATTGTGTTTTCTGATCAGCTCTACTCAATTAATCCTCGCATCCACCCCTGTATAGTAGATCAATAGTATTACCTCCATTTTATAGATGGAGCATGGAGGGGAGGGGTTAAGTGACTTCCCAAGGCTACAGAGCGGTGCAGTGTCTCAGTTCTGTTCTCTGGCTGCAACAAAGAGACTTCCAACAAAACATATCCTGACTGTACCCCGTGTTAGCCCCAGTGCTAGTCCCCTGAAGACAGCTCTGCTTTTACTATGCTCCATTTCAAATGCAGATTTCTCTTTGTGTTTTCTCTTCGCCAGACTCCCGTGGTCAGAACTGTTGGGCCTTACTGCAAACATTGCTCAGGATGGATTCAATGTCACGCATGACTTGGGTGAGCGCCTTAACGCAGTAAAAGGGTCCTATGTGATGTATCCCAGGAAGTTTTTCCTCCTGCATATGTTAAGGAAGAAGGGGACTGCATTTATGTGTTTGGAATGTGAACGGGGGTTAACTTCCAGAAATTTAATGCTCTTCAGACAGGGAAATGCACTGTGTCAGGGTTAGAAATCGAGCTAGACCTGAACAGCAGAGAATGAAAGATCCAGAGTGGATCTTTCCGAGGTGGACTCTTTGGTTTGGGCTGATCTCTAGTTAGAAATAGCGTGTTGGAAACATGGAGTCAGATCCTGCACTATTGGAGTCTCTGGGAGTTCTCCCATTGTTAGTGCAGGCGGGTGTAATGCAAATCCATGTATCTGTCTGATCTAATCTGTCTTGTTACTGAGGCACCTCTCACCCTAATGTTCAAACACATCTTTCCCATAACTTTTCAGTGTGGACACTCCTATGCTAGCATTAGACTTTTCCTGAACTGAAGCTGGAGTCCTGATTCACTTTACACTGGCACATTCACTAGAACAGGGCCCCTCTCCTGGGGAGGCTGCAGGTGGCCAGACTGTGTCAAAAAGGGTCTGTCTACACTGCAATTAGACATCCACGGCTGGCCCGTGCCAGCTGGCTTGGACTTGTGGGGCTCAGGCTGTGGGGCCGTTTAATTGCAGTGTAGACCTTTGGGCTCAGGCTGTAGCCTGAGCTCTGGGACCCTCCCACCTCGCAGGGTCCTAGAGTCTGAATGTCTCCACTGCAATTAAACAGCCCTGCAGCCGGAGCTCCATGAGTCTGAGTCAGTGAACACGCGCCAGCCACAGGTTTGTAGCTGCAGTGTAGACATACTCAAAGAAAGCTGACCTGCTGGAATGGAGCATGATTAGGGTTATGGAACAACTTCGATCTGAGGAGAGATTAAAAAGACTGGGACTTTTCAACTTGGAAAAGAGATGACGAAGCGGGGATATGCTAGAGGTCTATACAGTCTTGAGTGGTGTGAAGAAAATGAATCAGGAAGTGTTATTTACTCCTTCACATAACCCAAGAAGTAGGGGTCAGCCAATGAAATTAATAGGCAGCAGGTTTAAAACAAACTGAAGGAAATACTTCTTCACACAACACACAGTCAACCTGTGGAACTCATTGACGGGATGTTGTGAAGGCCAAAACTATAACTGGGCTCCAAAAAGAACTGGACAAGTTCATGGAGGATAGGTCCACCAATGGCTATTGGCCAGGATGGGCGGAGATGCAACACCATGCTTTGACGTGTCGCTAGCCTCTATTTACCAGAAGCTGGGCGTGGATGACGGGATGGATCACTCAATGATTACCTGTCCTGTTCATTCCCTTCTGAAGCATCTGGTATTGGCCACTGGCAGAAGACAGGATACTGGGCTAGAAGGACCATTGGTCTGATCCGGTATGGCCGTTCTTATGAGCATTGGTAGCAGGCAGGGACTGCGCTTATACTGGGCATTCCTATGGTGCCTCTAGCAGTAGAGTTCTTAGTACAGGGGTGGGCAAACTTTTTGGACCGAGGGCCACATTGCGGTTGCAAAACTGTATGGAGGGCCGGGTAGGGAAGGCTGTGCCTCCCCATACAGCCTGGCCTCCACCCCCGTATCCTCCCCCTCCCACTTCCCGCCCCCTGACTGCCCCCCTCAGAACCCCACACCCATCCAACCCCCCTGCTCCTTGTCCCCTGACCACCCCCTCCCAGGACCCCCTGCCCCTATCCAACCCCCCCTGCTCCTTGTCCCCTGACTGCCCTGCCCCCTATCCACACGCCCGCCCCCTAACAGGCCCCCCGGGACTCCTACGCCTTTCCAAACCCCCCCATTCCCCATCCCCTGACTGCCCCCCCCCAGAACCTCCGCTCCATCCAACTGCCCCCTGACTGCCCCCCAGGATCCACTGCCCCCAGCCCCCTTACCATGCCACTCAGAGCGGCATGTCTGGCAGCCGTGCCGCCCGGCCGGAGCCAGACATGCTGCTGTGCTGCCCTGCAGGAGCGCGCAGCCCCGCCGCCCAGAGCGCTGCCTGCGTGGCGGCGTAGCTGTGGGGGAGGGGGGACAGCAGGGGAGGGGCCGGGGGCTAGCCTCCCCAGCGTGGAGCTCAAGGGCCTGGCAGGATGGTCCTGTGGGCCGGATATGGCCCGCGGGCAGTAGTTTGGCCACTTCTGTCTTAGTGGATGGAGGTCAAGGTGCAACAGGCCAGGCTAGGAGAGCAAGAAGCAAATTAGACCTCCTAGTGCCAGCCACAGTACTAGTCCAACTCCAGGCGGGGGACTTGCACACTTACGCTTGCCTTTATGTTCATGCATCAAACACTCTCCGTGCCCAATGTGGGAAATTGCAGTATGTGCACTGAAGCGTGCACAAAAAATGCAGACCAGTGTGTCCCAAAGACACACAGCAAATCTATGGCAGATCCAGCAATGCAATCCTGACCCCTAATCCAAATCTCACACTATAGCCACAAGACAACCCATCTCCTACTGTTGATTGGTCACATGATGATCCTATTGCCCTCATGATCCATGACTATCTGTCACTTTTCAAAGAGGGCAATGGATGGGAATCCCTCTCACGTTCACGCATGCATGCACACACACACACACACACACACACACCTCTTAACAAACCAGCGAGCAGAACTATACAGGCTGCAGATGGATCATTGGCGGCCATCTTCTTCAGCTGGTCTCTGGGGATGATCTGAACGTCCTAGGTGGTTTCCTCCTGTAATACTGCTGTTGCCTTTCTTGCTACAGCCAGAGCTATCACTGAACTGAAGGAGCTGAACTACTCTGACAAATTCAGAGAGACTTTCCTTCCAGACGGCCAGCCTTTGTTGCCTGGAATGTTTGTGAGGCGACTTGATCTAGCCACCATTTTGGATCTGGTTGGCTCAGAAGGGGTCTCGGCCTTTTATGGTGGAAACCTGACCCAGGAGATCATTTCTGAGGTGAGCTACGTCTGTACTTACCTGCACATGGATTATTGCATAGTTAGTGCAACCTAGCACAGATAATGGTGCCACTAGCTGTTCCTTGTTTTAAATGTGGATGCTGAGGGTGAGCAGTAGCTAGTGTTGACTTGAGTGATTAAAACTAAAAATTTGGCACTCAGTTTTTCTCCCTCCTGTGTGTAACTCCCTTGACTTCAGTGGAGCAAATCCTACTTAAATCAGGATATGTGACCAATGAAGTGGCACCATCACCTATGAAAATGAAATCTACTCTTTCCTCTATCGAAATGTCCCAGAGAAACACAAGAAAGGATCTAATTCTCTTAAATTTTATACGTTTTTACAATCATGTCTGTAGAACCCCATTAATCCCTATTACATTTGATAGGACTAGTCTGTAAGGATTGAATGGTTAAAGTTTTGGAGGAAATTTAGGTCCTAGAAAAAGTGCTGGAAAGCCTTAGAGAACAGTCCTCCATTTGGCCACTAAATGAGGCTACTAACTCTTTGCACACCAAAAAGCTATCGGATGGTAATGATTTTCAGTCAGTAACAGCTTTATGTGAACTGGGGACCTTGAGGTGAAAGTCCTCACCCATGAAGACCCCATTCCCTGAACCTTTTCAAAGCATCTGAATCAGAGTCACAACCATAGTTAATGTAGCCAAATTTTCCCTGGGGAGCACTGATGTGGTTTTCTGTAAGTTACTGTTCAGAGAGGTGCCCGTGCTACCCAGGCCTTTGCCCACACTCTCAATTCATTACTCAGCTGCTCTGCTTTAGTTTTGATATGTTAGTAACTTCTAAAGACAGGAGAGTCCAGCAGTCCTAAAAATACAGGCTTGATTTATAAAGAAGGGAGCCTTACCTTTTGGTTAGAACACTGAACTATGAGTCAGGAATTCTGGGTTTTCACCTGGCCTTGCCGTTGCCTCACTGCGTGACCCTGCACAAGTCACTTAGGCACCAACTTTCAAAAGTGGCCTCTAATTTTAGGTGCCCCTAACTTTATATATATGTATGGCCATGACACCTGCATCCCCAGCTGAGATCAATGGGATGTATAAATGCTTAGCACCTCTGGAAATCAGGCCAGATGGTCTAACGTTGCACAACCAAAATTAGGGGGCTCTTTTGAAAATATGGGGCTTAATCGCTCTGTGCCTCAGTTTCTCCATCTGTAAAAGGGGGATGGTAATCAGGGCTGTTGTGATGTTTAACTAATGCTTTGGGATTCTCAACGAACAGCACTAGGGAAGCAGCATGTATTATTATTTGCCAGGCTGATACACAAACAAGTGGTCAGGATAGCCTGTGGTCTCAGAGCCTGTCCTCAATGACTCATTCAGCTATTCAGCCACCATCTTGGACTGCTCTGAGCTGCGTTCTACTTGCTGTAACGAGGCTACCATGTTCAGAAAGTTCTCTGTTGCCTCCTCTGGTTCGGCAGTGCCACAGCGGGAAGGGAGGTCTGAAGAAAAGGAACAAAGATGAAAAGTTCCAGTTTCTAAGTGACTTCATGTTTAAAATTGGTGCACTTCAGTGCTAACTTACACCACATATTATGGGATTGCCCTGTGATCCGTCTTTTCTGGACTGAGGTAAATAGGGAAATGTCTTTCTCTCCACCCCAGTGGAAATGCAGGCTGGCCATACCATCCTAGGCCTAACCAATCCATCTTGGAACCTCAAATCCTTGGAAAAAAATGTTTAACTCCACCTGGTGGAAGTCCTAAGTGCACCCACCTATCGCAGAACGGTACTCTGACTTGGGGAGCCTGGCGACAATGGAACCAATAACGGTTTGCCGTAGACACAAGCAAGATAAGTGTATGGATGTAGGGTCCCCATTTCTGGAAGTATCAGAATAATCAATTAAATTGCCTGTCAGTAGGGCTCCGTGTCTGTCACGGAGGTCACGGAAGTAACGGATTCCGTGACTTTCTGTGACCGACGTGACTTCTGCAGCAGCCAGTGGGGCTGAGCCCAGGGCCGCCCAAGCAGCTGGTTCTGGGGCCACGTACACTGGCTGCTGCTTGGACAGCCCTGGGCAGCTGGCCCCGGTGACCCACCCTAGTAGTGGCCAGTGCGGCTGGCCCTGGGGACCACCCTAGCACCCACCCCAGCAGCGGCCCCCCGGCCCTTCCCACAGGAGCAGCCCCCCAGGGCACCTCCCGCAGTAGTGTCCTCCGGGTGCCCCCAGGCAGCAGCACCCGCCCCCCACCCTGGCCAAGATTTAGTCAGGGGTATAGTATAAGTCATGGTTAGGTCAGGGCTGTGAATTTTTGTTTATTGCCCGTGACCTGTCCATGACTTTTGCTAAAAATATCTATGACTAAATCGTAGCCGTACCCATCAGGTAACCTTGTGTTTTGTAAAAAAAACAGGAGTATTTGTGACACCTTAGAGACTAACAAATTTATTAGAGCATGAGCTTTCGTGGGCTATAGCCCACTTCATCAGATGCATAGAATGGAACATATAGTAAGAAGATAGATAGATAGATAGATAGATACACACATACAGAGAAGGTGGAAGTTGCCATGCCAGAAGTACTCTTGCTCTTTTTGTGGATAGAGACTAACACGGCTGTTACTCTGAAACCTGTCCTTGTGTTTTGTAGTGCTCCCTGAGATCATAGTTCCAATGTATCCCCTCCCTCTGTCCCTTCCCCCCCCTCCTCTCTGTCCTATCATTCCTCTCCTATCTTCTTTTACTTAGTTATCAGGCTTTTCTTAGGTCTTTTTCTTCCTCTTCCTTTTCCCGAAAAGGAATAATTCTGGAGATTAACATATGATCTTTCTTTACATAGAACTCCAGACTGGGTTTGAATTGCAAAATGTTTCGCAATATAGGCAAATCTATTTAACCCGTCAAAGATTGTTTGTTATATTTTACTCTTTGCCTTTAGTAATGAAGATGTTTGATCTTACCTATCTTGTTTTAAAATCTGATATTGACTCTCTACTCCAGGTTAGATAGCTTTCTTATCTTTGCTATTTTTTGTTATCTTTTGTCATCTGTGTTAAAATAGGCGCTAAAGAATAAAGCACACGCACAAAAGCTGCACTTCCAGATTTCACTGGAGAGTGGTGATCCCTGCCATATGACCCTGAAAGTTATTCCTTCCCAGGGTTACATTCATTTTGCAAGTGCTCCCAAAATGCCATGGCCTGAGTGTGAAAAGCTGCTGTTTGTAGAGTAATCACACAGAACTTGCAACAAGTTCTTGGGCCTTTCTCTATATCTCCAAGAAGGGGGAACAGCTCACATCTCTATGCTGTGCTAATCCCCGTTTTGTTACCCACCCTCCCTGCAACACTGTGCTGCTGCGGAAGTGCAAAGAAGTGGCTGCCAGGCAAAGAAAGGGAGCTCTGTAAACAGGAGTAAAGCAAAGGATTGGGAGCATAGAAAAATATGCCAGGCAATAGAGTTAAGCTCCTGGTTGAAGCTTCCTACTCTGCACAGAAGAGCAAAGTGCTGAGCTCACAGATAAGCTTAATGTGGTCTGTTGTTCTGATTGAACAAACAACATTTAAGATGTGCAGTCGGGTAAATCTGCAAGACACTGGATCCCTTTTTCCCCTCCTAATGCAGAAAGGCACAGGTGGGAAGAGTGTTGTTCTGGGAACTGGATAAGACCTCTGTTTGTTTATCAGATGCCTGCTCCCCTTTGCATATCATTCACACTCCTTTTGCCTGATGAGCAGCTGCTGTACTCAGTTTTATGCTGGTGTAATTCCACTGGGCTAGAACCTCAGCTGGTGCGAATCAGTGGCCAAGTGATTTCAGTGGCGCTACTGGAGTGTAACACAGTTGAATTAGGGCCTTTATCTTTTGGGATGTATCTCTTGCTTTGTGCAGGGAGTGGGGATTAAAACTATGGACCGCATTTTCAAAGGGGGCAAGCGCAGGTGGGAATTTGCACCTCTTGGGCAGACGAGATGATGCTTATACATGCAGTGCTGCATGTGAGTGCAAACCCTGACTTGCACGTGCCCTTCTGGCTATTTGTACTCTAGGTGAACATGCCCCACATGGGAAAGCATTAACTCTCCTGCTCCTGTGCTTCATCTGTTAATGGCTCCACCTGAGACGGCATCCTCTCGCTACGTTGAGTGCTTCATTATGAAAAACCAGATCCCAGAACTGCACAGTCTGCTTAGTCTGATTTTGGGGTGGAGAACCAAAGCACTAGCTAGAGCAGCCATGGGCCTGAGTCTCGGACCGCATCCTACACTGGTGTCACTCCATTGACTTCAGTGGAGTTACTCTCATTTATACTGGTGTAAGTGAAGGGAGCCGGGCCTGTGTGTGTGTCGTTGAAAAAGACCGAGGGTTTTGTGAGTACATGCACTCAGACTTTAAGGCCAGATTCATCTGCTCTGACCTTCTGTAAAACACAGGTCATGGAATTTCATACAATCACTCCTGTAGTGAAGGGAGCTGTCCCTCCCTTCCCTGTCGGTAAGCCCCCTTGAGCCCAAAAATTTGTACTTGAACTAGAGCATATCTTCAAGAAAGGCATCTGGTCTTGAGTCAAAGATGCCAAGTGATGGAGCATCCATCACATCTCTTGCCTTTCTGTCTTTTGTACTGACTGTGATGGGTTTCCCTGAGGTACAACCTGGAACTGGGGTACCGTGGAACCCTCTGGCATACCAGCCTGGGCTCCCTTACTCACTGTGATGCTGTGACAAGCTGCAGACTGCTTCCGGTCCTGCATTTACACAAACCTTTACACAGGCAGGGGCACACCCAGCTGCACTTCTATGAAGGCTTCTCCCCCAGCTCCACAGCCTGGGACCCCAGAGCTGTACTATCTTGCCTGGTCAAAAGCCTGACCAGTATAAGTTTATTACCCAGTCTGCCCCTCCCTCAAAGTGGAGAGGACAAAGCACCAGTTTTTGTTCCTGACCAGATTCCCTTAAGCACTTCAAGCAAATCACACTGTTGTAGATAAAATATAAAACAGATTTATTAACTACAGAAAGATAGATTTTAAGTTATTATAAGTAGTGAATGTACAGATCAAAGCAGATTACCTAAGAAATAAACAAAAACGTAATCCAAGCTTTATAAAGTAGATAGGATTTGAATCAAGCAGTGTCTCACCCTGTTAGCTATATAAGCAGATTATAGCTTTTGCATACACAGACAGGAATTCTTCTGTCCCGCCTGGGACTCTTATTCCCCCAGTTCAGTCTTTGTTCCTCAGGTGTTTTCAGGTGTTGTGTTGCAGGGCGAGTAAGGCCAAGTGGTGATGTCACTTCCCCCTTTTATATCTTTCTCCAGCTTGCTGGAAAGATCTTTTGCTGAGATATGAGTCAAACAGTCTCCATTTGGCTCCGTGCTATCTCTGAGAGGTTTCCATTGTACACAGTTCCTGGGGTAATCCTTGTAAGTGTTTGTATTCTCCTCAATGGGCCATTCACATTGTTTGGCCTTTTTATTGTTGTAGCTGAAAGGTTGCTCATGGGTGTTCCCAACCTCACAACATGCTTCAGTGGCACATACAGAGCCAAACTTCATAACTTCCTATGCAATGAGAGCACATACAATTTAACAGGATGTTAATGTTCAACAGATTGAAACTTTTAAAATGATATCTCACAAGGCGTATTTTGTACAAACATATAATAATTATACCACCATGGTGACTATGGGGCGCAGAGTGTCACACTGACATGGCCTCCATGGCAGTATTATCTGTGCACCTCACAATATTTAATCTATTTAGCTTCACACCACGCCAGGGAGGTAGGGCAGTGCTATTATCTCCATTTTACAGATGTGGGATTGAAGCTCAGAGAAGCTAAGTGACTTGGCCCAGGTCACACAGGAAGTCTGTGGCAGAGCAGGGAATTGAATCTGGGTTTCCCAAGTCCTAGTGCCCTAACCACTGGACCAGCCTTCCTCACCTTGACAATCTGTTCCAATCACCTTCACTGTTTAAAAAAATTGCATTTTCTTCCCAGAACCAAAACCCCACATCCAGACACTTCCAAGCAGAACCAGAGCTGAACATTTCAGGTCATGCCTGTCTCTGCAGTAGTTCTGAGGCATAATTCATTAATATTTGTCAAGCACTTTGAGATCCGCAGATGAAAAGCACTAGAGAAGAGCCAAGTATCCTCATTATAATAATGTTACTGCAGAGGTATCTAACGGGCTCCAGGGCTGAGATGCAGGCCTCATTACTCCACGGGATAGCTTTGGCCAAATGATATATGCAACAAGCAATCGGTAGGAGGAGTTAAAAACAAAAGGAGCCAGATGTTCCTCTTTCACTGGCATTGCTATAGAGGAGAGGAGACTGGGAAATAAACAGGAAAAGAACCAAGGATGAAAGGAGAGAGAACTCTCTTATGCTGCAAGGAACCTGGGGGAAAGGTCTCTTTTGAAGAATGAGAAAGAAAAGTGCATGCTCCGGAAAATGTGAGAAGGAAGACTAAAGGCAATGGGCCAGATTCATCCCTTGGGTCACCCCATGGAAATCTGCAGAGCTGTAGCAGTGCCTGTCACCCCGTCATGCCATAGAGAGAGATGCAGAGCTGTTTCATAGTGTGCATCACATGAGCATGCTATAGGGGCTGGGCTATAGAACTTCTCAATGTGTTGACACTGGGGCATAGGGGGAGGGACCACAGAGGTTTTTAGTCATACAGGATGGGATTTTCAAAGGAAACCTAAGGCAGTTAGGCACTCAGATTCCATTGAAATTCAATGGGCTCCTAACTCCCTTAGGCTCTGAACACCACAGCCAAAAATCATAATAAGGGGTGAACTGGTGTTTAACCAAAGTCGGAAGACAATGTTGTTTACTGGGGTGGCAGGCTGACTGCAATAACTCATTGACTCGGCTGCTTTGGTTTGCTCTGCCTTGCCCTTTTGTTCAGGTCCATAACTATGGAGGAGTTCTGTTAGAAGAAGACTTCAGTAACTACAACGCCCTAGTGGAGAATCCAGTCCACACGGTGTATCAAGGTAAAGTGTCCTGACAGCCCTGCCTCTCCGATGCACAGGCTGCTACATCCTATGGCATGTGATAGCATCAATTAGCAACCATAAATCTGAACTGCCCCCCCAAACTAGGGGAGAAATGAGTGTGAGGCAGCAAAGCCCACTGAGCTGTAACCCCCATCAAAGTACAGGCTTGTGTCCGCAGGGTACAGATTCACCTAGGGCATTAAGACTGTCCCAGTCACCTTCCTGCTGCAAACTAGTGACTGTGATGCATCTCGGTAAGTTAAGGATGCTTCCAGCATTTGACACAGGTTCATGTTTCCCTGGACAGAACAAGCCCGTATACTCTGATCCTTGCTTGTGAGATATTAGCAAGCCCTCAGATAGCTTTGGGACTTGTGAAAGCAAGTGATGACATTTTGATGTAACGTCATCATACAGAGCCGCAACTTGATCACGTGTGGATGCCATATCGTATCCTGATGTAAGCCAGGCCATGTCATAGCCCATGAATTTTGTACAGCTTGCAAATGGCCCTTAAAGGTGGTCTGCAAAGGGGAAAAACACAGGGTTATGCCCTTTTGAGCCTCTTTATGGTGGATAGAGAAGGCCTGAAGAATAATATTTTTTCCTGTTTTTCTTTTATTGTAAAAATAACAGAACTGTGAAATCTGGTCATTCTGTTTTGCTGGAGGTCTTTCTTGGAGGGGCCACACATCCCTTAACTTCCTCATCCTTTAATTGCAGGGGAAGAGTGTTGAATCTTTAACAAATGACCCTTTCTTCTTTTTCTGCTCATGCAGGCATTTGAGACACAGGTTTCTTAACAAAAACAAACAAAAGGTAAAGGGCCAGATTCTCTGCTAGTATAGATCAGTGTATCTTCATTGGAGTCCGTGGGGTTACATTGGTTTGCAGCAACTGGCAACCTGACTCAAAGAGTTTTAAACAAACTGAATACAAATCCCTTCCCTCACACTCAGTTGTCTTTTACTTCCTTGGGTCTGTGAGGTCATAAACCTACAGGTTCACGAGTCACCCAGAGTGTCTTTCACAACCTCACCCCCTAACATAGACAAGATTTGAATTTCTGATATAAGAAACAAGCAGGAAAAAATCCTTCCAGGTCGTCTTTATCCATCAAAAAGGAGAAAAATGGGTCATTATCCTATTGGAATAGGGTGGCTGCCACCCAAGTACCCCCTGGTGGCCAAGTGTTCACTCTGTAGCCCCCTGCCTCTCATTCTGCTCGCTCAGTTTCCTTTCTGGAATACCAGCCCCAAGGCTACCTCCCCAGGAACCCACCACCAGAATTAGCGCCACTCCTCTGTGATTCCTCTCCCCTGGGCACAATCTGCCCCAGTCGCTTCTCCTCTTCCTACCCTCTGACTGGCCTTTAGAGCCCAGGTGTAGCTCTGTCCCCTGTCTCAGTTGGGCTCACCTGCTGGGGAGCTGGGAGCAGGCCCAGGGGAGCTGGGCCTGGTCTACTCACAGGGACCAGCTACCCTGGGACACCTGTCTTTTAAGAAATCTTTTTCAAATCTCCTATAATTACCTTCCTACGTTTGAAATTATTGTTTTCCTTTCCTTGGATGACAGCTCACAGTAAAGTGTTAAAGATAGAACAGTCCTATAAAACCTTGACAAAGTAGCTTCTAATGTGAGTAACTGTATTCCTCTCCTCTCACCTTGACAGGTCACCTTGTTCTCAGCCCTCCACCTCCACATGCGGGTCCTGCACTGATCACAGCTCTAAATATCCTGGAGGGCTTTAATATCACAAGCCAAGTAACCAGGGAAAATACCCTCCATTGGATAGCAGAGGTAAGACTGGGCTAATCACTTGGCTAAGTTTTCTGTGTTGATGTAAAAGGGCTTTATTTGCCTAAAGATTGTGCAGAGAATTTACACAGGTAACTCCTGCTGGTGTTTATGGGAAAACAGCCTGCTAAGATTTAAATCTGGGCTTTGACGTTGTACCAGACACATGCAGGTACTGAGTCTCTTGATTATCTGAGCCCCTTTTGCTTGAACAAAACTCCTTGCAAAGGAGCAGCTATATTGCCATTTATTTCCTGTATGCAGTCATTGCCACAGCTGAGGACAGTCCTGTCTATTTCCTCATGGTTAGATCAGTGTGACGAGCCACTTAGTTATTGACTTTAACAGAGGACTCTTAGCAGATGGCGGTATTATAGCCTGTGTGCTTCATGTTTGTGACTGGGATTTGGAAGTCAAGAGAAAAGCCTACGCCGTTCAATCCTTCCCAGGTTTACAGTGAGCCCAGTGCCTGCTGGATAGGACTTTGGGAGTTTTAGTGAGCACTGTGTAGACCAGGAGTTCTCAAAGTGGGGGTCAGGACCCCTGAGGGGGTCACAAGGTTATTACATGGGGGGTCACAAGCTGTCAGCCTCCATCCCAAACCCTGCTTTGCCTCCAGCATTTATAATAGTGTTAAATATATTAAAAAGTGTTATTAATTTATAAGGGGGGGTCGCACTCAGAGGCTTGCTATGTGAAAGGAGTCAACAGTACAAAAGTTGGAGAACCACTGGTGTAGATAGATACCCGTACAGGATGGAATTCACCACCTTGCAAAGGCCCCTCCTTACTATTTAAGACCTGTATAAGTCTTGAGCAAGGTCTGAAGCATTTGGCTTTTAAGGCAGGGCGTAAGTGAGATTTGCATCCAAACTCAGTGCCTTGAACTGAGGAGGAAGCAGTAACCAGAGACGTAACAGGTATTTGGAGTAAAATAAGCTGATGTAAATAGACAATATTCAAAGTGCAGCTATGGTCAGAGAAGTAACTCAGTGAACACAACAGTGGGTGATTTTCAAAAACCTTTTTTAAGGCTTTGCAGTTTACCTTTAAAACACAGCTATTCTAATATTGGTGGCAATGCAAAGACTTTTGGGGGCCTGATTTTTAAAGGGGCCTTAATTTGTTCCAGTGGTACCAACTCTGGCAATTTTATTGTGAGTCTAGCAATATTATGGTGTGGGTTTATTTTTCCTTAGAGCCCAGGTTCTGAAGTCATGTGATCATTTGAGAGCCTCAGCTTTCATTTTTTAAAAATAAATTCTAGCCCTCATACTTGTGGAGAAAAGCCTGAAAATGTGACCCGAGTGCACCCCAAGACCACCAAACCCAGAGCACAAATAAAAAGAACCAATGTTTATTATTTTTAAAATCTCATGGTTTTTAAGCCAGTCTCCTGATTTTGGGGGTCTGAGTCATGTTTTTTGAGTGCTTGGGGTTGCCAATATTGTTGGTCTCCCTTTTTATGCCTGCAGTTTGCCCCTGCAAATAATTGCAGTTTCGTATGCAGCCACACAATCACCTAACTACCTGATCTGTGAGCACAGATGTCTACAACACACCTGTTGGTATTGGGGCCTTAAAGCAAATTGCAGTGTTGCTAAGCTGTTGGCTGAGGTTCTGTGCTGCACCCACTGGAAATGCAGCACAGAAGGTGCAGGCCAGGTGCAGCAGAAGGAAAAGTTCCTTTAAGTAAGGCTTGCCGGCTGGGCCTTAGCTGTCCTGTGTCCTGCCTGTTCTGGGGGAGCTGGGGGAATTCTTTTCTGGTCGCCTAAGGGGCTTTTACAACCCTTGCCCTTGGCTGCTAGCTCGCACAAAGGAAAATCCCTCCCATAGTGTCTTGACTAGTGGAAAGCAGCAGTTTTCCAACTGTGAATTTTTTTGTATTGTATATCAGAAGATAAATTATGACTCATAAAGAGGAATTGTTTAGGCACCACACATGACAAAACATAATAGACATTTTGGCTATAAATCTAAAGGATTAAGCAGTGACTTGAACCTAGAATGAAAGCAACACCAACTTGAAACTGAAATCTCCCAATAAATTGTCTTAGTCCCCTGCCCATTTGACTGAAAAGCACGTTTGTTCTTGTAACTCTGCCTTCAGCAATGGATCATAAAGCTGTTGTGATCCTAAGAAGCTATCAATCAACCTGAGTCAAATCACAACAGTTGTGGAAGGGTGTCACGGAGTCCCTGGGCAATGCTCTGGAACTGCTCCCTACGAAGCCAGTCAGGACCCTGGTGAAGTCTGCTCTTTGTGGACAGACTGTCTTCAGGGCAAAAAGCTCACACGGCTTCCACCTTCCTGGGTCTGACCTCGGAGCATTTAGCATCTTCTGCTCCTCCGTGTGCTTCCCACAGCGAGTCCGCCCAGGCCGGGTCCTGGGGAAGCCAGAGGGTCCTGCACCCCAACTTCGCAGTCAGATGTGACTCTCAGCCAGCCAGTAAAACAGAGGTTTATTAGATGACAGGAACATGGTCTAAAACAGAGCTTGTAGGTACAGAGAACAGGACCTCTCAGCCGGGTCCATTTTGGGGGGCAGTGAGCCAGACAACCACGTCTGCATTTCACTCCACGTCCCCAGCCAGCCCAAACTGAAGCTCTCTCCAGCTCCTCCTCACCTTTGTCCCTTTCCCGGGCCAGGAGGTCACCTGATCTCTTTGTCTCCAACCTTCAGTTGGCACCTTTGCAGAGGAGGGGCCCAGGCCATCAGTTGTCAGGAGACAGGGCATCGGCCATTCTCTCTGCAGACCCCTGCACACACCTGCCCTCTAGGGCCCTGCAACAGTCACACACCCTTATCCTACCACCTAGATACTTAAGAACTCCATATGGAAACTGAGGCACCCCCACAGTATTCAGAGAAAACATTAAGAACATTCCCCCTTCGTCACAAAGGGAACAAAATGTGCATGTACACTAGCTGTGGGCTAACACTTCTCCCTCCTTTCTCTAGTTAATTGAAACCAGCTTATCAATCTAAACTGCATTTTAAAACGTGGGTGGATAAGTTGGCTCTTGGTGGCACATCTTTTTTGCCCATGTGTGAAAGCTTGGCCTACCTGGCAAGCTTCTGTGTTCGTGAAGATGTCCTGTCTCTGGGGCGGTGGGTATAAGAGGCACCTGGGCCATAAAACCCTGCCCGCGCTTTGCCCCGAGGCCCCGCTTCAAGTCGTCCTCTTCCTCTATGGCACTGCCTGCATTGCTCCTCTTCCCCAAAGGACTGTCCCCCGCCCAGCACTTGCACCTCTCCGCCCTCTGCCCACCAAAGAGCAGTAGTTGGGGCGACCTTGGGGGTGGGGCAGAGAGGTGCGAGCGGTGGGTGGGGGGCACTTGGGGGAGGGGGTGGAGAGGCGTGGGAGTGGGACCTGGGATGGCACGGGGGTGGAGCGTGGGCAGAGCCTCGGAGGAGGAGGCCAAGCTGGGGGAGGGCCTCAGGGCAGAGCGGGGGGGGGGGGTCATGGTCCAGGCACCAGTGGCCCCCCCCACACTTCTAGGGAGCTTCCGGTGCTCATGCCCAGGCTCCCCAAATGCAGGAG
Organism: Natator depressus; assembly: GCF_965152275.1. Taxonomy (NCBI): domain Eukaryota; kingdom Metazoa; phylum Chordata; order Testudines; family Cheloniidae; genus Natator; species Natator depressus. The sequence goes on from NC_134246.1 coordinate 25,799,099, forward strand.
TCACGCACCGCCCATGCATGTCTCCATTGTCCTTTTAAAATGCTGGCCCTTTAAATGTTCTGCGGTTAAAATTTTCCATTCAAGCCACGTGGGTGACATATAATTAGAAATAGTGGTAGCAAAAAAAGAAAAGAATTCCTGTTTTGTGGCAATGGGATGCTGGTGGAACTGTGCATTAAGAGCATGTGCAGCTCCTGCAGCAGGAGTCTCACGGGAATCCGGCATGATATTTGGTGTTGTGATGAGTGCGCCACGAAGTGGTAATTACCAGCTGGAAGGTAGAGGGAAGGTAACAGAACTAATGGTTGTGTTTCTTACACGGGAGTGTGCTAGCACGAGTCAGATGACCAGATAGTGTGTACGTACATTTCACCTTGGCCATCAACTGTACAAATGTTGTTGGGTATACCCCACTTTCATGTAATGCTGCCTGCAATGTAAAGCTCATGTCCCTTGGTTGTCTTGTCTGTACGCTTTCCTTCTGCTCATTGAGGGGTAGCAAGAAATCTTGGCTTCATACACCTGGCCTGTGGAAAGGCAGTCTTTGTCAGCTAGATCTGCCTTTGAGGCAACAACACTTTATAATACCCGTGGAAGCTTGCTGCTCAAGATGGTGGTTACTGGGTAGGGAGTTGGGGCAAAATGGAAGCTGGATCCGACATGCCAGAAGAGTAAGTGCCACTCTCCATCTGGACAGTGGAAGGTGAGACTTCCAGGGCCACCTAAATGTTTCTCTTTGTTTCTTTCTTTGTGTTCAATTTAGACATTAAAAATAGCACTGGACCTAGCTAACAGCTTGGGAGACCCAGTCTGTGACGCATCTGTCTACCATAGTGTAGAAGACATGGTCAGGTACGTCTGAGTCTGAGGAATGCGTTGGTGAATAAATGAATATGAATCATTGTAATAATCCTGTTGTACAATTCAATCTGGTCCTTGTTCTGTGTGTCTTTATGTTCCACTGATGAAAGGCTATGCTGTATTCAGGGGTGACCAATGTATCCACTTATTTCACAGCCCGTATTCACAGGAGCAAAGACAAATTTGAGTGTTGCAATGTGGTTTCCTAATTTAGATTCTTTCTGTAACAGGCTAAACCCTGATGTTTATGATCCATTTTTAATTCTCTAAAATCCCTTCTCCGAGGCTCAGGCGGAGGCACCTAGCTCCTATCTGAGCCCATTCAGTGCCAATCAGAAGTTGTACGCAAAGGACACTGTCTGTGATCCCTCCCTCCGTCCCTCCCTCAACGCCCAGAATGGCACTTCCTGTCTCCCTAATGCTGTCTGCCAAATCTGGGATTGAAACATTCTCTCTCCTATCTCAAAGCAGGTTTTAGCCATGATCAATGCAATGGTGCTGGATGCAGTTCATCTACGACTACACTTGCAGCTGCACCATGTTCAGTGCTGGTTCAGCGGCAGCCATTGCTGACCCCTATGGTCAACAATGGGTAATTTTGCTAGCATAGACAAGGCCTTTCTGTGTAACAAGAACACAGTGAAGTAAGGTCTTATTTACACATCAGACGAATCATGCTAAGGTCTGATTCCTGTTGGAGAGACATGCTACAGCTCTTCCATGAATAGGTCAAAGCACAGTGACACCATTAGGAGCTGTGCCTAAACCATGTTGTGTGTGGACATAATTTGATCAGGAACAAACTATGCTATAACCTACTTACAAACTCATTAAAATATGGCCTAAGGGCCCAATCCAACTACAAAGATAACTGTAACCAGGATGTGATGCTTCCGACTGGCCCCTATCAATCAAAGCCTTTCCCCATTCTGCTGTAAAAGAAAGCCTGTATGCTGTACAAAGCCCTTCCTGGGGTTTGGCTTTATTAACAAAGAAATGAACAATAATACCACATAAAATTAGCTCAAACCTTCTTCCCAGACCTGACTGCTCCTAGTGTTCCTCCCTCAAGGCTGCTCAGCACACACCCTAGATCAGAGGTGGGCAAACTATGGCCCATGGGCCACATCCGGCCCGCGGGACCGTCCTGCCTGGCCCCTGAGCTTCTGGCCTGGGAGGCTAGCCCCCGGCCCCTCCCCTGCTGTCGTCCCCGCCCCCGCAGCCACGCCGCCACGTGGGCAGTGCTCTGGGCGGCGGGCCTGCGCGCTCATGCAGGCCCGAGCGGTAGCATGTCTGACTCTGGCATGGCTCCCAGACATGCTGCTCTGAGCGGCATGGTAAGGGGGCCAGGGCCGGGGGGTTGGATAAGGAGCAGGGAGTCCTGGGGGCCAGTCAGGCAGCAGGGGGCAGTTGGATAGAGGGTGGGGTCCCGGGGGGGCGGTTAGGGGCAGGGGGTCCCGGGATGGGGTGGTCAGGGGATGGGAATAGAGGGCGGTTGGATAGGGCAGAGGTTCGGGGGAGGGGGGCAGTCAGGGGATGGGGAGTGGGAGGGGTTATATAGAGGGTGGAGTCCCGGGGGGTGGTTAGGGGCAGGGGTCCTGGGAGGGGGCGGTGAGGGGACAAGGAGTGTGGGGGGTTGGATGGGTGGGGTGTTCTGAGGGGTGTGGAAAGTGGGAGGGGGCAGATAGGAGAAAGGGGGGCCAGGCCGTTTGGGGATGCACAGCCTTCCCTACCCGGCCCTCCATACAGTTTCGCACCCCGATGTGGCCCTCGGGCCAAAAAGTTTGCCCACCCCTGCCCTAGATTCTCTTTCTTCAGAGGCCCTCCCACCTCATTTATAGCCAGGTGGGGTCATGAGCATAGTAATGTGTGCCTCACTGAGTTAGTAGAAAATAAATTAACCTGTAGCAGGATCAACGCCTGCTAAGAAGGTGGGGTGTTCCCGGCTGGCAGGGGTTAGCGGATACATTTGATTACAAAAATCATAGTAGGGTAACACAGCACCTTTTTTTTACAACACAACTATGTGTCAGCTGCCTTTGTGTATCCATTCTTAGGGTGTCCCGACAAAGACCCGCGGGAGCCGTCACCTTCCTTCCTTTGGACAGCCTCACATGATTATTATTTATATTGTGGTAGTACCCAGGAACCCTAATCATGGACCAGGACCCCATGGTAAAGTCATAATGATGCTCCATCATTCTCGCCCGCCACGCGTCCACTGAACTCTGGGCAACAGGGCGGGTGCTTCAGCCTACTGTCCGGCGAACGAATGGTCCAGAGCAACGACCACAGAGTTGCCTCCCCGATGAGACGTCTCATTTCCTTCCATTTGATATGCCAGAGGAGCCCGCTTTTCACAGTGAAATTGAATAACCTCCATTCCTTCCAGGCACATCCAAGGGGCCTGTGATGAGTACTGCCCAATGGATTTATATATTAGATGGGCCCTAAAGAGAAGATGCTCTGCTTTCTAAGCTCACTGCTTTTTCGCCCCCATATCCTCTCTTGTCATTGCAGTAAATCTAAGGCAGGTTTCCTGCGTCAGCTGATTAATGACTCCCAGTCCTTCCCTTCTGGTACCAATATTCCACACTTCTCCATGGAGAGTGGCCCCCCTGCTAGCCAGGTCCTTGTTATGGGACCCGATGACTACATTGTTGCAGTTGTAAGGTAAAGGATTTAGTTTTTCAGCCCGGGTGGGTTTAGAGATGGGAGACCAGAGAAAAGAAAGTTCATTCAGTGTAGTGATGAGAGGAATGACTCTAGAGATTGGTCAAGACAGACCTATCCCCATCACCTAAATGCTCACTGGTTCAGCCTAGATCCTTGGTGATTGCAAGTCATTGCCATCTATGGCTGTTCAATGGCCTATCTGAAATAACTTGGTGGTCTTAGTTTAGTTCCTAATGGAGAGGTGTTCATATCACAGATTTCCACCTCTACCTGCCATCCTTAGCAGAGCGTCCCAAGATGACGGGAGCATGAAGACTGAAATAGCTTCTCACTTAGAGGTGACAGCTCCAGGCCCGTTGACAGGGCTGTGTGGAAGAATCTTGCACTGCTGCTACCCATGCTGTACCTGTTCTATAGATACACAGAGACCTTCATTGTTTGGGGGTTATCAGGCTGGCACCTTTCACCATCACTAAAAAAAACCTATGGAAGATTCCCCACCAAGGTGGAAGGGGGAATCTGGGGTAGTGCTCTGACAGTACCAAGTCTTGGAGTGTTATATGAATTATTGGAAGGTTTTTCACAGGGTTTCTTTGTTTTCCTTTTCAGTTCCCTCAACCGTCCATTTGGAAGTGGAATAATAACACCCTCTGGAATCCTTCTAAACAGTCAGATGTTAGACTTTTCCTGGCTGAATAGTACATTGAACTACTCCTCTCCTGGCCTGGTAATGAATTCCATGAATTTGAACTCTTTTGGTTTTGACTATTTTTATTCTCAAATAACTTCCACACAAAAAAAGAGAGGCTATTTATACAGGCTGAGCTCTCTAGCTTTCTCTTCACTTTCCATGCTATCCAGCAGAGAAATAGAATATAGACTACAGGAGGAGGTTACCTGTATGTGTGATCTGGCTACGTGAAATATCATAGTATTGCAAGGAAACCATGTAGAGTCTAGCATGGCTGCCATGTAGAAAGCACACTTCCCCCAGGCTGATCACACATTATATTGATTGGAATTAAGGATTATATTTGAAAATTATTGCTCTCCAGCTTGAAAAAGTGATAAACAATGGAAACCACATCCTAAGGTCTCAGACAGAGAACAGCATTGACCACTGCTGGTCACTTCCTGTGCTAAACTGTTGGGTGGTTTTGCTATGCACTGTTAAACAGTTGCCACTTTCCACCCTAGAGGTGGCTGTATTTTAGCAGTGGGTAAAATGACTTCTGTATATAGTTTGTAAAGGGCTTTGAGTGCCTTGGAATGAAAGGTACTAGATAAATGTAAACTAGATCACTTGATGATTACCTGTTCTGTTCATTTGCTCTGGGACACCTGGCATTGGCTGCTCTCAGAAGCCAGGGTACTAGGCTAGATGGACCTTTGGTCTGACCCAGTATGGCAATTCTTATGTTCTTATAGCAGTGAGAATGGCATCATAATCAAGCCAATAGTATTAGGGTTACTGACTCAGAAATGAAAAGAGAAACAAGTTAACAAGAATTTGGGCTATGGAAAATCTTTGTTCTGATCTGTTTACTAGTTTTGGGGGGTATTTTATTTTATTCACCAACAGAGGAATCTCATTCAGCCTGGAAAAAGACCCCTTTCCTTTTTACTGCCCACTATTGTTCGACCATCAGAAGGGATGTGTGGGACTTATCTTTGTCTGGGAGCTAACAATGGTGACAAAGCCTTGAGCAGCATTACGCAGGTCAGTTTTGAGTACTGCATCTGAGCATATTCTGAACCACCTGCAATGGGGAAGGCTCAAGCTATCTTCCAGTGTTTCTTCATGTTGGCATTTGCATTCTCTGCCCCATGGGCAGCGGGTGGACTACCCCTTCGGGGAGGCTAGCCCCACAACCCTACCCCTTCCGCATGAGCCCCCACAGCCAGAGCCCTGAGCCCCCATGCCTCTCTCTTCCCACAGCCATAGCCAGACGGAACCCCGAGCCGCCCTCCCAACCCCCGCCTCCAGAGGAGCCCTGGGCCGGCTCCAGCCTGCCAACTGATCCAAGCCCCAGCCGGAGCAGTCCCTGCCATGCCAGCCAGGCTGGGGCCAGAGCAGCCCCAGCCATGCCGGCTGGCCCGGGGCCAGAGCAGCTCCAGTTCAGTGTCCCACAGCTGCATGCTCTGCCCTGAGGGTTTCCTACACCAACATGTTGGTTACCAGAACAAACATGAAATACACAATTCCTGGTTTTGAAGAGGTTAAAATATTGTCCTAATGTGCATTTAGTTCTGCTTCAAGGTAACAGCCCATGGAGACTGAAGTCCTCTGGTAAAACACAGGCAGTGGTGTGATGTGGCAGATGAGTTTCACTTGAACCGATACTCCCGGTTGAGTTATCTTCATTGCATGAATGTAGGACCTGTGGGTCTAAAAGCATGAGCCTCTACTAGTTGAGCTAAAGAAGCAGGTCTAATAGTCCAATGGAAGCTGTTGGGTCATATATGGTCGAGCCACACTGTGTGAGCATAGGTTAAGCTTCCTCTTCCCCCACCTGTTGTCCCAAAGCACCTCGCATCTGATCTAGAGGGAGAGTCACCAGGGTAGAAAAGAGAGCTCTGTTTCCCCCATTCAATCTTTGTACTTTCTGCTGAGGCTACCAAGAAAAATATTAACTGTTGTCAATGAGCAACAACTTTCTGTTGCTACTAGTCAGTCTGGATCCAAACTGGTGATCTAGAAGTGGTCAGATCAGTCCTCTGAGCCATGCAGTCCTGGTTAATTGGTAAACTAAAGCTACATTTGCTGTGGTTTGTCCATTCTTTTCACTAAGGGCTTGTCTACATGGCTAGTTAGGGTGTGAATGTACAGCACTATGGAGCTTTTCGTGCACGGTACCAAGGTCCATATGGCTAGTTAGTTCACGACAGGCTAGTGTGGTGTACATCCACAACCTGGCTTGCTGCACGCTAACTAGCTGTGTAGACAAGCCCTGGAACAAAGCTGTGTGCCTTCTCTGATGACGGCTCTCAGAAATATGGGAAGACAGAATCTTAGCAACCTCCATAAAGGTTTTATGACCTTCTATGACCTATTTAAAGGTCATATTCTTAAAGAATTGTAGAAAATAGAACTGTTGTGTTGTGAGAACTGCAGGAGGATGGGAATGGAATTTTGGTTCTTATCCCCAACAGAAGTTCAGTTTAGCACATTCCTTCCTGAAATCCTTCCTATTGTGAGTTCTGCAAATAGCTCTTCCTAATTTATCACTTGTAATGAGACGGAGCACTTGCTGATGGCATGACTGTATATATAACAGCACTGGATTATTAAAAGGCAAGGGCAGAACTCAACTTTACTCTGAGTGACTTTACCTCATCGAAGGCATTAGTCAGAGGAAGATTAAAGCCACCCACTTGCCTCCTAATGTTCTATCAGAAGGGTTCACTTTTTGGCCATAAAAAGACCTTTTCAGAGATTTTCCTGGAGTTTCAGCCTCATGACTCCTGCTTATTTAATGGGAACTATTTGCAAAACCTCATGCAATTCTAGAAATATATCCCTTAGGGACTAATTTTTTTTAAAAAGGGCCTCCAAAAATTTGCCTGCAGTATCTTCAGGTGCACCTATTTACATATATAAAAACATGCATTTTGTTCATGCAAAGTGGGTAATTGTGCAAAAAAAGTCGGTTTGCCTGTGTACATTGGTACATTTGAAAATGTTGGGGTTGCAAATTAGGAAGCTGCTTTGGATGCTTATTCCTTAGTGTTTGAATCAAGTTGTTAAATTTGGAGTCTCTGTCTTCTGTAGGTTTTAGTAAATGTTTTAACACTTAACAAGAACCTGAGTGAGAGTCTGTCACTGGGTCGGCTGCACCCACAGCTTCAATCCAACGTCCTGCAAGTTGACAGTGAGTATGGAGATCTTGGTAGACAACATTTCTATCATGGCAAAAAAGAACGGGAATTTTCTTGTACATCTGTGTTTACTCTGCAGTCTGCCTCAAGGAGACATCGTCTGTTTAAATGTACAATGCGGCTGGTGGGGAGCCATTTCAAATTATAGCGTGTTTAGGAATAAGGATTGGTGGGTAGGAGGGACAAATTTAAGGGACAGAAAGTCAAATTTAAAATTCTAGCAATTTAGTCAATTTCTTTTACTCCTTCAACTTTCACCAATATGGGTGAAATTGACTGGCATTACTTATTCCATGATTGCCAAATCCTTCTTGTCATTCTTGTTGGACATGGGATCCAGCATTTTAGAACATTGTCTCATGTGCATCAAAGAAAGCAAAGGATTTGGAGATCACAGGACAAGTCACCAGTTGGTGGATTTTGTTTCTGTAGGTAAAAGCTAAAGAAATAGACAAGTTCTAATTTAATGTTTTGAATTATAAAAGGGACTGTGTGTTCCCAGCTTGGTGTGGAGTGGTTAGGATGAATCCTGGTGTGCAGAAAAGAGATGGCACGTGCCATAGAAGAGCTGTGCTCTCGTGTTATCTGTATGTCCAGTTTCAGTACAGCCCAGAGGCCTCCACGCAGAAACATCCCACAGAGCTGACAGTTTTACGCAGAAGTCTTGCTTTCTGTTCCTGTGTCTATGCATCGCCATACTTAGCCATTTTAAGTCTTCATCACATACAAACCGTGAAGTGTATATCCAAAGAGACAGTCGTTATGAGCGGGCATTTTTGAGCACCTTGTGTATAGGATAAGCAGTACTTGTACATTATGCTCAGCAATGAGATATAATAGTGACCACACTGAATTGAAACAAAACAATAATAAAGTATCATAGACATTGGAGATGGCAAAGATATATTGGGCTAACATATTATTTTCCCAACCAATTTGGGATTGGTCCTTTCTGGCTAATCTCCAGTGCTTTATCCAGTCCAGATGTCCCAAAGTGATGGGGTTACCCCCATCCCTCTGTTGAAGAGTCTTCCATAGTCTGGTAGATCTCACCATTAGCACATTTCTCCTTTGCTTAATGTCATCCCACTCTTTCTAGCTACATCCCTTTATTCTCACCAATTCCTCTCCCTTCTTGGTGGTCACACCCTTCAAATACTCATTTTCCCCTCCATCATCATTTGGCCAACCTGTATGTGTTCAGTGTCTTCCAGTCTTTCCTCATAAACCATTCACCTGGCTCTTAATAATTGTTTTGCTCTTCTCTGAAGACACCTCCAGTGTACTGAGATCGTGGCACCATGTGTATCCAAATGAATGAGGCAAGACCAAGAACATGTCTTCACACTGGCAGTCCTTTAATGTAGCCAGTCTTCATACACAGTGGTGCCTGCCTCTCCTGGAGCTAGCTACAGGCAGCATTACCCCCCCAAATACTTTTTCTTTTACTTTCCATTCCCCGTGCCCATATCTCTGCTCACCTACAACCTAGCTGGCAGGAAGAGGAAACCCATGATAATATCTTTCTGGTTGTTATGTGCCTAGAACTCTACCAGTCTAGATGTCCTTGCAGTGTTGCCAACTTTCCCAAGTTTATTGTGAGTTTCACATTATTCGGTATTTTTCTTGAAGCTCCATGTCCTAAAATCATGTAATTATGTGAAGATCTCTGCTTTCATTAAAAAACAACAACACCCCCCTCCCCAAAGTTTCTAGCCCTCATAGTTGCAGAGAAAAGCCTGAAAATGGGACTGGAATGTAATTTAAAAGCTCAGAAACCAGAAGACAAAAAATATCCAAAATTTACTATTTAAAAAAACTTCATGGTTTTTTTGCGGCCTGAGTTGTGATTTTTGAATGCTTCAGGTAGACAATACTCTAAACCATACTCTTACCTACACTTTATATAGGTATAGTTACCATAAGATTTTTACTTATCTGCTTAGTTTGTGATGTTGTATCCTGAGCCAATTTGCAATCACACTGCAGTATTTATATTAAAATTGTGAAAGCACAACAAATAACAAAGCAGGGGAGGTAGGTAGAGAAAGGCAGGGTTATATGAAGGGAGCCAGGGAAGAAATTGCACTGTAGTTTATAAGGCTTGTACTTCTTGGCAGCTTGCATTTTTTGTTGTGTGTCTGTCTTGCCTTTGTAACTGTGAGTTCTTGGGGCAGGCACTGTCTTCTGTTGTGTGTGTGTACAGTGCGGCCTCCAACTCTGGCTGGGGCCCTTCAGCTCTACTGAAATACAAATAATAAATTATAGGTGAAATTCAGGTGTGTCTCAGCTCTTAAATAATCTTGGTGTAAAAAAAAAAATGTCTTAAATTATCAAAAACAAGAAGTGATTTGGGGGGCCCAATTTGAGACTCCTGAATGGGGCCTTGATTTTCAGAAATAGCTGAGCACCTGGAGCTCCAATTGCCTTCAACTGAAGTTGCAGGTACTTGGCTGCTTGGAAAATCAGGCCCCAGTTATCTTAAGCGGGGCACTCAAAACCTGAAGCATGCCAAGTAGGGAGCACTTTCTTGTTCCAGGCAAAGAGATTTCCACTTTGGCTTTACAGGCTCGAGAGATTCAGAGAAGCATCTCAACTTTTGACCCAAATCTCTGAACCTTCTGAAGTTCACCCATTAGTACTTTTTGCCACACAGTTTATAAGGGGCATGAAAGACTTCTTCTCCTCTTGTGCTTAAGAAAAGGGGTGCTAGTTTCTATTGGTTATGTGAAGAATCTGAATGGTGCTGCTTCTAAACCTACTTTTAAAGGTGGACTATAGCTTTCCCCATACTCCTGTTTAATTCTGATAGCCCTAATATTTTATCCCGAATTAATCCCAAAGGCCTACAGTGAAGCCTACAGTGAAGTTCTGTCTGCTGGATTTTCATTTTCTTGCCCCACATTTATCTTATTGTCAATTTTTGCAATGGCAGCAGTTTATTTTCCCCTTTTGTTGAGAAGGAGCATCCTCCACATCCCTCAGTGATCCTCACATATCTCCCATTCCCACCCCCACCCTCACTCAACACTGCCTACCTTGATGATGCCCCATTAGACACTGTCTTTGCTGCTGAGAATTGGGTGTGCTCTCGAGACACTGCTTCTTACTAGGCCATTGAATTTGTACTCTTGTGATGCCTCTCTTCCTTCCAGATCCCTAAGAGTAGGACACTGATGGGCAGGTTCATTGGCACAATGGATTAGAAATTTAAGGTAAAAACTTGGAACTCATGCAATAATGGCTTCAATTAGAATAACTTTGTCTAAAATCTTAACAGGTGAATTTCCCGAAGAAGATATTAAATTCCTTGAAGCCAGGGGTCATCAAGTAGATAAAGTCGATGTGCTTTCCTTGGTTCATGGAGCCAGGAGAACCAACAACTTCATCATTGGTGTGAAAGACCCAAGAAGCATGGATGCTGCAGGAGCAACAATATTATAGCAACCTCCATTTGGTGCGTTCATTGGATAAAGCTTTAAACAACAACAACAAAAATTATGTGCATGTTCTGAAATGGCCCAGGGAGGAACGAGCAGTGTTTGCTGTGGGTTTCTGCATTGTTGAATAGACCTTCTGCATTCCCCACCTCAAACAATGCAACAGCGGCTGGGAAAGCCACAACACAGCCCTTTGATTTTGTAAAAAAATAATTTGAGTTGTAATAATCTCAGTTATTAAAGGAATGCAGGGAATACACTTTTACTTTGACTATGCCCCATTAGTGATTTCAGTCATTTCAAATGCCAACCTTAAACACTTTAATTTAACCAACAGAAACATTAGCAAAGAAGATGACAAAGAGAACAAAATATTTTGTGCCAAACAGACAATTACTGCTGTTGCTGTAATTTTCAACTCCCTCCTTTCCCTGGCTTGACACCCTTGTCTCATATAAATCAATATATAATACAGATTGATGTACTGGCTCTAGGCAGTCATACCTGGAACTTCAGGGATTTCTTTAATATTCCCTGTGGGTCAGCTGATTTTTACTAGCATGGATATTCCTATATCAATTACCATTCATACATCACTACACATCTTTAGTGCCCTTATGTCTCCTTCACCCTGAATGTTTTGAATTAATTTTCTGCATAGACTCACTGGGGAGCTGGACTTGGAGTCAGACTACATCTACACTGGCAAAAATGGCACCCGGAATTTACCACTGGTGCCCCCAAAAGAGGTCCAGTGGGGGTGGCCACAGTGCAAGTTGTAATGTAGAAAGAGTTCATGTAGAGTCAGGGCTTTTTTAACACTGTCTCAGCTAACCCTGCTCTGAAAAGGTGAGTCCCTTGCTTGATTGAGCCCCAAATTCATGCCAACACTTCAAACCAGAGCTTAGATACTGTTGTCGTGGGTGCGTTAGAAAACGTAAGTTATAGAGATAAGACAGGAAACAAATCAAAAGCTACTTACATAATATTTTTTAGAGTCCCCAACATCCAAGACAGGCTGAAGGAAGCATTCAGCATTTGACTTGTCAATAAAAATGAGGAAATACAAAGCGTGATCATGATCATTGCACAGATTGATTCTGGTCACCTTTTGAGCACCTCCTTTTCTTTCCACCAGTCAGTTCCAGACAGTCACCCAGCACTTTAAGCTTTTTTAAAATGATTTTTGTCATTGTTTGCACAGCCTATCGCGTACTGGTTTCCTTCATGATGTTAATATATCTATGGCCACTGTACATACTATATATGTATGTCTGCTTATGGTTGTCTTGGTATTTCATATGATGCTTTTATGAAAGGGATTCCAGATCTTGTCACCCCGGAGAGACCAGTGAGCTAGAATCTTGTGAATACTGTTTTGTTCATATTATATCGGGGGTGGCCACACTGTGGCTCGTGAGCCACGTGCAGCTCTTTGACTATTATAGTGCGGCTTGAGGAGCCTGCCCATTCTCCACCTACCAGACTGGGGGAGGGGAGCTTGGGACCTCTGCCTTGCAGCGGGGTGGTGGGGTAGGGATTTCTGCCCAGTGGGGAGTGGGTTTCAGCCCTGCAGAGCACACCTGCCAGGGCTCGGGGATTCAGCAGGAGCAGGGCTGAAGCCCTGAGCCCTGTCAGGCGCCTCTCGCAGGGATGAAGCCCTGGGCCCTGGCAGGCGCACCCCGGCTCTCAAACTTCTGAAGATTATCGTATGTGGCTCAGAGGATCAGTAAGTTTGGCCATTGCTGTATTATACCTTTTTATGGCTCAAATGCGGTTTAATGATGGGAGTATGCAGTATCTTCTTAAGGGGATCAATGAACTAACAGATTATCAAACTAAATTCTTTGCGCTTATGTAGTTTCTGTTAGCCGAGTATCTCAAAATTTTACAAACATTAACTAATAAAGTCACACAACACCCTGTTGAGGTAGGAAAGACATACCAGAGAGATCCCTTTCATGCACTACTGAAATGCAGACACCTCTAAGGTAGAACAAGGTGGCTATTAAGCAGACATGAATAAACAAAAATATTTTCCATCACAAATCATAGAATCATAGGGTTAGAAGGGACTGCAAGGGTCATCTAGTCTAACCCCCTTATCTTGTCTAATTCCCATGACTCAGTGTGGGTCAGCCATCAGCCAAGTAATACCGCAGGAGAAAGGAGAAGTGCTGTAGTGAAAGCAGCATGCCGCATTCATAACACTATGCATGGTTTGGAGCAGACTTCGTAAGGCTTACTAGGGAAGGGGCGGGAGGCATTTTTGTGCATTGATCCTCATGGGCTGAAATCTGGGATTTTTCTAGAACAGTGACAGCAATGATCTATCCCCCATATATGGAGGTTTACTGAACATGATTGTAAAACAAGTGTTCCAGGAATTGTTATTTATAGTGCTCCAAAAGAGTGCACATTACTTAACAGCTCAGTTGGAAAGAAAAGTCCTATTTGCCAATTGAATTCTTCTTTTCACCAGTATAGTTCTGACGCTGAGCCCTGAAGGTCCTTTTACAAGTAAAGACTCTGGTTCTGATCCAACAGAGCACTTAAGTGTCCCAATGTGGAGTTTCAGTAGGATTATTCAAATGCAGTAAAGTTAAAGCATTTTCTTAAGTGCTCTGCTGGATCAGGGCCTATACTGCAAAGATGAGAAAATGGAAAGAAACAGGGAGATGGTATTATACCCAAAGGCCACACCTAACAAAAACAAAGGTCTTATGAATAGTTTCCTATTCACTCTGGTTAAAAAGTGGTGTCAGTATAGCATATATTTGACAAAGAGTCACTTGTCATTGAAGCTTGGTCAGAAAATTTCTACTAGGACCAGCATCTCTAATCTTGGTAGTCAATCTAGTATGGCAAGATCCACTGAATTTCATTTTAGTTAATTTCAGTTTAATTAATTGTACTAGAAAATGCGTAGTATTTCCTCATGTAGAAATGAGACAAACATTGTGAAATTAAAGGGCCATATTCTAACCTTAGAGACAAATTCTGCTTTTAGCAATATATATGTTAATATGCAGTAATTCCATTGACTTCAGTGGAGTTACTCTCAATTTGCTACAACATGAGAGCAGAATTTGACCTGTTGTCTTTATGCAGAATTCGGCCTTGATATCACTGGGGAGCTCTCCACACAGAACAATAGTAAGACATGGCCCGAAGTGTTATGAAGACAATTGACATTACATTTTGGTAAAAAATGCCTTTACCATTTGTATCATGATCTTGGAAGTGACCGAAAAAGCAATGAGGGTCAAACTCTTTACCACCCCTTTACAGTGTTGTAAAATTAGAGTAATACTCTATTGTACATCAGGAATAACTGAGATCAGAATCTGGCCGTGAGCGTGGAGTCAATTAATTAATGATTTCCCACAGAAGCTCAATGCAGTTAACGAATGCAGCTTCAGAGCAACATTTCAGTGGTTTTAAATACAGTAGTGCATTTGCACTCCCAATTGTGTCAAACACAGACTGCTATGTATAAAGCTCTAAAGGTAAGGATATATACAATGGGTAAGAATGACATTAAGCAACTTGTGTATGTGTAACAATTATTTTGTTTTACCCTACATTCCCTCTTCTGTTCTGGAGAATCTGTTCTCCCAGTACAGCCAGTGCTTAATTTGTAATGAAAGAGGTGCTGGGGCTCCGATAAATTTTTTTACATTCATAACAGGTTCAGCAAGCCCAGAAGTGCTGGGACTATGAACTACCAAGTCTAGAGATGCCAGAACTCAGCTCAGGCACAGCTTAAGTACTGAGTACAGCCATTTGTCCATCACTGACAATTTTAAAATCAAGATTGCATGTTTTTCTAAACGATCTGCTCTGTGAATTATTTTGGGGAAGTTCTCTGGCCTGTGTTACACAGGAGGTCAAACTAGATTATCACAATGGTCCCTTCTGGCCTTGGAATCTATGCCTCTATGAATTTTGCCTTCCTTATTCCGCCACTCAAGTCTACAAACAGTGAATGGGTCTAATTCTGATTTCAGACCTGTGTAAATTGGGAGCAACTTCACTGAAATCAGTGGAGTTTATGTTGATGTAAAATGGTGTAAGGGAAGTCAGAGCACCGTCAATCTGTTTTCAAAATAGCTGTGCTAATACCTTTCTTAGTGAGCTCTTGGTTCCTTGACTAAGACTGGAAAATTATGAAGCACTTTTCCTGTATTAAGTGGCACAGCCGTTAGCTATCAGATTTGCAGTGGGGATTCTCTCTGAATTGCTGGTGGTTTTCTCTAGAACAGGTTTCAGAGTAACAGCCGTGTTAGTCTGTATTCGCAAAAAGAAAAGGAGTACTTGTGGCACCTTAGAGACTAACCAGTTTATTTGAGCATAAGCTTTCGTGAGCTACAGCTCACTTCATCGGATGCATAAAAGCGGAAAATGCAGTGAGGATATTTTTATACACACAGACCAGTGATCACTTTAGATAAGCTATTACCAGCAGGAGAGTGGGGTGGGGGGAGAGAAAACCTTCTGTAGTGATAAACACCCATTTTTTCATGGTCTGTGTGTATAAAAACATCTTCTGTATTTTCCACAGTATACATCCGATGAAGTGAGCTGTAGCTCACGAAAGCTTATGCTCAAATAAACTGGTTAGTCTCTAAGGTGCCACAAGTACTCCTTTTCTTTTTTCCTCTAGAACAGTTCTGCTCAAAAGGTTGTAGACTCCAAGGCCTACCCCAGAAACTGAAGAAGGATTTGGGGCCCGATTTTCCCCTCACTCACATCAGTTTCACACCAGTGCAACTCCAGGGACTTCAGTAGATTTACTCTGGATTTACATTAGTTTGAGGGAAAGACGAATCAGGCCTCTTAAGCATAACTAGATAAAACTCATAACCTTTTCATAGAGGACAAGATTATAGCACAAATCAGCAATAAGAAGGTTGGGTTTTTTTACCTATTAAAAATCTGACTTAGTGGAAAGTGCTGTTATAGTGGGTGAATGTTTACTTTGCAATGGTTTTGAGAAAGTTCTATACATCAGCAAAGGGCTTCTCGTTGTTATAGACCAGAGAAAAGAGCACATTGGGAGGGCCAGGGCAGCTTTCAGAAGGAGTAACAGATTGTAATGAGCCTTAGAAAAAAAAAAAAGCCTCTGTTTATAGAGCAGATGAGGAGGTTCAATGGTGGCACCTCCAATAATGAGGCTATCTGCCAACAAAGAGCCCTCCAGTGTTCAGCCCTTGTGCAGAAGGGAATGATTTCCACAAGGATACTTAGGAGGGAGAAAGTCCCTCAACGGCAGTAGCTTCTTGCAGGCTGAAGCCCTTCAAGATAATGAGGAAGTTCATCCAACTGAGGACAGTCCCTCAGCTTTGTGCAAATCTTCCACAAGAGGGGTCTCAGATCAGCAGCTGCAAGAACATTTCACGGAGCTGGTCCTTCTAGTATAGCTAACCAATACTGTGCCCATCACTTCGATAGCTACATGCTCAGCTTCCTTTTTCCTACCTAGACAGAAGTATGTGCAGATTGGTAAGAAAGCAATTAAAATCTCATCAAAACATATCTGCCTCTCCCCACATTTGTCCAAGAGGCCACGTACATATTCTAGACTAGGAATCACTTTTTGCCGTTCCACTGGGGGCATGGAGAGATTAAGTTCTTAGAACAAAATTGTAACATAGTATTTCATTTTGGAAAATCCATACATGGTCATGAATACAAGTGAAACGATGCCACATTTACTGTACAGGATCTTTTTTTTTTTTAAAATACTGACCTATGAAAATGCATTGTAATCATAGCCGTGACTTTGATTGTATTGAAATCACATGTATCTGTGTATTTTTTCACATACAATGAAAAGAGGCTGAAATAAATGCAGTTTTCTTTTTGTATTATGCACTCACAATGTACTTGTTTCATCCTTTACAGTGTTCTGTTGATAGATTGCATTGTATTATTATTTATATCATTGTAGCACCTAGAGGCCCAAAATTGAGATCAGGGCCCCATTGCACTAGGGACTCTATGTACATTTAGTGCAATGGTCGGCAACCTATGGCACACGTGTCGATTTTCCGTGGCACACTGCCGGGGCCTGGCCACCGGTCCCGGGGACTCCGCTGCCGGCCTGGGGTACCGGCTGCCAGCCCCCTGCCAGCCGGGGTTCCGTCCACCAGCCCTGCTCAGCTCGTTGCTGGCCCCGGGTCACGGCCACCGGTCCTGGGGCCTCCGCTGCCAGCCTGGGGTACCGGCCACCAGCCCCCTGCTAGCCGGGGTTCCATCCGCCGGCCCCGCTCAGCCCGCTGCTGGCCCCGGGTCTCGGCCACTGGTCCCAGGGACTCCACTGCTGGCCTGGGGTACCAGCTGCCGGCCCCCTGCCAGCTGGGGTTCTGGCCACTGGTCCCGCTCAGCCCACTGCCAGCCCTGGGTCCTGGGGGGCTCTGCTGCCGACCTGGGATCCAGGCCGCTGGTCCTGGGCTCTGCAGCTGCCCCCGGGCTCTGCAGCTGCCCCCAGCTGTGGCCTTCTGGCCCCAGCCTGGGGCAGTGAGGGGTGCAGTCAGGGCCAAGAGGGGGTGCAGCTCAGCATGGATCGCATGGATTATTATTACTGGCACGCGAAACCTTAAATTAGAGTGACTAAATGAAGACTTGGCACACCCCTTCTGAAAGGTTGCCAACCCCGATCTAGTGAGAAACAATCCCTGCCCCAAAGAACCTGGATCTCAGTGTATTTTATAGAAGGAGCCAGCACAGTAGCCCCAGATCCAAACATCCCCAATTTGGGTCCACATTTTGAGAATCTACTTTTTCAACTAAATTAAATAAGATTTTGTTTGCAAGGTTAATAAATGTGCACTTCTATTTCTCATATCACGAATGTCTTTCCAGTGTTGTGGTACATTTGTTTCAAATGGAAAAACAAATGGTATATGTTGGACGTGTTAAAGGGGATACTGCTCTTAACTTTTAAAAAAAAGAAATATTTACTCTTTTCTTACAAACAGATGAGAAAGAGCCTCTCTTAGGACTATGCTCAAATTTCCCTCCTAGGCTACACATCCCTGTGGCTGTTCTTAAAAACACTGGGCCTGATTCTGATCTCACTCCCACCTGGGTAAATCAGGAGTAGCCCTACTAAAGCCATAGGCTCAAGCAGTGCTCAGCACAGGAACAGAATGGAGGAGCCTTCGGCCACCTTTGTACTTCTTCATATTTTGGGTCCCTTTGGCTCAAATTAGAACAGCCTCAGGAGTGAAATTCAGCTACTGGGGGAAAGTGGAGGAGCAGCACTGAAGTGACACCATTGGATAGACCTATAATAGAGAACTGAGCAGTTTGTATTTTACCTGCTCAGATACAATTGGTTAAAGGACAAATGATTCTGTTTGTTCACACTAGCCATGCTGAACCTTTTGAGAAGCCATGCATTGCAGCCCCATGAACACACTAGTGCTTTCCTAAATCAGTTCAGTTGCAATGCACTCTGGGAATCTGTCCCACAATGCACAAGTCACTGCAGAGGTGGCCTGTCTGAGCATAAAGATGTACTGTTGGGAGAGAAACAACCAGTACTGCTCCTTTCACAGCTGCCTCAGCCTGCAACCCTCCTTTAGTTCACTGACAGAAAGTCTCCTTTCTCCCTCCCCGCAAATAATTTCCCCTCTCCTCCATCTATTACTCCTTATTATTCCCCCACTTAAAATCCCTCTGACTCTGAGCCTCCTGCAATGGCCCTGACTCCCACTCAAGTGTGTCTGCAACTGATGAATCACATTTGATTTGCTGGCTGCAAATATTGGTCTGACAAACTAAGGTGAAACTCAGACTGTCAACAAGACACCACAGTTGGACTGCCAGCTACAGATGCTTTCTACATAGTCCTGCATTGGGAGTCTCCCATTCAGACCAACCCACTTCACCCTGATGCCACCTCCCCCCACTCCAGCCTTGGGGAACATGTTTCCCCTCACCTGCATGGAGAAGCTGATCTCTGGATTCTCTGATGGAGAACTCGTTCTTTGTCAAAAAAAGGCTGCTTAATTTTAATCATATAGTGTTCGTGGCAGCTCTGGCATTCTTTACAGGGATATACAGCCCACAGGAAACAGTATTTTACAGAGCCCCAATTAGACAATAATATACGGAAAAGCGTCATCCCCTACTCTCTACAAAGGCTCCAATTCTTTAAGATGCTAAGGGCACTCAAAACCTCACAGTTGGACTCTGATTCCATGTGCCATTAGACATGAAGCCAGCTTGTCTACATAGACAAGTCTCCCAGGGCCAGATCATGAAGTTAGAGCACTTACATGATTAGCTCAAAGGGTAGAGTGATGACAAATCATCACATATGGTATCATACCGTCAGTTAAACTCTTCCATTGAAAAATAATGCATCTGGCTAGTTATTGTTATTTATGCATATATAATGTGTTGGGCGCTAACCTAGACACACAAATTACAACAGTCTCTGCCTCAAGGAGTTTGCAATCTAGACAAGAGAATACAGGGTGCAGAAGGAAACCTAGAGAAGGTAGGGGTTTTTTGGTTGTTGTTTTTTTAAAAAAAAAAAGATTATAAATCTAACACTTAATTTCTTTCAGTGTGGACTGGTTTTGTGGGTTTGGTGGAGATTAGAACATGAAGAGGGACTTCCCACATTGGGGGCAGCACAGAAGAAGGTATGAAAACAGGAGTGGTAAAAGGATGATTTTCAGACCCTAAAGAGGTCCGGTCTAAATTTAAGTATTGCTGGCTTCTCAGGATTGCAAAACGTTCGATGTGTAAATTGCCTGAATAGATAGGAAATTGAATAAACCAGAGCACAGGGAGCTGCTATTCTTATGAACAATATTCCAGGCAAACAGGAACTCACTGGCGTAAAATTAAATGTGCCTAAATCTCCTCTTCTTCTCAGATTCTGAATGAGGCTCCCTCCCTCTCTTCTGCTGAGATGTCAGAAGGAATCCCCTCATAGTGAGTTTTCCTTCATTTTTCAGCAGGCTGTAGGCAGACAAAGGCTGCCAGTATGACCCAGAGGAAAAAAACAGGTACTAAAGCCCAGATCCTCAAAGGTATTTAGGTGCCTAACTCCCAAAGGCCTAGATCCTTTGATGATCAGGGCCCAAGGGACTAGATGAACAAATGTTCTCCAATGAAAAGCACCAAGAACGCACCTCCAGAAAGGGTGTTGACTTGAGCTATAAGGCCCAGATCCACCACGGTAGCTAGGTTCCTAACTTCCATTGATTTCAACAGAAGTTAGGAGCCTAAATACCTCTGCGGATCTGGGCCTAAATCCCTATTTGAGTCTTGGTTGCCTGAGAGTTCATGCAGAAGATCTGACTTCTGTTCCCAATGTCACGGACGTCCTGTATCACCTTAGCACTACTCATATAAATACAGGTTTGTAGCATTAGGCACAAAATCCTGTAGTTGCTGATCTTTCAAGCTATTCTGCGCAGGTAGACCTTTATCCTTTGCAAAGACTCACTGAAGTCACTGGCTCTCCATACAAGTGCAGAGATCTGCCCATATGGAACAGCTTGCAGTACTGAGGACCTACTAATTAGCTCCATACACACACATTTTAAAAATCCCCATTGTGACCTTTGACAAGTCTAAGACCATGTCTACACTAGCGAGTTTACAGAGGCACAGCTGTACCAATGCAGCTGCACCACTGTAAGATCTCATGGGTAGACGCTCTATGCAGGCAGGAGAGAGCTCTCCCATGGACATCATAAAATCACCTTCAGCAGCAGCAGTAGCTATGTCACAGGAGAAGCTCTCCCTCTGACTTAGCTCTGTCCACACCGGCGCTTCTGTCAGTGTAACTTATGTTGCTCAGGGGTGTGTTTTTTTTCACACCCCTGGGCGACATAGGTTATAGTGACAAAAACGGTAATATAGACATGGCCTAAGTGTCTCAGTTTACCCATCTGTATGTAACCCTTCTGCCCGTCAGAGTTGGCAGCAACAAGGGCCGGGTTCAATATCTAGGGGATTCATTTCAATAACACAATGCAAACTGGCTCGAGCCCCCACCCAGTGACCTGGGACAAATATATACCACCCCCGCTGGGCGCCTCCAAGAGGCAATACTTCCCCTCTCGCAAGCACATAGTCTGAGTGTAGCAAAAAGCCTTTTAATAACAGAGAGAAACAATGTGGCATTATGTTGGGCAAACACCACCAACAGGATTCGTAACACAACCCATGAGCAAAAAAAAACCACCCCAAGCAAATTGGGGCATGTCCTTTCCCTTTGGTTCTTGAGTCCAGCAACCCCAAATCAGCCAGAGACCCAAAAGTCCAATGACCCAAAAGTCTCTGTCCCTGGTCAGGGCAGCCCCAGAGTTTGAAAGTTTATCTGTAGAGCTTTATCTCCCAATCTGGATAGAGATGGGGGGGGGGAGAGGTAAGGGGCACCTTACATGATCTGAAGCTGACCGCCCCACAGCTCCATAGGCCTTCGCTCCACCAGCCGCCCCACAAACTGCTCCGCTCGGCTCCGCTGCTTCACCAGCCGGTCCACAAACTGCTCCGCTCCACGTCCCACAAGCAGCTCCCGCCGTCCTATGAACTGCTCCACCAACCTGTCCACAAGGCACTCCAGCCGTCCCACAAACTGCTCCACAATATATCTTCAGGCTCCCCCACTACTTAACACAATGCTCAGTGATTTCAGCTCTTAGTCAGTTCAGCTCTTTGGTGAATTCAGCTTGTAGTAGGGGAGCCTGAGTGCCGGTGCACCATTAGCCCAAAGTGAGCTCAGCAGCCTGTAACTAGATTCCTAATAGAATCAAAATTAGCTCTGATATTCTACAGTGGAGAGAGAAGGAAGTGCAATTAGCAGGTAAGGCCCTCACCCAGGGGCCCATGTCACCAAGTATTAATACTTGTCCCCAGCCTCTCTCCATTCACAGAATTTTGGAACCCATGACCCTTGCTTAGAGAGTGCTACTTAGTTGATGGTGAGTCCCTCCATCATAACAAAAGGCCAAGCACAGTTCCAAGCACAGTTCCCATAATCAGGGTAATAACAATTTATTCTTCCTGCCCCAATAACAGAGACACTGGGGATCCCACAGCAGCCAAAGTGACCATTTGGGGCAGCTATGGCCTCATTCTAGGCAGGATGGGTGTGCCTATGCAAATGAGATTGGCCCCTGAAGTTCTTTTCCACAACTTGCCACACCTCACCAGCAGATGTCAGAGTGGAGCTCATCCTGACACTGCTTACATGTAAAACAGAGCTAACAATACTTACCCCCCAGAGATGTTGTGAGGCATGATCTAATAATGTTTATTAAGTGCTTTGAGATCCTCAGAGGGAAGCACTATCGGTATTCACATATTACTACCTACTAGTTTTCTGTAAAGGTTTCCATTTTCCTTTACAGCATGGTCCAGGAAATGCCTTCTGTTTATTTGCAGAATTGATTACAAAACCAACAGCATCCTAAGTCATAAGGTATGAGGCAAGTCTCAGTGGCTTGGAGTTGTGGGGGGCTGCTCCTCAAGTGAGATACATTTTAGGGCAGTATTTAAAACTTTTGTTGTTCCACTGAGTGGGAGGGAGATTTTCCTCTCACGTAGATACACTGTTGTTAAAGGTACAATTCTGCCATAGGGTGTGGTGTGTAGTTATCAGGGGTGCATATAGGGTGACCAGATAGCAAGTGTGAAAAATCAGGATGGGGGTGGGGGGTAATAGGAGCCCATATTAAAAAAAAGCCCCAAATGTTGGGACTGCTGGTAAAAAATTGGGACATCTGGTCACCCTAGGTGCCGAGCAGGAGTGGTGTTCTCCTCAAGTCTCACTCATTGGTGGGGGAAGGGCTTTTAATGTGGGTTTCATTGCAAAGCCTGGCTCAGTGGGGTGAAGGGATGTATGGTGGGGTGCAGATCTCTCAGCAGGGATGGGGTGGGAATCTCTCATAATTTCAGACTAAGTGGGTGGTGTATGGGGGGGGAGGGAGGGAGTTTTGGGTGAACGGAGGTGGCTGTGGAGTGGTGTTATCTCCATGGAGAAGAGTAATGATCTTCCTTCCTGCTCCTCTCCACTGTGTGGACTGAGGGGTCCTCCCAAGCAGCTGGAGGGGAGGTCCCCAACCCAAGGGATGTCTTTGATGCTGGGGGTGGGGGGAACGTCAGGCAGTGCCCTGGGGGTGTCAGGAGTCTCTCCGAGTGGAGTAGTCAGACTGTGCCCTGGGGGCCTCAGGGGCCCACTTGAGGGGGGTCAGACTATGCTCCAGGTGGCATCTGGTGAGTCAGGTTCTCAGTGGGGGGGGGTCAGGCTGTGCCCTGCGGGTGTTGGGGGCGCACTCAGGGGGGTCAGACACTGCCCTGGGGCATTGGGGGGTTAGGCTTTCAGTGGGGGTCAGAGTGTGCCCTGGGGGTGTCTGGAGGTGGTGGTGGTCAGGCTCTCAGTGGGGGTCAGGCTGTGCCCTGGGGGTTTCTGGTCAGGGCGGTCAGGATCTCAGTGGGGGGGGTGTCAGGCTGTGCCCTGGGGGTGTCTGGGCGGGGCAGTCAGGCTCTCCATGGGGGGGGTGTCACGCTGTGCCCCGGAGGTGTCTGGGCGGGGCGGTCAGGCTCTCGGGCGGGGGGGCAGGTTGTGCCCTGAGGGTGTCTGGCGGGGCAATCAGGTTGTCTGTGAGTGGGGTCAGGCTGTGCCCTGGGGGTGTCTGGGCGGGGCGGTCAGGCTCTTGGGGGTGGGGGCAGGTTGTGCCCTGGGGGTGTCTGGCGGGTCGGTCAGGTTGTCTGTGAGTGGGGTCAGGCTGTCCGGGTGGCGGGGGGTCAGGCTGTGCCCTGGGGTGTCTGGGCGAGGCGGTCAGACTCTTGGGGGGGGTCAGGCTGTGCCCTGGGGTGTCTGGGAGGGGCGGTCAGGCTCTCGGGGCGGGGGTCAGCCTGTGCCCTGGCGGTTTCTGGGCGGGGCAGTCAGGCTTTCGGGGAGGTGGTCAGGCTGTGCCCTGGGGGTGTCTGGGCGGGGTGGTCAGGTTCTCAGTGGCAGGTGGGTCAGGCTGTGTGTTTTGGGGGTGTCTGGGGGGGGCGGTCAGGTTCTCAGTGTGGGGGGGGTCAGGCTGTGTGTGTTGGGGGTGTCTGGGTGGGGCGGTCAGGTTCTCAGTGGGGGGGTTAGGCTGTGTGTTTTGGGGGTGTCTGGGCGGGGCGGTCAGGTTCTCAGCGGGGGAGGGGGTCAGGCTGTGTGTTTTGGGGGTGTCTGGGCGGGGCGGTCAGGTTCTCAGTGAGGGGGGTGAGGGTGTGTGTTTTGGGGGCGTCTGAGCTGGGCGGTCAGGTTCTCAGTGGGTGGGGGTTAGGCTATGTGTTTTGGGGGTCTCTGGGTGGGGCGGTCAGGTTCTCAGTGGGGGTGGGGTCAGGCTGTGTGTTTTGGAGGTGTCTGGGTGGGGCGGCCAGGTTCTCAGTGTGGGGGGGTCAGGCTGTGTGTTTTGGGGGTGTCTGGGCGGGGCGGTCAGTTTCTCAGCGGGGGAGGGGGTCAGGCTGTCTGTTTTGGGGTGACTGGGTGGGGCGGTCAGGTTCTCAGCGGGGGAGGGGGTCAGGCTGTCTGTTTTGGGGTGACTGGGTGGGGCGGTCAGGTTCTCAGCGGAGGAGGGGGTCAGGCTGTGTGTTTTGGGGGTGTCTGGGCGGGGCGGTCAGGTTCTCAGCGGGGGAGGGGGGTCAGGCTGTGTGTTTTGGGGGTGTCTGGGCGGGGCGGTCAGGTTCTCTGTGGGGGAGGGGGTCAGGCTGTGTGTTTTGGGGGTGTCTGGGCGGGGCGGTCAGGTTCTCAGCGGGGGAGGGGGTCAGGCTGTGTGTTTTGGGGGTGTCTGGGCGGGGCGGTCAGGTTCTCTGTGGGGGAAGGGGTCAGGCTGTGTGTTTTGGGGGTGACTGGGCGGGGCGGTCAGGTTCTCAGCGGGGGAGGGGGGTCAGGCTGTGTGTTTTGGGGGTGTCTGGGCGGGGCGGTCAGGTTCTCTGTGGGGGAAGGGGTCAGGCTGTGTGTTTTGGGGGTGACTGGGCGGGGCGGTCAGGCTCACGGGGTGGGATCAGGCTGTGCCCTGGGGGTGTCTGGATGGAGCGATCAGGTTCTCAGTGGGGGTGGGGTCAGGCTGTGCTTCGTGGTGACTGGGTGGGGCGGTCAGGTTCTCAGTGTGTGTGGGGGGGTCAGGCTGTGTGTTTTGGGGCTGTCTGGGCGGGGCGGTCAGGCTCACGGGGTGGGATCAGGCTGTGCCCTGGGGGTGTCTGGATGGAGCGATCAGGTTCTCAGTGGGGGTGGGGTCAGGCTGTGTGTTGTGGGGCTGTCTGGGTGGGGCGGTCAGGATCACGGGGGGGGGGGGGTCAGGCTGTGCCCTGGGGGTGTTTCTGGGCGGGGCGGTCAGGTTTTCAGTGAGGGGGGTGAGGGTTTGTGTTTTGGGGGCGTCTGAGCTGGGCGGTCAGGTTCTCAGTGGGTGGGGGTTAGGCTATGTGTTTTGGGGGTCTCTGGGTGGGGCGGCCAGGTTCTCAGTGTGGGGGGGTCAGGGTGTGTGTTTTGGGGGTGTCTGGGTGGGGCGGTCAGGTTCTCAGCAGGGGAGGGGGTCAGGCTGTCTGTTTTGGGGTGACTGGGTGGGGTGGTCAGGTTGTCAGCGGGGGAGGGGGGTCAGGCTGTGTGTTTTGGGGGTGTCTGGGCGGGGCGGTCAGGTTCTCAGCGGGGGAGGGGGTCAGGCTGTCTGTTTTGGGGTGACTGGGTGGGGCGGTCAGGTTCTCAGCGGGGGAGGGGGTCAGGCTGTCTGTTTTGGGGTGACTGGGTGGGGCGGTCAGGTTCTCAGCGGGGGAGGGGGTCAGGCTGTGTTTTGGGGGTGTCTGGGCGGGGCGGTCAGGTTCTCTGTGGGGGAGGGGGTCAGGCTGTGTGTTTTGGGGGTGTCTGGGCGGGGCGGTCAGGTTCTCAGCGGGGGAGGGGGTCAGGCTGTGTGTTTTGGGGGTGTCTGGGCGGGGCGGTCAGGTTCTCAGCGGGGGAGGGGGTCAGGCTGTGTGTTTTGGGGGTGTCTGGGCGGGGCGGTCAGGTTCTCTGTGTGGGGAAGGGGTCAGGCTGTGTGTTTTGGGGGTGACTGGGCGGGGCGGTCAGGTTCTCAGCGGGGGAGGGGGTCAGGCTGTGTTTTGGGGGTGTCTGGGCGGGGCGGTCAGGTTCTCTGTGGGGGAAGGGGTCAGGCTGTGTGTTTTGGGGGTGTCTGGGCGGGGCGGTCAGGTTCTCTGTGGGGGAAGGGGTCAGGCTGTGTGTTTTGGGGGTGTCTGGGCGGGGCGGTCAGGTTCTCAGCGGGGGAGGGGGTCAGGCTGTGTGTTTTGGGGGTGACTGGGCGGGGGGGGAGTCAGACGCTCCCCGACTCTCCGGCCCCGGCGCGCTCAGAGCCAGGGCCGGCGACAGGCGCGCTGCTGGCTGCCGCGACCCGCGCGCTGTCCCGTCTCCCGGCGCGCTCCCGCTCGGTCACGTGGCCTGGAGGAGGCGGAGCTGCGGCCGGGCTGCCGTGGGTGTCCTGGGCGCTTGGCAGCTAGCGGGCCGACCCCCTCCCCCGGTGCGACGGGCCCAAGGCCGGGCCCTCCGTCCGCTGCCAGCTGCGGACACGGCGGAGGCTCCCCCAGGTGAGGGCGGGGCCGGGCCGCGGGATCGCGGGGAGTAGGCCTGACAGGGCCGGGGGGCGGAGGCGGGGCCGGGAGTGTCAGCGGGAGTGGGCCCGGCCCGAGGAGGGCAGAGGCCGGGCACGGAGCGGGGCTGCGCCCGGGGAGCGGGCTGGCTCGGCGGTGCCCCGGGCCGGGGAAGGGGGCGGCTGGGGGCTGGGGGCCGAGGCCTGGCCCGGCGCGTGGGGGCTGGCCCCGCTCTTGCTGCCCCGGCCCGGCTCCTGCAGGTAGCGGGGCTGGGCTCTCGCTTGGGTTTCACTTCTTGCGGGGTGCCCCTTAGGTAGACTAAAGGCGGGGATGTGTTAAGGACCCTAAGGGCGTGGGGCGCCCTTCTCCTGTTGAATTTCAGTGTGGCTTGGGTGCCGAACTCCCTTAGGGTCCTGTGAAAGTCCCAGCGTGTGTAGAAACTGCAGGTCTGAGATGGGGCTGCCCCCCACACGGTGCCCCAGCAGTGTCCACACCTGCGCTGTCGTGGTGCTCCTGGATCCCCGAACAAAGCTGGCTCAATTATTCACAGTTAGCAGCTTGACCAGGTCTGAGCCAGAGCCACCTGGGAGATGAGGACTTGTGTCACTTTCCTAGCATTCTCCCTAGGGGGTTAACACAGCACTATAGCTTTGCAGCAAACTTGGTGTGCTTTGTTTGTGAATCGGTACATGGCTTGTCAGTCTGTCTACTGGCTTTCTTACAGCTGCAGTTTGCAGTTATGGACACCTTAAACTGGATCCAGCACAGTTTAGTAGGAGGGTGTTGAATGTGGAACTGGCTAGACCATTCATGTTCATGTCATCACTTAAACTTCAAAGAACGTAGCATTGCTGGGCTGGTACAGGTTGTTCAACCCTCAAATCCAATATCCTGCCTTTACTTGTGTCAGTGACACTGTTGCATATGGGGATTAGTAGATCCTGTAACTTTTCTTTCTTGATCCATTATCATTCCTATTTCTAGTTTCTGAACAAATGCAGGCAATATTTCATGCATTTATTGTAATCCTCCTTCACCCCTTTTAAAAATAAATTAATGGAGCAACTTTCTGTCCTCTTGTTGTAAGGTCTGCATTATTTTTAGAAAGTTAACTGCGTTAAGTGACCTGGTCATAGAAAACGGTGGGTTCTGGGTTTCTCTGATTTCATAGGGGTGTCCTGCTTGGGTGGTTGTGCTCCCTATTCTGGTTATGACAAGTTCAATTTTAGTCCTGTGAGTCTTGTCTGGATTTTAAAGTTGCATATTGCACATCTTAATTAAGGTGCAAATACTTAGCATAACTTAAAGTTTAAAGGGAAAATATCTCAGACACAATCTTTTCTATAATGGTGAAGTTGTTATCATAATGATATTAACCCTCATGAGCATTTTTCATTGTAGCTTTAACAAAGGTGATATTAAGGTAGCCAGGACCCAAGCATCATTCTTCATCCTTCACAGATGGGGAAATTGGGCCACAAAGAGTGAAATGATCAAAAGTGGCCTCTAATTATGGAAACAGCAACTTCTGCTTGCTCAGCTTTTAGCCACGTATGGTCTATTTTTTTGGTTTTGTTTTCCAGAGGTGGTGAGTACTTTGAGCTCCCGTAGACTTCATGTGGAGTATTGCGTGTCAACACCTCAGGAAAATAGTCAATGTTCAAGTCAGGCACCCAAAATTTGTGGTTGCTTTTGATCATTTTGTGCTCATTGCCTACAGTTACACAGCAAGTTCACAGCAGAGCTGGGAATTAGAACATGAATCTCATGACTCCTTATGTTACTACCCTATCCATTGAACTGTATTGCTTCCTTTTAACATTAACGTGGAATGTCCTGGCTTTACCATGACATTTTTGCGTGGTAGTTCTGTGATCCTAACTTTTGCTACTAAGGTCATATTTCATGGTCTCTGCACCATACTCTGGCTTCTGCTCACAGTCCTCCTATCCTCTTGGGACTTATAAAAGTGTCCCTCAGCAGGCTTAAAACTTACCCTAGAGAGAGACCTGCAGGTGCTACTTCTGCGGGCAGTAATGCTCTGACAAACTTGCCCCTCGGTAGAACTTACAGGAGAGGAACTGTCTGTGGTGGCCTTGCTGCTTATGTGGTAACCTTACATTAATAACAGTGGCAAATCTGAGGGGTATAGTTATTTACTCCCTTAAAAACAAAAAATCAAAACACTTTGGAAAGTCAGTCATTTCTAAACTAAGATTAAACGTTCAATGGCCTAACACTTAAAAATGTGGAACTGCATGGTTACATTTCAACAAACAACCTCAAAGCTGCCCTGGACACTGTCCATGTAAGGTAAGTAAAAGTCTGAGTAAGACACCGAGTTGACACCACTAAACCCTGTATACCTTGAGTATGCATGTTTAAACATATTAAAACCAGTATGTTTTGTCAGTTAATCTATAATATCTTAAAAGTCTATAATATTAGACATCTTGTACTAGATCCACTGCATTTTAGGTAATGGTTTGAATCATAGTTGAGTTGTGTAGGTGTACTGGGTTTGTGATGTGTGCAGCGGCAGGGAACCACACTGTTGAGGATACCAAAGGGTTAATATGACTGGAAGATTCTGATATCACTTGGTTGTATTTGGGAAAGAGGGGTTGCACAGGTTGTTGGTGTGTATTTGAAATACAGTAGGTAAGATGCTTTTGTTTCTGTCCTACCCAAGAGAGACTACATTATTTAGAAGCTAATTTGTAGTTTATATAGGTTGTTCCCGTGGTGAATTTGTATACATGCTAATATGTAGAACGTTGGACAGTATAATACTCAACGCTGAAAATGAGTCTCATACCCCATTGTACTGTGTGCAGGCATAAGGTTGTTTGATAACTTTTGGGAACATTGGGGGAAGACTGGCTTGAAACATACTAGACCTGGTGAGCCTGAGGCCAATACAAAAGATGTCAATGAATGTGCATCATTGAGGTCCAGGGGGGCAGCATCCTGCTGAGAAACCATGCCTCCCACCTCCAGCTGCTGTCTAGATAGTAGAAGTGGCCAAGTATATACATTTTTCATCTCTGCTTCGTAGGGCACTGACTTCTCCTTCCAAGTAGTAACCTTGCCACCCCTTTTCAGCTCTGTGATTGTCTAGAGTAGCAGTGCTCCTTGCTGAAGGTGTGTTTTGGGCAGTGCTCCTTGGTGTATGCTAGTTTATAATGGCTTTTTTAGGTCTAATCCAAGGTGGCGTGTTAAATTCATGAAGCTCTAACTATTTTGAATTCTGTCTTTTAAAATCAGTCTCTCTCCTTGTGTGATACTGCTGGAGTTGAGAGATCAGACAAGATTCTGATTTAACAGGAGGGCTGGTGGCAGGGTTTTTAAGGTGAGATCCTTGACTCTTGAATTCCTTCCAACCCACTGGTCCACCAGAGCTCAATATTTTTTTTTTATTCTTTCAGTGCGGATGCTATTATTAGTGTTGGGTTTTTTGCAGGCCCCCCATCCTTTGCTCTGGAAACCCGTACAATTAAAATGGACAGTATCCTACCTTAATCCAAAATAACAAAAACATGCCCATTCCATCATAGCTAAATTGCTAACTTCCTGGTTGCACTGGCAGTAAATACATTAACAACAACAACAACAAAAATAAAGAAAGAAAAATAGTGGAACATTGCAGTGTAACTGGAAGGTTAATGCATCTGAATGGACTTAGAGGAAGTTTGAGAATGGAGGGGAATGCATGGATAATACCCTGGTAATAGCTGTCTCCTTTTTTTATCATGAGAGAGCTCCAGATTAAGTGCCTCAGTTTACTTTTATTGATGCAGTGTGACACAGGGAGGAGAGCAGTCTCTTATATAACCAGGTGACAACTTGTTTAGAGTTTAAAAAGTTAAAACTAACACCTGTTAGTATAATGTGCTTATTTTGGATTGAGAGTGCCCTATTTTGATTTTGTTCAATTTGTGTGCATGTGTGGGAGGGGTACAAATATTTTTCACTCTGGCTACTAAGTGCTGTGTAACTGCAAGCCTTGGATATGCAATTTTAGATAAGTGTAAATAAAATAATTTTGAAAAATAAATCCAACATTGTACTGGGCCCTCTGTGGGACTGTACCTTTTGTATCGCACTAATAGGCATCTGAAAAATTTTAAGCCTCCTTGCACTTCACCCCCACTCCCTTTTCAGTCCTCTCAAACTTGCTTCTGGTTGTTGGGAAGAGAGAGAGAATTCTAACTCTTTTCCCTCCACTCTGGAGCTTCTTGACAGTTGTGCATTTGGAGCTTTCTGCTATGATGCTCCTTGCCTAGTCTCTTGGCTGCAGCATAGGAAAATCTCTTACTCCCTCTTTCTCTCTCTCTCTCTGTTTCTTTTGGTCCTCTCATGTGAACAGCTTCAATGTTTGCCTCTCCTATGGGTCATAGGTTTCCTAGACAGTAGCAAAATGAAATTGACATGATTCTTCTCAGCTTCACTGCTGATCACAGCTTTCTTAAAACAGTCTTGCTAATTTCACTCTGCTTCTGCCTGACAAAGCTGAAGCAGTAGAAGACACTAGTGTTGTTTGCAGAATCAGGAACACATCAGTATGTGGGCTCAAGTACACAAAGACCTTAACTTTGAAGATTAAAAATACATGTATTTAAAAATGAACGCTAACGTTGTGCAAAAATTAACATGCCTTCTTACTTGTCAGGGAAAATTCTCTTAGTTGCTGCTGGCAATTGGATTTGTCAGTCTCATGCAGAAGCTTTGATGTTCAAATTGTTCGTAGTATCTTAGTGCTGTATTTTTGTACATTAAAACATGGACTATTTTAGAATTTCTGGACTTTTGCAGACTTGTTCATAGAATACTTTCACAGTGGGGACAGCAGAATAAATCAGATTTGGAGTTTTTCAGCCAAGCTGTCCTTAATAGTTGGCAAAAAAGCTTGCAGTTAAAACCTTTTTATTTCAAAACATGAATTCCTGGTCTGATTACACCCAAATTTTATAAATACTACCAAAACTTTTCTGGCAGAAGTAATTATGAGAACCTTGAGCCAAATCTGTTTAGTTGTGGGTAAAATGACCTTTCAGTAGAAAGTCCATAGTCAATGTTGTGACAAGCGATCTCTCCATAATTAAAAATTAGTTCCTTAGCTGCACTTGGAAAATCAAACTAAAGCACAGTTTATTTTC
This sequence comes from Natator depressus, assembly GCF_965152275.1. NCBI lineage: Eukaryota > Metazoa > Chordata > Testudines > Cheloniidae > Natator > Natator depressus. Next base: position 25,830,702 of record NC_134246.1, read on the forward strand.
AGAAAAATACATGTAATTTTAATTAACTGATTATTTCACTGTGTATGTTTAATGACTGTTTGAGTGTGCCTGTGTATCTTAATGAAATGCTGCATTACTATAAAACCCTGGCTTTCTTCTGGAACAGAAAATTGTATTTGTGTGGTTTCCAAATGGAAATGTTCTCTTTCACATGACGCTAACAATTTGGCTAATTGTAATTCACAATTCGGGTATTCAGTTTTACAGGATGCCAGTTCCAAGAACCATGGTGACGCTTTAAATTAATTTGTGACAAATGGGCAGGGTTGGGCAGGGTAGGGTAGGGGGGAAATCTCCCTTTATTTGGACCTAACCTATGAAAATATTAGTCTTTTTAGGTAAGTGACTAGTTGCAATTGGAATTTGTTTCCAAAGTTACGTCCTCTCTTCCTTATTCTTCGGTCACGCCTGGAGAGTTGATCAGTTGGCTTTATGTACAATAAAAGTTAGAATGTCTCAGGTGATGGAACTATGTCAAGGGACATCTAGAATCACTCTTTTCAGTGAATTTCAAAGAAGATTATGGAATTTTAAAATATAATAAAATTCCACTAAAGCATATCAATATGCCTCACACCCAAGATCACCTATATCCTAACAAATTGCATTTTCACACATTGTGGAAATATGGAAGAAAGATGTTTTTTTTTTTTTGCAAAATTTTATTGTTTCAGGATTATGGGAAAAAGAAAAGGAGTACTTGTGGCACCTTAGAGACTAACCAATTTATTTGAGCATAAGCTTTCGTGAGCTGTAGCTCACGAAAGCTTATGCTCAAATAAATTGGTTAGTCTCTAAGGTGCCACAAGTACTCCTTTTCTTTTTGCGAATACAGACTAACACGGCTGTTACTCTGAAACCAGGATTATGGGAAGAGCTGTTGGCTGAATAATATAAACAGTCAACAGTTCTCGAACCTGTTTAATATTTATTGCTACAAACTCTAATTTAAACATTATGATAATCTTAATTGTAGCCATTAACTTCTGGATGGTCGCCAAGAACTTATCTTTTCCTAATATTTTAAGTTAAGTTTAGCCATGATGGCTTATACCATTAATGCTAGGCATAAAGGGAAAGTGTAAAACATCCACTGTGGGAACTCCATAACAATTCTCCTCAGCCTTTGCAGTCACATAGCAAATTCCTGGCAAGTGATCAGTTACATCTAATATTGATGTGTGTTTAAAATAAAGTATTAAACATCAACTGCAGTTCGCTCAAATGTATCATAATTCTACCTAAGATCTTTAAGATTATTTCACTGTCTCACAATGTCTCTGGCCGTCCCTCTTACTACATTATTTGGAGAGAGAGACCAGTCTTTATGCACGTGACCTTCTACCTAAGCTGTTACTTAATCCTGGCACTGTGTCCCCTTAGGTCAGGAATCAGGTTTTCTCTCTGAGGCACCCTCAGTAACTGATCTATGTTATAGTTCCAAGATCTGTTTCTTTTAGACTTAAATGGTTACTAAAATATTCTTTCATTTTACAGAAATAGAGAGAAAAATCATCAAATAACAATGTGCTAACAGTGACTACTATAGAAAACAGTGTTAGTCTGACCTTAAATTTAGTTACAGAATATTGAAATCTTACATACAGCATAACCCTCTTTCAACCAAAAGCCATTTGTTTCTGCTTGTCAGTTTGATAGCCACACGTAGGTTTAGAGAGGTCTGTCTGTCCTAATGTAACTGGAGACACTGTAGATTTTTGCCACTCAAGTCTCAATATGTGTTTAACATTACATCTAGGGCTGTCAAACAATTAAAAAAATTAATTGTGATTAATTTCACAATAAAAAAAATCAATCGTGGTTAATTGCAGGATTAATTGCACTGTTAAACAATAATAGAATGTCATTTATTTAAATATTTTTGGATGTTTTCTACATTTTCAATTATATTGATTTAAATTACAACACAGAATACAAAGTATAGAGCGCTCACTTTATATTTATTTCTGATTACAAATATTTGCACTGTAAAAAACAAAAGAAATAGTATTTTTCAGTTCACCTAATACAAGTACTGTAGTGCAATCTATTTATCATGAAAGTTGAACTTACAAATGTAGAATTATGTACAAAAAATTACTACATTCAAAAATAAAACAATGCAAAACTTTAGAGCCTACAAGTCACTCAGTCCTATTTCTTGTTCAGCCAATCGCTCAGACAAACAAGTTTGTTTACATTTGCAGGAGATGATGTTGCCTGCTTCTTGTTCACAATGTCACCTAAAAGTGAGAAGAGACATTCGCATGGCCCTGCTGTAGCCGTCGTCACAAGATATTTACATGCCAGATGCGCTAAAGATTCATATGTTCCTTCACGTTTCAACCACCATCCCAGAGGACATGCGTCCATGCGGATGACAGGTTCTGTTCGATAACAATCCAAAGCAGTGCGGACCGATGCATGTTCATTTTCATCATCTGAGTCAGATGCCACAAGCAGAAGGTTGATTTTCGTTTTTGGTGGTTTGGGTTTTGTAGTTTCCGCATTGGAGTGTTGCTCTTTTAAGACTTCTGAAAACATGCTGCGCACCTCCTCCCTCTCAAATTTTGGAAGACCCTTCATATTCTTAAACCTCGGGTCGAGTGCTGTACTATCTTTAGAAATCTCACATTGGTGCCTTCTTTGCGTTTTGTCAAATCTGCAGCGAAAGTGTTCTTAAAGCGAACAGCATGTGGTGAGTTATCATCCGAGACTACTGTAACATAAAATCGAAGGCAGAATGCAGGTAAAACACAGCCAGAGACCTATAATTCTCCCCCAAGGAGTTCAGTCACAAATGTAATTAACCCATTATTTTTTTAACTAGCGTCATCAGCATGGAAGCATATGCTCTGGAATGGTGGCCGAAGCATGAAGGGACATATGAACGTTTAGCATATCTGGCATGTAAATACCTTGCAATGCTGGCTACCAAAGTCCCATATGAATGCCTGTTCTCACTTTCTGGTGACACTGTAAATAAGAAGTGGGCAGCATTATCTCTCATAAATGTAAACAAACTTGTTTGTCTGAGCGATTGGCTGAACAAGGAGTAGGACTGAGTGGACTTGTAGGCTCTGAAGTTTTGCATTGTTTTGTTTTTGACTGTAGTTATGTAACACAAAAAAATTGACATTTGTAAGTTCAACTTTCATAATAAAGAGGTTGCACTACGGTACTTGTATGAGGTGAATTGAAAAATACCGTTTCTTTTGTTATTTTACAGTGTAAATATTTAATAAAAATAATATAGTGAGCAGTGTACACTTTGTATTCTGTGTTGTAACTGAAATCAATATATTTGAAAATATATATATTAAAAATTCCAAAATATTTAATAAATGTAAATTGTTATTCTATTGTTTAACAGTGTGATTAAAACTGCGATTAGTTATGATTGATTTTTTTTTAGTTAATCACGTGAGTTAACTGCAATTAATCGACAGCCCTAATACCTCACCTCCCAGGCCAAGATGGTAACTTCTTCTGCAGTGTTTTTTGACTCGTGTTTCTAAGTATGCAGGGCTTGAAAAATTTACTAAACATCTACCCAGAGGGAGAGCTCAAAGATACATGTGAAAGATAGGGAGGGAGACCAGAGCTCCACCAACTAATTCCAAGGGCAGTGTTCTAGTGACGTTCCTATCTCCCTGCTGCCAGCTGCTGGGAAGGAGACAGTGTTGGCTTTCTGCTTTGGTGGTATCCCTGGATCCTGTTTTATATTGGTGTCTGGCTAGTAGATGTCATATAAACTTGAAGCTCTCCACCTTTCTGAGCTTTCAGTCTCTTCTTACCCCTTCCTCAGTTTCTGTTTTTGGGGTCATCCTCCCTAGTGAGCAACTCCAGAGGAACAGTAGAGGCAGGCACAGAATTTTCCTAGAGAGTATCCTGAAATTGTCACAATTACTGAGTTTCAATTTTTATGAATTATACCATTTATATTCTAATATCAGCACAATAATTATGTTCCTACCATCTACAAAATATTTTGTATTATAAATACAAGTGGTAAGCAGTTTTGGTTTTTGCAGCAAAATATTTCAGTGTTTTATTATTTTAAAAAAGTTTTTGCACTAAAAACACTGGCTATTTTGGGATAGATTTGTATCATATAGACTACTTCTTTTGTTTTGTGTTTTCTTTCAGGGTTTTCGCTTGAGCACTGCTGGAGGATACTATTGTTTAAAGATGCTTAGTAGTCTGGGGTTAACAAAGAGCTGCATAAATGGCATAAATTAAGGAAGTCTCTGGGGGGATCATCTTGGTAAGTAAAAGCGTATGTGTGGCTTTTGGAGGTCCTCTGTTTTCCATTCTTAAAAAAAAAAACAAAAAACCTCTTTTCAACTCGATGGTCCTTGGTCACAGTGACTTCATTTTTGAAGTGGAGGTCAGGAATCTGTTCTCTCTGGAACTGGTTTTTCAGTCTGCCACATGGGGTTACAAGTGATCAACATGAAGTATGTACCTGTACACCCTCCTTTCAGTGAGAGGGACTGTGCTGCTTGCATGATGTTCCCAGTCCCTATTGCCATGGGGAGCAAAGGTTAGAGCTCAGTAAGTGACAGTTTATATACATTTCTGAAACGAAACACTCGTTAACATTTTTTCCTAAAGTGAAATCTAGTATATACTTGAGTTTTTCTTTTCAGAAATTTTTATGCATTAGAACATTGTTTCCTCTTTGCCTCTGCTTTTTGTGCATGCAGTATTAATACAGAGCAGACTGCAGTTTACTTCTTTAACGTTTTTGCAGGATTTGTGCCAAAAGTCATGCAATATGGTGAAAGTTTTAATAGATTAGGTGTGTTATAACTGTGGTGCTCTTAGATGCCTGGAATAAAGCCATACAATGTGGTCATGGACAGTCAGTTGTCTAAGTGTGGTGGTGGTGTTGTGTTTTGTAGGCTTGATTAGGTAGTGAGGGTGGGGCTCAGGAAGGAGCTTGGGCATTACAACACTGAGTATCACAGCAGGCAACTTTTACAACCTTTAGGTGTCTAGAGTATCACAGGAATAACAGTGCAATCCACAAACTCTGAGTTAGGCACCCTATGCAATGAAAGAGGAGAGAGAGACATTTTAGAATGCAATCCAAAAAGGTCAGTATACAGGGTGGTGAGCTGCCTAAGCTAGCTAGTGGGAGGTACTGACAGTGGGGTGTGTGCTAACCCCCCTCCCTCTCTCAGAGATAGGCAACTCTCTGCTGTCCGGCTTCCATGCTTATCTCTCTTTAGCAATCCACAAGTGGGAACCACTCTCCTAGAATCGGGCAGCTTAGAGGCCTAAGTAGTTTCTTAGCAGGAGTGAGTTAGGCGCCTGCCTCAATCCACAGAAAACCTCCAGAAGAGGAGGTGGTTGTGGTTGTGGTACCCACTTTCTAACTTTTTAGGCCAGTGGCTAGAGCACCCACCTGGGATATCTGAGACCCAGGATCAAGTCTCCCTTCCCTGCTGGGGGAGAAAATTGATCAGGGGTCTCCTACCTCTCAGGAGAGTGCTCTAACCACTGAGCTGTGAGATATTCTGATGAGGGGCTCCCTCAATCTCTCCTGTTGGAGCTGTTCCACTGTGGATAAATAATGAAAGAGTGATTGGAGAAAAAGGAGTGGACCCTGCGTCTCCTACCTCCCATGTGGGTGCCCTAATCACTGGACTGCAGCCTCTGGTCCAGTAACTGTTTACACATGTATCCTCAGTGGAACAGTCATTTTCTTTCTCTTTCTAACAGGACTGTGTTAATGCAAACCAGGTAGTTAATGCAAACGTTTTAGTTTGTGTGAGCAGTGTCCACATGTGGCAGTTAGTGCACAACCCGTTGGTGCCCTCTGCAAATCACACCCCATAGTCCGCACTATGGTACAGTGTAGATGTAGTCTTAGATCCTAACCAAAATGTAAAGAAAAGCTCAAAACGCCCATTCAGCATGATCAAAGGCTTTTTCCTTGTCAAGTGAAACAATGCCTGTGATCTTTTCAGATTTAGGAAACTATATTATATTAGAACCTGTGAAGTGTTGTCTGCCGTGCTTCTAATTTTAACTAGGGCTTTCGATTAATTGCAGTTAACTCAAAAAAATTAATTGCGATTAATTGTAGTTTTAATCACACTGTTAAACGATAGTATACCAAATGAAATTTATTAGATATTTTGGATGTATTTCTACATTTTCAAATATATTGATTTCAGTTACAACACAGAATACAAAGTGTACACTGCTCACTCTATTATTTTTTATTATAAATATTTGCACTGTAAAATGATAAACAAAAGAAACAGTGTATTTCAATTCACCTCATACAAGTACTGTAGTGCAACCTCTTTATCATGAAAGTTGAACTTACAAATGTCAATATTTGTGTTACATAACTACGGTCAAAACCAAAACAATGCAAAACTTCAGAGCCTACAAGTCCGCTCAGTCCTACTCCTTGTTCAGCCAATCGCTCAGACAAACAAGTTTGTTTACATTTATGGGAGATAATGCTGCCCACTTCTTATTTACAGTGTCACCAGAAAGTGAGAACAGGCATTCATATGGAACTTTGGTAGCCAGCATTGCAAGGTATTTACATGCCAGATATGCTAAACGTTCATATGTCCCTTCATGCTTCGGCCACCATTCCAGAGGATATGGTCCCATGCTGATGACACTCGTTAAAAAAAAAAATGTGTTAATTACTTTTGTGACTGAACTCCTTGGGGGAGAATTGTAGGTCTCTGGCTGTGTTTTACCTGCATTCTGCCATCGATTTTGTGTTACAGTAGTCTCGGATGATGACTCACCACATGTTCGCTTTAAGAACACTTTCGCTGCAGATTTGACAAAACGCAAAGAAGGCACCAATGTGAGATTTCTAAAGATAGTACAGCACTCGACCCGAGGTTTAAGAATATGAAGGGCCTTCCAAAATTTGAGAGGGAGGAGGTGCGCAGCATGTTTTCAGAAGTCTTAAAAGAGCAACACTCCGATGTGGAAACTACAAAACCCAAACCACCAAAAATGAAAATCAACCTTCTGCTTGTGGCATCTGACTCAGATGATGAAAATGAACATACATCGGTCCGCACTGCTTTGGATTGTTATCGAGCAGAACCTGTCATCCGCATGGACGCATGTCCTCTGGGATGGTGGTTGAAACATGAAGGAACATATGACTCTTTAGCGCATCTGGCATGTAAATATCTTGTGACGACGGCTACAGCAGGGCCATGCGAATGTCTCTTCTCACTTTTAGGTGACGTTGTGAACAAGAAGCAGGCAACATCATCTCCTGCAAATGTAAACAAACTTGTTTGTCTGAGCGATTGGCTGAACAAGAAATAGGACTGAGTGACTTGTAGGCTCTAAAGTTTTGCATTGTTTTATTTTTGAATAAATAAATTATGTAGTAATTTTTTGTACATAATTCTACATTTGTAAGTTCAACTTTCATGATAAATAGATTGCACTACAGTACTTGTATTCTGTGAATTGAAAAATACTATTTCTTTTGCTTTTTACAGTGCAAATATTTGTAATCAGAAATAAATATAAAGTGAGCGCTCTATACTTTGTATTCTGTGTTGTAATTTAAATCAATATAATTGAAAATGTAGAAAACATCCAAAAATATTTAAATAAATGACATTCTATTATTAACAGTGCATTTAATCTTTTTAATCACACAGTTAATTACGATTTAATTTTTTTAATCGCTTGGCATCCCTAATTTTCACAAATCCTGTCAAATCTGGGTATGTTAAGATCAGGATGATGTATTGCAATTTGAGCTGCAGCATTCTTCTGAAGATTCTAATATCACAATTTAAAAGGGCCATGGGTCTGTTTGACCCACAGTCTGTGACAGATTGCTGCTTCAGATATAATGGGAGAGATTGAAAGAGAAATCACAGGATTAAACAGCTATTTAGAATGGAATGAGTTCTGTATATTGTGGAACACTGATTGAACTCCATCACACTTTGCTTGCTGCATCATTGTAATTACCTCCAACGCCTCTTCCTGTTTGCCTTTGAAAGAGATTTGCAAAGAAGGAATATTGGGGTTTTGCCTTTATTTTATTTATTTAATTCTTCATGAGTACTAAGAAGGCCTGAAAGTTGTTTTGGGGAGAAAAAAAAAAAAGCTTTAGAAATACGTGCAATATCGTGTCTGACCAATAATAAATGGTAAATTTTCAGAATGGAGAGGCGTAACCAGTGGTGAGCTGGAGCCGGTTCGCGTGAACCGGTGGTTAAATTTTGAAGCAGTTTTGGAACCGGTTGTTAACCTGCTTCCCTGCAGGGGGCGCTGAGGCTTTGATGGGCTCTGGCTGGGAAGTGATGTAATTCCTCCTCCGGCTGCCAGGGGTGCTGGCATGTGGGCTGCCGCCTGCACCTGGGCACGAGCCCTGTTGCTGCTGCTGCTCCCCTGACCCTGGCCCTGGGGCTCCCGCTGCTGCCTGGTGGGTCCCCGGCTGCTTTGCTGGGCCTGGGCTGTGTCCTGCTGCTCTCCCCGTGAGTACCCACCACCCTGCCCGCAGCCAGCCCCTGCCTCCAGCCACCCCCGCACCCCCTGCCCTGTCTCCAGACACCCCCTGCCTGCAGCCAGCCCCTGCCCGCAGCCAGCCCCTGCCTGCAGCCAGCCCCTGCCCGCAGCCAGCCCCTGTCTCCAGCCGCCCCTGCCCGCAGCCAGCCCCTGTCTCCAGCCGCCCCTGCCCGCAGCCAGCCCCTGTCTCCAGCCGCCCCTGCCCGCAGCCAGCCCCTGTCTCCAGCCGCCCCTGCCCGCAGCCAGCCCCTGTCTCCAGCCGCCCCTGCCCGCAGCCTGCCCCTGTCTCCAGCCGCCCCTGCCCGCAGCCTGCCCCTGTCTCCAGCCGCCCCTGCCCGCAGCCTGCCCCTGTCTCCAGCCGCCCCTGCCCGCAGCCTGCCCCTGTCTCCAGCCACCCATGCAGCCCCTGCCCGCAGCCTGCCCCTGTCTCCAGCCACCCATGCAGCCCCTGCCCACAGCCAGCCCCGCACCCCCTGCCCTGCCCACAGCCAGCCCCGCACCCCCTGTCTGCAGCTGGCCCTGCCCCACGCCCCTGTCTGCAGCTGGCCCCACATCCACTGGTGCCCTGCAGCTCCCAGGACAGTAACCCTGCACACCTGCTTCAATGAGGGGGGCAGGGAGCAGCTGGGACCCACACGTGCACACCCTAGGGTGACCAGACAGCAAGTGTGAAAAATCAGGACAGAGGGCGGGAGGTAATAGGAGCCTATATAAGAAAAAGACCCCAAAATCGGGATTGTCCCTATAAAATTGGGACATCTGGTCACCCTAGCACACCCCCAGTGAGTGGCGGGGACCCACACATGTGAAACGGAGCTCATTTCTAGTTCAGGCCCATCTTTTTAAAAAAGTGCTTTAGGCAGGGTTAACATACATCCGTATTTTCCTGGACAGGTCAGGCTTTTTGGTTCTTAAATCGCTTAAATTTTTAAATTTTAAAAATTCCTCCTGGGAAAATACGGACGTATGGTAACCCTGTTGGTACAAAAAATACATACTGGGGCACATCCCTTAAATCAGAACTTTTTATTGAGAACTGATTGTTAAGATTTTGGCAGCTCATCACTGGGGGTAACTAGTGGTGTTCCCCAAGGGTCAGTCCTAGGACCAATCTATTCAACTTATTCATAAATGATCTGGAGAAAGGGGGTAAACAGTGAGGTGGCAAAGTTTGCAGATGATACTAAACTGCTCAAGATAGCTAAGACCAAAGCAGATTGTGAAGAACTTCAAAAAGATCTCACAAAACTAAGTGATTGGGCAACAAAATGGCAAATGAATTTTAATGTGAATAAATGTAAAGTAATGCATATTGGAAAAAATAACCCCAACTATACATACAATATGAGGGGCTAATTTAGCAACAACTAATCAGGAAAGAGATCTTGGAGTCATCGTGGATAGTTCTCTGAAGACGTCCACGCAGTGTGCAGTGGCAGCCAAAAAAGCAAACAGGATTTTAGGAATCATTAAAAAAGGGGATAGAGAATAAGGTGGAGAATATCTTATTGCCCTTATATAAATCCATGGTATGCCAACATCTTGAATATTGCTTACAGATGTGGTCTCCTCATCTCAAAAAAGATATACTGGGATAAGAAAAGGTTCAGAGAAGGGCAACTAAAATGATTAGGGGTTTGGAACGGGTTCTGTATGAGGAGAGATTAAAGAGCTCGGACTTTTCATCTTAGAAAAGAGGAGACTAAGGGGGGGATGTGATAGAGGTATATAAAATCATGGGTGGTGTGGAGAAAGTGAATAAGGAAAAGTTATTTACTTGTTCCCATTATATAAGAACTAGGGGCCACCAAATGAAATTAATGGGCAGCAGTTTTAAAACAAATAAAAGTTCTTCTTCACACAGCAGAGTCAACCTGTGGAACTCCTTGTGTGAGGAGGTTGTGAAGGCTAGGACTATAACAGGGTTTAAAAGAGAACTAGATAAATTCATGGAGGTTAAGTCCATTAATGGCTATTAGCCAGGATGGGTAGGGAATGGTGTCCCTAGCCTCTGTTTGTCAGAGGGTGGAGATGGATGGCAGGAGAGAGATCACTTGATCATTACCTGTTAGGTTCACTCCATCTGGGGCACCTGGCATTGGCCACTGTCGGCAGACAGGATACTGGGCTGGATGGACCTTTGGTCTGACCCAGTATGGCAGTTTTTATGTTATTACTTTCCTGCTGGAGGTGCAGAGAAGGATAATGGGGCTTTCTCAAGGCTTAATTTAAGGCAGGTGTATTGAATTCTAGAGATCTTTCCCCCAGAAGTTTATTCAGGCATTTAGTCAGTTTAATAGGTGTAAACAAAACAAAAATACACAATAAAACAAAAACCACAGTTTTAAACAGTAACTAAAATTCTCTTCTCTTAATTGTTCCGGGTTTTGTTTCCTCACTGCTTTAATATGTACGTTGTCATGCTACTCGTCCTCGGCTTTGATTGTCTCTAGTGTCTTCCAGGAGGAATATAAACCAGACGTGCATATGTGTGCATATTGTATCACACACACAACTATATTGAAATAACATTAAGGTTGCAAAGTTAAGAAATGGTAGGCCTATAGTTGCCTGTGCATTCTTAATTCAGTTCTCTTGTGAGTATGCATTATAATAAAGTCTTTAATTACATGATCGCATACTATTTTGCGCAGGCCCCCTGCCTCATTCAGAACATAGGATGGGCCCGCCCTGGGGATGAATCAAGGTTCTATAGGGAAAGAGGATGTTGTCTTTAGGCCTCCTGCTTTGTTTGCTGGAGAAGCTGAAAGATGTGTAGCGAATTAAGTAGGGGACTGCAGGAAGCATAGGCGCTGACTTCTGCTCCTGCTGGCGGGTGCTCAACTCCCATCAGCCCCTGGCCCTGCCCCCACTCCACCCTGTCCACGTGGCCCCGCCCCCTCCCACTTCTGCCCTGCCCCTATTCCAATGCCTTCCTCAAATCCCTGCCCCGGCCCCGCCTCTTTCCCGCCTCCTCCGCTGAGCATACCACGTTCCCGATCCTCCCCCTCCCTCCCAGCATGCCGCTAAACAGCTGTTTGGCGGCGGCTAGGCAGGAAGCACTGAGAGGTAGGCAGAGGAGTGGGGACGCGGTGCAGTCGGGGTGAGTGGGGGGAGCTTGGCTGCTAGTGGGTGCAGAATACCCACTAATTTTTCCCTGTGGGTGCTCCAGCCCCGGAGCACCCATGGAGTCAGTGCCTATGGCAGGAAGAGAAAGAATGGTCTCATGGTTCTGGCAGTTAAATGCTGCCTTAGAGAACTGGATTCTATTCCTGCCTCTACCAGAGTTCCTACGTAAGTCAGTTAAACCAGATTTTTCACAAGTGGGCACTGCATGTGTATTCCTCATTTTCTGAGTGCTTGACTTGCACACTCAGCTGCAACTGAAGTCAATGGAAGCTGTTCTTTGGCAATATATAATGCTGAGTATTCTGAAAAATCGGATCCTAATTGAGCGCTCAAAATTAGTTGACATTATGACATTAATTGCTCTGTGCCTCAGTTCCTTATCTGTAAAATGGTAATATAATAACTCACTTCACAAGGGTGTTGCGAAAATAAATTCATTAGTGTTTGTGAAGCACTCTGATACTGTAGTGATGAGCACCATGGAAAAGCCCATGAGGAGATAATCATTCTGTTTTCAGAACAAGGTTTCACTGAACACCGTCAATCCTGTGCCTTGAATGAGGCAGAGGTCCTATAGTAAAATTAGTATGCAATTATGTAATTAAAGACTGTATCTTAATGTATCCACACACGGGGCGTGAACTAAGGTACAGTCTTAATTCTGGCATTCCTAACTTCTGAGTGCTGGACTTTACAGCCTTAATAGTTTGTTGGTATACTTTTTGGGTGTATTTTAAATATATACATAATATATATACAGCAGAAGTCTAAGCTCATCTTATTTTTTTTTAAAAGCTCTTTCAGATGGTGGTGGGTTTTTCTTTTCCTTTTAAGAAAGGGGTCAACTCATTTTCCCCCCACCACCCCCGCCCCCCGTTTTGCAAATGACCTTTAAGCTCTGCCCTGTAGTTTTCATGCAGACTAAGAGACTGGACTGCTACCAAAAACTGATGTATATCCTGATGTGAAGTCAGCAGTTCTGAGCTATAAAGGTTTTGATAGATGCTTCTGAATATCGTATTAACCTTGAAACGGTGTGTTCCTTACAATCCTTGTGGCACCTTAGAGACTAACCAATTTATTTGAGCATAAGCTTTCGTGAGCTACAGCTCACTTCATCGGATGCATACTGTGGAGAGTGTAGAAGATCTTTCCAAAGTATGCATCCGATGAAGTGAGCTGTAGCTCACGAAAGCTTATGCTCAAATAAATTGGTTAGTCTCTAAGATGCCACAAGTACTCCTTTTCTTTTTGTGAATACAGACTAACACGGCTGTTACTCTGAAATCTTACAATCCTGTCTATGTTAGGAAATTTCATCTGTTGCTAACAATGACTTTCAGGAATTGGGTCCTCTTAACTGGTCAAAGCACATTAGAAGAGTGTGATTTGTCAAGTGCTGTAATGTGCTGTGTGATAACTGCTTCATGTAGAACTTGCTGGCGTGATCTAGGTACCTTTTAGTTTGCACCAGCACAGTCTACCCAGGACAGTCAGAGCTTAGCATATTAAAGCAATTTACAAATCACACCCTTCTAATGCCCTTTACCTTGCCATTTAGACAAGCTCTTAGATTACAGTTGTGACCTAACTGTATCCTAGTAGGGTTTATTGCTGGAGCTACAAATTGCATAAAATAAAAATATCAGGAACATTAACAAGAATTTGTAGAATGTCAGCCACGCAAAACCAAGTGGAAAGAACCAAGCATTAAGGACCCAAATAGATTCTAGGTCTGTCAGGAGTCCGAAGATCTTTGTCAAATCCAAATATGTATATTGCAGTTTGTAAAGAAGGATGGTTCAAGTCTCATCTGTTCATAGCTCAGCGTAGCTAGCCAAAGGGTAAGCTTTGTTGGGTAAGATGATGATTGTGGACTTCCATTCGCTATGACTTTTGTTATGACTCCTGGGTAAAGGAGTACCTATTGCATTTTCGAACCCTGGAATTGCCTTTGGCTTGGTTAAAAACTTGCCATTTCATTCTATCTCCATATAAAAATATTGGAGAACTATCTAACTATTTAAGGAATGTTTTTAAATTTTACAATTTCCTGGCAGTGTCTAACCACAAGCATTTTGTCTGCAAAGTAGTGCTTTGGGATCAATACCAGGTGCTCTCCCTTTTCTGGTACTGGGATGAGAGTGTAATTGATTTTTAACTGGTTACCTTTACAGGTCAACTTGAGTACTTCTGATAGTCAAGTTCTGAAGAATTCTGTGAACCAACTCCTTTGAGTTTTCTCTGGCAGACCAACAATCCTGATATTAAGATGGCTACGATTTTCAAGATCAGCTTGTTTGTCTTGCAACCCCTGATACTGGGTCGCCTGGTGGGTTGTTTATTTTCTTGTTGGCAGCCTCTGTGTGCTTTCCATGGTGGCAGTGGAAAAGTTGGCTCCTTTATTCTGTCTGTATTCTTTGTAACTTTAGCAGCCAGGGTTTCAAAGAGTTCTGTAGCCTTCTCTGATTTGGCATCTATTGCTTTCATTTTTATAATTAGTCTTCTCCAAGGTGCCCTGAACTGCTCAAAATATCTGTTGACAAGGACACCTTGACACTCACACCTAACTCTCTTGCAATGGTTGCCTCTAAATTTGAATCCGTATTGGTTTTCTTTATCAAACTGGCTGGTCCCCCTCCAGTAATGCTTTAGGAAAATCTTACTACAGGTATTAGCTATAATAGAAGTTTTTGAGGGCCAATATCAATATAAAATTATAAAGCATACTGTTAGTGCTGCATATATAGCTGCATAAAATTAAGAAAAGTTACATCAGAGTGCAAGGACCATTCTATCTGTCTACCATAACTCTTCCTGCCTGATTCATGTCTCCTCTTTAATGCTTTAAATATTTGTGGCTAGAGAGAGAAGGGAAAAAAATTGGAAGCGTGCTGCCTTAGTTCTACTGCTGCTACCTGTATCCTACCATCTGTTGCTCAAAATGGTGTGTGTGGTAGTTTTGGTAGTGGTGAAGACACTACGGTGGAGTAGCAATGATATCTCCAGCTGTATGGAGGCCATTGGTGGTCTTCTGAGCAGCTTCAGGGTTGCTGCCCTTCTCCCTCTCTTCCAGTTCTGCTTTCTTTTGAAGAGAGACCAGGAGGGTGAAATAATATCTTTTATTGGACCAACAGACAGTTACTGTTGTACCACAGTGTCTTAGAATAATCTGCACTGGGATCACATGTAAGAAATGTAACACAATAGCACTTTACTGTCCTTGTTCCCCTAGAAAATAATTTCTAGTGCTCAGATTATGTATCATGATTTTGGTTTAGTTGCCCAGTTGTACCTATTTTACAATGCATTATTATTATTATTATTTCCTTCAAAGCATCTCCTTAACGTCTGACTGGCTTGCATTGCTGGAAAATAGCCATGGTTTTGGATGATCTACCTAACTTAAAAGAAACCTACACTTCCTTGCTCTCCTCAACTATGGAAGACTTAGAGGTGGATTTTGACTCCAGACTGGAAGAAGATGACCTGAAACAGGATGGTGCTTGTGAAGGTTCCACCATCTTTGTCGCTTTTAAAGGAAATATAGATGACAGAGACTTTAAACAGAAACTGGATATCATATTGAAGAATGTACCTGGTCTTTTACACATGGGTAATCCATTTTCTTGTCACTTTTCAACTTCTGTTTCCTTTTCTCTCTCTCACACATGCACATCATATTCTAAATTAAGGTACTCTAGACCAGTGGTTCCCAAACTAGGGGCGCCGCTTGTTCAGGGAAAGCCCCAGGCGGGCCAGCCTGGTTTGTTTACTTGCCGCATCTGCAGGTTCAGCTGATCACGGCTCCCACTGGCCGCTGTTCGCCGCTCCAGGCCAATGGGGGCTGCCGGAAGGGCGGCCAGCACGTCTCTCGGCCCGTGCCGCTTCCCCACAGCCCCCATTGGCTGAGAACGGCAAACCGTGGCCAGTGGGAGCCGCGATAGCCCGAACCTGTGGACGTGGCAGGTAAACGCCCGGCCCGCCAGGGGCTTTCCTTGAACAAGCGGCCCCCCCCTTGTTTGGGAACCACTGCTCTAGACTGTAATAAATTATTGGGATTATTTTTTTTTTGTAAAAGTTTACAGTACTTTTCCTCTGGACAGCATAGAGCGAAAATGTGTTCTGAAATTCTTTAGCTGCTTAATATCATTATGATTGTATTATTAGTTCAGCATTTTTCCTCCCACTTATTGAATTCCCCTATCCTACTGTCAACTTTTTAACTCTCTTTTCACCAAAAGTTACATACATATTTGTTTTATAGTATTTTGGCCCATGTCCTGTCTGCACCCATAGATTTTCTGAGATACCCTGGAATTGTGTATGCAGCTGAAAACTTCCTACAGCTTCCCTTTAATGTGACTATTATTAATACCAGCAAAGAGGTCCATAATATGTGCTGGTTTTCCCCAGGATCTTCACTATTTTTGTCAATCATTTCTTATAGTCTTTTAAAATAGTTTTTATTGCATACTTTTTGTAGATACCAGGCTTACTATGACTTTTAAAGGTTCTTTCCAGCTATTAGAGAACTTTAGTTCTCTAGAATAAAGATCTGTGTAAGGAATTTTACTCTTTTTTGGGTTTGTCTAAACAAGAAAGTTTTACCAGTTGTACCAGGTATAATTAAATTAAGCTATAAACGAAATTTAAGATTTTTAATGGTATGAACCCCTGTGTGGATGTTCTTATTCCAATATAAGTGGATTTTTTGGTTTAGCTTAAACCTCCTCTTCCCAAGCAACATAAGATAAACTGAATAAGGAGGCTATACCCATATAGCTATAGCAGTTTAATTTCCCCATGAAGACATGCTTTATTGTAAGAGGCTCTTTCTCCTTAATGCATTTCCCCTATGGAATATTTTTGTGCTACACCCCTTTGGATTCTCTGGGGGGTAGACTCTCAGAAATCTGTCTCGGAGTCTGTGGAAGGTTCTTTTTCTCGCTCCACATGTTTGAATTAAGATTCGACCCCTCTATTCCATCTAGTCAATTTTGTGTGTTTGAATATTGGACCATTTACGCTATCGGTCAGAGTTTTAAATATTTCCTGCGTTATCCTGGACCTCTTTCCGCAGTGAAGGGTAATTAGTAATTATAATGTAATTGATCTACCAATTCTAGAGTGCTCCCCCCAAAAATCCTTTTCACCTCGTGTTAATCTCCTCCTTCTGTACCTTAGTCAGGAACTGATCCATCAATTTCAGTGGGAATTGGTGTTATACCAATAAAATAAAAACCAGCAGGATCTTATTAAAGGGGAAAAGGCAAAATGCCACATTTATTATGAATGCAGAAAGAATCCTAGTAAGCAGTTAGTTATAGCTATAACATTCCATTCAATTTCATATTTATTCACACACACACACACACACACACGTTCTGCAAGGTTGTTATCATAGTTACCAGCCTTAGAGTTGCTCATGCCAAGCCACTGGCCAAGTGGCCTGGACATGAGGAGGGAGCAGGGCCTTCCCTGATGCTCCTGGAAGTTGGTTTGCAGAATCAGACCCCAAAGTTCTCACTTTCTAGAGTGCATTTTTATAGGAATTTCTTCCTATGCCAATCTATGGGAATTGCTTCATCATGCTGTTGCTCAATCAATCAGCAGATGGCACATTCCTGACAGCTCCGTGCTGCCAGATGTTATCCTGTTCTTTGGTTCTCCCATTCTTGAGGCTGTTGGGTGGATTCTAGTCTGCCCACCGGGGGCCCCCTGGTTATTTCCACTTGACGCCTTCTTCAGCCGATGGACACTGGATTCTTAGGCTGGCACCTCCCTGATCATTCAGTTATTATTGGCATCCATCCACATACATCCTCTATCTCTATTTTAATCACAATTGTTAACAAAGCGAGATGAATACAACAAAAGTGTGGGGAGTCTCTATGTGTTGTTTCTGTTGTTACAGAGTATTGCTTTGAGTCTCTCTCTGTGTGAGTAGTTGTTGTTACAAAGACTTGCTTTGAGAACAGCCTCTGTCTTAGAATGTACTAACACAATTAGCAGCTTGCAAGTTTCACACATAGAGGGAGAGAAACAGTACCAAAAACCAAGAGACCTCTTAATTAGTAATACCCTGGAATTTAAACTATGGGGAATCAAACACATTTGTGATTTTAATACAGAACTTGTTTAATATGATCCAACATTGGGAGTCTTTTCATTGCCTTTAGTAAGCGCTAGGATGGATCTGTATTTAATTTGAGCAAATCCCACTCTATTATAGCATATATTATAAACTATGGCAATAGGTGCTTTAGAAGAAGTGAAGGAATTGGTTTTAAAAATGCATGGTTCTGTGTGAAACTAAAACTTTTTAAAATTAATGTGAACGAGTGGCAAATTGTTTAAGCTGATTTTTAGAACAAAATAGAGCTCCGAAAGCATAGGGGATATAAACTGCATCTTTTTGCGACATGTATAAGAACCTGAGATAAATAGTATTTGAAAAGCAAGAAGGGAAAATGAATCACTAATAACTAGGTATATTAAAACCAGTAATGAGATCTTTTAAATGTTTTTTTAGAAGTATAAAATGAGATCCAACAAGGTTTTTGATAGGATAGAACAATAAAGAGCTATTGATGAAAGAAAAGGAAATGGCAGAAGAATTAGTTCTTTACATCAATGTGAAAGGGAGGATTAAATAATTTACCCTCGAGGCAATGTCTGCGGATACGAAAGAGGATAAACAGTACAATAGAGATGTCTTTCTGCTGTTACAGTAATCATTTGGCTGAGACACTAAGCACTTGGTAGTGATGGATTATTACATTCACAAGTGATATGATATTAAGGAATAAATAATTAACAAATTTAGTAAGTCTTTTGTTACTATGGGAAATATCAAGTGATTGGGAAACAGCAACCATAGGCCCAAATTGTAAAGAGACTTTCTTGAACAAGTTAAAAATTATAGCTCTGTACATCTATATTAGGAATAAAATTTTTAGATGATTTTAATGTATTGCATAGTGACATGCTTTGGATAAGTATAACTTAAATAACTGTATCCAGGATGATTTGCCTTTCACCTATCTATTCTGGTTCCTACCTATTACTTTTCCAATAATTGATGATCTACATAGAGGGGACTGAATAGATGCAATGTAGCTAGCTTTCTGAAAAACCTGTAGGTTTTACATGTGTTTGTTGTATATGCTGTCTAAATATGAGTTGAGTATAACAAAAGAGGTTAAGCAAGTTAGTTGAAGTTAAGGATGTGTATTCTTCATAGATGCTACTGGTAAGTTTCAGAGCCACATATATAGTGAAGACTATAACAGGAATGAAAAACCGACTTAGTCTGGAACTTCGCTTCTCTGTATAGCCGTTTATTTTGAATAGTTACACCGTTTCAAACCAGTCTACACAAAAAAAGTTTTAATTTTCTGATAGCCTCTCTGAGTTACTATGTTGGCCATGGTGTGCTGGTTTTCATCTCTGTGGTTCTTTATGAAGTTGACTTTTTGGGAAAATAACTGGTATGGTTTGGCATGATTACACAGCTGTATGGGAAAACTTCCCCATCTCCACATATTGGAATAACCATTGACAATCTTGAAAGCCAAATAGGTAGCTCGGTTTTCATCTTTGTTCTGATACACTATTACATTGTTTGTTTGAAAAATGACTTAATACTCCATTTTATTTTTCTTTTAACTAAGAATCCAACAAGTTAAAATTGCAGAAGGTAGAACCCTGGAACAGTGTACGTGTTACATTTAATATACCCCGTGAAGCTGCAGAGCGGCTGCGAATTCTGGCTCAGAGCAACAACCAGCAGCTCCGTGACTTGGGAATTCTCTCTGTTCAGATTGAAGGTACGTCACACCTCTTGTTAAGAGGCACTAAAATTGTGGCTGTGCTAAAACTGCAGTATTGATAAGCAATTTTTGTGCTTGAGAATGGGCTTCACAGACATTCTGAAATGTTAGTTTAGAGAAATGTCTTCCTTTGTTTTCTGAAGCAGTCCGTTTTTCTGTAGCTGTATTGAAACAACACTTACTTTGTTTGTTCCTTCAGGAGTAAGTTTACATATAATAGTTACTTGAGTTTGAAATTCTGTAAAAGGTGTTTCTGAATGTCATTACCAACATGTTACTGAGGGATTGTACACACTACCGCTTATGTCAGTATAATTTATGTTGCTCATGGGTGTGCATAAGCGACATAAGTTACACCAACCTAAGCTCTGGTGTGGATAGTGCTGTGTCGGCAGGAGAGCTTCTCCCGCTGATATAGCTACTGCGTCTTGTAGAGGTGGTTTTATCATGTTGACGGGAGAGCTCTCTCCTGACATCATAGAGCATCTTCCCCAGATGTGGTACAGCGGCGCAGCTGCATCGGTGCCACTGTAGTGCTTCTAATGTAGATTAGCCCTTATCTTTTTAAAAAAAAATTGCATATTTTCATGCTGTTGTCTAAGGTGAAGCTTTCCTCTTAAAATCAGTGGCTTTCATAATTAAAGTTGCACTCCTGGCTGATGCTACAAGAACAAGCCCAGGGCACAGTATGCAAGGTTCAAACCCAGGGCATGTAGCTCGTCAGTCTTTTTGCCTCAGGATGCTCCATTCTTCGCTTATTAAAGACCACAATTCAATTTTCAATATATTGACTGCATACTTGAGGAGTGGGCAAGAGTAGTGTGTGTTACATAATCACCCTATATTCCAAAGTGCAAAGTAGCTCAAAATTTGACACCATCTTTAAATGCTGCTTTGTAGGTTGGTTCCTTTCTCTCCCTTGTCCTCCCACCCCATGTATATAATTTAACTTCATAGATTGTGTATTACTTCCAGGTGAAGGTGCCATCAACTTGGCTTTAGGTCAAAATAGAAGTCAAGATGTCAGGATTAATGGGCCCATGGGAGCAGGCAATTCAATACGAATGGAGACAGGATTTCCCATTCAAAGTGGCCAAGGTAAGTTAAATTTAGTGTTACACATTATTACATTTATTACTAAGCTTATCGTGATTGTAGCAACAGTTGCTAGTAGAGTTGTAACTCCAATAAGCAATATGCATACCAGTTTCCCTGCTGTCAGTGTCCCATCCCATGTAAAATATCCAGTGTGTGAATACTTGTATGTTGTTACTTCCCACAAGTAGCCATGCTAGTAAATTTCAGTTGAATGTCCAGATAGTGAATACAAAAGGTGCATGATCACAGAAAAGTGAATTCATATGAAAATTAGCACAGATTCCCACAATACATTTTTTCATTATTCATCCAGTTTTACTGCTACTTTAGTATGGCTGTTTTCCTGTACATTAACATTGTTGTAATGGAGAACTACTTCTCATCCAAGTTGTATGCTTAAACAAAAACTGCATATATATCATCCATTATACTATCATGCCAGTATAACTCATAAATTGCAGGACGTCACACTATTGAATAAGTTAAAGGAAAATCGTTCTGTAATAAAGTATTCTAATAGTTGCATTTAATTACAAAGCAAAGTAAATAATTTTAAAACAATTAAAATAGGATTTAATACAATTTTTTAAAAAGTTAACAAATAGGGAGCTTTCATTGACATTCTAATGTACAGTAGATTTGGACAAGAGAAATGTAGCTATCCACTGGAATGAATGGAAAAGAAATTTACATATTGCAAATTGTGGGTGGAAATCTGGTTGGTTTAAGAGTAGTTAAATCACTGTAATTAACAAAAAATGTAAAATAGACTATTACTTCCACTATGAAAATCTTTGAGCTTCATTTCCTAAGTCTCAGTGTACTTTGCATGGAAAGTTAGAGATTTGGGTGCCTAATTCCCATAGACGTTTTTGAAAAATCTCAGCCTGAGTGAAACCATGAAGTTTTTTTCTCCAAATATCTCTTCATATGGTCCTTTTCTCTCCATCTCCTTAATGCTTTTCTAGAGCCCAGAGTATATGTGTAACTTCTTACAAGTGAGCAGTCCTGTTCAAGTCAATGGGATTACATTTGTGTAAAGTTATGCACATGGTTAAAGCTTTATGGGATTAGGAGCTATATTTGTATGTGTGGGATTCAGAATACTTTCCCAAAAGTTCACTTAGATAAGTGTTTTGTTTTGTTTTTACCTTCTGTGTAGCACAGAAAAAAAAATCAAAGGTACATTATTGTAACCAGAGTATATTTGCCAGAGGCTCATGGAAGTCAGACTGGTTCTCCATTCCCTTTTTTTCCTTGAACTTTATGACTTTTTTATTATTTGGAGGATAGGGCTGCCAATGATGCTTGTGGCCATTTTTTCCTAATACAAGAAAAGAGAAGAATCTACCATTCCCACTACAAATCCATTCTGCAGAGAGGTTGAAGACTTCAGGAAAGAAATCACTTTGAATTAACATATTCTGATTTTAAAATAATATTTCTGTCAATGAGGAATCTAGGTAGTCTGGAGGA
This sequence comes from Natator depressus, assembly GCF_965152275.1. Lineage (NCBI taxonomy): Eukaryota > Metazoa > Chordata > Testudines > Cheloniidae > Natator > Natator depressus. The sequence continues at coordinate 25,852,790 of NC_134246.1, forward strand.
ATGACATGAGAATTTGTAATCCTCAGGTCCTGAGTTCTAATCCTGGTTCTGCCACTGATTTGGAGTGTGGCTTTGAGCAAGTCACTTTACCTCTTTTGCCTCTCATCTGTAACATAAAGAAAATACATATGAGTACTTTGCAAGGTGTATTTTGATAATGTTTGTACAGCTTTTTGAATGTGTAAAGTGCATTATACATTATTACTTGGTTCAATATTACCAAAAACGTCAGCTGCAAATTTTTCAAAGGTCTTCCGAGTTCAAATTTTTACTTTAATTAAAGCTAATTTTTCTTTTGAAGAGAGAAGCTAATGAATACATTTGGAATAAAGTTGTCTGTTTACCCTAGAATCTGAAGTTTTCAGGGTAAGAAATGCTTCTCCCCAGAAAGAAGAAGAGGAATATATATAGCTTTGCTGGTTAATAGTTCAGTCACTGTAAGATTTAGGCTGCTACAGATTTTTTTTCCCTGTTGATTCAGTACCAAAGCAATAAGTTAAACTTAAATGTTTTATTTACATTGTAGATGTTTTGTTTTATTTACAGATCTAGACACATGAAAACATGCTTTGAATGACCTTTTGGTTTTTCTGAACACACTAAGGGAGGTGACCATCTTGCTGGAAAAAGTGATAAGCAAATCAATGTCAATATGGAAGTCACATGTAAGAGACTAAATTGCCATCCCAGTAAAATATTAGCTTAACAGTCATAAAGCACTTTAAAAATTAATCAAAAGTTTATGCCAGTTAAGTTTCCATCCTAGAGAAATATTAGTTCATCTAATCTATTTTTATATCCTGCTCCTCACTCTGGTACAGGGGCGGGCAAACTTTTTGGCCTGAGGGCCGCATCGGGTTTCCGAAATTGTATGGAGGGCTGGTTAGGGGAGGCTGAGCCTCCCCAAACAGCCAGGTGTGGGCTGGCCACCACCCCCTATCCGACCCCGCCCCCCTGCTTCTCACCCCCTGACAGCCCCCCCCAGGACTCCTGCCCCATCCAATCCCCCCCCCCCCCGACCACCCCCGGAACCCCTGCCCCTGACTGCTCCCCGCCGCCCCATCCAACCCCTCCTCTCATTCCTGACTGTCCCCCTGGGACCCCTGTCCCATCCAACCACCCCTTCTTCCTGTGCCCTGACTGCCCCCGGACCCCTGCCCCTGACTGCCCCCCGCCACCCAATCCAACCCCCCCTTCTCCTTCCTGACTGCCCCCCGACCCCTGCCCCCATTCAACCCCTCTGTTCCCCGCCCTCTGACCGCACCGACCCCTATCCACACCGCCACCACCTGACCACCCTCCCTGAACTCCCCTGCCCTCTATCCAACCATCCGTGCTCCCTGCCTTCTGCCCGCTTACTGCGCTGCCTGGAGCACCAGTGGCTGGCGGTGCTACAGACGCACCACCCAGAGCACCAGGACAGGCAGCCGCGGCTTTGCAGCCCTGCCGCCCAGAGCATTGCGCTGGCGCTGCAGTGAGCTGAGGCTGCTGGGGAGGGGCTGGGGGCTAGCCTTCTGGGCCAGGAGCTCAGGGGCTGGGTAGGAGGGTCCCGCGGGCCGTAGTTTTTCCACCTCTGCTCTGGTAGCTAAGCACCTTTTTCAGTTTCTCATGTGAAGCTTTCATATTGCCATTGAGTCAGATATCACTTTTTTTTTTTTTTTTTTAGCACAGTAGATGCCACCAGTGGTAGGTTCAGAAATTCCAATAGTATTTCGAAATATTCTTTGTATAAATACCTCCTTTTTATTACTAGTGAGAATTTTCGTACTTCGCAAACTTTCAGACTGATAAGCTGACTAAAATGAGTGGAGTTTTCATTAAGTAAGTTCAATTTGAGTCTTTTCTTGGGGAAGAATTCTTTACGTTTAAAGAAATGTTTTGTTTAATGAAAAATTGATAATGCTATTCTAACTGTTTTTGTTTTGAAACCAGTGTTATCCATTGTAGGTACAGTAATATGACCAACTGCATCTAAGATCTAACAAATAATGATTTTTAATTTTCTAGGGTTAATAAGAATGAACAACCCTGCAACTGTTATGATGTCCCAGAGTGGAAATGTTTCCTCTTCTATGATGGCAAGTGGAGCTAGTGCAGAGCTGCAGCCCAGGACACCTCGACCTGCTTCACAGTCAGGTAAAAAAGAACATGTACAGCAATAGCATTTGTCTGTCACTATCGCTGTTACAGAGACAAGGAGGGGGAGGCGATATCTTTTATTGGACCAACTTCTGTTGGTGAGAGAGACAAGCTTTCAAAGTTACACAGCTTACAGAGCTCTTCTTCAGCTCTCGGTAAGCTCAAAACCTAGTCCCTCTCACCAACAGAAGTTGGTCGAATAAAAGAGATTACAACAACACTACATACAACTATTGTTATTGACAGTTTTTTACCCAAAGTACTTCTGACTTCTTTTTCCTTCAGCATACAGAGACATGAGTACACTCTGAAGGATATCACCAAAATTTGGTCCAGGGCTGTCCCCCTACTTTTCTAACAGACACCCCTCCTTGAATGATTTCTTCACTGGAAGAAAGTATTGTCATTACCTGGAAAGGTTTCTTCTATCAGATTTTAAACATTAGAAAAACCTTTAGTAACACAAATCTTGATGACCATTTTCAGAATTGTTTCTTACTGTAGTACTGTTAAAATATTTTTAGTTGCATCTGGAAAGGAAAGCTTCCCCACACTGTTGTTCCTCCTCTGTGCCTGGAGGGATCACCACTCAGGGTCAGAGAATAATATAGTTTTTGTGTGCTGTCAATTCTTAGGGTATATCTACACTGCAAAAACACACCAGCGGCAGCGCGTCCCAGAGCCCAGTATAATAGGGTGCCACTTGGAACCGGGGTACCACTGAGCCCACCTGACCCACCAGCCTGGGCTCCCTTTCACACTGTGGTGCTGTGATAAGTTGCCATGCTCTCCTCTTTCACCAGCATACACACAGATAGGGACACACCCCCTGCAGCTTCTCACACAAATGCTGAGATCAGCTCTGCCTGGGAAGGCTCAGCTAAGGCACCTCCCAGTTGTTAGGACATGCCCCTCTTGAGTGTAAACCCCAAGTTGTACCGTCTTGCACTGCACAGGAAACTGTACAGCGTAAGCTCCTAAAATTCGCCTCCTCCCTCAATGTGGAGAGAGATATGCAACAGCTTTCTGCCCCAAGGTATAATTTCCCCACACACTGGTTTTAGACAAAACAAAAACAAGTTTATTAACTACAAAAGATAGATTTTAAGTGATTATAAGTGATCAAGGCAGATTACCTTAGTAAATAAACAAAACCGCAAATTGAGTTTAACACACTGGACAGGTAGGATATGAATTAGCAAATTCTCACCCTGAATGATAAACAGGCTGGCAGATTCTTAAGGCACAAGCTGCCTTGGCTTTGCAGCTTGGCTTTCCCAGGTTTTCATACACAAGCTAAAAATCCCTCTAGCCTGGGATCATCACTTGCCACAGTTCAGTCCTTGCCCCTCAGGTGTTTCCAAGTGTGTTTTTGTAGGGAGAGTGAGGTCCTATCATGATGTCATTGTCTCCCTTTTATATCTTCTTTCCACTTGCTGGAAAGCTCTTTTGCTGTGACCTGGGTCAAACAGTTCCCATTCTGTAGTGCTGTTTCTGAGAGGTTTCTATTGTACACAGTTCCTGGGGTAATCCTTGTGCTTGTGTGCATTTCCTCAATAAGCTTTTAACATTGTTTGGTCTTTTTTACTGTTGTACCCGAAAGGCTGCTTGTGGATGTTTTCAGTCTTACAACATGTTTCAGTAACATGTTCATAGCCAAACTTCATAACTTCACATATGACGATAGCACATACAATCCAACGAGATATTAATGTCTAGCAAATCAAGACTTCTAGAATGATACCTCACAAGGCACACTTTGTATAAAACATATCCTAATTAAATGATTGTGGTAAATATTGGGATGCCAGGGTGTGTCACCCAGGTCTACAAACTTGGGCTTGCACTGCAGCTCTGAAAATCGCCATGTCAATGTTCCTGATGGGGCTATGAGACCCACCCGCCTCAGAACATTCACACGGCTATTTTTAGCACTATAGCCTGAGCCCCACAAACCCAAGTATGTAGACTTCAGGTTCTGAGACTTGATGCCATGGTGTTTTCTTTTTTGGGTGTTTGTTTGGGTTGTTTTTTTTTTTTGCATAGACATACTGTTAGTCTCATTACTGAGACTACCAGCTAGGGTGATGGCATTTTTGTGATGTGGATCTGTCTACCTTTGTCTTTTTAGACTCTTTAGTATAGGGATGTTGTGTTTGGAAACATCTAATATATTTTCAGCTTTGCTACTATCCAAATAAGATATTTAGGCACCTAAATAAGTGGCCTGATTTCCCTTCTCCCCCCCCCCCACCCCCCAGAGGTGCAGCTCCTACTAGAGTCTCCTTTCCTTGGCCTTTTGCATTAGAATTCTTATTTTATACACTGCCATTGGTGGGTGTGGCACTTCTCAGCATGGGGACCTTATCACTTTGTGGAGCTTACATTTCGATATAATTATATATGAATCTATAATAAATTAACGATCATGAATACTATGGTAGGTAGGGCTAGGAAAAGGATGTGTAGGTTGAGGCAACAGTAAAATGAGAAGCAAATATGCCTCTTTGGGAAGTACAGTTTTTCAATACAAGTCGACTGGAAGTTGAAGGCCTGATTTCTCTGCCTAGTTTTGCCACTGCAAGTTGTGTGAGTTTAGGACTATTGAGGCACAGAAAGGTTAAGTGACTTGCCCCTTTTTAAAATAGTCAGTATTCTTGTCCAGTTTTGTAAAGTGCTTCTAAAATCCTTTTGATGTAGGGCACAAAGCAAAAGCAAAACATTATCATTTTTCTTTACAGAAAATATTAACTACTTCTCTGGAAATGTTATCTAATTACACTACCTTCATAATTTCTTGTTATTCCATCTTCACTTCAGAGTTGGGAGGTTTTTTGGTCCTAGTAAATATATATAAGGCTTATATAAGAATAGCTTCTTGGAGACCACAGTACTGTATTTATACCTTTCACAATGCTTATGATTAGATTCTTAAGGTTGCCAGAAATTCTGGCTTCTTTTAGTGTACTAATTATTATATATATCGGAAAATTGGAATGCTGGAATGTGAATTTTTATTGGATTTCAAGTTCAGAGGAGAAAGCAAACGCAAGCAAGTAACTTACTCTTTCTTGTTTTCTATCTTTGGCTGCAGTGTATTATTTATTGTCACATTTGTTTGCTATTTTAATAGATTCAATGGATCCACTCTTGTCTGGACTAACTATCCAGCAGCAAAATCATCCATCTGGCTCTTTAGCACCTCAGATCCATTCAATGCAATCAGTTCCTGTAAACAGACAAATGAACCCAGCTAACTTTCAACAACTGCAGCAACAGCCACAGCTGCAGCCACGTCCCCCCCAGCAACATCAGCAGCCACAACAGGGTATTCGACCTTCATTTACTACCCCAGCTCAGGTTCCAGTTCCTCCTGGTTGGAACCAGCTGCCTTCAGGAGCACTTCAACCTCCTCCAAGCCAAGGAACAATGGGTACTTTGACAGTAAACCAGGGATGGAAAAAGGCCCCATTGCCTGGACAAATGCAGCAACAACTCCAAGCAAGGCCATCTTTAGCAACAGTCCAGACTCCCTCCCACCCTCCACCTCCATACCCTTTTGGAAGCCAGCAAGCCTCTCAGGCTCATCCAAACTTTTCTCAAATGAACAACCCTGGTCAATTTACTGCTCCGCAGATGAAAAATCTTCAGGGGGGGCCCTCACGGGTTCCTACACCACTACAGCAACCCCACCTGACCAGCAAATCTCCTGCTTCTTCTCCCTCCTCCTTCCAGCAGGGATCTCCTGCATCTTCTCCAACAGTTAACCAAACACAGCAGCAGATGGGACCAAGGCCTCCTCAGAATAATGCACTTCCCCAGGGATTTCAACAGCCTGTCAGTTCTCCTGGTCGTAATCCTATGGTGCAACAGGGGAATGTACCCCCCAACTTCATGGTGATGCAGCAGCAAAACCAAGGTCCACAAGGTTTACATCCTGGCTTAGGAGGTAAGAAAATCAGACCTTTCTGTCATCAAAAATAAAAATTACATTATAAAAAGAAAGCTAGAACTTATATCCAGACTGTTACTTTAAAAAAAGTAGTTTAAAAACCCTTTCCATTGAATAAGTACATAACTTGTCTCAGCTTTCCCCTTCCAAACTGCTGATGTATCCCCATGACTCTCTCCTCACTTGTTTTGCTCCATGTCATCCCCTTCCTAACATTTGTACTCTTTTCTCTCTGCCTTCAAGGTATGCTACTGTATTCTTTTCTAAAATTCACACCTCCTTTGACGTCACCTCCCTCACTATCTTCTTCCTTCTCTTTTGTCTACTCATGCTTCCTCAGTTTTCTCCTCCTTTAGCTCTCTTCTTGATCCTCTGCTTCTACTGCATCACTCCAGACACTACTTTAACTACGGGCACTAAGGACCTGTTTTTGGCCAGATCCCACATCCCTTTTCTTCTTGTCTTCCACCTGTCTGTTGCCTTCAAGAGCCTCCTCCTAGACTTTTTTTACTCTTTAGGCATTTGTAGTTTTGTGCTAGACTGGATCTCATACTTTCTCTGAACATTCCTGCAGCATTTCCCTGAATGGCAGCATTCAGTTCATCATATCTGTTCTCCTCAACATTCAAGCTGTTGCTAAATCCTGCTGGGTTTTTTTATTTCCAAAAACATCCATCTAACTCCATCCCTACTGCTAAAACTTTTGTCAATACTCTAGTAATCTCTTTCCTTGCCTAATGCACCATCCACTGTGGCTTCCCAGGTTCTCATATTGTACACCTCAAGTCTATCCAATAGGCTGTTCCATGCCTCTTGCTCCAACCAAATCTCTCATCTGTTTAGTCTTTGCACTTTGTATCTGATTTCCTTCTGTGTCAGATTCAAATTCTTCATGATCTTGTTCATGGGCCTGTGTCTTGCAACTTCCCTCATCTCCAACACCCACAGGCAATTCTTTACCCTTTCTGATGCCAGATCCCCTTTTTCCTAGAATAGCCACTGTCGTCTCCTCATTCCTCATCAGGATTCACTACTTCCAGATAGGTAGTCTTAACCTTGACCTCTACTCCTATAATCTTGTCAAATATTTCCCCTCAATTCTTAATATGTTAACTTAATAAAAACACAAAATCCTACTCTTTCTAATAACTATTTAAACATCTCACATAAAGATACAACCAACTAGCAAGATATTAATATAATTTGAACTTATTTCCAGATCTTCTTATTGTCCATGATGAGGACATGGGTTACTGTATCCTCACCTGGTTTAAATTGACATAGTTCTGTTGATTTCAGTGGAGCCACACTGACTTACACCTGCTGAGGATCTTGCTTCTTATCTCTTTCCTTTGTTCATAGTTATCCCTTGCTGTATTATGTCTGAATTAAATTGTAAGCACATCGGGGTGGGGGGGTGGGTGGGTAGGGATCTGTCATTGTTTACATAGCACCATATACATCTATGTTGCTTTATAAATAATTCAAATATATGCATATATTTTATTCAATGTTTACTTAATTTAGCATAGTAAAAACTGTAGGTTGAACTTTAACTCCTGCTAAACTACTAGGAGTTGACAGTCCTTCCATAGTTTATTTCAAAGAGTGTCTGTTCAAGATTTGCAGCTAGGTCTCAGACTTGACCAGTAATCTTGATGTCATGAAATATTAATGATTGACTTATAAGTTATATATGTGCCAGTGATTTATTTAAATGTGCTAGAATGTTGTTAATTTGCAAGGAACTCAGTGGGGCCAGAGTGTCAAATTGTGGCTTGCTAGCTCAATGGTACAGAGGCTTAAAGAGGTGCAAGGCTCCTCCTTATGCCCCTGTGTGCCAGCTACCCACAACACAGGATGTGCAAGAGGAGGAAGTGGGCCCTGCAGAGTCATTTACACCACCCCTCGCTAAGGTGGGTGAGAATGGGGCAGGGACTAGGTAGAGCCTTGGCTCTGTTACCCCAATATACCAACTGGCATAGCTATGCTGGCACACCAGCGAATGTGTGCTATGCCAGGTATAGACCCTGCACAGCTACTCCCTCTTGGAGTAGCAGGGAAAACAGGAAGAAGATTGTGACTTGCTGAATTATAGTTGCCCTCTTGGGTTACTCCAGGGGCAGCACAATGCTGCACTACCCCTTACTCTGGGTTTAGATCATGACTACAATTAGTAGAACTCACTAATTCTCACAGTTTAAAGGTTAAGTGTAACCAAGCAGAGTTACCAACCTGAAAAATAAGGCTATTCACTGTAAATAGACGTCTTTATTTTGTGTATATGTTTTGTTGTATGAAGGAAGACAAATGTAGCCTGATCAATGTGAGGAAAAAAATTGTTAAAATAATATGTTTAATATAGAGATGGAAGACCAAGCAATTGTCAACATCTGAGTTAAATCTATCCCTGAGTCTTTTTATTAGATTGTGCTTATTTTGATATATAGGGATAAATGGAAAGCAGTGACTGCTAAATTGCATCTTCTTCTGAGGCTAGAATAGAGGTGGGCAAACTATGGCCTGCAGGCCACATCCGGCCCGTGGGACCCTCCTGCCCGGCTCCTGGCTCGGGAGGCTAGCCCCCAGCCCCTCCCCCGCAGCCACAGCCTCAGCCACTACGCCACCGGCACAATGCTCTGGGCGGCAGCGCAGCTGCAGAGCCGCGGTCTGACCCGGTGCTCGGTGCCGCACGGTGGCGTGGCTGGCTCCAGCCGGGCAGCACAGCTGCCTGTCCTGGTGCTCCGGGCGGTGCAGCTGTAGCGCCGCCAGCCACCGGTTGGATAGAGGGCAGGGGAGTTCGAAGTGGTGGTCAGGGGGCGGGGGTGTGGATAGGGATCGGGGCGGTCAGAGGGCCAGGAGCAGGGGGGTTGAACGGGGGCAGGGGTCCCTGGGGGCAGTCAGGAATGAGAGGAGAGGTTGGATGGGGTGGCAGGGGGCAGTCAGGGGTGGGGGGTCCTGGGATGGTCTGGGGACAGGGCACGGGGGTTTGTGGATGGGGCAGGAGTCCTGGGGGGCCACCAGGGGGCGAGAAGCGGGGGGGGGGGTCGGATAGGGGGTGAGGGCTGGGCCACGCCTGGTTGTTTGGGGAGGCACAGCCTCCCCTAACCAGCCCTCTATACAATTTTGGAAACCCGATGTGGCCCATAGGCCAAAAAGTTTGCCCACCCCTGGGCTAGAAGTTGCGTTTAAAAAAACCTCCCAAAACTACCCCTCCCTCCAAACACACACAAATAGTGACAAAAGGTGTGTGCATGGGGCCTTGTAAACAGACAAAGTTTCTGCCCCCAGGAGTTCATAATCAATACTAAAGAACACAAGAAATTGCCACACACTCAGTGTGTATGTTGACTGTATACCGGGCGTGATTAGGAAGGAAAAGACTCAATAAAAAATAAGGAGATAAGAGTACTGTAAAGCATCATACTTTGTTTTCAGTTTTTAGAAAATCTGCCCTTTGTGAATGAATAATGGTGTACGTAGGAAATACAATGTAGGTAATCACAACTTGATTCAAGACACAGTAGCTTCTTACCCAGGTTTGTTAAAGCAGACAGCTATTATAAACTGTGCTCAAGGTTATAAGTACACCAGCACAAACATCTTCTTTTTTTCCAGTAACTCAAAGTTGCTATAGTTTCGTGTTTAATCTTAAATTACATTGCCCTTTTGGAAATTCCTAAACTGAAGATGGGCAAGAACTGAGCTGCTAGAATATTTTGATTTTCATTGGTTCCTGATTGTTGATACCTGTCCTTGCTAACTTGATGGGAAGAGCTACTCTGTCAGTCTGCGCTCGTGTAACCAAATTACAGAAACTAATAAATAAATGTTTTGTATTAAGGAATGCCCAAGCGCCTCCCACCTGGCTTCCCTGGAGGGCAAACTAATCAAAACTTCATGCAAAGTCAGGTGCCTTCAACAGTACCCGGTACACCTGTGAGCAGTGGAGCCCCTCAGCTACAAACAAGTCAAAATGTGCAACATCCAGGTGTGTCAAGTGTATTTTTCTTCTGTACGCCTCAAAATTTGTTTACTTGTCTTTATTCTGTAATTAACTTTGACTCCTGTAATGTAGGCAGCTTTGTACAGCAAAAATGTTCTACTCTTGCCAATTTTATATAATTTCTGCTAGCTGGGGCTGGGAATACTGCAGAGGCAGCATGCTTAGCTTCCAGGGTGACAGCAAGCACAGGAAGTTCCTCATTTCTCAAACAACCCCATCTGCCATTGCTCAGAGTGGTGTTGCTTGTGAGCTCCAGAGGTAACTGCATCCAGCCTTCTTTGTCTGAAAAGAAGATTGTTCCTCAACACTGGGTCTCTGAGTATAGAAACAGTAAAGGGAAGATCCAGAAGGGATGTCCTCCCCACAAGAAGAATTTTGGGTATAGTTTAAAACAATATGTGTTATCTTTGTCATAGAAGAAATATAGTCCCGCGTATTCTCTATTAAAACTTTTCATCTTCCAATAAACTTTTAAAGCTACTCCTGTTTAGAGACAGTCACATTTTTGTCTCTTTCGATTACAGGCAATTTCCTTTTTAATGCTTCAATCACGTGCCAAATATAGTCCTCTAGGCTGACTTTTCTTCTCAGTTCTGCAAGTTCTGATCATGTCATCTTGTCAGTATTCCTCATATGTTGCTGTCTTTATTATGAAACATATTATGGAATAGCTTCAAGATTTGAAGCTTGTTTATGTAGGAACTAACACACTTTTACTGGATTGGATTAAGTCCTAGCCCTTTTCACTTCCATGTGACTATCTGCCATAGTGTCAAATGTTGTGGCAGAAATTTGTGAATGTGTTGACAAATATTTTAAATCACTGGTAAAATAAATGATAAAGTAACTAAATTGGTGTGTTTCTCTTTTAACTAAGTTATTTGTGTGTCTAATGCCAGTGCAAGTTTTAATGTTTAACTTTTAATTTTTCATATTTTGTAAGGTGGTCAAGGATCTGGCCCTCCTCAAAATCAGATGCAGGTACCACATGGCCCACCAAATCTGATGCAGACCGGTTTAATGGGACTTCATGGAAATATAAACAACCAGCAGGCTGGTGCTAGTGGAGTTCCACAAGTTAATCTGGGCAACATGCAGGGACAGCCTCAGCAAGGACCACAGTCTCAGCTTATGGGAATGCATCAGCAAATTGTACCCCCCCAAGCACAAATGGTGAACATTCAGGCTCAAGGATCTCTAAATCCTCAAAACCAGATGATACTTTCTCGAGCCCAGCTTATGCCACAAGGCCAAATGATGGTAACACCCCAAAACCAAAATCTTGGTCCTTCACCACAAAGGATGACTCCACCCAAGCAAATGATTCCCCAGCAGGGCCAACAGATGATGACGACACATAATCAAATGATGGGACCTCAAGGCCAGGTCTTGCTACAGCAAAACTCAATGATGGAACAGATGATGACCAATCAGATGCAAGGCAATAAACAACCATTTAATACTCAAAACCAATCTAATGTTATGACGGGGCCAGCTCAAATAATGCGAGGACCAACCCCAAATATGCAAGGAAACATGGTGCAGTTCACCATGGCACAGCAAGGCCCTGTAAATGGCAATCCTTCTCAGGTTATGGGAATTCAAGGACAGGTTTTAAGACCCACAGTACCTGGCCCCCACATGTCTCAGCAACATGGGGATTCTGTTACTACAACAAACAGTGATGTAAACTTGACACAGATGTTACCTGAAGTTCCCATACAGCAGCCAAATATGGTGCCTTCCCACTTGCAGGCAATGCAAGGAAACAATAATAATTCGGGGAGTCATTTTACTGGACATGGGCTACCTTTTAATGCCTCTTTTAGTGGACCACCAAATGGGAATCAGATTTCCTGTGGACAAAATCCTGGTTTTCCAGTCAATAAAGATGTCACTCTAACAAGTCCGCTGTTGGTAAACTTGCTACAAAGTGATATATCTGCTGGACATTTTGGTGTGAACAACAAACAGAACAATCAGAATGCCAATAAACCCAAAAAGAAAAAGCCTCCAAGGAAGAAGAAAAATAATCAGCAAGTAGAACAAACTAAGTAAGTTTAACATTCTCTTGTTTTCAGCAAGACGACATGTGTGTGTGTGTGTGTGTATGTGTGTGTCACCATCCTAGACGTTTGCATGTTGCAGCAAAAGTATTTTTGAAGAAAGATTAAGTGATAAAGCAATGGTAGTTCTGCCATTGCAGCTCTGCCTCATTCAGGGTGAGCGTGGGTAGGGAATTAAACTACAAAAATAAATTGGCCATCATCCCAGTTTTGTGCATCACTCACAACCGTTACCGTAATGTTGGCATCTTGCAGCTGAAGGGCCTATGTGAGACTGCTGTGTCAGTGCCCCCGACTGTTGAGGGGAATCGAAGGTGTACAAGTTGTTCTATAACAGCAACAGAAGCAGCAGCTCTGCAGGACTTTGGAGGGAGCATTCGTACTTATACAGCATGACAGCCACAGTGAGAAGGGTTGAGGGGCACTTTCAGAAGTGCTGCTAATTAGTGTGCATACATCTGTTGAGGGTTCCAATGCCACACCTAAAATAATGATCGTGAGCCGTCATTATCTTAAAGCTGTTCAACCTGGTGCCTTTTCCTCCTAGAGTGGATCAGGGATGATAGAACCTCAGCTTCATTCATCAATAAACCCCTTATTTGTAGCTATAAAGTATTGTAATGAGCAAATCTTCTTAAAATTAGGCTGGCTGTTATTAAGGTTGCTCAACTTATTCCATTATAAGATCCTGTTTTCAATCACATATAACTTTGAACCTAAATGGTTAGTTTGGCAAACTTTCCATGCTATATGTCTAAGTGTAAAATGTTTTGGAAAAGTTTAGCCAAAATGGTTCAGTCATTTCAAAGAAAAAGGCTAAAGAAAAATACATAGTTTTGCTTACACGTTAAACAGTTCTGGCAGCCTTTTCTTTGGAAAGGTCTGGTGCTCCCATTCTTTGAGGCCGGGATTGACATTGGCACGAGTGGTATTTGTGTTAGGGATATGCCATTTGCTGTTCTCATGGATATCTGTCTGAATTTGGACAAGTTATAAGCCTTGAAAAAATCAAAGTTGCACATGCTCAGTTGAAACTTCTTAAATTTTAGCAGCTAAATTCTCCAAAGATTCTGTGCTCACTGGACATGCTTCAGCCTGGGACAAAGTAGGGCTTTCCCTGCAATTGCAGCTCTGAGATGTTGCAGGCTGTGCCAGGTCTGGACACCTGAAGTGAGAGCAGAGAGACTGTTTCTTCTCTACTCTTAATATCCCCACTGTTGGGCCCAGGCAGTATTGAGGAGGAAGCTATCTGATTCAAATGCAGAGGGGCAAGAACTGGCCCTATCGCGGGGAAGAGAGGGAACTAGGAGTGGAGGCTGACAGGGAAGAGGGAAATTGGGGGAGGGGCTGGGGTAGAAGCCTGGGACTTGGAAGATGACAAGTCTGAGGGGTGGAGACTAGGAATGGGTAGGAGAGGGGAATGGGATTGGAATGAAGAGTCAGGGGTGGGGAAGAGACAAGACTGGGACAGGGACAGGTTGGAAGAGAGAGGGCACAAAGGGTCATGCTTGGGAGGAATGGTCAGAAGAGTCTGTGCCCACAAGATCCTGAATCTGACCATTCCTCTGCTGTCAACAAATGCCAGTGAAACCCACTGGCAAAGTATCCCATCCTCCTTTAGTCCTGGTCCACATACAAGATGATAGTCTACTACTGCTATCAGTTAATTCTGTTAGTTCAAGTGAAAAGATCTGTGATGGATCTGAGGGTTTCAACCTTGCTTGTGACCCATGTTGGTTTCAGTATGAAGCCACATGATAGAATTTCTGATTTTTCTGTTTACTTTTTAAAAACCTTGGAAATTACATACACACACAAGCTACATTAAAAGAATATTATTAAGGTTGCAAAGACAAGCACTCAGTTAGCACATGCCAGAATTAGGGTTGCCTGTGAAAACTTTAATTTGTCCCTCTTCTGCGTATGCATTATGGTACAGTTTTTAATTACATGATATCACACACATTTTTTCCCCCACAAGAGCCCTGTCTTGCACAGAATGCATGGTACTCACTTAATGAGAAGCTATTGGATATTTTGTTTTCTCCTCATTGTTCAATATATGGCCCCGGATCTGCCTTACTCCAAACTATCCAAATCCTGCTCTGAAGACAGAATTATTAATTTCCTCATGGGATGATCTATAGTTATCATCACTACAGTATCTGAGTGCTTCACAAACATTAATGAATTTATTTTTACAACACCCCTTTGAGATGTGATTTTTATCGCCTTTTTACAGATTGGGAGCTGAGGCACAGCTTGATTAAGGTTAGAAGTACCCACTAATTTTGGGTGCCCAAATTGAGACACTAAGGATATGGATTTTTCAGGTGCTTGACACTATAAAGCATTTTATATGTTCCAAGCACAGTTCCCATTGACTTCAGTTGCAGCCTTGAGTGCTCAGCACTTCTGCAAATCAGACTCCAGGGTCTCAAATCAGGCACCAGAAAATTAGGAATACTTGATCAGTGACCACCTGTGAAAAGTTATTGGTTCAAGTGGCTTGCCCAGCACCATGTAGGAGTTCTATGGTAGAGGCAGGGATCAAATCAGTTTCTCCAAGGCAGCATTTAACTTCCTTACCCATGAGCCCATCCTTTCTTTTCCTGCAATTCCCTGCTTCGTTCACTGCATGCTTTCCAATTTCATTAACAAATGAAGCAGGGGTCCTACAGACAACACTCTCTTTCACTACACAACCCTAATTTATCCCCAGAACAGGTTCATCATGTGCTATGAATGAGGCAGGGGTCCTGTAGAAAGAATACTATATGTTCATGTAATTTAAGGCTGCATCATAATGCATATGCACAAGGGGGACAAATCAAGGCTGCGCAGGCAACCTTAATTTTGGCATATCTTAATTGCTGAGTGTTTGACCCTGCAATGTATCTTTTTAATGTATTTTGTGTATGTATGTTTGTACAGTGTCTCAAACTCCTGTTGCATTCTTCAGAACTAATCCTTGAGAACAAAAGCAACTGAAGTGTTACAACAAAAGCGGCTTATAGTGGAATTAAATGCACCGAATATGGTATCATATCCCAGTATCAAAGAGCGTTCTAACAATCTTATGAAATGTCTGAATCTTTCTACATTCCATAGAAAGAATCACACTTTCAGTTAATACAATGACCTTCTTGAAAAGGATCTGATTTATTTGTTGCAAATAATTGTTTTCCCTTTTATCAGAATGTTTCACTTTTATCCAGCACCTGGCGTCCAAAGATTTCCAAGTGTTTTACAAATAGTAGTTAATTATTACTCACTATAGGAGAGGAATTTGTTGATATCACTTCAGCCACCACTGGGATAAAATACAGCAGCTGTTTAGCAGTGCCCAGTAGCGCTGTATGGCAATTTAAAATAACAGAAGCTTTAGTTGCCCTTCTTGTTTCCCACAGCAACAACAAAATAATAATGCAGAACAGAACAAAAAAGTGGCATGTTTTCTGAAAAGTAAAGTTGTTAATAATTAACATTACTTTAAAGAAAGCCAATGTTAATATTTTGTTTTCATCAGTTGCCACCTTGATGGTCACTGGGCTTCATTATGAGCCTAGAAGACATCAATATATGGATTTGTAAAGCTGTCCTCTGGAATTACAATGCCACATAAAGCTATTTGTTCTCTTGATAGCCTTCTAAATAGGGATAAAAAATTCTATGTGCACCTTGTTTGTATTAAGCTGTGGCAATGATTATTACTATCTTTAGATTTGTTTTACTACTGTACTGAATTTTCTTGTGATAGTGCTTTGATATCATTGCCTGGCTGTTACAAAGTACAATTCTGTAACCTTTATACAGCATAGCATTTTGATTCTAAATTTTGTTTGGCTTAGTATTGAGCAGTCAGTAGTATTGTAAGAGTATGGCTGTACTCCTTTTTATTCCAAACTTTTGCCTTGCTGTCCTTCAGCATAGTCTTACTCTCATAGCTAAAACAGGTTTGTTCTCTCTTTCTGCCCTTCCTCTCCATCTAGCTACTTGGAGCTGCTTAGAGAAGCTTTATCCTTGGTTTGTCTGGAAATCAGTCCTTTCAGTGATTGCCTAAAATTTTTTACTCTTAATTTACTTGGCTTGTATTAACTCCTTATGCATCAGAAACCAGAAGGATTTCTTTGCAGAGAGTTTTTCCTTAAAAGCTACAGAGCAGTTTCCATGCAAGCCATAGGGAAGAATGTAGAGCAGTGAACTTTGACTAAAAACAGTACTAGTGTGATCTGCACTTTTTTATTTTTATATGCATAAAATGATCGTTGCACCTAAGGAACTTCATCATGTACCAGGGCCCTGTGGTGCCAGATGCTATACAGACACAGAACTAAAAGATGGTCCTTAAAAAGGTTTCCATGTCTCCTTTTTCTTTTGGAAATTACACTTGTATTAATTCAGTGGCCAGAAGTTATAATAGTTATTGGTATGTGAACTGAAACCATATTAGAGTATGAAAATGCCTAATTGTGTCATTAAAAATAGTTTGTCCAATATGCAATTTTGAGGGTCGGTTCATGAGTGAGCAGAACACTTGAATGAAGATTTATTCTAAGAGAAATATTTGACCTGCAGCCTTAAGAGGTCAGTGTAGAGGGATGTTGAGGAGTAGCGGGAGGAAAAAAAGGGCTACTTCATAGGATGACTACATAGCTCAGCTATGAGAAATTTTGCTCATTAGTGCAAACTTTTTAAATAGGCTTAGTATTACTAAATCTAAGTTTAATTAGACATTTTCCTTACAGCTCCGTGTATGTTCCCCTGTGTAGGGACAGCGCACATCAAAGGCACCAACAGGATGCAAACAATAATGCACTGTATAAATCTGCACCTAAGGCTTTAGGATTTGCAGAACTCTGTATGAGGCAAGTTATGTGGAGATGACACCTGCAATAATATAGTACATATTGGTAAGAAGGATTTAGCAGCTATGAGGTGATGGAGTCATAAGCACTGCTGGACAGAAGGGCATTTAGGAGGATTTTGTCATTTGATAAAGGGTGAGAGTGCTTTTAACTGGGAAGTGGAAGGGAACGTTCCTGGTTACACTCAAGGTGGTTGGTGTGGGGAGGTCATGGTTTCCCAGAATGCATGGAAAACCAAAGATTTTTACCACAACCAAATGCTGCAAATGTGAGCCCTTGTACAAAAGGGTGGGTCACTTTAGAGCCATGTGTATGCCGGATGCCTAGGGCTGTTGCTGTCTGTGCCTTTCCTCTGATCTTGCTTTTGCATGTCTTAATTCAGTCTTTTTTTAACTGCTGTATGTATAGTTCAGTAGTGCCTAGTGAGCCAAAGTGAGAGTGGGGCAGTGTGGTCTAGTGGGTAGAGGACTGCGCTTGGGAGATCAGGGATCTATTCCCAGCTCTGCCATTTGCCTGCTGAGTGATCATGGTCAAGTCACTTCACCTCACTGTGTGTGTTTTCCCCTCTATACAATAGGGGTAATGATATTTTTATCTCTTTCATAAAGTGCTTTGAGCTCTACTGATGAAAAGCACTGGATAACAGCTGGATTTTATTATTATTTATTATATTCTTTCTCCTTATGGAGGGGTACTCCCTGCCTTTTGTTTCTCAGGATAGGATTTTTGAAATTAAATGTTGTGTTTCAGAGCTGAAGCTCTGTAGTGAAGGGTTTGCATATTCTGAAACATTAGGTTCAGATTTTTGGATTTGTCATAATCTGTTAATGGTTTTTTTAAATCCAAATGAGTGTGGGTGAAATTCAAATAATCAATATTTCATTCTGCCTCTCTACCATCCACATGTCAGTACTTCTGTATGTAATTAATCATTTTTTTTTTTTTGGCCTAATCTACACTTAAAATGTAGGTCAACATAGCTACAGCGCACTGGGATGTGCCAAATCCACTCCCCTAAGCACTGTAACTTTGCTGACCCAGCCGCTGGAGTAGATGCAGATAGATTGACAGAATAAGGCTTGTGTCAACCTAGCTACTAGGTGGTGGGGTTTCTACAGTGACGGAAAAACCCTTCTGTCACTGTAGGCTTTGTCTACGCTGCAGGGTTATGTCAGCATAGCTTTGGTGTCGTAGCTGTGCCACTATAGTTCCCATAATACACACATGGCCTTAGTGTGCATAGAGAACTTCAGCCATGTACACTATTTAAGGTTCAAATAAGTTATTAGTCATTGCTATACACAGAGCAAACAAAAATCTTAGCTGTGTGTTTGTAAAGCTCTCCACAACATACTTTGTAGATCAGCAGTTGTCTGACGATGATCTTTAGGAACTGCCTTACAAACAGGGCTATTTGGTTGGGTTTAAGGCTCTTTCTTGCATAGAGATGCCATGTTGCTTTTTTTTACCTATTATAATTCAAAAACTTAACATTTCTGGTTAGCTACCTAAGTATAAACATTTATATGAGTGTTTTATACTTGTCAAAATTATGAATAGCAAAATAACCAATTTAACAAATGGTGCATCACATTATAGACCATTGTACTAGCTCTAATTGCTAGCATCACAGCCCCTACCTTGCAACCTCCCTACATCTCTCCCTGGCTCTAAGGTAAGTTGCTGAGGAAGGGAATGGATTCCACTGACATTCACTTCCAGCTCAGATTATTGGGGGAGTAGGGGAAGGGCGGGGAACCTCTTCACTACTGTAACAGCTCCCCTCTTTTGCTGAAGTGATCTCACTTTAATTTTAACTTGGAGCTTTCATATACTTAAGGTTCTCCTCATCTTAAATGTATATGCATAGCTGTCAAGCAGTTGAGGTCCTTCAGTCTCCATCTCTGCCCTAGCTTTCTCACAGATAGGTTATATTGACAGTGGACACCTTCTGGGTATGTTTGATGTCCATAGAATTGGCTGTTTTCTGTATTAGGAAAAGGCCGTTTTCAGTGCCTGTGAAAGGATTAGATACAAGGGCCAAACTGACTATTTTGGTACTGTTTCTGCAGAGTTTAACCATGTATAATTGAGTTCCTGGTGACCAAGTTGCAGAGCCTCTGTATTCACTATCTACAGATCTCTACATTCTGAATAAACAGCCTTTGAAGTCTAGTATCTCAACGAATTTTTTCTGGAATCTTGATAGAGGACTGTGAGATATGGAACTAGTCTGTTATGAGTATAATATGGGAAATCATGGTACAGGACCTTTACAAAAATTAAACTCTTCTACCAACCATATGCAGTTACACTATAGCTGTCACTGTGTTATTAGAGAACTATTCAAGCAATCTGGGAACATGGGTTCTGTTTTCCTCTACTCCTTTTTCTGTGTGTGATCTTGGGCATGTCATTTAACCTGTGTTTGTGTCTACCTAGCTGTGAAATGGGAATGTTTACCCACTTAAGTAAAGCACTTCGAGATCTATGAATGAAAAATACTACATAAATGCTAAGGATTTATTATTATTCAGTCCTAAATAATTCAAGCAAATTTAGAACAAAATTGGGCACTGGCTCTGGAACCGCTGAATGTTCATTTAATTACTATTTATTATTTCTGTTTAAGTTCTTCAGAAACACGTCCAGCTGGCCTGGAGGAGACTGATCAGCCACCATTGCCTGGAGATCAAGGAATGAATTTAGAGAACACTGGCCCCAAACTTTCAGATTTCACAAACAGACCACCAGGTGATAAGTTTCTTAACATGATCATATAATGTAGTAAACAAATATGAGATACGGTATTTTTTGACTATGGGAATATTTTATATGGGGATATATATTGTTTCTTGACTGACATCAGGCATTAGCAAATAATTGCTGTTTGTTGTCTAAATGTTTTGTTTTATTTAAAGCTTTAATCTGTATTTGAACACTTAAGGCCAAATTCTGATCTGCATTATACCTGGAGTATCCTATTGAATTAAATAGGATTATACAGGGATAACATTTTAACCTGTGAAATTTACTATAATTATTTGGCCAATATTCATTTTGCTTTCATGTTTCTTTCAGTGAAACTTAGAGATTTGTATTTGATTTGGAAATCCATTTGGGACTTATTTTTATTATTTTACCTGTTTTTTTTCCTTTGTGCTTGTATTTTTAAGTCTTTGGCTTATTGGTCTTAGAGGGCATAGAGTCAGAGATAACATTTGTCTTTAAAGACTGATTTCTTTACCTAAAAGTAGAAGTTTTTGTTTATTTTATTGCTTATTTTCGAAAGATATTATTGATGGAGACAGATTTGCTCATTGTCTTTTTTTAGAAGCGATCTAATTGTTAACATTATGGCCTACAGTACATCAAATTGATATGTTATGTATTTCTTAAATAATGCCATGGAGAAATTAGAAGTACAAGTAAAAGACCTAATTAGGTTTATCCTCCCAGCTTATACAGGATACAGAACGCAGATAGAGGATATTTCAGATGTTAAACCATACTGGCCATTAGGACCACCACGCCATTTTTGCTGTTTGGCTATGTGATATGGTGTGGGATTTTGCAATGTACCCCTGAAGGTATCGAATTGCAGTCACGAGTGTGCTCTTCAGAGTCCCGCAGTTTCTGTTAATTTTTTTCCCCATTTCAAAGACGTGTAAATACAGGCAATGTTCACCTCCACCCTCGCCCGTGAAAACATCGGTATAAAAGCCGCTGCAGAGACTTTTCTCTTCAGGTGAAGTAGACCCAGAGTGGTAGCCACTGATTGCTGTAGTAAAATTACATGCCTCCTGCAATTCAAGGTCCTGGAAGTCGGCTGTACGTCGAATGATGGCATTGTATGTAAGCCCCTCAAGGCACTGATAAATGCCATGTGGGTTTTTTGTTTGTTTATGTTAAATCTTTTCCCTCAGTAAAATGGCTCTTGTCCGGGGGAGTTTGTAACCCAGGTGTGAGTATAAACTTGTAGCTATTTATTAAAGAGAACACTGTCATGTTACAGTGATACAAAAGGAACATTATTTATCTGTTGGAGCTGGTCACACAAATACTGTTTTTTCTGAAGTGTCTAAGAATGAATAACTTATAGGTCTTTTTGGGTCTGTTTTTAGGTTATCCGTCTCAGCCAGCTGAACAAAGGCCTCTTCAGCAAATGCCACCTCAACTTATGCAACATGCACAGCAGCAGCAGCAGCCGCCGCCGCCCCCACCCCAGGCACAGCCACCAACTCAGCAGCAACAGCAACAAATGATGATGATGCTTATGATGCAACAGGATCCTAAATCAGTCAGGCTTCCTGTGCCACATGGTGTTCATCCACCTAGGGGCACTTTAAATCCAGAGACTCAAAGAATGCCAATGCAGCAGAGTGGTAACATGTCAGTAATGGTTAGTTTACAAGGTCCTGGATCAGTACCTCCATCTCCTGATAAGCAGAGAATTTCTTTGCCAGGCAATCCTCCTCTGGGGAATAGTGCAAGAAAGATGGTTTACCAAGATAATGTACAGAATCCTTCCAGTTCACCACTGGGAGAAGTTTCATCAGTACCCTCTCTCGCAGAAGGAAATGGAGCTGATGGGCCGCCAGCATCAGGGGCTCAAAATAATATGACCTCTCATTTAGTAGTTTCACAAACTCAGTTAATGATGACGGGGCCAAAACCTGGACCTTCTCCACTTTCAGCTTCCCAAGGTGCAAGTCCTCAACAACAATCTAATTCTTTACCTGGCTCTCATACACACCATTTCCCAAATGTTGCCACCCCATCTCAAACTTCAAGGCCTAAAACCCCAAACAGAGCAAGCCCAAGACCATACTATCCTCAGACTCCTAATAATCGTCCACCTAGCACAGAACCTTCAGAAATAAGCTTATCTCCAGAGAGACTTAATGCTTCTATTGCGGGTCTCTTTCCTCCCCAAATTAATATTCCTTTGCCTCCAAGGCCTAATCTTAACAGAGGATTTGATCAGCAGGGTCTTAATCCAACTACCTTGAAGGCCATTGGACAAGCCCCATCAAATCTCACAATTAACAATCAGTCTGGTTTTGCTGCTCCACAGTCACACAAGTTGGATACTGTTGTTGTCAATTCAGGAAAGCAAGCCAACACTGGAGGAACAAAGCGAGCAAGTCCAAGCAATAGCAGAAGGTCCAGTCCTGGATCTAGTAGGAAAACCACGCCAAGTCCTGGCAGACAAAATTCAAAAGCAGCTAAATTAGCATTGCCGACTCCACAGAACCCATCACTTTTGCAAAACATGGAATTACAAAGAAACATGGTAGTTGGTCCAACTTCTTTGCCAATGCCTGCGACAACAAGTTTTCCAAATAACAACATGCTGAATACTCAGAATCCTGGAATTTCTGTATCTGTTATGACTGGCATTCCTGAGGACAGCAAAGAGACCCTTAATGTTTCTCAAGATAATGAATGTCAGAGTACACAGGCTGTCCAGGGTAACAAAGACCAGCCTAATATTGAACTAAAAGGCATTCCCAGCCAAGAAATCAAAATGTTGGTCCCTGAAGAACAATCAAAAAAAGATGGGCCATCTTTAGATACCAACAGGCTTCCCGGCTTAGAGGAAAATAAGACTATGAGAGAGGCACCAACTTCCTTAAGTCAACTTCTTGATAATTCTGGAGCTCCCAATGTAACCATTAAACCCCCTGGGCTCACCAGTCTTGAATTACCAACAATGGTAACCTCTGGCGAAGAGCTAAAGAAGATAGCTGTTGTTCCTCCACTACAGGATTCCTCTTCAAGCAAAGAACTTTCCAGTTCCTTAAGCTTGCCTCAGAATAATGAAGCTTGTTCAACTCAAGTGCACCAAGAACTAGGAGAGATGAATTTAAATGTTACACAGAATGTCCCTCCAGTAATACAAAGACCTGTTAGCTCCTCCTCTATTTCGACTTCTTTACCACCCAATCAGATAACAGTTTTTGTAACTTCAAACCCCATTACATCTTCTGCTAACACATCAACACCATTGCCATCTCATTTACAGCCTACATTAGTCTCTACTGTCGTCACAATGCCCAATGTAGGTAACAAAGTTATGGTTTCTGAGGGACAATCAGCAGTTCAGTCTAATTCCCGGCCTCAGTTCATTACACCAGTTTTTATAAACTCATCTTCAATCATTCAGGTTATGAAAGGATCTCAGCCAAGTACAATTCCAACTGCACCATTGACCTCTAACTCTAATTTAATGCCTCAGTCAGTTGCAGTTGTTGGTCCTCTGCACATACCACAGAACATAAAGTTTTCATCAGGGCCTGCTCCTCCTAATAGTCCTGTCCCTAGTATACCAACAAGCAGGTCACTGGTTCTTAATCCACTGGCAGCTCCTATTCAGCTTCCTTCTCCCCCGTCTATGGCATCTTCAAATGTTCTTCCGCATCCTCATGTTCAACAAGTCAAAGATTTTAACCCAGATGAGTCCAGTTCTCAAGCTAGTGTATCAGCTGATCAGTGCTCTGTAACGGTGACACAGTCTGGAGCTGTGGTTTCATCTCTTCTAACAAGTAGTCCGGGATCTTCTGGAAACAGGCGAAGTCCAGTTTCATCCGGTAAGGGAAAGGGAAAAGTGGACAAGATTGGTCAATTTTTGCTGACCAAAGCATGTAAAAAAGTTACAGGCTCCCTTGAAAAAGGGGAGGAACAACATTCTTTGGATGGAGAAGTTGAAGGCCAGGGGCTAGAAATATCAGTCCCTAATAGTCTGGGAACAGAGCAAATACCTGTAGAACTAGACAATAGAACTGTAACACCTCCAGCACTCAGTCTTCTAAGACAGAGCACTTCTGGGCCTGGGAATTTGAGTGTTAGCACGGCTGCTACTGTATCTGCTTCTGTATCTCCAAGCTTATCAAGCAACACTCCTCCCACAAATGTACTGTCGGTAGTAACCACTCCTGTAATCTCAGAGCTTGCACCCACCGCTCCAAGCACTAATAGTAACCGTGGTGGTTTACCAGATGAGCAAATTGGGATTGGCTTAGTGGAGGAAAAAGGAGGAGCACATCAGGAATTGCCACAGAATATAGGTACGTACTCTGTGTGCACTGTTATTCTCCCACCACCTCTTACAATTATGAGTCAGAAATTCAGCTGATACGTGGAGCTTTAGGAATATGCATTTGCAATTAACATAAAATCCAGACAGTTCAACAGAGGGTAATATAACCCAGTTGCTGCTCCTGGAGCATTGTTTTTATAGCATCTGAATGGTATAACTGTGCTTGTAACATTACACTGAAAATACACTTTTTTAAATGGAAATAAGCTTTCTCATTCCCACATTTAACTCAATTCTTACATAAGAGAATTGCTCTCAGTCACCTCTTGGAACAGAAACAAAAAGCGTCTTCATAAAAACTGTGATTTCAGTTCAGTTTTATGTGAGTCTTTGAGTGTATTAAGAGGCTGCATTAATTTTTTCTACTTGCTGAGCTTTTGAAAATAGTCCCAATTTTAAAATAATTTTATTATGTGAAATTCATAGTTTTTCTTGCTACCTGCAGTAGTTCTGAAAGATATTTGTGTTCAAAATACAAGTTTACTTGCTCAAAACCATTTCTTCCCCTTAATCCTCTTGTGAAGCAAAATACTTAACATGAGATTTCAATTGAGGTATGCTCTGATGCTATAATACATGAGTAATTTCACTTAAAGATCAAAAGTAGGGAGAAAAGTTGTATTTGAACACCTGTAAAGATGATAAAAGGTGTACATACGATTTCTGTTGTTTAATCTCTTGTGACCTCTAATTTCACCAGTTCTCCAACCAGGAAAACTCTGTATGGATTGGAAATATTCTTGCCAGAGAACGCAATTATGTTTTTGTATTACGTTTAGAGTGATTTTTCTTTCAAAGTATGATATGAAGTACAATTTTTGTCCCAAAGAAGTAAATGTGGGTAAGAAGACTTAACTGTGAGCATGAGCACAGGGGGGTCCCCATTCTAAACACGGTAACCCTTTCCGGAACCGGTTAATTCCCATACATGTGCAGCACCTTTTTTAATATTCTCTTTTTTCACTTAAAAGGAGTGAGTTTAAATATCCACGTTACAGAGAGACAAACAGTGAGATGTAATTATGAGTAAATTTCATTTGAGTACGAAAAGATGTCTAACCTGGGGTTTTTTGGTCACTGTTACTATTCAAGCAACTGAACAGATTTCAAGATGATCCAGCTAATTTTTGCTGTCCTTTTCATAGTCCCCCTGAAAATGGAATAGAAATAAAATAGCTTCTGAAGTAAATTCTCGGAAGCGTTTCCCATTAGTGCTTTATATCATGATATTTGGACACCAGGATTGAAATCGTGACACCATTGAATGGGAATTTTTCCATAGATGTGAATGGGGCCACAATTTCACCTGAAGTATTATTGATAGCTTTATCAGATAATTAGAAGTATGTCTTAACATTATTCCACAATGGGGAAAAAAAGCTGGTAACAAAAATTAGCCATGACAATCTTCCTCTAAAACATTAGTAGCAAACAATGTTGTGTTACTTTCCAAGTGACTTTGCTGCTGCTCCTTTTCTTCAGTATGTGAAATAAATACCGAGAAGAGGAATGGGAACAGATGGGTAATCTAGTTACAGAGAGAGGAGCTTTCATTGGAAGCATAAAATATAATATGGTAGAGTGACCTTGTTAGTTCGTGGGAATATAACCCCTGGAATTATGTAGGTTTTATATCAAGAGTACAAAATAGATAGTTCTAATGTTTCCAGCAAGCTGCAGTTCCACACTTGAAAACTCCATGTCTCACTGAAAAGTAACAGGAACCGCCCCCTTTCCCCCACCCTTTTTTTTTTTTTTTTTTAACATTCTGAAGGCCATGTAACCTTTTTCAGCCCACTGGTTATGTAACATAGGCAATAGTTGCAAACCCATAATGTGGTGTGGCAACATTTAACTTTGAAATACTAAAAGGGCTGATGATTTGCTGCACCAGTTCCACACCAGAGATGATGGTATTTTAAAGGTGAAAGCAAAAGCCTTTTTATATGTGAAGAAGCTGAGTTCAAGATTGCCTTTATCCTGCAACTTGAGTTCACCGACTTGAAAAGCAGAGGTAGATAGCTATGTATTCTGTGCCGCTTTAGCTTTTGGCGGTGGGATCAGCCACTGAAGGAAGAACACAGAATTTCAATTAGACTTGCCATGTAGTTAAAGGAAGAACTGAGTTTTCAGTTTTCTCTCAAAATGTATGTATAATTTTATGGCTTTAAAGTTATATAGTCAGTTGTTTAAATCGGACCTAAACAGTTTTGGGTTTATTTTCTTTTTGAATTATTTAGCATGCTTTTTTCTAACAAGGCTGTTTTCCCCTGCTTATTTTTAACTTAGTAGCATAAAGAATATTAAGTCAGATCTTCGTTGGTTTTTCTGGAGGCCTTCTTGAGAATCTCTGCAATGTATTTTGAACTTTTGCAATTTAATTGAAAGGGTAAGAGTGTTGAACATTAACAGACATCCTTTCTCCCAAATGTTCATTAGGTATTAGAGTCGTATCATTGTTAAAACTGCAGAGAGACCAGAATTTTAAAAAATCTAAATGAAAATCCCTTCACTTTTTCAGTCCTTTATCTCTTGTGATGTCTAACTTCACCAATTCTCCATCCAAACAAACTCTATATGGATTGGAGAAATCCAAAATTTTTAATGCAAAAAACAAGCAGAGATTTTTTTTCTCCTATGTTTTTGTCCCACCACCCGTTCTCCCCGACCCCAAAAAAGAAAAGTCTTAGATGCAGTGTCTTAGGTTACCGTATTGCTGTGTGGGCTGGGCTGATCGTGCAAGGCAAAAAGTTCTGTAATAGCTTTTGAAAGAAAAGTGAACCAGTGCTGACTTTTCCCTCCCTTTTATCTTAGCATCTTCACAACATTTAACCCAGAAGGAAACTCCAGTTGCAACACCAGAAAGTGCTGTTCAAAGAACAGGTAATTTTTACTGTGGAAATCAGCATATACCTATGCGTTATATATACAACTTTGCATTATTTTGCATTTCTGGGAAGCAGTTGCCTTCTGTTGATTGTAAACACGGTCCTTATTGAAATAATTTTGATACTGTTATTCATTGAAACAGTTATTTCATAAATTTATGGGAATGATCAGCATGATAGCTTGGGGTGGCTCCTGCTGTTTAAGCATTTTGTCCTGCATGCCTCAATTTTAGTTTATGTGAACAGACTATTGTTTTTTGAAATGTAGGTTGAAATTTTCAAAGTAGTGATGGGGGATTTAGACACATTTTCCATTTATTTTAATGGTGGTATATTTAAATCTCCCAGGACAGCTTTGAAAGTCTCAGCCATCAACTTTAAGAGCTGGATTTTCCAAAGAGCTCAGTTCTTCCATTTAGATACCTAGATGATTTTCAGAGGTGTTAAATGGGAGCTCCTGGGTGCTGAAGACCCTTGAAATCCATTTAGGTGCCTAAATGGGAAACTGAGTGCTCTTGAAAATCTGTCCGCATCCTTAGAGACCTAAATATGTGCTGCTGGGTACCTGATCCTTTTGGAAATTCCGGCCCTAAAATCTAACTTCTTTTCTACTCTTTTTTCAGTGAGCCCATAGCAGTGTTTGCACTGATCGATTTTTCTTGCTGCCTTTGGGAAGAGCTATTTGCTATTATCTAAGATAATAAACATATTAAATTCTGTTTAAAAACCCAAACAAACCTTAATCCTAAAAACACACACACGTGAGTCTCTCCACTTTCATTGATGGGACCATTATATGTGTACAGTTCAGCATGTGTGTTTGCAGGATTGAGGCCTTAGTGTGATTGGAAATGGGACCTGAAGAAAAGACTGCAGTTACTTGTTCAAAAACATCAATTTTAATGAAAGAAAACAATTACAGGCAGGCATGCCTTTGGGGTTATGTTCTGCTCATCAGGCCGGGGGATGTGGGTGTCACAGGGAGTTCACATGAAGAAACTGCTATTCTGATTTTTTACTATGGAATATTATCCTTGCCCATAGAATTCTGCATGGAAGGAAAATTTCTAGTAATTTCAGAATTCAGTCTGTTGCTCTAGATTAGCATATTCAGTCTGTTTTGCTTTTCTGTTGTTGTGGGTCAGACAAGAATATAAATCCAGTGGTTTGATAAGCCAACTCCCCTTATTTCTTGGTGAGTTTTTAAAAAATTCTTTTTCTAACTGTCAGGTTTGATACACACTGTAGAAAAATTACATTTAATTCAAAAGTTAACAGCCATTGTTAAAGCATTCTTAAAGGAAAAGCTTGTCAGTGCTTTGTGCAGCAGTGGCTAAGAAAGGTGAACAAAATTTTAGGATATTTAAGGATGGAGTGGAGAATAATACTGAAACTCTGTTAAATTATAACACTAATATATCAATCAATGGCATGTCCTGCTCTGGAATACTGTGTTCAGATCTGGGCACCATGTCTCAGTAAAGACTTAGCTAAAAGAGAGGAGATTCAGAAACTGGCAACAAGAAGATTAGAGACCTGGAAAAAATCTCATTAAATGGGACTGGTTACCATAGAGAGGAGACATACAAGAGGAGCACATGCAAAAGTTATACAAAATAATGAATGGTATGAAGAAGGTAGACCAGCAGCTTCTAGTCATCCTTTCTCATAATATAAGAACAAGGGGGACATTCAATAAAATTGAAAGATGTCAAGTTTAAAATTGAAAAAAGGAAATACTTTTTCATACAATACACAATAAGACTGTGGAACTGATAGCTACAAGCTATCTTTGAGGCCAGGAGCTTAGCAAGACTCAAAGGATTGTACATTTATATGAAGACTGTCCTGACTTATACTTTCAAGATTTAAAAAAGAAACCCCTTTGGAAGGGATATAAGCCTTCATGCCTCATGGCATAAGGCAAAGACTAACTCAAATGAAGGTTAAGAAAAACCTTTCCCTGTCGGTAGGCTATTCTACAATTGCTTTCTCCAGGGTTTTTTGTACCTCTCTCTGATGTAGTTGGTGATGGCCATTGTCAGAGATGTGATACTGGGCTAGCTGGACTGCTGGTCTGATCCAGTATGGCATTTTCTAGCTATAGGGTTGTTTAGTTTGAGAGCAACGATTGTCTTGTAAAGTAGGGAAATTATTTTACCAACCTAGTTTAGGGTAAGTGATGTGAGATAAATAATGGTGCCTGAAGGGTTGTGTGTGTTTTGAGGCAAAGGGTGGGATCAAGTTATTCTAATGAGAAAAAAGTTATACTGGATGTTACACTGAGAATATTTAAAACTAGTCTAGGTTTCTTAAACTATAGCTGTGCCTGTGTGTATTTCTGCTGTGTTTTAACATTACCATGAAATGTTGTGAGAGAATCCTACAGTGTGTTTCATAGTTTTCCCCCAAAGGCTATATTACAGATAGCAGTCACATACCCTCCAGATATCTGATTTTTAATGTGTATATATTTTGGCAGAGGGTTAGAAATATCTTTTTCTCTTGCAGAACTTGAAGCAAATGCTGCAGTAGTTGCTGGCCAAAGGTAAGTAGATAGTCGCCATAGATTCAGGATGAATGTAGCTATCTTTGGAGGGTGTCTGTTTCTCTTTGACTTTGCCTTAATCATACTACTTTCAAGAAATTCTTTATTGCCACAGCGTCTTTATTCTCCTTGGCCACACATCTGTTTTCTCTACTGAAGAGACTGGTTAGCCCAGGTGTTGTTTAAGTGGGATACTGTTGCATTAAGACTCCCAAATGTGCCCCAACACCTCTGGACAGCATTCCCTTATATACATTTAGGTTCTACTCTATGTGAGGATCCTTGTAGGGTTCCAATGGTCACTGCTTCCCAAAAAATTCCAGACCAGCAACATTGTGGGTGTGTACTTCCCAAAAGTGGGGATCTGCAGAGGCAATTTTGAAAGTAGTTTATATACCTTAGCATTATTAATCATTCATTATTAATCTTCGAGTGATGGTCCCTATTATATTTCACTGAGGGTTTATGCATATGCACCATGCGTTCAGAGCCAAAGAATTTAAAAGTAGTAGTGTCCGTTGGTCTGCACAGGTACCCTGACTCGACTCATGGTTTCGTCCAAGGTGATAAAGGGTGGGGTGGACTGATTGCGTCTCCAGTTCCCTCTCACCACTGCACGGTCCAGGTCGGAATGATTGGTGTCCGTTTGCTTGTGATGCACTTCCTCAAACAAACTTGTGTATTGCCTTGTCACCTTGTCCAATCGGTCCATCAGCCCTCACAGAGAGAGAGCGCCAATCGCAACACATTGTGTTGTTCTAGCCATTCCCTCAGCCACCCACTGGCCAGGCTGTCAGTGGTACTGGACGCCCGATTGGCATAGTGCATCACAGCCCAGAACACCTGAGCTCAAGCAATCCACCAGCCTCCCAAATATCTGGGATTATAGGTACGCGCCCCTGTATCCAGTAACTTGTATATGGTTAGTTTTTATAGGTGTGTACTGTTTTTATTGTTTTTAGGAAGTTTCTAGTCATTTTAGAGTAGAATAGCTAGTTTGGGGGCCTGTTTTTTGCCTCTGCTCTCCCTGCCCCTGGTACCCAAACGTGGGTACTGTACTATGCCCCAGGCTTTAAAATCTATGCCTCCTGCCCGCATTCCTTCTCTGTCAGCGACGAACATCAATACTGCCTCTTCTGCTTGGGAGAGGGCCAGGCTATCAGTACTTCCTCAACCATACGGAAGAAGGGTTGGGCTCTCTGCCTCAGGAAGCATCTCATGGAGGTTGCCATGAGACCTCCTTCAGATGCAGGTCAGGGAACCCCTTCTGTATGTCAGCCTGAGCAGAACTTTGGGTATGATTGCTAGCGTTTATTCTGCCGAAAACTGATATTGGCAGAGTCTTGTAGAACATACTGAATACATTAGCCAGCACCTATCCATGTAACTCAGGTGGTTAAACATCAGGATGAAGTATGATTTTCATGATAGTTCTGGTCTATTGATGTTTTGGGCCACACCTTTTAATAGTGGGGACCTTAAATTGACTATAGGAGTATCTAATGATAGAAATATTGCTAGACTTTTGACAGAGAGAAGATAGTTATGCTGAGACTAGTGATCATATCTTTCATGCTCTTCTAACTACAACAGAATAGCTGTTAGCCAGGGCAAATGGTAAACCTTGCCCACATTGGGCCCATTGGGATAGCGGGGAGTACCAACCTCTAAATGGGGGCTAACGCTATAAACCTCTGCGGGCTCTGGGGCTTCTCCTGGCCGGGAGGGGGAACCGGAGCTGCCTTCGGCCGTCGGAGCCACCTCCCAGAATCCTCCTTAGGTAGCCCTCCTCAAAGGCAGCAGAAAAAAAATGAAGAGTTCCAGGGGCTGTTGCTGAGTTAATTATTTAAAATAAACGATCTTGTTGTATGCACTGGGCTCTCACCGTAATTGCATAGTTAAGTTTGGAGATTGCCTACCATTATAATCTCCCTTTAGCTTCAGCAAAGCTAAATTAAAATTTCGTGGGTGAGAGAGTCTTCTAGTGCAGAATTTTTCTGAAAAAATGAGGCTAACAAACTAGATATATGGGAGATATGAGGGCTCACAAAATGAGGTTGCCACACTTGAACATTTTCCTAACTCTTTTTGGCACATTATGTGACTCCAAAGTGTCTCGGAACTCCAAATATGCTTGTTTGTCTTCTTCATAGATTCCAAGGCCAGAAGGGACCATAGTGATTATCTAGTCTAGCCTCCTGTATAATACAGGCCAGATAATTTCCCCAAAATAATTCCTACAGCATATCTTTTAGAAAAACCATCCAATCTCGATTTAAAAATTGCCAGCGATGGAGAATGCACCACCACCCTTAGTACATTGTTTCAATGGCTCATTATCCTCACTATTAAAAATTTACACCTTATTTCTGGTGTGAATTTTTCCACCTTCAACTTCCAGCCATTGGATCATGTCAGAACTTCCTCTGCTAGATTTAAGAGCTTATTATCCAATATTTGTTCACCAAGTAGGTACTTACAGACTGTAAGCAGGTCACCCCTTAACCTTTTCTTTGTTAAACTAAATAAATTGATCTCCTTGGGCCCTACCAAATTCACTGTCCATTTTGGTCGATTTCCTGGTCATAGGATTTTAAAAATCATAAATGTCATGATTTCAGCTCTTGAAATCTGAAATTTCATGGTGTTGTAATTGTAGGGGTCCTGACTCAAAAAGGAGTTGTGGGTGGTCTCAAGATTATTGTAGAAGAGGGTTGCGGTACTGCTACCCTTTCTTTTGTGCTGCTGCTGGCGGCGGCGCTGCCTTCAGAGCTGGGCAGCTGGAGAGTGGTGGCTTCTGGGCTGGGATCCCAGCTCTGAAGTCAGAGCTGCCGCTCGCAGCAGTGCAGAAGTAAGGGTGGCATGGTATAGTATTGCCACCCTTACTTCTGTGCTGCTGCTTTCAGAGCTGGACCCTCAGACAGCAGCCACCCAGGTCTGAAGTCAGCAGCATAGTAGTAAGGGTGGCATGGTATTGTATTGCCACCCTTACTTCCACACTGCTGCTGGCAGGGCGCTGCCTTCAGAGCTGGGTGCCCAGCCAACAGCCACCACTCTCTGGCCGCCCAGCTCTGAAGGCAGCGCAGAAGTAAGGGTGGCAGTACTGCAACCCCCTTAAAATAACCTTGCGACCCCCCCCGCAACTCCCTTTTGTGTCAGGACCCCCAATTTGAGAAATGCTGGTCTCCCCCCGTGAAATCTGTATAGTATAGGGTAAAAGTACACAAAAGACCAGATATCACGGTCTGTGACGCATTTTTCATGGCTGTGAATTTGGTAGGTCCCTAACTATAAGTCATGTTTTCCAAGCCTTTAATCATTCTCCTGGCTCTTCTCTGAATCTTCTCCAATTTATCAACATCCTTCTTGAATTGTGGACACCAGACACAGTATTCCAGGAGCAGTTACACCATTGCTAAATAGAGAGATAAAATAACCTTTCTGCTCCTACTCAAGATTCCCCATTTATGCATCCAAAGATTGCATTACCCTTTGGGCCATAGCATCGCATTGGGAGCTCATGGTCAGCTGATTATCCACTACAGCCCCCACATCTTTTTCAGAGTCAGTGCTTCTCAGGGTAGAGTCCTCTATCCGGTAAATATGGCCATGTTCTTTGTTCCTAGATGTATATGTTTACATATAGCCCTATTAAAACACATATTGTTTGCTTGTGCCCAGCTTGCCAAGCAGTCCAGATCACTCAGTGACCTGTCCTCTTTATTATTTTCTATTCCCACAGTCTTGTCATCTGCAGGGATGATTTTGTTTTCTTCCAAGTCATCGATAAAAATGTTAATAGCGTAGGACCAAGAACCGATCCCTGTGGGACCCCAGTAGAAACGCACTTGTTAGATGATGATTCCCTGTTTACAACTGCATGTTGAGCCCTATCAGTTAGCCAGCTTATAATCCAGTGGCTCTCAAACTTTTGTTTGGTGACCCCTTTCAACAGCAAGCCTTTGACTGTGACCCCCCCTTATAAATTAAAAACACATTTTTAAATAATTAACACTATTATAAATGCTGGAGGTGAAGCGGGATCTGCGGGTGGAGGCTGACAGCTCGCAACCCCCCATGTAATAACCTCATGACCTCCTGAGGGGTCACGACCTCCAGTTTGAGAACCGCTGCTTGTGCAGGGAAAGCCCCTGGCGGGCCGAGCCGATTGGCCGAACTTGCAGACGCGGCAGGTAAACAAATCGCGGCTCCCAGTGGCCGCAGTTCACTGCTCCAGGCCAATGGGAGCTGCAGGAAGCAGCGCGGGCCGAGGGACATGCTGGCCGCTGCTTCCAGCAGTTCCCATTGGCCTGGAGCCGCGATCAGCCGAACCTGTGGACGCGGCAGGTAAACAAACCGGCCCGGCCCGCCAGGGGCTTTCCCTGCACAAATGGCAGAACAAGTTTGGGAACCACTGGTCTAGTGAACTCCTCTGCGAGCTCTTGTAAAACTCTTAGATGCAAAAAGAAAAGGAGTACTTGTGGCACCTTAGAGACTAACCAATTTATTTGAGCATAAGCTTTCGTGAGCTACAGCTCACTTCATCGGATGCATACCATGAAGGTATGCATCTGATGAAGTGAGCTGTAGCTCACGAAAGCTTATGCTCAAATCATAGAATCATAGAATATCAGTTTTGGAAGGGACCTCAGGAGGTCATCTAGTCCAACCCCCTGCTCAAAGCAGGACCAATCCCCAATTAAATCATCCCAGCCAGGGCTTTGTCAAGCCTGACCTTAAAAACTTCTAAGGAAGGAGATTCTACCACCTCCCTAGGTAACGCATTCCAGTGTTTCACCACCCTCCTAGTGAAAAAGTTTTTCCTAATATCTAACCTAAACCTCCCCCACTGCAACTTGAGACCATTACTCCTTGTCCTGTCATCTTCTACCACTGAGAATAGTCTAGAACCATCCTCTTTGGAACCACCTCTCAGGTAGTTGAAAGCAGCTATCAAATCCCCCCTCATTCTTCTCTTCTGCAGACTAAACAATCCCAGTTCCCTCAGCCTCTCCTCATAAGTCATGTGTTCCAGACCCCTAATCATTTTTGTTGCCCTTCGCTGGACTCTCTCCAATTTATCCACATCCTTCTTGTAGTGTGGGGCCCAAAACTGGACACAGTACTCCAGATGAGGCCTCACCAATGTCGAATAGAGGGGAACGATCACGTCCCTCGATCTGCTCGCTATGCCCCTACGTATACATCCCAAAATGCCATTGGCCTTCTTGGCAACAAGGGCACACTGCTGACTCATATCCAGCTTCTCGTCCACTGTAAC
This sequence comes from Natator depressus, assembly GCF_965152275.1. Classification (NCBI taxonomy): domain Eukaryota; kingdom Metazoa; phylum Chordata; order Testudines; family Cheloniidae; genus Natator; species Natator depressus. The sequence goes on from NC_134246.1 coordinate 25,887,640, forward strand.
CCCTAGGTCCTTTTCCGCAGAACTGCTGCCTAGCCATTCGGTCCCTAGTCTGTAGCTGTGCATTGGGTTCTTCCGTCCTAAGTGCAGGACCCTGCACTTATCCTTATTGAACCTCATCAGGTTTCTTTTGGCCCAATCCTCCAATTTGTCTAGGTCCCTCTGTATCTTATCTCTGCCCTCCAACGTATCTACCACTCCTCCCAGTTTAGTATCATCTGCAAATTTGCTGAGAGTGCAATCCACACCATCCTCCAGATCATTTATGAAGATATTGAACAAAACTGGCCCCAGGACCGACCCCTGGGGCACTCCACTTGACACCGGCTGCCAACTAGACATGGAGCCATTGATCACTACCCGTTGAGCCCGACAATCTAGCCAACTTTCTATCCACCTTATAGTACATTCATCCAGCCCATGCTTCTTTAACTTGCTGACAAGAATACTGTGGGAGACCGTGTCAAAAGCTTTGCTAAAGTCAAGAAACAATACATCCACTGCTTTCCCTTCATCCACAGAATCAGTAATCTCATCATAGAAGGCGATTAGATTAGTCAGGCATGACCTTCCTTTGGTGAATCCATGCTGACTGTTCCTGATCACTTTACTCTCGTGTAAGTGCTTCAGGATTGATTCCTTGAGGACCTGCTCCATGATTTTTCCGGGGACTGAGGTGAGGCTGACTGGCCTGTAGTTCCCAGGATCCTCCTTCTTCCCTTTTTTAAAGATTGGCACTACATTAGCCTTTTTCCAGTCATCTGGGACTTCCCCCGTTCGCCACGAGTTTTCAAAGATAATGGCCAATGGCTCTGCAATCACATCCGCCAATTCCTTTAGCACTCTCGGATGCAACTCGTCCGGCCCCATGGACTTGTGCACGTCCAGCTTTTCTAAATAGTCCCTAACCACCTCTTTCTCCACAGAGGGCTGGCCATCTACTCCCCATGTTGCGATGCCCAGCGCAGCAGTCTGGGAGCTGTCCTTGTTAGTGAAGACAGAGGCAAAAAAAGCATTGAGCACGTTAGCTTTTTACACATCCTCTGTCACTAGGTTGCCTCCCTCATTCAGTAAGGGGCCCACACTTTCCTTGGCTTTCTTCTTGTTGCCCACATACCTGAAGAAACCCTTCTTGTTACTCTTAACATCTCTTGCTAGCTGCAGCTCCAGGTGCGATTTGGCCCTCCTGATTTCATTCCTACATGCCCGAGCAATATTTTTATACTCTTCCCTGGTCATTTGTCCAATCTTCCACTTCTTGTAAGCTTCTTTTTTATGTTTAAGATCCGCAAGGATTTCACCGTTAAGCCAAGCTGGTCGCCTGTCATATTTACTATTCTTTCGACACATCGGGATGGTTTGTCCCTGTAACCTCAACAGGGATTCCTTGAAATACAGCCAGCTCTCCTGGACTCCTTTCCCCTTCATGTTAGTCCCCCAGGGGATCCTACCCATCCGCTCCCTGAGGGAGTCAAAGTCTGCTTTCCTGAAGTCCAGGGTCCGTATTCTGCTGCTTACCTTTCTTCCCTGTGTCAGGATCCTGAACTCAACCAACTCATGGTCACTGCCTCCCAGATTCCCATCCACTTTTGCTTCCCCTACTAATTCTTCCCGGTTTGTGAGCAGCAGGTCAAGAAAAGCTCTCCCCCTAGTTGGCTCCTCCAGCACTTGCACCAGGAAATTGTCCCCTACGCTTTCCAGAAACTTCCTGGATTGTCTATGCACCGCTGTATTGCTCTCCCAGCAAATATCAGGAAAATTAAAGTCACCCATGAGAACCAGGGCGTGCGATCTAGTAGCTTCTGCGAGTTGCCGGAAGAAAGCCTCATCCACCTCATCCCCCTGATCCGGTGGTCTATAGCAGACTCCCACCACTACATCACTCTTATTACTCACACTTCTAAACTTAATCCAGAGACACTCAGGTTTTTCTGCAGTTCCGTACCGGAGCTCTGAGCAGTCATACTGCTCCCTTACATACAGTGCTACTCCCCCACCTTTTCTGCCCTGCCTGTCCTTCCTGAACAGTTTATAACCATCCATGACAGTACTCCAGTCATGTGAGTTATCCCACCAAGTCTCTGTTATTCCAATCACGTCATAATTCCCTGACATCACCAGGACCTCCAGTTCTCCCTGCTTGTTTCCAAGGCTTAGTGCTTATATACGAATGCACAAAGCCTTGGAAACAAGCAGGGAGAACTGGAGGTCCTGGTGATGTCAGGGAATTATGACGTGATTGGAATAACAGAGACTTGGTGGGATAACTCACATGACTGGAGTACTGTCATGGATGGTTATAAACTGTTCAGGAAGGACAGGCAGGGCAGAAAAGGTGGGGGAGTAGCACTGTATGTAAATAAATTGGTTAGTCTCTAAGGTGCCACAAGTACTCCTTTTCTTTTTGCGAATACAGACTAACACGGCTGTTACTCTGAAACCTGTCTTAGATGCAAGTTATCTGGACCAGCCAATTTTAAAATGTCTGACTTTAGTAGCAGCTGTTGAACATCCTCCTGAGATACTAATGGAATGGAGAGAGTGTTATATGATATGACTTCATCATCTGCCCAAATACAGAACAGAATTTTTATTGGACATTTCCACTTCTGCATTATTATTATTGATAATTCTACCATTTTCATCCAGTAATGGTCCAATACCATTGTTAGGATTCTTTTTGTTCCTAATATACTTTAAAAAAACCTACAATTCTTATTGTCCTTCACTCTGCTGGCCATAAAGTTCTCCTTGTGTCCCCTATGATTTGTCTACGGTTCCTAAATTCTGATTTATATTCATTACTATCGACTTCCCCTTTCTTTCATTTGTGTTTTTATTTACACACACACACACACACACACACACACACTTTTTACATTTATAGGTGCCTTCACTTCCTCTTTAAATCAGATCTTTTTTTAACCCCATACAGCTTGCTTCCTCGATTGTGGCTCTTTGGGCATCTAGTAAAGTGTTCTTAAACCATTACAAATTATCATTCACATGTTTCTGATTTACATTTTTCCTCCCAGATGATTTGTCTCATAATTGTTTTCAGCTTTGTAATATTGGCCCTGTTAATGCACTAACTATATATATACACTAATCTGGACTTCATTCTGTTTGCACATTTTAAATGTGATCAAGTCATGATCATCTGTACATAAGCAACCATTAATTTTTAATTCTGTGTTCAGTTCCCCCTCATCAGGTAAGACCAGGTCTAATATAAAATTTCCTCTGTGTTGGATGCCACACTTTAAGTTAGGAAATGGTCATCTGTAATATTTAGAAATTCTAAGGATGTTTGGATGCTGGCAGGCAGCATGAGACCTCCAACATATGTCACTCACATTGAAGTTGCATGTGATCACAGCTTTTTTCTCCTAATATTATAGATAGGTGCAAAGAAGCTGGTCATCCTGTTCTCTGGTCTGATTTGGTGGTCTGTAACAGACACCAATACTCTATCTTGTGCTTTATCTTCTAGGACAGTGGTTCCCAAACTTGTTCTGCCGCTTGTGCAGGGAAAGCCCCTGGCAGGCCGGGCCGGTTTGTTTACCTGCCGTGTCCGCAGGTTCGGCCGATCGTGGCTCCCAGTGTCTGCGGTTCGCTGCTCCAGGCCAATGGGAGCTGCTGGAAGCGGCGCGGGCTGAGGGACGTACTGGCCGCCGCTTCCAGCAGCTCCCATTGGCCTGGAGCAGCGAACCGCAGACACTGGGAGCCACGATCGGCCGAACCTGTGGATGCGGTAGGTAAACAAACCGGCCCGGCCTGCCAGGGGCTTTCCCTGCACAAGCGGCAGAACAAGTTTGGGCACCATTGTTCTAGGACATTGATCTAAAAGCATTCAAGAGAACTTTCTTCTGAGTTATCAGTGACTTGGAAACAGGTAATGCCTTTTTTGGCAGTGTGTCACTTTATGAACCCCACTGAAGTTCTTCAAGTCAGGTTTTTATGGAGTTAAGGAATCCTCCCAAGCTGAATGTGGACTTTCAGAACTGTGCATAAGTATCACGCACATTAGGAGAGCCCTGCCTCATACAAAGTACTAAAGGGCATACACAGTTCAGGAACGGTTTTCTCTGGCTGTTTTGGATTTCTTTATCCCTGGGAAAGCAACAAGGGCAGTGGCTGTAGTGGCACCTTCAGATGTCACACAGTCTTGTGCATTAATCAGAGGTATGGGGAGTCAGACTTCTGCAGTTCCATTTCCACTTCTGCCAGTGACTAGACATCATACTTACAAACACTTACAAATGTTATTTGGGTAGGCCTCACAACACTCCTCTGAAGTAGATAATTATCATTATCTTTATTTTACTAATTACAGATGGCAAAACAGAAGCTAAGGGACATGTGGAATGCTAATCTAATGGATTAGTCTAGAGTGCAATGTTTCTCAATCTTTTTGTGCTGGTAACCCACTTTGGACTTAAAAAAAAAAAAAAAAAATCATGACTCCCCTAGAAAAAATTGTGATGGCCTACCTTAAGCTCAGGGCTTCGGGCTTCAGCCCCCTGCAGCTCGAGGTACAGGGCTTCAGCCCCCCATGGGACTGAAACATGTAAATTGGCCCTGTAGTGTAGGGCCCCAGGCAATTTCCCTGCTTCCTACTCCTTAGTGAAAAGAAAAGGAGGACTTGTGGCACCTTAGAGACTAACAAATTTATTTGAGCATAAGCTTTCGTGAGCTACAGCTCACTTCATCGGATGCATTCAGTGGAAAATACAGTGGGGAGATTTATATACATAGAGACCATGAAACAATGGGTGTTATCATACACACTGTAACCAGAGTGATCACTTAAGGTGAGCTATTACCAGCAGGAGAGCGGGGGCTGAGGGGGAACCTTTTGTAGTGATAATCAAGGTGGGCCATTTCCAGCAGTTGACAAGAACGTCTGAGGAACAGTAGAGGGTGGGGGGGGGGAGTAAACATGGGGAAATAGTTTTACTTTGTTTTTAATGACCCATCCACTCCCAGTCTCTATTCAAGCCTAAGTTAATTGTATCCAGTTTGCAAATTAATTCCAATTCAGCAGTCTCTCGTTGGAGTCTGTTTTTGAAGTTTTTTTGTTGACGTATTGCCACTTTTAGGTCTGTAATCGAGTGATTACCGCTCTCGTCCCCTAATGCCCCTACTCGCGCTACATTGATGACATCATCATCATCTGGACCCATGGAAAAGAAGCCCTTGAGGAATTCCACCATGATTTCAACAATTTCCATCCCACCATCAACCTCAGCCTGGACCAGTCCACACAAGAGATCCACTTCCTGGACACTATGGTGCTAATAAGCGATGGTCACATAAACACCACCCTATACCGGAAACCTACTGACCGCTATTCCTACCTACATGCCTCCAGCTTTCATCCAGACCATACCACACGATCCATTGTCTACAGCCAAGCTCTACGATACAACCACATTTGCTCCAACCCCTCAGACAGAGACAAACACCTACAAGATCTCTATCAAGCATTCTTACAACTACAGTACCCACCTGCTGAAGTGAAGAAACAGATTGACTGACAGAGCCAGAAGAGTACCCAGAAGTCACCTACTACAGGACAGGCCCAACAAAGAAAATAACAGAAAGCCACTAGCCATCACCTTCAGCCCCCAACTAAAACCTCTCCAATGCATCATCAAGGATCTACAACCTATCCTGAAGGACGACCCATCGCTCTCACAGATCTTGGGAGACAGGCCAGTCCTTGCTTACAGACAGCCCCCCAACCTGAAGCAACCACACACCACACAACAGAACCACTAACCCAGGAACCTATCCTTGCAACAAAGCCCGTTGCCAACTGTGTCCACATATCTATTCAGGGGACACCATTGTAGGGCCTAATCACATCAGCCATGCTATCAGAGGCTCGTTCACCTGTACATCTACCAATGTGATATATGCCATCATGTGCCAGCAATGCCCCTCTGTCATGTACATTGGTCAAACTGGACAGTCTCTACGTAAAAGAATAAATGGACACAAATCAGATGTCAAGAATTATAACATTCAAAAGCCAGTTGGAGAACACTTCAATCTCTCTGGTCACTTGATTACAGACCTAAAAGTGGCAATACTTCAACAAAAAAAACTTCAAAAACAGACTCCAATGAGAGACTGCTGAATTAGAATTAATTTGCAAACTGGATACAATTAACTTAGGCTTGAATAGAGACTGGGAGCGGATGTGTCATTACACAAAGTAAAACTATTTCCCCATGTTTATTTCCCTGCCCCCCCCCCCCCACTGTTCCTCAGACGTTCTTGTCAACTGCTGAAAATGGCCCACCTTGATTATCACTACAAAAGGTTCCCCCTCAGCCCCCGCTCTCCTGCTGGTAATAGCTCACCTTAAGTGATCACTCTGGTTACAGTGTGTATGATAACACCCATTGTTTCATGGTCTCTATGTATATAAATCTCCCCACTGTATTTTCCACTGAATGCATCCGATGAAGTGAACTGTAGCTCACGAAAGCTTATGCTCAGATAAATTGGTTAGTCTCTAAGGTGCCACAAGTACTCCTTTTCTTTTTGCTAATACAGACTAACACGACTGCTACTCTGAAACCTACTCCTTAGTGCTGGCCCTGCTTGCTTCCTCCTAAATCCTTCCGGTGACCCCACTGGGGGTTGCAGCCCACACGTTGAGAAACGCTGATCTAGTGGGTTAGATATGAGATCTGGAGAACTGGGTTGAAGTGTAGTGTTGACACTTGTTTTATGTTTTAGGCAAGTCATTTAGCTTTTCTGTCTCTCTGTATTCCCATATGTAAAATGGGGATACTTATTTGCCTACCTGATTACCTTCTCTCTGCCCTTCCATGCTTGCCAATGTTCTGTGCCTTTTTGTCTTTGTAACTTGACTGTTGAATTCCTTGGCTTTCAGACATCAGCTGTTAAAATTACGAACTTGTATAAGTTTTCTCTCTTAAAATGAGGATTTCCTCTTAGAAGTGACTATGTAAAAATAGAACCTTTGTACTCTACAGATCTCCTCTGTGTTTTTTTTCAGACTCAGGACTGCTGACTAAAATACATTTTTATTCTTGTTAGTCCTGCAGAGACGTCACATGAAGAGGGCACGAAGTGAATTCTGTTCCTTGTATGTTAATCAACAGAGAGTTGTTTAATTGGTTTCACTTAGTTACCTTGTGAACCCACAGAAGACAATAGGGTTGCATAGATGTCACTGAGGGCTTCATTTGGCCTGTTGAAATTTACTGGTGAGACAAGGTGGGTGAGGTAATATCTTTTATCGGACCAAATTCTGTTGGTGAGACGGACAAGCTTTCGAGTTACACAGAGCTCTTCCTCAAGTCTGGGAAAGGTAACTTAGAGTGCCATAGCTAAATACAAGGTTGAATAGATAGTTTAGCATGAGTAGTTAGCCCATATTCTAAAGGTGAAGTGGCCTGTTAACATCCCTGTAGTCTTAGGACAAAAAGGTGGGTTAGTGGGTTACAGATTGTTGTAATAAGCCATAAATCCAGCATCTTTATTAAAATCAGGATTTTTAGTGTCTTGCATCAGGCTCACCTTTTGAAAGTGTTGTGCAGATTTCCTTTGAGGGTGAGGACTAATAGGTCAGACATAGAGTGATCGCTTCGTGAAAAGTGTTCACCCATAGGTGATACGGGGAAGGGGAAGGGTGTTATGTCTTTTATACTTTTTCTCTGTGAGTTCATTCAAGAGCATAGAGATTGTCTGGTTTCACCCACATACTTGTTGTTGGGGCATTTAGTGCACTGGAGGAGGTACACCATAGCATGTGTAGGATCCACGGACCTTGAAAGGTGTGTTGTGCGGGATGTTGATCATTGTAGCAGTGGAGAGATGTCTGCAGGTTTTGCTTCTATTCTGCTAGGGTCTGGTCATGGTCTTAATAAAGACACTGGATTTTTATGGCTTATGACAACAATCTGTAACCCACTGACTCCCCTTTTTATCCGATGATTACAGGGGGTGTTGACGGGGCACTACATCTTGAATGGTCCCTTAGAATACATGCTGAACTATCTGTTCAACCTTGTATTTAGCTGTGACAATCTGAGTACCTTTCCCAGACCTGAGGAAGAGCTCTGTGTAGCTCAAAAGCGGGTCTCTCTCACCAACAGAAATTGGTCCAATAAAAGGTATTACCTCACCCACCTTGTCTCTCTAATATCCTGTGGCCGACATGGCTGCAAAACCACTGCATACAACCGTGAAATTTACTGGTGTCCGTGTATGAGAAGAAAATAACTTCGCTTAATTCCCAGAGCACAAGATGAATTTGCAAGGCTGGTAGAAATGAGTAAACAGTTTTAAATGTAAACACGGCACTGCTAATCTGGTGTGAGGGAAAATAAATGTGGCGCCCCACCGTACCATTGTAGAATAACTTTTCATGGCAGAACTGCACTTTGTTGTTAGTTCTTTTAAAGCATTAAACCCACCTTACTAAAGCCTGTTTTGGTCTGGGAATAAATCATTTAAAAAGATTAGTGAAGCAACTCTTCTTAGTTGTACAGAATAGTTGACAACAATCCCTTCTTAAAAGTTCACAATTCTCCCTTGTGTTCATCTGTGACTTCAGTTCTGTATTTCCTTATTATAGCAGTTTCTTATGTAACTTAAGACTTTTCCTAGACTTCAGGAATGGTGATATCTGCTGACCATTTAAAAGATACCTAATTTCTTGGTCTTTTGAATGTTGCAAATATTCTCTACCCGTATCCATAGGATTTCATATCTTCGGTGCTAAGGGTCCAGAACTGGTACCAGTATGCTTGTCTAATGAACTGCATTAAAAAATTATTCTTGCACTTCACCAGAACTATTTTGTCTCACTTTATTAGTAATGAGGCAAAAGAGAGTTGTGAAAAGTCTAAAACTCCGAGTAGAAGAAATTCAAGAACAGAGGAATCTGCTGCCTCACAGGAAACAGTGGAGAATGGACAGCGCAAGAGGTCCTCCAGGCCATCATCTGCCTCTAGCACCGCAAAAGGTAAAATGCACAGCCATCTTTACTGTGGAGTAGGTAGGAAGTGAAGTAGTTTCCAAAAGAATAATGTTGTTTGAATAAGTGTACCGTGTCTATGCTTTACAGCCAGTAAATATTGTGTGCAGTGTATGCTCCTAACCCTAGAGTTAGTACTGATGAGTTAGACACAGGCTGGAGTTTCGAAGTTTACATAGTTCAGTACCTGCAGTAAATCTGTTTGTATGCAAATTTTCCACTGTTAAGTTTTTCTGCAGTACTCATTCACATAGCATTCCAACTAATCTTAGTACTCTTAAAATATAGTACTATTGGCAGTAATGGGCAGACATTGAAAGAACTCTACTCAAGCAAGACAGTGACATTTTTCCTACAGTCTGAAAGAAGATGTAAGCATTTGTCTCACTTCGTGTGTGTGATCTGCTTTCGGAAATCCAAATTGTCTTGTTATGCTGCTCAGGCATTCTTAGAATTCTGCCTTGATGACCATCTAAGAGTGACGTGTGCTAGTACACAGATCCGCAGCTGTTCTGTCCAAGAATATGTGAAATCCTAAAGTTACAGATATTAACCCATGGCATCAGCAGTTGCTGGGGTGTCTTATTTCTCTAAGGACTATGGTCTAGAACAAAGTATGCAGCATTTGTGTGGCACATACATGTTCACTAGTAGAATGCCTTGTTCATGATGTCAGTGACTGGGACGTGGGTGGTCAGTCCTAGTGGTTGGAGTCGCAGGTCAGAGCAGAAGTCAGAGACCAGATGCCAGAGCTGAGGGTCAGAGCTTGGTTACCTGGAGTGAGGCAAGGCTGGGTCAAAGGCAGGAGCAGGGCTGGGCACAAGCAGGTACAGGAGCTATCGCAGCCATAGGTGAATACTTTGAGTAACTGCTGAACTGCTTTTCGTTGTTTCCTGTTGATTTAAGAACACGGCATCCCCAAATGACAGTAGCTATGGGTAGGTCTACTTTACTACAGCAACAGAAGGGGTTTTTCCATTTCTGTAATAAATCCACCCCTTTGAGAGATCATATGCAGATCGACGAAGAATTCTTCTGTCAGCCAAGCTGTTTTATAGTGGGGGTCAGGTTGACCTAATTACATTGCACAGGGCATTTTCACAGCCCTGAGTGAGATAGCTAGGTTGACCTGTTTTAGGTGTGGACCAGGCCATATGTTGACATAAACATTCTTCCTTTGACATAGCAGCATCTACACTGGGAATTAGGTCAGCATAGCTACGTCAGTCAGGGTATGGCTTTTTCACACCCTTGACTAGCATACATACGTCCACCTAACTGATGGAACCTGAAGAAGTTTGTCATTTGTGCATACTCCTGTCTGTTCTGCCTTTTAATAGTGAATGAGAACTTTTTTTTAAGTGTATTTATTATTTTAAATGCACTCGGGAATGTGTTAGGTGCCTTTCATTACAAATGAAAACACGATCTGTGCACTAAGAAACATACAAACTGACTTCAGACACTGCAGTGAGGGATAGGAGAGGTGATGCAAGTTCTTTAAACAAAATCTAGTGCACAGTAAGATGGAGTAAAAGAGATTGTTGGAAGAGAAATACTTTGCTAGTTCTTGTAGGTATTTTGGAAGAAGTGGTTCTACAGTAGGGGTGGGCAAACTACGGCCCGTGGGCCACATCCGGCCCACCAACCGTTTTAATCTGGCCCTCGAGCTCCCGCTGGGTCTGAGGCTTGCCCCGCTTTAGCGCTCCAGCCAGGGAGCCGGGTAAGGGGCTGCTCCGTGCGGCTCCCAGAAGCAGCGGCATGTCCCCCCTCTGGCTCCTACGCATAGATATCTGGGAAACAATTCTCTGGCTGTTGGATCTTGCTGAAATGCTCAGGGTACAACTGACTGCTATATCTGGGGTTGGGGTTGAATGGGTGAGGTTCTGCTTGGGACTTAGAGCCCTCCCCATCTAGAGTCCCATTTCTAGCCATTGGAGATATTTGCTAATAACAGTCACCAATGGGCCATATGCCGTTGTAGGCAATCTCATCGTACCATCCCCTCCATAAATGTATCGAACTCGGTCTTGAAACAAATTAGGTTTTTTGCCCCCACTACTCCCCTTGGAAGGGTGTTTTAGAACTTCACCCCTCTGATGATTAGAAACCTTTGTCTAATTCCAAGCCTAAACTTGTTCATGGACAGTTTATATCCATTTGTTCTTGTGCCAACATTGGCCCTTAACTTAAATAACTCTTCTCTCTCCCTGGCATTTATTCCTCTGATGTATTTATAGGGAGCAAACATATCTCCACTAAGCCTTTGTTTTGTTAGGCTAAACAGGCCAAGTCTCCTCTTGTCAGGAAGGTTCTCCATTTCTGTGATCATCCTGGTAGCCCTTCTCTGCACCTATTCCAGTTCAAATTCATCTTTCTTAAACATGAGAGACCGAATTGCACACAGTATTTGTTTTTTTGCTTTGTTGCCTTGCAACACTGTTTTTCCCCAGTGGTTTTAAAATGCAGACTGTTACAGAAGGATAGTCTTCAAAAGACATTGTAAAGAGCCAAAGAATCATCACAAACTTTTACTATGTTGTACTTAGTTAAAATTGTAAGGATGTAGGTTCCCTCCGTCCTTGCTCAATATTTTTCTTACCACTTTAAAATGGAAATTGCGAGTGCACTTTAAGTGCACTTGAAATGTCCTCTACTTTCGCTCTAGCTTCTGTAAGTACTTCTGTTTCCTCTGCTGAAGAGCTACAGTATTTTGTAACTTGCTATGCAAGTTATTAGTGAGACATAGTGGATTCTTCCTACAGCAGCCATACATTAAGCAAAAGCAAAAGTTTAATACACAGTTGTGTTACATCAGGACTCAAGCCCTCTCTGTAGTGGGACCAATAGATTCTGCAGTTAAAAGGCACGTTCCAAAAACCATTCACTTTTTTCCTATTGCACCCATCTCTGTAGTGCCTAAGCACTGCACCTGTAACTGTGTAGTTCAAGTTCTTGAAGCCGTGTGTAATGTTTTATGGGTTTCTTCTTGTGGCAGTGCTTTGCAAGATGGCAGAATCATAACTAGAGCTAATACAGTAATAATACTTACACAGCATCTTTCAGCCAAGGATCTTAGAGCTTTGCAAATGTTAAGCCTTCAAACACCCCTGTGAGCGGGGAAGCTGTTTGCACACATCCTTGTAAGAGAAGCTACTGAGAGTTTATTATCATTATTTATTTGGGATTGTCCTATCTCCCTAACAGCCTCAGTCAGGATCAGGGACCCATCGGGTTAGGTGCTGTACAAACTCAAGATGAGAAACAATCCCTCCTCTGTGGTGCTCACAGTCTGAATTCCCCTCCCCCACAGCGTTTTTTTAACATGTAAACAAAACCAAAAAAAAAAGCAATGTGTGTGCCTCTCTTGACAGGCTTACTAGCTTAGCATCCACAGGTTTTTCCTTTTAATTTCAGAAACGAATGCCAGTGCAATGCAGTCAAAAAGAAGAAAATCCAAGTAAAGTACTGCATGGAAACACAAGACTTGCAAATGAGTGTGAATTTACCAATAGCAATTTTGAGTTGTGATTTTTCTTTTTTTTGAAAAAAGAATAAAATTATGTACAGTAAAGTCATCTGAATATTATACTGTTCCCAGTAAGTACAAGTTTTTTTTCTAAAAACAAATAAATGGATATAAAATTGGGTTATTGTTAAACCCTCTGGTATGGGAAGCTGAAGTCCAGAGTTAGCGCATTAGGATAATGTGTTGTAAGAAATGCAAGGGAGGAGGGAGGGAAAGGCAGTTGTAAACTTATTTCTAAGTTTGCACTTTTCATTAAAAAAAATTAGCTTACAGGGTTGCCATTTTTAGGTATTAAAACGATGTATTGTGCTGTTGTTTTAAGTACTGTATGTGAATAGCAGTAAGAGGGTTACAGGCAAACCCTGTCTTGTTTGGAAATGTAAATATTTTTATTATAAAGTAGACCTGATGTATTTGTTGTAGAAACGGACCAGTGAAATACAAATAAATTGAAGGGTTTGTATAATGTGGAATCCCTAATGCTCTAAATAAATGTTGTTGTCCTATAATTTGGGTTGTATTATTAGCAGGAGCAGCATAGTACTGGACAGGAAGATTGAGTGGATTACTTGAAGCTCTAGGCCTGCAAGCTCCTTATTTGGAGCTTTAAAGAGGAATTTGTTTAACCACAAATGAATTAACTAGTGCAGCTGTTGTTGCAAAGCACGAAAATGTTCAAAGCCTGCTACCCCAGCCTTCAGGATGCATGCATTTAATATGGACCAAAGAGTGCCAAAAGATAGCTTTCTCCATGTCCAAGTGTTCACCAAGAGAAAGATACTGCACAGAAGAATGCGGTCTGGAGACTTTCTGAAATGTGGTACCTGGAAGTTTTATCTGGATAAGTATTCTGCGCTCAGTGGTGACTTGGTCACGTGTACTACATGAGAAAGTAGGTCAGCCTTAGTGTGCTGGGAATCTTTCATGGTAAGAAATTGAGGCCTTGTCTATACTACCGCGGTAAGTCGACCTACGTTACGCTACTCTGGTTACGTGAATAACGTAACTGAAGTCGACGTAGCTTAGGTTGACTTACCGCACTGTGTCGCTGGGAGATGCTGTCCCGCCGACTTCGCTTACTGTTCTCAGGGAGCTGGAGTACCTACTGGAGTTGTCTGGAGAGCACTCTGCGATCGATATAGTGGGTCTACAGTAGACCTGCTAAATTGACACCGCTGCATCGATCGCAGCAGGGCCGATCTAGGTAAGTGTAGACATGGCCTCAGACACAAGTCTTCCTAGGTTGCCTGTTACCTTGCACACAGGTGATTCTGACAAATATTGCACCTTGTAAAAAATGGTCTGTGGAACATAAAGTGGCAAATAAGCTGTCTTGTGCCAAAAATGCCAAATGTTGATTGGTCAGGGGCTGCCCCGGAAAGCTGAACTTTTTGCATATAAAACTTCAGAGGGAAAAATTCTGTCCTGGGCTAGGGCCAAAGGGCAGTATATGTTACCTGTGTTCTGAAACTGCTAACTTCCCCCAGAGAGCCACATTCAGTCATGCTCTTTTGATACCTTGGATTACTGTATAAAATCAGTTTCTCCCCAAAAACGTCTACCCACTCCTGATGCAGGGATATTGAAGAGCCAGTGGCAGGCAATATGGCTCACAGAGATTTTGCCAAAATCCTGAAAAGGGGCAATTATTCTACCTTTTCACTTCCAACCTCCACACTTCTGCTTCCTTGAAATCCTACCATCTTCAACAAGGTAAGATGTAAAACTAAGCTGTTTGTTTTATTATTTCTGTGTTTTCCTGCTTATGAGATCACACTGCACCTGATTTTGTTCTTATTGAAGTTGATGGCAAAACTCCCAATGACTTCAATGAGACCAGGATCAGACCCAAGAAGAGCTCCACATGTCATACGTGTCAGTTTCCCTAAAACCTTAGTGTAAGTGGGAACCCTGGGTTTATTTATAGGTTCTTTAAGTCTTGCCTTACATTTTATTTGTTATGCTGGTGAAAACTCTTGGGGTGATATTTGTGGAAACTAAGCTCCCCTTTTTCCACAGAACAGATGCAAGTTGTGTAATGGCAGTGCAGTCTTCACCACACAACCCTACCAATGGGCCTGAAACTTGAGGGACCAGACCTATGAGGAAGGGGTAATCTGGTTTCTTACTGTGCCATTCTTGGCCTTGCTGCTGAGGTTGCCAGCAAGGCAGTCAGTTATGGTGAATTTTTTTATGAATGGAAGCTGTAGCAAACCACAAGACTTAGAGGCCCCTAAATCACCCTCAGATGTGAACTATTTTGGACACTTTTGACCTTGAGGTGAGAAGTGCTGTATCTCATAACCAGTCCGCTAAGTCATTCAGTCCCCCTAAATTTGCTTTTCCTGTGAGAATGGCTGTGACTTAGTCCCCATTTTTGTTCTGGATATCTAATATAAAATGTATCTCCTTATTCCTGAAGCACCTCTCACCACTGTTTGGAAATCCTAGACTCTGACAGTGTGTAACTCAACCGGCACCTGTGGTTAGGATTTCCACATGTAAAATGTTGCAGAATGTGTCTTTGGACTGCCACGTTCTGTTCTGACTCTAGGGCAGTTAGCTGTCAACATGTTGCAAATGTTTAAACAGTATTCTAGGTGAAGTAGACACCCTCTTTCTTCTCTGCACCCTTCTGGGCTGTGGTGGATGGTGCAAATGCGCTAACCTTTTGCATTATTTATCCCTCCGTGTGCTCTGTAGGCAAGGGGAGCTGATGAACCTCTGCTGGTAGAGCTAGTTTGGGATTTACATAGGCTGGAAATTGTTTGATCAAAGAGGCAGCCTTGTGGAGATGATCAGTGTAGGGTTGCCACCTGGCTTGTGGGAGAGGAAAAAACAAATCTAGTCTGAGTTTCCTACCAACCCTTAGGGCTCATTTATGCAGGGAAATTTACCAATATTACTAGACCTATATAATTTTACTGCTATAGTCAGTCTACTAGCTAGTGTCAAGTTCATTCTTTTCCACCGTCACTGAGGTTTGTCTGGTTTGCATCCTTTCGTCTCTATCCCATTTTCTTTGCCTTCTCCCGTCCATATTCAGCCTAACCAGCTTTGTTTCTGATTCCTGCTCTACTGCTGAGGGTGCTGTCTCCCTTCCAGAGAGTCCAGTGTGCCATTCTCTGGAGTACACTAAGTCCAGATGCCTCCTGTAAACATGTTAAAATGAAACCCGTCATGTGAATGGGATGCTGTGATAAAGATAAACATATGATTGTGCGGAGATAGCTTAGAAAAAAAACCTACCCTCCACTTTGGATGGCAGCAAAATTCTGCAGCTTACTATTCTTTTGTTTAATGACAGTATTCTCCACCAAGCCTCAGAAAAGGCCATTAGTACGAAGGCTATTAACTCAGTTTAAGGTCTCCTGCCATTGTACCCAGACTGAGATGTGTTGTATCAAGAATGCATCACTTTGAGCTGATGGTTTTTATTTTAACATCTTCCAACAGATTCCCACTGTCTGCATGGACAAGAACTGTGATTAGCAGCATGACACTTTACTACTTTTTATTTAAACTTCTTGCAGGCTTGTGAAATTGAAATCCTGTGTTCTGACCTGTACAGACATGTAAAATGCTGGTGCTTCCCCCATTAGGGCAGTGCTTAACCATCTTCAGGGAACAAATACTTGCTACCGTCAGTGAAATATCCTACCGGATTTTGAATGGTGGATGTAACCAGTTTTACTGCACCTGGTTCCCTTTATGATTTAAAACACGCACACAAAGTATGCTTTAAATATATAGATTTTTTTTTTTAATTTCTTGTGGTTTTCCTTTATATTAGATTTTTTTTTTTCAGGACAGCATTACAATCTAACAACCAAAACCATGTTACATACACACACACACACACACCACATAACATATCCCAGGAAGTTGTGTCCTTCACTCTGTCAACATGTTGCAAATGTTTAAACAGTATTCTACATGAAGTAGACTCCCTCTTTCTACGAGCCTTGCTTGCATTGCTTTAACATGTAACACACAACAAGGAAGTATTTTGTTAGCTTTCTGGTTTGAACTAGGTTTCCGTTCCTACAGTATAAGTGATGTAGAAAATGGGGCTTTTTTTTTTTTTTGGTCTTCTCAAAACCCCTGTTTTAAAAGTTGTCCTGCTATTGTAAGGCATACAATAGATTCTAAATCGATCACCCTCTCGGCTGAACAGAGCTGGGGGAAAAACCTTACTAGGAGTTTAATCTGCTTGGTCATCTGGGTTGTGCTCTAAGCAGGTCAAATGCGCACACACTCAAAAATGTGCTGCTTGTCAGTGTTGGGGGAGGTGTGGAGGGAGGGGAAAGGAGGTGGCAAAACCAGAAAATGTTCTCAAACTCATTTTAAGAAGGTCTAAGGCAACCCTTTCAAACCAAATAGTACCTTCTCTTTAGATAAGCCTTTGAAAGGGGGAAAAAATGGATTTTTAATACACAGTGTGTTTTGGCAAAGCGCTGGTGGTAGTCATGTCATCTTTATACTCTATCTTCACCCTCAAACTGGTGGGAAATCCGATTTTAAGCAAGAGTTCCCAAAGGTGTATAGGGGATTTAGGTACCAAAATAAAGGGTATTTGGGGGCCTAACTCTGTTGGCTCCTTTGAAAATCCCAGATCTATTTTTTTCAAAATAACATACAGCTGCAGATATTTCTTTTTATTTTTTTTTTAATTTAAATTCCCAGTCGCTTTTTGCATAGGACTTTAACTATGGTTCCCTAATTGGTTACCAAACCATGCAAAAGGGTGAAAGGCACATACACAGTCAACACACTATGAAGAGGTATAATGCATATAGGAGAGTATTATGAGTATAATACCTAGTTGTGGGAGTTGAGATAGATATATATATATCTATAGATATATAGATATCTATAGATATATAGATATATATATACACACACAAGATATTGCAACACTCAAATGCTACATTACAGATACAGTTATGATACAATAGAAAAGAATATTACTATGTTGCTGTTACAGTGTGAGCTGTACCCTTGTCTCAGGAGCGGTAAAAGTCGGATTTTGAAAGCACAAAAGTGAATTCGATACACGTTGTTTGCAGTGAGAATTGGGTGTTTAAAATAGTTTGTATTTATGGTCAGCTTTGCTCCCCCGCTCGCTCTTAGGCAAGAAGGAGTTGGAACAGCAAAGATGTTTGGGGTTTCTCATACAGGTGAACCCTGTACAAGTTACATGCTACTAGGGTGTTTTGTTCCCCTCTACCCACAAGGAGTAGGATCTCCCACATCCTGGAGATAAAGGGTAAAACCCTGGCTCCACTGAAGTCAAAGGAAGCTTTGCTATTGACTTCACTGGAGCCAGGCTTTCATCTAGAATCTGAGTCTCCCTGGGGGAAGGCTGAGCAGTGGTACTGGTGGTGGCTGTTAATGACGAGGGCTAGCGTAGACTCCCTCTGACAGAAGAACCCCCTAGGTGCAGGCCGCTAGTGTGGAGAAGCAGCAGGTGCTGAGCTAGAGCAATGAGCCTGACAGATCTCCGAGCCTAATCAGGCAGACCTATTATTAGGGAAGTTGGTGCAGCCCAAGTGGGTTTAGACTGGTAAGGGCTGAATGTTTCATCAGGTACTAACCCACATCCTCCACCTCCTTGTAAACAAAGGGGGTAGGGAGGTGGAAAGAACTTGAAGCTGCAGGTGTTTATTGAGCAAAGAAGGACTAAGTCAGCATCAGCTTGGATACTAGATGGAGCCGTTCCTTTTTTGTATAACCGTCTTTTTGGGGAAAATGAGAGATTTATTTTTTAAATTAAATTTCATGAGCTAACGTTTTTAGAAAGAGCCTTTTTGCACCTGCATCAAGGCATAAAGCCAGAGGCTACAGCGAGGCCCTTTAAAAATCTGACCCTGTGTTTCTGATTGTCAAGAGTGCTATCACCCTTTCACTTCTGCACTCCGAGAGCTGCCCGCTGTTGCCAGGCTGCAGCTGCCAGGCTGCCTTTTGGGGGGTGAGCAGACAGGGAGGCAGCATCTCCTCTGGTTATGAGGGTTCACAAAACTCTCACATGTCAAAACAAAAGTGATTTACTAACTATGCCAGAGAACTTCCTCCTCTTCTTCCCCCTCCCCCATTTTTATTTATAAATAGACTTTCTTCTGATCTCCCTGTTCCCCCTCCCATTGGCAAAACTCCCAGACAGTTCAGTGGAATGAGAGCTGGGCCAAGGAGGTGTTCACAGAATGGCTGTATCTCTGACAGCTCACAGGAACAGCTGTGCTGCAGGAGAAATGGACAGCGGTGAACATAACCAGTTTGCCCTTGCCTGCCCCTTCCCTCAAGCTTTGGAAACAGCTTTGACCACACTGGGGAATTACTTTAACTTCCCTTCCAGAACGGGTCAATCCTGATGTGAAAGCAAGCCCTGCCTATGAGCCACTTTTGTCACCAAACTGCATAATAGTCAAAGGTTCTTCTAGAATGGCCTAGAGGAAGCACCTGAAACTAAAGGAGGAAAGACTATGGTTGGCCTGACTTTGATCCTACATGGGAGTCAAAGTGGCCAGAGAGAGGTCAGTGGGGTTAAAGTGGTGGACAAGGAGGAGGCAGCCCAGAGAATCTACAGAAGGGGCTCCGAAGGTGCCCTAGGGCTACAGAAGAAATTCCACACGCTTGACCTCAAGCAGTTTAACTTCTCCTCTTTTCCAATTCAATCTGTTTAAAAAGAAAGTAACCAGCTGACTACAGCGTGCGGTGAGCCCTCGGTGCAGACAATGGCATCATACTATTCTCTGTACTGTTAGGTATCCATGCCATGAAAGAATGGCCGCATTCCTGAAGAAGTTCAGAGCTTGGGGGAGTAGATGCATCATCCAGACATATGCTGGTCTCCCATCTTATTTTAAATCATGTGTGCTTAACCTGGGGCTCTCCAACAAGCCGTGTGTGTCAGTAGTTAGATGGGTGAGGTGTCCCAAAGGTTGTTTCTGTTGTAATATAGCGTTACACTATGGAAACGGTGGAGAACCACTATCAAGGGGAGTGACTGCTTTGTTAGCTACAGTTTAGTGACCATTGCCAAACCTTCACTTTTTACTGCAGTCATATTTGTCTATTTATTAAATAACAAAAATATCTGCCCTCCTCTTTTGTTAAAAAAACCACCTCTTCCATAACTGGAAACCACCAATTTCAGCTCCAGTCCATGCAAGGGATTTGGGCTGGGAATTATCCTAGCCAGGCGCCCTTGCAAACATGGCCTTTTTACATCTGAGGGGAGTTTGCATGGTCTTCACGAAACATTAATGGATTTCCTCCCCACATGGGGTTGGGGGGGAGAAAAGAAAACTGCTCCACATACAGCTATACACTACTTTAAAATATACAAAGAGAAATAACAGGGTCCTAAAGAGAGGAACTTTGGGATGAGCTACATACCTAAACTTATACTTTGCAATATTAAAAGAAAGGGGCCATGTTAGAATGAATTGACTTTCCTCAAGGCTGGGCTTTCCCAGCAGCATGGATGCCTCGCGGAAGTGGTACTTGTAGGTGCTGGTGTTGAAATACTGGATTTCCAGGACAGCTCTGCTGGCGGGTGTGCTTTCCATGGCACCCAGCTTGTCGCCCAGCAGGCGCTCCTCACCGCCCTTTAAATGCAAATGGAACACGGGCAAAATGTAGGAGGCAGAGTCTAGCATCACGGACTGCTTGTGCGTTTGTGACCAAGGACCAAGTGGTTGAAATGGCTGCTGTGACCTGCTTTTGAATTCAGCCCCTGAACCAGGATCACTTTGCTAGGGCGGCCTCAGAGGTATGTTATATGCAGAATGCTAGAATATGTGGCTTCAGACTTGGCCCTACATTCATGTTTTAAAACAAAAAGAGGGGGGAGGGCGCATTTCCCCAGCTTTCTGATGGATGCTGAAGGGCTGCCTGGGGCCCAACTGAAGCCAACGGCTAACCTCTTGTTGACTTCAAAAAAGTAGGGCCAGTGGTGTGCGGGGGAAGAGGTTGAGATTCCCACACCCCCTGCTACTAAGAAGGGCAGGATTTACTGCCGCATGGCAGAGGATGTGGGTTCTGATTCTACACCAGGCTGATTGTGGGAGAATCTCTGGGCAGCCAGGGTCAGCCAGGCAGAGGCTGTATTTCCACACTGGCTGGCCCTGGCCCTGGCTCCCCTGGAGAGGAGCTCTGCAGAAGAGAGAATCTGGCCTGGGGCCATCTTGCCCTTTCCATGTACATTCCACCCAGTTGGAGGGGGAATGACAGTCATCCCCCTGGCTCCTCCCCCCCCATCTGCCCCGCCCCTTGCATAGAGCCTGACAGGCTGAGAGAGCTCTCCTGGGTCATGTGGTGGAGATAGTACCTCACAGGGATCTGGCTCCTGGGCTCTAAAGATGGGCAAGACCTATTAGAGGATCTACTCCATTGCACTGCCCATGCCAGCTGTGTCCTCGGCACTAGCCCGCTGAGAAAGCAAGAGCCAAACCAACCTTACTTTCTAAACAGACGTGCTCCCAGCACTTTATTTTCCATCCAGTGTCTTTTTTTTAAATATTAAAAAAAAAAAATTAGAAATGACATTATTCCTAAGAGAGCAAACAACCGTCGCAGTGCTCCCTCCCTACTCTCAACGCACTTTTTCCAAACCATTTTGCACCCGCCTGACCCTATCCTGCTCCCATTGACTCCGCTGGGAGCAAGATCTAGCTCAGAGTTTGTGATTTGTATGGAGCACAGATCCGTTGTTACCTCTGCCTCTGAGCTCTTGGCATTGCCCCCAAACCCTTGGGGGCTTTGATGCCCTCTCAAAATATATTGCTTAAAAATAGCTAGCTAGATATTTCCAATAACACTGGCCTAGAGGAGGAATAAATTGCATTTTAATAACTTCCATGTGATTCCTGGGACCCACATGAGCGAGGTGGGTGTGCCACTGCGTGGCCCCATAGCTAGTATGTGGACACTTGTAACTTTAAATCTGTTACACTGGTGCCAATCGAATCCTTTTCCTCCTCCAAAAGGAAGCCAGTACTAGCAATTCATGCTAAGAAAATAAAAAGACATCCCAGTAGGTTTCACAAATTCCTTTAGGACATACAGATTACTATCCACAGCCTCCCAGGAAATAAAAGAATGCATCAGAATCAAATGGTTCTGAAATATGGACTTTTAAAGATCCCAATGCACATGTTTGTCCCTGAGTCCATGCTGTAATTTCCCCTACACAAATAAAAAAGAAACTGAAAACTCAGCATACCCATTAAAGTAGGAGATCAGAACAACTCTCCCCCAGCCAGAGGTTGGTTGGTTTGTTTAACCTTTCAGCTGGGAGAATCACACAACTAACCGCCAACTGGAAATACTGAACGCAAAACCAAAACCAACACCGTACATCCACTCTGGGTTTTTAAAATATGTACACACGTGCACACAAAGGTTCTGTGTTTTAAGCACCTTTTGTTTGCTTTAAGATAAAAGGAGAGCCATCCAACCTCAGCATGAGGGGCTCTGCTCGATCGTTAAAGAACTAGGACAGGAAATTTGGTAGCAGACCAATACTCCTAGTGATCGCTCTTTTATAAGACAGGCAAATTGCAGGGCACCTCCAAGCACAGTGTGAACACACCTCTGCCCCAGCATTAGATATTTGGTCACACTTTATAGCAGGTGCATTTATAATCAACTTGTAAAGGGTTAATACATGATTCATAGATGCTATAAACACAGCACAGAGAGGACAGTCTGCGTTTTAGATGCTTGTAAGCCATGGTAATAGTAACCTAGTGACCTGTCTAACAATGGTTTGACCGCTCAGTAAAACATTATTAATCATTGATTAACCCTTTCTAAACTCTTTTAATATAAAGTGGGATGGTAGTTTTGCTTGGCTTCCCCTGCTGACTGGGGATAATGTGATGCAGTTGTGCAGAACGATGACATCCAAGCAAAGTTCCTTGCATTCTCCGTCCAAAAAGAAGAGAACTTAAGTAACAACTTTAAACATTAAAAATGAACCACCACTGAAACTGGCAGTGGTCGGGCTATTGGACTCGGAGCCTCTGTTTTCACAGCACTTAAGGCCTGGGCCGGCACCACTGAGGGTGACTAGAGCTTTGCCATTGACTTCAATTGCTGCTGGATCAAGTCCTAATTGGGTAGTTTCTGCTTCATTGTCTTGGACAATTAGCAAGGGTGGGAGGCTTTTAAAGAGGGACTTCTCTTACTGGGAGAAACGTTTGCGAGCAGCTTAGCAGACACGGGCATTGTAAGGTGTACAAGGTGAGTAGCATTCCCCAAAGCAATTTGTGTTTCTAAGAAGCTTTCTCTCTCTCTCTCTCTCTCTCTCGCAGCCATTTGGCACCTGTTTGGTCTGCAAGACCCAATGGTCAGCTCCAAATATCACAAGCGTTATGGGGGCTTTGGGCTCTGGGCCCGGGTGACATCAGCATGTTAAATTTGTGACATCACTGTCATTTGCAGAGTGCCTGAGGCATGTCGTAAGTGGAGGTGTAGAACTGTGTAACAGTAACAGGTGGGAGCTGGCCGGGAAGCAGAAAATTACCGACCTCATACCGCTCTTTATTGGTGGCTGCTCCAGCAAGGAAATCTCCCTCTAAAGCCACCTTATCTGCATGAAACAGCCTAATGCTGCAGAACACATTGACCAAACAGCCTATGGAAAGGAGAACTGAACAGGGGATGCAGGGGGGAGGAGACTTGATGAGCATCCAAAATTTAACCCTGTTCCTAGACTTCTACTTAAAAAATTCTTAACTCTACTATGGACATTGACGTGCTGAGGCAATAGCTCCTCCTCGCCTCTGCAGGAACTTGAGTCGGCATTCATGTAAAATGCACCAGTCCCAACTTGCGTCAGGGCTCACTTGAGAAAAAGGCATTCAATAGGAAACCAAGGATGTGAACAGCTGTAAACGTCCCATCAAGTCAAGACGTTGCCAGTCTCCGGTAAGGAGTTGGCTGCAAATGAAATAATAGACGTGTTGCCATCTTTAACCTGGTAGGACCTTCAGCAGTGAGCAGATGAAGTTCTATCACGCTACTCCCTGCTCCAACACGTAGAGGCAATGTGGAGCTGGAATCAAACAACCGACAGGGGTGGGGATCCTCCAGACCATGGGAAATAACACTGGCTTCTCTCTCTTTCTCTTAACTGCTGTTAAACCGTCTTGCCAAGAGATTGTGCACATGAGCTCAGCTGCCTCTCCAGTTGCTGACAAGGGTGCAAAAGCAAAGAGGAACAAACAGCTGATCCTAGCTAGCTCTGTGGGAATTTTGCCGTTGACTTCAATGAAAGCAGGGATCAGGTTCTAAAAATCAGGTCCCTATTAGAGAGGGGCCCAAGCTACAGAGCTCTAAGCCAGCTGGAACGTCAACAAGGTTTGTGTGTGTTGGGGGTGGGGAGGTGTTCAGGTCCAGCATATTGGTTGGGAGCTATCTCTCGTTACTGTAGTCACCAATGATTCAATCAGAAATAGCTGCCTCAAGCATCCTTTCCATTAGTACAGGATGATGTTACTGGTTTTTAATCTTTGCCAGGCACTGCTCTTATTTCTCTAGGCGGGTTAGAATTTATTTCCATGCTGTGTGAGAACTTTCTGTTCAGTTGTGTCATGAGGGCCGCAGGGCTTTGAGTTTGGAGACACTAACAATAGTCGTGTGCAGAACTTAACAAAAGCGAAACTGGGAGAGTGATAGAGACAGTAGGGCTGCTTCAAACAATGGTTGATCACGCTGAAGAACAACAAATATAAAATATGTTTAAAGTAATCCCATTTGTCTCCGTATTTTTAGAGGCTCCCGTGGCACCGGCATTTTAGCTAGATCCTGCAGGCACAATGATATTAGCCACTCTCTGGGCTAACCAGGTCTGTTAGCCTCCATTCCTGGAGGCTGGTAATTGTAAGTTTATTGCCTCTCAAAAGTCTCAAGAGCTCAATTATTAGACATTTTAAAAGCGGCTCTCCACTGTTTACAATTATTTTTAAAAACGCAATTTCACAAAACCTACTATGAAGGTAAAGGTTTGAATCACGGTTTATAGAAGAAATTCCAGTGAAAGTGGTTTATTTTTGGAGCTCAACATGGCCTTGCATGGTGGAAACTCAAACTCAACAGCATTGTGCAAATGCCGAGCACTGGAACGCGAGCCTGCCTGTGAACAGGAAGTGGATAGTCTAGTTTCGTTCCCCCGGGGAGTGAAGTGCAAGCAGTAAAGAAAGAGCATTAATGGAGGAATGTGATTTTCAGACAGCTTTGTGGTTTTACTAATCTCGTATTATTAATGTATGATTTTTTTAATCTTGACAGTAGCCTTTTAAGGATAAACATGTTGGTCCAAACCCAGCTGTGGTGTAGCAGTATTAAAACCACCAAGGATGAATATGGCTATGCATGTCACAGGGCACAATCTTTAGTGCAGTTAACCGGGGGTTACTCTATTAGCCCATTCTGACTACGGAGATGAAATTCCTCAACTGGGCTGAACGCCTGGAACTTTATTTCCCATCAGAAACTCCCTATAGTCCTGTAGGGACTATCAGTCTAGTGAGCGTTAGCCCTGCCTGTAACCGTGGAATAAGGGGGGTTCCATATATACCTCTTCTTGGGGGACTTGTATCTTTTTCCATCCAAGTAGGCACAAGTTCTGTGCTATGCAGTTCTCAGCCTTGGGCTTGCACCTTCTCAACGGCTCCAGTTTCCATCCTCGTTTCTTGTCTCCCCCTCTCTCCTCCTTTCTTTTCTCCCCAATCTCTCTCGCTTCCTCTCGTTTCACATCCTTTCGCTACCAGCTTCGACATACTTTACCACCTCTGTGACTAATGCACAAGCCCCTTTCTGTGCTGTCCTCTCGAGCCCTGGATGGGGCCGCAAACCACAGGCCGTTATACTAACGTGAAGGAGAATTGCCACGCCTGGGGGTTTGAGTGATGGGTTATGTCCTAGCATTAGCTTGAGGATCATGCTGAAGAAGTATCATCATCCGAATGGTGGAAGGGGTGGAAGCACTGAGATGACAATGCTAGGAGCCCTTGGGATTCACTGCTGCCTTGTGTCTCTTTTGAGTGAAGCCTTCTGGCCAATCCAAGAGCTGCAGGGAGGGAGTTATGCCCAGTTCTCTTCTGTCAGAAAGATGCGTCAGCCCAAAGAGGGCCCCTTAGGGAGGACACAAAGGGAGCTGGGGTTTACTCAGAGGCCATTATTTCCATGCACTAACTTGGCCTGATAGTGCTGTGGTGGCCCTGCTGCTGCTCTGTGGATGTCTCAGAGTTGGATGGTGGGACTGCTCTCCCCTAGCCCTTCCCTGGCACTGAGGCTGGACCCGTCCACTGGGAGTGACTCCTCTAACAGCTCCCTGGACGTGGTGGGATTTACACAATGCTGCTTTGTGGGTTTGTTTTCCAAGGGTCCAGATTTTGACTGAAAGTAAAAAACACCAAGACCTGTTTGGACACATACAGATCATTGGCTTCCCCAGGGCATCAAAACCAGAAAAGCCCAGGGAGAGCCTTTTGCCAGAAATCCAGTGATTTGGACAGACCGAGGAAATGACCACCCAGTCTAGTGGGTAGGCCTCCTCGTTCATTGCTCAAACATTGGCTCTGAAGATCTAATATGGTGTTTACAATCAATCAGATAATCCTCCCCCACAGAC
This sequence comes from Natator depressus, assembly GCF_965152275.1. Taxonomy (NCBI): domain Eukaryota; kingdom Metazoa; phylum Chordata; order Testudines; family Cheloniidae; genus Natator; species Natator depressus. The sequence goes on from NC_134246.1 coordinate 25,913,830, forward strand.
TTCTGCCCAGCCTGTTGCCTGGGATGAGAATTCTTTATTTCAATGGATGAGAGCTTTTTAAGGGCTTCATCATTGTAAAATGAAAGTAAGTCATTGTGGGGGGGTTGGTTCTTGTTGTTTTTTGCTTAAGCTAGTGAATGTTCCTGACCATTTCACAAGGCAGATTTGTTCAGCCTTTCTAAAGACCACCTGATCTCTACCTTGTGTTCCACACGCAATAATCTGCTTAGAGCTGTGACACTTGTGCATTAAGCAAAGCTGTTTGGAGTGGGTGGGCCAAACACATTGTAAGACACCTGACTGTAACCTGAAAGCACCGGAATAATAAAATGGACTTTGCACTCTTTTTAAAAGGCTGTGGGGAATTAAGGGCTACAGTAATACTGCACAGGCTTGATTTCCAGAAGCACTGAGTAGCTGCAGCTGCCACGGATTTCAGCTGGAGTTGTGGATCCTCAACACTTCTGAAAATCAGGTCTTAAATATTTGCTAGGAGATGCTCACGCAGGGTTCCTTTTACTCCAGCATGGCACCTCTGAACAGACAGCTAGATAATAACAGCATGCAAGTAAGGACCATCAGTGACACCACAATCCCACGTCCCAGGTTAATTCAAAGACAGGATCTGATATACAATCTAGTTTTTAAAGTGGCAGAGGGGAATGGTCCTTATTCCACATAAATTGTTACATTTTCCTGGAATTTGGGCCAATTTTGTTATTTCATTCCAGTTTGCACTTGAACCTGGTATCTCCATTTGTGACATCACAATCTGTTCCGTGGAGAAGAGTGTGATGTCATAAAGAAAGGCACTGATGTCACAGGCTCCCAATACAACGGTAAGGGACAAAGGAAATGACGGGGCATCTTCACCTTCCCATAAATTCAGCATAACATTGGTGTTAAGCTTAGTGAAAAGTAGAGCATTCATTGGGAACACCAAATTCGAATTCAAATACTGGTAAGCGTTGCAAGAGCAGCTGGAAGAACCTACTCAAGTACTGAGGAGGGAGGCAGGGAGCTGGGGAAATACCTCTCATTAGGAATCGTTTTTCTGAGGGTAACTGGTTGGACACAAGTTTTTCCAGACACTTTAGCACGGATTCTTTTAAACCATTTCTTGGCATTTAAAAGCTGTCCCCCCACAACGTTAGGTTATGTGAGGGTGACGTGCCGCCTTTCTCTCCTGCTCAGCGCCAAAGCGAAAGCTGCAGTGGTGGGGAGGAGAGGAGGGCAAGGTATTGAAGTGGAGAAGGAAGAAAATAATAGGTAAGTAAATGTACACACTAGTGTAAAAAGGGGAGTGAAACCGAAGGAGAGCCCAGCAAGGATCCGCGGTGGAGCATCACCAGTTCAGAAGAAACTGAAACGCGTCTCTCATGAGGATAGGTTTATTCCAGAGAAAGGATGAAGACACCTCCGCTGGAGAAAGCATCGCGAGATGGGAGGTGAAGCTTGAGAGTTAAAAGGGTAATGCCCCACGGTGCACACTTCCTGAAGTAGTTTAGTAGTTGTAATGGCGCTGGCATGGTTGGTAGACAAAGCTGCCCTGGTGTTTGGCCCACCGGGGGTGGCGCTCTCTGGCGCGGTTCTGCCGCTGCATGACCTTCTGACTGAGCTTGTGCTTCTCCGCCAGCTGCTTTGCCCGCTGGATCCGACGGACCTGGCTGACTTTCTCCAAGATGGCAGCTTTTGCCGTGAGGGAGGTGGGGTGGTGCGGGGTGCGGCGCTCCAGCCGGGGTTCAGGCACGTCCCTAGAGAGAGAGAGAGAGACACGCTCATTAATGGTCAAGCTCAGGATGACCTCAGATAGGTGAGACACCTCTTTGCATTTCCCCAGGGCATGAAGGGGTCGACTGCCAACTGGAGTCACACGAGACTCCTGACAGCTCCCTTCTGAGTCAAATGTGAAAATGCTCACACAACAAAAGAAGAGATGAGCCCCACATCATGCTCAGCACAACCAAGAATTGTTCCGTTGGAGGTTGCATGTGGTACTATGGTGATAGCACCATGGAAATAAAGCTATTTTTCCAAGATCAGTACGGCCGGTTAATTCTTTAAAATGCTCGTATTAACCAGGCTGTCATCCCCTTAACAGCCACTTAGCTGGCTTTGCACGCGTGTCTTATAGACAAACACACAGACAGGGACAAATTTAGAGGCGATTCTAAGGTGGTTTCTTCTAACCGCTCAGCATGCAAATTATTCCATTTTACGCTCCCTTTGATTTAGTAATCGGCATTTAATTGAGACCCTTCCCCTACTCATCACCTCTGAATTTGGCCTGCTGTCTCCTGTAAGCAATGCTGTTAAAAGCCCCTTACAAGGCCAATGGAATTATGAGTGAACTGGTCCATAGGCCAATCTGCAATAAGCAGAGTTGTTAAAAGGAACAGGACTTGCCCGGATCAAATGACGGGCGTGGTTAATCCAGGTTCCTTTAGCACGGATGACTCAGGGGGAGAAGAGAGCTTCCAAGCCAGCTGCTGGGTCAGCAGAAGTACTCCTCCAACAATGAGGGAAATCAAGGGCAAATTGAGCTCTCCTCATTTCCTCCCTACTTTTAACTATTATTTGTAGCCATTTTGCTTTATATTTCACCCTCTGCCTTCAAACTTCCACTGACTCCAGCCGGATCGGAATTTGGCCCGATGAAAGCGGAGTTTGCAAAGGGCAAATGAAATCCCAGCCGATGATGCTCAGCGTCGTCCTCTGAGACTTGCCCTGGGGAATTTGCTCTTGAACTGGGCAATGCCCCTCTGTGGTGCTGTATAAACAATAACAATGTATATGGCCCATACTCCCATGGAGTGTTAATGCCAAAAGCCATCGAGCTCACGGCTGGGCCTTCGCCCAGTTTGCCTTTGGTGTGTATGTGCTGTTGTGATACTCTGGTAACGTGTCCCGAAACACTGAGCAGCCTGTGTGGCTTGTAACTTGCCATGTGGCTGCACTTCCGGGCATTGGTTGTGAACTCTGAGGCTGCTGATGGGAGAATGTGTGGGACTGGAAGTAAGGATTGCTGCTGTCTCCCAGGAGGGTCCCCTTTCCTGGAAAAGCAGTGGGCTTTAGTCCCCTCTCTGGGGTTATTTTTCTGCCTAGAAGTGGGGGGGGGGGATGCCCAGGAGAGCTCAATTTGCAGGAAGAACAGCATTCCGGAGTGGATAATTTTGCACTCAGAACTAGAACTGCACTGCAGGACCAGGGTGGAGGAGACGTGGATGAGATGAGGAGGAAAAGCCAACAAATATCCTTCCTAAAGAGCAAACGTGGTAAATTCCGAGACACCAGCGAAAAGTGAGTGGAGCCATGTCTACTCCAAAGCCTTATTGCCACAGGATCGTTTTCTCGGTGTCTGGTTTTCTGCTGTAGTGATACAGGTGGTATGACTGAAAGAGTGTGCCCACACTGCGTTGTTTATGCCATCTTAAGCTACTGCCCTTCTCAATCACTGCATTCACAAAGCTTTGCACTTTCTGGAAATAACTGCGCACCATTCTGGACAGATATCCCCGGTGCAATGTTCTGCTGCTAGGGGCCCAGCATTCTGGGCTTTTTCTCGCAGTGCATTGTGGGGTGTCTATTGGAACCCACTGGAATTCTGGGATTTGGGCTCAAACGAACAAGCTCCCTAGTATCCCATAATTGGTCCACTGTTTGAGAACAAGCACTATTTACAAAGTGCTGCCCGGCAGCGTGGAGGAAACACGGCTGAGTGCTGTGACCCTGACTGTCATTAATATGAACAGACTGCTCCACACGCGTACGGGCAGCCACTCAGCCAGGTAGCGTTGGATGGGTTAGGAGAGCTGCAGTGTCACAGGAGTGCTGGCCCCTTTAAATGAAGCAGGTCCAGTCCCCCTGTGCCAGAACAGGTGCTCCACCTTTGGCCAGTTCAGAGGGCAGAGCAGCACCTGGGGCTAATAAGGATCAGGAAGGAGATCTCTGAAGAGAGCTGGAGGAGGTCCTTGGGGAAGGCAGGGGAGCAGCGGAGGGGCTTATCAGCTGATCTCTCCTTCCTGGAGAACAGGAGCCAGAGGACCCAGGGGAACAGTGGAAGCATCTCCCTGCTGGCTTGCCTGAGATGAGAGATTAATGAAATGGGGGGATAATGAATGTTCCCCAAGTGAGGACGAACTCCCAGCTGAGAAGCCAGCGAGGGACAGGGGGGATTGGCACTGGGAAGAGCAGAGTTGCACTCCAGCTGGAAGGGTGTCCTGGCAGAAGGACAGGAGAGGACCTGTGAAGAGCCCAGGTGCTGTGGAAGATGCTGGAGCGCAGTACGTGTTGTGTCAATGGACTAGGTGCACTGGGGTGATAAATGGACTATGTTTGGGGACTTTTGCTATGGATTATTTTCACTGTTTGTAATAAACCTGCCCCAAGGGGGAGGGGGGTTATGACTGAGGCAAGACAGCCTGACATGGAGTCCTTTGAGCTGAGAGGGGAAGTGATGGTAAGCAAGGTGCTAGGGTACCAAGGGGCACTTGGGGATAAAGGGGAATCATTCACACACAGTGATGCTGTGTCAATACGGCTAGAGGAGGAGGATGAAACTGAACAGTTATTTCTGTATGACTCTTTCCTGGAGTGACTTCACCGGACTGAGCTCTGCTTCTGGGCTTGGCAAACTAGTCCTGACTTCTTCTGGTTTATGGCTTCTGACTGCACAATGAATTAGATGTTGGGTAAGTGATGTAGCCACTCTGTCACTGTAGCATCATCCAGGGACATCAACGCATCCATCCATCATCAAGACGATAAGGAGGGAAGTCCATACCCAGATGGCATGCTCTTTGTTCTTGAGCTCCACAGGGACAGGGAGATCAAGAAGCCCCACAGTAAAGATGTAAGTTAAACTGCCCATGACCACAACATAACGGGACATGGGGGACATATCAGGATGCTTCACGTTGGCTTCTACCATTAACTCCCCAGGAAGGGGGGAAGACAATCCTGACAGCTTGGCCAGGGGCCTGCTAACAATGTTACAGCATTGACTGGTGGGACAGGAGAGTAATGGAGAACTGGTGGAGGCAGTACTTCAGGCTGTGGGAAGGCTCCTTTCCTGGAGCTCTCTGTGGAGTTCGCTCCGGAGCTGCGGTGGAGGAACAGGAGAGCTCCTCTCGGCACGGAGAAGTGCCGGGTCACCAACATCTGGAAGCTTGCCACTCCCGATTGCTGGTCAGGCTGGTGGGGGTAGATCAACTATTAGGGCTGCGAATGGAGGGTTCCCAAATTGTACAGAAGCCATGGATGGGACCCATGTGCCTGTTCCTTGCCCCCACATCAGTCCTCCAAGTTCATCAACAGCAAGGTCAAGGTGATTACTGTGGAACGTTCACCAATATGAATATGGGGTGGTCTGGATAGGTCCATGATAGCAGAGCTCCTTTGCTTTCCCATTGCCCTGGCCATGACCCAGGGGTGCCCCATCTCCTGCATTTTCTCTGCCAGCTTGTTGATCTTGGCATTCAATTAACTGCTGTTCAGAAGGTCCTGGACATGCTCCTCTCCCCAGAAAGCGAGAAGTCCAGGCCCTCCTGACAGGTCCGTGTGGAAACACAAGGCATGGTTTGGTATGTGACTCTGAGTGTGTAAACTCTCCACAAGCTGGAATTGCAGAGGGGCATGCCTGGCTGCCAGTTAAACAGGGAGAGGACAGCCAGTCCAGGTGCCCCCAGAGCAACAGAGGGCAGGCAGGGAAACAGACAAGCCAGTCCAGGCATGAAGCTATGCAATGTGGGACAGCAGTGGGAGAACTGCCAGGACTGGTGTAGTTAATCCAAAATAGGGAGGCACCCGCTTGAATCTTAGACCATGTTAACTCTTTCCAGTGTAGAGTTCGGTCACTTTTGAAGCCAATGAATGAAAGTGGGATAGGATCCCAGATGAAAAAAGCAAAACAAACAAAAATCCTTTTGTGGGTGCCAAAAATTAATGTTGTAAGGAAAGAACATTCCCCTGGAGACAAGGTTGTAGAGACCATGGACGATCCTCCCACCCTTAATATGAAAGTCTCTCTTTAGTGGTTTAGCCAGATGGCATTGCCTGGATACCTAGAGCGCCCTAGCCACGGGGCAAGGCCTGTCCCCCAAAACTGCAGCTCTAATCCCAGCTCTGCCACTGATTTGCAGTGTGACCTTGGGCTAGTCTCTTAACGCCCCCATTCCTCTGCCTCTCCAGCTGGAAAGCAGAGATGATGATACCTGTCTGCCTTTGCCATGAGCTACAGACACGCCATGAGCTACAGACACACCATGTACTATTATTACTATCCACAGCGACCCAGGCTGGACTCACCCTTCACTGATCGGTTCGTCAGGGCTCTCCCTTTCCACCACAATGCTGTTGCTGGTGACGTAGACGGACATGCTGGGGTGCTCAATCAAGAGGTCTTCCATAGGGCTGCTCTCCAACCTGACGGGGCCGGGGCCTTCTGCAGTAAAACAGGGGGGAGGGGTGACAAACCAACTCTCGTCCATCAAGCAGGGGTCGGGCTGGGAGGGCACAGGCCTGCTGACACAGTCACTGAGTGAGCGGGGCGACGAAGTGGTAGGTGTGGGGGACCCAGGACGGGACTGGAAAGTGCAAACGGAATCCCTCTCACCTACCCGCTGCTCTTTGCTTGGGGCTGAAATGTAACTATCTAATGAGAGACAAGAACCACCATCCACAAGGTGGGAGCAGCCAAAAAAACCACGGTAGTTTGAAGCCATGCAGAGTGGGGGCAGGGCATGCAGGGGGAAGAATAAAGAAGCGGAGAGAGACACACACATACAATATACAGTGGAGGTGGGGGGGAAGGGAGGGAGAAAAAGGGGGCATTATTAGTAAAAATGACACCCCAACTGCATTATTGATTTCTTTCTTTTCAAACGATAAAACCTTTACTGAAGTATAAACCACCATGCAAAATAAAAACACCACCACAGCAGAGCACGGCCACCTCGATTCGGCCAAGCATCCGTGTGCCCGAGGGACCGCTAAGAATGATGAGAGCACCGATAGGGAAAAGCATGGGGGACTGGTCTCGCTTGTGCTTTGCTCTCGGACAGACGTGCTCGGCCACCCCACCTAACCCAGTCACGGACTGGCAGGAGTCAGGAGGAACCTTATCCCATAACTGTGCCTGCAGGGCTTCTTCCGCCTTCCTGTATCCAAGCGGAGCATTCCCAAGTGCGAGGCTACACGGTTATGGCAGCACCAGACTCGAGACAGGGGACTCCCTTCCAAGGCACATGCTCCCTGAGCTGGTTACTGGTGGTGGAGATGGAGGTTAACGGCATATTGGAACTGGATTCTAAACCTGGACAGTCTAAGGTGATGTGGCCAACACTGTAACTTATCACTGTGTTCTAACCAGGTCCCCGGACCCCATCATAGCTGTGATGTTGATGGGGCCTTCCTAAGCCTAAATGGCAGCCGTGTCATAATTTATGGAGCTGCTCAGACTGTCTCTAATCTGTTAGTTCTTCTCCCTGTTTCTCGTCATCAGTTTCTTGCAGCTCCGGTGGAAGAGTGTGATTTCCAGGGCGCTCTCGCTCTCATAATGGCTGTGTTATAGCGAAGGAAGATGTTATTATGGCTAGGTTCAGTCAGGACTGCCCCCACCTCTGCTGAGCTCCTCAATGTGCTTCAGGCATCAAGAGATTACTGGGGGGCTGGTCTAAGGAAGGGGGAGCCCTGAGCAAAGATCTACTTGTGCAGTCTAGTGTTCAACCCCTCTGCGGGTTGGCGGGGTGAGTGAAATCTGAGCGGAATGCATGTCTGCAGCAGGACAAAGGGAAAAAAGAAATATGAAAGCACAAGGTGCTGGGCAGACTTTCCATCCCTAGTTTGACACTGATGGCTTCAATTAGTCCCATCAATGATGCATCTGCCTACAGTGAGCCACTGTGGTCCAGTGGGGGCTGGGAGAGCTGAGACCCGGATTTACTGCTTGCCCTTGTCACTGAATCACTGGGTGACCTTGGGAAAGACCATTGATCTCTCTGCCTCACTTACCCCAACTGTAAGGCATGGTTAGAAACCCTTAGCCTCCTTTGTAGACTGCTTGGAGATCGACGGATGAAAAGTGCTATATAGGTGCTCTGTATTAATTTCTTTAAGGCCAGCATGAATTTCATGGATGACCATAATAACAATGGGAGGCAGTGTGGAGTAGTGGTTAAAGCAAAGTCAAGTCACAATCAAAATCCTGGCTGCTACCCTCTGTTTTGCCACTAACTTCCTGTGCAACCTTTGGCAAATGACTTATACCCTCCATGCCTCAGTTTTTCCTTCTGTACAAAGGGCGGAATAACTCTTTCCTTACAAGCGGTTGTAAAAGGACTGGAGATCCTCAACAGCCATTGTCTTTTTTTAAATTCTGGGAAAATAATCATTTCAAAAATGCTGGATCAATTGTTCCTCAGCCAGGGCGAAAGGGGCGATGCCGTTTGGGCTGGGAGAGTGCAGCCAATGGGAGACTTCATTTCAGGGGACATATTTCCAAAGGGCTTACGCTGGTCCAGAATTAGCCTTCCATTCAGCAGGGAGTCATTCTCCCGGTCCCTGGATATTGGGCTATTAATAGCTGCCGAGAGGCCTGACTGGAGATTATTTAGAGACATAAAGACAAGTTTGGAGTGGTTCGGGTTGCTTGTTTTTCTTTTCTTCTTGGAACCTCTACTGCTCAAGCCAGTTGTGTAACTGAGAGGAGAGGGGAGGATCCTGGCTAAACAACCCTCTGATCCCCCAAGCACTTGGGTTCCCATGGAGGCTTCCTTCCAGACAGGCAATAAGTGTAACTGTGACAGGAAGTGGAAGAGGAACCGAAAATTCCCAGGTGAGCTGCAGTTTCCACTGCGCACATAGGTCAGACCGGCCTCTGGTTTTGCGCTTGTGGTACTCAGGCATTCAGGCTGTGCAACCAGCACCATGTGCGTGATCCTGCCAGGTCACGGGCATGTAGGACTCTGCTTTTTGCACAGACTCTTCCTGCCTCCTTTCCCAGCCTGCAACAGGGGGGCTGGCCCTTTAAAGGGAGAAAGGGCTCAACGCACCTGTGACACCACTGATTTGCTGCCCCAGGTGGAGAGAATGAATTCAGTCATGTGAGAGGCGGTCACGTGATTAAACCAGGATGGGAGGGTTAGATAAACAGAGGCGTGGTGGACAGCCATGGGGAGACAGTCAGAAGCTGGAGAAGAGGGAAGATGTGGCCTCCAGCAGCTCAGCGAGCAGGAAGAGGCAGCCTCTGATGTTGGGGTGAAGAAGGCTCCTCTCCAGGATCAGGAACCTATGTGAATCTGCACAGCTTGGGGGAGACAGGCCTGTGACACGCCTCAATGGGGAGTCATGGTGAAGAACTACAGACAACAGACCCTCAGGTAGGGGGAACTGGGCCCAGCCGGCGTCTGCGTGGAAAAGAGTTTATTTGGGCTCAGCAAAGTAGAAGCTGAGCAGAGGAATTTTGTCTTAAACCTTTTGGATTGTGTGGAGTTCTTAAGGGGTCCTGAGCAGAAGGGGAAACTGAGGCAGGATGTGGCAGAGCCACTCTGGGTACAAAGAGTGCTTAGGAGGCAGCATACCCAGCCACATAGCTTTCCCCTCTCTCCACCTATCCCAATAGACTCTTCTTCCCCATCCTACCCCCACTGAAGCTTGAAGATGCTTCTGTCCATTCCGGTTCAAGCTGCCTACTGCTGCTCTCCTGGTCTGCCCCAATTCGCTACTGGCTGCTACACCCAACCCCCTCTGAAAGCTGGGCCTGGACCCTCAGGGTCCAAGTGGCTCATCAGTTGTGTGAGGGTCTCGCAAAGCCAGGCCCAGGTTGGGGCTGGAGAAGGAAAGGAGGGACCCATTTGAAATGATCTAGCTAAGTGACCCGGCACACAGAAACGAGGCAATGAGCAAGGGACAAAGACGTGAGTAATGTTTAACCCTATGTAGGTGACTTATTGGGCCTTTGTCCTTACAGTTTTAGCTCATAGGGTGGACCTGGCCAGCTTAGCCTTCAAGTGTTTTTGAATAACTCCAGGCTCCAAAAGAGGGCTGGAATAAATTGATCCCTGACAGGCAGGCAGAATGCAGAGGAAAAGCTCATCAGCCTTTGATGCATAAGAACTTTCTCTACACCAGTCATGATTTTATACACTTCAATCATATCCTCCCTTAGTCGTCTCTTTTCCAAGCTGAAAAGTCCCAGTCTTATTAATCTCTCCTCATATGGCAGCTGTTCCATACCCATAATAATTTTTGTTGCCCCTTTCTGAACCTTTTCCAATTCCAATATATCTTTTTTGAGATGGGGTGACCACATCTGCATGAAGTATTGAAGATATGGGTGTACCATGGATTTATATTCAGGGGCCCATTGGTGGGATTCTAGCAGGAAGGCTGTGGCCTGCATGACATCAACTGCTGGTTGTTAAGGGGACTGTTTAGGATGTGTGCATGCACCTGACAAGTGGGCATTCAGGGCCTGTCCTGAAGTTTCTGTCAGTTTGACAAAATCTGACGTTCCCCATTCCCCTCCCCATCCCTGTAAACCATCACAGGCTTAGGCTACCTGAAGGAGCTTCTGGTTAGCTGAGCCAGAGACACTCACAGCAGGGTGGCTGAGCCTGGTTGCCTCAGAGACCTCCCCACATGCTGCAGACCTCACCTCCTCCACCCAATGAGTCATCAGACATCCCGCAGAACCAAGGAACCATCGGGCATTTGCAGGCCAGACCAACCTCCCAGTCAGTCCTCGCCCACCGCAATCCCATGTACACCCTCTTGATTCCCCAGGAACGCTCTCCCAGCCATGCACTGCACTGTCTCCTCCTTCCCAAGGCATGTAGCCCAGTTTCTCGCTTGGAAAAATCTGGTCGCCGTGTTCCAGCTTGTTTCTGGTGTCAAGTGTCAGTGCTTGCTAAAAAACTGGGAGGGAAGGTTAAAGTCTCATCAGTGCTGTGGCTTTTAGACCCATCACCACCACCTGGGCACTTTCATAAGAGCGAGGCCAGCCCAATACTTCTGAGGGAGGGGCAACGCCTGATCCCAGGGGTCTAGCTCACGGTTAGAGAGACTAGCTCTCTTCAGTCTCCTTCCATCAAGCAAAGGGTGCCCTGATGATAAGACAACCAGGGCTTGCTTTTTGTGCCAGTTGGTAGCTTTATTCTTAGTCTCTTTCCAGGATATCTAAAAATATCTGAAAAGGAAGAGTAACTCTGGTAAGAAAGAGGCTGCCGAGGCAGCGGCAGGAATAGAAAGGCAGTGCACTGAGGGTTGTTTCTCAAGTTCTCTGCTTAAGTTGTGCAAACGGTCCTAAGCAGTCATTGCAAATGGCTGAGTGAGCTGATCTACCGCCAAAATGAAAAGGCACAAACCATTTTAATTAAGATGGAGAAGCCCTGTCTCCATGGACCTGCTGCTGACAACTGCTGTCGGCAGAAGGGCCCCTGACCAGGGCTGAAAATGGTAAACCTTAAATAGCAATCTCTAAGTGCGACTCAGTGTTATCACCTAGACACGGCAGCGTGGCCTGAAGCTGTGTTGGGAATAGTTTCACTTTCACTTCTAGGGGAACAAAATGGCCTTAGAAGTGAAACTATTCCCAATCACTGCTGCAAAGGACTGCCAGCCATCGTGCGGCCTGAAGTGGTGTTGGGAATAGTTTCACTTCTAGGCGAACAAAACTGCCTTCATAAGCACACAAGAAGTGCCATATTGGGTCAGACCAATGGTCCATCTAGCCCAGTAACCTGTCTCTGACTGGGCAGTGCCAGAGCTTCCGGGGGAGGGGAAGCATGATTTCTGAGAGCCTCCATTGTGCACCATCCCGACAGAGATCAGCTGATGCATGTAATGAGCTTGGGGTTCATTAAACAACAAACCAGTGAATGAGAAAGGAATCAAATAAACTAGAGAACTTCTGTGGTGAACTGCTGTGCACAGCTGCACTGGGTTCTCAACCCCAGCTTCCAGGGCACATCTCTAAATTCCTCTATTCATAATACTGTCCCTTGTAAGGGAGTGTCTCTAAATTATAATCTTCCACAAACATATCTCTACATCTTCCCTCTTAAAAAAGCCCAATTAGCTCTTCTATCCATATATATAAACAGCTAACGACTATCTAATAACACATGCATTAAATTCGCAGCCCATCTAGTACATTTCCATAAACCAATGTGTCAACTATCTAGAGAGGAGAGATTACCAGCACATTACTCTGGAGTGAGTCTTTACCACTCACTTTCCTCAAATACCCCTTCTCCTGACAGGTTGGCAAGTCTCTGAGTCTTTCAGGATGTTTAATCTCCTTCTCTGATCTTCTCAGTATCAGCCTTTCATTAGAGGCTGAGTTGTTCTCTTGCTTCCATCCCGTTTCTCCTTCTCCCATTGATGATAAATGATCAGTCAGTTGGGAAATGCCAAAGTCCACATTTCAGAGTAACAGCCGTGTTAGTCTGTATTCGCAAAAAGAAAAGGAGTACTTGTGGCACCTAAGAAACTAACCAATTTATTTGAGCATAAGCTTTCATGAGCTACAGCTTATGCTCAAATAAATTGGTTAGTCTCTAAGGTGCCACAAATACTCCCTTTTCTTTTTGCGGAAGTCCACATTGACTGTCAATGTTTTGGAACTTTCTGGGATTAGTCTTAGATCCCTTCGATTACTGTTGAAATGTGTCCTCCTGGTCTGTCTGGAACACCTAAGACCTTGGATGCAGCTGTTCTTTAATGTTACCTCTTTGGCCCCAATAGAGGTGTGATTCCTCAGGCACACTCTATCACCTGGGTTAGGAGAGGGGAGGTCACAGACCCTTTTGTCAAAATAAAATATCTGCTTCCATTTATGATTTTCTTTCACCTTCCGTATGGTTTCATTGTTATGAGATTTCAGCAAGTTATCAGTGATTGGTAAATTAGATCGGATCCTTCTTCCTGTTAACCGCCGAACTGGAGAAAAGCCATTCTCCAGAGGTGTACTTCGGTAAACCAATACAGCTTTATACAAATCACCCCCACTGTTAAAAATCTTTTTCATAAGGTTCTTTACTGTCCATATAGACCTTTCCACAAGTCCGTCTGATGGGGGATCATTTGGACTTGATGTTTTGTGATGAAAATTCCAATTTATGACAAAATTGCCTAAAATCTGCACTGGAAAATTGCAGCCTATTATCACTAAAGATTTCATCTGGAATCCATGTCTGGAGAAGATTCCCTTCATGCTGACTATCACTGACTTACTATTAGAACGGTGCAGTGAGTGAATTTCTGGATACAGAGAATAATAATCTGGGACTATTAAATAATCCTTTAATTGCCAGGTAAATAAGTCAGCACCAACCTTCTCATAAGGCCTTTGTGGAACTGGATGAGGTCTCAGAGGCTCTGCTGGTTGACGTGGCTTGTATTTCAAGCAGGAAAAGCAGTTTCCTACCAAATTAGTAATGCCGTGATTGATCCACGGCCAATACAGCACTTCTTGTGCTCGTTGTTTGCACTTAACAATTCATAAATGACCCTCGTGGATCTTCTGTAGCATTTCTTTTTGGAGGTTCATTGGAATTACAACCTTACTGCCCTTGAAAATCACGCCATCTATCAGAGGATGTTCATGGCTGCCATTTCAGTAGTCCCTCATACTTGGACAGCAGTGCCTTACTTTTTCAGGCCACTCTTTAACGATCACTTCTTTTATTAGCCCCAGTGATTCATCTTTCTCTGTTTCCCCTCTTATTTGTCGCAGTTTCCTGTTAGCTGCGGGAACTGACTTTATAATCAGATCTACATAGATTTGTATCTCTGTCTCTAAAGTCTTCTCTGGTTTCGTGGGAGGCACTGCTCTGGAAAGTACATCTGCAGTGAACGTGAATTTACTGGGCATGTAGGTCACAATCAAATCATACTTTTGCAGCTTTACCATCATTCTTTGAATCCTTAAGGTACAATCATTTAGCAGTTCACTAAATAACTCTATCAAGGGCTTATGGTCCATTTCAACTTCTACTGTCTGTCCATAAATATACTGATTGAATCTCTCACAGGCAAACAATATTTCTAAAAGCTCCTTCTCAATCTGTGCATATCTGGTTTCTGCCTCAGTCTGTGATTGGGATGCATATGCCACTGGTTGCCAACAATCCTCATACTTCTGTAAAATCATGGCACCTCACCCAGACTGTGAAGCATCTGCTGAGATTTTAATAGGGCTTTCTGGTGCATAGAATTTCAACACTGGTTTTTGTATCAGTTGTTGTTTTAAACCTTCCCATGATTCCTCCTGTTCTGCACCCCAACACCATTCATTTTTATTCTCTAGGAGTTTTCTCAAAGCTGCTGCTTTTGTAGATAGGTTAGGTATGAACTTTCCACGATAATTAACCATTCCCAAGAACTGCTGGACATCTTTCTTCAACTGCGGATGTGGCATCATTTCAGTGGCTGAAATCTTCCTCTTATCAAGTTTTATACCTTCATTGGAAATAACATCCCCAACAAAAGTCAGTTCTGTAACCCCTAAAACACATTTCTCCCTGTTTAGTTTGAGGTTTGCAGCTGCAGTTGCATCCAGTACTTCCCAAAGTCCTTTTACGCTGAGCCCCAGATGATGATGACATCATCCATTGAGGTGTCAACACCATTAATACATTCATAGATCATACGTATGGTTTTGTGGTACACTTCTGGGGCTGAAGCTATGCTAAAGGGTAAGCGTAAGAATGTATATCTTCCAAATGGGGTATTAAATGTGCATAATTTTGAGCGTTCTTCAGTTAATTTTAGCTGCCAAAATCCTGAGGATGCATCCAATTTACTGAAACATAGGTGCTGGAACTAGGGGTGCTGGGAGTGCTGTTGCACCCCCAGGCTTGAAGTGGTTTCCATCATATACAGGGTTTACAGTTTGGTTCAATGGCTCTCAGCACCCCCCCTATACAAATTATTCCAGCCCCCTCTGCTGAAATATTGTGCATTTGCAACTTGAGCCATAATCTCTTCTCTGGTTGGTAGTTTGAAATGTTCTCTTATTATAGCCTTTTTGAGGGCTCTGGGATCTAAGCATACGCGTAGGTCGCTGTTCCTTTTCTCCACAATGTCCAGCGAGCTCACCCATTCTGTTGGCTCCTCAATTTTTTTGTCTTACTTGCGTTGCTTCCATCCTTGCAAGCTCAATCTTGAGTTTATCACAGAGTGCAAATGGCACTTTTCTACATGGATGGACAACTGGAGGGACCTCCTTGTTTATCCGAATTGTATGTTCACCCTGCAAGCAGCCCAGCTCTTGGAACAGATCATGGTATATCCGAAAGAGTGCCTCCTAGCCAGGTACGGTACGATCATGTAGTGAGAGCACCCGTTTTGTCAGACTGTGTTTTTCACCCTCAGCCAGGCCTAAAACTGGTGTGTCCTCCTTTGGCACAACAATGAATGGGAGCCAGTACGTGGTGTTTTTATGGTTGATGCTA
Source organism: Natator depressus (assembly GCF_965152275.1). Taxonomy (NCBI): domain Eukaryota; kingdom Metazoa; phylum Chordata; order Testudines; family Cheloniidae; genus Natator; species Natator depressus. The sequence goes on from NC_134246.1 coordinate 25,929,285, forward strand.
GCAATGCACCTCCCCTTCACTGGTATATTTTGTTCCAGAATAACCAGCTACTTTTATTTTTGTTGGTTCCAGTTTTGGCCTTATCTTCAGTCTCTCGTGATCTTGTTCAGACAGAATGTTAACCTGAGCTCCTGTGTCCAGTTTCAGTGGAATAATCGTTCCATTCACTGTCACAGGCAGTATCCAGTCCCTTTCATCAGGCTTGCTTGATTTCAGTATGTTTATGAAAAATTCCTCAACCATGTTGTCTTCAACCGAATGCTTTCTGCATTTGGCATCTGCAGCATTTTGCAAAATGATTATTTGCCCCACATTTATGACAGAATTTCCCAAAGGCAACACGCTATTTGGGGCCATGCTGTGATCCACACCTTCCACATGACCGTTTGTACCCAGTCTTCCCCCTAGCAGTGGTTTTCATAACAAGTAGTTCCACTTTCTGATTTGACCTATTCTAGCTATATTCTTTTGTACTTAATACATGGATCACCTCTTCTGGTGAATCCAGCTCTTTAGCTTGTGCTTTCACAGCTTCTGCTGCCCTGCATATCTGGAGAGCTTTCTAAAGTTAAATCTCCTTCACAGAGCAGTCTCTCTCTTAACACATTGGCTTTAATGCCACAAATGAATGTTTGAAGATGATGAAAGCATGGAGTTAAATAAAATACTGACTAAATCTGAGGAACATTGCATGCCAAAAAGGAATAAAACCTTTGAGAGAAACCATTTTTTTTACATGCATGCAAAAACTGATGATACTATAGAGCAATATGTCACGAAATTAAGAAGACTCAGATCTGTGACTTTGAGTTGATAGAGTCTCTGGTCAGAGATAGAATCATTTGTTGCCCCAGGAGCAACTTGGCCCACGAACTTTGATCACAACGTTGTGCCCACAACAAACTACCTGGGCAGCTGGCAGCTCTTAGACACCCATTTGTACCCCCAAATTAGGCAGGTAAGTGTTTACACACTACTCATTTGTGTGCACAGTTTGCTCTGGGCACAACAATTTAATTAAGAGGCTTGGATAAAATATATAAATTCTAACTGTGGGTTGCAGCCAAACTTTCTATCTGTTCTTAAATCATGCTTCGCTCCCAATGACTTGGAAAATGAAAATAGGGTAAAAAACCAAACATTGGAAACTACTGTTGTTTTTGCCAATCTTAAAATTTGTTTCTTATTAAATGAACAAAGCAATAAGAAATGAAAGGCCTGGGAAACATTAGCTTTCAATAAGACACTGGTTTTTTAAAAGGGTCATGGGAGAGGATGGGCATTCTCCGTATCCTTCATGTCTGTTCCCAACTCTGGGAGAACAGTCCACAAACAAGTAAGTGCCAAATGAGTTTGTGTTAGGTCACCAGGGTAAAATACTCTTTGATTAAATGGACATAAAGAGATCTTCAGTAACCTTCTAAATCAGATTACCTGTATGATGAGCCCTCTGTTGGGTGTAAAGTTAATACCTCAGAACCTTTGCCCAATTGATTTGTATGTGAATTAGCGGGGGCCTTGATTTCTGGATGGGTTTCAGAATCCTTTGTGTGTTCATCCTTCAGGCAAGATGCTAACCTGAAAATGCTTTCTGGGCATCCCCAGCGCGGGTGAGAGATCCCTTGGCACTTTGCCTGCATGCTCTCACTCTCTGTGACAGTAATGCCACTGGGAGCTTGCAGCTCTCTCTTGCGCAATCCTGAATGACCCAGCTGCAGTGTGTCCAACCCAGATTGTTGCTCTTGATTGGGTCAGTTTAGGAGAGCGATCGAATGACTGATTCCAGATTCACCGTGTTTGGCTTGGCAGTGAAGTTAGAAGCGTAACACCAGCCTCTTGCTTTGCAATTTGCTGCCGTGCTAGGAACTCTCCAAGCAAACAAACCAGGAGCAGGTGGTGTGTGGCACTGTCAGCTTTAGTGGGGTTGATCCCAGGCTCCCAGCTGCCCTCCAGATCCTGAAGGTCTCCTCTCCTCACACCCCTTGGAGGTAGCTCCTGCAGCACTAGCCTCCAGATGATTTATAACCAGCAGAGGGATAGTGGGGCAGGGCAGACAGGGAGAGAAACCCACATTCTCTCCGCATACTCAGAGCACAAGTGTTGGGTGAAATTCCCCTCATTCTTCTTGTCTCCTTCAAACCCTCCCTCCAGGCACTGCAAAAGAGACACGTCGCAAGGTCCGGGACTCTCAGCTGTGTAATCCTCAAAGTCCGCAGGGTTACTACAGCCCCAAGGGCTGCAGCGTCACTACCGTGAGCTGTAGGGCTGGGAACGACCGCGGTACCAACCTAAAGTACTTTTGCCATGAGGTGCTCTGCTTTTCCATATGTAGCCCAGACAGCAGCAGGGCAAGCTACCTCTCCACTGCCCATCAGCTCTCTCTAGTACATGCGTGGCCCCCATCACCACAGCATCTCACAATATTTAGCTAGCCCCGCAACACCCCTGGGAGCCTGAGGCACAGAGAGACTAAGTGACTTGCTCAAGGTCACACAGGAAGTCTGTTGGGGTGCAGGGGCTTGAACCCAGACCTCCCAAATCCTACACTAGCACTCTAACCACTGAACCACCCTTCCTCTCACTGACCTGGAAGTGGGACCTGCCTTGCCCAGAGGAAGAGTAAGGATGAAAGATAATGGGGCATGGGGGGCAGTTAACCAGACCCTTCAGAACCTTGAAGGTTCAGCTGGGGCTTGGGTCAAAGCTTCAGATGCAGGGGTGGGAAGGGATGGATATTATCTGAAGTTGTTGTTCACTCATCATTAGGCCTATGGTGAAACAAGAGGCCTCTTAAGCGGTGCCCCCTCCCCCCGCCCTCTGCTTTTCTCACCTGGAAGGTCAATAATGAGCCATCCATCCTCTTCCTCCTCCTCAGAGACAAAGGGTTTGGGTTCCTCCAGGCCCTCGGGTGTGCTGCTGTCACTGAAGAAGAGGCTGCTGAGGCGTTGGAACATGGCTGGGGAATGGTTTCCAAGGTGAGCTTTGATGGGAAGAGAGGGAAAACCCAGCGTCAAGTGCCTGCCTCGGAGCACGGAGATGGATGTTGCTGGTGGTGCCGGGTGGGAGAGTGACGCTTGAGAGTCCTGTCTGGGCGGGCGAGTCCTTCCGAAGGGCAGGAACCCCTTCCTTCCTAGCGAAAGCTTAGCTGAGTTGAGTTATGTATAGTGCAATCATGAGGTTCTTCACTTGGCTTCAGTGCAAAGGCCTGCGAAGAAAGGAGAAATTCATTCATGCCCTGTGGAAAGCCAAAGCTTCCTGCGTCACGAGGGATTCAGATGGGCTGCAGGGAGGAGGGAGAAGAAACCCTGATGTGGATCTCAAGGACAAGTCGCTTCAGTCCCTTGTTCTCTGATAGCATCACCCTTTTACCACTCAGACACCTCCTGCAATGCCGAGTTCACTCAGCGTTCCCCTTCCCCTCCCCGTGCCTCAAGCAATAACCTTCCCCTCACTCCCTTTTGCTTTTATTCATTTTGACCTGTTTTCCTCGAAAGCAAACAAACCAGCCTACTACTGGTGCTCGCACGGAGTTTGCAAAGTGCAGTCTAGCTCTCTGGCACTATATAAGGAATAAGTGATGAGCAGACTGTAAGTCAGGAGACCTGGCTTCTAATACTCGCCATGCCACTGACCTGCTGTGTGACCTCGGGCAAGTCACTTTCCCTTGCTGTGCTTCAGTTTCCCTCTGTAAAATGGGGCTGTTGACACTTACCCATCTGTGAAAAGTGTTGTGAGATCTAGGGGTGAAAAGTATGATATCGTGGCAAATATTATCATTATGAAAAGCTAGGGATGGGCAAAGGGGCTGGACTGGACAAACACTCAAGAGTTCAGATGGTCATACGGAGCACATGATGCAATCCTAACTGCACAGCTGGGCTGGAAAACGCATGAGAACAGACTTTCCTGGATTATGTCAGTGCTGCTTCCTCTGTGCAGCAGCAGCAGGAAGCCAAAAGGCAGTGAAAATGACCAGGCCACCCTCTATCCCTTTCCCCCACAGTGAGTTAACCAAACAAGGATTAAGGTTTGGTTCACAGCTATCGGGGTGGATAGTCACCCCTTGAGTCATGCACATCCTCGTGTCTTCCCACTGTGCGCTCCTACTTGGGTGAGAGTTGGAGGTGTTGGAGGGAGGGGGGTCCAATAAATCTTAATTACAGTGGTGGAAATTAGACCCTGAGCCAGGTTCTGATCTCCATCCCCCTGGCATAAATCTGGAGCCTGTTGATTTCAATGGAGTTACTCCAGATTTACACAGCAGAATCTGGGGCAGCAGATGAAAAACTGGAAAGGGATTTGAAAGGACATAACGGCATGATCCTATCGGGAAGCTGATTAGAATTTAGGTCTTGGGGTTTGGTCAACAGAATTCACCCCTTATCAAGAGGAAACAGACAAGACACTAAATATATACACCTGGAGCAGGCATCTACTGACAGGCAACTCCTGGCCTGTAAATCTCAGCCGGCAGGATTGTTAAACTGGCTGAATGTCTCTCTTGCAGACAGAGAAGTAGCTTCACAAAAGGGAATAATAAATAGCAACTACAAATAGCCATGTTCTCCCCATTATTCACTGAAATGTGTTGAGTCAGTCCACCAGTTCTGTCCAGCTCTAATAAATATTTAGACCTCAAAACACTTTGCAAAGCTGTGTATCATTATCCCCATTTTACAGCTGGGGAAACTGAGGCACAGAGCAGCTAAGTGACAGAAGTGAGAACAGACTTCCCAATTCCTAGTCCATTGCTCTCTCCACTGGATAGGCTGCCGCCCGAGAGCTAACAACCTCTACCAGTGGCTGTGCTAAGGGATGAGGTCCCTGTGGTTGGATGGGGTGGGTTTTAATTTAATGGGAACGATGAGTAGTGAAAGATTGCAGGAAAAGTGCTTCATTGCTCCATGCCCTCAAAGCAGCCCTTTCCCTGCTGGAGTGCAGAAAACGTGGCATGGCCACTAATCTGACCACCCTCTTGCCCAGATTTTTCAGGCTGATATAAATTGGACCCACATTCAAGACACCCTGGGTTTGGAAAGAAAATGAACCAACGGGGTTTTGCAGAATCAAAAGCACGTGTGTGCTGGCCCATCTCCATTGCATTTGCATTCATACCTTGAACAGAAAGGAACAGTGTGGAAGAGGAAGCTGCCTCATTCAATGTCTGGGGGGGGGGAGATGGGCCAAGGAGCTGGGGGAAGGCGGAGACTGAATACAGGTTGGCAGGGTTGAGCGAGAAACTGGGGCCTGGGGTGGGAGGGAAACTGGGAGTGGGAATCAGACGAGAAGGCTGGGTCTGGCTGGGCAAGGAGACTAGGCCTGGGAGCTAGGGAGATCAAAGAGAGACCTTGGGGTGGGGTGGAGACGGAGACCGGATAAGGATCCAGAGGAAAGAGTCAGACTGCCTGGCACGGAGACTAGGACTGAGAACCTGTGGGGTGGAGAAAGGAGGGGATGAGACAGATCTGCTGATGAGCTGGGGCACAGGGGGAGAAATGGGAGTGGCCGGGAGGAGGCACACTGAGATTGCAGGGTGAGACTGGGACCAGGAGCCAGTGGAGGTGGAGAACGTGGCGGGGGGAGATTGGAGGCCAGAGGAGGGAAAGAGAGCGATTGGACAAGGAACCAGGAAGGAAGGAACTGGGACTAGCTGGGCAAGGAGACTGGGGGCAAGAAGCCAGGGAGGTAGGGGGGAAATGAGAATGGTTGGGCAAAGAGCCTGGGCCTGGGGGCAAGGACCGGGAGGGAGAGTCCAGAGGGGTGGGACTAGAACATGCTGGACAAGAAGACCAGCACTGGGATGAAAAGTCTGAGGAGCGGAGACTGGGACTGGAAGAGATGAGAATGAGAATAGGACAAGGAGCCTAGGGTGGGGAGACATAAGACAGGGACAGGTAGGAGGGGATAGGGCAGAAGGAGTCAAGCTTGGGGGAGGATAGGAACAGACAAGTGTTCTGTGCCCACTAGATCACACTCCCTTCCAGAGCCTGGGCTGGAAGCCAAGATTTGAGTCTCATCCCTTCCTCTGCTGACAGCAAATATCTGTGAAACCCCCTGGCAAAGTGTCCTATCCCCCCTCTACTGCTTCTCCATATAAAGGATAACAACCTACTACTGCTATCATTTGCTCAAGTAGCAGAGGTCTGTGTGGTGAATCTAAAGGTTCCGATGTGGCTGATGACTGATGACCCATCTGGGTGTCAATGAGGTGGACTTTCTGATTTTTCAGTTTGCTTTTTTAAGCACCTAAGAAATGACCTTCACACACGACGTAGTTAAAATAATAATATTAAGGCTGCAAAGTCAAGTACGCAGAAGTCAGGGTGGCTGGCCCTTTAAAAGGCAGTGGGTCTCATCCCCACCTGTAACACAGCCAACTCTCCTCCCCAGGTTGGGAAAATTAACCAAGTCATGTGACCTGTGGGCCACCACACTGGATCAGGTCTCTGGTGGATAAAGAGGAGGCCTGGGCTACCAGATGGCTATAGAGAGGAAGAAGGTTTCTGTGGGTGAAGTTGAGGAGTTACTGCTGGTGAGCAGGAAGACAGACCCTTGGGAAGGAGAGGCTCTGCTAGCTAGACGCTGGGTGAGGACTCTTCCTTTTGAGCTTATTTTGTGAGTCTCTGCTGCTTGTGTAGGGCCAGGGGGAGCTGGAGTAGAGGAAGATAGAGGGGCCAGCTGGAAGAAGCTGGCCTGGAGCAGGGCACAGCCCCTGGTGGAGGGCTGGGGGAGGACCCCAGAAGGGAGATGCTTTTTGTTTTGATACCTCTGGCCTGTGTGGAGTATTTGAGGAGCTCTGAGTGAAGGGAAACTAAGGCAGGGGAGTTGCAGCACCTTCCCAGGCTATGAGGGGTGACAGGAAATGTATAGGCAATGCCTGGCATTTCCTAGCTACTGCAATCTTGGCTATGCAACTTTAATACCGCTCTTGTAATGCGGTTTTGTGCATGTAATTAGAATTCTGTATAGTAGTGCAGTAAGAAGAAAATAACCCAACAAAAAGCCCATGAGCTAGTTTGCTACAGTGACGTTATAGTCAAGTTCTGCAACGACCTTGGTGTGTAATACAAACCTTGTCATACATATTCTTCCCAAATCAATAAACTATGTAGCAGAGTAGAGCAGAGACTCGGCTACGCTATGAACAACTGAGACAAGATCTGGCTCCTCTGGCAGAGCAAAGGGCCAGTTAATGTGTCCCAGGTGGCTCGGCAAGAACTGGCCTGCCATAAGCAGCCCCAATATGCCCCTGTTCCAAACCCTGGGATATTGTCCATTATGGTAGTGCCTTGAGACCAGCCATGATCAATGCCCCATTGTACTAGGACAAACAAAGTAGTCCCGTCCCTGCCCCAAGCAGCTTATCATTTAAATAAACAAGACAAAGGGGCTAGGGGAAAGGGTCTAATGCACAAGCAGAGAGAAATGAGTGATGGTTTGTCAATGTCCTGATAGAACTTGTGGGACTATCCTGGTGGTTTGGTTTTTTTTGCATGTGATGGTTTTAGGAGGAGACAAACTGAACGGAAAGACAAAAGAAGGTGAGAGAACAGCTTAGGAATGAGACTCGGCCAGGACTGTAATGCTCCAGGGACTCTGGGGTGCACTACAGTCTATAGGCAGCTCAAGGACTGCAATAACTTAAACAGCTGGCGCTGCTTTCATTTATATAAGGGGTCATTTGAATCCTTTGAACACCACAGAGTTCAGAGGGTGTAAAGATGACTTAATGCCACCTTTTCCCTCGCCTCTTCCCCGTGGCTGCATCTCCTGGGGGCACAGCATAGAATTGGCTCCTTCAGAACAACCTCTGACAACTCCATTACGTTAAAGGGGAGAGAAGGTCAAATAAACAGAGTTACACTCTGATGCTGAATACTTGAGTTTGTCTGTCTCTTTCTAGATCTGGGAGGAAGCATTGTCTAGTGATTACAGCATAGTGTTCAGAGCCAGGCAATCATTGTTCAGTTCCTGCCTCTAGCCCTGGGCAGGGCATTTCACCATATTATGCCTTATCATCCCAATTTTACTGATAGGGGAAACTAATTCTCTAACTCGGGGGGGGGGGTGAGGTGAACTTTATTATTGTCAATAAAGATCATGAAGACCTACAGAAGGGAGGTGTGACGTATTAATGGGGGAAAAAACATTCAAATGAGACAAAAACAGGGATTAAAAGTTAATTTAAAACCACGTCGGGGCTAGATTTTGGGAAATTGAAGTTGCATCCACAAGACACAGTTCTGCATGTATTTCCGTGCTTTGCATGCATATGTTTGTGCAAGTGAGGACTCTAGTTTGAGAGGGTGGCTGTCATAGGGTGAGCTGCCCCTCAAAGGGAATTGGGTCCCTTGTGTCTGGGGTTCCCTGAATCTCGCATAGGAGTGGGGTCACGTGGCTGGGTCTGATGATTGGGCTGGATGCCGTTCTTGCTATTAAAAATGCTGCCTGGTCTAACCCCCCCCCCTCCCATTTCTGTGGAGAGAGACCTGAGGGCAGAACGTGACGGGGGCTTAGCCAGGAAGGGTCTGGGGCAGACTTAGGGAAGTGTGGTGGGAAGAAGGCCTGAAGTAAAGGCCAAAGAGGCCCTACCTGCGCAGTGTGGGAAGCAGACCTGAGGGGACAGTTGTGGGGATGGAAGACCTTGGAGTAGATGGCTGTTCCCTTATTTAGGGCCTCAGAGCTGGAGCCTGGTGTAGAGGGAGGGAGCAAACTCCCCTGCACCTTCAGTTGTGCCTCCTGGAGGGGTGAGTAGACAACGCTGGCCAAGGGTGGTGGACGGACTACAGGCCTAGGGAGAAGGCTGTGTGGGACCCCTGCCTGCAGAGTGACTTGTTGGAGCTTCTCATCCAGGGCTGAGGGACTGTTGAGGCAGGGGAGAGGGCGAGAAGGACTCTTGAGCCCTGAAGCAGAATGGCAGCCCAGCCCTGAGGCATGGGGAGTCCTCACATTGAGAGGCCAAGGACTAAACCAGTGCCCCTCAGGTGATAGACATTTGGGTGTGAAGAGGGCCAGACAGACCACTGAGGCCATGACAGCAAGTGACAGAACTTGTTTCTATGCCTTGTGTGAACTCTCTTGTTTCTTGCGCCCCCCCATCCCTGCGAAGGGGAGCTTATGAAATAACCAGAGATTCCAGTGCACCAACCCACCCATTCTGCTGAGGGAGATGGTGGACCTGAAGGGAAGTGGGTACTCTAAGCAGGTGAAGGTGAGACACTGGCCCTTATCCCTTCTGAGGCAGAGTGACCTGAAAGCTGCTAACACAAAGATCTGGGGGACAAAAGTGGTAACTGGTTTGTGTAACCAGCCATCCCACAACACGCTGGCCTGATGGTGTCCCTGTCCCTTGCTAGTGTCTGGCCCCAGAACTTGTTACTTACAGCCTGCCCTGCCTGCAAAGCAGCTCTTCAGAGCCTCTTCCTGAGCATGTGCAGCCAGAGTTGGGGCTGCAAGAGCAACTGGGCAGCAGCTCAGTGCTTTTCTCGTTCCTCGCTTACGACCTCTCCTGGATAGTCAAACCCCAGGTGAGCTGTCCCTTCACCTGAGCAACCTCCACTACCACTGCATTGCCTCTCCTCTTAAGCAACCTGATCCAAAGACCATTCCATTGACCTTCATGGGCTCTGGATCAGGTCCGTAATGAGGTTCAGTGAACAGTGACTCTCCTACAAGCTGGCTTTCTAGCTCATGTGGTAGGGGCTGGAGTGTGTGGTGCTAAGGTTCTGTATTTAAGGCTCACAAACAATGGAGAATCTGTGGCCATGGTTTGTTATATTTGTACATTTATTGGGGGGTGGGGGTTATGGTACCAACCTGGACTAAGCTATTGCAGGGTGCAGTGCTTTCTTAGAGGTGGGTTGTTGGCACACATGAAACCACCTAGCATGCAGTAAGTACCGGGGTAGTCTGAGATGAGCTAGATGTAACAAGATTCCAGGATTCTGCAGTGCTCTGGTGCAGTAGGCTGGAAATTCTGCAGCACTTCATCTAAATATTTACAGACAGAGGCTTAATGTACTAAGCATGGAAATGAAGATGGCAGGACCTCTTGTGTTAGTAAATTCAACTTCTTTTAGACTAGCCTCATCTCTCTTTTTAAAAAAAAAAATCAAATGTGGATTTTTGTACACAGACTTCTAGGTCATTGTGGTGAATCTTGCAGGCTCAGAAAGATAATATTGCACCAGTTACACTCAGTTCATGCTTTCAAGGCTTTCTTCTCAACTATGAGGGCTAGAAACATAACAAAGCTGAGAGACTGAAGCACAGCTCTCGGGCAAATGCTGTGGCCACAGGACCTTAGGCTGAGTCCCAGGTATAGACTCATGTATGCACACCTCTCCCAGGTACAGTAAATCAAGTAACATAGTGTACAGCAGACTACCTGACAAAGTAATGCACATTGAAAAATATAATCCCAACTATACATTTAAACCTGCTCCCCATCATTTTATAACAAACAAAAGGAAGTATTTTTTCACACAATGCAGAGTCAACCTGTGGAACTCCTTGCCAGAGGATGTTGTGAAGGCCAAGACTATAACAGGGTTCAAACAAGAGCTAGATAAGTTCATGGAGGATAGGTCCATCAATGGATAGCCAGGATGGGTAGGGATGGTGTCCCTAGCCTTTGTTTGCCAGAAGCTGGGAATGAGTGACAGGACATGGATCACTTGGTGATTACCTGTTCTGCTCATTTCCTTTGAGGCACTTGGCATTGACCACTGTTGGAAGACAGGATACTGGGCTAGATGGACCTTTGGTCTGACCCAGTATGGCTATTCTTATGAAGGTCCAGCTGCCCGGTTAGGGCCGCTTTCCATCTTCTCTGTGTGTCCAGAGGGGATAGAGCCATGGGCCAGGATTTAGCCCACTGCACTCTGCTTCCTCTTATCTGCTGCAAAGACCTGCTGTGCCCTGGTAGTACCAATCTCCAGTGCAGATGTAATTGCTTTGGGGGGAGCCAGTTACAATATGGTTTCTCTGTTTGACATGGTTCCACTTTGGAGTATAGATTGGCCCTTAAATCTGCCCTGACCCCCTCCATAGGCTCTGGGCTGCATTCCTTGGGAAGGCTAAGGTCTGGCATCCCTGTTTGTGGGCATTTGGTCTATAAACTCATTCTGGGTGTAAAGCCACCTGACACTTCCCTGGTTTGTGTCAACACAAATGTTGACATTCTGACCATGGAGCACTTGATCCCTGGTGCTGCAGTAAAGCTGGACTTTTTTGCATTCAGCTATTTTAAAAAAGCATTCAGGAAGCTTTCCATTCACTGACTACAAATGCCCTTCAGGCCTGGTCTCCAGACAGGGGCACGGCTTAAGCACAGTCTATTTAACTAGCACAATGGAGCACTTTAATGACTTGCTCCGTTGTTTATGAAAGGCTGGAGAACACTGTGTAACTGTCAGCATCAAAGCTAATCCATATGGCATGTAAACACCTTGATGGGAACGGCTATGCAGGCGACGTGGAGAGGACACAAGAGATGGGTGGAACTCAGCTTTCAATTAGAAAAAAGTTGTGCTTGAAGTCTTACAGAATTTGAGAAACGGGGTTGTAGAGCTAGGGAAGAAGGAGGGTCGCATCACTCCGGTAACAATGTCATTCTCCCTATGAGAAGAGGGCCATCTTCTCTCATCTACAAAGCTGCTGGTATCTCCAACCATCACATGCCTGATTCTGCATGTTTGGTCGACGTTAGTTCCTGATCTCAATACACATGCGCTCAAGCTGTCCCTGTTCCTGTAGCAGCCCTCTCTGCATGTTACAGACCATTAGAGCGTCTCATTTAAATTGTGGAGTCCCTCCGTGTACTGAGAGGAGGAGAATCCATATAACATTCCTTGCATGGAGCTCTAGCCAGAATAGGCCCACTGACATGTACGGGATTACTCCCATGAGCTCATGCTACAGGATCAGCCCCAGGATTAGCACTCTATGAGTTTACTCTGCAAATGCAGACAGTACAGTCCTTCAGAAGCGTGCATCTACCAATCCTATAAAAGGGTATTGTGAGGCCGAGACAGAAAGCGCCAACCCAGCTTCGTACAGGGACTTAGCATTAGAGAGCCCAGCTCTCATTCCCAGGCCAATGGAAGAACCACCATCTCGCTCTGGCAACCGTTCAGAAATAGATTAATACTTGACCCAGATGTCCCTGACTTGGTGTCTTCCTGGCTTTCCCCATCACTAGTGGCTGATCCCACAAACTCTTGCTGCCTTCGTAGGGTTTCCATGGAACAATGGCAAGATTCAGCCCGAAGAGAAACACTTCCTTGTTTACAATGAGCCATCTCCTGCCTCTTAAACCCTTCAGTCAAGTGTCTGCTGGTGCTTTATATGGACATGATGGGGGCATAATGAAAGCCCAGAGAGTGCAGCACTGTGAGGGAGGCAATCATGATGACCACATACAGAGGCACATGGCATTGGTAGGTGAACTGGGCAGGGCTGCAGGAAGAGCAAAGGATGGTTCAGCAGTGAACGCATTGGTCCATGAGTCAGGAGAGCTGGGTTCTGTGCAACCTTGGGCAAGTCACTTATTGCTGAGTCCTCCAAAGCGGGGGAGATTCTGGGGGAGCAGCTCAGGTGTTGGGTGTTAAGACACAGTTTGGGCTTGATGTGCAGAGGTTCTCAGCATCTTTAGCTCCCACTGACTTGAAGAGGAGTTGTGGGTGCTCCACAGCTCTGCAAACCACCTCCCAGGGGGCACAAGCTGAGCACTCAGGAACTCAGATGCCCCAAATCAATGGCCACTTCTGAAAATATTGGCATAACCCCCCTGCCCCACACACACACACATCCCCATCTGTAAAGCGGGGACGGGAGGGAAGAAGTGACCTCCCTCTCAAGAGTGAAACCTGCACCAGAACAGGCCTCAACATGGGGCGGGGGGTAAGCAGTGGCTTGTTGCTTGTATGGGCCTTCTGCCCTGGGATGAATTCCCCCTCCACTCCCCATGTTTGAAGCTGGAGGTCACTAGATAACTGCAGAGCACTGTTCTGGATCAGAAGTGACAGTTGTTGACGGCTCAGATCAGCAATGAGGGGGGCTGGGAGGAAAGGATGTTGGTGAGTGAAATGACTCTTCTCTGTGCCTGAGTCTCTTTAAAACCTGCTCTATCCCAGCCTTTGAAATTGCTTACAACGAGCCCAGCTGGGCCCTTATTAAGGGCAGTGAAGGATTTTAAGCCCCTAGTCCAGTCAGCAACTCCCTACTGACACCATTACTTAGTGACCCTGGAAAAGGCGATGGAGGGAGGAGCTGTGTTCGTGCCATGGTGTGGACTGGGCTGGAAGTAGCAACCTTGGGTAACGCAGTTGGCACCTGTCCGGAGCACAGAGCTCCTCTGAAGGGCATAGGGAGGGTTGGAATAGGATCTGTGGCTCACATTACAGAGAGGCCTTGGCTACCAACTTCCTGAGCAGAGTGGGATGCAGCTGAACGTGGCTCTCCCACAGTGCTTGTCCTGGCTGGGGGAGAAGGGGAAGCCATTTCCATGAGAGGTAAGGAACTGACCCATTCTGACCTGATGCAGACGACAGAGGCTGTTCATGGTGGGCTCCTGTAGACTTCAGAGCTGGCACATAACCAGCCCTTGAAAGGGAACATGCCAAGCTGCTCAGGGTGGAAATAAGACCAACCTATTGCATTTTGGCTTGTGAGCCTCCACGCTTCTGAGTGGACTAGACTGACGCTGGACTCCTATAAATCCAGCTTGTTCATGAGACTGGCTCCTTCCAACCAAAGAGTGGTGGAAAAATCCAGCACTCTTTGTCTGTTCTTATAGGTGTCCCCATAGTGGTTCTGCAGTGTGAACATTGGCATGGGGGGCAGGGTGTCTAGAACATTGCCTCTGATTACACCCCAGTGCCCTCGCACTGGCCCCAGAAAGTCTAAGAGCTTAACGCTGAGTCAGTTACTAGTGCTGTCAGTTCAGGCAGTTGTTCCTTTAACCAGGCTTCAACGCTACCGGCATTTATCCACCTTCAGAGGAGCCACCTGCTTTGGGTTGCTGGTTCCTTGCTTTTGAGCGCACACAGACTTAGAGCCTGATCCAAAGCCTCTGAAATCAATGGGAGTCTTCCCCTGACTTCTAGGGGCGTGTGGCAGACCCCTGCTGCCGCCTGGGTATGATCTTGCACCATTAACGTCAATGGGCAAAGGGTCAGGCCCCAAAAGAGGCTTGACTTAAGAGGGCTCTCCCCTTCTTGGGACAGGCCTGTAGCACTCCTGCTTCCAGTCAGGAGATCAGAGGGGCAGCTGCTAGCCCCCTGGTGAGTCCATGGGACACAGGCAGGTCCAAGCAGTTCAGCCACAGTATTTTAGTAAGTTGCAGGGTGTAGGAGGCAGGACGAAATAAAGCTTGTAAGCTGCTCCCTGGACTCTCGTTTTTGTGATGTGTGCCATTGGTCCAATCTGCTACACTCCAGAGGCAGATAGCTCCACATGCTGTCTGCAGTTCCACATGCCCTGGGTCTAATATCCCATTGCTGAGTGTCTATTGAATAATTTGTTTTAAACTGAGTTTACTCTGTATCCTGCATTATATCTGCTTTCCCAGCCTTCACCCCACTCCTTCCTTCTGCTCCTACCATGGTGCGTCCTTCCTGCGCTATTTTCAGGAGCTAGTGTTTGGTTTTCTTTCACTCCTCTCTCTTTCCCTCCGTCTAGCTCAGTGCAGGGAAAGAGGGAAGTGCATCTTTCTCCAGGACCTCCCCTAAAAATGTCTCATTCTCTTCTCCTTTCCTATTTAGCCCCTCAGTCTTTCCCATCCAGTCACCTCTCCTCACTCTGGTTCCCTTTCTCCTTTGGCTCTTTCCTCAGTGGCTCCTGGCTGCTCCTCAGCATGGCTCCGCATCCACACACCCAGGGAAAGGAGCAGTGGCTCCTCAACTCCTCCTCCACATGCAGTGGCTACAGCAGCCAGCAAAGTGAAGGAGGCCCTGCCAGAGTGGGAGGGAGGCTGAGTGGACCAAGGACACAGCCTGGAAGCATCTTGCCCACCAGCAAGAGATGTCTGTAGTTAGTCTGAGAATGGTGATCTGCATGCTATCCCCTGTCCAGCTCCTTCATGCAGAGCTGGGTTGAGGCACAAGGCTATGCAGAGTGCCATGGAGTTGGGCAGTGTCTGACTCCCGGCTTTCAGGTGAAAGGAGAAAACGACTAGTTCTCAGGGAGGCGAAGACAGGCCTAAAAACACAACCTGAGCGTAACTGATGCAGAGCTGCCTGCTTGACTGCGCTGGAAGCCTGGAAAAAAGCTCTGAGGTGTGTCCTACCCTATGTGTCTCCACGGTGTTGATTCCAGAGGTGCTGCTCTAAGGAGCCCTAACAACGCTGCCCCAGCAGAGAATGAGGTGAGTGGTATTGGGGTTTTTCCAGGGGTCCCTTGTTGCCACCACTCCATCCTGGCTCTGCTAGGTTGGTATTGGCCGGAGCCCTCACACACCACACAGGCCTCTGGGTGGCTGGGGCACAAATTCCCCCTCCTTCAGGACAGACCCGAACTCCCTGATGCCTGGGTGGTCCAGGGAGACCCAGCATGCCCCCAGAGGAGATGATGTGGCAACCTGCCCACCCCATCCCACCAACCCATCAGATGGCTTGCGAGTAGGAGCCAAAACAGGGGTGTGGCAAGGGGTGTGCCTAGGATGCCAGAATGCTTTAATCCAACCCTGCTTTAGGGCTTGTTTACACATACACATTGCAGTAGAGCTTGATGACTACTCTATCTAATGCTTCTCCCATGGGCGTAGGTGTTCCACCTCCCTGAGAGGCGATAGCTATGTCAATGGGCAGTGCCCACCTGGTGACGTACCACTGCCTACATAGGGAGTTTGGTCAGTATAGCTGTGTCCCTTGTGGGGTGGGGGAGTGGACGTAGTTATACTGACAAAAGTGTGCAGGGTAGACCAAGCCTTAGTGCAGCTTGCTTTTGCAGCAGGAGGATCTAAGGTCCCATCAACAGCAGCACTGGAAGATCTAAGTGATCATTCCTGAGTTGCCATGGTTTTGTTACAATGGCTCCTCTTTACAGCATGGCAGGTACTAGATTCCATCAGCAAGTCATCTGAAGGCTCATGAACGTGTCTACGTTTGCTAAAGGCACATGTTGCCAAGAGCAGAAGTCAGTTGAATTTTACCATGGAACTGTGCCCCGCCTTCTAGCAATATAGCACTGAAACTTTATCATGTCTTTTTGCGTGTCCTCTGTCATGTGAGCAAGTTGTACAGAAAGTTTAGAACTAACACAGCCCAATCTGTGGCCCGATGTGACACGTAGGGTTGCCAGTTTAGGTTAGATGTATTCCTGGAGGCTTCATCCCATGATAATCTTTCATTCCTGGAGGCTCCAGGACAATCCTGGAGGATTGGCAACCCTAGTGATGGATAGATGTGTGTGAGAGAGAATTCTCTCTCTCTCTATCACTCCAATTAAATTGCCCTCTAAATCTTAAGATTTTTGCTTCTAATTAACAAAACCGATCAGGAGAGAAGATCTAAAACAAATATGTTGAAAGGCTTGGTTAAGGGTTATGGGCCAGATCCTCAGTTGGTTTAAGCAGGATGAGGACCTGGTCATATGCCTTCTATCAATTGTCACAGGTTCGGTGTTTTGTAGACTATATACAACAGAAAGTAACTGTTGGTTGCTTAGGTTCTTTTCTGCTTATGTTGCTGGCTGTTTATCTTGAGCCGCCTTAACTGTTAAACAACATGGTGTTTGTACACGAGTATATTTGTAAGTCCAAACTGATCCCTGGTGTAACTCCATTACTTTGAGAGGTGTTACACCGGGGTTGAATTTGGTTGATAACCAGGGCCACGGGGGCTGCTGTGTCCTTAAATTGCACTGCTTGTGAAAGTGGCCTAAGTTATAAGGTCACTGACAATCTTTTAGGCCTACACGTGGACTTCCCTTGGCAGTTGTCCCATATTGCATTGCAGCCATAGGTTATTTTTTTTAACCGATGTTTGCAGCAGAACAACATGCAAACTTAACGTCTAGCCCATTCTGCAATCTACTGCACACTGACTGGTCCTGCAAGAGGAAGAGGGGGATGGAGAGCTAGGTCGAGTCTGTGAAGAGGAGGAGTCTGGTGGTCCTCTAGGAGTTAATTTACAAGGGCCCTACTTCTGCAAAGCACAGAAGCATGTTCATTGGCTTCAGCAGAACTTAAACATGGGCTGAAGCATTTTGCTAAATACGGATGGACTTGAGCATATTCGTAAAGCTTAGCAGGTGCTTAAGTACATTGCTGAATCGGGGCCTAAAGTAGGAGGCAGTCTTTTGTCTTATAATTTGCAGCCATGTGAAATGCGTCTAAAACCAGTCCATCACTGGAATAAAAACGAAATGCACTTGGATACCATGGTGAAGGGGCAATCTTATCCAGGTTTTTGTAAGATGCAACACAGCTCTACATGGTCTCTCTGGAAACACCAGACGAATAGCCCAAAGCATTCTGGTTTAAAGAACCTAGGAGTTTTCTGAGATCCTAGAACGGAAGAGTGTTTGAAAGCACAGACCTTCTCTTTTGTTGCTCTAAAGTCTGCATTTTGCTCAGAGATTTGCCCCCCAAGATAGCAAGTTTCTTGCCTGTGTGAATTTTAGGGCTGAGTTATAAACTAGGCCACCTGAGTATATAATGGAAATCTCATTCCCCCCCTGCCCCCCCCCCAAAAAAACAACCCCCAACGCTCTAGAGTATAGACTTTAACTGATGCTCAACCTTCCTCCAAGCAGGGAAGTGGTATCCCTATTTCTCAGTTTGGGGGGTGGGGGGGAACAAGGCACAGATAGGTTAAGTTGAATGTCCAAAGTTACACAGTGAGTTTGGCAGAGTCGGACACTAAAATTCTTGGTTCCCAGACCCCTGCTTTAGCCACTGTCTAAGGCTCTATATTCCGGAAGCTATTGCCTTTGCCAGCTAGGCAGCTACAATTAGGTCTAGTAGGCCCCATAATTGCTTTTTCTTATCCGTTGTTAAAGGCCATGGAACGATGTCTTAAGTGTTTAATAATTATCAGTAGCCCAGTGCTTGCCATGAGCAACCCTACAATAACAAACCTGTGTAGGCAATCATGTTTCTGAGCAATCCTGGAACAACAAACCAGTCAGCGTGTCCAGTGGAAGACCGATTTCAGTAAGGGCACAAGGGGTTCTTACTAATGGGAATGCAGACTCTGGGCCAAATCTCCAGCTGTTGTAAATCAGTATAGTGCCACTGACTTCAATGGAGCTCTCCTGACTTAAACCAGCTGATGAATTGGCCCCCATGGTGTTAACTGTAGACTGGCTGGACGGAGGGTCTTGCTAGTGTGAAGTAAGTGGTTGTGTGAGGATAGTCACCAGGCCTGGCTCAAGGCAAAAGGGAAAGTGGGGAGGCCTTTGGCTTATTCTTATGGAACCTGCCCATACTGACACCAACTAAGCAACACCCTCAGAAATTGCTGTCGACTGGTTCCCCCTTTGGGGAAGATGGGATAGCAGTAACATGCTACTTGTGTCTTAAAGTGACTGTGCCCCGCCTCGCTCCCTCACCAAGTGTTTTATTCTGAACCACTGGATGCTAAAGAAAGAGCTGCAAATTGTTTCCTCAGTTTGTCTGTAAAGGGGCCCTTAAAAACCCTGGTGATGCACCTGGTGGAGGGGATTCTGAGTGCTGCACTTTTCCAAGCTAGAGTTTAACATTTAAGTCCTCCAACTTGCTCCTTTCCCCCATAGAGTCAGGGAATCCCGCCTGGTGAGTAGGTCTCAGCTCCTTGCCTGAAGGACTTAGACCCATATGGTTTGTTACAATTACCTGAGCCTAAAGCAAAATAAACACAAGGAGAGAAGATGGGGCACTAGTACGGCCACTTCTACACACACAAGGTTTGTCTTCGCTGCAAAGTAAACCTGGGAGTTGCTGCTGAGCCCTCCTCCTTCCCCACATGCCATCCTCTCGCCCAGGTTTGGTGGTGCTTTTGGCCCAGCTGGAGCTATAAACTAAAACCTAGGTGCTGCTTTCACTTAGGCTGGTAACTGGACCACCTAGCATTGAAGACACAAATTAAATCACTTAAGTTATGATTGTCCTCCAGAGCCTTCCACAATTCCACCTGGGCCCAGGCAAACAGACTAGTTATCTGACAATTCACCAGGAATTCAGCTGCTAAGCTTATTGTAGTGCAAAGACCCATGGGATATGCTCCCAGGCAGGCCCATCGAGAGAAATCTGGGGCCCACTTCCCCCACT
This sequence comes from Natator depressus, assembly GCF_965152275.1. Classification (NCBI taxonomy): domain Eukaryota; kingdom Metazoa; phylum Chordata; order Testudines; family Cheloniidae; genus Natator; species Natator depressus. Next base: position 25,948,537 of record NC_134246.1, read on the forward strand.
TTATTTACACAGACTGAGATGTTCGGGGAGGGGGGCACGGTTTAGCTTGGGGCCCTACTAAAGTTGTCCCCCTTTCATCAGCCCTGTCCCCAGGAGTCCTAATGACACATGGGGGAGTGCAGTACTGGTAACCTGGGTAGAACCTGGCAGTATGGCTGCTCACACCTAAGCTCAGTTAACCAGGTGCCAGCCATCAGGGTTACTTCTGCAGTGAAGACATGCCCACCGTGAGCAGACTAGTTACTACTTTATGGGTGAGCAGGTTCCTTTCATTTCCTGCTCCCTACCCCCATCTATGAACCTCCACAATGAATGGAAGGGGGAAGTAGTTAACAAAAGGCACTTACAGCAACAGGTTCTGCTTTATGTGAAGACCTCCTGAGTGGCCTGCCAATCTTACATAGTGTAATCCAGGGGATGCCCTACAAGATAATGCAGAATGACTTGGGTGGCTCAGTTGCCTAGGGATCAGGTTTGAAATGCCCTGGAATCTCAGGTTTGGGCTTTCAGAGGCAGCCTTCCAAGGCAGAGAAACTGAATTCCATCTAGTTGATGATCGCTTAAGTGAAACCTCAAACTGAGGTCCTTATCTCTCCTGCACAGAGAGATAAGAGCCTGAAAGACCTTTCACAAGAGATAGGGTTGCTTGGGTGTCCTTGGCCAAAACAGCGGGATTCTTTGTTTGTTTGTTTTTTTTACTCCTATTGCAACATCAGGCATAGCTGATGCCAAGCTTGGTCATTCAAGGTTAACTGTAAAGAATGCACAAGGGTCATGCTTAGTGAAGGACGCTTCCGGGCATGTTTGTGTCGTGTGTGATTCTTGCACTTTTGCCAGTACAGCCCACCAGTGGTGCAAGTAGGGCAGTACAGTGTGCTGTACCAATAAGTTACTTACAGCCGGTACGGCGTACCGGAAAGAGACAGGAGCAGCAGAACATGGGGCTGCCGGGTGGGGCTTCCACACAGCTGTGTCTCCTGAGTCCTGTCCGGGGTCTGTACAGCAGCCCCACCAGAGGACAGGGGTGGGGGCAGCACAGCCGCACCAGAGGAGCTACCGGCGTGCGGCCGCCCAGCAGTCCCACGTTCTGCTCCTTCGGCCCGCGGTTCCCAGGAGAGGCCTGCGGTTCAGGGCGATCCTGGGAACCGCAACGGCGAAAGGAGCAGAACCCCATGCCGGCAGCTCCTCTGGCGCAGCTGTACCACTTCCCCTCCCCCCGAGCCCTGTCCTCCGGCGGGGCTGCTGTACAGACCCCGGACAGGACTCAGAAGATGCAGCTGCATAGCAGGGCTGGGGATGGTATAGCCGTGCCAGAGGAGCTGCCAGAGTGGGGCTCGGTTGCCAGTATGGCTGAAAAAAATATTCTCTTCTGTCAAAGGGAGCTGGTTTGCAGCTCTTCTGCTGTCTGGGTTTTTATCCCAGTTGTGGAGACGCTGCTGGGTCCTGTCTACACTAAGTTGCATCTGTTGTAACTAGGTCCCCAGAGTCCGTTCTTGTAATGTAGATGGCCTTAGATGCTTTGTCCGCTCCAGTGTTCAGAGTAACGACAGTCTCTTGTCTCCAAATAGATACGCAGGAATCAGTTCACCCACCAGTGAAATGCAGCTAATTCTGGGGTACAACATGGTTTAACAGCATTTGGCAACTGCAAAACCTACATCCATCTAACTGAAATTAAAGGTGGGTGTGTGGAAACTTCCCTAAAAGGGGACACACTGGCATATAGTGGGAGATGCAGTCATATCACTGAGGCCAGCATACAGAGGAGAATGGGAGCATGAACTACAACTTCCAAGAGGCACTATGATGGCAATTCCTAAATGGACAGTTCCAATTTTTGACTTTTGATTGGGAAAAAAAGTCAAACTTTTTCCACAGGGGAAAGACTCCTCCCCTAATTCTTTCCAACCAGTTCTAGTGTTTAGCACAGTGTAAAAGACTGTGATAAACTCCCCACAAACTCTTCCCTCTTAACAGAACTCCACAGCTGCTTTGTGGAGCACTGTGTAGGGCACCCAGGGAAAACTCCTCCAAAAAACCGCACAGGTTAGCAGACTCCTGTAGGCTTGGGACAGCATCCCATCACTTGGCTAGGTGAGCAGTCTGGCCTTGGCCCTGCCTGTGCATCGCTTCCTCGAGACTAGGAGCAAAGTGTCATAGTGTGAGGTAGGGATTGGAGTACATAAATCTACTCCCCCTTCCCAGCTGCAAAGGAAGCTAGCCATGGAGTGACAGTTCAGACTATCTGTGGATGACCCTGGGTAGGGGACATCTGCTCACAGTCTGACAGTTAAGGGACTACACTATGCCGGGTGAATGGACAAAAGCTTCGTTGTGTTTGGGCTGGAGAGAGAGGGGGAAAAAAACCAAACACAGATGGGGCTGGTGCCACCAAGTTCTGTGTGATACAAGGTGCCATCTGTGAGACATCGACCTCAAGCCTCAGAGCGGCAATTCACTGTATGCAGAAGAAACACCCCGTTCTCCCCTGCATATGAGCAAGTACAATCACTGTGGTACAACATTTTGGCTGACACTTGGTTTGGGCTGGGGCTCCGGAGGCGGGAGACTGTTATTGTGGTCTCAAGGCACAAGATACAACCTGACCTACCTTAACCCTTATCTGCCCTCAAAGGATTATAAATTCCTCTGGGTTTTTCTTCTCTCCACCTGCCGAACTCTGCTAATCCCATGCAGAATTTTCCACAGTTTTGTATAGGTTGTTCTCCAGTCAGTACTGCCTTTTCCCTAGGTTGGCCCTTACCCTTAAGACTGACTCAGGAACTGGCAGCAAAGGAAGGTGGGCCAACTGGAGTGGCCCCAACAGAAGGAAGAGGACCAGTCAGAATTCTGAATCCTGGCCCGTCCTCGGTTTCCAGCACCAAGAGACTACCTCTTCCCTGCCACAGCAATCCCCAGTGGCCAGACCCACCGTGGAAAATAAGCAGTCTTCAAATGACACCCCCTGAAGGCTAAACTTGCTTCTTAAGGGTTACGGTTGTCATCGCTCTTCTGAAAAATCTAACCATTCCATATTTTTAAGCACTTAAACAGATTCAGATAAGAGCTTGTTTATAGGCTTTATTTTTTCCCATAGAGCTGCATACATAATTAGCTTTTTTTTGTGAATCACTGTCTCTGCAAATAGCCCTAGAAGCTAAGAATAGGAGAAAGGAATGGCAACAAAGACCTATGATGCATAGGAATGCTGCTGAAGCTAGGAGTGGGAGTCTGTTTCTTCGTAGCTAACAGGGGCAGCAGATTTTGAATCGCAGGCTGTAATACTATTCAGAAAATGGCACCAGGATCCCAGAAACTTTCCATAAATACTACACAGCAGGACAGGGACTGACGACAAACACTACATTCTTCCGAAGCTGAGCTAAGAATACCCCGTACAGTCGTCAGTATAATGCACTGGAGGCACCAATCGAGTGCATGCCTATGATGCTCTTGGGAAATGCTGTTTTCAGCTATTTCTACAAAAAAAGACACACAAATAATTCTTCCCTTTGGTGCCTATAATCGTCCTATTCTTGGAGATCAAAATGCTATGCCATGAAAGAACATCTTGGGATTGTGACATTTAACTAGAGCAGGATTCTTAAGCAGATGGTTTTGGGAACTATATTAACCCCATAGCTCTTCAAGACCACACCTGTGTTTTATGTGCTTGAGTAATCGCCCTCACCTGTAGGTCAGCAGCAGCACTTGAGCATGGGCCCTTTGATGCCATGGCACACACCTCTAAACACCACTAGCTAAAGGAAAAACTCCATTATATGGCAACAGCAGTAAGGCTAATAGCCGCTGAAGGGGGATGCAATACATACTTTACGTTTATTGCTCTAGCAAACAAGATAGGGTGAGGAGCTCTATGCAGCCTTCCAACATTGTGGTCACCCAGACAGTAATAAGTTTTTTGGATGGGTAAGTGACATATCAATATCTTCATTAGCATCAATCTTCACAGCAAAGGGTGGGGGAGCAGACCTTGTTCCTGGGCTCGTAAGTCTTCAGAGCAGCTTTGCAAGGCTGGGTTAGTGCATTTAGTCCATCATTATTTAAAAAATCTCTGCAGATCAACCTCAGTGTCCATAAGTGGCTGCCAACTAACAGTGAACTAAATCCACTAATGCATTTCCCAAAGGGAACTTTGTCCATGTTAATTGATGCCCAAAGTTAGCCAATTTCAGGATTAGGATCTATGTAGAGCCATCGACTCCAGTGGCATGTCACTTGGGCTCAAGGGTCAGTCTGTGAAGATTGAATTCAGGCTCGGGGCCTTATCAGTTATTAAATGCTGAAGAGATGCTCTGAAGTTGGGAAATCTAATATGAAGAAAAATGTTTTTTATCAGTAAGTTTTACATTCAGTGGAGAAGACCACTTTTGCTTTGATCGCTCACATACTGTGGACCAAGGCACTCTGGCATTGTGCAGGAGAACCAGAAAAATGAAACTATCGAGTTTTTCCCCAAGCTGAGTGAAATGCAGAAGGCAAACAAACATCATACATGGGTTTTATAGCTATTTCAAGTGACAAAATAACCACTCTAAATAACTTGTGGTGGAGGGAAAGAAAGGTGTGGGGGGTTTTTCACCCTCCCCAAAAATGTCATGCTTGGCAGCATCCCTTTAAGAATCCTGTCCCAACACCTCGCTGAAGTTGATAAGTTTTGTTCTGTCACTGAAGTGGGCACAGGGGTATTCTCACCCTTGTGGGTGAGAAGTCGAGGGAAGTACAAACCCTGGGCATACAAATACTCTGCAACTCCCACAGTGAAAACAGCTTTGCTGAAAGCAACACCCAATGGGTCAAATTTGTCCCTGATATAAATCCACTGGAGTCCGTGGCACTTCGCTGAGGATAAATTTAATGCATTACATGCTGTATGTAGAGAAAAGTCAACAGTGGACTTCAAGTTATTACCCAGAAGTCTGGGGTTTGTTCAACAGGCTGGGATAGAGACTGGGAGTAGATGGGTCATTACACAAAGTAAAACTATTTCCCCATGTTTATTCCCCCTCCCCCCACCCCCACCCCTCACTGTTCCTCAGATGTTCTTGTCAACTGCTGGAAATGGCCCACCTTGATTATCACTACAAAAGGTGGTCCCCCCACCTCCCCCGCGCTCTCCTGCTGGTAATAGCTCACCTTAAGTGATCACTCTCCTTACAGTGTGTATGGTAACACCCATTGTTTCATGTTCTCTGTGTATATAAATCTCCCCACTGTATTTTCCACTGAATGCATCCGATGAAGTGAGCTGTAGCTCACAAAAGCTTATGCTCAAATAAATTGGTTAGTCTCTAAGGTGCCACAAGTACTCCTTTTCTTTTTGCGAATACAGACTAATACGGCTGTCATTATGCAAGGCACTGAATTTAGCCGTATGGAGTGGAAATCTATCAACTTCATGAAAAAACTCGTTCAGATACAGACAGACATCCTCTTCCTTTCCAAATGCAAACAGATGGACATCATACCAAAAGGACTGAAGGTAAAAAATCCATTACAATCTACATACCACACAGACTATGCTGACAGCTTGTGCCACAAGCTCTCAAAGAAACTGCGGAATCACCTGATCAACATCCTCTACAGCAAACAGGGAAAGATTAAGAATGAGCTCTCAAATCTGGATACTCTCATAAAAAACCAACCTTCCACACCAACTTCCTCGTGGCTGGACTTTACAAAAACTAGACAAGCCATTTACAACACACACTTTGCTTCTCTACAAAAGAAAAAGGACACTAAGCTCTCTAAACTACTACATGCCACAAGGGGCTAAAACAGTGGTTCCCTTAATCCACCCAGCAATATTGTTAATCTATCCAACTATACTCTTAGCCCAGCAGAAGAATCTGTCCTATCTCGGGGCCTCTCCTTCTGCCCCTCCACCCCCACGAACATGATACTGTTCTGTGGTGACCTAGAATCCTATTTTCGACGTCTCCAACTCAAGGAATATTTCCAACACACCTCTGAACAACATACTACCCCACAGAGACCTTCCTACCGAGACTACAAAAAAAGAAGGATTCTAGGTGGACTCCTCCTGAAGGTCAAAACAACAGACTGGACTTCTACATAAAGTGCTTCCGCCAACGTGCATGGGCTGAAATTGTGGAAAAACAGCATCACTTGCCCCATAACCTCAGCCGTGCAGAACACAATGCCATCCACGGCCTCAGAAACAACTCTGACATCATAATCAAAAAGGCTGACAAAGGAGGTGCTGTTGTCATCATGAATAGGTCGGAATATGAACAAGAGGCTGCTCGGCAGCTCTCCAACACCACTTTCTACAAGCCATTACCCTCTGATCCCACTGAGGGTTACCAAAAGAAACTACACCATTTGCTCAAGAAACTCCCTGAAAAAGCACAAGAACAAATTCGCACAGACACACCCCTGGAACCCCGAGCAGGGGTATTCTATCTGCTACCCAAGATCCATAAACCTGGAAATCCTGGATGCCCCATCATCTCAGGATTTGGCACCCTGACAGCAGGATTGTCTGGCTGTGTAGACTCCCTCCTCAGGGCCTACGCTACCAGCACTCCCAGCTATCTTCGAGACACCACTGACTTCCTGAGGAAACTACAATCCATCGGTGATCTTCCTGAAAACACCCTCCTGGCCACTATGGGTGTAGAAGCCCTCTACACCAACATTCCACACAAAGATGGACTACAAGCCGTCAGGAACAGTATCCCCGATAATGTCACGGCAAACCTGGTGGCTGAACTTTGTGACTTTGTCCTCACCCATAACTATTTCACATTTGGGGACAATGTATACCTTCAAATCAGCGGCACTGCTATGGGTACCCGCATGGCCCCACAGTATGCCAACATTTTTATGGCTGACTTAGAACAACGCTTCCTCAGCTCTCATCTCCTAATGCCCCGCTCTACTTGCGTTACATTGATGACATCTTCATCATCTGGACCCATGGAAAAGAAGCCCTTGAGGAATTCCACCATGATTTCAACAATTTCCATCCCACCATCAACCTCAGCCTGGACCAGTCCACATAAGAGATCCACTTCCTGGACACTACAGTGCTAATAAGCGATGGTCACATAAACACCACCCTATACCGGAAACCTAGTGACCGCTGTATTTAACCGCATGCCTCCAGCTTTCATCCAGACTACACCACACGATCCATTGTCTACAGCCAAGCTCTACGATAAAACCGCATTTGCTCCAACCCCTCAGACAGAGACAAACACCTACAAGATCTCTATCAAGCGTTCTTACAACTACAGTACCCACCTGCTGAAGTGAAGAAACAGATTGATAGAGCCAGAAGAGTTCCCAGAAGTCACCTACTACAGGACAGACCCAACAAAGAAAATAACAGAACGCCACTAGCCATCACCGTCAGCCCCCAACTAAAACCTCTCCAACGCATCATCAAGGATCTACAACCTATCCTGAAGGACGACTCATCACTCTCACAGATCTTGGGAGACAGACCAGTCCTTGCTTACAGACAGCCCCCCAACCTGAAGCAAATACCAGCAACCACACACCACACAACAGAACCACTAACCCAGGAACCTATCCTTGCAACAAAGCCCGTTGCCAACTGTGTCCATATATCTATTCAGGGAACACCATCGTAGGGCCTAATCACATGAGCCATACTATCAGAGGCTCATTCACCTGCACATCTACCAAGGTGATATATACCATCATGTGCCAGCAATGCCCCTCTGCCATGTACATTGGTCAAACTGGACAGTCTCTACGTAAAAGAATAAATGGACACAAATTAGACGTCAAGAATTATAACATTCAAAAACAGTCGGAGAACACTTCAATCTCTTTGGTCACTTGATTACAGACCTAAAAGTTGCAATTCTTCAACAAAAAAACTTCAAAAAGAGACTCCAGTGAGAGACTGCTGAAATGGAATTAATTTTCAAACTGGATACAATTAACTTAGGCTTGAATAGAGACTGGGAGTGGATGGGTCATTACACAAAGTAAAACTATTTCCCCATGTTTATTCCCACCCCCCACTGTTCCTCAGACGTTCTTGTCAACTGCTGAAAATGGCCCACCTTGATTATCACTATAAAAGGTTCTCCCCCCCACTCCCCACCCCCGCTCTCCTCCTGGTAATAGCTCACCTTAAGTGATCACTCTGGTTACAGTGTGTATGGTAACACCCATTGTTTCATGTTCTCTATGTATATAAATCTCCCCACTGTATTTTCCACTGAATGCATCCGATGAAGTGAGCTGTAGCTCACGAAAGCTTATGCTCAAATAAATTGTTAGTCTCTAAGGTGCCACAAGTCCTCCTTTTCTAAAAGCACCATGGTTTAGCGTGTGGATTTTTAGAAGCCACCTTGGTCTCCTTTTGATGCAGATATGTAACAATATTAATAGGAGTACCTGTGTATATGTATATCAAGGGATGAACAAGCCAATAGCTCATTTTTATGTAAAAGCATAAGACTGAGTGCTAATCTGGAACATTTTACTTTCAAGATACAAAGGTCTCAATCCTGCAATGAGCACCATGGGCTTGGAGCCCTGTATCTGCACAGCACCCAAGTAGGGCTCTGTGGATGTATGGTTGATCTGTCTGGGCTGAGCTTATTGTAGGATCAGGGCTAAAGAAATCATTTATTATAACTCAGATGTCTTTACTCTTGGCGGCAAGCACTAGATATTAGTGCAAAATTATTCCTTAAAGAAAAACTGCTGGCATCTCATACATTCATTCAGATATTCAGTGATTTTGATGTAAACCATGGAATGTTTACTGTGACAATTGGAATTTTTTTTTTTAAGCAGGTCTCTCTGCTGCTATTGGGAAGAAGGGTGGGGGGGAACTTACTGAAGGGCAAAGTTGCTGTGTTTTTGTTTGTTTTTTAATACATCTGAGACTAAATGTGGCAGAATTATAAACTAGATTATTCTATTACTGGAACACCTAGGAGCCCTAGTCATGAACCAGGTCTCCATTGTGTGAAGTGCTGTACAAACAGAACAAAAAGACAGTCCCTGCCCCAAAGAGTTTACAATCGAAATATGATCCAACAGATGGACACCAGCTGATGGGGGAACACAAGGAAACACGGTGACAATATTGGTTAGTTTGATAGGCTGTGGTCCCAGTGCACCAGTAGCCTAACCATTGTCAAGTTTTTTGTTTGTAGGTATTGTGGAAAAGGAGAGCTTTTTAAGGAAGGGAAGGACTAGGGTGAAACTCGCCCCTGGGCAGAACACAAAGCCCCACAAAAATTTTAATCACGGCTTCTGATACAGAGCATGTCCTTGTCTATGCTTGCAGAAAACCATGGTCAATACCTGTTCAGCTGCGCCCATTATTGACATCCCTGGCCAGCAGTGGGTATTTCTTGTAGCAGGGACAGTGCTTTAATCTCCCTACACTTAAATGGCATCTAGCCCTTGGTTTGGGCTCTGAGTGGGTGGGGGATGTATCTAGCCCCTAGATTCTGTCTACAATAGGGAAATTTACAAAATGATTCCCCCCCACACTTCTGACCCCAGGGCTTCTACTAGTTCTAGCACTGATGAACCGAAGCTAAACTCCCTTTCCCCATTGCTAAGAACCCACAACTAGAGCCAGATTTTCAAGGGCTCAGCATCTCGCAGCTTTTATTGCTCTGGCCAGTTAATAATGTAGGTGACTTAAAGGAAGCTGCTGACTGCTCAGCCCTTATGAAAATCTGGCCCCTAGAGTAGACGATGATCTAATGACTTCTAACCACCTGAAAAGCAAGTGGTAAGAACAGGTCCAGCAGCCAGAATTTGCCTGCAGTAGGGCTAATGTGCATCTAAACAAGTTCAGCTGAACAGTGAGATTTGTGGCTGTTCCTGTAAACTTCCATAGTGCAGAGAGGGTTGCAGCATACACTTCAATGTGCCAGTGCCGGTATTTGCATCGGTCAATCTGCTAAGGCCTAACATGAAAGACACCAGGGCCTTCAGCAGAGCATTTAAGCCTATGCCTAAATCCCACTGAAGTTAATGAGACTTCATGCATGCGCTTAAGTGCTTTGCTGAATCGGGGTCTAAAAATCTAACTAGTCAAAACTTCAATAAGATGGGATGTGCAGGATTTAGCTTAAATAGATCTGTAACTAGCATTTCATGATGGCAGCATTTCCAGCCCAAATAACTTATAAGAAAGGGATTACACCAGTTTTGCATGGGATCCATTTGAAAGTTGTTTGATCTCAAAAAGTTTTTGAGTTTCAGACCTACTCAAGCAGCTGCAAATAATGTTTTTAAAGTATTTTCTCTCTCCCCTCCCCTATTAGCTATATTTATGGAGCCGCCATACCACTAAAATAACTTTCCTATTTATTTTTTCTAGTTAATGGAGCAATCTAGGATCTGCATTACTGATTAGGTATTAAAGGATATTTCATGTGGAACATTTTTATCCAGCCATAGCGTTTCATTTCACTCAAGTACTATGGCATAGCTGAACATTTTGTCATCTTAATGGTATGAAAAAAAATAGGTTAGGTTTGCTAATCTGCATGTGACGATACCAAATTATATATAGCCATTAATATAGCTCAGTGAAGCAACCTCTGAGTTCTGGCTAGCAGTGTAGCTAGCGCTAAGGATAACTTCCTAGAGCAAAGGTGAGTGTTAATATCTCCCCCCCTCCCCCTTGCTCAGCCTTATTCAGTTGAGCAGCCTGACCTTGCCTTGCTCGGTAAGGCAAAGATAAAAATATTACCCACTGTCTTTTGCCTACAAAGCTGTCAAAGGAATGTGCTGCAAACCAGCACTGAGGACATTACATCCCTCAGCACAGGTCAAAAGAGGACAACTTCAGTATGTGTTGTGGAGGAGGGCTGGGTTCCAATGTCATATGCAAATCACGCGCACGTCACCACAGGCTTCCAGCCAATGGGAATAGAGATCCGCCTTTAATCTTAATCCGTTGGTGGAGAAACAAACAACAAATAGAGACAAGGGGGTATTGACTGGAGCGGTGCAACTGGCCACCAGTTGTTTTTTTCTGCAGACGCGGGGGGGCGGGGGGAGGAGAAATCTGCCCCCTTCCAGGAGCCGGGGCTTTGTTCCTATTTATGTTCTCGAGGAGGAGGCGAGCCAGGAGCCACCCTCCTTGGCACCTCTGCCAGTTTCCAAAGAAGGGTAGATGGTGCCGGACAAACACCCAGCCCCGTGGTGCCCATACCACGGCTCTGGACAGCCTCTGTCCTTCCCTAGGCAGGCTTGGTTGCCAAAACCCGAGCGGATCTGGTGCAATTCGCACTCTCTTGTGCATGCAAGCGAGAAATGCTAACCCTGCAGTGAAGGAGGGGGCGGGGGGAGGGAAGAAATGGGAAATCGATCAGGAAACAAGCCAGGCACCAACTTCGCTTTGCCCATCCACTGTAAACGCCTGCGGGGGAGAGTAGTGTATTAGCCGAACAGAGACAGGCCCGATTTGGATCGTCTCAGCATAAGCCGCTGTCTCTGGCTCGGAGAAACAGCTTGAGCCAAAGCAGCAGCCGCAGCACGTCACCCCTCTGACCTGCAGTTGATTAGGATGTACACTTCCCACTCGCCTGCTATGACCTAAACGGGCTCTCTGCTCCCCTCCCCTTCTCTTCGTGTGCAGTACTGATTTATACCCCACTGCTTGTGGCAAAAGGGAGTCGAGACAAACGGCTCCTCCTGCATATGAGCTGGAAAGAGAGGAATACACCCGCCGGATCCCGAGTCCCAGTGCATTGTTTTTGGCGACCTCGTATGTCTTTTGTTTAGTACCAAATCCAAGCAAAATCACCATCTTATGTAGTTAGGAGGATTGGGGTTTAGCTGGGGCCATTTGCTCTCACAAACCTGCCTCGACATTATGATCCCCCACGCCCGCCCCATTATTGGCAAGCCAAGGAGAGAGAGAGAGAGACTCTTGTGTGGTTGAAGTAAGTAAGAGCCTCTCTCCAGATCCAAAATGACCCTGTTCTTTCACCCTGGTCACTACAGGCCACGGTTGATGTATAAAAACAACAAAAGACCAACCTCTCTTCATAGCTTAATAGTCTCTGTTTGCTGTAACTCAGGAAAGCTTATGCTCAAATAAATTTGTTAGTCTCTAGGGTGCCACAAGTCCTCCTTTTCTTTTTGCGGATACAGACTAACACGGCTTCTACTCTGAAACCCAACAAGGTAATGAGCTCTTTTCTCCCTTCCACCCAACAGCCACCTCAAATCGTAATGCACACAACGTACTAAAACACAAAGAGATGCTCCTGCCTGCACACAGCCAGCTAAATACAAAGGGACCTTAAATCACACACCAGCGAGAAAATAGATGGCTCTTAAATCTTAATACACCTTCACACCGAGATTTTAACACACACCCAACCCATTCAATTCAGAGGGAGAGAGAGAGATCTTAAAAACGTAAACAACATTTTTTTATATATATATATATATACTGCCCGCAGTACAAAGAGATGGCTCTCAAGTTTGAATTTAGCCGGCCACATTTCAGAACAGAGGATGGCACTTACCTTACCTTTAATGTCAGCAATTATTTTGTAAACAACACCGCAAGAAACCCACAAGATTTTTAAAATATCGTAAAGCACCAGCTTCAGGCAGTCTGTGAGGTAGTTTTAATTAAAATCAACAACAATATTATAAATGGAAATTAAAAAAAAAAGATGCAGGAGGTGGTGGTGGTGGTGTGTCTGTTCTTCTCAGAAGATATGCACCATTGCAAGCTGTTGGCGGCGGCTGCAGTTGGGGCCGGACCCTCCCTCCACTGGCTTCAGGGTGATTATTATTATTTTCTGTTATTGCTGCTGATCTCAGACCAGATCAGAAATTAGAACGTCCAAACAGCTGATTGTGGCGTCACAAAGGGGCCAGCCCGTCGAGGGCGTAACCCGGCGGACAAGCAGCCAATGGGAGGCAGAGCTGGGTTGGGGCTGGGCTTCAAGGACGCGCCCCTTCGAGGGGATGGGGGAGGAGCCGGAGCTCCTCCTCGTGAGAGCCGGGACCCGTGTGGAGTCCGGGTGCGGCTGTGGGGGGCTTCCGATTGCCGGCTGCAGCGTGGCACTAGGCAAGGTCCGGGCTGGGGGTGCGGAACTGAGCATGCGCCTCCTCCCCACTCTGTCTTCGGGAGAGAGCAGCAGCCTCCCCCGACCCCAAATGCCAGGTCTTCAGTGGGCTTCCCAGGAATCTGCTCCTTCGCCCCCTTGCAAGCAGGATAAAGGGCAGCCCAGCCCCCGCCTTCTGCCCATCCCACCCACACGGGACTCCCTTCTTCTTCTCTGTCTGACCTTGGGCACGCTGGGTGGCCTCTGCTTTCCCATTTCAGCCCAGTAGCCAAATGCAGGGTTTGGGCAGTACCTTGTTGTAGTGCCCATACAGTGTGTGTGTGTGTGTGTGGCTGTGGATGCTGAATTTAGAAGCAACTGCCTCCTGCCATCTTGTAACTGTTGAGCGGTTTGAAATATGAGCACTTATTACCACCCCCCAGTCCCAAGGTAGGTGAGAGTGAAACCACTTTAATTGAATTTCAGTTGCTTTTTCATGGACACTTCGCACTAGTATTTTGTTATGGAACATAATTAGCCAGGAGGCACATGTGTCTGTATTAGTGCCTGTTCTAGCCATGCACCTAGCTGCTGATACAACACCTTCCCTCCCCTCCACAACTGAGACACAAGGTATATTTGTCTTGTGCTCTCAGAGCGTGCTTACTTAACAAATGCTTACATATTCACTTCTGCAAATTAATTTGGAAATATTGGAAAATTATAGACTTTAACTGATTATAAACCAAACCCATGGTCAGCTGTTTTCTTCATTCCCCTTTTGGTTTTGTTTTGTTTTATGCTTTTCATTAATTTCCATGCTAGCTATCACTACCTGGTTGCAATTTGCAGGCCTGTTTGCTCTTCACTTGGTATATGTGTTTTATCTACTAAAATAATTTGATTCGAATAATGTGGGTAGGTTGAATCCTATTTATATAATTTTTTTTACAAAATTGTAATATAGAGTAGGGAGATGCATTTTTGTCTTCAAATCTTGTGATTGTCTTAGAATAGTTTATGATCACAGACTGGACACAAGTCGACAATGTGATGCAGGCACAAAAAAGGCTAATATCATTCTGGGGTGTATTCACAGGAGTGTGATACAGGAGATAATTGTCCTGCTCTATTCTGTACTGGTGAGACCTCAACTGGAGTAGTGGGTCCAGTTCTGGGTGCCACATTTTGAGAAAGATGTGGACAGATTGGAGAGAGACCAGAGGAGAGCTACAAAAATGGCAAGAGTTTTATTAAACCTGATCTCTGAGGAAAGATTAAAAAAACTGGGCATGTTTAGTCTTGAGAAAAGAAGACTGAGGCAGGACCTGTTAAGTCTTCAACTACATTAAGGACTGTTATAAAGAGGATGGGGATCAATTGTTCTCCAGGTTCACTGAAGGTAGGACAAGAACTAATGGGCTTAATCTGCAGCAAGGGAGATGTAGGTTAGATATTAGGGAAAAACTTTCTAACTGAACTCTGGAATAGGCTTCCAAGGGAGGTTGTGGAATCCCCATTACAGGAGGCTTTTTAAGAAAAAGGGTAGACAAGTACCTGACAGAGATTGTCCAGGTTTACTTGGTCCTGCCTCAGTGCAGGGGGCTGGACTTGATGATGTCTTGAGGTCCCTTCCAGCCCTTCATTTCCATGATTCTCGGAAGGATGAGCACGTACCGTATCATGCACCACTTTGAGGAATATGGAATGTTATATATGGAGTGACATGTACATTGAAACCACCTTCATGAAGCCAGAGACTATCAAGAACGGTGCTCTTAGCCTCCACTTAGGCAGCAGGCTGGTGGAAGACACTGCAAACATAAATGACACCAATGAGGCACAAATACAGGAGATCCTCAAAGAGGAAATGAAGTCAAGGATTGCTGCAGATGCAATTGATAGAGAGGCCATTACTAAGAGGCTAGAGTTGTGCATTGATCCTTGAGACCCCACTAAGCACCCAGAGGCAATAGTAAACATTGTTTGTGGTTGACTGGTGGTGCCACTCTATGTAGATGACGCGCTTACAGTTTGAATTCACCAAATGCAAGAATTTGAACTTAGCTGGCCTACAGGGTTCTATGACAGAATGCCAAGGCTACTAGAGACACT
Organism: Natator depressus; assembly: GCF_965152275.1. Classification (NCBI taxonomy): domain Eukaryota; kingdom Metazoa; phylum Chordata; order Testudines; family Cheloniidae; genus Natator; species Natator depressus. Next base: position 25,963,722 of record NC_134246.1, read on the forward strand.
GGCAGTGACAAAAAAGCATGTGTAGGTTGAATCATAGAATATCAGGGTTGGAAGGGACCTCAGGAGGTCATCTAGTCCAACCCCCTGCTCAAAGGGGGACCAATCCCCAAGTTTTGCCCCAGATCCCTAAATGGTCCCCTCAAGGATTGAACTCACAACCCTGGCTTTAGCAGGCCAATGCACAAACCACTGAGCTATCCCTTCCCCCAATTTGTTGAGCTAACAAAGATATTTGACACTAACCTTATATATTAAAGACTGTTAGGCCTATAAGCAAGTTCATGACAGATTGATATCAAGAATATTTCAACACCATGAGTTGGCTCCTGTATCAATGTCAGTGTGCAGGGACTGGTGACATGAGGGCTGCCAAGGCTAAGTCTAACCTAAAGAAGCAGCTGCAGAGAGAGGTGTCAACTAGACAAACTTCAGAAGAAGTCCTTTGCATAGTCATTGCCAGTTCCACAGTTCTTTGGGTAGTACAGTGGCCAGCAAATTGTTTCAAGGACTTTGTGACTGATTTCAGAGTTGACACTGTACACGAGTTAGTAGAAGATGTTGCATATCTTGTTTTTGACAAGTACAAAGACTTCAGCACAAAGGGTGTCACAAAATCTACAGAGCTGCGGAGCTACAGAAGCAAGCAGAGTGCCTGAGTTGAGTGCAAAATACACAGTTCCCTCCACAGAAAGTCATCTTGACAGTTACTGAAAATAAGAAACTGTTGATTGGCACGTTTGGTACAGAACTCAATCAAGACAAGAAGTTGCAGCAATGATACACTAAACCACAAGCTAGTCATCACAGGCAGAGACAACACCCTGCTGAAACAAACCAGGAAGATGTGGTGATCAACAGGGAAGATGTGGCCATCTTGCATGAGGAAGCTGACAACATCCTTGTACAGCAAATGGTAGATTTATTATCAGATGACACTGACGTATATCTTATTCTTGCACTGTTACCTTGAACAGGGCCTAACATCTTTAGTGACGATAGAACCCTAGTCCAAGAGCGAGCAGTAATAGACATCCCATGTTGCTGCAGAGCACCACCAGAACACCGTACCAGGACTGCACACTCAGGCTGTGAGATGGTACCTACCTATGTTGGCTTCAGCAAAGTCACTGTGTTGCAGATTGTGTGAACTGGATACTCCCTCTCTCTGCTGACATCAGTGCAGCAGTGCCTGATGCCATTGGACAGGCAACTGAATTCATGCCTGCAGGCTACGGACAATTAAATTGTGCCACCATGTCAGAAGCATGGCAGAAATCACGGGCAGCAAAATTCAGCAAGCGTACCTCATCAACACCAGAGCTTAGCTCTTTACCACCAACTGAAGCATTTCTAGAAAACGAGCTTATCTTCAGGCATGTGTGTGGAAAAGTGCTTTGGCTCTAGATGCACCATCACCTGACCCATTGCAGTGCGGATGGGTACGCGGTGTCTGTTTCCAAAAACTGTACCTGACAACGTCCAGCTTGTTCCTCCAGATATTTTGAAATTAAGCAAGTGCTCTTTTGTGCGTGATGCACCTTCTAGATGTGGATCTAGCCGTGCCAAACTGCCATGTACCGTGTTCTGGGCATGGGAAGGACGCATGGTGTGTTGCAATGAGCTGACAAAATCAGCTTTAGCATTGGCAGATGAAAATGGGGGTGACAAGTACTCACCCACATTACTTCTATCCAGACACTCAACTCTAGTTTGCATGAGAGAGAAACTAGTAATCATTTACTGCATTTTGGAATCATTATATTTGGGTACAATTCATGGTTGTTATTGAATATATACATTTATCATTTGAACAGTTTTCACCTTAGAAAGAGGGGTCAGTGTATCAAATGAAAATTGAGGCCTGTGCTGTACTCCCAATCTCTCTTGTTTTCTGTCTCTGCCATTCAAATACGTATTGCTATTGAGACTGACCATGTTAACTGACCCTGCATTTCACGTACGGGAACGCTTCTGCCTGATTTTTGTATGCCCCAAATCATAAAAACTCTCCCTCGTTAGGATGGATGGTGTGGGAAAGGTTCAATATGTCAAAATGCTCAAGAGTGATCGTGTCGTCAGGTGGACTCTTAAAGTATGGGCTTTGAGATACAGAATCCACACCAAAGACTCCCCACCCTTGTGTGGACCCCAAAGCAAGGTTGCCCAGAGTGGCTGCTGGACTATCTGTAAAATGGGTATTATGATACTTGCAGTGATTCTAAATTCACTAGTGTTTGTGAAGTGCTTTGCTGTTGTGCCAGGGGAGGTGCTTTAGGTAGGGTCTTTTCCTCCCTCCTGTGTTTGTACAGCATCTAGGGTCCTGGTCCATGACTGCGGCTCCTACGTGCTATACTGATGATGAAATATTATTATTTAAGGGAGATAAAGGAGAGGGTCTATGATCCACAGCCAGATTTCTTCTTGTCTCTTTAGCAGCAAGACCTGAGAGGCAAACAACTCACTGTCCATTAGTGGGCCTGGAGGAAAAGATGTGAGCTTTTGGAAGCCTAGTAGGATTTCCACAGCTCCCAAGCAAGGAGCCTAAGGCAAACCATAGTAGAAAGGGAGCAGGCAGCCTAAATCTATCAATGATCTTGGTCGCTTGTGCTTTAATCAGCCACTGTTTAACACAAGAAGAGTCAGGGGAAAAGAAGCAAGTGGTGGGGGTAAGTGGGGAAAGGAAATCACATGGGTTGGGAAATAATGGGAGAGGAGAGAGAGAGAGAGAGAGAGAAACTGCTGAGGAGATAAACCCTGTCCTGCTGGCCCCCGCTCTGTGTCCATGACAGGCAGGGAATGCAACTCCCAGAGGAAACCAGCTGTGCATTTGGGGAGGGTGGGAATCATAAGGGAGACTTAGGGGCAATAATGCCTAAGCCCTGCCCTTAAAGGGGCTTAGGTACCTAACTCCCTTTGGGCTGGGTGTTAGGTGCCAGACAGACAGGGCAGCAGCTATCTCTAGCTGTGATCTCTGTTCCACTGTGTAGAAATACTTCAGTATGCCCTGAGCTGGAGTGAGAATGACTCTATAGCCCTGGGGTTAGGGCACTCATCTTGCACATGGGAGACCCAGCACTTTCCCTGCTCCAATGAATATTTAGTTATTTATACATCGTGGAACATCTTCAACAGAGTATACCTCAGAATACCCCATAGCCCTGTGGTCAGAGCACACTCAGGAGAGGTAGCAGACGCACATTCAAATCCCTAATCTACCTCAGGCGGAGTGGGGATTTGAACCTGAGTTTCCCATGTCCTGTATGAGTGCTCGAACCACTGGGCTAAAGGTTATTAGGGGGATGTGCTGCTGCTTCGTCCTCCTCCTCCTCCATGGGTGTCTCTGGTGTGGGTTTAGATGTGCTCAGTGTGTGCCCACTGGATCAGGCCCCGAGCTCAAGACAGGCAGGGAAACACCTGGTTTGTGAATCCCTCCAGGCCTTAAGCATGAGTTAGGTGCACGATGTCAGGACTTACGAGGCTGTACATGTGACCAGCTGCCAAAATGAGTAGCCTTGAGGACTTCATCAATGGAAACGTAGGTGCCTGCAGCATTTGGCAGCATCTGAGCAAGGGTATTATGAACTCCGCTGGTGCCTAGATGTTGGACTTTGGTGTCTAAGTCTCCCCTGTGAATCTCACATTATCCCTCTGGACACTTCAGGCAAGTCCCAGCTTGCATGGCCAGAAGCCAAAGAAAGTGGTGTGCGTGTGGGGTCTGGACTGCAAGGCACAAAAACATGAGGTTTCTTGGGGCGAAACAGCCTCCAGACTCATGGTGGACAACTCGCTTCCCTGCTCCGCTTTGGTTTCCCCAGAATTAAAACCGCGATAACGATAGTGCACCTTTCTGTAAGATCTGCCTTAGTCAAATACAAGTCATTGGGCTGAATACAGGGGTAAGTGGCGAGATTCTCTGGCCTGCGCTATACGGGAGGTCAGACGAGACAAGCTAATGGGAAGAGTTTTGAGAGCTTCAGAGGGAACGTGCAAAGTGCTTTCATGAACCCCCCGCTCTGCCCCCACAACTGCAGCCTGGGCAACTCGTCCTGGCTTTGGTGCCCCAACCACAGTAACAGCAAGAACTCGACATGTTTGGTGGCCCCAGATTCTGATTTGCCCAGAGCACTGTTTGATCAAAGGCCGAACCTATATGTTATTTCACCTGATCCTGAACGCTTCCCGTGCTGGAGGACAGAAGGAAGCAATACAGGGATGGGACGTCTGTAAAAACAACCCTCTTAGCAAAGCCATTTAAATGGCTGAGTCAAATATGGTAACATTAGGGCTAATTGGGCATCTCTTCTTGTGCAAGCCAGAATTCCTTGAGTGGGAGACAAGGCCAAATTAACCCTAATTGAGTCTTATTTAACCTTAACAATTTAAATAATACTTTGGACACCTGCCACCTTTTAATTGAAGGATCTTTAAGCGGTGTAAAAACACCAGTTAAGCATTGCTGCAGCCACACGAGATAGCTATTATCCCTATTTTACTGCAAGGTAAACTGAGGCACAGAAAGCTAACGTCAGAATGTTCTAAAGTCCAAGTGTCGCTCCTTTTGGGTGCTCCCCTTGAAGTGCTTAGGGCATGATGATCTGGTGACTAATTGGAACTGTAGGTGCCCAGCAGCACTGAAAATTAGGCCCAGGGTGGCTGTAGTGGAGCCCCCAAATGAAGGGAGTTAAAGTAGCTTGCCCAGGATTACACAATTTGACAGTGGCTGAATAGGGATTAGAACCTAGAAGTCCTGCACCCCACTCTCCACCTTAACACACTAGGTCACATGGCAGCCTTTTTTGATTAGGCCAGTGGTCCCCAAACTTTTTTGCTGGCACGCCACCCCACCCCTTACCTGGTCTGCACCTGGGGAATCAGGAGTGGGATTGAGCACGGGGCCGCAGATGGGCGCCGCAGCCGCGTGCCGGGACTACAGTCAGGAGCAGGGCCATGGCTGGGCACTAGGATGGGGGTGGGGACCATGGTTGCAGCTGGATGCTGGGGGCTGGATGGCGCTCCCTCCCCGCTTCCCCATGGGGTCTGGCCTGGGCCCTGCCACACCACCCCTCTTCCCCGAACATTCCTCCAGACCCCCTAGGGGTACATGCCCCACAGTTTGAGGACCACTGGATTAGGCTGTTTTGTTGAGCACCCTGGCTTTATTGCACTAAAATATTCACTTCAGTTTTTTCTAATAAAGTCAAATGATGGGGATCTGATTTCATTTTGCTTTTAGAAGAGTGGTAGAAACTAGTCTATAGGCATATTGGTGTGCAGGGGAGTGAATAGAAAATACCGTATTAAAACTATAACCGTAATGGGATTTGAACCCCTCTCCTCAGCTGATGTAAATTGTTGTAGTTCCATTGACTTCAACTGAGCTCTGATGATTTACACAAATTGAGGATCGGGCCCTAATGTTTGTAAGAGGAGGCAGACTCTTTACCAGTTGATACTAAGTCTTTTGTTATTGGCCATTGCAATGTATTACTCTAGGAAGGGTCCTCTATTATCCCCTGAATGCAACAGAAACATACGGTGAGTTGGAATAAAAATCCTGTACAGGTGTAGTGGTTTGTCACATTCAGACTGAAGCCCCTCTCCTGTAATCTGAGGATACTGGGACTGGGTACTGCATGCAGGGGTTTATGCTGGTGGATCAGATTCTAGAATCAGGGCCGATTCTTAGTTCATACTAAGGGCCTCCGTGCAAGCTTCCTGCACAGACAGACTATGGTGTATAACATTTTGCTCCTTAACAGGGTTTAAAAAAATATTTTCAGTGCAGAACGTTTTGGATGACTGTGTTGTAAATGGGTCTCTGATCTGAGTGGCCTCTGGGGGCTCCCGCGATATAAGTGTTTAATCGTAATAAAACATGTTGTAATTCGCAAGGAAGAATTCATATAGAATCTACTCTAGGGGCTGCAGAGTTCCAACGAAGACACTGATCTGGCAATGAAATGGACAGACCTCTGCATTTGCTCACAACCCCCACTGACTTTGTGGGCAAAAGGAGCTGGAGATCATTGAAGGACTGGGGCCGAAGAGTGCTTCTCTGGTTTGTTTTAATAGTGACATCCAAACAAACCGGTAGACATCACAGTCTCAACCCTCTATGTTTTTTTCCCTTTAATTAAGAAAAGAAAAAATGCACAAGAAAGTTTGAGTAGTTTAGCCATACACTTATGTACAAATAGGGACCCTATAAACAATGGTTTGATTAGGTTTGCACTAAGCCCACAAAGAATAAGGTTTCAGGGCTTGGTACTGTCAGGTCAAATAAAATATTCCCTGTCTGGTCTAGTCCTGTAGATATCATATCACTAGTGGTTACTCTGACTTCACCTAAGCCAGTACCATGATAGTCCCTACTGTAGGATTCCAAAGACATTGGCCGTAACATCATGCTGTTCAGGGCTCCGCTAGCTGTGTGGGGCAGATTATAAACTCATTGTTCAGTCTGTTGAGCAGTTACTCACCCAAGTAATGCCACTGGAGTCAATGGGACTACCTGTGGGGAGTAACTGCTCATTTTGTGAGGAAGGGGTTCACCATCTGGCCTGGAAACAAAGGCCCATAGATGAGTCTGAACTGAAACCTGGGATCTTAGCAGTTCTGAACTTTGGGCTGTTCAAACTCTGGATCTGATGTTTGTGTCTGGAGTCTGCTCTATTAATTGTGTAGACCATATTGCTGTTCCTCGCAATTAGAAGTGGTCACAGATTTTAGTTAGTTGATATATATAATTTACACACACAACATACTTAGAGCCTAAATATACACACTCCATACAATATCAGAGTAATAAATAAGGAAAATGAAATGAACAACCTTCAACTCCTTGCTCCCCAAAGGGACATATTTATTGCATGTCTGAACTATTCTTTGTAATGGGGTCTTGAGTCACCCATTATGTGAGTGTCCAAAAAGCCTGTGATTGTTCCATCATCCATGCCATTTGGGGTCCTGTTAAAAGAAAACTAGTTCCATTATTTCATTTCCCTGCACGTTATCCCTTTTCAAATTTGTAAGTATTCAGTAGAGCAGAGATCCCCTGGTTTAAGGAGTGTTTAGACCTATTTTCCAAAAGATTCTTCATTGTTGGTATTATGTAGCACCTAAGAATCCTAGTCAAGGGTCAGGATGCCAGTGTATTAGGTGCTGTACAGACATCTCATAAGAAAGACCGTCACTGCCTCAGAGAGACTGCCATCTACTTGACAGGTAGGATGCATTAGGTGGATGAAACAAACAGGCTGGGGGTGGGTTGTTAGGATGAGAATGTACACCTTCTACTGTTAAAGTGAATCCATGACTTAGGAAGGGGGTGTTGTCCTTCTTTTTAAAGATGAAGGAAACTGAGAACAGATTAAATGACTTGCTTCATTTCACACGGGAACTTGTAGCAGAACCAGGATCTTCTGACTCATAGTCCTGTGTTCTAACCACAAATTCATCCTTCTGCCCTTTTGAGAAAACCATGTAAATCTGGAGTGATCGTTGAATAACGTTGCAAGTAAAATAACAGATAAATGCTCTGCAGAGGGAGTAATTGATTTATCCTTAGCAAATCAAACATTTTTTTATGAAACAAAAGACACCCTTCATGCATAGTCTGGCTTTTGTTCCCTTAGATGTAGTATGGTCATTTAGTTCAATGGCCAAACCGAAAAATCCAGGAGACAAAAAGGTTTCCTTTTGAACAGAAACTGAGTCCCCCCCCGGTCCCATTTTTCTCACTGAAATAAAACAGCGAAAACAAGTTCATTGGGGTTGAACAAAGTAACCATTTCATTTTGAAAATGTTAGTTTCAAAACAAAATGTTAAAACAGTTTGTTTAAAAAATGGTTCATTGAAAAAAAACTGTCCCCTTTTAAAAAAAATTCAGCTGTAACTCTTTGCCGAATTCGACCTGAATTTGTGAATAGTTTTGGCTGCCCGAAATTGCATTTTTCAGCAAATTTACTATTCACCAAAACAATGACACCCAGCTCTAATGTAGAGATGTATTAAGTACAAACAATTAGATATAGAGGCTTTTCAAAGGGCTTAAGTGAGCTACACTGCTCTGAAAAGTTCCAGCCGAAATAAATAAGGTATTTTTCAGTGAGGGATTGTAAGCTTTTGGGGGCAGGGACCATGTCTGTTGATGTGTTTGTACGGAGTCCAGAACAATGGGTCCTTGTTCCTGACTGGCAGCCTGGGGGTGCTTATTAAATAAAAATAGTAATAAACAAGTACCATCAACTCTATCAGGGAAGTTAATTGTCTATTATTCCCATCTCTCAGCTGTTTCTCTTCCTCCAGCCTCCTTGCTATATGACCAAATTCCTTAGCCAAGAGGGTAAAGCCCTTACCCTCCTGTTCCACTTCTTCCAGTGCTGGTATCATCTTCTCAGTTCTCCCCATGTGTGTGTCCAGGTCATGCATCCTCTGGTCCAGGCCATTGTGTTCAATAGAAACAGTTTGGAAACTTGTCCTCAGACTCTGTTAGGCCTGGGGTTTATCCCATATCGTAGTTGGGAAATCAGTGAGTATTTCAAAGATGGCTTATGTAATGGGCTCCTCCTCAGTCCTGACCTTGTGACACCTTGCATGTTTGTAGAAGGGAATTAGATGTCAAAACCTTAAAGATGTTTCAGCCGAGATAATTACTCTGCTCAGCTGGATGGGAATCTTGCTCTGCTGGTTTCTGCTCTCAAGACCGGGATGTCCAGATAGAGGTTTCTCAGTGACAAATGGATTCCACCTCTAGGACACGTCTTGGCTATTTTGCAACTTCAGTCATTTGGCCCCGATAAACCTCCATTTGGCTTTTACTGTGGGAAGAGGCCAGACTCAGTCAAACCGGGATCCACTTGGAAACCTAAGAGATGGGCCTAAGTCATGAAGTTCTGATCTTCCCAGAGGACAGTGACTCAAGGTGTAATGTTCAAGTTGGGCCCATAAGAGAGAGAAACCCCAGACACAAAGCTTGAATCTGAACGTCCCCAAAGTGTGGGGGATTGGATCAGATCTGGTGTTCTGGTCACGTCTACCTCAAATCATGGTCTGGAGTGAACGGCTCCTTCTGGCCGTGGTGGCTTTAGCTAGTGTCAGTGACAGTTTGTGCAACCGTTGGTCAACAGCTCAACTGTTTGAGTTTTCCATCAAACGAAAGAGGGGAAATCCAGCATATGTTCATTCCATGAGACGTAGTGTTCCCTGGCAAGCACCAGATATACCTCTCTAGCAATGATATGGTGCTAAGGAGCTTACATACAGCAAAGAGCTAAAAATGCTCCTAGAAATAATATTGGGTGCTACAATTATGTTTTCCTGAGTATTTGCCATTCCCTATGCCCATATTTTAATGTGAAGTGACAGGGCCTAAACTCAAATGTAGCTTGCATGTTTCCGGCTTTGGTCAGTTGTCCCGACACTCACTCATTTGAGATGACAACAGCTTTCTGCCATCCATCATTGAAATGCCTGTAGAAATAAGGATTGTAAAACACGTTTCAGTCATGAACACAAGGCTCCCTTTGTGAAGTCTGCACAGTCAGATGCAGCTATTTCTGGGGATTCGTTATGGAAAAGCGGGCGGGGAGTCACACAATAGTATGCTGTCCTTCTAGTTGGATTCTCTCCATGTTAGGGCCTCTGCAAAAGGTCCTTTCACAGAGGCTGCGCCGGAGCCGCATGATGGGCAGAGGCAAGCACAAGATTGGTTGACTCTGTAGACAAGCATTCTAAGCAGCTGGATTGGCAATGTCGTCTTGTTCTGTACAAGCCTCTTTTGGGTGCCTGGACAAAAGGAAACCTGAGCCAGGGAGATGATCCCACTAATTCTACCTGGGGCAGTTTGGGGGCACGCATCTTGATGCTGCATAACCTTACATCCTCTGCATAATATGTTTTGATGCATCTTCCACCCAGTGTTGGAAGCATAGGGTAGAGAAGGGGGATGGGTGTTTTTTCCCTTCATATCATCTCTCTGGCTCTGATCTTTTCATTGCTTTGTGCGAAATAAATTAATGGTCTTTTGTTTGTGTGTGACAACTGCCCACCTCCCAGCTGGCATTAATCAGCAATCTTATTGGCAGCCTCAGCAAAGAGGCCAATGGCTGCACAGGTCACAGAGACTGAACTCCTCGCTTGGTTTGGTCCAACCAGGCTACAGCAGAGACATATTGTCACAGCTGGGGGATATCTTCTTTGCTGCTGCTCATGCTGCTCCTGTTCTGGGAAGAAACACAAGACTTTGCTTCTTGGTGCTGCTAATGAAGTAGCTTTCCTGAGCAATGAAAACACTTTTCTTTATGTCCTCTCTGAGCCCACAAGGCAGAATAAAGGAGAGAGTGTCTCACAGTAGGCATGGACCTTTAGAAACCTCCAACTCCGGGCCTATTGTAGCTCTGTTGCTTTCAAGAGGATTTGTCAGACACGTACATGCTCCAGAAGTCCCATTGTGCGGCACTGCAACACCTCGAACAAGGCCCAGAGTTGGCCAACAAGGAATGGAGTGGGAACGTAATTGTAGCAGATGAAAGGTCGTCTGTTATATTGGTCTCATCCCTTAACTGTCTGCTCGCCCTCCCTTCGTTCAAAGGTGGCCAACTTGTCCTCCTCTTTGTCTTTCATTCCTGACGTCCTTGTCCTGAACCCTCATCGCTCCCTCTCTTACGAAGGGTGTCTGTCTTTTATGCGGCACCGGTATTTATCTTACAGATTCCACCACTTCTGCCTGTGCTTAGCTCCTCTACCAGGTGCTTGGCTCCCCATGGTAACGCAGGTGGTTTTTATTTGTTGCACTAAAACTTGCTGGAGGACGGAAAGGTACATATACAATAACTTCTGTGTAAACAGTGGCAGTACAGTATAAGGAAGGGTTATGAACTCATAGGTCTAGATAAAACCTGTCTGAGCAGAAAGTAGCTGACTGAATAGCCCTTTGTAATCTTTTCATTACTCAGGCATCGTTCTTTCAATCTCTTGTGATTTGATAGGCTGGGAGAGGAGGGAAAAGTAAGGGCTAGAAACAGACCCTTTGGCCCCTAAGCTCTTCTGTTTTATATTTACATAGCACCTGCTCACATCCCAAAGTGCTTTACGATCCATACATAATCACTTTTCCCCTGAAATGCAGCTAGCTCTGGTGTGGAACACAACTATCAGCTATACAACTATCGAGCATTGTAAGGGGAAATTTTGCAGAGGGACATGGGTAAATTTTGCCCTAATGAAAAGTGCCATGGGATCTTCGCTGACCATGCATTTTAAAGTCTCGTGCCCAAGTCTCCCAGACATGTTAAATTGTGTACAATTCAACTTTACATTGGAAGGATGAAGGACTGAGTTGATGTTAGTGGGACTGAAGCCATGGGATCCAGGAATCTAGCTACTTGGAACCTGATACTTAGACCATGAGTTATTCCCTCCAGAAGAAGTCCTGGAAATCCAAATCTCTATACTTCATCCTCTTAACCTTCTAGTTACACCTAGCACCTAAATCCCTTTTCTCTGTGCATATAAATGATAACCAGTTGGGGTGTAGTTGGGAATGTTGCCAAAAGCTGCTATAAAAATATCAATGGCTTTTGTATCCTCCCTTTCTTAAAAGGCCTACATCATCCTCAGTCTGATCTCCGTGGGCCCTTCCTTGTGCTCCCTCGGCAATGTGTCCTAAATTCCAGCAGACCCTTCAGCCAAATTCTGTACAGGCACAGACCCCATAGGCCAGCAGTTCTCAACCAGGAGTCTGGGGCCCCATGAGGGGCCGCAAGCAGGTTTCAGGGGGTCTGCCAAAATAAACCAGAGAGCAGGGCCAGCGTTAGACTCTCTGGGGCCCAGGGCAAAAGGCAGAGGCCCAAGTCCCAGCACCCAGGGCTGAAAGCCAAAGCCGGAGCAACTTAGCTTCATGGGGCCCCCTGTGGTGTGGGGCCCTGGGCAATTGCCGTGGGATTTTTATAGCATGTTGGGGGCGGGGAGGCCTCAGAAAGAAAAAGGTGGAGAACCCCTGCCATAGACTTTAGTGAGAGATCTCTGCTAGCAGCCAAGGCTGGAATTTGGTCCTTGGTTTACCTATAACTCTACTTGGCTTCTCTGTTGGTCTAACACTCAGCTTCAATCTTTAACCTCCATTTCCCTCTCTCCTGCTCATGGATATAGGTTTAACGCTGGGGGTAGGGGGACAAGAAAGGGCTCCAGAGCTGCGTCCTGAGTTGCATTTTCTTTGACAGTACCTTTCCTCCAACATTCTCAACTCACTTGATAAACTTTGTGGGATTGACAAATGTCCTCCCCATTTTACAGGTGGGGAGACTGAGGCACGGAGTAGTACAGTGACTTGCTTCAGCTTGCATTGCAAGTGAGTGTCAGCATGGAATAGAAACCCCCCCCCCATGCTTCCTGATGCCAGGTCCTCCACTCTAACTGCTAAACCACACTGCCTTTTTAAGATTAGACTGGGGAGGGCAAAAAGATGGAGTTATCTCTTCTTGCTGCTCCTCTTATGACAAATAACTGTAATGGTCATTATCTGAATATCTACCTAGCCGGTCTGGAGGCTTGAAACACATGTTGGTTGGACTCCATGGCAAATGGAGGTTCTGAGCCCAGTGGAAAGGGGTAGGATAAAATTCAATAATAGTAAAGCGAACTGTTCTGCATTCAGCCTTGCTTAGAGTTGGAACCATCCCCAGGCAGAAAGTTGAATAACTTAGTGCCATTGGCATATGCAGTTGTTTCTCATAAGAGGCACAAAAAACCACCTCCAGGATAATGGTGGCATAAATGAGTCTGGGAAAATGACCTGCAATGGAAAAATCCTTAAACAGCTGCCCACCTGTTGTCAATTGCTTTGAAAACGAGAGTAATTTATCAGCAAAGTTTATGGCTTTTGCCTTCTCTAGTTTATAGTGTACTGAAAAGCAAAAAGGCAACCGATAACTTCATAATACAGCTCCCTTTGTTCTTGTCGTTGAATGTGGGCTTTGTTTACGGGAGGCTTGTTGGTTTAGACGTGTAAAATAAACGCCAGGGTTGAACCATTGGTACCTAATCCCTGTCTTGTCCGAGAATAATCAGTCTGGAGGATTGCTGCTGGAGATTTTGAATCTCTCTGGCTAACATATCTGGTTCCAGAGCCAGACTCTGCCCAAGGCTTCCTGCACGACTCCCCTGTCCTAGGGGGACCTGCCTGGCTGTGTCTCAGGGCAGAAATTGGTGTACAGTTGAGAACAATACCGAGACATTGCAGAACTAGGGCCTTGGACCATCTGTTCACTTTAGGACTTTTATTTTGAACTGACCTTTATACCCCAAAGGAAAAGGACCTCCATTTTAAGGGAAGCTGCTTTGTCACCAGTTTAAAATTAAAAGGCCCAACCTCCGGCCAGGTTCATCCATATTTACAAACTTCTCAGCAAAGCTGTGTTGAGTTTTGAGTGGCCGTAAACTGGTGCAGGGTTTCTCCTGGAAATGTATGTAACAGAGGCTTAATTTAAGCTAAAATTTTGCCGATGAAATTTTGCAGCTGAGTTTTGGTTTGTGTTTTGGGTGTGAACCCAACACGGAAAGCAAAATGCAAGGGAAGGGGGAGGTGAAATAAAGTTGAAAAGTAGTACTTCATTTTAATCTGGATGAATTATGAGACTGATAATAGCCACTGACACCTCCGTTTTAAATTCCCCTTTTTAGCTTATGTACGGGGATGGAGCCAGGCTCAGTGGATAGGTCAAAGGTAGCATGGCTTAGCAGTCAGAACCCCATCCTGTGCTCTATCTGAAGCTTTGCCACTGCCTTGCTTTATAACCTTGTGCAAGACACTTAACCTTCCTGTGCCTCAATTTCCATAGCAGGAAAAAAGCTGGATAATGATACTTCTCCACTTCTTGGAAGTGCAAGGAGATCTGTGGAAGAAAAGTGCTGGTATTATAATTACTATTTTCGTTTGAAACTTAAAAACAAATTGTTTGAACTAGTCATCGTAGCAAGGATGTGTCATGTGCATTGTTCTGAAGACAAGAGTCTCTCCCTCCTTTGTACCCAGCTCTGTCTGGTTTTAGAAATAACACATGCCACCTGGGAACCCAGCAAAAATGAGATTTCCAGTATACTGAAAACTGAGTGGAATGAAAAGTGGTAGAGAGTTCATGCCTGGCAATAAGCAGGCCCTATTTAGTATGTGTGGCGGTTGTCAGCAGGATAAAATCAGAACAAATAGAATTGCTGTGCCTTAGCCAGGGTGAAAGGCTTGGGGATGGATTGAAGGTCTTTGTCCTGCTGCTGCCCATTAATATGGGAGGAGCACAGATATCCTGGAGATTAGATCAGCATAGCAAGGTCCCTAGTGGACTCTGTAGAGACATCTCCCTTTCTCCGTGTTATAGGAAGCTCTGCTTAGGTAGGGTTTCTGTTTATTTTGGGGGAAGGCAGTGGCTGCTGCAAAAGTTGTGTCGTTTATGATGGAAAAGCTTTATGTGAGGGGAAAGTTGTGTCGTGTTCCCTGAGGCTGATCAGCATCTTGATTCGTTGATTCTGCTCTGGAAGTTCGGTCTATAGCCCAGATCCCATCGACAGAGAATACTTGACCTCCAGCTCTTGCTTGCTTCAGTCCAGGCATTGTGATCTGCATTGTGCCAGAGGAGCCTAACTGTTTCCCTGAGCCTGCGAGCGATAGCAGAGGGTTTGCTCTAATGCTAGTTAGAGGTCCCATCACTCCCATTATAAACCCCTCATTTTCAAGGGTTTATTAGCAGCTGCTGACAGTTGCTCTGGGCTGGAGAGTGGCACAAAAGGTGACTGAGGCTCCTCGTTCAAATGTTGACCCCAGAATCAACTCTCAATCTGCCCCTAGGATGGGCTTAACCCCGGCTCAAGGTGAGGCAGGGTCAACACAAGTTCAACGTCTCTCTTACCACATGGTCAGTGTTTGCATTTCATTGGGGTAAACCGGGTCATACCGGGAGCTGATCCTGATTGATTCTAGACCTGTGCATTTCTGGGCCCGGATGGAGGCCTTCCTTGAGCCACCAGACCTGGTCAGGGCTCTCATGAGAGGATCACTGGCACTTTTGGTGACTTTTTTAGAGCAGGAGTTCAGTGCCAGCTCGTTAGGCTTGAGGCAGGTCTCTGTCACACTGATGTCAATCAGGAGCAACTCCACTGAAATCAATGGAATTCCACCTGGGGAAAACTGACCTAACTGAGATGAGAACTGGGCCTGTCGTATTTCACTGCTTCCCTGGGACAAGGGGCAAAAGTTAAACCAAGCTGTAGGAAGAATCTACAGCTAAAAGGACCAATTTCTGAGGGGGGTCTGTCCAATTCTGCACACTCTCCCAAATGTTACTGTACCGAGCGGCGAACCCCTGAGCGGCCTGCTCTGGCATGCTGTGATTGTAAATGAACCCCGCCCCCTTTTTTCCACTTTTCTTTTTCAATTCGAGTGCCAGTTAGGCACCGATGTAAAGAGAAACAGTAATAGCAGCTCTACAAAGAACACAGCCAGAATGGCGACATGCTTGCTGGGGTGCAGTCAGTGTGAGAGACACAAAGATCTAACGTGTTCAGTGCTAGCTAGTAGAGTGGTAACATATTCCCATCAATATACTTAATTTTACTTTACATTGCTTGCAGTTTGGAGCAAGGGGGATGTCCCCGGACCAACATTTCGCTTAGAGTAATTAGGAACCAATAACATCAAGCTTATTTTTTCCGTTTCACGGTTCTATATTAAATGACCCTGTTCTCCCAGCAGGCGAGAAAATTGTTCAGCTCTTTTGCGTGACCTGCTCCTGTGTCGATTTCATCCGGTCTCAGTGGTTTGCAGATTGCTTTGCTGCAGTCATGGGAATAACAATCGTCTCTTAACATTCTCTATAGCACCAGCCAGCCAGAAGGATGCAAAAGCATTTTACAAATGGATACACCGAGGGATTGCTTCATTTGCCACTGAAATGCAGCTACCTCTCGGCTAAAAACACATCAAGTGCTCTACAGCACACAGGGGCATTACACGATGGCTTGGGACTGGAAGTGGTGAAGTATACCGTATCCAGATGTGACGGCAGGGGAATTCAAGGAGGCAGGGTTTAATCCCCCAGATAAGAATCTGATCAGGAGATGGGAACTAGCACCTCTTCTCTTTCCAAAGCATCACATGATATTTAATTATATTGGTTTTGCATCTTATCGAAAGGATGGTGGCTCCAAGTGCCTGCCGCCTTGCAAGGGATATTGGTTCAGTTTTGACTTGCATGACAGAGCGCTACCTAACAAATAACCGGTGCTGCTTTTTGTAGTACCTGGCTTCTGCTTGGAGGTCTCCTATCTCGGTAGTGACCTGGCCTAACCCTACTTGCTGATGGGATCCTAGTCCCAGACCACTAATGTGGGCTGGGCGGAGAAAGATAATGGGGTTTCACAGAGAATTTAACTATTCTGAAATTTGGTTTCATTCTGATTTGGACTCAAACCCCCAAATTTAAAAATTCTTAGTGGACAGGTGATGGAGCCCCAGCTCTGGGGTTGTCCACCTGGTGGGCTGTCATAGAGCCCCAGTTGCTGGATGCCCCGGACCCGTGCACTTTGGAGGCCCTGGGTTCCCTCCTGGTTAATGAGGCAACTTCATCCCAACAGAGCCATTTCACAAAATATTTAGATTTTAACAAATTGGCAAATTCTTACCCAAAATGTTTGTCGGAATTTTTCCGACCAGCTGCAGCACTGACTTCTACCCACAGAGACAAGAGTACAAGTCCTGTCTCCGCTCACAAGCAAGATGAGCTCACTGCCCTCATCCTAGTTGTCAGTTGTTGACATCACAATGGCAGCATGATTGGCCATCCCTGTTCAGGACACTTCCAGTACTGCTTTAGCAACCAGCTAGGATTGAAGCGTGGAGGCCCAGGACCGGAATAGCAAGGGATGATGCAGGTCAGGACTGAGGCATATTTACAGAAGTTTGTGGGCGGGCCCTATAACTAGGATAGCAGAGAGGTGCTGCAGTTCAGTGCTGAAGTATATTGGCAAAGCAGTAAAGGAGTCCGGAGCTGGAATAGCAAGGACCTGTGGCCAGTCAAGACTGAGGTGCTTTGGCAGAGGGAAGATTGCATAGCATCTGCCCATGTTATCACTTGCCCCAGCCATTCATATTAGCCCCTTTCACCAACATTAGGTTTGGCCGATTTTGTAGGACTCCTTCTCTTTCACTCTTGAGAGTTCTGTCTTTATTTGCTCTTGGCTGTGTTGATGGTAGAGGAATGCATTGGCCCTGCTTTTCTATGCTTCTTCTGTAACACTGCTGATTTCTTGGTGCTAGTCATTTCCTCTGGGCTGCTTGGTCATGGACTTACAAGCTGAGCTCGCTGCAGTGAACAAATGCTTGATACATTGATCTCTAAAACAATTGCCTTTCTTGGGCTTGGGCTTTTATCTTCCTCTTTCTTCCCTAAGCCCTGGCATGTTCTCAAAGGACTCTTTCGATCCTCCCTTGTGTCTGAAGCCTGGGGCTGTTGGCTTTCAAAAAGAACAGTAAGGGCCCAAGATTGCGGCTTTTTCGGGATTCGCTCAGCAGCCAGGTAGTTCCTAGTTATTTTATCTGCTGCTGCCTTGGCTTAACAGCAGCGTTGGGGAAAAGAGCAAGGAGGAAACAGAAGTGGGGAAGTCCCTGGATCCTGGGCGTTCTAGAGAGATCCTCTTGAATGAGCAAGACTTCTGTCCTACCCACCCCGCGTGCCTGCCTAACTGCTGCTTCCAAGCCTCGCTGCTCACACACCTCTTAAGAGGGATAGAAGGATTTCAGGAGACTGGCAGGCTGCTGACTAAGGAGCTCACCAAATATTACTAAAGCTGCTTTCAGGAAGGTTCTTATCACCTGGTGCAGACAGTTGTTTTTCTGATCAGTCTTGTTTGGTCCAATTGATTTTGTTGGCCTTCTGCTGTGAAGCCCACAAACCTTAACCATAGTCAGTAAAAACTGGTGCCCTTAATCTATCTTAGAAAAACAAGATCTCTGACTCAGGGTCTCCCAGAGCGTTCTGTGTTTTCCTGTTAATAGGATGAAATCCTGGCTACAATGGAAGTCAATGGCAAAACTCCCACTGAGTTTAATTGGGCCAGGATTTCACCCTTAGATCTTAGGTTCCTCAGGGCAGGGATGGGCTTTTCCAATGCAGAGGACAACATAGGACCTCAGCAAATAATACTGAGATAACTCTTCAGTGCAATATACAGGGGGCCTTAGTAGCACTCTCACTGAGCAGGCAATTGCACAGCTAAATTTTTGCAGAATGTTTACTCCATTTCCTCTTCCACTGGCTTTAACCCGTGAGATGCTGTACATGAAAGAGCAGCAGGGCTCTGAGCACGCAGCTGTGTTTCAGAACATCTGCCCTTCTGGCCAACTGTTTCCCTGGACCGTGGCCTGTGTGTGTGTTTTGAATAGTATCAAAGTGGAGAACTAATCTGCAATTTCTGAGGCCTAGTTACATCCCAGATGGAGCAAGTCCTGGTTTGATTAACAGACTCGCATGTACGATTGCACAGAACAATCTGCAGCAAGCCATCGCCATGTGGTTGGCTCTCACTGAAACCCAGCAGCCTTGTCCAGCTGCTTTAGTGTAGTCCTCTCCCCTCTCCCCCACAACCTCCTGGTGGTTAGTGGTGTGTCAAGTTGTGACAGAGAGATTGGGGAGGGATATGACAATAGCAGGCAATTTGTGCGTCCCAAAATATGGCCAGCTGCCTTTGTGACAATGTGTGTGCGCTTGTGTGACATGTTTCTTGTTGCAGAACTGCCTCTTCCCCTTGGTAATCCCCGAACATGGACCTGGGGCTGGCTAGCAATCCCCAGGTGTGGTCAGCCATTAGAAAGCCGTAGTCTCAGCAGTGAAGTCAAGGGGGGAATGGACTTGGAGAGTGACCTGGCTCTGACCCCTGGTGGTGGGCCCTTACACAGTGGGAGGAGTAAGGCACACTGTCAGGGTAGTGGGGGGCAGCTTGCACTGTGTTCCCTGTGCTGAGTCTGTCCTGAGAACAACTAGTGGGCATCAGTCTGCAGGGCTGCCAAGCTGGCACCTTTCAGAGGCACCACGTTTCCTAAGGGAACCTCTGTCCACGCTGGAGCTAGGCAGCTGCACAGACAGTGAGATAGGCTGGCTGCCGCCAGACGACCCCGTCTGACACCCTAGGTACGTATTCAGGGTGCCTAACCTGGCCTGCCACCTGAGCAGCTGCAGCTACGCTGCTATTTTTAGCCTGCTAGCTCGATGAGAGCTAGTGCCGGTATATCTGACCGAGCTGAAATCCCACGTAGGCGTACCCTTTCAGCAGCACTGGGAACAGGTGCAGTTTGTTCCCCTCTTCAGGTGAATGCAGATGGGCTCCTTAAAGGCAGTGCATTGGACGGGGAGAGGCGCAACCCAATGGGAATAACATCTGGTAAAAAAAAATCCCTTTTCTGGGGTGGTGCCATGGCATGTGTGAGACCCAGGTTCAAATTCTTAGTCTGCCCCTCAATTTGTCAGCAGTGGTTAAAGGAAGGGGAAGATGGGGAGAGCACAGCTCCATCTCTTCTCCCCGGCATGGCTGAGCAATACTTCCCAACCTTCCTTCCTCCCTGGCCAGTGTGGTGAGAGCATCCCCCTGCTCTAGTCACTGGTTATCAAGGCCTGGAAGAATGCTGGTGGCAGCATGTGTGACCTTTGGGGATGGTGAAGGAGAAGGAAGAGCAACTTGCGCTGCTCTGCAGTGTCTCCTCGAGCTAATGCAAGGGCAGTACTGAGAGGCAGAGTGGTTTAGTGGATAGGGCACGGGAGTGGGACTCGGGACACGTGGCTTGTATTCCCAGCTTTGTCATTGCTTTGATCTATGACTTTGGCATGTCACTGCCCTTCTTTTTCCACACAAACCTCTTGACAGCTTTCTTATAGGAGCAGGGATCATCTGCATAGGGTCTCTACCATACAATTAATCTTAAAGCACTGCTGGGATCCTGTCCGGTCCTCATTACCCAGGAAGGCGGTAACCAGAAAGCAAGGTCTGGGAAGGAGGAAACCAGACTAAAATATGGAGAAGGGATCCTTGGGACCTGCAGAGAACCAGGGAAAATCAAGAACTTTGTGCATGGCCTCTCTTTAAACAGCGGGTACTTCTCTCCTGGTAGAGCAGCTCCGGATGGCATGACGGGCACTCTGGCCCTATGTACTGCAGAGCTGCCTGCTGCTGCAGCCCAAAACAGGAAAAGGCAGTCATCTGTTTCCAGCTCACTGTCGCCTTCAGGTCAAGTCTCCAACATCACTGCTGGTGAGACACATCTGCTTGCACGGTCCCACTGAGGAGAGAAACCTAAGAGAATTAGACAGCAACTCCAGGATCTGGGTCCAGGTCTCAGTAGCCTTTGCCACAGAAAAGGCAGGAAAGGAACACTAAAGTCCTTGCCTAATCCAGCAGCTGCTTGTGCTCAGAAGGTAGAAGTGGATTTTATGTTGTGTGCATCATGCGTACTTGTTGGCATGTGTGCACAGACTACTCCCTACTCGCTCCCCCCGCACACATACGCTTGCCCCCACCTGCTCCCCACCACCCGTCCTGTCTGAGCTGAAAAATGTAGCACTGTGGGGCTAAAATTAACTTTGGAACATTTGGAGTCATGCCAGTGACATTTGTCGGCTGCAGTAAAAATACCAGAGGAAATGCACTTTTAACCCTTTTTGTGCAGTCAATGCAGGTCCTAAAAGGGAGATAACCCCTGTGTTTGTCTTTTAAAAAAATTGAGATCCTCTGAGGGGAGGTGCAAGAGGTCTGGTGGGCTGGCCAGAGGTTAAGGTACTGGACTGGGACCCAGGAGAGATGGGTTCTGTTCCTAGCTCTCTCACTGATTTGCTGTGTGACCTTGCACAAGTTTCCCGGGGCTGTCCAGACTGTGACCCTTGCTGGATGCTTATGCAGTGTCAATAAAGTGAATGCCCTTGTGTTTGCTAACCATCATGGTGGGAAGGAAGAAGAGCATTGGCTGCTGCCAGGCTGTTTTTCCCTATGCTACCTAGGTGGGTGGGGAAGTTGTGGGCCTCCTCCCTGGGCGCTCTGGCTAGTGCAGCTGAGCTGCAAAGCAGGGGATGGAAACTGTGCCAGGTAAAGGACTGGGGCCACTTCTACCCTTCTTTGGGCAGCACAAGTATGCTCTGCCTTTAGCTCAGCGTGGATTGCAAGGTGCCAGTCTAGCTGTTAAATCTCTCTGTGCCTCTGTTTCCCCATTGATTAAATGGGGATAACCCTTAACCAGCTCTTTGGGGTATACAATTGCAAAGTGACATCATCTGATCCCTTGATTTCTGCATTCCATGCTTTTTTTCCCATGGAAAGCTTTTGCTGAACAAACTTTCTATTGGTTCCCTCCCCGTCCCCCCACATAGTGCCTTCTTCTTTTGCCTTGCTCAAACAGCTGCGAGTTCTCTATTTCAGCATTTATAGAAACATATGTTGCCAGCTTCTGTTAGTTTCTGACCCTGCAGATGAGCTTTCTGAACAGACCCTCTGACATGATTGCAAAGGGTTCTGTATTTCCATATCAGAAATGATGCAGAGAAATCAAGGTAGATTAAATCTCCGGCGATTTCCGATACATAAATGGGGGGGTGGTGGTTTAGTAATCAGTAGGTGCGGAGATTGGGTGGCTTGGGGGGCTGGGCCTGAGCGTTGGAGGTTTTTCAATGGTAGCGTGAGGGCTCAAATCTAGGCCTCGGTCACAATGAGGCAAAGTTATCAGCTGCTGCTGTGTTCTCGGTGTCCTGAGCAAACTGAGCTGGTGGTGTCAGGATTTAATAGCCTGGGGTCTCAGCACAGTTAGAGAGATTCTCAGTCCCAGGAGGGCGGATGAGCCTGGCCTGGGTAAGGTAGGCTGAATTCTGCTCTCCTCTAGCTCACTTGGGGTGAGACATGCCAGCAGAGCAGTATGACGAAAGCTTGCACTGCAGCTGCCTGCACTGTGCTTATCCCAAGGATAAATAAAGGGTGTCACCCTTGCACTTTTCACCAGTACTACATCTGTTTAGGGCCACATGGTGCCTACCCCCATCATAGGGTGTCTAATGAGCCCTGCTCCACTTGTGCCCCCATACAGGGGCCAGACACCACCTCAAGGACCCAGAGCACAAGGACCCTGGAGGTGGCAGCCACCCCAAAGGAGGCAGGGTTCCGGCCCCCCTTATATCAGCCAGTGGAACCGAAAGGTCACTGCGGGGGTGCACACTGCCTCTCCCTACGGGGTGGTGCTGAAGGTGCTGTCTGCCTGCCCACCTGGGAACATTGTGCTTCCTGGAGCTTGCCCTCTAGCCCCCCCAATGCGGGACTGGGCCCTGATGGCACAGTCTGGCTCTTAAAAGGCTGGTGTGAGTCCCTGTGAGTGCTAAGCAAGCAGCTATTCAGTTTGATGGCTGTGCTTGTGAAGGTCACAGACACGTGTCCTGGGATAGCGCTTATAAATAGTTCTACCTGTAAACATGGCACTGCAGGGTGACCAAATTAGGACAAGCTGCTGCCCTCACCAGCCATCCCAGAATGGTGCTCGAGGTGCCCAGCAGTCCCTACGTCCCCTCCTGGTGCTTTGGGCACACTGGCCTTTTCGTGTCTTTGTTTGACTGAGCCAGATCCTGAGGCTCTGACTCAGCCGTTACCAGTCTCCACCTTGACTGACATTGACTGCAGGGGGAGTTTAAGGGCTTCAGGATTTGGCCCACAGGGAATTATTGGATGTGGTAGGAAGGAGTCTGGTCCGCTAGCTGTGAATCATCCCAGAGCCACTCCCGGCTGCAACCCGGCTCTGGAATGCTGTGGGCAGAGAATGGTCCCTAGGGATTCCCAGGAGGCCTTTTCAGCAAAAGAATCTCTCTTTCAAGTGGATCCAGGCAAGGAGATCCCTTCAGTGACTGTCCCTTGCAGGGCAATGACCATTTAGCAACTGGGGTGTTACTGCTTAATAATGTGTGTTATTACCCAGCAATGAGTGTGGGCCACGTCCTCAGCCCAGCACTAGCCATAGGCCACCCTTCTCCATGGAAAGGAAACTTCAGGCCGCAGGCAGTTGTCCAAAGGCTACCCTGTCTCTAGCAGCTGTGTGCTTCTCCTTCACAGGCAGGGAACAGCTGATGGATCTGCATAGTCATGAGGCTATTGGCCACGTGCGGCCCCCAACCCCCCATACACGTGGAGCCTCAGCAGAGCTCAGCAGCATGTAGGGTGATACAGCCCCTGACGTGGGGTCCCCATATCCTGCCACCCTTTCTGCAGTGGAATCGGAGCAATTCCATGAGGCCCCATGTGGCGGTGGTGTTGGGGAGTGGGGGGGCAGGGTTTGACCCTATGTGATTAATTTGTCGTCCCTGTTATTAGGCACTGACAATGAGCTTCCTTTTATCGTGTCCTCTGCTCTGAGCCTAGCTAGTGTTATTGTGAGCAGGCTGAAATGCTGTTGCCATGCAGGTCATGTCTGAGATCTTCTCCTGCTGCCCTTATGTGTTCCCAGCCAAAGCAGAAGTGCTCAGGGATTGAGTATCTCCTGCTTATCCAGTATCATTTCTATCAGTTGCTTGGTTCAATGACTCAGAATATATATTGGTATCTTGGAAAATGAACATAACGATCCTTGGAAAAGAGGAGGAGTTGGGTGAAGTCTGCTGAACTCAGTGTTTGCCCGAGTTATTTTGGATACTACATAGAAGTCAAGGTGAAAGGGATATTGAAAGAGCTAGTTGTGTTGGTATAATCCTGTTCTGCCCTTCTAGACTCCCGTCCATCCCGAATTCTCAAGCAATCGTCAAACATTACTGAATTAAATCTGACAACACCTGTTAGCTGGGTATGATCACTGAGTGGCAGATGGGGAAACTGGGCAAACCACATCACCGCGATTTGCCTCAAACTCAAATAGATTGGTGGCTGGAATCTCCGTTACCGGTTCTAACCACCTAACTATGCGGCTTCTCGTAAGGAGCAGTTGCTGCCAGGGCTTCTCATTCCACATCCAGGGGCAGCCGATAATTTGCAAATATATGGCTCCTGATTGACATGGGCTGTTCTGTACGCATGAAGCAGTGGCCTTACAGTCGCCGAGCAGTCGGTTTTCCCGTAACGCTGCTAGCCAGTGGACCGCCAGTAGCCAAAGGTAGGGGCAGGTTGTAGGAGCAGGGGTAGGGTGGTGGTTAGTGGGCATAAGAGCGTTCTCATTCCCACACATCCTGGATAAGACTAAGCATAAGGGAACCCCAGTAGTGAGACGGAACGCCCCTTCCTCTTACTACTACTGGCCCCAGTGGCATCACAGTGGTATCAGAGGTTTGAATTCATCACTGATGTAACTCCTTTGGCTTCATCAGTGTTACACAGGGGATTCCTTTAGCCCATAGTGTTTTTATATTGGTGTCCCAATGGAATTGACACGGACCCATTGGGATGCCGTTGGTATTGCTGTGGCAGTCCCACTTGGTATGGAAATGTCAAGACAAGGGTAAAGCAGTGACATTGATTTGGAGTTTTCCAAGGAGAAGCTCAAATGCCTCCTCAGGAAAACCACCACACTGCCTAGTGGTCTCAACAGAGGAGCCGTAGGACTAAAAAGCAATGGAGGCTGAATCCCTCTTTTGCCTCGAGGCGGCTGGCACGCATTGGCAGGGCAGTACGCGAGGGAAGCCTGCTGCCCCTACTTCCCATGGACTGAGTGTAGAGGAGTTGAGGTTTAAAAAGCAAATGGGGCCATGGAACCAGAACCCCCCCACCCCAGGCGGGCAGCACGGGGCATTTCCAACCTTGCGAGCCAGCTGTAGAGTTGGTGAAAGTCTGGCGCATTCGACATGAAAAGCTGCACTCCCCAGAATAGCAGCAGGAAGCAGACAGGAACTTGGTTATTAGTACAGTTACTCTGATCTGAGAGCCACTGGGGGCTGGAAGCACTGCCCATTTCTGCTCTGTCACTGCCATTAAACCCCCAGGGGAATTGTGACCTTGTCACTGTCAGGGGCCCTAGCATGGAGTACACTTGCGTCTATACTGACGTTGAGAAACGGGCCATTTTTATCCTGGGCTGCTGTCTGTGTTGCTGCACCCTATGAAATCAATGGGAAGCTAGCCAGAGACATCAATGGGAGCAGGATCAGGCTCTCGCTGGCCCCTGTTATTGTGGTGACTAATGATTTGTATTAAAGGAGTATAGCAGACACAAACACATCCCAAGAGCCAGTCAATGTCCTGCAGAGCTGATGATCTAAACAGAGGAAGGACTCAGGAGAGGAAGAAAGGTCCAGTGGCTAAGGCAGTGACCTAGGACATGGGAGACAGACTTCCTGCATGGCCTTGGCCAAGTCGTTTAGCCTCTCTGCCTCAGTTGCCAATAGGTAAAATGGGGGTGATCATCCATTAAAAATGGATGAAAAGTGCTGATAAGAGCTAGGGATTACTAAATGCAGAAGATAAAGTTGGGGAGAAAGGAAGTATTATTCCCATTTTACCCCTGGGGAAACTGAAGGCCAGCATGAGTGAGGGACTACCCCAGGTTTTGTGCCAGAACAGGAATTGAACTGCTTTTACCCTGTTATGGTCACAGGAGTTTTGCCTTTCATGGCAATGGAAGCAGGATAGGGCCAGGTGCGTGAGCAGTGCTTTTCAGGATCAGGCCCAAAAAGCTTTCACAGCCACTCTGTGAGGACAGATGCTTTGATCCAAGTATGTAATATTGTAGCTGTGTCAGTCCCAGGCTATGAGAGAAACAAGGGGGCTGAGGTCATAACTTTCTCACCAACAGAAGCTGGTCCAATAAGAGACAAGCTTTCGAGCTTGAAAGCTTGCATCTCTCTCCAACAGAAGTGCATCCACCTTGTCGCTCTGATGCATGGTATTTCAGAACCGACACAGCCCCTCCCTTCTGAAATCAAGGCATACAGAAAAAAGTGGCAATTAGGAAAGATGAAGGAAACCTCACAAAGGGTTCAAGGTGAGTTTGAATCTTGGGCTGATTCTAATTGTATCCAAACCATTTACACCTAGGGCCCTACTTCTGGACTTGGGCGCCTAAGTCAGGGCGCCTGATTCTACATTTGGAAGCTCAGATTGGATTAAGCACTAAGGGTGAGATTTTTTTCAAAAGTGCCTAAGTGATTTAGGCATACAACTCAATGGGACTTTGCTCATAAATCATTGGTGCTTTTGAAAATCCCATGCCAAATGACTAGTTTAGGTGGTTACCTGCAAGTCGGAGAGCTTCCGTACAGAACTTGGCACCTTTGCTTACTGTATATAGAGCTTTATGTGCAGAAATTGTCTCATTGTCACAACACCCCTGGGAAGCAGATGGCTATCATGCTGAACTTAGGGAAACTGAAGCACAGAGAGAGAAATCTGCTGTCTCGTTCAAGGTCACAAAAGGAGGTCTTTGTAGAGCTGTGATTAGAACTCAAGGTTCTTGACACTCTGGCTTTATATTGCAAGCTTTTCAAGGCAGAAACTGTCAGTTTACTTGCTTGTACAGTGCCTTGTACTGATTCTGATTGGGGTCTTTGGGCATCGTCCTAAATAATAAACAACAATAGTTTTACAACATATCCCACAAGTATCGCAAGAAAAGGTTCCAATTTGCTATTCAAACTTTGAACATTGTCACTCACGTCACATGACTTATTCTGATTCCTGCTTGGATGACCTACACACGAGGCGGTGCTGGAACACAACCCATTAGGGCCCAGTCAAAGACACAAATTCAGTGTTGAATGCACACGTACATTTATCCATCACCACATAATCTCGAATCATCCAAACCACCTCCAATGGTTCATGAACCGCCAATACTAAAGCGATTGAATCAACCAAAAGTCTAGTGTTTGACATATTCAGTCATTTATTTATTGTTACGGTTCTATGATTTGATCAGCTGTAATGCCCAGTGAGAATTGGTGACCTGCAGATGTCTGGATTTTGCAGCACTAAGAAAAAATAGTAAATTTAAAATTACAAGAATAGCTGGATGGAGACCCCAGCTTTCTAACTTAGCTTGATTTTTTTCTATCCATTTATCATTGTCTAATCTCATGCAACCCACTTCAATGTTCTAAGATAGCGATACTCCCTTAACAGCTAACCAGAAAGAAAACCGGGAGCTTAGAAGTGACATAATCTGTTCCCACCCGAAGGTTCTGTTCTTCGGGGGTTGGTGTTGGAGGTATGCACAAATCCCCACCCATTCAGGTTTCACATCAGAGGGTGGAACACCTGCGTCTAGGGTGGCCAGGTTTCCAGTTTTCAACTGGAAAGTCTGGTTGAAAAGGGAACATAACAGATCTACTGATTGGACACCCAAAGTCCAGTTACTGCAGGCGGGGGAGGTAGAAAGGCACTGGGTCATCACCCACACCAGCCCTTAATCATCCAGGGCCACCTCCTACTCGAGTCAGGCAGCTACAGCTCCCAGCCCTGGCTCCGCAGATAAGTCCCTCCCAACCCAAGGAGAGAGAGGGGAGACAGGGGAAGAGCAGTAAGCAGCGGGGGAGAGGTGAAGAGGAGCAAATCAGGGGTGGGGCTTTGACGGGGCAGGGCAGGAAGAGGTGGTGTGAGGGAGGTTCCAGAACTCCTGCTGGAGTGTCCAGTTTTTAAATATTACAAAAGTTGGCAACCCTACCTGAGTCCCAATCTTTCCAAATAAACAGTCATTGAAAAGAACAAAACAACACTGGGAAGCAAGATTTTTTTTAAAGCTTTTACATTTCCTCTGGGTGAGGGAGGGGGAAGGGGCAGGGGCAGCACAGAGCCCTAGCAGCAGCTTCATCTAAACACTGCTGAAAGGGAGGTTTTATCACTTCTGAGCACCAGCTTAAAGGAATAATAAAATCGAGAGCCTGAGTCCTTCTTCATGATGCACAGGGATCTGTGTGAACGTTTTTGTTACAAAAACAAACTCCTTTTCTTTTTATTTTAGGACAATTAGGAACATCAACCCTTGTATGCTCTGTTTTTGCTGGAGATCTCTTTGGAGAACTAGGACTGGGTGGGACCTTTCACGGCCCTGTTCGAAGGGATGGGATGTTGCATCTTTAACAGAGAACCTTCCTCCCAGCTCTTTGGCAGGCATTGGAGTTAAATAAAACATATTCACGATTCTCCCTCCCACCCCACCCCACTCATTTAAAAGAGTTTTAACAAAAATAATGTCCCCTGTCACTTGAGCAAAGTTTGCTGGCTTAGTACCTATGATGCTGTAATCCTACTAGTCATCCATAGAAACTTCCAGGAAAAGCAGGGTAGGCAAGACTTGAATTTTTATTGTAAAAGCAGGGAAAAAAAAAATTTTGGCCTTCTCTGTAAATTATAAAGAAGCCCAAAATAGCACAAACCCTATTTCCCCTCCCCCTTTTAAGTCACCTTTAAATGTTTAAATCAATGGTGTAGTGGGGTGGGATTCCCCCCTGCGGCACCTCCTGCTGGTAGTCCAGGGAATTAGCATTTCCAGCCTCCAGAGCACCCTCTGCAGGCCAGTGCCCTGCTTGCCACTGGGCCCTGAGTCCCTCCCAGACCCCAGTGCCCCTTTCACACCAGGGTGCTACCCCCTGGCAGTACCCCCACAAATCTGGGTCTCCCCCCAGGAACCCCCATCCTCTATCCCCACCTCACCTCAGTCTTTGGTTACTGCCAGTCACCATCTAGCCTCCGCTCCCAGGGGCAAACTGCAGTATAATTGCCACCCATCATCGGCAAGGAGAGTCTGGACCTGCTGCTTCTACCTACCCTTAGGCTGCCCTCTGCAATCCCAAGTACCCTTTTCCTAGGCTTTCATCAAGGCCTGCAGCTTGGGGGTTTCTCAGGCCAGCACTCCACTCCCAACAGTCAGGCCCCTCCCTCTCACCATCTAGAGAGAGACTGTGTCCTGCTGGCCAAGTGCCCTCTTATAAAGGCCAGCTGGGCCCTGATTGAGGCGTGGCCGCAGCTGTGGCTGTTTCCCCAACCAGCCAAGGCTTTTTGCTTTCCCTAGCAGCAGCCCTCTCGCAGCCTCAGCCCTCTCCCAGGGCTGATTTCAAGCCCTTCAGGGCAGGAGTGGGTGACCCCCTCGCTACGGATGGATATTAGAAAATAAAAAGGCTGTGTACACTCTAAAGCTGCAATCCAGCGACATACAAAAGATCCAGGAAGTTGGGGGGGGGGGGCTGGAAATAGAACAAAAGGGTTATCTTTAAAATGCACTAAATATAGACAATACAGTTAGACTCGAAGCAAAAGCACGGGGGAACTCGGTCATCTTCTCTCATGTAGTCACTTGTAGACAGACATCAGCCATCCCGCATTCTTTATACACACACAGATATAAAAAATGATCTGCTCAGCAGTCCGATGAAAGACTCCCGCATATTTTTATCCTCAGAGGGTCCTGGGGACATGGCAAATGATAAGTTATGAATGTGAACCATGCAGGGGCTTATTCATATCACAAAAGCCTCCTGCTGTAACTGCAGCCTTAATTGGCGAGGGACTGGGGCAGCCTGCAAACTCACACCAGATTCACCAAAAGGTTCACTACCGTTCACAACCCTTTTGGGGAGGCTGGGTCTCATTTCAAGCGAAGCTCGGATTGTTGGGTCTGACACAAAAGCAGAGGAAACCCAGCAGCTCCAACTTGGGCTTTGGGCTGACATGGGAGGTGTGAATGCATGTAGATCAAAACAAAAATGTTTTCCCAGGTGCCTGTGTTAAAAAACTACCGATTTCCCAGCCCCCCCTCCCCTTTTCATGCAAACTCTAACAGCAGTGGAGTTGATGGATGATGATGCGGAAATTTCAGAAGGTTGCATTAGGATAAAGACCTGAAAGGCTGCATACTGCTCTCAAAAGTGGTCTGAAATTAACATTTTCCTGCGAGTTATCCAGCACTTTCTGGCAGCAGCTGGATCAGAAGTGCCATAATTTGATGCTGTTTCGCATTTTTATCCCTCGATCTCAAGCTTTTAACAAAGGTGGCTAAACATTATTGTCTCCATTTTATAGATACTGGGGGACAGAGACAGGCTGAGGCCCACATTTGCCAAAGGAGCTGCTGATTTTGGGTCCCCACCTTGAGGCCCCTTGAAACGGTTTGTTTTGCTGAGATTCTGAACCCTCCCCACTTGCCTTGACTTTAACTGGGGTTGAGTTATGTTCACTGCATCTCAAAATCAGGCCCAAAGCAGCTCTGGTTGAGCACTCAGAAACTGAGGGATTTTCAGGGAGAGGTCACGTCTGAAAATTTTGGCCTATGTGACTTGCCCAAGGTCACAGAATGAGTGACCAGCTGTGATGCTCCCTCAGACCTCTTGATGCCAACTGCCAGAGGGCACAAGGGTTACAGGGAGCCTCTGGGTCTCATATTTACATTCAAGTTCACCACAGTATTGTGTAAGGTTTCTACTGAAAGCCTGTCTCACACAAATCATCATAACCTTTGCAACATGTACGTGCAGCTGATACGTATATTGGTAATTCCGTTCCTAAGGCCTTGTACTTAAAGGCAGGTCATCCAGCGACAGCATGCTTCGTTACAGGTTCCACCAGGCAGGAGGTGCTGGGAGGTGACCATTGCACATTGTGCGTCTTACGATGGCAGATGATTTGCATACAGTGTCCAGTGCTAATGGACACGTGGTGGGGACTTCAAGAGAAAAAATTAACAGGAAGAGGTGAACAGCCACGGAGGGAACCCTGTTTACAGGTATAGAACAAAGGACTGGCCTAATGTATCTAGGGGTGCAGAAAGATGCCTTGACATTCTTCATCTGTGGGAGATACGTTGCCAGCGGGCTTGATCCTGTGAAAGGAGGGTCTCAGCCCTCCTGGTTGAAAACCACTGGGAGAGGAGGACTTTGGGTAAGCAGGACCTTATTAGACCGGAGGGCATTGTGTTAATTAAAGTTTAAGATCTAGAATGTGCATTATGATTTTATTATATATTTAACCCTTTGCTTCCATTAATCCCACTTGCTATCATTTAATTCTCTATTCGTTCATTAAACTTATTCTTGTTTTCACTATAAACCTGTCAAAGGGCTGTCTGTTGAGTGGAGCGGGGGGGGAGGGGGGAGCGTGTCTAAGCTGTAGCTAGTAATCTGTGGTGTACGGTGCCTTTGGGAATGGGTGATTCTGTGACTGTGCAGTGGATAAAGGGCTGGATGCTGCAGGGGGACGCTCAGAGGACTCAGGTTGGAGTGTGCCCATCCCTAGCCTGCAGGAGGACAGCGGAACTCACGTGGGATGAGGGACATGGAGAGTCAGGGAGCTGACCCCTGCCAGACACACACCAGGTTTCCTCACGTGAAGGGCAGGTGGCAGCCAGTTTCTTCAGAACCCTGTGTACCCCTGGGAATTGTCACAGTGACACAGTCAGCAGGATCTACACCCAGGTTGCTGGTTAGATAGTGAGAGAGTCACAAGCGAGAAGGTCGGAATCAAATAAAGAAAAAGGTACAGTTTGTTATTTGCTATTTGTTTATTTCAGGTCGGGGAAATAGAACAGAAGGAGGCTGGGATGAGTAAACCAGAGACATTATGCTAAACCAGCAGAGACAAGACTGGAACCGCTCGGTCTCCTGGCTCCTAGTCTAGTGCTGGAGTCGCTGGACTATGTGGCTGCTTGTACTAGCTTTTTGGCAGTCTTGGCTTCTAGTCCCAGCTTGCACATGAAAAATTAAAGCCCAACCGCCGAAATGTTTCCTGAATCCGTTCGAACCTCAGAAAGGGGATCAATGGCCGCTTAACCTAGGATGAAAGATCAGGCTGGTTCTCATTTTATCTGAACCAGTTCACCCAGCCCTTTTACAGCATAAAACATAAAACTTTCCATATAGATTTATGTTATACAACACAGTGCATGAAAATGGATTCCTGGGCTGTAAAGCCTTCAGTGCAGGAAATTCATCTTAATCTACGCTAAGCACAAGGTAACTTTATGATCCTGTTTAAATGATTTTAAATAATGTTAAGGTGGCATTTTGGATTAGTATCTAGCACTGCTGATTCCTTTGTCCTTGGGGGGATTGGCTTTCCATGGCCTTTTAAAGTTCTGATCTCGCCCTGAGGCTGTTCCACGGAGAATGTTTATTTTTGTAGTTGCACTTTGGTTTACAGTTGTGTGATAAGCTCTCCCGGGAGGAGGTGAAGGACACTGCTAGCTATGACAGGGTGAGGGCAGCTTTGGAATCAGAGGCACATTTGACCTAAATATAACCTTGTGGTTATGGTTATCGGGACCCTCTCGCCTCTCAGCTGGGCTGGGATGGGAGCAGCTTTGAGTTTCTCTCGATGGTTGGCTTACAGCCCACATGATGGCTTGCCTCACCTCATCTCACCCCACTCATACTCTTCTGACCTGGCTTGTCACCTCTTCCTCCAGCTGCCCCTGTGGCTGCTACCCAGTCATCAGAGGTCCGTCTCAAAGTGCTGGGGATGCAGGAGGACTGCGTGTAGAGACATTGGGCCAGATTTCCAAAGGTAATTAGAGTCTGAAGATCCAGATAGAAGCTTGGAAAAACCCACGAGCCACTCAACTCCCATTGAAATCAATTAGTGTTAGGCACTGAGGGACCATTTGGAAATCTGCCCCTTGATGCTTTGTAATGCAGCCCAGTCATTATGGTGCCCTTACGTGCCTGTCATTACCGCCTAGGGCTCAGTCTGCCCGCTAGTGTCTCTTGATGCTCAGTCCCTGGCAGATTAGTCAGCACCAAGGTAGGTGTCTGTTTCCCAGACAGAACAGAAGGCTCTCACCTGGCAGATGCTCCAGTGTCCTGTGGGGGAGCAGGGAGTAGCTGCCTTGTGCAACATTCCCCCATGATTAGGCAGGTTTTAGATTGCTAGCACCACTTCCCCTCCCCCGTCTTGGTACAGCTGTCCTGCATGGTTCTGGAGCTGTGTAGCCATTGGGAGCCCAGAGGACAGTCGCTGATGTGGCTAGATTTTGACTCAATGGCTTTAGAGGTCAGGGTCAAAGGACTAACAATGGAAGTGGAATGAATGGGAATCTGGAAAGTGACCTGCTGCAATAATTGGGACCTAGAAGGCCTACCTCAGTTGTGAGCCCATCTGTGGGGAAAATGGATGGAAGTCTACAATGGTTTAGTCCCTTGTAATAACAAAGGGTAACACATTTTTGATTGGGAGAAAAGTAACAAAGGTCTAGCTCGGAGTGTTACACAAAGTTGTTCAGAAAAAGTGAAAACCAGACTGAGTTTGGCTTTACTGCTACAACTCAAGGACTGTGTGGAGAACACACTGGGTAACCACGCCCAGCATGAGACTGGTAACCAGTGAATTAAAAGGGGTGTGTTGGTGAACAAAATAATGAGAGGATGGGCTGTGCTGCCCATCGCTCCCTTTTGGAAATAAGAGACTTTGAGAGGAAAATTGGCAGGGAGGAAGCAAAAGGGGAAAATGGCTGACTGAAAGAAGGGGAAGGAGCAAGCTTCACTATCATGGCTTCCACCACCAACATCTTCTGGGACTCTGGGATCCACAGTAACAGCACTGGGCCTTCGTTGCCCTGATCCTAAGAGATGTCCTGACCAGACTGAGCCAAGAGAGGGACCCAGATGACAACACCACCTCCGCTGGCTCTGGCTGAACCCCAAACACCACCAGGGATATAAGATTTTTGTCACACCCACACCTAACCCCCAGGATGTCCTTTTCCATCTTGTTTCTTCTCTTTCCTATCCTTCTCCATGTGCCTTCTGTCTCAGAGTCTGGGTTAGCCAGCCAAGACTGTAACTTTGCAAGACTGCTCTAAGCCTGTGACAAGAAAGAGGCAGCTAAAAGCAATGCCCTGGCCTAAACAGTTCAATGCTGGAACAAGTTTGCCAGGTCTCAGAGTGGACTTGTAATAAAAAGCTATGGCTGCTTGCTGGGGGTGGATTAATTAATTAAGAGCTCTCTCCCATCAGCGTAGAATGGATACACTGGAGAGCTTATAGCGGTGCAGCGGGGCTGCTGTAAGTTCTCTAGCGTAGCTATAGCCCTAAGAGACTGTCAAACAAGGGGGGGTTTCGTATAAAGACTCTCTCTAGCTAAAGAGAAAGGGAACGAGGGTTGCTCTTAAAATTACAGCCTTACCTAATCATTGACATTTCAAATGTTTTAACTGTTTTTCCCCACTTTTTCTGTATCTTTAATACAAAGTTGAAAAGATTGTTAACGGTGCATTTGCCGTCATACTAACCAGGCGAAGGTCTCTGTGTGCCAAACCGTGAACACACTGTTTAAGGTTGGACAGTTTCAGGGTCACATTAACACTGTTGACTTTTTGGGCCCATGTATTCCATCCGAATTCATACAACAGAGCATAGCACAGGGCACGGTGAGTGGTTGTGGCACCTGTTGAAGGCATTAATCAGCCTTCTGGAGCCTCTGCACTGCTTCCACCCTCAGATCCAGATCTAGTGAGTTACAGCAGCCGTGTCTGGGATGAATACTTCAATCTCTGTTACCAGGTCCCTGTCTGGGCAGAAAGGCTTGGAAGGTGCTGAGTTACTGGCTTAGGTAGACTGCTTTGACAAGGGAGCTCCAAGGGTCTGGGGATTGCCTTCTATGACGAGATAACTGGCTCTGTGGATGAGGGGAAAGCGGTGGACGTGTTGTTCCTTGACTTTAGCAAAGCTTTTGACACGGTCTCCCACAGTATTCTTGCCAGCAGGTTAAAGAAGTATGGGCTGGATGAATGGACTATAAGGTGGATAGAAAGTTGGCTAGATTGTCGGGCTCAACGGGTAGTGATCAATGGCTCCATGTCTAGTTGGCAGCCGGTATCAAGTGGAGTGCCCCAAGGGTCAGTCCTCGGGCCGGTTTTGTTCAATATCTTCATAAATGATCTGGAGGATGGTGTGGATTGCACCCTCAGCAAGTTTGCAGATGACACTAAATTGGGAGGAGAGGTAGATACGCTGGAGGGTAGGGATAGGATACAGAGGGACCTAGACAAATTAGAGGATTGGGCCAAAAGAAATCTGATGAGGTTCAACAAGGACAAGTGCAGAGTCCTGTACTTAGGACGGAAGAACCCCATGCACCGCTACAGACTAGGGACCGAATGGCTAGGCAGCAGTTCTGCGGAAAAGGACCTAGGGGTGACAGTGGACGAGAAGCTGGATATGAGTCAGCAGTGTGCCCTTGTTGCCAAGAAGGCCAATGGCATTTTGGGATGTATACGTAGGGGCATTGCCAGCAGATCGAGGGACGTGATCGTTCCCCTCTATTCAACATTGGTGTGGCCTCATCTGGAGTACTGTGTCCAGTTTTGGGCCCCACACTACAAGAAGGATGTGGATAAATTGGAAAACGTCCAGCGGAGGGCAACAAAAATGATTAGGGGACTGGAACACATGACTTATGAGGAGAGGCTGAGGGAACTGGGATTGTTTAGTCTGCGGAAGAGAAGAATGAGGGGGGATTTGATAGCTGCTTTCAACTACCTGAAAGGGGGTTCCAAAGAGGATGGTTCTAGACTGTTCTCAGTGGTAGCTGATGACAGAACAAGGAGTAATGGTCTCAAGTTGCAGTGGGGGAGGTTTAGGTTGGATATTAGGAAAAACTTTTTCACTAGGAGGGTGGTGAAACACTGGAATGCGTTACCTAGGGAGGTGGTGGAATCCCTTCCTTAGATATTTTTAAGGTCAGGCTTGACAAAGGCTTGGCTGGGATGATTTAGTTAGGGATTGGTCCTGCTTTGAGCAGGGGGTTGGACTAGATGACCTCCTGAGGTCCCTTCCAACCCTGATATTCTATGATTCTACGATTCTATGATTTTAATAGTCTTCCCCCCTTGGCAGGCTCTGTAGAGACAGGGCCATTGGGCCTGGTGTGTCCATTTGAGTCCAGTGGGAGAACGAGGACAGGTGGCAAAGCCCAGACCTACCCCGTACACCTTGGCAGGAGCTAGTGTATGCTGCTTTAGAGATGGTGCTCCAAATTCAATAGTCCACCCTACAAGCACCGCCTGCCTGTTGCTGCTTCCCTTGTGCAGGAGGAATGAAGATCATAGGGCCTGGTACCCCACAAAGGACTCTCTGGGTCTGGTATGAGGGGCGCCCTGGTATTTGCAGATCCCCAACATTCATTAATTGTAGCATGCATGGACATTCATACCAGGGAGTGCACTATTCATAGGCTTGGAAGAATTAGATTATTATATCGGTAAATGTCAATTTCACTATACACACCCAAACTGATGAGAAAATATTTCCATCAATTATCATCAGTATGTATAGACAGACAAAGTAAGAAAAAAGCTGCTTGTGAACTCATGAGTGTTAGATTTAAGACTATTGACTTTGAATATTTGGCATGTGCTGTTGACAATTTGTGTTTTAATGGTTATCACACTTTAAAGTTGTGATTCTCAGTGTGGACTGTCATTAAATAATTATTGTCTACACCACCCCTACTTTCCCACAATTGTGACAATTTAAATCAATAAAAATTGAAAAAAAGCTTAAAAGTAAACATCCATGCATGTGTTGCAATTTTTTAAAATAATCATATTCTGCAAAGCCTAATTAACCATTACTATTGGTTATTTTCTATTCAGCACTTTTTATTATTCTTCTGTTTAAAATGTTCCAATCAGGAGCCAGAGACAATGCCATATGATTTAGGTGACAAATCAAATGCTGCAAATAACAAACACCTAATAGCAATGAATGGTGACCCATTTGGAGCAAACAGATCTCCAACAACCCAACAGCCGGAATTTGTTTGCATCAACTATTTGGCGAATGCTTGTGGATGATGAATCCATCTGTAGCAATCAGGCTTGCTCCTTGAGTGAGTCACAAACAGAAAGAGAGGCGAACTTCATCAGATAACTTACACTTATGTATGCACTTTACAAACATATATTTAAGGAAAGAAGTGGGTCCAGTTTGGAGCATACCATCTGCAACCATGTCTTTTACACTGTCCTCAATAGGCAGATAATGCGAACAAAACATGTGTCCCCTTACGATAAAGGTGGAAGCCACTTGACGTACATTTCTGTGGACAGGGGATGTTTTGGATGATGCTGTATTAGTGGGTCACGACCCCGTTTTAATGGGGTTGCCAGGCTGGCATTGGATTGCTGGGTCCCGGGACCAAAGCCAAAGCCCAAGGGCTTCAGCTCTGAGTGATGGGGCTCAGGCTTCAGCTTCAGCCCTGGGCAGCGAGACTCAAATTACAGGGGCTGAAGCCCTTGGGCTTTGGTTTTATCTCCCCACCCTGGGGTAGTGGGGCTTGGGAGGGCTCAGGTTTCAGTCCCCCCTCGTGGGGTTGTGTAGTAATTTTGGTTGTCAGAAGCGGGTATCAGTGCAATGAAGTTGAGAACCCCTGTTATAAAGCTTATGGTCTAGTCTGTGGCAAGTGGTGTCACCTCTCTTTGCCAGAGTTCGCCCATCTGAAACAGGGAGGATTCCTTCACCTCCCTGCTTGGAAGGCAAAAACGCTGTGGTGATGGTGGTGGTGTTATTGCAGCAGGTCAAAATGTTTTGAATGCTGAAATTGCATTTTAAAAAAACATCAACATTTCAGTGGGAAAAATTGAGGTAAAAATTCCATGTTTTTTTCCCCCCTCCCTGGTTTTGACCAAATATCGGCAGGAAATTTTCCTATGTTGAATTCCACCACCAACAGCTGCTTCTTTGGCAGATTATTTTTTGTCCTAGTTTTGAACCAGCTCTAATGCTTATGTGTCTACTCGTGGATGGGACAGAGATAAATATTTCCTTCTGTCGGGAGAGCTCATCTGATCACACGAGCATCCTGTGTTGAGTGCAGACAGTAATGTCTGAGGCCAGAAGCTGCTGCTGATCCCTTAAGCCCTGAGGGTCCGTCTACACATTTTGGGAGGGGGGGAGTTGTTTGTTTTTTTCAAAACTTCATTGACACGATGAGAGGATCAGCTCACACTCTCGGTGTCATATGGCAGACATGCCTGTTCTTGTTCTTTCTGTCAACATTGCAATGCCCTATAATTATAAGAACCCTAGGAAAGAATGTGACAGGAGGCACCAGTTGTGTGAACTGCCGAGCAGGTTCCTTTTGTTACTGTCCTAGGTCGCACAGTCACACAGTCACATTGTGTGTAGCTGAGTTATTGTCCCACAGGTATTTGACAAACAGAGGACATGCACACCCAATAAGGAGGAGGAACTGGCAGAGGCTAAGGGGAGAAAAATTCTTAGTCACTCAAATAATTAAGCCAGGGCAAATGTCCATTCAGTGACTTGCTTTGTGACCTCAGGCAAATCTCTTCACCTCAATAATAAAATGAGGAGCGCAGTAGCTTGACAGCATCCTGGGGTGCTATGAATGAGTTAATGTTGGTGTTGTACTTTGGGGATGATAGGCCTGCTTAGTGCTGTTGTGATCCGTTATTACGAATCATTAAGTAGCATTAAGTAGAAGAGACAGAAAACCTAGATGGGGGAGGGGATTGATTGTGCAAAAACTTTAGCCAGTTGGGTTTTAGTTTTGCGAAGCCAAACTTGGGGTGATTTTAGATCTGGACTCTGTTCTACCTCCCCCCTGCCCCCGGGGAGTGTTTCTGGGGATGAAGGGTCAGATGGGCTCTTGCCTTCCCCAGAGAAGTTTGCCTGTCACTGATTTCCATCCTGGGCCCTCACCCTTTGGCATTGTCTCCCTCCTTCCATCTCACCTTTGCTCTTCAGAGAGGTCTGGTGTTACAGCACCATGCTATATTGAGTGGAATGTTATACAGTAAAACAGCAACGATATTTTAAAGTCCTTTCCTCAGTGGATCTTGGAGTACTTCACCAACGTTTATTGAGGAATCCTTCCACGCCCTTGTGAGATTGTTAGGTATGTTGTTGTTATCACTCATTGTACAGGCACAGGGCGGGGAGTGACTCGCCCACAATCAAACAACAAATCATGGCCTGACTCAGAAATAGAGCCTCCAATGCCCGGATCTTTGCTCCATCCACCTTGGAAAGGTTTGGGCCTGATTCTGACCTCAGACCCATACAAGGACTACATCCTGCAAGGTGCAGAGCGTTCTGGCAAAACACTAGCAAGTGCGCAGTCCTAATGAAGTGCTGATTTCAGGGGGACGATGCTTGTGCTTGGACTTAAGCATGTCAGTTTTGGGTTGGGGACAGGGTACTCAGCACTCTTGCGGGATCGAGCCTCAAATCAGGAATAACTCCACTGAAGTCATTGCAATTATATGGGTGTAAAGCCAGTGTAAATGTGCTCAGAATTGGGCTCTTGGTGCCTGGCTCTAGGCTAGAATCAGGTTTGCAGTAAGTGCTTTTGTTAGGTCTGATAGTTCTATG
Organism: Natator depressus; assembly: GCF_965152275.1. NCBI lineage: Eukaryota > Metazoa > Chordata > Testudines > Cheloniidae > Natator > Natator depressus. The sequence goes on from NC_134246.1 coordinate 26,003,025, forward strand.
TGCTACCTCTCATTTGCCATGCAATGTACGGTAGAGACGCAAAGGGGTCTTCCAGTCTCTGACTCCAATGTACAGCTGCACCGTGCTCTGCTGAACTGGGGAAGAAAAAGGGGGTAGCCCGTGGGGGTAAGATATTACAGGAGGGGGTTCATCCAAAATAAGGGAGTCCAAAGGAAAAATAAGGGCCAGAGCCTTGGCCCTCCACTTCTGGCCGTTTTGTGCTGCTCAAGCAACACAAAGCCACTGGAAAACTGCCCCTAATGGTTCTATAGCATGCTTTTAATGTGCTAGCGGGGACAGGGCTTGCTTCAGTACTGTTATCTTTGAAAATCTTTCTCTGGTCTCATCTGAATTAAAACAATTACACCAGGGAAGCTACTGAAGGAAAAGCATGGGATAGAATTTCTGGGACGATACCGACTTAAAATCCTTCTACTCCTGAACCAATGCGAAGACACAGGCACAAGCTTGGCACACTACTCCTGCCATCTTCAGCCGGGAAGTGCACTGGTAAAAGCAGTACGGCCAACCCCAAATGTTCAAAAATCACAAGTCAGACTCACCAAAAATCATGAGATTGTCTTTCAAATCATGAGATTATGGAAAAATAATAGATTGGGGGTTCTTTTTATTTGCCTTCTGCTTTTTGAGCCTTTCGGGTGCACTGGGGTCATATCTGGATGCTTCCTCCACAGCCACGAGGGCTAGAAATTTCCATTTTCTTTAAGAATGAAGGCTGAAATCATCACAGATCCACTTGACTCCAGGAGCTGGGGCTTTAAGGAAAACAATCATTATCATGAAACTCATGACAAAATCATGAGAGTTGGCAACATTGTAAAGGGTCAGTTAGGTTTTCCTCTTGGCATAACCTCAGGATTGAGGGAGTGTAAAGGTGGTGTGCAGTCACTTGCTTCCCACATTCTCTGGTCCTGTGCTGAGCACAGCTCGACCGGGCCTGCAGATCTAGTCCTACACACCTTAAGTGTTACAAGCAAAATGGACAATACCTTGCCAAGGTTCTGATCCAACGCCCACTGAGTCAGAGGAAAGACTTCCGTTCATTTCCATGGGCATGGGATCAGGCTGTACATTAGCAAAGATACGAGACCATGTGCTAGGACCTCCCTTTGGGCCTTTTCTTTCCCTAAATGACAGTGCTTTGCAGATGTCTCGAAACTCACAATAGAATGTAAAACAAACCAAAAAATCATCCAGGAAATGACTTCTTTCACAATGCATCCGGGAATTGGTTTTGACTGACAGTGGAGCCATCACATACTCTTCTTTCTGACAGTGCTGTATTATCTTAACCATGTGTATGGTGTGTGTGTATATATAGATATCTGACTCAGCAGTTGTTTGGCTAGCCATCCAGAAAGTGCCTGCATGTTAGGGATTAATCTAATAAAGCATTAATGTGGGATAGTAACATTTGTCACCTTCTGTTATTAGGCTCATGTCAGGGGCTCTGATTCAGGAAGTCAGCAGCGTTCAGGACAGCACTTTAATATATGCTCAACTTTAAGCAGATGCATATGAAGTCAATAGGAATTAAGTACTTGCTTAAAATTAAACACATGCTGAAGTACCATCCTAAATCAGGGATGCTACATTCCCTGTCCTAATCTCTGGACCAGCACTGCTACTGGGGCTTGTGCGCTGCTCAGACTGCATTAAAACTTCGCACATGTGCAGCCATAGGGCAGAAGCTAGCACACAACATGAGTGCACATAACAATACCCCCCTCTTTCATCAGTAGATCTCAAAGCGCTTTACAAGAGAAGTCAGTGTCATTATCCCTTTTTTTACAGATAGAGAAACTGAGGCACAGGGAAGTGACAGTCACCCAGAAAACCAGTGGCTGAACCAGGACTAGAACCGAGGTCTTCTGCAGCCCAGTCCAGTGTTCTATCCACTAAGCAACGCTACCTCCCTGCCTTTGCTCACTGCCCCTGTTGCTGTGAGTTAATGGGACCAAAGTCAGACAACGGGCTCAACCCATAACAAAGTGTCTGACCCTGAAGAAAGGGAGGGAATGTGAGGGGAAGGAGTTAGTGAGAAGGAGGCTGAGTAGTAACAATGTGTGCCCCATAAGCCTGGAAGGTTTTGGCCACCCTGGACTAATCATTTCAGTGCTACCTAAAGTATCATATACATGGGGCAAAACATACCTCCCTCCACTGCTAGGCCCCACTGGAACACGGGCACGTAAAGGAATGCTGCCACCACAATGTACCAATGCACAGATGCTGCATTGGAGACCAGCAGGAAAGCAACGGGGTATGAAAATGCAATGACACAAGAGAAGCTGCAGTATCCTTTTGTTCTTCTCCTTCCTAGCAGAGTGCTGCAAGCATTGTTTGGCATAGGCTTGGCACACTAGGCCGAGAAATGCACCAGCTGAGAAATGCACTAGTAGACGATCAGTTAGGCTTTGCTGTTGGCATGACCCACTGTAATCCAGTGAAACATAAACACTGAACATGTGGCCCTGCATCCAGAGACGGGGGGTGCTGAATGTGTATTGACCCATCCGTGCTCAGCCTCTGCAAAGGATAATGCTATGCTAGAGAGGCACAGACAGCTCTTTACCCAACAAACAGATCTTTACAACGAGCAGGTCACAAGATGATTGTGCCACGTGCAGACATGCCAAACCTGCAGAAAAAATGCAGAAATTGGGCTTGTTTTTGGCTTAATTGGCTGTGAGTTGCTTGTTGGCTAGTTTTTGGTTTGTAACTTGTTGCTTCTTTTTTTTGATTGGTTCCCAGCAAGGGGGGGCAAGCAGGGGCCAGGGGCAAGCTGGAGAGAGAGTCAGGGGTGCACAGCGGGCCCACCACAGTCCCAGACTGCACGCTGGGGGGGATCTAGTCACACAGAGTGTTGGGGTTCTTAGGGATTGGCTTGTTTTGGCCTTGTTTTGAAATGGGATTAGCTTGTTTTGTGGTTTATTGTGAAAGTCGGGGTGCTTATTTACTGAATGAAAGTTGGCAACTGTGGCCATGTGTGGTCTAGTTAAAGATACCTGGGGATGTCAGGCAAACAGAGCAGAATGGAACCCTCAGGCTTTGTCTACACTGGGGAAATTTTTCCCGAACTGGTTTTAATACCAGTTTGAAGTTGGGGAGGAACTTCCCCAGTGTAGACAAGGCCTGGGGAGCCTGATTTGCCTTCTCATTTAGACTGGTGTAAAGCAGGAGTAACCCTACTGAAATCAGTGGAGTTTTACACCAGTTTCACTGGGAGGAGAATGGTACCCTGGGAATTTCCAAGAGGAGAGGTTTCTTAGCAGGCATACTATGGGAAGATTGGAAGTAATCTACTTTGATTATAGGCTTGTTTAAACAGTGCGTGACTCTGCAACAGAGGGGGTGTAAATTCTAGTACACACCCATGTGTTGTGCACTAATTGGCCCGTGTGGTACCCACTGAAAGTTCCCTAGCACCCAGGAATCTCGTCCCATTTCAAACAGTACTGCATTGTGCACAAGGACGTTTCAGTTTGCATCAGCAGGGGTTACGCAGGCCACTTAACACGTGACACTCTGGTGAGCACTAGAATTTACACCCCATCTGGTACGGACTCATGCACAGACAAGCCCTGTAACTGCTTTGGATCAGGGCCCACCTTGTTATCTGTTGGGATAGTGCCTAGCACAGTGGGGACCTGATCCCTGCCTGGGGCCCAAGGTGCTACCCCAACACAAATAATGATCGACAGAAGTGAGAAAACGTGAGAGTTTATAAGTGTGCCGCGAAAGCCAGGGGGTGGGTGGGAATCTCTTTGCCAGGAAAGCGGCCAGATTTTTCTTTCAATTTTTATCAAAACAAAGCATTTGCGTGTTCCCCCCGATTTCTACCCCTGGTTTCTATTGACACAAACTCCAGATGCTTCAGGAGAACCTCAGTTTCTTCAAGGGAAAACCGTTACAGTGACTTCTCCCTTCCCCCCAAACGACCTGCCTGCTTCAGCAGAGAGAGGGCAGTGGCAACGGTGAAGGTGACTGTGCATGCTCAGTTTGGGTGAGCATGCTCAGTGCACCCAAAGTAGGGAATTGGGAGAGGCAAGTTTTTCTGTCGTTACAAGGTAAATGTCATTCTTTCGAAGCAGTCTGTGGCCTGCAAGACCCATCACTAAGGCAGTGCTGAAGAGCGAAGGCAGAGTCAGGCGTGTTATTGGCCGCCTGTCATCTCATCTACGGGGGGGTCTCAAGCTGGTGACAAAGATAGATGTTATCCATACACTCCTTCCCACCTAGACAAAAACCACCTCTGCAGTGGCTTGTTGGTATAGGGGTGTGATCTTCACGTAGAGCACGCGTGGTCCTGATGGAAGTCCCGTATCAGACACTGATCATTTGGGTACCTTTACATTTATACAGCTGTAGCCTCATGCCCAATTTTCTATCTCCTTCGAAGGAGAAGAAAAGAGCTAGTGGGCACCACGGTCCACAATTGACGAATGACTTATATTTCACAGCATCCTCCACCCAACGCAGTCTATTGGCTGGTTACCTGCTGCGTAATAATAAAATTACTGCACACTTCAAAGCCCTGGATTCTCAGGCAGTGCGATCCTTAATGTGAGTAGCCACTTACTCTGAGAGCAGTTCATAGGGGGCTTTGCAAACTTGGCGACTGCTCAGTGTAAGGGTGACAGAACCAGGCCCTCAAAGATTAAACTTCACAACATGTGTGAGGTACATAAATATTAGTATTCCAGTTTTACACAGGCGTAAATTGATGCAGAGGAGGCCACAGACCGAGTCAATGGCAGAGACAAGATTAAAACTTTGGAATCTTGCCTCCCTATTGGTTGCACTAAGCACTAGAGCACACTCCAGTCCTGCCTAAAGGAATATTGTCTCCTAATGTACAACTGTGACCAAGCTGGGACATAGATGTTGCTTCTATTTCCTCTAAACATCCCTCCTCTATCGCAGGGGAAAAGAGACCTCACCTGACCTTCATTTCCAAAACACAGACCTCGGCTACCTGAGCTAAAGGAGAATTCCCATTACTAATGCATCATACCAGGGCAGCGGTTCTCAAACTGTGGGTTGGGACCCCAAACTGGGTCATGACCCCATTTTAATGGGGTCCCCAGGACTGGCTTAGACTTGCTGGGGCCCAGGGTCAAAGCCCAAGCCCCACTGCCTGGAGTTGAAACCCGTGGGCTTCAGCTTTGGCTCCCTCACCCGGGCGGCGGGGCTTGGGCAGGCTCAGGTTTTGGTCCCCGTCCTGGGGTCGTGTAGTAATTTTTGTTGTCAGCGGGGGGTCGCGGCGCAATGAAGTTTGAGAACCCCTGTACCCCTTTATTGCCCTCCAGCCACACGATAGTGGGAGCGTCACACAGAAGTCCATCCAGTAGAGGGCAGCAGTGCGTAGGCACATTAATTCAGTGCAACTTCCCGTAAGAACAGAAGAATGGCCATGCTGGGTCAAACGAATAGTCCACCTAGCCCAGTATCCTGTCTGCCAACAGTGGCCAATTCCAGCTGTTTCAAAGGGGAATGAACAGAATAGGGTATTATCAAGGGATCCATCCCCTGTTATCCAGTCCCGGCTTCTGGCAATTAGCGGCTTAGGGACACCCAGAGCACGGTGTTGCCTCCCTGACCATCTTGGTTAATAGCTATTAATAGACCTAGCCTCCATGAACTTATCTCCCCACACGAGTTCAGAGTTCAGGTTCAGTAGGCTCCCCCCAGAGGACCTCAAGGACCTGCTGAGACACAGCCAAGGCTGAAATCTAATCCACCCGCTTCATTATCCCAGGGCCGTGCAGGCAGGAGGCTCGAGTCAGACCGGACGATAAGCAGCTGTGTATTCTGGCCACATGCAGGTGCGTGTCTGGGGTTATCTCCATCAGGAAGCCTTTGGTCATTGGGTGAATCGCTGTTGTTACTCCACACATAACAGCTGAGTGTGATTAATAATAACAATTCCGATGCACACAGCAGGATGCTCCACCTGAGCCCTTTGCACACTCTAAACATGTTAATCAAACCCTTACACCATAACACATACCAGTGTATTACATCACCTTGTGGGCTGACATTCACAACACCCTGCTAGGCTGTGCCTTGTGTCCCAACTTGGGGCTGTGTCTACAATGCGGATAATTCTCTAGTACCTTTTGCACCGCCCACAAAGCTGCCCTGAGGAATTCTGCCAGGTGTGGGAGGCAGGCCGGGTCAGGCACAGCAGGTGGAATGGCCAGGATGTGCCTCTGTAGCATTGCACAGGGCCATCGCTGCAGGGACACAAGTTAGGGCAGCCGTGGCTGTTGCTCAGCTGGACTGGCCCTCTATAACCCCAGGCTAAGGGAGGCAACAGCCATCTCCCCCAGACTCTGCACTGGCCTGTAGCTAAAGTCAGGCTCCCCAGTGCACAGAGGAGGTTGCCTGCTGCTACACCCCTTAGCAGGGTGCTGGGTCTGTGCCCCTGGTGCCTGCAGAAGGGAGTAAGACCATAGGCCCGTCTCCTCCACACTCATTTGAGTTGGCTGTACAGCTCGTTCAAGAACTAAATGCTTTGTTTCACCCTCCTTTCCTGTCCCCAGCACTTGCCCGGGCCCCGCTCAGCTTCTAATCCCTCTTCTTCCTCCCCTGCAAGATCTGAGCCTGCTGTACCTCCTCCAGACATGGCCGCAGCCCGAAGGATCCTGGAGTTAATTGCATCCCTTGCCCCACCAGCTACCCACTGCACTTCTCCCGCTGGTTCCTTCTGCAACCACACCATCCTGTGCTCCTAGCTATCCTGCCTCCTACCTACTGGGCCTTGGCCTAATGGCTGAATTGAGAAGCAACATCAGTAAAAGGTGGGTCTCATAGGGCAGGCAGGGCAGGGGGGTTGCTGCTGCCATGTGGGGGGATGGTTCATTACTCCAGGCAAGAGTCTTGGCATGTTGTACCTCCCCACAACTGGATGCCCTCCATGATCCCTGGTACAGTACCCTCTGCCTGGGGAAAAAAGCAGGAGGCGGCCATGCCCCAGGAACCTGGCCAACTCTCTAGCAGGGCCTCATTTCCTTACATCTCTGGCTCTCTGTCCTTGGTGCATTATAATTCTCTGTGGATCTTGGCATAATCAGTGTGAATTTCCTCTGATGATGGGAGACCTGGTGTCTGCCTACTCTGAGGCTCCTGTGATGGGGTCATCTGGACACCAAGGAGAGGGATGACCTCCTTGTATCTCCAAGAACGTGCCTCCCCATTGCTCAGTCCCAAAACTCGGGGTTGCCCTGCAGTTTGGGATTTCATGCTGCTCACTGAATCGGATCACATGTCAAAAAGCCATGAGTTGCAAGGCCCTTCGCTACTGCTTCCTGCCAGGGAGTGACCCAACTAGAGCCCTGCCAAAGAGAGCTCTGATGAGGTCAGTGCAGCCTCCAGTGAGATCTGTGTGAACAAAGCCTTCGCTTTCCTTATGCAATTGGCTTTACTAGCTTTGCAACAGAAGAGGGCACCAGAACCCAACCCTTCACACCATCAAGACCTAGGCAGGATTTCGGCAGGGATGCCGGCACACTGCACACGAGGTTTTCTCTGCAAAAGATAGGTTTCAGAGTAACAGCCGTGTTAGTCTGTATTCGCAAAAAGAAAAGGAGGACTTATGGCACCTTAGAGACTAACCAATTTATTTGAGCATAAGCTTTCGTGAGCTACAGCTCACTTCATCGGATGCATCTCAGTCCAGCCATTAGCTCACGAAAGCTTATGCTCAAATAAACTGGTTAGTCTCTAAAGTGCCACAAGTCCTCCTTTTCTTTCTGCAAAAGATGTGATCAGCGAGACGTCGCCTCCACAGCCTGCTCCTGCACCATTGCAGTCAATCAGCGCTTTGTCACCAACATCAGTGGAAGCAGGATCGAGCCCTAGGTCAAGATGACTGCAGTAACACACCCTTCAGGTGCACACAGGCCCAATCCAGCCATAGAAATGGAAACGCTATAACTGAGCCTGTTTCTAATGCACTCAATCAGTACAGCCCCCATGTGTGGACACCCTTAAACTGGTTTCAGAATGGATTGTATCAATTAAAAGTAGCTAATATTGAGTTTGCTCAGGAAGTTTGGGTCACTGGGCAGCTGCCCCTTCTGGGGATTTATGACCCAGTCTGTCTTACAAAGGCCCCACCGGGGGTACCTGGCTGCCCCAGGGGGCTGATTAGTAAACAAGCACCTGGACCTAATAAAAGTTACCCAAGCTCAGCCAGAGGGGAACTCTAGAGGGAGCCAGGAAGCTCCTGTGGAGAGAGGCCCGAGGCAGAAAGCTGAGCAGGGAGCCTAGAGGGTGAGCACTCTGGGGAACCCACCAGACTGGAAAGCCTATAAGAGGTGCTCCTAGAGAGAGAGGAGCTGCCTAGATAGAGAGTTGCAGTCAGCAGGTATCCAAGGGGGCCTGGTCTCAGCCAGTGGGTCTCCCTGACACTGGTTGGAAGCCTGGCCTGGCAAGAATCACTTGCTGTCCCTGGAGACGTGTTGCAGGGGCCGGACCTCCCCTGACTCTAGAGAAGGTTCTGAGTCCAGCAGAGGCAAGAGGCCTAACACCAGGGCAGAGGTTGGAATCACGGGAGCCCCTGTGGAAGAGCCTGGATAGAGGAGAGCACTGGACTCGGGTGGGCAACTAAGACTGACCCGATCATCCAGCTCAGATACAGGGGTGAAAGGTTTGTGAGTGTTGTGCATTAGCTTTTCTGCTAGTAAATGAGGCCCTGCAAAAGAGGCCTGTCTGGACTTGATACTCTGGTTGAGGGACTGTGTTGGGGTATACACCACAATGGCCCTGAGAGGGTAAATTAGGCCTAATTAACTGCCCAGGCTGCATGTGGAGGCAGGGAGCAGGGATTAATTAGACACAAGGCTGAGCTGGGCAGGGACAGGCGGGACTTATAAACCAGGAAGCTGGCAACAGATGCTGCAGGGAAGGGGTCTACAGTCACTCCCTAGGAGAAGGGAGAGGTGTCTGGGGCTAGAGGCAAGTAGCCTATGGCTACTCCCTGGGAGGGGAGAGTTTGGACTGGCAAACATAGAGAAGGGGGAGAGCCAGAGAGGTAAACAAGGCTCAGGGAAAAGAGCAACGAGGTAGGTCAAACCTTGGCTGCTGATGAGAGGGCCCCTGAGCTGGGACCCAGAGTAGAGGGCAGGTCTGGGTCTGGGTCCGGGTCCTCCTACCAGCAGCTGATGAAGTGGCACCAGTGGGGCAGTGAGCAGGAAGACCATTTGTCAAGAAGGACTTTAATACCTCGGAAGGGAGGAACACGTATGGTGACCCAGCCAGAGGGCTGAGTCATGAAAACTGTAGTTCCTGGAGTGAGAGGGACCACTGGGTGAGACAGGATGGGTGAAGACCCCACCAGAGGAGGGTGCAATGCCTGGCCACAGCTAATCCCCAGAGCAACCAGGAGGAGGTGCCACCTACAGTGACTGGACCCCCTGACAGGGACAAATCAAGGGCTCACCGGCAACACCATGCCCACCCACAAGGGGGTGTGTCAGGTCAGCCTGCAATGATGACAGGGTTATCAAATTAAGCTAAATTGGTATCAGCCACTCTGAAACCAGTTTGAGTGCCCACACAAGGGGTTGCACAGATGCAACTAAATTGATTTAATTAAATTATGGGAAAGTCCTATAAAATTCAATAGAAAATGGTCACTTTTCTATAGAGAGACCAGGTGGGGGCGGTAATGTCTTTTATTGGACCAACTTCTGTTGGTGAGAGAGGCAAACGGTCAAGCTACACAGAGCCCTTTTTCAGGTCTGAAGAGGCATCTCTGCACCTCATTTTAAAATGAAGATCAGATTTCACATCTTGTCAAAGACGTTGCTAGAAAATGCTCTGTCCTGTCTCTCTCTCTCTCCCCCCGGCTGGATAAAAATCGACGATAGTTTTTGAAAATCTGTTTTGAAATGAAATCTGAATTTAATACTGAGTATATTAAGGACTAAACTTCTTATTTGAAAGGCCAGAGAAGTAAAACAGGCTGTGCTGTTTGCAAGCGCAATAACAGCAGCCAAAAAGCAAAGTGGGATGCGCCAGGAGGATGCAGAGCGAAAGAAATATTAGCTAGAAACAACCCAAAGCTGTATGGCCATTCGTCCCATTCAGCTTGCTTGTTAATCACATTTATTAAGGTAATGACAAAGGCCCCACTGAGAATGGGGCCCTGACGGTCCCTGCCCCAAACAGCTTTAGAATCTAAATAGATTCTGATGTCACCCTGGCCAAGAAAAAAACCCCTCTTCTCCCTGCTGTTTCTGTGGGGTTCTGCCTGGTCCCTTCCCGCCGTAGGGGAGACTGCATTTCAGCAGCAGCTGTACCTGTGTGTAGATAGCTTGTGAAGTGACTTAGGATTAAAGGGGCTAGGAGACTATACTAATCTCAGCCCCCATGCCGGACACCACCCCTATTTGGGACAGCACATATGCACGTGCTTAACTTTAAGCATGCATTTAAGTACTATTTACTTGAGACTTAAGCATGTGCTTAAATGCCGTCCTAACTAGGGATGGTTTCCTGAACTGGGACCATGGAACTGGGAGTCCAGAGTCAGTTGTGACTCTACCGCTGTCCATGCAGCCCAAGTTCATGCAGCAAGACAGAGCTAGATCCCCTTGAAGCACAGGGCTGGAGCAGGGTAAGGGCAGCTTGCCTCTGCTCTGCTTGTTCTGTACAGAGACAGAGTCAATCTCCCTGTCAGTTTGGCCCTACTAAGAGGGCAGACAGAGCCTCCGGTGCATTGATCACCCCCCAGCAGGACTGCATTGATTGCAGAGCATGAAGGTGGTAGAAAGCTGAATGGTGACAGGAGGCAAACAAGCCCCGTGGCGCATACAGTCTGAGCCTGTCCCTCGCTCTTGTCCAATTACAGCTGGAACCCGGCACAGCATTTGAGGCAGGGGATGCGAGCGGTTTGACAACTACAGACAAGTGCATATGTGACAGAGACAAAGCTGCAATCTAAGAGGTTTGCTCAGGAAGCATCCAGCAGGCCAGATCCTCAGCTCCGCTGAAATCAAGGCCGGTTTACACCGTCTGCTGGTCTGGTGCCAAGGGGTTAATGAAATAGTAACCTGGACACTGGGGACCCGGGGCAGGGTGACCCTCAGGGAGTCTGAGAAGCAAAGTTCTGGCAATGTGGGGCCATGCCCAGCCAGAGCTGAGGATTCCAGCACAGACAGGAAGGATGCAGGGACCAGGAGAACATTGGGTAAGTGGTGAAGATACCAAGCGCCTCCCAAACCCTGCATGCTGGGGGTGGGCTGTAGAGTGCAGGGCTTTTCTGGGTTGGTATCCCAATGTCACGGGGTCATTGCTGGAGACCCTTCTCTTTACATCGCCAGCACTCGATGGTCACATCACCTGTGCCATGCCAGCTAGGAGTCGCTGGGAGGGAGGGGTGGCACAGAAATTGCTCTAGCAGCTCTACTCCACCAAATGGTTTCCTAGCACTGGGGGAATCCTCAAGTGGCTGGTTAAGTTGGCTTCAGAGAGCAGCACGAAGCAGCCTTAATGGCCTGGAGGATCTGGCCACTGAGTTGTACTTACTTCTACAAGCAGCCCTAATATCTGCTTGTGCTGGATCTTCCAGATGAACTAAAGTTGCGTGGGTCTGTAATGGGGTGGCCTGTCCCTTTAAAGACCAAGGGGCTTGGGGCCCGTCTGCCTGGCTCCATTGGCCCTGCCCTGCTACACCTGTGCGAGGCGTGAGATTAGAGGAGCAAAGCCCTGGGATGGCTGTTGGCTGGGGAGGAGAGCATATGCGGTTGTGCTGGTCCGAGGAACCAGAAGAACAGGGGAGCTGAAGCTGGGATGTCTGGGCCAGGAGGAAGCTGGTGAGGCCAGATGGGGGAAGGGGTATAAAGACTGGGCCCAAGGGGAATCAGAGGCTTGTGGGCTGAGCTAGAAGGAGGACAGCCTGGCAGTTACGGGCTGGCTGGGGGGAGAGCAGAGGCTGTGCAGAGCCAGAAGGCAGGAGCACACAGCAGGCAGAGGCCTGTGGAAAGGCCAGGGAGTAACTCCCAGGAGGGGCTGAGGAGAGAACACAGCCACATGGGGATGGATGGGCTGGGCCTGGTGTGATGCTGGAGTGAAGACTTTGTGGTTGCTTTTGGGATGCTGCTAGCCCAGAAGGGGTGGAACTCTCTAAAGCTGCTTGGCTAGGTCACCTGTATGGCAGGAGTTGGCTGGTCACTGCTGTGGGAAACTGAGGTGGGAGTGCTGCAGTGCTAGGTCCTACCATCAGGGGGCGCTCTGGGAGGAGTCTATGACAGCTCCCCAGCAAAAACAACCTGCTGCTCATCACCTTTGGTTCCAGCCTGGGCTCTGAGTGAAAGGGCAGCTGTCCCCTCCTCTACATGAACACCATCAGTTTTTCAGCAGTACTCCCCCCGGAAGTCCAAGGGCTCCTGAAAAATGAGTGCTGGGGTGAAGTCCAAAAATACCATGTTGTCTCTAAAACACTGCCTCCCAAGCTCTGTGGTTCTCTCCTGTTTCAGTTTATTCCTGAACTCTCCAGACCTTTTTTCATTTTTAATCTCAGTGTTAGTTTACTGATTTGCTCAGGCCCCTAGGGTGCTGTAGTGAATAAAACACATACTATTCCAAAACAGGACAAGCGGCAACCTCACAACCACTGAACAGTGAAGAAACAGCTTAGAGTTGCCTGAAGCTTATGTTTCCATGGAGCAACTGGTATCTAATGCCTTTCTCTTATGTATTTTTGTCAGCAGGGCTGTGACAACATAGCCAATAGGTGAAGGGGGGGAAAGAAGAGTCGCATAGAGTCTCAAGTAGGAATTACACTAAATGAAGCAAATAGACCAAGCCTAGAGATCCTGATTATTAAAATGACTTCCTGAGATGCTGCACCGCAAGTCAGGGGATGGGACAAAGTTGGGTGACCTTCTCCCTGTGAAATGTATTAGTGTTATCAGGGCTCTGCTAAATAGCGTCCTCAGGCCAAAATGTTTCCAGTTACTCTTATTTATTAGTACTGCAGTAGCCTAGAGGCTGTGCCCCAGATCAAGGCTGTACGCACACAGTAAGAGACATCCCCTGCCACAAAGAGTTTACAAGGTAAGAAGGCAGATAATGGGTGGGAGAAAGGAGAGATTATCATCCCCATTTTACAGATGAGCAAGTGAGGCACAGAAAGACTAAGGACTTATCTACACTATTGCTTAATTCATGCAAACCAGGATGTAAATGTACCCTGCACTAGCTGGCTGTGCACTAGGAATCCATGTGGACCCTGCTGATGCACACTAACCAGTTCCCTAGTATGCTTTGATTTGCCCCACTTTAAAATGGGAGTAGCAAGGCAGGGTGTGAATTTGCAGTACACTAGTTGCTCTGCACTAACTCCTCCTGTGGACACTCATTGCACACTAAAAGTGCCTTTGTCTGCTTTAGCATAATGCTCTTTAAAGTGTGCAGAGCTAAACTCCCTGAGGGCACTTCTAATGCACGGTAAGAACCCTAGCTGAGACCCAAGGAGGCCTGATTGTCAGGGTGTGGATGCTCCACGCTTTCTGCAAATCAGCCCCTGTAATAGGTCTCATAGGGCACCAAAAATCACTAGCTGCTTTTGGAAATCTTGGTCTAAGTGAGTTGCCCAAGATCACCCACAAAGTCTGTGGCAGGGCCAGGACCTGACTGCAGACCTCCTGAGGCCCTGTCCAATACCTGAACCACTAGTCCCTCCTTCCATCAATGCTGTTAGGGATTTGGGAAAGGTGATAGCTGCTGAAGCTGAACATAAACACAGGTGCTGCATGGCTTATTATAGTCTTTTTTGAAATTGCTTTGTAAAAAGCTTCACATCACAAGAATACTCTGACCCTACCACCAGGAAAAATGCAAGGGGAATCTGTATCGAGCCAGAGCAATTTAATTTCTGTCTAAGGATATTATCTTTCCAAAAGGCTCCACTTCCAGTTATTTCCTGAAGTACAGATTAAAGACGTGTGCACTGGGCAGTGCTGTCTGTTATGTATTCTCTGACAATAGCAACCTCATTGCAGCCTGACACCTGTGGCCATAGGTTTCTCACTCCCGTGCTCCAGGGTATTTAGCAAACATTTAAATCAGAGCTATGCCAAATGGATAAACAAGCACCTGAGTATCTGCAAAGTCTTTCACCTCTAAGTCACCATCTGGATCCAGGCCAGTTTGGTCGTGATTTGGAATTAGTCTGGTCTGACAGCAATTTGGGGAACTATTTGAAAGGAATTACTAGTCTCAGTAGTCCAGCTGTTGTTGGAAGTGCTTTGCAGACATAAGTAACTGCTCTGTATTATTCGGTTCTACTTACATGAAGGGTAATGTCTTTCTTCTCTTCCAGTGAAGATGGTTGAGGAGGAAAGGATTGGGAAAAGTGTAAGAGAAGAGAAAACCAGACTGAGAAATCTGGCGTGGTGATAGAGGGCAGTATAAAATCCTCCAATAAGATAGATTCACTGGGTGACCTTGGCTGAGGCAGCCTACCACTTCTCTATCTCTTCTCTCCCCTCCGTATGGTGACAATGCTTACCTCCCGCACAGGCCACGGTGAGGGTGAATTAGTTAGTGTTTGCATGGTGTTCACAGCAGGTACAGAACCAGATGAGAGCATTCACCACACTTGCCTCACAAGGGCACAGGGCAAGTGTTCATGGTGCAGTTAAAGATCCAAACAGTAAGGGTGAAAGGAGCTGTGGCTGAAATTATGATGATTATTCTCACCCCGCTGCTAAGTGGTATCAGTTATCCAGGGTCTTGCAGGTAAGCATCCCAGTGGGGAAGAAATCAGCACTCAGTGATGGGGAGTCTCAGTATATTCTAAGTGCAGCTTTTTATTTACATTAGTCCTGGAACAGAGGTGGTCACAAACAGCAGGCAGGGAATCCCTTCTTTTAGGAATCTCAGCCCAACATCAATGTCCAATTGCCAGAGAGTAACTCCGCCTCAAGAATTGACTCTGACAGCAGTGATGGAACAATGTGCATAGTGGGGGTGCTGAGATCCATTGAACCAAATTGTAAACCCTGTGTATGATGGGAGCCACTTCAAACCAGAGGGTGCGGCAGCAGCCCCAGCACCCCTAGTTCCAGGACCTATGGACTCTGATCAAAGCCCAGGACAGTGCAAACTTTCCTGCTGCTCACATGGCTCCCTCTACATAGAACCATGAAAATACCCAACTAACACCACAGTACGTCTTCCCAAGACTGAACATTTGCTCGCACGGTAAGAAAAAGAACTTTGAAGTCCATGTGTAACATGGCACCCCAGGACACCCATCATAACCTTATTAATTATTTGTTTTATTGTAGTGTTTAGAAGCCCCAGTTAAGATCAAGGCCCTGTCATGCTAGGTGCAAGCACACAGAGGCAGCCTGTGCCTTGAAGAGTTCAAAAAATGGCTTTCCATGAGTCTGTCCTTCTGATCGACAGAGGAAACTCCTCCCTTTTCACCCTTCCATCCCATTCTAAAGCACTGGTGGGCTTGTGTTGCTCCAACAGTCGTCCAAGCAGAGCACACATTGTACCTAATTCGGACCTTGTCTTTGTGTTGCCATGGAGCCAAATTGTTTGAAGCTGCAGCTCCAGCCAGATATGACAGGCCCAAAAAGAAAGCTGACATGACAGCACAGACTTGCCTGGGTATTTTCTGTTCTGTTACTTTAAATTGTGGGTCCCCACTGGAAACTTGTCTTGTGACCTCATTCCCCATCTTTGGGTGGCACACAACACGTCTGCCCTGTTACCATTGTCAATTAACCAAGCTGGAGAGCAAGGAGCTGCCTCTCACGGAGGATGGAGCAGCCAGGGATGAACCCCCGCATCTGTTGGCTGTGCTGAGTAGCTGCATTGCCCAAGAGTTCCCCGAACCTCTCACTCCCTGTGCAAATGCTCAGGATGTATTTCATGCACTGGCTGGGGGATTGTCCTCCTTTGGTTTGCAAACCAGAACAGTGAATGGTATTTTCCCCACATGTGTCTGCCAGCCCTTCATTGTTTGGAAAGTTCGGCCCTGAAGAACTCTGTATTGAATTGCTGAGGGCGTGGGGAAGAGCACCCCACTCTATAGGATATGTGCTGGATGCAGGGATTGCTCCTCAGCAAGTCTTGGTGCATCATTCTTGTCAACCAGTTGTCGTGACCTGGCATGCCCGTGTGTGCACATGCTTGCACACCATCGCCCTCCACTGGATAGAATCAGAAGTGCTTGGCTGTATGGCAGCTGACTCTTTGCTGCTCAGTGTCTCCTTTAGCTCAAGCAGCTTGTGCTCTATGGAGCAGGAGAACTGGAGTGCTCCCCTGGCTGTCACTGATGTACCAAGTGATCACAGGCAGCAGGATACAGACAACTAGGAAATCCTGGCTATTCACAGATGTGTTACGCTATCAGCTGTCCTGATTTCCAACAGCTGAAGTGGAGAATCTGGCTCTGTCCTGTGCATGTCACCAGGCCTGTCCCAATGGGGAAGGGGAAGTGATAGAAATCACTGAGAGCTCTCTCACAGGCTCTGTAGGATCCTTGGACCGCTGTGTTTAGTAATGCCACTAGACAACCCCTCTATTAAAACTCATTGAGGTATTGGAATGGCCAGGAGGCAGAGTCCTACCCTTGTCTGCTTTGGGGCCAAATCTTCCAGCATTTACTCAGACAAAACCCTGCTGAAGTTAACAGGAGCGTTGCAAAGGAAGGACTGAATGCAAGAACCATGATAGTCTAGGGCTGCTGGTGGTGGTATAGTCTGCGAAGCGGGGGGGGGGGGGGGCCAAGGGCAGAGCCATGGCTCCACCCACTTCCTCAAGAAACAGCACCCCTGTCCACCTTCAATATTAAATGGTCTGTTCTGAGTATAGAGAGCTCGATGTTCCTGTATCATCATTTGTCCATACAGCGTTGCTTTGGAGGCATTCAGGGTCTCCCTGTGTTTTTCCTCTGATGGATGAATGCATTTCATTTTGGAACAGTCCCTCTTGCTGAGAAATAGGGAGTGGGACGTGATCTGAATGCATATGGGGGGAATTTGACATTCTGACTCTCAATTCCTCATAATTGCCTTCACTTTGACGTGAACCAGTCTCCTGTTCTGATTTCTCCTGTCAGCGCCCCCTCTCCCTTAATCTCTTTTGTTGCTTTAATTCATTTTTTTTTGTAAACTGCCTCCTAGGCATTTTGCCAGCTTTTTGTGCAGATAAGATACAGAACAGTTCTCATTGGTTTTCTAATGGCAGTCTCTATTGTTCCAGTCCCTAATCACATGTAATTAGGTCCTGCCGGCCTTGATCTGCTGAGTGGGATGATCATAGTATCATAGAAATGTCAGGCTGGAAAGGACCTCCAGAGGTCATCTAGTCCAGCTTCCTGTCCTGAGGCAGGACCAAGTAAACCCAGGTCCGGTGTAACCACTAGGTGAACTAGGCAGCCGCTTAGGGCGCCAAGATTTGGGGGTGATAAAAAGCAGTGCCCCCCAATTTTTTTTTTACACTATAGCTCCCGACTGGGGGACGCCGTGGCTGGCAGCCGCAGGGGAAACAGTGCAGCCGGCAGCACCTCCCCCTGCTCCTGGGGGGCTGCCAGCCAGGGTGACACAGCCAGACACACACCGACATCTTCCTGCCTCCCAGAGATCCTGACACTGTCTGGCGCTGCAGCTCCTGCTCTGAGCCAGCCTCTCCCTCCCCACTCCCCAACCCTCTCCACACCCGGTACCTCCTCCTCCCCCGCCCCACGCAGCGCCCAGCCCGGGACTCGCCGCTCTCTGTCTCTGCCCAGGCTCGGAGCAGCCCCCGCTCCAGCCATGCCCCACGCTGGGGAAGCAGTGCGCTGGTAGTGCTCCCCCCGCCGTGGGGGTGCCAGCCCCTCTGCCCCGCGCCTTGCCGCCAGGCGGGACTTTTGACCGATGAGACGGCCGAATCTCCAGCTAGCTTTGTCTCTCTTGGGGATCCTGTGGATCGCTGCTCTCCTCTTCTTGGGGGCGAGGAGGAGACTGGAGGTGGCAGGACCCGAAGGGCAGATGCCAAAGGTAACGAGCACCTGCTTCTCTTCAGGGACTGGTGGCTGGGGTCCAGCCTGGATCGGCGTGAGGGGGCTTTGCAAGAGCACTGTGGTGTGCCCAGCTGTCCCTCAGGCTAGAGCCCCTGTAAGTGGCCTTGGGGAAATGCCCCGAGCACACATGCAGCTTTGAGAACAGTCACATGTGGGAGAACCGCTTGGTTCAGTGCCCTCCCTCCCCCTGTGCTCATGCTGTACGCCAGGCTGGGGGAACTGGGTGCCAACTCCTTTGCAACAGTTTCCCAGTGAAGTCCCTTAGGCTCTTACTTCCCTTAGAGAAGGCAACCAAACCAGGGCATGATGCACTGAGAGCATCATCACCAGTGGCTTACATTTCTCCATTAAACCCCTGCCACCATTTCTTCCTGTTCCCACCCCACCCCGAAGGGTTTTTAATGTAGGGCTGGAGGAGCAAACAGGATTGCACGGCAGCCTAGCGATAGCCCAAAGGCCAGCAGCTTTTGCTGTGATGGGGCTGGAGATTAGCTCGCTGGGTTCCTTGCAATCTGTGGGAGTTTTGCCTGAGTAAGACCTGAAGTGCTCAGCATCTCTGAAAATCAGGCCCAGAATGACACTGACGCCTCTGCCCTGGGCCAGACGCTCTGAGTAAGGGGCTTCAGCAGCGATTGGCGGGAGGCAGAGTAGAGCAACCAGGATGGTCATGATGGAGGCTGGAATTCTGTCCTCACCTCACACCTGTGGGGAAGACAGGCCTTCAGACACCCCCTCCCGCCTGCATTACACTTTCCAGCCCAGGAGCAAGGAACCATTTCACACCTTAGTGCTGGGGGGAGCTGAAGCCCAGAACAGGGAAGTAACTTGCCTGAAGTCATCCAGTGAGTTGGCGCCAGGGTGGAAATAGAAGTCAGATCCCAGCTCTGTGCTCTGATCCCCAAAACAGCCCTTTCCAGATCCATGGCAGGGGGAGGGGAGGGCAGGAGGGACTCTAGCCACCTGCAAGAGACCCAAGGCCATTTATTTTCATTAAATATGTAGACTAAATAATGAAATTAATAAATTTTCAAGCCGAACGTGTATTAATTTTAATGAACAATGTCACATTATGCAGTATTCATTTTTGAAAGTTTATAATAAGCGATGCTCCGGGGGGAGGGGACAGGGAGCACAAGGTGGAAGTTTCGCCTAGAGCGCAAAATATCCTTGCACCGGCCCTGAGTAAACCTAGATTATCCCTGACAGATATTTAGTCAGCCTGTTCTTAAAACCCTCCAATGATGGGGATTCCACCACCTCCCTTGGAAGCCTGTTCCAGTGTTTAGCTATCCTTATAGTTAGACAGTTTTTCCTAATATCCAACCTCAGTCTCCTTTGCTGCAGTCTAAGCCCATTACTTCTTGTCCTACCTTCAGTGGACATGGAGACCAATTGATCCCCGTCCTTTTTGAACAACCCATAAAGGATCTCAAGACTAGTATTAGATGCCCCCTCAGTCTTTTTATCTGAAGACTAAACATGCCCAGGTTTTTAAGCCTTTCTCCATAGGTCAGGTTTTCTAAACCTTTTCTCATTTTTGTTGCTCTCCTCTGGACGCTCTCCAATTTGTCCCCACCTTTCTAAAGTGCAGGCCCAGAATTGGACCCAGTACTCCAGCTGAGCCCTCACCAGCGCAGAGTAGAGTGGGACAATTACCTCCAGGCAGTACAAGCCTCAGCAGGAGGAGTTGTATTGTGGTGGCACCCAGAGGCCCTGACCAAAGATTGTGCTAAGTGCAGTGCACACGCATGATAAAAACGACAGTCCTCACCCCCAAAGAGCCTACAAATGAGCCAATGCACAGCTACCCCCGGTGGCAGCATTTAAGGGACAGGCCCCTCCCTTTGTCCGAAATCTAGCCTACATTTTTAAGAGTTTCTGCTGCATACTGGTCCACTCCAGCAGTACATGGCTGCTTATTCTTCCCTGAACAACCTCTTGCTGGAGGTTACTTAGAGATCACGGTCCACTGAAATAAAACTCCCATTGCAGTAGAACAAGGACATGCCCGACTCAAAGCCGTGAAGAGAAGGCCTACGTATCAACAGCAACATAGCCGGTCAGACACGGCTTTGGCAAGTTGCGTGCCCTGCATGTCCGAACCCCTAGGATATATACCCTCCCCGGCTCTCTACATGCCCACGCCTGGCTTCCCATGCCTACCCTGCTATTTTTAGCAGGATAGTATCCTGTTGCCTCCTGCTGCTGGAGCCTTCCTCCCCTGCCACGGGAGGGTGATGCAGCCCCAGAATACAGGACATCCAGGTACTTCTGGAAGGGCATGGCCCCAGCCCTGTCAGTGTGGCTCAGCATGCACGGTGCACGCCAGGTCATGCCAATGGGGTTGGGGGCAGAGCAGCATGCGCTGCAAAATGGCATCCTGTGTCTCCCACGATGATCCCAGACCACGGCCCCTTTTCTATCAGTACCGGACAGGGACAAACCTCAGAAAACTGAGACTGGCTGGCTTCAAACCAGCCAAGAGGCCTGCCCAACTGCTAGTGCTCTGCCCCGTAGCCAGAGCCATTCTCCGGGGCATACAGCTCACGCACCATGCCTGTACGCCATACGCTTCTGTACGTGCAGACCGAGCTGACGTCAGTGGCTGGCTTCACTGTCCTACGTGTGTGACTTACCCTGAGGTTTAAAAAAAAGGCACCGTTTTGAGCAGTGAAGTCGAGGCCCCAGTAACGCATCAGAGCGCTGCCGGACTGGTGGTCGGTGCCTTGCAGCATCCATGCTAGGAGGCAGTCTGCAGGGAGCAGCGCTCCTCCCTGGGGTGGACACCGCGGGGTGTTGATGAGTGCTAATGTGCTGAACTGGCTCCCCGAGCATCAGTGGTTACAGAGGCCCCGTGTTACGGGTTTCCCCCCAGCCGGGAGCTGGCGAGCAACGGATCTAACGTGCCTGCGGACAACTCAGAAAGTGACTGTGTCAGGGGGATAAAGTGAGTGTTACAGGGAAACCCAAACTGGCCTGGGGAAGAGACTGAGGGGAATCCAGCTGGGGGGTGAGCCAGGGGGCTGTGCTGTGGGGTGGGGAGGTTCCTGTGCTGTGTGAGGGAGAAGGGACAGCCAGGGGGTGAAGTCAGTGTGGTGGAAGGGGCGCCAGAGGGCAGGGGAGAAGGAGGCAGGTGTGTGGAGGGCAGTGGGCATTGGGGAGGGAGCAGGTGAGGCATATGACAGGAGGGAGGGGAGAGGCAACTGCCCCAGCCGGGCAGTCGGAGCAGGAGCTTGAGGCACAATGGCGTGGGGGAAGCTTGCACGGCTGCAGCCCCGGTCGCCCCTATTCTAGGCACAGAAGCTTGGTCTCCGGGGCTAACAATCCAGCCTTTCGCAAGCATGATGTTCACAGTCTCAGACAGAAAAGAGCCGAGGCTGCTGCTCCGTCCCCAGCTCAGGCACCGTGCTGGGCCCCGCAGCCCTGGGGAAGCCCATGCCTCGTTCTCAGGGCTAGGCTGCAGTCCGCGCGTCGGCCTTCACTTTGAACGCCCCGGCTTTCAATGGCTTAGAATCCCAGCTTGCTGGCCCGCAGATGGGCAGCTCTGGTGCCTTTAAAATAGCTGCAGGTGGGCAGTAACGCTGGGGACAGGACTGAGCCCTTAGTGCCAAACCCTGGTGTGAGGGTGGTTTCCTTTCTATGGTCACTTACAGCACGGCAGGGCATCCAGGGAGGGGCAGTTCACAGGTTACACCACAAGAAACTCACCTGGCTCCTTGCTTTCAGAATTCCCTTTGCAAACTTTCTCTATAGAATTATATGGATGTAACTAAAGCTCCCGCTCCCTTCTCCACAAATGCCCAACCGTGACTTCTCCTATAGCTTCTCCGCGCAGCTCCCAGAAGCAGCGTCATGTCCCTCCTCTGCCTTCTGCGCATAGGGGCAGCCAGCTCCGCACACTGTCCCCACAGCTTCCATTGGCTGGCAACCGTGGCCAATGGGAGCTGCAGGGGCAGCGCCTGCTGATGGGGCAGCATGCAGAGCCACCTGGCTGCACCTCCACGTAGGAGCCGGAGAAGGACCGTGCCGCTGCTTCCAGCAGCTGCTTGAGGTAAATGCCACCTGGAGCCTGCACCCCTGACCCCCTCTTGTGCCCCTGCCCTCCACACCCCTTTGTCCTAGCCCAGAGCACCCTCCTGCACCCCAACCCCTCATCCCCAGCTCCACCCCGGAACCTGCACCCCCAGTCGAAGCCCTCACCCCTTCCTGCACCCCATCCCGCAATTTTGTGAGTATTCATGGCCTGCCATACAATTTCCATATCCAGATGTGGCCCTCGGGCCAAAAAGTTTGCCCACCCCTGCTCTACAGCATTTTCTCCATCCAGTAGCAGCATCCCACTTCCTAGGGGCTGGCTAAACAGATGTGTGTGTGGACACTGTGCAGCTCTCTTGTCTCCTTCGCTTGAGCTGAGGCAACTCCTCAGGGTCCTAGTTTCCAGCTTCCAGGCTGCTGTTGCCTCCTTTTGTGTCGGAAACTGGCACATGGGGAGCCATGACCATGAGCACCTCCTTTGGGGGCCCCAAAGGGTCTACACTGCTTGTTCCAGGACCGTGCGCAAATTCTGGATCCAATCCAGGTTCAGACTTCACTTGCCCCCACGTTTCAGAGCTGCTCGAGTCCAGGGCTTTGGTAACTCTAAGTTGTACGTATTCTGCGTGGATGGTTCTGTGGGTGCTGTGTCTTCATCCCAGGGTGTACTGCGCAGTCAGACCACTACATTTGTCTTGACGTTCCAAAGCCCAAGCTGCTGGCATTTCTGAGTTCCTCGGTTCTGCTAACGGGTGGAGCTGGAGCTGTTCTGCTCTCTTGCCCTACTTTCTCTGAGGCTATTCTTCAGGATTTCGGGGTGTCAGCATCTCCACAGGGCCCGGCATGACAGACATGGCGGGGAAGCGAGATGAGAAGAGCGATGGCTTTCATTTTCAGAAGAACTGCTCACACCTGTGGCTTCAGCTCAGCAGGAGAAGACTCATTTTTCCAGCAGACTTTGTAAGGTATTATTACCCCTTTTGACCTGAGCGGCTGGTGAAAGTTCAAGGCCCTCCAGGTTGCCTCTGCTAGGAGGAGAAATTGAAGGAGTCTGGTACCTTTGATGCAATCTTGTGGATTTACAGAGGATGCACGAAGCCTTATTTCCCTGAACACAAGAAAGAACGCAAACAACAGGAGATAGTTCCTTTGCTCCCACCCCCACCCCCCCAGCCTCTTTCAGCCAGCTTCTCCAGGCACTGTGTGTGTTTTCTGCCCTTCTCAGTCTGTTTCCGATTGTTTCTCTCTCTCTCTCTCCTTGTCCCATGTCTGTCCCCCACACCTCTTTATCCCCAAAGCAAATTCAGTAAACACCCCTCCTCCCGAGGCATTAGCATTCCCGTGTGGCCTTTGTCCTGGAGACCGCTACTACTTCTTGAAGATCACTTCGTACGTTTAACCCAAACGAAGGGCCTCTGAGCCACTCGTCAGCATAAGGGGTTTTATCCCCCAATAGAACAAAATAAATTCTGATTATTCCTTACAGGTTGCTGGCAATGTGAGTAAGAACCCTAATGAGAATAGCTGGGTCTATAACAGCCTCCTATGAAGGTGCTTCAAACCCCAAATTAGGCATTCTCTAATGTCCTTCTGTTTGCCCGTCCCTTCCGGGACTTGGAGCAAATGTTCCAGGAAACCAACACACCATAAACCAGACTTTTACCAATCTGGAGTCGCTCTGTTGATTTTACGCCAAGATAAGTGGGAGCAGAATCTGGCCCAGCAAGCTGCCTCTTTTGTCAGTGGAGTAATTGGATGGATGAAATACCTGCTGAGAGATATCTGTGTCAGAAAAAAGTTCTCCCTGATTGCAAACAGTGCTGTATACACAGAATAATCTTGAGTAGGGGGCCCACTGCATTCTCGGCATAAGCACTGGCCTTTTATTTGTGAATTGTGGGCCCTTACTGGTTTTTTAACAGAGCCTGAATTCCATGACAAGGAAGCTACAATTTGCAATGCCTTGTTACATAGTTACACACTGTGTGGTGAAATGGCTCAATTAAAAACATATAGGAGTACTTCCGTAATAAGAGGTCATCTTTCCCTATTTAATTCGAATAAATCTATGCCAACCTCCACGAAAGGGTGACCAGAAAGCTCATGTGATTTCATAGGCCCTTCGCCACTCCAGCTCCTAAAATCAGCTTGCTTCCCACTGCAGGAGACTCAAAGCACTTTGTGATCTCAGATGCCTCAGTTGAAACAGGGTAACTGGTCCCTTAAATTAAATGGGGCCCAGAGCTCTGGTTCTACCAGGTGCATCTGAGTTTAGTGTGATCACGCGGGCGGGGCTGTTATAAATGAGAGACAACAGCCCAAAGGTAAGTGAGGGAAGACCAGGGGGCATCCAGTGAAGGGGAGAGAGTGCAGAAGAAGAGCGGAGCTGGCTTGAGAGCTTAGTGGTGAGAGAGGTCATAGCAGAAGGCATTTGTGTGGGGCCCACCTAAAAACTTCCCCAGGCCAGAGAGGGCTGGGAGATGCAGAGGGAGATGCCTGCTGGCTCTTTGAGCCAGAAGCTGGAGGCCCCGAAGGGCTGATGATGGGGGAAGGATGGAGAGGTGAGCCCGCTGTGTCTCCAGGCAAGAGGTGGAAACATACCTGAGAAGGAGACAAGATGGAGAAGCACCCCAGCTAGAGGGGCTGGGGTGAGAACTGTCAGAGCCATAGCTGAGAGCTGGACTGTGGGGAGAGATGCCAGAACTTTTCTTGGTGTTGATGGACTGTTGGGACTTGTTTTTGACTGTGCTGGGCGCTACTGGTATGGTTGTGGGACCTTTTGTAATAAATTCACCCCACTAAGGGCTACATATGCTCTGAAAGCTTGCCATGGAGTTCCTGGAGTCTCTGGAAGAAAGGGGGAACTGAGGCAGGGGCACCACTTGTGCCATAGTCTGCTGCAGGCAGGGCCCATCATGTGACACTAGTATTTAAATTCTCACCATCCACTTCTAGGGATGCACTTCAGTGGTGAAGCCTGGGTAGCTCAGTAGCCTGGATAGTTATGGCGATTGGCCATGGAATACAGTGTCTACTCTACAAGATCACATGGCTGAATGTGGAACAGGTCAGTAGTGGCTGGGGGTCGCTGACATCCAGTGGTGCCTTAGTAAATCCTGTGTGAAATGAGTTGGTGGTCTCACCTGAATGAGTGACCACATCACAGTACCCAACACTACAATGCCCCACCCCCCTCAGCAATTTTAGACTAGAGCTCAAGCACTGAATGGGCATTGAGGTTTGAACACCTCTCTGATCCTTGAGGTAAGAAGTGGGGCATGTTGACCAAGGAGGGAGGCGGGGTGTAGGGGCATGAAGCGTGTTCTGCTGCTGTCCATGCTGGACCTCTTCTATGGATAAATACTGCACTCTGGATTCCGGAGCTGTAAAGCCAGCACCTTTCACAAACAAAGCCTGAACCTAGTAATTTCTGAGCATGTGAGCGAGGAGCACTTTAT
This sequence comes from Natator depressus, assembly GCF_965152275.1. Classification (NCBI taxonomy): domain Eukaryota; kingdom Metazoa; phylum Chordata; order Testudines; family Cheloniidae; genus Natator; species Natator depressus. The sequence goes on from NC_134246.1 coordinate 26,028,570, forward strand.
AAAGAAGCGTGTCTCTTGCCTTGAAGAAGGTGGCCATTTCCTTGTCCCTGGATCAACATCAGCCACTCAACCCCATTTCCAGCTGTCAAATCATCCCTGACAATAGCAGAAAGTAGCTTGAACATGTCTGTGTGTGCACCACTCCGCACCTTTCCATCGCTTCTGAGCCAGCGCCACAGTGAGGCTAATGGTTCAAGATGGGATAATATAAGGGCAGAGGTATTACTACACAGTGTCTAGTAAGTCTCTCACTCCAGCTAATGCTGGATGTTTTGGAGAAAGCATAAAACCTGCAACCTACAACAACACTGGAGAAGAGAGGAAATTCTTCCTTAGCCTAGCCAGTGATCAGCTTATTCCTTAAAGCATTAGGGCTCATAGCCTTTATAATGTTGTGTTCTGTGCTGGACCAAATCCCACCACTTAGTTGTTATCATAGCAGCCCGGTGGCCATTTGAAAACCCATATGGCACATTCTGATGATCAATGCGTGAACTGAATTTCTGTCGGAAGCTCACTGGAACTAAAACTGGTCTTTTCATGACAAATCAGTGAGAACACGTGGAGATACTTTTGGTTGGAAGTTGGGATTTGAACCATGCTTAGGTGAATTATACCAACCACAGGCCTGATTCTCAGAGCTTCTGGGTGTCCCCAACCCGACAGAGTTTGACTGGGGCCATGGATTCTCAGCACTGCTGAAAGTCGGTCCCTATCTCTTTTTGCAGGGAGGGTCACAGGGTTCACAAACCTAGCTCGACTTGCAAACCTTTCCATCCTTTAATGTAAACCCATTTTTCCCCCAATGGAGATGCAGTTTAAAAATATAGCGTCAGATCCTTAGCTGGTGTAAATCGGCATACGCTAATTTACAGCACATCAGCGTCTGGTCTGAAATGTGTTGGTCCAATAAAAGATATTCTCTCATTCTCCTTGTCTTTCTAACTAAAGGCTGTTCTGCGTAGGGCCAGAACTCTCCCAGTGAGACTGCCACAAGCAGGAACGCTATGTACAATATACAGACTATTTATGTTTTCATTAAGGTTTTTCTGTCTACTCCTTTTTTCAGTGTCCCTGTGTTATTTCACTCTGCCCTGTCTCTGCTCCATTTCTTACCCTATCTTTCAATTAATGTGCAAATGGGTTTAAATTAAGTGGAAGAAGAACAATTCCAATGTAAACCTTCCCTTGCAACCATTGCAACACTGAGCTAGTGCAGGAGAGCCGGAAAATGAAACATATACTCACGGGTGAAACCAACCAGGTTGCTTTCGCTGTCTAAATGGAAAGAAATGTAGACAGTAAGCCAACAGCTTGGATGGTAAAAGGTAAATTAATCTGGTTTTAATTCAGTTTTAGTACCCCAAAGACAAAAATTTCAAAGCTAGGTGCCTAAAATTAGGCTCCTAAATCTATAGTTAGGCATCTACAAATAAAATTTACTTTGGTGCTAAATATGAGTTTGGGAGTTGTCATAAAAATAAAGGGAAGGGTAACCACCTTTCTATATACAGTGCTATAAAATCTCTCCTGGCCAGAGGCAGAACCCTTTCACCTGTAAAGGGTTAAGAAGCTAGGATAACCTCGCTGACCAAAATGACCAATGAGGAGACAAGATACTTTCAAAGCTGGGGTGGAGGGGCGGGAACAAAGGGTCTGTCTGTCTGTGTGATGCTTTTGCCGGGAACAGATCAGGAATGCAGTCTCAGAAACTCTGTTAAGTTAGTAAGTAATCTAGCTAGAAATGCATTAGATTTCCTTTTGTTAAGTGGCTGGTAAAATAAGCGGTGCTGAATGGAATGTATATTCCTGTTTTTGTGTCTTTTTGTAACTTAAGGTTTTGCCTAGAGGGATTCTCTACGTTTTGAATCTGATTACCCTGTAAGGTATTTACCATCCTGATTTTACAGCAGTGATTCTTTTACCTTTTCTTTAATTAAAATTCTTCTTTTTAGAACCTGATTGATTTTTCTTTGTTCTTAAGACCCAAGGGTTTGGGTCTGTGTTCACCTGTACAAATTGGTGAGGATTATTATCAAGCCTTCCCCTGGAAAGGGGGTGTAAGGGCTTGGGGGGATATATTGAGGGAAGACATCTCCAAGTGGGCTCTTTCCCTGTTATTTGTTTAACACACTTGGTGGTGGCAGCATAGGGTTCAAGGACAAGGCAAAGTTTGTACCTTGGGGAAGTTTTTAACTTAAGCTGGTAAGAATAAGCTTAGGGGGTCTTTCATGCACGTCCCCATATCTGTACCCTAGAGATCAGAGTGCGGAAGAAACCTTGACAGGAGTCTAACTTTAGGTTGCCAGATTTGGAAATTTTGACTGAAGGTGTTGTTAGTAGCATAGACACTTAATGATTTTAAAGCATGGTGCAAGTTCACCCCTGTTGTAACTCCATTGGGACTTACAGCAGGGATGGATTTGACCCTGTGATTTGATTTGATTTAAATCTGACTGTGCCCTATTAAATGGGAAAAGGACAAGAATCCAGAGGGATTCTCTCTCCTTCTCAAGATTTGGTTGCAATCCAGATACATTTGGTGTCAGAGTGCAAAACCAAATCAAGAAACTATAAAAGCAATAAGAACTAAATCCAGATTCTTTTGACGTCAAAGGAGAGTTTTGCAATTGACTGCAATTTGATGGGGTGAGGATGTGGCCTTTAAAAGAACAAATTGAGCTGAGCATACCTGGGGCCTCCTTCTTCCCTTGGGAATTGTCTATGTATCTTGAATTATAATCTTGGTAACTAATGCAACTGTAACAACTAGTGCAGACAAGACACACAGCTGCCTAGTTTTGTGCAGCTCCGTGCCTGACAAGTCATTGATCCTCCGGCACACCCCCTGCCTGAGGCAGCAGTGGCAGGGTACTCGGAGGGGCTGTGGCTAGGTGCTGGGTGACAGCATCTGCAGGCCTAGAATTGGGAGTCTAGGGCCAGGATTGAGACCCTCACTGTCTATCTTTTCCTTCTGTCTCCTCCTCCCCTCCAGCTGCTCCTTACCCACTCAGATCCAGCAGGGTAACAGAGAGATGAGATGCAAAGAGGCCACCTTGCTTCCTGCAGAACAGATGCTGAAGCAGCCTCCAACAGTGATGGGGAGCAGAAGCTGCAGGCCATCCCTGATGCCCCTCTGGCTGCATGAGGATCCAGCTGGGCTGCGGGAAAGTTAAGCAGGGACAGGGATGCCAGAGCTGAGAGCATCACTTCACAGTCCAGAGGACAGGCACGTTTGCTGCTAGCTGTGTTTAAACTGTGGCGCCAACCTTGTCATTACACAGCCAGCTAGCAGGATTTTAAAGGGGTTACACAGTGCCCACACTGGGTGCTAATGGTGTTTCGAATTATTGTAGCTGCTTTGAATGTTAAACCCACATTTTTTCCTAGTCAAGTCAGCTCCCCTAGGGTTAAATATGGACCGCAGCAAATGCTTGTGCCCTGCTTATGCTAGACCTGACAAGCGTGATCATTAGCATGTGTTAACACACGGTTGTAATTCCACATGTAGACAAACCCTGACATTTGTGCCTGAACTATGGGACGTTCTGGGCAAAAATGAAAGTGAGAAAGACACTGTGATCCAGTGGCTGAGGCATAGTCAGCTGAGAGGTGGCAACCTGAATTCAGATCCCTTTGCTACATCAGGCAGAAAGGGAAGTTGAACCCACATCCTGGGTGAGTACCTTAAGCACTGGGCTAAAGTGTGCTCGGTGAGGCTACTGCCTCACCCTCCCCCGCCTGCCCATCACCTGGTGTGCTCTGAGAATGCCTCCTGGATGGGCCGCAGAGATGAGATAGGTGGGGGAATGCCTAGAGGGAGACTCCTACTGGGACTTAGGACTGAGATGGCAGTGTGCATGCCCAGTAGCACAAACTTAGGTGCTGCCGGGTCATTAACAGTGGAAATGTAGGCACCTCCATGTGTAGGTGCCAGCTGAGTGGGGCTTTGAGAATCTCAGTGGCACCCAAATCCCAGATCTGTTTGTGGATCTGGGCCTTAGGCTCCTGAGTCTTATTGAAATTCAGTGACATTGACATTCAGCCACTGGAAAGTTTTGCTGGCAGAGCTATATCAGATAGGAGTGTGGAAAAGTAAGGGTGGCAGGATCTGGTCCAAAGTAATTACTTTAAGGTCACAGAAACTGATAACTGATACAAAGAATCCTAGGAAATAAGGTAAGAAATTGGTATATTAACAATTTCCAATAAGAATCTATTATTATTTTTTGTTGGCTATTATAATCAAGGATGAGCTAGTAAGTCTAGTGCACTTTGATAACTTGCTTGTAATGTACTTTTGAATTGCTCTTGGACATAAGTTCGTAGGTAATCTGGTGCTCTTTCTAGAATCGCTCTTTAGAAACCCCCAGTTCTCTCTGAATTCACCTGTTCAGTGTGGGATGTTGGTGGTTCACAAAAGCTATTCAGAGACACTTTATTCCGCTTAAAAATGCTTCTCTTTCAAGATGAGGGGGGAAGAAGATTTTTTCCAGGCAGGAATAAAAGAAGTACTAGAAAGGAACATGCACACATTGCAAGCAAATCACATTTAAATGAATATACTCAAGTAGCAGCAATGGTCAATTGTTTGACTGTTGGGTATTAAGGTTTTGCTTGTAAAAATGGGGAGAGTTAAGTTTAAATAATGTAGGCCCACTTCATTGTTGTTCTGCATCTCATGTTGTCATTTTTGTCAGTTCAAACCAAGTGCAAATCAAAATGGTAGCTTTGCACTAGTGTAAATAATGACACCAGGTATAGGGCAGCACTAAATCAGACCCTATATCTGTATTGTATGGCTCTCAGCTTTGTACATATGATTTTGTGGTACTAAATCTATCTCCTCAATCCATTCATTATTGTAACACAAACAATATTTGCCCACAATAAATAAAAATATGTACAAGTATCCAGCATATGAATCTGCATCCTCACTGGTTTTATTTCCAAAGGTTACTGCATCTAAATTTGCATTTCAAATTTTACAAGAACATCAACTGTATACCAGGTGAAAGGAATGACAAAGTTTGACAGTATTACATGCTGCTGCCAAAAACATTCAAAAGATGTCTAGTTACCCATAACAATATGTTACAATTGGTAATGGTGCTATTCTGATGGAATCACTTACCAGCTTCATGATTCAAACATGTGTTCATTTAATTAAGTAGTAGAAATGTTTGGCCTTTTATCACTAGAGTAGGTGTAGACACTCATCTCATTTGCAATGGAAATTAATACAATGGTTTAGCTCAGTGATGAGCTCAGGTTTAATAGCTGTCAAAGGAAAAATGTACATTTTCTTGTCTCTCTGTCAGTGTGTGTGAACAGAAGCTCAGCTAACTTCAGAAAGCTGGGAATCCCTTAGAAGATGAACTTCTGAAATAACCTCTTCTAATGTGAAAATGAATGGCTGCCAAAACAAATGGATGACCATGACATATTGATTGCAAAGTTTCCATTGATGCCTCACAGTCAAGAGCAAGTTCCTGGCTCCAGCCTGGAAACATGTAAGTTGCTTGATACATACAAAGAGCTAAAAGTGCTCCTCATGTCTATGGTGTGCAGGACAGGAAGGGGGAGATTTTCAGGGACACTCAAGTAGAGCAGGCACCCAGCTCTCATTGTCTTTCAATAGGAGGTGCATCCACCCTCTGTCCTGATTTTTCACACTTCTCTGGTCACCTAGGTGCATCCTTAATTGCTACTTTTGTATTCGTGGAAGGAGGAGATATAGTCCCCAAAACACAAATTATGTAGGGACTAGGGCATTTCTGAATGCTGATTAATAGCTTATTCCACCCCCCACCCCCCACTGTTCCTCAGACGTTCTTGTCAACTACTGGAAATGGCCCACCTTGATTATCACTACAAAAGGTGCTTCCCTCCCCCTCCCCTCCACTCTCCTGCTAGTAATAGGTCACCTTAAGTGATCACTCTGGTTACAGTGTGTATGATAACACCCATTGTTTCATGTTCTCTGTGTATATAAATCTCCCCACGGTATTTTCCACTGAATGCATCCAATGAAGTGAGCTGTAGCTCACGAAAGCTTAGGCTCAAATAAATTTTTTAGTCTCTAAGGTGCCACAAGTCCTCCTTTTCTTTTTGCGGATACAGACTAACACAGCTGCTACTCTGAAACCTTAATTTTATCTGTATCTCTGCGCAGTCCATGGCATCTGGTCTTTGCCGCTGGAATGCAGATCACTCTGCACTCGTCATATTTTGGGAGTGTCGTTGTACTAGAAAAATGAGCAGAACTGATGAACCAGAGACAAACAGGTAGCACAAGCTCTTTGGCTGATGGGGATGAGCATAGCCCGTTTGACCTCAGTGGAGCTACACTGCTTACTCCTCCTTATGTGGCATCTCCATACTGGAGGTTTGCAACCATGGTAACCCATTCTGCAGAGTCCTCTGCTAATCTCTTTGTGGATGAATAGTCCTTTGATCAACCCAGGGTACTGCATTTTTTATCTAAGATCATCTTTTCCTGACTTGTGTTCTTCTGCCATCAACGTTCCCTTCCAGTGCCCGTACACATGCATTGCCCTCTGACCCTCTTAAAATATGCCCTACAAATCAAACCTCTCTTTTCATAAAATATCTAACTACCATTTGCTGAGTTCCAATAATCTCCAATACTTTTCCACTGGTTACATGGTCTAGCCTTGATATTTTCAGAATTCTCCTGGAACACCATAATTCGAAGGATTGTAGTCTCTTCATTATTGATTGTTTGAATGTCCATGTTTCACAGCTGTAATTCAGCACAGACCAAAAGGAAGTTTTTAAGAGTTTGGGGATGCTGGACGTGAGCTCCAGAAGCTCCCTAGAAATGGGAGGGGCCACCGGCACCCTGATGATGGCCCTGCCCCTTGCTCCATCACAAGGTCCTTCCCCATTCCACCTCTTCCCACCCCTGCTCCACCTCTTCCACCGAGGCCTCGGGGGAAGAGGTGGAGCAAGGGTGGGGGTGTGACGGGGTGGACTAGGCCCTGATGTCCCTGCTGGAGGCCTTGTGGCCCTGACACACCCCGCACCAGAAAAAGGCAGTAGAGACGTCCTCCAAGCTGCCTAGAATGGCTGTGTGGGAAGCAACCAATCAAGGCCCAAGCAACCAAGCAGGCTAATATAAGAAGATCTGCAGAGCCAGACTGAGAACAGGTCCTTGCTAGAGCTGGACGAGAGTGGATGGCTCGGGGCTGGCTACTGGGACTCCCATTAGAACAAGGCCCTGAGGTAAGGGTGAAGACGGCACGGGGAAGTGGCCCAGGGAATTTAGAGAAGCTGTGTGATCTAGTTAAAGGGACACAGCAGATGGCTGCTCTCTACAGGGTCCCTGGGCTTTGACCTGGAGTAGTGTGTGGGCCTGGGTCCCCCCCAACTCCCATTAGTCACTAGGGTAAGTGGCCTGGACATTGAGGCACCCCCAGAGGTGGGAACTGAACTGCAGTGGCCCAGCTAGAGAGTTGTGGCCAGAAAGGCCCTAAAAGGGCAAAGACATTACCTCCAGGGAGAGAGCCTTGGAGCACTGCTCTATCCCAGAGCAGGGACAACTTGTGGGAGACATTACAGGGGGAACTGAGAGAGATCCCTGTTGGACTTGTACCCCAGAAGGGGTTTTGCTTTGCTTTCATCGCACAGACAGATTGTGTGTGACTCGGACAGAAGGCTGAGTCTCCAAAGACACACCACCGAGAGAGAGAGAGTGCAAACACATGCACTCGGCCAGGGGGGTGAGTACAACTCATGACATGGGGCCATGGGGGAAGTTGGGACTGGATGACGTAGGATGGATCTATTCCGTTCATTTCCTCTGAAACACCTGGCACTGGCCACTGTCAGAGGACAGGATACTGGGCTAAATGAACCATTGGTCTGACTCAGTTTGGCCATTCTTATGTTCTTATTTCCCCCCTGATTCTAGCTTCACTGTTTCTTTCCAGAAAAGACAATGAGACTTTTCACTGTGCTTTCCCCTTCTACAGTACTTGCGTTCTCTGCTGTTGGCCCTTTACTAGCAGTTTCCCACTGTCCCGCTGCCACAGCATGTCACAGTTGCAGGGTTAACTGTTCCTTTGACTCCACTCCTGGTCTTCCTCGAGGGCACCCACTTAAAGTTTTCAGGCTTCCTAGACATCACCTCTCTCAGGCAGAGACCTGCTTCTCTAGCTCCTTCCAGACTGGGGGCTTGCAGTAGGCCCTCTGCACTTCACTCTGATTTCCTCTTGTGGTTAACCTTTCTCTGTGGGCTACAAGAAGTGTACACTAGTTACCAACTAACCTTAACAAAGCAAAGCATCTGTTCTTAAGGCAAAATCATTATTGAGAAAATACATAAAAAACAATGACTGTTCCGAGATCACCCATCAGTCTTATGGGGCTGTAGCAAGCCAAAGTCTTTCCAACCCTTCTGCAAGCATTGGCTCCCCCTTGGACAGAAGGTCCTGTCTGTTTGTTTGAATCATAAAGGAGGCCCCTGAGTCACCCCAAACTCAGCCTTTGTATACCAAAAGCCCTTTCTTCGCTTCCTGGAACACCCAGCCTGAACCAGTCTAGGCAAACCTCCCTACTGGGTGGTAGCTCTCTGGAGGTGTTTACAGTCTGAGTGATTCATTTTAGTTCCCAGAGGAGCTGTGGTAACCGCCCACAGAGTTGCATAGACTCTCTGGCCCACAATGAGATCTAAAACATCCATAAACTTAATACAATATATGGTCCCCCAAAGATACTGCATCTGTCCCAGTGGCATGTCAAATAGGCCTTCTACAAACAGCTATAGAGCAGCATTTCACAGAAGACTTAAAACCTCCTTCTTCCAGCAATGTTTTCCACTCTGTCAACATCAGCGAGCACCACTTCACACCACAGGCCCCAGAATTGCACTCTCCTTTTCTTACCTGATCCGCTGTCCAGAGTTTTATCTCATCTAACAGCTGTGCCACTGTAAGCCTGTTATTGTACACATGACCTTCAAGGTAAACCCCGCCAATGCTTTATTGGTGTTATAAGAGTGGAAGTGTGAGTGGTTGGGGGAAAGAGAGAAGTTGGCTCAGGAATTTTAAGCTTTTGCGGGTAGGGAAATCTGTTTTCCCCCTAGTTGTAAAGGATCTTGCACATTTATGGCATCTCTAAAAACCATTTTAAAATTAGCAATAACAATGTAAGGGATGTTAATTACATGGTATGGTGGATTCCTTACATTATATGGCCACCCTGTAGCTCAGCACAGAGCAGAAACATTGTCATAAATATAAAGGGAAGGGTAACCACCTTTCTGTATACAGTGCTATAAAATCCCTCCTGGCCAGAGGCAACATCCTGTTATCTGTAAAGGGTTAAGAAGCTCAGCTAACCTGGTTGGCACCTGACCCAAAAGACCAATAAGGAAACAAGATACTTTCAAATCTTGCAGGGGGACGGGGGTGGGGGGGGGAAGGTTTTTGTTTGTGCTCTTTGTTTACGTGGTTGTTCTCTCTTGGGACTGAGAGAGGCCAGACAGAAATCCATCTTCTCCAACGCATCCTAATCCAAGTCTCCAATATTGTAACCAGTATAGGTAAGCCAGGCAAGGCGGATTAGTTTATCTTTTGTTTTATGTGAATTTTCCCTGTGTTAAGAGGGAGGTTTATTCCTGTTTTCTGTAACTTTAAGGTTTTGCCCAGAGAGGGATCCTCTGTGTTTTGAATCTGAATACCCTGTAAAGTATTTTCCATCCTGATTTTACAGAGGTGATTCCTTTACCTTTTCTTTAATTAAAATTCTTCTTTTTAGACCCTGATTGATTTTTCATTGTTCTTAAGATCCAAGGGTTTGGGTCTGTGTTCACCTGTACAAATTGGTGAGGATTATTATCAAGCCTTCCCCAGGAAAGGGGGTGTAGGGCTTGGGGGGATATTTTGGGAAAAGATGTCTCCAAGTGGGCTCTTTCCCTGGTCTTTGTGTAAGAAGCTTGGTGGTGGCAGCATAGGGTTCAAGGCCAAGGCAAAGTTTGTACCTTGGGGAAGTTTTTAACCTAAGCTGGTAAGAATAAGCTTAGGGGGTCTTTCATGCGGGTCCCCACATCGGTACCCTAGAGTTCAGAGTGGGGAAGGAACCCTGACAAACATATTTCCATTCATTTCTGGAAGATTAGTGCTGTCACAAACAGTCTGAAATCATATTTTGCCCCCTCCTTGTTTATGTTTTAGCCATGTACTCCTGCAATTTCAATCCATGGGGTAGAAAACCTGTCTCTGCAAGAGTTAAATGGTTACCGAGTTATCCATACACACATAACAGCACTGAAAATATGCCTTTCCCCAAGATCCCAGCTCATGACATCACTCTGCAAAAATAAGTAGCCTAATAAAGGCTTCCCCATCAGCCCCAGCTGGTAGGGCAGAGCTGAGCTGCTGGCACAAACCCAGATTGCACTGACTTCCTGTGGCTGCAGGCGCCTGTATGATAGGAACACAGGGGCCTTCCTGGCAAAGTGTTGTGCATAGAGCTCACATCAGGCATTCTCTGGGTGAAACATCTCCTTGAGGACAGCCACACAGGCTGGAGCTGAGCTGTCCCCTTCCGTGGAGCGGCTGGGGCGCTGGGAGGCAGAGTTCAGCACCGGCTTGCTGAACAGCTCCCTGACTCCTTGCCGGAACTTGGGGTCCCAGGCGCTGTAGATGGCCACGTTCCAGCAGCTGTTGGACGTCAGAATCCAGAAGGCGTAGAAGGAGAACTGACACCACTGGTAGCCCAGCACGGAGCCCACCACGAAGACGGCGACAGGGCTGAAGGAGGCCAAGAAGGCAAAGGTCAGGATGCCAATGGTCTTGGCCGCGGTGATGTCAGAGGAGAGGTGGCTGCCGTGCTGTGCCTCACTGCCCAGCTGCCTGCGGGCCTTGCAGTACTGGTGGATGGCGGCGAAGGTGATGAAGTTGATGGCGAAGGTGCCCCCCAGCAGGGAGAAGTCGAAGGCTGGGAAGAGCAGCATGACGTTCCAGGTGGAGCCAGGCAGCCTGCCTGCTGGGAAGGTGTAGGTGCACATCTTGCTGCAGGGGTTATACTGCAAGGTGATGTCTGACCTGGAGATCATAGGCACCACTGCCAGCAAGAAGCTCACGGACCACGAGAGCAGGATGAGCCAGACCGTCCACCGCTTGGTAATCACCGCCCTCTTGTGCAGGGGCTTCAGCACCGCCACGCTCCTCTCCACTGACAGCAGGAAGATGGTGGTGATGGAGACGAAGGTGCAGACGGCGAAGATGGGTCCGGTGATGAAGCAGGGCAAGGATGGGATAGAGTAACTGCTGCTTCCCTGCCCCATGCCAGAGGCTAGACTGCTCGCCTCCCTGTATATGGAGTAGGGCACCACAATGAGCCCCACAGCCAGGTCAGCCAGGGCCAACGAGGTTTTCAGGTAGCCCTGAGAGGTCCTGAACTGCCTGGCTTGCAGGAAGACCAGGAGGCTCACCACATTGCCCAGGATGATGGCAACGATCAGCAGGACCATGACGAAGAGCTTGCAGATCTCCCCCAGAAGAGGTGGGCTGGAGAGAGTGCAATTGGGGCTGCTGCTGTTACCCAACATTGGCCAGGTTCTTCTCTTCACAAGGCAGATGGGCTGGGACAGGGTCGTGAGCTGGGCTCCTCCAGTTCTCTTCAGATGCTGGTTCTCTGACTCCTCACATGCTGAGTCTCCAGAAACTCCTCCTGAGAGGGGCGAGCCATGGGCAAATATCCAGACAAATGGGTCACATCGGTGCACGATGCGCACACACAGACAGGGCTGGCATGGCCAGGCTTCCTGCAGTGATCCGGAGGATGCCCCAGAGAAGGGCCTAGGCCACTTCCTGTTGGATCACATACACGTACGTTGAGAATATTACACTTGGTGAGTGGCACGCACACACCCACACACAGATTTTGCACTTGGTGAGTCGCACATACACACACAAAGTTTTTACACTCAGTGAGAGATGCGCATGCGCGCGCGCGCGCACACACACACACACACACACAGATATTACCCGGGCCGGCCTTAGGGGAGAGCAGTCTGGGCTGCTGCCCAGGGCATGGTACTCAGTGTGGCATCGTGCTGGTACCTCCTCATCTGACCTTCCGACAGCCAGTGGGGCTTAGAGGGAACCAGGCAGGTGCAGCAACACCTGGAGAGAGTGGACAGACTGAACTGCAGGGGGGGCACCTACTCCCCCACTGCCCTGCATCACTGCCATCTCTAGCCCCCACTGCTCCTGCCTCCCCCTCTCCCCCCCATCCATGGAGCCATCCCTGACCAAGCTCAGGAGCTGGAGCCTGTCTCTTGTGCAGAGTGGGAGTGAGGGGCGGAGGAGGGACGTTGCTTATGTCATGGAGCAGGTCCTCAAAGAATCAATCCTGAAGCACTTACATGAGAGGAAAGTGATCAGGAACAGTCAGCATGGATTCACCAAGGGAAGGTCATGCCTGACTAATCTAATCGCCTTCTATGATGAGATTACTGGTTCTGTGGATGAAGGGAAAGCAGTGGATGTATTGTTTCTTGACTTTAGCAAAGCTTTTGACACGGTCTCCCACAGTATTCTTGTCAGCAAGTTAAAGAAGTATGGGCTGGATTAATGCACTATAAGGTGGGTAGAAAGTTGGCTAGATTGTCGGGCTCAACGGGTAGTGATCAATGGCTCCATGTCTAGTTGGCAGCCGGTGTCAAGTGGAGTGCCCCAGGGGTCAGTCCTGGGGCCGGTTTTGTTCAATATCTTCATAAATGATCTGGAGGATGGTGTGGATTGCACTCTCAGCAAATTTGCGGATGATACTAAACTAGGAGGAGTGGTAGATACGCTGGAGGGCAGGGATAGGATACAGAGGGACCTAGACAAATTGGAGGATTGGGCCAAAAGAAATCTGATGAGGTTCAATAAGGATAAGTGCAGGGTCCTGCACTTAGGATGGAAGAACCCAATGCACCGCTACAGACTAGGGACCGAATGGCTCGGCAGCAGTTCTGCGGAAAAGGACCTCGGGGTGACAGTGGACGAGAAGCTGAATATGAGTCAGCAGTGTGCCCTTGTTGCCAAGAAGGCCAATGGCAATTTGGGATGTATAAGTAGGGGCATAGCGAGCAGATCGAGGGACGTGATCGTTCCCCTCTATTCGACATTGGTGAGGCCTCATCTGGAGTACTGTGTCCAGTTTTGGGCCCCACACTACAAGAAGGATGTGGATAAATTGGAGAGAGTCCAGCGAAGGGCAACAAAAATGATTAGGGGTCTGGAACACATGACTTATGAGGAGAGGCTGAGGGAACTGGGATTGTTTAGTCTGCAGAAGAGAAGAATGAGGGGGGATTTGATAGCTGCTTTCAACTACCTGAGAGGTGGTTCCAGAGAGGATGGTTCTAGACTGTTCTCAGTGGTAGAAGAGGACAGGACAAGGAGTAATGGTCTCAAGTTGCAATGGGGGAGGTTTAGATTGGATATTAGGAAAAACTTTTTCACTAGGAGGGTGGTGAAACACTGGAATGCGTTACCTAGGGAGGTGGTAGAATCTCCTTCCTTAGAAGTTTTTAAGGTCAGGCTTGACAAAGCCCTGGCTGGGATGATTTAATTGGGGATTGGTCCTGCTTTGAGCAGGGGGTTGGACTAGATGACCTCCTGAGGTCCCTTCCAACCCTGATATTCTATGATTCTATGAGTGTCCCTCTCTCCCAACCTTTGTACCTGGTCTCTGCTGAGCTGTGGTGGGGGTCAAGGGGAGCGTGTCTGTGTCCTGGTGCCTCTTCTTAGAGAGACAGCGCACTAATACACTCACTCAGGCACACACTCACTCCCCGACACACACACACACTCCTCCAACACACACACTCTCTCTCTCTCTCACACACTCACTCCCCAACATACACTGTCTCCCTCTCTCTCACACACAGTCACACACTCCCCCTGACAGACACACACACACACACACTGCTCCAACACACAGTCTCTCTCTCTCTCACACACACACACACTCCCCCAACACACACACATACACACTCTCTCTCACACACTCACTCCCCAACATACACTGTCTCCCTCTCTCTCACACACACAGTCACACATTCCCCCTGACACACACACACACTCTCAAACACACTCACTCTCTTTCTCTCACACTCACTCCCCCCAAGACACAGAGGTGGGCATACACACAAACAGAACCACTACACTGAGGGTAACATACGCTGGGCTTGTACATTCAGGGTCTCTCTCTCTCTCTCTCTCTCTCTCACACACACACACACACACACACACACACACACACACACACACACACACAGGCAGCCCCACAAAGACCTCCCGGTTGTTGCACTGGGACTGGGAACGTCCCACAACACGCGCACTCCAGGACCGAGCGGTCCCACTCCCTGTCTCTCCCCCACGTGCCCGCGCGGAAACACCCTGCAGCCCCCGCACCGATCCCGCTGGGGGCTCTGGCCCCACGCGCCTCTCCCGCCCCCTCACCAGCTGTGCAGGGCTACGATACCCCTCTATGACACGCCGCCCGGAGCTGCGGAACGCCCCGCGGCGGTGCTCAGGCTGACGGCAGGGGCTCTCGTCGTCTTCCAGCGCCAACTCTTCCCAAGAGCGCAGGCGAGCGGTGCCTGCCCGAGAGCTGTCTCCCTCGCCCGGCTGCAGACAGCTCCCAGGCGCATCCGAGCGGCGGAAGCAACTCTGGAGTTTGCACCCAGCTCCCTGCTCGGCGCTGCGGATCCGGCCCCTGCTGCGCGCTCACCCTGGGCTGCCGCGGAGCGGAGCCGGCTGCGCTTCGCTGTCCTGCCTGCAGGGCTGCAAGGCGGCGATGCTGGAGCCGGGCTTCCCACGCACTCGCCGTCAGCCGGCAGAGCCGCTGGGGCCCGAGCCAAGCTCACATGCAGATCGGAGCAAGCAGCCAGAGGCTGGAGCGAAGGGGAGGTGGGGGGAGAGGTTCCGAGTCCAGCAATCCGGGGCTTGGCAGAACTAGACAGAAAACTGCCCCCTGAGGTCCCCCAGCATTCCCCCCGGCCCCACCAGGTGAGCCACTGGAGGGCACGTCCTGTCTCTGCGTTTGAAATGCTTTCCTGGAAGAAGGTGGCTGGCCCCAGGTAACTCTGCTGCTGCCCAGCGATCCCATGGGCGGTGCCCTCAGGCTGGGTGCTTGGCCTTTCCTGCACTTTAAATCTCTCCTCCTTGATTTGGCTGGCCTTTAGGGTTAGATTTGACCATTTTCCAGTTTGTTTTCAAATCCCCTCCCTCCCCCTTGGGTGGAGGGGCCAGGTTAGTTCTTTCAGGCCTCTGACTCTGTATAGGTCAACGCCTGGCCCTGTACAAGCAGTGGCAAGCAGCCATAAAGTTGGCATCAGCAGCTACATGGGAATTCCCACAATGTAGGGGAACCCCTGGGTGGTGTGGGCCACCTTTATGCCAACCCCTTCAGCCCTTGGTATGAGGGTGTGACTAAAAGGGCCAAGGGTGGCCAGTGCAGCCTAGTAATCCTCAGTCACCAGGACATCCCCTCTGGGGCTATTATAGACCAGCCCAAGTTTGTGCAGCCCTGAAGCTGCTCAGGCTTGTGCCAGGGGGTGACCTGGCCCTCGGTTTGCTCCAGGACCATGAGATGTAAATTTGGCTTAAAGTGACCTTTGCAGTCAACTCTTGAGTCCTGCGCTGAGCACGGGGTGGCTCGATCCCTGCCCAAGGATGGCAGGAGTTGCCAGACACCATTAGTCAGTTCTCCTTGTTCACCCACGCCACCTGTCATGATCAGCTTCATCTAAACTTTATTTAACAAAATAGCGTGAAGACAAAAGTGCTTCTCCTGGGCAAGAGAAGCCTCCTCAAGATCAATTTATTTCCTTTAACACCCTCCTTGATACAGATTTTCCCCTTGCCTCAGCTCTCCATAGCTTTGGCATCATTCCTGACCCTGAACATTTCTTCTTCCATCACATCTTCCATGTCTGTAACTTCCCCTCTGCAGCATTGTCCGTGGCTGCTTGACTCCATCTCTACCAAAATTCTCAACCACCTCTTCAGTTTTTCTCACCTTGGCTATTGAAGTGCCGTGTTCTGTGATCTTCCCAACGTCAGCTGGTGTGAGCAGAATGCTGCGACCACTGTACAGATGAAGAAGTGGGACCATATCATCTTCACCCTCAAACGCAGTCACATTGGGATTCACTTCAGGATCCAGTTCAAGGATTTTAAAACCCTCCATGAATGTTCCCCATCCTGTCTTAAGGCTCTCGTCTTCCTCATCTCCCCTCCCCATCTCCTTCTGCTCCTTTGGCACCAGCATCCCTTTTCACAACCTTGTCACTATTGGTGCAAGAGCCTTCTCCTTTGTAGCAACTGCCAGCTAACAGCCTCCCTGTATCTCTCGATTTTACTGATTCACCCTGGCAGTCATACTGGGCTTCCTTAGCCCTAGTGGAGGAGTTAACCGGTTGAGTGTCACTCTAAGGATGTGGTTTTCAAGCTGGGGTACGCAGATCCTTAGTGGTATGAATGTTCTTGTCGGGGGTACGCAAGAAATATCCTGTAATGGCGGACAACGCACTTTATTTAGTAAGACTTGGCAAGCTAATCATATTATGACCCAATCTCAGATGGGAGTACATGGTAGACTACATTATTTGGAAAGGGATATGCAGCCTTAAAAGTTTGAAAACCACTGCTCTAAGGCAATGGAAAGCTTTTGGGGAGGGATGAAGAGGTCATGCATGGAGAAACCCTACCAAGAGCCGACTCAGGAGGGAGTTCTGGCTAAGGTTTACATCTGCTGTTTCCTAAGAATGAAGGAAAACTCCAGAAAGGGTGGAGGACTCTTGTGAGTGTGTGTTGTATTGACAGCAGACAGGCCCACCGTCTGCACTCTGTGTCAAGACTATACAATGCCCTGAGCACTGGAGGGGCATTTTATATATAAGCAAATACAATAAAGATTAAGCCTTTGGCAAAAAAAAACAAAAACAAAACCTGGTTCTAATGTCTAGGGCAGTGTGTGAGCTGCTGCTGAGCACATAATGGCTGCTGCACTGGCTACATAAAAATAACTTTGTTCCAGACCCTCGCTCTTTGCTTTGTAAAATTCTTAGGCTTACGTTGAACATATCAGAAATGATGTAATTCTGCTGTAATAGCATATTTGTTACTGTTCTCTACTGTGATCCATCTGGTAGAAGGTCATACCAACTTACTGCAAGTGATTATAACCAATGATTACAGCAAATTGCACTTTAGAAGTGCCTGTTTGGTGGCTTAGAAGCTTGCTACCTTGTTATTTATTCTCCTTTAAAGATCTCACCGTTTCTGTCTCCTCTTTATTTCTATATCTGCCTTCCACATCCCATTTTGGTTTTATATATATATGCACACACACACACACATCTTTTATCTGATAGCAATTGTATCTTTTTTGCAAAAACATTCTGAGGAAAGTCTCCAATGACCTCTTCCTGGAATTTGTCATATGAGTTCTGGTTGCTTCATGGCGTTGTTATTATGAAATGGTTGTATCATGGAATGCCTCTATGTGGATGTGGAATCTACAATTTGCTGACGTGCTGTAGCATGTCCCTGCCAGATCAGGGACAATACTTGTCATGATTGTTCTGTAATCAAACAATTGGTACGCTAAGGAGGTTGCCTGACTGGGGAAACCAATTTGATCAAGATTTTCTGAAAGGGGCTGGTGAAGTGGGAAGTGGAAAATCACCATCAGCAAAACTAAAGAACCAGGATTGTTATTTGTTGGTTTTGAGGTGGGGAGGACACATAAAGTCGATGGACTCAGAGAGACCTGTATGAAGATTTTGGCAAAATAGAGGAAGAGATGCGCATGCTTTCATTGTTTGGGGGGCGGGGTCTGGTTCAACAGAGGGACTAGCCAAGATCAGAGAAGGTGAGCTTACGTAGACAGGCTCTGTGATTCTGAAATGAAACCATGAGCTGCAGGAAGGGAATCCTGGACACCTCAGAAGACTCTGCCCAATCCCCAAGAACTCTCCAGACTGGTGAGGAAACTGAGGCACGGAAATGCATATTGGTGTGTTTATTATTTTTGTCGAAATCTGTGTCTGTCTCGTGCTGCTAAATAAAGAGTAATGGTGTCTAGAATACTGTGCAAAGTCTGTCTGTGTGTCTGTTGGCTTTCACCCTCACATATACCTGAAGAGTTAAACTGGAAAACCAGAGCCCCTACACAGCTGGAGTTCTGGGACAGCATACGTTTAGGCTACAAATGGAACCTGAGGGGTCAGCATTAGTTCCTGCGGCTCGGCAGTCAGGACCACAGCATGTCAGCTCTAATCACAGGCTGGAGGGGGAGAGACTGCAGATTCAGATAAAAACCACTATAGCTTCAGAGAGATCAGCTACAACTGGAGGCCAGATGGCTCAGTGCCCGAGAGAGGCAGAGGCCACATGGACTGGACATGGAGACAGCATGCGAGCAGCACCCTTAGCGGTAGGTGGGACCAGACCACAGTCACCTGGCCCCGCAGGTGCATCAATTCTGAATGGTTACCTCGCTATAGGGATGGGGATGGTATGGATGAGTCTTTAAATGCTTTTGAGCGGAGCTGTAAGTTAAACTGAGTGGCTGACAAGGATCGGGTCCAGTGGCTCTCCAGGCACTAGACGCGTTCACCCAGATGCCTACGGAGGACTGTGGCAGTTATGAACACTGTAAACAGGCTGTGCTACAAAAGTTCAAACTGGCACCTGAGGCATACAGGAAGAAACCTCAGGGGGGTCAGAGGAAAGGGATGTGAGCTATATTGAGGGGCAATCCAGATAAGGGGTTACATGTGAAAATGAGGGGAGGCTGGTAGGGGGGCTCCACATGTTAAAGAGGCTTATGAGTCTGGAGCAATTTCATAAACGCTGCTCCCCTGACCTAAAATTGTGGTTAATAGACCAAGGCCCAAGGGATATGCCCTGGGCAGGGGAATGGGATGATGCTTTGGCAGACAGTGGTCTAGAGTTGATAGCAGGCGAAAAGGAGAATGGAAAAAACACTCTCACCAAAGTCTCCAGTGATGTCTTCCTTGCCAGAGGTCAGAACTAGGACTCCATCCTCATTCTCCATGACCAGTCGTCTGCCTGCAACCCCATCGACCACACTTTTGTCCCCTTAGCTGCCATGATAGTGTGCTCTCCTGCTTCTCCTACCTCTCTAATTGCTCCCTCAGCGTGTCCATCAGAGGATCCTCCACATCCCCCTTCTAAATTTCTGTGGGGGTTCCACTGGGCTCAGTCCTTGGTCCTCTTCTCTATTCAGTCTTCACTTTATCCCTGAGTAATCTCACCCCCAAACGCAAATTCAACTGCCATCTCTAGGCCAACAACTCACAGATCTACATCTCTACCCCAGACATGTCTCCTTCAGTCCAATGCCTGGCCTGTTTCTCTGACACCTCCTTGTGGCTGTCTAGCTAGCCACACAAGTTCAACATAACTAATATAGAGATCCTAATCTCCCCCATCCCATAAAACCCCCCTCCCCACTCCTCCTTTTTCAGTCACTGTGGACACTACTCCATCCTGTCTGTCACTCCAGCCCGTAACCCAGCCATCATCTTCATGCTGGTCTTTCCTATCTGTTCACACAGCATGTTGAATACCAGTGTTTGCGCTTCGAGAAGGATGTGGAAATACTGGATAGAGTTCAATGGAGGACCACAGACGTGACTGAGGAGCTGGAAAACAAGCCTTACAATGTGAGGCTGAAGGCATTCAGCCTATTCAGCTCGTCAAAGAGCAGGTTGAGAGGTGACTTGATCACTGTGTATAGATATGACAGTTGTATGCAATATCTTTGGGGAGCATATTGTACTAAATCTATTAATGGTTTGGGTTTGATTGTGTTCCACTCCATGTGGGGAGGGTTACCACAGCTCCTCCAGGAACTAAAAAAGTGGGAGGTGATTAAGCTGAATCACAGAGGGCAGGCCTACCCTACAAACCTGCACACTATAGCACGTCTGATGAAGACACTCTAAGGTGACAGGAGAGAGCTCTCCCATCGGCTTAATAACATCACCTCAGCCACAGTCTTTACATTTTTATCCCCTAGACACTGCTTTACTTTGGCCTTACATATGCATAGGAAATGCTCTTGAGTAACAAGATCAAGCATTCCTTCAAAACTTGCCACCTCTTTACCCCTCACCCATTTTCCCAACAAATCTTTCATTTTCTTTACATATTCCCCATTACTCATCCCAATATCCCTTTTAAGATTCCTAAATTTAATTCTATATGTTTCGGGGGTAATCTGAAAACTTCACAAAACAGTATTTTTAAATTTACAATAGTCTAAAGCATCTTCAATAAGCATTCCATTGAATACATTTCAAGCTTTACCAGTTAATTTTGCAATCAGGGTAGGAACTGTCTTATCGTCAGGGATTTCATGTATTACACATAGCCTTGCAAAGTAGTCAGATATTCAGCAATATCATCTTCCTCACTGTATGCAGGACATAAGTGTTCCCACCTGTGGATTTTTTGGAGCGATGGGAGTCGTTGGGTTTGGGGGCCTCTAGTTCTGCTTCTCTGGCAGGTCCAGTTGGTGTTCTCTCTCTCTCTCTCTCTCTTTTTCTTTTATCTCCAGTTCTTTCAGTTGCAAGAATCTCTGGTGCTCCCTCTCTTTTTCTGCAACCTGCAGCCTAAAAAGCTCCAACTTCACAATTGTTTCACTGCTTTCACTCATCTTTCTGTTTTTCTGTTTCTACTTCCCTTTCCCAAAAAAAGCAAAGAGAAAATAACAAAACTGTGACCTCCTCCTGACTGTTCTTAGCCACTGCACTTAAGACTCACTTAAAATCACAAATATCAGTGCTTAAAGTGTGAACTCTGTGACGTTGCACTCCATATGTTTTATAAAAATACGTTTATAAGTGTCGATATGATGTAACTGGCATATGCTTTATGCAAAAGTTTTTTTGTAAGGTATCATTACAAAGCTTATAATCTATTGAGTGTGGTCATCCTATCTGTATGAATGTATCTTTCTTGTACCTGAAACTAGGAATATGAAATATAACTCTGAGATCCTACTGTAGTTATGCAAAGTGTGGGCCAATAATGGTGGTTTAGAATCTTGATGGCTCCCATTGACTAGGACAATTGGTTGTAGATGGCTCTGTTTACTTGTAAGCCTTCCTGTATACCTGTGTGCCAGCTAGTAGGTAATGAAGTCTCACAGGACATGTGAAAATGTCACATGATACTGGAATCCAGCTTAAACCTGGTGCTTTTCCATTGAGAAGGAGGGGTGGGAACCCAGAGAGAGACAAAGGATTCCTGCCTTGTGCCAAAGATATAAAAGGGGGTGGAACAGAACAAAGGGGGCTGCCAGTCATGAAAAATCCCCTAGTTACCACCTGAGCTGGAACTGACAAGGACTTTGTACCGGGGAAAGGATTGGGCCCAGACTAGGAAGGAGTCTAGTCTATGAAAGAAGCTTATTGGAACATCCCTGAGGGTGAGATTTACCTGTATTCAGTTTCTTAATATATTAGACTTAGACTTGCATGTTTTGTTTTATTTTGCTTGGTAACTTATTTTGTTCTGACTGTTATTACTTGGAACCACTTAAATCCTACTTTTTATACTTAATGAAATCACTTTTGTTTATTGATAAACCCAGAGTAAGTGATTAACACCTGGGGGGGCAAACAGCTGTGCATATCTCTCTATCAATGTTATAGAGGGCAGACAATTTATGAGTTTACCCTGTATAAGCTTTATACAGAGTAAAACAGATTTATTTGGGGTTTGGATCCCATTGGGAGCTGGGTGTCTGGGTGCTGGAGATAGGTGACATGCTGACCAGTTTTTGGTTAAAGTCTGCAGCTTTGGGGGCATGGACCAGACCCTGGGTCTGGGTTGCAGCAGGCTAATGTGTCTGGCTCAACAAAACAGGTTTCTGGAGTCCCAAGCTGGCAGGGAAAACAGGCTCAGAGGTAATCTTGGCACATCCGGTGACAGTCTCAAGGGGGTCTCTGTGACTGAACCCATCACAAACTCCACTTGGAGTAACAAGCCATACATAAACCCTGCTCGCTATGTCACTGTGATGTTTCCCTGGTGTTATCTGGACTGGTGATCTGCTAGGTCACTCCAATCCTCGACTCTGGGAGTCAGACTTACCCTGCTCTGCTGTTAGAACCCCCACTCCCAGGCCATTCACGCACAGCCTCTAGCATGTAAGCTGGTCCCAGCTATATGAGTGAGTGCTTTTGGCCAGCCGCTGCTTGGATCATGCAACCGAATGACACTAACCAATATCTCCGGTCCCAGACACAACCCTAGGAACCTCCATCTTGCAGTGTCCAGTTATGCTCGCTGGACCCTGGAAGCTTATATGAGTTCATCAATTTAACAAAGAAATTGCTATGTACCAGGCTTGTTATCCCAAGGGGAGTCTCTGACATGCTTCAAACCAATTGCACTGCTTCGGGTAGAATAAACTAACAGATTTATTAACTACAAAAGATAGATTTTAAGTGATTATAAGTCAAAAGCACAACAAGTCAGATTTGGTCAAATGAAATAAAAGCAAAACGCATTCTAAGCTGATCTGAACATTTTCAGTGCCCTTACAAACTTAGATGCTTCTCACCACATGCTGGCTGGTTGCCCTTCAGCCAGGTTGTCCCCTTTGATCAGCGCTTTGTAGTGGTGTCTGTAGATAGAGGTGGAAGAGGGAGGAAGAGCATGGCAAACGTCTCTCCCTTTTATCATGTCCTTTCTTCCCTCTTGGCTTTGCCCCCCCTTCAGAGTCAGGTGAGCATTACCTCATCATAGTCCCAAACTGACCAAGGGAAGGGGGGTGACTCACTCGAGAGTCCAATAGATCCTTTGTTCCTGTGAGGCTGGGCTGGGTTTGTCCCACACATGCCCTGATAAGGTGTGAACTGCCCCTCTGCTCCTGGAGAGTTTTGCCTGGGCTTGTTTTAAGTGATGAGGACACATTTTCAGCCTCATAACTATATACATGAAATTACAACCTATAACATTACTATAACAACAATGCTCAGTACATCGTGAGCCTTCCAAAGGCACCTGACATGACAAACTTTGAATTGGATACCACAAAATCATATTATAAGGATGAACATGGGGGTGCAGGGTGTTCCCCTGAGATACAGAGTGTCACACCCTCCTCCTGGGGCCATGTAGTAATTTTTCTTGTCAGAAGGGGGTTGCGGTGCAATGAAGTTTGAGAATCCCTGATTTAGATAATGGCATAGAAGATACCAAGCTGGGAGGGGTTGCAAGTGCTTTGGAGGATAGGTTTAAAATTCAAACTGATCTGGACAAAATTGGAGAAATGGTCTGAAGTAAATAGGATGAAATTAATAAGGACAAATGAAAAGTACTCCACGGAGGAAGAAACAATCCTTTGCACACATACAAAATGGGACATGACTGCCTAGGATGGAGTACTGAGGAAAGGGATCTGGGGGTCAAAGTGGATCACAAGCTAAAGATCAGTCAACGGTGTAACACTGTTGCAAAAAAAGCAAACATCATTCTGGAATGTATTAGCAAGAGTGTTGTAAGCAAGACACAACAATTCTTCCACTATACTATGCACTGATTAGGCCTCAACTGAAGTATTATATCCAGTTCTGGGTGCCACACTTCAGGAAAGATGTGGACAAATTGTAGAAAGTCCAGAGAAGAGCAATAAAGTTATTAAAGGTCTAGAAAAATAACCTAAGGAAGACTGAAAAAATTGGGTTTGTTTAGTTTGGAGAAGAGAAGACTGAGGGGGACGTGAAAACAGTTTTCAAGTACATAAAAGGTTGCTACTAGGAGGAGGGAGAAATATTGTTCTCCTTAACCTCTGAGGATAGGACAAGAAGCAATGGGCTTAAATTGCAGTTGGGTGGTTTAGGTTGGACATTAGGAAAAACTTCCTAACTGTCAGGGTGGTTAAGTAGTGGAATAAATTGCCTAGGGAGGTTGTGAAATCTTCATCATTAGAGATTTTTAAGAGCAGGTTAGACAAACACCTGTCAAGGATGGTTTAGATAATACTTAGTCCTGTTCAAGTGCAGGGGACTGAACTAGATGACCTCTTGAGGTTCCTTCCAGTCCTACAATTCTATGATTCTGTGATGGGACTGCCTACAATGGCATATAGCCTATCTGCAACTGCTAGTAGCAAATATCTCCAATGGCCAGAAATAGGACGCTAGATGGGGAGGGCACTGGGTTACCTCAGAGAATTCTTTCCCTGATGTCTGGCTGGTGGGTCTGGCCTACATGCTCAGAGTCTAACTGATCACCATATTTGGGGTCTGGAAGGAGTTTTCCCCTGGGTCAGATTGGCAGAGGCCTGAGGTGGGGGTCAACCTTCCTCTTCAGCATGGGGCATGGGTCACTTGCAGGTTTAAGCTGGTGTAAATGGTGGGTTCTCTGTAACTTGAAGTCTTTAAATCATGATGTGAAGACGTCAATAACTCAGCCAGAGGTTAGGGGTCTATTACAGGAGTGGGTGGGCGAGGTTCTGTGGCCTGCAACGTGTAGGTGTTCAGACTAGATGGTCGTGCTGGTCCCTTCTAGTCTATGCAAGACTGCAACAACTGAGCTCTGTTTAGGCTGGAAGGAGGGTGGGTGGGTGGTTTACATTGGCCAGGAAAGTTTAGTAGCTGGTTGGGAAGATTTAGTAGCTGGTTAAAGGCTGCTCAGGTGCTTAGCAAAGCCGAAATTCAGCCCTGTGCAGAGAGCCAGCATGAGCCTTTGGCCCCTGGTTTAAGTGGAATTTAGGGCTAGCACAAAGCCTCTGCATCTGTGACAGAGTGAACTGTCCCACAGTGGGAGAAAAAACCCCAATCCGACACAGCTGGCCCCAATGACCCAACTGTCTAAGGCTGCTGAGAGTGGGAGGGGGGTGGGTCCTCTAAAAGAGAGATGCAGCACAGCCTAGGGCAGGAAAGGTAACCCCCAAAGAGGTTGGGATGTGGTAGGCACACTAAGGGGGGAAAGCTGCCCCAGAAAGGGTCAGGAGGGGAAGCAATCACCTTGGACAAAAGGTACTGACTTTGGAGGGAGGGGGTATAGGCTGGGCCCGCCTCCCTAGGAGACTGTGGACTTGTATGGAAATGGGGCTGAAGACTTTGGGTGTAGATAATGGTACTAAAAACTGATTACCCACCCCACTTTTTTTAAAGTGACTTAGTTATTTCTGGGTTGTTGTTTTGTTTTGTTTTTTTTCTTTCCCCCTACCATCCTCTCTGTGGTGGTCTGGTCACTCTGGCAATGGATTGGTGACATTTGGAGTAGTGGGGTTTTGTGACTGAGCTGTGGGGGCTGTCTGTTAAACTCTCTCGGGCTGGTATGAATTCGCCACCTCACAGCATCCCTTGAGCTCCATGCAAACACCGAGGGTTCGGTGGCACATGGGCCTGCAGCTGGTGCTCTGCGCAGGGGTAAACAAGGAATATTGCACAAGTCCTGGAGTGGGGTAGGTAGACAAAGGAGTGGAAACTGCTTTCTCAGCCATTAAACAGAACTGTGGTGAATGGGATTGGGAGGTGATGGAAATCAAGCCATTCATGTGATGTTGCTGCATTTGTATTGCCTAAACATGAAGTGTCTGGTCTGATTATGTGAGAGGAAAGATGGCCTGGAGCTAGCTCCATAAAGGGATTTAGGTGCCTAAGTCCAAAATTTAGATCCTCAAAACTGCTGCTCAGGTGCCCCCCTAACCCTACTGGTACCTAAATTCCCTACGTGCTTAAATTTCTGATACTAAAGTCCCTTAGGCACCTAAACTTCTGCTGGTGGGTGTGTGCGCCAGGTCTAAGTCCTGACCCTGCCAAGCTGCTCTGTGCTTAAACCCTAGCAGAATCCTCAGCTAGGCATTTCCCTGCCTATCCTGCTTGCAGGGCCCCATCTCAGAGGTGTGTTTTGAGGCCGTCTCAGAGCAGGTCCACTGGGCACTGCACAAAACACATCTGAGGTGTGGTGGTGTCAGGGTTCCCCCCACACTCTGAACTCTGGGGTACAGATGTGGGGACCTGCATGAAAGACCCCCTAAGTTTATATTCTACCAGCTCAAGTCAAAACTTCTCTAAAGGCACCAATTCCTTAGACTGATACTGCTGCCACCACCAAGTGATTTACACAAAATATTTAGGGAAGAGTCATTTGGAATCCCTATCCCCCCAAGCCCTGTCCTCCCCTTTCCTGGGGAGGCATGAGAATAAAATACCAACACCTTGCCTTAGCAATGTGAGCACAGACCAGACCCTTTGTCTTCAGGACACTGAAATCAATCAAGTTCTTAAAAGAAAATCTTTATTTATAAAGAAAAAAGTAAAAGAATCACACCTGCAAAATCAGGATGGAAGGTAACTTTTACAGGGTAATAAGACTTTAAAACACAGAGGATTCCCCTCTGGGCTCAGCTTCACAATTACAAAACAGGAATGAAACTACCTCTTTAGCATAAGGAAATTCACAAGCCAAAACAAGAGATAACCTAATGCATTTCCTTGTCCCACTCGGTTTCTGTGGTTTTAGATGGATTATTCCAGGTATGTTTCAGGAGATATTTTACCCGCTTGGCTTCTCCCTCCTTCCGGAGAGAGAACAACACACAGAACAACAAATAAATCCTCCCCCACAAGATCTGAAAGTATCTTTCTTCCTCATTTGTCCTTCTGGTCAGGTGCCAGCTAGGTTATTTGAACTGCTTACTTTACAGGTAAGGCAATCCAGTACAGCTGCCAAGGAGGGATTTTATGTTACTGAATGGCTGGCATACATAAAGGTTGCTACTCTTTTTCCCCCCATATTTATGACAGGTGGTAATTTCTCCTCCTTCCCAATAGCCCAGTGGGTCAAGAACTCAGCTGGGATATGGGAAAGCAGGGTTCAAATCCCCACTCTGCCTGATTTGGAGCAGGGCTTTGAAGTTTAGTCTCCTGCTTCCTTACTGAGTTGGGCTATGGGGAATTATGGGGTGAGTCTCTCTCAATCTGTCCCGGTGAAGTTGTTCCACTTAGTATAAAATACCTCACTATTCATTGGGTCAGAGAGTATGTGACTGTGCAGTCTAGTGGTTAGCGCTCTGCCTGGGAGACTTAGGAGTCCCTGCTTCAATGGCTATTTAAATATTCATATGAAGTGGAGCATGCACAGTTGTGATAAGTGCTCCTGCACTCAGCCTGAAGATGTGCCTTAGCCTTTTCGCTTCCCCATCTGCAAAACTGACATGTTAATTTTCTGCCTCACAGGGGTGTTGAGATATAATTTGTTAAATAGCTGTAGTTGGTAAAGTGCTCTGAGGTCTGTGGATGGAAGGGGTTACAGAAGGACAAAGTATAGAGCCAAACATGAACGTGGTGTAAATTAACATAGTTCTATGCCAATTTGTAACCTCTGAGGATCTGGTTCAATAGCTCGTCAGTGGGTTGCATAGATGAGGGGAGCAGACTCAGTTCTTAAATTGATCTCGGTCTGCCCTGCCTTCTGCTGTTTCCCTTTGCTCAGGCCAGGCTGTCACTAATGGCTGAATCCACCCCTGCAAACCCTGTTGGGTGCTCTGCAAACCCCCATGGGGTGTTTCTCCAGGTATGTATTTCACCTGCCTGCTTATCAGGGTGCTCCCTGCTGGAGTGGCCAGAAACACATTGTAGCACATTTTAAAACAGCCATTTGATAAATATCCTTTAACCTGCCTCAGTCTGATAACTGAGATATTAATGTCCCATGTCTGTCCTCTTGTGAATGGTCTGCTCCTGCCTGAAGACAAGGGCTCAGTCACAGCAATGGGGGCACCGGTGCGCCTCTGCTTCATGCTGTTTTTAGCAGGGGTGCAGGTTACTTGACTACTATTCATCAGGCAAGTTCCCTGCCAACAAACAGATCTGCTCTCTAGGATGGAGGTCCATTGTATCTATATCCCAGTTGGTAACTGTCACGGAGTCCCCGGGCGATGCTCTGGAACTGCTCCCTACAAAGCCAGTCAGGACTCTGGTGAGGTCTCCTCTCTGCGAGCAGACTGTCTCCAGGACACACAGCTTCCACCTTCCTGGGTCTGACCTCGGAGCATTCAGCATCCTCTGCCCCTCCATGTGCTTCCCACAGTGAGTCCACCCAGGCGGGGTCCTGGGGAAGCCAGAGGGTCCTGCACCCCAACTTTGCAGTCAGATGGGACTTTCAGCCAGCCAGTAAAACAGAGGTTTATTAGATGACAGAAACATAGTCTAACACAGAGCTTGTAGGTACAGAGAACAGGACCCCTCAGCCGGGTCCATTTTGGGGGGCAGTGAGCCAGACAACCCAGTCTGCACTTCACTCCATGTCCCCAGCCAGCCCAAACTGAAACTCTCTCCCGCCCCTCCTCCTCTGGGCTTTGTCCCTTTCCCGGGCCAGGAGGTCACCTGATCTCTTTGTCTTTAAGCCTTTAGCTATCACCTTGCAGGGGGGAAGGGCCAGGCCATCAGTTGCCAGGAAACAGGGTGTTGGCCATTCTCTGTGTCCAGACCCCTGCACACACCTGCCCTCTAGGGCTCTGCAACGATCATACACCCTTATCCCACCACCTAGATACTTAAGAACTGCATAGGGGAAACTGAGGCACCCCCACAATATTCAGAGAAAACATTAAGAACTGTCCCACTTCGTCACAGTATCCAGAGGGTGAGCTCTTCCGTTTATATTAGTGAGGCATTTCACCTGGTGAAAAACACTGTATTTGAGTGAAAGTAATCAAATCCCATCATTCTGTGAGCAAACTGATTGATTGCCATGGGCATTCTTATACCCACTCAGCAGTGCTGCTCATTGGGTCAGGAGCACTATGATGTCCCTTGTCATTTCTCTGAAGCATTAAGTATTCGCCAAAGCGGGAGGCAGGATTCTGTGTGTCTCATCCAGTCGACAGCATATGTTAGCAGGTGAGTATGCAATAGACCCTAACGAAAGAGCCTTTCAATCCATTGCAAATTCACTCACTTCCAGCACAATCAGATGCATGTGCCTTCCCACTGCAAAATTATGGGGTCACAAAACTTCAGCTGCATGAATTTGTGGAGTGCTTAATTTCTGGTGGCACTTGTATTAATCCAATCAATAAACTTCACCGCCTTATTTGCAGTGATGGTCTTTTGTAGTAATTGGGGGTAAATGCATAGGCTCAACTGTGGGGGAAAGTGGAATATCTTATCAACAGCCCCCCCCCCCCCCCAAAAAAAAAAGCTTACATCAATCATCACGTGATTGGCTAAGGTGCAAAAGGGCCTCCGGCTATAGCCCAAGGACTGTTTAAGATCATGTCTCAAACAAGAGGCATGTGGGACCTGAGATCAGTGAATCAAAACAGGCATGTCAGAAATTAGGTATACCTGGTAGACAGAATAATGAGGCTGGGCTATTCTGCCCCTCACTCCCTCCCTTAAAAGCAAAGTGAGCATGAACGCAGCAGTCACTGACAGAAAGAGCTTCACTGTTGTTATGGCTGCCACTCTCGCTGTCTCCTGGGAGCCCAGGATCCACCATGACATTGCTGGGACTCTGTCCTGCTCCAGAGAGATGTCCGGATCAACCCAGCCAAGAGAGGGACCTAGAGGACATCGCCACTTCCATTGGCTCCAGCTGAATCCCAGACCCCACCTAGGATGCGAGTCTTTGTGCCTGCCCTGCCCCCGTCTGTCCTTTTCCATCCCCACCTTATTTCTTCTTTCCTGTCCCTCTGCTCTTTTCTTCTGTCTGGTAAGTCTGGCTTAGCTGACCAAGACTGCCTATTTTGCAACACTGCTGTAAGCCTCTGTCCGAAGAAGCAGCTAAAAGCACTGCCCTAAACAGCCCAGTGCTGGTACAAGTTTGCCAGGTTGCAGAGTGGCTGGTAAAACCATGTACCAAGCCGGTGCTCCTCCAGTACTGAGGTTGTAGTGAAAGTCAATGCCAGAGACAACAGTTGCATTTTCTGTCTTTGCTGATCTTTTCTCTCCCCTTATTTGTGGGCCATGGTTGTCCTGTCTGTCAACAATCAAATGTTATCGTCCATCATCCAGGAAGGCTGACAACAAAGGGTGCTGGAAAGAGATTCCTTCATTCTGGGACTCGTAACCAGTAGAGGTTCTCAGTAGTGGCCCATGGGGGAAGGTAGATAAAGTTCCCCCCTCTGATAATGGATAGGGGCTGCCAGTGGCTGGGGAGAATTCTTCTGTGGCAGGTGCGGTGTAAGGCTGCGTAGGGGGTGCTATCCAGGAGCAGCTGCAGTGCTAAAAGAGCTGGGAACAGGAGGAAGGGTCTTCTGACCCCCAGTAATGTGGGCATCTGGACGGATTGCCTTAGATCAGCTTCCCACAAGCTGTCCAGCCTTGTCTGGTTAACAGCCTGTCTTGGGGTCTCTCTGCCCTTCTGCTTTTGAAAAAGTATTAACTTGTATTGCAGCAGCTGATCTGGGCCCTCATCATGCTAGATGTACAAGCCAATGGTGCCAAGAGGTCTCCGTCTCACAGGACTTACATTCCAAGTATGAGACAAGAGAACAGGTGGATTTAACAAATCAGTCACACTGGCAAAGTTCAATTTACCTGCACTCCAACTAATTCAGCTGCTGTCGGCTGGAATTAGGCCTAAGATAGGCATGGGATGTTTTTCAGGGCTACCCTGACCAATTCCTTTGTCTGCTACTCTACTGACCTGTGGATTTAAAGGCATTTATACTCTGGATTTACTTTAATTCTAGTACTGATCAACCTGTTTTTGTTTTGCTTGTTTTCATGTAATATGCTTGTAGAGCTCCTGCAGGTGCTGATGTGTGGCAGGCAGGCCAGACTGTCACTCCTGCCATAATGAGAGAAAAAGGGATCTAGTAAATAGAAAGTAGCCCGGAGAACCTCTACAAAGGCTGCCACGCTGCTCTAATCTTCCGTCATGGCTCTTAAGAGAAGCATCACCTATGGGCTGTGAGATCTCCAGGGGAAAAGAGCAAAACTTTCAATCCCACATGTAATCAGGAAGTGCAGAGATGCACCAAGATGCTGAATTCTCTTACGGCAAAGATTTGAGCTGGTTATTGTGTCCAAGGCAGGTTTCCCACCCTGGCTAGGAATAATCTGTGTGACATTCACAGTCGCTGTTAGGGAGGTTTAACTTACATTCCTGCTTATTTCTGAAAGAATTTCTTTTCATGTCACCAGAAATATTCCTGACCCCTGAAAGGATTATAGCGGTCAAAATTAATTATACTCATTAAATGCTCTAAATCCCCCAGTTTGCAGTTGAAGTTGAACTGCCGATGTGGAATTACAGGTGCGTTTGTCACTTTCCCCAGAGAAATTTTGATTCATGCTTCTTTCAGACATTCAGGATCGGAGCAAAGTGTTAAATAGACTAGGTCACTTTAGCTTTGCGTTGAAGTCTACTGTTTACTTGTCCCTCCACTGTTAAGCAAAAGGTGGTGCAGCTTTCCTGCTGTGAAAAGAGAAAACACCCAATTGCCCCTGTGCATTTTATATCTTGTTTAAAGTGTTTACAGACTTTATACAAATGTTTTGAGTCCAGAATCCACCTTGCTGGGATAGGGGAAGAGAATTAACAAATGCTTGCATAGTGTTGGTAACCATGGGACATGATACCTAGCTATGGGTTATCCTTGTTCAGATGGGGGTCTGATTCGAACCCCAGGGAAGTCAGTAGACTCCCATTAATTTCAATGGCTTTTGGATCCAGTCCATGCAGTGCTGAATGAATTGGATTGGGCTGTGATTTCTCCTCAGGCAGTATTAATAGCCATCTTATTTAGTTTCCCTCATCGTCTTCTTCTGCATCAAGCTAATTTGATGCATGTATCCCATATGACCCATCTCATACACTTGTACGATAGGGCATAAGTATACTGTGGTGCTTCTCAAGTTAATGGTTCCCCTTTTTTTGTTTTGATTCAGCTCACCATCATCCCTGCAGTATATGCAGGACATCTTTCCCACCACATCCACTCTTGTCTTGTATGGAATAACCTACATTTATTATTGGTACGTTACAGTAGGACCAAGAGGGCCTACGTTGCAATTAAGCACCTGCTGCTGGCATGTGTCAGCTGGCTCGGCTGCAGGGCTGTGAAATTGCAGTGTAGACAAGTGGGCTTCTGCTCCAGGACCCTCTCCTCTTGTGGGATCCTAACGCTTTAGCTCCATCTTGAGCCTGACTATCTACACCGCAATATTACAGCCCTGTGAGCCAGAGCCCCATGGACCCAGGCCAGCTGCAGGTGTCCATTTGCAGTGTAAACAGACCCAGAGGCACCCATCAGGCTTGGTGCCCTATTGCACTAGTCATTATACAGACCTAGTCCTTACCCTGAATATCTTCCCGTTCTGCATTTCATTAGTCAGCCTCATAACAATGGGTTTTTTTTCTCCCATGATGGCCAATGACTCACAAGCCAGTAAGCATCCCCTTGTACCAAAGAGCGCTGAGATGGTGGACTCTCTATGTCATGCATACCTGTGCATCACCATTAGACAAAAACTGAATGTATAACAGTGCAGGAGGTCTCGAATACTGAGGGCTCTGCAAGGCGTTACAGCATTGTGCTCTCACTGCTGATTTGCTGCACGCCTGAGTCCCCATTACTACTGGCAACGGTTTAATAGAGAGAGTTGAATGAAGATGTTTCCCAGCTGTCTGTGCTTGCTCTGAGCTTGGTTCTGCAGCTTCATCGTATTGCTAATTCCACACGATGCACTGAGCTCTGATTATCAATGGTCACTATTTTAGTTGTCATTAAAGTGCACAAATAGCCTTGCTTCGAGCCCAGCTGCGCGCAGGCTTCCTATGCACACAGCTCTGCCCGTGCAGTGTCCTGACTCATAGCACTTCCTGTCATTGCAGTCCTGGGAGGGACCTCTCACAGCTGGGCTAATGCACCTTAGCCCTGACCTGCCCCAATCACCTAGTCCTGTGGCTCCCACAGATGCACCTCTGGCCGGTTCTACAGCCGTGCTCTGGCTTGGCCTGAGTGTAATTGTCAGGCTGTGATGTGACAGATTGCAACTACATGCAGTGTCTTTAGGGGAACATATTGCATTAAGTGTATGTATCATGGTGGGATTGTAAGTCTTCTACCATGTGGGGGGTGAGGTACCCCAGCTGCTTCAGAAACTAAAGCCATGGGGGTGACTAAGGGGAAGTAGTAGTAACCAAGGCTGCTGTAAGCCAGAGTGTGGCTACCGTTTGCCAAGAGGCTGCTGGGCTCAGAGCGGCTGGACCAGGGCTATGGCTGTACACAGACACTCAGGGGGTGACCCGCATGCTGTTTGTGAGGAGCCCAGGTTGGGAGCTACAGCAGCAAAATGTTGGGATGTACCCCAGGTTGTAGAACAAGTGGTGAGCCAGCCCCTCGCTGGTCTGGATTGCAGCCTGGTGTGTCAGAGGTTCCACACCCTGGAGACAGTCGCACATATTGGTTCTAAGCGGGTTTCCAGAGACTAAGAAAACAGCTTTTGCCTTAAAAAAAACCAACTGTGCTGAAACTGACTCAGGGGGTTCCGTCTGATCCAGCAAACGGACAGGTCCAAAGGACCGAACTCTTCTGGAAGGGTTGGAAAGACTTTGACCTACAAGGGCCCCATAAGACTGATAAGCTTTTAGCAGGTGTAGTGGAATTTATATTGATTTTATTTGCTCTGTAATGCTTTCCCCTTAAGAATAAAGGCAAAGCTTGGCTTTGAAGGAGTTGTGTGACACTAGTAATTACTGGCAATAGACTGCCTAGCCCTCAGGGAGAAAGCAAAGCACAGGTGCTGACCACAAGGCCGACGACACAACCTAAGGCAGGGAGCTGTGCAGCTTTAAAACTCCTAGTCAGAAGCAGGAGAATAATGGGGGGAAGATGAGTGCTCAGGTGTTTCTACATGAATAAAGACATATTAAATTTAGTCAAGCACATAGAGTTGAGTAGCTGACTATTTAAAATTTAGATCCTGCTTGATTATTTTAAGCACTTCATTATTCTTTGTACGGTTAGTATCACCTAACATGGGGATTGGTCTGTGGAGGGAGAAAGTATTATGCAGAACACCTTAAAGCTTCTAGGCGGCATTTCGGCAAGTGGTTCTCCGCCAGCGGCATTTCGGCAGCGCAGTGTCCTGCAGGCGCACACAACTGCCCCGACAGGCGCCATTGCGCCCGCCGGCACTGCGTTGGGGACCCCTGCCTTAAAGGCACTGGGCCAGATTCTCAGCAGCTGTCAATTGGCATAGCACTGCCTTGCTCAAGAGCCAGACACCAGCTGAGAATCTGGCCCACTATAAGGACCTCTTACCCTGAAGCTCATTGAGGCAACTGCTCTCTCAATTAGAAGCCTCTAATGCTGCTTTACTTGTGTGTTTGCTGATGGGGAAATAGTCTAAACTGCTCCCGTACATTATGGCAAATTAATTTAGCAAAATAATCAGGATCAAAAAGGGCAGGAGCTGTTTTCACAATAACAGGAAACGTCATACAAAAGAACTACTTCGTAGCGTGATTGTAATGGAAAGGTCCCCTGGTAACGGCGTTGCAGTGATGATCGTACACATCAAAATGGCCATGCAACATGTACACACTGTATTCGGAGAAATGCGGCATCGTCCCTTTTTCCTAGCCCCTCACTCTTCTTTCCGTTATTTCCCAGGGGTAAATCTTGATCCTGTCAGTGGGTGGGCTGGGAGCTAAGGCGCAGCCCAACTTAGCACCCAGAGGTGGACCTACATGAGCCAGGAGCTCTTGGCTATAGCCATGAGTTGCTCTGTGGCTGCACATCCTTTTCCCCTCCTCCCACCCAAGGTAGCCTATGGCTTTGCCCCTGCTCCCTATCCCTATATATGGCAGTGGGCTGTCTGGCATTCTTGTGGGGGTGGGTGGAGTCTCTGCAGCTGACTGACAGCTGTGGAGACACCAACTGCCCCAGTTTTCTGCCCGGGAGCCAGTAGGATGCCAGGAGGCTGTGTAAGGGGTGGGGAGCCCTCCCACATACCAACATGCTGCTCTATGGGGGCTTCAAGCTAGAAGGTCCACTTCTGCACAAATCGTCCTGCCCTGGCCTTCGTCCCTGCCGACGAGGAGCCATGGCCACCTAGGCAGCTATAGCCCTTCCCCCACCGCGAAGTTCCAAAACCTCCAACTGCATTGCTCAGACTGGTCCTTGAGGGGCAGGATTGGGGTCCTGGGTCCAGCACCAGTTACCCTCAGCCAGGAGTCCAAGCACCTCAGATACACTGACGGAGATGCACTGTCTGTGCTCAAGCCCCACCGGCAAGTCCTTGGGAGTGCTCAGCCATGAACACAGGCCGGTAATTACAGCGATGGGAAGAATTCTGCACTGGGCAGCTGGAGGGCTGGGGGGCAGGTGGGAGCATGTGCGTGAAACCTTGTTTTTCTCCTGCTTCGCTGTGATAAAGTGCTTTCCTCTGGCTCCTCTCCAAGCAGTAGTTACCACTGGCAACAATCACCGAAGCATTGTCTGTGGGGTGGGAGGGAAACTGGCCCGAAAGTTAAGTCAACAAAAGATCCACCATGATGCATAGACTAAAACAGCAATGGGGGTTGCTGCTTGACAGTATCCTTTGCCGTGGGGAACATGGGCATGTAATTGCAGGGGCTCAGTTGGGCACATGGTGCTCTCGCCTCTGGGATGCGGGGTCCTTCAAGCCCTGCCCTGTGATGGGGGGACGCTGAGCTGGCAGGAGATGTGGCTGTATTGAAGGTGCTGCCCTTTGCAAAGGTAGAAGCACTAGGCTGTTGGAGGTGGAGCCTAGATCCAATGCTCTGACAACTTGAGGTCCTTAGTGGTCCAGTTACCTTATGAATGGACTATGGTTGTGGTGGATGGATTGGAGCTCATTAGTCTGGGTTTAAAACCAACCCCTTGGCTGCTGCCTTGCTTGGTCAGTTACAGGGTGATTCAGACAAGTTGAGCCTCCTGTTTCCTTGGGGGAAACTCCTGATCTTTTGTGTTCCCTTCTGAAAGTCTGAATCTCCTGGGGAAACAAGGAGGCTTATACAGGAAGGGGGTTTGGGGACAAGATGCTCTCTCCACAACACTCTGAGGCCTGGATCCACAAAGGGGCTTAGGGGCCTAGAAAATCACAAGAACAACGCTGCAGTCCACACAGCCTGCGGTAGGCCTGTAGGCTTCTGTACAACAAACAGGAAGAGACGCGCCTTACAATGCAATCTGCACAAGCCAGCGTACTAGCTGGGGAGCTGCCTAAGTTAGCCAATGAGAGATACTGACGAGGGGTGTGTTCTCAGCCCTGCTTCTCTCTGAGTTTGGATGCAGAAGGTACCTAGCGATCCACTAATGGAAACCCGCTGCCTGGCGCCAGGCAGGGTAGGAGCCAGAGTTCGTTCCTGTCTGAATTAGTCAGGCATTGGCCTCACTACAGGCAAAGGAGAAGGTGGTGACCTTTATAACTTTAGCTCCGTGATTAGGGCCGTCCCTTGAGAAGTGGGAGACCTTATCCAGTAGGTGGCCTCTGAGCAAGCCTACCAGATTGTGGCCCATGGGTGAGCTTGGTGGAGAAGTTCCTGTCTCCCCCCCCGGCTCGTGATAAGCATCCAGGCACCTAGAGGGAAACAGCAGTGCCCGTGCCTAGAGGCAAAACCTAGGTGCCTTTTACAGTGAAAATTGAGACACCGAGTGAGTTTAGGTGTCCACAGGGTTCAGTGGCAGCCAAGCAGAGGTTTTGTGGATCATGGGGGTGCCTAAAGCCCAGACTTAAGCACCGAGACCTCTATGAACTTTTGTGGATCTGGTCCCTAGTCTCTATGGTCTCCACTATTATCTTGCTCCAGCCTCTGAAAACAGACAGTTTTCCTCTCCCTGCCTGTCTGAAAACAAATCAAGAACCAATGCTATGTATGTGCTGCTCTCCCACACAGAAGAAGGCAGCCTGCTTGTGTTCTACGGGGCTGCAGATGAGGGGCACTTATTGTACAGTGAGGGTCATGCAGGGCTTTCTCTCTCATGGGCCGGATTTTCAGAGTTGCCGAGTTCCCCAAGCTCCTACTGGCTTTAAGTAACGCCCTGAGTGTTCAGCACTTCGGCTAGCCCTAAAAGGGGCATCCTTGACTCTTTGTGCATGGAAAATCCATCATTAATTTAAATTAACATTGTGCCAGCTAGGCCCTTGTTTCCGTTCCTTTGAATCCAGCGTTTGCTGGTGCTTGTCCATAGCAAATGCCACAACATGACCACGTAACGCCCATGGCAGTGGTTACTTTGGAACCAACCCCACTAGGTAGTAGGTGATTTATGGGAATATCTGAATGAACATATGACAGCATGTACTAAATGCTGCTGCTGAGGTCTATAAGCTTCTGGGACCCTCACTGTTTGGGGTGGGATATTTACATAGGAGCAGCCACAGCACAAACTGTGCTATAATTTGGAAGGCCTCCACAGAATTGCTTTCTCCATGTTGTGCTTTTTATTGTGCCAATGTCTCAAACTGGCAAACACTAAAGTATTCACAGTTTGTTCCCTGGTTGCCCTCTTTCCCTGATCTGCTGCTGCCCTCATCCAGTGATGGGTTACTTCCCTTTCCACACCAGGCAGCTCTGCTGATCACGAATGCTTAAAGTGGATTGCAAACCCAGGGGAAAAAATGTAATGGAACTGACTTGCTGAGGGTTGCACTTGAAGGACTGTCTTCTAAAGCTACTGCTCCCACATTGTGAAAGACCTTCCCCCCCGCCCCCCCCACACACTTTTTTCAGACCACTTGAAGCACTGCTCATCGCTGCATTGCAACATGTGGGGGCGAGGCTCTGTACGTTGCTTTCCCTTGCCTGCCCACCACTTTTTGCTATCTGCATGTCAGGGGCGTAGCGGCTTCATTCTTCCTGCTCTCCTCTGTTGTGAGCCGTGCTGTGCCTCACAGGTAAAGATAACCAGGCACTTTGTGCTGATTTACCACCCTGCATGGGCACGTTGGGCAAATAAAAATCTTGTCCTGAACAGACAAAAATACCAAACCTTCTGCTTTAAAAATGCTGCTCTACTAGGAGCAGAGGAAGCGCCTTAAAACTGGGGAGGAGGGGGCCCACAGGTGCCCGAACCAAGGCCCTGCCCCCACCGTCCGTTCCCCCGACAAGACCCTGCCCCCTCCCCGCTCACTCCTCTCCGTCCCCTCCCCCTGTCGCTCACCCTTATGGCCTGTCAAAAAGGGGGGGGGCATGCTCCCACACACACACCCCACCCTGGCCCAGTGCCCCTAGGAACGGGCTTCTTACTCCTTTTGTGGAGTACTGGAGATAACATCAGTGAAGACGTGTTTAAGAGGCTACAGTAGCATGCGACAGTCATTGTGTGGCCAGACTAAAAATAGATCTTCACTTGAAAACAGACAGAAAAATGATTGACTCTGTACATGGTCACAGCCCAGAGCTTCACTTTGGAGAGTGAATGGAAAGTAGCGTTTATATAACATCAGTGGTAAGAGAAGATTATCACAGGGATGTTCAGAAATCGCTGATATTTACGAGATTTTAATAGCACTGGAAATCAATGAATCATTCAGTAGAAAGACAGTCTCTTTTAAAATATGCTGTTGCAGTTTCTTGTTAATCGCTGAACTCCCCACGCAGCTCCAATCACTGCACCATTATTCAAAACGATGGTTTTCCAGTTACAGACAACGAGAAACACACTGAATGGGTGCCTTACAAATGTTTCATTCAGTGTTTACCTGCCACTGGCTTGGCATAGGACTGTCAGCCAATGTCTGTCTTTGATATCTAGAACCCATGTTCTCTAATGTTTTGGGGGGTTTTTTTATCCTAGTACTGGGCCTGATCCCAACACTCATGCATGTGAGTAACCTTACTCACGTGAATAATCCCTTTGAATTCAATGGGGCTGTTATTCAACTGATTAATTGTCTCCATGACTGGAGGCAGATAGACAGCCAATAGTTTCAGGTTTAAATTCTATGGTGCTGCAATGTAGCCACTGTCCCATCCTGTTCAGGGGGGAAGTGAAGGCAGCAATTAAAAATAATTATAGATAATATATAAAAAATGTATGAGATTTGGAAAAAGAGGGAAGTCAGCCTTATGGATATTTCCCTGCCTTTAGCTTCCCTTATCAATTTTCTACATTTTCTAACTTATATTGATGACTAAGGATAATAGAAAGCAGTTTAAGTATGTCAGGAACAAAAGAAATTCTAACTGATATAGGCCCATTATACCATCTTACTAGTGGGAGATGGTAAATTTGTTAATGATGCAGAAGAGGTGAAAGTGTTCAGTAAATATTGCTGTGCTGTATTTGGAAGGAAACAGGATGGTATACTGGTTGCAAAACAATGAAGTACTTTCCAGTTCATTAGTGACTACGGCGGATGTTATATATCTACTAGGGATAAACATTTTTAAATCAGCAGGCCCTGGTAACTTGTACCCAAGATCCCTACTAAAGGGTCACACACTTTATAGCTTGAATAGGCTGAGCTCCTTGCTCACATTGGGGGCTCCCTGTGGGCTATCTTCCTATGCCCCTATATTTCAGGGACTCCCTGCAGCTCCTCTCTGTTTTTCCCTACCATGGTCCTCCATTTTTCCTCATACAAGCAGCTTTGTGTGCAACCCCATTTTCCCCATGCCGGGGGTTCTGTTTGGTTCCCTCAATTGACCCCTCACCAGGACTCGGAGTTCTTAGTATTCCCCCCCATTCCTGCCTCACCCCATTTCAGGGGCTTTCATTCTTTCCCTGCCCCCATTTGCACCTTCCTCTCCATGCCACGGACTCTGTCATGGCCAGTTAGCGTGCAACAGACTAATGCATTGTAGATTTACAGCCTAACTTACTGTGCACTAACTCTCCATATTAGACAAGCCCCCAGTCCACCATTTTCCCCACTGTGGAAATTTTTTCTGAATCAGTAGAACTTGCACCATTAATTTCTAGAATAATCTCTGTATGCAGTGTTGTGGTAGCCATGTTGGTCCCAGGGGATAATATTGTTTCTTGGCAATCTTTCAAGCTCACACGGAGCTCTTCTTCCAGTCGTCGTCTTTACCTGAGAGAACAGCCAAAGAGTTGTTTGAGGAGATCTCTTGCCCATTTATGTTAGTTTTTAATACATCTTGGAGTAGCAGGGTAATTCCAGAAGCTTGGCAGAGTGATGTCATGCTAGTATTCAAAATGGCCAAGCGGGATGACTCCAGTAATTATAGGCTGTCTGGCTTGACATCAACCCCAAGCAAAATAATGGAAAAGCTGCTACAGGATTCAATCTATAAAGAACTAAAGGATAGGGATATAATCAATGCCGCTCAACATAGTTTTATGGAAAATAGGTCCCACAAAGAAACCAGGTTTCATTTTTTTGATGAGGTATTATCACTTAATATCTTGGGTAATAATTTTGGATCATTGGCAAATTTTGCAACCTCACTGTTTACCCCTTTTTCCAGATCATTTATGAATAGGTTGAACAGCTCAGGTCCCAATACAGATCCTTGGGGGTCCCCGCTATTTACCTCTCTCCATTGTGAAAACTGACCATGTATTCCTACCCTTTTGTTTCCTATCTTTTAACCATTTACTGATCCATGAGAGGACCTTCCATCTTCTCCCATGACTACTTTAATTTTCTTAAGATCCTTTTATGAGGACCTTGTCAAAGGCTTTTGGAAGGTCTAAGTACACTATATCCATTGGATCACCCTTGTCCACATTTGTTGGTCCCCTCACAGAATTCTAATTGGTGTGGCATGATTTCCCTTTACTAAAGCCATGTTGACTCTTCCCTGACAAATTGTGTTCATCTGTGTATCTAATAATTCTGTTCTTTGCTATCATTTCAACCAATTTACCTGGTACTGAAGCTAGGCGTACTGGCCTGTAATT
The DNA here is from genome assembly GCF_965152275.1 of Natator depressus. Classification (NCBI taxonomy): domain Eukaryota; kingdom Metazoa; phylum Chordata; order Testudines; family Cheloniidae; genus Natator; species Natator depressus. The sequence goes on from NC_134246.1 coordinate 26,069,448, forward strand.
GCCAGGATTGCCCCTGGAGACATTTTAAAAAAAAAATCAATGTTACATTATCAGGGCTCTAAGCCGCTGTTGCACAGCACAGAGGGAACCAGAGTTACAGGGCAGGTTGTGACAACTCCCTTACTGGTCTGGGTTGAACCACAAAGTGTTACACGCTAACTTCTCGCTGTGTATGCCATGAACATAACACTTTGAAAGATGCATCCTGAGGGCACCATCTGCTTGAAATCTAGTCAGTTTCAAACACTGAGTCAAATGTAGTTGCAAGTCTGGCACCTGCATCTGTGTCTCTACAAGGGATTGTTATGGTTTCACAGTCCCCTCTTCCTATGCTCTTCTGTCGCTTGTTGCTGTGGGGAAAGATCCACACAAACAACAAGGGAAACAAAATGGCTGTTCAGGAGACACAGTGAAAGTGATTACACCATTTTCCAACAGCGGTCTGATTATTTTTTAAGTTGCTGTCCCCTTAAAATCACCATGATAATATTTAAACGCTCTTGTAGAAGTAGATAGCTGTTCTCGAAAAGCATTGCACAGTGAACTTTTGTCTGAAGGGAACATTAACTTCTGCCGCTTTGTTCTTCTGGTGTTGTGAACAATGGCACTAAATTTAAAAAAGCAGGAGCCAATACTATAATTTGCTTTTGGCATAACAAAAGCACAGAATCAGGATGACAACTGTAATGTGTTTTCTCAGGTGCAGCCAGACAATAGATGCATAGAAATCAATTGTTGTAGGAGTTAGGCATATTGTTACATTTAAAACATTTTAAAGATTACAGTGCAAGAAAGTTCCAGTAATGCCACACTGGAGCTTGGATTAGGGACTGTGCTTTTTGGTCTGCATTTGTACAGCGCCTAGCATAATAGGGCCATGATCCCCGATTGGGGATACCACAGTACAAATAAAAATGATTGTCACAGTTGCAGGGCTAGCGCCATCTGTCCCCTTTCTGCTCTCTAGGAGTGCACCCCTTTGGGCATTCCCATTGGCCTTGTGCTTTTATACCTCAAGGGTGAAATTCCACAATTTCCTCACTCTTAGGACCCTGGGCTACAAGATGCTGCCTATCTGCCATGCTTACCCAGCAGGTCCACTGAGTTCAGACCTCTGCAGTCCTTCCCTCTGGGAGTCTGTGATTAGTGGTGAGTATCGTGACCAGACAGCCTGCTCTTACACCAAAGTATTGCTTGTTTTCACAGTAGGAACAAAGCATTTAGAGAGAGAAGGGTTTTAACCATCTACAAACATGCCTATCTTCCCCAACAGCTTACCATCACTGATGGTAACACAGTCAGGCCAAGCTTCTTCTAATACCCCAGTGGGTGCCTGGATCTTACTCTGGGTTCCTCTGTATGATTCCCTCTCCATTTGTCTTTAAGTTGCTATAGTCCTCTTCTTCTTTTTCTTCTGTGTTCCTGGGTTTTGACCCTTCCATACAAAGCTCATTTTGAAGGTTGGCTGGGGAGGCGTAAAAATCTGAAAAGCGAACTGTTGGGGCATTGCCCCTTAACAGCCCTCCAGTGTTTACAGTGAAGTGGCTTAGCTGGAGCTGTTTTTCCTTATGCTTGTTTTTTCTTGCAGCCCCCTATTAAATTAAACCAATGTATCCCTACAAACTGTACTCCTGAATTACAGAGCAGATCCACTGTTGCATCAACTTAGATGGAATAAAGGGAACCAAAGAGGCAAAGGTGTTACCATGACCCTGAAACGGCCCAACATTAAACAGTTTTAAACAAGTCTTAGCGTTTGGCATGCAGAGACCTCTGACTACCAGATTTTTTGGCAAAAAGAGACATTGGCTGAGCTGGAGCTGTTGTTATTGCTGTTGAAGTTAGATCCTGTTTTCTGGAAAACAAAACAAGACAAATATACACAAGAGGGGAGAGGAAAGAGCAGCAAAGAGAAAATGCAGCTTCTCTCTTTGGTGTTGACTTACTTGCAGTTTTCCTGGTGGAAAAACACAGCCACAGACTTATAAGTCATTCCGATATCTGGCAAACATGGGGCTGTTTAGGGGATTTCTCATGCTGCATGTGACCTCCCAGCTTGCCTGTGTTTCTGGTGCTTGCAATCCCGTCAAACACATCCAGTGTGTTGGTGTAAGTAAAGCTCTCGAGACTGTTCATAAAAAGGCCAGAATTGGGAATCTGGAGAGTTACCAGAAAAGCAAATTGCTTTTCCACAAACTCAAGATTTGCTTTAGTTTCCAAAGAGTTCAGTAATTGCACTGAGATCAGGGAAACAATGGCAATGTAATGCAGAGCTCCTCCACTCCCTTCCAGATCATTCACCCTCTCTGCAGGGTCTCCTTGTCTTATCAGCCTGCCCTGTTATTTCCTAATCTATGGAAGCAGGCTTATTACAGTTAGCTGCCTCAGTCAACAGGTGCATCTACCTCAGTGACCTCTTTGATTTTACTTGACAGACTTGCTCAGTTACCTAATACAACAATTACCCAATAGCCACATGGAAAGGGAAGAAGACTGTCTGGTGTCAAAGCCCTGGACAGGAACTCGTGTGTACCTGGTCAAAATTTGGAATTTTCAGTTTGTGGGAAATATTGACACTTCAAAAAAATTCATCTTCGGTTTGAATCAGAACCAAAATGAATAGTCTAGAAATTTCCCGTGAGTTGGAATTTCAGAAAAAATTAGGTTTTGGGGGGAAAAAACATATTTCAGAATTCTGAAATTTTGCTTCAACGTTTTTTCATTTTTATATTTTTATTTGTACATTATTATACACTATTTTACACTAATGATGACTACCAGTTGAAATATTCTCTTTTAATTTAATTTTTATCTTTCAAATAATTAAGGGCAGCTACTACTTAAACGTTTTATCATCTTTTCTAGATCAAAGTGTCTCCTCTTGGAGTGGTCATGAAACAGTTTGCTCCTTGGATATGAGTAGCTGAGTTTCAGCCTTTTAAGGTCAAATTCAGACCTTGTGTAAGAGGCTGCAACTCCATTGAAGTCAGAGCTGTACCAAAAAGAAAAGGAGGACTTGTGGCACCTTAGAGACTAAGAAATTTATTTGAGCATAAGCTTTCGTGAGCTACAGCTCACTTCATCGGATGCATTCAGTGGAAAATACAGTAGGGAGATTTATATACATAGAGAACATGAAACAATGGGTGTTACCATACACACTGTAACCAGAGTGATCACTTAAGGTGAGCTATTACCAGCAGGTGGGGGGGGGGGCGGGGAGAGGAGCTTTTTGTAGTGATAATCAAGCCACATCAGCCACAATATCAGAGGCTTCTTCACCTGTACATCTACCAATGTGATATATGCCATCATGTGCCAGCAATGCCCCTCTGCCATGTACATTGGTCAAACTGGACAGTCTCTACGTAAAAGAATAAATGGACACAAATCAGACGTCAAGAATTATAACATTCAAAAACCAGTTGCAGAACACTTCAATCTCTCTGGTCACCCACCCCACCCCCCGCTCTCCTGCTGGTAATAGCTCACCTTAAGTGATCACTCTGGTTGCAGTGTGTATGGTAACACCCATTGTTTCATGTTCTCTGTGTATATAAATCTCCCCACTGTATTTTCCACTGAATGCATCCGATGAAGTGAGCTGTAGCTCACAAAAGCTTATGCTCAAATACATTTGTTAGTCTCTAAGGTGCCACAAGTCCTCCTTTTCTTTTTGCGAATACAGACTCACACGGCTGCTACTCTGAGATCTGTACCAGCAATTGATGAACTGTAGTGGGAAATCACTGTGTACTAGTCCGTTTGATAGCTTCAAATCCTGCATCTTGCTAGGTAGTTAGATGAGATGACCCTTCTGGTCCCGTCTGATTCTATGGTTCTATGAAAAAAGAAGTAGAGCTTGGCTGTAAACAATGGATCGTGTGGTGTGGTCTGGATGAAAGCTGGAGGCATGTAGGTAGGAATAGCGGTCGGAAGGTTTCCGGTATAGGGTGGTGTTTATGTGACCATCGCTTATTAGCACCGTAGTGTCCAGGAAGTGGATCTCTTGTGTGGACTGGTCCAGGCTGAGGTTGATGGTGGGATGGAAATTGTTGAAATCATGGTGGAATTCCTCAAGGGCTTCTTTTCCATGGGTCCAGATGATGAAGATGTCATCAATGTAGCGCAAGTAGAGTAGGGGCATTAGAGACGAGAGCTGAGGAAGCGTTGTTCTAAGTCAGCCATAAAAATGTTGGCATACTCTGGGGCCATGCGGGTACCCATAGCAGTGCCGCTGGTTTGAAGGTATACATTGTCCCCAAATGTGAAATAGTTATGGGTGAGGACAAAGTCACAAAGTTCAGCCACCAGGTTTGCCGTGACATTATCGGCGATACTGTTCCTGACGGCTTGTAGTCCATCTTTGTGTGGAATGTTGGTGTAGAGGGCTTCTACATCCATAGTGGCCAGGAGGGTGTTTTCAGGAAGATCACCGATGGATTGTAGTTTCCTCAGGAAGTCAGTGGTGTCTCGAAGATAGCTGGGAGTGCTGGTAGCGTAGGGCCTGAGGAGGGAATCTACATAGCCAGACAATCCTGCTGTCAGGGTGCCAATCCTGAGACGATGGGGCGTCCAGGATTTCCAGGTTTATGGATCTTGGGTAGCAGATAGAATACCCCTGCTCGGGGTTCCAGGGGTGTGTGTGTGTGGATTTGTTCTTGTGCTTTTTCAGGGAGTTTCTTGAGCAAATGATGTAATTTCTTTTGGTAACCCTCAGTGCGATCAGAGGGTAATGGCTTGTAGAAAGTGGTGTTGGAGAGCTGCCTAGCAGCCTCTTGTTCATATTCCGACCTATTCATGATGACAACAGCACCTCCTTTGTCAGCCTTTTTGATTATGATGTCAGAGTTGTTTCTGAGGCTGTGGATGGCATTGTGTTCTGCACGGCTGAGAATAAGGGGCAAGTGATGTTGCTTTTCCACAATTTCAGCCCGTGCACGTCGGCGGAAGCACTCTATGTAGAAGTCCAGTCTGTTGTTTCGACCTTCAGGAGGAGTCCACCCAGAATCCTTCTTTTTGTAGTCTCGGTAGGAAGGTCTCTGTGGGGTAGTATGTTGTTCAGAGGTGTGTTGGAAATATTCCTTGAGTCGGAGACGTCGAAAATAGGATTCTAGGTCACCACAGAACTGTATCTTGTTCATGGGGGTGGAGGGGCAGAAGGAGAGGCCCCGAGATGGGACAGATTCTTCTGCTGGGCTAAGAGTATAGTTGGATAGATTTACAATATTGCTGGGTGAGTTAAGGGAACCACTGTTGTGGCCCCTTGTGGCATGTAGTAGTTTAGAGAGTTTAGTGTCCTTTTTCTTTTGTAGAGAAGCAAAGTGTGCGTTGTAAATGGCTTGTCTAGTTTTAGTAAAATCCAGCCACGAGGAAGTTTGTGTGGAAGGTTGGTTTTTTATGAGAGTATCCAGATTTGAGAGCTCATTCTTAATCTTTCCCTGTTTGCTGTAGAGGATGTTGATCAGGTGGTTCCGCAGTTTCTTTGAGAGCATGTGGCACAAGCTGTCAGCATAGTCTGTGTGGTATGTAGATTGTAATGGATTTTTTACCTTCAGTCCTTTTGGTACGATGTCCATCTGTTTGCATTTGGAAAGGAAGATGATGTCTGTCTGTATCTGTAGTTTTTTCATGAAGTTGATAGATTTCCACTCCATACGGCTAAATTCAGTGCCTTGCATAATGACAGGTTTCAGAGTAGCAGCCGTGTTAGTCTGTATTCGCAAAAAGAAAAGGAGGACTTGTGGCACCTTAGAGACTAACAAATGTATTTGAGCATAAGCTTTTGTGAGCTACAGCTCACTTCATCGGATGCATTCAGTGGAAAATACAGTAGGGAAATTTATATACATAGAGAACATGAAACAATGGGTGTTACCATACACACTGTAACCAGAGTGATCACTTAAGATGAGCTATTACCAGCAGGAGAGCAGAGCGGGGGTGGGGGTAGGGGTGGGAAAACCTTTTGTAACTTTTGTAGTGATAATCAAGGTGGGCCATTTCCAGGGCTGAGGAATGGTGGGGGGTGGGGGTGGAATAAACATGGGGAAATAGTTTTTCTTTGTGTAATGACCCATCCACTCCCCGTCTCTATCAAGCCTAAGTTAATTGTATCCAGTTCTATCTAATTGTATCATGGTTCTATGATTCAGGAAGCTGTGCAAAACGTGGTATTATCTGCCTAGCCAGGCCACAGTGAGACTGCTGCTTGCTCCTCCAGCCCCTTCGCCTTCCCCTGGTAGTCATGTTGTGGTCCACAACCCTTTGAAGTCATGCTAGCTGGTGACTGGCCGCAGGATTATACACACATCTGCAAAGTGTACTGGGAACAAGGAACACCTCTTCCCACTATCTTTGCTGTGCTCACTGTCTCCTATCTGCCCCTGAAAAGATAAAGATACCATCATGTCAATAAACAGCAAAACCAAGCATGCATATGAGCACAGCCCATCTTACCTTGACTACCATTGCAGGTAAGCATCTGTTAGTGACTGCCGAATGTGACTAGCAATACTAGTTTGCCCTTGCACAGAGCTCCGTCATCTGCAGTCCTCAGAGCATGTTAACAAAGTGGGCATGGATCACTAGCCGTGTTTTATAGTTAGTTATAACCAAGTATAGAGATTTAAACCAAAGGGAATGAGAGGCATCATTGTCTAGTGGATAACAAGGGGTCTGCTGACGTGCCAGTTCTATTCCTGAGTCTGCCACAACTTTCCTCTGTGCCTCATTTGTCCCCTTTGGGGAGGGAATAAAGATGGCAGCCCCCTTGGCATGGTGGCTTTGTCTCTTCATCTGTATTTGTGCTGCACCTAGAACAGTGAGACCTTGAGCCTGATTTGGGCTTCTGGGCCATACTGCAATATATAGACTAAGGAAACAATAGAGAGAAGTGTCTGTTTCTGCAATGACTGGTAACTCAGACCACCTGGGCTGAGTCTGTTTCTGGAAAGTCTGAAGGAATCTCCTTTACCTTGACAGTAAACCAGGCAATTTCCAGCCAAAGTAATTTTCCAAGCCCAAGTTACAGCGGGTATAAATTAAGAGCTTACAGTCAAAAGTGGTTGCAACCTTAGCTGTGGAGAGGCTCCCTTCCTGTAATAAAGTTATTAATATTGAGGAGGGAGTTTGGCTCCGCGTTCCAAAACTCAGGAGGCATCAAGGAGATGCCAGGGCTGGCCCAGTGTTTGAAGGTTTAAGTTATTGTGGCAGTTTCTGGCTCTGTTGGGAGGAGGGCATTGTGGCCAACGGCATCTGTCCAAACTCAGCTTGTTTGCTGCAGACAGAACAAGATAAAATTTGCTTAGGATCAGCAGGAGAACGTATTGCCATGTGGCACTTCAGCAAAGCTGTCTGTGCCTCTGAGTATGTTTCTGAATTGCCAATTTGTAACCACCTGCCCCATGTGGTCAATTCTTTATTACGGTGGCACATTGTGCCTTTTCCTTCAGTACACGCCCTCTGGACGAGCCTCTCTGAAACCCAGCTCTCCCCTCACTCACCACTGTGTGAGTAGAGCACTGGAGCATTAACCAACTGGCCAATCAGGAGGCGAACGGTGAGCCTGCAGGAGTCCTGGAATACCACCAAAAATCAGCCTCTGATGCTCCTTGCAAGAGAAGTCCCCAGGTTTCACTGAGTCCTCTTCCCCTGTTGCTCACCCCTTCTGATGAGGAGGGGAAGGAGACAGGCGCAAGCTGCAGTGTTCTCCGTTGTGACCAGTGAATTTGTTTATAAATATGTTGATCTTTCCGTGACAACTTCTACCTTAGGCTTCTAATAATTGTGCTTTGTTTCACTGGGTGTGCGGCCTCCTTCCCAATGATGACGAACTGAAGGTGTCTTTGGGTTCTGGAATGGGCTGCAAGCTTCCTACACAATGGAATGATGTGTAAAAATCTGGCACCATGATCATGCAAATACGATTTGAGTCTCTTCTTCCCCGTGTTAAAATTTTTCCGAAGTCCTACAGATACATGGGAGGGATGGGGTAGTGCAGCGTAGCCATTATGTGCGTTAAAAGATACTACTATTTTTCAACATAGCAGATGCCTAAAACACAGAAAAGGGTTTGATCAGTCTCTTAGTGGCTTTATCAAACATGTTGAAAATCAAACCCTAAGAAGAGTAACCAAGCAAGAGGGGGAATATACTGTCAATAGCAGCATCTGCCAGTACCTTGTACAGAAGCATCTCCCTTCTGCCCCCAAGACTTTAAGCAGTTTAAACTGTACCAGGGATCAGTGCTCTGTAACAGCCATCGATTGCATCTAGCTCTGCTGACAATAAAAGTCCAAAACCACCATAGCTGCAATACTATCCCCTCCACTGCAAAAGCAAACCGTCATAAGCTCATTTTAAAAGTTTAAGTGCTCCACATGAGGGCCTACTGTGGCTATATTGGCATTCACCTTATCTGTCCGGTATAATCCAAATGAATTGTCATTGACCCTCAAGGTCCGCCATCTTTGACAGATCAGTAAATTCTGCCCAAGTTCTATCCAGCACCTCACTGAGCACCTGTTGTACTGCATGACCATTTATCCCACAATGAGGAGCAGGAGTAGAACCACATCATCATCCCATTGCTCCATGTCTTCTACACAGTTTTGTAGGGCATAACAAGGAGGGGTGACATGGTCAGGAACTGCCATCAGCAACTGCATCAGGGTGGGGACAGGACCAACAACCCACAACAAAACAGTTCCTAGAGTGTCTCCCTGTGATACACAGAACCCTGAGATACCACCCCTGTAAAGGTAGAATCAATGTCTCATACCTATAGTGGCAGTGTGGACACAGGTATATGCCTGTAAGCAGCTTTATACCTGCATCCAGCATATACCAGCATATGTGGACTCTCAGGCACAGGTGTGGGGAGCCCAAGGGAGCATTTACATGAGCCAGTATTGGGCTACGCACACAAGTGTAGACATAGCCTTAGTCGGTGGGGAGAGTTGGTTATTTTGGTGTAGATTCACTACCCTGGGGACGTGAGAGTCCCATGGAAGTGGGATGGAACTTGTGGAATTGTTCGGTGGGTTAGAGAGCGGGGCAGGGGGAAGGAGGAGAGTGATCCACCTAAGGCTAAGAGACCTGCTGGAATGCCAAAGCCACATAATCACTTATTCACAAAATAGGGTCATTCTTCCAGCCCTTCCATAAGGACATGGTGGTTTTAGCACAGCTCTGCAAAGCAGAGATTCCAGTGGTCTAATCCTAGCTGTGACACGAGCCACCTTGGGTGCTTGTATGGCCCTGTTGCCATAGTGCCTGGACATGTCACAATCCTCACAACCCTCCCTATAGGTAGAGAAATATTTAAAAAGTCTACATGGATAAAACCTCAAATATGTAAAAAGAAGTAATAAAGAGGACAGTGATCGTTTGCTCTCCATGTCCACTGAGGGTCGAACAAGAAGCAGTCCACTTAGTTTGCAGCTAGGGAGATTTTGATTTGATATTAGGAAAGTTGAGGATAGTTAAGCACAGGAACAGGTGACCTAGGGAGGTTTTGGAGCCCCTGTCACTAGAGGTTTTTAAGAACAGGTTGGACAAGTATCCTTAATCCTGTCTCAGAGCAGGACAATGAACTAAATGCTCCTTGAGGTCCCTTCCAGCCAGGGTCGGTGCAAGGATATTTTGCGCTCGAGGCGAAACTTCCACCTTGTGCTCCCCGTCCCCTCCCCCCAGAGCATTGCTTATTATAAACTTTCAAAAATGAATACTGCATAATGTGGCATTGTTCATTAAAATTAATGTACGTTCGGCTTGAAAATTTATTAATTTCATTATTTAGTTTACATATTTAATGAAAATAAATGGCCTTGGGTCTCCTGCAGGAGGCTAGAGTCCCTCCTGCCCCCCCGCCATGGATCTGGAAAAGGCTGTTTTGGGGATCAGAGCACAGAGCTGGGAGTCAGGATCTGACTTCTATTCTCCACCCTGGCGCCAACTCACTGGATGATTTCAGGTAAGTTACTTCCCTGTTCTGGGCTTCAGCTCCCCCCAGCACTAAGGTGTGAAATGGTTCCTTGCTCCTGGGCTGGAAAGTGTAATGCAGGCGGGAGGGGGTGTCTGAAGGCCTGTCTTCCCCACAGGTGTGAGGCGAGGACAGAGTTCCAGCCTCCGTCATGACCGTCCTGGTTGCTTTACTCTGCCCCCCACCAATCGCTGCTGAAGCCCCTTACTCAGAGCGTCTGGCCCAGGGCAGAGGCGTCAGTGTCATTCTGGGCCTGATTTTCAGAGATGCTGAGCACTTCAGGTCTTACTCAGGCAAAACTCCCACAGATTGCAAGGAACCCAGCGAGCTAATCTCCAGCCCCATCACAGCAAACGCTGCTGGCCTTTGGGCTAGCGCTAGGCTGCCGTGCAATCCTGTTCGCTCCTCCAGCCCTATATTAAAAACCCTTGGCGGGGGGGGGGGGGGGAACAGGAAGAGATGGTGGCAGGGGTTTAATGGAGAAATGTAAGCCACTGGTGATGATGCTCTCAGTGCATCATGCCCTGGTTTGGTTGCCTTCTCTAAGGGAAGTAAGAGCCTAAAGGACTTCACTGGGAAACTGTTGCAAAGAAGTTGGCACCCAGTTCCCCCAGCCTGGCGTACAGCATGAGCACAGGGGGAGGGAGGGCACCGAACCAAGCGGTTCTCCTACATGTGACTGTTCTCAAAGCTGCATGTGTGCTCGGGGCATTTCCCCGCGGCCACTTGCAGGGACTCTAGCCTGCAGGACAGCTGGGCACACCACAGTGCTCTTGCAAAGCCCCCTCACGCCGATCCAGGCTGGACCCCAGCCACCAGTCCCTGAAGAGAAGCAGGTGCTCATTACCTTTGGCATCTGCCCTTCAGGTCCTGCCACCTCCAGTCTCCTCCTCGCCCCCAAGAAGAGGAGAGCAGCGATTCGCAGGATCCCCAAGAGAGACAAAGCGAGCCGGCGACTCGGCCGTCTCATCAGTCAAAAGTCCTGCCTGGCGGCAAGGCGCGGGGCAGAGGGGCTGGCACCCCCGCGGTGGGGGGAGCACTACCAGCGCACTGCTTCCCCAGCGTGGGGCATGGCTGGAGCGGGGGCTGGGCACTGCGTGGGGCGGGGGAGGAGGAGGTACCGGGTGTGGAGAGGGTTGGGGAGTGGGGAGGGAGAGGCTGGCACCACTGGCACAGAGATCATGCTCAAACGGGCTGGAGCTGTCATCTGACCAAGGCAAAGAATCACAAAGAGAGGTGCTCGGTTCTCATTCTGAACAAGGAACTTTCTGACAACAAAGAAAACAGCATTCTCCTTAGAGATGCAGAACTTGGGGCTTGTCTACACAGGGCAGCGGGGAGGGCGACTAATCCACAGCTTTTCTCTGCGTGTCAAGTAACATGCATTCTGCCAGCCGCACTAACAGCCGGCCCACGGGACTGTGCGCCCTCATTCACTGCACATCACTGTAGACATGTGGCAGTTTGCGGCGACCTGAAAGCGTGGTGTTCTCAGTGGGTATCCCATGCTCCTTTGCTTCGCTGTTGAGCAGGGTGCATTCTGGGATTTTTCTTTCTGGGCATTGTGGGATGCAGAGCAGAAGCCAGGAGAGTTTAAATTTTTTAAAAGTTCCCATGATTCATCTGTCCCTGCCTGGTACTCTTTGTGGGCAGGCTAGCGCCATTTTCAAGTTGTGGTCGGCCAGCATGGACCCAACCATGCGCCACGCTGGTATGCTGGCAGCCTCCAATATGCAGGGGCTGCCTGGGCTGTATTTCAGCCCTCCAAGCCCGATGAATTCAGCCATAGGTGCCGGCTTCCTCACTTCCCGGGGTATTTCAGCCCTGGAGCACCCACGGAGTTGGCGCCTATGAATTCAGCTTGGGACTTGGCTGAGCTGGTGATATGCAGCAGCAGCTCCTCCAGCAGCAGGACAGTCTTCCGTGGTGGCGGAACCAGGATGCAGACGAAGTAGAAGAGGAACGTATTGAGCCACTGATAGTACAGGACTGGTTTCTGGAGCAGCTTCATGGCCTGCAGAGCCGTTTCTGGGCTGGGGAGACCAGTGCAGATTGGTGGGAAAGAATCATTCTGCAGATCTGGGATGACCAGCAGCAGCGAGAGAATTTCCAGGATGCGGATGGCAACTTTTGTGGAGCTATGTACAGTACTGATCCCGGAGCTAGAGTGGCAGTGTACCAGCATGCGGTGTCCGGAGGTTATTGATGGCTTTGCACACATGGGATCTCCAAACTGTACTGGGGCAAATGGGAACCACAAGCCTATTATTTGTCCCCGCCCATCAGGCTCAGAATTCGTAAACAGAAAGGGGTATTTCTCCGTGGTGCTCAAAGGGCTGCTTGTCAACCACTGTGGCAGGTGCATGGGCATAAATGCTGGATGGCCTGGGAAGGTCCACGATGCCAGGATGTTTTGGACCTCAGCTCTATTTAAATTAGTGGAAAATGGGCTATTTGCCCCCAGAAACACTATGCACAATAATGGACACTGCTCCATTTATCCTGGGACACCTGGTTTACCCCATGCTTCCCTGGCTGAGGAAGCCATTCACAGGCCCATTGGACAGAAGGAAGGAACTGTTTAACTACCAGCTGCAGAATGACAGTGGCATGTACATTTGGCCATTTGAAAGGGAGATGGTGCTGTTTGTGGGTTAGGGTGGCAGCAGCAGGAAAAAAGTGCCAACGATCATAGCAGCATGTTGTATTTTGCACAATATTTGTGAGAGTGAGGGAGAAATCCTTAGCGATAGGTGGGATGCTGAGGCGCAGAGACTTGCTCAGCGGTTTGAGTGGCCAGCAAAGCGTCCAGTACAAAATGCAAATGACTGGGGCAAATATTGTCCAGGATGCCTATTGCTCTTGTGCTGAGTCTCAGGCCTGAAACTGTGCAGCTGAACCTCCAGCTGTTAAACTGGGAGGGGGAGAGCAGAGTTTGGAAGTCTTTTGGGGCAGTTCCGTGTTTTATGGGCTGTGCAAAGGCAGCATTGTGGCAATCCCAGTTGTACTCTGTGTCTGTCTGCATGTACGTGTAAAACCTTATCAATTAGTGGTAAAGTAATGATTTTCTGTGTAAAATACTCCTTATGAATGACAGTTTGTAGGTTGTTATTACGTAACAATCGATTAAGTAGTGAACAGAAACCAACCTTCAAAGGAAATGAAAATGAAACAGCTTTTAAGTATGACACAACGTATTAAAATCAGCCAATTCTCTGCCTCCAAAGAACCCTTCCATTGCACCAGAAGTGAAACAGAACAGTAAAGTGCGACAGGGCAGGGCATAATACCAGGCTTAAACTCACCTGTGACTTTGTCTTGTGTCTGCCTCTTCTGGTTCATGGGCCTTCTGCCCTGAAGTGCTAAGGCTTGACGTTACAAGGGTAGTAAAGGTTTCAAAAGAGCTGGGGTCCCAGTCACCACCATTCTCGGTGTCTGGGAGGGGTGCAGCCTCTGGGAGCAGTGCAGCATGGGTACAGCAGGGAGGAGCTGTAGCTGTTCCCAGAAGCCTGTGTTGTCCCAAGGCTGCATAACGTGGCTAGGTGCGGGTTTGCAGGTACGGCAGCGCCTGCTTCCCTGATAATACCATGTGCCGCAGCAGGGCAGTCTGGCTTTGTATTGGCTCTGCATCTCCCTGCCTCTTTCCATACTATCTTTGGCCATGGCAATGCTTTCCCTGGCAACTGCCACCCACTGTCCTTTGCCACTGCAGCCATCTCCCTGGAAGCCTCCTTGTCGGATTCCCCCTCAGTCCGCAGATGCTGCCACCACCGCTCTGGGTTTTTCACGTGTTCTGGGGAGGGCTCTGTGGTGATGTCTGCAAACACTTCATCAGGAGTCTTCCAGGGTCTCCTGTTCTGCCATTGATAAGGGCCCTGCCCTTGAGGGTCTGACCAGTGGAGGGGCCATAGCTGTGGAGAGTATTACCAAAAATGCCAAACTGTTAGAGAGGCTGTAATAACATTTTTTTACATCCATTTCTGCCTTTACCTCCCTGAGATTCTTCCCCGGCTTGGGGGAACCTGGGAGATGGAAAGTGGTGCGTGCGCTGGGATTTTGTGTCCGTGCGGTATCTGCTGTACAGCTTTGCCATTGTGCCTTGGCACGCAGGGGTGGGGAAGGGGTTGGGAATTACGTTCCTGGCCTGGCTTTGCAGTTTTGCTGTGCCTTGGAGGTTCCTGTACGGGGTCGGAGAGGTTAGTGGGGTGAATCTGGGGCGAGCTGGAGGTCAATCCCTTCTATGTTCCTTTTGGGCTCTCCTGACTCTTCATGGCACTGCACTGAGGCAGGAGACTGGGAGGCAGAGAATGGCTACTCTGCCAAGTCTTTCCCCAAGGTGGGTCCCTCCAGAAGTGTTGCAGGAGTGGAAGGGAGTCACGAGCTCTGCCGATGGGGCTGGCCAGGCAGCTATTCCTCATAATCGCCAAACAAAAACAGAAACGTTTCTCAGTCTGAGATTTTGCGTTCTCTCCCCTGCAGCCATGTTGAAAGTGCAGAGAAAACAGCTAGGGTTCTGCAGCGATTGCCGGAAGCATTCCTTGTTACCAGTCTGAAAGAACGCATGTTCCAGGGCATTTACGGGGAGCTGTACTCTGTGTGGCTTCACAGGGCCACAATGTCCCTGTCTGCCTCATGTGAAGCGAGAACACCAACCAAACTTCCTTTCCTGTAACCCCTGTCTCAGTAAACTTGGCAGTTTACACAAAAGAATGTTTTCTTCTTCAACTCTGCCACGGGATGGGGTGGGGTAGAGGCAAGGGCTGCATCATGCTTGCCAGCTGCCATTTTAAGGTGGCGAATGGGGCTCAGGGAGAGGGTGGCGTACGTCGGGCAGGACAGCTGTGGAAATGCAAAAGGCAAATAGGTACATCATGGGCATGTGCCTTCCGCAGCATGGGCCTGAAAACAGTCGGTAGATGGGGCTTTAGCTTGAGACAGAGGTCGATTGCCTGGCCGTGAGTAGACACCATTTAAGAAAGGGGCATGGGTGGGAGAATGGACAGCGTGGGCTGAAGGAGGGAGGCAGGGATCTTGGACTCAGAAAGCCTTCTAGCTCATACCCATCTACAATGGCTGCAGCTGGGGGGGGCACCTGGGACAGAAGCTAGCAAACCAGTGCTGCATCATCATAATAAATTCAAACGTAAATAGTAAATTATTAAAATCTTTCATGCCGAGGGTCACTCCATAGGATCAGCATCCTCAGTCCCCATCTGGTTTTCTACCTGGGAATTGGGGCTGGTTGTTATGAGGCAGGGATTGGGCTCACCTTCTACCTGGCTGGCATCAGGGTCCTGAGTCTCAAACAGAGCCTGGCTTTCCAGGGAGATCTCTTCACTGGCCCCCTAGTGTGTATGCCCCAATGAGTCTTGTTGGTCATCCTCTGATGGGGGAAGGCAACCACAAGACTCCACAAGCGGCATGGGTGGTCCAGTTGTGTAAAATCTGGTGCAGCTCCCCCCAAAATAGACAGGTGACACGTCCCCTGCTGGACATCTCCCAGTTAGCCCTCATTTTCATGTTGGTGCTGCTGAACTGTTTGCTCGTCATCCAGCCATGTGGAGCAGCCCGGTTGTGGCCCCTCATGGATGTCTGCCTAGGTATGCCCACAAAAAGGTCTTTATTGAGGGGGCTGGTCACAAAAGTGTCCTGCACCTATGCTTCTCCTCGGGGTCTCAGCGCGGCTCAAGGTGGCTGCTCGAGGCATGTTGCTGGGCTTCTGGAGTATTATCACAGAAATCGTGATAAAACTAGAATCCAGGAGCAGATGGACAAAAATCTGGCTCTGCACCATCTTATAAACAGGAGAGGGGACATCTGGTCAACTTGATCCCAGAGCAAGGGAGGACGTAGAGGTAAATAGACACATCTGTAATCGCTGCCTGCAGAGCAGCATGGGATAGCCATTGGAGGACTGCCAAAGCAGTGCTCGGCAGCCTTGCACGCACACAAACTATAGACCAGATTAACTCACTTCACAGCCAAGTTAGTTCACTTTGAAAGAGGCCTCTAGAGCTTGCGATAAATGTGGGGTCAGTGCACTGCAATGAATTGGGTCATGTGAACGCAAATATTTTCAAAGTGTATTAATTTGGACAAGACGTGGATTAACCCCTCCCACCCCACCTTCCTGGCAAACTCTCAGTTACTGTTCTGCGAGCCAGGGTGTGACTCCACCGCACACCAACATGCCTGCTACAGCTGAGCTGCTCTCCGGGACTTTCACTGTGCTGGAGCAGGGTCTACGCAGGACGTCACTGGGCAGGAAGCTGGCCCGCAGTAGATTCACACCCTGGCTTGCAGCACAGCAACTTGCCATGTAGACAAGCCCCCTGTCTCTCTTTGCTTTGCTGTAGAGCTCCCCCTCTTCCTCATGCCTGGAAGTTTCCTGCTGGAGTATTAAATAAACAGCCCACACATCCTCCCATCTTATGCCCTCCACTTATTTTCCTTTTAAAAGACGAATGCATACTTAACACCAAATGATAGATCCAGACAAATCACCAGCTTCCTCGCTCCTCTATGTCTGGGCATTTTGTGACCTTGAGAAGGGTTGGTCTCGGCTCTCAAAGGTGTAGCCTCCCATTCTGTAGGTTTAGTTCAGTTTGGAAGGGTCCCCTCGCTATGGCTGTGGGGTGAGTACCATTGCTAGTGAAAGCTCATGGCAGCTGGGTTTGGAACCAGCTGAAGGAGCTTCCTACTCCTGCTCTACTGATCACTTTGATCAGCCGCACCCATGGATGGCTGCTACTTCAACCATTCTATATCCGCTCTGGCTTGGACCAGGGGACTGCTATCCCCAATGACAATAGCTGGAAGTGTCCCATATTGTCCGTCCTCCAGTTCTGTCAGGATTGGATCTCTTGGCTTAAGCTTGGCTATGCTTTGGGCTGCACTCTGGTGGTTTTAAGATGAGACTAAGACCTGTGGGATTTGGCATCTTTCTGCATTGTATTCTTTGAGGCGGGACAATCGGAGGAAGATTTCTCTCTCAAGGTGGCACCGTGGTTCTGGTCCGGCGGCCGGTAAGAAGAAGAGCTGCGCTTTCTCTGGTTGCTGAGGTGAGGTGAGGAGGGGCGCACAGCTCAGCGGAGCTAGGACTGAGTCTTTTTGTTGTAGAAGTCTCTTAGCGTGCTCTCTGCATCAGCCCATTCCCTTAGGGGGACTGGGAGGAATTGCGTTTCTGACAAAGGGGTTTTCACTGCCATGCATCTGTCTTCCAGCCAGGATGGCATGAAAGCTTGGAGGCCACATCTGGGCCCACTAAAAAGGATCAGCTATTGTTTCTGCCTTTTCTCTGCAGCAGGAGATATGGCTCCATTCAAAATTTCCCTTGCTGTTTTTGGACCTCCTCCCCACGCTCATAGCCCTGGTCTCTCTCTCCTCTCCCCCTGCACCTCTTCAATTTTGGGCTATAGTTTAGACACTATGCAAAATAAGGGCCAGATCCTGCAAAGAAAGCAGCCATTGCTCAGCTTGGGGTTAAAAGCAACACACATACGGCTTGCAGGCTCGGCCCTGAAGACCTATTGTACTGCATCATTTCAAAGAAAATCGTTGGCTCCCGGAGTTTCTCTCTGTATTAATGTCATTGCCAATTGTGCATCCACCTGGGGTCCACATGGCCTCCACAGTGCTCTCAATGGCAACGATGTCCGGTATCTAGAGAGAGACCTGGGCCAGTCAATCAGGCTTATTGATCAGGGACTTGATATGGCTCTACACAAAGAGAAGATGTACCACTAGTGCTAACGTTTTTCCGAGGAGCTGTTTTGTCCACTCCAACCCAGCAGGGCTTGAAGCATTCATCAGTGCTGTGGTCCCACCGAGGTGGTGGGTCATCATTGAAAGGTCCAGATGAGATAAAAGCCCCTTGTGATGGGAAGGCAGCACTCCAAAGCCATGGCAGGGCATTCAAAGGGGCTGTCCTTGGCTATTACTGCTGCCAGGAAGCCTTTTTTCCCCAGTGGCAACTAGCCAATTTTCAAAAATTTGATTCCCTTTCATAGCAGGTAACAGTTTCCTCCAGGCTGGATGAGGAGCAGGCTGTACAGAGGCTGGATGGAGATCACAATAACGCTCAAGCACGCTGCATGAAGGATCAAGTTTCAGCTTTCAACAGGTGGATGCCTTGTCTATGCTGATGAACACTGGACCCAAAATTCAGCATTGCAGCCCACCTGTGGGAGCAGTAGGGGAAACTGTAGCACAGGCAGGGCTCAGGCATACTGACCACTAGGCTATGAATAAGAATTTACCGCAACCAAGGGTTCATTAAACACCATGGTGCCGTTGTGGGAGCACTGAGGATGCACTGCAGATGGAGAATTAGCAGGGTGCTAATTAAGTGACTAGGTGAGAATTTGAAAGATGGCAGAGAGGCTGGTATTGTGATGTGAGCGCTTGTCAGAGCAGAACACTGAGAACACATTCAAGATGTGTGGGTGGGCTGAGGATGAGCCTGTGTGGCATTGAGGCAGCTTGAAGTTTTGTTAGCCTCCAACTGGGTATATGGTTCCAGAGGCGTTCTGATTTCCCTCCGCATTTCTTTTCCTTCCCATGGGAGATACAGCTCTGTCTGTCGCAGGCATGTGTTCCCATCCTGGCTTGTGAACACTATGGAAAAGGAACTTTTAGTTTTAACAGATGCAGTGCCTGCTTCTCTTCCATCAGCCAACTTCCCTTGGCATCAAATAAGAGCCCCACTGTGGCCAACGCTGAATTCCTTCTGAAGAAGAAAAAGATCCTATGTAGCTTAAAACCTTCATTTATGGTGGAATGGCACACACATCCCAGACATACCTTAACCTTAACCTTCCCTTCCGTTTCTGCTCCCTACATCCAGTGCCGTGCAGTGGATGACCCTCCACCTGAATAAAGGTTTCTACAACCCGGGGGCTGTATATCAGTGGTGAGCATAGTAGTTGCCATGCATGGTAATCTGCACTCAGGTACCGTGCTGCTGGGAGATCAGATAGACAGACAGACAAACAGTTCTGGGAACCTTCTGGATGAAAGATGCTATGGGAAGATAAAGTATTGTTACAACACTGGGATGACAGTCCTATAAATAACAAGGAGTCCTTGTGGCACCTTAGAGACTAGCAAATTTATTTGGGCATAAGCTTTTGTGGGCTAAAACTCACTTCATCAGATGCATGGAGTGAAAAATACAGTAATCAGTATACATATACAGCACACGAAAAGATGGAAGTTGCCTTACCAAGTGGGGGGGGCCAGTGCTAACCAGGCCAATTCAATTAAGGTGAAAGTAGCCTATTCTCAACAGTTGGCAAGAAGGGGTGAATATCAAGAGAGGGAAAATTACTTTTGTAGTGCTAACGAGGCCAATGCAATCAAGGTGAACATCGCTCATTTCCAACAGTTGACAAGAAGGTGTGAGTATCAGCAGAGGGAAAATTACTTTTTGTAGTGACCCATCCACTCCGTCTTTATTCAGGCCTAATTTGATGGTGTCCAGTTTGCAAATTAATTCCAGCTCTGCAGTTTCTCGTTGAAGTCTGTTTTTGATTTTTTGTTGTTGAAGAATTGCCATGTTGAAGTCTGTTATTGAATGTCCAGGGAGATTGAAGTGCTCTCTTACTGGTTTTTGAATGTTACAATTCTTGATGTCTGATTTGTGTCCATTTATTCTTTTGCGTAGAGACTGTCCAGTTTGGCCAACATCCATGGCAGAGGGGCATTGCTGGCACATGATGGCATATATCACATTGGTAGATGTGCAGGTGAATGAGCCCCTGATGGTGTGGCTGATGTGGTTAGGTACTATGATGGTGTCCCCTGAATAGATATGTGGACAGAGCTGGCCACAGGGTTTGTTGCAGGGATTGGTTCCTGGGTTAGTGTTTTTGTTGTGTGGTGTGTAGTTGCTGGTGAGGTACCCCAGAAGGGTACCCAGAAGTCACCTACTACAGGAGAGGCCCAACAAAGAAAGTAACAGAACGCCACTAGCCATCACCTTCAGCCCCCAACTAAAACCTCTCCAGCGCATTTTCAAGGATCTACAACCTATCCTGAAGGACGATCCCTTACTCTCACAGACTGTGGGAGACAGGCCAGTCCTCGCTTACAGGCAACCCCCCAACCTGAAGCAAATACTCACCAGCAACTACACACCACACAACAAAAGCACTAACCCAGTTTTTTATGTTTTTGTTAAAAAAAAAAGTTACACTCTGAATAAACTGCCTATTATGTAAATGGATTGCACAATACTGACCTGAAAGAGAATTATTCATGCACTGGGTAGTGTGGTTAAGAAGCGAGAGAGAGATGAATAGCATATTGAAAAGGTGTATTTGTGTTTGCAGGCTATTTAGATTACTCATACTTCGGTACTCCGCTCAATACCTTTCTTTTTCCATCCATCCCTTCCACTCACGTAATGCCTGAAAAACTAATTACATTTTGCTAATCGTTGAAGAATATCTTGATGCTCTGTTCATTGACTTTAATGGTGTAAGATCAGGACCTAACTAATGGGCTGATTAATTAGTCCTTCATAGCAGAATAATATAACCCCTGCTGTGATAGACTCAGGCCAGTTGGGTACAGCAGAGTATTCGAAGGCAGATATACTGGACACTGGATAAGCAGTTTTCTGTTCCCTGACTGACCAGAGCAGGGGCTGCTTCAGGCTATGGTGGACACAGGACTCCAATTAGCCTGCAAAGAGTCAGTTGAAGCAGTTAGGCTAATGTGAACACCTGACTCTAATTAAGGCCCCTCTGATACTATAAAAGGGCTCACTCCAGTCAGGCCAAAGAGAGCCAGGGAACCAGAAGAGAGGAAGTGCAGCTGAAGGGCTGGGTAATGAAGACACCCTCAAAGCACTGGAAAGGGAGCCCTAAGGTAAGGGTGAAGAAGGTGTTAAGAGAGAGAAGAGGGGGAGCTGTGGGGAAGTGGTCCAGGGAAATGTAACAACTCTGGCAGTGAAAGGTTGGCTGCCAACAGCTGCTACCAGTAGGGTCCCTGGGCCGGAACCCGGAGTAGAGGGTGGGCCCAGGTTCCCCCCAACCTGCCACTACAGAAACACCGTCTGGGAGGGGAAGACAGGCCCCTGTCAGGACAGGAAGCTAAACTGTTCTTGAATATAGCTCGTAGGGACAACAGAGACTGTGGGAGTTCTCTCACCAACCTTCTTGCCAGCTTATGATGAAAAGGGCCCAGTAGACTGTACCCTGGCCCTAGAGAGAGAAGGGCTACGTAGAGGGTCACAGTGAGCCTCTGAGGCTAGCATAAATTGCCTGGAAGTGCGGGACCCATGGGGACAAGGTCGGAACTCTGCCACACTGCACACACGCACAATGCAGGGAATGCACGACTTTGATAGCAGACCACTATAACTGCCCAAAGTGCATACAAGGACTGCACAGTAACAGTGTATTTTCATTTGGAACAGAAGAGTAACGAAACGTAACTTTTCGGAAAGATTCAGATTCAAACACTGAGTCGTGCCCTGGGATCACAACACCATGACCATCTTGCAAAATGTTTTTTTGAAAACCCTGGAGCAAGAATGTAATAGAAATGAAAACTCATCCTGTTCCAATCTGATTACCAGTGGGATTCCGGAACATGAGTGTGTGCTGTAACTTGCAGCCTTACCCTGAGCTGATTGCGTCTACCTCGGACACGTGCCTTACAGCTCTTGCTCTCGTTTACCCTTCACTTGTGGAACTGGTAGGGCAGTACAGTATTACTGCCTCAACTGGCACGCGCGCGTGTGTGTGTGACTTCGTTACCTGGAAAGGTGCCAATGGCTGTCCTCAGGTGAGTCTTTGATCCAGAGACACTCACAGACTTACTCAGTGAATGTGCCCCGGGCTCTGACAAATCCTAAGGGTACATCCACACTTTGAGATGGGGAGTGTAATTTCCAGCTCGAGGAGACAGGCCTGCGCTAGCTCTGATGGAGCTAGAGTGCTAAAAGCAGTGCACTGTAAGCGTCGAAAAGCGGCGGGTCCCAAACGCTTGCCTGGTGTCTCAGATGGGGATGTACTCCGGGCAGCCACCACCGCCCATGCTGTGCTCTATTTTTAGTGCATTAGAGCTAAACCTAGTGTGACATTTGAGATTTACCTGGGCCATTAAGGGGTTCAATCAACAGTGGCCTTGCAACTCTGGGTGCCTAGAGTGCTACACTGCTGTGGCTCACCGCCCTGACACCTATTGCTATCTGACACGCATGGAGCTCTCAGCAAGGCTTCCACTGCCCAGTTGCTCTTTGCGGGGGGACCTCAACAACCCTTCCATCCCCGAGATGTTCCCACAACATGTCCTTCTGCAGTGCACGTCCTCTCTCACTGTAGTGCTCCCAAAACCTTATCCAGGTCACGGCTCCTTTAAAGAGACGGTACGCAGCAGCCTTTTAGCTTAACTGGGGGTTAAAACACCCGCCCCTTCAATCATAGCACTGAGCTGGCTTACCGTAAAAGTCAAAGATGTTTGTTAACAAAAGGGCATAGTTTTAACGGGTACCGAGTAGAAGGAATAAGGATAGAGATGGTTACAAACAAACGAAAGTGAAAATATGCTACTAAGGCTGAAACTCAACCAAAAGAACTAGTGTCTTTTGTTCACAGACGTTTCCTCACCATAGTCAATCTTCCAGCATGGCTGGGTAGTCGTTAGCCAGGATCCAAAGGTAGAGTTCACAGTTCTTGGGTTTTTTTGTCTCCTTAGGGGATGGATAACTTTGAGGTTCTCTCCCCATCTCTGTATAGTCCAGTAAACCTTAGAAATGTGTTATCTGGGATACACTTCAGACGAAAGTTCCTTTCCTCTGCTGGGTGTAGACACCATGCTGGCTTCTCCTCCACTTGTGATTGGGGAGATTGGTCATCAATGCAGATGACCTTCCTGCAATCTCCAATACAAATGAATAGCCCGCTGTTCTTGGCCACATCTCACTTGGGGTGTCGGCCCTTTTCCTTTGCCTAGTTTAAACACATTTTAGTCACATATTTCCAGCACATCTGTATAATTCTTTGTAGGTTAACTGTACACACACCATGCAAGAATATGAATGATCAGTCAGTTATTGGTTTTCCAATGCTATATTACACGTCGCGTTTCGGTTAAATATCATGACCACAGTGTGTGAGGTGCACTGAGATGGTCAGACCAGCTGAGACTCGCTGCTACATACCAGGGAACTCCTTGCCTTCTGGCATTAGGGTGCCCTCAGGGTCACAGCCAGTATGTCTCCTTTAGCTGGAAATCACACCTCCAGCCCAAAGTGTTCACATACCACACAGAAGGAGCAATCAAGCCCCTTTATGTTGATGAGACAGCTACAAACAATGGAGGGACTACCCAAGGCAGACAGCAGGTTACAACCTACAAGGACAAAGCTAAAAAGTACAGGCCACCGACTTTCCAATGTGCCGGGGGGTGCTCGACCTTCCGGCTCTGCTCCAGGCCCTGCTGCCACCCCGCCTCTTCTCACCCCTGCTCCACCCCCTTCCCCAGAGCGCGACGGGTCCTCACTGCTCCCCCTCCCTCCCAACCTCCTGCACGCAGCAAAACAACTGATCGCGGTGGGTGGGAGGTACAGGCTGGGATGGGGAGGTGTTGATCTGCAGGGCCCCCCAGCAGGCATGAAGCGCTGAGGGGGGTGGGAGGGAGCTGATAGGGGGGCTGCCAATGGGTGCTCAGCACCCACCATTTTTTCCCTGTGGTTGCTCCAGCCCCGGAGCACCCACAGAGTTGGCGCCTACGCTAAAAAGTTCAGCGTAAACACAGCCCAACTGCATTCACAATGGTGATGTGAAGCCCTGTGCACCGCTGCGGGCACTTTTGTGTGTGGTTGTGTGGTGCATTACAGGCATGCTCGGCAGTGTTCACCAGTGCTGGCAATACCAGAGTACTCCCGTTTACACAAAGCTATTGGATTAACTAACTAATTCCTAACGAGGCTATAGTGAATAGCCTTGCCTACAAGAGCTTTAAACTGAGATCTTCCATTGGTGGTAGAGTTAGGGGGAGCCTAAATGTAGACCAGCCACTGGCATTTTGTCTGGGCCTGCAAGCACTTCCAGCATTCCAGCCACTGATGGTAGTAAAATGATTTTAACAAAAAGCTCAGTACATACCTAGCCAATCTGTGAAACTGCTCAAATGCTTTGGGACCTTGGGATGAAAGGCACCATTTTAATGTCCATTTTTAATAATACTGTAACATTCGTAGGTAGCAAACTTTCTGCATCAGAAAGGTACACAACAGATTCTTCGGGAGATGAAGCACAAAATAACATCTCCAAATGAGGGAGTTTTAAGGAGGAAGAAGTTGAACTTTCCTGTACATCTGTGGCAGGAAACTGGGGCAATTCCCAAAGTCTTGTGAAAAGAACCATGGGTCTTTAATAACTGCAAGGGACCAAGGTGTTGGTTAGCCCTGGGATCTCCTACTGGAGGAGTATCTGAGCAAACCTATGCTCCAGAAATAATGGCTGCATTTGTCATGAATTACTATTTTGACCTTTATCTCTAGTTGGCTTTTGTGCTCCAATTAAAGAAACTGCTAGGGGCATGATTTTCCATCTGACTCATGGGCTCGTCTCTGGGTTATTTCTATTCCCCCTCATCTCTCAGGGGCGAGTCAGTCTGTGCTTCTGCGCAGTGCACATGGTATATCTGAGGCTGTCAAAATCAACATCAATGTGGTGGGTTTAATCATGACGCTGTATTCTGGCTATCCAGCAAAGTAGGGTTCTTTGGCGATTGCTATCCAGGAAGCTGGTTCAGAATTGTGTTATTCAGTTAGCGACCAGGTCTAGAAAGGACAAATGTGAGTCTGATCAGAAATCTCGGGGGAACATGGTTCACAAATGTGAGCAAGGTGCTGTGCTGCAAACAAAACAGTCAGCATTTTCTACTCGCTCTTTACAGAATAAATCAAATCTGACTCCTAGGATATGTCAGCCCTGATCCATCCTTGGGGCCATTTAGTCCAGTATGCTGCTTCCAGCAGTGCCCATGCAATACCCAATGCTAATAGGAGGCAAACTCTACAAATTGCTTCCACCGCCATCATGATGCTCCAAGCCATCTCTGGTCCTTGGGAGGAACGTTTCCTGCCTGACTGAGTGAACTGTGTTCCCCCTGATGCATGAGAATGGATAATCCTTATTATTGTCTGGCCAGATTGTATCTGCCATTGTACAGGCACAAAAGGGGGAATGTAACCAGGATACAGGGAGCCATCTGCTCTTTGTACACCCATGTGGGAAGCAGACGGACTATGGGGCAGATGGGTGAGCTCCGTTAGAAGTGCTCCATGCCCCAAATGGGGAGTGGCTGGAGGTTTGCAGGTCCCTGCCTACCATATTATTATTACTATTTGTATTGTGGTAGCATCTAGGGGCTCTGATCATGAATGAGGGCCTCTCTGTTCTAGGCGCTGTACAAACACAGAACAAACAGATGGTCCCTGCCTCAAAGAGCTAACAATCTACCTTCTACACCCATTAACCCTTGTTGGCTCATGGTGGGGAGAAAGCATTCAGCACCCTTTTAAAGGCTCTTACCTGTGCTGACTTTGTCCCAGAAGCATTCTGCCTTTCTCAGCAACTGCAGAGGCGCAGAAATGGTGCATTTCTCCCTCTCCATCCCCACAAGTGGCCACAGTTCTACAATCTAGATCTCAGATTGTATAACTACAGTACGAATATTGTGGTCAGGATTTATAAATGCAGCCACATTATTTGACCGAGAATTCCACAGGACGACTGGATGGTATGAAAATAAGTATTTTCTTTGACTGATTCAGTATTTACCACCATGTGAAGTATGTCTCTGTTTTCTAACATATGAGTAAAACAGAGGGGCTGAGGTTTTTACCCTGTCTTTCATGTTTTTTTAATAGATTACTTAAGTCCCTTCTTCTTCTTGTTTCCAGACTAAATGATTGGTCTCCTAAGTTTTGGCAAAAGTACCAGAAAATGTAATCCAAAGAACATTCTTAACAAATATCCAGGAACATCTAACATCAGAGTTTTCCATTTGCTAGTTATAAGCCTCTAAATTAAGAAAATATATCTTACTTATTAATAAAGGGCAAACTACCCACCTTTATACATCGCTTCACAAAACACTGAGATCCAATCCTAAATCACCAGTGGTCTGTGGAAGGATGTAACAGTGCTTGGGTTTTGAGGAGATCTGAATAAAAATTGTGCTCTTTAGAATCATTTCCTTCAAACATGAAAAGGCTTGAGTACCTTGATTCAGCAAAGAAATAAAGGACATAATTTCCAAACCCCATACTGTCTCTGCAATCTAGAGATGACAGGAATTAAATGGATTACAGTGGCTGGCTGCCTGGCTGGCTGTAGCTTAGAGATCTCCTCTATGGAAGGTCTGCAGAATAAGGACACGATGCCACCTGTCATCAAAGCAGCAGCCATACACAAAGCTCTTCCAGCCCAGGTTTATCCTACAGGCAGGTTGTTTATCAGCATCTGAAGGATAAACTAGAAAGGGTGGGTTTGGGGTTTTTACCCTTATAGATTCATTTTCTGCGTGAGGCCCCTCCACCAATTTTGGAATGAACTGTTTTTTTTTCCCCCACTTCCTTGTTGAGATTTTGGTGCCCCTGGAAAGAACTTGCACTGCTTTTACCAATCTAACCCAACACTACCCGGAGACTCAGATGGGTTTACAGACTGGGGGGGTATCCCACTCAGAAACTGTATTTACATGTAAGACCAAAATGTTTCTGGATGTGTGAGAGAGAAACACAATGGGCTATGCCTAGCAGTACCCATACCAGCACCTGGACAGCAGACCATGGAACCTCTTGGACAATGGTTCCCAAGACTCTAAGCCCAAAGGCCACAGTTCCAGATGCACTCACATACTGGTGAATGAAGGGCTGGATGGAAATCCATGGTTGCTGCCTGGCAGAGCTGAACCCTGAGATGGCCTTGTCCTGAGCTGAGGGAAGCTATGTCCTTACTGGAATGAGCTTTCATGCCCAGGGTGAAAAGGGAAACTCAGCCAAACAGGTTTCGTTTGTCTCTGTGACCAGCCACTCATCTCTTGTTGACCTCAATACTTTTCCTCCTTTCTGGGACCTCTGAAGGGCACCTAGTCTGCAATGGTCTCTCAACCTGTGCAGAGAGCAGTTCAGTGCTCTTACCCCACCTGAGGTATATGCCCCAGAGTCTTGTTGGGTGCAATGGGGCCAGGAGGCAGACAGACGGCAGCTGGAAGCTGATTCCTCTGAGAATCTTGTTGAACATTAAGAATAGGGAGGGTATGTCTACACTATGAAATTAGGTCGAATTTATAGAAGTCGGTTTTGTAAAAAGCGTTTTTATAAAGTCAATTCTGTGTGTCCCCACACAAATGCTCTAAGTGCATTTAGTCGGTGGAGTGCGTCCACAGTACCAAGGCAACCGTCGACTTCCAGAGCATTGCACTGTGGTTAGCTATCCCACAATTCCCGCAGTCTCTGCCGCTCATTTAAATTCTGGGTAGAAATCCCAATGCCTGATGGGGCAAAAACATTGTCGTGGGTGGTTCTGGGTACATATCATCAGGCTCCCCCTTCCCTCCCTCCCTCCGTGAAAGGAGCTGTTCAACTATAGGCTGAGCAAGTGCAGAATGGTGGTAGAATGTGCATTTGGGCGTTTAAAAGTGCGCTGGCACAGTCTACTGAGTCGTTTAGACGTCAGCGAAACCAATATTCCCATTGTTATTACTGCTTGCTGTGCGCTCCACAATATCTGTGATAGTAAGGGGGAAACATTTATGGCGGATGGGAGGTTGAGGCAAATCGCCTGGCTGCTGATTATGTGCAGCCTCACACCGGGGCGGTTAGAAGAGTACAGGAGGGTGCGATGCACATCAGAGAAGCTTTGAAAACCAGTTTCAGGAATGGCCAGGCTATGGTGTGAAAGTTCTGTTTGTTTCTCCTTGATGGAACCCCCTCCCGCAGGTTCACTCTACTTTCCTGTAAGCTAAGCACCCTCCCCTCCCCACTTCGATCACTGCTTGCAGAGGCAATAAAGTCATTATTGCTTCACATTCATGCATTCTTTATTTATTCATCACACAAATAGGGGGATAACTGCCAAGGTAGCTCGGGAGGGGTGGTGGAGGAGGGAAGGACAAGGCCACACAGCACTTTAAAACTTATTGAATGCCAGCCTTTTGTTGCTTGGGCAATCCTCTGCGGTGGAGTGGCTGGGTGGCCAGAGGGGGCCCCCCCCCACTGCGTTCTTGGGCATCTGGGTGAGGAGGCTATGGAACTTGGGGAGGAGGGCGGTTGGTTACACAGGGGCTGTAGCGGCGGTCTGTGGTCCTACTGCCTTTCCTGCAGCTCAACGATATGCTGGAGTATATGAGTTTGATCCTCCAGAAGCCTGAGCATTGACTCCTGCCTTCTTTCAGCAAGCTGACGCCACCTACCATCTTCAGCCCGCCACCTCTCCTCGCAGTCATATTGTGTTTTCCTGCACTCTGAGATTGTCTGCCTCCACATATTTTGCTGTGCTCTGTCAGTGTGGGAGGACAGCATGAGGTCAGAGAATATTTCATCACGAGTGTGGTTTTTTTTGCCTTCTAATCTTCGCTAGCCTCTGGGAAGGAGAAACATATGCAGCTGGTGGAGGGAAAAAAAGGGAGAGTGGTAGTTAAAAAGACACATTTTATAGAACAATGGGTACACTCTTTCATTGTAAACCTTGCTGTTAACATTACATAGCACATATGCTTTCATTACAAGGTCGCATTTTGCCTCTTATTGAGGGTATGCCGGTTTGGTGTGAGAGATCACTCCCGCAGGGCCGGGCAACAGAATTCGGCTTGCAGGCAGCCATGGTAAGCCACAGTCTTTTGGCTTCTTTAACCTTCATAACATGTGGAAATGGTTTCAAACAGCAGCACCCTCATTTCCCATACGAAGTAGCCGCTGGGTTGGCCATTTAAAATGGGTTGGCAATTTAAAAGGAGGGGCTGCAGTTTCCAGGTTAACGTGCAGCAGAAACCCAACTAACCCCCTCCCCCACACCCAATTCTCTGGGATGATGGCTTCACCCCTCCCCCCACCATGTGGCTAACAGTGGGGAAGATTTCTGTTCAGCCACAGGCAAACAGCCCAGCAGGAACGGGCACCTCTGAATGTCTGCTTACTAAAACCACCCTATTTCAACCAGGTGACCATGAATGATATCACTCTTCTGAGGGTAACACAGAGAGATAAGGAACGGATGTTGTTTGAATGCCAGCAAACACCGGGACCATCCGCTGCAATGCTTTGTTCTGCAATTATTCCCGACTACGTGCTACTGGCCTGGTGTGGTAAAGTGTCCTACCAAGGAGGACGGAATAAGACTGCCCTCCCCAGAAACCTTTTGCAAAGGCTTTGGGAGTACATCCAGGAGAGCTTTATGGAGATGACCCTGGAGGATTTCCGCTTCATCCCCAGACACGTTAGCAGACTTTTCCAGTAGCTTTACTGGCCGCGAATGCCAGGGCAAATTAATCATTAAACACTCTTGCTTTTAAACCATGTATTATATTTACAAAGGTACACTCACCAGAGGTCCCTTCTCCGCCTTCAGGGTCCAGGAGCCCGCCTTGGGTAGTTTGGGGGGTACTGGCTCCAGGTCAGGGTGACAAACAGATCCTGGCTGTTGGGGAAACCGGTTTCTCCGCTTCCTTGCTGTGAGCTATCATCTTCCTCGCCCTCAAAACCCGCTTCCGTGTTGCCTTGGACAGAGTCAAAGCACAGGGTTGGGGTAGTGGTGGCTGCACCCCCTAGAATGGCATGCAGCTCATCATAGAAGCGGCATGTCTGGGGCTCTGAATCGGAGCGGCCGTTTGCCTCTCTGGTTTTTTGGTAGGCTTGCCTGAGCTCCTTAATTTTCACACAGCACTGCTGCGGGTCCCTGTTATAGCCTCTGTCCTTCATGCCACTGGAGATTTTTTCAAATATTTTGGCATTTCGTCTTTTCGAACGGCGTTCTGCCAGCACAGATTCGTCTCCCCATACAGTGATCAGATCCCGTACCTCCCGTTCGAACCATGCTGGAGCTCTTCAGCAATTCTGGGACTGCATGGTCACCTGTGCAGGTGAGCTCGCCACTCTGGCCAAACAGGAAATGAGATTCAAAAGTTCGCGGGCCTTTTCCTGTCTACCTGGCCAGTGCATCTGAGTTGAGAGCGCTGTCCAGAGCGGTCACAACTGAGCACTCTGGGATTGCTCCCGGAGGCCAATACCGTCGAATTGCATCCACAGTACCCCAAATTCGACCCGGCAAGGCCGATTTCAGCGCTAATCCCCTCGTCGGCATGGAGTAAAGAAATCGATTGTAAGAGCCCTTTAAGTCAAAAAAAAAAAAGGGCTTCGTTGTGTGGACAGGTGCAGGGTTAAATTGAGGTAACGCTACTAAATTTGACCTAGATTCATAGTGTAGACCAGGCCTTAGGGTTGCCAGGTGTCCGGTTTTTGACCAGAACGCCTGGTTGAAAAGGGACCCTGGTGGCCGCTAATGGGCACATTCAAAGTCTGGTCAGAGGCACAGAGGGGCTAAGGCAGGCTCCTTGGATCCGCGCAGTACCCAGAAGCGGCGACATGTCCCTAGGTGTAGGAGCGGCCAGGGATTTCCTTGTGCTGCCCCCGCCCTGAGAGCCAGCTCCACGGCTTGCCAGCTCCCATTGATCAGGAACCACAGCCAATGGGAGCTGCGGGGGCGCCGCCTGTGGGCAAGGGCAGGGTGCAGAGCCTCCCTGACAGCCCCTGGGCCTAGGAACCAGAGGACGTCGCCACTTCCAGGAGCCACCTCAGGTAAGTGCCACCTGGAGCCCGCCCCGCACCACAAACCCCCTCTCGCACTCCAACTCCCTCCTGGAGCCTGCACCCCAACTGCCTACCTGAGCCCCCTCCCACACCCAAACTCCCTCCAAGAGCCCACACCCCATCCTGCAACCCCTCATGCGCCCCAACCACCTGCCCCAGCCCGGAACCCCCTCCTGCACTTTGAACCCCTCATCTCTGGCCCCACACCAGAGCCAGCACCCCTGCCCCAGCCCTGAGCCCCCTCCTTCACCCTAAATGTCTCATCCCCCTCCCCACCGCAGAGCCCGCACCCCCAGCCAGAGCCCTCACCCCCCCCCCATCCCAATCTCCTGCTCCAGCCTAGAGCCCCCTCCTATACCCTGATCCTCTCATTTCTGGTCCTACCCCAGAGCCTGCACCCCCAGCCGGAGCCCTTGTCTCCTCCCGTTCCTCTGCCCCAGCCCCGTGAAAATGAGCAAGTGAGTGAAGGTAGGGGAAAGTGAGTGACAGAGGGATGGGGCGAGCAGGGGGAGGGACCTTGGAGACGGGACGGGGGCTCAGGGCAGGGCTTGGGGCAATGGTGTTTGGTTTTCTGCAAAGAGAAAGTTGGCAACCCTACTGAGAGTGCTCCATCCAGAGAGGGGGAGCAGTGGTTGTGGCCATGGCAAAGGGGAGAGCCACCCACCAGGCTGCTGCAATGAGAAGCCAGGAAGAGGGCTAGAAGAGGGCTAGAAGAGAGCAGAACCATGGGTAGACCCCTGCATGGATACGAAATGTGTATCTGCATCCGATCTGCAAGCACAGTCCACAGACAGGTTTGCAGGGCTCTAACCAGGGGCATTCTCCCTAGAAGCCCCTTGAGGCTGAAGGGCTCCTCTCTTGCCCTAAATGTTGCAACCGCACTCAGCAGGGATTGGAAGCAGCTGGTCTGGCGATCCATCCACTAATTCGCATCCCTCCTAGGCTTGTCCCATTGCACTGTCCGTAGCTTGCACGATGTCTCGGGAAGCGGAAGGCGACTGAGTAGCAGAGGATCTTGGGAGTTGTAGTCTTTTGTACGAGACTGACCCATAGGCGCCCCGCTCCTTAGCCCAAGCTGGGAACTACAACCCGCGCCGAGGTCGTTGTTCCCCCGCTAAGATGGCAGCTCCCTTGGTGCTGGGGATTCTGGTGGCCGTCACGGTCCGTGCCGTGCTGTATCGCTCCAGCCTGGCCGGGTTCATCTCCGAGCGGGTCGAGGTGGCGTCCCCTTTAAACGCCTGGAAGCGAGGTGAGACCTGCGGGGCAGCAGCCCCCCTCCTCCCTCCGGCGGAGCACCACCCCCCTCCTCCCCCCGGCCCGGGGGAGCACCGCCCCGCGCGCCCCCCCGCACCCCCCCCTCCCCGGCCCCGGGGGAGCACCGGCCCCCCGCACCCCCTCCTCCCCCCGGCCCGGGGGAGCACCGCCCCGCGCGCCCCCCCCGCACCCCCCCCTCCCCGGCCCCGGGGGAGCACCGGCCCCCCGCACCCCCTCCTCCCCCCGGCCCCGGGGGAGCACCGCCCCGCGCGCCCCCCCCGGCCCCGGGGGAGCACCGCCCCGCGCGCCCCCCCCGGCCCCGGGGGAGCCCCGCACCCCTCCTCCCCCCGGCCCCGAGGGAGCAGCCCCCCAGCACCCGGCACAGCCTTCCCCCGCCCCGGGCTGGATGAATGGGCTGTGAGAGGTTGCCCCGGCCGGAGGCGAGCCCGGCACAGCCGTGAGCCTCCCTGACAGGAGTGTCGGTTAACACGCGGTCCTGAGCGTGCAGCGCTTTGCAGACAAGCAGCGTGACAGGCCCCTGCCAGCAGGACTTCCTGGGCCGGGGGCGTTGGGGCTAAGCTGCGAGGGGCTAGAGCCCCGCAAGATGCGGCTCTCTCGAGCTGGAAACCGGCGCCTGTGTTTGTCGCTGGGTGCAAACCCTTGGCGTGGGAGTAGAGACGGGATCAAAGTACCCCCTGTAGGCAGGAGGCCGAGGCTCTTTGCAGAAGCCCTTGGACTGGAGCTGGCAGTCGCAAAGGTGGGGGGAGACAAGAAATCTCAGAGTAATTTCCTTGTTTCTGGTTCTTCTTATGAAACCCGATTCAGTGGCTAAAAGAGGCTTGATGCCGTCTCTTCTTTTCTGGTCTGGAACAGCTTGTGAGCCCCACCCCAGAATAGGTCCGTGTTTAGAGAGCTCTCCTGGAGGTGGGAGACCCTGTTCAAGTCTTTTCTCCCTCTTTGGTTACAGGGAGGGGAGGAAAATTGAACCTGGGTCTCCCACATCCCACTAGGCTTAAAGTGATAAGGTGGGCAGCACCACCACCTCCTGCTATCTTGTGTGGTGCATGATAGGTGCCTAACTCAGGGAAAGCCTATATTACAAAATTAAGTTGATTTAAGTTACATTGAGATATGGTCGCCCTGGGCTGACAGCCGGAGCCTGGGTGATGTAAACAATACAGTGTCTACGCTGATGCTGCATCGACCTCACTACATTGACCTAAGCACTATGCCTCTTGCGGAGGTGGAGTTATTAGGCTGGTGTAGTGGGTGACTTACATCAGTGGGAGCAACATTGTAGCATAGACGCTTACAGAGTTGTTGACCTAACTCTACAGTGTAGGCCAGGGCTTGTTCTCGGAAGAAACGGCTTAGACACCTAAGCCGCCTGACTCCAGGAGAGCGGTTCCTAGTTGTGGATCACTAGCAGAAAGAGGTAGCTAACTCTGGCTGAGAGAGGAGAGTTTTAGTATATGCCCCTCTTCTTGTCCTCTTCCATTGGCTAGCCAAGGCAGGAAGCCACAAAGCGTGCTGGCTTTTATGGATTGCATTCTATAGGTGCCTGTCTCTTTCCATTCGGAGCCTAGGTGCCTAACTGAGGCTTTGTGGATCCCACTGTTGTTCCAGTGGTTTTCTAGGTGCCTGAAAGTTAGGCGCCACAACTCTCAGCATTGCAACACTTAAGTCCCTTTGTGGATCTGAGCCCATATTCTTCAAGATTTTACAACTAGTAGATTTCGTCCTCTCACACCTATTTTTTATTCATGTATTAGAAGAGTAAAACAAGCTTTCCTAGCTGGCTTTTTAACATTGAATGAAATAACCTTTGAACTAAACGAGTTGAATGATCTGAAATGAAGAAAATAGTCTCTGTACCTGTGGAAGAGACCAATGCTGTCCAAAGCTGGTTTAGCACTTCACCAAACTGGTTCCAGGTGCTTGGCCAGTGACTTCCACCAGTTCAGTGGTTTGACTTTCTTTAAAGCATCAGCAGCAATCATGTACAGCTTAATATTATTTTTCTTTAATTTTAAGAGTACAGTAAGTTTAGGCCTTAACAAGTTGTCTTAACTTCATATTTAATTTTAAATTGCTTTATTTTTCAAAGCAAAAATATATTTACTTTTATATAAAAAAGTCAGTTTTTTAATTACTAATTTTTTTTTTCATCCACCATGTCCTGGGCCCAGCCTAGAGGTCATTGAGAGCACAGGAGAGACCGTCTCAATTCCAGTGCCCATGTTGCAGCATCCCTTCCAACAAAGAAGGTTGTGCTAAGCTCCATGCTGGAGCATGCTCAATGCAGATGGAATCTTTGAGAAATTTAACTGTGAAGCTCTAGCAAGTCCTTACTGAACATGTGTGATCTATGATCTTTCAAAAGCTTATAACTTGGCCAAATTTTCACTGGTTCAGCAAAAGACACATCCCTGCCACTAAGGCTCTGCTGCTAAATTTCAAGACCGTGCACTAAAGCATGGGGATAAGAACAACCACACTGAGTCAGACCAGTGATCCATCTAGCCCAGTATCCTGTCTTCTAACAGTGGCCAGTGCCAGATGCTTTAGAGGGAATGAACAGAATAGGGCCATTTTGAGTGATTCCGTCCCCTCTCATCCAGTCCCAGCTTCTGCAAGTTGGAGGTTTAGGGACACCCGGAAAATGGGATTTCATCCTTGATTTTCTTTGCTAATAGCCGTTGATAAGAACACAGAGTTTCTCAAAGAAAAGGTCACCAGAATTTTTTAATGTGGGCAAAACTACATATTTTTTTCAGAAGCCCCACTCTTGGAAACAGCTGAACCATTTTAGCTGAAATTTCCTTAAAACATTCAGCCTGAGGTATGCACCCATTAAGGAAAATTTCAGCCTGAATGCTTGAAGTTTGGCCGAGTTGTAAGCAACTGGAAACAGGGTCTTATAATTGGAAGTGGTGGGCAGCCTTAAAAATAGGCAGTGCTACCAGCCCCCCCTATAATAATTATTAATATAATTTTGTTGTATTGTGTGCATCTGGTTCAGGACTGTAAAAAGTGACCTTCAAGGCTGTCCCATGTCTCTCTAACCAAACACAGTAGTTTCATTCAAAAATGTAGTTTCCCTTCAAGATGTGCAACTTACTAATGGCTTGATGCCTGCTTAGGGAATGGAAGCTTTTATCAGCATGGACTAGGTATTAGTTTTGTGGGTGTGGCTGTTATTTCAGAAGAAATGTAATGTGAGAAAATCAGAGACAGTAGCATGCCTTATCAATCAGACACATGAGAATTCTGTGTACAGTTAATTGAAAAACATCCCAACTGTAATATTTTTAACTGCCTGAAACAAATCATTACATCATAGCAGGTGGTGTCAGTTTTGACAAATTTGCGTGGTAGAAATAAACCAGAAAACACCTAATTCTAGTTGCTCTGTCAGTTTTGTATGATTTTGTGTGATCCGTTCAGACAGAGATTCATTTTGAAATTCTTATGATCACAGATATTTTAAAAGCTATAATTCTGCCATTTGTGAGATTTGCTATGTCTCCAGTCCACAGAATCCTAATGTGGATATCTTGTGTGTTTCAGTTGTTGAAGGGCTAGCTTTGCTGGATTTGGGTGTCTCACCCTATTCTGGAGATGTCTTCCATGAAGTAAGTGAACGTGTTTCATTTTTCTAGGATAATAATTCATATTATTTTATCTTATATACTTACACAGTGCCTTTAAATGTCCGGCTATGTGTGCGTGTACTACTGTGTGAATTTCAAAAAATAAATAACTTGATTTATAAACTTCAGAATCATGTAGTTGTCTGTGTAACAAATATATGCATTGAGTAGCCCTGCTACAAAGTACCGTTCATGACAGCACAGCTGGCTGCTGCAAAATTGATTGACATTGTAACTGGTGATTATTACTGCATATGCAAAATTAAGACCAGGGGACTTCATTAGCTGCAAATATTCTGTTCACATGCAAATTTTCCTAGTAGAAAAGAGATCATAGAAATGCAGATATCAGTGTTATTGGCAGTCTGAACAGAATTGTTCTGGACAGAATTATTTTCATTTTCTAAACTTAATGCACTAGTGTATCAAGATAAGAAACAAACATCAGGTTATGACTCAATTCACAGGCGTCATCAACATATCGGCGTTGGGTTATCCGTGATCATGCATGTGCTGTGTGTCATCCAGGCTAGCACTAGTAACACTGGTACGGTTATTGGGTGGTGTGCTCCTGCATGTCCCTCCTACATTTTGCAGTAAGATCAATGCCACCTTTGACATCCTGGTGCTCTTCCTGCTCCTCCATGTGAGGGCCTTTATCCTTCAAGCACTTATGCATCTGAGAAAATTTGTGCACATGGGTAGTTGTATGTGGACATTGCAGCTGGGAGGTATGATTCCTAGCATGGGCAGACAGACTCACGCTAGCTCAGCTCAAGCTAACATGCTAAAAATAGCATTGTGGATGTTGTGGCATGGGCAGCGGCTTCAGCTAGCTGCTTGAACTTGGACCAGTGGATTGGGTGGGCTTGGATGCGGGCGGCTAGTCTGAGCTGCCACCTACGCAACAACATCCACGCTGCTATTTTTAGCATGCTAGCTCAGGGTGAGCTAGCGCAAGTCTGTCTACCCATGCTGGGAATCACACATCCCAGCTGCAGTGTAGATACACCAGCAAAGCTCATATGCATAAAAGTGTAAATGCTTGCAAGATCAAGGCTATGGTCAGCTGGAGGAGAAGGGTTCAGAAATAAACCTGTGGTGCCAGCATCAATGTAGTGACACCCTATAAACTGATTAATTCATTGCCTTCTTGGGGCAAACATTTTCTTTCCTTTTTAATGGCCTGATTTTGTGAATGCTACTGAGTATAGCTCTTAATGTTGTGAATAGTCTTAGTGAAGTAATTCGTACTTCTCATGGTACTAAGAGTTTGCAGGATTGGGGCCTGAGTTTGTAGGGGATTGATAAAATTTGACTGTGTCTTTCTCTTTCACTCTCTCTTAGACCCCATTAATAATATACTTGTTTCATTTCCTGATTGAATATTCTGAATTGGTGTTCATGGTAAGTGTTGCTTCAATCTTCTTTTTTTAAAAAACAAAATAACCTGTTCCAGGAATGCCCTTCTTTTTAAAAGCAAAAATATATTTAATTTTTTTAAATTATTGATTTTTATCCACCAAATCCTAAGCCCAGCTGAGGGATCATTGAGGTCAGTGAAGTGTTGAGAGTGCGCAGTTCCCACAGCTTCCATTCACATCAGTGAGAATTAAGGGCAATCGGCAGCTTTGTAGATTAGGCCCCTAATGAGCCCAAGAGCTATTTAGAAAGAAAGACATGTCTATACATAAGCATGCTCAGTTTGCACCTCCCTCTCCCTCCAAATACTAATCTTCATTAGAACTTCCTGCCTGGATAAATGTCATCAAGGGGAAAAACAGGGACTTGACACAAACCCCTAACGCTGACCTGAAAAGATAGGGGAGGGAGTTTTGTGCCCTATAGCAGTGGTTTTCAACATTTTTTCATTTGCAGATCCCTAAAAAATTTCAAATGGAGGTTTGGACCCCTTTGGAAATTTTAGATATGGTCTGGAGACTCCCAGGTTGAAAACCACTGTCCTAAATAAATAGGGTACAAACTCTGGTTTTCCATTGCAAGTGACTTTTAGTGAAGTATGTAGAGATTATACTTTCAAATTGTGGGCTTCTTATAGAAGTCAATGGCAATGCTCTGGGGAGTTTAGTGGGAGTAGGAGCAGGTTCTGTCTGAGCACATTAGAGTTAAAAACACTCATGTGTGACGGTAAATTATTTTGTCTATTCCATAATACAAATAAACAAAAATCACCTAGCTAATTGCATCTGTTCTCTACAGCTCTGATGACAAAGGCAATCTAGCACCTCTCACAAGGGCTAAAAATTGATTATAACACATGTATGGCAACCATTTCAAATTATTTGCTATGAGCCCTAGACAATTGATACTGTTATCTGGTGAGCAGTGGGTCAATTCAGGAGGCTGCTCTTCTGGTTCATTGGTGAACATGTTCTTAGCCACATGTGCAGTGTCTAACATGCTGTCTCTGCTGTGGCTAGATCAGTGGTTCTGTAACTCTCTTATCTTTTGGGCCACTTGATGAGAGACCTCCTATTTTGTGAACAGTTTCTCCTCTTCCAGTCCCCCACTTCTTGCTTCTCAAAATATTCACTTCTCTGTACCCACCAGGAAGGACTTAAAGAAACACTGCTACTCCATTGGCCATAGCTTAAGACCCGCAGGGCTAGAATCTGCAAAGATGTTTCCACCTCACACCCTGAACTATTACCAATAGTAACTCTGGTGAATGTTCAGTTCAGAGTATTGGTGCAATATGGCATGTGGTGGTTGCATTTGCTACTGTTTTCCTTGTTTGAGTGACCAGTCAGTCTTTGCTTGCTTTCCTTTCCTTAGATAACTGATGTGCTAACTGCTGTTGCCCTCTACTTGGCCGTCCAGGACTTCAACAAAGTTGTGGTAAGCAGACTTGCAGAATCTGCCGATCCTTGTTCTCTCGACCAGTGCAAGTGTATTTCATTAAATGAAAATGTGAAGCAAGTCCTGGTCTACTCAGACAATGCGCTTATCAATATCTACTGATTAGCAATAGCTACGAAATCAGCAAAAAGGTCAGCAAACATGGATGCAGAATGTGGATGAGTCACCATGGACCCTGTTAACTTCTGCTGTTACATGTGTTTCACGGGGGTGGCTTTTAAGCATGATGTAGGTATTGTGGTGTTACTCAAGTTAACGTAATGGCTGTGCAGTCATAGTTTTAATGATTATCTCTCACATGCATACCTCCTTTCATCTGAAAGGATCTTCAAGCATTTGAGAAACTGATATTGAAAGTATACCTTGGGATCAGGTCAACCATAAATGAAATGCAGCCACTTCTGGGGTGAAACATGGCAGCTGGTTGACCATACACAGTGATGAGATGCAACAGTTTAAGACAGGAATTGAGGACTCCTTTTCAGTTGTAGTGAGAATTTCAGGTGTGCAAAACTAATTACTGCTGTAGGGATTTGGCAGGACAGTGGAGCTCTCAGTCTTAGGCCTGTTCCCACTACAGCTTTTAACCAGTTACTCACATGGTTGGCTTTGTCTCCACACGCAGCATGGTTAATTTACAGACCAAAAAGTACCTAACAGTAAATATAAGGTTTATTAGCTGTAAAGAAGGTTGTAGTTTGAGTTCACATAATCCAGAATGGTGGAGGACCGATAATTCTGCTGCACTGGGCAAGAAATCTGACACCGAAGTGATTTAATCCCTATCATTCCCTTCAAAATATTAATAAATGGAATTTGAAGCTAGTGGCTCTCCCTGAGGAAGGTGTGCTTTCTTTCATAAATCACTTAATTGAGGCAATCTTTGCAAATAGGAGACTCTGTGTCTGTAACGGCAGCACAGTGTTCCCTAGTATCATGCTGGGACATTGATTCATTACCAATTTAAAGGAAGGTTACTACCATTTTCTGCAGCACCTATGTGTTCATTGGAGGTCTCTCATCTAAGCAGGGACCTGGCCTAACCTTGCTTAGCTTGGGAGAGCTGAAGAAATAATAGCACAGGGTGATATGGCTCCTGGTGTCTAAAAATCCTCACCAGTACAGCAGTTCTTCAGACTCTCTGTGGGAAGTTTCAGTAGATTTACAGATCACCTTCTTCACTTCTCTGGAGAACATATATATTTTAGTGGGGGAGATATGAAACATATTTTGGGTGCCCAGAGGAGATCTCTAACAGATGCTCTGAAGCAACGGGCATACACAGAGAGGCACAATCCTGAGTATAGCGTAGTGAATGGCTTTGTTTGTGTAGAACTTAGATGTTACATTGGGGGTTTTGTAAAGTTCACCATTCTTTGGTGACAATGCAGGCTTTAGAGAGTGCACAAAAGCTGCCATGTTGCATTTGAAAACACACTGGGCATTCAAAATGTACATCAAAATGACTCTTAATAACTGATTCAATAACTCCCTTGTTGCACACGCAAATCGAGCAAATATCACTATTGCTGTTACTTAGGGCAACAAAATAAACTAAACTGGAAGCTATTTTGGAACTATGAGCTGAAAAAGCATTAGGAAATTGTCCAGGAAGTGCGAACACTTCGTTTTTATTTGAGCTCCTATATCTCTCCAGTGCCTCTTCTGATTTCCCTGACTTGACAGAAAAATCCAAGTCTGGCATTCAGTCATGTCTCTGCAACTTCAAGCAGAATGGTTTGGGTCAGGCAAAGTCAGTAGGGAGGGGAGTCAAAATTGGGCTTGTTAAGCATACCTTTGTCCTAAGTATCAGGTGACTAGCATCTCTACATAGACATCATGGTGATGGACATGGTTGAAGACCCTAGATAGATACAGTGTATTTCCATGTCTGACAGCTTTCGGTCATTCTCTCTTGTTCAGTTTAAAAAACAGAAACTTCTAATAGAACTGGATCAGTATGCATCAGATGTGGCTGAACTCATCCGGACCCCGATGGAAATGCACTACATCCCCCTCAAGGTAGCACTGTTGTAAGTATTGCTTCTTGTAAGCAGATGCAAGAAACTTAGATTCCAAATCATCCCATGTTTTAATTTTTCTATTTAGGGGTTTCAGCATTTTAGTCAAGTATTCTCTTTAGTTACTTTCTCTTTCTAGGTACACAGAAAAAATGTGCCAAGCACTGTATCTCCATAGTCAAGCAACAGACAGCTAATGCTTCTCCAAATTTGTTTCACATAGTAAAATAAATTTTTTCAACCCGTTTCTATTGGGGTTGACAATGTACAGTCTCTAATATGGAGAGATTGTAGTGTCTCTGTTGTTTAGGTTTCTGTTAAAAGCCCAATTTTTCCTATCTTCTAACTTCTTCAAAACTAAACCAGTGCATCCAAAATGTCTGTTGTGTTCCCCTTCCAGAAGAGAGCTTTTTTTTTTTTTTTTTTTTTTGGGTGAAAGTTTAGGGGTAATTGGGCAAGGTATTCCCAGGGCATGACTGTTTGTTTGAAAACCCAGAAATTATTTTTAAGGGTCTGGGGTACTCGGTTTTCACCTAGTCATCTTTAATAACATTCCTCTGAGACATTATAAAAAACCCCATTATTCAGACCACATGCTCTAAGTTTTTGGAGTAAGTAAAACTCTAATTAAAACACAGTATAGGAGGCAAGTACTTAAAATGAAAAGAAACAAATCTATCTTTCTTGATCTGAATAAATCAGATAAACCTGGAGTCTGGAATTAATCAAAAGGGATCTGCCTCTTGGCTTTCCCTTACTATTGATGTCCTTTGATCAGAAGAAGGTTTTTCATAAAAGAAACATTAATGATTCTTTCCTGTCCTGATATGAATTGTATAGGTCAGTAAACCACCAACTCCCCCGGGGTGAGAAAGCTGAAACTTTCCTCTTTTTTTTTTTTTTCTTAACAAGGCCTATGAAAAGGCCAACCTTGGACTGTGAGAACCCAGTAGTATGATAAATATTCATAGGAGAGAACAGCTGGCAAATCATAATCCCCTCTCCTGTCTCCAAGGACTGACTTGTTACAATGGATTTTGGTTGATCTGCTGTCTAGTTTATTGATTCAATAAACTATCAGAGTGTTTCTTTGCTCCTTGGAGCCCAGATAAATTAGACCGCTGCATCATTCATTTCAAATTTTCAGAGAGGAGCTGGTATCTTTAAAATATGGTTGCATTCTGAAGAGTGACTCTCAAAGAGCATTGTGGGTTCTGTGTTTGCTATCTCTCGGTGATTACAGCTCAGATGTGCTCAGTTTACAAGTAAAAATTTTAAACTGCTAGCCCTGCAGAGTTACCCTGGGATCTGAGCATCAGCCTGGGTTCTCTGCTTCTCGCACATCCCACCTGCAATAAAGGTTTGTCAGATCAAATTAGGCCCTGCTGGGCACCTGTGCAGTCACATTGCCTTCAGTGGGGTTGCACAGGTGTAACAGACTTGGACATAGGAAACAGTTCTGTTTATGCACAAGAAGGAATAGAATCCATCTTGCTGTCTGTTTAGCCGTGTTGGCTCCTCAGGGCTAACAGGAGTAAAAAATGCAGCAGGAACTTATTTCAATCACTAAAGTCAGCATATGTGACTTTGAATACAAAGGGGGAGCAGACCAGCTGAGTAACAAGGGCCATTTTTATTTGATCACGTTTCAGAACAGAATTGCATTTTAAATGGGCTCTTTTCCTTCTGCCATCTCCTACTTCCCACTCTGCTCTCCCACAATCACCCCATCCTTCGCCATGACATGAAGTCCTGTTTACATACAAATGCAGCATCTGATTTTGCACCATTTGAAAGGCATCAATTCAGCTGCATCCCTTTGAGGTTGAGAGGAAACCATACAATGTAAACGTTTTAAATAATCAAAAAGAAACAGCACATCATTTCCATTTTCCTTTGATATTTCTCCCTTTGCTTTGGTATTTTTCTTTTTTTTTCTTTTTTTTTGTTTAATGGCATGAGTGTAATTGAGTTTTTATTCTTTTTCAGTTATCTCTTAAATCCGTACACAGTGATGTCTTGTGTTGCAAAGTCCACCTGTGCCATCAACAATACTGTCATTGCATTCTTCATTTTGGCTACAATAAAAGGTAATGCACTGGGACAATCTTGCCCCGGCTCACATCTTTCTATAAATATTTGAACTGTGAGCTATTGGAAATGCAATTAATACTAGACACATCACAGACTGGGTCAAGGCAATGTCAAAGGTCTGCTTTGAATCACTGAAGCAAAAGGCAAATACATAGTTAAGTACAAGGTCTGTCATCCCAATATGTGTAAAAAGTCTCTGGTCTTGTGAGGTGTGTCTACACTACACGCTCAGCTCAGGCTCGGACTCACGTTTGAGCTGAAGCCATCCTTCCATCCACACAGACACACACACAGTCTGACTCGGGTCAGCAAGGACTTGGGACCCTGGGTCCTAACACCCTGGTAGGTGTGGGAGGGTCGGAGCCCGAGTCCTGCAGTGACTCGAGTCCAACCCCTGTCATTTTGCAGTGTGGACACAGCTCAAGCCACAGTCTCCAGTCAAAAGGTCTGCATGGTGCACTGTGGACCCATTGGAACAGCTATTAGATTCAAGTCCAGCAATTGCAGTTATTTACAATCAGTGTGGCCGCTCAAGCACAGCCTGGGAAATGAGTCCACAAGCCTGGATCTCAGTGACACAAGTTTACAATGCAATAAAGACATTCCCTAAATATTGATTGATTCTTATGGCTGGTGCCCTCTCTTGGACAACTTTGATTATTTTTCTATTTAGAAACCAGTCTGCCTCTGTCTTTTATATTTTGGGGAGGAGGTGGGGCACTGTTGCTTCCTTTTTTTTTCTTTTCTTCTTCTTAAGGATATTTGCATGAGAGTTCACCTGTTTCTGTTGTCTAACTCTCACCTGCAATCATAACCTTGTTTGATATCGGCAAATTGTGGTGTTACGGACATCTGTAGCTTCAGAGGAAAGAGAAGCAGCAGGAGCAGATGAACTCTAAGGTAGCTGCCAGCCTAGTGTAATCTATTCTATATCTTCTACTATTTAAAAAAATTAGGGACACTGGCATAATGTTCCTTTAATCTCATAGTTGAAGCTAAATTTCTCTTTCTAGTCTAAGTCAGCATCAGCAGAGCATCTGGGCGGCTCTATAATATTCGCATAA
Organism: Natator depressus; assembly: GCF_965152275.1. NCBI lineage: Eukaryota > Metazoa > Chordata > Testudines > Cheloniidae > Natator > Natator depressus. Next base: position 26,113,229 of record NC_134246.1, read on the forward strand.
GAAGATAGGGATTTCTCTAGTGGCCCAGACCAGTGATCAGTCTATTCTGTTATCTTGTGTCAAATAGTGGCCAGTAGCAGATGCCTCAGAGGAAGAAGGGACAAACTTCAGAATAAACAATTACAAGCTAATATACCTGTAAGGGAAGGTTCTTCCTACACCCCTATTTGGTTAGTGGTTGGACTATGCCATTGAAGCAGGGGAGTTTATATTTGAAACTACATTTGCAAAAATAAGTGAACAAGATCCACTTTGGTGTATTGCTCTATAATTGTTCACCTACTTAGCGATACAAAAGTTGAATAATTCCCAGTGAGCTGCTCTATAGCAGTGTTTCCCAACGACTGGTCCATGGACTGACGCCAGTCCTTCAGAGCTCCCGGACATATTTTAGAAAGATGACAAGCCAGTCCCCAGTATCGAAAGGTTAAGAAACACTGCTCTGTAGTAATTGTCCCATGTGCTTGTTTCCTGAATCAGTATGTGGCAACCTCTAGTGTTGAAAATGTGTTCAGGGGGAGACTCAGATTATGGGTAAAAGATTTTCTTGGGAGTTTTTGATATAACGATAGATTTCTGCATAGCAAGCCTTTGCACATAGATATCTCTAATCTAATACTCACTGAAGCAGAGGACATGTAGGTTTCTGTCTAGGAGAATGTAGTTGTGAAAGGGAGAGGATTCTTCATTTTAGAGATCCCAGTGAAGGGTCTGTGCTGCTCATTCTCTTAAAGAGGATGGAAGTGAAGGAGAGAAGCTTATTTGTGTTTGTGATGCAGAGTGAACTAGTGTGATCGACTGGTTAGCCCTTTGGACTGAGCCACGACTCCTGCTTTCCAGTCCTTTCTTTGCCACTAACTTTGAACAAATTAATTAGGCCAAAATGTTCAGAAGTAGCTCCTGGTCAGAGGTGCTTTCTTTTATTGGTGTCCAACTGGAGATGCCTTGGGCCTGATCTGAGCACCCACAATTTCAGTTGAAGTTGATGAGCAGTGCAGGTACTCAGCAGTTAGCTCAGCCCGGAGATATCTGAAATTGGGCAACCAAAAATGTAGGCATTCAAAATTGGAGGTCACTTTTAATATTTTTAATTCAGCTCTGTGCCTAAATTTCCACATCTGTAAAATAGGGCTAATGCTACTTCCCTACCCTGACTTGTGAGGCTCAAGTAATGTTTGCAGAGCACTCTGAGACATTCCAGTGAAAACGGGCTCTCAAGTGCACATTGTTAATAGAACAGCTGCTTCATGCAGAAATGACTCCAGACTACACATTCTTCCACATAAATAGTGACTGACCTCTATGTATGAGACTTGGGTTATATGAATCTCTCTAGGTAAATTATAGGGATATAAACCACTTGCATCAATTATTGTTCCATGCTATTGGCTGTTTGTCAGAGCCCTTCTTCTTGTCTCAATGTCCCTGTAATACAGAGAGGGACAAGCTCCAGAACACACTGAAATAGTTATTTTTACCCCTTCTAATTGCTTGTGGTGTTCCGATGATCACAGCTGGTACTGTGCAGTACTTCCCCCAATTTGAGCGGTGACTCGATATTTAAAGGACTCTTTGAATATGACCCTCTTTATGATCATGGTTTATTAACTGAGGTTTGTTTCTTCCCTGCAGGTAGTAACCTCCTCAGTGCTATATTCCTGGCTTTAGCAACATATCAGTCATTGTATCCTCTCACCTTGTTTGCACCAGCATTGCTGTATCTTCTACAGGTAAATAGTCTCTTAAGAGTAACTGTATTGGCTGTAACCTCTGACATCCTATGCAGGGCCAGTTCCTATCAGCCAGCAATGGTGGTCCTGTGTCTAGGTGGAGAGAGGAGATTGTTGCTGTGAGATTCAGTGGCCAGTTCTCAAGATCTGGAAGGAAAAAAAAAAAATCTCATCCTTCCCCAGGCCAGTGGAGGTTTAACATCTTGCAGGAGTCGCATGGATAGGAGGAGGAAAGCAGAAACTCATTTACTCCCTGCCTGCAAATTTGCAGGCAGTTCTCCTTACTGAAACACAAAGCTGTGTTTGGTGTTACGTGACCACCAAAGAGAATTTTGGAGCAGCAGAGTTTCTTCTATAGTGACTCAGCCTCAGTGCCATAAGGTATAGTGACAGTCCTTTTGCCTGAATCATCCAGGCCCAACAATGCGCTGCAAAAGGCAGTGATGATGTCTAACTTGCCCCACAGTGCCAGGCATACACTTACGGTACTTGCAAACATCTGATTTCCCCAGCCTCATTCCTCCTCCATTAACAGAATGTTGATCAGATTGCACCAGGGATTCTGAAGAAGATGGTATCCTTAATTATTCATGGATGCCCAAAGTACTGCAAGACGAACACTGAGCCGCAAAGCAGATTAATTCATCAATAGGCCAAGAGCCACCTTCCCAAGACTGGAAAGGGGTATTAAAGTGAAGGCAACTCTTTGCTAATGAAGTAAAAGACAAATGCATTCTGATAGCTACTGCAGAGAGCACAAAGCTGTGGAATAGAGAGGATGATGTAAAGAGACTATTCATGTTCACTGGAAGAAATGATAATTCACTGGAAATGGGTGTCTACCTACTAATCTAATCTGTTTCTCTAGGTCAGGGGCAGGCAAACTTTTTGGCCTTACGGCCGCATCAGGTTTTGGAAATTGTATGGAGGGCTGGTCCCCAAACAGCCAGGCGTGGCCTGGCCCCCCTCCCCTCCCCACCCCTCCCGGGACTCCTGCCAGACAGACACAGACAGACACACACACACACACACAGACACACACACATGCTCCCTGTCCCCTGACTGCCCCCGCCCTTGACTGCCCCATGCCTCCCCATCCAACCCCTCCTCTCATTCCTGACTGCCCCCCCCCCGGGACCCCTGCCCCATCCACACACACACACCCCACCCGCTCCCTGACCCCTGACTGCCCCCACTGCCCCATCCAACCCTTCCTCTCATTCCTGACTGCCCCCATTCAACCCCCCTGTTCCCTGCCCTCTGACCGCCCCAACCCCATCCACACCCACGCCCCCTGACCACCCCCCTGAACTCCCCTGCCCTCTATTCAACCCCCCCTGCCCCCTTACCGTGCTGCCTGGAGCACCGGTGGCTGGTGGCGCAGCTGCACCAGGACAGGCAGCAGCGCCGCCTGGCTGGAGCCAGCCACGCACTGCGCAGCACAGAGCACCGGCTCAGGCCACGGCTCTGCAGCTGCGCTGCCCCAGGAGCTCACAGCCCCGCCGCCCAGAGCATTGCGCCGGTGGCGCAGTGAGCTGAGGCTGCGAGGGGTGGGGCGGGGCTAGTCTCCCAGGCCAGGAGCTCAGGGGCCGGGCAGGAGGGTCCTGCGGGCCACAGTTTGCCCACCTCTGCTCTAGGTGCTCCTACCGTACCCATCACCATGGTATTCAGTATCTCCCTTTCCTTTCCCTTTGTCTGGGGTTTCAGGTGGCTTGATACCTGTCTTAAGTCTTCTGCTGATGTTGTGAGAGGTGACTTGACCAAGAGCCTAAATCATAAAGGGCCATATGGAAACTGATCAGTTGCTCATTTCATCTAGCTGGGAAAGCAAGGGGATGCTCCAAGGAAAGGCTTTGGATGCTAGTGAAAGGACTCTTACCCAGCATCTGTACAGAGATTTATCAGTAGTGTCTGAAAAAATCTTGCCAGGTCCCAGATGACTGTCCGTCATACATTTCTACTGACATGACTCCCTCTGTGATTCTACAGTGGATGTTCATTACAGATTTCCCTGAAGCCCATTTTCAATTTCTTTAACTTTGAAAGAAAATGGAGAAGAGTCACTTACAGACTCTTCCTCCTTCCCCCTGTGTAAATGTCTTTCATTTTTCTCCAAAACATCCAGAAAATTTCATTGTTGTTTTAAATCTTCGCTGTAATGGAGCATCTACAAAGTCAAAACTATTTGTTAAATCTGAAAAGAGACCCTGCTGTTCTTTGGGGAGCAGTGAGTTCCCTGCATATGGTCCCAGTTATGCACTTCTCTTTATTTTAAGCAAAACATCTGCATGGCAGTTGCAGAGCATAAGCGTAGTGTTTCCAGAGATGGTGACCTGGGATGATACGCGAACATCTAATGACTTTGGATTTATAAGGGGACTTTCAAAAGCATTCAGAGCTGCCAAAGGATGTTCTGTTTATCAGGATTTCTTGTTGCACTTCACTGCCTCCCTTGTGAGGTTTGTACAGAATTAAATGGGTGCTCTCCTGCACTTTCTGTCTGTCCTGCCAAGAAGTCTGTGTAAATTGGCTTGAGATGTTCCGGAAAGTTTTCTGATGTTAAATCTGCCATGGTTCAGAGGGACAGAGCACCCTTCCATCAGAGCCCTTTACAGCCATGAGTCAGAATAGCCTCTCAGGACCCTGGCAAGGCATGTACAGTACAAATGTGGATGTCAAATGGCAAAGCAGCTTCACTGATTTAGAGCTGCTGAATTCTGGTAGAGCTTCTGTCAGAGGTGACCCAGATTTCCAAACCTGGCGTGCCTGCTTGGCTGCACAGTTACCAAAATTCTGCACATACATCAGGGAATCACACACACCGCATGGCCCCTTATGGTTACTTGAATGCGAAATTACCTGACTTTTCAGGCACAGTTCTGAAAGTACTGGACAGTGTGTGTGATTTGATTGGCCAAGGCAGAGCACACTGGAGCAGAGTGTGCTGAATGCTGCTACTCCCATTGTAGCAGGGCCAGTATTTGCTGCTTTCTGTCAGGTCTTGTTAATAGAAATCCACAGGATGTCCTCTTATTTTCCTTGTTTGTGTTTTGTTTCCAGAGTCAGTTCATACCAGTGAAACTGAAAAGCAAAGGCTTCTGGTTGTACACCACGCAATATACAACGCTGTATCTCTGTAGCTTGGTGGTGATTGTCTGCCTTTCGTTCTTCCTCCTCAACTCCTGGGACTTTATCCCATCTGTGTATGGTTTCATGTAAGTAGTTGTAATTTGTTTTCTGGGAATGCCCATACTATGATAGGCATTATCCATGCATACCAGAGACCCATTCCTGTCCCAAAGAGCTTTTAGTCTCAGGAAAAATGTACCAGCAATGCAAGGGAAACAAACACACACACTAATAACAAAAATATATAACCCAAGTTCCATTAAACCATCACAGCAAGAACTAAAGCAGTGGCACTTAACTAGGGGTACGTGTACCCCTGAGTGTACAGCGGTCTTCCAAGGGGACGTCAACTCATCTAGTCATTTGCCTAATTTTACAACAGGCTACATAAAAAGCACTAGCAAAGTCAGTTCAAACTAAAATTTCATACAGACAGTGACTTGTTTATACTGCTCTATGTACTATACACTGAAATATAAGTACAATGTTTATATTCCAGTTGATTTATTTTATCATTATGTGGTAAAAATGAGAGTAAACAATTTTTCAGTAACCGTGTGCTGTGACACTTTTGTATTTTGATGTCTGATTTTGTAAGCAAGTAGTTTTTAAGTGAGGTGAAACTTGGGGTACACAAGACAAATCAGACTCCTGCAAGGGGTACAGTCGTCTGGAAAGGTTGAGAGCCACTGAACTAGAGAAGACTAACTAGGTGGGGAGAAGGTACTGGAGTTTCTTCAGTCTCCCTTTAATTAACTAGAAGTTTCTTGGCATGTGCTTTGGATTAGCCAAATTGACCAGTAGGTGTCACTGTTGGTGGACTCCACAGGAGTAAAGCTGTAAGTGTGTTTAACTGTATAAAATGGCCTTAAAGAGACATTAAGGAAAAAGTTAGATGATGACGTTTAAATATCTTGGGGATCATAGATGTTCAATAAGTGGATACAGCCTTTTTCTTGTACACTCTGCCTCAGTTTCATGTGTCACCTTCAGTTTTGTACTGCTGCGATGAACTTTCTCAGACTAGTTAAAGATGCAACTAGTGCTGACAGCTAGAAGGACTGACACCAACTATGGAGGGTGATTTCCCTCCCTGAGTTTTCTCCCCTTTGGTTTCCTCACAATGCATTGTAAGACATAGCACTCCACCACCACCTCTCCTTCCAGTGGCACACACAGATTCAATAATTTCATAGAAGCAAGTAAGTCAAATACCAACTGCTTTAAAATGTTACCTTGATTATTCTCTTTAAATTTCAGCCTTTCCGTTCCAGATCTGACTCCCAACATTGGCCTCTTCTGGTACTTCTTTGCAGAGATGTTTGAACACTTCAGTCTGTTCTTCGTGTGTGTATTTCAGATCAATGTCTTCTTCTACACCATTCCTTTAGCAGTAAAGCTAAAGTAAGTGTATTTATTTGCTATCCCTTTTGTCTCTGTGATCTGCCAACCTAAGGAGTCACTACTATCCTGTCTCTGTTGGCAGGAGTGGGAATGATAGAGGCTTTCTCTTCTTGATATACTTCCTACACCAAAAATGATTTCAGCCCACAAAGCCCGCTGTTATGTTACTGTCCAGTAAAGACCCGTGTAGGTCAGTGTCGGACATCTGGAGCTGTGAAATGAAAAAGAGCAGAATTAGGTTTTATATCAGCTCTTTCCTTCTCACTTCCTAAAGTGACGGTGCTCTTCTCTCAAGGAGGGAAGGGTGTTAAGTCTTTGGTGTACTGAAAATGTACCTCATATCCTTTAAAAACCCTGCATTTTTTACTTGTTCCCTAGAATAGTGGGATGCAGCCTTTTCTGTAGAGAAGCACATTGCTTCATGTAACACTGGAATGTACAAGATACTCAAACATTCCAGGGAGGTAATACTGCAGAATGGTTAGAGCAAGGGACTGGTTGCCAGGACTTCATGGATTCTGTTCCTGGCTCTGAATCAGCTCTGTGGCCTGGAACAATTTTGCTACCTCGTCCCATGCCTTAGTTTCCCTATTGATAAAAAGGGGATAAGAATATACCACCTTCAAGGCAGAAGCTGTGTGCGGCTCAGTCCATTAATGTTTGTAAAGTGCTTTCATGAAATGCTCTGTGCAAGGACAAGATCGTCTTAATACCTGGTTTTCTGAGGAAGGTGCTGCCCTCGTTGCCTGTGTCAAGGCTTGGGACTGTTGCTGCTCCTGTAAGGGGAATCGTGGAAGCTCCCACACTTCTCCCCTCCTAGCATGCACTGTCCTCTTCTGCTATGGAGCTATGAAGATTGTTTCATTGCAGATTGCCCTAGAAGTGCAGGCAGTTTTCTGAGGTAATAGCTGATGTGTGTTCCCTGCCTCTGTTGGAGCCATGCCATTCCCTCCCTGTCTGCCAGTGTGGAAGGCTAAGAATAGTGTGTGATCATGGGTGGTGACAGGCAAACACAACCGTGCCCTGCGAATTCAGAGTGAGGAAACATCTCCATATCTCTTGGCTGTAAGGCATTAGCATCACTGTGGGGCCATAGGTGCTGGAGCCGGGGGGAGGAGTGGGGAGTGCCGGTGCCCCTCCACTTTTGAGCACTTAAGCTTGGCAGGGGCACAAGTGGGGACCCTGAGGGTCCAGGCCCCCCACTTGGCCTGGATCAGAGCTGGGTGGCGTAATGGCAAAGTCCCTTCCCTGCTGGCATGACAGAGGGCAGCTGGGCCAAATTACAGTGAGTGGCGTTGTGACCTGGCGCATAAGAGTCACAACTCCAGTTGTTCCCCCCCACTTTTGCAGTCTTTCCAGCATCCCTATGCAGGGCTTCCCAGGACCAGCGTTTCCCAAGACCAGAGGTGGGCAAACTATGGCCCACGGGCCACATCTGGCCAGTGGGACCCTCCTGCCCGGCCCCCTGAGCTCCTGGTCCGGGAGGCTAGCCCCCGGCCCCTCCCTTGCTGTCCCCCCCCATTCCCCCGCAGCCTCAGCTCACTGCGCCGCTGGCGCAATGCTCTGGGCGGTGGGGCTGCAAGCTCCTGGGGCAGCGCAGCTGCACAGCCCAGTCTGACCTGGCGCTCTGTGCTGCGCGGTGCGTGGCTAGCTCCGGGCAGCGCGGCTGCCTGTCCTGGTGCAGCCGTGCCACCAGCCACCGGTGCTCCAGGCAGCGCTGTAAGGAGCAGGGAGTGGGGGTGTGTGGTCAGGGGGCGTGGGTGTGGATGGGGTCGGGGCGGTCAGAGGGCGGGGAACAGGGAGGTTGAATGGGGGCAGTCAGGGGCAGGGGTTCCAGGAATAGTCAGGGGACAGGGAGAAGGGGTGGTTGGATGGGGCAGAGGTCCCAGGGGGGCAGTCAGGAATGAGAGGATGGGGCAGCAGGGAGCAGTCAGGGGCAGGGGTTCTGGGGGCAGTCAGGGGACAGGGAGCCGGGGGGTGTGGATGGGGCAGGGGTCTGGGGGGGGGGCATCAGGGAACGGGGGGTGGATGGGGCAGGAGTCCCGGAGGGGGCCATCAGGGAACAGGGGGGTTGGATGGGGCAGGAGTCTGGGGGAGGGGGCATCAGGGGGTGAGAAGCAGGGGATGGGGGCAGGGGCCAGGTCATGCCTGGCTGTTTGGAAAGACACAGCCTCCCCTAACCGGCCCTCCATACAATTTCCTGATGTGGCCCTCAGGCCAAAAAGTTTGCCCGCCCCTGCCCAAGAGGTTGCTGCGGTGAACCAGACTTCTCCAGGATATTTCACAACATCCTCTCCCCTTCTTCACCAGTACTAAGAATAGCTGTGCTGGGCCCGTTCTTACAGCTGTCTGGGAACTGGCTGCTGTCTGTGCTTTAGGAGTCCTCTCTCTTTAAGAACATGTCAGTCCAGTTTCAGCCTTGCTTTTTGAATGTTGTATAAACAGCTCTAAAGACCAAAAAAAAAGCTCTCATTGTGCCTGAAGCATGCAAGGTTCCAGTGCCATAGTCTGAAAGTCAAATATGAAGGTCATTCTGGAACATTCAGTGTCTCTCTTCTTTATTTTAATTTTTTTTTTCAGTACTGCAAAGCCAGTTCGTTTGAATTAAAAATAGGGCTGTCATGAGATTAAAATATAATTGTGATTAACCGCACAATTAAAAATTAATCATGCAATTAATCGCACTGTTAAACAATAATAGAATACCATTTATTTAAATATTTTTGGATGTTTTGTACATTTTCAAATATATTGATTTCAATTACAACAATGAATACAAATTGTACAGTGCTCACTTTATATTTATTTTTTTATTACAAGTATTTGCACTGTAAAAAAACAAAAGAAATAGTATTTTTTCAATTCACCTAATACAAGTACTGTAGTGCAATCTCTTTATCATGAAAGTTGAACTTACAAATGTAGAATTGTGTACAAAAAAAAACTGCATTCAAAAATAAAACGATGTAAAATTTTAGAGCCTGCAAGCCCACTCAGTCCTATTTCTTGTTCAGCCAATTGCTCAGACAAACAAGATTGTTTACATTTGCAGGAGATAATGCTGCCCACGTCTTGTTTACAGTGTCACCTGAAAGTGAGAACAGGCATTCTCATGGCACTGTTGTAGCCGGCATTGTAAGATATTTACTTGCCAGATGCACTAAATATTCATATCCCTTCCTGCTTCAACAACCATTCCAGGGGACATGTATCCATGCTGGTGACGGGTTTTGCTGGATAACAATCCAAAGCAGTGTGGACCAACGCATGTTCATTTTCATTATCTGAGTCAGATGCCACCAGTAGAAGGTTGATTTTCTTTTTTGGTGGTTCGGGTTCTGTAGTTTCCACATCGGAGTGTTGCTCTTTTAAGACTTCTGAAAGCATGCTCCACACCTTGTCCCTCTCAGATTTTGAAAGGCACTTCAGATTCTTAAACCTTGTGTCAAATGCTGTGTCTATCCTTAGAAATCTCACATTGGTACCTTCTTTGCGTTTTGTCAAATCTGCTGTGAACGTGTTCTTAAAACGAACATGTGCTGGGTCATCATCCGAGACTGCTGTAACATGAACTGTATGGCAAAATGCAGGTAAAACAGAACAGGGGACGTACAATTCTCCCTCAAGGAGTTCAGTCACAAATTTCATTAACGCTATTTTTTTTAATGAGCATCATCAGCATGGAAGCATGTCCTCTAGAATGGTGGCCGAAGCATGAAGGAGCATATGAATGTTTAGCATATCTGGCACATAAATACCTTGGAATGCTGGCTACAAACGTGTCATGCCAAATGTCTGTTCTCACTTTGTGGTGACATTGTAAATAAGACGAGGGCAACATTATCGCCTGTAAATGTAAACAAACTTTTGTCTGAGCGATTGGTTGAACAAGAAGTAGGACTGAGTGGACTTGTAGGCTCTGAAGTTTTACATTGTTTTGTTTTTGAGTGCAGTTATGTAACAACAAAAAAATCTGCATTTTTAAGTTCCACTTTCATGACAAAGAGATTGCACTACAGAACTTGTATGAGGTGAATTGAAAAATACTGTTTCTTTTGTTTATCATTTTTACAGTGCAAATATTTGTATTCAAAAATAATATACACTAATTTCAATTACAACACAGAGTAGAATATATATGAAAATGTAGAATAATATGCAAAATATTTAAATAATTTCAATTGGTATTCTATTGTTTTAACAGTGTGATTAAAACAGCGATTAATCGTGATTAATTTTTAATCGTGTGAGTTAACTGCAGTTAATCAGCAGCCCTAATTAAAAACAAACTGTGCTTTAGAGCCTGATGCTTTCTACATACTCTAGCCCTCTGTCTCATGCTTGTAAGGGAGACCAGGTGAGTGAGGTAATATCTCTCATTGGAACAAGCTCTGTTGGTGAGAGAGAGAAGCTTTTGAACCACGCAGTGCTCTTCTTCAGGTCCGACACGGCTACAACTACTTATGCTTGTAAAACAGGCAGAAAGCTGCACTGTGGAGATCCTTGTAAATATGTCTCTTATACGTGTACCAAATGCTTGCACTGTCATAAGTTCAATATATAGGTCATTATTTTCGCCTACAGCCTTTGACTGTGACACATACTTTCATTCATGGAGGAAGAGGTCTATTTGTGGAATGTGAATTGTAAAATACCCATACATATGCTTGTGTTGGAGTAGTTATGCAGGAAGCTGGCTGAATATTTCTGATTGAGGAGATGCTGAATTCTTACCCTAATACATATTGACCCATAGGTAGGGTTATGTCATACAGTAGTCAAAAACCTGGACTTGGGAGGCAGCTGGAGGGGATGCTTGATCACAGCTGGCAGTTAAGATGGATCATGCTGTGGATTGGACAGCAGGACACTCAAAGCCAGTTCTGTAAAGTCCTTCATTGCAAAAGTAAAGTAAAAGGTTCAGGAAAGTTACTAAAGGGTTGTGATAAGAACTGTGCCATTCTGTTTGAGAGCAGCCCAGTAACTGTCTGGATTTCAGATGGGACTGTTACGATGACTTGGAATGTATTCAGCTGCTGTTCTCTTATGCCACAGGGTGAATCTGTCAGGCAGTGAGCTTCTCAAAACAGTCCTTGTGGGGCAAAAGCATCTCAGAGTGAAGTAGCATTGGTTGCTCTTCCTACCACAACAGAAGGCAGCACTTGAAAGGCCTGGACACAACAGGATGATTGTGTAAATATGTGCAATGTGTATGTGCCCAAAGTATCCATGTGTAGGTACACAAATGCCCTTGGAATACTCCTCTGCAAGTTGACTCAATGCTTGCAGCCCAGCGCACTGGGAGATTTGCTGGGGAAGCAGATCAAGAGTGTGGAAGCTTGTAGGAGTCTGGCCACAGTATGTTCATGTGTCCCTGCCAATCCTGGGCACCAGCTTTCAGAGACAAATGCTGCTGCTCCTCCAGTACCTGTTATGTCCAGTCACTGCCTTTTTCCTTTCTCTAGGGAGCACCCCATCTTCTTCTTGTTTGTTCAGCTTGCCATCATTTCTATCTTCAAGTCCTACCCAACCGTGGGAGACGTAGCGCTGTACATGGCCTTCCTTCCGCTCTGGAGCCACCTTTACAGATGTAAGTTCTTTGTGTTTGATTCTTCCCTCCCTCCATTCTTCCACAGTCCCTGCGGCACTCTCAATCCAAACCTTGGTTTGTTGACATGGCTGAGGTGAGGGGCTTAGGTCAGCTCTACACTCCAGACTTACATCGGTATAACAGCATCACTCGGGAGCATGCAAAATCCACACTCCTGAGCAATGTAGTTATACCGACCTAACCTCCAGGGTTGAGAGTGCTATGTCGGCAGGAGAGCTTCTCCCATTGACATAACTACTGCCTCTCACGGAGGTGAGTTAACTACGCCAACGGGAGAAGCTCTCCCATCAGAGTAGAAGCATCTTCACTTAAGCGCTACAGCGGTGCAACTGCGCCAGTGCAGTGTTTTAAGAGTAGACCTGCCCCAAAACTCTTCATTGCAGGATGAAGATAGGAAAACCAGAAGAGGTCTGGGGCTATGCAATACAACTGCATGCCACAGGGGGCACTGTCCCTCTTGGACTGTCCATTGCTTGGAAGGAAACAAGTCTGATCAATACAAACCATGAACTTTGTGGGGAGAGTTTCTGACTTCTGTGAGCGACTTTCCCTCCTTCCTTGCCCAGGTTGTTCTGAGGATTAATTGCTTGTCTGTAAAGCTCTTTGAGATCCTTGCATGAAGGATGCTTCATGAGTGCAAAGTATTTATCATCATATCATTGATATAAAGTACAGGCACCCTTTGAATTGGGTTGGGAGTGTCTCTAATCTCAGTTTATGGCTCTGGTAATCTGAGCACCAGTCCTACAGTTAATCCAGTCACTAGAACTCTCCATTCTAACACTTAGTTCTGTGTTTTGTACAGTGCCTGGAACATTGGTGTCCTGGTCCAGGATGAGGGCTCCTAGGTGCTACAGTAATACAAATGATAATTCACAGTTGTCAGTTTGTTGTGTGAGAGATATCACACTCAAAATGTGTGCTGACTGGATCACCCCATTTAGCCAAGCCATTTGCTTAGCCTCTCTTAGACCACAAAGACCCTTTCTAGCCCCTGAGCATTGGACTTGGTATAACGGTCAGGTAGCTTTCAGCTCATTTTCACAGGCTCCTATTCCATGACGTACCACCTCAGGATGACTTTCAATGTCTGCTGAGATAATGTTTCAGCAGCTAATGAGCCTGGCAGTGTAACATTCCAGGAAAATTTGTGTTGCTTCCTGGAGTGACTGGTTTGGGGTGGCTACGGCAGTCAGTACCAGCCAACCCTGCCTGGCTGTTCTTTGGATTGTGTCAATCCATTGCTAACCCAAACATGACCTCAATTTCCTTAATAAGCAATTTCAGCCTTAAGACAAAAGGGCCTAGTTAGGCCTGGAAATGTGAAACCTCCCATCTTTGTTTCCCTTTGGCTTTTGTAATCCAAAACTAGGGGGGTTGGTTCACAAGACTCACACCCTCGCCTCGCCTCTCCGCTCCAGTTATTTCTATGAAGCTTTTGAAATCATTACAAGTTATGTTGTTTGAAAATCCAAGCTAATCCTAAAACCTCAAAAAGGAACAAGAAGAAGAATGAAGAGGATTGAAAGGTTATGTAGTCAGGGCTTCATTATAGTGACCCATGGCTGGTTCTCTGTAGCAGCACTAGCTACTAGTAGGTGGGGCTTTTTACCTCCTTTGAGGACAGCTGCTCCTCCAGTCTTGGAATTACTATAGCAGAGGATAAAACAGCCTTGATAATATAGCCCAGTAACTCCATCAGTTAGACTTGATCCCTTAGGCAGCCAGGCCTGATAGACCGAGGCAGCACGTTTCCAAAACATCTTGGTTCAGCGTGGGTGAGCTGGGAGCTCCAGGCACATATAGCCAAGGGACCATGGCTACCCGAGAAGGACAATCATGGTTCAGTACCTCACTGGAGGCTTTTAAGAACAGGTTAGACAAACACTGGTCAGGAATGGTCTAGTTATTACGTAGTCCTGCCTTAAGTGCAGAAGGGTGGATTACATGGCCTGTTGAAGTCCTTTCCAGTCCTACACTTCTATGATTCTATTATCCTGCAATGTCCTATTATAGTTATGAAAAGGGAATTAATATATTAAGGGGAGAATGGTCTGCATCCTTTATGACAACATTGGCAGCCAGTTGGAAAGCTCCCCTGGGTTCCAGGCTAATCCAAAGTGATTTGGGTACCTTCAATAATTGATCACTTCGGCTCTCCTGTAGGCAAGCACAGTAACCTGATTGGATGCTGGGGTGAGGTGCAATATCCCTCTCAGAGAATGAGCTTTAATGGCTCTTGAATAACCCAGAGACACTGCCCCTGCTGCTGTTGAGGGGTCTCTCGCTTTTGCTGTCATCAGAGCAGCACTTGCTGGAAACCAGGAAGTAGAAGCAAGAGCCGCAAAAGGGGGGATTCAATCTAAAATTAAACAGGCAAAATTATTTTCTTTTAAAGAAAAATCCCAGTTGTTTTATTATCCGCAATAGTGGGATTCAGAGTAACAGCCATGTTAGTCTGTATTCGCAAAAAGAAAAGGAGTACTTGTGGCACCTTAGAGACTAACCAATTTATCTGAGCAGTAGCTCACGAAAGCCTATGCTCAGATAAATTGGTTAGTCTCTAAGGTGCCACAAGTACTCCTTTTCTTTTTGCGAATAGTGGGATTATTATAGCAAATATTTATCATTACGAAAGGTTGTGCTGGTGGAGAGAAACACCCTCTAATTAGTGCCTCCAAGTTGCTGGGTGGTGCTGTAGACATGCTAAGCACCATCCTCAGATGACGTGAGGTCAGCTGCTTGTTAGTATCTCAACTACACTGTTATAATATCCTTGTTTTTTCTTACAGTCCTTCGGAACATCTTTATCCTCTCCTGCGTGCTCATTGTCTGCTCCCTGCTGTTCCCAGTGCTCTGGCATCTCTGGATTTACGCAGGAAGCGCCAATTCCAATTTTTATTACGCCATCACGTTGACATTCAATGTAGGGCAGGTTAGTAAAATGAGGCAATTGGCAACACTTGTGCAGCACAGCTGGGTGCCTGGTTACATGACTGTCAAATAAGCGATATCTGGCTCTCAACTAGGGGTCCGGGGCCCCCTGGGGGGCCATGAGCAGGTTTCAAGGGATCCTCCAAAATAAACCAGAAACAGGGCCAGCATTAGACTCGCTGGGGCTCGGGACAGAAAGCCGAAGCCCAAGCTGTGGGGGGCTGAAGCCAAAGCCCGAGCAACTCCGCTTTGCAGGGCGTCCTGTGGTGCGGGGCCTCAGGTAGTTGCTCTGCTTGCTACCCCTAGTGCCAGCCCTGGCTTTTAAGCTACTGGATATGCATAAAAACAGTTGTGGTAGAGGTGGGCCGTGGAGGCTTTTATAGTGTGTTGGGGGACCTCAGAAAGAAAAAGGTTGAGAACCCTGTGTTACAGAATATGGTCCATTTTGTGCATCCTGCACTGATTGTAGCAAGCATCCTGACTTTCTTGTCAAGCTGAGATCGTCACTGCCAAGAGCTTAGTCACGAGGCTCTAACACATTAAGAAGAAGCAGAACTATTCTGTCTGATTACTTGAACCATATCTTAATGTTCTGTCCAGTTTATGCTGCAAAATATACAGCCTGTAGCTTGGAAACAGAGGAAGGATCCCAGGTGCCTGGTTTGGAAGCTGGCAGATTTGTAAAACAGCAGTAAAAACTTCTATTTAAGTTAACATCCTACAAAGGAAAGTTAATACCCAAAAGCACCCAGATAATCTTCTTTCCTCCTCTTGAGCTCAAGTTCTGCAAGGTGCTGGTCATCCCCAGCTATCATTGACTTCACTGAGATTGAACATGCTCAGCACCTCATGGGATTGAGACCCTTGTCCACAATTTCGGCAGCCTGCTAATTTCTTTTTCCTCTTTGTAAACTAGTATTTACCAGCAATAGACAGATCCCCCAAACTTCATCCACACTTCTCCCATTTACAGCTTGAGTGCAGAAAACTTAAAGGAGTAACTAAGCCATTCCATATTGCTGATCTTCACCGAGCCTTGCGTCAATTTCACATGCAGAACAATTAGACTTTGTTCGCCCTTTGAAGAAACTGAATGTTCTTTTCATGTTAAAAATTAGACCACCTCTAACATTTTGGCACTCTGGGTGTGTGTGCGTCACCTTGTACTAGACAGGCAAGCTTACTGAGAGGCCAGAAATGAGCCATTTGTGCAGTTAAAACACAGTAGATTTATAAAGGGCGAAAGTTCTGAAATGTGAAAGCAAACAGTGGTAAGAGTGGGGGTAATAGCTATAAAGATACTGATCAAAAAAGCATAATCAGTGGGTCATAGGAGAAATCAGGGGCAGATGGTGGTTCTTTAGCTCTCTAAATATGCACATTGCTAATGTATGAGGGGGTCAGTAAAACTGCAATTTCATGTAGCTTTGTAAATGGAAAGAAAATGCACAGAGGGTTGTGTTCTCAGTCTTACTGGATCACTTCAGACTTCCATAGTTTCTTGTGCAATTTCTATGCTCAGAAGTTTTGGCTGTCTGTTCTCCCAAACACCTTTCTGAACACCTGTCAGAAACAACCAATCCCTAGTTCAGTAAGCAGTTTCACCTCTTGTGCAGAGGAGTAAGTCTGCAAGGAAAGGCTGTCCAAATCAGCAGAGATGATTGGTCTGGAGAGAGGACCACAAGGTTGAAAGTCATGAATTCCTGAATTTTGTTCCTAATTGTTCCTCTGTCTGTAACTTTAGGCAAGTCATTTCCATTCTTTCTGCCTCCGTTTCCCCCTCTGTAAAATGGGAATAATACTTACCTGTCTCACAGGGGTGTTGCGGGGACTGACTTAAATTAACAGTTGGGAAGCACTTTGTGATCCTGGATGAAAGTTGATGTGGACATACAGAGCAGGAGTATTTGCCTGCTAGCTGGAAGGATCATCAGGTTTAAGACAGGAATCAGTGGCCTACATTGACTAATTTATCTTTCTTTCTAGTGGGCTGGGGAGACACAACAGAAGGGTTGGCAGGCCTCCTTCTTATGCTCCTACTAGTGCTTCTGTCCAAAAACAAGCCCAAACACAGGTGTGTGGCCTGAGTCAGCACCAGTGTCCACCTGCTGCTGTTAGACGTGGATAGCACTTAGTGATGCTAAGGATGGTGATTTAATTATGCTGATGTCTTAACGGTCCCAACTGGGACTGAAAATTAACAGTTGATTGATGATCACTGTAGGAAGCACATTTGTCTGCTGAGTGGCAGACTCCAGCTGCACACGTTAACGTGCCCACCATTCCTACTGCTGAAGTGTAGCCTACAGGTCCAGTGGGACCTCCAGTGAAACAATGGTAGGCAGCAATCTTCTCACATCCAGTGAGATTCTGCTTGTTTGTAACACAGCACCATGAGGGAAATTGTCCCTATTGCTGGAAGGGATGGGTTTAGTTTGTGGAAAGACCCATATCTCTGCTGGAGTCAGGGAGTTGGATTGCCTCAACAATGTTCCCAATACCTGACATAGCAAGTTAGCGCATTATTAAAAGTGATGACTCACTAAAAGCAAGATTTCAGAGTAGCAGCTGTGTTAGTCTGTATTCGCAAAAAGAAAAGGAGTACTTGTGGCACCTTAGAGACTAACAAATTTATTTGAGCATGCTCGGGGGTCGCAAAGTTATGCGACCCCCGAGCATGCTCAAATAAATTTGTTAGTCTCTAAGGTGCCACAAGTACTCCTTTTCTAAAAGCAAGATGTTTCCTTTGCCCTTCAGGTCACAAACAGATGATAGAGTGGTTCTCTAGCTGTCACTAAGCCCTCAGAGCTGCAGAAGGAGTGCTGTCTGCGTGCCTCCCTTTTTTCCCCTCCCACACATGTTTCTGTCCAGTGGATCCCTGTAGTCTCCCCATCTGACTTGACCTACCTTACCCCGCAATCTCCTGTGCGCTGGGATGCAGGGACCCTCTGCTACTGTGCTTAGTGGAAGGTAGAATGTGTGGAACCCTGTATGTGAACTCCCTGATCCTCCATGCAGACGGAGCCACATCAGTTCCATTGCACCCAGGCCCTAAGCACTCATGATAGGGTAGGAGTTGCCCCAGTGAGCGGTTGTACCTTCCTGTCTCTGTCGCCTTTTTTACAATGGCAAAGGCACGCTCGCTTCCCTTTTCAGTTCACTCTCATTCTCTCGGTAACTTTTCCATTTTTATTCTTGGTTCTAAACGTTGGGTTCTTTACACTGCATTCCTCATGCAGCTGGAAGGTACACACAGTGGGGCTTGCTGAGCTTTCTGCCAGTGTGAACCGTTCATCCTAGAAATCTTTAAGAAATGCTGCAATGTCTCCCTTTTTGGGACAGGAATATGCTGACTTGGCAGTAACTTCAGCGTTTTTCCTGGGGTTAATAGTCACGTGAACTGCTTCCCTCAGGTCATTAATCTCTAGGAATTGCCATGCAATAGCATGAGTATTGCAAGCTGAAAGCAGAGATCTCTTTACTGATGATGTTGGTTCAGTTGGAATGTATAGAGTATTACTAGATAATAAATGCCCTATACATTGTTAATTTAATTAAGTATTACAGGTTTGAATATAATTAAGTAAGGGGACCTTAAGTAACTTAGCTTGATTCGATTTATAAAGCGATGGTTAACGCAAAAGAGAAGTATATATTACCAAGTTTGTAGAACCATGCCTTGCAACCTGATGAGTTTTTTTTAAATACTGTCTTGGTTTTGTCTATTATACCCAGCTTGTTTAAGTTTCATTACTGTAGGTTTTTTTCCCCCAGCCTGCAAATATTTTATTTTAGTATATTTCCTAACTCATTACATTTATAAATGTCTAACTACATGACTGAACATCTGTGATTTGTCCTTCACATTTGGCTAACTCATACCTCTGTTATTGTGGTTAGTATGTTTAAAAATACGTATTAGTCTTAGGAAATATGACAAAGGTTGTCATAAGCCAGTACTTTTCCACTCTTAACATTACTACAAAGCATCATAGGACTCTTGCTTACAAACATGCTATAAAGCCTCTGGGAGAGCCTTGCCTACAAGTCAACAACATTCACCAGTCGGGTACCTTGAATCTTCACTTGGCATTCTGTTCAGCAGAATGTGATGTGATGTGTAGCATCCCTAACTTGTTAGAGAGGCATCCACAGTCTTGGCTGCTTTTATGACTTGACATCATGAGCGGGGATTTTCTGTTGCAGATAGCATAAGAGCTACAGAGACCAGCTTCCCCGCTGTTAGCGAGCACTGCCCAGTGTCACATGCCACATATTGGCACATAGTCCTTCTCCCACATAGATCCCTGAATGTTGTATCCCTTCGCATGACCATCACCCCTTTCTGTGATTCTTTCCCTGTGGCAGAGTCTGGTGGGAGACTCAGTCAGCAGAAGACCCTCTGCAGTGCTCATCCTCAGTCTTGTCACTTTTCAGTAGAGCTGAGTGAAATGCTTCAGACACAACTTGTTTTTTCCCCAAAGAATGCGGTTTCAGGTCAGATTGGCAGTTCATTTCAGCTGAAATTAAAAAAGGAAAAGTTCCAGAAATGTCAGAACAAATTGTATCAAAACAAAACATTTCATTTTGTGGGGCTAGATTCACAAGAGGAATAAGGTGCCATTCACAAAATGGAGGAGGGGAGGAGCTGCCATCACTTCCCCCCCACCACTAGCCCTGTAGTTAGGGCTCTCACTGGGGATGTGGGAGACCCACGTTTGAAACCTGCTCTGGAGTTGTAGGGACTTGAACCCAGGCTTCCCCCAGGTTAGTGCCCTAACCCCTAGACTATCGGGTATCCTGGGGTGGGGTTCTCTCTGGCTGTCCTGTTGAAGCTGTTCCACTTTGTATAAAATTCTTGAATGGCTAATGTGCCAGACAGGGGGAGAGAGTGACCCCATATCCTGGTGGTTAGGGTACTTCCCTAGGGGGAGACCCCTCTCCCATCCCAGGTGAGTGCCAATCCTACTGGGCTATTGGGCATAAGGGGATGCCACCACCATCTAGGCCTTCATTTCCTTTCCCTTTATAAAAACAAAGTTTAAAATACCCAAAACGTTTTTGTCTGATCCAAAATGGAATTTTTCTGACTTTTTTTCAATTCACTGAAAATTCTGAAAAAGTTTGTTTTGAGTTCAACCCTATTCCTGGAATTGACAGCGAATTGAAAAATTAGTTACTCTCACAGCTTTTCTTGTCAGGTCTGCTTTAAAAGGCAGGAAGGGTAGCACCAAAGCAGTCTTGACTGCGACCTCAGCATTCCTGTTGGCTTTGCAAGGACTCCCTTCCTGTCTTGACTTTCAGGTTCTCCCAGTTGCAGTTTCAAAACTGGCGCATCCCTGGGCTTTAATAATTCTGGCCTTCAGTGCTGTCCTGCAGATAGTATGTTGCAGTCATCAGAGGGCTGTTAATGACTGACCAAGCTGCATTCTGGCCAACCATCGTCTTAAAGTTCCAAAACACAAACACACAGTACCCATTAAAGCTTTAAACAGAAATAATTGCTGTCCTGAAATGAGCAGTTCCTTGGAAATCTATCCTTTTATTTATATTTTGGGAGGGTGCTGTGTCTGCAAGGTATCTAGAATTATTTTGCTGTTACATTCAAGAAAACAAATTGGAATCCGTTTTTCTGTCTGGCACCTTCAGTTTGATTAAGTGATGTGTAGGGTCATGCAGCAGACAATATCACTTTGTGCTGTGATGTTGTTAGAAGGTCAGGCCAGGTCAGTGCTTGAATAGGAGACCTCCAAGGGATGCCTAGGTGCTGCAGGTAGTGATGCTAGAGATGTGGGCCATGGTAACACTGCTTCTTTCTGAGTGAGTGCAGAACCAATACATCAGCATGGTACTAGGCTGTTGCAGGTGCTGTTGAGGTCCTGGCCACTTGTGATCATTAAAGTTTGCATGGAAATCTTTGGAGGGGGAATGGTCGTAAAAGTGACTTGGCCACATTCCAGCATGGGTAATTATGTTCTGCTCTCTTTAATTCCCTTGCAGTTTCAGCAAGACAAAGAATTCTTCTTCACTTGCTAACCGGTTGTATAGCTTTGCTGCATGTTGTTAAACAGCTTCCTTGTTTCACCCTGCATCTTATCACCACTTCACTAGTGGATGGAGTTATCCCTTGTATATAGTCTCCGTCTCCATTTCAGTTTGCAGCATGCCTGGGGAGCCAACAGGATGAAAAATAATGTGATAGTAATGCAAGAGCATGAATTGTCTGTGTGTGACCTTTGTTTGCTGAGCTGCCAAAAACCCTTTTACCCCTCCAGAGTGTTGCTGTGTAAACCTTTCTTGAGATCCTTGTGCACAGATTTCCTAGCCGGTGATACAGCAAGCCAGCAAAGCTTGAGTTGAAGGCAACTAATTATTTGCCCACTGATGTGGTCTGGGGGGAGCGGTGGTTTTCTGTCATTTAATAGTTATCTTGAGTTGTTTACATGTAGACTTACAAATGCAGCTGGCCAGTTTGGAAACATCCCCCTCCTCAGCAAGATGCATTACCAAGAATAACAGCAGTTACATAAAAAATAATACCTAGGGTGGTCATAAAGCTATAAATACTACATATCTGCATCCATTGAGGTCAATGGCAAAAGGGCCATTATGAGACTTTTGTACAGGCCTTATGAGACTTAAGTACAATTTCAAAAGCACCTAAGTTACTTAAGAGCCAGAGTCTCAGAGAAGATCAACAGGACTTGGGCGCTTTTAAAAATATTTCGTTAGTCATCTCATCACCCAGGAAGTATGTGTTTGTCATATGAGAATCATCTATCTTACAAAGTTATTTCCTTAACAAAGGAGGATCTTCAGTTTATATTGCATTAAATCCATTGATCAAATGCATTTTAACACAAAATAGAGTACAAAGTTAATCTTTGTTTTGTGAAGATTCTTTCATCTGTGTCTTAAAATACTTTTCAGAGTGTAAATAACAAGACAGAGAAAAATCAGATATATTAAGCAAGGAGAAAAGATCCATTTTCAGGTAGGTTATGGAAGTGGAGGAGTTATGAGTTATGTTAGAGTATAAGTGGATGAGACGTTGAGGTACAGGACTCCAAGGGCTGCACAGGAGAAGGTTCTTGTGTCAACAGCGGCAAGATTGTGTAAAGACAAGATTTGCACAGCTTTCCTTTTGTTATGTTTGTATTTCTTTAACTGTTCTTCAATCAGTTGAATGCATTTTGTGCCTTAAAGTGAAATACAGTAGGGCTTAGACCACTTTAATCCAAACTCTGCAGATTGCTGGGAGATTTCAGTTTTGAGGAGAAGCCAGAAAAGATGACGGATTTTTTTATTATTTATTTATTTATATCTGGAGCGAGTTTTAGGCTAAAGTTGGGATGGGGGGGAGATTGGAACCTTCCCCACAAGTAGCAGCCTCTCACACTCTGTCTAGCTGAAGGAGCAATGGTTGGTTGCTGTGCGTCTCAGAATCATACGGGCTCCTAAAACCTCTACTGGATTGTATTCATTTTCTAAAGGAAGAACAAGAGCAATCTCTAAGCAAAAACCCTAAGGCTAAATTCAAACAAAACATTGGAAGCAGTTTAAAGCTTTTGCTGTCCTGCTCAAGATACATTAGAAGTTGCTTATTACCCGCGTTCACATCACATCTGTTCCCCAGGGTGCTGTCCTCTTTTAACCCGTGGGCTTTTAGTGTAAGGTGCGTGCAGCAGTTTTTCACAAGCTGCAGCGTATCAGTACAAAGTTTAAAGGGTGTGGGAAATAAACCACCTCTTTGTAAGATCCCGTAACTCTTGGCTGTTTTAACAAGAGTTAACATGTCGCTGTAATGTCACAGGCGGACTTCTTTGGGAGCCTTCCCAAAAAGGAGCTGTGACTAGCACTTTGGTTACTGTCCGTGAGAGTGACATGTCACCGAGGTCCATAAAGGGAAGGAATGAAAATAGGGATTCCCAAAGGGTTGTTTCTTGTGCCTTTGTTTTTGGCATTTGTGATGTCTTCATTCACACTGGCAGGGAAGCCAGGGCATCTGCAGCTTGACTTGGCCAGAGCTGGTTATCTGAAGTGACTGGCCTCACTTCTCAGAAAGGCGAAGGGCTGCGAGGAATAGCAAAGGAGCAAAAGGTTGGGATTCAGGAAGCCCTGAGATCTAGCCTTGGCTCTGTCATGGGCGTTTTAAAGAATTTATGTGAGAGCAACATGTAACTGCCCCAGTCAGGGCATTGTACAGTCACAGTGTACTGAGGAGTTACTGTAGCCAAATTGCTTCATCTCTTTGTGCCTTAGAGTCTTCATCTGTAGACGATGGATAACAACATTCACCCACCTCACTGGAGAATGGTGGGGGCTGATATTCCGACAGCGCCTTGGCCATGGACAGGGCCATGGGTCTGTTACTGAGCAACTGGTCTTGGATTACTTTTACCATTATTTTGTGAGCTTCAGTCTCCTCTTGGGCCTGCCTTTTCCAGGGAGAAGCCCTCCCCCCTACTTGGGGTTGAGGGTTGCAGGGAGTTGGCCCACCCTGGGACTCTACCTGTTCTGTCCTTCTGTCAGGGCAGCAGTATTGTTGTTTTAACCATTACTCACGTGCTAATCAATGCCAGATTAGCGCTATTGTTGCATGCAAAAAGCTGTATTAATGCAACACTGTGGCTTAGATTATAAAGGCACAGAAATCAAGAAATCAAAGTTATGTTCCCTGCAGCAGTCATAACTCAGACCCCTTCTGTGCATTAAAAAGGTTCCATTAAAATCAGCACTTCCCAAGAAATACCGTACCATGGTGTCTAAGATACCCCGCTTACCTCCTGTTCTAAGTATACTGCTGTGTGGTAACTGATTATCGACTTTCTAAGATGGCCACTGTATAAAATTTGTATTCTAGGTAGTGGTGACTCTAGGGCTTCTAATATAGCTGTGCTGTTCCTGTGGGAAGTATCCCTGCATGCTCCATGAGGGGGTGAAATCTGAAGGGAGGCAGGTGAGACGTGCCTGTGTGATAGGGGACTGTGCTATTAGAGTAAAAGATTACCCACCCTGTGGCCATGTGCCCCCCCCACCCTCCCATCTGAGCTTTGCAGTGCCAGTCCCTCCTTGGGGCTGGTAGCCTTTTCGCTGTGCTGTCACACATGGGAGATTCAGCCCCAGAGCAATCTGACCTTGAACTTAATGTGTGCTCATCAGAGCACCCACTCACTTGTGTATTTATTTCAGCAGACAGCCTGGTCGGTGCACATTAAAATGCACTGTCACTAGTAATAGTACCTAGCTCTAATGTATCGCTTTTCGTTAGTAGATCGCAAAGCATTTTAAAAATGAGGTCAGTTTCGTTATCCCTATTTTACAGATGGGGAAACTGAGGCACAGAGCAGTGAAATGACTTGCCCAAGGTCACCCAGCTGCCCTTTGGCAGAGGCAGGAATAGATCCTAGGCCTCCTGAGTCCCAGTCCAGAGTTCTGGCCACTAGGCAACACTGCCTCCCTCACCAACAATTCTGCCACACCTCTGGGACTCCTTAGGGCGCCAGCAAAACTACACATATAACCTGTGATGGAAACCAGTTACAACACAATTGTCCCCGTTCTGTTTCGCCGTGTGGACTGGCCCTTACAGTCGGTCTGCCCTGTCATTAATAGCAAGAGGATGCTGCAGGCAGAGAGGTGTATTGCCCCATAGAGCACCATGTTACACTTCCAAGGATAGCTGAGAGGTAGAAATGCCATCCAGGGACTCTCAGCTCTCTAGCACGGAGATGTTTTCTCATTGCACGTATGATGCCGCTCTCAGAGTTGTTTGTCTGCAGCAGAGCTGTGTGTTCACAGGAGCGCTCGTGCTTTTAACAGTTGGAAGATGTGAATATTTCAGTCACGGGCCAAAACAAGTCTTTCAGCAAATGAGTGATTGTGAGTGATTTGTGGACTAACCTGGTGGTTCAGGACAAGGCAGATTTATAGACCATATTATACATTACTGTGGTGCCTCTGTATGAGGCTGTTGAAGCGTTTTCCAGATGTTAATGAGTTGATCCTCACAATCTCATGGCTGAGGTGATTAACCTCATATGGAGAATCTGGGGAACGCAGGGGCTGTGACTTGCCTAGGTTCTGAGTTCTAGTCCTGGCTCTGCCACTGGCTTGGTGTGGGGTCTGGAGAAAGCCACTTAACTTCTGTTTCCCCAACTGTGAAATGGGACTGTTCTGAGGCTTCATTAATGTCTGTACAGCACCCTGCAAGAGAAGAGTATCGTATAAGTGCTAGGCATTCCTGTCATCACTGAAATTACCCTGTGGGGAAAACCTGAGGTGGCTGTTACTGGCAGCTCTGGAGAGAGTGGGACCAGTTGTCGTGTGCGTCTCTCTTTTCCTAGAATATTGCAGTGTCTGACAGGTCACCCTTGTGGCCAGTAGGACTGCAAACCCTTCCTGAGTCACTTTTCTTCCTTCCTCTGCCCAGGTATTTCTTAGCAAGATGCTAGGAGAGGGAGATGGCCTAAATATAAACACGTGTGGCTTCCCTGCTCAGGACTTTAACCAATTGAAAATCCCCAGCTCTCAAGGCTTAAACAAGTGGAGTTTGACAGAAACTCCCCCCCATAAGACGTTGCAGTGCGAAGGGTGGTATTTTGGTTTTTACGCTTTCTTCTGAAGCATCCAGCTTTGCCCATTATTAGAGATGGGATGCCACATGAGACGGAGCATTAGCTTCTTCCAGTGCAGCGAGTCTGGGGTGTTGGGATTCCCTCCGAGATCTTTTTCAGCTTATTCAGACACCTTGTCCAGTTCCGGGAGAAAACTTCATCCAGTTCACTGGGATCCAAAAAAACTCAGTTTGACTCCAGATTTCATCACTCAGGTGTCTTTATTTGGAATACAGCAAAACTGCTCTGAGATGATCAGACTCAAGCATAATGAGTACATAAGAACAGCCATGCTGCGTCAGATCAATTGTCCATCTAGCCCAGTATCCTGTCTTCTGACAGTGGCCAATGCCAGGTGCTTCAGAGGGAATGAACAGAACAGGTAATCATCAAGCAATCCATCCCCAGTCACCCATTCCCAGCTTCTGGCAACAGGGGCTAGGGACACCATCCCTGCCCATCCTGGCTAATAGCCATTGATGGACGTATCCATCAATGGGTATAGGGTGTACCACACATCCAAAGTTACACAGAAATCCTTTCCCTTCATATACATTTACACATCTCATTGCATTTACTATATATTACATCACACATTTTTGGACTGGCATGTTTACTTTGCAGGAACCAGTCCCTGTTCAGCATGGTCTGTTCATGCATGTCCACATTCGACCTACTCCTTACCTCATCTTTACATCCATAACTAATCTTGTCCATTGTTAGTAAATGGTTCCCTGGGTGTTCTCCCTCTTATCTTCGCTGGCTCAGACAGTGTGTGTGTTTCAACCTAATGATCTGTTTACCTCCTTAATTCTGTCCTCCAAGAAATGAGGCCTCCTTCCAGGAGTTAATTACTCATGTCAGGCCAGGCCTTAGCTACATGGGTCTCCTAAAAGTTCCATACAGCTGGAGATGTTTGTGGTGACAATGGATGGGAATTATTTCCCCATCTGTGCTAGAGAAAATAAATATTCCAGAAAGAAACCCCCTGGAAAGAGGGTGTGTATTTACTACACATAAGGTCCAGGCTTGTGTCTTGGCATGTCCATTGCATAAGCAAGGCTGCCAGTCGAAGGGAAGATTAGTGGAAGCTTTGTGCTGGTGCAGCTAATGAGTAGATTACCTTCCTGGAATGTGTTGCAGCCATGGGGGATCACCTGTTGTCAGCATCCTTCATGCAAGGGAACACTGATTTCCCCTGGAAGCAGAGAACACTAACTACAGGTGTCTTTGCCACTGCCTTGCATGGGACTTAGAACCTCTTTTGCTTGAGGTTGTTGACACCTCCTGTGTGGCTGTGCCATTATTGAGAGCGGCATGTCCAACAAGCTGTGCCATAGCCTCTGCTTGAAGGAATCAGCCTTGACTGGGAACAGCGTCATCCTTTTCACAGCAAGCAGTTGTGTGTCGCAGGGTGTTAGAGATGAGCTCCTTAAGCTGCAGATCTCTTCAGTGATAAAGAGTCAGGGTGGGGAAGGGGATGCAGAAGATGTAGGATCTGGAAGCAGAATTGTTTTCCAGATCAAAAGGCTTTTACAGCCTTCCGTGGAAGTGTTGACTCATCTTTGTGAAGTGAGCACTGCGAGAGAGAGCGGGAGATCTGAGCCTGTGACCGGAAGCCAGGAACTTGTGCTCAAATACCATGGCGAGGGGTGTATGCTCTTGACAGACTCCTGAACACAGCTTTGACACAGCTTCTGTCTGTGGCTATAGGCAAGACACACAAGCCATCTATGCCTCAAACACAGCCGTGTGTAAAGTATGTACCTCCCGTAGGTGTGTGGGGAATGTTAAGTCCATGATTGCAACATGTCGTTGCAGTGAGGTGCTGCTGGGGGCCTCGGATCAAAGGGTAGCTGTGCTCCTGTTGGCACTGCAGCCTGACAGCAGCTGCACCTGGCTGCTGCTTTCTCTTCTCCTTGGGCACAGCCAGCCTTCTCTATCCTTCTTCCACACCCCACTTCAGGCACTGCCTCCCAGCTCCTTCTCTCCCAGCCTTGCCCCAGCTCTCTGCTGCCTTGGGCTTTCCCCTTCCGTCTCCGCCAGCCCCACTGACCACCCAAACTTCCACAATCCCCTGCACTTCCCACTCCATCAGACCCGCCCCAGCCCTCCCATCTGCAGCCACATGACCTGCCCCACCACCAAGCTGCCTCCTGCTGACAGTGCAGCTCCCTTCGTACCTCTCACACCCGGCCCATCACCCCATTCCCTTGATCCAGTCAGCACCCAGAAGGGCCGTCAGGTGAAATTCCATCTTGAATGAATTCACTGAGTAGCATAATGAATGCTCGGGAAGTGTTTTGCAGCTGTGACACGCTGTTGTTCGGTTGTTATAGTGATTGCTACCCCTGTACAGTGCTATAAAGGCCTCCAGCTCCAGAATGGGTCAGGGTCACTGGTGAATGTGACTGCTTTGTTCCCAGGCGGACTGCATCCAAGTGCTGATGGGCAGATATGGGGACAATGGTATCAGTGGATGAATGGCAAGTGGGTAAATAATAAATAGTGTTTTAAGAATGACCAAACTTTGGCACTCACCAAAAGCCAGTCCCTGTTGTGGGAGCTGCCCGGGTTGGCAGTTACAGAAAACAAGCCCTCCCTAAACGCTGGAGTTCAGGCCTTCCCCACGGAACCGTTCATTGAGTCAGCTCTTGAGTTTTCACAAACAACGGTGCCTTGTACAGTACACTTGTACAGGACCCAGCACAATGGGGCCTCACTGCAAAATACAGATTCATTTGGGAGGGAGGGTAGTTGTTAGTGGCCGGGACTCCTGTGGTCTCTTTCCCACTCTGCCACTGACTTGCTATACTAACCTGGGCAAGTCATGTAGGCCCAAATTTTGAAAGGTGTATAGGCATTGCTTCACTCAGTATGCAACACCTAAATACCTTTAAAAAGCTGGGCCTTAGTCTTCCTGTAATTTACCCGTCAGTACAATGTGTATTGGTAACATTGAAGTTCCAAAAGCCTCTATCTCGTTTCCTTTTGTGTTAGACCCTGAGCATTTGTGGCTTTTCTTCTAGTCCTTCCTAGGCTCTTGTCCTCTCTGAATAAAACAGTAACTCAGAAGTGATCAGACTTTAAACTAAAGACCATTAGAAGTAATCAGCATGGGGTTCTGAGTTGGGAGAGGTCGGATTGGGTTGTCACTGCTTTCCTGAATGAGAGACGAGGTTGGGAATGATATGGGAAAGAGAGCTTTGCATCAGTGGTCTGTAAAACTAGCTAGTCTTTGGTATGAAGTGTCACTTACACCCTGTACATTTCACTTCTGCAGATCCTGCTCATCTCTGATTATTTCTACGCCTTCCTCCGGCGAGAGTACTACCTCACTCACGGACTATACTTGACAAGGAAAGACGGGACGGAGGCCATGCTGGTTCTGAAATAATCACCCTGCCCTGCATGACTTGGGGAATGGACTTCTATACGAAACACGCAAAGCTTGGGGTGGGTGGGGAGGGTTCCCTGAGAGTGGTCTGACTGGTGGGATGTTACCTACTGCGGAGGAAGAAAGGGCTGAGGTTTGGATGGGATTACCCTCTTTGGCAGTGACGTTGAGTTCAGAGCCAAGACCATAAGAACTGGCCAAAACCTGCTGCTGCTAGGGCCACGTGGCCTCTGTCGAAGCACCTCCCTTCCTCCTTCAGCTGTGCTTTCTGCTACAACACCAACCATCAGTCCTGGGCAGTCCCAGCGGGTTGCTGGGCTGACGTCAGGGCTGCATCTCAGGCCCAGAGAGTTAAGGCCATAAACCCTTTAATTTATTATCATCACTTGTGGGGAAAACCACTGGAGATGTAGGTTTCTCTTTCTGGAACTGAATGCCACTGGAAATCTCTTCGTAGACTGCTTTTGTTCCTCCTCCTTCATTGCTTTCCTCAGTAATGCTCCTGCTTGGCATGCAGCAAGCTCTGGGGACTTGGCTTTGACTGACTTAGACACTTGTTTCTTCATTCTGTCGTTGCATCTGGAAATCAGAGTGTCTCTTAAACAGTGGACAGCTCCTGCAGTGAATAGAGGATCCAGGGGACAACCCATTGGCTTTCCATAGCAGAGAGAAAGTGATAGCATGAACCATCTGGGAGGGATGTACAGTAAAATCACCAAACTGAAACACAAACCACCAGGAAGAGGGGGAAGGGAAGTGAGTGCAGGGAGAGGGAGGGTTGGGGATAGTCTGGGGGTTTCACTTTAAGGGAAAAGGGAGACCATCCCTTTGGAAGCTGGACAGCAGCATTGGGAGGTTTCAGGGGAAGGGACAAAATAATAGAAATAACATCACTTATTGAATCCATGCAGAGCATGGCTGCATGTGGAATACAGTGTCACCCCACCCCCTCTTTTATTATTTGGGGCTTGTGTTTAGATCCTTGAGCTGCCCCGCTCTGGGATTTTGGGAGAGAGGCCAGGAGGGAGAATTCCTCTCTCTAGAAATACAAATCCAAACCAGAAGAAGCCTCTTAGTACTTTGGGGTGCCTGGGCTCCAAATGGGCTGCAGCCACTTAGCAAGGAGAGACATTTACCCAAAGTGTTATTCCCTCGCACCTAGAGCAGCATTAAAATGGGGCTACTCTCAGAAAAGTGACTATGCAAAAACGGCATCTCGCTCCCCAGCGCTGGTCCCTGTGTGCCAGAGCCACCCGCTTTAGGGACCAAGATAAGTTTTGCTGCTGCTCTTAACTCTTCAGACCTGACACAGCTCCAAGAAACCAAGCAGGATCCGAGCCAGGGTCCTTGGCACTGGCGCCGGCAACACAAGACAGAGAGAGCCCAGCTCACCTCTCAGAACCCAAGGGGACGTGAAGGGCTGCTCATTCGAAACCCCCTTTCATCGTTTTGCTTTTACACCGAGCACGTTAAGCAGAGAATGATTGAGACCACGGTCATGCACACCCCTGCCCAGGCCCCTTTTGCAGAGTCACTCCGCTGGACGTGGTGCCCTTTCTCCTACACTTTCTGTCTTGTCAGGCAGGTGTTCAAATGGCTTTTTGTAAGAAAACTACAAACTCTTGCCTTACTGCGCTGCTGTTGGCACTTGGGCAGGTGGGTTTGGGCCGAGTCCAACCTGCTGTACACAACACCCAGTTGCTCCCGCGTGGGAATTCCCCCGGAAGAGACAGGCTCCTGGCCCCAGCTGCAGGAGGGCGCTCAGAACCAGCTCTCCCCTCGGCTGTCAGGTGTTTGGGACACATCACGAAGTGGATAATAAATCATACAAGTTTCAAATGCTTCCCGAGTGCTCTGTGCAGCAGTGATGCTGTGGGGACGAGGGGCTCCTTACCCTCTGCCCCAGGCCATTGTTTTGGGCTTGTGCTTGGAGGAAAACTCCAGGGTCCCGCGGTTTAAATAAATCCAGGACTCTTCTTGTTCCAAGGTCTGAATTGCCTTAAATTGTGCTTAATGTAATTCTAGGTAAGGAGCCCAGAGGCTGCTCTATCTGGCAGGAAGGGAGCAGGACCAACGGTTTGGTTCTGTGCACTTCCAGGAGTGGGGCAAGCAGGTGGCTTTGGGCTAGATTCCCAGCCGGTATAACCATGTGCAAGCCAATGGTGCCAGCACAGGTGCTTAGGCCAACTGAATTTGCACCCTTGAAAGTTGTCTGAAACTCAGCCTTCCAAGTCATCAGCTTTTCCTGCTCTGCGAGGGCGAGCGGGTTAGTCCTGCCCAAATGGCCGCCTCCAAAGGCCAAGTCAGAGCAAGTGATGGCAGGAGATACTGCCGTGGCAACGGGGTGTCCGAGAGTGCTCTTTGGGGGTGAGACTTGGGCACTATTAGAATGACAAGTTGAGTGAGGGGATAGCCTTTATTGGAGCAAGTTCTGCTGGGGAGGGGGAGACAAGCTTTCAAGCCACACAGAGCTCTGCTAAAGCCATTCGTTAATGTAACTGACAGTCTGGCTTCCCTGCCTAGTTGAAATGTGTCCCAGTTTTACCATGGGTCTCCCTCTTCCCCCCTTCCCCCTTTCATCCTCTTAATCCTAATCTCGGCTGGCACGCGGGAGCCCTGGAGCTGCAGTGTCCTGCCATGGGCAGTTGTCATGGCAGCAGCCACTTTCTCTCCCATGTGTTGCAGGGTCTCAGTGTGGGATAAATGAGGTTTGTTTTGTTCCAAAGCGGATTGCCTGGCACGGGCTTCTTCTCCTCATGAGGCACCTCCCCCTGACCTGTGGAAGGCAGGATCCTGAGTTCAGACCCAGCTCTCTGGCGGATTATATAAAACCTAGGGTCATTGGCTGACCCTTTGCTGATGCTTTTTTAGAAAACATTTCTGCCCATCCTGGATATCCTTGAGGTTTGCAGAATTAGACACACAGGGAAGCCTAGCAGCCTCGATCTCTTTCTGTCGGATTACCCAGAATGGGCATGTTTCCTCCAAGAACTGGGCCCCATCTGGGCTGGAGGGAGTCTGGCTGGTGAGTCGTGGGTATGAAACAGAGCTTACATGTGTGTCTATTGGGGTCAAAATCAGAAACACCCACCTTTTTCCCCTCAGAATGGCTGAAATCTTAACTGAGATCACTCCAGGCCTGCGGCTGGGGTCACATTTTCGCAGACTTGGCTTGATTGCTTTAAACCCCCACCGTATTGCAGAAAAGGCTCTGTGCAGCCTGTCGGATGCTGGAGCTGGCCAGCTGAATGTTTGAGTGGCAGCTCCAATGTGTGGGGCACAAACTGCCCTCTGGCTGGGACTCCCCCATCATGGAACGAGTAATGGATTTTCTCTTGCAATGACATTTTTGCTGCTTTCAGCTCCATGGCCTTATACTAGCTGGTCTTATTCTGGGCAGCTACATTAGCTTCCAGCATTGGAGGGTGGATTTTGAATCTCACTTGCAATCTGGTCCTCACATCTACATCTTGTGTAATTTCAGAAAGTGAGTGATTTAACATTGGTGCTTGAGGGTCCCAAACTGCTCTAGGGATCACCAGTGGCCTGCAGAGAGCTGGCTTGGGGCATGGCACTATTTGCCTTCTAGCTTGGAGCTTTATACTGATGCCCATCACTATAATCTCTGGGCATCTTCTATGTTAAATCAATAACCTATTAAACCAGGGATCAGCAACCTTTGGTACGCGGCCCGCCGGGGTAAGCCCCCTGGCGGGCCGGACGATTTGTTTACCTGCCGTGTCCGCACGTTCGGCTGATCGCGGCTCTCACTGGCCGCAGTTCGCCGTTCCAGGCCAAGGGGGGCTGTGGGAAGCAGTGTGGGCTGAGGAATGTGCTGGCTGCCCTCCCGCAGCCCCCATTGGCCTGGAGCGGCGAACCGCGGTCAGTGGGAGCCGCGATCAGATGTCAAGTCCACTAGGAGACTACAAGTCATATCCAAAATAGCTAGAGCTGAGAGTTTGCCTGCTCTCCCCTGCATCCTTGTGGGTTCAGCTATAAGGCTGTTCTGCTCTGAAAAAACAGTAACCCAATCTTTCCTCACTGGCAATATTACCAGGTTACCACATACAAGCTTAGGAACGCTTTCTTCCTCAGTTTCAGTTAAGTCCAGAACCACCTCTGGGACAACTGAAATATCCTCAACCTTCATAGGCTAAGGCACCTTCTGTCTGCTCCACAGACAAAGGGCTGGAGGTGCGTTCGCCTTCATTAGGCACACAATTGGAAACAGTTTTTCCTTCAACAAATAAATTCTTGCTTTCCACAAACAGTGGCTCATCAGATGGAGCTACTTTAAGCACATCACTTTTACCTGGTTCAGGCTCACTTTTACAAATTTCACTTGCCAGCAATCCATCACCCACCAGAAATCTACCCTTACCTTCCTCAGTTAGGGCTTCAAACTGACCATCAACATTAATGTGCTCCAAAGAAGTGTTTCCCAGAGATTCTTTCTGTGCATCATCTAGTCCTAGACTCACTTCTGAGACACTAGACAGACATTCAGAAATTTCTTCACCATATAAACTGCTTTTCTGACTGGACAAACAGCTATTTTCCACAATCCCAAGGCTAGAGAAACTCTCTTCCTTGTTATAGCATACCTGGTTAAACACATGTAACTTCTTAGAGTCAAACACCCCCACCCCTACCCCTTTCACAAATTTCCCTGTCTGTTACAGACAATACAGAGGATTCACATTTATACCTTTTCTGGGACTCGGTTATGACCTTACTCTGATTAAACATCGCTTTAATGTCATTCCCAATAAAAAGATCTGTAGGCAGTAACTTCCTTACACCAACTATAACTCTAATACCATTCCATTCAATGTGGATTTCAGCTAAAGGCACACTCGCAGTAAACTCATAGAGGATTACAATATTCACACTCTTCTCTGGTAAATAATCTTCCTCTCTGACAAAATCTGCTTTAACTAGAGTGATGTTAGAAGCTTTTACCATTGATTTTTACACTCTTTAGGAATTTCCTATTACCACCCCCATACATAGGATTGGCACCATTTATGGGGTTACCGCCTCCTGAGCTCACAGTAACAGCATTTACATAAAAGGTGGCAGTGTTGGGGTATATTTGGTTACCCTCTTTCTGGTCAAGGTCCATTGGCAGATTTTTCAGTTCTTGATCAGTGGCTTTCTTCTTAAAGGATAAAGCCTTCTGTGAGCACAAATCTTCTGGGGCTTGCAGTTGTTATAAGGTCTTTTGTATTCATAGCTTCATATGATCGTGGATCACTCATTGTGACTAACTTTAACCTTTAACCCTCTCTGTTTGAAATTTAAAATTTGGAATAACTTGGAGTTCTGATCCAAAACCCAAGCGATCTGGTTTTGTGGATCCTGCCGACTATGCCAATGTGACTGGGGGTGCCCTGGGCAGCCCTTACTGGTAATGTCAAGGTCAGGGCAGGCTGCAAAAGGGGGAGCAGATACCCACCAGCCTTGGGAGTAACACTGAAGTTAAACCTCCCAATCAGTCACAAACTGCTTCTGATCCCCCACACTGGTTATCCAAAAGCAAAAAAAAAAAAAAAACCCACCACCTAGTCCCCTTTATTGCATTCCAGTCTCTGGCTCCCAATCAGCACCTAGGTCCAGTACACTGAGAAGTTACTTTAAACTCTGCTACAAAATGTTCTTCTGACCCCAAAGGGTCAGCCACGTCACCAGATCAGTATAGGTTTGGATCTTGCCCAAAATACCACACCGCAGCCAATTCTTATTAACTAAACTAAAATTTATTAAAAAACAAAAGAGAGAGAGAATGGTTAAAAGATGGATATACATACAGACATAAGTTCAATTAATTGAGGTTTAGATTCATAGAGAGGGTGAGCTTTGTAGTTGCAAAGAGTGCCTTTAGAATTCAGTTCATAAGTTATAGTCCAATGTCCAAATATCATATTCAGGGCTGTCAAGGTTCCTTCCCCTCTCTGAACTCTAGGGTACAGATGTGGGGACCTGCATGAAAACCCCCTAAGCTTATTTTTACCAGCTTAGGTTAAAACTTCCCCAAGGTACAAACTATTTTACCTTTTGCCCTTGGACTTTATTGCTGCCACCACCAAGTGTCTAACAAACATATAACAGGGAGAGAGCCCGCTTGGAAACGGCCTTCCCCCCAAAAATCCTCCCCAAACCCTACACCCCCTTTCCTGGGGAAGGCTTGATAAAAATCCTCACCAATTTGCATAGGTGAACACAGACCCAAACCCTTGGATCTTAAGAACAATGAAAAAGCAATCAGGTTCTTAAAAGAAGAATTTTAATAGAAGAAAAAGTAAAAGAATCACCTCTGTAAAAGCAGGATGGTAAATACCTTACAGGGTAATCAGATTCAAAACATAGAGAATCCCTCTAGGCAAAACCTTAAGTTACAAAAAGACACAAAAACAGGAATATCCATTCCATTCAGCACAGCTATTTTATCAGCCATTTAAACAAAACAGAATCTAACGCATATCTAGCTAGATTACTTACTAAGTTCTAAGACTCCATTCCTTTTCTGTTCCCAGCAAAAGCATCACACAGACAGAGAGAGCCTTCGTTTCTCCCCCCTCCAGCTTTTAAAATATCTTGTCTCCTCATTGGTCATTTTGGTCAGGTGCCAGCGAGGTTATCCTAGCTTCTTAACCCTTTACAGGTGAAAGGGTTTTTCCTCTGGCCAAGAGAGATTTTAAAGGTGTTTACCCTTCCCTTTATATTTATGACAAGGGTGTAACAGCATAACTGGGACCTCAGTCTTGCCACTCAGACTTCCCCTGCTGAAGCTTAAGCAGATCTGAGATGACAGAATCAGGGCCCCAGGATCTTTTATACAATTTCATGTCCTCTTTGACAAGTTGGGAGGTCCATTGGGAACAAAAGGTAATTAGGATGACTTTGAAGGAGGTCCATCACCAGTACTTAGCTATAGAATTAACATAAGGCAATTTGCTTGTTCCTCTACCATTCACAGATTATTTGCTGTACATCTCAAAGAGAGATGAACACAGAGATATCCCGTGTTTACAATTCATTTAAATGCTAGGATGTTCTTTTGATCTCTGAATGATCAGAATACAGCATAGACAGGGACTGTTAATTACAGTGTCGACCCTACTCATACATATGTAAATACACAAAACCACAAACATCATCTTCCCCCATGTCTTTTGAGGGTTCTTTATTTTTCAGGATGTTTAACCCTTTCTAGCCATGCATCATAGAAGGGCAACAAAAATTATTAAGAGTGTGGACCAGCTTCTGTCGGAAGAGAGATTAAAAAGATGGGGACTTTTCAGCTTGGAAAAGAGACGACTAAGGGGGCGTATGATAGAGAGCTATAAAATCGTGAATGGTGACCAAAAAAGTGACTACGGAAGTGGTGTTTATTCGTTCACATAACACAAGAGCCATGGGTCACCTGATAAAATTCATAGACAGCAGATTTAAAACACACAAAAAGAAGCATTTCTTCACACAATGCAGTCAACCTGTGGAACTTGTTGCCAGGGCATGTTGTAAAGGCCAGACCTATAACTGGGTTAAAAAAAGAACTAGGTCAGTTAACGGAGGATGGGTCCATGACTGGCTGTTGCCAAGATGGTCAGGGATGCAACCCCAGTGTCTCTAGCCTCTGATTGCCAGAAGCTGGGCATGGCCGACAGGATGGGTCACTCAGTGATTACCTGTTCTGTTCATTTCTTCTGAAGCACCTGGCATTGGTCACGGTCGGAAGACAGGACACTGGGCTAGATGGACCTTTGGTCTGACCCAGCATAGCTGTTCTTATGTTCAGGTTTCCAGCTCTTCTGGGAGAGTCTGAACAGAAAGCGATTGCCTAGTTGACACCTGTATGTTTTTAAGTGCATGAAAGCATTATTCCTATTAGAGTCTGTAAATCCCCCTCATTTAGGGTCTACGCATGCTCCTTTGTAAAAACTGCTGTAAAACTCTCTGCCTCTCCCCCCAGCACCCCTTAACCAGTGGGACTGTGTTGTTTTAATGAGGAGACAGCAAGGGAGGGGGGGCACATCGAAACAGCTCAGAGCTGAGAGGGGGACCAGGCCCTGCGAAAGGGTCAGCTGGGCAGCATTAGGCAGCTGGGAATAAAGAGGTGCATTATCGGGGGGTGGTCTAAATGCTCCTAGGGCCGCGTGGGGCTTGCTGTTCTTAAAGCTTATTGCCCTGCACAGATTCCCAGGCCGCTCAGGGCAGGGACTTTTACTCGCCCACTAGGAGCTCTTCCTCCACTGAAACCTAGTGGGGCCAGAAGCATGCCCCATGGGGGCTGCCTGGCAGCTCATTTAGGCTCAGTGAGGCGCAGGCCTGGGTGAAGGGTGCCTCCATCGGCTGCTCCATGAAGGGAGTTTGTCACTTTAGACCAGGGGTCGGCAACCTATGGCACACGTGCGAAAGGCAGCACGTGAGCTGATTTTTAGTGGCTCTCTGCTGCCAGCCGGAGTCCCGGCCGCCGGCC
Organism: Natator depressus; assembly: GCF_965152275.1. Taxonomy (NCBI): domain Eukaryota; kingdom Metazoa; phylum Chordata; order Testudines; family Cheloniidae; genus Natator; species Natator depressus. The sequence continues at coordinate 26,150,532 of NC_134246.1, forward strand.
CCGCTCAGCCCGCTGCCAGGCTGGGGTTTTGTCCACTGGCCCCTGCCAGCCGGGCTCCCGCCCGCCGGCCCCGCTCAGCCCACTGCGATGAATGGAACCCCAGGCCGGCAGCAGGCTAAGCAGGGCCGGCGGGCGGGACCCGAGCCTGGCAGCGGGCTGAGCGGGGCCGGTGGGCGGGACCCCGGCTGGCAGGGGCCAGTGGACAGAACTCCAGCCTGGCAGCGGGCTGAGCGGGGCCGGCGGCCGGGACCCCGGCTGGCAGGGGCCAGCAGATGGAACCTGAGACCGGCAGAGGGCCGCACGTGTGCCGCAGGTTGCTGACCCCCTGGTCTAAAGTGACAAACTCCCTTCATAAAAGCAGCCAGGCTGGGGTTCCGTCCGCCAGCCCCTGTAAATGTAAAATGTATTACAGGCATGCGAAACCTTAAATTACAGTAAATAAATGAAGACTTGGCACGCCACTTCTCAAACGTTGCAGACCCCTGCTTTACACTGTGGAGCCCGTCACAGCAGGGATTGTGTTCCGTGCTGTATTTATACAGCACCTGACACTCTTGGGGGAGGGGTCTGACTGGGCCCTTTGGATGCTTTCACAATATAGAGCTTTACTGGAACTTGCCGCCCCCCCCCCCCAAAAAAAAAAAGAAGACGCATGAAGCAACTGCCCTGGCACAGTGAGTCAGATGGGAGAAGTGCTGGCAACTCAAGGGACAGGCCTGGGGGCAGACGTGGCTGCTAGCAGGGGCCACTCAGGCCTTCACACATGCCAGGCATGATGCAGAGCGCCAAGGCTGATGCCCAAGCATGAGGCAGGATGAGGCCCTGGCCAGCCATTTTACTCAATGGTGCCAATTGGGCAGAAAATACTAAATGTCACAGTAAACCACTAAAATAATCTACACAACAAAAAGTAAGAGTGTGGGAAAATCCCTCAGGAGGCTCCTTGGGCAGGCGGGGGAGATTGTACTGTGCCAGGGAGTCGTGGATGGGGCAGTGTCAGGACAAGGGCAGCGCCCTACCACACCTGGCTGGCCAGTTCCCTGGCTGTGATGCAGGGAGCTGCACCCCCAGTGCCCTCAGATGGCGAGTTGGGCCAGGGCGCGGCTTTGTGGCTGGTGGCTGCCAGAGCTGAACTTGCAGATCAGGCTGTACTGTGTGACCCAATGGCTTAGCACAATGGGCTCAAGCAGGTTTCCAATTCCGGGGCCCGCACTCGCCTCATGCACCTGCCACGTGAGCTCAGCCCTTATCCAGCAGGAGCCATGCTCCAAGGGCTCACCCGCCTGCTATGTCCGGCATACACAGCCTATGGGAGTGGGACTGAAGCAAGCAGGGCATCCCTGGCGCACCCTTGAGGGCGACCAGAATGCGCTCAAAGGCACGAAGAATGACGGACACGCACAGGAAGAGAGGCCAGCAAATGGGTAGGGCTGTGTCAAAGTGGCACACAACATGCGCCTGGCAAGGCCGGCCCCTTTGGTAACAAATGGCAGGGTGGGGTGTGTGTGAGAGAGCAAGTGTGACAATTGAGTTGCATGACTATGAGCCAACAATTTTTGGTGCGACTGCTACACCAGCAAAGTAACAGTCACGCAAGGAACCGGTTTTTTTGCCAGTTCTGAAATTTTTGTTTCAAATTTTGTCACCAAATTTGACCCAATCATGCAAATAGTTGTGCACCCCCACCCCCAAAAACAACTTTTTTTGCGGCAGGCAAGGGAGGCAAATGTACAAGGCCCTATACAAATTTTTCACCCCGCGCAATTTACTCGTGCATGGCAGCTTGAACTGTGCGTGATGGTGGGTAACCAGCTTGCCCAACAAATAAGCTGCTTTTAGGGGTTGGTGCATGAACTGATTAAGACGAGGGCCATGAAAGGGTCAGCGATAATGGACCGGCCGGGTCTACCGCGGCCTGAGCCTGGTGATGGGTTGCCTGAAATGCCCCTGCTGGAGCAGAGAGCGGCTGGGTGAGGTAATAATTGTTATTGGCCCAACTTTCAAGCTTACACAGCGCTCTGCTGCCCATCATTGTGAGTTTGAACGCTTGGACCTGGCACCAACAGCAGCTGGTGCAATAAATAGTCCCTCATACCCTGGGGCCATGGCTACGACAACACTCTGAACTCAGTCATATGCTACACCAGATTGCAACCTTACGCCAGTTCAGATGGGTTTCGTATGGCTCATAGTCCAGTATAAATTGAAAAGAGGCTGAAGGCCACTAAACAGCAGGGCACAAGCAAGCCAGTGGATCTATTGGCCCGGGGGCCGGGAGCGAGCGGGAGGGGAAAGTAGGTGGATATGAATGTCAGGGATTGGTGTTAGGACCAGGATTTTTTAACGTCATCATTAATGATGTGGCAGCGAGCATAAACAGCAAGGTAATGAACCACCCAGCCAACATGGACTGCAGAGGGCTCAACGTGCCCGTGAGGAGAGACAGAACACAAGGGAGCAAGAGACAACTATGATTCAGTTTGGGAAGCTGCAGGTCCATATGTGAGGGGAAGAATAACCAGCGCTGTGAGACCTAGCCCATGGGGAGTCTGCTGGTAACTCCTACGTGACACCATAATGCAAGATGGTGGCAAGAGGCCAGTACAGTTTGGGGTTGCACAGGCAGAGTGGCCTATGCTGCAATGCTGTGCTCCGTCACAAGCTGCTGGTTCTCAGCAAGATGCAGGGTGGGTGGGCGGGCTGAGGGCTCGGTGAAAAGGTCAGTGCAGCTGCAGTATTTTCAAGTGGCCGTGGGCCTGGCTGTGCCTTTTAAAAGACTGTATAGCAGGGTGAAGCAGTGACAGTGGGGACAGTCTCTACAAATATATTAACAGTAGGATGGCAGGAGAGGAATTATTTAGGTTGATATAAGCCAGGGCTTGAAAAACACTGGTGGAGAGGGGTCAAACGGGTGAGAAATCATGCCCAGAGCAGTTTTAAGTGGCTAGCCCACGTGGTTGTGAGGAAACCTTTCAAACTACAACCCCGATACAAGGCAGCTGCTCCTGCTCAGGGCTTCCCTTAACAGCACAGTGCAATTGTAAGAGTCACCCCCTCACCCAGCCACTCTATGCCACCATGCAGGACCCCAGGTGAATGTTGCCAGGCCTGAGCACTGAATGAGCATGAGATTGTTCTTTAAAATCTCATGATTTCTAAGCCAGACAGAACCTCACATCTGTTCTTGGCCTTCTGCTTTGGGCCTAACTCACATCTCCCCCCCGCCCCCTGAAGTTTTTCTCCATTGCCCCAAGGGCTAGAAACACACTTTGATTTTCCATTGAGATTCTCACATAATCATATGACTCCTGGAGCTTTAGGACAAAACGCCACTTAGTGCACTGAGGCAATGCTGTAGCCAGCAGTGAAAGGAACAAGACGCGGGTTGGTTTTACTCTGCCATTGCAATGGAAGGTAGGAGCAGCAGCAACGGAAGGCAGGCATTAGTCACAGGAAAGGGGACCAGAAATTAAAGGTTGGGGGAACAGCTCCAGTAAAGCAGTGTGATCCCCTCCACCCCCGATCCTCCTTACAGCTGCTCTGAAGGAAGAGCCGTGAATAAAGCGCCTTCGCTGTTCCAGAAGCCAGGACTGAGCAAGGCTTCAAAACATACCAAACACCCACTAGCCAGCAGCTTACACCAAAGCGACTGAATGGCACCAAGGGAAAGCATCTTCAGAGGAATTTCAGCCCCCCAGGGATGGGAGATTCTTACCCCAGCTTCTCCCTGGCCCTTAGCTTCCCTATTGACTTGGAGTGAGGAGACACCTGGTAACTTGTCCAAGCACAGACCTGGGAGTGGGAGGAGTAGCAGGGGTGGGATGAAGATTTTTTAAAAAAGGGGGATAAGTTAGGCTCAGCATTAAGCGAGGATTCTGAGCAGTGAGCTGCAGCACGACCTGAAACTGCTGCCCAAGGGAAGCAAACCCCTTGGCTTGGGGGACCCATCTAAAACTAGCACGTGATTGAACACAAGAATATGAACAAGGACCAATCCTGCCTGGGAGAAAAGTGGGGGATTCTAATGGCTTCCTCCCCTAGGCCCAATCTTCCTCTGGCACTAGGGTAACTCCAGTGAATTCAGGGGGGTTACTTCTGCCTGAGACCAGTGGGAGAGAAGAATCAGTCCCCTTTGTTGTAGACGAAGTCAGGCCATTAGCAGGGATCCTACATGAATCTGCCAGCGGGTTTAAACAAGGTATGAGTTAGCAAGCGAGCAGCCTCATTTCCCTCCCCCACTGCACACGGGCCTTCTCTGGTCTGCAGATGCCAATGCAGCTTAATGGCTTGGTTCAGGAGTGGACTCCCTAGAACTGAGCACAGGAGAAATATGTAATCCCTAGTGTTTACAGAGCACTTTTCAGCAATAGATGTCGGCGCTTTACAAAGTAGGGCAGGATCATTATCCCATTTTACATATGGGGAAACAGAGGCACAAGCCGGTGAAGTGTCTGGTCCAAGGTCATCCAGCATGCCAGTGGCAGAGCCAGGAATAGAATCCAGGTCTCTTGAGTGCCAGCGCTGCGTTCTGTCCCCTAGGCAACACTGCCGCCCTTGACCACACAGGCCTTTTTTAAACCCAGTTGCAGCTGGCATGGCTCAGCTATCACCACGGGCTTTGGATCTTCCCCTCCCCAACTGCTGGGGGATGCTCACAGTGAAAATGAATGAGATGGGAAAAGAACATTCCTGCAAGACACAACTCGAATTCATATTTATTTGTATGTATATGTATATAGACTTTTGTATCGCTTTAACTGGGTGGGGTTTTTTCATATACATTTCTTTTGGTAGAGTACATGAAAAAAGGAAAAAATGTAAATCAGTACATTCCTCAAGTAAAGGGTCTCTGCCACAACGGGACCAATACACCCCATGCAATGGAGAGAGGGGGAAGGGGAAGGTGTTTTTTTTTTTTTTTTTTAAACAATTCAAAGAAGAACAAAGGAAATCAAGGTCCAAAAGTTGCCAGAGAAGCAGTGCTGTATGTGTCAGAGCTGTATAAATTAGGCTAACTCCACTCTGCTACATTTTAAAGTGCAAAGAAGCTCAGTTTATTTATCAACAGAATACAGGCAAATTATTCCCTCCCACCCCCCGGTTAAAAAATAAAAAACAATAATAAAATAAATCTAACATATACATTATCCACAGTCCTACAGACGCCTACACCTACTCGGTAGCACCAAGAATTTGATATGCGTGTAATTAAAATCAATCAAAACTCAAGAGCAATGATTTTGTTTGTTTGTTGGCTTGTTTTTTTGCAGACTTCCTGTCCTTTATTAGATTTTCAGAGGACAAGCCCCTTCCCGCACTACAGGTCAAGGAGATGGGCCCCCTCCTTCGACTCCCCATCACCAGCCCCAGCTGATTTGGCATTAGACTAAGAACAATTACACACACACAGCACAGTGAGAGCAGCTGAAGTTCCTGCTGAGGAGGAGGTGGGATAGGGAGGTGAGGGACTAGTGCTGTACATGGGGCAGGGGGATGGGGCCAAACTACACAAAGGGAGGGGAGGCATGAGTCAAAACACACTGCACTAGCTTTGTCTGTGCCTTTACAGGGGTGAAGTTGATGGGGGCGGGGAGAGGGGTGTCTGCACAGTTCCTGCGCCGTGAGCCTCTGGCCACGTCATCTTCCCAGGGTGAGGGGGTGGGGGCCGTGTGCAACAGTTTCAGTTTGTCCCCGCGTGCTGTACATCTGTCTCAGTAGCCGAAGGTCTCCTGCGAGGCATAGACCATGTAGAGGAAACCGTCCTCGTCCTTCTCCTGCTCATAGATCTCCGAGATGGGGGTGGAGACACTCACCATGCTGTGCTGGTTCACCAGCAGGAAGAAGGCTTGGGTAGGGTTCAGCTGCAGGCGGCGCCTGAGGGCGACAGACAAGGGAGGGGTGGTTAGACCAAACGAGGAATGGCAGGGAAGGCAGCGGAGCAGCGACCTCCCAGGGGAGCTGGTGGGCTGGAGGCCCCCATCTGTTCAACAAGGCCAGGCCCGGGCACTCAGCCTTCCTGGTGTGACCCAGAACTGTCCTTGTGGGAAGGGAACCTTTTCCCACTAAGCTGGGCCCATTCCAGCTTGCCCAGCCAGGGCCACCTTCTACCAAGGCTCTTGCTCAGATACATGGCCCTCCCCGTGCTTCTGGGGGGGAAGGGCTGAGCTGCTCTGGTGCTGGTGCAACTGAGGACCTCGGGACCCCTTCTGCCATGGTCCCCCAAGCACCACAGCTTCTGGTAGGGCATGGGGCAGGAAGGCACCAGCTGACCTCTCAGGCCGAGCTCTCTCCAGGTTTGAGCCATCGCGCTCAGCCCCCTCGTGTTCCCAGGGCTCCTGGTAATGCAGTATTTAGGGCAGGATTCACAAAGGATCCCCGAAGTCTGAGCCGGGCGCCCGGCCTCCCAGTACGACTAAAGGGGAGCAACAGGGTGCCTCACCTCAGCTAGCCAATGGGAGATGCCAAATCAAGGGGGTGTCCCGCCCTGCTCTGAAAGGAACACCTCCCTTTCAGCCCAGTGATTCAGGCACAGACCTGGCCCGTGGGAGAGGTCTGGTTCAAGTCTCCCCTCAACCGGAGGGCAGGAAGGATTTGAAGCGGGATCTGCCACCTGGGCTACTGTGATGTGGACTCCCTCAATCGCTCCATGGTGGATCATGAAAAGAATCACTGGAGCAGGGGAAGTGGATCCTGGATCTCCCACTTCCCAGGTGAGGGCTCTAACCACCAGACTAGACAGTCACTCTCCTGCTCACTCTCTCTTTGGCCCCGTGTTGAAGCTGTTCCACCGCGGATACAATTCCTGGGCCAGAGAGAGCAAGGCTGAGCTGGTGGTCAGAGCACTCCCTGCCCACTAAAGTGGAACTTAGGTGCCTAAGTCCTTTTGTGGTGCCAGCCCTTACTGCCTCCTGAAAGACTCTCCATCCCAGCCTGCTGCACCCTCTCCCATTGCACCCCTGCCCCTGAGCAACTCCACGAGACTAGCAGCATCCTCACACAATGCTTATGGCCTCAGAGCTACGCTCACTGAACGGGCTTTCCAAGCAAGGCAGCATCAAGGGATCTGAGCGCTGGAAGGGGAGTCGGCAACTCCCGAGCTCCAATCCTGGCTTGGAAATCAACCCGCTCTGTGGCCTGGGGCACAGCCCTCCCTTTCTGCTCCCACCTCTGTTACCAGGGAGCCAACTCATGTGCCATCAATGCAGGGCATGCTGCAGAATAAGGCTCTCCCACCCCATGCTGCCCTCCCAAGAACCCGTCTCTTGCCAGCCAGAAGGACGAGGACTATCACACTCTGGCCTCCCAGTGCATGGCAAAGGGCAAGGAATTGGAGAGGAGGAGGTGGCTTTGCTCCTAGCTCAGCTATTGGAAGCTCAGCACAGGCACCCATAGCAGGAGGATGGGGATGGAGGGAGGAGGATGCTGGTGCTTTAATATAGCCTGAGCCCATCACACCAGGCAGCAGACACATTGCTTCCTTTTGTAAGGAGATGGCTGCAGGGCCTCGGTTCTGAACCCCTCCCAGGCCCTAGAATCCATCCACCACTTAGTGACAGCCAGGCAGCTTGTCCATTGCTCCCTTCCCCAACATCACTGGCCAGTACCCGTTTTCCCCACCCAGCATGGCCGCCCCATCCTGCGCAGGTCACACAGCCAAGGCGGGACAGGAGGGTTCATGGCACATTCACTTTGGGCTGTTTCACTTACCGGATAATTTTTACCAATTCACTCATATTGACATGGTCGGGGACTAGAAATTTGGTCTTATCCAGCACAGGCAGCTGCTTTTCCCCCTTGTATCTTTCAATGATGACCTGGTGAGAGAAAAGGGCAGAGTCAGGCCCAACCTGCGGCTGCCAAAAGGCCACTATAACGGGTGCCACCATCTCCATGAAGGTAAGTGCCTGCATTAACCCTCTGAAAGCCGGAGAAGAGCAGCAGCTCCTCCAGCAACAACGAAGTTTTTCAGCATGTTTCCCTCCTGAACGTTTTATCCCTGAGCCCCACGGTACTGAGAATCTCCCCCCAGCGCCCCTCCAATGAATGACTTATTTTAGATCAATACCAAGAAAGAGCAAATGTAAAGTTGCCATGAGAGCGTGTGGTGGGGCTCCCAGCCGAGTGTGCACTGGAATGAAGACAACCAGCTGTCTGTTCTGTAGATGGAAGAGAGCTTAGAAATCAAAGATATGCAGAAAAGGCACACCAGGCACAGAGCTGGACACGCCCCCCAGTTTAGAGACTTATTAGTCTCTTATCACACAATCCAGTTACAGGGAATCTGTGGCATGCCCTTCCCACTGCATACAAACCATGCAATGGACTGATGACCGTCTACCATCACGCTCAGACAAAAATCTCTCCCCTAAAGAGCACGCTGCAGCCCAGGCTGGGCTGGACTGGACTGAACTGGCTCTAGGGCAACCAGCACTCGGCTCAAGGAGGATCCAGAGTTTCTGAAGAATCTGAGCTTCTGTTAGGCAAGATTTTAGCTCACAGGGCTGTGAAGGAACCCTCCCTAATGTGAAGCAATGCAGTGCTGTTTTCCTGACTCTGCAAATAGCCTGGAAAAACAGCTGCACACCAGACATTGGCTACCCTAGTTATACAAATGGGGTGTGGTTGATACTGAAAGCTACTAATGACTACATGTCACCACACAACTATCTCACTGACTGTTTTAGCAGAATACCCAGCTACTCTGGGCCTGAGGGCAGGGCCTGGGATTTAGGCAGAGATCAAGTACTACCCCGTTATTTTCTGGTCTGATCCCTGCTATCAGTTTCCTGACTCCCTGATGAGGTTACTTTGTTTTGCACATCCCAGAGTGGCAATAAAGAGAAAGAAAGTAGCTGTTCACCCCACATGGGACTTAAACCAACAATCTCTGGCTTAGGAGGCCAATGCTTTATCCATTGGGCCACTGGGGCCACACAAAATAGTGTCAAGGAGGGCTCTGAAGAGACACTTCTGAAGCTCCTGGGACATGCCACAGGGGGAAAGGCTAGACTTAGAGGGTGCAGGAGAACTTACTTAGGGTTGTGTCCACAGCACGGTTTTTACTTACTGCTATAAATCTCTTATGAGATGTTTATAATTTGTGCAGTAAAAATTAGTTTTGAATTTAACTGAAGACTCTTGTTCTCCACAAAAGTTGTCATGAATGTTTAGGGGTAGATTCCTCTGGCTAATTACAAATGCAACAAACAGAACATGCTGCCTAGCAGAGATTCCTCCACAAAAACCCAACGACAGTTTTGCAGAGTGCTTGTTCATTCAGTAACCACTCCCTTTGCATGATAGGAAATTACTTCATAATAGCATGACTGAGACAGGAGTCCAAACCTATCAAGCCCTCAGGATGCAACAGACCCCGACTTTGGAAAAGTTCTCATCTAGCCCAAACTTGTTTGGTTTGATCGCCATTAATTTTATTACATGCAGTGTTGGTCCCAGGATATTAGACACACAAGGTAGGGGAGGCAGTATCTTTTATTGGACCAACTTCTGTTGGTGAGAGAAATGAATTTAAGCTCCCAGGCTTGAAAGCTTAATTTTGCTAGATGCTAAAACTCATGGACTGAATAGAGACACTGGATTTATGGCTTATTACAACCATCTATAACTCACTGACATCTCCCTCCCCTTCCCCCCCCCCCCCACACACCCAGAGGGATGTTAACTGGCCACTTACCTTTGAGTGATCCCTTGAAATGTGTTAACTGCTTATTCTAAACTATGTGTTCCAGTTTGTATTTAGCTGCAACACTGAGTACATTTCCCAGACCTGAAGAGCTCTGTGTAGCTCGAAAGCTTGTCTCTCATCAACAGAAGTTGTTCCAATAAAAGATATTACCTCACCTACCTTGTCCCTTTAATATTATTGTTTATTTTTTAAAACTTACTGCAAGTTACAGTCAAATGTTTAACAAAGGGGTTTTAATTATTATACAGGTTAGCTGACAACAGAGATTGCTACGCTACATATGACCCTTGTACAACACATAACAAGAACTTTATAATTCAAATACCCTAGGCCTTAAGAAGTATGGCTGTAGCCAGTCAAGGTAACTTAAATAAATATTCCATTACCACTACAGCTCCAGACTCTCAGTTAACAACACTGATACGTTAACATTCACTTTAGAATTTCAACCACCTTAATTCTGCCCCCACCCTCCAGGATACACGCACTTTAATTCATACACTATATTCTGCTTTTGTAAAGCCACCCATTATAATAATCTGAAATAAAACATTTACAGTTACTACCCCTTGTTGCACGATCTGTGTAATTCTGCAATATGCAAGGACAACATGGCACTAGCTCAATACGAACATCAATCCAGAAAGACTAACGAAAGACACTAACTTGTTTCATCTTACAGAAGACTGTTTGACCCCCTTGCCATTTGTTCCTTTAGCTCATGAAAGGGATCAGCTCTCACTCCATGTTTGGGGAGCACAAGGGTCTGGTCCCTCTTTCATCATTCTTGTCATTGGGTCAGCAGTATAGGGAAACAGGCAGATAACAGCTGCACAGGGACAGAGTCACACTAGTGCAGCAGAAGTGACTGTTCTCAGTCTGTTCAGAAGGGTGGTTTTGGCTGAGCTTAACATGTGGTGAAGAGGGAAGCAGACAAACTCCCTGGAACCTCTGATCAAGATCCAGCAAGCTGAGAAAGGGTCTCTGCTCCCCCCTCCCACTGGCTGGGCCTCGCTGACATGCTTCCCGTGCTGTCCTTGCTGATACAGGAGAGAAAGGCACTCAGACACCCCCCTAGCAACATGTATGGTACAAAAACCTGGGGGAGTTCAAATGTAATTAGGAGCAAGAGGGGATGAAAATGGAGCAAAAAGCAGATTAGCAGGGAACACTTGCCATGAAAGAGATTTACTCAACTGGGGAATAATCCCCCAAAGGCCATCATGGAAGGAATCCCTGTCACTCAAGTCATTGCACCAGGGAATAAATCCGGGCCTGGAGTGAGAGACATGAGAAGCGAATGGGGTCTTTCCCATCCCTGACTGGTGGGATTCTAGGACTTCCTGGTCATGACATGCAAGACAAGTCTCCAGGGAATTCACTATGTTCTAGATTGTCACAGCTCTGTGTAAGTCAGTGGAGCTAGGACTACTCACCCCAGCTCAGGAGTGCCCCTTAGTTTGAAGGGATTCAGACAGTAGCAACAGCTAAGGGGCTTTGTGAGGAAAGGTTACAAAAGAGCAGTGTGCATCTTTCAGATAATGCCTACTGACAGCCAGCTGTAGTGTCCTACGAGGGTGCAGGGCATTACAGTCTCGAAACCAGTCAGTCAGAACGGCCGGTCGAGAGGGAGAGGATGGACTTTGGATAATCTAGAGTGGAGTCCGACTCACTTCTCCCCAGCAAGGGCCGAGAAGTCATTCAGCTGGGATTGAAGCTTCCCTCTTTTTAGCTTAATCCACAGCTTTATTGCAGCTTTCCCAACACCGCTGTGCACAGGAATGCTCCTGTTCACCTCACTTAACGCAACCCCATGCTCTGAGTGTCCCTAAGCCTCTGATTGCCAGAAACTGGGACTGGACAACGGGATAGATCACTCAGTAATTGCCTTGATCTGTTCATTCCCTCTGAAGCATCCATCACCAATCACTGCCAGAGACAGGATACTGGGCTAGATGGACCATTGGTCTGATCCAATATGGCCGTCCGTCCGTTCTTATCTGCCTGTGGGAGGATTATTAGTTATCTGCATTATTGTAGCATGCAAGAGTGCTGATCTGAATCAGGACCCTGTGTGTTAGGCACTGTACAAACACAAAACAAAAAGACAATCCTGGCTCCAATCCCCCACACAGCACAGCCCACGCAAGCTCATCTCTATGGAAGACATGGCTGGCAGTAGAGTCTGGAACTCTCTATGCTTCTGGACTTGTCTGAGCCTTTAGATCCTGGCTGGACTTTTCCAGCTGTACCATACCTGGGCAAGAGGACAGCACAGCCTCCAGATCAAGGCATTCTCTCACCCTGTGCCTGTTCGTCACGTACCCTGCCGTTACTCTAGACTGGGGTCCTGAACCTGCAGGTGCAGAAAGGTGTCAGAACCACCCTGCCCATCTGAGCTTGCTAAAGGATGAGGTGGTCTTGGCCAGACCCCAGATAGATGTGGTCTGGAGTGGGAGGAGGGTGCTAGGCAGATCCCAATATGCAAAAAGTTGAGAGCCCCTGCTCCACCAACACTCAGGTGAACAGGACACATGCATGATTGCGGGATGCATTCGGGTCCCACCGGGTGCACTGCTCCCCGTTCTCACTAAAACTGGCTCATCTCAAATTCATTATGAAACTATAATACTACAAACAGGCTGGTAACTTCTACCTAGCATCTTGGCCAGCCAGGCCTCCTCCAACCCTCTAGCAAGTCAACTGGAACTTCATCACCACCTTCCACTCAGACACACACTGGGTGGACTGAGCTTGCATCTGAATAACAGACAACAGAGATGATTTTCAGAGGCTTCCAGAGGAAGTTGCATGCCCGACTGCCCTCTGTGCCTTTGAAAACATTCCGCAGATCAGTGTGTCCAAGGGAGTGAAGTTATAGGTCACGAGACAATCACTGACTATTCACCAGGCATGTCACAGGCTCTAACCTCCCACATGGACCCTGAGCCCAGTCAATCTATTTCCACCCTCGTCACAGAGCCTCTCCATGATGGATAGAGGGGCAGAACTATGGTGCTGAACAGAATGCTGAATCTAGCAGAGGACTGCTCTATTACAAGGTCTGATGACAGCACTGACCCTTACATGAGACAGGCCTGGGGTCCCCTTGAGGTTACAAGATTTTGTGATGGGCTGATTTTCTGTGACAAACTAATAGAGAATTTAGGGAGGATCTTGGAATTGCAAAGGGGGGGGCCTCTAAAGAATGGTCCCTTTTTTATGGCTGCTCCCTCCCTCCCTTCCTTTCCATCTGCACTTCACTTTGACAGCCAAGTTCTTTGGCTGCAGGGAAGAAGCGATTAGAAAGTGGCAAAATAAGAGGATCTGCATGTATGGATGCTGCTCTAGTTATTGTCTGGGATTCAAATAGATGCAAACAGCAGCAGATCCTGCAGGCATAGGTAATTCATATGCTAGGACTACAGACCAGAGAACAATAGCACAACTCTGCACTCTCTAGTGCCTGCACTACTTTTCTTTAGGGACATGGTCCATTCATCTGGCTGTGGCTTGTTTCTCAATCATGTCTAACAGGAATGGAGTCAGACATCTCTAATTATCAGCCACTGTATCTGATACAGACTGGCATCTCGATTACAATGACACCAGTCTGAGAAAGATGCCTGGCTGCTGGGGCAGCAGCTGGTTAGTGCCTCCAGCTTATGGTCTGTCGTTTTACATGACAAGCAACAACTTCTAGGGATTTTGTTTCAAGGGAGGCGACTGGAACATGCCTTATCAGCTATGGATGGAATTATAAAACCAAAGTTTACACCCTAAAAGGACCACAAAAGACACATATAAAAGTGCCTCCCTCCTCCTTTTGCACGTTGCTCATCATCTTAGATTTCACGCTTCTCAGTGTCTACTCTGTATAGTGCTTAGCACAAAGCAGCCCAGATCCTAATCAAGGCATCGGGGTGTTACCTTAGAAATAATGGGAAATAAGTGCAGGTGAAAGGCCCTGAACAGAGCCCTTGAAGGGCAGAGCCCTGAGCCAACACTACAAATAGCACGTGCAGCCTCACACCTCCTCGCCCTGGTTTTGGGGGGACAGCCTATGGGGGCAAGAGGGGATATTGCCATCTTCATAGAATCATAGGACTGAAAGGGACCTTGAGAGGTCATCTAGTCCAGTCCACTGCACTCATGGCAGGACCATCCTTGACAGATGTTTGTCTAACCTGCTCTTAAAAATCTCCAGTGATGGAGATTCCACAACCACGCTAGGCAATTTATTCCAGTGCTTAACCCCCCCCCCCCCCCCCCGCAACAGTTAGGAAGTTTTTCCTAATGTCCAACCTAAACCTCCCTGGCTGCAATTTAAGCCCATTGCTTCTTGTCCTATCCTCAGAGGTTAAGAACAACGATTTTTCTCCCTCCTCCTTGTAACAACCTTTTATGTACTTGAAAACTTATGTCCCCTTTCAGCCTTTTCTTTTCCAGACTAAACAAACCCAATATTTTCATGGCCCATCCAATCCTTGGCCTCTCTGTTCTAACGGTGGTTTGTCCCAGCCCACTCTGTACTGAAGAGGGGTAAACATCCTATTTCACTCTACTCCAGTTCAGATATTGCCCTTTTCCCCCAAGTCTCTGAGCACCCCTCAGAAGCACATAAATACATTTTATGAAGACAGTGTATTATGCAGGGCATATACATCACATTCCTTTGGGAGGCAGGTTTCCTACTGTAGCCACAGACTTGCATGCTGAGCGGAATACAGCAGCTCGCTCAGAAGGTATTTTAAGCCGCACAAGCCTCCTATGAACAGGCTTGGAATCTGGAGTGGCTGCCTAAAGAGCATGGACTCAGACCCAAGGGAAGAGCCTATGGAGAAAAACAATGAATTGGGGCAGAGGGAGAGTAGCTTGGCCAACTCCTTAGAAGCCATCTACTGCTCAGGCTGGACAGAAAACAAGCCTGTTGTACTCCCCCAAGGAAGTCACAACCTCACAAAGCTCAAGTACCAGGTTCACTGCAGTGCAAAAAGGACTCGGCACAAGGAATCATCAGTTAAATGGTCCCAAACACTACCTTACAATAGCGTTGATGCAGTATTATCGATACATGCCTAAATTTTCAGAGACCCCCTCCAACATTACTGGAGCAATTTTGTATCCACAATTAAATGCAGGTGAAAAATTGGAATCAACTGGGCCCACAATCACTCCCATTTAGAAACCGGATGACATAAGTGCACCTGAATCTATTTGCAAGCACACAAAAAGCATGTGCAATAGCAGAAGGGCTGAGGCCTAGTTAAAAATCAGGCTCAGTGTGAACAGGAGCTCTGTCTTACATCTGAACTGGCACTTCCCAACAAAAGCACTGCCTAATACCAAACTGGGGCAGGAACCCAGTAGGATGGTAGCCGCTTAGAAATCCAGGATTTCCTTGGGTTTCCCATCTAACCAATGACCTTAGTATGCTTTGCTTTTGAGATGTGACAAGATCACAGCCCAGAGTGATGTGACTACAGGCATTAAAAAAAAACTTGAACAATTGATGTTAAGCACCCCTCAAAAACAACAAGAGCAACTTTTAGCTTTGCTAGTCATTTCCCTGCATACTGCACTAAGAGCCACGCAGATAAAGTTGAACGGTGAACGGGAAGTACTTTGTTAAAACGCATTAATGCGTCTTTGGAGTTCACTAACCACAAGGGCTCTCTGTGCTGTTTCTGAGAAAGCAGCATGTGACCAGCTCACGTTTCTCTGGAAACAGCAGGAAAGATATCCTATCCCATTAGCACCCTACACTATGCCATAAATCAGTTACTAGAACCCAGCTGTGCACAGGGGAGCTGGAGGGAGGGGAGATGGACTCAAGTCAACCGCCACTGATTACTTTCATGCCATGACTCCATGAGACTGCAGGGAATTTACACAAGAGAATTCCACGTGGTCATATGTTTGGAAGCCGGCAACCATGGCCAGTTCAGCAAGGAGCGATGGCGCTGGGGGTACGGAAAACCAGAAGGACAGGAAAGACAGGTAAGTGAGCAGCCTGATGTGGAAAGCATTGGAGGAGACCAGAAGAAGAAGATTCTACCCAATCAGTAGAAGTGTTGAAGTATGTTTTGTGTTGGCAGTAGAGTTTGGACAGATAAGCAGCCTGGAAGCACAGTCAGAGATGGAACTGGGGCTCAGCCATGAAGAGATGCATGGCTATAGAGTTTTCTTATTGGAATTTGGATAGGAGCCCAAAGAAAAGCAGCTGCAAGAAATGGGTTTGGTGACTCGGGGCGGGAGGGGGGGGCACTCTTCTCCACAGGTCTGAGGAACTAGTGCTCCAGTGTGGATTGAGAGCCCTGTGCGGCTAGTACCAGCTCCTGGATGAGAAAAGTTGACATGCTGACAGCTTATTGCCCAGAAAGATCCCCTAGCACCTTAAGTGCTAACCTCAGTGTCCCGCCAAGTTTTGTTTAGAGAATTAAATTCCAGCCAGCAATTTCGATAGGACGCTTCATCCACAGATTATAAAGCCAGAATGGATGGTTGCATTTGAACTGTTGTATATCATAGGCCTCCCTGAATTGATTCCAGTCTCACTAGAGCAAGGTCTTATAGCAAAACATCCAATCTGATTTTAAAATTGCCAGAGAATCCACCATAGCCCTGTTCCAAGGGTTAATTGCCCTTTTAGGAACAGTTGTGTAGCACTGGTGCACCCTGTTTAAAGGTCATTGTATTCCATACTGAAGGAGGATATATTTCAGGAGCTAGATAAGAGACTGCCAGGTCCAAAGGATGCAAAATGCTTTTGTACTCTGCATTTTCCATGCAGATCTGATAAGCAGTGGTCAGACAGTTAACTGGGATTGCCAATTTAGGATTTATTTTCAGTTTACTAAGTATGCCAACTGCATTTCTGAGAATAATTCTATTGCTTTATTCATAAATCCTTTACATTCACATAGTTAGCATTTTTCGTCGTGGACCTGAAGAGTCCTCTGGGGAGGACCAAGACAGCCAACTGGCACACACATTAAGAGTGAGGGGAAAGGAAAATATTGCCTAAAGACCCTGGCTCAAGCCTCTTTTTATCAGAAGTGCCAAGGGATCTTCAGTATCTGTGCAGAGCTACATTTCAGAATGTCTTTGCCCTTAACTGCGTGATTAAAATGCATTCTTTGAAACTCAGGCCTGCAAACTAGGAAGTAGGGTCAATCAGACAATGCAGAGCAAGTGAAATACACACCTAAAATCCTCCCCATCTCACAGGGAAGTCCCTGTGTGGAGGAGAGAAATACCTTTCCTGAAAGCACTACTCCTGACAGAATTCATATGTACTACATATTTTCTGCGGGGGGGACACAGAAAAATGCAAAATAAAGCTGCCGGGGGAATACATGCCTCTTCCCTGGCAGCCCAGTCAGCGCGTCTGTTCCAGAGTGCCTGGAGCAGCCTAAGACAGGCAAATCGCTGTGGGGGAAAGGGGCTGGGCGTGCATGCCTGTGGGGGAGACATTGATCACTGTCAGGGGGTGGGGCTGGCCAACAAGCGAGGGGGACTCTTGCTTGCTACTGCAGCTCGACGGGCATGGAGGGTGGGAGGTCTATTTATTATGCACAAGAAATGCTCTGTCCCTGAGGCAGAAATGTAGCAGCCTGCCTACTAACTAATTGATCATTCTCTGAGGCAGAAATATAGCAGCCTGCCTGCCTAGTAACGTCTTACTTCTTGAGAATCAAAAACACACTTAATTAAATATTAGTATGTTACTGAAAATTGTTTGTTTCTAAATTAAAGAAAATTGCTTTCGTAAAATAACCCCCACATTTTGTGAACGTTGCTGTTGATGGTTAATTGATCTCATTCCAGAGGCCGAAATGTAGCAACCTGCCTGCACAGTAACATTTTTAATGTTTCTATTGTTAGTTAACTGTTCCCATTCTCAGTCTATTCCCCCAGGAGCATAAAACCTGTAAAAGTTTTAAGGCCCCTACATTGCCAGAATGATGTAAAGCCTTAAAAATGACAGTAAGGGAATCAGCTAGGAAGATCTATGTGCTTTCTCACTTTTTTTCTGTGCCAAAGTGGCACAATGGGTTAGATTAAGCTCAGGATTTATTTTACTAACCCATTTAAAAAAAAGACTGAAGGCAAATAAAACATTTACCAAGCAGTCAATAAAATGTCAGGACAATCAGGACCAAGCACTTCCCAAAGTACCCAGCCAGGTCCAGGACAATGATTAGCAAAACTGTATGACTTATGTTTGAAAGTCTGAGCAATTTAAAATGACATTCTACTTTTTCTTTTTTTTTGGCACTGTTCTGTAATGTAATTTAAATGAAAATCCAGGATTATAACTGGAATGCAGGGTATTAGTTACCAAATGTTTGTAACTAAACTTCCATATGTTTAGGAAATGCTGAACAGTTATTGTGACTTTTTCCTGTATTGTAGTTTAAATAACTTACCAAAACAATTAAAACTGGTGTGATTATATTGCACTATTTTGACAAATAAAATTTGCAGAGTTTTTAATTTTTTGGTGCAGAATCCTCCCAGGAGTATAACCACAAATCAAACACGCTCCCCCATCTCCTTCAGGTGCTGTTAAAAAGCAAAAGGAAATACCGAGGTGACTTCACCAGAGAGATCTCAGATTGGGAATTAGAGAAGGATAGCAACTATCAGATAGTGAAAATCACATCATCTTAACTACGCCAGCAAGAGGGATGTGGTTCAAAGCAGTCACGGGAAGAGGTAGGAGAATTTCCCAGGGTAGTGGATTTGATCCTCCTTGCTCATCTCAAATGCTTCTCTGGGGAAGCAGACCATTCAATAAATAGTGCTCTCCACTTGTGACAAGGGTCTTAGCCAGATCTTGGACTGAATGTGGATGGGGGGGACCCAAGCACCCTGCCTGTTCACTCACTATGCCAAGGTTTCTTCTACAAGGGCTAAACACAACACACAGTAACCTACAAGCACTTCATTAGATAGGGTAAATCGGAACCATCTGCATGATGTGTTACCTAGCTTTAGTTTTGGTTAGACCTTCAGGAGCAATGCTAATACAAACTTAACTCTCCTCTTCACAGAGGATCATATTGTTAATTCTTTCCATAGCAAAAAGTTTTGCTGAGGCAAACGTACTTCGATTTCCTGCTGTGTCAAGTAACTCCTGTCCACTTGAAACTGAGACCCTCATTTCAGCTGAGGATTTCAGTTGATAGTGTAATACAAATTACAATAACATGGCTCCCAAAGCACTCTGTCTAATTGTAGAGATGGATTTTTTCACTCAAGGCAAGAGCACAAGATTGGCAATTAAGGTTTCCCAGACTCTATTCCTGGCTCTGCCACTTTGTAGCATTGGGCAAGTCACATAACCTCCCTATACATCTGTCTCACTACACTTAAAACGGATAGTTACCTATTTGCAGGATGGACAAATTAGCATTTGTGAAGTGCTTTGACTTGGAGATCCTTGAGGGTAAGGTGCTACACCTATGAGCTAAGTACCATCCCTGTATTAATAATGGGGTGAAATTGCCCATGGCGGGAGGCACGGGACACACAGAACAAGAAGCAGTTCCTGCCTTAAAGAGCTTACCATGCAAGTAGACAAGACAGACAACGTGTGGGAGGAGGGAAGCAGTAGTATCCCCAACTGAGACAGCGATTCAGTGCCTAAGGTCACATAAAGAGTCTGAGCTGGGAACTGAACCCAGATGAGACAGAACCACAAGTCTGAGGCCGTCCAAAGACAGATGCCAACCAGACAAGAAGCAGACCCTATACTTTCATGTGGCACGTGCCCCAGCATCACGCATGCCAATTCAAGCCAGTCCTGGGCATGTTTTAGTGGAGTTCAAAAAGCAAGCAGCTCCTGAGCAGAGACTATTCCTCCCCACTGAGGGGGGACGTCCACTGTGGGGCTAGAACAAGTTCAGATAGGCCAGAGAGAAAAGGAAGTGAGGGAGTGAGAGTGCACATGAATCCTTCAATTGCTGACAATATCCTAAGAAACGTGTGGGAAGCCAGGACATAATCTAACAGGGACAAGTCTAGACAGTCAAAAAGCAACAGAGGCTCTTGAACACCTTCTGGTGTGTCAATAGCAAGGTTTTTGGCCAGCACTTCGCTTCGATGCCATTCAATCCTGGGTGTCATCTGTATGTTCTATTAGGCCATGTTATGTCCAATTATGCAATTGATGGGGGGCAGAGGATGCAAAGAATTATCCAGACAAAACTCATTTAAATAGAAGATACCCTCCCCCTGTCCTCAGTTGATCAGGCTGAAAGGAGGGGCCAAATTACCCAGGACAGGTTAAAGGGTCAGTTACTGCAATAATCAAGCAGGGCATTTTAAAGTCTTGTTCTCAGACAGTTTGTAGATCAGATCCCTTAGTAAGGCTGGTGCAGGAAGCAGAAACAGTAATGGCCATTGGTTTGTTCTGTTCACAATGAGGTTCTCTAGCACTGAGCAGCTCATGTACACAAAAAAGACGGGAGAAAAGTCATTTAAACAGTTTAGCGTTGGCTTTGGGGGCCAAATCATTATAACCTTAGCTACTGGCTGCAAGGGCTGTGCCCTACCCAGCACTGTCTAAGAGACAGCTCTGCTCAGATATCCAGTCAAAATAATTGAACACGAAACACAAGAGGAGGTCGGGCACTTACCGGGATTTTGCTTGGATGTTGCTCTCGGATCTGCTGCACCTCTTTCGAACGATCCGCTGGGAAGGAAAGAGAACAAAGCTTTGAGAAGGGAGTTTGAACCAGCACAGATGGGTGTTTCAGACCAAAACAAAACAATATCCAAAGAGCTGAACTCGAAAGAGAGGGACGTGTTGCAGACAGAAGCAGAAATGGAAGCAATATTTATTAACACTGGGGTCAAACAAACGGAACCATAAGACAGGCAGACAGACAAGCTCCAAATGTACAGAAGACCACTTAGCACTTCCACAGCCCTTTATAGCTCCAAAACTTTCTACAATACTGAACACCTCTGAGAGATGGGGACGCATTATCCCATTTTATGCAATGGGATGAGACAGCTAGGTGAAGTGATTTAAAATACTCCACAGGGCACCTGGATTTTCAGGAGCAGGAATATAAAGTCAGGCTCCTAAATCCACACCTAGCAACCACTCTGATTTCCAAGAGTGCTGAGAACCCAACACCGAGTCCTTTTTCGAGTCAGGCAACAGCCCAAACTTCTGGGTCCTAATTTATGAAGGTTTCGACCCTCAACTTCCTGGCTCCAAGGCCCACATTCCATCTACGCACCCATGTTGCTTCCCCAAAGGAAGAACTGGCCTCAACTTTGATACCCGCTAGCAGGGTTTTAGATGCCACAGCCTACTTACAGCCCAATCTGGCATCCTAAATGATGCTTCTTGGCAAGAACCACTTGGCTCACCATCACCAATTTACAGCTACGAGCACCTTCTGTTGGCCACGAGAGAATTCACTCCCAATCTTACTACTGAAGCAGGACAAAACAGAGAGAGAAAGAGGTGCAGGAGAGGAAATTTTTGCACAAACATCTTCTCCATTTCAGTTCTGTGCTCTTCAAAATCTGATTTCCCACAAGGCGTGGCTCTTATTCCAGTGAAAGCAACATGCAAAAATTCAGATTTTCCATATTTATTTGAGAATTTCAGAGCCGCCTTTGGCTCAGGACGTTCCCCATTCCTTCAGTACCTTTAGAAACAATGGGACTACCAAAATGGATGCCCCAGACATAGCCACCAAACACATTGCTGGGCAATGCGGGGAGCGATCAATGGAGAACACAGACTCTTGATCAGTTTAGAAAACAGAGTGACCACCTGCTCC
This sequence comes from Natator depressus, assembly GCF_965152275.1. Lineage (NCBI taxonomy): Eukaryota > Metazoa > Chordata > Testudines > Cheloniidae > Natator > Natator depressus. Next base: position 26,172,048 of record NC_134246.1, read on the forward strand.
ATTCTGAGGAAAGGCTAAACAGTCCATCCTATACCAATCAGCAGGTATGCACAAGATAAAGCAGTTATGTTTCTAATGTTTGTTTTATGTTTTTCATCTTTTGGAGCTTTTATTAATGCTTCTGAGAGCCATTTATGGGGCCAAATAAAGCAGGATGGTATTCCAGTTCCTGGATGGTGAAAATATCACAAGACAACCAGATCTCATGATATTTCACCCCAAAAGTGCCTCCCCTTGGGGAAAATAGCCCTTTTATATCCATAAAAGCCAAATGTTAATACCAAGATATTTGGGTTTATTCATGTTTATCCAAACACTAAGACACAACCCTAGCAACACACCCATTCCATAGACCCTAGAGCAGTGTTTCTCAAATGCAGCCACCAGGGGCTTTTCTTGCAGCCACAGCCACCTGAGCTTGGGGGGGGGGGGGGGGGGGAGGTGTTGGCAAAGCCGCAGCTCCTCCCCTGGGGCTGCCTTCAGGGGTTGGTCCCTACCCCCTTCCGAAGCCACAAACGCAAAAGGAGCCACAAACACAAAGGAGCAGGAAACCAGTGAGAGTTCCCCACCTTCCCAGGGGTGGCGTGGCTCAGGCTTCTGCCCTGGGGTGGTGGGCGGCAGACTCTAGCCATGTGGCGGAGGGCTCTGTCCCCCAGCCGCAGGGTTTTGGGAGCCATCACCTTGACCCCTGCTGCCTCCTCCAGACCCCCATTGCCCCTGGCCCCCCCCCCTTCTCATCCAGGGCTTAATTTGTCCCCCAGCATGCCAGGGCTGAGTAAGTCTGCTGTGAAAAGTGATACTAAACAAGCATCACTTTTCACAGTAGCAGACTTACTAACTAGCAATCTAAAAAAAAAAAAAAAAAAAAAAAAATCAAAACATGCAAGCACCGTATTTTTGTTTCTATTCTGGTTAGGTCCAGTAAAGAATAGAGAAACTGTACATTATTTTTATTATTGAGTCTGCAAAAAAAAACCTACCTAAATAAATTTAAATGATATGGACAGGTATATATGTGCATATTTGTTTGTTTTTCCTAAAGTTAATTAAGTATTTTAGGAAAAATTCTCAGAGCAGCCACCAGCAAGAGTTGTTGGCCACACTCTAAGGCAACATACAGGATCAAGTCCGAAGTGTATTTGTGCCACAGCCACCACTATTTCAATGCGAGATTCAGATAATTAATGACAACCCCAGGCAGCTGCATATGCCGATTTAGCAAGACTTAAGTCCCCCTTTGAAATCAGTTGCTAAGAGATCATCAGAGAGTCAGAAAGAGAAACATTCTGTTATGGCAGATTCTGAACACCGGCATTTTATTATTCCTTAGGACTAGCAATGTAAATAATTTCATTATGGTGTCAGACTAGTGCACATAGGTGCTCCCACCGCCAAGTCCATCAGAAACTTCAGCACATACACCATGTCTTCTGTGCACTTCAGGCCCCCTCTTTATTGGCTGGAGACAATAAAGTCTCTTTCAACTCAATCCCGAAGCAATGCTAATTGGCAGAGAACCCTATCCCTAGAAGCAGGCAGGCGTTATGGCTGCCCCTTCTACCTGGCAGCGGGGAAGAGGGGCAGTGCCCTTCCTTTGCCAAGATGTGTCTCAGCTGCTGCTCTTATCAGGTAGCAACAGCATACCACAGTGGTGCTCTCTCTGCATGTGGCCCAGAGAGAAGGATGGCTTAGTGGTTAGGGTGCTAACCTGGGCCATTGGAGACCCAAGTTCAATTCTCCACTCTGCAACAGACTGTGCATGGCACCTTGGCCAAGTCACTTGGTCTTTCTTTGCCTTAGTATCCTATCTGCAGAATTGGAACAACAGCTCTGCCCTCCCTCACAGGGGTATTGTGAGGATAAGAACATCGAAGACCATGAGAAGCTCAGCTACTGTGGTGATGGGGACCATGTAAGTACCTACATTACAGAGCTGGCTAAGAGGCTGCAGCCTTTCCTCTCCAATCCAGATCTGTCACAGCCCTGCCTTTGTCACTCTATAATACACTATACCAAGGGCTACCCAGCAGGCACCACACAGAGGCTTCAGCTAGCACTGGGAGCTGCTGCCCGTTCCAACTAAGCAAGCAGGCTTCTGCGTCGCCCTCATGCTGGGCTTTTCTGGATGTCCCCTCACCCTGGGGTGAAATTCCAAGGGCTGGTGGTCAGAGTCTGCAAGGTCTAGCTGCAGATTAGTTAAGAAGTCACCTCTATCTTTATGTCCCATCATGTCTTGACTGCTGTCAGTTCCTGGGACCGATCGCTTCAGGGTTCGTGCAGTGCAGCACCCTTTCTTCTGAAAATTCACTGGGCTTCAGGGCACAGTATAAAACACATCTGTTTAACAGGCGTTTGGATGAGTTTTCACATGGCAGAGTGGAAAGATCTGCATGCTAAGGACAGCAGCTACTGGGCAAAAGCAGCAAGTGCCATCAGACCTCTGTAGACAGGTGGCAGTGTTTGTTAATTGCAGTTAATTAATGCAAGGATCCCAGACAATTTATCCTTGACCTACATGTCACAAAACCAGAAACCTTTACATTATCAGAGCTGCAGCTACACACACTTCCCAAGGCATGCTCACTGAAGGGGCATGCCAGCAGCTCAGCAATGCTCCTGGGACCAACAAGAGGAGCACCAAACTCAGATGTCACTGAGACTCCTGAGTGAAACATTAAGATCCTGAGCATGCAGGCTATGAGTGAAAGCAGCCTGTTTCCTTGCTCACACATACATTAATAATTAGGAGACTAGACCTTCGGATAGCTCTCCATGGTGTAAGAGTTCAACATGGCAACAAGAAGAACACATAAGCTTCTGATTGGTTCTGCCAGGTGAGACTTTATTGCTAAACCCCTTTGGAAGCCAGGAATATTCTTGTAACATTACATAAACAAGGAAAATAGCTTATTTCTCTTCCAACTGTCACTTCAGCTACTAGGGCGTTTACAGCCACTACAGCAGCGTTTACAGAGTGCACAAAATGAAGTAATTCAGAGAACAAGCAAGGGGACAATGCCAACTTAGGGCAGGGCTGGAATGCAGGGGTAGTACAAAAGTGTTAGTTTTCAAGGAATGATTGTATTTCAATGAAAAAAGTGCAGGTTGCTCCCTCTGCAGAGAATCCCAAAGCAGCAGCGTTTTGCTAACAGAAGGGAAGGGAGACTGATTCTAAAACAAATGTTTAAAGTGACCTGTACTTCCACTGTCTAAACTGACTGAGGTGTAAAATAAAAAAGTAAACATTCCATCCAGAAATAGGGAGCATCAAATCTGGTTGTTTAATTTCTTTCCATTTTAATTTGCTGACGGCTGTCAGAAACACTGGGAAGAGGTCAGATATTTTTAAGCTGTGAGTATTTTAAAGCTATTGCTACAATGGGATGCACAGAATGTCTCTGTCACCCGCAATCAATGCAAAAGCACTTAGAGAGTGGGTGTCATGTGACTGATCAAATCAGCTCCTGGAGTCAAGCGAACTGAGATTCTCATGCAATTTCATTTTTACACATACGTAACTTTCTAGCCCTCAAGGCTGTGGAGAAAAGCCTGAGGAAAAAAAGATGACTTGTGTGTGCCCCAAGAGCTCAAAAACCAGAACGTAAATAAAGAACCCCCAATTTATTATTTTCTTAGAGCAGAGGTCGGCAACCTTTCACAAGTGGTGTGCCGAGTCTTCATTTATTCACTCTAATTTAAGGTTTCGCATGCCAGTAATACATTTCAATGTTTTTAGAAGGTCTCTTTCTATAAGACTTTAATATATAACTAAACTGTTGTTGTATGTAAAGTAAATAAGGTTTTTTAAAATGTTTAAAAAGCTTCATTTAAAACTCAATTAAAATGCAGAGCCCCTGGACTGGTGGCCAGGACCCGGGCAGAGTGAGTGCCACTGAAAATCACCTCACGTGCCGCCTTTGGCACGTGTGCCATAGGTTGCCTACCCCTGTCTTAGTGTCTCATGGACTTTAAGCCAATCTTGTTATTTTGGGGGCCAGACATGATTTTTGAATGTTTAGAATTGGCAAACCTACATTGGTGGCTTTGCTCATAAAATAATGAGCCAGTTCACAAATAAGTCGTGCAACCCAAACTCATGTCACTGTAACCATTGTACCACACCATTCCATCACGTATTCTCCCTAACATTATATAGAGAATACACACAGGCACTATACATGTATGTGTTTTTACACCAACACAATTCACATAGTTGCTGTACACACTACTGTATGCGTGTCGCAGAACCCCTACAACTAATTTATAGCCACATAAATATTGTATGTTCCAGTATGCATTTTAAAATATGAACCGAGACAGTACATTCTGAAAAGCACTTCTGGATCCATTTAGATGTGAGGAATTACAGAAACATCAGTCATTATTAATATACCTCTGAAAAGGATTCTTAATCTATCCCTCGGGGGTTCTGCACCAAGTTGTGGTTAAGTGACATCTGCTCAATGTAGTTGAAGCTTTACTGCTCCATTTCTCTCACACGACCATATAAAAGCTTAACCTACATAAGTTACTGGAGAGAAGAGGAAAACGTTCACCTGCCTCTTTGCAGAAGGCAATTTACAAAATGCTGCCACATGAGTCAGGCAGCCTGAAATCAGGAGGGATGAATGAAGGGAAGCAGATACAGACTGGAATTGAATCCATCATCGTCTTGTAGCGGTTACCTTTCTCAGTGGAAAATGATTAGACTGCAAGTAGAAGGGAGAGGAAAGAGTAAAAGAGCAGAAGACAACAGGAGGGCATGTGGTGGTAGTGGGAGCATCACGAGTCCTGATTCTCAGCAATGAAATAAATCAGGGGTCTCAAACATGCGGCCCGCAGGGTTCTTTCGTGCGGCCCACCAAGCTCCCTCCGCCCCCCACCCCTCCCAGTGCCCCTCTGCCTACCTCCAGGCCAGGGGTGGGCAAGCTACAGCCCATGGGCCGAATCCAGCCATGGGATCACCCCCGTGTGGAATCATGTCCCTGCGGTGGGGTGGGGTGGGGTGTGCAGAGGACTCCATGCATTGTTCTTGCTTCCAGGCACCGCCAACTGCAGCTCCCATTGGCCGGGAACAGTTAACCTTGGCCAATGGGAGCTTCGGGGGAGGTACCTGGAAGTGAGAGCAATGTGGAGCCCTCTGCCCCCTCCCCCTGGGATCTGGTTCCGGCTGCTTCCTGGAGCGGAGCAGGGCCAGAGCTGGCAGGGAGCCTGCCCTGGCCTCGGTGCGTACCGCTATCACCCTGGAGCCACTCTAGGTAAGTGGAGCTGGCAGCATCTAGGCTCATGCTAAGAAAAGGATGGGTGTGTGATGCTCAGATACGTTAAAAAACCACTAGATTCTCAACCAGAAATGATTTTTCCTAATATATATGTTCATTCCTCTCATCAAATTCCCACATGCCTCAGTACAAGAGACAGCATGGAACTAATCTGCGTAGCAAACACAGACTTTTCCCATGGAAAAGTGGGGAGCAAAGAAAGTTTAAGACATGGATGGGCTGTGGAACAAGACGACAAACGTGTGGAAAACCAAAGTTGGAACGCACCATCTCCAGCCCATCTTGCTAAGCAGGGATGGCAAGAGCTAATGGTCTCTGCAGCGTTTGAACTGGGTTTGGATAATTTACAAAAGTGCTCTGGATACAGATTAGCTGGGCTTTAACTCAGTCGATATCATTTTTCCTATTTCAAAGACAAGGGGAAGAGCAAGTTCCCTCCCTGAAAAACAGACAAAAGGTTGTCATCTGCAAGTGCCTCTCTGTAGCTTTTGCTGGACTGCTCCTCCGTCTCTTTATTTTCAAGATATTTATAAACTTAAAGGTTACTTCTTCAAAGCAGAAAACCACTTCCAAACAGACAGCTTTAAAACTTACCGATATCAAGAGCAAAACAAACAGTAGCACAGAGGCCCAGTGCCCAGGACAGCTTCTAACCTAATGGACAAAGAAACTGTTTCATTTCTAGGGCAATATTTTAAGCACAGACCAGCTCAAATCCATATGTGCAAAAACTCACATTTAGTAATTACTAGAGAGGATCTGAACCATTTGCTTTGCATACAAACATGCCAGACCGCATGCACACATTTTCAGGGCCTATTCTGGGTAAACCTACTGAAAAATCCAGCCTTTAAAGTCTCAAGTTTACTCTTCTTTTTTGCCTTTGCCAACATATCTCCAAGCCATCTAACTGAGCACAAAAGGCATCAAATAATTTCTGTACAACTGATGATCATCAGTACCCTTATACAGCACCATTCATCCACAGACCATGCTTTTCAGAGGTGGACATGTGTCTCCAAGGTGGAGAAACAGACAGGAAGTGATGCCACTTCCCCTATGGCACACAAAGCCAGTAGCAGAGGCAGGAACAGCTCCCAAGTCTCCTGCCTCCTAGCCTGGAGCCCCATTCATTGGATCACCCTTTCCCTGCTGCTGAGTCACTGGAGCAATAGATCTGTCTGACCGCAACATACGCCTCCAAAGAACAAATGACAGACATTCAAGCCTTATTTTTCCTTGCAGTCAAGTTTGTAGTTTGTGTCCTGTGCTCTTGTTATCAGACAGACTTCTGGAACATGGATATTGATTTAACTGGAATGAGAGAGATGTGTTTAGTTTTTCTTGTACTCAGTATTTTGTTAGCTTCATTAATCATCAACCTTGCATCATACAACATAAAACTGTGGTGGAGATAACCTCCATCGTCATTGCTATTAACAGATCTATATAAACAAGCGTGGCTTTAAAATTCTGCACTCAACTAAAGTCCTGCCTAAACTGAAAATAACAGTGAGTCTTGCTCCAACTAATCAAGCTATTTCTCTATAGCAGAGTTTTCAGTATGTGTGCATGTGCAACATATAAAGCAAGGGAAAGCTAATTCAAAGACAGGAGAGCTACATTTAGTTCTCACCATTACTCCAACCTCACCATGGGAAAAACCTGTCCCAGTTAGCAGGATCCTTACCACTCCATACAGGGCAGAATTTGACCCTACATGTTTTCTGTATCAACAACTACCTTTTCACCAAACAAAAATAAAAGAAGGGTTTGGATTCCCAATGCTAAAGGCTGATGATCAGCCAGAGAAATGGATCTGGGATGGGAATATGTGACCCACAACCCGGAATATGGCTAAGGTAGTCTGATGTGATTTGCTGATGTGGCTATCACCTTACTCTGGTTGCCCCCTGCAGGATGTGGGTGAGAGAGCCAAGGTGGATGAGGTAATATCTTTTTACAGATATTACAGATCATTGCAATAATGGATGTGATGTAATAAACCATAAATCCATTACAACAATCTGTCACCCAAACACCCCCTTTTTGTCCTATGACTAGGGGCCTACCAAATTCACAGTCCTTTTTGGTCAATTTCACGGTCATAGATATTTAAATCTGAAATTTCAGTGTTGTAATTGTAGGGGTCCTGACCCAAAAAGAGGTGTGTGTGGGGGGTTGTTGCAAGGTTGTTGTAGGAGAGTTTTGTGGTACTGCTACCCTTACTTCTGGGCTGCTGCTGGCGGCAGCGCTGCCTTCAGAGCTGGGCAGCTGGAGAGCGGCGACTGCTGGCCAGGAGCCCAGCTCTGAAGGCAGAGCTTCCACCACCAGCAGCGCAGAAGTATAGATGGCATGGTATGGTATTGTCACCTTTACTTCTGTGCTGCTGCCTGCAGAGCTGGGCCCAGTCAGCAGCCGACACTCTCCAGCTACCCAGCTCTGAAGGTAACAGTGCGGCAGTAAGGATGGCATCATATGGCAATGCCACCCTTACCTTCTGCTCTGCTGCTGGCAGGGCGCTGCCTTCAGAGCTGGGCACCCAGCCAACAGCCGCCACTCTCCAGCTGCCCAGGACTGAAGGTAGCACAGAAGTAAGGGTTGCAATACCACAACCCCCCTAAAATAAATTTGCGACCCCCCCGGCCTTGCAACTCCCCTTTGGGTCAGGACCCCCAATTTGATAAACCCTAGTCTCCCCCATGAAATTTGTACAGTATAGGGTAAAAACACACAGAAGAGTAGATTTTACGGGGGTGGGAGGGAGAGGGATCATATTTCACTATCTGTAATGCGTGTGTGTCCGTGAATTTGCTAGGGCCCTAGCCAGAGACATTAACGAGCCACTCTACCTTGAATGGTCCCTTACAATATGTGCTAACTACTTGTGATAAACAATCTGTCCCACCTTGCATTTTGCTGTGATGCTGGAAGTACCTTTTCCAGACCTGAAGAAGAGCTCTGTGCGGCTGGAATGCTTGAAAGTTATATTACTTCACCCACCTTGTCGCTAATATCCTGGGACCAACACGGCTACAACTACACTACATACATAAGAGAACCACACAACTAATAAAAGTAACCAAAGTTTGGGCCAAACTACAACATTGAATTTGGCGGACTAGTTTCAGGTCCTTCTTCCAAGCGTCCACCTCACCTACGTATGGCACCAGGGCCGGCTCTAGGTTTTTGGCCACCCCAAGCAAAAAATTTGCAGCCCCAAGAGCACAACCGCCCAAGCAAAAAAAGAAAAAAGGATGGCCAGAACACCGCCCCTGGAATTGTGCCGCCCCAAGCACATGCTTGCTTTGCTAGTGCCTAGAGCTGGTCCTGTAGGACACCTACATTGGCTGCTTCAGCAGATGTACCAAGGAGTCAATGGGCTAAGGAGATTAATGACAAAAGTATTCAAAGGATAGTCCCTCCAGACCAGGACTGAGGCTGCCCTGCCAGTGTGAGTGGGAGAAGCTTGCACAGCTGCTGTACCTTGGCTTGGAGGCCTTCAGACGCCAATACCTTTCACCAGCAAAACAAACAATTCTCAGGGCCTGACTCTGCAAGTCCTGTACGTGCAGACACCCTGCTGGAGTCAGTGAAAGGGCATGCAGGACCAGGCCTGCATACAGGGACAAGTTCAACACTTTTGTAAGTGGGAGCCATTCTGTTCAAGACACAGCCATCCAAAGGGAAACTGATGAACTAAATAAGAAAAAATGATGTTTTCAAGCTTCCAAGAGGGAGGCAGGAATGGCAGGGAGGCAGAATGGCAGAAAAGAAAAGAAAATACCAAATTTATTTTATTAAAATAGCTGAGTGTATCTTAAAGAATTTGCTAGCTGGAAAGAAAAGTAAGTCTAAAGGAAAGAGCTGATCTACCATGAACTGCCACTCCTACTATGACTAGAACGGTGTTAACTGGCCACTTCACTTTTTACGTTTTAACTACTTAGGCTAAACAATCTGTTCTACCTTATATTTAGCTGTGACACTCTGAGTACATTTTCCAGACCTGAAGAAAAGTTCTGTGTAAACTTGAAAGCTTGTGTCTTTCACCAAGAGAAGTTAGTCCATTACCTCCGTCACGCTGTCGGATACGTGACTCAGAATTGAGATGCCAGACTCAGGTCAGCTGGCAGAAAACGGCAGACAGCCAAACTGGTGGTAAATTCGATAATTAGATTTTACCAAACCAGTAAAAAGCATGCACTCCTGGATTACTACATTAGCCTTACCACAGAGGGTCCTCTTTGGCGTTCCAGCACATCTTGCCATTCAGACAAACTGGACTTCTTTATAAAAGGTTACTAAAACTAAAGATCACCTCACCTCAGGTTCTTCCAACCCCAAAGGTTCAGTCACTCACCCCAGGTCAACAGATGCTCCAGATCACACATACCAAAGACAATGCTGACAGCCAATTTCTCTAGTAAACTAAACTAAAGATTTATTAGCTAAGAAAAATATGAGAAGGTAAAGTATATAACAGGTGAGTCAGCCTTTGTAAGTCCAGTTGATAGCAGAGATGTAACGTCTGTTAGTTTCCAAAAGACTCTCAGGGTTACCCCAAAATGGCTTTGGGGACCTCTGTCCAATCACTCAAGATTCCCCATCATAATCCATCAGCCCAGAAATGCAGAATCACTCCCAGGGTTATAGTTGAAAACAATCTGGCAAACTGTTAGGAACACAGAAGAAATTTGTGGAAAAATTAAACCTTAGTCTTAAGAACACTAAAAAGGGGGGAAATACATGATAGGAAAAGCGGTATATGACCCAAGGGGCGGTGGAATACTCCACAAGATCGCATCCAGGAATCATACAACCAATGTCAACAAGCAAGGGCGATATGTCACAAAAAGCAAATCACATGCAAAGCACTAGATTAGAAGGACAGTGTGTGTGTTTAGTAATCAGTTATTTTCATAACTGTGCGCCTCACTTTTTGAGACTGGTAGACTTCTGTAACTTTGAGTCTTCTGAAGAGACACATGCTGGGAATATAGCTTGAGTGGAGATGTTTTCCATAGCATCCTCTCCCCCTGCACTGTAAACAATCGCTTCCTGCTCCAGTTGTGCAAGGATTCCAAGAAGAAAACATGCTGTATTTACTTTCTCCAACAGACACTTCCAGCTGAACCAATGCAGATGCGTGGGCCACCAGATTCTCCTCCCCCAAAGTGCTCAGTCAGCCAGTCAGCTGAGGGAGCAAAAGGGCAAATGGAAAGTACACAGAAACAAGCAGCACTTGCAGCTGCCTGATCCAACCTCCCTACCCCACCCCTACCCCTACTAGGCTATTTTAATCCTGTTTTCTTTCAAACACAAGGAGCCTTTTTGGGGGGCCTTCATTAAGGCTGAGCAAACTATAGTTAGCAGGTCTGTCCATGGTTTCTGAAGCATAAGCAGCTGCCCCCAACACATTACAAGCAGGCATTTGCTAAAGGAATCAACATGTATTTCTGAGGGACTTTATCAGCTTTTGATATGCAATTAAAGAAAGAGTATAAAATACAGCAACAGCCCAACCAAGCACATATCATGTATGCTATTCTTGTTTGTTTAGAGTCACCTTTGATTAGCTGCATTATACAAAGAGCAGGCATGTGTCCAAGAACATAAGGTTTTGTGATAACAAGCTATTTTTAAAAAATTATAGTTCCCAAGAGTCTGGTGATTTGAGAGTCAGATCAGCACTTTGACTGGGGGGGGGGAGGGGGGATTTATTGTGTAAACTATGAGGTGGGGCTGTCTCCTCATGCATGTTTCTGCAGTGCCTAGCACAAGACTCCTGACGGATGCCTCTATCATCATAATAAAAATATAAAAACAAACAGTCGATATTGCACACCAGCATGGAAAACTTCCGTGAATCTACAGCATGACAAATTATTGCCTATGGAAAAAGGCTGAAGAAAAAGACGTTTCAGACAGTTTCAACAGCTTCCACTGATACCCATAAATAACATTCTGGTCAAACATTACATGTTTATAGCAGTTTTACTGTTCTCTTGCTTTCTGCCTTCCTTCAGTCTGCCTATCGCTTTATTTTAATTTTCTTATTATTATTATTATTAAATATCTGCATCATCATAGCGCCTTCTGTGCATTGTTACAAAAACAGCTGTATGGTTTGAGCAATATACATTCTGAACTTCAAAAATATTTTCAGGAAGAACAGTACCAACAGGATCTCTAAAAATAAAGGGAAGGCTGTGTTCATCTCACTAGGGTTGAAAGGTTGGAAAAGACACCCAGGTAAATAAAGGCTAAATGTATTGTATTGATGAAAAGTGATGGAAAAATTTCAAAACACCTTATAAAGAGGAGTAAGCAGCATTAGTCCTATTTTGCCAACTGGGAAACTGAGGCACTGAAGAAAAAGTCACGCAGCAAGTTGGCGGTACAGCTGAATACAGAATGCAAGTCTCAGGTCCCAGTCTGGTGCCTTATCCACTAGAACACACTTCTTCAAGACAGGACTCTTTTGTTCATGGTAAACCACGCCCAAGCCCCCGATTTGGGACTTGCATGGTAAAGTTTTTCAAAAGGACAAATACAAAGAGCTAAAGTTCAAATAAAATATATACGTAGATATTGCATAAAGAGAGAACCACCTTTACCCTTTTGGAACAGATATTTAAAAATAGTGGCACACATTTAAAAAATGTATACAAGAATGTGGGTGTGATTAATTTGCACATGCAATTACCCCCACCATATTCACACATAAGGTAGGTGGATGTGTGTAATTTCAAACACAGTTGTCATTTGTTTTTGCAGATACCTGTTCTGCACGTGTAACTGTCATAATTGTACCAAAATGCATTTCTGCACAACATTTTTGTAAGTCTGGTCCTCCAAGGCTTGTTTATATATTAGCGATGGGCCCCAAGCCAGAACAACTCCCATGCGCTAAGTAAGAGCTGGAGCTGAAAATTACACTAAGGCCCATCTTAAAACTAAATTTTTCCAGGCCAGTGTGTTCTCAAGCCTCATTCACTATGCCATTTGGGGCCTGGTACATTCACCATGGCCTACATTTCATATACTCTCATTGTATTTATTACTTGCATTTTAAAGTGCCCATCATCAAAATTCCTGGGTTCCATTTATCTGTCAGAATTGGGAAATACAAGGTCATAAATGGAGGTTTATGAAAACTCTACATACAGCAATTATTAACTCTCTCCTCCCTGAAGCAGAACATTTAAGGTAAAAGAAAAATTACTGATCTGACATCCGGCAATTCTTTATCCCCTAGCAGAGAAAACAGGATGAAATGTAAGCCCGCCTTATCAGTATTTTCCTCAAAAGAATGGAAATATAAGATCAGGACTATCACTTATTTCTAACAATAGGACACTAAGTTACATGAAGTTAAATTTAACTCAAATGTAAAACCAAGCATGCCTTCCATTACTGTCAATATATTTACAGCATACTCATTTACATCACAGATTTGTTTCCTATACTTATTACATGGTGCACAAGGGAACATAGGAACGTATTACTGCTTCTCACGCATTTTGCCAACCACATCAGTGACACAACAGACCCCAAGGCAGCAATCCCCTTCTTTTTTGAATAGGACAGACTCCATGATTTGGAAAGCTTGTTTTAGACCTTAACTGATTGCCTTCTGGGATTAGAAAAGGAAGCTTTCGGAAGACATCATAAATAGATGGGCTGGGGTCTTGACATCATCTTTGCTTACGAAAACCTCTCTTTCTGAAAGGAGGTGGCAGAGAAAAAAAAAAAACAAGTTACTGGACACGTAGCAATACTCGTGTGCCGTATTAAGGACGTAGGAACAGTATTATCCATCAAGAGCGACTGTTAAGAGAGATACCTGCTGCAGATTTGTGGGTATTTTTGTGAGCCTCTAAAAAGAAGCAACAACTGGAATAGCTAAACAATACAATGGTTTTAAAAAAAACATTCACTACACTGCACACAGATTTCTAAGTGCACATCAAGGAAAGCATAGAGTCTTTAAAAATGACATAAATAGTAAAAGGAACCACGTTTGCTCTCCCTGATCCAACAGGAACAGGAAGATTATCACTGAAGGAAAAGCAAACCGCTTATAGCATCATTACTACCTCCCCTGAAAAAATGTGCTGGAGACCACCCATTAAATATTGGCTCCTTCTAGGTTCCTTGCTTCATGAACTTGGCACTCGGAGCCGGCACTCCATGCCCCACCATTGCAGTGACTTGAGCAAATCAACATTTTTTTGTTGTTGTTGCAGGGATTACATCACCACTAGGGCACGGCTGCAGCTGCTAATTACCTCTGGCTTCCTTCCTCCCTTCTCATCCCCTTCTCTGCACAACTGAACTTCAATTTGAAAACAAAACAAAGAGGCACACCACCTTGCTACAGCCAAGCCGCAGCCAAGCTCCTAGCCCCCCCAAAAGCTGAACCCCTGAACGCACAGAGCTCTTAAAGGATAAGCAGACAATAAAACCCGTCTTAAGCCACCACTGCAGGAACCAGCCCAGAAAAAATTATAAATAAATGGCTGCTCATCGGAGGTGGCCTTCTAATAACAATAAAGGTGGAGAGGAGCTGCCTGGGATGCGGGGGAGAGAACAGGGTGGTCCCTTAGGACAGGTGACAGGCTGCCCATGGAGAACCAGCTCTGCACGGGTTTCGAACTGGAAAACTCAGCGACACCAGGGCTGCACCGTAGAGGCAGATCAGCGCAGGGTCTCGCCCGCACCCCCGCGCACTGGCAGGGGCACCCCAGGAGCTTGGCTGGCTGGCTGGCTCTCGGGCCCCTGCTCTGGGTCCCACGGACGGCCCCATAGCCGGGGGGGGGATCTGGCCCCAGGCCGGACCAGCAGGGGCGGGGGTCGCGGCGCGGGGCACAGGTGCTGGGGGGCTGAAGCGGTTTCCAGCCTATCCCGGGGGTACAGTTTGGGTCAGTGGCTCTCAGCCCCCCCCCCACAAACCGTTCCAGCGCCCCTGGCGCGGGTCGCCCCTCGGGCGAGCGGCGGCTGAGCCCCCTCATCCACCCCCTGCTCCCACCGGCGGGGCGGGGCGCGGGCAGCCGGGCGGGGCTCAGCCCGAGGGGCCCCGGGGCTCGGTCCCCCCCGCGGCCGCGCCCCCCGCCGCACTCACCGAAGCTCCGCCGCTGCTTGAAGGGCCGGTCCGACGGCATCGCGGCCGGCCGGGCTCCGCGCAGCGCTGCAGCGAGAGCCGCTCGGGGCGGGAGCCCGACAGCCCCGGGCGCGGCGCGAGGGGCAGCGGGGCGCGCGGAGAAGGGGGGGGGCTCCTGGTGCAGGTGCCCGGGCCGCCCGCTCAGCACCTCAGCCGCCGTCCGGCACCCGGGCTCAACTGCCCGCCCCGAGCCCGCGGCGGTGACGTCACCGCCGGCCCTTAAAGGGGAGGTGCAGAGCGCGTTTGGCCGACACCCCTCGCCTGCAGTGACCCCGCCCCTCCTCATCCCCTACGCCCCCTCCGCTGCAAGGCCACAGGCCCTCGACTCGCGCCTCCCTCCTGGCCCAGAGGCCCCTCGTGCTCTCCAGGGCCTCCCTCAACCTGGGCCACCGGGCACTATTCACTTCCCCTCGCCTCCCCCGCTGTAGCCCTGGCCCTTACTCCCCCCTCAAGGCTTCCCCCTGCTGGACCACAGGCTCTACTTCCCCCCCGGCTCTACTCCCCCCCCCCCAGGCTCTACTTCCCCTTCCATCTCCCCCCCCCCGGCTCTACTTCCTCCCCTCCATATCCCCCCCAGGCCTCTACGTCCCCATCACCCCCCCAGAACACAGGCTCTACTCCCCCCCTTCCATATCCCCCCCAGGCTCTACTTCCCCCCTTCCATGCCTCCCCAGGCCTCTACGTCCCCATCACCCCCACAGAACACAGGCTCTGTTTCCCCCTTCCATCCCCCCCCCAGGCCTCTACTTTCCCCCTTCCATATCCCCCCCTATACCTCCCCAGGCCTCTACGTTCCCCCCCCCAGAACACAGGCTGTACTTCCCCCTTCCATATCCCCCCCCCACAGGCTCTACTTTCCCTCCCTCCATGCCTCCCCAGGCCTCTACGTGTGTCCCCCCAGAACACAGGCTCTACTTCCCCCCCTCCATATTCCCCCTCACAGGCTCTACTTCCCCAGACCTCTACGTCCCCCTTCTATATCCCCCCCCGCCCCGAACACAGGTTCTACTTCCCCCTTCCATATCCCCCCTCCCCCCCACAGGCTCTACTTCCCCCCCATCCAGACCTCCCCAGGCCTCTACATCCCCCCTCTAGCTCTACTTCCCCCTCTCCATACCTTCCCAGTCCTCTATGTCCCCCTTCTATATCCCCACCCAGACCACAGTCTCTACTTCCCCCCCCCCATATCCCTCCCCCCAAGGCCTCTACTTCCCTCCTCCATGCCTCCCCAGGCCTCTACTTTCCCCCTCTATATTCCTCCCCCTCGAGGCTGAATCCCCACTCTGTCACTCCGAGTTCAGGAAGTAGGGACCCACAAGGATTTTAAAAATTAATACTTGCCACTCCAGGCTTGTATTAAACTCCCAAGGTTACAGCTTCTCTCTGACCTTGGCGTGGTAAATGCTGCCACCACCCAAAGGCAAAAAAACCCCTTTGAACCCAGGAAAGAGCACTTGGGAATTCCTCCCTGTGGGGTACCCTCAAGCCCTTGCAACCGCCCTCTGGGGAAGAGCTGAGAAAGAAACAAAGGAAATTAGCTGTGGCTAATCCTGTTCTTAAAAAAAAAAAGTAAATTTTTTTAAAAGCAAAGAAAATACATCTGGAACTTAGACTTTTCCTAGATTTTAAAGGAGCAATTCCAAAAAGCAAGCACGCAAAATAGCTTTCTTGGGTATCAGCTTAAAGGTTACAAGCAAACAAAAGCATCTGGGGTTAGCACAGAGGAGATCCACAAGCCTTAAAAAATACACAGAAATAAACCTGATCGCATCTAGCTAAACATTCTGATCTGCTTACACCTTTGGGTTGTTAAAAGTAGTTCTAGATATGATCTGATGATTTTCATATCTGGTTCAAACTTTGGACAGTATTCCTGCTGCCCCATCTCTTCAGCCAGGAGAGCAACAGACAAAAGGAAAGTTTCTTTCCCAGTTTCAAAAAGTTCTAGCTTCCCCTTTCAGAGTGGTAGCCCAGTTAGTCTGTATCAGCAAAAAGAACAAGGAGTACTTGTGGCACCTTAGAGACAAATTTATTTGGGCATAAGCTTTTGTGGGCTAAAACCCACTTCATCGAATGCATGCAGTGGAAAATACAGTAGGAAGATAGATAGATAGATATATACACACAAACAGAACATGAAAAAATGGGTGTTGCCATACACACTATAATGAGAGTGATCAATTAAGGTGAGCTATTATCAGCAGGGAGGGGGAATTACTTTTGTAGTGCTAAGGAAATGGCCCACCTTGATTGCATTGGCTTCATTAGCACTACAAAAGTAATTCCCCCCCCCGCCCCCCGGTATTCACCCCTTCTTGTCAACTGTTGAGAATAGGCTCCTTCCACCTTAATTGAATTGGCTCGTTAGCACTGACCCCCCCACTTGGGAAGGCAACTCCCATCTTGTCATGTGCTATAATATATATTCTGCTTACTGTATTTTTCACTCCATGCATCTGATGAAGTGGGTTTTAGCCCAGGAAAGCTTGTGCCCAAATAAATGTGTTAGTCTCGAAGGTGCCACAAGGACTCCTGTTGTTTTTACCTTCCCATTGGCTCTTTTGGACAGGTGCCCACTCCTTTTCTTTTACCTGTGGACTTGTTAACCTTTTACAGGTAAAGCAAGCAGAGAACAGACCATGAGGGATTTTACAGCTAACTGGCTGGCTGGCTGTCCATCAAAAGGAGCTACTCCCCCACCCCCTTCATGTATCACACGCCCCCCCCAAATCACAGATGGTGCTGGCCAGCCTGGTTCAAGTCGGGTCCACACTGGCTGGGATTTCTTCCTGTAGGTTTAGGAAGCAGAGTTAATAAGATACATGCACCTCTAATTTTACTAATAATTACATGAAGAACTAAACAGTACTTTTTACATTTCAAGGACTACAATGTCTTAGAATACAGGGACATTTTCACCTGGCTGACTCTGGGAAACCTTCCTAGGAGAGTGCATCAGCCACTTTGTTAGAGGCTTCTGAAATGTGTTGTATTTTAAAATCAAAGTCTTGGAGAGCTAAACTCCACCAAAGAAGCTTTTTGTTAGTCTCTTTAACTGTGTGAAGCCACTTCAGTGCAGCATGGTCAGTCTGCAGGTGAAACCGACTTCCCCAAATGTATGGGATTAACTTCTCCAGAGCTTACACAATGGTGTAACATTCTTTTTCTGAGACTGACCAGTGGCTTTCCCTCTCAGAAAGTTTTTTGCTTAGAAACATGACAGGATGGAATTGTTGATCTGGTCCTTCCTGCATTAAAACTGCTCCTACACCACGCTCGGACACATCTGTGGTTACAATGAACGGTTGGTCAAAGTCCAGGGCCCTGAGTACAGGATCAGACACAAGGGCCGCCTTAAGATGGTTAAAGGCTGTTTGACACTTCTCAGTCCACTGAATGGCATTTGGCTGTTTTTTCCTGGTCAGGTCTGTCAGTGGGGTGGCAATTTGGCTGTAGTGTGGTATAAATCATCAGTAATACCCAGCCAAGCCCAAGAAGGATTGGACCCGCTTCTTTGACTTAGGGACGGTCCAATTTTGGATCACATTTACCTTAGCCTGTAGGGGGTTGATAGTACCTTGACCCACCTGGTGTCCAAGATCTGTTACCCTGTTTAGGCCTATTTGACGCTTTTTGGCCTTAATGGTTAATCCTGCCTCCCTTAAGTGCTGGAAGACAGCTTGGAGGTGTTCCAGGTGTTCTGCCCATGAATCTGAGAATATAGCCACATTGTTGAGGTAGACGACTGCAAATTCCCCAAATCCAGCCAGAAGGTTATCTACTAGTCTCTGGAAGGTGGCAGGTGCATTTTGCAGTCTGAAAGGAAGCACATTAAATTCATACAACCCTACATGGGGGATGAGGGCTGACCTTTCCTTTGAGGGGTCATTTAATGGCACTTGCCAGTACCCCTTAGTTAAGTCGAAGGTGGAGATGAACTGGGCACATCCCAGTTTCTCCAATAGCTCATCTGTGCGTGGCATTGGATAGTTTTCTGGGCAAGTTATAGCATTTAACTTACGGTAGTCTATACAAAAGCGGATTTCCCCATCTGGTTGGGGAACCAGAACCACTGGAGAGGCCCATGGACTTTCAGAGGGGCACATTACACCCACCTGTAACATGTCCTTGATCTTCCTTTCTATTGTGGTTTTGGCTTGAGGAGCCATCCGGTAGGGTTGGGCTCTAATTGGGCGAGCATCACCTGTGTCAATGGAGTGGTATGCCTGTTCTGTCCGTCCTGAGGTGGCTGGAAACATTGGTGCAAAGCTGGTGCACAGCTCCTGAATTTGCTGTCACTGCTTACACCCAAGAGTCACGGAAAGGCTCACCTCTTCCAAGCCACCATTGCTTTTTCCATCATAGTAGACCCCTTCAGGCCACTCAGCGTTGTCTCTCTCCTGGGCTGTAAACTGGAGAACTTTGATTTCTCAGGAATAAAAGGGCTTTAGAGCAGTGTTTCCCAAACTTGGGATGCCGCTTGTTCAGGGAAAGCCCCTGGCGGGCCAGGCCGGTTTGTTTACCTGCTGCGTCTGCAGGTTCGGCCGATTGCGGCTCCCACTGGCCGCGGTTCGCCGCTGCAGGCCAATGGGGGCTGAGGGAAGTGGTGCGGGCTGAGGGACGTACCAGCTGCTGCTTCCCGCAGCCCCCATTGGCCAGAAGCGGCGAACCGCAGCCAGTGGGAGCCGCAATCGGCTGAACTTGCGGATGCGACAGGTAAACAAACCAGCCCGACCCGCCAGGGGCTTTCCTTGAACAAGTGGCGTCTCAAGTTTGGGAAACACTGCTTTAGAGAATTAACATGGTATACTTTTGATTTTAGGGTAGGGTGTGGGAACACTATGAGGTAATTAACAGCTTCCAGGAGCTCTTGGACCCTAAATGGCCCCTCCCACAATGGTTCCATCTTATTCGCCTGGAGCGCTTTCAGGACCATGACTTGGTCACCTACTCTGAAGGAACGCTCTCTAGCATGTTTATCATACTAGGCCTTTTGCTCTTGTTGAGCATCCTGTAGGTTTTCTCGAGCAAGGGCTAGAGAGTTTTTTGCAGGTTGGTTACAAAGTCCAAAATGTTAGTTCCTGGAGAAGATGTAACCCCCTCCCATTGCTGCTTCACCAACTGTAATGGCCCCTTAACTTCGTGGCCATAAATGAGTTCAAAGGGTGAAAATCCCAAACTGGGATGTGGTACAGCCCCATAGGCAAAGAGCAACTGCTGCAACACTAGGTCCCAATCATTGGAGTGCTCATTCACAAATTTGCATATCATGGCCCTCAAAGTCCCAATAAACTTTTCCACTAGGCCATTTGTTTGATGGTGGTAAGGGGTGGCAACCAAATGGTTCACCCCATGAGCTTCCCAAAGACTTTTCACGGTCCCTGCCAGGAATTTAGTTCCCAAATCTGTAAGGATGTTGGAGGGCCAACCTACCCTGGCAAAAATGATAGACTGGACATAGGACATAGGTAGAAACGTCCTTGCCCATCCCCTCCCAGTGGAATGACTTCCCCAAACGGTCCTTCGTCCTGTTCACCCCAGCATGGCCACTAGGGTGATCGTGGGCTAAGCTCAAGAGCTTTTCCCTATACTTAGTTGGAACTACCAAGTGTCTCTGAGGATGCCAGTCCTCCTTGTGCCCACCAGAAAGAGTCTCCTTGTATAAGAGTCCTCCTTCTATAACAAACCTGGACCTGTTAGAAGAGCTGAGAGGTGGTGGGTCCTTCTGTGCTGCCGTCCAAGCTCCCTTGAGTCTCTCATCCACTTCCTGCTCTGCCTGGAACTTCTCCCTCAGTGCTGGGGACATTAGTTCCTCGCTGGATTGTGGACTTGGGCTTGGTCCCACTGGAAGTGATGCAGGTGATGGGGTTGTTTCTGTTGACTGTGAACCACTCTCCGCTGGTGCACTAGATGGTATTTCAGGCTCCAGCTGAGCCTTTTGCGCCAGTCTAGCTGCTGCTGCAGGTGCAGGCTCTGTGGCGCCCTTTGGTGCTGGCTCCCTTGACTCTGGTGGAGTTGCAAGCATGGGCTCTGGTGCTGACTGCTCCACCAGTTCTGATCCTTGGGCTGGTTCTGGCTGGGTTCTAGGAACTGGATCTACAACTGCTGCCATAGACTCTGGTGTGGAGTCTCATTCCACCACCTCTGGCTGGGTTTCTGTAGGAGGCTCAGGAATGGAGTTCGGTGTGGAGGCCTGTTTACCCTGGCTGCAGGTGACCAACCCCACCCTTTTTGTTAGCCTCACATGGTTGGCTAAGTCTTCTCCCAGCAGCATGGGAATGGGATAATCATTATAGACTGCAAAAGTCCATATCCCTGGCCAGCCCCTGTACTGGACAGGCAACTTGGCTGTAGGCAAATTAAAAGAGTTGGACTTAAAGGGTTGCACCATCACTTGGGCCTCTGGATCAATGAATTTGGGGTCCACCAGGGATTGGTGGATAGCTGACACCTGTGCCCAATGTCTCTCCAAGCAGTAATCTTCCTCCTACCGACATTCACAGTTTCCCTTCACTCTGGGGGTATTTGCGAGACATCTGGGCCTGAAGGCTCTTGGTGGGATTCCGAGGCAATGAGCTGTAGTCAGCTGGCGCTCTTGGGGCAGTTGGCCTTCATGTGCCCCAGCTCATTACATTTAAAGCATCGCCCAGCTGACTGTGGCGAGGTGGGTGGCTGGAGAGTGGGGTGGTGGGACGAGAGGGCATCTGGGGTCTTCATGGCTGTGTGGAGGCCTCCTCCTTGCGAAGTGGTGCTTTGGACTGACCCCAATGGTGGGGTGTTGTCTCAGGTTGCCCCTTCTGGTATCCACTCCAACTGCTACTAGCTTTCTTCTTCTCCGCCACCTCCACCCATTTGGGTCCGATCTCCCCTGCCTCAATTACAGTTTTGGGCTTCCCATCTAGGATGTACCTTTCTATTTCCTCAGGGACACCCTCTGAGAACTGCTCCATTTGCATTAGGAGAGACAGATCTTCCCAAGATTTAATGCTTGCTCCTGATATCCAGGCATCCCAATTTTTTTACAATGTGGTCAGCGTGTCGGGAAAATGCCACGTCTGGTTTCCACCTTAGGGCTCCAAACTGCTGACGGGCATGCTTGGGCGTTAGCCCCATTCTAATTCTGGCCTTTTGTTTAACAAGTTCGTACACGTTCACGTGTCCTGCTAAGGGGCCACTGAGTTGCGACCTCAGCTCCACCATATACTGGTCTATAAGGGTGTTGTACCCAAGGCAGGCCCTTTCTAAATTTTCTAAGAAGGCCTCTGTATCATGGCCTACCTTGGAATGGGGAGCAGTACCTGTTGAAGGACTGTTAGAGTTACCTAGTGGACCCAGCTTAGCCTTTTCCAGCTCTAAGCACGTCATCTCTAACTCCACCTCGAAGCACTTCGCCTGCATTTCCGCTTCCAAGCGTTTTGCCTCTCTCCTCTCCTCCGCTTCCAACTCCAAGCGCTTCACCGCTCTTTTGTCCTCCGCTTCCAAGTGCATCATCTGTAGGAAGGAATTCCGGTCTTCCACAGTCAGAACTTGGTCTGGGTTAGGGGCATCCCTCCAGCTTGGCACCTTGATCTTGGTCGGGGGAGGGCTGACCCTTCCCTCCTGGGAAGTTCCCAGTCCCCCATCCCCACCCTTCATTTCTGACATGGGGCTGGATGTCTGGGCTTGATCTGGGTCTGTCTTCTCTGTGGCGTGCCGCTTTGGGAAGACTGGTTTCTCTAGAGTTTCAGTGCCTAACCTCAACCTCATGCACAGACTGCCCTACTCTAGCCTAATTATTTCATTGCCACAAAGTTGGAAAAGAAACAAAATAACTGCTTATTGGACTCCCTGGCTCCTTTGGTGTGCCTGTTCCCCCACAGGGAGCAAAGCAAAGCGAAGCAAAAACCTCCCTGGCTTTCAAGCAGACAAAAGGAAAAATGTGTCCTTAAAAAATCCTGAGGTTTGTGCTTCTGGTTCAAAATGATCCCACTGCTCTGCCACCATGTCAAGGCTCAATCCCCACTCTGTCACTCCAAGTTCAGGAAGTAGGGACCCACAAGGATTTTAAAAATTAATACTGGCCACTCCAGGCTTGTATTAAACTCCCAAGGTTACAGCTTCTCTCTGACCTTGGCGTGGTAAACACTGCCACCACCCAAAGGCAAAAAACCCCTTTGAACCCAGGAAAGAGCACTTGGGAATTCCTCCCTGTGGGGTACCCTCAAGCCCTTTCACCTCCCCTCCGGGGAAGAGTTGAGAAAGAAACAAAGGAAATTAGCTGTGGCTACCAGCTAATCAAACAACATATGCACAAACCTCTTAGGATACCAAAAATCCAATCCTGTTCTTAAAAAAAAAGTAAATTTTATTAAAAACAAAGAAAATACATCTGGAACTTAGACTTTTCCTAGATTTTAAAAGAGCAATTCCAAAAAGCAAGCACCCAAAATAGCTTTCTTGGGTATCAGCTTAAAGGTTACAAGCAAACAAAAGCATCTGGGGTTAGCACAGAGGAGATCCACAAGCCTTAAAAAATACACAGAAATAAACCTGATCGCGTCTAGCTAAACATTCTGATCTGCTTACACCTTTGGGTTGTTAAAAGTAGTTCTAGATATGATCTGATGATTTTCATATCTGGTTCAAACTTTACACAATATTCCTGCTGCCCCATCTCTTCAGCCAGGAGAGCAACAGACAAAAGGAAAGTTTCTTTCCCCATTTTAAAAAGTTCTACCTTCCCATTGGCTCTTTTGGTCAGGTGCCCACTCCTTTTCTTTTACCTGTGGGCTTGTTAACCCTTTACAGGTAAGGCAAGCAGAGAACAGACCAAGAGGGATTTTACAGCTAACTGGCCAGCTGGGTGTCCATCAAAGGGAGCTACTCCCCCCCTCCCCCAGACTACAGTCTCTACTTTCCCCTTCTATATCTCCCCCACAGGCCTCTACTTTCCTCCTCCCTACCTCCCCAGGCCCCTACTTCCCACCCCTCCCAGACCACAGGCTCTACTCCCCATCTTCATATCTTCCCACAGTCTCTACTTCCCCCTTCCATATCCCCCCAGGCCTCTATTTCCCTCCTTCATACCTCCCCAGTCCTCTACTTCCCCCCTCTATATTTCCCCCCACAGATCATAGGCTCTATTTCCCCCCTCCAAATCCCTCCTATAGGCCTCTACTTCCCCTCTCTATATTCCCCCCACCCCCCGACAGGCTCTACTTCTCCCTCCAAATCCCCCCCCCCCAGGCCTCTATTTCCCTCCTCCATACCTCCCTGTCATAAATATAGAGGGAAGGGTAAACACCTTTAAAATCCCTCCTGGCCAGAGGAAAAACCCTTTCACCTGTAAAGGGTTAAGAAGCTAGGGTAACCTCGCTGGCACCTGACCAGAATGACCAATGAGGAGACAAGATACTTTCAAAGCTGGAGGGGGGAGAAACAAAGGCTCTCTCTGTCTGTGTGATGCTTTTGCCGGGAACAGAAAAGGAATGGAGTCTTAGAACTTAGTAAGTAATCTAGCTAGATATGTGTTAGATTCTGTTTTGTTTAAATGGCTGAGAAAATAAGCTGTGCTGAATGGAATGGGTATTCCTGCTTTTGTGTCTTTTTGTAACTTAAGGTTTTGCCTAGAGGGATTCTCTATGTTTTGAATCTGATTACCCTGTAAGGTATTTACCATCCTGATTTTACAGAGGTGATTCCTTTACTTCAATTAAAATTCTTCTTTTAAGAACCTGATTGCTTTTTCATTGTTCTTAAGATCCAAGGGTTTGGGTCTGTATTTACCTATGCAAATTGGTGAGGATTTTTATCAAGCCTTCCCCAGGAAAGGGGGTGTAGGGTTTGGGGAGGATTTTGGGGGGAAAGACATTTACAAGAGGGCTCTTTCCCTGTTATATATTTGTTAGACGCTTGGTGGTGGCAGCAATAAAGTCCAAGGGCAAAAGGTAAATAGTTTGTACCTTGGGGAAGTTTTAACCTAAGCTGGTAAAAATAAGCTTAGGAGGTTTTCATGCAGGTCCCCACATCTGTACCCTAGAGTTCAGAGTGGGGAAGGAAACTTGACGCTCCCCATGCCTCTACTTCCCCCCTCTATATTCCCTGCCCCCCAGGCTCTACTTCCCCCCTCCAAATTCCCCCCCACAGGCCTCTACTTCACCCCTCTATATTCTTCCCCCCCCGATCACAAGCTCTACTCTCCCCCTCCATATCCCTCCCACATGCCTCCACTTCCCTCCTCCATACTTCCCCAGGCCTCTACTTCCGCCCTCTATATCCCGCCCCGACCTCTACTTCCGCCCTCCAAATCCCCCCCCAGCCTTTGTTTCCCCCCCTCCCCATCCCCCTGAGACCACAGGCCTCTACTCCACTCTAGTGCTTCTTCCTTGCTGAGCTACAGGCCACTGCTCCCCCCTTAGGTCTCTTCTCCCCCACTCTTATCTGCTCCGCTGCTGGGCCACAGACCCCCACTCCACCCACACCTCTACCCTCCCACCCCTGGCCTGGCCTCTACTCCTCCTCCCGGCCGTCTGTCTCTTGCTGGGTCACAGGTTTCTGTTTCTCTTCTTGTCTCTCTTTTTTGGGGGGAGGGATCTCTTCCCTGCACAGGTGATTCACAATGGCCACAGGCTCCATTACTTTCGAGGGGACTGGAGGCCCAAGCTACCCTCATACTAAGGGCATTCGCTAGCATGATGACCTCACATCCATTGTGTCCTCAGTTAAGACGGCTGCTGCTTCCATACCTCCTTTGCCAAGCAGGCCTGGGCTTATATCCTACTGCAGCTGCCCACCATTTCTCCCTGCTTCTTGTGGGACTGAAGCCAGGCTGCCCCTTGGACTCTGTGGTTTGGAAACTGTGAGGCAGATGGGGAACAGGAAGGAGTGTTTGCAGGATAGGGGGAAGTCGGACAGGAAGTGCAGAGAATAGGAGCAAGGAAATGTGGGGGCCCAGAAGGCAGGCTGTTGAGATGGAGTAGAATGGGACAGGGACTGGCAGGTGACTGAAGAGAATGGGGCATGTCTGCAACGGGAGATTACTGGAGCAAGAATTTGAGTGCAGCTGGAAAGTGGGTGTGACACAGAGGAGGCTGAGGAGGAGAAGGGCAGAAGTGGAAAGAGAGGGGTTAAATCATGAGGCAGGTGAGCTTTAGACCAAGTCTACACTAGTGAGCTTATGGCAGCACAGCTGTACCGATGCAGCTGCATCACTGTGAGATCACTCATGTAGCTGCTCTATGTCTCCCATCGACATAATAAACCACCTCCACTAGTGGCAGTAGCTATGTCGGCGGGAGAGCTTCCACACCAGTGCTTCTGTCAGTATAACTTATGTCACTCAGGGGTGTGGTTTTTTTTCACACCCCCTGAGCGACATAAGTTATACTGACAAAAATGGTAGTGTAGACATGGCCTTAGTGGGAGGGGATGAATCCTCTCTGAGCAGCCCACATTTTGTGTGTATTGAAGGCTAAAATGGTCACACCCAAATTGGGGGCAGGTGATTTCCACTTAATAAACTCAAAACTCAGGAGGATGGCAAAAAAATCCCATGGAAATTATTATTCATCATCATCATTATTATTAGATTTCATATTCTTTATATGCTTAGGATGAGCAATATGACATTCCAGCCCAGCCACGCTCTTGTCCTGTGGCCTGGGACAAAACCCTCAGTTTCTCTGAGCCTCACCAGTACAACAGTGAACCTCAAAGGGACGTTGTCATCTTGAATTTTGGACTTGCAACTCATGCTGACACAGCATAGCTCTTTGTCTCCTAGTGGATGACAGCACGCTGAGGTTTATGATCCTGTGACTGCCCCCAGGCTAGCAGACCTAGTTCTTCAGCTCATGCAATGGATGCTTTTGATCTTAGATCCAAAGATCCTGCATTCAATCCTCGCAGATGACCCACCCAGAGGCATCATTACAGACTAAGCTGAAATAATTCTACTTTCTGATAGTGCTTTCTTTAATGAGTGTAGTCTTATAACATTTTTAAAAGTAATTTAACAAATTCAGGGGGGGTTTTCCCCTCCTCCGTTGAAGTGTGAAGCTCTTCTGGCTGGCCCTGAGCTTACACCACCAAAACAGGCCTCAACCCTGCAAACACTTTAAAAGATGGGCCCTTCTCTGCAGGGCCATTCTTTGGTTCGTCCTTTCTCCCCACTTCTCTTACTCTGTGCACACAGCTGCCTGCTGCTGTTAGTGGGAAATATTCTCGGAGAAGAGTATGAATGTGAACTCGCTCCAAGTGCAGAGTATGGGAGCAAGGTCATCAGGCTAGCAAAAGAGACAGGAAGTGCAACTGACCATCAACAAGAGAGTGATACTGACTACATATCAAGTGTGTCAAATGAACAGAATATATAAACTATGGAGATGGGGGGTGTTTGTGTGAAATAATTCTTGTCTCTGATCTCTTTCTGTTCTAGTTACCTTGAGGCTTCTTGTAACAATAGTAGGTACGTTTTCTGATGGTGTGGCTTTAATTCACTAATAGCTACAGGGTGCTTTGAGCTCACCAGGTGGAAAGCACGAGAGAAGTATTGTTATTAATCCATGCCTAGATAGTACAGTGACTGGCACTTCTATAAATACTATAGATAACTACTTTGAAGTGGGCAGTAAGGTCATTTCCAGTCAATAATATGATTGGTAAATTGTTCATCTAGCCTCTTTACTATCAACCACACTGTATTATTTATTAAGACAGACCAGGAAGATCAATGGTTCCCAAGCTGCAGTCTATGGAAAGCTGACGTTGCTTCTTCTGTAGGGATAGCTAAAGATATTTGGGCTGGAAATCAGCAAGGAGCAAGGTGCCAGTGAGAATTGGGTACCTGACTTCCTCCCTCACCTTTGAAAATTCAAACCCAAATACATTAATAACGTTATTGCTTCCCCCCCGCCCCCCACACACACTTAACTTCATCATAGCTAGTACCAACACCAGTTGAAAAAGGAGGGGGGTTGGCATCAGGCTGGCAGCCAGCTGTCAAACTTTGCCAAAGAAATTCATGAGGACAAGAAGAAGATTGCTTTTTCACTTAAGTAATTGCTGTAGTCAGCACAGGAATGGATGTGATTCTGAAGAGGAGGGGAGATGAAGTGTCCATGAGACAATCTATTGCAGTGCAGTCCAGACTGAGCAAGTTTGAAAATCCCTGAGCTTGATAAAACAAGACATGAACTAGGGTTGTGGATCTGTTCAAATATTTGTACTCTTCATGGCTGTCTCTATAATTTATGACAGATTTCAGAGTAGCAGCCGTGTTAGTTTGTATTCGCAAAAAGAAAAGGGGGACTTGTGGCACCTTAGAGACTAACCAATGTATTTGAGCGTAAGCTTTCGTGAGCTACAGCTCACTTCATCGGATGCATTCATCTATAATTTATGTTTGCAGGGTTATAGCCGTGTTGGTTGCAGGATATTAGAGAGACAAGGTAATTTATATATTGGACCAATAAAAGATAAGATATTTACTCCTGGGGGAATTCCGCACCAGTGCGTGTGCACAGAATTCATGTCCCCTCAGCTGCTAGTCCTGGCTGGCTGGGCTGGGTTGGGCTGGGGGCAGGGGAGGATGGGACTTCTTCCTCTGCAAGGAGCGGTGTGGGCCAGGTCAGACCCACCCCCGGAATCTTCCCCCCCACTGCATATCTCCCCTGCTTCCTGCCCCCATCACTCCCCAGCTGCAGTGGGAGGAGCCAATGTATGGGGAGCTGCTCTCCCATCTGCCCAACTACCGTACATCCAGACCCCCCCATACCCAGAATCCCCACCAAGCCACACACCCCGCACCCAAACCCCCTAATGAGCCCTTCCCCCTGCACCCAGACAACCACCCTGCACTCAAACCACCACCCCAATGAGCCCCACACCCCCTACATCTGGAACACCCTGAGAAGTCCCCTGTACCTGGACCCCCACCTCCTGAGTCCCAGCTGGGTACACTCAGATCCCCACCCTACCAAGCTCCACTCCCCTAACACCCAGACCCCCTCCCCGCTCAGCCTTCTATACCCTGCCCTTGCCCCCCTGTTGAGCCCCAACCACCTTCACCCTGCAGAGTCCCATTCCTCCTGCACTCAGAACCGCCCCCCCAATAAGCCCCTGTGCATCCAGATCCGCCCCCAAACTCTGACTGCCCCACACAGAACCCTCTCACCACATTCTGGGATGCCCTCACACTAAGCCCCTCCACACTTGGATCCTGCGGGACTGAGCCTGCCTGCCCACAGCTGGATCAGGTGCCAGGGCTGGTGTGCATACGAGACTCTGTCCCTCATGCTCTTTATCTTAGCGTGCCTGGCACAGAGGGGCAGGGCCCCACAGTGTTTCTGGGGGAGGCCTGGCCCTTACACTGTGTGCAGTCTCACCAGCGAGTCCCTGTCTGGGGAAGTGGCGGGGGGGCCTGCAGGGTGATCTCGTGAGCAGCCAGTGGCTTGTGCTTCCCATTGCCATGCTGGAGCCTCCACATTTATTTATTGACAAATAAAATATGCAGAATTTTAAAATATCGTGCGCAGAATTTTTTTTTTTTTTGGTGCAGAATTTTAAATTTCTTTTGGAGCAGAATTCCCTCAGGAGTAGATATTATTTCACCTGCCTCGTGTCTCTACAATTTATGAACTAATCAGTCTGTCATGCTTTTATTTTGCCTGGTAAGTTTACAGCTACTTCTGTTTTGAACATTTTAAAGAGCATAATATGACTATATTTAAAAAGGAAAATATGCTACTTCCTGAAAAATTAAGCTATTTAATTTTCCTTGTAAGCATATGCTGCAGCAAAGGCAATGTTATGCTGCTTTAATGTATCATTGTTTACAAACTATCTTCATCAAGAACTCTGTGTGTGTGTGTGTATGTATGTATGTGTGTATATATATATATATATATATATATAGTATTCAAGGATAAAAATATTGTCACTAAAGCCATTCCATTAAACATCCCAATCTTTTTTTAAAACGGACACTTCTCAAAGCTGGCAAAACCTAAAATAGTAGAAATGTTACCATTAACAGAAAAAAAAATCCCAAAGGAACAGCTGTTTTAAAACAAATGATCTCTTCTAGTGTTTATATTGGATGAACTGAAATTGATTATAAACAGAAGAAACTGACATAACTGATTTTCAATGTCCAAGATAAAATATAAAAAAAAAAAAAAATCTTAAGTAGTGAAAAGTAAGCTTGACTCTTTGAATTGAGTTTGACTAAACCTAAGGTGATGTTAAAAATACAAGCAAAGACCTCCCGATATAGGATTTAAAGTTGGAGGTTCCTTAAACCTTAACACAGAAAAGCAAACTAGTCGTAGTGAATTTGACCAAGCAAACTAAATAACTGTATGCCCTGCAGACACAGGCAAGTTCCTTTTTTGTGTGGAGTTTTCTTCTTTTCATTAGGAAGGAGTTAGCTTTCTTGCTTATTGATTTGGTCCCTAATCCCGCAGTCAAATCTATGTAATCAGTCCCTTTCAGTGCCCCAAAGTCCACCCATGCAGATCTGGTTGTGGCATTGGGACAGTAATTCTATATAGCTCCATCCAAATAAATCAGGAGACCTGATATTTATTCAGGCATGCCAGGAGACGACAATCCAGCTTCCTATAGTGGGTGCTTGTGCATAAGAGAGGTTCAGATAAATGAGGTTCTGCTGCTAATACAACAGTATAACATTTCTAGTGATTTCTGCATCTCTAAATTCCTATAGCCTTCAGCCTTCCTGAAAAGCAGTACAGTAATCCAGGGCTTTGTTCTGCTCCTATTGAAGCCTCCGGCAAATCTCCCAACAACTTCAGTGGGAATGAGGTTAGATTAAAAACAAACACACAAAAGTATAGGAGGGAGGGGTCCAGCTATTCCTATTAGCTAGTATAGGAGGATCCTTGGGTGACCTAGAACCAATTTAGGCTTTGTTTATATATGGGCGAACCTTCCGGTTTGGACGCAGTTTTGTCTGTGAATTGCTTATACCAGTATTATTTATGCTGGTGCAGGGAACTGCTGTATTTTTCGACACCATTATAAGCAGATATACTGGTATAACTGCATCTAGATGAAGTGAGCTGTAGCTCATGAAAGCTCATGCTCAAATAAACTGGTTAGTCTCTAAGGTGCCACAAGTCCTCCTTTTCTTTTTTCTTTTTACGAATACAGACTAACACGGCTGTTACTCTGAAACCTGCATCTAGACAGGGGCTTTTACTGATAGAGCTATCCCAGTTTAAAAATAAAATCACACCCCTCACTGATTTAGCTATGCTGTTAAAATTTGAGTGTAGATTAGGCCTTTGGGCCTTGTACGCCACCTCCTTAAACCAGAAGAGAGGAGGAGAGAGTAAGGCCAGGTCTACACTAGAAACGTCTATCGGCAAAGCTACGCTGGACAGGGGTGTGAGGTGATGTGATCCCTAACCAACATGGTTGGGGCCGCAGAAGCCCGTAGTGCAGACGCAGCTATACGGCAAAGGTACAGTTTTGCTGATTATCTGTGTCCGTACTAGGAGTACTTTGCTAGTGTAGGCCTGGAGTAGGTCTTCCTTGAACCTCAGCAATCTCAGGCTGCCATAATTGCCTCTTGTGGCTCTTGTAGCTGGTACAAATTAGAACAGCAATTTATCCCCAGGGACTAGCCTAGCACAGACCAACTGTAGGTGCAGGGGAGTACAAGGTAAATCCTACCTTTGTGCCTCCACCCAAGATGCATCAACCACTTTTCAGCCAGAGTCAAGGACTGGGGCTACAATACCTATTTTCATATTTATCTTCCTCCTTTTGCAGCTGCTGCTAACTTTTCACAGGAAACAGCCCTTGTGAAAGAACTATCATCAAAGCCAGGAAACGAGGTGTCACTCCCATAACCTGTGATGTTCTTTACCTGCACTGAACATTCTTTCCTGCCTTTGAACACAGAGGCCTAGATCCTCAAACAGATTTAGGCACCTAACGCCCATTGAAATCAGTGGGAGTTAGGCACCAAAAGCCCTTTGAGGGACCCTGTTGATTTCACCGCTGGTGCTCAGCACCTCACAGGAAGTGTGCATCACTTTGTCAGACTGGGCCCTTAGTTCTGCAGCAGAGCTACTGGGTATTTTTTTTTTAAAACAGATGCAAGACCATCAGAAAGGATAATTATCCTAAGGGAACGTACTAAAACCAAGTTACTGAATACTGCATTAAAGAAATTCTTTACGATGCACAGCAGTAACATTGCCAACAATGTGTGAAAACCAAAGAACAGGCCATAATCTCCAGCCAGAAACATTTATCTGGTTATGAACGATAACGCATATTCATGAGGCTTGTACTAAATTGTTTTCTTCTATCTTGTCTCCGCATTCAGTTGAAACACTGAGACTCCAGTCTGTTCAACATTGTTTTATGGAGTGAAAATTCAATTCAAATAAGTTATGACCATTTATATGCAGTATGTAATCTCTGCTGTATGTTAAGAGCTGCTCTAGCTGCAAAATGTAATGTAACCGTGTCTATGAAGCCACTGCCTGATGCACGGTTGAAGCTAGAGAGACTCATTAAAGAGGAGGGGAACTGAGTTTTGAGGACTGGCATACTCTACAATAATTAGCAACCAGGTTTCCTAACAAATTATAAATGAGCACCCATCACATCCGAGATAGGAATCAAAGATAACAGGCAACACATTTGGTAAGTTACCTAGGCAGGACTGGGTACATAGAAGACCCTTGTTTACAACATTCACCTAGTTGCACACCTGACCCAAAATTTGATTTTAAAAAAATTATTTAGATTAAACATGTGTGGTCAGAATTATGGTGCATGGGGACCAGCTGATGGACATAGAAAAACAAGGCAAGACAACAACATGGCAGTTGAGACATTCAGTATAGTCAAATGCAAAGTACTAAGACCAGAGCTTCATGTATTCTGTAATCATGAAATTTGCTGCAGCATCTGCTCCTTCGTGCAGTGTTGAGCTACAGAATCTCAGCTTGTCTTAAAAAAAAAAAAAAAAAAAAAAAAAGTTTCTAGCCCTTATCTTTGCAAAGATAATCTCAAAAATTGTAAATTGATGCCAGCCTGAGTCTGCAAAGAGCCCCCAAAAATGGTTCTGAGAGGTGTGAACCGCCCTAGTCATCTCACTGCAAAGAGCCCTGCAGACTCCATCACATTGCAGCCACTGAATTTGGCAGTTTTCCAAACATACCATGGAATTCAGCATTTTTGCTGTAGCACTCAGTATTTTGCTGCAGCCAGACACTTGGCTTTTGTTTTCAGGGACCTGCCTGCAACCACCTCTGGCTCTGCACCTTTCCCCACATAATCACAATGCCTGCTCCCTTCACTATTCTAGAACTAGGCTAGGGTTGCCAACTCTCTAAGAGCACAAAATT
Organism: Natator depressus; assembly: GCF_965152275.1. Taxonomy (NCBI): domain Eukaryota; kingdom Metazoa; phylum Chordata; order Testudines; family Cheloniidae; genus Natator; species Natator depressus. Next base: position 26,204,861 of record NC_134246.1, read on the forward strand.
GAACACCCTGACCCCTGCCCCTGCTTCCCTGAAGCCCTGCCCCTGCCCCTTCTCTGAGGCCCCCCTCCCTCCAGCCCCTCTCCTTCCATTGCTTGCTTTCCCCCACCCTCACTCATTTTCACTGGGCTGGTGCAAGGGGTTGGGGTGCGGGAGTGGGTGAGGACTCCAGCTGGGAGTGTGGGCTCTGGGGTGGGGCCAAAAATGAGGAGTTCAGGGTGCAGGAAGGGGGTGAGTGCTGGGACCAAGAAGTTTGGAGTACAGGAAGGGGCTCAGGTCTGGGGCAGAGGGTTACGGGGGTGAAGGCTCTGGCTGGGAATGGGGGTTCTGTGGTGGGGCCAGGGATGAGGTGTTTGGGGTACAGGAGGGTGCTCAGGGCTGGGGAAGGGTATTGGAGTGCAGCAGGGGATGCAGGGTGCGGGCTCCGGAAAGGAGTTTGGGTGCAGGAGAGGGTTCTGACCTGGGGCAGGGGTGCAGTGGGCTCCAACCAGGCGGTGCTTACCTCCCAGTCGGTTGCGCAGCAGGGCTAAGGCAAGCTCTCTGCCTGACCTGGCTCTGTGCAGTTCTCCAGAAGCGGCCAGCATGTCCCTGCGGCCCCTAGGCAGAGGCGCGGCCAGGTGGGTCTGTACGGTGCACGCTGCCCGCGACCACAGGCACTGGCCCCGCAGCTCCCATTGGCCACGGTTCCCGGCCAATCGGAGCTGTAGTGCCAGCACTGGGGCAGCATTCAGAGCTTCCCTGATCACCCCTGCGCCTAGGGGCTGCGGGGACATGCTGGCCATTTCCGGGGAGCTGCACAGAACCAGGGCAGGCTGGGAGCCTGCCTTAGCCCTGCTGCGCTGCTGACCAGACTTTTAATAGATTGGTCAAGGGTGCTGACCAGATCTGCCAGGGTCCCTTTTCAACTGGGCATTCTGGTTGAAAACTGGATGCCTGGCAACCCTAATACCAGGCAGTAAGGGGGGTAAGGAGCCAGAGCTCGAGTCCAATTTGAAGCTCTGGAGCAGGGGAAGCCAGAAGTGCAAACAGGGGAACTATACTGCCTAGAGAACAGAGCAGCAGCTGAGGCCTGGGGAGCTGAGAAGATGGAGCTGTTTGCAAGCTCCCCTCTTCCTTGGCACACACGAGATGGGGACTGTTCAGGCAACATCATAACTGCTGATATCCAGAGTTGAGTCATCCACAATACGCAGTGCAAAAAAAAAAAGAAAAATCCACCATCTAAAATAATCATTGCTGAACATAATCACTGATTAACTGCACATCATTGAGTATCTTCAAACTATGAGCTGGGGGGAGGGGGATGAAGAGCATTTCATGGAGCTACAATAATAAATTAACTTTGCTGCAGAATATAGGACCGTTTGCTGCAGAACTGTGTCCTACTGTGCCAAGTAGTACACGAGGCCCTAACTACAACACACAGCAATGGACAGTTTCAACAGCTTGTGCACAATCCTAAAATCATAGATTAGGGTTGGAAGAGCCCTCAGGAGGTCATCTTGTCCAACCCCCTGCTCAAAGCCAACTAAATCATCCCAGCCAGGGTTTGTCAAGATGGGCCTTAAAAACCTCCAAGGAGGGAGATTCCACCACCTCCCTAGGTAACCCATTCCAGTACTTCACCACCCTCCTAGTGAAATAGTTTTTCCTAATATCCAACCTAGAGCTCCCCCGCTGCAACTTGAGACCATTGCTCCTTGTTCTGTTATCTGCCATCACTGAGAACAGCCGAGCTCCATCCTCTTTGGAACCTGCCTTTAAGGAGTTGAAGGCTGCTATCAAATGATGGGTTCTGAATTAGTAACCCATTAAGAACAAGATGTTTACTGCTCTTATATAGAGTTGACAACTGTCTAATCACGCAAATCCAAACACCCATGCCCTGCCCCTTCCCCTCCCTTTTCTGAGGCTCCACCTCCACTCACTCTAGTTCCCCTCCCTCCATCGCTCTCTCTCCCCCACCCTCACTCACTTTCATAGGGCTGGGGCAGGGGTGCAGGACGAGGTGCGGGCTCTGGGCTGGGGCCGAGTGTGGAGGGGGCTCCGGGCTGAGACTAGGGCAGGGGGTTGGGGTGGGGTAGGGGTTTGGGGTGCAGGCAGGGGTTCAGGGTGCAGGCTCCGGCCAGGTCAGGCGGCTCCTGGAAGCAGCAGCATGTCCAGCAGTGGCTCCTAGGCTCATGGGCGGCCAGGCAGCTCTGTGCACTGCCTCTGCCTGCAAGTACCACCCTCGCAGCTCCCATTGGCCATGGTTCCCCATTCCTGGCCAATGGGAGCTGCAGAGTCCGCAATCGGGATGGGGGCAGCCTGCAGAGACAACCTTGGCTTTGCCTCCTTCTAGGAGCCGCTGCTGGACATGCTGGCCGCTTCTGGGAGCGGCGCAGAGCCAGGGCAGGTAGGGAGCCTGCCTTAGCCCCACTGTGCTGCCACACTTTTAGTAGCCTAAAATCTCCCAGATTTCCCAAAGGCTACTGAAGCCAATTGAGCCTGATTCCGGGAGACTCCCAGCCATACCAGGAGGGTTGACAACCCTATTCTTATATTGTGAACTCCTGGGGGCAGGGACTGTCTTCCTGTCTAGCCACACCCCCACACACTAACTAAAATGTGCTAGGGGCTGTCCTACACATCCCACCATCTATATTGGGATGGCCAAACTTACTGATCCTCCATACAACAATCTTCAGAAATTTGAGAGCTGGGGCACACTGTGCCCCCACCCCTGATTTTTGCCAGGGTTTGCTGGCTCCACTCGGTCACATGATGTGCCCAGGACCCCTCCCTGCATGGCAGCTGCTGGAGCCAGCTGTGGGGAGAGGCAGCAGTAAATCGCTGGGGACGGCAAGGAAGGGTTGCTGCTTTAGGTGGTGAGAGGCAGCAGCAAACAGCTGGGAGCTGCAGGGAGGGACCACTGAGGGTAAGAGGGGGCACATGCCTGGAGGTGTGTGACTCCAGTCCCTCACCCCCACAATGGCTTAACCTTTAAATTGTGCTACCCACTCTCAGCAGGTACCAGTTGTCTCTGGCAGTCGCCTCTAGTCCCCCAGCACGGCTGCAGGGCAGAAGCCCCAAGCTCCCACGCTGCAGTCTGGTAGGCGGAGAATGAGGGGGTTGGGTCTGGGGGGCTCTGGGAGCCACACTTTAACTATAAAAGAGCCGCATGTGGCTTGTGAGTCACGGTTTGGCCACCCCTGGTCTATACACATATATGATAGCCCCTAGCACAAACCACGGTTGCCAACATGACTAACAAATAGCATTCAATAGGTTGTGCCAGCCAAAACTGTGACCAAGGCAGGGAACAAACAAACATACTGGAACTATTACAGAGGCCATTAAGGCCATCAATGGCACATCTTCACGCTGAATAGTTTTCTCAAAAAGAAAGGAGGACTTGTGGCACCTTAGAGACTAACCAATTTATTTGAGCATACGCTTTCGTGAGCTACAGCTCACTTCATCGGATGCATACTGTGGAAAATACAGAAGATGTTTGTTTTTATACACACAAATCATGAAAAAATGGGTGTTTATCACTACAAAAGGTTTTCTCTCCCCCCACCCCACTCTCCTGCTGGTAATAGTTTATGTAAAGTGATCACTCTCCTTACAATGTGTAGATAATCAAGGTGGGCCATTTCCAGCACAAATCCAGGTTGTCTCCTCCCCCCCCCCCCCCCGCCAAAAAAAAAAAAACCCACAGGGGGGTGGAGAAAACCTGGATTTGTTCTGGAAATGGCCCACCTTGATTATCTACACATTGTAAGGAGAATGATCACTTTACATAAGCTATTAACAGCAGGAGAGTGGGGTGGGGGGAGAGAAAACCTTTTGTAGTGATAAACACCCATTTTTTCATGGTTTGTGTGTATAAAAACAAACATCTTCTGTATTTTCCACAGTATGCATCCGATGAAGTGAGCTGTAGCTCACGAAAGCGTATGCTCAAATAAATTGGTTAGTCTCTAAGGTGCCACAAGTACTCCTTTCCTTTTTGCAAATACAAACTAACACGGGTGTTACTCTGAAACCTGTCAAAAAAGGATAAGTGAAAACACACCTGGAAGACGAATGGTCTCTCATATAGGAGAGATTAAAAATCAGGGATATTTCATTTGTAAAGAAGAGTAAAATCAGACATAATAAATGGTACAGAGAAGTCCACTTAGGTATCCCTATTTACCCTTTCCCATAATACAGGGACAAGAGGATGTGCAAAACTAAAGTCAACATTTAAAAAAAATTATCTATATATAGTTACCACGAGAACTCACTATATAGGGTATTGAGGCAGATAAAACAAGATTTTAAAATACTCATTCGAAATTCAGAGCCTTGTTTTTAAAACAAGAGGCATGCTCTGACGCATGCATTTGTGCATCTAATTCGCCTGAAGAATTACTGCAATTGTATATTCACATCATGTTTGCAGGTTACTGTAACCATTTGCACAGGTAGGTATCCAATTTGCACGCCTCAATTGTTTACAAACCAAATCCTGAATACCTCAAGACTGAATACCTGATTAGACAGATTATTGGACTGTACTGGAACGGCAATTCCAACAGATGAAATCCTGCTGCTGTTACTCAGGACAAACCCCTAATAAGTCAATTGTATTTTTCTTCTTTGTCCCTGGTTTAAAGGCAAGTGCATAGGGTGAAAATGGATGAAAATAATAGGCCACTACTAGTACAGAGCCCATTCGCTTCGAAAAAGTCACCATTCAGAGAGATAACATTGTGAAGTAGGGACATCCTCAGGGAGAGTTCAGAGCTTTTAAAGATTTGCAGTAAGAAGTTCAGTCATCAAAGGGCCATTGAAAATTTCACAAGAGAAGGAATAGAGACATGACAAAAATAATCATTGATGACACTTTTATTGATTTGATAAGGCAAGACCTTTTCAAAATAAATCATAAAAGTGGCAACAAAAAAAAAAAACAAAAAAACAAGAAGGTAAGTTATGAGTAATCAAGCTTCATATTTACAGTCATTCAAAACCAAGAAGGTAAAATCATACTTCAGACAGAATTGACAGGAGTGTGCAAACCACAAAGATTCATTTTTTAGATCACACTATTAGAATTTCTATTATATTATCTTCTTGAACACTAAAAGAAATCTGTCCATTTCTGACTGCCCAAGTCACTTGATTTCAATCCTCAGACCCCTTCCATGGAATGCCATTTTAGTGATACAAAAGAAAGGTACTTTTACTTCTTTGTAAACAACAAAAGAGCACAAGGTGGTCCTCCTGGTCATTATTAAGGTGGCACAATAGAATTAACCCTAATGCTTTGTTTTTGGCTATTAAATTTAAAAATATTGGGTACTGGGGGAAAAACCATACTAATTTAGGACAATCTCATTCTGTTGGATTCTGGATGACGATCAGGAAATAGTCCTTATCTGCAAGGGAAAAAAAGGAAGTTATTCCTCCATTGCTAATGCTCATTCACAGATTAAGAAAAGTTGTTTTCTTGTTTTGTTTTTTACCTTGCACGTTTATTAGACATTGACTAGTGACAGTAAATGTCACCTACTTAAATGTTCATCAGCTCCACTTCAATTTTAAAGTAGTGTGAGAAAATAAAAATACCTGACAGCAAGTGTTCCTTAGTGAGCGAGGTGGGCTTGACAGGTATTTCCCATGAATAAATCAGGTCAGTCTCTCTAATCTTACTGTGGGGGAATAGTTCCAGCCTCTCTAGAGAACGGGATGTACCAAGCTGATGTAATTTAATGCACATTCCTACATTCTGGAACAACACTCGCTACCCCTCTGCATCTTCCACGTGGGGATTCTGGACCACTAGATCCACATAAGCATAAATCTCTCAGCCATTCCCCCAGTGCAGCCATAACCAGCGCCTCTGTGCCAGCACAAATAGGTTGTTATACAAAGAGGACCCCTTGCCCTGTGCAGTCACTCATCGTGAACAGCTCCCTACTCATCACAGCTCCACCACAGGTCTTAAGTGATGTGGAGGGGCATATATGAGCCCTCTACACCTGGGTGAACTGCACTCATATTGCACCAGTTCCCTCTGTGACGCTATCTGGTGATTTAATGAAACATTCTGGCCTCCTCGGCATGAGGCATTTTCTCTCGACATGTCCCACCAATGCTACATCATTGCAAGTTCCAGTGTTTCCAGGCTACTGGTGTTTTAACCACTACATTGTCTAGACACGCTCTGACCAGTGGCGAAAAATTAACAGAGTCTAGTGCAGACACAGACTCAAATTGAGAGATTCTAGGACCAGCAAGTACTGTAACAATATGCGTGCTCCTCCAATTCTGAGAAAGAAGCCAGCCTCCCACTCTGGTTCATTTCAGTAGTTATGCTAGCAGTGCTGGCCTGAAGCAGCTCATAAAATGTGTTCCGCTAATTTCAGACTCTTCTGATCTTATCTTGAAGAAGGCAAAACACAAGAGAACCTTCTTTCAAATGTACAGTTTGACTGGCAGTGAGATGGGAAAACTGATTCCTTCCCACACCCAACCATGAAGAGGGAGGCTCAGTTTAATAGAAATAGAGATTATTTAGAGAAATAGAGAAATAGGCCACACACACATCTCTGAACCGAGTATACCACCAGAAATTCTTTGGCTACAGCATACTAAATTAGACAGTCACAGAATCATAGAATATCAGGGTTGGAAAGGACCTCAGGAGGTGATCTAGTCCAACCCCCTGCTCAAAGCAGGACCAATCCCCAATTTTTGCCCCAGATCCCTAAATGGCCCCCTCAAGGATTGAACTCACAACTCTGGGTTTAGCAAGCCAATGCTCAAACCACTGAGTTATCCCTCCCCCAGTCACTGGTAGGATTCACTTCTTCAGGCTGTATAGATTTTGTGCCATGGAAAGCTTGACAGGGAAGGATGAGACACATGCCGCGAGAAAGGAATTTCAACAGGAGGCTTTGAAGCCTGATGCTGAGGGGCTTTTACCTGGAGCAATCATGATCTCGTTTTTCTTGGAGCGGATTCGCAGGAATGTCAGGTCGTTCTGGGGATCAATGTCTCGCACAGTGCTCCTTGCCTTCATGATGAAGCTGTGCATTAGGCCTGCGTATTGCACTGTTGTGGAGTTGTCCACCGTGCTTTTGATAGGAATACCTGCAAAGAGAGAAGGTAAGTGTGGTGAGATAGTTAATGATGGTAACCTCTGAGACTAACTTAATTCCTGGCTACCCACTAGACACATCTGTACAGTCCCTTTAAACCTCAGTAGATTTTATGCTTAAAATTTAGCATATTTAAAAAAAATTTTTTTGAAACAAAGTGTGACTAGAAACCCTTCTGTGAGTGGTGCAGAAACATGTGGCAGGGGGAGGGGCTGGCTGCTTCTGCAGACCTCCAGCCTTCCTTCCAAAGAGCAGCTGGAAACAAGGAGAAACTTCCACTAGGAGCCACTAATACATACAAAAAAGAGAAGATATAAGAAAAGCCCTCAAGGAACATAGATGGTAGCAGAGCAGAGTTGCTCGCCACCACTGGGACGAGAGCCCTCCATAGGTTTGTGTAACATTGAGAGTTTTTCATTGTTTTTCTTTGGGGGGGCGCGGGAGTGCTTTATAGCCAGGCGCCATATGAGCTGGTCCACTGGAGGCTGCTGACGGGATGCACTGACTCTGTGCATCACCTTGGTTAGGACCGATCCGTAAGGATGGGGAGGTAGCAGTTGCTCTCCTGCTCCACAACCTCCTCCTGAAGGGGCTTTCCAGTACCAGTGCCCTGGCAGAAGCCAAAAAGCCAAACTCAGTACACATTTGTCGTATGTTGTAGTATGGGACTGATGCAGTAGCAAATTGCTAACATTTGATCTATCTGTTTTTCTAGTACACTGAAGATGTATACCCCACAAGCACAACCCAAACATTTGACCTTCCTCCCAGTCCTCAGACACCAGCACTACCAAGGAAGGGAAAGCCAAGTGCTGATTTGTAAATGAGGTCACCAATCATCAGATCTTCAATAGAGCCTCCACGTATTTACCAAATGTCTTTTTTCTAAGACACTTATCAGTTAAATTAAAATTAAGTGTTAGAAGATTTACTGTACATTACATATGATCAGAAAAACCTTTTCATCGTATTGGCAAAATGAGCTTGCCTTGTTCTACATTCTATACACTGATATTTTTCCTCTTGGCTGTAAAGGTATTCTTAAAATGCATGGGGGCAAATTTTGCTCTCAGATACATCCGCTCAATGCCACTGACTTCAATAGGGTTGCAGAGAGACAGCTTGACTTAACCTGCCTCTCTAAGGGAAGAAAACATATCTAGAGAGACATTTAATCTCTTTGTAAATAGCAAATACATTGATCTTTAAAGTGCCCTGTTCTAAAAAAGTAACATCCTTAGGAAATATAGCCAGAGTGGCACAATACCTTCCGAATTAACAACAATGATTCCTTGGACGCCCTTTTGGCTCTGAATTCGCTTCAGTGTTTCTTCCACCTCAGCCTGAAAAAAACAAACAAACAAAAGATTAGGCAACATGATGTCTTGAAGGTGCAATCTGCCTTCAAATAATGCTTTGTAATAATATATCTGGAAATACAACTGAGCCAAGATGATGCCAATAGATATTACTCATTTTCTCAGAGCAAAGCACAGCTGTCTTTGGCACCATCATATTACCAAGGCCTTTTTAGTTGTTTTCAAGACCCTTGTTGTCCATCAGTCATTTGCCATAACAAGCCTTTGGAAGCCTGAAACCTGTTCCCTAATACATCCCTCACCCTTTCTCCCCACCCCTCACTGCAACACTGGTTTCTCATTACAGGTTCGCTCATGGGCACAAGGCCACACACACACACTATTTTGTTACCGTGGGATTGCTCATTAGGGCTGCTAGCACTTCTTCTTCTTATTTTACAGTTATACAAAGGACAGGGCTGCAGCACTTGTTTTGAAAAAATACATGGAATTTACAAACAAGAAAGAAAAAACATCAAGTTTTGGGTTAAAGAGTCCCCCTCCATTTATCAAAAATATGCTAAAGGCAATAAACAAAGCAAACGAGGGGAAAGAGTCTGGTTTACAACCATTAGCCTACAATAACGATTCATGGTGGATGGACTATTAGTATCTATTGCTAACAGTTTATTCTACTACTTTAAAAAGTCAATATACAAAGAAATCTGCAAAGGTATTATTATCCGTTTGTTGTCTCTGTAAAATTAGTGTCAACTCTGAATGATTTTGAAAGTTTTCTTAGCAATGCTCGCTCTTACATCAATCACAACTCACTGGGGATCTCGCTAATGGAGCCTAATGATCTGAGTGGCCGAGGTGTGATTCTGCATGGTGCTGAGAGCTCCTTGAGAGGTGCTGGGCACTGTGAACTCCCATTAAAGAGAATGGTGGGCTGGGGCACTCAGCACCTTGACTGACCGAGCTCCATAATGCAATGTCAGGCAAAACAGACTTCTACAAACAAAGAAACATGCTTGTCTTCACAGGAACAAGGAAACAACTGCACAGGAGACTAGGCAACTATGTCTAAAACAATACTAACTGCTGGCAACTATGGGAACCATACAACATTGGATTTGTTTTGTGTCTGCAAACTACAGTTTGTCTTATCCAGCACGGAAAATCAAGAGCTATTTTAAAATGATTATCAGGCATGGAAAATCACAGTGCAAATTTCAAAATGAAGGAAACGGAATGGTAACTAAAAGGAGATTGTAACAAATGAGTTGTATGCTGGAGAAGTGGAAAAATAAACAGCTGGTGACTGCTATTAAATCTGAAAGTGCTATTTTTAACAGTGCTATTATTCCTGTTTAAAGCTCCAACCCTACAACCTGTTCCAGGCATCCAGGCCCCACTGACTTCCAAAGAGTGTTGCCTGAGCATAAGGATCCATCCGTGCAGATCATCATCTAATTTTGCATTTCTTCTCACATAGCAAGCGAGACTAGTCACTCTCTCTTTTGTTTTTAGCTCACACCCAGACTGAGAGTTTAAAAGGATCAAAGGGAGTGTGGTGCTCAAACACCAATTCAATAGGAGTTGGGTGCCTAATTCCCTTGGGCTCAACTGAAAATCCCAGCTGTAGACTATTTCATTTTGAGGTTCTCATCTGCAATGCAGGGAAACACCTGTTTGTTAAGAAAATATTTCAGCTGTATTTTTTGTAAACAGAAACAGTTTATGGTGATCTTTGTAAAAGTTTGTTTTCAGTGTCTCCGTTAATAGAATTACAATAAAAAACAACAACAATAACCCTTCGCTCCCAATCCCTAAGATTTCCTCAGGGAAGCACCTCGTAGACCAACATCCCTGTTGACTTGGTACATCCCAGTGCCCACACTTCTTTGAAAAAAGACACCCAAGCCATACAGTCAATGGCATTAATTAAAATGAGATTTTTTTTTTCACTCACCCAAAGCCATGCAGTTAAGGGATAGTGCATTGGACTGGGAGTTAGGAGTCTGGGTTCTATCCCTGGCTGTGTCACTGACTCCCTGTGTGGTCTTGGAAAATTCACAGAACCTCTTCATTTTCCCATGTGTAAAACAGGGATTTCACTTGTCTTCCTTTGTAAGGTGCTCAATCACAAATTATTGGCTTGATAACATTCAATTATGTATCATGGAAGAATAATTCCTTCCCTTGTAAGAGTTACTGTGTAGAATTTTATGGTCTGTGTTATGCAGGAGGTCAAACTCAATAATCATTGTGGATCTTTCAGGCCTTGAAATCTAGGACTCTGAGGATATGTCTACACTGCAATAAAACACCTGGCTGGTCCTTTTCAGCAGACTAAGGCTCACTGGGCTGGGGGGCTACAAAACTGCAGGGTAGATGTTTAGGCTTGGGCTGGTACCTGGGCTCTGGAAGCCCACAAGAGGGTATAAAAATTTTATTAAGATGATGTTTTTAAAAAAAAGTGAATGGTACAGAGTTTAAGCGTAGAAATTTCTGGTTATCACGGAATAGTGTACAGATTATCAAGGAGTGCAATCTACACTGCCGTGTAAGCCCAGGGTTCAAACTCAGGCTCAAGCCTAACTCCCCTTCTGTCTACATACAAATCGTGCTAACTCAGGGCTCAGACGCAGGCTACCAGGAGCCCATGGGGGTGGAGGGTCCGAGCCTGAGTAAAGCTGAGACCCAGGGTTCAAACCCTATTGCTTTGAAGGGTAGATGCAGCCGCACTGGACTTGTGCTCTGGGAGTTTGCCAAGAGTATCCCACAATCCCATGGGCCAACTTTTTTGGTCCTTTGGGGAGTCAAGTTTGGAGGACAAATCAAGTTTTCTCACACTGCACCATGAACAAAGGCGTAGAGTTGCCACAATTTGTGAGGGCACTAAAAAGTCTGGATATGGGTGGCTGGACTCGGGCCGGCATCATGCAATGTAGACACTGGAGCCCCTTGTCTGTGTTATGCAGGACCCAGGGTTCAACAATTCCTAACCTGGGGGTTACAAATAAATGCAAATATTCAAGCCCTAGATTCATAGGCGCCGGCTTCCTCCGGGCCCGGGAGGGTGCTCAACCCACCACTCTGCTCCACCCGAGACCCCACTCCCATCCGACCCCTTCCCACAAGCCCCCATCCTGCCTTTCCCTGTTCCTGCCCCAGGCCCTGACCCCGCCCCATCCCTTCCCCAAAACCCCCATCCTGCCTTTTCCTGCTCCCGCCCCATCCCTTGCCCCCAACCCCACCTCTTCCCCCCAATTCCCTGAGCATGCCCGGTCCCCACTCCTCCCAGAGCCTCCTGCATGCCCTGAAGCAGCTGATCTGGGCGGGCAGGAGGCACTGGCAGTGTGAGGGGGGAGCTGGCTGCCGGTGGGTGCTCAGCACCCACTAATTTTTTTCCATGGGTGCTCCAGGGCTGGGGCACCCACGGAGTCGGCCCTATGCCTAGATTAACAAACCCAGGGGCTGCTCACTCCAGTTCTACTAACCCAGGGCTTACGCTGCTGCCCAGACGTACCCTGAAGTCCACTTCGGAGGGCTCGTATAGATGGGGACAGCAGGAAAATGAATCGCTCCGAATTAACTAAAGCTGTGAATTTGAAGTGGATTCGCTAAACCCCATTCAACCCCTGTGTGGCTGCTGTTATCGAGAATTACAGCGGCCTTGATTCAGTTTGTCTTCATTCACTTTGGAAGTGACTCAGACTAACCCAATTTAAGGCCCCTTTTGTTCGGAATGAGGGCGCTTACGCAGGGGTTGAATGCGGTTTAAATGATCCCCATAACTAATGGCGTGGTGCTGTCACTCCGGACTGATCTGAGGTGACCCCCCTGACTGAGCCCCCACTTCCCTCCCGTGAGCCTCAGGCCCCCAACCCCCCTCATGTGGCTCCAGGTTCCCCCCACAACCCCCGGGCCCGCCCATAACTCCGCACCCGGGTCCCCCGAGCCCGGGGCTCCTTGGGCTGACACGGGGTCTCGAACCAACGCCCCGGCCTGCGGCCCAGCCCCTCTGCCCCAGCCCCGCCCCTGCCGCAGGTGAGACGGCGGCCGCGGGGCAGGGGTGCGGCCCCGCCCTCCACTCACCATATTGGGGGATCTTCGCCTGAAGCAGCAACCGGTCCCCAGCGGCAGGCAGACCCGTCACAGCACCAGCACGCATGCGCGGCCCCGAGCCGGGGATGGGCAGCTCCATTGGCCAATGGGCTGGGGCAGCGAGCGGGGAGTTCGACTCGAGCCAAGGGAGCGGGTGTCGTCATTTCCACCGCTGCTGGTTGCCCCGGAAGTGTGCGGGGGGAATGCCTCGGTTGTCGCGGGTGGGGTCGCCTAGGGATTTCTTCGCTATTTGGGTCTTGGGGCGCTGGCTGGGGGGGCACAGGGGTCTGGGGACGTGGCCTGGGGAGGGGTACCTGGGTCGGGGGGGCTACATGGGGGGGCACAGGGGTCTGGGGGGCTGGCTGGGGAGGGGTACCTGGGTCGGGGGGGACTGGCTGGGGAGGGGTACCTGGGTCGGGGGGGCTGGCTGGGGGGGCACAGGGCTCTGGGGACGTGGCCTGGGGAGGGGTACCTGGGTCGGGGGGGCTGGCTGGGGGGGGGTACAGAGGTCTGGGGACGTGGCCTGGGGGGGCTACAGGGGTCTGGTGGGGCCTGTTTTGTAGGGTCCCTCCCTCGCCCTTGTAGACATTTCTGGGCCAACTGGAGTCTTGGGGTCATCTAGTCTGAGGTTCTGCCTTGCCCAGTTCAGAGTGCCAAGCTGGAGCCCTGCCTGAAGTCCTACCGGCCGGGTGAGACCAAGTGGCGTGGCTAAGAAGACACCCTTCTCCAAAAGACATCACAGCCCTGGTGAGACATTCCGGTGGCTGATTGTTCAGTTGTGCCTCTTTGACAGTCAAGACATGTGGTCCCCCAAAACACACACTCTCACCTCTTGTTGGGGGTGGTTTAATTATGTCCATGGGAGAGCTCTCTCCCATCGGCATAGAGCAGCTACACTGGAGATCTTACAGTGGTGCAGCTGTATCAGTACAGTGGTGCTGCTGGAAGGTCTCTAGTATAGTCATAGCCTTAGTCTCTTTGTGCCTTAATTCCCATTCTGTACAATGGGGATAATAGCACTTGTATTAAGAAAAGGAGGACTTGTGGCACCTTAGAGACTAACAAATTTATTTGAGCATAAGCTTTTGTGAGCTACAGCTCACTTCATCGGATGCATTCAGTGGAAAATTCAATAAGGTGCCACAAGTACTCCTTTTCTTTTTGCGAATACGGACTAACACGGCTGCTACTCTGAAACCAGCACTTGTATTGTGAGGATAAATACATTCAAGATTGAGAATGGGGCACGGATGTACCTAAAATAGATAGATAGTTGGGTTCCCAGGCTCAAGGAATGACCATGCTGTTAGCCTCAGGGAAGAGAATTCACGCTGGGGATAGGGACTGAGAAGGCAATGTAAAGGCCATATAGCAGAATTCAGCTCTGGAGTACAAGTCCACTGACTAGGAAAATGCCTTATTCACCTTGGCTGAGTTTAGTTTATGAAGACTTGCTCTGTTTCATGTTCTGACCACATTCCATCTCTGTCATTGATTGGATGAGTTCATTATTTTTGTAAATGAGTGTTTTATTCACCATGTTGTTTACAGAATCCTGAATACTGGTGCAAATAACTACGAGGGAGAACAACCACTCCAGAGAGGAGGCCTGCCACCATTTTGAAGAGCTTTATCTATTACACTATGGATAGGGCCCTACCAGATTCACAGTCTATTTTGGTCAATTACACTATCGTAGGATTTTAAAAATTGTAAATTTAATGATTTCAGGTATTTAAATCTGAAATGTCACGATATTGTAATTGTAGGGGTCCTGACCCAAAAAAGCATTGTGAGTGGGGTCACAAGGTTATTGTGTTGGGGAGAGGGGGTTGTGGTACCACTACCTTTACTTCTGCGCTGCTGCTGGCGGTGGCACTGCCCTCAGAGCTGGGCAACTGGAGAGTGGCAGCTGCAGGCTGGGAACCCAGCTCTGAAGGCAGAGCTGCCGCCAGCAGCAGCACAGATGCAAGGATGGCCTGGTCTGGCATTGCCACCCTTACTTCTGCCCTGCTGCTGGCGGGGCGCTGCCTTCAGAGCTGGGCACCCGGCCAACAGCCACCGCTCTCTGGCCGCCCTGCTCTGAAGTCAGCACAGAAGTAAAGTTGGCAATACTGTGACCCCCTAGAATAACCTTGTGACCCCCCTGCAACTCTCTTTTGGGTCAGAATCCCCCATTTGAGAAACGCTGGTCTTCGCCGTGAAATCTATATAGTATAGGGTAAAAGAATACAAAAGACCAGATTTCATGGTCCGTTTTTCATTGCTGTGAATTTGGTAGGGCCCTAACTATGGAGTCATCGGACAATTGTAAATTTCATTGATCTTTTGAAACAGAAGAGGGCACACTGCCTGAGCTCCAAACAGAGCCAGGCCACTTTGCTTGAAACTTTTAAAATTCAATGAAAAATCATAAAATTATTTTTGCAAAATTTTTTTCACCCGTTTTTGATCAGCTCTAATAATGAATATTGAATGCTCACTGCAATTAATCTGCAAACAAATTAGAGACCAAAATGCAATCTCTCTCACCAAACCAGTGAATAAAAATCACAACAGTGTGACACGTAATTCATGAACAATAAAAATCCACAGGAGAAATTATTTGTAATGAATAATTCATACAGCTCTCCCAGTCAAGAGACACATGATCAGCTCAGCCATTATTTTTTCAACACAGAAAGAGAATGCAAAAGCACCATGCTGCATGCCCAGTTCCAGGCATCTAAGCCATCAGGATTCTCACAGCTCCCATGGCGCGTTCCAGTCAAATCCTCCACTATCTGCAATGAGCAGGGAAATACTGATGTTACATCCAGAGATGGGGAGATTAATGGACTCAGTTCCTGTATGAAACTGCCTACAGAATCTAGAGTAACCATATAAAAGCCCCATGCCATCCCCTCCTGAGCTTCACTGCATTGCACAGATAATCACCTTCTGCATGGACCTTGAGCTACTACACATGTTGAGAATTCATCTCCCCCAGCATTTCCTGTAATGATACAGGGGTAGGGGCTGCCCTTGCACTACTTGAGGGGTGTCAGCAGACTCTTCCCATCCCCTCTCTGCATTCAAACAGCAGATCAGGAACTCTCCAGAGTGCCCAAGAAAGCCACTTACCGACCTTTACCATAACTTGTTCTTTGAGATGTGGGTGCAGATGTGTATTCCATATAGGTGTGTGCACGCCTAGTGCACTGAAGCCAGAGAACTCTGCTGGCAGTACCCATCGGGGCAGCACTTGTGCCCTCTGGTCCTGTAGCCCCTCCCATGGCTATTGAAGGGCAGCACCACCTGACCTGCCTCAGTTCCTTTGCATTGTACATTAAGAGTTGAAACTGGTGCAGAGGGGATGGAGGGTGGGTTGTGGAATATACATCTGCACCCACAACTCAGAGAACCACAGTTCTAGAACCGGTAGGTAACCGTTTATTTCTTCAAGTACTTACAGATGTGTATTCCACTGGTGGCTCACAAGCCATATTGGTAGGAGGTGGGACTCAGTGTAATTAAAGAATGACTATAGAACTAAGTGCCTTCCCCAAGTTTGCATCTGATCTAGATGCAGCTGTAATACCATAGTGCTTGGTAAAAGTATGTACAGAAGAGCAGGTAGCAACCCTGCATTTCTTCAATATCAAAACATTGCTGAGGAATGCAATTGAAGGCGCTTGGGCCCTCGTTGCAGGAGCCCGTAGCCTCTGTAAAGGTATGGTCTGAGTTACTCCATAAGCCGTCATAATTCAGGAAGTTATCCACCTAGAAATCATTGGCATGGAAACCACCGGACCCTTAATTTGATCCACATAGAAGACAAAAAGTCAAGGAGATGAATGAAATGGTTTAGTCCTCTCCAAATAAAAACGCCAAGCATCATCTCACATTCAGTGTAGGTGCTGCTCATCTGCGTTTGAATGTGGTTAGGAAAGTATACCAGTAAAGTATATTATGTGGCTCAGGTGTAACTCTGAAACCACTTTAGACAAAAAATTTGGATGCAGCTATAGAGCCACTTTGTCTTTGAAAAACTGCATATCTGGGGGCTGTGCCATTAAGGCCTGTGGCTCACTTACCTTGCAGATTTCAAAGCAACAAGAAAAGCAGAGAACAGCCCTGTAGAGGAAGAAGGTGCCATTTAAGTTCATGCAGCCAAGTGACCTAACAACTTCAGGCATACACAGATCGTAGCTGAAGGGTGAGAGTGGAGGGACAGACAGGTGACAAATTGCATGAAATTGTTCCTTTGGCAGAAACACCCTCACACTAGTAGGGTATATCTACACTACAACGTAAGCCCAGGGTTGGTAGAACTCCAGTTAGCAGACCCTGGGTTTGTTAACCTAGGGCTTGAACATTTACACTCATTTGTAACTCCAGGTTAGGAATTGTTGAACCTTGGGTCCCAAGCTATGGCTCCAGTGTCTAAGCTGCATTATGTGGGCCTGAGTCCAATCATCCATATCCCAGACTTCCTAGCCTATTCAAATGTGACCGTTCTAGCCCTTTGTTCGTGGTGCAGTGTGGGAAAACTTGACTGTCCACCAAATCAGAGGACAAAGGAAGTTGGCCCTTGGGATTGTAGAATACTTTTGGTGGATTCCCAGAGCACAAGTCTAATGGGGCAGGTTCTACAAAGTGAAGCGATAGAGCTTGAACCCTGGGTTCTGGCTTGATTCAGGCTCAGCCCCTCCACCCCCATGGGATCCTGGTACCCTGGATCTAAGCCCTGGCTGGTTAGCATGATTTGTGTGTAGATAGAAGGGGGGGTTGGCTTGAGCCTGAATTCAAACTCAGAGGTAATGGAAACAGAAAATGGTTGCCAAAAAAACAAAAGTGTAACACACTTTAAAGAGACGACATGTAGCAGGCTCCAAGCTTTGTCTACAGCAATTGTCTCACCTTCAACTACTCACTGTCCTCGACCCACAAGGCTGGGGACCCACCGTTCTTAGATGCGAAGAGCCCCTTGTTTCCCGCAGTGATCGATAATCAGATACCCTTCTGCTTCTTATATTCCCCAAAGTTCATTGTCTTTGTCACAAGAGTCAGGATAATCCCTGGGTTCAGACTGCCCGGTGTGCTCCAATGGGCTGACGACAGGCTGGTTCCTTAGCCTCTTGATAACTAATGGCTGTTTCCCGCAAATGCAGATGAACTGCCCATTGAGTCTGGCAAGACCCTGTTCAGTTTACCTCAGAGATGCAGGCAAAGCGGCATTCTTTTGTCTAGGACAAGCTTGCTTACCCAGTCTGCCCCTAAAACAAATGTATTTCCAGTGCACCTACATAACTCCTTACACACCATCCATCCATCCATCCATCCTGCGGTGTCATTAACGATCTGTGTGTCACCAGCTTTCCTCTGATCCTTTGCACTGCACACCTTACAGCTGAGTGTGAGGACAGCAATGCAGCAGGTTTGGTGAGGGCGTCAGGTCTGATCGGAGTCACAGAACTGGAGTCCCTCTGCCAGTTGACACGGAGGGTTGCTTAGAGTCCCACTGGCCACGGCCAGGAATTAACCCTTGAGCTTTAGAAAGAAGCAACGCTAATACTGGTACCCAAGCGCCCTGAAGGGCAAGAGGACAGCGTCCCACTGGCCCTTCGGCACTCAACAGGCACTTGTCCTGGGGTCTGACCAATGCACTGGTTGGCCAGCCGGAGGCCCAGGTGCAACTGGCTCTGAGGCATTGTGCATCCAAGACAAGGGGAAGGGACGAGGAGGGACGAGGAATGTAACTGGGGAATGACCAGCAGGTGCTGGCAGCCAGGCCCCTGGAGAGAAATTTCAGGCCCTGGTACATCATTTGCTTCCCCCCATTTAATCATTTACACAGATGTTACAGATGTTTTGGGGCCCTCCTGAGCCCAGAACCTTGTTACTTCCCCCTTTTCCTCCCCCCTCTTCAGCCCTCCTGGCAGCTGCCCAAGGATCTCACATCTCACTCTAGCATCCATCTCCCTCATGTCTAGCAGTGCCTCGGACAGGAGCAGCAGGACATTTTATAGACAGTGACCCAGCCCAGAGGAGCCCTGAGTCCCTATGCCGAGACGTAAGGGAGGACAGCGACAGATGCAGGGGCTGGAGGGAGCAGGACGAGGGCTGCAGCAATAAGACCCACCAGGCCACTAGTGATGTGCACAAGACATAGGGTGTTGTTTGTCTGGCAGGTGAAAAGTGCATAGGATGGTGGCAGGGAGGGACTGCGGCCACGCCCCTTACTCATTCAGCACTTAGTGAATGCAGCCGAATGGGATTGAAGTGCAATGCTGCCTCCTAGTGATCCATCTGTAGAGGGGCTGTCAGAGGCATCATAACTCTGAGTAATACTGTACTCGTCTCCATGTAAGACCTTGTACCCTGGGCCTGACACATCCCAAACTTCCAAACCCAAACATCGTTTCCCCTAGTGCTGAAATCCAGCTGCCCCCCGGAGTCAACATAACAGTTATTTAACAGCCTAGAGAAAAGCTGCACAGCAGTTTAGGACAGGCAGTGAAGAACACAGTGTCTAGTCAGTGAAACTACAGAAGCAATTTTAGGCAGGAAGAATGTAATTACTCAAAATGCAGTTTGACCAAGACATGGGGGTGGGGAATCCTGCACCTGCAAAAACCACCATGAGGGTCTTTGATGACCCCACATTTGAAGGGTCTCAGCTTTCCAAGCCGTTTGAAAGACAGCCCAGCACCCCTCACGCCATGCTGGGGAGTGTGTGTTCGCGTTGGCCACCTTCGGAATCAGCAACGCCACTTCCTGCAGCACATGCTTTCGCCAAGCTAGTCTGACAAGGCCGGGCGCTGCTCAGCTTCTGGGATCAAGGGGCTCTGGCTTTATTAATTCCTGTTTACCCACTTAAATCCTTCACAGAGTCCCAGTCAGCTGGAGGCATGTAACCATTCCGGATAGTGGCATAGGCTGCCCTATTCAGAGCACACAACTAGTTCAATGAACTGCAGCGAGCCGTCTCCTCCTGAATGCCTCGTGCCATCAGCTGCGTTGTGGGGGAAGGGTGCAATGCTGCCTGTCATGGCTCTGCACAATAGCCCTTTCAGTTCTCTAGGCATTACTTAATGCCCCATTCATCTGCCTCACCCATGCCTGCCCCTGTGCCATTTTCCATCCACCCCCTATGGCATGGAATGCCCTCCCCAGTCCAGTGCACCAAGCCACCTCCCTTCATAGCTGAGCCACCGCTAAGGGTTCAGGCTGGGATGTTGGCATCCAGATTTCAGTGGGAGTTCAGTGCCTAACTCCCAAAGGCTCCTTTGAGATCCCCAGTCTCAGCTCTTCCGTAATGACCCACAAGAAGGGAAACACACGTAAAAAATGAGAATGGGAGAGCTTCCTCAGGGCTTTCCTTGGACTGCTTTCTCCTTAGCCGGAGAGCTCTTCTGGGCAGGGATTGTCTCATATGTTTGTTCAGCACCTAGCACATTGTCCGGGTTTACTAGATAACACTGAGGCTAGGTCTACACTGCACACCACTCGTACTGTCGTGTAGGGTGTGTGACAAGTAGGCTGCGTCCACACTGTAGTGTGTGGCTGCGCCCATCAGTGAAATGGGGGATGTAGGGAGCCTTTTCCTGCTGTCTCCTTCCTGCCAGAGCCTTTCCCTGAGAGTCAGCAGGACATAATGCTGCTAAAAATAGCAGTGGAGACTTGGTAGGCCTGGCTTGGGTGTGTAGGGAGGTAGGATACATAACCACAGGGTTCAGGTGTGTCTTTACCTGCCTAAGCAGCGCCTCAGTGGCCGTAGTGCTATTTATACCTATTTATATCTGTGCTGGGGGACCGCAGTGCATGTCCTCTACCCGCTGCTGTCAGATTTGTGCAGTGGAGACGTACCTTAACAGGCCCGCTGAAGCCCCGGAAGCACCATACTCCTTTGGCTCAGCACACAGGATCACCCACCTCAAGCGTTCAGAAATCATAAACCAGGCCCCCAAAATCCCAAGACTGGCTTAAAACTCCTGAGCTTTTAAAAAAGTTTGAGGTGAGAGTTGATTTGTCTCTTGTTTCTCAGCCTTTGGAGTGCATTCACTTCACATTTGCATGCTTTTCTCCAGCCATGAGGGCTAAACACATACCTGGTTAAAAAAGAAAGCTGAGAGTCACGTGCAGTCACATGACTCCTGGAGCTCGGGCTTCAAGAAAACCACCAAGTAGAGCAAGACTGGGGAAACCCCCCTGAGCTGGCAGCCTAGAGTGTTTAATTACACACCTACTTCCAGTTCCACAGCACGGCTCACTCTTTGTAATGCTTATTTTCCTCTTAATCAAGGAGGACTTGCAGCTGTACCTGTGTGGTAACGTTACAACCACACATCCACAATGCAGGTCAGAGAAAGTTACAGGCAGCAGCTATTTGTGTTGAGGCCTCACACCCCAGGCCAGCTTCTGAGCTGGAGGGGAGCCAACGGGCAGCGCTCTGCAGTAGTGGAATGAGGTGGAAATTACTGCTGTTATTTTTTGCTTAAGTTGGCTATTTTTCTTTGGATTTCAAATGATTTTTTTCTTCCAATGGCAGAACCGCCCATTTTAAAAACACAAACACCACTCCTTTCTGTGCACTTGCCCCGGCATCTCGCTGTCTGGGGCAGTGATTTTACCAACATATTCGGACTGTGCTGTTCTCTCCCACAAACACAACAGGAGAAACTGACTAACTCCAGGGGTGACAGGGTGAAACAGACTCTGCACAGGGTGAAACAGACTAAACGCAACCTGAGCAGAGATTTTTTTCTCCCTCTAGCACATTTTACTTATAAGGATCTTGTGTGCTACTCATAAATGTTCAGGCGACAGCCTAGAGAGGCAAGGGGGGGAGGTAATATCTTTAATCAGACCAACTTCCGCTAGAGGGGGAGAGAAATTTTTGAGCTACACAGAGCTCTTCCTCAGCTCTGGGAAAGGTCCTCACCCACCTTATCTCTCTAAGACCCTGGGACCAATGCAGCTACAGCAACACCTGGCTTTTCAGTGGACTGTGCTCCTTTCAATCTATTCTTTATTAGTAGTAAATAGTTATCTTATGGCAGTGCCCAGGGCATAGCTGGGATCAGGGCCCATTGTGCTGGGTGCTGTATGAACACTGAAGAGACACAATCCATGCCTTGGAGGCCGTGCAGTCTAAACACAGACAGATGAAGGGCAGGGCAAGCAAAGGAGTCTGCTGAAGAACTGGCCTCACCTGGTTAGTCCCACATGTCAGTTTAAAGCTATACACAAACTGCTGTCTGTGTAAAACCAGTAGTTCAGTGTGTACCATTCGGCCCTTTCTCGTGGCTGGCTCACGTAAGAGGCTCAGTGTCTACTCTAGCTAGCAGCTCACAGAGGCATTCCCTAACACAGAGGGTAGAGACCTGTGCTGTATACCCCTAAAGGGCCTAGGTTCAAGTGCTTGGCTGACCCATGCTGGAGAGATCAGTACAAGCAGCCTCCTCCTGGGCCGTTTTGGGCTGACTCACATGGAAACGCCCCATCCACTCTCCCTGGCACCATCTGCTGGCTTTTTATCACAGCTCTGCTGTGTTACGCATCCAACCCTGTGGTAAGAAGAGAATCCTGGGCAGCTGTTTTTAAAAGCTTTTTTCAAGGTCACCCAGGGGCAGAGCCGGTACCAGAAACCTCCAGCGCTCTTTTGATGCAGGAACAGCTACCTCTACTGACTAGCAGGTTAATGGCACTTTGGGGAGTCAAGAAGCCCATCCAAATGACAAAGCATGGACAGGATATCAACATTCTTGATAGGTTACATGTTGTGTGTGTGTGTGATACACATGATTCTGTCATGGCCCCGCTTGCCTCTCTCACCCAAATGTAGATGTGTTCCTAGGTGAGTCTCGGGCTGCTGTTGGTTTCCCAAGTGGAGAGAAACCTACCCTAGTTCTGGGAGGTGGCAGCAGCTTGAGCCCTGGAGCACTAACTTGTGGAAGACCTGAGCTTTAACCAGTTGCACCCAAGGCCCTGTGGGCTGAGGGATGGGAGCAGAGCCAACTCCACTCCTGTTTCTCTCCTCCCCACCAGTTTGCTCTTTCTGGGGACTTCCTCTGCTTCTCAGCCAGTCCTTCCCCTACAGGCTCCCATTTAAGCTATTGTAAAGCAGATGCAAAATCTTCCACTCCCAACGCACCTGCCCCGGAGCATGGAACCACTTCTGGATACACGTGCATTCCACTGCTTCTGAGGCTGCAAGCCCCAGCCCCTCCTGGAACAAGGGCAAGGCAGCTGTGGGAAGCAGAGTAAGCCTCTCAGGAACCTCAGGGATTTTGGCTCAGGCCTCTTTTTGAATCACCCTTTGGCAAAGAAACTGCTGTATAGTAACTCCGTGCTTAACGGTGTAGTTCTGTTCCTGAAAAATGCTACTTTAAGCGAAATGATGTCAAGCAAATCCAATTTTCCCATAAGAATTAATATAAATAGGGGGAGTTAGGTGCCAGGGAAAAAAATTTTGCCAGACAAAAGACATACATACATACATATATATATATGTATCTCACACACACACACACACAGAGTATAAGTTTTAAACAATGTAATACTGTGCACAGCAATGATGATTGTGTAGCTTGGTTGAGGAGTCAGCGGGTGGGATATTCCCCAGGGAATGCCTTACTGCTAAGTGATGAAGGAGCACTCGGCTGAGCCCTCAAAGGTTCACACATCATTGTTAATGTAGCCTCACACTCTACAAGGCAGCACGCATAGAGGGAGGAGACCCAGCACAGCAGAGACAGACAGACTGCATTGCCCCTTTAAGTACGCTGACCCCACTCTAAGTACAGTAACTCCTCACTTAAAGTCATCCCAGTTAACTTTGTTTCATTGCTGATCAATTAGGGAACAGGCTCATTTAAAGTTGCGCAATGCTCCCTTATAATTGTTTGGCAGCCGCTTGCTTTGTCCACTGCTTGCAGGAAGAGCAGCCCGTTGGAGCGAGCTCGGGGGGCGGGGCTTGGAACCAGGGTGGACCAGCAGCCACCCATCAGCTCCCCTAAGTTTCCCCTAAGTTCCCTGTGCAGCAGCCGCCCAGCAGGCTCCAATTGCCGGCAGTTCAGCTGTCCCTCCCCCCACTGCCATGTGCTGCTCCTGCCCTCTGCCTTGGGGCTGCTCCCAGGAGCCTCCTGCTTGGGGGGGGGGGAGGGGGGCTAATGTCAGGGTGTCTCCCGCCTGCTCAATGGATGGGGGGAGCAGGGAGGAGACACGACAAGGCTCAGGACAGAGGGAGCTTGCTGGCTGCAGCTGCCATCTCAACTTCCTGATAGATTTAAAAAGGCAATGTGCTTAGAGTGGGTCAGCTTACTTAAAGGGGCAATGCACATCTCTCTCACACACACACAGGGTGTGTGTCTCTCTCTCTGTCCGCCATGCTGTCTCCCCTCCCTCCATTTGTGCTGCCTTGTAGAGTGTGAGGCTACATTAACAACGATGTGTGAACCCTTGAGGGCTCAGCCGAGCGCTCCTTCATCACTTAGCAGTAAGGCATTCCCTGGGGAATATCCCACCCGCTGACTCCCCCTCAACCAAGCTACACAATCATCATTGCTGTGCACAGTATTACGTTGTTTGTTTAAAACTTATACTGTGTGTGTGTGTATATATGAAATATAGTCTTGTCTGGTGAAAAAAATTTCCCTGGAACCTAACCGCCCCCATTTACATTAATTCTTATGGGGAAATTGGATTTGCTTAACATCGTTTCGCTTAAAGTCACATTTTCCAGGAACAGAACTACACCGTTAAATGAGGAGTTACTGTCCACTGCCTTTTTAAGTAACTGGAGACAGCAGCTGCTGCCAGCAAGCTCCCTCTGTCCCGAGCCCTGCCGTGTCCCCCCACCCCCCGCTCTCTGGATGGGGTAAAGGAGCTGGGGGAGGGGGACACCCTGACATTAGCCCCCTTCTTCCCCCCCCCACCCCTTTGCACCGCAAGCAGGAGGCTCCCAGGCGCAGCCCCAAGGCAGAGGGCAGGAGCAGCACACGGCAGTGGGGGGGAGGGACAGCTGAACTGCCCAGCAATTGATAGCCTGCTGGGCGGCTGCCGCACAGGGAACTTAGGGGAGCGGGGAGCTGATGGGGGGCTGCTGGTCCACCCTGGTTCCAGGCCCGCCCCCAGCTCGCTCCAAGGGGCTGCTCTTCCTGCAAGCAGTGGACAAAGCAGGTGGCTGCCAAACAACGTTATAAGGGAGGATTGCACAACTTTAAACAACCATGTTCCCTAATTGATCAGCAAGGAGACAGTGAAACAATGTTAACCAGGACGACGTTAAGTGAGGAGTTACTGTGCTCTGCTAACATGCAATACGCCAGGTCTATTGCTCTTGGATTTGTCCCACTGAATTTCTACCTACTGCATGTGACAAAGTCCCTCCTCTGCCTTGGTGGGTCCTGTGCTTATTGGTGGATTTGCTTGCCTCAGAGATTCACGGCAGCCCTCAGTTTGGCCACTTTTGCTAGTGGCTCAAACCTGCCGTCCTCTCAGCTAACCTCATCACTGGCCAGCGTGGGGAAAAGGAGGAGAACAATCCCCGTAGTCTCTGCTGACCCACCTAGTAGGTCGGGGGATAGGCCAGGGACCTTCCTCTCTCATGGGACCCACAGGCCAGGTCACCTCCTCTTGTCTCAAATAGGGAGTTGGGGGGGGGGATGGGGGGAGCCCAGGCCCGCCCTCTACTCCGGGTTCCAGCCCAGGGCCCTGTGGATTGCAACTGTCTACAGTGTCTCTTTTAACAGCTGCATGACAGCTACAACTCCCAGGGCTACTTCCCCATGGCCTCCTCCCAACACCTTCTTTACCCTCACTGCAGGATCCTCCTCCTGAAGCCTGATCACGCTTGTACTCCTCAGTTCCTCCAGCAGCACGCCCTCTCACTCCCTGCTCCTTGTACACACACACACACACCCCCTCCTCCCCCCCCCGCCCGTGGGGTGAGTTTCAATGAAGTCACACAAATGAGGGTCATTCTTGTCAGTTGCCAGCTTGTGCAGATCAAGGAGTGACTGGTTCACATTCTTTTCCCCATGATGGGAGGTCCTTTTTAAACCAGGTGTCCTGATTAGTCTGCCTGCCATAATTGATTCTAGTTTGTTCTTAATTGGCTCCAGGTGTCTTAATTAGCTTGCCTGTCTTAATTGGTTCTCACCAGTTCTTGGCTGCTCTAGGGCAGCCCCTGCTCTGGTCACTCAGGGAACAGAAACTGTTCATCCAGTGGCCAGTATAGTTGCCTTCTACGAGACTCCTGTAGCCCCTGGTCTGAGCCTGTCACATGCA
This sequence comes from Natator depressus, assembly GCF_965152275.1. Classification (NCBI taxonomy): domain Eukaryota; kingdom Metazoa; phylum Chordata; order Testudines; family Cheloniidae; genus Natator; species Natator depressus. The sequence goes on from NC_134246.1 coordinate 26,230,680, forward strand.
ATACATCCACAGCTTTCCGGTGCTATTCACTGCCTTCCCCCATTAGCCAGTATTCTAGTTGCATCTTCAGTATGAGTTTATTCTGCCCTCTCTGTCACAGCAGCAGTAACAGGAGCCCAGGAAGGAGGTTTATTCTCACTTGTGTGATGACAGCTATGCTTTAGAATGGCTGCGGGGGGGGGGGGGGGGGTGGCGGTGTGTCCCAAGGGAAAAAAAAAAAAAAGAGTTGTACCATTCAGAATTTGGGTGCCACTTGGCCTCCATTACGCCCTACAAAAGACAAATCAGGCCTCAGCCTGCACTGCTGAGAAGATGGTGGTCTTAGCCTTGCAGTCCAACATCCCAGGGACACTTACTGCAGTCGTATGTCTTATGACATTGATGGTATTTTCTAACACAGCTGAAACACTCAAATCAGATTTCCAAACCCTCAGCAGCCTTCTTGCAATGGATGACCAGGTCACACCTCTGGACCACAGACTAACTAATGCCTTTTCCACATTGGTCAGAGTAGATCTTTTACACTGGTTCTTGACACAATTCATGCCAGCTATGTTTTGTAACTGGTCTACTTCAGATGAGTGAAGATTTAACTTACATCCAGATCTGCTCTGACTCTTTAAACCAGAGGTGGGCAAACTAGGGTCTGTGGGCCACATCCAGACCACGGGACCGTCCTGCCCAGCCCTTGAGGCTAGCCCCTGGTCCCTCCTGCGCCGTCCCCCCTCCCCCACAGCCTCAGCTCACCCCACCACCAGCGCCCTGGCCTGCTGCTCCTGCCAGGCAGCGTGGCGGGGCTGCGAGTTCCTGCTGCTCTGAGCTGCATGGTAAGGGGATGGGGAGGTTGGATAAGGGATAGGCGGTGCCAAGGGGGCAGTCAGGGGACAGGGAGCGGTTGGATGGGGTGGAAGTTCTGGTGGGGGGCGGTCAAGGGATGGGGAACAGGGGGTGTTGGATAGGCATGGGAGTTGCAGGGGGCCTGTCAGGGGGCGGGGGTGTGGATACGGATTGGGGCAGTCAGGAGGAGGGAGTTGAATAGGGGATAGGGGCGGTGGCTGGGTTGGAGGTTCTGAGGGGGGCAGTCAGCGGGCAGGAAGTGGGAGGGGGCGGGGCCCAGGCTGTTTGGGGAGGCACAGCCTTCCCTACACGGCCCTCCATATAGTTTCACACCCCTGATGTGGCCCTCGGGCCAAAAAGTTTGCCCACCCCTGCTTTAAATGCTCAAACTACCTTCCCTGGGTTCATGAGACTCTACATTAGTGGGTTTTTTTTTTTTTTTGATACCAGGGATTGGCTTGCTGTGTCAGGGAGATCTCAGGGGCTGGTGCCCCACCTCTGAGGATCTTGAGCAGGACCTTGTGCATGAGAGGGATTGGGGGAGAGGCGCAGAGGAGACTGCCTTCCCAGGGTAGCAGGAATGCGTCCGCAATTGAGCCCGGGCTGCTTTTCTGGAGGGAACAAAACACTGGGCACTTCCTGTTGCTCCAAGTGGCCAACAGGTCGACCTGGGAAAATCCCCACCTCTGGAAAATGGAGTGAATGACATCCAGCCCGATGGACCATTCGTGGCTGTGGAAGGACCTGCTGAGGTGGTAAGCCAGTATATTCTGGACTCCGGGCCGATATGCTGCTTCCAGGTGAATGGAGTGGGCTATACAGAATTCCCAGAGCCTGAGAGCCTCCTGGCAGAGGGGCGAGGACAACCAGCCTGCTTGTTGATGTAAAATATTGCAGTGATGTTGTCCGTCACGACTGCTACTTACTGGGCTTGCAGATGAGACAAAGGCCTGGCATGTGAGTCGCACCACTCTGAGCTCCTTGATAGGGATATGGAGAGAGAGAGAGAGAGAGAGAGAGCTCATCCTGTGCTGAGGCCCTGCATTCGGAGATCTCCCAGATGTGTGCCCCAACCACGAGCTGACGCGTCCGTAACTAGAGACAAGGAGAGTTGAGGGACTCCCTCGCAGACTATCCAAGCATTGAGCCACCACTGGAGTGACTCTAGGTCCTTCTGTGATATCACAACCACTAAGCTCAGACTGTTGAGCCGCGGGGAGTATGTCGAAGTGAGCCACATCTGTAGAGGCCTGGGCTTCAGCCTGGCAGCCGTACCACATATGTGCAGGTGGCCATGTGACCGAGGAGACTGAGGCAATTCCTTGCTGTAGTAGTCGGGTACTCTCTCATGCACTGCATGATGCATGACATGGTTTGTAATCGGGATTCTGGCAGACATGCTCTTGCCTGGACCGAGTCCAACACTGCCCCGATAAATTCTATTCTCTGGGTCAGTGACAAGATTGACTTGTTCACTCTGCGGAGGAGACAATCTCTCAAAAGTGGATGTGACCAGGCTGACTTGTGACCCCATCTGCTCTCGGTGAGCCCTGAGTAGCTAGTCATCTAGGTAAGGGTATACCTGTGGTGTTGTCTGTCATGACTGCCACATGCTGGGCTTGCAGACGAGACTGAAAGGCCTGGCTACCACCACCATCAACTTAGTCAACACTCGTTAGGCTGTTGACAGGCCAAAGGGAAGGACCATGAACTGATAACGTTTTTGGTCGATCACAAACCTCAAGAAGGGTCTGTGAGCAGGGTGAATCGCTATGTGAAAGTACGCGTCTTTCATGTCAAAGACGGCAAACAAGTCTCCTGGATTCAGGGAAGGATGATTGTATTGAGGGAGACCATGCAGAACTTCAACTTTACCATGAACTTGTTGAGTCCTCGCAGGTCTAGAATGGATTGGAGACCCCACCCTCCTGCCTTTGCCTTGGGCCTTGGGGATTAGGAAATAGCGGGAATAGAATCCCTTGCCCCTTAGCTCCTGAGGAACCTCCTCCACCACTCCCATGGCGAGGAGTGCCTGCACCTCCTGGATAAGGAGATGCTCGTGAGAAAGGTCCCTGAAGAGGGACGGGGAAGGGGGGTGGGAGGAAGGGTAGGAGCAGAATTTGAGAGAATATCCCATTTCTACCGTGTGAAGAACCCAACGGTCTGAAGTTATTTGGGACCACGCATGGTAGAAGTGGGATCGACGGTTCCAAAAAAACAACCACCACAGGGAAGGATCTGGCATTGAGACAGGTGCTCCATCCTCGGGCACATCTTCAAAATGTGTTTTGAGCCCGACGAAGGCTTAGTCTGGCCCTGGCCCTGACTGGACAGGAAATGGGAAGGCTTACGCCTGTCATTCCTACCCCTGCACCTGTAAACATCCTGCCTTGGCTGAGGATACAGGCACTGTTGCGGCGGTTGGGGCTTAAAGGGCTTTCGTTGGGTTGCCGAAGTATGCATAGCCAAAGATTTCATTGTCACCCTGGAGTCTTCGAGGCTATGCAGTCTGGAGTCCGTCTGTTCAGCAAACAGGCCCACCCCCTCAAAGGGTAGGTCTGGCATAGTTTGCTGAACCTTGGGCAGGAGCCCTGAGGCCTGCAGCCATGAACTATGCCACATAACTATCCCTGAGGACAAGGTGCACGCTGCCGAGTCCACAGTGTCCAGTAAGGCCTGTAAAGAGGTCCATGCCACTGCCTTGCCCTCCTCTACTGTAGCTCCAAACTCCGCCCTGGTCTCTGCTGGTACCAGCTCCCTAAAATTCAGCATTGAGTTGCAGGAGTTAAAACTGTACCTGCTCAGGATTGGCTGCTAGTTGGCAATCCTGAGTTGCAAGCCCCCGGTGGAGTAAACTTTGCATCTGAATAAGTCCAGGTGCTTGGTGTCCTTAGATTTAGGTGCTGGGACTTGCTGACCCTGACTGTCCCTCTCATTTACTGCTGACACTACCAACGAGCAAGGCTGTGGGCATGTGAACAGGTAGTCGAACCCCTTGGAGGGCACAAAGGAATTCTTCTCCACACCCTTAGCGGTGGGAGGGAATGAAGGCCAGGGTCTGCCAAATGGTCTTTGCATTGGCTTGTATAGTTTTGACGAGGGGTACAGCGACCCTGGATGGTCCTGCTGGTGCCGGGATGTCCACCATAGGGTCCTCCGACTCTACCACCTCAGTGAATGGGATCGGTGCCGGGCCAGTCCTGCCGTCTTTGGTGCCGGGGAGTGACAATGCCGTGGGTCTCTACCAGAGTCCTTTCACAGCGTCGCCTCCACCACTGCCGTTGGGGCACCGTGCACTGAGGAACTCGGTGCAGAGTCCTGCTGCACCGATCCGGGTTGCGGTCAAAGTGCCGCCTCCCTAAGGAGCTGCTTCAATCTAAAGTCACGCTCTTCCTTGGTTCTGGGCTGAAAGCCCTTACAAATCCTGCACTTTTCTGACGGATGTGCTTTCCCCAGACACTTTAAATAAGCGTCATCAGGGTCGCCTGTTGGCATGGGCTTGTTGCAGGACTTGAACCCCTGGGATTTAGGCAGGCAAGTCCCCCAAGGAGAAAGCATTCGGGGTGGAGGGTAAACCGCCCAGCCCGACAGCTAGCTAACTACTAACTAGAACTACAATAACTAAGAACTAACTGAACAACTGTAAGATACAAACAGTCCGAAAGAGAAGCTAGGGAAAGGTGGAGAGCTTGCAAAGCAAGATGCCACAGTTCCAACGACCGTCACTGGTGGTAAGAAGGCACTGAGGCAGTGCCGGGTCGGCAGGGTCATATATTGAGCGCCATGGAGGCGCCACTCCAGGGGGCTCCACAGCCGACCAGGCGGGTGCTGCTAGGGGAGAAACTTTCCGACTGTGCACGCAGTGTGCACACCTAATTGGAATCAATATGAGCAATCACTCGAAGAAGAATCTCATTAGGTGATCAGCCCAGAAGTGAAGTGCTAAATCAAAGCAAAGAATGTAATTACATAGCTAATTGAAATTAGACTAATTATAATGTAACTAATTAGACTGAATCTAATTAATTAGTTGCCATCTCTAGTATAGACTAATGCACCTCAATCCTGGACTGCAACACCCCTCTCCGATTTTAGTCTTGCGTGTCTTCATCTTCACTACTCATCCCATATGTACTTTGTCTGCCACACCCCTAGTATTCTGGTCTTGGGTCATTCCTGAGGAGACTCAATTGTGTCAATTTGTACCAAACCAGGTGGTGATGTACAAGAAAAACAAAAAAGGGCAACTAGACGCACTAAAATATCATTTTTTCACTTCATTTTTATAAATAAAGATCTAAGGAGCAGAGGCTTCATCACAAAAACATCAGCAAAATCTCATGTCATGGCAAATGTTGATAAAGATGAGGGCTGCATCCAAGGCCCTTTCTACATTACAAAAGTTACCATGTTTAAGTACAGATTAGTACCATAAACTCTGGCTGTGATCCCACTGGGAGACTGTGATTCAACCCTGGGGAGATTCTTATACTAAAGCTTTGTTCCTTAGTAGATTTTTTCCCCTCCTGTCCACTCGGGCAAGAAGAAATTATAAACAGTTGGGTCACAATCATATTTCACCTTTGTTACTTCTGTAGTGTAGAGCCAAGGTGAATGACAGCTCATTTAATCCTATCTCCCCCCCCCCAATGCCTTGCCCCTTTCCTCCAAGCAGCCCAGTGACCTAGATCTTGCTTCTTCAGACCATCATTCTCACTATGCTCTAGGCATAGGATCCAGGTACAGCACTAAACTTCAAATAAAATAATTCCTAAAAGTCAGGACATGGGACATCTGGCTGTGATGAAACCAATCATAAAACCCACAATAATGTGATCACACTGCTGAGTTCCTTTGAGATTAACCATGGCAGAACCGTTCCTAGAAGTGAACTGCCAATAAACCAACCTTACAGCTTCCATTGCTAAAGGGAACATGTAATTACAAACTTAAGTTTCATATCAGGAAAGGAAATGATGACAGGAAGACCAGCTCTTGAAGTACTTTTATAAAAGTATTTGACTTTCTGAGATACTTTTACAGTTACCTGAGTATTTAAAATTACAGTTCAAGGAAAATTCAACAATGGAATTTCAGTACAGTATTTTACAATCCAGTGCTGCTGATCCTAGTTCATATACTAGTTCACTAGAGCACATATTTACAAACTATGATTCTGAAAGAAAATGAAAAGCCACCACGCACACACAAAAACAGGAAGGGGGCCTGGAGATACCAACGGAGTGGAAGATGTTTAGATTACAAATCCAGTGCAGAATGTTAGGAAAACATGAAGCAAATAAATGATGAGTTATACCACAGTTTGCTTTTTTGTCATATATTAAAAACTGCAATATATTTGGTCACAAATTATTTTTTCTTTTATACAAATCAACTGGATAATTAAAAAAAATATATATATATAAAAAATTTTATACTTAGGGCCCTAACAAATTCACGGCCATGATAAAAACCCATCAGACAGTGAAATCTTGTCTCCCCAACCTCCCCCCAGCCCCCAGTGAAATCTGGTCTTGTGTGTGCTTTTACCTTACACTAAACAGATTTCACAGGTGAGACCAGTGTTTCTCAAATTGGGAGTCCTGACCGAAAAGGGAGTTGCAGGGGGGGTCATAAGGCTATTTTATGGGGGTTGCTGTATTGCCACCCTTACTTCTGCACTGCCTTCAGAGCTGGGTGGCTGGAGAGTGGCGGCTGTTGGCTGGGTGCCCAGCTCTGAAGGCAGCGCCCTGCCAGCAGCAGGGCAGAAGTAAGGGTGGCATTGCCATATCATACCACCTTTACTTCTGTCCTGCTGCCGTCACAGTGGGGCAGCTGGAGAGTGGTATCTGCTGACTGAGGTCCCAGCTCAGTAGGCAGCAGCGCAGAAGTAAGCGTAGCAATACCAGACCAGGCCATCCTTACTTCTGCGCTGCTGCTGGCAGCGGCTCTGTCTACAGAGCTGGGCTCCTGGCCAGCAGCGGCTGCTCTCTGGATGCCCAGCGCTGCCACCGGCAGCAGAGCAGAAATAAGGGTAGCAGTACCGCAACCCCCTCTACAATAACCTTGCGACCCCCCCCCCCACAACTCCTTTTTGGGTCAGGCCCCCTACAATTACAACACCATGAAAATTCAGATTTAAATAGCTGAAATCATGAAATTTATAATTTTAAAAATCCTGTGACTGAAATTGACCAAAATGGACCGTAAATTTGGTAGGCCCTATTTATACTGCAGCAAATTTTAAGTCATGACTCTTTTATGACACATTTCATTAATATGTTAACGTTTTCTGAACTACCCAGAAATACCAGACTGTGTTAGCCGTAACAATTTTGATCCACTGAACCTATGTTAATCAAAATTAACATCTTCATAAAGCAAAATCCTAAATAGCGTTATTGTAAATCTTATGTAACTGGATCCACTGACATTCTCACATGCATACAGTATAGACAAAGTATCAGTTTACTGCAATTTACAGGCTGCTAAATCAACTTAAGAAAGGCAGATACATGTTCATTAATCTCTACCAAAGATCACCTGGAGTCCAAATTCACTCTACCCATCACATGGCGTGCCAAACCGTGTGCTTGTGCACATGATGGTTTCCCCAGGTCCCCGTAAAGAGCAGAAGAGAGCATTAATTGCTCGTATTAATTCCTTTTTATTTCAACATAACATGCTGTAAAAAATTAACAGATTTGTTAGCATTTACAATGCTTACAAAGCAGAATGTATTTTAAAAGCAATTTTTAGTTTGGTTTTCATAAATATTGCTAATTTAAACATTTACTATAAACCTATTTTTAAATGTTAACATTTTGGCCAAAATTCAATATTTCATTTTACAGATTCATTTTTCAGTGAAATATTTCTTATTTGCAATATTTTATAACATGACTTCTGGTGCTTGGGATATCCAGCCCCCTTTTCCCCTCCCTAATACAGCAGTAAAGACATATAAACATGCCATTTAAATTAAAGGAAGAAATGGAGTAAGTGAGACCCCGGACTGCAAAAATATATACAAGCATTTACCTTTTTCCTGAACTAAACATTTCAACCATAAAAATATTAAACAGCCTCACCCTATAGAACTAGGGCTATGGCTATTTCAATTATAACTATTCTTTATTTTAAAAATATAGGGCAGAAAGCCTTCTGGGTGATATTTATACATTAATATATCTAGGTCCCTACGTGAAACATGAATCATTATGCAGAACACAAACTATTTTCCATAGCTTAATCTCCCATTATCTCACTTAATCTAATCTTTCTCGTAAATATGTTAGATAACTAGGCTTCATTGTAAGAATCATCAACAGAAAATATTTATCAGGCTTTTGTTCCATGAGCCATATGTTGCAAGATATTCATCAGATGTTTTGGGAGTTGGCAGACATTCCTCCAGGTAAGATAAAGTCAGTTCACTTCTCATCCACCAGGGAAAAGATAAAAGTGGGTCAATTTCTCTAAAACCAGCAACATGTTTACATGCATTTCTTGGACTATGCATGGCAAAGAAAGTAAAAACACTAGAGGTCTAAGCCATTCCCCCTTCTTACAAGCACATGCTGAGGAACAACTGATCCCTTTGCATGACTTGGTACAGAAAAGCCCTCACAATAAATGTTAAGAAACATTTTCTTCCCAGATGGAAGTTCGATTGGACAGTGCCCATCTGTCCTCTTCCAACTCTAATATTAGAAGCCTTCCAAAGGGCACCGTGACACTCTGGAGGCAGAAGCAGCTATGCATTAACATGCACTACTGCCGTTTCAAGTGTCATCTCTCTTCCCATAGTTAGAAACTCATCCCATTGAAGTTTAATCATCCGGAGGAAGGAAGGCCAGGGAGAGAGCTGACCATATACAGAAAGTGCATTAATTCCAAAAGAGGAAGTAGAATGTAAAATACTATTGTATGCTGTTAGAAAATTGTAATACTAACAGATAACAGGAAGTGAAAGGTGTTATCCGTCCAAATCAGAAAGAACACACACTACAGAAGTTACTGCTCAGAAGCAACTCAGGGCTGAGTTAGTCTGAACACATTAGTTCTAACCTCTACGGAGTTACTGAATTTACTGATATATCAACATTTGGACGTCTGCAATCCTTGACTAAACTTTCTAGGACTGACTATTTCTTAGCCAATTATAGCACATCAGTTCTCCACTAAAATTATAAGCAATATAATTTTGAGGCTGCTTTATAGCCATGTTTTAGAATCCAGTTACATAGTATACCTCTTCCTGACAACAGGATAAATCCTAGAAGAAAACTATTTGATTGGGCACTTAACAGCAACATCAAGTCTACTTTCCATTAACTCATTTGATAAGAAACAGCAATCTGCAAATGTATTCAGTGCATTTACTTGAAATCCCAGATGGTCTCATCTTTTGCAAAATGAGCGTTGAAGTACCACAGTGTTAATATTGTATCTGACATTAAGTGTGTGTATTATATGGAAATGGATCAAAATTCTTCTGAGATAGGAGAGGGCGCTCAAACATGGCAACAACCTCAGACAGGTTATCATGCCAGAATTAACAGGATTTAAAAAACAAAACAAAACAAGCTATACTCTGGACATGTGCAGTAGTTCTACACCCCTCTTAGCAATGATCTGAATCAAAATGAAACGTGAACAAGCTCCAGAAGGGGAAAAAACAAACAAACAAACAGTCAGGCCACACTTGAGTAAGAAACAACAGCCAAGCAATGGATCTGCTCATAGTACCCAGAGGCTGGCTACAAGCTGGCTCTAATAACACTGTTGTAAAGAGGCTTATGAGGATGCTGCAGCATTGCACTTCCCAGTGCATCAGTAGCAAAAGAAATGCTACTAAAAAGGAAAGACAAAGACTAGTTTTTAAAAAATTGTCATTAAGGAGGACATATTCTAATTAATGAATTGTGAAACAAAGCAGAGCTGAGAGCTGTATTAAATCTCTAGTTAGGTCAGATTTCATTTGTAGATGAATAATTTGCTGATTTGATTTCTGGAAGGGCTCTGTAGAAATCCAGAGTTAGTGGGGATAAAGTCTCAGGATAACATCCATTTACTTACACACTAGTAATTGTTTAAATAAATCCTAGTCAAGTTTACTTTACAATGAGATGTGCAACAAGCAGAGGAAGAGAAGAACATACATCACACAAGTTCATGTTCTTCGGGGTGCAAATTCACACATGTGATTACTCTTGCCCAAATCCTTCTGTTTCTTCAATTGCAAATAATAATTTTTCCTTCAACTGCTCATAACTCTTGTAGGGTGGCAGGTCCAACCGATTGAAACTGAAAATAAAAATTAAACAACTTCTAAAAAAGAATTTAAAAAAATTACAACACAACAAAACCAATCAATCATTTTACTAACAGATGCACCTTGAACATAAATCCAGGGTACTCAACTCCCCACTATCCAGAGTAGAAATCACACTTATTACACAGCTATTTATTTTATATTTAGATGGAGAAAGAAAAAAAATCCACTGATAGCCTGGGTCTACACATTTTCAAAAGGTGACCAGTGATTTCAGATGTCCCTATTTTTGGGTGCAAATCTTGACACATTTGAAAGAGATTAGATTTCCAGAAGTGTGGCGCACTTATCCACTAACTAAAAATCTGATCCCTTTAAAGTGTTAAGCTGGGCACCCAAAATCATTAGTCACTTTTAAAAGTGTATGCACTGGTAATATTACTCTACTTAAAACTGCTTATTTTTTTCCCCCTGAGAAAAATGAAAATGGCTGAAGGAAAGGGTCTACCAAAGAGAGTAAGTTGCATCTTTTCTGTTTTTATTTTTTTAAGTCAAAGGGGAAATTTTCTAATATAAATGCATTGTGATTGATGGAATGAGACCAGATTAATGCTGATTTTTTTGGAAGTAAGTTTATATGAAATTTTTAAATTAAGTTACACAATAGCTGTGTAGTCTAGTTGTGCAGCTGTAGAATTTGCAGAGACAACTACCCCTTGCCACAGTATATTTGTCTGACTTTCAACTTTAAATTAAATACATTTTTGTGAAAATAACCTTGAAAATGCGACTCACGTATAAAAGAGAAGCAGTATTCTCTCCCTCAATTTGCAGACAGCAGCTTTGTGAGGTTTCAATTGACCTTTATCTCAATGATATGTCGATTCTAAAATTGGCATCTATATGTTTCAATGTCCTCACTCAACTATTTCACCGTTAAATATTTTAGCAGGAATATAAAGCTAAAATGCTTACCCAATCCCGAACTGCCTCCCCATGCCTTTACAGGCAGAGAATTTAAATATCATAACAAACAGATCCTCATGATTTATTCACAATATTTTAAAAAAATTAAATGAAGCTGCCATAGAATTTTCAGTATGCTGAACGACAATGCCACAGAATATGGAGACCGTGCTGTACGTTAAAGACAGGTTCTGGCTGTTGAAAGGTTCAAGTTATTTTGGAGTGAATAAGGGCAGGATTCTAACAATATACAATAATCAACTAAACTTTAAAGTCATGAGAAATTTGAGCTTCTCTTGATGCAGGAAGGAACAAATTTAGTATGCTAAAATGGCAACAGTCAGACTATGCTGGCATTCAATCATCTTTATATAAGATTTACCACAGTAGGAAACAATTCCAGAGACCCTTACAGCTTTCGAAACTGGCAACTAATTGAGATATTCCTTTGGCCAGATATTTATGTAACCTACACTAACAGCATGACACTGTCTCCTGATAGTGACTGCACCACATAGACAGAGAAACGGGTCCTTGCCTCTGTGCTAACAGATTTTATCTTTTAGCTCAAGCAGTAGAAGCTCATGCTTTTAGATCTGGAGGTTCCGGGTTCAATGACTGCAGGTGACTTGCCCAAGGATATTCTTACAAAAGACAGCTGGCTATGAGCTAAGATTAAAGCTTTATTTATAGAAAGTGCAGTTACAAGGAAAAAAATTGTTATATAAGAAACAACTTGAAGTCAGAAAAAGAAAAGGAGTACTTGTGGCACCTTAGAGACTAACCAATTTATTTGAGCATAAGCTTTCGTGAGCTACAGCTCACTTCATCGCATGAAGTGAGCTGTAGCTCACGAAAGCTTATGCTCAAATAAATTGGTTAGTCTCTAAGGTGCCACAAGTACTCCTTTTCTTTTTGCGAATACAGACTAACATGGCTGTTACTCTGAAACTTGAAGTCAGAGTTACAGCTATTCATAATTTCTGACTATCCTGGCTCCATTGTGTGTGTCAATACTTTATTTTTACTGAAACATCTATCTCAGCTGTAGAGCACTAGTCCAATGTATCCCCCTTACCACACTCCAAAAAGCAGTCTCAATATCATTTGTGCCTCCCTGCCATACTCCAAAGCATTCATACATTTCATGCAATATAAATACGTGACTCCTAACATGTCCATCAAAACATGCCAAGCACCAAACTATCAACTGAGGCACAACCAGTGCCGGAAGAAATGCTTTCTATCTGGATCTAGCTGTAGAAGGAAAATAACTAGGCTTATGTGATGCTCATCATAGAATATCAGGGTTGGAAGGGACCTCAGGAGGTCATCTAGTCCAACCCCCTGCTCAAAGCAGAACCAATCCCCAACTAAATCATCCCAGCCAAGGCTTTGTCAAGCCTGACCTTAAAAACCTCTTAGGAAGGAGATTCTACCACCTGCATAGGTAACCCATTCCAGTGCTTCACCACCCTCTAGTGAAAAAGTTTTTCCTAATATCCAACCTAGACTTGAGACCATTACTCCTTGTTCTGTCATCTGGTACCACTGAGAACAGTCTAGATACATTCTCTTTGGAACCCCCTTTCAGGTAGTTGAAAGCAGCTATCAAATCCCCCCTCATTCTTCTTGTCTGCACACTAAATAATCCCAGTTCCCTCAGCCTTCTCCTCGTAAGTCATGTGCTCCAGCCCCCTAATCATTTTTGTTGCCCTCCGCTGGACTCTTTCCAATTTTCCCACATCCTTCTTGAAGCGTGGGGTCAGTTTCCTTTTACAGGCAGTTCCACTTTTACAGAGGGTATTGTTTGCTACAGCTGGCCAGAGAAACAAGTGGAGGGCAATAAAAATGTAAATCAAGTTAAAAAAATAAATGGTTGATTACCCACTGGAAACAAATATGTGGATCACTAAGGTTTACAGTAAGAACTATAAAATTGTTTTGGTTCTATACTAAACTACGATTCAGTTCAAAATGATTATCCATACTTAAGGCTTGACTCCAAAAGGTCCTGGGCATTCTCCACTTTCGCTAAAGCTAATGTAGGATTTGCAGAATACAGGGTGATTATGGTTGTAAAGCAGATTCCAGGCCAGAGTTAATTTTTCTTTGTAATCTCCGGACCCCTATATATTTCTGAGCATCATTTATGCTTAGAGTCCCAAAATAAACTGTTGCTATATTAACCCTTGCTAAAATATTAAAGTAGTCTAACAAAGGATTATTAGAAGGACAATAATATTCTAATCTAACGAGTACTCACCAAGTATGACTTCTGGGTAACCAGTTTTCTTTTCCAACTTTTTCAATACAAAACTTTTGGGGTCCATTGCTCCCTGCAATAAAAATCAAGTATTTTAAAGTGATACCCATATTTGCAACTGGCATGAGAAAGTGTGGGATATAGCTAGCTTTCCTTAATGCAGTAGATAATATTCCACACATCAAATCTAAAGCACCACAAAAAGACAAGATTATCTTTACTGGCAATAGAAGAATAAAGAAGTCTGCCTTCAATCACTCATCTCCAGCCAGATCAAACCATTTACATGGTGAAGTGCACAAACTTAAAGAAATGGTTTTGAAGGAAGTCTGGGAGCAGTCGAGATCAGTGTATGTTTTTCTCCACCCTGCCATGGTTGAAATATAATGGGGAATTATGAGAATAGCTAGTGAAATGTATTTGATTTGATTCATTACAAAAAAGCTGTTCATAATCACAAAATACAATTTGTCCTTTTAAAAAATGAGCTAATACATTAGAAGGATTATTCTACATACCCATGAGGTCAGCAAATCCTCCAACTGGTAATCTGCATGTTCCTGTAACAAACTGCAATAGTCGCATTCTCTTCTCATTGTCTATTTCTTTCACAAACTGAAAGGGAACGAATATAAAACAGATATGTAGGTGCGCCTTCTACACACAATTATTTTCACAAAGAACATCTATGACCATAAATTAACCAATTAGTTATATTACTGTGAAAATCTTCTGGAGCAGTAATAGTATGCATTAATAAAGTCTCTCTCAGCACCTTACAAAGTTAGGGAAGCATTATGATCTCCATTTCACAAATAAGGCACTGAATAGAGAGGTTAAAATACTTGCACAAAAGAACATGAGTTAGGTGAAGAGGAACATAAAAAGTTACATGTTATGTTACATTTAAGTTACTTGGTTTCTTTATTCAGAATTAAGAACATGTTGGGTTTCTGTCTGCATAAGTGACTACCAGAATTTTCTTTGGAGCGCATCAAGATAGCGCCTAAATATTTTTATTTTAGGAAAGACAGAAAATAGGTTTCTGAAAAATATTCTAAAATACTAACTGTCCAAGAGGCGATCATCATTTAATACTACACCGTTCTAATCTTCATTTTGAACATCAGACACTCAGTATCCAACATTTGACATGCTAATGTCTGGCTGAAAGATTGGCTTTCTACTGGTGTAACAGGAAACATACCCTTCCTGGGACTATATTCCCATGTTGGTGGCAGTATTAATATATTGGGGGAGGAGGGAAGAGAGCAGAATGTAATTTTGATAACAGAAAAATTATACTCCGGTTGAATAACTAAGCTGTAGTGCCTATTGCCAACAGCCAAACATCTAGTTCTCCAAGGGTCATGGCAGTCATAAGGGAATTAATGTCTCCAGCACCAGCAGGAAAATACGTATTTCCAGGCTTGCTGCATGCAGGGACTGACAGTAGCATCACTAATGCTCTGTCTCCATTTCAGATTCACACTTTGTAATAAAGCCCCGGGGACGCAGAGGGACAGCTGGGCAGGATACTGGAGTACCTTTAGTGCTTTGGGGTTCAGAATGGTCAGTAGCGCCAGTCACTAGCTGCCCCTACAAGGCAGGTTTTTACTCCTAAATTGAGGAAACCTGTTAACAAGTCTCTCTGATATTAGGTCCATCCCAGCAGAAGTTGTGAAATACTTTATCATAAAGCTGAAAACCATCAGCACTGCTAGGGCAACTACTTCTTCACACCTTATGGCCATTTCTTTCTTTTAGCAGGTAACATGTTTTCCTGATCTGTGTAGGGCTTTATTAATAAGATACATGATAGAAGGGTGGGCTTTGCTGCAAGTTCTTAGATAGAAAGAAAGGCTATTTACTTTCTCCTAACTGTTGTTCTGAGTTGTGTTGCATATGTCTATTACACTGTAGGCATCTGCACTGGTGCTGGAGAATTTTCCCCAGCAGTACCCATTGGGCAGCCCTGCCCACTGCTCAGCTCCTCAGAGGGCAGAGAAGCCTCACCCCTCCTCCAGTTCCTTTGCTCTAGAGTCCAGTGGTAGACTCTGATGCACTGGGGTAGAAGGGTGGGTCGTGTAACAGACACACGCAACACATTTAGAAAAACAGCAGTTACAAGAAGGTCAGTAACTGTTTTTTCTTCTTCGAGTGCTTACATATGTCCATTACATTGTAGGTGACTCCCAAGCTGTTACCTCAGGAGGTGGGGCTCCGAGTCTCATCAGAAGAGGGACTGTAGGACTGCCTTGCCTAGGTCTGGATCTTTCCTTGAAGCAACAGTCTGGAATGTCTGGTAAAAGTACAGACCGAGGACCATGCTGTTGCTCTACAAACGTCTGCAGGAAATGGGGTAACCTGTTCCAGAAAGGCAGGAAAGGGCCAGATGGATCCAGGTCCACTGGCATACTGCCCTCAAATGAGTCAAATCTGCTATTTTGAGGCCTGGGGATGCCTTTACCTGAGGAAAAGGCAGGCATCTGCTGCCTCCTCTGTGATCTTTTCCTCTTCTTAGGTTGATGGTAATATTGCTGTCTAGGCTGGTATAGAGGATGATATAGTGTCCTTTTCATTGTGGGGGTGTAGAGTCCCAAGCACTTCAGAACCATTCTTATCAGAGAATCATAGAAATGCAGGCCTGGAAGGGACCGCAAGAGGTCATCTAGTCCAGTCCCCTGCACTGAGGCAGGACCAACTATTATCTAGCCCATCCCCTGACAGGGGTTTGTCTAACCTGATCTTAAAAACATCCAATGACAGAGATTCAACAACCTTCCTAGGTAATCCATTCCAGTGCTTAACTGCCCTGACAGTTTCCTAACGTTTAATTTAAAT
Organism: Natator depressus; assembly: GCF_965152275.1. Classification (NCBI taxonomy): domain Eukaryota; kingdom Metazoa; phylum Chordata; order Testudines; family Cheloniidae; genus Natator; species Natator depressus. The sequence continues at coordinate 26,246,870 of NC_134246.1, forward strand.
CTCCCATGCTGCAATTAAAGGCAATTTCTTCTTTTCCTGTTCTCAGTGGATAAGGAGAACAATTTATCACCCTCTTCTTTAGAGCAACCCTTTAGGTACTTCCCCCCTCAGTCTTCTCTTCTTCTGACTAAAGAAACCCAGTGTTTTCAATTTTTCCACATAGGTCATGTTTTCTAGACCTTTAATCATTTTTGTTGTTCTTCTCTGGACTTTCTCCAATTTGTCCACATCTTTTCTGAAGTGTGGTGCCCAGAACTGGACACAATACTCCAGTTAACATCTTAACAGTGTTGAGTAGAGCGGAAGAATTACTTCTCATGTCTTGCTTCCAAGACTCCCACAAATGCATCCCAGAATGATGTTTGCTTTTTTTGCAAGTGTTGATTCTCATTTTGTTTATGATCCACTATAACCCCAGATCCTTCTCTGCAGTACTCCTTCCTAGGCAGTCATTTTCCATTTTGTATTTGTGCAATCAATTCTTCCTTCCTAAGTGTACTACTTTGCATTTGTCCCAACTGAATTTTAGCCTATTTATTTCAGACTATTTCTCCAGTTTGTCATCATATAGAATTCCAATCCTGTTCTCCAAAGTGCTTGTAACCCCTCCCAGAACCACAAACTTTATAAGTGCACTCTTTATGCCATTGTCCAAATCATTCATGAAGATACTGAATAGAACAAGACCTAGGACAGATCCCTGTGGGACCCCACTTGATATGACCTTTCAACATGACAGTGAACTACTGAAAACAGTACAACTGTCCAACCAATCGTGCACCCACCATATAGTAGTTTCATCTAGGCAAATTTCCCTAGTTTGCTTATGAGAAGGTCATGAGAGACAGTAGCAAAAACCTTATGAAAATTGAGATATATCACACCAACTGCTTCCCCCCCATCTACAAGGTTTGTTACTCTGTCAAGGAAAGATATTAGGTTGGTTTGACATGATTTGTTCTTGACAAATTCATGTTGACTGTTATTTATCACCTTATTATCTTCTAGGTGCTTACAAATTAATTGTTTATTTGCTCCATAATCTTTCCAGGTACTGAAGTTAAGCTGCCAGGTCTATAATTCCCTGGGTTGTCCTAATCCCACTTTATAGATAGGTACTATATTTGCCCTTTTCCAGTTGTCTGGGATCTCTGCAGTCCTCCATGAGTTCTCAACAATTGCTAATGGCTCAGAGATCTCTTCAGTCAGTTTCTTAAGTATTCCAGGATGTATTTTGTCTGGCACTGCCAACTTGAAGACATCTAACTTGTCTAAGTACAGTATTTCTTAACTTGTTCTTTCCCAGTTTTAGCCTTAGAAACTATCCCATTTACACTGATGTTTACTATGTTATTCGTCTGATCACTGCTAATCTTTTTGCTGAAAACAAACAAAAAAGGCATTTAACGCTTCAGCCATTGCTGTGTTCTCTTTCTATGGAGTGCTTTAGAGTGTGCAAAGTCTCATTTGTTCTGGAAAAGAACAAGGCACACCTTTCTAAGGGGAAGCCCCTTAATCGTTTGTTGCACCTCTACTGGGGTTCCCAAGAATTGCATCATTACATCCGTTGCCATAGACTGAGAAGTGTGCAGCACTGAATAAGCTATGAGGCAATCCTCAGCCATGAGTGACTGAAACTGCTCCCTTGAATCTTCAGGCAGCTTGGTGACTAAACAGGATATGGCTTCCTACTTGGAGAAGTCACACTGCAACAATCAGGTGTGATGGTTGGCAATCTGAAGTTACAGATTTCCTTGGAATGAATTTTTCCGCCAAAAACACCAAGCTTTTTAGTGTCTGTCTTGGGGTGACGTAGCACAGCTCTGACAAATTCTCTCATTCATTATGGATCCATCTAAAGAGTCAGGAGTGGATGTAGATAGAACTGCTCAAATCCTGGGATGGAACCTGGTATTTTCGTTCTGCTTGTCTGACTACTGGGGAATGGAGGAAGGTGTCAGCCAGATCATTTTGTCTGGCTGCATGATAGCTTAACATAAAGAACATAAGAACGAACACACTGGATCAGGCTAATGAGCCATCTAGCCCAGTCTCCTGTCTTCTGTCCGTGGCCAATGCCAGGTGCTTCAGAGGGAATGAACAGAATAGGCAATTGAGTGATCCACCCTGTCGTCCACTCCCAGCTTCTCCCAGGAGTTGCATCCCTGACTGTCTTGACAAATACCCATTGATGGAACTATTCACCATGAACTTGTCTAATTTGTTTTTTGAACGCCATTATAGTTTTGGCTTTCGCAATATCCCCTGACAATGAGTTCCACAGGTTGACTGTGTTGTGTGAAGTACTTCCTTTTGTTAATTTTAAACCTGCCGCTTAATAATTTCATTGGATGACCCCTAGTATTTGTGTTATATGATGGGGTAAGCAACACTTCCTTATTCACCTTCCCCACAGCAGTCATGATTTCATAGACCTCTGTCATATTCCCCCTTAGTCATCTCTTTTCTAAGCTGAACAGCCAGTCTTTTTACTCTCTCTTCATATGGAAGCTGTTCCATCCCCGTAACCAAATTTGTTGCCCTTCTTTATACCTTTTTCAATTCTAATATATCTTTTTTTTTGATGGGGTGACCAGAACTGCATGCAGTACTTAAGGTGTGGGTGTACCATGGATTTATATGGTGGCATTAGGATAATTACTGTTCTATCCATTCCTTTCCCAATGGTTCCTAACATTCTGTTAGTTTATTTGATTGCCACCGCACATTGAGCGGACGTTTTCAGAGAGCCAACCATGACTCCAAGATCTCTTTCTTGAGTGGTAACAACTAATTTAGACTCCACCATTTTGTATGTATAGTTGGGATTATGTTTTCCAATGTGCATTACTTTGCACAAATAAAGTGGAACTGGACCTATTATGGTAGCACAGACTTGCTTTGTGATTTTGGTTTTTACTCATCATGCTGTAGCATCGTCCCACCCCTTCTGTAATTCTTACTTTTAAAGATAAAGGAAAAATCAACCACAAACCTGCCAAAACCACATAATGTGTTTGCTGGTCCTGGTGTAGTGCCGATAGATGGTGTGTCTCTGCCAGTCATTCAAGTCAATCTCTTGCATTCCGCATAAAAGCACCTTTTTCAGGGGGGAGAATATACAAGTATAAGCTAATATTTTGTTTCAATGGCTTCTATACGGTGGCAGCAAAGGACATCTGTGCTTGCACTTGGAAACACCTACTATGACTGTATATTCACTTTTTATTTTATTTTAAAGTAGCTGCTTGCTTCCACCTATCAATAAGCAGTAATGCTGGTGACCTCACAGACACAGAGTTTTATTCAGACCTACTATAGGAAAGGGTAATCTCCGATTATGAAGAAACCAGACAGAATGGGATAATCTTCCCTAATGAAAAGATGAACAACTGCCTGTTTTTGGACCTCAAATATAGAGCTCGGTTAAAAGAAGTATTAAATATGACTAGCCAGTGTGAACAGTAACACTGCTCTCTTCCGTGTATATAACTTTTCCATATTTTTGTTTTTAAATAAAAAAATGCTTCCTGGGGGAAACGTGTTAACCAAAGAAACTGTTTAGGAAAAATTTTCACCACTAACCAACAGTTTCTTCAACAATCACACAGCTCTGTTTTGCAAATTGAGGGCTGGACTCCCACTGGGTCTTGTTCACTTTAATTGCAACTGTACCTACCCATACCCAAATAAGCCCCTCACCTCTAGTTCCTTGGCATCAAAGTACTGCAAGTACTGCTGTGGAAGAATTTCATTGAAGCCTTCAAAGAAAGCTTGTGTCTGTTCTTCAACACCTCGGGAAAGTCTCCATTCTGCTACCAACCTGGAAAAGGAAAAAGATAAGGTAATTTGTCATTTAAACTGTCCCAAGCTGCCCAGATCCACATTTCTTTTGTTAGCCCACTTTGTGATGAACTGTGAACTATGTTAAAGAGTATTATGGAAAGTTCTGAGGACAAAACACCACATAATTTGTAACCTTATCTCAATACAGTGCAAACCAGCATTGAAGTGAAAGTTAAAACCTTCCATTTCTGACCATTCTGCTAAGAAAAAGCTTACACGATCAAAGAGAAGGCGGTATCTATCCAGCGATTATACTAATGAGTGCACAGCAGTCCCTAGGTATTCGAGAAAAAAGCAAAAAGCTGTATTTTTGTCCAATATTCTCCCCAGAAATCTCAGTCATTAACCATGAAAAGGGAAAAACTAGGTCAAGTTGTACTGGCGAAGATAATGAGGACTGCTGGCTTACCAAGAAACGACTATGTCCATTTGGAAAGTTCCATATTTGTGTCTGTTAATCATGAAACTTTGCTCTGTGTCAGAAATTCCACTCTCCATAAATAAAAGGGTGAAAAGCAGGCAGGAGACCCGGAGAACCTGAACCCAGGGAGAAGCAGATATTATGCTGAATTCAAGCCTAACCTGGAGAATTGGAGTCTAGAGGAGAGAAGGCTAATTTCGGATATCAATCCTAGCAACTCAGGAGACAAAGCAGGGTAGAGGAAGAGACAGAGAAGTGGGAGTGCAATAGGAATCCAAGCTTTACCTGGGCTGCTGGAAGCTAGAAGAGAAGGTTTTTTTTTTGCAGATTCTGTTCAGGGGTTTTTCTATTAATATCTTCCAAAATATAAAAGTGTTCCCTGTCTAATGTGTTACCCTTTGTGTGACTTAGTGTTATTTATTTAGAAATGTTCAATACAGTTTGACACTGTCACAGCTCAGTCATGTAATTATACCAAGACCTGCCAACCAACAGTAATCTTAATAGAATAAATCATTTAGAAATGAAAAAATGAGATTGAGTTTATTCTCTGCCTCCAATACACATCACTGGTGTAAGGTATTATTTCAGAAAGTCCATATCTGTAAGGAGGGTTTTCGTACTACAGCAAATTTGGAGGAACTGACTTCAATATTAACAAGTTTACTTGGCCCATACACTCCTGCATTCCCTTTGCTAGTATTCAAGATAACAGTGTCTTTTTCAAATAAAGAATCCCTCCCACCCAACACAGCTTCAGAATGTTCCTGTGGTGAAGTCAATCTCATATTTACCACCATGTTTTCCAGGCCTATGACTGTGACATCACAAAATAAGCATTTTGACTGCACTACAGGTGCAACTAACAGACAACCGGCTGAGAACAGAACTTTAAACATATTTTTGATAAACAGACAATAAGAAAGAAACATTAAAAAACACATGACATGTAAACAAAGGTTTTAAATCTGACAGTATAAAAGTGGTAGGCTAGTATCTCAGTAGATTCTGAAATGGTTTATAATCTGACATTCAGATTTTTAACTATCAGAGCATATTGGACATTAAGCTTGAACATCTTCAGTATAAAAGTGGCTCTTCAGCAACTTTTAAAAGTCACTTTTCAGAAACAACATCCAAAACAGTCACTTGCTGCTAACATTATGAGTTGTTCATTTAAAGTATTTCTGTGGGCTTTAAATTATGTAGCTAGACAAATTCAACTCCTGCTTTAACTAGGGAAAGAAATAGATGGAGGTAAAGGAATAGATTAAAAAAAACCTCATTTGTTCTTACCTAATATATTCGTCTTTATTTTCTTCTGTGACTAGAATGTTGCTACCATTAGGTTTCAAATCATGGCTCTTTATTTCGCCTAGAATTTCTTTATCCACTGAGAAATACATTTCCAAGCCACATTCTTCAATATTGTTTTCTCTGCAAGAAGCAAACACCACGTATTGTAAAGAACTGCAAAGAAGTCCTGTGCCAATTAGATGAGGTTTTTATCAAGAGTCTTATTAAATAAACTTTTTCGGAGTTCATGACTCAAGAATCACTTTTGACTACTTTCCAGAAAAAGCTGTGTCTCTGATGCAACATGTACACTTTTCTACTTGTACAATGTGTGCAGGCTGAGCAGTAATTTAGTTGGATGACTTTTCATCAGCAACACATGCCCTCTCATGATTACAAGGATCGTTTATTGTTATTTCCCTCTTGTAGGTCTTTCAGCAGGGCTTTTCTGCCATTTTCAGCTTATGCAGAATGAAGTAGTTGATGTCTGGAGTTAACGTGATCGTACTGTATCAAAAAATGCACCCCTGCATTCCCCCCCTTTAGCTGATGATGATATACCAAGCTGATTTTATGATGGAACTTTTGACTTTAAAGCCGATAAATATGTAAGCTCTAGTGATTATACTTCCTTTCTAAGCCTCAGTTACATGGGTACCTTGCTCAAACCCCAATTACTAGCTAAAGTTCCCTTCACTCAATCTTGAACTGCTAAGCCACTGGGCCTTTCTGTGGTGAGTCTGCAGGTGTGGGACTGACTTCTTTCTGAAACCTGTCTCAATCAATTTCTCACTAGTTTTAAATATATCTCAGTGTCACAGAATCATAGGAATGTAGGACTAGAAGGAACTTCAAGGGGTCTTCTAGTCCAGTCCCCTGCACTCAAGTAGAACTAAGTAAGTATTGTCCTTTTATTAAAATTTATTATTCCAAAAAGTGTTTTTAAGTTTGACCCTTAAAAGACTTGTAATTATTGTTTCCTACTCCCAGTTTCCATTTCTTTCATTTTAAAGAGACTCCTCCCTGTTTTTATTTGTTAAGTTTATAAGGCATTTTAAAACTACATTCTTCATATTATTTTATTATAAAATAAAGCATCTTGAGTGCTCCAGCAATGCAGGTGCTTTATAAATAATAACTACAATCCTATAGTTTTTGCTACTGATGACATCCACAGGCTCCATTTTTCTCTTATATTTACATTATTATGGATCAGCTCCTTGTTAATCATCAGGGTTGAATCTAGCTTTCCATTTTTAGCGTTATTTTCAAATCTTCCTCCACTTTCCCCAGAAAGTAATTAATCTTACTGAAATTTTTAATATTACGCCTCAATCAAGAATAGAGTTTTTTCTGGAAGTTTGCTTAAAAAAAAATCTTAAAGTTATGATGTTTTCAAAATACACCTGAAGTTTTATAACTTGTTTTTACTCAACTTTCCAAAATGACTTGCGCCAACAAACTCCAAATTTGTTTTGTCTCCCTTGCAGGGGAGAAGGGCCATTCAAGGTAGGGGAAAGCTATGAGGTATGGGTGCATAGAGCATGGACAGGATATTGAGAGGGCATAGATGGGAGAGAAAAGGTGAAAGGTCATGGGGTCAAGGGAGGGGGTGCAAGGAAGCAGAGGAGTCAAGGATAGGAAAAGGCAGAGGGGTTTTAATCAAGTTAAACTTTGAAGTGCTTTAATTGCTTTAGAAATATATATATATATATATTTTTTTTTTTTACACACACTATGGAGTATATTTTTTTGAAAATTTTATGAGACAAGTAGAATTTGGATGGGGTGACTGATGAAGGATTAGATGGAAGTGAGGATAAGTTGAGATCCACTAACTGTTCATTTCAGACATCCTAATACTTGGCCTATTTTTGGTTTTGTTTTTTCATAAAAAGGAAAGAATTTTTTGAAAAGAAAGTAATACTGGGTTTGGGTATTAGCTGATTCCACTGAAACACCTTTTACATTAGCTTACACTAAAGATGTTTTTTTTTAAATATTGAATCTACTGTTAAGGAGACAATATTTGATTATCTATTCAGACATTTCTATTTCCAACAATGTGTAAGACTGCTTACGCTCAGATTAATTCAACGGAAAAACAAGCAGAAACAGAATGCTAGTTTGTGCAATATTTAGTGAATTATGGAGGACAGTTAACCTTAGCATTACTGAACTCCTGAACATGTAGGTTGGAATTATAGTAAAATGCAAGAAGTTCAGTGCTGGTCTGCAATTTATACAGTTCTGTTATTCAAAATCTGTCTGCAAAACATTTCAAATTTACATCTAAATTACACAAATAAAATGAAACATCAAAAATATCTGGATTTTTATTTAAAGAACGAATGAAAAAGTTAGAAACTCACTTTACCCAGATGAGAGAGTTGTAAAACTCTGGATCAACAGATTCTAAATCCTTGAGTCCTGTTGGCTTGTTTAGGATACGCTTATAGAATGGCAGAGAGAAACCTGTATCTATGAATCTCACATGGAACAAAGCCTAAAAAACATGAAAACAGACCAGGAATGATCCAAAGGATGCTTGGTTACCTAATATTCCAGTATAGTGTATCAAATAAACCCTGGAGCCCAAAGGTGTTGTAAGATGTTCTGTAATACCATCACTACTAATGGCACACCTCAAAATGTGATCTGAATGTATTAGCTGTTACAGCGAGCCATCTGGCAACAAAGCACTAAATGTTTCAAATCAAGAGATGAACTAACTGCTGTGTTTTAAACTAACCATTTAAAAACAAACACACACTATGGGGGATGACCACTGAGTATCTGAACTTACCATGGCAATGAATCTGCCAATAAAACGGAAGTATTTCAGGTGGTCTGGATTAATGTAAGAAGCTGGGTTTATCTGTAAGCAGTAGTTATCCTTCCCTGCATATTCGAACAGGCAATACATTGGATTCAACACTTCATGTGACAACAGAAAGAACCATTCCCTGAAACCACACAAAAACGAAAAAAATCATGAAGACTTCAAAAGAAAATGGGATGACATTAGAAAGTATCGTTGCTACTACATATGCTAAAAATTATTTTAGGGATTGGCTGGTGCTCAACTGGTAAAACTGGCCTGTCCAGAAAATTATTAAGTTACCAATTGCTAACAGACAGTAGGTGTCAGTACGCTACATGGTTAACTAATGCAGCTCAAAAAAGTAGAACGTCTAATGCCCAGAGTTGGCTAGTTCTCAAACGAGGTCATCACTGACTTAAGCTTTAGTTTATTGTATCCATTAACATATGCCTGGGTGCTTAAGTTCAGTGAGCATTTCTCGTTTAGAAAGTTAATTTCTTTTTTCTGTGGCAGATATTTACAAGGGCTGCTTTTCTAAGAGAAGCAGGAAATCTGGTAGAGATCAATACTGACAGGTTCATATTTTAAAAAAATTATCACTACCACCTTTTGCGGAAGAGGTATCCATATTATACTGCAACTTGGTTCCAATTCTTTGCTGGGAGCATAAGTTCAAGAATTCACTTTTTAACTTTAAGACTAAATACAAATTAGAATTTCCTGGTAGCATGCATGTGTGTTTGATATTTATTTTCAAATTAAAATTCAAGTATAATCCCAAGGTTAAAAAGCGAATCGCATGAAATATACTACTGTCTCTCCCATCACAATATTGTCATCTTGCATTTTACATCACATTGACAATACTAAATAAGGTTAAATTTGTAATGCTGCATATAAAAAAAACAAAGTATAGCAAAAACAGATCTGCAAGTAGTCTGTGCATATTCATTTTAAGTACTATAAAAAGACTTGCACATGGAGCAAATTTTAATAATGAATAAGAAAGCATTTAGTAGGTATTTCAATAAATCTCTAATCTGCAGTTCATGGTTTTGTCTTATGAGTTGTGCAGAGTTGCATAAATGCTTGCTCTAAACTTTATTGAGGCACTTTGACCTTTATATATGTTCACACAGGAAGACGCATCCTCCTACAATAGTTTTGACAATGCATTATAGAATTGGAGAGGTGATATTATAGAGGGGGCGGGGGGGGAACTCTCATTGGCATATTAAAAAGACAGCAAACAAAACATCTCCTTGTGGGAATCTTTCACACCAAATATTCATAGAATGAGGTGTTCAGACTGATTTGTTATGTGAAACACACATTTCTTTAGTTTACCTTGCAACACCTCCATAATCTAAACCTTCTTCTCCAGGAAAAATGACCCACAGGCGTCTTCGCAGATCCTGAGGGCTGAAGCTCATTATCTTAGTGAAAGAAAAAGCATGGTTATAAAGAATAAAAGCAGCTGGTCTTGGAATATTACTATTTGCTATCCAGTAGTGTGTAAATCACATTTTCATTGATCATGAAGTGAACTAGTTGCAGTGCATAAAGCAATATTTAAGGAAATGTTTGAGGGCTTGGCAGAAACATTTCTATCCAGCGGATCAGAAGATGAAAGGTGTAAAAGTAAGTGAGACAGAAAGGAATATAAGAATTCTTAAATGGAACGTATTAGTCTAACAAGTATAGTCTTTCAACTATAAAAAGGATGAAAATATGGACCCCAAATCAGTGGCTAATCCAAAAAGAAAACAGGGCTATTGAGGACCACCAAGATGTCACACTAAATAGTAAGCTAGCTAGGAAGAATACGAGAGAAGTCTCTAACAGACACGCTAAACAACTAAAAAAGCCACAATATAAATTCTTCAAAATGTGGTTACAAATTCACATTTTCCATTCCACAGTTTCTGCCCACAAGTAGATGCAATATAATTTTCAAGATAAAACTAATCTTTACAGACAGGCCATATTTATTTCTGGTACCAAGAAGAAACTTGGATTCTACAAAGCAATTTCCTTAGTGCTATTTTTGGCATAATACCAAATTTGTGACTGTGCTGATTTGGTCAAACAGCAGACATTCACAACAATCCAGTCGATGTGGTGATTTCATATAAATCTTTTCCAAGGACAACCAGTTTGTGCTCTCCCATGAGACCTTGAATTTGGAATGAAAGCCATATTTTAAGAGCTTTCCTAGCTATCCGCAGTTGCGATGCTAAATTCTATACTTCCACGAAATTCAACCGCTATTAATGAAAATTCTTGGTGCTGCTGAAAGACGACAGGACAGGACTCTGTACTGGTAGTGAGAGGCTCCTATTTGGAATCTGGGTTATTTTCTACGTGCCAGGTGAGTCAAAATGTGAAAGTAGGCATCTTGCAGGCCAAGAGCAACAAGCCAGCCTAGGAGATCTAAGGAGGGAATTAGGGTTGCCAGAGTTAACATCCTGAATTTGAAGTGATGGTTGAACTTGTTGCGATCTTTCAAATCTAGAAGCATGTACCAGTCTCCCTTGTTCTTCGGGGTTAAAGAAATAATGGAAGTAAAACCTCTTCCCTCTGAATTCCAGAAGAACCTCTTCCACTGTTCTGAAATTTAGACGGGAGTCCACTTCTTGTTTTAATAATGTCTTGTGAGAGGGGTCCTTGAAGATGGATGGGGAAAGAGGGTAGGGATAGTAAGTGATTGAAATTGGATAGAATACCCCTTTGCTTATAAATTTCTAAGACCTATTGGTCTAAGGTAATCAGAGTCCAGGCTTCCCAAAATAAAATGGCAGTTGCCAAACGGGGGGAAAAAGAGAGATCTTGGAATGGTTCGGACTAGTTCTCAACAATGGTGTCAAACTTACTGCTGTCAAGTACACATGGGACATACAGTAGAGAAGGAAAAGACAGAAGGTCTCCTGCATTGGAATGTCTGCTCCCTATTTAGTGGCTTCAGTGTCCTCTCTGGATTGTAGTAATAAGCAGAGGGCCTCTGTCTCATGAAGCTTTGGATCTGGCCTGTTTCCTACTAGACACTGGCATGTAGTCCCAAGGAGAAGAAAATGGCTCTTGAATCCTTCCAAGAATGCAAGGCTTCATCAGTACAGGCATTAAATAGGTCGCAAACCTTCAAATGGGAGGTCCTCAATCATTGTTTGGACCTTGTTTGGTATTCCAGAAGAACGGAGCCATGAAGCCTTGTGATGGAAGTAGCCATTGAACACGCTGCTGTATCATAAGCACGCAACAGCCTGAGGAATGTTCGGGCTGACCTTCAGACAAAATGGATTTCAAACCCTCTCTACATTCTTGTGAGAGCTGTCCTATAAAATTGTGATACCTTGTCCCAACTGATGTAGTCATGTATTGACAAAAGTGCCTGATAGTTTGAAATACACATCTGCAGACTTGCAGAGGAATAGGTCTTCCTTCCAAAAAAATGCAAGTTTCTTTGTGTTGTTATTGGACCCCCTGTGCACCACCATCAATACCAGGGATCCTGGAGCTGGGTGGGTGTAGAAATATTCAACCACTTGGGAAAGGATCTGACAATATCTATCTGCTCTTTAAGCCATGGATACCACTGATTCTGTGGTCTGCCACAGTTTTTTTCTTTTGCCAGTTCCAAAAGCCCTTCATTAATAGGCATAGCAAGTCTACCAGGTATGGAGGAGTGTAGAATATCCAATAATTTTTGGAATTTGCTTGAACTACCTCCACAGGAATCTCCAAGATCTCTGCCATATCACATAAAAGTCCTGGAAAAAAATCTTAAAATCATCAGGCTTGCTAGGAATAGAAGAGACTACTGCCTTGTCTGGTAAGGAAGAGGATACTGCTCCTGGAATCAATTGCCCTTCTGTATCCTGCAGGTGTTCTTTCTTGCTATTATGATCTTGCCAGTACAGAGAATGGGATTGTACAACTGGTCCTCTTGAGCAGACCTACAACATCCCGTAGGGGAAGGAAATTGAATACCCCTAGGAGCCCAATAAGGGAAAGACTGCACATTGCAGAGGTAAGGGGCTGGGGCGATAGGGTTTGATAACTTGGTCAATATTCCCCAGGAGACCCCTGGGGTCTATGTTTGTAATGGAGAGTCCTGGAGTCCCTCTCAGACCAGTATGGCCCATAAGAGTGACTGTGAGGTGAATGGATGGGGAATAACTCCTTGATACATTCAGAAGGACAGGAAGTTTTTCCTCCAAAAGAGGAGATACCCTGTCTGGAGTCCCAGAATAAGTAGTAGTTTCAAGTAGTACCGTAGATACCTGGTGACTCGTCTTGTGGAGGCATCAGAGAGACTCAATTTGGACCATGAATTGCAGCATGAGGTTAAACAGTGGCTTGGTGAAGTTTTTTGCCTCCTTTTAGTAGGCACCAGAGATGGTGACCTAGGTCTGCACTCACTGCACTCCTACCCCTTTCTGATGACTGGATGGAAGAGGTCTTAGCAGCTAAAGGGTTTGATCTCTTCAATGAAGAGTGAGCCAGGGAGCTTGAAGCTGAGCTACAGCTCACAGGAGCACTAAATGAAGAAGACTCTTAGAAGCTGAGAAGAAAGGGCCCACCAAGTCTTGAGAAGGCACTCACTGAGCACTCTAGAAGAAAAAGTTTCAGATGGACCTCTTGCTTTCTGTGGTCTCTTGGAGGAGTGACAGATCGAGCATTTATAGGGGGTGTACCCCTCTCCAAGGCAAAAAAGGCACCGGCAGTGCTCACCATTAATGCAGAACAGCTGTGTCACAAGAACAGCAGATTTTGAATGCTGAAGACTTTGTTTCATTCATAGCAGCTAGACCCTGGTACCAGGTGTTGTCCCTCAACCTAACAGAAAAAAAGTTTGCTTTTTTTTTTTTTTTTTTTTTAAAATGGCAGTGGACATTATAACAAGGAAAACTGTACGAACTGATGAACTAGCCAAGAAAAAAATTAAATGCAGTGCATCAAGCAGGAGATATTGCAGTAGTTCTGTCTCATTGCTACAGGCAGAAAGAAGGAACGGAGGGATGGTTGGGCCCTCTCCACTCTTTATGCCCTCTAGTGTTTTTTTTCTGGGGAGGACGGAGGAAAGGAAGGATGTCTAAGGTGCAGGTGTGGCCCCCACAGACACTGCTGGCCAAAAGAATGCGCATGCACACCAGAAGTCGAATCCATGTGGACTATCATTTGAAGGAAGATTTATTTTTCTTAAAAACCTTTTAAATATTCTTTAAAAGGATTTATTTCCAGCTAAAGACTGTGGTTTTCTATATAGCAAACCTGAATAAATAAAACACCAGTTAATGATACATGTATTCTTGTCAGAGCAGTAGAAGAGAGGCAAAACAATTATGATATAATCTTTTTGATACACACAAGCGCCAAACAGAGATATCAGCTGTATGCTAAGTTTTTAACATTGCCTTGTGTATCCAATTATGCATCTACTCCAGGAATAGCATAATGAGTGCTTTTTAAAAAAATTATCACTTTAACCATCATTAATGAGGGTTTGTCTACACTACTGCACGGGGTCAATCCAAGATACACAACTTCAGCTATGTGAATAGCGAAGTTGAAGTTGACGTACTTAGATCTACTGACCGTGGTGTCTTCACTGCGGTAAGTCGACAGCTGACGCTCTCCCGTCGACTCCGTTTGTGCTTCTCGTTCTGGTGGAGTTACCAGAGTCAACGGGAGAGCGCTCGATTTATCGCGTGATAAATCGACCCCTGCTCGATTGATTGCTGCCCGCCAATCCGGCGGGTAGTGTAGACAAGTCCTAAGATATCAAAAGATTAAGGGTGATGTTCTCTTTCAGCTACAAAGTTCAAAAAATTTGCCCTGTACAGCTTTGTATACAATGTAAGCAAGCATGTGTTAACAATAGAATACCTGCTGAAATGAGTCCTCAAACAATGTCTTTCTGGACACTGTAATCTTTATGTGTTGTGGCATAGCCAGTTGCTGAAATGCAAAATGTTTCAAAAGTGAAATATATATATACAGCTTTTAAATAAGTGTTTTGAATAAGGATTCAGACAAAATTAACAGAAATTAGAAAAGGGACTGGTGAATCTGTCTGGCCTATGTGAAACAGAAAAACAAAATCAAAACTGGGGGCGGTAGGACCGTCCTTTTGTTCGTTGTACAACACCTAGCACAATGGGGCCTAAGGCACTGTGGTAATATAAATATTTGCTTTTGATATCACTATGACACATATGATCCCATGATATAGTTTTAAACAGGTTCTAATATAATAACCTAGCAGAATGTGATAATTTGCCTAGATCTATAGTCCCTTCTCAACAAGACAAACTGCTCACCCAAATTTAATTGAAAGCTGTTCTGTTTTAAACTGATTTATATTTACATTTATTTTCCTCACAAAAAATACAAACTGCAAAATTATCGATGCCAGTGTCTCTGTTAATTTTCAAAGTAGATCCTGAGTGACTTATGAGCCTAAGACATTGGTGCCCAAACTTTTCCTCTTGTGCCCCCCTCCTCCCCAGGAATGGAATGTGTCCATACCCCCCTGGGTCAGGAGCGGAGTCATGGCCAGGCTGGGGCCAGGAGCTAGCAGCCGAGAACGGGGAGCCTAGCCACAGCTGGGAGCAGGGCTTGGGCCAGGAGTGGAGCTGGTACTGTGTGTAGGGGCTGGAGCAGAGCTGGGTGGTGCTCCCTCTCTGCCCCCCATGGAGGCTGGCCTGAGCGCCCCCCCCCCCCCCGGCCCCCAAGGTGTTCCCCTTGCAGGGGGCACATCCCACAGTTTGGGGACCACTGGCGTAAGGGCTTGTCTTCACTAAAGCGCTACAGTGGTGCAGCTGCGCCACTGTAGCGCTTTAGTGAAGATGTTACTATGCCTATGGGAAACCTTCTCCCATCAGTGTAGTTAATCCACCTTCCTGAGAGGCAGTAGGTACATCAATGGGAGAAGCTCTCCTGTCAACATAGGTTCAATCTACAGGGGGGGTTAGGTTGGTATAACTACATTGCTCAGGGTGCAAATTTTTCACACCCCTGAGCGCAGTTATACCAATATAGTTCTGTAGTGTAGACCTGGCCTAAGTCAATGAAGCTGAGGGCCTGCCTACATGAACAACTGGTTCCTGGCAAGTGGGGATGTGATCTACCCTGCACTAGCCCACTGTGGATTAACTGTTCTTGCAGACCCTGCTGACGCACACTAACACCCTGTCAATGCGCTTTGATCTAGGTTCCTTTTCAAAGAGGACTAGATCAAAGTACATTAACTGTTAATGTACATCAGCAGGGTTCATACAGGCAGCTACTCCTTGGCAGGTTAGTGCGGGGTAGACCACACTGCAGCTTGCTGAAAACTATCTGTTCCTGTAGACGGCTCCTCAGGCGTTTAAGTCACTTCACACTTTTGAGAATGTTATCCTTTGAGCCTAAGGCCATGTCCACACTAGTACTTTTGTCCATACAACTTTTGTTGGTCAGGGGTGTGAGAAAAAACAAAAGAACAAACCCTGACCAACATAAGTTTCACCACCACCAGACGCACCAGTGTGTACAGTGCTATGTCAGTGGGAGACGCTCTCCCGCTGACATATTTATGGCTGCTCGTTGGGGTGGTTTAATTATGCCGACAAGAGAGCTCGCTCCCGTTGGCTCAGAGCAGCTACACGGGAGACCTTACAGTGGTGCAGCTGCAGTGGTACAGCTGTGCTGCTGTAAGGTATCTAATATAGACATAGCCTAAGACTTTTTTGGTCTTATGCTACAGACCAAGGGATTTATTCTCTTGATATGTGGGAAGTTTTGAGTATAAAGACCTGCATATCAATATGTATGTCTAATCACCAGAATGAGCTAATTTGCCACATAGTACATTTGTTTGACGCTTCAAGGATATATCAAAGTACAAAAATACATAGGAAGACTTAGACTTCCTGCCTTATAAGTATGGAATTAAAGCAGAAACTAACTCCACATTATCTACACTGAATTCCATTAAATGTCTTCATGCAAACTTCTGTACAAGAAGAGCAGAAATAAGCTGTTGTATTGAGCCTTTTAGAAATGTTACCACAAAAATAATTGTGGAAGACAAAACTGAACCCTTCTTTGTTTTAAAAAGTTTTAAAACCATGTTGAAGCCTGATAGTTACTCAGTTTTAAAGCTTATGCCAGTGCATGCTGGCCAGCTGTATTAATCTAAATTGCTTCAAATGTTTTTAGATGGTCCCAGCTGAAGCTGGTTTCAGAGTAACAGCCGTGTTAGTCTGTATTCGCAAAAAGAAAAGGAGTACTTGTGGCACCTTAGAGACTAACCAATTTATTTGAGCATGAGCTTTCGTGAGCTACAGCTCACTTCAAGTGAGCTGTAGCTCACGAAAGCTCATGCTCAAATAAATTGGTTAGTCTCTAAGGTGCCACAAGTACTCCTTTTCTTCCAGCTGAAGCTGTTTGGATGCAGCTTTAGAGGACACATTTCAACAAAGCCATTCCCAATGTTAATTTTTTTTTTTTTTTACCTGACACCAGAACCGGAAATACTGGACCTTCGCTTTGAAGTCACGCACATAGGCTATCTGGGGCCCATTGTCTCTGGAAACAGGAAGAAAAAATAAGTTTCTGAAACGCTGCTGAAAGTCAAGATAACAGCTTCAAAATACTACAATTATGAAGCTATGTGGTTTACCTGGCTGGTTAAACAAACCAGTTTTCTAATTACGTGAATGCTTCGGAAAGGCCATCATTCACAAAAGTTTTTTTTTCTTTTTTTTTAAAAAATCCTTAAGAGTAATTTACTTTACATTTATTTTTAACTTGCAAAATGCACCTATTAGAAAGATTCTGGGTTCATATACAATTTTTAAAACATGATGTCTAGTTGACCCAAAGTTAACAAGAAGATTCTTTCAATAAATTAACTAAATGCCAACCCCAATTTCCAATCTACTTGCATCCAACCTGACTTAAACTGGCACGTCAATTCTGCATATATCCACTTCCTGGTTCTCTGGATGCTAGAATATATTAAAGGACTGAATTTGCATCTACCTGCACACTAAAATACACAGAAGGAGAAGGGAGGACACAGCATTAGCACAATAGTTTTTATTGACTGAGTGGCTTAGTTAGAGGCCAAAGAGTGGCTTATCTAGTACTCGGCTGGAAAGATCCAAGCCATCAGAGGGGCCTCAAGAATTAGGAATTGTAAAGCATTCAAAATATGGCTTTTGTAGGGGGAAAAGAATATTCAAGGATGTTGAAGATACTCAGTAGAAGAGATAATGGGAAATTAAAAGCTCTACTGGTATGCCAAAAACCTTCTGCAAAAAAACACCAAACAAAAAAAAAAAACCAAAAACCATACTTGGCAATACCTGTTAAACAAAGCATATGTAAAACAATCTCAGTGTAATATAGTTTGTCTTTTTGAATAAAGGCTTACAGAGCAGATTTTCCAGTGCGGGGATCTATATACGTTGTAGTTCTTCTATTGTGATCCACAAAATAGGGAATGCCATCCACGGTAAATCTCATTTCCCAGCCCTCTGGCAAGGGTTTCTCATTTAATTGACTATGGGACACAAGAAAATACAAAGATAATTGATCAAGTTAATATATTCTGTCAACTGATCATGGACAGGGACAACACAAATTAGCAGAAATTCTGGAAAACTTGTGGTGATTTCTCTGAGGAATTTTCTGTTTGATTTGTTTCTACTTGGCTTTACTCTTAAATTTTAATGTCAGATACCACAGTGAGATCAGAATAATCAATATCAGCTTGGTAAATTCAACTACAAAGAAGGAAAAACCAATATCTAATAGAAATCTGAAGAAAACTGGTAAAGTTTCTGGATGTTTTCTCTCCTCAACACACAGAATTTTGTTTGATAGTGTAACCAGATTTTTTAAAAAATCACAGTAATTTTATTAAACAGCATTTGCTATTATTCATATAATTACGGCGGTCAGAAAGAGGAAAGATATAGCATGCCAGAGACATCACCACCCCATTAATATCTGCACAGATCTTTGAAAAAATTGCCAAGAAATGATAAGACAACTTCAAAGCAAAATCAAAATAATACTGTTCCCTTTATACTGACCCATTATCATTTAGGATGGCTTCAAAACTGTGTGGTAAATTTAACAATCAAAAATATGAGGGGTTCTCATTTCACACTTTGCTGGAAGTCCCGGTGATGATAACTGGAGGATCTGAATGGTAACATCCCTGCAGTAACTCTTGCTCTCAGAACATATTGTTTCCACACAGCCACTCTGAAGGTATTGCATGCCTCATCAGGAGGTCAAGAGATTTTGAGCAGTAGTTTGTAGTTATTATTTATTTGTATTATTTCCTAACAGGAGGCTTGCACATTTCCCTCAAGTTCTACATTTCATAAACTAAAAAGTATATATAGAAATACTCCACCTTCTTTAAGGGAACTTCAGTTCCACTCTATCTTCATCTTAATAATCTGACAGATTTCTTTTTTTTTTAAATTAACATTTGTTATTTATGCTGCCTGTCTACTTTATGCAGCTCTTTCAGCTTGGACAATAAATAATTTAAAAAGACAAGTATGTTTAACTTTTGGGTTCTCATGCTCTAGAGCAGCAGTTTGCAAACTGTGGGTCAGGACCACAAAGTGGGTTGCAACTCTGTTTTAATGGGGTCGCCAGGGCTGGCTTTGGCCCCTCCTGCCTGGTGCAGCCGAGCTCATGCGGGCTCAGACTTCAGTCCTTGCCTCCTGAGAACGTGTAGTAATTATTGTTGTCAGAAGGGGATCGCGGTGCAATGAAATTTGAGAACCCCTGCTCTAGTGCTATGCTGTAAAGCAGTGGTTCCCAAACTGGGGTTCGTGAACCCCTGGGGGTTTACCAGAAAAATTTCACTAATGGCGGCCAGAGGACCCTGGGCATTGGAGGCAGCAGGTGAGACCTGGTTGCAGGGCAGACAGCCCGAGCCCCAGGGAGAGCGGGGCCTGGCAGTTGGGGCTGGCGCCCGAGCCCTGCCCCCGTCAGCAGGGGAGCCGGAAGCCCGAACCCCAGGGCTCCTTGCGGGGCTGGCAGCCCGAGCCCCAGGGAGAGTGGAGCTGGGCAGCTGGGGCTGGCAGCCTGAGCCCCAGCAGTCAGCGGGACCTGCAGCCCAAGCTCAGTGGAGCTCAGTTGACTGGGGTAGTCAATGGGGTCCAACAGCTGGAGCCCCATGGAGTGCGGAGCCGGCAGCCCAGACCCCAGTGCGGGGCCAGCAGCTTGAGTCCTATGGTGGGCAGGGCAGGAGCTGAGACCCCAGGCATGCAGGTGGCAGCTTGGACCCCTGTCCTTGTCAGACAGGGGAAGCTGGCATCAAGGGCAGAGTGAGCAGGAGCCACACTAGACGTGGGGAGTGGTCCAAGCTAATTTGTCCCTCACAGGGCACCCTCGTAGGGACGGACCTTGTGGCGGAAGAAAAGCTGTTTGCGAGCCAAACCAGCAGGAAGCACGTTGTAGACAGTGTAGCAGTGTTTAAGGTGCCTCAGTAATTATCATTCTCTCTGGAGTGCTGTTTTGCTTCAGTGAGACTTGAGTGAATCTTCTCATTTTCTAGTTTGTTGGTTGTTAGCAGTCTGTGTTATTTTTATTAGAACTTTTGTACACAAGTTCAATGGATAAGTCGCTGAAAAAGGAAAGTGTAAAGATGCAAGAATCCGCTAGTGTTTCCTCAAGTCCACACTGTGGAAAATCTAAGTCTAATGATCATGATGGTCCTGGAAAGTCACTTACAAAGAAAAGAAAATATGACAATGATTATATAAAATATGGCTTTACATGCACTGGTGATCAAGAATGTCCAAAATCAGTGTGAGAGATTTGTGATGTTCTAGCAAACAGAAGCCTCAAACTTTCTCTACTTCAGTGCCATTTAGAAACTAGGCATCCTGCACAACTCGACAAGCCCGCTGATTTTTTCAAGTGAAAATTAGCTGAGAGGAAAAGTGACATTACCAGTTTTATATCCAAAGCAAGTACTGATAATGAAAATGCCCTTGAAGCATCATAATGCGTGAGCTACCGAGTAGCAAAAGCATCAGAAGCCCATACCATAGCAGAGAGCTTCATTGGTCCACGTATAAAAGACGTAGTTCATTGCATGCTCGGAGAAAAGGCTGCAGAAAGGATTGACATGGTAACTTTGTTCAATAATACGTTGTCACGAAGAATTAATGACATGTCAAATAATGTAGAGACCACAATTGTACATAGAGTGAAAAATAGTCCACATTATGCTATACAGTTGAATGAATCAACTGATGTAGCTAATCTAGATATTCTGCTACTGTATGTACGTTATGTGAATGAAAGTATGGTTGAAGAAGACTTCTTGTTTTGCCGACCGACCATTGGAAGAACGTACAACTGGAGAAGATATCTACAATCTGATGTGGTAAACCCAGAACAAACAGTGTGGTAAACCCAGGACAAACAGCTACAAAAAAAGGGAGGGGTAGTAATTAGTCCCAGGGGATTAAAAGATTTCCTGTCCACTGAGGAAATAATCACAGGGAAATAAGGTTCAGGTGGAGAAGGGGTTGCTAGGGAGCTAATTAGGTTCAGCTGGCTCCAACTCCTGGAGACCTTTTTAAACCCTCCCCAGCACCGAAAGAGAGGGAGGAGAGAGTGAGAGAAGGAGGGAAGCTGCCAGTAGGCTAAGGGCAGCAAGAGACCGAACCCTTCAAGGAAGAGAGACTACACTCCCCCCGCCCCAGAAGGGAAGGAAAACCAACACAAGGGACGGATCAGGGAAAGGAATAACCGGACCTTGTGCTACCTGTAAGGATTTGCCTTGCTCAGGCCGATGTCTCCAAGGCTAAAAAGGACTGAGTCTGCTGAGGAGAACAAGGTACTTTGCCGCATGTGGTGTCAGCAGTGGGATGTGGTGAGTGAGTAAGGCTTAGTGGCAAGCCATCTCAGGGCAGGGCTTTAAAAAGGATGTAGTGAAGGCATTGATACAGGCACTGTGGCCCAACAAGAAGCTACCAGGGTACAGATGGTGACACAGCAAGAGGCAGCAGATATCCAACAGGAGATGAACCAATTACTGATGAACCAAGCGGCCCAAGATCGAGCCCCACCCTGACTGAAGTAGCGAACCAGTTGAAAGCCCTGACGCACGGACCCCAAGGGACCCGGCCACTGCGGGCAAACAACTATTCACAGAAGATGACAACGGACGACGATATAGAAGCATATCTCCTCGCGTTCGAGAGAACGGCTCTAGGGGAGGACTGGCCCCAAGACCAGTGGGCAGGGATCCTGGCTCCATTTCTGTGAGGGGAGGCTCAGAAGGCCTATTTTGATATGACCATGGAAGCAGCTATGGATTACCCCCAGCTGAAGGCGGAAATCCTGGCAAGGTCAGGCGTGACGCCAGCCATAAGGGCCCAGCGCTTCCACGAGTGGAAATACCAGGACAACAAAGCGCCAATGTCCCAGCTTTTTGACTTAATCCACCTTGCCCAGAAGTGGCTCCGCCCCGAGACCCATGGCCCGGAAAAGGTAGTGGAAATTCCAATGTTGGACAGGTACATGAGGGGGTTGCCGCTGGACATACGAGGATGGGTCCGTCAAAATGATCCCTCCTCCTATGATGAACTAGTTGCCCATGTAGAGAGGCACTTAGCAGCCCAAGAACTTTCTCGGATCACTGGGGAAGGAAGGCAGGCGCCAGAATCGGAGACAAGTCTCCGGGCCGAGGACCCGGTTTGCCCGAGTGCCAGGCCGGACAATGGATGGGAGGAAGGAGGCGGAAAAGCAGCCGGCGGTCCCAGAGAGACTTGAGGACTGGGGGATAAAGCCCAGCAGCCTGAAAGATAGGCGGCTGCCCCTAGTGGGGTACCGATGTTACGCCTGTGGCAAATTAGGGCATTTCGCTGCCCAATGCCCAAATCTAGAAGAGCCCATGAAATGTGAACTGGGAGATATAGGGGGGACCATGTGATCTAATAAGTCTAGTCGGGGTTGCGATGGTCCCTCATAGATACACTAAACCCGTTAAGATGAATGGTATAGAGACCACCGCATTAGTAGACTTGGGGAGTGCGATCACGTTGGTCTCGGGGAAGTTGGTAGGGCAGGACCAACTATCCCGGGCCTAGTGCTCAGGAATATCCTGTGTGCATGGGGATGTCAACTTATTACCCAACCATCCCCATAAAAATAGAAGTTCGCGGAAACCCCACTAAGGTGACGGTGGGAGTAGTTCCGAAACTCCCCTACCCAGTCCTTATCGGACAAGACTTCCCAGGATTTGACAGCCTACTCCCCGGGGAGAAGGTAAAAGAAAATAATGACTCCGGGACCCAGGGGGTGGCCCCACTAGTTTACCCCCCCCCCCCCGGCCTTCCATGAATTTGGCCAGGATTTGTTCTCCCCACTGGGGAAGCCCCGGAGGGAACGGAGGAAAGATAAAAGGAGGGGGACGAAGATCCTGATCCAATACCAGAAGTCTACGCTTGTAGGGGAAAGAGATGGCTCAACCAACAGCGGGACTGGGCCGGCAATCAACAACTATATCGTCGAACTGGGTTCCCCAGGGGCCTTCCCCGAAGGGGAGACTGAGGTAGACCCCCCTGAGTTTGGACAAATGGGGATCGCACTCAGGAATTTTCATCAGGATCAGGCCAATGATCCAATACACAACAATATTCGTAAAGAAGTAGTCGAGGTAAATGGGGTCCCTGTGGAGGGGAGAGTTAAGGGCCCAGGGCCATGTTATGTGATTAAGAACGATCTGCTATACAGAGTAGTTCGGGTCCAAGAGCAAGTTGTAGAACAACTCTTGGTCCCACAGAAGCATCAGAGGGGCGGGATGGATCTGGCCCACAGCCATTTGTTCGGGGGCCACCTAGGTCACCCTTGATCAGATCCTGCAGAGGTTTTTTTGGCCTGGCATTTACGCGGCGGTCCTACGATATTCTACGTCCTGTCCAGAATGCCAGATACATGGGCCCCGACCACACTTAATTGGTAGAGGTACCAAAGGGGCCCTTGAGACCCCATTTGAGCGAATAGCTATGGAACTATTAGGGCCATTGGAGAAGTCAGCCAGGGACCACCAGTATACTCTGGTAATACTAAATTATGCCACCTGATACCCTGAGGCCATACCCCTGCGGAACGCCCTGACCAAGACGATAGCCAAAGAATTAGTCCAGATTATTTCCAGAGTAGGGATACCCAAGGAGATCCTGACGGACCAAGGGACCGTCTAAGTTGATGAAAGACCTATGTACAATGCTCCACATACGGACCCTCAGGACATCGGTCTACCATCCCCAGACCGATGGTCTTGTCGAACGCTTCAATAGGACATAGAAGAACATGTTGCGGAAAGTGGTTAGTCGTGGTGGGAAAGACTGGGACACTCTGCTGCCCTACTTGCTGTTTGCCGTACAGGAAGTACCCCAGGCTTCCACAGGATTCTCCCCCTTTGAGCTGTTATATGGTTGCCACCCCAGAGGCATACTGGACCTGGCTAAAGAGGGCTGGGAAGAACAGCCGAACCCAGGGAGAAACATCATTGAACATGTGTTACAGATGAAAGACAGGATAGCCCAAGTCGCCCCCCCTTGTACACGAACACATGGAGAAGGCACAAGAGGTGAAACAGACATACTACAATCGCTAAGAGGCGACCCAGAAGTTCCAGGTGGGAGACCGAATAATGGTGCTCATACCCACGGCAGAGAGCAAGCTCCTGGCCAGGTGGCAGGGGCCATACGAAATAATAGACGCTATAGGAGAAGTTGACTATAAGGTCTGACCACCGGGCCGCCAGAAGCTGGAGCAGATCTAACATATAAATCTGCTGAAACCTCGCTAGGATAGAGAAGTTCTGGTGGTTGCGCTGGGGGCGCCATTCTCTAAAAGCAACCTGCCCAATCAGGTGGGGATATCTCCGAAGTTGACTCCGGAACAACGATTGGAAGTGATCAGCCTGATCAAACGCAACCAGGATGTGTTCTCGGAAAAGCCAGGCAGGACTACTGAGGTTCATCACCACATCCTCACAGAGCCTGGAGTGGAAGTGAACATCAAGCCATACCGGATCCTGGAGGCCAAAAAAGAGAAGAGATCAGGACAGAGGTCCAGAAAATGCTGACCGTAGGAGTCACTGAAGAATCTCATAGCCAATGGTCAAGTCCCGTGGTATTAGTGCCTAAGCCTGACGGCAGTAGGAGGTTCTGCAACAACTTCTGCAAGTTGAATGAGGTATCCCAATTTGATGCATACCCTATACCCCGGATAGATGAGCTAATTGACAGACTGGGAAAAGCACGGTTTATGTCTACCCTTGACCTGACCAAGGGCTATTGGCAGATTGACAGAAAATACGGCCTTTGCAACTCCAGAAGGTCTGTATCCATACACTGTCTTCCCCTTTGGGTTGCATGGCACTCCTGCTACGTTTCAACGACTCATGGACAAGCTGTTGCGACCCCATGGCAAGTACGCGGTGGCCTATCTCGACAATGTCATTGTATATAGACCTGACTGGGAGACGCACTTGGAGAAGGTGGAAGCAGTCCTGGACACCCTGAGGAAGGCGGGGCTGACGGCGAATCCCTCCAAATGTTCGATCAGGTTAGCTGAGGCCAAGTACCTCGGGTATATAGTGGGGAGGCGCATGGTGAAGCCCCAACTCAACAAGTTAGAAGCTATACAGAAGTGGCCCTGACCCCTCTGGAAAAAACAGGTCAGAGCCTTCTTGGGACTAGTGGGGTACTATAGATGGTTCATTCCCCACTTCGCCACCAGGGCATGCCCATTAACGGACCTAACAAAAGCTAGGGGCCCAGACATAATAAATTGGTCTGCTGCGGACGAAGGCGCTTTTGGGGATCTGAAGATGGCCCTGTGCACAGACCCTGGACTTGTAGCCCCAGACTGGGGGAAGGAGTTTATCCTACAAACCAAAGCCTCTGAAGTAGGGTTGGGAGCTGTACTTTCACAAATGGTCGGAGACGACAAACACCCTGTCCTCTTCCTCAGTAGGAAGCTCCTGCCTAGGGAACGGAAGTACGCCGGAGTGGAAAAGGAATGGCTGGTGGTAAAAGAGGCCGTAGAAAGCCTATGCTACTATCTACTGGGACGGAGGTTTACCCTTGTCATGGACCATGCCCCTCTGCAGTGGATGCACCAAAAGAAAGACAAAAATGCGAGAGTAATGAGATGGTTCCTGTCGCTTCAACCCTTTCACTTCACAGTACAACATAGGTCTGGAATCCAACATGGCAATGCGGATGGCCTATCAAGAGTGCACTGCTTTCCGACCCAAGTAGCCCAACCCCGTAGTGTTGAGCGGGGGGGAAATGCGATATGTGGTCAACCCAGGACAAACAGCTACAAAAAAGGGAGGGGTAGTAATTAGACCCAGGGGATTAAAAGGCCCCTCCCTGTCCACTGAGGAAATAACCACAGGGAAATAAGGTTCAGGTGGAGAAGGGGTTGCTAGGGAGCTAATTAGGTTCAGCTGGCTCCAACTCCTGGAGACCTTTATAAACCCTCCCCAGCGTCGAAGGAGAGGGAGGAGAGAGTGAGAGAAGGAGGGAAGCTGCCAGTAGCCTAAGGGCAGCACTGAACGCTTCAAGGCACTGAACCCTTCAAGGAAGAGAGGCTACACTCCCCCCGCCCCAGAAGGGAAGGAAAACAAACACAAGGGACTGATCAGGAAAAGGAATAACCGGACCCTGTGCTACCTGTAAGGATTTACCTTGCCCAAGCTGATGTCTCCAAGGCTAAAAAGGACCGAGTCTGTTGAGGAGAACAAGGTACTTTGCCACACTGACTAATGCAAATTTTCAAGAAAAGGAAGCAGACTGGTCTAGTTGCTTAGGCATTTGCATTGATGGGGCCACATCAATGACAGGGAAGTATACTGGATTTGTAGCTCGAACAAAAAAGGTTGCATCAAAAGTCTCTTGGACTCATTGCAGCATCCACAGACAAGCCCTCGCAACAAACCGCATGCCTGAGGGACTGAAGGAAGTGCTGGACAATGCAGGGAAAATGGTAACTTCATAAAATCACGGCCAACAAATTCCAGAATATTTCACATACTTTGTGAAGAAAGGGGTAGTATACACAACTGTCTGTTGACACATACTGAAGTTAGATGGCTCTCACGGAGCAAAAATCCTTGTGCGCTTGTTTGAGCTTAGAACAGAAATCCTAGGTCTCCCCCCCTCCCCCCAACAGCCACCCTTTGCACCTTGCCAGCTGTATGGAAAATAATGTCTGGCTCCAGAGCCTAGCTTATTTAGTAGATATTTTCTCAAGAATTAATGACCTAAATTTATCTCTTCAAGGCCACAATATAACAGTTTTCAACGTGCAAGAAGGAGCTGAATCCATGATAAAGAAGTTTCAGTTCTGGGAAAGTTGTTTGGAAAACAATCAAACACTCAGTTTTCAGTAATCTTCATGACTTCCCGGCAGAACATAAATTTCAGTTGGATCAGTGCACTAAAACAAATATAACTGCACACCTGAAAGGACCTTGCACAACTTTCAGGGAATACTTTCCAGCTATGTCAGGCGATGACTGGATTCGCAACCCTTTTGATGATACCACTTTCTCAACACAGATATTGAACATGGAGGAAAAAGAGAAATTGATTGAGATCTCCTGTGATTATGAACTGAAAAGGAGTTTCAGAAATCTGTCACTGATCAACTTTTGGCTGAGTTTAAGAAATGAGGACCCCCTTCTGGCAGAAAAAGCTGCTGCAGTTTTGTTACCATTTTCGACAACATACTTATGCGAGAAAGCGTTTTTCTCGTTTGCACATCTGAAAACCAAATACAAAAACAGA
The DNA here is from genome assembly GCF_965152275.1 of Natator depressus. Classification (NCBI taxonomy): domain Eukaryota; kingdom Metazoa; phylum Chordata; order Testudines; family Cheloniidae; genus Natator; species Natator depressus. Next base: position 26,274,096 of record NC_134246.1, read on the forward strand.
CTTGATACAAAAAGAAAAGGAGTACTTGTGGCACCTTAGAGACTAACCAATTTATTTGAGCATAAGCTTTCGTGAGCTACAGCTCACTTCGTCAGATGCGTACTGTGGAAAAAGTGTGGAAGATCTTTTTATATACACACAAAGCATGAAAAAATACCTCCTCCCACCCCACTCTCCTCTGAGACTTGATACAGAAACAGACCCGAGACTTCATCTTTGTCCAGTGGTTCCGGACCTCCAAGAGGTATGCAGAGCAAAGCAAGCGCATCCATCACACTGAGGAAATTTAAACTTAAATCCCTGGAAATATTCATTTTTAGGAGGGGGTTCACGAGATTTCACAATTTAGTGAAAGGGATATGCGGGCTGTTAAAGTTTGGGAACCGCTGCTGTAAAGTAAGAATTACAAGCACTAAGGGCAGGGTTGCTTAAAAGGCTATTTCTATTTAATTTTCTCTATTAATGGAAACATTTCCGGTTGGTCTTTGACTTTGTAATAGTTGTTTGTGTGTTTGGGGGTTTTTTGCATAGAGGTGTTGCTGTTAACTGGGACTTTCCTAACGGTTTTCCTGTTATGCAAGCAATGTTCCTTTTAGTAATTTCTGCTTTAGTTCTGGTTTCAGAGTAGCAGCCGAATGAAGTGAGCTGTAGCTCATGAAAGCTTATGCTCAAATAAATTTGTTAGTCTCTAAGGTGCCACAAGTACTCCTTTTCTTATTGCTTTAGTTCTGTATCATTTTCTACACTGTGAGTCAGTCTTGTCTGAAAAGCCGATAGAAGGCAGCAAGGTACAATCCAAGGCTTCAGTTTTCAGAAATGCCTCCTAATTCTCACTTTCAACCAATGTTCCCTCTAATTTTTTACATCCATGTGCAGAATGAATTTTGTTATGTGCACCAATATGGAGGTGATGCCTGGTGGGGATAGGGCTGAGGGGTTTGGAGTGAGGTAGGGGGCTCAACGCTGGGGCAGAGGGTTAGGGTGCGGGGGACTGAGGACTCTGGCTGGGGATGAGGGGCTTGGGGTACAGGAGGCGGCTCAGGGCTAGGGCAGAGGGTTGGGCTTGGGGTGCGGGGGGGGACGGGGACGAGGGCTCTGGCATGGGCCCAGGGACAAAGGGTATGGGGTGCGCGAGGGGGCTTGGGGCTGAGGGTTGGGCTTAGGGTGTGGGGCCTGAAGGCTCCAGCTGGGGGTGAGGACTCTGGGTGGAGCCAGGGATGAGGGGTTTGGGGTGCAGGCTGCCCCGGAGTTGCGGTGGGTAGAGAGGACTCCCCATAGCCCTCTCTGTGCAGCACCACCTGGGCTGGGCGAGAGGCGCCTCTCCCCGCCACAGCCCTGCACAACCCAACTTGCTCCCCCACCCACCTCCTACCTCTGTGCTCTCCAGGCACCTGTGGCTGCGTGCATGCATGGTCCTTGATAGCCTGCTGCGCGGCCGCGCTTAGACGGAACTTAAGCTCTCAACTAAAATAATAATAATTATAACACTTATATTAAAAAGCCATTTGAAATTATTTAACTGATTTAAAAATTCTTACCCCTGATTTCTGGGGTCTTCCCATTGTGTGATACGTGTGTTGTGATTGACAAAATACACTCTGCCATTGCTGTCAGTTCTCTTTTCTAAGGAGAAATAAAAAGTGAAGAAATTTCAGTTCCAGCAAATTTACTCCTCACACTAACTGTGCTTAAAATAACCAATTAGCTGGACATCTTGTGGCAGTGTCTGTTTTCTTTAGGTGCTCTTGGCACCTCAATCTCACATTTAACATATCTGATTCTTCATCATTATCTCTCCAAACCCATCATTTCTTACCAGTTTCTCAGCACCAGAAATCTATTTTAATTCGAGTACTAGTGTAATGTTTTGAAGTGTACCGTAACTTACCCTCAGCGAAAAACAACATTCAGGGTGCTCATCTGATATTCTTTAGGGACTTGTTTCGCTTGTGTGTTTCTACAGCACCTAACACAATGGGGCCCCAAACACAAGTGGGGCTTTTGGGCAACAGCATAATATATTTACTATGACTAATTGTAACAACCACCACCAACAATAATAATAAAAGTAGAAAAGCTTTTCCCCCCCCCACCCATTATTTTAAAAATAGGTTTCTTTAGCAGATGCCCAAAGGAAGATAACTTATGGAAGAACCAGATTTGCATTTTACCTTAATTTCTCTTACTTTTTTTGGTTGTTCTGGAATGCTCATGCAGATATTTTCCCCTTGTTTAAAATTAAAATACCAATATTGATCTTTTTATTTTTAAATCAATCTGAGCCTTCCATCTTTAACAAAAACAAGACTTACAAAATCCACATATGTATAGTTATTAATTATACTATTTATTTTCCCATTGAGAAAGGTGGGAAAAAAACCTACTTTTAGGTGGAGATGAAAAAAAGGAAGTGGTTTTCTCCATAGGAAAACCATCTTCCATCATGAGCCATTATAAATTCCAACTCCCTGGATTATTGCCATGGGCCCTCAAATATAGTTTAACTGATTAATGGAAGAATGAAGAAACGTGCCCAGGTACACCAGACATGTATACAAGTACGGCAGCGTATGAACGTGAAAGCCATTCCACTGTTAAAGTATGAGCCAAAACTGCAGCAAGAGAAAAATAATGTTTACACCCCAAGTAAATAAATATGGATGTTTATTGTCTCACACAGTTAAAATATGTTTAGGCACATATGCAAACACTTATACACACATTCTGTTGAAAATCCATTTCTCCTTTACTAAACACCAAGATTCAGTCTTCTGCAATTTGACAACGTTAGATAAGCACAGCATATGAGCGCCTCACTATGTTTTAGATGTTGCAGGAGAAAAACATAGCCTTGAAATCAAGCCATGGCAGGTAATAAACATTTCTGTCCAGCTTTACAGGAAATGCCTACGTGCAGAGGCATGTTTGTAAGGAGGTTATAAAAGCAGCAGAACTCTACTGTACACAGAGATTTGATTTTGCCGGGGGGGAGCGGAGCAAACAAACTAATTAGCAATGTTCTTTGAAATACCACACATGTAGAATAAGGTGCCATGTGGGCCTGCCAGTTTAATGCACTGATATCTTGCATACATCCAAGACTAGAAATCCAAATAATAATGTTTGAACCTTTAAAAAATTGCAAATCAAACTTTTGAAATGTTATAAAAAAAATCCATGTCTAGATCTGCCAAGTAAAGGTATTCAACCTTAAAATGACATCATTCTGATTACCATCTTGTTTTCCCCACCCCACCACCTGAATACAAGGCTTAGTCTACATTACAAAGTTTTGCCAGCATAGGTCTATTATTTAGGAGTGTGGGGAAAAAAAACCACCACACCCCACCTGACAAAGCTATGCCAGCAAAACCCCAAGTGTAGACACAGCTATGCCGACAGAAGAGTGCTTCTGTCAGCATAGTTACTGTCATTTGGGGAGGTGGTTTAGCTATACTGGCAGGAGAACTTCTGTCACCTTATCAGCATCTCCACTTGGGCGCTCTGCTGGTATAGCTAATCCACTATAGCTATGACGACAAAGTTTGTAGTGTAGACAAGTCCTGACAACTTTTATATTATCTTTCAAACAAAATAATGCAATGATATTGACTGCTGAAATTATGCTGGAAATATTTTTAACAAGGGGCTAGCAGACCTATGTAAATGCTTTCAAGACCAACAAAAACTTTCCAAGCACTGGCTCTCTACCAGAAACAATACAAAACAATCTGTATGACTAAAATGGTTAAGACAGTAACAGCAGCAGGGAAAAGTCCACGTTGTATGATAAGGACACTAAAAGAAAGTCAGTTGCAACTTAGAAGTGTAACAGAATAATACGGTGTACTTTTTAATCTATTTATGGAACTGCATATACACCGTATCAGAAGCTGGTTCTTAAACAGTATTTTTGATTATATTTAATAAAAAGGGAATTTAAATTCAGATTTCATAAAAGAAAAAAAAAGCAAAGTACGATCAAAAACATTTGGTAAAAAAATGCCAGATGTATGTATTAATGTTTAAGTTATGTTATAAAACACCATTTGAACAAGACTTACCCCATCCATGTGGCAGGGTGCCAAGAGGATCAAACTCTGTCTTCTGTGTGGGGGTAGCGTCTTGGTTCTGCAGATCACACACAAAAATGGTGCATCAATCATGACCACCCACCACCAATTTGCTTTCCAGACCTCTACTTTAACCATAAAATCAGTAAAGCAAATGCATTCTTGCTAGTGCTACACAGGGCATCATGCCCTCGAGCAACTTAATTATACAGACAAAAGTGCTAGTGTAGACATAGCCTCAGAATCCAACGCATGAAAGCCTAACACAATCAGGGGAACACTGCTCTGTTTTTGAGGCTTAACATGAGTGTTTAAGTAGCTACTAAAAGCCTACATCACCTGTCTTGCTAACCTAACTGCAAGCAGTATTTGGAGATGTCCAGTCAAAGTCTACCATTCACTAGTATTTGGTGGATTTTGGATTGCTTAACTCCCCTTGTTTTCCTCCCAATCACATGCTATAATTGCATTTTACCTGCATAAAATCCTTCAATTGCTTCCTCTGGGTGAACTTCCCATACTAATCTTTGGCCAACCAATAGAAGACACAACACAGTGACGTGACTAAGATTTAGAATTCATTTAAGACTGAATACAAATAGAGTTAACCTGAACAAGTCTCCAAACATTACCAGCATAAACAGCCACTACATCTGCTAGCTGGCCACAACATCTAAACCACAGCTGGTTTTGAACCATTTTCTCACCACTTTGACCTTTCTCAGTAAATCAGTGGACTTTGCTACATGAGGAATATTTCACAAGATATATACAATACAGCAAACACTACCGTTTGTCAGTTATAGTTGTGCCATACCTAACAACAAAAAGCAGGGAAATAAATTAAGGCTACCAATTGTACATACCACCCTCTACTCCCACATCCAGAGAAAAACACGCAGCCACCATACACCTCACAGAATGCACAACTTTAACTCTGGTATCCTTACAGGGCACAATCTTCTGGCAACCCCTTGCCAAGCCCAAGTGTGTGCACCTTCACAAAGCTGTGCAGAAGGGATGCAGAAGAAGGGGAAGGAAGTTTTGCTCTGTTTGTAGTGGAGGTGGATGGGTGGAATTTGGGAGTGGGGGTTCTCCTCCAGAACACATTTTTTCCTCTATATCAGAATAGACTTCTCACCCCGTATATGAACCTCTGGTTAAACTGTTGCATAGCTCCTTGAAGCTGACTGCGTTGAAGTTGCCATTGCTCATAATTCCGGACAGATTCCAATGTTGGTCGTTGCCATGTTGTCGTTCTAGTGAAGTGGTCGACATAATAAATTCTCCCCATGTTGTCAACTCGTCGCTCCCAGCTAAACAATGCAAACAAGGAGTCTCAACAGCACGCAGCACTCAAAGGCTCAGAACGATTTTAGAGTCAGACAAGGAGAAAGGCAAGCAGGAGATAAATATGGAATTGGACGTGGAGCTTTGTTAAATGAAAAGCTCAATGTGGTCAGCGCCTATCTCCCCATTACAGCTCCTGCTGAAACAATCTAAAGAGCTAGAGAAAAGTGCTATCTAAAATAAGAGAATTATTCTCAGGGCAGGTCTACACTACAGCTGGGACTGAGTCTCTGAGATCGATCCACCGGCAGCCAATTTAGCGGGTCTAGTGAAGACCTACCAAATCGACAACAGATCGCTCTCCAGTTGACCCGTTATCTACCCCCGTACTCTACCCCCGACGAGAAGAGTAAGGTACGTCGACGGGAGAGTTTCTCCCATCGACCTCCCGCGGTGTAGACCCTGCGGTAACTCGACTCCAGCTACATTATTCACATAGCTGGAGTTGTGTAGCATAGGTTGACTTACTTCAGTAGTGTAGACATAGCCTCACTTTGTTCCACAATACCACCATCTAGTCAGTCACCTACTTGCAATGCTTTTAAGTGGTGCTCAAGAGCTGCTTTATACATCTGGTTGGCTCTGGATAAGTCATTACTGTTGTTATACATTATATATCTGAGGGATGGGATGGACGCATGAAGTAATTGCAGTCTACTGGTCTCTTTTAAAAAAAATTAAAGTAACATTGCCAGCCCTGGCTGCAAAACGTGAAATACTCTCATGCACTTTCTGGCACACTTCTAGTCTAACCTCAGAAAACCAAAAGAGTGCCCACATTTTACTTGGTTTCCACTTCATATCAATTTGAAATAAGTGACATTCATCAAAAAACTCAAATAAGCAGTGGTCAAGTATTGAGCAAGGTCTGGTGCAATACCTGTATTGATCAATACCTGATAAACTCTCTCCACTATATCAGTGTAAAAGCCGTAAAGTATAGTGCAACAGGTTGGTGTCTCTGTTGGGGGTGGGGGAGTATTTTCCCCTTTGAGATCAGTTCTCTCAGCAGTTCTACATTTTCTTGTTGTGTGCGTGACATGAGTGAGAGTGTGAATGTGATATGAATAAAGTGTGAAGGAAAAAAATATTTTTTTGATTAAAAGATGCAGTGTCCCCAGGAAAAGGACAAATATACAAATGTGTGCTCCTGTATAAAAGCTAATGCTGTTGGCTGCTGGTCTATTAATGACTGGAAGAGTATGGATTAGCAAAGCTCTGCTTAAGGTGCAGGTGTGCAGCAAGGTTAGCAGATGGGAACCTGAGCTCTGGTAACAGGATAGAAACCAGAGACCTCAGGAGAAAGAGCTAATCAGGGAAGCACTTATTCAGAGCTGGCTAGTGAACCTAGTATTTTTGGGGGTTAAGACCCATGTGCTGTTATTTGTGGTAGCCTTTGCTGTGGTTTTTCGGTTTTGGTTCCATTCCCCAGAGTGGGGAAGACAAACAATCTATTTTCTTTTCCCATGACTGATCTTGAGCACCTTTTTTCTTTATTAAGCAGACACAGCTGCTTGGGGTCTGATTGTTAGTAAAACTTCCCTACTCCTCTTTTTCCTATACCTTCTCCCTCTCCACCAACCCTACACAACAGATACAATGCAGATAGCCATTTTTTCTCTTATTCTCCAAAGATTTAAAAAATAAAAATCTGAGCCTCATCTCCAAGGCACCAGCATGTGCCACTCATATAGGGATAGAGATGGTCCAAAAAAGCACGTGCAAGCTCTTAATCGGGTCACAAAGTCTCCTGGGGTTTATCTACACTAGAAATTTAACTGGAGCTAGCCAACATGTTTATACCTGCTAGTCTGGACATTCCACTAGTGTTTGGTATTTATGTTAGGGCTCAGCTTAGTACAAACCACAAATGTGTGTGTCCTGGAATAAGTGTGTAATATCCAAAGTGTCAGCTAGCTCAAGTTAATTAATAATCAATTAACTTGAGCTAAACTATAGCCTAGACATATCACCAGAGGCTAGATGTCTTCTACAGACTCACCCTTGGGGAAGAGGTTCCGGCCGATCCCATGTTGTCCTTTTTTCAACGTGATCTACGTAGTATACTCGACCATGCTGGTCCACTCTTTGCTCCCATCTAGAATTAAAAAAGGAAATGTTACTCAGCTTGTGCAGTAAGTGGAGTTCTTTGAGATGTGTCCCCCTATAGGTGCTCCACTTCAGGCGTGTGCATCCCATGTGCCTTTGATCAGAGATTTTCGGTAGTAGTACCTGTTCAGTCCGTGCACGCGCCCTACACATTCTCATGCTCTTTGTCAAGAACATACAGGGCTGCATGGGTGAACCATCTCGGCTCCTTCTCCGCTGCAAAGCCCCGTGGAGGAAACACTAAAAAAAAGAGTAAGGAGACTGGGTAGTGGAGCACCCATAGGGACACACATCTTGAACTCCAGTTATTGCACAGGACGAGTAACCTCTCCTCCTCCTTTGAGTAGTGTCCCACTGGGTGCTCCACATCAGATGACTTCCAAGCAGTATCCCCATCAGGAGGAAGGAGCTTTGGAGGCGAATCTAATACTGAAGATATATGACTACATTATCAACTGCAGCATCAGTTCTAGAGGAATAAACCGTCACATAATTTTTGGAAAGAGTATATATCAAGGTCCAGATTGAAACCTTGCAGATTTCCAGCGTGTATGACTAATGCCACAGAGATAGATGGAGAATGGGCTAGAACTCTAGAAGGAGAGTGGATACACTGACAAATTTACAGCAGGAGATAATGCATCCAGAGATCCACCTTGAGAATCTTTGGGTGGAAATTGTGGATCCTTTGTTTGCTTCAATTGCTGACTGATCCAAACAGTTTGGGAGACTTTCTAAATGGTTCTGTCCAAATAGAAAGCTAATGCCCTTCTGAGATCCAAGGTATGGAGAGTAGCATCCTGATCAGTCCGATTTCGCTTTGGGACAAAAACTGGGAGATGGATTGACTTGGTTGATGTGAAATACAGAGGACACCTTACGTAGAAATTTAAGATAGGGTCGCAATGAAACTGTGTCCTTGAAAAAACTGTAAACAAAGGGTCCACCATTCAAGCGCCATTTCCCTGACTCTTCAGGCAGAAACAATGGCCAACAAGAATGGCACTTTCAATGTCAGGGGAAGAAGAGAACAGGTGGCCATTGGCTCAAAGGGGGTTTTCATGAGACAATTAAGGAGCAAGTTTAGATCCCATACGAGAGCAGGGTTCCTAACTGGAGGGAAAAGGTGCATCAATTCTTTAAGGAATCTTACTTTTGTGGGATAAGCAAACACTGAGAATCCCTCAGTTGAGGAATAAAAGGTTATTATAGCCACTAAATGAACCTTGACAGAACAGAAAGAGTCCTGAGTTTTTTTAATTCCAACAGGTAAATCAAGGACAGCTGAGATGGGAGAGTGAACAGTGGAAAGTTGTGATGAAATCTCCTTCATTTCTGAAGATAACACTTTCGTGTGCATGTTTTTCTAGTATTTAATAGTACCTTTCACACCTCTGCAGAACAGAAAGTCTCTATATCCAAGAACCATCAAACTCTGAGATGAGGAATCTCCAGGTTGGAATGAAGAGTCTGAACAAAGTCCGGAGATAGCAAATGGGGAATGGGCAGAAGACTCCATGCTGGACAAGAACCTAAACAAATTAGGTAAGGGTACTAGACTGGTCTTACCCATGTTGGAACAATCAATAGGATTTTGGCTCAATCTTATTTGATATTGTTCAGCGATCAGTGGCATTGGAGGAAATACATAGTGGAGACCTCTCCACCAAGGAACAAGGAAGGCATCCCCAAGGAAGTGAAGGCCAAAGCTTCCTCTCAAACAGAGCTTTTTGTATTTCCCATTGGCGGTGGTAGCATACAGGTCTTGAAGGGCCCAAGCCAGAAAAATGTGATTGAGAACCCCCAATTCCAGTTCCAATTCATAACCACAGGAGAAATGTCGGCTGGGAGAGTCTGCCATGGTGTTTTGTATGCCTGGAAGGTAAGAGGTTGAAATGAGGATGTGGTTGGCTATATATCAGAGTTCCATAACTTAATTGCTTTGGAACAGAGAATGAGGAACCTCACTCCCCCATGACGACTGATGTAGATTAGTGCTGAAAAAGGAGCAAGTTTCCAGTGTCAGTACCAGGGGCTGAAACTGTTTTAGCGGGTTCCATCTGGTGGATGTTGCTGGTACCAAAGACAATGACTGCTTTGGGGGTGCCAAAATAGCGTGAGATGCTTGTTTCTTCATCGGTACCAAGCGAGCCTGGGTGACTTGTTTAGGTACTGAGTGTAGCATGGGGTCTGTAGGTACTGCCTTTCTGGAGGCAGAGGTTTAGACTCTTTTTTGTAGTATGGTCATTCTTGGGCAGTACAGAGGATGCCTTTAGTATTAAAGCATGTTTGGTACCGTGACCTTTGGAAGACTTCAGAGCCCTAGATACAGTACACCAAAGGAGCCTGGAGACTCAGCTGTACCCAGACCGGGACCTGAGATCTCCAACAGTCTTCTTCTGAGGAGACAGGCTTTTTTGATATAGGCGCTTTACGAGGAGAACTAGTACTCTTCCTTTTATGAGTCCTTCCAGTAATCTCTGACTGTCTGTCCTGCAAAGGCCTGGGTGAATGCGGTGCAGAGATTGACAAAGCACTAATCTCACCTGGAGGCCAATGTACAAGGTAGTTCTCTTGGCCTGGATTTGAGGCCATCACTAGGAGCCTGACTCTAATCTCCCAGTTTTTATTAGCTCTGCTTTTAAAGGCTGAGCAGATACTACACTTTTGAGGGAAGTGTGTATCCCCCAAAAAGTGAATACACCAGGAATGTCCAACAGACTCCCAGCAGGTGAGGCAGCACTTAAATCCTGGAAATCCTGACATATCCTGGTGATGAACCCCAAGGATTAAAATAAGCATAAAACAAGCTTCACACAAAAAATAAAGTGCAAGCATAAATTAAAAAAGAAGTAAATAACTAACTAAAAACTAGCACATTCTAAAGCTAAACTTTGAGTGGTAGATGCTGTCATAGGCTGAGAAGGAACTGAGGGTGGTTCGCCCATGCAGCCCCAGGTCTTTGGTACCGGACATAAGGATACGTAGGGCACATGTGCAGGATGAACAGACACTACCACCAAAAATCTCTGATCAAAGGCTCACGGGGCGCATGCACACCTGAAGTGGAGCACCCAGATGGACACTACTCGAAGAACAACAACAGTGTGTTTCTAGTTTCAGGTAGAAAATTATTCAAATCATGCATTTGCAGTTAAAGCTAACAGAAATACTATAATTACTTTGTATAAAGTATTTATTATTTGCAAAGCACTTTTATAACTAGTACCTTGTTCACTGGATCTATTAAGCCTGTGTACAGGAGGCAGTGGTACAACATAATACTTAAAAGGGGAATTTAAAAGGAAATATTTTCAAACACTTCAAAAGCAGAATGAACAATCAAATTCCAAATAGGCTACGGATGGAATTCTACCCACTAAGTACTAAGAAAGCTAACACCCCATATCTGAAGCGTGAGCCACAAAGATGACAGAAGTCAATTAGGAGCAATTAGTCTGAATCCAATTTTTATCCATGTCACATCAGTGGCACTGGATCCATAATATGAAAAGAGCAAGCTGGCACATAAACCCGAATAAAACTTTGCAGACACTGTAATTAGGAGCTGAACTATTTTAAAATTTTAAACTTTATCACTAATTCTCTAGATGCACAGCGAGATAATGTAAATATCTGAAAGAATAGGAGAGTGACAAAATGGCAGGAAATGGAAAAGAATGACAAACTGCATACAGCTCAGTTTATCCACAGTAAACTAACAGAATGGTTCAGAACTGTAGGGAAACTACTCTAGCCCAGATGCTGAGGCTTTAAGACCAGCATAATGTGATGTAGACATCTAGTTATTTACTGCAGTGCAGCAAACTTCAATGCAATTATACAACTTGCTATTTAAGACATATAGCACAAATACTGCTTTTTAATTCTGTAAGACACTAAAAATGTTTCTTTGACCCTATGGATACCATCTAGTCTTGAGGTGCTTTATGCCTTCAGGCTAGTTTCTTCGGGTTGTGGAGAAGTCTGGAAAGAGGGTGCCTCTATGGCTAAGGAAGGACGCTTCAGGAAACCCTCCGTGAAGACAGTCCAACCCTGCACACCATCTTCTTTTGACTTGAAACCTGCTCACATCTCCCAGATAGCTCTCCCATTCTGTTCATGCTGAAGAGTGGCAATGGGTGAATAGCTCACAGCAGAACGAACCAAAGATGAAAACTTGGTGGCATGGAGCCAGGAAGCATCTCTATGATGAAGAGGAAGCTGCCAGATGTGTGACTGAATGTGAGTGAGAGCATATGGCATTGTCTGCTGTTTGGCAGAGGTCAAAGGATGACTAGGGAAGTGAGAGGAAGAGAAACTGAAAGAGTGGTCAGTGATGGGGCAGGGACAGGAACAAAGAGACAGGGTCCTAAGTTTTCTTGGTAACTTTCCCTCAGTTTGGAGATCCAAAAAGGAGTTAACTCTTGAAAAGACTAAAGTGCCCAGAGATTAAAATATTTTTTCAAATCCTCTCCTACTTGTTTGTTCCCCTTTCCCCCAACCATTCTATGGGGACTCTTGTACCAGGCTACTACTAAGCGTTTTGGTGTACTGGCAACAGAGTGAAATTCAATAAAATCCTCACCTATGAAATGCTAGAAATTTCAGAGATTGGGAATCTAGTAAAATTGCACTTCTTAGCCAGCATCGTGGGAGCTGCCTGATGAATGGGAAAAGCACTGCAGGCAATGAGTCCTGAAAAGAAAGCATCTTAGGAGTCCCAAGTCCTTAAACTGGAGCTGGTCTGAGCAGTATTCCAGGATCAACACACCTGTGATCTTGGTGCAATAAAAGATATACACAAGACCCTGTTTACTGTGTGGCCAACTGCATGTAAATTTTGTGGCAACAGGTAAATTAAAAAACTGACCTTTTTATTTAATTAAATTTAAAAATTAATAATACAATTAGAACAGCTGTACCCCAGGTGTTATAGCTTTTGTCATTAAATTCAATTTTATTAAGTCCCTAAATGTTCATTTTGCCACAGATTTTTGCAGACAGCACATATCTGCATCACAGAAGTTGTCAGTGGGTAACTAGTTATACAGCATTTGGGACTTTTAACATCTGAAGAATGAGTCAACCTGGTATTCAGGAATAACTACAATAGCTTTACATTTCTGCTGAAATTATCCGCAGTGAAATAGTCGAGGTTGACATTTCCAGTACTATCATTTGATTTCAGAGTTTACATGCAAGTATGGTGAATGGGGCAATTCACACTCTCAGAGCTATTGTTTCAGGCTGCCTACAGATTAAGGCAGGCAACACTTAATAAATTACACTGGTCACCTTGGAAAGGTTTTCTTCACAATCATGAAGTTTAGATACGCAGTTCTGAAGAAAAAAAATGCTTACATTCTGAAGCACAATTCTGTGGCAAGGGGTTGATTCTCTGGCAAATTCTACAACTGAAGACTATGTAGGATCACGGCTACAGTGTTCACAGGACTTGGGCTATTTGGAATTAAGAACTTTAGAATGGCTTCTAGATCCTGATTACCCTAAGCAATAACTGCTTTCCTCAAAATAACAATGTTAGCTCACTAAGACATATATCCTACTAAGTGATCACATCCTGATTTGAAGACAAAGGTTGCCAGATGAATAAAAGCTCAATAGTTTGAGGGCATGTTATCAAAGAGAACAGAAATACCAACAAATTTAATTTCTTACTTGCATAACCTATGCCTGAAAACCAATCAATCAAACCCCACAGATAGTCTTACCGGGCAAAATACAGAAGCTGTGGGTGTTTGCATTACGTGAGATAAAACAGAACTGAACTGTACAATAGTATTGAACTCCTACCCAGGTGGAAGAGGACCTTGAGTGACAGTACTGTGTGTCTGAGAGGGAGGATTTACTGGCTGGACTTGTCTGGATACTGGAGGCGTGGTCAAAGCGGAAGCTGCAGGAACTGTTGTTCCAGCTGTTGCCCCCTCAGGGCTCTGTTCTGAAGGTGCATTTGGAGTTGTACTTGGTGAGGATCCTGCACTGGACTCATCATTTTCTATGGACATAGATGAAGGACCATTGACACATCCTATGAAATCAGAGAAAACAAAAATGGAAGAAAGGTTCTTAGTTGGTTTTCTCTCATTAGTGTTTAAAACCCAAAAATCTGTTTTAGAAAATTGTTAATCCACAAAAACAAAGGCTAGTAAAATAGGTCTGTCAAAAAAGTGTAGGTGTAAAACCACACATTTTACCTTACTGGAACTCAGAGGCAGTTCTTTCCTACCTTGCAGAAATGCTACATTCCTAGTAGTATCATGAACCAGCAGACAGCTTTTATATTTCTATGATGGAACATTTCATTATCTTTATAATAGCAAATTACCTTCAGTATTTATTGAAAGTAGGTATGTAAATGAATCCCTTCTTATTAAACTTTTTTTAACTTCGTTTTTATTATTTTACAAATGAACAATGCAAATTTCCAAAAAAGGAAATTAGACGACATCTATCTGAAAAGAAACTTCACTCGTGAGAAAGAAGAAAAAAAACCCAACAACAATGGGTGGAAAACTTTAAAGGGAAGCATTTAGAGTTTCAACTTGGTCAGCAGCATATCGTTATTTAGGAAAAAACAGAAAACAAAAATTGTGTTTGATTTGGTCAAGATAAGTAGGTTTGAAAAGTTGAGATGCACATTCGCCGTATTTTTTTTTTTTTAAACAAACACTGCAATAATCTTAACAATGATCTCAGCATTGTAAGAGATAAAAGAGCTGCACTGCCCATGTAGCTATATTAAAATATTATAAATGAGGGATGCAGTGTAGTTTAGTGGATGAAAAAGAAGAAGCCAAGTCTTGATTCAGTCTACTTCCTGAGCTCTGTAGGGGACAGCATTCACTATAGATGCTTTCCTAAGAAGATTCCATGCTGCACCTGCGACTGGCTATTCAATCAAATACTATTCCCAATTCTCAGTGGGCTGCTGGGATGGCCTGGTCTTTGCTCTGATGAGGAAACTGACTCCCACAAACGTCCCTTTAATAAAAATTGCGTTTTCTTCTATAAATATGGTTTTCTAAGCACTCTATCTCTGAATACAGATTATATAACACATCATACATACATTTCATAGATACTACCTACACTTGTCCACAGCTCGAGATAATGTCTCCTAAGAAACTCTAGGAGGCCACTTAAACTTAATCAGAGAAGACTGAATGTCATGGCCTTTTGTAAGCAACTGGCAGATGATAAAAAGTAACAAAACGTCTATTCTATTTTAAGGCAAAAAAAAAAAATAGTAAGAATTTGGCAGCCTTTTGCTATTATATGACAGTTTTTGACACTGTAGATGATCAGATTTTTAACAAACACCCACTGTAATCTACCAGACCCAATGCTGCTACCTACTCAGGAAGGCTGTTTTAGACACCAATCTTTCCAACACTTACTACTTAGTGTAGTCACAAAGTCAATTGGACATGTCACAGTAGTAAGCATTATCCTTGGTAGTATTTGCATGATCAGGCCCTTTGGGGGCTTTCTGCATTTGTTAGTGGTTGCAATATAGCCGTTCTTTCACAGACATGAAATGAGAGATTTCTAATGATAAAAACAGCAATTAAGCAAGAATGTACAAAGACAGGAAGCAAGATCAATTCTCGGTGGCAGAGCATTTCTTAAGGACTTGTTAAAAAAATGGGATCAGTACATCTGAGGAAAAGATATTAGAAATGGTCATGACTGTTCAAATAGAATGTAACTTACAAATAGCTTTTAAATGGATGTTTGGCACTGGAATACATACCAGCTGCAGAAGAGGGTCTACGAGGAGTGGGTGGAGGTGGTCGGGAGGGCCTGGGAGGCCTAGCAGGTTTAAAGACCCCATTTGTGAGTAACGGAGAATCACTGTCATTAACAGACTTGCTTTCACTGGATCCTGCAACCTCATAGCTTTCAAGGCCATTTGCATTAGCCCTTTGTGGGGGAAAAACAGAAATAAGAATTCTTAGGAATTTGTAGAAGATATTAGAACTGAAAAGTTAAACTATTATGGCTTTAAATAGAGGAAATTCTGAAAATCTTATAGATTATAAACATATTATACAAAACAAACAGTTTTTGTACAATATGTTTACATATTTGTTATAGCAATAAACCTCTTCACAATCCAGACATACAACTATACAGAATTTAAGTTGGTTGCAATATATCTAACAGGAAGCACTTGTAGAGGAGTTAAAACAGAGGTAAAGAAAAGCAAGAGGCCATGTTTGGAAGGATGGACTAGGAATACTGGAAACAGCAGAACAGATGGGGATTGGAAATCTGTATAAAATTCTCAGTTTTGCTTTCAAAACTTTTTTTTTAATTAAACGATTTTCACACCAGTGTGAACACATCTTATAAAAATCACAGTTTTGTACTAGGATACTGATGAGATTTTTCAGCATAACCTTAATAAATAAAGTAATCCATCATCAGAGGAAATACTTATGAATTAAACACATGAGTTTATGTAAAGGGAAATTAATACATGGAAAGCACAATTTAGAGTTATTTTCAGTATTTGCAGGTTACACTTATATAATATTTGTATTTCTCTAGTGCCATTTTATAGATCTAAAAGATCTTAATAAAAATTAAGGAATTAACCTAACAACATTCCTGAAAAGCAGGCATTATCCCCATTTTTCAGACTGTTTAATACACAGTGCCTAAATTTATCAAAACAAACAAAAAACTTCTGTTAACTTAGAGTTAAGGTTGCTAAGTGCAATTCAAGAGAGGATACACTGGAAACACTTGTTTAACAATATTAAAATAGTAGGGAAATCACAAGCTAAGATTATGTAAAACAATCCTGACACTAAATGTCACATTTTTGCTATATCAGAGAAATTTACTTGTAAATATAGCCTCTGTAATAAACCAAACTAACTGCACTCCTTTTAAAAAACCAATGTAATTTCCTTGACAATGGATTGCTGAGGGGTTTGGAAAAGGAAATAAGAACTTCATTTCCAAAGGGATCACATGACAATTCTATAATCCAACTGAATTGCCATAGATTTTTAGATAGTGTTTGTGCCCCCTTCTGATACAAGGATCTTCCCAAGGTACTAACAATTCATGAAGCTCCTTCCATCAGAAATGGAAAAAACATTAACGAGGAAGCATTAGAGAAAGCCACAAAGTACTCAAAAGAATTTGTAATGTGTTCCTACTGGCTGCTTTAATTTGAAACCTTTCTTTGTTATGGGTAACAATATGGCATTGCTTTTTTAATGTTTGAACTGTAAAGTTCTGTTAAACCTTAAGACGACACAAATTTTTAAGATATATTGGCCATCATACCAACTGGTCATCACGCTGATTTGACAACTATTATGTGATGACATCCCTGCATAACCTCCAACAAATGAGACTATTTACAAAAACAGAAATTAAGGGGAATTGGTTTATAACAATCACAACAGCGAGTTAAAATACACATATATAAATATAAAAACTATGTTGAAAGTATGTGGAGGTTGCAAGTCAAGCACTGAAAGTTAGTAAATGCCAGAAAAATTAATGCCATCTGTACAACTTTAATTTGGCCCCTTATGTATATGCTGGGGAGAAGTCAGTCCTCCTGGTTTCCAGGACAGTGCTCTGAACACAAGAGACCACACTTTCTATCTTGAACTGCAGCTCTGTGCCTATCATGTCGGAGACTGAATGGACCTTGGCAACACGCTCAGAACATACTGCATTTAAGACCTCCATGGGATTGGACCTAGGGTGACCAGACAGCAAGTGTGAAAAATCGGGACGGGAGGGGGGGTGTAATAGGAGCCTATATAAGAAAAAGACCCAAAAATTGGGATTGTCCCTATAAAATCGGGACATCTAGTCACCCTAACTGGACCATTCTCAATGCACATAGAGTGTTTGAAGATTTTAGCAACAAGCTCTTTAAAGTCTATACTTAGCATGTACACATTTCAAATCGTCAGAGGCTTATAATTCGGATGTATCTGGGTGGTTTTTCACAGGGACAGCAAAGGCACTTCTCCCTGGCACAGTCCCTGTGCCAAATTTCAAGTGCTTGCTCTAAAGCACTGAGGCACTTGTGCTCTTCAGAAAAATGGGTAGAAAAACATAACAGGGGCTAAATTACCTATTTTTTCTTAATCTTAATTTTGGAAATGGTTGAACTGTTTTTCTCAAACTTTCTAAAAAAATTCAGCCTGAGGCAGAAACCAAGCATAGAAAATTTCAGCCTGAATTATTCAAATCTGACAAAATTACAAGCAACTGAAAACAGGGACTTATGGAAAAAGTTTGACAACTTTAACTGCAGGCTTCACTGCCTCTACCTATCATGGATTTTCAAAAACTTTTACATAAGTCATAATTCAGATATAAATGACTCAATAACTGAAGACCTTTTTTGTACCAGATATTAGAATCGCTGCTATATAAACTAATCAGACCCAACACTTCTGAAAATAAAATTCTGTAAATGTAGATTGTTCATTGACCAGTATGGATGGCTCAGAATAAGTTTTACAGTGGACCACTACTTGCAATCTCATCTAGGGAATCATAACCAAGTATCTCTATAATAAACATACTATTTGCAACTTGGAATTTTTTATTCAAAAAAAAAAAGAAAGAGGCTAGGAACCCAAGTTGTATTTCATAAGATATGTGGAATCAAGCCTAATTACATACATGTTTGACCTAAGTATACAGCACTACTTTTGCTCTGTATCAGGGACAGTGCTCATGATAATTTAAGTTACTATGCCTTATTGCCCCCAAAGAATTTAAAAATAAGTGACTATTTGATCATGTGCTAATCAACAGTGATCTGAAATTTACTAGAGTTAAAGCCTAGTTTTCACTCAGTCCCAGAACACATTACTCTGGTTTTGAACATTAAGGTCAAGAGCATTATATTTTATCCTCTTGCATACATTATCAAAATCAGCCTGGGATGGGGGGGTACGATGTATAAAAAGATGTTATTTGATATATAAGAACACCTACGCTACCCACACATTCTGAATCAGTTCATTATATAAGCAACACCCAGGCTGTCCCAAGATAAACCCTCACTGAGCATCATATAATTGTAGCTGGTATGGAGATTGTTTAAGTAATTCAGATGCTCATATATTTGATAAAAGCAGCTCTCAGAGGGCAGAGAGGTCCTTCTGTTTGGAGGCATACAGAACATATTGCCTCAGCAGCAGAGATGGCTTTCAACATGTGATAGGATGAAACATAGCCTTGGTACCTAAGAAGGAAAACATCCCCTTTACGCATCCAACTGGTTCAAAATGCAGTAGCTTGTCTACTGAACACACAGTCAATTTCAACGTTTCAGTTCTTTGTCTTCAGAGCCCTCACAGAACTGGCCCCAGATGTTGAAAGAGATGGTTTCAATAAGATCAAGACCTCCTATAAGAACTGTATTGTATTGGAACAATGGACACACTTGTTTCAATTTAATCTAAATCAATTAGGAGCAGGATTAAACGAAACCAAAATAAACATTTCTAAACCATATTAAGAATATCAACACATGAGTTTGCACTGATTTAACTAAACCACCTTATTTAACCAGAGCAGGTCTGTGTATGGATAAGGCCCAAGACCTGGGAGAAGGAAGAACTGGCCAAATCAGTTACACAGGCACAGCCTTGTGAACTCACAGCCATTAATCTCAGCAAGGTCTGGGATTCATTCAATCATTAAGTACTTATCAGTTTAACAATACAAGGCAGCAGAAGGAAACCTGTTTTTTTTTTTTTTTTTTTTTTTGGAGGGGGCTTGTAACTCAGGAACCTCTTGGTCAAATGAAGACAAATTTGTATCACTAATAAGAACATAAAAAGAAAAGGAATACTGCACCTTAGAGACGAACAAATTTATTTGAGAATAAGCTTTCGTTAGCTGTAAATTTTAGAAATAGTGGCTATTTTTTTCGGGATTTGTCTCTGCAACCCCTAGCTCGAATGACCTCAAATTTGGACTACTAACCTTACCCCGCAGTCTCCCACGGTGCGCCTAACTTCAAAGGAATCCAATTGAGCATATTGATTTTAGAGTACTTAGAAAGGTTGACCTTTAAACAAAAGTCATAATGCAAGCTTAAGTATAATGACGATGCTGCACGGCTATAATAATCTAAAAGCAGCACATGAACAACTCAGGCAAGAAAAACTCCTACCTTATGTCGCTTCTTGCTCTGGAACCATCGTTCTGCGTGGGACCTTAAACACCAGAAAAAGAAAGGCAATGAACTTATTTAGTGTAGATTTCAAGGTAGAAAATATTCAACACTCAAATTCATTTCTAATGTTGAGGTTAAATGAAGAGCACCTTCCCATTTGTGAAAGCTTCTTTCACACAAATCTATGTACCAGTCACATTTTAAGCTATTAGTACTGAGGAGCACAAGAAAAGAGCAATCTATTCTTTCCCCTCAAAGGTGTAACACAGATTCTGAATATTATTCAGCTACTGTGTGATACTGCCAATTGCACAAGTTCATCAATCATGAGAAATCACTTTTGTTTCCTATCCCCATGACAGATTCAAGCAACCTTCCACCGCCAAACTCCACCTTGCAGAGCTATTTTTAATGTCCTTCTCTCCCTGCTCTCCAGGTGGCAGGATAAGACAGCAGAAAGAAAGCTGAACTTCTGGAATTTTTCCTTCCTCTGCTTCATGGATTCCTCCCTTGGTGACAACAGGTGTTGGGTTGGTTCCTGCTGCTTTGCTGGGCCACCTCTCTGGTGCTCTCTTAACCTGGGCACTTTCCCCATTGCTCTGTAGGTTACTCAGAGAGAAGAACAGAGGAACCATTGAGAGCTTTAGCAGTTGGCTACTCTCCAAGCAGAACAGCAGTTCCTGGTGGCCTCAAACAGAACTGTAGCATATCAGTCTAAACTCCAGAGTTTCTTGTAGCTCCTCATGCAACTGCCTTGTACAAATCTGGCCCCAAAGCACAGCACTTGTGATACTGTGAGTTGGCAGTACTGATTGCACATTAGCCTATGTCTGGCTTCCACAGAGAAATATAAAGTTAACCAAATGCTCAGATATCACTATGATAGGGACAATATAAAAAAAGAAATCTAGGCAGAAATAAGCACATATGTAAAATAATATATTAATTTAATCAGATCAAGAAAGCAAGCAATTGTAATTCCAAGAACAGAAAAAACACGACGTTATATATAGAATATTGCAAGTACTTCCCACAACTACATATATATCTATTCCCTTAGAGTGCATAATAAGAATGTATTGGTTACTTTTCCTCCTCTCAAATAATGGCCCTTCATATTTATGTTTTTATCTTGTTAGTTTCCAATAATATCTGTATTTAAACAAGAGTTTGTTCCTCTACAGCCTTGCTCTTCCTCGTTGATCCTGCAGTGAAGTTATAACACTGAATGTGTAACTTCTTAAGTCACCTGTAGGTCTATGGATTGGGAGCTAAGCAGAGGACGACTATTTTTCTTGAAGGATCAGTAGGGGGAGAACTTTTATTCAAGGAAGATCCAAAATAATAGTGTAACTTGATGCCTGTGGGGAGCAGGTGGGAAGTCAAACCAGGGACCTGAGCCTCCACTGCCTGAGATAAAAGACCTGGGTCTGTTAGCTCAAGGCCCTTAGTGCACTCAGAAAATCTATATGCATGGTCCAGCTACTAGAGGGGGACAGAGCACCACAGTCTGTAAACCTGGGTTACAACAGTAAGGAGAAGACAAAGATACTATGCATTTTCATTTTTAAAACATTTTTTTTTTTAAAGTTAGAGGTCCTTAAAGAATCTCATTAATCAATCAACAAAGTAAAGCACGTTAGACATTTGTTTCCTTCTTTCTCCCCCCAGCAAGCCTTTAAGAATAGGATAGCTGACGTCTGCCAACAACATGACGTGACTTTCTAAAACATTGGAAAGAATCCTTGATTTTATACTTGACTTATCTAAAAAGAATGAATAGTTAATGCACTGTCTCAATGAAAGCAAAAGTTTGTTTACTCTAATTTGAAGAAAAAAGGAACCTAAATGAAAACTATTTCCCCTTGTTTTTTCCTACACCCCCCCTCCCCCGGCCTTCTGGTTAAACTTGGATTTATGCTGGAAGTGGCCCACCTTGATTGTCATGCACATTGTGGGGAGAGTGGTCAGTTTGGATGAGCTATTGCCAGCAGGAGAGTGAGCTTGTGTGTGTGTGTGGTGGGGGGGGGGTGAGAAAACCTGGATTTGTGCTGGAAATGGCCCACCTTGATTTTCATGCACGTTGTAAGGAGAGAGTGGTCACTTTGGATAGGCTATTACCAGCAGGAGAGTGAGTTTGTGTGTGTGGCTTTTGGAGGGGGGTGAGAGAACCTGGATTTCTGCAGGAAATGGCCCACCTTGATTATCATACACATTGTGAAGAGAGTGGTCACTTTGGATGGGCTATTACCAGCAAGAGAGTGAGTTTGTCTGTGGGGGGGCGGAGGGTGAGAAAACCTGGAAATGTGCTGGAAATGGCCCATCTTGATGATCACTTTAGATAAGCTATTACCAGCAGGAGAGTGGGGTGGGAGGAGGTATTGTTTCATGGTGTCTATGTATATAATAATGTCTTTGCAATTTCCACAGTATGCATCCGATGAAGTGAGCTGTAGCTCACGAAAGCTCATGCTCAAATAAATTGGTTAGTCTCTAAGGTGCCACAAGTACTCCTTTTCTTTTTGCGAATACAGACTAACACGGCTGTTACTCTGAAACCTGTCATTATGCAAGGCACTGCATTTAGCCGTATGGAGTGGAAATCTATCAACTGCATGAAAAAACTTGTACAGATACAGACAGACATCATCTTCCTTTCCAAATGCAAACAGATGGACATCATACCAAAAGGACTGAAGGTAAAAAATCCATTACAATCTACATACCACACAGAGTATGCTGACAGCTTGTGCCACACGCTCTCAAAGAAACTGCGGAACCACCTGATCAACATCCTCTACAGCAAACAGGGAAAGATTAAGAATGAGCTCTCAAAACTGGATACTCTCATAAAAAACCAACCTTCCACACAAACTTCCTCGTGGCTGGATTTTACTAAAACTAGACAAGCCATTTACAACGCACACTTTGCTTCTCTACAAAAGAAAAAGGACACTAAACTTTCTAAACTACTACATGCTACAAGGGGCCACAGCAATGGTTCCCTCAACCCACCCAGCAATATTGTTAACCTATCCAACTATACTCTCAGGACAGCTGCTTCTGCTGGGCTATCTCGGGGCCTCTCCTTCTGCCCCTCCACCCCCACGAACATGATACAGTTCTGTGGTGACCCAGAATCCTATTTTCGACGTCTCCGACTCAAGGAATATTTCCAAAATACCTCTGAACAACATACTAATCCACAGAGGCCTCCTGACCAACATTACAAAAAGAAGGATTCCAGGTGGACTCCTCCTGAAGGTCGAAACAGCAGACTGGACTTCTACATAGAGTGCTTCCGCCGACGTGCACGGGCTGAAATTGTGGAAAAGCAGCATCACTTGCCCCATAACCTCAGCCGTGCGGAACACAATGCCATCCACAGCCTCAGAAACAACTCTGACATCATAATCAAAAAGGCTGACAAAGGAGGTGCTGTTGTCATCATGAATAGGTCGGAATGTGAACAAGAGGCTGCTCGGCAGCTCTCCAACACCACTTTCTACAAGCCATTACCCTCTGATCCCACTGAGAGTTACCAAAAGCAACTACAGCATTTGCTCAAGAAACTTCCTGAAAAAGCACAAGATCAAATCCACACAGACACACCCCTGGAACCCCGACCTGGGATATTCTATGTACTACCCAAGATCCATAAACTTGGAAATCCTGGGCGCCCCATCATCTCAGGCATTGGCACCCTGACAGCAGGATTGTCTGGCTATGTAGACTCCCTCCTCAGGCCCTACGCTACCAGCACTCCCAGCTACCTTTGAGACACCACTGACTTCCTGAGGAAACTACAATCCATCGGTGATCTTCCTGATAACACCATCCTGGCCACTATGGATGTAGAAGCCCTCTACACCAACATTCCACACAAAGATGGACTACAAGCCGTCAAGAACACTATCCCCGATAATGTCACGGCTAACCTGGTGGCTGAACTTTGTGACTTTGTCCTTACCCATAACTATTTTACATTTGGGGACAATGTATACCTTCAGATCAGCGGCACTGCTATGGGTACCCGCATGGCCCCAGAGTATGCCAACATTTTTATGGCTGACTTAGGGGACGAGAGCTGAGGAAGCGTTGTTCTAATGCCCCTACTCTACTTGCGCTATATTGATGACATCTTCCTCATCTGGACCCATGGAAAAGAAGCCCTTGAGGATTTCAACAATTTTCATCCCACCATCAACCTCAGCCTGGTCCAGTCCACACAAGAGATCCACTTCCTGGACACTACAGTGCTAATAAACGATGGTCATATAAACACCACCCTATACCGGAAATCTACTGACCGCTATTCCTACCTACATGCCTCCAGCTTTCACCCTGACCACACCACACGATCCATTGTCTACAGCCAAGCTCTACGATACAACCGCATTTGCTCCAACCCCTCAGACAGAGACAAACACCTACAAGATCTCTATCAAGCGTTCTTACAACTACAATAGCCACCTGCTGAAGTGAAGAAACAGATTGACAGAGCCAGAAGAGTACCCAGAAGTCACCTCCTCCAGGACAGGCCCAACAAAGAAAATAACAGAACGCCACTAGCCATCACCTTCAGCCCCCAACTAAAACCCCTCCAACGCATTATTAAGGATCTAC
The DNA here is from genome assembly GCF_965152275.1 of Natator depressus. Taxonomy (NCBI): domain Eukaryota; kingdom Metazoa; phylum Chordata; order Testudines; family Cheloniidae; genus Natator; species Natator depressus. The sequence continues at coordinate 26,298,453 of NC_134246.1, forward strand.
AACCTATCCTGAAGGATGACCCAACACTCTCACAAATCTTGGGAGACAGGCCAGTCCTTGCCTACAGACAGCCCCCAAACCTGAAGCAAATACTCACCAACAACCATACACCACACAACAGAACCACTAACCCAGGAACCTATCCTTGCAACAAAGCCCGTTGCCAACTGTGCCCACATATCTATTCAGGGGACACCATCACAGGGCCTAATAACATCTATCAGAGGCTCGTTCACCTGCATATCCACCAATGTGATATATGCCATCATGTGCCAGCAATGCCCCTCTGCCATGTACATTGGTCAAACTGGACAGTCTCTACGTAAAAGAATAAATGGACACAAATCAGATGTCAAGAATTATAACATTCATAAGCCAGTCAGAGAACACTTCAATCTCTCTGGTCACGCAATCAGAGACATGAAGGTCGCTATCTTACAACAAAAAAAACTTCAAATCCAGAGTCCAGCGAGAAACTGCTGAATTGGAATTCATTTGCAAATTAATAGTATCCAATTTAGGCTTAAATAGAGACTGGGAGTGGCTAAGTCATTATGCAAGGTAGCCTATTTCCCCTTCTTTTTTCCTACCCCCCCTCCCCCGGCCTTCTGGTTAAACTTGGATTTATGCTGGAAGTGGCCCACCTTGATTGTCATGTACATTGTGGGGAGAGTGGTCAGTTTGGATGAGCTATTGCCAGCAGGAGAGTGAGCTTGTGTGTGTGTGTGTGTGGGGGGGGGGGGTGTTGAGAAAACCTGGATTTGTGCTGGAAATGGCCCACCTTGATTTTCATGCACATTGTAAGGAGAGAGTGGTCACTTTGGATAGGCTATTACCAGCAGGAGAGAGAGTTTGTGTGTGTGGCTTTTGGAGGGGGGTGAGGGGGTGAGAGAACCTGGATTTCTGCAGGAAATGGCCCACCTTGATTATCATACACATTGTGAAGAGAGTGGTCACTTTGGATGGGCTATTACCAGCAAGAGAGTGAGTTTGTCTGTGGGGGGGCGGAGGGTGAGAAAACCTGGATTTGTGCTGGAAATGGCCCATCTTGATGATCACTTTAGATAAGCTATTACCAGCAGGAGAGTGGGGTGGGAGGAGGTATTGTTTCATGGTGTCTGTGTATATAATAATGTCTTCTGCAATTTCCACAGTATGCATCCGATGAAGTGAGCTGTAGCTCACGAAAGCTCATGCTCAAATAAATTGGTTAGTCTCTAAGGTGCCACAAATACTCCTTTTCTTTTTGCGAATACAGACTAACACGGCTGTTACTCTAAAACTATAATGAAGATTCTCTATCAAGAAATTCATTTCAATTAATCTATTTCACACATTACCAAGGCACAACTGTGAAGAACACCACAAAGTAGTAAGGAGCAATAACCGGAAGGAATAGCTGCCAAAAACAAGGAGGAAAATTAATGTTAATGGCACCTATTTTTAAATGTATTTTTTTTGCTGAGTCATGAAAAGGCATGAAATCTCAAGAAGCATTGAGACCCATTGTTTCCTCTTGTCTTCACTGTTCTAAATCTGGCTCTAAGTTTTCTTAGGAAAGCAGAAATCTCTTTCAGAATTAAGAATTCAGCATTAGTCTCATTACTTTGGTAGAATGAGCCAGCTAAGTCAGTTTTATACAGCCCTACATAAAAAATTTAGAGTCACCAAGTTAGTCAAGGTGGACTTGACATTAGAAGACTGTTTTGGCTGATCTACTCCGATGCTATGATACAGATAATGTTTGTACAGTGAAGACCTAACTCTGATAAAGGACTCACAAGTGGCATCATGGGCTTCATGTTTACTGATTACTGTAACAAACATGCTCCACTTAAAAGTATAATGATTTTTTTTGTTGTTGACCTCTAGCCCTGCAAACTGAGCCTGGGTTATCCAGCTTATACAGCAATAAAATTTAACACCTGTGCAGTCCATTGTACTACTGACATTGGTGTAACTGTTTGGAACTTAACAGTTCCACTGATGAAACGTAAGATGGAAAAGATTCCAGCTCACTTAATCATAGCTGTATAGGTTCTGTAGGATTAAAGGAGTTAAAAAAAAAAAAAGAGAATTTATTTCATCACAAAAGTGAGAAGATCTGAATCTAAATACACACAGGAAGTAGATCTGCAGAGTAAGGTGGTGTCATTTTACAGTGTCTTAGGGCAGAACCACATTTTTAAAAAGCATCAAAAATTCTGCTAACCTCCAACTCTTAAACATATTAAACACAGAGTCGGCAGCACAGGTAAAATTTTTGAACATTTTACTTCATAGTTGCCCAATATCAAGTTTAGTCATTTATGCTGGTACTTCAGGCTCTGTGCTGTTTCTGATATTGTTCCTAGGCGTTTTAAAATAAAAATTAATCTCCCTGTCTAATTTTTCCTCTTTCCATTTACAAGCATACATTTTTTAATTTAGTGAGTGAATTCAGTGCTCAGGAAAGGGAGAAACTAGAAGCACAAGCTCAAACCAAATGCAGTACAGAAAGAGGCGTGCAAGTTTTCCTTCCTAATTCTATCAACATACCTAGACCATGCACTGCAAATCCCATGCAATTCCAGTCCTTGTCCTTTCTTTAGAAGAAATTCTCATCTGGGCAAGCTATGTGATAACGTGTGTGACACGGTGCGGCCCATAAGGCTTTAGGGAAATATGCTTATGAATGTATATATGACACAACTGGAATATGTTTTATGCTACATATGCCATGTAACATGTCTCTGTAAAGGTTATGATCTACTGAATCTATTCATCCTATTTGTATGCATGTATCATCTTTGTATTTGAAGTTATGAATATTGGCTGTGTACTTGCTTGATTTTTAAGTAGCCTTTGTAAAGCATTTGGTCAGCTTCTTGAGAAAGGAATGTGCAAATTAAGTGCCCAATCAAGAAGCACTTAACGCACAATGGATCTTGGAAGATTCCAATCCACAAAAGAAGTCTACATGAGGACATTCAAGGTAGCATGCAAACAATGGCTGCTGCCGGTAAAAACTGAGTAATGCATGGACATGTGACTTGCCTAGGTGACTCCAAAACTCCAACTTGGAGCTGGACTTTGCATAGGAGGGAGTCTCCATCCACAACAGAAAGTCTATTTAAGCCTGTGAGAGGCCCTTCCATTTTGTCTTCAGCTGGCTCAAGAGAGATCCTTTGGGGTGGAGAGGCTACCTGAAAGAAACTGGAACAAAGGTCAGGAACTACAGGGGGTGTGAGTGATTGCTAGACCCAGACTAGAAGGAGACTAGTCTGTAAAAGGAAGTTTACTGGAACACCTCTGAGTGTGAGGTTTTATCTGTATTCAGGTTTCAGAGTAGCAGTTGCGTTAGTCTGTATCCGCAAAAAGGAGTACTTGTGGCACCTTAGAGACTAACAAATTTATTAATGCTCAAATAAATTTGTTACTCTCTAAGGTGCCACAAGTACTCCTTTTCTTTTTATCTGTATTCAGTTTTCTTACTGTATTAGACATAGATTTGCATGTTCTATTTTATTTTGCTTGGTAATTCACTCTGTTCTATCTGTTACTACTTGGAACCACTTAAATCATACTTTCTGTATTTAATAAAAATCACTTTTTACTTATTAATTAACCCAGAGTATGCATTAAAACCTGGAGGGGCAAACAGCTGTACATCTCTCTCTCTCTCTGTGTTATAGATGGTGAACAATTTATGAGTTTACCCTGTATAAGCTTTAAAGCTTATACAGGGTAAAACAGATTTATTTGGGGATTGGACCCCACTGGGAGTTGAGCATCTGAGTGTTAAAGACAGGAACACTTTTAAAGCTTCTTTCAGTTTAAGCCTACAGCTGTTAGGGGACATGGTTCAGACCTGGGTCTGGGTTTGCAGCAGGCTAGCGGGCCTGGCTCAAACCAGGCAGGGCACTGAAGTCCCAAGCTGGGAGGGCAGGGAAAGCAGGGGCAGAAGTAGTCTTGGCACATCAATTGGCAGCCCCCAGGGGGTTTCTGTGATCCAACCCATCACAACATGATAACATGATAAATAGGGGGAGGGATGATACCAACAAAAAACAACTTATTTTCACTTGTGACCAGGGAGTCAGGTTTGAGCACAGACGTCTTCAGAAGTAGTAAGTAAACATAAAAGGCTAATATGCTAATTCTCTCTCTGATTTCTTATGATATTTAAATGACACTTGAAATTAACATGACATTTATTGTTCACCTCCTTTTGGTTTTGCAGTAACAGCATCATATGAATTGCCAAGCTTGCAAATTGCCAATGATCCACCTAATCTGGTGCATCATCTCCGACAGCAGCCAATATTGGACTCCTCTGAAGAAAGGATAAACCTTTCACAATGCCCCTTGTCCTGCTCTACAGGAGAAATTTTTATCTTATTGCTGTCAACCATCAGTGCTGAGAACCCCTATTTTTATTGTAGCGTAACTGCAAATGCTGCTCTTATTCTTCAAGGTTTTTAATCTTAAAAATATTGTATTAAGCTATTTGCCACTGAAGAGGTCAGCAAAACATTGGGAATGCAATTTGTGCTCCCTCTTCTGGCTTTTTAGCAAGCAGCAATTATAGATTCTTCATGAACAGCAGCTCTTGTTTCGAATAATCAGTGACAAAAGTGGTGGACTTTAAAGTACTCTATTTGATTTAGGGCTTGTCTACACAGTGGGGTAATGCAGACTATGGGGTTCTGATTTCTAAAGTGGAATGTACTGTGCATTAATTGATCCATGTAGACCCTACTGGCGTGCACTAATGGTTCCCTAGTGCTCTTTAACATCGTCCTGTTTGAAACCAGCAAGGTCTACACAGACCAATTAATACACAGTATGTTAGTATGCTTTAGAAATCATACCCCCGTAGTCAGCATTACCCCATGGTGTAGACAAGCCCTTCGAAACCGAAAGACTTTTAAACAAGACTACCATAACCCTGAGGTACAATTTAAAAGTTGTCTCTCCCTGACGAATCCAAAAGGCCACACCCTGTGTTCTGCAGCACTGTACATCATGGCAACTTTAGGTAAATTAAAAGAAAAAGTATGATTAGAAATGAAATATGAAAGTGAGTAATTCAGTAATTACAGTATTCCTTTTATTTTGCTATTAAATTCAGATTTTGCATTACTCCTATGTTTTCAAATGCCACAGATTTACGTACTGATGATGTACAACTACGTTGAAGACTATGTCAGTTAGGAAAGCTGGTGGTTTTGACAGCTGGATAGACGTATTTTGACATCAAGGAAGGCATGGAAGATAGTTTGGGATTGAGATATAAAGTAGCATGGTCCAGAGAATAGGTGCCCAGTATTATTGGTACTGCACTAATATCTACGAGCCCCAGTCATGGACCAGGACTCCAGGTCACTATGCACTGAACACACACACAGAACTTAGGATGAAAGTAAAACACATGGAGGGGCCCTTGCGTTAGAGGTAGGGACCAAAAGATTTGCAAAACCTCCATTATAATATATTTGTGGCTCCTTCTTGAAGAGCTGGGCGAACTATGTAAAAGCACTTTCAAAACTGGGACTCTGAAAATTCAGGATGTGAGACTACTGCCCACAATGGAGTCTCCTCAGAATTACATTAAGGCAGTTTAGGTCATAGTATGAATATTGCTACACTGATTTCATTATTCAAGCTTCTAGATTATGTTCTGGTAGAAAGAGCATACTTGAAAGTGCTCATCTGAATACTGGAATATGCTGTTAGTTCAAAGTGCAGAGTGTAAAAAAGTTAATGATTAATGCAGTTAATCTGCAGATTATCAGAGATTATCAGATGCAGTACACAGCAGCTCCAACTCAAAGTACTGTGTCAGCTGCTCATACTTTAAGATCCATAAAAAAAAAAAAAAGAGAACCACAGGGAAAGACAGACATGGGTAAAATACAGTTAAATGACAAGAAGAGAGCAACTCCAGACACCCAAACAGCTGACTTTATAATCTACAGATAAATAAAAAGCTTTGCAAGGAAATAAGAAACCCAAAGTGCCTAAATGGTAGGCTCCTAGGAAAAAAACATTTCATTTACTGATATTCTACAAACATGCAGACACGAGCTGCATAATAAAGTAACTAGCACACTTGGCTATGAGTCTGTAATAATCTGTTCAGCTTTAAAAAAATGAAACAAAGAACAAAATTCAGAAAACTGTGAATGAAACAGATGACACAAAGAAAGGAAAGTCAGACTGAACATTGGAATGAATCTTGAAATAAAATATTTTGAAGTCCCATCACTCCTTTTATTCAGTTATTTTATGGATCACAAATTCAAACTTCAAAAGAAACAAAGGTTAATGGAAGAGTTTAGTCTTTACAAGAGTGCAATATAAGTATTTATTATCAATAAAATGTTGTAAATTATTATAAATAAAATGTTGTACTATCTTCCAGTAAACAGCTTTAGATAAGCAGAGACTACACACCCTATAATACTTAAATAAACACTCACTTCTTATAGTCATGGCATCACCATTAGTTAGGAGCTCAGGATCTACCTGCATCCCATCCAGACAAACAGACAAGTCTCCTATCACCTCTGCTGGTTCTCGGTAACCAACAAGCTGCAATGTCACAACCACTTGCTCAACTAGAAAAGAAAAGTACAGAAAAATTAGAAGCTTCCCTTTATGTTAACATATTATTACATTTTATTAAAGAAATTATCATAAATCCAAAGGAAAGTATTATAAAATAGAACAGTTCTGAATCCCCATAGGAATAATGTTAATAATATTTATGCTTTTTGCAAACAATCCTCCCAAACCTCCTGTAAGTAGGCATTATTCCCTTAAAGACGGGGAGACTGAGGCAGAACTGTGAAGTGGCTTGACCACAGAAAGAACCAGAATTAGAGCAGGAGTCAGAATTCTGGAGTTTCTGGCTGTCTTGTGTTTAGACCACTGGACCACATCTCTCAAACAACTCCTAGAGCTGACCTCCAAAACACCTTTAAGAACCAGAATTCATAATATTCCTCATTAAGTGCATATACAGACAAGAATATTTATCCAGTCATTGAAAAAATGTACATTTAAAAACATGAAGCTTTTATCTTGTATTTACTTTTACAGGCTAAGCCTCTGCATCTGGTCACAATGGAACACAGTTTAGGATAAATATCTTTGCAATATCACAACAGAATATCTGATGCTACATAGAGCAAGAATCCCCAAGTTAACTTTCTTCCAACTTTAGCAGTGGAATCACACACCTGTCTGGGCATTGGCCTGTTCTGCACTGTTACACGGATACCAATAAGTCCTGCAATTACAGTACAGACATTTGAAAAACCCCAAACAAATAACTCTTTGGAAGGCCAAAACAAAATGGAGCCAATGCAAAGGTATGTGCAATAGTAATGTGGATTCTCTGAGGAGGGTTTTTGTAATACAGTATTCAATGTGCTTCTCTTTCCAAACAACGTGGGAGGTGCACATATTCAGCTACATAAGATATTTGAATCTTCTGAAATGATATAGCATCTAATCAATTTAAACAAAAAAGCAAGCAAGCAAACAAAAACATCCTTCACATGCATATTTCTGTGTCTGGTACGACTCAGACAATGTTTAACTTTAAAATAATTCTTTTCTGATCTTCAGTTTGATTTTTCACTCCCACATTCCACCTCTTACTCCACACCAGTGAGGTGTAAAATACCATGTTTGTAATATCACTATAAAAAAACAGTGTATTATAAGTAAGACTACACTGCATGATCAGCCAGAATGAAATAAATTGCGAGAGAAAGCCCTTAAATAGAATCAGTAAACAAAAAAGAGAAGATATACTTTAGATAAATTGTCACATTATTGTTTGGAACTCCTGAAAGGGTTAAACACAGCACCTTTAACTACCATATAATGCAAGTCTGGAAAATTTCACACAAATAAATAAGGTAAATTTTTTTAGTTACATACTTACGTTTCATATTGTTTGATTTCAATGTCTCATGAACCTCCAGAGTAGCACTACCCAGTAGAATATCAGACTTTAATGTCTGATGGCTCCAGACTCGAAAGTTTAATGTACTGACAGGAGTGACAATTCTGTTGGAAACGTACAGAGAACAGGACAATGGTGAACACTAGGCAAAGCGTCACAAACGAACTGTGATACACATCTGCCTTCATTTAAAAAACAAAGCTTATTGAAAATAAAAATGGTAATATTTAACTGCCACACCAAACGAAGATTTTTTTAAACAACAGCTTAAAATGCATTAATTTTCTTGTTATGTGGATGACGGGAAAGCAAGATACCAGTCAAAGATAAAGAGAAATCAAAATTGTTGCTAAAACTGTCCATGCTTGGGTCAGAAAGTGGAGATGGTGTGCCTCTTAAACTCAGAAATAATCAACTTAATCACACTTGAAAATTGACTATTAACTGTTACAATTAATACCTAAAATTGCTATAACCAAAATATCAGAGAAAAATATTTGTCTATTCTCATTTGTAGTGAAACCCAAAGATCTATGACACTGGGATTTTCATAGTAGCGTCCACTCAGCCTGAGGAAGGAGGAATGATATACACGTGTTATATGTATGTATTTAAACACCTACATATAAACACATCAGTTTTGTGATGTCAAAGAGTGCATCCCTTTCCCAGCAGTCACTGGGATATTACAGCAAGGAGCACCAGTCTACCAAAGGCAGCATCAGATGATGACTGGATATCTAGCTTGTAGAATTTGGAGAAGGTATGAACAGATGAGCAGCTGGCTGCTTTACAGATTTCCTCGTATGAGGCATATGATCTTTTCAACCATAAGCTTGCCATAGCCATGAGAGAGTGATTTTGAAGATGGAGTTATGCTTTTTGCTCTGCATGCTTCTGATATACAATAGTTTAGCCACCTGGAAATGGAAGATTTTGAAGCCTTCTTTCCCTTTGGACCCCAGATGATAAAGCAACAAACAAAACCATTTGCCTTTCTGAACTGAGCTGTGCAGTGGAGATGTTACTTGAGACATCTGCAGAGCTCTCAAAGTATACCACATTCTCTCTTTGGGGTGAGATGGAGCTGGGCAGAAGGATGGAAGGACAATTTCTTGTGTTTTGTGACCCTGGAATCACTCTTTGGGAATAAAGGGCAGGGTAAGTTCTGAGTACCACTTTATCTTTATGGAAGGTGCAGTACTGAGTCGCCAGGAAAAGAACTCTCAACTCAGGTACCCCGTGAACTGACATGGTTGCTACCAAAAAGGCTACCTTAATGGTTAGAAAGTAATGACACACCTTCATGAGTGGCTCAAATGGAGGGCCTCAATTGGCACTGAGAACCAGGGTAAAATCCCTTGAAATAACTCTGTGCTCTTCTTCAAGAGGATGTAGAAGAGATGCTGCTCTCAAAAAAAGAAAAGAAGTTCAGGCACCTGGGTAAGATGCAATCTACCACCTGCCTACTGCACTCAGGATGCGAGACAATGCAGCACCTTGAGGTTTGAATTTTGGAACTGCAAGGCCTAACCTAAGTCCATCCTGAAGAGAATTGATGGACACACATCATGTAGGGGTGAGACCCTAGTCTTGGCAGCAAGGGGTAGAGCTCAAACAGGCTCTTGAATTTACTGAGTTAGTTTTCTTTCTGGAAAATAAAAGTGTGTATTTTACCTGTCATGAACAACCTTTTTGACTTAAGAATCTCCATTCAAGAATCTCCATTCCAGGCAGCTAGGCTCAGACTGTCTGGATTCAGATACATGATTGGCCCTTGTAATATCAGGTCCCATCTTGATGGAAAGAGTATGGGAAGTTTTCACGCCATGTCGAGGAGCTCAGAGAACCAAGGCCTTCTTGACCCGTACAGGGCTATCAGAACTACCAGTGCTGTGTCTCACAAAAATGCTACAGACGATCAGGAGAGGGGAGGGAAGGCCAAGAAGAGAAGACACTGAAACCTTGTGATTTAAGTGGGAGGCAAACAGATCTGTTGCTAGAAGACCAAATTCTTTTACCAGGAAATGAAATGCCTCTGGGTACACGTCCAATTCTAAATTATCTAATTTTTGCATGCTGAGCTAGTTGGCCATATGATTCTTTTTCCCTTGGATGAGAAGGAAGGGAGTGAATTGGCTGCTTCTCTCCTCTCCAAGTCATCAGGAGATAAGCTTCTCTTTGACCGGCAGTCGTCCTTGTTCTGTTATATCTGTTGATGTATAACATGGCTGAGGTGTTGCCTGTTATGATGAGCACAGGAAGGAGTCCAGATATAGGAGCAGAGACTTGACACCATATTGGATTGCCATGAACTCTCACCAGTTTATACTGTGCTCGTTCTTTTACTTGGACCACATATCTTGATCTCACATGAGCACCCCATCTCTCCAGGCCTGCATCTGTGGTGATAACTGTCCTATTGGGAACCCCAACTTGAATCTGCTTGGACTCATTCACCTTATTCACTCATTCAATTACCTGCAAATCCCACTGGGGAGAGAGACCCATCCCTCAGTGAAGGTAAGAGATAGTTCAGGGAGGGATAAGAGGAAGCTCTGTAGTGGCCTCCTGTGAGCACTGGCCCACTAAGAATGTCTTTTCAAGAAACCATTGAAGTGTATGAATGAATACATCCCTTGAGTGGTTGATGGTTTTGATAAGACTCCTCAGCTTCTCCCATCTTTCCTGCAACACAAAAACTTTGTGGAGGACATTATCTGTCTCCACTCTATGATGGGGAATCTGCTGAGACTATGTTAACTGACTCAGTCTGCAGCACCCTTATTGTCAGGATGGTGCTATCCATAACCCTAGTTCTGAATAAGGCTCAGATAAAGAATTCGTCCAGGAAGAGGATGACATGGATCCTCTCCTGGCTGAGAGCTCCTATTAACGCTACCAGCACTTCTGTAAACATGTGAGGTAAACATACTTCTGGGCTGTTGCTAAATCAAAGGACAAGGACCTGTACTGGTAGTGTTGTGCTTCAAAAACAAAATATAGGAGCATCTGTGAAACTATGAGATAGGCATTCTTCATGAAGTTCCCTTTGTTGATAGTGGCCAATACAGATTTCAAGGCCTCCATATTGAATTTTGATTTCTTCCTTGATCTACTGAGATATTTAGGGTCAAAAACTGTTGTGGCCTTCTGAAATTTTTTAGTTTTGGGGAGATGGGGGTTGGGGGGCAGGGAACTAGGCACAGTTTGGAATAAAGGCCTGATTCTATTAATTCCATTCATAGGATAATAAGAAAGGCTATCTGCATGCCCTTACTCCTCCCTCTAACTCAGGGAGAAGCCCTTAGGCCATGTGATTTTTTCTCTCTCTTTTTAGGTTGAGAGGGGCCACACTTGAAATACTGTCCACCAGCATTAGCACTTCTTGTGAAAGCATGCGGGGCACTTGAAGGGTCAGATGACATTTCATATTTTTGTCTTTAATATTGTTGACCTAATGTCCCCTGATTGTCTCAGTCCCCTCTTTCAATCATAAAACCTATGCCTGCCTGCACCTAGCTACCTGTGAAGGCCAGTATACTTAGGTGGCCACTCTTTCAGATAAAAATCTCTCCCAGTTAGAAACTACGAGTCCCTGACGACGAGAAAAATAGGCACATTTATCTCAAGTAGTGATACCAGGATAAATTTTGACTGGTGCAAGCTAAGGAACCTTCTGGCCTTATGAATGGAGGTGAGGTGGGGGAGAGGACAGAGATAAATAAAGAGTGGGCCAAGAGACCCTTTACTGCCTGCTGGTTCTTTCCCATTTGTGTTGCTATCCCTCTCTATGCTCCAAAGCCACTTGCTAGAGGGGAGGAAGTGGAGAGGCACTGTAACCTGCTACAGAATCTAGGAACAATAACCTGGACATTAGGGCATGGTAACCCACAGTAACTGAGAATGACAAACTGATACTTTCCCAGTCTTTTACGAGTGGGAGGAAATCCCTATCCCACTATTACTTTCTCAGAGGGATATGTGGAGGCTATAGCTCAACTAGGGCATCTGTAGACCTTTAAGTTTAGTTTACCAAACTCTGTATACCCTTACCTGAAAGGGGTCTGTTTGGGGGTTTTGGCTAAATATATATTTTAAATACTTGATTCTCTAACTTTGATTTGGACTGCTGGCCTTCCTCCAGTAAGGAAGGAGAATTCCCTTTGTGAGGGTGTGTGCATTAGAGGCCTGAACTTTTCAGCATTAATTTGTCACACTGCAAGGGTGAGCTGAGGATCATGGCTTTTTCCTCCTAACCTTTGTAAAATACTGTGACATTGTTTCTACTGCTAAAACCCACATGTGAATCCTGACTACTACTCATCTTCCTGGTACTCACCTATCCCGTCCAGTCCATTCAAAAAACACCGCTGACATAAAATAAATAACGTCTACCTATTCTGCTACTCATCACCCTTTCCCCTTAATTCCATCAACTGTTTATACTTTGTTCCACTTCACATTCAGTCTTCTCTTCTCCAGCAAGACTCTACTGTGCTGGCTGTCTTTTTCAGGCATTGTCTACCATAAGAAAATTAAGACCCAGAATTCTCCACCAATGCTCCTCTACCAGCATCAGCAATGGTGGAGGCTGCCGTGTAGAGAAAACTTGGCTATTTTTATGTATTTGCAGTATGGTAGCACAGAAGCCCCAACTGATATTGTTAGGCATTGTATTGTATTGTATAGGCACTGTATTGTTAGGCATTTCCAGTCTAAATAAAATATCATCATCATATCCTCTAACCTGCTCTGCAACCTCCTACCTTGCTGAATTAGGGGTCCTATATTTGCTGGTATAGATAACACCCATAACACCACTAATATCACAGTGCTCATGTGGCTTCTGAATCTCAAATGCTATTTCCACAACATCTGATTAGGTCTTACACTCTGCCTAAGCCTCTGTTCTCTGTCTCCTCCTCCCATTTACAACAGTTTTTTCTTCACATTGTCACCTAGATCTGCAACAGTTTCTGTTCCATTATGTAAGACTAATACCTAGCGGTTATATAGCACTTTTCATAAGTAATTCTCCAAGTGCTTTACAAAAGAGGTGATATTTATTCCCAAGCAACTCTGCTCTCCTCCAAATGTCTCCTTTCAAGTTAATTTTTCATTCACTATTCTCTCTTGGGGGAGTGAGGGGAAAAAAAATAGGTATGCTATCCTGGCAAAGCAGTATTCACTTCCTTAGACTCCCTGCAGTCTAACATAGTCTTTTGTTGTCCTTTCTGTCCACTACCACTTGATGTCATTTTTGCTGCGCTATTGGTCTGACGTAGACTAATTTCTTAGAGGAAGTGACATGCTTTTTTTAACTGGTCTTTACAACATTATGAACACCTTACTATAAATTCCAGCTCATGCGGCCATGCCTTAACGTTTTACTGATTCCGATTACATTCTATTGAAATGACAGCAGCACAGCAGGTAGAACAGAAGATCTTTAGAGGAAGGGTTAAGTGACATTAAAAGACGATCAGCTTATTTTGGCCTCTTTTCTCCTCTAAGGTATCATGGAAGAAACCAACAGGAACAATTAAACTGCATACATTTCTACTAGTTTTAGAACGTCCAAGGAGAAAAAAAGTCATTTGTGGCTACCACAGCAAACTAGTAGCTAAAACGGACCAGAAAAACACCTTTTCATCAAGTTTCAGAGTAGCAGCCGTGTTAGTCTGTATCTGCAAAAAGAACAAGAGTACTTGTGGCACCTTAGAGACTGACCAATTTATTTGAGCATAAGCTTTCGTGGGCTACAGCCCACTTCATCGGATGCATAGAATGGAACATAAGAGATACATACATACACAGATACTCACACACACATACATACTCATACACGCACACACACAGAGAACATGAAAAGGTTTTCATTAGTATTTGTCGATTCATTGAAATCTAAACATTTCACAAAGACGGTTTGATTTTGACAAAATTCTGACAGGACCCAGTAGAATTATGAAAGAAACCTGACTGGTTTCCTGCAAAGCTGCCTGCCTGGTTCCTTAGCAGCCTGCCTTGCGGGGGCCCAACTTCCTGGAAGCACCAACTCCCAGGTCCTCAGCAGCCCATACTATAGCAGCCGTATTACAGTACACCTTTACCCTGATATAACGCGACCCAATAAAACATGAATTCGGATACAACGTGGTAAAGCAGCGCGGGGGGGGGTTGGGGGGACTAGGTGCTCCGGCGGATCAGCGCTTCTGGCTCCAACACGCTGCTCTGAGCAGCGTGTTAAGGGTGCTGGCCTGGGGCCGAGGGATTGGATAAGGGGCAGAGGGTCTTGGGGGGTGGTCAGGGGACAGGGAGAATGGGGGGTTGGATGGTTCGGAGGTTCTGGGGGTGGGATGGGGGCATTGGATAGGGCGTGGGAGTCCCAGCGGGCCTGTCAGGGGGTGGGAATGTGGATAGGGGGCGGGGCAGTTAGGGGACAGGGAGGGGGTTGGATAGGTTGGGGGTTCTGAGGGGTCAGTCAGGGGGCGGGAAGTGACTGTTAATAACGGAAATGCTAAAGGCCAAAGCAAGTTCAATGTAACGTGGTTTCAACGTTAGATTTTTTGGCTCCCGAGGACCACGTTCTAGCGGGGTAGAAGTGTACCACCTTTTTCTTTAATATGAAAAATACTGGTTTTGTCATATTGTGTTGTTACAACACAGAGCACACTGTTTAGAAATGATTCTTTACATTAATTGCCTATAACATAATGATTACATTTCATATATTGACCTGTAAAACAAAAACAGCTCCAAACCTACACTGTAAGATGTTGCTTCCACTTCGGACTATTTGTATTGTTGCATTTTTCTGTCTTCTTTGACTGTCCATCCACTGAGACTTCCACATAAGGGCTAGGTCCAAACCATTTATTTTTATTTTCTTTTAATTTTGCTGAGATAACTGTTAAAAAAGGGGAAAACAATGAATATTTTATTCTATTCAATAAGCTAACTGTTAAAAATGCACTTTGAAAACTAGCTGCATTCCTGTAAGAAACTAATTTGTTAAAAATGCATACAACATTGTTCTCCTTACTATAGGAAGTAGCTATGGCTGTAGTAACCTAAAATATACTGACATGTAATACAGCTCAAATAAAATAAACCCCACAAGACTACTGCACAAGAATTATCTTTACCTTGAACTAGATTCACTAGTATGACAAATCACACTTTTGCGTACTGTGATTTCAAATCAAAGAAGAATTTGACGCAGACATTGGATTTGAAGAATTCAGCTGCTCTGAGAGCAGAAAGATCAGTGCTCCAACACCAGCTGATATAATGACAGGTTTCAGAGTATCAGCCGTGTTAGTCTGTATCCGCAAACAAAAAAGAAGTACTTGTGGCACCTTTGAGATAAATAAATTTGTTAGTCTCTAAGGTGCCAAAAGTACTCCTTTTCTTTTTGCAAACACTAGCTGAGTACATGAAAGTCTTCTCACAGTAACATGGCTAGAAAATTACAGCTACAGCTGACCTCCAGAAAGCTAACGTGTTTGGTGTCTCCAGGTCATACTAGTTAGGGAGGTGCATGTTGCCCTCTTCAAAGAGGCTACGATGTTCAGACCCTGCCTCATACTACAGCTGCCTGCCTTGGTTCATCCTTCCCTGCCTGGATAAGATGGCACATGAAATTGCTTAGGACGACTCCAGTTGAGATTTCACCAGTGCATTTAAAATGCACATCCAAAGAGAGTTAGGTTTTTTGGTGATCTGAACAAAGAACAAGATTTGCACTAACTTTTACCAGTGTGTTTACACATTATTAAACACTTTTTTTGGCTTGTCAGTTTCCTTATAACATTATTAGATATGCATATGTGTACAATGCCAATCTCTTTAGAGGCAATTTGACTCGAAGACCTGTATGTGCTCAGGAACAGATGAATTCATGTTATCTGCAAGTTCATTACCTGAAAATCTAAATTTTAGATCTATAAAGTCTATTACTGTGACAATGGGACCTCCATTATTTGAACGTGAAGCTCATTGACTGAAGCTCTTGGTTAGCGAAAGATCAGAGGGGTCCCTTAAAGTTTGACATAAGGCATGTGAAATCTTCTATATAGGAAACTTTATAATCAGAATCCTTAAGTGTTTAAACTCTGCAACATTTAGTAGCTGTGTAGCATCCTGGCAGCAGCAACCCATATTTACCCTTGATTATTCAAAGGAAATTAATGTCACCCCATGGCATTCAGATAAAAAACAGTTACTTACTTGTACTGTAACTGTTGTTCAAGATGTGATGCTATCAGGGACCGTGGGTCTTGAACCCTGGTCCACAGGGCTCTTTGGAGCCAGCAGCTTCCAACCTGCCACACAGAAATGTGCTAACTGTTGGCAAAATAGGAGCTGAACTCAGATTGAGGACCTCAATCCTGGAAGCTGACTGGCAGAATGCTAGGAGTCCTGATTGGTCCACAGTTCCTATTTAAACCTGGAACAGGAAGCTGTCCATGCAACTGGAATCCACCTTGCTCTGGACTGTGCTCCTTCTACGTCCTGCTCCTGGTCCCCTGGCTTGACTTCCTGATATCCTGACTTGGCCTAACTCTGGTTATCAATCTGTGGTTCTGCTCTCAAGTTTGTCTTCTGCTTCTGATCTCCTGGTAACCTGACCCTGCCTGCCTCCTGACAACTGACCCTTGGTTTGCCCTCTGGCCTGTTTCGGACTCTGATCTCCTGGTATCTGACCCAGCCAGACTCCCACTCTGACCACTAAGTCAGACTGTCCATGTTCCGGTTGTGACAAATGCAGATGTGTATTCCATGTAGGAGTGAGCGCACCCAGCACACCAACGCTGGAGAACTTTGCCTGGAAGCACCAGTAGGGGTGCGCCTTACACCCTGTGGCCCTAGCTCCTACCCTGGTTTTGTAAGGATCGCGCCACCCCAACCCCGTGTAGTCGGATGTTTGGCTGCATGTGTTTCCTCTGTGTGCTACCCTAGGCCCTCTTCCTACTACAACCCCATCAGTTCTTTCACACTGAATTTCAAGAGTACAGTCTCTGATGCAGACAGGATGGAGGATGGGTTGTGAAATAACATGTCCATGTCACATCTTGAAGAATAACCATTACAAAACAAGTATGGAACTGTTTTTTACCTCTGAGTAGATGCAGCCATGTATTCCATGTAGGTGACCCACAATCAGTACTCACAGGAAGTGGGGCTTGGAGTCTATTTAAAAAAGGACTACAGGACTGCCTTCCCAAAGTTTGCATCTGATCTGGATGCAGCAGTAGTGGCAAAATGGTTTGTAAACCTAGGTGCGCAGGACCAAGTGGCAGCCCTACAAATGTCCAGTATAGGAACGTCACTAAGGCTTGGTATACACTAGCTCTTACTTTGTTATAACTTACGTTGCTCAGGGGTGTGAATAATCAATGCCCCTAAATGACATAAGTTACACTGCCTTAAGTGCTGGCTTGGACAGAGCTATGTCAGCAGGAGAGCTTTTCTCGCCTCCAGAGCTACCACCTCTTGCAGAGGTGGAGTTATTATGCTGATAGGAGAGCTCTCTCCCGTCAGCCTCACCAGACGCGCTACAGCAGCGCAACTCTAGCACTTCCAGTGTAGACTAGCCCTTAGAAATGGCATCGACATTGCCTGGGCCTTTGTGGAATGAGCTCACACCCTTGAGGAGGCAGAGTCTGAGATACTTCGTAAGCTGTCATGATATAGGAAGTTATGCACCTGGAGGTTGTCTGTGAAGAGGCTACTTGCCCCTTCATTCGGTCCACATATGAAGCAAATGGACGAGAAGAAGAACAGAAAGATTCTATTCAGGTAAAAAGCCAAGCATCACCTGACAGCCAATGTGTGACAACGCTACTCATCTGGGGTTGAATGCGTCTTAGGAAAGAACCCTGGTAGATAAATAACTCGATTCAAGTGAAACCGAGAAACCACTTTAGATAAAAACTTAGGGTGCGGCTGCAGGGTTACTTTGTCTCTGGAAAACTGCGCGTAAAAGAGGTTCTGCCAGCAATTCTCTCTCTTTGCAGATGTTATTGCTACAAGGGAAACAGTTTTCTGACACAGAAGGGAGAAAGAAGAAGTTGTCAGAGACTCGAACAGAGGTCCCATAAAAACTGCTAAAGCAGTATTAAGGTCCCACAAAGGAACCAGTTATTTAATCAACAGGTGGAGACAAGCATTTCCCTTTCAAGACCCTCACCACCCTGCAATTCGAACACACTGACTTCCCATGGACGGGTGAATCAAATTCCAAAGTCACTTCCAGGTGCACTGTCGATGAACTAAGTGCAAGACCAGAAGACTGGAGGTGTCACAGGTAATCCAAGATGTCCTGGATACAAGCCATCTTTGGTTGAACTCACCAAGCTAACAAATCACACTGACAACCACTTCCACTTGGCCAAATAGACCACTCTAGCGCAGGGCTTCCTACTACTAAGCAAGATTTGCCGGACCACCTCCAAATATCGTTCCTCCATCTCATCTAACCATGCAGCATCTATGCTGTGAGATGCAGGGAGCTGAACGCTGGACGCAAAATCTGACTGATGTGGAGTCAGGAGGTTGGGGTGAAGAGGAAGAGATATGGGAGGCTGAACTGATAATGTGAAGAGGTCAAAGAACCAACATTGTCTCAAGTATCAGAGGAGTAGCCGTGTTAGTCTGTATCCACAAAAACAATGAGGAGTCTGGTGGCACCTTAAAGACTTTGCCCAAATAAATCTGTCAGTCTTTAAGGTGCCACTGGACTCCTTGTTAACATTGTCTCAGCCACACTGGAGCAATGGGAATCAACTTGGCACAATCCAATTTCATCTTGAGAATGATTGCGGGATGATTGGAACTGGAGGAAGAGCATACGGAGTGCCATTTCCCAGCTCCGGTGAAAAGCATCCGTCAGGGAGCCCAGACCGAGATCCCCTCAAGAGCAAAACAGATGCATTTTTTGATGTCTCTTGAGATGAAGAGATCAATCTTTAGGATGTGCCAAACTGTAAAGATGGACTGCAGGACGTGGGACTTCAGAGACCACTTGTGATTCAGGGACAAGTTTTTACTGAGGTGACATACCAGGTGATTCTGGAACCCAGGTAAATAATCCGCCACAGGGCGTTTTCCCCCATGCAAAAATCCCAGAGCCCTATCACCTCTGACACAGCATGTTGGAGTGTGCTCCCCTATTTGTTCATATAATACATCACAGTAGTATTGTCGGTAAGTTTGTGCACCACCGAGTCCCTGATGTGACCTCAAAAGCCCTGAAAGGCACTGTAGATGGCATGAATCTCCAGGACACTGATATGCAGAGAAGCTTCCTGTTATGATCACAGGCCTTGAACTTTCAGCAACCCCATATGCGCTCCCCAACCTATTCAAGAGACATCAGTGACAACAGTCCTGGTCAGTGGGAACTGAGTTAAGGGAATACCCTGGGACACATTGCCCTGAGCTGTCCACCAAAAGGAGTCCAAAATTGGCGCATGAAGTTGGATCAGTTTGTCCAATGGATGATAGCTAGGATGACAGACCCACTTCAGCCACAGTTGAAGAGGACGAAGGTGCAATCTGGCATATTGGACTATGTGTGTGCATGCAACCATATGGCCTAACAACCTCAGGCATACTTGGGCTGTAGTTGAGGGTTGAGACTACAGTTAGGCATAGCTGGCAAATCATGTGGAACTGGTCTGTCAGCAAAAACACTTTTGAACTTGTAGCATCTAGCAGGGTACCAATGAACTTGATTTTTTGAGTTGGAACCAGTGCTGACTTCCCACTATTTGGGATAAGACCTAGGTGACGCAGTAAGCGTAACATGACGAACATGAGAGAGGACTTCTTCTCTGGACTTGTCCCTCAGTAACCAATCATCCAGATATGGGAAGATGAATGCCCCTCTTCCTGAGTAAGCTGTCACCACAATCATGCATTTGGTAAAAACCCTGGGAGTGGAAAACAGACAGACAAAGGATGCACATTTTACTGATAGTGCCGATCCACTACAACAAACTGGAGAGACATCCTGTGGCTCGGGAAAATTATTATGTGGAAATAAGCACCCTGAAGGTCAAAGTCAGCAAACCAGTCATCTGATTTCATGTGGGGACAATAGCTGTTAGGCTGAACCATGGTTCTGCTGTTTCTAAGCACAAAGATAGGAGAAAATGTGTTTTGTTCATGTTAAATATCTGACAACTGTTGATTGAGCTCTACCACTGCTCTACCACGCTTTGGAGCATGGACTTGGAATTTGACAGAAGGGTCACACTGTTGTCAGGGATATGCTTTCCTTGTCCCTGTGAAAATCCACCCAAATTGGCCAAGTTGTAAGTCCTGAAAAGAGCAGTTCCCACATGCTCAGTAGAAGCTTGTTTGGTAGCTAAATTATCCAAAGATTCCATATGCAGTGATCGTATCTCAAACCAACATAGCTCCTACCTACTGACTGTGGGGATGAGCATGTGTGCACTCCAGAGTCACTGAGTATGTGCCATCCTAGGGCAGCAGAGGCTGAGCAGGACTTCCATGCACTTGCCCCTCCAAGCTACCAGGGGTCTAGATGGCGCTGGCCATCAGAACTAAGGGCAGGTAGATTATCTCTCCTTTGCTCTCAAAGCTCCCACTGCTGGTGCCCAGAAGTGAGGAGAATGAGAAAGCTGCCTGACTAATGCACATATGTGAGGATCCAAAGGCAGGGGGACAGGGACAGGAACAGAGGCCAGGGGCTGGAAGTGAGGGCAGGCTTAGGGGAGAGGAGAACAAAGAGGTAGGAGGGTTTAGAGAGCACATTTCCCTTTAGAGCCTGAAACTTGAGACTCAAAAATCCTGAGTTAACGTTCCTTTGCCTTCTATCAAATAGTTATGAAACCCACGGACAAAGTGTGTATTTCATCCTCCTCTCGTGGCTGATCCACTTAGAAGATAACAGCTTTCTATAACAGCTACAAGATAGTTAGCTCAAGTGACAGAGGTCTATTCTGTTGCTCTAAAAGATTCCAGTCCCACTGATGACTCATGGGGTGTGTGTGTGTGCGCGTTTGTTTTTTAAAGTTAGGAAATTACATACAAGAACTGTCAGATGTACATTAAAGGTTGCAAAGTCAAGCATTCAAAAATGAGTTAAAATAAATCAATATCAAGGACACCATAAACCAGTCAGTCTTGGACAGGCCTTCACCTCATTAACACAGTAGTCAGAGTTCTTCCAACTCCCAGGTAACAAGACAGACCCAGGATCCTGATTCAACCACAAAGACACATGCTCTCCACCAAATTCTAAAGCATGCTAAAAGACAACAGCACTTCACTCACAGGACAAGGAGTCAAGGATCTGGTGAATCATCATCATCATTGTATGTTAACCTCGACCATCAATACGTGGTCCCTAGATGGCCCCTTCCTCCCTTTTGGCCCCACAGGTGATCTCAGTTTTCCAACACCCTGTGCCACATGAAGAGAGAGGGATGGAAACTCAACAATCAGTGGCAGAAAATAAAAGCTGATACAACTGGATGAAACACAATTAATTCCTCTAAGCCTATCCAGAGGTTGTACTACAGGCCAAGAGAATCTCTCTTTCAGCCTCCACTGGTAATCCTGCCCCAAAGTAAATTACTTCATCAACCTGACTGTCTACAGTCTGTACTGGAACTGAGCACCAAGTGCTGGGAAGAACTATCATCCTGTTTTGCTGAAAAGACCATGCACATTCAGGAATGCTTTCAATACAACCTGGATTTGCCCCACCTGCTTCCACCAAGCCTACATTCTCAGAGTTCAATATATTCACTCATGAAGAAGTTCTGTATACCCTAAAAAGAGTCTGAACCCAAGACCTCTGAATCTGATGCATGCTCTTTATGGCTTGTGAAAGAGTCATGAGCAACTGGTGTCACTCATAAGCAAAACAGCCAATACCTCATTCAGGACAGTGCTGGCATCCTACAAAAAAGTGCTGGAACACAGGGCAGTGGGAGGACCCGGGAAGGAGCACAGGGGAGCTGGGAGAAAGGCAGGGGCAGCAGATGAGCTGGGAGAGGCCCAGGGGAAAAGGAGGTGACTCCACACAGAAACTATCCTGTCCCTGGCTCCTGCTCCCCATGGGAGGCTCCGCTGTCCAGGCAGCCCCACTACCCTGCTCCTGACATAGCCTGGCTCCAGCTCTGCCCTGGGCTTCCAGCCCCCATAACTTGGTCCCAGCTGTAGCATTCCTGGCTCCCTCCATGCTGACCCACTGCCACCTGAGCCTGGCACAGACACCTGCCAGCTCTGATGATGCTCTGCAGCTGGGGAGAGAAAGGAAACACTTGGCCTAAGACCAGCAGAAATATTGGAACTAGGGCTGTCAAGCGATTAAAAAAATTAATGGTACTGTTAAACAATAGGATACCATTTATTTAAATAGTTTTGGATGTTTTCTACATTTTCAAATATATTGATTTCAATTACAACACAGAATACACAAAGTGTGCAGTGCTCACTTTTATTTATTTTTTATTACAAATGTTTTCACTGTAAAAACAAAAGAAACAGTATTTTTCAATTCACCTAATACTAATACAGTAGTGCAATCTCTATCATTAAAGCTGAACTTACAAATGTAGAATTACATACAAAAACTAACTGCATTCAAAAATAAAACAATGCAAAACTTTAGAGCCTACAAGTCCACTCAGTCCTCCTTTTTGTTCAGCCAATTACTCAGACGAACAAGTCTGTTTACATTTGCAGGACATAATGCTGCCCGCTTCTTGTTTACACCACCACCTGAAAGCAAGAACAGGCATTTGCATGGCACTGCCATAGCTGGCGTCGCTAGACATTTATGCGCCAAATGCACTAAAGATTCATATGTCCCTTCATGCTTCAACCACCATTCCAGAGGACAGGCGTTCATGCTGATAACTGGTTCTGCTCGATAACCATCGCGGACTGACGCATGTTCATTTTCATTATCTGAGTCAATCAGATGCCACCAGCAGAAGGTTGATTCTCTTTTTTGGTGGTTGGGTTCTATAGTTTCTGCATCAGAGTGTTGCTCCTTTAAGACTTGTGAAAGAATGCTCTCACCTCGTCCCGCTCAGATTTTGGAAGGCACTTCGGATTCTTAAACCTTGGGTAAACTGAAGTAGCTATCTTTAGAAACCTTCTTTGCGTTTTGTCAAATCTGCAGTGAAAGTGTTCTTAAAACGAACAACATGTGCTAGCTCATCATTTGAGATTGCTATAACATGAAATATATGGCAGAATGCGGATAAAACAGACTAGGAGACATACAATTCTCCCCCAAGGAGTTTAGTCACAAATTAAATTAATGTATTTTTTTTTTTTTTAATGAGCATCATCAGCATGTCCTCTGGAATGGTGGCTAAAGCATGAAGGGGCATATGAATGTTTAGCATATCTGGCATGTAAAGACCTTGTAATGCTAGCTACAACAGTGCCATGCGAACGCCTGTTCTCACTTTCAGGTGATATTGTAAACAAGAAGCGGGCAGCATTATGTTCTGCAAATGTAAACAAACTTGTTTGTCTTAGCGATTGGCTGAACAAGAAGTAGGACTGAGTGGACTTGTAGGCTCTAAAGTTTTACATTGTTTTGGTTTTGAGTGCAGTTATGTAACAACAACAACAACAACAACTACATCTGTAAGTTGCACTTTCACGATGAAGAGATTACACTACAGTACTTGTATGAGGTGAATTGAAAAATACGATTTCTTTTGTTTGCCATTTTTACAGTGCAAATATTTGTAATAAAAAATAAAGTGAGCATTGTCTACTTTGTATACTGGGTTGTAACTGAAATCAATATATTTGAAAATGTAGAAAACCATCCAAAATACTTAATAAATTTTAATTGGTATTCTATTGTTTAACAGTACAATTAAAACTGATTAATCTTAATTATTTTTTAAATCACGATTAATTTTTTTGAGTTATCGCGTGCGTTTTCTGCAATTAATCGACAGCCCTAATTGGAACACAATTCCAGCTCCTAAAAAGGTGCTGGAATGGTGTTCTGGGGCATTCTGGCACAACTAGAGCACTGATTCAGAGAAGAAATCTTTCCTTCTTCCTTGAGGCATGGAAGCAAAATGAAGAAACCTACCTGGATACATCAATTATAGCCAACTATTGCCCAGTGTCAAATGTTCCATTCCTGAGCAAGCTCATTGAGAAGGTAATCAAAGGCCAACTTCAAGATCATCTAATTGAAGCCAATATCCTCGACCTAACAATCTGGATTCAGGCCTGGACAAGGAACTGAAACTGCTTTAGTGGCACTTGATGGATGATCTCCGGATGTCAGTGGCTAGAAGGCAGATATTTGTTCTCATTCTCCTGAGCCTCTAAGCAGCATTTGACACTCTCAACCATACAAGGTAATATGCTAAAATGGGTCAAATCCCTCATGGAGGGATACACCCAATGAGTAATAATGGGAAACTGCCTCTTCACTAGCAGACCCTTCTACTATGGAGTTCTACACAAGGATCAATTCTCTCTCTGGTCCTATTCAACAGCTACAGGCAGTCATCAATATGCAATGACACACAGCTCTACCTATCCTGAACTACATACGACTATACTACAAGATGGCCGAATTCTTGGATGAGATCAGCTTGTTGATGAAGA
This sequence comes from Natator depressus, assembly GCF_965152275.1. Lineage (NCBI taxonomy): Eukaryota > Metazoa > Chordata > Testudines > Cheloniidae > Natator > Natator depressus. The sequence continues at coordinate 26,323,048 of NC_134246.1, forward strand.
ACAGCTGATTAACGCTGAACCTAGCAATTGGAGAAGTGGTACTGGGTGGCAGAGGAAAGCATTTTGAAGAGTTTGCAGCTACAGTGCAGTCTCCTTTGGTTGAAAGTACACGCCCACAATTAGTCAATTCAATCCACCCGTTAGGAATGCTCTTGGATTCCTCCCTGATACAAAACTTTCATATAGCGGCATTCATGAGTAATGCTTTCTATCATATCTGATTAGCAAGGGGCATCCCATCCTGGCAAATGATGGTTTGACCTCAGCCTGATCTCAGATCATTGCCACTTCTTGGCTGGAATACAGCAATACAATAAGGCTGAGCCTGATCTTCAGCACTTAAGAAACTCCTAATACAGAACACTGCAACACATCTCAGCAACACAAGCGACCACAAACCTAGCAAACCTGTCCTCTGCTCTCTACACTAGTTTCCCTCAGGATATCAAATCGAGTTCGAGGTCTCAGTCCTTATCTTCTCTCAATAGCCCAGGGTATCCAAAAGATCACAGAAGTTCCCTGCATGAAGACAGCTGTCAACAATTTCACTCCTCCAGCACAACAAGACATTTTACAATAAGGGTAAGGCTCGCCTGTTCAGAAGACAGAGCTTTCTGGGGCTGGTCCAAGAATGTGGAGTGAACTCCCACACAGGAACTAAGGGCCATAACAAACCTCACCACATTCTGCTCTAAGAGCCAGGTGCATTTCTTTGACCTTGCCTTCTCTAAAAGATATCTAGTTACACATCGCGAAATGTTTACTATAAAAAAATCCATAAGAAAGCACTCCACTGCACACACTTCCCTCCCACTTAATTCAGCTCTTAATTGGATTGTATGCATACAGTCTTTAATGACACGATCACATGCTATTTTTTCCCGCAGCCTTATTTACAACATAGCATTCAAACGTTGCACTGAAAACAGAATTATGAATTTCATCATGGGTTTTCATGGCACGCACCACAGTAACATCTTAGTATTTCACAAGAATTAACAAACTTATCTTTACAACACCCCCATGTGGTAGAGGATGATGGTATTATCCTCAACTGACAGATAATAGCTGTGTCTCAGTTCCTTACAGCTAAAATTATCAAATGTGTCCATGAATTTTGTATGCGCAATTGTAGATGCCTGGAGCCTGATTTTTCAGAGTAATTAGCATCTTATAGCACTAAGTTCAGAGCACAGTGCCCACTGACCTCAGCCTCTTTTGTGAGTGCTGAATACATAAGAACATAATGACAGGTTTCAGAGTAGCAGCTGTGTTAGTCTGTATCCGCAAAAAGAAGAGAAGTACTTGTGGCACCTTAGAGACTAACAAATTTATTTGAGCATAAGCTTTCGTGGTCTACAGCCCACTTCATCGGATGCATGCGGTGGAAAATACAGTAGGACGATTTTATATACACAGAGAACATGAAACAATGGGTGTTACTCTACACACTGTAACAAGAGTGATCACTTAAGGTGAGCTATTACCAGCAGGAGAGAAAAAAAACCTTCTGTAGTGATAATCAAGATGGGCCATTTCCAGCAGTTGACAAGAACGTGTGAGGAACAGTGGGGGGGGGGGGGAATAAACATGGGGAAATAGTTTTACTTTGTGTAATGACACATCCACTCCCAGTCTTTACTCAAGCCTAATTTAATGGTGTCCAGTTTGCAAAATTAATTCCAATTCAGCAGTCTCTCGTTGGAGTTTATTTTTGAAGTTTTTTTGTTGTAATATTGTGACTTTTACGTCTGTAATCGAGTGACCAGAGAGACTGAAGTGTTCTCCGACTGGTTTTTGAATGTTATAGTTCTTGACGTCTGATTTGTGTCCGTTTATTCTTTTACGTAGAGACTGTCCAGTTTGACCAATGTACATGGCAGAGGGGCATTGCTGGCACATGATGGTATATATCACATTGGTAGATGTGCAGGTGAACGAGCCTCTGATAGTGTGGCTGATGTGATTAGGCCCTATGATGGTGTCCCCTGAATAGAAATGTGGACACAGTTGGCAACGGGCTTTGTTGCAAGGATAGGTTCCTGGGTTAGTGGTTCTGTTGTGTGGTTGCTGGTGAGTATTTGCTTCAGGTTGGGGGGCTGTCTGTAAGCAAGGACTGGTCTGTCTCCCAAGATCTGTGAGAGTGATGGGTCGTCCTTCAGGATAGGTTGTAGATCCTTGATGATGCGCTGGAGAGGTTTTAGTTGGGGGCTGAAGGAGATGGCTAGTGGCGTTCTGTTATTTTCTTTGTTGGGCCTGTCCTGGAGGAGGTGACTTCTGGGTACTCTTCTGGCTCTGTCAATCTGTTTCTTCACTTCAGCAGGTGGCTATTGTAGTTGTAAGAACGCTTGATAGAGATCTTGTAGGTGTTTGTCTCTGTCTGAGGGGTTGGAGCAAATGTGGTTGTATCGTAGAACTTGGCTGTAGACAATGGATTGTGTGGTGTGGTCTGGATGAAAGCTGGAGGCATGTAGGTAAATACAGTGGTCAGTAGGTTTCCGGTATAGGGTGGTGTTTATGTGACCATCGCTTATTAGCACCGTAGTGTCCAGGAAGTGGATCTCTTGTGTGGACTGGACCAGGCTGAGGTTGATGGTGGGATGGAAGTTGTTGAAATCATGGTGGAATTCCTCAAGGGCTTCTTTTCCATGAGTCCAGATGATGAAGATGTCGTCAATGTAGCGCAAGTAGAGTAGGGGCATTAGGGGATGAGAGCTGAGGAAACGTTGTTCTAAGTCAGCCATAAAAATGTTGGCATACTGTGGGGCCATACGGGTACCCATAGCAGTGCCGCTGATTTGAAGGTATACATTGTTCCCAAATGTGAAATAGTTATGGGTGAGGACAAAGTCCAGCCATCAGGTCTGCTGTGACATTATCGGGGATACTGTTCCTGACGGCTTGTAGTCCATCTTTGTGTGGAATGTTGGTGTAGAGGGCTTCTATAGCCATAGGCGTTAGAACAACATAAGAATGTCTCTACTGGGTCAGACCAAAGGTCCATCTAGCCTAGTATCCTATCTTCCAACAGTGGCCAGTGCCAGGTGCCCCAGAGGGAATGAACAGAACAGGTAATCATCAAGTGATCCATCCCCTGTCGCTCATTCCTAGCTTCTGGCAAACAGGCTAGGGACACCATTCCTACTCACCCTAGCTAATAGCTATTGATTTCCTCCATGAATTTATCTAGTTCTTTTTTGAACCCTGTTATGGTCTTGGCCTTCACAACTTCCTCTGGCAAGGAGTTCCACAGGTTGACTGTACGTTGTGTGAAAAAATATTTCCTTTTATTTGTTTTAAACCTGCTGCCTATTAATTTCATTTGGTGACCCCCTAGTTCTTGTGTTATGAGAAGTAGTAAACACTTCCTTATCTACTTTCTCTACACCAGTCATGATTTTATAGACTTCAAATCATATCTCCCCTTAGCGGTCTCTTTTCCAAGCTAAAAAGTGCCAGTCTTACTAATCTCTCCTCATACAGAAGCCCTTTCATACTCCTAATGATTTTTGTTGCCCTTTTCTGAACCTTTTCCAATTCCAATATATCTTTGAGATGTGGCAACCATTTCTGGTAAACCAAGATATGGGGTGACCACATCTGGACTTCAGGAAAGCAGACTTCGACTCCCTCAGGGAACAGATGGCCAGGATCCCCTGGGGGACTAACATGAAGGGGAAGGGAGTCCAGGAGAGCTGGCTGTATTTCAAGGAATCCCTGTTGAGGTTACAGGGACAAACCATCCCGATGAGTCGAAAGAATAGTAAACATGGCAAGCGACCAGCTTGGCTTAATGGTGAAATCCTAGCGGATCTTAAACATAAAAAAGAAGCTTACAAGAAGTGGAAGGTTGGACATATGACCAGGGAAGAGTATAAAAATATTGCTCGGGCATGTAGGAAAGATATCAGGAGGGCCAAATCGCACCTGGAGCTGCAGCTAGCAAGAGATGTCAAGAGTAACAAGAAGGGTTTCTTCAGGTATGTTGGCAACAAGAAGAAAGCCAAGGAAAGTGTGGGCCCCTTACTGAATGAGGGAGGCAACCTAGTGACAGAGGATGTGGAAAAAGCTAATGTACTCAATGCTTTTTTTGCCTCCGTTTTCACTAAAAAGGTCAGCTCCCAGACTGCTGCGCTGGGCATCACAGAATGGGGAAGAGATGGCCAGCCCTCTGTGGAGATAGAGGTGGTTAGGGACTATTTAGAAAAGCTGGACGTGCACAAGTCCATGGGGCCGGACGAGTTACATCCGAGAGTGCTGAAGGAATTGGCGGCTGTGATTGCAGAGCCCTTGGCCATTATCTTTGAAAACTCGTGGCGAACGGGGGAAGTCCCGGATGACTGGAAAAAGGCTAATGTAGTGCCAATCTTTAAAAAAGGGAAGAAGGAGGATCCTGGGAACTACAGGCCAGTCAGCCTCACCTCAGTCCCTGGAAAAATCATGGAGCAGGTCCTCAAAGAATCAATCCTGAAGCACTTACATGAGAGGAAAGTGATCAGGAACAGTCAGCATGGATTCACCAAGGGAAGGTCATGCCTGACTAATCTAATCGCCTTTTATGATGAGATTACTGGTTCTGTGGATGAAGGGAAAGCAGTGGATGTATTGTTTCTTGACTTTAGCAAAGCTTTTGACACGGTCTCCCACAGTATTCTTGTCAGCAAGTTAAGGAAGTATGGGCTAGATGAATGCACTATAAGGTGGGTAGAAAGCTGGCTAGATTGTCGGGCTCAACGGGTAGTGATCAATGGCTCCATGTCTAGTTGGCAGCCGGTGTCAAGTGGAGTGCCCCAGGGGTCGGTCCTGGGGCCGGTTTTGTTCAATATCTTCATAAATGATCTGGAGGATGGTGTGGATTGCACTCTCAGCAAATTTGCAGATGATACTAAACTGGGAGGAGTGGTAGATACGCTGGAGGGGAGGGATAGGATACAGAAGGACCTAGACAAATTGGAGGATTGGGCCAAAAGAAATCTGATGAGGTTCAATAAGGATAAGTGCAGGGTCCTGCACTTAGGATGGAAGAATCCAATGCACCGCTACAGACTAGGGACCGAATGGCTAGGCAGCAGTTCTGCGGAAAAGGACCTAGGGGTGACAGTGGACGAGAAGCTGGATATGAGTCAACAGTGTGCCCTTGTTGCCAAGAAGGCCAATGGCATTTTGGGATGTATAAGTAGGGGCATAGCAAGCAGATCGAGGGACGTGATCGTTCCCCTCTATTCGACATTGGTGAGGCCTCATCTGGAGTACTGTGTCCAGTTTTGGGCCCCACACTACAAGAAGGATGTGGATAAATTGGAGAGAGTCCAGCGAAGGGCAACAAAAATGATTAGGGGTTTAGAGCACATGACTTATGAAGAGAGGCTGAGGGAGCTGGGATTGTTTAGTCTGCAGAAGAGAAGAATGAGGGGGGATTTGATAGCTGCTTTCAACTACCTGAAAGGGGGTTCCAAAGAGGATGGCTCTAGACTGTTCTCAATGGTAGCAGATGACAGAACGAGGAGTAATGGTCTCAAGTTGCAATGGGGGAGGTTTAGATTGGATATTAGGAAAAACTTTTTCACTAAGAGGGTGGTGAAACACTGGAATGCGTTACCTAGGGAGGTGGTAGAATCTCCTTCCTTAGAGGTTTTTAAGGTCAGGCTTGACAAAGCCCTGGCTGGGATGATTTAACTGGGAATTGGTCCTGCTTCGAGCAGGGGGTTGGACTAGATGACCTTCTGGGGTCCCTTCCAACCCTGATATTCTATGATTCTATGATCTGGTAAACCAAATACTTTTGTAAACCAAGTTGGGTACCCAGACAATGAGGAACACAGTGGCCACCTACAAAAAAATTGGTTTATGTGACTTGCCAATACCAAATAGGAGCTTTGCAGAAGAGGAAAGGATAAATTACAGTTCTTCTGGTTGGCGTTCAACGGCCTTAACCATGAGACCATCCGTTCCTCTTCCTGCAGTCCCCTGCCTCATTCGTAACACATCTTCCAACTTCTGCAACAAATGAAGCAGGGGTCTTACATACAACAGCCTCAGGAAGGAGTGTGATCTGAGAATGAGCAGAGGATGTGGAATGTGGGGGAAAAATAGCATGCAATCATGCAATTTAAGTTTATCACAAAGCATATTCAGAAGAGGTCTGAATTAAGGTTGCACTAGAAAAAAGTTATTTCTGGCATTTCCTAACTTTTGAGTATTTGACTTCAAAACCTTAACGTTCTGATAACTTTTTTTGTATGTAAAATATCCCAGTTTGTCTCATCCCTCACTACAGTCTTCATCCTTTTTTTTTTTTTTTTTTTAAATTAACCTGCCGCCCTTTCTGGTTGGAGAGTGGATGCTCAATTTTTTTGCCATAACATTTTACTCCCTTCCAAAAAACATTTGCCATGGTCTTACAGTGGTCTCCTTAGCCAGATGGAAGAGGGAATGTAGCGCTCTCTGAAGTTTGTCATCATTGCTTTTTCAAGTCAGCTTGCAGAGAGCGAAGTGCTCCTTCCAGTTCCTGTTGGCCCACTCAGTAAGGGGCCAAAATTAGTCCCAATCTAACATGCATTGCCTCTGGCTGCTGTTATCCCTTCTTTTGTCACTCCCCTTGTTATTTCTGTGTGCCTGAATCTACTCCTTCCAGCCTCCCCAAACTCAAGTCTGTGTAGTTTCTGCACATAACCCCATATGAAGCAGTTGGATTGTATCTCTCTGGGAAAAGGTGGGTGGTGGTGGAAGAGGAATCCTCCTCCATAGGTTACAGAGGTGCAGCTGCTGCTCCATGGATACTCCTCCAGTTTCATGGCTGGAGTTACCTCCGGGCCTGTAGCATCTCTATGGGAGGACTGCCAGTGAATGTGTGCGGTGGTCGATTCACCACAGTCTCTGTTCCAAATCCCCATTGAACATGTTGTACAGAGCGCCTCGCAGGCACACACAGAGGTGCACACTCAAAGAAAAGGTTCTACGTCTCACTCTACTCTGCAGAGAATCCACACCAATTCCACTGGCAAGGTCTTCTGCATCCATGAGTATGCAGAAGATCTTATGACATTTCACTAATATTGTCAGACGCACTAGAGCAATGAAGCTGAATTGGCAAGTTATCAATTGCCACACTGCTGGTGAGGCATTGTGTATGAGCGAGACGTACAAATCCACCGTGTGCGCTCTTTAACCAACTTGCCTCACAAGTACTTAAACAGAGTATTATTCCCAAATTTAAATGTGAAACCTTGTATTTAAATATTCCCCTATAGTACTTGCAGCCCAACAGCTGTAACATACTACTGCATGAGAATCAACAAGAGAACATGACTAGAAAGAGAGCAGTTTAAATTTACCCAACCTGAAATGTACAGAGTATATTATAAAAGGCAATAAAAATATTAAGATTTAATCATTTTTCAATTTTTAAAGTGTTATCAGTAAGGAAAATGTTTTATGCATAAAATTCTTAACCTGACAATTTCCCTTTAAATATAAGTGTATGGAGGAATATGAGAAAAATAAAGAAATTTCCCATCTAGTTTTTATCATGTTATCAACTAGACTTTAGGAAGAAAAAGATACATCTACCAAAAAGATGTAAATAATAAGATGGCATTTCTGTCAGGGAATTACAGCAACACTACTGGTTTCATTGCAGAACAAAGTTGAATGTCTTGTCCTCTTTACATCCAAAACACAACATACCGCCAGTAGCATCTTATTACTTAACCATGTACACAACCTTTTTGTTTGTTATCCGCCCCCCCAGGAATCGGGAGAAAACATTTAATCTTTTAAAAGACTTACCAGTAATCTGAAGCTGTGATTTCATGGCAAATCCACTGACAGTTCCTGATCTTGGCCCACTGCCAGCCATAATATGAGCTGGGCCTTGACTCTGAATGAGGAAGCAAAGACGACATTTAAAACTCAATAGTAAAGTCTGAAATCAAATGCTCTATTTTTTGGCATGCATATACAATATATTGAGGATAAACACAAGACATTTGCTTTCCTTGCGATGGAAACTATGTTTCCATTTTGCCTGGGTATAAGATCAACTCTATTTATTAGCTAGTCACATAGTACCCAGGGCTACACCATCACACCTGGCTGTCATCATTCCTGCTTCGTGTGGTCATCCCTCTCTACTTCCCCACTCCCAAAAAGAAGGTTCTCCTAATCCTCAGAAGGGTTGCCACCCATCTAATGTATGGAAATCTCCACCCTCTTGATGCCAGAAATCCTGAACAGTCAAGTTCAGTGGCAAACACTTTAAGAGCATTAAGAGGCAGAATGGCTGCTCCTCCCCTTCCTCTGCACTCCCAAAAGAAGATTATTCTTGCTATTTATCTTGTAAACGTAATGTAACTTACAAATAAAAGTTCAGTAGAAGACAAATATTTTGTTTATACTAAACTGGGTCCAATCTACAGCTGTGGCTCCTGGCTCTACAAAGCACTATTCAAAGAGCAAACAAAGCAGTTTCCTCTCACGCTGTGGAGATGCCCTTTATTTAGATCACAACTCCAGCACAGTTTTCCCTTGCTCTTTCAACCTTTGGGCTCTCCTCTGTCTACTCCCAGCGCACTCTGGAGTGGAGAGAGAGTCTCCTTACACCACTGATTCAAAGGCAAAGTACCTGTCCTGAAAAAAACAATGCATCTGATCAGTGGCTCTGATATGCCAAGAGATCTAAGTGATAAATGTGTGGTGCTTATTTAATAAAAAGTGGAAGATGTGAAGGAAATGTCCGGTTATGCTAGTCTCCCACAGATTTTAAAGCACACTGTTCAATCTGAAGGGACAAGGAGGTAAGTAGGTATCTGTCCCTTCTCTACTGGCTAGGCCATACACAATGTTAATGATTCTACCACAGCTTCCAGCGAAGAGATGTAAACCTTTAGCAGTGGATGCTTATGCACTTAGTGCAAAAGGTTCCAGGTTTGTTCACTTTCAGGACACTCCAAGCAGGCTCAATTACACACGAACATGTCTATTCAATAAACATTTTCGATTATGTATTGTGCAGTGTAGAATATGGATAAGGAGACTAAATATATAAAAACGACATGAACTTCCTTGCTTGAAAGTTACAGTGTGAAGTGAAAAGTATGGCAAAGCAGAAATATTAATGTACTATTGACTGTTACAGTATCAGAGAGGCAAGGTGGGTGAGGTAATATCTTTTATTCGACTAACTTCTGTTGGTCCATATTTTCTAATATCCTGGCACTGACACGGCTACAACAACGCTGTATGTCACAGTACTGTATCCTGCCATTAAATGCAATTAATATTTGTTTCTACTAGTTATGAATCAAACCTTTCTAATAATCTTGTACAGTGTGAGTGTTCTTTCAATGTAAATATTTTAAAAGAAGGCTGATTAAAACGGATAAGACATTTAATCGACATTTATAGAGCAGCTCCATTCATATCAGAACAACGATTAAGTCTAGCAAAATTAAAAACCTAAGGATCTTTTATACTTTAAGCAAGCAGCAGACCAAAAAGTCTAGACCAAAGCAGACATATCAGACAGCTTGGAAGTATTTGCACTAAAGAGTGAAGCTGCTATTTTCCATGCACATAATGCATCTCTACTAAATGTGATAATTACCTGATGTTTGAATTCACAGACAGTAAGTACATAAAGCATAAAAATTTAATCCTAAAATCTCTCTCATGGCAAATTTTAATTTAGATGCTCGGAAAATACTCAGTATTAAAAGACCTCAAAATATGTGACCTCATTTTCACCGAGAATACGGTGCATGGCTGAATGAAGTACTGTAGTGAGCAGTCCTATTTAATTAAATGGGATTTATTCACATGTGTAAGTATTTTCAGGATCAAGACCTAAAACTTTTACAAGCAACTTGCTTACTGATGAGTTTCAGGTGACTATAATTCCATTAATTATTGTTATTAAAAATGATAGACCAGAGTTTGTTGTATATTGGGTAGTTCTCCAAACTTCAGTGAAATCTCAGTTTTCGGTGGCTCTGTCAATCAAATCTGAAACCTGAGATACTTTTGTTGGATGTTTTCTAAAATTTCATAAAAGCCATTGGTCTGTCGTTGCATGTGGGTAACACGCCACAAATCAAGTATTATTACTCAATTAGAAAAATTATAATAATCAACCTAATAAAATGCTCAAATAAAAATCCAAAACTGTTAGTGAACAACCTTTGAGGAAGAAAGAATATCCCAGCTGGTGGCAATAGTTAGACTTATTTTTAAGCACATAACACCTCTGGTTTAATACAAATTAAATATATTCATTAAAAATTCCCACCCATTTTGTGCTAACCAACAACTTAGCTGTATAATTTAAGTCTTTGGATCACTTCCCTAACCTAAAAGAAAAAAAAAAATCCAACATAATAACATTTAAAAAATTAGATTTGAGACAGGTAGGTGAATTATGCCTTGTAATATTTTCACTTCTACTGTAAACATGTTTTCAGTGATGAACAGGTAACAGCAACTTTTGCAAAAGCTTCAATTGCTTGCCAAAAATAGATAAAAAATGTCAGCCCTGGTCCTACAAACAGGTGCACTACAGATCCTGACACCTACACAGAGATAAGGGTCTGTACCTGCATCTCCTGGCAGGATTCTGCAAGCCGTTCTGTTCAGGTAGATCCTTGAACCCATGAAAAATGTCCTTATCAACTTAATGTACCAGTTGAGTGGCCTCAATCAATGTGTGAAGCCTCTATATTAAGAATTAGTCATAGAGGGAAGTATTTTAATTTTTTTAAACTACATTTTAATTTTTTAACTATTTTAACTGGTATAAGAACACTTACCAATTAAAGTGTGAGCTATTCTGGAAAATAACTAACAGCAGCATAGGAAGGTTATATGTTTATTGTCTGAATGAGTACCGTACCAATACATTAAAGAATAATCAGATGACTGTCAGCCCTGCAAACTCAACTTCAGTTCTTTGCCATCTCACATGTCACCACCAGTAATAAAGACTGCACAACTACACCGATAACCATACAGCCCCACAGTCTGCGGGGGGGTATGCCCAAGTGGAACTGATTAGAAATTAGGCCTAGTCTACACACAAGTTGCAATAGTTTAACTGAAATTGTTTTTAAATCAATGTATAGTTGAACAGGTACAAAAAGGTTGTATAGCACTTTTTTGGAACAGCTTAACTCAGTTCTCAACCGACTTAACCTAAATTGAAATAACCCTGGTCTCATCTGAAGTAAGAGTTTCCATACAAGCTTTTGCACTGGTTGAGCTATGGGCTTTAAAAATCACATCTTAAGTTAAAATTAGTACAATTTTCTCATGTAGACAAGTCCTTACTAAACTATTTTGTTGATGGATGCTAAAGGAATAAGAGAATGTAGTTCACTTCCTAGCTGGCATCATAGAACTCTATGTTATTGTATCAACGTTTTCTGTAACAAACAAACAAACAAACAAACAAACAAACATTCTCAATTTTACAAAAACATGCTTTCAAAATAAAAAACACTCTGCAAGTCTTTCCATCGTTTCCGGACTTTTCCATCTTGGGCATCATCATCATCAATAGTGAAGATTGGGTTGCACAGGTGTAACTGAACTAAATCCATAAACAATCCTGTTGATGCACAATGGACAGAATCCAGATTACTCCTCCCTAGCGGTCATGGCTCTTTTATGGGTTAATAGTAGCAAGAACTTCCTACCACTAACGTCAGCAGATAATCATAGAATCATAGAACTGAAGGGACCTCGAGAGATCATCTAGTCCAGTCCACTGCACTCATGGCAGGACTAATTATATAGACTATTCCTGACAGGTGTTTGTCTAACCTGCTCTTAAAAATCTCCAATGATGGAGATTTCACAACCTCCCTGGGGCACTTTATTCCAGTGCTTAACCACCTGACAGTCACAAAGTTTTTCCTAACGTCCAACATAAACCTCCCTTGCTGCAATTTAAGCCCATTGCTTCTTGTACTATCCTCAGAGGTTAAGAACAATTTTTTTTCCCTCCTCCTTGTAACAACCTTTTACATACTTAGAAGACTGAGAGGGGACATAACAGTTTTCAATCTTCCCTCATATGTCATGTTTTCTAGACCTTTAATAATTTTGTTGCTCTTCTTTGGACTCTCTCCAGTTTGTCCACACCCTTTCTGAAATATGGCGCACAGAACTGGACATAATACTCCAGCTGAGGCCTAATCAGAGCGGAAAAATTACTTCTCATGTCTTACTTACAACACTCCTGATAATACATCCCAGAATGATGTTTGCTTTTTTTGCAACAGCATTACACTGTTGACTCATATTTAGCTTGTGGTCCACTATGACCCCCAGATCCCTTTCCGCAGTACTCCTTCCTAGGCAGTTATTTCCCATTTTGTATGTGTGCAACTGATTGTTCCTTCCTAAATGGAGTACTTTGCATTTGTCCTTATTGAATTTCATCCTATTTACTTCAGACCATTTCTCCAGTTTGTCCAGATCATTTTGAAATTTAATCCTATTCTCCAAAGCACTTGCAACCCCTTCCCAGCTTGGTATTGTCCGCAAACTTTATAAGCGTACTCTGTATGCTATTATCTAAATCATTGAAGAAGATACTGAAGAGAACCGGATCCAAAACTGATCCCTGCGGGACCCCACTCATTATGCCCTTCCAGCATGACTGTGAACCACTAATGACTAAATATACACAAGGAAGAAGACTTAAGTAGGGAAGAATTATATTTAGATTAATGTTTTAAGAAGAACTGAATTTCCTTTAAAATATATATTTATTTTGTAATGATTGCATAGAGCTATTTTACTATCACAATTAGGCATTCCAGGGTATCTGGGGTGTCTTCTTGCTGTCTCCAATGCTTAATTACCAAAGCTTAGAATATTTAAAATATGCTAATTGTTAATATTGTAATAAAAGAAAAAAATCTTAAATCAATAACTAACAATTCCCTGAGTAAACTGAATGTGACTAGGCCCTCATGTTTGCTATTATAATGCAACTAATAATGACTCCATTTTTGTATTTATTTTTTATAAAAATATTAACATTTTCCAGGGTCTGTGATAGCTAGAAGCAGAAACCAGTTTGCTTTGAAACACTGTTATATACTATGACTCCATGATATAAAAGGTACCCATTTAGGAAACTTTTCATTGTAAGTCAGCTGAGTAATTAAATATATTTCTTAAAAACTGAAAATGAAGAATATTGCACAAAGTCTTGTTTGGCATAGAGAAGGATACATTAGGACAACCAGGGAATCAGTGCTTTTAGACATCCAGCAGAATTAATAATTCAGTGCTTGACTGGGTAATATCAATGGTTGCTTTTGACCTCTCACAGTTAAGGATTTTCTCCAGGAAGTTCACCTTCATGACCCACGCCCCTTGTAGTATGTGGAATTTAGATAAACTATGCTGCAGTGCTCCCTAATTTAGAGGCAGATAGGACGCACTGAATTCTGAAGGAATGCTAAATGATTTTAAACCATTTGACAACCTTTAATGGTATGCAGCCTAACATTTTCTGGAACTTCCGGAGTTCACAGATAGCTTTCATTTTTTATCCTTTGTGAATTTTATCCTTTAAATTCACACACATAATGAATCAGGAATTGTTAGACTCTAGGTAAGAGGTTTGTGAAAAGAAAGTAATGGCAGTAGATTCATTATTCAAGATTAACTTTAGAAGATAAAACTACATTAAGTGAACAGTTCACCTTCAGAAGTTCGCACTCATTCAAGTACGTAGGATGGGAGTTATTTGAAGACAGTGTTCTGTCACGCAAAGCTGGGGAGCAACAGAACAAGAGGCTAGCAGATCCAGAGAGACTCAAAAGCTCTATATAAAACTCCTGTACGCCTGTCTTTGGCACAAGTATTGGAGCATCTTCTACTGCTAGCTGGCCCTGCTGCTTCACTCCTTTAAATGGCCAGTTTCCCCATCTGCAGAACTCCTCAGCCCCACTTGTGTAGAGCAGTGTAAAGTGGGACCTCATGCCTCCTCTAAACCAAACCAAACGATAAAATGCAAGGAAGAACTCCTACTACAGAAATTTTACGCAGGCGAGTGATTGCTTGATATTGCTACTCTCCTGTCCTTGCTGCTGTTCAGTCTGAAAAGACTCCCCCTTCTCTTATCAAATTGCTGCCTTTTGAGGGCAGAATGCTGGAGCAGACACAGGGAATTCATTAAACTCTCTAGCTTAGGGAAAAGACAGAAGAATAGAAGAGGGCAGGACAAGCAAAATGGTAGTCAATGAAACTCAGGTGCACAAAGCAGCAGCAGCATTGTAACAGATGTATGCAATATCTGGACAAAAAGGCAAATTGTGGCTAATTATGCTCCATAAATTCCATGTGATCCTGTGCATATCAAATACAATCTATCATATCACCCCTCCTCAATCTGGTGTGCAAAATGCCATAACTTCAAAGGGGTAAGGAACTTGGTCCACACACATACACAATCAAGAATTGTTTTAATTCCAGCTCTGAACTTGGCTCCTTCGGTGGCCTTGGGCAAGTCATTTAACCTCATTGCTTAACTTTTCCCCCCATCTGTAAAATGGAGCCAATACTTACTTGAGCAATAGGAATTGGGAGGATTGATGTTTGAAGTGCTTGAAGATGAAAGTTCCATAACAGAACTGCTATTGGGGCTTGAAAAACCAACTCAGGCAGGGTGAGTTGAACTTTTGGCCTTGAACCACTGGCTCCTTCTCCGGAGAGGAGCAAGGAGGCAGGAACCAGATCATCTCACGTACTGATTCTAATTTGACAGGAAGAGAGAGGGCCAAGAGGGAACACAGCAGAGCAGCCACCACTAGCTCTTTTTCAGGAGGGGAAGGAGGCAGGGAGAAGAGTGACTTCTTAGCTACTCCTCTTTTCACATAGTTGGCAGGAAATGAGAAGAGCAGCTTCTGAGCCACTTCTCATTTAAGAGGAAAAAGTGGGAAGTGAGAAGCAGAGAGTCCAGGTGGAAAGTGGAGCTGGAAAGCCGAGGGCCTCTTACATGTGCAGGAACAAGGGCACAAGCAGCTGAAAGGCCCTGCAAAAGGCTATTTTGGAGTGGTGGAGAGAGCAGTGTGGATTTACTCTGGGCACAGCATTAACTCATTTTATCTAGGGGCAGAATTAATTTGGGAGGGGGAAAGACTGACTGGGGACAGAACGGATTTATTTTGGAGAGAAAGAAAAAATTAATATTTTGGGGGGACTGAAAGAACTGATTTGTTGAGTGGGAGTGAAAACGTGCCAATGGAAATCAAGTATGCTCGTCTTCGGAGAGTGGTGGCACATGTTCATTACACCTTGCTGAGTAGGCTGAGGTATCGTGGAAATTTTTCAAGCCCCATGTATCAATAGTTTCAATATTGTATGTAACCCCAATTTTAGGTTGATAGGTTGTGGACTGCCTTAAAAAGTCTCATTTATGTCTTTCCCCCTCTCCTTGAGATTTGTATGACACCATTGATTTGAAGTATTTCTGAAAAGATAAAAAGCTATCCGACAGAGTTTGTCTACCTTGTGTATAGAAAGTGTTTAGCACAGAGGTTACCAAACTGAAGTCCAGGGAGAGCTGGTAAGCCATATGATTCTGGCTCTGTTCTATGTTTCCAGATGTTAAAACACAATACAATAACAAAAACAGGAGGTAGCCTACATCATAAAGAACAGAAGGGGAAGTCCATAGGGGACTGTAAATAAAATTTAAATCCCTGATCTAGCAATTTATTGGCACTACCAGAATACTAAGAAAAACAAAACAGATTTGACATTATGTCTTCTACCTATCAATTCCCATAGTAGTTGAGTGCCTTTTACAATCTTTTAGCGTAAAAAAAAAAAGAGTTAAAAAAATGCTTGGAAAGAAATAGGATTCATGAGAGTTTCTGCATCAGGTTGTAACTGGGATCAGTGAAAGGATCAAGGAGGGCTTTTACAGCAAAATGCGGCCTGTCCAGTTTCCCCACCCACGCCTTCATATGTACTTCACTTAACCAATACACTGCCACAACAGTCAGCCAGTTAATCAGTTTTAATTTCTAAACAGATCTATTTTGTTCAAAGTAGCCTGTGCCCTAGTACTCAAGGACTACAAGTTAAAACCTAAAATCCAGATGCTTAAGTTACGAGTACCCAAAAAGAGGTCAGTGTAAGTGGTTAAAAAGAGCTTAGTGTGATTTGAGTGCAAGAAAGAAAGGAGACAGCCCTGTAATTCAACAACAGTGTTCTAAATTTTTCAAACTTTTCAAAAATAATGCTCATCTGAGATGAAGCCAGAACACTTTCAAGCCAAATGGAATTTTAAAACATTATTAGAGGCATCAGAAGTAAGATAATTGGTGTTTTATTACACAACAGTTGGCCCCTGAATTTAAAATTAAGACTTATTTATATCAGGTAATTTAGAAGAAAACATCACATTTCAGAAATAGGCACAAATAAAACCAGCTATTACAGTGTCTAGATTCAGGTACAACTCAGCATTGATTATTAAAGAAACCAAAACATGTCTCAAATACTTGAATTTTTTTAAACCAATACAGAAAAGCAGTATCATAGTTTAACTCTGCTTACTGAGTCAATGTGTAAGTTACTCTTCTGGTATAATCAGTCAGGTGCAGCTTCAAAGACAACACTGGTAATTTCAGAGCCATAATAAAGTACCAGTGAGAGGTACAAAAAGAGGAACATTTTGAGTTGCTCTCCTGTGCTTAAATAAAAAGGCACTGACATTCAGGATGACAGTGGCTGTAACATGGAGAAAAGGAAAGAGTATAAAGCAGAAGAAAATGGTGAAAACCTGCCCAACTCCTCCCATATTTTCCCCAACTGTATACTGCCTATGGAATGTTTTAAAATAGATCTTAAAAACTCTTAAGAATGTGTATTGAAAAGAGGTTGCTACTTCAAGAGTAGCAGCGTTTCTACCTCTCTCTCACATATACAGATATATATAGAGATTTTGAGACACACACACAAAACTACCCTACTGTTTTGAGACAGGTGGCGGTCCCTTCACCTTGATCAGCCTACCTACAGGCCTGGCTTCCCCCCAGCCCACCTTTCCAATGTGTAATGTCACGTTACACACCACAGCAACTTTTCCTTTAAGCCAGTTGCCCCAACTGTATGTGGTGGATGAGACTGATGACACTCTGGTTCTTTATACACCTGCTGAATCTCTGTTCCCATTTCTTCCACCAGCAAGCAAGCAAGCAAGCAAGCAATACATGCAACAAATCAAATCATCAGCCTGACACCTTTCCGGCATCCATCACTAGCAATAGATCATCCAAAAGCAGCAGTATTGTCTGTGTAATACCCAGATGTAAAACTACACTGATAAAGATCAAGGAAGTTTATGGACTCCAGTGAAGACTGCGGGTCCATACTCACCTTCTCCACAACTTTTCCTAAAAAGTGTCAATTCCTGGCAAGATTGTCATCATCCAGAGTTTCTTTGCTTTTCTGAATTTCCACACTCACACCCACCTGAAGAGAAGGATGTGAGAACAGGAAAACCTTTCTGAACCCAGCACAAGCTGACGGGTTAGATAAGGAAAAGGGGGAGGGAAAATGCATGTCCTGATTACCAAAAGGGGGAAAAGAATGCCCTTCTTTACGAAACATAAAGAGAAAATACTTCAGTGACATTGTAACCAGATACTCAGAATTGGCCCAACTTGCAACTTTTGATCTAAATTCCTAGTGATCAGACATGTTCTCTCTACAGATTATACAGATTAGTAAAACTGGTCAACCAACTCTATGCGCCTGGAGAAAGATACCCTAATAAGAGACTTGTTGAACTCCAAACTGCATTATGATGACTACAAGTTTCCTGAATTAAACAGCTTATGTAATATTCATTAATTTACATTTCTATGCACAGAAAACTAATTCTGTAGCTTGCATGCAATTAGTACAAGGTCACATGACATGAATTACATCTTCTATAGATATGCATGATTTGTCTGAGTAAAAATTTAGAAGTAAGGCATTTTAACCATTAGAACTGCAGCATATAAAATTAAAAGAGGAAGAAAGAGGAAAGAAAGGAACAGAAGAGAAATAAGGGGAAAATGATGACTAGACGATATCCTCTTGGTAGCATAATACTATCACCCAGCAGTGAACTGCTCATGGGGAGACAAAGTGGATAAATTAGGGGAGGAAGGAAGGGGCAGCGCATCACTTATTACACACACACTCTGAGATAAAAAACTAATTTGGAGCCTATAATTTATTTTCTGTACCTCGAAAATCACAGCGAATGAATGAAAGAGTTAAAAGGGTGATCGTTCTGATTAGACTAACACAGCTGCTACTCTGAAAGCAGTTCCGATTAGATTTTCACACATATACATACAGAAAAAAGGTACAATTTTCAGGTATAGCATTAAGACAGTTGGCTTCTTGAAGCCTAGCAAAGTAGAGCCCCCCAAAAGCACTGCACAAAATAATTAAAGCCATTTCTGAAAACAAAAATTGTATTGTGACATTCCCCAGAGTACAATCTGGACTGCTGAACAGCTGTGTACCCTCAATTTCTCCTGGGGTGCTTTTTGCACTACTTTGCCATGAGAACCACTACTGTCACACAGCCTCTAGCATGTCCATTACTCCCAGCTGAGATATGAGTGGTCTAACCAGCTGCTCCTGAATTATATTACAGAGTGATACCAGCAAATTCCCTGTCCCAGACATGTCCCCAGAAATGTGCACCTTGTACTGCCCAGCTCTTTTCTTCTGGACAATACAAGCTCATACATAATCCATCATTTTATTAATAGAAAATTATATGCACAAACCTTATCGCAAAATGGATTTAGATAAAACAACAAGTTTATTAAGTACTGACAGATAGATTAAGTGATTACAAGTAATCAGGCATAAAAGTCAGAATTGGTTACAAAGAAATAAAAGTTAAAATGCAAACTAATACCTAACTTAACAAGCTAATTGAATTTAAAGCAAAAAGGTTCCTCTCATCATATATTTACAGCAGTCTGGCTGGATTTCAGTCAGTACCCTTCCTCCCCCGCTTCAATGATGCTTCCTTTGTCTTTCCAGTGTAGTACAGATGAGGGGAGAGGGGTAATCTGGGGCCTCTGTTCCTCATTTTTCCTCTCTCTCCCTCTTCTTTGAGAATCATCTTCAGCTGGGGTTCAGGCAGCACAGTCTGTTTGCACAGGAACCTCCAGCTGTTCTATTGCCAAGATGTAAATTTATTGCTCACGCCCTTCTTTCTGCCAAAGAATGGCCACTTACCCAGGTGATAGTCCATTTGCTTATGTTGACCCCTAGCTAAGACATCAGTTTGCCTTCTGCCTCTGAGGAACTGGTTTGTGCCTTCTTTTCTAAATCTGGAATATGTCTTATAGAATAGAATTTTATAACATCACACACAATGTTGCCACATATATTTTACCAGGACAATAATGTTCAGCATATGATGAGTTTTCCAATGATACTCACAAGGCATACTTTATACAAAATTTATCATAGTTTTGTAAAAAGGATGAACATATGGGTACATACAGACTACTGCATGTATATTTTTATTTCAGTTGTTTCCTCGTCATGATGCAAGTAATTTAGAAAGAAACAGAATACTGCATACACGAATAGCCTAGTTATAACTGATTCACCAGGACAATACTCAAAATGACTAGTTCTGAAAGGACAACTGAAAAACAAATTTTGTCAATCCAGGCCCAAATGCTGAAGTGCCGCACAGGGTCAAATTCATTGCAGGGAACGGGTGGAGGAATAACTAAACTGCACCCTGTGCAGCTACAACCAATTAAAAATGTTTGCAGTCATGAAGAAATTATTGGGACAAAATTCTATGGCTTTTGCTTTTCAGCAGGTTAGACTAGATCATATTGGTCCCTTCCAGCCTTAAAAATATATGATTTTAATAAGACTGCAACACAATGATCGTATTCAATCAAAGAGGAGACCAATTTTAAAACACTTAAATTCAAAGCTTCCATGAAGGTACTTACATTTTCAGCACAACTGCAGTGACAGTACTAACATCAATTCTGGGGTGGAAAGAACACTTGAAAGTTGGCACCTCACTCCTCCCACAACAGGTCAAACTATCTTTGCACAGACTCGGGCTCGCAGGACTCCCGGTATGGCTGGAGCTCAGGCTATGAAACACAGTGAGGGGGCTAGGACTCAGACCTGAGCTCCAGCCTGAATGATAAAGCCTACGCTGCTACTTTTAGTGCTGCCGTGCAAGCCCAAGTCTGTAGACCTGGGCTCAGACTTGCTGCTGGGGGTTTTCTGGATTTGGGGGGTTGTTTTGCAGTCTAGACGTACTCTCAGGTAGTTGCTGTATGATGGCTGAAAGTGCTGTGTTGTTGCCATAGTCTGGCAATATGCAGGTAAGTATGGGGGTGGTCTGTGAGGATTTGGGTTCTTCAATCCGTCTCATGAAGGGCAAAGGAGGAAACCATTTTCCAAGGAACAATGACAGGGAGCCTACATACAGTTCATTCTATTAATCAAGGTCAGTTGCTAATAGAAGGAATTTGGCCTGTCTTCATGCAGAAGCAAGTTAAGCATTTCTTAGTACAAGAAGTTTTCTACCTACTTTTGCAGACAATACTCATTGGATTTACACAAAACCTGGCTCCATGAAAGCGGATCCATTTTGGGGACAGAGAGACAACTGTGAAGTCTTCTCTTGTTGAGTTTCAGCAAATTTACTCTCAGATGCTCTAGGCAGGACTGGGGCTGCAACCTATAAATTAAACTCATGACCCTTAGGATTAGTTAAATCTAGCTGGAGAGGACACTGGGATTAATAATGAGATGTTGTCAATTTTCCTTTCAAGAGGTCAAAATGCCAAAGTCTCTCAATGGAGACTGTTCAATGTACACTCAAGAAATCACCCTTGACGTTAACAATTTATGCAGTCATCAATGTCCCTCCACTTGTCTTTTCTGGGAAGATGTTAAAGCAACTCTGGCACCTCCAGGAATCCTCAGATTTCCTTCTCCTCGCACAATTTGGTATTAAGACCTGGACATGGAAGACAGACAGCTCTGGACTCTTGTTAATGATCTCTATTGTGGTAATGGACAAAAAAATATATAAACCTGGCCATTTGTATTATGCTCCTCAGCACATACTGTAAGAAATGAGGTGTGGCTCTCCCTCCCAGCCCTTTTTATCCAAATATTCTATCTTCCACATTGAGTTTTGTTCAGATACAAATGAAAGCAGCAACGGGTTGGTGGTCAATACATCCTGTGCAGCCAACTTTCCCTGCATGGTCCCTTCTCAATTTCCCTAGAATTCATTCCACACCTATGTATCTATCTTAAGTACTTATATGGCCCCAATTACCACAGAATCTGAGCACCACACAATTTTTAAGGTATTTATCCTCAACCCTGTAAGGCAGGGAATTGCTATTATCCTTATTTTACTGATAGGGAATTGAGCCAAGCTTCCCCGACTATGCCCCAGGTTCACTAAGTCTGCTCCTCCTCCTGCGGCTAACCGGACCCCTCCCCCAGGCACTCTGGCCAGGCCCCCCACCTCAAAGAGGAGTTATGTGAATATTACTTGTTTTCTGGGTTTCAGATGTTTAAGTTTGCATTACCTTCAGTCCCTCCCAACACAGATTCCTGTGCAAATGGAGGGGCAGGGAGGGGGACTCAATCTCAAGAAGAGCGGGGTCATTCAAATCCCAGAACATGGAACAGACGAGGAAAGGGGCTCATACCCCTGCAGAGAGAGAGAAAGCTCTTCTAGATCCTAGCACACACACAGAAGGCAGAATTCAGGGCTGACAGGACATCACACTTCCTCGGCTGCCCCTCGTATTCTCCAACCCTTCCTCTCCTCTGCACCCCCTCCCACGTTACCTGAGCCCCTACTATCCATTCCCATTTATCCCCTCCCCATAACATCTTCATCCCTTTCTGCAGGCCCAACCCCCTCTTCCCCTATTACCACCTACTCTTGCACCCCTAATCATCCCTCCCCTCTCACTGAGAATTCCCGGGGTAATTTATTCTCTTTTCAAAAATAGTTATTAAGACCTTCTGACTGTTCTTAGTTTGGAGAAATGTAATCAGAGTACAGCAGAACAAATACAACCTTGATTGACATTTTCCCCGAAGGCTTACAATTCATTCTCAGATTGCTGCCCAAGGCGGGCTTCAAACATCCAAGTTGCAGATTCAGAGAGGTATTAAGCGGTCTCCATTCATCTCAATGAGGTGTTCTCAACTCAAAGAGAATACCCAATGGAGATTAATACAGCCTAAAACAATAGCTCTGAGGCATGGTCTACACTACAGCATTAGGTCAATGACAGCTATTCCGGTCACTTTTCCCACATAGATAAGATTCTCCCTTGTGACACCTCATAGATTGAAGCCTTTTCTGCACTTGAAGGATAACTACACCGCTCAGAGGTTTGAAAAATCCACATCCCAGAGTGGCATAATTAAGTCAACCTAAGTCCTCATGTAGACAGCGCTAGGTCGATAACTAGCTACCGCCTCTTGGGGAGATGGATTGCCAATACCATGGGGAAAATCCCTCCGATTGGTGTAGATAGTGTCTACGCTGAAGTGTAACATTTTAAGTGTAGACAAGCCCTCATCCAAAACTAGCTCCACTGCTGTTTATTATTACCTTTTTTGTAGTGACTTGGTCATTTTTCAATCTACAGGACAGTGCTTATATCCAAGCCAATCAGAATGAATTCTGTGAATACGATTTCATGGAACACAAACAAAAGCTTTACTGAAATTCCAAATATCATCTACCAAGTCTCCTTCCCCTAATTCTGTAGTTCTATCTAAGAAAGCACTTTGTCTGACAAAATTTGCAATCCCCTGCTCCTTGTTACTCATTGTTCCATTATTCTTTATATGTTTAGTGATTTTTTTAAAATGGTATGAATATTTATATCAGGTTTTGAAGTTAAAATTAGAGTGTCATTGCCAAGATTACTCTTTCTGGTACGTCTCCAGCTCATTATGCTTCTTCAAAATTAACTTGAGGTTTAGTAAATTTATTGGCCAATTCTTTTGGCACAGCAGGATATACTGTCCTCCAGACATTTTATCTGTATATATTCAGATTGTTCAAGTATTTCTTTACCTGCTTTACAATAGCTATTGTTACAAAGACTTTGTCCATTATTTTCAAATTGCCCCCATTTTTCATGTTGGGCAGATTTTTAAACAGGAATTAACAAGCTTAGTTTCTACTATTAGAAATTTTCCCAAAAAATATACTTGTGAAAGCCCTTCAGCTTGCATTAACTCATTTTGTTTTCTTGCTGCCCTCCTCTTTCATGGGAAGCCTTGCCTAACTGGATATTCTTGTTTAGCTACCTCACCATTTTTCATTTCCAGAACAGGATTCTTTTTACATTCAGATCTCTTAGAAACCACACAAACCACAATGAGCACGTCTTACTACTTGCGTGAATCTGTTGTGCCTTCATTATGTGTGTTTTGGAATCCCTCCCCGAGCCCTGTTCCACACTTGCGAATTTTCAGATTGTACTCCCCCCCTTCCCCAACCTGACATACTGTGCCAACCCTTAACATGTTCCCATTTTATACACATCTAAACTGAGCAAGTGGGCTGAATGGGACCAGAGAACCACTGGTTCTGTACGGAAAGAGTAGGAAGAAAAGAAGCACAGTAGTCCAAGTACCACTTATCTCTTAACTGGCTGGGATATCATTTAATCCGAACAGTTGTTTCATTAATAAACCAATCCTCTCAGCAGCAGCCTGGTGCATCCATTGAGATCAGGCTTCTTTCTTTGCTCATACTAGGCACTAGAACAACACTGGCTAAGATTGTGTCACACTAATATCTATTTCTCAACAGATTCTTGAAGTCATCCTTGAGATCACTGAATCCCCTGTAGTGTCGTTTGCTTCCATGTCCACTACAGTTAGTGAGACTTCTTAAGAAACAATCTACCCTTCTTGTCACAATTATTCAGGCATCCTGCTGTCTATCTGGGTCACTATATCTTGTGCCAGATTTCTTCTATGAAGTTACTAATCAAAATAACAGAGGAGGAAAGTAGCGACTCCAATTTAATTTTCACAACTGAGCTACTATTAGAGTTTGGTTGCTTCAGTCTGCTCCTTCACAGCAGCAGAATACAAGAAGATAAGGTTAAAGGTTCCAGAGATCTCTCTGCTCATTTTATTTATTCTTCCACTATATTTCTTCTTGCTCCATAATTATGTCAGGTGTTATCTCAATAGGTCCCAGATGGTGTCTTCTCTTCTGCTTCTTCGGTTTGTCCCAGGGCTTGCATTCAATTCCAATGGGCACATCTACACTATGCTTTTTTATCCCAAGTTAATGGATTGTTTTTTACCATAAGGATCAGCAAACATTTGTAGCGTCAATCAAATGTGTAGCGTCCAAACTAGCCTTCCCAGAGGTGTTTACAATCTCAAGTTAACTATCAATTAACCTGAAGTAAAAATCTCTAGAACACACTAATAGCATCTAGTTCTTATATAGTGGTTTTCATCCACAGATCTCAAAAGTGCTTTAACATAGGAGATCAGTATCATTATACATACTGTCCCCAATGGACAAGCCCAGTGACTTCAACAGCTGCAAGTCCCTCTAAAAAAAAAGAAGTCACCATGCACATGTTGCACGCCTGTACTTAAAAATGAACCATATACAACTTTTATATAATACTCCTTAAGATTACAGACAAGCTGCACAATCTGTTCTCTGAAGAGTCCTTTGGTGTCATGGTTGATGTTTTTTACTCAAAAAGATGTCTTCACCTTTTATTACTTAAAAAGAAAAGGAGTACTTGTGGCACCTTAGAGACTAACCATTTATTTGAGCATAAGCTTTCGTGAGCTACAGCTCACTTCATCGGATGCATACTGTGAAGTATGCATCCGATGAAGTGAGCTGTAGCTCACGAAAGCTTATGCTCAAATAAATGGTTAGTCTCTAAGGTGCCACAAGTACTCCTTTTCTTTTTGCGAATACAGACTAACTCAGCTATTACTCTGAAACCTTTTATTACTTGTCAGTGTCTAGGTGCTTCTACCTCTTGGAACTGCTCCAATTGTTTCTCACACACAGGGTAGGTCTCCACTGTATAGTCAACCCAATCTCTTACTTGTGTGTTGCCCCTAATCCAGCTCTCTCCTACCCCCAAAAGCCTCCAATGAGAGTTTAGTGGTGCTTTCAATCTGAGCTAGTTGGCCCATTCTGGGGTTCAGGCTTGTAATCCCTGCCTACTTTGCAGTGAGGGCACAGGCTAGACCATTTGAGTGCCGATAACCATCATCCAATGGCTTCACAAAATTTCTCCCATGTGCTCATAAGGACAGACAAGCTCTCCGACAAGTCACTGAGAAATAAGCAGAGTAGCTCAATTTACTGCAGCATGAAGAAGCAAGAGATATGCCCCCAAAAGTCCTAGCAGCCCACACAGGTGAATGCAGCACCAGTGAGGACGCAGTAATTCAAACGTGGCTTTTACAGTATAGCTACTCACACCCAGGCTAGGTTACCCTGGATGCTCAGATCCAGGTGCTGATCACCCATGTTAACTCTACACTGAAAACATACTCAGAGTGCATTCATTCACAGGTCTTGATGCATGCTTCAGCTCAACCAATCAGTTATTATGGAGGTGCACGAATGGCTCCATAATTAAGGTTGCATTGAGTTTTCTACTTCAAACAGCTTGAGTTCATTAACTTGCATGACACTGTAAGGCCTCTTTGTTTACCCAGGCTTTTGGTGAGGGAGGAGCATAATAAAGGCTGGCACTTGCACATGAGATGGGGGGTACTGCTTGAGTCTGAATAAATCTGACTTGTTAATTTGTGTATTTGGGTGAGGAAAAGCTGCTGGGTTTGTATTTTGTGTGACCGTTTAATTTACTACAAAAATACTTACCAATTTAGAGAATGTTATTTTTATATATATATATATATATATATATATATATATATATATATATATATATATATTACACACACACACACAGAAAAATACACAGGTCAACCACCTCTGCTTTCACACACCCTTCAGACACAGCTTTCAAGCAAAAACCCTTAAAACAAGAAACATATTCCTTCATAAATTATGGTAAGTGTAGTACGGTATGCGTGTTTGATTCTGTTATCCCTCCAAAGCACTATTATCTTCTCTTCCTATTTACTGCTCAAAGTTTGGTTAGACACATGCCTTTATACTTGCCTCTGCTCTACCCTTTCATCATCAGTAATTGTTCATACACACCTCTGTTCACCCAGCTCTACACAGAGCTCTCAAAAGAAACCCAGCCTCACCCACACAAGGCCATAGCTACACCCTGCCCACCAGTCAGCCATGATATTCAGTCACTCATCACTAAGTATAGTATCTTTAATTGCTTTGAAGAATGACCAATCTTCCCTTTGCATTTTTGCTATTCCATCTATTTTTTTATTTAATAAAATAATTGCATCACTTGGCTAAAATGAGACAAATTAAATATATTAAATTAGCTTTAAAAGATTAAATCATCAGCTCATTTTTGCTTAAGTCCACTAATTGCCACAGGATTTGCACTATTGGTCTACAGAGCCAGTACCAACATAGGACAAAGCTATCTGCAGGACTGGGTCCTATTGGAGGAACTTTCCAAAATGTAGTGATGATTTGTTTTGATAACTTTGCAAAGTTCTTTCTATGGTATATTAGGCACTCACAGATCCCTGACCATTTCAAAACAAGTCCTAGGGTAAAGTTTACAAAAGCACCTGACTTGAGCCTTGTCTACATGGGAAAGTTTTACCAGTTATACCGGTATAACTCCCTTTGTTGACAGTCTTATTCCAGTATGAGTGTCTTTTTACATACACTAAACTGAAAAATGGTGTTCATACCATAATACTTGGCTACCCAAGAGGTTATATGGCCATAACCATATCACTATAATTTGTAAAACTTTCCTGCGTAGACAAACCTTGAGTCTGCTAAATCACTTGGGGACTTTTGAAAATGTTAGCTGTAAACTTTATTTGCTTGCTGCTGTTTTTAATTTAACTTGTAAATAACCAGGAATTTGCTCTATCTGATTGCAGGGCAGGAGGATTAGAGTTATACAAGAGAAAGTACAGAATAAATTATGTTAAGGATAGGATGTGAAATGTCAAAAAAGCAAAGAAATTCCGTTAAATTGGAGCGTCTCTCTCCACCTATGCAAAACCCACGAACTTGGGGATATATTTATAAATATTTTTTGCCTATATAATGATAGGCAGACAGTTTGTGGTCACCTTAGCTGTGCGCTGATTGGGCCACAAGCATCCTAGGGTTGAGAACCGCTACTTTAAAATGTTAAATGTAATGTTGCTCTGGAAGTTTGCCATTCTGATCCATAAAAATGGCACTTATTGCCAAAGAAAACAGTCTCACTTATTTCATGAAGGTAGGAAGCATTTGAAGTTTTTCATTAATTAACAGATTTGTTTAATTCCAAGTATGTTTTAATTTGTATGTACTCCATTTTTTGTACTAGCAGGAAATTAGAAAATGGGATATTAACTGTTCAAATTTTAATTACTGCAGAAATAAAGATCCATAACAGGTTCAGAAAAAATGAATATTAACTTCTTGCTAACAATTCTATTTGGCAATTAATTAAAAGAATGCACCAACTGTCTGTCTACCAGGATAAGTTTTTCTACATATTTAGATTATGAAAACTTCATCCATTTTTGAGTAGAGGAGAAAGATGATAAATGGTCCATATTGACTAAACCATGCATTGTAAATTAGTAAACGAAAACCCAGAGAATTTCCATTCACTTTTTAGCATATTGGGAGTTTTTTGTCTTAATGGCACTGTTTTCACTAGTGAATTGGAGGGCCAGATCATCTTCCTCAGTTTGATGTTTTCTCCCCTTTTTCCTATTAGTGAGTGCTTTAGCCCCATTCAGACAGCTGAAATAAGGAATCTGCACTAAAGACTAAACTACTAAGAGTAATACATGGGGAAGGGAGATGTACACAAGAGGAACGCAGACTGGCCCTCCTCCCAAAACACAGCCCAGTTTTGTTGGCCTTCTATCTCCCAAACTCCTTTATTTTCTTTTGCCTTCTCTCCCTACTGCTCTGAATGATCTGCTCTGAAGAGCAGCCTAAGGCTATGTCTACACTACAGATCTTACAGTGGCACAGCTGTAGGGCTGCTGCTGTACCACTGTAAGGTCCCCCATGTAGCCACTCTATTCCAATGGGGGGGGGGGGGGGGGCTTTTCTATCAGCTTAATTAAACCACCACCACCACCAAGCAGCGGTAGCTATGACGAGAGGTGAACGTTTCCCACGGACATAGCACTGTCCACACCAGCACTTGTTGGTGAAGCTTATGTCGGTCAGGGGTGTGTTTTTTCACACCTCCTGACCAACAAAAGTTTTACTGACAAAAGTGCCAGTGTAGATATAGCCTAAGACACACATCTTCACTAGGGGGAAAAAGTGTGTTCTGAATACAAGGTAAAATCCTAGTGAAAATAGCTTGCAGTTTTCACACAAGTTTGCAGGGCCAGTTAAAGTCTAAATCAATCTGCTAACTCGGGGAAAAACTATGAACTGCCTTGTCTGCATAAGAACTTTTACCTTGAGTTAGCAAACACATCTTTTTTCCTAATGAAGACAGAGCCAAAGAGTCCAAGAGCAAGTCAGCTGTCTCCAGCTACAGGCACCTGCACTCCTGCTTCAGTGAAATTGGTCATCTAATCACATATGCACCTAAAGGTACTCTTTGCGTACAGTAAGTGAAAATGTGGCAGAAAGTTGAATCTCATTTTTTAAATTGCATATTTTTCCACAGCAAATGTAGGCACATATTGCTGTTATGGACAGGTACATTTTGTAGATAGAAATCAAAGTAAGATGCATGCTTTCTGTTCAATTTGTGACAACCATAATAATACAGCCTTAGCTATGATTTTGACAATCTCAGTTAAGCTCCCAGTGGACACGTGTTTACAAATCCCTTCACCGCAACTGGCATCCTTTCGTAGTCTCAGAAGAGGAGAAAGGATTGAGCAAACATGGGACAATAACCCCTAATCCCTAAGAGTGTTCCCTCCAGACCAGAGTTGAAGAATACTGGCAGGGTACTGTGTGAAAACTTGTGCCACTCCTGCCAAGCTGGACCTGCTCTATGAATAGTCGCCTTCAGTCTTCATTGTTACAAATCCAACATTTCAAGAGCACTAAAATTTACAATCAAGATTTTTAATATGAACACTTACTGACAGCAAATAAATCTAAGCCCCACACTCATAAAATAGGGAAAAGTCAAAATTAGAAAAAGATCAGACTTTTTACTTCTTAAAGACTTATTTGGAGACGCCACTCTATTATTTTCATGAGACAAGAGTAAGTTTGTCCATTCCTCTGGGTTTTCCAGTTTATAAGATACTCATTTCGTTCTGTGAGAATTTGTAAAAATCCTCTAAATCAAAAGATGCTTCTAAAAAAAAAAAAAAAGAGTGTTTTTGCACTGAAGACTTCTTTTGAAACTACCTTAAAACCAAAATACCTATATAAGAATTTAACATTATACTTGATTAAATGATTTACATGGATTCCCAGCTAACAAGTGCTAGTAAATCTAAACATAAATCTTGACATATAAAGAGAAAAAACTTGTTTTTAAACTAATTTTGTGAAGCTGTTCTGCTCTGCCTTTCATAGACTTACAAAGAAAAACTTCATAAATAGCGGTCATTACATTTGGTCAAATGTTCAAAAAACTCCATTTAATCATAATAAACATCAAGTATAAATGGGACAATTTTTAAAATTAAGAAGTTAACAAGATGAGTATTTTCAGATTGTGTTCCTTGTGTTACTGCATCTCAGAATACAGACAGAGGTACAAATAAAAATATCTTAGAGAGAAATCATTCTAAATAGCGTATGAAGCAACAGTTTTAAATGCTTACACTTCCTTAACTATTTAGAATGATTTCTCTCTAAGGAATTCACTTATATATGAATTTGATGCTGTGTGGTATGATATATAAAAACAGAAAAATAAACACTCCATCTTACTGGCTTAAAAAGGTGAGGTTAGCACATAGTATGGATTAGCTAACCACATACAGGTTACACTAAACACTATGCTCTTAATATCTGGAGTACACATATCTACAGATAAGAATATTTGCTTCCTCCTTCCCTAAACAGAAGGTAGACTTGAAAACATATTAAGGGAAGATTATCTAGATAAAAAGCTTGTGTTTTGAGTGACATTTATGGAATATGCTTTTGGGGGATATAAAAAGGGTCTGGTTAACCCCTTTTACACTTTTTTTTTTTTTAAATTCAAAGGCAAGATACACCAATGGAACTTTTAAAAAATAAAATGCAATAAGTACAACTTTAAAAAAAGTCAAAGTTTTATTACATTTAAAAGTCAGCTAACAGCCAACTGTACATATTAATACTATTTAGCATTTTCTGTCTTCAAAGCACAGATTAACTAATAAATTTGCAACACTCTTAGGTGTGGAAACAGACAGAGAGGGTTCAGGGAAAGTGCAGTGGGCCAAAATGCTCAGCACACAGGGTTTACTAAGCACCTGTTCAGAAAGGGTTCTTTATACCATGGAGAAGTGTGTGAAAAATGCTCAGCAACATGAACAGTGCCTGAGTACTAAGTAGGAGGAAGTGGACCCTGTGATCAGAGAGATAATGGTTACAGGATATATATACACAAGGCATACCCTATGTACATTCCAATGAATACAAATAAATCATGTTATTTTATTTTGGTTGTTTAAAAATGCGTCATCCAGTACCCTGGATGCATACACAAAAACAAAAACAATTTGGACCTATGGAAAAAAACATCTCTTCCAATCCGATCTGATTCCCCTCACAAGGCTCACACACCCAAGCCAGCCACTTATTCATACTATCCAGCCCAAAGATAAACCTGAAGACTTATTTACACATAGTTTTTGTACCACTTTAACTGCTGGTTTCTAAAACATTAAAGCAGTACACGCCCCTAGTGTGGGCAAAGCTATATTGGTATAACTAAACTAGATCAATATAAAGCACCTTTATACCAGAATAACTGTGTCCACATGAGGGGGTTATACCACTTCAACTATGTCAGTTTCCAAACCAATATAGTTATAGCAGTACAGACTGTACAGAAAAACCCTGTGAGAAAGAGAGAAACTTCCAATGGGACCTGAGGTCAACAGATTAAGGCCCTGACTAACCAAGGTGAGAAACAGATTTCACAGTTGAGGACTCCTCACCAAGAAAAATCTGTCAAGGCCCCTTGTGAATAAACCAGGGGATTGCTAGCTCATGTTCCTCAGATCTCAACTGTTGCAGTAATATTACCAAGGCAGAGAAGCAGAGTCTGAGGCACCATGGTCTAGCTGGTTTAAAGCTTTACATGTTTAAAAATGACCAAACCAGCATGCCCAATTTTTGGATTCTCAGTTACCCCAACTACCAACCAGGAGAAATGGTTACCAGAACATACTTAAGAAGTTTTTCTTTGAAAAAACTGAGAACAAGAACTGCCACAAGGGCTGGACACAGACACAAATACACCCAAGGGTGTTAATGAAATGAACTCTCTCAAAGGAAGTTCACCAACATCTCATGTGTGCTGTTTATGCTGATTTACCAGTCTGCAGCTCACTTTCTATCTAATAAAGTGAAAGAAGCTGAAGGAACAAAGCTCAAACCTTAGTTGCTCCGTTAGCAGCTCAAAGCCACATTCTCAGTTCTGAGATACAACCATGCAGAAGCTGTAAGTGACTTGCCCCAAAGTCACTCAGTAACCATAATAGCCAGGATACAAGTCCTGTGACAGACTTTTGACCCAGGAGCAATCACAAGCAGCCTGTCTCAATACTTCAGTTTATTTAAAATAAATTGCTAATTCTGAGATATTCACAAATTCTAAATATTCTTGATGATAAAGGTTCATTTTGTATAGCTATCAGTTTAATCAAATTCATAGAATAGATGATAACCAGATTAAGGAATTTGAGCGGGAATGCTCATTTTCCCTATGCCCTCCACATTCAAGGCCTTTTGAAACACAGGGCAGGCTATCTTTCCTTAGTCCAGGGCTTAAAAATTTACTAGACATCCATTAGCCAGAAACCAATACAAATGAGAAATGAAAAACAGTGAGACGCAAGTGGAACCTCTTGGTGAGATGCTCAGACTTCCCTTCAACTTCTAACCGCTGACAAAGAGGAGAGCAGTAAAAAAAAATTTAACAGGATGGCATCAATGGATCCTGCTCAGAAGCGTCTGCTTTCATATAATGTTCTGGCTAATGGGTCAGGCTTCAAATTTGATGCCCCACTTCCTAGTTCTGCTCAACCAATGGAAAAGAAAAGGCACATTTACTCTTTTCCCCCACTTCACAATGGTATATGGTGGGTGAATTTTTCAAGCCCTACCTCTGCTTGACTGGAGCACATGTATTAAAGATGCTTGTTTCAGGACCAACTATTTAAATGCAAACATTAGCAACTCTATTCATGTACAAGGCAACAGACACATCCTAGTTATACATTTTGGAACAGCTCAAATAAGTGTGAGGAAGAAGCTAGTAGTGTTTCTACACAAAAGAACTGGAAGAAAATACCCTACTTGTGAACATTCCAAAATTCCATATTAGCATTGTCTGCTTGTTTAAATAGTTAGAATAACCAATGTCAATGTCCCCATATCATGTTTCCTCAGAGAAAATCTATGTCCTCAATATTTTTATTACTGTGTTCTGTGAACTAACTATAGTTAGTGCAGAAATTCCATTTATAATTTAAGAGTTTAATGGAAAAATGTCAGAGGTTTTTAAAAGTTTGCATAGAGCTGGTAATAAGAAATTTTCCAAGAATGGGAACCTCATTTGCAGGTTTTCAAAGGTTTCTTTTCCAGTTTACAGTGAGTCTTTCTGAAAAAAAAATCACAGATTGTTTTATTTCCTTTAAATCTATATTGAACAATCCCTTTGGAGGCCTTTGACATGGCAAGAACTCTCCTCTGCAACCCAAGTTCTAAACACTACACAAAGAAGCAAGATTATTATTTACTTTCTTCTCTAGAAGGAAGAAAAGTGGGATACAGACTACCCTTTTTTCCCCCCAAAAGTGGGCACCAAATTAGTTCAGATGCCTAACAAAACACAGCCAAATGAACGATGCCAAACAGATGGACTGTCTGGAACCTTTAAAAAAAAAACAAAAAAACAACCCCAACACATTTGCTTGATTCTGTGGCAGACATTGGAAAAACAGAAAAAACACTTCCAAGATAGATAGGCAAACTGTGATTACATCCTATTTTGCCTTCTGGAGCAAGCATGCACATCATAATCCTTCGGTATGTGGGCAAAGCTCGTTTACAGTAAGCAGCTGTAAATGTTCTTCTCCCAGCTACACGTACATGTGCTGTGCTAAATGTCACTCCCTTTTGAAGTGTGAGGGCACACAAACTACAATCATCTATCACAAAGTAAATCATACCAGCAGACTGACAAATCTAGCATGAAAAAAGCACAGAACTGGAGAGGCAAACTTAGAAGCACAATGTCCATAGTGTAGTTTATAGCACATATATACGCTAGATTATTATCCTTTTCAGTTTATTCTTTTATACACATTGTTTTCCTTATTTGTTTTGAATGAAAGTGGAATTATTTATTGTTTGTATACCACCAGCATGTGATACATTTTAACAGATGGTTTAAGTTAACATGAATAGTGTTATTTAACAAATTCACTGCATTATAATCCATTCATATAAAATATATTTGTCTGGGCACTAACATTGCTAATTGATATCAACACATCTCTGTAAAGCGTTTGTCGATTAACCCACTGGATGAGTCAGAAGATGGAAAAAAACAAATGGATTTTGTAGGCCTCATGAGAAATGGATCATTTATTTTTGGAATTATTTTAGTTTAAACTTTCCTAGAAAATGGAATGGTAGATTTAAAACCTAAAGCAGACTCCTGACATATTTTAAAGCATGTAATTCTTAAACTACATTCGGTAATGCCTGTTATCCCATCTCTTCTTTTAAAACGTTGGGAAACATGTCTAATCTCTAAAATAAGGAAATAAATCTCAATTCCCATGGCTGCTTCACCATGAACAATTAGAATATAAATACCTAAACAGGAGAGAAGAAAACAGAAACTATATTGCTTAACAGTTTTATTCATATAAATAATCTCCCCCCACTCTCCCTCCACCTTTAAACACTGTGATAACTGTTTAATCTGTAAGGAGCTTTCAAACTTAGTATTCAGAAGCCTCAGTTATTTTCCACTCCATCAGTTCAACTTCTTTCATAACTACTATACCATATCTTTGTTTAAAAGATGTAAGAAAAAATTCACTTTGAATCATAAAGCAGATATTATTCTGATGATAACTTGGAAGTGAACTTATTCACAGAGACGGTTAAAACTGTCAAACTGCAACTAAGAACACAAACTAGAATGTGTTTGGCTCTTTTACAGCAGCACAAACCAATGTAACCACAATTAAGTCAGTAGAACAGCTCTCAACTTTCACAGCTGGAAGAGAGAGCATAACTTGATCGACTGCTTTCAAGCAATTTTTTAGTCTCACCCTCATGAGATCTGAACAGGAAGATGGAGCCAAGGTGGGACTTTATTCCTAAATTTCTAAGCCTGTTTTTCAAGTAGTGCAAACCAGCAGTGGTTCAATCTGCCCTTATTCCTTCATTACTTCTAGTCTGCCCTTTACATTTATTAGGTAAGATTAGCCCCAGTAAAAGGGAAAGGAGGAAGATACGGAGTAATAAAGACTGGACAAAATAATGGGAAACACTCTAATGAACAATCCAGTATTAGCCAAAGGAATGGAAAAGATGACCTAAAAGACCTTTCCCATCTCTAATTTCTTGGATTCAATAAAAGTTCGTTTCTGCTGAGAGACTTTTGCCAATTCAAAGAGTAACGGATGTCTCTAACTATACCAAATTACAAGGTAGGCCCCTTATTCTACACCTATGCTACTTCTGCCTCTCACAATCTGGTGTTGTCTTTCCTATTTTAAATTATAGCTATCAAAACAAGCTAAATCCTGAAAGAGAGGTGGCAGAAAATTTCAGACCCAGTTAAATAATGACTCCCACATCATTGCAACCTTCCTCTACCTACATTTTGGGTTTTGTTGTCACACAAGATCAGTGGTGCACATTTAGATACTGGAGGGTTAAGTAACTAAGACCCATCCATGTTTCCAGACTAAAAGTGAGGGCACCGATGCTGCCATTCTAGAATGACTTTACTTATTAAAGATTACTACAATACTGTATAGTAATAACCATACACATTGCAGTTACACTCACTTATGCTTTAATGTTTTGGACCATTACTTTACGACACTACATTTTTTTTAATAGGACAAAGCAAGTAAAAGCGGGTTAGATTGCTGCAGCAAAAGAGGCTCTAGCAAGACTCACCAGGATAGAGTGGAGGCACTAGTAGTCAAAGGTCTGGGGAAGGGACTGAGCTAGAGGATTACTGAATTGAGAGGAATGAGTTGGAGGGAATAAATTATCAGTTCACACAAGCCAAACACCTGGAGGGTCATTTGGGGGGCAGAGGGTCTCAATAAAATGGGCATCCTGTGGGGGAGAGGAACCTAGAAGAGGAGGGAAACCCCCCAGGGCTGGCAAATCATGCAGAACCACTCAGCAGTCTATGAACACCCCCAGGACAGGACTGTGCTGTGTGGCCACAGGTCAGGGCACTGGGGTCTAGCAGCCAGAGTGGGCTGGTGGGTGGACAGGGAGAGGGCTGTGGTCAGAGCCAGAGAGGGCTGGTTGTGGGTGGGGCTGTGGCCAGAGGTCAGGGCACTGGGGTTTAGCAGCCGGAGTGGCTGGTTGGGGACGGGGCTGTGGCCAGAGATCAGAGCACTGCGGTCTAGCACCAGAGGGGGCTGGTCACAGGAGTGGCAAGACAGGGAGAGGGCTGTAGTCCAAGCACTGGATCTGGTAGCCAGAGGGGGCTGGTTGGGGGCGGGCCTGTGGCCAGCGATCAGGGCTCTGGGGTCTGGCAGCCAGAGGGGGCTGGTGGGTGGACAGGGAGAGGGCGGTGGTCAGAGCACTGGCTCTGGTAGCCAGAGGGGGCTGTGGCCAGCGATCAGGCTCTGGCAGCCAGAGGGGGCTGGTGGGTGGACAGGGAGAGGGCTGCGGCCAGCGATCAGGGCTCTGGCAGCCAAAGGGGGCTGGTCAGGAGGGGGGAGGGGTTCTGGCCAGACGTCCTGCGGGAAGCCGGTCTGGGGGCTGCCCCCACCGCACGCGGCAAGGAGCGAAATGCCTCCCTCCTCCCCGACTGCACATGTTGTGACCCCCGGAGAGGGGGCGGCGGCGGCTCCCCCGGGCCAGGCCTGCCCCACCCCCGAGCCCCTCTCCGACGGCGGAGCCGACGCGCCACTTCGAGGGGAGACCGGGAGGGATACAGCCCCTTCTCCGCTGCCACCTCCCGCCGCGGTGGGCTCCTTACCGGTCAGGGCGGCGGTGCCAGCTCCCCAAGCCTTCCGCCAAGATGGCAGCCTGTCCGAGCCCAACCTCAGGCAGCGACTTCGCAAAGTCGGGCGGACAATCCGCATGCGCAGAGTCAGCGACGGCGGCGGAAGGTGGAGGCGGGCGAAAACTATAACTCCCAGCGTGCCCCGCGGGCCCTACGCATGCGCGTGGAGGGGGCGGGGCGGCTCCTGGGCCGCGGCCTGGGCCCGTCGTAGGGGTGCGGGTGTTTCGCCTCTATGGGGATTTGGGCGTTGACTTGGCTCCCTCAGGGGGCGGGAAGGGGCTGAGCCATGGGCACCCCCAGACAGGGATCCTGGGGGCCTCTGTTTGAGCTGTGAGGGATCCTGGAGGAGGGGCTCTGTGTGGGCAGTGGGGACCCCCGGGCAGCGATTATGGGGGGCTCTGTGTGGGTGGGGACCCCCAGGCAGCGATTATGGGGGGCTCTGTGTGGGTAGTGGGAACCCCCGGATAGCGATTTTGGGGGGGCTCTGTGTGGGCAGTGGGGTCTTGAGACACAGGGATCTGGTGGGAGGGGGCTATGGGCATGTTCAGAAGTGCTTTGAACACTTTTCGTACGGAGAAGCTAGAGTACGGTTATTCTGTGAAAAGTGGCATTGAAGGATTCCATTTTTTATCTCTGAAGGCCCAATCCGTCGTCATAATGGCAAATCTCAAAGGAACGTGGCCTTCTTGCAAATCAAGTGCCATCTGGTTTGATTTTTGGCAAGGTACTTAAGGTGGTCTCTATAACAGTATATGTGCAGAATCTAGCTTGAATTGGGGCTTCTAGATGCTGCTGTAAACAATAATAAAAACAGTAAGATTGCATTAGAGATTTCAAGTGTGCTGCTCCAACCAGCTCCAGTATAAAAATATAGCAGCACTGGGCACCTTAGAATGGAGCTAGAAACACAATGATACAGTTTCAAAAAGAGATTTCTGTTCTGCATGGATCTGTGTACCTCATTAGAAAGAATTAATAAAATGCCTTTAGAGCCCTGAAGACTGAAGTCCTTTTCATCCACAGATCTGTTACAGAAGGAGGGAAGCAGGGCAGCCTTCCCAAACACTGCCTACTGTACCACAACCTTCCCCTGGAGAAGTGAGTTGTCTCTATGGCTATGTCTACACTCACATTCCCCCCACTGCATTAGATCCAGCGGGAGCATTGCTGACGTTTAGACTGTGTTGTCTAATTCTGTTTGGAGCACAGTAGTTAAAACACCGATGGACTAACTGCATTACTGCCACCCATGGAGATGCACCATTGGTAGTGCAATCATGGAAAATTTTAAGACAGCTGAGAGTGTAAACAAGGCATAAGAGTGAGAGGATAGTTCAGTCTCCATGGTATGATCAATCCTGGGCTTCTGCTGAGAGCACCAACGAGACTGTCAACTAAAAGTACAGTAGAATCCTTTTTTATGAACTAATTGGAGACTGAGGAATTCATAAAATCAAACAGTTCATAAAACTGAACATCTCAAAATTACAGTAAGTACTGTGCATAAGTTGCAGTATGGTGACATCATTGCTTTCTTCTTGTCCTTCAAACCACTACAAAGCAATTTCCAATGCACTGAAGGTATCAGAACATGAAGGGATGTTGACTTTTTCTTCATCAACATCACTTTCATTATGTGATTTCCTCCCCCTTCCTGCCCCCCCCATGAGGAAAAATGGTTTGTATAACTGGTCATTCATAATATCGGTGTTTGTAAAATTGAGGTTCTACTGTAATATATTGCATGTTCATCCACTGATCTCCAAGCACTTCACAAAAGTGGGTAAGGATCAGCCCCATTTTAACCGATGCATGGAGAGGTTAAATAACATATTCAAGATCACACAGCAAGTCATTGGCAGAGTTGGAAACAGCATCCTGGTCTCCTGACTCCTCAACCTGTGTTAAGGTATTTTTGTTGTTTGTTATGTGTACTAGCATAGACCGTAAGGGCTTGTCTACGCTTACGGGTAGATTGGCACTGCTGCAGTCAATGCAGAGAGTGTCGATTTAGTAGGTCTGGTGAAGACATGCTAAATGGATGGGAGAATACTCTCCCATCGATTTGTGTACTCCACCTCCCCGAGAAGCATAAGGGAAGTAGATGGGAGAGCGTAGCCACTGCAGTAAGTGGATCTAACTATGTCAACTTCAGTTATGTTATTCACATAACTGAAGTTGCGTAAATTAGATTGATTTACCATGGTAGTGTAGACCAGCCCTGAGAGGGCCAATCATTAACCAAGACCCTATTGTGCTAGCTGCTGTACAAACACAGAACAAAAAGATGGTCCCTGCTCCAAAGAGACCACTGCAGACGTCCGGTTATGGAAGCAGTTTTCCTAATAGGGACAGTTGTCTACTTGGGCATTGGACTAGGAACCCCAACCAAATATCACATAAGCTCCTGAGTAGTCATCAGATCTTACCTATTTTCAGTTACTGCTGATCTAGTCTAAATATGAAATAGCAACTTAGCGCTTTCACGTGCTTTCAGACTTTGGAAAGTTGCTGATGAATAGGAATAGTAATATTTGTATTTCCACTACATTTTTCATCTGAGGATTTCAAAGCACTTTATTAACATTTATTAAGTAAGTCTTACAGCTTCTCTGTTAGGTAGATAATTATTATGGCAACTGATTAACATTTTACTATTGCCCTTGTGATTTTGAATTTTGCATTTGTAATAACACAATTTCTTACGTGCCATTCTTTCTGTGTCCGAACACACTCAATTTGTCCCTGAAGATGGAATAATGCTGTCCCACAAGGAAGTGGGTGAATGCTAATTGTTAATTATCATTTGAAATCCTCTTTGGCTACTCAGATATCAGTAGGCACAGATACTTGGCTTCCGAATGGTTGGAAAATACTAACGAAGACTTCAAGGGACATGAGAGACTATCATTTCCAGGAGAATCAATGGGGGCGAAACTAACACATGAGTAAAAAGAAAAGGAGTACTTGTGGCACCTTAGAGACTAAAAAATACAGACTAACACGGCTGCTACTCTGAAACCTAACACATGAGTAATTATTTTGTATGGCAATTGAGCACTACTGTGTTGTTGAACTGCTCCCCAATGCATAATCAGAATGTGGGGAAGGAAATGACACCATCAAGAAAGGTATGTATTTTAAACAGAAAGACACTGTATTTTGGGAATATTGTTTCTCACCTCCCTGCACAGGAAGTTGAGCATTATTTTTCTCCATACGAAATGGGACCTAAAAACATCATCACTGCTCTGCTGAGGCCTCTTTAGAGACAAATTAGGTCAGAAAGAGAGTGCATGCAGTTACAGTGATCTGCTGAGACATGGTTCTCTGTTCTGTAGCTGAGCATTTGTACAGTAGATTCTCTTAGGAACCTTAGCAGTACAGCATGGCCAGAATTCTCAAACCTGCATGTCTAAATATATGCATTTTAACCTTAGAGAGGTAGTGAATTGTAGGATCAGGAGCAGGGAGAGATGTCAAGCCAGAGCCTGAGCAACTGCAGCAGCACCAGCTAGCTAGAAGGGGAAGAGGGTACCTTTACTGACATTTATGAAAGCATCAGGCTGTGCATAGAGCTAGTTCACATTTTTCAGGGTTTTTTTGTTGTTGTTATTGTTGGGTTTTTTTGGCAGAAAAATGACCTTTTCTGGAATTAGAAATTTTTGCCAAAAAAAATTTTCCAAATTTTTTCAATTTTGTTGACAAAAGTGGCAAATAAAAAATTGTCAGTTTTTTGGTTTCTTTCCCTCCCACTTTCTCCCTCTGTCCCCTCTTCTGACCCCCTTTTCAGGGGAGAAATAAGGGAAGGGCAGGAGAAAAAACTCAACATGTTTGATAAAAATGTTTATAAAAACTTTGCAAAATGGAAAACTTTTCCTCTTCTAAATTTGTCGAATGAAAATAACTGATTTAAAAAATAAATATTTTTTTTATTTTCAACCTGCTCTGCCTGAATTTGGTAAGGAGGAGGGGGAGCAGATGACAAATGAGCTCTAGGCTCAAGAAGTTTGAGAATCACTGACTTGCAAGGCAAATGGAAAGCCAGGGTGATGGGGCATTGCTGAAGAATGGTAAGTAATTGAATCTCACAGCACAGTGATCACAAATGTTACACAAACTAAATCTGTGAAAGCTTTGCTGCCTGATAACTGTGGAGGCTTATGGGAGATGAGTCTCAGGCCACAAGACATGGTCATAGCATGGAAACCATCAGCATCTCTGGCTAATTGATAAGGTTGCTGGCATCCTGAGCAAAGAAATTGAGGGCTGAATGAGCAAAGGAGATGAAACAACTCGTTCCCACTTTGGAGATGCTTCTTTCTGGTCAAACTGGAGGCAAATTGGTGTGAAGGAGCTTCCAGTCTGTCTGTGTGGTCAGAGGGCTTCACACTACAAGGCTGTGAATCCAGCACCTTTATCCACCAATACATTTACTCTTTATATTGCTTAAAAGGACATAGACAGACGAGTTGGGACTGTCAAAGAAGCCTAAGGGACTGGAGCACCCAAATCCCCTTGAACTTCAATTCAGGATCATTTGCCTATCTCCATTAGGCCCCTTTGAAAATTTCAGCAAACAGTGAGACGTGCTTTAGAAATGCAGATGGTGTGGAAGGAGGGAGACTTTATCTCATTTTAAAAAAAGAAAAGGAGTACTTGTGGCACCTTAGAGACTAACCAATTTATTTGAGCATAAGCTTTCGTGAGCTACAGCTCACTTCATCGGATGCAGCTGTAGCTCACGAAAGCTTATGTTCAAATAAATTGGTTAGTTTCTAAGGTGCCACAAGTACTCCTTTTCTTTTTGTGAATACAGACTAACACAGCTGCTGAAATCTATCTCATTTTAGACCTCTATTGATTTCTGCCCTAGGCAAGCCTGCAGTTCCCTGGTTTGTTTTGCTGTAAATGATCTACATCCAAAAGGCTAAATCATCCAGTTAAGTTCAGGGAAATGATGCAAAATATATCAACTTTGATTTAAAAAAAAAATTAAGGTTGAAAGTGTGTTTCACTGGAGTCCAGCTAACACCTAAACTCTCAATATAGATCAGGCCTCCTATGAGCTACGGCAGAGGTGGGCAAACTTTTTGGCCCGAGGGCTACATCTGGGGGGGGGAAATTGCATGCAGGGCCATGACTGTAGGGCTGGGGCAGGGGGCTGGGGTGCGGAGTGCAGGAAGG
Organism: Natator depressus; assembly: GCF_965152275.1. Taxonomy (NCBI): domain Eukaryota; kingdom Metazoa; phylum Chordata; order Testudines; family Cheloniidae; genus Natator; species Natator depressus. The sequence continues at coordinate 26,364,849 of NC_134246.1, forward strand.
GGCTCAGGGCATGGGGTTGGGGCAGAGGAGGGGTGCAGGGTGTATGAGGGGGCTCAGGGCAGGGGGTTGGGGTGTGGCAGGGAGCTTGGGGCAGGGGGCTGGGGTCCAGCAAGGTTGCGGGGTGTGGCAGGGGGTTGGGGTGCAGGCAGGGGGCTCAGGGCAGGGAGTTGGGGTGCGGGCTCCGGCCTGGCGCTGCTTACCTGCAGTGGCTCCGGGGTGTGCAGTGGCGTGCACCGGGACCAGGCCAGGCTCCCTGCCTGCCTGCCCTGGCCCCGTGCCGCTCCTGGAAGTGGCCGGCACCACATCCCTGCGGCTCTTGGGGGTGGGGGGGAGGCGGCAGAGGGCTCCGCGCGCTGCCCTTGCCTGTGGATACCTCCCCTGAAGCTCCCATTGGCTGCAGTTCCCTGGCAATCCTTTGGGCCGTAGTTTGCCCACCCGTGAGCTATGGTAACACAATTAATAAATAATAATTTCAAATTCTGAACAAATATTCTTCACCTTTTAAAAACCTGAAATATTAGACTGTCTGGAAATGAACACTTCAGGGATCCAACCATTCCGAAAGCCTTAAAACCCTGCACAATTTGCTCTCCGTATCCAACCTTAACTTCATTCTGGGGCAGCAATTGGTTCTACAGCAAATACCTTGGATACTGAATCACAGAGTTAAGACAGTACTGATGCCAGGAAACAGTGAGCTGTTATATTTGTCCCAGCACCTGCCCTTAACGTACCAGATGCGGTGCTCACAGTTTACCAGATTGGATTAGGGAAAAACCCATATTAAGCTAAACTTGCGACCCCAGGTTCAATCCTCATCTTCATTGAGCTTAGCACAGCTGTGAGCAGAGATGGTTCTAAGCCACCTTTAAACTTCCCCAGAACCTGGGGCTGGCTAGGAACCAAACCAGCCCCTGGTGCAAGAGGGCTGCTCTAATTTACAGAGGTTAAACCAGAGCCTAGTTGAATGCCTTTGCTGAGGATCCCACATTGGTTTGAATGAGCCCTTATACCAGTTCCATTGACTCCAGCAGAGAATTCTCTTCTGGTTCTTTTTTCAGAGTAGCAGCCGTGTTAGTCTGTATCCGCAAAAAGAAAAGGAGGACTTGTGGCACCTTAGAGACTAACCAATTTATTTGAGCATAAGCTTTCGTGAGCTACAGCTCACTTCATTGGATGCTTGTTTCACTAGCTGGAAGTCCCTAGACATGAGAATGAATCACTTGAGGATATGCAACAAAAAGCCAGCCATTTTTTAATCCTTGGATCACCTCTGCTACTTGTATCAGGCAGTGGCATAAAAGAGAAAGTGACAAGTGTTTTGAGCATAGAGGCTCTTATCTAAATTGGAGACAGTTCCTCTCTTACAAGGTCTTTGAAACAAAGGTTACCTCTGCCCTCTGTTGGGGAGTTACTAATGGGAAGCAGCAGCTACTCAGAAACACACACACAGAATCAGAATCCGGTGGAATGAGGATCTGTGGTATAGAGAAGTCCTGATTAGGTGGGCTGTGGTGAAATCCAGCTTCAATTACATTTGGCAACAGGTTTGTACCTAATTTAACATGGAGGGACAACTGTTACTTTTAGTTACACCATTGTAAATGTAGACTGACACCAATGAAACTGATGAAAGTGCTGCAGATTAGCGTCAGTGTATCTGGGAGCAGAGTTTGGTTACTTATGTTATTTATATTGAAAAACCTAAAAGACCCAGTCAGGACTGGAGCCCCATTGTGAGGATGCTGTGCAAACTCATACAAGCTCCAGTTCCTCAAGATAAGCAACATATGAAGGATATTGGAGATGGTTATATTCAAAATATGAACAACTGTTACATTAAATACTTTTGTGAATACAGTATCGTGTGCACATAATACATTACATACCAAAGCACTGTGTTAAAAGAACATTAAGATTGCAAAGTCAAGTACTTATAAGTTAGGAAATGCCAGAACTAAGGTGCTTGTGCAATACAAATTCGGCTCCTTTGTGTGTATGCATTATAATAGTCTTTAATCAGCTGATCAGACACTAGTATTCCCAGAGAACCCCTGCCTCATTCAGTGCAAAGGATGGACAGTTCTCACTGAATGGGTAGCTATTCAATATTTCCTTTTATCCTCATTATTTAGTGTGTGTCCACTGAATAAAAGGAAATGTTGCATAGGTACCTTATTTACTGCATCTCATCCAAACCCTGCACTGGGTACAGAACTGTTAATTTTCTCATGTGCGTTTCTGTACTGCTCTCACTATAATATCTGAGTACCACACAAATAAATGAATTTATCTTCATGAGATGAGGGGGTATTAATATCACCATTTTATTGAGGGGGAACTGAGGCACAGAGTGTGAGGTCAAATGTGTCCACTAATATTGGGTGCCCCAGATGTCTCAACACAAGCACCCAGAAAACGAGGAACACCCAATTAGTGACCCCTAGTGCAGATTCTGGTTTAAGTGACTTCCCCAGCATCACACAGGAACTCTGTGGTAGCTCTCATGGGGGGGCATTTAATTGCCTTAGTCATGAGAACATCCTGTCTATATTACTGCAGTAGTCCCTGCTTCATTCACTGCACAACCCTGATTTGCTCCCAGAGCACAATCCAATCCTGTGCACTGAATGTGGCGGGGGCCCTGTGGAAAAAATAGTGTATGGTTATGGAATTAAAGACTATCATAATGCACAATATGTTTCTTATAATGCACATCATGCACCATATGCTTTTGTCAAATAAGTCGTTGCACTCAGCACAGGGGTAACTGGGTGAAATTCTCTGGCCTGTGGTATACAGGAGGTCAGGCTATATGATCTAATGGTCCCTTCTGGCTTTAAAATCTAGTTAGGTATGAATGAATCACAAGGAAGCCAAATTAGGGTTGGCAGGGTAACCTTAATTTTAGCATTTTCTAAGCGCTGAGTGCTTGACTTTGCAACCATCGTGTTCTTTTAACATAGGTTTTAAAAAAAACGTAATTTCCTAAATTGTTAAAAAAGCAAACTAAAAAACCCAGAAAGTTCATCATGTGGAACTCTACTGATCTTCACAGTCATTAGTAGGGTTGGGATCTTTAGATTCACAGTACAGGCCTCTGCCATTTGAGCCAATGGCGTAACTGATAAGAGTAGTAGGCTGTTATCCTATATGTGGCTCAGCCACTAGAGCAGAATGAGACACACTCTGCCAATGAGTGTCACAACTATTTGCCACAGAGCACAAGAATATTGAGGCATAGAAATCCTGAGTTTGGTTTCAGGTTCTGGAGAGGAGTATGCTCTAGAGTGGTTATAGACCTTTCTGCTCCTGTCTCTTGGACTCTTGTCCCAGTCCCTATCTGCTCCTATCTACAGTACAATGGCTCCTGCCCCAGACCTTCTCTGCTCCTGTCCATCTCTCCATGATGGTTATCCCTCCCCCCCCCCTTATCAAACCCACCTGGAACCTGTTCTTGTCCCCCTCTGTTCCAATTCCCACCCCCAACTCCTGCCCCTTATAAGCAACTTTAAGCTACTGAAAACAGGGTCTTATAATGGAATGTGTTAGATAACCTTTCTAATAGATGGGCCTGGTAGCTTCATCAGATGTACCTGTCTGCTCCTCAGCCTACCCTTAATCAGTTGGGTAATCTCTCATAGTCCTCATGGAAGAAATGAGTCTTGTGCTGGAATTTGAAGGAACAAAGATGCATTAAATCATGTCAGTTTGCTGGCCTTGCCGATTAGTTCATGGAGAGCATTCCATGCATAAGGGTCACCGTGGGAGAATTCACAAAGACACTTGTTAAACAATAATTGACTGACTGCATATTTGCTGGGGAGGCTGTGGACTAGAAGACTTGCAAGGCAAATCCTAGACCTATGTGCACTATGAAGTTTACAGATTATGTGCCCACACATAAGGGAGTCTCTTATGCCCCTGCACAGGCTACCAGACCTTGGATCCAGGCATACAGAAGTAGATGCTGTATGCTGCTATTTGTCCCACTCCCAGAGTAGGTAGGCAGGGAGTGGATGGGGAATTATCACAGCCTTGGCTCTGCTCCCTTTGTGCTAGCCTATATAGCCATAGGTGCTGGAACTTGGGATGTGGGGGGTGCCGCAGCACCCCCTGGCTTGAAGTGGTTTCCATTATATATGGGGTTTACAGTGTGGTTTAATGGCTCTCAGCACCCCCACTATAAAAATTGTTCCAGCACCCCTGTGTATAGCTGAACCAGCACAGGGATGTTCTAATTTGCTACAGATACAGACCAGTTTATTCTCCATTGAGGCAGCAGGGAGCAAGGGCTGGGATTTGTGTCTCAGAGGATTTGTGCTAGAGATACTGGCATGCTCACCCAATCAGGGAACTGAAACTGAACCCTGTGACTTAAACGACCAGTCATGGAGTATCCACTGCAGCTCTGACAGCAAATACTGAATCCAAAATTCTCATAGGGAACTGACTATGATCCATTAACAGAATTAAAAAAAAATAGCAACATAATGTAGCAAAAGCTTTTGAAAAATGAACACATCTGAGGAAATACCCTCTGCTTGCAGCTATTTCACAAACAAAAAAAGAGGCTAAATCTATCAGATAAAATATTAGTTGCAATCTATTCTCTAGGCTTTACCTCTGATGCTTGTGAAAAGCGCATTTCACAGAGCAAGGTAAAGGGAACAAAAGCAAAGCCAATGTAAACGTGCACAGTATTGCCTAATTGGCCTGGTTCATTACAGGGCATTTTGTCCCCCATAGAGCTGCAGGCATTGGCTGTTAATGAATGTAGGAACCTAGGCTAGGAGGACCAATGATCTGGTCTGGTCTGACTGTCCCCTGAACCTCCGCTGCAAACACACTCATTCATAACAGGTTAGCCAATTAAAATACATAACGACCAAGTCTAAAGTTCAAAACAGACCACTGACTTAATCTGCATGCCTTCAGATCAGCCATTAGCAATTGTTGAATCTGCACTTTCACCACTTGCCGGAATAGCATTCTTAGGGTCTCTGGCTTTTTAATTATTGACCACTTTGATCCATGGGTGATCCATCACGGTGACCAGTATGGTATAAATGTATGATAGATGAGCTAGTTAGACAGACTAATAAAATCAAGAGATGGGGAAGGTAGCTGTTGTTCTTTCTCCTCAGAGGCAGGAGTTTCTGAAAAAAGCAAATCAGATTTGCTTTGTTTGAACCACTTGACCCCATTGGATCTGTAGGAATTATATAATAATATTATGTATTACTTAGGCCTGGCATACACTTAAATATTATACTGGTATAAGAGTAGCAGCCGTGTTAGTCTGTATTCGCAAAAAGAAAAGGAGGACTTGTGGCACCTTAGAGACTAACAAATTTATTTGAGCATAAGCTTTCGTGAGCTACAGCTCACTTCATCTGGTATAGTTATGTTTGTTAGGTGTGTTAGTTTTTTAACTGACATAGATATGGGGGTAGAAGCCCTACTGTGGATATAGTTATACAGCATAACTGTGCTTATTATACTAATATATCTTATGCCTGCTCAGGGAACCACTGTAAGGTATATCGGTATAAGCACAGTTTTACTGGTGTAACTGTGTCACACTAGGCAGGGTTTGCCAGTTAACTATACTGGTATAATTATACCAGCAAAACACCTCCTGGTGCAGACAAGGCCCTATATAGTACTGATAGCATGCTAGGTACTTTATAGACATGCAAAGCCTCTGTTCTCAAGAGCTTACAATCTAATGTCCTGATCCTGCAAATATTTTTGCATTTGTTTAACTTTATGTAAGCTGTTGGGGCGAGTGGAGTGGAGCAAACCTCCTCGCTCAAAACCCGCTCCCCGCCAGGTGGGTAGAGCGGGTGGGGACACGGAAGCGCCCATTTTCCTGGGGCCCTGGGTTGGCCCAGTGGCTAATCCGCTACTGGGAGGAGGGTGAGCGGGCGGCCAGCGGCGGCAGAGGAGATCTTCAAAAAAGGCAGGCCCACCACCTGGGGGAGCCAGGCCCGGCGTGGGGCAGTGGGACCTGGAAGGGAGCCATGAGCCATGTGCACTAGAGAGCAGCATCTCCTCCAAGAGCTGGGTGCACCACCTGGGGCTCCGGGGAGCCCATGGCCAGAGGGTCCATCCATCGCCCCCCGCAAGGCCAGCTGCAGGGCGTGGTAGGAGGCGGCCCCCCCAATCCCTCCTGTACTCCCAGCCCTACCCCATAATTGCCACCCCCATAATTGCCCACCCACCCTGAGTCGGGGGCCCACCCAAATATCCCACGCTGGCTACACTGCTGCTTTACGTATGTGAGTATTCCTGTTGATTTCAGTGGGACTGCTCAGAATGTAAAAAAAGTGAAGCGTGTGCAAAGGTCTTTGCAAGATTTTGCCTGTGTTCTGCAGGAGGTCAGACTAGATGATTATAATGGCCCCCGCTGCCTTTAAAATCTATGAATCTCTCTGAAGATCAGAGCTTAAAGACTCAATCGTATAGCCTCTGCTCATGGCAATGGTTCAACTGACTTCATTGGGACCACTCTGGTAAAGGCTGCAGGATCAGTCCCTAAATGTCTGCAGAGCAAAAGCTATTTGCGAGCAAGCTTTGATTTAGCTAGGTTGGGTAATAATAGCAGTGAAGACAGCACAGCAGGGGTTTCAGTAGCCCAAGCCTGGAACAGGCCCTAGGTATGTGTTTGGCTCCCTAGGCTGCTCTGAGTCCATGTTGTGCTGTTACCCGTGTTTGCTGGACTGAAGCTAGCTCAGGTAGAGTAACCTGTGCACAGCTTTTGCTGTGTAACCATACCCAAAATTAGACAATATAAACAGCTGAATGGTGGGGGAACAGATGCAATATAAACGCAAAACCTAAAAGTGACACAGTCTGGCATACATCTTGTTGGCCTCACAATTTTGATTGAATGTTTTATTTGTGGTTTTTGTTTGTTTGTTTGTTTTTTTACTATTTTTAAATATTGAGTGGACATTGGAATGTAAATGAAGGCCCTCGGACTGTAAAGCCTTCACAATGCGTAAAGTTCAGCATATGTGTAATAGTGCAGTTGAGTGCAGTTAAATGGGGTGGCTCACAGTGGATAAAGTTTGTTACCTAATCTTTGCAGAACCGGGAACTAATCAAATGGCCTCTTCTGGACTGTTTGTTTTGTTTAAAATATTTTAACTTAAACTCTGTTTCATCTGGAGGAGGCATTTTGTACTTTAAGCCTTTAACCTTTGCCTACTCTATTATTAATAATATGATGTATGGTGCATGGGCTTTTTTTCTTTGTTTTATGGTTATTTTGTGTTTCCTTTTACCCCTCGGTTTTTAAATTTATAATCATTCCTGGCCCTTAAAAGTAGGTGATCTTGTGATTAAGGAGACAGGATCTTGTTGGGAAAAAAACAGCATGTGATCTTACAATGAAAGACCAAAGGTTGTCCAGGTTGTTTTCATAGTCTATCATTTCACAACTTTTGGGTGGTTGACTTTGCGGCCTTAATCATCTGTAATTGTTTTAAATATTATTATTTGTATTACAGTGGCCCCTATCAGGATCCTGGCTCTATTTTGCTAGGTGCTGCACATAGAGGCAGACATGTTCCCTGCCCTAAAAAACTTACAGTCTAAGGGCCAGATTTGCAAAGGTATTTTGGTGCATAAAGATGCAGATAGGCACCTAGGGGTTTTCAAAAGCACCTATTCAGGATAGGTACCTTGAGTGTTAATCCACAAAGGATTTTAGGCACCTAAATCCTGTTTTTAGGCATCACTGTGAGACACAAAACTCCTGCTTGGTTGCTGCCTAACCCTGTAACTACCTACATTCATTCAGTGCCTAAGTTTTTGCAGGTTTTTTTGTTTTTGTTTTTTTAAATTTCAATAGGAGTTAGGCACCTGGCCCCTCTTTGCATCCCTAGATGTCTAGCTAGAACTAAAAATCTGGCTGTAGGGCCCTGCTCGCAGGTGCTTAATTTATTCCTATCTCCCATAGGGCCCCGCTCCTGCAAAGGGAGCCAAATTTGGCAACAATGCTCAACTTATGGGGGAAAATTGTGGGGGGTGGAGCAGAGGAGCGATGTCCTGAATATCAAGTGGGTTGCTTTAATATAAACAGTCGTGAGAAGTAAGGGGGCCACCAGAGGCAAGGGAGGCGGCCCCTACACGTAGTAAGGGCCCCCGGTAATTCGAGCACGGCCCGTACAGCTGGGTGGAGACCCAGTGATTTCACGGTCCGGCCACACGGCGCTCAGTTGCGGGGTCAGGGACTTTCAGCCCCCGCTACACGAGACACCTGACGCCTGTACGTCTTCCCCTCCGTTACACAACCTGAGCGGGCAGGGCGCGGGGCGGGCACCCCCTGCCCTACATGGGCATCGGCAGCCTCATGCATATGCAGCAGGAGGCGAGTCTATTTAAAGCCAGTGTTGGCGGCGCCACCGCCTCCTCCTGTCCTGCTCCTTCCCCCAGGCCTTGACCTACACTCGCTGTCTGCAAAGTCGGAGCCCCAGCATGTCCGACAAGCTTCCTTACAAAGTCGGTAAGTGGGGGTTTCCCTGAGCCTGTGCTAGGCCCGATCCGCGCCCCGCGGGGCCGTGAAAACCGGTGCCGCTGTGGGCAGAGCCCCGCGCTGCATAGGGGCGGTTCAGTGGCAAGGGAAAGGACAGAGCAATTTCTCCCGTGTCAGTTCCTTGCACCCGGGGGAAACGTGGCGCTCGCTCTGCAAAGGGCGCCGCGCTTTGCACCGACCTCCCTTGCGGCTTGGAGAAGCCCCTCGCTTTGCACCCACCCCCCTTCGCCCCTTGCAGATAGGGGAGGCCCCTCCCTTTGCACCCTCCCCTTCCCTGGCTCCCGCTTTGCATCCCGCATTGGCCCCTTGCAGATAGGGGAGGCCCCTCGCTTTGTAACCCCCTCATTAGCCCCCTGCAGCGGAGGCCCCTCGCTTTGCACCCTTCCCTCCACTGGCTGCCGCTTTGCACCCCCCCATTGGCCCCCTGCAGCAAGGGCAGGCCCCTCGCTTTGCACACACACGCCACCGGACCCCCTGTAGCTGTGGGGTGGGGCCGTTTCACGTACATCACAGCGCTCCCCAGCCAGCCCCCGGCCCGCCTGCTGTCTCGGAGCGCGCGCCGCCTGGGCTGGCAGTGGCCGGACTTCAGAGCGATCCGCGTGGAGCTGCTGAGCAGGCTCCACGTGCCTCCTGTCGGGCCGGGCGGCTCGTGGGATTTGCAGTTCTACCCCGCGCTGCCTGGTGCCCGGCTGGCCCCGAAAAGACTACACTTCCCAGCGTGCCCCTGGCCGCGCGCTCGGGACACACAGGCGACTGACTTGCCCGGCGCGTTGGCGGGTTTCTTTTTGCGTGAGTGTCTTGCTCGCTTCCTAGAGAGGCTGGGACAGGACAGCTAGGGAGGGTAAAAAAAAGTCGGGGATAGGAGATTCGCCCATAAGTTGCTGAGTTGCATGCATAGGTGCTGGAACTAGGGGTGCTCCTGCACCCCCTGCCTGAAAGTGGTTTCCGTCATATACAGGGTTTACACTTTGGTTCAATGGCTCTCAGCGCCCCACTATACAAATTGTTCCAGCGCTGCGGATTGCGTGAAATCAGCAGGAGAGGAAGGGGGTTGTGTGGTAGCTCAGAAGGAACTGAAGAATGGCAGCAGCTGTGCTCCCAGTTTGTACGGTCAGAGCTATGCCTGACCTCCCAGCCTTGGATCCAAACGTTAGGTAAATGATCTGGCTTTGGGATTCCTCTGTGAAGAATGAGATTCTCTACAAGTCCTAAGTGCCTTTCATCCTGAAGGAGGCCAGATGGCTTTATAAACCCAGCATACTGTTGTATCGGCTTTGCACAGCAGTCACTCTGGGGTGGAAGACAGCAGCAGTTTAAAGGATGGGACGTGAAGTAAAGCATCCACGGTTGAAAGTGAAGGGGCAGTTTTAACAAGACAGAATGTAATGTTCTGAACTGGAATTGAAGGTTTTTTTGTTTGTTTTTGTTTTTAAATTGTTGATACACCACAGGAGAAACGTGTGCTAACTTTTGCATCTTTTAGAAATGGGCAAAGGGGTAGAAATGATATAAATACCAGGAAGAGTGAGAAAATAATTAAGTACCTTGAGGTATATTATTTGGCACTGGTGCAACCGCTGCTGAAATACTGTGACCAATTTGGGTGTCCACAATTCAAGAAGGATGTTGATAAATCAGAGGAATCGGAGAAGAGCCACAAGAGTGATTAAAGGACTGGAACACATACCTTACCATGATAGACTCAAGGAGCTCAATCTATTTGGGAGAGGTTACAAATGCTCTAAAGCAGGGGTGGGCAAACTACAGCCCTCAAGTGCCTGCTGGGGAGTGTGGTCTGGGGCTTGCCCCACTCCAGCCGGGAAGCAGCGTTGGGGGTCGCTCCACGCGGCTCCCGGAAGCAACGGCATGGCCCCCCTCCAGTTCCTATGTGTAGGGACCGTCAGGGGGCTTTGCTCTGCACGCTGCCCCCACCCCAAGCACTGCCCATTGCAGTTCCCATTGGCCAGGAACCACGGCCAGTGGGAGCTGCAAGGGTGGTGCCTGCGAATGGGGCAGCACGCAGCAGAGCCGCCTGGCCATGCATCTGTGTAGGAGCCGGAGGGGGGGACGTGCCGCTGCTTCTGGGAGCCGCTTGAGGTAAATGCCACCTGGAGACTGCATCCCTGAGTCTCCCCCTGTATCCCTGTCCCAGCCCTGATCCTTCTCCCGCCGTCCGAAACCCTTGGTCCCAGCCTGGAGCACCCTGCTGCACCTCCAGCCTCTCATCCCCAGCCCCACCCCAGAGCCTGCACTCCCAGCCAAAGCCCTCACCCCAACCCTCTTGCCCCAGCCTGAAGCCTGCTCCTGCACCCTGGACACCTTCACTTCTGGCCCCACCACAGAGCCCAGAGCCTTCACCCCCTCCCACGCCCAAACACCAATTTTGGGAGCATTCATGGCCCGCCATACAGTTTCTATACTCAGATGTGGCCCTCAGGCCAAAAAGTTTGCCCACCCGTGCTCTAGAGGATACAATTAAAACCCAAAATGATCTGGACAAACTGGAGAAATGGTCTGAAGTAAATAGGATGAGTTTCACAAGGACTCCTCCTTGTTTTTGCTGATACAGACTAACACGGCTACCACTCTGAAACCTGTCAAAACACAAGAAGTAATTCTTCCACTCTAATCCAGGCTGATAGGGCCTCAACTGAAATATTGTGTCCAGTTCTGTGGACAACTTGGAGAAAGTCCAGAGAAGAGCAACAAAAATTATTAAAGGTCTAGAAAACATGACCTGTGAGGGAAGATGGAAAAAATTGGGTTTGTTTTGTCTGGAAAAGAGAAGACAGAGAGGGGACATGATAACTGTTTTCAGGTACATAAAAGATAGTTACAACGAAGAGGGAGAAAAATTGTTTTCCTTAACCTCTGAGGACAGGACAAGAAGCAATGGGCTTAAATTGCAGCAAGGGAGGTTTACATTGGAAGTTAGGAAAAACTTTGTAACTGTCAGGGTGGTTAAGCACCGGAATAAAGTGCCCCAGGGAGGTTGTGGAATCTCCATCATTGGAGATTTTTAAGAGCAGGTTAGACAAACACCTGTCACGGATGATCTAGATCAGTGGTCACCAACCAGTTGATAGTGATCGACTGGTCGATCCTAGAGGATCTCCCAGTTGATCGCAGTCTCCGGTGGTGCTGTGTGGCTGAGGCTAATGCAGAATCCCTGCCTATCCCGGCCCCATGCCACTCCCAGAAGCAGCCAGCGTGGCCCCAGGGGCGGGAGGGCAGGGGTTTCCCTCTGTGCGCTGCTCCTGCCTGCAAGCATCGCCCCCGCAGCTCCCATTGGTGGGGGTGGTGCTTGCAGGCAGGAGCAGCGCACGGAGCCACATGCCCCCTTCTGCACCCTGAACCTGCACCCGAAGCCCCAGCCCTGACCCACCTCCCAGAGCCAGCACCCTGTACCCCCTCCTGCACCCAAACTCCCTTCCAGAGCCTGCACTCTGCACTTCAACACTGCCTCAGCCCGGAGCCCCCTCCTGCACCCAAACTCCCTCCTACAGCTTGCACCCTTCACCCCCTCCTGCACCCCAACCCTCTTCCCCATGCTCAGCCCAGAGCCCCCTCCCACACTGCAAACCCCTAGCCCAGAGCCTGCACCCCCTCCTGAACCTCAACGCCCTACTTCAGCCTGGCGAAAGTGAGTGAGGGTGGGGGAGAGCGAGTGATGGAGAGATGGGGGAATGGAGTGAGTGGGGTGGGACTTTGGGGAAGCGGCGGGGCCTTGGGGAAGGGGTAGGGTAGATCCTGGGTTGCCCTTAGATTCAAAAAGTGATCTTGGGCATAAAAAGGTGGGAGACCACTGATCTAGATAATACTTAGTCCTCTCTTAAGTGCAGGGGACTGGACTAGATGACCTTGCGAGATCCCTTCTAGTCCTAGGATTCTATTTAGCTTAACAAATAGAAGATTGAGTGACTTGATTACAATCTGTACGTAGCTACATGGGGAGCAAATATTTAATAATGGGCTCTTCATCGTAGACAAGAAAGGTATAACACAGTAGTTTTAAAATTTTTCATTTGCAGACCCCTACAAAATTTCGAATGGCGGTGCGGACCCTTTTGTAAATCTTATAAATAGTCCTCAGGGTCCATGGAGCACAGGTTGAAAACCACAGTTCTGTGGTAATGACAACCTTTTGTGGACCCCCAGGGGTCAATGGACCACAGGTTGAAAGCCGCTGGTATAACACAATCCAATGGGTGGAATTTCAAGCTAGTTAAATTGAGACTGGAAATAAGGTGTAAATTTTTAACAGTAAGAGTAATTAACCATTGGAACAATTTACCAAGGGATGTGGCAAATTTTCCATCACTGGCAATTTTAAAATCAGGTTTGGATGTTTTTCTAAAAGATAGTCTCTAGGAATGATGTGGGTAAATTCTCTGACCTGTGTGATATAGGATGTCGGATGATCACAATGGTTGCTTCTAGCTTTGGGATCTATGACTATTAAAAAGAACAAACCAGCCTTTCCACCCTGCTGTGGTGGTTTAGTGGAAGCCAACTGAAGTGCTGTTTCTGTCAGCAGTTTTGCATCTCAGCCCAATTTAAATCCACTGTTACTTGTGTTATCATAGCACCTGCAAGCCCTAATCATGGACAAGGACCCCATTGTGCTAGACCCTGTACAAACAGAACCAAAGGATGGTGACTGACCGTCAAGCTGCCAGTCTCTCATTATCTGCCACACTTGTTCAGAAATCTCTCTTGAGCTCTTACTGTCTGGTCAGAGTCCCCATGAAACAGGACCTCAACTGGCATTAATCACCTGGGCTCAATTCCCCTGGCGTTTCCCCACTCCCAAGCAGTCAGTAATGGCCACGGTCAGAGGTCCACAACATACAATATAGGCTTTAGCACAAACAGAAGTTACGGACTTAATTCAGGAATTATTGGGTAAAATTCTCTTTGGCCTGTGTTAATACAAGAACTCAGAGTAGTTAGCATTTCTCAGATGTGGCCATGACAACTTCCTGGGCTGAGATTGGGGAACGGGGGAGAACATCGACCTCTCCCCCTCCCTCCCTGTTGCTCCTCGGTGTGCCGCCCTATACCGCCTCTGGAGACAGGTGGGGCACAACGCTGCAGGAGCAAGGTGAGTTCTTGACCCACCTTGGGTGAAGTGGGCAGTGCGGCTCGGGCTTCAGCCCTGGGGTAGTTGGGCGGCAGGTTCCAGCGACGGGAATTCAGGAGCCTGGTTGAGGGGGTTTGGGCGCAGACTCCTGGCTCCAGCTGTGTGGCAGCAGGCTCTGGCCCCCAGCTCCAGTACCGGGCTCCAGCAGCACAGCGGCAGGAGCTGGCCTCTGGTGCTGACCCCTGGCCTCAGCGGCCCGGCTCCGGCCCTGGGCTCTGAGCATGCTGTAGCAGGCGCTGACCCCCAGCTGCAGCCATGTGGCCCCCTGGCTCCCCCAGGCCCCACCTCCATCCCCCCCTCACCGCTGGCCCCTGCTGCCTTCCCGTTCAAACCCTCCCCCCATCCAGGGCTTAATTTGTCCTGGAGCTTGCTAAGAAAAGTGATATTAACGAACCTGAAAGTATCACTTTTCACAGTACACTTAGCTAGCTGGGAGGCTGTGATAAGTGATATTAACAAACATACAAGTACTGTATCATGTATCACAGCCTCTCCGCTCGCTACTAAGTGTGCTGTGAAAAGTGACATTAACAAACATACAAATATAAGTTTTCACAGCATTATTTTTATTATTGAATCTGCACACACAAAAAACCCACCCTACATAAATAAATTACAGTTATTTGGATGTGTATATGTGCATATTTATTTGTTTTTCCTAAAGTTAAGTATTTTAGGAAAAAGTGACAGTGCAGCCACCAGCAAGAGTTGGTGGCTGAATTCTGAGGCCATCAAAAAACCTGTTGAGAGAACCTCTGGATTAGGTGATCACAACGGTACCTTCTGGCCTTAATCTAGGAATCTGTGTATATTTTACTAACCGAAGGAGGAAGAGAAGTGACAAGTTGCTGATGACACAAAATTCTTTAAGTTAATCAAGATGTGAGACTAAGGGCTTGTCTACGTTACCCGCTAGATCTACGGGCAGCGATCGATCCAGCGGGGGTCCATTTATCGTGTCTAGTCTAGAAACGATAAATCAACCGCCGAGCGCTCTCCCGTCATCTCCGGTACTCCATCAGAGCGAGAGGCGGAGTCGACGGGGGAGTGTCAGCAGTTGACTCACCGCAGTAAGTAGATCTAAGTACGTTGACTTCAGCTACGTTATTTTCACGTAGCTGAAGTTGCGTAACTTAGATCGATCCCCCCTCCACCCCAGTGTAGACCAGACCTAAAGAGTATTGTGAAGGGCTCCTTAAGAGCCTGACTAAGCCAGGTAACTGGATAACAAGGCGGCAGGTGACACTCAGCATAGGCCAACAATGCAAGGTACTTAGGAATAACCTGTTGATGTGATTTGTTATGGAGAGAATTGCCTCCGTAGGCAAGATTGGCACCAGAGCTCTGATTTTTGAGCCCTGTTCTCTACCCCGTGGATTTAGGGTAGAAGAACTCTTGACAACTTCTATGAATTCTCTCTCTAGTGTAAAATTTATTTGCACAGTTGAGTAAATTACTAATTTTTTTTAGTTGTAGGACTTGGAAAATGACACTTTTGAATCACAGGGTCTAGTAATCCTACCTAGGCTTGATCTTGTTATTTTTTTTCTTGGGTGGGGAAGTTGGTCATAACAGCCGCAAGGGATGTGGAACTGGGCCCTTTTCAACTCGTTAGGCCTCTTGCATGAGGTATTCTTACACACACACATCCGTATGCTCTGAAAATAAATCCGCGCACTCAGTTTTAGACCCGTGGGCTAAAATTTGTGAATGCAAATGCTTACAGGAAAGCTTGTAAGTGAAAAGGGTTGGTAATATTGAAAATTGTGTCACTTCTAATTTACATACATAGAGAAGGGCCTTAAATGCTTGGCTTTAGGTACATTTGAAAGCGCGTGTTCTAAAACTTTGCTGAAGAGGCTTCCTTGCATAAAGACCTACACAACGCTAGGCAAAGACTTTAGGAGCTGAAGGGGGGGCTGGGCCTCCTCTCTCTCAGCTGCTTCTTCATGTCGCGCTTGGATGTCCCTTCATGGATCCATAGCAGTTGCAGCCAATGCCAACCTGCACGTGAGTGGATACTGTGGTTTTATGCATTTGAGCCCCAATCCAACCACATGTCATCCCTCTGTTGCAGCTGACATCAGCCTAGCAGAATGGGGTCGCAAGGCCATCGAGATTGCGGAGAATGAGATGCCAGGGCTGATGAAGATGCGGGAGATGTACGCAGCATCGAAGCCACTGAAGGGAGCGCGTATCGCAGGCTGCCTTCACATGACTGTGCAGACTGCAGTTCTGATAGATACTCTGGTGGCTCTGGGTGCTGAGGTAAAGTATTATCTCGGGTTTCCTCTTCACGGTGGCATGAATATTGGTTTTGTTTTATGTCATTACACCAGGAAATCTTAGCAAACAGCTGCAGTCCCTTCTGAAAAGACTACTGAAGAGACTGTTTGCAAACAGATGAGGTGCATCTTCTGTTTCCCTTCAGAAGCTTTGCCTTTCTTCTCTAGAATCCTAATGCCAGTGCCCATTTCAGCCAGGAAGGGGTGCTCGTGATCTCCGTAACCTGTTCTGGCATGAGAGCCATCATGTACCCACCATGGCTAAAGGCCGCTGTCAGATCAGGGTCCTGAGCCATGACATCCAGCACTATTATCAGGCTGCTGGTAACACCGAACCTCAAGTGGCTGCCTCCAAAGCAGATGAATCTGCATTAAAAACTAATCCTTGTCACCTGAAGATCAACAAACAAGTTTCTGAATCCATCTGAGTGCAGCATCTGGCTTTCAAACTGGGCATGACAGTGTTAGGGAGGAAAGGAGAGTCCAGTGAATATAGTGCTAGGCTGGGATTCTGGAAGCCTAGGTTGAATTCTGTGTTTGACCTTGAGCAGGTCACTTGGTTTCTGTGTGCCTCAGTTTCCCATCTGTAAAATGGAGATAAGAGCACTTCCCCTTCCATCAATGCGGTGCTGAAGATACATTCTTGATTCTGAGCAGCTGATGCCATGGTAACAGGGACCATACAAGAACCTCCAACAGAGAAGTGTGTTGTGATTTTTTTTTTTTTTTTCAGGTTGCAAAGGGTGCGTAATTGGAAAGTGACCTGTAGACTGTTTGTAAGAGTTTTCTTCCAAGTGTTAACATACCCGTTGGAGACACGTGGAATATCATTCTTGGGTTGTGGGTCCCTCATTACCAGGAACATGGTGACAAATTGGAATGAGTTCAGAGAAAAGCATTGAGGAGGAGGCTGGGTGAACTGACTCTTTGATGAAAGAAAACGGGTCAGATTTTCCAAGATGCTTCCAATTATGCACATAAAAGTGGTGCATACATACCACCTACACATGTGCATCTGAGTGCTTGTTTTCAAGGGCAGATAGCTGCTGTGTAGGCACAAATACGGAGACACTTAAGGGTTGATACTGCAGCCTATACTTGCGTGGGTCATTCCAGTGACTTTAATGGGACTACCTGTATAAGAATTGAAGGATTGCCTCCCTTAGTGAGCTAATTAGTTTGAGTAAGCATGCAGAAACTCACCACTGTGCTCGTTAGAGAGGGCAGTAAGAATAAAAGCAAACAGTCTGTTCAGCAATGACTTGTGTGTCTCCATTATGCATAGGAGATTCTAGAATAGGTTGGTGCATGAACATAAGCACACAAACACTCTGTTCAGTGCAGCCCAGCTACGTTATGGTACTCTTCTAGTTGCCTGATCTAGTTATAATGAGATTTGTTTGTGGAAAGCAATTAGGCCAGCAGGAAAAGCAGAGAAGAGCTGGGTGAGCAAAATCTTAAACTCTTCTACTGCACGTGGCATTTCAGCTGCATTTCTGGCTTTTCCAAGTTTCTGCATGTGCCTTGTTTTGTGCTCAACACAACAGGCGCTCCTTGAAAATCTATTCCAGATGTATCCACTTCATACTTTACCTAAACTTTTAATACCCTGCCATATTCTGCATTCTGTGAACATCTATAACTAGGTCCCTACCAAACTCACGGTCCATTTTTGAAAATTTCATGGTTATAGAATTTTTAAAAAATGTTGAATTTCATTGTTTCAGGTATTTAAATCTTAAATTTCACGGTGTTGTAACAAAGCGTGAAAATTATGTATTTAAAAACAGCAAAATATAAACATGTAAAGCCCTTACATCAGCATTTCTCAAACTGGGAGTCCCGACCAAAGAGGGCGTCACAGTATTGTCACCTTTCCTTCTGCGCTGCCTTCAGAGCTGTGTGGCTGGAGAGCAGCTGTCCGGACGCCCAGCTCTGAAAGCAGCACCACCAGCAGCAGCAACACAGAAGTAAGGGTGGCAATACACCATACCATGCCACCCTTACTTCTGCATTGCTGTTGGTGGTGGCACTGCCTTCAGAGAGCTGGGCATCTAGCCAGCAGCTGCCACTCTCCGGCTGCCCAGCTCTGAAGGCAGCGCAGAAGTAAGGGTGGCAATACCATGACCCCCCTCATAATAGCCTTGCAGTCCCTTTTGGGTCAGGATCCCCAGTTTGAGAAACAGTGTACTTCTGTATACTTTTACCCTAGAGCATACTATAGGGTAAAAGTAAACCAAAGTTCAGATTTCACGGGGGAGGCCGGATTTCACTGTCCGTGACACATTTTTCACCTCTGTGAATTTGGTAGGGCCCTATCTAAACTTAGTATCTGCAGTGGAATGTGTGTCCAGTGGAATCTCTCACATGTTGTGAGGTTTGATCATGTGATGCACTGTGGGTTTTGATCACTAAGAAGAGGAACCTACATTAGAACAGCCTGGCTCTCCTACCCTGAGTGATTTTTCTAGTGGTCCTAGTTCAGTGCCTAGTCTCTCCAGTAACCTCTGCAGATGTTGTGAATGAGGCAGGAATTTGGGCTGACTTACTCTCCTCCCTGCTCCCAGCTCCTCTTCATTTAGCTGCTAAAACTAGAACAAAGACCACTTTTATTTTGCCTGTTGTTTAGGGAGTTTGCTCAACAAGTAAAACTACTCTTGGGTTATGTTCCAGGTACAATGGTCAAGCTGCAACATTTTCTCCACTCAGGACCATGCTGCTGCTGCCGTTGCTAAAGCCGGTGTTCCTGGTAAGTCCTCTGTGGTCTCATTTGACTCTGACCACACTTGGCTACACTTGCAAGTTTCAGCACAATAAAGGAGCCCTGGGCACACTAGCTCACTGCCCATCCACACTGGCAAGGCACGTAGAGCGCTCTGACTGCAGCTACAGGGCTGCTGGTACTCCACCTCCGCAAGTGGAATAACGTTTCCTGTGCCCTCGCTGGAGCGCCACAGCGCCAGTGTGAACGAGGTGTTGCTTTACTGCGCTCTGATCAGCCTCCGGAAACATCCCATAATCCCCTTAAGTCAAGTGGCCACTCTTGTCATTGTTTGGAATCGGCTGTAGGAATGCGGAAATGCCCTTTGAAAGCTCCATTTCTGACAGCCATCTGCTTATCTGTTCGAGACAAAGCAAGCCATTAGTGTGGAGTGCTGTGTGTGTGAGATAGAGAGAGGTGGGGGGGTGAGGAGGGGGGGTCTGCTGCTGTCTGAACTTACAAGACAGCATGCTGACATGCTCTCAGCCCCCCAAAAACACCCTCTCTCTCCCACGACATACACACAACACACTCCCTGTCACACTCCCCCCCCCCCCATTTGAAAAGCACGTTGCAGCCACTTGCATGCTGGGATAGCTGCCCATAATGCACCGCTCCCAATGCTGCTGCAAGGGCCGCAAATGTGGCCACGCCAGTGTGCTTGAAGCTGTCGGTGTGGACAGACTGCAGCACTTTCCCTACTGTGCTCTACGAAGGTTGGTTTAACTCAAAAAGAAAAGGAGGACTTGTGGCACCTTAGAGACTAACAAATTTATTTGAGCATAAGCTTTCGTGAGCTACAGCTCACTTCGTCGGTTTAACTCAAAGCGCTCTACATCTGCAAGTGTAGCCATGCCCTAAGTGGTTTAGGCTGCCTGTTTTAGCTAATCAAAGTATGTGCAAATCAAGCTCTGATAATAAACTCCAGGATAGAAATTACCTTCTGAAGTAGTGTCTGTTACACCACAGGGAGTTTAATCCAAGCTGGGTTACGTCCAACAGCCATCCAGCTACCTTGAGAATGACTAATGCTGCAATACAAGCTAAAGGAGCTAGGTTAGCAGCTTTCTTAATTCTGTTCACTGAGGTTGTCTATACCACAGCTGAGAGCAAGCTTGGGTAGACAACCTCCGGTAGCTCAGCTGAAGCTAGTGGACTAAAAATAGTAGCACGGACGTTGTGGCTCAGACAACAGGTTGGGCTCTGAAGCCCACCCAGAGCTGCAACATCCACACCGCTAGTGCTAGCTCAAGCGGAGCTCGGGTGAGCCTGTCTGTCCGGGCTGGAGGCTCACTCCCATCTGCAGTGTAGACAAACCCTAAGGTCATTAAACTGGCAGAGATGATAAAAGTGACGGCTGCATATGGTGTTTATGGAGTGGGGTGCCTGGGGCTTTTCAGCAGACCCAGGGCTAACTGGCTAAAGAGAACATGCTGACCCCAAAATATTCAATGAAGTGGCCTTTCTGGTTGGCTACAGTGGAAGCATTTGAGATGTGTTGAGGCCAAAGCTATGCCTGCTGTGTAGACTATCATCCCCGAAACTCTTTAGCAGCTAAACTCTGCTCTTTTGCTGCTGCTGTAGGTTGGAAGGTGATAGAAGCTGAAAGCCATGGTATCAATGTAAACACGTGCTCTGAAGACGCCTTAGTGTGACCAAGGCTCATCAGGCTTGGGAGTAGTCCCTGCTTTAAGTAACTTTTCTTCTTTAGTGGAAGAGCAGCAGTTGACGATCCCAGGCATTTTGCATGCAGTAACTCCAAATGCTTGAATCCACTTCACAAAGGCTCCATCAGAACCTCACTAACCTTGCGAGGGATCATTTGCATAACAAAAAGAGGAGGCAAGGAAGGCCAGTCCCAGTTTCCTGGTTGCTTTTTGTACTTTCTACATTTATGCCTGGTCTTGCTGCTGACTGATGTGAAGATTGGGGGTTTCTGTTGTCTATTTCTGTCCCTTTTGGTGTGGCTGCCATTTGCCCTGAGTAGTTAGGGGTTTCCCAGTGTTGTTGCATTTTGCAGCTAGCACAGTTGGCACTTTGCATTGAAATGTAGGTTTCGGGGATCATGCAGTTCTATGTTTAAAGCCCTGTTGGCAAATCGCTCAATGCAACCCACTTCAGGTGAGTTTTGTTACAAATTTGAAACATGACCCAGGTGAGAGCAAGTCTGAGGCTCTGTTTCAGGCAGGGCCTGCGGCCAGGTTGTGGTTTAATTTGGAAGTCATGTGAAACTGGGCAATTTCTTTGGGGTATCAACCCCCAAAGTTGACTGTTTCAGCCATATTTCCCTCAAAGTATCTGGGTTCCTTTCAACTCAGAACTGAGTGACACTTAAGGGTCCCAGTCCCCTCTAAGGGTCAGAACCAAATAATGGCTGGTGAAGAACCATGTAGAGTGATACTTAGAGCCCTGTGGGGATGCAAAATGTGTATCCTTTTCCAATTGATGGTCTGTAAACATGGTTCGCAGATATTTGCAGATTTGTAGGGCCTGTTACAGGGGTGGGCAAAATGCAGGCCGGATCCGGCCCATCTAACATTTCTGTCCAGCCTGCCAGGCTCTTTGGCTGCCCCCTCACAATCTCTGGGCTGCTAAAAGTCCCGTGGCACTCGCAGGCTGCCTG
The DNA here is from genome assembly GCF_965152275.1 of Natator depressus. Taxonomy (NCBI): domain Eukaryota; kingdom Metazoa; phylum Chordata; order Testudines; family Cheloniidae; genus Natator; species Natator depressus. Next base: position 26,386,206 of record NC_134246.1, read on the forward strand.
CCTGCTGTGGCCTGACGCCGCTCCTGGAAGCAGCTGGCTGCTGCTGGGATGTCTCTGCGCTCTGCCCCCGCCCCCAGCACTGTCCTCACAGCTCCCATTGGCCAGAAACCAGCCAATGGGAGCAGCAGGGGCAGTGCTTGTGGGCGCAGGCAGCGCGCAGAGACCCGCTGCCCCCCTTCCCCTAAGAGGCACACAGAAATGTGCCAGCACCAGCTGGCCACAGCCGCTTCTGGGAGCAGCATGGGGCCATGGCATGCAGGCAGCCTGCCTGAGCCCTGCTGCGCTGCTGGCCGGGAACCGCCTGTGGTAAGTACCTCCCTGCCAAAACCTGCACCTCGCACACCCTCCCGCACCCCAACTCCCTACCCCAGCCCAGTGCCCCCTCCTGCACCAAACTCCGTCTGAAAGCCCGCACCCCAATGCTGGGTGCTGGAGGGAGCTCCGGGCTGGTGCAAACGCCCTCCCAGACCTCTCACCCTCTCTTGCACCCCTGCCCCAGGTCAGAACCCCCTCCTGCACCCAAACTCCCTCCGAGACCCCACACCCCCTCCATTAATATATTAGAAATGTGCAGCCCATGACAACTTACCAAAATTCGTGGAGTGGCCCCCCTGCGAAAATTATTGCCCACCCCTGGCCTCTTGGATTGTCCTCCACCCTAGTGCAGATGTCTAGTGGGAAACTGAGTGATCTGTTGGGAGTGGCTGCCTCCGTTTCTTCTCCTTCTCTTGTACTACCAGAGACAATGGCATAAGAAAGCTGCTCATTAAACATTCATCCACTCCTGATGCTTATTTCCTGCCTGTGAACCTAATCTGTTGAGATCACAGTAGGTTCTTGCTGAAGTGAGTGTGGCTCATAGGCAGCTGATTAAGGCTTTGCTAAGGAGGAGAAGCAACAGGTCGTGAGCTCTTGAGGAACATGGCTCCTATGCTCAGGCACCTGCCTCTAGTAGTAAAATTTGAGAAGAGAAAGTGCCATATAAGCAGAATAGTTTCAATTCAGTGTTTTTCAGAAATGTGATTTATCAGCAGCTCTTCACACAGTCTGTGTGATGGTGATGAAAAGGGCAATGGAGCCAATGCTGTTGATCAAACAGAGCAGCATTTTCCAGTGGCTAGAGCAGAGCAGTGGGAAGCAGGGTTACTGGGGTCTCGTCCCAGCTCCACCAATGACTTGCTCTAGCATGTAAGACAAGTCACGTAAGTGCCCTGTGCCTGTTTCCTACCTCTAAAGCAGGGGTGATATTCACCTTTGTAAAGTCTTTCGGATCCTCTGAATATGTTGGCACCTTGCCTCAAAGGCTTGCTGAAAACGTGCAGAGGACGTTTGATCATCTGCCTTTATGGTTGCTTTGTCCCCAGGGGAAATGATGTTTAAGGGCCAGATTTAAATCCCCAAACTGAGAATGAGGGCATCTACACCTAAAACACTGCGTCGGCACAGCTGCACCGCCACTGAAGTGCTTTTAATGAAGACTCTCTAAGCTGACAGTAGAGAGCTCTTCCATTGGTGTAGTTAATCCACCTCCCTGAGAAGCTCTCCCGCTGACACAGCGCTGTCTACACGGGGGGTTAGGTTGGTATAATGTCGCTGCTCAGGAATGTGGATTTTTCACACCCCCGAGTGACATAGTTATGCCAATACAGGTCTGTAGTAGAGCCCGGACCTGAGAAATGAACTAAACAAAAGCAGTTTGACTGTCCATCTCAAATGTCTGTGTTTTTCATAACGCCGGCATTCTCGTGTGTGACAGGGAAGTTACGGAAATCTGGAGTTCGTTGTCAGCCAAAAATTGTACAAACTCATGGCTGTGCATGCCAGTAATTCCATGGCATGAGACCAGGCTGTATTAATGGCCAAATTCATTTTCTACCTCCCTTTGTGAAGGGATTCTCTTTCATTCCTGCTGTAATGCTTGTTACCATTAAACTCCCATGGGCCATTAGGGGTCAGGCTCCCCAGGTAGGATTTTTTTTTTTGTTTGTGGTAATTTAAAACTGTCTAGTCCTTCTCGTTAATTTGTCCTGTCCTTGTATGCCAAGGAACTCGGACAGGTGGTGCACCAATCGGGAGGCAAGGTCCGGTTTTCTGGCATATGATGTCACTCATGCGCTGGTCAGAGTCTCCAAGGTTGGAATGGCCCCTCCTCCTCCGGTTCCATCTCAGGAAGTTGAATCCCATTGCCAGAGAGCAAGTTAAAGATGGGGTGTTGGCCTTGCTGCTCAGTCTCTGCCTTGAATTTCCTTTCTCTGTGGGTTCAAGTCCTTCTTTTGGTTTTCTAGCTTTTGCTTTGCGTATTGAACCTACCAGACCCCAAGGTGTATAGATACATGGCAACTCACTTGTGGCTTCGCTGAGTGCATCTGCGGAAGGAGCAGTAGCAAGATGGACTGCCTGCCTGTACTGAACAAAGAAGAGTGCATGAGTTTGCAATGTATTATGTGTCCTGTGGCAGGAGACGTAAACATTACTGGATGCGCCTCTGCAATAGCTGAATGCCTGGGGTGCCTAGTAAGGCATGAGGCCAAGTGCACAAATGCCTGGGGAGAGGAGAGAGCTGTTAGTGGCTCTGAAATCGGGAGAAAGTGGGGAATGGTAGTGTGTCTGTACAGGTTTGTTTTTCTGTCATCTTATTTGCTTTTGAGGGAAGTAGTGTCTGGCAAGCTCTGACCAAGGTTGCATAATTTTGTGGCCTGGAACCTGAGGCAAAGCTAGTTCTATCCTGCTCGCTCTAAGAGATCCTTCAATTTTCAGCTGCAAAGGCAGAGTAATTTCTTATCACTGCCTCCAGGCTGGATTACTCCTGACTACTAGGGCAGCCCGTACCATTTGGCTCTGGTACTGAGTGCTACTGATGGAGCTCTGATTTATACTCTTGTATGGACACACATGCTTGTGAAAGCGACCCAACTAATTATGCCTTCTGTTTCTTGTGGTGTAGTGTTTGCCTGGAAAGGGGAGACCGACGAGGAGTACTTGTGGTGCATCGAGCAGACCCTCTATTTCAAGGATGGGCAGCCATTGAACATGATTTTAGATGACGGTGGGGACCTCACCAACCTGGTTCATACCAAACACCCACAGCTCCTGAAAGGTAACTGTGCCCTGTGTTATGATTAGATGTTGTAAAGGAGAAAGACATTCACATTTGACTCTATCCCACCCAGACAATAAGACTGTTTCCATTTCAGTGGGAATCTTTGCCTCCAAGTTGGGCAGGACAGATATGTGCCAATAGGCTCTGATCTAGCCTGTTAAATTGTTAAAGGTTATTCAGGACTTAGCCTCTTATTGACACAAACTTCTGTTTTCAGCTCAGCTCTGTATTGTCCCCCCTTCCCTGTGCCCCTACACTGGGAGTGGGAAATGACCTGGGTACCTGTCACAGGAGCTTTTGGTGGTGCTGACCTCTAGCTTGTGACAGGTTGCTCAACTCACTGGTAGGATGGTACCCCCTTCTAGCCGTTCTGGGGATTAGCTTTGCGAGGTCAACGCCCCTTCTCATGGTTGCACACCATCTCTGAGTCCTTCTCACTCTGGCTCCAGCCCCTCTCTCGCTCCATGAGCTGCTGCTGCCTCTTTGTGACTTGGCCCTCTGGCCAGGTCACTGTATGCGTTTTCCCCTTCTGGGTTATCAGTCATTCTTCAGCAATCTTGAGCAGTGTTCCCGTTCACTGCCTCATTGCCACTTCCTCGGTCCTAGGCAGTCTTCCCACTCACTGCCCCATGGTGCTATGTCCTCAGTGACTGGCAGGGGAGCCTGGGCCCACCCTCTACTACAGGTTCTGGCTCAGGGACCCTCTAGTTGGCAGCTGAGGTCTGTTCCCTTCTAGACCTTACTGCTTTTCCCTGAGACCTTTCCTTACCATCTAGCACTCCCTGCCCAGGGTTGCCAGCCTCTCAACTCCCTCCTTCTTGCGAGTGGCTGTCTCTACAGTCTCCAGACACTCCTCTCTTCTCCCAGGGAGTGACTGCAGACTTTTCCAGCCCCTTTCTGCTCTGAGCTCCTGGGCTTTATACAGGCCCCTCCTCTTCCTTCACAGCTGAGCTACCTCCCAATAAACTCCCTCCACACAGCTTATATTGTCCTTGTTTGCTGCTTAATCAGCTGACTTGGCCCACCTGGCCCAATTCTGCCCTCTTCGAACCAGTGTGGGCAGTACCCCCCATCGCATAGGTCGCTGTTCGGGTCTGTTCCCCCCCCCCCCCCCCCCAATCTAGCAGTTGCTGCCTGCAGTTGTGGGCTTTTTTCACCTTAATACATTGTCTCTGCTGCCTCTGTTTGGGGTCACTGGATGAAGCTGTGGCCACCTGCAGCTTTTCTTCAGAGAAAGGAGCTGAGATCAGTTTTCTGCAGGATGTAACATACAGGGGACATGCTCTTACCCTATTAATGTCAGCAGTCGAAAGGACTGGTGAAATCAGTAGTGATCGGGATCATGTAGTGAAGAGTGAAACTGACAGAGCAGGTCATCTTGTTTATACCATAGAAACGATAGATTAGCATGGGTGGCGTTAATGTGGGGGGTAGCTAATGACACATAACCACCGAACGAGGCTTATCTCACAAGTCAATTTAGTGCTCATCGAAGTGACAGACTGGCAGCACTGCACCAGGGAAGAAGAATGTCAGCTTCTTCTCTGCAGTTATGCAAACACACCTCTTTACCTGCAACACCCGGTGCTATCTCCATCCAGAGAGCCCCTCAGACAGTTCTGCTAATGCACCACATCCTGAGCTGAAGCACCCCTGCCGTTCCATCCTCCGCCTCTTAGAAACCTGCCCATTGTGCCAAATGCTCGGGTGCCTTTGGGTTGTGGAGAAGTGTTCCTTGGGGGCTAAACTGAGACCATTCAACTCATTGCCCTTTGTCATGGGCCTCAGAGGTGAGACTTCTGCAGTAACCTGCTGCACCAGCTCTGCTCCTTGTAGTGCGTCAGTGCTCACTAATCAAAGATTGGTCTCTGTGGAAACTCTAATGGGGTTGGTCTGTGGCCATTGTGCTTCCAGGGAGCATTGGACTAAACAGTAGGAGAGCTTTCCTGGAAGGCGTACATTGAATCAGAGTGAGGTGCCTTGAATTCGCTTTCTGTAACAGAACCCTTTACTGCTGTAGGACATTCAGTGGGAGCTGCATGAAACGTTCCTTTTATTTTTTTCCCCCCCATCGTGAAAACAACAGAGGCTTATGCTGCGGTTCTGAGGTCACCACAAGACAGAGCAAGGCACTACCTGTTCAGGTCATGCATTGGTACAGTAACTCCTCTCTTAAAGTCGTCCCGGTTAACGTTGGTTCATTGTTACATCGCTGATCTATTAGGGAACATGCTCGTTTCAAGTTGCGCAATGCTTCCTTATAACGTTGTTTGGCAGGCGCCTGCTTTGTCCACTGTTTGCGGAAAGAGCAGCCCATTGGAGCGAGCTGGGGGGGCTTGGAACCAGGGAGGGCCGGCAGCCCCCCCATCAGCTCCCCTAAGTTCCTTGTGCCGCCCAGCAGGCTACCAATTGCTGGGCACTTCAGCTGTCCCTCCCCCCACTGCCGTGTGCTGCTCCTGCCCTCTGCCTTGGAGCTGCTCCTGGGAGCCTCCTGCTTGCTGTGTGTGTAGGTGGGGGGGGAAGAGGGGTGCTAATGTCCGGATGTCCCCATCCCCCCTGCTCCTGCCCACCGCTTACCCCATCTCCATAGAGCTGGGGGGACACGACAGGGCTCAGGACAGAGGGAGCTTGCCGGCAGCAGCTGCTGTCTCACCTTGCTGATCTACTTAAAAAGGCAGTGTAGTTAAGGTAGGGCAGAGCATGGGGTGCATGGGTGAGGGCTCTAGGGTGGAGCTGGGGATGAGGGGTTCAGGGTGCAGGAGGGGACTCACGGCTGGGGCAGAGGGTTGGGATGCGGGGCAGGTGAGGGCTCTGGCTGGGGGTGTGGGCTCTGGGGTGGGGCCAGGGATGAGGAGTTTGGGGTGCAGGCAGGCTGCCTCAGGGCTGGGGCCAGAGGACTCCACTCAACCCTCTCCCCGCCTGAAGCAGCTAGCTCTGGGGGAAGGGTCCCTCTCTCCCTGTTGGCAGCAACAAGCCCGGGGCCGGGGGAGAGGCGTGCAGCAGCCCTGCAAGCCCTAACTTGCCCCTCTCCCCAGTTCCCGCCCACCCCCTACCTCTCTCCTCTCCAGGTCCCTGCTGCGTGGCCCTTTAGGCAACGATCGTTATACAGTAATTTGAATCAGCAAGGCAACCCAGTGCCTGACATTCTGTGACCCAGTACTGGACCGCGACCTGTACTTTGAAAAACACTGATGTAGAGTGCTTCTACAGAAGCTCAAAGAAAAGGAGTACCTGTGGCACCTTAGAGACTAACCAATTTATTTGAGCATGAGCTTTCGTGAGCTCAGCCACTAGGTGGCTCCCCATCCATTTCCTCTCCAGGCTGCACCACATGCTTCAACTCCCTGACACCACAATTAAATCAAAGTGCCCTCTGGGAACATGAAAGGATAAGGGTAGCACAGAAAGAAGCCAGGATTCTGATCGCCTTGCTAGTGCGGGAACAGAAATGCTAGGATTAAGGTGTAAGGACATCATAACTGGCGTTGGTGCAGGTGTAGATATGAAGTGAGATGGCCTCTTTCAGATGAGGTGTACATCTGAGGGGAGCCTAGAAGCCCATAGGAAGAGTGGGAGTTACTCATTCCACTTCAGCTTTAGTTGGCTCTGGTTTAATGCCAGGGGATCTAACTTGCTCATCATCTCTGAATTTGACCCTGGGAGAGTCCAAGGCATCCTCTGCATACACCAGTTTAACTTGTGTCGTTTTCCAAACAGGTTTAGCGAAACTGGTGCGAATTGCTGTGCAGATGCTCTGATTGTGGTTAGAGTGGCTTATTTTGGTTTAGCTTGTCGTGATTCCTGATCTGTTTCAACTTACTAGAAATAAGTCTAGTTTAAACCAAAACAAGTGTCCATGCAGCCCTTTGCTCCGGTTCAACTAAATGGGTTGAAAAGAACACCTGAAGTTAAACTGTTGAAACTTGCTGATGTAAATGAGCCCCACAGTGGTATAAATTTACTTTCTTCTGGTCCCATCAGTGTTTAGTGGATACTGTTTTAGGTTCTTCCTTGATTTAGACTTGTTTGGACTCCTCCGAGTTTGGCCCTTTCTCACTGGGGAAAGCATTGAAACCCATCTCTGCATCATGAATTCTTTGTTGCTCACTTCCTTCTTTCCTGCTCGCTCTTTCTTACCCAAATCTGAGTTTAAGCAGGAGTTCCCCATATTTGCATGTTCTCTTTCCATGATCTTCCAGTGAAGTTATGACAGATGTGTCTTTGCATTAGCGTCTCCAACCTCGTAAATGCAAGGTTGCATCCCTGGAGGCACTTGGGTGTTAGAGCTCTTGTTCCATCATATGTGCAAGTGGGGTCCTGAAGCCGTTTGGCAAAGTCTTGAACTTTTTTGCACAAACTTTTGTGTGTTTTTGGCAGTGGGACCCCCCCTGCCCCAAGAAAAAAAAGAAAAGGAAAAAAAAAAAAGAGAAAAGTCCCTCTGCAAAGGATCCCTAGAAGGCAGCATTGCACTGCCCATTGCTGTGTCTGTCGAGCTATGGCTCAGACTAAGGTTCAGGTAGGGCTGCTCCGAGTCTTGATTTATGAATCCCTTGTGATTGCAGTGAGAGGGAAATCTGCAGTGCATTTTGATTTTGTGCAATTTCACTTCCATGTGAGGCAGAAACGAGAGCTGTGAAAAATTTGATTTGTTGGCAGAATTTTCCACTTCATAAGATACATGCATATTAAGCTGCTGTCTTTCCTTCTTTTGAAGTGGGGGAATACTCCAGGCAATAGCTGACCTCTGTTTTTGTAACAGGTGTTCCACAGATGTTGGGGCAAGGAGAAGACCTATTGCTTCTGGTCTAAACTACAGTGCTGGCAATTGGTCTATGTATCATTGACTTCATCCCCCCCTTAAAGAGAACCTCAGGGAGATCTTGCATATGAACACTGGGTTCTTCTACATGAAGGGTGCCTCATTTAACTCAATTCTGTTGGGAATTCTCTAGGATTCTTCTTTACTTCCTTTTCCTGCCACATCCCTGCTCTCTCATCCCCTCTCTGGTTCAGCTGGTCATGTGTGACTGGCCCCTCTTTTCATCAGAGCATGTCTGAGTGGCAAAGGCAGATCTGCATGATCTTCTGAGAGTGAATGCTCATTGTGGCACTGCCAGGGAGTGGACTTGGTGGGACAGTTGTTGTTTTCAGCCTGAGTGAAGAAACAGCCAAGCTCAAGGATCCTAGCAGAGCCCAGTGGGCATGAGCAGTGGGTATCATAGGCAGGGGGAGGCCATGCCTCCCCAAACAGCCTAGCATACCCCTCCCATGCTCCACCAGGCCCCCTTCTGCCTGCTGCTCCTTTCTGTGGCTGAGAGGCTGGGGCAGGCAGGCAGGGGGCCATGGTATGCAAGACCATGCTAGGGCCGGGGATGCTCCGGCCATGCCACCCACCCCTCCCAGGGCTGGGAGTGCTCCGGCCGCGCCACCCGCTGGGGGCGTGCAGGGGGGCCAGCAGCCACAGGGGAGAGCGGTGTGCTCCGAGCTCCAGTGGGGGAACAGAAGGGGTGGGGCCTTGGGCAGAGAGGGTGGGGTCGAGGGCTAGCCTCCCCCAAGAGCGCATTCACCCACCGCCCATGCCGGTCGGATATCTGAGCCCCTTCACAGGGGAGCCATGCCCTGAAAGCCCAACAGGGCTTCGCCTGAGGAGCCCAGCAAAGCCCATGGATGTATTTGGACCCCAGTGAGGGGAAGTCCAGAGAACATATGTGGCCGTATTGAGAGCATCTCCACGATGGACTGTTTGAATGGAGTTCCGTGTGCGCGAAGCTGGGAAGAGTACCACTTCCTCTTTTCCCCCCAGTCTGACCCTGGGCTACAACCTTCCTTCCAGGAGCCTGGCAGGCTGGCTGCAGCTGATGCTGTTGGAGCCACTCCAGGCCGTTTCTTCCAGGAGCCGGAGAAGTGTCCCTGGCCTATCTCACCACTTCTGCTCCTCCTACCAGTTCCTCCCTCACAGTGTGACCTCTGCCTGGAATACTCTGTGCTGTCACTAATCCCATGAACCTCCCACACTCACAGCTTCTGTGGGCAGCTGAGAGTGAGCAAAGCCCATTGCTCCATCCTGGGGGGCCTGGCAGCTCATTAGCTTTATCCCCACTCCTGGTGTTACATTTACACCACTGCTCCTAATTGCCAGGACCTTGCTCTACTTGCCATCCGAGGGGATGGAAGAAGCTGTCTTTGACAGAGCAGCACAGACACTTACCTTTGAAATCTGCCATGGCTGGTCCCTGGGCCTCAGGATTAAGCAATGGTCAAAGCACAGCTTCTTTCCTGGGTCAGCAGCAGTCCTATTGACTGTCTCCAGCTCCATGCTCTGCTTGGGCAATGCAGTCATTTAAATGGAATAAATGTGCCAAACCTAACCAAGTCACTGTCCTTTTCCCAGGCACTAGTGGCTTGTCAGTCTCACTTCACAGAATTCCTTTTCCCCAGGGTTTTAGAACATCACAATTAAAAAAAAAAAAAAATTCCACGGTCTTGAAATTTCGAATTAAAACCTAAGCCTTGTGGGTAAAACTTTCAAAAGTGCCTCTGTGTCTTAAGAGCCCAAGTCTTATTGACTTTCAATGAAATTTAGGCTCCTAAGTGACTTGGGTGCATTTGAAAATGTTCCCCTGTGTGGCTCATAGAGCCTGCTGATGTTGATCTTTCATCTGGCCTTGTGCCTTTGGGTATAGTTCCCATGGATCTGATGTTTAGTGAAATAGCTAAAGTCTGTAGGGAAAGAAAAGGCCACTCTGGTTCTGGCACGTGTGAACTCAGTTATTTCTACTGAGGAAACCTGAGTAGTGACCCATTCATTGATTTGAATCATGTGTTAAGGATGTGGTGGAATAGCACTTTATCCCTTCAAATCACCATCCAAGACCTTGCACCAGTCCTTAGAAACATCACTATGAGGTATGTCTTCTTCTTTGCACAGGTGAAAACTGAGGTTAGGTGTCTAGAGCACGGCCACTGAATTGGTGACGAAACAAGTTTGAACCTGGATGTTCCTGATTCCCAGGCCCCTGCTCAGTCAAGTCGAGCAGAGTTTTCAAACAGTGGTCTATGAGGAGGGTATCTGAGGGGCACAAGGACCTGACTGGTGCTGGGTAGATCCCTGTGCTAAAAAAACCCACCAAAATAAAACAACAAATCCCCGATCTGCCGGGTCACGGTGCTTCTTGGGTTTGGACTGGCTGCCCCTCCGCCATCATGATTTTGGGGTAGCCAGGCCAAATCTGAGCCATGCTGCGCCCCTGTATGCCTGGAGTGGGAAGCCAAGCCCAGCCCCTAGGACGCGGGAGCTGTTGTCTGAGAGTGAGTGCAGGGTGGGCTCATTCTCCAGCTCCCACTACCCTCCAGGACCTCTCTTCAGCAGGCTTGGGTGGACTTGCTGTTCAATTGTTACCCTCCCCACCCCCAGAAGGATTTTGTCACACTCACTTGGAACGGGGATGCACATAGGCCATGAATCACTAAATGGGGGAGGAGGGACAACAAAAACCTCAAAGACCATATGACCTCCGTCAGAATGCTGCCTGGGAAAGGAGCATTGCACCGTGAGACTATCCCTCTTGCCAGCCAGCCAGTGGTTTGTTTAATTGCTTAAGAGGGGCCAGGTTATTTTCCTGTATAATTGAGATGTTTTCTGGACTGCCCTTGCCAGCATGACCCTCTTACTGCTAAAGCCTGAGCACGGTCCCACAGCAGGCAAACGTGGTGTTTGCTGCCCTGGGGAGCAATTTGAGATCAAGGTGTTGAAATTTAATCCCAGTGAGTTAAGTGAATCCAGATTTCTGTCCCAGAGTGACCTTCAGCTAGGAAAACAAGTCCCATCCTTCAGCCTTTCAAAATAACTCAATCTGACTCCAGGCTTCATTCCCTCAAGAATTGTGCTCTTTAAATCCGTTTCTGTGAATGCTACATGTGAACGTTCTCTTGGCTGGAGGTGCAGGTGGCTGGTGAGCTTGTGGGATTAGCATCTCTGCATGGCTTCCTGAGCTTCAGAGAGCACCAGTCTGAAATCTGCCTAGTTTTGCTCTAGTTAGCATAGGTCACTGAATGGAGAGCTACCACCTAGCAATGCAAGGCCCATCCTGATGGAATCATATGGCCTGACTGCTGTATTTCTCTGTTACAGGTCACCTGGGGAATCTGTCTTTTGGGGGCATGAGGTGTCAGTTGCCCTGTAGACTTCAGTTTTTGGTCCCCTCCCATATGGAAAACGTAAAGGAGCAAAATAAAGCTGTTCCTTATTGTCCCACAGTTAAGGCTACGTTATAGTCATGGGTATTTTTAGTATAAGCCATGGACAGGTCATGGGCGATACAATAAATTCACGGGCCCATGACCTGTTCATGACTTATACTAAAAATACCCATGACTAAATCTTAAGGGGGCGGCTGCTGGGGGTGGAGGGCATCTGGAGGGGCTGCTGTGGGGGCGGGGGGGGGCAGCCGCAGCACCAGCTGGGGGCTGCCTGGGGAAGTGGCTGCACTGGCTGCCCAGGAACTGCTGCTCTGACGGTCCAAGGGGCTAGCTGTGCCCAGGGCCGCCTGAGCAGCGGACAGCGTGACTGGCCCCGGGGTCACTCCAGCAGCGGCTGGCTGCGGGGCTGTTCCAACAGTGGCCGGTGGGGCTGGTCCCAGGGCCACCTGAGCGGTTGTCCCAGAACCAGCTGTTTGGGTAGCCCTGGGCTCAGCCACACTGGCCTCCACAGAAATCACGGAGGTCGTGGCAAGTCGCGGAATCCGTGACTTCCGTGACCTGCATGACAAACATGGAGACCTACCCATAGTACATTTTCGTCACCTGGGCCTGCCGACAGTGCCACTCATGTCCTGAATCAGATTATTGGCCACTCGGTGGCCAAAAGGAAGGGTGGTTTGAGAGCTAGTCTGGGACTCCCAAGACCTGGGTTCAGTTCCCTTTTCTGCCCCAGACTTCTTGTGTGACCTTGGCCAAGTCACTTAGGCTTTGTCTACACTGGCAAGTGAAAGACAAAACTTTTGTCATTCAGAAGTGCTTTAAAAAAACACCACCACCACCACCACCACCCCCCCCCGAAAGACACAAGTTTTGCCAACGAGAAGTGCCGGTGTGAATAGCACTTTATTGGCAGGAGAGCTCTCTCCTGCCGACAGACAGCGGCTACCCTGCGCGCCTTTTAGTGGCACAGTCATGTCACTAGAAGCTGCATAGTGTGGACATAGTCTTAGTCTTTCTGGTCCTCAGTTCCCAGTCTGTCAGCTGGGGATCATAGCACTTCCCCACGTCACGTGGGTGTTGTGAGGATAAATACACGAAGCCTGTAGGGTGCTCAGATACCATGGTGATGGTGTAGAAGTACCTTCAGTACATAGTGCCTGTCTCCGTTACACCACTGATCTGCCCCAACTCCACTGCAGGAAGATGAGGCTCCAGAGACATGAAGGTAATTGTGTTTGGAGAGATGGCAGGGGCAACTCTAAAGGGGGAAGTGTCTTGAGCAGCTTTCTTAGTGCAGGCTATCGATTATTCCAGGTACTTAGGAGCTTACCTGGGATACTGACAGTCAGGTTAATGTAGATCTGGCCAAAACAGGAAAGATTATTTTGCAAAGAAACTTTTAAAGAAACAATAAAGTTTTCACTTGAAATGTTTTTGTGAAACTGTTTTTATGACACCTTATAAATGAAACTTTGCAAAAAGGTTTCAAAATGTTTCAGATAGCTAAATGCAAGGTGGTGTCGTTGGTTGGTTTCTTTTCTTGTAAACTTATCTGTTGGCTGGAAAAAAGTTTCCAAAGAAAATTTTCCACCAGCTTCTAGTTAACTTGCTCCTCCTGATACTTCATGTATGTGTTAGTCCTTTTTCACAACGTAGGGCTGTCCAATATGTGAAATCCTTTTCTTTTCCCCTAAAACTCCTGTCTGCTGTTTTAGTTGGGTATGGTACTCTTCTTCGCTTTCTGCCTTAAAGGGTCCAGTGTTGCTGTGATAAGTTAAACAGCTGCCATGTTCCAACCCAGAGGTGGTTCCATTTCAGTGGTGGGTAAAGGGATTTGAGCGTGTAGAGTTTGTAATATACTGTGGGATGAATTATATGAAATGTATGATATTGGCAATGGGGAGCCTGGTCTGGTGGTTGAAGCACAGGACTGGGAGGCTGGAAAACTGGGTTCTATTCTTAGCTCTGCCGCAACCTCTCTGTGATGCCTTGGGTAAGTCATGTAATTGCTGCATCTCCGTTTCCGTATCTGTAAACAGTTGATAATGCCTTCAGAGGGGGGTTGAGACTGAAGTCATAAATGCTTCTGCAGCTGCTTAAGATCCCTGGCTGCCATCTGCAAAGTTATTTTGGGGGAGCTGTGACTTTCTCAAGCTATTTTCTTGGTAACTTCTTTATGTGCTGAAAGTACTGCTGCCCCCTGAAGACCGTACTTAGTCTGTTTATACTGGGAGAGGATCAGGTAAACACAGGGATGTAAACCTGGACTTTAAAGACCCAAACAGTCCCATATGAGAGGGGTTCTTGTCTCTTACCCCTCCCCACTGGCACAATTCTTCCAGAGGCTACTCTGGGCCCCACCACAGAGTCTGGACATTTCAGTTTGCAACATGGCTTTTCTGGTCTCACCTGCAGGAATTAAAGGCATCTCGGAGGAGACGACTACCGGGGTTCACAACCTGTATAAGATGAAAGCCAGTGGGAGCCTGAAAGTGCCAGCCATCAACGTCAATGATTCTGTCACCAAGGTAACGCAGCCAGCGCTCTGCTGCTCTTCTTCCCCCCCCCCCCCCGTTCCATTGATATGCAATCTGCTAGTGCCACGCAGGCCGCTGCTCTGCACCGCATCTGGGCGTGTGTGTGCTACGCTAGACTGCTTGCAGAATGGGGCTGACTGTTCTCAGGCCTGGTGGCTCATAAATCTTGACACGGAGTGGGTGGGCTGAGGCTGTGGAAGGAGTTAATGCAGTGTGGCATCTTAATGAACCTTTCTGTGTTTTTTTGCAACTTCAAAAGAATTGTGATGTAGAATAAATCACCAGTGTCTTGCCTGTGTCCAAGAATTCACATTCCCCCTTATTTATTTGTGTTACAGCAGCACGCAAAGTTGTCAGTGGCGATCAGGCCTCCATTATGCTAGTCCTTGTGCCAACCCACAGTGAGAGACCGTCCTTGCCCTGAAGAGCTTACAGTCTAAACCAGTGGTTCTCAGCCCGCAGGCTGCTTGCGGCCCATGTGACATCCTTAGGGCCATACAGGTAGTGTATATATATATTGTGGATGTGGCTCACGTAACACAGAGGGAGCTACATATGCGGCCCACAGTCGTAAACAGGTTGAGAACCACTGGTCTAAACAGACAGGACAGATAAAGGGCGGGAGGGAAAACAGAGACGTGGAAGTCAAGAGACTTACCTAAGGTGTCACCGTAGGACAGTGGAGGAGCTCAGGTTAAAACCCAGGTCTTCCTACTCCCAGTCCAGTGCCAGCTCTACTAGACCACCTTGCTGTCTCTCTCCTGCCTACTGCCACTGGCCTCTCAAAGGAGAGTCACTTGCCCAAGCTCAGGGTTGGGCAAGGGAGTTAAGCTGTCCTGCCATTCCTGGAAGTGATGTTGGGTTGGGGGGCAGGGGGTGAGTGCGTGTTGCTTCGCTTCTTGCTGAATTGTGGCGGTGACTCTAGAGCAGAGGTGGGCAAACTATGGCCCGCGGGACCCTCCTGCCCGGCCCCTGAGCTCCTGGCCCGGGAGGCTAGCCCCTGGGCCCTCCCCTGCTGTCCCCTCTCCCCCGCAGCCTCAGCTCACTGCACCGCCGGCGCAATGCTCTGGGCGGCAGCGCAGCTGCAGAGCTCGGCCTGACCCGGTGCTCTGTGCTGCGCGGTGTGTGACTGTAGCGCTGCCAGCCACCGGTGCTCCAGGCAGCACGGTAACGGGGCAGGGAGGGTTGGATAGAGGGCAGGAGAGTTCAAGGGGGTGGTCAGGGGTCGGGGTTGTGGATAGGTGTCGGGGTGGTCAGAGGGCGGGAAACGGGGGTTGAGTGGGGGCAGGGGTCTCAGGGGGGCAGTCAGGAAGGAGTGGGGGTTGGATGGGGCGGCAGGGGGCAGTCAGGGGACAGGGAGAAGGGGTGGTTGGATGGGGCAGGGGTTCCCGGGGGGGCAGTCAGGAATGAGAGGAGAGGAGGGGTGGGATGGGGCGGTGGGGGGCAGTCAGGGGTGGGGGGTCCAGGGGCAGTCAGGAGACAGGGGGTGCTGGATGGGGCAGGAGTCTTGCAGGGGGCAAGAAGCAGTGGGGGCTGGGCCACACCTGGCTGTTTGGGGAGGACAGCCTCCCCTAACTGGCCCTCCATACAATTTTGGAAACCTGATGTGGCTCTCAGGCCAAAAAGTTTGCCTGCCCCTGCTCTAGAGGGAGGCGGGGAACTTGGGACCAGTTTTTCAAAAGGTATTTAAGTGCCTAAAGATGCAGGTAGGCATCTAGTGGGGTTTTCAAAAGCGCCTAGGTGTCGAACTCCCACTGAAATCAGGAGTGAGGTGCATTAGGCACCTGAATACCTTTGAAAATCTTGCCCTTACTGATTTTCTGTCCCAATGTGGGTGTTTGCAGGGCAGAGAATCTTTGACTTGTAGCTTGTCCATGAGAAATGGCGCTGCCCAGTGCCATGCTGCATGTCAGCACTGCTCTACCCTTTGGGTTGTGTCGCTGGGTCCCCATCTGTGCCTCTGCCCTTGGGAAGGGAGAAGCTTCTCATTGGGCACAGGAGAGTTTGAAGAACAGGGTTTTGTACTAGCTACATAGATTTGGTTCCCCTAGGGAGTTTATTGTCCCACTGTCCAGACTGTATTGCTGCCCTCTAAGGTGGCTGAACAGGGACCTAAACTTGCTGTCTTATGGGGTATTAGTTCCCTCTTCCCTTAACTATTACTTGGCCCACTTTCTCTCCACTCTCCCAACTGAAGAACAGGCTCCATCAGCTTGGTGACCACAAAGGATTGGCCGGAGCGACTCCAGCCCCAGTGGTTAACCGGATAAACGATATAACGTTAATCTTTTAACCGGTTAACGTTTGTAAACAATATTTACATCCCTAGCTGGCTGTGAGAAGCTACGAGAGGGAGACAAAGAGCCACACTCTGCCATAGTGGGTTAGTCATCTGAATTGCTCAGTTCCACGCCTTTTGTTCACAGCTATTAACTGTAACATTCTGAGTAGGAGCATCTTGCAGCAGTAAGTTGCAGACAATCCTTAACTTTCACTTAGTTTTATTTTTGTCTGGAATAGGACTGAAACGTGGCATTTGCCTTTCAGCATAATGTTCCTCTTACGTAGTGAGTAGCTGGTAGTGTCGGCCATATCTAGGGTGGCAAGATAGTTCCCATCCTAAAATGCTACGCTTCTTTAGATTTATCTCTTGATTTTATTCCACTAACAGCCACCTGTTCTGTGCTCCCAAATGTACAATGTCAGGTCTGTTCCCTGTGGTTTATAATCCGTATACATTAAATTGAGATCAGAGTTTGTATGTTGAAGGTAAGTTGAGATCTAAGATGACAGAAGGCACAGTAATAGTGCAGTATTTGGTACACAGTTCGTGATCCCGCAAGTGATGTGCACACATCAAGGGGCCAGGCTAGAGGTGTGTATTCAGTTGTAAAAGATGCATCTCCTCTTTTGGGTTCTTCTAGCCATTCAACCTTACCACTGCATTTTGAGGACAGGCTTGGAGACTGGAGTTGTCTTGTTCTCATTGGCTCTGTCTTCTCGTCTGTGATCTCGTTATTCATGTCCTGTAAAGAAAAGCAAAACTTGGGCAGCCAGAGTCTTTCCTGGCATCCTGTAATTTCTCAAACTGAGATCTAGGGCCCAGATTGAGTTTCACATCTCCCCTGCCAAAACAGAACCACAGGGTGGGGAGGAAAAGGTAAAGAGCATAAAGAGGGAAAGACATTTCAGCAAGAAATGCTCACTAGGCTCAGGAGGATAAAAACATGAAATGACTCTATGTTTGGCTTCTGTTTCTAAGCTGAGTTTTAAATTAAGGGTTGGGCTGCTCACAGCCAAGATACCCGTGTCACTGATTTGTAAGGCCAGGAGTGAGATAAATGAAATCCAGGGTTCCTTGCTTTGACTGCATGGTACCTTGTAGCAGTTTTACTCTGATTGTCCTTGGCTGAGTATCCTCTGACGTGACTCTGTGGAACTTCAGCTCATTGCAGATGGTGTGGGAGCAGCGTCTGGAATGTGCTTTGGGACCTGGTGGCTTGGAATCCTGGAGTTATGCACGCAGGCAGTTGGCTGCTTGTCACTTCTAGAGCACACACGCGCGTTCCTTAAAGATGGTGCTGCAAAGATAGCAGAGTTATAAGTATCTGCATGCATGCTCACCATAGGTGCTGGACCTACAGGTGGCGGGCTGCAGCACCCCCTGGCTTGAAGTGGTTTCCATTATAGTACAGGCTTTACAGTTTGGTTCAAGGGCTCTCAGCACCCCCACTATAAAAATTGTTCCAGTACCCCTGATGCAGCTGTAACAAGACAGTTAGCCTGTTCAGTGTCCCACCTTGACATTTGGAACAGTCTGTAGGCTTCTGTAGCAAATGTTTAACATGGAATCTGAGTGAACAACAGCTCCCTGCTGTATACGTATGAGACACGCCTCTTGCTATCCATGCCCCTGTATGCGACAAGCTCTCATGCTTTATTCTGTTGTCGTCACTTTTAGTAATCCCAGGGAGGCTGTTTTCAGGAGCCCAAGAACTAGCCAACAGGCGCAAGGCACACATGAAATGCCTCTTATTAGAGTACTCCTGGATGAGGAGGGTTCTGACAGCAGATGTCTGCTATAGACATCTGGGCCGGGTTTAAAAGCCAGTGAAAGGAATTCAAGCAAACCCATATTCAGTTGCACTGATGTGGTTAAACGCAGTTAGCTGACTATCAGCCTCATGGTATTTGATAAGTTTGTCTAGCTTCTCTGTAAATAGGAAGCACGTGTGTCTCCTAGCGTTTGCTTCAGCTCTTCTGAAACAGCTGCTTTCCTCCCCAGAGTAAATTTGATAACCTTTATGGTTGCCGAGAGTCCCTTATCGATGGCATTAAACGTGCCACGGATGTCATGATTGCTGGGAAAGTGGCCGTCGTGGCAGGCTACGGTGACGTTGGCAAAGGTTGTGCTCAAGCCTTGAGAAACTTTGGAGCCAGAGTCATCATCACGGAAATTGATCCAATCAACGCGCTGCAGGCAGCCATGGAAGGTGAGCAGCTGCGGATTGTTGGGGTGGGGGATTCAGAACTTGGTGCACCCATTGGTGGGTTCTGTAGTCTGTTGTAGAGTACTAAGTGATGTTTGGCCAATAGTCACTAGGAGGATGAATAGCCCTAGTCCTCTGACAGAGGCAACTCCTCTAGTGTGATGGTGTCCATAATGGTCTGTTCCCTTCTGATTGTTGGGAGAGGAGTCATTAATGGGTTAAACTACACGCTCCTGTTGGGATGCTTGATGTTCTCCTCTCCAAATAGCTACCTGGATTTGAGGTTGCACCATAGTTGAAACATTTGGGTTAGGCCCTCTGTGCTTCATGGTGCTGTAGCCCAGTTTCTGAACAGGTGTTGAGTGGGCTCCTTCTGCTCAGACAGCTCTAACCTCCATCCTGGGTTAAGACTTCAAGGGACTCTCTCTGCTTGAAAATACCAAGCATTCACCTCCATTATACTCTAGGCTGCTTAAGGAAGGTGAAGCCCTTTGTGAAGCCCCTGCTTCATAGAGTGACAAGGAAGCAAATCAGACTCAATGATCCCTGGACCCCCTGGCTGTTCCACGTGCAGTCACCCCACTTCTGTGCATGAGTCCATGCACACACACGTAGGGCTTTGTGCTCCCTCAGACGTGGAGCTTGCAAATATTGCAGATGCATCTTCCTTTGAGAATGTGGCATTATGTCAATAATTGCATCGCATGGACACTCAGGATGAAGGAGTAACAGGTGGGGAATGATAACCTCTTGTGCTGGAGTTCCTGTTTAGTGTCAGAACTGGGCTTCTTACCTTCATGTGCTGGCGTTGGCTGGGAGAGGAGGCTCTTGCCAGGACAGAGAGTGACCATTTTCTTTTGACCTTCAGGTTATGAGGTTACGACCATGGAAGAGGCTTGCAAAGAAGGGAACATTTTTGTCACCACCACTGGATGCAGTGATATCGTGCAGGGCAGGTACTGTCCATTCTCTGGCTGAATGGAAACTGACTGGTGTTCAGATATGGACATGACTCTGCTTGGCAGCACAGTGGCTGGCTGTTCAGCTCTGCGGGGTTGGGTGTTGTTCACAGGTGGTCAGGATTTCAGTCTCCAGTGGAGATTTTTGTACATCCCAATCATGGTTTCTTTGGGGGCGCAAGGCAAGAGGAGTAGAGGGGTGCTGTGATCTGGGCTGAGGGGCTTTGGTGGAGCCGTAGGGAACACTGGAATGGAATAGCAGGGCGTGCTGGTGGTTGGTGGTGAGGGACACTGGCAGAGATGTTGGGGGGAGGGGGAATCCAGGACCAGAGTAATAGGGGGGGGTATGTACGTCAAGACTGAGGCACACAGGCAGAGCTGCGGGAGGAAGCTGGGCCAGAATCTCTGGCCTGCGTCTTACTCTTGCTGCTACTCTTGCCCCCAACATTAGGAGAGACATGACTGATTCTGTTGAAGGTTTGCGATTCGAAGATGTTGCTATA
Source organism: Natator depressus (assembly GCF_965152275.1). Lineage (NCBI taxonomy): Eukaryota > Metazoa > Chordata > Testudines > Cheloniidae > Natator > Natator depressus. Next base: position 26,405,994 of record NC_134246.1, read on the forward strand.
GTGATGGCCCAGGGGAACGTTCTGCCTGTTGCAGGATCTTGCCATGGCTCTCAGGAGAGAGATTCCATTTGTGAGCTAATGGGGCAGGAATGAAACAAGCTCATCGCCCCTGTCGTGCCTGACAAATACCCTGTTGGCCCCTCCCCTCAAGCCCCAGCTTGCAGTCTCTCCATCCGGAGCAGTCCGACTGCCCTCTTGCTGCTCTTGTGCCTGTGAATATTGATATCATAAGGTGAAATTAACAAGGGGTGGTTGATGAGGTGACTCCCCCACCCAAACCTCTTTCAAGGTTACACTCTGGGTCCCCACAGGATGCCGCCAGCCCATTTTCTCAGGATTCACCTTGGGTTCCCTCTTTCTCCCTGCATGACGCTTTGCTGCCAGCCAGCACGGGTGGAGTGGAACATCACCCTCCGATGCCCTGCTCTGTGACAGAGCCTGGTTTCTCGTTGCAGACACTTCGAGCAGATGAAGGACGATTCCATTGTATGTAACATCGGCCACTTTGACGTGGAAGTTGATGCGAAGTGGCTAAATGATAATGCAGTGGAGACGGTGAACGTTAAGCCCCAGGTGAGTTGGCCCTCAGTAGGATCTAGCGTGAGGAAGAGGCAACTAATCAGAATCAGTGTCTTCCCCATGCATAGGAGGGCTGATTCTCCCTCAGACACTATCTTTTCCATAACTGGAGACCCCCAGCCTTCCTCCTGGCTGTTGGAAACATGAACAGGTTCTCCTTTCTTCTGTATCGGATCAATAGGAAGAAGAAATGATGCACAGTTGTATTGCCTGGCATTTGGAACCATGGGTACGCGTTAGGCCAGGGCCATCTTTGGCTAGGAAGCCAGGGTTTGGCTTGTTGTTTGTATTGTGACCACCTTGGGAAAGAGACCCAGAACTTACAATGGTGCTAGTGTAGGCTGTGAACTGGATAAAGACCATTCTTTACAGGAGACAGCTTCAATAATGTCTGGAGAAGATGAGCTTGGAAGGGTGTTTGTTTGCAGTGCCATCATGGAGCATGGTCTCTGGCTTCTGACCTGGCTCACTTCTCGAAAGCAGGCTGGGTCCTCCAATAGAGCTGGCTGTTCAGAGGCTAGGACAAACGGCATTTAACCTTCCTCTGGGCTCCTGTGGATGAGGCCTCTGAGGTTGTCTTGAGGCTAATCTAACGGTTTGCTTGGGAAGATCCAGCCAGGTCATCGCCTGCCCAGCTGACATGCAGAGCCTGAGACATACTGAGAGCATCCGTTCTGATTCTTCGGAGGGCCGTCTCCAGAGTAAGCAGCTAGGGGTCAGCAGCACCTGGCAGGGACCGGCCCTTTGTGGTTGGACTCTGTAATGACTGAGCTCGGTGCTAAGAGGAGGCAGGAGAATAGAGGAGAAAGGAAAATGTGACTCAGCATCTATCAGGGTCCCCAGTAACCCCCGAATAGAGAGTGAATTGGCAAAATGGAAGGCTAAAAGGAACGTGGTGTCAGTGCACTCGGGTGGATTCTCCAGATAGACTGGAACCAGCAGGGGGCCTCTTTGCCAACAAGCCAAATACAGAGTTGCCTCTTTCCCAAGGCACTGGGATCAAGAAGAGGGAGGCTTGAGCTTCCTGTCAGTCACAGCCAACCGGTCTCCTCAGTGTCTTTCCTTTTCCATCCAGACCAGTGAGGAAAATTCAGCTGGAGAGTGCCAGTGATTCTAGAAGCCCCCTATTGGTCCCAGAGCTCTGGCTCCCTAGCCGATTGAGCTGTCTTTGCCACTTCCATATCCCCTTCCTGTGTTGAAACATCCGAGTCAGATGCTGCCCATGTTCCATCCCTGCCGTGGCTGAGCGCCCTGGCGGAGCACTCGGGTGTGGGCAGACTCTGGCTGACATCCTGGAGATTGAGCAGAGCAACTAGGAGTGAAAGCCTGTTCCACAAAAGTAACTGAAACCTTTTCAGTGTTGAGAAATAAAATCCAGAGGAATTGGGAGGGACACGCAGAGGAGAGTTGTCATCATGTGTCCAATCTATTTTCAGATGGAGAAAAGCAATTTAAAATCCAGAAAATCCAGAGTGAAGCTCCTTCACGGAATGTTTTGCTTAGGAGAGCTTGGTTAGGCCTCTAAGGAAAGGGACTCAAACAGCCAGAGCTGAGGACTCATGAACGGAGCCCAGTAGCAATATGGCAGTAACTGTTGCAGGCTCCACCCTACTGTTGCTGCAGTTCCCCAAGGCTGTGGTCTGAACCCTGTGCTAGGCACTATAGGAGCCTGCAGGCCAGTGACTGATTGCTTGGCTGACCATTCTTGCTGCAGTGCCATAGGAGAGTAGACTGGCCGCTAGGAGAGGGTGATTAAGAGTGTGATAAATCTGTTTTCAATTAGCTAACTTGGAATGCTTTAGAGCAAGATCTTTACAAATGCTCAGCTCCTCTGAAAACGTGACCTTTAGTGCCTGAGATCAATCACTTTGCCTCTTTGCCAGGTTCCTCTGACATGCTGGCCCTGTTAAAGCCAGAGGAATGTACAGCCACGGGGCTACATCCATCTTTGTACTTACCAGTTTCCTGTAGCTTCTGCCTGGCACCAGGATGAGAAGTGCCAAGAGAGATCCTTTTCCCTGCATTACAGCAGTTTGTAAACGGTTCCCTTCTGTTGGCCACTCCAGATGAGTGTTTCATAGATCACCTCTTCTCCCTTCTCACTTCCATATTTCGCTCCAGGAAGGGCTCTGCAGACCAGTGAGGGTCCACAAATTACACCTGGAGAACTACTGTCCCAGAAGGAACATTGCAACTACGCATTATATCAGGGTTTCTCAAACATTGCACCATGACCCCCTTCCGACAATAAAAATGACTACAAGACTCCAGGAAGGGGGACCGAAGCCTGAGCCCCTCTCTCTCTCCCCTCCCCTGGGAGGTGCCCAAGCTTGAGGGCTTCAGCCCTGGGCCCCAGCAAATTTAATGACAGCCCTGGCGACCCCATTAAAATGGGGCGTGACCCACTTTGGGGTCCTGACCCGCAGTTTGAGAACCGCTGCATTAAAGAACTGTCTTGCTAATTCCACCTAGCCTAACTGGAGTAGGAAGGTAGATTTATGGCCAGTCTGTTTAGGGCTTCTGTTTGAGGGAGTTACATTTACTTTGCACACAAACCGTGCTAAAAATAAATTGCACAAAAGCATTGAAGTGAGACTATCTCTAGTATTTAAGCACAGGGAGAGAATGCCCTAGCTACATCACTATTCTCCAGTAAGGTTTTTAGTGCGACCTATGGAATTCCTTTGTATGAAAAGGGAGAGACCACGTTAGTTTAAATTTGGTGCAAAAGTTTATATTTTGTACAAACAAGCTTTTTTAAAATCTGAATAGAAATATTTCTTCAAACTTTAAAAATCCCCCTGAGAACAGTGGTATTTAAATTAACTCTTCGCCTTAGAAGACTTGAAACTTAAATATGGTAGCACTCGGATCAAAACGGAAAGTGTTTTATGTGCAAACTGAGTGAAATGCTAAGATTTTAAAAAGTGTAAATATCAAGAAACTGTTTTTGTCTTTCACTTTTCAAAAACTTAAGATATCAATAGCATAGGCAAAGACCTATAACGTGACAGCGTCCCTCCAAACAATGAGAGATAAATACCAAAGATCCAGTCTATTCCATACTAACTCAGCAGAAGGCCTGAGCAGTGACCAGAGATGACACCAATATAACTTGTCATAGATTGACTGAGATGACAATCTATATAATCTAATCTTATATTGCTGTCCACTCCTCTCGGCAGATGAACTTGCAAGATCACTTGTTTCTGGGGAGAGACTTGTGGCAGACCACATCATCTAGTTGAAAGCTGCCCCTGGGTGGGGTGGGGGGGCCGGAAAGCAAAACTAATTGCGTTTGCAATCTAAAGTGGAACTGCCTTCTTGTCTATGTAGTGAGACGATTGTGATGGGGAGGGAGGGCAGACTGTAGGTGTATGCAGGTGGTCTTGACACACTGCATAGATGCACCTGTTCGGCTGTATGCAGAGAACCACTCTGGCTCTGCATATGTCAGATGTGTGCTGTTAGGTAGCCCAGAGTAGTCCCCCTCCAATGGCAGTAGACATGCAGAAACCCTAGGCCTGGATAAACGATAGACTCAAAGTCAATCTTAATGAGCAGCAGCTGCTAAGATCCATGCTGGGTGAGACCAGACTACAGAGGGTAGACAAATATTTTTGACTTGGATGGTGTGTGGTGTCAAGCTCAATTACAGTCAAAGTCTAAGTTGCATATTAACTGCTGGTCATCTGTGCAGGATGGATGGGGACTGCCAGACTTTGGGTGGAATACACTGCCTCTGTGCTCTTGTCTCATTGGTGTTTGTTTTGTTTCCTGTGAAGGTGGACCGGTATACATTGAAGAATGGCCACCACATCATACTTCTAGCAGAAGGCCGACTCGTCAACTTGGGCTGTGCCATGGGTCACCCCAGCTTTGTTATGAGCAACTCCTTCACCAATCAGGTGTTGGCGCAGATTGAGCTGTGGACCAATCCTGACAAGTATCCCGTGGGAGTCCATATCCTGCCAAAGAAGGTGGGTTAGGGTGCAGTGTTTTAATATTATTTCTATATACTTGCACAGGTGAACCCAACCCAATCCTTCAAATAGACTTGTAAGTAACCTAAGTTTAGAGAGCTAAAGTCCAACTTCGGCATGTGTTCATTCAGGAGCTGACAAAATGGCCGTACAAAGCAGAAGGTGGATGAGACCTACCCCAGGGCTGGCTAGTGCAAGGTTGTTCCATAGTACATCTTCCAGTCTTGGGTAATTTTCAGTGAAATCACCAAACCTGTAGGGTTTGCACACTCCTTGAGAGGCCATTGCACAATCTACCAGCTCGCTGTTAGGGAAATTTCCCCTCCCTAAAGCTTGCCTCCTTTTCCTCTCTCTAATATTATCCAGTTAGCCCTAACTACAACTAGAGCTAGTTGACATTTTTCAAACCTTTTGGCACCAAAACCACACATTTGAAAACAAAAATTTTCACAAATTTTTCAGTTGTATGAAACTTTAGTTGCAGTGTTTCTACATTTCTGGTGCTTTGCTTTTTGCAAACACTTTCACAATGGTGGGTTTGGGATTTTTTTAAAAACACAGCGGCAAATAATTTTTCAATTTAACTTTTGATTGGGAGCAGGCTGTGATGTTGTCATGTGGTATCCTGACTGTTGGATAGGATATGCTCACTCTAGCTGTGTCTCTCTGATTTGTACAGCTTTGGAAACTTGAAAACATTTTTTTATATATTTGTGACATTTTTGCAAAGAAAAAGAAAAATTTGAACTCTCTGCTCTGACCTAGTTTTGCCATGTGTCCTTGGGTATCCTCTGCCTCCATTTCCCCAGCAGTTAAATGGGAGCAATGCAACCCCCTCTCACAGGTATTGAGGCTAGGTTAATGTTGATTGGGATCCTTAGAAACAAGTTGCCTGGTGAGGTCAGTGTTTCTATTACCTGAAGCAGTGAACAATCTGATAAAATGGATCCATCAGGAGGCAGACATCTCGTTTACATATGGCATCTTACCTGTGAACAAGCTAATTCTTTTATCAGGTATTTGCTTAAAGGAGCTTCATTGCATCAGGGTGTGTTTGGTTTTAAGGGTGCTAAACATACACCACTGACAGTCTTTGAAGTAGGGCTGCTCTTGTAGCCAGAATGTTGCTCACAACAGATTTGGACTGGAACTTGTGACAGGAACGCTGTGGGTCACGCTGTGGTTTAAATCCATGACCTGTATTTTGGCTCATGTAGAATTGTTCATGCTGTACACGTCAAGGTGTTCGTAGCATGTTCTTTCTGTGCCTGCCCAGCTTTGGTGGCTAGTGGATCAGGGTTAGGTCTCTGGCTTCATCCCAGCTCTCCCCTATCCCTTTGATGGCTAGTGGTGCGAGTCTCTAACTGCAGCTGGCTCCTATGAGGAGCAGGATGGAGAAGGGAGAGGGAAAGCTTCCAACCCTCCCATCCCCCTTGCTCACCTGAGCAGAGCTAGCCACAATCTGGTCTTAATTGCCTAAATGTCCACCACGTCTCTGCAAAATCTCTGTCTGACATGGATTTGCTACAAATTCTCCTGGGTTTTCTCTTTTCAGCTTAAAATGATCAGTGGATTCTTTGTTCTTGATGGGGGGAGGAATCTGGATCGTTTCACAACTGTCATAAGTTTACAAAAGAAACTGTCATCTGGTTGCAATTTTCGAAAACAAGCCTGCGAATTAGACGAGATGGTCGTTGTTTGAGAAAGATTCTGCTGTTAAGTCCCCGGACCTTTGAAATATGGCCAGATCCAGAAGTGATAATGCAAAAAGGGTTTTCCTTTGGTCAATAGATTAGACAGATGTGGAATTGTTTATGAAGGGTTTGCTGAAGGACTTCTAAGCTCCCACTGCCACCTGTTTAAAATAATGAGCCAGCAAGGTGTTTTCGGAGGAGACTTGGCGTGATTGATCCCCACAAAGAGTGGGGGAATGCACCTCTGCCGTTCTCCTGGGAGGAAAAAACCTTTATATGAAGTCATTCAGTGTCTATGCTACTTTAATGCTGCCCCTCAACACACAGCTTCAAGCCCCCTGTAATGCTATTCCTAGTAATAAAACCCAGTAAAACCAACTGAATAAGGGAGATGATCTGCGATCTAACCACTTACTAAGCCACACACACTTCATTCTATGTATCTCAGATAGGACTAATTTGCATCAATGTTTGATTTAGGGAAGTGCCTAGTACCAGAAACCCCAGTTAAAAAACGTGGCACTCGGTAGGGGAAGGTTTTCAAGGAGGTTAATGGGAGTTGGCATTAATGTGCTGGAACAAAAGAAAGATGTAGGTAAAATTAAAGTATTACCAATAGAAACATTGGATAGATTTGTACAGACGATCTAGTGCATGTTTTTGAATTTCTGTGTGTAATCAAGAAAACTACTCTCCCATCCAGAAAGAACTTTTCTGTTAGCTTGTTCAGGCATTTTAAAAAATCCCTTTTGTGATCATGGCAAGAGAAGACAGACTTTTTAGATCTTGGTTGGTAGCGTGATGATTTTTTGCAAGTGTGTGTCCTTATCTAGTGGGGGTGCATCAGTTCCCCTAGAATAACTTGAAATCAACACTTTCAAAGCTAACCTTGAATGTGAACCTTAAACTGTCTGCTTGCAATCGGGCAAGGAGTCTGCTCTAACAAGGGCTGTGTACCAATTGTTGTTCTTCGAGGAGTGTCCCTGTGGGTGCTCCACTTTAACTGATTGTGCAGCTCTGCGCTTCTAGTTGGAGATTTGCAGTAGCAGTGCCCTGGTTGGCCGCGCACGCATGGCAGCCATCTCACGCCGCTCCGAATGGCCAACGAGCGCGCACAGCCAACCGCCCCCCAGTTCATTCTCTGCTGCCATTGGCTTTGGTCAGAACAACAGCAGTGCCATCAAAACCTTGCTATTCCTTTAGTTCAACCCTCCTAGTTTTATCCTTCATTTACTTCTTCCTTTGTTTTTTCTCTTGAAACCAACCAAAAAAAACCACAACCTTTTTTCTTTTTTCCCTCCTGAGGTGGCTATCCACCTCACAGCCCAGAGGCACTCGGAAGGGACTATTCCCATTCCTTCTTTGTGAACAGCCTCTCTGGCATGCCTGATTCTCCAGGTTTTAAACACTGTCTGACCTGTAGACCGTGAATCCCAGTCTCAGATGGTCACTTGCAGTGCGTCCGTTGTTTGGGGGAGAGAGACACATGGCACAAAAGTGCCACCACTGCAAAGAGCTGACAGCAAGGACTAGAAAAGCTAGGGATCTGCAATTAAAACTTTTATGATGCTGGAGAAATCCCTTCGACCTGCTTCTGATCCTGAGCGCAGGACCTCTCCCCGCCAGCACTCACCCGCAGCTGCATCAGACATGGGATCCTCTTCAAAAACCACTGCAAAGGACCCAGTCCCATAGAAAACCACAAAAAAGTGGTCTCACTCATTACCTCAGCGAGAATAGCCTCAGAAAAGGCAATCTCCGACTGCCAAATCTGCCCGGGTACCATCGGCACTTAGAGCCACGGACCGAGAGGCATGGGGACCGTCCGGCATCGGGATTGCCCGAGGAGGAAAAGACCCCCTGCGGTCTAGCTCGAAGGCAGGCTACCTCGGCACTGAGCAGTGCAATGGCGTCACCTGCTGCACCAATACATTGCAGCAGATCTATGGCACCGGCAGCAATCACAACGATTTCTAATCAGAGCCTGCTTCCTCCGTCGGCGCTGAGCTTCCCTGTGCCGCAGCAGTTTGTTAGCCAAGCAGACCTCTTCCTCACATCCACTCCAGGAATGCTTCTCTTTGGTATTGACAGTACCCCAGCCAGACCAGGGCCAAGCGTGACTAATACCCCTGCTGGCTCAGCCCCTCCTCTCTCCAGCTACGAGGAGGAGGAAGTGGGAGCAGGAATGTGCACCCCTTGCCATTCCTCGCCCAAACCTAGACCCTCACAACAGCAGCCAATAGCGTGGCAACCTCTGCAGTGGATGCCCTCTCCTATAGTCCTCCCGCCATATTGGGACTCATGGGCATTATACAGAACCCAGAACATGCAACAGCCCTCCAACCCATCCAGGTCCAGAACACCCAGATCACAACAATCACCTTCCCCTTCTGCCCTAACCTCCCCAGAAGCTCTCGTAGAGGAAGCAGAAGCAATTGAAGAGCCACCACGGTGGCACCATTCCCCACCAACCCACATCTCCTCTTCGTCTCCTGACGAAACAATAATGCCTCCTCCCACATCAGGCGATGACTTCAAATCCTTCCAGGAATTATTTAAACGAGTGGCTGACTCCCTCGACGTTTCCTTGGCAGAGCTGCTGGAGACTTACATATGCTGATGGATATTTTCCATGCATCTGCTGCCAAGATTGCACTGTTCATCGATGCGGCCATCATGGACCCAGCAAAAACTGTCTGGCAGATGCCAGCTGCAGCTTCTTGTAAAAGATTAGACAAGAAGTACTATGTCCAGTGATGAGCTGCCAAAAGCTGAAGAACCGGTTCCTTCACTTGCTCCGGGTCTTCGGTGGCACTTTGGCGGCGGGCCTTTCAGTGCCACCGAAGACCCAGGGCACCGCCGGGTGAGTAAAAATTAAACAGGGATTCTCAGGGGAGCCTCCCCAGCTGAGAGCTCAGGCAGGCTGGAGTTTGCCCACCCCTTTAACAACCGGTTCTAAACCGGCTTCAACATTTAACAACCGGTTCGTGCAAACTGGCTGCAGCTCACCACTGACTATGTCCCAGCTAAGGGAGCCAAGTTTTGTTCACTCACCCCACCCCTAATTCATTGGTGGTGGAGGCAGTTAATCAAAGGGGAAAGCAACAGCTGGCTAAGACCACCCCAATGATAAAGATTGGAAGCGCCTAGCCCTCTTTGGCAGGAAGGCCTGTTCCTTGGCAACCCTCCAGTTTCGCATAGCAAACTATTTTGCATTACTGTCCAAGAACACACAACATTTTTGCACAAATGACCACTTTTATTGAACATCTTCCAACAAATAAAGAACAGTATAAAGCTAACCTAACAGAAGGGCTCCCTCCTTCCCTGGACTCCGCTGACATGGCAGCCCACTCCATTGCCACATGTGTAGTCATGCGAAGGGTGTCCTGGCTCCACCTTTCAGGCTTCCCCAAGGAATTTCAGGTGACAGTCGGGGGACTTACCTTTTGAAGGTCAAAACCTGTTCGCAAAAGGCAGAGATGCAACTTTACACGCTCTCAAGGATTCCCGTGCCACATTGAAAACCCTAGGAATATATGCCCCTGGGAACAAAAAGAAACAGGGCAGATTTTATACCCAATGCTTCCGCACTACTCTGTATACCCAGCCTCAGAGCCATTATAACCAGCGCCACAAACAACATCAGACAAGATGCCGACAAGCCCCAGAGCAGTCAGCGACGTCTCAGCCATCCACTTCCAGACAAGCATTTTGAAGTGTTGGTCGAGGGCACGAGAGCCCCACCACTGCTACAGTCCCTCATAACCTCCTGCCCATTTAGGGACCACCCGACACCCTTCTACCCGGTCTGGGCAACGATTACGTCAGACAAGTGGGTTCTGGAAATTTATAGGCAAGGGCTATTCTATCCCTTTTACCTCTATCCCGCCTACCCACCCCCCTTCCCCGTCCCTCTTCAGGGACCCATCTCACAACCGTCTGTTACAGCAGGAAGTAAACCACCTCCTGCAATTAGGTGCTGTAGAACCTGTACCTGCCAAACACAGGGGGAGCAGATTTTATTCACACTACTTTCTCACCCAGAAGAAAACAGGCGGATGGAGGCCCATCTTGGACTTGCGCAAGCTAAACACAAAGCATGAAAAAATACCTCCCCTCACCCCACTCTCCTGCTGGTAATAGCTTATCTAAAGTGATCATTACCAGCAGGAGAGTAGGGTGAGGGGAGGTATTTTTTCATGCTTTGTGTGTATAAAAAGATCTTCTACGCTTTCCGCAGTATGCATCCGATGAAGTGAGCTGTAGCTCACGAAAGCTTATGCTCAAATAAATTGGTTGGTTAGTCTCTAAGGTGCCACAAGTACTCCTTTTCTTTTTGCGAATACAGACTAACACGGCTGTTACTCTGAAAACTAGGGCTACACATCAACTTTCAGAAATCCACCCTAATTCCAACCCAACAGTTGGACTTTATAGGGGCACACCTAGACTGCATCACGGCATCGTTACGACTCCCTCAACAACGCTTTGTTACCCTAATGAACTTCATTACAACGGTAAAAAACATACCACAAACATCCGCCAGAATGTGCTTACAACTCATAGTGCTCATGTCAGCCACCATGTTTATTGTGAAGCATGCGAGGCTTTGTATGAGGTGTCGACAAACCTGGCTTCGTACTGGCTATACTCCCCACAAGCATTCCATCCACAGACGACTGACAGTGCCCAGCGGGGTGAAAGACTCACTCACATGGTGGACAAAACAAACCAACGTTTGTTGGAGCGGAACATCAGCACAACATACCCCATCGGTAACTATCACCACAGATGCCTCCCTCATGGGATGGGGAGCACACTTGTCCGAGAATAGCATCCAGGGCCAGTGGTCCCTTGCAGGATCCACCCTACACATAAATCTATTGGAACTCAGGGTGGTTCGCAATGCATGCCACCGCTTTCTGCCACTGATACGCAACAAGGCTGTCCAGATCCCCACAGACAACTTGGCCACTATGTTCTACATACATTGCCAAGGCGGGGCCCGATCTTACCTGCTCTGCGCAGAAGCAGTTCACCTCTGGAAATAGTGCATCTCCAACAACATAAATCTCATTGCAGCCTACCTACCGGGAAGCCAGAATGTCTCAGCAGATGACCTAAGCAGGAACTTCTCGCAAATGCACGAATGGGAACTGGACCCAGGAATCCTGAAAACTATATTCCTCCAATGGGGTTTTCCCTCAGTAGACCTTTCTGCAACCTATCACAATGCCAAATGCCTACAGTTTTGCTCCCGGGCAGGACTTGGACACAATTCCCTGGGGGACGCCTTCCTCATGAAATGGGAAGCCCCCTTGATGTACGCCTTTCCCCCCAACTCCACTATTGAGCTGCATACTCAAGATAAAGGACAAATCCAGAGTAATTCTAATTGCACCAACATGGCCCAAAGAAACGTGGTCTCCATACCTGAATGAGATGGCTGCAAGACTGCCACAGACCCTTCCCCTTGTGCCTAACTTGCTGACCCAGGATGCCTCCGCCACTCCAACATTCCAATTCTCCATCTCAAGGCGTGGCTAATCCATGGATGACTAACCTAGAGTCATGCTGTTCCAGGGAAGTACAGGATATTTTACTGAACAGCCGACGACTCACTACATGAAAAACATACATGCATAAGTGGAAACACTTTTCTATATGGTGCAGAGACATACAAGTTACCCCACAATCAGCACCACTACCCACAATACTCAAATACATGCTGATGCTCAAAATATCTGGCCTTTCCATTAGTTCACTCAGAGTGCCCTTATCTGTATATACCACTTACCACTCTAAGGTAGATGGACTCACTGTCTTCGCCCACCCTCCTCTAACTAAACGCTTTCTCAAAGGCATACAGCATACTTATCCCACACTGAGAGACCCAACCCCTATGTGGGACCTCAGCCTTGTTCTCTGTACTCCTGTGGGCAAACGCTTCAAGCCACTAGCTACCTGCTCACTGTTACACTTATCCATGAAGGTCGCCTTCCTAGTGGCAATCACGTTAGCAAGGAGGGTGGGAGAGCTGGGTGCCCTAATGGTAAACCCACCCTATACCATATTCCTCATGGACAAGGTAATCTTACGTCCACATCCAAAATTTATACCCAAGGTTGCCTCCTTCTTTCATCTCAACCAACCCATCTACTTACCTGTATTCTTCCCAAAGCCGCATGCTGACAGCAGGGAAGTGTCCCTTCACACGCTGGATGTTCGTAGAGCGCTTGCGTTCTATATAGAAAGAACAAAGACATCCAGAAAATCATCCCAATTACTTGTATCCACAACAGAACATTTCCAAGGCCAAACCATTTCCAAACAGTGACTCTCGAAATGGATCTCTGACTGTATCCGATTATTCTATTAAAAACACGATCTAGAACCTCCTTCCGGACTTTGCACGCACTCTACCAGAGCTATATCCACATCAATAGCTTTTCTCAAAGACGTACCTATCATTGACATTTGTAAAGCAGCTACCTGGGCATCAGCCCACACATTCACCAAACATTACGCCTTAGAGCAACATTCAGCTGCTGATGCTCGCTTTGGATGTTCGGTGCTATCCACCATGCATTCAGTAACTCAGAAGCCCCTCCCCTCCAAAGAGCACTGCTCCACAGTCACCTAAAGTGGAGCACCCACAGGGATACTCCTCGAAGAAGAAGAGAAGGTTACTCACCTTGTGCAGTAACTGAGGTTCTTTGAGGTGGTTGTCCCTGTGGGTGCTCCACTATCTCCCCTCTGCTTCAGAGTTCCTTCTCTACCCCAGAGGATTGAAGAGAAACTGGGGGGCGGGGGGCTGCATGTGCTGGGTAGCCGCTTGGAGCAGCCAACCGGGGCACCGCTAGTGCAGATCTCTGACTAGAAGTGCAGGGGTGCAAAACACCTACAGTGGAGCACCCACAGGGACAACCATCTCAAAGAACCTCAGTTACTGCACACGGTGAGTAACCATCTCCTTTCTCCCAGGTGCTAGGAGAGGAGGGAGAGTGCCTAGGTCAAGCAGCCAGTTGGGATACTGTATATAGTAAAGGAAACCCCGTGCGTTCTCACTCTGCCCGTGTGAACACTCTTCGTTCCCCTGTTGTCACCTGAAGTTTTGGCACGTCTGTTGGTGCTGTGACAAGACTATTGAGAAAGGGTCCAGCCAGAGGAGCGACTGGAATGGCTCTGACAGCAGTCTTCACTCAGCCAAAGGCGGTTTGTGTTTAAAGTGAGAACTCAGTGGATAAATTGCTTTTCTGTTTTTATAACCTGTTGCACCAGCAACCGGAGCAGCTGTGAATTAGCTTAAAGGCAGCTCCTGTCAGGGGTGGCTCTTCCGGTCAGCAATTCGCATCTTTCTGCTGGGGTGCAAATTGAACAGGGCTGTCTCTCCCCGACAGGGCCGCCAGCCGAACCTCTTGGCCAGGAAGCTGGAGTCTGCGGCACTGAGCAGCTCTCCCTCCCTAGCACGCATGCTGCCTCCTCTGGGCATCTTCCCGAGCCCTGAGGAAAGCGGCCTTTTCTGTTGAGTTTTGTTTATAGCACTGGGGACACGGGAAGCAAACTCGGCTCTGTTCCGCCTCCTCTACAAGTGGATCCCCTTCTCTCTGGGTTTTGTGGCAGTGATTCGTCTTTTACCCTGGGAAACCTGTGACTCCTGACCCCCTTGGTGCACAGGGCATGTTGTTTATTCACCACTGGAGAGAAAGTGGGGAGGTTACATTTTTTTATTCTTTTTTTTTAGCATTTTTGAAAACGTAAACTGAAGTGTTCTTCTGCATAGATTTGGCCAGTTTTTTTGTTTCAGCAAATGCTTCTAATAAATAAACTGAAAATTGTTTTCAAATGGGCCAGGGAAAGCCACTCAGCTGATACAACGGCCCCCTCGCCTGCTGTCACTTCCAAGCCTGTTCACTGCTTATCGAACCTGTTCCTGTGTCTCTGCAGTGACTGTCTCCTTCCACTGCCCAGGTGCTCTTACTGTGGAAAAATGCTTCCTGAATACCCTAGCTGAACTCTTGATTAGAGGAGGAGGGCAGCATGGTCTGGTGGGTAGGGCGCCAGAGACTGGGGTCCTATTCCTGGCTCTGCAACTGACCTGTGGGGTGACAGCCGAGGGCAAGTCACTTCACCTCCCCATTTGTAAAATGTGGAGAGGATACTGGTCTCTCAAAGAAGAGCTAAGTATAATCCAAGTGATTTGCTTCTGGTTCTCTCGTCTTCAGATGGGAACGTAGGGACTTACAAACTGCTGCCTTACTCTTCTACATTATATGCACGTCAGGATCAAGGCAATTCAGGGCCCCAGGCGTGCCACAACAGGGGGTCCCCTAGGACTCCACTTTGTGGCCCCACCCCCATGCCCTGGCTTTGCGCCTGCCTGGAATAGCCTCAGCAGAAAGGACCCCTTCTGTCCAGGACTCCTTTCCCTCCCAGAGAGGCAGGGGTGGTGACATGGGGCCCTTTGATGCCCCCCAGGAGCAGCAGAAGGGGCACCCTCCCCTCATGAATAGCAAGGGTGGCAGAAGGGTTTCCCTTTCCCTCTGTGGACAAGCTGGGGTGGTGGCAGCAAGGGGGAAAGAGAGAGTCTCTAGAGGGGGTGTATTTGGTGTGTAGGGCAGGCTGGGTCCTCTGCACTGTTTTACCTTCTGCCATACACACAGCTCTTTGCTGTGATAGGGTGGGTGAGGTCCTTAGAACAGTGGGTCATGGAGCTAACACCCCACTGAGAGGCACAGGACATTTCACCCCTTTCAGAGCTACTTTTTCAGGCTCTTCACAGGCCCAGGCAGGCAGGTCATGTTTTCATGCTGTTCTCCACAGCCTGTAAGATAGAAACTTCCTTTTTATAGTGGAAGCTTAGATTCAGGCCTCATTGCAGGACTCTTCCAGGAGCTGGGGCCCGAGGCATGGGCCTGTGCTTATGATTTAATGCCGCCCTAGCTACGAAGTTATCTACTTCAGTCTCTCCGGATGCTTTATCTGCCAGTTCTTATCATTATTTGGGTTTGCTCCAGCTTTGCTGTATTCTTCCTAACTGCAGGGACCAGAACACAGTTCCATGAGTAATCGCACCAGAGCTATGCACAATGGCATCGCTACCTCTCCAGCTATGCATGTGAACACTGATAGCAGCGTTTGCTTTTTGTAATAGATTCATGCTGCAAACTAGTTTCTTCTAAATCTGCTGCTTATCAAGCAGAGGTCTCTGTTTCGTGTCTGGGCTGCTTACTTCTCCTTTAATTGGTATTGATTTTTATTTGACTACCTATAGCCTACTATGCTCCTCACTCAAGGATCGTGCTTCATCTTGGTTCTGGGGGGGGGGGGGGGTGTATACGGACTCCTTTCTCTGGGGAAAATCTAGATCTGAATGAAGGTCCATAAAATGTACCACTTGATCTTTTTCTCCATTGCCTATCCCTGCTTTTATTGATCACTCTGTTCCTTGTTTGTTCACTACTTCGATAGTCGCCACATAGTTTTCATCTATTATTCCTGAATTCAGAATTCCTTTGTTATGTGATATTAACCGTCTCATGGAAATGGAAATATGGTTATCTTACAATGGACACTTTCCTCATCAGCTGGGGCTCTCAGTGGTTGGTATTACAGTTTGCACATGGCAGTGCATGAAACAATGTTGATGTCACATCCAGCTTCGTTACAAGTGGAGTTTCACTGTGGCTGAGTTCACGAAGTGTGTTAGTCTGTATCACTCTGTTCCTTTTTAGACTAAAATAGGGTAATTGCTTCCAGGAACATGCCAAGCAAATCTGTTTTTCAAAACTAACAATTGGTGCTCGGATGCATTTCTTCCATATGTTCTGATAAACCCCTTACTTTATGGCTTGGTGCTTTGCACAGGTTATACATCTGGCTGATTAGCACGATGATTCCTTGTTCTTCCTTCAAAACAGGACTTCTTTATACATTGATCAAATAGCTCTCGTCGCCCATGATTTATTTTCAGTCTGTGCGTTCCTCTGATATTCAGGTGCATTTTATCCAGACTGTAACTTGCTATGGATTTTTTTTGTTTTTGGTTTTTTTTGTTTTCTTTCATCTTTGATATTGCCATTTGTTCCTCATCTCCCTGATTACAGCCACAAGCATCTCTACAGAAGGTTTTTTCTTCAGTGCAAATTCTGAAGCCATCTGCAGCACTGGTGCCATTACCTTCTCACCTTCTAAATCTTTTAGCATTCCTGTCTTCTTCACTAACTTTCCTTTTGCAGTTTTTTAGATCTTTATTTCCTGTGACCCTCTTACACAGCATTGTCACTTCGCGCCCTTGGCTCCCTTACATTCTTTGGTGATCTGTTCATCTCTACTTTTCAAGCCCTCTTCCACTTCCTATATATTTTTCTCCTCCATTTTTCTAACAGGAATGCAGGTATTTTAAATCTTCCTTGAACAGATGTTGTTAGTAGCATTCATTACAGGAGACGATATATGGCCTAACCAGTCGAAGGAACCCCAGAGCACAAATATATAGCCCAAATATGGGTGTTGCACAAATAGATTGCAAAAGACTTTTTTTTGTGGAGTGGGCTTCTTCATTTTCTTTCTTTTCTTTTTTTTTTTTTTTCAAATGCTTTATGAAAATAGCATTTTTCTAAAAGGGCGGCTCATTACTGTAGCCCTTTTTGTGCTGGAGATTTGGGGATAAATACTGAACCACTTGGGTGTGTTTGACACCCTGCATTGGAACCACCTCTGGAATAAAATGCACCAAGGGCTTACTTCACTAAGAACGCATATTGAGCTTAGCTTCCTTGCAGTAGCTTAGCTCTCTTTTCCCTAGTGAAGGCACAGTTTTATACCTTCCAGGGTCTACATCAAGTTGCCTAACCTTCATGTATGTTCCTAATCTACACGTACCCAAACTGGATTGCCTGTTAAGTCTCCGTTCGTCTTCAAGTGATTGCTCATGTCCATTCCAATAGGTGTGCGCATGCACCGTGTGCACAGTCGTCGGACGGTTTTACTCTAGCGGTACCTGTTGGGTCGGCTGTGGAGCCCCCGGGACTGGCACCTTTATGGCGGTGTGTATAGGTCCTTGCCAACCCGCTGCCTGCTCATTTCCTTCTTCCTGCCAGTGATGGTCATCGGAGCAACCGGTCTCTTGCTTTGCAAGTGTTTTCTAGCATTTTTCTGTGTATATAGTTATTACTTTTCACTAGATCATTAGACAGTTTTATTAGTTAGTACATTTAAGTTGGGGGGTTCCCCCTGCGATATTTTCCCCCGTCACTGGGGCATGCCGCAGCCCCAGGGATTTAAGCCATGCGAGAGGTGCGGTAAGCCTATGCCCAAACGGGAGCCGCATGTTGCTTGTCTGGAGTGCTTAGGAGAGGCCATTTGCGAGACAAGTGCACCACTTGCAGAGGATTCAAGCCCAGAACTATCGCCTCAAGCTCCTTTTAATGGAGTCTGTGCTTCGACCCCAACCGGCTCAAGAGTCTGCACCGGCAGCCTCAGTGCATAACGCACCGGCCTCGGTGCGGGACACTTTGGCACCAAGGAAGGACTCGCATAAGGAGCATCGACACCGCTCCCCTGCGCGGAAGGCCGGCTCATCGGTGCAGTACTGTTCACAATCCCCAGTGCGGCACAAAAAGAAGAAGGCAGAGCAGGGCTGCTTCCCTGCCAAGAATAGTAGGCAGGACTCCAGCGTGGTGCATCCCACGTGGCCCTCCCCATGCTCCCGGACCTCATCACGTAGGATCACGGCAGACTACAGCACCCCAACCTGGAGTGTCTCCACCTCATGGCATGGAAACTCCATGGCTAAACCTGCTTGAACTGCAGTGTTCGGACTCTGTTAGGAAAGTTCTCTTGGGAAGCAGGAAACCCTCCACTTGCACAACGTACCTGGCGAAGTGGAAGTGCTTCTCCTTTTGGTCCCCACAGAAAGGTACAACCCCACCCCCACCCCCAGCAGCAAGTTTCTTTTTCCCTTGTGCTAGACAACCTCTTTTACCTGAAGCAACCAGGGCTGGCTATATCTTCTATTAAGGTGCACCTGACGGCAATCTTGGCCTTCAACCCGGGCGTGGGGGCAGGTCAGTCTTTGGCAATCCCATGGTGGGCTGGTTCCTTAAGGGTTTAGATAGGCTTTATCCCCAGGTGAGACAGTCTGTTCCCCAGTGGGATCTTAACCTGGTTCTTTACAGATTTATGGGCCCCCCCTTTTGAGACACTGGTGACCTGCCCCTTATCCTACCTCTCCTGGAAGATGGCTTTTCTGGTGGCCATAACCTTGGCCAAAAGGGTCTCCGAGCTCAGAGCACTTACTTCCGAGCCCCCCTACGTGGTCTTTTACAAAGATACGGTGCAGCTACGCCCACACCCGGGATTCCTACCTAAGCTAGTTTCGCATTTTCATGTGGATCAGGACATATTTCTACCAGTATTCTTTCCTAAGCCTCATGCCAGCAACAAAGAGCAAGCACTCCATTCCCTTGACGTCAGGCATGCCCTAGCCTTCTATATTGAATGCACTAAGCTGTTTTGTATGTCACCACAGCTCTTTTTTGTAATTGCCAAGAGGATTAAAGGGCTCCCCATCTTGACGCAGTGTATTTCGTCATGGATCACGTCCTGCATCAGAACCTGCTACAACCGAGCTAAAATTCCAGCCCCGCCATTAACAGCGCATTCCACAAGAGCCCAGGCGTCATCTGCTGCATTCCTTGCACAGGTCCCTATCCAAGACATATGCAAGGCAGCAACGTGGTCTTCCATCCACACCTTTACATTGCACTATGCCATCACCCAACAGGCGAGGGACAATGCGGCCTTTGGCAGGGCAGTATTGCAATCAGCAACTCGGTGAACTCCGACCCCTTCTCCGTTGAAATTGCTTGGGAGTCACCTATTGGAATGGACATGAGCAATCACTCAAAGAAAAGACGGTTACCTACCTTTCGTAACGGCTGTTCTTCGAGATGTGTTGCGCATATCCAGTCCAAATCCCACCCGCCTCCCCTCTGTCGGAGTATTCGGGTAAGAAGGAACTGAGCAGGCCGCAGGTCAGAAGGGACCTATATACACCACCATAAAGGCGCCACTCCAGGGGGCTCCGCAGCTGATCCAACGGGTACTGCTAGGGTAAAAACCTTCCAACGATCATGCATGCGGCACGCACGCACCTATTGGATTGGACATGAGCAACGCATCTCTAAGAACAACCGTTATGAAAGGCAGGTAACAGTCTTTTCTTTGGGGAACTCTTCTGTAAGTCTTATGGCTTATCTAAAATCTCCCTGTTGGACAATATAGTACCCTGTTGAGATACTGTTAGGGCCAGGGGAAGAGAGGCTGGCAGCATGGTTGACTTTACCAGCCTAACTTTTCTTCTGTCCACCACAACGAGGCCGGATACTTTTTTTGTTTTTGCTTTTAGCTGACTAGCTTGCTCCCTGCTCTTGAGCTAATGCATGGAGATTACATTGGGTACAAAAATGTACAGTCCAGGAAAGGCTGCCACAAGTTAATCTCTTGCCTCATCCTTGGACTTTAGATTGACTGAGCCAGGTGATGTGGGGGAAGCTGTAGCTGAATGATTTCGTTACTGACTGCTCAGGTGTAAAGAGATCACTGTACTCAGGACAAAGGGGGGGACCTGGGAAGAGCAGGACCATCTCATTCTCACTCCTCTGTAGATCCTGTTACATTTAACCCTTGGGGTTGGCGGTTGGGCCTCCCTGGTGTGATGGCCACCAGTGGGCACCACTTCATGGACTCCACCAGCCTTCAGCACTGGACTGAACCTCCGAGCTTAACATTTTCTTGTTGTCTTTCAGCTGGATGAAGCCGTGGCGGCCGCTCATCTGGATAAACTGTGCGTGAAGCTGACAAAACTGAGTGACAAGCAGGCCAAGTACCTGGGATTGCCGAAAGAAGGGCCCTTCAAGCCAGACCACTACAGATACTGAGCCGCCGGCGCTACCCAAAGAACAGTGTGCAGGGATAAAAATCTTCCAAAGCTCTTGCCTGTGTGCTGGGATTCTGAGAACAAGCCGTTCCCCTTCCCCCTCTCACCACACACCCATGCTCTTAAACAGACATGGAGACTCTCTAGTACAGGCATCATCCTCTCTCTCTTTGAACCAGCTATTTAGCTAATGCATTCGTCTAGCAGATCCCATACACACCCTTATTGCCTTGTAATGTGAGGGGGGCTGGGTCAGGAGTTCTAAAACAGGGCTCCTGGTCCTTCAAATATGCACTGCTAGTACCCTGCAGTCTGGATATGGGAACAGGCTTAACCAATAATAGCGAGGGTTAAGTGGTGACTTGTACCAGAGACAGTCCCCTCATTCTGTGCAGTAGTTCATGAAAGTTGGATGGCGGAGACAAATATCCTGTGAGTCCTGGGGCATTCCACAGCACGCTGTGTCCACTGAGGTTAGCATGCCGCTTCTTGGTTCGCTTACCCTAGGAGCAGCCTACCTACTTAATCAAAGATGTTAGTCCGGGAGTTGATTTCCTGGGTCTAGTCCAGCTGCTTCCATCCCTCTACATTCAGCCTTCCTCATAATTCTAGAGGGGCATGGGTAACTCAGCAGCCTGTTCATTTCTGATGTGATTGGCTGTCAAAGGGGTGGGTGGAGGGGAGGATATTTGGTTCTCTGAAACCCCCAGCAGTGTGCTCCTGCCCTGATTTGGTTTTGTTAAGTGGTGAGGTCTGCTGCATCTTGTGCCGCTCATGGTGTCTTAAAGCGCTTTTATTAAAAACCCACAACTGTGGTCTGATATCGTTCTGGTCCATGTGTCGCGGGAGGGAGAGGTCTCTGTTTCTGGGCCGTGGCTGCGTCTGTTTTGTCCGTTTGCACTGCCTCACACAGCCCTCACAAACCACTCTTTCTGTAGAACACTCGCGGTTTGGCTCCAGGAGCTGACACCTCGTCCTGTTGTAGGAAAGGCTGTCTGCTCCTGCAGCTGGCTCCGCTGATTCACAGCGGGAAAGCTGCTTGCTAGAAGGGCAGCTGGAGCTGAGAGGATAATAAATAACTTTTAATCTTCTCATTACGAGTGCTTCATTGTGATTGTTCCACATTTATATTCCTACACAGTGTGTATATATAACATATTCCTTCCCTAAATCCAAGGAAAGGAAGGTAGAGCCTAAATAAACTGTAACAAACCAAGCTCAAAATGCTAGGGTTATCTACTCTTAAAATCACTAACTCCTAGCTCACGAAGGTGCTGGAGAGAGAAACCTACATCAGCCCTACAGCACAGTGCCTTCCTGGGGAAGGAATATCCACCAAACAAACGTGGAGAGGTTGGATTCCTATGCGTAATCTCAACTCCTATTCTGCTTAGGGGCCAAATGTGGAACAGAGCCTCAAAACCAAGATCGCCATGGGCAGGATTCATTTCTTGCATGAGGTTCTGCAACTTTGTGAATCTGCAAGTTACAGTAGTAGGAAACAAGACCAGAAGGCTTGTATGGAATAGAATAGGGCTGGAGCACCCACAGAAAAAAATTTGCGGGTGCTTAGCGCCCACTGGCAGCTAGCTCCCTCCCTCCTTGCACCTCCCACCTGCTGGCAGCCCCACCAATCAACTCCTACCCCTCCCAGTGCCTCCCACCCACCACAGTCAGCTGATCCACAGCATACAGGAGGTACTGGGCAGGAGGGGGAGGAACAGGGATGGGGCATGCTTGGGGGAGGGGGCGGAACTGGGTGGGAAGGGTTGTGTGGGGGTAGAACAGTGGGTTGAGCATCCCCGGGGCCTGGAGGAAGCCTGTGCCTGTGTGAGTTTGACAAATCTCAAATGAGTAGGGTCTTAATTACTCCCACTTAAAAACATAGACCTTTGTTCAACAAAGCCCTTAAGTAGAGGCTTAACTTAAAGTGCAGGAGTACTACTTTGCTCAAGTGCTTTGCTGGTTCAGGGCCTTAACTTCCAGGTGAGTGGTATGATTTAGCGGTCTGGACTGTCTGTTGCAGCATCCAGGGCCTGCTGAGTTTTACTCTTAGCTTGGAGGTTTCTCTGTGACCTTGGTTACATCATGTACCCCTATTTTGCAGCTGGAAACTCACCGGTAGAGACTCAAACTTATTGTTCTGGTGTATTAGGGCTTCAGAAGGCAATAACAAAAAACCTGATAGAGGTGTTCCCTGTTGTTCGTGTCTCGATTGTCTGGGTTTAATTTCCCAGCATGATAGCTACTAACTCATGGCTTCTAAAGGGGTCATGGTGTATGTGTAATGGGCGAGAAACAAGTCCTGATCGTCACCATGCCTAAACAAATCAGCACTCCTTTTTCCTGAATTCCTACTGCTTGCAGCCATAAAGTGCTGAGTCCAGCTGGCGCTGATTGTAGCAGAAGTGGCCCAAGTCTTCTCTCTGCTAGAAGAAGGCAACTCCTGCTGTGTCAGTACAGTGTGAAATACTGAACACTGAGCTGTCAATACCACTTCCACTCTGCAGGCTCTGTCCCAAGCACTGGCCAGGCCTGTCCCTTCGGTTAGGAGAGCTAATGAGATCACAGGCTGATGTGCTACTTGGAACTTGCCTTTGCCTCCCTGTGTATTCAAGGAACATAGAAGGGTGAAGGAGAAATCAACTGTCCTTTATTTTTTACATTGTTTCTAGCCCTTTTTCCTGCAGGTCAGTGATATTTTTTTTGGAAGGTGAGGGTAGTACAATGGTTTTCAGACCTCTCAATAAAAAAATGCTGTGTTGGCCCCTGCTGATAGCCAGGCTGAAAACCTGCAGAGAGGAAATTGCACTGGAAAGGTGATGCAATAGGAAATTCTTTGGTATTCATGCATTGTTACATACAAGGACAGCGCCCAGGGCCCCTATTCTAAGCAATTCGCTGCTTGAAATGTCTGAGAGAAGGCAAAAGCACATTGATCCAGGGAGGGAGGCAGGCTGGATCCATGTTAAATTAATTAACATATCACCTGAAACTGATCAAAGCATGAATGCCTGGATGTAGGTACCTCAGGGCTGGTGCTGACACTAATGGCACTGATGTTGCCTCAGAAGGTGGCAAAGTCCTGATAGAGGTGTGCGATGGGGTACACCTGCCCTGCACTGGGCTGGAAGGGGTTAACCCCATACTATGGGGGGAGGAAGTCACGCCCTCTCTCCCATCCTGGGCATGCTCCAACTGAAACCACAGTATAAAAGGGAGCAGCTTGGCCTGGCCTGACTGGGGTGGAGAGAAAATGTGTGTTGTAGACTTCTGTCTGGAAGCTGTTGGAATCCCAGACCTCAGAGGCCAGGCTCACCGAGACCCAGGCGAATATCCAGCTGTCCACAGAAGCCCACAAGGGGAAAGAGTTGTTGGGAGCTTTGCCTTCCAACTACCTTGGAGAATCTGTGGGCTATGGGGGAGGAAAACCAGGTAGGAAGTAGCCCAGGGAGACCAGATATTGATCTGGTTGTGGTACCAGAAACAGTCTCAGTGTGTTTCAGAGATATCTCCACTGACTCAGTGGCAGATATGATTGCTGCTGATAGGGTCCTGGGTTGGGACCCAGTGGTGTAGGGAGGGCCTGGGTCCCCTATCCTAGCTGCCAACCCACCCCTGGGTGGTAGCCCACCCTCCTTTGGTCACTAGGCCATACTGTCCAGCATGTAAGGGTGGTCCTACCTGCCCTGATTCTTAGGACAGCCCCCCCAGCCTCTAGTCATTGTGCCATGCTGCCATGGGCTATAGGGCCACCTTATAGATGTAGGCTACTAGGCTGTGCTGACCTGAATCTAAGGACAGTCTGTCTGACTCAGACCATTAGGCTATACTGGCCTGAAAGGAAGAGCAGTTTGCTGGACTTGGCCACAGGGCCATAATGCCCATAGGAGTGACAGGGTATACCTGCCCTGCAACAAGGTGGCTGCTATCCTCTTCTGCACCACGGCTGTCTCTGCCTGGGGCTGCACTTGGCATTCCTGACCATTCTGTGGTGGTTCATTTCAGGCTTACTGAGCAGAAAGGCAGAGTCTGGGCCTCTGCAGGCGGGGAGAGCAATCTGATTCCCTCTTCCCACTCTCCCTTCCACCTCTAGGGCTAATAACTGGAATCTTTTGAAGTAGTAAAGCAAGCATCAGGTGGGAAATATCTGGACATGGCAAAGGAACCTCTGGTTTGAATCCAGAGCAGATTGGCACAGCCCTGTATGCTTCTGAGGTAGGCATAGGTGCTAGAACGAGGGGTGCTGGCTTGAAGCGGTTTCAATGGCTCTATACACACACACACACGTATCAGGGGCCCTATGCAAGCCCCCTCACAGTCACTAGTGCAGGGGCTGGGCCCAGGGAAGGCACTAGAGTGCTGCCATACTCCTGGTGGGCTGCTGTAACTTAGGAAGATGCTCTGAGTTATGCTAGCAGAGCACTGTTTCAGCCCCTGGCACATCCCAGAATGGGGAAGATGCAAAGGTGGCCATCCTCCCTTCCTGCAGGCTGCCTCCAAGAGGCTCACAACACAGAGCCCTTGCACTGCAGCCCGACTTCTCCTTTGCAGGAGAGCTGGAGCATCAGCAGTGCAGGGTGAGGAAAGACCTTTCATGCTAAAACTACTTCATTACATCAACCACAGAGGACTCAGAGAGTCATGGGGTTTGGCAGCTGGGATATTTTGAGCCCATTGGGGAAAGACCCTCAAATGTAACTGAATCATGGAAGAAGCAGGTGGTCTTTTTGTTGTTAAATCATTAACCGATGCTTTGGCCTGGCCTCCTTGCCCGTGTTTGAATATGGAGGTCGGAGAACCACTAAGCAACCCCCAGGAAATGGATGTCCGCACTTTCTGATCAATGGCACTCCACAGCACTTTCCCATGGAACAGCCTCTCAAACTTCCAGGAATAGGAAAGTTTGAATGACCCCTTCTGAAATCCTGTGCTCCTTCTGGGAACCCCCAACGTCCGCATAAAAAGCAATACTACTGCTACTCAGACAGGCCGCCCTGGGTTAATGATGCAGCTATTTGGGAACAAAATGCCATGGTTTTGTGGTATACTTAGTGTTAGGGTGTTAATTGCCTGTTTCAAAATAGCGAGACAAGGTGGGTGAGGGAATATCTTTTATTGGACCAGCTTCTGTTCGTGAAATAAACACGCTTTTGAGCTCCACGAAAGGTGGTCCAATAAAAGATACCACTTCATCCACTTTGTCTCTAGTGTCCTGGGACCAACACTGCAAACAAAGTCCCATAAGAGTTTTGTTTACTGCTGGGTGGTTTTTTTTTGTAGGGTGTTTTCAAAGCTTTTTTCTTTGACTTCTACCAGTCATTTTAGCTTTCAAAAACTAAAATGTTTGGACCACCCTCCAAATGAAACCTTCTAGCCCCAGAATAACCTAGAGAGAGTGCCGACATAATCATTCACTTTCCTGTTGCTGGGGTTTCAAGCCAGTGTGGGAAATCCCACAGGGAGTCAGTTCGTAGGCAGCGCCCGGTCCAGACTGATTCGGAGAAGCATTCCGAAGGGTTGAGGTTTGCCCCATCCCTAGTGAAATGGCTGGAGGTTTCTTGTGTGGATTTATGGGTTGGGGTTGATAACCAGAATCTTTACACTGGCCTAAAGTGGATTCAGTTTGTTGCTGCTTTATTTACTGCTTGCTGTAGAGCTGTCAGTCAGTTTTTACAATTCTCCCAGGAAAGAAAATGCTGGACTGGGTCTGGAAATCACACCCAGGGCTGTATCCTGAGACCCTGCCACAGAGGGTATGCAACACAGGTGTGTGTTTTTACTTGTGCGGGTTAGACAACCCCTGGGTCCCTTCGGAGACCTGCTTATGCTTCCCTACACCAGCTGTTCTCAGTCTAGGTCTCCTCATAGGCCCGATCAGAAGCATGAGCCAATCAAGGTGGCTTTGTGTGACTAGGACCTTCAAACCCCAGACCAACCAGAGAATGTATCTAGGCCAGAAATCTGGCTTCCAGTGCTTAGTCATCGGCTGTTTGATAGCATCGCCCCAGAAGCCCTCAAGCCCTTGAGGTAAGAAAGAGACCATTTTGTTAAAGAGCACATTTTTAGAAATCGGGAAAACATGGAAGGGAAACACAGATTCCTTCACCACCCCCGTAAGAACTACACAATAATTTAGCTCAGATGTTGCTTGGATGCTGACAAAGAAAGCGCTATCTCAGCAGGAGTTCACACCGGACAATTTCAAGCCCCTCTCTCTGTTGACTGCAGCAATCACTATGTGGTTCTTACCCCATCATAGCAAGGGTTTAGTTTTTGAACAGATTGAAAAAATGTATTCCAGAGATTTAGTATGAAATGACCAGAAGGTGTGGTGAGTCTTGTAAAAATAAATACAATGCAAATAATAAGATAAAAACCCATAAAATCTCAGGCATGTCTAAATCCCCTCAAAATGTTTCAGCAAGCCCAGACAAGTGTTTCTTGCAATGATTTTCATGACCGCTTTTCTCAGTAAAGTAGCTCCTACTGAGTTTACAGAAAAGTGACTGGTGGTTTTTGGTTTTTACATGGAGCAGCTCAAAGAAACCAAACATAGGAACATTTTTGAAAAGTACAGAAAATAATGTATTTAAAGCAAAAACAGTAACATCTGTTAAAATTACGTTTTTCAAACATGAAGAAGATTACACCCTCAGCCAAGCTGTTTTTAGCTAATTTCCCCTTTTTAGGAGGTAAAAGAGGTGATGACAGTGGTGTTTCTTGATCCAGCCCTGCGGTAGAAGATTGCAGGCATCCCAAAGCATCTCTGTTAGTTGTGCTGCCCATGAGAGAAGATAGTATGTTCAGTTCAGCCATGGCTTTCATAAAAATATCCCAGCCTTTTAGGTATGCCCTTGTTAGGAAGGGAATGAGCCTGTGTGACACCCCTGATTAAATCTAGCATGTTAGAACCATTAACAACAACGGATCCTTTGTACACAAAAGTTCCTTTCTCATTCTGAGTAATGCTTTTATAATGGCCCAGTTTATTTAACCATACTTCAGCATTTTTCTTATAACATCCATTCACGGGGTTCAACACCTCCTGAGCAACAGTGTCAGAATTTGAGTGTTTCTTGGGGTTTGGTAGTCATACTCTGCTCCTGTTCTGGAAGAAACAGACTTATTTTCCCTTTATTCACATCACACTGGATTACATACGTTAAGTACCTTTCAAGCACAGCAGCGTAAAATTTAGCCTTTTCACTGTTGATTAAATCAGTCCTTTGGAGAATATTCTTCTTTTCAGCATCCAGTAAGTTGCTATAGTTCTGATATTTTTCTCCATTGGAGGGGGAGCCATTTACTGCTACAGCTGGTGGTCAGACATCTGGTACACTTTTTTTCTGCATACTCCATTATCAATTAGTCTAAAAACCCCATTATTGGATAACAAAACTTAACAGAGGACTTACCGATAACCCTCCCCGCCCCAGACTGTTTCACCAGATGTTACTTTCTTTTAAGAGAGACCATTTTATTACAGAGAGTTTTTATAAATTTCTTTCTTTCTTTTTTTTTTTTTTTCAGTACTTGCCCTTGGTTCTGTGTCAAAGGGATGTTTCCTTTTAAAGTAGCGGGTACTATTTCTGAGATGACTGGTAATAAATCATCAAAGGCTGAACACAGGATAGCCTTCTTCTGCTGTGAGGATGATTTCATAAGTAGCTTTAGAAGGCTCAGGTTTCTTTTCACACAGCTAGACATATTTTTGGTTGGCTATTAAAAGGGGGCTTGCCAATTAAATCCTTTTTTTTTTTTTTTTATACCCTGTTGTTTCCCCTTCTCCCCCAACTATAGAATGCTGGAGGGGAAAGCTCTGTTCTTCATCTGTAAACCTCTTGCATAGAAGCATTTAAATCTACCACAAGGTATCTGTAAGGCTTTTTTGCTTGGCACCCTCAGCTTTTAGAAGGACTTGGGCCTTACCAGGATACATTTACTGTGCCAGGGTTGTGATCTGTAACTTATCTCTAGGGTTTTTTTAAAAAGAACTGTGTACTTTTGTGTTTAGGTCAATTGTGTGGCTTGTTTTTTCCCTGACAGAATACAGTCTGAACGATATACATTCAACTCCAGCTCTGGTGGTGCAGATTTTGACAGGTATGCAATATCCAGAATAAACCTTACTGAATTAAGTTAAACTGTATTGAATTCACTTTAATACCTTTGGGGTTCATTGTATTAAAAATGCAATTGTGTTTGTTACTGTGTGATTGTATGTAAATTCGCTAGGCAGAGTGGGTATGCTAATGTCTTTCCTCTGGTTATCAGCTGTTTGATGCTCGGCCCTGGGGAGGAAACCCTCTGTCTGGCTGATTACCTACTCATGCTCCCTTCAAAAGTTGAAACTGGCGTTTCCAGAGATGAGCAGACAAAGAGAGGATGCTGGGATAAATAACCTGAGTTTAAACTGACTCCTGGCTTTTTTTCTGGTCCAGCAAATGGATCAGACCTCCAGTCCACAGTGGGCCCCAAGCTTAGAGAAGGGCTGGAAGGACTTCAGCCTACTGAAGCCCTATAAGACTGTTTTCTCATTCTGAGCAAAGGGTGTGATGAACTCGAAACCCAAGGAAAACCCTGTGAGGGACTGCTCCTGCCTGTTAGAGGGGGTGTTCTCTAGCAAGTTTATTGTGTTCCAGTTCTTGTACTTTTTTTGCTGTTTTCTCTGTAATGCTTTCACCTTAAGAATAAATTCTGCTTGCTTAGAAAGAGCTGTGGGGTAACTTACAACTGTTGGTTAGTCTCCAAAGAGAAAGCAAACAGGCGTGTTTAGCTAGACTGTCTCTTGCTGGGAATAACACAGTGAGGGTAGACTACTGGTCACCCTGGAAATACCTTGGTTAAGCAGGAGAAAGATGCATGTCTCCACTGAAGAAAAAGAACAATGGAGTAGCCGAAAGCAGGTGCTTCTGCTCGCCTACTGAGGGGAAGTATAGGTGCAGGAGCCATAAACTGTGACACATACTTAGTGGATGCTTTCCTCAACTTCATTACTGTCACAAGCAAAGTCCATCAGATCAACCACAATAATCTTCTTGACTTTGCTGGTCAGTGTAATGGACTGTCCCCATGCTCTGGGGCCAAGAAATATCTCTAGGGAGGCCACATTACCTCCACATTATTTATTTACATTATTTTCATGAACCCCAATACAGTCCTGTACAGCAAAGTATTTCAGTGGTTTCTTGCCCTTTCCCACAGGGCCAGAGAGGAACAGAGCTCTTTCTCCCCTGGGATCTCAAAGTATACTGGGCTCCGCTAACCCACTCCTCTCCACCCGCACCTCATGGCCTCTTCTGACTTTGAAGTCTATCATGATCATCTAGTACAGGGGTTCTCAAACTTCATTGCGCCATGTCCCCCTTCTGACAACAAAAATTACTACATGACCCCAGGAGGGGAGGTCCAAAGCTTGAGTCCTGCCACCCCGGGCCGGCAGGGCAGCAAAGCCAAAGCCATACCAGCCTGGGCGGGGAAGCCGAAGCCCAAGGGGTTCAGTGCCAAACAGAGGGCCTGTACCCTGAGCCCTGCCACTCAGAGCTGATGCCCTAGGGCTTTGGCCCTGGGCAGTGGGACTCAGGTTTCAGCCCTGAGCCCCAGCAAGACTAAGGCCAGCCCTGGCAACCCCATTAAAATGGGGTCATGACCTACTCGGAGGTCCCGACCCACAGTTGGAGAACTGCTGATCTAGTCTAAGCCATGATCACCTAGTTTCTTCTTTTATAGCCATCAGCTGATGGCTAATTGGTTCATCCACCACCAGAATGATCAGCTAATTAGCTACATAGTCCCTAGTCAGCCTTCTCCAGGGAATATAATTGGTGCCTAAGTGATCAGAAGGCTGGCTCACCTGTTAACTTCCCAGCTCACAGTGAAACAGCTGATCATCATTAAAGTACCAGGTAAACTCTCCACACAGTTGGTAAAAGAATACTTACAAAGAAATTCTTTATACAAAGGCAGCTGATAGCTGTCCTTCTCAGGCCCAACTGAATACATTCATCTGGAATTTTTCAGTAAGTTTTTATAAAGAAACTTTCCTCCCATGGTTACTGGGCCCCATAAGAATAACTGGAAAAGGGTGTTTCCAACAGCTGTCCCTTTTAAAATCCTGTAGAGTATAACCCTCGGTGGTGACTCTCTTGTCGTAATTGACTTTTTCTGGGATTTTTTTTAAAGTGTTTTTGTTTCTATCAACCACTGCCTTTTGTTCTAGACAATAGATTGTTGTTGCATTACTATTTCTCTAGGAGTGGCCTGTGTGGGGTCCAGGCAAGAGGGACTAGATCAGGGGTGGGCAAACTACAGCCCTCCCGCTGGTTTAACCCAGCCCTTGAGCTCCTGCTGGGGAGCAGGGTCTGGGGCTTGCCCTGCTCCAGCCGGGGACCGGGGTCGGAGGCTGCTCTACACGCGTGTGCTGAGGCTCCCGGAAGCAGCAGCAGCAGCATGTCCCTCCTCTGGCTCCTATGTTTATGGGCAGAGAGGGGGCTCCGCGCACTGCCCCCGCCCCAAGCACCACCCCCGGAGCTCCCATTGGTTGGGAACTGCGTCTAATGGGAGCCGCAGGAGTGGCGACTGCGGACGGGGCAGCGCACAGAGCCGCCTAGCCGAACCTCCACATAGGAGCCAGAGCGGGGACGTTCCAGGAGCTGCTTGAGGTAAGCACCACCCAGAGCCTGCACCCCTGACCCCCAGCCCTGATCCCTCTCCCGCCCCCCTACCCAAACCCCCCCCCCCGCACCCTGAACTCCTCATTCTAGTCCCACCCCAGAGCCCGCACCCCCAGCCAGAGCCCTCATCCCCTCCTGCCCCCCAACCCGAATTTTGTGAACATTCATGGCCCACCATACAATTTCCATACCCAGATGTGGCCCAAGGGCCACAAAGTTTGCCTGCCCCTGGACTAGATTTTTCAAACATACAAAGTTAATCTTTTCATGGGTCCACACGTTCAGTTCATCCCCTTTAATTTTCATAGAGGCTTTTCTCCCTGGCAACTTCTACCTAGAGGTCTTTAGCCCTGCTGACACAAACACCATGGTGCGCCAATCTGGTGGAACCTCCTTTGTGAGCTCCCCTAACTAATAACCCGGAGGCAGGTTCTGCTCCCGCTCATGCCTCTCCGCTATCACAGAGCCTGTGGCGTGCTACGGACAGCGCTTCTGCAACTTGTCTCACAGGTCATGCAGCTGTAGACACATGTAGGCCATGGTGAAAATGTCACGTCTGGGATGTGGACAGCCAGGCCTAGATGTTGGAGCCAGAGTCAGGGCCAGAAACTGGAGTAAGAAACCAGGATTCAAGCTACACCGTTATTTTTAGAGTGCTAGCACAAGCCCAAGTCTGTTGACCGGGGTAGAGAGGCTCACTGTTGCATGCTGTATAGACAACCACTGAAAATAAAAGATTGCTTGATCTGCCCCTGTTCAAACACAGCTGTATAAAATCATCTGGTTCTACCCAGGCTTTTACACCACCAAGCACTGGTTGTACCTCCTATGAATAGCCTTCAGAGCCTGCATGAATGACTCAGTCTGGTCCAAGTTAACAAAGCAAAACTTCTAAATAACACAAAGTGGCCCTAAACCTTCATGATAGGTGTGTGCGTGTGCTGCGTGCATGATCATCAGAAGGTTTTACCCTAGCAGTACCCGTCACTTCGGCTGTGGAGCCCCCTGGAGTGGCGCCTTTATGGCGGTGTATATAGGTCCCTGCCAACCCACTGCCTGCCCATTTCCTTCTTACCACCAGTGACAGTCATTGGAGCAACTGGTCTCTTGCTTTGCAAGTGTTTTCTAGCATTTTTCCGTGTATATAGTTGTTACTTTTCACTAGATTGTTAGTTAGTCAGTTTTATTAGTTAGTATGTTTAAGTTGGGGGGGTTCCCCCTCAATATTTTCCCCAGGCACCGGGGCATGCCACAGCCCCAGGGATTCAAGCCGTGCGAGAGGTGCAGTAAACCTATACCCAAAGGGGATCCGCATGCTGCTTGTCTGAAGTGCTTAGGAGAGGGCCATTGGCAAGACAAGTGCATCTAGGGTGACCAGATGTCCCGATTTTTATAGGGAGAGTCCTGATATTCGGGGCTTTTTCTTATATTGACACCTATTAGCAGCCCATCCCGTCCTTTTCACTCTTTCTATCTGGTCACCCTAAGTGCACCATTTGCAGAGGATTCAAGCCCAGAATTGAGAGAGAGAGAGAGAGAGAGAGAGACACTATTGTCTCAAGCTCCTCTTAATGGAGTCTGCTCTTTGGCCCCAACCAAACTCCAGTGTTCAGACTCTGTTAGGGAAGTTCTGTTGGGAAGCAGGAAACCCTCAACTCGCACACCGTACCTGGCAAAGTGGAAGAGTTTCTGCATTTGGTCCCGACAGAAAGGTAACACCCCGCTTCCACCGCAACAAGTCTCTATTCCCCTTGTGCTAGATGACCTCTTGTACCCGAAGCTACTGGGGCTGGCTATATCTTCTATTAAGGTGCACCTGGCGGCCATCTTTACCTTCCACCTGGGCATGGGGGGCAGGTCAGTCTTTGGCAATCCCATGGTGGGCCGGTTCCTTAAGGGTTTAGATAGGCTTTATCCCCAGGTGAGGCAGCCTGTTCCCAGGTGGGACCTTAACCCGGTTCTTTACAGATTTATGGGCCCCCCCTTTTGAGCTACTGGTGACCTGCCCCTTATCCTACCTCTCCTGGAAAATGGCTTTTCTGCAGGCCATAAGCTTGGCCAGAAGGGTCTCCGAGCTCAGAGCACTTACTTCCGAGCCCCCCTACATTGTCTTTTACAAAGACAAGGTGCAGCTACGCCCACACCCAATGTTCCTACCTAAACGAATCTTGCATTTTCATGTGAATCAGGACATATTTCTACCGGTATTCTTTCCTAAGCCTCATGCCAGCAACAAAGAGCGAGCACTCCATTCCCTTGACGTCAGGCATGCCCTAGCCTTCTATATTGAATGCACTAGGCCGTTTTGTATGTCACCACAGCTCTTTTTTGTAATCGCCGAGAGGATTAAAGGGCTCCCCATCTTGACCCAGTGTATTTCGACATGGATCACGTCCTGCATCAGAACCTGCTACAACCTAGCTAAAATTCCAGCCCCGCTGTTAATGGCACACTCCACAAGAGTGCAGGCATCATCCGCCGCATTCCTTGCACAGGTCCACACCTGTAGACACACTTATTGGATTTATTGGGAGTGGACCACATCCACCCTGACTGAACTGACCTTCAACACTGGTTCTCCACTTGT
This sequence comes from Natator depressus, assembly GCF_965152275.1. Lineage (NCBI taxonomy): Eukaryota > Metazoa > Chordata > Testudines > Cheloniidae > Natator > Natator depressus. Next base: position 26,439,458 of record NC_134246.1, read on the forward strand.
AAGGTAACTCCCTTCTCTTCATGTGCCAATATATATTTATGCCTATATTTGTAATTTTCACTTCTTGCATCTGAAGAAGTGGGTTTTTTCCCCACGAAAGTTTATGCCCAAATAAAGCTGTTAGCCTTTAAAGTGCCACTGGACTCCTCATTGTTTTTTTTTTTTCCTTATGGATTGGACATGAGCAACACATCTCGAAGAACAACAGTTATGAAAGGTAGGTAACCGTCTTTTTTTTTTTTTTTTTTCCCCAGCCAACAATGCTTCTCCAAGACACAGACAGGCACTTAATGCTGACATGTTTCCCCATGCACCCATTATCAAAAACATGCAAACAATTCCCCCTCCCCCCATTTTACCCACACAGTGAGTGGGGAAAGAAACAACCAACCAACCAAAGAAGCTCCCTTGCTTTACACACTTTTACCCTAAAATGAGATGAAGCCCTAGAGTTTTGTACTAGAGAAAAAAGCAAAGCAAACGTAATATTAATACACTGTACTAGCCCCTGAAAAAACAACACATACTCATATACCCATCCTTTTGAGACACAAATGGATGCATGCACACACACACACACACACACACACACACACACAGAGGCATTACATAAATAAGGCAATAAACCAACTTACCCTCTTAAAAACACACAAATGTATGCACAAAAAATAACATTTCTGAAATTTACCACAGGAAAAAGACAGTATATGTTTCTTTTGGTTCCCCCAACTGTCTTTAGCTTAATGAGCAAGCAAAATTTTAGCATTATTCCCCCAAATGCTTATCTGAATATTTTTGACACAGCCTGTTTAAAACATGATTTTTCAAAACAGTATTAAACACCTGCCATAGTTAAAGTCCTTTGTCTTTGTCTCAAGAGCCAGGAAGACTTCCTGGGGATGCAGACTTAGACCTAACTGAGCTCACTGAACTCCTTCCTTTGTTGCATGTTAGCTTGATTGCTGTGTTTCAGTCAATGGCACCTTTGCTCTTTCTTTGAGTTCTTTGATGGCTGCTGAGTCTGCTGTGTGAGTGACAGTCCTATCCACACCCACGTACTAGCAGTGCTCTGAATCTGAGTCGCAGATTATTTTCTCCTCTGATGCTGGTCATCACAAAGCTTGGTCCAGTCCACCTCGCAAAACCTCACCCCATCTACAAGCTGACTCCACCAACCAGAGGAGCATTCTGCACTCCTTTCCCAATCATCCACAGCGATTCCAAAGGATACTAAGGGCAGGTCTACACTACAGCCGTGATCAATGCTCTGAGATTGATCCACCGGCAGTCGATTTAGCGGGTCTAGTGAAGACCCACCAAATCGACAGCAGATCGCTCTCCAGTCGACCCCCGTACTCTACCCCCAATGAGAAGAGTAAGGTACCAGTAAGTTGACGAGAGAGTTTTTCCTGTCGACCCCCCCCCCCCATGGTGTAGACCCCGCGGTAACTTGACCTAAGGTACGTCAACTCCAGCTACGTTATTCACATTGCTGGAGTTGCGTAGTGTAGGACGATGTATCGCGGTAGTATAGACATAGCCTAAGTCATCATTGCAAGCATCCTGAAATCTTTGCAGTGGTCTGCCTCTCTTTCTAGATCTTTTACGAGCTTCAGAGTACAGCACATTCTTTGGATCCTGTAATTTGGCATTCACTTGACATCTCCAAGCCAGCAGAGTCTCTTCTTACTCATCAACATTCCCATGAATGACACAGCAGCACGATTTAACACTACCACATTTGTCACTCTGATTTGCCATCTTATTTGAAGAATTTTACATGAGCATCTAATGTGAAAGCTGTTTAGTCTTTTGATATGTTTGATGTAAGCTGCCTATGTTTCTGAGCCATGTAGAAAAGTGGATAACACGTCTCATAAATACGGATTTTCAATTTAGTTGGCAATTTGTTATTGTTCCGTACTCTGTCTTGCAAAGGACCATAGTTCCTGGCTGCTTTGCCAATTCTACTAGTGAGCTCAGCATCAAGATCTACATTTGTGGTAACTGCTTTGTTTACCTTCTATGTAACTGTACTTTCGTTGTCCTCAGCCTGTAATCAAGCCAGTCACACAGGTGAATCCACATTCCTTTGTCTCGGGCAGGCTGGGTTTATGCACTGCCTCCCAAATGCATTTTAAGAACATATTTCCAGCCCACATATGTAACTCTTTGTAAACAACCCGTACATGCATCATACAATGATTTTCAGGACCCGCATGACACCAGTGTACCTTACATGACCTTTACCTTTTGATATGGACTATGACAGCCTGTTGGGGTAGTGAGCTATAGTATGGGGGGAGGGGCTCTGAGGGGCACAAGCATTTAATAAGCTTTCCAGGCACAGTTCAGCACAAAGACACTGGCGTTTGTGTGAACTGCACTTCAGAGAATATAAACTGCAGTCATGATGCTGCTGTCCTGCCATGTCTAATACACCCCTCATAGTCGTCAAAAAGCTTCTCTGTAAGACAATGCTTAAGAATACCATGGATACCCTTACAAAGGGTAAGAAACACACATGATAGACTGTCTAACTCTTATGCTTATTGCATGATTCAGATTCAGATAGCTCTATGGCTAGCACCCTCCTTAGAGAGAGAGATTTCCCCGCCTCCGCTTTGCTCTCAGTGACCTCTGTAACACCCTGTCTAGGCAATGGGCAAAAACAACTTGGTCCTCTTTCATTAGTGTCTATTGATCTAATGCCGTCCTGGTTCTCTGGGGTGTCCAGAAAGGCATCATCCAGCTATTGAGAGATTTTCAGAAAAGAAACACCAGTAAGCACAGTTTTAGAAACCTGGATGTTTTCTAATGCCAACATTCTCGTCCTCTCAGTATTTTATACCCTATTTACCCGAAGCTTGGCTCCACAGCTCAAATTATTCAATGGAGAGCCCCCAACCTCATATGAGGTCTCCCACTTTATGGGATCAGATAAAGGGTGGGCATCACATTTGCCAGATAGCCTCACGATTGCTTGGGTCTCCTGATCAGGATCTGAAGTCTCCAGCAGCAGCTGGACCAGAGGACTCCCCTTGACCTCCCACTTCTCCACCTCAGAATTGTTGCCAAGGTTGTTCTTCCTTTGCAGGTGCCCACGCACCATTAGCGCTAAAACTAATCTTGCAGTTCTCATGGGGTGAAAGAATCCATGTTTCCTCTCCACATTGCCCTGATTTCTGAACATATGCTCTTGAACAAGATGGTCTCTTTCATACCTTGAGGGCTTTCAGGATAGTTCTCCCAAACAGCCAATGGCTAAACACTAAAGGCCAGGAGGGTCAAGTACGGAGCCAAACATAAACAGCTTCTTTTCATAAGTAATTAATTAGCATCAAGATATTTCTTTGCATTATCCCAGTCAGTTTAATTCCTCCCACCAGAGCTGCGCAGGAAAAATCACTGTCCTTCTTACCACAGGAGAAGTCTCCTTTCATCAGTCTAAACCTCTTTCTACCAGGTCCTTGGCAGAGTCTGGAAACATAGTGAGGGAACTCCTCATCCCTCACTTCTGTCAAACCCTGCTCCTTAGCCTGCATAGAAACAATTATTTAAAGTATCACAGAATTTAAGAATCTTACTAGTTAAAGAGGGAAAGACCAGCTAATGTACTGTCTCTGTCTGGAGTAACTATTGTAGTAACCTAGTATGGTGTACATTGATAGCCTCTAGTATATTTGATCAGCCTGTAGAATATTCAGTGGTTTATCTAGTTTTTTTCTAGTGCTTTGTCTAGTTACAAATGTCTTGAGGATGAAATTTCTACCTCTTCTCTTGGCAAACCATCTCAGAGTTTAACAGTCTAGTCTAGGGCCCTAATTATAGTATCTAGCCACTGGATCTGACTCGGGATTGTTATTTAGCCTAAATTTGCCTTTTTCATAATTTTATCCTACATCTTCAAATTCTGTTCATGTAAATGGTTGGGTTTGACCCATAAAACCCTAAATGGCTTAGGGGACTTGCTTACTTAGGAGATGCCTCTCTCCTCAGGTCATACTGTAGCTCAAGGGACTTCAGTGATGGCAACTGCTGAAGCCTGTGTTGCCTAACAAAGTCTTTAGGCTAAATTGTCCTCACACACGCCAGCTTCCAGCTGTGTTTCAGGTCCAGCCACCTCTCCCCCTGAGAGCTAATTCCCTCCCTCCCACTCATTGTTGCCTGTATGAATTAATGCAGGCATGCTCTGCACTCTGGCCAGTATCATGCCACCATAAATCAGAAGCAGCACGGTTCAGTTTCTTAACTCGACTGTTACGTGCTGCTTGCTATCTCTTCCTGGGTTATTTTGAATTATTTTCACACTGACACCACCTCGCTGACCCCAGTTGAGTTCCAGAAGCTTTACAGAGCAGAGAGAACTTTGAAATACAGTCTTTGGAACAGCAGCTGTTATCCTGTTGAAAAGACAATTGTTCTCTCTCACCATGTCCTGAATCCCAGCTAACATCTTAATTGGCATTCCAGCCCATAGTAATGGGTTGTCCACAAATCTTGACACTTGACTTGCATTTATTGTCACAAGTGTACCTGTCCTCATTAAGAGTTCCATTAGTAATTTGTAACCAACATTCAATGGCAAATCCTTACCAGCTTTCACCATCCTGCCCCCATAGATTCACTGTTCAGTCCTAATTTAAGTCAAATACTTCCCTTCCCCATCCTGCAAACAAATGGTGTGAACTGTAGTGTGTTCCCATACACAAAGAGAAACCAGTCAGTATTTGTGACTTTTAAAATAGCTTAAGGTAAAAGAACAAAAGCAAAGTCTCCAGGAGAGAGCACAGTATGTGTATCTCCTCTGTAAGAAGCTGTATTTGAACTGACCTCAAAATGGCAGCTGCCTCTCGCAGATTTTTCCACATTTTAAAGGTGCAGTTCACAGAAAATGTCACAATCCAATGATCCCCACAGCTTTTCTGTCAGGTTTATGCTGCTCCCAGCTAGTTTCACACTGAGAAGTGAGCACTATTGTGAGGCGAATACAATGTAGCCAGGGCCAGCTGAACAATACAGGCAGAAAAAATCATTGCTCATGGTGAGTGCATATTTAAATGGCAAGAAAAAATACCTGACCCCTATGAATAACACCTGGAAATTAGAGGTTTTAAAGACTTTTGATTATTGGTTGAAAACTGAGCCTTAAATCATTTTAGCAATTAAATATTAGCGATTAGGGAACATCAAAAGAACAGGATGGGCCAAAACAAAAAATTATGACTACCTATCTGAGCCTTTGTGGGGTCATCAATACTGAGTTGGAGTGTCTACGAGAACAGGGGTTTTCACTATGCCGATGTAACGTATCTGTTCAGTGCTTGGTTGCTATAATGAGGGTGTGATAGAAATTGATTAGATCAGTAGTTTTCAACCTTTTTTCATTTGCGGACCCCTAAAACATTTCAAAGGGAGGTGCGGACCCCTTTGGAAATCTTAGACGTAGTCTGTGGACCCCTGGGGTTTAAAACCAGTGGATTAGATAGAAATCTTCATCTTCTAACACTTCTGCTTCCTCTCCCGGCTGGAATCTAGAAGCACAGAGATACAAGAATTTAAAAATAAGGGGAGTTAGAAAAGAATTAACTCAATGGTTGTGTAACTCAGTGGTTTGACAAAGAAAAACAGTTTCTGGTTTGTTTTAAGCTTTTGGCAAATGTGTGTTTGTGTGGAGGAGCGTTCTTTTCCCTGAGTCGATTTTTTCCATCAGTAATAAATACAAGAAGCCAGATACCGTTGGGTTTATATTTTGTTTATTCAGTATGTAGATTTTACAAGCAGGGGAGCTGCAGGGTGTATTAGGTTACACCTGAGTTCTGTAGGGTTTCTCGTGGTGGAGAAGAATATTTTTATGAATTGAATTGGTGTGTTTGGTGTTACAAAGTGTGTTGGGTACACCATAGATTTGTGTAAGTATACATAGACGTACGTTTGTATTTTTAACTATACTAACTAGAGCAACTAATATATAGGGACTTATTGGTAGTAAAGTCATATTTGTAGTAATAATGCATTGGCCTAGTGTGTGTGAGGCTGGCTTCCTAGTCTAGGGGCTGACCCCAGCAGCTATGCAGCTTGCTATCCTTTGTAGAGATAAAGGAGTTTGTCTTTAGCAAAAATGGCACAGGTCTGTGCTTTTGGTGTGGAAGGCCTAGAATCACATTTATTCAGCAGGGATCAGCACTGGCCATTCTAGGGACCAGGCAAATGCCCAGTTGTCTACGGCCCAGGCTAGTCCTGATTTTGTTGCTATATATCTCAGGCAATAACTCTGCAAAATTCTCTCAATTTTTGGGGGAGGTTTGGTTGGTTGCATTTCAGGGAGTCAGATTTTGGGGTGTGGCTAACCAGCTTGACAATGTTTTATCTCAGTCCAGATGGGTAGGAAAATCTGCAGGAAACTTGTGCACTCCAAGGCCACTAAAGAGAATCTGCTGGTTTAAAGACCTGCTAAAAATTCTTGTAGCTATCTGGAGACTATGCTTTGAAACAGAGATTAACACCCATTCTCTGTTTTCCTTGAACATGTTTTTCACTAGCAAATTGATTACAGGCTTATATTGGAGTTTGGTCAAACTTATACCCATTGCTCCAACCAAAAGCCTTTCTGCTTCTGCTCCGTGCATTTGTCATCCCTTCTCAGATCTAACGGGAACCATTTGGCCTACCCTTCCAATTGGATGGCAACCGAGCTTGCAAGGATGTAACAGGCAAGAGGGATGCCGATACCTCTGTGTCTCCCCTTTTTCTTCCCCTTCAGCTCACCTCTCTGCTGAAGCCCAGCTTAGAGTTCTGTCTTTTGAGAACAGTATTACATGGAGTTAAATCTGAAAGCCGTGGGATGCCAAACCCTGAACGTACGTGTTAATAACAATGGCCAGTCAGCCTCAAGGAGAGAGTTCCATACAATTCCTTAGTGAACAAACATTTAATACATACACAAACCTTGACAAACAGTATTTGGAATACTTTCAAATGACTTCTTAAACAAAACAATTAGGCAGTAAACTAAAGCTGGTCAGAAAACTTCCGACAAGTTTTTTCATCAGATTTTTCAGATTCATTGAAATTGAAACCATTTTTTAGAAAAAAGAAAAGGAGTACTTGTGGCACCTTAGAGACTAACCAATTTATTTGAGCATAAGCTTTCGTGAGCTACAGCTCACTTCATCAGATGCATACTGTGAAAAGTACAGAAGACATTTTTATACACACAAACCATGAAAAAATGGGTGATTATCACTACAAAAGGTTTTCTCTCCCCCCACCCCACTCTCCTGCTGGTAATAGCTTATGTAAAGTGATCACTCTCCTTACAATGTGTATGATAATCAAGATGGGCCATTTCCAGCACAAATCCAGGTTTGCAAACAGATGGACATCGTACCAAAAGGACTGAAGGTAAAAAATCCATTACAATCTACATACCACACAGACTATGCTGACAGCTTGTGCCACACGCTCTCAAAGAAACTGCGGAACCACCTGATCAACATCCTCTACAGCAAACAGGGAAAGATAAAGAATGAGCTCTCAAATCTGGATACTCTCATAAAAAACCAACCTTCCACACAAACTTCCTCGTGGCTGGACTTTACTAAAACTAGACAAGCCATTTACAACGCACACTTTGCTTCTCTACAAAAGAAAAAGGACACTAAACTTTCTAAACTACTACATGCCACAAGGGGCCACAGCAATGGTTCCCTCAGCCCACCCAGCAATATTATTAACCTATCCAACTGTACTCTCAGCCCAGCAGAAGCAGCTGTCCTATCTCAGGGCCTCTCCTTCTGCCCCTCCACCCCCACGAACATGATACAGTTCTGTGGTGACCTAGAATCCTATTTTCGACGTCTCTGACTCAAGGAATATTTCCAACACACCTCTGAACAACATACTAATCCACAGAGACCTCCATACCAACACTACAAAAAGAAGGATTCTAGGTGGACTCCTCCGGAAGGTCGAGACAGCAGACTGGACTTCTACATAGAGTGCTTCCGCCGACGTGCACTGGCTGAAATTGTGGAAAAGCAGCATCACTTGCCCCACAACCTCGGCCGTGCAGAACACAATGCCATCCACGGCCTCAGAAACAACTCTGACATCATAATCAAAAAGGCTGACAAAGGAGGTGCTGTTGTCATCATGAATAGGTCGGAATATGAACAAAAGGCTGCTCGGCAGCTCTCCAACACCACTTTCTACAAGCCATTACCCTCTGATCCCACTGAGAGTTACCAAAAGAAACTACAGCATTTGCTCAAGAAACTACCTGAAAAAGCACAAGATCAAATCCGCACAGACACACCCCTGGAACCCCGACCTGGGATATTCTATCTACTACCCAAGATCCATAAACCTGGAAATCCTGGGCGCCCCATCATCTCAGGCATTGGCACCCTGACAGCAGGATTGTCTGGCTATGTAGACTCCCTCCTCAGGCCCTACGCTACAAGCACTCCCAGCTACCTTCGAGACACCACTGACTTCCTGAGGAAACTACAATCCGTCGGTGATCTTCCTGATAACACCATCCTGGCCACTATGGATGTAGAAGCCCTCTACACCAACATTGCACCCAAAGATGGACTACAAGCCGTCAAGAACACTATCCCTGACAATGCCACGGCTAACCTGGTGACTGAACTTTGTGACTTTGTACTTATCCATAACTATTTTATATTTGGGGACAATGTATACCTTCAAATCAGCGGCACTGCTATGGGTACCTGCATGGCCCCACAGTATGCCAACATTTTTATGGCTGACTTAGGGGACGAGAGCTGAGGAAGCGTTGTTCTAACGCCCCTACTCTACTTGCGCTATATTGATGACATCTTCCTCATCTGGACCCATGGAAAAGAAGCCCTTGAGGATTTCAACAATTTTCATCCCACCATCAACCTCAGCCTGGTCCAGTCCACACAAGAGATCCACTTCCTGGACACTACAGTGCTAATAAACGATGGTCACATAAACACCACCCTATACCGGAAACCTACTGACCGCTATTCCTACCTACATGCCTCCAGCTTTCACCCTGACCACACCACACGATCCATTGTCTACAGCCAAGCACTACGATACAACCGCATTTGCTCCAACCCCTCAGACAGAGACAAACACCTACAAGATCTCTATCAAGCATTCTTACAACTACAATACCTACCTGCAGAAGTGAAGAAACAGACTGATAGAGCCAGAAGAGTTCCCAGAAGTCACCTACTACAGGACAGGCCTAACAAAGAAAATAACAGAACGCCACTAGCCGTCACCTTCAGCCCCCAACTAAAACCCCTCCAACGCATTATCTACAACCTATCCTGAAGGATGACCCAACACCCTCACAAATCTTGGGAGACAGGCCAGTCCTTGCCTACAGACAGCCCCCCAACCTGAAGCGAATACTCACCAGCAACCACATACCACACAACAGAACCACTAACCCAGGAACCTATCCTTGTAACAAAGCCCGTTGCCAACTGTGCCCACATATCTATTCAGGGGACACCATCACAGGGCCTAATAACATCAGCCACACTATCAGAGGCTCGTTCAGCTGCACATCTACCAATATGATCTATGCCATGATGTGCCAGCAATGCCCCTCTGCCATGTACATTGGTCAAACTGGACAGTCTCTACGTAAAAGAATAAATGGACACAAATCAGATGTCAAGAATTATAACATTCATAAACCAGTTGGAGAACACTTCAATCTCTCTGGTCACGCGATTACAGCCATGAAAGTTGTGATATTACAACAGAAAAACTTCAAATCCAGACTCCAGCGAGAGACTGCTGAATTGGAATTCATTTGCAAATTGGATACAATTAACTTAGGTTACCTTGCATAATGACTTAGCCACTCCCAGTCTCTATTCAAGCCTATTTCCCCTTGTTTTTTCCTACCCCCCCCCCCCCGATGTTCTTGTTAAACCCTGGATTTGTGCTGGAAGTGGCCCACCTTGATTATCATACACATTGTAAGGAGAGTGATCACTTTACATAAGCTATTACCAGCAGGAGAGTGGGGTGGGGGGAGAGAAAACCTTTTGTAGTGATAATCACCCATTTTTTCATGGTTTGTGCGTATAAAAACGTCTTCTGTACTTTCCACAGTATGCATCCGATGAAGTGAGCTGTAGCTCACAAAAGCTTATGCTCAAATAAATTGGTTAGTCTCTAAGGTGCCACAAGTACTCCTTTTCTTTTTGCAAATACAGACTAACACGGCTGTTACTCTGAAACCTGTCATTTTTTAGAAGGGTTTGATTTTGCCAAAGTTCTGACAAAGCCCTGCCTGCTAGGATTCCATGGGAAACCTGCCTGGTTTCCTGCTAGCATGCCTGCCTGGCTCCTCAGTAGCCCACTAGACAGATTGCCTTAAAGTTGGAAATCCCAGGGCTAGAAGCCAGATGAAAATGAAGCTTGGATCAGAGCTGACTCCTTATCATCCTATGATGAAGCCATTAAATGGTGAGGGGCCAGCAGAGGCCAGTGTGGTGAATCTGCTGCTCTTTCCCTCCTGCTCAGGAGGATGATGGGTCATCAGCAGGGGAATGTTCTGCACCAGTTAGGGGGTCATGTGGGGTGAGGCAGAGTGTCTGGGACCCTAGGAGGAGTGTGGTGTGGAAGGCAGTTGGTGGGATGAATGTTGGGATTTACAGCATTTGCCTCAGTTGTGGTGCAGCTGGCCTGCCACCAGAGACTGTCAAAGGAAGATGTGCCAGAGCACTGAAGAGCCCACATGAAAGATGAAAAATTACAATCCTGTACTTCAGCAATAACCTTTGTGACAGGGTCGTGCCAGATGGCTATAGGAGAGTAATTTTTTTTTTTTTAAGCAGGAAGAATTTTATTGCATAACACTTACAAAGAATCACCAAAAAGGATAAAGCAAAACTATGCAACAAAACAAAAGCAAATGCAAGGTATAACACAGCAGCCTTCAGGAGGGAGAAGTGTTCAGGCTAGCCTGGGCCCAGAGCGGGGGGGCTTCCTCGATATTCGTGGTCTTCCACCCCCTCGAGTTACCTAGTGTCATGCCTAGTGTCACCAATTATTCCTCTCCTGAGAGTGCCCGACAAGATGGGCACGGCTGTGGGGTGGGCGGTTTGGGGGTGGAGGGACGTACACCCACGTATGATAGGACCCCTCCTAGGTGACAGTGATGATGGTATCCACAGTGGCAACATCTGGGGCTGGGGTCTCTTGCTCTTCCCCTCAATCAAAGGGTCAGACGGAGGGAACCGGATGGGGTCACCGAGCAGAGAATCTCGGACAGCGCCCACTGCTCCTCGAAGGCATCAAGGAAGTCGGTGGACGCCGCCCAGAGGAACTCCGCCCGGATACGTGAATGTACTGAGGATAGGAAAAAGGCCCTACAATTGCAGGACGTTTCATGGGCCAACCTCCTCTCTCTGGTTTTATAAATGGCTGTTTTTGCCAAAGCTAGGAGGAGGTTAACCAGGAGATCCCGCGATTTTGTGGGGCCACGGATGGGGAGTGTATAGATAAAGAGGTGGGGGGAAAAATGAAGCCAGAAGCGCAATAGAATATTTGTGAGGAGCCGAAAAAGGGGCTGCAATCTGGCACACTCTAAATAGACGTGTGCCAGGGTTTCCCTCACATTACAAAAAGGGCAAGTATCCGGGATGGAAGTAAACCGTGTCAAAAACACGCCCGTGCTCACAGCTCTGTGAAGGAGCCGCCAACTGATGTCTCCGACGGGCCTCGGGACCAAGGTGGAATACAGGCTGGCCCACTGAGGTTGCTCACCCTCCAAAGGTGGCAGGAGGTCCCGCCACTTTGTGTCGGGGCGGGACACCAGGGTGTGGGCGTGAAGGGTGCGAAGCGTGAGTGTATACAAATATTTCCGTGATGCAAGTTGAAAACTGACCGGCTGCAGTTCATGCAGCCGGCTCGCAGTGAAAGGGTGAGGGGTTTGTCGGGATCGGCAGGGTAGGGACCCAATGGAAAGGTCCGGCGGGCCTGGGGTAGAGGATGGGCGTGGTGCGCCATCGTGCAAGGCTCGGTTGACATAAGCCCGAGCAGCGGGGGTCAAGGCGGCCTTCACCTCCTGAAGTACGCGCCGGGGAGTACGGGGGCTGGAGAGCCCCATGCGCCGAGCGAGCGTCAGGGGATCCAGCCAGTCTCTCCGGTCGTAGTCCAGGAGGTCTCCGACCCTCGTGACTTCCACCAAGACCAACCTCTGGCGCACCGAGCGGGACTCCGCCACCTGCACACGGAGTTGGGGGTTGTGTAGCAGGGGCTCCGTGAGGAGATCTGCTCCCGCGGTGGCCGCCACGGACCTGGTCGTTAGAAACAGTTTCCAGGTCCGGAGGAGGTCCTGGTAGAAGACCGGCAGCCCGGAGAGGTCTCGCGGAAAACCTCTCGGACAAAGGTAAAAGAGCTGCCGGTCGTATCGGAGCCCTTGGAAGCGGCGCAGGAAGGCGTGCGCCAGTATGCTCCATGTCGAACTACCTGCACTGTAAAGGAGCCTCTGCAGGGCCTGGAGGCGGAAAACGCGGACCTGAGTGTACAGACACTTCAGGCCCTGTCCTCCTTCCTTCAGGGGTAAATGAAGAACTCCAACAGGGGCCCAGTGCATTCCCGACTAAAAGAACTCTAGAATCAATCTCCGGAGGTGGGTCAGGAAACCCGGGGCCGGGGCCAGGGTGTTGAGCCGGTACCAGAGCGTGGACAGGACTAGTTGGTTAAGCACCAGTGCTCTCCCTCGGAGGGAGAGACATCGGAGTAGCCTCGTCCATTTCCGGATCCGCTCTATCACCCCGCCCTCCAAATTTTGCCAGTTCTCCGGCGGGGAAGGGTGCGTGGCGGAAAAGTAAACGCCGAGATAGAACAGAGGACCCGCGCTCCACCGGATGGTCTGAAGCGCGGGTGGGAGGGAGCTTACCTGCCGCCAGTCCCCCACCGCCAAGCCAGAGCTCTTGACCCAGTTGACTCGGGCGGAGGAGGCTGCCGAATACATGGCCTGGCATGCCTCCACTCGCGCCAGGTCGCCCGGGTCCTGGACCACGAGAAGTACGTCATCGGCGTACGCCGACAGGACCAGCCGCAGCTCCGGCTCCCGCAGCACCAACCCCGTCAACCTCCTGCGGAGGAGACAGAGGAAAGGCTCGATCGCAAGAGCGTACAGCTGGCCCGAGAGGGGGCACCCTTGTCGCACTCCTCGCCCGAAGCTGACCGGTTCGGTCAGGGTCCAGTTGAGCCTAACCAAACACTCCGCGGAGGCATACAGCACCCGGAGAAAACTCACAAACTGAGGTCCGAATCCAAACGCCTGCAGAGTGCTCAGGAGGTACCCATGGTCTACTCTATCGAACGCCTTCTCCTGATCAAGAGACAGGAGGGCGAACGACAGACCATCTCTCCGCCCGAGTTCCAAAAGGTCTCGGACTAGAAATAGGTTGTCAAAAATGCTGCGACCTGGGACAGTATAGGTCTGGTCTGGGTGGATCACGTCTGCCATCACGGACCCTAGCCGCAGCGAAATTGCTTTCCCTACGATTTTGTAATCCGTGCTAAGGAGTGAGATGGGACACCAATTTCGTAAATCGCGGAGGTCCCCCTTCTTCGGCAGCAAGGCGAGCACCGCTCGCCTGCACGACAGAGGGAGGATCCCGCCCTGCAAGGACTCAGCCCAGACAGTGACTAGGTCTGGGCCGAGGATGTCCCAGAACGCGCGGTAAAACTCCACGGTCAGCCCGTCAATGCCCGGAGATTTATTGGTGGGCATGCAGCGGAGGGCTTCCGAGAACTCGGCCAGGGTGAGAGGCAGCTCTAGCCGCTCTCGGTCGCCCACGCTGACCGTGGGGAGGTCCTCCCAGAGCACCCCGCAAGCGCCAGGATCGGTCGGATCCGGGGAGAAAAGGCTTGTGTAGAAGTCGCGGGCCCTCCCACACATCTCCTCCGGATCCGTGAGGGGGGTGCCGTCTTCCGCTAGAAGGCAGGTGGCGTGCTTCTTGGCCCCCCTCGTTTTCTCCAGGGCATAGAAGAAGCGGGAGCCGCGGTCCATCTCCCGAAGGAGGCGGATGTGGGACCGGACGAAGGCACCTCGGGCCCGGTGGTCCTCGAGGGCCCGATGCTCCTCCCGCTTCTCCCGGCACGCTCCGCAGAGGGACGGGTCCTCGGGGTCGGCGGCCAGGCGCCTCTCCAGCTCCAAGACCTCCCATTCCAACTGCTCTATCGCCGCATTTCCCCGTCGGCTGGTGCCCCGAGTGTAGTCACGGCAGAAGAGCTTGGCGCGGACCTTCCCTAGATCCCACCATCGCCGCACCGAGGGAAAGGCACGCCACTGCTCTCGCCAGGCGAGCCAGAACTCCCGGAAGGACGTCACGAAGCTCTCGTCCTCCAACAGGCTATTATTAAAGTGCCAATAGGCCGGCCCCGGTCCCTCTGCACGGAGGGAGACCGTTATAGTAACTAAATGATGGTCGGAAAAAGGGGCCGGCCGAACGGTGGAGGAGTGGGCCTGTGAAAGATGGAAACGGGATAAATAAATACGGTCCAACCGAGAGTGGTGTGACCGATGGGCCTCTACCCGAACAAAAGTGAACGTGGAGGTGTCATCTGGGTGATGGTCACGCCAGACGTCCACTAGGGAGTGATATTCAACTATTCCCCGGAGAATATTCGCGGCAGCCGGGCTCGGCTCGGCGCCTGAGCGGTCCTGTTCCTCGAGGGTGGTGTTAAAGTCCCCTCCCAGGACCAGGCACTCGTGCGAATCTAGGGTGCCGAGAAAGTCGGACACCCGCTGGTAAAATTGTGGCCGCTTTGGGCTCAGTTGTGGGGCATAGATATTAACAAGATTAACCACGAGCCCCTCCATACGGACTCGAAGGTGCAGCAGGTGGCCCGGCACGACCTCAGTGACCCCTAGCACCTCGGGCCGTAGGGTGGGGGAGAACAGGGTCGCCACTCCAGCTTGCCAAGTCGTGAAGTGGCTAAAGTAGACCCCGTCCCCCCACTCCAGCCACCACCTGTCTTCAAAGGTCGGGTCCGTATGGGTCTCCTGCAGGAAAACTACAGAGTACCCTCCTTCCCGAAGGTAAGAGAGCACCTGGGACCTGCGGAGAGCCATCCTACAGCCCCTGGTATTCAAGGTTGCAATAAGAGTAGGCATCATGCGGAGGGCTGGTGGGGTGGAGGTTTCTCGGTGGTGGGGGTGTTTGTGGCCCCCGGCGGGTTGCGCACCAACCCGTGACCCATCTCATAGATGAGTAGATCGCTTTGGAAGTTGCGGGCCCGCTCGTAGGCCGCAGCAATACGCCTGCCTTGCCCTTTGCCCTCCTTTATAAGGGCCCTTGTGGTCCGAAAAAGTTGCTCAAAGTCCCCCCAGAGCTGAAGAGCTAGCTGTACCTTATTGCGGGCACCACGGGTGTGTTCTAAGAACTTCCGTAGTGCATGCCGCAGCTCATGGGGGGATGGGGTTACGGTTCCTGGGGTATTCCCCGGTGGGACTCTTAATACAGCCTCGAGGTCCGCTAAGGCGGGTAGGCAGGATGCGGACCACCGACGGGGGGTCTGACAGGCTGGGGTTATGAAATCCATTTCATGCCTTGGGGTGGAAGGGAATGGCGGGGGAAAAATTGCAACTCCTAATGGGTCGCGACTAGAAAGTGCAAAGACTGCTCCTTGGGGGGAATCTGCAGAAGGCGGAAAAGAAATGACCCCAGGGGCGGCAGGAGCATCGCAGGAGGGGATAAACTGGGTGGGGCTAGGGGAGGGGGCAGGGGCAGAGGTAAGGCTCTGAGATTCAGGAGGCAAACAACTAAAGGAAGGTGCCTCCTGAGCAGAGTCAAGGGTTAAGGGGTAAGGGAGGGGGCTCCCAGTAATGCTAGGCACTGGCCCCGCGTTGGTCTTGGTGGCCGTGGCGTCAGGTGGTGGACCACCTTCTGCAGGGTGCTCGCCCGGGAAGGCAATCAGGGGGAGGGAGTATGGGGAAAAAGGGGCTGGGGTGAGGTTGCCCAGTCCGAGGCCAGCCGGGAGTAGATCATCCTCTCCCTGGGTGACCGGGGTCAAATCTAGGGCCTCAATCTCCGCGTACACGGAGGAGAGGCCAACGCCTGCTACCCCGGGGGCCTCTCCTCTAGGGCCCGCCTCAGCGGTCGCTTCGGGGTTCGCGGGGGGTTCGGATGGTATCCGAGCAGAAAGGGCATCCTCAGGGGTCTCGGAGGGAAGGGTCTCCCGTGGAGGGGGAGTTCTGCCCTCCAAAGCCAGTCTGTCTTCTCCTCCCGACACCAGCGGATGGACCTCACTCGTGGTCGTAGCGGAGGGCTCGATGTCAGTGCGTCCCTTCCTGGTCTTCCGGGGGGCTTCCGCATCGGATGGATGCAGCGGAGCTCGAGCCTTCCGCTTGCTCCGTTTCCCCTGGACTAAGTTCCAGTCCTCCATAGCGTCGTCCGGGGGCTGGTTAGCAGGGGTCGTGTCAGGGGGCGGAGGTGATGGTTCAGGGGTTCGGGGGGGCAGCGGTGAGGCAGCATGAGGAGGGGGGGGTTCTCCTTGGGGTGGGCCCTCTCCTATGCCCGATAATATCTTTGTCGCACCCTCCTCCATATGCTCTACTGACGTGGTAGTAGCAAGGGTGGGACTCCCTTGCTCGCCCGGGCGTAGTAGGGAAGGAGTCTCCTGGGCCCGGGCGGGAGCAGCGATGGATTGAGTAGGAGGAGGGTTGGTTTCAGGTGCTGGGCAGCCAGGGGCGTCGGCAACAACGGGGCCGATATCCTGCCGGGTCTCGGGGGTCTCAGGTGCCCCTCCCCTCCGGGCCAAAGGGCAGTCTCTGCGGACATGCCCGGCCGAGCGGCAGAGGTAGCACCGGGCCTCTCCGGTGGAGTAAAAGACCCGATAGCGGGCTCCCTGGTAGGGGATTAGGAAGGACCCCTCGAGCACCTCCCCGTCACGCACCCTCGCCGGCGGTAGAAGCTGCACTTGCTGGCGGAAAGAAAGGACGTGACGGAGGGTGGGGTCCTTGCAGCCCAACGGGAGAGGGCTGATGACAGAGGTAAGTTTCCCCAGGGCGGAGAGAGCGGGTAACAGGGCAGCATTGGGTAAAAAGGGGGGAACGGAGGTGAGGACGAGGCGAACACCCAGGTCTTCTAGCGGCTCTAGGGGGACAAACACCCCCCCCACCGCCAGGCCCCTCTCCACCGCCTCTTGGGCGGCAGTCTCCGTAGCTAAGAAAAAAACGACCTTCCCATACATCTTGGAGGCCGCCACAATAGCCGTGGGTCCCACCACCTTCGCCAACGCCTGCACGTATGCCTCCACGTGGGGCGAGGCGGGCACCAGGAGGCAATGGACACCGTGCTTCCTGGTCAAGGTGGGAAAAGGGCCCTGACTGCTGGTGATGATAGCGGAGGCAGTGGGTGGGTGAGATGACGAGGTGGCAGGCAGGGGGGAGCCTGCCACCGCCCAAGCATACGTCCTGGGGGCCGGGGGGGGGACATATGCAGAGCTGGTGGAGGGAGTTGCGGGGAGGGGCGCCGCAGTCGATGACGAGGCCACGGTTGTGGGGGCTGCCTCTGCCATGGAGGGCCCAGATGTTTTGGCGGGGCCCTTTCCTCTCTGCCCGCCCTGGCTTTTGCGGCCAGCTGGCAGGGGATTCCTAGAACCTGAGGGGGCAGGGGGCGTAGCAGCAGCAGTAATCACTCCGGTACCTCCTGCTGCCGGTGCCCCAGCAGGGGCGGTGGCAAGTATTTTAACAATCGTGGGGGGGGGGGCAAGGTTGGGGGTTGGGCAGGGGCGGGGTGGGGGAGAAACAGTTAAATTTTTGAAAGGGGCCTCGCCTCTCTCATTCCCCGCCATTGTAAGCAGGGAGGGACGGGGAGACACCGGAAGAAGAAAGGGGGGGGGAAGCGAATTAACCACTCCTCCCTACTAGGCTGCAGGAGGGGGGGAGGGAGGGGAATACCAAATGGGGTGGACAAGGAGGGGGGGGAAATCCAATAATAGGGGCAGGCTGTAAACTAAGCAGTACGGGGGGGGGGGCGGTGTAAACCCACGCATGTTTGTCCAAAGAGTCTCGTTTGGTCGGCTGTTATGTCCGGTCTGAAAGGCAAAGTTCAAAGCAAACAGCTGGATCCGAAGGCGGATGGCAGATTGCCAGCAGGGACAAAGTGGCGGGGGGCCGTGACAGCTGTAGTAATGGTGGGGGGGTGGAGCGGGCACCGATGGACCAGGGGGCAGCTTATTGCCACACCCACTGTGCCGCCACAAATGCAATTAAAACACAGTCAAACTCCCCCCCACGAGAGTAGAATTCGAAAAATTACTCAATCTTACGGCCCCCTTCACGATGATTCGTAGCTTCTTGAATTATTTCTCCTGTCTTCTGAAATCCTTCTTCTCCGGCCGTGTTCCAAGGCTTCCGGCATGCTAAGAATGTTAAAGATAAGAAATAAAGTCCGAGCTGCCAGCAAAACAGCTGGGTCTGGAGGCTTCCACTCCCCCCTCCGGATGGCAAAATCGGCAATCTTCCCCCCCTCCTCCGGGGGTTTCAGCTAAAACAAATAGCTGCGTCCGAAAGCAGGCGAGGGGGGGGGCGGGTGCTGGCTGCAAGCTGGTAACCGACCAGCACTCAGCAAGAAGTGGTGGAAATCAAACCAAAACAAAAAAAAAACAAAAAAGCGTCCGGCCCGGTCGGGGGAGGCGGGACTAAGGCAGGGTCCAAAAGTAAGAAAAATCCAGGCCAGGGGGCTTTAGGAAAGAATAGAAAGCAGATAGCTGAGGAGCAAGCGAGGGACGGTCCCGTCCTCCAACAGGGAAGGTTTTTTTTTTTTTTGTTGTTTTTTTTATTGAAACAGAAAAAAAATTTTATTGTGACAATTACAAGAATTATCAAGAACCAAATCAAAGTATGCAACAAAACAACGCAAACAGAAGGTATCACACAGCAGCTTTCAGGAGGGAGAACTGTTCAGGCTAGCCTGGGCCCAGAGCGGGGGGCTTGGTCTTCCACCCTCCTGAGTTACCTGGTGGCCTAGAGCGGGGGGCTTCCTCGACACTCGTGGTCTTCCACCCCCTCGAGTTACCTAGGGCCGCGCCCAGTGTCACCAATTATCCCCCCCCTGAGAGTGCCCGGCAAGATGGGCATGGCTGCGGGGTGGGCAGTTTGGGGGTGGGGGGTTGACACCCACGTATTATAGGGCCCTCCTAGCAAAGGGTTAGACGGAGGGAACCGGATGGGGTCACCGAGCAAAGAACCCCGGAAAGCGCCCACCGCTCTTCAAAGGTGTCAAGGGAGTCGGTGGTCGCCGCCCAAAGAAACTCCGCCCGGATACGTGAATGTACTGAGGATAGGAAAAAGGCCCTACAATCGCAGGACGTTTCATGGGCCAACCTCCTCTCTCTGGTTTTATAAATGGCTGTTTTTGCCAAAGCTAGGAGGAGGTTAACCAGGAGATCCCGCGACTTTGTGGGGCCGTGGATGGGGAGTGTATAGATAAAGAGGTGGGGAGAAAAATGAAGCCAAAAGCGCAACAAAATATTTGTGAGGAGCCGAAAAAGGGGCTGCAATCTGGTACACTCTAAATAGACGTGTGCCAGGGTTTCCCTCACATTACAAAAAGGGCAAGTATCCGGAATGGAAGTGAACCGTGTCAAAAACATGCCCGTGCTCACAGCTCCGTGAAGGAGCCGCCAACTGATGTCTCCGACGGGCCTCGGGACCAAGGTGGAATACAAGCTGGCCCATCGAGGTTGCTCACCCTCCAAAGGTGGCAGGAGGTCCCGCCACTTTGTGTCGGGGCGGGACACCAGGGTGTGGGCGTGAAGGGTGTGAAGCGTGAGTGTATACAAATATTTCCGTGATGCAAGTTGAAAACTGACCGGTTGCAGTTCATGCAGCCGGCTCGCAGTGAAAGGGTGAGGGGTTTGTCGGGATCGGCAGGGTAGGGGCCCAATGGAAAGGTCCGGCGGGCCTGGGGTAGAGGATGGGCGTGGTGCGCCCTCGCGCAAAGCTCGGTTGACATAATCCCGAGCTGCAGGGGTCAAGGCGGCCTTCACCTCCTGAAGTACGCGCCGGGGAGTACGGGGGCTGGAGAGCCCCATGCGCCGAGCGAGCGTCAGGGGATCCAGCCAGTCTCTCCGGTCATAGTCCAGGAGGTCTCCGACCTTCGTGACTTCCGCCAAGACCAACCTCTGGCGCACCGAGCGGGACTCCGCCACCTGCACACGGAGTTGGGGGTTGTGTAGCAGGGGCTCCGTGAGGAGATCTGCTCCCGCGGTGGCCGCCACGGACCTGGTCGTTAGAAACAGTTTCCAGGTCCGGAGGAGGTCCTGGTAGAAGACCGGCAGCCCGGAGAGGTCTCGCGGAAAACCTCTCGAACAAAGGTAAAAGAGCTGCCGGTCGTATCGGAACCCCTGGAAGCGGCGCAGGAAGGCGTGCGCCAGTATGCTCCACGTCGAACTACCTGCACTGTATAGGAGCCTCTGCAGGGCCTGGAGGCGGAAAACGCGGACCTGAGTGTACAGACACTTCAGGCCCTGTCCTCCTTCCTTCAGGGGTAAATGAAGAACTCCAACAGGAGCCCAGTGCATTCCCGACCAAAAGAACTCTAGAATCAATCTCCGGAGGTGGGTCAGGAAACCCGGGGCCGGGGCCAGGGTGTTGAGCCGGTACCAGAGCGTGGACAGGACTAGTTGGTTAAGCACCAGTGCTCTCCCTCGGAGGGAGAGACATCGGAGTAGCCCTGTCCATTTCCGGATCCGCTCTATCACCCCGCCCTCCACATTTTGCCAGTTCTCCGGCGGGGAAGGGTGCGTGGCGGAAAGGTAAACGCCGAGATAGAGCAGAGGACCCGCGCTCCACCGGATGGTCTGAAGCGCGGGTGGGAGGGAGCTTACCCGCCGCCAGTCCCCCACCGCCAAGCCAGAGCTCTTGACCCAGTTGACTCGGGCGGAGGAGGCTGCCGAATAGATGGCTTGGCATGCCTCCACTCGCGCCAGGTCGCCCGGGTCCTGGACCACGAGAAGTACGTCATCGGCGTACGCCGACAGGACCAGCCGCAGCTCCGGCTCCCGCAGCACCAACCCTGTCAACCTCCTGCGGAGGAGACAGAGGAAAGGCTCGATCGCAAGAGCGTACAGCTGGCCCGAGAGGGGGCACCCTTGTCGCACTCCTCGCCCGAAGCTGACCAGTTCGGTCAGGGTCCAGTTGAGCCTAACCAAACACTCCGCGGAGGCGTACAGCACCCGGAGAAAACTCACAAACTGAGGTCCGAATCCAAACGCCTGCAGAGTGCTCAGGAGGTACCCATGGTCTACTCTGTCGAACGCCTTCTCCTGATCAAGGGACAGGAGGGCGAACGACAGACCGTCTCTCCGCCCGAGTTCCAAAAGGTCTCGGACTAGAAATAGGTTGTCAAAAATGCTGCGACCCGGGACAGTATAGGTCTGGTCTGGGTGGATCACGTCCGCCATCACGGACCCTAGCCGCAGCGAAATTGCTTTCGCTACGATTTTGTAATCCGTGCTAAGGAGTGAGACGGGACGCCAGTTTCGTAAATCGCGGAGGTCCCCCTTCTTCGGCAGCAAGGCGAGCACCGCTCGCCTGCACGACAGAGGGAGGATCCCGCCCTGCAAGGACTCAGCCCAGACAGTAACTAGGTCTGGGCCGAGGATGTACCAGAACGCGCGGTAAAACTCCACGGTCAGCCCGTCCATGCCAGGAGATTTATTGGTGGGCATGCGGCGGAGGGCTTCCGAGAACTCGGCCAGGGTGAGAGGCAGCTCTAGCCGCTCTCGGTCGCCCACGCTGACCGTGGGGAGGTCCTCCCAGAGCACCCCGCAGGCGCCAGGATCGGTCGGATCCGGGGAGAAAAGGCTTGTGTAGAAGTCGCGGGCTCTCCCACACATCTCCTCCGGATCCGTGAGGGGGGTGCCGTCTTCTGCTAGAAGGCAGGTGACGTGCTTCTTGGCCCCCCTCGTTTTTTCCAGGGCATAGAAGAAGCGGGAGCCGCGGTCCATCTCCCGAAGGAGGCGGATGCGGGACCGGACGAAGGCACCTCGGGCCCGGTGGTCCTCGAGGGCCCGAAGCTCCTCCCGCTTCTCCCGGCACGCTCCGCAGAGGGACGGGTCCTCGGGGTCGGCGGCCAGGCGCCTCTCCAGCTCCAAGACCTCCCGTTCCAACTGCTCTATCGCCGCATTTCTCCGTCGGCTGGTGCCCCGAGTGTAGTCACGGCAGAAGAGCTTGGCGCGGACCTTCCCTAAATCCCACCATCGCCGCACCGAGGGAAAGGCACGCCATTGCTCTCGCCAGGCGAGCCAAAACTCCCGGAAGGACGTCACGAAGCTCTCGTCCTCCAACAGGCTATTATTAAAGTGCCAATAGGCCGGCCCCGGTCTCTCTGCACGGAGGGAGACCGTTATAGTAACTAAATGATGGTCGGAAAAAGGGGCCGGCCGAATGGTAGAGGAGTGGGCCTGTGAAAGATGGAAACGGGATAAATAAATACGGTCCAACCGAGAGTGGTGTGACCGATTGGCCTCCACCCGGACAAAAGTGAACGTGGAGGTGTCATCTGGGTGATGGTCACGCCAGACGTCCACTTGGGAGTGATATTCAACTATTCCCCGAAGAATATTCGCGGCAGCCGGGCTCGGCTCGGCGCCTGAGCGATCCTGTTCCTCGAGGGTGGTGTTAAAGTCTCCTCCCAGGACCAGGCACTCGTGCGAATCTAGGGTGCCGAGAAAGTCGGACACCCGCTGGTAAAATTGTGGCCGCTTTGGGCTCATTTGTGGGGCATAAATATTAACAAGATTTACCACGAGCCCCTCCATACGGACTCGAAGGTGGAGCAGGTGGCCCGGCACGATCTCAGTGACCCCTAGCACCTCGGGCCGTAGGGTGGGGGAGAACAGGGTCGCCACTCCAGCTTGCCAAGTCGTGAAGTGGCTAAAGTAGACCCCGTCCCCCCACTCCAGCCGCCACCTGTCTTCAAAGGTCGGGTCCGTATGGGTCTCCTGCAGGAAAACTACAGAGTACCCTCCTTCCCGAAGGTAAGAGAGCACCTGGGACCTGCGGAGAGCCATCCTACAGCCCCTGGTATTCAAGGTTGCAATAAGAGTAGGCATCATGCGGAGGGCTGGTGGGGTGGAGGTTTCCCGGTGGCGGGGGTGTTTCTGGCCCCCGGCGGGTTGCGCACCAACCCGTGACCCATCTCATAGATGAGTAGATCGTTTTGAAAGTTGCGGGCCTGCTCGTAGGCCGCAGCACCGCGCCTGCCTTGCCCTTTGCCCTCCTTTATAAGGGCCCTTGTGGTCCGAAAAAGTTGCTCAAAGTCCCCCCAGAGCTGAAGAGCTAGCTGTACCTTATTGCGGGCACCACGGGTGTGTTCTAAGAACTTCCGTAGTGCATGCCGCAGCTCATGGGGGGATGGGGTTACGGTTCCCGGGGTATTCCCCGGTGGGACTCTTAATACAGCCTCGAGGTCCGCTAAGGCGGGTAGGCAGGGTGCGGACCACCGACGGGGGGTCCGACAGGCTGGGGTTATGAAATCCATTTCATGCCTTGAGGTGGAAGGGAATGGCGGGGAAAAAATTGCAACTCCTAATGGGTCGCGACTAGAAAGTGCAAAAACTGCTCCTTGGGGGGAATCTGCAGAAGGCGGAAAAGAAACGACCCCAGGGGCAGCAGGAGCATCGCAGGAGGGGATAAACTGGGTGGGGCTAGGGGAGGGGGCAGGGGCAAAGGTAAGGCTCTGAGATTCAGGAGGCAAGCAACTGAAGAAAGGTGCCTCCTGAGCAGAGTCGAGGGTTAAGGGGTAAGGGAGGGGGCTCCCAGTAATGCTAGGCGCTGGCCCCGCGTTGGTCTTGGCGGCCGTGGCATCTGGTGGTGGACCACCTTCTGCAGGGTGCTCGCCCGGGAAGGCAATCAGGGGGAGGGAGTATGGGGAAAAAGGGGCTGGGGTGAGGTTGCCCAGTCTGAGGCCTGCCGGGAGTAGATCATCCTCTCCCTGGGTGACCGGGGTCAAATCTAGGGCCTCAATCTCCGCGTACACGGAGGAGAGGCCAACGCCTGCTACCCCGGGGGCCTCTCCTCTAGGGCCCGCCTCAGCGGTCGCCTCGGGGTTCGCGGGGGGTTCGGATGGTATCCGAGCAGAAAGGGCGTCCTCAGGGGTCTCGGAGGGAAGGGTCTCCCGTGGAGGGGGAGTTCTGCCCTCCAAAGCCAGTCTGTCTTCTCCTCCCGACACCAGCGGATGGACCTCACTCGTGGTCGTAGCGGAGGGCTCGATGTCAGTGCGTCCCTTCCTGGTCTTCCGGGGGGCTTCCGCGTCGGATGGATGCAGCGGAGCTCGAGCCTTCCGCTTGCTCCGTTTCCCCTGGACTAAGTTCCAGTCCTCCATAGCGTCGTCCGGGGGCTGGTTAGCAGGGGTCGTGTCAGGGGGCGGAGGTGATGGTTCAGGGGTTCGGGGGGGCAGCGGTGAGGCAGCATGAGGAGGGGGGGGTTCTCCTTGGGGTGGGCCCTCTCCTATGCCCGATAATATCTTTGTCGCGCCCTCCTCCATAGGCTCTACTGAGGTGGTAGTAGCAAGGGTGGGACTCCCTTGCTCGCCCGGGCGTAGTAGGGAGGGAGTCTCCTGTGCCCGGGCGGGAGCAGCAGTGGATTGAGTAGGAGGAGGGTTGGTTTCAGGTGCTGGGCAGCCAGGGGCGTCGGCAACAACGGGGCCGATATCCTGCCGGGTCTCGGGGGTTTCAGGTGCCCCCCCCCTCCGGGCCAAAGGGCAGTCTCTGCGGACATGCCTGGCCGAGCGGCAGAGGTAGCACCGGGCCTCTCCGGTGGAGTAGAAGACCCGATAGCGGGCTCCCTGGTAGGGGACTAAGAAGGACCCCTCGAGCGCCTCCCCGTCACGCACCCCCGCCGGCGGTAAAAGCTGCACTTGCCGGCGGAAAGAAAGGACGTGACGGAGGGTGGGGTCCCTGCAGCCCAACGGGAGAGGGCTGATGACAGAGGTAAGCTTCCCCAGGGCGGAGAGAGCGGGTAACAGGGCAGCATTGGGTAAAAAGGGGGGAACGGAGGTAAGGACAAGGCGAACACCCAGGTCTTCTAGCGGCTCTAGGGGGACAAACACCCCCCCTACCACCAGGCCCCTCTCCACCGCCTCTTGGGCGGTAGCCTCCGTAGCTAAGAAAAAAACGACCTTCCCATACATCTTGGAGGCCGCCACAATAGCCGTGGGTCCTACCACCTTCGCCAACGCCTGCACGTATGTCTCCACGTGGGGCGAGGCGGGCACCAGGAGGCAACGGACACCGTGCTTCCTGGTCAGGGCGGAAAAAGGGCCCCGACTGCTGGTGATTGTAGCGGAGGCAGTGGGTGGGCGAGATGACGAGGCGGCAGGCAGGGGGGAGCCTGCCACCGCCCGGGCATACGTCCTGGGGGCCGGGGGGGGGACATATGTAGCGCTGGTGGAGGGAATTGCAGGGAGGGGCGCCGCGGTCGATGACGAGGCCACGGCTGTGGGGGCCGCCTCTGCCATGGAGGGCCCAGATGTTTTGGCGGGGCCCTTTCTTTTCTGCCCGTCCTGGCTTTTGCGGCCAGCTGGCAGAGAGTTCCTAGAACCTGAGGTGGAAGGGGGCATAGCAGCAGCAGTAATCGCTCCGGTGCCTCCTGCTGCCGGTGCCCCAGCAGGGGCGGTGGCAGGTTTTTTGGCAATCGTGATGGGGGGGGCAAGATTGGGGGTTGGGCAGGGGGGGGGTGAGGGAAAAACCACTAAATTTTTGAAAGGGGCCTCGCCTCTCTCATTCCCCGCCATTGTAAGCAGGGAGGGACGGAGAAACACCGGAAGGAAAAAGGGGGAGGGGGGAAACAAAATAACCACTCCTCCCTACTAAGCTACAGGAGGGGAGAGGAATACCAAATGGGGTGATCAAGGGGGGGAGGGAAAATCCAATAATAGGGGCAAGCTATAAGCTAAGCAATCCGGGGGGTGTGTGTAAACCCACGCACATTTGTCCAAAGAGTCTCGTTTGGTCAGCTGTTATGTCCGGTCCGAAAGGCAAAGTTCAAAGCAAACAGCTGGATCCGAAGGCGGATGGCAAATTGCCAGCAGGGACGAAGCGGCGGGGGGGTCGTGACAGTTGTAGTAATGGTGGGGGGGGTGGAGCGGGCACCGATGGATCAGGGGGGCAGCTTATTGCCACACCCCCTGTGCCGCCACAAATGCAATTAAAACACAGTCAAACTCCCCCCCACGAGAGTAGAATTCGAAAAAAAAAAAACTCAGTCTTACGACCCCTTCACGATGATTCGTAGCTGTTTAAATTATGTCTCCTGTCTTCTGAAGTCCTTCTTCTCCGGCCGTGTTGGCTGTGTTCCAAGGCTTCCGGCATGCTAAGAATGTTGTAAAGATAGTCCGAGCTGCCAGCAAAGCGGCTGGGTCTGGGGGCTTTCACTCCCCCTCCAAACAGCAAAATCGGCAATCTTCCCCCCCCTCCTCCGGGGGTTCAGCTGAAACAAATAGCTGCGCCCGAAAGCAGGCGAGGGGGGGGTAGTGTTGACTGCAAGATGGCGACTTGTCAGCAATCCAAAAAAAACCAAAAGCGGCAAAAAATCAAACTAAATCAGCAAAGCGTCCAGCCCGGTCCGGGGGGGGGACTAAGGCAGGGTCCAAAAGTAAGAAAAATCCGGGCCAGGGGGCTTTAGGAAAGAATAGAAAGCAGATAGCTGAGGAGCAAGCGAGGGACGGTCCCGTCCTCCAACAGGGAAGGTTCCAGAACAATCGGGAACCTTCTGGAGACAATTAAGACAGGCTAATTAGAACACCTGAAGCCAATCAAGAAGCTGCTAGAGTCAGTTAAGGCAGGCTAATCAGGGCATCTGGGTTTTAAAAAGGAGCTCACTTCAGTTTGTGGCGTGCGTGTGAGGAGCTGGGAGCAAGAGGCACTAGGAGCTGAGAGTGAGAACGCGGACTGTTGGAGGACTGAGGAGTACCAACATTATCAGACACCAGGAGGAAGGTCCTATGGCGAGGATAAAGAAGGTGTTGGGAGGAGGCCATGGGGAAGTAGCCCAGGGAGTTGTAGCTGTTGCACAGCTGTTCCAGGAGGCATTCTAGACAGCTGCTTTCCACAGGGCCCGGGGCTGGAACCCGGAGTAGAGGGCGGGCCCAGGTTCCCCCCAAATCCTCCCCCCAACTCCTGGTCAGACACAGGAGAAGTCGACCTGGACTGTGGGTTCAGAAAAACGGCCAAGCTGAGAGCTGCCGTGAAGCTCCAAGGCGAGCAAATCTGCCAATAAGCTCAAGACCCACCAACGTAGAGCAGGAACTTTGTCACACCCTCTATGGCCAGGATGAAAATGAGTTGGAAACTAAAGTCACTAAGAAGCAGAGACACAGCAGTTGGCTACCAAAATTTACAGGGATGCAAAAGTGATTGCACCTCACTGGGAAGAGCGGGCAGCGCTGATTCAAAATATAGCCGGGGGAAGGAAACACGTTCCTGAGAGTGCCAGATTTATGCTGTGGAGAAACAGAGCAGCCAGCTGCGAGTACATACAGTAAAACCAGTCACTGGAGACAGGCTTGTGAAAATGTTCTTTCATGCAACTGCTGAGACCATGTAGGTTCATTTCAAAAGGAGGAAATGAGAGGAACATGTCTCCCCATGGACCCAGAGAAATGAGGACCAAGTCAGAAACAGAAAGGTAGTTCAGAGGGGAAGCACAAGGAATATGGCTTCATTTTAAACCCAGATGCTGAAGACACACTGATACTGGTTTATGACCTGGGGATGAGCCAGGTATACAAGGAGCCACAGGAAATATATCTTTAGGAAGCCACCTCGGGCTGAGAGTGGGGAAGTGCATAAATCCTGAAAATTATAGTCAAGGGTTGCTCCAAAAAATCTAATTGTGCCTTTTAATTGAACTACAGTGACTTTAATTGGATCAGGATAACAACAATAATAAAATAAAGCCACGCTACAAAAATAGATGGTTATCGTCTGAGAGAATTGGTCATTTACACGCTACATCCAGTCTCACTTAATTTATGGGTTCAGTCTTCAACCAGCTTCAGCTGTTACTGCTTCCAACTGACAAGGGTTCTTTTGAGCTCAGC
This sequence comes from Natator depressus, assembly GCF_965152275.1. Classification (NCBI taxonomy): domain Eukaryota; kingdom Metazoa; phylum Chordata; order Testudines; family Cheloniidae; genus Natator; species Natator depressus. The sequence continues at coordinate 26,467,552 of NC_134246.1, forward strand.
ATCCAGGATGTTTGAGATCTTAAAAGTGAAGTAAACGCCCTCAGTGCTTGAAGTTCCACATGTAACCCACATGTCTTGTACTGCAGCATTTGATTCATTCTTTTCCCCCTCAAGGAAAGGGAAAGAAGCAGTGGGGCGGAGACAGAATTTTCCAAGCTAAAATCCTTGCATCTTGGCACATGTGCAGAGGACAGAACAACAGAGCTAGAAGGTCCCAGAAACATCTAGAAGTCGGGCATGACAGTTACTGGATGTGTTCAGTAGTGGTTTCTGAAGCACCATAGAAAGTTTGCATTGTGGACAATCCACGTGGCAGGTCACACCCAATCACTCTCCGAGAGCTGAGCCAGTCAGAGAGCACAGGGCTAGTGGTGGATGAGGGAAAGGTTATAAATATAGGCGTTACAGACCATTCTGTGGGTTCAGTGACTGGTCCACCCAGGACCAAGAAATGAGTCTGCTGTGAGGGGTGGCTCCCAGTGCCCGTACTTCTCTGAGTTCAGGTGAGTGTCATGCCAGCTTTCCTTAGGGAAGCACTCCTTTAGGATAATGTTTGGTCCACTGTGGTTTAGTTTGTGGACCTAGAGGGAGAGTTGGGAGGGGAGCATATGTCAGCCCTAGGTTACGTCTACACAGCAGTGCGGGGAGGTATAATTCCCAGTGGGGAAGACAAACACACTAGTTCTCCGAGTATGCTACAATAACCGCATGGCCACAGCAACACAAGCAGCAGCCCCGGGCTTGCCGCACAAGCATAATCCTGCCTGACTCCCTGGATACGTACTCGGGCAAGCTAGCCTGTGCTACCATGGGCACATGGCAGTTTTGAGGTGCTAACTAATGCAGAGCTAGTGAGCGTATGTCTCCCCACGCTGGGAATGACACCTCCCAGCTGTGGTGTAAATGTAGCTCTGGGAGCTACAGAGCTTGTGGAACGTACATTTAGCTCTTTGCCAACAGCTTGAAACCAGGATTCGGTCTTAAAGCGACCAGGCAGAGCTGAACAAGGAAGGGCGTGTACATCCTTACCTGGTCTCAGGATATGTCTACTCAGAACTAGATGTCTATGTACGTCTACCTGAGTGATTCCCAGCTCAGGTAGATGTACATGTGCTGGCTCTGCTTGAGCTAGCATGCTTAAAATAGCAGCACGGCGAAGGCCTGAATACCTACCCAGGGTATCAGGCCTCCATAGCCACACTGCTATCTTTAGCACACTAGCTTGAGCCCAGCTGGCTTGTGTTGTCTACCCATGCTGGGTAAAAATACCCTTATGGGATGAAGATAACATCCTATAGAGCAAGAGTCTTATAGAGATCCAGGGAACAAGTATTTTATATGCTGAGCCCAATCCCTGTACCACTTTGGATACAGGCTACAGGTTCCTGTTTCACTGGCAACTGAGTTACCAGTCAGCTATTCACCCGGAGGCTGGAATGCTACTCACTGTAGCATTTGTTTGCTGACAGGGCTCTGAAAGGCTGCCCTGAGATGCCGTTTTTTTCCTCAAGCTCTGAAGCGTCCAGGTGACACACACTAAGTCTTATGACAGGTTTCAGAGTAGCAGCCGTGTTAGTCTGTATTTGCAAAAAGAAAAGGAGGACTTGTGGCACCTTAGAGACTAACCAATTTATTTGAGCATGAGCTTTCGCGAAGTGAGCTTTAGCTCACGAAAGCTTATGCTCAAATAAATTGGTTAGTCTCTAAGGTGCCACAAGTCCTCCTTTTCTTTTTACTAAACCTTATGGTCACGCTGAAGCCTGAGAAATCATCTCGGAGGGAAGATCGGAGGGGAATGTGTTTGTGTATGCTAAAGCACAGAAGTGTCAATGTTACATGGAACCCTTCCAATGAAAACTGAAGTGTGTGACAGCAACAAAGAGGGGCGGGGGAGGATGTATGAGGAACACCAGAAGATTTACTATCTAATACTTTTTGTTTAAAAGTTGTTCCTAGTATTCCGAATACTATTTAAAATGTTTTCTGTAGGCAGGAAACGTTTGCTTTACTAAAGAATCCTGTAGGTACTCTCTCTTTGAAGTTCCCTGGGAACTACTAACACCTACTTATCAAGGTTCTATATACAATAGCCCTGAGGTTGAACTATGTGTAATGCTTTCTGAAATGCGGCGCATTTCAACTTAGCTACTTTGTCACTCGATGTAGCGACTTTTTGGTTTCCCTAGCGAGAAAATAAGTGTCAAAGTGACCAGTGACAAATCTAGTGACTTTCACTGCCACTTACAGTGATATTCAGAAAAAGAAGTCACCAATAGTGTTAATAAAATCCATTCCATGCTCTTCTTACTACATTTAGCCCTGGTCTACACTAGGACTTTAGGTCGAATTTAGCAGCGTTAAATCGATGTAAACCTGCACCCGTCCACACAATGAAGCCCTTTATTTCGACTTAAAGGGCTCTTAAAATCGATTTCCTTACTCCACCCCTGACAAGTGGATAAGTGCTTAAATCGGCCTTGCCGGGTCGAATTTGGGGTACTGTAGACACAATTTGATGGTATTGGCCTCCGGGAGCTATCCCAGAGTGCTCCATTGTGACTGCTCTGGACAGCACTCTCAACTCAGATGCACGATTGTCTGCCATTGCTCTGACACAGGGAGGGGCGACTGACGACATGGCTTACCGGGTTGGCTTACAGGGAGTTAAAATCAACAAAGGGGGTAGCTTTACATCAAGGAGTATTTCAAGCAGGACTTCACGGAGGGTTCCAATAAGAAATGGTGCACCTAAGTTATTGTTCTTATTGGAACAAGCAGGTTGGTCTGGCCTCTGATTGATACATGGCTAGATTTACCTCGCTGCACCTTCTCTGTGAGTGACTGCAGTGTGACCTAGACGAATGAGCCCCTAGACGGGGGGCGGGGGGGTTGCAAATGAGTACAAAACAAATCTGGTCTATTTCTTGTTTTGATCCACTCCATCTATCTTTTACATCTTTGGCTGGCAGCAGACGGTGCAGAAGGACTGCATGCCATCCACATCTCATGGCTGCTCGGCAGAAGATGGTACAAGAGGACTGCTAGCAATCCGTATCGCCTGCCTGCTCACCATAAGACGGTTCAATAGGACTGACTGCAGGACTAAAGAGAATGACCTGATCAAGTCACTCCAAATTTAGTCCCTGCGCCCATGTCTGCCCAGGCGCTCCTGATCGACCTCACAGAGGCGACCAGGAGCACCTCGGACATGACAATGATGGCTACCAGTCCTATTGTACCATCTGCTGCCACAAGGCAAGGGGTTGCTGCTGCTGTGTCGCAATGCAGTACCACGTCTGCCAGCACCCAGGAGACATACGGTGACAGTGAGCTGAGCGGGCTCCATGCTTGCCGTGGTATGGCGTCTGCACGGGTAACTCAGGAAAAAAGGCACAAAACAATTGTCTGCTCTTTCTTTCACAGAGGGAGGGAGGGAAGGGGGGCCTGACGACATGTACCCAGAACCACCCACGACAATGTTTTAGCCCCATCAGGCATTGGGATCTCAACCCAGAATTCCAATGGGCAGCGGAGACTGTGGGAACTGTGGGATAGCTACCCACAGTGCAACACTCCAGAAGTCGACGCTTGACTCGGTACTGTGGAAGCACTCCGCTGAGTTAATGCACTTAATGCACTTAGAGCATTTTCTGTGGGGACACACACACTCGAATATATAAAACCGATTTCTAAAAAAATGACTTCTATAAATTCGACCTAATTTCGTAGTGTAGACATACCCTTAGTTGAACGCCAAGTTATGTCCCAATTGAGTGTATACTTGGAAGGAACTGCATTCCAGAGCGTCTTGGGCTGTGCTCACTATAATCTCCTATCAAGGAAAAGAAGTTTGTGGAGGCTAATTAAAAACTTTGCTAAAGCCAGGCACACTTTGGAGAGAGCAGCACATTAGCCAGAGCTTGTTTTTAGCCAAATGTAGTAGTAGGTAGCACACCCTGTCATGCAGGGGAAGATAGCTAATGAAGTGGGCAGGGCGGGGGCGGTAGGTTAGTTGGTGAGGCAAGCCGCACGGCTGGAAAGTGAGGTGGGATAAGACAGGGCCATGTGCCTCAATGGGGCAGTGGGCACCGTATCTCCTGGGATGAAGCCCTTACTACAGGATCAAAGGTGGAGCTAGCTTGGTTTTGGCTCCCCTTTACTCCTTCCCCTGGCTGGCCTGGGGTTAACTGCCCAGCTGCGGGGAGATTGGAAAGGGGTCCGGCTGACGGATTATTGTTTTTAAATCTACTTTCTTGGCTCCCTGCAGCACCAAGCTCAGGTCAGGTGAATGCCCTCTTCCTCCTGGCTCTGGGCTCTCCCTTTCACTAACCTGTTGGCTCAAATCTAGGCTGTCAAGGAAGGGAGGCTCAGTTGATATTAAGCAACCCCCCAGAATTCCCTGTTGAATTCGCTGGACATTTTGTTTAGTGATATTTTTTGACTCCTTTTGAGTGCTTGAACAGCTACATCTAGCAACTTCTCAAGGTTTGTCTGGTGACTGCCCGCGATGTGGAGTTGGCAACCCTGCAGTTCTGTCCCCAGAGGGGAACTCCCCTTGTTCCTCCCTCCAGGTCCTTCCCCATCTCTGAGTTCCCAGCTCTATTTAAGTGGTGCTTACCTTGCTTCACCACCACAGCTGGGTCAGTCTTTCTAATTAAAACCCATTATGCCCAGTTGGAGTAACTAATTAGCCCTTCTATTGTCAGCTCATCAGTGAGGCGGAGGGACAGCTGCTAACATCTGGGCAGGGCTGAACCCTGAGCTTGCCTCCAAGAACTAGCCAGCCAGTGACAGGCAGTTTGCCGTGGCCGCCCAGGGGAGACGTCCCACACACCTGAGGAGCCCTGCAACCTGTTGTGTGCTGGGTCACAATGTCACTCTCTGAAATTTGGCTGGCAGCCCTCCGTCATGTCAGAGAGGCAACCAGGCCAAAACTGAGTGACGCTGTGACCTCATGCAATACCTGAAGTGGGGACCTGGGCCCAGAACCATGGGACAGGAGTCACCACCAGGTGGTGAGTGCTGTGGGAATTTGCTCTCCATCCCCTGTCTCCCCTGTATTTTTGTTTGGAAGAGTTTGGGGGGTGGGGGTCCATTTCCGATTTTGTTCCCAGACCCCCAAAACCTCTGCCAAAGCACACAGCACAGAGTGAGTCTTAATAAATTTGGGGCTCGCATTCTGAAGGCAATGTCGTTTTGCTGCTGAAACAATGACTAAACATGTCTCTATCATGACCAGATTTATATACGGCTCATGTCGGGTGTCAAAGGACGTACACACAGTGCGCTGACATCAGTGTGGCTGCTGAAGGTACGTCTACATTGCAATACAAAACAATCTCTCCGAGCTCAGGTCAATCAACTCAGGCTTGTGGAACTCAGGCTGCAGGGCTAAAAATATCAGTGTAGATGCTTGGGCTGGGGATCAGGCTGGAGCCCAGGCTCTGAGACCCAGCCCCCTCGTGGGGTTTCAGAGCCCAGGTTCCAGCCTGAGCCCAAATATCTACATTGCAATTTTTAGCCCTGCAGCCAAAGCCCCACAAGTCTGAGTCAGCTGACCTGGGCCAGCCACAGTGTAGCCATATTGCAGTGTAGACGTAGTCTCTGAGTGCAAGTCAAGGCAAAATTTAGCCCATAGTTACTATTATGTATAGTGGACTAAATAGTAAACCCTTACAAGCCATGTGTGAGTCAGTGCAAATTCCGTGACTGCATGAAGTTTTGTCAAATGTGAATGTCATACGCCACATTACAGGCACTATTGTTTTCTGTGCTACACTTTTTTTTTTTAATGGACCAAAATGAGTTGATTTTATTGTCTTTCTCTCTTGGTTTTAAAATAGCCTGTAAGTATCTTGCGTTGTCACCATTGGAATGTTTTGCGGTTAAAGCAAACAGTGTATTTCCTCCTCTGTGGTTGAGAATTGTGGAGCTGCCTTAAGTTGGATGTAGGAGGAGATGGAGAATTCATGTGTGCAAGATCCCTAGCACCCTCAAATCCGGATTCCCACAACTGATTGTTTACTTGTGAAATTCCCAGAGGATGGCAAACTGCACTGTCAGTTTGGAGAAATTAAGGTCTGAGATCACCAATGCTTTTCATCAGATTTTACCCATGAACATTGTTAAAGATAAGCGAGTGCTGTCTAGGAGCCAACGTTGTTGGCTAAGTCCATCCAATACAGCTGTCCGTTAGGCTCTGATCCAATGCTCATTAAATCAATGGAAGTTTTTCCACTGTCTTCAGGGGGAGTTGAATTGAGCCATTAGTGAATACATATTTGTTTTTCTCTGTCTTTATGTACATTAAATGAATAATTCATGGTGGTGTGGCCCCATTATGCAGAATGCCAAAAAGGCCTTTATACCACCATGTTGTGTAATCTGTATATGACATCTTTTTGTGAACATTTTAGTTACAAAATACATGATTGGTTTTCATATCCCTGATCTTAGAAAGCCAGGTTCAGTCAGCACCTGGAATGCAGCTGCACAAGCCTTAACAGAAGAGGCAGAAAGCTCCCATTTCTGGCTCTGGGGAGTCATAGATACTAAAGTCAGAAGGGACCATTATGATCATCTAGTCTGACCTCCTGCACAATGCAGGCCACAGAATCTCACCCACCCACTCCTGCGAAAAGCCTCTCACTGATGTCTGAGCTATTGAAGTCCTCAAATCATGGTTTAAAGACTTCAAGGAGCAGAGAATCCTCCAGCAAGTGACCCGTGCCCCATGCTACAGAGGAAGGCAAAAAACCTCCAGGGCCTCTTCCAATCTGCCCTGGAGGAAAATTCCTTCCCGACCCCAAATATGGCGATCAGCTGAACCCTGAGCATATGGGCAAGATTCACCAGCCAGATACCCAGGAAAGAATTCTCTGTAGTAACTCAGATCCCACCCCATCTAACATCCCATCACAGGCCATTGGGCCTATTTACAATGAATATTTAAAGATCAATTAATTGCCAAAATCATGTTATCCCATCATACCATCTCCTCCATAAACTTATTGAGTTTAATCTTAAAGCCAGATAGATCTTTTGCCCCCACTGCTTCCCTTGGAAGGCTATTCCAAAACTTTACTCCTCTGATGGTTAGAAACCTTCGTCTAATTTCAAGTCTAAACTTCCTGATGACCAGTTTATATCCATTTGTTCTTGTGTCCACATTGGTACTGAGCTTAAATAATTCCTCTCCCTCTCCGGTATTTATTCCTCTGATATATTTATAGAGAGCAATCATATCTCCCCTCAACCTTCTTTTGGTTAGGCTAAACAAGCCAAGCTCCTTGAGTCTCCTTTCATAAGACAGGTTTTCCGTTCCTCAGATCATCCTAGTAGCCCTTCTCTGTACCTGTTCCAGTTTGAATTCATCCTTCTTAAACATGGGAGACCAGAACTGTACACAGTATTCCAGGTGAGGTCTCACCAGTGCCTTGTATAACGGTACTAACACCTCCTTATCTCTACTGGAAATACCTTGCCTAATGCATCCCAAGATCGCATTATCTTTTTCCATGGCCATATCACATTGGTGGCTCACAGTCATCCTGTGATCAATCCATACTCCAAGGTCCTTCTCCTCCTCTGTTACTTCTAATTGATGCGTCCCCAGCTTATAACTAAAATTCTTGTTATTAATCCCTAAATGTATGACCTTACACTTCTCACTATTAAATTTCATCCTATTATTATTACTCCAGTTTACAAGGTCATCCAGATCTTTCTGTATGATATCCCCGTCTCTCTCTAAATTGGCAATACCTCCCAGCTTTGTATCATCCGCAAACTTTATTTGCACACTCCGACTTTTTGTGCCGAGGTTAGTAATAAAAAGATTAAATAAGATTGGTTCCAAAACTGATCCCTGAGGAACTCCACTGGTAACCTCCCTCCAGCCTGACAGTTCACCTTTCTGTATGACCTGCTGTAGTCTGCCTGTTAACCAATTCCTTATCTACCTTTCAATTTTCATATTGATCCCCATCTTTTCCAATTTAACTAATAATTCCACATGTGGCACAGTATCAAACGCCTTACTGAAATCTAGGTAAATTAGATTCACTGCGTTTCCTTTGTCTAAAAAATCTGTTACTTTCTCAAAGAAGGAGATCAGGTTGGTTTGGCATGATCTACTTTTTGTAAAACCATGTTGTATTTTGTCCCATTTACCATTGACCTCAATGGCCTTAACTACTTTCTCCTTCAAAATTTTTTCCAAGACCTTGCCTACTACAGATGTCAAACTAACAGGCCTGTAGTTACCTGGATCACTTTTTTTTCCCTTTCTTAAAGATAGGAACTATGTTAGCAATTCTCCAGTCATACGGTACAACCCCTGAATTTACAGATTCATTAAAAATTCTTGCTAATGGGCTTGCAATTTCATGTGCCAATTCCTTTTAATATTCTTGGATGAAGATTATCTGGGCCCCCCGACTTAGTCCCATTAAGCTGTTTGAGTTTTGCTTCTACCTCAGATATGGTAATATCTACCTCCATAGCCTCATTCCCATTTGTCATGCTACCATTATCCCTAAGATTCTCATTAGCCTCATTAAAGACTGAGGCAAAGTATTTGTTTAGATATTGGGCCATGCCTAGATTATCCTTGACCTCCACTCCATCCTCAGTGTTTAGTGGTCCCACTTCTTCTTTCTTTGTTTTCTTCTTATTTATATGACTATAGAACCTTTTACTATTGGTTTTAATTCCCTTTGTAAGGTCCAACTCTACTTGACCTTTAGCCTGTCTCACTTTATCCCTACAGTTCTGACCTCAATAAGGTAGCTTTCCTTGCTGATCCCTCCCATCTTCCACTCCCTGTATGCTTTCTGCAGGGAGACCTTAAACCCGCCCCAGTGCATGACTGAAAGTTACCTGTCCTGCCCCTTTATTGTACTGGAAATACTGGTTAGGAGCCAACAGGCTGAGCAATTTTCATTCCTACTAACTTCAGGGTGCACAGTACCCTAAACTCCCCTTGAAATCAATGGGCATTGGGGGTCCTCGGTGTGTCACGGGGTGCTCAACAGAGAGGTTCTGAAGACCTCAGGATCTTAGGTTGGAAGCTCTTTGGGGCAGGGAGTGACTTTGTTGCGTGTGCTGTAAAGCACTGACCACATTCTCAGCACATTATAGCTAGGGCACTACCTAGGGTGGCCAACTTTCTAATTTGTGAAAACCGGACACTGAGTGCCGGAACCTCCCCCACCCCCTGCTCCACCTCTTCCCTCCAAGGCCCTGCCCCTTGCTCCACCACTTTCCCTTGGGGCCCTGTCCCTGCTCCTCTTTTCCCCCCACTGTCACTTGCTGCTCTCTCCACCACCCTCACCCTGCCAGCCAAGCAGGGCTCTAGGGGTGGAGGGGTGACTGGAGCAGGATGTTGGAGAGAGAGCCGTGCTCCTCGGGTGAGTAACTGGGGCAAGATGGGGGAGGGAGAGCTGCACTTCGTGGGTGGGGGGTGCTTGGGGCAGGGCAGGGGAGGGAGAGCCATTCTTGGGGCAGGACCTCTGCCACAGTTTGTGATCAGTGGAAACACTTTAGCTGGAGATCCCTCAGTTCAGAAGGGAAGGGGTCTGCTTGCAGAATGTTTCCTGGGGGGGATCCTGGTCTCTGTAATTCCAACCCCTGCCCCCAATCTCCCCTTGGTTCAGAATAGCCAAATCCATTCACCCACAGGGAATGCCGCAAAACTCATCTACTTTAGGGTGCTCTGGGCCTTGTGCCACATGGCAACTCCTGAGGCCAGACAAACTCACTACACCTAACACATTATCTACAAAGAATGTCATGTAAGGTATCAAATAAAAGATATCACACTCCTCATCATAAGCCTTGTGAGATGTATACATGCATGTCAGGCAAGAAGTTGTAAGTATGTATTAAAAATATGTTTAAACCATGTAACCAAGCACGGTTGATAAACAAGTTTTTCCCAGACAGAGGAATGTTAATTTACCTGTATATCTAGATCTGCAATGAGGCGACTTCTCATCTACCCATGGCACTAAAATTGCAGGCTGAAATAGCTGCATTGAAGTGACGGCTCCAGAATAAAGAGTCAAACTGAAATGAAACGGAAGGAAAAAAAAGCTATCAGCCAGTGGTGCTGATGGGAAGCAGCACTGGCCAGGGGCTTTAGGGAGTAGAAGGCAGCCTCTGCGCTTTTTGAATAAAGCCTTCATCTTAGTTTAGAGGATTGGGCTGCAAATAATGTTATGATCAGACAGTTGTGTTTTCTCATACCCATGCCAATGAAGAGGTGGTGGGTCGTGCCAAAAATAACTGCCATCTACTTAATATAGCTGGCCTTGGATGACAAGGGAAGAATCTGGCTTCATTTTATTCTTCTGTGATTGGTGAGTCCTTGGTCGTTCCTAGTCACAACCAGCCTTTGCAGATTGGCTGGAGCCAGAGAGAGAATCATCAGAGCTAACAGATCTGGCATTGTCCCTTAATGACTCTTAAGTGTCATCTGAGTTTTCAGTAATTCCTAAATCACCTTGAACCTCTTCATTCTGCTTTGAGGTAACACGTTATCTAGCAGGAAATAAATTGTAACCCCCCCATTCTCCCTTTGCTGGATCCATCCTCCTGTCGCTCCAGCATAATCATGTGGCTCAGACTCTAACAGAGAGATTCCTAGATATTAAAGCCAGAAGGGACCCACCTTGTGATAATATAGTCTAGCCTCCTGCATAACACAAGCCATAGGAATTCCCTGAATCAGTTCCTGCCTCTGTTCTCTTTCACATCCCTTCCTGTGCAGTAGATTACCCTGGTGGCACCTGTGGTTTCCTGGAATCTCTCCTTTGTTTTGTGGAGCTCATTGGTCCGTGCAATGGTGGATGCAAAGATTGCCACACCGCTGTCTCTGGGTGGGATGCCTTTTGTAGGCTCAGGGTCCCGGGGCCACTAACCTCATCTCATTTCATATCTCTCTGGAAGAGCTGCTTCTGCCACCACCCCTGCAAGAAATAAGGCCACAATGACACATTTCTTGGTCGACACTTTATTTTTGTTTCTATTTCCAGTCAGACTGCTAAATTAAAATGGATTTAAGGCTGAGAGCCATAGCAGTAATTTAGGGTAGAATATATTACAAAGGTGTTGTAATTATGCCCAAGACAAGTGGTACAAACTGAGGGAATTCAGAGTTAATGCTGAATTTATTAGAAATACATGTAATGAAATGCACAGTTAGAGCAGCCAAAGAAACTTATGCTTCTGCAGAGACTCCACTAATTTAACTATGGAGTTATTGTGCTGTGAACGTATTTAGCCTCACTGGCATCTGACTGCCACCTCCCAATGAGACCGGCCATGCGACCTCCAATGTGCCATGTGCCATCAGATGGTCTGCATGTGTGTGTTCTCTCTTTGTGCTGTCCCAGCTCTGCGCAGACCTTGCTCAAACTGCCCAATAACCACAGACTCAGTTGTAGTGAAGGAACTTGGTCAGGTTTATTGTTAACGAAGCATGGTCCTAGTATCCCATAGACTCTACAGGACCATTAACACATGTATGCTCGTCACAATGGACCAGCTCAGTCAGTGGCAGGACATTCCACTGCTCCCTAGGCTGGCCAAGGACACTTCCTATGAGACTCCATTTTATATAGCAGTACAAACAAGTTACGTATTGCCTCTCTGACATGGTCATTTACCACCCTCTACCTTGTACATGTTGGTTCCATCAAACATCTCTATCCATCACACTGTCATCCTGACTTTATCTTTAATAAGGGTCAACATGGTCCTGTTATCTCCGAGGAATGTGTTTGTACCCACTTGCTATTGGGGTGTTCCAGTACCATCTTTCAGGAATGTGTTTGCATGAGTGTCCTGTGCCTAGTACTTCCTAGGAATATATGTTTTTGCAATATCAGCCCTGTTCTTACCAGATTCTGTGAGCTTGCAAGCGGGCAGAGCCTAACTTATACTAACTTTGCTTCTTTGCTAGGTAGTATAAGGGCCCTACTGTCAACCAAACCCTAACCCCACCCCTTGACCCCTACCGCTTCACCGGAAGTCCCACCCCATGGGGGTATTACTTCTGGGGCCAAGGCTGCCACATGACCGGAAGCAAGGTGTGTCATGTGACCCCTCTAACAACTCCTCCAACTTCCCTCTACCAATCAGGAGGGGTTTCACCCCTCTAGGACTGCCCCGAGAGGAGATTTGACCAATCAGGGCAAGTTCCGGGGCGGGGTGTCCTCTCCAGAAGTGGGTCGTGTGACCCCTCTAACAACTCCTCCCCCACCCTCTACCAATCAGGATAGGTTTTGCCCCTGTAGGACCACCCAGAGAGGAGATTTGACCAATCAAGATGAGTTCTGGGGTGGGGTGACCCGTCCGGAAATGATTCGTGTGACCCCTCTAACAACTCCTTCCACCAACCTCTACCAATCAGGCCACACTGAGAGCAGATTTGACCAAAATCGGGCAGGTTCTGGGATGGGGTGAACCGCCCAGAAGAGGGACGTGTGATCCCTCTGCCAATCAGAGCGCAGCACCATCACCCCATAAGTCCCAGCGTTGGGCAGAAGAGGCCATCTTTTACCAAGAGTGTGCGTTTTAGAAATCGTGGAAACATGGACTCCTTCACCACCCCCTGAGAACTTCGGACTTTGTTTTAGCCCCAAGGGTCTTCGACAAACCGCAGAGAAAGCGCTACATCAGCGAGAGTTCCGAGGAGGAGGAGGGGGCGACTGAGGGGAGCCCTTTGGCCCAGCCATTGATGGATACACTGGAACCCGAAACCCAGCTGCTTGTGAGGCACCGCAATGAGCATGATGGCCTCTTGTCCATCCCCCTGGAGGAAGAAGGCAATCGCAGCTCCGGGGAGTCACTAGTGGACAAGCTGAACGGAAAAGACAACGCTCAGGTAAATGAATGTTTAAGAAGTGACGGTCGAGGGTTGGGGGTGTAATGGGACTAGGAACCAGGGATTGTGTAAATCAAAAACCAAGCAGTGGGATGATTACACTGTTTCTTTTCTGAAAAAAAAAAAATTCTCGACAGCTCGACGATGCCTTTCTAGAGGACCCGGAGACCCTGGACAGCGTTGCATCAAGCAGCGAAGATGAACCGGGCCCACCTTGTTTTTGCTCAACGCCGACACAAAATGTTGAAGAGGACTCCGAGGATGACGGCAATGAGGAGTTTAGGAGGAGGCTTGGCATGGAACTGACTGAGCCAGTGCCACGTCGTGAGCGTAAAAAAGTCATGCGGACTATTGTACGCGTTGCTGTTTATGCTATTCTTAATCACTGTCTTAGGGAAAAGCTTTTTGAAGATTGTGAGGGCTGTGTCATAGATGCACCAGGCCAGCTGCACCATGACTGTGTGACTTGGACTTCAGTGGATATAAACTGCAAGCTCTGGGGCCTGTGTGCTGAGCTGTGTTTGGAAAGCTTATTAAACACTGTTATTGCCATAGGTTATGCTATGCAATGTCTGTGCCTAACCCAAGAACATTTAGCACAAGGGGTGACCTTGATAAATGCTGTGCAATTCAGTGGAGAACCTGACCATGTTTTTAAGAAAATGACCAAACCGGAAGATGCCCACTTAGAGCGTTATATTGACCGTCTGGTCCGCACAAAAAGTTACAGAACCCTGCTTAAGGAAAAGGCTATTTGTAAGAAATCTAAAAGGATTAAGTTACAAAATGGTGAGGGGCCAAACATGCGATATAAAACTTGGTAGCTGTAAATTAAAAAAAAAAAATCTATTGAAAAGGGCTTTGTGACTGTCTGTATTTCTGTTAAAAGGTCTCTGGCCCTTAAGGGAGCTTAAAATTTTTTTTTTCTTTTTTTTTTAATGGAGCATCTTGGTTTGTTTTCAAGGAGCTGTATGTCTTTTAAATAAAAAAAAATTGTTTGTGAGAACCTAGCTCTTGTGTCTTTTGTGTAAGAGAGACCCATTTACAGCAAAAAAAGCTGAAATGTATGTTGTGGGGGGGGAAAAATATCCTAAAAATGTGTTTACAATAAAACAAACAGGGATGGTTCAGACATGTGGTTGAGTACAATAGAGCTGACTTACTCTGTTGAACTGAATGGGTTTAACCACCCCCCTCACTGAATAGCCAGGGTGACTGTGATTACTCACCCTTGTTGCCACAGGGTTAATTTTGATGGGGGTGCACCCATAGTAAGGGAGGTGGGTGGCTGAGGATGATGAGTTCTGATTAATATGAAATGAAATAAAACCTCAGGAGTTCGCAGATGCTATTGGACAGTTTAAATATAACCCCTGGAGTTGGCAGAACTCTATTGGACAGTTTAAATATGACCCAGGAGTTGGTTGAAGGCCATGGGGCACTTTTTCTAGAAAGCAGCCCCACCCCACCAAACTTTAAGCATGAAAGAAACATGTTTTTAAAAACAAACAAAAAAAAACAAACAAAAAACCCCCAAGCCCCTAGACATTCATTGATATCTGCAAAGGGCCCCTCACTTGAAATAGTTACTGTAAGAAGGCACTACTGGGGGGGAGGGGGGGAAAATGTATTTGAACTTAAAAAAGAAAAAAAGAAAAGCAGCCCAATTGTGCAGAAAACTTATTCCCCCCTCCCCAGATCACAAAAGGGAATGCTAGGGAGGGGTGATCCAATCAACCTGCTAACTATTTTGAAACAAAAGAGTTAGGATGGTATAAAAACCACAGGTAGCTTGGAGACTGTCTCTTTCAACAGAAACTCTCTTGAATTGCCGCTGGACTGCAAGGGGAGGTATGCTCCCTGTTTTTAACTCTGAAAATATATATATATTATATAATGCCATTCTTTGGCCATGCTGTCTTAGTAAATAATGGTGCCTATCTTTATTGCAGTGTGATCTGTTTAGCATGGAGCCAGTAACTTTAAGTTGCAGTTCATCACCAGGCCAAGGAAAAAACCATTTTTAACTGTAGTTGTGCTTAATAACTTCAGGTATTACATAGGTTGAATAGGATTTAGGGGGTAATACTAACTAACATTTTGGCTTGTTTTGTTAACCCAAAGGCCCCAAGCATACATGGCTGGGGCAGGGCGGGGGACAGAACAACCGGGGGTCTTTTTAAAAGCATGTGGGTTTATTGAAAAGTATTTTGGTGCAAACAGTGTTTTAAACTGCTGGGGTGTGTGTGTGTGTGTAAAACATAGGTGGTTTTTAAAAAGTATATGTCTACAAACTGATGATAATGGTGTGTTTCTTTTGGTTTTACTTTGCAAAATGAGATGTATTTTTTTAAAAAAATATTTGTGGGGGTTGTTTTTAAAGTGGTAGAAATAAACTCAAAACCTCTGTTTGTTGTACAGCCTGAAATGGATTATTTTGTTTTAAAGCTATGACTTTTTTAAATAGAAAAAACACCCTAATGAATATTTTTTTTTTATTTTAAAATTTACGAGACAGTTTCATGTGTTTTATTAGAATGTTGTTTGCTTTACAGTATGGTCAAAACATGAGGGGGTAAAAATGCTCAAAAGAAAAAGGAAAGAGACAACTGAAAAGAAAAATTCACCAGTATCAGTGACGGATGGATGGATGAAGCTGGGTAAATATATTTTGCTTATTAGTCTGGTTAATTTATGAGGTTTTTTATTTTAGTAAATACTTAGGTGTGGGTGAGAAAGCTTGCAAAGTTACATTTTTGTAAAATGCTTTTTTTCCCCCCTGCCCCAATCAGGCATGTGCAGCCCTTCTGACAAGGCTGCAGTGGGAGCTACAAGTACACCTCCCCGAGAATCACCAAAGAACTGGAGTTGTGTTTGCATGGATGTTTTTTACCAGAGTGTTTTGTTTTGTCCTTGGGTTTGACGTATATGAGGTTTGGACTGGCCTGATGCTTCATCTGCACTCTTGTGCTGTTTTGCGTTGTTAAAGGTCTCAAAGCAGATCCATGTGGAACAGTATCAAATACCTTACTGAAATTGAGGTAAATTAGATCCACTGCGTTTCCTTTGTCTAAAAAATCTGTTACCTTCTCAAAGAAGGAGATCAGGTTGGTTTGACACGATCTACCTTTTGTAAAACCATGTTGTATTTTGTCCCAATTACCACTGACCTCAATGTCCTTAGCTACTTTCTCCTTCAACATTTTTTTCCAAGACCTTGGATACTACGTTGCCTCTTTCTGATTCTTTGGAGTCTTTCGGCCAGTGATAACATGGATGACTGAGATCTCAAGGTTGCATCTGTAAAGGCAAAATGCAACACTTAACAGAGGCAGCATTGTTCACACCAGACAGCGCAATGATTCCCCTGTACTTAAGGGCAAGCACAGTCTACACAATAGCACAATTTGCCCGTGCCAAAGCAAGCGCACATAACCCATGGGAGCCCCAAAATGGTGAGTAAGCACAGGGTCAAGCGTGACTGATTGTTTCACGGCTGTACTGTCCTCTGGATTTCTGTGCCTTGGGGAGAGCCAACAGAGGCAGGGGCCCCCTATACTGAACACTGTCCCCACATTTTCCACAGGAGTTAGTCCTGGAAGATATCTCACTGCTGAGGGTGACCTGGGAAGCAAGGGAGGGTATTCTACTGCAATGCGGCTTCCGCCATGGCCCATATGCAGCTTGCCTGTATGCAGCAATGGTCCCCCCGGCCCCTCACGGCACAGTGGTGCAGACAAGTTAGCCTTACTGTGACAAGGACCAGAGTGGCTGTCCCAAGAAACCTGCGCAAACGCATTGCCCAAGTTCTGGATGAGACCTTTGAAGAGATCACTGAGGCCGATTACCACATGTGAGCGAGCGCATCAATGCCCTATTCCGCATTCAGGCATGCATGCAGCCCTAACCCTCCTTGCCCCAAGAGCCCACACTGAATAACTTCCTTCCCAAAATAAAAGCTGCTTACCAGGAACCTCCTCTGGTGTTTCTCTCCTTCTCCAAGCACCGGCCGCTGCGACTGGCTACCTTCCTCCTGGCTTGAGAACAGCTCCTGACTGCATGCATCTAGGGATTCTGGGGTGTCTTCCTCCGCCTCAGCACCCTTGCTCCCACTTTGCTGCTCCTCCTCCTCCTCCTGCCTTGTTGAACTGGGCTCTGAAGTGTCCATTGTGGTACTCAGAGTGGAGGTGGGGTCGGCCCCAAGTATCACGTCCAGCTCTTTGTAGAAACGGCAGGTCGCAGGAGCAGCACCAGAGTGGCTGTTTGCCTCGCGGGCTTTGCGGTAGGCATTCCGCAGCTCCTTCACTTTAACCCTGCACTGCAGTGCGCTCTGGTCATGGCCCCTTTCCATCATGTCCCTTGATATCTGCCTGAAGGTATCATAATTCCTACAGCTGGAGCGCAGCTGGGACTGGACAGCTTCCTCCCCCCAAACACTGATGAGGTCCAGCAACTCGCCATTGCTCCATACTGGGGATTGCCTGGCGTGTGCAGACATGGTCACCTGGAAAGATTCACTGAGAACACTCCATGCCTGGCTGAGCAAACAGGAAGGGGATTGACAAAATTCTCAAAGAATTTAAAGGACAGGTCTGACGGTTGGTCACCTGAGGGCTGGGCAGTAAAGCTCAAAGTGATGACCAGAGTGGCTAGTACAGGCATTGTGGGACATTTCTGGAGGCCATTCAGAGCGCACTAACAGACCAGGTCGTCCACACTGGCATCACGGTGCTCCAGCGGGGGCGCACAAAACGTTATTCCACTTGCCAAGATGGAGTACCGGGAGCGCTCTAGCCCCCGAGTCAGAGTGCTGTACGTGCCTTGCCAGTGTGGACGGGTAGTGAGCTAGTGCACCCGGGGCTCCTTTAATGCGCTCTAACTCGCAAGTGTAGCCAAGCCCTGAGTCTAGATTTCCTGGTCTCGTGATTTCCCAGTGCCAAGCTAAATTAGATGCTACAGCATCTGGTTTAAATCCAGACAAGCACATCTGGTAGAGATGGAGACTAATAGCTCATAGGTATAAGCATTCCCTCCACTGAAAGGGCATTCCCACTTTTTGGGCCTTACCCAGCTCCACCTGTAGTCAATCAATGGCAAAACTCACTCACTTCAATGGGAGCAGAATAAGGCTTTGTCTTGGTGTTTTACTGGGTTCATCTCTGTGTCTGGATTCCCAGAGACCACTGAAGGCATGAAGTGTGCTTTACTGCCCCGAGATTGTTACCTTTGCTCTATGATACAGACTTTGCCAGAATTATCCATGCCTTTGTCACCTCCAGGAAGGTGCTTTTGCCCTGCTTAGAGTCACCTTTGGCAGAAGCTGCACCTAGTGCAAAATGTGGCCATGCCTGCTTTTGCGTGGGGTCTTCCTTTTCCCCTATGCACACTATCTCTAGGTGCTCTGATCCACCACCACAGCTCCAACTACCATCGCCAATCTCCCTTTCTACTGATAAACTACCCATGCCCTCCAACACACAATTGCATAACAATCCCCTCTCGCTGCAGACACAAATGCATACGAAGGTAAAAGGAATGAAGAAATCATCTCTGCAATGTGCAGCCTGCAGATAGTCTCCTTCTAGCTTTACCTTTGATATTGTTAGGCTGAGAAATGCTGGTGACTGCTTGGATCACAAACCTCTTTGACACTGGAAGTATCTGCACTCAACTGTCAGGATGAGTTAATCAGAAGGCCCCTCCCCCCCAAGACAAAAGGGGGTTGTGAACCCCCCAGGAATTTGGGGGAGAGGTTGTTTGGCTAAGTACTGTTTGTGTTATACGTGTGTTTGTGAGCGGCAGAACACACAGGGGGACCAAGAGGCAAAAAGCCAAGCAGCAACTTGTGAGCTCAGGGTTACCCTGGAAAAAGTCAGTGAGCTTTTGGGTCTGGCGTTGGATAAAGAAGCTTGGGGCTGTAAGCTAAGAAACTGCTCCTTTTTATTCTTGATTCCTCCTGCATTTGGAGGAGCCGGACCTTGTACATTCCTTTGTTAATAATCAAGACTGCATCAAAGAAAATACCAGCCTCCATCAATTTCTACTTCCAGCTGGAACACTTAGAGGAGAGGAAAGTGATCAGGAACAGTCAGCATGGATTCACCAAGGGCAAGTCATGCCTGACTAATCTAATTGCCTTCTATGACGAGATAACTGGCTCTGTGGATGAGGGAAAAGCGGTGGACGTGTTGTTCCTTGACTTTAGCAAAGCTTTTGACACGGTCTCCTACAGTATTCTTGCCAGCAAGTTAAAGAAGTATGGGCTGGATGAATGGACTATAAGGTGGTTAGAAAGTTGGCTAGATTGTCGGGCTCAACGGGTAGTGATCAATGGCTCCATGTCTAGTTGGCAGCCGGTATCAAGTAGAGTGCCCCAAGGGTCGGTCCTCGGGCCGGTTTTGTTCAGTATCTTCATAAATGATCTGGAGGATGGTGTGGATTGCACCCGCAGCAAGTTTGCAGATGACACTAAACTGGGAGGAGAGGTAGATACGCTGGAGAGTAGGGATAGGATACAGAGGGACCTAGACAAATTAGAGGATTGGGCCAAAAGAAATCTGATGAGGTTCAACAAGGACAAGTGCAGAGTCCTGCACTTAGGACGGAAGAACCCCATGCACCGCTACAGACTAAGGACCGAATGGCTCGGCAGCAGTTCTGCAGAAAAGGACCTAGGGGTTAAAGTGGACGAGAAGCTGGATATGGGATGTATACGTAGGGGCATTTTGGGATGTATACGTAGGGGCATTGCCAGCAGATCGAGGGACGTGATCATTCCCCTCTATTCAACATTGGTGTGGCCTCATCTGGAGTACTGTGTCCAGTTTTGGGCCCCACAGTACAAGAAGGATGTGGAAAAATTGGAAAACGTCCAGCGGAGGGCAACAAAAATGATTAGGGGACTGGAACACGTGACTTATGAGGAGAGGCTGAGGGAACTGGGATTGTTTAGTCTGCGGAAGAGAAGAATGAGGTAGGATTTGATAGCTGCTTTCAACTACCTGAAAGGGGGTTCCAAAGAGGATGGATCTAGACTGTTGTCAGTGGTAGCTGATGACAGAACAAGGAGTAATGGTCTCAAGTTGCAGTGGGGGAGGTTTAGGTTGGATATTAGGAAAAACTTTTTCACTAGGAGGGTGGTGAAACACTGGAATGCATTACCTAGGGAGGTGGTGGAATCTCCTTCCTTAGATATTTTTAAGGTCAGGCTTGACAAAGCCCTGGCTGGGATGATTTAGTTGGAGATTGGTCCTGCTTTGAGCAGGGGGTTGGACTAGATGACCTCCTGAGGTCCCTTCCAACCCTGATATTCTATGATTCTATGATCCTTAGGGCCCTGAACTTTGGCTAGCTGCTTGGGTCAAAAAGGGGCAACACAATTTCAAGGACAGGTATTTATTGTACTTAGAATGCCTTTCACTGACCTTTGACTAGCTCTCCTGGCAGACTCCTTTACCCAGTGGCAGATGACTCTGTCTGTCTGTCACACACACACACACACACACACACACAGGCTAGGAAAAAGCACTTAAGCATGTGTTTAGATCCATCCCTATTCAGGGCAGTACATACGTGCAAGACTCATGCTGAGGTCTGATTAACTTCAGTGGGATTTACCGTGCACTTACCTACTGCCCTGAACAGGGATGCTTTCCAGAATCATGGCCTCAAGCAAGAAGAGAACTTAATTTTTTGTAAATTGTTGAGACAGTGTATGAAAGGAAGCCCCAAGTGTCTTTAAAAATAAGAAGGGAAGTAGTATATTTTTACTCAACAGAGCAAATGCAACAGCTGTGGGCAATAGTCAGCAGCTGCTTAGGAATATTATATTTCACCTCTCTACTCATCTCATGGAGACATAACTTGCCGTAGAAACATAGGAACTGCCAGACTGGATGAGACCAATGGTCCATTTAGTCAGTATCCTGTCTGTGACAAGGACCAGGACCAGGTACTTTAGAGGAAGGTGAAAACCCGCATAAATGGACAGTTATGGAATAACCAAACAATAGGGGATTTTTCTTCTGCCTCTAGGCAGGTAGTGGTTGGCTTGTGCCCTGCAAGCTGAGAGTTTATAACCTATCTACATGTTTATCCTGTCCAGTGTAAGTACAGGTGTGCTTATCTATCTATCTATCTATCTATCTATCTATCTATCTATCTATCTATCTATCTATCTATCTATCTATCGAACCTTTTTTCAAATCCTACTAATTTACTGACCTCGTTGGTGTCTTGTGTCAATGAGTTCCACAGGCAATGTGTTTTTATAAGTGCCTTTTGATTTCACTGATTGATTGTATCCTTGTTCTTGCAACAAACGAAGGTGTGATCAGGAGTGCACTCTCCCTTCATCCCATTGGTTATTTTGTACTTCTCTGTCATATTCTGTCTTATTCGTTTCCTCCTGAAAGCAAACATCTCTTCACTCTTTCTTTCCTCACAAGGAAGTCTTTCCAGCTCTCTAATCTTTGTCCTTGCCTTGCTCTAGACCTCTTTTATCTCCACTTTATTTGGGTCATACCATTTCTGTGCTCTGTCAAATAACTTATTGGATCATGTCCTTTTCAATGCTCCGATGAACGTAGTGCACCCAATGGATTTCCGACTACTACTGTGAGATAGGAAATGTACCACAGCTATTGCCTCTCACCCAGAAACAGGGCTGGATTAACTTTTTGTGGGCTCGGTCCCAAACATAGTTGTGTGCCCCTATGGGGGCAATGGAACATGGTGTGGGGAGGTCGGTCCTTGGACCAAGGGGCCAGCCAGGGGCAATGGCGTGGCCCTGCTCCACCCGCGGTGAGGGCACAGTTTACAAGCCGGCAGTTGCCAGATGCACACTGGCTCACCCAGCCCTGTGCTGCCAGCATGCCCCTTCCCTGTGGGGTGGGTCCAAGCGCTGCTGCACAGGCCCCCCCACCCAGCACCTCCTTTACCCACTATGCCCAGCACCCACTCCCCCCACAAATGCACAGTGCCCTGAACACTACCACCCCTGCCCAACACCACTACTCTCCCACACCACAATTGCCCAGTACCCCACACAGAGCCCTCACTGCCCAGCACCCCAACATGCATCTCCCCATCCCACTGCCCAGTACCCTTCCCCACAGCCTCACCACTACTACACAGTGCCCCCCCAAGAGACCCCCCACTGCCTAGCACCCCAAAATACACAAATCTCCCCCACTGCCCAGGGCCTCCCACCCTCTCACATCCCAGCATTCCCCCCACAGACCCACTCCCCCATGCCCTGCTCCCAGGCTCTGCTGAGCCAGCGCAAAGCAGGAAT
This sequence comes from Natator depressus, assembly GCF_965152275.1. NCBI lineage: Eukaryota > Metazoa > Chordata > Testudines > Cheloniidae > Natator > Natator depressus. The sequence goes on from NC_134246.1 coordinate 26,489,736, forward strand.
GCCCCCTCCCAGCACAGTGCTAGGGGGCAGGACAGCTGAAGCTCGGGAGCAGAGAGTGGCCCCAGGGCCCCACCCAGCCCTACCCACCTGGTGCTGATGGGACTCATGGTGGAGGAGGCGTTTCCTTGCCGGGGGGGGGAGGGAGAGGTGCAGCCTCCAACTTCACCAGCCCGCCACTTCCGCAGAGCAGCAGGGAGAGGTGGGCCCCACCCCTGGGTAGTCCGAATCAGACGGTCACCGGCCTGGAGCGGCAGCAGCTGAGGGCTCCTCTCTGCCCCAGCTCTCCTGGCGGCTGCCTGCCAGTGACGAGGGCAGAGAGGAGCCCTCAGCCAGCCGCCAGCCAAAAGGAGCAAGCAGTGGGCGGGGGGTGGGGTGGGAGAAGAGGTCGGGGGGGGGAGAAGAGGTCAGGGAGTGGGGAGGAGCCGGCTGGCGGGGTCAGGGCAGAGAGAGAAGCCCTGGCTGGCCGGCCGAGAGAAGCAAGCAGGGGGTGAGGGAGGAGTAGGGTGACCAGACAGCAAAAGTGAAAAAACGGGATGGGGGTGGGGGGTAATAAGAGCCTATATAAGAAAAACACCCAAAAATCGGGACTGTCCCTATATAATCAGGACATCTGGTCACCCTAGGGAGGAACCGGGGGGTAGAGAGGAGCCAGCTGCTCTGGGCACAGCGCAAGTGTGGGAGGGGTAGCGGTGGTTTGAGCATTGGCCTGCTAAACCCAGGGTTGTGAGCTCAATCCTTGAGGGGGCCATTTAGGGATCTGGGGCAAAAATTGGGGCTTGGTCCTGCTTTGAGCAGGGCGTTGGACTAGATGACCTCCTGAGGTCCCTTCCAACCCTGAGATTCTATGATATGATTCTAAGTGGACCAGGCTGGGCTGGGCCCCTTTTGAGCGTGGGCCTGGTGCCAGTGGTGCCATTGTAAACCCGGTACTGCCCAGAAAACCCTAGTAACTGTGGGAATGGCTACACCACAGTTGGGAGGTGTGATTGCAGCACATGTAGACATAACCAAGATTGCTTTGATTTAGCTAGATCCAAGTTAACTCCAGTAATAATAGCAGTGAAGCTGCAGCAGCATGGGCTAGCCCTGCCTCCTCAGAGCTTTGGGTGCATACTTGTGTGGCCACCAGCTTGCTGCTACATCTCCACTGGTATTATTATTTGAGCTAGGTTTGATCAGCTATAGCAAAGCTAGCTCAGGTTTCCCTACACATGCTGCACTCACACTCCTGATTGCAAAGTAGACATAATGGGGACCAGCCCAGACAGGGAATGAACATCCTCCACTGCCACGCACCTTAAGCGGTTGTTTACACCAGTGCAAAGTGAATACAGTATGGCTGACTAGTGATTTTGGGGTCCTATTCTACCTGCCTCATGAAAACTTGTCTCCTGAGGTTGGCAATATTATAGAATGTAAAGTGGATGTCAAATGCTACGAAGTCAGAAGGGTGGCACTTTGCGCACACTTTGCACTGGTTTAAATGATAACACAAAGTGGTCGGCGGTGGTGCATCGGGCACCTGGTGTCTAACTGGTTCTGTATAAACCAATCTGGCAATATATCTGCCTAGATTGATGAGAGGTGACACAAATTTGTCGCCTCCCAGTTTCCCCAGCCAAAGAATTAGCAGCAACATAGAACAGAAAAGTGGAGACTTTTTCAAAGCTGTGCAGCATGGGAGAGCGTACCAAAGGGAAGAGGAAAATGCTGGAAAGAAAAGCTCAGTCATCTCCCAAATTCATATTCTCTGGAGCAGTGGTTCTCAACCATGGGTACGCATATCCCTGAGGGTACACAGAGGTCTTCAAGGGGGCACATCAACTCATCTAGATATGTGTCTAGTTTTACAGAAGGTTACATAAAAATCACTCTCGAAGTCAGTAGAAACTAAAATTTCATACAGACAAAATGAGACAGTCAGCAATTTTTCAGTAACAGTGTGCTGTGACACGTTTTTATTTTTATGTCTGATTTTGTAAGCAAGTAGCTTTTAAGTGAGGTGAAACTTGGGGTATGCAAGACAAATCAGACTCCAGAAAGGGGTACAATAGTCTGGAAAGATTGAGAACCATTTCTCTGGAGTATACAAGCATTGTTCCTCATATTTTGCTTAGCTTCTGTATCAGCTTCAAACTTGGCTACTTTGCGCTCAATACCCTCTTCCAAATTGCATGTCTTAACAATCCACCTAAAACGGTGTCCTGGAGTAACTGCCCCCCCACCTTGAAAATATTCCATATGTGGTTCCCCACTAGTTTTCCATTGAGCCCTCTCATTGAACTCTTCCCCAATACTGGCCAAAACCCCTTTGAAAATCCATACTTCACTTCTTCTACTTGGCATGGCAGAGATCTTGAAAGACCTCCAGAAGAATTTTCAAACACAACTTCTCTGCCTGACCCCTGCGGTGGAGAAAAGATTCTCAGCAGGTGTAAATCAAAGGAGATAGGCTGATTTACAGCTCTAACTCTCTGTCAGTCCACAAACATTATAATCGACGTGTCTTTTCAAAACATCCCACTCCAGTCCCTTCATTTTACGAGTGAGGCTCCTCCACCCCAGAGAAAGTGGCATTAATTTCCCTCCTCCCTGTTTAAAAAAAAACTCTTCAGATGGAACATGGGAAGTAATTGCTAGGTATGTGTTTTATTGGTTTCCATACTCTATAAATGTTCATTCAATGTGAGCAGTTGCTGAAAGAGTAACGTAATTAAGGCTGATGACAATTTCATAGTATTGATTGTAAGTTCATTTGTGCCATTAATAAAAACAAACAAGCCACTATTTATTTTGTCTTAATGACTGTAAATACTTTGTTATAAAGTATGCATAGACACACACACACAAACAACTATGCATGAGATGAGCCTTTACCTTCCCACTAATCACAAATAAGCAGCTATAGATTACAAAGTTAGAATTCCATGTTTGGGTTTTGCTAGAGGCGGTAAAATTTTTCAACTGAAAACTTTTCCTGTTAGAAAATGTGGTTTAATTTACATTGAAAATACGAATGTAGACAAAAATGTTTGATTTTTCCAGCGTTTAAAAAAGAAAAATTTGTTTCATTCCAATTTGAAATATCATTTCAGTTTTTGGAAACTCAAAAAATTTCATTTTCTGTTTTTGGGTTTTGAATTTTTGTCTCCCTTTCCCTTTTTTTCACTCTCCCCGTCCACTGGGAAAATGGGATGAAAGGTAAAAGAGTGTGTGAAAGTAAGGGGTACCCATTTTTAATACTTATTTACTGTTTGCCAATTTTAAAAAGATAGAAAACCGTAAGTATGTGAAAATGAGTAAAGCCACTTTTTATGCTTTAACTGTTTTCTAATGTTTTTTTATAGGAAAAACTGCAGGCTTTCTGATTAGCTTTAGGTTCTGGGGAGATCATAAATCAGCAATCAGAGTTTGTAAGGTGAAACCTCAGCCTCCTTGTTGAAGCCCTGGATGTTTTACACTTTCCCTGTTTTCCATCCTTTCATACCAGTGTATTTTATATTGCACCCATCATTCTTCAGGCAATCAGCCATCATCCTTCAGCCACAGGGCCACATTGACTCCCTTCAGAGCCATTAATGTGCATCCTTAATTAGCCTGAAGGGTCACAGTGGAGAGATATAAGGCCCTCTTTCCACCTCTACTCCCATATTGCTCCACCCCCAATGTGGAATGTCCTTTGAGTACATTGTAGCTGTATATGTAGGGTTACCAGATAGCACCTGTGAAAAAATGGGACAGGGAGTGGGGGGTAATAGGCACCTGTATAAGAAAAAGTCCCCCAAAACGGGACTGTCCCTTTAAAAATGGAACTCCTGGTCACCCTATGTATATGGGTGTGGGCTGCTAGAAGTCTCTCCGACCCTTTCTTAATTTTCCAGCGCTTCTTGGTTTCGTTTTGGGACACATCCCTTTATGGCACCATTCAGCTCCTTTTTTAAAAAAGTTTTTCTTTAAACCATTTTATTTAATGTACCCTTTGGGAATCATTAAAAATAAGTGAATACATTTCATGCCATTCCTCATTTTTAGAGGAAAATATGCATTATTTTCCAGTTAGTTTCTAACCCTGGCCTTTGTGGAAATCTACATTGAAGAGTATTCAAATGTAAATTAAAGCTATAATACCTATCAAAGGGCGCATGCATGTGCATTTCTTTATCAAACTGGTGTCTATGCTGTGCTATGAAGATACAAGCTGGTACGCCGTGACATCCCATTTGCACCCTGCTGCAGTGCAATGGAAGTCCTGGAGTGTGGCTTGGCTAACTACTCCTTGAAAGCATGGTAAGCCAAGCTGCACTGCAGGACTTCCACTACACTCGAGCAGTGTCCACACAAGATGTTACTGTGTGGCAAGGTGGTGTGCTGTACATTCACATCCTGGCGTGCTGCACTGTGTAGATATGGCTTCAGTAATGGTTCTGGGTGAGGGCTCTGTCAGGTTCTCATTGTATCTGAGCACTGCACTCAAGAAAAGCATTTTCTTTGCACTCCACATTCCAAAATGTCATCTGACCATTACTGTGGTTGTAAATGGCCACTTAGGACATTTTCTTCTGGTCTCTGGGAATACCATTTAGGGACATTATAGGTCAGATTCTACCAACCTTATGCTGAGTGGATCTATGGCAGAGTAAGGTACTCCTCAACCCGAGTAAGGGTGTCAGGATTTGGCCCTAAGTGCCTGCATCTAGTTTTTTTTCTGGACTCCTTTTTTTCCATGCCCAAATTGTGTATAGACGCCTGAATCTGTACATCTGATTAAAGGAAACAACTATGAACATTTTAATAGACTCCAAACCTTGCAAGATTTATGGCAGCCAGTACGAGAAGGAATGCACATTGGGGGTTGGTCTGTCTCTGTTTAACCTAGGCTTTTCTCTCTTTTAACTTTATGGAGAGACTGATTGACAGACTAATCATCTGCTTTCTGTCAACATCTGTCCTGTGGCTTGAGCTCTGGGTTTTTAAGTTCGGGTGTGGGGAGGGAGGCAAAAATTTATGAGCAAATGTTGCCAGGATGGCTTCAGTAGATAGAGAATGAGCAGATGTAGGCATAAGACCCTCTCCATTCTGCTGTCATATGCTTGGGGAAAGCAGGCACGGCAGGTAGGCGAGGGTGAGGAATGCTGGAGGGACCTGCATACAGATATAGCAAGCCAACAGACTGCTTAGACAAGCACTTCGCGGGGGAAAGCCCTGGTAGTGTTAGTTGGGCCAGTGGTACCAGTGGTCCATTGATGACTGTCAGTGTTTGTGAGAGGAGGGAAAGAGCTGCAGAAGAGAGACAAAGATGTGGAGGACATAGAGTCTGCAGTCAGAGAAGAGAGGGGGTGGACATAGAGAGCTGGGGTGGGGTGAAGACCACCCTCAACATTAAAACCAGTTTCCAGCCCTGCTCCCACTCCCCCTACCATGACTTCCCAGGTCTATTCTTGATAATATGGGGGAGGATGATCCCCCACTGACAGCATTATGCTGCTGAGCATCACCAGAAAAGACATGAAGACTAGGAAGATCTCTAAGATCAAAAGCTAAACCGGAGTTCCCCATATACTGAACTACTGCTGGTAAGTAAGACCCCAGGAGTCTGGGCGCCCTGGAACTGGCTGTGCTGGTACTGAGTGGGAGGATAGGACCAAAACCATGTTATATCCCAGATTTACTCCAGACTCCCTGGTCTTTACTCCATGTGTGGGGAAGTGGCTAACCCTAGAGCCTGCACTTACAACATGGTATCCTGGTTCTAATATAACATGTGGTGCTCTCCCCACAGGAAACCACTTGGTGCTGTGGTAAGCAGACTGTGAAGAGCTACAAAGGGATCTCACAAAACTAGATGACTGGGCAACAAAATGGCAGATGAAATTCAATGTTGATAAATGCAAAGTAATGCACATTGGAAAACGTAATCCCAACTATACGTATAAAATGATGGGGTCTAAATTAACTGTTACCACTCAAGTGGAGTCATTGTGGATACTTCTCTGAAAACATCCACTCAGTATGCAGTGGCCATCAAAAAAGCAAACAGAATGTTGGGAATGATTAAGAAAGGGATAGATAATAAAACAGAAAATATATTGCCTCTATATAAATCCATGGTACACCCACGTCTTGAATACTAAATGCAGATGTGGACGCCCCATCTCAAAAAAGATATATTGGAATTGGAAAAGGTTCAGAAAAGGGCAACAAAAATGATTAGGGATATGGAACGTTTCCGTATGAGGAGAGATTAATAAGATTGGGATTTTTCTGCTTGGAAAAGAGATGACAGGCTGGATATGATAGAGGGCTATAAAGTCATGACTGGTGTGAAGAAAGTAAATAAGGAAGTGTTATTTACTCTTTATAACACAAAAACTAGTCACCCAATGAAATTAGTAGGCAGCAGGTTTAAAACAAACAAAAGGAAGTATTTCTTCATGGAATGCACAGTGGAACTCTTTGCCAGTGGATGTTGTGAAGGCCAAGACTATAACAGGGTTCAAAAAAGAACTAGATAAGTTCATGGGGGATAGGTCCATCAATGGCTATTAGCCAGGATGGGCAGGGATGGTGGTCCTAGCTTCTGTTTGGCAGAAGCTGGGAATGGGCGACAGGGGATAGATCACTTGATGATGACCTGTTCTGCTCATTCCCCCTGGGGCACCTGACATTGGCCACTGTCAGAAGACAGGATACTGGGCTAGATGGACCTTTGTATGGCCGTTCTTATGTTCTGAACACTAGGTCCTGTTGTGTTAACCAAACTTGTTTTAATGCGGCCAGTTTCATACTGTAGATGGACACGGACAATTTAGGGCATTCAGCCCGAGTCCTCCTCATAGAAACTTACAGCCTGTGGTGAGATGTCACATTTCTGAAATAAACAAATCTTCCTTGAACTGGAACCTGCTCCCCTTCACAGGGACTGCAGGTTTGTATAATTTTTGGTGGTGCCCAGAATGGGTCCAAGTCCTGCCCCCCCCACCTGCCTAAGGCTCTGGGAGGGAGTTTGGGTGCGGGGGGTGGGCTCTGGGCTGGGGCAGGGGGTTGGGGTGCAGGAGGGGGGGTGCAGGGGTGCAAGCTTTGGGAGGGAGTTTGGGTGCAGAAGGGCTGAGGGGTTGGGCTCTGGGAGGGAGTTTGGGTGCAGGGTCTGGGCTGGGGCAGGGAGTTGGGGTGCAGGTGGGGGTTTGAGGTGCAGGTTCTGGGAGGGAGTTTGGGTGCAGGAGGGGTGAGGGGTTGGGCTCTGAGGGGGAGTTTGGGTGCAGAGTCTGGACTGGGGCAGGGGGTTGGGGTATGGGAGAGGGTGAGGGGTGCAGCGCTTACCTTGGGTGGCTCCCGAAAGTGACCCACACACCCCTCTGGTAGCGACTCCTAGGCAGGGGCCAGAGGGGTCTCCATGCACCGCTGCCCGCAGACACCACCCCCACAGCTCCCATTGGCCGCAGTTGGCAGAGTCGGTGCATGGGGGGGTGGGGGGGCAGCATGCGGAGACACCACCCCCCCTCCTGGGGTTGCAGGGACATGTCGGCCACTTTCGGAAGTGGAGCAGGTGGGCAGGAAGCTGCCTTAGCCTCATTGCGCTGCTGGTGGTGGTGGCAGGGGCCCCGGGCCCTTTTAAATTGCCTGAGGGCAGCATGTGGGGCTGGGGGGGACACGCCATGGGAGGTGTGTGGGGGTGGCAGGCGGGGCCAGGGGAGAGACTCAGCCCCGACCTTTGGTGGAGCCGGGCCCCCGGGCCCTCATATTGGTGGAGCATGGGCACCTCGGGCCCATACAACTCACTGCCCCTACCCCTTCAGTTCTGTTTTAACTACTCTGTCAGCCCATCAGCTTCCATCCCCCCTCCCTCACACTCTCTGTAATGATTGACTTGTGGATCATAGTGTTTGCTCCATAAGGTAAGCATTCATGCAGGTCTGGGGAACACAAAGCCAGCCAGAAAGCTTCAAAGACTCTATACTTCGCTTGCAATACACACGAGAAAAACAGGTTGAAACAAACTCTGGAGCAGTTAATGACAGAGTTCCAGCACTACCTTCCTGGTGTGGGTTTAGCAGTTTGGGTTTCCTAATCGGCAGTAGCAGACAGTCTGAAAAAGCCGGCAGTGGCAGAAGGTGCAGAAGTCACAGCATGGGGGAGAGGGTGGCTTGCAGTTTTTCCAAGTAGCCACACAATTAGGTGGGTGTGTGGGCCTGGGCTTGCGGGATTTTCTTGTCTCGGTCTTTCTCTGCAAGACAGAAATGAAAACTTTTATTAACTCTACAGCAATCCCAGATCATGAATAAAGCATCAATACAGGACTTGACCAAGAGAAATGTTGGTTTGAGATCAGGAGCAAATACCTAATAATGTGGCCAATATTGGACATTAGAATAGCCTCTCAGAAGAATTAGTGGAAGCCCCAAGCTCAATATCCTGAGTCATTTAAAACAGCACTGGACAGGGCCCTGGAGAATACACTTCTATCCTGCATTGGCAAAGTGATGGACCAGATGATCTGAGGGTCGCTCATAATACTTTGCCCATCTATGTCTTTTTATGTGAAGATCTCAGAACATGTTTCAAAGCTCACAACACCTCTGCAGAGTTGATATCAGCCCTGTTTTATAAACAAGGAAACTGAGTCACAGAGAGGTGAAGTGAAACCTGGGAATGGAACTCAGGTTTCCTGGCCCCCACACCGGTGCTTTAAACACAAGTCTAACAGCCCCTTAAGAGAGTTTGTCAATTTTTAGGGCCATATTTTTAGAGCCTTCTAAAATTATTCCATAATAGCAGGGTAAAAAAACAGCCACCACCCTGCATGTAGGCATGTGCAAACTGCTAGTCAAGTATGCACCCAATTCCTGCATGGAAACCCCTATTTGCAAGAACAAATGCCAAGTTTTTAGGTGAGCAAACAAAATCTCTTGCAAATCTTCTAGCCCAGTGGTTCTCAAACTAGGGGCACCGCTTGTTCAGGGAAAGCCCCTGGCGGGCCGGGCCGATTTGTTTACCTGCCACATCTGTGGGTTCGGCTGATCGTGGCTCCCACTGGCCGCGGTTCACCGCTCCAGGCCAATGGGGGCTGCGGGAAGGGTGGCCAGCACATCCCTCAGCCCACGCCACTTCCTGCAGCCCCCATTGACCTGGAGCGGTGAACGGCGGCCAGTGGGAGCCGCGATCAGCCGAATCTGCGGATGTGGCAGGTAAACAAACTGGCCCGGCCCGGCCTGCCAGGGGCTTTTCCTGAACAAGCGGCACCCCTAGTTTGAGAACCACTGTTCTGGCCCACTTGTGGAGATATTTTGCAAATGCAGCTCCTTTTGTCTATGAGTCATTACAAGCAGAATCTTTCTGTCCCAGCATGCAAAAGGGGGTGGCACCTGGGACCCCAAAGCTCCAGGTACATAACGAGTGGGATTTCCATTATTAACCTCAATTTTTTTCAGAGGGCTAAGACTGAGGGTAAAATTTTCAAAAGTGCCTAAGTTATTTAGGAGCTTAAATCCTATTGACTCTGGGCAAGGCCGTCCCTAGGGGGATGCGGGGCCCAGGACATAAGCACCGAGTTTCTATTCTGCCAGGAGGGTGCTCCCCCCTGGCTCCACCTAGGCCCCACCTCACTCCACCCCTTCCCTCAAGGTCCAACCCCCACCCTGCTTCTTCGCACCCCTGCTCCACACCTGCCCCCACCCCGCCTCTTCTCCGCCCCTGCCCCGCCTCTTCCCCACCCAGTTCCGCCCCCTCCCCCAAGCGTGCTGCGCCCTCGCTCCTCTCCCCTCCCCCCCAGCGCCTCCTGACGCCACAAAACATCTGATCTGCGGCAGGCGGTAGGTGCTGAGAGAGATGGGGAGGCGCTGATTGGCAGGGCCCGTCCGTGGGCAGGAAGTGCTGGGGGGATAGAGGGGGAGGACTGGTAGGGGGGCTCCTCTTCGCCTTCCCCTGCCCGCCTGCCTACCGCTCGCCTCCCTGTTCACCTCCTCACCCTGCTCACCCACCCACCTCACCTCCCTGCCCACCTCCTCACGATTTTATTGAAGCACAGGGCCCCTGAAGCATGGGGCCTGGGGCGGTCTCCCCGATTCACTGTACCCAAGGGATGGCTCTGACTTTGGGAGGCAAATGGAGCTGCATACGAAAATGGAACCCCCAAAATTGTGATTTTTAGGAGGAAAAAGACTTAACTGACAGAGTTAAACCACAAGAATTCTGAGGAGAAGTTTCAATGGGGAGGGACCAGGCAGGCCACTACCCACAAAAACAGAAGGAAAAGCAAATACCCTAGTTTCATTCTGGCTGAGGGCCCCTATGCCATGAAAAGCAATCATGCTTGTTAAAGAGGCCTGTCCTTTCTCTACCCTCCTCCTGGCTTCCACTGAGATGTAGGTATCCAGCAATTTCCAACATTTAAGCCTTGACATTTACGAGCAAGGAACCTCTAGCCAAGCAGCAAGTCAATCAGCGTTAATCAGCTGCGATGAGAAAACCACGGGCTAATCTTTTCAACCACGTATGAGCTGCCTGAGGCACTGCTCCCTTGGCATTCTCGCACTTGCTTTTTTCACTCCAGGTGGTGAGTGTATGTACACGCGCATGTGCGAGAGCATGTGTGCAATGAATAAACAGAATTTATCTGAGAACGACACCTCTAGAATAGTTCCATAAATATCTAAACCAGCCCTTGGTTAAACAACCTCGCTGTCTGAAAGAGTACATCCCTATGTATTTTATGGATTAGGAGTTGTATATTGAAACCAGGCTATTTTTATCTACATTCTTGTTTGCTAGTTGAAATGAACAAGTTTTGATGTCCTAAACTTTCCTGAATGCTTTGTGAAACCTTATGTTGTGGGGCAGAGCTTAATTTCTAATCACCTGTCATTTGGGCAGGCTGCCTTAATTGGCAACAGAGCTGTAGTCTCAACATTAGCTTTAACCTGTGAGTGGTTTGAGCCAGTGCTTAATGGGCTTGCCACATCAGTTTTGAAAGTAAAAAAATTCCTTGAGCCCTAAGTGAAAGATCAATTCCCTTGAATGGTTAGCAGTATAGGGGCTATCATACACAGCTGAGCATTTCTGATTCCTTCCAGAGGAGAGCCAATGGTTCACTAGCCTGCTTATTGTTAATATCCTAAGAGCTAACATCCTCTCCCATGCCTCAAAATTTATAAAAGTGCGCATTTTTCATGAAAAATAATCCTTTGTAAGGGTCTGATCTTGAGAGATGCTGAGCACATGCCCCGGACTAAGTGGCAGTGGCTCAGCTTGTCTCAGGATATGGCTCTAATTCTGAATGTGAATTTTATACCTCGCTGAAAACCTTTGGGCACGTCAGTGCATGCACAGAACTAAGTTCACACATGCTAACTGGCTGTTGGCAGAGATAGGCCAAGGAGGAGCTATTCTGATCTGGATTAGGGTTAGGTTATGGTTCACAGTTGGTGAGTTTATCAGAGTTAGGGTTTAGTTTAGGATCTGAGGTAGGGCTGTCAATTAATCACAGTTAACTCACGTGATTAACGCAAAAAAATTAATCGCGATTTAAAAAATTAATCGCGATTAATCACACTGTTAGACAATAGAATACCAATTGAAATGTATTACATATTTTTGGATGTATTTCTACATTTTCAAATATACTGATTTCTATTACAACACAGAATACAAAGTATACAGTGCTCACTTTATATGATTTTTTATTTCAAATATTTGCACTGTAAAATGATAAACAAAAGAAATAGTATTTTTCAATTCACTCATACAAGTACTGTAGTGCACTCTCTTTATTGTGAAGGTGTAACTTACAAATGTAGATTTTTTTGGTTACATAATTGCACTCAAAAACAAAGCAATGTAAAACTTTAGAGCCTACAAGACCACTTAGTCCTACTTCTTGTTCAGCCAATTGCTAAGACAAACAAGTTTGTTTACATGTACGGGAGATACTGCTGCTTGCTTCTTATTTACAATGTCACATGAAAGTGAAAGAGGCGTTTGCATGGAACATTTGTAGCCAGCATTGGAAGGTATTTACGTGTCAGATATGCCAAACATTCGTGTGCCCATTCATGCTTTGGCCACCATTCCAGAGGACATGCTTCCATGCTGATGATGCTCGTTAAAAAAAAATGAATTAATTAAATTTGTGACTGAACTCCTTGGGGGAGACTTGTATGTCCCCTGTTTAGTTTTACCTGCATTCTGCCACATATTTCATGTTATAGCAGTCTCGGATGATGACCCAGCACATGTTCGTTTTAAGAACACGTTCACAGCTGATCTGACAAAACGCAAAGAAGGTACCAATGTGAGATTTCTAAAGATAGCTACAGTACTCCGCCCAAAGTTTAAGAATCTGAAGTACCTTCCAAAATGTGAAAGAGATGAGGTGTGGAGCATGCTATGGCAGCCGGGGGCCCCTGGGCCCTTTTAAATCACCTGGACCCCTGGGCAATTGCCCCCCTTGCCCTCGTTGTCAGGCCTGGGTGTGTCTGCCAGTTTTTAAAGACAAATGCTCAAGGAATTGTGTAGAAAAAGGAAGTTTGATTCCTGGTCCAGAAATAAAATAAATAAATAAGGCTAACTGCTAAATTTACATAGGTTTTGTAAAAGTTTTGGTTAAAAAAATCTACATGCATGCTTCTTCAGATTGGTGCTTTAACAATACCAGTATTATACAGTAATATGCTGCAATGTATAATTCCATAAAATGGGGTTAGAAAACCCTTCAGACTGGCTCAGGAAAACATAATCTAGTTTAAGATTCATATGACTCCACAAAAGGCCATATGGTTGGCTCAACCAGCGTTTGTTAAAAGCTCCCGCGAACAGGCTTTCTGCCTTTTGACTTGTGATGATTGGTCTGGTAAGCTGCTTTTTTCTTTTCTCTGCCTTTTTTCTTTTATATATATATCTATATATCTATATCTTTTTAAGCTTTCTTGGACATCTCGGAAAGGGAGCTGCAGAACAACCATGCATACATACATGCCACATACATGTAACTAACTATACGTTTACATTTTCTCTCTCTGTTAATATTTTGTAGCTTTTGTGCCATGATTTAATTTCTCTAGACTTGTGCTAACTGCACAATATTTTCCTCTAAAAACGCTGAAAAGTTATGAATTAATATATTAACACCTCTCCTTTATTCTGTGTTAAGTCTTTTTGCATTTATTTAATTTACTTAGAATTGTACTAGTGGTTTTGTACAATTATTGAATTGACTTTATTTAGTACTGGCAGAAGCCCTGGAAATCTGTCAAAAACATACAATGAGGAAAGGTATAGAGTTATTACTTCTGCCATAATAACCTTACAGTGTTAAGAGAATAGTCACGCACCTTGGATTCTTTCTTCTTCTCTGCCTCTTTCCTGCTTACTTTCCGGGATGTTTTGGTTAATTCTTCAAAGAGAAAATAAAACATAGCATGGAGTTAACTGTGTATTTACTGTGAGGCATATGTAATTGTTTAATTTAGATATACAACACTGTTTTTGTGCCGATGTCTTTACTGATAAGAAATAAAGTAGCGTCACTAACTTATCTTCTTGGAGCACAGGTTTTGTAAATTCAGGAAGTCCTTCTGAAGGAGCCATTCTTATATAAACATAGTGGGTCAGAGGCCATGTCTATACAACAAACTTTGATCGATGCAAGTTATATCAGCATACGATGCCAATTAGTATATCACATGTGTGCATGCATATCTGGCCGCTTATGTCAGCGCAGCATGTACTAACCCGGAGTGTTTGTCAATTAATAGTGCGGTGCACCATAGCTATATATCCCAGTATGCAACTCGCCATCATTTAGTGCACTGTCTTTTGGGAAATTTTTTCAGTGCATGGTGGGACAGAAACTAGGCATACAAGGCTGATTAAGAGCTAGGGGTCAAATTCCCATCATGCACTTTCTCCATCCCATAATGCCATCCATAGCCCATAATTTTTGCACCTTTTTAAAAAGCCCCACAAACCTGCATGGCATTTTTGCTGGCAACCATTTCTGACTGAAACTTGGATCCCACACAGCTCTGCACTATTGTCGTAAGCATTGCAAACACAGGATGAATGAACCTCCAGTATGTGCAGAGCCGCAAGAAGAGAACCACAGCGATGGGGAACATGACCATTATGGAGGACAGATTGCTGTGGGACATAGCACAAACCAATTCAAGGTTGTCAGTGGTGGTCATGGAGCAGCTGCAGATGGTAGAGTGCCATGCCTGGGCCTGAGAAATGAGAACTGCCTGGTGGGATCGCATTGTAGTGCAAGTTTTTGATGATGAGCAGTGGCTGCAAGAATTTTTGGATGAGAAGGATCACATTCCTGGATCTGTGTGTCAAGCTCGCCTCAGCCCTTCAGCACAAGGACACGAAGATGAGAGCTACTCTGACTGCAAAGAATGGAATGGCAACACTGGATTGCTATTGGTCAGAGGGAAATCATTTTGGAGTTAGAAAATCCACAGTGGGGGCCGTTGTCATGCATGTGTGCAGGGCCATTAATCATCTCCTGCTATGCAGGATTGTGACTCCTAGCAATGTGCAGGGGACAGAGCATGGATTGGCAGCAATGGGTTCCCAAACAGCAGCAGGGTGATAGATGCACATCCCTATTTTAGCCCCAGTCCACCTTGCCTGTCAACAGAAAGTGCTACTTTTCTATGGTTATGCGACCATTGTTGGATCACTGGGATGCTTCCCTGATATCAGCATGAGCTGGTCATGGAAGCACGTCACTTACATTTTTAAGAACACAGGACTGTTTAGAAAGGTGCAAGCCAGGACATTCCTTCCAGACTGGTGGATTACCATTGGTGATGTTGAAATGATTCTGGGGGGATCTAGCCTATCCCTTGCTCCCCAAACTCATGAAGTCATACAGGGGCCAGCTTGGCAGCACCAAGGAAACATTCAATGACAGTTGAATGTGCTTTCAGTAGCTTGAAGGGCCGCTGGTGGTGTTTACTGACAAGATTGGATCTCAGTGAGAAAAATATCCCAATGGGTATAGCTATATTGTGTGGTGCTTGGTGTACATTGATGAATATAACACTGCCTGTTAATGCAGCTATTTGTGTTGTGAAGCTTGCTGCACATTTATAATTATTACACTGTCACTGGCCCTATGAGTTCTGTTGCCCTGTACAATAACTAATAGTAGATGCTTTCAGTACCATTAGGCATTGTGCAGCATATGTGGTGTAGTAATGATGATGAATTAATTTCTAAAAAATAGAATTTTATTGAGTACCAAAACCAGTGCAAAAATATGTGCAATTTAAAAGAAAATGTAATAAAAACTTCTCAAATAAATTATTTATTTATTAATAAATAAGAACAGAACTTAACAAGGTAAAGAACATTCATGTCAATTTCAGTCCATTTATGCTACAGGCACAGCAACCGTGGCTCTCACAGGCGATGTATGTGAAATTGTGATTGTCCTTACTGTTGCCCGGAGTGCAGTAGTAGGGGTAAGGATGCAGCCATGAAGAATATTGGGGGGGTGTAGGGAGATGCGATGGCAGAGCTATTGATTGACTGCAAAAGGAGGAGAGCCTGTGCTTACAGAACTTGCAGGTCAACAGAAGTTTGTAATATCTGTGTTTGCTGCTGGAGAAGCCCCATTATGTCCTGGTGCATCTCCTTCTCCTTTTCCTGCTGGGACTCCTGGGCCTTTCTCCTCTCTGCTCTTTCCTTCTCCATAGTGTCTGAAATATTCATCCTCCAGGCCCTTTGTTCATGATCTGATGCAGCATTGGCTTGCAGGATCTCTGAGAACATATCTTGCCTGGGTCCTCTTCTTACTCCTCTGTATCATGGTCAGGCATTCCATTGGCGGGGAGGGGGGAACTCCCTGAGGCCGCAATGGCAACAGCTGCCAATAAAACACATACAGGTACCATTGTGTTTATAGTCACAACGGAAAATGAAAGTTAAGTTTCAGAACTCCCATCCCTTGCTCCCCTAAAGTTTTAAACAAGACTTGCTTATTGACCCTTCAGCCTTGGAGCACCTCTGCAAAGCCCAGCCATGGTAAGTATGGCCCAGGAGGGCCATGGGGGGAATGAGGAAGGAATTGTTTGCCTGCATGAAACCCAAGTTTCTGTGGGTACAAGTGCATGGCACTGGCACTGAGCACTGGCACCATTTCCCACAGGCAGTGATGATTTTAGCGGGTATCTCCCTTCTGGGCCCATACACCACTAGCCTGTGTTCTGCAATAGTGCCTGCTGAAATAACCATGGACTGGCATGGGAAGTGTCCTACTGCCAAGGAAGAAATAAGGCTTCCCTACTAGAAGCCTTTAGGAGAGGATTGCAGAATATCTCCTTGAAAGTTTCATTGAGGTCTCTTAGGAGGATTCAAGGGACATCCCTGTGTTCACAAACAAATTGCTCCGCGTCCCCCTCCTACCCCCCGTCTACTCCTACAGGGGAATGAAAAGCAGATATCAACTCTACTTCTGCTTGTTTTACCGCTACCTCTTCTAGTACAAGTAAATTAATGAAAAGTTGATACCTGTGTCCTGGTAAGCTGGAGTTGGGTGCCATCTGTAGATTTAAACATTGTAGCAGGAAATGCATTTGCACATTTCCCCAAGGTTCCTGCCCCTTCATTGGACATGCCCATGCTTGGCTGCCAGGACTGGCTAGTCTGTGGTGGAGCCTCAAACAGGTCCTGGCTCATGGCATAGCTGGATCCCCCATCACATGTCCGCCACCCTCCTTTCCCTCCTCACTATCCACAGCAGGGGTCTGTGTCTTGGGATTCTTGGCGGTGCTCTGTGGGGTGGTTGTGGTGTCTCCGTCAGGTGTGACATTCAGCTCATTGTAAAAGCAGCAGATCTGTGGTTTGGCACCACATCAGCTGTTGGCCTCCCTGACCTTCTGGTATGCCTGCCACCGTTCCTTCCCTTTCCTACAGCACTACTGCTGATTCCTGTCATACTCCTTTGCCTGCATCCTCCATGCATTTCTGCTCATAGGTGTCCACATTTCTACAGCTTTGCCTGCACAGCCTCTTCTCCCCACAGCTCCAGGAGACCTGATACCTCCTGTCTGCTCCAGACAGGAGCATGGCTGGAGCTTGTGACTAACATGATCAATGGGGCAGTTGCATCCTACAAAGGAGAACTGCTCTGCTAGTTGTGCTCACCAGGCTAGGACATCAGGAAAAGGCATTTCAAAAATGCGTGAGGTTTTCAAAGGGTGGATGAGCATAGGCTGGGGGTATAATAGGTCAGGGACAGCTAAGCCTCCCCTAGTGTTGTGGCGGTCGCTGGACACTGGTTGTGGGGTTTTCACAGAAGTTTTTGTTTATTATTATGCCCCATGCAGTGTCTGGGGTGGCTGAGGAGGCTGTATGTGCTACTCAGCTTCCTGGGTTCATCAGCCATTTCCCTGGACTCCAGGGCAATTGCTGATAAAACCAGGAAGCTAAGTAGCACATACTGCCTTCTCAGCCACCCTGGAACCTGCATGGCACATATCAAAAGCTCCGGTTCTTCAGGAAGAGACGAGCTTTTCCCGCGGGGTGGCTTGGGGTCTCAGGACGGAAGGTGTGGTGTGGCTCCAGCCAGCCCAGGGCTCCTTTGGCCACAGGTGGGGCTCAGAGCTCCACCTGGCTTGGGGGTCCTCCGGTCGCTGGGGGCTCGGAGCTCCAGTCATGGCGGGGAGGGGAGGTTTGGGGCTTCTCTGGGAGGAGGGGACTCTGGTCACAAGTTGGCTTCAGATGGAAGGGATGGAGCTGAGGGGGGGCTCCTCCCGCCACCCATGGGGATGGGGGTCCTGGTCTCTGTGACCCTTGGGCAGTTCACAATTGTGACCAAAGCAGTCAGTGTCAGGCATTATGGGAAAGCTGCTGGAGGACTGTTAGGTCAACATAGATCATGCAGTGTCTACACTCACACTGCATCCACCACAGTAGATTGACCCTGGTTCAACACCACTTGGGGAGGTGGTGTTACTGCATCACCATACCAGAGTGCTTGCATTGGTGGGACACAAATTTGAGTGTAGACACACATGGCGAGGTGGGCACAAGGTGACTTACATCAACCTAATTTTGCAGGTGTTGAGAGGGAGGGTGCACAGGAGAATGGGGAAAGTGGGGCAGGAGCTGGGGTGTGGAAATAGGGTAGGACCTGAAGGGTGGGGAGTGGATAGAAGAAGGGGAGTGGAGGAGGAGCTGGAGTTTGGGGATGTATAGGATCAGCCAGCAAGGGGCAGGAGCCGGGGATGGGAGATAAACAGGAGCCGAGGGAGACAGACAGGGAGAGGGCACAGGGGCAAAACAATCTATAACCATTACAGCACACTCGCCTCCAGACCCTGGAATTGAATCCAGGAGTCCTGACTCTCTACTGTCCTCTACCGCCAGGGCATAGCTGTGGAACTCACTGGCAAAGTGTGTGTCTCATCTCCCACTAATGGCATGGTCCACATAGAGGAAAACAGCTTACTACTGTTAACAGCTACTCCATTAGCTCAAGTGGTAGCTGTTTATGCTGTGGAGCTAAAGATCCACACCCTTCTGATGACCAAAGTCAAAGGTCAATATGGTTCCACACGATAGCATTTTTTTTTCAATTTTTAAAGAAATAATTAATTGATTTATTAGGAAATTACACCCCCCAAAGTATGTTAAAGTAGCAAAGTCAAGCACTCAGAAGTTAGGAATTGCCAGACTTGCCCATGCAACATTAAGTTGTCCCCCTCTGCATGTGCATTGTGATAGTTGTTAATTATGTGCTCACACACTAATTTCCCCCTGGCTGTGTTCCTTATTCAGTGCCCAGAACTGACCTGCCCTAGGAATGAATGAGAGCTCTGTAGTGAAGGAGACTGTTGTGTGCAGGACTCCTGTATCCTTTTGTTTTTCGGAAGTTGGAAGGCATGTAGTGAGTGAGGCAGACAGCTGCAGACAGAAAGGATGGTCTTGTGGTTCAGGCTGTCAAATGCTGCCCTTGAGAACTGGATTCTATCCCTGCCTCTGTGTGATGTGGGCAAGTCTTTTAACCCAACCTTTTGCCAGATGGGCACTCATTGTGAGTTCCTCATTTTCTACATGCCCATCTTGAGACAGCCAGGGCCAGATTTGCACCAGGGCTGAGCACTCCCAACTGCAATTGATGTTGACTGGAGTTGTGCTTTGAACGTAAAAAAGTACTATCAAAATGCTTGGCAATCTGAAATTCAAGCTAAGGGCCTCAAGCTGGGCACCTAAATTAGTGGGCACTTCTGACAATTTTGTCTTCAATCGCTCTGTGCCTCAATTTCCTATCAGAGGCATAATAATACCATCTTACCTCACAGGGGTGCTGTGAAGATAATTTCATCGATGTCCATGAAGCACTCAGATACTATGATAAGAACTGAAGAGACACCCAGGAGGAAATTAATCATTTTGTATTCAGGTTGGGGATTGGATTGTGTGCATTAAATAAGCTGTGAGCCCACACACTGAATGGGGATGATAAAAAAATATATTGACTAAATCGTCATTCACTGAATGAGGCCAGGGGCCTGTGGAAAAAATAGCATGTGATCATGTAAGCAAACTCTGTAATGTGCCCAAGGGGCTGGGTGGGGGTGTGTGTGTGGGAAATTAAGGTTGGATGGGCAATCTTATGTCTGGCATTTTCTAACTTATGAGTGCCTGGCTTTGCAACCTCAATGTTCTTATAATGTAGTTTTCTTAGATATAATATACAAATGTTGCCTAATACACACTTGCTGCCTTCAACCATTCCAACCTCTTAAGCTGGAGCTCTTGCTGATACTAACTTCTGCTCTGGTTATCTCTTCTGTAATTCATGTTCCCATAGCATCTCTTCAAGGAATACACAAAGGGAAGCTTGTTTGGGAGTTGACATTCATAATTCATGCATGATTTAACAGGCTTTCTGAGCTCCTTTTGAAAATGAGAGCCACCTAGGGGATACAAGCCTGAATAACAGAAAAAGCTAACGTCTAAAGTCACCCCATGCTCCAGAAGTCATACTATAAGCTACCATTGCACAGGGAGGAAAGTGAAACTGTTTTAGCATTACAATGAATTATTATTAATTATTACATCTATCACTGTAGTGCCCAAAGACCCCAATCAAGATTGTGGCTTTGTACAGATACAAAGGTTAATTAAAGTGGCTAAATTTTCAAAATAAAATACTGGTTACTTTTACAACATCATATTTAAGGGTTATGAAATATTTCTACAACAGGCAAAAGTGCATGGTTTTGCTTTCAATATGTGCTGGTGTTGCTACTGCCCTTTCTGATTTAACAGCAAATATGACAAATGTGGACATATTTGTCCGAGTGGAGGATTTTTTCCAGTGTCTGAATAAGTTTATCATGAAACACCGAACAAGTGTCATTAACATTTATTCTGAGAAAATGAACAGTTCTGATTCCGCATATGCCTGTTTGACTTTTCTCTACATTCGAATCAGTGTTCAGCTGGAATGTCTACTCCTCATAAGCTCAGAGCAAATTCTATTCAGTTTTGTAGGGTGTCTGGAACTTACATCTTGCAATTATAAGAAAATAATAATGAATGTTTTGGCTGATGAAATGAAAATCTGGGACATGTCAGGCACCCTGAAAAATAAATCATATGAAAAAACATGACGGTCCTAGTAAAGTCAGGATGTATAATGTGTATGAGAGGTAACCCTTCCACTGAAAATATAGGGGATCAAGAATGCCATCCACATATTCCAAAATCTGCATGCAAATGGTGATCACTTGTGAGCACATTGTTTCAATTTGTGTGCAGTCCCAGTAATTGCACATGCAAATAAGATGAGTAATTGCACATTCATCTTATAAGCACTAACCAAGTCCAACCCTGCTTAGCTTGAGAGACGTGATTTGATCCCGAAAGTAGAATCGTTGCAAGCCAATTATGAAAACCCGATATTGCTTGTTGATGGGGACCATCCATAATCAAATCTATTTTGTAATTTTCCTACTGTAATTGAATTTGGATTTGGGAACAGTAGGCCAGTTAAAATATTTTTCTTAATACAGTATAGCCATGGAATACTTTTAAACAATTTGCCTTGATGTTTCAACAACCTCCTATTGTGATGTCACCTGCTATCCACTGAATTTAAGTGCCTGGGGAATGTGGTTCCATATTTTCTGTGTGTCTTTAAATGTAAGGTGATACAAGCACAGAGCTAAGGACTGAAGAGTTGTGCTGTATAGAGGGGAGAGCATAAATAATAGGTAACAAATTTGTACCATTCTGCTTAGTGTGTATCCAACCAGAAGTTACATGGCTTGTATCAGGAAAGTGGGACTGAGTTAATGAAGGCAGAAGCTTCATCATAAACATTGAAATTGGGTATTAGAACCAGCTGATGATTGAGAGAAATTCCCCAAATAACAGACAATGACCCAAGCTCTCCCCAGAGAAAAACATGCAACAGTGTATTTCTCAGTCGGACTGATGATGTGGGTATTCCAACTGGGAGGGTGACTAGTACCCCAAAGACAGGAACAATGCATACATGTAGCCACCTTGCACTGGCATCTCATCACATCTCACAAGCTAATACAGCTCTGTAGCTGACTATCCTGCAAAGTGAGAGAAGCAGGTGGAGCAACTATTCATGATCACTTGATTACCTTCCCTTCAGATTTCTTTACAATTGATATTTTGTATGTAAATGCTGTGATATGGAAATATCAGCTTATGCATCTTTAGTACCTTTCATTGGGCAGCTCATTTTATAGGTGCTGCAGGCAAATGAAACTCTGGCATCCTCTGCCATTGCTTACGCATATCACAGGCAACAGCTTGATCACACACTTCTTTGCTTAAATAGGCTAGGAGGTAACTCAGGTGGGCCCCTTGTCCCCACTCTAGCCTGATCCTCCCAGACAGGCCCCTTTCCTTTGCTCTCTAGCCAGCCCCTACAGCTGGCACCCTTGTCTCCCCGACTCCAGCCATTCTCCTCCTTGCTCCCACTTTAGGATCCCTGAATTGGATCTTTCGATTCCAATTCCAGCCAGCCTCCCTGCTCAGCCAGGCCTCCATTTGTGCTTAAAAAGTTGGGATAACACAGAGCTCAGAACACATGAGCAATGAAATGTGCAGCCCTCTAAGTATCATCTTTAGGGTTCACAACATATCTCATGAGGCAGGCATTATTAGACCCATTTTCCAGACAGGGAAGTGGTGAGGTAACTTGCTCATGGTCACAGAGGGAATCAGTGGCAGAGCCAGAAGAGAATTCTGAGCTCCAGACTCCCAGCCCTTTGCTGTGTCAATCAGCACATGCTTGCTCCTCTGTATAGCACAGCAGCAACAGGATGAGCCCCCCAGATCCTTCCCTGCCAATGTGCCTCAATCCTGACTTGAGAGGACCCCACTGCCCAGCATCCTCTATAGTAATTTACACCGGTGCAAAGTGAGTGACAAGTGCTATTAAACAATAATGAGCATGAGTCACACCCCTTTTGCACTCATTTTGGTTTTATGGCTACACCAGAATAATAATTCATAGATTGCAATGCCCGAAGGGCCATTGTGACCATCTAGCCTGACCCCCTGGATCCCACATGCCAGAGAACTCCCCCCAAATATTTTCCAGAGCAGGTCTTTTAGCAAAACATCCCATCTGGATTTAAAAATGGTCAGTGATGGAGAATCCACTATAACCCTTGGTAAATTGTTCCAGGTGCAGGGCAATAGAGAATCTGACCCCTTGTCTTTGAATGGCTGTGGTTATAGAGAAGGGGCAGATATCCATGTGGCCACAGAAGACCTTTTGAGAGGCATAGCCACCTGAGAATAGCCCTTTAAGGGTCTGTTGTTAGTAGAAATGCTGGTTAATGGAGACATTTAAAGTAGATTACACATCCACATTTTCTTTGTGGGGAAAATGCTAGCAGAAAGATACCCATTTAGCTGTCTCCACAGTGCTCATTTTTGTGGACTTTGGTCTGGTCTACGCTAGAAAATTAAGTTGGTTTAACTACATCAGTCAGGGGTATGAAACTCCACCCCCCTGAGCAGTGTCGTTAAGCCGACCTAAGTCCCGGAGTAGATAGCTCTAGGTTGACAGAAGAGTTCTTCTGTTGACATGGCTACCACCTCTTGCAAGGTGTATTACCTACGCTGATTGTAGAACCCTTCCGATCGGCGCAGGTAGCGTCTACACTGAAGCACTACAAGGGTGCAGCTGTGCCACAGAACTGTTTTAAGTGTAGACAAGCCCTTTTTCTGGCAAGACTTAATGTACTTTTAAAAAAATCTTTGTTTTCTCCTGAGTGATTGGTTTTCTGCTTCTTCTATTTTCTCATTAAAAGCCCCACTTCTGTCCCAATTGCAATCACCCGAGGAAGGATCAGGGAAGAGTAGAAGGATGATCCAGTGGTTATGGTGCTAGAATAAGGAGATCTGGGTTCTGTCAGACAGCCACCTTAGGCTAACCACTTAGCCTCTCTGTGCCAGTTTCCCATGTGGAAAATAGGATAGTGGTACCTTCCAACCTCACACGAGTGTTGTGAGGATATCGATCCATGCAGGATTGTGGGGCTGTCCATTACTATGGTAATGAGCATCATATTAGTACCTGCTGTGACGGGGCAAAAACAGATGGCTATAGAAAAGTAGTGGGAGATAGATATATTAGCACCAGGCTAAACAAATCCCTGGTACCAGGATAAGTGAAATGGCAGCTGCTCCAGGTCAATTAAGACACCTGAGGCCAATTAAGAACTTTCCAGAAGGCAGGGAGAAGGCTAGGTTGATTGGGACACCTGAAGCCAATCAGGGGCTGGCTGAAACTAGTTAAAAGCCTCCCAGTCAGTCAGGTGGGTGTGCATGTCAGGAGCTGTGGGAGGAAGTTGTGCTGTTGGAGAGACTGAGTAGTGCACACCATATCAGGCACAAAGAAGGAGGCCCTGAGGTAAGGGTGAAGTGGAGCTTGAGGAAGTGAGGGCTGCTGTGGGGGAAGTAGCCCAGGGAATTGTACATGTCATGTTTCTAAAAGGTCAGCTACCATAGCTGATACTATTAGGGTCCCTGGACTGGAGCCCAGAGTAGAGGGTGGGCCTGGGCTCCACCCCACCCCGCCCTTTGCCCCCTGATTAATCACTGAGACTGGGAGACAACAGAGACTGTGCAAGGAAGGATAACTTCTCCTCACCTCCTTTGCTGGCTTATGATGAGAATGGCTCAGTAGACTGTGACCCTTGTCTCTAGAGAGAGAAGGGTTACGTGGAGGGTCACAGTGAGCCTCTGAGGCTAGGGAAATCCACCAGGAAATACGGGACCCATGGAAGCAAGGACAGAGCTTTGTCACACTATGTAGAATAGCCAAACTCCCATTGCCTTCCATGGGGCAGGATCAGGCCCTAAAAGCATGCATTCTTGTGCATCTTTATTTCAAAAAGGCTAATAAAAATAAAGAGAAAAAAATTTCCATATCAGTAGAAAGGAAGTTTGATTTAAAAAATTAAAATAATCAAAATAAAATTCCCCTGTGATAGGAAGCTGCAGTAGAAGTGCCTGTGGGATGATGGGGATGTCTGATTTATCCCATTCCTTTTGTAAGCTGAGAGACCTGCCTGTGCTGTGACATCATGGCTGGTATGTGCTGTAGCACTTTACAGCATTTCCTTATTCCCAGAAACCCTACGCGTGGAGCAATATGTCGCAACAAGATGAGAACACTACATTGCAGTCAGATGTCAACATGCACCCTCTTAATTTATAACCACACTTTGTTTTCTGCAAAGCACTTCAGCTTGCCACCAAAAGGCATTTTACTAACCTGCTATAGAGATGGGTGGGAGATCTGGGAGTTTCATTTTGATGTTGGTTGCCAGATTGGTGTCTCTGTTCTCCTCAAAGTTCATGTGTGAATAGGCAGTTGAAAGCAAAACGGAGCAGAGAAATAAAGCAAGGAAGAGGTTCTTATCTTCCATCCTGGGGAGAAAAGAAATTGTGCTTTCATGAACACCAAAATCGGTCACAAATTATGGAGGGTGCGAGGGAAGAGTGGGGAAAAGAGCTTAGAAATGGTTTACTATGGAGTGATACAGGTTCACAGACAAAACAGCCTTCAATTTCACACTATTGCTGTGTTTAATACCTTCATAGAATAAAATGTTTGGAAGTGTTAATTTAAATCATACCGTATGTTCTGCAATGAGTTTGCAATCACATAACTGCTGCCGAATTAGGCACATGTCAGAACACAAACAAAATTTCTTGCTCTAACTGTGGTGAAAGTTTTGGGATTGCAAAAGATTTTCTAGGGAAATGCAATAGAAGAATCTCAGACTTGGAAAACATGCTTATTGTTTGGTCTTTAGAATGGATTGCTTCATATATTTGTAGCATTTTGCTGCTAGCAGAGGAACACCTAGGATAGGATGCAAGTTACAAAAGAACCTCAAAGTTATGAACACCAGAGTTATGAACTGACCAGTCAACCACACCCCTCACTTGGAATCAGAAGTACGCAATCAGGCAGCAGCAGAGATCAACAACAACCAAGCAAAGTTAAATGTAAAGTACTTAAAAAAAAATAAAGGGAAAGCAGCATTTTTCTTCTGCCTAGTAAAGTTTCAAAGCGGTAGTAAGTCAGTGTTCAGTTGCAAACTTTTGAAAGAACCACCATAACGTTTTGTTCAGTTACAAACATTTCAGAGTGACAAACAACCTCCATTCCTGAGGTGTTTGAACTTCTGAAGTTCTGCTGTACATCTGCTCCAGAAGGGGTGGTTGTTAGAGCTGGTGGGAAGTGTTCATATAAAAAAAAAATGTGGCTGAAAACCACTATTTTCTAAAAATCAGTTTCCCCCCAAATGTTCACTTTTTCAAAACATTGCAGCAGAAACTTGCAAAGAAGTAGGTTAGGCTGTTGGTTTTTGTATGAATTTGGGTTTTTTTGGGCAGGGGAGGGTTTTGTTGCTGATTTTGGCTGGTTGACATTAGTCACATGGTGGGATTCATTCAAAATTAATTGCCCCCCCCCCACCTTGTTTTTGAACATTTCCTATTTTCAGACTGTTCCATATGAGGTCTAACCTGTGCCTGGTATAATGGTACTAACACTTCCGTGTGTCTGCTGGAAATACCTTGCTTGATGCATCCTAGGACTGCATTAATCTTTTTAATGGCCGCATCACATTGGTGGCTCATAGTTGCCCTGTGATCAACCCATACACCCAGGTCTTTCTCCCCCTCTGTCACTTCCAACTGATACGTCCCCAGTTTACAGCAACAATTCTTATTTTTAGTCCCTAAATGTACGACCGTAGACTTTGCACTATTACATTTCATCCCATTTCTGTTACTCCAGTTTAGAAGGTCATCCAGGTCTTCTTGTATGATATTCCGGCCCTCCTCGGTATTGGCAATACCTCCCAACTTTGTGTAATCCACAAATTTTATTAGCACACTCCAACTTTTTGTGCCAAGATCAGTAATAATAATGTTAAATAAGATTGGTCCTAAGATGGATCCCTGAGGAATTCCATTAATAACTTCCCTCCAGCCTGATAGTTCACCTTTCAGTATGATCCATTGTAGTCTCCCTTTTAACCAATTCTTTACCAACCTTTCAATTCTCATATTAATCCCCATCATCTCCAATTTAATAATTTCCCAAATAGAGTTATATCAAATGCCTGACTGAAATCCAGGTAGATTAGATTTACTGCATTCCTTTGTTTAAAAAATCACTTATCTTCTCGAAGAAGGAGATCAGGTTGGTCTGGTATGGTCTACCTTTTTGTAAAACCATGTTGTATTTTATTCCAATTACTGTTAATCTCTGTTCTTAACTGCTTCCTCTTTCAAAATTGGTTCCAAGACCTTACATACAATTGAGGTTAAAGTAACAGGCCTGTAGTTTCCTGGATCACTTTTTTCCTTTCTTAAAAAGGGAGTAGAGGCTTATGCATTAAGCTCCAGAGGTCCCGGGTTTGATCCCGGCCACCAATGACTGTGGTCTGTTGACAGTACATCTGGAAATGAGATAATATCTAACACCTGTTGGGGATTAGTCCTGCCTTCCTGCAGGGGACTGGACTAGATGACCTATCCAGGTCCCTTCTAGTCCTCCATTTCTATGGTTCTACATCGAACTTTCATCTCCAACCACTCCAACAGCCAAATGGGAATCACTTAATCCATTCCTGAAATGCTGCCACCTCTGGGGTGAAGTGATGTAGCTGCTGAACCGTTGTGGACAGGAAATGAAGAATAGTTTAGCCAATTGGAAATGCAAGGGGAAATTCATGCCATGAATGGTTATAACCCACTGGAATTTGGCCAGAACTAAGTCTAGTCTAGCACCTCGTACTATTGCAAAAAGCTCATTATGATATTAATCAACTACAAGTATTCAAGACTTCAGCTTCATGTCTTATCTGAAAGGCATACACCACCCTCCCTAACTTCACAATAGACCGGATTCATGTTTTGACATCCCACATCCCAGTAGTTCCTCCAGCAGTTCTGACATTCCTTTGTTTGGGCAGCTGGCCCGAGTGAAGTTTTACTTTTACTGTGTATTAGCTTTGAGCTGTGTCAGAGTAATTGGAGTCCCACGTTGGAGGCACTGCCAACCTGTGAATTCCTTGATGGCTGTGTCTGCCAGCACAAAATTCAAAGGAACAAAACCAGTGAGGCCAATCTTTTCTCTTGAGTTGGTTGCAGTAAGCGCAGTCGATCACATCAATGGGGGGACAAAGGGGGGACGAAAGGAGAAAAAAAGGTTTGCTCAGTATGTCAATTGTAGATAAAATTACCAAGTGTGCACTGCACTGTCATTTATCGACTCAGCTGACATAATCTACCGTGGCCTGTCTTTAAAACATTCTGTTGTGCAGTGCCAAATCATTTCGGAACAGCATTAAAAGATTTGAAAAAGGTTCATGCAACAGGTGCCTTTGTAGAGCCCTTAATTTCACTGCAAATCATTCATTATAAATCAGAATACATTTTGTCCATCAAAAACCACAAATTATAAACACATCTGTATAGAGGGCTTTGTGGTACTTGATCTCCTGGCATTGCTGTATTATTATTATTATGCTATTTATTTAGTACAGGTTGAAAATGGTATATTCTGCCTCATTATTTATTGCGCAGGCCCTGATCTAGCAAACACACACATATGCAACTTTATGCAATTGACATGGACATGTGTAAAATCAAGCAGTTCAAAGTTAGATATTGAACTCTGAAATTAGATGGTAAACTCTTTGGAGTTAAGAGACCTTGTTTTATTATGTGTTTGTTTATCAGCAAGCACAAAAGGTCCTTGAACCTCATTGGTGTTTCTGGCTTCTGCCATAGTATAAATAGTAATATTACACAAATATAATATAATAATAATAAATAATGAATTAATTACTTAGGCCAATCCTTAAAATTTTTACATATGTGATTAACTTTAAGCACGAGTAATCCCATTGAAGTTAGTGAGACTATGTGTGTGCTTAAAATTAAGCACATGTGTTAGCAGGGTCTGAGTAATACAGAGTACGATGAAGTGAGCTGTAGCTCACGAAAGCTCATGCTCAAATAAATTGGTTAGTCTCTAAGGTGCCACAAGTACTCCTTTTCTTTTTGAGAGTACAAAAGGTGTGCATAGCACTGTCCAAAACAAACTAGCTTACATTTGCAGAGGAGCGCCTCACTTTTATATCTGCAGAATTGCATATGGATACTCGTTCCTGCATTTTGCAAGTGCAAACACACGTGTGCACATTTTAAAATGTCTAAACCTTGCATGGGTACACTTTAAACAGTGTGACACCTGAGCATACTCAAGTGTTTAGAATTTTATATCAGGAAAACCCAGTACTTCCAATGGGTCTGCAGATGTAAATACTACCACTTGTGTGTTGCACAGATTTTAGACTCTGTAAAATGTACACACAAGGTGTTAGAAATTTTGCAGTATGCATGCAGCTATTTGCACTGCCAAAATGCTGGTTGCAAGTATTTGTGCATGCACCCAAGTGGGATTGTTGGATCATATTAAAGAAGTTCTGTATTAAAATCACAAATGAGTTTGATTCCCATAGTTTAAATTCCAGGGTATTACTAATTAAGAGGTCTCTTGGTTTTTAGTACTGTTTCTCTCCCTCTCTGTGTGAAACTTGCAAGCTGCTAATTGTGTTAGTACATTCTAAGACAGAGGCTGTTCTCAAAGCAATTCACAGAGAGACTCAAAGCAATACTCTAACAACAGAAACAGCACCCAGAGACTCCCCGCCCTTTTGTTGTATTAGCAATTGTGATTAAAATAGAGATAGAGGATGTATGTGGATGCATGCTTGGTGTGGATAATAACTGAATGATCAGGGAGGTGCCAGCCTAAGAATCCAGTGTCCATCGGCTGAAGAAGGCGTCAAGTGGAAATAACCAGAGGACCCCCGGAGGGCAGACTGGAATCCACCCAACAGCCTCAAGAATGGGAGAACCAAAGAACACGATAACATCTAGCAGCACGGAGCCGTCAGGAATGTGCTATCTGCTGATTGATTCAGCAACAGCATGATGAAGCAATTCCCATAGACTGGCATAGGAAGAAATTCCTATAAAAATAGACTCTAAAAAGTGAGAACTTTGGGGTCTGATTCCGCAAACCAACTTCCAGGAGCATCAGATGAGCATCTGACAAGGCCCTGCTCCCTCCTCATGTCCAGGCCACCTGGCCAGTGGCTTGGCATGAGCAACTCTAAGGCTGGTAACTATGATAACAACCTTGCAGAACCTGTGTGTGTGTGTTTCTATGAATGAATGTGTGAATAAATATGAGATTGAATGGAATGTTATAGCTATAACTAACTACTTACTATGATTCTTTCTGTATTCACAGTAAATGTGGTATTTTGCCTTTTTCCCTTTAATAAGATCCTGCTGGTTTTTATTTTATTGGTATAACAGGATGGGGGGCCTAATTGAAAAATGTACCCACTGTATAAACAGAATGCTGCTTACGGCGCTTACAATGTAAATGGGATGTGTACAGTACAAACAATGAGAGGAGGAGGCATGGCGGTGGCAGGAGGCCGTTATAGTTGATCAGAGGTAGAAGGTGAGATGAAAGAAGGATGTGATCCTGAGAGGTTCTGAGCACCCACACCACTACAACTGTGTCCTAGCCTGAAGTCCTTGCTCAGATTCTCACCTCCTTTGTAAAACTGCAAGACTTTCTATTGTTGCTTAAAGGTGCAGTCCTCATGTTCTTTTTAGATCTGATCCAAAGCCTGTTAGAAGGATTCCCATTGGCTTTAATGGGCTTTACATCGGGGCCTATATAAGCAGCTAGCTCAATAAAGCAGGGGATGTCCTAACGATGGAGAAATTTATTGCCCTAAAGAAGGGAAACATCCTTATTATTTTTCTATCTTGGTGACCATTCATTGTTTTTACTGAGGTTAATATATGCCTCTAAACCAGGAAGCTTTGATTCCTAGTAAAAATAGGTGTACTTGCACTCCAACTTTTGTTTTTGTTTGTATAGGCTCAGCCTGCCAGGTGCTAAGCACTCTAACCACAATCCAGCTGTTGACGTCAAAGGGGCAACTAAAAAATAAGCAGTTACTTAAGTGCTTTGTAGATGGGTACTGGAGTGCTCAGTGCTTTGAAGGATTTTGCCCTAAAGAAACAGCCTGTGTACGCCATTCCCTTTGTAATTCAATTTATTACATGTCAATTTCCTGTTCAATGTTTCATATGTCAAAATTTGGAATACGTGACAAGTAGTATAAAATACTTCTTTAAAAATGAGAAACTCGGCTGATTTTCATGGTATTTAATATCTAGTAAAAAACTGAAAGAGTTTTGATTTCCTCTGAAAAGGATTTGATGATGAAACATTCTTCGAAGGAGGTTATTTTCTCCGAAGACCAATTTACTCTAACTAGAATTGTCATGTGCATAGAGCAACATTGTGAAACAAATTGGCACGCTCATGGTTTATCTTGATGATGAAAATTGGAAGGAACAATTCTCAATTTGAACTGTTCAAACAGATTGACAAGGACAAAATTAACTCACTTAGGAAAAATGTGTATCACCACACCTAGCTCAATGAAAACATCTCAATGTGCAGTGGGGGGCATTGATCAACGCATTCCCCGTCAATACCTGGCCTGGGCCAGGGAAGCTAATGATCCAACCAGCGGACCAAATTCGGTGATGAATCCTGGTCACGTGCCACCTGAGGCACATTGTGCATACACTAAGAAGTATGAAATAAAAAAGACAAAGAAAATGTTACGCTTTACGAAGAAAGAGATAGAGAATAATGCTGAAAATGTTATAAATAAATGGCATGCCACGCCCTCACCTGGAGCACTGTGTCCATTTCTGGGCACCCCATCTCAAAAGGGATAGAGCAGAAATGGAGGGGGTTCAGCGAAAGGCGGCAAAAATTACTAGAAGCCTCAAAAGGCTTCCAGCTGAGGAGAGAGTGAAAAGATAAAGACTGTTAAACTTAGAGCTGAATACAAGGGATTGATGATCTGGCTCCTGAAGTTCTTTTAACATATTTTTGTACCTTAATTTCCCTCTACTCTGTCAGCAAGAACTATTAACCCTAACTGTGCAGCATTATTGAGGCTCCATTCATGGCTCCTGGCAATGGAATAAGAATAAAAAAGGAAAATGACTTCTTTGGAGCATTTGCATGGGAGGCTGGAGAAGGTCAGACTCAGGCCTGGTCTACACTAGAAAATTAGGTTAGTTTAACTACATTGGTCAGGGGTATGAAAAGTCCACAGCTCTGAGCAGTGTAGTTAAGCCGACCGACGTCCCTGTGTAGATAGCGTTAGGACAATGGAAGAATTCTTCTGTCTACCAAGCTATTGCCTCTTGGGGAACTGGATTTCCTCCCTGCTGTCCATGTAGGTGCAGCCCCTCTGTAGCATTTTAAGTGTAGACAGGCCCTCACTGACTGCTTGTTGTAGCGATGGAGTGGACTGCAAGTGAACAGCTGTCAAAGGAAGAAACGGTGGTGTTTCCCCAAACAAAGGGAAAGAGACCATGCAACAGTCTTCAAGGAAGTCAATACTATCGAAGATTACTTCATTTGTATGAAGAATGTTGGGTTAACCAAAGGAATGGTCAGCAGCAGGAGTTTGTGGGCACCACCAAGGAGAATTAGTTTCCTCAAACCCAGTTTATTTGAACGACTGATAATAAATATAGGGCAACCAACCAACTAACCGAACAGAAAACCCCTAAACACTTGCCCACTGAGCTTTGTCAAAAATTAAAACGACAAACCAAATCAAAAGCAAAGCAGCAGCTGCTCCTTCCCCCCAAGACAAAAAATAACCAATCAAAATAAAATTGACCCAATAATAAAATATTCCAATCAGCTCTAGCCATGATTACCATCAATACTCCCTTTCCTCTGCCAGTTCAGGCACTCCCTTACAATTCATGTTTCCCTCTGCTTTTGCTGACAGGCTGTGGGTTGCAAAAAGTTGCCAGGGATGATCACCTGCTATTCCAGTAAAGGAGTAAACAACAGTAGTTTCTGTGTAGTTCATAAATGCTAATTGGTTGCCTTGTGCTACAATGCATTTAAGGAAAATTTGTGACAATATTACTGTGTTCAATGCTTTCATAGAGTAAAATGTTTGGAAGTGTTACGTTAAATCATAACAGAATATTCTGCAGTAAGTTGGCAATCAAATTGCTGCAGAATTAGGCACATGTCAGAACACACACACAATTTCTTGCTCTAACTACGGTGAAAGTTTTGGGGTTGCAAAAAGAATTTCTACTGAAACGCAATAAATTCACAGAACAGTCTCAGACCTGGAAAAAATGCATATTGTTTGGACTTTAGAGTGGGACGCTTATATAGTTTTTGTTGTATAATTGTTACAGTATCTTACTACTTTACATTTCGTTTTGTCATTTGAGTTTATACTGGAACCAGTGTCTGGGCTGATGGCTTTTTGCTTCAAGAAAATGTCTGTAGAAAAAAACTGGGAAGAGTTTTCAGTTATTAGACACACGATGCTTTTCATGAGAGATACTCTGTTTGTCATATTTATGGTTGCTATGATGACGTAAAATACCACTAGAAGTGCAATAACCTGCCTCAAAAGAGAAACCTTATGCAGAGATGCTGGACTATCTTAATGTGCTGTACTGTCTTAATGCTTCCCATCTGCCTATGTGTTTTTAAGGAACAAATATATTGTAATATTTGGTGCTACCAGAATTTAACTCTACTTTTATGACTTGCTGGCAAAATTTCACAGGGAACATTCCACCTTCAGAGATAGAGCTAAGCACCTGTGTTCCTTTTACCAGCAGGTTCTCTTTCACTTTGTAAACCTATCCTTGCACTCTAGCCTGGGGACACCATCTCCTTCTAGCAGAAACCTGCACACCAACCCCAATTCATACCGGTCCTTTTGTCCTCAATATTGAGCAAAGAGAAAAGATACAAGAAAAGTTGCACTAGTTCAACTAAAGCAATTTTAAATTTAAATTTTAAATTTTAAATTGCTCTAGTTAAAACGGATCAAAACCCTAATGTAGACACACTTAATCCTTGCTAAAACTAGTTTAGTTTAATTTGGATACTAATGAAATGGATTTCAATATTGCCAGCCCCAAATATTCAAAGATATGGAGTCAGGCATCCAGAATCATCAGAATGGCTTAGAAATCATTAGATTAAAAATAGTAATACATTTTGGTTTATTTTTATTTGCCTTCAGGTTTTTGAGTGTTTAGGCCACATTGGGATCACATTTTTAAGCACTCTCTGATCATGAAGACTAGGGATTTAATTTTTTTTGTAAATGAAAGCTGAGATGCTCAGGTATTCACACACGTCCAAGACTTGGGGCTTTAAGGAAAACCCAATTATTGCAAGACTCACGATAAAATGGCAAGAGTTGGCAACATTGTGGCTAAACCAGTTTAAGTGCATCTATAGTTAGGGTTTAACCAGACTGAATTTAAAACTGGGGTGAGTTCAGAATCAGGCCAAAAGTTGCTAAGTTTAATTGAAGATAAGAGGTATCATCAAATACATCCTTAAAAATCCCATGCATAAAAAATATGGAAATCACAGGAAATGATTACATATATAAATTTGTCACCAACCTAATACTCATTCAGGTCACATACACAGGCCATTAAACAGAAAAACTTTAAATGATCAGCACCCAAACAACGTTAAATCTGCCCTTGGATTTGCTTTAGCATTTTGTGACCCAATCCAAATGCCATTGAAATAAATGGTAGCATTTCCTTTGATTTTAATGGGAGTTTGGGCTGGTCCCTTATTTATCTTTATAACATAATTGTGGATGATGGTGTATGTATGTCTACTATTTATTCTGTGCTAGCAAATTTGATAGTTTGTTATGACATGAATAGTTTCTGGTTTAGTTTAATGGTCACAATGTTATGATCCAGGTTAACAGTTATAATTACTCTGTTTATACAGTAGCTTTGTCTCTAATTATGTTTTTCCAGTTGGGGGAATTATTTAGCTCAGTAGGAAAATATTGCTAATTAGATGTGCCTATATATGTCTATGATGGGTGTTATGGAGAAATATAACAAAGAGAGAGAAACAGACAGACATTCCAGGTACTCTTGAATTGTTATCGACATTAAATTGCATTTATCAACATGCATTTATCAACATAGTAATTTTGAGTATGTAGTTATTGTGTGTGTTTTGATGCAGGGACAGAATTAAGGTTGACTGTGGCTCATTGAGAACATTTCTATTTAATGTTCTCTGCGGGTGAACTGAATGTTAAGTGTCATGTCAAAACCGGCTATGTAACCTTAGCTTGTAATCATATATTTTTTAATAAGTGAATTTTTAAAGGATATTTCAAGTGATACCCAGATAGTAATATGTTTTAATGAACTTCTTGCATTGCAATTAGCAACCTCTAATAAAATCTAGGAAAGTAGATACATTTAAGTGTTTTATGATGTTGTATTTTGAATGTGTTAAATTGTAAGTGGGAAGGGGGGTTCTTAAAAGATCCCTAGTTATTTCAAAAAGGCTAGTGAAAAATAGAGATTCTTACAGCATATCTCTGAGAAATGCGCCATCCTTCTGGCAAAGTCAGTTGTAGTGACTTTGAAAATTATTAATGTGTCTAAGTGTGACAGGGTCAGTCCAGATGGCTACAGGAGAGTAATAGAAGGCAGATATATTAGCCCCAGGTTAAGTAGGTCCCTTTTCCCTGGGTAAGGTAACAGGGAAGGTTTAAATGAAGCTTCTTAAACATTTTAAAAACCTTATTTACTTTACATACAACAATAATTTAGTTATATATTAAAGACTTATAGAAAGAGACCTTCTAAAAATGTTAAAATGTATTACTGGCACACGAAACCTTAAATTAGAGTGAATAAATGAAGACTCAGCACACCACTTCTGAAAGATTTCCGACCCCTGATATAGCCTCTTTGAGACAGTGAATTAAGTGTAGTAAGTGTAGTGCTTTTGATATGCCAAAATAATTTCCTTTGTAAAGGATCACTACAAGGTTTGGGGAAGGATAAAAGGCCTTTATTGCTGGAATTAACTGTACCACATTTAATATGCCAATATGACTTCCTCTGCAATAAATCCTTTTTAAGTTTAGGAAAGGATAAGAGGTCTTCATTGTTGGAATTAAGTATTGCCACCTTTTCCTGACGTACCTCCCAGATAATGACATTTCTTTAGTTCTAAATTTGAATTGCGTTGGAATTTTAGATAATACTCATATACCCACCTGGTCCAAGAATCCCCAGAAATCCACACAATCACTTCTGGAACTTCTTCTATCATGGAAAAGGAGTAAGTACTAATGAAGATTTACCACAGAAAGCTATGCAGTATTTTGACCATCATTTACTCATAATGGTGGCTGTATTTTGAAATCCGCAGGGTCCCACAAGGATCTGTACTAGGACCAGTGCTGTTCAACATATTCATAAATGATATGGAAAAAGGGGTGAATGGTGAGATGGCAATTACTCAAGACAGCTAAGTCCAAAACTGACTTCAAAGAGTTTCAGAAAGATCTCACAAAATTGGGTGTCTATGCAACAAAATGGCAGATTAAATTCAATGCAAGGTAATGCACAATGGAAAACATAATTCAATCCATACATACAAAATGAGGTCTAAATTAGCTGTTACCAATCAAGAAAGAGATCTTGGAGTCATTGTGGTTAGTTCTCTGAAAACATCTGCTCAATGTGCAGCAACAGTCAAAAAAAGCTAACAGAATGTTAGGGACCATTAGGAAATGGATAGATAATAAAACAGAAAATGTCATAATGACATTATATAAATCCATGGTGTACCCATATCACAGAATCATAGAACTGGAAGGGAACTCGAGAGGTCATCTAGTCCAGTCCCCTGCACTCAAGGCAGGACTAAGTATTATCTAGACCAGTAGTTCCCAAACTTGTTCCACCGCTTGTGCAGGGAAAGCCCCTGGTGGGCCAGGCCGCTTTGTTTACCTGCTGCGTTTGCAGGTTTGGCCAATCCAGTATGTCCCTCGGCCCACGCCGCTTCCAGCAGCTCCCATTGGCCTGGAGCAGCGAACCGCGGCCACTGGGAGCCACAATCGGCCGAACCTGCGGACTTGGCAGGTAAACAAACTGGCCTGGCCCACCAGGGGCTTTCCTTGCACAAGCAGCAGGATGAGTTTGGGAACCACTGATCTAGACCATCCCTGACAAGTGTTTGTCCAACCTGCTCTTAAAAATACCCAATGATGGAGATTCTACAACCTCCCTAGGCAATTTATTCCAGTGCTTAACCACTCTGACAGTTAGGAAGTTTTTCCTAATGTCCAACCTAAACCACCCTTGCTGCAATTTAAGCCCATTGCTTCTTGTCCTATCCTCAGAAGTTAAGAAGAACAAGTTTTCTCCCTCCTCCTTGTAACAACCTTTTATGTACTTGAAAACTGTTATCATGTCCCCTCTCAGTCTTCTCTTCTCCAGACTAAACAAACCCAATTTTTTCAATCTTCCCTCATAGGTCATGTTTTCTAGAACTTTAATCATTTTTGTTGCTCTTCTCTGGACTTTCTCCAATTTGTCCACATCTTTCCTGAAATGTGGCTCCCAGAACTGGACACAATACTTCAGTTGAGGCCTAATTAGCATGGAGTAGAGTGGAAGAATTGCTTCTCATGTCTTGCTTACAATACTCCTGCTAATACATCCCAGAATTATGTTTGCTTTTTTTGCAACAGCACTACACTGTTGACTCATATTTAGCTTGTGATCCACTATGACCCCCCGATCCCTTTCTGCAGTACTCCTTCCTAGACAGTCATTTCCCATTTTGTATGTGTGCAACTGATTGTTCCTTCCTAAGTGGAGTACTTTGCATTTGTCCTTATTGAATTTCATCCTATTTACTTCAGACCATTTCTCCAGTTTGTCCAGATCATTTTGAATTTTAATCCTATCCTCCAAAGCACTTGCAACCCCTCCCAGCTTGGTATCATCCACAAACTTTGTAAGTGTACTCTCTATGCCATTATCTAAATCATTGATGAAGATATTGAACAGAACCAGACCCAGAACCGATCCCTGCGGGACCCCACTTATTATGCCTTTCCAGCATGACTGTGAACCACTCATAGCTACTCTCTGGGAACTATTTTCCAACCAGTTATGAACCCACCTTATAGTAGCTCCATCTAGGTTGTATTTCCCTATTTTGTTTATGAGAAGGTCATGCAAGACAGTATCAAAAGCCTTGCTAAAGTCAAGGTATACCACATTTACCGCTTCCCCCCATCTACAAGGCTTGTTACCCTGTCAAAGAAAACTATCAGGTTGGTTTGACACGATTTGTTCTTGACAAATCCATGCTGACTGTTATTTATTACCTTATTATCTTCTGTGTGATTGCAAATTGATTGCTTAATTATTTGCTCCATTATCTTTCTGGGTACAGAAGTTAAGCTGACTGGTCTGTAATTTCCTGGGTTGTCCCTATTTCCCTTTTTATAGATGGGCACTATATTTGTCCTTTTCCAGTCTTCTGGAACGTCTCCCGCCTTCCATGACTTTTCAAAGATAATTGCTAATGGCTCAGAGCTCCTCAGTCAGCTCCTTGAGTATTCTAAGATGCATTTAATCAAGCCCTGGTGATTTGAAGACATCTAACTTGTCTAATGAAAGGTTTCAGAGTAGCAGCCGTGTTAGTCTGTATCCGCAAAAAGAAAAGGAGTACTTGTGGCACCTTAGAGACTAACAAATTTATTTGAGCATAAGCTTTTGTGAGCATCCGATGAAGTGAGCTGTAGCTCACGAAAGTTTATGCTCAAATAAATTTGTTAGTCTCTAAGGTGCCACAAGTACTCCTTAACTTGTCTAAGTAATTTTTGACCTGTTCTTTCCCTATTTTAGACTCTAATCCTACCTCATTTTCACTGGCATTCATTATGTTAGATGTCCAATCACCACCAACCTTCTTGGTGAAAACTGAAACAAAGAAGTGATTAAGCACCTCTGCCATTTCCACATTTTCTGTTATTGTCTCCCCCCCACACACATTGAGTAACGGGCCTACTCTGTCCTTGGTCTTCCTCTTCCTTCTAATGTAGTTGTAGAATGTTTTCTTGTTTCCTTTTATGTCCCTAGCTAGTTTGATCTCATTTTGTGCCTTGGCTTTTCTAATTTTGTCCCTACATACTTGTGTTATTTGTTTATAGTCATCCTTTGTAATTTGACCGAGTTTCCACTTTTTGTAGGATTATTTTTTGAGTTTTATCTTGAACACTGTGTATAGTTCTGGTCATCCCATCTTAAAAAAGATATATTAGAATTGGAAAAAGTACAGAGAAGGGCAACAAAAATGATTAGAGGGATGGAATAGCTTCCATATGAGGAGAGATTAAAAAGACTAGGACTGTTCATCTTAGAAATTAGATGACTAAGGGGCGATATGATAGAAGTCTATAAAATCATGACTGGAGTGCAGTAAGTGAATAAGGAAGTGTTATATACTGCTTCACATAACACAAGAACTAGGGGTCACCACATGAAATTATTAGGCAGCAAGTTTAAAACAAACAGAAGTACTTCTTTACGCAACACACAGCCAACCTATAGAACTCCTTGCAGAGGATGTTGTGAAGGCCAAGAATATAACAGGGTTCAAAAATGAACTAGATAAGCTCATGGATAATAGGTCCCTCGATGACTATTAGCCAAGATGGTCAGGGATGCAACCTCATGCTCTGACTGCCAGAAGGTAGGACTAGAGGGCAGGGGATGGATCACTTGATAATGGCCCTGTTCTGTTTATTCCCTCTGAAGCATCTGGCATTGGCCACTGTCAGAAGACAGGACACTGGGCTAGATGGACCATTGGTCTGACTTTTATGGCCGTTCTTATGTTCTTAATTACTTTTTGTGTGCTCTAGACCTAGTTGTTCTAAGCAGCAATTAAGCTGTTGAGCAATTGCTTCTCTAAATGTTGTCCCACGCATGTCATAGTAAGATCTAATCCAAATGCAAATGTCAGTGCAAAAATATTCCTTTCAGCTCCTCTTTGTGTCCTTGGAACAAACTCTTACTTATGCATGAACACCCTTAGCTAAACGAACACCAATGTCTGTTACAAAGGTGATGTGAATTTGCCTGAGATGATCCTTTTACCCTGCCCCATTATACATTCTGTTCCTGGTAACAGTAAAAATTTACCGGGGGGAGGAAGGCCTTAGAGTAGTGGTGGGCAACCTGTGGCCCACGGGCTGCATGCAGCTCATCAGGGTATTCTGCTGGTGGGCCGCGAGACAGTTTGTTTACATTGTCTGTTTGCAGGCACAGCCACCTGCAACTCCCAGTGGCTGAGGTTCGCCGTTCTTGTCGGCTTCAGCAGTGTTACTGAGCATGCTCAGTCTTTGTGAGCTTGGTCAGTAAAAGTCAAGCAGCAAATCTGGGGAGGGCATGTGACTCCAATGCTTCCCCCCCACCATGACTCCTGTCAGAGCTTATGCTACATAATAAGCGGAATTGGTCAAGTTTTTAAAAAAAGGTGCTTTAATTTTCCAAGGTTTTGGGCTTGTTTTGTTGTAGAAGTGGTTTTAGTTCTTGACTGGTGTCAATGTGTCAGTGACGTCATTTGAATTTCAGAATCCTCCGATCCCC
Organism: Natator depressus; assembly: GCF_965152275.1. Classification (NCBI taxonomy): domain Eukaryota; kingdom Metazoa; phylum Chordata; order Testudines; family Cheloniidae; genus Natator; species Natator depressus. Next base: position 26,529,888 of record NC_134246.1, read on the forward strand.
ACTCCCATTCAACTAAGAAAACACATCCAAATTCATGAACTTTCTGGCCCGCCGACTTGACATATCCTGTGTTCCAGTTTTTTTTCCCACACCAGGGTATGCTTCAACAGTTCAACATGGAAATGTACCACATTAAGGCAACAGAGACCATGGAGGATACAAAGAGCGAGGATGGCCTTTTAAAAATAATGTAAGGACACAGACATTTATTATTTTAATATTTTTAATGTGTAACTTAATGTTGTACACAGCAAAACTAGAACTACTAAAAATATGGAATTTGTAGACACCCCCCCAGTGCCCTCCCTCTGAAAGAGGTTGGGCTTGTTTGAGCTTGTTTTGAAGGGCAGCAAGGGGGGGTATGGAGGGTCAAGTGCCCCCTAGGGGCCTGCTGGGGATGGGGAGAAAGAGGGGCTCTGTCCTTCTCTCCCTGCACCTCCTCTCCCCCACACGTTCAGCTGCTCTCCCTGGCAGCTGGGTCAGGGGAGTGGGACGGAGCTGCTTCTGCCTGAGAGAACCTGGCTGGGAGGCAGTGGCAGTATGCTCCCTTCCCAGGCTCAGCTGCCGGGGACAGAGTCTGAGCATGCCAAGCAGGGGTGGGGGGGCTCTGACTCACTCGGCCCATGTCCCCGGCAGCAGAGCCTGAGGCGGGGGGGGGGGCCTGCTGCCACCCCAGCTGCTGGAGACAGGGGCTGAGTGAGCCAGAAGCATGCTACAGGGGAGAAGTCGGTTTCCATCCCTTTTAAGTTTAGGCTGCCAGCTGGCGTAAAGTGACCCACGTGGCTGTTATGTACCTTCCTTTGTTACAGAGGGGTCGCCGTGTTAGTCCGTATCAGCAAAAACACCTTAGAGACTAACACATTTATTTGGGCATAAACTTTTGTGGGCTAGAATCCACTTCATCAGATGCATGGAGTGGAAAATACAGGAGCAGGTATAAATACATGAAAAGATGTGAGCTGCCTTACCAAGTCTAACGAGACCATTCAATTGACAGCAGGATACCAAGGGAGTAAATTGAACTGAATTCGTAGTCTCTAAGGTGCCACAAGGACTCTTCATTGTTCTTCCTTTGTTAGGGTCCCACTGTATCTTCAGGCACAGTGCCCACCGTGGGCACTAGTGCCAAGTCCCACCACTCCAGTGGGACCTTTGTAAAGCAGGTACAATGCTTCTGCATGCTCCATGGGGTGTAGATGGAGTATTGCCACTGCATTACATCCAAGAGAGGCAGGGCTGTGTCTCTGCCCCCTGCCTACCTTCAGTTACCACTTTGGAGAGACTAGTGCCAGTATTGACACTGTCACTGAGAAGTCCTTGTGCTCCTTCCTCCTGGCTTTACAGCTAGACATAATTTTGCCCTTGATGTTTCTAAACACAGATGGAAAGTGCTAGAGTGCAAAGGATCATTATTTGCAGACAACACATTTGATTAGGATTACCCAGGCTTTTGCAGGCCCCTATTTGTGTTCTTTGCTATCTCCCATTGGCACCAAAAATTTGGATTTCGTCCTATTTCTTGGGTTTTGGAGACTCAAGCCAGACTTTTTGGCATTATTCTAACAATCTGTGTGTTTCCTAGTCTATTCTTAATATTTTTAAAAAAATGATAAAAGAAAAAAGTCTTTAATCATATGAAAGGTCATCCAACTTTTGTTTGTTTGATCACACATATAAATGTACAACAAAGGGCTATAAAAATGACACAAAGGCTGTCTGTAATTATAGGTTTCATAAATATGTGTTTTGGGGCTATCTGAAAAATGATTCTTTCACAACTTTTAAGCCCTATTCCATAAATAGTAGCGCATGGCAATTTTAATAACTTTTGAGGCCTGGTAACTGCTTCAGAGGAATTAGTCTTCTTAATGAGTATTTGGGAACTCCTAAACATCAGTGCCTTTCTAAAATAATCTGCTCGAATGCCAAACCCATAGGCAAAAAATCCTCTGGAAAATGTCACGGAAAATAAAGCCTCTATGCTCATTAAATCTCTGTCCTCAGAACATTGTCACTCCTTCCTAATGTCTTTTAAAGTCTTGGGGTAGGTATATCTGCACTTAAAATGCTAGCGCAACGCTATGCCGCTGTAGCACTTCAGTGTAGACACTACCTACTCTGATGGGAGAGGTTCCCCCGGGGCGTAGGTAATCCCCCTCCAGCCTTAAAGTGGCCAAATGGATTAGGATTTTTTTTTTGTTTAAATTGGACCCTTACCCTCCTCTTGGGAGATTCACTTTCATGACGAGACACTATGCCAGATTCCAGGATGGAGTGAATTTTTAAACCAAAATTAGAAGACTGTATTGGAAACATTTACACACTCTTAATTATTGCTGAATGGCAGAAAATGCCACACTGCAATGATGAACTGGGGGACTTGTTCCAGCAGCGTGAAAGAGGTATTGGGAATCTGTAATTTTTTTGCCTGGTTTTAATGATCAGTGGGAAGCATGTGGCACCGATCTGTAATAATTTATGAATACTGTATAGCTCCTGGTTATTGGGATAATTACTGCATGGCCTTATTGGAATGTTTACTGTGTGCATATGTTGGTTTAATTTAATGGCAGTGCAGTTCGGGCAACACAACGGCGCCAGTTAAGCAGCTTCCCAGTAAATGTCTATTAGCTGGGAAGACAGTTTTGCAGGCATCAGCAAAGTTACATGATTTCCTTTGCTGCGCCTGGGTGCCAAAAGATCATTAGGGCACTAAACAGTTAAAAAGTGACTCTACAGAGAAAGGGGGAGGCAGTTGTTGGGGGCAGTTCGATGAAGCTGCTGAAACAAAAACTGCCAGAGCCACTACTACTGGGTGGTGGGCCTTAGAGGAAGATAGACCTATAGAGAGACCTTCTGTCTTAACATTCTCTCCCCCTTAGCTTATGGTTTGTTCACTTTGTTATGTTAAACAATACTGTGTTCTGAGGAAGATGTCTGGTCACCCTTTTACTGGTCACCACCCACTGGTCACAAGCTTCTGGAGGGAAGACTTGCAAATTGATAAATGCAATGTAATGCACATTGGAAAACATAATCGCAGCGATACATACAAAATGATGGGGTCTAAATGAGCTGTTACCACTCAAGAAAGAGATCTTGAAATCATTGTGGATAGTTCTCTGAAAACATCTGCTCAATGTGCAGCAGTAATAAAAAAGTGAACAGAATATTAGTAACCATTAGGAAAGGGATAGAGAATAAGACAATAAATGTCGTAATGCCATGGTATACCTACACCTTGAATACTGCTTGCAATTCTGGTTTCCCCATCTTAAAAAAGATCCATTAGAATTGGAAAAGGTACAGAGAAGGGCAACAAAAATGATTAGGGTTATGGAACAGCTTCCATATGAGGAGAGTTTAAAAAGACGGGGACTTTTCAGCTTGAAAAAGAGACGACTAAAGGGGAATATGATAGAGGTCTATAAAATCATGAATAGTGTGAATAAGGAAGTGTTATTTATCCCTTTACATAAGACAAGAACCAGGGGCCAAGTTTAAAGCAAACGAAAGGAAAGTACTTCTTCATACAACACACAGTCAACCCGTTGAACTCATTGGCAGGGGATGTTGTGAAGTATAACTGGGTTCAAAAAAGAATTAGATTTAGATAAGTTCATGGAGGCTAGGTCCATCAATGGCTATTAGCCACGATGGTCAGGGATGCAACCCCATGCTGTGGGTGTCCCTAAACCTCTGAGTGCCAGATACTGGGACTGGATGACAGGGGATGAATCACTCAATAATTGCCTTGTTTTGTTCATTCTCTCTGAAGCATGCAGCATTGACTACTGTTGGAAGACAGGATACTGAGTTAGATAGACGGTTGGTCTCACCCAATATGGCTGTTCTTATGTTCTTAGGTAATGAACCCAGTCAGACCTCCTAAATAATCTTCATAGATGCATAGTGTACTGTAGCCAGAGCCTAATCTAAGAATGGGAGAACCATGGGGTTTCACCCCAGGAGAGGTGAAGGCCCAAGACCTAACACCTGAGTGCATTCATTAAGACCAGAACAAGGTACAGAGGAACGCTAATCCTATATCTCTGCCAGTCAGACTAAACAGTTTTGCACTTAATGCAAATTAATTTCTCTTCTTTCAACTTGTCTTTTATCTTTGGGGTAAAATGCAGAAAAGGGAAAGAGGAACTGAAGTGGTCACACGGTCTGCATTAGTGCATAAAAGAGATTGCAAACAGGCCCAGATATACCCTGCCCTATGGGAGGAGCTCTGGCATATCCCCAAAGATCCACAGGAGGTCAGGATGATCTCTCCAGAGGCCCAGTGTTGGCTCTGGCCCTGGTGGCGCCCCCTCAGGATCTCTGATAGTGCTATGCCAATGGAGCTTGTAGGTCTCGCAGCCCCTGGGGCCTGTGGAATATAATACTGCTCAGGGTTCTATCATCTTTTCTGCTCCATTGCTGCAGGGCCGTGTGTGTGTTGGGGAGGGGAGGGAACAGGATATTGGTGTGCCTCCCACGCTGGCAGCCACCATAATCTCCACCCCCATCTCCCTGTGCACCCCTCAAACCCATATGCAAGTCTCCCCAGGTTCTGGAGTAGGGAGGTTGGTGACAGTGCTGGGAACAGCTGAGCAACCCTTCCACAAAGGAGGAAGATCTGTGTGTGGTGGGTTCCATCTATGCCAGGATGGGGATGGTCGTGGTGTCCAAGCCAGGGATTGGTTGCCGGGGCATACTCTTTATCACTGCTGGGGATGCAAGTAATATTTAATTTAATTGAATAACGACCCCTATATACTGAGATGATTTTAGTAGTGGTTTTGTAGGACTGCAGAATGGTGGCAGGATAGCTCTCATAAATTCTTCCTGTAACCATACCATAGGGTGACCAGATGTCCCAATTTTATAGGGACAGTTCTGATATTTGGGGCTTTGTCTTGTAGAGGTGCGTATTACTCCCCACCCTCTGTCCTGATTTTTCACACTTGCTGTCTGGTCCCCCTACCATACCAGTGCCATTCTCTTTTTGCAAATGCGTTTTTTTCCTCTAGTCCCCAAATTTACACTCTCATCTAGCAAAATGGATCCATGCAGGCATGCCTTGCATGGGCTCTGTGCTAGAATGGCCCTGTCTACGTGTAGGGATCTGCCCACAGGATTGGGGCCCTGCTTTACAGCTTTACAAATATCTAATTCAGACTGTTCATTTGCGTAAGGCCTCTGCTTTGTACTACTGCACATGCTGACATTGTCCTCATTTCAACTGCAAAGTGTATTTGCCTTCAGATAAACTACTCCAAATTGATTCTCTGCACCAAAAGTGGGGGGGAATCTGTTTAGAAATAGTTTGAGTCTGAGAATTAAATCCGTGCCGATTCAGTGTGACTCTGCCTCGGAATGGATTCTTTGTAGCTGATGTTGTTAATTGATTACAGGAATGCATTAGACTCAGGTCAACCTGGCTAATATAATGTGAATTACTGTGTACATTTCCTCGAAGCAGGGTTTGTCACCGTTCCTGTGCAAATTATTCAGTAAATGTATTGCGGCCGTATATTTTCACAAAGAATTTGGCCAATAAAGCATGCCTGCAAACAAACACCTCAATTACTTCCCAGCCCTCCGAGCTGCTCTGAGTAGAGCCTATTGACTTCAAGCGGGGCTTTGTGTGGGAGCAGGAGTTCGCTTGCATGGAGCAGCCTGCAGGATTAGATGTCCCAATCACAGGCACCTTAGAAATACACTTCTATTTACTTCTATTTCTATTAAAAGTCTTCTTGTAAGAAAACTGAATGCTTTTTCATTGTTCTCAGATCCAAGGGTTTGGGTCTGTGGTCACCTATGCAAATTGGTGAGGATTTTTACCAAACCTTTCCCAGGAAGTGGGGTGCAAGGGTTGGGAGGATTTTGGGGGGAAAGACGTGTCCAAACTACATTTCCCAGTAAACCCAGTTAGAGTTTGGTGGTGGTAGTGGATATTTCAAGGACAAAGGATAAAATTAATTTGTACTTGGGGAAGTTTTAACCTAAGCTGGTAAAAGTAAGCTTAGGAGGTTTTCATGCAGGTCCCCACATCTGCACCCCAGAGTTCAGAGTGGGGGAGGAACCTTGACAAATGCCATTCAAGTATTTTGGACAAGAAGAGCTTTAGGGACAGGGTAAAAAAAAAAAAAGGGTAAATATTTTGCTAAACAATAAGAATGATCCTTCCTAAACTGAGAGAATTGGCTTGTCTGATTTTATAAATCATTAAATTATGCCCCATGCATTTGTGGGTGTGAAATAACCCCTGATTTTTCTTAGCACAGATATTTATTGAAACAAAATGAAAACATAAAGAAAAGGAAATGTTTCATAAGAATATGCCAGTGGCACAGAATTGTCAGAATATTTCACTTAAGTTCCTGGTAGAAAAAATTATGAGCTATTAAAAAACCTCTCCTATAAACAAAAATTAAAAGGAAAAGTGAAAATTGAAACCCAGATTTCATAAGCAAATGCAGAGATATTTTTGTTTTTGAGTTATCAACCTATGGTAGTTTTTAAAATTTCGTTTGGTATGTATTTCATTTTAGCAAAAACCCTATAGATAATAAAAGCCTTTAAATTCTATCCTAAAAGATGTTAAAACCTTCCACTTTGGCCTGATCCTGCAAAAACCCGTAGACATGAGAATAACCTTACTCGCCTGGCTTCAATAGCACCACTTCCAAGAGTCAAGTTACTCCTGTGTCTAAGTGTTGCACATGGTATGCTTAGTTAGGGCAGAATGAATGAAAAAAAGTCTTCAGGGAAGCTTTGCAAAATTCTCTTCATTCACTTTTTGGGGGGAGTAATTTCTTCCCCGTTGTCATCCATACCCAGGATAAAGCCCGGGGAAGCAGATTTTGTGTGGGGCCCAATAACTTTCTCTGCAATTTTATAAGGATGCTTACTGTGTATTTCACTAATAATTTTTTTCCTGCTGAAAAAAGTAGAGAAATGAGCAGAGAAACAGAACTTAGATTATAAGCATTAGGAACATAAAGACACCACAAATTCTTTTTCAAAAGGTGGTGGAAAAATGAATGACGATAAAGTGTTAGATTATTATTTTTATGAGCTGAAGATATGCTCAGTGCAGTACAAGACACAAAAGGAAGAGACTCTAGCACAAACTGCGATATAGAAGAGTTTAAAAAAATCCCTCAAACTATACACATAATGAAGAAATTAAACAATAACAAAATATACAGGCAAATAAGCACAAAGTTTAAAAAGGGTCACAAAATCTGCTGTAAAATTATGCCTCGAAGGGACCTTACTAGTCCATCTCACTAAATTAAAACTGCTGTTGACTTTATGGAGTATAGAATCCAGTCCCAAAGCTTAGTAGTGAAAATGCCAGTACAGAAGAAACAAAACAGTTCTTGCTGGACAATGCAGAGCATAGGTTCCTTTTATCAAATGGCCAAATGGCAAAATTGACTGAAAACAAGAGAGATGGAGTATAGTGTGAGAAATAAAGTAAAAACATTGGGGAAAGCACTGAACTAGAGCGATGATAAAGTGAATGAATAAAATCTAGTCAATATAAGTTCAAACTACATGATATGTCATTAAATCCCAATGGATAGAAGTTAAGGCAAAACTTGTAAATGGAAATGAAAATGTCTTTTTATAAGAACATTACCTATTTAATGGTAAGAGTACTGGAGTAAAGTTAAAGTTATTGTTTCACGTGTGTTAGGCTTTTATGCTAATCATTGTTCACCTAATAAAGGAATTACTCTATTCATTACCTTTTTTTTCAATTTAAAAAATAATTAAGAAAGAGAAACTAATGTACAAAAACCCAGCAGAAAATTGGACATGTTTTGACAGTTAATATAAAAATACCCTCTACTTGGTGTGCTATAATAAAGTATGCAGAAAAACACCAACATTACTTTTATTGGCACCCAGAGAATAAACAGAAACAACACCCTCAAAACCAAACAAACAAATCAAACCTAAAAACTTAAAACAATTAACCACAGTTAAAAAAAAAACAGAATGATTAAAATGGTGTTTAGAAAGCTTAATGTAAGTAAACAAATGTATTCAAAAATACTAACTAAACAAATTAAATACCTGGCCTCAATGTTAACGTTCAGGGAATAATTTCAGACATAGCAGTGCAAAATTAGTTTAGCACTTAATGTTAAAAAATATAATAAGTAGGTCATGAAATTAGGTAATAAGTAGGTAATGAAAAATGTAACACCTTTTGGTTTTTCAAAAGCAGATCTTGGGGAAATTGGAGAAATGAGAGAGCTGAATTATTAAAGAGAAAGCCTCAACAAAACTTGGAAAACCTAAAAGAGTGCCACAAAACGGGAATTAAAAAAGGCTAAATTACGGTAGATATTGAAAACACATTTAAGATCGAATGCATAAAACTGGAGCAAATAATAGGCAAAATTTTGTAAATAGAAGACATTAGAGTAAGGGAGATTTTTAATTTCATGGCTTCCCAGCCCATCCAGAGAATTCTTTGTGACTGGCTAGAAGAGAAAATCAGAGAATCATTTCCAGTGCTCAGAACTAAAATGCAAATGTTTGCTGTAAGTCCAAATGATAAGACCAAAGTTAAACACCCACTAGAAGAGACTAATTATTTGTATCCTACCTAAAGAGCAAGTGGTCGTTCAATTAATCAGATCTAATGCAAATCAAAGCAGCTCGTCTCCTTTGTCGCACTGGGCTGCAGAGAAGTATGGACAAAGCTCCTGGAATTTTTAATACTCCCCTTTGAGCAGCCTCCCTTCAAGTATCACCTCCTCACGGAAAGCCATGCAGAAACATTTACTGTGTTGTAACCGACACAATCGTTATTCCTGGTGCAGACAGTCTTTTCCTTTCGTGCTCCTTTGAATTCCTGCTGTCAGTCAGGAGGCTATTTACTGTTTTGCCCTGAATATATTTTATGGAAAGGATTCCTTCCCCCACCTACAAAGAGAAAGGATACTCTAATGGGCTGATCCTGCCCTTGAGTCTGGGAAATATCCTATTGACTTCAATGGGAACAGGTTCAGCGGCTGCCTGTACTAAGCAGGCAAAATAATGACATAGCAAGAAATAATTAAAAAGGTCTGTTGGTAAATTCTAAATCCTACAGCAGTCCAGTCCTGAAAGGCCTCAGTGCATTGACCTCCTGTTCACTCAAACCAGCATAATGAATGCAAAAAGGGTGCAAGATGGGTGTCAAGGTTCCTCCCCCACTCTGAACTCTAGGGTACAGATGTGGGGACCTGCATGAAAACCTCCTAAGCTTACTTTTACCAGCTTAGGTTAAAACTTCCCCAAGGTACAAATTAATTTTATCCTTTATCCTTGGAATATCCACTGCCATCACCAAACTCTAACTGGGTTTACTGGGAAACGTAGTTTGGACACGTCTTTCCCCCCAAAATCCTCCCAACCCTTGCACCCCACTTCCTGGGAAAGGTTTGGTAAAAATCCTCACCAATTTGCATAGGTGACCACAGACCCAAACCCTTGGATCTGAGAACAATGAAAAAGCATTCAGTTTTCTTACAAGACGACTTTTAATAGAAATAGAAGTAAATAGAAGTAAAGGAATCACCCCTGTAAAATCACGATGGTAGATATCTTACAGGGTAATTAGATTCAAAACACAGAGAATCCCTCTAGGCAAAACCTTAAGTTACAAAAAAGACACACAGACAGAAATAGTCATTCTATTCAGCACAATTCTTTTCTCAGCCATTTAAAGAAATCATAATCTAACACATACCTAGCTAGATTACTTACTCAAAGTTCTAAGACTCCATTCCTGGTCTATCCCCGGCAAAAGCAGCATATAGACAGACACAGACCCTTTGTTTCTCTCCCTCCTCCCAGCTTTTGAAAGTATGTTGTCTCCTCATTGATCATTTTGGTCAGGTGCCAGCGAGGTTACCTTTAGCTTCTTAACCCTTTACAGGTGAGAGGATTTTTCCTCTGGCCAGGAGGGATTTTAAAGGGGTTTACCCTTCCCTTTATATTTATGACAATGGGATCCCCAGTCATTACTGACTTCAGCGGGCTTGTTTTGCCTGATTAAAGATGGGCAGGCTGCAGCAAGTAATGAGCTAACCTAGCAAAAATCATGAGCCCAAGAAAAATGTTTTAAAAAGGCACTTTGGTAAATTCACAGCCATAGGCTGATTGCTCAAAAGACTGATGAGCTGCAGCTTGGGCTTACATGAGATGCAGTACCTGGGTGTCTGTTTTAAGATGATCTGTGATCAGTCTGAGCGTTCCCTGGTTAATTCCCAGATTCCCGTTGTAAATTAGGGCCATAGTGTGCCGTCAATCTTTTATACTCATCTGGCTCATCTGTGTGCATATAGCCGGATGGCAGATATGATCCTTAATGGCCACGACCCTGATGGGACTACTCATGGGTGTAAGCGTTTGCCGGATCAGGGACTGAGAGTCTGATCCTGAGTCCCTTGAAATCAATGGCAAAGCTCCAACCGACCTCAGTGGCTGAAGGATCAAGCTCTAATTTCACAGCCTAATCAGTACAATGTCCATATAACCCTCCCTGCCCCACACGAAAAAGTCTAGAAACCATTGTGTGATATTGGAATAGAATTGTGCCCAGTTTCTTTTTTTTGTGCAGATCATCAGTGATGCATACAGTTTGCCATCCAGTCTGCCCTTTAGGATCTCATAATTTGTTCACAACTACACAATATTTGGAAAAAAAATTAGGCTTAGTGATTTGTTATTTTTTTCAAAATTGGGATGGTGACAAATGGAGGGTTAGGAGCCAAAGAAAGGGACAGAAAGATTGCTTGAGCTGGGAACATGTGTTTACAAGATTTTAAGCAATTGCAACAGAGTAGGGTGTGGGGAAGGCCTAGTTTTGAGTTGGAACAAAAGACAATGAAAGCCCTAAATATTGGAAATCTTTGGAAACAGCAAAGTTTGAAAAAAATAAATTTCCTCTTTTTTCCCTAATAAATACTTTAAAAAAAGAAAATGCATATTGCAAAATGACTTTAGAAGTCTCAATATCAATGAACTACGTGAGTGTCTGCCTGTGATGTCACTTCCCATGTCAGAAATTCTCAGGAAAGGGTCTGACTTCTTTTACTTCCATATTTTTTATTTACAGATTCCATTTCATAATGGCAGTAAGGCATGCCAGCCTGTGCCTCTCTAGCAGATTCTCTAATTTCCCTTTATCATAGCCATTCAATTTGCTTTGGTTTCAAACACTGCCCTCCTGTAATCCTCCCAAATACCTGTCACTGCTGATTTACTAATACATTTATATTACCAGCAACATGGCGCTCAGGGGTAGCCAGTACTGAATTTTTGCGCCCAAGATGTGTGAATTGGGTACAAAGCAGGTGCAAAACTGGAACTGAAATTAATTTCAAAATGTCAAAATTTTCCATGAAAGGAATATTCCATTTTTCGAACAGCTCTACTTAGCAGCTCTGCTAGTGGCTTAGTGCTGCTCTCGGCTCACAATCACACCACGGAAGCACATAATCCTGTGTGGCAGGACTAGAAGCAGGCCATCATTCATCTGTGCAATGGTATTAATGATAGCACTGTTCTGCCTCTCATTCTATTTATTTACATACTTTCTTTCCCTATCCAATCTAATCTAGCGATACTGCACTCCTCAGTGTGATGGCTAAGTGCCTAAAATTGTAGCCTCTTGGAATTTTGGAGGGCTTTGGATTCTAACACCAAGATCCAAGCCCACCTCTGGTTTTGGGTACAAGTTGAATTCTAAAAGGGGAAGATTTAGTATTTCTATTATTATTATTTGTATTATAGTAGTGCTAAGAAACCCCAACTGAAACTGAAGCCCCATTGCGGTAGGTGCTGGACATACACATAACAAGAAACGTCCCCTGTCCCAAAAAGCTTATAGTCCAAATAGACAAAAGCTGAGAAAGGAGGTATTATTATCTCAGGTTTACAGGTGGGGAATGGCACAGAGAGATTAAGTGAATTGCCGAAGGTCACATATGAAGTTGGGGACACCATGGGCTCCTGAGTCCCAGTCCAGTGCCTTGACTATAAGACTTCTTGTTTCCAGATCATAGACAGCCAGAATCTCACAATATAACTGTTCTCACGAGTGCTCTACAATCCAGTCTGTCAAAACAGCTTGCAAGATTTTGTTGCCTTCCTGTTTGAACTATGAAACCTAGCTTTGATTGAAATTCAAAGACTTTAAGCCTTGTGACCGAGATCCAAACACCACCACCTTGACTCATAACTAGATACTGATCACGGTGAATTGATTGCATCCGATGAAGTGAGCTGTAGCTCATGAAAGCTTATGCTCAAAAAAAAAAAAAAAATTTGTTAGTCTCTAAGGTGCCACAAGTCCTCCTTTTCTTTTTTTTGGTGAATTGATTGTGTCGCATGCAGAGGACTTCAACTAAGAAAATGAGTGGTACAAATGTCCTCACAACAGATATTAGAATTTAAATCAATTATCAGTCTTCCTTTTCTTCATTTACTGAGGTTTCTGTGTAAATATTTTCAAACAAGTTATCTATATAAATTTACCAGAATTTGTACTTTGTTTGTGGGCCAGATTTTCAAACAGTTAAAGGTACAGTTGTACATCTGAGTTGCGCGAATGCACATAATATGCATGTGGAATCACTGCAACTGCACACAAAAATTACCAGATTGTTTTGCAAATGCAGACACTTACCCAATTTGCACAGTCTGTTTCTGTTTTTAAGAAGCACACTGATTATATGCACAAATTAGGGATGCATTTGCAACACTAAAGTGCCTGAAAAATTTAGCTCTGCATGCCACGTGGTTCACTTTCTGAAAGGGATGTAAAAAAATTATTTAAGTAGTTCTTTCAAGACCTTGATTTATTTAAACAAACTAAGGAAAATAAATACAAGAATTAAACAAAAGCAAATATGGAAAATTGCAACCTCTCATTTTCAAAAGACCCCTGCAGCAAGAAGCAAAAGGTTCCTCAGAAATGCATGAAATTGGGACTAACAATAGACAAAGAGTAAAATTTGCAAAAGCACATAGGTGCCCAAGTGACATTTCAAAAATGACTTCGGCATGAGGCTCCTAAATCACTTAGATGCTTTTGAAAATGTTACCCAAAATTCTAAAGAATTAGGCCGAAATAAGGGAATCCTTTATTATAATTAGACTATAAAGCTGATTTAGACTAACAGCTAAAATACAACCAGTTGTTCAGTTTCCCCAGTATGTTCTTGGTGTCTGATCCTGCACACATTTAAATCTTGTAAAACTCCCATTGCCTTTAGTGGGGTAAGATTGGGGCTTTGTTGTTTTATGACGGCAAAGTGGCTGAAAGCAGGCAGAATGTGCCAGTGTATCCGGCTTACAACCCAGAGCTACGAAGAAAATCGTTATATTCTTAAGTATATTAGTAATTAATATGAACGATAAAAGCCTCAGCCAGGGGAGGAATTAAACTCTGATTCCATAAACTGTATTTTTTTAGTGGTATGGAGGGAGAACCCTCCACGACTTGCTCTGAATTGCTATTGCATGAAGTCTTCATTGTTTCTAAGAGGCGCTTTGCATTTGCTGAAACCCAAGATCAAAAGCTCATAATGCCGAGAGCTCAGTTGACTCCCGGATTCTGCTAAGCCTGGTTGTGAGTCCATTCCTGTCCTGGCAGTTATTGGATATTTAGAGCAACATAGCTGTCGTAAACCACCATATGTTCAGCAATGTGTGAGCCAGGCTGAGGAAGAGAATCTCTTCTGCAGCTTATAGTAGCTGATGTGGAACTGACCTGTAACACACCATGGGCAGGGTAGGAGCAGAGTAGTGGCTGTAGGCTGCAACTGCTCTCCATAGGAGGGGCAGCAGATCCATGTAATTCACAGATCTCCTGGCCATGCCTGTAGCCCACTCCCATCACACCTTTCCCTGTGTGAAGTGCAGTGCAGCAGGCCTCAGGACCATGCTGTAGTTCACAGCAGTCCATGGATTCTCCCAGTATGTCTCTTACATCCTCCTCCCTTCAGCAGAATCACAGTGCTATCCTGACATTACAAGTCTACCAGTCAAAACGTAATACTTTATTAGGGGCCAACTCAGGCAAAACTCCTCTTTAAGTTGAAGTGAAGTTTCTGTAATATATATTTTTTCCGTACTTCATTCTCTCTCCCTTCATTCCGTTCTTTCCCCTTCTCCTCTTTTTCAGTCTTGTTCGGTGTCTTGCCTCCCCACCAGGCCTGGCTTTCGTCTCTCTTCTTTTCTCCTTTCTTTGCTCATCTGCATCAAAGCTGTTGCAGGGAGATTTAAATTACACCATGATGCTCCAGCTCAGCCCCGGGTGCTGTACCCCTCACGGGTTTTTCACCATCAACAGCACTGGTTGTTCATCGAATAAGCACATCGCTTGGCTGCTCTCGCCACATCCCCTTTCTTGCTAGGCCTACTGAATTTTAGGGCTGCACTGGTCCCCTATGGCCAGCCTGGGAGAGGGGACACTGAAGCGTGGTTTATGCTGGCAAAAATCTTCCAGCCCAAGTCCTGCAAGATTGAGTGATGCACTGCAGAACCCGGCAGTACTGCATTATGCATGAGATCCCATTCTCCTTACGCAGAAAAAGGAAGTCTCGTACCCAATGTGCATTTGAATGTCTGTCTTTCCCTCCATCATGGCCTCCAAGACTGGATCTGGAGAAGCACCAACCCTATTACCTCAGCAGAAAGACATTTGTACAGCTTCCTGCCTCAGGGTAGCTGGACAGCATTTGATACTGGGAGGAAATAAGACATAATATGATGCTGACAGCTTAAAGTAACCAACTGTTTGGGTTTTTCAGTGGGGTAAGTGGTGGGGGGTGATTTGAAGTAACAACAATGTACCATTGAAACAGTATTTTAAAGTGTGTTTGTTTAAAAAGTCAAAATGAAACGGCATGCAGGGATATGGCTGAAGGAGTGGACAGAGTGGAGGGTAACCTAAATGCAGAGGATTCATGGCCACATGGATGTCACAAGTCATAGACCTTCCCTCCTCACAAAGGTAATACAAAGGCTTGGAATCTCAGTTGGATTCCCAATGCACTGCCATACGGAGTTTTTATCTCAGAGTGATATGGAATTTCTAATCCATTCTGAAATTTCTCAGGGGGCTTTTAAAAAAAGACAGAGGCTTGCTCCTTTATGTATCTCAGAAATAAAACTCAGCAGTCCCCTTGCAAAGCAAGCTGGGATAGCCTTAGAAGAGGCAGGTTGGCTGGGCAGCATTTGCAGCACCCACCCTCGTTATTTAGCTGTGCTATGCAACGTTCAGGATGTGTGTTCCTCCTCCTCTGTTTGACCCCACGCGTGTTTTACTTTGTCGGTGTCTGGTGCATGCACTGGTGTTATTTTCCCTGTTACGTCATACGTTTAAAAACACACAATATCTCTGTGTGTGTTCTTCTTTCTCTTTCCCTTTGTTCCTCTTTGCTTTCCACTGTCTCCATATCTTGGTTTAACTTTTCCTCCCTCTTTTCTGTTCTGTCCCACAATTTTATTTTTCTGCAGTATATTTTTTTCCGTACTTCATTCTCTCCCCATACATCCTGTTATTTTCCCTTCCTCTCTTTTTCAGTCTTGTTTACTCTCTTGCCTCCCCATCAGTCCTTGCTTTTTGCTCTCTTCTCTTCTCCATCAGTCCTTCTTTCTTTTCTTCACTCATCCTCATCATTTACACTCACTCCGCCCACCCCTGCCTTATGACTCAGACTCTATTTCTTACTCCTTGATTCACACAATGCACTGTGCATTCCCCCCACATACACTGCTTTCTCCAGGTACACTTAGGGCAGGAGTTTGTTCTCCCCACAAATAAAGAGGGTGGAACATTTGGAAGCTCACACATCTGTGAGACTACAATAAATACCTGATCAAAGAAGGGATCACCTTGGATCCTTTTCTGGTTGTGTTATTCTTAGTCATTGTGTTTGCTAATTGTGCATTAGTTGTACATAATGTTAGTTGGAGATTCTACAAGCTAGAGATCCTGTTTTGTAACCACCTCTCATTACTCTAAGAATTGTTGCATCTCATGGATGCATGGGGCCAAAGTCTCCTTTCAGTTCCATCCTCATTGACTTCACTGCAATCTCATCAGGGTAAAAGAGAGGCAAATCTGGTCCATGATTAGATGGTGTAGTGGGGTGGCGTTGGTAGCTGGACTCAATGGGTAGTGAAAAAACACTTTCAGCCAGAAGTTGATTTTAAGAAAGATTTTAGTTTGGGAGTTATTTTTATTTATTGAGTGCTGGTAGTCTGTTTGGAGCTGCACAAATCACAGAACTTGTCTTCACTTGGATAAAAGGTGGTTTTTTTAACATATTAGCTAGGGCTGTCAAGTGATAAAAAAAAATTAATCACGATTAATCGTGCCATTAAAAAAATTAATCGCAATTAATCTCGTGATTCATTGCACTGTTAAACAATAGTAGACCACCATTTATTTAAATATTTTTGGATGTTTTCTACATTTTCAAATATATTAATTTCATTTACAACACAGAATACAAAACGTATAGTGCTCATTTTATATTTATTTTTATTACAAATATTTGCATTGTAAAAAACAAAAGAAATAGTATATTTTAATTCACCTAATACAAGTACTATAGTGCAAGTACTGTAGTACTCTTTGTAATGAAAGTTGAACTTACAAATGTAGAATTACGTACAAAAAATAACTGCATTCAAAAATAAAACAATATAAAACTTTGGAACCTACAGTTCCACTCAGTCCTACTTCAGCCAATTGCTCAGACAAACAAGTTTGCTATAATGTGCAGGAGATAATGCTGCCCACATCTTGTTTACAATGTCACCTGAAAGTGAGAACAGGCATTTTCATGGCACTGTTGTAGCTGGCTTTGCAAGATATTTACATGCCAGATGCGCTAAATATTCATATGTCCCTTTGTGCTTCAGCCACCATTCCAGGGGACATGCATCCATGCTGATGACGGGTTCTGCTCGATAACAATCCAAAGCAGTGCGGACCGACGCGTGTTCATTTTCATTATCTGAGTCAGATTCCACCAGCAGAAGGTTGATTTTCTTTTTTGGTAGTTCGAGTGCTGTAGTTTTTGCATGAGAGTGTTGCTCTTTTAAGACTTCTGAAAGCATGCTTCACACATTGTCCCTCTCAGATTTTCGAAAGCACTTCAGATTCTTAAACCTTGGGTTGAGTGCTATATCTATTCTTAGAAATCACACATTGTTACCTTCTTTGCGTTTTGTCAAATCTGCTGTGAAAGTGTTCTTAAAAAGAACATGTGCTGGGTCATCATCCGAGACTGCTGTAACATGAACTGTATGGCAGAATGCAGGTAAAACAGAACAGAAATTTGACCCCAAGGAGTTCAGTAACAAGTTTAATTAGCACATTATTTTTTTAAAGAGCCTCATCAGCATGGAAGCATGGCCTCTGGAATGGTGGCTGAAGCATGAAGGGGCATATGAATGTTTAGCACATCTGGCACATAAATATCCTGCAACGCAGGCTACAGAAGTGCCATGCAAATGCCTGTTCTCACTTTCAGGTGACGCTGTAAATAAGAAGCAGTCAGCAATATCTCCCATAAATGTAAACAAACTTGTTTGTCTTAGCAATTGGCTGAACTAGAAGTAGGACTGAGTGGACTTGTAGGCTCTAAAGTTTTACATTGTTTTGGTTTTGAGTGCAGTTATGTAACAAAAAAAATCTATAAGTTGCACTTTCATGATAAAGAGATTGCACTACAGTACTTGTATGAGTGAATTGAAAAATACTATTTCGTTGTTTATCATTTTTACAGTGCAAATATTTGTAATAAAAATAATAATATAAAGTGAGCCCTGTACACTTTGTATTCTGTGGTAATAGAAAGCAATATATTTGAAAAAGCGGAAAAACATCCAAACATATTTAATAAATTTCAATTAGTATTCTATTGTTTAACAGTGCGATTTGTCACGATTAATTTTTTTAATCGCAGTTAATTTTTTTGAGTTAATCGTGTGAGTTAACTGCGATTTATCAACAGCCCTAATGTTAGCTAAAACATGTTAGCTTGTTTGTTAAAATCCTAGAGTAGACAAGGCAGTTTGAGTTGTGGGCCGTTCTACACTACCGCTTACATCGATCTGACTTACATCGTTCAGGGGTGTGAAAAAGACCCTCCCCCCGAGCAATGCAAGTGACACCGAGCTAAGTGCTGCTCACACTGGTGTTTTGTCAGCAGGAGACACTCTCCCATCAGACAGAGCATCTTCACCAGGTATGCTACAGCAGTGCAGCTGAGCCAATGTAGTGCTTCTAGTGTAGACCTGCCCTTAGTTGGTTGAGATAAACCCTATGAGGGAGCCTAGGGGTGATAGCACATATTAAATGCAAATTGCCTTGTCTAGCAAAGGGTTTAACATGTGTTTTCAACATATGTTAGCTACCGCATCTTTTTCTCCTGTTGTGGACATAGCTATAAACAAAGAGAGAGAGCCCCTATGCCCAAGAATTTAAAAGCTAAATTAGACCAACAATACCTTCAGACTCAAAGTACCCTTGCATAGCTAAAAGACAGTCTAGTCTTAAAACAGAGCCCAACTCTGTCTCTGTACTTTGATGCACTATGGTCACAGTTTTGCTCCTGATGAAACCAAATACAAAACTCCCATGGATTGAGCCCTGTTGCTTTGGTGCATTAGCAGTGGTAGGCATTACAAAAGAAGTTTGTTTTAAGGAACGATTTGAATGATGAGAGGTCAATCCTTTAGCATGCACTTGAGCAGGATCAGTCCTCGCTGCTCAGTGCTGGGGGAATCAGTGCTGTTTGCTTGGTGTCTTTGCCCAAGGACTAGGCCGCAGTGTAGAGAAAGGATGGGAAAAATAGACTGGGAAAAATAAGAACCTTTTTTGCCTGAGACCTTCATCCTCTTTTAGAATCAAATCTGGCAATTCCTATGTTCCTATAGGAATGGATTTACCAGAAATCCTACAAGAACAGCTAATTACCTACCCAGCTTTGAAAACACATTTGGGCCTGATTCACCGCTACATTACTCCAGTTTTAGATTGGTGCAATTCCCTCAGTTAATATGATGGAGTTATCCTGGCAAAAAACTGGAGTAGTGCAATGCTGAATCAGGCCCAAGAAGGTAAGGTTCAGAGAAATGTGAATTCTTGGAGAGGAGGCTCATCGGAAACAAACCTTTTAATTGTTTGAAGATACATGCGTCACTAATACCAACAATGCAGAAAGCAGAAAAACAAAGAATCTCTCACAGCTTGTACCAGTTAAGCCTCAATGAACCCTAATTAAGTGTGTGTGTGTGTGTGTGTGTGTGTGTGCAAGAGCTGGCGGCTTCAGTTTGGCACGTCTGTGCATGTGCAGAAACACACGGACATGCATTTAATACAATTTCCATAGAAAAGAAACCATCTCTAAGGGCGTCTCTTCACTGCTCATTAGGGTGTAGTAGTCGTACAACTGTGCCTATTCCAATTGCATCTTAACTTGCAGTGGAGACATACCTGCACTAGCTTTAATCTAGACGTGATGGCACAGGTTTGAGCATGGGCTAGCCAGCCCTGTTCAAGCCTGCAGGGGACTCTGGGCATGTACTCAGCTTGCTAGCCTATACTGAAAGCGATGCCGCCACATCTTTACTGCTGTGGTTATTCACGCTAGCTAAATTAAAGCTAGTGTGGGTGTGCCTACCTGTGTTACAGTCATACCTTAATTTGCAGTGTAGACATACCCTAGGAGCTTGTAAGAAATTGCACAGCAAAAAATGGCCACAGGCCTTTTTAGCAGCTATGGAATTATGTTAATAGTCACAGCCATTACAACTGGCTGGAATACTCTTGCTATCTATTCACAGCGTTTTATCCCGGGGTGTTTATGGCAGAGCATTGTTGCAGGGCAGAGGGAGGCCTGGGTTATGAAATTGACTCTTGCAGAGCCAGAGTTTTGCAGCTTTGAAGATGCAGTGCACGACACAGCTATTCACTCTGGCTTTTGGTTTTGGGGTCAATGGCTGGAAAAATATTTCTCATCACACAGCAATGCCCTGCTGGTAATATTGAGGTTGATTTTGTGTGCATTTTATAGCAGTATTGTTTTGTTTGTCATTATTGTAACTGTGCTGCTCTGACAACAATGGGCAAGAGACACATTTCTAAATACTTCAGAAAACCCATCTGTGCGGGTGGTAGAAAACATTTACAATTCCCATATTTAGTGCTTCAGTTAGATTTTTACTGCAGCATCCTGCCAGTTTTGAACCCTTCAGCATTCAAAAAATCATCACAGGATCATTAATCCCCTTTCATAATTTTCCAGGTTTCTAATAAGGTCACTTCAATACCGCCTCATTTCTAAAGACAAAGAGCCCTCACTTTCATGTTTCCAAGTAGTGCACTTACTGAAAGCTAATGTCTTTGTAATCGTTTTTGTTACATCCTGTTTAGGGCAAGACTATCTCTCTGGGGCATAGTGATGTGTATAATCCACACAATTGATCTTGGTCTGATTTACAGTTTTTGATGGAAAAAATGTAAATGATGGCATTATATTTTGGTGAAGTAATACTAATTCTGTGTGGTGGCCATCTCCGTTTGTACTTACATGGCTGTAAAAGCCTGATCGTTAGTAGTTTATCATAATCAAACTTAAAAAAGAAACCAAAAACTAAAGATTTCATTAGCTGCAGCCAGTGCCTGTAAAATCCACCTGTGGCTGCGTGGCAGTTACAGATTTACATCTTTGTTCATGCAGCAAGAAGTTGCAAGAAGTTTTATGGATGTAACATTGTTCAGCTGGTCAAATGAGACTGATGCTAGAATTGTGATTATCATAGCTTTTCTCATTCCTTTTTACTACTGTGAAATGTATAAGGTGGATTGCTTTTCACCTCCTGGAACAGATCAAAATGATTGAGTTTGTCTTTCAATCACCTGACCTTATTATTTTTTACCTATTGCCCTAACTTTCAGAGTTTCCACCCATGACATATGTCCACACATGTGACATCTGTTTTTGTTTTGCAGTTTGAGCTCTTTATTCTTCTGAAAAAAAAAATACACACACACAGTGGTCATCAAATAGAATTTTCTGCTGGCAGATTAAGGAACTGAAAATAAATCCAACCCAATTTTAATGGGCCAATTTATTATAATACTTCCATTATTAATCAGTACAGTATTTCACCTGATCCTGCATTCCCTCTGTCCTCAAAACTCCCATTGGCTTCACTGGATACACAGGAATCCCAGACTGGGCACTACGGGAAAAATTCATCTCTAGCGTAACTCTACCAGTGACTAATCTTACCCATTATGTTTCATAATTAAATAAATGGGGATGAGGTTCAATTAGAGACAAACAGTAATGAGGCTATGGATATTTCAAATTTTGTATAATATGCATGCACACAGCTTGATCCTTCTCACACTTAAATCAATGACAAAACTCTTGTGTAACTCAATAGATTTTTTTAACACTAAACCTGTATGTGTGGGGTGGATAGGGAGGATAGATGGAAGACACAATTATGACTTATATTGGGACAGCAATCGCAGAACAATTACCCTGGGGCACTTGGGGGAATCTCAAAGATGGAGGAGAGGAGAGGGGATAGGTCTAAAGAATGATCATGTAACTAACAAGATGTGTACCTAACCTCACCGTTAACATTTTGTCTGTGTGTTGTTTGTTGTGTTTGTTCAGGGTCTGATCATGCAAACACTGATGCACCTGAATACCTTTACTCAGACGAGGAGTCCAGTGGAAGTGCTGTTGATTTCAGTGCGACTATTTGTGTGTAAAGTTACTCACGTGCCTGGTGTCAAGACTGGACTCTTAGGATATGTCTACACTGCAATCAGGAGGTGTGATTGCAGCATGTCTAGGCAGAAACGAGCTACCTTTGATCAAGCTAGCTCATGGGAAATAGCAGCATAACCACGGTGGCACAGGCAGTGGGACAGGCTAGTGGTCTGAATACCGTCCTGCCCCGAACCCTAGGAATGTACTCGGATGGCTAGCCCGTGCTGCCACCTCTGCCGCTGGAGCTACACGGCTATTTTTAGCAAGCTAGCTCCATCAAAGCTAGCTCCCTTATGGCTACACATGTTGCAGTTGTGCCTCCTGATTGCACTGTAGACACACCATTAGACTATAAGCTCTTCTGAGGAAAGCACCTTCTATGTTCTGTGAGGCAGCTAGCACACTTGTAGCAGCTGGCTAATTTATATATGCTGCAGGATTGTGCCCTCTTATTCCACATTTGTGCACTGCATAGATTGCATATAAATCCGCCATTTGAAACTGCTTTGGGACCACTGAGGATGAAAATGTAATATTAAATTCTCACATTAATCTGTTTTTTAATTGAAGTGAAAAGCATTAATGATACTTGTCTCCCTGTTCCATTAATAGAAAGCCAGCCGTTTAAATAAATATCCAGTTTTCTGTATGCTATCTACATGGGCGAGACTTAACGAATGTTCTTACGTTTTGAAAGATTCAGCATGGTTTGAGAGAGACTCCCTAGCCTTAAAACAGACAGTACCCCTGGAATCTTGAATCTTTAAATGAACAAGGATGTTTAAGTGAACAAATACAGATATTTTGTAATTAAACACAAGAACCCCTTAAAATATGCAATAATATTCAAATAAACCAGCTTTTTTTCCATTTACATCATACACTGGAGAGCTATTGGTATCTCCCACTATCTCTTTGAGGAGAAATCCAGCATCTTTTGGATACTTGGATGATGTCTCGTTTAACTTTTTCCTTCAATAAAATGAAAGGTTCAAAGTCACTTGAAAGGCAGACTGTTGGTCTAATCTCCTAACCTCTTGTTAATTTTCCCACATGCCAAAAAGGAGAGAGAAACAGAGGATGCCTGGTCCTTGTTAGTGAAATCAATTTGTCTAAGTTTAAGAATATTATGTACTTCATAAAAATACCTCTTGTTTAAATTTGAACTAATACCTTGTACAATATTTATAAAAGTACTGCCGGTGCTTGAAAAGAGATAAGGAGAATATTGGAAACAGCTATGAAAACTATCTAGCATATTTAAAGTTAAAGAGTCATGAATCAGAAAAGCAAAGAGTTCATTTTCCTTCACTCATGAAGAAATGTCACTTTTCCCCATCCAACTTAAGAATGCTAGCAGCTAGTAGAAGACAGAACTCACAGCTGTCTACAATTACAAAGGATGCACACAAATCACAGCTCTCTAAGTTTTCAGAAACAGGCTGGTCATTCAAAAGCGGGAAAACCAGTCGCCCATCCTATCCCAGAGGTTCTCAGAAAGGAATGTTGTCATTAAGCCAGCATTTGCCTTCTCCGTTAACCTACTCAGTTTTGACCTCATAAAACTGGGAGCAGCTGAACCACA
Source organism: Natator depressus (assembly GCF_965152275.1). Taxonomy (NCBI): domain Eukaryota; kingdom Metazoa; phylum Chordata; order Testudines; family Cheloniidae; genus Natator; species Natator depressus. The sequence continues at coordinate 26,553,291 of NC_134246.1, forward strand.
GTTCACCTTTTAGCGGATGAACACCGTTACTTGTGAGATAGTTAGATTGAGTTGTATCCCAAGCGCCGGCCGGAGCAGCTCAAGACAACCTCTCATTTTAAGCTAGCCTTGCAAACTCTTCACAGTCCAGGCAAAGTATCCACTTGGCCTGTCAAAAACATTACTCCCCGCAGGTGAGTGGGTGAGGAACATTTTGCTTGGCTCTTTTGATTGATCAGCATCATGAAAAATTGAGTTCAGCTCCAAATTTGAGGAGCACTTCGGAAGCGCAGCGGCTTGTCTGGAAGCCCTGGAAGCCTTTTCTCATTGCAGGAGATTTCACTGTGATTTATCCTCTGACGTAACTGAAACATCACAGCAAATTTATATTTTGCGGCCCTGCTGTATATTTATCTTTTGTTAAAAAAAGAATGAAGTACAACGCTGCAGAGGGAGATATTGCTATCTTGGGGGGAGGGGGGTCTGTCTTGGTGCTGTGTGCTCCATCTGATTGCAGCCGGGGAGAGCAGTTTTTTGATATTCTGGATGAACCATTTGCTCAGCTGATTAATTAAAATGAAATCCCAAACATATTTGCTACGTACCTTTCTTTCAGAACCTTTGGTCCTATGTACTGCTGTTAATAATCCAGTTCCCCTCTCTCTGCTTGTAAGTCAACAGCTAAGGTTCAATCAGTGAATTAAAGATGTGAGTGATCTTACTTATACCCCAGACGTACTGGCAGGGGCGGTACCTTAAAAAGAGTGATTTTTCAGCCCCCTCCCTCTCAAACATTCACATCAAGAATGGAACTGCTGACTTCATCTTGTAGGGTTCTGAAGTTGCACAGATATCTACTATGTTCAGACATCTGCTTCGCATAGGTGAGATCTAGAAGACGTAGTGCAGCACCGCTCTGAAATAGGAAATGACTGGAACAATTCCCCTTTTCTTTTATCCATGGAAAATGTAACCTAGTGCTCCATTCGTCAGCTGCATTTCAGAAAGAAAAACAACAGTGGTCTTGATGGCTTCTTCTATTTAGAAGATGTTTTACCTTTACCGTTGGCAGCTAATAACAGCGGAAAGGAAAGGAATAAGAGGACTCTTGTCCTCTGGGTTATTAATAATCCACTTGAGCAGAACCGTTCACACAGAGATCTCAAGTAGCTTTGCTGACTAATTAGCGAATTAAAGTTTACATCGTCTCTGTGAGGCAGGTCAGTATCATAATCTCCCTTTTACAGTAGGGGAAACTGAGGCACAAAGCGGTGACGTAACTTGTCCCAAGTCACACTGTGTGTGGGGAACAGTTATGAACAGAACCCAGGCATATGATGCCCAATCCTTTGATTTAGCCTCTTGACACCCCTCTATCTTATTGTACATTAAAGCCAACAGGGCTGAGGCAACGGGAGTCCTGAATGCACCTTAATTTTTGGCTCTTCAAAAACTTTGGGGCTCCTCTGGGCAGACTTTCCTTGCTGCTTGTGGGATGAACTCTCCCTCACAATCTCCACAGACAGACTCTTTCTTTCCTTCCACTCTTGGCTTCTGATTCTTCTTTCCAAATGATGGAACCCATTCCGGCAACTGTCATCTGCCTGAGTCATGCCACATCATGGTGGTAACAAACACTGAACTGCTTTTTCCCCCTATTTTCCCCCTTCTTCTTAATAGGGTTATAATTCTTAATGGTTTGTGTTAAGAATATAAGGGTAATGCTCTAGTCCTTGAGACAAAGGTACAATGTAAGTGCAAAGAACTGCAAAGCACTGGCGTGTGTGTGTGTACGTGCATGCGTGCACGTGTGTGATTGTGCATACACTGTTCCATAATGCAGGGCAGCCCCTGTAGAAAGAGAGGTGCTGACCAGATCCTACAGAATCCTGCAGAGTAGCTGTGTCTTATTTGTTTAGGGCTAGGTTGTGTAATCCATATTAATGCTTGTAGTAGATACTTACATGAGAGGGTCACTTGTATAAGTATTTACTACTCAGCATGAGTAAGAGTTGCACTATCTAGCCCTTAATGAACCCTGTCCTCAGTACTTTTGTGTGAAGAACTTCCATTGACTTCATTAAAAGAAAAGGAGTACTTGTGGCACCGTAGAGACTAACCAATGTATTTGAGCATAAGCTTTCGTGAGCTACAGCTCACTTCATCGGATGCTTATGCTCAAATAAATTGGTTAGTCTCTAAGGTGCCACAAGTACTCCTTTTCTTTTTGCGAATACAGACTAACACGGCTGTTACTCTGAAAATTGACTTCATTGTGAGATCTGCATCTGCCATGACAGCAGGAGAGCCCAAAGAATTACCAACACCTTATCTAGTTTCCTGCATGCAGACTGCTCTGTGTTTTTTCACCACTCAAAAAGGTAAGTCAGTCACGTTCGGCAGCACACACATTGCAAGAGCTTGTAGTTTGTCACTGAACCCAATGACTGCAACTACACATGTACAAAATCAGCGTACTCCACGTCTCCCAGAGGGGGAAACAAGGAAGCAGAGCAATGTTAACTACCAAACCAGAGAGACCTTCAAAGGTGCTAAAAAGAACTTAGCAAATAATTGTTCAAGAGTGGCGTGGGAGGAGTGTCGTGACTCAGCAAACATAGTGTCAGAAAGGATTTCAGTGCTTTTGGTGGGAGAGATATATGGTACCCTCTAAGCTCTCTGGGCTGTGGTGAGATGAAATGTGTCTTTTGCCAGCATAATGGGCAATAACTTGAAATAAGGCTTTTAAAGATTCCAGTAGGTTATGAAAGGGTTTTGCAACAAACAACCTCTTCCTTTTGCAGTAAGCTGCCAATACAGAGAACCAGGGAGGAATATAAATAAATAAGAACAGGCACCACTGGGTTTATGATTCACTACAATTGAGTTTCAGTTTGGAAACATACCCAGGTAAAATGTTTACATTATATTTTTAAAAAGGAACCATGTCATATATCCTTTTCTATTTCCTCTTTTCTTTGCCTCTTGGTTTGAACTTTTCTGATTTGAATCAAGCTGTACCCTGCCCAGCATATGGCCAGCACATAACCCTGCCAAAACCAGCTGGTGGCTTCTCAAAGTTACCGGAGACCTCTGATGGTTGCATCTCACTGATTACACTTGCAATTTCCCTTAGGGAATGCAATCATGTATTAATCAAGTAGCTTTGTATCATGCTGAGTTTAAATTTTTGCAAGAAAATGGAAATTAACCTGAGGAGGTTAAATGTATGATTTTGATAAATTAGTTCACTAACAGCAAAACCTCCATTTGCTCTAAAACTTTTAAAGGTTGACAGAATAAGACAACCCCATCTCCAGCTCCCTCCGCCATCCTCCCGATAAGCTTCACATTTTACCTCCGTATCCTTCCCTATAACAGAATTATAGTGTTTTATTTGCCTGTTAACCTGGGCACAAACCTATGATATTTTTCTGAACACTGAGGGCTAGATCTTCAGCTGGGGTACCCTGATGTAGCTGCGATGGATCTGTGCTAATTTACACCAGTTGAGCATCTGGCCTTGAAAGTTCTAAGTGTGCTGAGGATTGAGACCTATTGTTCCTAGTGCTTAGGAAATGGCTCATCCTCGAACTCCTAAGCAGGCTCATTTGAAAGACCCTGGCATGGGTGGAGCACACAGGACTGATTTTGAGACAAGGAAAGACATATTTGGGGAGTTATTCCTTTGTGAACTAGGAATGTCAGAATGGCCCATTGGATTCAGAGGTCTTTTAAAAGGCACCAAAGCTTCCCTTTAAACAAAATTAAAGTCTCTATAGCAGTTCTCTTCCTTGAAGAGAAAGACTTTAAAAATCAAACTGATTCCTAGAGAGGTTCGTCACAGTTATTTTTTAAAAGGGCAGCAACTGTGCCCCTGGGAGATACGCCCAGTAGAGCAGTGTTTCGCCGAAGTTTCACTGAATTTTTAAAGTGATTTGTTTCACGCTTGTTCACACCCCAATTGTATTTGTTTCCACAAACCTTTGAATGACTAAGTTTTGCTACCACTAATGTCTCAGGAAAGCAAATTTCAAATCATAAGAGCAAATATTGGTGGAAACCACATTTTCCATTTGTATGTGTGAATGTTCAATCATGCATAGGAACATTGCCAGGTGACCAACCCCAGCTGATCAGCACAGCTCAGATATGGAGTAATGACAAATAGACTCATAGACTTTGAGGCCAGAAGGAACCATCATGATCATCTAGTCTGACCTTCTGCACATTGCAGGCCACAGAACCTCGCCCTCCCACTCCTGTAACCTCTGGCTAAGTTATTGAAGTCCTCAAATCTTGATTTAAAGACGTCAGTTTACAGAGAATCCACCATTTACTCTAGTTCAAACCAGCAAGTGATCCATGCCCCACACTACAGAGGAAGGGAAAAAAATCCCCAGGGTCTTTGCCAATCTGACATGGGGGAAAATTCCTTTCTGACACCATATATGCTGACCAGTTAGACCCTGAGCATGTGGGCAAGACCCACCATCCAGACACCTGGGAAAGAATTTTCTGTAGTAACTCAGAGCTAGGGCCGGCTCTAGGATTTTTGCCTCCCCAAGTGGAATGCCCCCAAAGAAAAACAAACAAACAAACAAAAAAACAGGCTGGAGTGCTGCCGAAGCAGAAAAAAAAAAGGGGGAGGGCAGAATGCCGCCCCTTGAAAATTGCCATCCAAGCACGTGCTTGTTTGCTGGTGCCTAGAACCGGCCCTGCTCAGAGCCCTCCTGAAATAGTGTCCCCTACCAACCACTGGAAATATTTGCTAACAGCAGTTACAGATGTGCCAATGGCAGACAAAGCTGGTATTGCAACAACAAAATGAATCTGTGAAACGTGTACTCAATAACTGACAAAACAAGTAAAATATTATGTGACCCTTCCATAAATATGGTCAAATAAAGGAAAAATTACTTGTTAATAATGTATTTGAAAAAATGCCAAAATTCATTGGTTAAATTCTTCACAGTGAATAATTCAAGCTTGTCTGGACATAGAACTGTTTGTGGTCAGGAGAGAGAGTACAAAAAACAGTCTCAATAAACCCCTGTTAATTATATTTGAATAATGAATTTGAGGAAATTGTTGTCTGCTCGTCATGCAAAGCAGATGAACTTGAGAGCATATTCACTTATTCTCAAGGCTGTAAGAGGAAAATCTTTTGTGCCTAAAGCATTTTGGCTTTGCCGTTTAACCAGACTGAGGGGATGCTTTTTAGACTACCTATTAAATTATAACTTCCACCTCCAACAGTATATCAGTGCAAAAATAAAGATTAGAAAACAAACAGTATCCATGCCATTCAGTATAGTATTCAGTATAGTCATCTCACCCCCCAAAACTACTTCTCACAATGCCTACTCTACTGCCATAGAATTTTCTGCTTATTCATTGAAAGACAGGTTAAACAGATGTGCTTGCACTAAAATCAGATTTGGTGGCCCTCCACCAAGAAAACCCTATTACTCATCTATTACATTCAACTAGGGGGATAGACACCTGCCTCAGGTACCACAGTGAGGAATGGTAAATGCTTGGTTAGCTAGATTAGATACGGTAGATACACAGTACATGAGAGAGGGAGCTAGCTGGCTAGCTAGATATTTTGTCTATGTGCCATAGACAAATACTATTGATGTGCTTTTCAAACGGTGGTCCGTTGACCGCTGGTGGTCCTTGGCAAACTGTCTAGTGACCTGGAGCTGACTCTCTACTTGTTTCCAGCTGTTATACTGCATTAAAATTTAGCTAAAAGTACATCAAGCATGTTCCCAATACTACTCTTCCAAGAAATGTAAACAACTGCAGTAGTTGCCTCAAGGATGGGATAGGATAGTGAACGAGAGGAGAGATGTCCATGACACCAGTCTCTCTGTTTTTATTAAGATGTGGTCTGCTCTAATAAGAAAGAGCAAGAACCTCTCACGGCGCTAGATAAGTAGTGACTGTGCCTTAATACAGTAGCTAGATAGTGTACATACCTAGATCCTGTAGATATATATTTGTTTATTTCAGTTTCTACTACTCTACGTAAAAAGAAAAGGAGTACTTGTGGCACCTTAGAGACTAACAAATTTATTTGAGCATAAGCTTTCGTGAGCTACAGCTCACTTCATCGGATGCTCATGAAAGCTTATGCTCAAATAAATTGGTTAGTCTCTAAGGTGCCACAAGTACTCCTTTTCTTTTTGCGAATACAGACTAACACGGCTGCTACTCTGAAATCTACATAAAAAGAGCATCCATCCAAGATTCTGGGCATCCCTGACAATTTTTTCTTAAAAACACACTTCATAAACAGACTCCCTCAACTGTTCCCACATTATACTCTGGCAACAATATAACAATGTAACAAAAAATGAATAACCCCTCCAAACAGAATTTCCATCTGTATTAATTCTTAAAATCCTTGCGGGCCCCCACCTTCTGTACTCGAAGTGCCAGAGTGGGGATTCAGCCTTGACACCATCAGAGTCCCTGCTTCTGCTGCTACCCAGTTTCAGCCATCAGCCATCTCCTTATGAGCCCAGAAACATTGCTGGGGATTGCAGGGTGCCATGAAAGTGAACATACTTGGGCAGTTACAAACAGGCTACCTCCGAGATAACCATCTCCCATTCTAAGTGGACTACAAGAGGTGGCACAAGAATCCAGTGCCTGGAACCAGAGAATTGGAAAGAGCAGTTCTCTTATTCCTGGGCAGATTTTATGGATCTTTCTCTAGTGTGTCCAGAGCTGACAAAAAGCTGCTGAGCCTCATTACCAAGGATTGGTGACCTCAGGTTTACATTAATGAGTCCATGAAGGGGGATTAGAAAGGGAGTGTGGCTGGTCAGGAAGCAGGAGAAAAGAGATTGGCAGTCTGGTTCAAGGCACTGGCCACCCTAGTGCACTCGAGCTTCATGTTAGCCACATTCGGTGTATGTTTGGCTGAAATGAACACAAATGTTTTCTACTGTTCTAATTTTAAAGTTCCGTTCTGTTAATTTATCTGGTAAGTTTGCATGATATTGTTTTTAATTGCACATTATTTTGTGCACAGATTTTGGTACACAATACATTTTTATACGTTATTTGATTACTTCCTGACATATCCCATGGAATGCCTATCGCCACTCAAAGCATTCCTTACTTGTGATAGAACAGGACCAAAACCACAGTGTCGTACTGATAAATGGACAGTAAACACCGCATGATTCATAGGTTCATTAAAAGACGGTGTGATATTCATAAACATACACAAAGTACTACACAATTCCTAATGGCCCCCAAAACTTTGGGGCCAGGTACTGCACTGTCCAGCACAGCACATTACTGTGGCTGACTGTTAAAGGGCTCTTTTACCACGTGCCTTAGCAGCATAGTTTTGCATTGAGCTCGTCTAATGGCCCTTGTGTTTGGCTGTTCAAAGTCAGCAGACAGCCATTCCACCTCCATCTTGGTGGCAACTCTCCATCCCGGTGGCAACTCTCCATCCCAGTGGCAACTTTGCCTTACAGATGTTATGCAGGACACAACAGGCATCTATAACCACTGGGATATTTTTCTCCTTAAAAACTAATTGAGTGAGTAAACACTGCCAGTGACCCTTCAGTCTAACCAAAGCCCATGCAACTGTCATTCTGCATCTGCTGAGCCAGTAGTTGAAGCTTTCCTTTGAGCTGTCAAGGTTGCAGTGTACAGCTTCATGAGCCAGGTGAGCAAGGGGTAGGTTGGATCCCCCAGGTTCACTACTGGCATTTCAGCATCACCAATGGTAATTCACTGGTTAGGAAAGAATGTCCTTGCTTGCAGCTTCTGTTTTCTTAAAGATGCGAGCGTTATGCACCTTCTCTAACCAGCCCACACTGATCAGTGAAGTGTGTCCAGTGATCCACCAACTCTTGCATAGCCATAGAAATGTCACCCTTTCAGTTGCTGTACTCTGTGGCAAGGCAGGCTGGGGAAAAAATAGGTATGTGCTTGTCATCTGTTGTCCCACAGCGGTACAGGAACCCCATAGCTGCAAATCCATCCATGATGTCTTGCACATTGCTTACAATCACAGTCCAGTGTAGCAGGATATGATTAATGGCCCTACACACTTGCATGATATTGGCTCCCACTTTGGGTTTTCCAAGTCCAAAATGATTCCCACTGACTGGTAGCAATCCAGTGTTGCAAGCTTCCAGAGTGTGATTGCCACTCACTTCTCAACTGTCGATGTAGCTCTCATTCAGGTGTTCCTGTACTCGGAGAGCTGCGACAAGCACGGCACGCAGATCCAGGAATCAACAGCCACTGCTTTTCATCCCAAACCTCCATTACAATGTGATCCCACTAGTCAGTGCCCATTTCTTGGGCCTGGAAGCAGCACTCCATTGTTTGCGTTGCTCCATGGATGCCATCCTGGTTGAAAAACACTGCGAGAAGGACTTTGGGGTGAGCAGTACCTTATTAGACAAGAGGGCATCTTGTTAGTTGGGATTAGGCTCAAGAATGCATGTTATGATTTTATTTTATATATAACCCTTTGTTTCCAGTATTTCTGTTTGCTAGCATATGACTCTCTGTTCTTTGTTAAATAAACTTATCTTTGCTTTCTCTATAAACACTAAGTGCCATGTATTAAGCAAGGCTGTATTCTGCTTCTTTGGGAACAGAGGATCTGCTGATTCCCAGGGTGTCCAGTGGATAAGGGTCTGGATACCACAGGCAGATGCTCAGGAGTCTTCAGCTTTCTGTGTTTGTCACCTAATATCGCTGTTCAAAATCCTACTCAGCAAACCATGTACACAACACCGTAGGTCTGCATGGTGCTTTACATTGAGACAAGCAAGAAGACAGGTCCCTGCCCTCTACTGCTTGTATTCCAAATTAACAGTATATAAAGATGTTGGGAAGGGATGGGGGGAACACAAGATACTTTAAAATTTGTTCTGAATTGCCTTTTATTGCAGGTCTTTCATTGTTTTATAACCCTTGCCTCCTTTGCAAACTAGATACCATTAACTTGGGTTTGAATAGAGACTGAGAGTGGCTGGGTCATTATACATATTGAATCTATTTCCTTAAGTTAAGTATTCTCACACCTTCTTGAAAGCTATCTAAATGGGCCATCTTGATTATCACTACAAAAGTTTTTTTTTTCTCCTGCTGATAATAGCTCATCTTAACTAATTAGCCTCTCACAGTTTGTATGGTAACTTCCGACTTATCTGTATGGATATATATATATCTTACTATATGTTCCATTCTATGCATCCGATGAAGTGGGCTGAGCCCACGAAAGCTTATGCTCTAATAAATTTGTTAGTCTCTAAGGTGCCACAAGTACTCCTGTTCTCCTTGGCTCCTTGCCATTTGAGGTTTCTTTGGATTAAAATTCATCCCTGTTAGCACAAGGTGTATGTCCCACTTAAGCCCTCAAATTGATGCCTAAATGGCAAATAATTGGTGCATAGACCTCACGTTAGGCTGGCACTGTGCACTCTGGGAGTTTCACCTGTTCTGAACATAGATTGGAATAAAATATCCTGCATGGATACATCTCTTCAAACAAGGAAATAGCCTATTGCTGGAGATCTAACATTCCTGACTGCTCAGAATCTACAGGAAGAACAAAAATGATATGGAAGTTCTATGCAGTGCATAGCGATTGACTACTTGCATGTCCCAGGGGCGTATTGCAGTGCACCAGTTCCTCTGTGTTCTTTGTTGATTTATTATTTTATTAACAGAACCATGTTTTAGTAACAGAAATCTTACCGAACTTGTTTTACAACTTAAATATAGGTAATCTTAGTATTATACACACATATACAATTATAAATTGGCCTATGGAAGTCCCTCAAGCTGTATTGATGAGACATGCTACCAGTCACTTTCTTCAACTTTGTGGTGTTGATCACATAATGTGATTGATGTTTTTCTACTCTTCTTTTTCCTCTTCTAACATGTCAGTTGGTAGCACTGGTTAAAGTCTTTCATTATCTCATTATTAGGTTCAAACTTCTGTTTTTCTTACAGTTAGATGTGTAACCTGTTTATTAATTGTCCAATCAAAATTCTATGTGACATTAAGTTTATGTCCTTTTTCCTACTGTCTGTTTTCCTTATTTTAATATCTGAAGTTTGAGTTTAATTTGGACTACTGTTAGTAATATATCAGTTTTGGTCGGCTGATGACCCTATTCCAGCAAACTCCAAAATATTCTGCCAGATTTCTAAGTAACTATCTTTTTTTCCCCTTCTCTCCTGTAGAATTTTGTTAATTTTTCTAGTACCAGAATTTCCCAAACTTTTTGAACCAGTCAGTTGTTTTAGGGGAGTCTCTTCTCTTCCCCATCTCACTCTGGTAATTCTTGAAGCAACAAGGAGGTGAATGATCAGTTCTTTATGGCTTTTATAAGACAGAATTTTCAGGACAATTTAATAAAAATACCAACAGGTTCTCTGACAGCTGACACTTATGGAGTCTCCATCAGCTTTCCAGAATGGCTTATTTTTTTTTACTTATCCAACACATATAGATAAATCCTCCCATTTCACTACATTCTTTCCAGCATTTCCTAGTCTCTGTACCATAAATTAATTTAATTTTAAGCGGCGTTACGTACCAGTGATAAAGGACTCTAATGGAATTTTTTAATTAATGTGAAAACAATGAGGAGTCCTTGTGGACCTTAGAGACTAACCAGTTTATTTGGGCATAAACTTTTGTGGGCTATAACCCACTTAATCAGATGGATGGAGTGAAAAAAGGTAGGCAGGTATAAATGTACAGCACATGAAAAGATGGGAGTTGCCTTACCAAGTGGGGGGTCAGTGCTAACGAAGCCAATTCAATCCCTCCCTCCCTCCCACGGCTACCCCTCTGAAACCTTAATTAATGTGCTTATTGAGGTGTAGGGACCATTGCTTGTTATGTTCTTCCATTCCTCAGTTTTGGAGTCTATACCTACATCAATTTTCCATCTTTTCATGAATGTGGTTATTTCATCTAAGTAATAGTTAGAAATTACTTTGTATATAGTAGAAAATAAACCTTTATGTTTCATGCAGTTTTTCCAAATCTGTCCATTTTCTGCTTAGATTTGCCTTTTTGTGAGGGTGGATTGAAAAAACGTCTCAATTGCTGGTATTGATATACTGGAATTATGGTGTCTTTTGAAAGTTGTATTTAATCAAGTGATCTACGTGTATTGTTTCTAAACAATTGGCCAAATTTTGATATACCTATAAGTTCCCAAATGTCAAAACTTCCCAGGATTTTGGATGGGTTAAATTCTATATTATCTACTATGGGCATTAGAGGTGATATGCATGGGAATAACTTTCTATATACAATATCCCAAGTTTCTATTGTTGCTTTAAAAACAGGGTAGTTATAAATTGATTTTGACCTATGAGTTGTCTTTATCCAGGAGAGCATGTGGAGTTTGGCTGCAAACTAGTAGCTTTGTTCTATCTCTACCCAATGCTTATTGGGGGGTTGATGATATCCAGTACATCGGATTTCTAATATGACTAGCTTGGTAATAGTTCTTAATGTTTGGTAAAGCCAGTTCTCCTTTTGCCATAGTCTTTGTAAAGTAGATTTCTTAACCCTGGGTTTCTGATTTCCCCAAATGAATTTGTTTATCACGGATTGCTATTGAGAGAGTTTGGAAAAGGAAATTAATTCAGGGTAAGATATTCATTTTAACTGTAGCAATTTCCCCTAACCATGAAATTTCATATTTTGACCAATTTTCCATGTCTGTTTTGATTTTCTTACTCAAAGCAATATAATTAAGATTATATAAGTCTTGCCACCTTTTAGAAATGTGCATTCCCAGATGTCTTACTGAAGTAGTTACTCATTTATATTTCTCTTATATTTTTCTACGGAACGGAGCCCACATAGACACCCAGGGGTTCTGACTTGTCCTAGTTTATTTTAAATCTTGACATTTTGCCAAATGTTAAGATTTTCTCTTGAAATTCTGGTGGGGTCTGAGCTGGATTCATAACAAATGCCATGACATTGTCTGCATATCAGGCTCATTTGTGTTTCCAGTTCTCTATTGTAATTCATTTATATTAGGATTATTTCTGGTCGATTGGGCGAATAACTGCATGACCACAGCCAAAAGAAGGGATGGTATTAGGTATCCTTGTCTATAAAAGGGGGGAATTTTCTGTTAGATATCCATTTGCTCTTATAGTAGAATGTAGATTGCAATATAAGATGGAAATCCAATTTTGAAAGTTAGGACCAAAATCTAGTGTATCTATAGTATCTTTTACCAATGGCTACTTTCCTCTGTGAACAGCTCTTTCTGCATCTAGTGAAAAAGTTTGATGGGGTTCATTGATAGAGTCTGCAAATAAGAGCAGTTCTAGAAGTCTGTGAATGTTGTCCATTAGCCCCCTATTTTATACGAACCCTCTCTGGCTTCTGTTAGTATATGTAGGTAATAATTTTTTCAGTCTGTTTGCAAGGACTGCAGCATAAATGTTTGCAGCTTGATTTAATAAGAAGATGGGCCTGTAAGAGGCTCAGTTGAATGAGTTCTCACTAGGTTTTTAGGATAATTACACTTTGTGCATCTCTCCAAGCATCAGGGATCTTTTTTTTTCTTTTGATAATTCATTGAAGACATCTGTTAGTTGTGCCCTAATATAATATGGGGTGAACATCTGCCATAGTTAAAGAAAGGCAAATGGGACCTTTGTTGCACCAAGCTCCTCACTTCTGCCTAGATGGGAGATGGAGTCTATTACCACCATGGCTTTTTATGTTATTTTGAAATGATATACTCATGGTGAGCATAAGGTGAGGTGTAATGGCTCTTGCCTGGCTTATGCTTGGAGAAGATGTTGTTAGGTTAAGAAATGCTCTTTGTTTTCCTGTTTTGACTCTTTGTGAAGGTGTCAGTGTTTTATTGCTTGATCGTGGCTCTGTTCATTTAATCATGTTGGGTTTTTTCTCATTTCCCCTTCCACTCCCTCATTAGCATTCAGGTTTGTTAGATGCTGCAGTGGTCTGTCCCGGAGTGCCTCTTTCTGTCCCTTGTGGTTTAATATTTCTTAGTGATGGGCAAACAAACTGACCTAACAAACCTTCATGTACAATTCAAATGGAACCTGGCATCATTTCTACATTTAGAATAAACTCAGCTAACTTTTGATTTTAGGAAACTGTCAGGTAGATAGCCCTGGAGACTGAAGCACACTGTTTTCCCATGAAACAGGTAGCTCATAGGCACTGGTAGTCATCCATGAGCAGCACAGAGAGGTTAGACTGCGAGTCTCCTCTCAAGGCCCACTGAATTTTTGGCAACAGGTAGGTACAAATCCTATAGACCAGGAGCCCAGGGGAAAAAGATGAAGTGCTATCTGAACAAGCAAAAGTATCAGGTTCCTTTTCTGTCAGACAAGGACAACAGTGGTGACTAGGCACAGGCTGAGTGATATGGGGCACAGTGGCACAAAGCTGCCAGTGGGAGGGAAGGATGCCCAGAGGGGCTAAGTAGGAGTGGAAAAAAGAGAATTGAACTGTCCAGGGTGTGAGGAGGAGGAGAAGGGGCTGACCAGGGTCATAGCGCTCAGCTGTCAGAGGGGATATGTCTTGAAGTCAGTCGGACAAGAAATGGTTTGGGACAGGCGATGGGCCAGGGAGAAGTGCGTTATTGAGTCTTAGCTTCCATTAATGTTCTGATCAGAGGTCAGTAATGACAGCAGGAGTTGGAAAAGAGTGAGCTTTTCAGCTATAGTCAGGCAATTCACAGGAAGTAATTTTTGCCCCAAACACCAGCCACAGTTCAGCTTTTCAGTCAAACCACAATAGGCTGCCTAGAAATTTTTAGGTTTCAGAGTAGCAGCCATGTTAAAGTCTGTATCTGCAAAAAGAAAAGGAGGACTTGTGGCACCTTAGAGACTAACCAGTTTATTTGAGCATAAGCTTTCGTGAGCTACAGCTCACTTCATCAGATGCAAGCTTATGCGCAAATAAATTGGTTAGTCTCTAACAAGTCCTCCTGTCCTTTTTTAGAAATTTTTAAAGTCTTGCAAATTTACTGCAGCTGCTGCAAGACATTTTTTGACTTTAAGAGGGAGGTTAAGTCTTGCCTGCTACAGGATGCTGCAAGTTAATTCAATGGCAGTTATTTCTGCCACAAAGGCAAATGATTAATTTGCCAAAATAGGATTAATAGCAAAATAAACCACAGTTTGATTAACTGGTCCTGCAAAACAGCTTGATTTAATTTTAGGAGAGAAATGGCTTCTATAATACTTTGCTGTAGCTTTGCAATTACAAACTTAGCTGTTTGTACCAGTCAGGTCATTGAATTAGCAAACCAATCCTTGACTTACTCAGAATGTTTAAGACAGAGTGCATATCTACACTGCGAAAACATGAGAGCTGGCTGGAAATTTTCCAGTGGGATGTTTTTTGGTTGGAAAATGCTGATTCTTCAAAAGCAAAATGCTGTGTGGAAATGTGTAGATTTCAACAAAATTTCTTATTGAAGGGAGGGATAGCTCAGTGGTTTGAGCATTGGCCTGCTAAACCTGGGGTTGTGAGTTCAATCCTTGAGGGGGCCATTGAGGGATCTGGGGCAAAAATTGGGGATTGGTCCTGCTTTAAGCAGGGGGTTGGACTAGATGATCTCCTGAGGTGCCTTCCAACCCTGGTATTCTATGATCTAGAAGAAGAAAAAAGAACAGATGTTCCAAGAAGGTTGAAACTGTCCATTTAGAACTGTACAGGATGGAACCTTTTGATTTTCTGTTTCAAAATGACTTTTGGTTTCAGTTTTTTGAAATAAAATATTTCAAAAAATTGCAATCAGAATGAACCATTTTGCTTTTATTAAAATGAAACATTTAGAGCCACCTGCAATAACTATTTTTAGGACTCTTGTTTTGCAGGAAATTTTGAATTATTTTATTTTTGCTCTGCTTTGGGATGGAAAAACCTCTCGAAATTGTGGCATGTCCTGCAAAATGGAAAATCTGTTTCTCACTTAGCTTTAGAAAATGCATCTTGTTGGAAAGCATGTGAATTAACACGATGAGAAACACAGTTTTGCCCTTAGCATGTACAAGGACAATCGTGTTTAAAGCTGTTATTTGCTGGTCATGGTTAATCCTAGGGTTGAACTGAATTTAAATGGGGAGCAGTGAGTATGGGTGTTCAGATGTATCCTAATTTTTGTTTGCTGCTTTGACTGACATTACATATAGAACAGGCCTCCATATCCTGTTAGCAACAATAACCGACTCCTTTATCAGTTGTTACCTTTAGTTTAGAACTCTGTAAGATGTAAGAGTAGTTCACATTATTCCTTCCAATGTACACTAGCTTTCTTTTGTCAACTTACTAGGATGTAGTTAAATCTTCTTTCTTTGCACTGTGTGCGAATGGCTTCATGAGCCAGGGTAAATAGTACATAGGCAGGTTCTCCTACGATCCCACTGTAAGCAGAGTCAGGATGAGCTCCACCCTGACATCTAGTGGTGAGTTGTGGCAAGTTGTGGAAAAGAACTTCAGGGGCTGGTATAATTTGCATAGGCACACCCACCCTGCCTAGTATGAACCCATAGCTGCCCAAATACTCACTTTGGCTGCTGTGGGATTCCCAGTGTCTCTGTTATTGGGGCAGGAAGAATAAATTGTTATTATCCTGATTATGTGAATCAAGGACAGTGGAACTGTACTTGGCCTTTTGTTATGATGGAGGGACTCGCCATCAACTAAGTAGCACTCGCTATGCAAGGTACATGGGTTCCAAAACTCTGTGAATTGAAAGAGGCTGGGGATAGTTATTAGTACCTGGTGCTGTAGGCCTTTTGTGAGGGCCTGAAACATCAATTGCACCTCTGTCTCTCTCCACTGTGGAATATCAGAGCTAATTTTGGGCCTATTAGGAGTCTAGCTACAGGTGCTGAGCTGAATTTGCTTTGGGCTTATGGGGCACCAGCGCTGAGGCTCCCACTACCACAAGCTGAAATCACTTAAGAGCTAAAATTACTGAGCACTGTGTTAAGTAGTGGGGAGCCTGAAGATATATTGCTGGGCAGGGAGCGGAGGGGAGCAGTTCGTGGGATGGCTGGAGTGGCCCGTGGACCAGCTGGTGGAGCAGTTCATGGGATGGCAGAAGCTGCTTGTGGGACGGCGAGCGGAGCGGAGCAGCTCGTGGGACGGTGGGAGCTGCTTGCGGGACGGCTGGTGGAGTGGGGTGGAGCGGAGCGGAGCAGAGCAGCTTGCGAGATGGCTGGCGGAGCAGATCAGAGAGAAGCCCTTTGGAGCGGCGGGGCAATCCGCTTTGGATCATGGAAGGTGCCCCTGCACGCGCACACACTCCCCAGACTGGGAATGAACTTTTGAACTCTGGGGCTGGGCTTTTGGGTTGTTGGACTTTTGGGACTTTGGGTGATCTTTGGGTTGTTGGACTCAAGAATCAGAGGGAAAGGACATGGCCCAATCTGCTGGGGTGGGTCTTTGCTCATGTTTTGGTTGATGAACCCTAGTTGTGATGTTTTCCCAGTTTAATGCTGATGTCGTTTACCTCATGTTATTAAAGATTTTCTGCTACACCGAGACTCTGTGCTTGTGAGAGGGGAAGTATTGCCTCTTTGAGGCGCCCAGGGGTGTGTGTAAGATTTTCCCAGGTCACTGGGTGGGGGCTCGAGCTGGTTTTGCATTTGCTTTGTTGAGAGGGAACCCCTGTGTACTGAACCCGGCCCTTGCTGCTATCAGCTCGGTCTGGCAGAAGGGTTACACCACTGAGGACAGACACACCATTAATGTCAACATCATTTGGTGGGAGCAGAGCTCCACTCTGTTTCCTCTGGAGTTTTAAAAATTCTTGTATCCTACACCCTTCGATGCCACCTGATATGGTCTATGAGTCTCCCACAATGATCCATTAATTCCTGTATCACCATACAATAGTACCCCTTCCTGTTGATGTACTGTCATGACTGGTGGGAACAAGGATGGGATGGGAACACAGGCTTCATGAATGGCTCTGGCACAGTTTGGGAAACCAAAATGTTTATATACATTGACAAACTCTAGAATATTCGGCCACTCTCATCACATGGCCCTGCAACAGTCTTGCAGACCCCTGCAAATCTCTACCACAGAATCACCCACTGTGGACATATTGACCCCAAACTGATTCCCCATTGACCCTGTAGCAGTTCATGGTATCCAGCTTCCACAGGGCAACTGCCACTCACTTTTCCATGATAAAAGGGCTCTCTTTCTCGTGGTATGACAACCGCAGGGTTGGTATAAGCATTGCACAGAGTTGCAGGAAAGTCTCCTTCCTCATCCTGAAATTCTGCTACTACTGCCAGTCTAAAGAACAACTGAGTTCCACCAGTCTGTGGGTTTGGAGAAGACCCAAAAGCAGTGATTAGCCCACTGTAATTCATTCAGGAGTAAAGCACAGAGCCATCGGCTCAGCTAGTGGTGGTACCCTATTACCTGGTCTGCGAGCTCTGTGAAGTGCTGGTATCAGTGTCTGATTCTCTGCAGGCACTGCTGGGACACCCTCTGCTTTCTTCCCACAACCACCTCAGATCCGTCATGATGGTTTCTCAAATGCTACAGCATAAGCCTTCTTTGACTGCTCTGCCTGACCTTCATGTTGTGGAAACAGTTTGGAAATAGCAAGAGCTCCAGTGGATTGATGGGAGTTTCCCAGGTGCTTATGGGTATTTGATCTCTCTTCCCACAGTTCCCCTGAGCAGCAGTCAGAAGACCTTTTGAAATCACTCACAAGGTACTGCTGCTGGGAGTTGTACTGGAGACTCTGGGATATGTATCCACACAGGGTTGTACGACTGAATTGGTTTAGACCAGCCCACGTGTGGACATGGAACAGAAATTCGAAGCTTCTTAAACTGAGCCAGCTTGGTCAGTGTGTGTGCATTTAACTGTTTATATCCAACTGGTTAGACTGAACAGTTCAGTTGTCTAATGCAGACCTATCCTCAGAGTCCATGGTGCGTTTGCAGTGCTGGAAGTTAGAACTCCCTCTTTTTACATGTAAACTGAGTCAATTTGATACAGAACTCATTGAGGAGCAATAAACATGGAGTGCTATCATGCCATACTTACAGAATCATTTTTCAGAGTAGACTGCACTCTAAGCCTCTCCCATTCTGTGGTGGGTGCCAAACTCAGATTCTCAAAGCGAGGAATACATCTCAGAACCTGGGATAAGCTGCATTGCTTGAGGTTTTCTATGTCTTCTTTAATGTATTCCTGAGCATAATGCTATTACTGGATGCATGAATTAGGAAGGCCAGAGAATGCGAGACTCGTTAATCAATTGATACTAAATCAGGGCTTGTTCCAATGCTCAATGAAGACAATAGGAGTCTTTCCATTGTTTCAGTGGACCTTGGATAAGGCCCTTATGTATCTCCCACAAGCCCTTTCATGTAGTTCATGGTTCCCTCAGATTACAAAATTAATCCCTGTGATGGCTGCAATAAAACTGGATTTTCTCTAGTTTGGTGGCATAAGGGAGGGTGACACAGGGCATATTCATTTTATCACAGGCTACTTTCCTGGAATGCAACATACAGAGGAGGAAGGGCTTTTATTAGGCAGGGGAATAAGGTTTCTAATTCTTCTGCCAGTATCCAGTGCAACTTTGTTAAAATGGTGAATTTAGTCAGTACAAGCATGAATTGAACCACAGCATTAGATATATAGCCCAGCACTGGGAGATCAGACCCTTTAATACTAAAAAGAAGTTTCAATCCTTTGAGGTCTTTCTGAGGTTCCATTCCCGCCCCGTCCCCCTGCCAGTCTCTATCTATTTTGCAAGGGTTTAGTTAGTCTCTTTAGTGTCTCTTTTATAACACAGCTGGAAGCATTAGTAATGAATGTAAAGCATGGGGAAATATGCTGGTTTTTTTATGAGTTGAGCATGGTCCCAGAAGAATAGCCAGAGTGAGCCATTGATTTAGGGTATGCTCCTGTATAATTTTTCCATTGGTGGTTGCATGTTTAAATAATAAATGTGATGCATGCTGGACAAAATTTGAAAGCCTGAATATGTTTCTGAGTCTTTGCCAATTGAAATGGGAAGCTCTGAAGCAAATGAGGTTTGACACATGGCTGGAGCATTATGGCTCAGTATTGCTTTCTGAATGTGCTGAGCATAGCCTCTCCTCCCCTCTCATTCCCTTTCTTCATTCTCTCTTCCCATTCAGCCACACGTTCCTTCTCCTTCTTCATTCAGTCAGGGCCCCTCACGCATTGGGAACCCTAAGCCTCTACTTTGCTGTAACTGATGAGTGTAAGTGACAGTTCCATCAGGTGGCTAGGAGCTTTGCTGACTGCAAGAACTGAAGGGCTGGGGTTTATAGTAAAGATGATGATGTCTGCACACCTGACAGTTTTCAGACTGGAATCCTAGTTAGGCTCTTTGCCTGGTGGGTGAAAAACAGGTATGTGAGCAGGCATTTGGTTGAGCTGCCAAACAAAAGAAGGGAAAGGGGACAACTCTGCTTGGTTCCTCTCTCTAGGAAATGGACAAGGTGCCTGTCACCTTGGTATCAAAGTGCACATTGTTGCAGCGTTCCTGTGCGTTGAATTCAATCAGTTCAATTTTGTATCTGTGGTGTAAATTTTGTCTCTAATTTAAACCTCTGGAAGGCACAGAAGAAAGGACTTTGGAATGCCAAGGGCGGTTTAGGTTGGACGTTAGGAAGAAACTTCCTAACTGTCAGGGTGGTTAAACACTGGAATAAATTGCCTGGGGAGATTGTGGAATATCCATCACTGGAGATTTTTAAGACCAGGTTAAGGCAAACACCTGTCAGGGATGGCCTAGATAATACTTAGCCCTGTCTCAGTGCAGGGGAATGGACTAGACGATCTCTCAAGGTCCCTTCTAATCCTATGATTTTATGATCTGCCTATTAGGCTTCTAAAAAAACATATGCATTCTTGTTTTGAGAGTTCAGCGGTCTTCATGACCCTAATGCTCTGCATACGTTCTACACCAGAGGTTCTCAAACTGTGGTCCGCGAGCTCCATTCAGGTGGTCTGCGGATAGCTCCCTCTAAGGTGCGCACCTGGGCGGCTGCACACAAGAGAATGAAGGACCACCCATGTAATCAGTGGAGCCGTGCAGGTGTGGCTCCACAAATTAGGTGCCTGGACCCTGGAGAAGACGCATATGTAAGGTGAGGTGGTGGCCTTGGGGGGAATGGGGGTAGATGGGAGGGGACAGTGGGGTGAGAAGAGGGGGTGGGGGAATTTGGGATGTGCAGGGCTGCGGCGGCCAGAGAAAGAGGCAACTTTCCCCAGCTCCAGGCAGGGCTGTCCCTAGCCATTTTGGTGCCCTATGCAGGCCCCCCGCCTCCACGGGGCGGGGGACTGGCCCCAGGCCTCCATGGGAGGCAGGAGCAGGCTTGGAGGGTAGGGGAGAAACCGCCCCCCAGCATGAGCCGACGGAGCGGAGGAAGTTGAGGCCGGGTCGCTCCACTTCCTGCCGCCCGGTGAGTGCAGGGGGGCGGTTTCTCCCCTGCCCCCCAAGCCTGAGGGCTGCAGCATGGGTCGGGCCTGCACTCACTGGTACGGCGGCGAGTAAGTACAGCGACTCGGCCCCAGCCCGCTCTGCTCCCCTGGCTCCCAGCCTTGGGACTGGGGGGCAAGGGGGACCCACCCCCCAGCACTCACTGGTATCATGGCTGGGAGCCAGCAGCGAGGAGTGGGGTGGGGCTGTGTCGCTGCACTTACCTGCTGCCGTGCCGGTGAGTGCAGGCCCAACCCCTGCTGCAGTCCTCAGGGGAGTGGGGGCAGGGCAGGGGTGGAGCAGGGGTGGGAAGAGGCAGGGCTGGGGCAGAGAGGGGGTGGGGGCTGTGTGGAAGGGGTGGAGCAGGGGTGGGAAGAGGCAGGGCTGGGGCAGAGAAGGGGCAGGGGCTTTGTGGAAGGGGTGCGTGGGGGCAGGGCAGGGGTGGAGCAGGGGTGGGAAGAGGCAGGGCTGGGGCAGAGAAGGGGTGGGGGCTGTGTGGAAGGGGTGGAGCAGGGGTGGGAAGAGGCAGGGCTGGGGCAGAGAAGGGGTGGGGGCTTTGTGGAAGGGGTGGCGTGGGGGCAGGGCAGGAGTGGGAAGAGGCAGGGCTGGGGCAGAGAAGGGGTGGGGGCTTTGTGGAAGGGGTGGCGTGGGGGCAGGGCAGGGGTGGAGCAGGGGTGGGAAGAGGCAGGGCTGGGGCAGAGAAGGGGTGGGGGCTGTGTGGAAGGGGTGGAGCAGGGGTGGAAGAGGCAGGGCTAGGGCAGAGAAGGGGCGGGGGCTTTGTGGAAGGGGTGGAGTGGGGGCAGGGCTGAGGTGGAGCAGGGGTGGGAAGAGGCAGGGCTGGGGCAGAGAAGGGGTGGGGGCTTTGTGGAAGGGGTGGTGTGGGGGCAGGGCAGGGGTGGAGCAGGGGTGGGAAGAGGCAGGGCTGGGGCAGAGAAGGGGTGGGGGCTGTGTGGAAGGGGTGGAGCAGGGGTGGGAAGAGGCAGGGCTGGGGCAGAGAAGGGGTGGGGGCTTTGTGGAAGGGGTGGAGCGGGGTCAGGGCTGGGGTGGAGCAGGGGTGGGAAGAGGTAGGGCTGGGGCAGAGCAGGGGCCATGGGGAAGAGGTGGAGCAAGGGCTGGAGCAGCATGCATCTGTGCAGGGCACCAGGAAATTTGGTATGTATTAATACCGGGGAGGAGGGAAAACAGCGGTGCATATCTCTCTGTAAGTGTTATAGAGGGCAAACAATTTATGAGTTTAGCCTGTATAAGCTTTATACAGGGTAAAATGGATTTATTTGGGGTTTGGACCCCATTGGGAGTTGGGTATCTGAGTTCTGGAGACAGGAGCATTTCTTAAACTGTTTTCAATTAAGCCTGCAGCTTGTGGGGGGTGTGGTTCAGACTTGGATCTGTGTTTGCAGAAGGCAAGTGTGTCTGGCTCAAACCAGGCATGGGACTGAAGTCCCAAGATTGCAGGGAAAACAGGCTCAGAGGTAGTCTAGGAACATCAGGTGGCAGTCCCAAAGGAGTTTCTGTGATCCAACCTGTCACATCTATCATTCTCAGTCAGTCCTCAGTGACTAGGCTATAGTGTCCAATGAAATAAAACAGATGATGTGGCTGGATGAACAGTCAGTACTTATTCAAGGGCAACCACCTCTTAATCCTTTAACTGTCTTTCATTAGAGATCATCTGTAATTCTCCTTTTGATTTGTGCAAGGTTTCAAAGACTCTAGGACATTCAGAAAAGAAAAGCAGTGTAAAGCACTGTTTATTTACACCAAGGATGATCATCTTTTAGCAAGGTGGATTAAAGTCTGACTAGTGTGAAATTTACTGAGAAATCCTGGTACATTAATATTTTCTTTCAGAGTAGAATAAAGCATTGAGCAGCCCAGTAAACTACCAGGACTGTGGCTTTACTCACATAATTATGGGATCTAATGATAATAAGACTGGAATGGTTCCCATCAGTTGAGCTGGGAACCAAAATTTGACTGGCTCTCTCAAGTTTAATGAAGTTATTTCTGGTTTCCTGAATGAGAATTTATGGGAACCATGGTTAGAAAATTATTCTGCACTTTTCCATGTCTCCAAACGCTATATCCAGATTACAAGGGCTTAAAATACTCCTTTCACCCTGAGTGCACTGTTTAGATCTTCCAACTAAACCCTGCAAGGGCTACCTGTCTTAAGTGCGTCAGTCTGGAATTCATGCCGACATAAGAATCTTTTCTGTCAGCCCCAATTCTTTAGGTTCTCCAGATTATCTGTTAATTTTTCATGTCCAGCTGTTCTCTAAATTCTGCACATCTCACTCTGTTCTAAATTTTGCTGATTTGTATTGGCTCATAGGGGCCATTTCACCAGCCAGAGATCACTAGAGCCTAGGGCAGCTCTAGCTATTCCCCATCTCTCCTCAAGAAGCCCCTGACATGCCCCAATATAACATTCCCCTTACCCTTGGGAAGGGAGTGCATGGAGGTCACCATGTTAGCTCTACACCAGCTGAGGATTTCACCACACCCGAGAGAATCTCCAGCTGCCTGGTTGGGCCCCTCATAGGTCAGTTTTAGTTGGTTCTTTTGCTTTAGAGTCATAGAGTTCAAGGCCAGAATGGTTCACCAGGTCCTCCAGTCTGACTCCTTGCACCTCACAGACCATCAACACCTCCCAGCACTCAGTGGTTAGGCTGACAAAGTTTGTCTCCATCAGCGTGTGACTGATGAGAGCCAGCCGGCAGCATTCTCTCCAGCATTCTCTCCAGGGTCTCTGAGCCCCTGCCCTCGCTATTTCTGGAGCCCACATAGTACGGGCACACTTTTCTTTTTTATTATTAGAAATGCTTCTCTGGCACATCATTAAATGGTCAGAATTCAACCCCCTGAGGAGGCAAGCAAGCACTCAGGAAGCTGCATCTTACCTGTGCCGTGGCACCATCTGACCACTTCCATAATGGCATAGTGTCCTTCCCATCACCCATCCCACCCTTCCACCTCCCTGCACAGCCTTCCCTCCCCTCTGCACTTCCTGCCTTAATGGGCCTGAACTCCACTGACACAGAAAATAGAGACACCTAGGTCTGCTCAAGGTGGGGTTTTTTCCCCTACAAAGATAACAAAGTACTTTATTCTTGCTGGACAGAAAACCTAATGAATGAGATCAACTCTGCAGTAGCAACACATTGGGTTTTAATTCCAGTGTAGTTTTACAGATGGTGCAATTGCAGCCTAGTGTACTGTGATGGAAAGCCGTGCCCTATTCCCTGTTTCCCCACTGGGTCAGAAGTAGAGTTTAAGGATGAATTATTGTAATCTTATAGCTAGCAAATGTTTATAGGCTTAATTATTTGTGTATATTTCAAATCTCTGATGGAAATGAAATCTATTGCTATGATGCATATCAGTGAACATTAAATCAATCTGCATTAGCACCTTTATTTCGCTAACTAATTAAGGCTAACTTGCGCCATGTAGGCATAGCCCTGCACAAGAGGCTAGGCCAAGCTACACCTCCCCAGAGGGAGTTCAGGGAGGGAACCCCATCGGGTGACTCTCAAAAATATTTTTCCTACAAAACCCCCCCCCAAGACGTTCTGGTTAAACTTGGATTATTGCTGTGCACATTGTAAGATGAGCTATTGCCAGCAGGAGAGTGAGTTTGTGTGTGTGGTTTTTGGAGGGGTGTGTGTGTGTGTGTGGGGGGGTGGTGGTGAGAAAACCTGGATTAGTGCTGGAAATGACCCACCTTGATTATCATGCGCATTATAAAGAGAGGTTTCAAAGAGGGATGGGCTATTACCAGCAGGAGAGTGAGTTTGTATGTGTGTCTGTGGGGGGGGGGGGGCGGGGAAGGGTGAGAAAACCTGGATTTGTGCTGGAAATGGCCCTCCTTGATGATCACTTTAGATAAGCTGTTACCAGCAGGACAGTGGGGTGGGAGGAAGTTTTGTTTCATGGTCTCTGTGTGTATATAATGTCTTCTGCAGTTTCCACGATATGCTATGCATCCGATGAAGTGAGCTGTAGCTCACGAAAGCTCATGCTCAAATAAACTGGTTAGTCTCTAAGGTGCCACAAGTACTCCTTTTCTTTTTTCTTTTTAAAAATATTAAAAAATCTCTTGGAAAGCAGCTGTGTAGCCCCACTGCAGTGTGGGATGGGACCATGGCTCTGTCTTGTTTCTGTCCCAGTTTGCACCCTTTGGGGGTACATGTAACCCATGCCGGTTTGGTGTGGCACTTAGTACAGTTAGAGTTTGATGAGCCTGCTACAGCTTTGGCTAAGACAGGAGTTCTCAACCTTTTTCTTGCTGAGGCCCCCCCCAACATGCTTTGCAAACTCCAGGGCCCAGCAGGAGCAGAGGGCGGGGGGAATTTGGAGCTCCTGGTGGGAGGAGGGGGGGAATGGAGGGAGATCCTTGGGCATAGGTATAGTATTACTTCTATTTTGGGGGGCAAGGGCTGGTGAGGCTCAAGCCAGCTCCACAGAGCAGGGTCCAGAAAGGGAATACCATCTCCACCCCCTGACTCACTTAGGAGGCCACCCAGCCTATCTTGGCTGTGGGGAGACACAACCAAAAAATATAACTCAAAGTGGGGACTCAGTTCAAAAAGTTTGAAACCTGCTCAGGGTGCAGGCAGGGGGTAACTAGGGGCTGTGTGTAGACGGGGGGCGGGGGTAGCTCAGGGTGCAGGGAGGGGGTAGCTAGGGGCTGTGTGCAGGCAGGGGGTAGCTCAGGGTGCAGGGAAGGGGTAGCTAGGGGCTGTGTGCAGGCAGGGGGTAGCTCAGGGTGCAGGGAAGGGGTAGCTAGGGGCTGTGTGCAGGCATGGGGGTAGCTCAGGGTGCATGCAATGGGTAGCTAGGGGTTGTGTAAGGGTGTGGGGGGGTGCTCCAAGTGCGGCTACCTGCTTCATTGGGAGGGTGTGTGTGTGCTGGGGCTCCCAGCTTCATTTCCCCCCCCCCCCCCGCTCCTCGCTTGGCGTGGGGGAGGTTTGCCAGCTTCAGCCCCACACCGCTCTAGCTACTGGTACATAGTTACCAGCCCCAATAAAACCCTAGATTGCAAAAGGATGGAATGAAACTCAGTTGTTTTCTTTTTATGTCTCTTCTTACCTCCTTCACCCCTCTTACCAAATCCTGCTCACTTATCAAGCATTTCTGTGGAGGGCAGTGGGACTATTCGGGTGAATGAAGGGAGCCCTCCTCTGAGTTTTTCTCTCTTTCTTTCATTCGCTCTTCATTTTTTCTGCCATGTTGGCTGAGCCCACTGCGATGAAAGCCACTTTAAACAAGATTTCCTTGGCCACAATTGGAAGTTATAATGTCAAGCACAACGCAGTGTTGGCAGCTTTCATGATTTTATAACAAGCATTGCGATTTTTGATGTTTGCCTTAGACTCCCTGCTCCTGGAGTCATGTGACATGAGCCTCTAATCTTTCATTTTTAAAAAAGAAACGTTTACTGGTTATGCTAAAAGCACAGAGGCTGAGAATGTTTTTCTTTACTTGTAATAATAGGATAGGGTGACAGAGCACATGTCAGTACTGTAGCGTATCGAGAGATCACAGGGCATTAAATCTATTCAGGCACCTCACATTGGGGAACATTTCTAACACACTTGTTTTGACTAGAGGGTATTTGTTAGAGTGGGAATAGGAGGCTTGCAAGGTTTTTAAATTACACTTGGTGGACTTTAACCAAATCCCGGGAGCAAGAAGATTGCTTTTCTGGCTGCAGAAGGCTAACAGACACAAATACCTTTATTTTAAAAGGAGAACAGCACCACCCTAAACAAGCAAAGGCAAGTCCTGCCCTCTGCACTGAACTGAGCAACAAGTTGGCTGCTGGTCTTTGCAGACTGCACAATACTTAGAGTTAAAGGCGCAATACACAGAAAACAAAGGCAGAGTGGCTGCCTGGCTAAATAAACCACAGTACATGTCTATGTCACTGTGTTTATATTACAGGACTCCTTGCTCAGATTTTACACATTAGCAGGGTAACAAGTCATATAGACGGACACTGGTGAATTGGACCTGTGCTCTCACATTAGATTAAATCCAAGCCTTCTTTGAAGTCAATGGAATGGACCAGGATTTAGCCCATTATGTTCCCGGGAAGGAAGGAGAAGAAAGCTGTTCACCATCATCCTTCTTTTCTCCCCTCCCACCAACCTCTGCCCCCTGCAAGCATCCCTGAGAAGACAGCTGGCCTGGTGGCCTCACACCACCTCAAGGCCACCTTGTTTTATTTGGGGTACAACTCTGCCCTCCTGTGGGCAAACACATTAACTCTGAGGAAGCTTTTCCCGAATATTTACTGATCGCTCTCTCAGTCAGTCTGAACTTCCCTTGACAGGTAGTGGCTGCGTCAAAAGCAAACAGGGTGTTTGCAGGAGCTCAGTCAAGAGCCCCTTTCCAAGTGGGGTTGAACAAAATGTGCTGGCTTCTCTTCCAGCATGTTGACACAGTCCCCTGAGCTTTGCCTGCCCTCATGCCCCGTTTCACCTGGACATGCACTCAGGAATGACATCACGATACAGCAAAGAGAGGAGTTTTGCGGTGGAGTTCTGCAGGTGGAGGAGGAGCAATTGTGACACCCTTGGGGTGAGTTTGTTACCTGCTTGTTTGTTTGTTTGGTGTGGGCTTTGTTTGCCTGCCGTGTGCCTGCTTGAGTGAAGTTTACAGAGTGCTCTGCTTTGGGGCTGTGTGGCAGCAAACAGAAGTACTTTTCAGGGAAGCGTGGGAGCCAGATATGCCTAACAAATGTACTTTAAACACAGGCCAATAAAAGCCCCCCCAAAACAATGCAGACAGAAGTCCGGCAGCAGAGTGGGGGCTATCCAGCTTATTCCATGAATGCAGCATGTACGATTACCTGTCCTGTGGGCAGAGGGCATATGTGTGCCTTTGGTGCAAGTCATTCATGGCCCTCAGAGACTTGAGTACGGGCTCTTGAGATCAGAGTGGCTGAACTGGACATAGGTGCCGACTCCATGGGTGCTCCAGGGCTGGGGGTAGAGCACCCCCTGGGTCTGGAGGAAGCCAGTGCCTATGGAACTGGAGGAGCTAAAGGACACGGAGAGGTACATAGAGGAGACTTTCTGGAACACAGTAGAGTGGTCCCACTCCGTGTCTGACAGGCTCTGTGCTCCTGAGGAGTATTAAAGTCTCAGGGAAGGAGAACATCAAGCTAGAGCAGAGGGAAACGATCCCATAGTTGGGACCTCCTTCCAGAAGATGTCATGGTGTCCTCTCACATAGAGGATACCTCTCCAGGGGAGGGGACTTCAGTTATTAGGAAGAGACAGGTAATAGTAATGGGGGATTCGATTATTAGAAATATAGATACTTCGGTTTGTGAAGACCGGGAGAACCACATGGTGAATTGCCTGCTGGGTGCGAAGGTTGCTGATCTCTTGAGATATCTAAACAGGCTTATGTGCAGTCCTGGGGAGAAGCCGGTGGTCATAGTACAGGTAGGTACCAATGACAAAGGGAAAGGTAGGAGAGAGGTCCTGGAGGCCAAATTTAGGCTGCTAGGTGAGAGATTAAAGTCCAGGATCTCCATGGTAACATTCTCTGAAATGCTGCTGGTTCCACATGCAGGGTCAGTTAGACAGGCAGAACTGCACGGACTCAATGTATGGATGAGATGATGGTGTTTGGAGGAGGGCTTTAGGTTCATTAGGATCTGGGGACCCTTTTGGGAAAGAAGGATCCTATGTAAGAAGGATGGGCTCCACCTAAACCAGAATGGAACCGGCAAGTAACATTAAAAAGGTCATAGAGGAGTTTTTAAACTAAGGGCTGGGGGAAAGCTGACAGGTGCGGAGAGCACACAGTTCCAACAGAGATATCCCTTAGGAGAGGATTTATTAAAGGGGATTCTCTATATCCTAGTAAAGAGGAGGGGATAGAAATTGACAAAGTACAGGTAGGAATTGAAGAGAAACAGTTGCATGAAAAAGAGTCCCATTCAGTTACATCACATGACAGCTTTAAGTCAGACAATTAAATATTGATGAATTTTGAAAGTTCTTGTATACAAATGCTAGAAGTCTAAATACTAAGATGGGTGAACTTGAGTGCCTGATATTAAGTGAGGATATTGATATAATACAGGGGAGGGCAAACTATGGCCTGCGGGCTGGATCCGGCCCATCAGGGTTTTCAATCCAGCCCACGGGATTGCCAGCCTCATGGCGCAGTGGGGCTAAGGCAAGCTCCCTGCCTGCCCTGGCCCCATGCCGCTCCCAGAAGCGGCTGGCACCAAGTCACTGCAGCCCCGTGTGCTGTCATCGCCTGCAGGCACAGCCCCCTGCAGCTCCCATTGTCCGGAAATGGGGAACTGCAGCCAATGGGAGCTTCAGGAGTGGTACCCACAGGCAAGGGCACCCCCACCCCCAGGAGCCACTGCCGGACATGCTGGCCACTTCTGGGAGTGGCAGCAGTGCGTGCCGCTGCCACCCCAGAGCCACTCGAGGTAAGCGGCGCCAGGCCGGAGCCTGCACCCTGAACCCCTCCTGCACCCCAATCCCCTGCCCTGAGCCCCCTAACCCCCTGCCTTGAGCCCCCAGCTGCACCCCTCCGGCACCCAACCCCCTGCCCTGAGCCCCCTCCCGCACGCCGCACCCCCTCCTGCACCCCAACTCCTTGCCATGAGTCCCTTCCTGCACACCACACCCCCTCCCACACCCCACACTCCCTCCCGCACTCTAACCCCCTACCTCAGCCCTGCATTCAAGGCCCTACATACAATTTCACCACCCAGATGTGGCCCTCGGGCCAAAAAGTTTGCCCACCCCGATATAATAGGTATCATGGAAACATGGTGGAATTATGATAATCAATTGGGCATGGTAATGCCAGGGTACAAAATGTATAGAAATGACAGGGAATTAATGTAATTAAATTTAATATCCTTGTAGGGAGATAATGGTATCATGGAAACGTGGTGGAATGATGATAATCAATGGGGCATGGTAATACCAGGGTACAAAATGTATAGGAATGACAGAGAATGAATGTGACGTTTAAATTTAAAAAGGGGAACTGCACAAAAATGAGGACGCTTGTAAGAAGGAAATTAAAAAGAGCTGTCCCAAGGGTTAAATGCCTGCAAGCAGAACGGGGATTAATTTAAAAACACCATAATAGAGGCTCTGATTAAATATATATCCCAACTCAGAAAAGATGGTAAGAGGACCAAAAGAATGTCATGGTGGCTAAACAGCAGAGTAATGGAGGCTGTCAGACGGCAAAAGGGCATCTTTTAAAATTTGGAAGTCAAATCCTAGTGAGGATAATAGGAAGGGGCACAGACTTTGCCAGGTTAAGTATAATAAGGCAGGCCAAGAAAGAATTTGAGAAGCAATTTGCTAAAGACACAAAAACTAATAGTAAGAAATTTGTTTAAAGTACCTCAGAAGCAGGAAGCCTGCCCAACAGGCAGTGGGGCCACTAGATGACAAAGTATGTTAAAGGAGCACTCTAGGAAGACAAAGCCATTGCAGAGAAGCGAGATGAATTTTTTGCATAGGTCTTCACTGCAGAGGATGTGAGGGAGATACCCACATCAGAGCCATTCTTTCTGGATGACAAATCTGAAGTACTGCCCGATGCTGATGTGTCAATAGAAAAGGTTTAAATTTAAACAGAAATAAGTCACCAGGACCAGACGGTATTCACCCAAGGGTTCTGAAGGAACTCACCTATAAAACAGCAGAAGTACTTGCTGTAGTATGTAACCTATCACTGAAATCCATCTCTGTACCAGATGACTGGAGGGTAGCTAATGTAATATCGATTTTTTTTTTTTAAAAAAAAGGATCCAGAGGTGATCCTGGCAATTACAGGCTGGTAAGCCTAACTTTAGTACCAGCCAAATTGGCAGAAACTATAGTAAAGAACAGAATTATCAGACACAGAGATAAATACTATTTGTCGCGGCGAAGCATCAACACGGCTTTTGTAAAGGGAAATCGTACCTCACTAATCTATTAGAATTCTTTGGGTCTGTCAAGAATCCTGTGGATAAGGGTGTTCCAGGAAATAAAGTGTTCCTGGATTTTCAGAAAGCCTTTGACAAGGTCCAACACCAAACGGGGGCGGGGAGTTATATCTCCACGTGGTGCCTTAGCACCAGCAATATTCAGAACCCGGGGCCCAACTCCACCAATATTTGAGGCCGGGTGTTGCCCCTGGTCCCACCTGCCACCCCCTGTGCCTCCCCCGAGTGTCCCCCGGCCCCCCCTTGCTGCTCCCCCCAGCCCCCGCTGCGCGCCTCCTGGGGCCCTGGAGCAGAGCATCCCTGCCATTGCCTCATCCGTGAAGATCCATGCTGCCTCCCTGCAGCAACTGCTGCCACAGGGTCCTAGTGCCCCCCCCATTTCCACTGCCAGGGCACACTGAGCCTGCCCTTCCACCTCAGACCCTGCCCTTTTCCGGCGGGACCCTCCACCAGCACAGGGGCCCCCCCACGCCCGCAGTCACCGCTCCTGCCCCATGCTGGGCAAGGAGGAAGCTCCATCCCTCACCCCCAGTGAGGCTACAGTCAGAGGCCACAGCAGGGGAGGAGATGCGGGCAGTACCCCCCGGCACCCAGCACGAGGGAGGCGAGGGAGATTCCTGGACCTGAGAGGGGCCCTAGGAGCACATGCAGTGACAGTGGTGGGGGTGAGTGTGCTGCTGGGGGGCGGGAAAGAGGGGCTCCTCCCCCAGAGCTCGCTGCTGCTGGCAGAGAAAGAGCTGGGGGGAGTCCTCCTCTCTGGCCCCTGTCCCGGAGCAGCCTGCCTGCACCCCAAACTCATCCCCAGCCCTGCCCCACCCCAGAGCCACACCCCCACAGCACCCTCTACCCTAGCCCTGAGCCTCTCCAATACCCCAAACACCTTATCCCCAGTCCCAGCCAGAACCCTCATCCCCCTGCACTCCAACCCTCTGCTCCAGCCCTGAGCCTCTCTAACTCCCCAGCCCCAGACAGAGCCCTGACCCCACACACTCCTACTCTCAGCCTGAGCCCCTCCCACACCCAAACCCCTCATTCCCAGCCCCAGACAGAGCCCTCACCCCCTACACCCCTACTCTTGTCCTGAGCCCTTCCCATACCCCAAACCCCTCATCTGGAGCCTCACCGAACAGCCCTCATCCCACAGCCCTGCACCCCCTCCCATCCCCAAATTCCCTCCCAGAACCTGCACCCTCTCCCGCCACACCCCTTCCCATCCCCAAACTCCCTCCCAGAGCCTGCACCCTGTACCCCAATCCCCTGCCCCAGCCTAGGGCCTGCACCCCAGACCTCCTCGCCCACCCAAACTCCCTCCCAGAGCCTTGGGCAGGTGGGGGGCGGAATTTGGGGGGGCAGAGTTTAGGCGGGGGCGGGTTGGTGGGGCAACAAACTTTCTACAAACCTGTCAGTCCTGACACCAAAGGGTCTTAAGCAAAGTAAGCAGACATGGGATAAGAGGGAAGATCCTCTCATGGATCAGAATCTGGTTAAAAGATAGGAAGCGAATGGTAGAAATAAATGGTCAGTTTTCACAATGGAGAGCGGTAAAGAGCAGAATCCCCCAAGGATCTGTACTGGCACCAGTGCTATTGTTATACCAATAAAATAAAAACCAGCAGGATCTTATTAAAGGGGAAAAGACATTTATTGTGAATATAGAAAGAATCATAGTAAGCAGTTAGTTATAGCTATAACATTCCATTCAATCTCATATTTACACACACACACACACACACACACACACACACACACGTACGTTCTGCAAGGTTGTTATCATAGTTACCAGCCTTAGAGTTGCTCATGCCAAGCCACTGGCCAGGTGGCCTGGACATGAGGAGGGAGCAGGGCCTTGTCAGATGCACATCTGATGCTCCTGGAAGTTGGTTTGCAGAATCAGACCCCAAAGTTCTCACTTTCTAGAGTCCATTTTTATAGGAATTTCTTCCTATGCCAGTCTATGGGAATTGCTTCATCATGCTGCTGCTGAATCAATCAGCAGATGGCACATTCCTGACGGCTCCGTGCTGCCAGATGTTATCGTGTTCTTTGGTTCTCCCATTCTTGAGGCTGTTGGGTGGATTCCAGTCTGCCCTCCGGGGGTCCTCTGGTTATTTCCACTTGATGCCTTCTTCAGCCGATGGACACTGCATTCTTAGGCTGGCACCTCCCTGATCATTCCGTTATTATCCACACCAAGCATCCATGCACATACATCCTCTATCTCTATTTTAATCACAATTGTTAACAAAGTGAGATGAATACAACAAAAGGGCGGGGAGTCTCTGGGTGCTGTTTCTGTTGTTACAGAGTATTGCTTTGAGTCTCTCTCTGTGTGAGTAGTTGTTACAAAGAATTGCTTTGAGAACAGACTCTGTCTTAGAATGTACTAACACAATTAGCAGCTTGCAATTTTCACACATAGAGGGAGAGAAACAGTACT
Organism: Natator depressus; assembly: GCF_965152275.1. Lineage (NCBI taxonomy): Eukaryota > Metazoa > Chordata > Testudines > Cheloniidae > Natator > Natator depressus. Next base: position 26,586,223 of record NC_134246.1, read on the forward strand.
AAAAACCAAGAGACCTCTTAATTAGTAATACCCTGGAATTTAAACTATGGGGAATCAAACTCATTTGTGATTTTAATACAGAACTTCTTTAATATGATCCAACACTATTCAACATAATCATAAATGATCTGGAAAAAGGGGTAAACAATGCAATGGCAAAGTTTGCAGATAATACAAGATTACACAAGATAGTTAACTCCAAAGCTGACAGCAAAGAGTTACAGGGTTTCTCCCAAAACTAGGTGTCTGGTCAACAAAATGGCAGATGAAATTCAATGGTGATAAATGCAAAGTAATGCACACTGGAAAAATTTTCCCAACTATACATATATAATGATGGGTTCTAATGTTACCACTCAAATAAGAGATCTTGGGAATCACCGTGGATAGTTCTCTAAAAACTTCAGCTCAGTGCACAGCAGCAATCAAAAAAGCTTATAGAATGTTAGGAACTATTAGGAAAGGGATAGAAAATAATACTGACAATATCATAATGCTACTATATAAATTCATGGGGTGCCCACACCTTGAATACTGAGTGCAGTAATTATACTAATTACACTTTTAAACTTGACTTGCCAGAGTTTATGCTCCTTTCTATTTTCCTCAGTAGGATTTGACTTCCAATTTTTAAAGGATGTCTTTTTGCCCCTAACCGCCTCTTTTACTCCATTGTTTAGCCATGGTTGCATTTTTTTGGTCCTCTCATTTAAAAAAAAATTATTTGGGCTATACATTTAGTTTGAGCCTCTGTTATGGTGATTTTAATAGTTTCCGTGCAGCTTGCAGGCATTTCACCCTTGTGACTGTTCCTATTGATTTCCATTTAAATAGCTTCCTCATTTTTGTGTAGTTCACCTTTTTGAAGTTAAATGCTACTGTGGTGAGTTTCTTTGGTATTTTCCCTCTTACATGAATGTTAAATTTAATTACATTATGGTCACTATTACTGAGCACTTCACCATATTCACCTCTGGGGCCAGATCCCATGTACCACTTAGGACTAAATCAAGAATTGCCTCTCCCTTGGGGGTTCCAGGACTAGCTGCTCCAAGAAGCAGTCATGAATGGTGTCTAGAAATTTTATCTCTGCATCCCATCCTGAGGTGACATGTACCCAGTCAACATGGGGATAGCTGAAATCCCCCATTATTATTGGGTTTTCTGTTCTTGTAGCCTCTCTAACCTCCCTTAGCATTTCACGATCACTGTCACCATCCTGGCTAGGTGGTCATTCCTACTGTTATATTCTTTTTATTCAAGCCTGGAATTTTTATCCCTAGAGATTCTATGGTACACTTTGTTTCATTTAATATTTTTACCTTATTTGACGCTATGCTTTCTTTAACATAGAATGCCACTGCCCCACCAGCATGGCCTACTCTGTCATGCCTATATATTTTATACACTGATATTACCTGTTGATTATCCCCATTTCACCAAATTTCTGTGATGCCTGTTATATCAATATCCTCATTCAATGTCAGGCCCCCCAGGATAGTTTTGTGGCCCCCTAGGGGGCAAATTTGTCTCTCTCATCCCTCCCTTGCACCCATGCATCCTTTATCCAAAATATTCATTTGGCACTGACGTTAGATAGGTGTTAACAAAATAAGACAAACCACAGAGTTTTTTGAAGTGTGATTTAAAATCCCTTCCCCTCTCCATTGCTCAATTTTCTGTCTCTTGATTCTTGTGAGGTTATCATTTCACTAGTTCTCCTGTTGTCATAGGCTTTGTCTAGATTAGCATTTGTACTCCTATTGTAATTGATTGCCAATTGCTTGTTAAGTGAGTGTAAATGCTAATCTAGACACTCTGCAAATGTTTGGTTTCAGAGTAGCAGCTGTGTTAGTCTGTATTCGCAAAAAGAAAAGGAGTACTTGTGGCACCTTAGAGACTAACCTATTTATTTGAGCATAAGCTTTCGTGAGCTACAGCTCACTTCATCGGATGCATTCAGTGGAAAATACAGTGGGGAGATTTATATACATAGAGAACCTGAAACAATGGGTGTTACCATACACACTGTAACAAGAGAGTGATCACTTAAGGTGAGCTATTACCAGCAGGAGAGCGGGGGGGGGGGACTTTTGTAGTGATAATCAAGGTGGGCCATTTCCAGCAGTTGACAAGAATGTCTGAGGAATGTGTGTGTGTGTGGGGGGAATAAACGTGGGGAAATAGTTTTATTTTGTGTAATGACCCATCCACTCCCAGTCTTTATTCAAGCCTAAGTTAATTGTATCCAGTTTGCAAATTAATTCCAATTCAGCAGTCTCTCGTTGGAGTCTGTTTTTGAAGTTTTTTTGGTTGAAGTATTGCCACTTTTAGGTCTGTAATCGAGTGACCAGAGAGATTGACGTGTTCTCCAACTGGTTTTTGAATGTTATAATTTTTGATGTCTGATTTGTGTCCATTTTTCTTTTACGTAGAGTCTGTCCAGTTTGACCAATGTACATGCAAATGTTTGTTTGTATCAGGACATGGGGGCTCAGCCTCCAGCAAACCATAAAACTTTGTGCTCCAGATCAAACATTTGTGGAGAGCCTTAGTTATCAACATAATTAGCATTTTTGAAATTAGCTCAAATTATAACAGGACTACCAACTCTAGTCTAGACAAAGACAAAGCATGAGTCCCCCAGGCTAAACAGGACCTGGATTTTTAATATAAAAAGAGGCAACATAAATGTTTCTTCCCTCCCCAAAAAACAAACAAAAACAAACATACAAACAAAAAAACACCCAGGTCCCCAAATCTTTGTGCCTCCTTTACACATCAGAAGAAAATCAAACAAAGGCACAGTCTCAGTTATTGCCCCTTTACAGATCACCTTTAAAAATGAAATTATCCTTTATATTCCTTATTCCCCCCCCCCCCCCAAATTAGGGAAACGGCCGACTTTGTGGGGCTGAAAGACTGGATCTGGGTGTGAAAATTTGTCCCTTTCCACCTTTGCATGTACAAATAGAACAGAGTGCTGGGAGCACCACAGCATAGGTTAGGGTAAGAGAAAGTTGATTGGGGAAAGAGGCCCTCAAAAAAGCATTGTCTTGAAAATAGCCACAGGGCAAGATTTTTGAGGTCATAGAATCATAGAAGACTAGGGTTGGAAGAGACTCAGACGGTCATCTAGTCGAACCCCCTGCTCAAAGTAGCATAACCCAACTAAATCATCCCAGCCAGGGCTTTGTCAAGCCAAGCCTTAAAAACCTCAAAGGATATTGATTCCACCACTTCCCGAGCTAACCCATACCAGTGCTTCACCACCCTTCGAGTGAAATAGTTTTTCCTGTTATCCAACCTAGCCCTCCCCCACTGCAACTTGAGACCATTGCTCCTTGTTCTATCATTTGCCATCGCTAAGAACAGCCTAGCTCCATCCTCTTTGGAACCCCCCTTCAGGTAGTTGAAGGCTTCTATCAAATCCCCCCTCACTCTTCTCTTCTGCAGACTAAATAAGCCCAATTCCCTCAGCCTCTCCTCATAAGTCATGTGCCCCAGGCCACTAATAATTTTTGTTGCCCTCCACTGGACTCTTTTGTGACATTCAAAGAGGCAGTAGCAATGGATTTTGGAGGGATCTTGATGATATCTAGGTATTAACTAGTTTTTGTGTGTAACTAAGTTCTGCACCTCTTTGGCTCTTACCCTTATTCTGGGTCAGTTTGCTTAAAGCTGTAGGTGTACAGTTATCAGTACTGCATGCACAAATTGGCTAATTGCACATGCAAATGATCAGAATTAACCATTTGTGCATGTAATTACCAGATCAGCATATGCAATTGTGGTCATTGCAAATCAGGCACCCAACTGTGAGCCAAACTTGTTAAAAATCTGGCCCTCACTCTTATTTAATTTTGTTGCAAAATCAGTAACATTTTTAATAACTACTGTATTAGATCTTACATGCGAATAGCTCCTGCCATTCATCTCTAAAGATTCCAAACCACTTCATAAAGCTGACAGATTTTAGATACAGAAATCACTTCACCCACCACTAAAATACGGGAATGAAATGGCATCAAAATTCACTGCTGATAACAGGAAGTGAGGATGAATCCTGACTGTATTATATTCCTCACTCGTGGGCATGCTTTGAACACAGCTATGCTCCATCCATACCCACCAGCGTAAATGTGTTCACAGAAACTATTTTTTAAACCTGGGTTTAAAAATATTTCCCCCAAACAGGTGCTATTGCATTGTAAATGGGTCCTTAACCTGCCTAAGACTCAGCATGTTGTCCCTACCTCAGTCAGGAAAGAGCTGCATCTAAGTACTTGTGTCTTCAGTGCAAAGTTAATTTGAGTTATAACTCCAGTGTGGCCCCTAACTTGAGTTCCATCTACACACAAGAACCCTTAACTTGAACTAAGGTGGTGGTACCTTTTAACTTGAGTTGGCTGGCCTGAGAGGGAGTATAAGTTAAAACTTGAGTGTGCACAACTCATCGACTGCTAGGGTGTCCAGATGTCCTGATTTTGTAGGGACAGTCCCGATTTTTGGGTCTTTTTCTTATATAGGCTCCTATTACCCCCCCCCCCGTCCCAATTTTTCACATTTGCTGTCTGATCACCCTATCAGCTGCTAACATGACTACTATAGTGTGGACATGGGGTAGCAACATTCAAGTGGCACTAGTCCTCCAGTGCCTCCCCACAATTCCCCTGTGCGCCCAGAAAGGACAGACAAGTTCTCCCATAATTCACTGAGAAAGAATTCATAGAGCAGCTCTGCTTTTTGTGGTGCAAAGAACCATGGGAGTGCCCCCCAGAAGTCTTAGCGCCACATGAGTGAATTCAGTGTCAGTATGGACACAGCAGCTTGAGTGTTGTTTTGCAATGTGGCCACTTGCTCTCAGGCTAGGCTAACTCAAGAGGAGTAACTTGAGTTAACTCTTCAGTGAAGACATCCTCCAAGGTTTCAGTCTTGAATTCTGATGTTACTATTCAGGCCCTTCAGAGATTGGCCACATTCTCCAGCTAAGCCAAGGCAGATATGTAGGATCTTTGGTATTTATAGTGGGGGAAAAATAATTTAGGAAACAGATTTGAGACCATCTTTTAAAAAAAATTACACAGACAAACAAATAAGAGGTTTCAGAGTAACAGCCGTGTTAGTCTGTATTCGTAAAAAGAAAAAAGAAAAGGAGTACTTGTGGCACCTTAGAGACTAACCAGTTTATTTGAGCATGAGCTTTCGTGAGCTACAGCTCACTTCATCGGATGCATAGCATATTGTGGAAACTGCAGAAGACATTATATACACACAGAGACCATGAAACAAAACTTCCTCCCACCCCACTGTCCTGCTCGTAACAGCTTATCTAAAGTGATCATCAAGGAGGGCCATTTCCAGCACAAATCCAGGTTTTCTCACCCTTCCCCCCCCCCCACAGACACACATACAAACTCACTCTCCTGCTGGTAATAGCCCATCCCTCTTTGAAACCTCTCTTTATAATGCGCATGATAATCAAGGTGGGTCATTTCCAGCACTAATCCAGGTTTTCTCACCACCACCCCCCCCACACACACCCCCCTCCAAAAACCACACACACAAACTCACTCTCCTGCTAGCAATAGCTCATCTTACAATGTGCACAGCAATAATCCAAGTTTAACCAGAACGTCTTGGGGGGGGGGGGGGGTTTGTAGGAAAAAAACAAGGGGAGATAGGCTACCTTGCATAAAGAGAGGTTTCAAAGAGGGATGGGCTATTACCAGCGGGAGAGTGAGTTTGTATGTGTGTCTGTGGGGGGGGGGGGGGGAAGGGTGAGAAAACCTGGATTTGTGCTGGAAATGGCCCTCCTTGATGATCACTTTAGATAAGCTGTTACCAGCAGGACAGTGGGGTGGGAGGAAGTTTTGTTTCATGGTCTCTGTGTGTATATAATGTCTTCTGCAGTTTCCACAATATGCTATGCATCCGATGAAGTGAGCTGTAGCTCACGAAAGCTCATGCTCAAATAAACAAATAAGACTTGCTCCTAGCAATACATCTATAAGAAGAGGTGACCTTTAACACATGTGCTTGTCATTCGTTTAAATTATATATTGGAGGGTGGGGGGAAGAATCCATTCAGGTATGGTCTACTCTCTTGCCTCTCTAAAAATCCTAAATGGGCTATTGATGGATCCAAAATGTTCAGCTAAATGGAGGAATTTTTGTTGGGAAAAATTAGTAAACTGAAAAGAAAATGAAAGATATTCAAGTTCACAAAGAGGCAGAAAGAAACCATTTCAATCCCCTTTCTTCTTGTAGTACAGCTCACTCTCCTCCCCAGTTGTCTGTCTTTTCCACTTAGAGCAAAATGTAGGGGGACTGAAGTCTTGATTATTTTCTTTAGTAGTATTTCTGAAGTAACAGTTATGGAATCTCAGACTGTAACCTCAGAGGATCAGTTTCACCCAGATGCAATTCCAAAATGCTCAGATCACAGAAACTCCCAATTTAAAAGTAAATACAATAGGGAAATAACTTGTGAAGGGCGGAAAGGAAGTGGTGTTGCTGATTTTTGCAATTTAATCATGAGACTCGCAGTAGCTGGCTTTTTTTCTGGAAATAACCTGAGAATCTCAGCCTTCATTAAACAAAAAATGAGGTTATAACCCTCATAGTTGCAGAAAAAGCTTGAAAATGTGACCCCCTAAAGACTCCTCAAAAAGCCAAAGGCAAAGAAAAAAAATTAAACTAAAACTAATGATTTTTAAGCCAATCTCATGATCTGGGCGGGCCTGGCTCATGATTTTTGAACAGGTGGGGTTGACAGTACTGAGAAAGAAAATCAAGGGGATTTTGGAAGGCTTCAGGACCTGATCCAAAGGTCAATGGGAATCTTTCCATTAACCTGAATGGACTTTAGATCAAGCCCTTAATCCCTACAGATGATTAGTAAAACTTGAAGAAATCTGCACAGAAGAACTCACCTTGCAATGAGGTATCTGAATGAACAGATACCCCCAATAATGCTTTACTCTTTATTTGGAATCTCTTCCACCTTGGCATGCAGCGTGTCCATAGACTTGTCTTCACTACAGTGTTAACTCAAGATATATCTCAGGTTTTGTTCCTAACTTGACTCCCGTTCAAACACAAAAATCTCTAGCTTGAGTTAAACAGTGCTTTAAACTCAAGCTAGCTGGCCCATCAGTGTGGGTAGGTGATACTTGAGAGATGCAGATGCTGGAGTTTGTAATGCAGTGGGGATGCAACATCTCATGCGTTCCAATCACATGACTGATCCAATCACTCTGTGTAGCTCAAGCGTTGTTTCACAGTTTGGTCTCTCTCACTTGAGCTAGGAGGCACTCCATGATGTGAACTAAATCTGTGTTAGTGAAGACAAGCCCCCCGGAACAGTTTTAGGTCTCAATCCTGCTAACACATGCTCAGATTTATTCACACCACTGAAGTCAGTGGGACTACTCACTTGAGTAAAGTTAAATAGTAAGTGTTTGCAGAGTCAGGCTCATGCTGGCATCTGGAGCGCTCACAGGGAAAATGCAAATTCCACCTTACATGTAGAAAATGTGTATGGGTGACAGCCACCATCCCCTGACTGACACCAGGAATTGAACCAAGGAACCCCAGAGCTAGAAAGTAAGCATCCCTACAGCTAGGTCTAAAGAGGCAGGCTCTAAGGGCTATCATCGACTCTCATCCTCTCTGGACTGGGCATGGGGGAGGGGGCATGTAACACACCATTACCAGTGGACTCCTTATGCACAAAACCAGAGCTTTTGATCAATGTAAAATGACGACAAGTTACAGTGTCTCAGCATGTGGCCTGTGTTCTGTTTATCTTAATAGAAAAAATACACAGCATGGTACTGGAAAGAAAAGAGACAGTTTAGCATTTCTTTGAACTTTTTAACATTCTAGGCCATTTTTACATAGTTACAAGCCTTTGAAAAAAACCATTAGCAGCACATATTCACCCACATGAATTTTATTCCATCAGTTATTTGCATAGCCGGTGTAAAGTAAAGTTAACAGTGTTAATGTTCCATGCATATAGTTGGCTTCCTTAAAAACATATGCTTTACACTGATTACTAATGAGACCCTGATCCTGCATTGAATTCTGAGTGGGCAAAGCTCGTGGTTGGTGTCACAAGCTACCTCTTAAATCAGTCCCTGCCGCCTCAGGGTTTGGTGTTCAACTTCAAGCAAAGAAGCTGCAATTCTCTCAGCCATGTACTTAGACTGGGTGCGTGTCGAGGGAAGGATTCTAGCCTGCCCTCCTCTCCAGATAGGTGTCTGTGAAGAGTGTCCATTCCAAGGCAAAGGCCCTGCTGGCAGACACCCCACTATTCGAGCAGGTGAAAGTCATTCACTATTGATGGCCCTTGCTTGCTTTGTCACAACCTCCCTGACATAGGGGTTGTCTACACAAACCTTTGGTTTGCGGCCAGCTGAGGTGTGAACCTATCCTGCACTAGCCTGCCGTGGACAAACTGTCCATGTGGACATTGCTGATGCATGTTAACAGTTTGTTAATGCACTTTCATCTACTCCTGTTTCAAAGACGACTGTTAAGGAGCCAGGTGGGCATGCTGGCAGGAAATTAGGCTGGACTTCATCCCCCATGGCGCACCATGGTCTCTCCCTGTGGCTGAGTTGCCACCAGTGCTTGGTATGCTGCAGGTGGTAACCTTCTTCCCCTCTGCCTGGAATGGTCTTCTTCTCAGGGCAGACTGGTCCAGAAGACTTGGGATGCTGAAAGCTTGGTTAGTAAACAGTCTACAGTTTTACCTGGCTTGTCACAAACAGGCTATTTACCAAACAGGCTTCTTATGCCAAGCGGATGCTGGGATATTTCACACATGGACCCAGCACTGATGAAGCTGATTCCTCCTCCACCCACAGAATCCAGGCCCAGCAAGGAAGCAGAACACCCTAATTTCAGTCATCAACTTTAATCTCACTTTGCATTTGTACTTTTTGGATATATTCCTTAAGAAAGATTAACTCTCATTGACTGGTATAATTTGGTATTTCCTTTGCTAACCAGAAGGATACACTATATCTGTACATATTTATTTAAGCAAGTTATATAGCTTAACATACATTTATTCAGATCCTTAATTTTTTATATTAGAAAATGATAAATGATGTATTTATTTACTGGATGATTCATTTTTTACTCATGAGTTTTGTCAAGCTGCATTTTGAGGGAAATTGTAATTTAATTCAAAATGCAGAAAAACAGCATTTAAAAATGGTTTTATTAGTTAAATAAAACTACCTTAAATGTGTTGGACACACAAGAAAAACAAGTGAGTTGCTCAAAATGTGTTTTGCATTTAAAACTAACTGACTTATTAAACAAAGGAAGTATTCTCTGTAGTTAGTGAATTAATGTGATTGTTTCTGGTCACCTGTCCTTCAAGATTTTAGAATTAGTACCTCTCATCCTTTCGCCCCCAGTTTTTATTCATAGATTAGAAAAGGAAAACAAGCTTTCCTGCTTTTTCAACTCCCAATTGATTTCTCAACTTTAACTGAACTAGTTGAATAAACTGCAATGAAGAAAATATTCTCTCTGTACCTGGGTTGGATGATGGGGATGCTCCTGACCAATGGGGGCCCTAAGCTGGACCCAGTATCACTGCTGCCCAGAGCTGTATGGGATCGTGAGTACCGGGGCTTGTGACTTTGCATTTGGAATAAGGAGGGAGGCTGTAGCTAGCTAAGTGGGGAGGTTGTTGCTCTGTATGGGTTTGCAGAGAGCTGCAGAAGAGGCCACCGAAGGGGTTTGTTGGGGAATGTTTACTGGTGCTGAAGATGACCAGGAGCACCCAAGACTCACCACCAGACTGGAACTTTGCCCAGGACTCCTGAACTCTAAGTGTAGACGCATTGCTCAGTGTCTGCCCTTGCAGACTGTGGTACTGCGGGGCCTGTGGGGCCTTGTGTTGAATGCAAACCTCTTTTACCGTTCCCCCTATTTTCCTCCTGTTGTTTTTCTCCATTCATCCCTCTGAATAAATATTTCCCTTTCCTCTATTCATTGTACTCTTCCAGTGTGTGTGTGTGTGTTCGTTCCCAGGGGTTTGGAACAGGGGCTCGTGGGGTGAAAGAGACTTTCCCTGCTGTGTTCCTGTGCATGCCTTTTCTTGGCTGGAGCTGCCTGCGGAGCAGATTCCATCTTGGCCACGGGGGCGCTAAAGTTATATGTACATTTTGTTGAAAATGATATATTTCCATGAAACATTTTTGTTTAGAGGAAAGTGTTTTTCCACAGAAAAAAGTTTAGTTGAAATTTTTTGACAAGCTCTAGCAGAGTTTCTGATCAGCATGAGCATCACAGCCCTCGCTCCACTAACAAAACTACAGGTCATTTGTTGTGGTGGCTGCCCACCATGAGTCCATTATTTAGAATTTTTTTTATGGGCAATTATGGCCCATACACGCTGGGCTAGATCTTGTAAGGAAGCGTTTAAGGCTGCGATGCAAAGCAGCCTCAAAGCCATTTTGTCCAGGTACATGGGGATTCCCCCGGCATACAGGAGTCATTGGGGGAATGGAGCCATCATAGCAGGCCTTGTGTTGAATCTTTGAGTCCATGAACTACACTGAACCAAAACCCACCGTTGCGAGGGGTGTGTGTGTAACTGGCTTTGTCCGCTTGGAAATTTACCAATGTAGCTATTTTGGAATAGTTATTTCAGTAAAAGCCCCTGTGTGGATGCTCTTCTTCCAGAATAAGAATGCCTTTTTCCAATTTAGTTTAATTCACAAAGTGGTTCCTCAATGCCTCATGCTGTTCTGTTCTGGCTGACCCACCGGTGAGCAATGTTTCACTACACCATATTGGATCAGGACTACCAAAAGCATAAATCTCAGCAGCTTGACAGGTAGTTCAGTGCTGCATGCTCTGTTATTGTTCGGAGTAATGAATAATACACTGTGGGAAATGAATCAAAAGGTTCAGAACTATTTTCTTTTGATGCAGAAAATGTTTCCTGTTTATTCCCAGCAGCACAGACTGTATGTTTAAAATCTCATCAATGGGAAAAAACACATTTTTCTATTAAAAAGAGGACACTTCAGTGGAATTTTCATCCTGTTCCCCAAACTGTTGCATCTTTCTGGTTCAGATTGCTTGCTTTCATTGCAAGATGCACAAGGATTCCCTCTTCCTTTCTCTCAATGCTTTCATTTTTACAAAGCACACATTTATCATATGATAGTTTGCAGCCATAAAACAAGTCCTCTCCTTCTTGTGATCAGCACCACTCTGACTTCAATTGAGATTAAACTGGGTCCACATTTATTAGAATTCTAGCATCCCAGACTGATTCAGGTAGGAATTTGTTCTGTGAAGTGTGCTAATGAACCATGTTGTAGATCATATTGCTACCCTAAGCAAAGTTTTCTAACCCAGCTCACCTTCAAAAAATCCTTGTCTGTGTTGATCTGGGTAACCAGGCTACAATTCTGCTAGTAGCAACTGCATTTGTTAGAGAGGGTCTGATTCTGATCTTAGTGTGGACTGATCTCTGTGGAATGTGGAACAACAAAGACTTATGCACATGTTGAACTGTACACACTTCTTGATTGAAGTCAATGGGGCTATTCAGATTGCATAAAATTAAGCATGTGTTGGAGGCTTTGCAGGATCAGGACCTTAGCTAATATCACTTGGATTTCCAGGCCCACTCCTGCAAAAGACAGATCCCTGCAGCAATGCAAAACCCCAGTGACTTCAATGGGATTTCATCCAAATGGATCCTGTTATAGGATCAGGGCCAATATACTTAGCGTTTGTATATTATCTGTCATTTATGAATTAAGCCGCACAATACCCCTGTGTGGTGGAGACAGTAAATATTTCACCCCTTTTATTGATTGATTTGCCTGAGGAAGACTCGGACAGTGAAATCTGATGTTAGCCCCTTCCCTTCCGCTTCCCTCCTTTGGATATTTCTTAATGATGGTTCTTGTGCACATGAAAGTACTAAAGGACACCAGCAGTATTCAATAAGCTCTGATCAAATTTGCCTCTCTCATCAACAGAAGTTGGGCCAATAGAAGATATTACCTTACCCATCTTGTCTCTCTAATATCCTGGGACCAACATGGCAACAACATCAGCAAATGTCAAGTTATTTATGGGCTTCAGTCTCTTACAGAAAAGGGTATTTCAGAACAGATTCTGTTTCCAAACACACTAACGTAACTTGAAGAGGCAGAGTATGACGTACAAATCACTAACTGTAATCAAAGCTGATTATAGTGACTATACCAGAGATTAATGCCATGAATTACCAGGTTGTAGCACACTCAGATGAGATTCATAACTTTTGTCTGTTTAAAAGGATGTCTTTGAATCATATGTGTTCAAGCTATATGCTTAGACAAGAAAATAAAATTTCACTTGAACTGATATTTATTTAACCGTTACATATCAAAGCTAAAATAGTTTTGTATATTAGTGTAAAAGAAACATCCTACATCTCAGAAGCTCCAAGGCAAAGAGTCTACAAACAGTTTCAAAGCATCTGGTCCTTTTAGTCCTATTAGCAGAAACAGCCTCAGAGGGAAGATAAAGTTGTTTTTAAAAGTTTGAAATATACAAAGGACACTATTAACATCATTTAGTGTCATCATAGTCAGTTCTCTCTTGTGCAAAATAGTTTATTATTCAGAGCACGCCAGGCCCAAATTTTCCATTTCTTGTGGAAAGCTTGATCAATTGTATGGGGTAGAGGCATTAAGCAATACATACGACAAGTTATTCAAGTCTATGTTGAAACATTCTTTTAACGTTGCATGATATAACATGTGTTATGTTGTAAACTGGTATAAGCAATTCTTATTTGATCATAAGGAACAAGAATTTATAGTTCATAATTATAGTTTGGAATTGTTTCCCTATTGTGCTATATCTACATTTTCAATATAGAGTTAAATCCAGAAAACGGCACGGCAACATTTGGAGTGAATATGTGAAAATGCAACTGTTGGCATTAATGTCACACAGATGTCTAAGGGAAAGAAAAATTATATATATATATATGAAAATTATATAAGAACATATATTATAATTCTTACATATAAGAATTATAGAATTATCAAAAATTTATTTGAGAACTCAAACAATTTTTTTAACTCACCCCAAATAGCAAAAATGTGTAGTTCATTGAAGTAATTACAGATTCCATTTCCTTAATATGAAGAATACTGAAATATGAAACTGCACTGGCCTGCGTATCATAAAGTAGGAACAGATATGATATCTTGTTCAGTGGATTAAATATTATGCGATTATGTCTGAATTTTATGTTACATGTTCATAGAATACAATTAGTCAAAGCTATTATGTGAAATATGAAGGAAAGAGGAGAAAAAAATATTCACCCATAGATTTAAGAAAAGATCTCTTAATAGATTGTATATGAGATGGGAAGACCCAATAAATTACATTTTAAAGTCTGTTTGAAATCTTCTATGAGATATTTTTAATTAGGTTAAATTTTAGGATTACTGTGCTTTATTAAAGGCTTTTGAAATCATAGCTGTTAGAGCTCCATTTAAATAGCTCAAGCCTGTCCTTAATTATGAAGAGTTCTTATTTACTGCCATGAAATCTTTGTGATTATGTAAAACAGAGTAAAAGAAATCTTTTAAACATAAATCAGAACTATAAATGCCTTCTAACAATTTGTTTAAGTCAGACTAAGGTCTTTAACGGGTTAATTTACCCAATGTGTATTCTCAGGCTTTGCTTAATAGGAAAAAAAGCCCATTACCAAATTAATCGTTAAGAAGATCTTAATGTTTTTTAGACTAATGTTCTGGGATATTGCCTTCAATCACAAATTAGCCTCTATATGAGACTCTATATATCTGGAACACAACATGGATAAAATAAAGATACGTAGGGCATGGATTAGACATTTAGGCATTCATAACGAAACTTCATGTAAAGTAGCACATATTTTTATTAGACACTTAAAAGGCGTGTAACTGTCAGGCAGATTTATTTTCACAATGTGAAAATAGTGCAGTCAACAATACATTATTTTATCTCTGTCTCTCTATATATGGTGTATGTGCACAAATATATGTCCCTGGAACCTGAAAGCAATTCTCCCTAAGATCCACTCCCAAAGAGCTCTGTGGATATAGATATAGATACATGTAAATAGGATTTTGCTAATCTGCACTTTTATAATCTGCACAGCCTATTGCCAATGTCCCTGTACTGCACAGTAAGTGTTTATTAGCAGAGTGCTTTAAGGAAGTCTGATTTCTAAGACGTTATTTTTTTCATACAATTGATTACCTGACATTTATTAGTCCTTTATGAAATATTATCATGAATTTGTATTAAAGCAACAATACAGGATTAGTTAAAGACAAGTTAGACATTTTTAAAATGTGTCAGCGATCCCCATTTCCTCAGGTATTTTATGCTACAGACAGCTTTAAATACGTGTGTGTTTTATTCCTATGCCTAAATGGCATATGACATTTATTAAATACAGATAGTGTTTACTTCCCGTCTCAGATAAGTTTTTTCATTCATGTCTACAGATATTTAAAAAAAAAAAAAAAAAAAAAAGGAGAATGGGGCCCATTTTGCATATGGGAAATGTTTCTGCTTCTTTGAACAACGAAGAAACACTAATAGTAATATTAATAATTGTCATACACGCACAGTATACATTGATTTTTAATTTCAAATCATTTCCCCAACATTCCCGCACAACACTGCTGTGAACAGAGTTGCCAACTGTCCCCTCTGACAAGGGACATCTCTTGTTTCTTCATCTCTGTACAACAGATCGGGAGTTGTTGAGTGCTGCAAAAGGCAGCAAGGAATACCGTGGGCGAATGTAGGTGAGTACTGCTTATTATTATTTATTATTATCATTAATAATAATAATATGAGGAGGAGGGGTGGGGTAGAGGTGCTAAGAAAACAGCCCCTTATTTTTGAAATACAATGTTGGCAAACCTGCCTGTGACTAAAGTAGTTATTGCGAAATGCCGAAACAACTGCTGAAAAGAATCACAACCAAGGCTAATTTTTTTTTCAGCCAATTTGTTTAATTAAAAATATCCCTGCACGTGCTTTCTGATTGTATTTTTAACTCTGTAAAGAGTCCTGCATGTGTTTGGTTAATTAAAAAACCAAAGAAACATAAAATAATCCCCCCTCCTCCCTACACACACACTAATCAATCTAAAGAAAAAAAGTGTAAAAGAGGCTATCCTTTAAAATCCAAAAATATGAAAAAGTCATTGAAAGAGAGCAAGCATTTAAATTAAAGTTAAAACATGCCAAACGCATTGTAATGGTCCTGCACTCTTTGTACTCCCATTTCAATCTGCTGGAGTTCTGTGTACAGTCCTGTGAGTTTACTAGTCAATCAAAGAGAGATACTTTTACATTACTGTAAGTCATGTTGTGTGCTAATTTGTTGTACAGCCCTATTTAAATATAAAAGCATCATGTGTTATTTTCAAAAACAATGTCCAGTAAAGGTATTCATTACAAAAAGATAATTTAACCTCCAGGTCACTAATTACTCTCAAAATGTATATACACTTTTGCATGTATGCAGGAACAAAATATATGCCTACCGATCTTATACTCCAAAACAACTAATGCGTTTTAAAAATAGAGTTTCTTTCACCAAATTTAAAGAAACAAAAATAATTCTTCTTCAGCAAATAGAAAACGACTGTCTTCAATATTTTAAAAATTCTGCTTAAATTTTTCACCATGAAGCCAAAGTCGTAATATGATTTCTTGAATATATAGATAGGCATTTTCCTAGCCGTATTAGTCTCGTACATTTTTGTCCTTGTTTTTTCATTCCTAAAAATCATAGCAAGCTGTAACAAAATGCATGCTATTTTTAAACCTTTTATGAATGATACATAATATCAGCAGTGACTACTCAGACAAACTATGAGCCAACCAAGCATATCCTGCTATAATCTGTACTATTCCTTTCAGTAACGCTACTTAAATTAGACTCCTATATATCTGACATATCACAACTAGCTATGTGCCATTAGAAAACCATTTTCAACTGGAAATAAGGATAAAAAGAGAAAAACAAATATACAGTCACTTGTAACATTAAGAGAGGATAACATGCTTTGTAATCTGTAATATTGCCAAGGGATCTGGAGGGAAGGATACAGAGTTATCAAAGCAGGACGGGAACAGAGAAAGGAATGCTTAATATTTTGTTACACAAGGTAAGAATATATGTGAGAAGCTCTGTTCCTACCTGAAAAGAAAGCAGCTCTATTTATCCTGTCTTGAAAAACCTCAGATTCTCACTAGGTTAGCCGGATTAGCTTTACAACTTCTTAAAGAGGAAAGTTGACAGCAAGAGCAATCTGGCACCAACTTCCAATTAAAAGAAAGAGTCAAACCTAATGTAGTAATGCAATGGCAAAAAAACCCCAAACCCTCAAACCAAAAAAAAAAACCTACCAACAACCAAAAACCACACATGGCCAATGCCTTGAATTCAGCAGATCTCTCCCCACCCCCAATCAGAAACCCAACACTCCCATCCCCAAATCCTAACTCATCTGAGAAAGAAAAATGCCAGCATAAAATCATATGAAAAGTTCTCTCTCCGCGAGATACAAGCTCCGTGTAGTCACAGAATAAAGCATAATTTAGTATCTCTTTCCTGCCTCTACTTTGCAGTGAAATTCACAGGCCCTCCTGAGTCATTTCTGGCCCCTTGGAAACCAAGGTACAGCTTTGCTTTCTGCAGAAGACCCGTGTTTCTGTTTAAAGCAGGAAGCCCATGTTTCTCCCTTCCCCAGGCTTATCTGCCCTACAGCCCAACAGCTTTTTGTTTTATAGAATTATTCCTTCTGCCTTTGGGCCTGATCCTGCCAACATTACACCTCTGAGTAACTTAAGTGTTTCCAGGATCAGGCCCTTTGGTCTAGATCAATGCCCTAAAGTCTGTGCAAAGAAGGGAACCTCAATGTCTGAAAAATGTGGGGAATCCCCCAGAGCGTAGGGCCAGCATGGAAGGAGGTAGAGAGGGAGAATGGCTGAGTTTGCTATCCTCCAGCATTCCCCAGCTGGCATATGGTTCCTTGGAGATCCTAGCCTGCTGGCACAAGTTAGAGCAGCCCCCAGGTTGCTTTAATGTGGGATGGGGTAGAGAATCAGAGAGATTATTGGTTCTTCGCTTCTCCTGAGCAGCCCTGTGTGGGAGAGGGGAGCCATCCTTCACCAGGCACTGCCCTAGGGTTAGGAGAGGTAGTCGAGCTCTTTTCCTGCTTTCCCTAGGGCTCCCATAACTCTTCAGGAAAGCAGACAATGGAGCTGTCACAACTACTCTTCCTCTCCTCCCTCCCTCGCAATTCAACATGGGAGCAGAGAAGGGACAGCGACTGCTCAGTTCAGAGCACTCCGAGCTCACACCAAAGCCATTCCTGAGGCTTCAGGGGAAGTGGTGGGAGGTAGGTAAGGAGGCGGGGGCTCTCCCATCTCCTCCCCATTGCCACAAACCTGATTCTGGCTTCTGTTTAACACTCATAGGGTGTGGTGCAGGGAGCACATTTCCCACCATAGTCAAATGCACATGTTCTTCCTAACACTGTCACCTTCAAGGGCCACAAGCTGGGGACCATTGCTCTGAAGGTACCACAGTAAATGGATTCCTACAGTTGGGTCTCAGATCCCTGGCACAGCACAGGTCAAACACACCCACACCACAAAGATTTGGGCCCTTGAGGCACAGGAAGGCCAGCGTCATCCTGGGACCAACTGCCTCGGTGTCCATTCCAGAACATTCTGTTCCAGTCTCTCTTGGCTTTCTGTCAGAACTACAGCTTTTTAGGCCAGTTACAGCTCTCCTTTGTCTCTATGGAATTTGGCTTTGGTTTGGACAGGGTTTCTGTATCCTTAGACTGATTTACCATCTTCCCCTTTACTTCCCCAGTGCTGTGGAGCAAATCCTTTCAGCACTGATGATTTGAGCCGTGGAGTGGAAGCAGCCTTGGAGTTGTCAGGGCTCCCTTTAAGCAAAACAAGTTTGGGGTCTGCTCTGTGGGTCACTGACCTTGTCATTTCCTTCTTCTATTGATGTTCCTTCAGCTCAGTGCAATGCTGCACTGTGTTGCTGATTCGGCAAGCCGTACTTCCATGCCTTCACTGCATACCCTGAACTGTTGAGTTCCTCATCTGTGGGTGCATCTACACTGGCGACTGCATATATGTCCATGCCTGTGGCTGTGCCATAACCCCCTATTATCCACACTTAAACCCCAGAAGCATGCATCTGAAGGCAAGAAGAGGGTGAGTCAGTTAGCACACCTGAGGTGGGAGTGGGTATGGGGTGTGTACCAGGATGCAAGTTTCAATCGTCCTCTAACCCCATGCCCACATTGGTAAGAGTTAGGAAGAAAATAGTTCAAACTACAAAGATCCCTGTCCCCTCATTTTCATCACTGGGAGGAGCAAGCTGCTCTGACCATATAAGAACAGTTTTCTGCTGCATGCTTTAGATCAATAGAGGGGAACATGGATCCTGCTCTGAGAGCAGCCACCTGGCCCACTGACCACACCCTGGTGCTGATGAGGGTGTGGACAGAGTATGCCATCCTCCAAGACTTCTCCCAGAGCAGCAGGAACATACACCTGTACCGGGAAATTTCACAGAGGCTGGAGCAGGCGGACAACACAACAGGGCAAACAGAACTCAAAGTGGAACAGTAAGAACATTTCAAATACAATGATTTTGGGTGTGTGTGTGGTGGGGAGGAGGATGCATCAAATTAAAGGTGAGCGTACGCCTTGCCTCTGACTTGTCTTGTCTGCCTGCCTGGGCTCTGGGATTGAGCATCTCCGCTCAGAATTCTCAGGGGCATTGCAGGGCTTAAAAAAGCCGGACATCCAGGTGCAAGTGTTCTGTGTGCCCAGAAGTTGGGTCTGAGGGGTGACTAGGAGCCACTGGAACACTGCTGCGGGGATCCAGAGGTTAGGAGTTGCTGCTGGTCCCAGTAGCCAACACTGTCCAGGGGCTGAAGGATGTGGTTGGGTCTCAAATTATGCGACTGCAGGGTCTGCTGGCCAAGCAGAAGCATGTTTTGCAGGAGGGCATTCTGACTCAGGAGAGTATCCATGAGCTGCTGCCTCTGCATCTCTCTGCCTTTTTCCCTGCTCTCCTTGGCCATGGTGCTTCTGTCCTTGGCAACTGCCACCATCTGCGGGGAGAGATTCATTTCTTTCTCCCTCTGGGTCCACCTCTCAGCCAGCCTGGTTTTCATCTGTGACTCAGCCATGAGTTCTGCAAACATGCTGTCATGAGTCTTCCTTTTTCTCCCCCTCAGGTTGGCCTCAGGGCTGGATTAACCTTTTGTGGGCCCAGCCCCAAACATATTTGTGGACGCCTATGGGTAATGAGGGTAAAAGACAGATCGACACAGCCGTTGTCTTTGACACAGCGCACGGCTGCACAGATTTTATTTACAATATTTAGAAGATTAAGTTGCAGATGGACATGGCTGCCATTAAGGTACCAGCAGTGGTAGTTCTAGGGCAAAAAGAATACACACAAGTGCACATAACATAAATTATAAAAGAAAAAATACAAAATAAAACACAGTGGGTAAAAACAGCTAACAAAAGCCAAAGCAGCCAAAACACCAGCCATGTGCTGCTCTCACTGAAAGGGAAACTTCTCACCCTTCACATTTTTCATATGAACTACTAGGGCTTCAATTACATTTTTGTATGAAATTGGGGTGGATTTAAAACTGTTAAAAACATTTAAAAAATATAAAAAACTTTAATCCATTTTATTTACAGCATCATTATTCATACTAGCCTTGCTTGTCCTTCCCTCCAGGCAGAGAGGCACAGAAACTAGGATCAAGACAAACTGTGCCCCCAAAAGACCAGGCCGACCCTCCAAATCAGACCAGACCCACATCCCTCCCCAAAAAGACCCCCTGAACTGGTCCAGACCCGCATCCCTCCCCAGACCAAACTGTACCAGACCAGCTGTTGATCCACCCCTGTTCTCCTCCAAACCGAACTGAACCGGGCTGGGCCTCACTTGGCTGCACCTTGGCCAGGTGCAGCTCCCCAATGGGCCTGGAGCACAGGTGGGCCTCTAACCTTTAAAAATTAGGCTCTTAACCTTTAAAAATTAATTAGGTTCTTAACCTTTGACCACAGCTATAAGTGAAAACAAAAATATCACTGGACTCAAAACTGCTTCTGCTGGGTGAAATTCAGCCTCATGTAGAGGGGCAGCACTTAAGCAGTGCATACACCTTGCACTGGCCCTCTGCACAGGGCTGAATTTCACCTACAGGTGACAAAAAACATCCTGTAGGCAGAAGATTTATTATACATAACATACATAAACCAATCATACAGTCTTTTATGCATTCTGGTATATCTGCCTTATTTCAGGATATACAATAAGTCAAAGAAGGCTGTTCTAATGACAAAAGGTCCAAGTCCCAGATTAGTGCCAGATCTGGCCAAAGACAGGGGAGTGGAAACAGCTTTATATGTTTAGAGCCTAATTCTGTTCTTGGGGAACTCTCAGGGGAGTTGCGCCCATGTAACTGATACAGGTGGTTGGATCGTTTTTGCCAAAGTGAAATTTGGGCGAAATATGCTCTTTCAAAGCAATGCATTGGTTTCAATAAAAAATTAATTAGGATGGTTTCTAGGTCAGCAAGAGACAAGCTGTGGTTTGCAACTGGCTTGGGATGTAGGCATGGTAGGTTCAAGTCCCTGTGGGATGAAAACCTCTGCTCTGAATTAGGCAGAACAAGAATTGAATCTCGGTGTCCCACATAGCAGGCTGGTACTATAGCCACCATGGTATAGAGTGATAGACACGTACATTTCTGCTTTCATGAAAATGTTCAAAAGGCTTCATTTTCATTCCAATGGAGAATGAAAACAAAAGTTGCCATAAAATGGAATTGCTGTCCTCTGGTCAACTCTAACCACAGAGTAGATATTGGCTTTCTGGCATTAATTTGCATCTTGCCATGAAGATTCCATTTAAGAATAATTAGAGGACGCATTCTTAAAATTTTATTCTCAGAAATAACTTCTTACATGAATAGTCTCCCAGGAGTCAATGGAATTACTTGGGTGAGTAAGTGCTACTCCAAGTGAGTAAGCAAAGCAAAATGAAACCTTATATTTTGCTGCTTGAGGGAATGAAAATGGATTTAAATAGATGGACTGTCTTCTCATTCTCTGTTGAAAAGACCAGTGGGGACTAAGATGAGTGTTTAACCCACATTCCTTTCCTTGCTTCAGTATTTACTGCCTCCAATCCCACTCTGGAAGGAAACCCAAGAACAACTGGTCTGATACTGATCGCTCCCTGAGTGTGAAATTAATATCTACTATCTTGCTGAAGTTAAAAAAAGTAGATGACACAATTTCTGGGCCATTTGTCTTGGATGAACCAGCTGATACGCAATATAACTATGACCCTGATTTAGCAAGGTACTAATTCATGTGTATAATTTTGTGCCTGAGTAGTTCTACTGACTTTAGTGACTGAACAGGGGCAAAGCTGTTTGTTAGGATAACACTGCACCTATCGTAAACTTGATGCTTCAGCTTCCGTAGTGAATTGTTTAGTAAGATCTGGATGGGGGCTGTGGCTAACACCCTTTTTAGTTGATCGAAGGCAGACTGGAATTTTGAGGACCAGATGAACTGGGCTTTTCTTCACAAGGGTGCCACCATTGGAGTGACCAGGCTAGAAAACCCCCTGATAAACCACTGGTAAAAGATAGTGAAACTGAGGAATTGCTTTACCCCAGTGGATCTTTTGGAGTGGCCCAGTCGAATATGGCTACCGCCTCATGTAGATCCATAGTTAGTCCCTTGGGTGAAGATAATATATACAAGAAATTTGACCATGTCCTGTTCAAGTTCACACATCTTGAACTTTGCATACAGGTGGTTTTGGTGGAGTTTCTCTGAGACATGGTGTGCATATTGATTGTGGAGAACTGGATCCTCAGAAATGGATGTCACGGATGTAAACAACCTCAAATTTGTCCAGCATGTCCCTACAGCTATAATTAATTAAGTGTTGGAAAGTAGCTGGAGTGTTGCACAACCTGAACAGCATAACCAAACACTTGAAGTGTCTGTACCATGTGCAGAATGCAGTCTTCCACTTGTTTCCTTTTCAAATCCAAACCAAACTATAAGCCTTGAGTACAGCCTCTGCTGTACACACATGGCTCAGGAATTGAAAATCACCACCATGGCTTGAACAAAGTTTTCAAACTGGCTCAGGAGAAGGCTAGGTTTTTCTAAGAGTGGAGCGGCCCAGGCCAAGACCTTCCCAGTCAGCATTCTGGGCGTGCAGGTTCTGCAAGATGTCCACTATTCCCGACCTGGAGACATTGACAATAGCAGGATCCATCATAGTAGAGGAACATGTTCTTTCTCCCTTTTTTGGATGAGCTATTCAAACTGTCATGAACCAGAGTGTGGGTTGTCTGGCCTCTTGTTCGATGCAGTAGTGGTCAGGCCTAGTGGTTGATGCTGGAGTCAGGAACCAGGAGTCAAGAACCAGGAAAAGGAGCAGGGTTAGAGTGAACCGGAGCAGGACAGGGGTGGGGCGGGGCGGGAACAGGGCAGCACAGGAGCAATCGCAGCTGTGGGCATAAGCATTGAGGAGCCATTGGCCTAGTCCTGCTTCTGGGTTTATGTGCAGGCCTGTGACACCTCTCAGCCAATCAGGGAGTCTGGTTGATCAGGACATTCAGCTGCAGGTCAGCTAACTGGTCCCAGGCTTAGCTTCAGGCCCTTATTCCTGACTCCTGTGGTTAGGGCACTCAGCTGGGATGAAATGAATCAGGCAGACAAGAAACTTGAATTTGGTTCTCCGACATCAGAGTCAAGTGCACTAACCCACAAGCTATTAGCTATTCTTTGGACCTGAGAAACCTTCCCAATGAAAGTTTAGTTGAAACCAATATGTTCTGGCATCAATATTTTCCAATGAAAACACATTTAGTCAAAAAATTCCTGCTAGGACAATTACAATAGGACAAGCTAGAGTTAAGGTTGCTTGTTCCAGAACCCCCATAACCCCCAATCTCTTTGTCCAGCCATTCCCAGCCCCTTCCCCAGCTCCTTGTCCCAAGTCTTCTTGCCCAGCCAGTCCCAGTTCTCCCATCCCACCTCTGATCTGTGTCTCTCTCCCCAACCTCCAGTTCTTCTCCATCCCCACTGGCTCCCAATTCAGTCTCCCTCCTTAGGCTTCTGGTCCAATCTCACTGTCACCTGTTCCTTCAGCTCCTTGTCTCAACTTTTTACCCAGTCAGCCCCAGTTTTCCCCCTTAACCCTACCTCACTAGATCTGTTCCCCTTCCTCCCACTTCCTTCTCCCTTCCTGTCTGGTTCCTAGTCCCAGTCTCCTGGCTCAGCCAGTCCTAGTCTCACCTTTGGCCCCTCATCAGATCTCAATTTCTTGCCCCATCAACTGACTCTCAATCCCTCCCGCCCCCCCCATTCTCCCTTGCTCCCAGACTTAATTTCCATCCTCTGACTTCTAGTCCCAGTTTTCCTCTCCCCTACTATGGCCAGCCTCCTGCAATGGCCGTCTGCTGGTGCTTCCCCCTCTACAGTGCCTGAGCACCAGCCATTGCAGGTGCAGCAGAGACAGCCTCTCAGCTCTCAGTTCCAGGGTATGTCTACACTGCAGCTGTCTGCATAACTCCCAGCCTGGGTAGACAGACAGGCACGACATCTGCTCAAACTAGCATGTTAAAAATAGCCTTAGGACACTGGTGGCAGCTTGGGCTAAGCTGCCAGCGCTCAGACCCAGTGGGCTGAGTGGGTTTAGACTTGGTTGGTTAGCCCAAGCCACTTGCAGCACCTCAGCATCCATACTGCTATTTTTAGTGTGCTACCTTGAGCAGAGTTAGCACACGTCTTTCTACCCGTGCTGGGAATCACACCTTTCTCTGCAGCGCAGACATACTCCCAGGGCTCAGCCCCAGCCCCTGGCCAGGAGCAGCCAGTACAAGGACAGTCCAGCTTCACCCCAGTAGCCCAGGGATGGAGGGAATATACTCAGCCGCCCTGTGGGGATGGCACATGTGCAGTCTGGTCTCACGCAGGAGCTGTGAGGGGATGGAGCATACTGCACATGTATGAACTGCATTTTTTTCAAAGGTTTATAACTTGGCCAAATTTGGGTGGCTTTGCACCGGAACAGCCAAAGGCTCATCCCTGTGACAAAGTTCACCGCCTGCCAAATTTCAAGCTCATGTGCCATAACCCGGGGGCACTACAGAGTTTCAAAGACAAAGTTGACAATGTTTTTAAACATTGTTTTGCAATGTATTCTTCACTAGCCTTGTTTATGGAAATGGCTGAACAGATTTGGCTGAATTTTTCCAGAGGTATCCAGCCTGAGGCACACACTCAGTATGTAAAATTTCAGCCCAAATAGTTACAGTTTGGCAAAGTTATAAGCAACTGATAACAGAGTCTTACAGTGGGAAGTGTCAGGCAGCCTTAATAGGAGGTCCTGATAAGGTAAGGTCTCTTGCAGTTTAATAAAAGCAAGTGATATGATGATGTAAATATCTGTTCTGAAGATAAGGTGAATGTTAGTGAGACTCACCTATAGCACTTGATCTTGAGGATTAAGTTTGCAGCAGAATATAAGAAAAAATATATTCCATGTGAATATGAGCTCTTAAAGATTCCAGCCACTTCCATTCAAAAAAAAAATCTCTCCTTCTTCTTCTGTAATAATAAAAGTGTCTTAGAAAACTGTGGTTAATTCCTTACATTTCTCCCTTTAGATACTACAGGCATGTTCCATGTTTTCAATTCTGGTAGTTCATTAAACCTCTAGCCTTTGCAATAAGAGCAGCATCTGGATCTCCGCTTGGTCTTCCTGTCTCACCTCCTGTAAGGGCTGCTTTTTTGCCCTGCCTTCACTGCTGGAGGCTTGTTAGGTTCAACTAATAGCAAGGGCCACCGCCTTGCATGATCTCCTTTCCTGATTATCCCTTTGATCCCACATTAGCTGGTGTGGTTTGTTGTTGCTGGGTTTTGCCTGTAAGAGGCTGCATTATCACAAGTTATTCCAGCTTCTCTGCTCCATGGAAAGAAATACCCAGTGGACCTGTGTATCTACCGTACGTATCTGTGTTTTTCCTAGAGTTAGCAGGAAACAGAATTTCTATCCCACAATGAGTTTTCTTGTGGGGGGCGGGGTAAGGAGTGTTTATGTGTTGTTGGATGGTTTGTACAATAATTGTCACTGACTCTTATGTAAAGGACAGAAACAATATATTTGTGGGGCTTGCATGCCACAAAAGGGTAGAGTTAAGATTTCCTGAGAAATAACGCCCCACTCAAACCCACAGAAGCCAGGAAATACAGCACAAACAGCTATATGTGTCACCTTTTCACCCACCCCCAAACATACACTGTTGCTACGTCCCAAACTGACTTTTACTAGATCTGATATATTTTCCCAAGTCCTTATCCTGCACCCCACATATGACAGTCTCCTTAGCTAAAGTCTCAGAAAGGGCCTCCAAAGAATTAAACCCACTGTCCTGCTTCACTTATAACATGGGGTCGCAGAGGTGTAACTGCGGGATCTGAGCTCTGAAGCACCTCCTGGTGGTCTGCCATTGAACTTCAGTCATCCCTCCCTCAGTTTCTCTTCGTTGTTTCAGGGATGGCACCTACATCCATCAGTCTTCATTTGTAACTCTAGTCCCCCAGCTGGGTTACTTGTGTCTCCCCGCTTTTCGGACTGAAAGGAGTCTGGCCCCGCCCAAAGTTCTACCTGCCCCTTTACTTGTCCTTCACTTAGTGGGCACAGGAGTTTGGGATTTAATCTCAGGGCCTCTCCTAACCCCTTTTCTGGGGCTGCCCCCTTTACAGATTTCTTCCCTTCTTCCTTCAATAAGGCAGGAATAAAATAAGTTAAAGCAGGCACACAAAGACAAATCCAATATTCCTGTTCTTGTTCCCATCCCCAGTTAGGGCTCTCTGCCCCTGTTCATGTGGAAGCAGGAGAGAAACCCAGCTACCCTCTCCTCTGGGTCCCAGCCCAGGGACCTTGGGTGGTGTAATTAGGGACATGTTTGGTTAAATCTCGTACTGCTTCCATGGGCTGTTTCCTATCTGGGGCCTTGCAGGTAACTCCTGCCTGGTAATCTTCTCTGGTCCCTTCTGGCAGAGAACTGGTCTTGCTAGACAGCTTCCTCCAGCCTGACCTTGGGCAGCCCCTTCACTGTGGCTTGCTGGTCGGGCAGCAGCCTTTTATCCCTGCTCTTGTTAGTCTGCCAAGAGGCTGTGGCTGCAGCTCCCTTTTGTAGCACTCTTGTGGCCACCTCTTTACAGGGTTATGGTGACCATATTTCCCTAAGCTGAAAATGGGACAGGGGGTAAAAGATAGTCAGTGCTCTAAGCCCTGCCATGAGCCTCCTGGCATCACCACTCCCCCTCTGAATGTTTCTCTGTGCCCCCCTAGGGGGGCGCGCCCCACCGTTTGAAAACTGGGCATTTGTTCAATTTGCTCTTGCCAGACGATGATCAGTTGTCAAGAGCAAACAGGACAAATGCCCAGTTTTGCCAAAAAAGTCATGCCGTCTAGGACAGAGCTTAGAAAGGGGACTGTCCCTTGCAAAACAGGACCTACAGTGTCCTATCACAGGGGGGCTCTGATGAAGAGGGGAGGGTAACACTGGAGGTGGATTGCTTTGAATTTGCCATGTCCACGGTCTCCTCATGTCATACAGAACAGCAGCAGGACAGCTAGACTAGTTAGGAGCACAGAGTAGCAAAACCTAAGCATATAAACTCCAAAGAGCACTCCAGCCTCAGCAGCACCATGCTACGCCATGCATAACTCCTTGTCTGTGATGTTTGTGGTGCCCTGCGGCAGCTTGAAGCTGTCTTGGGGATTGTTCTGAATGCTGCCGCTAGCTAGCAGCCTGCTCTACGGTATATTATAGACACATGTTAAAGACTGCTGAGGAAGGCAGATTCTTTTGGTGGCAGCGTTTTAAGGATACTGAAGGGATCATAGTTCAGAGGGGTTGGATAAAAGGATCCTGTCCCGGCTCATCTCGAATCCTAACCCAGGCAAGAGCTATGAGGGCACGACCAGACTACTGAACTGCGAGTGACCCCAGGAGACACATATAAAGTCCTAATCAGCAGAAGCAACCCCAGCCCAGCTATGGTATTGTTCCTTGACGGCAAAAGTGGGCAGGAAATAATGTAAATTGAAAACAGAAATGCTTTTCTTCTCATGCTGAGAGCTATGTGAAGCGGCCTAGAGAAAGAATTGGATGAGCCAAGAACCAGATGACAGGCTCCAGGGATTAGGAGTGGGGTTGGGAAACCTGCAAGAAGTTTAGGGGAAGCAAAACTTTTATAACAGGATTTTCCTCCCCTTGCCTTTTTCTCGAGCACTCTGTGAAAACATGTATTTCATAGTCATTAGGAGATGTCCAGAGAAAAATATTAGTGATAGAGTCAAGCCATAGAATTCAGAACCTGATCCACAATTCCAGCATGCTAACACTCAAGGGTGGATTAGGTCCAGGGTAATATTGGAGCCAATTATGAAGAGAGGACCAGTTGCAAAAAGTGGCCTAGAACCAGTCCCAGGCTTTCAGGGGTGTTCTGATGCCCAGCTTCGGTTTGGCCCATACCTCTGTCTTGCCAACTCTGTGCAGATGCATGAAATTTGTTGGAAACTACTTATGTCTGTTCCCTTCCTGGCTCTTTCTTTCTCTTTTCTCCCCACCCCACCCCCATACCTTATCTTCGCTCTTCTCCTATTTGTGTCCTCTTCAGTTTCCCTCCTCTGTACGCTTTCTGATTAAACACGTATTTCAGGCTGATTGAATAATCCACAATGAATAATCTACATGCTGAATTTTAGGGTCTAATCCTTAGCTAGTATAAATCAGCATAGCTCTGTTGACTTCAGCGGAGCTGTGCAATACACACCAGTTGGGAATCTGGCCCTGGGCCTTTTTATTCCTGCTAAGAGCTGTTTGAATGAGTGGCAGAATTCTCAGTTAGGTTCATTTTTCATGAATTGCTTCAGGAAATAGTTCAGATCAATCCATGGGCAGGCACTGCAGCTGAATATAAGATTTGCAGTTTTCACTGCAGAGTTTCTAATTACCTTACCCAAACGTTTCCCTCATTGGGGATAGCACATAACTCCCTTAGGTTCCTTTGAAAACCTCAGTCCATACATAACATTACCTCTGTAACTGTAATATATATACCTCTACTTACTGTAGGGAACAGCTAGGGTATCCAGCAAACACTGGCTAATGCTGTTTAGTTATCTAAGGCAACTGAAAAGTGTATAAAGGCCACCATCTATATAACATACATTGACATTTAAGATAGGCCAAAAGGAGCATTTAAGACTTGCCTGGGAGCGTGCATGATGCTTAGTAGTTGAACTAATTGTAAGAAGTGGAATTTTGTTGAGCAGTCCTTTTTGCCGTATTTTTAAAACTGCTGTAACAGATATTGTAGCAGGAGAAAATAAACTAAGAGAACAAGCGTGTGCCAGAAAGGAGGAAATAGATAAAGATTAAAGTGATAATCACAGTTAGTGTCAAAGAGTATCAGTACTGTAAGACATCATGAGCCAGTAAGACCATCTGCACATTGGATGTAGGGTGTCAGAGAACTTCAGGGGAGGTCTTCTGCAGCTGTGGGTAACTGGAAGCCTCTCTGGGTATGTGCTGTATTTGCTAACTCTTAAATCAATAAATCCAGTCAAACATGACTCATCTGAGGTTTGTTATTATTGAACTAATCCAGACTGGAGAAAAGCCCTCTCAAGCACAGTTTATGAATAGTTGACAAAGATTTTCTCAGTCTATTGGTTATTGACAAGTTATGAATTATCAGTTATTAATGATCAATCTATAGGGGCTGCCACACTGCATTAGGCTACTGGTTCATCTAGTCCTGCAAACTGTCAGTGTAGTCTTGGCAGCTAAACACTTTTCGACCAATCTTGTTTCCGATGTGGGGAGCGGCAAGTCCTTAATATCAAGTCAATAGCTCAAGAGAATAGTGCTGGGGCAAGAATGCCTTCCTGCCACACACCACACAATGACACCCCCTTATGCTTCTAAACCCTTACAAAACAAACCCCCAAACCTTACACAAGCACAGTTCTGACCCTGTAAAAGGAGACATGCCAGAGAGGCCATCAAGTTCGCTAGGGGCTTCACTGTTGCTATTGATTTTACCTGGAAGATGCTCAGATACCACAGGGACGGGTGGCAGGATAAAGCCCTAAGAGAGGGAGATCTTTGAAACTACTTCAATGAATTTTTTTTAACCAACTCTACCATTTATATTTGCATACACCAGAAATATCAGAAGCAAATGCGCACGTGCATATTGACCTGTGCTCATGCTGATTTCCTGGATATGTTACTAGACGCCATATTTCCCTAAGCTGAAAATGGGACAGGGGGTAAAAGATAGTCAGTGCTCTAAGCCCTGCCGTGAGCCTCCTGGCATCACCACTCCCCCTCTGAATGTTTCTCTGTGCCCCCCTAGGGGGGCACGCCCCACCGTTTGAAAACTGGGCATTTGTTCAATTTGCTCTTGCCAGACGATGATCAGTTGTCAAGAGCAAACAGGACAAATGCCCAGTTTTGCCAAAAAAGTCATGCCATCTAGGACAGAGCTTAGAAAGGGGACTGTTCCTTGCAAAACAGGACCTACAGTGTCCTATCACAGGGGGGCTCTGATGAAGAGGGGAGCGTAACACTGGAGGTGGATTGCTTTGAATTTGCCATGTCCACAGTCTCCTCATGCCATACAGGAAGCTGGGAGGGTGCTGCCTTCAGAGCTCGGCTCTGAAGGCAGCACAGAGGTGAGGGTGGCAATCTTGGGACCCCCCCCGCACAACAACTTTGCAACCCCCTCCCCCGTGATCCTGTTTTGGGTGGGGACAACCCCCACAGTTACAATGCCCTGAAATTTCAGATGTAAACATCTGAAACCATGAAATCGACCAATTAAAAAACCCTCTGGCCTGAAATTGACCAGAATGGACCCTGAATTTGGTAGGGCCCTAGTAATTTCTCTTGTAACATTCTCTTCACCAGCAAGTACTTCAGCTGTGCTTGCAGTCAATTAATCTTGCCTTTTAACTTTGAATACAAATATACACATTCCATTGGACCTGGAAGATTTTTTTAACTGGTACAAAAGAAGAAAGGCTTGCCCAGAATTCTGGTCCATTTCTATGCAAATATAAGCCTGCCCTGCAAATATAATTGAAGAGAAATGTTGGAGTCTGTTTATTACAATTTCAGAATATATTTCAATTATGCCAACCGCATTTCATTCCCAGTAACCTGGAGTAGTATGTTAAGCCTCCAATCTATCAAATGTTATGGAGGTTTATAAAAAACAGATTTGCGGCAAATGAGTTGCCTATTTCTTCCTCCAGCGCGCAGGCAAGTTTCATTCCCATCATGCTTCTGGAGGAGCATCATATGTGAGCCACAAGTTGCCACAAAAATTCCAGCCAATGGGCTTAACTTCAAGGTAGATGCAGTTGTGCTTGTTTTAGAGAGCCACAACCACAACATGTCAAAATCAAATACCACACATGTCCCTAGAAATACAGTTGAACAGAATAGAGAACCAACAGAAGCATGTGTTGACACTGCCAATATAAACATTATTATTAGAGCTGGTTGAAGATTTTCAGATGGAACAGTTTTTCAGTGGTAAATACTGATTTGACAAAACCCAATTGTTTTGCAGGAATGTAGTCAAACTTTTCAAAGGGAAATTATCTAACTGCTTTGTTTCAACGCTCTCTTTGACTATAATGTACTACATCATATACTATAATAATCAAAATTTTAAAGTTGAAAAGTTTTGACCTTGTTGAAATGAAATGTTTTGATAAGGTTGAAATGAAATATTTTGGAATATTTACATTTGTAACCCTTCTGCCAGGCCAAGTTGATAGCAGCAAGGGCCGGGTTCAGTACACAGGGGTTCCCTCTCATCAAAGCAAATACAAAACTGGCTCGAGCCCCCACCCAGTGACCTGGGAAAATCTTACACACCCCCTGGGCGCCTCGAAGAGGCAATACTTCCCCTCTCGCAAGCACGGAGTCTCGGTGTAGTAGAGAATCTTTAATAACATGAGGTAAACGACATCAGCATTAAATTGGGAAAACACCACAACTAGTGTTCATTAACCAAACCATGAGCAAAGACCCACCCCAGAAAATTGGGCCACATCCTTTCCCTCGGGTTCTTGAGTCCCAGAACCCAAATGTCTCTTGAGTCCAGCAATCCTCAAATCACCCAAAATCCAAAAAGTCCAGCCCCAGAGTTCAAAAGTTCATCTGCAGAGTGTTACTCCCCAGTCTGGCTAAAATGTGCCTGTGTGTGGGGGAAAGAGGTAAGGGGTACCTTACGTGTCCTGAAGCTGACTGCCCCACAGGGCTCTGCTCTGCTACGCTGTCTCACGAACGGCTCCGCTCCACCACGACCGGCTCCACTCTGCACAGCTCGCCGTCTCACGAACAGCTCTGCTCAGCTTGCCGTCTCACGAACGGCTCCGCTCCACCACGACCGGCTCCGCTCGGCACAGCTCGCTGTCTCACGAACAGCCCGGCTCAGCTCGCCGTCTCACGAACACACCGCTGTCTCACGAACGGCTCCGCTCCACCACGACCGGCTCCCTCTGCACAGCTCGCCGTCTCACGAACAGCTCGGCTCAGCTCGCCGTCTCACGATCACACCGCTGTCTCACGAACGGCTCCACTCTGCACAGCTCGCCGTCCCACGAACAGCTCTGCGTCTCGCGAACACACCGCTGTCCCACGAACAGCTCTGCTCAGCTAGCCGTCTCGCGAACAGCTCCGCTCTGCACAGCTCGCCGTCTCACGAACAGCACCACTGCACTCTAGATCTTCCGGCTCCCCACTACTTGACACAGTGCTCAGTGATTTCAGCTCTTAGTGATTTCAGCTCTCAGTGATTTCAGCTCATAGTAGTGGGGGCCTTAGTGCTGGTGCACCATAAGGCCAAAGTGAATGCAGCACAGTACCTGTAGCAAGACTCTTAATAGACCCAACATTAGCTCTGACATTCCACAGTGGAGAGAGACAGAGGTGCAATTGGTGCTTCAGGCCCTCACAAAGGGGCCCACACCACCAGGTACTAATACCTGTCTCAAGTCTCTCTCCCTTCACAGAGTTTTGGAACCCATGTCCCTTGCCTAGCGAGTGCTACTCAGTTGATGGTGAGTCCCTCCATCATAACAAAAGGCCAAGTACAGTTCCAAGCACAGTTCCCATAATCAGGGTAATAACAATTTACTCTTCCCGCCCCAATAACAAAGACACTGGGGATCCCACAACAGCCAAAGTGACCATTTGGGCAGTTATGGCCTCATTCTAGGCGGGGTGGGTGTGCCTATGCAAATTGAGATCAGCCCCTGAAGTTCTTTTCCACTACTTGCCACACCTCACCACCAGATGTCAGGGTGGAGCCCATCCTGACTCTGCTTACACATTCAAGACAAATTCCGAGATTTTGACAAGCCCTTAAGTAGCTCAACCAAGACATCATTCTATTTTGTCCTAAATCTAATTATGCTGAAGCGGTGTGCGTCTGGTTATTTGCAGAACAATCAGTTTCTACTCAGATAAGACATAGTCCTTCTGAAAAATCTGATGCCTTGTGCTAGTAAGAACAAAGGTCTGGAAACTTCAAAGACAGCTATCTCCAAGTGAGTCCCGCAAGTATTCTGAAAACATGCAAGAATTTCGCAAAAGACACCTCCTTCCAATCTCAAAGCATATTCTACAAGGTCTGCCGCCACCTCTCGGGCAAAAAGAATTATAGTGTCATGGAAAGAAATCTGGAGAGCAGCCACCTGGCAATCTCTTCACACCTTTACCAGATGTGGAGAAATAGCTATGGCATCCTCTTGGTCAGTCTAACGGATCTGCCTTTGTTTCCTCTTTCATTCTCTTCTCCCTCTTATTTTCTGGCTGGGTTGCTTGCTAATTCCTAACCGTCCTCCCAATGAGTGGCTTTGCTTTGTATGAGAATAGATTATTTTGTTCTTTCTCTAAGTTGCTTAATTTCATAACTGGAAAACTACTAGTCTGGAATCCTTCCTACCCTTGTAGGTATGTTTGTAGCTGTGCAGGGTAGAAGTGTTGGGAATTTCTCCTCTGGGGCTGTGATGCCATTAGATAAGGGTGAGCTATTTCAATGTCAAGAACTCTGACCAGGGGGCTTTCTGGGGCGGCAGAGGGTCCCCTCCCACCACACCCTGTGTCAAATTGTTTATAATGTCCTATAATGTTGGGGCTCAGGCTGGGATCTGGGACCCTCCACCCTTGCAGGGTCCCACAGGTCAGGCTTCAGACCAAGCCTGAATGTCTACACAGAGATTTTTCAGCACTGGAGGCTGAGCCCTGTGAGCCCGACTGAGCTGACCCAGGCCAGCAGTGGGTTTTTTATCCCTGCGTAGATGGACCCATAGTGACCACACAGGGTTGCCAACTTTCTAATCACACAGAACAAACAACCTTGCCCCATGCCTGCCACACCCCTTCCCCTGACTCCCTGCCCCTTCTCCAAGGCCCTGCCCCCTGCTTGCTCTATCCCCCCTCCCTCTGTTGCTTGCTCTCCCCCACCCTCACCCACTTTCACCAGGCTGGGGCAGGGAGTTGGGGTGCGGGAGGGGGGTGAGAGCTCCGGCCGGGGATGAGGGGGTTGGGCTGTGGGCAGGGGGTTGGGGTGAAGGGGGGTATGGGATCTGGGCTGGGGGTGTGGGCTCTGGGTGCGGCCAGATATGAGGGGTCAGTGTGTGTGAGAGGGCTCTGGGCAGGGGCAGAGGGTTGGGGTGCGGGAGGGGGGTGAGAGCTCTGCCTGGGGTTGTGGGGTCTGGGATGCGGCCGGGGATGAGGGGTTTAGGGTGCAGGAGAGGGCTCCGGGCTGGAGCAGGGGGTTGGAGTGTGGGGGGGTGGTGAGGGGTCCTGCTGGGGTTGCGGGCTTTGGGGTGGGTCTGAGGATGAGGGTTTGGGGTGCAGGAGGGGGCTCCAGGCCGGGGCAGGCGTTTGGGGTGCAGGAGCAGGTTCGGCGTCCTGGTGGTGCTTACCGTTGCTCTCAGGAAGTGGCTGCCAGGTCAATGGGAGCTGCAGAGCCAGCATTCAGGGCGGGGGCAGCATGTGAAGCCTCCGTAGCCACCCATACGCCTAGGGGTCACAGGGACCTGGAGGCTGCTTCCGGGAGCTGTGCGGAGCCAGAGCAGGCAGGGAGCCTGTCTTAGCCCCGGCGTGCCGATGCTCAGACTTTTAATGGCCTGGTCAGTGGTGCTGACCGGAGCCGCCAGGGTCCCTTTTCGACCAGGCATTCCTGTCGAAAGCTGGATGCCTGGCAATCCTACGACCACAGATTGCTCCTGGGCCTGTCTTCCAGGCTCAGGCTTTCAACTTGCTGCGTCCCTAACTGAGTTTTCTCAATTTGACTTCTTTCTAGGTGGACCCGCTAATTGACCTTCTGAACCCCCCTCCAGATGCCAGCGGGTGTTTAATTGAGCTCCTGTTACACTGCTCAACACCAGTGTGGGATTTATACCTGATCAAGGGCTGAATTAAGGTTGCATGGGCTATCTTAATTCTCTTTGGAGTCCTTTACTTTGCAATGTTATAATCCTTAACTCTGTATTTCCTGATTTTTGATGGTTTAACACTTTTTGATGAGACCAACCTTAACTACTGTTAAAAGACGTTTATTTAAAAATATACAAAATACTTATTTATCTTAAATTTACATTTAATACACATCCTTGGCAGACACACATAAAGTGGAGGAATTGTTTTGAAAATCCTGATTCCATAATGTCCATTAGTAACATGTCTCTTAATTGCTCATCGATATTAATGTTCTGATGGAATGTTCTGTCTGTGTTGTTTTTCTCTCTCAGCTATCTCATTTCCTATATGTAACACAGTAAATAATATGTTTAGGTGATGGCTTTTTCTTATGCTATTTCTGATCATACATTGTATTTGTTGTATTAGCTGTGTGTCTCTCTCATTGGTACAGTAGAACGTCAGAGTCACAAACATCAGCGTTACGAACTGACCAGTCAATCACACACCTCATTTGGAACTGGAAGTCCGTAATCAGGACACACACACACACACACACACACACACACACACACACACACAAAGCAAATACAGTAGAGTACTGTGTTAAACGTAAACTACTAAACAAATAAAAGGAAAGCAGCATTTTTCTTCTGCCTAGTAAAATTTCAGAATTGTATTACATCAATGTCCAGCTGTAAACGTAAAATTGAAAGAACAATCAAACCATTTTTTTCAGAGTTACGAACATTTCAGAGCTATGAACAATCTCCAATCCTGAGGTGTTCACAACTCTGAGGTTCCACCGTATTATTTTTTAACTTCTAACTTGCGGGTTTTTTGGAGTCAGAATACCACCAAACATGAAGATGTCTGCTTTTTAAAAAAAGTCTTTGGCCTGCCATAGCTCTGTGATTTAGTTGCTATTAGTCAGTGTAATTGTGAAAATCAGGGTCCAGACTCTGTAAGGGGAGAACAGGAGGTCTGAACCCCCAGAGAATAAGGAACTGAATTCGCTGGTTGTAATAATGTTATTTCATAAAAAAATATCAAGTAAGGTCTTTTATAAAAGCTTGTACTGTTCTGAACATGATGGTCATTATGAGATATGTATACAGATGAATTTATGCTGGATGAATTTATGTATTTGTGTAGATATAAAACCACACTCATTGCAACATTCGTCTCCACCTTACAACAGGGAGGTGGTCAGCTAGGTAGTTCAGGGCTGCCCCCCAGCCAGAGAAAACTAACCTAGCATTGTACAATCCAGGAAGAAACAAACAATGAGCCATTACAATTAATGGGAAAACATGGAAACAACTTGAAACTGAAAAAGAAAAGCCCAGTCTTAGGGCAGGACTACAGTATGGGGTTAAGTCGACCTAAGTTGTGCAACTGCAGCTATGTGAATAACTTATTGTCTACTTATTGCGATGTCTACACCGCGCTGGGTCCATGGGAGAAACATATGCTTCTCATTCCGGTCTTCACTAGACCCGTTAAATCGACTGCTGCAGCGTTAATCACGGTAAGTGGAGAGAAGCCCTTCGTTTTCCAAGAAAGGAAGGAATTTCCCTCATCACGAATCACCATAGTCTGAGAGAAAGGGGGAAAAAAAGTGCAGACCAAGTTAAAAGAAAAGGGGTTTGAAGTGAAGGCTATCCAGAATGGAGGGGCTGTCTCAAAGGCAGGGACCTGTCTGTGAAAACTGGATCCCCCCTTTGGGCTAGGAGGGCACATTGGGAAATTGAGCAAGGGCAATAGGTAATTTAAATTAGAAAAGGGATTTGATCTAATCCTGAGGCTGTGCCTTTATGTTTATTTTCTGTGTAATTTGTAGGTGTTTGCTTCCCTTTATTCCTCTTTCATCTCTGAACCTGTGGTTGTTCTATTAAATAAACCCTTTGTTTATTTTTACCTCAAGAGGGTTGCTGTTGTGCAAGCTGTGTGGCGTGTGGGTCCCCACGTGCTGTCCCCACCCTGAGCATCGGCTCCGCACTCCCATTGGTGGTACCTGAGGATGAGAGCAGTGCGTGGAGCCTCCTGATCCCCCAACCTAGGAGCTGGACCCGCTTGCCGCTTCTGGGGTGCGGTGCGGCGCCAGGACAGGAAGGCACCACTGCACTGCTGACTGGCAGCTGACCGAGATAAGCCCATGTCCTGACCCTGAACCCCAACCCCCTGCCCCAGCCCAGAGCCCCTCCCACACCCTGAACCCGTCACCCCCAGCCCTACCCCAGAGCCCGCACCCCCAGCCCAGAGCTCATACCCCCTCCTGCACCACAGCCCTCTGCCTCAACCCACAGTCCCCTCCCGCACTCCAAATCCCTCAGCTCCACCCCCCAGCCTGGAGCACCCTCCAGCACCCCAAACCCCTTATCCCCAGCCCCACCCCAGAGCCCACACCCCCATCCAGAGCCCTCATCCCCAACTCCCTGGCCCAGCCGAGAGCCCCCTCCCGTACTCTGAACCCCTCACTTCTGGCCCCACCATGGAGCCCACACCCCCAGTTAGAGCCCTCACCCCCTCCCAGACCCCAATCCTCTGCCCCAGCTCAGTGAAAGTGAGTGAGGTTGGGGGAGAGTGAGCCACCGAGGGAGGGGGAATGTAGTGAGCAGGGGTGGAGCCTCAGGAAGGAGTGGGGTCAGGGGGTCGCGGGCCTCAGGGAAGGGGTAGGGCTAGGGTGTTCGGTTTTGTGCAATTAGAAAGTTGGCAATCCTAGCGGTTGATGAACTAGAGGGAAAAGTCAGAGTATGGGGTAATTAAGAACTCACGGTGGATGAAGTTGGGGAGATGGTGTTCAAAGTTTCTAACTTAACGGCTTGTCTTATGATAACTTAATTGTCAACCTTTAAGAAAACTCAATGATCTGAAAAGATGACAACTTGGAGCAGAAAGTTTCTAAAATATTGGGGATATGTGGTCCGGCTATAAGCATTATACCTGCTATAAGCTATATACTTGCTATAAGCAAGTAATGCTCAAGAAGGTCTAAAGGTTTTGGTAAAATCAAAGTTTTGTTTAAATTTAAAATGGTACAATTGTTTGAGATACACGTTTTAGCCAATAGAATAAACTGTGTGACGAGTAGAGCTGAGTGACATTTTTTGACTGAAGCTGTTTTCAGAGGTAGTGACACCAAAACATTTCACGAACTTGTGTCATCTTTGCCAGATTGTTTTGGTTGGAAAAAAACCCCTAGAAAATAAAATTCCCCAAAATGTAAATGTTTCATGTTGATGTTTTGGAAACAAAACACTCTGATTTTTTTTTTTGATTTTTTTTTTTAGTTGAAATGACTTTCAAAATTCTTTTAGTTTTATTCCAAAAATATTTGACAAATGCTGAGAGTCAAAACAAAACAGTTTAGTTTGGGCTGAATGAATCTTCAACCCAAAGTAATTTTTAAAAAATTATTATTATTACTTTTTGAGTCACAAAACATGTTTCAAATGTGTTAATTTTAGTTTGACCCCAATCAATTTTGTATTTTTTGGAACTGACAGCAAACTGGAAAATCCATTGTTGGCCCAGCTCTGGTGAGGAGTATCAGCAGCCTCAGCTGCCCTGCTCCTCCTTCCAATGGTCTGAGGTAACTTCCAACACGTTTGGTATGTCTGGTGTCAGAGAAGCAGTGCTACAGCAGCTCCTACTGGCTCTGCAAAGGCAAAGTTCTGCTCTTGTTTGGCAGAATTTCAAGTGGCAGCTGGAGTGACAAGCGGTGGTGATTTTATGTCAAATGTATAGCAGGGCAAAGTTATCCCTCTTGGCTGGGCACAGAACCGTAACAGAAAACATCCTCTGGCTGGATTATTAGTCTCAGAAAAGTAGTAAAAGTTTATGGTGAAAAGCACAGTGTTAACAACGACATATTGAAAAAAATGTGAAAATAATTATTAAAAAGGAAACGTGCTTCAATAATTAAACAAAATGGTTTTGTTTCTAAATAACTGCAGTATGAATCTTTTTTTTACAACTTTTTAAAATTTGATTTTATATTAGCATATCTTACATTCTTTTATGGAGTCCAGAACTCATAGAGGAAGGAACCCTTGGCTGCCATCCATTGATGAAATGAAGGAAGAGACAGAATGAGCAGAGCTCATTTGCATGGGTTTCACCCACTGTGCCAGTGCAAACAGTTTTGTTTCAGTTAAAATTAATTTCAGTTTTGGGTGTAGAGTAATGAAATATTGTTATCCTTACTGACTAAACACTGTGTGAGGAGCTGCCATAACTAAAACCTCATTCTTGAACGGCTGCATCATGCAGCTGGAAACGCACCAAGGCACAGGGAGTTGGGGAAAGGGATTTGTAGGAGGAATTAATTCCTGGTGGTGTGGACTCTGCTGGAAGGATCCTGTAGAGTATGTTGAACTTCCTGCACGATGTAATGAGGGAATGCTGGATCTGGCTTCATGGCGAGAGATTATGGTAGCTCCCTGTGTAAGAAGAGAATTAACTCTACTAACTCAGAGCCTTCCCTCTCTAGGATCGCAGCTGTAGATGTTGGAGATATTTGCTACTAGTAGTCACAGATCAGCCATATGCCTCCATAAACTTGTCAAGCTCAGCCTTGAAACAAATTAGGATTCTTGGCCCACTGCTCCTGATGGAAGTGAAACAGCTCTTCCACTGTGGGGCTGGGGATGGACCTGCCTAAATTCATTCCCAGGCTCTGGGACTTCACTAATAGAGTTATTACTGTGACAAATTACAGTAGCTTTGAGGGAACATATTTGTTAAAAAGGCTTCAGAGGCGATCCTGGCAATTACAGGCCAGTGAGCCTAACTTCAGAACCAGGCAAATTGGTTGAAACTATAGCAAAGAACAGAATTATCAGACACAGAGATGAACACAGTACGTTGGGGAAGAGTCCACACAGCTTTTGTAAAGGGAAATTATGCCTCACCAATCTAAAATTCTTTGAGGGTGTCAACAAGCATGTGGATAAGGCTGATTCAGTAGATATAGTGTTCTTGGACTTTCAGAATGCCTTGGAGAAGAACTCTCACCAAAAGCTCTTAAGCAAATTAAACAGTCATGGGCTAAGAGGGAAGGTCCTCCAATCACTCAGTAAATGGTTAAAAGATAGGAAACAAAAGGGTAGAAATAAATGGTCATTTTTCTCAGTAGAAAGAGGTAAATAGCCAGGTCCCCAAGGATCTGTAGTGGGACAGGTGAAATTCAGTGTTGATAAATGCAAAGTAATGCACATTTCAAAGCATATTCCCATCTGTACATAGAAAATGATGGGGTCTAAATTAGCTGTTACCACTCAAAAAAGATCTTGGAATCATCCTGGATAGTTCTCTAAAAACACCTGTTCACTGTGCAGCAGCAGTCAAAAAAGCAAACACAATGTTAGGAACCATTGGGAAAGGTATAGATGAGATGACAGAAAATATCACAATGACACTATATAAATCCATGGTACACCCACACCTTGAATACTGGGTTCAGTTCTGGTCGCCCTGTATCAAAAGAGATACATTAGAATTGGAAAAGGGACAGACAAGGGCAACACAAATGATTAGGAGTATGGAATAGCTTCCATATGGGGAGAGATTAAAAAGACCAGGACTGTTCCACTTAGGAAAGAGAC
Source organism: Natator depressus (assembly GCF_965152275.1). Taxonomy (NCBI): domain Eukaryota; kingdom Metazoa; phylum Chordata; order Testudines; family Cheloniidae; genus Natator; species Natator depressus. The sequence continues at coordinate 26,626,517 of NC_134246.1, forward strand.
TAAGGGGGATATGACAGAGATCTTTAATATCATGCATGTTGGGGAGAAAGTGAACCAGGAAGTGTTATTTACCCCTTCACATAACACAAGAAACAGAGGTCACCTGAAGTTAATAGACAGCAGATTTAAAACAAACATATGGAAATACTTCTTCACACAATGCATAACAACCTGTGGAACTCATGGTCAGTGGATGTTGCGAAAGCCAAAAGTATAAGTGGGTTCAAAAAAGAATTAGATAAGTTCATGGAGGATAGGTCCATCAGTGGCATAGAGCCAAGATGGTCAGGGACACAACCCCATACTCTGGGTGTCCCTAAGCCTTCAACTGCCAGAAGTTGGGACTGGACAACAGGGGATGGACCACTCAATAATGCCCTGTTCTGTTCATTCCCTCTGAAGCATCTGGCACTGGCCACTGTTTGACCCAACGTGGCCATTTTTATGTTCTTATTAAATTTATGAATGGTTTATATGTCATTGTGGGCCAGGGACTGTATGCAATGCCAGGGGGAAGCGTTACCACAGATCCTCCGGGAACTAAAATTGTGGGGCGTGATTAAAGCTACTCAGTGAATCTATAAATAACTCCAGAAGGGTACCACCCCTTTTGGTGGTTTGCATATACTCATTCAAATTGGGTTTTCCAGAGACCAACAGACAGAAAAAGGGCTTCTGGTATAAAAAGGTCTGAGTTTAAACTGACCCAAAACCTTCTTTTAATTCACCAAACAGACAGGACCTTCTGTCCAAGGTGGCCCCAACGCTTGTAGAAGGGTTGGAAAGATTTTGGTTTAGGAGGACCCCACAAGACTAATGGGTGACCTTAGGTAAGATTTTAGCATGCATATAGGAACATTTATTTTGTATATATATTTCCTCTAATGTTTTTACCCTACAATTATTTTTTTTGCCCTTTTTGAAGGCTGGTTGGTAACTTGTTGTAGCCCCTGGAGAAAGGTTAACTACAGGTGTTAGATCCTGGTCAGACCTGCTGCGGAAATCGCTGTGAAGTGCAGGACTATAAACCTAAACCCCTGGCCTGGAGGGGGTGAGAAAAGGGACACAGGTCTCTCTCTACCTGAGAGGAGGCAGCTAGGAAGCTGAAACCTTTAAGTGGATGCCCTTGAGGAAGACGGGGGAGTTAAAAGTGTAGTTAACTCTGAAAATGTAACAGTTCCAATCACTGATTTTTTATTTTTTAATTTGCTGGAAGTTCTGGAAAAAACAAACACAAAGAGAAAAATCAGTTTGGGTCAAACTAAAACCAATTTTTTTTCAGAATTTTCTGTGAAGCAAACAAGGCAGAACCATTTCATGGTGGGTATTTTCAACCTCTTTGAATAGGAGCAAAAAAAATGATTCACAAAACCGGGGTGAGGTGGGGTGAAGTGGAGGTACAAATTATTCAATATTCACTCTTGCAGGGACTGGTATTTGAGTGTCTCCCCCCGTCACCACCAGGCTCTAGCATCACTCTCTCTCTCTCTGACCCAATGAGTATTTAATTTTTTATACCAAGTGAAACAGCTTCAACAAGAGATTCACCCTCCCAGAATACCCTATAAGTCAGTGGTTAGGGCCTGTACCTGGAGTGTAGAAGACTTGAGTTCAAATTCCTGCTGCAGAGCAGGGATTCAAGCCTGAGTCTTCCATAGCCAAAGAAAGTGCCCTAACTATTGGGTATAAGGTGAGCAACCATCCCCCTTGGTTTTGGGAGAAGTGTCTAAATCCCCTTGTGAATCTAGCAGGAAAAATCGAAACATTTCATTCTGATAATGCCAAAATGATTCATTTCAACATGTAATTTTTTCCTTAGTTTTAACCTAAACAATTTGCTCAAATCGACCTGAATTTGAAAAATGGTTTGGTTGACCCAAATCTGCATTTTTCAGGAATGGGAGAAAAAAATCCTGGCTGAAAATTTTTGCCCACCTCTATTTACTAACCACTAACAACTAACCATGAGTGGGGTACACCAGGGTGGAGGGGGAAGGAGCAAGGTGTCCACTGCACATTCACATCAGAAGGTGGGGAAACTGAGGTGAAGGACAACTGCCCACAACAGTTCTTGAAAGCCGCAAAAACAATCCAACAGAGAAATGACACAGATTGGCAAGCGTTCCCTGCAGGACCACACACTGTTAGCACATGTTGATCCTGCTGGGAAAGAATTAAGTATTAAGAATCTGCAAATCAGACATTTCTAGTTGCTGGTCAACGATGAAGCAAATACTGAAGAAATATTTTCACCACTGATGTCTGGTAATTTATTAAATGTCAGGATATTTCCTGAGCACAAATATGGAATTTTGTTTTGTGTCCTGATTTTAATACAATACGCATGCTAACTACATCTTGGGACTGTTAACTTTGGACTGTTAAGTAAACAGCTCCAGTGTGGTCTATGTGAAATGAATTGGTGAGTTCAGCCCAGTTTCTTGGGGACAGGCATCCACCTCACAAAATCCATCCATGCAGTTGGCACTGCCCCTTTTCCTGGCATGCTCATCCAAAAGATCAAGCACTGAATGGCATAGGGACCAGACTTCTCTCTTGTTCATATAAGTAACCCCGCCTGTTCAGAGGCAAGCCACATTTGCATAACTGTGTGTGGCATCCTGCAGCTGGTACTACATCAGTTCTGTAGCTAGGCAGAGGACCTCAGTCTCCCAGGCCCTTCCACCAACAAACACTTTTTACCACTAGAGAAGTCTGAGGCCCTGGCATTCCCAGGGCTAAACAGACCACAGTTTTGATTCAGTATAGTACTGGAAATAAATCAAAAGCCTAGCTAAGAAGATGTTTCTGATTAGTTGATCTGTCTACATCCCTTTCTGATGGGACTTCTGCTTGTTTCCCGTTAAGCTTCTGCAGATTCATCTCTTGTGCCACTCTTGTGCATTAAAGGCTACTTAACTAGCCAACATTTAGCAGCCTCCACATGGCAGACTTTCCATAGAGCAAGCTTCAGTTACTTTCCTGTGCCTGACAGTTTCTGAACTCCCCTGCTATGACCCCAATGGTCAGCTCAGTCAGTGCCAGGGTTTAGTTGTCAATATTATTAAATCTGTGTTCTCTGAAAATGGAGGCATCCAAAATGGGGGCCAAAAGCCAGCGGAGTAGTGCTTCAGAGAGCGTCCATCACCTCTAAAGTTCAGAAATATCCCTAACAGAAAGGGTTTTATTGGTTGCTGTCTGGAATTGCTGCATACTCACCAAGTGGCCAGCCAGAACTAGGCAGCCTTCACTACACCATGCGGCTCATTGTGGACATCTCCAATACATAGCTATCAGTCATGTGTGAATTCCAGGTGGTATATAAGACTATCAGTCCATTCTTCCCTTGCCTAGCACTATGCTCTGGGCACATGGCCAGGCCACAGAAATGCAGTCTGCCTCCTCTATAATGTCACACGTGCCAATTGTCAGTATCATGACATGGGCACCATAATCCAATATTTGGCCCTTTACTAATCCAGGCTGTTAAACCTCCCCGCAAATACATCTTTCAAAAGGCTGCTTATAAAAGGGTAGTTGGCACTGCTGGTTTTTAGAGCCCTAAATGCTCAGAGCCTGGTTCTGATCCTACCCTGAAGTTGATCAGACGTGACTCCTTTAGAGTGGATGGAACTCCACCAAGGTGAGATCAGGGTTAGGCCCATGGCATATAGGCTATGTGTATGCTGCAGCTGGAAGCAAGCCTCCCAGCCTGGATAGACAAATTCGTGCAAGTGGGGCTCAAGCTAGCAAGCTAAAAATAGCGGTGTGGACACTGTGGCTCAGGCTGTAGCTTGGACTCTCAAGTCTAGGGGATTGGGTGGACTTGAGCACTCAAGCTGCAATCTCCACAGTGCTATCTTTAGCATGCTAGCTGGAGTACGTCTGCCTGGGCGGGGAGGCTCTCTGCCGGATGTACAGAAGACATACCCTAAACCAACAATGCCAATGGAAGTGAATTTTCTATTTCCGGGGTGATTTGTTATGGCCAATGTCAGCTCCACATTTATTCCTTCCACATCCCTTTATGCCTCCTCTGTTTTGTGCTGGACTCCACTCTGATTGCCTTTAGCCGGGGGGATTTGAGTTATGCCCATGTTGTGTTCTAACCATGTTTCTGAATTCAGCTGGGCTTGTGCATGAATGTACATGAGGGGACTGATTTTCAAAGGTGCCCTGTTGCTTATGTGTGATGGGGTCTGTGCTGGGGTATGCCAGCCCCACACTGGTTCAGCAGGGGTTAAGCCTTCTCTTTGGGCTGAGGAGGCCCCACCCCCTCGGCTGTGTTTGGAATGGTCCAGCTGGAACCAGGGTATAAAAGGAAGCAGAGCAGATCAGTCTGGGCTGACTGTGGAGGAGGAAGGAATTGTGCTACCAGCTCCTGCAGGGGGACTGCCCACAACTCCAAAATGCAGAGGCCAGTCAGCCAGAGATGAACCATGACCCCAGACTCAGGACGCCACTGAGGGAGGGGAGACCACGGAGACCCTAAGAGGGAAAGCTGATGGAGAATCAGATAGGAAGTGACCCAGGGGAACTTTGTGGAGGACCAGTTGCAGAACCGGATGCAAGCTCGGCGTGTTGCGGTAGCATCCCTGCTGAGCTGGTGGCAGACAACCCCATCACTGCTAGGGCCCTGGGTCGGGACCCGGTGGAGAGGGAGGGCCTGAATCCCCCTACCCTTGCCGCCACCCATCCTAGGGGGGAGGGCCTTGGTAGCAAGGGCCGCGCCATTGACTCTGGCCAATAGGCCACGCTGCCCTGGTAGCAAGGGCTGTGCCACTGACTAAGACCACTAGTCCACGTGGCCCTGAGACCAGAGGTAACCCCACAGACTCAGCCGTGGGGCTATAAAGTGCCCCCCTACCCCAGAGGGTGACGGGGGTACCAGCCCTATGACAGGGTTCCCTGTATCTGAGCCTCTAAATAATAGGAAGTGTACCCCTATTAGTTTCAATTGTTCTATGTATTCAGTGAGGAGCACTAGATAAAGGAGAAAGATGGAAGAGTACAGGGCCAAGCAGGTGAGGGAATGGGCATTACTTTTCCCATCAGCCCTGTGGAGCATCCCGAGGCTGTATTAACTTTCCTGCAGAGACCCTCCACACAGAGTAATCATCCCTTTAAGGGAATGGGGGTGCAGGAGGTCTAAAGCTAGATAGTGGGAGTCTGTGACAATGCAATTCCAATGCAACCACCCTGTCATAAATATAAAGGGAAGGGTAACCACCTTTCTGTATACAGTGCTATAAAATCCCTCCTGGCCAGAGGCAACATCCTGTTACCTGTAAAGGGTTAAGAAGCTCAGCTAACCTGGCTGGCATCTGACCCAAAGAACCAATAAGGGGACAAGATACTTTCAAATCTTGGGGGGGGGGGGAAGGCTTTTGTTTTGTGCTCTTTGTTTACATAGTTGATCTCTCGGGACTGAGAGAGGCCAGAGAGAAATCCATCTTCTCCAACCCATCCTTATCCAAGTCTCCAATATTGCAACCAGTATAGGTAAGCCAAGCAAGGCGGATTAGTTTATCTTTTGTTTTATGTGAATTGTCCCTGTGTTAAGAGGGAGGTTTATTCCTGTTTTCTGTAACTTTAAAGTTTTGCCCAGAGGGGGATCCTCTGTGTTTTGAATCTGAATACCCTCTAAAGTATTTTCCATCCTGATTTTACAGAGATGATTTTTACCTTTCTTTTTTTTTTTTTTTAATAAAATCCTTCTTTTAAGAACCTGACTGATTTTTCCATTGTTCCAAGATCCAGGGGTTTGGGTCTTTGATGATTTTGTAACCAATTGGTTAGGATATTATTCTCAAGCCTCCCCAGGAAAGGGGGTGTGTAGGGCTTGGGGGAGCTATTTGGAGGGAGGCGGGGGAAGACGTCTCCAATTGGTCTCTTTCCCTGTTCTTTGTTTAAAACGCTTGGTGGTGGCAGCATACTGTTCAAGGACAAGACAAAGGTTGTACCTTGCGGAAGTTTTTAACCTACGCTGGTAAGAATAAGCTTAGGGGGTCTTTCATGCGGGTCCCCACATCTGTATCCTAGAGTTCAGAGTGGGGAAGGAACCTTGACACACACTATCATGACTGGAACTTTGGAGTAGGAACCAAAGTTTTCCATAGTGTCACATGGGGAAAATTATTCTGTAGGGAGCCTTATTAGCTTGCATTTAGAGCCAGGCAAGCACAATATTTGTTACTGAGAATTGTACAGATAAGTAAAGTGTTAACTATTACACAAAGTCTCCAGAATCAGTTCTCATGTTATAACAGCTATTTGGCAACAGCTGTTATATGATGTCAGAACAAAATTAAAGTAGAACAAAGATAAAAAAAATGGACCAAAAAAAGCCTCCAGGAAAGTTAGTGTTTGAAGGAGATGCAGCAGAAAACTGAAGAAAGTAGAAACAAGGATTTAAGCTGAACAGCATTCATTACCAGTGGCACAGCCAAGACAGATGAACAGTTGCAAACATCGTGATTTCTTCATGTGGCAGGTGAAGAAGCAAAAAAGAGATTTAATGCTTTTCAGTTTGATAATGCAGAAGGAAAACACACAAATACAGGTCTTAAAGAACACATTTGAGGCATCCCGTGGACATCAAAGAAATGTCATATGAGAGACACACATTTTTCACTAGAAGTCAGACAGAAGGGAGGCGTACAGACCAATATGTGGCTGATTAAAAACTGGCGGCACCATCTTGTGAATTTGGAGAACTGAGATTCATTCATTAAAGACCGCATCGTGTGTGGTTGTGTCAGCATGAGCTAGATTGTTGAGGGGGACTAATCTCACCCTTGAATGTGCTGTGGATATACGTTGTGCAGATGAAATGACTGCAAAACAGTTGAAAGGGCTGGGTGAACTGGGAAACGTGTGCCTCATTGCAGCTTAAGTCTGCCTTCAGTAAATACCCAGACATGATCTGGAGGGCGTCCCGCTGATAGTAACAGTCTGATCAAGAGATGTGAAAAGAGAACTTGGAAGCAACTAAAGGTTGTTATGAATTTGGACATAGCCAGCGGTGCAAGTAGAATTTAACTCTTACCGGTACAGTACCGCCCCGCTGACCCCACCCACCCCTCACAAAAAATGTTCTGTGACTAGAGCCCTGTGCGGATACAAATTTATACCTGTGGATGCGGATATCCGTGGATAGAAATTGGTATCTGCTGAACCACAGGGCTCCCCCGGGAACCACAGTGGTGAAAGGAGAAGAACGCGGGGCCGCTGCTCTCAGGAGCTGGCAGCTCCTCCAGCGTGGCTGTAATGCTGCACAGGGCTCTACAATTCATTCTTGAAAATGTCTTTCCAGTTCGGGGTACTGGCAATAAATATCTTAATGGTATGGTGTACCTGACCGTACCGGCTTATTTGCACGACTGGCCATAGCCTTGCCATAAGGAACTGCCCTGAGTATGGGCAAGAATGCAGAAGATGTGGCAAATACAATCATTTTACCAAAATGTGCAACTCTGGAAAGGAAAAGTCCCAGGGCAAACCTGTTTTACCCTCTCAAAAGCAGATGAGCACTTGCAAGATCAGTTCCTCAGTATGCTGAATCCTGGATATCCCAAGGCCAAGTGGCATGTAGATTTGCTCATTAATAGGGCTATCAATTAATTGCAGTTAACTAAGTGATTAACTCAAAACAAATTAACTTGATTTAAAAAATTAATCATGATTAATCACAGTTTTAATTCCACTATTAAACAACAATGAAATACCAATTTAAATTTAGTACAAATATTTCTGGATGTTTTTCTACATTTTCAAATATATTGATTTCAGTTACAGCACAGAATGCAAAGTGTACAGTGCTCACTTTATATTATTTTTTATTACCAATATTTGCACTGTAAAAAAATAAACAAAAGAAATAAAATTTTCCCATTCACTTCATACAAGTACTGTAGTGGAATCTCTTTATTGTGGAAAAAAAGTACTTGTGGCACCTTAGAGACTAACCAATTTATTTGAGCATAAGCTTTCGTGAGCTACAGCTCACTTCATCGGATGTAGTGATGTAGGGCTGTAGCTCACGAAAGCTCATGCTCAAATAAATTGGTTAATCTCTAAGGTGCCACAAGTCCTCCTTTTCTTTTTGCGAATACAGACTAACACGGCTGTTACTCTGAAACCTTTATTGTGAAAGTGCAACTTACAAATGTAGATTTTCTTTGTTACACTGCTCCAAGATCTTATCTGGCTGCGATAGAGGAAAGAGGTCCATAAAAGAAACAGAAAGGATGAGCACTGAAAGAATTGAGCAGGAGAAGAATTCAAGTATGGAACAAACAGAAGCCATGTCAGCATCCAACTCAGAAATACAAGCAATAGTGGACCAGTCTCCTTACTGAATGTACTGATCCTCAAGTGGTCAGTTCAAATACAGGAGGGGAAAAAAGGGACACTGAGGCTCCTGTTACTACCTCTAAAGACAGTGTGCTAAGAAAAGATGTCATGAACCAAAGTTGTATGGAGGGAATCCTTATGTAGTGAGCCTTATCAGCAGAAGCACATAACCTCACTCCAAGTGCAAGCAATCTGTACAGGTCTCAATAATAAGTCAAGTGTTTACAGGTACTTAGTTTCCAGTATCTTTTCTTATGTTATAATAGCTTGTTGGCAGCAGCTGTTACACACACTGACAAGAACTGGATATCCCCTGAGAGCTCTGTGGGTCTGCTGGGTTAGCTCGCTGGACACTCTGCTTCGTGTGTGTGTGGGCAAACACCACCCCCACAGCACGATTGCCATGACCCCGAGGCTGCTAACTAATGCAAAAACACCTATCTTTACTGTTACCTTGCCCCTCACCCTCATGCCTTCTTGCCAGTTCATCCTCCTGATTCCTCTTGTCATAATTCTCCACCGTGAGCACTCTGGGGCGGGGTTAGTCTCTGTGTTACTTGTTTGTACTATGCCCAGCATAATGGAGCCCTGATGGGTTGCTCGAGGAGCTATTGTAATACAGCAATGTAGCCTGTGGTTTCCACTGCAATAGGACCTGCCTTAGCCTTTTTGTTTTTTTTGGACAGTTAGTGTTATAGTGAGACTCTCCTGTGTACATCGTTTGGGGTGCCTGTCTCTTTCAGACCCTGACTTCTGTGCACCTCCCCTTGGCTTTGTGACTGTACAGTTCAGGGCTCTCCCCTCTGCAGAGTGTTATACCCAGCTTAATGTGTTCCCGTCGTTATTTACACCTGGAACTGCTGTGCCTCTGCTTCCCTGCTGATGCAGCGTCATCCCCGTCCCCTTATTATCTCTCTATTAATTCATGAACCATCTCCCTAAAGGGAGCATCTGCAAGGACGAACAGCCACGCAGCACCAGAGATGTGTTGTTGCTTTCCCGTGGGGTGCCTATCACACACCTGGAGAAGAGTGACTCCCCAGCTGTCACGTCCCACCCAAGGCTGGGCATAGTGTAGCTGGATCCACTCCTCCTGCACCCCAACAGCCGCCCCAGTAGTCAACTTCTCATGACTCTGCCCTCCAGCCCGGTCATGTTCGGTCCCACCCCTTCTGGGGTAACAGAGTCCCATAAAATAGTGTTCCAATGACCTTACAGTGGGTCTTCAGACCAACTTTGGAGTCAGTGATTCTTACATGCCTCATATCTGGGGCTTTCATACCACCTCCCTCCATGGCCAATAGGTCAACTACTCTGTAGATACTCTGTAGAAAGTAGTTGAGGTCTGCTCCCTCAGATGCCTTTCTGCCTGTGTGGAGCCCTTCCTACCTCAGCCTGTCTCTACGCCCTTTTCCCCCGCTCCCTCTCGGCTCACTCCTTGCAGACTCTTCATCCCTTCCCAGACTCTGCAGAGTTCTTTCCAGCTGTTCTAGCAAGTGACATCTCCGAGGGCTTTCTCCCTGAAGGCCTGGCTCCTTTCTCCCTGAATGCCAGGCTTTCTGTGTCCATCTCTCTCTCCCATCCATCCCTGTCCCAGAACCCCAATCTCTGGGCTATCTTCCTGGTGTCTGGCCCTTTTAGTTCAGTCTCGCTATTGGAGTTCACGCCACTCCACCCCTATGACTTCCCAGTGTCTCTCCTAGAGCTACTTTCTCAGGAGAGGATGCTGAGGTATACTCTCCCTGTGGGCCTTCTACTGCCCTGAAGTCCTTTCTTTATTAGTCACCCCACTCCTCCCTAACTCAGCTACCCACCTCCTTGAGAACTGGGCCTAATCCTAACTTGGGCCTGCCACACCCTCCAGGGGCAACCGGGTGCACTAACTACTCTCTCTGGCTTCAGTTAACTCTTTCTCTACCATACTGTCCATTAGTAACACAATCAGTAGTTTCCTATTCTGCTTGTTAAGAGGGTCTCAGTTTGCCTGACCTCCAGTCTACCAGGAGGTCAGTTCTGGAGGAGACCTCAGGATGGATCCCCTGAGGCTGGAGTAAGGAGCTTGTTTGTTGTCCTGCCTGGTTCCCAGTGCCCTGAAGGGGGATTCACCATCACTGTCCTCCTCCTCTGTCAAGGCAGGAGCAGTTCTAAGTTACTACCAGGGCTGCATAGGAGTCTGTTGAGGGGATGTAGTGATTTACCATCTTCCTTCAGAGAAAGGGAGGTTGCCTCACGTGACTTGGCACTGGATCTGGCCCTGTCTGTTCCTGTGTCAGTTTCTGAAGAACTGCAAATCTGATACTCTAAAATGGTCTTGTCCTGGTCACTATTGGCGTGTATCCACGTTACCAAACTCACCGTCACAGTTGGAGCTCATTTAGGAACGGATCCATGTCCTATTGAGATCAGTGGAAGCCTTTCCTTTTGATTTCACTGGGAGCTAGATCAAGGCCTTGGAGACTCAGCAGTGAGTTTAAGAACTGAATTTATCATGGGGAAGGAACTCCCTGGTAGCCCCTAGAAGCATGCAGAATAGAGATATATTAGCCCAACAGTGAGGGGAAAACTTGCACGGCCTTTCAGCTATGCTGTCACGTCTCCAGGGTTCTCAGGCCAGTGCCTTTTACAAGCACTTAAGAAAACAGAGACATGCCCCTTGCCAGCCCCCACCATCTTTTTTCAAACCCCATCAGGAAAGTAAACATTAACAATGATGTAAAGGATCCACACATGCAAGTTATTATCAAACACAATATATTTCTGCCTTGAACTGATTGTTTCTATGGGCTGAATTTATCCTTTGTGTAACTCCAGTGGAATAAGATCAGGGATGACTTGAGTCCTATGTCTTGTGATCTAATAAAGAAAAAAAGAGAGATAATTTAAACCAGAATATACCTCCAATTGGTACTTCCTTTGAATGATAAATAACTGAAGTATCCAATTTCTATAAATGATCTTCATTGGTATGAATGGCAGATTTTTTTTCTTACAGTGGGCCCCAACCTCAAGACTTCTATCACAGATACATAGAGCATAAAATCAGAAGGGACCATTAGATCATTTAATCTGACTGATGGTATATCACAGGCCATTGCATTTCATCCAGTTATGCCTGTATTGAGCCCAATAATTTGCCTTTGGCTAAAACATATCTTCCAGAAAGGCACCCAAACTTGACTTGAAGATATCAAGAGATGGTGAAGCCAGCACATCCTGTGGTAGTTTGTTCTAGCAGATTATCACCCTCACGGGTAAAAATGTGTGCATAATTTTTTATTTGAATTTGCCTGAATTTGTCAAAGAAATATCAATTTGGAATGTGGATCTGAACCAAAGCAGGGAACTGGGCTTTTCTCTTTGGGAAAATATTCACAGTAGAGTTAACTTGGGTTACCAGCATACTGGTTAGCCTAGCCCAAGTGTGAGCAGCCACACTCCAAAGCCCTATCCAAATTACTGTGTGCTCACTGGTGCTGCACTCACCTGTGTGCGTCACCAGGATGCTTAGTGGCATCTCCCCTTGGTTCTTTGTGCTGCAGTGAGATGAGCCACTCTGTGATTCTATCTGAGAACTTGTCTGTCCTTCTGGGCACATGGGAGAATTGTGGGGAAGGCACTGGAGGAATATCAGTATCTGAGTGATTTTGCTTGTGTCCTCAATGCAAAGCAGATAGGTTAGCAGCCTAATTGAAAGTGGTACCCCAGTTATAGCATACACCCCCCAGATGGGCGAGCTAGCCAGGGTCTAACAGCATCACCAAACTCAGGTGAGAGGGTGCTGTGTGTAGACGGAAGGGGGTTTGTAGGCAACACCGAAGTAAGAGCCTGAACTAACTCTGCAGTGAAGACATGTCAGATTACTTGGTTCTCATGACTATGGTTGCTTCCCAATAGAGGGCCAACCAGTTGTTGCTCCAAGAGGCACAATTTCAGCTCCCCAGGGAGTGAAAAGGCAATGTAAACAAAGAGCTCTGAATCTATGAGCCTGATTCATCTTAAGAGGCCCAAGGAGGCATCTGTATGGGGCATTTATGCATAATCTTTCTTCACCAAGCTCTCATAAGGAGCCATGCACAACAAAGTAGAAAACCACTTGTATTATTCTTCAGCGGAGGGCATAGAAGGGACTGTGATGCCCACACTGGCATCTAAGGGGTTAAAAGAGCCCTAGCGAGGCTGCGTGGGAAGAGGCCAATAGAAGAGAGGCTGTGAGGAACAGCCAATCCAAGCCCAGCAGGCCCATATAAGAAGAAGTGCAGAGCAGGGAGTAGCTGCCTGGAGTTCCAAAAAGGAAGATTGTGCTCCTAGCAAGAGGAAGGAGTACCAGTACCTTGGACAGAGCAGTGCCTGAAGGCCCTGAGGTGAGGGCAAAGCAGGTACTGGGGGCCAGGGGGAAGAGGCCCAGGGAAGCATAGCAGTCATAGGGGGAGTTAAGGAGATGTAGAACGTGGCTGCCATCAACATGGTCTTGGGGCCGGGACCTGGAATAGGGGGCAGGCCTGGGTCCCCGCCACTCTTCTCTGGGGAAGTGGCTGGGCAGTTGGACTGCCATACTAAACCCCTAGAAGTGGGGAGCACAGATGGTGACCTTGGTCGGAGGGCTGTGTCATGAAGAGGATATCACGATCCCTGGAGTGATGTGGGTCATAGAGCAGACATGGTGGTGGGTGAGGCACCATCGGTAGAGGGCATACCGACCTGCAGAGCTAAGCCCCAAGATGGCCAGCAGGAGATGCCAGTGTGGTGACTGAAGTCCCATCACAGGGACAAGCTTTATTATTTTCCATCATAATCCAGTTCCTTTAGGAATGGAATTTTGACCTTGCTCCTTCAAATTAGCCTCTCAAGTAGGATTTTATTTGTTTGAATTTGTACTTATTAATTTCAATACATATATGAATAGGTTGAAAAAATGCTTTGTAACCAGCAAGTGGTTACAACAAAAATATCATAGTATAGCTCCGTGTGTGTGTATTATAGAACACTATGGCTGTCAAGCGATTAAAAAAATTAATTGTGATTAATTGTGAGATAAAAAATTAATTATGATTAATTGCACAATTAATCAAACTGTTAAACAATAGGATACCATTTATTTAAATATTTTTGGATGTTTTCTATATTTTCAAATATACTGATTTCAATTACAACAGAGAATACAAAGTGTGCAGTGCTCGCTTTATATTTTTATTACAAATATTCGCACTGTAAAAACCAAAGGAAATAGTATTTTTCAATTCACCTCATACAAGTACTGTAGTGCAATTGCTTTCTCGTGAAAGTGCAATTTACAAATGTAGATTTTTTTGTTGTTGCATAACTACACTCAAAAACAAAACAATGCAAAACTTACAAGTCTACTCAGTCCTACTACTCATTCATGTCACCTTAATTCAGCCCCTTTGTACGTATGTGCTATGATACAAGTCTTTAATTACATGGTCACATACTGTGTTTTCCAGAGGACCCCTACCGCATTCAGTGCACAGAATGGATGCTGCTCACTTAATGAGCAGCTCTTCAACTCTTTTTTAATCCTCATTTTCCAATGTTTGACCCCCAGGTCTTATTTACTGCATGCTGTGCAAATGCTGCTCCGAAGACAGTATTATTCATCTCCTTTGTGAGCTTTTCCACACTGCTCATCACCACAACACCTGCAAAAAAAAAAAAAAAAGAGTCCTACTACACCATCTGGACGCCTCATACACCCTAATTCATTTACCTCACAACACTCTTGTGAGATGAGGGGTTTTATTATTTTCCCCCTTTACAGACAGGGACGAGGTACAGAGAAACTAATGTTAAAAGTGTCCACTAATCTAGTGTGCCCAGATTTGCTGCTTGGCTTGTACTGAGCATGCTCACACGGACTGAGCATGCTCGGTAACACTGCTGAAGCAGTCTGGCCTCACTCTGCTCCCCCTCCTCCACTATCGGCCGGTGTGGGTTGCCTCTGCCCTGGCCCCTGACTCATTCCCTGATATACCTCCCAGCTTCTGCAACAAAAAACAGCCCACTTCATCAGATGCATAGAATGGAACATACAGTGAGAAGAAATATGTATACATACAGATAAGTTGGAAGTTGCCATACAAACTATGAAAGGCTAATTAGTTAAGATGAGCTATTATCAGGAAAAGGTTTCAGAGGAGCAGCCGTGTTAGTCTGTATCCACAAAAAGAAAAGGAGGACTTGTGGCACCTTAGAGACTAACAAATTTATTTGAGCATAAGCTTTTGTGAGCTGAAAGCTTATGCTCAAATAAATTGGTTAGTCTCTAAGGTGCCACAAGTACTCCTTTTCTTTTTTCTGTATGTATATGTATATCTTCTTTCTATATGTTCCATTCTATGCATCCGATGAAGTGGGCTGTAGCCCACGAAAGCTTATGCTCTCATAAATTTGTTTCTCTCTAAGGTGCCACAATTATTCCTGTTCTTTTTAGTATATTTTGACATGTGATGTCAATTTGTGTCTTAATGGCTATCACACTTTAACATTTTGAATCTCAACACCTGCTATCATTAAATAATTACCCCCCCCCATAACTTTTGGCAACCGTGAACATTTAAATAGATAAAAATGGGGAAAAAAAGCTTAAAAATAAACACTGATATTATCTGTCAAAATTATAACAAAAGCAATCAGTACTGGAGAAAGGACTGTTTGCCTGAGGGGAACTGTGGAGTTTAATGGTGTGGAGGATGGTCCAGTTATTTAGAGAGGCTGGGTTTATCCCCCGGTGCCCTGGTGAATGAAGCCATAAGCTGGCTGCTTGGACAGAAGGAAAGAACATTTTAACTATCACCTGAGTACTTGCAGGTTGGTAGTCCAGTGCGTGTTTGTCTGTTTGAAAGGCAGATAGGTTAGAAGCAGCAGAAAAAAGTGGTCCAACCATTAAACCATTTTAACTGCACGTTGTTTTGCACAATATTTGTGAGAGCCATGGGGGAAGCCTTATGGATGGGTGGGAATCTGAAGGGCGAAGACTTACTCAGAGGTTCCAGCAGCCAGGGAGGCATCCCATGAAGAACACAGACAGCTGGGAGAATGCTGTATGGGATGCCTATTGTTCATATTTGGAGTCTCCTGTCTGAACATGTTTGCCTGTGGTGGAAGGTGCCACAAGTACTCCTTTTCTTTTTGCGAATACAGACTAACACGGCTGCTACTCTGAAACCAGACATTGTGAGTGTTCCTTATGTGCCTTTGCCAAACCCATGCGTTATTTCATCTTTATTTAAAAGATATTCCATGTTAACTGCAGTGATGAGTTATAATGGTTGTACTGAGAATAGTTTTTATTATGAAACAACAATAAAAAACATTTTTCTATTGGTTTCATTAAAGATTTATGTCGGGGAATACATTTAGCTAACCCATCTACAAAATAACCAACTGCACATGAACCTTCAATTACTGCAACAATGCAAACAGAACTCGAAATGCAAAATTGAGAACATTTCAAATACAACATTTGAGGGAGGGGCATAAAGTTAAAGGCAAGTCCACACCTTACCTCTGGATCTTCTTGTCTGAAAGCATGGGTTCTGGGGTTGAATGCTGCAGCTCAAAAGTCTCAGGGATGTTGCAGGGCTCAAAAGAGCTGGACTCTGAAGGTGTTCTCAGTGCCCAGAGGTTGGATCTGAGTCGTGAATGGGAGACACTGGGAGCACTGCTGTGAGAATGCAGAAGTTAGGAGTTGATGTTGGTCCCAGGACCTAGCATTATCCGGGGGCTGAAGGATATGTCTGGGTCCCAAATTATAGGGCTTCAGGTCCTCCTGGCCTAGCAGGAGCATGTTTTGCAAGAGGGCATTCTGACTCAGGATAGCATCCATGAGCTGTCTCTGCATCTCTCTGGCTTTTTCCTCGTTCTCCTTTGACATGGTGATGCTGTCCTTAACCATAGCCATGCTGTTGCTGGTCACTACGATGCCGTCCTTGGACACTGCTATGATCTCCTTAGAAAGCTCCATTTCTTTCTTCCTCTGGGTCCCCATGTACAGCCACCACCTCTCAG
This sequence comes from Natator depressus, assembly GCF_965152275.1. Classification (NCBI taxonomy): domain Eukaryota; kingdom Metazoa; phylum Chordata; order Testudines; family Cheloniidae; genus Natator; species Natator depressus. The sequence continues at coordinate 26,642,897 of NC_134246.1, forward strand.
CCAGCCTGGTTTTCCTCTGTGACTCAGCCATGAGTTCTGCAAACATGCTGTCCTGAGTCTTCCTTTTTCTCCCCCTCAGATTGGCCTCCCTGTCAGCAGTACACAGATGAGCATGCAAGATAGCATCATATGCAAAGGCAGTCAAATTATAACACCTAGATCACTGTCAACGGAAATTCTCTCAAGAATACACCAAAATTATTCTGGAATAGATGCATAAATCCGGAAAGCCAGAGACACTGTATACGGACCAAACACAATGAAGGATATTCAAGACCTGGTGAACAGTTGTGATACATGTGGGAAATGCAGGCCAAGCAGCAAAAAGAGACTATGAAAATACACATCATTCCCAACAGAACTTGGTGCTAAGTGGGAATGGACTTTTTCACCACAACCCACACAAATTACCTCATTATTGTAGACTACTAATTACACTTCTGGTAACTAGATAAACTGTCAGATGTTACAACAGTGACCGTCATAGGCAAAACAAAGAAGCATTTCAGCAAGCATGATCTGCCAGACTATATAGTTACAAACAATGGATCCTAGCATACTTACAGTGGGTTTGTGCAATACAGTATACCCCATTATATCCCTTCATCACTATATCACCAGTCAAATGGCAAAGTTGCACTGGCAATTAAAATTGCTAAAACTCTATTAAGATAGCTGCAAATAGCAAAGAAAGTATATAGCAAACCATTCCTGAATGAAGAAACACTCCCACAGAAGGTCTTAATGACAGCCCGGCACAACGCTTGATGTCAAGATGTACATGCACCTCGGTACATACAGCCACAGCATTACCACAATCAACAGCAGTGAAAAGAATAAATAGCACAAAGGAAGAGATGCTCAAAGATCAAAGCCTACTACAGCTAACAAGCTAATGATCTCCCAGAACTACAGTCAGGACACCCTGCCAAGATCCATACTATTTCCTCCGGACAAATCATGCACTTGGAAGCAAGCTTCATGTGTTGAACAAATAAATCCTTGTTCATGTAATGCAGTAGTAGAAGGGCACTGTAAATACGTTTGCTCATTACGAACGCAAGACCAAAACACAGATGTGGAAGTCAGTGAAACATTCCCTCTGAGACTTGATCAGCAGGAAGCAGAGTGAACGTAGGCTGATGCGTGATCGATAGATAGTTAAACAGACTCTCAAAACACCACTCCACCACAAGAACCAAGTGTGCAGGGCAGTCTCTGATCATCACAAGAAAGATTCACATTCGCTTCAACGTCAGTGGTATACACAAGGCTGTGTACAATCTAAGGCAGAAAGAACAAACTTCCCAAACCCATAGGAAGAAGGCTTCGCTCCCAAGCAAGTTAAGAGTTAGTTAGTTAAAGTTTTTTTTAAAAGCGTTGGCGTTAAGTTATATATATGATGACAATGACTTTATGGGGGTATAATAGAATGTTCAGTTTGTAAGTTTATGGGATTCATGTGTGATTTTCTCTATGTCAAGTAAATGTGACAAAAAGGATGTTACAATTAATAGCTTCCCAGCAGCGAGCACCATAGGATGAATGTGTATAGGAGCTTAAAGGACTCATTAACCTCAGCAGATGCAACTCTGCACGCACACACAGGGAACAAACCTGCAGAGTAAAGTCAGGATCCCCAGCCACCACTTCATCATACTCCAGCTTTTCGTCCTCACTTTCAAGGCCTGCACATCTCTGTCCTTCCCTGCTTATTTGCTCTTGTCTCCCTGCACAAAGTCCCTGGCCTCCTGCTCTCCTCCACTGGTGCCTGCTTGAGGCCCCATTCATCTGCTTCTGCCACAGCCAGATCTGTGCTTTCTTCTCTTTACAAATGAAAAACCTTCCCTGCATTGATCCATCCTGCCATTGTGACATCACTCCTCTGGACCCATTCCTGCTGTGATGCCTGCCAGCCAATGACCACTAAGTTACATGGCAATCAAGAAGAGCTGATTTTATTAATTTATATGAAAAAACCCCAAACCACACTGCAGATTATTTGGATCCTTCAGGAACTCCCTCTATAACCATCAGACCTTATTTCCATTATCCTCTTCCCCCTTCCCTCTTTATGTTTATCACATTGTGTCATGTTTCAAACTACATTGCAAGCTATGTCTGGCAAGGACCCTGTCTGCCAGGGTCTAACACAATGGGGCCTGATCCTGACTGGGGCATTGGTTGCTAATGCAATACAAATAAATGCACCTGTAGCTCCAAAGAAAGTCAGTTAGTTGTGGGTGCTTGGCACCTCTGAAACTAGGGCCTTAAAAATTACCACTGGTAGGAAAAGTGAGGTAATTGCTAAAGCTGTATTGTATGTAACTGTGCAGCACCTTGTGGCGTGTGAGGGTCAAGATATGTCAACAAATATGGTAATTCTTATTTTAGCATAGCTCCTTTAGTCACTCTAACATGTATTTTCCAGCCCAAGTGGCTCAGCAGAGGTGTTGATACATTGCACATTACTCATTCATCCCTGCAGGGAGGACAAAAAACGTGTTTTAAATTAAATGTGTTCACAAAAGGAAGAGACAAGCAGGGCAGAGATGAGTGTCAGAGACATGGGAAATGTGTTTCTTTTTAGGACAGTTATAAACAATCTAACAAGCAAAATGTGACTTGCGTACGTGGCTTGCATTTGCTAAGGTTACTACGCTTTCCAAGTCTTTGTGCTTTGTGTTGCCTGTTTACTGCTGTATTAATAAGGGTCATAAATATGGACATGAAAGGAGGAGGAGGTGAGATTGAGTGTCGCACATTAAAAGAGATTTTCTGCTTTTTCTGGAAAAAGGAAAGCAAAATGTATAAGGGTTTGTGTCTGCTCTCCCACTGGCATTATTCTCTCTTTTGATTTCAATGGAGCTACTCCGGATTTATGCCTGAGGAAGAGGAGAGCGGGGCTCAGAGTAGCTAGCAGAATTACTCCTTATTTATACCACTGTAACAGACCAAATTCAGGGCCAGATTCCCCTTAGAACTGTGCATGGAGGAGGCCTCCACGTGTGATTTCTCTTCCTCTACTTATATGTCCCTTCATCACTATCTCCAGAGTTTGGGGCGGCTGGGGGAATGCGCATCATTCTCCATTCTTGCCCCAATGGCACAGACTTGAAAAGGTGAACATAGCTACCAAGTTTTGTATCCCTCCATATTTGACATTTTATGCCAATTATTTAATTTTCATATTTACAGATCATTTGCATAGCATGGACTGAATTTGACCCCCTCATGTATATGCATTAGCCTACTGTCCTATATTATGTTTTCGCACATGGTCATCAGTCAGGACATGAACCAAGGGATGTCATGTAAACTTCACCCACTTAAACTATAGCAGGAGCAGCCATAGGCTGTTCTGTTCGGTGTGGACCTTCCCTAGAGAGGGACGTGATACACACTTCGCCAGTGAGCTACACAAAAGGTTTTGAGACAGATGTGAAATGTTGGCTATCGTGGGTTCTGTTCTTTGCTCTGGGATCCAAGTAATCAGAGCAGTGATTTCAACGCCTTGGCCCTACACATAGATTTGGCACATTCATTCTGAAAGGCAGCCTGGCTGATGAATGGATCATATTAGGCTCTACCATATTAGACCCATGCACCTTCCACAGGCCAAAGAGTGTTTGGATGGGAATTCTTTTTCCCATCCCCTTCCCCTGAGATGCAGGCAGGGGCCACTGGGCTGCCAGATACATGACTATCATGCAGCTTACATGTCACAGGAGGTGTGGTAAATACAGCTCTTATCACAGATCTCCCCCCAGAGAGCCTGGGAGCTGTGGTGGCCAGAAGGAGAGCCCCACGGTCTCCACACAGATGGCCTTGGGATGAGAAGGGACTTAACAGGGACCTCCCACCTCTCAGCTATTTGCCCTTATCACTGGGTTGTGGGATATTCTGATGTGAGGTTCTCTCAATCTCTTCTGATGAAGCTGTTCCACTTAACTAAATAATTAAATAGGGCCAAGAGGGCATGAGAATGACTCTATAGCCCTGTGTTTAGGGCACTTGCTTGAGAGATGGGAGACCCCTGTTCAAATCCTTTCACATCAAGCAGAGTGAGGAACTGAACCAAGGGCTCCCACGTTCTGGATGAGTACCCTAACCACTGGACTAAAAGTTGTAAGGGGGAGCACTGCCTCCTTGCGCTGGTTATGTGTGGAGTTCCAAGAATGGTGTAGGCATCATAGGGTATGTCTATACTGCAGTGTAATTGCGGGGTTCAAGTTCAGGCTGAAGCCTAACCTCCCTCTTTCTACACACAAATTGTGCTAACTCAGGGCTTGGACCCAGGGTATCAGGACCCCATGGGCCTGGAGAGTCTGAGCCTGAGTCAAGCTGGGATCCAGGGTTGAAGCCCTATTGCTTTGCAATGTTTTACAGTCCCACTGGATTTGTGCTCTGGGAGTCCGCCAAAAATATCCTACAATCCCATCGGCCAACTTCCTTTGTCTTCTGGATAGTCAATTTTCCTCACGCTGTGCCATGAACAAAAGGCTAGAGCAGGCACCTTTTGGGAGGATGCTAAGAAGTCTGGGATATGGATGGTTGGACTTGGGCTCACATAATGCAATGTAAATGCTGGAGTCCCAGGCTGGGACCCAGGCTTCAACAATTTCCAGCCATCACAAAGAGTGTAGATATTCCAGCCCTAGGTTAAGAAACCCAGGGTTTGCTAACTCAAGTTCTACTAACCCTGGGTTTACACTGTATTGTAGATATACACTTATTTCCTGACTTCAGGAGAGGGTTCCCAGCTGTGGATCACATGCAGAGATAGGTGCCTCCCTACAGCCTGGACTCAGACGGCGAACCCCGTGACAGGGGCGGGGCTTTAACAGGCAGTAGTTTTAAAACAAACATAAGGAAGTACTTCTTCACACAACGCACAGTCAACCTGTGGAGCTTGTTGCCAGGGGATGTTGTGAAGGCCAAAACTATAACTGGGTTCTAAAAAGAATTAGATACATTCATGGACAATAGGTCCATCGACGGCTATTAGCCAGGATGTTAGGGATGCAACACCATGCTCTGGGTGTCCCTAAACCTCTGATTGCTAGATGCTGGGACTGGACAACAGGGGATCAGCTCCCTGCTCCCCTAAGTTCCCTGTGCGGCAGCCACCCAGCAGGCTACCAATTGCCAGCAGTTCAGCTGTCCCTCCCCTCACTGCCGTATGCTGCTCCTGCCCTCTGCCTTGGGGCTGCTCCCGGGAGCCTCCTGCTTGCTGTGCGGGGGGGGGGGGACGGGACGGGACAGGGGGGCTAATGTCAGGGTGTCCCCCTCCCCCCTGCTCCTGCCCCTTGCTTACCCCATTTCCATAGAGCGGGGGGTGGGGGGAGCACAACAGGGCTCAGGACGGAGGGAGCTTGCTGGCAGCTGGGCCTGTCTCAACTTGCTGATCTTCTTAAAAAGGCAATGTACTTAGAGTGGAGTCAGCGTATTTAAAGGGGCAACGTGCATCTCTCTCTCACACACACAGGGTGTGTGTCTCTGTCTCTGTCTGCCATGCTGTCTCCCCTCCCTCCATTTGTGCTGCCTTGTAGAGTGTGAGGCTACATTAACAACGTGTTAACCCTTGAGGGCTCAGCTGTTCCAGTTCATCACTGAGCAGTAAGGCATTCCCTGGGAAATATCCCACCCTCTTCCACCCTCTGACCTGACCCCCTCAACCCGCATTTTTCAGGAACATAACTACAATGTTAAGCGAGGAGTTACTGTATCAAAATGGGACTCTTGACAGTTTTGAAACTTTTTCCCCAAATGTTTTTCAAAGTGAGAAATGGGCAGACCCCCAACCCTTTCTTACCAACAGTTTCAATTTTCACAATTCAGCATGCCGTATGAAAACACATTTAGCCAACAAATTCCTGACCAGCTCTATTCAGTAGTGACCTGTCTAGTCAGAGTTCTGAACTCCCCTGCCCAGGGGGTTGCAGTGACGAGAAACACACAACCCACTGCAGCCCCATCTGTTCCTGTCACCTGCTTCCAGTCTCACAAGTTCTGCATGCATAGCTCTGCCTGGTGCCGAGGGCTGTGGGGAGAGGAGCATGTGCAGGCATAACTACGGTACTCCCTCAGGTACAAAGATATATATGCCAACCTCAGGAAAGCACTGGCGAATCTGTGACAAACCAGAGACAGGGGCCAAAGCCAGGTAAAGGTGAAGGGACTGAGGCAAACTTACCAAAAGGTAGCAGAGCACAGTGTGAAATCTGGAGTTTGGGCAGGGCCACTGTGCTACCAGAACTTTTGCCAGTGCAACTTTCTAGTGGAGACATGCCCTAAAGATCAACTCTGGACACCTTTGCTCGCATTGAGCAGAACATTACTACGCAATTAAGACACTGGGGCAATTCGTGGAGGAAGATGCTACTCAACATAAGTAAGGGTGACAGACTGTACCCCCAAGGTCAGCATTTTTAGAAGGGCTCATCGGCTCCCGATTAATTACCAAGGTCAATGGCCAGCTTTTCAGAAAAGCTCATCACTTCTTTGGGTGCATCTTGTGTACTGGGCGCTTTTGAGAACAACAGCAGTATGCTGAGCTCTTTCGAGACTACGGCTCCTGTTTAAATGACTAAACGGACGCTGAGCACTTGAAAATCTGGCCTTGAAAGTATAGCTAGTTACTGGCAAATCCCAAACCTGCTGCCTTATCACTTTTTCTAAGCATGTATGTTAATTGCTGCCTTCCCCCTGCAGCCTATCAGAACATGAGAGGAAAAATAGGGGACCGGACTCTGATTTCTTCCCAGAGCATTGAGAACCCATTCAAAATGTCAGTTCAGCTGCTTGTTTCCAAAGAGTACATTTCCAGTCTGTTGAGAGATTCTATATGACAAGAAATCCAGGCTTAGCAAAGGTATTGCAATATTAAACATGCGCAGGTAACTGGAGCAAACAGAGTCGATATTGCACACCTGAGCCCAGTCTATTCTAGCATTTCCACCAGCTCTGGTGCAACTGCACCCATGCAAGAGCAACAGGGAGGCAGTGTCACAAACACCTTTATGTAGACAAGGCCTGACAGGCCCTGGCTGGAGAGAACAAGGTAAGCCAATTACTTGGATGCTGGAGGTGTAGTGATCCGCTGCAAAATGCTTGGCAATGGTGTTACCGAAATGATCAGAACAGGGATACCCTGGTCACAACGGCACTCAGCAGGCATTAGTCCTATGCCTCTATCTATCTATCCCTCCCCATAAATACCCTGCTATCTGTCTATCATTAGGGACTAGACTGAAGCTATTTTCCTTGTTGAGCTGGCTGTGGGCAACTGTGGTCTCCTATATTCAGAAATCAGCCCCTCCGGTTCATTGCCAAAGAGCTGAACTTTCATGGCAGGAGCAAGGGAGACAGGAAACCTCTGAAAATGTGAAATTGACTAATTTAAAAAACCCCTGGCCATGAAATTGACCAAAATGGCCTGTGAATTTGTTAGGGCCCTACCTATCACATATCCCACCTGCATCCCTAATCGCTGCAGTCCCCAGCAGTCACAGAGAAGAAGCAGCCACATGCTGCATCAGTGGCAGAGGCAGATTGGAGGAGGAGAGAGGAAGGAGCACCTCGCGACTCTTTTCACTGCACCCAAGTTTCTTTTGTGGCCCTCCTTTGCCTGTTGTTGAACCCTGAGCCCTGCCAATATGCTGGTGGGGCATTCCTAGCTGTCGTGCTCAAGGACAGAAAATGTTAAGTGGGCAATCAGTGGGCTTGAGGCTATAAGAAAACCCAGCATTTCCATCCTAATGCCCCTCAGGAAGATAGTTTTGTTATATGCACTTCCAGTTCCATCTCCTGATGACACTTGCCTTTGTTTCAGAGAGCAGCCCTTTGTTGTGCCTGCCCCGGACTCTGGGATTGTTGCTAAATATAATTTATTTCACAGCACTGTCTCGTTCATGTGTATGGTTCCTGGAGATTAACTGTCACTGGCAGTCGCTCTGCTTTCTGGTTGGTTTGTTGGTGTAATTCTCTCACTAGATTCATCTCCATTGCTTGCCAAAGGGGAGCACACGTTTGTCTGTTAGCCAGGATGGACAGGGATGGTGTCCCTAGCCTCTGTTTGCCAGAAGCTGGGAATGGGCAACAGGGGATGGATCACTTGATGATTACCTGTTCTGTTCATTCTCTCTGGGGCACCTGGCACTGGCCACTGTCAGAAGACAGGATACTGGGCTAGATGGACCTTTGGTCTGACCCAGGATGGCCATTCTTATGTTCTTACGGTTAGCCAGGCTCATTAATGATATTCCGGGAAGTATCTCTGGGTAAGAGATGCCCGCCAAGATCATAGAATCAGACTAGGTGGGATATTGAGAAATCATCAAGTCCAACCCCCTGCACTGAGGCAGGACCAAGTAAACCTAGACCATCCCTGACAGGGTTTTTTCTCCAACCTGTTCTTAAAATCCTCCAGTGATGGGGATGCCACAACCTCTTTTGGAAGCCTGTTCCAGAGCTTAACTACCCTTATAGTTTAAACATTTTCCCTAATATCTAACCTAAATCTCACTTGCTGCAAATTAAACCCATTACTTCTTGTCCTACCTTGTGTGAACATGGAGAACAATGGATCCCCGTCCTCTTTATAACCGCCTGTCATAAATAGAAAGGGAAGGGTAAACCCCTTTAAAATCCCTCCTGGCCAGAGGAAATCTCCTCTCACCTGTAAAGGGTTAAGAAGCTAAAGGTAACCTCGCTGGCACCTGACCAAAATGACCAATGAGGAGACAAGATACTTTCAAAAAGCTGGTAGGAGGGAGAGAAACAAAGGGTTTGTGTGTCTGTCTACATTTTGTCTTTGCCGGGGATAGACCAGGAATGAAGCCTTAGAACTTTTAGTAAGTAATCTAGCTAGGTATGTGTTAGATTATGATTTCTTTAAATGGCTGAGAAAAGAATTGTGCTGAATAGAATAACTATTTCTGTCTGTGTATCTTTTTTTAACTTAAGGTTTTGCCTAGAGGGGTTCTCTATGTTTTGAATCTAATTACCCTGTAAGGTATTTACCATCCTGATTTTACAGGGGGGATTTCTTATTTCTAATTCTATTTTTATTAAAAGTCTTCTTGTAAGAAAACTGAATGCTTTTTCATTGTTCTCAGATCCAGGGGTTTGGGTCTGTGGTCACCTATGCAAATTGGTGAGGCTTTTTATCCAACATTTCCCAGGAAAGGGAGGGTGCAAGTGTTGGGAGGATTGTTCATTGTTCTTAAGATCCAAGGGTCTGGGTCTGTAGTCACCTAGGCAAATTGGTGAGGCTTTTTACCAAACCTTGTCCAGGAAGTAGGGTGCAAGGTTTTTGGGAAGTATTTTGGGGGGAAAGACGTGTCCAAACAGCTCTTCCCCAGTAACCAGTATTTGTTTGGTGGTGGTAGCGGCCAATCCAAGGACAAAAGGGTGGAATATTTTGTACCTTGGGGAAGTTTTGACCTAAGCTGGTAAAGATAAGCTTAGGAGGTTTTTCATGCAGGTCCCCACATCTGTACCCTAGAGTTCAGAGTGGGGGAGGAACCTTGACACCGCCCTTAACGTATTTGAGGATTGTCATTCGAGTTCTCCCGCCAGTCTTCTTTTGCCATTCATGGGTGCCCAAATGTGTCAGAGATGTGGCATTCTCATTAAATGTGGACATGGTTATTTATGCTGTTGCACTCTTGTCATAAACATACAGCTAAGGGTAGCATAAAATCCTGTAAGGGGTTAATAAGCTCAAATAACCTGGTTGGCACCTGACCAAAAGGACCAATCAGGGAAGAAGATCTTTTCAAATGGGTGGGGGGAGGTTTTTTGTTAACTTTGAACTGTACCCTAGAGTTCAGAGTGGGGAAGGAACCTTGACAACTCGACACTCTTCCAAGCCCTGAATTTCCCCCAAACTTGTGTTCTGAAATGTCCAGCCCTGTCCTTGGACAATCGGAGGAATGTTAAGGTTTGTTGCTCCTTTAAAGAGTTAAAATTCAATAGTTTGTAACTTTAACTGGAGTTACCAAACAGTGCAGTTCATACACAGAACTGGATTGGTTCAGATTAAAAATAAAACAAGTTTATTTAATTCCAAAGAGACAGATTTTAAGTCAGTGCAAGTATAATAAGGATTAAAGTCAGAAATGGTTACAAGAGAAATAAAGATAGAATGCTTTCCAGGAATTAAAACTTTATAAGCTAGACTTGGTTCAAGGTAAAATCCACACCATATGTTTCCTGCAAGATGGTTGACTGAACTCCTGGGTCAGGATCTGTCCCCCAGAGTCAGAGGTCAGGTGCCTTTGTCTTCTTAGGTGAAAGATAGATAACTTGGGATTTCTTTGCCCCCTCCTTTATATTCCAATGAATCACTGAAATGGATTCTTCTGAGGGTTACCCCTAGATAAAGTTCATTCAAGCCTTGAGGAAGGCAACATGGAGTCTTCTAGTGAAGGAATTTTTTTGCTGGGGTTGTCTGCTAAAATGCAAATCATTGAGTTCCTCCCCCCCGCCGGTGCAACTGAATGAATATTAGAAATGTGATTGTCTTTCTCCTCCCTGCTGTGATAGAGTGAAGTTTGCCTCCATCCCTTGTTAGCTTGATGGGTCTGTTTATGTGATATGTAAATGCATTCTCATTGTCTTTCAAAGTACTTTGGAAGTAACTCCCAGGTGCAGGAGACGGATTTTCCTTTGTCAAGGGTGGGGTAACTCCTGCTGGGCTGGCAAACACATTTTAAAAATGGTAACTTCAGTTGATGTCCATAACTTTGCATCAGTCGCTTGCACCTACATTACACAATGATATTGATAACCTGTGAGACATTTGTCCATTGATACCTTGCATGACAGTTGTCAGATACATTTCATGACATTGAAGATTTGGGCTACACTTGAACTGGTTAAGCCAGCTGCAATTCATCATCAGATATCTGGGTGCCCCTTGCCCTCTGACCTCGGGCTGTTCTTAATGTCACACATGCTATAGAGCTACCTTACACAGATATAGTTTTGGGAGAGAGGTGCACATCAAAAATAATTTTATACTTGGAACAAGCCTGTCACTTCAGTGTGAGCTGTTTATTTTGTACTTCATCAACTTAAAGCTGTCTTATGGACCCACCAAAGAAATGGTTGTTGCAAGCCATAATGGAATTTTGCACGTTTCTCCTTGGATTGGAAGTTGATACAGGGCTGAGAGTGACAAGGCAGCCCTTGAATGAGCTGTTTGCAAACGACTTCAACATCAGATGATATTTGATCTTTATTTTTAGAGATAGCTGATTAACAATGCACTGATCATGATTTAAGTCTGAGCCACTATCAATGGCATGTCTTGAAACAAGCCAGTAAATGTGTATATATCTGCACAATATTTAATCCTTGGTTTTCTTACCTTTTGCTTGTTTGCCTTTATGTCTATGAAGCCTTATTCAAGGATTAGTAATTTACATAAGCCTTGGTACAGTGCATAATTTTGTCCTACAGTCTCTGTTTTGCCTCTGGACTCTATTTTTTATTTGGATTGTCTTCTTTGATTTGTAATTGCTACACATTTTTAACAATTCAATGTCGTAATATGGAGCTTGCCACACCTCTGTCCCCTCTTCTGCTCTCTCTGAGCATACCCATTCAGTGACAGGCCCTGAATCTTCACCTCATTCAAGGTGAAATCCTGCAATTCTCCCACTTTTACATAGGTCCTGGGCTGCAAGGTTCTGTGGATCCACCATGCTTACCCTTATCTGAGAGGATTTGGTACCTGCAGTTCTTCCCTTTGGGAGTTTATGACCAGTGGTGTTCACAGTGACCAGTGAGCCTTTCCAAAACCAAGTATTGTTTCATCTTAACAGTACGAAGAAAGCATAGCATGAGAAAAAAGTCTTGTTTTTTATTTTAAATAAAAGGTGTATATGCACAACTCTGCCTAAGGTTCCAGGGGTTAGTAAGCCTTGGGAAGGTCTAACTTCTTCAGTTCCCAAAGCAGGTCGGTCTGCTCCTCACAAACAGCTCCCTGACAATTGCCTGACCTCTAGGCAGAGGGAGACTTCTTAGCTGTTTGTACTCCTTTTGATCCATTCCCAGCACTCGCAAAACAAGTTTTGCAACTTGGCTGGGGCCTGGCAGTAATAACCTCAGAGCTAATAGCTCAAGCATTGTCTCTTAGGGTGTGTCTTCACTAGCAACATTAAAGTGCTGCCGTGGCTGTGTAGTCGCGGCATAGCGTTGGGTGGGAGAGAGCTCTCCCAGCACTGTAAAAAAACCACCCCCACAAGGGGAGTAGCTCCCAGCACTTGGAGTGTGGCTCCCAGTGCTGGGGCACTGTCTACACTGGCACTTTACAGCGCTGAAACTTTTAGCGCTCAGGGGTGTGTGTGTGTTTTTTCACACCCCTGAGCGAGAAAGTTGTAGCGCTGTAAAGTGGTGGTGTAGACAAGGCCTAAGTGAAGTGTCCCGTAGTTGTTTTATCTGGAGCCACTGTTTCATTTTGGTTCCCAACAGTTTGCTATTAAATTAAACCAACATATGCATACTGTAAACATCTCCATAACCCAATAAAGCCATACAGTGACTATCCCAATAATCAGGTCACATACGGTATACATTACATTATAACAGAGCAGTATTCTTTTGTTACTGCATAGCAGCTCCACACTTATCACACATATATAGCAATCAAAGTGAAATATTGCAGTGTTTAATATTGGATTGATAATTTCTCCAGGCATTGTATCGTGAACTTTCTGAGAGGGGCTCAACAATTTAAAAGGTCTTTTCCTCTCTCTGATTACTAAAGCTGGGGTTTTCAAAGGAACCTACAAGTTAGGCACTGAATTCCTATTTACTTTCAATGGGATTTGGGCAGCTAATTCCTTTAGACCCCTTTGAAATATCCCTTTGCAAAATGGCTTGTTCAAGATAACACAGAATTGGAGGCAGAGGCAGAAGTAGAACCCAGGAGTCCTGACTGCCCATCCTCTGCTCTCACCAAGACAGCACGGCTACTCATTCACTCAGCAGTTAAGTTTTCCTTTCCAAATAATAGCTACCCAAATGTACATCTTGTCTTTAAATATTAATTGACAGATGATCAGTGAACTGGTGTATGTCCAAATTTCAACAACCTGGGGAAAAGCGATCTGACTAAACAACGCGCTAAACAACAACAGGGAACCACGCAGCATTCATACCTGATGATGGAGACCTCTTGCTATGAACAGACTACAAGATTCCCCCTGAAAGCTTCCCGCCTGAAAGCAACTGTGGGATCAACAATGCAGCGAGGGTAGACATGCTGGCTCTGAATCCAAGCATTTTTTTTGACATTACTCTCATTCAGGATACATTGGTTGCATCTGAGGCCCCAGGCTTCAAATGTTCATTTGATTTTTGTTGACCAGGGGTTAAAAAAAGTCTCTGTTTGCAGGTTTCCAGGCTTTGTGATTTCACATACATTTATACCAAAGTTTAAAGTTCCTTTATTATATATAAATTTTCCTAGTGCAATTGAAGATTAATGGAGTGTTATGGCTGCCAGAACCTTATCCCAGGACAAAGAACAAGGGCCTAGCTGTGAGTTGGGATGCCTGGAGAGTGGATTTAAAACAACTTCTATCACACTTATGTGTCCTGTTACAGTGTTTGGAACCTGTGGATTTATCAGCACTGGCTGAGCACTTTATCTGTAGTTCGAAGCCAGCGAAAGGCTGTTGAGTGTCAGAAAACCTTTGCAAGGGTGCCCTCTGCTAGCAAGCACTGGGGAAAATGCCCAATGCCTGCTAAATGAAAGATAAAGGCCACCCCCACACTACACACTTCTGCTTAGGGTGACCATATTTCCCAAAGTCAAAACAGGTCACCATGGCCCATGGCCCTCCCCTTCCCCTCCCTCCCTACTCAGGGCTGGCCCAAGCCACTCGCCTGAGCCCTTACACAAGGTTGGGATCGCTGTTCACTCAAACCCTGCCTGCTCCTCCCCAAAAAGGCTGGGGTCGCTGGAACGCCCCTGCTCCTCCCACAAGAGGTTGTTGCTAGAACCCTGCCTGTCTCCTGCAATAGCCCTCCCTCCCCCACTGCAAGGAGCTGGCACCCCCCTTTAGTACCCCCACACGTTCCTCCACACCACACACCCCTTTTTTGACAAAAGTGGGCATTTGTTCCGTTTGCTCTTGCTGGAGAAAGAGGAGTGTAGCAGGGTGGTTACCCACTCTGGCCCTGACATGGCTGAGGCCAGACCTGGGAGAGGGCTGGGGCTGTGGGGAAAAGCCCAGGCTGATTAAGGGAGCAGCTGCAGCTGTGGCCAGCTCAATCAGGCCCAGCTGGCCCCTATAAAAGGCTGTGAGCCAGGAGCCCAGTCAGTCTCCCTCTGGTTGTAGAGGGGGAAGGGCTTGGCTGCAAGGTGCTGAGTAGGAGACCCAGATTGGTGCAGGGCTGGGGAAGGGCCAGAGGAGCTGGGAGCTCTGGCCTGGAAAGCCTCAGACTGCAGGCTGAATAGGTGCAGGGTTGGAGAGGGCCAGCCCAAAGGTAGGTGGAGACAGGTTCAAAACCCCCTTGCCTGTGATGAGTGGTGTATACACTACAGTCTGCCTCTGATACAAGGGGCTAAATGGGGACTGGCAGTAGCCCAGACTGAGGTAGGGTAGGGGTTCCCCTGGGTGGGGAGACCAAGAACCTGAGTGTGGGGGTACTGCCAGAGGGGCAGCACCCCAGAGAAAGTGGCACTGTGTCCTGGGAGGGACATGAGGGCTGGTGGTAAGGTGGATCACTGGCCTGCAGAGGGTGCTCTGGTGGCTGGATGAGCTAATTCCTGATGACTACCAGCAGGAGGTGCTGCAGGGGTGAGTCTGAACCTTTACAAGGAGGCTCTGGGTGGAGAAGGAAATGGTGTAGTTAAAGGAAGCATTGTGCTTCTGGAGCAACTGCAGAGCCTAACACTGATCCATTTGCCCTGGGCCAGTGCACTTTAGGGTAAGCTGCTAGTTGATTTGTGGTGTCTTTGGGAGGTAATTGAGGCAGGGGCCTAGCAAGGGTATGAGTATTCCCTGGATCAAAACAAGGCCTTTGATTGAGTGTGGCTTGAGTATCTGTAGGGTGGCTATAGCACTAAAGGATCCTGAGCACCTTGCCTGGCTGCAGACCTCCTACAAGGGGGCTGTTAGCTACCCTTTGGTTGCTAGCCGGCTAGGGCGGAGGGCTGTCTGGCTGAGGTCTGGGGTGAGGCAGGGCTGTCCTTTGAGCCCATTGCTCTGTGTTCTCAGTGGATCCCTGGGTAGTGGGTGGTCGAGATGGGGGGTGGGGCGAGGCCATCTCAGTTTCCCTCAGGTAGTAGCTTTTGCAGATGATATATCGGTTATGGTTCCGAATCATGAGGAGCATGACAGGTTGAGGACTTGCCTCTGGTGATATGAGCAAGTGTCAGAGGCCTAGTTAAATTTGACAGAGTAAGGCATTATGGCTGGGTGACAAGGAGTTCAATGGTCCAGCATTCCCCCTTTGCAAGGGCCTCAGAGTAGACAGCAGGAAGGTGTATTGAAGATCTTGGGGACAGAGTTCTGCTTGGAAGGAGCGACTGTGAGACTGAATTGGGAAAGGATGATCCTGGAACAGGGGATTGGGTGATGGAGGAGCTGGCACACACCCTTCATATTCTACAGAGTGTAAATGATTCTTCAGTACCTATGTCTGCTCTTCCTTCACTTGGGCTAGAGTGTACATCCCACCCTTGGCACAAGTGATGGGTTGCTTTTTCCTCTTTGGATGTGTCTTGTCCCCATAAATTCATTAAGAGGCCTCTGGTCTGTCAAGAGGTGGAACACGGGAGCTTGGGGATGAGACACCCAGAGGTGTTTTTTAGAACTTTGAATTTGCATTTTTATCTGCAAAGGATGCAGCAGGTCCTGAGTAACCAGCAGGGTCCTACCCAGAGTAGGATTCCAATTTGGGTTCAGTGCTGTCAGCAGAGGGGTTGGGGGGGCACTGATGTTCGGGGGGTGGGGTGGGGTAGGTGGGAAGGGAAGCTTGTGAAGTTGTGGCAAGGATGGAGAAGTCAGATGAGCAGAACCAACTCCCTGAACATCTTTTTGGAGTAGTCCAGTCCTTATGGACATGGTGGGGGAAGGGAGGACAGACCACATGGGGGATGTATCAACAGGTGTTGGAGGCTCAGGTATATGAGCCCTTGCAGTTGGACAGTTGCCCAGATGATAGTCTCAAAGCCCCTGAAATGACTTATATGGTCCCATAGGGTTCCCTTTAAATATAAGGAGGAGAGGGTGTCCAGAAGACTTGGAAGCATCTGCTGGAGGAATGCCCATGGGCTCAAAGGTGAGGGTGGGATTAGTGAGGGTACTGAAAGTGCTAGTTAAGTTAGGACAAGAGAGCCAAGCATATGGGCAATGGTGGGGGGGGGGGAAACCTCTATCTCATCAGCATGCTCCCATGTACGTTCCTCTGGAAGACAAGGTGTGAGGCGGTATTTCAGATGAACCCCCTTACAGGGGCTTCCCTGGAGGATTTCACACACACAATCTGGAAGTCGCTGAGGTATGCAGAGATGAAGAGCTGCCTGGAGAAGGAGAGGAAGTCGTGGAGGCACATCCAAGTTTAATATGGGTTGAGTTTGTCTGACTTCTCTTTGAGGGTTGGGGAGGAGCCCAGACTATAGGTCAAGACACCTTTCGCAGCATGTTTGGGGCAAATGAGAGAAGGAGTAAGAGGATGTTGGTGAATGTTTTTGTTCATGATATGGTGGGAATTGGAAAGAGGTTGTGTTGGGTAGGGGGAATATGCTGGACCGAGAGTATGGTTCATTGTACTTACCCTAGATATCATAGAGACCAGTATGTCAGGAGCATGGGGTACCATTATTGTGTAATGACTGAGGATTTTGCTATTGCTGTTGGCTATGATTGTTTTCCTGTCTTTTGTTTTCAGTGGAGGGATTCCTTTCTGTGTATCAAGGACCTGGGCTTGGGTCAGATTGGGAGGACCCCAAAAGCAGTATCTTGAGCACTAGGTAACGGACCCTAAACAGAGGGATGGAGCACCTGTTATGGGACTGAGCCAAGACAATTAGTCATGGTTCACTTCTGCTTTGATTGGACTTTGGACACCAAGTAGACTGTGTTTGGAAGATGGAGTGAGTCATCAGTGTTGGGGCTCTCCTATCAACGGAGTTGTGAATGTTGGAAGGGAGGAGAAGGTTACGTTTTCTTGTATCAATTTGCTCTCTGCTTTTGACTTTTATGTTTTATGTATATTTCTATTTTTGTTTTGTTGTCTGAACTTCGTTATGGTGGCTGCTGTGCTTAATAAAAGATTTCAGAAGGCCACCTACCCTCTGACACAGCTCACAGAAAACTGTTGCAACATGAAAGCAATTCTGGATGTCCTCTAAATTGTGCCAGTAGCTGAGTAGGATCCTGGCAGGGGCCAAAAGTAGGCAGGCATGCACAGGAAAGGAGTAATACATAATATGGTCCAGTATCTTTCTGTCTGTATCTATGCTAAATATTCCTACTTTACTAACCCCAATGGCCGGCCAGCCAGAGTAGTGGCAGGAGGCATTTACCTAAATACAATTTTATTTTAAACAGACATTTTGTATGTCAAAACTCTTCAGAGAATTAAAGAGTGTGAGGGCAACCATGAAACAGATGACTCAAGATATCTGGTGACACAGAAGTCAACCCACCCCAATGCCATGCTGGACACAGGTGCTGGTAAATGTCCTAAGATGGCAAGCCTGCCTATTCCTCTTTGGATGGGCATTGACCTTTCTTTGAGTGGGTCTAGAAGTCCCCACACCAAAACCCTCTTAAACACAGAGTTCTGAAATTACTTATATGTAAGAATATTAAGCAAGGGAATGGGTACAGGCCAATGGGCCAACGTGGGGATGGGAGAGTGAAGGGAATTCAATAATAGTTAAACATTAGCACCATCCCTTCCCCCACCTCTGGAGGTGCCCCAAACCTCTAGCCCACTCTCCACACTGAGGCCTTTGCATAGAGCTGAGATGTGCTAGCCTGGTGGGGTACATTACTCAGCTGGGGGCTGCTCTGTCTGGACCCCCAGCCTGCTAAGATACATTGCTCTTTGGCTAATAGGCCTTCAACTACCCCCAACATGCCTGTGAGTCTGAGTCCACAGTGCTCACCACTAGCTCTGGTTTAGCAGCATCCATCACGGTCCTTTCCCCAGGCTCATGCACACCTACTCCCAGAGCAATATAGTCTGTCTTCCTCCTGTAGAGCACCCTTCCCTCCCCCCCACAGACAAGCTATAGCCAAGGGGTCCTCATGGAATCCTCTGGCTTCTTGCCCTCTAGGACTTGGCTGCTTATGCTTAGGCTCCATCTTCTGGCTTACTACAAAACTATGTGTTTAGCTTTCAAGTCTATGAAGTGAGTGGGGCTACTTACATGTTGATAAATCACTTGTGCATGTACTCAAGTGCTCTGCAGGCTCAGGGCCAGAGTGCGCAATACCTGTCAGAATTGTGTCCTGGAATAAGAAGATTGGAGAACAATGTTTGGGTGAGTTTTCTCCCCCTCCTGCAGTTTACTTTGTGTGGTTAGCAGTGTTTTGGGTGCATTTTGCCCCCTGGGGAGGGAGGGTCAGTGCAAGAAAAGAAATGCCCTTATGAAAACATGGTAGTGCTTATATGGATTTTATGACCAAAAGGGACCCCTACAAACATCTAGTCTGACCTCCTGCATTACACAGGCCAGAGAACTTCACACAGTAATTCTTGCATCAAGCCCATAATTTCTGGTAGAGCTAGAACAGGGGCCTCAAACTCAACTTAGGGCCAGTGCCAGTCCTCAAATCCTCCCAGCAGGCCAATAATGTCACTGAAGATGGTGTTCAGAAAAGAAAATATTTATATTGTATTTTTTATTTTGTATTTCTTAGAAATAATACTGTCATACAACTTTATATAATTCTTTGCCTGGCAGAGAGTTTTTAGTGTTTTGCCAGACACCTGGCAATGCTTCAGTTCTGTCAGTTTGTTGATGTTTGGCTTCAGTGACTGAGCGGTTGAAACCTTCAGGATTGCAGGGAGGTGAGCATCAGATAGTTGTGTTCGGTATTTTGACTTGTTTATATTCATTGTGGGGAAAAAAGTGATGCTGCCTCCATGGCTAACTCTGCCTGGCAACTAGTGATGGTATCTCTGTCCCTCTCCCCCAGCCAATGGGAGCGGGGCCTGCAGCAGACATTGCCGGCAGCATGTCTGCATGAGTGTCTCTTCCGCGGGCTGCGGTGGGGAGGTTCTCGGGCTGCAGATGGCCTGTGGGCCGGGACTTTGAGATCCCTGAGCTAGAGCATCTGTCAGTTGAGGACATCTACACCTGTATTTCCCCTCAGTGGTTCAGCAAGGGCACCCACTCTCAGCTTCTGGCACCCACTCACAGCTTCCAGCTCCTCAGCTGTTGCTTTTCTGGCTGGAGAGGTGAGTCTCCCTCCCTTCTGACTGGGCTATTCCCAGGCTGCACAGCTCACTGCCTTCACGGTGTATTTCCCAGCACAGAACCGTTACCCAAGGACACCTGCTTGCTTCCCCTTCGGAGATTGAGAACAGTTACAACTGTAGCAATTACACTATCGCACAGCTCTAAGTAAGCCCACATTATTCTTAAGGTAAAAAGCAAACATATTAAAAACAATGCAAGTACCTACACGCATGCTAATAAGCTTACCAGAATTAACCCCAACCCTAACATGACTTCTGGTAGAAGCAGTCCTTGAACCCCCTCCCCCACCCTAGGCAGTCCTTGTGGTTACCAGTTCCACACAGCTTCAGCTCAGAACAAGCACACTCATGACAAGTTTAGTCTATGCAGAGTTGTCCACCCTTTCATACAGATCAGGAGTCTTCGATGTGGAGTTTCCAGAAACAGGTAATTGGTACACAGTGGGTTTCTCTCCCCAGGGTGTGTATCTTGGTTAGGTTGGCTTTGGAGGAAAGAATCTGCATTTGAGGTGAGCCTCAAATTACTTCATAGAAAATCCACTTCCCACACAGTTCCAAAAAGACCTCTGAACTTTCTCATACCTTCCAAAGATTGCATTGATCTTGTCTCCTTGATAAAGAAGTTCCATACAATCTCACATTAGTACATAAACATTTGCATTTCTAATACAATGTACCCCAAATGTATTAAACCTTATTAAATTAACCTTAACTTAATTCAACAGAGTTCATTCAGGATATTGTCAGTCTGTCTGTCACAGCATCTCTTGTAGAAAGACACCCCGTCTTGATTTAAAGTTTTCAAGAGACGGGGAATCCATCACATCCTTAGGTAAGTTGTTCCAATAGGTAATTGCCTTCAGTGCTAAAAAAATCGCACATTATTTTGCATCTGAATTCGTCTAACTTCAGCTTCCATCCATTGAACCTTTAAATTTAATTAAATTAAAATGAGTGTTGCTATTATGAAAAGTGAGCTGACTTAACAGAGACGGCAGAGGACTGAGGATGGAGGTAAAACAAACAAACAAAAATTAATAAGACCAATGACAGAAAAGCACTTCTGTATAGGATACTAATGTGTACCTCTTTTAAAAAAATGAGTACACATTATTAACTGAGCTTTGTACTTTCCTCGCTTTCAGACATCATGATCACCATTGTCTTCAATAAGGTTGCACAAGTATAACTGTGAGCATAATTTAGCCATGGAACTGGAATTTAACCATTCTGTTGAGCATGCAAAGCCAAAATAGAATCCAGCTCCCTCTCCAAAACTGTATTGGCTCTGCAGTGTTTCTAACTGGAGTAAAGAGTAGTATTAGATTATTTCCATCTTTAAAATCAACGTATCTGATTAACTAAATACAAGTAGCAGATCTGTTCATTAAGAAGATGGCATTTTTACATAGCACCTTGCAGAGTACAATCACAATTTACCAGCATGAAGCAGCAGAAGGAACCTTAAATCTGACTGTAATTTTATGAGATAGCACATAATGTTCTGTGTCGATACAGAAATCACTGGTGAAATTCTATGACTTATGTTATATAGGTGGTCAGATTAAATTGTCATAATGGACCAGTCTGGTCTTAAACACCTATGAATACCTGAGAGAGAGAGAGAATGAGACACAAGTCGCTGGTGTGGGGATCACACAACGCACAATGCGTAAACAGGACTGAAGTAGTGCCTAACCCATGTGCTGACATTCTGCAGTGGGTGAATTTCACCCTGGATAGAGAGAGATGTTTGTATTCAGGATGCTCTTCCTCAGGTAATAGCCAATTTTTTTTTTTTTTTTTGGTTGCTGGGAAAAAATCACACGAACACTCGTCACTAATACAATAATCCTGGGCTCTACACCTAATATTATCCATCTACAGCATATGCCCGGCATCTTGAGATCTGTGGCACTCTCCAAGAATATACCATGCCTCAAAGACTGTCTGGGATATGGACCTGTGAATGACACAGCAGTAAGGAATGCTGGGAACGGGAGTAATATGAAAGGAAGGAAAACTTGAGCACAGGCTCCCGTAAGAGAGTTCCAGAGTTTTAATATGTCACGTGTCTTTCATAGCGTAGCCTGATTGTCCAATTTGAAGTCCAATCTTCCTTTTGACATTTCACAGAAGCTTTGCAAACTTTGTTTTTCCTCACCAAGAGCGTGATGTTATGAAGGCAGTTCACTATTAGCAGAACACGTTTTATGATGCATTGCTCAGGGATGAGGGTAGTAGTGCATTCAACAGAAGCTGAAACCGCATAGATATATCATTGTCTCAGCAGTGCATTGTGTCCTGCAGTCCACCAAGGTCTGGGGGACCTGTGAAAGGCATATTTGCATGACTTCACCCTGGGGGAGAGTGACTTCACGGAGAGCCTCTAGATCCCCTGCAAGGTGCGGAAGGGGTCTCTGCCTGCACAGGCTGACCTACAGGGCAGAGTGGACATGGGCTGGAAGCAGGCTAAGGTAGACTTTGTAACCGTAGCAATCTGTGCACCCAGGGGAAGACCATATGCAGGTGAAGAGAATTTCAGTGTGTGCACCAAAGTTTGGTAAGATGTAGATGGTGAAAGGAACTGTCAGCAAAAGTTTGGAGAATGTTTCAGCTGAAATGTTAGTCTCCATCAGTGCTACAGAATACAGAGAAAGTGGCTTTGAGTGTACTATCTCTGAGACAGCTAAGCAGATGACTGAACCACCCGAGTTCCCACACAAACTCATTGACATAAGTGGTGGATAGCTGGAGACAGTGGTGTCTGTGTAAAATAATAATCATGTATTTAAGTTACAGATGTGGAAAAGCATTTTGCAAGAATGCCCCAAAATGTTAAAAGCTGGCCCGATCCTTGTGGGGACTTCAAAAATTATCTGTGATCCATGAAGTGCTGATGGTCCTCAGGGCACTTGCCTATAGTGCACATGGTACTGGCTCGCCTTGTTTTCAGCTGATATAAAAAGTGGGAAGGGGAGATGAACTAAAGGGCAAAGGGTGTGACTGGCTTTTTCACTTATTCACTTGTCCACTAAAGTCAGGAAAAATTACATAAAGGATGTAGTCAACAGAACTATGTTGATTTACACCAGCCGTGAATCCGCTGTGGTTGCCACTGGGATGTTATGTAATTCCATATGGGAGTGAAAGCAGCCCGTGAGTATTGAGATACTGTCTACACTATGTAAAAGCTTTACTGACTTTGACCTGAAGGACTTTATCTGCTTGTTGGTTTTCTGTTTACACTGAGATCTTCAATAAAGCCAAAAGATTTTCAGTTCAGAATAGAATTGATTGGGAAATAGAATATCCAGCCTGTGGGAAATTCCAATACTTCAACATTTTGTCTTGTCTAAAATTGAGATGAAACATCTACATCTCAAATAATTTCAAAGTTCCAAAAAAATTATATTCAGAAATGTAAAAACAACAAAAAAAAATCAACATTTTCTGTTGAATCAAAGTTTGTTGACAGTTAAGAGAAAATTTTATTTGACACTAAAATGACATTATAATAATGTCCATTAGAACTGTTTTGGTTTCAATTTTCCCAACAGTCCATATCAGTTTTGACAAAACCATGTTTTCCAAAGGGAAGATTTTTCAATAAAACAATTTCAAACAACCCTAATTCAGAAACACTGATTTATTTTGCACGTATCAAAGACAGAGCAATGGTTTGATCATTAAAAATTACACATTCAGATAACTGTTTTAAGAAAGGCTATAATGATGCTGTCAAGCTTTGTAGACTTTATAGACAGAATACATCAGCCTTCATCCTGGGCCCGATTTTAAATTTGGTAGAGTGAGAGAGTTTCTGAACCAGTGCATGGCAGATTTTGTTTCCTGATTTTGGACATCATCATTATTCCCACAGAGCATAGTTAGCCATTTTCTCCAGATTTGCATTCTTTTCACTGATGGAATTTGAGAAGAGCTCTGATCACCTATGGTACTACATGGGAAACTACTAGTTAAATTAAGGAAGATGGGGATCAGTACAAGCATTGTAAGGTGGATAAGGAATTGGTTAAAGTGGAGAAGGCAATGGGTTGTGCAGTGCTGAAAGGTGAATTATTGGTCTGGAGGCAGGTTACCTGCAGAGTTCCTCAAGGATCAGTCTTGGGAAGTCTTATTCAATATTTTTATTAATGACCCTGGCACAAAAAGTAGAATGTGCTAATGAAATTTGCTGATGAGATAAAGTTAGGAGGCACCATCAATACAGAGAAGAATCAAAATATTACACCAGAAGATCTGGATGACCTTGATGACTGGAATGACAGAAATGGGATGAAATTCAATAGTCCAAAGTGTGAAGTCGTGCGTTTAGGGTTTAAGAAGAATTTTTGCTACAAACTGGGGCGTCAGCGAGACCTGGGTGAGTGGGTCAATCATAGGATGGCTATGAGCCACCAATGTGATGCAGCTGTGAAAAAAGCAAACGTGATTCTAGGATGTAGACCTCGCTTGGAATACTGTGTACAATTCTGCTCAACCATGTTTAAGAAAGATGAATTTAAACTGGACCAGGGTGCAGAGAAGAGTCACTACAATGATCAGGGAAATGGAGGACCTATTTCATAAGAAGATACTTGAAGAACTTGGTTTGTTTAGTCTAGCAAAAAGAAAGCTGAGGGAATATTATTGCTTTCTATAAATACGTTAGGACAGAGGTTCTCAAACTGTGGTCTGCGGACCACCAGTGGTCTGCAAGCTCCATTCACGTGGTCTGCGGATAGTTCCCTCTAAGGTGCGCACCTGGGCGGCCGCACACAACATAGTGAAGGGCCACCCACCTAATTAGTGGAGCCATGCAGGCATGGCTCCGCTAATTAGGTTCCTGGACCCTGGAGAAGACGCACATGTAAGGTGAGGCGGTGGCCTTGGGGGGAATAAGGGGTAGGTGGGAGGGGGTAATGGGGTAAGAAGAGGAGGTGGAGGGAATTTGGGACGTGCAGGGCTGCGGCAGTCAGAGAAAGAGGCAACTTTCCCCAGCTCCAGGGCTGTGGGGAGAGATGGCCCTCCTTCCCAGCCTCAACTCTGTGGCGGGGGAGAGACACCCCCCCCCCCCGGCTCCTTCTCAGCCCCAGACCAGGGGCTGCTGCGGCAGCGGGGGAGAGGACCCCCCCCGCCCCTTCCCAGCCCGAGCTCGGGGGCTGCCGCAGCGGGGGAGAGAGGGCACATCCATCACATTAGAAAGGTAAGACTACTGATATTAAAATAAGAGTTGTGTGCTTTTATTTGTAGAACAAAAAAAGTTAATTATTAAGGGTTTTTTATACAGCGCTTTTATCCGAAGTGCTTTACAATAGTTAGCTAATGGTACAAACAACATTTGGAAAGATCATTAAGCGGTCCGCTGAGACCTTCAGCAATTTTCAAGTGGTCCACGAGAAAAAAAGTTTGAGAACCACTGTATTAGGAGATAAATACGAAGGAGGAGGAAGAGCTATTTAAGCTAAAGGACAATGCTGGCACAAGAATAAATTGAAATAAACCGGTCACAAACAAATTCAGGCTGTAAATTAGAAGAAGGTTTCTAACCATCACAGGAATGAGATTCTGGAACAGCCTCCCCGTAGGAATTGTGGGGGCAAACAACTTGATTAGTTAAGAGAGAGAGAAATTTATGAGTACAATTGTGTGATGGGGCTGCTTGTAATGGTAGGGATCAGGGCTCAACAGCCCTGCAGCTTATTTCCAGTTTGTCTTATGTTCCTAAAGCACCTACTTCAGGTTTCGGCTGGCCACCAGCAGAGGTCAGAAAGGAATCCTCCCTCCCCCCAAGTATTCTGGGAGGGGAGATAGGACCACACTCTTTCTGGCTGCAAGTTATGACATTAACCTGCTTAGACATGGATAAAATATCATTACCTATTAAAATATCAATAGTACGTCCTAATACCTATAACAATATCTCCCTTAAAATCCTCACACTCAAGGTGGACCTTAGCCAGAAGGACAGATAGAGGGAATTAAGCCAATCTATTTAAACTCTTACCAGGGAGACAGTCTTCCTCCCTTACCAAACTTTCCTTAACCAAAGTGACTTGGGATGCTATATCTATACCTCAGCATTCTTAAGAACTTCTTTACTACCCTCCCAGGACTCGTCCTGATATAGTTCTTTGGTTCAAAAACCTGCTCGTCCACTGCCTCTGGGACAATGGTAGTGCCACTCGCTATGGCAGGATGGGGTGTGGGTCTTGGGATTACCTCAAGTTTTGGGCAAATTGATTTTATGTGCCTAGGAGTCCCACAGTGATGGCAGACTACTTGCCTTCACTTTTGGTAGGGGGCTTTAAAACCTGTGCTCCCTTGGGGTTAGGTTTACTTCGAAACCCCTCTTTCCCTTCCCCTGGAATTCCCCCCATGAGCCCTTGATTCATATCCATCAGCAATTTCTACAGCCTATAAAACTGTGGAAGATTTGGTTTTGTTACAGATGGCTGTCTTTACCTCATTTGTAACTACCCATAACAATTACTCCTGGGCCCTCAGATCAGTTTTTCATAATCATTCTCAGCCGCTGCCCCATTATCCATTTTCTCAAAAATTACACATTTTAGGTACATATTCAACATGAGTGATATTGTCAAACGTTTTGAGACTTCTATACTTCAACTGACAGGTCTCAGGAGTAATCTTACATTTTTTCTGTACATTTTCTTTAAATTTCTTATACATTTTAGCATCACCTCTTCGATATCATTAAAAACTTGACTGTCTTTCCCAGTTAATCTGATTAGGAGGATAGCCACCGGCGTATCATCTGGGATATCGTGTATCCCACATAGTCTCTAAAAGGTGGACAGGTACTCTTCCATACAGTCAGTTTCTTTAGAAATTAAGCAGATGTTCTCCCACTCCCTTGTGTTGTAGAGGGGTACGCTTGCTGGCTGGGGAAGCTCCTTTTGCTGCTCCAGTACTCTGTACTGCAATGTTTGAACTTCTGTTTGCCTCTTGTGTGCCCCCTCCTTCGCTTTCTCACTGGCTTCGACCGTTAGTTGTTCCATATGTCTTTGGTGGGATCTCTCCTCCTCCTAGGTCTTGACTGCAGCCAGGGCTGCCTCTGTCCCCCTGAGCCGCAGCTCTGATGCTTGTGTTCTTCCTGGGTTGCCAGGTCCTGCAATCAGGCCATTTCCAGTGCAGTGTTCCCCTCTGCGGCGCCTAGGGCAGGGAGGGTCCTTGGACAGCTGGTCAAAACTTATGAGCAAAGCGCTCAGCTCCTGAACTGGAGTCTTCTTTTTACAGGAGATTCCCCTCTCTTTACATAATTGCTCAAGTCTTTTCTGTCAAGACCATCGTATGACTGTGGTTCACTCACTGTGTCTATTCTTTAACCTTTCAAACTCTCAGTATCAAGTCTCAACTTTAACCGTGCTGGGTTATGATCTATAAACCCAACTGACCTGTGGCATATGCATGCTTTTTGCAGCGGCTCAGTAGCGTGAGTACCAACCTCAGGGCAGACTGGTAAGAAGCAGGGCACAAACTCCAAACTATTTGTGAGTACTATACTTGGATTTCACCAACCAAGCATCAAGTGTACATAAGAACATAAGAATGGCCATACTGGGTCAGACCAAAGGTCCATCCAGCCCAGTATCCTGTCTACCGACAGTGGCCAATGCCAGGTGCTCCAGAGGGAGTGAACCTAACAGGTAATGATCAAGTGATCGCTCTCCTGCCATTCATCTCCACCCTCTGACAAACAGAGGCTAGGGACACCATTCCTTACCCATCCTGCCTAATAGCCATTAATGGACTTAAGCTCCATGAATTTATCCAGTTCTCTTTTAAACCCTGTTATAGTCCTAGCCTTCACAACCTTCTCAGGCAAGGAGTTCCACAGGTTGACTGTGCGCTGTGTGAAGAACTTCCTTTTGTTTGTTTTAAACCTGGTGCCCATTAATTTCATTTGGTGGCTGTTATGGGGCTTATTCCTTCACCCGCTTATTTCCCTGGTCCTTCTCGCATGAACAGAGAGCAACAATACCCGAAAGGTGCAAACAATTCAATGTTTATTGGGGTGAACTTCCAGCAAGCATGATTCCCATTTCCTTCCTTAGTATCCCCCTTCCCAGCTCTGACACCACAGAGCCTTACCCGTGTCCCTGTTCCCATTTCCCCCCTTAGCAAAACATGATTCCCATTCCCCCCCTTCCTGATTGACTGCCGACTGTATAGTAAAACTTGAGTTCTGCTTAGCTATACCTTAAGCAATCATTTTACTGAAATTTAACTAACCAATCCTAACATATTGTAATATGATTATTTAACCAATTATATCCCACCACCTTAATTAGTTTACACCCAGCAAAATTAATTACACAGCAGATAGAAACAATCACAGAACCAGACAGAGATTATACACACAAACAATAGGGAAATGAGGATTTCACATCCCAGCTATTGATAAGTGAGTTCTTGCCAGACAGGAAGCTATCAAACTAAGTTTCCTTTTACATTTTTTCTGGAGGTGATAGGCATTATCAGGACAGGATTGTATTCCTAACAGCCCAATAGCACCTTATTTCAATGTGACTAGTGAGGATGTGACCATTCGCTTCCCAGCTTATGGCTGTCTCTGCTGCTTAGCGAGAGGCCTTAGCCTCAGACTGTCACAGTAAGAGAAGGCCCTTACACCAGCAGACAGTGATTTTAATTCTTTTATACCTCTATAACTAGCTAAGTGATAAGAATACACCTAAATTCTTAGAGTACAGGCCTTTACAGACAGGCCTGAATATCTATATCCTAACAGTGGCCCCTAGTTCTTATATTATGGGAACAAGTAAATAACATTTCCTTATTCATTTTCTCCACACCACTCATGATTTTATATACGTCTATCATATCCCCCCGTTAGTCTCCTCTTTTCCAAGCTGAAAAGTCCTAGCCTCTTTAATCTCTCCTCATATGGGACCCGTTCCAAACCCCTAATCATTTTAGTTGTCATTTTGAGAACTTTTTCTAATGCCAGTATATCTTTGAGATGAGAAGACCACATCTGTACGCAGTATTTAAGATGTGGACGTATCATGGATTTATATAAGGGCAATAAGATATTCTCCATCTTATTCTTTATCCCTTTTTTAATGATTCCTAACATCCTGTTTGCTTTTTTGACTGCCACCGCACACTGCATGGACGTCTTCAGAGAACGATCCACGATGACTCCAAGATCTTTTTCCTGATTAGTTGTAGCTAAATTAGCCCCCATCATATTGTATGTATAGTTGGGGATATTTTTTCCAATGCGCATTACTTTACATTTATCCACATTAAATGTCATTTGCCATTTTGTTGCCCAGTCACTTAGTTTTGTGAGATCTTTTTGAAGTTCTTCACAGTCTGCTTTGGTCTGAACTATCTTGAGCAGTTGAGTATCATCTGCAAACTTTGCCAGCTCACTGTTTACCCCTTTCTCCGGATCATTTATGAATAAGTTGAATAGGATTGATCCTAGGACTGACCCTTGGGGAACACCACTAGTTACCCCTCTCCATTTTGAAAATTTACTATTTATTCCTACCTTTTGTTCCCTGACTTTTAACCAGTTCTCAATCCATGTAAGGATCTTCCCTCTTATCCCATGACAACTTAATTTACGTAAGAGCCTTTGGTGAGGGACCTTGTCAAAGGCTTTCTGAAAACCTTAAGTACACTATGGCCACTGGATCCCCCTTGTCCACATGTTTGTTGACCCCTTCAAAGAACTCTAATAGATTAGTAAGACATGATTTCCCTTTACAGAAACCATGATGACTTTTGCCCAACAATTTATGTTCTTCTATGTGTCTGACAATTTTATTCTTTACTATTGTTTTAACTAATTTGCCCGCTACTGACGTTAGACTTACCGGTCTGTAATTGCTGGGGATCACTTCTAGAGCCCTTTTAAAATATTGGCGTTACATTAACTATCTTCCAGTCACTGGGTACAGAAGCTGATTTAAAGGACAGGTTACAAATCATAGTTAATAGTTCCGCAATTTCACATTTGAGTTCTTTCAGAACTCTTGGGTGAATGCCATCTGGTCCCGGTGACTTGTTACTGTTAAGTTTCTCAATTAATTCCAAAACCTGCTCTAGTGACACTTCAATCTATGACAATTCCTCAGATCCGTCACCTACAAAAGACGGCTCAGGTTGGGGAATCTCCCTAACATCTTCAGCTGTGGAGACTGAAGCAAAGAATTCATTTAGTTTCTCTGCAATGACTTTATCGTCTTTAAGTGCTCCTTTTGTATCTTGATCATCCAGGGGCCCCACTGGTTGTTTAGCAGGCTTCCAGCTTCTGATGTACTTAAACATTTTGTTATTACCTTTTGAGTTTTTGGTTAGCTGTTCTTCAAACTCCTTTTTGGCTTTTTCTTATTACATTTTTACACTTAATTTGGCAGTGTTTATGCTCCTGTCTATTTACCTCACTAGGATTTGACTTCCACTTTTTAAAAGATGCCTTTTTATCTCTCACTTCTTCTTTTACATGGTTGTTAAGCCACAGTGGCTCTTTTTTAGTTCTTTTACTGTGTTTTTAAATTTGGGGTATACATTTAAGTTGAGCCTCTATTATGGTGTCTTTGAAAAGCGTCCATGCAGCTTGCAGGGATTTCACTCTAGTCACAGTACCTTTTAATTTCTGTTTAACCAACCTCCTCATTTTTGCATAGTTCCCCTTTCTGAAATTAAATGCCACAGTGTTGGGCTGGTGAGGTGTTCTTCCCACCACAGGAATGTTAAATGTTATTATATTATGGTCACTATTTCCAAGTGGTCCTGTTATAGTTACCTCTTGGACCAGATCCTGCACTCCACTCAGTACTAAATCGGGAGTTGCCTCTCCCCTTCTGGGTTCCTGTACCAGCTGCTCCAAGAAGCAGTCATTTAAAGTATCAAGAAATTTTGTCTCTGTATTTCGTCCTGAGGTGACATGTGCCCACTCAATATGGGGATAATTGATATCCCCCACTATTATTGAGTTCTTTATTTTGATAACCTCTCTAATCTCCCTTAGCATTTCACTGTCATTATCGCTGTCCTAGTCAGGTGGTCAATAATAGAGCCCTACTATTATATTCTTATTAGAGCAAAGGTATTCTATGGAACATGTGGATTCATTTAAGATTTTTATTTCATTTGATTTTACATTTTCTTTCACATATAGCGCTACTCCCCCCCCGCCATGACCTGTTCTTATGTGTAAACTCCTCAGACATTTTAATAGCCTAATCATGGACTCACAGACAGTCCCCTTGGGTACTCCAGTCTATCTTGCCACCTAGGCAAGCTTGCCTGTGATAGATGATCCTTTACACCAAAAATCACAACAATATGCAGTAACTTCCAACTTATCTGTGTATGTGTGGGGTGTCACACACACACACACACACACACACACACACCTTATTATAAATTCCATTCTATGCATTTGATGAAGTGGGCTGTAGCCCACAAAAGCTTACTCTCTAATAAACTTGTTAGTCTCTAAGGTGCCACAAGTACTCCTGTTCTTTTTGCGGATACAGACTAACACGACTGCTACTCTGAAACTTAACAATATTCAGATTACCCCCAGTCCCAAAGGATCAGTCACTTACCCCAGGTCAATGGCACTTAAGATCTTACACCAAAAACAGTGCTTGTAGCCAATCCTATAATAAACTAACTACAGATTTATTAACTAAGAAAAAGAAGTGAGAGTTATTTACAAGGTTAAAGCAAGTAAACATATGCACACAAATGAGTTACAGTCTCAGATTCCAAGAGATGGTAGAAACTTCTGCAATAAGAAAGCTCTATCTGTCTTTTACGGATACCCAGACAAACCACAGAGAATCTGTTGCTTTTGCTTAGTAATCATTTTCCCTCAGATCCAAGTAGCATAAAGATAGTTTTTTCTTATCAGGGATTTTTATTTCCTTGTTCCATGAATTTGAGCTGTGGGGGCAGTCTACATGCATGTCTTCTCTTCATGGGTGTGTGGGGAGTAATCAACCAAGTCTTTTGTCCTCCAATGGTCTATAATAGTTTGTCTGGTATTTCACATTCGGTAATGCTTTTCTCCTGACTGGTGGTTCTCAGTTGCAGAACAAACACTTTTACAGTTACAGAGCAAACACTTAAATGCTACCGATATTATAAGTGAGATTAACACATACACCAATTTACAGGCATTTCACAGAGATTAAAGATTAAACATTTGTATAAATCTAATACCTATTTTAGCAACACTAACACACAGGTCGCCAGCTCTGCATTTGTCAGAGCTCAGCTGAGGCCTAGGGGCCTCAGCATGACCTGGCACCGAGTCTGCCACCATCACCCCGCCCCCCTATTGCCCCATCTCTGCCGGGGCGCCCAGGAGCCTCTCCCCCACCGCAGCCCCAACTGTGCGGGGACCCCCCGCGGCCTCCGGCTCTGCCGGGGCGCCCCGCGGCCTCACCTTTGCAGGGGCTGCCCAGAGCCTGTTCCCCAGCCAGGGGTCACAGGCACTCCCCCTCCCACCTTGCCTGGCCCCGTCACTGGCCCAGCGACTCTCAGCCACACCCTTCCGAGCTGCGCTGAGTCACTCACACGCGACCGCCTAGTCCCGGGCGCACGCGCACCATGAGAACTACAGCTCCCGAGAACCCTTGCGGCCGGGCTGGGGTGCCTGCTGCGCTTGCGTATATCCGGGGCTCGGCGGCTCTGCACGGTCGCTGATGCAAGAGAGCTGAGCGCGGCGGCTGCAGCACCTTCGGGAGGCGACAGACTGGCTCCGTGAGCGGCGTCGTAGTGACCGGCTTCGGCGACTGACCCTTCTCCGTCTCCGTAGCGCGCGCTGTGCGAGCCCGGCCCTCAGCCATGTCGGGAGACGAGGTGAGGGGCTCCCAGCCTCAGGCCTGCGCCGCCGCCATGTGGGGAGCTGGGCCTGAGGCCTGCGCCGCCGCCATGTGGGGAGCCGGGCCCGAGGCCTGGGCCGGAGCAGGGAGGGGCTGGGCGCGGGTTGCTGCGCGCGGGGCTTGTCCCGGGGTTGTGAGGGAGCCGGAGCGGGGCTTGTATTTCTTCCCCCGGCCCCTGCTGGGCGTGGGGGAGCGGGGCCTGGCGGGGTGGTGCCGGCCGCTCCGCGGGTGGGAGGGGGCTTGGCCTCCCCTGCTCGGGGGAGGGGGGATTGTGGCGGGGACTGCGCTTGTCTTCCTGTGCGGACGGCCCACGGCGCTGCACGGTGGGCTAGGGCCTCTGCTGGGAATGGAGGCTTCAGGCCTGCCTAGGAGGGGTGGGTGGGAGCCTGCCTGGGCCAGGGGGTATCCCTCTCGGGAAAGGGGGTTTGCTGTCTGGATCTCTGAGATACTAAAGAGAAATAGTTTCCTTTCCCAGAAAAAAAGGGATTGGGGGTGGGGGGTGGGAAGGAATTTTAAAAACTGGACTCCAGACCCTGGCTGGCTGCTAGTCTTTGTAGATGAGATATGACCCGTTCATTGGATACCGTGGAGCAATTGACAAAGGTGTTTGCTCTGGTGCCAAGTGCTGCTTCCTTCCCACCCCAGCAGTTTGTCAGTGGGTGAGCTTTATAACATGAGTAATAGTGATTATATCTGGGGGAGCGGGGGAGAATGGCTACATTGTTTTGATATGGGCCAGACAAAGTTGGTTTCACTTGCTAAAAACCAACAGCATTTCTTGACTGTTGATTGATGAAAACTAGAGCCTCGAACAATGTGGTGTTGCTCCTGCTTGCATCAGTTAATAACGGGAAATAATACTCAGTTTTTTTGTAGTGTTTTTGCTGTTTTTTTTTTTTCTGGGAGGGAAGGAAGCCTTTATTTGCAGAGGAGTTGCAATGGTGTGGGTGGAATGGGGAGGGGTGCTTTCCTCTAGTCAATAGCACCTTAATCTTCCTCCTTTTTAATACTTAAAGAACACCTATTTATGCCTGGTCTACACACAGTGTTTGTACTAGTATAATTATTTTGTGTATGGGTGTGAGGTTTTTTTTTTTGCCAGTATCATTACACCAGTTCAGTTCCTTGTGTGGACACAGATATTATGGTATAAAGATGCGTTTAACTGATATGGCTTATTCCCATTCCTGTATGGGAATAAACTATACCGATATAAGGCACCTTTATACTGGTATCACTGTCCATGCTGGGAGGATGTATGTGTGCAACTCAGTTTGTGTCTCTTTAACTTCTTTAAAAAAATGAAGTTTAAGCTACTATTAATTGGAGGGTGAACCACACACATTGCAACCCCTGTTTCCAGGTCAAGGCTAGCTTCTCACTCCAAATACTCCAGAATTTACTGGCTTCTAACTGATGCAAGCAGGGGCCAAATGACCACTGAAGACCATGAGCTACACCAATGGTTCAAATAGGGGCTAATTCCAAGTGTAGACAAGACTTTAGCTCGCTAACTGGAAGTTAGATGTACTTTTTCAGTTGCTACCAAACATAGCCCCTAGTTTCAGTTGAGTTCTCCTCCCTTGTGAACCGCTCCAGGGCTTGCCTCTGCTGCTAGCTTTGTCAGTTTCAGTGCTCCCCACAGAATTCTGAATAGCACAAGTGTAAACAGACTTGCAACTCAGGAGTTTTCACTTTGTTGCAGCTTGCAAAAGCTTTAAGCTACAGTACAGGCACTAAAACTGTCCTAGGCAGACATTACACTGGCTTACACTCGTCACATCTACCTAGACTCCAAGTTTCATGCAGCTTTGTGTAACGCTATGTCAGTAATGACTTAATTTGCTTATTTACAGTGTTACATAAATAACTTTAAAATCGTGTTGATGAAAGGTACAGAACTATTTGATCTCTGATGAAGGGAGTCACCTTCATCTATAGGGCAGCAGCAGGGCAAGTTTCATGCACACTACTTTGCTAGGGCTAACACGGACAGTTCATCTCCATCATGGATGCAGTTTTGGCCTGTCAGCCTGTCACTTAGTGCAAACCATGGTGGAAATTTGTGGTAGGAGAGGACCTCAATATGAAATGAGTATGAGGGTATCACATGTTCCCATCCAGTGTATAATTTTTAATGCCTGAGCTGGGCTGGATTCAAACTGGTGACTGGCTCTACAATTCTTTGATAATGCTCTGGGTCATCCAGTCCCCAAATAAGAACTACTGACATATCTTCAAGAATGAAGCTTCCTTTCTTTGTCAGTGGGTCACAACTATTTGTGAGACAGCAGTGGAATGTTTAGCATCACGATTCCTGGGTCTTACTCCTGGCTTTGGGAGAAAACGGTGATCTAGTATCAGAGTAGCAGCAGTGTTAATCTGTATTCGCAAAAAGAAAAGGAGTACTTGTGGCACCTTAGAGACTAACAAATTTATCTGAGCATAAGCTTTCGTGAGCTCACTTCATCGGATGCAAGCTTATGCTCAAATACCTTTGCTAGTCTCTAAGGTGCCACACGTACTCCTTTTTCTTTTTGTGATCTAGTAGGTAGAGCTGTGGTTACAGCCAGGCTAGTTAAGCATATTATTTGGTACATTGATTCTAAAAGGCAGAGTGGATAAGACTTAATTTTGTCATGTTGGCGACCTGGGTTCTATTCCCAGCTGTGCTTGAGGTT
Organism: Natator depressus; assembly: GCF_965152275.1. NCBI lineage: Eukaryota > Metazoa > Chordata > Testudines > Cheloniidae > Natator > Natator depressus. Next base: position 26,677,935 of record NC_134246.1, read on the forward strand.
ACCTTGTGATGCTCCTCTCAGGCAACTATCGTTCCCTTCATTTTACAAACAAGATGACTACCTCCCAGACTAAGGGAGTTAGGCCTTGGTCAGTAACAAGGGTTGTGAACCACACAGAAATATTAACAGCACTCAGTGGAAGAGGCAAGACCAAAATTCATTACCTCCTGGCTTCCATCCCAGTGCACCTTCCCACAAGTCAAAACTTGAGATTCCCCTGCTTCCCCCTCCCCAAATTATGCAAGCAGGTGTGACAGGGCTGCCAAATGGATGTGGCCACTTGTCAATTCTGCATCTGGAAGATTCTCTTTGGAGCCCCAAGGACTAGATAGTTTAGGCTCTGCAAATGTGATGCTACTTGCTTATGAAAATTTCCTACATGATACAGGCAGCTAGAATTTTCAAACCTTGATATTTGAAACAATGAAACTGGCTAAACACATCAGAGTGATGTTAAAAGCCTAAAATACAAACTGAAAAAGTGCATCTAACTTCCAGTTAGTGAGCTTAGGTCTTGCGTACACTTGGAATTAGCCCCTGGTGTAGCTCATGGTCTTCAGTGGTCATTTGGCCCCTGCTTGCATCAGTTAGAAGCCAGTAAATTCTGGAGTATTTTGGGTGGGAAGCTAGCCTTGACCTGGAAACGGGTTGCAATGTGGGTTGTTCACACTCCAATCAATAGTAGCTTAACCTTCATTTTTTTTAAAGCAGTCAGAGACACAAACCCAACTAAAACTAGGGGATAAGTAAGCCCCAGTTGAATCAGCCAGCATGTAATGAAATCATAGGGACTAGCCCACTCTTGCGGTGTTGAGAGGCTCTTAGTTGGGAGGAAGGAACAATAGTGTGTGGCAGAGGGTGGTCTTCATATTTATTAGCCAGATGGCATGGGATCCAGTGACAGCACTGTCATAAGAATCTCAGTATGTTCTGCATTCCCTGCAATTTGGGAGTTGCATTGTCTTCTTACCTGAGTGTTGCCTTTGGACAGTGGGACCCTCACTTTTTCCTATTGTCTCTAAGTAGATTTAGTTTTCTCTGGCTATGAGGACTCTGAATTGGGGGGGGGGTAGTAGGGGGAGTGGATATATGTGGGATTGAACAGGGGAGAGAGAGGGTCTGAATTAGGACGGATTAACGTTGTTGAGAGACTTTGGCTATGTCTAAGCTACCGGTGGTTTGATGCACTGACGATTGATTTAGCAGGTCTAGTGAAGACCCACTAAATCGACTGCAGATCACTCTCCAGTTTATCCCAGTACTCCACCATGAATGGGGAAGAGTAAGGTAAGTCGATGGGAGAGTGTCTCCTGTCGACCCAGTGCAGTGTAGACACCGCAGTAAATCGACCTAAGCTGTGTCGACTCCAGCTACATTATTAGGACAATTTACACGGTAGCGTAGACATAGCCTTTGGGGGAAAATGGGAGGAGAAATGGGGTAGAAAATAATAGAGGAGGTGGTACGTAGAGCAGCATAGGGAAAGAATGATGTAAGTGGCTTTTAGGTTGTAAGCTCTGTGGGACAGGGACGGTTACTTTTTGTTTGTACAGTGCCTCGCACAATGGGACCAGCCTGGTTAAGATCTTTAGGTACTCATCATCATGGAAAATTCAAATAGGATGTTGCCTACTTGCAGATCGAGTGCCACTTGGATCAATCTGTGGCTAGATCCTTAGTGTGGTCTGGCTGGATATTTAGTTAGATCCCTCACTGGAAATCTTATCATGCTATGTAATCTTTTGGCATCCCTGTGATTGCTGGGCTTGTAGTCGCATGCCTTGGTAAACAAGTTTTGGAAGTTGACCGTTTCTAATGAGGTCTCTAGGTGCTACTACTATTTAAATATAAAAATGGTGGGAGAGAGCAGGAAATAAGGAAGCTCTATATGCTTATTTAGTAAGTGTTTGCATGCTTCCTATTGCAATCTTTGATTGGAGCTCTTAGGTGATACAAATAATAACTATACTGCAAACAATACAGGAAAAGATGCATCATAAAGAAAATATGAAAGAAAGAAAAAAAGTGCAGTGAAGCCTGGGGGGGAGGCGAAGAGAGAAAAGATTGAGGCACTTTTAAAAATGTGTATTCAATAGGAAGTTTAAATGCAGGGGACTTTGCTTGGGAAGAAAGATGGCAGCACAGATAGCCAAGCAATCAGGGTGACAGCTTAGGCTTTGTCTAAACAGGAAATTGCACTGGTTTCACTTAGATTAGTTTTTACACTCCTTTAATGCATGTAATAGATATGTAACTGTTCAGGCATAGGGCTAGTGTATTTCTGCGTGTGGGGTATCATTTCCCCACCTTCGGATATCCGCATATAGAATCATAGAATATCAGGGTTGGAAAGGAGGTCATCTAGTTCAACCCCCTGCTCAAAGCAGGACCAGTCCCCAGTTTTTGCCCCAGATCCCAAATGGCCCCCCCCAAGGATTGAACTCACAACCCTGTGTTTAGCAGGCCAATGCTCAAACCACTGAGCTATCCCTCCCCCCCCAATGATTCAGGCTACTTCTGAATTTTGTTTGTGGTCAAATCTACCTACAGATTATAATCATACCTTTCCTGCCCACAAATCTAGCATTATGTTTTTATTCTGGACAGAAATCTTAAGCTTCCTGCCTTTCTCTCATTCCATTTTGACTTGTGAGCTTCCCAGGTGCCTCTTTAGCAGCAGCACTTCCCAGCAGAATTTGAAACCTTGTATAATGCCATGAGTCTTCCCAATAAATTTTTTTATTGTACATATCTCTAGGGTTTGAGTGTTTTAGAGAAGGGAGATGCAGCTGTTTCCTTTTTAAATGACGAACTCCATTGCAATCCATTTAAGCCTCTTAGGCTGGATCTACATAAGCAGACTTTTGGTGACAAATGTCTAAATCTACAGTACATTTTCCACCGTTGGTACCACTGGTGGAGCTTGCTGAATTACAGCTGGGAAGTTTTAGTGCAAACAAGACACTAGTGATCAAAATCCAATAAGCTGACTTTTTATATAGGGTTTGACAGAGCTCTTAGTTACTTGGGAAATGCCTCTGAATGGGTGACTCTGTAGCCTAACTTGTATTTGATAGTAAAAGTCATAGTACACGATTGGGCTTCCCCTTATTCACGTAAACAAATCTGTGTCTTAAAAGAAATCCTGGAGGATTTCCTTTACAGATCCCCCAAAGGATGCTTTCCCACCTGGAGGCAGCCAGAGTGCAGTGTGCTTGGCTGTGCATGACTTTCGCTGCCATGATGCTCCACCTGCACAATTGGCTGAAATAGTGGTGTCCTAAGAGCTGCCTATAGCAGCTTGATGCCTACTGCAGAATTTCCCAAATTATAGGAATCCCCAGGTAGGGAGATGTGGGGAATTTCTGGCCAGGCAAAACAAACTATGGAACAGAACAGGACTGAGTTTGGCCCTGTATTTATGTGAGAAGTTACAAAGGGTTTACTTCTGGTGTCTTACAACATATCCTCATTAAAATGAGTCATAAGTAGGGCTGTCAAGCAATTAAAAAAGTTAATCTCTATTAATCGCACTGTTAATAATAGAATATCATTTAAATATTTTTGGATGTTTTCTACATTGTCAAATATATTGATTTCAGTTACAACACAGAATACAAAGTGTGCAGTGCTCACTTATTTTTGATTACAAATATTTGCACTGTAAAAAATGAAAGAAATAGTATATTTCAATTAATCTTATACAAGTACTGTAATGCAATCTCTTTATAATGAAAGTTGAACTTACAAATGTAGAATTATGTACAAAAAATAACTGCTTTCAAAAATAAAACCATGTAAAACTTTAGAACATATAAGTCCACTCAGTTCTATTTCAGTCAATCGCTCAGACAAACAAGTTTGGTTACAACTTGCAGGAGATAACGCTGCCCATGTCTTGTTTACAATGTCACCTGAAAGCGAGAACAGGCGTTTGCATGGCACTGTTGTAGCCAGCATCGCAAGATATTTACGTGCCAGATGCGCTAAAGATTCATATGTCCCTTCATGCTTCAGCCGCCATTCCAGAATATATGCGTCCATGCTGATGACGGATTCTGCTTGATAATGATCCAAAGCAAAGTGGACTGACTCAATTTCATTTTCATCATCTGTGTCAGATGCCACCAGCAGAAGGTTGATTTTCTTTTTTGGTGGTTCAGGTTCTGTAGTTTCCACATCGGAGTGTTGCTCTTTTAAGACATCTGAAAGCATTCTCCACACTTTGTCCCTCTCAGATTTTGGAAGGCACTTCAGATTCTTCGACCTTGGGTCGAGTGCTGTATCTGTCCTTAGAAATCGCACGTTGGTAACGTCTTTGCATTTTGTCAAATCTGCTGTGAAAGTGTTCTTAAAACGAATGTGTGGTATGTCATCATCCGAGACTGCTATAACATGAAATGTATGGCAGAAAGTGGGTAAAACAGAAGAGGAGACGTACAATTCTCCCCCAAGGAGTTGAGTCACAAATTTAATTAACACATTCTTTTAACGAGCATCATCAGCATGGAAGCATGTCCTCTGGGGTGGTGGCCAAAGCATGAAGGGGCATGTGAATATTTAGCAAATATGGCACGTAAATACCTTGCAACGCCGGCTACAAAAGTGCCATGCGAACGCCTGTTCTCACTTTCAGGTGACATTCTAAATAAGCAGTATCTCCCATAAATGTAAACAAACTTGTTTGTCTTAGCAATTGGCTGAGCAAGAAGTAGGACTGAGTGGACTTGCAGGCTCTAAAGTTTTACATTGTTTTGTTTTTGAGTGCAGTTATGTAACAAAAAGAAATCTACATTTGTAAGTTATACTTTCATGGTAAAGAGATTGCACTACAGTACTTGTACGAGGTGAATTGAAAAATACTATTTCTTTTGGTTATCATTTTTACAGTGCTAATATTTGTAATAAAAATAATATAAAGTGATCACTGTACATCTTGTATTCTGTGTTGTAATAGAAATCAATACATTTGAAAATGTAGAAAAACATCCAAAATATTTAATAAACAATAGAACACCAATTGAAATTTAACAGTGCGATTAATTGCAATTTTTTAAATCACAGTTAATATTTTTGAGTTAATCGTGAGTTAACTGTGATTAAGTGACAGCCCTAGTCAGAAGATATAATCCTGAAACTAGCATTATGTTTATATGCAGCCAACTCTAGAATTGTGGAATATGTTATCTATGCAGAATGTCTTCCCTCTTAGCTGATCATACAGTTGGTCAAAATTGCGGAAGCTGGGGCAAAATGTAACTTTCAAAGTTGATTCCAAATGATGGCGCACTTCAAGGCGGAGAGAATGATTCACAAGTGTGTATTGCTTAATAATATTACTAGAGGAGGAGTATAGTTTACAAGGGATTGGAATGTGCAAACATCTTGTAAAAGACATTCAAGCACAGAATTTATTAGCCAGTTATACAGAAACACTTAAAAAGCTTATAGTTTGAGAACTTCAGTCCTCAGTCTCATGTACCTGCAGCGCACATGCGGTATCTGTATATTGCTTATACTTCAGATTATAGCCAACATGTGAAGTCTTTCTCACTTCAGTAGCTTAGCACAGTGCTCTGTGAACTGGTCTGCATAATAAATGTGTTGAGACCCAGGCAATGAGGGATTGGGAAAAGTGTGGAACAGTGTAGAATTACAAGAGGTATGTCCATGAAAAGAAATCTTGTATAACCATTATCTTACTAGAATAACATAAGGAATGAGGTTAGTAGCTAAATACACAAGTGTAAAAATCTTAATTTGTAGATCTGCTGGATAACTAAGTTACAAGGCGACAAAAGTCACTAACATAACATGCTAGTGGTTCTGACAGTGCTACTTACTAGGGCAAGGCTGTGAATGAACTCTGTCCTGCTGGGTTGTTGCGTCAGTGGCCTCAACCTGAATGTGATGCTGTCACATTTAATAATAGGGTAAAAAGAAAAGGAGTACTTGTGGCACTTTAGAGCAGTGAGCTGTAGCTTACGAAAGCTTATGCTCAAATAAATTAGTTAATCTCTAAGGTGCCACAAGTCCTACTTTTCTTTTTACAAATACAGACTAACACGGCTGCTACTCTGAAACCAATAATAGGGTAGATACCCATGTGGAACAAAATGACTGGCAGACCAAGTAGGTCTATAATGTCAGGAGCAGGGTGGATAAAAATCAATGATTTAAAAAAAAAAAAAAAAAAGGTGGGGGAGGATTTTTTTTTACTTAAATCAGATTTTTTTGATACAATGCTTTTTGCGGAAAACTATCTAAAGATAGCTTTAATTAAGATGCATTATAACTCAAATATCTCATCATGGAATAGGGATTGTAGATTCTATAGTATGAGACAATATATTCATGTAATATTTAAGAAAAGTTTTCTAAATGATTTCCAATTGTTCATGGATTAGAGACTCAATTTTAAGGGGTTCCAGGGGCTTCTGTGTAGATTATTTAGGTTAATCTTTCTATCTATCCGGTGGGACTTGGTGATCCGTCTAGAACAGTGGTCTCCAAACTTCTTGACTTGCGCACCCCCAGGGCTAGCTCTGGGGAAGAAGGAAAAAAAAAAAAAAGCTGCTGCCGGCATGCCACCGAAGACGGAGCGGGGAGAGCCGAGCTGCCGCTGGCGGCAATCCTCCTGCCACGCACCCCCACGGATGGTCTTGTGCACCCCACTTCGGAGACCACTGGTCTAGAAGATACCATCCGAGATGCTTGTTTTTCACCGTTCTCAAACTGTGGATTTGTGCCTCCAGAGATAACATGCTTGTTAACAGCAAAAATGTTTTAAAATAAATTAATGTATAGAGGTGAGAAAAAAAACAAGACCTCAACCCTATAATCCGTCTGCAAATTTGTGTACACAAAGTCAGTCCCTCACCTCTCTCTAAAAATGCAAAGTTTCAAAAAGTTTAATGAATAGAAGATTGGTGGTGATGGAATAGATCTGGACAAGAAGAAGAAGTCTGGAGATAAATGTGAGAAGGGAGGGACAGGCAGTAGAAACAAAAGTGAAACTGTTTGAGTAGGATATTCCAGAAGTTTTGAGGTCTTTCTGAGTGTAGCCTTCATTGATTTGAGATCTACCATACCATTCTCTCACTAGAAGGGAAAACCTGAAATGGCAGCAGGCCTTAAAGACCCAGTTTGGGAATGAGAACCATTCAAGAAATATGTTTGCTTGTGATGTTTTAAAGAAAGTCACACCAGTGAACTGGTGAAAGTCGTCACTTAAGTACTTGAATTCAGAGACTGTTGAAGTGATGATCTCACTTTTAACAGCAGTAGCTGCTTCTGCTGGTGTAGAAAGAATATTTTCTTCCTTTGGACTAATTCATTCCAAATTGAGAAATCGTTTGGGACCTGAAAAAGCCGGAAAGCTTGTTTTTCTTTTCCAGATTATGAACAAATAGGAAAATGAAGGTGAAGATGACTGAGTTAGCTGCAGAAGCCAATATTTTAAGTTTCTTATGTTGACCTGGCTGACATAGTTGAGTTGATTTTTGTGTTTTTTTTTTTAAATATTTCATTTAACTATTTTAGTTAAAAACAGTTTTAACAAAAACAAACCTGATTTTAAAAAACTTGATTGTTTAAATTCAAAAATTCATATGCTTGTTTTGTTAAAATATTGTATGTTTGCTGTTGAAGAAAAAAATCCAGAATACATAATGTTGTTTTTTTTAGTTAAATAAAACAATTTGTCTGTCTGTCTGGTGATGTTCTCCTCCTAATACAGCATGGCAAGAAAATCCTCCAAATATAATGATTAACCTGTTGAATTGGAGATAGTTCATCTCCGAGTGACTTCATAAATATCTGCTTGAATTACCTTTGGTAAATGAAATAACCAAACAATCATTCATTTTCTGATATAGCTGTAAAACTAATCTGAAAAGCTTTCGAAATAAATCACTTAAAAAATGTATAGTGTGTACCTTCTAAAAAGTCTTTGAGTTGTGAAGAATATGTATTATGGTTTTAACAACCAACAAGAATGCACTTTTATGTAGAAAACCATGATTAAATCGAGTCTTCCTGACCAATGATTTAAATCATGGTTTAAATCAAATCTACCCTGGTCAGGACTAAACTGAGAGGCAAAATATTAAGGTATGATAGAAATTTAACAGCTTTCTAAAAGAAACGAACTGTGTGGTTATATCAAATACTCATGTTCCTCAGATGCTGGAGTGGAAGGAGAAAAGGAGTACTTGTGGCACCTTAGAGACTAACCAATTTATTTGAGCATAAGCTTTCGTGAGCTACAGCTCACTTCATCGGATGCATACTGTGGAAAGTGTAGAAGATCTTTTTATACACAAAGCATGAAAAAATACCTCCCCCCCCACCCCACTCTCCTGCTGGTAATAGCTTATCTAAAGTGATCACTCTCCTTACAATGTGTATGATAATCAAGGTGGGCCATTTCCAGCACAAATCCAGGGTTTAACAAGAACATCTGAGGAGGGGGAGGTGGGGTAGGAAAAAACAAGGGGAAATAGGTTACCTTGCATAATGACTTAGCCACTCCCAGTCTCTATTCAAGCCTAAGTTAATTGTATCCAATTTGCAAGTGAATTCCAATTCAGCAGTCTCTTGCTGGAGTCTGGATTTGAAGTTTTTTTGTTGTAATATCGCAACTTTCATGTCTGTAATCACGTGACCAGAGAGATTGAAGTGTTCTCCGACTGGTTTATGAATGTTATAATTCTTGACATCTGATTTGTGTCCATTTATTCTTTTACGTAGAGACTGTCCAGTTTGACCAATGTACATGGCAGAGGGGCATTGCTGGCACATGATGGCATATATCACATTGGTGGATGTGCAGGTGAACAAGCCTCTGATAGTGTGGCTGATGTTATTAGGCCCTGTGATGGTGTCCCCTGAATAGATATGTGGGCACAGTTGGCAACGGGCTTTGTTGCAAGGATAGGTTCCTGGGTTAGTGGTTTTGTTGTGTGGTATGTGGTTGCTGGTGAGTATTTGCTTCAAGTTGGGGGGCTGTCTGTAGGTAAGAACTGGCCTGTCTCCCAAGATTTGTGAGAGTGTTGGGTCATCCTTCAGGATAGGTTGTAGATCCTTAATAATGCGTTGGAGGGGTTTTAGTTGGGGGCTGAAGGTGACGGCTAGTGGCGTTCTGTTATTTTCTTTGTTAGGCCTGTCCTGTAGTAGGTGACTTCTGGGAACTCTTCTGGCTCTATCAATCTGTTCCTTCACTTCCGCAGGTGGGTATTGTAGTTGTAAGAATGCTTGATAGAGATCTTGTAGGTGTTTGTCTCTGTCTGAGGGGTTGGAGCAAATGCGGTTGTATCGCAGAGCGTGGCTGTAAACAATAGATCGTGCGGTGTGATCAGGGTGAAAGCTGGAGGCATGTAGGTAGGAATAGCGTTCAGTAGGTTTCCGGTATAGGAGGGTGTTTATGTGACCATTGTTTGTTAGCACTGTAGTGTCCAGGAAGTGGATCTCTTGTGTGGACTGGACCAGGCTGAGGTTGATGGTGGGATGGAAATTGTTGAAATCATGGTTGAATTCCTCAAGGGCTTCTTTTCCATGGGTCCAGATGAGGAAGATGTCATCAATGTAGCGCAAGTAGAGTAGGGGCATTAGGGGATGAGAGCTGAGGAAGCGTTGTTCTAAGTCAGCCATAAAAACGTTGGCATACTGTGGGGCCATGCGGGTACCCATAGCAGTGCCACTGATCTGAAGGTATACGTTGTCCCCAAATGTAAAATAGTTATGGGTAAGGACAAAGTCACAAAGTTCAGCCACCAGGTTAGCCGTGACATTATCGGGGATCGTGTTCTTGACGGCTTGTATTCCATCTTTGTGTGGAATGTTGGTGTAGAGGGCTTCTAATCCATAGTGGCCAGGATGGTGTTAACAGGAAGATCACCGATGGATTGTGGTTTCCTCAGGAAGTCAGTGGTGTCTCGAAGGTAGCTGGGAGTGCTGGTAGCATAGGGCCTGAGGAGGAGGGAGTGGAAGGGTGGCTCAGTATTGAGGGCACTAGTCTGGAATGTGCGGGGCCAGATTTAGTTTCCTATTCAGCCCCCGACTTCTTGTGTGACCTTGAGCAAACCACATAGTTTCTTTGTGCCTCAGTTCCCCATTTGTAAAGTGAAAATGATAATCCTTTACTGTCTCACAAGGGTGGTGTTAGGATAAATACGCCAAAGAGCATCAGATGCCCCAGTACTGATTAATTGAGGTCATATAAATATTCTAGGTTGAGATCATCTTTTTGTACATGGAACAAACTGATAAAGTGCTGAAAATAGAAATGCAGCTGGAGACCAATCTTCCCTAAGGCTCCCGACTCTAATACCTGTTCAGCTGAACTCAGGGTTGATAAAAATAGATTTTTTTATTTAAATCCAGATTTTTTATTTTGTTTAAAATTATAAGTTTCTCTTTTTAAAAATAAACCTGTTCAAAATGAAATTGGAATTTAATACAAAATATGTTAAGGCCTAAACTACTTACAATCACAAAATGTTTAAGTATGCTGAATCCATGAGCCTCGATTAAAAACTTTGAGTGAAAGGTTGCTTTTCTATATAAAGAGAGATGTTCTCCTGATTCTGACTTTTGAGGTCAAGCTCCAGAAATATGGCACAATAGGTCATGCGCCATATTAAGGGATTGGTCTGTGGGGGATATAGGGGCTGTGCTACTGGGTGCAAGAGACTGGCAAAGACATCAGAGGCATTGGGACCCAGGCTCTGACTCCAGGAGACCCCATCATGTACCTCGTCACTAGGTAGCAAAAAGATGTACCAAATATAGTGTAAAGGCTTCATTTAGTTATAAATCTACATATTTAGAGGCTATATCAGCCAATGATAATTCACTGTACTATGGAAAAGTTAATCAAAATCTGTTTAAGGCTTTCCACGTGTGTGATTTAAATCCTCATTTAACTCAATCCACCCTGGCTCAACTGATTTTAAAATGGCTGGAAACGTTTGAAAAATTTCACTAAGTGTGGACAAAACCAAAGAGCCTCAGTACTAGAATAAAAGGTTACTTTAGAGATGTGTCTTGGGACAAACATTCATCGTGCTTCTAAACAAGCACTTGCAGTCATGTTAACTTGGACTAGTTGTCAGCTAACTCAAGTTAAAACAGAACCATAAATTATAGTCTAGACAAACTCCCACTTGGGACCAAAGTTTAAGGACTACTGAGTTAGCTGAAAAGAGTACTATACAATAGCCTCTTTCAGAGTAATCTGCATAAAGTCTGCTGGTGCTACTGTAACAAATTAAATGATGGTAAATAAGGTTGCTAATGAACACTTGACTTTTACAGATGATTTTTGATCCCACTATGAGCAAGAAGAAGAAGAAAAAGAAGAAGCCCTTCATGCTTGATGAAGAAGGAGGAGAGACACAAGCAGAAGAGACACAGTTGTCAGAAACAAAAGAAGTGGAACCAGAACCAACAGAGGACAAGGATATAGAAGCTGATGAAGAGGACAGTAGGAAGAAAGGTATAGTGAAACATTTCAGTTGGCAGTTTCAAAACACAGCTTCCATCTGTGTGTCTTCAGGGCAAGGGCTATGTATAAAGCACATGAAGACAGCTGACCACAGTGAGGCCTTGGTTCTGATTGGGTTTCTAGGTACTGCTGTAACACAAATATGTAAAAGTGTGATTTCTTCTCTCTCTTTCTTGAGCTTGTTTGCTGTACTCCTATAAGCAAAATGGTGTCTTAATTTACAAGAACTCTGCTTTCTCCACTACAACTGAAGTCTTTTGTCATGAACAAAATTGAGAGGTGCTCTAAAAACTGCCAAAATTCTTGTGGTGTGCTCTATTATAGTTCTAGTGCTTTGTATTCTGAGCCAATTTAATGTAGCGCTGGAAAGCAGTTGCAATAATTCGAGTAACCGTAAAAATTAGGATGGGAAATACTCAAAACCATTGCAAGACAATTTTTTCTTGGTGCCCTGGTTGATGACAATAGCCAGTTAATCTAATATTGTACTTTTCAAGATCTTGCAAGAAATAACTTGCAGTTGTATTTGACTCACTTTAACTGAAATTAGCCATATTGAGATGATCTGATAACATGAAGTAAACTGAAGGGACATTACTAACTTAAAATCACATTTTGTGTGTAAAATTAACCTGTTACTTTTAACACTTAAGATGATTGAAAAGGCAATTTATCTCTTTTCCACATTTGTTTTGTGAAGTCAAGCTTCTCTATCAAAAGCACAAACTTTCCTTTCTGTGGTCAGTTTCCCCTTGTGTGAAGAACAGCAACAGGGATGATGAAAAAATATTTAAAATAAATAGGAAAACATGACTGTATGCCACAAATATTGTCAAGGGGTATTCTGTGGCATGTGTAGCATTTGTAACTACTAAACTAGCTATTTTTTTTAACTTGACTAGTTTATCCTAGTGAGTAGGTGTCCCTTTAAGTCTTTCACAGATATGTTTTTTAGAATTCATATCTGAACCAGAATACTTAGGGTATGTCTATACTGCAATTTAAGCGCAGGGTTAGTGAGACTTGAGTCAGCTGACCCATGTTAGGGAACCATGGGCTTGAGCATCCCCATTTTATTTTAACCCTATGTTAAGACCTTTTTTTTTCTAACAGGTGCTCAAACCTAGGGCTCTGGCATCCACACTGCAGTGCGCAGACCTGAGTCAAAGTAACCATATCCCAGAGTCCCTAGTACACACCTCCCTCCCTTTTCTTCTCCTTTCTCCCACCCCCATGTGGCTGCTCTAGCCCTAGGACTGTGGTGCACTGTGGGGAAAAATGTGTACTGCCTGCCCTGAATGTTACCAGGAAGCAGCTTGATCACTTTGCTCTCCATTACAAACCCAGGAGGCTCTCTGATAGTGTGCTTGCAGATTGGAGATCAGAAGATAATGAGTTAACACTGACTTAAGTTGCTGCCATTGGCAAAGAGGGGGGGGTAGTGGTGGTTTCCGTTTTCAGGACTGGATTGCAGATTGTTGGGATAGAGAGGACTAAGGAAATTGTCCCATGAAATGGTGGGATACTTCCAGCTGACTTCTGGGACATGAGTCATGTCCAGCTGTGTCTAAACTGCAAAACAATAGGGCTCGTACTCTGGGTCCTGGCTTAACTTAAAACTCAAGCTCAGACCTTCCAGCCCTACAGGGTCCTGGAACCATGGGTCCAAGCCCTGAGTTAGTGCAACTGTAGTGTAGATGTGGGGGGAGGTTAGGCTTGAATCCGGGCTCAAGCATGGGCTTGCATTGCAATGTAGACGTACCCTTAGTTTCTACACTGGTAACATGGTTACTAAGCCTGGTCTTTTCAACTTTCTGGTTTTTTAGATGCATCAGATGACCTGGATGACCTAAACTTCTTCAACCAAAAGAAAAAGAAGAAGAAAACAAAAAAGATGTTTGATATAGATGAAGCAGAAGAGGGTGTAAAGGTCAATTTATAAAGATATGACCTAGTTTGTATAATTAAATCCAGTTGGGCTTACTGAAAATTCCCCCTTTCCTCATCCACCTGTGTCCTTGTCCTGTGCCTGCATCTCACTCTTCCATTCTTTTAAGATTGACAGTTCAGGAATTCCTTGGCAGTCTGTCATCTTACTTAGCCAATGGATCAATATTAAATGATATACAGTGTTCCCTTTATGTACACTTTGGGACTGTGTGCATGTGTGCATGCATGTGTGCATGCATACCCACCCAATCTGGTGTTCAGGGTTATAATTTCATTATTGTTTTTTGATTTGAGAAAAGTAACATGGATAACACCAGAAGCCACATACATTAAGTTTCACTGAAGGTAAACTTTTCAAATGTAGGGCTAACAGTTTCTCCTGTAAAATCTTTGTTTCTGGTCCTCATGATTTCTTTAAACATTGGGTGCAACTTCAGGGACTCTAGGGAGAGTGTGTGGTATTTTTACTCTTGACTCCTGTTTTTATAAATCTGACAAGTAAATATCACATTTCAACATGGCTGATAAGCCTAAAGAGCAGCAGAGCAAGAATATATGCTACACAATTTGCACATTTTTCTGCCCTGTATCCAAAGGGAAAAAACTTCACCTCTGACCTTCACAGCACATCTAAGCTCTGTTGTTCTGTGTTCTTTAGATGTTCAAGAACTTCTTTACGTGTAGCGAGAGAAGGATTGGAGGAAAACTTTGCCTTCAGTTTCTCTGACACATGAGGTCTCTTGCCCTCGTTGTGTGGCTGGAAGCCTCTGATAAGTCAAAGGTGTTATGTGACCCTGTACTGGTCAATAGTTCAAAAACTACTAATCAGCTGCAGTAGGGAATGGCCATAGTTGGTCACATGACCCCATGTTAGCTAAACTGTTCAGCAATCCAAGGGAATAAAATAAACCCTAGTCTTAAAAAAATAAAGGCTAGACTTTTATATCCACAAATGCTGATTTGCACATATGCACCAGAAGATGCACCCCAGCTGTGCATGCAAAGTTGTGCATTTAAAAATCTGGCCCCAAATTCCATCTCAATAGTGTAACTAGCAAGGGGAAGTCGGGTACCTGCCTTTAGCATAACCTAGATCACTCCTTCAAACTTAAATCTGTCATATTTAAGAATTGCTAAGGATATTCTGTCTCACTTCCAGCATGCTATGTTGGGTGTCACTTTCTTATGTTCTGGCTGAATTTTTTGTTCTTTTTGTAGGATTTAAAAATTGAAGGTGATGTGCAAGAACCGGTGGAACCAGAGGATGACCTTGATATCATGCTTGGCAACAAAAAGAAAAAGAAGAAAAATGTGAAGTTTCCAGATGAAGAAGAAATATTGGAAAAGGATGAAGGTAAAAGTACAACCAACTTACCAAGAGTTAAGTCCTGGCTTGTGCTGCTGTTGAAAGTGGGTAATCTTGCAAATAAAGTATACTTATTGCCTAAATGGGCAGTTTTTTAGTTAAAATGCCATCTCCTTGTTTTGGGATTTTCCATTATAAGGTTTAGCAGCAAAATAATATCTCAGTAGTGGAGCCATATGGTCCTTGTTTATATCCTGGTCAGCTCCGTAAATGTGTGGAGGAAAACTTCGGCTCACAACACACATTTCTTGGGAATTTTCTTGTACATGCTGCTAGAAACAAGCATTAGCACTGTGTCCAAGAAGTCCACCTTTTTTAGCAACTTGTGCTTCGTGAATCTCAAACAACTTTCCTTGTTCACAGCTCTGGAGGATGAAGACAGCAAAAAAGATGATGGAATTTCTTTTAGCTTTCATACTGGACCTGCATGGGCAGGTTCAGAAAGGGACTACACGTATGATGAGGTAAAGTTAAAAATGCTTTCCAAATATTTCCCAAAACCAGCTATACGAATGCTAATTAATTAATGTCCATGTATTCTGTTTCTAACTTAATCCTTAGGTATATATGATCAAAGATTTCTGGAAACATTAACAAAAATAACTAGAAACATAAAATTGCTTTAAAAATATAAAACAAGAACCCGATCCTGTAATCAGATCCATCTGGGAAGACCCCTGTGCTCCACCACTGACTTCATTAGGATTTGTGTGGATCAAATTATGGGATTTGTGCCCACGTGTGAAAAAGCTTGTGTGCTGCTTTAACTAATTTATAAAGTGTAAATGTTTCCCTCAAGAAAGGTCAATAATCATTTAAACAAATTTGTATTATGCATGCTAAGAGCAAGTTTTAGACCAAGATTCATAGATTCCAAAGCCAGAAGGTAACATTGTGATCATCTAGTCTGACCTATTGTATAACACGGGCCATAGAATTTCCCCAAAATAATTCCTAGAGCCGATCTTCTAGAAAAACATCTGATCTTGATTTAAAAATTGTCAGTGATGGCGACTCTATCATGACCTTGGTAAACTCTTCCAGTGGTTAATTACTTTTTCTCTCAAAATTTATACGTTATTTCCAGTCTGAATTACTCCATTTTCAACTTCCAGCTATTGGATTGTGTTATACCTTTGTTTGCTAGATTGAAGAGCCCATTATTAAAAATGTGTTTCCCATGATAGTGGGAGATAAGTCATTTTGGGAAACAAAGTGCAAAAACTAAGTGTCAGAGGGCTTTTTATATGCAATGTTGCGGGCATGTTGGTTCCAGGATATTAGAGAGACAATGTGGGTGAGGTAATACCTTCTTTGGACCAACTTCTGTTGATGAAAGAAACGAGCTTATGCAGAGCTTTTCTTTAGGTCTGGGAAATGTACTGGGAGCGTCACAGCTAAATACAGATTGTTTTGAGTATAAGTAGTTAACACACATTTCCAGGGACCATTTGGGGGAAGTGGCCAGTTTACACCTCTCCAGTCATAGGAGGATGGGAAAAACTTGGGGGGGGGGGGGGGGAGGGAGGAGTGTGTTGGTTACAGATTGTTATAATAAGCCATAAATCCGGTATCTATTCAGTCCATGGTTTTCAGTATCTATCAAAGTTATGAATTTAAGCTTCCAGGCTTGTCTTTTGAAGGTATTGTAAAGATGAGGACTGAGAGGCCAGAGAGTGATTGCTTTGTGTAGGACCCGTGGATCTTAAAAGGTGTGTTTGTGGGAAGTGTTGATCATCTTATCAGTGGAGATATAGCTACAGGTTTTGCATCTGTTGTTCTGGCAGGGTCTGGTGCCACTTTTAGTTGGTGTATCCTTGTCTGTGGGGAGCTTACGTCTGAGCATGGAGAAGTTGGGAGGGAGTTGGGGAGGGAGGAGAGACGGTTATTTGAAGGCCAGACGAGTGGTTTAGGAAAGATTTCTTTCACGATTTGGTTGATTATGGGTTGTAACTGTTTAATACCCTGTATGGGATCCAGTGTAGGATGGTAGGTGACAACTAGGGATGGGTGGATGGAGGGGTTTTTATTTCCATATTGCAGCAGGTTCTCTTTGGGTGTTTGGGTGGTCTGTTCCATGATGTAATCTACTTCTGTGGTGGAGTGTATCCGAATGCCTGACTGTGGAGAACAGATTTCTTGGTGTGCTGGGGGTGGTTACTGGATCTGTGAAGGTAGGTGTGGCGATCTGGGTTGTCTGAAGCTGATCGTGATGTCCAGGAAGTTGATGCAAGTGTTGGAGTGTGCTAGAGAGAGTTGAATGGATGGGTCGTGCTTGTTGAAGTTGCAGTGGAAATCAGAGGGAGTTTAGGGTCACTTGTCCAGAGGATGCAAATATCATTGAAGTATCTCAGGTATATCATTGGTTTCGTGGTGCATTTCTCCAGAAATTCTTCCTCAAGATGACCCATGAAGAGGTCATAGCATATTGGGGAGCCCTAATGGTACTTATTGCTGTTCCCATGTTTTGGACAAAGTGCGTGTTGAATGTAAAATTGTAATGGATGAATTTAGTGTGGGGGGGTCTTTGGTGTTTTAAACATGTAGTTGAAAGTATGCTGGGGAAAAAAGTACATTGTTAGAAGTTCAGTCTGGCAGAAATATGATCTTAAATGCTATACCACTTAGTTCCATGGTAGTGGGAAAATTATAAACATCTCTAGACATAAAATACAGCAATATAAAACGTTTTGTGGATGGCAGGATAAATTGTTAAAGGTACGCATATTGATGTAAACATGTCTGTTCCTGCAGTTGCTGAATCGAGTATTTAACATAATGCGGGAAAAGAATCCGGACATGGTAGCTGGAGAAAAAAGAAAATTCGTCATGAAACCTCCACAGGTTGTAAGAGTAGGAACCAAGAAAACATCATTTGTCAACTTTACAGATATCTGTAAACTGTAAGTTTGGCAGCTTTTAAGATCTCTTGGGGGCTCAAGGCAGGAAATACTGTAGCCTTCCACTAACTGCATAGTTGTCTAACTGCATGGACTTGCAAAAAGCTATATTAAACTATGAATCACTAAAAATTGTAAATGACAGAATTGGACACAATACACCAGTTGAGGCCTCACCAGTGCGAAGCAGAGTGGGACAGTTACCTTCTGTGTTTTATATACAGTAAAGCCTCAGTTACGAACACCAGAGTTACAAACTGATTAGTCAACCACACACCTCGTTTGGAACCAGAAGTACACAATCAGCTTCAGAGACAAAAAAAAAAAGGGAAAATATAGTACTGTGTTAAATGAAAGTTATTTAAAAAAGGGGGAAAGCAGCATTTTTATTCTGCATAGTAAAGTTTCAAAGCTGTTTTAAAGCAATATTCAGTTGTAAACTTTTGAAAAAACAACCATAATGTTTTGGGCAGATTTATGAACATTTCAGAGTTAAGAATAACCTCCATTCCCGAGGTGTTTGTAACTCTGAGGTTCTACTGTACAACACTCCTGTTAATACACCTCAGAGCCTTTTGCAACTGCTTTACCTTGACTCTTACAAATTGTGGATCACAAATCAAAACTCCTCAGATCCATGTGAGGAGTACCACTGCTTACCTAGTTATTCCCCCCTTTTGCTTTGTGCATTTGATTTTTTTCCTTTCTAAGTCTAGTACTTGAACTTGTCATCTTTGAATTTCATTTTGTTGATTTCAGACCAGTTCTCCAATTTGTCCAGGCCATTTTGAATGGGATGTACATAACATTTTCAAACAGTAACCATGTAACCGATTAAAATTCTGTCAGCTACACAGTTGAATGTTTACCCGGAGAGCTTTTTCTGGGGGGAGGAGGGGAGCTGCAGCCCCCCCCCCCCCACGTTTTACACGGAGCTCCGCTGCTGTCCCCGTGCCTGGGGCTATGCTGCCTCCCGGCATCATGGCACGCTCGAGGTCCCGGCAGCCCGGAGGAACCCCGGGCACGCCAGGATGCCGGCTGGCAGCCTGGACCCTGGGTGGAGTTTAAACATTAACAAAACCCAGTAAGTATCACGCTTATTGGTTAATCGGTTAAACTCTTACATCCCTAATTCTAATCCTGTCCTCCAAAATGCTTGTAGCCTCTGCCAGCTTTGTGTCATTTATAAATTTTATAAGCATACTCTTTACTCCATTATCCAGGTCATTAATGAAATGATTGAATAGTACAGGACCCAGGACTGACCCCTAGATGTGCTCTCCCAGTTGTACAGCAAACCAGGGAGGACTATTTTTTAATACAATCTTTCAAGCAGTTATGCACCCACCTTATAGTAACTTCATCTATACCACATTTCCCTAGTTTATATATGAAAATGTCATGTGGGAGGGTGTCAAAAGCCTTACTAAAATCACAATATATCACTTCTGCTGTTTCCTATCCACTAGGCCAATAACGCTGTCAAAAAGGGAAATTAGGTTGGTCTGGCATAATTCATTCTTGACAGATCCATGCTGGCAATTCGCTATAACTCTGTTATCCGCTTGGTGCTTATGAATTGATTGTTTAATAATTTGTTACAGTATCTTTCCAGGTATTGAAGTTAGGCTGACTGGTCTATAATTCTTGCTATTCCAGAGATAAAATCAGAGCCCTGTTTGTGGCAACACCTTTTACAGGCTTGCCATTCTGAGACGTTCTTATCTATTGTGATTCTTAAATATCAAGTTCTTCTGAAAGGTGGAGGTTAAATAACTTTACTTTTATTTTTAGATTGCATCGTCAGCCAAAACATCTCCTGGCATTTTTGTTGGCTGAATTGGGTACAAGGTAAGTAGCTTGTACTTATGCTTTTGAGTGCCTTCCTCCTCCCCACTCCTTTTTCTTATCCAAGTGTGCCTTGGTTTAGCGGTCCTGATGTACATATTTGAGCATGCTTTCTTCCCTCTAATGGTGAGAGTGGAGATGCAACATGGTAACTCTCCTTTCCCTTCAAGAGCCTCTGTGCCAGGGGTTCTCACAACGAATTTTTTGGTGGCCTCAGAGTGCGGCCACCACCTCTTGCTGGTGGCTGCTCTGACAGTTTTTCCTAAAATACTTAATTAGCGTTAGGAAAAACAAATATACATAGATTACAATGATTTGGACATGTACCTATCTGTGTAGGGTGGGTGGGGTTTTGGGGGTTTTTTTTGTACAGACTCAATAATAATAGTATGCAGTTGTCTCTATCCTTTATTGGACCTAAACAGAATAGAAACACAAATAAGGTGCTTTGAACGTTCTTGTCATTTTTCTTATTGTTTCTGTTGCTTTTTTTAGACTTGCTAGCTACTAAGTGTGCTATGAAAAGTAATATTAACAAACATACAGATATCACTTTTCACAACAGACTTACTCAGCCCCAGTGAGCCTGGGGACAAATTAAGTCTTGGATGGGGAGGTAGGTACAGAGGCAGCAGGGGTCAGGAGTGATAGGGCACTGGGGAAGGCAGTGGGGGGCAGAGGTAATCGGGGGATGAGCTTGGGGCCAGAGCCCATCACCACGCAGCCAGGGAATGGAGCTCGAAGCCCCATGGCTGGTGGCCACATTTGAGAAATGCTGCTCTATGCAGTGTGTGGTTAAGTTGGTCTGGTAGGTCAGGAAGGAGTTGTAACTAACAGGATAGTTCATAAACCATCTATCACTGTATAAAAGAACACTTTATGGATGGATTTTGTATTACCTGTTTTCAGATTGCACAGTAGTCACTAGCTGTCTACAAAAGACAAGCATGGGTAGACTTACGTGCTATTATCTGCAGATATACAGAGAACTGAATAGCCTAGTCACAAAACGTGTGACTAATTTTTAATGCCTATTAGTTCAGGGATTGAGCTCCCTTCACCTCAAACTAATCTTACACAAAAGCTTCTAAAACTTGGTTTGAAAGATCACTGCTAACATTCTTTCTCGCTTGCATCAGCATGGCTAGAAAAATGGTTTGTTGTAATTATAGCCACCACAGCACGGTTCAGAGGAAGTTGTTTGTCAGATCAGCAAAAGTACCACGTTCACCATACCATTGAAGAGCTTAAGTATTTTCTGGATTCATGCGGTGTGCCAATTAAGCTGTCTTATTCACAATAATTATTGCATTGAGGATTTATGCTCAGATGAAGTTGTACTTTGAATCCCTGACCATTAGTGAAATTTTTCAGCAGTTTCTTTTGCGCAGATTAGATTGCTTTTATTAAGCAGCTTTGTGCCCAACAGTGCATCAATTGACCTTATTGCATGTTTCAGATCTTGTTGTCCCTTCTTTACAACTTGATATGTTGTTCTGATTTGCACATTACTGAATTCAGTTTTTTCTTTTAAATTAGTGGCTCAATAGACGGTAACAACCAACTTGTAATCAAAGGACGATTCCAACAAAAACAGATAGAAAATGTTTTGAGAAGATACATCAGTAAGTACAATTCCCTCTTCTATAAGTTTCTCTTCCTAGCATCTCCGTTATCTTTAGAAAATTCCTTTTATCCTTACTCAGTCTTGTACATTTAAAGTTTACTCAGTTTCTTATGACCACTAAAATTCAGTACAGTGTCATTTACATGGAAG
Source organism: Natator depressus (assembly GCF_965152275.1). Lineage (NCBI taxonomy): Eukaryota > Metazoa > Chordata > Testudines > Cheloniidae > Natator > Natator depressus. The sequence continues at coordinate 26,699,282 of NC_134246.1, forward strand.
TAATCGTTACACCTACATTGATTCATATCTCTTTTTATGATACATTTTGATACCTATTTTCAAGTTGTACATGAGAAGGCTGTCTTTATTTTAAACTAGGTCACTGGTATAAAGAAACGGATCATCCCAGCCCAGTTCTGGTCAGGATAAACCTACACAGCTGGAGATACTAAAGAATACATGACTTCTCACTGTGTTATAATGGAGTAATTATAGATTACTTGGTCCTGATAGCAATAAATAAGTGGACTGGAGGGAGGCATTAGTTCAGCTCTATCTGTGGACTGAAAACATGGCGAGAAAGCTAGTGATAATATTGTAGCATTGCTTCCTGCCAGTCTCAGTGACTTCCTTGCCATGGCAAAGGGCTGATGGAGGGTACTGTAACAGTGACCTCTGAATAATGTATGTTGCACACATTAATCGTTTTACCAATAAAATGTGTGTACTACTGTTCAAAGGAAGCTTCATGAGATCATCTCCTCTAGCTCTACAGTTCTGACTTTTTTAAAGCACTACTTTCCTAACAAGGTGTTGAGATCTGGAAATGCTGCCTCAGGAGGGAAGGCATCTGCAGATAGTAAAATATTTTGGTTAGAATCCACTTTTTATAGCATTGGTGTCAGTGCTCAAGGCAGGTAAAACGTACACCTTGTTAGCCCAGGAACTAATAATAATCAGTAGCTTGGCTCTGCTTTTGAAGTCCATGTACTAACCACATTTAACTTCTGCGACACTCCTTAACTGCAAAAGTTTGGTATAGTAGTCATGTTTTAAAAAAAAAAGATTGAAGTAGCATTTACTAGTGAATTGATGCCTCTTCCAGTGATGTCTTAATGCAGTACCTTTCAATTACAACTTACTTTCTTTTCTCCAGAGGAGTATGTTACCTGTCATACGTGTCGGTCACCAGACACAATCCTACAGAAGGACACCAGATTATATTTCTTGCAGTGTGAGACCTGCCATTCTCGCTGCTCCGTTGCCAGCATCAAAACTGGTTTCCAGGCTGTCACAGGCAAGAGAGCACAGCTCCGTGCCAAAGCTAACTAGATTGCTAACTGACACTGGATTTTTGCAAAGTGTTCAGGGGAGATGTGACTGGACAGGTTTACAATCGGAGTGGATTTACCATTGTATTAAAAACAAGATTGTAAAAGATACCAAGATATTTGGCTTTTGATTGGTTGGCCTGTGAAATCCTTGCAAGATGCAGATCCTCAAGCTGTTCACATACATTTGCTCGTTGAATATATTTTACCAACTGTCAGAGAAACGTGATGGGGAAAGGAGGTGCTTTTTAATCCATTCATAGACTTCTGTAAAATGCAAGATAAATTAAAGTTATTATAACAGTGACTGTCTTTCATTTGAATTTTTCCTCCAGTTTTTCTCTTAAGTTGTACCTGACAATTGCCATGAACACAATTTTACTATGACTACATGCAGACTATGTTAATGAATTATGTGCAAAGAGCAGGATAAGACTTAAGCACACACTTCAGAGTGTTTTTTTTTTTTTCATCTAGCAAGCTCCTTTTTAGGGAGCCTATAGCTAGAACAGATGAACTAGTTGTTATACAAAAGGGATGCTGGCTGATTCCCAATGGCTATAATAGTCATGTCCATGTGAAAACTGTTCTTTTTCTAATACATGTAAGGATTCCTGGTTACTTTCCCTCACTGCTCCTGTACTTTCATCCTTTGCTACTATGAAAACTAGCTTATGAAGTGATAAGCTGTTCAGTGACCGCTTCCCTTAATGTTTGTGTTCATAACAGCTATTAAGGACACTTTATCAATGCAGCTGAACAGTTTATTAAGGAGAAAACATAACCCTTAGGTAGTTCAGAAGATCAGCCCTGGATACCATGTTGGTCCTGAACGTACACCTAGTGAGTTGGTAAACCATTGTAAACGTTCAGTGTCACTGTACTAAATTTACAGATTCTGCTACATGAATTTATCTGTCTCTTCTTGCTTAGCTCTGTGCTTTGCACCACTTTAAATAACTAATCAAGTTAAATGAAGCAAAAATGAAAAGGGTATCAGTAACTTTTTATTGCAAACTAGCTCCAGTACAATGGAAATGTAAAAATAGTAACTTGAGTTAAAATGTGACACTAGCAGGTATTTTGGGTTCCAGATTTAATATACAAAAGCTGTGTAGTGTAAAACATGCACCTTTCTCCACTAGCAGAAGGTCTTTTTAGAAAAGAGAATTCTGACACTTAAAGAAAAACAAAACAAAACAAAAAAACCCACTGAACTTAGTGTAGGTCCTACACACATCTGTACACTCATATCTTAATGTCTGGTATATGCAGTAAATGCGGCTGTCTCTTCAGCTTTCTTGTCTAGGAATCTAGTTAAAACTGTTTAAACACTAGCTGGGAATAGGAGGGCATGCTTTCCATTATAGTACTGTCACTTAAAAAATGTGGTTTCTATTTGAATAACTGATCTCTAAAATTGAAGTGTAGTGCCAGTCTAGGGAGTAATTCGGCAGCAGGTTGGTGGCTTGATGGGAGTTGAATGGCTTCCCTGCATGTAACCATAGTATCTATGCACCTAGTGAATGAAGTCTGGATGACCATATTACTGACTCATTTTAAGGCTGAAATTGAAGGGTTTCTGTTCTGAGTTTTTTAATCTTTATTTGTATATATACTAATATACAATCCAGTTTTGCTGGTAAACCATTTTTATTTGCTATTTGAAAACTACTTGACAATACAGTGCAGTTAAAGTCAAGGTTTTATAGCTCGTTTCTTAAAAGCATTTTGAATTTGAAGAGTGAGCTGTAACCAATGTTGGATGTGTCTTTAAGTGAATAAAACCAGGATCAGTGCCTCTTGTGTAACATAAGACTTGTATTGTAGTCTTGTTTTCTTTAACAAATAGTACGGGGCATTCTTCTATTGGAAATGAGGCTGGGGAGTGGGGGCAGCACAGAGCTGTTGGGGTGCACTGAAGTAGTCTTTAAACTGATTTACAGTGAAAACAAGCTTGCTTTGTCATAGGTATGAAACCTTTAAAGACTCCTTTGAAATCCAGTAAAAGGAATGAGCTTGGTCTTGAGTTGGTGACATATTGTAATGCCTTAAACAAGCATGTTTCACCTCCAGGTCCCCAGTGTGGATGTATTTAGAATACCATGTTGCTACTGAATTATCAATTACAGTATCCGTCAATGGTTTGCATACTTCTATTGTGTGATATTACCAGGTCAGTCTTCGGGGAAAATTCAGAGAGGTTAAGTTGCTGTAGCTTTTTCCGGGCATTGCCCTCCCCCTTTGTCTTGATCCAGTGTACAGTCTTAGGCTTAACTTCTCTCTGCCCCCTTATGACTTAATTCATGGAGAGGAATTTCTTAAACTAGGATATGTGCATGTTACACGCTCCTGGCAGTGCTGTTTCCTGCTGTGCCTTGTCTTCCAGCCTCTAGCCAACTGTACAGACTTCCTCCTGTTGGCTCATTGGATGAAACCCAGGAGGATGGGTAAGAAGGTGTGGTCAGTGAGTGAGATTTTAAAGAGATGAAATCAATGTAACTTACAATCGAAGGGTACCAGGATGTGAATTACACCAGCTTCTGTTTGCCTCAGAATTTGACCCTTTTAAGAGTAGGCTCACTTTGTTTGTCTTCCTGTCATTACGTTTGGAGCTCTGTACTTTGTTTAGTCACTAAACCCTGAGCAGATGCAATAGTCACTGTCCCCATGAAAAGAGTTTCCTCTGCATTTAGGAGTATATGGGATCTGAATGAGGGGGAGATATGTCTATTGTAATGAGCATGATAAAGCAAGTAAAGGCAAAATGTATGTGTACAATTCGAAGTCTGTTATGGCATCTCCTGGGACACCTCTCAGGCTGGTGTACGCTTGTGCATTCAGATTTCCAGGTGCAAAGAAATGTACTTCCGTGGGAGTTGCACATTCATGCAGGATGAGTGAAATAGGAGGAGGAGAAATACGATACTGTTCATGCTGGAGAAGAGTAAGATACTCGTTAGACTGAATAGGGGAACCTTAGATGGGGCAAACCTTTGCTTGCCTTAGGATAAATTCACACCCACATAGTGCATGAGAGCTTCCCTGGATAAGAGACAAATTTGCTATCTGATTTCTCAGAGGTGTCAGGCTTTCCATTTTCTCCCATCCTAAATTTAAACTATGGGCAAAGTTCAGCTGTAGCCCCACCCCCCAAAAAAGTGCCAGGTGCTCTGCAAGCAGTCTCATTTGGGGGAATGTTGATGATTAACACTGAAGCAATCTTTCATCTCAGGGAGTATTCTCAATGGATGGCTGTGGTGATGAGGTGGGAGCCAAGCCTCAAGCCTTGTTGAGCAGTCTAGTCCTGCCACCTCAGCTGAACAGCAAAGGTGAAACCCCCCATAGTCATGGTGAAGTTGGGAACTAAAAAGTTTTGGCAAAATACAAGGGTTAGGTCCAGCCCGCACATGTGGTGCGTAGGCTTCTCTAAAAGCAGTTAGGATATGTCTGTACAGCAGTAAGCCCCCACACCTGGTCCAGGTCAGCTGATTTGGCCTGTAAAATTGCTGTGTAGACGTTGGAGCTGGATCCCGGGCTCTAGGACCCTGTGAGGTGGGAGGGTCCCAGAGCTCGAGCTGCAGCCTGAGCCCAAACATCTACACAGCCATCAAATAGGCTCTTAACCCATGGCAGGCCTGTGCCAACTGACTCAGGCTTTTATTTGCGGTGTAGACAGACCCTAAGGGCCTTGCCCAAGGTTACAGAGGAAGTGGTGAAGCAGGGAATTGAACCAAAGTCCCAGACTAGCACCCTCATCTGAGCCATCTGTCCTATCTGAGCACATCCATGAGTACCTTCTGGCTGTTCAAGGCTCTACTCTAAAATAACCATCCACACCAGTGTACCAATAGCTTAGAAGCAGTGCTTAAGGGTGGGATAAACCTTCACGAAAAGTGTCTCTAAAATAGCTAGCCTGGGCGTGGGGCCAAACCTCTTTTCTAGCTTGCCAGAGCAAGGATGTCACTGCTTAAAGCATGTCTTTAAATTATTCCATTGTGGTGGATAGGTCTGTAGATGGTGGATCTTGAGTCCATGACTGGAAGATGCATCTAGCAGTACTCCCGTGAGGACAATGGCTTCTCACACAGTGGGTTGTGGCCCAAATCATTCTGTCCAAGTATTTATACTCCATCCCCAAACCCTCATCTATGTAAACTAAGGGCCTGGTTGCTTACACAGTAGGAACCATGCAAACTCTGTGCAATTAGCATTTGCTTCTCCTGGCCCTAATCTAACATCTATGACTGCTGTACTTCGGGGATCTAGAATCGAGGACGCTGCCTGCGTAGTCAGAAGCCTGTAGAGGTGTTATCAATCATTGGCCAAACTGCTGCAGGCAGCCAAAGCCCTGGTCTACACCAGTGGTTCTCAACCAGGGGCTGTGAGCAGGCTTCAGAGGGTCCACCAAGCAGGGATGGCCTTGGACCAGTGGTCCCCAACCTTGCTTGTGGCAATAGCATATTGCTATTCCCAGAAAACTGGCGGGTGCCAGACACCATGCCGCCGGTGAGGAGCGGCAGCAGCAAGAAGCATCGCTGTCAAAATGCCGCTGAGCAACGGCCATGCTTTTTGGCGGTGGGGTGTGCTGTGGGCACCATGGCACTTGCGGGCACCTCGTTGGGGACCCCTGCCTTAGACTTTCTTGGGCGCAGGGCAAGAGGCCAAAGTCCTGCTGCATGGGACTGTAGCCTGGGACCCTGAGCCCTGCCGCCCAGGACTGAAGTTGAAGCTTGAGCAACTTTGCTTCATGGGGCCTCTTGTGGCATGGCGCCCCAGGCAGGTGCCCTGCTTGCTACCCACTAATGCTCGTCCTGGCTTTTATGTGCTGAAAACCAGTTCTTGTAGCATAAGTGGGCTGTGGAGTTTTTATAGCCTGTTCGGGGGGGGGGCAGAAAGAAAAAGGTTGAGAACCTGCTCTTCACTACCCCCTGAGGTCAACAGAAGGCAGCTTATACACTACAGCCTTGCTCCTGCTGATGAAGGGCCCCACTATACAGACATCCTAACTCAAGCCCTGTGCCTCTCAGGGGGATATCATCAGTGTAGTTAGGGTGGTGCAGTGTCAATGTAGACACGGTTGTTGATGTGCTGGGGCCAGCGCAGTCGGAGGGGAAGGTGAGAAAGCTGCCAGGTTGCCAGCTCAGCAGGCAGCAGAGCAGCTGCAGGGGGCAGCCAGGCTAAACTGCAGGGGGCAGCCACTCCTGCAGGCCACAAGCGCCGCTGGGTGTGTGGCATTCAGGCTGCGCTGTGGGAATGCACAGGGGGCCCTGGTGTACGTGGGACACTGACTGACACCTGCCATGTGACGCAGACTCATGCACGCAGGCCGCAGTGTGTAGGGGACACCGGGCAGGTCACATGGAGTTATTGCAACCTCTTAGTAAACTGGCCAGCCCAGAGGTGGCTGTCATCTAGGGCCAGGCCATTTAGCCATGTGGCTGCGAGGGGGGAAAAGCTGTAGCCTAGTCTACACCTAAAACAGAGGCTGATCTCTGTCATTCTGGGGTGTGAAGAATTCACACCTCTGACAAACATAGTTAAACTGACCTAAACCCCCATACAGACATCTCTAAGTCAGTGGAAGAATTAGTCTGTCAATCTAGCTACCGCCTCTTGCAGGGGTAGATTTACTACAGTGACAGAAAACCCCTTCCCTTGTTGTTGCAAGTGTCTACATTACAGCAGCATAACTGCAGCACCGTAGTTGTGTTGCTTGGTATATCTACACTACCCACGCTACACCCAGGGCCCCTGCAAGCAGCCCTCATGTTCATGGCATTCACACAGAAAGGTTAGATAAAACCATTTTAAAAAAACCCCAAACAAAAACAGTTGCTGGACGGTTGCAACGTAACACGACTTTAGTTTTTAGAATTCAGAATGATCAAACACAAGAACCCAATCCAGAGAGAGACAAAGCAGGCTGCTCCCTAAAACAGAAAAGCACAATTTGCCCCCACCTTATTCTAGGCTGGCTGGCTGCAAACTGACTCATTGCATGCTTCCCTACAGAGCCCCCTACCCTGCAAGAAGTCTAGGAAAACGCCTGAGAAGTTAGAGAGAGAGATCATAATTTTAACACAGTTCTCAATACACCACAAGCCTCCCTTCACCCCTACAGGGAAGTTACTGTGTCTCCAGCTGGACATCTCACTGTTAGCTACGTTCCCCTTTCCCATGCATGGCAGCCAGTTCATGGAAGCAGAAGGGGCTAAAGAATGGGGACTTCCCTGTCGCTTCAAAGAGCAGGCCAGTGGGTGTCATCGCAGGCAGCTCAAGACTCTACTTCTTCTGCGATAGGGGATTGGAGGTTACTGAGGGCTGGGAAGGTGATTATGAAGAGGAAGGCGAGAGAGGCTATTGGATTAGAGCAGGGGCAAGACCAGGGCTGGGCAAACTTTTTGGCCTGAGGGCCACACTGGGGAATAGAAATTGTATGGCTGGCCATGAATGATCACAAATTTGGAGGGGGTGCAGGCTCTGGGGTGGGGCTTGGGATGAGGAGTTTGGGTTGTAGGAGGGTGCTCTAGGCTGGAACCGAGGGGTTTGGAGAGCAGCAGGGGGATCAGGGCTGGGGCTGGGACAGGGGTGCGGGAAGGGGTGCAGGTTCCAGCTGGGGGTGCAGGCTCTGGGATGGGGCTGGGGATGAGAGGTTTGGGGTGCAGGAGGGTGAGCCAGGCTGGGATCGAGGGGTTTGGAGAGTGGGAGGAGGATCAGGGCTGGGGCAGGGGATTGGGGCATGGGAAGAGGCTTAGGGGATGAAGGCTCTGAGCGGCGCTTACCTCAAGTGGCTCCTGGAAGCCATGGCATGTCCCTTCTCTGGCTCGTACGCAGAGGTGTGGCCAGGCGGCTCTGAAACGCTGCCCCATCCGCAGGCACCACCCTTGCAGCTCCCATTGGAGTGCATAGGAGCCGGAGTGGGACCATGCCGCGGCTTCCAGGAGCCACACGGTGCAGCTTTGGAGTGCGCCTCGGCCAGAGCGGGGCCGAGCCGCGTGGTCCGGCCCCCGGCCAGAGCATCGGAGTGGGGCCGAGCTGCATGGTGTGGCTTGCGGGCTGTAGTTCACCCACCCCTGAGCTAGGCCCTGCATAGGGAACGGAACTCAGGCTCCTCATAGTTAAAGGTATATTTTTCCTTCTGCCAGGATCTCTCTGTTCCTGGGGTTCTCAAACTTCACTGCACCGCAACCCCCTTCTGACAACAAGAATTACTGCACAACCCCACGAGGGGGAATTGAAGCCTGAGCTCACCCAAGCCTGGCCACCCCGGGTTGGGGGCCCAAAGCCGAAGGCCAAGGGCTTCAGCCGCAGGCAGAGGGCCTGTAACAAGAGCTCTGACACTCAGGGCTGAAGCCGTGGGCGGTGGGCCTTAGGCTGTGGCCCCAGGTGCCAGCAAGCCTAAGCCAGCCCTGGCAATGCCATTTTAATGGGGATCCTGACCCACAGTTTGAGAACCGCTGCTGGTCTGTTTCAGGTGAAGGGAGCATGACTATTGCTAACCGAGGTTGAGGATGGGCACAGCCATATGGACAGCTAAAGTTCTCACCTTGTACCCAGCCTTCACACTGAATTAGGGGCAGCCAACCTGAGCCTGAGAAGGAGCCAGAATTTACCAATGTACATTGCCAAAGAGCCACAATACTATGTCAGCAGCCCATCAGCTCCCCCGACTCCAACCTGTAGTGTGTCCCACCCGCTGGCAGGCCTGGCAATCAGCGCCTCCCCCACCCTCCCCATGCCTCCCGCCTGCTGTGACCAACTGTTTCATGGTGCACAGGAAGCTCTGATGGGGAGGGGGGAGGAGTGAGGGCACGGAGTGGGGGCAGGGCCTGGGGCAGCGCAGGGGGTTGAGCACTGAGCACCCCCCAGCACATTGGAAAGTCAGCACTTGTAGCTCCAGCCCCAGAGTCACCCCAGTGCAAGGAGCCGCATATTAACCTACGAAGAGCCCCATGCGGGTTCAGAGCCACAGGTTGGCCACCCCTGCACGAAATGCTAGCTGCACCCTTTTCTTAATGCTCAGAAGAGTTTCTTCCATTAACAGCAAGGGAACCGAATGTTGATTTTCATGCCCGTGCTCTCTCTTTTGCTGCTAGCCAGGTCAGAAGTAGCCAAAACACCTGGTGCAGGGCTTGCCTTGCAGTATTCCCATACGCTAGCCATGCACTTAGGCTCCTGAAGGAATGTAGACGCTGTCCCACACCCAGAGCATGCTCCTTTCAAGTCAAACATATGCCTTTGGCTGGAAATAAAAATAAAAAAGCAACGCAAAAAATTAGAAACCAGATGTCTGCGTTGAAAGCCATTCCAAGCAGCCTGCAGTTCACGTGTGAATTTCTATAATGGCAACTGCAACCCAAATCCTCAATAATTATTTCAACAAAATCAAAGAGATCTCCACCACAGTTTGCGAGGGAGACAGGGAAAGCATTAGTCATGCTCGCTGGCTAAGCCTTGGATGGAACTTCACAAGATAATACCCCATTATTCAAGGGTGCTGGACAATGCATGTGACAACGGAACAAAGCGAGAGAAGATTTAACACTGCCCTTGAAATGGGTTCAGACCCCTAAGTCTGGATTTATTCATAATAGCAAACCAAATATTCGTACGTAAGCTAAATTATGACTTAACTGGCGTCACACGCACTTGGTGGGCTAAAACTCATGACTGGAATATTGGCATAGACGTGCATAGCTTGCTCAGAAAGGACAGGCAGATGTTGTGTAGCAAGAATATATACACTTGTTCTGAAAGATGAGAGGAAGACCAGTTGAAAGTCTCTAGGTAAAGATGCGGGGGCAGAGCAAAAACAATAGAGATGATATCATGGTAGCGGGTCTACTGTAGACCTCTAAATCAGGCAGAGGATGTGGATGAGGCAATTCTGGAACAAACAAATACCCAACCATCCCTGGTAGTAATGGGAACTGTAACTATCCAGACATCTTCTGGAAAAGTAATGTGGCAAAACAATGTTTTCAGTTAAGTTTGTGGAATTTATGGGGAACAACTTTTTGTTTCTCAAAGCGGAGGAAGTAACTAGAGAGAGAGCCATTTTAGACTTGCTTCTGACCAACAGGGAGGTTGCAAATCTGAAAGTGGAAGGCAATTTGGGTGAAAGTTATCATGAAATGATAGATTTCACGGAATCTAAGAAAAGGAAGGAGTGAGAGCAGCAGAATAAGGACAATGGACATCAAAGGAGTAACTTTAATAAACTCAGGTTTCAGAGTAGCAGCCGTGTTAGTCTGTATCCGCAAAAAGAACAGGAGTACTTGTGGCACCTTAGAGACTAACAAATTTGTTAGTCTCTAAGGTGTCACAGGTACTCCTGTTCTTTTTAATAAACTCAGAACTGGTAGATAAGGTCCCATGGTAAGGAAATCTAAGGGCTAAAAGGAGTTCAATAGAATTGGCAGTTTCTCAAGGAGACAATATTGAAGGCAAACCTACAAATTATCCTGATGTGAAGGAAAGATGTGCCTCTTTACTATTCATCCTATATGGCTCCACCAGGAGCTCTTAAATGTCCTGGAAAGTAAAAAGCACCAACACGGATGAATTGCTAAGGAAGAGTACAGAAGAATAGCATAAGCATGTAGGGAAAAATTAGGCTAAGGCACAAAATGAGTTACACCTAGCAAGGGATTTAAAAGGCAATAAGAAGAGGTTCTTTTTATACATTAGGAGCAAAGAGAAAGACAAAGGAAAGTATAGGTTCTCTGCTTAGCAGGGAAGAAGAGCTAACAACTGCTGACATCAAGAAGGCTGAGGTGTTTAATGCCTCTATTGCTTCAGTCTTCAATAAAAAGGCTAATGGTGACAAAATACTCAACACAAATTTATATTAAAACAAGGGGAAAGGAATGCAAGCCAAATTAGAAAAAGAACATAAGTCAGATGTATTCAAGTAGGCAGGCCCTGATGGAATTCATCCTGTGGTATTTAAGGTAGTAGCTGAAGCAATCTCAGAACCATGATCAACTGTCTTCAAGACCTCATGGAAGACGGGTGAAATCCCCGAGGACTGGAGAAGGGCAAACATAGTAGCCATCTTTAAAAAGGGAACAAAGAGGACCCAGGAAATTATAGACCAGTCAGCTTAACTTCAGTACCAGGAAAGGTTCAGGAACAAATTATTAAAAATCAGTTTGTAGGCACCTAGAGGATAATAGGAGCCAGCGTGGATTTGTCAAGAACAAATCATGCCAAACCAGCCTAATTTACTTCTTTGCCAGGGTTATTGTCCTAGTAGATGGGAGGCAGGGGGAAAGCTGTAGATCTGATATAGCTTGACTTTAGTAAGGCTTTTGATACAGTCCCACATGACATGTGCATAAGGAAATGTCTAGATAAAATTACTAAAAGGTTGAAATACTGTAGTCAAAGAGCAGTTATTAATGTTTCACTGTCTAACTGGGAGGGCATATCTAGAGGGGCCCGATAGGGGCCAGCTTGAGTCTGGTACGATTCATTATTTTCATTAGTGACTTGGGTAGTGGAGGGGTGAGTATGCTTATAAAATTTGTGATAATACCAAGCTAGGAAGTGTTGCTATGACTTTGGAGGACAGGATTAGAATTCACAATGACTTTGACAAATTTGCGAACTGGTCTGAAATCAACAAGATGAAATTCAGTAATGACAAGTGCAAAATAGACTTAGGAAGGAAAAATCAAATGCACAACTACAAAATGGGGAATACCTGGGTGTTAGTACTGCTGAAGAGGATCTGAGGATTATAGTGGATTCCAAATTAATATCAGCCAACAATGTGCAGCGCTTGCAAAAAAGGCTGATACCGTGCTTGGATGTATTAGGAGGAGTGTTGTATGTCAAACAAAGGCGGTAATTTGTCCTGCCCTATGCAACACTGAGCTGGAGTACTGTGCCTGATTCTGGATGCCACACTTTAGGACAGCTGTGGACAAATTGGAGAGAGAGAGTGCAGAGGAGAGCAGCAAAAATGATAAAAAGTTTAGACAGCCTAACCTCTGAGGAAAGGTTAAAAAACCTGAGCATGTTTAGTCTCGTGAAAAGGAGATTTGGGGAGGAGGAGTGCTGATAAAAGTCTTCAAATATGTTAAGGGCTGTTATGAAGAGATAAGTGATCAAGGGCTTAGTCTGCAGCAAGGGAGATTTAGGCTATGTCCACACTACAGCGTTAAGTCGACACATTATGCCAACGATCATAAACTGCTATAATTACATTGCGTGTGCATATTCATACATTGCTCCTTGTGTCGGCGGAGCGAGTCCACAGTTGGTGCTTTAGCTTCAACAGAGAGAGCAGTGCACTGTGGGTAGCTATCCCACTGTGCAACTAGCTACCTTCTGCGAGAATGGATCACAGTGCATCAGGGGTGCGAGCTCACCATCCCATGATGCATTTTTCTCTATCCCAGCATTCCATGGGCTACATTGTGTGCTGTTTTTCAACAGCCTGTAAACTGTGCGCCCACCATCTCTGCCTGAAAGCATGGATCCTGCACTGCTCTCTAGTCTTGTGATAAGTGTTACGAACACAACGCGGCTGATCATGCAGTACTTCATGAGCTGCAAATCCGTGGCACCTGCCCCTATTGTGTGCCACGGAAAGAAACAATTCCAGATTTCTTTTGGCATTCCCAGAGAAGCTGCACACAATGGATCATTGCCACTGGGCTCAGGAAACAAGCACTGAGTGGTGGGATTGCATCATTATGCAGGTCTGGGGTGATGAGCAGTGGCTTCAGAACTTCCACATGCACAAAGCCACCTTCCCGGAACTATGTGCAGAACTTGCCCCTGCCTTGGGGTGCAAGGACACCAAAATGACAGCTGCCCTTATGTGGGAAGGTCAGTGGCGATCTTTTGCAATTCCAGACTGCTACTGGTCAGTCGTGAATCAGTCTGGAGTTGGGAAGTCCACCACGGAGTTGCATTCATGCAAGTGTGCAGGGCCATTAATCACATCCTGCTCCGAAGGACTGTGACTCTGGGAAATGAGTGTGGAATAGTGGATGGCTTTGCAGCAATGGGATTCCCTAACTGCAGCAGGGTGATAGATGACAGGCATATCCCAATTTTAGCTCCAGACCATCTTGCAATGGAGTATATCAGTAGAACGAGCTACTTCTCTATGGTACTGCAGGTGCTGGTGGATCACCAGAGTCGTTTCACTGACATCAGTGCAGGACACGCATCTTCAGGAACATTGGCCTGTATAGAAAGCTGCACTCTGGGACTTCCTTTCCAGATCAGAAGATTCCAGTGGGGGACATGAAAATGCCCATAGTGGTCCTGGGAGACGGTGTAAGCCTATTTCAGTCTTACGGTAAAAGTATAACAGAGAAAACTCATTAAAAACAATAGAAGAACCTTATCCGCATGCTAATAAGCCTACAAGAGATCACCCCAACCTTACCCTGGGCTCCGGCAGGAGCTGTCCTTCAAATCCCCACCCAAAGGCTTTCCTTGTGACAAGTCCATCACAGCTTCAGCTCAGAACTAGCACATGGTCTTATGACCAGTAGGCCCAGTCCAACCCTTCCCTAAGGACTGGGGCCCTCCATGGCCAGGGGTCCTGTCTCTTTCCTGGATCAAGAGGAAGTCCCTGTGTCTGTTTAAAACCAGTCTATTTAGCCAAAACATCCAGGTCCATGGAGGATCCAGTTTGAATGAGTATACGCAAACCTCTGCGGGGGGTGGCTTCAAAGAAATACCGGAAGCCTGTTAGCCTCCTCCTCCTCTTAAAGGCCACAATAACACATACCCAAATGCATTTTTAATGCAATGAACCCTGACAGTATTAGCCCTAATTCAATAAAGTATCTTAATGCCATAAGGTTATTGAGGATACGGCAGGATATTGTCCATCAGTCTCACTAGCGTCCCAGCACAGCCTTTGGGTGGATCTTTCATACAACAACAGGAGAGAGAAAATGTTCAGATTAGGAAGAAGTGATTGGGAAACCCACAGCAATGAGCTGGACGACACAGAGGGAGGTGGGGTATGTGAGCCCGCTTTCACTCTGGCCCAATTACAGAGGTCTGCAAACCGTACGTGAAATACTAATCCTGCCTGTGTTTTCTGCCCCTTCAAACACAGAACCCTCCTTCCCCCTTAAACAAGTTTTCAAACTTTTTTCATACATCATTAAAGAACAGCAGCAACATCCCTCCCCCTTCCCTTTGTAGGAACTCCTTTAAAAACTGAAGGAAACCAGAAGGTCAGTTTTTAATTCACAGCATGGCTGCAAAGATGCACCTGCCAACTCCTTGATTCACAGGGGGACATCTCAAGTCTTCCTGTGTGCTCTATTGGATATGGCCTTGTCACACTATGGTAATTCTGGAGTAAGTCAATTGTCTCCAAGGGCCTTATTCCATATTGACAATCTAACAGAGCAGGCTAAAGAAATGAGAGTTCTAGCTCTCAGACAGACACCACAGACCATATACACATTATCAATACCAACAGAGTCTGCAGAAGACAGCTCTAGGCTCTTGTTCAGACACTACACCCAGAAGTCACACAGCACCCAACAGGAATTGTTGCCTGCTTTTTGTCACCCATAAGTTTCCCACAATAAGTGCACTTCGTACAACTCTGAGCTGCAGGAGAATAATGTTATAGAATAGTTACCCCATCCCTTGATTTAGCTTCCCTTCCATTCTTGTGTTTTGACTCTTTCCAATGCCAAATGTGGAGAGTTTGGTAACACCACAGTCTTCTGGAAAAAAAACTTTGTACTTGCTCACAGACTGGTCACACCCTCAGTCCCACCCGCATTCACCTCTGGAAACTCATGCAGTTTTTATTCTTCTGCTACCCCCTGCCTTCCTTGGCTCATAACGCGGGACCAAACCAACTGCAATTTGGGGCATGTCTACATTACAATCTTAAATCTACCTAGGTTAGGTTGACTTACAGCCACCGCAGTAATTACTGCCATCGCTGATATTCACATTACCTTTCTGTTCGTGGTGCATGTCCTCTCCAAGCGCGCTTCCACCCACTGAAGAGTGGCAGTGTGGGGGGCTGAGAGCCAGGGCACCACCCCCCGAAGTCCCTTCCTGCCCAGCAGCCCTACCTACCCCATCAGACTGCCTAAGTTCCCCCAGCCCTCCAAGCTGTCTCTGGCTTCCCACTTGACTCAGTCTTCTGAGGAGTGCAAGGAATAAGGTCCTGCCTCCCCCCACACTTGCTGCCAATGCTTAGTGGAGCCCTGTATGGGAAATCTAGGCTTAATCTGACCTCTTTCACCAGCACTAAATGGCCACATGCAAATTATTTGTAACTGCAAATTAGAGACTTGACTAAGCTGCAGGAAATGTTAAACGTGGGACTTGGCCAGTGGTGTGAGAATGTGTGTAACTCTTGTGTGCATGTGAAACCCGTCCAGAGACACACAGTCGGCTCCCCTATGCAATTATTCATTCAGTAAAAAAATGACTTCCAGTACCATGAAACTCTCTTGCTTTGGCAATGATTCTACAAGCAATCTAAATAACTAAATAAATATTCCCGCAATGCTGAGTGAAGCTCTGAGTTGGGAAATGGTCTATACCATAATATCATGGCCGGTGAGCCATTAAAAAGGCAACTGAAAAATCATATAATAAAACCAGTCCCTAAGTTTTTACCAAAAGCATCTGAAATTTTAGCAACAAAGGGTCAGGGTCCCCTGTCCCTTCCTCTGCTGTAAATTCCACAGGCATGATAAATTAGTGAGCGATGGACAACAGAATCAAAAAAATCAAATTTATTTTTCACGAGCGATATCTATTTTCATTCCCCACAGCGAGGACATTTGTTCAGTTCCACTTTCTGCTTCTAGTCAGTTTTACTTCCAGGTTCTCATAATCCTGCATAATTTGTGTAGGCCACACTGCGGAGGAAACAGAGTTCCTAGTCATTGGGGACTGAGTCAGCGCTGAGTTATGCTGACATAATTGAGGTTGTTAAGGGAAATGCCAAAGGAGATGAGCCATTTCGTGGAGTATCATTTAAAAAAAAAAACAACTTACTGTATGGTGACTGAATTGTGAGCTAGCGCTATAAGAAAGGTATTGTGCTCCTGCTTGTGAATAGAAATGTCTTCTGTCATTGACTCATCCTTTCTTTTCTGCTGGCTTCCCCTCTCCTGAAGCCGTCTCCAAGTATTACTGTTGCTATGACCGTTTGGGACTCCGCTGGTGCAATGTATGAATTCTTTGCGAGGTAGGGTTGCCAGATGGCTGGTTTTCAACCGGAAAGTCTGGTCAAAAGGGACCCTGTGCAGTACATCTGACCAGACACCAAAAGTCCGGTTACCATGGGCCGGGGGAGGCACGAGGTCATCATCCCGCACCAGGCCCTGCTCTGCCAAGGTCATCTCCTACCTGCAGCTCGTGGGCAGGCAGACTCCATGTTGGGCCTGCAATTCCTGTCCCAGCCCTGGAGAAGAGGGAGCCCAGCTTGGGGGGTGGAGGTGGGTGGAGGTGGAGCGGATTGAGCAACAAGGAAGGGGGAGCAGGGAGAAGAGGGAGTGATGGGGGAGGAGGGGAGAGGAGTGAGTGGGGGGCAGGGCCTGGGGAAAAGGTGGAATGGGGGAGGGCCTTCGGGGGAAGAGGCAGAGTGGTGGCAGAGGGGGGTTCTTGCTGTAGTGTACAGTTTTCAGACATTAGAGAGTTGGCAACCCTAGTATATTTCTTCACCAAGCTGCAGACTCCATTTTGAACACGCAGCCCTTTGTCTTCTCTTTGCTTCCAGCTTGGACTGAAATTCTAACAGGGAGAGGGCAAAGGCCTGACAACAGAGTCGTTAAACTTTGATGATAGACCATCAGAACGACAGAAATGGCTGTCCCCACCTCCCTCCAGTAAACTAGTTTTTCAAGGGAAGATCGCCTTGGCAACAAAGTCACCTGGCAGGGGGCTGAAATCACCTGAGCAGAATGTCACCAGACAAAGGGACTGGCAGTTATAAAAGGGTAGGGGCTACTTTGCTGAGGGGGCCATTTTTCTCCAGCTCAAGATGAGGGAGAAGGAAGTCAGCAACTCAGGAAGTAGGAGCTTGATGAGACAAGGGACCTTCCTACCCACTTGGACCCAGATGGGCCCCAAAGAGCTCCTCAGGGAAGGGTGAGCTAGCTTGGGGCATTGCGGTTAGGAAGTTTGCTGTGTCCTAAATGCTATAGCCTCTCTTGTGAGTTAGCTGTTGAGTAAAAGCACAATGGTGTTAGAATCCTACACGGAATGGCTGTGTGTGATATATGCTACAGCTACTGTGTGTCTCCAGCAAGTGAAACGAGATCCTGGAAGCCTCACACCTTTGAGGTGCGGTTCCAGGAGAAGGGTGCATTTTGGCTACTGGGGGGCTCCAGAAATCATAGAATCATAGAAGGTTAGGGTTGGAAGAGACCTCAGGAGGTTCTAGTCCAACCCCCTGCTCAAAGCAGGACCAACCCCAACTAAATCATCCCAGCCAGGGCTTTTTCAAGCCGGGCCTTAAAAACCTCTAAGATGAAGATTCTATCACCTCCCTAGCTAACCCATTCCAGTGCTTCACTACCCTCCTAGTTAAATAATTTTTCCTAGACCTCCCCCACTGCAACTTGAGGGTAACAGACTGAGAGTTGGCGCCCAGGAAATGTGCCACTGAGGCCAAGAGAAGAAAGAGTGTTGTAGCCTACAGAGACCCACGGAAGCTTAAAACACCTGAGGATCCAGAGGCTTGGATTCCCTTCACAGCAAGCTTTTGGGCGGCTGGTGGGGATCCATGACAGTTGCGTGGTGAGGTAGCCTGCCTTAGTGTGAGTTACTGTGAGGCTAGCATTTGGCCCATATTAAATCTTTCCTTAAGTGAATGTATTATTATGCTTTTTGCAGAGGGGAACAATTTGCAATGACTAGAAAAAATTGAACAAAACTTGATACGCAAGATGCAGTAGGCGGGAGCTGTATTGTGCACCTGCTTCCCCAGTGATACAGCAGGAACCTAGGATATGTCTACACTACGAAATTAGGTCAAATTTATAGAAGTCGGTTTTGTAGAAAGTGTTTTTATACAGTCGATTGTGTGTCCCCACACAAATGCTCTAAGTGTATGTAGTCGGCGGAGTGTGTCCACAGTACCGAGGCAACCGTCGACTTCCGGAGCGTTGCACTGTGGGTAGCTATCCCACAGTTCCCGCAGTCTCCGCCGTCCATTTGAATTCTGGGTGGAAATTCCAGTGCCTGATGGGGCTAAAACATTGTTGCTGGTGGTTCGGGGTACATATTGTCAGGTCCCCCTTCCCTCCCTCCTTCCATGAAAGCAAGGGCAGACAATCGTTTTGCACCTTTTTTCTTGAGTTACCTGTGCAGACGCCATACCACGGCAAGCATGGAGCCCGCTCAGCTCACTGTCACCGTATGTCTCCTGGGTGCTGGCAGACGTGGTACTGCATTGCTACGCAGCAGCAGTTTATTGCCTTTTGGCAGCAGACAGTGCAGTATGACTGGTAGCCGTCATCGACATAGTCCTGGGTGCTCTTTTAACCGACCTCAATGAGGTCGGGGCGCCTGGGTAAACATGGGAGTGACTCAACCAGGTCATTTCCCTTTTAAGTTTCGTCTCATGGCGATTAAGTCCTACCGGCAGTGCACTGTCTTTTAATCAGCAGCCAGCAGAAGACGATGGCAAGTAGTCATATGGCCCCGTCTTCTGCCGAGCACCCAGGAGATGACGATGGCTAGCGGTCATACTGCACAGTCTGCTGCCAGCAAGATGTATAAAGATAGATGAAGTGGCTCAAAATGAGAAATAGACCAGATTTGTTTTGTATTCATTTTCTTCTCCCTCCCTCCGTGAAATCAATGGCCTGCTAAACCCAGTTTTGAGTTCTATCCTTGAGGTTTTGAGCTCTATCCTTGAGGGAGCCATTCAGTTTCTCGCAAAGCCACCCCCTTTGTTGATTTTAATTCCCTGTAAGCCAACCCTGTAAGCCATGTCATCAGTTGCCCCTCCCTCCGTCAGGGCAACGGCAGACAAGCATTCTGCGCCTTTTTTCTGTGCAGACGCCATACCACGGCAAGCATGGAGCCCGCTCAGATCACTTTGGCAATTAGGAGCACATTAAACACCACATGCATTATCCAGCAGTATATGCAGCACCAGAACCTGGCAAAGCGAAACCGGGCAAGTAGGCAACGTCAGCGCAGTGACAAGAGTGATGAGGAGATGGACACAGACTTCTCTCAAAGCACGGGCCCTGGCAATGTGGGCATCATGGTGCTAATGGGGCAGGTTCATGCAGTGGAACGCCGATTCTGGGCTCAGGAAACAAGCACAGACTGGTGGGACCGCATAGTGTTGCAGGTCTGGGACGATTCTCAGTGGCTGCGAAACTTTCGCATGCGTAAGGGCACTTTCATGGAACTTTGTGACTTGCTTCCCCCTGCCCTGAGGCGCAATAATACCAAGATGAGAGCAGCCCTCACAGTTGAGAAGCGAGTGGCAATAGCCCTGTGGAAGCTTGCAACGCCAGACAGCTACCGGTCAGTCAGGAATCAATTTGGAGTGGGCAAATCTACTGTGGGGGCTGCTGTGATGCAAGTAGCCAATGCAATCAAAGATCTGCTGATATCAAGGGTAGTGACCCTGGGAAACGTGCAGGTCATAGTGGATGGCTTTGCTGCAATGGGATTCCCTAACTGTGGTGGAGCCATAGACGGAACCCATATCCCTATCTTGGCACCGGAGCACCAAGCCGGCAAATACATAAACCACAAGGGGTACTTTTCAATAGTGCTGCAAGCACTGGTGGATCACAAGGGACGTTTCACCAACATCAACGTGGGATGGCTGGGAAAGGTACATGGCGCTCGCATCTTCAGGAACTCTGGTCTGTTTCAAAAGCTGCAGGAAGGGACTTTATTCCCAGACCAGAAAATAACCGTTGGGGATGTTGAAATGCCTGTAGTTATCCTTGGGGACACAGCCTACCCCTTAATGCCATGGCTCATGAAACCATACACAGGCAGCCTGGACAGTAGTCAGGAGCTGTTCAACTACAGGCTGAGCAAGTGCAGAATGATGGTAGAATGTGCATTTGGACATTTAAAAGCACGCTGGCGCAGTTTACTGACTCGGTTAGACCTCAGCGAAACCAATATTCCCACTGTTATTACTGCTTGCTGTACGCTCCACAATATCTGTGAGAGTAAGGGGGAGACATTTATGGCGGGGTGGGAGGTTGAGGCAAATCACCTGGCTGCTGGTTACGCACAGCCAGACACCAGGGCGGTTAGAAGAGCACAGGAGGGCGCGGTGTGCATCAGAGAAGCTTTGAAAACCAGTTTCATGACTGGTCAGGCTACGGTATGAAAGTTCTGTTTGTTTCTCCTTGATGAAACCCCCCACCCCTTGGTTCATTCTACTTCCCTGTAAGCTAACCACCCTCCCCTCTTCCCTTCGATCACTGCTTGCAGAGGAATTACAGTCATTGTTGCTTCACATTCATGCATTCTTTATTAATTCATCACACAAATAGGGGGATAACTACCAAGGTAGCCCAAGAGGGGTGGTGGAGGAGAGAAGCACCAGGAGGGGTGGTGGAGGAGGGAAGGACAAGGCCACACAGCACTTTAAAAGTTTAAAACTTTAAAACTTATTGAATGCCAGCCTTCTGTTGCTTGGGCAATCCTCTGGGGTGGAGTGGCTGGGTGGCTGGAGGCCCCCCCCACCGTGTTCTTGGGCATCTGGGTGAGGAGGCTGTGGAACTTGGAGAGGAGGGCGGTTGGTTACACAGGGGCTGTAGCGGCGGTCTGTGCTCCAGCTGCCTTTCCTGCAGCTCAACCATACACTGGAGCATATTAGTTTGATCCTCCAGCAGCCTCACCATTGAGTCCTGCCTCCTCTCATCACGCTGCTGCCACCTTTCAGCTTCAGCCCTCTCTTCAGCCCGCCACTTACTCTCTTCAGCCTGCCACCTCTCCTCCCGGTCATTTTGTGCTTTCCTGCACTCTGACATTGTCTGCCTCCACGCATTCGTCTGTGCTCTGTCAGTGTAGGAGGACAGCATGAGCTCAGACAACATTTCATCACGAGTGCGTTTTTTTCACCTTCTGATCTATGCTAGCCTCTGGGAAGGAGAAGATCCTGTGATCCTTGAAACACATGCAGCTGGTGGAGAAAAAAAAAGGGACAGTGGTATTTAAAAAGACACATTTTCTAGAACAATGGGTACACTCTTTCACGGTAAACCTTGCTGTTAACATTACATACATAGCACATGTGCTTTCGTTCCAAGGTTGCATTTTGCCTCCCCCCAGCGTGTGGCTAGCCCCTCCCCCCTCCCCGTGGCTAACAGCGGGGAACATTTCTGTTCAGCCACAGGCAAACAGCCCAGCAGGAACAGGCACCTCTGAATGTCCCCTTAAGAAAAGCACGCTATTTCAACCAGGTGACCATGAATGATATCACTCTCCTGAGGATAACACAGAGAGATAAAGAACGGATGTTGTTTGAACACCAGCAAACATACACTGCAATGCTTTGTTCTACAATGATTCCCGAGTACGTGCTACTGACCTGGAGTGGTAAAGTGTCCTACCATGGTGGATGGAATAAGGCTGCCCTCTCCAGAAACCTTTTGCAAAGGCTTTGGGAGTACATCCAGGAGAGCCGTGAATGCCAGGGCAAATTAATCATTAAACATGCTTGCTTTTAAACCATGTATAGTATTTTAAAAGGTACACTCACCAGAGGTCCCTTCTCTGCCTGGCGGGTCCGGGAGGCAGCCTTGGGTGGGTTCAGGGGGTACTGGCTCCAGGTCCAGGGTGAGAAACAGTTCCTGGCTGTCGGGAAAACCAGTTTCTCCGCTTGCTTGCTGTGAGCTATCTACAACCTCATCATCATCATCTTCCTCATCCCCAAAACCTGCTTCTGTGTTGCCGCCATCTCCATTGAAAGAGTCAAACAACACGGCTGGGGTAGTGATGGCTGAACCTCCTAAAATGGCATGCAGCTCATCATAGAAGCAGCATGTTTTGGGCTCTGACCCGGAGCGGCCGTTCACCTCTCTGGTTTTCTGGTAGGCTTGCCTCATCTCCTTAAGTTTCACGCGTCACTGCTTCGGGTCCCTGTTATGGCCTCTGTCCTTCATACTCTGGGAGATTTTGACAAATGTTTTGGCATTTTGAAAACTGGAATGGAGTTCTGATAGCACGGATTCCTCTCCCCATACAGCGATCAGATCCCGTACCTCCCGTTTGGTCCATGCTGGAGCTCTTTTGCGATTCTGGGACTCCATCATGGTCACCTCTGCTGATGAGCTCTGCATGGTCACCATGTTGCCACGCTGGCCAAACAGGAAATTGAAATTCAAAAGTTCGCGGGCCTTTTCTGCCTACCTG
The DNA here is from genome assembly GCF_965152275.1 of Natator depressus. Classification (NCBI taxonomy): domain Eukaryota; kingdom Metazoa; phylum Chordata; order Testudines; family Cheloniidae; genus Natator; species Natator depressus. The sequence goes on from NC_134246.1 coordinate 26,721,703, forward strand.
GCCAGTGCATCTGAGTTGAGAGTTCTGTCCAGAGTGGTCACAATGGAGCACACTGGGATAGCTCACAGAGGCCAATACTGTCTAATTGTGTCCACAGTACCCCAAATTCGACCTAGCAAGGCCGATTTCAGTGTTAATCCCGTTGTCAGGGGTGTAAGGAAATCGATTTTAAGAGCCCTTTAAGTCGAAAAAAAGGGCTTCGTTTTGTGGACGGGTGCAGGGTTGAATCGATTTAACGCTGCTAGATACGACCTCAACTCCTAGTGTAGACCAGGGCCTAGAATAAAGAGAGCAACAGGGATTTGGGCCAAAGTAGCATCCCTTTCTGTGCCCAGCTGTTATTAGGATGTGGATTTATTGCTGTCACTAAGGGCCACAGTTCCAAAACAGCCTTGCTCCAAGTTAGGCACCAGCATAAGTGAGCAGGTTTTCAGACGAGCTCAGTGTGCCAGGCATGCATTGGGTGCTAGGGATTTTTGAAAATGTGGTCCTTGTTAGGTGCCAAAAATGTGAGCATGAGGTTGTTCTTGTAGGCAGTTTTGAAAATCTGGCCCTTTGGGCTTTTCTTGAGCCATAGGAGTAGGGCAGGCTTTTCACAAAGGATTAATGTCTGTGGGACAAGTTCTCCTCCCAGTTACACCAGTGTGGATTTACAGTAACACCAGTGAAGTTGCTCCTGATTGACACTGATTTGGGTGAGGTCAGCATCTGGCCCTTCCGTTCTGGAGGAGCTCCTGTACCATGATCCCAGTTTGACATCACCTCTCCTCTTGCCTTCTGGAACCTCGTCAGTGCTCTTTCTGAAGGGAAGAGTGTCACTTCGATCCTTCGCTCTATGAACAATATTTGATCTAGTGGTTCATAGATATTCTGACCACGTTATTATCACAATTACTGATTATTGTATAGTGACCAAAAATGTGCTCAACACTTATGAGAGACTTGAAATGGACCAACCTTTGGTTCCTTCTGTCTGGTAAATCCCTTCTCAGGTGATCTTGAGAAATGCTCTTCTGGACTGTCAGCAACAGACATTTTTTTTAGATGTCATCTCCAGTTTTAAATGTTTCTTTGGGGTCTCGATTAGGATAGGACTAGACGCAGGTATGTCTCTCAGAAGGGAGGCTATTCTCACTGAGATCTGCAACACGTTCCTGCTGCTCTTTGGATGAAACGATTATCGTCTCACTTTGTATGCCAACCTCATCAGTATTCACATTTTTAACTGATTGACCCAGAATGCAGAGCAACATTAATCATGCAATATGCCACCCTCCAGTCTATACTGTGTGATTGCTTTACCTCCGGATTTGCGTCCCTGGGGACTGGACACCTGGACCTCCAATAAGTCTCAATAGACATGTAAGGCCCATTTCAACAGGCAACGGGCCTAATTCACCTTTGCATTATTCTAGGTATGGAATTACTTTATAAGGCTGCTCTAACCTATGCCATGGTTGGGACACAACTGAACAGAGACTCAGAGAACTCCCTGATGCCTCCCACTTCTGGTGCTCTGAGTGGATCCCAGCCACAGCAGCGAATTTGCCCCTTAGTTTCTAAAAAAATCATATTAACCATACAGGGCCAGGGCCTCTGCTTACCTTGCACCTTGTGCCATCATTTGCATCTATGCAAAGCAGGGGGTAACAGGACAATGGTGCAAGTGGAAAAAGCATTTCACACTCTCTTTGCATGGGTGTAAATGATGAGACATTGTGAGGCAATGGGGACTCAGGCCCATTGCTTTCAAATTCAGCAAAGACATCAATCTTCATTCATCACTCATCATCATCAAACGCAGTAGTAGATTGTGCAAATACTACTGAGCAGCCTGCATTTGAATCCCTGTTTGATTCAAAGGATGTTTTAATAAATGCTCTTTTTTGGGACAAAGGGGAGGCAGGAAGGGAGGAGACAGGCGAGGACACATACTTTAGATTTAGGGTTATAGCAAAAGTGTTTTTTTTCCAATTCACAACATGGAAATGGTGAGACACTGACGTATGTTCAATGTGTAGTTACAATGGTTGCTTTTCTTCAAAACGCTAAGTTCCGGAGCTGACTTAAATGGTCTCCCAGGGGGAAAGCAGAGAGAAAGAATGGGCACAAAGGTCATGGGGCATGCTATTAGCAAAGAGCTGGGGATAATTCATGGGGAGGTGAGAAGAGGGACCACAGCATGAGAGATCAGAACATGGAGGAGACAGTCAAAAGGAAATTGACTTCTGGAGAGCTCAATACCCACATTTATTTATCCAGGAGCTAATTATTGACTGAGCTGTTGCCTCATGAATATTTACAGCACCTTGAGGGACCATGAGTCTTAATATTGACTGAAACTCAGTCAATGTATGTACTGTTATTTTGTGCAGACTACTACCTTGTACAAGCAGAGTATCTTTTAAGGGATGACAGCAGGGTTGTGTAGTTAGAGCTCTGCACTGCTGACTCTGACAGAGCTACACTACTGCTGTGTGACGTGATTTTTAGCTCGAGCAGACATACTCACGCTAGCTCTGATTGGGCTAGCATGCTAAATATAGCAGTTTGGTCGTGGTGGCATGGCCAGCAGCTTGGCCTAGCCAGCCAAGTATTACTCTGGCTGAGCTCCTAGGTGCAATCACAACTCAGATCGTCATGGCCTGGACCTGTAAAAACTGGAAGCATTGTAGAGCCACCAGTATGCTGATGCCCTTGTGCTGTTCTGTAACAAACAAGGAGCCGTGCTGATTCAGGTTCGGCGGGACAGAATGTGTTCTAAACAAGACCATCAAAATGATTGGGCGGGAGGGGGAACCCGAGGGTTGACCATGACCAGCTAATGCATTTTTAAACACCGCTTGCTTTGTCTACGCTAAATACTAAGAAGTGTTTAAAAGCTGATTAGTTAACACTTTAGATATTTGCCAAGCACTCCTAATTTTTCTAGTCTAGACAGGATGCAAAGGGTATTCCAGCCCAGCTGTCGCCAGGCAGGGAACTGCACTCTGCTGAGATTAAAAGGTTCTCCAATCTCCTGATTAACTTGAATGGGTCAGTTTCTCCTCTCACTTACACCAGTTTTACATCTGCTACGCCAAACCTGGCCATTGAATTAGGACCCAGAAATAATGAGATTGTCTTGAAAAATCATGAGATTATTAAAAATAATAAAACATTTTGGGTTCTTTGTATTTGCCTTCTGGTTTCTGAACCTTTAGGTGGCTTTTGGTTCATTCTCTCAAGTTTTTCTCTGCAACCCAGAGGCCTACAGACTTACTTTAAAAAAAAGCAAGATGAGAGTCTCACCGACTCATATGCCTCCAGGAGGTGGGACTTTAAGAAGAACATCAAATGTCATGAGATTCTCAATAAAATCATGAATTAGCAACACTTGCTTAGAGACCATTTGTAACCATTGCAGGTTGGCATAAATTAGAGCAGCACCTAGCCTGTCCTAAGCTGTTGGGGTTTGGAGCCAGTGCAAATGTGCCATGAGATTCAGGGAGCTGTAACTGGCTCCTGGATGGCTCCTCCCTGCTGTCCTGCACTGAGTGGATCTCCATGTGGAACAGAATCAGGGTCTTACAGACAAAACATCCTCAAATCCAGAAGAGCTTTGTTCAACCCAACAGACTATGCCTCATCCCAGGCAAAGCAAACCCACTGGCAGAGATGAAACAGGAAAGAGTGAATCCAGAAACACCAGATGGGTCCCAGAGATCCTGAAAAGGTGAGAGAGAAGACAGTAGAGGTGGAGTAATTTCCCTTTTTTTATTATACAGGATTTTATATACAAGGCCACCTTCTTCCCACATATTAGCATCATGGTCAGTTCATAGCAAAAAATTGCAGCTCATCTCTCAAAGCCTAGACAACAATGCTACAATGGCTCGGCACAGCACAATGGACAAACAAATAGTATCAGAACTGAAACATGGAAGGAAGAGGAGAAGGAAAAGAAAAGAATGGTCGTCCCTTTTAGCCCTCATGATTATTTCCAACGACGAAATGCAAGTAAAACGTTGTGCTTCAAAAGCCATGCTTACAAGCAGGCCAGGCTCTTTCGGGGAGGGAAGCATGGCCCCATGGCTTGCTTTCCACTCTGTCTCCCTCCTAAAGACTCTGTGAGAGGCCTGGGTTTGAGTGCTGGAGCAGAAACCAGGAGGCCGCTGGGAAACTGTTCAAGCGGCTCTCTGTGGTTCTGCTTTGTTTCATCCAGTTTCTTGGAGTTGGTCAAGGAGAAGACATGGGCAGCACTCGGGAGGGTGCGGGGGGGGCTCCGGTTGGCATGGCAGTGTGGACTGAGTCTCAGCCCCATCAACCTCTGAAGCCAGAGACTAGGAATAAGCCCAATAAAGAGGGAATCTGTGACCGTGCAACAGATGGGGAAGTGGGGGTCCTTTTACAGACTGTTTCATTTGAAGAAACCACCCATGTCTGCTGACCTTTGTCTTCTGGGCTGTGAGCGGGCTAAGGGCAGTGTGAATTCAGGAGTGGGGAGGGAAGCGGATGCTCTAATTCCCTCAGGCCCAGCATGCCGGACACTAACCCTCACAAGTCTTTTACGCTCAGGTGAGTTACTACACCCCCCCAGCCCCATTGCAATACACAGCGATGCAGAGTGGAGCCTGCAGGGTCGGGTGCAGGGACCAGCTCATCCCTCCCGCACCGCCTCCCAGCCAGACCTTGAAGGCTCCAGAGGGAGGCTGGAGCGAGGGATTGTGTGTGACCATGCTGCCATAGGGGATTGGGCCAGAGGGGAAGAGGTGGCATCGCACCCCTCAGCCTGAACTGTTTGATTGTCCAATAAAAGGGTGTCACACTAGCCACCTGGGTCCAGTTTCACCCACACCCCCTTATTCCACAGTGACTGTTTGCCTGCTTACCCTTTAGTTACACATTGTCAGTTGGATGGCTAAGAAACCAGACCTCTGAAGACTAAAGGTGCTCTGTTTCTGCTGCTCTGGCTCACCTATTCTCCTGTCGATGGCTTCCTTCTCTCTCTTTGTGCTGACATGGTGGTCCAAGGAGCCCAGTGCGGAACAAGGGGCATGCTACCGATTCCCTTACACTTGGAGGTGACCGTGCATCCAAGGTGGCTCATGGGATGAAAAGGACTCGGAACGAGGTGATCGGTCTGGGGAGGAAAGGTGCCCCTCTGCCCCATTCATGAACATGATCATATGTGTGAAACTACAAATTGTCCAGACCAACATACTCATTTCCCCAATTAACAAACACGCCGGCCCCTTCTACCTCAGGAACTAAATTCTTTATTGGATTACGACTAGCTATGTCTTCCCGCCTCTAAGGACAGCTCTGCAACGTCCCCGATTCATTTTACAATACAACCTCCATCCCAGAGAGTGGTCAGTGACGGTCATGGAGCGTGTGTTTGTCCACTGCCTAGGCCGGCAGCAGGGCTCTGAGGAGCAGGGATCCACTTGGATGACTGGTTTTCTTTGTTTTTGCTTTACAGATGGGTTGAAGATGTCGGTCCATGTTTCTCCTTTGGAATGCCAGGCGGAGATGACAGCAGCCCTGCATTTTATGCTTGTCCGGCTCAGCATGCCAGTCCAGGGTATAACCTCGTGCTCTCCTCACACTGGTGTTCATCGCTGCTCTGAATGTGCTACTAGGAAAGAGGAGGGAGAAAAACAGGAGCGTCACTCTCTGTGTGATTTAGGAGATGAACTTAGGGCTCAATCCAGAGCCCAGCTGAGCAGCCAGGCTTGGTGCTGGGAAAATGCACAGGGTTTGTTGGGCAACGCATCTTCCAAAGAAGCTAAGATACATAAGGGGGAAACGTTTCCCCCGAATCCAGCATGCAACCCTTGGAGACTTGAGAGCTACGCTAGCTGTACCTGCTTACTGTAGGCTGGCGTCCTCCATAACTGTGTAATGGCTGTTCTCCTGGTGGGAGGGAGAAGGCAAAGAGAAACAGAAACAGGAAATCAACATTAGCCCCTCCTCTTGGGCAGTTCCAGCACGGGGAGTTCAATGATTAGCTCAGACCATGGTGGAAGAGATGGAGCGTGGGGAAGGTGTCAAATCATCCAGGAACATGGACGGAATATATAATGTCACTGGGAAGCAGCAACAGTTGGGGTCCCTAGCATGGATATTCACACACAGCACTGAAAGCATGCAGGGAACATAGCAAACGGCCAGATCCTACAGGTGGTTGCTTGTTGTTTATGCCCTCTCAGTCTCTCCTGTTGAAGCTGTTGCATTCTGGGTAAATTAGAGTCGTTGGAGCAGGGGGACTGGATCCTGGGGCTCCTACCACCCCAGGGAGTGCTCTAACCACAGATCTAGCTCTCTCGGGACGGTGGGAGCTTCTGAGGGCGATGCTATGTTTGTTACATGCTGTGCACACTAACTGGGCTTCTGTTAGTCTGCGTTTGTTTCTGTTTTGTTACTTGCTGTTTCATTGTTTTAGGGGTGTTGTTGGGTCCCTGGCCTTCTCCTTGGGCATCGTGGGGGGTTCAGATCGGGTTCATGGGATCGATTTCAGATGGGTTTAGTGGTTTGACCCGCAAGCACTGGGTTTGGTGTGTGCCTGCTATGTCCTGCACTGGGAAGTGTGTTGCTGAGTGTAGGTGAGGTTATTGGCCATGCTAATATAAAAAATGCCTCTTGAATGAACAAATCTATAGTGATTTTACTGGCCGAGGAGCAGTTTGTGAATAATTTGGTACTGGAAGGACTCCGGATCAAGGAATCTTTTGTTCAAGTTTTTCCCTTGTTTACTCCTGTAATGTCCCCACTTCCTTCAGAGTGAGACGCTAGTGTCTGATCTCTTCCATTATGGGATGGGAGTTTCTCCTGTTAGTATGCAGATGTGAAATATGTTATGTCATTCTGCCACTAGGTTTAGGTGGTTCTAAACAGCCTTGAACCTGGTTTTAAAGCACCGTATAGATGGTGTTTCCTGTGAGGTGCTGCTGGTCACTTGAGGGGTTCCTGTCCATGCATGACTGGCTCGGGGGTTCCTGATTAGAATATGGGACCCCAGGATAGTGTGGAGGGTGCTGGGACATCAATTAACCTGCATCTGTATTGCCAGATTCTATCCCCTCACTCAGCCTATGTGGCCTGCCGTTGTCCAGGGAGCAGCCCCCAGAGAGGAACCCTCTATTGTGACCCTGTCAATTGCAGCTGGACTGATGCGAGTCCAGGAGATTGAGGAGCACCTCCCTTGGAGGAAGCAGAAATAGGTTCTAGAGATGGGGGTGAAGAACGGATTGACGAGATGGACTTTTGCAGGGCTGTTTCTAAATGGGCTAAGACTCTGACGGCCCTTGACCTGCTGGCAGTGGCTGAGGATGGAGCTGTGTACCCCGAGAAGGAGGATAGCATTGCACTGGATGGTAGCTCCATCCCTGGAACTCCCAGTGGGGTGCTGTCTTTCCCTGGCATGGTGAGTCCTCAAGCCCCCAATCCTGCATGCTGCACTGATGATGCTGGGTCCCAGCCTGCGACTGCACTGCCTGCCACTCTTGGACAATTGGTGTGCCAGCTGCTCCCACTGAATCTCCCTCCTTTGTGAATGATGAGAATATTAGAGTGGCGGCTCAATGTTCTTCTGAGCTGATGGAGCATGAGGGAGATGAAGAGGACAAAGATCTCTCTGAGTCCTCACTGATTCCTGATGTCCCAGCCAGTCAGCTAGATGGGAAGTGCGCTAAGAGCCATTCAATCTTACTGGGCTCTTGCCAGTGTTGTGGTCCCCCTTGGTTGACCCAACAGTTGCAATGGGGTACCTCTGGGTTTAATGGGTTGGGGGTCTTTTTCAGATCTGAAATGGCTCCTTCCTGGACTCTCTTTTCAGGGATGGGTTTTGATTCCCAACAGTCTTGTGGCCACAGGTGGCCTGGGCTAGTGTCCCCCCCCGGCCTTTTGGATCAGATTCTGAGGCATATTTGTTTGAATAGTTACCACTGGCTGCACCCTGCTTTGTTGTTCCTGCCATTAGATGCAGGGGGCCAGGGGCTCATTGATTTAGTCAGCAGAGTGGCAGCCTTTCGCCTCCAGTCTGTTCAGTGGTTGCTATATTCTGTCTTCCCGCTGGCCTGTATGTCCCTTGCTTTTTCTCTCCTCCATCCTGCTGCAGGGATGGGCTTTGACTTTCTCTTGTTTTTGTTGGACCTGTTCTAGATTTGCCTTCACTCTATAATGGTCTTTTTACCGCTTGTTGCCTTCTGCAAAGTGCATGGCCGGACCAGATGTTTTCCAGTTTATGGTTCTTGTAAGAGCTGCAGTTTTTTAACCCATCTTTTCATGCTGCAACTCTCTCCTCCAGGAGCCTGTTTTCTGCCTTTACTCAGCCATCAAAACCAATAACACTATAGTATTCAAAAGTAATATTCAAAACAATATGGGTTACATTAATGTGACTGCCATTTTGGGGGCAATTACTGTATAATATCATAGTTTTTGTAAATAAGGGGGTATGTATTTTTGTAAGTTTCCCCCCAAGTCACTATTTTACAGTATATTTAACTGGCAACTCTTTCTAAAATGTAAATGCTCATCTGTAGTGATTTATATTCTTGCACATACAGTGGGGGCTAATGCTGCTGTCTTTACCTAATCTTTACTCTGGTAAAACCCCCAGTCAATGCAATGGGAGTTTTGGATTAATTGAGTCTGCAGGATTTAACCCTCTATTCTGAAATCAGGTAACAATGACCCCGATGGTAATGATTACGTGCTGGGGGGATGAGTGAAAATTTCATGTGGAAAATGTAGTTCTGAATTCCCAGACATTTGTGCAATTAAAATGGCAACCTCAACACTGCATTAGCAGAGAGCCAATCCCCAAGAAAGACTGCTTCCTCACAGCTCCCATTGCTTGCAGTGGGAAATGCACCTCACAAATATGGGCCAGGGTTAGTTTGTTTTAACAGTCCTTGTTTAGTTTTTCAAAAAATAATTCTGATAATAAATAGGGAAAATGCATTTTTCTATTTGACCAAAAATTGCCTTGGCAAATATCTAGGGTCCAATTCTGATCTCAGTCACTCTGGGTGTCAATCAGAGTAACTCCGCTGAACTCAGTAGAGAGCCAGCCTTGTAAAAGCTCTGTAAGTGAAAGGAGAATTGGGTCCGCAGTTTGCCAGAGCAGCTGCTGAGGTCTTCTCCAAACACGTTCACCTTCTGGGTTGAGAACAAACATGGTCTCTTTTTGACCCCAAAGGGAGTTATTTCAGGAAATTATAAGCCACTGAAATCAGAGGCTGAGAATGAAGAGGCCACCTTGACAGTAACTAGAGTCAAAACAGCAATGCATAAGTGCATTCTGGCTAGAATAAGTGCCCATTGCAAAGCCTAATGTGGCTGGTAGTGAATGCAGAAAGGTATGCAAGTGAATACACATCAAATCAGTGGTGCTGGAACTAGGAGTGTTGGGGGTTCTGCCCCCCCCCCCCGAAGTAGGAAAAACAAACACCAAATCCATGGTTTCCATGGTTTCCATCAGCAGCACCCCCACTATAAAAATTGTTCCAGCCCTCTTGCATCAAATGAAAGATCATTCTTGTGATGAATATGTGAAAGCAAGAAATGGTGCCACGGGATCTCTTTATCATGCATAGCAAAGGCACCAGACCTCATCAAAGTAGGCACAAGCTGGAGAGAGTGAGGCCTTGTCTACACTAAAGGGAAAAGACGATATAAGCTATGCAATTTGAGTTACGTGAACAGCATAACTCAAGTTGATGTAGCTTAGATCTACTTACCGCAGGATTCACACTATGTGACGTCGACTCTCCCGTCGACTCCCCCTACTCTTCTTGATCTGGTGGAGTACAGGAGTCAACGGGAGAGCGATCGGCGGTCAATTTAGTGGGTCTTCACGCTAAATCGACCGCCGATGTGTCGATCGCTGCAGCATCGATCCTCCGGTAAGTGTAGACAAGTCCTGAGAGAATAACTCTATAGCTCAGTGGTTTGGGCACTCACCTGGGATGTGAGTCACATTCAAATCCCTGCTCCAATGAACATTTAAGTATTTTAGACAAAGTGGAACAAGGCTAGGGCACTCATGGGAGGTGGGAGACCTGAGGTCTGCTGGGCAGCAGGGGACGTAAAGTTAGCCATTGCTAAGGTAAGCCTAAGTCCCCTTTGTGGATCTAGCCTCGAGGGCCCAAATTCGCTGTTCAAGTAAATAAGCCAAATTCCATCAAAGTCTGTGGAGCTGCAGCCATTTACATCTGCAGGGAATTTGGTCCGAAACACGCAGACTGCCTCTCCCTGCATTGCCATGCTTGTTGCTTCTCTGGCACCCCAACCAAGCCACGCTGGCGGCTTGGCCATGCAGACCTGCTGCAAGCACCCGTCCTGCTCACCTTCTGAACTCTACAGGGCTGGAGCTGCCTCCCTAAGGCCAGGGCATCTGACCCATTCCGTAAGAGGGCCCAGTTCCATTTCTAATTGAGGTCTGTGGACTGGGGTATTAAATTTAGGGCTCGATCACCCCAATCCCGCCGGGGTCCAGGGGAAACTGGCACAAACACCAGGGGCAGAATATGGCATTTGTGTAGTTACTAAACTTCTATTGTGGGATTGCCACAGGGACAAAGGAGGTAGGTGCCCTACTTCTATTGACTTTCAATGGGTGTTTGGTGTCTAACTCCCCTAGGCTCATTTAAATGTTACAGCCTTAGCTAATACCATTGTTAAATATTTCCATACGCTTTTTGGCAGTGTGGCCTAGCAGATAGTGTGTACTGAACTGAGATTCAGGAGATCTGAGTTCATTTATTCGTAGAGTCCAAGACCCAAAGGGACCATTATGATCATCTAGTCTGACCTCCCATATAACATAGGCCAGAGAACTGTCCCAACATAATTCCTAGAGCAGATCATTTAGAAAAACATCCAATCTTGATTTAAAAATAGCCAGTGATAGGGGGTCCACCACAATCCTTGGTAAATTGTTCCAATGGGTTCTATTCCCAACTCTGACACTGGCCTCCTGGGTGATCTTGGACAAATCAATTTACATATCTTGCCTCAGTTTCCCCATCTGTACAATGGGGCTAATGCTATCAACCTCCTTTGTAAAGCATGTTTGCAATCTACTGAGGAAAAGTGCTCTATAAGAGCTAAATATTCTACTTCTTCGCCTATACGTTACTTATGTGGCTAGTGTCGTCCGTTTTATGCATCAAATTTAGATGCAGGAGCTTTTGCTCAATGAACTCCTCGCCTGAGGAGACGGATGGTCACAAGAGATGCGCCCTCACCTTAGGAGATATGCAGGGGCAACTCCTGTATTGAGCATCTTGGGAAGTCTGCAGCAATGGAGCTCCCCTCCTACACACCTTCTAAGCTGTGTAATACAGGCCTGACCCAAAGCCCATTAAAGGCAATGGAAGGGATCCCATCCGTTTCCATGGGCTTTGGGTGAGACCCTTGGAAGATGCTTCTCAAAAGGTGTGCAGAAGGGCAACTCATTCGGCTAAAGCTTATTTGTATCTGCTGAGGCATAAACTGACTGGCTCATAGACTCAGATTTTAAGACCATAGCAGATCATGATGATCATACTCTGACTCCTTGTATAACAACGGTCATAGGACTTCACCCCACATTCTCTATGTAAATGACATATGCAAAAGAAGCTACACGTAAAGCTATGTGTCAAACAAAGAAGATGCTTATTGCGGTAGAGAACAGAGGCTCCAGTCAGGATCAAGGCTTCATTGTGCAAGGTGCTGTACACGCACAGGAAGATTCAGTCCCTGCACCTCACGAGCTAACAGTTTAAGATATGTGGCCTATCTGAACTGGGGTTGCATCCATCTGGCTTTCACCCAGACAATCCAGGTTTTGGTTTCTGTGTCTGGGTGCCATCTAGGGTTGCCTGATGCCTGGTTTTTGGGGACCTGGCAACCCTAAAGGGCACCCAAACCAAAAGTCTGGTTATCGCAGGGGCAGGGGAGGCACCAGGTCATTAACCCATGCCAGACCCTGCTCAGCCAGGGCCGCTTCCTACCTGCAGGAAGGCTCCTTGAGACAATGCAGCAAGCGATGGGGGGATGGGGGAGAGGAGCGAGCGATGGGGGCCAGGCCTTGGGGAAAGAGGTGAAGCATCTGGGGGGAAGAGGTGGCAAAGAGGGCGGGGGGGGGGAGGGGGAGGGGGAGTGGGGGCTCAAGGGAAGAGGCAGAGCAAGGGCAGGGCCTTAGGGGTCTGGTTACCAGAAATTAGAAAGGTGGTAAACCTATAAATCAGAGCAGGGGTGAATAACTTTTTTAGGTATGAGAGACTTCTGAGAAAAAGTAATAAAAGGCCCCAATCTTCGGGAATACCAACAGATGGGGGCTGTTCTGGTTAAAGTGGTGTGAATATCTGTTTTTTTTTGGTTCACTGGCTGTTTAAAAAAAAAAATTGTATGTTTTGGGCTGACTCGAAACAATTGTTTTTTGAAAATTTTGGAAAACCAAAAAGAAAAAACATTTGTTGCAGGTCGAAGGCAATGTTATATTCAACATGAAACAGAATGCTTTGTTTCATTTTCCAGCTTTTTTAAACTATACATTTTTTTAAAAAGAAGTCCATTTCTGAACAAAAAGTCATTTTGCACTGAAAAATTGAAACATTTTGATTTTTTTCAGAATTTTTTTAGGCTTCTTTTCAACCAAAACAGTTTGGCAAAATCAACATGAATTCATGAAATATTTCAGTTGACATGAATCTGCATGTTCAGCAAAAAAAGTTTCAGATGAAAAATTTCACCTGGCTCTAGTTCTGATGTTTGTAAGTCAAGGGATACATGGAATGGAAGGAGCCAAAAAACCCATTGGAAGTTATTGCAGAAATGTTTAAACATTGCAATTTTGGGATTAAAATATCTTGAAAATGGCATCTGTGATTTGCCTTAAAGTTTGTGAGAAAATGCCATCTGGTGGTAAGATGCAGCCTGACAAATGGCAGGGCCTTTGAGAACTTTTTCACTAAGTTAGACGACTGTGTGTGTTCATTATCAGAGTCTTGCTTTATCCTTAATTTGGGGAAACAACTGAGCTTTCTCTAATTATAATACGCATAGCAAAGGCTCCTATCACGGTAGTATCTAAGCAGGGTCCTGATCTTGCAAAGCACTTAAGCAGATGCTTAACTTTAAGCATGCGAATAGCCCAGTTGGCTTCAATGGGAGTAGTCACAACCCCAGATCCATACAGCACACCGTTAAACATGTACTTCATATTAAGCACATGTTTCAATCCCACTGAAGTGAATGGAACTTAAGCACATGTATAAAGTTAAGCACATGCTTAAGTGCTGCCTTTAGTTGGGATGGGAATAAGTGCATGCTTCAGTGCTTTCCTGAATCAGAGCCCACATGCTTAAACTTAAGCACGTGTCAATGTTTTGCTGGGTTGAAGCCCAGGACCTGTGCTGAGAAACAGCTGCCATAATTCCCCAGAGGTGGGCACATTTCAGGGGTGGGTGAAGGCTCTGCTTCTACAGATTTTGCAACCTGCTGTGGGAGTTTGGGCTCTGTCTGGATGAAAGACACTCTGCAAATGCAAATCATTATGAATGTGGTGCTGTAATAACATATCTGTGCTACATGCTCCAGCACATCTCAGAATCATTTATTACGGAGCAAAGCAATTTGTACAAACCAGGGATTAATTGTTACAAAAGCACAAATAAACATGGCCTGAATATGCAAAGCTAGCCATGACAAAGCCCTGGCTGGGATGATTTAATTGGGGATTGGTCCTGCTTTGAGCAGGGGGTTGGACTAGATGACGTCCTGAGGTCCCTTCCAACCCTGATATTCTATGATTCTATGATTCTGTGATTTTTCTACAGCATCTCTGCATACTGCAATTAATGTAATGCTTTTCCATCATGGAGAAAGGGCTGGGGTAGGGGAATACAGCTGCAAACAATCACAGCATTAAAGATAGTGATTTATTTTTAAGAAGGAAAAATGAATTTTTCCAGTGGTTTTAATAAGCACCAGTAAAATTAGAGCTGGTTGATTAATTCCCTTAGCAGGGTGGGGGTTCCTCTCCCATTGTTGCTTACCAGTTCGTCTTCACAGTCATCTCGCGTGAGTCCCTCCTCTTCTCCCTCCTCCCCGTTCAGTGGCTCCTCCGTGTTGATTTCTGCCTCTGATGCTGTGTCGTCCTGGGAGATCTCACTTTTGTTCCCATCTGCCTTCTTTCGTACCTCTGAGAGACAAGAGCCGGGGCAGCAAGGTCAGGAGGATGCAAAGGAAATGGAGGCGAAGGAACAGTTTGGAGTTACACTCAAATAGTCCAATGGGGGTCAGATATTCAGAGCCCATGAGGAGCAAGTTTATAAATAATCGGCACGCGTCTCTTCCCACACTGGGATAACTCCACTTACTCGGGTGGAGCTAACCCACGCCGGTGTGTGTGTGTGGGGAGAACTGGATCCAGTGACTCAACTCTGACCTTCAGGAACCACTTCCACAAATGAGGATGGGACTGCCATCCAATTTTCAGTGGTGATTTTGTGGGGTAGATGCCTGTCCACTAGGATCCGCACTGAGACCCGCCCTATAGCTCCTCACAACGCTCAGTCATTACACTACCAACCTGGGCTGGATTTGAACCAGCAAAATCGGGGGATAGCAGGATCCATGTCCTGATAGCTACTCTGTGAATCACCCAGCTCCGCAGCTGTGGGTATTTTAAGCATTCTCCCCCCTTTTCCATGATCCAATGTCCGTTTGCATGGGAATAAGAGCAGGAGTCTTCTCCATTCCAGTAGCTCAGGCTGAGCTACAAAGGGCCTATTTTCCAACACCATCAACATTCTCCTGAAGTTTGTACACTTAAATTCACCCTCTGCACCACCCAAGTCCTCACATAGGGTTTAAGAAGCGGTGACTAGCCCATGTGCTTGACCTCTGCATAGGGGAGAATTCCGTGCCTTAGTGAAAAACATAATACAGCAAACCAGTCGAGTAAAACAACTCTACCCGCTGTAGCTGGAATCACCATGTCCTATCCTCGGAGGAACACAAATTGACTAAGGCGCTGTAGCCTGGGCACTTATACCGCTCCCTGACAGTCAGGGCATTTACCAACTGGGTTGTAGTGTCTGTTTAAGAATTTGGAATCTTACCCCTTTGGCAAAGAAGTTGGCTGTCTCTGCTGCTAACTCTGAAGGAGAAATCGATTAGTGCCTATGGCTGGGAGCATGCTTCCCCTAGACTGGGGCCCTGACCATGCAAAGACTCATATGCCTGACTTGACTCGTCCCTTTAAAGTCAATGGGGCTATTTGCAGTGTGTAGGGCTAACCCCCCTGTTTAAGTCTTTGCAGGACTGGGGCCTGAATTGTTAAAAGTAAAAGCAAGCGAGATCACTGAGTGCTTGGATGCACATTGGCTCTGCCTCAAGCTAAACCAACTCAACAGAGCCAGCTCTAAGGGCGAGCAGGGCTGTTGCACTGGGCACCAACATCCAGGGGGCACTGTTGCGCGGTGCCTTTTTTTTCTTGCTCTGCTCTGATTGGCCAGCCTTTTTCATTGTTATTTTTCTCGGCTGATTGGCCAGCTGTGGGGTTTGTTGGGTTGTTTTGTTTTGTTTTTGTTTTCTGCTTGGCCACTGTGGGGGGTGGCTCTGAAAACTTTTTCCAACCTGGCCAGCAACATAGCTCAGGCCACTCCTGAGAGCCAGGTCAGGGTTATCAGGGCATGCACACCCAAATCTTTGCCAACTAGGGTTGCAAACCCTCCAGGATTGTCCTGGAGTTTCCAGGAATTAAAGATTAATTTTAAATTAAAGATTATGTCATGTGATGAAACCTCCCGTAATACTTACAGCCGAAATTGGCAACCCTGAATGCCAACTCAGGCAGGAGTGTTAGCAGGGACTGGAGGCACAGGAACATTTAGCAATGAAGTTTGGAAGGATGACTCAGCATTGCCAATTCTCACAATTTTATCACAAGTCTCATGATACTTGAAGCCCCAGCTCCTGGAATCATGTGACGATGAGCTAGATTGTCAAAGGTATTTAGACACCTAACAATGCAATGGTGCCTAGCAGGATTTTCAAAAGTGCCCATGCACATAAAAGGCATTTAGGCACCTCTCTGTATCTTTAGGCACCTAAATGTCTTTAAATATTTGGTGAGTATCTCAGCTTTCTTTTAAAATGGCAAGTTTGTTTCTAGCCATCTTGGCTACATAGAAAAGCTTGAAAACTTGACCCTAGTGTATCCCCAGGGCTCAGAAACCAGAAAGCTAGGAACCCCTGCCCCCCAATTCATTATTTTTGAAATTTTCCTGATTTAAAAGTGAAGCTCATGATTTCTGGGGACCTGACATGCTTTCTGAAACTCGTGGGGTTGGCAGTGCTGGATTTCAGAATCAAGATTTACCACGTTTTGTTGTGATTTTTAAGGGGGGTCCAGATTTGTGGATGGTGGGGCGGGGGGGGGGGGGGGAGGAAGGGGAAGCATACCATTTCTTTTTTTCCTTTCTTTTTTGCTTGAAATAGGACAATTTTTGAGTGAGCATGGATTGAGTCTTCACTCAAACATGGTTCAAGTCTGAAGCATAAAGCCCACAAAGTTGTGGATTTCAATTTCAGGCAAAACTGAATTTACACCAGAAACACGCAAAGACCATTGTGTGCGACAATTTCACCAGTTAGCAGAAATATGGATTTCAAACTCCTCAGGGCAGGCACCTCATATCCATTTTGGTCTGCAGTGTACCCAGCATGCTCTAGGTGCTATATGAACACAAAATAACAGCATCTTAGAAAGTGGTGATCCAATGGGGTAATAACTTAAAGTAACAGCCAATACAAGAATACAGGCCTCAAGTGCCCAAAGAATGGCCTGCAAAGTCGAAATAACTGGTTTTGAAATGGGCTGCTCTGCATTTGAGCTCCTTGCCCTCTCTCAGTGCCATTATGTGCAGCTAACTGACCTGTGCATGATTTCTGTTCTTCAGCAATCTGCTCCAATCTGCCCAGAAGAGCATCAATGTTGGATTTGATCTGTGTCAGCTCGGTTTTGATTGTCTGCAGCTCATTGCATTTCACTTCAAAGAAGAGAGGGAGAAGGACAGGCTTTATTCCATGTTGTTATTTTACATATTAGCGTTTGATTGGTTTTTAAAAAAGCTTTAGGATTAGTCACAAAACCTTCAGCCCTAACAGAGCTTGGCAGCCACAGCAACACTGTGGAAATCTCCCAGTGACTGGGACGGAGGGGATGCAATCAGGGATAATCTGGGGTGTCAACACGGAAACTGTTCGGAGCCACTGAAGAGATGGGGTGGGGACTGCTTGAATGGGACATCCTAGGAAATGAGATGGGATATAACCGGGGCAGCTAGCAGTGCACTCCCAACAGGAGTTAGAGCTGGAGGCTGTTGTAACTGTATATAAATATTATGCACACATGTAAACCCACTGCATGGAAATCCTGGGGCTGCCCACCAGCCTGCTCCATTCACTGGGGGCCAGGTGGAACACCAGGGGCCTTTCCAAGAAACACGGACTACTGGCAAGTGGGACAGGTTGAGACTTTTGGGAAAAGCCCATTGCCTCTTTGCTGTCCCAGCAGTAACCTGCTCCCTCCTTCTCTGGCCTACCTTTCTGACGTGATTCACTGCCTGCTGCAAGTTACTGATCATGCCATTGGGCGAGGTGGTACCAACAATAAGGGGGAGACAGGAGGTTAGGCTGTGGCCTGGGTGGAACTGGTATGAAGCCAGCATGAGCTGGGAACCACTGTTGTAAGGCTCAAACAGTTCCTGGCTAGCAGAGCTCCCCTCAGTCTCCATGTTACACTTCCCATTCCCAGCCACTAGCCAGCAGCACTGTAATTTTCCTTTCTCGGAACAAATTACTGTGTCCCATTCCTGCACACAGAGCTTTGATTGCTTGGGCCAGCAGAGTCTGGAAGCAGGGCTGCTGCTGCCCATACCAGAACTCACAGGAGCCTGCTGATGTTCCCAGCGCAGGCCTGCAAGTCCACATTCCAGGACAATTACAAAGTCCCAAACTGACTTTGGATGTTGGATCTGTATATGCGGACCCTGTGTTGGCATGTGCCAATGGGCATATGTGTGAGCACTTGGGCAGCTTTGAGCACCAACGGGAGAGGTGCACGTCTACCGAAATGGCATGCACGAATGTACGGCCAGCAAATCTGGAGGGTGTAACAGATACAGTTGCACATTTAGTAGGTGTATTTTAGACAGAGCCTTTGAAAATCCAGCCTGCATCTTCACCCCTTGACTTTGGAAATCACTGAGAAGGCTTGGGCTGATTATGTCAGGACCCACTTGCTGCCAGTCCCCTTAGGGCAGGGAGAGGCCCAGAACCCACATGCTGGTGCCCCTGGAACAGGTATCTGGAGGGTCACATTTTGTACCTTACTCAACTTGCAGCAATGTCTGCCCCCCTGATTTTGGTTTATTTCACCCACACCTGTCAGCAGGTGGCTGTGCTAGTTCCAACCGGGACGGGTGATCACGGTATCTTGGCCTTACCCACAGACCTCAGGTGCATGGTCATTTCATTTACCTTGTAATCATTTCCTCAAGAGGAAAGCTCCATACTTCACCCTCAGGCCCAAACTTTAGAGTAGCAGCAGGGCTGGATTACCCAATAGGCAGACTAAGCACGTGCTTAGGGCACCAGCAAAGCAGGGGGCACCAAAAAAAAAGAGATTTCTTTTGGAAAAAATGTAATATTTCAAAAAAAGCATCGAAGTAGTCATCATGGGAAAAACCAGAACTTTGTTAGACTTCCTTACACTCCGCTACACACTCTTCCCCCATTTTTCTGTTCTCTTTTTGTTACTTATCCCCACCTAAACCAGGGGGGCATCCTACTAACGTAGATTGAAATAATGCGAGGAAATCAGATCCTGTCATGCATTGCAATAAATTTATGTGTTATTATTGTTATAGTCTTCTGAGTTATATGTACTTGATTCATTTTTTTCTTTCTTATATATATATTATATATATACATAAAAATAGTGTACGTTGTGTAATTTGTTTTTTTTTTTAAGTTCAGATAACTGAGATAAGGGGCAGGATGAAACGTAACCAACTGAGTGGAGCACAGAAACATAAACTGGTGGAAGAAAAGAAACAAAAAACTAGTGAAATTTTCCAAAATCTTCCAAAGCTGACATCATTTTTCAAAGCGAATCCAACAGAAGTAACATCTTCTCTCAGTGGCACAGACATTGTTCCAAAACCTGTAGGTGTTTCAGAGACTGACCCTTCTTCTATTGGTGAAACAAACACCATTCCAGAACATGTGGATGTGTCAGAGACTGTAACTGATCATCCTACTCCTGGTGGTAAAACAGACGTTGTTCTAGAAGGTGTGGCTGTGTCAGAGACTGAACTTGCTCATGCTGTAAATAATAGGAGAGAAGATCCTGGTATGTGGGTTGATTTTAGTACCGATGATGTAGCTTACTGGATAGATCGTGGACCAAATGACTGTCGACACCACACCGGGCCATTTGAGAAATCACGTCGGACTTTTACCAATGGCAAACAAACAAGATATTGTCCACAAAAAATACTTTTTGGCATGAAAGTGAATGGTGAGAAATACACTCAAGAATGGCTACTGTATTCACCATCAACAGGGTCTGTGTACTGTTTTCTTTGCAAACTGTTTGCATATAAACCTTCAACATCCTGGTTTGCTGCAGATGGATTTAGTGACTGGCGGAACATTGTTTTAATTGAACAACATGAAAATAGCACTACTCACAGAGATTCAATGTTGACATATTTAAATCAAAGACAGTGCTTTGGATTGACACAAAAATTGGAAGAACAAATTAAAGGGGAGCGTGAATACCGGCAACATGTCTTGCAGCGTGTTATAGCCTTTATTCAAACATTAGCTGAATGTGGTCTGCCTTTCCGGGGATCAAATGACACATCTGGAACATTGCATAATGGAAATTTCTTGGGATTGTGGGTCAGTTTGACCCATTTTTAGCAGGCCATATCTCAAAATATGGGAATGCTGGCAAAGGTAACCCATCATACTTATCCAAGACAATATATGATGAACTCATTGGTCTAATGAGTGACAAAGTTCGTTCAGCTATTGTGGATGAAATAAGTACTGCTGGGTACTCCAGTTTATCTGTTGACTCTACACCTGATCTTTCACATATTGAACATTGAGTATTGTACTAAGATATGTGTCTCCCACAGATGGAAAACCAGTTGAATGATTTATAACATTCCTCAATTTGAAAAGCCACACTGAACTAGAGTTTGTATTCATGTTGACCATGTGGAATGAAATTTTACAACACTTTTACCACACAAGTCAAGCTCTCCAAGAAAAAGAATTGGATTTGAATTGGATTTGAAAACATGTGCAGATATCTGTCAATCATTAGCAGACCACTTACACACTTTGAGGAATGATTTCGAAAGATTTGAAGACATATCAAAAGATATCTTGCCTGATACTAACTACAAAGAAGCCCAGTCCTGCAAGCGAATCTGGAAAAAACAAGCAAATGATAGCAGTGCAGCAGAAACAGCACTGAATCCTAGAGACAAATTTCGCGTATCTACTTACTACGCTATAATTGATACACTTGAAACTCATATGAAGAGGAGAGGTGAAGTGTACAAAGAAATATCATGTAGATTTTCTTTTCTAAACAATATGGACTTATTTGATGAACAATATTCACAAGGTTCCCAAAAGCTAGCTGACTCATATCCTGTTGACTTGAACATGAGTTTCTGTGGAGAAGTACGGCAGTTCCACTGTTATATGCGCGCAAAGTTTAATGAAACAGGAAAAATGGAATTCAGTCACATTGATCTTCATGACACAATATTGAAAGAGGGAATACAATGTGTATTTCCAAATGTAGAGATCACACGACGTATTCTTCTAACATTGATGATTACTAATTGCTCCGCAGAACGCTCTTTTTCTCAGCTGAAAAGAATAAAAAACCCTCAGAGAACAACAATGTATCAGGACAGACTTGATTCACTTTCCCTATTGTGCATGGAAGCGGACATGCTTCGTCAAGTCAGCTTCGATGAACTTATCCAGAATTTTGCAATCAGAAAATCTAGAAAGAAGCTATTTTAATTTCCGCATACATGTAAGTTTTGAGTCATTTCAAAAAATAAAATTTTATTTTACAGTATAGTATTGTTTTTATTTTGAATTACCATAATCTTTTCAGTGCTTAGGGCCTCTAAAGGTCTTAATCCGGCCCTGAGTGGCAAGGAATGACATTGCCATAGGTGCCGACTCTGTGGGTGCTCCAGAGTTGGAGAAACCAGGGAAAAATAGGGGGTGCTTAGCACCCACCGGCAGCCCCCCCAGTTAGTGCCTCCCCCTCCTCTCAGCGTCTCCTGTTCCCCCCAGCTCCTCCCACCCACCGTGATCAGCTGTTCCGCGGCATGCAGGGGGTGTGTGTGGGGAGGGGCAGAGTGAGGGCAGGGCATGCTCAAGTGAGGGGTGGAACAGGGCGGGGCGGAGCGGGGGCAGGAAGAGGTGAGGTGGGGTGGAGCGAGGGCAGAGCGGGGGTGGGAAGAAGTGGGGTAGGGCTTGGGAGAAGGGGTGGAGTGGGGGCAGGGCCAGGGGTGGAGTGGGGGTTCAAGCACCCCCAGGCAACTAAGAAAGACGCCGCCTATGAACATTGTCCATGCAATCAGAGCCTGTGAAATCCTGCATGCTGATGGTTTAGTGAAGTCAGTGCTCCTGATTTACATGTAGCCATTGACATGCAGGACAGAGTATATCTCGGGAACACCCGCTTCAAATTCCAGGCCGGCACTTCACAAGGACCAAAGAGGAGACTGCCTGTAAAGCGCTAGTTTTACGCTGAGCCCAGTGCTGCTGGAACAGGACTTTGGGAGTTAAGTCAGCTCTCTTGGCCCCTCGTGCAGGAGTCTCAGGTCTTGGTAATCTGGGACATTTCAGTGCACAATGTGCCAATACTGCCCATCTTCACTGGTGAGCAGTACGAACGTGGAAATGGCGAGCAAGGAACAGCCTTTGGCTGAGTTCTTCGGAAGGACTGAGTATGCTCAGATGGAGGATTGTAAAATAGGGAACCACGTGCAGCCTTAGGAGAAAGTGTAACCAACAAATAATAATATCAAATCAATCCTTTGGGTGAAATCCTGGCCCCACTGAACCACTGACTCCCAGGATTTCACCCTTTGTACAACACAGAACCTTGCTAGCTTCTCTTAATTCGCCGCTTGTCAGCTACTGACTGTTGTATATCGGTGAGTGAAAGTGAAAGAACAGGATTTAAAAGAAAGGAAGGTCAGTGCATCCCTGGATATTCGCCCTTGGTTTGTTTGGAAAAGCAGCTGAATGTTAATTATTTAGAAGACTTCACAGTACACGTAGCACGGTATATTGTGTAAAGGTCTTAGAAATATGAGGCCTCATTATAGATCTGTGCCAATGAGTCCGGGTTGAGAGGTGGGGTGAGACTGACTTTATGACTGTGAATGATGGGGTGTGCAAAGTAGCCAAGTGTGAATTAGAAGGGCTTGCCTGTATACACACTGCATTTCCTCCAGAGATCTTGCAGATCCTTACAAAGTAGGTTGGTGTCATTATCCCCATATTACGGATGGGGGAACCGAGGTACAGGAAAGGGAAACTGACTTACCACGCAGTAGGCCAGTGGTAGAATTAAGAACAGAACCCAGTTCTTCTGAGTTCTGCTACCTTGATCTCAGCAATAAACCATGCTGCCGCCTTATCGTTCCCAGCCACCCGCTCCCTATTATTGCAGCTGCTGTTATATGTGAGCAGCTAGAACTCCTTCTTACTGGTGAACCAAACCAAAGACCCACTCAGTTACTCTATCGAGCAGGTACAAGTAGAAGCAAATATTAGGTTTTTGTATTTTTATATTTTATTTTTATCTATGGTCCCTGGGCTCCTGACAAATTACCAATATGGCCCTTCCTCTTCCAAAGAATGAGCACCCTGCTCTGAATTATGGGTCAGCTCCAGGTGTATTTAATTAGTGTAATTAAGGAGGAAGCATAATCTAATGGTTAGAGCATGGGACTGAGCGGTAGGACACCTGGGTTCTATTCCCAGCTCTATCAATGACTTGTCCACTGATTTAGGGCAAGTCACTTTCCATCTCCATATTAGAGAGTTTCCCCATCTGTAACATGGGGATAACAACATTCACAAGGGGGCTGTGAGGCTTAATTGATCAGAGCTTGGGAAACACTTGGAGTTTCTCAGTTGGCCAGTGTTTTATAATCTATCATACAGGTGATCTGATGGGATGTTGGCACCTTGTCCCTTGTGTTTGATCTACCTGCGTACATAGGTACTCACATTTTAATTTGGCAGAGCTGTTTGCAATGGCGGCCGATCTGGCGAAAAGTTTGACGGGGAGCGTTGCTTTTACACGTCGGACTAAGGGGATGGTCACCCGGGGACGCTTCACAGGAACCACCCTGGGGACCGGAGAGACCCGGCCTCGATACTCGAAAAGCCTGTGTGTGTGAAAACAGGTTACAGTCTGCAAACAGTGGAGTGAGAGCCGCACTTTCAGCATGAAACGGGACTTGGGAGATAGGCCAGTAATAGTCACAAAGGGGAACGGTGCATAATCATGCCACTAGAGGTTGCTGCCGCTACACACAAACGAGCTGCTGCTACATGACACCATGAAGAGTGAGACAAGGTGGGGGAGGTGATATCTTTTATTGGACAGACTTGTGTTGGTGAGAGAGAGAGACAAGCTTTCAAGCTTACACAGAGCTCTTCTTGTCTCTCTCACCCACAGAAGCTGGTCCAATAGAAGGTATTACCTCGCCCACCTTGTCTCTCTAGTACCCTGGGACGAACACGGCTACAACACCACTGCAAACACCCTGACTAGTGACAGAAAGGAACCAGGACTCTGGCATACAGTTTGACGGTACACGTTCCAGCCCTTATGCTGGCAATTTCTCTGCATGCTGAGATCACTGTCACTAAATGCAGTGGTCTGTTATGTAATGTGTTTTGTTAACCTGCCCCTGAAGGCTTTTGTTCTCAGAAATAATTGACGGGATCAAGACCCTGTAAGGGCTGGGGTGCATTTACAGGGGAAGGAACTTTGGTTCCTCTCCCCCCTTCCATTCTTCCCCTTCTCCTTCCTTTGCATTTCCTCTCCCCACCTCCCAACCTCCCAGCCATCCCTGTTTATACCCTGTGTCACAAGGAGCTGGCAGGACGGAGGGGGCAAGTGACCTTTGAGATTGTCCATGGCTTCTACTATTGTGAGATTTGACATGAGCAGAGGAGATGCTTTTACATTTATCAAGGCTACATCCAGACAGGTGGATGCCCTCTTCCCTCCTCTCTGCCACCAAACCATTCCCCTCCAGCCAAATGGCATCTTTTCAACATGAGTAGCCACTAGCTTCAGCAGTGCTGAGCAAGCCAAGGATAACAGGAATCCCCAAGGCCTGGTTGGGGGATGGCAAGCTGCGAGGGGGAAGGGGAAGACAGGCAGCAGAGGAAGGAGAGGAAGGCTGGACTGCAGCATAGGCATAGCCACAGAACCCACTATGTAGAAACGCTACCTCCTTACTCAGCAGATCTGTGTAGGAGTCCTAGCTGCTTCCTTTACTGACACAAACAGGTGTTTGCTCCTTGGTCTCCCTGCAGCTCCAGCAGGGCAAGCTGGAGTCTGCCCTGCTCTGTGTGGTGTTGGGCAAAAGTGTTCGTTAATTTCTGATCCCAGAATATTTATTCCCAAGAGGGGGTTCAGCTCCATGGCTGAGGGTGAAACTCCGGCCCCTGCCCATGCAGACAGCCAGCACAAGGCCTGGGCGCCACTGACGGTGAATGTTACACACCTTCCTGGAAATCACAAAGAGTAACAGATGGACCCAAAAAACCCAAAGGTCCAGTCTCAGCTCGGCTTCTTTTACACTGCTGCTGAAGGGCTCCTAAGTGGTTCCTAGGCCTTGTGCTGTCTCTGCACAGGGGGGAACGTCACCCCAGGGGTGCCATTTAGAAAAACACACCCTCACACCTGTCCACTGAGCAGCTTTGCGCTCAGGACAGAGAGGGACTGATCCTGTGAGGAACTGGGGGCATGAATAAAGTCAGTGGAAGTTGCGGGGGCACTCATGGCCGCGCAGCAGTCCCTGCCTGAAGACAGCAGCACATTAAAAGCTACAGATCTGAGACAGGGAAATAATTTGGTCTGTTTGTCCCTCCCTCACTGATTTCCAGAGTGGAGTGTGATATTCACCCCCTTCCCACCTTCCCAGCCAACGCCCCTCTTGTGTGGTATTCATCCACATAACATCCCCCACCATTCCCGGGGTGGGTTGACTTGACCCAGCTCAGAACCATCTAGCTCAGCCTGGTCTGGGAAGGAAACATGGAGGGAGCTCCTCCTCTCACCTCTTACCTGCTCCTTCTGCTTATCTAGCATGGCCACCTCTCAATCTCACCCCACTTAGTGCCGCTCCTGTCTCCGTACCTCCCCAGCTGGTTTCAGACCTCATCTGAAAACTCCTCTTTTCTGCCACTGCCTCGCCTTTGCAAAGTCTCTCTCCCCCAGCTCTGCTGTTCTTTATTCTACTCTGCCCAGTGTTTTGGGCTGTGGCTCATGGAGAAGCATACACAGAATACAGCACTGCTGGCGATCGCTCCTCCGCTCACCTGTCGTAGAAGTCATCTCTGTAGTAGTCATAGTCAAAGTCATATCCACTGTAGAGACAAGAAGATGGAAAGCTCTGATTAATTAGCATTGTTACTAGCACTATTGTAATTAATCTATTCCTGCTGCAATTGAAACATTTTATGTTGTTAAAAATCCCAGTCCTTTAGCTTCATCGTTTTCTAGAGCCATGTTTTACAAGTGTGAATGTAACCAATCATAGATTCATAGATTCATAGACATTTAGGTTAGAAGGGACCATTATGATCATCTAGTCTGACCTCCTGCACAACGCAGGCCACAGAATTTCACCCACCACTCCTACAAAAAAACCCTCACACCTATATCTGTGCTATTGAAGTCCTCAAATCATAGTTTAAAGACTTCAAGGAGCAGAGAATCCTCCAGCAAGTGACCCGTGCCCCATGCTACAGAGGAAGGCGAAAATCCTCCAGGGCCTCTTCCAATCTGCCCTGGAGGAAAATTCCTTCCCGACTCCAAATATGGCGATCAGCTAAACCCTGAGCATATGGGCAAGATTCATCAGCCAGATACTCCTGGGTAACTCGGATCTCACATCATCTTCCACAGTGGGCCAGTTCTGGAGCATAGGAACACAGGACCTGCCAGATTGGGTCACCCCTGGGCTCCATAAAGCCCAGTATCTTGGCTCTGACAGTGACCAGCACCAGTTGCTTCATATGAAGGCTTTAGAACCCCATAATAGGCAGGCAGTTGTGGGATAATCTACCCCCATGAAGGTCACCTCCTAATCCCTACCAGTTACACTGGGTTAAATCCTGAAATGTGATGTTTTTATCTCTTCCAGAACTGTTTGTCGGCATTCACTGTTGTAACTGGGTGTTCATGCTAACCAAATACCCATCTCATTGAGTTATTTGCCTCAGCATCATCATGTGGCAGTGAGTTTCACAGGCTAATTATGCATTGCATGGAAAAGAATTTCCTTTCATCGGTTTCAAATATGCCACTTTTCAGTTTCACTGAAGGTCCTGTTGTTCCTGTGAGACAGGGAGAGCAGAAGTTCCCAATCTGCCTGCTCTGTCCTCTTCATTATTCTACATACTTCTATCATGATGCCTCTGAGTCATCTCCTGTCAGGTAAACAATCCCAGTCTTTTCAATCTCTCTGCGTATGAGCTCTGAGGGACTGATTCTGCCCTCACTTACATGGGTAAGTCAGAGGTGACGCTATTAAAGTCATTGGAGTTACCCCAGTGTAAAATTGGTGCAAGTGAGCTCTGAATCAGGTCCAGCATTCGCTGGTGGGCTGACTTCTTCCAGCTCAGAAGGATCTGGGTCAGCACAGCCTGGTCTGGGAAAGAAACATGTAGGTTGCGCCATCTGCTTATCTAGCCTCTCTTTCTCATCTCAGGTTCTCCCCAGCTGGTGCAACAGCCTCCTCCTGCACAGCCCCATCCTTCTAGGGCTGGCTCTGAGTAACCCCCTCTTGGGAGTTCAAGCCAGTTTTCCACTGGCTTTGTGTTTATTCTCTCCCTTTGCGTTCGCTGCTCTGTGCAGACCTCCCTGCTCTTCCGCCTAAGAGATTATGGACCCTCTCCCAAGCTGCTCCCGGTGGCTCTGGAATCTCTCTCCATGCCTGCACTTTTCTGCACAGCTGCCCTTTGCCACATTTAGCCTTAACATGGATCAATTTCAATTTCCTTCCTCAGCCTTTGTCCCTGCTATTTTAATACGTATAATGCTTATTATCGAGGACATGCAGTTTTGCTCCAGCACCCTCATTACACCTGCTCCTGATACCTTTATAAATGATATTGACCTTTTCTCTGATAATCCTCCTCTTTGCTTTCCCCAGCACCGTCTGCTAGGAGCTACAGCTCCTCAAAGGCAAGACCCACTTCTAAATGCTTCTTTCCTCCCCACATCATGGGAAATACTAGGCAGGCAGTTTTCCATACCAGGCAGCCCATCTGCTTAGTTTCTGCATAGCATGAAGTCAGGTCCCCCCAGAGACAACACCCCTCACATACACACAAACGAGCAGGGAATGTCTGCACTGGGGAAGAAGGATGAAAGTGGCTGTCTGCCGACACTAGGCAGGTAGGTCAGAGTTGGGAGGGTGATCTGTACGTGGGAGGAGGGAGGCTGGGGAGCTGAATGCACTGGACAGGATGCTTGTCTGCTGCGGCATGTGCTTGCAGCACAACCCCCCAGCCTGCATCCCAGCCGGTGCACTCCAGCGAGGACTTGCTGCATAAGTGTTCATGCCAAAGCATCCACGCACTTTGTGCCCACTCGATTGGTGCCCGAGCATTGTCTGAGTAGCGTGTGCAGGTTGGGGTGTGGCCTGTATGGAAAAGCGATTGTGCACTTTTACACCCGCACTATGGAAAACATAAGTGCTTTAGCTAGAGTATGACGCTGGGTAAAGTGGGAGCCAATCCAAGCATTCACCTCATGTTCAGAACCAGCCCAAATTCTTTCAGAAGTTCAAAGCATGGTTAACTTATTTTCTTTGCAACACAGCTCTGCAATTACTGCTTTGAACCATGATCAGAAATACTCCCTGTCTGCAGTGGTACCCATCTCGGATGGACATTAGTCTGTTCTCAGGGCTGAATTAAGGCATAACATTTATAGCCCTGTGTCTAGCCCTGTGTCTAAGGCCCCAGCTTCTGGAGTCACAGAATTACATCAGAATTTTAGCTCCACTTAAAACAGTACATTTCTAGCCCTCCTTGTTGTGAATAAAAGCTTGAAAATGTAACCTGAGTGTATCTGATGCAATGATGTCTGCCTGAGTCTGCAGGCAGCCTGACACAACAGCACTGTGAGGTGTGAACTGCTCACTACTCTGAGAGGCCCTGCCAACATGACCCTAACAAAGAACTCTGTGTGTGACAGGGGACCAAAAGTCCTTCAAGGCCATCCCTCCTAGCCAAGCAGATTTACTCCAGCTGCAAGGGAAACTAGCAAGGGAAACTGCAAGGGAAACTGGGATGCCCCAGTTGCTAGTCCTTGGGGGAGAAAAGAGGGTCCCATGGCACTGCCTCTCTGGGACAGAACCTTAGGGAGTCCTGTGTTGTGGTGTCAGGAGGGACCCAGGTTACCTTTATCTGGCCCTGTCTGTCCTAAGATTTCTATCTCTCCTTCTAGACTGCAGAGCTTTGGAGAAACACATGAACTTCTGGATGCTTATCTGAAAACCTCCTTTCAAAACATTCTGCCCCTAGTTCCAGCAAGAGTTTGTGGACTAAGTTAGCTCTAGGGCTGGTCTACACTAGCTTGACCTGGCTATGTCGCTCAAGGGCGTGAAAAATCCACACCCTGAGTGACATAGTTAAGCCGACCTAAGTCCCCATGTAGACAATGCTAGGTCAAGAAGAATTCTTCCATCGACCTAGCTACCACCTCTCAGGGAGATGGTTTAACTACACCGATGGGAGAGCCCCTCCTGTTGGCGTACGTAGTGTCCACACTGAAGCACTACAGCAGCACCTCTGCAGCGTTTCAACTGTAGACAAGCCCTAGTATGAGGGAAGGGAAATAGAGGAAAGGGTCCTAGATCTCGTTGCCTGTTGGCCCTGGTTACACTCCTGCGCTCACATGTTTCATCATCTCTCTCTAGCATCTAATTCTCCTTGTTTCTGCATTACACAGTCCTCCTTGCTAGGCTCATTGAGAGAGTAAATAAGCGTGAAGCTTGTGAAACAGGAAAGCAGTAGGATTCGGCAGTCTGTCACGGTGGAACCATATGGACACAGGCTGGTATTGTCCAAGGAGCCTAAGGGAGTGAGATACCCAACTCCTTTTGAATTCCAGCGGGATCTGGGCACTTCCTTCCTGTATTCTTCATGTATCAAGACATCCCCAGAGGAACAAGCCTGGCACTTTGGGCTAGATTCCCAGCTGGTGTAAACTAGCCCAGTTCCTTTGACATCACTAGAGCTGCTCCGATTTACTCCTGCTGGGAGGATGAGTAAGGGGCAGCGGCAGCTAAGAGAATGTTTAATACACTGCTTCCTCAGCTGCGATACCGGCCATGGTCATCAGAACCAAACTGGTGCTGTTCTCTTAGGCCTGAATTTCGATCAAGATGTGGTGGTTTGCTTGGCCAGAGAGAGAGAGAGTGAGAGAGCGAATGTGTGCACGTGCACACCAGAGGAGTCACTATTACATTTCTTGTCTTTAGTACACCCTGGAGACTCGATAACATTCTCTCCCCCTGCAGCTGTTTTTCACAAGAGGAAAACACATAAGAAGCACAGAGGACTTTCAAAGCACTTCAGAGACAGTGACTGCTTTGCTCAGGCCAGATATCCCGGCATGCCAAGGTCCATGGCACAGCAAGGAAAATGCAGCTGCTGAATGTACCAGGATTGTCCAGGTAAAACACAGCTGCTGCCAAATGTATCTGGTGCGCACCCGCTGTGCTGCTGATTAACACGTGCATCCACAGAGAAAGCAGCGACTATGCTCTTGACTAACTATAGCAGGTTCGCTTTAAGTACGGAGAGGTGAACCAGGCTGGATAAAATAAAAAATGATTCTGGCAGAGGTTCATTCATCTGTGCTTCCAACGTTCTCTTGTATCTCCACAACAACACTCTGCTCTCACACACCCAGCGTCTGTCCTGGGGGAACCTGGAGCACTCTGTTTGCGGGGGGGCTGGAGGCGCCCTGGGGTTTGTGGTTCAGGGAAGGTTTGGGAAACAGACTGCAGTCAATGGGGCAGTGCTCACTGGGGTTTCAGATTCTGCTTTCTGAGATGGAAGGTTTCACAGAATCGTAGGACTGGAAGGGACCTCGAGAGGTCATCTAGTACAGTTCCCTGCACTCATAGTAGGACTATTATCTAGACCATCCCTGACAGGTGTTTGTCTAACCTGCTCTTAAAAACCTCCAATAATGGAGATTCCACAACCTCCCTAGACAATTTATTCCACTGCATAATCATCCTGACAGTCAGGAAGTTTTTCCTAATGTCCAATCTAAACCTGCAATTTAAGCCCAGTGCTTCTTGTCCTATTCTCAGAGGTTAAGGAGAACAATTTTTCTCCCTCCTCCTCTTTGTGACAATCTTTTATGTACTTGAAAACTGTTATCATGTCCCCCCTCGGTCCACTCTTCCAGAGTAAAACCCAATTTTTTCAATCTTCCCTCGTACGTCATGTTTTCTAGACCTTTAATCATTTTTGTTGCTCTTCTTTGGACTTTCTCCAATTTGTCCACATATTTCCTGAAAGGTGGCACCCAGAACTGGACACAATACTCCAGTTGAGGCCTAATCAGCACAGAGTAGAGAGGAAGAATTACTTCTCGTGTCTTGCTTACAACACTCCTGCTAATACATCCCACAATGACGTTTGCTTTTTTTGCAACAGTGTTACACTGTTGACTCATGTTTAGCTTGTGATCCATTTGGACCCCCAGATCCCTTTCTGCAGTACTCCTTCCTAGGCAGTCATTTCCCGTTTGGTATGTGTGCAACTGATTGTTTCTTCCTAAGTGGAGTACTTTGCATTTGTCCTTACTGAATTAGCTGTAGTGGTCCATGATAATGGATGGGATGAACACAGATGATGGCCCACAAGAAAGTACCTTACAAAGCTAGGCTGCACCCTTTCAACAACTACTTACCACACCACTAACTGTGGCTAAAAACATGGGCGTGGTAAGAGGCTTTGACCTCACCCCCTCTTCAGCGGCAGAGTGTGGCATGGCTGAGAACCTGGCCCACAGATTGTGTCCTCACAGCACATGATTTATAAGTGGTTACTAACCAGTGAATTTTAACCATCTACCCACAGTGCTGAACAGACCTGGATGAAGTCTGTCTATTGCGCTCATATAGAAGAATCACCTGTTCCAGCATCTTCCTATCCCTACCTATAAAATGGTCTGTGTTCTTCTCCCTGGACACCTTTCTGTACCTGGCAGCCAAAGCAGATTCCAACCATACCAGCTCTTGCTGGGATCCTGTTCCCAAAGGTTAGGAGATGGGTGACTCTACAGAGGGAAATGTTTCCACCATCCACAGGCTGGGGAGGCAGGTGGTAGCATCTCTGCATGGCCCCCATAACTCCAACCCAGAGAAATCACTCTCTTTAGTCACCGCAGTAATTCATTCCATGTGCATGCTCACTGCCAGACCTTGCAGGTGGGAAGCTTGCAGTGGCTGGGGTAGAGGAAGGGAGGTTACACTGGGAATCACAGGAGACAGAAAGTCCAGTACACTCAGCACCTCTTTGAATCATTCTTGCTTCTCTCCTTTCCTGCCCAGTTGATTTTTCACTGCTCCTCTCAGATCGGTCGGCCTTTAGTACCTTTAGTTACTAATCGCGTCCTTGAAGCTCGCTCTGAATTAGCGTTCCTCTAAGGCCCTGATCCTGCGGTCGGAACCAGGCGGACGGAACTAAGGGCCCTAGGGGTTCCACATATGCACAGGGGCAGCCCAGGTGGATCTCATTGTAGGACCTGAGCCTATTTTGTTGATGGGCCGAATTAAGTCTCCTCCCAAGGAGGGGAGCAGCTAGGGGGACACAGTTCCAGTGCTTACAATAATGCCATCATTTCTACATATGTACTAGTGAAAGGGCAGGAGCCCTCCCTTTGTTAAATGGTTACTATTCAGCCCCAGATTTTCACTTGGGGATGCTGCATAAAATACCTGTTGCTCCTCTTTCTTTAATCAGAGTCCCTCCCCTGAGGGATTAGTGGTCCTGACTAATGACTTAGAATACAATATGGTGTAATTTGACAATGAATTATTCATTCAAGGGAAATAATCTGTGTAATCCATGGAGCCAAGGTGGGGAGCCAGGCACTACATAAATATATCTCATCATTATTCTCTGTAAGGAGACAATGTTCTCTCTCCTTGATAGCTAATATTATTGTTACACTAACCCACCCTAAGAGAAATCTTTGTAAAACCCTGACTTGCCCAGGATGCAATGAGTCAGGGGCAGAATGAGCAATAGAATGCAGGTGGTCTGATGTTTTAACCAATAAACTATACTGTTTCCATAGTGTTTGCCAAGTCAGTTTTCTTTCTTTCTTTCTTTCTTTCTTTCTTTCTTTCTTTCTTTCTTTCTTTCTTTCTTTCTTTTTCTCATCCATCGATCCATCGTATCATTCTCATCCCTGTGGCATTGGAGCACCTATATGACTCATTCTCAGAATCAGAATTGTGTATTTTTGGATAATCCATGTCTAAAACACTTATGGATCCGCCCTAGCACAGCCAGCTGGAAGGATGCCTTTTCTAATGCCAAAGACAACACATTTGTAAAGAGTTATGCCTATCTTAGAATTGTCACACCAGTAAATTGGTGTTTTAAGTGGCCTGTGCTAAAAGTTGAAATATTGTTTTCAGTGATGAACACCTCTCAGTGCCATTTTGGGTATTAGAGATGGAAGGGCAGATTTGGAAACCCTCCCATTTTGGTGGTGGAAACATTTATGAGAACAATTTTGCACCTCAGTATTTGCAGGTACAATTGATGTTTTGAAATTTACATATCTGATTTGGAGGTGCAGTCAAGTACATTGACATCTATAAATAAGTGGGAATACAAAACCAGAAGCTGGATAAAGGCTGGGCTGAAAACCAGACCATTACTCTCTTGAATGCTGAGAGTCCAACTTTAGGGTAGGATGGGGAGCTGGTCTGGTCTCAACATGGGTAAATGCTATGTTCAACACCTGCCAACCATGACCCAGCGACTGATGGAAGGAAACTGGGCTAGTCCAGAGATTTTCATGTGGCTCTCCTGGTGTTTACTCTCATGGAATCCCATTTTAACCCTGTGATCAGAACTGCAGATAAAGTAGCATCCTCAGTGTTAATGGCCCTTGAGTAGCTCAAACAATGGTACAAACGCTGGAGATGGGAGAGACTGTGTTTGTGCCGCATAGGATCATCTGCTATCAGACATACTGCCAATAGGCAGGTACCTAAATCCCACCCTAAAGCTGCATAGACCTCATGCGGGCTCTGTGAATTCTGCCCCAATAGGGAGGTCTGTAATGTAAATGAGAAAATAGACAGACCTTCCTCAACTGCAACCTGGCTATGAATCTTGAACCTGGCCGTTTAACAATTGAAAATTGGCTTAACCTGGAGAGAAGGAGCCTGATCTTGTGAGCTGTTTAGCACCTTATAGCATCATGCTCTCATTAGCTCAGCAGATAAAGAATTCAAAACCCTTATTTGCTGATGTGCAGATGTCCCCATCAGCTCATTGCTAACACGCTTAGCAGAGACTCAAAGCTATTTAGGCACCTAACTTCCATGGGAGTTAGGCAACAAATACCTTAGAAGAACTGGGCCTTAGGCACCTCTTGAGAGATGTGAGAACATGGGCCTGGGTAACCTAACCAGCATCTCCGGAAACTGGTCTCAGTGCATCAGACATATATTTTCAATCTAACTGCAAACTGCACTGATTAAAAGAGAGTGTTGTCTTGTGCTCTAGATTGAGCTGTTTAGCTGCAAGTTGTGCACTCGGTAATTTCACAGCTCATGATTCCCTTTATGTTCAGGGATAATTGTTGCAATTTTCCAATCAGTAGGTAACAAAGAGGGCTATATAGTATTTAAAAAATAATACGTACGCTGTTTAAGAGAGAGAGCCAGCACCATTCCTGAATCCTATGATAGGCATAGTCTCCAGTTCAATTCCTTTTTTCAGCTTTAAATCGCTAAATAACCTATTAATTATTTATGATCTAGCAAATTAAAATTCATGACTAGCAAATTAAAAGGGACTGAGGAGAAAATCTTTTTAGCCTTGTGGGTTCATTTTGCACCTGCAAAGCTTGTGTTACCTTTTTTGATAATGTACCTGACCTGCAGGTGTGAATCTGAGTGGTTGCACCTTTAGTGACCTGTCTGAGGGCACATCACAGGCAGTGAGAAGTGGCATGCTGTGCTGATTTACTCCCTGTATTAATTGTTGTAGTGTCATAATTATTCCAGCAATAGACAAAGTATCAGCTGAAAAGATACTTTGGTAGTCTTGAGTTGATTTCACTGCTGAGCTCCATTAGTTCCCCACATATGGCATGAAAGTCCCTTCTCCAACATAAAGACTAAGGCCTTGTCTACACTAGTGGTGTAATTTGATCTAAGTTAGGCTAATTAAGTTACGTAAGTTACGTAACTTAAGTCGACGTTACATCTACATGTCTACACCATGCTATGTCAATGGGAGATGCTCTCCTATCGACATAGCTTCCGCCTCTCGTTGAGGTGGATTAATTAAGTTGACGGGAGAGCACTCCTCCGTTGACTTATCGTGTCTTCACTAGACCCGCTAAATTGATGCCCGCTGCATCGATGGTAGTGGTGCCAATTTAGTCCGTAGTGAAGACACACCCCAAGTAACTGGACACTGTGTAAGAAGTATGGTAGGGTGAGGGAAGTGGAGTCCATCCCCTGATACAGTCAGCAAGGCAGTTACGCCTATTTATGGGCTGGAATACTGGCCTCAGTCCCTTCCTGCCCTGTGCATATGGTGTTTGGGGCCAGAGGAGTTGCATAAAGACAGATCCCAAAGTCCATCCCCACTCTGTCCTGATAACAGCCCTCCACGATTGGCTGTGTGGAGCTGCACGAGAGCTTTCCTATGGCTGCACTGGTGTGTAGGCACCTCCGAGAGGCTACTTGGCCTGCAGCTCCCAAGCACAGCCCCAGTGGGATCGGAGCCGCCAGGGTCCCTTTTTGACTGGATGTTCTGGTCGAAAACTGGACACCTGGTCACCCTACTTCCTCAGTAGTTAAAGAACGATTTTCCACCATTCAGAGCCATAATCTTTCCCTCTATGCTGAGTTTTATGGCTCTGAAATCACGGTGCTATAACTCCGTAACTCCCTCTCACACCCTCTCCTTCCCGCCCAGTCTGACTTGCTGGAATTTCATTTCCTTTCCATTCCAGGGGACAAAGGTTTAGAACAGACCACAGACTTCAATGGCATCCACCCCATAACTGTCTGCAACAGTTTATAAGCCCGTGGCAGACAATTTGATGCCATTATAGATCATATTCTCAATGAATATCCCTGTGGGTAAAGGCACAGTATGCAAAATGCAGTGCATTATTATAACGGGTTCTCTGCTGAGTTTAGATGCTAACTACTGGGCTCTGAACTTAGAAAGGTCTCAGCAGAAGCTATTCTCAGAGAGGGGCATCAGATACGCCCACCATTACTGAGACTGGGTGGGTTCTTTTCTTTTCGGGGTCTATAGTACTGATGAATGATCTTGGATTGACAGGCCTGGCACCTGAAATCTTCTATAGCAAGGGAAGTGGCAGTGCGAACTTCTTCCAAAGTAACTTTCTGATGTGGTTCAGCTTTGACTTGGAGGTACCATCTCTGGACACTGCCTGACTCAGGGGTGGATGAAAATAGCGTCCACGGGAGCTTGAGACAACAATGCAAAACTGTTTGTCTTCTGGAAGTAGACGATCAAGGAGCTCATCTAGCAGGGTTAGGGAGAACGTGAATTGAGAGGAAGATGCTGTCCAGGATTGGGAACACGGAAGAAGCGAGGGAAAGAAGATTTAGTTGTCCAGAGGACAGCATCTGTAGGAGACTGATCAATCTTTGGGATACAGGCAGGGATTCCTGAAGTTTTGGTTAGCGTGGTCCCCATGTAGGGACATGTTACCAGAAGGGAGGTGCCTCCCATTTCTGGACACAATTTGTGCCACCGTTGAACTGCCGGGGTGAGTACGAGCACATGTGCCTCCACCTACTGCACCTCACTGTGGACACAAAGAGAGTAATCAGAGGTGCGAGCGCTCAGATTTGAACCCCGGCTCGAAACCTGGATTTCTGAAAGCTTGGCCCATAACATCCACTTCAGAGACATGGCACCATTTCCCTGGGGAGGGAAGCAACAAAGACGGCTGGCGGTAACAATAACAAAGGAGCTGCAAGCCAGACCATACTTGCCATTTAATCTCACTAGCCAGAGCACATAGCCAGCAATATTGATGTACCGTAAATACACAGGATCAATGGGAAAACTCCCATGGACTTCAATGTGGCCAGGATTTTACCCCAGAGTAACCAGAATCTCCAAACACCAGGAGAGAAATACGTTTCCCCATCCCGCTTGGTGACCGGAGAAGCAGTCTGTTTCCCTCTGAGCTGCCTGTTAGCAAACTGGCTCAGATCGTCCCCACTGTTCTGTTTTCCTCTTAGGTGTTTCTCTTAATTTTGGCCTGTTCATTATTTCAGGGTGTTTCTTAGTGTCCTAAATCAGAGGCTCTAGGCTCAGAAGAAATCCATTGCCCACCACTGTTTCATGTAATTAAAAATAATAAATAAACGCCCGCCCTACTTTAACAGCCACCAAGTAATAAAACTCAAATCCCCAAAGCAGCATCATTCTGTTGTCCTCTCTCCCAACAATTACAGAGCAGTGGGATGCCCGCCAGGTAAATATCAATAAAATACAGCTACAGGAAGCAACAGAAGCCAGTTTACACTGGGTTAAATTCCTGCTAGGGCAGAGAGGCAGCAGAAGTCCCACATAATGCATTTAGTTCACCATAACCAGAGAGTTATGTTTTCTTCCTTATTTTTCCATTTCTCCTTTTCTTTGTTCTTCTCTTTTGCTCCATCTCCCTGTTCCATCCCCTCCCTGTCTCTGCATTTCCTTTCTTTCCACTCTCTCTCCAGCGCTTGTGTTTTCCCTTTCATGTACCTCTTGTTTTCCCTTCCTCACCCCCCCCCCCCACTTTTTTTTTCATGGGAAAAAACACTATTCTCTCCTAGTTCCCCTGTCTAAAAAAAAAAATCCCACCACATCTCCTTCCCTTTTTATCTGCAGGTGTTACCAACACCAAGCAGTCAAAAATCACTAGTCAAACCCCATAACATCATGACTGGCATAAAAATCATGAGATTTTATAAAAACCCAACACATTTTGGGGTTCTTTTTATTAGCCTTCTGGTTTTTGAGTCTTCCCTTGGTCACATTTAAAAGTTTTTTCTTTGCAACCAGAAACCTACTGTATTTTCATACGAAAGCTGAGTTTCTCCCATATTCACATGACTCCAGGCGCAGGGGCTTAAGAAAACCATCAGTAGTAATGAGATTCATGATAGAATCTGGAGAGCTGGCAACGCTGTCTCATTCCAATTCACCCCACACTCCTTCACGTGCCTCAGGGCCTGCCCCCATTTCCCATGGCTCCTCCCATTGTCCCGTTCTCTAGCCTCCTTGTCTTTCCACAGCTCCATGCTCCCTCCTTATTTGCTCTCCTTGCATTTTTCCTTCCTTCCCCCGGCTCCTCCGTTCTGCCCTCTCATTCCCCAGTCTCTCCTGGTTCCCCATGTGTCAGGGTCCCTGGCACTGTTTGCCCAGCCCCCTCACTCTCTTCTCTTTCCCCACTGTATCTCCTTCTCTCCCTCTCCCCATCATTATTTCTTTCACTCTCTCCCCAAGGTCTTCCCTACCAAATTTCTGCTGGTACTCCCCTCCCTTGTCCTCCTACACCTGCTTCCCCACCCTTCAAGGTCCCTCTGCCCCCACAGTCTCCCACTCTGAAGTCCTCCCTGCCCCTCCATTTCCCCCACATCTCCTCTCTCCAAAATCCCCCCAACAAAGCCCCCTCCACTGTTTAAGGCCTTCCTGTCCATCCCCCCACCCCTGTCTCTCATTCTCATCTGGAGGGAAGAAGAGGACGAGGACCTGTGGGCTGGGTGACTAGCTGGCAGCTGGGTTTCCCCGGCTATGTCCATCTCATCCACGCTTAGCTGCCAGGGGATGAGGGTTTGGCAGGGGGTCAGAGTGGTCCCTAGAGGCAGGGTGCTGCATTGCAGCTGCCTCCTTCCTGCCTGCACCTCTTCGGCTTGACAGAGCTGAGCCTGGGATATTCAGAGTGGCTGAATGGAGCCCGACACCCAAATGCCATTAAAGTCAGTGAAAGCTGGGCTGCTCCTAACTCCCTTGAACCATTCTGTCTATGTTTTTTAAAACTGACCCGCCCACCTGAAGAAGCGCTCCTAGAGCCCTCTCCCTCCTCCTGCAGCCGTGGCTTTCAGCTGCTGCCAGCACAGTCCATGTGCAAACTGCTGCTCTAGCAGTGAAAGGCTCTGTACCTCACTCGGGCCATCCAGTGCTCTCTGACCTGAGGGCTCTGGGAGTGGAACACCTCGGTGAACTGTGCTAGAGAGCGGAAATGTCCCCCCCCAACCCCAATGTCTCCATGCCATTATCAGGAATGATTATCCTGCCCCCCGCCCAACCCTCTTTAATGCAGGCCCCACAGCACTTGATGCGTCTCTGGCTGCTGGCAGGCACTGTCACAAAGACTGCACCAGG
Organism: Natator depressus; assembly: GCF_965152275.1. Lineage (NCBI taxonomy): Eukaryota > Metazoa > Chordata > Testudines > Cheloniidae > Natator > Natator depressus. The sequence goes on from NC_134246.1 coordinate 26,760,697, forward strand.
TGCCTGATCTGGGCAAAGACGAAAGCCCTGGGATAACCACTTGGCAGAACAATAGCTTGTTTCCCTTTCATCTCCAGATGGGGCTTTTCAAGGTGTGGAAGCAGGGCCTAAAAGCGGCCGCTGAAAAGAACATGGAGATTTGCTTAAAGCAATTATGTGACTTGAAAGCAAGTTGCTGGGGGAGGCCGGGAAGGGAAGGTTCATTAACATGAGAGCTGGTATCAAAAGCGAGTGAAGCTTTATGGATCCAGCAGTGCGGGATGGAAACCTTTGAATTTGCCAGTTGTTTTCTTTTGACTCTCGCTGTGTCAAAGCTGAATAGATCATTTATTCCCTCCCTCTGGGGGCCTGGTGAAGACTCCCATAAAGCTGTTGCTTCCCCCTTGTATCGTCTGGCCAAACCTAGGCTATGCCACCAAGCATCCTTGGCCCATCATCCCTTGTGCTGCTGTAGCCTACCATGGAAGTTGGGCTGCTTCTGGTACAAGCCTGGGGTTCAGAGTAGCCCAGCTCCATGGTGGACTGCAGCAGGAAGAACTGAATGGGTAGTTGGCAGCATTAGGGCCTGGCACTGAGATTTATGGTGCAGCCCAGGAGTGGGAGCTCGGATAGTCCAACCAGAGGAGCATGACATATCAGCCCTGGTTGGGATCCCCTGCTGAAAAGCCATCCCCCCTGCTGTCTCACTCTGGGGAGGTGATGTACTGAAGACCTACCTGTACAAGGCGGAGGTTGCTCTCTTCAGCCCTTTGGGTCTGTTGGGTTTAGGTTCTCCAGCCATGTTGATATCTGCAATGAATCAACCCCCTGAATTAACGTCAGCATATAAAACTCATCTCATACAGCGCTGGCTCTCTGAGTACATGCAGCCATCTTGTTGACACAGATGCAATCCCCACATCATATGGTTCAATTACCTGCCCACACAGACTCCTAGCAGGGAGCTGTGTATTGTGCTAACCAAACAGTTTTGCTAAGCTTCTGCTGCCTCTGCTAGCACTTTGGGGCTCCTGCTGGGCCTTGTCCACATGTCCAAAGCAGCTGCTCTCTCTACAAGCCTCTTTTCCCTTACCTACGGCAGCTGGCAAACAATCAGCTTCTAATCAGAGAACCCACTGGGCACATGCTAATCCTGGCTCCTAAAGCCCCTTGCAGCTCATGCCTTTCTAGGATTGGCTTCCAAGGAGAATTCAGTGCTCTCTTTACGAAACATGGCGAATGTGTCAGTCCTTCGCCACTGTTGGCTGATAGATGCAATTTATTTCTCTTCTTCCAGGTATAAAATTAATACTAAATATAGGACACAAAGGAAAGGTCTGAAGTCTCCTTTGAGGTCTCCTCTGGTTGGTCTGTTCTAAAAGCTGCACAGGGTGCAGAAGCATGTCTGCAGTCACCCCAATTGATCTCAGAGGCAGGTTTCATTCCAGTGACGGTGAGAATGAAATTTTCTGATCGGCTGAGGAAATCTCTGTCCTGAACCTCCACGCTGAATGAGCGCATTGGACGTGAGAATAGAGAGATATGGCCAATTTCATGATATCTGCGCAAAGCCTAAGCAAACTAACTCTGGGCATGGACACAAAACTGCACAGAAAAAATCCATCAGAGAGGTGACATATTGCACTGTCCTACTTTCCCAGCCTGGGAGTGGAGCAATTCTCTTCTGCCTGGCAGAGCTTCCCAGGACTCCCCCAATTCTTCATGACTTGTACCCACAAGAACCAGTGCGCTGCCAACCAGTCCCCTCCTTTGAATCCAGGGAATGCAGCCAGATAGCTGGGTGATAGGTGCTTTTGATCAGTGTGCTCATGCTTGGAGGGGTGAGGGGATGGAGGGAGGGAGCACATGCAGCGTGGGTAGCACTCCCAGGAGAGCGGTGCTAAGTTTGCTGGGTTTGATTCACACTGGGTTTCTACTATTATTATTATTGCTTATCTTTATTACCATCGCTGCCAGGAAACCCAGTCCCGGGCCAGCACCCCATTGTGCTAGGCGCTGTACAAACACGGGTCTGTACCCCAAAGATTTTACAATTTGCGTACAAGACAAGATGGTGGAAGTGAAATTGGCTAAGAGAAACCCCTTAGTTAGCCTACCCAGTACAATTCCTCCTCTAATTCTCCTTGCCGCTTACACATTTAATCCTTGTGGACATTTATTGTGTCACCCTTTCACTATCATTAGGCCACATTGCCAACAAAACTGCTGCACTTTTAAGTTCTCTGTGGGTACGTCTGCACCGCAAAAAAAACCCCCCTGAGGCCACGGGTCACAGAGCCCAGGTTAACTGGCTCGGGCTCGCGGGGCGTGTACTGTGAGGCTAAAAATAGTCGTGTAGACATTCCTACTTGGGCTGGAGCCTGGGCTCTGAGACTCCCCGCGGGCCAGATTTCAGAGCCTGCGTGGGACCCTCTACATCGCTATTCTGAGCCCTGTAGCGCAAGTCCCAGTCAGTTGACCCAGGCTTTGAGACTTGCTGCTGTGTTTTGTTTTGTTTTCCAGTGTAGACATACCCTGTGTGGTATGGTATTGCTTAGGTCTCCCGGGGGCTCACCAGGGTACAGCTGAGCCTAGAGACCTAGTCTGTGAATTATGCATCGCGCCAAATTTTGTGCAGTTCCACACGTGCCATTTATGCAAATGACTGAATGGGCTAATTTGGGTATTTGCAAATAATTTACCTATATTCATAAACTTCATCTTATGGTCAACACACCCTGGCTCGAGCAATGACAGGGACAGGATGGGGAGCTGTACAAAACTTGGCAGCTGTGGTACAGTAGTCGGAAGGGTGTGTGGCTGGATGGCTTGGGGGGAGGTGCTGGACGGTGCCTGGAGGCAGCCTGGGAGGTACCCGGGCGGGTGAGGGAGGCTGTGGGGGTGGCCGAACACTGGGACACCTGCAGCGAGCGGTGGGGGAGCGGTGGGTGCTGGACGTCTGGGGGATAGCTCAGCGCTGGGTGGGGGAATCTGAGGAGGAAGCTGGGAGGCAGCTGGGAGGTAGCAGAATGAATGAATACTGGGGCATCTGCGGTGCCCAGTGGGGTAGCTGTAGATGCTGGGTAAGTTGGAGCTGGGTGTCAGGCTGGCTGTGGGTGCTGGGTTAGAGAGCCTGGGAGGTAGCTGAGTGGGTGGTTGCTGGGGCATTGTGGGTGGGGGTGGGGCGCTTCGGAGCACTGGGGTACCTGGAAGTGCTAGGTGTGTGGGTGATGGAGTAGATGGGAATGGCAGAGTAGCTGGAACTGCTGGGGTAGTCATAGGGGTGAACATACGCTGGCTGCCTTCTCAGGAGTGAGTACTGTGGTGCACGGGGCATGTTCGCTGGTGCTTTGTCATGGGGGAACCGATGCAGCTTGTTGGTGGGGCCAGTATTGGGTCCCTTACTTTGTACTGCTCTCTCCTCCCACCCCCTTTTTCCTGGTGGTGATCCAGCAGGGTGAAGAACGGAGAGGAGAAGCAGACAGCTCATATGACTGCAAGGAGCCTTCCCCCAGCAAAGCTGGAAGCATGAGGAGCCACTGATCTGTGGGAACATGATGGGATGGGCTGCCACAGGCATGAGTGTCCCTGGAGCAGCCCTGCTGATGCCAGCGAGGTTTGGCAGGAAACTAAATCTTGAAACATTTGTGTCTTTAGACTAAATTTGTCAGGACCCATTGCACTTTGCATGAAATGCAGTGAGTTAAATTTCTGTTCTTATTTTTTTCCATTATTTATATAGTGCAAAAAAGTGTGCAAGGTACTGTACGGACAAATAAGGATCCACTGCCCCGCCCCTAGGAACTTACAGCCCAAATAGAGAGCTTACAGTGACCCACAAGTAGCTGAATTTCAAGTTAACTTGTAATCATTTTCAGGAGCTCCAGGCAAGCTGCAGGGCTCATAAACCTGGAAAAAACGGTGCCTAGGCTATACATACAAAATATGGCTGTACAAGAACATATGAGGGTCACGGACAGAGAAACAAACGCAAAATGGGGTCTTCCACACATGTATGCCCTAGATCGGCACTCTTGAGAACTTCGAAGGTGGGCATTCTGGCTGGTGGGCTCTCGCTGGCCAACAGGCTTTCGATGGCATTTGTCCAACCCCTTTGTTTGGTGGCCTTCAGGGTGCTCAGTTTTTCCAGACACTCAATTCCTATGGAATCTAAGGCCTGTAATACTTCACAGCACTGGGTTTAGAGTCCAGTGCCAGGCTCATCTACTCAATCAAGCATTTGTCTGACCCTGGGCTGAGGTTACGGAGATTTGTTTCCTCTTGTGGGGTGGGGTGGCTGATACGAGGGTTGGTTGGTATTGCAGCACCACTGAGCCTACGGCAGATTGATGTTTCGTCCATGTCAATGGAGACATAGTACATTATGAAATAAATTAAAATGAATGAGCCTGAATTTTCCACTGCCTTGCACCGTCACTTATCCCTGTGCAAAAGCAGGTGTGAAACACTACTGAATCAGAGTGGAAGCATTTTATACCCACTGAAACATGATCTATTAGAGAGGGGCTTGAAAGGTGCCAGGGGGATAAGCAGAATACTGTAGCAGCTCAGACAAGAATGGCAGACACCGAAGCACTGACATTCCATGCAGAATATCAGGGGTTTTCAACAGTATTTAATACAACTTCTTTGGTGTTAATTCCCATTCTTGTCTGAACAATGGCAGCAGGAAAGACCCTGCTCTCTGGGAAGGGCTGTTTCATTCATAGAGTGCCTGCAGTGTTTCCTGCAAAGCCAGTATGGTCATTATTGAAAGTGGGCCGGGCTGTTCAGAAACCAGTGCACCTGGGTGACCCCCTAAGGATAGAGGCGCCGATCTGATCAAATATAACAACAGATCCAAACCTTCACCTCCAACTCAAACTTGGAGCCTTTTTCGAGGCTTGAACTTCTTGTTTTAATCGGTGCTTCTGGTCTCAGCCAGAAGTAAAAATCTCAAAGTGTATTGGGCCAGATCCTGAGCGGATGTAATCAGCATAGCTCTGCTGAAGCTCTGCCGGTTTACCCCAGCTGACTATCTGGCTCAGTGAGAGTGGCTGTTGTTAAATGAACAGTGTTGCCAACTCTCATGCTTTTATCATGAGTCTGGTAATAGTGCTTTTTCTTAAGCCCTAGCACGTGTCATATGATTAGGTGAGATTCTCAGCTTTCCCTGGAAGAAAAAAGAAATGTGTAGCCCTCATGGCTGCAGAGAAAAGCCTGAAACGTGCACCTTAAAAAATCAAAACCAAGAAGGAAAATAAACAGAGCCCCCAAGTTTTTGTTGTTGTTTCTGTTTTATGATCTCATGATTTGTAAGCCAATCTCGTGATTTTGGGGGCTTGACTTGTGGTTTTTGAACACTTGGGGCTGGCAGTACTGGAAACCTGCCAAAGAATGATTGCTCTTGCTTTGACTTCCAGGCCCATTTATACATCATATCGGCCTGAGTCTAAGTTTAGAGAACCAAAGCTCTGATTTCTTTGAGGTGCCGTTTCACTTTCGTAGGTGAATCGAGACTGTCCTGAACCTCAATCCACCCTAAATTTGCCCCCACCACTAAAAAATAAAATATTATAAACCCTTTGAAGAGGCAACACTCAGACAATTCCCAGTCACGGCTCATCCCCCTGATCATGGCTCAGTGTGATGTGACATGAGAAGATCAGGGGGAAGTGGGAAGGGCCACTCATAGAAAAAGAGGGAAAGGGGCAGGGAAGGGGACAGTGGCTGGACGTGGCAACCAAGGCATGCTAAGTGGTGCTAGTGGTGGACACAGCTCACCTGTCCTCTGCCCTCCCACACCCTGTTGTCTATGGAGGTCTAGGAATGGGCATGGACGGCACAAGGAAGTGGCTGAATTTCACGGGCAATTAGCCCTTCCCAGCTGTGTCTGTGGAGACAGCTGTGCCAGATGAGGTGTTCACCCCTGGCGAGAAAGCAGGTGGTGATGGCATTGCTGCTCTCTGCCAGACGCAGAGGCTATATCCTCTGGCTGGGGCTCTACGGAGGTCTGCCAGTGGAAAGCGAAAGCAGGGCGATCTGCCAGGTGCCTTCCCTGTCTACCCCTGCTCACCTCTTGGGAAGAGGCTCTGGGGGCTATTGAAGCAGCTGCAACCACCCCTTTTCGGAGGGCCTTTCCACGTGCAGGTGCCAGGCAGGGACTCTGGCCCACTGTCCCATGGGACTACACGTTCTTTCCACACAGCCTGCTGTGTGTGAATTTGCAGGATTCCCATGGTCCCCCGATAAGGAAGGGGCGTGAGCTGGAGTCTGTTCTGGCTCTCACCTCACCCACAGACCTGTCAGCTGAGTTCTAATTGCAGCAAGCTTGTTAGTGGGGATGAGGTATGAGGGAGACAGTTTTCAGTTCCTAGGTAGAGCTTGCAGTGCTGGCCGCTATAACAATCATCCTTTGAGTTGCAGGCTGATCTGGTCTGTGGGGAAGTCGCTGAGTGAGAATAGTAACTAGAGAACCCCGGAATGTCCCAATTTGTGAGTTGTTCCTCTGCTCTGACCTCCTTGCAGGAAACATGGCTGGGAAACTTTTGCCTATTCGTAGTAAATTCTATGTAATGGTTGCTTCCGATGCATGCATGACCTCCCTTTCCCAACAAGGTCTTGTCCACGCAACTGTGAGTCTGGTGACCATCGGGGTGACATCTGGAACGGGAGTAAGTGACACTGCAGCTGCATTTCACCTCTGACCTTCAATTCTGCTTCTGCTTCAAAGGGAAGACACACGTAAAGCAGTTTTCATTGCAGGCCAAAATCTGTCTGAACAAACCCAAGATGGACTTTCACAGGGTAAATAACAACACAGCCTCTTTAAAACATATCCAGCAGTCAAGTTCTTATTTCAGATTGTCATACCCAAATCAGAGCAAGGTGGGAATGGCTTTCAAATCTCTTATACTCGGTGTCTAGCACTGCTGGTGCCCTCAGCACAACCCCTGCCTGCTGGAGGCTCAGAAATGCCAATTTTTGATTAAAAATGTTGTCTGCAACTCCAATTCTCAGTTTGTACCTGGTGACAAGAGCTCCTCAGCATGTGGCATTTCAGAGCAACGTGAAAAATAAGGATGCAGCTGGAGACGGTTTGTCTCAGCAACTGGTAATGCGCTAGAGTAAAGCTTGTCAGTGTGGGAGAGACAGAACTTTCTCTGGGGATGGTCCAAGACTGTGGAATGAACTCCCTCTAGAATTCGGGACCATCACAAACCTCACCACTTTCCTTTCCAAGGCCAGGTGCATTTCTTTGACCTTGCCTTCTGTAACATAAACACAGAGCAACAGGCATATTTATTTTTTAAAAAAGCAACTACAAAACAAGACACTCCCCTGCACACGCTTCTCCCTCTGGGGAGAAGATGAGAAAACAAACAACATGTGACAGATGTGTAGTCAAGTTGCTTGATGAACGGCTGGAAGGCGCTCAGAGGCTATGGGGATGAGCTTGGTATAGGGACTTATATAGAACAGAATAGAAGAATAAAGACTTTTACATCTGTCTGTCACTGGCAGAAGCACCACCCTAGACCTGCTGCTGGCATTTCAATCCGTTGGTCAGAGCAGGTCAGCATGATTTGGTGATTAAAACACAAGTGGCTGCTAGTGCCTTTACTACGCTAGGGCTCCCCTGGCTGCTACAGCACCACCAGTAAAGCTACAACAGGCAGGTCTCCAGCGGAAGTTTTTAAAGAAAAAATTGACACCTGCAAGAGGAAACGTGCTCCAATGGGCAGGGCCTGGGACTCAGGAGAACGGGTTTCTATTCCTGGCTCTGCTGCTTCTCAAATGGCAAGAGAGGATAGCCAAGGCCAGATTAATGAGCCAGGAGGCAGCTTTGGAAGAGTCTTGGTGTAACTCTGAAATGCCACTAGCAAGCGATCGAAGCAGGGACTGATTTACAGTGTGGTCCATAGCTTGTGACTGCTGCCCAGTCATACTATGCATTGTCTCTCCTCTTCCAGAGGTGTAGGAGATGACAGCACCTGCCATGGGCCATTGCTTCTGAGGTAGGTTGAAACCTGGACATTATTTTGAGGGGTCAGCAATTAGTTGTTTGTTTGGGATATTAGCATTATCCCAGAATTCTTTCCAGTGCACTTTGGGATTGAATGAGGACTCCTTAAGAGCTTTAGCCTCATCCCAAGAAGGCTTGGGGGATTTCAGTTGTGTCTTTGGAAAGTACTGGAGGTGCTCATGAAATGGTAAATCTAGGTCAGCCATGGTTCCATTGTACTCACAGGCTGTGTGTGTGTGTGTGTACGTATCTCCAGATTTTGGGTGGGAGTATATGTGCCAGAATGTGCAACCATTGGATGTGTGTTCATTTAAATGTTCCAGGTTTCATACTCATCGCAGCATTGAGCTGCTTGTCCAGAAAATTGGTATGTGAGCTGCCTGCTCAGACTGGTGTGCAATATTTAGCGGGCAGGTATACTAGTCAAGAGTTTCTGTTTGAAGTGTGTGTGCATTGGCACCCCATGTTGTGCTTGTGAGTTTTTGGACAAGGCTAGTCCTTGCTTTTACTTTTTCACATCTTTTCCAGATGAGCTTTCGAAGTCAGACTTCTATCCAAGGTTACACTCAAGTACTTCAGACAGGGCTCGTTTCAGACCGTTGATTGAGAAAGGAGACATAAAGTGGTTCCTTGGTGGCTTTGTTGTTTCGGTGAAAGGCTATTACCAAGGTTTTGGAGGCACTGGGATGGAGTTTCCAGTACTGAGGCTGGAGGAGAGGATGTTGCTGATGGTGGTAAGGTCTTTGCCTTGTGGCACAACAGCAATGCCATTGGCACAGATGAATTTATGCCAAGTTTTATCAGGTAACTCGCTAATGTAGATGTTGAATAGTGAAGGAGCCAGCACAGATTCTTGAATTAGACTATCACAGAAGGTGCATGCTTCGCTGATATACCCATTGACCAGGAAATGGTATCTATGGTTGCTCAACATAGTGGCCAGGAGTCATATAGTGCTATGGCATTTGATAACCTTTGATGCCTTGAGCAATAGCCCATGTCTCCATACCATGTCATACACAGAGGAGAAATCTATCAGCACGGTTCCAGTTTTTAGATTCCATCTGAAGCCAGCCTCAATGTGACCAGTAATGGTGAAAACCAAGTTGTGGAAACTTCGTCCCAGTCTGAAACCAGCCTATTGCTTTGGCAGGATGGCCTCAACCATAGGGGTGAGAAGGCCAGTGAAACCCTATCCATTAACTGGTGAGTTGTGGAGAGGAGTGATATTGGGCAACAGCTGGTTTCCCATGTTTGTGATGTCAGTGACTATCACCTCACACCAGTATTTTGGGATCTTCTCTGTCAAATATATGGCAGTGAATACATCTGTCAACTATCCTCTTCTCTTTGCTCCCAAATTCTTGAAGAATTTGGGATATATCATCCTTGCCAGAAGCTTTCCGACTTTTAGTGGCGATGTGGGCCTTGATTATTTCTTCTCGAGTGTCTAGGGCTGAGAGTGAAGTACCGGGGCTTTGTCAGACATTTTGAAAGTGCTCTCTGCACCTTCTGTCTAGTCAGTTTGTCAGTTTTGGTCGTTGAATTCGAGAGAAGGTGCGAGGCGACAGCATTAGCCGTCATTTTTGATGGATGGTATTTTGCTGGGTCAGCAGCTGCAAGCTCACGGAGGCGTGCCCAAGCTTTGCGACCACAATGAGCGAAGTCAAGACCCTCCACGTTCTCATTCCATCTTCTCAGGCGCACACAGTTCAATGAGTCTACTATTCCTTTGTTGCGTCCGGATCACTGCTCTTCTCACCCTTTTTAAAGAGTGCCTCTGTCTCTGGCTGCCAGCAAGGAATACAGACCTCGCCATAGCCACGAGGAATGTGTTTCACAGCAGCTTTGATAAGAAGATGAACAAGGTGATAGTATTCTAGGGAAAACTTGATACGCTGCATCCTGTCTTCAACGGCTGCGGTACACGCAACCCAGTTTGCTTTGCAGAAATTCCAACACCGTTTCAGCATTGATTCAATCAGCAGAACTCCACAGCTGACCTGCAGGATGGTGGAGTCGGGTTGGCTCCAAGGAAAGTTTCCAAGCACTGTTTGTAAAGCTTGCAGGGGGACATCAATATTGTCCTTCATCAGAAAACAGAGGTCTGGGTTGTGTTTAGTGTTCCATGTGGCTGAGCGAAAATTCCCTACTTGTTTAGGGTTGTAAAAAGGTAGACATCTACAAATGAGGCCCACTTTGTGAGCTGCTCACCATTTCTGCTGTAGCCCCATTGCGAGTGGTGGCTATTAAAGCCACCAGGGTACACATCTGGGAGGGGAAAAGACGGTAATCTGGGCTCCTGCCATTCAAGATTTGGAGGTTTGTAGATGTTTGTTATGGTCAGTCAGTTCTCTGATTCTCATCGCAAGCAATAGAGTTTCCCATGGTCTTGAATTCCTCCAGGACTGCGACATCTCTAAGACCACGGCTGATGGATGTGGCAAGGCTGTACTTCGCGTTGTTCATAGTGGCAATGAGTTCATAGCCATACATTTAGGATCTTGCAGCTTGCTCAGACTCTGCAGTATGAGTTTCTTGCAGAGCAGCAACATCAATGTTATTGACCTAAGAACTCTTCAAAGATAGTCACCCTTAGTATGTGACAGACCATCCACATTATGTTGACCTACACATAGAGCTGATCCTGCAGTTCTTCAAGGCCACCCCAGATAAGGACTCTTAACAAATGTCACAGGACAAGACAACAGCCTTCATGTGGTGCTCTGTTCCATGTTATTGGCTAACATAATGTATTTCTCTGACCTCCTGGTATGATTATCTCTGCCACTGATCTCCTGTATTACCTTGGGTGAGTCACTTTACTTATCTGACAGAACAAGGAGTAGTGGTCTCAAGTTGCAGTGGGGTTGGTTTAGATTGGATATTAGGAAAAACTTTTTCACTAGGAGGGTGGTGAAGCATTGGAATGTGTTACCTAGGGAGGTGGTGGAATCTCCTTCCTTTGAGGTTTTTAAGGTCAGGCTTGACAAAGCCCTGGCTGGGATGATTTAGTTGGGGATTGGTCCTGCTTTGAGCCGGGGGTTAGACTAGATGACCTCCTGAGGTCCCTTCCAATCCTGATATTCTATGATTCTATGATCTGTGTCCGTGTTTCCCATCCCACCCTTTCTCAGTTTAGTTTCCAAGCAGTTCAGGACAGCTCACTCGGTATATGTAGAGTGCCTAGCACAACAGAGCCCTGATCTTAGTTTGGGCCTCTAGGTGTGTCCAGAATATAAATAATAATAACAAGGCCTTTTGCTTCTATGACTTTTAAACTCTATTGCCCACCCACTGTGATAAATAAAATAAATACAGATAGATACTAAATGACACACACACGGGTTGAGAACATCTATTTTTCTCCAGACAAACTCCCTGACAGATGTAGAATGAATTGCATATGCGATGCAGAAGTTATTTAACATCAGCTACAGTAGAAAAATATATTAAAGGAAGACATGTGATTGTTCATGGGCCTGTGCTTTCAGGACTCCCCTCTGACAGCTTCTGCAGCTGCAGCTCATGACATGAGTTTGTGCCTTGATTACAAGGAGTAGAAAGAGGACATCAGGACTCCTTACCTAGCGTCTGCCCGGCAAGTATTCGTCCGTTCTCCCCCAGGACAGCGGCCCGTGCATGCCTCTCATTCGAGTACTGTACGAACGCATAGCCCTTGTGAACGGAGCAGCCCACGACTCTGCCATACTTGGAGAAAATGGTCTCCACATCTGATTTCTTGACGACGGCTGTGTTGAGATTCCCAATGAAGACTCTGGAGTTGATGGACTTGGGGTCGTTCTTGTTTGTGATGTTACTTGTCTGCACCTTCAATGACATCTTGAACACCTGAGTGAACAAGTCAGGAGGGTCAGGAAGGTTGTGTGACATGCTAGAGGGAATAGCATGAATGTAATAAAAATGGGGGGCAGAGAGAGAGGGATTTGGGGCTTACAGCCCTTCGTCAAACTGCAAAACAATAAACAATCCCATCACTTCATGCAGCAGTTTGTGGGGACTGCAGGTGCCCCCAGATGCATGGCTGGAATAACAGCTGCAGAAGGAAGAGGCTACACTGCAGTTCTGCACCCCAGAATTGTATTTGAGGGGATTGCATGTGACAACCCCACCACTTGGGCCCGTCCATGTAAACTTTGATTACTCCAGCTCCCCGTGGGTGGAGTAGCTTGTCCCCATGCCATTTCTTTCACCCAGTTCTGGTCCTTCTCATTCAGACAGACCTAAAAAAGTCAATGGAAACTTCAGCCTTCTGTCTGCCGTGCATATTTTGCTGAGCTGCTGTAGAACTACGCTATTCAGCAGGGCGCTTTTGTCTGCCACTTAGGCTGTACCTGAACATGCACAGTAGTACTGAAAGCCATTTTTAATATGCAGTGCGGTGCCTGCCTTGGAACACCACTGGGCATGTCAGATTCACATTTCCCACTCTCTCTCCCGGCTCATACATTATTCGCTCCCCCAGATCAATCTGAACAGCGTTGTACTGTGCATTAGAAAGCCGAACGGAGCAGGCAGCCAGACTTTCACTTTCATTTTCTTTTCAACAACACAAAGTCAACATAACCAGCGCCAGCTCAGCTCTGTGCTGGTGTCACTAAAACCAATACCAGGGCTTGGCTCACTTTTCCTCCAGTGCCCTACAGCCTCCACCTTCTCTGGTGCATCCTGCTCCAGGCTGGTGCAGAGATGTGGTGAAGCCAATCCCACCTCTTCTGTTGGCTGGGTGTCTGCAAGTGTTTACAGAAGCCTGAAGGAGACTCTGAGCGCATCTGAGAAAGCACTGAATGCCCGCAGCTCTCACTGGAGTTACGTAGATAAATAGTGACCGAGTTCTGGTTGCTCAACGCTTCTCAGGATCAGGGACTAAAAATCACTCACCTAGGCCAGTGCCAGGAATATTGCAGTTTGCCCCAGAGCGAGATTGCTTTGTGTGTAAGATCCTGCAAGCATCGTTTCCTAGACTAAAGGTTTGATACCAGTTATCAGAGCTACAAGCTACAATTTGGGAATTTTAGATAAAACGTATCTAAAGTTCACTTTCTTTCATCTATAAAGACTGTACAGGGGTATCAGGAGGTTCCTCTGGCTTCTGGTAACCATGGGAACAGGGTCTGTGATGTTGTGAATACCCCCCTAAGATGTGTGTGTGTTCCGATTTAGTTTTTCTGCACTTTACTTTGCATGTGTGATGGTTTATTAATTATTTCAGATAAAAACACAATCATTAAAAATAATGAAAGATCTCATTGTAGGATTCTGAGTAGCAGCCGTGTTAGTCTGTATTTGCAAAAAGAAAAGGAGGACTTGTGGCACCTTAGAGACTAACAAATTTATTTGAGCATAAGCTTTCGTGAGCTACAGCCCACTTCATCGGATGCTGTTCCCTTGCATGTTGAGTCTGATTTCAAGTTACCTAAAGAAAAAGTCACAGCAGTGTTTTCACAACTAGCTCAAAATGAAACTCCAAGGGCCAGTTTTTGAGTGCTCTCAAACGGATGCTCTGGGAAGAAGGTGGCTGTGACTTCCCCCTCTCATGCACCTGTGCAGGGGCCACTTATTTAGGTCCCTACACATGGATTTTTGCAGGCAAACTTTAGGCTTTCCATTCTCCTTTGGCATAATTCCTTTCTGTCATGCAATCCCTGCCCTGAGTCCTCATGTGCTGAACAAAGTGAAGTTAAGTGCTCCATTCTGGGATCCTGTAGCTGGAATAAAACACAGGCATTCCATACCACAGCAGGAATCGATCAGCAGTGCAAATTATGAGACTGTGTGCTGAAATCCCCAAATTCTCCTAATTGACTCAGCTACCAGAGGTACCTGTAATGCCCAGGTGAGTCCTGCCAGTCACACAGAATATCCAATCCAGGTTTTGCACAGTATTTAAATGTCTCTGGAGGCACAACTAGGGCTATATGGTGTCATCTAGGCACAGGCCTGAACTGAGGGTGTGAAACCTGCTCTCCATGGCATTTCCAGCCGGCTCTGTGGCTGATGTGAAGGGGAGGGAACAGGGGAGTGGCCCCTCCTCCTTCCCCATCCCATTTGCAGTGATGTGAGTCTGCACACCCCCAAGCAGAGGGACTCTGCTTGTTACAAGCCCCTGTGTGATGTGTGTAACAGACAAGAGCTGCCTCCCTCCACAAGGGTCAGTCTTAACGTGACCCAGAGGAGTCAGACACCTCTTGGAGCACAACGTATTAAATGTCCACCAGTGAGTTCAGTTGCTTCTCACAGCACAGGGGCGAGTTTTTTCCCCTTCCTGAATCCTGTGAATGGAAAACGATCTGAGTCCCGATTCCTAGCCAGGTGAAATATAAGAGTCAGCTAGTAATCCGGTTGTGCATATGTTATTTGGGTAGAGCATACACCAGCATCACACCAGACAGTCTCCACTGGGTGACAGTTCCTTCACTGCTTGCTCACATTCTTGTAATGAGCTCAGATACCAAAATGATGATCATGGTATAAAGACAAAATAGATAGACAGAAAGCATGGTGTATACGGGGATACATAGACAGACAGACAGCAATGTGTATATGGGGATGGATAGGTAGATAGACAGATAGATTTTTACATTTATCCATAATTTTTGCATCATAAAGAGAAAAAAACCCAGCAGATATAAGTAGCTGTATGGGAAAACGTACAGGAACTGAACATATTTGCACACTCTTGTAATACATCCCAGTAACTTGGCTGACAGGACAGTCTGGCTTGGAAGCCAAAACTACTGGTTGTAGTAAATAATTTGTAAATTCAAAAGGTAGACGGTAGAATTTACACTATAATGGGGTTAGCAGTTTATTTTGCTTTCCCATCCTATCAGGCCTGGCCCCTTTGAAATTTGATTTGATTTGGATTTCATTGAACACAAACTGCAACCTAGTCAAAAATGCCTGGCATCAGCTGATTTCATGACAAGTTTTGCATGGTTTTGAAATCGCAGCTCAGCCCCTTGTCACTCTGGCCCCGAATCAGCAGGGTGCTTAAGCATCTGAGTAGGGAAAGTTAGGCAAGTGCTTAAATTCATGCTGAATCAAGATTGATGACCTGGGTCTGGGTTTGCCTGGAAGGCTGCCAACCTTACGAAGCTTTGGCTGAGTTTGTAACGAGACTTGGGATGTTTGGCTTGGTTTGGGGGTTTGTAATATATATATTTGCAAAGTTCGACTCTGAATTTTCTTGAGGCTGGAAACAAGAAGTCCTTGTGATGAGCCCAGTTAGCTAACTACCCTCACACACAGGCCATGGGCTGGGGCTACAAGATTGCCTGCAGTGCTCTTTTTGATTTTGGGTGAACATGTCATTGATTCATCTGTTGCTTCCCCAGCACATCTGCATCGGGTGCCATGTCCCCATTACAATCTCTGTCTCAGGTATTCTTGAATTTCAGCATCTGATATGTTTCCATTCTGTCTTGTCAGCCTTATTCCTGTGACACCCTGTATGGAGCGGAGCCATTTCTCACTCCAGGAGCTTCTCTTTTCATCCCTCTCTGAGCTGATTGATTGCAATCCACTCCTGGTCACTTGTAAAAAGCCCCAGTGAATTTGTTGGCCTTCACTCAGTTCCTGGTGAATTATAGTTTACACCACAAAACAACAGCTTTCTTCTTACAGGTCCAGACAAGTAGCAATCTCAGCTACACAACAACGTGCAGCATGGAATAAAAACAATACCATAACATTGCTTCACTGGATAATGGATTTTTGTCACCGAGGGTGAAATTCACCCTCTGCAAAGGGTAGCATGAGTACACTAGGCCCATGTACATTTCACATAAGCTCTGCACAAGGGTGAATTTCATCCTAAAGGAACAGTTATTGTTGCACTTCCCTGCCATTAGGCTATCTGTAAGTGCGGGGTTGTGGAAAGCGGTTACCATATTCTACTGCTGTTCAGTGGCCCACCTGGAAGAAGTTGGTGACTGAACTCTGTTCCCCAATGGGTAGGTGTTAACATCAGTTATCACCTTTTGCCCTACAGTGCCAGTCTCCTCAGAGAGACCAAGGGTTTAATGTGCCATGGACCCCTGAAATCCTCTCCCAGCCCAAGAGTTGGTCCCTTTACAGCAGGACTCAGGCACGTTTCGGGGATGGAGTCAGGTTAAGATTACACGTCAGCTGCCTGTGCTGTACCTGCCCTGAGGGCTCCAGTCTCCAGCGATGTCGGTTGTACACGCTGCAGAGTTTTGCCAACACGAAATACATTTAGAAAAAATGGTCTTAAAAAAGGAAAGACCGTTCCCAACGAGCACAGAGCAAGCAGACCCTCTGTACATCATCACGCTCAGTGCCATAGAGTGGGGATCAGGTCGCCCCTCGTTGCAGGGTTCAGAACCTGTCTGTGAGGGAAAGGACTCTGCCCCAGCCATGGGCGAACTGCTGCTAGCTATACTGTGCTTACCAGGATTCTAATCTGACACTTAGGGTTTCAGTGAGATGCTCTGGCGGGGAATCTCGTTCAATATTGAAATCCATTTTTATTCATAAACCAGAGCTTTAAAAATAATACAGAAAAGCTTTTACCTGCTGGTACCTAATGAAAGTTCTAGGGCCCCACTTGTAAAGTGAAAAGAAAAGGAGGATTTGTGGCACCTTAGAGACTAACCAATTTATTTGAGCATAAGCTTTCAGGAACTACAGCTCACTTCATCGGATGCATTCAGTGGAAAATACAGTGAGGAGATTTATATACACACAGAACATGAAAAAAATGGGTGTTTATCATGCACACTGTAAGGAGAGTGATCACTTAAGATGAGCTATTACCAGCAGGAGAGTGGGGGTGGGGGGGAGAAAACCCTTTGTAGTGATAATCAAGGTGGGCCATTTCCAGCAGTTAACAAGAACGTCTGAGGAACAGTTGGGGGGGGGGGGAATAAACAAGGGGAAATAGTTTTACTCTGTGTAATGACTCAACCACTCCCAGTCTCTATTCAAGCCTAAGTTAATTGTATCCAATTTGCAAATTAATTCCAATTCAGCAGTCTCTCGTTGGAGTCTGTTTTTGAAGTCTTTTTGTTGAAGAATTGCCATTTTTAGGTCAGAAATCGAGTGACCAGAGAGATTGAAGTGTACTCCGACTGGTTTATGAATGTTATAATTCTTGACGTCTGATTTGTGTCCATTTATTCTTTTACGTAGAGACTGTCCAGTTTGACCAATGTACATGATAGAGGGGCATTGCTGGCACATGATGGCATATATCACATTGGTAGATGTACAGGTGAACGAGCCTCTGATAGTGTGGCTGATGTGATTAGGCCCTATGATGGTGTCCCCTGAATAGATATGTGGACACAGTTGGCAACAGGCTTTGTTGCAAGGATAGGTTCCTGGGTTAGTGGTTCTGTTGTGTGGTATGTGGTTGCTGGTGAGTATTTGCTTCATGTTGGGGGGCTGTCTGTAGGCAAGGACTGGCCTGTCTCCCAAGATTTGTGAGAGTGTTGGGTCATCCTTTAGGATAGGTTGTAGATCCTTAATAATGCGTTGGAGGGGTTTTAGTTGGGGGCTGAAGGTGACGGCTAGTGGCGTTCTGTTATTTTCTTTGTTAGGCCTGTCCTGTAGTAGGTGACTTCTGGGAACTCTTCTGGCTCTATCAATGTGTTTCTTCACTTCTGCAGGTGGGTATTGTAGTTGTAAGAATGCTTGATAGAGATCTTGTAGGTGTTTGTCTCTGTCTGAGGGGTTGGAGCAAATGCGGTTGTATCGTAGAGCTTGGCTGTAGACAATGGATCGTGTGGTGTGGTCTGGGTGAAAGCTGGAGGCATGTAGGGAGGAATAGCGGTCAGTAGGTTTCCGGTATAGGGTGGTGTTTATGTGACCATCGCTTATTAGCACCGTAGTGTCCAGGAAGTGGATCTCTTGTGTGGACTGGTCCAGGCTGAGGTTGATGGTGGGATGGAAATTGTTGAAATCATGGTTGAATTCCTCAAGGGCTTCTTTTCCATGGGTCCAGATGATGAAGATGTCATCAATGTAGCGTAAGTAGAGTAGGGGCATTAGGGGATGAGAGCTGAGGAAGCGTTGTTCTAAGTCAGCCATAAAAATGTTGGCATACTGTGGGGCCATGCGGGTACCCATAGCAGTGCCGCTGATTTGAAGGTCTACATTGTCCCCAAATGTGAAATAGTTATGGGTGAGGACAAAGTCACAAAGTTCAGCCACCAGGTTTGCCGTGACATTATCGGGGATACTGTTCCTGACGGCTTGTAGTCCATCTTTGTGTGGAATGTTGGTGTAGAGGGCTTCTACATCCATAGTGGCCAGGAGGGTGTTTTCAGGAAGATCACCGATGGATTGTAGTTTCCTCAGGAAGTCAGTGGTGTCTCGAAGATAGCTGGGAGTGCTGGTAGCGTAGGGCCTGAGGAGGGAGTCTACACAACCAGACAATCCTGCTGTCAGGGTGCCAATGCCTGAGATGATGGGACGCCCAGGATTTCCAGGTTTATGGATCTTGGGTAGCAGATAGAATACCCCAGGTCAGAGTTCCAGGAGTGTGTCTGTGTGGATTTGTTCTTGTGCTTTTTCAGGGAGTTTCTTGAGCAAATGCTGTAGTTTCTTTTGGTAACCCTCAGTGGGATCAGAGGGTAATGGCTTGTAGAAAGTGGTGTTGGAGAGCTGCCGAGCAGCCTCTTGTTCATATTCCGACCTATTCATGATGACAACAGCACTTCCTTTGTCAGCCTTTTTGATTATGATGTCAGAGTTGTTTCTGAGGCTGTGGATGGCATTGTGTTCTGCACAGCTGAGGTTATGGGGCAAGTGATGCTGCTTTTCCACAATTTCAGTTTCAGGGAGTTTCTTGAGTAAATGCTGTAGTTTCTTTCGGTAACCCTCAGTGGGATCAGAGGGTAATGGCTTGTAGAAAGTGGTGTTGGAGAGCTGCCGAGCAGCCTCTTGTTCAGCTATCTTCGAGACACCACTGACTTCCTGAGGAAACTACAATCCGTCGGTGATCTTCCTGAAAACACCATCCTGGCCACTATGGATATAGAAGCCCTCTACACCCCACTCTCCTGCTGGTAATAGCTCATCTTAAGTGATCACTCTCCTTACAGTGTGCATGATAAACACCCATTTTTTTCATGTTCTGTGTGTATATAAATCTCCTCACTGTATTTTCCACTGAATGCATCCGATGAAGTGAGCTGTAGCTCATGAAAGCTCATGCTCAAATAAATTGGTTAGTCTCTAAGGTGCCACAAGTCCTCCTTTTCTTTTTGCGGATACAGACTAACACGGCTGCTACTCTGAAACTTGTAAAGTGATCTCAGTCCAGCTCCTGCAATTACGGCTGTATCTTTAATGCACGGCGAGCATCTTTTAAAAATGGTTATATTGCTCAGAATAAATGAAAGCCAGCATTTGCACCCAGGGTTTTGCCCTTGCAATCAGCCAGGAGCTCAGTTTCGTGGCTGCAGATGATGACATTTAGGTGTCAAACTCCCTGTACTGCAGTCTGCTGGCTCTCTAGTCTTGCTTTTACATTTCAGTGGCAGAGCTTGTGAATTCAGCCTCCCTAAATGCCTAGCGCTGCAACGAGCCGAGTTTCCGATGAACAGCAGGTGTCACTGTTACCTTGGGAACAGACAGGCTGTCAGCCACTCAGTGACTTGGCTATTAACTAACTCCAATCCCTTTTCCATAACCCTAAGCCATGCTGTTCCGATTGCCTTGCCTGTGGTATTCCAGAGACAGCAGCTGAGAAAAGGACTCATCTCTCAAAACAAGGGGGGAAGGCTGAATTGACAGTTCTGTGAAATCAAATCTCTAGTCCTGCTCTATCCGCCTGGACATCACGCCAGTTGCGGTGGTTGCTGAGCACATAAGAAGATGACAGCGGTGATAGCCTGGTTTTTCCCTCCCTCTTTCCAGAAGCAGGTCTGATTATGAGGAACACATTACTGCATGTTTCATACATATTGTATGCTACTTCCATGGGAAAAGCTAGCTCAGAGAGATGGAACATGAAATCTCTGTCTCAGAATTTCACTTTAGAGTTCGGGGGGCAGGAAATGTACCTTTGCTGCGTATGCCAGACTGGTGACCTTACCTGGACATTGCCCCTTTCTTCCCAAAGCACTTTCCAAACCAAACACTCTGCTACAAACGAGACAGCAACCTCCGCTGAAATGCAGCTGCCTCTCTGCCAAATTGCAGTGCCTGCTTAGCAGAGCCCACCAGCTCCATGCTTCCTTCCTCTTCCTATGTTGTCAAACACTCCTGACCCAGCCCTTTAATCTTAAAAGCACAAAGGAAGAGACGGTCCGGTCCTTTCATTGTTTTAAACCGTATTATACCAAGCGCTTGGAAATATGGCATAGGGAACAATCCTTTACTGGGTGCAGTGGGAGGCACTTGATGGCCTAATATATCATTTCCATCTCGACCCTCTTTGATTCTATTAACCCAACACTAAGATTGGAAACACTGTGCCTGCTAGATTCCACTCTTAACAAGCTGGACGTAGTTTGGGTTTGCTACGATTAAATTTCTCTTTTCACTCCTGGAGCTTAAAATAGCCAGAGGTTTGTTTTCTTTAAGAATATAAGAACGGCCATACTGGGTCTGACCAAAGGTCCATCTAGCCTAGTATCCTGTCTTCCGACAGTGGCCAATTGTCAGGTGCCCCAGAGGGAATGAACAGAACAGGTAATCATCAAGTGATCCCTGTCATCCATTCCCAGCTTCTGGCAAACAGAGGCCAAGGACACCATCCCTGCCCATCCTGGCTAATAGCCATTGATGGACCTATCCTCCATGAACTTATCTAGTTCTTTTCTGAACCCCGTTATAGTCTTGGCCTTCACAACATCCACTGGCAAAGTGTTCCACAGGTTGACTGTGTGTTGTGTGAAGAAATACATCCTTTTGTTTGTTTTAAACCTGCTGCCTATTAATTTCATTTGGTGCCCCCTACTTGTGTTATGAGAAGGAGTAAATAACACTTTCTTATTTACTTTGTCCAAACCAGTCATGATTTTATAGACCTCTAGCATATCCCCCCTTATTCGTCTCTTTTCCAAGCTGAAAAGTCCCAGTCTTATTAATCTCTCCTCATATGGAAGCTGTTCCATACCCCTAATAATTTTTGTTGCCCGTTTCTGAATCTTTTCCAATTCCAGTATATCTTTTTGGACATGGGGCAACCACATCTGCATGTATATTCAAAATGTGGGCATACCATGAATTTATATAGAGGAAATATGATATTTTCTGTCTCATTATCTATCCCTTTGCTAATGATTTCCAACATTGTTTACAGAGACGAGCTTTCGAGCTTACACAGAGGTGTTGAAGTCTCACAGTGCTTTACACAGGTTAGCATCATTATCCGCATAGCAGAGTTGGGGAAACTGAGGAATAGAGACGTTAAGGGCCAAACCTTTTCAAGTGCTCACTAATTCTGGGGCCCCAGTTTGAGATATCTAGGGCCTGCTTCTCAGAAAGTACTGAGCAGCCACTGAGATCCCTTTGGAAAATTTGGGTCCTTAGGCCTTCTCCTACTTCTGCTGCCTTCCAAATCAAGGCAAAGCTTTCTTTGAGTTGAACTGGTGACAGTTGGCTTCTAACAGGTCTCACAGGAGAGGCGCATGAGCTAGGAATCAGGCTTGGGATGAAAGGAGCTGGTGGTTTCTGAGGCCAGTTTTTGATAGACAGGCGTGCATGTTAAAACCAAATAACCAGCCACTGTTTGGCCCCCATATTGGCGTGTCAGCAACAACTCCCAGAACATGGCTGAAGTGTATTGGTGGCCTGGGATGGGGGAAGCTTGCATGACCACTGCTCTTGTGTATGATTCCTGTTGCTAAACAGCAGCTTGTAGTCTCCAGGGGCTGCCAAACTCAATTGAAATAATATCCCTCCTCCTCCCGTTTTCACCGAAGTTAATAGCAAAACTCCTTATTGACTCTACAGCCCAAACCGAGCACTCTGGTCATGAACAAGATCTGATGAACAAGGGGCCAGGTGCTGGCCTCAGTTGGCCTGGTGTAATTCTGGAGTGTCTCCATCGACTTCAGTGGAGTTATTCCAGAATTGCACTGGTGTTTCTGGTATCAGAAACTCAGTGTTGGTTACTCCTGTGATTTTGTGATCAGTCTCACAATATTTGTTCTTTTTCAGACAGCCCCAACTTGGAGTCGTGGTTCTGGGGGGCCCGACTCATGGTTTTTGAATGCTTGGGGTCCCGGAATACATCCTGTTGTCTTTACTCTTTGCCTACTCCAGACTTAGAACCTAATTCTGATTTCACTTAAACCATCATAAAACTGGAGTCAATGCAGCTACTCTTGATTTACCCCGTGTGTGAGAGAAAACCAGTCCCCAGGGCGAAGAGTTTGAATTCACTTAGTTCTCCACTATCGGCTGGCACCCTGCCTGTGAACTGTAGGTTTTAGCTACTCTGCCCTAAGCAAAGCAGAACCTGGTTATTAGCCATCGTCTAGGATTCCTGGAGAAGTGAAGGGAAGATGCTGATAATTTGGACTAGGTAGTCGATCAGCCTTTTTTAGCCTCTGGCCCTCATAAGAAGGTCCTGCCTTAGGAAAATGCCTTTGGCAACTGCAGGGAGAGAAAGAGTTTTCCTCACATGCCAGAAGTCCCGGGGATTGCTGATCAATAGGACTTCCTCTGCTAGGGAATGGGGAGCACAAGGGGCCACAGGGACTAGTACATGATGAACTGTGATCTTCACCGTGTCCCATGCACTATAGCGTGACGTGCTCAGGCACTCTCCGCGGAAGGAGGGAGGTTATTGTCTTAATACAGCTGCAGCTCCAGTATGAATGGCTTTTCTCCCTCTGTCACATTCTTTTCCCAGGAAAGCAAGCTTGCCTTGCCTTGGGCCTGGTCTACACTGGGGCCGGGGGGATCGATCTAAGATATGCAACTTCAGCTATGAGAATAGCATAGCTGAAGTCGACGTATCTTAGATTGACTTAGAATCATTTACTTTGCGTCCTCGCAGCGCGGGATCGACGGCCGCCGCCGCTCCCCCGTCGACTCCGCTTCCGCCTCTCGCCCTGGTGGAGTTCCGGAGTCGACGGCAGAGCGATCGGGGATCGATTTATAGCGTCTACACTGGACGTGATAAATCGATCCCCGATAGATCGATCACTAACTGCCGATCCGGCGGGTAGTGTAGACGGGGCCTGTTCCTTACAGCTTGGCAGTTGCTCAGTGGCCTGGGAGAGTTGAAGGGGGGAGGGGTGGTCTCAACCTACAGATTGCTGGAATTACTCTCACCACCAGCATTACCTAGGAAGACAGGAACAGCCAGACTGGATCAGATCAATGATCCAGCCAGACCAGGTTTCTGTCTCTGACAGTGGCCAGCACCAGATGTTTCACAGGCTTGATCTACATTACAGACTTATGTCGGTGTAACTACATCACACAAAATCCACTCCCCTGAGCGACACAGTTATACCATCCAAACTCTTGATGTGGATTGCACTATGTCAATGGGAGGGCTTCTCCTATTGACATAGCTACTGCCTCTCGGGGAGGTGGAGTACCTACACACTTCACAGTAGTGCTATATGTGTAGAGAAGTACAGAGCAAGGTGCAAGGAACCCTGCTGCAGGTTGTTGTAAGATAGCCTGGACCTGGAAGGGAAAGTTTCTTCTTAACTCCCAATAGCTAGAGATTGCAGAAGGGTTTATGACCCATCCAAACTTCTTGTTGATTTTTCTTTTGGTATTTACTGTTATAATTCAGTACTTTTGCTATCCAGGTAAAATTTCTGATCCCATTGTAATCCTGCTAATCTTTTGGTTTCAATGAGATCTGGTGGCAGTGGGTTCCACAGTCTAACTGTACATTGTGTATAAAAGCATTTCATTTTTATCAATTGTGAATTTGCCACCTTTCAATTGCATTGAATGTCCCCCACAACCCCCACCATGTTCTTGTGCTGTGATATGGGGATAACAGAAGTTCCCAACCTCCTTTCTCTGGGCTGTTCATTGTTTTAAATATTTGTACCATGTCCCCTCTTCTCCATCTCTTCACTAAGGTAAACAATCCAAATCTTTCCCATCTCTCTTCACATGAGAGTTAGTCAAGCCCCTAATCATTTTAATCTCTGAACCCCTTCTAATCCTGAGAGGATAAAGGAAGAAAGAGGCCCTTGAGCTCCCGAGCCCAGGAGACACCTAAAGTTAGTGTGTGTGTGTGTGTGGGGGGGGGGGGGTGCCTGTTCTGTTAAGGGTGACTAAAGTCCTGTAAGAGGGTGGGAAAACTTGCCAGAGATAATATAACGTTGAGTTCACCTGGGGCGTTCTGAAAAGCCTGTATGCCTGATCTAGCCCCATGTACTAGCACACACACATAGCTAAGAGCAATCCAAAAGCTCACACTGGGTGCTTGCAGCAGGTTCCACATGCCCCCATGTTAGATGCGCTTGCTTTTGTGCATGTACTTTTCAAAACCTGGTTCAGGAGTTGGGCAAGCCTGAAATCCCTCCGGAGGGAATCTAATCCGCTTGCTTGGGTTTGCCAGGATCCAATACCATCACCCACCTCACACCAGCGAGGTGTGTGAAAAGGTCACTCTTGGGTTTTGCACAGGCAGGTAGGAATCTCATTGCATTATGCAGCCACTTGGTAGAAGGGGCAGAAGACTAGTAGTCCATTTGGTTGCTCTTATTAACAAATGCTCCCCCCATCAGTGTTTCAGGTTAGCTTTTAGAATCAGATGTTTTGAATTTGCATAGCATTTTATTTGGTTTATTTTAGCTCCCAACCTGCTCAGATAATGTCTCCTTAGCTTCCCTGCTTCATGCTATCTCGGTAGAGCCAGGCCTTTTTGTTCTCCTCTCTTTCAGGGATCCTGGGAACCCTGGTTAGGAAAAAAACCCACCCAAACCCTAGCACCAAATCAAACAAAATCCTGCCTGCCCTCCACCCCTCCCCGCAGCATCTCTGAAGAACGAAAATGCCAATATCTCAGGTGCTGTCTTAGGAAAGCTTCAGCCTGCTATTAGCCTAAATGCTTTCCAAATTCTAATGAGCCCAGAACGGTGATATTTACAAATGTTTGAATCTCGGACCAGCTGTTTGTGTCTGTAAACACTAATAACGTCAGCAAGCTGAGCTCTCTCAGACTGTGTAGGAGGAATGTGGGTAAAGCTGCCTCAGTGCAGCAAATATGTGGCCTGAATAGAGAGAGGGATATGATATCCGAATGATTTTCAGCAGAATAGCAGGCCGTATTCCATTGAAATCAATTGGGCCAGATCCTTAGTGGGTGCAAATCAGGGCAGTTCCATTGAAGTCAGTGGAGCTAATCCACAGAGTGTGTTTAGTTTTGTAAAAGAGGGAAAAAGCTGGGGACAAAGCACATCTTGTTCTGGGAGTATTGCTGCCTGATGAGTCTTTCACTCTGAGAAGTGACATATCAGTGCTCTGCCATTTTAACTTCCTTGCTAACTAATAAAATAACCACTTAGCACTCTTACAGATCGCACTTTTCACCCCCAGATCTCAAAGCTCATCACAGAGGTGGGTAATCACTATTATCCCTCCTCTTACAAAATGGGGAAACTGAAGCATGGACACATGACATGATGTGCCTTGGCTCACAAAGTGAAATGGTAAACAAAACAAATCCCTGTAACTTGCTTCATACAACTGCTCTGAGCCTTGGACCTGCCTACTCCTTCACCTGGCAATCTGATCATTGTAATTCTAGGGGTGAAATGACCAACCTTAAGAAAGCTGCAGCTGGTTGAGAACTCAATAGCCCATGTGCTCAGAAACACAAGCTTTCGAGACCCACACCACTCCTGCGCTCTGCTGTCTTCTTTGGGTCCATTGGAAACCATGGGATTCCATGGGATTGGCCCAAATTCCCTGAGGGGTCTCATCGCTCTGCATAATTATGGCCTTCCATAAGGGTTATCTTCTCCCACATCAGTGGAGTTGCCAGCCTTCAGAGCGAGGCCAGAGTGTGCGGGAGACGACTGTCTCAGCACCTGGTCCATGCCTTCAGAGCTCACTCTCAGACCACATCAGGATGAGTAGGAATCAAAGGCAAACCCCATTTCTCTTGTTACCATTCCCACAGTACCACTACCACAACTTCCTCCCCTGAAACCAATCAAAATCCCCATCCACAGTAAACAATCAAGTCCCAGCTGACAGGAGAGGAATGAGAGAAGCCTCTCTTTGTGTGCATACGTTACTTGGAGAGGAACTCGGACGCCATGGTGATGAGGAGCCATAAAGGAACCTCCATCGATAGCTCTGTTCCTGCTGTCATGTCCCTGTACTCCCCTCACCCACCTGCCGCACAGCGCCACCCTTTCCTCCAATCTCTGTCCAACTTCCCTGACCCTGGAGTATGTCACTTCACCTGCCAGCTCCCTCTCCCTGCAGTCTCCATCCTAGTTCTCTGCTTAGCTACACCCTTCCCCCGCACTCATCCATCTAGGTGTTTATGTCCTTCACTGTCCTACCTCCTATCGCTCACTGCACTTCTGTCTCCATCCCCCGCTGGCCCCATATCTAGTCACCCCACTCCTCATCTCTCCATCACTCCTCTGTTCCACCTGACCTCTGGGCTCTCCTACCTACCTCTACCTCAGTCTGGCTCGTGACACTCCTCCACTCTTCCCCCTACTCTGCTGGCCTCACTCCTGAAGCTGGGCACTCTGCTACTCCCCTCTCCTGGGCACAGCTCCATTACTTTACGTGGTGGTGAAACGTGTTACAGTATATGGTAGGCTTGCAAGGAATGGATAATAGATCACCTCTTTCAGGGTCCCCTGTAACCGCTCTTGCTTGAGGAGGCTGTCCAGGGATTGCAGAATGAGATAGGATATGGGATTGAAAGGCATCTGGATGGCAGGCACACACTCCTGCTCAGACGCCAGATGGTGGACACAAAGTCAGGCCAGATGATGGGCAGGCCACTAAGAAGGACTTGGGATGGAGACAGCAAGGATCTGGAGTCTCCACTGATGTGCCAAGCAAGATGCTACATGAGTGTAACCTGCCCATCAAAATTCTTCTTTCAAGCTGGATAAGGAACAATAACCTCTGCTCTGGGGCCAAACCTGTAGAAAGCAAACATACTTCTGGATTATAATGCTAGCTCTGAGAGGGAGTCTTGTATAGTGGTTAGAGCAGGAGGCAACTGGGAGTCAGGGCTCCTGGGTTCCAGCTCTAACTTTCTGTGAGACTTTGGGCAAGTCATTTACCCTCTCAGTTTAGTAACAGTGGCCTGTCTGAGTCTTAATGAACTGTTTACAAAGTGCTTTGAGATCTTGGACAAAAAGCCTGTGCGAGGAATAATTCTGCTGGTGAGACAGTAGCCCATACTAGCCTATTGTTCCCCAAAGAAAGCACCTTCTCTGCGCCCTTTCAGAGATTTCACTGCAGGCCTTTCCCCCCCTTTTTCTTTAACATATAATATTCGTTTCATAGCACTTAGTGCCCCTGTTACTGTAACAACTAAAAAAAGGACATTTTTAATCATCACATATTAATATTTCATGCTTCCACTAATTGCATTCTCGCGATGTGAGCATTACACGGCGTATGCAGATTAAATCCAGCACTTTATCAGCCACATTGGCTTTGGTTCTTTCTACGGGGGTTGGGGGGTGGGGTGTACAGCTCTCCAGAAAGCATCTACATTGTGCAGCATCTTATCAAGCTGTTCTATTTTTGATATGTTGAGTAAAAGGCCAAGGAGAGTCCTGGCTTGAAAAAGAGCAGAGGGTCTTGGTGATATGTCTGATTTATGGGGACGAGGGGTGCAGGGGGGTGCTGCAGCACTCCCAGGTTTTATGCGGGGCTCCGCTGCTGGCCTTGCACCCACCCCCAGCTGTGGCCCCAGCCTCAGCCCTCTTATCCCTGTCCGGGTTCCCGCCTCCCGGAGACAAAGCCCTGCTCCCAGCCCCAGCTCGGAGGGGCAGGGGGGGTGGAGGGTGGGCAGCGGACAGGGATAAGGGGGGTGGCTTTTAGCACCCCCACTATTAAAAGTGTTCCAGCTAGGGTTGACAATTTTGGTAGGACGAATTCCTGGAGATTTCATTAAAACATAATCTTTAATTAAAGATTAATCTTTAATTCCTTGAGACTCCAGGACAATCCTGGTGGGTTGGCAACCCTAGTTCCAGTGGTCTGATTAGAAAGGTGCATGCTGCCGAGACTGACTCTATATGACGATTATAATGGTGACAATTGTATTCATGGCATGTTACATTACCACAGCCATTATACCGATCTACAGCACAACGAAGGCTGCAACATGCTCGACTTGAGTTAAAAAAAAAAGGCGAAGAAAAAGAAAAGAAACAAAAGGGTGAAACGAACTTCCTGTCATAATACCTGTCAGTTACACAGGCATGCTTCATCTGTAGAGATCAGAGTGCGTCTCAAAGGCAGGCAAGTACCTCTATCCCCCTGTTCCAGGTGGGGAAACTGAGCCACAAAATGGGGAAGTGACTTGTCCAACTTCACACAGCAAACCTGTGGCAGAGCCTGGGACAAGATGTGCATCTCTCAGCAGGATGCCCAGTCCACGGGGCCTTGCCATCCCCCACGGACTGGAATGTGCAAAGCATATGCAGGCTTTGTGGAACAGGCTTACAAATATCCCCATCTAGATCTTGCTCCCTTTCTAGTGGTTGAGGGGAGGATGGTAGGTCCACTGCCCCTCCACTGTCCCTGTGGTCCCTTCAGGTGTTATCTCACCCATCTGTCTCCCCTTATGAGCTCCAGAGTCTCTCTTGCATCTTCAGGACTCCCTTTCTTTCCTGGCCAAGGTTCTGACTTCTATCTTTCCCAATGGTGGGGTGTGAAAGCAGCAAAAAAACAATGTGTGAGCAACCAGGAAAGCACAGACGGCCCCCTGGAATCTTACCTTTCTAGCCATGTCTCAATGTAGAGTTTTCAGACACCAAAGAATTAAACATGTCTTATAACTGGTTCTCTGACTCAGAAACGCACCTAAGGAGACTGGAGGCAGTCAATAAAGCAAACGCTGGAAGCATGTACTTCCATGGCTTTGGCTCGACCAGAATTTAAAGGCGTAATGTTAGATCGTGCGAGCTAGTTCAATCTAACGAACACCTTCTCAATCTGTAATCAGAACACAGCATATTGTACTGCTGCCCAAGTCCACTAGTCGACATAAAGCCTGCATGAGCCTTGGCTCTAACTTGATCAGCTTAGCATATCGTGCCTTGTTTTAGAGTTTGAGAAAGCCGCATTGCCCACCCAAAGCATTACACATAACGAGGCAACCCCCCCAAAATCATGAACTTGGCTTAAAAATCACAAGTTTTTAAAAATGAAGACATGTTGGGCCTTTCCCTCCCCCCCGCCTTCTGGGTTTTGTGGTTCTAGGGGGGTCACATTTTCCAGCTTTCCCCCACAATCAAGAGGCTACGAACACCCTTTTCCAAAATGAAAATTTGAGAGTCACATGACCCTGGGGGCTGGGGCTTCAAGAGAAACACCAAATATTGCAGGACTCACAGTACAATTGTGAGAGTCGAGAACACTGAGACTGTTAGGTCGAGCTAGTTACTGTGTTCTAACATCACACCACTATATCCTAGTTAAAAAAAAAAAAGTGTGTGTGTGTCCTATAAATACCGTAATCACTTTAAAATAGTACCTACCTGGGAGATCATTAATGTAGGGGAATATTTATTTCCCTTTGTAATTATATTGAATTAAAAGGAAGTTTATACTGGAAACATCTGCCCCATATTAAGTCACCGGAGTGAAGATCTTTATCTTTTTTAAACTCCCTCCTGAAGAGCAGAATTTCTTTAATGCCTTTTTAAACATCTGTTTGCTCACATGCCATTTGACCTGTGGTTTAACACTGACACAACCACTGTGAAATACAACAGAGTAATGTCATTCATAATCAATTCAAGCAACATAAGGCTCCATTCAGTACTCAGCTATACTTGTGTATATCAGTGGTAGCTCAGCTGAAGTCAGTGGGGTTACTTTTGATTTACACTAGTATAATGGAGAACAGAACTTGCCCCATGGGGGGGAACTTCGGTTCTAATGCCAAGACTGGTTAAAGAAACATCAATATTCAGAGGAAAATTGCCACTGTGAACCATTTCCCTTGGTTGGGAAGTAGGTTTAGTCATTCCCCAAACTCCTGTTTCAGGAGGTAGTGAGAAGAGTTAACAATCTTGTCAGTCCTGGAGACTTTATCATGAATCTCACTTATTTGGCCTTTCTCTTAAAGCACCAGCTCTTGGAGTCATGTGATTAATGGAGACTTTCAGCTTTCATCTAACCCCCCCCCCCAATAAATTTCTAGCCCTTGTGGTTGCAGAGAAAAGCTCAAAGATGTGACCCTGAAAAGCTCAAAAGCCAGAAGACAAACAAAAATAACCTCATATTTCTTATTTTTGAAATTCTCATGCTGTTTAAACCAGTCTCCTGATTTTTGATTGCTTGGGGTTGGCAACACTGTGACATTTCTGCCAATTAAAATGTTACCAAAACCAGCCTTTTACAGGCCCTTGAAACCTGATGCCTGACAAACTAAAGACAGCTTTCAGGAAGGGTTTTAAAATAAAACAATATAGTGCCCCATTGCTACCAGCCGCCAGAGGTTTGCTGGCAAAAGCGTCATTCTTCTCCAGCACTGTACATCTCTCCACGTCTAGCAGTGGCTCAGAAGCAAGTATACCTGTGTACTCTGGTCTGGCCCGTTCTGTTAATATGGCAATGCTTGTTGTGTTAAGACAGAGGCAGTAGGATCTGCCAATGACCTGACCACATTTAACCCAGGTCAATAAGTTGAGAGAATGCTACCAAAGCGGTCAGATGCATCTTTCAGGAGCTCCAGGTACCTGGGATGTGGTCGGTTCCTTACTAATTGCAAGGAGTGGCACAATGATGAATTGGGCCTCAAGGGTTTTCACTTCAACCGTGCCTGATCTGGGCTGCTGGAAATCCTGTCCCAGCACATTAACTCTCTGTCTGCCGGACCAATAGGCCAGACATCCTCCTGATGCATGCATTTATTTCGTCTGGCTTAAGACACCTGCCTCACACAAACAGCACATTAAAATAGAAGGATCCTCCATCCTATCTGAAAAAAAAATACAGTCACATTGTCTATGTTACAGCCAGTGCTAGAGTAGCAGGCTTCATTAGGGGAAGAGAGAGGGTGGGAGTCCACACCCCCATAAAATGGAGCCCCCTCCCATTGCCTCCCTGCTCTCTAATCCTGATCCTGGGACTGACACTCCCCATAGATTTCATGCCCAATTAAATACATCAGAATGAAGCTTGTTCACCAAGGCCAGGGCTGAAAAAATTAACATGAGATTAATTAGCTTTGCATCCCCTAAAGGTCAAGGAGCTCTGGCATCATCACTTACTCTCCTGGCTCAGGGAAGCAGCCAGAGTAATTAGCAACATCGAGCAGGCTCTCGGAGCTCTCCTATTGCACCCCTCTGCCAGGGGAGAGGCAACATGGCCAGGCGGCACGCATCCTCGGCCCAGAAAGGGCCGTGACCAGCTCTCCAAAGCACACGAACTTCCCTTGACAAAGTGACTCAGCCAACGGTGCTTTACATCTCTGACAGATTAGAATAGGGGTGCTTGAAACAATGCCATGGTCACTGCTGTCACTACCATGCAGGAATCCCTTACAAATATTGATATTCAATTCAGTCACAGCCTACGGCCAGAGCTGGTTTACTAGATAAGCTATTTTTCCTTCCTGCTGTAAGTGCTTTGCTTCACAGATTAGCTGTTTAATTGAGAGCCAGGTGTCTAAGGCCCCAGAGGACTCAATCTTAGTGATGAACTGTCAGTGAAGAAAAGGCAAAAAAAAAAAAATCCACTTCTCCCTGATTACATAAGGCTCTCCTTATTTCAGTGCAAGGACGGCACATAGCCAGGCTGTTACTGCCTCCTTATCGCAGTTGTTCACAAAGGCCAAACATGAGTTTTCATCCTGTACCTCGGCTCGGTTTGGTAACAAGTTTCCCACAACTTGGTTTCTCTGAGAATTAAAAAAAACAAAATAAAAGCCCCTCACAGAGGAAGACTGGGTGGGTTCCGCAGTCATCAAACCCCTCTGCTCGCGATCAGCCGCTCATGCTCTACAACACATGCCCAGTTCTACTCTCTGAGGTACCACTTCTGCGGAAGCCTCAGAAAGGCTTCCAAGGGCAGAATTTAGCCCAAAGAGTGTTCCAGGTAGCATGAAAGCATCATCTTTGGACAGATGGCTGCTGTAGTATCTCCAGCTTACCTGGAAGAAGCAATAGACACCAAGCTTTCTGCAGCAGGTTAGTCTTAATTGTTATAGCAGAGGATGGAGAGCCAGGACTCCTGAGTTCTATACCCAGCTCTCCCTCTGATTCAGTGTGTGACCTTATTCAGGTCGCTGAATTTCTGCATCTCAGTTCAGCTGGCTGCAAAAGGGGGATACTGTTACGTACTGACTAAAGGGTGGGAGGTCCTAGAGAAGTGCATAGTAGTATTATCTTGTGAAAAAGCTTGCTGTGGTCAAAATCCCTATCCAGGTTTGCAGACTCTAGAGTTTGGGGCAGTTTTGAGAAATATTCAGAGTTCTGCAACTTTTCTAGGCTGAGTCTCCAGACTCTACCATGGAATCTCTCAGCCCATCAGCCAGGCTGTTGCTTGCCCCCTCCAGAAGAAGGCAACCTTTTCAAGGAAAAATATGAAGGGATTCCAGATAAATCACTGAGAGCCATAATCTAGCCTGGCTTCTTGATTTGGCATCACAATATTGTCAGTTTTAATGATCTAGTTACTCCATAGGATGATGCCAGTTGGCAGGGCCTATGTCAGAGTCCCAGGTGCCTCTCAAAAGCCTATAAACAAGTGGTTTGTTAATAAAAGATGGAAAGCAGATTTGCTACTCAAAGACTTTCATTTGGATGAGGGAAAGTTTGTGAACTCAACTGCTTTTGCCCTTAAAGGTCACTTTTTCATCAAGGGTTTCCAAGAGGGACAAGAAGAGCCAGCAGGTGTTCTCCATCTCTGGTCCCAGTGATTCTGCAAACCAATAGACTGAGATTACTTGCTTTGCCACGGGCGGTCGTATTATCAAGAGGGGATTGTGTTTTGTGGTGGGGAAATTTGTGTAAAACAAGGCTCAAGCGCTGGAGACTCTGAGAACACACGAAAGCATAGAGCAGACTGGGAGCTGACCTCAGGTTGACGAAGATTGACTCTAGTCTGCCAGAAGGCTTGTTGGGGTCAACAAACCTACTGTGACTCACCAAAGATGCCATTTTCCTTTGATGTCACTCCTGGTACCATCCAGGAAATTGTATTTCCAAATTGGTTCCCCTCATTGACCAGTCTGCATGCCCAGTGACCCAATGAGAACATCACTCTTGGAGGCGTCGCTTTCAGTGCCAGCACTCCTGAGCAGGATGTTAGAGGACATGGCACCAATAGGCTTTGCTGTGGGGTCACGGTGCCTTTGGTCTGCTGTACCATCCAAATGCTTCAACACCAGCAGTGTGCAGGCTGGAAGAGCCCCACCCAATATGAACTGTGAGTGGCAAGGCTAGGGACTCTCGTATGAAATTATTCCAAATGCACTTATCTGTCCAACTTGGGTTAGTTCTACTTTAACTCCCTCATGCTACAAGGGACAAAACACACTTCAAGTGCTGCCCCACACATCCGCTATATCCCTTCTGCTGTCCCAATATTCAGCTTTTGCATATACGGCCATTTCCTTGCGTCCAGCTACTATGTCAGAGCACTCTGTCCAGCTCATGAAGTCATCAGGAAATGAACTAGCCAGAGTTTTTAGAAAGAGAAAGAAAATCTAGCTATATGACAGCGTGACTTTACTAATCACACACACACGCACAACAAGGGGACTTTTCTGATTACACACACATACACACAGAAACACACACAAACATGACTGGGGAACTTTTTTGATTACACACACAACAGGTGGACTTTTCTGATTACACACACACACATGACAGGGAGCCTGTTCTGATTTCACACACATACATGACAGGGGGACTTTACTAATCACACACACACATGACAGGTGGACTTTTCTGATTACATACACACACACCAGGGGGACTTTTCTGGTTACACGCACACACACACACACAGAAAATCCCATCTAGCTCTGGTACCGATCATTCCTCCCAGGAGAGCTCAGAGAGATATGTGGAGTGATTCTCCGAAGATTGCAGCCAAGTTCCAAAGCTTTGGTTTAATAACTAAAACAAACACTGCAATCTTTTTAATAACTCAGTCCACAACTGTTCCTTCTCAGAAAGCTGGAGGGTCTCGGCATCTCTCCCAGAAGATGGAAAGACCCTTCTCGCTCTGGTGTAGTTCAATAACTAGAACAAACCAGAACTACAGAACAGTGTAAAATAGTCCGATGGGCATTTGGGAAAGTGGCTCTGATGTACTCATCGGCTTCCTAGGGAGAGGTTATTGGAGGACTTAGAAGTTATTACAAAATGGAAGAAAACAAAGATGTCAGAGTTATTAAACTAATTCTGTGAAACTGTTTTTGCCTTTTGAGGAATCTTAAATACCTCAAACAAGTTGGAAATAAACTAAAGTTTAAGGCAAAAGACACTATTTGCTGGGTCCATTGACTGGTCTGTTGCAAACCAGCAGGTTCCCACTGCAGAGCCTGCTCTGTGGCGCTCACATGCTGGCCAGTTAGGAAGGGGAGATTTTATGTGGCAAACAAGGACACTAAAATGTATCTTGATGGTCAGATGTGATCCATTGAATTTTAAAATTAGGTGATTGGTTGCCCTCATTTGTAGTGCAGGGGCGCAGCTCACGGAGATTAGAGTCCTCTCTGACAGGGTGCCTGGATTCTGCTGAGTAATTACAGTGGGCTAAGTCTTGGCACTCTCTTCCATGAGAGTAAATAGTGCATTGGCAACCTGCTCCTGCATATGGTGGCTCTGCAATGGCTTATCCTGTGGCCAGTCAAGCTGCAGTGGAAGAAGGTTTGGAGTGACTCCAATGAGGACCTGCATAGCTGCTGAAATGAACTGGGAAACACGCAAATATCTACCATCTATGGCAGTGGGAGCAGTCAGAGGCTGTATCTCCATGCCAGGAGGCAGGTCCCAGCAGCTTCATAACAGCTACATGGCTGCTGCCATGGAAAGGCCTCAAGGATTTCATTTCTCCTCCATGAGCATGCAGGTTCTGAGGCCTCTGCTCTGGGGCTGGTGGGGAATTTCCCATGGTTGTTACTGTCTGTTAGACATGCCTGCAGAATAATTCCTATAATACCTGCTAAGATCATCCTAGGTATTCTGCAAGATCACGTTTCTTCTCTGTAGTTATGGTGTGTATATAGGGGGAACTGGGTGGGAATTTTTCGATTAAACTTTTTTTCATCAAAAGATGCAGATTTGTCAAAACCGAAACGGTTCACAAAATGAATCTCCTGACTCACAAAACTAATTTCCCAAATCGAAAAACTTCTGGAAAAAAAAAGTTTGAAATTGTTGAAACATTTCATTTTGACGCTCTTAAAACAAAAAATTCCACTTCTAATCCGAGCTCTCAGTAACCCAGGGCAAGTTACATCATCTCTCTGCTTCTCAGTTTCCCTAGCTGTAAAATGGCAATACTGACCTCCTTTATAAAGCTCCCTGAGACCTGCTGATAGAACATGCTGTCTAACAGTGAGGTATTATTACCTATCAAATACAGGTATTTGTATTCCAATTACAGTAAGAAAGTGTAGGGGCAAGGTTGCGGAAGATTGACGAGGAGCTAAGTGGCGGACCGCATATGTGACTGAATGTAACCGGAGGATGCAGGCAGTTCAAAGAACTTTGTCCGACAGACCCTGCCAAAATATAGTTTAGCATAGTTCAGCATATTTTTTGCCTGTAAACAAGCCAGTTTATATAACAAGCATAAATCATGAATGTAACGAATGTAACCAGCTGTTAACCCCATGTAACCTTGAGATAAGCGCGGAGAATATAACACCGCAGAGGACTCCCCCGCAGCAGAGTCCTGCCTGGTCAGCTGTCCCGGACGGCCAGAGTCCCCTGCAGCCCCTCCGTGCGCCCTAGGGACTCCCCGTGCAGATTGGAGCGTAAAGTCTTCCTTCATAAAGCGTAGCTTGCTATTCTTAGGCCTGGGTGTCATCCTTTCGCTGGTATCTCCCCCGCCCTTGCGGGCACAGAAAGAAAGGAAGGTCTAGTGATTAGACTGCTGGCCTGGCACTCAGGAGACCCAAGTTCAATCCCTTGCTCTGTCACAGGTTTTCTCTATGACATTGGGCAGGTCACTTAGCCTCTCTGTGTCACAGTTCCCCATCTCTACTAGGGGGATCAGAGCACTGTCCTCCTGCACAGGTGTGTTGTGTGGATAAATGCATTAAAGATTGTGAAGTGCTCAGATGAAGGGAGCCCTAAAAGTACCATTGGTAGATCCAGAGTTTCCCAGCTGAGATCACAGCCCCTTTATGGTAACACACACATTGTAACAGTTGGGATCCCTAAGGCTATTTCTATACAGCATAAAAAGACCTGTGGCAGCTAATCTCAGAGCCGGGGTCAACTGACTTGCGCTTGTGGGACTCATACTGTAGGGCTAAAAGAAGCAGTATAGATGTTTGGGCTGGGCCCTGGCCTCCAAAACCTCCCTTCTCCCCAGAGTTTAGAGCCCAGGTCCAGCCCAAGCCTGAACGTCTATACTCAGATTTTTAGCCCCACACATGAGCCCCAGGAGCCTCAGTTAGTTGACCTACACTCTGACACTCATTGTTGCAGGGGGTTTTTTGTTTGTTTTTTGGTCGGGTTTTTTTGCTGTTTAGATGTGCCCTCAAAGCTTTCAGACAACTATCCACAATGACTCCAAGATCTTTCTTGAGTGGCAACAGCTAATTGAGATCCCATCATATTGTATGTATAGCTGAGATTATTTTTTCCAGTGTGCATTACTTTGCAGTTATCAATATTGAATTTCATCTGCCATTTTGTTGCCTAGTCACCCAGTTTTCTGAGATCCCTTTCTAAGTCTATGCAGTCAGGTTTGGACTTAACTGTCCTGGGTAGTTTTGTATTGTCTGCAAATCTTGCCACCCCACTGTTCACCCCTTTTCCAGATCATTTATGAATCCAGTAGAACATCAGAGTTATGAACACCAGAGTTACAAATTGACAGTCAACCACACCCCGCACTGGGAACTAGAAGTACACAATCAGGCAGCAGCAGAAACAACAACAAAAGCAAATACAGCACAGTACTGCGTTAAACGTAAACTACCAAACAAATAAAGGGAAAGCAGCATTTTTCTTCTGCATAGTAAAGTTTTAAAGCTGTATTAAGTCAATGTTCAGTTGTAAACTTTGAAAGAACAACCATAACATTTTGTTCAAAGTTACAAACATTTCAGAGTTACGAACAACCTCCATTCCCGAGGTGTTGATAACTCTGAGGTTCTAATGCAGGGATCGGCAACCTTTTGCACGCGGCCTATCAGGGAAATCCGCTGGTGGGCCGAGACGGTTTGTTTACCTGCAGCATCCGCAGGTTCGGCCACTTGCAACTCCCACTGGCTGCGGTTCGCCGTTCCAGGCCAATGGGGGCTGCGGGAAGCGGTGGCCAGCACATCCCTTGGCCCGCGCTGCTTCCCACAGCCGCCATTGGCCTGGAATGGCGAACCGCAGCCAGTGGGAGCTGCGATTGGCTGAACCTGTGGACGCTGCAGGTAAACAAACTGTCCCGGCCCGCCAGCGGATTTCCCTGACGGGCTGCGTGCCAAAGGTTGCCGATTCCTGTTCTACTGTATGTTCAACAGCAATGGTCCTGGAACAGATCCTTGGGCGACACCCTTCTCCTTTGTGAAAACTAACCATTTATTCCTACCCATTGTTTCCTGACTTTTAACCAGTTATTGATCCATGAGAGGACCTTCCCTCTTATCCCAGCACGACTTAGTTTACTTAAGAGCCTTTGGTGAGGGACCTTGTGAAAGACTGTCTGAAAATCCAGCTACACTATATTAACTGCATCACCCTTGTCCACATGCTTGCTGACACCCTCAAAGAATTCTAATAGATTGGTGACATGGTGTGCGTATACATGTGTGCGTATGTATGTACTTGATTCCTATGGGTATATTCTTGTTGGATGGGTTGTGTGTATATTCTCTATCTAATGTTAATCTTGTTCTGGAATACTGGAGAAAAGATCAGCTAATGGCAGGGTGTGATCTGTTATCCTCTGTCTTCCGACTGCACAGCAGAGCTGACGGAACACTCAACTTTCACTGAAGAAATTGCTTACATGTCCCATTAAGGATGCTTCCATTTGCCCAAAGACTTTAAGGGAAGACTTACAAACGAATCTCAGTGCACTACAGGTTCAGAGTAAACTTCCCAGTGGTTCTAAACAGGGCTGGGGTAAAGGCATAAGAAGTCCTGGTTAATGGAGATTTAGGAAATGAAACTAGAAGTTTGCACAGCTTTTACTGCACTCTAAGTTACCTGTCTGAAGCACAGAGTAAAGGCCTATTGTGACCTAATCCATTTTCCCACCTATATCATAGATTCATAGATACTAAGGCCAGAAGGGACCATTATGATCATCTAGTCCGACCTCCTGCACAACGCAGGCCACAGAATCTCACCCACTCATCTTGGGTATAACAAAATACCATTAACAGTTGAGCTGGGCAAAATGTTATGACCAAAACTTTTTGATAAAAAATGTGGATTCGGTGACACCAAAACGTTTATATCCCTGGAAGGGTCATTAAGGCTCAGTGTGTTAATTAACATTACAACAAGGAGCTCTCCAGATCTAAAGGAATTGTCTTCTTTTCTGTGTCTAGCTTTTATTGCTTTATTTTTTCACCTTTCCTTCCAAGGCTGAGCTGAGCTAACAATCAGATTATTAATTATATTATATTGTATTATTATTACTATTATTATTATCAATGTGATCTCTTTGAAAGCAGCCCAGAAAACTCCAATCAAAGAGAGTGAATTGATTTTCCAAACGGATAGGCACATGAATTCAAGTTTTCATTTCACCAGGCCACAATTATGATTTAATTTCTCTATTTCTAATTTGTCAAAAAGTTTTTGCAATGAAAAATGGTTTTTTGACAAAAGTTAAATTAAAATTAGTTTTTGACTGACATTTTTGATGACAAAATTTAAAAGGAAATGAATTTCAAAAACAAATTAATTTAGTTTTCCCCTTTCTTTCTCTTGACCATTTTTTAAAAAACTTTTTAACACTTAAAGTAAAAAAAAAGCAGGGGGAACCCAAAATGAAAGAAAATTTCTAAATTTGAAATAAAATGAAATGAAAACTTTTGTTTCACTTAAAATTTTCTTGCTAGAAAAATTTGTGGAAATTTAAAATGAAAGGAGAAAATTTAATTTCCTTCAAAATTGTTTGTGAAAATTAAAATGAAAGCTTTAGACCAGCCCTAAACAAAACAGACATACCAAAACCAATCGACATGGGGAATGCGCTAGGAGGACATTCCTGCTCTTTGTATAGGTCCATTGCTTTTAAGACCCCAGCCAACACTTATTTCTTTGAATCAGTTTCCTAAACTCCTGCTTGTTCTTGACCTATTTAGTCACATGTTTGGGGTCTGATCCTGAAGGCTTGTCTACATGGAGAGTTAGTAGACGACAAACCAGGGGATGAATCTACCAAGGACCAGCTTGCCATGAACTAACTGGCTGTGTGGACCATGCTGATGTGCACTAAGTACGACAGTACACTTTGAGGCGCTGCTCTTTCAAATGTCAAAGCACATTATGGAACTCTGAGTGCATGGCATCAGGGCCTGCACACACAGTTAGCGTGTGGCCATCTAGTGCTTTGGAAATTCACACCCTCGCTTGCCACTCACTAAGTCTCTGTGTAGACAAGTCCCAAGTACTTGCATTCTCACTGACGTCAGTTTGAGTTGTGGGTACTCAGCACCTCACAGGATCAGGCCCCTGACAATCTTCTCCTCCACTGTTCACCTTATGCTGCAAGGGGCTAAACAGATTTTTTTTTATTTTAACTTAAAAAACATAATTTCACTATGAGCAATCCAGCTGATCCTTTACAAACATGGGTAGCAAAGTGCCTAAATGTTAGTCATTGCAATGCTAAGCCTAAATCCCCTTTGTAGATACTGCTCTGGGTATCTTTCACTGTATCATGGCTACAATGGGTGGGGGTGGGGGAGGGGGGACTTAAAGATACAAGGTAAACTCCTGAGAAAACTCCCATTGACTTCAATAGGTCCAGCATTTTGTCAGCAATGCAGGGCCAGGTTCTACTCTCAATTAAACTGCTTAAGACCTGCAGTACTCCAGTGAAGTCACTGGTGTTATTCTGGATTTTCACCAGTGGAACTGAGAGCTGAATCTGGCACACAAAGCTCAGTTGCCAAACTTGGATGACTAAATTAGGGCTCCCATTTCTGTATTTGAGTGCTCACATGATCACATAGGTACCTCATTCAAGCCTTGATGGCTTAGGGGCATGGCTTACACTGCCAGAAGTCTGAGGTTTAACTTATGTGAAGCCATCATGGCAGTAATGGAAATTATGGGATCTTTGGAGATCAGGATAGATTAATTTATGATCCTTTCTAGTCTTAAAATCTATGAAACTGAGCTCCTAAGTGCCAATGTGAGTGATTAATTAAATACCAATGTTTGAAAATGGGCCCACAGACTGTATTGGCGCTTCATGAGTCTGCTTTTTGAGTTTCATATTAAAATTCTTCTAGGCCCCTTACAAAAAACAAAACACCATACAAAATGCAAAGTTGGATTCATCCTTTGACTTCAGAGAATGCAACAAATAGACTTTTGAATACTCTGCTCCTAATCACCTTCAAAATCTCTCTTGAATGGGCTAATGTCCTTTTTGACAGAGGCAAAATAAATATTAAAGGTCAACTGAATCAACTAAACCTGTTTGGGGAGCACTTTCATACTTGGAATCCCATGGGTAACATTTAGGTTATGGGGAATGGGCACATGGGGAAAAAAATCTTTGGCGGAAAGAATCTTTAAAAGAAAGAAAATGGAAAAGAAACAGCAATTAAACAGAATGTCATCTGTAATCCCATTGGTGCAAAAACTAATGATTACCTACCGGTCAATGGCACATGTATTAATCTAATTAAATCCTTTGGTACAGCAGTTTGTAGCCAGCTCATTAGAACACTACCAGGATGATCATTAATGACCGGCCATGACTGATTTCTTGAGAATTGAACTTTAATTCTTTATCATTCACATCCTAACAGGAAAACATGATGCTCCAGTCCCCTGTCTCCCTCTCACATCCACCCTGCAGAAAGCTTCTCATCAGCTGCCTATTGACTTGAGGGTAGCTAATGAAGAAACCCTCAGAAGCGCTAATGCTGTTTTAACTACAAATGATTTATTTAAGAGGAAAATGAAATTTCCACCAAGTGAACTTTCGGGGAAATTTCTCAGTTGTGCAACAAATTGGCACCTATATTTTTGAAATGGATCCAGTGCTGGCAAAAGGGGCCATGTCGTCAGCTTTGGAGAATTAACTCCTGCTTTTTCCACACAGCAGGTACAGCACAGACTAGCCTGCATTGATGCAAGGGTCATCCTGCTTTGCCCACCAGTATGCTTCCACCATGTCCTGGAGCAATCACATCTGGGAGTTCATGAGCAGTTCAGCCTGCCTGCCCCATTCAGTCCTTGGTGTGCCTTTGTGGATATCTATCCGCTATGGACTGGACAACTCCAGCTAACTTCACACAGGCCGGAGAACAAATGCCAGATTTTTCTCGCCTTGTGTCCCGGGCAATGTCTGAACCAGACTGCTTGTGCTCTTTCTGGACTTGTTCCCTAGCTATCAGAAGGAATGCTGGTGGAGAGTTTCAGAACAGACTAGGAGAGGTAAATACAGTTCTTCCATTCAAAATAACTCATGCCCTGCCCCCACCCACATTGGTGCAGAGTGGATTGCTGACAGACAGCTCTGCTGCTAGCGTACGATGTAGCACGAGGAGCTGCTCTGAGTGAATCCTGGGCGCCTTGCCCCCTCTGGTTGTTGTTTCCCACTTGTAAGTTCCTTGGTGCAACGATGTCTTTATTTTTGTGCTATGTTTGCGCAGCTCCCAGGGCACTGGGGGCCCGGTCCATGACTGGGGCTCCAAGATGCTCCGGTAATACAAATGATAAAAATAGCTGACCCTACCCCCACCACTCTATGTTTCATCCCCTGCCATGGGATTATCCCCCATCCTCTTCTCCTCACTCTGTGCAATGCCACAGAGAGAAGAAGGATGGTCCAGCGGTTAGTGCCCTAGCCTAGCCCTTGGGAGACCTGGGTTCAAATTTCTGTTCTGCCACAGACTTCCTGTGTGACCAAGGGTGAGTTACTTAGCCTCTCTGTACCTCAGGTCCCAGCTCAGAGGAGTGTAAATTGTTAAAGAATGTGAGGTGCTCAGGTACTGTGGTAAGTAGGACCTCAGAAGTATCCAACCTTAGACAGACAGTTTCCTTTCAATGGGTCCTTCCTTCTCTATTGCATTCTGACTTCCTCAGAATGGGTGTATTTCCCTTACACACCTGCCGGTGCCAAGATTACATTCCCCTGCACTGGGCCCTTCACCAATGGCGGAGCTATCCCCTTCAGCACATGCCAATGACAATCCCCTTGCTTCTCCGGGTGGGGAGGTTTCCTTCCTTGTGTATCTTTGCTTGTTCGGTGTCACCCTTTGCCTTCCACAGAGTGTGTGTGTGTGTTTTATTGTCTCTTCTCTTTGGTTGTCACTCGTGCTTGTTTCCTGGCAGGCCCCTTTAAATGGCTCTTGAACCAGGAAAGGGAACAGACCTTTACCAGGAAGCCTTCACTTTTGAAAACATGGCCTTTGAAACCGTTTCTAAATAGCTGCCTCAGAGTGGTGGAAGCCAGCCCAGACAGCTGTGGTGAAAAGCCCACGAAAGAGGTGCTCGCACAAGAGGTCATGTTAATATTTGTGTGTGAGAAACAGTGGGTGTGGGGCAGCCTGACAGGGACTTGAGCACCGCGGGCCATTACTCTTCTGCTAAAGATTCTGCTAGCTAGTGCTTAGCTAGCTAGCTTCCCCAAATAGCCTTACTTAACAGTCCTGGAATTAATCCCTAATAGTCTTATCTGTCTCCTGCTGGCAGGAAGGGGGGTAATTCAGTGCCAGCGCTGCATCAGGTGCAGAGATGGCAGGGGGCATGGCTCATGCAGAGGGTGGGAGGAAACTCAGCTAAAGCAAAGAACTCCCCTTACCCCATTTAAAGCTCTCGAATGAGAGAGTCAACCCTGCAAACACAGGGCCAGATTAGCTGCTTCTTTCCCTAGTGCCCGCCCCCTGCCACGCAATTAGTCCCTGTGCTCTCCTGAGTGAGTGCAGGGGCTGCTCCCTTCTACCACCCCACAGGGGGGAGAAACCATCAAGCCTCCCCCATTCCAGCCTCACCTACCTCCCTGAGGTTCAATGTTGCCCAGGCAGTGCAGTTTCACACCACCACATGAACGTATAATTAAAAAGCTCAGTCTGACCCCCACCCTATTTCCTCTCCCCAGACTCAGCAGCACTGTCAGATCATCTAGCACTATGGGGGAGGGGTGCCCCTCTCGCACCCCACTCCCATAGGACAGCTGGTTCGTCAGTGTGGTGAAATGGAACATGATCACACAGAACAGCAA
Organism: Natator depressus; assembly: GCF_965152275.1. NCBI lineage: Eukaryota > Metazoa > Chordata > Testudines > Cheloniidae > Natator > Natator depressus. The sequence continues at coordinate 26,804,444 of NC_134246.1, forward strand.
ACTTTGAGCTGTGGTGGTGACCTGGGATTGGTTAAGGTGTGTTGCAGGGGGCTTGTTCATATAGAGCTGATAATGAGCTTTGGGCTCTCAACACTAGTTTGTTATTGTAGGGTGACTTGGGAGCACTTTGCAGGTCCTAGTTTAATAATGTATGACTACTCAGGAGTTCTGGGCTGTGCATGCTGTAGGCTTGCTGGTGAGTTCTAGGCTGAGAACTGTAGTCTGTTATTGTAGAGTGTTTAGTCCCAGATAGCAACTGTGAAAAAACGGAACAGGGGGTGGGGGGTAATAGGCACCTATATAAGAAAAAGTCCCCCAAAACAGGACTGTCCCTATAAAAACGGGACATCTGGTCACCCTACAGATACTACGCTGGTGACAATGTTTTTTATTTAGACAAAAGAGCTATGAAGTATTTGTTCGGAAAAGCCCTACATAATCACATGGACTTTTCAAACAAATCCATTATAATAAAACAGTGGATCACATTGTGGGCCGCTGCTGACCTTGACAATGTCCCTTTAAATAACCTGCACTGGGAGTTCACAGGAGGCCTGGTCACTCTTATTTATTTGTTTAGTTTCAAATGCCCTCCTCCCTCTAAGCTTCTAGCACACACTGGGTTACCTGCCAATTCCCTGGCGTATACTGGGACTTCCCAGAGCTCAAGGAGTACAGCAAATCCTCTTTGCCTCTGTTTCCCCTTCCACTCTTTGTCTATTTCCATAATAAGCTCTTCAGAGCAGGGAAGGACTCTCTCCCCCTGCATGGGTATATGCCGTGCCTAGCCCAGACCCAGGACTGGGTCCCCTACATGCTACTGTAATTCAAGTGATAATAACCATTAGGCTTCACATGCTGTTCAAATCTTCCCAGCAGCAGTCGGGCCTTGGTATGTCTCTGTTGATGGCAAAATCTTTCTGCAGAGCTCACTAGAGAAACATGCAGGGTGGCAATTTCCCAGAACTCCCTGGGCCAGAACAGCACCCGTGGGTAGGAGGAGGAGCAATAGTAGGACTGGCTCTCACCTAGTATGAATTCATGCCTGTGCAAGGCAGGAGGCTATAGCGGGGAAGGCATAATAGGCTCCTCTACCACCCCACCAACACAGGCTACTGAGGGGACTGCCCTTCCCAGACGAACCCCGCCATGTTCTGTGCTGCACTGGCCCGCCGCAGGAGGATGTGGTCATCCTCTACTGACAGCATTTCTGCTCTCAGGTCCCTCCAGTGTAGAGTTACCATACGTCCGTATTTTCCCAGACATGTCCAGCTTTTTAGTTCTTAAATCGCCATCCGTGAGGAATTTTTAAATATCTAAAACATCCGGGATTTTGCCACATCAGTCGGGACGTCCTTTGTCCCAATATCGGGGACCGCTCACCTCACCGCACGCACCAAAGTCCCAGGGCTGGCGGCACTTCCTGGGGCAGCTCCCGGCGCCCGCCCGCTGGTAGGAGCCTGCAGTGTGGGCGGCCCCTAGGCACAGAGGCGGAGGGGGTCTCTGCGTGCTGCACCAGCTCCCTCCTGCCCAATCAGAGCTGCAGGGCCGGGCTTGCAGGCGCCGGCAGCGGGCAGAGAGCCCTCCGCCCCAGCCCCCGACCCGACCCTAGGAGGAGCCAGAGGGACCTGCCGGATGCTTCCCGGGAGCCGCCCCAGATAAGCACCACAGGGACTCCCCACCTCGCACCCCGGCAGGTCCCTCTGGCTCTTAGGGTTGGGTCAGGTCTGGTCGGGGGGTGGGGGGGGGCGGAGGGCTCTCTGCGCACAGCCGGTGCCTGCGAGCCCTGCTCCGTGGCTCTGGCAGCTCCTATTGGTGCTTTTCCCGGCCAATGGGAGAACAGAGCTCGCGCTCGTGGCGGGCGCAGCACGTGGAGACCCCTCAGCTACCCCTGATCCTAGAAGCCAGAGGGACCTGCGGCAGGAGGGGTGAGTAGGCAAGCGGGTGCGGGGTGAAGAGGCGAGCGGTGAGCCAGCAGCGGGTGGCGGGGTGAGTAGGCAAGCAGGGGTGGTGGTGGTGAAGAGGCGAGCAGCGAGGGAGCCAGCAGCAGGTGGGGTCCAATGGGGCAGGAAGGGGGTGGAGTTGGGGCGGGGACTTTGGGGAAGGTTTTGGAATGGGGGCGGAGAAGGGGCGGGGAAGGGGTGGAGTTGGGGTGGGGCCAGGGCCAGGGTGGCGTGAGCAAATACCCTCCCCGTGGAGTGTCCTCTTTTTTGAACGTTCAAATATGGTAACCCTACTCCAGCGGAAGCAGCTGTGGACTCTGGGTGGACTCAGCCCACATTGCTTGTGGCCGTTCCTCTTCAGCGGCCAACCAGAGCCTGAGGCCTTGTCTACACAAGGCTTCTTTGCTCCAAACTTCCCACCAGTTCAGCTTCCACAGTGATAGCAATGGACGCGATGATTAAAATGCTGGCAGCCCATTGACAGTAAAGAGAAGCTGAACTGGTGCTTGCAATGGAGGAGAAATTTGGGCAACAGGCTTAGCGTCGGCCCACCTGAGTCCCCCTCTCTGGCTCTGTCGCACCCGAGAGTCCATTGCCGGATAATTTAATCAAGTGGCATCGACACACAGCTGCTAAGGAGATGCTGCCACGGATACTGCTTCCACTGATATAATTGTAGTTATTCATGTCTGTTGTTGTTCCCTAAACAAAAGCACTTCATCTTAATGCTACAGATCCTTTAATATGCAAATGCTGTCTGCTGTTCAGCGCTAAAAAGGCCTGTCTCTTGCTCTGGGTCTGGTTTTATTCATGGTGGCAGCACCTGATGACAGTCCCTATAGTTTAGGGTCATTATTGTTAAGATTCACAAGTCTCTGCTTGATTATTGTTCCGACTCTCTTTTCCACCTTCACATTTCTGAACCAAGGATTTAAGATGAAATTTCACTCCTGGCCAACCTGAAGCCTGGGGGGAAAGTTCTGCGTGAACTAAAGATGGGGGGCAGCTGCCAAAGTCACTCTGTGCACTGCCAGTGGATTTGGCATTGCTGGGTTCACACGTCCCATAACGCTCACCAGCTGGTTCCAGCCATGGCCTCATCACCGTGTATCCCACGTGTTCAAAGATCACAAATCAGGCCCCCCAAAAGCATGAGAATGGCTTACAAATCATAAGTTTTAAAGAACATACTACATTGGGGGATTCTTTTCATTTGCCTTCCATTTTTCTGAGCCTTTAGGGTGCATTCAGGTAACATTTTCAAGCTTTTCTCTTCAATTATGAGGACTAGAAACTTTTTTTTTTTCATAATGAAAGGCTGAGATTCTCACATCTCCAGCAACTGGGGATTTAAGAAAAACGAAAAACAAATCACAAGAATTGGCAACGCTGCAGACTGAGGAGAGTGGTGTAAATATGATCAGCAGCTGGAGGACTGAAAGAGAATTTCCTGGTCCCATGTTGCTGAATGTGGGTGTGTGCTTTGTGTTGTGTGTAATTTCTATGAATTGCTGGGAGGAGGCAGCAGATCTGGTCACTCCCAAAGTCAGAGTATGAGGGCGTGTAGGCTTCCTGGGGGAGGGGGTGCAGATTAGTGTGTGTATGGGGACCATTTAGAAGCAGTGGAGGTGGGGATGACGAAGTCGAGGGAGCCTATGATGGAGTGGTCCACCTCTGACAACGATTGCTGATTGGCTGGAGTTTAGTGTGGATGGGGTTCGGGAGCTATAAAGCTTGGCCCAGCTTTGAAAGAGTTAATCCAGGTTGGGAGCCTGAGTTAGACAGAAGCCTGCTCCAGCTTTGGGAGACTTAGTCAACCTGGTATGGAAGTTGGCATGGAAACCTGACTTAGAGGCCTGCCCAGTCTGAGAGATGTAATCCAGCCTTGGAAGACTTTGTTTAGCTTTTGGGGCTTGGCTTAGGCAGAGGCCTGCTCCAGCTCTGGAAGATTTAGTTGACCTGGGACTAAAGTTAGCCTGGAAGCCTGTCAAAGGGCCACCCCAGCTTGAAAAGATTTTGCTTAGCCTGGGCAAATGCATGTTCTAACCATGTGGCTTTTATGTTAGTCAGGAGTTATATTGTTCATAAGCTGCTATGGGAGTTTCGGGAACTTATTTCCATTCCCAAGGGGCCAAAAATGAAGTATTTTTTCCTAGAATTTTAATGCTCCTGAGGCTTTTCAGCCTCATTCCCCTTCACAGTATCTGAGCCTACAACCCACAGCTGACCTGTGTCAGAGTGCCATGGACAGGCCTTTTCAAAGGGAAGAGGGCTTGTGTGGGGAGTGGGTGACTCCTGGGCCAGCCTCAATCCTCTTTGAGGCTCATAGGTGGTTTAAGGGTTCATAGGTAGTTTAAGTCAGAAGGGAAAATGGGTCTGGTGGGATTATGCTCTCCCTAAATGGAGGGAACCTATCTGCATAATCAATAGAGGAAGAGGAAAAAGCTCTTCAGCCCATTCTGCCTACTCCTTTAGGTGTCTAGTAACCCCGCCTTCCAGCAGACTCCTCTGCTCTTCAAGAAACAAACAGTGTGTCTACTGGGTTCATTTATAGTCTCTGTGTCAGTTGTCTCCCTTGTTCATTTACTCTCTGTATGTGTTACCTGACAAATGAGAGAGTTCTCCCTGGATTTCCTGGGGAGCTTTCATTCCCACATTGGAGATGTAGGCCCCTGCTTTGGGAAACTTGCCGCTGATCTGAAAGTGCATCTATATCCTTCATCAGTGTCCTCACTTCTGAAAATCTCGGCTCAGTAACCTCACTCTGTGTGTGGCCCTGCAGGGTGCCGAGCCACCCTTTGTGGGCTAATTACCCTCAGTTCTCACTGGTGTCCGTGGGAGTAAAGTCATTCCTGTGCCCATGTGCCTGTAGAGTTGGGCTCAAAGTTATTCCTCTTAGTCTGATGGCCCTTGTTTGCTGTGCTAACCCTTGGCTTTTACATTTTTTCAAAACTTTTTTTCTTTATTCTTTACAGTTATCTAGTGACTAACTTTCACAACTACATTAGCCATTGGTAACACTTTCAAAAGCACTCAAGTGATTTAGGTGCCTGAGTCTCCTGACTTAGGCTCCTAAGTCAGTTAGGGATACTGTCTTTTTCCACAGTGTTGTATTTAATCCTTGCCTCTTTCATTTGTTTATATGTGGCCATAACCTGTTGTCTTTTCAATTGTTTTAAACTCTTGCCTCACTTTTCTGTTTAGCCTTGCCCTTTTCTGCTTTATACAGATGCATAAGGTTAAAAATAAGGCCTAATATTCAGAACGACACACATACGAAACTGAGTATCACCACACTTACGTGCACAATCAATGTAGCTGTGCACAAAAGTCACATGGATGTCTCACTGTCAGGTAGGCAGTCTTGCGTGCAAGCCTGATATCTCTGCATACAAATGATGTGCAAATGTGTGTGGCGAGTCTTAATAGCTGAGCTTAGAATCACACCACCCTCCTACTAGTCTTTACTTCCATCTTCCCTAGCAGACGTCTGACTCAAAGCTCATTGAGTCAACTGAGGTTCAATTGGCTTTCGATCAAGCCTTAGATGTATATATATTGTTTGTTGCTTGAATTCCCCAACAATAAAATCCTGCTCTTGATGAGCTCTGTCCTTTCTACAGAGGTGTGGGCTGTGGGTCACCGTTTAGAGCCCCACAAGCCACCTTAGCTTGTGCTAAGGCTTCACTCTGTGAATGGCTGTTCAAATCCCTTTGCTATCCTCCCTATTTCCTCATGGTGTATAGCAAGCATGGTTCCCTCTGGTGCACTAGGTTTCTATACAAAGAGTTAAAGCCACATGCCCCCTTTTTTAATAATATGGAAAGATTAGTAACCCATCATTGTTTGTTGATTATGGTCATTCTTTTCTGTAAATGAAGTTTAAAAGTCATTAAAAGATTTGTCAGCTGTGACTTATGAGCCCTTCTTGCCGTAGGGGAGTAAAGCAATGACAAATTCCCTCCACTGCCACATCATCTGTTATGTGTTAAAAGTTGCAGCATTCCAATTACCGGGGACCCATGGAGTCTGTAAATGAAAAGCAACTCAAATATCCTACACAGTAGCTGTGAACATTAGTCAGAGTTGGCGGGTTTCACTGCTGCGCAGTGTCGGACTGAGAGTGACTTGGTAATAAATAACACTTGCATTCATACAGTAAAGCACCGACTATCCAAGAGTCACACACCACTGGATCAATGTTAATGAAGCATCACATTTACCCTTGATGAGGTAGGTCAGTATAATTATCTCTCTTTTACAGATAGGGAAACTGAGGCATAGAGACGGGCTGGGATTGATGAAAGCCAGACATTGGGTCACTAACAGAACCCAGGCGTCTTGACTTTCCCTTCCCTGCTTTTACCATTTCAGCTTGATTAATCATTGGGAAAAAACACCCATTGGAACAAATTACCATTGAAATAAACTTCCAAAGGAATTTGTGGATTCTCCATCTCTGATGTCTTCAAATCAAAACCAGATGTATTTCTAGAAGGCATGCATTAGTCAAACATGTTACTGAGCTCAATACAGGGCTAACTGGGTGTGCCTGTGTTATATTGGAGGTCAGACTGGACGATCTAATGGTCCTTTCTGGTCTTAACTCTATGAATCTATGGGCTTGTGTACACTGCCATTTAAGTCGATGTAACTTAGTGAAAAAGACACCTCCCTGAGCAATGTGTCTGGTGAAGCTGCGCCGATGTAATGCGGTAGTGTAGACTTGCCCTATGAAACCACTGAGTGATGTTGAACTCTGGCACCCAACATAAATACATTGGTGACACAAGTTCACTTCTACTTAGCTTTGTCATCTCTTCCTGGATTTCATAGACTGTTGGACCAGAAGAGACCATTCTATTCATTCAGTCTGGCCTCCACGTCTCACCACGTGTGATTGTTATTGGTTTACGCATAGCGAGTTGGGAGTTTCCTTTGTAGAGCACTATTTGAATGTCTGACAGTTCTTATGAACCATGAAGTGCCTAATATGAGTGTTCAATAAATGGAAATAACACTGACCATGTTGCAACTATGCTAAGTGCCAGGAAGCTCCCAGGCAGGGTTCTACACTATTTCGCTTTGTGTCACACAGCAACTGGGAAGATGATTCAGGCCAACACCACCTTTGCTGAAAATCCAGGAGGCAGAAAGGGTCAGTCTTTAAATAATTACGGATCCATCCATATCTGACACCTGAAATGCCCAGTACTCATCCTTGAGGTGAATATACCTTGCCAGCCTTGTTGTGTTCCTACTGTGTGCTCTTAGAAAAGCATATTTGGCTTGTGAAATCCAATCAGATATGGCAGTTGGGGCACTGCACCAGCCGAAGGGAGGGAAAGCCTGCTGCTCTCTTAACCATGCACACATTGCATGTCCTACCCCCACTCACATTTACCAGAGCGGTGCCAAAGTCCCCAAATGCTACTCCTCCAAAGAGCCCACACTCCAAGCTGCAGGAAACAAATGAAATACAGATGAAAATGGCCTGCCTGTTCAGAGGAACAAAAGCACATTTGCATGCACAATTGCAGTGGTTGCACGTGCAGCTGAGCAGATAGATGTGTATTTGGTTTGGATGTTTTTGTGCCCCATTACCACAACTACACGTGCAGATTAGACACACACATACGTGTGTGTGGACATTTCTGTAATAGTGCAGTTCCAAAAGGCTTGGGGGTACGGTTTTCATGATACCACTAGAGAGGCTGGAGGAAAAGTGTAGCAGAACAAAAAGCTGCTGCCCTGGAGAAAGTCAGACTATTTTTGTGTAAGCATGGCTGTGAATTCTGCCACCACAGTCTTTGTGGTGCTCAAGGGCATGGAGTGCCGGGTGCCCCGCCTCTGAGGAGAGAAATGAAGAATGGCCTGTAGTTGCAGGAAGAGGAGCCATCACAGTCCTTACAACCTAGGCCTCAAGTGCAAGTCACACTCTCCTGAATGAGGGAGCTGCTGCTGCCTGACACTTCAGGCATCAATGGGACCCTTGCTAGGGAAGGTCCAGAGCTATTAAAGAACAAGTATATCCAGATCTCCGGTCCTCAACATTTCTCTGTACTCATCCGCAGAGATTCTCTCCCTTTCATCCCCTCCGGTCCTCAACATTTCTCTGTACTCATCCGCAGAGATTCTCTCTCTTTCATCCCCCTTAGGGAGAACTGCTCCCCCTGGCTTTTCTTCTGCTTCCCTTGTCCCATAGACCCACTCTCCATATGGCCCCTTTGCTAGCACCTTTCCTGCTCGGCCCAGAGAGCTTGCGCTTGAGGGCCCATCCTGGTATGGTGCGTAGACACAAGGCTCACACCAGCAAACGCCAGGCAGGGCCAGTGAGTGTCCTGTACTTGCCTAGCCAATCAAGAAGTAAAAGCACTGGACATTCCAAAAGCACACGGTGGTAGTAGGGGGGGAAATATCCTGTTAGTGGATCAGCTTATTGAACCAATTACATCATATTAAACTCCAATTTGGCCATCATTTTGCTTAATCTCCTATATGGGAATGTTAATGGCCCATGGAAGTTTACTGCCTATTTGCTTTAATTTTCTGGGTATGACAGCTAAACTTGGTTTCCGAGGTAGCAAAATACGTCCCTGTCCTTGAAAAGAGAGGAAACTCCTTCTGATTTCACCTGAATTCTCTATTCAGCTCCAGCAGGCACTTGCTGTAACTGGGCAAGCTGGCAAAGTCTGAATTCTTTACAACCCATTCCATTAATTTTGCAGTAAAAAGGGGTTTAGGGACAATTCAGGCCCAGTTTAAGGAAAGGCAGCTCCTTTTTCTTTTTTTTTCTTTTTTTGAGGGATTTGTGCTCCTTTGCAACAGAATTGAGTTTGGCCCTTAATGTCTGAGCACATAACACAAACTGAAACCATCTTATTCATTACAGACCTTAATCCTGCGTGACCCTGATTCTGGTTTTATGTACACGCATACAAGGAAGGAACACATTAAAGTAACCAGTTAAACTGGTCCCAAACAGGTGTGAGGTCTGAATCAGTCCCACATACAGAGCTGAGCAATTAATTGATTTTGGGGATGGACGGCTGAACCAAAAAACCTGAAGGAAAAAAATTTAATTTGATTAGAATCAAAAGTGATTTTTTTTGTTTTTTTCTCACTGAAATGAAAAGAAACAAATAAAAACTTTGTTTCAAGCTGAATTAAACATTTTGTTTGACTTGAAACAATTTGTTTTGTATAAACAACGAGGAGTCCTTGTGGGACCTTAGAGGCTAACACATTTTTTGGGAATAAGCTTTCGTGGGCTAGTACCCCCTTCATCAGACGCATGCAGTGGAAAATACAGTAGCAGGTATATATATACACACATATATTTTTTGTTGTTTGTTTCAGGTTGTTTTTGAGTGTTTTCACCCTTTTCATTAAAAAATTAGCTAAATTTCAAATCAAAATGCCATTTCAAAAGGGAATGTTGAAATGCTTCATTTTGAAATGGTTAAAAGGAATCATTTTGACTTTCAATTTTTTCCGCATTGAGGGGTGTGTGTAGGGAGGTGGGGGTGAGGGTGGGTAGCTTTGAAACTATTCACCAAATTTGCAAACAGTTCTGATCGCCTGCAAAATGAATTTTTTGGTGAATTTCCTATTCACCAAAAAAAAAAAAAAAAATCCACCCAGCTCTACCTGTGTGTGTGTGTGTGTGTGTGAGAGAGAGAGAGCGCGCATTGGAGCACAGGGCCTATTTCCAGTGAGTTACTCCAGTTTTACACCAGCCTAAATCTAACTCAATTGAAATCAATGAAGCCAAATCCTCGGCTGATGTAAATCTGCATAGCTCCATTAAAGTCAATGGAGCATTCCAATTTACATCAGCTGGGGATTTGTCGAAGTGGAGTTGTACCAGTGTAAAGATGGAGTAACACCTAGTGAATCAGGCTAGTGTGGGTTGTCACATATATCAGACTATTGTGGCTCCTTAGTTCTTGTGTCTTGCTCTGGCACTGGCTAATACTTGATGCTTCTGATAAAGACAGCACCTGGCTAGTTTGTGCAATGCTTTTCTTCTTGATCCCTGAGGTGAGGGGCTGACATCCCAAAGCATGACGTCCTGATGACCCTTCTCCTATACACCTTCATAACTGCAAACAGTAGCTGGCATACATGTATCCAGCCTTTCGCAAAATCCCCTCCACAACTGGACCTGATCTTTCATGAGCAGACCAGTCTGCTACCAGCTGTATTCCCTGGGATGCAAACATTATCGACCAGTGGCACTTTCACTTTGGAGACCGGCTTGGGTTATTGGGGCATTCAGCTGCTGTTCATTTGCACCACCACGTACAGCAGATTATACTATCACCAAGAACTCCGAGCAGAAGTAGATCTGTCCAGACACAGCCGCTCCAAAATTATTCTTTTTAACAGTAAAAATCATTGGGAAAGCTGAAGAAGAACCATTTCAGGTTTTTAATGCTGAGTTCCCTCTGCCTTGCCTGGAACAGTTTTCTTGCATTATTTTCCTTGTACATGAATGCCTGTGGTCACTCCATTGATCTCCCCTCAGACTGCACTGAGCAGCTCCCAGATGTGCTAAATAGCCAGTCCTTGTGCTGTCACGCCCCCACACAAGACAGATGGCCTGTGCCACCTCCAGTCAGGCTATTCATTAAAACACAAGGCCAGATTCATCCCTGGAGTAAACCTAATGACTGTAGTGGATATACACCGGGGAAGACTTTGGCCCACACTTTCTTCAACTCGTTAGTGTTAGTCTGGCAATACTAAATAAGACAGGTGAGAATTGCCCCGGCTCTGCTCTGCTGGGCAACTTGTAATAACAACACCACTACTGCCATCAGTCAATCTGCAATCTGCAGCACAAGGCCCACAGTCAAATACTTGCTGTTTGATGAACTGAATCCTACACAGCTAAGATGAGGAATTCAAGCTGGTTTATGAAACGTTCATGGTACAATACCGCAGAGTTTCAATCATTCACTTGGTAGTGTGCATAGTTTTTCCATGCTACAAGTCTGGGTGCTGTTCTTACTCCCTTTCTCCTCCCCCACAGACACAGACAGACAGACAGACAGACAGACACACACACACGATACAGATGAATCTAGATCAGTGATTCCCAAACTTGTTCCGCTGCTTGTGCAGGGAAAGCCCCTGGCGGGCCGCGCCCTTTTGTTTACCTGCCGCATCTGCAGGTTCGGCCGATCGCGGCTCCCAGTGGCCGCGGTTCGCTGCTCCAGGCCAATGGAAGCTGCTGGAAGCGGCGGCCAGTACATCCCTCGGCCCGCGCCACTTCCAGCAGCTCCCATTGGCCTGGAGCAGCGAACTGCGGCCACTGGGAGCCGCGATCGGCCGAACCTGCGGACACGGCAGGTAAACAAACTGGCGTGTCCCACTAGGGGCTTTCCCTGCACAAGTGGCGGAACAAGTGTGGGAACCACTGATCTTCTAGACAGACACAAACACTTGTTTTGTTGAGAATCTGAACATGGAAGAGACAAGAAAAGTGCTCTGTGTAACTACTGTCCCCAGACAGAGTCCGACACACTTATCATGTCACCATACGACATATAATTAACCTGGGGAACTTGCTGCTGCAGGATATTATCAATGATTCAATTGTAGGTGGAGAAAGCCAGGGAAATTCCACCATCCTGTATGCCATCTGGCCTCTTCAATGATCAAGATTTGATTTTCTAAACAACAGTAACCCAGAGTCACATGCAGAATTGTGTGCATAATTGTGTACCTAATATATTTGTGGCTGGTTACTGCAAATGAGTGTGTGTACTGAGTGGGAAATGGGATCAGGCAGCTTTTAGTGCAACTACTTCTTTTGGGGATTGGCTAAAGGCTGGTGCAAGTTTGTATCTTGCATGCAGAGACATAGATCATGGATGGCTGTTTATCCGAAATGATCATACCACTAGTGAATGCAGCTCTGCTAGGATCCATCAGATAAAGCTACCTTGAGCCAGAGCCAATCAAGATAGATAAGGATCTAGAACCCACCAAGTGCCCAGTCCAACTCCCTTTGGAGTTGATGGGTGTTTTGCTATTGGGAGCAGGATTGGGCCAGAGATGTGCATGAATCAGAGTTGTCCAGCTTTCACGTTGCTGTAATTCACTGGCCTTCAAGCCTGCTAAGATAGTCTTGTGCTATTTTTATTTTTTTTCCAAAGGAAACATTAATAAGCAGTAGGGTTTATCTTGCAAGCTTTGCAGTTTTTATAAATACTGCTGGGACTGCTGACCTCTCTTTCCTGAGCCGTGAGGAGTAAATATAATTGCAGCTGCTTCCCCTGAAGATATTTAATTTCTTAATTTGCCAGTATGGCTCAGGCACTTCTCCCTTCTCCGTTACTGTCTGACTAGCCAAGCAGGCTATTGAAATTCCAAGGATGTTCAGGGCCTTGAATTAAAGCCATGGATTGCTGAGATGTTGTTGGAGTGAGGAGTAAAATGGCCAGGACACATGACAAAAAAGTTCCAGGCGTGTCATAATCACGGCAGGGAGGCAATTTTGCTCTCATCCTCCTTCCACATTGGTGTTGCGCCTCTGTTTGTTTTCAGCCGTATATAACAAAAATCTCAGCACTCTGCTCTTCAGCAGCATCCTGATTGCAGACCGGCCTCTATAAATAGCTGGAGTCTGATTCATAAAAAGCGTTGGCACCATGATGAAGCGGGTTTTAATTCTCACTTTGCTTGGGAGCAAACTGTGGGAAGCATCTTTCCTTGGCAAAAGGCAGGATGAGAGTTTGGCGCTCATCAATCCAGTGTCCTTCTTGCTTAGTGATGGGGGGCTGGATTCACTGGAGATGGTGGAGGGAGGTGAAAACTGCATCCCTTGAGCCCCACTGAGGATTCTCCCCATGAGAGTGCAGAGAGGGAACCTCTTTCTGTCATCGACCTTGGACAAGTCATTTCCTTTCCCCTGCCTCAGTGTACTCATTTGTACAAAGGGAATGCTTCTCTGGCTCACAAAAGCGTTGGAGGATTCAATCCTGTTTGCAAATTGCCTGGATGAAAGGTGGTGTATAAATGCAAATGATGGCAGCGATATATATAAAGTTCAAGTTAGTTTGACATGATCTATTTTCCATATATATATATATATATATATTAACCAAACTTGCAATCTGAGATATATCTATCTCCCTCAGATTGCAAGTTTGGTTAATAAAGGTAACAATAGTGTTGATGCAGTATGCTTAGACTTTTATACCATGCTGGACTTGCTACTCTCAACATTTTGATTAAGAAACTAGAATGGTACACAATCAAAATGGACCACGTTAAATGGATTAAAAACTGACTGATCATTCTTAAAATGTAATTCTAAATGAGGAATCATCATCCAGCAGGTGTGTTTCTAGTGTGTCCTGCAGGGACTGGTTCTTTGCCCTTCACTATTTATTATTATCAATGGCCTGGAAGAACACAATTACTGTTAGTTTGCAGATGAGACAAGGATTGGGGGAGTGATAACTAATAAAGAGGAGAGATCAATGATACAGAGAGCTCTGGATCACTTGCAGCTGGGTGCAAGCAAACAATATGTGTTTTAATATGGCTAACTGTAAAGGTAGCCATCCAGGAACAGAGAATGTAGGCCATATTTACAGGACGGGGGACACTACTCTGGGAAGCAGAGACTCTGAAAAGGACTTTGGGTAGTCATGGTGGATAATCAGATGAACATAAGCTCCCTGTGTGATGCTGTGGCCAAAAGGGCTAAATAGATCTTTGGGCGTACGAACAGCAGAATATTGGTTAGGGGTAGGGAGGTTTTATTACCTCTGTGTTTGGCACTGGTGCAACTGTTGCTGAAATACTGTGTCCAGTTCTGGTGTCCACAATTCAAGAAAGATTTCGATAAATTAGAGAGGGTTCAAAGAAGAGCCATGAGAATGATTACAGGATCGGAAAACGTCTTACCATGATAGATTCAAGGAGCTCAATTTATTTAGCTTAACAAAGGGATGGTTAAGGGGTGACTTGATCACAATCTGTAAGTGCCTACATGGGAAACAGAAGTTTGATAATACAGAGTTCTTCAATCTAGCAGACAAATATATGAGAAGATCCAATGGCTGGAAGTTGAAGCTAGACAAATTCAGACTAGAAATAAGGTGCAATTTTTGAACAGTGAGGATAATTAACCATTGGAACCACTTACCAAAGGTTTTGGTGGATTCTCCATCATTGGCAATCTTTATAACTAGATTGGATGTTTTTCTGGAAGATCTGCTCTACTTCAAACAGGAATTAATGCAGGGAAGTCGTATGCCTTGTGTTATACAGGTGGTCAGACAAGAAGATCACAATGGCCCCTTCTGGGCTTATAACAGATGAATCTATGAATCTATTCACCCTTCAGTTGTGCATACAAGACCCTCAGATATTGCTCGTTTCCCCCCAGTATCACACTGCTGGATTATCAGGTCCGAAGGAAGTGTTTTCCTTTTGTCAGACTCCATTTCCAGTGATGCCAGTTCAGGTGGCTCAGATGCTAAATGGATCCACTTCAAAGGACTAGATTAATAAGATCCTGGGAGTGCAAAGAGTTCAGCCTATGGGCTGTGGGTGGCACTTTTACCCTCTCAGGTCTGGAAGACTGACTTGAAAATCACTTAACACCTCAGTTTGGTGCTTGAGACCAAATCCTGCAGTCTCTGCTTGGGCAAACCTCCCATCGTGGTCCATGGGCTGTGGCCTGAGCGAGGAGTGCAGATTGGGTGGCTGGATTTCCAGCAGAGCTTTTCAAATTGCCAAGCAGGTTGACTGGGGAGTTTCCACTGGCAAGATCTCCACTGCCCTTCCCAATGCTGGTGCCATTCCGCTCAGCGCCCTGCACAGGACATGCTGAGGCACAATACAACAAAACACAGCAGCATGGATGCAGGGACAGGGACTTGGGCCTATCCCTCATGGTAAACTGTCAGGCAGGCTGCCAGTCGCAGCTTTCCCTTCTTATTTCCTGAGGCTATGCACTGTCCTTTATCCATGCGAGCCAGCCAAACGGAACTGTGCCCCTGCAGTTATTCCTCTCCATTACTTCCAGCTAATGCCCATAAGCCTTTGTGGGGCTGTATCAGGCAGTTGAATCGTGAGCCTTTTAAAACCACCATTTACACAGAAAGGAGTCCCACTGTGCTAGACCCTGTACACACATCATGAGAGACAGCCCTTGCCCCCAAAAGCTGGCAGAATAAACAGACACATCAGACAGACAGTGGGAGGGAAAACAGAGGCTCAGGGTAGATTAAGTGATTTATCCAAGGTCACTCAGCCAGTCAGTAGCAGATTTAGGAATAGAAGCCAAGTTTTCCATCTCTTCATCACCCAGCATCTAATCCACAGGAGCATTATACCAAGGACTCAGTATTCCTTCCGCTTCCCCTTCCTGCACTAAACACCAAGGCAAAGCACCAGTACCAGGAAGTATACACTGGGAAGTCATTACAGAGGAATTTGGTGAGTTTACAGCACCTGTGCCTAGTTTATTCCTGCCTGGATATCTCCTACCTAGAAAGACTAGAGGCTTACAAAGTGCATTGACAAATGACAAGGGAAGGGAAGGGGTTTAAAAAAAATTACCAGGGTCTTACTTTCCAAGAGATGTTTAAAAATGAATGCACTGAGGGTTCTCCCCCCAAGGAAAGTCCTCAGATTTATTCTGGGGTAGGGATTTTGCCAATGAAATGGTTTGTTTGCTCTGGGTTATGGCACCACAGCATATTTTATATGGTGTGGACACGAACAGCTGCTCTTGCTTACCCTCGGGTAAATTTGGCATAACCCTACTGAGTGAATGGAGTTACTGCGATGAGGAGAGACCCAAGCCTTGAATAAGCACCTGAATAAAATATTCCCTGGGACTTGCTCCTTAGAAGGAGAGTAAAGCTGTTTCTTCCTGGACATACCGAGCCTGAATCTCCTCTTGCTCTGGTGTAGATTAGGGGTGACGTCCCTGCAGCCAACAGACCTAATTCCCCACTTCAGTCTTATGCTGATGTAACTCCACTGATTTTAATAGAGTTAGGCCAGTGTGGAACTGGTGTAAGTCTGAGGAGATCCAGGCCCCTTGTATTTAGGCCCTGAGGTGGGCACCTACATGGACCTATGTGGGTATGCACCAGACTGCTCTGGAAACAAGGCTGTGGAGCAGCTTACACACAGCCCTAGCTTTAGTGACTTTGTCCCAGGCACACAGCCCCACGAGATCAGAACAAGGGCCCCAACTTCCCTCTTAGTCCCATGGTCTAAGCCTGATTTGCACACTATGCCCCTGTCTGCACAAAGATCATTGACTCTGGTTTGAATACTCCATTACAAGCAAACCTGAGCTGGGTTCTGGATTTCCCTCCCCTGGAAAAATGCACTGAGGGAAACAGCCATTGCCTCCCAAGGTGACTTTTATGAGTCAACACATGCCTATTGGCCTGTATTCTCCCCATCTCCCGCCAGGTGTGGGACCCGCAGGGCTGTGAGGCAGGTAGGAGCCAATACAGAACAAATTGCAGAGGCTGGGGAGACATCAGAAACCACCCCTCTGCCCTATGGATTCCTGATACCCTCCCTGCAACAACTGTTCAGACTTCTACGATGGCTAAACGGGGACATGACAGAGGTCTATACAATCATGATGTGGAGAAATGAATAAAGCAGCATTATTTACTCTTTCACACAATACAGGGCTCATCTGAAGAAATGAATAGGCAGCAGGTTTAATACAAACAAGAGGAAGTACGTTTACACACAACACACAGCTAACCTGTGGAACTCTTTGCCATGGGAGGCTGTGATGGCCAAAAGTATAACTGGATTCAAAAAAGAACTGGATAAGTTTATGGAGGACAGGTCCATCAACGGCCATTAACCAACATGGTCAGGGATGCAACCCTATGCTCAAGGAGATCCTAAACCTTTGACTACCAGAAGTCTGAAGGGGAAGGCGGGTGGAACAGTTGTACAGGCCACTGTTGGAGACAGGACACTGGGCAAGATGGACCATGGTCTGACCTACTATGGCAGCTCTTATGTAACTGTCCCTACAGGCTTCTGCCTGCCCCTGCATGTGTTTTTCGCAAAGGGGTGAGCCACCCGTGTCTATGTGCACTGGAGGGTGGGGAATATCCTACATAGCTTCATCTCCCTCCCACAATGACATTTCCTGTGATTTTCTCTCCTCTGCAGTGTGAAGATCTTTCTAATTAGGAGGACACAGTTCAACCTGTCCTTCCACAGAAAATAAAATTCGGATGGGCTTTTTTGTGCCACGGAGGCATTGCCTCTAAAAATTCACTCAACTTTTGCACGGTATACTCTTCCAGGCCCTGATTTCTGCTGTTCTCAGCAAGCACAGTCAATCTAACTTAAGGAACAATGAGTTATCTTCTGCTTGCTCAGTACATCATCATTCATTACCACAGTGCCAAGGAGAACAGGGCTGGCATTTGACAAGAAGATCAGACACTGTAAGAGGAAGATTAATATACAAAGTGACATTTCACAAAGGTGAGTCACTCCTGCCCCTTTTAACTCAGCAAGATATGGAGGATGCCTGGGTTTGATATAATTTACCAGCCAGAATCTTGGCTCCCTGCATGCAAAGCAGCTAGAAAAATGACCTAACAGGACAGATGGGGGTTCTACTTGGGTAGGGGAATCCCTGGATGGAGTAAATCTGGCATGGGTGGCTCTGTGCCAGCAATTTCTGGCCCCTCCTCCACAGGGGTGTGTTGGGTGCATGGTCACTGGGCTCTAGAGATCCTGGGCTGGTGGAATGGCCCCGTGGGACTGCTGCAAGGCATTACCCCGAGGTTGATCTAAGTTACTCCAGTGGCTGAATCAGCCCCTGGGATTTGAGAGGAAGGTGCTTAGACCCCAGAAAAAAAACCTTCATGGACAATTGTTTACATTTCCCCAGCTCTAGTTTTTAATAAGCAGAAAGGTGAGTAGAAAAGAGTCGTATGCTGTTTTCTTCCACTTCCAAAAGGGCCCAGTAAAAACCTCCCAAGGTTCAGAAAAAGAGCACCACGCACACTCTTAGACTCAGGTGCAGAGGCCATGAAATAACAGTGAAGGCGCACGAACGGGGAGAGAGAGGACGCTTCACAGACAGTAAGGATCTGGCGCTCTGTAATTAACATTGCAACGCTTCCCAAATGGCTGAGAGTCCAAGATTTGCTGAGGCATTTTTAAATGAATTCAGGCATTTTTTTGATGCAGAGGTAGTCAGATTCCGGTCAGGAAACCTCATCCACCCCAGCTTGCCTGATCTAACCTCAGGCCAATTTCATCTGTTTGTATTGCTAATACAGTTTTTGTTAAAGCAACTGTATAAAAAACCTCTCCTCTTGGAGCAAATGGTGCATATCTCATGTGAAATTTCACCAAGAACTATCCCAGGCTGTGTTGGCTCAGGCCCAGCTGATAGCCACAGATAAGCAGCAACAGTAGAAGCAGCAGCGGGGCTAAGAATTCTTTATCATTTCAAAAAGAAAAGGAGGACTTGTGGCACCTTAGAGACTAACAAATTTATTTGAGCATAAGCTTTCGTGAGCTACAGCTCACTTCACCCATCGATGAAGTGAGCTGTAGCTCATGAAAGCTTATGCTCAAATAAAGTTGTTAGTCTCTAAGGTGCCACAAGTACTCCTTTTCTTTTTGCGGATTCAGACTAACACGGCTGCTACTCTGAAATTTATCATTTCAAAAGCTGATTTGACAGGCAAACACTACTCGGCTTCCAGAATTAAAGGGACATGAACATCACATTTTAGACACAAAATTTAGATTTTGTGGGTTTCCTTTTTTTAAATAATAGAGGTGTGGGAAGGCATAAAATCTGAGATACACAGAAAGGTCTCCATGATTTTGTTTTTGTTTGAGTTAATACCATTTTTTTTCTGGAGTTCAGCTTTTCCCTGCAGTGTCCTAGACCCTAATCATAATAGCCCTGTGGTAGGGAATTGAATTAGAAAATGAAACTGACTAGAAAGATAAATGAAACTGACTAACATAGTTTTATTTTCCAAAGTGTGTGAAATTCCAATAAACAAACAAACAAATGAAAACAAAGCTTGGGATATTCCAAGGATCATAAGGGAGTTAAGTGCCTGCATCCTGATACTTTCAGAAGCCTAGCTAAAAAAGGACAGAGGCTGCAAAGCAGATTTGCTTCAGACCATCCTTTACTTTCTAATAATCCTTCTTAAACTGTAAGCTTTTTGGGGTAGGGCTCAGCATTCTGCTCTGCGTTTGTACAGCACCCAGCACATTGGAGTCCTGGTCCAGCACTGGGACTCCTAGGTGCTCTGGTAATAAGAATAATTAATAACTTTTCCATCACTGATATTGTTGCCTCGGGGCCTGGATCTCTTCTCACTTTGCACAGGGTGTAACCTTCATTCTCTTCAGTGGAATTACTCCTGATTTACACCAGTATAAGCGAGATCAGAATCAGGCCCTATGTTTCTATTAGCATTTTAATTACCAGGCATTGAATCTATCTCTATTCAGGGCCTATGTCGCCAACGGCTGGCCTCCCTTTTGCATGCAGAAAAACTGAAGGCCCGATGCTTGTGGCTGCACTTTGCAGAACAATTTGGAAATCTCCGGTGTGCATGTGTTAGGACTATGTCCATAGCCTGAAGAGAGGGGTTTGCATCAGTCCAGTGCAGGCTCCAGTACTGGGTGTGTTTGAGGGCTTTGGCCGGCTCATGGGAGTAGGCTGGCTAGCGGCCAGCTGGATGTATTTCAACTATATTCATTTCAAGCCAAGTCCCATGGTCCTTTCTTAAGTGAATCTTCCAGTGATGCCCAAATCCAGGCAAGAATGGCCTGGCCAAGCCAAGGAAATGGGTAGAGCGCAGGGGAGTTCTGCTAGATCTGGGTGGGAGTATAGTTTATTGAGGGGCAGGGGAGTCACTCTCCCTCCGGACTGCACCTTCCTTCTCCCCGTGCCAGGTTACTGTTAGGTGGATCTACCTAGCCACAGAGCTACTGGTCACACTCCTGCCTGTCCACCCCCACATCCACACTGACATGCATTAGGCACACACACAACAGTTCTCTGTGATGTGCTTTGAGCAACACCCCCAAAGCCAGGCGGTGGAAACTCACCAATGGGGGAACAAGATTTGCCTCAATGAGTTTTGCTAGACTGAGTAAGAGCATTAGGATAAGCCCTTTATTTTGCATAATACTCCTTGGTATGTGTGTAGATCTCTATGCTTTATAGAAGAAGGCAAGTCTCAATAATCCAACTTTACAGATGGAGACAGTGAGGGTTGGTGATTTGCCCAAATTGTGCAGCAGGCCAGAGGCAAAATCAAGAACAGAATCCACATTTCCTAAATCCTGGGCTAGTGTCCTATGTGGCTCTTAATTTCACACCGGCCATTTGGATAGTGCTGTTGAATGCAGCAGTGCAATTACCTCTCCACAGATTTGCTAAAATTATGTGAAAAGCTTGAATAACCACACTGGGAATGATCTCTGATGTTTCTATATTAGTTGCAGGGCTAAGGGGGGTGGGAGTATGAGTGCGCCTTTAAAACTTTCAGTTCTTTGGATTAGATTTACAGAACGCTGCGCTTGAAAAAGTATTTATTGTGGGGCCGAGGCTGCCCTGAACCTGAAGAGTGTGTATGATGGGGAAAAGAAGGCAGCATGATTCATTGGAGGAGAAGAGCAACACAACTTATCAGTTTCTGGCAATTCCACTTACAGCTAAGAAAAATGTGCCATCTTCACAGGAATTATGTGTGACAGGAAAGGACAACCATTCCCATCAAAACCACAACAACGGTTCAGATAACTCCTGCGAGGATCCACACACTGGAGCTTGATTCCACTCTAATGGCAGCGCCAAATTGGGACCCTCCTTGCAGGACAGTGGGGTGTGTAACACGTACCGCACGAAGAGCCAATTTAAAAAATAAAATAGAATAGAATAAAATAAAGGAAAGCAAAGAGGCAAATGAGACCTCAACAGAAGAGCTCTGGAATACTGATTCTCTGTGCTCATATTTTATGGCTCTGTGCTATTGCAGGGGCAATTTTATTTAAACCAAAACAAATAAATAAATAAATGAAAAGTACCTGATTCCAGGGTGGACAGAGCGGGGGAAATATGAAAGCAAAAGATAATAATGCAGGCGATAGAGAATGTGTGGCTCCCAGAAATGCTTGAAATCATTCCTGAAGGCAAAGCTTCCATCTAGTTCTCCAATTCATTGTTTATTTGGCTCAAGCAAAATGTAAACCTCAGGGTCAAGAGCATTACATTCAAATTCCTCTCAAGTTAGCTGGTTCCTAAGCAGCGACTCAAGCAACAGCCTTCTATTGTCATGTTAGCAACGATCAAATCCTAAACCCAGAGAGATTTTTATCTCCTTCAGAAGGAAGGAAGAAGGTCTGATGCATAAAGGCACTTTCGGAGAGGCTGCCATTTGGAATTTACTTAGCAGTTAAGGAACATCAGCCATTTATACACAAGCTAATAACTATCCCTTTAAGGAATGGATGGGGAAATGGTTCAGCAGAAAGCCTGACCCAAAATCCAGCAGGTGAACACCACTGAACTGGGGTATGTGCAGCAGAGTGGGAATCCAATAGGATGCAGGAAGAGAGTTAAGCACCTAAGAACGGGATTCACAGAAGCCAGCATTCTGAGCAGAGAGCTGCCTAGGCTAGCCAATAGGAAATGCCAAGGAGAAGGGTGTTGCCTAAAGGGACCTGAAAGGGACTTGGATGCCTATGTCCAGGCCAAAGGGTGGTCCCCATCTCCGCTCAGGATTTACAGCTATAAACCTTCTCCTGGAGTTAAGAGAAACTGGTGGGTGGGAAACTGAGTTAAAGGATGACTGCCAAAAATACCATGAGGGAGTGCTTTACTTATCATTCATTTAGATATATTGGTGCCATGTTTTCCCATGTTGGTGCTGGGTGCCCTGGCCTCCTAATACAGTTTTCCCTGGTTTCATACACAGGCGCCATGCTTGAGGGAGGGGAAGTATTGCCTGGTAAGGTGACCCAGGGATGGCAGTTAGTTTTCTCAGGGTCCTAGGTAAGGGGTCAAGCTGGTGTGTGGGTTAATTTGAAGAGGAACCAGTAGACATTTGAACCCAGCTCCTGTTGCTCCCGACAACACTTGGCATTAGGGATACACATGTAACAAAATGAGCAGTTCTCCAGTTGCAGTCATTCACAGATAAGGAGACAGGTGTTCAAAAAGCCCACGACTGGAAATGTGTATCGGATACACTAGGCTTGTGCCGAATTGCTGTTTCCATTCCTCCTATTGCTTCTAGCCCACCTCCTTAACTACCTGGTTATCCTTGCTCCTTCTGAGGCAGTCTCTTTTTCATTAAAGAGCAAACTCCATAGCAGACCCCGGGGGCCAGGTTCTGACCTCAGTTATGCTGGTGTAACTTCATTGAAGTCAGTGGAGTTACTCTGGGTTTACACTGGTGTCACTGAGATCAGAATACAGCCCCAGGAGAGCAGACACTAAACGATCAGTGTTGCATTCGAGGTCTGACTGTCTGCCAGGTTACTGTATGTCACAAAAATGTATAGGGCCACAGCCTCATCTGGTGAAAATTGGCATGGATCAGTGGAAACCAAAGAGGTGATGCTGACCTGCATCGGCTGAGGAACTGACCCATATACAGGAAAGGGGTACATTTAATGAATTACCCAGAGAAAGACAATTAAGTTGTTTTCTCTATTTTTTCACACATTTCTTCAGATTTTAAAGATACTCTGGGCTCTAGTACTGACACTATGAGAGATCAGCCATCTGGTTTGGAGTCACCAAAGTCCTTTTAATTAAAGAAATCAGCATTTGCTGCCTGTAGTTAAGTTCTGGTGTTCCTTCTGCCTTGCAGTAGAAAGGAAGCTTCGTGCATTCCTGTTTTGGCCATATGCCCCAATGCACAATGTGAATGCTATTTTTATGGTGATCTCACACTGGCTAACCAAATGGTGCTATTATTACTGTAAACACCTTGGAAGAGGAAGCTTCTGGGATTTGAGTTATCGACTTAGCAATCGCACTTGGCACATCTACAGAACCTTTGCCCCAGGGAGCAGAGGGCATAGGACCTGATTCTCCTATTGTGCTGTTGGAGCTTCGGGAGTTCCTTCTTACATACACCGGGGCGAGAGAGGGGAGAATCAGGCTGATTGGACGAGATTCACCATGATGCAGACTACACTCCCCACCAGCAGTGAGACCCTGCTGCCCTCCAAAGCGGACTTGCAAAGCTGCTTCCATTGTCACTCTCTAGATGGTGATTTTTGGCTTCAGTGGGCAGCTGGGGCTTCATAGGCACCCCACAGGCAGAGGATGGCATGAAAGAGGCACTGAGGCAGCAGCATATCTCCTGGCGGCCTTATCCATGTCCCTTCACTGCCCAGCACCTCCCTGAAGAAGGAAGGTTTGGCCACTTTCCACCACTGCAGCTCTCTTCCATGTCTGTCACTGGGGCCCTGTTGCTGGGTTGATGCTGGTAGGAGCTGGAGTAAATCTTGCTCATTAATCAGTGAAAGCAGACCTAACCCCAGTGCGTGAGCCAGGGGCTGAATCCAACCCTCCATCCTGAGAGGAACCTTCCATGAGTTTCAGTGGTGTTTGCCTGAAAGACAGCCAGACAGAGGCCTAAGCCCCATTTTAAAGAGAAACTAAGCACCTGCTCCCAGGCGAATTGAAGCTATGGGAGTATTTCTACTGACTTCAGTGAGCCTTTAGACACAGAGAAGTAGAGTGACAAGCCCAAGCTAACACAGGAAATTGATTACTAAGAAGGGAAAATAACCAAGGGGTCCTGAGTCCTCATCTCCAGTGTTCTAACCAATCAACCACACTACTTACTGATTTGGTATTGATGATGTTTCTGTGAGAGGTCCTGTACAAATGAGTTGTTATTTTATTATTTTTAACAGGTGCCATTTCACAGGGCCACAGCTTCAGCTGAGGGGAAATTCATTTTTGACTGCCCCCATAGGGAAACATCTCTCTTATCAGCACTGCACTGTAAAGCCAGCCTGGCACAGGAAGAGGTTTATAAGAGCATTGCTAATGCAGAGATTTCCTCTTGCTTCCAAAGAATGCACTTCTCAGGGCGTCTACACTGTAATTAGACACCTGCTGCTGGCCAGTGCCAGCTGACTCGGGTTCATGGGGCTCAGGCTATGGGGTTATTTAATTGTGATGTAGATATTTGGGCTTAGGCTGGAACTTGGGCTCTAGGACCCCATGAGGTGGGACCACGCTTGGTCTCTGGCAACCTAGAATTAGAGCTAATGCACTGTGCCCTCTGCCGGAAACACAAAGGAATAGTTTGTGACTAGTTGGCGTCTCCTCTCAGCCGGCAGGAAGTACCCTGCTACAGCATGAGCTTCCTGTTCAGAAGCCTAGAGAGGGATCTGAATGCATCCTGAGAAGAGGGCATGGAAGGGAACACAGAGAGCCGGTTGCCTGCAGACAAACGATGAAGAGGGGAGTGAAATAGATCCAGGAACCTGTTGGTGACACTGGGCACTACTCTAGGTAACTCGGGAGGGTGGAGGACCACGAGTGTCGATGAAGCCCTCTTGCTCTAGGCCCAGGCAAACTGAAGCCCCTCCGCTCCTTGAACTTTCTGTGACCCTGCACAACTATGAGGAAGCTAGCACACAAACAGAGAGGTTTGCACACGGCTTGCTAGCCAAGGCCAGCTTCGGCCTGGGAAACGTTTCAATAAGGCAGAAATGTTTAGCAAAAACTAGTAACAAATAGGACCAAATAAGGCAAGGCTCGGGCAATGCTACTGAGGAAAAACAGAACTGGCTGCTTTAGCTGATTGGCTACGGTATTGTACGGGGCAACAGGTAATTGGTTGCATAAGCTTGTGTAGTGAAGTAGGAAAAGGTATAAAATGTAAACTGGAATCTGCATGCGGGGCTGCAGGATTTGAGACAGTTCAGTCTCCCTGCGCCCTATCTGAAGCTTCAAATAAAACTCTCTGCTTCTCCACCCCGTTGTGGTCATTGGTGTGACGCATACCGGGCAACGAACCCAACTGTTGCTTGCCTCGGGCACTCTGTGCCGGCAACAAACCCATTCCGGACCTGAGCCCAGACACTCCCTATGTCGCCAACTGGTTTATATGATAATGAGAGCAATTCACAAGCCAAATTAAGGGCAACGTCTCGTCTCTGATCTGCACTGTCCATCTCTTCCCTGCAGTGCACAGGCCTGATGCTCCAGGGCGTTGCTCCACTTTGAAGATGATGCAATTCCATTGATTCAAAGAGATTCTGAGCTTGATCCTCCTCCCCCCTCCCCCATTACAGCAGTTTTAGATGGATGTAATTCCCCTGATTGGAGTTACAGCAACATAAAACTGGAGTAGTGGAGTGGTGAAAATGGATACAGTATAAAGCCCAGCACTGGGACCTGGATTCTAGTCCTGCCTTTGCCACTGGTTTTCATCGATCATAAAAGTCCCTTCTGGCTTTAAAATCATCTAGTCTGACCACCTGCACTACAGTGACCACAGAACTTCGCTGAGGGTATATCCACATGGAGACTTACTGTGCAGCAAGCTGGGGTGTACATCTACAGTGTCCTGGTGTGGGCCCTGCTGCTGTGCATTGGATACACCACAGCTTGCTGTGCAGTAAGTCTCCATGTGGACATGTTCTGAGTGATTCTTGCATGCAGCTCATATCTTACGGTTGAGCTAGAGCATATTTTTTAGGAAGAGACACCTTATTTTGATTTAAAGACTTCCCCCACATGCCTAGGTAAGCTGTAACCCTTATTGTTAAAACATTTGCACTTTATTTCTAGCCTGAGTTTATCCAATTTCTGTTTCCAACCGCTGGATTTTGCGCAAGTCCCTAGTTTGGGCCTGTGCAAGTTACTACCGCTCAGTGCCTCAGTTTCCCTATCTATACAATGGGGATAATAATGTTTATCTAAGGGCCAGAACCTCAGCTGATATAAATCAGCATATTAAACTCAATGGAGTGATGCCGATTTACAGCAGCTAAGGGTTTGGCTGTATGTATTTTTAATGGGCTCCTTGCCGTAGCAACTCACAGAGGGTCTGTGAGGTTTAATTCACTGGGGTTTGCAATATACACAGTGGAGGCATTGAAAAGGAGAGTGTTATCAGTGTGATAGTCGACCCCCACTATGCCCTGGTCATCTGGGTGTGCAGCAAAGCTCTGCGGGGTGCAGTAGCAAGCAGACATTGGACTGGCCTAACTGGAGCTCCTGCTACAGCTTATTCAGTTCAGGCCCATCACTGGATAGCGTCAGGAGTGCACGCTTGCCATGCAAATTCAGTTGAAAGGGCCACTGCAAAGACACCTGACTAGGCAGTGATAACAAAGGAGCCTTTCTTTATGCAAATAACTCTCTTCCTTCTTTCCCTCTCTATCCCCACTCTCTGCTCCCTCAAGGCCTTAACAGATCTGCGTTGGGGGCTGTGAAGTGAATCTTCTGGTCTTGCTTCCACCATGCATGGAAAATAAAGAGCAATGCAGGGCAATACATGGTGCTGTCCCTGCTGATTAGCTCCTGCTCTCTCCACAATGGGAACGCCTGCCTTGCTAGCTTGGTGGGCACGTGGCAAGGAAAACAAAAATCTCCAGGAACAAGAAAGCCACAAGGACGACGAGCAGCAGAGCAAGCACCACCCTGATGGAGCATTACTTGGGCTGCAAGCACGGCCAAAAGGCAAGCCAAGCCTCATTTCTCCCCACCCCTCCCCAGTGGGACTGTCAGTTCATTCCCCTCCCCAGCCAGATACTAGTGGCTTGCTTATTTCCAGTGATGTATGACAGCTGGGAATGCTCATATATCCAGCGGGCAGGCTCATTTATAGTATTTGAAAAATAGATGGTGTATGAAGTGCAATTTGGTGCTGTAGCAGAGTTCTGTCCCACCTGGGGTGTCAGGGCATGTGATTAAAACCCTTTTATGGGAATCGATATTTCACTCATTATAACATTCATTCTCCTCTCTAAAAAACACCAAGATGGACTTGTAACATGGTGCACTACAGACACACACACACGCGTTTGTCCATTAGGAAGCCCAGTCCCCTCAGCATTTATTTCCATTTCCTAAGCATATACACAGGTAAATAAACAGTAACAGGATTCTTTCCTAACAGGCTAGTAATAGGCTGGAGCAGGTATGCGCCAAGCCCACTAACTGTAAGATGAAACATCCCGCACTAGAAATATTGGCCCAGATCCTCAGCGAGATCCTGGCCAAGGAGAGCCCAGAGCAGGAGAAGGGGTACAGAGGTAGCCATTTCCCAGATTCTGGCCCTGCTGTGTGCCAGGCTGGTCCCGTAGGGTAACTTAGAGCAGCCTGAGGGTTGCTTTGAATTACACCAACTGTCAATGGTCTTGGGGCTCATGTGACAGCTGTGCTTCACAGGAGACCAGGGTCGTCCCCTACGTCATAGCAGGGATGGGGGCTCTCGACTACTGAAGAATCTTGGTGAGTGAGGAAGGTTCCCCCAGTGGCTGGTTAAACTGGGTTTGTGGGCAGAATGCGCAGACAGCGTGGCAGGAAGTGACTCCGCCACACCCCAGGAGCTGGGCTGTTATTAATAACAGTAAATCCCTTCGAAATTTACCAAGGCTTTTTTCATCTGAAAGGTTGTTTTGCTTCCCATACTGTGATCAGTTAGTATTGAAACCATAGCAACAGAGTGGATTGTACTGCTAAAAATGGGGTGGAAGCAACAATCATTATCTGTGCATGTACCTGTAAAGCTGGCTTGTCTCAGTTCTTGCAAAGACAAAAGATGTTTAGGTTTGAAGTGTGTGTATGGTGGCGGGGGGTGGGGGGGGAGCAGGAACACTCTCTGTGTCCCTGGACATGTCCCTTAATACCTGTGTCTCAGTCTCATTTTCTGTAAAATAGGCTCTGGGATGAACCCTCCAGCCATTCCTCAGGCAAAACTGTCATTGATGTTCATCCCAACCAACCCAGCTGCAAACTGAAATGCGCACTGCAAAAGCGGCCTCAACATTCCCATCTCTGCTGCCACCCCAAATCTCACGCTCCACGTCAGTGACATTTTCACGTGCACTGAAAATGCGGTGCAAGTGTGCACTCCACGGGCTGCTGGGTATAGTGCGTGCAAACGGCACGTTGACACAAGGAGTGTTGGGTTAACTCAGCTTGGAACGTTGGGCTCTAAATGGCTTGTGCAATTATACTGTTTTTCTATGAAAAATGGCCTTTAAGTTTAAACCTTTTTAAAAAATCCATCAAGAAGATCAAAGAACAGCGAATTTGGGGGTGCAAAGAAGTTGGTAGTGCCCCTTATAAGAGTGTTATAGTGTAAATAGCACATGAGAGAGTTCGCGTACCCATAAAACCAGCTGCTATTTACATATGGATCAATGCCTTCACTTTACATTGAGCTGGTGATGTGAGAGGAACAAAAGGTGATTCACTAATGTTTTTGTAAATAAAAGTGACATTTTAAGCAGATTATTGTTATTTATTAGTTGTATCATGGTAGTGCACAGGAGACCCAGTGCATTCTCCAAGATTTTTAAACCTAGACTGGATGTTTTTCTAAAAGATATGCTCTAGCTTAATAGGAATTACTTCAAGGAAGTTCTCTGGTCTGTATTATACAGGAGGACAGACTAGGTGATCACAATGGTGCTTTGTGGCCTTATAATCTATGAATCATGGACCAGGAGGCCAGTGTTCTAGGGGCTGCAAACACAGAACAAAAGATGGCCCGGACCTCAGAGAGTTTACTTATTACGTATGAATCATGAAAACTGAGATGGCTGCTGGCAAATCCCCACAATGGAATGAATTTTAGTAGGGATGCTTATTTGTCCTGGAGAGTACGCTATATGTTATTCCGCTGCGCAAAGTACTCCGGCCATTGGACACCAACCACACAAAATGAATAGTCAAAGTTGATCAGCAGCTAAAAAACCCAAACGTGGTGGTGGTGGGGAGGAGAGAGCGGATATCACAACATTTGTTTGGATTTTTTTCCTGATTATCTTTCAAAATTTGGAATCTCAAAGCTCAAAACATTTCCACCAGCTTAATAGTCGTTTGAAAATGTGTGTGTGTGTGGGGGGGAGAATGTTTGTGATTCTGTTTTAATTTAATTCCTGTTTTTTTTTTAATTTCAGCTTTCTGCAAATTTCAAAACTCAAAGAACTTTGACCAGCGTTGTGAATAACCCATACTTTGAGAATTATGTTTCGATGTAACTAGTTGGTGAAAATATATGAGCTGCATCCAATCCATGCAGAGGAAATCCATGCGTGAATGAGCCTCTACACTCTGTGGGACAAGTGGGATCAGAAAAGGAAACTTCGTACACAAATGGGCAGCTGTTCAGTTATTTCTGGACAATCTGCTTCACAGAGAAAGTAGGTGGAAGAGTAGGGACTGGACTAAACAGCTAAAGAGAGCCAACTCTGACCTAAATCTTATCAGATGTTGATCTGTGCGGTGCTATCTTCCAACTGCCCATATGCTGAATCAGTCTCACTGTTGCAATGTCTTTACAAAAAATAAATGTGATCAAGCAAAGGCATCCATAAAAGAAATAAGAACAAAACAATGTGTCAGATTTCCAGTGGAGACTAACATGGCCCCAAAATAAATGACTCTCCATAGGACATTCTTCAGGCAAACTCTATCTTAACATTTATGCCACGGGAGAAAAAAAAATTGTACAATCACTGTGATAAGGAGACAACCAACCTTTCTCTCATCTGTCACTGTCATCATATAAGGAAGCATGGGTTTGTGGCCCAACCCTCAGGCTTAAGCACCCCTAGAGAATTTGCCTCATAGACTCGCTTGCACCTCAGGTTCAACCCATCCCCTTATTCTCCATAATTGAATCATGTGCATTGCTGGGGCAGAATTGTTTCCTGGGGTTTGGACAGGGATGGAAACTAGAAGTTGCTCTGAGGTGAGCTGCATTAGAGAGTCGGGCTCCGGCTCAGACATTCAGAGGTTGGAAGGAAGGGAGTACCAAGGTGGGTTGCATGGGCTGGTATGGGTGTGGGAAGCTGTCTGATTCGAATGCAGGGGGACAAGGGCTGGTTCTGCAGGGGACGGGATAGTAGATTGGGACGAGAAGCCTATGGGAGGGGTGATGGAAACTGAGACTGGGAGTTGGGGAGGGGGAACTGTGACTGGCTGGTTAAGGAGACTGAAAATTGGAAGGGGAAGCTGGGACAGAGAGTCTGGAGCGGGAAGAGTAGGACTTGCTGAGCAAGGAGACTGGGTCTACAATGATAAGCATGGAGAATGAAGACTGGCACTGGCTAGGTGGAAAGAATAGGACTGGGACAAGGAGCGGGGAAGATACTGGGGCAGGTTAGAAGGGATGGGGCAGAAGGCTAGATTGGCCGAAAGAGTTTGTGCCCATTATAGCACACTCCCCTGCAGAGCCTGGGTTGGAACCCAAGGTTCCTGAATCTCACTTTTCCTCCACTCTCAGAGAGTGTCTGTGAAACCCAATGGCAGAGGGTCTCATTCCCCTCCAGTTCTGGTCCACAGAGAGGATGACAGCCTACTATTGCTATCAGTTAAATGCAGAGGTCTATGTGATGGATCTAAAGGTTCCAACCCTGTTGATGTCCCACGGGGGTGTCGGAATGATGCCACATGGTGAAATTTCGGTGGTTTTTTTAAAGTTTTCTTTTTTAAAACCCTACATAAAAATAGCTACATAAAAAGAACATTATTTTGTGCATCTGCATTACGATCCAGTCAGTAATTGCATCCTTACATACTGTTTTCTGCACAGTTCACTCTTTGTGGGTTTTTCTTGTGAGCACAAGGACTTGTCTGCTGTGTGTGGAGACCTGATATCTTGTTGTAAGGGTAAGTATTTGCTCTTGTGTCCCCAGAAACTATATTTTCCCTGTTGCCCCACTACAGTGCAGCAAGCTGTGTGTCTACCTGCCATCCTCCAGCCCAAAGGTGCCAGGGTGATGGAACAATTTGTGTAGTGGGAGTGCTTGGAGCCATTGAACCAAACTGTAAACCCGGTATATAAGTGAAACCACTTCAAGCCAGGGGGTGCAGCAGCAGGGGGTAAATCTTTACCATCCTGATTTTACAGAGGTGATTCTTTTTTCTTTTTTTTTCAGGTTCTTAAAAGAAGAATTTTAACTGAAGAAAAAAATAAAAGAATCACCTCTGTAAAATCAGGATGGTAAATACCTTACAGGGTAATCAGATTCAAAACATAGAGAATCCCTCTAGGCAAAACCTTAAGTTACAAAAAGATACAAAAGCAGGAATATCCATTCCATTCAGCACAGCTTATTTTATCAGCCATAAACAGAATCTAACGCATATCTAGCTAGATGACTTACTAAGTTCTAAGATTCCATTCCTGTTCTGTTCCCGGCAAAAGCATCACACAGACAGAGAGAGCCTTTGTTTCTCCCCCCCACTCCAGCTTTGAAAGTATCTTGTCTCCTCATTGGTCATTTTGGTCAGGTGCCAGCGAGGTTACCCTAGCTTCTTAACCCTTTACAGGTGAAAGGGTTTTTCCTCTGGCCAGGAGGGATTTTAAAGGTGTTTACCCTTCCCTTTATATTTATGACACCTACTCTGAGAGAAGGCAAGGGATTGGGATGGGACTCATTAAATTCAAGAATCCTCTCAAGAGCTGGGGTAATTTCACATTCAATTACTGCAGCTGGCAAAGCGAGGAGATAAGCTTGTTGTACAGGTGCTTGAAAGGGTTCTAAGATCCTCCAGGTGCAAGGGCTGTCTGCCTCCCACCCTCATCTCTGAGCAAATAAAATGTCAAGGGGGCAGAATAACCTTGCCATGCTCCCTCCAACCCCTTCATTCCGAAGGCACTCCCTGGATCGCAGGTGGTAATTAAAGCAGCGAGGGACCATTGACGCTGGCGTCTGAACTATGAAATTGTTTAAAGCAGCTGTGAGTGTTCCCAGGGAGTGTGGGAGGTGGGGCGATGATGGCGCCCCTGTAATTTCAAGGTCTTTGGTTCACCCACTTAACAGCAACAAAAATTGTGCAGGCATATTAAGGATTCTGACAATTTATTGGCTACTCAGCTATCAGAACCTGGCTAATTACTCAACCTCTCACCTCTTTGCTGTCTGGAAACATTTGTTAGCAATTAAGCACATCTATCTAATTTCCCCCAGTTTGCTGGAATAAACACATTATGTTTTCCAGGTTTGAAGAGAATAACGGCCATCTGAGTAGCTGTCCCTCACCCCTCTAATTTAAGATTTGCTAGCTTGGTATTGTCATCCTGTTTCTAGATGCTTATGGAGCCATGCTGCTTTCCAGCACAAATGGGATTGAGGGGGGAGGGGAAACCCTTCTGAGATTTCTATATTTTTATTTTAAATGGTCATTTTCTATTTATTGACCTGGGTTCACATTCACACCCATGGCCTTGTGGATTAATGTTAAGCAGGCGACCTGCTTTTTAGAAGAGTTAAACCTCAAACCAGGCCTTTGTCCTGGGCTCTCCAGGGGAACACTGCTATTGGGGTCCCTTAGTACTCTTGGCTGATTTGCATGTGCATTTCGGAACTGTAGCTCCTTGCATGAGGCTTTTAATAAGCACCACAAAAAAGAGATCAGAAATGGTCCTTCATACCATTGCAGATCTAACAAGTGATGGCAAGAGACCCGATGCAGTCCTATGTCAGAAATCCAACATACTGCAGAAAGCTAACGCCTTTTTGACTAGCTCCCTCCGTCTTCCCTCGCACTACATGCTCATAACGCCCATTGGTGTCATTGGAAATTGTACACCAATAGCTAGCTTGTGCATGAGTCGTGAATCAAAGTTGTGGGGCACAAGCATTGGTTTTTTTCACACTGGACACCTGTTGCTGACTGAGTGGTGAGTGACTCACAATGTGTAGCCCCTACAAACAGAATGCATCGCAGGGCATGTGATACTGGGGCATGACTTTTAACTCATTCAAGTGTGTAAAGAGACACTGACTAACAAAGGTCACAGTTCAGTGGAACGTTGGGGATCTGTGGGGCCAAGTAACTAGCAGTGTATCCTCTCTAGAGGCCTTTCGAAAAGGTGATGGGGCTGTACATGTGTGTAACTACATAGGTAGACGTGAGCTCACAGGCATGTGTATGCGCATACATGAGTTTCCATGAGTGTATGTGTGTTCATCAGTATGTGTGTGAATATGTGTCTACAGGTGGGCATGCATGTTCATCTACCTGTGTGTTTGCATACTGCACTTGCATATGAGCATTCAAAGTACAGCCACTTTTAGATGTATCCTTCTGATTTTCTAAGTCTGCTGCCTTACAAAGTTACAGTGGTAGCAGACGGCTGATTATCGGTGAAGAGTGTAGCAGTGACTTGGCCGATGGTGTAATAATTCCAAAAGAGATATCTGCACAAGGAGAGTTATGAGCTGACTTCTCTGCAGTGCTGCATAGCTTTTAGAGATCAAGGGCCCTAGAACTGCAGTAACATCTGCACGTGGTCAATTCCTCCCGCGATGTTCAAAGAGAGCTCATATTTTTCTTGAGACTAGGATCATGTCCTGCACTCACTGAAGTCAATGGCAAAACCTCCATTGACTTCAGTGCAGCAGGATCGGACCCCAGTATATGGCAATCAGTGGGGACTGGAGATCTATTCCTAGCTAGCCACATGTTGCCAAGTAAAGTCATAGTGGTATCTCAGAAATCAATATAGTAATGAAGAGAAACACTTGGTAGGGCTTGATTTTGCTTCCAACTTTGAGGAGACAAATTTGTACCCAGAAATAATTTTGTCTGCAATGTTTATGCCTGCAATGTATTCCTGGTATAACCGGTGGGGCTTAGACATCTCTCCCGTATTTCCCTGTGATAAAATCACAGTGCTAAGATTTCGACCTCAGAGTAATCCAGCCTTGAAAAATTGTCATGAAAATGTTACCAGCCCAAGCACAACATTTGCAAACTAGCTAATTACCAGGGTGACCGAAAACCCTAAAGATATTTTATCCACCCATCAAAAATGAGAAGGACAACTGAATTGTGCGATCATATTATGATTCTGGACAAGTTTGATTTGGCATTATTTATCCCAAAAGGCTATAACCCACCCAATCCAAAGGTCATTATGGAAAGGGTCTTGTGAGTTTTCTTGGGATTGATTCAAGTAGGAGGTATTATTTCTTCCTTGAACAGCATCTTGAATAGAGCCAAGCTCACATTAAAGTGTCTTGAGGAACTGGATTTCAGGAAAATTAAAGGAGAGGAAATCATGCTCATTGATTTGGGTCCTCGATGCCTAGAGCTCAACCAGCTGTTTCCACGTTATTCATATTTACTGAGTTTTTGAGTCTCATTCAGGGTGACAAACCCGAGATCAAAGCTTGCTGAATGAAAGAAAGAGACTGCAGCCAACAACGGAGGTAGAAGATCAGATTCCAAAACACCAGCCAAGAGTAACATAGATGTGGTGCTTCTTTCACGACAATTACCCCCGTTGTCTTTACAAAATGCAATTGCTCTAGGATTCCTGAGCATGTCAGAGATGCACCCTTTTGACCCACCACTATTCCTAATTCACAGTTTAACTCAAGAAAGTCAAAGAATCAGCTCAGCTTCACCTCAACAAGAAACAAAGGTCATGAGCCCAACCTCCATGGGACTTTGCATGAGTGTAAAGATCCACCCACATTAGTCCAGTTTCGGGACTTAGCCCAAACCCTGGATTTCACCGTGGCCTAAAATTATGCACACAGATATGTGCACACATTTGTACACCTGATTTTTGTGTACAATGCTGTGCTAACGGGTCCTTTGCACCCACAGGATTGTGTATGAAGTCACACTAAGGCCCTGATCCAGCCCTTAAGCATATGCGTAACTTTCAGCATGTACTGAAGTCCAGCTGACTTCAGTAGGAATGAATCACATTCTTAAAATGAAGGACGTGCTCAGATGCTTTCTTGAATAGAAATGCTTTGCTAAACTGGGACCATATTTAAAGTGTTTTGCTACACTGGGTTTGGTCAAACAAACAAGCGTGCAGTTTTGCACCCAAGATTCTGTTTATCTGGGTATCTGGGCCTGTAAATTAGGCTGTTTTCTTTTCATCCCCAAAAGCCTGAGCAACTCCCCCATCTAATTTTTGTGACTTAGACGGTTTTCCATCTGCTGGCAAAAATGTTTTTTTTTTAAATATTAAAAAATCCCAATAAACTGTGATGTTAAAAAAGATAAGAATCAACATAATTGTTCCTGAGCATGGAAGGGTTTTTCAATTCATGTGGGGTGCTTAATGAGTGAGGCAGACAAATAGAGACATTAGGTAACAAACCCCCTCCATTCTCTACACCCAGCACTTTGTACTTTTTAGTCTATACATCACAGCCAGCATTAAATTAAGTTAGTTAGATAGATAATTTAATTTCTTTTGATTAGGTGCCAGAAATAAGCCATTGGTGAATGACAGAGTGTTTTAATGAGTCCAAAGTCTATGGAACACTTTTTTCCCCTGTGTCAATTATAATTTCAAAGCAAAATTCCTATGAGACCAATTTATTGGGAACGCAAAGAGCCTTTTGTTCTAAGGCTCCCAGGCTATAGTGTGCCCTACCTGACCCTGCATCTGTTTGCTTTGCAGTGATTCTGCTTACTCATATAAGATGCTGAATGCCACAGCAGAAAGCTCTGGGGAGCAGATCTCTCTTCCTGGCTCACAATAAATATTCTGGTGCGATTAACTTACAAAAAAGATAAATAACCTGCACAATGAAGACTCTTTACTGATTTCTGAAGCTCTCCTGGGATTTCTAGAATAGCGTCATGTAGAATTCCTTATTCATGTATTGCAAGAGCCCAGGCTATTTCAGAACAGCCTCCTCTGAGTATGCACAACACACTCTGAGCGAGAGCCTCAGCTAGTGTAAAGTAGTGTAGATTCACTGGAACTTGGTTTGATTAACACTAGCTAAAAATCTGGCCCTGTATCTAAAAAAAGATACATTCCCAGAGCTTTAATATCCTGCTTGTGCTACAAAAAGGCAGAGTATTTTGCTTTCCTAAACAGGAGCTCATTTTTAGTCAGTGGTGTTCACCCTGAGGGCACATGGAACATAAAAGCTCCAGGGTGCCCTCTGCTCAGCCTCAACAACAGAAAATATTTATTTACCCCATCGCCCATGCACAGCCCTCTCCTCCCTTACCCACCCCATTGTCACGTTGCTGTTCCGCCAATATCTTGACCTTTCCTT
Organism: Natator depressus; assembly: GCF_965152275.1. Lineage (NCBI taxonomy): Eukaryota > Metazoa > Chordata > Testudines > Cheloniidae > Natator > Natator depressus. Next base: position 26,840,659 of record NC_134246.1, read on the forward strand.
GTCCCTGACCCCAACTGCGGACTCAGCACTTCAAGGTACAGCACTTCAAGGCTCAGGACCTGATTGGATTGGGGCCTCAGGCTGTAACCTCTCTGGGGCAGTGACCCTGTCATTTCTTTAACAGACTGTGCAGCGTCGGGTCCACCTGTGACATTTATCAGTCACATCTAATGCTAGTAATAATGGAAACAACCTCAGTATAGTGTGTGTGTTCCAATGACACCATGTCTGTTATATTTACACGACAGCTGGAATCAAACTTGGAATTTCAGTCCCACTGGAAATTCCAATTTTACAGGAAAAAAAACTTTGTTCAGAATCTGTGCTTGTGAACATTTGAGTCTGGATCCCTTTGTGTGGTACCAGTCATCTCTAGCCAGGGTGCCACCATTCAGTGCTTGGGCTTTTTCCTCTTCCGTCCTAAGTGAACCATTTTAACAGAGTCTGCAATTTAACAATCCCAACCCCATTTCTCCAGTTAGTCAAGACTGGGCTGTATTTTAATTCTATGCTCCAAAGTATCTGTGATTAAGTATCTTCCCACCTTCACAGCCCAGCATCACTATCGATTCTGTGCTTCAGCAGTGGAAATGATGAACAGGACTGGGCCCTGTGATATCCCATTTGACACCCACCTCCCAATATAACACTGAGCTCCACTCAGCCCTGGCGTAAAAAGATCCAACTTCACTGCAGTCAATATAGCTTCACGAGCTTACACCAGCACTGAATTTGGTTCTCCATGTTCAGGTTTTTTTAGCCAGGTGGGAATCCATGTTATAATAGTGTCATCCAATCCGTATTTCTCCCATTTCTCAATAATAATGCCACGTGGAACACTATCAGACCATGTACTTAAAGGCCGATGAAATAGGTGAGCATTGCAAAATGTGGACTAACAGGATGCGACTGCAAAACATAGGCAACATCCCTCTGGATTAGACCCACCTAAACCAGCATCTATCTCTGACAATGGCCAGCATCAGATGCTTCAGAAGGTGATGCAAGAATCCTGGCAGTAGCAGATGTGGGGTAAGCTGCTCCCCACATAGGTGTCCTCCTAATCCCTAGAGATTGGTATAAGGCTTGAAACCTCTTCCTGTTTTTTATAGCAATAACTGACATTGCTGGATGTTCTTGTTATCCACATGAACACCCAACCCCTTTTTGAATCGTGCTAAATTTCTGTCTCGTGATATCATGTGGCAGTGAGTTCCACATATCTATTATGTGTGGTGTGAAAGAGTATTGTTTTTAGTGGTTCTGAATTTGACAACTTTTCATTTCTGTGAACATCCCCTTGTTTTTGAGTTAGGAGACAGGGAAGAACAGAAGTTCCTGATCACCCTTCTCTAAACCATTCATTATTTAATATACATTTTTATGTCCCCACTTATTTGTCTACTTTCTAATGTAAACAGTCCCAGTTTTTTAAATTTTTCTTCACAGGAGAGTTTTTCCAGGCCCTTGATCATTCTCGCCACTCTTCTCCAAACTTCCACCAGTTATCCTATTCCTTATACATCCTAATATTTTGTTTGCTATTTTGACCACAGGTGCACACTGAACAAAGGTCTCAATTGAACTGTCTACTGTGAAGCCAAGGTACCTTTCCTAAATTGACATGGATAATTTAGAACCCTGTCAGGTGTACAAACAGTTTACATTTTCCCCTCCGATGTGCATTATTTGCATTTGTTGACATTGAACTCCATTTGCCATCCTGTTACCCTTTCACCTAGCTTGGTTAGGTCTCTGTGACATTCCTCACTTTCCTCTCTGGTCATGATTAAACTAAATAAGTTTGTTTCATTTGCAAAGTTTGCTACATCACTGCTCAATCCCCGTTCCAGACCATTAATAAATACACTGAACAACACTGGGCCTATCGAACAACACTGAATCTACTACAGAACTTTAAGGAACCTGCTGTTAACCTGTTGCCATGATGAAAATTGACTGTTTAATTCTACTCTTGGTTTTCTGTCTCTTAGCCAGTTTTTGATCTGTGACGACACTTTGCCTCTCACTCATGACTGCTTAGCTTCTTTAGTCACTTTTTGTGAGGGACCTTGTTGAGGGTCTTTGGAAAATCTAAATAAACTATGTCAGTGAGATCTCCTTTATCCACTCCTCTACTGACATGGTCAAAGAATTCTCACAGGTTAGTTTGGAAAAATTATGCTGGTTTGAGACTATCTTGTACAGTGCCCAGCACTTTCTAGTGCTATAGCAATAAAAACAATAATAAATAATAGCTATCTGTCCATGCAAATGTAACACCGACAGACTCCGGTCATCGTTGTGTGGGATCAGACCTGGGACCTTGGGAGCTAAATGCATGAGCCTTGACTACCTGAGCCAAAAACCGTAGGACTGTTAGCTAGGCTGTAGAGCATACTCATTAATCTCTCTCTCTCTCTCTCTCTCTCTCTCTCTCTCTCCCTAAGTGGTCTCGGTGCCACTAGATGGGAGAGAACACCACACGCAGGAGGTGTGTGGGTTACACAAACAGATGTTTGTGCCTGCACCTTTGCTAACTGCATGCATAGCTATCCATATGGAAGTACAATTACCCAGCTTTGCATGCCCTCTTACAGGACTGTGGCATGCACAAAATGCAAAGGGCAATAATCTCGTTTTACCGGTACGTGGAGCTTTGAAAATGATTCCACAATGGTTTTTACTAAAATGAAGGTAGTCTGCATCTCCTTTATCTACTAAAGGTGCTAATCCCATCAAAGAAAGAAATGAAGTATATTAACTAACTTAATTACTCACATACACACAACCCAATATTAACTATGCAATTCATTTGACATAGGTCACTAAACATCCACCAGATGGCAATGAGATCCAGATCCTGTTGACCTGGGCCGGATGCAAGCTGAAACCCTTTCGTTAATATGCTGTGCCTAGCTATTGCAGCAGTATCCCAGCTGTGATTTTTGATATCAGACATTCTAGGGTGAGTTAAGGAGGAAGCGGGGTGAACAAAGCAAAACATTTTCTGTGACCGTGTGCTTGAATTTTAAAAGGAATTTCAGGCTCACTTCCCTTTTTGCTTTCCACAGGCAGTTGAGAGATTTTTACTGGCAAAGATGTTTGCTGAAAATGAATTTCAAAGTCACATGCACCAGTGTTCATGGAAACCAAATTTGAAATCAGGAAGAGCATTTCCACTACAAGTGAGTATTCCCTTAACCAATCAGCGAACTCCAGCAATACCATGTGACTGACCTAGTAAACAACACAGCACTCACTTTGAATATTCATGATTAGTCCAAAGAGTGAGCATTTTGAATAGACATTTACCAAATATATGTGAATAATGAATGAATCTCAGGAAACTGCAACCTGTTAGTGGATACTCGGTGAGCAGATAAAGAAGCAGCATTGGGTGAATAAACTCCACTGTGAACCATTTGTTCAGCTCCAAGATTTAAGGGCTCAGCCCTGCAAAGTGCTGAGTACTCTGTCCCCAGTCCAGCAAAGCATATAATCAGGTGCTTAATTCTAATCACAGGAGCAGTCTGCTTGGCTGCAATGGGACTGCCCACGTGCTTACATGTTTTGCGGCATTGGGTCCAGAGTGCTCAGCACTTTGAAGGATTGCTCCCTAAATGTGGTGCCCAAGAAGGAATTCAGATTAGATTCTCGTGACATTCAGCGGGTGCACCCTATTTATCTAATGCCCTACTTCATTTAGTTTCACTCCCAAAGTGCTGTACACTATTGGTGCTATGTTCAAAAGAGACAGACTTAATTTCCCGTCCCCTCCCCGCTCCTAAATCTAGACCTGAAATCTAAGGAGGAATCATATTTTCTGCTTAAAAGAAAATTCAAAACAGCTGTGTTGCATCAAAGGAGAAATGTGATGTGACTGAAGATTTTCGACTGACTCCACAGATGCCCAGAAAGATCCATGCACTCCAGCAGAGCTTTCATGCTTGGACAGCAGGTAAGAGGAGTGGCCCTGCAGACAGCTAGATCTTAGTGAGCAATCACTATTTTAAAATCCATTGGAAACTTCACTAGGAGCTAAGCAAAGCATGAGAGAAAGATGTTGATCATGTTGTGACACCCTGGCACCCCAATATTCACCACTGTCATGTAATTAGGATATGTTTTGTACAAAGTAGGCCTTGTGAGGTATCAGTCTAAAAGTCTTGATCTGCTAGACAGTAATATCTCATGGTATTGTATGTGCTACCATCGTATGTGAAGTTATGAAGTTCGGCTATGTGTGTGTTATGGAAACATGTTGTGAGGCTGAAAACACCCACAAGCAGCCTTTCAGGTACAACAGTAAAAAGGCCAAACAATGTTAATGGCTTATGGAGGAAATGCACACAAGCACAAGTATACCCCAGGAACTGTGTGCAATAGAAACTTCTTGGAGATAGCACTACACAATGGGAACTGTTTGACCCAGGTCACAGCAAAAGAGCTTTTCAGTAAGTGGGAAGAAGATATAAAAGGGGGACAATGACATGATGATGGGATCTCACTTTCCCTGCAACAACACACCTGGAAACACCTGAGGGGCAAGGACTGAACTGTGGGAAGTGATGGTCCCAGGCTAGAAGGATTTTTAGCCTGTATAAAGTCAAGGCAACTTGTGCCTTAAGAATCTGCCAGCCTGTTTATCACTCACCGGTGAGACTTTGCTAATTCATATCCTATCTATCTAGTGTGTTAAACTCAGTTTGCGGTTTTGTTTATTTACTAAAATAATCTGCTTTGATCTGTTTGCTATCACTTATAATCACTTAAAATCTATCTTTTATAGTTAATAAACTTGTTTTGGTTTTTGTCTAAAACCAGTGTGCGTGGAAATTATAACTTGGGGCAGAAAGCTGTTGCATATCTCTCTCTCCACATTGAGGGAGGGGGCAAATTTTATGAGCTTACACTGTACAGTTGCCTGTGCAACACAAGACATTATAACTTTGGGTTTACACTCCAGAAGGAGGTGCATGCCTTAGCAACTGGGAGGTGCCTTAGCTGAGCCTTCCCATGCACAGCTGATCTCAGCATCTATGTGAAGCTGCCGCTGGGTGTGTCCCTATCTGCGTGTATGCTGGTGAAAGAGCAAGCTTGGAGAGCTTGGCAACTTATCACAGCACCACAGGGTGAAAGGGAGCCCAGGGTGGTGGGTCAGGCGGTCTCAGTGGTACTCTAGTTCCAAGTGGTACCCTGGGAGGAACCCGTCACACATGTATAGATATAATTAGAAGATATGGGGAGTTTCTGCACAATTTGAAGGTGCTGAATTTGCCCAGCGGACAGGATGAGAAAAAGGAATTATCTTAGTCAACCAGCAAAATACACACAAATCAACACCTTGTCATCTTGGGCAGACACCACTGACTTCATTCCTGATATATGCTTCTAATGAACAAAATGACTATTTAACATTCAGTTGATCTGCAGAGCTGGCCAAGCAGAACGTTTTTAGCCATCCAGGCAGCCTGGCTTTAAATGTGACCTGGAAGTGTTGATCAACCAGGCGATGAAGTAAAGTTCAGTGGAGTTTAATCTTTTCTGAATTCACTTTTAGGACATTTCCTGCTCTTCCTACACTAAGGACCAGCCTAAACAAGCTGTAATTTAGAACATGTCTCCAAAACTGCAGCTGAAGTGGGGAAATCAATCTGCACCTCACCTGCACAAAGGTGGTGGGGCAGGACACATGTGCCATCATTGATGGTGTTATTTACATGGAGAAAAATAAGCAGGGCCTGGCTGACAGCCAGGGTGGACCTCGTGCCAGATGGAAACCAAAGCTCATATCAGCTGATAGGGACTGATATGTGATTGCAAGATGAAGCAAACAAGCTCAGTAGTTCCTGAAAAAGCTTCCCAAAGACAGACTGCCGTCTAGCTGATCAGTACATCACAGCACATATATGTTCTGCAACGAATCACAGAGGGTGGCATTTTCAGAGCACTGGCTCAGCTCTGTTCCCATTCATGTCAGTGGAAGTTGACTTCAGTGGGAGTTAGGCCAGTGCTGAGTGCCTCTGAAAATTGCACCTCTATCTGAGATACACACAAGCCTACCTTCTACTATACAGCCCCTTGTGGTGGTGAATGTTTAACTCTCCCCAAGGCATAGACATGTGCATCCTCATGTGAATGAGGGGGGATTTGATAGCTGCTTTCAACTATCTGAAAGGGGGTTCCAAAGAGGATAGATCTAGACTGTTCTCAGTGGTAGCAGATGACAGAACAAGGAGTAATGGTCTCAAGTTGCAGTGGGGGAGATTTAGGTTGGATATTAGGAAAAACTTTTTCACTAGGAGGGTGGTGAAGCACTGGAATGCGTTACCTAGGGAGGTGGTGGAATCTCCTTCCCTAGAAGTTTTTAAGGTCAGGCTTGACAAAGCCCTGGCTGGGATGATTTAATTGGGGATCGGTCCTGCTTTGAGCAGGGGGTTGGACTAGATGACCTCCTGAGGTCCCTTCCAACCCTGAGATTCTATGATTCTATCCTATTCTATGTTGGAAATTACCACTGCCTCTGCTTCTGTAAATGCTGCAAGTTCCTGCCACATGTTTCAACCTACCTATCTGGAAGATATTTTCATTTTTAATGTGAATATTAAATGCAAAGAAACACTGTCAATTTGAAAATAGTATTTCTGCCTGAATGCTTTGCAGAGACAAGTTGGGGGAGGTAATATCTTTATTTGGACCAACTTCTGTTAGTGAGAGAGACAAGCTTTCGAACTACACAGAGCTCTTCTTCTAGCTTTGAGTAGCTGGAAAGCTTCTCTTGCTCTCATCAACAGAAGTTGGTCCAGCAAAACATATTGCCTCACTCACCTTGTCTCTCTAATGTTTTGGGACTTACAGGACTATAACACTGCATACACCAATGAATGCTTTGCACACAGTTTTGCTACAAGTAACAACTGTATTCACTAAAACTGAAAGAAGCTAATGTACAGATTCATTTTTCTCCACGTTTCAGTTTACTTTGTTCATTTGAACTCACCTGGACCCTGAGTCTTCATTTACCCTAAGTCTCCTTGCAAATTTATCCCCACTCAGAGGCCCCTTATGCTGCCAGCGTGGTGCAAAGGGGCCCTAGAGTAAATGAAATCAGACTCCATGTTTCACTTGTTCCTGTGTTAGTTTCACAGGGGATAGTCACGTAGCAAGCAGTAGGAAGGGTGGATTAGTGGCTAAGACATTGGTGTGGAGTGCATGAGCTGATTTAGCCACACATGTCTTGCATGACCCTGGACAAGTCACTTACTTTACTCCAGGCCTTAATTCCCCATGTATAAATTGGGGCAAATATTTCCATACCCCACAGTGCTGTTGAGAGGTTCAAATCCTTTAGTGATTGTGTGGCACTCATATACTATGGTGATAAGGACCCAGACAAGGGGGAGACTAAGTGAAATGGCTTTTATATGTGAGCAGGGTCTAAATGAACTCTCCTATGACAGAGGGGGAAGAGACTTCAGGAGCAAACTGTATTTACATGAACACACCTACTCTGTGTAGGTATCTAGCAGACAGGAGCCGTGTAGCTCCAAGTGATAAGCTTTGGCTGGTGTTGGGTTACAAATCCCTTTAGTACTGAATGCAGGGGTAGTGAAATGTTATCAATGTTACCTTCATTGTATGATTAAAGGAGAGCAGAACTGTGCAGGGTCACCCTCAACTGAAAGGAACTCACTAAGCCAGGGGCTCGAATGCCAGACCCCTGTGAAAGTCAGAGGGGTGGGGACAGGTGTCCCAGCCAGCTGGTGTGGCCTCTCCCTCAGGGTCTCTGGCCTGGTTTAACCTGTTCTTTCCCACTGTTCAAAGATAGACCTCAATAGGCTTCATTAGGAGCCTTTTGTTATTTCAAGTACTCAATAAGAGCTGAAATCACTTATGGAGGGGCAGTGTTTCTGCCCAGCCTGCTGAGAGCTAAAAATCACGAAGAGACTGATGTGCAGAGGTCACAGGGGAGAGCAGGTGGCAGCAGAAGGTAACTGACAGGCAGCTGGTGAAAGCGGTGAGCAGTTGGCAGTGGCTGGCGGGGCAGCCAGGTGGCGAGGGACAGTGACTGGAGGGATGGCCAGGTGGTGAGGAGCAGCAGCTGGTGGGGCAGCCCGCAGAGAGGAACTGTGGCTGGCAGGGCGGCCGATGGAGAGGAGCTGTGGCTGGCGGGTTGTAGAACTCAAGAACATGAGGTGGAAGGCACCACCCCATGCACTCTGGGGTGGGCGTCCTGCTCACAGTTTAATGTTTATGAATCTGGCTTGTGGCATTTTCCCTAATTAATTTCTGGTGACTTCCCTCCTTTCATTAAAAGTTTCTTTTCTACACTCAGACTCTGTGCTTGTGAGTGGGGAAGTACTGCCTCTCAGAGGTGCCCAGGGGTGGTGTGTAATTTTCCCAGGTTACTGGGTGGGGGCTCAAGCCAATTCTGTGTTGTACTGTAGATATTGAACCCAGCCCTGGTTGCTGCCGGCTCCACCTGGCAGAAGGGTTACATATAGATATCAACAAGGGAGCAGAGAAGCCCTTATAAAGCATTTTTAAAGATTTTTTTAAAGTCATGATATAATGGGCCTGCTTCTGCACCGTCCTGCACTCTATGAAATCACTTACACCATCCCGATTTGGGAAATTGCGCTGCTTTATGTGACTGCACAGGGTGCTAGAGATTCAGACCTGCAAAGAGCAAGGTGGCAGAGAATCAGGCTCACAGTTTAAAACAGGAGCGATCAGAAAATGGACATGTTTGTAATTAGTATAGTCTCGGCCATCTGCTGCTTGGGAGCAAATGTCAACTATTTACCAGAAGTCGAGAGAGATTAAACGAGGAGAGGGGAAGAGTAGACCAAGACACTGGAAACAACCTTTGACAAGTGACCATGGCCAAGGACAGAGATTTAGAGGGGGTTGGATTAAGCTTTAGCATTATCTGATTTAAATCCTCAAGAGAAATTAAATTAAACTGTGGGATATCTTAACTGCTACCTCTATCAGGACTAAATGGTCACGCAAAGGGGGGCAGCTTTGGACAATTAATTAAACTACAGGAAAAAACCCCAGATGTGTCTGAGGATCCCATTAGCTCTACAAAGTAGGGCAGGGACTGTCAGCAGAGGTGCTGGAATGCTTCACGTAGGAAGTCCCCTAATGGAGGGGATTATGAGACACGTACAGAGAGCCTTGAACAACAAACACACCCTTGCAAAATCAAGCTTGAGACAGAGCTGCTTTAAGCAGTAAGACCTAGCATGGTATCATAGCATTGGGGCTCAGGGGAGGATTACAGCCTGCTTTGAGTGGTTGTAGGAAGCAGAAAGCTGGAGAGTGAGTGACTTTAACCTCTCCAGAAAAGCAAAAATTGCCCTGAAATTGCACCATCTTGACTGGTTTATTGCTGACACAAAATGGAATGTACATGTAAGATTGGGTGACAGCCCCAGGAGAGTCGCCAGGGCTAGCTGATTTGGGGGTTCAAACACCAAGGGACGCCACACCTGCAAGTCTTTTAGGGAATGTCTCAGATGGCTCTGGGAGCAAGCATCCCAGTCTGGGACCACAGACTTGTGTTAGCGGGGCTCATGCTAGTGCTCTAGAAATAGCTATGTAGACTGTGCTCTGAGCTGCAACATCTACACTGCTAATTTTAGCAAGTTAGCGCAAGCTTGTCGACCCCCCAGATGCAGACTCGTACCAGATGCAGTGTAGATATGCCTAGAGAAAGTTTAATTCCAATTTACTGGAAAGCTTCTCTCATCACAAAACAGACCGAAGTCTGCAGGGGAAGCTATGGCCAGTCAGACTCGCAAGTATTCATTCAGGGTCCCTCCCAATCCAAGCCGGTCCTAACATGAAAAACCAGTTTAGTGAAAAACATTGTAATGCAGAAATTTCGTTTTGAAGGTTTTGAAACAGACCCATTTTTCAACTTTAAAAACTCATGAATTTAAAAAACATATGTCCATAATTGTTCTGGAAAAGATCCTCAAACATGATAGAGAAAGTTTTCTGGTATCAAATATCCAGGTTTTTGGTAAATGAAAAACGTTGATACCTATGCGGATCACATTATCAACAAACATTTACATATGTTTTTTCAAGCCAGGTGTATTTTGCAAAAAATGAAGTTTTGATGTTGACAAATTTTTTGCAAGAAATCTTTTTGGGGAAAAAAGAAGCTATTTCTAAATGAAAACCTGGTGACTTGCAAATTGTTTATCAGGTCTAGCATGGAGCACTGGAAAACAGGGACCTTTCAGCTGCAGGTTCAGATAGAACATGTTCCTTCTTGGTTGCAAAGCCCTTTCCTGTTGCTGACTAGGGGCATGACTATAATCCAGGAATGGGTGAACCTCAACACAGTGGGATCTGGGGTTTGCTTTGGAGAGCTGTTCAGATGCACATCCAAAGTCTATCTTACCTCTATGAACTTTGGGGGCTGGAAATCTCATAATAACAGGCATTCTTGTAAATGTCTACTTCTGGCCCAGAAATCATGAAAAGATAGCATCTCTTGGAGAATTTTGGAACTTCCACATTCAATCCAAGCATGGAAACAGAAGTGGGAAGGGGATTCATAGATTCCAAGGCCAGGTGGGACCATTGTGATCATCTAGTGTGACCTCCTGTATAACACAGGTCAGAGAACTTTCCTAAAATAATTCCTAGAGCATCGAGTATTAGGAGGGCAGGGGGAGACTTGCCTAAATATTTCAGAATCATGAAAAGTGGTTTGATTTAAATTAGGTGGAAGTTCAGGTGGAGGTGGAAGATCTCCTTCTGTCCCTAGTATGTTGAGTGATGATCAGGAAATTATGGGAAAGGGTGTCCAATTTCCCATTCTGAAACATTTTTGAGAAAAAAAATTAAAACCTTTCAAAATTGTCAAAATGTCCCATTTTTACATTTTCACAATGAAAAGTTCTGGGGTTTGGCTCAAAAGACTTTTCAGTTATTAATTTAAGTTAATTTATAGCATTTTTTAAAAATGAAAAAAGGTCAAAATCAAAACAAAATGTTTACAATGACATTAACATTTACTTTTGATGATCGGTTTGCAAAATTTTTCAAGATTTCAACTTTTCATCCCAGATTGGAATCAGAGAAGTTTCCAAAATTTCAAAAAAATGTCAGGAGGCGAGATCTAGTTCCTGTTCCGCTCCACACGTGACATCGGTGAAAGCTAATCAGAAAATGCTAGTTGTGTCCAGATGCAATTTTATATATAGCCCCCACATGCAAATAGGTGTTCTTCTTCCATCCAGCTTGGAATGGTGTTTCTTGGGTGTTCTTGCCCAGCTCCACTTTCTGTATACCCCAGTGAAGGAGATCTGACCAGGGTATGACAAATGTATTGAGGGAAAAATCATTTCTGCAACAAAAATGATTAGGGATACGGAACAGCTGCCATATGAGGAGAGATGAAGAAGACTGGGACTTCTCAGCTTGGAAAAGAGACGACTAAGGGGAATGTGATAAAGGTCTATAAAATCATGACTGGTGTGGACAAAGTAAATAAGGAAGTGTTATTTACTCCTTCTCATAACACAAGAACTAGGGGGCACCAAATGAAATTAATATGAAACAGGTTTAAAAACAAACAAAAGGAAGTATTTCTTCACACAACGGACAGTCAACCTGTAGAACTCCTTGCCAGAGGATGTTGTGAAGGCCAAGGCTATAACAGGGATCAAAAAAGAACTAGATAAATTCATGGAGGATAGGTCCATCAATGGCTATTGGCTAGGATGGGCAGGGATAGTGTCCCTAGCCTCTGTTTGCCAGAAGCTGGCAATGGGTGACAGGGATCGCTTGATGATTACCTGTTCTGTTCATTCCCTCTGGGGCACCTGGCATTGGCCACTGTCGGAAGACAGGATACTGGGCTAGATGGACCTTTGGTCTGACCCAGTATGGCTGTTCTTATGTTCTTATGATATTTACCATCTGTTAATTAGACAAAGCAATACTTGCCCACAAGGACAGTACAGTGAGATGACATGGATGGAGCTGAGGAAGCAGCTATCAAGGATAATCTTTTGGCAATTGAAATATGCCTAAGCTGTCCAGTGTGTAAAAGTATAACCCTGTAATTTGGTGCTGAAAGGGGATATTGAAACCCCATGCAAAGTTATCAGAAATTTGCAAGTGACTATGACACAGCAGTACAAAGGAACCCGTTTTCTATCCTCCTATTTATGAATACAGGGTTAACCACATAATCGACATGTCACACCTCTGTCACAAATTGATGGGAGAAACTACATTTTTATGTTTATTTACACAGATATTCCTTTGCAAAAACACTAGAAGACAAACTCTGAGCTCCAAACAGCTCACAATCTCGCTCTGTCTGATACAACCCACATGACAAATGACCAGGCACAAAAGCAGACAGTGAAGAGGAGAGAAGAAATCAGTGCTGGATGGCTAAGCAAAAGGAGTATTTGCAGAGCAAATCTCAGGAAAGAGTGGGAAGTGGGGGCGGGATCCATGGGAAAGGAGGGCAGTGGGATGAACGATCTACAGTGTAAACAGAGATCACTTCACCTGTGTCTGAATTGTGGAATTGTGGCCAGCTTTGCACCAGCACCACACTAGTGCTGGGAGGGGGCAGAAGGGGGAGTGAATAAGAATATTGTATCCAGATGAGATGAGAGGGTATTTGGGGTTTTGCATCAGCAGAATTAAATATGAACCAGTATTTAACCAAGACACTAGGGCTGACACCCTCATGCTGAGGTGGCACATAATGTCCGGTGCTGCAGAGAGCTTTCCTTTTCTCTTTTGTCCCCCCTAGCTTCTTCCATCTTCTGAGAGGGGGCAAGCTTAGTGTTATCCCACAGCTGCCATCCCTTTCCTCACGCTGTCCTGCTCTCCCTGTTCCCTTTTTCTTTTCAAATTATCATGACCTGTCCCTGGCTGCCTCTCTGCACCGGGAGCTGTGGCTGGCTGGAAAACAATCCAATATGGAGGACAGTCCTTTTATAGAATAAGCCCCTCTCCCAGGACGGCATATGCCAAAGCTCCAGAGCTGTTTCATCTGTGCTGGTCAAAGTCACTTTTGCACCCACAATTCGGGTCACTTGGACATACACAATACACAACTACAGACAAGTACTGATGCATGATCTGCAGGTGCAGTCAGGTAAGTAAATGTCCAAGCAGCCTCAATGGCAGATACAAATAACTGTGTGTGTTAAACTGTAACTGCAAATTGCAAGTATAAAACTAGAGGCCAACTTCTGACAATCTGGTACTGCATTTGTAATAACAACACATAAGAGACTGTGTTGCACTAGAATGACAGGCTACTGGAGGTTTAAAGGCAATATTTTTGCTGCTCACTAATTGCTGTATGCTAAGTAAAGAAGCAGTCATTATTAACCAACAATTTTAGAAGTTCTGAGACATAAGAAAACCCAAGTGTGAAAATAAATCCCAAAGATTCATTCTAACCACTGTTGTGGAAACACAAGAGGTTTCCAGCAGTCTGTGATGCCACTTTCATAGTATGGCAAGGGACCTTAACCAAAAAATTAGCAAGCTTTAACTATGCTAAACATATCACCTTAGGTTAGCAAAGTTTTAGTCAATGTCCAAGCCTTCAGATTTAGACTTTCAATCAAGTGACTAATTACCAGCGCTTTGGAGAGCAGAGATTTCAAATTTAATGAGACACTCTTAACACAGAGCTAACAACTTCAGATATCTAAGCATTCTAAAATCCAGGAAGGATGATAAAAAAGGGAAGATTATACCCCCCCCACACACTTTAGGATTTGCTTAAAAGAAACAAGGGTGCACCATCCCTGCTAGTGCTTTGAAATTGTGATGTATTTATTATGAGGGGGCAGATCCTGAGTTGCTGCAGCTGAGTGTAGCTCCACTGATTTCAACAGAGCTACGTGGATTTAAAGCAGCTAAGGAATTTGGATGCATGTTTATGGCATGAGAGTTGTGCTCGCTTGGGGTCTGCCTACACTGCAATGAGAGGTGGGACGGCAGGACAAGTAGACATGCCCGAGATACCTTTGGTCTAGCTAATTTGAATAACAATAGCAGTGAAGCCATGGCAGCACTGGCAACAGCTTGAGCTGTACAAGCCCACCTGGGTCTTGTTTAGATAGATATTTGAGTGGCTAGTCCAAGCTGCTGCAGCTTTCTTACTAGTGTTATTTGAGCTAGATCAAAGCTAGCTTGAGTATGGCTACATGTGCTGCCATCATACATCTGACTGCAGTGTAGACACTCTCTCGGATCCATCCTCCCCTTCAGATGTTAAAAGCCAGGAGAACCCAAGTGAGCTAGTTCAGATAAAGCAGGGAGTGACCCACACATCAGCCATCACACAAACTGGAGTGGATCCAAAACTTTTACTGGGCTCAGCAAAAATTGGATAACGTTAATTTTTTTCCTTCATTTTCTCAGTTCAGGATCAGAAGCGAAAGTGCCAAAATACTGTGAGGAAGACTCTATCCCCACCCTGACACCAAACATTTCCCCAGAGAGGCTGTTATGAGATCTCCAGCCCAATGCTCTTCACTCCAGATGTTCTAAGCATCTGAACTTTGGTGTGTTTATGTGAATCAAACTTCCCAGCCTTCTGCATGCTGCATGTCCCCAGGATACCAGAGCAAACGAAATAACATCATGAAAGCACCAGGGAGTCAGGACTAAGAACAGGAGAGAGGTACCAAAGATCAACACAAACCAGCAAAATCAGAGAAGAGATACCTGAACTAGAGTTCATGTGATACACTCACAGTCACCTACTATGTAGACCAGAGGTGGTCAAACTACGGCCCGTGGGCCACATCCAGCCTGCGGGACCATCCTGCCCGGCCCTTGAGCTCCCAGCTGGGGAGGCTGGCCAGGTCACGGGCTGTGAATTTTTGTTTACTGCCAATGACCTGTTCATGACTTTTACTAAAAATACCCATGACTAAAATATAGTCTTATTCATACATCATGTTTTCTAGACCTTTAATCATTTTTGTTGCTCTTCTCTGGACTTTCTCCAATTTGTCCACATCTTTCCTGAAATGTGGCACCCAGAACTGGACACAATACTCCAGCTGAGGCCGTATTAGCGTGAAGTAGAGTGGAAGAATTACTTCTTGTGTCTTGCTTACAACACTCCTGCTAATACTAACCAACTCCTATATACTACAGGGTAATGGAGTTTACCACAGACTTTAATGGGAGCAGAATTAGGCCAGTGCTGAGCACTTCTGAAAATCCCCTCCCTTAATTCAGATTGTAAATGTTTTAGGGCAGGGATTGTCTTACTATGTATATTTACAGTGCCTAGAACAGTGGGGCCCTGATCTTTTGGGGCCTTTGAGCATGATGTAATACAAAGTATTTATTATTAATTATTATTATTATAACAACAGTATGGTTGGTCATCAAAGCCCAGTGGGATCAAATTCTGGTCTCTCTCACACAGATGTTAATCTAAATCTCAGTGGAGTTATTCTGGATTTGTATCCAGATAACTGAGATCAAGATCTGGCCTCTGGTTCTGTTTATCTTCTCTGAGCGGATAATTAAAGAGAAGGAGGGCCTGAGCAAATCACTTGGAACAAGTATTCGCCCATCTTTAGCTACCAGCAAAACCATTGTCTATAACACTAGTAGTAAACTGCATCTGGTTCTAGGGTCCACATTTTAAAAAGGCGGGTGAAAAATTGGAGATGGTGCAGAAAAGAGCCACAAAAATGATCTGTGGGCTAGAGAAAATGCCTTACAAGGAGAGACTTAAGGAGCTGTTTAGCTCATCAAAAAGAAGATTGAGAGGCAACTTGATTACAATGTATAAGTATCTTCACAGGGAGAAAATACCGAGACCTAAAGGGCTCTTTAATCTAGTAGAGAAAGGCAGAACAAGAACAAGTGGCTAGAAATTGAAGCCTGATAAATTCAAATGAGAAAGAAAGTACAAATTGTTAACAGTAAGGGTGACTGACCACTGGAACAAACTATCAAGGGAAGTGGGGGATTCTCCAACTTTTGAAGCCTACAAATCTAGACTGGGTGCCTTTCTGGAAGGGACACTTTAGTCAAAACCCAAATTATTGGGCTCAAGATCGGAGTAACTGAGTGAAACTTGATGGCCTGCAATATAGGAAGTCACTAGAAGATCTAGTGGTCCCTTCTGCTCTTAAAATCTACGGAACCCAGTTCACTGGGTCCCGTGACTGTCAATCATTTTCTGCAGTGGGTTGATTTCTCTTGGGTGTGGATTGGACCAATCTTCATGATACTGTTTTGGAGCAGATTGAGTTTGGAACACAGGGATTGAAACACCAGATCAGAAGCTGGTCTGTGTAATCTGACATTGGTCCAAATTGGGAGCTTCAGAGGAAAGCAAAAAAGTAGGACTGTCAATTAATCACAGTTAATTCACGCAATTAGCTCAAAAAATTAATCGTGATTAAAAAAAATGAATTGTGATTAATCACACTGTTAAACAGTAAAAGAATACCAGTTGAATGTTTTAAATATTTGTGGATGTTTTTCTACATTTTCAAATATATTGATTTCAATTACAACACATAATACAAAGTGTGCAGTGATCACTTTATATTATTTTTAATTACAAATATTTTCACTGTAAACATGATAAAAGAAATAGTATTTTTCAATTCACCTCATATAAGTACTGAAGTGCAATCTCTTTATCGTGAAAGTGCAACTTGCAAATGTAGATTTTTTTTGTTACATATAACATTCCACATTTACACAAATGGAAAATTAAAAGCTCTCCCGTTTGCAAGTGTGGTCACTCAAAACCAAAACAATGTAAAGCTTTAAAGCCTACAAGTCCACTCAGTCCTACTTCTTTGCAAAGACAAACAAGTGTGTTTACATTCAGGGGAGCTAATGCTGCCCACTTCTTATTTACAATGTCACTTGAAAGTGAGAGCAGGCATTTGCAAGGTATTTATGTGCCAGATATGCTAAACATTCGTATGCCCCTTCATGCTTTAGCCACCATTCCAGAGGACATGCTTCCATGCTGATGATACTCATTAAAAAAATAATGTATTAATTAAATTTGTGACTGAACTCCTTGGGGGAGAATTGTATGTCTCCTGCTCTGTTTTACCCACATTCTGCCATATATTACGTGTTACAGCAGTCTCAGATAATGACCCAGCACATGTTCTTTGATTTAAGAAGACTTTCGCTGCAGATATGACAAAATGCAAAGAGGGTACCAATGTGAGATTTCTAAAGGCAGCTGTAGAACTCAACCCAAGGTTTAAGATTCTGAAGTGCTTTCCAAAATCTGAGAGGGGCGAGGTGTGGAGCACGCTTTCAGAAGTCTTAAAAAGGAACACTCCTATGTGGAAACTACAGAACCCGAACCACCAAAAAAGAAAATCAACCTTTTGCTTTTGGCATCTGACTCAGATGATGAAAATGAATGTGTGCCGGTCCGTACTGCTTTGGATTGTTATTGAGCAGAACCCGTCATCAGCATTGACGCCTGTCCTCTGGAATGGTGCTTAAAGCATGATGGGGGACATATGAATCTTTAGAGCATTTGGCATGTAAATATCTTGTGATGCTGGCTACAACAGTGCCATGCAAATGCCTGTTCTCACTTTCAGGTAACATTGTAAACAAGAAGCAGGTAGCATTATCTCCTGCAAATGGAAACAAATTGGTTTGTCTGAGCGATTGGCTGAACAAGAAATAGGACTGAGTGGACTTGTAGGCTCTAAAGTTTTATATTGGTCTATTTTTGAATACAGTTATTTTTTGTACATAATTCTACATTTGTAAGTTCAACTTTCATCATAAAGAGATTGCACTAACGTACTTGTGTTAGGTGAATATTATTTCTTTTGTTTTTTACAGTGTAAATATTGGTAATTAAAAATAAATATAAAGTGAGCACTGTACACTTTGTATTCCATGTTGTAATTGAAATAAATATATTTGAAAATGTAGAAAACATTCAAAATATTTAAATGGTATTCTATTATTGTTTAACAGCATGATTAATTGCACAATTGTGATTAATATTTTTAATTGCTTGACAGCCCTACAAAAAAGCAACCCCTCCCCCCAAAAACCCCAATGCACTTAGCTGGTTGTGCAATCCTGTGCCAAAGGATTAAATATTTTCCTTTCATTCCTAAACCACAGGACTGCTCTGTTTACATGGCCCCTTGCCTCAGTATTTTCAGGATCTTGGTGAGCATCATTAGAATACACATGCAGGCAGTTTCCTATATTGTACAGCATGGTTGGTTTGGTTTTTTTAAATACACAGTGTGATTATGGTCTATTGTGCCCATAATCCAGGGATTAAGGGTCCTTAACAGAGTGCATTGGCCCACTTGACCAAGAGTGCCTGCTATCACGTTATTGATCTAGGGACTACAGGGGCATCTCACACCCTTTCAATGAAATCCTCGTTCTCTCTGTTATGATAAGCAGGTGCAAAGTGCAATGTGTGTTAGCCATTGCCTGCTGTTTCTCCTTTCATCTAGTCAATGGAAATTGCTAGGCCTTTCCCCTTGTGACTCAGATCGGGCCCTGGGGATTACAAAGAAGTGTGTTGGTGTCCTGAGCCTCCTACTATTGTTATTTATTATTTCTATTATAGTATTGCCTCAAGACCTCAACCAGGGACTAGGACACAGGGTATAAACACCTAGCTGCCTGCCCTAGAGGGTTCAAATCCAGATTCTGACACTATGCATCAGGGAAACAACCACACAAGTTGTGGGAAGAGAAAGTAACAGTGAAGTCAGGCACGTTTGCATGACTTAGTAGTCACCATTGGAATCAGAGGGTTTCTGTGCTTCCCCACTTCCCAAATTCTTCCAGGGCATGTCTCCAACTCAGACTATATTCAGGAGCATCCAGGAGGCAGCATGCTCATTCCCTCGGAGCTGGAGAGGGAAGAGCAATCACCTTGCAAACTCAGGATTGACTCCTGTTGACTGATGCTTGGTGGGGCATTGACTGTAACCACCCTTGAAACCTTCTGACTCTGTGGCCTGACTCTCAAACAGGCTGAGCACCGGCTGCTCTCACTGTGACCCAATTAGTTCCTTAGTCCCTAAGAATATCCTGATTGGGAGGATTATTCATTATGCTTTATGGAGAACTCTCCATGTAACCAATGAAAGTCACACCATGCTGTACTGGGTTCTCTCTCTCTAACTAGGTTACCACTGCTCTATTCATTTTGGTTGCAATGGCTTGGTCCTGACAGAAGAATGGGAGGAGACCATATCCCATGAATACTTTGGGCAGCGAGATTCTAGAAAGCAGGGTTGCCTTTTATGGTGGCACCACAACGTGTGCAAAAATTATTTGAAGTCGTTCGACATCAATGTAGACAACTGGGAGGAATCCCGTTCAACCTGGAGGGAACATCTGGCACTGGTGGGTGCAGCTCAACATGAAGTGGCTTTGATCCAGAGGATGGAAGGAAAGCGCAAAAGAAGAAAGCAGCGTGCTGTAATCTTGGACTCCGACTCAGACAACACATGGATCTGTGAAACTTGTAACAAGCTGTGTTGCTCTCGAATTGGGGTTGTCCTCCATAAACAGATTCATCAGGCACCCGCCCAGACCTCTTACACATACACCATGATTGATGGTTGCCTATACTGTATTGATTTTCCACTTTAACGTGTGAAAGCTCTAATGCCAGATCCTCCCGCGCCCCGTGGCTGCATTGCACTTTGCTCTCAGTAACACCAATATTAAAGGTATCTTAACCTGCCCAGGGAAGATCATACCTTTTAAAGCCAGAAGGGACCATCTGGTCTGAGCACCTGATCTCTCCAGCAGCACAGGGTCCCCAAGCTCCATGCTGTGGGTCCAATACTAAAAAAGTGCCATCCATGGAATTATTAACACAGTTCCTTCAGCTCTCCACATTCATTGTTCTCCCACCCAAATACTGACTAGGCTAGTCCTTGCTTAGCTAGTGAGACTTGATGAGCTCACAGTCCAAGGGGGGATGGTCACCATTAGGCAACCTCTGGCAGCAAGGAGCTGATGTTGGGGCTCTGATGCCATGCACGTTCCTGGCAGAGCAGGAAAAAGGTGAGGCCAGAATACGCTGTGCTACACTGACCCTTGGCTCCTGCTGTGGCTCTTACAGCCCAGGGTAATTTAGAGCCACCCTTGGGCTGATCTAACCTGGCCCAGGCACACAAACCAGTGCAGCTCCATTGACTCTAGTGCTGATTTACACCAGCTGAGGATCTGTCCTGGCATCTCCACAGCGAAAGGGTAAGGTAGGAGAGACATTTATTCCTCTAATAATATTTATGTGCTGGCTGCTGAATGTTATTTGACAGGGCAAATATTTACTCTCAGTATCGCTGATAGCATCAGTAACCATGAACAGCATTATCTGAAGAATAATCAATGTTCCGCTGAAACTCTCGGGACCCAACAGCTGATCCTAAACTACCTTGGTAGACAGAGAATCCTGGTCAAACACTCCAATATATGTGTCTGCTTGCAATATCTATGTTTGCATTTTTTCACAGGCGTCTCCAGGATTGGTTGTTGGGTAGAGCTGGGCAGGAAATGTGTTTCCCACTCTGGGAATATTTTTGAGAGTTTGGATTTGTTTCCCATTCTGCATCAGGAAAAACCAGAGCCCCCCTCCCCCCTTTTCTTAAAAAAACCCCACAAACTAGAGAGAGGGAGCCCCACCCCTGCCTAGCCAAGGACAGGACACTCACCTGGGCTGGGGGAGACCTGGGTTCCAGACCTTGCTCCACATCAGTCAGAGCAAAGACTTTAACTCAGGTCTCCACACAGCCCAGGTGAGTGCCCTGACCACCATCAGGCTACAGACTGTTTTGGAGCGGGGCTCTCTCTCTTTTTGACCAGCAATTCTATCTTGGAACAGTCCTGTGAACAGTTTCTGTTTTGACAAATCAACATTTTCCAACGAAAAATAATTTTGTCGAAAAATTCCTGACCAGGCTAGCTGCTAGGGAGAGTAGTCCCAGGGCCCTAGGGGCTCTTCTGGGGCGGCTGTTCACAGTTGATGTATTGCTGTGCACCAGTGATCTTCAACTGCCAGAAGGCAACTGGAGCTGGGCACAAACTGGAGCAGTACTGAGACTGCTGTAAACTGCTCCAGCTGTAGCCTGGCCATGATATATAAAGCTGGTACACTGCCAAATATGCCCAAATATGCCCATGATCACATACCATTTTTTTCATAGGACCACTGCCTTGTTCAGCGTACAGGATGGGAAGCACTCCCTTAAAGAGCAGCAATTCAGTATTTTGGCAGGGGTCCTATGGGAAAAATAGTGTGATTAAAAACTGTATCAACGCAAGTTCACAGGCAAGTTTAAATCTGGGATTTCCTAACTGTTGAGTGCCTGACTTTGCAACCTGACTAATGTTCTTTTAACATAGCTTGTCCCCTTCTGCACCATTTCCTCCCAGGTGTCCCAGTTCTGTTTACACCACAACACCAGCTCCTCATCCCTCACCTGGTCAGTACTAGGGTTGCCAACCCTCCCAGTTTTGCTGGGAGTCTCCTGGAATTGGGCTCTATCTCCTGGAGGCTACTGAAGCGAAACCGGGAGATTTTAGGCTGCTAAAAGTCTGGAGTCACAGCGGGGCTAAGGCAGGCTCCCTACCTGCCCTGGCGCCACACTGCTCCTGGAAGCAGCCAGCATGACCCTGCAGCCCATGGGGTGGAGCCAGGAGGTCTCAGTGCACTGCCCTACCCCGAGCACCAACTTTGCAGCTCCCATTGGCCAGGAACTGCAGCCAATGGGAGCTGTGGGGGTGGTGCCTGTAGGCAGGGGCAGTGCGCAGAGCCCCCTGTGCCCCCCCCCCCCCCGCCAGGGGCCACAAGGATGTGCTAGCAGCTTCCGGGAGCAGCACGGTGCCAGGGCAGGTAGGGAACCTGCCTTAGGCCCACTGCACCACTGACCAGGAGGCATCAGAGGTAAGCACCTCCCAGCTGGAGCCAGCACCCCTCACTCCCTCCTGCACCCCAACCCCCTGCCCCATCCCAGAGCCCCCTCCTGCACCACAACCCCCTGCCACAGCCTTGAGACCCCTCCTGCACCCAAACTTCCTCCCAGAGCTTGCATCCCGCACCCCCTCCTGCACCCCAACCCCCTGCCCAAGGCTCATCTTGGAGTCCCCTCCCACACCCCAACCCTCTGCCCCAGCCTGGTGAAAATGAGTGAGGGTGGGGGAGAGTGAGTGACAGAGGGAGGGGGGATGGAGTGAGCAGGGCGGGGCCTCAGAGAAGGGGTAGGGCAGGGGCGGGGCCTTGGGGAAGGGGCGGGGCAGGGGGCGGGGCAAGGGTGTTTGGGTTTGTGTGATTAAACTGTTGGCAGCCCTAGTCAGTACCAATCACCACCTCTCAGGCTTCTGGTCCCAGGCCCAGGCTCCTTGCCCTGTTAGTCCTAGTCTCACTCATCCAGGCTCCTGATCCCAGTCTCCCTCATCTCCCATTCCCAGTTTCTTGCCTAGCCATTCTCAGTCCTGTTCTCTCTTACCCCCACCGGCTCTTTGCTCCCAGTTTCCTTGCCCAGCCAGCCCCACTTCCCTCCCACACTCCCTGAATATCTCCATCTTTCTCTCTCACACAGGCTCCAGTGGCCCTCTTACCACGCTCCCCAACCCCCTGTCTCCCAGTCCCAGGCTCCTTTCCCAGGCCTCTCATCGAATCTCAGGGTCCCCTCCTCCCCTAGCTTCTTATCCCAGTCTCTGTGCCCAGCCAGTCCCAGTCCTCCCCCCAAACACCAGCTCCATATCAGACTATGCCCTGCCCCCTGCCTCCTTCACCCACTCTACTGGTTCCGGGTCCAAGTCTCCTCCCCAGCTCTTCATCCAATGTCAGTTGTTCCACCACCTGACTCCCACCAGTCCCCTTGCCCAGTCTGTCCCAGTCGCTGCCCCCATCAGCCTCCAGCCCCACTCGCCACCCCCAGCCACTGTCACAAGCCACTCCTCCAGCCTTCCCCTGCAATGCCCTTGTCTCCTCTGTATTTGAATGAGGACATGTCCTCCTCCACATTGCCTGGCTGGCAGCTGGAGTGCAGGGGCATTGAGAACATAGGACAGACTCCCTGCTCTCAGTTCCAGTGCCCAGCCCCCACCCTGGCCCAGAGCAGCCTTTAAAGAGAAACTCTGGGTTCACCCCTGTAGCCCTGGACTGGAGGGGATATTGTCAGTCACTCTGTGTTGAGGGCACATGTGTGGTTCAGTCAGACATAGGAGCTCACAGGAGATGAGCAGGCTCAGTGAGGACTGGATCTTGGGAGATTTTAGCTGTTAAACTCTAGCAAGTCTCAAGTGAGCCTGTGTAAACTGAAATTATTCAAAAGATACAACTTGGCCAGATTTGGGAGGATTTTCATGGGGATGGCAAAGGACACATCCCTGACACACAGGCCACCTCCCCCTACCAAATTTCAAGTCCATGCTCCACTGCATAGGGGTGCTAGATCTTTTTTGTAATAGACAGCTGAGAGCCAGCAGCTGACCAACATTCTGATCACTTAGACAATAATTAGCTCCACCAGGTAAGGCCTGATGGAGGAGGGGAGCACTTAATTGCCTAAGCAGACAGGGAGTTGATGAGCTGTGGAGCTAATTATCCCACCAGCTGGGGAGGCTAGTGTGATGAAGTGGGAATATTTTTATGAGCCCTGTGTGTGCCTCAGTTTCCCCTATATGCTGCATTGTTACCCAGTGGGTGGGAAAGGACTGAATGCTCTCGGAGCAGGCTAAGAGACATAGGGGTGGGTGTCACCAAGTGGCCTGGGCCTACTCCCCATATCAATGGAGCATTTGAGAAGACAATGGCAGAACATTGACACCTAGCACCCAATGCCCCAGAGGGACATTGTTCAGCAGGGAAGCTGAGCATTATTCCGAAGCTGAAAACAAAGGACTGTAAGGTGTGCAGGGGAAGGGAGAAATTGGCTGCTGGAGGGAGTTGTGGCTCTCACCCAAGGAGGACAGGTGTAGAGACAGACAGCTTGAACCAAGGGCTTTACTACAGCTTTGGCTGGGCTCTGGGCTAACCAGAATGGACTAAATTTAACCTTCATTTGTCTGCACTACCCTAAGGACTTCCCGTGCTGTGTTCCAGCAAATGAATAAACCCGACTGTTCCGACAATGCTGTGTGAGCCTCACTGCAAACGCTCTGGGAGGTGCATTAATCCCTGCAGAGTGGACAAGTCTCCATCAGGGCTCTCTCCCAGCTGGACTGGAGCTCACAGTGTGAAGCAGGTGTGCTGCAGGCCCAGAGGGTGAGTCTAAGGAGGCGGTGAAGATGCCTGGCTTACCCTGGATGAAGAGTGAGACCCCTAGTGGATGCGGGACACTGATGGGGTTCCTTCTAGGGACTGTTCCAAAGCTGGGGCTGTAGCACTGATCCTGTGGATCTGTGACAGCTAGTTAAAAGCACAGTGAGGATGTGCAAAGCAGAGAAGGGCTAGCAGAGCCCAGGGGAAGCCTGGTATCTGGCTGGTGAGACTGCATCCTCTCCCTCGAGAAATGGCTGAGGATTGAAGGACAATGTATATAGTACTGCTGCATGGGGATTGTGACGGTGGCAGAAGATAAATAAAAAACTCACCGAAGTGTTCACAAAGCAAGAGGTGTCGGAGGCTGTTTGCAAGGGACCCCAGGGTGGGAGAGGAGCCTGTCACATTATATTTCCAAAGAAAAGGTCACCAGAATTCTTTTAACATTGCAAAGTGATGTATGTTTGCTAAGCCCCATTTGCAGAAACAGCTCAACAGTTTTGGCTGAAATTTTCCAAAATAATGCAGCCCGAGGCAGACATCCAGCTTGGAAAATTTGTCTCACAGTTAAAGCATGTCAAAGTTATCAGCAACTGAAAATGGTCCTATAATGGGATGTGTCAGGCAGCCCTAATACTAGGCAATGCTATCAGCCCTGCCTATAATATGAAAGGGTTTGGGAGCAACGTCTATGGAACCCAGTTCATCCCCATTAAACACTAAAGGGCTTTTCAATACAGATTAGGGATGTGGGCAATAGTCCGACTCTGCTTCCCATTGCCATTGGCTGGCAATTCAGAGATGATACTGGTGGGCCCTCTGAAAAGCAGTAGTCCTGGTTGCTTCCACATTTATTCCCTCAGTGCCCATGGCGGGACTGGACTTGCCTTTCCCCTCCAAAGACAGAATAGCACTAGGTAGTAGTGTGGCATCACTATGCACCCTCCTCCCCAGAGCTATGGCAGCTAAAGCCCTCCACTGCCTGTGATGGGAGAGAGACATAGCAGAAGTTGCTACCAATGAGGAGGTTTCAGAGTGGTAGCCATGTTAGTCTGTATCAGCAAAAATGAGGAGTCCTTGTGGCCCGTTAGAGACTAACAAATTTATTTGGGCATAAGCTTTCGTGGGTTAGAACCCACTTCATCAGATGCATGGAGTGAAAATACAGGAGCAGATATAAATACAGAAAAGGATGGGGGTTGCTTTACCAAGTATGAGGTCAGTCTAATGAGAAATCAATTAACAGCAGAATACCAAGGGAGGAAAAATAACTTTTGAAGTGGTAAGAGAGTGGCCCATTACAGACAGTTGACAAGAAGGTGTGAGTAATAGTAGGGAGAAATTAGTATTGGGGAAATTAAGTTTAGGTTTTGTAATGACCCAACCACTTCCAGTCTCTAATCAGGCCGAATCTGATGGTATCCAGTTTGCAAATTAATTCCAGTTCTGCAGCTTCATGTTGGAGTCTGGTTTTGATTTTTTTTTTTTTAAGAATTGCCACTTTTAGGTCTGTTATTGAGTGACCAGAGAGATTGAAGTGTTCTCCTACTGGTTTTTGAATGTTATGATTCCTGATGTCAGATTTGTGTCCATTTATTCTTTGGCGTAGAGACTGTTTGGTTTGGCCAACGTACATGGCAGAGGGGCATTGCTGGCACATGATGGCATATATCACATTGGTAGATGTGCAGGTGAACGAGCCCTTGATGGTGTGGCTGATGTGGTTACATGCTATGATGGTGTCCCTTGAATAGATATATGGACAGAGTTGGTACCGGGGTTTGTAGCAGGGTTTGGTTCCTGGGTTGGTGTTTTTGTTGTGTGATGTGTAGTTGCTGGTGAGTATTTGGTTCAGGTTGGGGGGCTGTCTGTAAGCGAGGACTGGCCTGTCTCCCAAGATCTGTGAGAGTGATGGGTCGTCCTTCAGGATAGGTTGTAGATCCTTGATGATGCGTTGGAGAGGTTTTAGTTGGGGGCTGTAGGTGACAGCTAGTGGCGTTTTGTTACTTTCTTTGTTGGGCCTGTCTTCTTGTGACTTCTCGGTACCCTTCTGGCTCTGTCAATCTGTTTCTTCACTTCACCAGGTGGGTACTGCAGTTTTAAGAATGCTTGATAGAGATTCTGTAGGTGTTTGTCTCTGTCTGAGGGATTGGAGCAAATGTGGTTGTATCTTAGAGCTTGGCTGTAGACAGTGGATCATGTGTTGTGGTCTGGATGAAAGCTGGAGGCATGTAGGTAAGTATATCGGTCAGTAGGTTTCCGGTATAGGGTGGGGTTTATGTACCATCGCTTATTAGCACTGTCGTGTCTAGGAAGTGGACCTCTTGTGTGGACTGGTCCAGGTTGAGGTTGATGGTAGGTTGGAAATCGTTGAAATCTTGGTGGAATTCCTCAAGGGCCTCCTTCCCATGGGTCCAGATGATGAAGAGGTCATCAATGTAGCACAAGTAGAGTAGGGGTGTAAGGGTACAAGAGTTGAGGGAGCATTTTTCTAAGTCAGCCATAAAAACGTCGGCATACTGAGGGGCCATGCGGGTACCCATAGCAGTCCAAATAAATTTGTTAGTCTCTAAGATGCCACAAGGACTCCTCATTATTTTTACCAGTGAGGAGGTTGACAACAGATGCTATTGGAGAAGGAATATTAATGGGGAGGCATCCTGTCATAACCTGAACATTGGGAGGTGATGCAGACAGACTTTTGGGGTATGGGATGAATTTGATTACTATGAAAACAAGGCAGATGCCTTCAAGGAAGACAGCGTCTTCAAGAAAAGCATTTAACAAGGTGAGATCTGTACCCATCCTGCACCTGTGTTTGATCTGAGAAGGGAGGTGGTAGTGGCGGCGGGGACCAAAGCGTATTTCCAACTTGCCAATTTGTCTATGTTATTTTATACAGCTTGCACTGTTCTTGCTGGGTTTGGAAGCTGATTTCTGCCTGGAAAATGAGTGTGTGCTGTGAAAAGAGAACCCACTGAACACAATTGTTTGCTGCTGGGAAAGTGGCACTAACAGCTGGTGGAGAATTTTTCAACAAAACATTTTTTGCTGAAAACTGACAATTTGTCTAAACCAAAACTTTCCACAGAAACATATCGGTTTCAATGACAGTTTCCTCAGGTCGACGGTGGACTTTTTGGTCAAAACAAGAGAAAGAGAGACACCCCCCAGAATAGCCAATAGTTAGACTTGGAAGAATTAATGGGATTTTTGTATATTTTGGACAGATATATCAATATTTATTTGAAGCTTATTTTTGTTTTTGTTTTTATGGATTCACATTTTCTCAGTTGTGTGAAATTAGGGGAAGTCAGACAATTATTTAATGGTAGTATATGTTGAAATGTAACAAGCTTAATTCAAAAGTCCAAATGACTGGATTTTGACTCTAAGTTCTCAAGCAGCGTTTTTCTTACTTTGCCTATATGTAAATTTCTGTTATCATCGCTGGACATATTTTTGTGTTGGTTTGTGTGCGTATGTGTGTGTGTGTATATGGTGAAATCAATGTTTACCAATATTTAAAGATAAACATTTAATCCTTCCAAGCCTACCAGTGCAGTGCTGGCCAGTGAATTATAAAGTGATTCACAGATCCCTAGATTCTAAGGCTAGAAGGGGCCACTGGGATCATCTAATCTGACCTCCTGTGTAACACAGGCCAGAGACCTGCACCGACATAATTCCTAGAGCAGAGCTTTTAGAAACACATCCAATATTGATTTAAAAAAAAAAATGCCAGTAATAGAGAATCCACCACAACCCTTGGTAAATTGTTTGAATGATTAATTACCCTCGCTTTACACTTTCTTTCCAGTCTGAATTTGTCTAGCTTCAACTTGCAGCTGTTGGATCACGTTATACCTTTCTCTGCCAGATAGAAGAGCCAAGAGTCGTTGGCAACATGGCAACCTCAAGTCACACCGTAACCTTCTGTTTGTTAAACTAAACAGACTGAGTTACTCGAGTAAGGCGTATTTTCTAATCCTTCATTTGGTTTACACAGTGTGATTTACACAAACACTGATAAACTGTTTGTTTTCTGTGCTTCTCAGAGAAATAAATACTTTGCCCTTCTCTAGCATTTATCAGAGAACATTTACATTTAGCTATTACCTGATTTATCTGCATTTATATATATAGCATTTTATATACTTTAATTTAAAGATCTCAAAGAAATTTAGAGTCATTAGTCAACTAAACCTCACCCTGGTGTAATGGCTATATTAGTCACACTATTTCACAGAAAGTTAAATTGGGATACAGAGGGTCTGATTTTCAGGAGTCTGAAACTACTCTCCCACGCTCATTGAAGTCAGTGCCAAAGCTCTCATTGATTTTAACGGTGCAAGATCAGGGGCTGGGTATGCACAAACAGCCAAAAATGCACACACATGCCTGCGTTTTCATGCAACCATGCATAGATGCATCTGTCTAGCCACATGGGCCTCCAATTTTGCGTGTGCAAAGTAGACATACATGTATGTGCCTAGAGGGTCCTGAAAACAGGACCCAAAGTCATGAACAGTGTTCCCTCTAATTTTTCCCACCCATGTGCGGAATGAATTTTGTTATGTGCACAAATATAGAGGTGATGTGTCACTCAACCTTCATACTGGTGCACATAAAAAAATTCATGTAGTGGGGTGGGAACGAGGGTTTAGGAGTGTGAGAGGGGGCTCAGGGCTGGGGAAGAGGGTTGGGGTGCAGGGATGGGAGGGCTTTGGCTGGGGGTGCGGATTCTGGGATGGGGTAGGGGATGAGGGGCTTAGGGTGCAGGAGGGTGCTCTGGGGCTACGGTGGGGAGAGAGAGGACTCCTCCCCGCTCTCTCTCCTTGCAACAGCACCTGGGCTGGGTGGGAAAGGTGCCTGTCCCATGGCAGGTCCTGGGTGGGAGCTGCAGGATAGGCACCTGGCCCCTGCAGGTCCGGGTCGGGGCTGGTTCGGGGAGGGGTGCCCCGGGCGCAACAGGTCCAGGCCAGGCCGCCTGGGTTCCGGCAGGGCTGTTCCGGCCGTGGCTGGGTCCAGGCTGTCCTGGCCATGGCTGGGTCCGGTCCGGGCCTTGCCACCCCAGCTGGGTTCAGACCTGGGTAAGGGAACCTCAGCCATGGTATAGTTGAGGCCGTGGCAAGTTGGGGGCCAGGCTAGGTTGGGGCTGGGGGTGGGGAGCCCCTTCCCTGGCTGCAGTAGGTCCCTGGGCGAGTTCCCTGAGTGCCTGCTCAGTGCTAAATAGGCTGCTGCACGGCCGCGCAGCCACACAGCTCACAGGGAACTTGGTCACGGAGTGACTTCACCAGGTGATCAGTGGCAGAATAGAACCCAGGAGTCCTGACTCACAGAGTACCCCGCTCTAAAAGCTAGACCTGCCAACACTAGCCATTTCAGCTTTGTTGCGAGGTGAGACATAACCCCTTTTAATGCTGACGTTACACATATCATTGGAGGGCTGTGGTTTTGAGTTTTTCCAGGATTTTTCCAATAACTTTGCTCATTTTGAAGTTTCAGGAGTAAAAGAACCCTGAGCTATTCTACACTGGTGCAGTTTTATTGGTGTTAGTGGAGTGACACTGATTTACAGCAGCTGAGGGGCCGGTCCATTGACTTCAATGGAACTACACTGATATTCACCTGATGGGCATGTGGCTCACTTAGCAACTCCCTTGTTATCATTTACACCAGCTCAGGATATGGCCCATTGACTTCAGTGGAGCTAGGTTGATTTCCACCTGCTGAGGATCTGGCCCCTGAAGTTTATTGGCTTTGTTTGTATTATTTAGATTGTGTCGTTTTAATCATTCACATGCACACAGGATGAGAGGAAAAGGGAATTTCCTGGTTCTCATTCATGCATCTCACCCTCCCCTCTGTATTTCCCCCTGCAACAACATGACACTATTTTTCCTCCCAGTGCCTCAATGGGATGACTCCACTAGGTACAAAATGAGTAAAAAAACCCTTCTCAGCTCACTTACATCAAGAGGGGACAGTGGGGCTGGAAGTTCTGGGAATCGCAGGAGAAAGTATTGTCTTATGTGAGTTCCAGCCCAATGGTATGACTCTGGTGGCTGGGATGGTTCATCCCTAAAATGTAGCCACCTCTAAAGAGGAACGGTGTGGCTCTGCACTGGTAGCACCATGTCAAAGCTTTTGCCAGGAGGAGAAGTAAAAAAACAACACGTCTGATTGAAACAAATGGAACTTTGGAGTTGGGCCTGACCAGGCCATTGATGTAAATCCTACTGCTCTTAGCTTTTAACAACGGCCAAGTGATCGGTATTCTCTCTACTGCCCTGGCGTGAGTCATCAGCAGCAGAAAGGGAGCCTATTACATCTGAATCTAGAAGCATGAGCCTTAAGATCGTTAAGTCCCAGGCAGACTGCGAAGAGCAACAAAAGGATCTCACAAAACTGAGTGACTGGGCAACAAAATGACAGATGAAATTCAGTGTTGATAAATACAAAGTAATGCACATTGGAAAACATAAACCCAACTACACATATAAAATGTTGGGGTCTAAATTAGGTGTTATCACTCAAGAAAGATCTTGGAGTTCTTTGAAAACATCCACTCAATGTGCAGCAGCAGTCCAAAAAATGAACAGAAAGCTGGGAATCATTAAGAAAGGAATAGATAATAAGACAGAAAATATATTGCCTCTATATAAATCCATGATATGCCCACATTTTGAATACTGTGTGCAGATGTGGTTGCTCCATCTCAGAAAGATATATTGGAATTGGAAAAGGTTCAGAAAAGGGCAACACAAACAATTAGGGGTATGGAATGGCTGCCGTATGAGGAGAGATTAATAAGACTGGGGTTTTTTAGCTTGGAAAAGAGACGACTAAGTGGGAATATGACAAAAGTCTATAAAATCATGACTGGTGCAAAGAAAGTAAATAAGAAAGGGTAATTTACTCCTTCTCAGAACAGAAGAACTTGGGGGCACCAAATGAAATAAATAAACAGCAGGTTTAAAACAAAAAAAAGGAAGTATTTTTTTTACATAACACAGTCAACCCATGGAACTCCTTACCAGAGGATGTTGTGAAGGCCAAGACTATAACAGGGTTCAAAAAAGAACTAGATAAGTTCATGGAGGATAGGTCCATCAACGGCTATTAGCTAGGATGGGACGGGATGGTGTCCCTAGCCTCTATTTGTTAGAAACTAGGAATGGGTGACAGGGGATGGCTCACTTGATGATTACCTGTTCTGTTCATTCCCTCCGGGGCACCTAGCATAAGCCACTGTCGGAAGACAGGATACTGGGGTAGATAGACCTTTGGTCTGACCCAGTATGGCTGCTCTTATGTTCTTCTGCCATCGCCAAAGGGTTCTTAGAGTCCCTGCACCAATTTACAGCCCCACAGAAGCCTGCGGGGGAGGTGGAGGGTGAACTAGGACAGACCTTGGCTTGCAAACTTTTTCCTACTGTTTATCCTAAAGTTTTCCTTCTGCATCGTCCCGCTTTGTCCTTGGCAACCAGTGAGAATCACTGATACCAGCTTCCTTTCCGCCTGCCATGTTTCACCCAGTGAAACACAGAATGGAGGTGCTGCCCATTTCTAGTTGTTAAAGATCCCATAGTGCTTTAGGTTACGAGTAGTGGTGCTAACTCCTGTGTCTTAGTGAAATTCTGATTGGGGGCAATTATATTCTACCTGCCTAAAGTTCTCTCTGTTGCTTCAACTGCATTCAGCAGTCTTGTTCACCGACAGTCCTAGACTGCTGTGTTCTATTAAACAGTTGTTTCATTCCACCCCAGAAGTGGTTGCAGTAACTCCTTTTCACTACATCTAACCCATGCCTCTGTATTGCAGTTTATAAAGCTCTTTGGGATCTGCCAGACAAAGAACAGCTATATAAATGTACAATTAGATGTACAATTATAACAATTTCATTCACCTTGGGTAGTACCTTATTCCACTAGAACTTCACTTGAGGTGCTACTCAGCATTACTAAGGATGGCAGAATATGGCCAACTATTGTTATCTGTGAAGTGGTGATGGCAGCTACCAATTAAGGGCAACATTTTGAAAGGCAAATCTGGGCTTGCACCTGCAAACCCTGTGGCCAGAAGCACAAGAGAGAGTACGGAATGTACAGCTTCAGTTGCATAAGCTTTTTACCCAGAATTCCTCCAGTGGGAGTGACCATAACTGTACATAAATCAAGAATTGGTTGGACTGTAGAACTGAAATAAGAAAGGGGAAAAAAGAGCTCCGACCTCATGGCCAGATTGCAGCTCAAAGTTATGCTACTGGTTATCCTCCACTGAGGATCCTGTGCTGTTGGGAGGTGGCACAGAGATGATTCTTTGCAGCAACAGAGCTGAATGAAGTCTGGGACGGCCCTTCCTACCCAGCCACTATATAATTCTGAAATCACTATAATTGGATTAGGTGGTGGAGCAGGACAAGGCAACACTTCCTAAGGGACTGGAGCTAGGCCTGCCTCTGGGAAAACACTACCCACTGACACCAAACTGTGAGTGGGGTTTAGTGGATGTGATAAAGGGCATTGAGATGCTGGGCATTCCCACCTGCAAGTGGGGGACCAAATTAATGGACTAGTGCCACAGTTACAGTGTGTGACAAAGCTCTGTCCTTGTCTCTGTGGGTCCTGCATTTCCTGGAGGATTTCACCAGCCTCAGAGGCTCACTGTGACCCTCCATGTAACCCTTCTCTCTCTAGAGACAAGGGTCACATTTTCATCATAAGCCAGCGAGGGAGGTGAGGAGAAGCTATCCTCTCTTGCACAGTCTCTGTTGTCTCCCACTCTCAGTAATTAATCAGGGTGGGGGCAAAGGGGGGAGCCCAGGCCCACCCTCTACTCTGGGCTCCAGCCCAGGGACCCTAATAGTATCAGCTATGGTAGCTGACCCTTTAGAAACATGGCACATACAATTCCCTGGGCTACTTCTCCACAGCAGCCCCCCACTTCCTCAGGCTCCACTTCACCTTTACCTCAGGGCCTCCTTCCTTGTGCCTGATATGGTGTGTACTGCTCAGTCTCTCCAACAGCACAACTTCCTCCCACGGCTCCTGACATCTGCCCTCACCTGACTAACTGGGAGGCTTTTAACTAGTTTCAGCCAGTCCCTGATTGGCTTCAGGTGTCCCAATCAACCTAGCGTTCTCCCTGCCTTCTGGAAAGTTCTTAATTGGCCCCAGGTATCTTAATTGACCTGGAGCAGCTGCCATTTAACTTATCCTGGTACCAGGGATTTGTTTAGCCTGGAGCTAATATATCTATCTCCCACTACTTTTCTATAGCCATCTGGCCTTGCCCCGTCACAGGGAGGGAGTGTTTTATGTACTGTTCAGTTAGCTATGTTGTTGCTGTGCTTTCTCAAGTCAGTGCTGTGTTCCCTTTCCCCCGCAGCCAAGCTGTTTCTTATTTCACAGACAGGCTCAGTGCTTGCAAGTGGGGAAGCAAGTCTTGCTAAGGGTACCCAGGGAAGGAACTGAATGGTCTCAGAAATTGTAAGTGGGGGCTCAAGCCGCTGGTGTTTGTTAGGTTGAAGAGGGATTCTTCGCTCTTTGAACCCGGCCCTTGTTGCTGCCGACAACACCTGGCAGAAGAATTACACGTGTAAATGCCAGTGCACACCCTAAGCCACAACTTGCAGGTGTGGCTAGGTGCTTACATGTGCACAAAACTGTACCCTGTGGGGCTCTGGCTCTGTGTGCTCCAGCCACTGCTCACATTTTTCAGTTGTGATCATATAGACTCATAGATTTTAAGATGAGAAGGGACCATTGTGATCATCTAGTCGGACCTCCCGCACATTGCAGGCCACAGAACCTCACCCACCCGGCCACAGAACCTCACCACATGGTAATAGATCCCTAACCTCTGGCTGAGTCACTGACATCCTCACATCATGATTTAAAGACTTCAAGTGGTGGAGAATCCCGCATTTACACTAGTTTAAACCAGCAAGTGCCCTGTGCCCCATGATGCAGAGGAAGGCAAACAAATAAAACAAACCCAGGATCTCTGCCAATTGTTGGCTGGTTGATGCTTTTATTTGGTGTCATCTTTCCACCCTTGACCAGTGCAGGGAGTAGTTCATGGGATTTTTTGGGTGAAGGCAGTTCAGCTTTCCTGTATCACATTAACGTCGCATTGCTATCTCGTTAGCCAACCATATATTGCATCTGCAGAGCACTGGCCAGACTCTAGAATGGGCAGAACCAGTGAAGGACTCCCCACGGGGTGGCTGATTGTACCCTGCACTTTGCTACAGCCAGGACTCAACCCAGGAGTCACATGAACTAGAAGTAGCAGCTATACTGGGTAAGCCTTGTATTATCATTATTCAGTGGTGACACCGAGAGGCCAGACTTCACTGTGCTAGGTGCTGTACAAACATTTAACAAAGAGAGAGTCCCGGTCCTGAAGCGCTTCCTCGCGAAGTGAGCAATCTAAGCTAGGACTGTGCAAATAACTGGCTTTTTGGCTTGCTGGAAGTTCCAAACATTAATTTTGGGTCAACCTGAAATCAGAATCTTTTGGAACTTCCAGAGAATCAAAAGCTTGGAAAAAAATTTGTTTTGGGACAGACAAAATGTTTTGTTTGATCTGAAACTAAACATTTCATTTAAACATTGGGCATTTAACACCCCCCCACCCCGCCATTTTCTTTTTTTAAATAAAACAAAATGAAATCTGGAAATGAAAGGCTAGGTTCAGGCATCTAAGTCCACTTAACTCCAATATCGAATCACCATTCACAAACACGGAGAAGGCGGTGATAGCAGCAGCAACACCCTTATACTTCAGCTTGGAAGAATTCAGTTTTCAACAATAATTTTTATAAGTAATATTGATATTTACTTTTAGGCATTATTTTTAGGGCTGTCAAGTGATTAAAAAATTTAAATGTGATTAATCGTGCGATTAAAAAAATTATTTGTGATTAATCATGTGATTAATTGCGCTGTTAATAATAGATTACGATTTATTTAAATATTTTTGGATGTTTTCTACATTTTCAAATATATTGATTTCAATTAGAACACAGAATACAAAGGGTAGAGTGCTCAGTTTATTTTTGATTACAAGTATTTGCACTGTAAAAAAACAAAATAAATAGTATTTTTCAATTCACCTAATACAAGTACATTAGTGCAATCTCGTTATCATGACAGCTGGATTTACAAATGTAGAATTATGTACAAAAAATAACTGCATTCAAAAATAAAACAATGTAAAATTTTAGCGCCTGCAAGTCCACTCAGCCCTACTTCTTGTTCAGCCAATCGCTCAGACAAACATGTTTGTTTACATTTGTAGGAGTTAATGCTGCTCTCTTCTTGTTTACAATGTCACCTGAAAGTGAGAGTTCTCATGGCACTGTTGTAGCTAGCGTTGCAAGATATTTATGTGCCAGATGCGCTAAAGATTCATATGTCCCTTCATGCTTCGACCACCATTCCAGGGCACATGCGTCCATGCGAATGATGGGTTCTGCTCGATAACAATCCAAAGCAGTGCGGACCGATGCATGTTCATTTTCATTATCTGAGTCAGATGCCACCAGCAGAAGGTTGATTTTCTTTTTTGGTGGTTCAGGTTCTGTAGTTTCCTTATCAGAGTGCTGCTCTTTTAAGACTTCTGAAAGCATGCTCTATACCTTGTCCCTCTCAGATTTTGGAAGACACTTCAGATTCTTAAACCTTGGGTCGAGTGCTATAGCTATTTTTAGAAATCTTACATTGGTACCTTCTTTGCGTTTTGTCAAATCTGCAGTGAAAGTGTTCTTAAAACGAACAACATGTGCTGGGTCATCATTTGAGACTGCTATAACATGAAATATATGGCAGAATGCAAGTAAAACAGAGCAGGGGACATAGAATTCTCCCTCAAGGAGTTCAGCCACAAATTTAATTAACGCATTTTTTTTTAATGAGCGTCATCAGCATGGAAGCATGTCCTTGGGAATGGTGGCCGAAGCATGAAGGGTCATACGAATGTTTAGCGTATCTGGTACGTGAATACCTTACCTTGTAATGCCGGCTACAAAAGTGCCATGCAAACACCTCTTCTCACTTTCAGGTGACATTGTAAATAAGAAGAGGACAGCATTATCTCCTCTAAATGTAAACAAACTTGTTTGTCTTACCAACTGGCTGAACAAGAAGTAAGACTGAGTGGACTTGTAGGCTCTAAAGTTTTATATTGTTATGGTTTTGAGTGCAGTTATGTAAAAAAAAATCTACATTTGTAAATTGCTCTTTCATGACAAAGAGATTGCACTACAGTACTTATATGAGTTGAATTGAAAAATACTATTTCTTTTGTTAATCATTTTTACAGTGCAAATGTTTGTAATCAAAAATAATATACGCTTTAATTTCAATTGCAACACAGACTACAATATATATGAAAATGTAGAAAAACATCCAAAATATTTAGTACATTTCAATTGATATTCTATTGTTTAACAGTGCGATTAAAACTGCAATTAATTGCAATTAATTTTTTTAATCGCGATTAATTTTTTGAGTTAATCGTGTGAGTAAACTGCGATTAATCGACAGCCCTAATTATTTTATTTCTATCTATAATTTTTCACAGTTGGGGAAATTATAGAGTGGTCAGATGATGATGGGAGACTCAGACAATAATTCTTTAATGACAGCAGATGCTGAGATTCAAAAAGTTACAGCTCTGTAACCATTAACACACAAATTGTCATCACCTGCCACAATAAAAAAGTTAACATCCTTAAATCACCCTCTGATATGTTCTCAAGCAGCATTTTTCATACTTTACCTATCTGTAAATTTCAATTTTTACTGATGTAAATTTCAATTTCAACATTTTTCATACTTTACCTATCTGTAAATTTCAATTTTTACTGATGTAAATTTCAATTTCAACTATCTGTAAATTTCAATTTTCCCATCGGTTTATGGATGTAGAGGGAAATAAATGGTTACCGATAAAAATGTGATTCTTCCAAGCCTAGTGATACTTTATAGCCCATGGTTAGGACACAGACCTCAGGTAATTAAATACTAATTGGCAGAGGGACTGGAATCTGAGTTTCTTCACCCGCTCAGGTGAGTCCTCTAACCACTAGGCTGTGGAGTCTTTCTTCCTTTCTGTTGCCCAATGGATATTTAATTCTTTATACAAAATGTAACAGCTTCAACAGGAGAGAAATGCAGCCCAGAATACCTAACAGACTAGTAGTGAGGACACTGAAGTAGGAGACCTGGGTTGAAGTCCCGTCTCCAAATCAGGGATTCAAACCTAGGTCTCCTATATGACAGATGAGTGCCCTAATCACTGAGCTATTGGGTACAAGGAGGATGTTACTTCCTCCTTGTTTTTTTATGAATGTCGCCTCAATGTTGGAGGTAGGCACCTAATTCACCTTTGGAATCTAGCCTGAAAAATCGAAATGCTCTGTTCTGAAAATGTCAAAATGAACTGCTTTGGCAGCTGAAGATTTTTTCTTCCTCTACTCCTCCGACTGAAGCAATTTGCCAAAATCAAAACAAATTCACAAAATGTTTTGGGAGATCTGAATCTGCATTTTTCATCTAAAAAAGAGTTATGCATAAAAAATGTTGGCCAGCTCTGATCTAATCACAATCTATAGACAAGCGGTTACAATTTCTTCTATCTGGTGGGCTCTCCCCTCCCCACAGCAAGGCACTAGGAACGAGCTAAACTCATCTCAGCTAAAAGCTTCTCTTTGCATCCCTTCCTATCAGTTCAAATCCCAAATGTTTCATTCATTCACTCTCTATCAATTCCAGTGATAATCTGTTCAGTTCAGTAATTTTCTCTTACTGGAGAGTGTTCACTCAGACTGAACTGCTTGTTAGTTTGAGCTTTTATAGGATATAGATCTGTTTCCCTCCCACCTATGAACTTTGCTGACTCAAAGAAAAGCGATCTTTAACAATCCCCCAGAGAGCTGTATTTTTCCTACCTAAGCGCACACAAATTGCACCCTACAACCAATTAAACAGACAGTTTCTCGTTTTTCACAACAAATGTAATTTGTATTTCCAAAATGTCAATAGAGAGTCCTTTGCTTTTATATTCCATAATATTTCCAGCTAGGCTCAGGAATTTTGGAGTCAATCAAAGAAGGTGACTGGGCCGGTTAATTGAGAATCATCAAGTTACTTCATATAACATGCCGTACGTTTATTCACCTGTGTATGGTTCTCTAAAAGATAATGTCACATTAAAGGCTGTTCCATTATTGCAATTATGCCATCTAAAAAAAGGACAGTTTGTCCCTTGTCCTCACAGCTTTAAAAACTCCGGACCAGGCTGTGGCTGGTACACTGTGGGTGCAAGATTGTTGGGAAAGAGCACAAGGAACCACAATGGGGAGAGGAGAAGCACAGGCACTGCCCTAGAGTCGTACTGATAACTACAGCTGCTTGAAAATGGGTTCCCCACTCCCGCCAGAAACCAATGAGAGATTATGTTTGTCTAAATTTGGATTTTTGGAAAAATATTAAAAACTGAAACATTCTGGCTGAAAACAAAAGTATTTTGAGGGAAAATCTTTGTTTTGGAAGTGTTGCTTGGCCTCGTGGGAGTCATAGTACAGATGCCTCACGCTCACATTCTCCTCTATGTGCCAGGCTTCCTCACTGGACTACATCTCTCATGATGCACCATGGCCTCCCCTCTTGTAAAGGGGAGGTGGTTCATCCTGGGAGTCCTGGCCATGGTGCATTGTGGATAATGTAGTCCAGCTGGGGAGCCTGGCACATAGAGGAGAATGGGGACACAAGACTCCGCAGCAGCATTGCCAAATCACTATATTTTCTTCTTCTGATGCTATATTTCAGTTTTCTGGCATTTGGTTTTTCAACAAAACAAAACAAACAATTCCGCAGACCGCCAACTCTTTCTGCAAAATAATTCATTTAGTCAAAAAACTAATATCCTGTTGAAAAAATGTTCTGATGGAAATTATGCTGACAGCCCTGCTAGCTGGTCCACAGGAGATGGGGTTAAAGTGAGGCTATGGCTCACCGCTCCTCTCTACCAGCCAGCAGAACTGAGCTGGAATCGCAGCCAGTGCATGTTGCATCCCTCCAAAGAGTGGCTTTGGGGCTCTCTCTCTTACAACCCAATGGGAATGGTAGTTGAGACTTTGGGGACCCCTGTTGCTGCACAGCCCTTCCATGCCACCCATGCCTAGTGGAACTGTATCTTACAGACACTAGGGGCCAGACCTGGCCCCTTTGCTCTGCTTGGGTGGCAGAGGGGTCTGGAATCTGGCTGTAGGTGGCCAGTGGAGAATTCTCCTGGTGAAGGGGAACTCATCACTGGGGCAAAAGCTGAAGGAGGTGGTTCTTGTGCCAGCTGCACCTTGGCACCCCAGGCTAGGGGGCATGTCCAGGGCATAGTGGAGTTCCATGATGGCTCTCCTGCACTGGATCCTTTAAACACTCCTCTGCCAGTGGTGGAAGGTGGAGCAGACTCTCAGCTGTTCTAATGCTCATCAGGGTCAGGACTGGCTCTCCAGATCACAGAGCCATAACCGGCTATCTGATGGCCTCTGGCCTCCTGATCTGAGTGGATTTTGGCCAGGGGAGCCCCAATCTGATTCTATGTATTTAAAAGGAAGTGCTGAATAGGGAGGTGAACTGACCTAGTTAAAGCACAGGCAGTGTACTCCGAAGGGGCTGTTAAAAATGTGTCTCAGGGGCCGGCACAAACCTTTACTGCAGGCCAAGCTATGGAATGGCACCCGCTGCATATGCTCCCTCTGTCGATTCCTCCCCCTCACACCTACACGGCCGTCTCACAAGCTGACATCTTCAGAGCCGGGTTGTTATTCTTTCTTCGCACTAATATTCCGACTCACAGGGGGGGCATTATCGACGTGACAGATTCGTTCCGCATGGAGCCTAAAACCCCAGCGTGCGCACACATGCCCAGAAATAAGAGCAGCACACTCAGTTTTCTAAAGCTCTCTGTTGGAGGGATATTTCTGATATCAGAGTGCTAATACAGCTCAGCATTAGCTGGACTGGCGTCATACCACCTGCACTATTACGGTTTCCGTCAGCCCTCTCATCGCACAAACCTATCACCTTGGCCCTTTACAAGTTAGATACATTAATACAGAGACTTAGGGAGAAAGCACAAGTCCGCTGATTACAGCCGTTTGTTCTTCTAATTTGATGACACCATGGCTGGTGGAGAAAGGGTTCTATGGCAGTGGGGAGATACTGCTATCCATATTTCAGTGGTGGGTATTGGAATTTAAAGGGGAAAATCAAAGCCAGGGAAGTCCAAAAGTGTGCCCCAGGGGTCATATGCTCAAAGAGCACAGTAGGACAGTGGTAGGTGCCTTAGAAATACCAGTGTTAGTAAAAGGGACAGATTAGATTAGCTAGAGATTGGATAAAGGGGAACGGAAAAGGCAGGAGAGAGGAAATAAGAGATCACAGATCAGATAAAATAGCAGCGCTGTCAGAGATAAGACAGACAGATGCAGCCTGCAGTCTTATGCTATGATGTACAACATCCTATTTCTTACATATAGAGGGGGGATCCTACAGAAAGCCCATAACAGTGCTCTGTCTGAATCAGAACTCCATTCCCCTAGGGCAGCCGGAGTGCAAGTCTCAGCTGTGGCGCACAGGAGGAAGGGCTCCCTCATCCGGATCTAGCAGAGCCCATCAGTGCACTGCCTGCTCCATCTACACATCCACAGGAGCACTGGACACTCTTCCAAGGAGCTCACCAGCGCAGGTGAACCCATCTGCCTGCCTCTGGACTCCACCGGGCAAAGCCCCTCTCCCGGCCTTCTGTTAGGGGTATGAGAGCATGCGGTAGGAAGAAGTATCCTGTCCAGCCCTCTGATTCCTCAAGGGGGAAGGGAGAAGGACCTGCCCCTGATGGCTCCCTTTCAGCATGGGTGAGGAGAGAAGGGAGAATGGCCTATGGACAGCTCCCAGCGGGAAGGCCTCCAATACAAACAGGCCAAATACCCCATGGCCTCAAGCCACACAATTCAGATCTGGGTGTAACAACGCTATGGGTTGTGCCCTCTGCAGGGGCAGAACCAGGACCTCTAGTGACAAAACCACAAGCTGGTGCTGCTTGCAGCCCAGCCATCCGAGGGCATCAACAGCCAGTGCTGGCCTCTATGGGGATTTGAATGGCGATGGACCTGTGACACTTAAAACGAGTTTCCTCAACCAGGGGGAGGGTGTCCTCCAGGCTAATTCAGTGTGACTCCATTCCCTTCCAGGAGACAGACCCCCTACAGAGGGCTGTCAGATGGCAACTGCCTCTGTGCTGAAGTGGCTGTTCCTTTAACTCAAGCAGTTGAGGCTCATGTTTTAGATTCACGAGTCCCTGTGTTCTATCCCCACAAATAAGCTGAACAGGGGCATCCTTGCACATACGAGACCCTAATTCAGGGGCACGTGGATTTGGGGTTCTAGTCCAGCCAAGGGCCAAGTTGTGCCATCTCAAGGAAGGGTTTTGCCCCTCTGTGGGTACAAGGTATACTGTCCTATCTGCGACTCTCTCCCTGTAGGAGAATATCTGGAGCCCCAGGCAACTACTTGTATTTACTATAATTTTTCATTTTATGCTTCAGAAATCTCTTATTGTGTTTATTCCAGTAGAAATGGTGTTTGATTTCTATTTACATTAATGAAATACCTCCAAATGACTGTATATCAATACAAACGGTGCATAATTGTCAGAATAGCTATACTACATCCTTCCATTAAGCGTTACTCAACACCATGAGGCATTCAGAAACCCGCACCAGAATTCAAAATCAAAGTTCCCCCGAGCCAAAGGCTCATCGGGCAGGCAAAGGTGGTTGGACGTGACACTGGCCACATCACTCCCTTGGGTAGGGTTGGCTATGAAACCGATGTTCTTTGACCGCATCAGCCCAATGAGCACTATAGTCAGCTCCTTAGGGTTCTCTCCTTGAAATGTACCCAGTACTGCAGCCCCTAAATAACCCTACCTCTCCATCCCCATGCAGTGGGGAATCATGGGTCTCCCTAAACCTTACTGCTTCTGTCTCCAGCCCTCACATCCCAGGCACTCTGTCCCCCCTTATTTATTCCTCTACTCCCATCAAACCTCACCCCATTAGCCCCAGAAACCCCTACCCAACCCCTTCTTTCCCCCATTCCCTCTCCCCCATTTAGCCCCAGTCTCCCATTAGTCCCAGCGACCCCTCCCCTCTTCTCCCTTCTATGTTCCCCCTCCCGCCCTGTGCTGTCCCTGGAAGGTAGGCTCTGGTGGGTCCTGTGCCCAGGGTGAGAGGCCCAATGGGGGTACGGGGGGTTGCAGAGCATGCCACCCTCCACTCAGCCTGCAGTGGTAGCTCTTGTCCTGCAGAGCTGTGCGACCAGGCACAGTGCCAGGCAGGTGTGGCATGAGGGTGGTGTTGCTAGGCTGGAGTGGTGCTGCCCCCCTGTGGGCCAAGTTGCAGTGCCCGGAGCAGGGAGCCCCGTGGGGCAGGAGACGCCACTGCAGGGTGAATTTTTCATTTGATGTCATTTTGTGTGTTCTTGTTGGTTTTATTTTGTGGTATTTTGCAAATGAGAAATACACACAGCTCTAATAATACCATTAGAAGACCAGGCCATTAGAAAGCCACCATTAGAGGGCTGAATTGCAGGGCTGAAAGGACAGATAAAGGGTAAGCAGGAGAGCGATGATTTGATAGCTAAGCCCACATTATGTCTTTGCTCTCCAGAGCAATTGAATTAGATTCTGATAAGGGGTGGCGAGGGATTTTCAGGCCACATACTGTACAGTAAATGGAGTTGCTGATCTATGGATTACTTTACAGTTTACCAGGAAGACGTCTCTGCAGAGAAAGGAATTTTTTTTTTAAGGATTAAAAAGATTGGAAATAAATTGTTCTAAACAAAGAAGTTGGTAAAATAACCACAGTTAAACCTTGTACCAGGCACTGTACGGTCACCCCAGTTGGACAGTTAGCGTATAAGGCCTGATCACAAATCCTCTGATGTCAGTGGAAAAGCTTCCATTGACTTCAGCAGGCTTGGATCAGGTCCATCGTAGGGATGGGCTAGCACAGTTCAAAGATACTTTATGAGGGTCGCCCATCCGGATCAACCCTGTGTTTTTAAATACACTTCTGACTAGAGCTGAGTAAATAACTGATTTTTCAGTTCACGGGCAGCACCGAAAAGAAATACATTAGGTTGGGTCAAACCAAATCCAAACACTGCAAAAAATGTTGGCAAATCGAAAACATCCATTTTGGGTCGAATGAAACATAATGTTCAACTGAAACATTTTATCTCAGGCATTTTTAAAGGGCTAGATCCACAAAACTTTCAGAGAAGGGGGTGGCTCTCTTAAAGGCTCTGTGCCAGTGGTTAGAGCACTCACATGGGATGTGGTAGACCTGGATTCAAATCCTCCCTCTGCCAGATGTGGAGCAGGGATCTGAACCCACCTCTCTGGTGAGTTCCCAACCCACTGAGTTAGGGAATATCCTGTGGGGAGTCTCTCTCAATCTCTTCGGTTGCAGCTGTTCTGCTTTTTGCAATAATTAAATAGTCATTGGGCCTTCAAAAGGAAGGAAGGGTCTTTCTACGCTACAGAGACTGTACTGACACAGCTATGTTGGCATAACCCCGTAGTGTAGATGCAGCCTACACTAATGGTGTAGGAATACCACCTCCCCGAACGATGGTGGCTAGGTCGATGGAAGCATGCTTCCATTGACATAGCTCTGTCTAGACTGGGTGTCATAGCTATGTTTGTGGTGTGGATTTTTCACACCCCTGATCTATGTAGCTCTGCCAGTCGAACTTTTCAGTGCAGACCAGGCCTAAGAATGATTCTATAACTGGGTAGTTAGGGCATTCCCTAGACTGTAGGAGACCCAAGTTCAAATCCCTGCTCTAATGATGATTTAATGATTTCTAAAAAGCAGAACAACTTCAACAGGAGAGAGACACCCCAGAATGTCCCACTGCCCAGTGGTTAGAGCACTCACCCAAAACTTCCCTGGTCAGATCCCTGTGTCACATCAGGC
Organism: Natator depressus; assembly: GCF_965152275.1. Classification (NCBI taxonomy): domain Eukaryota; kingdom Metazoa; phylum Chordata; order Testudines; family Cheloniidae; genus Natator; species Natator depressus. Next base: position 26,885,007 of record NC_134246.1, read on the forward strand.
AGAGGGAGTAACTGAACCTAGGTTCCCCACATCCTGAGTGAGTACCCTAATGGCTGGACTAAAGGTCATAAGGGAGCTGCTGCTACCACCTCCTTCTCCTCCAGACATTTTGTGAATAGCATCTAAGCCCCTCCTGCTTTCCTCAAAAAAAAAAAAAAATCTGTGTCAAATTTGAGAACAGTTTTCTGTTGACCAAAAGCGCAATTTTTGGCAAATTGACTATTAGTCAAAAATATTTCGCCCTGTTCTACTTCGAGATCTTCAGATCCACCTGCCACGACTCAGGGCTTTCTTTCTATTACTTCCCTCTCAGGATAAAAATGTCACGTGGTTTTATCTCTGACGTAAGGCCCCATTGTCAGTGGCTTGCACTTCTTATTATCCAGGTGGCTATTAGCCAGTTGTGCTTCTGACCTGCTGCTTTTGCATTAATTTACAGAAACACTTACCAGAATAAAAAAACTAACCCCTTGCTGGCAAACCCTATTTGGTGGTGGCCCCCTTCTGCGATTCAAAGCTTCCCGTGGACATCATGCATACTCACAAGGTTTAGCAGGTATCTCAAAGGTCCAAAATCTGTAGCAGCCCCAGCTCAGAAGAAATCTTTAAATGTCAGCCATGCAGCTTCCCAAGCAGAGCTGCAGAAATCCCTCATTTGTGACGCATCTAATCAATGTTGTTCGTTAGGGTTCATGATTAAAAAAAAACAATTATGGGACAAATGTTTAAAGAGGCTCCTTTCCGTGCATGCAGTTGTGTCTTTTGCATAATTAGTACCTGATGCAAATCCCATGAAAGTCATTGGGAGTTTTTCATTGACTTCAATAGGCTTTGGATCAGGCCCTCACTGCATCTGTGAATTCAGGTAAGTTGGGGGTGCACTCAGTCAAATCACTTCCATGTACTAAGGACATGCACAAAGTGCATTTGCAAAAGAAGGATGCTTATTAAAACTCTCTCATGTCAAAGTCCTAAAGCCAAAAGTCAGGAAAGAAACCAAAGGCAAAGTTGTGTTAACTTGGGCAGGTTGCATGTTGATAGTTTTTTCTCTTAAACATTTCTGTGTTCTGTGCAAACCTGAATTCCCATTCCTTTATTAGTGCATAGAGGAGGACATGCACCATGTGTAGTATGGCTGAGTTAGTGCACCAGGACCTGCCTTACTTTTACAATCTACTGATATTTCAAGTATTTGATTTCTCCACTTTAACATTAAAGATTGTATTGGATGGCTCCACATTTGTGGGGAAAGAAGGAAATATTTCTCTGGCAAGTTACTATTTGGGTTTGGGGTCCCCCCCCAATGGCAGCTGTTTGAAGTTGCTCAGGGGTTTGGACTGTTAGTAGTCCCAGCAGAGACGGATTGCTGGGCAGAATGCAGGTGATGCAGTCACCATTCATCATTTACATACATCACACTTTTATCCACAGATCTCAAAGCACTTTACAAAGACGGGTGAGTGTCCCCTCTGACCCCCGGTTTACAGATGGGGAAATACATGGCATCCTATGGCTGTATATAGTCAGGATAATGTGAAAAATAAGTGAACTTGCTAAAGCTGTGCACCTTAAACCCAGCCTAAGTTCAACTAAGTTTGAAAGCAGGTTTCATTTGCATGAGCTTGGGAAGTGCCCAAAGAGGCTGCCTCTGACACACAGCTCCTTTGTCTTTAGTTCCCAAGGTCAAGTTCATTTCAAACATGTGAAAGACCTGAACCGATAGCATTTAGACATTCCTGGTGTGTAAGTGCAGCTGTATAGTAATGGCACTCTGCTCTCAATCAGTTAGCAACCAGAATAAAAAGCCAAACATGAACCGCACTGGACAACAAGGTTCTACGCCCAGATATGGTGTAGCACAAGGTTTCTTGAATCTCAGGAATATGCCTCCCATCATACACCGTCTGTTTGTGGGTAAGGGAGAGGAAAAGCCATTGAACAGCGTGGATGTTATTTATTATTAGTGAAAAGTCCCTGCAACATGTTCAACTCTGTTCTCAAAATACAAATTAATATGAGGTGACTTTTTCAATACAATGGCTTTTTCATGCCAGAATAGGAGCACTTTAGTGCTTTCTAAATTACAGTACTTCCAAACAGATTTGGCTCACAGAATCTCTTAATGGTCTATTTTGTTTGCAACATGCAAAGGAAAAGATCAAATTCTGCTTTCTCCCCCCCGCAGATGCAGATCCTCTTGGGTTTTTTTAGAGTCCTCTTTTCCCCCTCAGAGCCTATATAGAAATGAGATGCAAAGAGCCATTTGCAAGGAAAGGGAGACGTATTATACCAATCACTATGCAAAGAGGGCTGGGGCATGTCACAAAAGAGCTTTAGAACCGCAATTCACAATGGATGATAAATTATCCAAACCCTTGTACAATCTCTGCTGGATGTGTTACTGTCTCAAAACACACTAGGCAAAGAATTAAAAAAAAAGCCTTTAGTCTGGCTCCAACAGAAAGGCACAAATCTCTGTTCTTCAGCTTGTAATTTTACCTAAAAGTGAATTCCTTACAAATACAACAGGATTTTCCTTTTACTGTTTTTTAAAGATATAAACAGAGAGGTGCATTATTTTAGACTAAATCTGATGTTCTTTACATGCCTCAAAAATCTGATTTCAGCTAGTCTCCTCTGACTATGAAATCTGGCATAACCCATGTAAAACTGTTCCTTTGATTTCCAGTTTTTCTGACTTTGTCTTCATTTTGTTTGAAGCTTTTCTTTGTATGCTGGGAGCACAGGAAAAACGGCTCCCAACATGAATGAAATGTAAGCTGCTGTATCCAGTCTCTGAGCTGCCTGTAGGTTTAGGGCTGTGCTGTCATTAAAATGAGGCTTTTTGAGGTATCTGTGGAAATAGGCTCCAGATGTAACAGAGAACTTGTCTCCCTCTTCTGATTCACAACCAAAACTTGGCATGTAAGGAAATAATGGCATAAATCAAGGGGTTCGGAGGGCAGATTCCCAGCTGCTTTAAATGGTCATAGCTCCACGGAAGTCAATTTTTACCAACTGAGGATTTGCCCCTGAATGCACAGGGGCAGATTATGATTAGCATTGGGGTTTCTATGACATCCCACCACTTGGGTATCTAAACTAATTATGAAACGGGGTAACGGAATGCGGAAGGAACCAGAAAATTGCTTGTGTCTACAGCATTTGCCTTCTTCTACTGAATCTACCAAGAGGGAGCTGTAACTTCCACCTTCATCACTTCCTGATACTAAACCTAGCAGTGGCCAAGTGCGGTCTCCATTTGATGGGTGATATGGTGGCCTATGTGGTCCCAGTATAGTTCCTGGTGTGCAGGTATCTGCATCACAGAATGTTGCCATTTGAGTTGGCACTAATTACCCCCCGTTGGCATCCATAGCAGAAAGATCAAGGACTTAGTGATCCATGGAGACTATCCTTGAGGGAGAACAGCTGAGCAGCATAGAGAATCTAGCACTGGTGTCCTTCAGCCATAGCAAGAGAGCTCTTCACTCTCTGAAGCTGCCATCTTTAACCAGGAGCAAATTTACGGAAAATGTAATAAAGGAAAGAAGAACAAGTCTTCTTCACCAATCTGTCTTGGGCTTTCCATCTGCATGAAGCAAACAAGTGAAGAATAAACTTAGATCCAGATTTTCAAGAGTGTGCATGTACTTAGTGCCAGGCTGGCCAGGCTGGAGGGGAGCTCCTGCTCTGGCATGATGTCTTGTGCAAGTAGAACACTACCCCCTCCACCATTCAGGCACCAAAACTGCCCACCCTCATTTCTGATCTGCAAACAGGGAAGACGGGACATCACAAAACATTACATGAACTTCTGGCAGAATGAGATCACAAGTGGCTCGAGGATGGTAGAGGGTGTACAGGGCACCTGGTCAGAAGGTGCAGCATCAGGGGGAGATCAGGAAAAACTAAAGAGCTGCATGAAGAGAGATTTTAACACCCTAGACACAACATGTGCTTAGTGGGAGGAATCAACTGAGCAATGATATAGTCTAAAGTTAATCCCTTCCTGAGATTTGCCTTTATTAGTAACTTTGAACAGCAGAACAGCACACAAGCAGCCCCCTCAGCTTTCTCCCTAAGCGTGGCAGTCCCTGCAGACCAGGCCAGTTCCAGCACACCCTGGGCGCTTTGCAGACCAATTCAAACGGGGACTCCTGTGAAACTCCACACTTCCCCCCACCCCATCTGCAGGGGCAGGAGAAAGGAGAGGTGCAGGGGAGACACATAGCAATATCCAAGCGGGCAGCAGGCTAGAGGTAGGTGGCTCTGAATAGGGGTGTGAAAAGCACTGAGGTCCCAGATGTCAGTAGCCAGGGAGGAGAGGCCAGATGAGGGAAGATGGAACATCCTGCTCCAATCGCTGGTGGCTATCCATCCCTCACAGTGGTGGGGAGAAGCTGTTACAGCAAGAGATGAGAGAACTAGGGCAGTTAAGTGATTAAAAAAATTAATCTGTTAATTTTTTTATGGCTATTATATGGTTGTTAAACCATAATAGAATACCATTTATTTAAAAATTATTTAAACATTGGTGTCTTCTCTGCATGTTGTCAAATTTGCAGTGAAAGTGTTCTTAAAATGAACAACATCTGCTGGGTCATCATCCGAGACTGCTATACCATGAAATATATGGCAGAATGCAGATAAAACAGAACAGGGGACATACAATTCTCCCCCAAGGACTTCAGTCACAAATTTAATTAACACATTATTTTTTTAACGCGCGTCATCAGCATGGAAGCATGGCCTCTGGAACGATGGCGGAAGCCTGAAGAGGCATACAAATGTATAGTGCACCTGGCACGTAAATATCTTGCTACTCCAACTAGAGTAGTGCCGTGCAAACACCTGTTCTTACTTTCAGGTGACATTGTAATTAAGAAGCGGACAGCATTATCCCCTATAAATGTAAACAAATTTGTTTCTCTTAGTGATTGGCTGAACAAGAAGTAGGACTGAGTGGACTTGTAGGCTCTAAAGTTTTACGTAGCTTTGTTTTTGAGTGCAGTTATGTAACAAAGAAACCATTACATTTGTAAGTTGCACTTTCACGAAAAAGAGATTGCACTACAGTATTTGTTGAGGTGAACTAAAAATACTATTTCTTTTGTTTATCATTTTTACAGTGCAAATATTTGTAATAAAAAATAATATAAGTGGGCACCGTACACTTTGTATTCTGTGTTGTAACTGAAATCGGTATATTTGAAAATGTAGAAAAACAGCCCAAAATATTTAATAAATCTCAATTTGTATTCTATTGTTTAACAGTGTGATTAATCACAATTAATTTTTTTAATCACGATTAATTATTTTGAGTTAATCGCATAAGTTAACTGAGATTAATTGACAGCACTAGAGAGAACCTTAACTCCCCTGCCCCAAAAATATCCCAATACATTTTAAATGCAGGCCACCAAGTAGCTCCCAAATCTCCTGGAAAGCAACTCGGGGAAGCCAAGGAGTCTCCCTCCTCCACAAGGCAGATTCAGCTGGTTTGCTCACTTACTGCTTAGTACTGAGGAGGGGTAAAGAACCAACAGGAGCACAAATACAGCTCCCTCTGGGGACCCCGCCAGCACAGGTTCTGCCATCTGATAGCCCCAGCACGTCAAACCACTCCTGCCCTTCACCCCAAAGGGGTTCTCAGCCTCTCTCATATCCACGTTGGAGCTGCCAAGCTATCAGAGCACAAGTTATCAGAAATTAATCTGCGTCTTTCTGAGGGGTACCAGAACCTACTTTTAAGGTGCCTCAGCTGAGAAGCCCTGCTCCCCTATTGGGGGACACAAATCCTGTAACAGGGTTTAGGAAGATGCTACTGGAAAAGGATCGCTTCCTTCCCTAATATGGGAACTTACATGGAAGCCACTCCTGATTTAGGCCAGATTTTTAAAGGTATTTAGTCACCTAACTCCCAGAGAGCAACAAAGAGCAATCTCAGTGCAGCTGTGCCAATAATGAATATGAAAGCAAAACCCCAAATGAGAAGAAATAAATTCAGCAGAGCAATTTAGGGGAGATAAAACTGGAAGTGCTGGGTGAAATCAAATGGGGGAAAAAAATCAATAAAGGAAAAGGACACAGAGGGGAAATGGGAAGCGGGGAGCGATAAATTAGAGGCCTGCCCAGAGGTTATGATGGCCAGTGAGCAATAAATTAAATAGAACAGGGCAACAGGGACGAGCGAGATAGTGCCAAGAAAAAATTAATTAAAGGGAAGGGAGGCATATCTGAAGCATAAAACACCGTGGCCTAGAGGAAAGATTAGAGAGTGCAGTGAACAAAGGGGTTGAGAACAGTAACTGGAGCCAAGGTAGAGGATGAAAGGGCTGACTGCACACATGGGTCTGATAATAATACAGACATGTTTTCAAGCATATGAGAAGCAAGAGGCCATTGAAGGAGTCCCGAGGTATGGCCGAATAGGCCAGGGCATTGATTGACAGGGGAAGTAGAAGCTAGGGTGGGTCAGAACTTGCAATTCTCAAATTAAAAGAAAAATAGTTCCGCATTGGTCTGAAGTTCTCATTAAAACCAATGCAAAGGACATTCCGCTTCAATTTTTTTTCTAAATGAACCTGACGAGGTTCCCTGAGTGGCCGGCAGCTCCCACAGTGCCTCGGTGAGTTATCAAGCCAGGAGCCTTGCAACTCTGACATCCCCTGCTCCAGCTGGGGTCTGAGCACACCCTCTGGATTGGGCCCTGTGGGTGAGATAGGAAAAGGCCTAATTTGAGAATCTCACTGGTGATTAGGCACAAGTCATGGCTCTGAGCGGCTCATGAGCTGTAAGGCAGTGTCAGGACCTTAGGCACCTTGCACACCCCATCCAGCAGAAATGGAGGCACCTCCAGGGTTAGGCAGCAGCTGAGCAGTGAACTAAGGATGTCAGTGATGCCTGAATGTTAGACATAGTCACCTAAAGAGGCCCTTAGAGTCACTATTGTGAATCTGGCCCTTGGTGATCTGCAGGCTATCACCTGATCTGCGACTTCAGACCCATCCTAGGGCAGGCAGCTAATTAGTCACAGGTGGAGGGTACACACAATTCCCTTAAAGGGCAATCCAGTCCTGTGACAGAGAGGATAACAAGAAGCTTGTCAGCATTGCAAAGAACAGAACAAAAACATTCTCAATACCCAAGCTTTGCACTGAAAGGTTTTTTTGTTTTAAAATTAGAGCCTCATCCCATCTTTGCAGCCATTAGCAATAGCATTGGCATAAACCAGATGGCCAAAGGGGAAAGCACACACTCAAACTAATGTTTAGAATTAAAAAAACAACCCTCATTTTTTTATGCTACCTCTCTGGAAGCTTGAATGCAGCTCAGCTTCCTTGCTAAAGCATCTCTTCCTTACTGGCTCTTAAACGCTGGTGTGTTTTTGTAGGGTTGCTCATGAACACGGACTAGTGTACGCTGTTGTGTTATCATGGAGGCGCTCATGAGCACTGCACCACATTTGCTGGTTTATTAATCTAGAGTTGCACTTGAACACCGAGTAGTGTATGATGGTGTGTTACTGTAGATTTGGTTGTGATCATCTGACTTCACCTGCTGTTCTGTTATTGTAGGGTTGTTCATCATGAGCACTAGGGATGCAACTTGTAGAAAAAGAGCAGTGAATCATTTGTTGGAGGGAAATACTTCCCATACAAAGAATTGCCAGGACTTTGGAATCACATACAGTACACTATAAAAACCTAAGACTGGACAAAATTTGGAGCCTGTCCGCCTTTAATTCCTCTTAAATTAATCATCTGACTCAGTGTTCACAAAGGAGAGTGGGAAACAGATACTAGGAAAACAGATACACACCCCAGAGGAGAGGAGGAGAAATACTAAAGGAATTCAAAGCCCAACCCAGAAGAGGTGATCGAGCAATTAGACTGTCCCCAGACTGGCCAAATTAAATTAAGTGCAATTTCTTTAAACAGAGAGCAGTTTCTGTATGGAGACACACTAACAATGGTGGCAAAGAGCAGCTAGGAGCATGTTCTGAGAGGCATTGTGAGTTTGATCTAAAGTCCATACAAGTCAATGAAAAGACTCCTATCAGCGTCAGCCGGCTGTGAATCAGGCTCTACACGAGCACTTATTGGAGAAAGTACTATAGGCTCACAGTAAATGTTAATTCAGCATAAAGCAGAGAAAGCTAAATGGGTTCCCCAACCTCTTTCTTCCCTAACACCCTTCTCTGACTTCAGTTGAAATCAGGTTATAAATGACTGGATCAATGACTGTTTATTTTGCATTACACATAGTAGGAAGCAATCCCTGCCTTGCTGACTCACAGTCTAAACAAACAAGGCAAGTGATGGATTACCACCCCCTGGTTACAGACAGGGAACTGAGGCACAGAGATGAACAGCCCAGTTCAGTAAAACACATGCTTCACTTTAAGCGCTTTGCTGAGTCGGGTTCTGCATGACTTGCTCAAGGTCACTAAGGGATTCTGAGGCAGATGCAGGCAGTTGAACGTAGATCTCCCGTTCAGTGGCTTACCTGCAAGACTACCCTTCCTAATTTTCTTAACATCCACTGACTAAGCCTGCAACTGAAAATCCTGGTGTGGTTTTTTTGCCTCTTAAATCATCCTCAGAAATAAGGATTCTAAAGCTGAGAAATAGCGGACCACTTTGTCGATGGTGCATGAGTTCTGCTCACTCTCTTAGATGGTGTTATAGATTACTAACATCCACAAACATTTGCTCTTGTCCATACAGTAAGCAGATGTGACTCTAAAGTCACACAGGCAGCAGATCTGTCCCGTGAGAAGATGTTCTTTTTAAAGTTACTTCTTTGACTGTAACAACACTTTAAACTTTGGCAATTTAAAACCATCTCATTCCTTTAATTACTAGCCTCTCCGACTATAAATACTCATTGTTCAATAATAGGATATTAACAAGACCTTTAAATTAGACATTGCCACATATATTATAATCCAACTCCAGAGAGCTGCAAGAGAGGAGCTGGTAATTAGAGGGATATTTCCCCTCTTGACCTGTAGCGACTGCCAGCTAACGTTAGCATCTTTGAATATGAAATGTTTTTTCAAGTGATTTCATGTGAGGTCTCTGGTATTTCCTGCTTCTGGCTGGGTCAAAAGACATTTGGATCCAATAAATACAACCACTGTGTGGCTATGTATGTGAAAATCAGAGCACCAAGTGTCAAGCTCACTGTCGCCCTCTCTCTGCCACGTATAGCATTGCACTAAAGACAAGGATCCTGGTTTAACAGTACCTTGTGGCCTCTTTGCACCATGTAGGCTCTAAAGCTCTACCAGCCCTGCACTGCCTATGCAGCCTCCCCAAGAGCGGGCATGAGTGGGAGTAGATGTCACCAGGTTGATTTTATGCCCCAGTGGTTCTGCAGCCCTGAAATGGCCCATAGGGGTATTAACCTCAGCATTGCAAGTTAGGGCGGCCCTATCCTGCACAGTGGCCCAAAGCTACCTCTACTTTGTCCCTATGCCAGAGCAGGGATTAATTGAATCCTTGGCATATTAAGATGTGGTTCTTTGCTTCCCTCTGAATCCTTCATTACTGGTCAGGAAACTGGAGTATGGGGACGAAGGGTGCTTCTTAGTGTCTGACCTTTCTCAATACTGAGGGGACCCTGTCTACCCTGGCCCACGCCTGCCAGGCAGTGAGACTAGCTGAATGGCAGTGCCTCCGAGAAGAAAATGAACAGGCAAATCAAACTATCGTTCACATCCGTGTCTGTGGAAATTATTGTAAAATGATATTTATGGACAAGCTAGTAGCAGCCAGAAACATCCGTGGACTGGCAGCAACCAGAGAAAGATCAGAGTGTTGAATCTACTCATTCCCAAGTAACACTGGCCTGGAGTTAGAGCCCCCCTAGTCCCGCAAGGAAGGGGATATGTAAGCTGCACCCACCCCCACCCCACAGGAATTCACAGTTATACAATGCAATCCACCTTTCAGGGCAAGGGAATTTTAAGGCACCAAAGCTGTAAACATAAAAGGATCTATGCTCTCCCTTTGACATGGGTACATAGCTTCCAGCAACATCCATGGGGGAGAAATATGCACATCATGGGGGGGAACTAGGCCCCATCAAATATACCAATTATTCCTCCAAGCAGGTTCTCTTTATATTACTCATTTTTATGACAGTAATGCTTAGGAAGCCCAAACAGAAATCAGGGACCGATTGTGCTAGAGGCTATATAGGCATATCATAAAGAAGAGAGTCCCTGCATGTAAGACAGGAGAACAACACATAAGAACTGCCATCCTGAGTCAGACCAATGGTCCATCTTGCCCGGTAGCCTGTCTCTGACAGTGACCTGTACTGAAGCTTCGGGGGAGTGTACAGAACAGAGCAATTATGAAGTGATCTTCCCTTGTCTTCCACTCCTGGCTTCTGGTAGTCAAAGGTTTAGGGTCATCGTGAGTATGGGTTTGCCTCTTTGACCATCTTGGCTAATAGCCACTGATGGACCTATCCTCCATGAGCTTATCCAGTTTTTTTTTTTAACCCATCATACCATCCCATGGCAATGAGTTCCACAGGTTGGCTGTGCACTGTGTGAAAAAGTACTTCTGCTTGTTTGTATTAAACCTGCTGCCTATTAATTTAATCAGGTAACCCCGGATTTTTGTATTGTGGGAAAAGGTAAATAACGTGTCTCTCTTCACTTTTTCCACACGATTCATGAATTGATAGACTTCTATCATATCTCCCCTGAGTTGTCTTTTTTTCTAAGCTGAACCCTAATCTTTTTAATCTCTCCTTATGTGGAAGCCATTCCATACCCTTGATTATTTTTCTTGGCCTTCTCTGAGCCTTTTCCTGTTCCACTATGTTCAAGGTGTGGGTGCACCATGGATTTGTATAGTGGTATTATGATATCTCCTGTCTTATTTTCTATCCCTTTCCTAATAGTTCCTAACATTCTATTAGGCTTTTTGGCTGCTGCTGCACATTGAGTGGAAGTTTTCAGAGAACTATCCACAGTGACTCCAAGATCTTTTTCTTGAGTGGCAACAGCTAATTTAGATCAGACAGAATGGGATGGGGGAATAGATCGGGAGGATGAGTTAACAATAGAACCGACAGGAAAGCTGAAATCACAGCTTGACGCTTGCCTGACCAATGCCAGACAAGAGTGATTCATAAGCGTCCTGGCAGAGGTAGATTTTAATTAGGGATTTACAAGAGGATAAGGTGGCAGCTTTACCAGTTTTGGTGGGGAGTTTTCTCTACACACAGGGGGCAGGATGGAAAAAAGCATAGGAATTTAGGAAGAAGAAACAGACAAGTGGATGATCAAGACTGCAATCAGTGAAGGCCCTTTTTCTCTCTCTTCCCCGCTCCAGAAGCAGGCTAGAACAGCTACTTGTATGTGACAAAGAATCTGCATTTTCTTTCCTATCAAGCTTGCCTCCCAAGGCCAGATCGAAGCCCCAGATCTGTCCCTGAAGATTAGGCACAACATCGTGAATTCAGCCTCGCTGTATCTCTGACCTTGGTTACTAACATACCTTTCGCTCTTGTAATGAAAACAAAAGGACATGGTGTGGGAAGAATAAACAATCCCCACTCTTACTGCCTCCCGAAAGCCCGGAGGGGGGTAGGGGGTCTACACTAACATACTGAAGACGTTGAGGTACATAGTGCAAAGGAATTGCAACCTGAAATTTCCAGATAGAATAACATTTCATATGCTAGTGCCCTTTCTGTGCTGTCACATCCCAGCCTCAGAAAGGTCAATGCCTGATGAAACAATCATGTGCAATAATGGGATGCTGCAGAACAGAGATGGCAAAAGGAGCAACTTCCTAGCTAATTCTTTCAAATCCAAAATTTCAAATCTGGCAGGAAGCCACCGTTAAGCCTGGTTTTTCACTGGCGAAAGAGTGTGTCCATCTGCTTGTCTGTCCCTCTCTGCTCACTACCAAACCATATTGCGCTCCTTAATTTCCTAGGCTCACATGTCATGTTCGATGCATCAGACAGGGTTATGCCCGTCACATCCCATCATACACACTGCAACGCTGTCTCGCGAATGAGTCGGATGAAAGATGCATACAATGGGATATACAGAGAGAGAGAAATTATTTATTTTAGGGGGTTTTGTTTTTTAATTTGTAGCTCATGATCAGAAAAGGGCGTCCCAACGCTATTTCCCTTTGCTTTCTGAGATGCCTTATGCCTTACTACCCCAAGCTCTTGTACCTACTAAGAGCGACAGTCATGGTGCTCCCTCTCCAATTGGGAGTTTGCCTATTTCAGGCACTTATTCGGCCCTATTAGCATAGTATCTGAGCACCTCAGAATTCAGTGGGTTTAGCTTCACAACATCCCTGTGAGAGCGGGAAGATAGGGAGATAAGCTATTTTACAGAGGGAGAATTGAGGCCCAGGGAGATTAAGGCCCAGATCTACAAAGGTTCTTGGGCTTCTAACATCCTTTGGATCTTTGTGGATCTGGGCCTAAGTGACTTGCCCAAGGTCATAGAGAAAGTCCAGGGCAGAGGAAGGACTCAAACCCAAGTCTCTAGCTAACACAGTCTCTAGCTAACACTCTAACCAGTGGGCCAACCTTCCTTTCTGTAACATGCAGACTTCTGTGGAGGGGGCTGTGACTGCTTCCTCAAAACTGATAGGAAAGGCAATAAATGCTTTGCACATGGTTCCCACTCTTGTATTTGGCCTTCCCCCGTCACAATGATTTACGGCCTGCCATCTCAGATCAGACCAATAGGCAGTACAGTCCATTATCACGGAACCAGCAATGGTCAGTACTTGATGTTTCAGGGGGAGTGAAACCAGAGGTGTAATGCTATACCAGGAGAGAAAGAAATCACTCTTAAGAGCAGTGGCTGTCAGCTATGTCCTGACGGATAGCCAGCTACTAATCTGGGGGAATCTTGGGGGGGGGGGAACATCTGATTGTTCATTTTACATCTGTACAAACTGACTGCTGTTGTGTTCCCTTTCCATGAACATGCATGTGATTGAAACACGCTGTCATGAATGCTCTCAGAAAGAGAATCTTGAAGCTTCCCCACTCCAGTGCTCCTGGGAAACAAGTTTTAAACTCACTCACCACAAACATTTGCACCTGAAACTTGGATCTAAGAGTTATGCTTATCTTATCAGGGTGCAGAACAATAGCGTGAGTTGCGTGATCACTTCTCAACTGAGAAACACAGCTAATTTCCAACAGCAAGTAACAGAATAAAAGTGAAAAAAAAATGTTTCATTAGAGAATTTTAATTAATGAGTGTAACAGTGCTCTCTTGCCCAGTCTAGCGGCAAGGTAGCTGCTGCCTCAGTTTCCCTTCACTCAGTTTGATTCTCCCAACCATGGTGGTAGTGGTGAATGTTTAGAGCAGCCACTAGGGGATGTAGAGTAAGGAGCAAGAGTCTGTGTAGACAGGAAATAAAGACAGTTTTACTTTAACCCCAACCAGGATGTGCCAGGTCTCTAATCTCTACCCCCACCTTCACGGGAAGAACTCACTGTCATGCCCAAATCTGTTTCATTGTACTCCGCTGTCTTTCTGTATCTATCTCTGCTGCCTCCTGTCTTACACTTAGGGTATGTCTATACTTAAATAGCTTCAGCAGCATAGCTGCACCGTTGTAGCGCTTCAAGGTAGACCAGTGATACTCAGACCTCAGTGGTTTAGGAGCCAAATTAGCAATCAGCGTTACCCGAAAGAGCCACAGCAGTGTGAATTCATTGTTTCATTTACTATAGTACTATATATAGATATTATTGTCACAGAAAATACATTAATAACTTAGTGGAAGTTGATAACTTAATTGGGGGTTAATAACATAATAAAAGCATTCTGATTGGTTAGTAACTTGGATGGGTTAATAATGAAATCACACAGTGTTTTAATATCATGTGCTGCAGAGAGCCGCAGGAGACACATTAAAAAGCCATTTGCGGCTTGCGAGTCTCAGTCTGAGTATCACTGGTGCAGACACTACCTATGCTGATGGGAGGTGTCAAGGTTCCTTCCCCACTCTGAACTCTAGGGTACAGATGTGGGGACCTGCATGAAAACCCCCTAAGCTTACTTTTACCAGCTTAGGTTAAAACTTCCCCAAGGTACAAACTATTTTACCCTTTGTCCTTGGACTTTATTGCTGCCACCACCAAGCATCTAACAGATAGATAACCGGGAAAGAGCCCGCTTGGAAACGTCTTTCCCCCCAAAATCCTCCCCAAACCCGACACCCCCTTTCCTGGGGAAGGCTTGATAAAAATCCTCACCAATTTGCATAGGTGAACACAGACCCAAACCCTTGGATCTTAAGAACAATGAAAAAGCAATCAGGTTCTTAAAAGACAGGTTTCAGAGTAACAGCCGTGTTAGTCTGTATTCACAAAAAGAAAAGGAGTACTTGTGGCACCTTAGAGACTAACCAATTTATTTGAGCATAAGCTTTCGTGAGCTACAGCTCACTTCATCGGATGCATACTGTGGAAAGTACAGAAGAGAATTTTAATTGAAGAAAAAGTAAAAGAATCACCTCAGTAAAATCAGGATGGTAAATACCTTACAGGGTAATCAGATTCGAAACATAGAGAATCCCTCTAGGCAAAACCTTAAGTTACAAAAAGACACAAAAACAGGAATATCCATTCCATTCAGCACAGCTTATTTTTTCAGCCATTTAAACAAACAGAATCTAACGCATATCTAGCTAGATTACTTACTAAGTTCTAAGACTCCATTCCTTTCTGTTCCCAGCAAAAGCATCACAAAGACAGAGAGAGCCTTTGTTTCTCCCCCCCTCCAGCTTTTGAAAGTATCTTGTCTCCTCATTGGTCATTTTCGTCAGATGCCAGCGAGGTTATCCTAGCTTCTTAACCCTTTACAGGTGAAAGGGTTTTTCCTCTGGCCAGGAGGGATTTTAAAGGTGTTTACCCTTCCCTTTATATTTATGACAGGAGGGTTCTCCTGTCAACATAGGTTATCCACAGTAATCACTGGTCGATCTAGCACCATCTACATGGTTACTGAGGTTGGCTTAACTACTGAGGTTGCCTTAACACTCAGGGGGTGGATTGTTCATACCCCTGAGAGTCAGTTATGCTGACCTAATTCTAGTGTAGACCAGGCCTTAGATTGCAAGCTTCTTGGGGCAAAGATCGGTCTTTCTGTTCTGGGTTTGTACAGCACCTACCACAATGGGTTCCAGGTCCATGATGAGGGCTCGTAGGCAGTATAGTAATACAAATGATAACCTTTCCAGACATAGTTTATTCTTCCAACATAATATTTAAGCAAAACATAAGCAGTTCCTCTGCTCATCCTGGGCTACTGCTCCCAGAAGCTTTCCCCTTGGCCTCTCTGGGTATGTCTATGGTGCAATTAAAATCCCGCGGCTGACCCGTGCTGACTTGGGCTCCCGGGGCTCAGGCTACGGGACTGTTTAATTGCTGTGTAGATCTTTGGGCTCATTCTACAGCCCAAGCTCTGGGACCCTCCCACCTCGCAGGGTCCTAGAGCCCAGGCTCCAGCCTGAGCCCGGAAATCTAGACTGTAGTGAAACAGCCCCTTATCCCGAGCCCCAGCATCTAATTGCAGTGTATACAGACCCTTTCAGTGGTGACTGGAGGACACATCCTTCACTTCAATCCCCCTGCGTCAGGTCCTACGGCAAGAACCCATTTCTCTGCTGCAGCTCTCTCTCCTGAACTCTCTCACCCTTGTATAGGGATTACCTAGCCCCTTCCCAGCTGGGTCTGATTGTCATAGGATGGCCTGCCCCTTTTAAGGGCCAGCCCAGTTTGACTATGAGTCATTTTGATGAGATAGCAATTGGCAGACATTATGTGTAAAGAACTAGACCTAATTCACCGAATAAATTATTCAGGATGAATTAATCACTCAGCTCTAACAATAACAAATGTTTTTTATTGGTCATGATAAAATTAATGAACCTATTTATAAGTCTGCTATAGAACATAAGCCCAGATCCAGCAAGGTACTTAACCACATGCATAACTAAGCTCGAGTGTTACCATTGACTCTGTGGACCATTTAGGTGCCTAACTTCCACCAAAATCAATAGGAATTGGGTGCCTAAATAACTTTGGGGATATGGGCCCATATGCCTGAAGTTCAGGTGCTTAGGTTGAAGTGGGACTTCAGTTCTCAAAGAGCAAGTATTGTAATCCACAGGCTCACAACATGCAATGTGAAAAAAATATTTCCTTTTCTGTGTGACGCTTGCTTTCCATTAACTGCACCGAGCGAGCTGTTATTCTTGTATGCAAAGAAATGACTGAATTCTCCAACTCTCCCTTTCTGGGCTAAATAAGTAGTTGTAGGGCTGAGAGTCTGAAGGTTGTTCCCAGCTAGAGCTTCCAGCGTGGCATTGTCTTTAGATCTATTTCCAGGTGTTTAAAACCTACCGAGTTTCCTCAGCGTCTTGGTAGAGGGGATGAGAACCTGGAGGTATGATTATGCTTTGTTTAAAAACAAAACCAAGTAAGATAATGAGCCTGTATCGGTTAAAAAGATTCAGGGCACAATGGTGCTACAACCATCCTTTTGTAACCGGTTGATTGGGCATTGAATTGTTCGTGGTAGTTTTAACCGGGGCTGAGTAGATAACTACCCATTCAGAGATCTTTGAATCTTTGCCCATTGAGGTTATTATCATAATTTAATTGGAATCTCTCTCTGTCCACCTTTCACTCATTCACAATGAGCACAGCAGTGCAAGCGTGGCAGCCATACTCATGTAAGAGCTCCCTCAACAGAAATTTCTTTGAAGCTAAAGTCAATGAAGAATGAAAAATTTAACACATCAGAGCTCATCTCTGAGTTGAAAACTTGATGCCATATCAGTCCTGTTTAGATTCAAATTCAAAGCCAAGCAAGCTAGTCTATGCATAGGTGGAACATATGTGGGAAGAAAGAAATATAGGGGCTTTCCCACCTGAGAAATGTGGAGCTGACTGAAATCTGGATCTGAATTTTGCATATGGATCCTCCTTTCCTTACAGGAGCCAAACTGTATCTAATAATCTTCTCTTTGACAATCCCTTACTCTGGTTTGATGTGGGTCCAGCCAAGCAAATTAATGAGTTTTGTTGCCACTGACATAGTCTTTTATTCTGGTTCTAAACTTATCTGATCTAAAGTAAGTCTGCACTGATAATGGTCATGGCATAGGCTTTCCAAACCACTATATTGTTAATCTTGGTTTTCTCATTCACCAGCCATAGTCCACAGCCTGTTTTTCACTGGTCAAACACAAATTTATTTCAGGTGCCACCTATTCCCCGTGAATTACCAGCCTGAGAGCAGCATCCACTCTATAGTCTATGAACAATGCAGACAGACCTTGTTAGCTAATTCTTTTCAGCTCAAACAGCTGCAGGCAATCCTTGGACTGGGCCCACCTGGAAAGGATTCTAGCTGTGTTCTTGCCTTTATGTTTTTTAGGTACAGATTAAAGGGCTCTCAGCGTTTGAAGAACAAAACTTTCTATTTTCCACAGCCTACGATGAAGAGTCACCTAAGCTGCCCTGCCACGTCCTCTTGACTGATCCAGGGGATTATTTTTTAAAAGGAGCTGATTTTCTATGCCAGTTTCCTCCTGCCTCTGGAGTCCACGCTTTCTTGATTCATGCACAAAGTGCAGCGTATGTGAGAGATGCTGATTGTTCACTGAGAATTTATTAGGATCATTAACAAACTACACAGAGAGCTGAGCTTGTAGGTAACTGGATCCCACAGTGTCCTGAGTTGAGGCATTCTCCAGCAGAAATTCCCGTTCTCCATTAGCAGGGCTTCTCCACGGCATGTGACAAAGAGGGGGCATCACTGGGGGGGATAGCTCAGTGGTTTGAGCATCGGCTTGCTAAACCCAGGTTTGTGAGCTCAATCCTTGAGGGAGCCATTTAGGGATCTGGGGCAAAAATTGGGGATTGGTCCTGCTTTTGAGCAAGGGGTTGGACTAGATGACCTCCTGACATCCTTTCCAACCCTGATATTCTATGATTCTTTCTATCCTGACAGATGAGCTTGTCCCAAGTGTCACAGGAAATTAGACTTGGGTTCCTTAGAATTCTGATGAAATAGGCATCTGAATTCAGACTGAACCATGAGGCATTGATAAATATATAGATAGACACACAGACAGCACCCCTCCCCACAAAACAGGAGTGAATTCACCTAAATCTCCCTGGGTTTTTTTTGTTTTGTTTTGTTTTTTGCATTTTATTTCAGTGTTTTAAAAGAGCCAGGAAGTTATTTTCTGCTTTAGAAAAATTCAGGGAAAATCCCAAACTCAGCCCACTCAATACTGGCCTTGAAAAAGCCATTTGAAATAGGACCAACTCCTTCTCACCACCCAGGGCTAGTCAGGCATGGGTAGAACATTTCATGTTTGAGCCTTACAGGCTAGACTAGGGCATGCAGACTGACTGCAGTCTCCCTCGTATTTAAACTTCCATGGGCTAGCTCCCTGGCAGGCTGATCAAAGTGATGTGAGAGGAGACTGGATGAGGGTTGGGGGGATATTTTTAGACTTGGATCCTGCTAAGTTCAGACTCCAATATTCAGAAAGAAAGTGAAATAGTCCCATTTGGTTTCCCCAGAGCAGGGCTCTGAAATCAAACTCTGTGTGTGTGTTTTCTCAGCCCTGCCAAACCAGCCACACTGTGCTGTACAAACACAGCAGCAACTGGAGCTCCGTACCAGTCCTTGCTTGCATCTCATTTGAAGTGAGGAAAAGTAAAGCGGGGCAGAATTTGGCTCAGTGCACGTGTTTCTTAATAAGACATGAATAGGTCAAAAACTGAGGTTTACGGCAGTGTAATTAGCATGCTAATCGGTGGATGTAACTGTCCAACATTGAAATGGAGACTCCTCTAAGAGTCAATTCGAGTCCAAGTTAAGGCCTTACACATCATCTCTCAGTTCAGCCCAGTACCTTTGATTAGGGTGTGGATTGGAATACGAACAATCCAAAGTAAAGGGAGAAATGCTATCAAGGTTGCTATTAGTAGAAATGGGTGAAACAGTTCCACTAAAAAATACTGATATTGTGCAATGCGACCACCCCTTCCATCGGAGGATGCCAAAGCTCTTCACAAACATTAGTTAATTTAATGCCATAGCACCTCTTCATGCCTCCTCCTTCAACCTGTTCTTGGCAGGTATCCGTGCTCAAATACCACCTGCTATTTAAGGCTCTCACCCTGATGCAGTAAGTGAGCAAGTGATTTCCTCTGTGTTGTGGTGGGCAACAGGCCCTGCAACCTTGTTTTTCACTTGCTATCCAGTCATCTCCCTACTTTCAATAAACATCACAACAGCAGAGAAGTCCCAAACCAAAATCCCAACTCCAAGATGCTGAAATCTGGACTTGAATTTTTCATATGGCCCCGTCTGATCTTACAATGAATCAACTGGGGTCTTCAAAATCTGGATCCAAATTCTGCTGCTAGAGCCAAAACATTTCCCCACAAAGGTACCAGTAACAGGACCACCGTGGATCACCCAGATTTCTTATCCCCCCAAACCTCAGACGTGCCAACAACCTCTAGCTGAAAACCAGCACGCAGTCAATCCACACAAACTATTTCAAGTGCATGCCTTCCCACTTAAAAACCATGTTATAATGGAATTCCAGTGGGAAGGAGAGAACATCATGCTGCTGTAGGGCATTTAGCGCTTGATGCTAGATTCTTTGAAGTCAATGGCAAAGCTCACATCGATTCTAACAGTGCAAGATCAGGGCCTAGAGCATTTCATGAGTGCCGTATAGTTAATCTGAATAAATAAAATGAAAGAGGGCCTCATTCCTGACTTTTAGCACAGTCCTGAGCAAGGAGTTCTGTGGATGCTGTGCGGCCCCTGGAGTCACTGGGCCTCTGATACACTCCTTGAGATACAACTTCCATCCTTCTCCCTCCCCACTCCCAGCGAGGATAGTAATTTACTGCTGGATTGTACCAATATTAAATCACAATGCACCCTGTCCTGCTCAGCTGTTCCAGGTGGCAAGCTGGGGGAGTGGAGCGGTGGTATTGGGGACTCTGCCTTTAGGGCTGAGTGTCCCAGGCAGAGCCTGGGCGGGGTGCTGCAGAAGCTCTTCTTGTTATGCACAGTTGGTTGGAAATGAACGCAGAATAAAGCAGATCTTAGAAGCACCGTAAGGAGCAAGGCTCAGATTCTCAGAAGTATTTAGGCTCCTAACCAGGGCCACTCACAGGTTTGGGGAACGCGGGGCAAAATCTGAAACTGAGCGCTCCCCGCGCCCCCAAAAATATTACTGCTGAAGGGAGGCCCTGCAGAAGAGGGGGTTTGGAGAGCGAGCCCACTATGGACTCATCTCACAATGGTGGCTTGGCTCCTGTGCTACTTGGCTGGGCCCGGCTCCCCGTTCCAAACGTTACAACCTGGTGTGCTGAGTCACAGAACTCCTCAGGCTTGGGGCCCTCTCAAACGGGTGGTCCAAGGCAAACTGCCCCCACTGGCAGCCCTGCTCCTGACTTCCGTCTGTCTGGGCCTGAGTGATCACCGGACATCACAAAAACCAAGACTCCACCTGTCCCCTACCGCACCCCACCCACCTGCTCTGGGGAGGGAGTGTGCAGGAGAGGAACCCTGCACACCCAGACCCCCAAACTGGGTAGATTCCATAAGGGCATATCAGGGATGATTACACCCTTCTGCAGATGAGTGATACGAGTCACAATCCACCCCTAAATGGTGGTGCCATATTTTTAGGATTGATCCCATTCTCCTCCTTCATGGTGTCACTCAGATAAAGGTATGGGACAGTCAGAGGAATTAGTTGTTATCTACTAATGGGTAGTTATCTAGTCAGCCCTGGTTAAAACTACCAAGAGCAATTCAATGCAAAGTTCTGCCACTAACTAGATTATTACTTCCTTAATCCCCCCCCACAGAGAGCTAAAGGAAATACAGAAATATGTTGTTCTGTTTTCACCAGCTTTATCAGTGTGCTCAGGCAATGGCACCTTACCTTGGGACAGTAGAAAGCCTAAGACCGCCCCAAACAAAATCCAAATCCTTTGTTTTTTCTGCAAAGGACTTTGGCCTCCAACCCTAGGGAACAATGACAACAATTCTAAGACCAGAAGTTGGTCTTCAGTGGGATGAAATAGGAAATGTGACGAACACTGACCTTCATAGGTACACAGTGGGATCTCCAGAAACACTCAGTACTGGACTAACTCTGCTCCCACTGAAGTCAATAGTGAGCACTTTGAAAATCCAGCTCTCCACGGTATATTTTATATAAAATCAGATAGCGAATTAGGTGTTAAGGAAGCCCTGAAACTTAAATGTTTCCAACTAATCATCTGCTTCCCTGTCTTCTCTCATAATATGTGTTATCCAAGTTCAGATTCCTCATGCCCTCCTAGCAGACGGAATTATATATGCTTAGAATTATGTTTTTTGAAAGTGTCTGGGGAACCTGAACTTGGATAATATAAATTTTGAGAGAAGGCAGGGCAAAAGAAGATTAGTCTGAAATATTTCAGGGCTAGGGCTATTTCTAAACATTAATCATGATCTTATTACATATGAAATCTCTCCACCTTGATTCCAGAACGAGAAATAACAGCACATTAGTCAAATTATTCAGCCAAAAGGCACCTAGCTAAGGTACTGTTATGGTCACCATTACCAGAACACAGGAGCATTTTAACCTATCTAACCGCCCAATCACCTCAAGTACAGAAGCATCATGAGTTCCTCTTTGCAGGTGCAGAACTGTGGCACACAGTGACTTGCCCAAGGCCAGACAGGAAGCCTGATGAGTTGAACCCAGGTCGCCAGCATGCCAGCCTCAGGCCCTAACCACTTCCCCTCTTCCATCAGTACCTGTAAGTTCTCCTACCTAGGGCCTATCTCGTCCATGTTTGTACGGCAGTCAATACAAGGGCAACCCCATTTTAGTTGGAATGTTTGGGTGTTACCATAATATAAATTTATTATTATTATTATGTGCTGTAGACACTGCAGAATATACCACTGGACTCGGCAGACCTTTATCCTGTTTGTGCCCTTTCGTCCTGAACAGAATCACGTAATTTGTTTTATTTATTTTGAATTTTCTGAGGGTGATTTTGATTATTTGTTGGTGTTTGTTTATTTTTCCATTGTGCTTTCTAAAGCATGGTATGGCACCACAAGAACCTGAAGACTGTATTATTAATACCCCCAGTTTACAGACAGAAGGGCACAAAGAGATTGAGTGATTTCCCCAAGGTCACAAAGGGAAACAGTGGCAGAGCCAGTAACAGCACATTGGGATCCTAACCTCCTGATCTAACAACAATAACAGTTGTCATTAGCTGCACAGCTCCTCCCTCGTTAGCCTGGCTTCTGGAAGTGATGTCACAGTATCAGACAATGTGGATTGATAAAAATTAAGTGGGGACAGATTGAAACACACTCCCCAACTTCCCCATCAGACACACCCAAAACCGTACAGCAATCCAGCATCACACTGTGATATCATATCAGCTGATTATAATCATGTAGAGTGAAACAGAGAACTGGGTAGATGGAGAGTACCCGCCAGCCGCCAACAGGCCAAAGTACAAAGCACTTGCCTATCTCATGTTGAAAAGTTAAAGTTGCAAAGTGAGCCTTTTAAATAGCAACTGATAGCCGAGGAGTCGATGTTAGGCTAAATTCACTCTCAAGGCTTTGCTCAGTGCTTCCATTCCTAAAGTGCTGAAGTTGTGTTCTCGTGGTTTATGACATCAGTGGAGCCCTGGGAGTGAATTACAGCTTTGTAGTCACTCCAAATATATCTGTTATCCTACTGCACATTCCTTTCCTTGACAAAGATCTCATAGGCCCAGAAGGATAATTCGTCCGTACAGTTAAGCTTTTCTTGACTCCATCACGCAACTCCATTAACTCTTATGTTGAAATCACACAACCTCAGCCACAAGTCTTACAATAATCAGTAACCGAAATAGCTCAATGCCAACTGCAGGCAGAGTCTGCTACATACATTCAAAATGTTGATACTTGCCATTTCCCCCCGCCACACACACACCTTGTCTTTTCCAAATATGGAAACGTTACACCCCTTCTTTCCCTCGCCCACTTGGGGGCTAAGAAGGTCACCGGCGGGCCACAGCTTATAGTGCTATGGAGTGCTGTACTAATCCTGAAAGGACAGGAACAGCCCTGGCTAATAACTGACCTGAACAAGTGATTAGAGTCTGGATTAATTTGCAATTAGACCCCGTGATGGAGCTCACAGACACTGTTGGTTTCCGAGAGGGGAGACCGAGTTTCATTCATCCACTCTCACCTGAGAAACTTAAACACTGGCAGTACGAGAACTACTCCAATCCACACAACCAGCGAATGGACATTTTCACAACCAGTGCTGATTGCCAGAACAACAGGTATTCTGGCACCTTTTCTGAATCGCCAGAATAACGGGTGGTTTCACAACACTTTCTGGACACTCCAAATAATGAGCATTTTCATTGCCCTTCCCAGATTGCCAGAATAATGGCATTTTCATGAGCCTGTCTAGAATAAACTCTTATTTCACTAGCTCTGAATTCTCTTTGGGGAGTGAGAAATGAAAGAGACACAAGCCTCTGCAGCAGGAGAGCTGCCACCCTTCCCGCAGGAAAGTTCAGGAACTCAGCAGGCCGGTGGACGGTAAGGGCTCTGCAGTTCAAAGATCTGCTGCATTCAGGTCCTGAGATTTTTGTGCTGACATCGCTCAAGAATGACAAAAGCCATTCTTTTCAGTTATGAAGCTCAGCAGTGTCAGGGCACAGAAGAACAGTGGCCGGACACAGTAGATACTGTGAAGAAAAATGAAGCTCCATAAGGCACTAGGGTGTTCATTGCACACATGGTCACACTGAACTTAAATAACTGCTGGTAGTGATATTTACAAAAATATTCTTAACCTTTCCTTCCAGGCTGCTGAATCCTCTCATTTAAATTTTCATACTGAAGCCTAATTACACCACAGTATTTCCCTTATCCATGAAGAATAGGGTCTTCTGTTACGCCATTTGTTTATTCTGCCTATATAATGGAACTTTTCAGTTCTATTTTGTGTCAAGACTTTTTCATTAATAGTATGGGGAAAAGGGAGTTTCTATTAACCTGGAAGCAGAAACTGATTCAGCTAAAATAAGAACAGTTCTAAACCTTCCCCCTCGGACTCAATTCTCTGATCCGCATTTCAGGTTTGCAAAAGTTTGGATGACTTTTTGTTCCTTGATTCTTTTTCAGTTTCGTGGACCTCTGTATTTCTGCATGGGGTCAGGAGTGTGAGAACCTTGGTATTCCAAGACAAAAAAGTTTCTTTTGTTCTATGGCCATCTCAAACAGAAGCCAGTGGTACCAGAATTTCACTGTTCCCATGTTTAGAAGATTCAAGACGCCCAGAGATGCAGCTGAACTTTCGGGGGCTTATCTGAACTGAACATGTGAAGATTTTGAGGTCCTTTCATCACGATCATAAACCCCAACCATGCAATGAGGGAAAAGGCCACTGCTACAAATATAACACCGCAGCCATGTTAACATGCAGTGCCACATACTCAGCATACACAAATATAATTGCTTTGGAGTAGATCCTGAAGTCTTCATTCAGTCCCTATTCAAGCAAATCTCTGAATGGATCAAACCCTGGAGTTCTTTCCAAGTTTTTACAGACACAAAACTCCCAACAAAGGCAATGAGAGTCTGCCCAATGAAAGATCCTGACGGGCAGCTTTGTCTGAGTAGTAAGGTCTAAAAAATCCTGAGGGAGCATTCAGGAGTTTGCCCTCCAGTTCCCATAGTGACAATGACCCCAGGATCAGCATTTCCTGATATTTAGGGTATAACTTCACTGCAGGCTTGGGCTTCTACCCAGGTGTTGCTCCGAACCCTCCTCCCGTCCACACACAAAACCCTCTTACCCCCGTGTGACGGTGCTTCCAACCTAGGCTTGCCCAGCTGGGTGTGCAGGCTAGAGCTCAGGTGTTGCTTTCACTCAGGCTGGTAACCCACTCACTCTGCAGTGGGGGAGAGGATGCAGGCTACATCACTCGAGTGCTGATAACCTTCCACTGCCTTCCCACAATTCCCCCTGCGTGACCAGAAGGACGGACAGGGTCTCCCACCATTCACTAGAGCAGCTCAGTTTACTGCAGCACAAAGAACCCTTGAAGTTGCCCCCAGAAATCCTAGTGTCGCCCATGGGTGAGCACAGCGCCAGTGAGGACAGAATAACTGTGGTAGGGCATTGCAGAGTGGCAGGTTGTTGCAGTGTGGCAGCTCACACCCGGGTTAGGGTGGCCCAAGTGCCCATCACCTGAGCTAAGTCTGCACTGAAGGAATACCCTTAATCACTGGTTTTGCGTCAGTCATTAACATCCTGGAAATGCCCTTCCTGATGGTCCTTATTGCTGAATTATTTATTGCCCTAAATGCTAAGTGCTCCTTTAAGATTTGAGGGATGGTGGAGCTGCCTTGCTCCAGTGGGAGCACGGGGAGCCAGAGGCAGTGTCTCAGCCTGGCATGGCCCCACCAGAGCTCCAGGAAACACAGAGGGAGTGCAGCCCTTCTACCACTGTTTGAAAGGATGCAGAGTTTGCTCTGCTGGACAGTGCAGAGACACCAGAGCAAGGCTTTGATCTATCCCTGTCATCCTCTTGGGCAGCGGCACTAGCCCTTCAGTGTTCTGGCTCCCCCTGAGCGCCAGTATTTCCATTGTGCCTAGTCCCTGGGCACCATGCCGGTCAGAACCACACTCTAGCCCTAGAGTAACCAGAGGTCTCGGGGATGCTTACATTAATGCAACCAGTTGTTACCACAGATCTAGAAACCTGGTTAAATCCCCCCTTGAGTACCACCATTTGGCCCCTCCAGTTTCACCAGCACAATGTCAGCAGGAGAATGCAAACATTCTCAGATAACACTCGTTTGACTCTAAAGTGTAACAGAAGATATGATCAGTGGCTCACCGGGAATGGTGTCTGGCGTCTGTGTC
Source organism: Natator depressus (assembly GCF_965152275.1). Taxonomy (NCBI): domain Eukaryota; kingdom Metazoa; phylum Chordata; order Testudines; family Cheloniidae; genus Natator; species Natator depressus. The sequence continues at coordinate 26,911,037 of NC_134246.1, forward strand.
GGTTAATCCTTCCTGTCACCAGTCCGGGAGCAGGCACGGTATCCCTTTATGGACTCGGCTCCGACCTACAAGAATCAGGAAACACAAATTGTTGCCTGTTGTGGTAAGAGGATAATCCAACACTTTGTAATCCTCAGCAGACAAGGGACAGCAGACAGGGCCGGCATATACTGCAGTGGAATTAAATGCATTTAACAATGCCTGCTGCTGGTTGTGTCGCCTGCAGTGATCCAGGACTTTTGGATCCCAAAGCATGAGCTTCGTAGTCTAAAGGACTAGCTCTTACCAGGGAGGACATACAGCTACGTTGTGTTAGCATGGATTATACACACAGCGAGAACATGGTGGGTAGTTGAGTGAGAGTGCCTTGTTGTGGGGAAATACCACTGAACACACCATTTTAAGTGAATTCATGTGTAGAGGTCATGTTAACTGATTACTGGAGCCGGGCAGGAATTTTCCACCAAAACTTTTTTTTCCCCAGAGGGAAAAGTGCTTTCTGCTAAAATTGAAGTTTTTCCCACAGTAAAATTTTGCTGAAATTATCGATTTTCCTGGTGAGAAATCAAAATTAAAATTTTTGTAAGGTTGACCCAAATCACAGAAATTTGGATGGTTGAATTGAATTGAAGCATTTTGTTTCAGGTCACTGCAATATTAATCTGTGTCTGCCTGAGCTGCTGGGTGCTTGATGGGAGTTTTAGTTCAGGTGCCTTGTGCCCCCATTCTGTCCTGTGGGTTGGTCTCTCTGCTGGACTGCATCTCCCATGATGCAACTGATTCTCCCCTTTGGAGGCATGAGAAGAAATACCTAGACTGGGGAGTTCTTATTGGAGACATCAGGTAAAGAATTCTACAGCCAATAGCTGCACCTGCAGGAAATCACAGGCCCACAACTTGCTGTGGAGGGACACCCTCATAGCTACAGAGCATGGAAGCTACTTCCCCATTGCCCTCACAAATTGCCTTCCTCCTGCGCAAGTCTCCCTTGTGCTCAAGCAGAGCAGATAATGTTTTTTTATGACAGAGATGGGCAAAACGGTTTCTAAAAAGTGAGACCCACCCCTGCACCAAAATCTCACCCACACAGAACCAAACTCAAAGCAAGCCCTTTCTGAGGTTCATCCAAGTGAGGACCTTAGTTCTGGTAGCGCATACAGGCCGTGACCGAGATCGGGGCCCCACTGGGCTATGTACGGCGCTAACACATAGTAAGATACAGTCCTTGCCTCAGGGAGTTGCAGTCTAAATAGACAAGGCACACAAAGGGTGAGAGGGGAAACAGAGAGACTGAGTGTCTTGTCTAAGGTCACACAGCAGATCAGTGGCTGAGCCAAGAACCAAATCCAGTTCTCCTGACTTTCAGTCCAGTGCCTCACTCACTATATAAAAATATCTAATTAGTTCTCTTGTCCCCACCCATCAAATCTGCTTTGTCTGGGATTAGCGAAGTGAAGAGGTACAAATGCAGGGATTAAATCAGCACCAGTGCTCTCTTCCCATAATCCCCAAATGCGTAAAGATTCCCCAAATAACCGTCCCCGGCTACTAACTTTTTCATTCAACTCCAGATAAAATTGTTCACATTGTTTATAAGATATCCAGGTAGCCAAACTGCCTGATGGAAAACCAGCAGGTGTGGACAGGGCCCTGTCAATGATGACAAATGTTGAAGTGGAAGGTCAGTTCATTAGTCTGGTTTGCCAGATGAGAAACCTGCCTTGCTCCTTGCTAATTAGAGACTCCGTCCAGGCTCTGACGTGCAGCCAAACTGCAGAAGGTCCAAATTGCTGATGTTAAAGGGAGACAGGGTAACAACCTGCTGGGCTTTCACCAATAGAGCGTTTGCACCTATTTAATGAGCTAGAATCCCACTGCAAACTAAAGAAAATAATCTTCAGCTGCCCAGTGGTTCAGAGCTGTATGTGATGGAGCCTCCACATTGATTGAGGCTATAGATCAGGTAATTTTTCCATATAGCAGCACTTTCTTCCATCCTAAAGGACACAGTGAAGTGCTTTATGAATTTGCAGGTACTCATAGGGTCCAATATTGCTCTCTTTGAAGTCAGTGGCCATGCTGTTGTCAACGTCAGCTGGGTTAAGCCCATCATTCATATTAGCTGGACCTTTCCATGGGTTGGCAAGACCTCTCAGAAGCTTGCATGATTATCTAAACCCCTGAGCTCTGCAACAGCAGGGTAGAAATGTCATGAGAACAGGCTTTCACAGGGAGGTTGGGGCATTTCCTGCTTCCACTCCAGGGTAGAACCCAGAAGTGCAGAGAATTATGGGATTAGGTTGAGGAAGGGGAGGGATGAGAGACAGGTTCTATTGGTATTTTGGATGAAGAGCTGAACCACTTCATCCTTCCTCCCTAGATCAGAAAATTAAGCAAGCAAACCCATGGAACCTCCTAATCTGAGGCAAACTTCCAATCCTTTGAAATTCTCCCCTCACAAATAGGGAAAAGTCCAAAAGGAGCATGTGTGAATGTGAAAACATGTGATGGAAGAGGGACAGCTGGGCGTTGAAGCCACAGAAAGGGGCCTCTGGAGATGTGAGTTCCTTCCCTGGTTCTAGCACTGACATAGTAGATGACTTTGGCTGCACCTCTTGGTGCCTCCTGCACTATGGAGTTAGACTCAGATAAGGTTTGTAAAATGGGCTGGGATCCTTGGATGGAAGGTGCAAAGCATCATTCATGCTGCAACCAAATTCAATTTACCTCACACGCACACCTATAAAATACAAGATGACATAGGAGGCAATCACCATGATCAAGCCTGAGAGAAGACCTGAGAATAAAAACCTGCCTCTATTGTATATAATCCCCAACTTCACACGCAAACAGCTGCATTAAGGACCAGATTCTCCTGCCCTTTCATAGAGCAGTACCTCAGTGAAGAGGGGTCCCAATAGAACCAACAGGACTATACACTCCAGTAGTGAGAGTGGCAGATGCTAGTTCTTACAGTCCGGGAGTTAATCAGAGTGTAGTTTACTGTCCTGGGAGTTTGCTGGAATCACTGCAGCCTATTCCGAATGATGCTCGAAATTGGAGGGGGAAAACAAACACTGCCAAGATACAGATAAAACCAAACAAAATCTCTCAGACAAAGGAAATGCACTAAAATGTTCAATTTTATTCTTGCTCTGGGCCCCCAAAGCATTTCCCTTTCCTCCCTGAATGATAACGGATATAAAAATTAAATATAAATTCGCCAACAAAAAACCAAAGTGCACTGAAGGGCAGTAAATCACCGGGACCAGATGGCGTTCGGGGGAGGTTTGGGAAGGGAATGAAGGATGAAATAGCAGAGATACTGACTAAGATATATCATAGATCTTTAAAAACAGCAACTCGTCCTCAAGGCTGGAGACTCACTAATATGGTGCCTCAGTTTGAAAAAGAAGCCAAGGGAGAAGGCAGGAGAATGACTGACGGGGGAGCACCACCTCAGTACTGAGGGGATCAGAGACTGGCCAGCCTCACCTCACCATGGAGGGAACTGATAGAAGGCTTAATTCACTGGTTTCTGTCCCACTTGGGGTCACTGCACTCAAGGAGGCAGTCGCCCCTGGTGCATGGTCACTCTCCCCTGGGAATTCAGCTATCTTTAAACAGTGACAGAGATTCCCTGCTGGATGTGCTGAGTCAGGCTATTCCCCTGGTACCCTGCCCATTCCCTCTCCTCAGTCACTTTTGGGTACACACTGGAGAGCTGCCCAACCCTCAGAGGAGTGCAGGTGGTGGTGGTGGGTCCTTGAATCACCAGAGACCCCCACAGAATGGGTGTCCCACCATCAGGGTTCCCTTGGCTTGTGCCATGCTGGCTGAAGCTGGCTCCAACCCAGGTTTGTTAAGTCCTGAAGTGTCTGATTAAAAAATGAATAGCTGAACACTTGGACTGGTATTACCTGACGGGGTCACCCCAGCTGGGCTCCAGTGAGGCCTCTTTAACCTGCTGGAGGTCTTTAAAAAGAAACATGAGACAAAGCTGACATCATCTGCTTGGTTTCAGAGTAGCAGCTGTGTTAGTCTGTATCCACAAAAAGAAAAGGAGGACTTGTGGCACCTTAGAGACTAACAGATTTATTTGAGCATAAGCTTTCGTGAGCTACAGCTCACTTCAACAGATGCATTCAGTGGAAAATACAGTGGGGAGATTTATATACACAGAGAACATGAAACAAAGGGTGTTACCATACACACTGTAATCAGAGTGATCAGGTAAGGTGAGCTATTATCAGCAGGAGAGTGGGCGGGGGGGGAACCTTTTGTAGCGATAATCAAGGTGGGCCATTTCCAGCAGTTGACAAGAATGTTTAAGGAACAGTGTGCGTGTGTGTGTGTGTGGGGGGGGATAAACATGGGGAAATAGTTTTACTTTGTGTAATGACCCATCCACTCCCAGTCTTTATTCAAGCCTAAGTTAATTGTATCCAGTTTGCAAATTAATTCCAATTCAGCAGTCTCTCGTTGGAGTCTGTTCTTGAAGTTTTTTTGTTGAAGAATTGCCACTTTTAGGTCTGTAATCGAGTGACCAAAGGAATTGAAGCGTTCTCCAACTGGTTTTTGAATGTTATAATTCTTGACGTCTGATTTGCGTCCATTTATTCTTTTATGTAGAGACTGTCCAGTTTGGCCAATGTACATGGCAGAGGGGCATTGCTGGCACATGATGGCATATATCACATTGGTAGATGTGCAGGTGAATGAGCCTCTGATAGTGTGGCTGATGTGATTAGGCCCTATGATGGTGTCCCCTGAATAGATATGTGGACACAGTTGGCAACGGGCTTTGTTGCAAGGATATCACTACAAAAGGTATTCCCCCCCCCCACTCTCCTGCTGATAATAGCTCACCTTACCTGATCACTCTGGTTACAGTGTGTATGGTAACACCCATTGTTTCATGTTCTCTATGTATATAAATCTCCCCACTGTATTTTCCACTGAATGCATCCGATGAAGTGAGCTGTAGCTCACGAAAGCTTATGCTCAAATACATTTGTTAGTCTCTAAGGTGCCACAAGTCCTCCTTATCATCTGCTTGGATTTTGAAAGGAAGCTCCATCACAGACCAATATCCCTGGGGCAACGTCTGTGGTTAAGGCAGCTGAGTAATGGTAAACAAAGGGCTGTAACATGCAGTGCTGTGTCAGAGAGAAGTTGATAGAGGGGTGTCTTAGGGGCCCATGTACTTGTCAATGGAAAGTGGAAAGCAAACGGGTGATGTCTGGGGATGGACACTATGTCAGAGATACAAAGGAATGTGAAAAGCTCTGGATAGAATTCCTGCAGACGGCAAGCAAGGCCCAGGGTTTAACGCCCAGCCCTCAGAGACAAAGGTTCGGAGTTCTATATTTAGCTCTGCCACAGATTTGCTGTGGGACCTTGGGCATGTCATTTAGGTACTGTCTGTCTTAGCTTTGCCACCTGTGAAAGGGGGTTAATAACAGTTTGCAGGATTTTCAAAAGAGTCCAAGACCACAGAGCCAATTGATTTTCAATGGGACTTGTGCCCCTAAATCACTAGGGGCTTTTGAAAATTCCACACAGTGGCAATACTCACCCATCACAGGAGAACTGTGAGGCTTAATTAATTAATATCTGCAAAGTGCTTTGAGATCCTTCAGCAAAAAAGGACAAAGAACTATTGTCATTAGTTATTTAAGGCTAGAATTTTCCAAATGCTCAGCACACAATTTGGGGCCAAATTTTCAAGAACTCAGCTCTCGTTTAGGCACATCAGATGCTGAACTCTTCAAACCCCTCAGTTAGGTGCTTAGGTGACTTGCCCAGGGTCACACAGGAAGTCTGTGGCACAGCCAGGAATTCATGGATTCCAAGGCCAGAAGTGACTATTGTGGTCATCTAGTCTGACTCTCTGTGTAACACCAGCCAGAGAACTTCCCCAAAATAATTCCCAGAGGAGAGCTTTTAGAAAAATGACCAATCTTGATTTAAAAATCGTCTGTAATGGACAATCCACCGCGACCCTTGGTAAATTGTTCCAATGGTTAATTACTCTCACTGTTAAGAATTTATGCCTTACTTCCAGTCTGAATTGCATGCAGGTCTCCTGAACCTGCATTACAAGTGTGTGAATGGTGTGAATAACTATGTTTTCATTTTGCTGGCCATACCAAAAAGTCAGAAAAAATTTAAAATGTTTTAGGTCTAACAAACCATTTTGTTTTCAAGTATTGAAAAAAAGTTTGGGCAGCACCCAGCTCAACTCCTCAATCCCAGCTCGGGGCCTTTTAAAAAACACCCTGTACCTTCATACAATTTCTAACACTCAAAAGCCTCAAAATGAACAATGAAGAGATCCAGCCACTTCCCCACTGTCACATCATCTTTCATCACACACTATCATGCATCACACCTGATTTCTCACCACCCAGTTTCCCAGAGGCAACAATGGAAGACCAGGGGACTTCACTGCAAAAGCAAAGAAGTGCCAGAGATGCCATGAAGGGCAGTACAGATTTTTGTATTGCTGTCGAGTTTATATGGAAGGTGCACGCATGGTACAGTGGTGGAGGGCAGACAGACCGATGGGATGGGAATAGAATGTTTTAAGAATTTGGGCACTGGTTAAATTATCCAGGGCACGGCAGATAAACATCTTAATTATTTGATGGTGGACATGGCTAGAACATGGGAGAAAGGGGTATATTCCAGTGGGAAATCCAGAATTTGTGATTGCTCCATCAAGTTCCACTGCTGGGGGTGGGGGGGGGGGAAGGAGAATCCTGCCCCACTCAGTGAGCGAAACTAACTGGGCTGCCACATGGTAGCAAGATGTTTTGGAAGCGCCACATCACCGCTGCATTTTTTCTAATAACTCAGATCACGGTTAATTTTGCAACTGCCTTCCGCTCAATTAAATGTAAAGATGCTATTCTGCAGGTTTTTCCAAGTGGGGCAGGAAATAGAAAGATCTGGAAAAGGCAATTTATGTGGGAGAGGTTTCTTTTAACATTGCGTATCATCGTTTAAAAAGGAGTGCAAAATTACATAAAAAATCGTAATAGCAGCATTTTGCACCCAGTTTGCACGGATCTAAAATAGCAACACAAGGGATGTGTTCAGGGGAGAATCAGAAAAGGAGTTTTCAGAAGCTTACATGAGTATCTAAACCCTAGATCAGTGGTCTCCAAACTGTGGGGTACCCCCTCCCCTCGGGTCATGGAGGAACATTCAGGGGAATGCAGCAGGCCATGGGCCAGCCCCCAAGGGGGGCAGGGAGGGAGCACCACCCAGCCCTGCTCCACCCCCAAATCTGCTCCAGCCCCAGCCCCGACTTGAATCATAGAATCTCAGGGTTGGAAGGGACCTCAGGAGGTCATCTAGTCCAGCCCCCTGCTCAAAGCAGGACCAATTCCCAATTTTTGCCCCAGATCCCTAAATGGCCCCCTTAAGGATTGAACTCACAACCCTGGGTTTAGCAGGCCAATGCTCAAACCACTGAGTTATCCCTCAGCTGTGGCTCCACATCCAACTGCGGCCCTGGCTGTGGCTCTGCTCCGGGCCATGTCTCCACTCCCAGCCCTTGCCCCACTCCCAGCTTCAGCCCTGGCTTCGGCCCCAGGCCTGCAGCCCCCTTAATCCTATCCGACTCTGCCCCGCACCCAAGCCATGGCCCCGCTCCCGGCCCCAGCTCGGGGGAGAGGTGGAGGTGCGGATAGGGCACAACTCTGAAAAGTTTGGGCATCACTGTTCTAGAGTATGCAACATCAGGTGATGTCACAAGAACTGGGGATTTGGGGGGCACTTATTTCTCTAGGTATCACTTTACCCACCTCTGGGGTGAAATGGAAAGTGGCAGCTATTTAATAGCATATAAAAATGCTACATAACAGTTTAGCACAGGAATAGCAGCAAAGCACCACCTCTTAATGAAACTGCAATCGGAGTTTAGGTGGCCAAAGGAGAGGATTAATTTTGTCTTGGACAATGGAGTCCACTTCCTTATTCAGCTTGCAAAAGGCAGTCTGGATCAAATGGGCACAAATGGTCAGGATGTGCATGGGTTAAAGCCTCATCTTAGCACTTTCAGCAGCAGAGTGAACTGTAACGTGTGTGGGCATCATCTACTTGTATTAAGGCCCAAATAGTTTTCAGTGGGAAAACTTGTTAATGCAGGAGAATATCTCAGCACCCATCACTCATTGCCTACCCCATTTCTCCCCTGTTAAGTACTGCAGCAAAGGAAATGTTGACCAATAGAGTTTTGCCAAGGTAACATCGAAGAGCTAAGCTGGGGAATTGAAACTCATCCTTCACTCATTAGATAGCACCTAGATTAAGTTCCATGGGGTCTCCATGGATAGGGGTATTTACTATATGCTCACTATACCTAGGCAGAGCAAGATGAGTTATGGCTGGAGCTTCTGCAATTCATTCCCAGTTGCTTTGTTAATACAGGTTAGTTAAAAGGGGAATGGAAATTAACTGGGAGCCAGGAGATGTGGAATCCATTTTTGGCTCTGCCCTGACTCCTTTTGGGCAAGTCACTTAAGCCAAACTTTTTAAAAGTGGGCACTCATTTCAGGTGTCCCATTTCTGGGTGCCTGATTGGAGATTTGTATAGAAGAGCTTGTGACCTGGCCTGAGGACTTCTTGACAGCAACAGAGTAGGTGTAGCCAGAAGATGAAGACATTGTGGTGAGTTGTGTTTTTCCTACCTGGAGTGGAACAGGGAGACTGACCTGTCCCTGATCCCATCCTGAGTCATGATGTGGTTTAGAGTTTCACATCTCCATTATGGAGAATACTTTGGTCTTCCTGCCTCAGGAAAGGGGAACAGCTGGCATATCTTGCTAAGAGCCACCTGCAGTTGAGTGTAGGACTTGCATGCTGTACACAAACATGCCAAACCCACCAAAAAAATAACAACAAAAAAAAAAAAACATAGAAATTGGGCTTGTTTTGGGCTTAATTGGCTTGTGAGTTGCTTGTTGGCTAGTTTTTGGCTTGTAGCTTGTTGCAGCTTGTTGCTTCTTCTTCTTCTTCTTTTTTTTTTTTGATCGGCTCCCGGCAAGCGGGGGCAGGAGGCAAGCAGGTGCAAGGGGGGAAGAGAGTCAGGCCTGCACAGCGGGCCCACCACAGTCCCAGACTGCATGCTGGGGGGATCTAGTCACATTGGCTTGTTCTGGCCTTGTTTTGAAATGGGATTAGCTTGATTTGTGGCTTATTGTGAAAGTCGGGGTACTTATTTACTGCATGAAAGTTGGTAACTGTGTGTACAGCTCATTGGTATTGGTATCAAATACTGCTTCCGAAAATTGGAGCCTCAACTATTTTGTGCCTCTGTTTCCTCATCTATAAAATGAGCGTGCTGTTACTTTGCAACGTGCACTGAGGTCTAGGGATAAGAAGTGCCATGCAAGTGCTCAGTTTTACTGAAAAGCAGTCAAGTTTTGAGATCCCCAAAACACTAGACTTAAAAGAAAAATCAAACTGGTGCATTTCAAAAGTGAATCGAAAGGGTTTGTTTGCATGATTGTGTAGTTCTCCTGCAAGAGGCAATGTACCATGGAAACTTGAAATGGAGCATGGAGCTTGATTCTCTGTGCTGCTTTAGGGGCCGGTTGTACCAGCAATAAAATCCTGAATTTAAATCTTGCCCATGCTTGATATATATGGAGGCCAAGAATAAGTGAATCTCAGGTCATGGTAGGTAAGATGAGGGGAGACTGTTGTTTTACTCAATCTGCTTTAAAATGTGTTCATTTGCCATTTCTGAAGCTCCCCTGTATATTCTGATGCTAATTTGAGATCTCAGAATACGCTTCTTCCTTTCTACACGACATTTTCATGCACCTTTACTCCAACAATCATTTCATGTCATATTTTCTCCCCAGTGAATCTTCATATGCTTTAATTGGAGCTTGTCTGTTCATTCATCCCTGGATGAGGTCTGTTTAGTAGCTGAGAGTATCAGACACTTTTACTTATGGAATCAGTGGAGCTGAACTTTGCAGAGCGACTTTTCCCTGACTGCAAAAGCATTGTGCTGTTGAATTATGTTTGCTGGGAGGCAGCTCTCTCTTCCTTCCGCTTGTCTCTCACTCACCCATGCTGGCTTGCTTCATGAGCCATACAGCATGCAAGTCCTATGCTCAGCTGCAGGTGGCTATTAGCAAGATTAGCTGTCCCCCTTTCCTGAGGCAGGAAGACCAAAGTATTCTCCATAATGGAGACGTGAAACTCTAAACCACATCGTGACTCAGGATGGGATCAGGGTCTCCCTGCTCCACTCCAGGTAGGAAAAACAACTCACCACTGATCGTAATTTGAAATCACTACCATGTCTCCATCTTCTGGCTACACATACTCTGTTGCGGTTAAGAAGTCCTCAGGCCAGGTCACAAACTATTCTACACAAACTTGAGACTCAACTCACTGCCTATTCCCATCAGTAAAACTACAACAAAACTAACTACAGTATGAAAACAGAGAGGGTACAGCAGGGCAGAGGGAAAGAATTGCCAGGACATTAAGGTACTGGACTGGAAATCAAGAACTGGATTCAGTGCCTGGTTCTGTCAGAGACTCCCTGCGTGACCTTGGACACTTGTGTCTCTGTGCCTCACTCTCGTATCTTTAAAATGGGGCTAATAGCATTTGACAGAGGTGCTGGGTGGATAAATTCATGGATGTGTAGGAAGAGCACTGATCTGATGGGTATAGGGGCCCATATAAGAATTTATCTAGATAGAATTTGCCTCGCTGTACCACCATTGAGTGCAGTGGATTTCACCAGGGATGAATTTGACCCATTACATCGAGGGTTGATTCTTTTCCATAGAGTTGTGGATATTCTGAATTGTTCCCAACGGCTTGGACTAAGTTAATTACACAGATTGTTTGTGCCACTCTTTAGACTGAGGCAATGAATTGACACTGAGAAGCACTGGGCTGCTTCTTGGAAAGAAGACAGCCCACGTGCTGATTTCAAGTATGAGGAAGAATCAGTGCACTTAGACGACTAACACCTCTCCTTAGAGAACCCAGAGCAGCGACGGGGACATGAGTTGTCCCCACGATGTAGAGTCTAGGGGGCCCCATTGTGCGAAGAGCAGAACACACACATAGGGTAAGTCTACACCTGGAGCTGGGCATGGGATGCCCAGCTCACATCGACGTACACCAGCTCTCATTGAGTTAGCGTGCTAAAAAAAAGTAGGGTAGCCATGGTGGCATGGGCAGCAGTGGCATGGGTGGCCGTCCGGAGTACAAACCCGCCTGAACACCATGGGCAGGTACTTGGCGTGGCTCGCCTGCGCGGCTGCTTACCACTGTCTGTGCTACTGTGGCTGCATTGCTATTTGTAGAATGCTAGCTTGATGAGAGCTAGCAGGAGTATGTCTACACAAGCTGGGAGTCACACCCCCTACCTGCCAGTGTAGACGTAGCCATAGTAAGAGACAGTCCTTGCCCTGAAGCACTTAACTGCATAGACAACACAGATAAACCAAAACCCCAGATCCAAACACCCCTTATCTCTGAGACAGCCTAGGTCCAGGTACAAACTTTGTGGCTATCCTCTGTCTCTGCCATGGGCTTAACGCCAACCTCCAGATTCAAAGTCTCCCTCTGCCCTCCCACCCTAAGCACAGAAGTACAGAGCTGGCAGGGCCCTCGAAGGGTCAGCTAGCCCATCCTCCCACACTGAGGCAGGATTACGTGTAGCTTTGGGAGAGTTCAGATCTGGACTGGAACTTTGCAACACTGGCTGAGCTCTAAACATGAAAGATTAGGACTAGATTCTCCCCTCCTCAAGCAGGCAAAGCTCCCATTGCCTGAGACAGCCTCCGTGAGAGTTTGCAGGACAGAATCAGGCCCTGAGGAAAGTGGCCCTCATTTCTTCCCGGTGGTGACTGTTGTTGTATTTTCTAAAAGTTCAAAATGTAGAGAGTCTAAAAAAGAAAAAAATCTATACCAAAATAAAGGGGCTACCTAACTTCTCAGGTCAAGGATTTGATGGGCCAGGTCAGGCAGTGCAGAGGTGGCCTCTATACTGGGCAGCTGAGGATTCCTCCAGCACAGGGGAACTGCCAGGTAGCCATCGCTGTGCTACTGCCATATGGTGCCTCCCAGCAGAGGGGTTTGCGATGGGCAGGAAGGACAGGGCAGGCGTGCACTGTGCTTGCGGGAACCCATCAGTGTAATTTAGAACAGTCCTGAGGATGCTCTAAGTGACACCAGCAACTGCACCAGGCCCAGGATCAGGGTGTGTTGGGGGAGGGGGAAATTAGAAGGATTGAAAAGCCACCACTCCCTTCCCCTCAGGGGCAGGTGCCATGGAGAACTGAGCCTGATGTCTACAAATCTGGCAGAAATTAAAATGATCTCCCTTTAGTTCTGATTGCCACCTCCAGGTATATTTAGAGGCAAGTCTCGGGTCCCGCCAGGCCTTGAAATGACCCCAGCATTCAGACAAGTTGTCATAAATATAAAGAGAAGGGTAAACACCTTTAAATCCCTCCTGGCCAAAGGAAAAACCCTTTCACCTGTAAACGGTTAAGAAGCTAAGATAACCTCGCTGGCACCTGACCAAAATGACCAATGAGGAGACAAGATACTTTCAAAAGCTGGAGGAGGGGAGAAACAAAGGCTCTGTCTGTGTGATGCTTTTGCCGGGACCAGAGCAGGAATGCAGGTCAGAACTCCTGTAAAGAGTGAGTAAGCAATCTAGTTAGATATGCGTTACATTCTGTTTTGTTTAAATGGCTGATAAAATAAGTTGTGCTGAATGGAATGTATATTCCTGTTTTTGTGTCTTTTTGTAACTGAAGGTTTTGCCTAGAGAGATTTTCTATGTTTTGAATCTGATTACCCTGTAAGGTATTTACCATCCTGATTTTACAGAGGTGATTCTTTTTTTTTTCTTTAATTAAAATTCTTCTTTTAAGAACCTGATTGTTTTTTCATTGTTCTTAAGATCCAAGGGTTTGGGTCTGTGTTCACCTATGCAAATTGGTGAGGATTTTTATCAAGCTTTCCCCAGGAAAGGGGGTATAGTGCTTGGGGGGATATTTTGAGGGGGAGACGTTTCCAAGTGGGCTGTCCCCCTGTTATTTTTGTTAGACGCTTTGCTGGTGGCAGCATAAAGGTTCAAGGACAAAAGGTAAAAGTTTGTACCTTGGGGAAGTTTTAACGTAAGCTGGTAAGAATAAGCTTAGGGGGGGTCTTTCATGCAGGTCCCCACATCTGTACCCTAGAGTTCAGAGTGGGGAAGGAACCTTGACACAAGTGCTGATACTTCCCAGCCACTGTCCTCTCAAGGGTACACATGACCCAGCACTCTCAGTTTAATGATTAGACCCTTTTCTTTTAACTCGTTGCCTTTTCCTGACAATGGATATTTGCTTCTTAGCCTGAGGGGGGAAGGGGAGACCCGAGCTATGCTGTATGCAGGCTTAGAATCATAGAATAGAATATCAGGGTTGGAAGGGACCTCAGGAGGTCATCTAGTCCAACCCCCTGCTCAAAGCAGGACCAATCCCCAACTAAATCATCCCAGCCAGGGCTTTGTCAAGCCTGACCTTAAAAGAGAGATTCCACCACCTCCCTAGGTAACACATTCCAGTGCTTCGCTACCCTCCTAGTGAAAAAGGTTTTCCTAATGTCCAACCTAAACCTCCCCCACTGCAACTTGAGACCATTACTCCTTAATCTGTCATCTGCTACCACTGAGAACAGTCTAGATCCATCCTCTTAGGCTTGTTCCCTTTGGAGCCAATTTATTCTGTCCTTACATGTGGCAAAGCTGGATCCATGAGTGGACTCTTGTGAATGCACTTATGGCTACAACATGGTGCTAAGGAGTCAATGGAGCTGCAGCTTGCGGCAGGTAGGAGATGGCAGCCTCTCCACTCTTCTACCCCCAGGGGCTTTGCTGCCATTGTTAATAGTGATGGGGAGGTGGGTCTTGTTGGTCTGCTGTCAGGAAAAGAGCACAGCCACCATGGCTTTGCTAAGGAAGGAGAGCAGCCTTATTGCTCATCTGTGAACTCAACTAAAGACAGGAGACAGAATGAGGCTACCCAGTCTGTGGACACCAGCAGATAACAGATAACCATAAAGAACTAGTTTTCAAGGGAGACAACTACAGCTGCTCCAAAATGATCACAAGGAACATAAGAATTGCCTTATTGGGTCAGACCAATGGTTTGTCTAACCCAATATCCTGTCTCCAGCAGTGCCAGTACCAGAGCTTCACGGGGAGTGTACTGAACAGGGCAATTATGGAGAGACTCACCCTGTCTTCAACTCCTGGCTTCTGTACTCAGAGGTTTAGGGTCGTCTAGAGCATGGGTTGCCTGCCTGACCATCTTGGTAAATAGCCACTGATGGACCTGTCCTTCATGAACTTATCCAGTTCTTCTTTGAACCCACGTGTGACAAAGTTCCTGCTCTATGTTGGTGGGTCTTGCGCTTATTGGCGGATTTGCTCGCCTTGGAGCTTCACGACAGCCCTCAGCTTGGCCGTTTTTCTGAATTCACAGTCCAGGTCGACTCCTCCTGTGTCTGACCAGGAGTTGGGAGGATTTGGGGGGAACCCGGGTCCGCCCTCTACTCCGAGTTCCAGCCCAGGGCCCTGTGGAATGCAGCTGACTAGAATGCCTCCTGGAACAGCTGTGAGACAGTTACAACTCCCTGCGCTACTTCCCCATGGCCTCCTCCCAACACCTTCTTTATCCTCACCATAGGACCTTCCTCCTGGTGTCTGATAATGCTTGTACACCTCAGTCCTCCAACAGTCCGCATTCTCACTCTCAGCTCCTAGTGCCTCTTGCTCCCAGCTCCTCATACGGACACCCCAAACTGAAGTGAGCTCCTTTTTAAAACCCAGGTGCCCTGATTAGCCTGCCTTAATTGATTCTAGCAGCTCCTTGATTGGCTGCAGGTGTTCTAATCAGCCTGTCTTAATTGTCTCCAGAAGGTTCCTGATTGTTCTGGAACCTTCCCTGTTACCTTACCCAGGGAAAAGGGACCTACTTAGCCTGGGGCTAATATATCTGCCTTCTACTACTCTCCTATAGCCATCTAGCCCGACCCTGTCACACCACGTTATATGTTTGGACATCACAACATCCCATGGCAATAAGTTCCACAGGTTAGTTGTCTGTTGTGTGAAAGGTACTTCCTTTTGTTTGTATTAAACCTGCTGTCTATCAATTTCATCAGGTGAACCCTGGTTTTTGTATTGTGTGAAAGGGTAAGTAACACTTCTCTATTCACTTTCCCCACACCAGTCATGATTTTATAGACCTCTATCACATCCTCCCTTAGGTATCTTTTTTTTCTAAGATGAACAACTCTTTTTTTTTTAGTCTCTCCTTGTATGGAAACCATTCCATACCCGTGATCATCTTTGTTGCCCTTCTCTGAACCTTTTCCTGTTCCATTGTGCCAATGTTCTTCTAGCCAGTTGCTGACTGGTTTTAGGGGATGTCCACATTGCAACTGGAAGAGACTGGTGCAGCATGTGTTGACATACCCAAGTTAGCTTCAAGCTGTGCTAGCTAGCTAAAAATAGCGAGTGCGGTGAAGCCTCGGCAGCACAGGCTAGCTGCCAGGGTACAGGCCTGCCCCAGACCCTGGGTATGTACTCGGGCAGCTAGTCTGTGCTGCCACAGCTGTTTTTAGCAAGCTAGCTAGATCAAAGCTTGCACAGGTGTATCTATGCATGCTGCAATCACCCCTCGGATTGCGGTGTAGACATGCCCTTAGCGCTGGTGTAAGGTGCTGGCTTGGCAACCCTGGCAGATTCAGGGGCATATACAGCAGTGCACCATGACCCCTTTGTGCCAGCTCCACTGTGGGGCAGGTATAAAGCCCCTCCAGGAATAATCCCAGTGCAGAGAGACTCTGAGCAGCCTCTACAGCAGCTGGGGCACATGGGCATAGCAGGGTGCACAGGACTGGAGTGCCTAAATAAGAGCCACATTTTCAAAAGTGCTCTGCCAATGCCCTGATTTAGGTACTCACCTGGGAGTGGAGATCTGCTGGGAATCTGGCTGTAGGTGGGCAAGGAGATAAAGAGAGACACGAAGCCAGACAGTGCACAAAGGGGAGGAGGGTGCAAGGAGCCTTTCAAGCTACTTTTGCGCCTTGAGCAGGGAATGGCCAGAATTACAGTCACACTCCCCTGAGCACAGGGGCTGCTCATGGCTATTAGCTTTAGGAACCCAAAAGGGGCAAGGAGAGGTGAGGTCATGATCCAGCCTCCAAACAGCCAGGAGAGCTGACCGGTCACAGAAGGAAGGTCACTCTGCAGCAGCAGCTGGGTGCTGCTGGAGACACTGTTGGCAGACAATACCTCCCGGAGACCTTGCTGGAGCAATCCAGCTCCATGCTGCCCCTGGCTTTGTGCAGAAATTGAGCTCCTGGTTTGTAAAGCCTGTTAGGATCCTTCAGGGCAAGCAATGCTATATAATTGCTACAGCGCAGAGAATGAAAAGAACCTGCTGCTCTCCTCAAATTAAAGCCTGAAAATCCACCTGGAATGGGCTCTCCTTTGTGGAGAGAAATAATAATTGCTCCAACAGGGATTTATAAATAATTGCAACTGACCCGCATTCTAACAGGGGTAACCATGCTGTTGAACTAAACAAACGTATGTGCAGAACAAAGCATTGCACACAGTGAAATTACTATATAGGAGGAGAAAGGTGAGGCTGGGAAAGGACACAGTGGCTCTTCTTTGGCTTTCTCACACAAGAATAGGGCGGAACAGCCTGGCCTCAGGGTTTTCTCATTATAAGCAAAGCACAGAAAAGTCAGGTATATAAATCTGATTCTTCAAGGAGCTGGGTGCCCTTAACTCCTGATGGAAGAGGTTCAGCACCCCTCTGGACCAGACTGTGTGCCTCCACTGCTTAATAAGTCTTTCACTTTCTATCCCTTGGTAGCTGCCCACCCGACTCTCATATTCAGTTGGTTCTCCTCAATAACTCACTACCGTGCTTTTTGTTTCTTCCTCAAAGCCCAGAGATATCAACTCCTGCAGGATCTCAGCCGCGTGCTTCGTGGCGTCAGTGCAGGGAAGGTTTGTGCTAAAGATCAGGCTTTGGACTTTTTCATGCAGCAACTGCAGCATATCGTTCCTCTGCAAAACCTATCCGGACTGATCCCTTCCAGATCTTAGAAGGGTGCCCTCCATGCCAGGATACCATCTGGTACCTAATTCCAAACAGCCATTGTAAAAAGCAACCCCTCCTGAGATGAAGGGCAGTCACTCTGGTAGAACCTGCATCCTTAGCTTACTGTCTAGCTGGCTGAGCAAGGGATGGCAAGAAGAACTGGATCCTAATCCCACTTCTGACACTAACTCCCCAGGGCTCTGAAGCAAGTGACTTAGGTGAAAGTCTTCAAAGCTGGGTGCCAAAAGAAACAGAAGTGGCCTGATTTTCAGAGCTGCTGAGCACCCCCATTCCCACTGAAATCAAGGGGCAAGACTGACTGTTGCCTTGCACCTTGTGTAGTCAATTACACCAGGCAATATGAGGGCAAAGTCCATGTAACTGCTACCACTCTGATAAGGTAGCATTTTAACACCCCCTTTGCACCGGTGTAAGTGGCTGCATAAGGTGCAAGGAACTGGAGAATTGGGCCCAATGCTGTCAAGCACTTTGTACGTGAAAAGCCCTCCACAAGTGCTAAGTATATTATTAATACACTGAGTGAAGGGATGCTTCTTCCCCTGAATTCTAATAACACATCCCTGCTTTCTCCCCCAAGCTTCAGGGAATCTTCGCAGCCACTTAAATGCTGCTGAATGTTCCAAATGCAGCACAGCAGCGGCTCCGTTCAATGCACCAGCTGTGCTACTGAAAGTCCCAGGTACAATACAGCTATCGCAATAGCTGGGCCGGACAGGTGAGCCCTGCCATCCCATGGCATTCACTGAAATATTACTAGCTGGTGGCAGCAGGTGCCCAGCAAGGGAGGTGTTAAGTCATTGTTTAGTTTTTCATTTGAGCTGATGAAATCTCCACCGAGGCGCCGGTAAAAGGATGCACACTGACCATAATTGTTTTTTAAAATCAAATTAGGGACTTCAGGCTCTCATTTAAGTCTGCAGCATAAACTCAAACATCCCATTAGAACCTGAACTGAGCACTTCAAAATATTTGCCCCAGGCAAACACTGAATACTCTGGCTGATGGAAAACAAAGTCTTCTAATGCCCTCTTTTCTAGACAGGAAAACATGCTTTCAGGTGACAACTACAATGTAGTGGATTGTTCAAATTCGTACCATACCAGACCCCTATTACAGGCTCCTAATTCCCCTAGACAGGAACCCATATCCATAACACCCTGGAACATTTGCCTGGAAGGAAGGGAGATGATCCCGTTCTATAAGTGGCATGAGAAGTGCTTCCCTGCCCGTTCGGATACTGATTCTTGCAATCTAGAAAATCTGTACGGCACCAAACCTGAGAGCTCTGCAGTGATGCAAGGGACTATGTGCTAAAGTTTATTACACCAAGACCACACAGAGTGGAGGGAGGAAAAAATCCCCAACCCACCTGTCACAAGTGTAACAGTGGAGATAATTGGCTTATATGCATTTATCCCTTGACCCGATTATCAACTCCATTTAATGCTTGATTTTAAACAGCTCCCATCCAGGCCTGCCATTGTTCTTCTTATTCTGCTACTGTACATGTATATTTTATCTGTTCACTAAATCCTTTTAACAGATTTTTCCCAAGCCCCCCTTGTTTTAATTCTGGAGCTATCAGCACAAAGCAAGGTGGAGATATGAAGAGGCTGACATTTCTCTGAGTAATTTGCGGTGAAATTGTCACTGGCTTGATGCAGTCGTTTTGTTCCCCATGCCGATGTGACATTAATTATTGTTAAATATTCTTCTCTGTTACACAGAGTTCTGTTTAGATAAAGGTCAATGTCTGCACCCATGACAGCGCCTGTTGTCACTGTGCAAGGGAACTGATCCGTCACTCCCTACCGTTCAATACCCTCCTCGTCATGTGAGTCCAGTTTTCATTAATTCCGGCTCAGTTAGACAGACATTAAAAAAGTGCAAAATGCCTCAGCTGTTCAGATCAGTGCCTGGATATGAAATTATTAGCTTGGCTAGCGCCGCCTGCACAGGAAGGTCAGATACTATTGCCCGTGCAAATCTAGCAGCGGCACCTCATTAAGGAGCCATGCATTTGCCCATGAAAAAAAAGTCTTCTTTTAATTAAAAGCCAGCTCTGACTGGAGAGGTGAAAGCTAACATTTGCCACAATGGTTTGCACTGACTGGCTTCCCCCAGCTGTATTTGGGGTGGGGAAAAATGATAAATGCTTCCCTCTTTCCTTTGCCACAGGCTTGGAAACTGAAGTCCAGAACTCAAGCCCTTGCAACCAATTCTCTCACCAGATTCCCCAGCGTTGTTCCACCTTCTCAGCTCCTCAAAGGGGCCAACAGAGGGCAGCTCAATTCCAAACAGGAACCTCCTGGGTATGTGAGTAAGGTAATTGCAACACCTGCCCAATAGCACGTCCCCCCAACTCTCACAAGTCACCTCCCTCCTCATCCAGGGTGTGTTTAATTCCATGTGTGCTGGAGATGTGAGGATGCAGGCGATCAAGCCCCAAACACAGTGTGTAACACCATCCTAGACAATTCCCCTCCCCACCCCAGGCAGATACCGAGAGGTCTGTCTTTTTCTTACACTTTGGCAACACTTATCTAGCTTGTCATGCCACTACTATCCCACGGAACTGGAATCTGCAGACATGCACGCACCCCCATGTCACACACTAAGACACTTGACATAGCGCGCACATTTAAAATACACGAACGCATATTTTTACTAGCTTGCTGGAAGTGAAGCCTGTGGGAGATGTGACCTTTGTGCATCGCTCCCAGGGAGACAGACGTCATACAATCTTACACCAATCGACATCAGTCCAGCACAAATAACTGAATGCAGAACACTTAGTCTACAAGCAAACATCACAGAGCAGCCGCAATTCCAGGGTCGTCTTATGCCAGCCTCTACTCAGTGGGGACGCAGGGACTTGACAGGCTCCAAGTGCTGCACAGCCTCTTTTACATCTTAGTTGAAATAAATATGCTTTTAGGCCTCAATCCAGCAAAGCACTTAAGTGTGCTTAACCTTGAGCATGTGCTGTTCAAGTCAACGGAAGTCAATAGCTATTGAAGTCAATTCACATGCTTACATTGAAGCATGTGCTTAAATGCTTTCCTGAATAGGGACCTGATTGCAGGAGGACTGGGAGTGAGGAAGGATGGACTGGAGACCTCAGACCCTACCTCGCGTGGGTTGAAGCTGAAACCCATTAGTGAGTGGGAGGTACTCAGATGTCGAATGAGCCAGAGTGGTCCCTAGATAGAACACACATTTAGGAATAAAAGTGGGCATGTTCCCGATTAAATACAGCTCAGTAAATATGGAAGTGTAGCTTTTAATCCCGTTCCTTCACAATACCACAATACCACAAAGGGAAGTGGGATCCCTAAGGGGATTTCTGAGCACACAGTCTTATTCCACTGTGACTTCTACTGCTGTGAATCAAGAGTGAAACCAGCGTGGTGCGAGAGAGCTGCAGCATTTCCCAATGTGCGGCAGGGCAGACTGAACATACCACACTTGATTAGGATGGTGTACATCAGGAGTTACTCCGCTGAAGTCAGTGGACTTTATACTGGTGTAAAGCTGGTTTGAGATCAGAATCAGATCTACTCTCTACAAAGACTATATATAAAAAGGGGAAAAGATAACAAAGGACTATGAGGTACTGTAACAAGCTTAGGGGAGCAGTTAGTCCAGAAGTATCATATACGATGAATATTGCCTATATCACCTTGGATATAGTAAGAACCTAGCATGCACTTGCTAGGACTGGCTACACTCTGGTACTAATATGTGCGGAGTATAACTTGACTGTGTCAGACTGGGGGTATGGGTGGTGACATTGTGAACACCATGTTATTTTGTGAACTCCATTTGGAGGATGCCATGTTGTGACTGTAACCTTCACTTAGCATTATAACCTCCCCCCTGGGTTAGGTCACCCAGGTAGTACTGAAAACCAGTCAACTCTTGACAAGGGCAGCCTATTCTAGGCAGCGTGCACTCATGCTAGAGGGTGGGAGTCCTAGAAGAGGGCTAACAATGAGAGAGCCATCACTGGCCATCACCGTTGCAGGACTTTCCAGTTGGTGGGCTTTGTACCACCAGGGTCTTGGAATGAACTATCTGCACTAGCAACATGTCTGTGAGGAGGGGGTTGGAATTTGTCAGTCTAAGCCTACGGCTGGAAGAGCTGCAGTTTCTCCTTCGGACTAAAGAGGACAGACTTTCTTTAAAGAGGGGGGCTATTCCATTGCCACTTTTGAGCAGAAGTTGCTGGGGAGAGTGAAGGCAGAAGAGACGCTGCCTGGGCGAAGGACACTGACCAGATCTCAGGACTCACAGGAGGGCTTGTGTTCAGGAGTTTGTTGTTTTCTATAGATCTGTAGGTCTCTTGGGCTTTTTAAAGAGCAAAGTGTATGTGTTTAAGCATTCCTTTGCTATGACAGTGTTCCCTGCTTTACTGCCACATAATTAAACTCTTAAGGAACAAGGAAACCAGAGGGGTCCCACAGCCGGGTGGACACTGGGAGAAAGAGCCTAAGCAACTCATGACTCAGGATGGCTGAGGCACTGGTTCTCGGGTCAAAGCAGTTGGACTGCCGGGGTCCCACCAGACCTGGTAGTGTGCCTGAGAGACACCCAGAGCTAAGAACAGTGACCAGTCACTGCCTAGACCTGTGGGATTTAGTAGTTGGATCCAATCGTAACAGACTGGTCTCTGTCCAGACAAGGTAGTGACACTTAGGGCATGTCTACACTTAAAATGCTGCATTGGCACAGCTGCACTGCTGTAGTGCTTTAATGAAGGCACTCTAAGCCAACAGGAGAGAGATTCTCCCACCGTTTTAGTTAATTCACCTCCGTGAGAGGCAGTAGCTCTCGCGCCGACATATTCTGTCTGCATGTGGGATTAGGTCGGTATAACTACATCGCTCAAGGATGTGGATTATTCTGTAATGCAGACCAGGACTCACTCTACATTGAAATACTTGAAATCAATATGCAAAAATACTCACGGTGTAAGGTACTATTCAGTGTGAGGAAAGGTCTAACAATCTATCATACCCCCAACATAATCAAGAAACTAGCAGGTACAACCTGGGGTGCATCAGCATCAGTGTTGCGAACATCTGAAATAGCACTTGTATATTCAGTAGCTGAATAACGTGCAGTGATATGGAGCAGACGCAGCCACACACGACTTGTTGACACCCAGCTGAATACAGCGATGTGGTGCATCACGGGAACCCTTAAATCAACTCCAACACCACGGCTACCTGTTTTGTCTAACATCGCCCCCCCGCCAATATGCCAAACTGCTGCGACATTCTGCGAAGCTCAGCAAATCCAGGAAACCAGTTGTCTTCCAATCCACCAAGACCTCGACAACATCCCCTCCGCCACATCTTAAGGCCCGCAAGCATTTCTGGGAACATTCGTTTAGCCTCATGCAATCAGACGATGATCAGAAGGAGGCTTGGAAAGCAGATTGGGCTAAACAGGACTTAAAAAATAAGCACCTTGTGCCGGATCCCACACAGACGGTTCCTGGGTTTGACCTTCCACGATCATCTCGGTCAACTCTGAACCGAATCCGAACCAACCATGGTAGATGAGGACATCTAATGCAGAAATAGAAAATCAAGGACTCCCCGGTGTGCGAGTGTGGTTCCCCACGACAGACCATTGACTATATCCCTACCTACTGCCCAATTTATAAATACGAAGGGGGCATCACTGCAATAAATTCTCCGACTCCTGATGGAGCCGTTTGGCTCGATCAACTTCAGGTGAAACTGTAGTTGCTGCTCTGCACCAGCTGTACGCAAGAAGATCACGTCTTTAAAACTCTGAGCAACGTAGTGGGCTACCCATGAATTTGTGAAAATTTAACACCAGTCTGGTTACTCCCCTTCGGCTACATCTTTGACTTGGTGTGGAGGGACACATTCACCATGAGAGAGTTAGGAGAATGGAGTTAGTTTCTATGGGGAAAGTGTCTTCCTAATCGAATAGCCCAGTTCCAATTTCATTCAGCATCTCAGGTTTTGGCAAGTAGCCTGATTTAAAATCCCCATCATGTGCAGCCTGGTACCCCAAAGCCCCAGGGCCAGATTGCACCAGTGTGTTTCTCGCGGGTCCTTAGCTGGTTTGACCTCAATCTCGCTACACAGAGGACAAAAAGCCCTGAATCTTCAGTTCAATCAAATCCAACTTTTTCAATACAAAATGACCCCGAGAAATATGGGCCTGATCCTGATCTCAGGCATATTCGTGTCAGTCTGGAATAACTCCAGTGATGTACTCCAGACTTTCACCAGGGGATGAGAGTCGAGCCCTGCCCCTTAATAAAGTTAATATTATCTACTCTCTAAACCAGCTTCTTAATCTAACGTCCCTCCAAGTTTGGAGACAGGGTGATGTGCAGCTAAAAATACAGAGGCAAGCAGAAAAGTCAAGGCTAGCAAGAGGCATCTGCAGGGTGACTGAAGACAAAAACAGAGCCTGAGCCAGAGCCAAAGATATTCCCATGGGTGAGACTGAAGCTCTCTCACACATGCTGCTGGTGTGACTGATGGGCTCTCACCAGCTGCAGGAGTCAGATTTCCTACATCCAAACACAGGGGCTTCCTTCTCCCCTTCCCCTGTCTCAGGCTGGTGTCTTTTCTTTTAATTATTTTTAGCGGCAGTATGAAATTGAATAATGTGCAGGAATATGACATGCTAAGATGTCAAGGGGTGAAACCTGATGCTTCTAGTGCGGTAGGACATTGCCTGGACATCAGAGCTACCAGTCATAGCACTGTGAGGTGGGCTGGCTGATTCCTCAAGACCACGTCTCACTCAGTGTCATTAACCCCTTGTGCTGCTGTTTCATGTGCAATTAGCATTTCCAAGGTGGGGTGACTGGTGCATGAAGCAGCACCGAACTGGCTAAATCCAGCTGCAGGTTCCAGGTGGACTCACCTATATAAGAGCATATAAGAGCTATCATACTGGGTCAGACTATGGTACATCTTGCTCAGTATCCAGTCTCTGACAGTGGCCTGTACCAGAGCTTCAGGGGGAATGTACAGAACAGGACCATTATGGAGTGATCCACCCCAGTCTTCTATTCCTGGCTCCTGGTAGTAAGAGATTTAGAAATATCCCAAACATCCCAAACCTTAACCATCTTGGCTAACAGCCATTGATAAGCCTATCCTCCATGAACTTATCTAGTTCTTTTTTGAACCCAGTTATACTTTTAGCCTTCACAACATCCCACAGTAATGAGTTCCACAGATTGGTTGTGCATTGTCTGAAAAAGTATTTAATCTAGTTTTTATTAAACCTGCTGCCTATTCATTTCATTGGTGACCCGTTTTTCAAATTGTAGGAAAGGGTAAATAACACTTCTCTATTCTTGCACAATCCACACCATTCATGATTTTATAGACCTCTATCATATCCCCCTTTAACCATCTCTTTTCCAAGATGAACAGCCCTGATCTTTAGTTTCTCCTCGTGTGGAGGCCATTCCATACCCTTGATCATTTTTTGTTCCCCTTCTCTGAACCTTTTCCACTTCCTCTATGTCCTTTTTGAAACGGGGAAACCAGAATTGGACACAGCATTCAAGGGGTGGGTGCACCAGGCATTTATACAGTCACATTATGACATTTTCTGCCTTATTTTCTATCCCTTTCCTAATATCTTTTAACATTCTGTTAGCCTCCTTGACTGCTGCTGCGCATTGAGCTGAAGTTTTCAGAGAACTATCCATGATGACTCCAAGATCTCTTTCTTGGGTGGTAACAGCTAATTTAGACCCCACCATTATATATGGATAGTTGGGATTATTTTTTCCAATGTGCAGTACTTTACACTTATCAGTGCTGAATTTCATCTGCCATTTTGTGGCCCAGTTAGTTCCCCTGCCTCTGGGCATGCGTGCAGTGCTGCTCCTCATTCCTGTGGTGGGGATCATTTCTACACTGTCTGCCCTTACTCAGTCCAGAAGCATCAGCAACACACAAGGAAGGCTAAAGAGCCACATGGCTGCATTTGCTACAGATTTAGAGTTGTCGTGGCGAACAGTTTTTTCCCTCACCGTATCTTCTGATGGCCTTACACTCGACGAACTGATTTCTGATCAATACCCTAGTCAGCCTCCAACTCATCGGGTCATAGGTGCCGATTCCGTGGATGCTCTGGGGCTGGAGCACCCATGGAAAAAAACTAGTGGGTGCTCAGCACCCACTGTTGGGCCCATCCGATCAGCTCCTCCTCCTCCCCCCTAGTCAGCGGCAGGCAGGATGTGCTGTGGGTGAGGGGGCAGGAAGAGGCAAAGCGAGGGCGGGGTGCTCGGGGGAGGGGGCGGAGCGGGAGTGGAAAGAGGCGGAGCGGAGGCAGCACCTGGGCATCAGATGCCTCATTCTTCCAGAACCTTCCCACCAGCGCTCCCCGACATTCCTGCCCACTTTGTCTCCATCACCTCAGCTGCTGCACTTCCACACTCTTTCCTCTAGATCCCTATGATATTTCTTCCCTGCTGCCCTGCACCTCCTGGGCGACGCACAGTTCTACAACCATCTCTTGATCTCAGTAGCTTTACTCTGCCTCCAGGGGCTGGTTTCTCAAGGCCTGATTCTGCTCTCACGTACACCAGGGCAAGTCAGGAGTAACTCCACTGCGGTTACATTGGGATGGAACTGGCGGGAAGATCAGAATCATTCCCTATGTCTTTCTCAAGAAAAGGTCCCACAAGCAGTGAGACAAATTCTGAATTTCACCACCTGATTTTATTCAGTCCTTACTCGGACAAATTCCACTGACTTCACAGGGAGTCTGCCTGAGCTGGAAGTGACTAAAACCAGAGTAAGGAAGTCCAGAATGGGCCCAGGGGGGTGGAAAATGGACCAAGTATCTTCTTCAAGTAATACGTGCTACTTTAAAAAAAAAAAAAAAGGTTAAATCGTGCCATTTCTTCATGGGTGAATGCAAAGTATATAAGCAGAGAGCCCAAATCAGCTCTGGCATAAGAGGGCACTGCTCCCATTTACTTCAATGCACCAATGTGCACCGTGGCTGTGTTTGGCCCAAAGTATTGTTTCTACATATATTAGAAACACACACTCCAGCCAGTGACAAGTGAGGCAGCAGCAGGCCACATCTCACCCACCCAAAATCTTTACAGCATGGAAATCCGAAGTTAATGAAAAAGTCTTCTGCATTCCTTGCCATCCTCACAGTGCCTATCATGCTGGTGGTATGGCTCTCCAACACTAAGGCTCTCACTTTCATCCCCTAGAGAGAGCAAAAAGCAGCACAGATCCTGACTTCATACCCACACTAATGCAAAACTTTAATGGTGACCACGCACACCCATTTGTCAAGAGATCGGCATATATGACTGTCAGGTGGTCCATGCATGTGAGAGCTTCTCTGCCTTAGCACTGCCAAAGTCACCATTCAGGTTTTACACAGAATGCATGATTTGCCTAACTTGTCTCCCATTGCTCACTAGAGCTACAGGGTGAAAGAACCCAAACCTCAAACCAATCTTGCTCCCATCGTATGCTCAACACATGGTTGCACCATTCCACCCTCTCTGTCGTCCTAAGGCAGTGCACGAAGAGCTGCAGCTAGCAAGGTGTTTTTAGTGGATGTGGCACTGGACTGGGAATCAGGAGACCTGGGGTCTACTCTTGGCCCTGTCACTGCCTTCTGCGTGACCTTGGGAAAGTCACTTCCTCACCCACCCTTTGTCTGTCTTTTCTAGTTAGATTGCGAGCTCTTCAGGGCCAGTCCTGTTTATGTTCAACTATTCAGCCTGATTCTGTTTAGCTTGGCAGACAGCATAGACAAATACAGAGCCCCTGAAATGAGGTTATGTGCTAGAGCTGAATCTCAGTGACATGTTTGTTGTATGGTAAATTCATTGATTTCACTGGATTTACACAGAATAGCTGAGACTCTGCCCTTCCATGAACCGAAGAAATGAATTTCACATTTGTTCAACTTCATTGCCCCTGTTATTTTCACCTGTGCACCTTAGTTTGGCTCTCCGTCCTACATCTGGATTCTGGCAGGGAAACTATGGGACAGCTAGAAATCTGGGCTCTGTCTCTATGCCATTGGATAAAGTTTTAGACAAGTTCACAAAATTAAAGCAGCAACAGGAGAAAGACTCTGCTGTTTTCGCAGGACTGACTTCAACATAAACAGCATTGTAAAAAATATTAATAGAAAACTCCACTCGGTCTTGCAAGTGCATCCACTCCCTTCCCCAGCTTGCTCTCTATATTGCATGGATTAAGGTTTGTGTCTTGCTGTAAGAAACTGTCTCCTTCTGATATGAATGCTGCTGGAGCCCTTCTAAAGTGGTTAGTGTATCACAGCTGATACGAAGAATCAATAGACCAGTGCATCAGTTAGCAAAGGGCTGACAAGCTATCTGGCACCTGGATGGTGTGGCAGGTATTAGTTTACTGACTGCTACTGCTCAAGTTGGTTATTTGCTGTTATCTCCTTGCTGATGTCACACACACCTCGCAGGAAAATCTGACCTGAGAAGTTTTACAAAATGCACTTTAATCAGACGGACTGTGTCAATTTCAAGCTCTGGTGTAGTTCACTGAAAAAACTATACTTTGGAAGAAAAGAGCTTTGGCTTGTGGAAAATAAAAATCGCCACTTCTGCCTTGAAGAGCAAACCAGAACATCAAGTGGAACTGAAATCAAAGGTACACATGAGCATATGCACCGCTCTCCCATTCATGAACTTCAGAAAGAAAACACATTGCACGATTCCCAGCTGACAGCCCAATGCTCTGCCAGGGTGTATGAAGCATGATAGATCTCAATCCTTCAGAGCTGAATGTCCTCTGGCCAGGAAGGAGGGTCTTTCCTCATCCTGAAACCTTAATATACCCTTTGAGGCTCTTCTTAAGAAGAAGCCAGCACGTAGAGGTGTATATTTGTTCTGTCCCAAATCTGATTGTTTGTTATGACATGAACAGCGTAATGGGCATGCTACTATGATCAGTCGGAACAGTTACATTCAGTGTCTCATTGGATTTGTGTACTTACAGACACATGGAATGATTTGGCTCGGTAGAGAAAGATGACTACTCCTATTGCCAGGTGAGCTATAGAAGAGCCTATGATTGCCAGTCTTTAATTGTGTGGCCTGTAAATGGCTGTATGTAAGCCTGAACTTTTTACAGCCTTTGCATGAATAGTACAGGTGAAAAATCAAGTAGTTACAAGCACAAGTATCGTGATTGGTTCCGACAGTTTGTTTTGTTGGCTCAGATTTACAGGTACAAATATCACGGGTGTGAATTGTTCCTGCTAAAAGGGAGGCTGGTCTGCAACCTGGCTGTGCACTGGGTATAACATCGGGCCAGCCCTCAGTGACTAGCAGCTAATATCACTGGCTCCTCTTGCATTCCCATTGAATCCAATGGCACAACTCCACTCAATTTTAAAGGAAGCAGGATCAGTCCTTTATTGGATTTAATCACACAAATAGGAAACTGTGACTGATGTATGACATTGCTGTATCGCTAACAACGGAATAAGAAATAAAATTACAAAAATGATTGCAGAAAAAAACAGAAGTGGGAGGTTGATTACGAAGGGCTTGCTCCAACTCCCACTGAAGTCAATAGAAATACTCCCAATGGGCAGGCATCAGGCCTTAACGCAGACAGATAATGGCTATTGGCCATATATACCAGAGCTAAAAAGCAGTTAGAACAAGAGAGCTCTTGCCTATGAAATAGCAAAGAGCCATCATGTCTCCCTCCTGCCTGCACCAAGTGTATGGGGCAGACCACCTTTGAATGCTATTCCTTTATCTGCACTTCTTTACTCCCCAAGCCTGATATTTGGTTCCATCTGTCGGCCCTGGTCTCATATTGATCAGAGAAGAAAACCAATTCCCCCAGCTTTGTAATCATTGGGGTGTAAAGACCAGCTTATTTGTCTTGGCAGGAAGGTGTAATGGAACGGCTATCACTGATGCACCGAGTCAGCACTGAAGTGGGGATAGTCTCCCTTATTCTTTAGGCTCGATGTTAGAAAAGCAATGCCCACACAAAAAGCTCTGAGTGCCCTAGCAAAAATTAGTCTGGCACTAACCATCTGGCAGGATTACTCCTGATATACAAACAAGGTAACTCTGCCAGCCAGCAGTCTTAAATAATCAAATGGAGATAACGGTGTTGCTCAGCCAGCAGATAATGAAAGACAGAAGGGCTCCCAAGACACCTTTCACCCCCAGATCATATCCAGGGACATAACCCCATCCTTCACCCAAACAACAAGATAGAACCAGTTGGGGCTGAATGTCAAGGTGTGCAGTCAACACTGATTTTATATATATGCGAGCGTGAGTGAGTTCCCCTGTAACCTCCTGACAAAAACGTCTTATTATACTTCATCTCATCACTACCCTTTCTGAAATAAGTGCTTCCCATTAGAAAAATATCCTCTCTCTTTAGCCCTGGGTCCTCTAGGGACTACAGGCTTTGTAGGAGATGAATTTATTATTTCCAAGATAAGCCAAGAAAAAACACATAACATACAACCAGAACTGATAGTGTAAACAGTTTATCAGATCTGTGTTCTTTCGGTATGGCTGAATGCAGAGCTTTTCCCTAAATCAACTCTCTTTCCGAGGACTATTTCTAAATTCAGTAGAGTGAGTCTGGTCCTGCACTGAGCAGAACTCACTGTGCGACCTGAAATAATGGTGTAGAGGCTGTGCAAATAAATTAACCTTCTGAGAACCGTTCAAGGGATTCCCAAGTTATTGTCACGATAAAACTTAATTCTAACTATGGTAATCATCCATTGCATTGGGCCAAATGTAGAGGTGAGTCTAAGCTGCCGTGACTTACATCTTCTTCCAATCCCATTAATGAGTAGGGTACACCAACATAGCTACCTTTAGATTCTCACCCACTTACGGACACGTAACACATACCCTCACCAATCAGCACTAAAAAACCTCACTTTAATTCTAAATGAGAGTATCCACACAAAGGCTTACTGCAGTTTAACTACTCCACTTTACATTCACACCTGTAGTTAATTTGGATTAACTTTACTGAGTGTCCCCAGGTAGACAAGCCCTAAATGAGTGTACTGGAGTCTAACTGAGTCAAAGCTCGCGTAAGCTACATGTTAAAGGACAAGAAGACAGAAGAATAGCAGTGAAAGCAAAGAACAGGCCGATGTGAGAATGTGCAAGTTAAATAGCTTCTCCCTAGTTAACTTTCACCTTCCTCC
Organism: Natator depressus; assembly: GCF_965152275.1. Classification (NCBI taxonomy): domain Eukaryota; kingdom Metazoa; phylum Chordata; order Testudines; family Cheloniidae; genus Natator; species Natator depressus. The sequence continues at coordinate 26,941,462 of NC_134246.1, forward strand.
TGTTCTGCAGTGTGCAAATGACACCATCTTAGACCTCTTTATACATTTATACATGGTGTATGTAGGTCTAAGGGAGTTAAAGGGCCTGATCCAAACTGAAGTCAACAGAAAGACCCCAATCGACTATGGCTCAGGCCTTAGGTGACTCTAAGGGCTGGTCTACACTAGAAAGTTAGGTCAACCTAGCTACATCTCCCAAAAATTCACACCCTTGAGAGATGTAGTTAAGCTGACCTAAGCCCCAGTGTAGACAGAGCTAGGTCAATGGAAGAATTCTTCTTTCACTCTAGTTGCTGCCTCTCGGAGAGGTGGATTTACTACAGCGATGGAAGAACACCTCCCATGTCTACGTCTAAGTGTCTACACTACAGCGCTAGTGTTTCTAGTGCAGCTGTACCCTTAGCCAGTCTAACTTGCACCATCTCACACATTACCTCTGAACTGAGTCCCACGCCTCTGTCTTTATAGTGAACAAATGGGTCTTTTTAAAGCCATGAAGGAGACACAGACGTAGGACAGCTGTGGTGCTATCCCACATGCTTGCACACCACAACTTAGGTGCCACATTGCCACTACCTAGGCTGAGCCCTGACCTCTCCTCTATTCTGGTTCTGCATCCACCCCTCTTCTGTGATCATCAAGTGATAGGTTCCTTACAAACTACAGAGCACTGATGTCCCTTGTCTCCTTAGTGAAGAGAAGACAACTTAGAACCCTACTAGATCCTTTGCCTCCTGGGGGCAGGAGAAGGTGGAAAGAAACCAAATCCCCATGGAGCCTATAAGATAGGGGTGCATGGAGGAGGGAATGTTCCCTTTGTAGCATTATTCCTCATGCTTCTGATCCTGCATTAGCTCACACGTGAGATACAACAGGGATTCAGTCTCTGCATCATGGCACTGAGACAAAGGCAGCACCACTGCTCCCTAAACCTGCAGGACTTTGGTGGGTAAGTTAAACTTGTTAGCAGGGAAGTGCATTAAACTGGGGGGTGGTCTTTCATTGGCAAATACACTGCAGGGCACAAGCCTGCATTAGCTGGGTCTAGGGGGTCATGAACGTCCTCCCCATCATTGCTTCCACACAGGCCTGCCCCCCTTCGTTATTCTCCTTTTGTGCTTGTGGAGTTTACTAGAGTCTGTAAAGTGCCAAGGAGTTCTGGGAAACCAGACAGATGAGTGACTGTATAAATGAACAAAAGATTTCTGCGTCCATCAGGCTCAGAGCTGTTTCTGCCAGTAGGAGGAGAAGCCACGCACTTAAAGGGCCAGAGGATCTGCTCTAGCCTCAGCTGACCACCAGCCTCTGGTACAAATTACAAAGTGCAAGTTACAAGAGTGCAAGTTACAGCCTCTGGGGATGGACAGAAACCAGCAGCCACTTTGCACCATCTACCCATGCTAAGCACCAAGTTTACAAAGCACTTGGGATAACTAAGCTGTTCCTCACAACAGTTCTGCAAGATAGGCAATTGTATGTGTTATCATCTCCGCCTGACAGGTGGTGAGACTGAAGCAGGGAGATTATTCATAATACCACCTAATTATTATGTAGAATTTTAAATAAATATAGCTCTTTACATATTCACAGCACTTTAATTACTCCTCACAATGCTCCTTTGACAGTTAAGGTTGGGGGGGTGGGAGCGATTTCAGAGGAGACTAAGGGAATTAAGCACCCAAATCTCAAAGGAATTGAGCACCCAGCTCCCTTACACTCCTTTGAAATTCGATTGTCCCATTTTTGCAGCTGGGAAGCTATGTGAGTGATCCAAAGCCGTTGGGAAGAGAACTCAGAAGTTCCCGATTGTCCGTCTCACGATCATCCTTCTGGATGGAGCTGCCTCAGACCTCTGTTGAATATTTCCATGCACAGCTACTCCCTGAAGTGCTTTGCCTTTCCTGCCTATGCAAAGGGAGAGTTCTCTTTTGTGAGGACATGGCAAGTAGGAGGGTCTGCACCAAACTCCCTCTCACTTGTGACTAAGGGCAGGTCTACACATGGACAGCTGCAGCGGCACAGCTGCACCACTGTAGCGCTTCAAGGAAGAAGCTACTATACCCCTGGGAGAGCTTCTCCGGTCGGCGGAGTTAATCTGTCACCATGAGAGGCAGTAGCGATGTCGACAAGAGAAGCCCCGCCATCAACACAGCGCTGTCTACACCGGGGTTAGGTAGATATAACTGCATTGCGCAGGGATGTGGATTTTTCACTCCCCTGAGCGATGTACGTTTGTAGTGTGGACCTGGCCTCAGAATGGACCTGAACTGGAAGCCCAAAGCCAAACTGCCCTGAGCTTTGGGACAGGTAAGATCTGAACTCTGTGACCAGGGGTCCGTGTCTACTCTTGATTTAAAACAGGATTTGAAGAAAGGTCGGCAGAGATGGAAAACCTGTGCATAGGGTTGCCAACTTTCTAACCGGACAAAACCAAACACCCTTGCCCTGTCCCGCCCCTTCCCGATGCCCCGCCCCGCCCCACCCCTTATCAGAGGCCCCCCCCACTCGCTCCATCCTTCCTCCCTTCATTGCTCGCTCTCCCCCACACTCACTCATTTTCGCTGGGGCACGGGGTTGGGGTGCAGAAGGGGGTGCGGGCTCCGGGGTGGGGCCAGAAATGAGGGGTTCAGGGGTCAGCAGGGGGCTCTGGGCTGTGGCAGGGGGTTGGGGTGCAGGAGGGGGTGAGGGCTTTGGCTGGGGGTGTGGGTTCTGGGGTGGGGCTGGGGATGAGGGGTTTGGAGTGCAGGAGCAGGCTCAGGGCTGGGGCAAGGGGTTGGGGTATGGGAGAGGGTGCAGGATGCATACTCCAGGAGGGAGTTGGGGTGCAGGAGGGGACTTAGGTGGTTGGGGTGTGGGCTCTGGGAGGAAGTTAGGGTGCAGGAGGGGGTTCTGACCTGGGGCAGGGGGTTGGGGTGCGGGCTCCATCCGGGCGGCGCTTACCTCAGGCAGCTCCCAGTTGGTGGCGCAGTGGGGCTAAGGCAGGCTTCCTGCCAGCCCTTGCTCCACGTGGTTCCCGGAAGCAGCGGCATGTCCGGCTCCCTAGGTGGAGGTGCAGCCAGGCAGCTCCATGTGCTGCCCCTGTCTGCAGGTGCTGCCCCGGCAGCTCCCATTGGCCGCGGTTCCCCTGTGCCTAGGAGCTGGACATGCTGGCTGCTTCTGGGAGCTGCACAGAGCCAGGGAACCTGCCTTTGCCCCGCTGCACGTCAACGAGACTTAACGGCCCGGTCAGAGCTTCCAGGGTTCCTTTTCGACCGGACATTCTGGTCAAAAACCGGATGTCTGGCAACCCTACCTGTGCACTATCCCCCTAAATTGTAGTTTTCTAGCTAGAGTTTTTGCATTAAAATGCCTCCCTCAGAGAGAAGCATAGAAAAAAGAAGCAATTATTTATACAGTCAAGTAACTTTACATGGATAAGAGTGTTTGATTAAGGAGCACTTTAAAGAAACTTCTTAAAGAAACTTCTTAAAAGCAGTTGAATGAATCCTAATATATGTTTGCAGTAATGTCTGGAGCTAGTTCAAATAAACATTTATTTGAACAACTAGGTGGGACTCAAATCACGGAGCAGCATCGTTGGGTTTTTGGTCCCCCCCCCCTTCACTTCTCCACAGATACACTTTGTTCCAGCACCAAAAAAAGCCTGAGCCTGAATTGCACTGACCCTCTATAGCTGTTCAAGCCACGAAAGGCTTTTCTTCAGTGTCTCTAAAGGCTGGAAGTGCTCGTGTGCTCCTCCAGTCATGAAGCAGAAACCAACTCTCAGGGCCGGTCTACACTTAAAAAGCGGCTCTGGCACAGCTGCACTGCTGTAGCGCTACTATGCGAATGGGAGACCGTCTCCCGGCAGGGCAGTTAATCCACCTCCGTGAGAGGCGGTAGCTGTGTTGGCGGGCGAAGCTCTCCTGTTGCCATCGTGCTGTCTTCACCCAGGGTTATAACTGCAATACTCAGGGGTGTGGATTTTTCACACTCCTGAGCGACCTATTTGTACCCGTGTAAGTTTGCAGAAACATAACATGTCTGCCCAAGTCTGTGATGAAATCCAAACAAATTAATTCCTTCAGAGCCCCAGTAAGCATATGCACATTGTGGTGAAGAGTTCAGGGGTCCAGGGATAATTCCACAGCTCATGGGTACAGGGCAAAGCTTTGAAGTTTGAGTCAGGTCTCGTATTCGTACGTGGAGCATTCCACGGGAAAAATATCTGCCCCAGCGAGGGAGGTGAGCACCAGCTATGGGACAGTGCAGCTGAGGTCAGGAAAGCGACAATGTGACTAAAAATGGCCCCTTCTTACTCAGCAGAGCTGCTTCCTCTGTGTCCCCTGGATCATATCTGCTCATTATCCTGACCCAAAAGACTTTTCTCTCATTAGCCCAGCAGAGGCAGAGAGAAGCAGCTGTAAGTATGGGCTAAGTGTGCTGCAACACAATGCTTCCCACGCTTTGAGGGGATCCTGCTTTGTCAATGTCCCGGCATGTGCCCCTTCCCCAACCAAAAGTCCCTGGAAGATGAACTGTGGGTCCCAGCGCCTTCCCAATTACCAAAACTTCCCCCAACTCCATTCTCCCTGATGAAACATTTCTAACACCCTCCTCCCCTGTTGACACTAAGCTCTTCTGCATCTCTCTATATGCAAGTACCCTGGCCACACCTGCCTTCCAAACCCTCCCACCCCAAATATAGGGAATTTTGGCTAAAGGCCTGAAAGTTTGAATTCACAGAGGCTAGCCCTAGAACAAAATCAGCTATGGCAGAGGGCCCCAGAGCCTGGCGGCAGAGTTCCTTTACTACTGCTGGGGATGAGAGGAGCTAGGTTTTTCAGAACCTGGGGGGAGACTGCGGTGCTGGCCGTTAAAAGGAATCCCAAAAATATGTTTTGCTTTTTATTTTTTTAACTTGCAAACTGAACATAGTTGCTAAGACCTCACAGAAGCAAAATAAAGATGGTGTCACTACTGCAGAGTACTTTAACTAAGGGCCAGGTGCTAAAATTAATAGGAATATGCCGCCACCTGGTGATTTCTGTTACTGCACCTCAGTGGCTGCAAAAGGTTTCAGAGTAACAGCCGTGTTAGTCTGTATTCGCAAAAAAAGAAAAGGAGTACTTGTGGCACCTTAGAGACTAACCAATTTATTTGAGCATAAGCTTTCGTGAGCTACAGCTCACTTCATCGAATGCATACTGTGGAAAGTGTAGAAGATCTTTTTATACAAACAAAGCATGAAAAAATACCTCCCTCCACCCCTCTCTCCTGCTGGTAATAGCTTATCTAAAGTGATCACTCTCCTTACAATGTGTATGATAATCAAGGTGGGCCATTTCCAGCACAAATCCAGGTTGTCTCCTCCTCCCCCCCCCCCTTTTCCTTATACCGGAAACCTACTGACCGCTATTCCTACCTACATGCCTCCAGCTTTCACCCTGACCACACCACACGATCCATCGTCTACAGCCAAGCTCTGCAATACAACCGCATTTGCTCCAACCCCTCAGACAGAGACAAACACCTACAAGATCTCTATCAAGCATTCTTACAACTACAATACCCACCTGCGGAAGTGAAGAAACAGATTGATAGAGCCAGAAGAGTTCCCAGAAGTCACCTACTACAGGACAGGCCTAACAAAGAAAATAACAGAACGCCACTAGCCGTCACCTTCAGCCCCCAACTAAAACCCCTCCAACGCATTATTAAGGATCTACAACCTATCCTGAAGGATGACCCAACACTCTCACAAATCTTGGGAGACAGGCCAGTCCTTGCCTACAGACAGCCCCCCAGCCTGAAGCAAATACTCACCAGCAACCACATACCACACAACAGAACCACTAACCCAGGAACCTATCCTTGCAACAAAGCCCGTTGCCAACTGTGCCCGCATATCTATTCAGGGGACACCATCACAGGGCCTAATAACATCAGCCACACTATCAGAGGCTCGTTCACCTGCACATCCACCAATGTGATATATGCCATCATGTGCCAGCAATGCCCCTCTGCCATGTACATTGGCCAAACTGGACAGTCTCTACGTAAAAGAATAAATGGACACAAATCAGATGTCAAGAATTATAACATTCATAAACCAGTCGGAGAACACTTCAATCTCTCTGGTCACGCGATTACAGACATGAAAGTTGTGATATTACAACAAAAAAACTTCAAAACCAGACTCCAGTGAGAGACTGTTGAATTGGAATTAATTTGCAAATTGCATACAATTAACTTAGGCTTGAATAGAGACTGGGAGTGGCTAAGTCATTATGCAAGGTAACCTATTTCCCCTTGTTCCCCCCCCCCCCCCGACGTTCTTGTTAAACCCTGGATTTGTGCTGGAAATGGCCCACCTTGATTATCATACACATTGTAAGGAGAGTGATCACTTTAGATAAGCTATTACCAGCAGGAGAGTGGGGTGGGGGGAGGTATTTTTTCATGCTTTGTGTGTATAAAAAGATCTTCTACACTTTCCACTGAATGCATCCGATGAAGTGAGCTGTAGTTCACGAAAACTTATGCTCAAATAAATTGGTTAGTCTCTAAGGTGCCACAAGTACTCCTTTTCTTTTTTTGCAAAAGGTTTGCTTCTCAGAGTTCATTTACATACATTCCTCCCATTTCTCACTGTTTCAGATGGAGATAGATTCTGCCTGTCATGATATCCATCTGCAGTGACTTAAAGGGGCACTAAGATTGGAGCTCTGCTGTGTGCTAGACGGAGCACAGTGTGTGTTTGGAAGTGCTGCCTCAGGGTTACATCCATGCAATGCGGAGCTCTTCCTGTGACGTGCTGAGGACTCTCAACTCCTCTCAATTTCAGTGGGAGCTCATCACCTCACAGGATTTGCTCTGCACCCTGCTGGATCCACTTCCTAACCACCTGCTGACAAACCAGCGGCACATCTTTGTAAGATACCATCAGACCCAGACACGGCTGGCTTGGTGTGCCGTGTTCTGCCTAGGAGATAAGATGGTCAAGAGCTCACTTAAACTTTACACGTCCTCCTTGACAAAACAAGGAGCAATGGTCTCAAGTTGCAGTGGGGGTGGTCTACGTTAGATATTAGGCAAAACTATTTCACTAGGAGGGTGGTGAAGCACTGGAATGGGTTACCTAAGGAGGTGGTGGAATCTCCATCCTTAGAGGTTATTAAGACCTGGCTTGACAAAGCCCTGGCTGGGATGATTTAGTTGGGGTTGGTCCTGCTTTGAGCAGGGGGTTGGACTAGATGACCTCCTGAGGTCTTTTCCAACCCCAATCTTCTATTATTCTATGATTCACAGTCCATTTACACTTACAGGAAACCTACTGCTGCACCGTTACTGTAAGATCACAACCCAGATCTTCAGAAACAGGTGGTTAGCTGGTGCAGAAGGCAAGTGTTGGCATGGATTAAAACCCATTCAAAGCAATAGGAAACAGAAGTCTTAGAGAATAACCACTGTTCAGAATGGTGCAGGCTGGACTGATGAGGTTCCTCAAGGGTCAGTGTTACTGAATGTAGTTTTTGAAATTGCAAATTCTTCTTGGCTGGGAATTCCTTTTTGTGACACAGCTCCTCTACTCTACAGCCCTGTCTATAAATAGGGCACTAAACAAATCATAATGAGGGGAGAAAAGGTTTACAGAATGAAGAGGAGAAGGAATCTGGCTGAGTTTGCCCATGATACAAAGTTATTTCAGTTAGCAAAGACTCTGGATGACTGTGAGCAACATCAGATGGGCTTAAGTACAGAGGGGGACTGAGCAATATCATGGCTGGTGATTTGATATAGCTAGTGTAGGACAGTGTTCCTCACAGGGGATCATGGAAGGCAATCAGGGGAGTTGGGAGGTGCTGAAAATTTTATTACAATCTAAAGCAAAAAAAAAAAAACTCACTCCCCTTCAAAGTAAGGTAGTCTCTGTCAGTGTCTGAAACACATACACACACACTCTCTAAATAAATTACCTAGCCTTATCACTGTGATCTTTGATATGTTTTTAACTCTTACTTTTATAGTAAACGTAAGGGGATTGCAAATTTTTTTTTAACCTCAGATAAGGTGTTTCCAACTTGAAAAGATTGAGAAACACTGCAATGCACACTGGCAGAATTAGCCTGAACTTCTCCCTCCTGCTGACGGGCTCAGAACGTTGGGAGCCTCTGCAGGAGGCAATGAAGTGATCACTGGTGGTGGTAGATAAGAATCCCATCATGGCCCAACCAGCACATACAGCACTGAACGGTAAAGGCTGAAGTAATGCTAAGTGGGGAGAACTTACAAGATCCACCACCTTGTCCTCTATCAAGGGCATCTGTCCTTTGGCTTTTAATGAAGGGTTGGGAATCATGCTGGATTCATTATTGACCTTGGACCCTCAAATAAGGGCAGTCACCAGAATTGCCTTATTCCATACATTCCCCTCCACGACGATCTTGTCACAACTAGAGCTGAGAGGAAAATTTATTTTCTCCCCGGCAAATTTCAACTATTTGTCAAAGAAGTGAAAATGTCCACTTATCGGCTGAAAAGGCTGAGATGAAAACTCAACAAGCTACAGAAAGACACTTTTAGGGGGAAATAATGAGTTAGTTGAAAACCCCATGTTTACATCAAAAAACAGTTTGGATTGAAAATGTTCATCCAACCCTAGTCCCCACAATGCATGTGTTTGTCACCTCCCGGTTGGAACACTGCAGTTCACGCCATGTGGATCCAGAGGGGGGTGGGAATCTGTTGCATAACCCAGCCACCTACTGCTAAAAAAAAGTCACTCAGAGTTACACAGTACTTCGCAGCTATGACATAGCTACATATACCACACTGAGGAGGAATCATTCTCTCCTGGGACTCCAGCCATAGGCCCTCCATACCAAAAGCAGCTGTTCAAATCACTTAATGGAGAGTGGTTTTGGAAACATTCTATGCATGGCAAACAGTGCAGTATAGGACACCCAGCCCCTGGATGAAATGTTAGTTATGATCTTGGGGAAAAAAGGACAAGTAGCATGTAAAGTTCACTTTCAGGGTGATCAACCTGTTTGGCACAGGGCCTCCCTATAGGCAGAAATTGAATCTCCAGTTTAGCCTTTCAGAAGAAAATAAAAGCCAGACAAAATTCAACCCCCTTTTGTAAGGCCTGGAAAAGGCAATGTTAAAGCTCACTCTGCATAGGAACCCGCCCATCCCTTGTCACAACTATTAACATGCCATCACCAAACCACTGACAATACAGCACAGTGCCCAGTGATGCACATTAGCATTCATTGGTAGACTGGCCATTGCTACTGATAGGGGGCATTCAGAAATAAAGACACCACAAACCAATGCAATCTCTTTAACAATCTCCTGATTGCCAACTCTCCAGAACGTACTGAGCACGGTGATGTCAGCCCCTGCTACAGGGGCTCTCAGCCTCACATCTGCTCCAACCCTACCCAGCAGTTAATTCCACCCCCCGCTCCAGCCCACAAAAAATTCTCAGTGTTGGTGCTAGCCCATTCGGGACCCTAAGCAGGAATATCTCCCCTCAACACACACACACACACGACACACTAATAATTAATAACACTAAGCAATTGCTTAGTCTGCTTATGCCTAGTGCCAGCTCTGATTCCTGTCCCTCATCAGTTCTGTCCATAGAATCATAGAAGATTAGGGTTGGAAGAGACCTCAGGAGGTTCTAGTCCAACCCCCTGCTCAAAGCAGGACCAACCCCAACTAAATGATCCCAGCCAGGGCTTTGTCAAACCAGGCCTTAAAAACCTCTAAGGATGGAGATTCCACCACCTCCCTAGGTAACCCATTCCAGTGCTTCACCACCCTCCTTGTGAAATAGTGTTTCCTAATATCCAATCCAGACCGCCCCCACTGCAACTTGAGACCACTGCTCCTTGTTCTATCATCTGCCATAACTGAGAACAGCCTAGCTCCATCCTCTTTGGAACCCCCCTTCAGGTAGTTGAAGGTTGCTATCAAATCCCCCCTCACTCTTCTCTTCTGCAGACTAAATAAGCCCAGTTTCCTCAGCCTTTCCTCATAAGTCATGTGCCCCAGCCCCTAATCATTTTTGTTGCCCTCCGCTGGACTCTCTCCAATTTGTCCACGTCCTTTCTGTTGTGGGTGGCCCAAAATTGGACACAATACTGCAGATGTTGCCTCACCAGTGCCAAATAGAGGGGAATAATCACTTCTCTCCATCTGTTGGCAATGCTCCTACTAATGCAGCCCAATATGCTGTTAGCCTTCTTGGCAACAAGGGCACACTGTTGACTCATATCCAGCTTTTTGTCCACTGTAATCCCCAGGTCCTTTTCTGCAGAACTGCTGCTTAGTCAGTTGGTCCCCAGCCTGTAGCAGTGCATGGGATTCTTCCGTCCTAAGTGCAGGACTCTGCACTTGTCCTTGTTGAACCTCATCAGATTTCTTTTGGCCCAATCCTCCAATTTGTCTCGGTCACTCTGGACCCTAACCCTACCCTCCAGCGTATCTACCTCTCCCCCCAGCTTAGTGTCATCCATGAACTTGCCCAGCTTGAACCAGACCCTTCTTATTCCCCTCCCCCCACAACAGTTCTGACCCGCAGCTTCCCCTCTGCTCCTTCTGGGTTCTTCATGCCCCCCTGTCCCAGGGCCAGGGGGCAGTTGCAACAGGCTCCTCTCTTCCCCTTCACAGACCAGGTTTTGCAGAGAGGTGGCAGAAGGAGCAGAGGAGCACATCCCATTACTCCCAGGAGGGACCAACCAACCAGCTACGTGCTCTGCATCCTGTGGCAAGAGTCACACTTGGGATTAGTGTGCTGAAGAACTCCAGAGAGCCAGAAATGATGTTAACAGGTCTGAAATGCCGGGAATTCTTCACCCTGCGGTATTTTATACACATGTAACACCCAGGAACACACACGTTCTAAGCCACTATCCTACTACGTGGGAATCATGTATCCCTCTGGAGCTGGTGACCCTGTCACAGAGTCCCCTCTCCTGGCTCTTGGGGAGGCACTGCAGGCATTCCCTGCCTCAGTTTCCTCCTCAGAGGGGAAGAGGGCCTCCCTATACCCAGATCACTGTGCATCTTGTAGCTTGTCCCCACCCAGCAGCTGAGTCACTAAACAAATGTAACCCCTTCCAGGATAGCAGAAGTCCAACTAAAAGTCCAAACAAACAAAAGGTTCTTCTGCCCCTCGTGGGTTACTCTTCAGTCCACCCTCTGGGCTCAACTCTCAGTCCCTTTGGGGCTACCTCTAAGCCCTTCCTTGCTCTGCTAGAGCACTAACTCCTAGGCGGTTTTCTCTGGACTCCAGTTCTGAGCCTACCGCCCCCTGGGGACTCCTGCTTCCTATAGACACTACCCCAGAGCCTCCTACAAGGGGCCTAAGCTGCTTCCTGTAATTCCACCCTAAACAAATAATATGACAGCAGCTGGTGTGAGTCAGTCACAACTTCTGCCCAGGCCACCCACTGATCTGAGGGACGGAGTCCATCGCTGCACCCCATCCTTTCTTTGGGGGTGGGGGTGGAAATCTAACTTCCTGCATGTGTCCGGCCAGCGAGTCAGGGGACAGCGATGAGTCCATCTACAGCACCTCACCCAGGCAATGGGGGCACAGCCCCACTTGCCTCCATGCACCCAGAGAATCCAGCTATACAAGGGTGGGGTGAGGGGGTTCTTTTCTCTCTTACTCTCCCATGGGGGGGGGGGAAGGGAGGGGGTGCTTTAAGAGACAATCTAGCTCACAATCTGTGGTAACATAAAAGAGCATTCAGTGGTCTCCGGAGCTTTCCAGTGCACGCGTGTGTCGGGGCGCGAGAGAATATTATTTGGCCTTTCAAAGATGTTGAACTATGGCCATGTCCTGGAGCTTAGAGGATATTCAGCCTCATTAGAGCTGATTTAAATAACATCTGATAATACAAGCAGCCAGTGGTGCTGTATTTAAAAGAAAAACTGCCAACCTTTGGCATCAGCACCCACCCTCAGCATGAGGATCTGGGGGAGGTTATAGGCCAGCTGACTTTTCTTTCTCGGGGCGAAGAATATGATCCTTCCTTAATAACTACATCCCAACCAAACAGCAGACCGAATCCAAATCTGCTGCTAACTGTTGTGTCCTGGGTTACCGCACAGAGAATGGCTAGCAGTGTACATAGCAACGAGCTTTGATGATCGGGACAGCTCTGCATGGGTAGCTGTGTGGCCCTGGCCAAACTCCTGAATAGGGCTGGCGGGGAAATAAGATTGCCGGTTTGTAAAAATGTGAGGTCTTGATCTGATTTGTTTCCATTCTGATGCAGAATGAACCCTTTTTAAATTTGCCAAGAGAAAACCAGAGAGAAGGCGAAAAAGCTATTGGCTATGCTGGGGTGGGTCTCACTTTCTCTGGTTTTGATCAGAAATCCTGGCCTTGCAAAAATAATGAAGGAACGTTAGTTGAAACCGATGGAGGCTGCTCCATCTGACTCAAAGCGGGGAAATGAAGCTTGTTTTCCCATACCCTAGGTTATGGTCCTACCCACTGGGCTACAGAGTCAGTCTCTCTAGCCTACTGACTAATTATTTATACAAAGTGGAACAGATGTCTAGCGCTGCTTTGAGAACTGTTCCAATTTGTATAAAAAAATAAAATAGTCAGTGGGCTGGAGAGAGACTGACTCTAGCCCAGTGGGTAGGATGTTCACCTAGAATGTGGGGATTCAAGGCCCTTGCCTGAATCAAGCAGATACCCTGGGTGTTCCACATTCTGTGAGTGCCCCAACCTCTGGGCTCTCTCATTTTGACCAGAAATTCCATCCTGGACCTGAAAAACCTTCCCAACAAGTTTTAGCTAAACAAATCCTTTCCCACAGACAGTTTCTGTTTTAAAAAATAGGCATTTTCTGACCCCAAATCCTGTTTTGTTGAAAAGTTCAAAACAAGCTCCTGAAGTCCTGCCAATGCAGGCAAAGGGCACCGTGCGAAGCTGGCGATGAGTTCTTAGAGGATCTTCTCTGACATTACTCCAGTCTGTTCTGGGACCTTGACTTGGCCAATATCTGCGTCAGGGATAGGACTAGAACCCAGAATGTGCTGTAACCAGAAGAACACCCTTCCACTCTCTCCTTTATTTCACCACCACTCTCAAGCTCCCATCTTGTGGCCATTGTCAGGAATCGGGTCCAGTAGCAGAGCCAGTCTCTGGGCAACCTAATGAGCACAGCTGGCCTGGAGCAGGCTGCCTGATCAGCCACATTGCCCGATCGGTGGGACAAGTCAGACGACTGGCTCCTAAGCCCAGCATCAGTAGAAGTTCAGTGGTTGCTCAAAGCATTCATCCATGGTTGTGATAGCACCTGTGGCTACTTGCACCTAGCCCTGCTCCTGCCCTACCCCAGCCTGCCTCACTCCAGGTAATCCAGATCTGACCATCAGCTTCAATTCCTGTCAACTGACTCCTGCTCTGACCACTGGGTAAGACCGGTCACTGACAGCAACCCTCCTGTTAACTGAAGGTAGCTGGACACTGCTGACACTAGATGTTGTCAGAGAATCAGCAGAGGAACTCCCTGTAAAGCAATGGGAATCTCATGAGCCCTTGAAGTAAGGGACTGAACTTGAGGCCCTGAACTGAAATGGCTGCTCAAGACACTTCCATTTTATGGCCCTAGCTAATATGAAACTCCTTCTGGGCTGCAGCGCAGCTAGAAACAAAAGAAGCGCTAACAGGTGAGGACAACAGTTCTGTTTTGCAGCCACATTAGAGGCTTTGAAATTTGTTTGTGTCCCGCACTGAACTGAAACAAAACCTTTCCGACATTGTCACAAAATGGAATGGCGTTGAAATGTCCATTTTCAGCTTTAGAAAATAAGTTTTTCGGTTCTGCTCTCTCTCTTTCTGGTCACATCTAACCAGAGAGCCCAGAACGTCAGAAATCTTCCAGATGAAGGCTGTCTTTGAAATCAATGCACCTTCACCAAACTTTTCAGCTTCATCAAAACAGCATATTCCATCGAAAACAGTTAGTTGAAAATGTTCCAGCCAGGTCTAGTTGATGAGAGAAGGATGTCACCCATTCTGGTTCCAAACCTTTGTAAGGTAAGGCAGTTGCTGCTTTCTCTAGATCAGGGATTTACCACCTTTTTTCATTTGCAGATCCCTAAAAAATTTCAAATGGAGGTGTGGACCCCTTTGGAAATCTCAGGCATAGTCTGCGGACATCCAATTGCGGTACGTTCCACATCTCTGACTGGTAAAGGGCACCCTTGCAGCCTGGTTTTACAGATCTCTCAGAGCATCACGAATTAACTGGAGCACTGAATCAGTGAGGTAGCTCCCGCAAACGCGGTTTGACCCAGATTTTCTAAGCATCATTTTTGTATCACATTGGAGCTCAGGCAAGTTCATCTTGTAAAATATAATCTTCCTCAAAGTGGCTTTTCCAGGTGTGTTACCTTGATCTTTAAGGGTACATACCCACCCTTTATGCTGGCGATTTGACTGCAGGCACAAATCCAAATAGCTGACCTCTGAATACCGGACTGCAGGTAGAAGGAGGAGGGTCTTATGTTTAAGACATAGGGACTTGGGAGATCCGGCTTTAATTCCTGGCTCTACTGCAGATTTCCCAGTGGGAACTTGGGCCAGTGACATAATCTCTGTGTCTCTGTGTCTACACTACAGCTTACATTGCTCTGTGCGTGAATAAATCACCTCCCTGAGTGATGTAAGTTTCACCAACAAAAGCACCAGTGTGGATAGCGCTAGGTCAGCGGAAGAACTTCTCCCAGCGATGTCGCTACCGCTGCTCGTGGGGGAGTCATTAAGCCGATGGGTGAGCTCTCTAATGTAGCCACTCTAAGCCAATGGGAGAGCTCTCTCCTGTCGGCTTAGAGCAGCTACATTGCAGAGCTTACAGTGGTGCAGCTGCACTGCTGTAAACTCCCTTGTGTAGCCATAGCCTCAGATTCCTGTTAGTAAAGATCATTGTTGTCTGTCTTTTCGATTTAAATTGCTAGCTGTTATGGTCAGGGACGGTTTCTCACAGTGAGTTTGTATAGCACCCAGCACAACGGAGAGGTGATTCTAGACTGGGGGCCTCTAGAGGCTATTGTAACCGTGGGCTTGCCTTTAAGGGCTGGAGGGCCTTGGGCTACCAGCCCTGATTACAAAGAAGCCACACCTGGGCTGGACCAAGCAGAGCCACTCGAAGAGCAGCAGGAAGCGGCAATGAGGAAGAAGCTGTGGTGGGGTGGGGTAGGTTAGTTGCTGAGACTGTGAGAGGCAGGAGGCCTGGCAGTGAGCTGTGGCGGAGAGACCCTTGTGGGCCAGAGCTGAAGAGCAGCAGGGTAACTACTAGACAGTTTTCAGGTTTGGTTTGCTGTAGTGGGAAAACAGATAAAAGCCTGGCCAGAAGAGCCTGGAGACTGTGTTTGGTGGGAATGTAATGGGAGAGCTCTGCAGATGGGAGAAATTGTTAGCAGGGCACTACAGAAGCACTGCTGGACACAGGGAAGTGCATGGGAAGTGGCAGACAAAACTACGGCTACCATAATACAAATACCGCTAATGATAGAAGCAAGTGTACTTGGGCTTTTGCAGACTTCCTTTTGTGGATACAAACTGCATCTGCGGAAAGGAAGGCTGGACCTCAGCCCCGGTGAAAATTTACCCCTTAAAGTGTGACTTCAGTTTGCAAAACTGGCAGCGTGGTCCCATTTTTATGCTCATCCAGTTTGACTCTGCTGGGGTTGGTGGCTAGGAAGGGATAGAGGGCTCTGAGATCCAGATACCCCTGGCTGCCAGAGCACTCCTGGGGGATATACTAGAGGTTGGAGTAGCTCTGTTGCTGGCCAACCAAACCCAGGAGGGAAGAACCTGACAAGCAGCTGAGCCTGGAGAGATGTTATCCTGCTAATTTCTGTGTTAATGAAACCAAGCCTCAGGAAGCAGGTGAGTGTAGGTTCTGCACAATGTGTGGACTCTGGAACGGCACCTGCTCTCAATTAATAAAAAAGGACTCCCATGTGACATACTGTCATTATTATGGCAGTTCAGTACTCTGCTAGAAAAGCTCATACAGGCAGCTGTACATTTCCTTCCATAAACGGAAACCATCATTCTCGTTTGGAACAGATTGTACACTGCGCTGGTTGCTAAGCGGCTTTTCCCACGTTGAGGTGGGCTATTAATCAATGCATCAGTGGCAGCATGATTTGCTTCAGCTACCTTTAAAAGGTCAGCAAGCCTGCAATTTAACTTGACATCTTGCAGGCGGTTTTTAGGACTTTAGACCCAGATACAAACTACAAGAGGAATTTTGACATGCAGTTTGTATTTGTGTTGAAAAGGTCTCTATTCGACAGACAGGTAGAAAGAGGCAAGTGACCATTGCAATTAGCATTCATTTCCCTTGCCTTTCTCAGAACAAGGCTCTGAACAGGCAAGCAAACAGGGTAACAGCTCAGCTTTGCTTTAAAAGGGGGTGCATTTACAGTTATACAAGGTGCTACTGTTAGTTAAAAGTAGGGGTCCAAAATGTTCTTCTACTAATGCTGAAAACTGTAGTGTATTGGGCCCTTACTCAAGAATATTGTGGTATTTTCTCATAGGAGTATTTCACCAAATGTAGAGCAGCCAATGGGAGATGGGACATCCACAGACAATGGTTTTGTTCAAAAGATCTGTGCACGTATAATGCAAAAATGATATTAAGGCTTTTCAGAAAGAGATGCAAGGTGGAGATGAACTAACGCTCATGCACTTTACTGGGGGGTGACACTTATCAGCACAAGAGCCTCAAAAGGTCCCCAGGACAGCAGTGATTATGAGGTGTGAGGACTGGCAGCTGCAGACTGGGTGTAAAGGGGCTCCCTCAACCTCTGTAAATAGCAGAGCTGGACTTGGAAGGCAGGCTTGGAAGGATTAAATTTTTATCAGTAAATGTTGGTAAACAGACTTTGCCAGCCACACACAAACATCTCCATTGATAACAATCAACTTACAGACAGGCAAAGAAAGAAAAATGCCCGCTGACAGTTTAGTCAAAATCCAGTGACTTAGACTTTTGAATTAGGCTCATTACAAATAGACTAGCAAATGAATAGTAAAAACCAGGGATGATTTAAGGATATTTGCTTTGTATATTTTGACATGTGAGGTTGACAACTTGTTTTAACAGTTGATGCAGCTTCAACTTTCTGAATCTCAGTATCCGTCATTAAACAATTGTCTCCCCATAATTTCCTGCAACTGTGACAATAAAAAATCTAAACAATTGATTAAAAATTGATTATCCACCAAAATTATATTTTAAAAATTGAATTCTGCCCCTGTTCCTTCGAGATTAGAACAGGTTGGAGGGACAGCCCAAGGGAGAGGAGACACCCTGGGGCCACTCATTCATGACATGAATGACATGAATCTAATGGCCATAAACTCCCAAGAGTCTTCCAGATCAGGGTTGGGAACAGTAGGCAGAGGGGTTGTGTCGCTGTCCAATACCCAGGGGAAGAGAAATGATTCCACTGCTCCCCAGCCTTCACGTAATTCCCTGCCCAAAGCTGGATTTGTGCAGCAGGGTTGGGAGGTGAATTTCACAACGAGGCTTTATCATTCTAGACTACACTTTAAAGGCATGACTCTAGAAAGTGTCAGCTAACTCCTAATTAACATGTGAAAATACAAGGAATATGGCCTTGCTGGTTGAATTAAAGCCTAGGGAGGTCCTTAGGATAAATCTGACAAACTTAGCACATGTTAAAGTACATGCTGCCCTGTCTACACTAGCCTCTTAACATATGGTCTAACCAACACGGTAGATAACCTCTTCTAGCATCACACCTGTATATCCCAGTCTAGAGCAGGCCTAAGGGAGAAACTTTCAAAAGCTCCTGGAGTGACTAAGGGTGTGTCAACATTGCAGCATGTGTAGACATACTCAAGCTTGCTTTTGATCTAGCTAGTTTGAAAAACAATAGCAGTAAAGCCGTGGGAGCGTGGGCAACAGCACGGGCTGTAAAGACACAAAGGGACCCTGGGCACATACTCCAGTGCTAGCCTGTGCTGCTGCCCATGCTGCCGTGGTTTCACTGCTATTGTATCATGCTGTAGTCACACCTCTCATTGCAGTGTAGACATACCTCTCGGAGGGGAAGACCCATTTTCAAAAGGGAAGTCCCACTTACTTCCAGTGAGATTTAAACTTCTAGGGGCCAGAGTTTGGAAAAATATTTAGGTAGCTAAAGATGCAGAGAGGTGCCTAGGTGCTTTTGAAAATCCCACTAGGTGCCTAGCTCCCATTAATTGCAATGGAAGTTAGGGGCTTTTGAAAAATCTCAGTAGACGTGTATTTTTAGGCACCTAAAAAGTCAGGGCCCTTGGGGCCCAAGTTTGTTTGGGAAATGGGACTTTGCCTCCTAAGTCAATTAGTAGCTGCTTTTGGAAAATGTATCCGAACTGTGTATTTAATACGCCCTGAAATCATAAATCATGACGCTCACCATCCAATTGTATTAAATGGGGAGTGCAGGAGACATTGGCTAAGCTAGCTGGAGCAGAAGCAAAGCCCAGAAAGTAGCTGCAGCTATCACTCTTTTAACCTACAGTGTGGAACAGCTAGTGACAGCTGTTGTCACACAGCGCTCCTCTCCCTCCCACATACCCGCACAGCACCTGATGTCAAGCAAAGGGCACCTCATCCACAGCAGCCGAAACAATCTCTTTGCTGATATTAAATATTGTTGGATGCCTTTCACTGAGGCTGCTTGGGGCCATGCTTGTGCCCTGTGCCTCCCTTGGTTCTCACTGTTAGCTAGCCTTGTTGGAGTGTCTCCTGGCCCCTCTTTGCAAACAAATATATGCTGCCTGCCCTCTGCACACCTGTGTTTTGTTTTAACCAAAACCGGTGAAATGTTCCATGCCTACATCTCTGACTCTACACTCCTATGCCATGAAACATTTTTGATCTTTCAACTTTTTGTCCTGTTTTGGGATGAAAACTAATATTTGAATTTCGGGGGGCGGGAGGGCAAAGATTCTGTTTCCCAAACAGCGGAATTGATTATGGTGCTCTACTGCTACTAACAGCTTTGGGGAGTAATATCAGGCTGCGTTGTTTGGGAGTGCCCACACTGTCTGGCAACCAAGGAAAACAGTTTCCAGACAGATTGAAAGGAAAACCTAGTTCCAGCTCTACTTTAAAAAAGCTTCAGATAAGGATCCAGACTTGTGGCTGCAGTTACATCACTGCATGTGTATATCTCTGTCCCACTAGGCGCTGGTTTCACAGGAACAGAGTGCACTGTGGAACTGTCCCTTTGGGGGAGCTCAGTCTTGTCACATCTTGTCTCCTTGGTGTCTCCAAAGGTAACTTCTCCAAGATGGCCACTGATGGATCACATGACCACATCAGGTCTCAGGGGTCTCTTAATAAAATGGATGCTGATTCGGCTCTGACATTGGCTTTCCACAAACATAAAACTAATGTCTGAAGTGGAGTTAACTCCAGCATAACTGAGAATGGTGCCCATGTTATCTTTCATTAACCCTGTCTAGGCTGACTTGTCACTAAGGCACCTATGAGACAAGATTGAAAATATTGGGGTTGTTTAGTCTGGAAAAGAGGGGACATGAAAACAGTTTTCAAGTACATAAAAGGTTGCTACCAGGAGGAGGGAGAAAACTTGTTCTTCTTAACCTCTGAGGATAGGACAAGAAGCAATGGGCTTAAATTGCAGCAAGGGAGGTTTAGGTTGGACTTTAGGAAAAACTTTCTAACTGTCAGGGTGATTAAGCATTGGAATAAATTGCCTAGGGAGGTTGTGGAATGTCCATCACTGGAGATTTTAAAGAGCAGGTTAGACAAACACCTGTCAGGGATGGTCTAGATAATACTTAGTCCTGCCATGAGTGAAGGGGAATGGACTAGATGACCTCTAGAGGTCCCATCCAGTCCTATGATTCTATGTTTATCTGTGACGTCTATCATAAAACACCTGGGTTTTGGGTGAGGATGGAAGGGTGTTAATAAAACATGACTTCTGGCCCCCCAGCCAATCCACTGCTCAGCATGAGTCTGCCAGGAAGCATGGCTAGTGTAATGAAATTGAGGGGGTCGGGGGGGTTAACATTATTTAAAACTATTTTAAACAGCATATTTAAATATTTCCTTTACTGTAAAAGTAAGGATGTTTTGCTCAAAATATCCCTGGATGTTTGCATTTTACTCTATGCAGTGGCGAATTCCCCCCCCCCAGCCCCCCATGCCAGACAACCAGCCCTCCTCATCTCTGGGTCAGCCTACACTGCAGCTGGAGGTGGCAAGGCAGCACACATAGGCATACCTGAGCTACGTTCAGTTCTTGAGCTAGCTAGATTCAATAGTAGTGAAGCTGCAGCAATGCAGGCTGTACAAGTCCATGCTGCCAAAGCTTCCCTGCTGTTGGTACTTGTGCTAACTAGAGTAAAGCTAACTCGGGTATCTCTACACATGCTACAGTCACAGATCTGATTGCAATGCAGACATACCCACTGTTACCTGTGCCTCATCCTCGCCAAAACATAGCCTGCTTCTCTTCAGTATGCCTAACCTCCTTCTTAGGCTGCAATGACTGTCACCTGATTTAGTTTTTGCTTGTTTCCACAAACTCTTGGATTAAAGAGGAAGACGACGCAGTAACCACAGGCTATGCACTATGAGTAATGTATATTTCTGACTTGCACTGGTCTCCCAACAAGTACTAGTCTGGTGCTCGGCACACCTAGGGAATTCTTAATTCCCTGAAACAGCTCTTGTCTAGACTTTGCTTTGGAATATAGATACAGTAAAACCGGCCGAGAGCGACCGCTCATGGAGTTAGCAAAAGTGGTCCCTTGTAAAAGGTGATCTCTCTTCAAAGGTTTGCACACCACAGAAGAGTCGTGTTCTGTGGCCTCTGCAAGTAGTCACTTATGACAGGTGGTCTCTAAGGCAGGTTTTATTGTACTAACATGGATTACAATCCGTCAGACACAAAAATAAGTCAGGTGAGTACTAAGGTTCAAGAAGCCTAGACAACTAGAAGAGTGAGTTCTATGCCTGGCTCAGGGCAAGGCATGTCACTGCCATGCCTCCGTTTCCCCATCTGTCACATGGGAATACCACCTGCCTCAGTAGGGTTTTGAGGCTTAATTAATATCTAAAAAGTACCGTGATACAGGAGAGCCAGGGAGCAGTGGGAGAGCGCTAGAGGGGAAATCTATAATCTCAAGGCTAATTAAGGCATGGTTCCCTGTAGACCAGAGATCGAGATCCAGGGAAACACTACCAAGATGACTCCAGGGGTGGTCCCCAAGCTCCCCTATCCAGTCTTAATTGGCAGGGACTTTCCTGGGTTCGAGAGCTTACTCCCTCCCATTGAGTTAGGGGAGGGAAGTAAAACCCGAGCAGAGTCGGAGGTGCCCACGGATGACCCTACCACAATTTTTGCTGGGTTTTCCCCAGAGTTATTTTCACCCCCCAGGAAGTCTCGGAAATCCAGATGGGAAAGGAGGGCAGACAAAAGACTAGGAACCAGGATTTTGGCAGCAAACCAAAGAGCTGCCCTGGTTGGGAGGAGGTCCCAGGGAGACCCGGAAATGGCCCCCAGCACGAGCGGAAGCACCCCAAGAGAAGGAGGATAGCCCATTCCAATAGAATCAGGCCAGATTGGTCCCTCACGCGACTGTTTTGAGCAGGACCAAGCCAATGACCCACTGTATGCGAACGTGAGGGAGGAGATAGTAGAGGTAAATGGTATGTAAGTAGAAAGGAAAACCAAAGGCCCAGGGCCCTACTATATAATCAAGCAGGATCTGTTGTACCAGGTGGTGCCAATACGGGGGGGAAGTAGTAGAACAGCTCTTGGTGCCAAGGAAGCACACAAAGGCCGTATTAGAGTTAGCTCACAGTCATCTGTTTGGGGGACATTTAGGAGTAGACAAGACCCTGGATAGAGTCCTAAGGAGGTTCTACTGGCCGGAGGTATGGGCAGAAGTCCAGTGCTATTGCACCTCCTGCCCAGAGTGCCAGCTGCATAGCCCCCGACCTCAGTTAAGGGTCCTGTTGGTACCCTTGCCTATAACTGAAGTACCTTTTGAAAGGATAGCAATGGATCTAGTGGGCCCACTAGAAAGAACGGCCCAGGGCTACCGAAGCATATTCGTCACTCTGGACTATGCTACACTGTACCCCAAAGCCATTCCTTTAAGAAACCCCACATCCAAGGCAATTGCAAAAGAACTGGTGCAGATTTTTGCTAGGGTAGACATCCCTAAGGACATCCTGACAGACCAAGGGACTCCCTTCATGTCAAGAGTAATGAAAGACTTATATACCCTGCTCCACATCCAAGCCTTGCGAACCTCGGTCTACCATCCCCAAACAGATGGTCTGGTTGAGCAATTTAACCGAACTCTCAAGAGCATGATCTGAAAGGTGATGGCCCCAGACGGAAAAGACTGGGATACCCTCCTCCCATACCTGATGTTTGCAATACGAGAAATTCCCCAAGCATCTAATGGATTCTCCCCCTTTGAGTTACTGTATGGATGCCACCCAGGTGTTATATTAGACATTGCGAAGTGTGGAAGTATAACATTGTATAAGTATAACCTTGTATAAGGGGACATGCTGGATACATTGTATATGAGAGGGCATGCCAAAACATGTTACAAAGTATCTGAGGGAGCACACATAGGGACAGTTAGCTTTTGAATGGAGAAGCAATTAAGATATAGCCAGCACGTCTAAGAAGCAGGCATCAGAATGGAAGGTGTGAAGGGCAATTAGTTAAGTTAACTGGAAGCTGTTAAAGGAGATTGTTAAGGGTGGCAGGTAATTGAAGATACGTGACTGGTCTCAGGGATCTCGAAGGGTGGTGACTAAAATCTTTTTCTTCTTTTGTCTGTAACTTCTCTGTAACTTGTTCTCCAAAAAACTGTATAAATTAAGAGACACAAGCCCCACTCGGGGGGCTCACTTCTAAATGTATTAGCAGAGCAGCTTTGCTAATAAAACAGAGTGGTCTGATAAATTGTGAGTCTGAGTCAAACTTTGACAGATGGAAGAATGGGAGGAACAACCCAACCCAGGGAAGAACGTCATTACACGTGTAGCCAAGATGAGAGAACGAATAGCCCAAGTGACCCCCATAGTATGAGAGCATTTGGAAAAAGCATAAAAGAGTCCCAATGAACCTACTACAATCGTCGGGCAAAAACACGGAAATTTCAACCAGGAGACCGGTGCAGGTGCTGGTACCAACAACAGAAAGTAAGCTTCTGGCCAGTTGGCATGGACCCTATGAGATTGCGGAAGCCGTTGGGGAGGTGAATTATAAGGTGACGCAGCCAGACTGCTGAAGGCCAGAGCAGATATACCACGTCAACTTACTGAAACCCTGGCATGATTGGGAGACATGCCTGGCTGTCCTGCCAGTTCCATCCCAGGCAGATGGCCCACAAAGGCAGGTAAAGATATCCCCCGAATTAGCCCCAGAACAATGAACAGAGGTTGTCGAAATGATCCAGAGGAACCAAGACGTGTTCTCCACACAACCAGGCCTTATGATGCTGATCCAGCACCACATCATCACCTGTCCTGGAGTAAAGGTGACAATAAAACCCTATCACATACCAGAGGCAAAAAGAGAAGAAATTAGGGCAGAAGCAAAGATGATGCTGGAACTTGGGGTGATTGAGGAATCACACAGCCAGTGGTCCAGCCCTATTGTCTTGGTCCCCAAGCCTGATGGCAGCCTGAGGTTTTGTAATGACTTCCGGAAGTTAAATGAGGTATCCCAATTCGATGCCCACCCAATACCACATATTGATGAGCTGTTGGATCAGTTAGGTAAGGCCCGATATTTAACCACCTTGGACTTGACAAAAGGCTACTGGCAGATCCCCTTGGCTGAGGACGCCAAGGAAAAAACTGCTTTCTCTACACCTGATGGCCTTTTCCAATATAGCGTCCTCCCTTTTGGGCTCCATGGGGCCCTTGCGACTTTCCAACGATTGATGGATAGATTACTTCTACCCCATACCAAGTATGCTGCCACCTATTTAGATGACGTGGTAATCCATAGCTCTGACTGGGAGATGCACCTGGGGAAAGTGAAAGCGGTACTAGATGCTCTTAGACAGGCTGGCCTCACCGCTAATCCGTAAAATGTGCAATAGGGTTAGCCAAGGCCAGATACCTTGGGTATGTAGTCGGAAGGGGCCTGGTGAAGCCGCAATGGAACAAAGTGAAGGCAATACAGGAATGGCGCCACCCGATCCGCAAGAAGCAAGTCAGAGCATTTTTAGGGATAGTGGGGTACTATTGCTGGTTCATCCCTCACTTCACCACAAGGGCAGCACCTCTGATGGACCTGATAAGAGCTCAGGGCCCGGAGATAGTTAAGTGGACCAAAGCAGCAGAAGAAGCTTTCACAGACCTAAGGACGGCCCTTTGCAGACATCCAGTGCTCATAGCCCCAGATTTTAAAAAGGAATTAATCCTACAAACAGACGCCTTGGAGGTAGGACTTGGGGCCGTCCTTTCACAGATGATGGGGGATGAGGAGCACCCAATCCTTTACCTTAGCCGAAAGCTCCTGCCCAGGGAGCAATGATATGCCGTAGTAGAAAAAGAATGCTTAGCGGTTAAATGGGCCATGAAGATTCTACGGTACTACCTGCTTGGACGGCGGTTCACCCTTGTGACAGACCATGTCCCACTCCAATGGATGCACACAAACAAGGAGAGGAATGCACAAGTGACTAGATGGTTTCTATCCCTGCAACCTTTCCACTTCCGGATACAACACAGAGCCGGAAGCCAACACGACAATGCGGACAGCCTGTCATGACAACACTGTCTCTCGTCCCAAGTAGCCCAATCCCGTGGTGTTGAGCAGGGGTGGGGGGGATATATGATACAGGAGGGCCAGGGAGAAGTGGGAGAGAGCTAGAAATGGGAGAGTGCTAGGGAAATATAGAAGCTGAAGGCTAATTAAGGTGTGGTTCCCTGTAGTCTAGGGAAGGTGGCTGCAGGTTAATTGGTGCACCTGCAGTCAGTTAAGGCCCTGTTAGGAACCTAATAAAACCCCCTGTGTCAGGCAGACAGGGGAGGAAGGACTGGAGCTTGGAGGTGTGTGGAGAGATTTGGAAGACCTGAGAATTGGAGTAAGGGAGATGCTGCCCAGGAAGACTCCCTTCCCCCCAGCACCTAAGGACCAAGGGTAACCCCACCTAAGGGGGATGAGGGTAAGAAACCCATGGGGGTTGAGAAGGGCTGGGTCTCAGAGCAAGGAGCAAACCCGGACCCCTCCCCTGCTTCCTTCCTCTACCACCTTCCCGGGCTAGTAGCGGGGCCATCGGCACCCAAGAGCAGGGGCAAAGGGTGGCATCTTAGCTCCCTGCCAAGAAAAGCGCAGGACCCCCCCAGACTAAAATTGGCCATCTTGCCACAGTACTTTGAGGTCCCCAAACAAACAGCTATGCAAAGTATTATCACGAGGAGTCTATAAAATGCAAATCAGCATAGTGCCTTTTTTTGTACTTAAAACAAGTAGACTAAAGGTGGTCTTAAGGCATTGGATTGGGACTCAGGAGACTTCCTGTGTGACCCTGGGAAAGTCACAATCCCTCTGTGCCTCAGGGCTTGTCTACACTGGTAATTTTCAGTGCTGCAACTTTCTCACTCAGGGGTGTGAAAAAACACCCCCTCCTGAGCGCTGGTAGCTATGCCCCTCATGGAGGTGGGTTTTTAGAGCGCTGGGAGAGCTCTCTCCCAGCGATGCGCTGCGCTGCACCCGCACAAGGCACCTTAAAGTTCTTCTATCTTAAACAAGGGGATCCCTTTGCTTCCTTTGTCTATTTAGATAGTAAATTCTTTTAGGGCGGGGACTGGACTATCTTTTATGTGTATGTACGACGCCTAGCACAATTAGGGCCCAGATCTTGATTACAGCCGCTAAGCACTACCATAATAGAAAAACAAACAAAAGACCTGCAGAAAATGCTAAGAATAAAATTATTAACAGCTAGTTTTGCAACCCTTGCTTTGGTGAGTGAGCACCTACTCTCACAAGCAGTCAGTAGGAATATGCAGGTGTGTAAATGCTCATCAACATGAGTGTGTTTATTCCACAACCTATCCCTAACTGTATCCCCCCAGCCTTGAAATAGTGGATTTTAATTTTTTAGTGTATCCTGACACACTGATTCCAGCTGTCAAGCTTAATGAAAGCAATTGAAGCTAAAAGTGTCATTTACATCCTTTCCCCTGTTTGGAACAGGTTCCATTACATTTTTAAAAGGCCAGAAGCGTAGCGACAACTGAAGGTAAAATATTAACAAACGCAATTGGATATGGAGAAGCAGAAAAGGCAAACTGCGATGTTGCTCCACCAGGATTCAAACAAACGTGTTCTTAGAACGCAGAAGAAAAGAAGATTCTTTGTGCACAATAGAAATTAAGCAGTATGGGAGGCCAACAGGAAGAAAGCAAGTTAACAAGGGGATATTTCTGTCCATACACACTGGTTTCAACTAGATATGTTATTTCCCACATGCTGCTAATGCAGTTTAATTGGGAGGGGAGTCATGCAGCACAGCAGTTGCTTAGCAAACTATTATTCCCGCGCCCCCCACCCCCCACTTGCTCCCAATTTCCTGTGCTGAGTTGGACTCACTGCATCGTTGTGGGTTTTATTCTGTGGAGCTATATCCTTCTCCACACTCACCCCCACTGTTTTATTAGCACTTAGTGGACTGGGTACCAATAAGCCTCCAGCAACCTATTATCATTGGGCAGTAAACAGCCGGCTACTTGGCCCTGAGTATTGAGACGAGGCATTAAACTCCTGGCATCCTGGGATCTACAGCTTGTCTGGTTTGTGGCATGCAGGAATTTGCTGGGTTATATTTCACTGCCCATCAGCTGAAGTATTGCCAGGGGAGTGCAGTAGCAACTGCTGAGTGCTCTTCAGCTACAGCAATGCTGGGTTGCTTCCTCTGCCATTTGTGCCGGGATTAACTGTAAATTGTGGCTCTCTCTCACAGGCACGGTAGCTTTTACCTTTGTGGTGAGGAGATGCAGGATTAGATAACCCCACACATGTGGGAAGAAGCATGCTACAGCCACCCTCAGTTCCTGGCTAAGAGGCTGATGCTCTAGAATGTAATGTGAAAACTTAATCCATACAATACCCAGGCTCCATCAGCCCTCTGCCTATTTTCTCCATGTTCCCAGCCAGGTACATTTTTGTGTCTGAAATGCACACGTTGATCCAGGAATGTAAAAGCCCCAGGATAGAGTTGAGATAAGCATAGAAATCTCGCTCAGGTTGGCGTTAATAATCCAGCTAGCATTTAATTTCCTGCATGCAATTTTGCGCTTCCATGTATACATGGGGATGAGGCTGTTTTGCATTAAACTTGTGCTCTGCCAGCTTGTGGCCAGATACAGGAGCGGACTCAGCCAGTCAGCAGAGCTCCTGGTCTGCTGGCTGAAGATGCCGAGTGAGTCCATTGCAATAGTTGAGCCCCAACATACCAACTGCATGGCGGGCAGGAGGGTGGGAGCCGCTCTCTGCAGCGCCCCCTGGAGCTATGCTGAATTGGCTTTGGCTGCAAAGCCTCTGGCTGAAACTCAGTTGGGGCACCAGTAGACCTCCAACATAATGGAAGCACATGGTTCCATTGCTCGAGATGCATTGTATAGCAGAGCGAGAACCAGAGAGGCGGCCAGCGGCGTTCCCATCTCTTGTCTCCTGGCCCTGCCCCATGGCGGCCGCAGCAGCAGCAGGGTATGCTTGCCCGCCCACATGTCGAGGAGAACATGTGCACGTGAGAATAGGAGAAAAGGGACCTAGCTCAGAAGTGAGTGGTGGCAGAGGGAGCTGGTGGGGATGCAGAAGGACCAGGAGGGGGATGGACTTGGGGGGACGGGTAGGGAATGTAGGGGGAAAAAAGACTGGAAAGAGGAAGGAAAGAGGGCAGGGGGAAATATGGGTAGGTACAGAGATGTGCAAAGTGACAATGCTGGAGAAAACAGATGGGGCCAGAGAAAGGGGGGAGGGTAACACTAGATGTGGAGGGGGACACACTGAACTTGGAACAACTCCCTCACATCACTTGGTCGCTCATATCAAGCAGAAATCCCCCTCAGGGAGCGCCCCAGAACTTGGCAGCTGTGAACAGGGCAGGTGTTGACTAGAAGCTAGTTCGGATCCTCTCATGGCCGCTGGGTAGCTTGGATGACTCCACAGGTCTTTTCTCTAGCCTGAGTTTCTAGCTGTCTGGTTTTCAGAGAGGAAATATTCCAGCTGCACTGGGCATGGTTGGGGGCGGTGATGCGCTGCCAAAATCTTAACAACGGGTTCCCTCCTCACCCCACGAGGGGGTCGTTGCCCACTCCTGCCCCATCCAACCCCCCGTGTTCCTTGATGCCCCCCCAGGACCCCTGCCCCATCCACCCCCCTCCCCTGACTGCCCCCAGAACTGAGCAGGAGGGTCTCGTGGGCCACCGCAGTGGGTGCCCACCCCACCCCTAAGAGCCAGAGGGACCTGCCAGGGGGCTAGGTGGGAAGTCCTGGTGGTGCTTACCTGGGGCATTTCCCAGGAAGCATCCAGCAGGTCCCTCTGGCTCCTAGGGGTGGGGGAGTGTAGTTAGGTGGGAAGCAGGGGGAGCAGCCGCTCCCCCCACTGATCACATCAAAAGTGGCACCTTAGGCGCCAACTCCCTGGGTGCTCCGGGGTTGGAGCACCCACGGGGAAAATTTGGTGGGTGCAGAGCACCCACCGGCAGCTCCCCGCCCCATGCCCGGTCCCAGCTCACCTCCGCTCCCCCTCCTCCTCTAAACGTGCGAACCGGCTCCAGCTCACCACTGGTTGGGGGTAACAGCCTCACGTGCAGGAATGAAGAGGGGACTGGCCTGGTATGACAAGAGTCACCTCTTCAAAATGCCCTTCCAGCCAGACACTCTCCACAGTGCAACCATCTCTGATTTCCCTCATCTGACGGTTCTCACCACCAGGCTGGTACCTCCTAGGGCATCATCTGCTGATGTGGAACATCTGACCCACATCCTCACCCTGTCTGCCTTCTCCGCATAAGCCCCTTTTAGCCGTAATACCAGGCCCACTGTTCCCTCTAAGCTGTACGCGTGGGCGTGCACACACAGATCCTAAACTCCGTGCAGACGGCGAGACACCGCACGCACAACAATTTACACAGAAATTTTTTGCACACACGGCCTGTCAAAAATTAGAGGGAACATTGACCAGGCCTGTGCTTAATTCTAAGGGAGGGTAGATACCAATGATGGCTTTGACGACATTTGTATCCTGATATATTTTATGCTATTGGAATTCTTTTAAAAAATGTATTCTGAGCATTGCTCTGCGTATAACAAAGCAGCAGCTGATAAGTAGCTGTGCTCTGCCTGTGCCCTATTCCAGCACTGCCTGGTAGTCGGCCCCTATTGATCATTTTCTAATTAAGCACTAAAATGCCTGACATTCCACCCATAAGGTCAGTGGAAGACTATCCTTTGGACTGAATCCTTGCTGGCTACTTGCCAGCGTTACGA
Source organism: Natator depressus (assembly GCF_965152275.1). Taxonomy (NCBI): domain Eukaryota; kingdom Metazoa; phylum Chordata; order Testudines; family Cheloniidae; genus Natator; species Natator depressus. The sequence continues at coordinate 26,971,024 of NC_134246.1, forward strand.
GTACACCCATGGACGGCACTAAGGATTTATACACTTCATCTTCTGTCATTTTCTACCCTGGAGGAAGCAAGCTTCTAAATTGAATTATCACAAAGAAATCAATTGCAGATCAAACCTCTGTGAAATTATAATTGCTTTAATGATCTGTAGGCTGGAGTAAAGACAGGGCCAAGACTAGGCATTGTACACTTACTGTTCAATTCATAAAGCTCCTATTGGGATCAGTCTCTGTTCATGGGGAGTATTAGCGATTTCTAATTATGTGTTAATTTAATCTTCTATTAATTTTCAATTATTGCTATTTTACAGATGCTTCCTTTTTCCTAATGTGACTGCAGTGTCGGATACTGAATTCCAAACAGCTCTGCGGCTAGCCGACAAGCAGGCATCTCAGGCATGGTTTTATTTAAGCTTTAATATCTAATTTTGATGAAGACATTCCAGCTGAAAAATACAAAATAAGAGACACATGAGCCTTTGACTCATTCGAAGTGTTATCAGCTGCCAGTTTAGCCTAAAGGCTTAAACCACTTAGGTATAGCATGTTTGTGGAGACTCTCATTAGAATTGACATTTTGACAATGATGGAGAGAAGAAAACCCCTCAAACTCAAACATCTTGAGTAATTTAAAAATAATCACCACCGACCGAACAAAGGCGAACGAGGAGAAATGAAATCGCACTAACCTCTTTCCTTCCTGAAAATATTAGTGAATATCTAAAAATCAAGCTCTCTTTCTCGATTAATTGTGTATGCCCCAAAACCTCAGGCTTTCCTGCATTATGCATTAGGATGAACAGAACTGCCATGGCTGTGACCAAAGCTGGCCTGCTGGATGGAATACAGGAGGTTGTGCAAACGTGTGTGGATTTAATTCTTGAATTTTACATGCCAGGAATCCTGCTCCTTGGGAAGCAGGCGGCAATAACACAAAATTGTCTTTACTGTGGAAAGATGGCATGGCGAGAAGAGGCACCTGGATTCAAATGGGTCCAACAGAGGAGGAGCAAGACACATTTCAAAGCCTGTTTGTTTTGGTGCCAGTCATCCCATCTTACTGGCTCCTCTGTGCCTTGGGAGCTGGGCAAAGGGACTGGAGCAGAGTCACAGATCTCGCCTAACATGGTCCTGATCCAAACTCCAAGTATGGGCGGTGGGTATAAGAGGCCAGGGAAGGCTAAGCCTCCCCAAACAGGATGTGGCGCACCTCCCTCTGGACACCTTTGGAGCGCCACCACCGAAAGGGCGCCCGGGCCGTGGCTCCGCCCCCACTCTGCCCTGAGGCCCCACTCGTCCTCTTCCCCTGTGGCCCCGCCCGCTCTGCTAGTCTTCCCATCCCCACTCTGCCTCTTCCTGCCGAGGTCCCACCCAGGCTGCTAGTCTTCTCTCCCTCGCTCCGTCTCTTCCCCCCCCCGAGGTCCCGCCCTTGCTCTTTCTTCCGCCAAGGACCCCCCCCACCCGCTGCTCACAAGGCAGTGGGTGAGGGGTCTCGGGGGAGGGGGCTGAGCAGGAGCAGGGCCTGGAGCAGAGTGGGGGTGGAGCATTGGCAGGACCTTGGGGGAGGAGGCCAAGTGGGGGCAGAGCAGGGGGCAGGGCCATGGTCCAGGCACAGTTAATAGAGAGACTCCCCCTGACTTTACTGTTCTTCGGATCAGCCCCTGTGTTGTCATTATTACAATGTCACGAAAGCTTATGCTCAAATAAATTGGTTAGTCTCTAAGGTGCCACAAGTACTCCTTTTCTTTTTACAATGTTCTTTGTCCACCTTCAGGAAATCACCTTTCATATGAATGAATAAATAGGGCGAGCGAGCTCATTTGTGAGGAGCCTTTGATTTAATCTTTGCCAAGCCGGGAACCAAAGGCAAATGGTTTGTGAAATGTAATTAAGTTCTGCAGCTTATGATTTTCTCCCCTTTAGGAAGTTATTGGGCTTGTTGCAGAAATCGTTTGGTGAAATTTTCCAGCCTGTGTTATACAGGGAGGTCAGACTAGATGATCATAATGGTCCCTCTTGGCCTTAAAAAACTGATGAAGTTTCACCAATGCAGCATTACAAAGTGAATTTCATTGTCCACCCTTTGAAAAACCTCCATGATCTCTGGCAGACTCCCTAACATGCTTAAAACTTTTGCCAACAATTTGCAAAGTGACACAGCAGAAAAGCAAACTAGCCAAGATTTTCAGAAATGACTGGTGATTGCGGGGGCCTTAATTTTTAGGTGCCCAACTACAGACATTTGAAAGGAAGCCTGATTTTCACAGGCCTGGTGCTCAGCCCTTTGAGGCAACTCAAAGTGGAAGTTTTCAAAATTGCTAGTCACGCTGGAAAATCTTGGGCAAAGCTTATGAGTTTCACATTTCACATGATTCCTTTTATTAGCACTCGAGTAGAGAATAAGAACGTGTCCTCTGAGGTTTCTAGAAGAGGGTACACATGCATTATTCAGTGTTCAAAAAGAAAGAGAGCCAACAGTCTGGCTTTACTCCTTCCTCCCCGTACTGTTCTTTATCAAGCACTTCCTGAAAGTAGAGTAATCTATAGACATTTCCCTGTACATAAGCATACTGTCATAATTCCCTATGGGGAAGATGTTTATCGTAACACCTATCATCTGCTTGACGGGCAGCTACATTCTCAGACACACTATACGCCTGAAAGCATGCAATCCAGGCTTTCCATGAAGGATGCTCCACAATCCATTCTTAGCATTGGAGAACAGCACTGTTTTCCTAAATTGGGGATGTAAAACTATTGAGCGTGCCATTAGACAGGAGGTGGGGAAGGAAATTCTTACCTAGGAGACCTTGACGCAGATTCAGCTAATGTTTTTCACTAAGGTCACCATTTCATCTGCATTATGAACAGAGGTATAAGGAGGCCAAGGGCCCCGCCAAAGGCCGTACAGTGAGTCCTGCCCTCCAATTATTTTCTCTGTCCACTAGGCCACACAAGCTCACTGTAGCTATATAGCGAAACTTGAACCAGGTTGCTCGTGTCACACTCCACCCTGGTTGTCTGCTGATCAGCAGATATATCGATCCCACGCTGTCAGTCTAACCCAAAGCTCACTGAAGGCCGTGGAAAGGCACCCGTTGACTTCAATATGCCCTGGACAAGGCCTACAGTGTTAATGTCATTATCTTTGTGAACAGGCTGGTTCCCTGGCAGTCAGTCACTCAGTTCTCACATCCACACAAGTGCCATTAGGGATCAGAATAAGTGAGTGAGCGTTAGCACGCTAGCCCTTCACTCCTAGCTCTGCCACCAACTTGCCCTATGCCCCAGGACACATCACTAATGTGATTTGGAGTTCACTAGTCTGTACATGCATGAACTCAATAGCATCTGTAGTGCTTTCCTAGCATCGGGGATGAGAGGCGTGAGTATTTTCAAAGACTGGCGGCGCTCAGCTGCTGCAAAGTACTTCTCATGACATTTGGGACTTTGATTTTGTTTGCACAGCAGAACATTAATGTAACGTGGTGGGTGGAGTCAGTTCTCTGCTCATTCGGCACATGCAACTGCCCCTGAGATTCGTGGCGATTAGGGCCATAATGAGCACAGCATCTGCCCCCTAGACTGAAAGACACTATTCATGCTTCAGCATGCAAGGTGTACCTTTCCTAGGGACAGCAAGAGCTCAAAGCACTTCCCACCACAGCCACCAAACTACGGCTGGAAATCTTTGAACTAGCCTCCACTAAAATCCATTTGCTGACATTGCCTTTTCCAGCCTCATAGCCGGATCTATGGCATTCCCTGTTTTACTGCTGGCATAACAGCAAACGAGCGTGTGCACATCATCAGCATAAGAATTAAGATGCCCACACATTGCATAAATGTAACCTCCCTCCTGATTTAGCAGCCACAGGGTGAAGTAGACATGCCGTTCAGCAGAAGCAGCACATTTAACTTAAGTAAACCCAATTATCACCAAACAGGATTGGGGCAAAGCACGCTGACAGAAAACCTAGTCTCTGAATAAGACTGCAAGTGTGCTAAAACAGGGCCTTTTGTTGCCCTTTAGTCACTGATGAGCTGCAGGCAGGTTGCAGGGATTGACATGAATCCCACAGAGCTGGCTTTTGGCCCACAGGAAAAAAATCTCAGATCTCTCCCTCTCTCTCTTTTTTTTAAAAAAGGAAGTTTCTAGCCTTTGAATCAAATTCTGCACAAGGCTGAACCAGTGTAATTCGGGGGTAAGATCAGTGAAGTTGATGGAGCTACTGCAGAGAGACCCAGGTGTAGCTGAGAGCAGAATTCAGCTCCTTTTCTTTGCAAAGTTAACTTTGAAAACATAAACCAAATCATTAAGGCTCCAGGGTGAAATCAGCTGACCTCCATGTCAGCAGCTGGAGCGTGGAGGAGTCCTACCATTCCCGCAAACACGTGTGCTTATTGGAGTGTCGTCAGCTCTCACGTCTCATAATATTTGTTGCGTTTTCTAAAGTTCCAGCTCCTGGAGTCTAGTGATTATGTGAGAATCTCAACTTCCATTTTTACAAAAGGACATTTCTAGTCCTCCCAACTGCAGAGGAAATTTTGAAAAATACGACCCGGGAGCACCCCAAAAGTTCAGCCACAAAAAGGCAAAGGAAAAGAACCCAAAAGATATTATTTTACGCCAATATCATGATTTTGTCTTATTGATGCATTTTCAGCACTTGGGGTTGGCAACGCTGGGGAATGGGGCAGACAAGAACTGGTTGCACTTGGGATAGGAAGAAGGTGGTAAAACATTATGGAATGAAGGGCTGGTGGGGAGAAGGTGGAATTGATGATGGATTTTGGGAGGAGGGAAGTGTACAGAAGTTTCAGATACCATGATAATGGGCTTGGTATAAAACCTGGACAGATAGATCAAACTGATGGGACTATTTGCAATGGACAGCAAATTCTTCAAGCTTTTTGCGAAGTGAGCTGCTTCCTGGTAATGTGCAGGGTGGGCAGTAAAGTTTTCCCACAGTGCACCACGGTCCTAGGGCTAGAGTGACCACATCTGGGCGTGAGGGTGGGGCACCCTAGGGACTCTGGGACATGGTCACTTTAACCTGGGTCTGCACACTGCACACCACAATGAATTACTACCTTCCACTGCACTGCCTCAGCTGCTACGGCTACCAAATAGAGGGATAGATCCAAAGATCCAGTCATTCCCCAGTCCAACCCTCTGCCTACTGAGCAAGAAATAAGCAGGCAAATAGCCCCACTGACTCCTATACCCCTGGACCCAAGCTCTAGGATCAGGGATACAGAGCCTGCGTAAGGATGAAAGGTGGGGAGGTGAGGGGAGTTCTTACTCCTCCTTCATTTCCTCTATGGGGACATAATCCAAATCACAACCCAATTTTACAGATTATAGTTAATTGATGCTGAATGCCAGGCCAATGTAGAGATTCCTCTACCTTGTACTGGGGTTGAACTGGTACTGGCTGGCCCCAGGATCAGGGAGGTGTAAAGTTGGCATAAAGCAGGGTGTAGCTGGACATGAGAATTGGGACCCACATCTCATGAACCCAAGCGATGAAGACGGGGATAAAGTATTGCAGTTATTCGGACCCCAAATGAGGGCCATGTGCTCTGCCACAAGTTTGCAAAATGATGCAAGGGACTGAGATAGTTAGTGGATGCAAATATTTAAATTGTCGCTGGGCTCAAGAAGCAGCAGGAAATCTGAAGTTCAAGAGCAACAAGAATTAAAAGTGGAATTTATGCAAACCTACTGTATTTCATGCAGCAGGTAATAAACAGGGAAGAGAAATTGTAGGCAATGAACAAAGCAAAGTGTGCAGGTGAGTTCAAGAGGCAGATTTGTTTCAGGAGAAGGAAGGGATTGAGGGATATGATGAAAAGGTAGGAAAATGGGATTCAAATAAAGGGACGGGACGGAAAGTGAGCGTATTGAGCTTGCTGGCCTTTTCATGTTGTTAAAACTTCTTAGGCTCTTACTACAGTACTTTACCTGTGAAATCATGCCTGGTTGTCATGGAAATTACTGTAACAATGGCACACACACAGGACTGTGACTTCACTGCAGTTATAAAGAATCAGCAAGGGAGAGAACGGGCTGTTTGAGAAATGGCTTGGCCCTGATGTAATTAGGACGTGGTTGCGACAATAGTGTTAGAAACAGGATTCATTCAATATTGTCATGATCCATTTTGGCAGCACCTCCTCCAACAGGTGGTGCGAGGTCTTTAACCTAAGCTACGCTTGCACTTGGAGCCGAGGGTGTGATTCCCAGCTCATGGAGACATACTCACACTGGCTCTTAAGAGTAGCAGCACACAGGTCAGCCATCACAAGTGCAAACCTACCTGGATCCCGTGATAGCAGCAGTGTCCCTATGAAACCTTTGCTTTCAATAAGCCGATATTGCAATGTGGAGCCCCTTGCCACCAACACGGGAGCTAGTGTTTCTACTGTGCAAACATCACTTCACTGCATTCACCATGCTGAGGTTCTAGACCCAGCTGCCAATGGCCTTCTCAAGTGTGAGAACAATTTTAAGAGAATGGGGTCCCCCAATTCACTCCCAACCTTTAGAGTGCCACTCTGTACTGTGAAGAGACTCGGTAAAAATAGCCCCTCCTTACTCAAAAGTAGAACTGGTCAGAAAACAGGCAAAAAATGTCATGAAAACTATTTTCCATTTGTTGATGAAATTTTGTTTTGGATGAATCGTTTTGATCACCAGCCTAATAGGCTCCTGCTGGCTGTTATAAGCAGGTGCAATTTAGAGCAGCCTTAAGATGTGCTAAGTTGGGGGCGGGGGGAAGGGTGGGCTAAGCAGCTCCTGAAAGCCCCAGGAGAAGGGGAAAAGAAAACAACCAATGGTGGAAAGCTTCCAATGCCCCGGGGCACCAAGCACTTCGAGGGGACCTGAGGATGTGTACCAGTGGTGCAAGCTAACAGGTACGGCCAGATATGCCGTATCATTAAGACATTTATTGCCAGTATGCTACACTGAAAAGACAAATTTTCAGAACCACAGCAGGGCTCTCCCGGGAACCGCAGCGGCAAAAGGAGCAGAATGCAGGGCCGCCCGCAGCTCCCCCAGCAGGGCTGTACTGCCTCCAGCCCTGACCTCAACCCCTCCACGCAGCTGCGTCTCCTGTCTGGGGTCCGTACAGGCCTGCCGGAGCAGAGCACTGGGGGTAGTACAGCCCTGGTGGCCCCATGTTCTGCTCCTTTCGCTGCTGCAGATTAAAATCCACTTGCACCACTGACGTGTACCAAAGCTCCAGAGCACCAAAGAGTTACACACTGCGACCCATACCCACTTCACACAGTACCGTGTCCTCTCTAGTGGCGGCTGGGTCACATGTAGCTGTTGATAAGCCTGCTACAGCCTCGGTTAACAGCGCTAGAACCTATTAGCTCGGGCTTTGAGATCTAAAGGTTCCAGGTTCAACCCCTGCTGTTAACAATGCAGCCGGGGCACAGCAGTTCAATGGGTGGACTGTATGCAAATATTTGTAAGTCGCTAATACCAGAACAAGGACCAAAAAAGACACAACCCCTTTGCACACTCACAAACAGTTGTTGACACATACACAGAGGGCAGATGGGCACCTAGCTACCTGCCTAGCACGAGGAAATGGAGGTTTCTGCAGGTTCAAAAGTGGCAAATGTCCGTTTTCCTAACACAATTAGCAGCACACCAAAGTGGAGACACAAAAGAGGAGACTATAGCTGAAATGTGTTCCCTTGTAGTTCATGGAGCATGATTCACTATACAGAAAGGATACTCTTATGGTTAAAGCACAAGACTAGGTCCCATGAAACTTGGGTTCCTGGCTCTGCCACAGACCTCCTGTGTGACCTTGTCCAAGTCACTTATCTCTGTGTCTCACTTCCCCATCTGTAAAATGACACTTATTTTCTCCAACCCTTTTTCTGTCTTGTCTATTTAGACTGTATGCTGTTTGCAGGAGGTACTCTTATTTGTTTGTGTACGTGGGAGGCACATGAACGCCTCCTTTGGGGAGGCTAGCCCCCTGGCCCTGCCCCTTCCACCTGAGGCACCTCTCCAACCCCCTCCTTCTGTCCCCCCTCACCCTCCAGAGCCTTGAGCCCGTCCCCAGCCCCGTTGCAGCTGGAGGAGCCCCGGCCAAACTGCCCCAATTCCCGGCCACCAGCTGGCCATCCTGACCCCTGGGCTGCGGCCGGCCAGCTGGCCCCAAAGCAACCCCTGACCTGAGCCACCCCTGGCTGCCAGCCAGCCAAAGCAGCCAAGCCCCAGCTCCAGGCCGCCAACCACAGCGGAGACCCTGCTGGCTTCTGGGGAGAGTGGGAGTCAGGGTGGAGCCTCGGGCCAGGCAGTGGTGACAGCCTGGATTAGGGGAGGCGTATCTTATCCTGGCCTATGCTACTTGCTACCCATGTTTGTATAGTTCCTAACAAGGGAGCCCTGGCTCAGCTTGGTCCTTTCAGTGCAATTACAATACTGTGTTATTTGCAGTATTGTTAGCACAGAGCCACATTTTCAAGAGCTCTGCACTCTCAATTTTCAAAAATGTTCAGTCCACAGCACTGATCATTGCAGCATTTATGGCTGGATTTTCTACAGCTACGATCAGTGAGGGTGCCGATTTCTTTTGAAAATCTGCCCCTAGGATCTCAGCAATTATGTGTTCCCTTATTCCCAGATCCTTGGTTTAAAGAAGAACACTAATTCCAAATATTTGTAATAATCTGAGTTGCTTTCCAAACCAGATTAAAGGATGAGTCAGAAGTATTCATTATTAGGAGTCCTGATGAATAAACAAGACAATGCAAAATCCTTATTCTCTAAACTTTGAGGCTATTAGTAGCAGCCGAACCTGGCATTATCCCATCATCTTCAATCTAACTCTGAATTTACATAAAAGTAATAAAGTCGTCGCTGAGCAGCAGGAAGGCTCAAGCAGGCTGAATTCTCTTGAAGTTCTAACTTCATCCAAATCATTCTCAAAAGGTGCTTATTGCTACAAAAATATTCATCTTGCCTTGTTTTGATCAAACCAGACAGTCATTGCAGTTCTGGTATGTAAATGCAGGGCAGAGAATGCAGAATTTATATATTTTTATTCCCAGAAAATAAGGATTTTACGCCCTCTGTTTAGCATCAAGTCAGAATAAAACTGAAAAATGTCTTAGCTTCTCTGTTTGCTTTGTAATGGGAATCAGGGGAAAGACTCCTGCCTGACTGCCCTGAGGCCTGAAGTCTTCTGCTTATGCACAGATCAGGGACAACAGGAGGGTAACCTTCCAGACATCACCCTGCATGTCACTCTATCTTAAATCTTAGAGCTTTATACTTCTGTTCATCACCAGAGTATCTGAGCACCCTCCACGTCAAAATCAATAGCAACAGCCAGGTCCCTACTGGACTTCATGGTGACGCTGGCACGCTTCCCTTTTGGGAGTCAAAATTCTGCTTGGGTTAAGGTTTGGGGGCATTCTTAAGATTGTATTGATGTCCTCTTCTTTTTTGGTAGAGGTTTAGGGGTAGGAGGTGTCAGTGCCAGGCGGTGCCCTGCCAATATGTCCTGACCCGAACCTCGAGGGACCATCTGCCTGACAGAGGGAAAGCTAGTCTCCATGCTTATTCAGTTCATTGGCTTCTCTGCTGAGTCTGTCAAAAGATAGCAATTATGAGGATTCCTCAAATGGGGACACCCGTCTATTGAGAATTAGCCGTGCAGTTACCTATTACCTTTCGAATACAATGGGACCAGCAGAGGGGCTCATGCTGGAGTTCTCTCGACACAGGAGGATAGAGGAGAGGTTGCTGCCAGAGGGGTGTTCCGTTCTTTATGCCCATTACTGTGCTGTCCAAGCCCCTCCATGGAAGCCTGGAACTCACTTCCCCCCCTTGGCCTGTCAGAAGCTAGGGCCAACACAGCAGTCGAAAGTGTTTGGCTCCTGAACCCACACGCAGCTTGATTTTCAAGAGTGCTGACCATCTGCCAGATCTCACCAAAGTCACTTTATCCTATTGACGTGATTGGCAGCTGCTGACTGCTGAGAACATAGGAAACTCATGCCACTTATATAAGTGCCTAAACATAGATGTAGGAGCCTCTCAGCCCCCAGTTTCAAAAATCAGGGCATGGATGTGTTAACCCTTTGGGCACATCTTTCTTCCCAGGCGTTTGCAGAACGGACAGGTGGGGGAAAGGGAGATGTTGCAGCCATGCTGTCACTACAAATGATTTTTTTGGATGGTTTTGGAGGGCAGCCGATTTTAATAAAAGTACCCACTGCATGGGGCGGTGCCCATTAATATGCTTATACATCAAAGTAAGTGAATATATAGGTCCAGGTATTTCCATACCAGCTGTTCACATACAACAGGTCAACAGCTGGTCATGACTTCAGGCAGCCAACCGAAAATGTTCCAAAATCTTGGGAACTCACGAGATTTACTTAAGAATCATGAGATTTTAACACAAAATAAACACTGCGTTCTTTTTAGTTTCGTTTCTGAGCCTTTAGGTTGCACTCGGGTCATAATCCCAAGCTTTTCTCCACAACTATGCAGCTAGAAACTTTTATTTCTTTAAATGAAAAAAAGAAAGGTTCTCACATCAACACGACATCAGGAGCTCAGACTTGAAGAAGGCCCCCTAAGGTCATGAGAATCAGCAACACTGGCACAGATCACTAATGACATAGAATCAGAAGGGACCTTGAGAGGTCATCTAGTCCAGTCCCCTGCACTCAGGGCCAGACTAAGTATTATCTAGACCATTCCTGACAGGTGTTTGTCCAACCTGCTTTTAAAAATCCCCAGTGATGGAGATTCCACCACCTCCCTAGGTGGAGTACAACGGAGGAATTATTTCTCGTGTCTTGCTTACAATACTCCTGCTAATACATCCCAGAATGATGTTTGCTTTTTTTGCAACAGCATTACACTGTTGACTCATATTTAGCTTGTAATCTACTATAACCCCCAGATCCCTTTCCGCAGTACTCCTTCCTAGGCAGCCATTTCCCATTTTGTATGTGTGCAACTGATTGTTCCTTCCTAAATGGAGTACTTTGCATTTGACCTTATTGAATTTCATCCTATTTCAGACCATTTCTCCAGTTTGTCCAGATCATTATGAGTTTTAATCCTATCCTCCAAAGCACTTGCAACCCCTCCCAGCTTGGTATCGTCCTCAGATTTTACAAGTGTACTCTTTATGCCATTATCTAAATCATTGCTAAAGATATTGAACAGAACCGGACCCAGAACCGATCCCAGCAGGACCCCACTCCAACACGCCCACTACTCTCTGGGAATGATTTTCCAACCAGTTATGCACCCATGAGCTGGATCAAACTGGTGACCCAGAAGTAAACAGCTCCCTAGGCCACTACTAATCTCCTTGCCTCACCTTTCATCCCAACCAACCTTGCCTTGGGTTGGTGCTCTCTGCAGGAGCCACACAAGGGCCTGATCCAACACCCACCAAAGCAACAGGAGTCTTTCAATTGAGTTTAGCTAGTATTACGGCAAATGGGGCATTCTGACTTCACCTTGTGCTCACTTTCCCTACCAGTAAGACCAAACCAGAGGTACAGGAATGGGTCAGCGAACACAACAGTAGGACAAAGCGGGCTTTACATTTACATGTATAAACCAACAAAGAATCCACCAACTGAAATAAAGGCCTTTTATAAAGAGAAAAGAAAGGCAAAAGCATCTGTTAGAAGCAACCCAGCACCCTTTCGTATTTTGCATTGTAAGACTAATCTGATATGACATTGCATCAAACCCTAGTACACAGCTCAGATAAATCTTTCATCAATAAAGCTCATTTTCACAACCTGAAGCACATAGCAATGCCACTGCAGTTCACCTGCAGGTGCTTCTGCTCTGTCCTTAGGGGCTCTGTCCTTAAAAACATTCCTTATGGAGTTAGCATGCTAATTCCGTGATTTTCTTTCCTTCCTTGCACAGAGGAAAGGCTGTCAAGTTTTGTCTTCATAAAGAAACTAACACGCATCTGACCTATATAGAGTGCACAGATGTGAGTGGCCCTTCATAGCACTGCATAGATGTGTGTGCACAAAAATTAAATGCTGCCTACCCGCCTGTTGGAAGTGGGTAAACAGACGTAAATTACCGTCATGAACCCTTAAGTGAAAGCCAACCTGGGAGTCAATCCCACTGCATTCCCGACCTTTTTGTTTGCTTTTCACAGTCCAACCCCATTTGCATAAATAGCTCGAGTGGAGCTTTTATTTCTTTACATACAAATATTCATGTGCAAATGACACATTCAGAAGTGAGCACATTTGCATTGCTTGGGCACCTTATTGGGCTCAGTTATGGCGTCAGAATGGGACAAGAGCAAATGGATAGTGAAGTTTGTGCTACAGCCAATGCACCTGACATCTCTCTCCCCACCTCAGTCAGGTAGGAACCCAGCTATTTTTAGGGTCCACTTGTATAGCTGAAGAAAATGCTCTTCTGCAAAATAAAAATGAAGAGGTTTTGAATGTACTAAAAATTCCTCAGCCTGCTCACCTCCCAAGCCTCTGTCCCTAAAGTGCACCATTTCTCCTTGAGATTCAACCTGTTCTGTCACTGTTCCTGTTTATAAGGGTTTAGTAATCCAGTCAGGGAACAGGAAGCATATTATGTGACTTGGGTGGCCAATCACAGGCTGACTACCAAATTCTGAACAACAGAGTAATCTAAGGAGCCGAAAGAGAACTAACAGGCCCAAACCCTTTTAGTTAAAGCTATTTGTACAATTTAGAATAATGAACAAATTAGCAAATATCAGGAACATGAAAAGAACAAGGAATGAACTGTTCACTGTTCTAGAGATTATACAAACTATTTATGTTACAGTAGCACCTAAAGGCCCCAGATAAGTTCAGGGCCTATAGTGCTAGACACTGTACAAAACACATAGTAAGAGACAGTCCAAGCCCCAAAGATCTTATAAGCTAAACAGACAAAACATAGAGGGGGAAACCGAGGCACAAAGAGGTGAAATGACTTGCCTCACATCACACTGCAGGTCAGTGGAAGAGCCAGATACAGAACCCAAATAATCCTGAGCCCCAGTTACGTGTCCCACCCACTAGACAACACCGCCACTCTAAGAGCAGGGAAATTTTGCACCAGATCTCAGTTGTCAAACAATGGGTTAACTCCTTGGAAACCAAACACTAGCATAGTAGTGGTATTTGCAAGACTTAAAGTCTTAAGCTAAATATGGTAAAACACATTCATCCCAGTGAGACAAAGACATTAACTGTGACAGAGAGAGTCTCTTTCCACCTGGCATCCCCGGCAAAAGCACCGGACTTGGAACAGTGGTTTTAGGCATATTTCAAAATATATTTAAAACGTGTGATTGCATGTACTTCTATTATACGTGAACTGAGTTTGCATACTTTCAAAGCAGATGGAGTCTGGGACTGGTGGGGTTGGGGAGAAGTGCGGCTCAGGGTACACAATGGGGCATGAGGAAACGTGGGATTTATTCCCGGCTCTGCTCGGGACCTGCTCTGTGCCCTTGAGCAACAGACATTGCATCCGATGAAGTGAGCTATAGCTCACGAAAGCTTATGCTCAAATAAAGTTGTTAGTCTCTAAGGTGCCACAAGTACTCCTTTTCTTTTTGCAGACATTCCCTCTGTTTCCCCTCCCATTCTTTGGCCATTTGGACTGTAAGCTCTTTGGAGCAGAGATTGTCGGTGTGTATGCACAGCCCCTAGCTACTGCTGCAGTGAAAAGAATAACGATGAGGATAGCTGACATGGACTAGGGTTCTTATGAAGTACTCCTCTAGCTCTCTTCCCCCAGGGTGGGGGAGGTGAGACACTGGCTTTCCTAACCAGACAGCTTCACTCTTATTCTTATGCAAAAAAACAACAACAAAAAAACCACATTGGAAATAAAGGAGGCTTCTCAGGAAGAACAGCAATACAAACAAGCTAATGAGTTTGCATTCATTGTGTCAGCTTGTTTTCATTCCACTTGCTAGAGAAACTCCCTTTGTTAGTTGCAAGGAGACCTCTGAGTTGGCATAAAAGGAGAGTGAAGCTCTAGCACAGGAAAAACAAACATCTGCTTTCTCCATTTCCACACTCGATTGAAACTTAGTTAAAAAACAGCATTCAGAAGCAGAGTGCTTTCCTCACTGCAGTCAGCGACAGAGGGCGTCTCTCCATCGCTGTTCATTTGTTCACATGGAGACAGAAGCCTCCATCAAGTAAGCTAACAGCATCCCAGTACATCAGAAGTGTTGAAAAACTTCCGCAGGCATTTTATTAAGTGACATTTATTCATATGACTATTTTACTGTATATACATACACATTACAACATTTGCTGCAATCACTCGAATTTCCCTATTTGCATCACTGACCCAGAAAAATTTCAGATTTGTGGAGCCACTTGCTAAACCAAGAAGAATATTCCTCCTCATTCCCTGCCCTAAATTGCTGTGTAATGCTGCGTGCGTAACTGAGTTTGGCCCCATGGCAGGCTGCGTTTTTGGCATTAGACATAGCAATCTGATTGGACGCATAGTTTGTTCAAAAAAAGAAAAGGAGTACTTGTGGCACCTTAGAGACTAACCAATTTATTTGAGCATGAGCTTTCGTGAGCTACAGCTCACTTCATCGGATGCATAGTTTGTTCAGCCCTTCATGAGCCTGCTAGATGAGGAGCATTGGGTAAATACAAGATGTTATCCTATCATAACAGTAGGAAGGATGGCCTAGTTGTTAAGACACTGGACTAGGATACATAGATTCAAATCCTTGGTTATCTACAGGCTTTCTGGGGGACCATGGGCAAGTCACTTAACCGACTAAGGGTATGTCAACACAGCAAAGAAAAACCGGCAGCAGGCCCAGGCCTACTGATTCAGGCTCACATTGCTTGGGCTGTGGGGTTGTTTCATTGCAGCGTAGACTTCCGGGCTTGGGCTGGAACCCGAGCTCTGGGACTCTCCCACCTCACAGGGTCCGAGAGCCTTGGCTCCAAACTGAGCCCAGGCGACATGGACACAGTAGTGAAACAGCCCCACAGCTCGAGCCTCAAGTCAACTGGCACGGGCCAGCCACAAGTGTCTAGTTGCTGTGCAGACATACCCCAGTGCCTTAGTTTGCCAGGTATAAAATGGGGCTAATACCATATTTGCCTATGCCCCAGGAGTATAGGTTAAAAATCCATTCATTATGAGGTGACGAGTGCTGTATTTTTTCCTTAGATGTTAGCAGCTTGTTAGACAGACCTGCTAGAGTGACACAAAGCCGGACATCAGCGTTAACAACTGTAAACCTGAACTAGAGAAGGCAACGCAGATAAAGTATGGAATGACAATAAAAGTATGGAAACATTCTTAACATAGCCTTCATTTAACATTCAGGTTATTCACTTTAGCCCCTTGCTTGGAGTCCTTCAATTGGGTAATTCCCTGTATATTTTCAGAGGTACAGTAGCTCTTGTCTCATAAGATCTGGTATTCTGAGACATACTGTAGAGGAACAAGTACGAGCAAGTATCTGAATAATGAAATCAGTGATGCACTCCCTGGTCTGACCACTGCTTAGAAATCACGTATCAGTTGATGACTGTATGCATTCTCTTGCTCTGTAGCATTTATTAGGGATTAGAATTAGTGTGTTAGAAAAATATCTGCATACCTAAGGAAGCAGCCAGAAATAAAATGTCAGGTAATGGCTTATTAATACTTGTTCCAAGTAAGACTACAGCTTCCGGGCTTGCCTCCCTTGAATTAGCTACGCTCACAGTCTACCTTCAGTACGCTGGAGCAGCGCCACTCCACTGGCTTATTCTGTATATGTAAAAATGATGCCTTGCTGCCTTTATACACACAGAGGCTAGATGGGGAGCTGTGGTCCCTCTAGGATCATACCCCAGGCCATCACCATAGCATCACAATGTTCTCAAATGGGGAAATGGAAGACAGAGATGCAGCAAGTACCCTCCACCAGCCATACCACTATTAAATTGTGGTGCTAACATTTATTGGTTCTGGGCATCAGACTCAGCTATGGCATTCCTCCCACTGCTAAATATTACTTTATGGAGCCCTCACCCTTGTGTCAAACAGAAAGGACAAATAGAAGGGGACTGTTGTCCCCTTACTAAAACTCAGTGGGAGTGTTCTGGTCGGCTAGCTCCCAGTACCAAAAGAAAGGGGAAGGGTCAATGGGAAATCAGGACCCTGAGACTGACAGTCCCCAGGAACAATGGGGAGAGGCCAGTGCTCCAGGTCAGCCTGATTGACAGGGCAGGCAGGCTAATCAGGGAGTCAGGAGGCCAGGGGATCCCGTCCTCCCTGTGAGCTGGAATTGCCTGGGTCAGACAGAGTGGGGCCGAGCCCAGGAGAAAGCAGGGCCCTGAGCTGAGCTGGGGAGCAGAGGGGCCAGAAAAGCAGCCCAGGAAGCAGAGCCACAGAAGTAGCCCACAGAGCAGACCCGTGCAGGGGGCAGAGCTGCAGCACCCAGAGCCAGAGAGGCCAGAGCAGCAGCCCAGGGAGCTGGAGGCAGAGCAGCAGCAGCAGCAGCTGGGCTGAGGCAGAGTGGAGCTGGACCTGAGACAGGCTGCAGCTGGAGCCTGATGCGGTGAGCAGCTGGGAAGAGCCAGGAGGACCCTGGGCAGCGGGTCCAGTGCAGGGAGACGCCCCAGCCAAGAGGCCCTGCAGGCTAGACTTGGATGGGGACGGGGCGGAGGCGATGCTGGGAAGAAAGGCCCTGCCACCTAAAGCCTGAGGGCATGAGGCCAGCGCCAGAGCAAGTGACCGACCCGCAGCATCCCCGCAGCACAGCCAGGGCCTGAGGAGGAGGCCTGGGACTTGGAAGGGAAGTTCAGTCTGTTACTCACATTCCAGAGATAGCTGGTTGTGACGTCCCCGTGCCACAGAGCGGGGTGACGTGTTTTCCTTTAACCTTTCCCATTTTTTTTAAAATTGATTGCTGTTTAATAAATTGTATTTGCTTTGAACTCTATGTAATGATCAGTGGGTCAGTCATCCGGTGCAGAGAGAGCAGCCCGGACTGGGGACACCCAAGCCCCTGCCCTAAGTGACCACAACAAGGTTGGGGGTTGAGGCTGCCAGGAATCCTGGGCCCACCCTTGTTGGGGTTACCAGGACTCTGCCATACAGGAGACTGGAAGGGGAGCCCTTGAGGTCAGGCAAGCCTCTGGGTAAAGGTAGTGGGAGCGAGGACTCAGATCCTTTTGCTAGCCCATTTCATCGGGGTAGTGTATAAGCCAGGAAAGTTCCCCACAATAGCGGGACCATTCCCCTGCTTACACAAAGGCTCATCTGTTGCAGTACGGGAAGAGCCAGCCATTTGTAGACGGGACCCAGTGCAGTGGTTCAAGCACTCGGAGTTTGCATTTTTTATCATCATGAAAGCAAATGGCACTTTGGTGCCTCGTTTCTTTGTTTTCATTACACCCCTGTTTGCTTTTGGGCCTGGCCTCAAAGCCTGTCTGTGTAAAGAGAGCATTGGAGGGCACTGATGAGGGTTACAAGCAAACAGCCGGAGTAGAGGCTACCCCTGATTTATGCTTCAGATGAAAGAGCTCCACCACCTGTGAGTATACAGGGCCTGTTCATTTTGGAAAAGAGGTAATTTAAGGTCCATTTTGTAACATTTGCTGACAGAACAAAGAGGAAGGACTGCAAAAGATGATCAATGCTTAGCCCTGTATTAAAAGTGATTCGATAAGCTGCAGAAAATAAACAAGTAATCAGGGCCCAGGAGCCTGGATAAAAGCTGACAGAGGAATTGCATTTTTTCCTAAGCAAATATTACCCAGCTAATGGCTGGGCTCAGAAAGGTCCCAGTTCTTTGAGGAGAGGCAAGAGTTCAGCGACCCTCATGCCTGTGGGGCAAGACACCAGCTTAATACCTTTTGTGGAACTATTATAATGAAAAGTTTATAAACCCTCTGTCCCCTGCTGCCACTGGGGGCAGTTCTGCTTCCAGAAGGAAATAAGCTACAGTTTGTTAATAAATATACCCTACGGAAAGATTATTTACACCACATTCAAATTATTGGAGAACATCTTCTTTTGACAGGTTTCAGAGTAGCAGCCGTGTTAGTCTGTATTCGCAAAAAGAAAAGGAGGACTTGTGGCACCTTAGAGACTAACCAATTTATTTGAGCATAAGCTTTCATGAGCTACAGCTCGCTTTTTTTGCTTCACTATATGAGACCCTTCCATTCCCATTTAAGATGGAAACCAAAACAAAATCACTTTTGATGTTTCTTTCAGTGATTGTTCATGTGTTTTTGATGTTGTACAATTGAATATTCAATTCATACCAAACTCTTTTGGTGACATTTTACCATCACACACTTCTCTCAGCTGTTTCTTGCATTCAGTTAATAGAGAGAGAATTACATGAGGTAAATGGGGGGTGCCTGCTGTATAAGTTGATCAGAGGGCCTTTTTGAACAATGATCATTGAAAAAGCTGCAGCTCCAGGGTTTAGTTTCAGGGCTTAGGACAGTGATCCTACCATAAGAACCATCAGGGCTCCATATGGGCACAGGAATCTGCTCATGGAGGTCTCTTGGCAAGATCAGACCTTTAGCCTCCATTACAGGTGCTGGTAGTATTCACCCCAGCTAACTTTTAGAATGGATCATATGTGCTGGCAATACCTTCAAGATCCACTTGTGTAACGGTGCTACTCGTGTCAGTAAGGCTCACCAACATAAGTAGGGGATGCACAGTCAGGTCCTAAATTCTAATAGCAAGATCCATGGTCAAATCAAGTTTAACTTAACTTTGAACTATTACAGAGGAGCCAAACAAGCTTCTACAAACTGGAGTTTTTGCATGGATCACAACAGCTTTGTGTTCCTTTTATAACATCTGACGAAGTGGGGTGCATCTGACGAAGTGTGTATTCATGCACGAAAGCTTATGCTACAATACGTCTGTTAGTCTACAAGGTGCCACTGGACTCTTTGCCCCTTTTATAACACACGCCCTGCCACAATCCAAAAGCCACAAGCAGATACTCCCTTGTAACCAAACAACCTCATACAGACACAGTGATACCTGTCTGACACAGCCCATCTGAAGCCTGGCCTCCAGCAGTGACATTAGCATTCAGGCTAAGCAGTATTGGTAGTTCTGGAATATCATTCTAGGAGGGACTTCTAAGATTTCCACCCACCCCATGCCAACACCAAAGAACCCACCACTTCTGAAGCATCTCCACTGTGCTTCAGGACATCCTGGTTAGGAACAAATTCACTTCCCCCATAGGCTTCCATCAGACGGCACTCTTTCTTAATTAGCTCTTGCGTCAGTCACCCCCATCTTCATATCCTCTTGCCTGGGCTGTTCTAATTAGGTCTACCTTGAAGGCAGGCAAGTCCAGGTTGAGTGAAGGAGCTAACAGGAGCGCATCAAACCCTAGCTGTCAGGTGAAAGCCAAGGATCTGGTTGCTGTATATACAGCCCTAAATGGTCTAAATACAAATCTCTTTAGGACTGCTCCAGCGCAGGGTATGATCTGAGCTTCTCTGGATCACGAGAAATTGATACGTGAAGGGAACACTTGGCAGACCTTTGTCAGTCCTGGGCCCACGCCTCTGGAATTCACTCCTTGTGGAAATATAACTGAGCGCAGAACTAGAAGGAGATGGAGATGAACTTTTCTGTCCAGATCCTTCCAAATCCTGCTTTCCCAAAGGGCTAGCAAACCTGAAGTCAGTAGGCAAGCCTGGGATTTGGGCTTCTCTTAGTTAGATCGTGAATGTCTCATCTTAAGTCTTGTAAAGCATCCATGTACCAGGGCATCTAGATACCAGGATGATGGGCATTAGTAACAACAGCTTCTGCCCATGCTCCCCCATGCTAGAAGACATGTGCCTGGCTCCAAGGAATTGGTTATGTAATCAACTTTTTTTTTTTTTTTTTTTTTAAGAAAAAAACTCCAATTCTGACTGTATACGTCTGACTTCATATATGGGTTCCCATCACCGTTATATGTATTGACGCTGACATTTACTCTGGCAGGAGATTTTACTATTCACCCTCATGTCCATGCTTAATTCTTTTACTGAAAGGCAGGACCCCACTTGGAACAATTTGACGCATCTCTTCTTAATATAAGAAGTGGCACAGTGTAAAGGCTGGGTCTAGCTACTGTTTGGGTTTTGATACTGGAGGAGCTGGACCTGAACTTGCTAGTATCCTCACCCTTGTTCATTTTTCCTTCTTATAGCTCCCTACAGTAGCTGTCTGAGACATATACACTGTTATCCTTACCATAGTGTAGTAGAGAGCCCAAGCTGTCTGCTGGGGAAAGCATCTGAATGATGAAGCAGCACCCCTGTCAGTTTCTAATCTCCTGTGGTACCAGCATATGCTGAGTTGATGCTGCAGATTTCAATAAGAGACTATTTGTATTAGGCAGGGAGAGAGACACATAGCCCAAAGGTCTCCATGCCATTTAACGGGCTCCTGTTTTCTAAAAAACAAATGCCATTCACTTTCCTTTGATTTTAAACAAAGATCTTTTTGAAGAAAAGAAGGCAACTCATGCATTATCTCTAGTAAACCCTTCCAAACGAGAAGAACAGATGCACTAGAGGAACAAGTAAGCTGTTTGTAGCACTGGGGAAACTGGGTTCTAAATCCTAGTTTTAGAGTAGGAGTCAAGAGCTACAATATCAGGCTCAAAGCAGAACCAGTCCTGCTCCCTGTAATGTCAATAGCAGAACTCCCAGTGACTTCCATGGGAGGCAAGACTGAACCCAATATGCTTCAGCATTTCTCCTTTGTGGGACAGAGGAGAAACAGCCATCTCCTTTTAGGCCATCATTCAGTTTCTGACTCTTCTAAAGAGCGGCTTGGAAATGGTTCTGGCCTGTGCTTTTCAAGAAAAGGAAGAGACAAGCCCTTTTGAGTGGAAATAGCAGCTGCAGAAATTCATTTGATCCCTGTGCAGACAGACACGTCCAACACAAAGATTCTGGACTGAAAGACACAAGTGTCCTGATAAGATCAGTAATGAAGAGGATTGTCATTTTGAGTCTGTGTGGCAGAGTTGGGGGCTGAGCCTACTCTGTCTGTGTAACTCTTGTTTGGTTCAAATATGACTCGTGCTGCCCTGAACAGGGTGTCCCACTAATTATCATCCTCTGTCTGTTCAAGCAGGACTGTTTATAGTGAAAAATATATATGCACAGTTAAGGAAGAGTAGCCTTGGAGAATGAGTTTGTTTTAGAACTTGACCTCTGCAGTATTATAACCTCCTTCGTAATTTCACTAATGAGGTGGCTTTGGAGTGTTGTATTTATGCCCCTTTAATGCTATCACAACCTATCTAATATTGCTAATCCAGAGAATGAGTTTTTGGGCTCTCTGAAGCAGTAACCTGTCCTCAGCTTTTGCCTCATTATTAAAATTGAAATAGTTATCTCTGATGCTCCTAGTACTTGACTTTTAATAAAAACACAGATAATTTCTCTCATCCATTGTTAAGATCCTACAGAGCTCAGATCCAGCTTTACAGTCTTCATATACATGGTCTATTCACCGGTTGCAGGGCTTGACCCGATCGAAGTCAATAGAAAAAGTCCCATTCACTTCACGGCCTCTGGATCCTGCTCACCGACGAACAGAAACAGGATACTAAGGATGACTGGCTTAGGTTGCATGGAGCAGATGAAGATATAAGAAAGGTTCGTGAATTTCTAAAAAAGTTGAAGGGCTTTTTGCAATTGGCATGAATGTTCTTCATTTGTAGAGGAATGGAGGGTTACCTAGAATGTGCACAGTAAACAGTTCTCCCTTGTCCCACTTCATATCATTATAATCCTTTGCTTGAAGATCTCAGTTTCTGATCCTAACAGGTAGCCCATCCGTAAAAACAATCTTACATTCACGTGTTAAGTCTGTAGAACGCCAGCAAGCTGCTCTTAAGTCAGTCTCTGCACTCATGTCACCTCAGACCCATCTTCTGTAAAGTATGTATAATTATATTTACATCAGCGATGCAGCTACCAGAAATCTGACCCTCTAAATCAATATACACCTCTGAGTCATAGGAACTAGATACTCTCACTCGCCTGAATTCCTTACAAATAAGAAACTGGTACTGGTGGGGGGAGGAGGAAACAGACAGTTCAAGCTGTGCCAAGGAACAGCGCTGCATTCTTGTGTAACAGCAAAATCAACTTAATCACAAATGACAACTTCTGAAAACCTTCTTTGGATTTATCCCTTGCATTTTTCTAGGCCAGCTTGAAAACAAAAGCTTTGTTGTCTTCTTAAAATGCAATGGCCTCAGGCATTCTAAAAAAGTGACATAACTCAGGTCTGAAAAATGCCTATTGGCTTTCAGATTCTCCTAAGAGCCTCTCTTTACTATTCAGCTTGATTCAGATTAGCATGAATTCTACTGATTAACCTTTCGCTAAGAATATAAATCTGAAAAGTATAGATTTAGGATGATATTTTAACTAGCTCATTAAAACTTTATAGTTATGAAAAAATAGCTTGTTATTTGCTTGAAACATTTTCCTTTTCCCCCTTAGTATGTTATGAATTTATAAACCATTTGCTGGGACATTTTATCCTAAAGTTAGCTCTGTTCAGCTCATTATTTCAGTTTCCCCCCCCCCAGCATGTATTACTTGCTAGACATATTCAGTCTTTCCATCGTTACTTCCTAGTTTCAAATCAAACAATGTCTTCAGACTAGCTTTCAACTGAAGCCTGACCCCAGAGACACACATTTTAATTCTGAAATAAATTCCTTTTGTGTTTTTCCAAACAATAGAATGCAACCCTGTCCAGAGTAACACATAAGGGAATGACGTAGCTGGGGACAGGAAGAGATTCGGATCTCTTCAAATGAAGCTCAGCCATCTCCAATATGCATAACTAACATTTTGGAAAATTCTACAATAGCTTTAGCATATCCAGGAGCTTCTGAGATTTTACATCCAGAGGCCTTTCCCTTTGACTAGATATAAAATTCTAGGCCTGAAAGTTACAGAATACAAAGTTACAGCCATCAATACCGAACACAAATCAAAGAAAGTTCTGCTGCTTTTACTTAATAATTTGGTGCATGGGTAGCTAAAGAGTCTCCTGGTGCTGAGAATGTTTTATTTTTTGAGGGACTGTGTCTTATTTCACACAAGCCAGTCTCCATTTGTTGAGAGACTTAATCCTCCCCTTACAATCTGTAAGTAAGACATTCTTCCACAATCGCTGCCTATTATCTGCCTTTTCTAAAGAAAGTGGTTCTTAGAGACACACCTTCTTTGCTTTGCCATTTCCTTAAAATCCATTGACAATGTTATCTTGACAGTCAGAGCCAACATGCAGGCAATCTTTCATTGGCACAGCACTGAGAACTAAATGAATACCTGTCTTACTATATTCACTTCATGAAGAAAGGTCTTAGGTTCAAACAAGCCTAATTCTGCTGCTTAAAAAAAAAAAAAAAAGCCTTAAAAACTTCCAGGAATAATCGGTGTGACAAGTGGCCATTAGAATCTCTTACAACCTACCTACTCCAAAGAGCCTTTTTTCTTTTTACACTGCTTTGGTGCAACAGTGTCTAGATTTTGGTCACACAACATGTGCATCTTAGTCATCCCCCCCGGGGGTGAAAGAGAAATCTCAGTTAAAAGATGCAAAAAATTCTACATTGCTTAGAAGCTCCTCCTGCACCTGCTTTCTTTAGTCCAATGACATGAAACTTTTTCTCAAATAAAATTAGACCCAAATCATAAGACACAGCAAAATGAAATGATACAAAAACCCAACTGAACGTCCCACCCCCGAAACTGACAGATCCTAAACCACCAAATTGACTATCTGAGATGGATCGCCCGGCCCCTAGCTGTAACAGGGGAAGATGCGCTAGACTTGAGGGATTTAGCTCCTTAACAAATACAGGTCTGAGCCCCTGCACTGCTCTCTCCCACTCAAGAGACCACTGTCATACAGATGTCTCCCATAACAGCTCCCTCCTGGGCACCACACACTGTTATAGGCTATTGATTAGCACGCTTATGGCGCCTACTCACAAAAGGCAAGTCAATAATAACCTGTTTAATATGAAACAGCATGCATCCAGCCTCAGGAGCTGTCAAATGCAGCTTTAAAGCCCTCCATCCTTTAAAGTTCAAAGAGGAGAGCTACCAAGCATGGAGAGACTGCAGGGAAGTGGGAAAGCCTCAGTTTCAAGCTCAGTGCAACCTTCTGAGAAGTAAGCCTAAACCATCTACAGTTCTCCCTTTACTGCAAAAGGTGGCTTAGTTTACAGAAGGTCATCAGACATGGAAGAGATTAGACGTGGGAATATCTTTATAAATAGGCATAGTTTCTCTCTAATCTGGTTTCCTCTTAAACAAATGGAGTCCAACACAAATAGCCAAGCCTTTGAGAGCACAATTTTGTATGAAAAGTGGATTTTTGTTTATAGTCTCCAATGGCCATTGAAATTGCCACTACAGATATAGCAGTGGCAACCTGTCAGCTTCAACTATTGTATGTTAGAAAACTACCACTTAAAAAACAAAACAGAAAAAGTGTTTTAACAATAACAGGCAAAAGATTTATTTCAAGCCCCCATTTGCTACAAAGAAAGCACTTTTGTTCAGGTGTGGTTCAAGCTGACATGGGATTTGATTAGTGCATTCAGTCAGCACAAAGCATCTTAAATAAGTTCCAACAGGCACAATAGTAATCTTAGCCGCAGAGAGCACAGGGTTTAAATTTTACAAGAGCGATAAAATAACCTGTTATCATTTCACTCACTACTACTTTTCCAAACAGCACCCCTGATTGCAATAACGGATAGAAGTGTTCTTTTGAACATAACAAGCAAATCCAGCAGCAAAGATACATGACAAAAAAACACAGACACACCTGGGTCGATATATTTCCATCAGTATAGCGCTGAGACACAGGGAATGGTATGGCATCCAATCAGAACTGGTTTATTGTTTCCCTCATAGTGGATTAAGGTAGAAAAGGTTTTATCCCACACTCTGCAGGTGAAATCTGGGCCCCTTTCAAGTCAATGGGTGCTTTGCCATTGACTTCAGTGGGGCCAGGATTTCACCCGGATAGTTTTTGAAACATGAAAGTTTCTCATCCGCCAGCCTACCGCTGTTGATGCCTCTGTCCTCTTTCCCCCTTCCTGTTCTTCCCGCATTACTAGACAGGTCAAAAACCTTGAGTCAGGTCAATACTCCCAAGAAAATCACTTCCAAACAACAGTTTAAAAAAAAAAAGAGGGAAGGGGGAATTCTCATTTCCTTCAACACATCCATTTTTTAAAATATCTTCCAAGAAGATTCTATGTATTTTTGCAAGACCCAAGGCTGTAATATATCCAAGAAAAAAAAAGGGGGGGGGGAACGACACAAAAATTTAAAAGTTAAGAGAAAGAAGAAACCACACACAGCATTCAAACATTGGCACCTGCAACAAGAAGGACAAATGCCTCTGAAAACAGAGCAGGGCAGTGCTTAAAACAAACCCACTTTCAAAACAGACTTTTTAAAAGAGGGAGCGTATTTCATTTTTAAAAAGGAAAATAAGAGGGATCAAAGGAAGGAAAAATTAGCGGGTGCGTCAGAAAGCGAGTTTAATTGCTACATCTCACACTGTAAGTGGCAGAAACAAAGAGACAGAAAGGGTCTGATTTAATAGAAAAAAAATCCCATAAACCTTTTATTGGAAAGATGTTTTTAAAAATCAGGATTAATTTACTAAAAGAAAAAGACTCGGGAGGGAGGGGGGGGAAGCAGCCCAAGAAGAAAGAAGAAGAAAAAAAATACTCACCAAGCAAGAAAATGTCAGAGGTAAAAATGTCAAAGAAGAAGTAAGTGAGTGAGTGAGAAAGGGGAGGAGGAAAGAGTGAAAGCCAGCCCAGCACACACACAGAAAAGCAGCAGCAGCCCTAGCTACTGCTGCCCGTCCAAGCCAGCGCCTGTCCTCAACTCTAGGGCGCTGCGAAGACACTGACAGCAGCAGCGCTCAGTCCAGCAGCTGAGAGCCCTCCCAGCTGCACGTACCATTGCCGGAGCCAGGGAGGGGGAGAAAAAAAGCCCTCCCCCCACGGTCTCATCTCCTCTGCCCTGCGGAGATGCTGCGAAGCAGCCAGCGGGTGCACAGCTTGGGGGTTACACGGCTGCACAAGCCCCTGTCCCCGGGAGGGTCTGAGTGTGCCCAGCATCTGGGAGTGGAGAAACGTCTCTCCCCCAGGCTGCTGATGGAAAAGGCCAGCTCCTAGAGGTAGCAAATGTGGGAGAGGGAGGAAGCCCAGAGGAGGGGTCTGGCAGCTGAGGCTTCGTGCTAATCTCTGCTTGCTTGTATCCCAGATGTGAGCCCCTTCAGTGAGCAATGTAATCGCAGTGGGACCTCCTGCTGGACTGCCCTGCACTTGCTGTGGGTGGCAATGGTTGGATCCTTGCAAGAAGGGATTGGCTTGCTCCTCCGAGGAGAGGGCTGGTTAGCAGTGTGGGGCGCCCAGCAGAGCAGGCATGCTGCAGGGAAGAGACACAGCTCAGCCCACGTAGCCTGGAACTCCTATGGCAGAGAGGGGAACCTCAGTTCCATCCATGCGTCCTAATGCGCACCATGCACTGCTGGCTGTAGGGTCTGATCCAGAGAGCCCTTACTCACTTGAGCAGTTCTCCTTACTCACGGTAGTAGCTTGGCTGAAGTGAAGGGGACTTCTCGCGTGAGCAAGGACTTCTGAAATGAGTATGGGTTTGCAGGATCAAGCGCATGGTGAACAGACTAAAATGGGCCCAGTGGTGCAAACTTTACTCACCCAAGTAATTTAGGAAAATGGTAATTGCCAGATTGGATCAGACCCAGGCTCGATCTAGCGCAGTATTTGGTCTCTGACAGGGGCCAGCACCTGTGTTGCAGAAGGTGGTGCAGAAAGTATGAAAAAGCACAAATACAGAATTATCTGCCTACAGGGGATAATTTCTTATCTCTTCTCAGCTACACCTTGACTTATGACCTGAAGAATGAGGGGTTATATCCCTTTTATGTTTAAAATTCCCCTGTGTAAAGTAATGGTAGCTGGCCAGTAGGCGTGGCAGAATTTGCTTTTGATTTTTGTTATAATTTTGACAGATAGTATCTTGGTGTTTAAGCTTTGTTATTTTCATCAGTTTAAATCTTCAGAGTTTTGGGAAATTATGGGAGACAGACAGTTATTATTGCATGATCGTAGATGTTGAGATTCAATAAATTGCGGCTTTGTAACTGTTAAAACACAAATGGTCAACATCACATGGCAAAATATACAATGTCAATCACCTTAAAGCAAACTAATAAATTCTCAAGCAGCATATTTCTTACTTTGACTGTCTGTAAATTTCAATTATGATCAATGTAAATATTTTTCATTTGGTTTATGCCTCTGATGAAATTGGCATTTACCAATGCAGTCCCTGTTAATCTCTTGGCTTTAGTAATATCCTGTAGAAGAGTGTTCCACAGGTTAATTGTGGAAATCAGGGTCCAATCCTGAAAACCCCTATTCAAGTGAGAAGTCTCATTGAAATAAAAAAGATTAACATTTTTTGGCAGAATTGGGCTCAGATGGTTGCTTCTTTGAGCCAGGATAGTACAGTGGTGGGTGCTACAGAGAAGCCTAAATTAGATAGGAACCACAGGTGAAATCTTGACCCCACTGAAGTTTTGTCACTGATTTCAAAAGGGTCAAGATTTTCCACCCCATCTCTTTTGTTTGTGAAGTGCCACCGTCAGCTCTGGTGTGTAAATAATACAATATAACAGAGTAAACTTGATACATGTGCGTAGTGCCATTGAAGACTCTGGGACTGTGTGCATGACTGAGGATTACTCCTGTGAGTAATGGTGATGGGATCAGCCTCAAAGTTCTGAAGTGTTCCAGTGCATTGCAATGGACCAAATGCAGTCCTACGCACAGTGAACCTCACCTCGGAGTGACTCTCCTGTGTGAAATCCACGTGTGTACTGCAGTACCATTCCCTAATGCTTCTGCTTACCGTCTGCACTGTTTCAAGCCATTACTGGAACATTTCTGAGATACCTGCAAGGAGTGAATGGATAATTAACCGTCAAGATAGAGTTAGCTCCCTTCTTGGGTTTCCTAGTCGCTTCCGTGTTGGTCTTTTATAGTGCTTGATCATGCAAACAGTATTTAGCACAGTGCTTTCTACCAATGGAAGGAGCTACTGGGCATAGTGCTTTCTAGTAATAGGGCTATGTCAGGGTATATACACTAGTTCAATAGTAGACTCTTGAGAAAGGAAGTGTCTATTTTTCTCATATGCAGTCAGCTGTCGTCTGGAGAAAACGTTATCCAGAGAGTAGATCATCGAGCTATGAATTAAAAGACTTCTCTATTTCCAGCTCTGTCTTTGTCTATGATCTTGGACAAGTCATGTTTCTCTGAGCCTCAGTTTCTCTATCTATAGAAGGGGGATCACAATTAGAGCGGGCCAAAAAGTGGGATGGGCCAAAAAGTCAGACTTTGAGCAAAGAACAGAAATACTCCAGCTGAAAGCCAAAATGTTTTAATTGTGAAATGATGCCTCTCTAGGTGGGGCTCCCTGATTGGACTACATCTCCCATGATGCACCATGGCCTCCCCGCTTGATGAGGGGAGGCCATGAATTATGGCCGGTACAGTGCCAGAGCACCATTTTCCAGAACCA
Organism: Natator depressus; assembly: GCF_965152275.1. Lineage (NCBI taxonomy): Eukaryota > Metazoa > Chordata > Testudines > Cheloniidae > Natator > Natator depressus. The sequence continues at coordinate 26,999,726 of NC_134246.1, forward strand.
CAATAGGTAGATGCCCACAGTGAATCATGGGAAATGTAGTCAAGCTGCGGATCCTGATTCAAAGGATGATTGTGAGAAACTGAACTACAACTGCCAGGAGGCATCGCAGTGACATTTTAGAATAAGATATATTTTTGGTTTTGGCCAAAAATCTTCCAGTATTTAGCCAATTTTTTTACATATATAGTTTTGGGGCTTTCGTTTTTTGTCAATAATATCTTTCTGTGGAAAGTCAACACTTTCCACAGGAGTTATGTTCACTCAAAAAATCCAAATTTTCCATCAAAAACAGTTTTGATGGAAATTTTTTGAGCAGCCCTAGTCAGTTTTTACCATCCTTTTTAAAGTGATTTGAGATCTATGGATGCAAAGCAGCATGAAAGCATTTGGTATTGTCAATTAATAGGAAAAATGGATGAAATAATTCTTTGGATAAGGCCTTTTGCCATGAAAGGGAAAGTATTTATTTTTTAACACCTTCCATCTTTTTCTTATTAATAATGCTGCAGAGAGGTGCCCCTCAGAGATGCTGCAGGAATACTTCTGAAGTTAAGACTTTTGATCACAAAGAGAAATATCTTCTCCCACGACTGACTGAGCAGGATTGGTTGGATTTTTTTACCTTTTCCTACAGAGCGTAAAATACTATGACAACCTGGCTAGGGAAACAAATTATTATTATTAATAACAAAAATAAGTGAGTTGGCCAAGGTCACATAGTACATCTGTGGAAGGGCTGGAAATGGAACCCAAGAGTCCACGGTCCCATTCCCATGGTAAGAGGAAAATATAACATTAAATTAACCTCCCCGCTATATTAAGGATCAGATCCTGTCCTTTCTTTCGCAGAGGGACCTGTGGGACCAGCGCTATTCATATGTAGAAATGGGGGTCTGCACCATGGAACTGTGCTCCTTGTGTGTCTCTGCATCCTAGCAGAGATGGGCAGTGTTCAAGGAGAGGCATGAGGCAGGGATGGGTGAGCAGTAGGCCAGGGGATCTGGAACTCTGAAGGGGAGAGTGGCTGGTGGATTCAGAGGGATAGCACCCTGGACTCAAGACTAGATGTACAGCAATTCTGCTCCTGTTCTACAGCTTTAGGAAGGATTCTTTGCCTCTGACCCTCCTCCAGCCTTTTGGGGAGGTGCAGAGAGGCACTGCCCCAAGAGGAGGGACTGTGCATTGACTTCAGTGGAGTTACTCTTGAACAACACACATTTAAGTCAGGAGTATGTGACCACAGCAGGAGAGGAGATGACTTTGTCCCTCATGCAATATGAGATCCCAAGGCTAATTGTTTCTAATGTATCTGATTAGCAATTCCTTTGCTTTTCACCGACCTCCCAGAGTGATTAGGAAAAATGAGCACAAAGTTCTTTCTGAGCCCATCTTCTACCCCGCTCATGCTTCTTGCCTCTAGAAACTGAGTTTGAAAATCTGGGAAATCTAGACCAGAAGTTAAACCTTCAAAAATGTATTTAGAACTTTTAAAATGTTTGGGTCTTCCCTCCCTAAGATATCCCTGACTTTAGGCCTTTGGACTTGTCAAGGTTCCTTCCCCACTCTGAACTCTAGGGTACAGATGTGGGGACCTGCATGAAACCCCCCTAAGCTTACTTTTACCAGCTTAGGTTAAAAATTCCCCAAGGTACAAACTATTTTACCTTTTGCCCTTGGACTTTATATATTTGTTAGACACTTGGTGGTGGCAGCAATAACCGGGAAAGAGCCCGCTTGGAAATGTCTTTCCCCCCAAAAATCCTCCCCAAACCCTACACCCCCTTTCCTGGGGAAGGCTTGATAAAAATCCTCACCAATTTGCATAGGTGAACACAGACCCAAACCCTTGGATCTTAAGAACAATGAAAAAGCAATCAGGTTCTTAAAAGAAGAATTTTAATTGAAGAATAAAAGTAAAAGAATCACCTCTGTAAAATCAGGATGGTAAATACCTTACAGGGTAATCAGATTCAAAACATAGAGAATCTCTCTAGGCAAAACCTTAAGTTACAAAAAGACACAAAAGCAGGAATATCCATTCCATTCAGCACAGCTTATTTTCTCAGCCATTGAAACAAAACAGAATCTAACGCATATCTAGCTAGATTACTTGCTAAGTTCTAAGACTCCATTCCTTTTCTGTCCCCAGCAAAAGCATCACACAGACAGAGAGAGCCTTTGTTTCTCCCCCCCTCCAGCTTTGAAAGTATCTTGTCTCCTCATTGGTCATTTTGGTCAGGTGCCAGCGAGGTTACCCTAGCTTCTTAACCCTTTACAGGTGAAAGGGTTTTTCCTCTGACCAGGAGGGATTTTAAAGGTGTTTACCCTTCCCTTTATATTTATGACAGGACTTGATTTTGTTCTGGAGAACAGAGGTAGGGCAGTTGTATACCCTTTCCCTTTCTTTTTAATGATTTTTTAATTTTCTTCCTTAGGTACAGAAAGAACAATGAAGCAAACAATGTCAGAGGAAAAAGAGAATTCGCTCCAAAGTTACATAGCAACAAATCTGCAACAACAGACGTTAAGAATTCCAATAAAGAGAAGATTCTATTTTTCTTTCTCAAGTACTCCAGAGTTATTTGTGCCTTCTGAATAGTGAAGCCTGTCATAAGCAACCACACAAGGGTCTGGCAAAAACAAAACAAAACAAAAGCCTAACAGAAGTGGATTTCCAATAAAGGTAAAGCAGAAGTGTACTTGCTGTACTGGAGGATGCTTTCAGGACAAGAGGTTGCCTAGTAAGGATGACTGTGTGGGCTTTATACCCATTACTGATTAGTAAAATGAGCAGCCCGGAATTGCTGCTGGGTTAAATAGGACTGCCTTGTCTACACTTTCAGCTAAATTGCCTTCAAGCCCCACTCAATAGCCCCCACTGCTGAGACCAACAAGGGGTACATTTCCATGCACAGACAGGGTCTTGTCTGGTTTTCACGTTGTATGTTAGTAGTTTTACTGTTGAGCGCAGTTACAAAAGGTGCCATGCACCAGCTATGACATGATTTCAATGGCAGTTAAGGTAGGATTGGACAATAGACCGGTTCAAAAATAATTGGTCAACCAACCAGTCAAATCTTGCCAAGTAATGTCAAAAATAGTCAAATGTTTTAGTACACAGATTTATTAGAACAGTAACAAAAGTCTCCAACAGGCTTAGCTAATTATGCCTTATTACAAAAAACAAGTTATTTAATTGATATTTTAACTCAGAAAAGTATGAAACGAAATGAAGTTTTAAAAAAAAAAGAAAGAATGGCACCATGATGCAATCAAAAAGTGCCTTGATATAGGTGGCAGCCTCTCTTGATAGAATATTTGACAGAATTTAACCATGGTCAATTGCCATTAATTGACCTGTAAATTGACTAGCTTGACAAACCGGATAAGATCTTTGTATAGCATCTTCCACTCCTTGATCTCAGATCTCTTTACAACCAATAAAAGGGCCAAGGAAGGGGGTATTTTTCTTTTTTAAAAGTTTCAAAAAAATTATATGGGCACATTTTTAAAAGCGTGTGCAATTTTTCATCCTCCTGATTTAGACAAAGACCCTCGTGTATGTGCAATTAACTCGTAAGTGAACAAACCTTGGAATATTTGTATGTGAAGTCACATGTGCAAAATTGTTCAGATGAGTATTTGTCAATTCACATGTGATGAAATGTTCATTTTCATTATTTTTAAAAATTCAGTTATAAAAAATGGATTGAAATTTTCCTTTATAGTGGCTGTACCCTAAATGTAGCTATAGCTCATTGGAAAACAGCCCTCCCCCCACTTTAACATGATCATTTTCTAGTTGAAAAGAGTATGAAAAGGTTAGAGAAAATAACCACTTGAAAATCCATAAAGCAAAAAGGGGAGGGGAAACACCCTGCAAACAAATTCAAAATGCAAAAAAAAAGTTTCATTTCATAATGATTCACAGTTTACTTTGTTTTGATTTTTTCCAAGAGGCAAATCAAAGTATTTTGTTGAAGTCGGCATTTTCCAAGTGAACATTATCACAGAAGCCATATTTTTCCCATGGAAGACTTTTCAGTTAAAAAAAAGGGTAACCAGCTAAAATTCTAGTATTGTGCTAATAGTTGAGTGCTAGAAAGTGAAACTGTCTAGTTTTTTCCCCCACTCTGAAAACTGAATGGAACTGAGTGAACAAATACAATCCATACCTCTTTGGTGTGGCACTCTGACCCTTTCTAGTGGTGACTGGGCACATTTAGAGCTTGATGAGCCTGGTACAGCCTTGCTTGATAGAATCCTGTCTTTTAGCTCAGGCAGGAGAAGTTCATGCTGTAAGACCCAGAGGTTCCAGATTTGCTCCCCGCTGCCAACATCCCACTCGGATGCAGCATTACACAGCAGCAAGAATGATGAAGATTGTCAGATTTTAAAAATTCGTTCATCCTTATTAGTGATTCTTGAGATGACGAACACAGGCAAGAGACAGTGGACCAGAGCTGATGCAATCAGTGTAGCCTTGTTGACTTCAATGGAGCCCTCTGATTTACAGCAGCCAAGAATCTGGTCCTGTGACTTTATATATATATGTGTGTGTGTGTGAAATATGGAGACCTGCTTCTGCCACTGGCTTTGGGTGCTTGGCATTTCACTCCTTTCTTTGATCAGCTCTGCCTGGGTCAGCAAGGACAGAGCAGAGAAGCAAGAGACAGAGACCAGCAGGTATCAACCCTCTCTGTCTGCAATTCCCCAGCCTATCTCTGAAGAGCCACAGCATGGTGTCACCCTTGCATTGGCTGGGTGAGGAAGCTTGCACTGGCACTGTCCACGATGTAACTGTCCTCGTGGAAACAGGAAAAGAACAGAATGGAGGAGTGGGGGGCAATCATTGATCCTATGTCTGTTTCCTGCTTTGTGGACACTCCTGTCTGTGATCTCTTCATGCTGCAACAATAATTTTCACAGCAGAGCAGTAATTAACCTTCTGTAATATGCCAGCCACTAGCACAGCAGCCCTGGCCCAAAGCATCCAGAGTCAAAGAGGATTTTCTGAATTACCCTGGAAAAGCCGACACCATGTTCTTCTCACATAAGCTTCCTATGGGTTTACATCAATGAACATCTCTTGCATTTCAGGAGGCAGCAGTGGAGATGAAGGAAGGAGCCAATTTAGACCTAGAGGGAAATTAGGAGCCTTCAGGGGAGATTATGAGATCCGAGAGCCTGCAAATAGCAGGTACTGAAGCCTGAGGACAGTGATCCTGAGACTGGTTAGCTTCTGACGGCTTTGCAGAGAGGGAGAAATATTGAACGAAACTAGTGTAAGCAGAGTCAGGATGAGCTCCACCCTGACATCTGGTGGTGAGGTGTGGCAAGTTGTGGAAAAGAACTTCAGGGGCTGATCTCATTTGCATAGGCACACCCACCCCACCTAGAATGAGGCCATAGCTGCCCAAATGGTCACTTTGGCTGCTGTGGGATCCCCAGTGTCTCTGTTATTAGGGCAGGAAGAATAAATTGTTATTACCCTGATTATGGGAACTGTGCTTGGAACTGTACTGGGCCTTTTGTTATGATGGAGGGACTCACCATCAACTAAGTAGCACTTGCTAGGCAAGAGACATGGGTTCCAAAACTCTGTGAATTGAGAGAGGCTGGGGACAGGTATTAATACTTAGTGGCATGGGCCCCCTGGTGAGGACCTTACATACTAATTGCGCTTCCTCCTCTCTCCACTGTGGAATATCAGAGCTAATGTTGATTCCATTAGGAGTCTAGTTACAGGCTGCTGAGCTGAATTCACTTTGGGCTAATGGTGCACCAGCGCTAAGGCTCCCCTACTACAAGCTAAAATCACGAAAGTGCTAAAAACTGACTAAGAGCTGAAATCACTGAGTGTTGTGTTAAGTAGTGGGGGAGCCTGAAGATATACTGTAGAGCAGTTTGCAGGACGGCTGGAGCGGCTTGTGGACTGGCTGCTGGAGCAGTTCATGGGACGGCGGGAGCTGCTTGTGGGACGCGGAGCTCAGTGGAGCAGTTTGTGGACCGGCTGGTGGAGCGGAGCAGAGTGAAGCCCTATTGAGCTGTGGGGCAGTCAGCTTCAGATCATGTAAAGTGCTCCTTACCTCTTCCCCCCCACCCCATCTCCACCCAGGTTGGGAGGTAAAACTCTGCAGATAAACTTTCGAACTCTGGGGCTGCCCTGACCAGGGACAGAGACTTTTGGGCCATTGGACTTTTGGGACTTTGGGTGATTTTGGGTTGCTGGACTCAAGAACCCAAGGGGAAGGACACCCCCCAATTTGCTTGGGGTGGGTTTTTGCTCATGGGTTGTGTTATGAATCCTGTTCGTGGTGTTTCCCCAACATAATGCCACATTGTTATTAAAAGGCTTTTTGCTACACTCAGACTCCGTGCTTGCAAGAGGGGAAGTATTGCCTCTTGGAGGCGCCCAGCGGGGGTGGTATATATTTGTCCCAGGTCACTGGGTGGGGGCTCGAGCCGGTTTTGCATTGTCTTATTGGAATGGAACCCCTAGATACTGAACCCGGCCCTTGTTGCTGCCAACTCTGATGGGCAGAAGGGTTACACTAGAAAGGCAGCAAGGAGGAGAGAAAGTTCAGTGGTGATCTAGGGAAAGGTATGAAAAGCTGAAGCTCCCAACCAGTGTTTTGCAAGAGATCTGAGGTCTTTATTATTTGTGTTGTATTGTAAACAGAGAATCCTCTTTCCTGCCAGACCTTGCTTTTTGTTTCCTACGGAGTATTTCATTTTTTTGGTAAAGGGAAACCAAAAAGAAACAAGACACTCTAGCAACCTGGAAAGATGACTTCCATTCTGTGTGGGGTGGATTGGAGCCCACATGGCTCAAACCACAAGTATTGCTCCTTGGGAAGAGTGGAAAACAAACATTTCCGAGTGACCCTTTAGTCCATTCATTAGATGCACAGCTGCAATCTGGTTTAAATGCTTTAATTAGAATCGACATTAAGAACTCACTTGCTCAAGCAGAAGAACATTAGAAGGAATATAAATGGGGAGGTTTTTAGATCTGTGACATTTGTTCTAATGAGAAAACCTTTCCCTAATATCCACCCCCACATTCAAAAATGAACCGAGGAGATTAAAGAATGACTGCTCTCATTTGCAACCATGTGTCCTGTCATTAACATCTCCAGCTGCAAAGCATCTAAAGTTCACATATCAGCCTGAAACTATGCATTAAAAAGCAGTGTGCATACACACACACACACACACACACACACACACACACGTGCAGTCAAACAGGTGACAGAATCCAAGGAAATTACCCCAGTGTCAATTCCAGTATGGGGTGGGGTGGGGGGGAATACCATTATAAATGACAGAGCATTCCCATTCCACCTAATGAAAGGCATATTGCTGTAGTGTATCAAGTCTTGAAGAAGAGCAGGGAAACAATCTGCCTCTAACTGACAAAATAAGAAACACCTCCAGTAATTTACTGAAGCAGGAATATTTTCATCTGAAAATATGGATAATGAAATGTAAAACAACAAGAAAGAAGCATAGAGCAAAGCCTGAATAACTGCTTATTGGTGATCCAGCCAAGCACTACAGCAATATTTCAGATAGCTAGCTAGGTGAAATACATTGGGGTTGCAATTCCTCAGTCAATTATCTTTGAGACTGTTCTAGTCATAATCACATCCCTATTACTTTGTGCTCCTCCCATCTGATTGTTGTAGCCACCTCTTGTCTCTCACCTTAGACTTAGGGCTCGTCGATACAAACAATTAATGAACAGTGAACTGGGGTGTAAGTCTACCTCACGCTACGTTGCTGTATACTAACGTCTGTGCTGTCTCTGCTGCCAGGCACTAGAAGTTCCATAGCGCACTTTGATCTACCCCACTTTGAAACAGCTTTGTAAGCTCTTTGGGAAGGGGCCACATTTTTAGTGCTTCTACAGCACTCAGTGCAGTGGGGCTAGGGCTTCTGGTTCTATTGCAATACAAACAACCAACAATAGTAAATTGTATCATGGTAACCCAACAAGTCTCAACACCAATATAGTAAGGAAGAACACCCACTAGCTACTTTATCAAACCTGTTTGCTGCATATTTTTCTGTGTGCCTTGCTGGTGAATATTGTGAACAATGGAAGCAAAGGGGACATGACACTTCTGTGGTCTATCTTTTAACTACATTAGCTTACATTATGCCATCATATGGTCAGATATAAAAATTAACTTGATTGCCTGATTCTCTCCAGTATATTGGAAACCCTAGTCACCCCATGACCTGCAAGGATTTTCTGCTTTGCCTTAGTATTTGAAAGCATCTCTTCTCTAACCAAAAAAAAAGCCTTTGAAACATTAATATACCAGTTCTTTATTGTCACTGCAGTTCTGGGTTATTTGCTTTGCTACTCCAAAGGAGTGAGGCTCTCACTGTTCCAACCCATCTCTTCCACCTCCCCACTGTAAGCTAAAGCAGTGTCTTCTGACGTATCCATGCAACTTGCAATGTAAACATCAGCCTAATCAAAATCCCACATCCAAATACTTTCAAAGTTTGGGAGAATTTGGCTATGGATCTGAACTTCATATTCACACCTATTTTTGTAACGGGACAAATCAAAACCCTGGATCTGAACACCCAAACTCTGTTGAAGATCAGATCAGATTTGAAGTTTGTGGCAGGAATCCATCTCTAGGCCAACACACCACATTGTCTCCATTAAGACAAAAAGCAGTTGCATATGATATTATTTTAATCACCCACGTGTGGCTGGATGATAGTGCTGGACAGGTTTTAATGAAGTTGGTGCCAGATGGACTACATTTGAATCCCTTTTTCATTGGCTTGCTGAGAATGCTCCAGCATGATTTCACTTGTGGTAACGTTCCCAGAAACACCAGTTTTTAAATGAGTTTTAGAAACACTTTGTTAAAATGACTTTGAATACATCCTTGCGATTATTCACATTGGGAACCTGATTCTGAAAGTGGCATTCATCCAGTCAGGAAACACCATGTGACCTGTGCATCCACACAAAACAGCTTGGATTTTGAAGACTGAATACTCCCGGCAAATGTCTTGCAAACAAGCTACATACCAAGAATAATCCAGAGGGTCAGATCCTCCTCTGGTGTTAATGGGTTAAGCTGCATTGAAGTCCAAGGAGCTACATCTATTTATACCAGTTAATAAAATGACCTAGATATGATTTGGTAAACAATGTCAAGTACATCTGATAAAAAACAGTCTGCTAAGAATTTGTAAACTGAAAAAGAGGGACAGTGTCTCCATGATTTTGCTGTGGATGACATCACCAGCTCTGTCAAATGGAACTCGGCCACACGATTAGTGATTTTGGGAGCCTCAGTTTCTGAAGGGCCCTGGATTTCAGAGGGTAGATGCTCAGCAATTTCTGAAAAATCAGGCTTCTTTGAAGCCTCCTCAAGTAGGACAGCAAAGCCTTTGAAATCACATATCAGTCACGCTTGGCAGTCTACGCCCTAGTCTTGTCAACTGCCCCTCGTAATTGCAGTGTATTGGAAACTGGTGACAAGCTGTCACTTTAAGAGTGAGGGTGTCTCAGATCCTAGGGAGTGCCCCCCTTTCTGGCCACTAACTAGGACTGCTGAGAGGGGAATCCTTACCTCTGTGCTCTACATCCCCAAGGGGTTTCAAGCTCCTAGAGCCTCAGCAGGCTGCAGGCCTGGTTCCTCCCTTGGCCACAATTCCTGGGTGCTGACCCTCTGTTACCCCTTCTCAGCCCACTTGCCCTTGGCCTCAGGACTGGTGTAGCTCCCCAAGATAGTGTGTTGAAGCAACAGGGGTCTTCTCCCGCAACACCATGGTGGGACACTGCTGGTTTACAGTTTAACTCTCTCATGGCAGGGGCAGTTGTGAAGCAGTTGACACAGATGCACTTTGTACAGCCTAACGCCTTTACACTCAGTGATACTTAATCAGGTATGATCCGTGCTGTCCTGTGTTTTTACAAGGCCACACACACTAAATGCCTCGGTCTCCTCACCACCCCAGGGTATTCTTTAGGGTGTGGGCACAGGAAAGTGGGCAGGAGACTGCTACATACTGGGTGACCTCTCCCTCCTTGAGCCCTTTACCCAACTTCTGTGACTTTATACTCTCCTGCCCTATACTTCCTCTTCTTGCCTGGTCCCTGTGTTTCTCTATTTAAACCCCTCCTCCTGGTTCCCTGGCCTCTTGTTCTCCTCTTGGTGACTTTCCACTGCTCCTGCCTTCCCCCCTGCCTTCCAGGGAAAGAAAGTAAAGCTGGTTTTCCAAGGCTTGAACTGCTTTTTTGCATAACCTTTCGAGGGGCTCGTAAAGGGGTCAACTCACTGAGTGTGCCTCCTTGTGGCTGGCCTGGGAATTAGTTCTTGCCCCACCTGGCACCCCTGGAGTTACCCCATTGGTTACTCAGGCTACAGCCCTCTCTCTCTCTCGCTTCACAATTCAGGACGCTCTCTCTTCATGAGTCAGCCCTCCAACCAGGTCACTATATAGCCCCCCACAGCCCTTCCAGGGTAAGGAAATCCCACCAGACAAACGGGGGCAACAGTCTCAGGGAACCTTCTGTTCCAAGTCTAGGACCAGCGCCACTTTTCCAGTGGCTGGTAAGGGAACCCAAGCATGCCTGCTAGTCTGAGTTCAAGCCTGGGGACCCCTGGTCTGTCCAGTCACTATTTCCCTGGGTTCCTTCCTACCCCAGCTCTCTGTTTAGGGTTGCCAACTTCCTAATTGCAGAAAACCGAACACCCTTGCCCCACCCCGCTTCCCTCAGTCCCCACTCCTTCTCCAAGGCCCCACCCTCACACACACTATTTCCCCCCTCCCCTGTTGCTCAGTTTCCCACAGCCTCGCTCACTTTCACCAGGTCACGGCGGGAGGGTTGGGATGCAAAAGGGGGCTCTGGGCTGGGGCCGAGGGGTTCAGAGTGTGGGTGAGGGCTTCGGGCTGAGGCAGGAGTTTGGGCTGTGGATGGGGTACAGCTGTGGGTGCAGGCTCCAGGGTGGGGTCAGAAATGAGGGGTTCAGGAGGGGGCTCCAGGCTGGGGTGGGGTGCAGGCTCTGGGGTAGGGATGCAAATGAGGGGTTCAGGAGGGGGCTCCAGGCTGGGGCAGGGGTGCAGGCTCTGGGGTGGGGATGCAAATGAGGGGGTTGGGGTGTAGGAGGGGGTCTCTGGGCAGTGCTGACTAACCTCAGGTGGCCCCAGCATTTCTCTCCTCTAGGCCTCTTGTAAAACTCCCTAATCCAGGACATGGCTTACTCAACCCATGGAGCTCTGCCGTGTTCCTAGCCAACACCCCTTCCCTCCAGGGAGTGACTGCAGACTTTCCACAGCCCCTTCCAACTCGCACTTCCTTGCTTTATAATCCTAGCCCAGCTCTGCCCGCAGCAGGGCTTCATCCGCCATTAGGCCCTGTCAAGCTCTGGTTCCTTTCCAGGCGCAGCCTCTAGAATTAATTGGTCCCTCCTGACCCTCATCAACCTGCTCAGGGCTTGTGTGGGGTGGACACCCCATCACAGAGCTAACTGCCATTGTCACCTTCAGTATTTACCATTGTCCCTGCTACAGGCCCCGTCAGCAATGGTGGATCCACATACCTAGAAGCATTCATATTACAGTAATCTTTCATAATTCATCTTCACAATGTCAACCAGAATTCATCAATTGTACAGAGATAGTCCCAATTCATCACAGAGGGATTTCCTGGTCCTGCTTGCAGGCTCTGAGGGAAGCCATGCTATCTGGGTCCTCTGAGTCAGGCAGCAGACAGCCAGGCTGGAACGAGCCAATGTAAAGCAAGGTGGGGAGAAGTGTGTTTCTGTTTTAAGAGCTGCTTGTTCTCTCTCTCTCTCTGTTGGGTTCTTATGTGTTATCCTTATGAACTCTAAGAAATAAAGTTGTGTTAGGATGCAACTTTCCAGACAGAGTATTTATGTTTTTATCTAATTTCGCTGTGTGTATGATGTGGACACAATAATAATGAAGTTTTTCTGTGCCCCCAGATAATTTCTGTTGTCCTTCTCCAAACTTTTACTATTCCTGCTATATTCATTTACCATGGGGTGACCCATACCACACGCAGGGGGAAGATTTCCCAGCACCATCAATATATCTATATCTATATTAGGGCTGTCAAGTGATTAAAAAAATTTATCTCAATTAAAAAAAATTATCTCGATGAATCTTGTGGTTAAAAAAATAATAATAGAATATCATTTATTTATATATTTTTGGATGTTTTCTACATTTTCAAATATATTGATTTAAATTACAACACAGAACACAGTGTACAGTGCTCACTTTACATTTATTTCTTATTACAAATATTTGCACTGTAATAAAACAAAAGAAATAGCATTTTTCAATTCACTTAATACAAGTACTGTAGTGCAATCTCTATCATAAAAGTTAAACTTACAAATGTAGAATTATGTACAAAAAAAATAACTGCATTCAAAAATAAAACAATGTAAAACTTTAGAGCCTACAAGTCCACTCAGTCCTACTTGTCCAGCTACTTGGTCAGACAAACAAGTTTGTTTATATTTGTAGAAGATAATGCTGCCCGCTTCTTGTTTACAATGTCACGTGAAAGTGAGAACAGGCGTTCACATGACACCTTTGTAGCTGGCGTCGCAAGATATTTATGTGCCAGATGTGCTAAAGATTCATATGTCCCTTCATGCTTTGTTTGGTTTTGAGTGCAATTATATAACAAAAAAAATCTACATTTGTAAGTTGCACTTTCACAATAAAGAGATCGCATTACAGTACTTGTATGAGATGAATTGAAAAAGACTACAGTATTTATTTTATCTTTTCACAGTGCAAATATTTGTAATCAAAAATAAATATAAAGTGAGCACTGCACACTTTCTATTCTGTGTTGTAATTGAAATCAATATATTTGAAAATGTAGAAAACATCCAAAAATATTTAATACATTTCAATTGGTATTCTATTGTTTAACAGTACTATTAAAACTGTGATTAATAGTGATTAATTTAGTTGCAACCTGGCACACAGGGTCACAGTGCTGCTTGGGTTTGGCCTAGTCTCCCATCACGGAGGAGCATCTGGACCAAACTTGAGCATTACTGTGACCCTGTATGCCAGATTGCAATGCCCGGAGCAGGGAGCCAGGTCCAGTCCCGTGAGACAGGAATCACAGCTGAAGAGTGAGTGTGGGGCGGACTCGCTCTGTTCCCCCCTCCCTTTGCCTCCCCCCATTCCCAGGCCTCCCACCTGCTGGCAGCAGGACCCAAACCCTAGGGGGTGGGGAATGAATAAAACAAAATAATAATAAATTCCCTAAAAGTAAAAGAAAAAATTATACAAAATAAAAAGAATGTCATAGGGCTCTACATATACAGTACAATCAAGTGAACTCTTGATCTTCTTTTTGACAAACTAAACAGATTGAGCTCTGTAATGCTCTGACAATAGCCATTTTTTTTGAGTTCTTCTCTGCACCCTCTCCAAATTTTTCAACATCCTTTTGAAACATGGTCTCCAGAACTGGACACAGTGTCCTAGTATTGGTCTCACCAATGTCACATAAAAGCACTTCCCTGCTCTCACTGACTCCCTGGTTTATATGTCTGAGGATCTCATTAGCCCTTTTTTGTCAAAATTATGGGCATTGCAAACAGATTTTTAACAAATTGATTTCTTATTGATATGGGACCAATTGTGTCAACCTTACTCTTGTTTAAAACCTTACTCTGGAAACAGCCTTATAAAACTTAATGGGACTACCGTGGCGTAAGGCACAACATGAAGTGAGTAAGGCTGTTTAAAATAAAAGGTAAGGGAAATTCACCCTTCAGCATCCATTTCAAGTGACATTGTTCTGCATTCTTTATACCATGCAAAAGGCTAGAAGGCACTAATTACATCTCTCTGGATTCATAACATCCTTGATCTTCCAGTGAATTCAAAATAACATATAGCAAGTGTATAACTAAGTCCTTTTAAATATGTAACTACAAAGTGCATAAAAGCATTTAAGGGGAAAGAGCCATTGTACTGAACACAGCATGTGAAGTCAGATTGCACTGAAAGATTGAACAAACAGACCTGTTACCCTTGCAATTGGACCTAATCGGAAACACAGAGGCCTTTTCCATGTTTGCCTCTAAATGTACTGGGGCCTCATTATCTTTTTATAGCAGCACCATGATGCTTAAAGCTATCCCCCTGTATCAACAAGCACTCCATGATGGTCTGTCACTGGTGATATTATTACTATTATTAATTATTTGTATTGCACTAGCAGCTGGATGTCCCAACCAACATCAGGCCTCCATTCTGCTGGGTGCTGTATACGGGCACAGCAAGAGACAATCCCCATCTTGAATTGAAACAGACAAGGCAAAGTGTGGGGAAAAGTGTTATGTTCATGGCATACACAATAAAATACTCTTGCTGGAAGGTTGCAGTGTAATGCTACTTTATTTCCTACAAGCCAGAATGACAACAGATGGTAACCAATTACAGAAAGAGACAAAGCAGGCTGCTCCCTAACACAGAAAGGCACAATTCACCCCACCTTACTGAAGCCTCTTTTTTTCCAGATTAAACCCTTCGTTACAGAGTCCCTTACCCAACAAGAAGGACCAGAAAACAAAGTGATAGCTTGCAATTCCAATTCTGTCCCAAGGGCTGTCAGTCCTGGCACCTTTCACCAGCATGAAAAATAAAATACTAATAAAAAGATGTTTCTGGCTGTTGAGTGCTTGCATTGTAGCGTCTCACTCTGAGCTTTTTTTCCAAACAACATGGTTAGGGTATAGGAAAGAGGGATTTCCAAACGGCGTTAGATGGAGCAGAAGAGACTGGATTTCATTAGGCTGCAATGAGAAATGCAAAAACTTTGGAAGTCAAGTTTTTCAAACATTGCAGCTCATTCGCTAGGAACGTCACATTTTGTTTCACTTGTAAATACAAGATATGAGTTACGTGTTTATATTATGGTAGCATCCAAGAATCCCAGCCGTGATTGGGACAACATTGTGCTGGTTGTGGTTCAAACACAGGGTCAGATCCTGGTCTATCTAACCTACTTGTGTAGGAGCTTACAAGGGGAGAAGGTGCTTGCTTGGTCCTCTATGCTGGCTCCCCCTTTGTGGGCAGCAGTGCAGTGTGGGGAGAGGAGCCCTACAAGGTGGGCTGGGAATGGGTGGGTGGGGCATGGAGAATGCTGTTTGTGATTCTGAATCATAATCTGCTTCCTGGGCTATTCCCAGAGTGGCACCTTATGTTGCTTCGTACACAGGACTCACGGAAAACACACAATTGATCCCTAGGAAAGAGATAATCCGTTCCTCGGGGGAAGAGGCTGTGCAAAGAACAAATTTTTCAGTTCACTGGCAGTTCCAAAAAAAAACAAAAACAAAAAAAAAAACCTCCAAAACAATAATTTGTCTTGGGTAGACCAAAAATCCTGTTTTGATTTGGAGAGTTTATTTTTATTTTGTAGTACATTTGCAGGGGATTCCAAAACAAAACGATGCTTCAAACTGAAATGTTGAAAAGTTTCATTAAAAAAAATGTTGACGCAAAATGTTTCAAATTTTTAAAATTAATTTATTTTCTCGACAGTTTCGCAAACCAAAATGCGTGAAATGCGTATAATCTGCATTTTTCACCCCCAAAAAGTTTCGGACAAAAATTTTCGCCCAGCTCTGCTTACAATCCAAACGACACAACCCGGCAAAGGGCTGGGAATGGGAGTGTGGTGAAGGCCTGGCACAGCTCTGTTATGACACGTACTTGGGGTGGCCACTCACACATCCCCAGAATTCTGGATATACCGGTACATGTAGGAATAGCGTGGGCCCGCCCCCACCTGTGTGACCCCGCCCCTGCTGGTGTGACCTCACATGCCCAGTGAACGTGAGGTCATGCTGGTCGGGGCGTGACAGTCCGCTCTTCAAAATATCTCCCCCCCCATCCAATATCTGGACAAAATTGTGTCCTGTTTTGTCTCAGTACCAGACGGGGGACAAACCTTAGAAAAGCAGGGCTGTCAGGCTTAAAACCAGAAGAATGGCCTGCCTACATGTTGTGGTGGTGGTTTCTTTTTCTTTTTCTTTTTTTTTGGAGGAGGGCGTTTTTTAATTGGGGCAGGTGTAAGGTGGTAGGAAAAGGACTGAAGTTCAAATGCAAGGGCCGAAACAAGCACTGGGGTTAAAACTAGGCAGTTCAGAATTGAATTCATTGGGGACTTGACAGCAAAGAGTACCCTTTTCCCTTCTCCACACTAAATATAAGCCTTTGGCCTGGTGCCTTATGCCAGCACCTAGGGACTCTTTAATCACCCTGCGATGCGCTGCTTGCCATCCCTTATCGCTTAATGACTCCATTCCCTATGGAAGAAAGGGTTCACTTGCAACCTGCTTTCCACGCACACAGGAAAGCCCTTCAGGCCTCCTCAGGCCCATTCAAATGATCCTGTCTGCTCCCCAAGTGCAGGCACCAGGCAGTGCCTAGGCAATGGTAGTGAGCTTGAAGAGCACGGGCAGGCGAGTAATGCCAACAGGCAGTGCACCTTTTGAATTCTCATCTCCAGCACGCCCCCAAGGAGCTGCATTCAGCCTAGAGCCAAGGTTACACTCAGGCATTTTTAGGTTTCAGAGTAGCAGCCGTGTTAGTCTGTATCCGCAAAAAGAAAAGGAGGACTTGTGGCACCTTAGAGACTAACCAATTTATTTGAGCATAAGCTTTCGTGAGCTACAGCTCACTTCATCGGATGCAACTGTCCCTAAGATCTGCTTCCCTGCAAGCTTCTTCTGGGGTGTTGTCACTCCCCTCTCTCCAAGGCACATTTCTGCCCAGAGCACTAGTGACACAATGCAGAGGAGGGACTGTGTTGTAGCTGCAGCCCTGGAATGCTGGCTCAGGGGTAACTGCACCACCTGGGAAGAGTGCGAAGTATCCTCCACTCTGGACCTGGCCGGCATGAAAGGAGGAAGAGGCACCTCACCAGTGCAAGGAGCGGCCATAATCTGTCCCTTCTTTACTTAATCCATGTATAGATTTATATGATACCTGCCCCTGCAGAATGAGACTGCAGAATCCAAGCTGTCAAAGATAATTAAGTGTGTAGGTCTTACTGTTGTAAAAAAAGCCCTCAAAAGGTGATCGGAGTATAAACAAAGGCAGCAATTGTCTTCCTGAGTCTGCAGAGAGACACCCTGAGGCAATTGCCTAATACATTCCAATGGGACGTTCACTCTGAAACATAATGATATCAACACTGTTAACAACATCGCTGCTGATCAGTTTAACAGATAGATCCAGCTAATGTGCTCATCCACCACTGCTGGATACAGTGCTGGATAGTTGGTTGAGAGGAGTGGGGCAGTTACATTCAGCGACAGGTCGCCGGGTGGGAGAACAGATGTTCAAACTCCCCCAAACTGTTGTGCCAACAAAGGGGAACTGATGAAGAGATGTGTCTTCTTGCCAGTGCTAAGAGTCTCACCTGCTTCCCCAATCCGCAAAGTCCCAGCTATGCCACAGCCAGTGGCTGCAGCCACCAACTTCCCCCCGACAACTGCTGCAACGCAGACATGCCCTATTAATGCAAAGAGCTGCACTGCATGGAGAACTCGGGCAGAAAATACAAGAAAAGGGATTTTGTATAAAAATAGAGAACACAAGGGAAATGGCACTGACTGTGTTATTCATTGCCATATCTAACTCCATAGAAGCTCCTAGTTTTTAGTTTATGAGAAGCTGCTGTAAGTTCATGGGACTATCTCAGAACTCAGCACCAGAGAGCCACAGAATTCACCATTGGATCGCCATAGAAACCAGGAGGCCAGGCAGAAGGTAGGCTCAGCATGCTGATGACTGTATTGGTACCAAGAAGGCATGTCTGCCTCCAGCCAAAACACACTCTTCTCGTGTTATGGAGAGAGGTAAAAAGTCAACAGCAGCTCAGCTGGGGAAGGGAAGAGATGAGAGTGGTAACTCTGGGATTAGCGCTCACTAAGAGCATTGTGGTAGACGTTCAAAAGAACTCTCCCGCTCTGGGTAGCAAGTCTGACATTGTCTTAAAAAGATACAAACCCTCATATAACACAGCACATACGCCATGGCATAACGGCATGCCAGCCGTGGCCAGTCGCACCCCATGCATGCTCCGCTGCAGCATATCATGGCACATGCCAGCTGAGTTGGGTGGTTTAAGATTAGTTGGGAATCCATTAGAGGGACAAGGGACTAAATCCTGCTTTCTGTCACCCTGGATTGACTCCATGGACGTGAGTGTAGTCACTCTGGGGTTACAGCCACAAACCTAAACACAGAACATGGACCAAAGTCCACACTGCATCATCCCCTCAAACTGCCGGCCTCTGATCTCCACTCTGGATGTTCTGTCAGTTGCGTGGCTCCCTCATGCTGTGATTATGCAGACCAGGAGAGAGATGAAAACTATTCATTCTCCAGACACCCCTCCCCAGAAAAACACATTTGCAGGTATCAAGAAGATCAGGAGACTCTGTTACATACAAGTGGTACCCGTGCATCTCCAAGAGGGGTTAGACAGTCATCACTGCCAATCTTTCTTTCCCGACTAGAGATGACTGAAATAAGGTGGAGGGAACTAAAGGGTCTGAATGGGAGAAGGGAAAGGGCTAGCCCTGCTTATTCAGATTTGAGACCTTTCCTCGGTGGAACTTGTAAGGGCTGGAGGAAAGAACTGGGAATTGTCAGTTCTATCTGTGAGCTGCCACTATCTTCCAATGCGGCTAGGTGCCAGGCCATGCTCCTCTGGGAGTCTCAGGGTGTCCCTAGAGAGATCATTGTGCTGATCATTGTACAAGGAGAGTGGAGCAGGTTGAAAGAAATAAAGTTTCACCCACAGACTCAGACACTTCTATTTTCTAAACTTTTTCGCTGGCATTTGCCCAGGTTTTGGAATCTGTTCCAGCTGCTAATGAATCATTCTGCTTTCTTGTAAACAAGGCCCTTATTAGATTCACAAGCATGTGCTTGTTTCTATTTATACCTCTGCTTAGTATTAATATTTGAGGGCACCGCTGTGCAACCCTTGAATTCTTTCTCTCTGCCCTTTCGCCTCTGTGGTCCCCTCTCTCCAGTCTCTCTTCTTTCTCTTCTCAGCCCGTCAGTCTGTCTCGGATCCTCTCTCCCCATTGGCCTGGTCCTGCAAGGGGCAGAGTGCCTCCTTACAGAATCAGGCCTCATCTCTTTTTTCCAGTTTCCCTCTCTCGTGTTTGTTTGTCTGAACAACAAGCATTTTGAAACTACTTCCTCCAGGGCTGAGATCTTCAAAGCCGTATAAGGGGTGTGAAGACCCAATTCCATCGGAAATCCATGGGAATCCGGTGTCCAAATCCTAAGCAACTCAGAATTCCCACCTTAAAAAATTTCTCGGCTCATCAGCTTATTCCTGAAGCAAGTCATTAACCCGCTGGTTTATTGTGACCCTTGCTCCTCCCATTTAAAATAGATGTCTCATTATTTCAGTGGGTCAGAATGCTGGGCTTTAATAAGTAATTCTCTCCATGCCCTGTATTTGGGGACAAGGCTGTGTGGATGTGCTAGGAGCAGCCTTCTAATGTAAATGTGCATCTATTGTGTCCTTTATACGCACAGGCTTTATCAGGGTGCCTAATGAGAGCATGGAGAAAAATGGCAATGAAAGCAAAAGAACACAGAGCCTGGAATAAACTTAAAAGTTAGGTTGACATAGCTGAAGTAGCTCAGAGATGTGAAAAATTAACACCCCGGCACCCCGTAGCAATGCTGACCTAGCCCCCCTGGTGTAGATGCAGCTAGGTCTACAGAAGAATGCTTCCACCAGCCTAGCTACCACTGCTCAGAGGTGAATGACCTACCATGATGGAGAAACCCCTTCAGTTGCTGCAGGAAGCATCTACGGCCTCTCCAGTGTAGCTGAGCCGCTGGAGTGCCCACAGGGTAGACTCCTCTTCAAGCTAATGACCAGGAAATTAAATTAAAGTGACACACACATATATTCTGGGCTTCTCCATCTGAGAGGAGAGAACTCTGCCAAGGTGTCATTAGTCACTTTTGCCATCCTCTGTTTTGTTCCCACTTTTACCTCACCAATTACCTGGGGAGGGGAGGGAGAAAAGGATGGCAAAGCCAATATGATAAATCTCATTTACATAATAATTTCCCAGTATTGTGTTTAATAGTCTGAGAGCAACTGGAAAAGTATAGAGAGTCTAATCTTTAAGAAGCTTCAATGCACTAATTGAAATTAAATTACATGGAACTCAGTCTCTGTCTTCTGCTAGGCGGGAGATAATACACAAGCCCCAGTTTTATGCATTATTATTAATATTGATAAATGAACCACTGTGACCGCCCTAGAATTGCTTCCCAGATGTATTTTCCCTTCCTTCACTGCGGATAAGCCTGGGATGATATTTTTCCGCATTAAAATGCCTCATTTGGTGCCCATGGGAATGGAATCCGTTAGCATTCGAGACAGTCATTATGGCAGGTAGCGGTGCCTACTGGAGGTGCTAACGCCGGGTAATGCAACTGCATTCTCTTTTTACATTTCTTCACATACATTATAGCTCAATTAATCTGTCAGGGTGACATTTCCATCTCAAACTAAATCTTTTAAGATAGATTGGCAACCCTGCAGGTGTCGAAGTCTAATGCTTGATTCCCAGAAACTGGTCCAGCGGCAGGACAAACTTCCCCTGCACACTGTCCCGCCAACACACCTGCTAATGTGCTGGTCCAGCGTAACTTGGGGTTGTTGGTTCACCCTGATATTCCTTTTTTAAAATGATGCTTTACACAAAAAAGGTTGCAAGTTTTAAATGGGTGAATAATCAGATATTCCCTGGAATGCCCTTTTATTCAGTACAGTGCTTTCTATTTATATTCATAATAGATACAAAGTATTGTAAGCACACAGGCTAAGTGTGTCAAGGGTCCCTTTAGTTGCTGGACTACATACAGGATATAAAACTATCACTACTACCAGCTAATTGAATTACTCCTTTACCCTATGGGCAGGACTTAAAAATCCCGATGTGTCTTTAAAACTCAGTTTAATCTATTCTTGGACCACAAACACTGAAATCCTCTAACTGGAATATGATTATTGCATTGCATCACTGCAGGGCAGAGTTAAGGTTGTTTGGGTGCCTTAATTGTGAATTTCTTACCTTAACATGTTTGGATTTCTTTTCAGTGTAACCATCATTCCAAATTTCCTGAGTTTATAATGCTGGCTTTTGAGATAATTGCAGCGTCCCTTTTATCCTTAAATTACTGAAACACCCTCTCAAGTGTAACTCCTTCTTCACATCATTACATTCATCACATCTCTGGAAATTAGTAAAGTCTTCTCCCATGGCATTCAGGCTCTAGTCAATGCCCCCCACCCCCACCCCCCAGCAGCCTAGATCACAGGAGGCGGCCCCTTGGGAGGGCCCTTTGCTCCAGTGCAGCTGAGACACCAGCGCTTTTGGGGCACACTAGCTGCAGGTCAGTGCCGAGTGACTCAGTGCAGGATGCAGGGTGGGGAGCCTTGTTCCAGGCAAGCGCTGCTGCAGTGATACTGGCAATGCCTGTGCGCTACAGGAAGCACACGAGGTGTGTTACAAGCACGACTGTGGCTTGCAATACCAAACTCCCTAGAGAAGACCAGGCTTGGGAGGGTCCCCACAGACACTTCCCTGAGAGCAGGATTGGACCCCAAAGTCCCAAGACCTGCCTGAAGATCATGGAAGATTCTTGAATGCTGCCTCTCCTGAGCAGGGTAGGGCTGGCAACCTCCATCTATTGCAAACCCCTCGCACAGGGGACGTGTGCATGTCACTTTCAATCAAACTAATCACATTAGAGACACAAACCCACCCTCCCCTGCGCTTTAGATGAGTCACCGGCTCAGAACACCAGGAAAACATTCCTGAAAACCTCTTCTCAAACAGACTTTATGTTAAAGGGAGCATCAGAAAGAGCGAAGTGTTTTTCTTGGGGGTGCGTTAAAACTCTGAAGTTAATTTATTGGGGCACATGCAAAGGCTCCACAACACAGACGGTTCAGCTGAGTTCAGGATCTTGAAGCAAGGATTCAAAGTTGGAAAAAGACAGCAAAAGGGGAAGGAGCCTGTGTATGTGCCCAAATCTTTGGCTTGGGAGATTTCTTCTTTGAGAGCCAAATACTGAAATCCCTGTAGTCAAATTCCATGCTCCTGCTGGGGCAAAATTCCCACCAGGCTCAATCCTGGCTTCCTTACCCACCTTTTTATTCAGACAATCTCCCACTGACTTCGATAGGAGTTTTTTGGCTGAGTCACAAGTCTTGGTAAGGAGCCCAGGTTTTGTCCCATTGACTTCAGTGGGAGCTTTGTTTGGGTATGAGCCGCCAAATTTGGCCCTTAGCAATGGTTTCAGGAGTTTTTCTGTGGTGCAGGGAGAAAGAAGGAAGATCAGGGGCAAAATCCTGTGAGTTCAAAGTGCGGGAACTTGGGAGCGTTGCCTTATTTCTCAGACACAGAGTAGATTTAAGCACAGAGCAATCCGCCTAAACCAACTGCTGTCAGCAGCGGATTAAGGCATAGGCACGATGGGCTTGGCCATAGGGCCCCGGCTCCTAGAGTCACATGAGAATGTCAGAATCTCAGGTTTTGTTAAAAAAAAAAAAAGTTTCTTCTGCTCCTGGCTGTGAAGAAACGCTTGAGAAATGCAGCCCAGAGCCTGGGACAACAAGTCTTGGAGGGGTGAACCCCCCCCATTCGTACCCATGGGGCATCAGCACTGAAACCTGTAGCTCTAGGGGCACCCACCTGCGTCAGCCCAACAGAAAGCTGTGTGTGTGTTTGTGGGAGTTGGGCGGGTGGTCTCTTGCTGTTGCCACCGCACCATGGCGCTGCTGGCATGGTGTTAGCAGGGCCACAGGACTTTGGGTATGAGGGCTCAGTCCTCCCTCCTCTTGGATGTCCCCCAGCCCACCTGAAGGAAAGGAGCAGTGCTCCAGGGAAGAGGAGAGCCCCTTAGTTTGCCACAAGACATTGGCAGTCCCCACCCCACAACAGCCCTACAGATGGCTCCTGTGCAGTGCCCCTGCCCTACCATCACAAGAATGAGCAGAACCAGAGCAAAGAGTTGGGGCAATGGTGGGAGGAGGGAGCAAGGGGGTGTGTGCCAAAGCCCCCAAATTGTCTTAATCCAGCCATTATCATTGTGCTTGCATGTGAGGCCCGCCCAGTGTGTGACGTCCATACAGCATGGTGACTAGAGCGACTCAAACACCCACAATGGAGAACGTGCACTGCAAATGCGGGCATTCTCATCTCTGCATTATGCCAGCAGCTTCAGCCGTGGGCCACAGGGAATCAGAGGGGTGAGAAGGTATCTACAACAAGCCCCAAGATCACGGTACCTGAGTGAGATTTAGCTGGGGACATAAGAACAGCTTGGCAGTATCTTGGGATTAGGGGTGAAGTAAGAAGAACAAGGCTGAGTTCACAAGAACTCGCCTACTGACTTCGCACCCTTACCAATTCCACTCCTGATTCCAAACGGAGATGGTGGACTTTTCATTGATTTTAGTTTTAGTTTCCTGGTTTTATTGTGCCATTGCCAGTTTATATCCACCCTGTGCAGTTCTGTCCCTTATTCCTTGTTTCACCTAATAGGTCAGTTCATAGGGTACAAGGGTTGGCTTATGCACGGGTATGTAAAGGGTGACTGAATTTCAGCAAGAATGAGAAGTTTTCTGCATTCCTCATGGAGCAGCAAGGATGTGAATCTCTTCCCTGGCGATGGACATTTTTGGCGTGGCCTCCTCTTTGAGTGATTTACAACGTTGTATGCCGATAGCTGAGTAACAGAACTAAGAATACCGGCTCAGTCTGCATAGAGCAGGGTGGAAATCGGGGCTGTATGTGAAAATTTCCATTTCCATTGAATTTTTGTCCACGTTTTCAGATCAGCTCTGGTCTGGATGTTTTTGATTTCAGATTAAGGAAAACATGAAACAAAGAAAGAACAAATGTGACTCCATGGAAGCAAAAAGAGTGAGCGAGTGCACAGTGTCTTTCTCATTCTGTAACAAGTACCTTGAACTAACAGTGTTGCCAATTCTCATGATTTTAAATCCCTAGCTCCTCAAATCACATGATTATATGAGAATCTGAGCTTTTAAAAAAAGAATAAATTTCTATCGCTCAGTTTCAGAGAAAACTTGCAAATCTGACCCCCAAGGGCTCAGAAACCAGTAAGCAAATAAAAAATCCCATTTATTATTTTTAAAATCTAGCCATTCTCACCGGTTGTTGGCACCTGAGTCATGATTTTTGAACTCCTGGGTAGAGTTGGCCAAGAATTTTTTGATGAAACATTTTTACCATTCGTCAAAACCCAAACCATTCATGAAACAGGGTTGATTTTGAGGCAAAGTAGTTGTAATGTTTAGTTTCAACGTTTTCAAAATGAAAAACTTCCATTTGTCTAGCTCAAAATGACTTTTTGTTTTGAAATTTAAAGTAATTAGACTAAAAAACATGGTTAAAGAAAAAAGATCACAATTGAAATGGAACATTTTGTCTGACCCAAGCCAAAAAAAAAAAATTTTTTTATTCTTGAATATCTTCAAGATTTTGACTTTTTGTTCTGATTTGAGACTTTTCCCTGACCAACTCTATTCCTGGGTTTGGTGATACTGAATTAACTCAGACAGCATTGCCTAAGAAGAGTCACCAAGAAGAGTCTTCACATTTAAAGGTGCAATACATAGAAGATAGGATCCCGACATCTCCACATGTAATATAGCAAAGGTCAGTGTGGAAACAGGGACAACTAAACAACCCGAGGGGTTCTAGGAATTGTTACATTGCCCTTTTTTATGAAGCTCTGAAACTATGCGGGGGAGCATCTCCTGAGTTATTCCAGTCTCCTTAATTATTTCATAATCATGTCTTTAATGCATTTGTAGGAACTTGCAAGAGCTGCTTTTATGCCTAAGTGCAAGGCTTTCTGAGAAAGCGATCATTGCTCAGAGACATTTTCCAAGGATTTTGCTGTCTTTAGCCGTTGCAACATCAGTCAAGCAAGCTACTCTGCAGCCTCACTCCCTTTTCACCGTGTGCTGTAAAACCCTTGGATATTATTATCCTTTCCCTATTTGTTCATGTCCTACAGCTACAGATGCTTATTTAGAGCCCACATGAGCAGCCTCCCTAACCAAGGAGGAGACATGAAAGAAGCAAAGAGAGCAGTTGTGTTGAAAGTCCCCAGGATGGCTTGGAAGTTATTTGTTGCCCATTGAGGAGTGCAGGCTTTCATCTGCTTTCACCCAATTCCACTGCAATCCAGTGGGGAGCCTTGGGAGGAGAGAGGATGGGTTAAGAATCCAGTCACAGGGGAAACACATCTGCAAATGAAAATAGTGCTGGTATCTGACAGGAGAAGGCTCGCTCAGGCTATGCATCCCAACACCTATGCTACAGCAGCAGAGAGGAGCACGGGCATTTGGACCAGATCCTTGTCAGAGTCACTTGCAGAAACATGTAAAGCCAAATACAGCACCCCTGCCACACATACATAGGCCCAGGCACACTCAGGGCCAACAACAGTTGTGTGCCCAGCTTCCGGGGATTACTGAAGTTCCCTAGCAATGCACCAGAACCGCCAGCCCCAGAGCCCAGTCGCAGGGGGAAACGGTGCAGCAGGGTTCCCGGAGCAGCAGAGCCTCCTTTCCTACCTCGAGCCACAGCGAGTGTGACACATTCTGCCTGGACCCAGAGGGCTCCAGGCTGCCCCGATTTATAGCTGTGGCCCAAAAGCTGGCTGTTATGTGGAAATGGGGCAGAATAATCCTCTCACTGTCACTCAAGGCTGGGCCGTCCATCCCACATCACTAGTTTTGACACCAAGGGCTGCATTCAGCTCTGTGCTGGTGCCCTCACAGAGACAGAGGGGAGATGGCTTTCTCTCCCCTATTCAGCTGAAGGATGGGGCAACCTGTGAGGGCTTCCCTAATTTGCATTCCTGTTGCAATAGCCCTTACGAGCTCTTGCAGGGGCACAGACTTGCTAGGCACCAGAACAGCCCACATCTCCTCCCACTCTCTCCACCCCCTGGCTCCTCTGCCTGCACCAGTGTGGGTTCCTGCAGAAGCATGACATAGACCCCCTGAGTTGAGGGTTCCCCCCTGGAGGGTAGGGGTGTTAAACTGAGATACTGCACATAGATGCTCAGCTACTAGGGTGATGAGTGCTACATAAGAACTTATATAGAATATAGAACACCCACCCCATGGTTTGTGCCAGCCTAGCAGGTGCAAAGGAGCTGCAGGGTAATGCTGAATGAGGCCACAATGGCCAGATTTTCCTGTCACTTGCACTGGTGTAATTCAGCAGAAACGGCACTGAGTTCACTGGAGTGAGCCTGGTGTCGAATTACTTTTCAGTCAGGTTCAGGCTCCATCATGGGATATGGATGTTTTAAAGAAGAAAGAAAGAAAAGCAAAAAATAGTTGGTATGCAGAGATCTGAATGAAGTGGCTCGTTTCCCCAGGACCTACTCATCAGTGTGGGTAAAGACTTCACAATCTGGCCTCAAATGAATAAGTAAATATTTCTGAGAAATAGTATGTGGCTGTGTGATTGAAGAGTGTATTCTGATGTGCACACAAGGGGCAGAGTTAAGGTTATATATGCAACCTTCACTGTAGCATTTTGAGACTTTTGATTGTGTATCCATGAAATCTTAGCCCTGTTCTACACTACGAGTTTAGCTTGAATTTAGCCAGTGTTAGGTCGATTTAACCCTGCACCCGTCCACACAACCAAGCCTGTTTTGTCAACTTAAAGGGCTCTTAAAATCGATTTCTGTACTCCTCCCCGGTGAGGGGTTTAGTGCTAAAATCGACCTTGCTGGGTTGAATTTGGGGTAGTGTGGATGCAATTCGATGGTATTGGCCTCCGGGAGCTATCCCAGAGTGCTCCATTGTGACCGCTCTGGACAGCACTCTCAACTCAGATGCACTGGACAGGTAGACAGGAAAAGCCCCGGGAACTTTTGAATTTCATTTCCTGTTTGGCCAGCGTGGCGAGCTGATCAGTACAGGTGATCATGCAGAGCTCATCAGCACAGGTGACCATGGAGTCCCAGAATTGCAAAAGAGCTCCAGCATGGACCGAACGGGAGGTACTGGATCTGATCACTGTATGGGGAGAAGAATCCGTGCAGGCAGAACTCTGTTCCAAAAGACAAAATGCCAATATATTTGCCAAAATCTCCAAGGGCATGATGGACAGAGGCTAAACAGGAACACACAGCAGTGCCGCGTGAAAGTTAAGGAGCTGTGGCAAGCCTACCAAAAAACAAAGGATGCAAACTGTTGCTCCGGGTCAGAGCTCCAGACATGCCGCTTCTATGATAAGCTGCATGCAATTCTAGGGGGAGCCCCTACCACTACCCCACCACTGTCTGTGGACACCTGCAAGGGGGGAGTCTCACGCTACAGGGATGAGGATTTTGTGGATGAGGAAGATGAGGAGGAGGTTGAGGATAGCGCACAGCAGGCAAGCGGAGAATCCCTTTTCCCCGGCAGCCAGGAACTGTTCATCACCCTGGAGCCAATACCCTTCCAACCCTCCCAAGGCGGGCTCCCGGACCATGAAGCTGGAGAAGGCACCTCTGGTGAGTGTACCTTTGTAAATATAATACAGGGTTTAAAAGCAAGCATGTTTAATGATTAATTTGCCCTGAAGACTTGAGATGCATTTGCGGCCAGTACAGCTACTGGAAAAGTCTGTTAACGTGTCTGGGGATGGAGCAGAAATCCTCCAGGGACATCTCCATGAAGCTCTCCTGGAGGTACTCTAACAGCCTTTGCCACATGATGGGAGGCCCGTTCATGCTGAGCTGTTCGTGTTTGGCGGAGAGGGATCTTCCCTGACACTAGCCACATGGTGGTGGTGGTTGGGGGGGGGAGGGTGAAGCACATGTGCTATGTAATGTGAATCACTTGATTCAGTGTGAAATAGTCTTCCCTTTGTTCTCTAAAATGTATCTTTTTAAATACTACTTTCCCTTTTTTTCCTCCCGCAGCTGCAAATGTTTCTACGCTCCCCCTATTATCTCCGTCCCAGAGGCTAGCGCAGATTAGAAGCCAAAAAAACTGCACTCGCAACGACAGGTTCTCAGAGCTAATGCAGTCCTCCCGCACTGAAAGAGCTCAGCAGAATGCGTGGAGGCAAACAATGGCAGAGTCCAGGAAAGCGTTAAATGAATGTGATGAGAAGAGGGAGGAGCACGCTGAGAGGAGGCAGGATGCAATGCTGAGCCTAATGGGGGAGCAAACTGGTATGCTCAGGCACCTGGTGGAGCTGCAGGAAAGACAGCAGGAGCAAAGACCGCCACTGCAGCCCCTGTATAACCGCCTGCCCTCCTCCCCAAGTTCCATATCCTCCTCACCCAGATGCCCAAGAACGCGGAGGGGGGGAGGCTACGGGCACCCAGCCACTCCACCCCAGAGGATTGCCCAAGCAACAGAAGGCTGGCATACAATAAGTTTTGAACTGTAGTGCGGCCTTGTCCTTCCCTCCTCCCCTCATCCACCACCCCACCTAGTGCTTCCCTCCTCACCCACCCTTCCTGGGCTACCTTGCAAGTTTTCCCCCTATTTGTGTGATGAATTAATAAAGAATGCATGATTTTGAAACAATAATGACTTCATTGCCTCTGAAAGCGGTGATCAAAGTGGGGAGGTTGGTTGGCTTACAGGAAAGTAGAGTCAACCAGGGGGGTTGGTTTTCATCAAGGAGAAACAAACAGAACTGTCACACCGTAGCCTGGCCAATCATGAAACTGGTTTTCAAAGCTTCTCTCATGCGCAGGGCACCCAGCTATGCTCTTCTAATCGCCCTGGTGTCTGGCTGCATGTATTCGGCCACCACGCGATTTGCCTCAACCTCCCACCCCACCATAAACGTCTCCCCCTTACTCTCACAGATATTGTGGAGCACACAGCAAGGAGCAATAACAATGGGAATATTGGTTTCGCTGAGGTCTAACCTAGTCAGTAAACTGCACCAGTGCACTTTTAAATGTCCAAATGCACATTCTACCACCATTCTGCACTTGCTCAGCCTATAGTTGAACTGCTCCTTACTACTGTCCAGGGTGCCTGTGTATGGCTTCATGAGCCATGGCATTAAGGGGTAGGCTGGGTCCCCGAGGAGAACTATAAGCATTGCTACATCCCCAGTGGTAATTTTCTGGTCTGGGAAGTAAGTTCCTTCCTGCAGCTGTTCAAACAGACCAGAGTTCCTGAAGAAGCAAGGGTCATGCACCTTTCCCGGCCATCCCACGCTGATGTAGGTGAAACATCCCTTGTGATCCACCAGTGCTTGCAGCACCATGGAAAAGTACCCCTTCCGGTTTACGTACTGGCTGCCAAGGTGGTCCAGTGCCAAGATAGGGATATGGGTTCTGTCTATTGCCCCACCACAGTTAGGGAACCCCCATTGCAGCAAAGCCATCCACTATGACCTGCACATTTCCCAGAGTCACTACCCTTGATAGCAGCAGCTCAGTGATTGCATTGGCTACTTGGATCACAGCAGCCCCCAAAGTAGATTTACCCACTCCAAATTGATTCCCAACTGACTGGTAGCTGTCTGGCATTGCAAGCTTCCAGAGGGATAGCACCACTCGTTTCTCAACTATGAGGGCTGCTCTCATCTTGGTATTCTTGTGCTTCAGGGCAGGGGAAAGCAAGTCACAAAGTTCCATGAAAGTGCCCTTACGCATGCGAAAGTTTCTCAGCCACTGGGAATCATCCCAGACCTGCAACACTATGTGGTCCCACCAGTCTGTGCTTGTTTCCCGGGCCCAGAATCAGCGTTCCACAGCATGAACCTGCCCCATTACCACCATGCTGTCCAAATTGCCAGGGCCCATGCTTTGAGAGAAGTCTGTGTCTATGTCCTCATCACTATCATGATCGCGCTGTCATCGCCTCCTCGCCTGCTTTTGCAGGTTCTGCACATACTGCAGAATAATCGGTGAGGTGTTTACAATGCTCACAACAGAAGTGGTGGATGATGAGAGATGCCACGAGAATAGATATTTATACAGAATGACGAGAGGATCTGCAAGGTGGATTCATGACACCAGGAGAGCAGAAGCGGTGGATGAGGTCACAATGGCCAGGAGAGCAGAAGCGGTGGATGACTATGGTTAGCAGTCCTACTGCACCGTCTTCTGACAGTAGTATGGCATCTGCACAGAAAAAAGGTGCGAAATGATTGTCTGCCATTGCATTCACGGAGGGAGGGGCGAGTAACCACATGTACCCAAAACCACCCGCGACAATGTTTTTGCCTCATCAGGCATAGGGAGCTGACCCCAGAATTCCAATGGGTGGCAGAGACTGTAGGAACTGTGGGATAGCTACCCACAGTGCAACGCTCTGAAAGTCGACGCTAGCCACGGTACTGTGGACGCACTCCACCGACTTAATGCGCTTAGTGGGGACACACACAATTGACTGTATAAAATCACTTACTAAAAATCGACTTCTATAAATTCGACCTAATTTCGTACTGTAGACATACCCTTAGTGTTTTCTTAATGCAGGGTTTGCTTTTTCTCCCTTTTACATGGAAAACACATTATGCTATTTCAGTTCGAGGCTGGTGCAACTCCACTGATTTCAGCATAAAAGTGGGGTAACGCAGAGGTGAATCAAGCCAATATAGTATAAACCTCTGATTCTTTACCCGGTTTCTACCAAGAATAAACAACAGACCAAATAACTATTTTAGCACCTGAGATCGCAAAGGAACTGAGTTTTATGATCAGTCTTGGACCTATTTTTTAGATCTGTATCTCTTCTTCCATCCCCCTTTACTTAATAAAAGCCCTCAGCAAACCTCTTCGGCCTTGTCTACGCTGGCAAGTTTCTGCTCAGTAAAGCAGCTTTCTGCAGTGTAATTCCCGAGATGTATACACTGCCAAGCCACTCACTGAGCAGTTGCAGCTCTGTAAAAAACCCACTCAGACAAGAGGCGTACAGCTTTCTGCGCCGGGGCTACAGCGCCCCAATGCCAGTGTAGACACCCTGGTCGATTACAGCGCTGCGATTGGCCTCCGGGAGGTGTCCCACAATGCCTGTTCTCACCTCTCTGGTCATCGCTTTGAACTCTACTGCCCTGCCCTCAGGTGACCAACCATGAGCCCCACCCCTTAAATTCCTTGGGAATTTTGAAAGTCCCCTTCCTGTTTGTTCGGTTATGCATGCAGTGGTCTCAGCGCATCTTTCCAGGTGGCCATGCCTGCTCCAAGCACCAGGCGATCCCCCGCTTGGAGCAATGCCAAGCTGCTGGACATCATCAGCATTTGGGGAGAGGAGACTGTCCAGTCCCAGCTGTGCTCCAGCCATAGGAATATGATACCTACAGACAGATTTCATGCTGCATGACAGAAAGGGGCCATGACCGGGACACACCGCAGTGCAGGGTCAAAGTGAAGGAGCTGTGGAACACCTAATACAAGGTGTGGGAGGCAAACCACTGCTCTGGTGCTGCATGCATGAGCGGCTGCTCCTACAAAGAGCTGGATGCGATACTCAGTGGTGACCCCACCTCCATTGCGAAGGTCACTGTGGATACTTTGGTGGCTTGCTGGCCAGTTGAGAGTGGACCAAGCCAGGAGGAGGAAATCTTGGACAAGGATGTGGAGGGGGAGGGGAGGGAGGCAGAGGACGACTCGGAGGTCAGAGATGCATGCAGCCAGGAGCTCTTCTCTACCCCAGAGGAGGCTAGCCAGTCACAGCAGTCGGAGCTTGGCAAAGCGCAAACAGGAGAGGAGGCACCTGGTAAGTGGCTTTGATTTTGGGAATCACTGAAGCGAGTTGTTGGAGGCAGAAGGGTTGCAGAAAGCAGGCTTGTGTCTGTATGATGCACGTACCACTGCATACCTAGTCTGAGCGGTGGAGCAGGGTGTTGATGGATTCCCTCACTTCATGGGAATCTGCCTCAGAGATCTCCACGAAACTATCATGGAGATACTGGGCAATCCACTGCTGCAGGTTCTTTGGCAGAGCTGCTTTGTTTCTTGCCCCATTAAGGTTAACTTTCCAGCGTCATTCTGCTGTCACTGGGGGTGGAGTGGGGGACCATTGCTGCACACAGGCAAGCCGCATAAGGGCCAGGGCAGTAGCTGCAGCCTTGGAGAAGACCTTCCCTTGATTCCCTGCTCACCCTCACCAGCGAGATATCTTTCATAATTAACACAGCCTGTGGAAAACGTGGGGACAGTAATGATTATAAGGCCCCCCCCCCCACAGTGCAGGCTCTCCCCAAGAGCCATGTGCCCAGTGTACAGTATGGACCTGGAACACTGATTTCCCCTGCCCCTGCGGTTACTCACCATTTTAGGGGGTCTTGTGGCTCATGTATGCTTGCCTGGGGTCAGCCAGTTAGTGACAGGTACGTGAATAGTGGCTGTGTTTTAAATCACTGAATCAGTGGTCTCTGTGTTGCAAACAATACTGCTTCTGTAAAATGTTGTATTTTGGCTTCGCAGATATGACCTTGGGAGCCCAGCCTGCCTCTTTGTTATCGCCAGCTGAATGTCTGCACAAAATTAGAAAGCGGCCACAAAGAACTAAAGAGGACTTTCTGAGTGAGGTTATGATGCACTCCGTTGCTGAAAAACAAGAACTGAAGGAGTGGCGGGACAGCGAGAAGAGGGACCAAAAGGAGAATGCGGCGTGTCAGAATGAAGCCTCGGAGCGGCTCTTAAAAGTTATGGTGCGCCAAGTGGACATGCTCCAGGCCCTACTAGCACTGCAAACCGAGCAGCTCCGCACCTGCCCTCCCCTGCAGCTGCTGTCACAAAACTCTTTCCCATGCGCCCCCCAGACACCGCCAACACACTCTTATCAACCTCCTGGCTCCAGTCTGTACCTGCTGTATTCCACTCTTGCCCCATCACAGTCCAGCCCTGCAGACTCCCAGGACCCACTGCACTCAAAACCCGTCCCTCTGCAGTTTAGCCCTGCAGAAGTATAGTATCTGCTGCACTGTACTCCAGAGGACAAGGTTGCATATGATACCTGGACATACACAAATCTTTAACAGTCCTGGAACCCCTCCTCCTCCTGGGACCCTCCCTTCTCCCATCTTGCACAGTGCTGATGTGTTTGTTTGTTTGTCTCTCTCCTCCATTTGTTGTTTTTTAATAAAAGAATAGTTTTGGTTTGAAAGCAATCTTCATTCCATTAATTGAAAGCAAACAGAGCCCTGCAAACCAACAGGCAATATTCTTAAACCTTCATAGTGCATCGTCTGCACCAATCACAGTCACCTCCTAACATTACAAGCACTGCACTCCCGAGCATAGCAACAAATATTAGTGGATTTCAGCTTCAAATTGCTGCCTCAAGGCATCCCTGATCCTTATGGAGCCATGCTGCACCCCTCTAATAGTCCTGGTCTCTGGCTGTTCAAATTTAGCCTCCAGGTGCTGAGCATCAGCAGTCCAGCCCTGAGTGAAGCTTTCACCCTTCCTTTCGCAAATATTATGAAGCGTACAGCACACGGCTATAAGCATAGGAATATTGTCATCAGCCAGGTCCAGCCTCCCATATAGGCAGCAACAGTGGGCCTTTAAATGGCCAAAAGCACACTCAACAGTCATTCTGCAATTGCTCAGCCTGTTGTTGAACCGCTTCTTGCTGCTGTCAAGGTGCCCAATGTATGGCTTCATAAGCCACTGCATTAAGTGATAGGCGGGGTCTCCCAGGATCACAGTGGGCATTTCGACTTCCCCTACAGTGATCTTCTGGTCCGGGAAGAAAGTCCCTGCTTGCAGTTTCCTGAACAGGCCAGTGTTCCGAAAGATGCGTGCGTCATGCACCTTTCCGGACCAGCCTGCATTGTCTGTGAAACGCCCACGGTGATCCACAAGTGCCTGGAGAACCATAGAGAAATACCCCTTCCGATTAATGTACTCGATGGCTAGGTGGTCTGGTGCCAGAATTGGAATATGCGTGCCATCTATCGCCCCTCCCCAGTTAGGGAAGCCCATTTGTGCAAAGCCATCCACAATGTCACGCACGTTGCTCAGAGTCATGGTCTTTCGGCGCAGAATGCGATTAATGGCCCTGCACGCTTCCATCAACACGAGTCCAACGGTCGACTTTCCCACTCCAAACTGGATAGTGACCAACTGGTATCAGTCTGGAGTAGCCAGCTTCCACAGTGCAATCGCCGTGCTCTTCTCCCATGACAGGGCAGCTCTCAATCTCGTGTCCTTGCACCACAGGGCTGGGGCGAGCTCATCGCACAGTCCCATGAATGTGGCTTTCCTCATGCGAAAGTTCTGCAGCCACTGCTCGTCATCCCAGACGTGCATGACGATGTGATCCCACCACTCAGTGCTTGTTTCCCGAGCCCAGAAGCGGCGTTCCACTGTGGTCAGCACCTCCGTGAATGCCACAAGCAATCTCGTGTCGTAGCTACTACGCGTGGCGAGATCAATGTCGAACTCCTCTTGCCTTTGTAGTTTAAGGAATAACTCCACTGCCACCCATGATGTGTTGGTCAGAGCAAGCAGCATATTGGTCAGCAGTGCCGGATCCATGCCTGCAGCCCGAAGAGGCAGAGTGCGCAGTGCACAAATGGTTGAAAGATGGCGCCAAATGCAGACGGAAGCACAGGGACTGCTGGGATGTGAAGCAACGCATCACGGGGCATTGGGACAGGACCCAGGATGTTCCACAACCCCCTCTGCCTTCCCACAGCTCTTAGAGGCAGAAGAGGAAGAGGTGCTCGGTGGGATAGCTGCCCAGAGCGCACCGCTCCGAATACCGCTGCAAGTGCCGCAAGTGTGAACCCGCGATTGCGCATGCAGCTGACAGTGTGAACACACAACAGCGGTTTCCCTTCAGCGCTCTCTGAGCGGCACCGTAACTGCCGGCGCTGTAACTCTGCCAGTGTAGACATACCCTTCCCGACTGTCCTTTCCCCTCTGCACACACAGCCATTGAAAATAAAGTCAGCTCTGTATAGCCTTGAAATGACAAGGCTTAAGGTCTTACAATGTGTTTGGTGACAACTCCAATAACAGCTGTTCAAGGCAGGGACCATCTACTACTCTGTGTTTGTACAGAGCCTAGCACCATGGGGTCCCATAGGCACTACCAGAACAAACAAGACTGATAATTATTATAAAGTCATCCAGCCCTAATTCTGCTCCTTTTATTGCTCGCTCACTCCAAGAGCTCAGGAAGGGCCTTTATACCCCTTAGAAGTCCAATTCTTCATTTCTGTTCAGGGCATACCTCCATTTCTTTCCCTTTGCCAAATGTCCCAGGAGTGTAGTTCTACACAGGGTAAGCAAAGGGGGAATTGTCAATGATCCAACGGATAAGGAAGCACTTGTCAGCTGGAAATAAACTAAGTCTGAAGTGTTTCTTGGTAACAGAAGATAACAAGTGTTTCTTGGTAACAGAGAGGTCCTCCTCCCCCTATTAGAAACAGCACCGGGGTGAGAGGTACAGAAATTTGATAGCTCAGATGAGATCACTTCCTAAAAAGAATGAATCAGATGATAGGTTCACCCAGAGTGGGGCCAGTTTGCTGTTTCATCTCTCCACTGAAGACTCAGAGGGCTAATCAACAGGAAAAATTTCCTCTGTGGGTCCAGGGTGATATGCAACTTGTGTACAATTTTCAACTGTGTTTCTCAGATTTCACTCCCCTCCATGATTTCTTTATTATCTAGCATTATTTTGCCTTGTCTATGAACCTCCATTTCCTGACTTTTCCTGTTGGCACCCACATCCCTCTCCCCTGTCTCATTTAGCACTTATCAAGTTAAGGAGATTAGACTATTCAATGGCCTGGCAGAATCTAGGACTTTCTCCAACGGGCAGGGAAAGCATAACCACAGAGTTTAAAGCCAGACGGGACTACCAGATCATTTACTCTGAAATCCTGTACATCACAGGCCACCAACACCACCCAGGCACCCCCACACCAAGCCAACTATCAGAATTAGATCAAAATACTATAGCCCTCGGGAGATTCAGCTAGTGCATGGAAAGACAACAGAAGGGACTGAGGTGCACCAATCTACACTAGTCTCTCAGATCCAGGTACTTATAGAATGGCAAAGTTAGAGATATGCAATGAAGCTAGACCTCTGAAAGTCAATGAAGACGGCAGAGGTGCAAAAGAACGTTAGGCCTCACGTTTGAAACAAACTGGCCAAGCATCTAATGCCAGATCTGAGCAATCACAGTATAATATCATCACAAGTACTTTGTCCATCTGCTGTGCCCAGGTGTTGGAAATGCCAGCTACGTCTTCTGGTTTGGACCCAGGAGTTCCTACAACGGTGAATGAGACCAAGGGTGGGTGCAGGGTCATGTGGGAGTGGCTGCTGTGGAGGGGTCATACACTGAAGCTACTGGCTACCCACATCAATGTTAATTAACAAAGAGGAAGTAGCAAAGAATTGGTATGGCCCTGTTATTATGGGGTAAGCACATGATTATTATTTCTGTCTCCCAAGGCAGGTTACACAGCAATAGCTTTGGGCTTGCTAAGTGTAATTATACTAGGCAGGTTAGTCATCCAGTTTTAAACCAGACAATGCTCTTTCTGTGTGATTTGTCCCCCATCTGGTACTGAGACAAAACTGGATACAGTTTTGTCCCGTATTGGATGGGGACGCCATTTCAAAGAGCGTGTAGCTCTGCCCTCCCCTGCCGTGACCTTGCACACACCAGGGGTGGAGCGGTATGCTCTTCACAATGGTGTCCCCCCGTGCAGTGTGACCTCATGTGCAGCAATGTCATTCTGGCGGGGGTGGGCCCATGTTATTCCAGGAAGTGCTGGAATGTCCAGTACTCTGGGAATGCGCAAGTGGCCGTGCTAAATTACACTGTAGCCTGTAAATATGCTTGCCATTCATGGCCAGGAACCCTCTTCGGAGTTAGGCACCTTGTGCCATTTTAGCAAGAGGCCCTGAGAGTGGGGCAGAGATGAAGGAGGAGCAGGAGGAGGATGACTTCCCCCATAAAGAGCAGGGGGACTGGATCCTGGGTGAGTGCTCAAGCCATCAGGGTACCGAGCTAGTAACATGTTTGTTTGCTCTCAACCCCCTCCCCCAAAATGACTCTTTAAGAGAGAATGAGAGAGCTCCCCCACCTGGTGTATAAGGATCAGTAGAACTGGAGTCAGAGGGCCCATCTTCCCTGCGGAGACTGGGTGGGGCATTATTGTGGGGACAGCAGTGAAACAGGTAACACAGGGAGTTGGGCTGAAAGTGGCTCAGCCATGTGGACAGAGCAGTGCACAGGGTTCAATAAAGTTCAGCTCGTTCAGCTTAACCTGCATTCAGAGTCACTCTTTGCAAAGGAAACACCCAACAAGCCCTGTTGCCCACACTGAGCTAGTATCCCCACCCAACACCTCGCCCAGGTTCCCACCTACCCCCTAACAACCCACACCCTTAAGTTCATTCCCATAACCCCCCAGAGCTCTCTCCCACCCCAAAACCCTGACCCCCCAGTTATCCATAGCGTCCCCCAAGCTCTCCCCTGCCACATCTAAGGGGTCTTGCTCCCTTCCCCACGCCCCTGCTCTTCCCACAGCTCTGGGGGTGCTGCGAGGGATGGTGGGACCTCTATGAGTGGTCGCCAGTATGCAGTACAAAACTTGACAGCTACAAATACATACATGCCCGTATAAGCATATGTACATGTGCACACCTGGGCTGCATGTACGCACACAGTAAACACACATATGTATGCAGGCACGCTCAGAGCACTTACCAAGCTCCCCCCATCCCCAGCAGACAGCTTTCCCGTGTTCCTGTACCATACAATGGAGTGTGTTTTGTCACACAGACACCTCTCACAGACCTCCAGACACAGGGTTTTAGATGTATAATGGAAAAAACCTTGCTCCATTTATACACCCATCAGAGCTGTATTACTGCATTACACCTTAAAACTCCCCTTCCTTTTTACTAGCCGCTTCTCCCACCTGGACTGTGCCTGTATTTACTGAGAGTGGTGGCCCATATAAGCTGAGATGAAATTCTCAGGCTGTACCCACACTGAAATCCTAAGGGACTGTGTTCCCAGCATCTCTCATAATTCTTCTTTAGCTGAGATGGGGAAGGGAGGTGAATATACAAGGTTGAACTCTGACACTTGCGGGCCATTCTGTTCTGATCTCCCTGCTTTGTCAAGTGGTCTGTTTTGCTGGTGTGGTTGGGAATCATAGAATATCAGGGTTGGAAGGGACCTCAGGAGGTCATCTAATCCAAACCTCTGCTCAAAGCAGGACCAATCCCCAATTTTTTTTTGCCCCAGATCCCTAAATGGCCCTCTCAAGGATTGAACTCACAGCCCTGGGTTTAGCAGGTCAATGCTCAAACCACTGAGCTATCCCTCCCCCCCGAAAGGAATCTCCTTGCCTTTCTGCAGGCATCACCACCACCTCCCTGATTCCTGCGATCCCACTGGTTATACACCTACAATTTCAGTAAGTACCCACTGCAGTTTGTCTGTGACTTACAGCTCTACGGTCAGAGACCAATATCAACAATGGAGCTGGGTTCTGAGCATTTTCTTGTATTGCTTCTAAATGCCCTTCCCTTTAAATTTCACTGTGTTTCTCCTTGCGTCTCACCTTGGAAAACATGTGCCAAAGAAGAGACTGGGGTATTCTATCTGCTACCCAAGATCCATAAACCTGGAAATCCTGGACGCCCCATCATCTCAGGCATTGGCACCCTGACAGCAGGATTGTCTGGCTATGTAGACTCCCTCCTCAGGCCCTACGCTACCAGCACTCCCAGCTATCTTTGAGACACCACTGACTTTCTGAGGAAACTACAATCCATCGGTGATCTTCCTGAAAACACCATCCTGACCACGATGGATGTAGAAGCCCTCTACACCAACATTCCACACAAAGATGGACTACAAGCCGTCAGGAACAGTATCCCCGATAATGTCACGGCAAACCTGGTGGCTGAACTTTGTGACTTTGTCCTCACCCATAACTATTTCACATTTGGGGACAATGTATACCTTCAAATCAGCGGCACTGCTATGGGTACCCGCATGGCCCCACAGTATGCCAACATTTTTATGGCTGACTTAGAACAACGCTTCCTCAGCTCTCATCCCCTAATGCCCCTACTCTACTTACGCTACATTGATGACATCTTCATCATCTGGACCCATGGAAAAGAAGCCCTTGAGGAATTCAACCATGATTTCAACAATTTCTATCCCACCATCAACCTCAGCCTGGACCAGTCCACACAAGAGATCCACTTCCTGGACACTATGGTGCTAATAAGCGATGGTCACATAAACACCACCCTATACCGGAAACCTACTGACCGCTATTCCTACCTACATGCCTCCAGCTTTCATCCAGACCACAACGCACGATCCATGTCTACAGCCAAACTCTACAGTACAACTGCATTTGCTCCAACCCCTCAGACAGAGACAAACACCTACAAGATCTCTATCAAGCATTCTTACAACTACAATAGCCACCTGCTGAAGTGAAGAAACAGATTGACAGAGCCAGAAGAGTACCCAGAAGTTACCTACTACAGGACAGGCCCAACAAAGAAAATAACAGAACGCCACTAGCCATCTCCTTCAGCCCCCAACTAAAACCTCTCCAACGCATCATCAAGGATCTACAACCTATCCTGAAGGATGACCCATCACTCTCACAGATCTTGGGAGACAGGCCAGTCCTTGCTTACAGACAGCCCCCCAACGTGAAGCAAATACTCACCAGCAACCACACACCACACAACAAAAACACTAACCCAGGAACCTATCCTTGCAACAAAGCCCGTTGCCAACTGTGTCCACATATCTATTCAGGGGACACCATCATAGGGCCTAATCACATCAGCCACACTATCAGAGGCTTGTTCACCTGCACATCTACCAATGTGATATATGCCATCATGTGCCAGCAATGCCCCTCTGCCGTGTACATTGGTCAAACCGGACAGTCTCTACGTAAAAGAATAAATGGACACAAATCAGATGTCAAGAATTATAACATTCAAAAACCAGTCGGAGAACACTTCAATCTCTCCGGTCACTCGATTACAGACCTAAAAGTTGCAATTCTTCAACAAAAAAGAAAAGGAGTACTTGTGGCACCTTAGACACTAACCAGTTTATTTGAGCATGAGCTTTCGTGAGCTACAGCTCACTTCATCGGATGCATAGCATATCGTGGAAACTGCAGAAGACATTATATACACACAGAGACCATGAAACAAAACTTCCTCCCACCCCACTCTCCTGCTGGTAACAGCTTATTTAAAGTGATCTTTTGCATTTGGAAAGGAAGATGATGTCTGTTTGTATCTGTACAAGTTTTTTCATGCAGTTGATAGATTTCCACTCCATGCGGCTAAATGCAGTGCCTTGCATAATGACAGGTTTCAGAGTAACAGCCGTGTTAGTCTGTATTCGTAAAAAGAAAAAAGAAAAGGAGTACTTGTGGCACCTTAGAGACTAACCAGTTTATTTGAGCATGAGCTTTCGTGAGCTACAGCTCACTTCATCGGATGCATAGCAGACAGACATCATCTTCCTTTCCAAATGCAAAAGATCACTTTAAATAAGCTGTTACCAGCAGGAGAGTGGGGTGGGAGGAAGTTTTGTTTCATGGTCTCTGTGTGTATATAATGTCTTCTGCAGTTTCCACGATATGCTATGCATCCGATGAAGTGAGCTGTAGCTCACGAAAGCTCATGCTCAAATAAACTGGTTAGTCTCTAAGGTGCCACAAGTACTCCTTTTCTTTTTTCTTTTTACGAATACAGACTAACACAGCTGTTACTCTGAAACCTGTCAAAATTCTTCAACAGAAACTCTTCAAAAACAGACTCCAACGAGAGACTGCTGAATTGGAATTAATTTGCAAACTGGATACAATTAACTTAGGCTTGAATAGAGACTGGGAGTGGAAGGGTCATTACACAAAGTAAAACTATTTCCCCATGTTTATTCCCCCACCCCATCCCCCACTGTTCCTCAGACGTTCTTGTCTACTGCTGGAAATGGCCCACCTTGATTATCACTACAAAAGGTTCCCCCCCACCCCGCTCTCCTGCTGGTAATAGCTCACCTTAAGCGATCACTCTCTGGTTGCAGTGTGTATGGTAACACCCATTGTTTCATGTTCTCTGTGTATATAAATCTCCCCACTGCATTTTCCACTGAATGCATCCGATGAAGTGAGCTGTAGCTCACGAAAGCTTA
The DNA here is from genome assembly GCF_965152275.1 of Natator depressus. Classification (NCBI taxonomy): domain Eukaryota; kingdom Metazoa; phylum Chordata; order Testudines; family Cheloniidae; genus Natator; species Natator depressus. The sequence continues at coordinate 27,041,031 of NC_134246.1, forward strand.
TGCTCAAATAAATTGGTTAGTCTCTAAGGTGCCACAAGTCCTCCTTTTCTTTTTGCGAATATGCCTCTTGTAACGTTGAATTTCTCAACGACCCCCCCACCCCCACCCCATCAGGCCACATCTACACAATGAGCCAGGGGCATGATTCCCAGTCCGGGTAGATTTACACTCGGTTGATAAGCGCTAGCGCCGGCGTAACCAGCAGTGTCGCCGCACGAGTGCCGGCCGTGGTGGAACGGCTTCGACACCAGAGTACAAACCCACCTGAACCCTTTGGGTACATAGTCAGCCGGCTAAGCAGCTGCACTGCTATTTATACGCATGCTAATTCTTGAACTAGCACGGGTATGTGTACGTGAGCCGGCAATCACACCCCTCGCGTGGAGCATGGGCATAGCCTAACTCTCCTTTCCAAGGGAAATAAGCCTAGTTTTGGCAGTCTCCATCTGCAGCTGTGCTGGGGCTGCTGAGTGCCATGGGAGGATCGCCCCAGTGAAGGGTGTGTCGCTGGGAAAGGGGTTTTTATGTCACTCCCAACCTATGGCTAGAGTAGGGGGCATCACTGGAGGGACGAGGGACGACTAGCGGTCACCGATACCCTGCTGATTCTAAGCTGCTGTAATAAGCTTTTGGGGCAGCTGGTATAATTTAAAGCAACCCTCAAGCTGCACTAAGTTATGCTGGGGAAACGGACTGGTATATAGCTGGCTCCAGAATCTGGGGGGGGGGGGTAGTACAAGGTCACCTGCCCTCCCGAGTGTCACTTAGAGTCCCTCAGCCATAACTGAGGACCATGGCCATCACATCTGAACCATGGATGATCTTCCCTTTCGCTGGACCTTTACAGGCTCTGCTAGATCATTTTTGAGGTGAGGCAACCAAGCCTGGAGACAGTGCCTGAGATCTGGCTGGACCATTGTTGTGTGGAATAGCAGGTTCTCTTTCCTAGCCAGTTTTTCCAGAGCCGTCATGAGTAGATATGAGCAACACACATACCACACGAAGGGAATCCAAAGGAGGGCAACACTCAGTACAAACTCTCCTTGCAAAAGCCCAGATCCATTCAATCTCAGTTATTTTCAGGCAGTTCCAAATAGCTGCCACAAGGTGCAATGCCAGCAGACTCAGCAATCTGGCAGGATTTTACTTTGATCCAGCAAGTGTAGGCTGGGCCAATTGCACCAAATGCCATACAAATGTCAATCAAAGGTAGGACATCTGGTACCTGGGATAACCAGGAGCTGAAATGCCATTCAAAAGACAAATTAAGTTTTAGGGGCAAAAACCCATGTAAAGGAAAAACCCTAGGAAGCCAAGACATTATGAGCCAGATGCTCAGCTGTGTAAATCAACGTAGTTCCAGTGAAGTTAATGGAGATTTGTCAATTTACAATAGATGAGGACCTGTTCCTCTCTTCAATAGTGGAGGAGGAACAGATATAACTGGGACCGTCTCTTAGCACCACCTCAGCGTGTTTTTCTGCTCAGATTACAAGTCCCCCTGCCGTCTGCAGCAAGAATGGCTGGTCCAAGGAAAACATTACTGCAGGAAACAGTAACCCTCAAAATGAAGGCTCCATTTGCACGAGCTGAGACAGGGTCCCCAGCCACCCATCAGAAAGAGCTGGCTGTCAGATTTAATGGCTGTTTTAAAATCCAAGCTGAAGACTCTCTCTGCTCCGAATTTGGATGTCACTTGTCCATGTATTTGTTCTAACTTTGCGAAACATGGATACTTGTGAACTGTGCTGTGTACAGGGATGAATAGCAAACATAGGGATGTTCCTGGGGCCTCGGAGACACATGACCACAGACTGCTTCATTGTCACTGTCTTCTGTCTCCATCGCAGTCCATGCCAGTGAGGAGGATTCTAATGTATAATGAATTCTGGGCTTAGAGACTGGTGGGTTAGATGTGCACCCAGCTGGCACTGCCACTCCTGCAGCAAGAGAGCCACTCTGTGTTTTTTTTCACAATACCTAAATCTCAGAGTGGTATGTTTCCTTCTTTCCTAGGGTCCAATCCTGTAAAGCCTGATTCATGTAATTATAGGCTTGCTAGATTTGGAGAGTCAGATCATTCTCTAGTATGAACTTGATATGGCTCCACTGACTTGGATGGTGTCCCTCGTCTCTGTTTACCAGAAGCTGGGAATGGGCCACAGGGGAGGGATCACTTGATGATGACCTGTTCTGTTCATTCCCTCTGGGGCACCTGGCATTGGCCACTGTCAGAGACAGGATACTGGGCTAGATGGACCTTTGATCTGACCCAATATGGCCATTCTTATGTTCTTATGACTTCAGGGGAGTTACACTGATTTACATCCACCAAGGATCTGACTCAGAAAGTTAAATAATGTGAGATGCTGGGCATTAGAAGTGGAATAGGGAGAACTGGCATGCCACAGACACTGTATGGTGAATGAATGAAAGTATTCAGTCACGACAACAGTAAGATATGCTTTAAGAGGAGCTTGGTATAGACACAGAGACCTGAGGAGATTGTAGCCACTCTAAGATTATAAAGTCTGACAGCCCTAGGGTTGCTATTACATCTTTTCTGAGGCAGGGACTCGCTATCTTTTCTGCAACTTGCAGTCAAAGCTTGTTGCGAAGAATTTTCTTTCCTTGGATCACTTGGTACTTCATGTAAACCATCTCAGGAGCAGTATGTCTCAGGGAAAGAAGTTCTTGCTCTGGCAGGGTTGGTTCTGGAGAGCACTTAGTAGAGCAACATCTGCGGAAAACTCTCCATTTATATTAGTGTCATCCTTCACCTTGATGAGAACTAAAAATAAAGCACTGCAATAATCAACTAGATTGACTAAGACAGATGCAGCTTTTAACATGTGTACTGTAATTAACTTATACAAGGCTAAAAGGATCCAGCTCAGCCTCTTCCCATGGCAGAGGAAATTTGGATTTCTAATAATAGGAGCTGGTAACACATGTTGAATTATAAAGTAGCAAGTTGGCTTTGGCATGGACACTCCAGATTTGTTGTGCTTCCTTTGCATCCCAACATCTGAGGGGATTTAATTTCTTAATTAATAGCAGGTTCTGCTGTTCTGCCCATAGATCCTCTTGAATCTCTCTCCTCTATTCCAAGGAAGGACATGAATTCTTCACAGATGTGTGCATTGCATTCATTTACTGTCCTGGACTCAAATGCAGACACTGGCACACCATCACATGTTGTGTTATTTGCAGTCTCCCACGCACAGTGGCTGATATCTCTGTACCAAGCCATGTACAAGCACATGCAAATACTGGCTAATTGACATATGCTGCATACACACACAAATACTGACAGAGCCACGTGCTATACTTTTATAGATGTAGCCCTACATACTGGCCTGTTATACACAGCAATATACTGTACTATTCACTATAGTTGGTCAGCAAATGGAAGACACTTTTCACAATACTTTGTTTCCATTTTCCCAGCCAATGCACCCACAGTACTATTATTGCACTACCGACTCACTGATTTTGTTTTATCTAAATTGGATTTTTTTAAAATTTAAATTAAATATAGATTCAAAAAAATAAACCTATTTAAAATTAAATTTGAAAGTATGACCTAGGTTGCCTACATTTGTCATAATCTATTAAAACATTTAAAATAAATACAAAAATATTAAGCAATACATGTTTGCTGCCAAGTTTTAAAGAAAGTCAAGCTACTTAACTAGTGGAAGTCATTGGGTAAGCACCTGGAGCCAGAGATTGTTAAAGTGCTAAATCAGTTTTTAACAGCGGTAATCTAACTTCTGCAAGTGCAAAGTTTATTCAGCTAGTTCAGTTCAATGACTAGTTCAGTCAAAGTTAAGAAACCAATTGGGTTAAGAAACCTCCTCCAACCTGTGAATAAAAACTAGGTGCGAGAGGATGAGATCTACTAGTTCTAAAATCTTGAAGGACATGATGACCAGACACAATCAGTTCAATTCATTATTTACAGATAAAATATATCCTTTGTTTAATATATCACTTAGTTTTAAATGCAAAACCTGTTAATAAATGGATACACTTTTTTCTTATGTATCCAGCACTTTTACAGTAGTTTTATTTAATAAAGCAATTAAAATGCTGTTTTTATGTCTTTTTAATTGAATTTGAATTTCCATCCAAACAGAGCTTGACACAAAATTAAACAAAACTAATAATCATCTGGTATATAAGAAATGCATCACTCACCATTTTCTAAGATAAAAAGGTAAAAATTAAGACTGTGAATAAAGGTAAATTAAGCTGTACAATTGCTTAAATAAATGTTTTTAGATATAGTGTATCCTCCTGGTTAGCAAATAGAAGCACCAAATTTAGTGTAAAGGCTACATTTATTTGCCTACAAAATGTTTTAATGGTTACCAACCAATGACAATCAACCTTCTTTTTTTCTTTAGGAAAATTATTAAAATGTCCAAATGCAAAACACCATTAAAATCAATGATTTAAATTAAGGTTTCCTGATTACTGATTGAAATCAGCAATTTAAATTGCTTTGATTTAAATCAATCTACCCTACCTGACAACTTTATCATCTTTTCTAACACCCAAGCTTGCAACCTTGGTGTTATCTTTGACCTCCCTCTATTTTCTTCCTCGTTACAACCAGGCTCTTGCTAAGTCTCATCACTTCCTATGCAGTGTCACCAAATGTTATCCTTTCTTCCCCTTCCTTACGGCCAAGATGCTGCTAACCCATGCTCTGCTAATGTCCTGTCACTGCAAGAGGTTTCTCTTTGGCCTCCCATTCTCCAAGCTCCCTTCCTGCAGTTCAGAACGCCACTGCCAAGAATTTCTTCAGTGTCCGTGGTACAATTTGCATCTCCTCTGTCTTGAGACTGCACTGGTTTCCACTCTCTCCTCAGAAAGAAACTTTCAGAGCTATCACTTTGCCACTGCCCTTATCTCTGCCTTCATCACCTCCTCTGCTCCTTCAAAACGTCTCTGATGACTTCTTTTGTTTCCTTTTCTCCTTCCCAATGTTGTGCTTTGTATATGCCACCCTGTATGTCTGTAGTTAATATACATATGCCAAGCCCCTTCACTCTGCTTCTTGATAACACTTGGAAATCCTGTCTGACCCCAGAAGCACTCAGCCAACAATCACTGAGCCTTACTCTGATTTTATTTAGATTGCCTTGCACCTGCTTCTGCAGTTACATATTGGGGTAGATTCTCAGTCAGTTCTCTACCTGGCTTCTAGTTGAGCACAAATAAAATTGACAAAGACATACTCATGCCTACACTTTGAAGGTGCAAACATCTGCTAAAAATGCCTAGATTCCAAGGCTGTAAGGGACCATTGTGATCTTCTAGTCTGACCTCATGTATAACAGAGGCCAGAGAATTTCTCCCCCCAGATTCCTAGAGTATATTAGAAAAACACCCAATCTTGATTTAAAAAATGCCAGTGATGGAGAATCCACCATGACCCTGGATACATTGTTCCAATGTTAAAATTGTCCTCACTGTTAAAAATTAGTCTTATTTCCAGTCTGAAATTGTCTGGTTTCAACTTCCAGCCATTGGATCACGTTTATCCATTCTCTGCTAGACTGAAGAGTGCATTATCAAATATTTGTTCCCCATGTAGCTACTTATAAATTGTGATCAAGTCACCCCTCAACCTTCTCTTTGTTAAATTAAATAGATTGAGCTCCTTTAATCTGTCACCGTAAGGCAGGTTTTCTAATCTTTTGTTCATTCTCATGGCTCTTCTCTGAACCCTCTCCAATTTATCAACATCCTTCTTGAATTGTTGGCACCAGAACTGGACACCATATTCCAGAAGCAGTTGCACCAGTGCCAAATACAGAGGTAAAATAACCTTTCTATTCCTTCTAGAGATTTCCATGTTGATATATCCAAGGATCCCATTAACTCTTCTGGTCACAGTGTCACACAGGAAGCTCACGTTCACGTGGTTATCTACCATGACCCCCAAATTCTCATCTCTGCAGGAGCTCTCACATGTGTCAGAATTTGCACTCACAAAACCTTTTGGCCACAATGGGTCCTGCATGCACATGTTAGACTATTTCAAGGGCACACACACAAGTGTTAATGCACTCACAAGTTTGTGCACCTGAAAAGTTTAGGCACACGTTTGGGCACATGTAACTGTATATGCTCACAAGTGAAAGCCAAGGTCTGAAAGCCTGACCTTGAAGATCTTCAAGGTGCTGTCTAAAGGTGAGCAGAGAGACAGAATTTTATCTCAGATACAATTTTCTTTTTAAATTATAATTTCTCATTTTGCCTGTTTTTACCTTATCCAAATTTAATCTGCATGATTTCCAAATATATCTGCACTGTGCAGCATTGGCCTGATTTCCCAGCTCTTCTGACAATCAGGTGCCCTCACTGGACACAAATACAAGTTAGACAGCTAGATGAACAAACAATCATTTCTGATTGCTTATGCCAATGCAAAAAATCACTAAAGCTAATCCATATCCAAATTTGTTATCAGAAGTTCGGCTCAGCTCCCACATTGACCTGTTATTTGTTATCTTTCACCTAGTATACAAATGTCATAATTACTTATGGCATAAAAAGAGTGCTTTGATTATTGATTAGACAGAGCAGATCACAGTAACTTTTCCTTCCAATATGTCAAACCAGTGGACATTTAAAACAGAAAACACCTTTGTAATGGGAGGGTAGGGCAGTCGCATAGGAGACAGGAAGACATTCTGCAAGCATGTTAATTAAATGATCCACATAGAGTTGGCTGTCCCTTTATGACTTTCCTTTCTAACTGTTGAGCCTCCTCATGAGGGCCCGTGATTTCACTTTGTTCAAATGTCACTTCAGTTCAGCTGATGCAAATCACGCTTTCTTCTTTATGCTTTAGCAGCAGGAACAGGAAAGTCATGTCTCTGAATCCTACATTAAAGAGAGTGACAAACCCATTGTGGGAGATTTGGTTACATCTCTAACTGCAGCTAACGCAAGTGTGATGCAGAGCTTGTGTAAAGCTCAGATTTGAATATCTCTGAACTATGAGGTGTTTGAAATCCAAAGCCAGAGATCCAGGTCTAAACTTTCCAGCTTGGCCAGCCTATAGCATGAGATATCTGGGATGGGCGAATCAGCTAGAATGACAGAACAATGCTGACCCCTCCACTTCAGTCTACACTTCAAAAGAAAGAAATGCTGGCCGAGTCGATCTGAAGTTAGGGTGACCAGATGTCCTAATTTTATAGGGACAGTCCCAATTTTTGGGTCTTTTTCTTATATAGTCTCCTATTACCCCCGACCCCCGTCCCGATTTTTCACATTTGCTGTCTGGTCACCCTCTCTGAAGTTAATGCTTTGCAATATACTATGCATGAGATGGTGGGGTTCAGCTACTGGCTCTGGTCCTTTCTTCCTTGAGACAGGAGGGGTTTCTTCAGAGCCCCTTGCCCTATGGCTCACCTAGAAGTAACACTGATGGTGCTAAAAGGAAGCCTCTAACCAGTCAATGATAGGTCACTATAACATAAGGGCCTGCAAGTCAGTAGAAAGGAAAAGGGCCTTTCCACAAAGGACCTCTGAAGTGCATCCATTTCTTGCTCCTCCCGTTCCCGCCCATTCATTGTTCTCATGGGTCTTTATTATTTACTCAGGTACATTGAGGATCAACCAATGCACCCAATGCCAGATTGTGGCTGTCTCTTGTACAGGTGCCCAACAAGCCTCTCCTTGAGCACCCCACTCCAGGGGCCAAGTCCCATCACTCGCCTCCACACTGGCCAGCAGCATGCTCTGACACACAGTGTGTCCCTGTGCTCCCATCCTGGCTGTGTGGCTCCTCATCACCCCTGAGGCAGGGCAGTCACTAACCGTGAGGCTCTGGCCCTTAGGGATTCATTTCAGACTCTGTTATTACACTCTGTTATTACATGCTGCACTTGCCCATCTAATAACAAAACTGGAATTTCTGCCCCTTGGGGAAATTCCAATAACTCAACATTTGTTTTCATCTCAGTCAGGACAAAACATTCCAATATCAACATTTCTTGCAGAACAAAAAGTTTTTAAAAAATGTGTATTTGGCACAATCCAAGCAAATGAAAATTTGACATTCCCGAATCAATCCATTTTATTTCAAGTCAATTCAACATTAAACTGTTTCTGCCTGTGTTCCTGCCTCATGGAGTTTTAGTTCAGATGCCTCATGCCCTCATTCTTAGTCCAAGTCTGAAAGAAACATCAAAACCAAACATTCCTCAGCCCCACAGGGTTCTGTCTTCAGCTTTCTTCCTTACAGGTGGGGTCCCAATAGCTTGTCTCACTGGCTACCCTCTTACCAAGGGCCTCTGGCAGGCCATAGCCCTCAGCCAGTTCCTAGCCTGAGTCCAGCTTCTTGCCTCACATTGGAGCAGCCTGTCTGCTCTCCTCTCCAGCCAGCCCCAACGGTGGACATCCGCTGCCAGCTTCTCAACTCTCCTCCTCTCTGGCTGCTCCTTCTCCTCAGGGCTAGTCACAGGAGACACCCCCAGTTCTTTTCCTCAGCCAGCCAGCCTGTCCCAGGGAACAACTCCTCTTAAATCCGACACCCAGGACAGGTGTAGCAGGCTGGGCTAATAACCAGGACCAATTGGCCCCAAGCCTCCTGGCCCTTAAAGGGGCAGCCAGCCCCATTATCGTCACTATCTGAGTTTGCTGTGTTGTCGTTGTGTGCATGCTTGGTGCATGATTTTCAAAGGGTCATAGTTTGATCACATCAGACCCAATTTGCATCTGAATGTGCAAAGGCTTCTCGGAGAGGGGCATGGCAGGGACATATGTCACCTTTTAATTTCTAGCCTTTTCAGCTGCAGGGGTCTTCAAACAAGGTCACGAGAATGTTATTATATTGGGAAAAGTGTATTTTTTTCCACTCTCCTCTTAATCAAAGAGAGGGACTGGTTTTGCTCAAACATTGCATTCCACAGGAATTCACCTTCAGGCAGACACCACGCCTGGAAAATTTCAGCCCCAGCGGTGAAAGTTTCAGAAAATTATGAGTGCCCCAAAACAGGAGGTTAGAATGGAAACTGTTATCAAACAGCTGTGGTTCTGACTGCTGTAGCCACCTAAACTTTGCAAGTGGCCTTCTGTACAGAAAACCTTTTAACTGATTATTCTTATCTGAACATTTTACTGTCTCAGGTCTTTAGAAAGGAGCATGCACAATTACCTATTTTACAGACTCAGGGAAGTGTGGTAATTGCACGTCCAAATGACCCGTTACACCCCTGGCTCTCTTCATGCACAAGTACAGTAAATGGGGCATGCCAACCAGGGCCCTGATCCAGTGCCCACTGCAGTCACTGCTGGGAGTCTTTCCATTGCCCGCATTGGGAGTTGGAGGAGGTACTTGGTGTGCAAATGCACCAGGCCTTTATGATAACCAGAGACACTCTGTTCTCTTGTTATAGTCTCTGCTATTAGCCGTAACCTTTGTTGAAAAGGTAACAAGGAAGCAGAGCTAAAAATGCAGAACTGACTGGAACTCAGTGGCTCAGGAACTTTTCATGCATATCTGGTGCCCCTCTCCCCCCTGCCCAACCCTGCCCACAGGTCAGCAGGAGTGTGAATAGGCCAGCCCTATCCCACCAGCACTGACTGAGTGGGCACAAGGGGATTGCTGGCCCCAGAACACAGATTAGCTAGCAGACTGGAAGAAAACTACACCCTGACTCCCTGCTGCCTGCCCACCTCCTGAATATCCCTCCAGAACAGAGTTCAGTCCCGCCCAAAGGGAACAGAGGATGGGTTGCAGGCCACTTGGTTGGCTCTGGGCTGTTCGGCAGGCACAGGATTGGAGAGAGGAAACACATGCTTTAGCCTGAGGATCTTTTGGGACTGCTGGAGGGAGCAGTCCCAAACTCACTCAGCCAGGGCCTGGCCTAGGGGATGGGCCCAAGGTGCAGGATGGGGGACTGGCTGCCGCACGGTGACCAGAAGGATGGTCACCAGGGGACACAACAGAGACGGAGTCCACCCTCTAAGCTTACGCTGCACCCAAGCACAAGTGCCCAATGCAAGGTGTAGGAGATACTGGTTTGGGACTGAGAGGCTGGGGCAGTTTGGGCACTTAATTGAGTTAGAGAGTGTTCCTCTATGATATTGCTGGGGGGGAGGGGAAGGATGGAGGCAGATGTGCAAACGCAGAAGACTTGATCCCAGCAGAGTTATCCTTTGTAGCCAGATTACAGCCAAAAGGAGCTGTACATTCAATTGAGAATCTGGCCATGTGACTTCTGTGTGATCCAAAACTCTCAACATTCAGTCAAAACCCCTCGCACTTAGTTTCATGTCAACCCCAACACAGCAAAACTGAGTTTCATGCAAAACCATAAACTATCAAAGGTTCCATTGCAAGACTGGTGAACTTTAGCAAAGCCTTTGATGAAAATGGTCTGAGATTCAAGTGTGTAATGAAACCCCAAATCAGTCAGGTTTCAGATGGTTGAAAATATGCCTCACAGCTCTGATCAAAGGTAAATTCAGCAAGGATGCCGCTTTGATACTGCACTATACCACATTCCCAGGCATTTTCAAAGCTATGCCCAGGGATTTAGCTCAGCAACTCATGTTAGGAGTGATGCAGCTAAACTGAGCAACGCTTTGGGGGAGGTGACATGAAGAGGTCATATTTTCGGACCATGCTACATTTCTCCAGAGGCCACTTTGTAATTCCACAGCCTTCACATCAAAGTTCAAAAAGCAGTGTGAACCTAAATGCATGAGGGGAGGGAATAGCTACCTGTTATGTAATGATTTCAAATATTCTTTTCTGTGGTTTCACTCAACAAGCCGTAATAAAAGGTGCCACCAGAATTATTGCTTCTCCTAAGTACAGCCTTTTCTCAGAGGGAAAACCTGAGTATATTTTGGGGAAGAAAAGGTGTCCATGCTGTGCAATTGGCTGTTGACCCACATTCCAGCTGCCAGCTCCAAGGGCAGCTGTAGCACAGATGGTAGCAGCCTCGATTGCCCAATTCCAAAGGTTATCTGTAGAGTGGAGCAAGGAGCTGATTGTTTTTGGTTCGGGGGCAAACCCGAACAGCCAGAAAAGAAAACTCAGTGTGTTTTGAACTGAAACTGTTTTTTCTCGCTGAAACTAAACTACGGAAGACGATTGTTTGGGCTGAACGAAATGTTTTGAACGTCGTTTCAAATTGACGGTTTGTTTCAGAATGTTGTTTTGAAACAACGTCAAACCAGTTTGCTTTGAAAACGTGAAAACTTTTCGACAATTCCATTCCCCCCCGCAGTTTTTGCAGCCCAAACTATTTGCTGAATTTGAACAAATAGTTTTGGTGCCCTAACAAAATTATTTTTTGGCAAATTTACTATTTGCCAAAAGTTAAAAAAAATGCGCCCAGATGTAGTTATTTGCATTTTCCAGCACATCACTTTAAGTCACCATCTGAACTAAACCAGAGGATGGCTGTCTCTGAAACACTGCACTCAGTAGCTAGCCCCCGGTCCCCAATAACCAAATACTGATATCTCATTTTTTCCCTTTCTAAGTCCATCTCCTCCCCATCTTGGATCCAGCAATGAAGTAATCATGGCACTGAATTTGTGACATGTAGATTTCCCCAGCAACAGACTGTGATGTCATCATTGGGATTGTGACTATTACATTCTACTCTGTGTAGGTTCTTACTCCAGGACTTTGGCTGCACTGTAGGAACAAAAAGAAGAGGTGAACACAGGAAGCACAAAGCATTGTCAAAAAGAAAAAGGAAATACTGTATTTTTTCAAAGCTCACTAAATGTCAAAGACCCCTTTAAAGGGGCTTTCACCTGATACAGGGAGAAAGCATTGTCTAGTGGGGGATGGTGTTGTGGGTAATGAACTGGACTGTGACTCAGGAGATGGATAAAATTCCTGGCTCTGCTGCTGATTGGCCTTGGGCAAATTATTTCATCTTTCTCTGTGCCTCAGTTTCTCCATCAGTGAAATGGAGATAATGATGCTGATTTCCTTTTGTAAAGAGCTTTGAGATCCACAGATGAACAGCACTGTATATGAGGTAGGTATTATTAATTATTATTATTATTACTACATTACAGGCTGTGAAGATAAATGTATTAATGTTTTTGGAGTGCTCTGTTATTACCGAGATGGGGAGGGAGTCACTGACATGGAAAGATAGTGGGTAAATTGCATTCCTGGGCATCACCAGATCTAGGTTCTGTTCTTGGCACTGCTGTGTTTCCCTGGGCAAAGTCCAAGAGCTCCTTGGTGGTCTAGTGGTTAGGCTTTGGCACTCTCAGCCCTGTGGCCTGGGTTTGATTCATGGTCAGGGAATGTGATTTTGACTATAACAGGGTTCAAGAAAGAACTAAATAAGTTCATGGAGGGTAGGTCCATCAATGGATAGCCAGGATGGGCTGGGATGGTGTCTCTAGGCTCTGTTTGACAGAAGCTGGGAATGGGTGACAGGGGATGGATCACTTGATGATTACCTGTTCTGTTCATACCCTCTAGGGCATCTGGCATTGGCCATTGTCGGGAGACAGGATACTGGGCTAGATGGACCTTTGGTCTGACTCAGAATGGCCATTCGTATGTTCTAAAGACACTTCATTTCTCTCTGCCTCTGTCCCCATCTCCAAGGGGAGGATACTACCACTGAGCTACCTCACATAGTTAATTACTTAATTCTTGTAAAGCATCTTGATATCCTTGGCTAGGTGGCACTGCAGAAATGCAAAGTATTATTATCACACTATCTGATGGCTGAGTCTACAATACATGGTAGGAGACGTTCTTGGACATGCCCATGGCATTCTCCTAAAACCAGCACATTTTACAAACACCCTGGCATAGTAAAATGATTCATTTTCACATCCAGTTTCCCATCAGTGCAAACAATGTATGTCTATGACAGAGCCATCAATCCAGCCATCAAAGGAACTAATGCTCTTTGCGGGAGTGGAGGGTGGTCAATGAGTTTTTAGGAAATTACACGCTTTTCTTTGAGAGGAGCATTACCTTCATGATGATTTTATAATGTTTTTACCCAAACCTTACAGTAAGTGGGTTGGTAACACTTCTTGTGAAGGCGACAGTTATATCACATCACTGCTATTTACCTGCAAAACTAGCCCCTTGCAACGGTTATATTTCATTTTAATGTCACTAGATGCACTTACACAGGAAGGCCTGCATGTGAAACACACACAGAGGACTTCAAAGGCCGCACTTTCCAAAGCCAGGCCATTCTCACGGGGGATCCACGGGAGAATCAGAGCCATACTGAGTCTTATGGTCTGTATGCTAGGGCTGTAAGCATAATAATACGAATTAATAAATCATTAATGTGGCAAAGAGCTAATTTCCAAGCAGCCAGGACTCTTTCTCAAGGGTCCTAACTACTCCTGGATCCCTTCTTGTAGGGATTTTGCTAGGAGAGGCTGCCTTAGAGCCTGTCTACTGGATTGGGCCCTGCACAAACCAGCAGGGGTGGTGCTGGTTTCCCACACCCAGAGCACTTCCCCAGGATGTGGGAGATGCTGTTTCAAATCCCCATTCTGCATGCTGTGGAGCAGGGAAGTGAACCCAGGTGAGTGCCCAGACCAGTCGCTCTCATGTCCTCCCCTAGAAGCTGTTCACTTTGGACACATCCCTAAATAGCCTTTGGAACAGGAACTTGAATGTGCGTCACCAACATCTGAGATGAGAGGCCTCAGCCCCAGGCCGTAGAGTCATTCTAGCTAGCTCTGTTGCTCTGGCCCAGTGACGAGGTGAGAATGAAGACTCTCACAGCCTTGCGTATTGCCGGATCCAGCCTTCTTTTCCTCATCAGAGTAAATAGTCACATTTCTGCCTGTTTTGCTGGAACTGAATATTTTTGGACCCTTTATGGAAACAAGTGGTTAATTATTTACAAGTCTGTCCACACTACTGTGGTTTACATGCTGAGATTTACTTGATTTGTTAAAGGATGTGGCATTTAAAAAAATATCTCGGTCATGAATCTGTCAGGAGAACTGAAAAGCTTTTTCTAAACAAAAGAAAAATACTTAAATACTTAAAAAATTGCTGAAAATCCCCAAATCAGCACTACCTTCTTTTGTTTACTGCCTTTTATCCACTTAAGTAAATCATCTGCCTGCCTTTCACTCAAAAGGTTTTGTGGTGGAGGCTGATTAACTGACTCACCTTTAAGAATTTATTAGAGACACCAGGGATGAATTTGGCCCCTCAAAAACTCTTTTGCATTTGACTGTAGTGTTTTAAGGGACTAACTGGAAGGGGCCAAGGGGCTTTCGGAAATTGCCCCTTAGCCAGTGGTCTATAAAGTAGCTCAAAAGAGAACTGAAAGGCTATGTAACTCCCAAGTTCATGGCCCTCCGCATTTCCTGCTGTAACCTGGCAGGCACAATATGGATTTCCAAAACGCACCCATCAGACCCCCTGGATTCTGACCCTGTAAGATGCAGAGAATCTCCTGGGTCCTCATCCTGCTTCCATTAAAAATCAATGGAAGTTTGGCCACCTTCTTCTATGGGAAGAGGCTCAGGCTACTTGTGAGGTGTTGAATACCCTCATGGTTCAAGCATAAGAAGTGAGCCAAGGCAGGGCACCATTCAGGCTTTACACCTTCCTCCATTTAGCCTGTACTCTCCATCAAGCACTTTCTAAAAGTAGAGTTCTTTAAGTTCCTGTACATTACCTTATCCATAAGCATACTACTAGCATACCCATACAAGGAAGCTGTCTGTCATAAGATCCCTTTTATCATATATTTGAGATAGCAAAATTAAACATAAATAAACTGCTTACATATTTAACATTCTATTACACTCCCTAAAAGACTATATCTAACTTAATAGCCACTCTTTTTTAAATTAAGTATTAACTTGGTTGGGAACGAAGATATTTTCCTCCAGGTTTCCTCTTTCATGCCTTAGTATTACATAGGGAGACCAGATATCCCGATTTTATAGGGACAGTCCTGATTTTTGGGTCTTTTTCTTATATAGTCTCCTATTACCTCCCACCCCCATCCCGATTTTTCACTCTTGCTGTCTGGTCACCCTAGTATTGTATAAAGTCCTGTGCATACCTTGCAGGCAGGTTGATGCTGAGCAAGTGCAAGTCTTTCTTATGATGACTGGAAACTGCCTGGCCCTTGGTTCATGCAGTGTTGAGAGAAGCTGTTCTGGAATCTATCAGTCACTGGTCAGCCCGTGTTCCTTTTGTGTTGTGCTGATCATGGCTCAGCACCATACATATTTCACCATCCTCCATGTTTATGTCTTGCTTTCATAGTGAGTGAATGTATTTGCAGTTTCGGTGAAATATATGACCACCCTCTGCTATGTTATATGAATGAGGATTTCTCTCTTCATTGCAAGTAGTTTGTTTCCAAAAGCAGGATTTGTCTTAAGGATAATATGACTTTGGCAATTAATTGATCTTTAAATATTCATGGTAAATAGGCCCAATGGCCTGTGATGGGATGTTAGATGGGGTGGGATCTGAGTTATTACAGAGAATTCTTTCCTGGGTATCTGGCTGGTGAGTCTTGCCCATATGCTCAGGGTTCAGCTGATCACCATATTTGGGGTTGGGAAGGAATTTTCCTCCAGGGCAGATTGGAGGCAGACCTGGAGGTTTTTCACCTTCCTCTGTAGCATGGGGCACGGGTCACTTGCTGGAGGATTCTCTGCTCCTTGAAGTCCTTAAACCAAGATTTGAGGACTTCAATAGCTCAGACATAGGTGAGAGGTTTTTCGCAGGAGTGGGTGGGTGAGATTTGGTGGCCTGCATTGTGCAGGAGGTCAGACTAGATGATCATAATGGTCCCTTCTGACCTTAGTATCTATGAATAAAAAAAGGAGACACTATCAAGTTCAAACTAGTTGTATTTCTTGGAGGTCTTTAGCGTGTCGGTCATAGTAGGCTTTGGCTTTTGAGCATCTCTCTTCATTTTTGTCTGTTACTCCTTCCACCACTGCCAGTTGCAGTAATGCTGGGGCATTCTTCTTGATGTCAACTCTTGTACTGGGCAGATATAGGTCTTTTGTCAGAATGTTTATCCATTCAAGGATAACTTGCCTTATATTTTCCTTGCTCTTTAATAGTCTTAGCAATTTTAACTGCCGATTCGGCTTTGCCATAGGACTCTCTCTGGTATAGTGGTGATTTGACATGACTGAATTCCCATTTCCAAGTATATTGCACAAACTCACTGCACGTGAACTGGGGTTCATTGCATGAATCATTTGTCCCAGGTATAGTGTCGCTACATTTGTGAGTACTCTTGTTTCAGTGAAAGCAGTGGCTTCTGTGTTGTGGATACTACCTGACATTTCAGCCTACAAACTTCTCCTTGGTATTCTGCTTGTAATTTACATTGTCCTAGTGGTATTATGACCATGCCATTTGCTTGACTGCAATTGCAGTCTCTTCGCTTGCATAATGCTGAGGAATTATTTGTAGCCTATCACATTCACTGATGCCTCAATGTCTATTTGGCATTCAATTTCCTGTTTGCTTGTGTGCTTCTACCTTGTCTTTGCCTCTGGTGCTAGTCTCAGCTTTACAGACTATTTATTTTGTCAGTTTTGCATTGCATTAATGTCCTATATATGTAAAAACCTTATCCTCTGAGTAACTGCTTGCTTCATAAATATGGTATAACATTGTTCTTTGTATTTCTTGTCTGCAAGCTTTTGCATAATGACTTCCTTTGCCACAACTATTGCATTTGACCCCATATACAATTTTCCATTATCATGTTTTTCTTCAGAGTACCCACAGGTCTTCCTTTGCATTTTGTTTATCTCTGCTTTGTATTTTCCCCCTTTGTATTTCCATGCTTTTCCGGTGCTACCTGGTGAATTCTTAGTGTCTGCTCCACTTATGATCTACATTTCGATGTGAGCTTATTCTAGATTTACTCACGTCTATAGCTCTTTGTAGAGCTAGTGTGGGCTCTGAGCATCCTCATCTGAGCTCCTGCATTTTTTGTCCCTATTACTAATCTCTCACAAATTAGTTTACCTTATGCAATTATCAAGTCTTAAGAGTCCAGCACTCTGTGCTGTTTGGCAATATACTGATCCATCATTTCTCCTGCTTCTTGATTACACTTATTGAAAAGATACCTTTCATCTGGCAGTTTTTGTGGGTTGAAAATGCTTTTGGAGTGCTTCAAGGATGTTACATGGGGCCTCCTGATCTGCTGCTGCCATATTTGGAAGCTGTTGGAGCACATGGCAGACTTTACCCATTACTCCTTATAATTGGCAGCTCTTGTTTTGCATCTCTTTTTATCCACCCCCATTGCAATTCTGTAGCTTTCCCATTGTGATTTAAAGACTGTATTATTGCTTAACCCCTCTTTGTGCACGGCAATCTGCTCAGGGGCAGGAATTTGGTACGCTGCCATGCTTGTTTTTTCTTTGTTTGGGTTTCTTGCAATATTCTTAGTTTCCTATTTCACCAGCTCATCTCTGACCATGTTCAGTGTTTAAGCAGAAAATGAGAAAAAGCTATAACAGTGTAACATTCAGGCCTTATTTCTTCCTCCATTTTTCCTGTATTCCCCATGAAGCATTTCCTGAAAGTAGAGCCCACTATGGACTTCACCCTATACATACTCCTACCATAGCGTCCCGTATTGGAAATCTATGTATTATAACACTTCATTTCTCATTGAATGGCACTCACTGTGCATGACGGATCTCTTTCTGAGTTTATGATCGTACTCTGGAGTCTAGGATACACAATTTGCTCATCAATGTCAGCCTTAAATAGAAATGAAGCAAAAGTAATTTAGAGGGTAGGCAGAAGCCATTGGCCTCCAAATTACAAATAATACACATGCAGAGAACTAAAGTTGAAGTCTTTTCTTCTTCATTGTATGCCACCTGTAACAGCTGATGAACTTACTAACATCTGTCACAGCATTTTCCTTACACTCTACACCACTTTGAGTGTTAGTGACCCTGCACTCTGGCATTGGAAACACAAAGTCCCTGAACTCCCGTTTTGGCAGGTAAAAAGCCTTTTAGTTCCCCTTGAAGTTGCTTTTGTAATGAGCAGGTGTGATCAGATACTGCAAAAAATACACCCACACACAAAAACCACAGGGTTAGTTTTTGCAGAAACCGCCTTACAATGAAACAATTTAATAGAAAATACTCTGTAAAATCTCTGGATAATAAAAGCCGATATCTGGAAGTTGAAATGAAACAAGTTCAACTAGAAATAAGGTTCAGAATTTAGGAATGAGGGCAACGAACCACTGGGAAAGTTTTCCAAGGGGGGAGGGAATATCAAGTGTGGATATCCTTCTAAACCATGCACTAGTTCAATCCCAAGTCATTGGCCTTGATTCAGGAATCAATGGGTCAAGTTCTATGGCTTGAGTCTTGCTGGAGGTCAGACTAGATGACCATAATGATCCCTTTTGGCCAGGGGTGGCCAACCTGAGCCTGAGAAGGAGCCAGAATTTACCAATGAACATTGCCAAAGAGCCACAGCAATACATCAGCAGCCCCCCAACCGCTACCCCCCTCCAGCCTCCAGTGCCTCCTGCCCCCTGGCAGCCCCGCCAATCAGCACCTCCCCCTCCCTCCCTGCGCCTCCCGCCCACCACAATCAGTTGTTTTGCAGTGCGCAGCAGGCTCTAGTGGGGAGTGGGGAGGAGCGAGGCCATGGCAGGCTCGGGGGAAGGGCCAGGGGCCTTGGGGGAAGGGGTGGAGTGGTGGCAGAACCTGGGGCAGAGCAGGGGATTGAGCAGTGAGCACCCCACAGCACATTGGAAAGTTAGCATCTGTACCTCCAGCCTCGGAGCCAGCACCTATGCAAGGAGCTGCATATTAACCTTTGAAGAGCCGCAAATTTGGCCTTCAAATCTATTAATCGAAAGCAACGAATCAGATATAGATGCTGCATCCCAGAACTCTGGGCCATATTCACTGAGGCTGGTGAAAGGAGGAATAAACAGCAGCTTCCTGTGCCAGTTAGGTTCCCTCACTCATGGGAGGTCAGTAATCTCTCTGCCACTGCCCCATCCATCCTCAGTGAGGTTTCCACTGTTGGGCAGAGTGGCAGGACATCTTTAGCTGGTGACTATTCTTCAGAGGAGCCTCACCAGCTGAGCCTACTGTAGTAGACCAGTGCATTCCCCCAGACACCTTGCTCATGAACCCACCTAACTGGTACTGTGCTGGGTCCCTAAGGCTCCTTGGCTGGGGAGAAGTTATGAAAACTTTCTGTTGCAAAATCCCTGCAGAAATCTCCTCCCTCCTGCAACACCCACCACAGATGGCTTCAGCCAGGGTCTGTGCCAGCAAAAGCCTCCCTGTAAAACCTGGGCTGAATTTAGCCCTTTTGCTAAAGTTCAGGGAATGGATAAACTGCTGCAAACAAGCCAAGCCAAGAGCTGTCAAGTTAATGGAATGCAGACTCTGTCGCACTGTGCGAAGCTGGTGGATGACTGCATGGGTCAGGAGACAGGAGACATGGGTCAAATCCAGCTCAAGTCAATAAAGGTTCAGCTCTGCAAGGTGCCTCCTAAGAGATGCTCAGGGCCCTCAAAACCAGTGAGGCTACTCAACACCTCCCAGGATGCACCCAACAGAAATAAGGTCTTACGAGCCTAATTTAGTGCCCGTTGTAGTCAGTGGAAAGACTCCGATTGGCTGACTTCACTGAGTCTCTACTTGCTAAAGGTCATTGCCACATGATGGCTGTTTGGGGACTTCAGTGAAATGAACTGGTGGCTGTAAATTCCCCTCAGTACATTCCTTAGTGGTGCTCTCAGTCCATTTTTTGCCACTTTAACTTTAAATATAAGCCACCACCTACACAGCTGGCCCCTTGTGGTATTGCTAGTCCTGGACCTCTCTGCTGAGTGGCCCCATCTCATTCCCAAGAGATGGGATCTCCAGGTAATGGCTCAGACGCATTGGTGGCACAGTCTGTGAGGGAAGCTCTTTCTGCCACCGTCCCTGTGATAAGTACTCCATGGGTGAACAGGGCGTTATAACACCAGTCTTCGCAGCTGCTTGTCTAAGTCATGATCAGGATGTGGTCAGCCTGACCCAGTGGTCAGAGCAGGAGTCAGATACCAGCAGATCAGAGTCTGAGATGTGCCAGAGGACAAACTGCCTGCCAGGTGTCAGGAGACAGACAAGGGCAGGTTACCAGATCAGAGTCAGGCAGTAGGAGCAGGTAGTGCAAGAGAAGCAGTGCCAAGGAGGGAAAACCCAGTTTCATGGACAGCTTCCTGCTCCTGAGCTTGATTTAAATAGAAGCAGGGAGTCAGTCAGGACCCTAGAATTCCATCAATCAGATCCCAGCGCTGGAGTCCTCTGTTGGACTTGTGCTTCTAATTCTGGTAGCAGGTCACTAGGTGGCACATTGCACCTTACTGGCTCCTAAGCGCCCAGTGGACAAGGCTTCAAAACCCATGGTCCCTGATAAACTAGCACTAAATTCCCTTAAAAATATGCTGGCTATTGCTTTCAGCCAATCAAGGACTACGTCATCACAGTGTTATCTAATCAGGCCTCTCACTGCTATTATGTCCAGTCAACAGCGATACCATGGTCATATTAGTTCCCCATCACTCTCTGGATCCCCATGTTTTCTTCCTTCATGGTTCCGTTATTTGGGAGCCTTCACTGACCAGATATAGGAGACAGACGTGGCAGCCGGACAGACTGATATGTCCTTTTGTCTTCCACAGTCGCAGAGTCCATCAGACCAACCAGCAGGCAAGTTCAAAAGGCAGATAGCTGTGCTAGCTGAAATAGCGTCACAAACACATCTCCTCAAATTGGGGAACATTCATGACTCAGGTCGGATGAATGACTTAATCTGTAAGTATAAATAAATATCCTCTCATAAACCACCATGTACTTCTGTTTCAGATGAGTGGAAAATAAAGTTCATTTTTTCCCCATTCCTGAGGGCTCATTCTCCTCTCACTCACACTAACATAGATCGGGAGTAACTCCAATGAAGTCAGTGGAGTTAGACTGGTGTTAAACTGGTTTCAGACAGAAGGGAATCAGGTGCCTAGACTTTGCAAGGATGGACTGCCTAAACCTTCACCCTAACCTCTCTTTCCTTTCTTCTCTAGGGTGTTGGAGTGAAGTAAACTCAAGTGTTTCTTTGCATTCCAAAGTCCGCCAAACTCTTTGGTACATACTCTTCCATTCCCATGTTAAATAGAAACATGAACCTTACATCACCAGTTTGATCTTACACAAAGTCTGCTGCCTCTGTCCCATCATTTGTTTCAAAGGGGGATTGGGCAAAGCATCCAAAGTCAGGGGAAAAAAAGAAAAAAAGAAAGTGCTGGCCTCTAAAGGTGAAATCAATTCCTGTTAGTATTCAGTGCAGTAGGATAGAAGCAATTCCATTTGCTCTGTTTTAAATGCCATTGGATGTCACCCTCTGCAGAAACTGATATTTCCACTTTCAGCCTATTGATTTCCCATTAAATCAATAGTTTAGGGTGAATTCTCCTATAGATCCATAGATCTCAGTAGGACAGATACAGCAATTTCCTGCATATCCTTGGGACATTTTACTGAATTAAATTTAAGTATCTTTGGGGTAATTGTATTAAATGCAAAGTTTACATATTATTTTGGACTGGGATTGTAGACAGCCCTGGGAGACAGCTGTGACAGGTGTAAGACCTGGAAGTTCAAAGACATATTAAAAATGTGCCAGACAAGAATAGACTTTTGGGACAATAAGTGTTAAGTGGAGTTCCTGCAAATCCCCACCTCTGGTTCTGAAAACACCCACCCTGAGAAGAGGGTGATTGTTGATTACCTGTTCTTGGAGACGGCAGGTCAAAGGCCTGAGCTGTATAAAACAAAAACAGGTGAACTGCTCTCTTCTAAATGAACTTGTAACCACAGGGAAAACCCAGTTGTGGGTTTTGAAGGGCTGACTCCTGCCAGAGCCTGAGGGTGGAGTTGGGGTGATCTCTAGTAAGCTTTTTAGCATGTGTGTAGGCTCTTGTAGTTTCCAGTTTGTTTCCTCTGTAATACTTTCCCCTTAAGAATAAAACGTGCTTGCTTAGAAAGAGCTGTGTGGTAACTGGTAACTGCTGACAATTACACTGTACATAGCCTTCGTAGAGAAAGCAAAGTGCAAACACTGGCCAATTTAGCCAGTCTGTCTTGCTGGAAACATCACAGTGTAGGCAAGGAACTGTACATCCTGGATAAACCTTGGTCAGGAGGGAGTGAGACACAGGTCTCTGCCCAAGAGAGATGATGACGGGGCCAGAAACCAGGAGGTGCCCTTAAGGGACAACAGATGGGGAATACAGGTGCAGTTACCATTAAACTGTGACACTCAGTGCTATAGCAGCAGCCACTTCTCAGATCAGCTGCTCAAAAGGAGTGTATAGGAGAAGGCTGAAAAATGCAACTGGGGATCTGTGGGATTCTCCCACATCAGAATGTGTGTTATGCTGTATCACACTGATAATACTTGACAACAGTATAGCACCTCCCATCCAAAGATCACAAACCAAAACCTTATAAATGACACATACAGCGTTCACGCAACTCATCAGTGCAGCCACCGCCACAGTGGAACACAGATAGCAAGTCTACTCAAGATGAACAAGAATATTACAGCCAATTGAAATTACAGAGGGAATTTAGGGTAGGCCAGATATAGTTATCTAAACCGAAATCTGGCCAGGACCCCAAGGCTAACATCTCCATTGACAGTGTCATGGGATTTTTAATTACCACCACTGTACAGGACCTCAATTTTATGTCTCCTCTGAAAAATAGCATTAGAAGTACTGTGAATCCTAATACTTTGCTGGAGCATTGGTCAGTATTAATTCTGAGAGAAGAGCACCCCCTACTGAATCACCAATGCCACATCTTGCAACACCAATGTTTTTTCTTCTGAGTAACCATCCAGACCAACTCTAGAGTTGCTTAGATCATGAGATTTGGAGTGAGTTCCATCTGTGGAGATGCTAAGGCCCTTTCTGATGTCCTGTGGCTAATGTACCTCACCACTTGCTTTACTGAGGGTATATTCAGGTGAGCAAATTATTCCAGTCTTTCAGCAGAAGAAGATGTGGAGCCAGGAAATTGTCTAGCTACATACACCTTAATATTTATTCAGCATCTGCTAATGTAACTCCATTAATTTCAATGGACACAATGACAGCTAGTTATAAAGTACCACAAAAAAACAGCATGACACTTTAACAAGCCAAGCAGCCTGGCTAGGCAGCAGCAGCGTTGCAGAAGCAGGTAGACAGAAGAGGAGAAAAGTGTGATTTTTTTCCCCCCTTGATGATTGTGGTGGTCAGTGATTACGCCATGCTTAAGGTGCTTGCAAGAGATCTGCTTTATTGTGTGTCTGGTTCCAGCTGTCTGTGCGTAACAAGAGCTTCACAGCACCCCACCCAGACTGTCTGGGAAGCTCAGCCCTTAAAGGCACAATCATCCATAGCACAATTGTGACTGTGTAGACTATTGCTTATGAGGTAGCTGAGGCAACAGCAATGGAGAGATGCTGCCCTAGGTGGGAACAGCACAATGTAGGAATGGGAAACAAAAGAAAGAAATGGACCGTTTTCAAAAATCTAGTAGCATTTAATGGAGAATAAGAATCTTCCTTTATGCTTCTTGAACCATCCAGTACAATTCAATAGAGAATGAAATCCTTGCTATAACATTCAATAGGATAATTCAGAAAGCCTAGAGAAAGGTGGTTATTCTCCATTAAGTTCTGTAGGTTTTTAGAGTAAATTCCACAGAACTCAGAAGTTCTTAAAGTCTTCATAGACTAAGGCCAGAAGGGACCATCATGATCATCTAGTCTGACCTCCTGCACATCGCAGGTCACAGAACCTCACCCATCCAGTCCTGTAATAGGCCCCTAACCTTTAAATCCTGATTTAAAGACTTAAGGTTACAGAGAATCCACCATTTACTCTAATTTAAACCAGCAAGTGATGCTACATACTTATGAAAAGGTCCTGTCAACTTTAATGATAGGAAATAAAAGGAAAGTTGTGATGATTAGTCAATACAGATAAATGTTTACTAAGTCTGTGTTTGTGTTTGAGAGAGACAATGCATGTTGATCTAGCAGAACCATATGATAATGGATTGGATTTCCTTTTCCCCATTGGCTGGGTGGCAGGTGGGTGTGGTCTGGGAGGGGCTGGCTGGGGAAAGGGAAGTGTAGCCCTGTTTTTTTGGGGAGTGGGGCGGGGAAGAGAACAGGCGCTGTTGTGTGAAGGCTCTGGTCTGGTTGCATTAAAGTGGGTTGGCTTTTCAGACAATGTAGTCTTGCCTTATACCTTTTGATACATCTGATGCTATGGCAGGCTGCACTTGCCATGCTCAGCTGACATCCTCCCCTGTATTGTGCCCATCAGTTCATTTCCTCTCAGCACCTTTTGTTTTCTAAAAGCCATCTGCCAGCGAAACATATCTAGCTTTTCTGCAAATGTGGAATTCCCTTCACAGAATCACAGGGGTAGAAGGGACCCACAAGGGTCATCTACTTTAACCCCTGGCCAAGATGCAGGACTTGTTCTATTTAAACCAGCCAAGACAGATGCTCTCCAGCCTCCTTTTGAAAACCTCCAGTGAAGGAGCTTCCACAACCTCCCTAGGCATCTGTTCCATTGTCCGACTGTTCTTACAGGTAGGAGGCTTTTCCTGAGATTCAATCTAAATCTGCTATGCTGTAGTTTGAACCTATTGCCTCTTGTCCTGCCCTCTGTGGCAAGAGAGAACAAATTTTCCCCATCTTTTTTTATGGCAGCTTTTCAAGTATTTGAAGACCACTGTCATATCTCCCCTTAATCTCCTCTTTTCCAAACTAAACAGACCCAGTTCCTTCAGCCTTTGCTTATATGACTTGCATTCCTTCCCTTTGATCATCTTTGTCACTCACCTCTGAATCCTTTCCATTTCTCTACCTCCTTTCTATATATTGGTGAGGCCTAACCAGCACTGAGTAGAGCAGTACTGTCACTTCCTGCGACTTGCAGGCTATGCCTCTGTTAACGCAACGTCAACTTTCATTTGCTTTTTTTTTCCCAACAGCATCACATTGCTGACTAATATTGAGGTTGTGATCCACCGCAACTCCCAGATCCTTCTCAACTGAGCTGCTGCCAAGCCAGTTATGCCCCCATTCTGTATTTGTGGATGTGTTTTTCTTCCCTAAGTGTAGCACTTAACATTTGTTTTTGTTGAATTTCATTTTGTTGTCTATAAACCTGTTGTCCAATTTATCAGGATCCCTGTGAATTTTAGCTCTATCCTCAAAAGTGTTGGTAACCCACTCCTCCAGCTTTGTGTCATCTGCATATTTGATCAGGATGCTCTCTATTCCTATATCCAGGTCATTAATAAAGATGTTAAGTGACACCAGACCCAGAACAGATCTCTATGGAAAACCCCACTTGAGACCTCCCTCCAATCCAACATCATTCCATTAATAGTTACTCTTTGTCTGCGGTTGTTTAACCAATTCTCTATCCACTTAATGGTCGTTCCACCGAGCCCGCATTTCTCCAGCTTACTTGTCAGAATGCCATGTGGGACTCTCTCAAAAACCTTGTTGAAGTCCATGTATATTATGTCTACTGCATTTCCCCTATTCATCAAATCAGCTACCCGGCCAAAGAAGAAAAGGAGTACTTGTGGCACCTTAGCGATGCATCCGATGAAGTGAGCTGTAGGTCACGAAAGCTCATGCTCAAATAAATTGGTTAGTCTCTAAGGTGCCACAAGTCCTCCTTTTCTTTTTGCAAATACAGACTAACACGGCTGCTACTCTGAAACCTGTGAAAGAAGGAAATCAAGATAGTTTGGCATGATTTGTTCTTAGTAAATCCATGCTGGCTGCTAGTGATCACCCCTTCATCCTCCAGGTAGTCACAAACTGAATGTTTCATATATTTCTCTAGTAGCTTCCCAGGTCAGGCTGACTGGTCTATAGTTCCCTGGCTTCTCCTCCTCCTCCCTTTCCCCCCTTTTAAAGATGGCACTACGTTAACTCTTCTCCAGTCTTCTGGGACCTCTCTGTAATCCATGAGTTAGCAATTATTATTGTCAGAGGCTCTAAGATTTCTTCGGCTAATTCCTTCAGTACCCTGGGGTGAATAGCATCCGTCCCTGCTGATTTGAATTCATTCAAATTGGTTAGAAGATCTCTGAGGTGTTCTTTACTTATCCCAATCGGCATCTCTTCCCCTTTATTGTCTGAGGTAACTTCACTAGTTGTCCAGTCACACGTTATATTTTGTGAGAAGACTGAAGCAAAGTAGGCATTGAGCAGCATTGCCTTCCTATCATCTTCCGTTACCAGCTCACCTTCTCCACTGAGCAGCAAACCCACACCCTCCCTGATCTTTCTTTTTTGTCTGATCTATTTGAGGAACCCCTCCTTGTTGCCTCTAACATTCCTTGCCAGCTGTAACTCATTCTTTGCCTTGGCTTTCCTGATTTTGTCCCTGCATGCACCTGCTCTCCCCCCAACTTTAAACAATACCAGCAGTGGCCTGAGCCCCGGGATGGCATTTCTAAAGGATGGCCCTGCTCACTAGCTAAACTTTTCAAATGTGTGAGTCTTCTGGGTAATAAATGCATACTTTGGGGGGTTCACCTGGGGAAAGTCTTTACCTTTGTCTGCCTCTCTTTCCTGATTGCGGCCCCACTGCCTGGCTACAGCCCCATGATAGAGAGGCCGGATCCTGTTTGACCAGGACATGTGGGCTGGCAGCTAAGATACAGGTGATACAGTGGAACTACTATTCAGCTACTGAGGCACAGAGCCCCTGGGAGGAGGAGGAGGTGTCCTCCGAGGACTGAAATGGCGGTTGAGGAGTGACTGAATAAGGCATGTGAGTCATGCTCCCTTACACTGACTACAGGGCAAGAGGGAGGCATAGAAATCTCTATGATGGATTTTGGCCACACTGGGAGCCCCCTATGGTGGATTGCACGTCCTGTTGCCAGTGATGTTGGCATAGCAGTGAGAAGCAGGCACACCACACCTGTGACCCTGCCCCTGGCCTCTTTCTGGTGGTGAAGCAGCCATGTGCAGGCTATGCTTTTCCTCACATGCCTTCATTTTTTCAAAGTATTGGGTGAATAATCTCGGTGGATAATTCCTGGCTCGTGGATAATATGAGGATTCAAAATTCGAGCTGAGTAGAGGGAAGTTTTGATCGGATGCATAGAGTCATGTGCTACTGTTTCTGTTCCATGACTGGATAGGTGTTTCTTAGAGTCAGGTATTTCCAGTGCAAACGCTAAAGGCTGTGTGTTCAACATCTGTTTCCTGCCACTATTTGCTTAAAATTAATTAATTCCCACCTGTTCTTCCCTCCAAAGCCAAACAACGGGGAGCAAAAACAGCCCACGTGAACCCAACTTTTATTTGACCAGACATTTGGTGAAATGTCTCTTTGAAGTAGTTGCCCAGCTCTTGCACTGAATCTGTACAGTGCAATTCCAGTTTAGCAACCCCAGTTTCTCCAGACAGCTAAGAAACAACAGAACTACCAGTGTGCCATGGGGGTAAATAGGGAAGTGCACAGAGGAGCTTGCTCAAAGAGGAGTGCAAGTGCAGGCTTTAGGCCTAGTTTACACTAGAAGCACGGCAGCGCTGCATCGGGTGAAGATGCTCTATGTCGGCAGGAGAGAGCTCTCCCGTTGGTATAACAACTCCACCTCCGTGAAAGGCGGTAGCTATGTCGGCAGAAGACGCTCTCCCATCAACATAGCACTGTCCACTCCAGCACTTAGGTTAGTGTAACTTATGCCACTCAGGGGTATGGTTTATTCACCCCCTGATCAATGTAAATTATACCAAAGTAAGCTCTAATGTAGACAAGCTCTTAGTCTTTCACAGCTCCTTGTCTCCTCCCAGTGTGTTACAGGCAAAGTTGTATACAGCTTTCTGCTGCCCTGGTCTCCCAAACTACTGGGAACATGCAAGGAAATCTCTCCTAAAGGGAGGATGGAGCCCTTTGTGGGGGCACTTGTCTGTGGCAGTTAAAGGTGAGCCAAAAAGCCTTGAAAAGTTCAAGAGCTCAGCTCAGTGACAGAATCCCTGGGGGCCTGAAGAATTGCAAATAAAACATTTTAAAGTTATTTTTGCCTTTGCTGACCTATTGTTAGTGCTGTTGCAAGGGAACTGGCAGACTGCACAGCTTTGGTTTTAGCTTGTAACAAGCTTTCCAGTTTCCCTATAAATGCATTACATTTTCACCTGGATTTTAGAGTTTAATTTCTCACAGAATTTGTGACCCCCTTGTCCATTGTGGTCCAGGGCCAACGAGTGGTTTTGCTTGTAGTCCTTCCCTGCATGAAAAATTGTTCTTGGCTGAATTTCATTTGTAAATGCTAGAATTGGGGGACTACGGTGAACATGTATGCCTGAATATTCTTTTGAATGAACTCCCTATGTTCCTTGAGCTGGGATTTAGAGCCTCTTTCATTCACTTTTTGCAATCATTTGTCCAACTGAGTTTTTATTCATAATGTTGGTGGAAATCAAAAGTGTCAGGAATACTCATGCAAATATTTGCACTGGGTGAGTGAGCGCAGCCATCTTGAAAACTCTGTGGGTTGGTGAGTCAGAAGTTCATCCAAACAGGGAACAGAATCAATACCATGTGACTTAGAAGACCAATCACACAGCAGTGTTGTTGAATTGCAAGTCTCCAGTTAGTTTGCACAATGCGTTCATCAAACTATTGTGAACTGCCAACAAACGAGTGAAAATCTTGGTCCATGGGCAATTCAGATTTACCAGAAAAATTCTTTATTGCAGATTGTACTCACATAGTTCTCGGAAGTCTAATTCAAAGTCTGAGGAGTGCAGTGTAAGTGTTAGCTACTCAGTTTAACAAGAAATAATAGCTTACATCTATATAGTGCCTTTCTTCCCCTAATGCTTTGCACACTATACATATATACAACACTTCACCATGCAGCCACTGCTGGGGTAGATTGGAACAGCTGTTTAACAGCACACAGTGACATTACACAACATGTTAAGACAGGAAGAGACGAGTACATACCGTCTAGTTGAACCGGTGGAATTTGGGTGGTCAGAACATAATGGCTCAGACTGAAATTTGGCCAGAAGGCCTTTAGGAAACGTCTCATTGGATCTTTAATAACCACAGGTGGATGGGATCACAGTTTAATATTTCATCCAAAAGGAGGATGCTCCCAGGGTGCCTCCTAACATCCTGCTGGGGGACCAGAGTCACCAATTACATTGCCAGCACAACTTCCTGTAGACCCTGGATTTTCCTTGGAGGTGTCCCATCCAGGTGCCCATCCATTTTTAGCCTGTGAAATCAGTGAGCTTGCAGGTATAGTTGCAAGCGCTGACACTACTGAGCTGTGCCCCTCTTGGAGCACTATTACATGTTCAAGTTGGAAAGGTTTAGCCCCTCTCTCATTTTCCTACAGAATCCAGAGATGGCCTGAGAGGGGAACACTCTATTTCCTTTACACCCACAGGAAGCAAATCCTGAGCATCCCCTTCATCTGGGAATTTCCCTCTCCCCACTCTTCCACAAGAGACCCACTGTGCTAGGCACTGCATAGACACATAGTAAACGCCTCTGCTCCAAAGAGCTGACAGATTAACTAGCCAAGAAGGACAAAGGATGGGAGGTACTCTCACTTCTCTGGGCTTTGTAAGCATCCCCACATGGGCCAAATTGATAAAATAATTGATTAAGCACCAGGTGATTAACCAGTTAACAAGGTGATTCAGCTTGTCTGTTGAGGACAGTAAAAAAGCCAGACAGGAAGAGACAGGATGGGTGAAGAGAAGCCCGGGATGCAGGTAGGTGAGCATGCTCACTTGCTCGCTCTCTCTCTCTCCCCTCTCCCTCCCCCTCCCCCACCTCTGCTGTCCAGGGAGATGGTAAAAGGCTTATGCCGTGGGGAAGGAGCACATGGTGTTGAACTTGCCACTGGGGCACATGAGGGCTGTTTGCAGCAAGGAGTGCAGGGTGAGGGAACCCTGGCACGTTACACAGGGGAAGCGACCTTCCCAAGGACATGCAGTAGATTGGTAGCTGAGCAGGGAATAGAAGCTGACTCCCAGGCCAGTGCCCTGTGCACTGAACCAGACTGCCTCTTACAAGCAGCACAGATTCTTTAGGGAGCACTACAAAAAGACTTAAAAAAATAAAACGGAGAAGCCTCCTTAAGCGATAGGATCTCCCTCCACGCCGGACTCTGAAATGATTTTTATAGCACATGTCTGAAGTCCTGATATCTTCTAGTCACCTTTAAATTTTTTAATCCAGTAACATGCTTAATCCAGAGGTTAAACCGCTAGACATCATTTGGGGAATTATACAATTTATTCTTGATTTGTTTCCATTGTGGTAACAATGCCTAGAGTTAAGGTTACCCAACACATTCTAAGGCTATGTCTATACTACAGACCTTACAGTGGCACAGCTGTAAGGTCTCCCGTGTATCCACTTTATGTTGATGGGAGAGAGCTCTTCTGTCAGCATAATTAAACCACCCCCAATGAGCAGCTATGAGCGTCTGAGCGTCTCCCACCGACATAGTGCTGTCCACACAGGCGCTTTTGTTGGTGAAAGTTATGTCGGTCAGGGGTGTGGTTTTTTTCACATCCCTGACTGACAAAAGTTTTACCAACAGAACTGCTCGTGTAGATATAGCTAAGACTCTTTTCACTTGTTTATACATATTCCAGACTTCAACTGTTTGGGCTGCAATTTTCCATGCTCGGAGTCTACCTCCGGCTGAATGCGTTCGTTTGTTTTGTTTGACAGATTCAGCTAAAATGGTCTCGCTGTTTCTGAGAACGAAATGTGGGGAAAATACATTGTTTTGCCCATGTTCAAAAAAAATTCATACAGCAAGAGCAGGACTGGGCCTCTTCGGTGCACAAGTTACCTACTCTGGGACATGCCATACTTGGTCATACAAAATGTACTTGGGAGAATCAATGCCCAGGAAACTCCATGAGGTTTATCCTGTGGAATTTCCTCTGGAACCTTAGATGGCTGTGAAGCAGGCAGGGGACATGAGCCTGAGCGTCCCTCAAGAGCTCTTCCTTCAGCCTCATGAATCCCAGAGCTTTCACCTTCCTTTGCTGCCTCCCTGTCCCCTGGTAGCACAGCTCCGACAGGAGTTGGGTTGCCATTGGCTGCCTCCCTGATGGCTGGAGAATAGGGGATTACATGGCAGAAAGGCCCTGATTCAGGAAAGTATTCCTATTCAGGAAAGCACTGACAGTAAGCATGTTTTTGTTTTCTGCATAGGCATAAATGTAAGCATGTGCTTAAGTGTTCTCTGGAGCCAGGTGAGGTCAAAACTTGGACCACAGTTGGTACAGTGATTTGGGATTCTCCAGAGGGAAAGGCAAAATGGAAAGATATGTTGTCATAACCATAAGAGTAGCCTAAAATTCCTCCTTCCTCCGTAAGGGGTTAAGAAGCTCAAATAACCTGGTTGGCACCTGACCAAAGGAACCAATGGGGACAAAAGATACTTTCAAATGGGGGTGGGAGAACGAGGATTTGTTTTGGGTTCTTTGTTTCTGTGTTCGTTCGCTCTTGGGACTAAGAGGGACCGGACATCAATCCATGTCCCCCAAACCATTCTGAACCAGTCTCTCATATTACAGAAATTGTAAGTACAGCCAGGCAAGGCGTATTAGTTTATCTTTGTTTTCTCAACTTGTGAATTTTCCCTTTGCTGGAGGGAGGTTTATCCCTGTTTTGTTGTAACTTTGAAACTAAGGCTAGAGGGGGTTCCTCTGTGTTTTGTGCGTCTTTTGTTACACTGTAAAGTTATCTTCCAACCTGATTTTACAGAGGGGATTTTTACCTTCTCTTTTTTTTAAATAAAATTCTTCTTTTAAGAACTGATTTTTTTTTTTTAGTGTCCAAAGATCCAGGGATTTGGGTCTGTGTTCACTTTGTATCCAATTGGTTAGGATATTATTCTCAAGCCTCCCCAGGAAAGGGGGTGTAAGGGCTTGGGGGGGGATATTTTGGGGGAACAGGAACTCCAAGTGGTCCTTTCCCTGATTCTTTGTCTAAATCTCTTGGTGGTGGCAGCATACTGTTCAAGGACAAGGTGGAATTTGTGCCTTGGGAAAATTTTTAACCTAAGCTGGTAAAAATAAGCTTAGGGGGTCTTGCATGCAGGTCCCCACATCTATACCCCAGAGTTCAGAGTGGGGAAGGAATCCTGACATATGTATTATTACTGAGTCTCATAACTATGCCTGGCTCAGGTCCCTGCTTAGAAGTGCTGACAATCTAGCACTTTGGTTCCTTAAAACCACTTTCCTTTCTTCCCTGCTAAGCTTTATTTTTAGCCTTGTTACAGTGCAAGCACAAGAGTAGCCACATAACAATCTTACAATGTAGGATCTTTTTGCCAACTGATTTCTCAGCAGCCTCTGATAGTGCATTAGGTGCCTGAGAAGTGTTATTTGACTCCAAGTGGCTGGGTCGTGGTCTTACAGGGACAGGGAATAGGGCAGATGTTTTGCAGTATATCATCAGCTGTTGCTAAAGTGCTAGCATGAGTCCCTCACCAGCCATATGCTCTGAGCAGCCATCAGGCCCTGGCTTCCATGCTTTTGATAAGGGTCACTGCAGTGTCTTGGAAGTAAAACTGTCTGTGACTGACATACTTTGCTTGAGCTGTCAGCACAGCATGTTATTTCTGTGCTAAAACGGAGATGTAATATGCCTAATGCAGTCAGGCTGATTTGCTGTTTGTGCTGCTAGCCTAAAAGGTAACCCCAGTAAATGTATTAGGTTAAAAAAAAGAGACAGACTTCTAAAAACATGTGCTTGAATAAAGATGGGCAAACAGGTATGTTCTGCTCAAAACCACAAACTCACTTGGATGGTATTTCTGATCCTCTCTATTTGTTTCCCCATCAACCTTTGTGCAAATGGCGTTTTTTTGCTCACAAGAGAATTCATAGCCAAGGAAGCAAACCAGTGTTAATGGAAATGACAAGGAAGTCTTCCAAATACTCATGCATCCATATGCATGAAGTTTCGCATCAGAAACATTCGAGCATCTCATTGATTTCCCTCATTTTACTAACTTTTTAGGCAGCCAGTCTGGGAGAGAGAACACAGTACCACATGATTAACCTGAACAATTGCACCCCACAGGTAATGAATAGCTAATAGCCAAAGGGAATAAGCTGCTGACAAATCCTAGGCTCAGAGCTGTTTATCTAGAGCGTTTGAACACTTCTGAATACAGAACAAATTCATAAAAAGTGTGAAAGGTGAAATCCTTGCCCTACAGCAGTCAATATTATAATACCCCATTATAATACCCGTCTCTTCATGCATATAGAAGAACGGACTCACCACTGGCATGCTCCCTTGAGGCCGAGCTGGTAGCTATTTCCTCTCTAGTGCCCCGTGCCATCGGTGACTCTCATTCTGTGGTGGTCTCTCTTCTTACAACTCGGCTCTCCAACTGGTCAGGTTTTAGTTCCACCCCTTCCAGGGTAACAGCAAGTCCAACACCTTGTCCTTGGCCTCACCTCTTACACTCTTCTCCCAGGGCTTTATCTCATCCTTATGTCAGGGGGGCCTTCATGCCACTTTCCCAGTGTTAGCAGGGGAGCCCAGGCCCATCCACTACTCTGGGTTCCAGTCCAGGGACCACAGAATAAGCAGGCAAGGTCTGTTCTATCAGACCCCTTGACACTGCCTTTCTCCGGACCGTTTTGTGGACTCCTTTAGCGAGCAACCCTTCTCAGAGCTTTTCCCTAGAGGTCTAGTTCCTGCCCTTGTATCAGGGTCAGCTACAGGGGTTCACTCCAGTCTTGTACCTTCCAGGTATCCTACACAGCTTCCTCCTCATCCTGCAGCAGCTTTTTTCTTTCCCTCTCCTCTCTGTGTCTGTTTAATCTTTAATACCAAGAGAGGGGACTGTATAGTTCTTTCCTCTCTCCCTGCACCACATTCCTCTCATTACAGCACTACCCAGCTCCTTCCCAGGTGGGCTTCATCTTTAATTAAGCACCCTTCCTCACCCCTGCCACCAGGTGGGTTAATTGGTCTCTCAGGCCCACATTAACCTTTTCACCACCTATGTGGGGTAACATAGGTGCTGGAACTAGCGGTGCGGGGGGTGGGGTGGGGTGCTGCTGCACCCCCTGGCTTGAAGTGGTTTCCATTATATACAGGGCCTACCATTTGGTTCAATGGCTCTGACAGTACAGATTGTTCCAGCATCCCTTTGGGGTAGACATCCCATCACAGTATATAATTTGCCAACAGCGAAACAGGGCTTAATTTGTTGGATAAATGACTAGCTACAACTAGTATGCAGCGTGCAGAATGCTCCTAAATAACCTGGTTAACCTTGTGCCTGGCACAGTGGGGCTCTGATCTCATTGGGGCCGCAGAGGACTCCAGTAATAGGAATAATAGGGGAGGAGGAGAAGGCATAGGGGGCATTCAGTGTATTTGTAAATTACTTGTTCTTTAAACATTTTCCTCCAGGTCCCAGCCCTGACCTGGATCAGTGATTCCCACTTTGCAGACTTCCCAGCTACCCATCGTGTTGTGTTCAGTGCTGATCGTCACGGCAGGAGGAATGAGGTAAGCCATGAGTTTTTTGTGAGTTAATGATTTCGAGTGGCTTTTCAATTTCTTTTTTACTGTTTATTTTAAACCTCGCGACATATCAAGCAAGTAGATGAAAAACACGGCACAATCACAGTGTAGTGCAAACAGGATTGACACGAGTCCAGTATTCCAGCGTCTATAGCAGGACTCTCTGTTGTGCTGGGTGTGCTGCTGTCTAGTTGAATATCTCTAGCCCACTTCATTGTGTTCTGGAAAGGATGTGATCCTGCCCAAACCTACTGGATTGAGAGTTAAAGTCCAAGGGCCAGATCCTCAGCTAATATAAAACAGCATAGCTCCACTGACTTCAACAGAGGTATACCGATTTCCACCAGTGAGGCTGTGACCCAAGTGTTAAATAAAAGACAGGTGCTCAATGGACCTCCATAGCCAATAAGAATAGGGCGCTTCTCTTTATTTGCTTAATTTTTTCCTAGAAAAATCTTGTTGCTGCTTTTGACTAAAACAGAAATTTTCTTTGAACATTTTCATTTTTGTCAAAATTTTTCAGTTTCTCTACAAAAACTAGAAATGAAAAACCAAACACGTTCAGGCAGTGGTAAAAAGTTTCATTTTTTGAATTTGTAACAAGTACTTTATATGACACATCTGGCCTTTCTGCTAATGAATGGCCTCTGTGGCAGATTCTGACTTCCTGACCTGTATTGGTCATTCAAAATCATTCCCCGAATAATTTCTTCAAACAATTTTTTGCTTTTTGATTCTTCCTGAACAATTCATTGTGAGTATTCAAAACTGTTTCATTTTGAACGGACACTTACAGCAGGTCACATGTTACTGTTTCTGTTCCCTGATTGGTTAGACCGTCATTCTCATTCTCAGGTCTATGAGTTCAAAATTCACTTTCTGCAAATGTTCAGTATTAATGGCTTAAAATGCATTGTTCTTGCTTGTAAACTTGTTCTCAGAATACAAATGCAAAAGGGGCATTGTAACAGGCTAGCTGGCCCACTAAATGAAACTGGGTTCGGCACTCTCATTCCCCTCCAGGTGCTCCCAATTGGACCAGCTGAGGAAGCGGGGCAGCCCTGGGGACTATAAAAAGTCAGTCAGGAGTCAAGCAGGAGATAAGAGTTGACTGAGGTGGAAGGTGGTTCCTGGAAGAATGTTGAAGGTGGCAGAGCAGAGAGAGGGATTTGCTGGTTGGTGTCCCTGAATCAGGGCCAGGAGGCTGCAGGCAGAAAAAGCAAAGGCAAAGGGCGATGTGTGCTGGCTCTAAGCCAGATAGCTGGAGCAAAGGGCTTGAGAGTGCTGAAGGGAGGGGGTGCAGTGGAGGGGCTTACCCACTGATATCTCCCCGCTGCAGAGCGGACCCAGGGGAACAGTGAGAGGGCAGGAGAGTGAGTGATGTTCCTAGGAGAGAGGCTGTAGGAGTTCCTGCTGTGAAGAGTGGGATTGCACCCCAAAAAGAGAGGCTGGGGTGGCTGTCATGGAAGAGGATGGAGAAGAGTTCAGCTGTAATGGAAACACTGAGGTCTGGTGAGAAGAAGGACTATATGCACTGGGGCATATGGACTATGTTTTGGGACTCTTGTTACAGACTCTTTGCACAAGGTGTCTGTAATAAACTGCCCCCCAGGAGGGGTATTGTCTAAGTAAGAGCCTGAAATGGAGTCTTTTGGGCCACCCAAGATGGAGACTGAGACAACGGGCCACTTGCAGTGTTTCCCTGGGGCCATGAGGGGGGCACCTGGATAGAGGCCACTTCTTTACAGGCATGAACAAGGTGAGTGAATTCAGCGAATTGAACGAGGTGAATATTCATGATGATGTTTTTGAGGCGTTTGCCTGGCTCTGTTTGTGATACCTGCAGGCGACTGGCCCCTTTCTCTGTGATGCACTGGGAAACAGAATCACCATCAGGTAGGAACAAATTGACGGTGGGTGGAGTGCTGCCACCTTTTGGTTAACCAATTTAGAAATAGTGCCTTATCAATCATGGAAGTTTTGTTTTCACAAGATATTTAATAATAATAGTTTCACCATAGTTAGAGCCTCTTCTTTCTTCCTCCTCCTATGTGTGGCCCCTCCATCTTTGTTCGTTCTTCTGTCTGTAGTTTTAGTCAGGAAGTGGTGTTTTGTTGTGGTTTAATAATGAGGTTACTATGGAATTATTGTACAGTGCCCCAAGAGCCTAGGGAAAGGGCTGCTTTATAAATGAAGTAATATTAACAGTGATTTAACAGTCACTGCGCTTGCAATGAGAGAGGACCTGGGGCTTGAGCCAGTTAAGCGGTTTCATTGAGGTGGGAAGATTAGCTGGCTCTGATGCTTGGTGGACACAGCCTGCCTATTTACCGGAACCTCGTAGTTAGAACATGGATATGGTTCCTCTTAACATGCTCCGCAACACGCAGTGTGGTTAGACAGTTATGGCTGAACCAACATGAAGTCCAGCTCCGAAAGAGCCGAACAGACTGCACCAATATATTGGAGATGTACGAACCCTCTCATTGGGAACAGAAAGGTCTATCCAGAGAGGCTGACTGTGAGGCCTTAGCATGCTTCTGGGAACCGCAGGCCATCACACCTGCGAAGGAGCTCTCAGCCCTTCCTGTTTCTGAGGCAGATAAAGCACGTTCCAAGCAGTCTGGCACACAGGAGTCTTTTTGCACATCATCTCAAAAGCAAGGTTTTGTCTGCTGTGAATAGTAAAGATCCCCTTTCATGAGGACAGCAGTCTGCCCCAGGATCCTGGGCCAACATTTTCCAGTCTTGTTGTTGTTAAACTGAAATGCACCCACCTCGGGACTGGAGCGAACAACACCACCAGTGGTATCAGACCTTAAGAGCTACCTGGTAGCATATGGGCCATTTGTGTTATACTGTGGGTTTTATTCTATTGTGCATTTTAATTGTTGTAAGCATCCAGGCAAAACCCCATGAGCAATCACTGGTATTTCCTTGGCATGGAAGCAGAATGATGTCTAATGTCTATTGCAGCATTCTGGAGCTGCTAGCAAAGGCATATGTCCTTCATGGACCAGGAAGCAGCATCTCAGAGCTTCCCTAAGGGCTTGTCTACACTTACAGCGCTGCAGATTGCCATATTTGGGGTCGGGAAGGAATTTTCCTCCAGGGCAGATTGGAAGAGGCCCTGCAGGTTTTTCGCCTTCCTCTGTAGCATGGGGCACAGGGCACTTGCTGGAGGATTCTCTGGTCCTTGAAGTCTTTAAACCACGATTTGAGGACTTCAATAGCTCAGACATAGGTGAGAGGTTTATCGCAGGAGTGGGTGGGTGAGATTCTGTGGCCTGCGTTGTGCAGGAGGTCAGACTAGATCATAATGGTCCCTTCTGACTTTAATATCTATGAATCTACTTAGTGAAGATGCTACCTATGCCAATAGGAGGGCTTCTCCCGTCGGCATAGATACTCCATCTCCCCAAGAGGTAGTAGCTATGTCAATGGGAGAAGCTCTCCCACCGACAAAGTGCTCTTTATACTGGGGGTTAGTTCAGTGTAACTACATTGCTCACCCACACCCCTCAGTGATGTAGTTATACCAACATAGCTTTGTAGTGTAGACCAGGGCTAAATCAGCACCTGTGGAAACATCTCTTGTGCTGGGCCAGGTGCTGTCTGTGATTTACAACCTATATATATATATATTCTACTCTGAAGAATGTATTCCTACTTATTATTGAGGTGCATTGTATTAAGCAGGAAAGCATCAAACTTCAGTGCTTTGCGGAGAACTAAAGGGTGTCTTAAATTTTTAAACACCGTTTCCAATATTGGTCATGAAGAGAATATTTGACTCAGCAGGAAAACTACCCACTTTCTTTCCTGTGTGGATTTTGGCTTCTATCAGATGGTTAAGTTGTATCATAATTTTATTGTATAGCACATTCAGGGCTGAATTCTGCAACCCTTCCTCCCACTGAATACATCAACTCCAAGAGTAGTTCTGTTGACTTCAGTGAGGCTACTCAAGTGAGTAAGGGCTTCAGAATCCGGCCCTGTGGTGAATATCACACATGCAGCCTGTGAGTCACAGGATATTGTAATTACCTTTTCAAGATACCTTAGGAAATCAGCATGTTTTCTTCCATCCCAGAAATAAAAGCAAGAGAACTATTTGAGTGAGTAACCAAGAGGAAGCTACAGAGGAAATTTAAATGATGCGCAAAATACAAGATGTCGAGGTTTGACATTTATCCTAACTTGTAAGAAGACATCTAATAACTCATAAGTGAATGTAAATGTCAGATCACTCCTAAAACGTTATGCATTCTCTATCACCCCAGATAATAAATGATTATGAATGTCCCAGTGCATAAAACACCAACAAAACAAAAGTGAAGCATGAAATTAAATGAAAGAAGCAAAGCAGAAAATAATGATGATGCTACTGTTCCCTACATTTATAAAGTTCCTCTCATGTAGAAGGCTCCTGAAGCACTTTGCACATCATGGCTCAGGTCCTCGCTTGCTGGCTCCAATGGAATTACATTGATTTACACTTACTGAAAATCTGGCGTGTGCGCTCTCTCTAATATCTCTTCTTGCAGCTGTTGGCACATGGGAGCTATTGTTTCAGACTCCCTGCAGACGGAGGCATGCACCACTGCATCAATTCCATTCAGGCCACTTTTTGAAAATTTTCTTTGAAGTTGCAAGGGCTAGAGACTTACTTTCTGTAATGAAAGCTTTTGGTATAATCCTATGACTCCAGGAGCTGGTGCCTGTATGCCTGCCTTCATGTGTCCCTGGCCCTGACAGATGACTGATTCTCAGCTGGTGATGGAGAGTGTCTGGAGAACAACGTTCCATGTTAAGCAGTTTAAGGAATCCCTGTGGTTTTCACTTTTCTATCAAGCCAGCCACATCTTGAGTTTCCAGGCAGCAGCCTAGCAGTAATGACTCAGACTTGCACAGCAGTTGGTGTGTGTGTGTGAACCTTGAGCATCCCCCCCCGTTAATGTTTATTAAGTTGATGTGGATTCAGTTTATCACGGCATCAGGGCAAGGCCAGGGACTGAGGACACTGCAGGAACAGCTGAGGTGATGGGAGATGGATAGGCGCACACAGAGACAAACAGGGAATGCAGATCTTTTGGCTTAATTAATATTCATCTTAATAGTTGGATCAAGACTGTCTCCGGGTTCAAACACAAACCTGGTAGACAGGGAAGCTAGGGGCTAGAGTCCCAAAGAGCCTTGGGCGGTGTGACCCTGAGCGTTGCCACTTCTGGTGTGGGGCTCGCGCAGTCTCTTCCACTGAATTTGTTCTACTGGGGATAAATAAAGAGAGAGTGTTTGGAGCAGGGTGAGTGGGTCCTGGTCTCCCACATCCAGAGTGAGTTCGCTAACACCAGGCTAAAGTCGTTCCTCCCTCCCACTCTGTGGTCCAGCAGTTCTTTCGTTATTTATCCACAGTGGAACGGTTCCAACAGAAGGGACTGCGGGAGCCCCACACCAGAATTCTCACAGCCCAGTGGCTAGGGATTCCAGTTTAAATCCACCCCCCCAACCCCCCCCCCACACACACACACTAGGTAGAATGGGGAATTGGACTGGAGGTCTCCCACATCTCAGCTGAGTACCCTACCACTGGGCTAAAACGCTGCTGCTGTTGTGTGTAAGCTTGTCTAGAGGGGCCCGCTTGGGTAGGTGAGGTCTGAATGTGCTACTGGATTGGGCCGTGCAGGTGAGTTAGGTGGAGGGACACCTCTCTTCCCCTGGTGTGTACGTCTCTTGGATGCTTAGGCAGCAGGACATCTGGTCCAGGGCTGCAGTGTGTGTGCTCAGAGGCAGAAACATAAGTGCCTAGGGAAGTTTTAGTGCAAAAACTTAGGTGCTGAGCAAGTTTAGGCACCTGCAGGTTTGGGGGAGGGGGAGAAGTGAACCCTGGTGGGGCCTGATTCTGGGATTTAGGCACCTAAAGTGGCAGCAGCCTAAATCCTTTTATGAATCGAGCCTGGGGCTCCTTGGTGGCTCCAAATTTTGGGTGGGGCCTTGTAACTTGTCTGAGCTTTGTACTCGGGGCACCTCTGAAAATGCCCCTTAGTGCTGTGCAGTGACTGACAGCCTATTCAAAACCACTGTGCTGGAGGCCATTCTTGGCACGTGCACTATCCCCATGTGCACTGTAGAGTCTGGGGTCAGCAAGGCACAGCGGCTCTTCTGGTAGGGACAGCATCATTCAGTAGCTGTGACCAGGGCTTGGAATTGGGGTGAAGACACATCCTGTTACTCCGAGTTGCTCACCGGGGAGACCCGCCACTGGTTCCGTCCCCAGCTCTCCTGCTTGACCTTGGAAAAGTCACGACCTCTTTGTTCCTCAGTCGCCCGAGCTGAAAAATGGGGATAATGGAACTTTTGCCACACAGGGTATTATGAGGCTGTCTGTAGTTATCATTTGCAGAATGGCTTGTGGCCCTCTGCTGGCAGGCACTGCAGAACAGCCAAGTGTTGTGTTTCATTATTACTCCTAGGCACCATCCGTTGTCATTGCCTCCTGACTTGCTGGGATACACTGAGGTCACCGTGAGGACTGAACACAGGACCAGGAGCCAAAATCTCCCTGCTATTCCACAGACTCCTCCCAGAGGAAGTTACTTATCCTCTGCATATCAATTTCCCCACTGAGTGAAAGGACTTGTCAGCACATGCAATTATCCTTGATTAACCATCCCTGATTAACTTCAGGTGTGGACACCCTTACTCTGGAGTTAATCAGGGATAACTCCACATGTAGACAAGCCCTTACTGTTTAAGTGCTTTGAAGATTGAGAGCTCTGTATCAAGTATGCCCATTCACCTTAATGAGATCTGTAATTGCTGCTATATCCAAGACCCATAACAGTGAGTGTCAAGGTTACAGTGCCAACTGCACCTCTGTCCCCTCACTGGCAGGGCTGGATTAAGGCACGGGCTTTAGGGGCTGAAGCCCAGGGCCCCAGCTCAAGGGAGGTTCTGCAAAAATAAATCGCAGGCGGCGATCTCCAGGCTGCCAAAAGGGGCACTCAGGCAGGCTGCCTGCATGCTGTGGCCCCACGCCGCACCCAGAAGTGGCTGGCTGCTGGCACATCTCTGCGGTCCCTGGCAAGGGGAGGAGGAAAGTGGCTCCGTGTGCTGCCCCCAGCACCATCCCCGCAGCTCCCATTGGCTGGTTCCTGGCCAATGGGAGCTACAGGGGTGGCACTTGCGGGTGCGGGCAGCACATGGAGACCCGCTGCCCCCCCTCTCCCCAGGGACCGCAGAGACGTGCTAGCAGCCAGCTGACTCCAGGAGTGGTGTGGGGCTATGGCAGGCAGGCAAAGTGCCTCCTGGCCGGAGCCTGCATCTCGCACCCCCTCCTCCACCCCAACCCCCTGCCCCAGGTCAGAATCTGCTCCTGCACCCAAACTCCCTCCCAGACCCTGCACCCCCTCCTGCACCCCAATCCTCTGTCCCAGCCCCCTCCTACACCAAACTCCCTCCCAGGAAAAAGACTTGTATACAGGAGCCTCGCAAAATCTAATAGCCCCGGGCCCACAGGAGAGTTAATCTGGCCCTGCTCACGGGTCTCTCTGAATGCACCTTTTCAGGTATCAGGCCTCATGCCTTCCCCTCTCCTGGATGGGATGACACAATTCTCCTGGGACCAGGCCCTGGGCTGCAGGGCCTGTGTATAAACTGTGCTCACCCAACAGCTCCACCTGGGTTCAAGAACTGTGGTTCTTCCCTTTGGGGAATTTGTGACCAGTGGTGTACAGAGCGACCAGGCAGCCTTCTTAAACCAAAAGTGTTGTTGTTTAATTTGACAGTAAGAACAAAGCATTTAAAAAGTAGGATTTTAAAACAACAGATTTCATGCATGCTGTTTTACCCAGAGCCTACCTATTCTGTGAGGCTAGGCCTGCCTAGGTCATCTTCAGCCATCCCATTGCATGCCTGCATCTTAGTGTGCTTCCCCAGACGAACTCCTGAACAGCTGCTCCCCTGTTAAGACACAGAGTCCCATATAATCCAGGCAGAGCCCCTTTGTTCTTGTTGGTTCCTGGGGTTTTGCCCTTCTGGTGAGCTCAGCAGGAGGTTGACCCAGAAGCCTTGGAGCCAAGGGTTCTGCCATTGTACCGTAACAGCCCTCATGTGTTTGCTGCGGGTGGCTTATCTTGAGCTATTCTTCCTCCTTCCTGCTTGTTTTCCATACAACTCACTGTAAACTAACCCAATATATTTAATACAGTAAACCTCCCAATAAGCAGGTCAATACACCGTGGTCATGAATTAATGACCGAGCAGCTCCACATCCATCACAGTGAGCCAGTAACACCTTAATATATTCATGCATTATTTATTCTTATGATTTATTTGGACTTAGCTGGAACTTTACAGACCAAACAACTTTGTTGAAAAATGGCCTTTTTTGAAAACAAAGTTCATGACACAACAACAACAAAAAATCTTTACTTGACATTTTTCAACAGAATCATTAAACAACTAAGTAGCCTGCTGTTGGGGGGAGAGGGGATTGGTCTTCTTCCTGTTTGGGCTTCTGCTGACATTGCCAGATCTTTCTACTCTTGGTTTGCGTTCAGTTGTTGTGGTTCTCTGTGTGTTCTATTTTCTCCCCCGCCCCTTTTTTTGGGTGTAGTTGGCCATTCAACTTTTCATTTTGTGCATGTGGATGCCTATTCACTCATTTGTCATCACCCCTTTCTTCTGTTTGTCTGTCTGGTCGTTCTCTTTGGAGGGTTCTGGTTGGGGGACCAGTTGTGTGTCCAATTTTGATTAGTCGTGTTAGTCATGTGACTGTTCCTGCTGACGTATGATACCTTTATAAATAATGTAGAGAGCAGTTATCTGTACAGGATGATGCATTCTAAATATACCATCAATTCTTTAACAGTCATGACAATTTTGCTCATTCAAAGTAAAAACAAAACAAAAAACCCCCAAAACTCAACTTCAAAAATGACTCGTTGCACAAATGAAAACAAACAAATGTTGCATTAAAAATTCTAGGGGAAATTTTGAAAATAAAAAAAAAATTGGCCTGTTTCAAGAGTTAAAGAAACAAAAACAATATTGAAATTTTAGCAAGTTTTTCTACCTCTGGTTTTGACCAGCTCTACTATTATTATTGTAAGGATCAGGAGCAAGTGACCCCCCCCACCCCTTTTTTAAAGGGATTTTCTACATCATGGGGAGACTTTTTTGAAAGACCCCAAGGGGTGACCATCTTCTGTTGCCTCTCATGGGGAGCGAGGTGCCTACGTACTGTTTTCACCTTTGAAAATCTCCCCATACATATTGAATTGAGCATTTCATTCATGGCAGGTGTAACTGGGTTAAGCCAACCCCAAGGACCTCCATGGGTGATGATTCGCCAGATGTTTCAGAAAACATGTACTTCCTGATGTGCACTGCACTGAACCATATGCTTTTGGAGCCTCTCTCTTAAGGGTCGCTTGCCAATGAGGTCTAAGAATTGATGGTATATTTAGAATGCATCATCCTGTATGGATACCTTTATAAATAATGTACAGAGCAGTTATCGCACATCAGCAGTCGCTGCAAAGGCAGTTACTCTGTTTCCAGGTGTGCTCACCTTCTGCTATCTATCACCAGCTAAGCGGGGAGCCAGAGATAGTTAGGTGTTTTCCCCTCATAACTAATTATGGGGGTTGGATGGGCGCTGTAGGGTCATCTTGTAATGAACTCTGTGTAGTGGCCTGAGGGGGTGCTATCAGAGTGAGCCATGTGTGGAGCTGACCTGGCTGAGTCTTCCTCCTATGGTGCTGTGTGTAAGTAGGAATCCCAGCAGAGCCCAGCAGTGCCATGCTGAGTGTGGTCTGTGTTAAGCCATGCTCATAATACCCAGCTCCATGGGACAATGGGGATGCCTTACGGCTTGCCTCCCACTGCCTCTGGCCCCACAAGATTGCTTTTAACATGAGTAGGATAATCTATCACCACCTGTGATTGCTTGGACAGTGGGCCCCACCGCTCTTTGCCCTTTCCTAAGTCTGTCGTTCTCAGGAGGCATTTCCCCCTTCTGTCTTTCTTTCTCCCCAGCCCCAACTCCCAAGGTCCCCTCCTGTCTGCCAAGGCTACCCCCTCTCCCTGTCAGCCCTGTGTGCTTCCTTTGCTTAGAGCCACCAGAACGCACCCTCTTTTTGCTCCCTTCTCCCTGTGCTTCAAGGGAGAGAGGCC
Source organism: Natator depressus (assembly GCF_965152275.1). NCBI lineage: Eukaryota > Metazoa > Chordata > Testudines > Cheloniidae > Natator > Natator depressus. The sequence continues at coordinate 27,085,877 of NC_134246.1, forward strand.
AGTGTTTCTACCAGTGGGTACTGCTCTCTCCCTCATCCTTAGTCCCCCAGCTTTGCAGAGAGACAGAGTTAAGTGGGACCAGATGGAGCCCAAAGGCACAGTTTCTTGCCCAGTGACAGCAAGGGGAGTGGCCCCTATGTTGGGGAGGGAAGGGAAGACTGCGAAAATCCCGCTGGGTGGTTGGCCAGAAGCCCAGAGGTGAGGCAGTGAGACCAGAGGGTTGGAGGAATGAGAAGAAAGCCAGAGCCTGGGGTCACAATTCGCAAGTGCCTAGTGATGCTGGGTGCCTCCATTTTGGAGACCCAACTTGAAACACGGTAAAGAACCAGGGGCCAGAGTTTCAAACGTGATTAGCATGCATGGTGACTGAGATCATTTAAAAATCTGCCCATAAGCCCCACAATGGGGGCTGGGCATTACTGGTGGCCTGTGATATGCTATGCAGGAGAATAACTGGTGGTCCCTTTTGGCCTATGACTCTATAACAACAGGAGCTGGTGTGCGCTGAGCTCTTGTGGAAAAAACGGGCCCCCTAGAGTCCATGTTCTCTGCTTCATACCACCAGAAAGGCCTTATTTTGGTGCCTGAATGGGAGCTGAGCTCTTCTGAAAATCTACCCTTTAGGTAACCAGAGAACAGCCTTATGGAAAAATCCTATGGCATTTAATGGACTTATACTCCTTTCTATAGGCTTTCTTAACCATCCTGTCGAATTCTACAGCAGGGATACAATTTTCTATTAAATCATGTAGGTTCGTAGCATCATTTGTATAGAAGCCTACTGGTTACAAACCTATTACATTCTACAGAGCTTTGCCATGAAGACAGAAGCTGAGTGAATAATTCACAATGAATAATATATACGACTAACAGATTCTTTTACTGCTCACAATTTCCTACAGTTTATTCATTTTCCTACTTCATTTGAATATCTCTTCAAATGTTTTTCTCTGTGGATTGACTGACTGCAAACAGTGGTCAAAATTTGAGCTAAGTCACATGATCGGATTTCTGTTCCCTGGTTGAATTAGAATGCAGGGGCTTCCAACAGAAACTATTGCAAACTTAGGGTGGGATTTTCAAAATCTCTCTGTTGCTAGAGTTAGGCCAATGCTGAGTGCTTGGAAAATCTCTCCCATAAATATTGAGTCCATGAATATTCGTCCATGTTACTTTGAAATGTGTTGAAAGGAGCATTTTATGTTTGTCTGAGGGCTTGTCTACATGGGAGAGCTGTACCAAATATCCTGCTGTAGTTAAACCAGTGAAGTTATACTGGTATAGCACCCCAGGTGGACACGCTATTCGGGAGTCAGAGTGGCTTTTTTGGTTTAGTTTAAACCCCTTCCCAAGAGATATAAACTAAACTGGAAAAAAAATCCTTATTCTGTAATAAGCATATACATGTGGAGAATTATATCCGTGTAATTATATCCATTTAAATTCACATGTTGGCTTATAGTGGTATCATTTTCCAATGCAGATAAGCCCTGAGACAGCATGCTGACCTTTGAAATCTATTAGTCCATCTCTCTTCATCACAGGAAGATCATTTTCAGAGTTTGCCATTTGTACCAGTTGATGACAAGAGAGAACTAACATAGGCACCAACTCCGTGGATGCTCCAGCCCTGGAGTACCCATGGGAATAATACAGCGGCTGCTTAGTACACACCAGTAGCCAGCTCCCACCACTCTCTCAGTGCCCCTCGCCCACCCCAATCAGCTGTTCCGTGGTGTGCAGGAGGCGCTAGGGGTGGGTGGGGGAGGAGCGGGGATGGAGCGCACTTGGGGGAGGGGGAAGGGGAAGAAGTGGGTGGAAAGAGGCGGGGTGTGAAGGGGCAAGGGTGGAGCTTTAGGGGAAGGGGTAGAGTGGGGGCAGGGCTTGGGGCTGAGCAGGGGTTGAGCATCCCTGGGGAAAGGAGGAAGACGGCGGCACCTGTGATAACTCATGAAGAAAACTTGCATGGAAACCTCAGGGCAGATATCAGTGTTTAAAAACAGTGACGACGGTATGTACTACATCATTCACAGTGAAACAGGTAACCCTCAGAATAAAGTAAATGCACTTTGTTGTTGGGCTGTTATAAATGCTTAATAAATCATTCACAACAAACAAATTTATTATATATGAGGAGATAAATATTAGATAGCTATTTAAAAAGCCTTCAAGGAAAACCTAAAAATCAAGTACATTATAACATAAGTGGTGGTGGTTGGCCAATAGATCTAGTCAAATTATTCATTATTGGATCATATTTATTGCAAGATAGCCATTTTGGACTTTTTTTGGGAAAATCATTAATGAGCTAGTCCTGATTTCTATAAAATTATTAGGGCTGTAAAATGATTTTAAAAATTAATTGCGATTAATCACAGTTTTAATCACACTGGTAACAAATATAATACCAACTGTAATTTATTATAAATATTGTGGATGTTTTTCTACATTTTCAAATATATTGATTTTAATTACAACACAATACAAAGTGTACAGTGCTCACTTCAAATTATTTTTTATTACAAATATTTGCAGTGTAAAAAAAGATAAACAAAAGAAATAGTATGAAAGCATGTCCTCAGGAATGGTGGCTGAAGCATGATGGGGCATACGAATGTTTGGCATATCTGGCATGTAAATACCTTGCACCACTGGCTACAAAAGTGACATGTGAACGCCTGTTCTCACTTTCAGGTGACATAAATAAGAAGTAGGCAGCATTATCTCCCATAAATGTAAACAAACTCGTTTGTCTGAGCGATTGGCTGAACAAGAAGTAGGACTGAGTGGACTTGTGGGCTCTAAAGTTCTACATTGTTTTGTTTTTGAGTACAGTTGCATAACAAAAAAAATCTACATTTGTAAGTTGCACTTGCATGAGGTGAATTGAAAAATACTATTTCTTTTATCATTTTTACAGGGCAAATATTTGTAATAAAAATATATAGTGAGCACTGTACACTGTGTTGTAATTGAAATTAATATATTTTAAAATGTAGAAAAACATCTAAAATATTTATAATACATTTCAATTGGTATTCTATTATTATTTAACAGTGTGATTAAAACTGCAATTTATTGCGATTTTTTTTTTTAAAATCACGTTTGGTTTTTTTAGTTAATCACATGAGTTAACTGAAACTTAATGGACAACCCCAAAAATTATTGGTCACCCACAGAGCTGGTTGCAGATTTTCCATCAAAACTGTTTTCTGATGGAAAACTCAATTTTCCATAAAACATTTTTTTCATGCAAAGTGAAATCTTGACTTTTCTTTGGGGGGTGGGGGCACCTGTACCTGAGATGTTCCTGTTTTTTTCAGTTTTCAAACGTGCCCACTCCCCCCCCCCCCCAAAGCCACTGTGGTACCTTGTGAAAGTTGTAGTTCAGGGGCTCATTTCCCCATTCTCTTGTCTGGGTCAGGTTCCCAAAGCTAGACTACATCTACCAATGATGCACCTTGGCCAGCGACTCCCAGGATGCACCGTGGCCTCTCAGGAAGAGAGGAGGTCTGTGGTGCATCATGGGAAATGTAGTCTGGCACAGCAGCCTGCCCCATAGGGGTCATGAGGCACCCAAAATATAACTTCCATGAAGCACCATGGTAGCATTTCTCATTTGGAGTTTTCAGTCAAACATTTTCAGTTTTTTATTCCCCGCCCCCTCCCCCTTAGAAAGGTCTAAATTTCCCATTAAATTCTACATAGGCTACTTGGACAGGCTACTGTCAGCTTACTCCCTTCCTGGACCGAGTAGAGAAGTGGTGGCTTGCTTTGGCTCCACCTCCGTACTTGCTGCAGTCTTATTTGGCTTGTATCTTTGGGAGAAAGTCTAGCCCAGTGTAATGTGTGGCATGTATGTGTTATAATAAAAATAATTGCCACATGTAGCCCTGATGCTGGCTGAGAGCCACCCTGTGTTTGTGCAGAGCTCCATTCACTGTAATTGGGAACTGTGCAGGCTCAACGATCCACAGGTCTCAGTGGAGGATCAGGGCCATATAGCACTTTTCATCCAAGGATCACCATCTCTTGTACAGTCATTAGTTCAGGCTCACAACCACCGTGGTAAGAATGGTGGGGAAACCAAGGCAGAGAAATGAATGAATTGCTCAAGGACACGCAGTTAATTCTGGTTCCTAACTTCCTGCTGTCCCACTAAAATCTATTTCAACCTTTCTCTACACTAGCTCTAACCTATATTAGCTGCTAATAATGTTTTAAATATTAGGGAGCAGATATTAAAACAATGGGTAGGGCAACCTGCAAATACTTCAGTGTTTAGTTTTTAATTTTTCATGTGACTTTAGGTGCTCAGCTCCACAGCCCTGCAAACTGGAATCTACTTCACTTCAGAGTAAGAACATCCTGGGCGATGGCAGTACAATTTTTCCAGCTCCGACTCCTTAAATGCTTCATCCCCTCTAACCTGGAGGACAAGCAGAGTAGCTCAATTTCAGTGGCTGTTCAGTCTCTGGCCTTTCTCCTGAAATTGACCCAGGAGTGACTACTGCTACCGGTAGTGATGTTTAATTTTATTTTGTTGATACATAATCCTGACTAAGTAGGTGCAATATATCAAATATAGCCAACTCTCGCAATTTTGTCATGATTATGGTGATATTTGATCTTTTATTTAAAAACCCAGCATGTGAGTCACATCAATGTCTGAGACTCTCAGATTTAACTTTTTTTTAAAAGGTACTTTTCTAGCCCTTGTGCTTACAGAGAACAGATGGAAAATGTAGCACTGAAAGCCTCCAACACCAGAATGCAAATAAAAAGGGGAACCCAAGATTTATTGTTTTTAAAATCTTGTGATTTTTTTTTTTGGAGGTACTCTTGTAATTTCTGGGGGCTTGACTTGTGATTTTTTTGAATGCCTGGGGGTAGTGATACTGCACCAAATAACACACTTGCACCAATTCAAGAGGAGCAATGGTATCTTTTTCTCTCTTTAATGTGGACTCTGAGAAATGCACAGAACGCCACTAGTTGATTTCATGTGTTCAGACCCTAACAATTTTCAATTACTACCGAGCTGAGCTGAGTTAGAGCCAGCAACCTAAATAGGGAATGTTCTCTATCACCTTGTCAAGCCTTTGAGCCATCCAATCTGCCTACTTGCAAATGCTTTGGGAAAAATTGCAGCGTATTTAGGGTCATGAATTCAGAGCCTGTCCAAAGCCCACACAAGTCAGTGAGAGTCTTTCAGTTGGCTTCTGTGGGCTTTGAATCGGGCCTTAAATTCAACGAACAGTGTTCAGGAAAAATGAGATGTTCAGCTCATATAGTATTTGTCCTAAACCTTATCTCCCTTCTCCCCTTTTTCATGCAGGCCCCAGAATGCAGAATTATAGACACCCGCAACCCCCCAATACTGTGAGGTACCAAACATACTCTATACCCAGGGTAACACCCAACCATCATGGTATCCAAGAGAGCCAACCTCCTCCTGGCTTCAACAGCCTCATTCTGGACCACCATAAAAGGGTATTCTGGGGGAAATATTTAAAAACAACTTTGTAGAACAATCTGTTGCTCACTAAAACACATAAACAAAAAGCACAAAATGGGGCCTCTTTGCCAGCTCCAAGGGGATTCCAGCTATCTACAGCACCTAGCTAGCTAGTCAGGGCTTGAAAACCTGCCAGTTGCCTTAGATAACTAAATGAGGATTGCAATTAGTTACATCCAGCCCTCATCCTTATGACCGAGTGCTGAGCACCAGCACTCTGATCACGTTATCACCAATTAAGTCGCTCTGGAGGAAACCTGATGGGTAAAGCTGTGCCTAGTTGACTGATTACAGTGAGCTGGGGAGAGTGAAAGCAGCAATTATCTGTTAGTTCAGAGACTAGAAGAAAAGACAGGAAGGAAGTGGAAGGGAGAGAGGAAAGGAGAGTGACTGGTTGGCTGGCTTTGAGAGCTAGAACCAAGAGAGATCTCCAAGGGTGAGATCTCCTTCCTTTCCTATCCCTGGTCTAAATGTTGGGGCTGAGGGATTCATAGAATATTAGGGTTGGAAGGGACCTCAGGAGGCCATCTAGTCCAACCTCCTGCTCAAAGCAGGACCAATCCCTGTGTTAGAAGGTGCTGCGTGGTGCTGTAAAAGTGATAGGAATATTGTAAATAAACTACACATGGTGTTTGCAAGCAGAGCATCTCCAAACAGTCCGTGTGCTCAGAGGCAGTGAGGAGCGGATGGTGGGTGGGGGAGGGGGGGCACCCTGATATGATTCCACAAACACATATGCACGTGCACAGCTCTACTTGCATAAGTGGTCCTACTGGCTTAGATGTGATCACTCATGTAAGTAATGAAAGCAAGGGCATAAGTGCTTCCAGAACTGGGGTCTTAAAGAAAAGAGAGTGAAGCAACAATGGTCTAGAGGAGATGGCACTTGGTTCAGGAGACCCAGATTAAATTCCTGTCTCTAACGGACTTTCTGTGTGTTCTTGGGCAAGTCAATTAATGTCCCGCATGCCTTAGTTCCCCATTTACAAAATGGGAGTAACATTTCCCTTTCTCACAGGTGTCTGTAGGGTAAAATCCATTAATGACTGTGAGGTGCTCAAACTATGCTGAGGAAGACCAGGTAAATATCTAGGTAGAGAACAGCGCAGTTAACAGGCTTCAGTTTAGTTGCTATTGTAAGTATGGCAGAGTACAAGGGAGTATTGGTAATATAGAAATTAACTTCTTTCTTTATGTGAGGTAAAGCAGGCAAGATTGAGAACTGCCTCACAATCTATAATTCTGTCTTTCCTAGACTAGGCATTTCTATTACTGATGCATTGTTGGAGCAAGTCATGGAGTGTTGAATGGCAAATTTTGATTTTGGGGATGTAGAAAACTTTTAGAACAGATAAATTTTAATTAAATTTGGGGCTGAGAGCTCCTCTTTCCCCGATACTATTTGGAAATTCAGCACTAAATTGAAAAAGTAGCTATGACAATTAAAGAATTCACAGTTTCCTTTTAAAGATAAAGTAGAAAACGTTTCATGGGTTACCTTATGAGATCATTCCCAATCACAAAGAATTGAAGAACTGTGGGAAATACTGGTTGTCCATCTCAAGATGGTGCTAAAGCATCCATTGAAATAGATGGAAGGAGTCCCAGTTTTTGCCTTTCAGAAAACACAGCTCAGTTTTGTTTGTTTTCCGTGATCCAGGAGACTTGCAAGTCTCAGTGGAAAACTGGGAGAGCTGAGAAGTGCAGTATAGTAAGAGCGGTGCTAAAGGTTAATATAGAAGTATTAAGTCTTCTGCGCTTGGACTCCAGCCTGGAAATTGCCTGCCGGCGGCATGGATCATTACCATTATGGCATGCTCGTTGTTGATGATTCTATAGGAAAAAAGACAAGCAAGCTCTGGTAAACTGTTCTCACTCTCAGGTGCAGGAATTTCAGGTGCAGTTGCTCCCAGATAACATAGTGGAGGGCACATAAAGGCCCCAGTTCTACAAAATGCACACGCTTAGCTTTACTTACATGAGTAAACCCAGTGAAGTCAATGAGAGCTGCTGGGTGAGAATGCCTTTTGGAAACCACACCACCTAATTAGGTTCTGAGAGGGGAATTTAGGAACCTAAATTTAGGCTCCTAAGTGTGAAAATCTTGCCCTTCATGTATAGAAGGTATTCAGCTAGGCTTGTGTCTCAGGAAAATGTGTGAATCAGCCTTCAGGAAAGACAGCACAAGAATCAGCAAACCTCCTGAGCCTCAGACAAAGATCAGCTAGCATGCCCAAAGCCTCCAGGTTTGCCCAAATAGCTACAGCACAAGGGGTGGCTGCCTTCTGACACATGCAGTCTGAATTTGTATGTTTATCATGTCTCTAACACAAGGACAAGGGAATCTTCAATGAAATTAAAGGGTGGGAAATTCAAAACCAATCTAAGGAGATACTATTCCACACATGTGAGTAAACTGTGGAACTCACTGCCACTGGAAGTATTTGAGGCCAATAACTTAACAAGACTCAAAAAGGGATTGGACAGTTATAGGGATATCAAGAATAACCAGTGTTATGATTAATAACAAAATTTTTTGGCAGGGATATTAAACTTTGTTCTTTGGGACTCAAGCCAGTCTCTGTCAGAGACCAGGATGAGAGCTATGTCAGGGGCAGATTATCCCACCTCTGCCTATTGCATCTTCTGAAGCATCTGGTGCTGGCCACTGTGAGAGACAGCACACTGGGCTAAATGGGCCTTAAGTCTGATCCACTCTGAGCCTGGTCTACACTACAGAAATTGGTGAACTATGTTGCTCTGGGGGGTGAATAATCCACATTCCAGAGCAAGATATTTATACTGACCTAAGCACCAGTACAGATAGTGCTATGTCAGTGGGAGAGCTTCTCCCGCCAATACAGCTACCGCCTCTCACTGAAGTGAACTAACTACACTGACAGGAGAGCACTCTCCTGTGGGCACAGAGCGTCTCCATTAAAGTGCTGCAGCAGGGGAGCTGCAGCGTTTTAAGTGTAGATCTGCCCTGACAATTCCTCTGATCCTCTCTACCAGGTTTCCATCTCCTTCTGAAGAATGCCGGTCTAAATGGGAAGGATACTTTTTAATTGCGTATTCACCAAATCCTTTGATATGAGCAAATAAACTTTGATCTCAAGCTACTGACGGAAAGACACTTCCCTCAGACTGGAGGAAAGAGCTCAGTTAAACATTGAGGAGCGTGAAAGATACAAGAATGATGTGGGCTATTAACATGTGAGACATCAAAGGGAAAGAAACAGGATAAACCATAAACACAAGGTCAAAGGGGGGAGAGCTTTCTGAAATAAAAAGAATGTATCATGCCAAACCACCAGTGCTGCAAAAAACACAATGAATCAGCCTGCTGGAAAAAAATTGTACTTCTGCTTATATTGTGAGACTAACTACTAGAGCCGGATGAAATTGTTTGGCTGAAACTTATGGGGCTTTTGGCGAAAAATGCAGATTTGGAGACACTGAAACTTTTTTGCAAATTTGTGTTGGTTTTGACAATTGGTTGCGGGGGGGGGACAAAAATATTGATTTTTGGTTCACCTGAAACTTTTTTTTTTCCTATTTTTGGAATTGCCAGTGAACCTAAAACTCTGTTATTCATACAACTCCCGTGGCATAACTCCCATTTGCTCAGATTTCACCCCATAAATTGTGCTGCCCCAGAAGGACTTAAAACCAGTATAAGAAGGTGCTTCGTTACAACTTTTAAATGCTGCTAATGTAACCTGCTCACCAGGAGGGTTTGAACCCTGGAGTTCATGTATGAAAAGCATGTCTCCATTGTTCAAGCTTAAGGAACTCGCACCAATTTGAAGTCAATAGCAAAGCTTCTGTTGACATCAGTGATTCAGGGTAAAGTATTAACTGCCTTATGTAGCACCTGTAGCAGACAAGACCAATATACACCTTGCCTGGGTATTCCCAGAGAAAATAAAACTCAATACTCAGAAGATTCTGAATAGGAATGGAGGAACCCATCTGTATCACTTGGTCGAAAGTGTGTATATTGGAAGCCTATGCCTAAGCGGTGAGGTAGGGATGCTTGCTGCACTCAGATGAGATGAGGGAAAACTCCAAAGACCAAATCTGGCAGTCATGGAAAACTGAAGGTTACAAGTAGTGACAGCATGTGGGAAAATGCTGCAGTGAATTCCAAAAGTAACGGAAGTCTCATCTCCAGTAACAGAATGCATGGATTCATCAGGAAATCGCATAGTTACCTGTTAGCAGACCTGTTTGTTCCTATAATGGTTTGGCGTTCAATTTACAGTAGAGTTGGTCAAAAAAATGGTAAATGAATATTTTTTCTTAGAAAAATGGCCTACACAATCAAAGGTTTCCACAAAAAGTTGTAGACTTATTTGAATTTCTTTTGCGGGGGAGGGGATGAACGTTCAACAGGCTTTTTAAAAATATTTTTTAATTAAAATTTTCATCAAGAATGGTATGGAAATGTTTTGTTCACTGGAAACTAAATTTTGATATAAATGTTGATTCAAAAATGACACATTTTCAAAACCACAAAGAATGTTCAAGACATGGAAAAAATGTTGACAACATCAACCAGCTCTACTTACCGGCCTGTGTTTTGGAAACCAGCGTGTTGTTTCCATGTGTGGCATACCAGCCAACCATTCATGTAGCAATTGACCAAACCGTTTTGGTCCGCTCAAATTGATTTTTTTTTTGTTGTTTTCATTTTGATTCAGTCGTCGTCATGTGCTTTTCACCCACCCATTTTTTTATTGCCCAAATATCGAAGGGGAAATGAAAAGTCAAAATGAAACATTTCAAAACAAAAGTCGAAAAGATAATTTTTGAGATGATTGGGATGAAGCATTTACTTTTTCAAATTTGTGTTTGATTTTTTTCCCAGCCCAAACTACTGGTTGCATTTTACCTCAATTCACAAGTAGTTTCAGTGCCGCCACCACAATGAATTTTTTGGCAAAAATACTCTTCACTGAAAAAAATTCACCCAGCTCTAATTGTGACCTTTGTGGTTAGATTTTTAAAAGAGGCAACGAGCAGAGCTCTTTTATAGATTCATAGATACTAAGGCCAGAAGGGACCATTATGATCATCTAGTCTGACCTCCTGCACAACGCAGGCCACAGAATCTCACCCACCCACTCCTGCGAAAAACCTCTCACCTATATCTGAGCTATTGAAGTCGTCAATTTGATGATATGCCCCCAGTTGTGGATGGTAAGGACTTGAAAATCTGGCCAGTACTAATTTGCCTCAGGTCACCCAGGAAGCCTGTGACAGAACTAGGAATAGAATTCAGATAATCTGATTCCTAGTCTAGTGCATTAAGCACAATATCATTCTTCTCTTTTGAAACACTCAGCTCATAGCTCCTGGTGTTGTTCTCTGCACAACAGGTGCTCCCCTGAAACTGGCAAAATATTGTATGACCTGAAGTTTGCAAATACCCTGCCCTACAGGTTCGAAGGGAAATCACGATTCCTTTCAGAAATTGCTTCCGCTGTTAGTTCTGTCCATTGTGCAGATCTATGGATGTGTGGTGATGGCTGGAGACAACAACGACCACTGCAATGACGGGCAGAACCACACCTGGGAGAGAGAAATCACTGGTTTATTTATGTAATGTTATTGAATATTTCAATCTTTCAGTGTGTTTTACTGCTTAGCTGTTTTCATCCTCTACTCTTCATTAAATCTGCCCCCATCGAAGATCCACAGACGCTACCAACAGCAGCATTGTTAGAAACATTTTAATTAACCCCTCTTGTCTTAAAGAAAGAAATCTTGGGGAAACTTTGGAAGACTAGTATCGACGTGCTGAGTTTGCAGCCCAGTCTAGGAAATAGTTAAAGAATGGGTGTATGGAAGTAGTGTTTCCACATAAGAAGGAATTTAGGCATACTAGCCCGGATTTATGCAACTCAGGATGCGCAGCCTAGAGTAGGGGTCAGGGAATTGCTCTAATATATTCCCATGCTGCCTCTTCCTCCCCATCATGTCCCCTCCCAAACTTGACCGCATCTCTGGCATGTTCCTATGTCGGTAGCTGTGAGGGAATGCACTGTAGGACTTTCATACTAGTTGTGTTCCAGCCTGTTAGCACTCCATTGTGACAGATGTGGAGCTGCTTTGTAAGCATTTATGAATACTGCATATTGACCTGGTTATTGGGGTGTATGAATATGGTGGTTTAGTTTAATGGGAGGCTGTAGGAAAAACAAGAAGGAAGGAAAAAGAATTGCTCAGGGTAAACCACTGCTCTGCAAACACTTGAGGGTTGTTAAGAGACAAATGCCAGGTCAGGAAAAGGCATGCCCACAATGAAGATCAAAAGAAACATGGCAGATTTAAAAAGGAACACTCTCTCTACAGAGTGGGGGGAGTTGTGTGGGAGACTTAGAGTTAAAGACACACCTGCTGGGAGTGTCTGAAGACTCTAGGCCTGCCTAGGTTGCCATCAGGGGATGGGAAGCTATTAGGTAAAACAGACTTGGGTGTCAATTGTTTTAAAGTCCCTTTTCTCTAAATGCTTTGTTCCTAGTGCAAAATAAACAATACTTTGCTTTAAGAAGGCTGTTTGGTCTCTATATACCCAGGATCCCAAAGGGAAGAACTGCAGGTGTCCGATCTCAGTTGGATCTGCTGGTGAAGTATGGTGGATACACAGGATATTGTTACCCAGGGCTCAGTCTAAGAGTGGGCAAACTGCAGAATTCTGCCCTGGGATAGGTGAAGGCACAAGACCTGACACCTGCGGGGGTGTATTCAGAAAGGGAACAAAGGAGCAACATAAAGGGGCCGGGGTCAGGACAGAACTGGGGCCATTAGCTACTGAGAGCCATTATGGGAGCATTGCCTCAGTGAATAAACAGACACAGTCATCAACAGAAGGGCAAGTTCTCATTTTAAACAGGAGAACATGAGGATTCCAGGTTGTAATGATGGCCTTACAGAGGACAAAGTGACGGCTGTATAAGGAAAGGGGAAATATGGAAGCACTAGCATGGCCTGGCTTACTAGAAATGATTGCTGGTGACACTAAAATTTTTGGAATTGTGATTCAACTTAAATAAGTGCCCCCCTCCCCCACCACATATGGATACTTAGTCATAGCTTGTCCAAACAGCTCAGGGCCATTCAATTGGACTGATAATCTCGCAAACACAGGCTAGCTCTCCTGAGATTTTCAAGCATTCCCACATGTGGCTAGAAATAATCTGAGAAGATGGGCCTTTCTCATGGCATTTCATATTTCAGTGTTCCTAGATAGACCCTGCTCCTACTGAAGTGACTGGAAGTTTTGCCATGAGCTTCAATGGAACAGATTCAGATCCAGAATTATCTGAATATTTATTTTTGCTTGTAAATTGAGCATGTTTGACAGGGAAATAACTGGGAAACCATGATCATGCAGGCATTTTTACAGAGACACTTCTCAGAGTAGATCCCCATGTCAGAAAAGATTTGGTTTTATTAAGGTTTCTATTATCCCCACGTTTTATTGCCTAAGATTAACAACAGCTGCTTTTTATCGATCTGGCTAGCAACTGGTCATCACTTTCTCATGAAAGTGCTGCTTAGGTGGAAAGTAAGAAAGGGAATTTAATGTGGGAGAGGGTAATATATATGTGCTGAATGTGATGTGTGTTTGTGAGAATACTTTAAACATAACCACGTTTTGCTCTGTTTCAGAATATGGTTATTGGAGTTGGTGGCTGTGACAGTTCTTGGGCACCCTGTTATCTCTGCTTCTAGTGTGAGGCAACCTTGCCCGTGGGGACTGGGAGTCAGATCCCTAAAACCACTAGTTTTTCAGTCACCCAAGCACTCTCCTCAGGGCTATGGCAGCCCTGTCTTTGCCTTGCAGGTTAACAGTAGATGAATCCCTGTCCGCAAGTGCCTTTGAAGTGTTCCCCTGTGATGGCCATCCCCTGACACTGGCTACTCACAGAAATCCCAGGTCCTCTGCCCCCAAAGGAGCTGTGTGCCCCAATTTTCCCTGAAACCAGAGCTCCTGCAATCACACAGCTCTCATGAACACTTATAATAAAACAAAAGTAGGTTTATTTAAGAAAGAATAAAGATTTAACTAGAGCCGAGAGATTGGTGGAAACAAATGGTTACAATACAAAACAAAATCATAAAACATGAACCTGAGTCTACACTAATCAATAGCTACTTTTCCTAGCTAATAAAGTAGGTTTGCACCGCCCCTCCCCTGCAAGTGCATGCTGTTGCAAAGTTGCCTGGTTTCTCATTAACCAGGATCTCAACATTTGTGAAAGCATCCTTGCCTCACAAGGGGTTTTCCTCAGTGAATGAATACAGAGTGCTTCTCCCTCCTCTGTGTTATACTGGAAACAGCCTGTTGTTTCTATTCACAGACAGGGTGAAGCCCAATCTTGTAAAGTTTCTTTTTCATCTTTAAGTGGTTTTGATTGTTTGTCATTGCTTCTGAGGGTTTCCTGTTCAAAGTCTTAGCAGTGTGCAACGCTAAACAGTTGAGCCTTGCATTGAATCACTGGCCAAACAGGGTGGGGTGACAACTCCTCCTTGCTCAAATGAGCCATCACCAAGACATAGTGTCTCCTGGTGATGAATTTCTACTCCAAATCCATAAAGCATATTTTCAGTAAAAACACATTATTCCTTAAATCTTACCAATACATATATCTCAATGAGGTCAATTTATGAGGTTTCTGTAGATACATTATATGTGTGGTGTAGTGAGTTTGTCAGGTGTGAGATGTTTGCAAAGAACAGAGGATGCTTTGCCAACGGGTATCTGTGTCCCAGTGACTTTTCTGCATATGATATTACATGGAGATTGCCTCATACACATTAAAAACGTATTTAGAAAAAGATTTGGCTCACGTTCAGGTTTACTAGTAAGTAAAGAATCAGTGGAGCAACAAGTGTTGCTGTGTTTTTTTCCAAAATGGTTTTCTCACCACTGCTAGAAAGTCTGTGATTCAGTTCACGTCCACTTAAATAATGTGCTTAAGTTATCCTAGAGGAAAGGGAAAATGGTTTCAGGACAGGGAGAATTGATGAAGAAAGAGAGAACCAAGTTGTTAGCTAAAGGTGGACTAAATCCAACAGCATTTATCCAAGACCCTGAACATTAGGTTTGGGATATTAATGAGCCCAGATTTGAACCCTCCCCAGCTCTATATTTGCAAAAGCAAAGCTACACGTGGTTTTGTCTCTCTCTGTTGGCAATCGGTCTCTAATTATTTCAGATTATAGCTCAGCTCTAAAAAAGCAAATGCAAACAGGGATGTGGTCCAGGGCAAACACTTCCCATGAATGGTGCTTGGATCTCCTTAAAAAAAAGTGTTAACTGTTGTAAACCATTTCTGATTATTGTCAGGTACCACGAGTGCCTTCTGGGGATAAGAGGAGCAGTATTTGTCACAAGCCCATCTTATTTCATACTAAAATAAGTGATGTGCATGACAAGGGAAAGGGATATCAACACAGAGTTTGGCCTTGGAAAAACAAAGCAAAAGGGACATATGACTCAGGAACCATAATCTTCTAGATGGGCATCCATAAAACTTAGGCTTGTCTATATTAAATCTTTCACAAGTATTGCTAAAATCAGTTTTTAAGTCAATTTAATTAGACCACTGTAAACTTTTGAGTAAACTCTCAAATCAGTTTAAACCCTACTTATACTGACTTAGCTTAGCACAGTTTAGGATTGCTTGAAAATTTTCCATCAATGTTATTTTATGGCAAATTCAGTTTTTGACAAAATGAATTTTTTTGTGGAAAGTATATGCTTCCCTCAAAACAATTTGATTTTTTTTTGCCAGAAATCTGAAAAATGTTCATCTATTAACATTTGGAGGGAGGGGGGCAAAATTGTTCAGATTTTGTTTTTTCTGTTGATGAAAATACAGATTTTCTGTGGAGGAAAAAAAACTATTTCACAACCAGCTCTACTTCAGTTGCTAACCTTTAAGAGAGGTTTAAATCAATTTAAGAGAGACCACAAAGGGGTTCACACTAGTTTAACTAAACTGATTTAAAAACAAATTGAATTGGTGCAAGTTTTAATATAGATAAATCTTATCTACAACTTGACATATCCAAAGCACTGAAGAAACATGCATTAGTCCTCACCCATTCATCTGGTCCTGCAGGTGTAATTACCTACATTTTACAGAGGGTGAAAGTGAGGGCTTTAGAGGTGAAATGACTCACTGAAGGTCACACAGTAAGTCAGTAGCAGAGCTACGATTTTATAACTCACAGCTACTGACCCCCCCATTCTGGGGACATTCCTTCAGATTATGCAGCCTCCAAGACAGTCACAAAGAGCTGACAGATAAGATAATCAGTTCCAGTTTGATACAAATCCACCTGCTTGGTAAAGGGTCAGTTTGCTGGGAACATAGCAGGAGCTGGCAGAAAGGGGAGACATGGACTTCTAGGCAAACAGGCCCAAGACAGGCAGACGAGGACATGTCCGAATAAAATTATTCCTAGTCTGGCATTTCTCACAGTGCTCTCTGCTTGGCATTCCATTGGACAGTGGATGATACTATCAACTGAGTGATAAGGACTGTCCCATTTTAAACACTTTGGCCTTTGTTCAAGGCCTCATGTATTCCACGGCCTTGATGCAGAATTCCCTTCTTGCCACAGGATTGGACTCCAGAATCTCAACTCCTGATTAAAAAAATGTGTCTTGCCATTATGGTTGTGCAGATAACCTTGAAAACATGACCCAAGTGTAAACTGATGCATTGTCACCTGTGTGAGTCTGCAGAGAACCTCAAGCAATAGTTCTAAGTGGTGTGAACCAAGAGGTTTGACTAACTTCCAAGAGTCCACAGAGTTCAGCATTTTAGCCATGGAAGGTGCCATGTTGTTGCATCCAGGTGCCCAACATCTTGTTTTCTGTCTCTCTGCCTTGCTGGGATTTCTCCAGTTTTGGACTGCAGTGTATGCTCCCAGTGCTGTTCCAAAGAGCCAGGTTGCTGGAAGCCAGGACTGGAAGCCAGCCTGTGGCCAAGGAGTCAGGGGGAGCTAGAAGTGAAGGGCAACAAGCTGGGCTGCCCAGAGAACAGCACAGCTACTGAAACCTGGACTGATGAGCCATTGAATCCAGCTACAATCTCCCTCCGCATCTCCCTTGCATGGGGAAAGGTGGTTCAGGCTGCTTGGGCACCATTGTGGAAGCTGAAGCCATGGGAATGGGGCTGGGCTGCCTGGAGAGCACTGTGCAGAACCCATCCTTGCAAACAAGTTGCTGTTTAAAATAATCATCACCCATTATGTCAGTGATACTGTGCAAGTACAGGCCACAGGTTTGCGCAGGACTGGGAATGAGGGGGATTCCGTGGCAGTAAAGTATTGACATCACCACAGAACGTAGGAATCGCTGCCATGGAATTTGGTCCTGTTCTGCTG
Source organism: Natator depressus (assembly GCF_965152275.1). Lineage (NCBI taxonomy): Eukaryota > Metazoa > Chordata > Testudines > Cheloniidae > Natator > Natator depressus. The sequence goes on from NC_134246.1 coordinate 27,102,807, forward strand.
CGGTACACTGGCTATCTTGTGCCTTGAGCTCTGCAGGCATGTAGCAGTGTTATGTGGAGTAACCCCTCCTACCATACCTCCTGTGGTCACCCTAGACCAGGGATATGGGCACGTGACAGGGAGCAGGCTGCTCATTCCCCTCCACAAGTGGGTAAATGAAAAATTACCATTAGCACATTACTAGCCCCTGCAGGAAGGGGGGAGCACAGAGGGAATCATACCTCTCCAAAGCATGGATCCTGGTGGAGTGAAGCTACATGCTGCCCTGTGTCCAGGGCAGATAATGATCAAAGGCCTAGACTGGGCATTTACCAAATAACATATGAATTGTCTGCTGCACCTGCATTCATTACAATGGGATAAACCACAACCCCAGATGCGAACACCCCAACTACTGAACATTGTCAGGCTGGTCCATCTTGTATTACCAAATACTATTACCAAAAAAACCCAAGCAGGGCATTACTTCTGTATCCTCAGACCTGTGCACGGGAGCATTAGATTTGCATTAAGCAGAGCTAGTAAGGAGTCTAGGCTGCACTCCTATCTTCTAGCACTTCTCCCTTACACCTTTCAGCTGAATGACAGTACAACTTTTATACGGCGACTCTACCCCCTAAGGTTTTTCTGCACAGAGGGAAAAACAAACCTTTACTCTCTCAGCTGTGCTGTGTGGACTTGATTGGATCTTATAACCTCCCTGCAGGGGATTCCCCTCTGTATTTTCTGCAGCCCATCCAATCGGCAACTTGTGTGAGCTATTTTTGCTACTCAGAAAGAGAAGCAAATAAATCAGAATTCAGAAAAGATGTGACCAGATATGAGAAAGGGGAACAGGAAAGATGCAAATTTTGCTTATTCACTTCCATTCCCACCTGAAGAGTTTTCAGCAGATCTCTCTCCAAATGGCAAAATAGCATGCAAAATGACCACACGTTAACAAGAGCCACCTGAAACCAATTACCCAGATTCCAGTATTGCTCCTGTTCCTATTGTTCCCTTTTTTTTTTATCAGGATTCTGTTCTTTAGAGTAACCAAAGCCACTATGAAGAGAATAGATGCAAATGCCTCAGAACATTGTCTTTATACAGTAGCTGTCATTCCATACACTGCATCCTTGCTCCTAAGCGTTCTGTGTGTGTTCAAGACACTGAACCTGTAGAGGGTGTCTTGGGCTTTAACTTTAATGGGGGAGGGCTTTAACTTTCTTAATATTGACATATTCAGGAGTGAGATAAACCCAGGCTGTAATGACTGGAATGCTGATCAAAGAAATTACTAGAGTCTCAAACCTGACAAGGAGAGGCCAGAGAACCTGTTGTTCTGAGGAAAGGAGGAATTCTCCATTGCAAATCAATGGAGACTCCTCAGGACAGGCCTTTACCCATCTACCTTTGTTTTTCAACATGGTATCCAAGTACCTTGCAAATTTGAATTTTTTTTTACAAAAGTATATTACATACTTTACACTTCTTTTTGTCTCTCCCTCAACATAGGTTATAGATTTATAACTTATTGTGGAATAGTTAGGTCAAGTAACTGAGCTTTGCAGCTCATTAAGATGTCCTGTGAAGGTGACAAACTGTTATAGGTCACAACTTTATCAGCTGAGTCTGTGACTGGTTGGAATGTCTCACTAGTTCTTCTGATGTTTGGTCACCTAGCTGGATAGAGTTTTCTTTCTTTTTAGAATTTAGAAGCTCAGTCTATGAGTTTCCAAGGGCAGGCCATGATGGTAGCATCTCCTTGCTTGGAGATAAGAGAGAGGATAATGGCTAAACAAGACATTGGATAATGTTTTTGCACCTGTGTCCACATCCAGTCTAAAGATCAGGTCCGGAATATGGGGTCTTAAGTGAGCCATTCCAGAGATTTCATGAGAGCAACCTGTGGTAGAAAGGATAAATGAGAAGTTTTGAGCCTGAGTATTGGACACCGTCAGAATTAGAGCTGGTCAAAAAAAATTGACAGAACGATTTTGCATTGGAAAATGCAATTTTGTTGAAATCAAAATGTTTCATGGGAATGTCATTTCAATTAAATTTTAGACAGAAAAGTGTCAAAACAAATCATTTTACTTTCTCATTTCATTTTGAGAAATGTTAAAACTTTTCATTTTGATGAGATAATACTTTGTTTTGACTTTATCATTTCATTTTATTTAGTTTTGACTTATATTAGGATATTTTAATGTATTTATATATTATATTATACATTGCATTTTATATTATGATGTGTTGACATTATTAAAACCAAATGTATTGATGGTTCAGATTTGAATTTTTTTGGAAATTCTGTTCTGTGAGAAATTTAAACTTTTTATTCCAATTTGGAACAAAAACAAATTTTGAAATATCAGAATTTCCTGTGGAATGGAAGTTCCATTTTCTGACTGGCTGTAGTCAGTACACATGTTGAAGTCCTGCATCTTGAGAATTTCAACACCACATCTGAGAGAAACTCCCTCAGATTATTTAGGAAACCTTCATAGTGTGGTGGTCTTCAAATTAACAGATTACCATGCTGACGTGTTCTTGGCCTTGCAGATTACATGGATGCTTGTGAAGCACATTGTTTAAAGGGCACCTCTCTTACATTTGAGGTTTCCTTGGTCTGGGTCTGTGATGTATCTAATATCCTGAGGTGACCAGGTAAACTAATATTGGACTTGCCAGATTTCAGTGACACAGGCTGGGTTGGGGGCCTTGTCTGATCATGTATGCCAGTTGTCTTGTTGGCCACTGATCATTTGTTGGTCAGCATAAGCATGGATGGATTAATATAAAGTAATCAACAAATACTAGGGGTTACAATTCCCAACCTTCAGACTAGTCTTTGTTTTTGGAGAACTTTTGAAGTTCACTGATATGCCACTTCATTCTCTAATCAGGCTTTCCCTTCTGTGTCATGTGTTGGTCGTTTTCCATGGACAGAAGTTACTTTAAGGTGGTGGGTGTATCTGCTCAAGGTGGAGAGAAAAAGGGAACAAACCCTATTCGTGGAGGGAAGGAATTATTTGCCTGACACAGAAGCTGAAACTTGGCTTGAGCTGGGCTGGAACTGAAAAGATTCTAGTAAGCTTTTAAAAAAGAATTAAATGAAAAGAAAATAAAGAAAAGCTTTGAATCCCAACATTCATTTAGCATGTTTGAATCTTAGAACGTCCTTCTTGTGGACATGACTACCATGCAAGCAGCCTACAGATGCAATGAACAAAGAGCCAGCAAGCGTGTGTGTCTTTGGAGTGTCCTCGCAGATTCTTCAAGCATACGCCTCTTATATTGACATCACACTTGTTTGTTTTTTCTCTTGCCATTTTTCTTTCGTTTTCTCTTTCCCCTTTATTTTTAAGTTGGATGTCAGCCACATGGCAAGGTTATTCTGTTAGACAAGCTGGCAAATGACAATGACAGGATTATAATTAAGTGCCAGGACATGCAGCCAACACAATTACCATGCTGTTATTACACTCTAGGATGTGCTACAGAAGCTCATAAAAATGCCGTAAAGAATATAAATCACAGGGCATGTATACAATCAGGGAAGAAAAATGTTTCCCCCCTTTTTATATATGAAACCAAACTGGTTCAGATAACTTTAATGAAAGAGATGTTTTCTGCACTGACAGCTCTCCCAGTCTCAATGGTGTTGGTAATAAATAGCACTTTTGTTCTACTTTCTTCCATGGGGCTGCAAATTTTAATAACTCTTAAACTGATATTTACTCAGACTTCTTTTCCATTGCTTTCCTTTTGTCATTTGTGCATTGGCAAGTCTGGCTAGATCTTGCCAGTTGACCAACTTTTGTTTGGTTTCCATTGGCACCTGCTACTACCAATACCACCTTCTGCTGAGATCCGGCGGTTCTTCTCCTTGATCAGATGGTTGAAGCAACAGCAGAACTGATACTGATCACTCACTGCAGAAGACCCAGGAAGCTCTTGTGAAATGTCATTACATAAAACACTGATTAATAATACATGTCTCCAAGTGCTATTTTCAATTTCTCTTATTCTCCAGTATTGAATTTGAGATTCTCTCTTGTCAACATTTACCTTGAGTCAACACATTTTGACATTTAATTTAAAAGAGAAGTTGATCTGTTAGCAGCTGTAACCATAATTTCTAAGTCCTTGAAGGGGGTAGGTCTGGAATTGAATGGCCCCATTGCAGAGACCAAATTACTGTACAGGAGAGCTGGTCAGAAATACTTTGACAGAGCCATTTTCTGCTGAAAACTGGACCTGAGAGCTGGTCAGAAATACTTTGACAGAGCCATTTTCTGCTGAAAACTGCAGTTTACGCTAAACCGAGGCACTTCATGAAGTTGTGTCCATTTTGCTAAACTTTCATTCGGAGAGGGAAAAAAGCCAGGAAAAAAATTTCTGTTTCCTCAATTTCAAAACAAAACATTTCAAATTTTCCTTCTAAAATGACTTTTCATTTTGAATTTTTGAAAATGTGGATTACATTCTATATTGCAAAATAAAAGTCAACATTAAAAGAAGTGTTGTAGCTGTATTGGTCCCAGAAAGAAGGTCCACATGGACTAGAAGAAGAGGTCTGCATAGCTCAAAAGCTTGTCTCTTTTACCAGAAGTTGGTCCAATAAAAGATTCCTTCTCCCTCCTTGTCTCTCTACAATTGAAACAAAACATGTCATTGGACCTGAAATTATTTTTTTTTGTTTGGAATTTTCTTTGCACGAATTTTCAGATGTCCTTCCAAATCTGAATGAAAACAGATTTCAAACTCCTTCGTGAAACAGAATTTCCAGCTGCCACACAGTTCTACTGCTAACCTCATGTCACCTTTGCAGTGCTGGGGATGAATAGTTAATGGACAAGAGTTTGAGGAATTGTATTTTTGTTTTTAGTGAAAAATTTGTGAGTTTGAGTTTTGTGCTTTTGAAAAAGGAGGGGACAATTGCACTGGCTGATACAATGTAGACAACTGCTCTGGAAGCATCTTCCCCACATCCCTGCCAATGCACCACTGTCCTCTGACCCGCAATTCCCCAGCCATTCCAGCTACACTCCTGCACACACCTGTTAACCTATCTCAATCCTGATCTTTGACCCCACCTGCTGTTCAGGTCCTGGTGCATCCACCAATGGCTCTGCCAGAGCATCCCAATCCTGATCGACAGTATGTCCCCACTGTTGCTGACTTTCACCATTTCATTAAAAGTGAGACAGTTTTGAGACCTGCTGCAGCCATGATGAGAGAAACTGCAGCCTTCATGAAATTTTCAGAGCAGCTGAGGAGGCAGGCAGAGTTCTGCCCCTCCCCCTTCAGGAGCCGACCAAGGTTCTGGGTGGAGGAAGAGGAAAAGGGGAGGAGGAAGGAGGAAGCAGAAACAGCTGAGTAGGTCCTGTTCTATCTCCCTCACCATCCCTTGCAGCCCTGCAACTCTAAAGAGGATTTCTTCCTGCTGGTGCTTGTCCCCACCCAGCTTGAGCCCCTGGAACTGTCCTCTCCTGGCCTGGGTGAAAGGATGAAGAGCTTTTATTGCTGCAGGAAGAGCACAGGTGTGCTTGGAAGCAAGTGTGACCGATATTGCAGACCATTGGTGCCTTTGGGGACCATTGTACTAAATGTGTGAATGTTCTGTGTGCGACTGTGTTCTGCTCCATGGGGCAGCGTGACCGGGTGCTATCAGCTGCGCCCTGATCACGGATATTGCTGCAGCCTGGGGACGGCTGAAGGCCGAGCTGCGGGCAGTTGCACACTTTCTGGTGGTGGTGGGGATTGTGAGACACTGGGTGACAATCACAAGGCTAACAAGGTAATTGGGGGAGAATATAAGGAGAGGAAACAGGAAGCAAAGGAGCTCAAGAGGGAGCTCAGAGGCTGAGCCTGGGTTGGGGAGTGAGGGCTATGGGGAAGCCTGTCCTTGCTGTAAGCCTGTATTGCATAGTATTATTCTGTAAGAGGGGAAATGAATGCACACCTTGGTGAAAGGTAAACAGCCCACTGTGCATTTGTGACTGAGAGACCTTCTGAACTGGCTAGGCAGTGAGGTTCACTCGGTAGCCACGAAGGTGTCCTGTGGCTTGGAGTGTTACTACAGCTCCTCCAGGGTCTCAAAACAGTGTGTGTTTGGGGGGTGGGGATTAAGGTGAGTTGTCAAGACTGTAACCTGCTCCAGAGCGGTATTTTCCCCTGGGGTGGTTTGCACAGACTAGTTCAGCTGGGGTTTTCCAGAGACTAAGAGACAAAGAAAGAACTCAGGATATATAAAGGCTGAGTTTAAACAGACTCAGGGCTTCCTTTTGATTCAGCAAACAGACAGGACCTTTGGTCCTAAGGGGACCCCAAACCTTGCAGATGGGCTATGGGGGACATTAGCTCCCCATGTGAAAGAAATATACCAATTTCTGGTATATATATAGTAAGTACGGAGGAATTTTTATGTTTTATTTTTTCTCTCTGATGGTTTTGCCCTTTGGAGAAAGGTACTTTGCCTTGGAAGAGCTGCATGGTAACTTGCAGCAGCTGACACGCACTAATCACTGTCCTCTGAGAGAAAGCACAGCCCAGGTGCTGCCATTGGGCAGGCTGGCTTGCTGGGGATATCACAGTGTAAGGCAGGGAGCAATGCAGCCTGTAAACCCCAGTCAGAACAGGGTGGTACAAGGGTCTCTGCCCAGAGACAGGTGATCGCTGGAGGCCTGAAACCAGACTGGGCACTCCACGGGGAATGTAAGTATTGTTACCATTAAATTAAGACAGCAAGATGTGCATCTGGATGGGCAAACCTTTTTTTGATAGAAAACACTTTACAATTTTCATGTTTTTAAAATATTGTCCTCTTTGCTCATATTTTCTTGGCTTCCTCTAACATATGATCAACACTGTGCTTGAAATCTTGTACACTTAATTCCCCTTAACCACCTCAGACAAGGAGAGGAATTTTAACTTGATGTGTTAAATATAACCATCTGCTCAGCAAACCTGACAGGGTTTTGTACTTCACATAGCATGGCTAGTGTTAATGTCATTGAGGGTATGTCTGCACTGCAAAGAGGTGTGACTGCAGCACGTGTACACACACTCAAGCTAGCTTTAATTAATCTTGGGTACCAATAGCAGTGAAACCATGGCAACACGGACTTCAGTATCGACCAGTCACCTGAGTACTTACCCAGGGTCCTGGGTGGGACTGTTCTGTCTATGTGGGGTCAGCTTCACTGCTGTTGGTACCCCAGCTAACTAGATTAAAGGTAGCTCAGCTAAGATGTTTACATGTGCTGCAGACACACACCCAGATTGCAGTGTAGCCCTATCCTCAGGGTCTCTAGGCCTCACGTGGCTCTCACAGAAGAGTTACCATTTTGAAAATCCCACCCAGAACATTTGGGAAAATTCTTCTCTAAATTTTGACTAAGCCCAATTATTTTTGAAAATGTTCATTGTTTTGTGCCCAGCCCTGTCTGTAGCTGCAATCCGTGCATACCACTGCTGAGCCAGCACAGGGGCAGGCTGTGAACAGCCATGGGCAATGTCTGGGGATGGAGGTATAAGCTTGCAGAGATAAGAAGTTTAGCAGGGAGTAGTGTGTGTGTCGGGGAAGGGGAGACTGGGGGCCATTGTGGAGGGAAGGGTGCCACAGGGTTTGAGGTGCAATGCAGACCAGTAAGGGGTTGTACCATCACTTGCTCTGCAATCCTGTTTGCCTTACAATGGTTTGCTGCTGTACCTCCTAACGTGGGATGCTCACAATCAGGGCACAAGCCTGCAGGTCACACTCTGAGTGTCCGGGTGCTAGACACCCTTAGGTCAGTAGCTCTGACCCCACAGCAGCCCACGTACAGCCCCACATTCCCACTCTGGCTCCCTCCAGCCTTGGTTACAAACAGCAAGGTGACCCCAACATACTACTGGTCCCGACTTTTCTCAAAATTGTTTGCTTTGCAATGGCCAGCCCTCTCCTGGACAGTTCAGAGAAATAATAAAATTCATTTGTTCCTCTAAAGACACAAACCCACATCACAGTTTATTAACTTAACAGAGATAAATACACCCTTCCATTTAAGAACAGCACTGAGTTGGTTCATAGTAAAAATAAAACAAATTTTTAGCAGTAGGACATAGATTGTGATGACAAGTAAAAGGAATAAAGTTAGAAAGGGTTACAAAGCCAATAAAAGTGAAAACACACATCTCAAAATCAAAAACTTAATCTAGCCAGATATATGTTTGGTTCAAGATGGTTTCTCACGTATATTCAGTTTCCAGAAACTTCAAACCCCCCCTCAGTTGAAGGACTCACCTTCCTCAGCTTGCAAGAGCTCTGTTCCCTTGTGTCTGTCTAGTGATGGATGCCAAAGATGTCTTCTGCCATTGCTCATATCTTCCAAAGTTCAAATAATTTGTTTCATGGGACAGGATGACCTCATGCTGTTTCTCCCTTCCTGGGGGCTTCCCTCTATTGATTTCTATGTAAATACAGCTTCCATTGTTTTGATTCCACCTTGCTTAATTTCTTTGGACACAGGTAGATAGCTCCCTTCCCTACTGTCTGGAGTAAAGTCTGTGTCTCCCTTTGTTTGGTCACAGACAGGAAAGCCTAATACAAATGAGTATCCATAATTCCTTATTTTGTATTAATTCAGACAATTCAAAATGATATTAATCACCAGTGTCAAGTATCGCCAATGAGTCATTAACTTTCAGAAAAGACCTCACTTGATACACTTTGTATGCAATATTACTGTATTATAAATCAGTGGATTCAATTGCTTATCACCTGAGATTTACACCCCCTGTCTTTATAGACCAGTAAACCTTTGAAATGTTTATTCAACTCTGATGGTGAAGGAATCTCCATGCTCTTTCTTCCCCAACTTGTTAGCTTAATAGTTTACTTAATATGTAAAAAAGGGACCTTCATTGTCTTTGCCTGAAGACCGGGCTGGAAAGAGAATTAAATATGCATTCCTTTGTCTCGGGAAGACTTGTTACCAACTCCCCCTGAAATGCCTGGTTTAAACACTTCAGTCATAATTTGAGCCTATATCCATAACTTTTTGTACACAACCTGTGAGTACATCATGCAAGAATATTAATGAGCAGTGAGTTATTAGTTTTCAAATGATACCTCACAAGGCATATTTTGTACAAAGAATATGACAGTACTGTGTAGGGTGTGAATACAGGGGTGCTTAGTATCACAGGGGAGGTGCTCGTATGTGGTTAGGCTGGAGGTTGGCCATAGCTGTATAGGTGGTCTGGGAGCCCACTGTTTCCACAACAAAGCATTGGAACTTGAAGGGCTCCTACTGCTTCAGGTCTCTGGCACACTGGGACAGCAGGGCCAATTGTCTCTGGGCTGAAGCATCGGGGCATCAGGAGCTCCGCAGAGTGCTGTAATTTCTGTGGTCAGTGAGCCAAAGGGTTGGGGAAACCTTTCTTTTTTAACTTTATTTTTCCTGTTTTTATATAAAAAATAAACACATAACAAAACATGTAAACATGCATGCCGAAGATCGAAATAGCATAGAAATAACAAAATTCAATGTTCATTATTTGCAAAACCTGGGGGGAAAAGCCCTGAACCTGTAGAGGTCAAGCAGAGCATCAATTATTAAAGTGGCTAAATAGATAAGTGAGAACATAACCTATGAGTATTGGGAACTAATATATTTGAAACTGCAAAACTATGTAATAGTTTCAGATGTTGACCAGACAGCTTCATATATTTTTCCAAGTGCCTCTATTAGACAGAGTCATTTTTTTTCTTTTAATGAAGTAGTAGAGAGCTCACTAGATCAGCCTGTGTATTAGGAGGAATTGCAAATTTTCATTTTTTCAGAATAACAATTTTTGTCACTAAAATAGTTACAGCAATCCATTTCTTAATGTTAACTGGTAATACCAACTCATCCAGCACCTCTGAAATACACAAGCCTGGAGAAGAAACAAAAGATAGCAACATTTAAAGTTTCTGAGAGAGCACTGAATATGGTGTTCCAGAATACATGCATTTTGGCAGGTATAGAGGAGGTGCAAAAGGTTGTCATGTGGTTGTCTGCATCTCCAACATTCTCTGTGTGTTGCCAATCTAGCCATAAACAATCGTTCTGGAGTCCAGAAGAATCACAAATGATCAAGAACTTGAAGTATCTTTCACATTACGCCAGATAGCCTCCCAGGTTACTGTTGAGATAGTAAGGCTAAGTCCCTTTTCCCGTTTTTCTTTGAGATTGAGAGGATTTAAAGCATTAAACCACCTATAAGTAATTCCTAGAAAGTGACTTTTGTTTTCATATTTCTCAACACATTCTTCTAGCGGTGAGAGAGTTGAAATGATTCATTCATTAATATTGAGGGCTGGCCTATTGTGCTTTGAGTTCTGGGTCACGTGAAATTGATTTTGTTCAGATGTCTGTCTAGTGTAGTGCCCCAGTTCCATCCCAGTATTACAGGAATGTCTTTTTATTAGAAAGAATCATAGAATCATAGGGTTAGAAGGGACCAGAAGGGCCATCTAGTCTAACCCCCTGTCAAGAAGCAGAATTTGTTGTATCTAAACCAGCGGTTCTCAAACTTCATTGCACCAAGCACCACTTCTGACCACAAACATTACTACATGACCCCAGGAGGGAGGACTGAAGCCTGAGCCTGCCTGAGTCCCACTGCCACAGTGGGGGGAGCCAAAGCAGAAGCCCAAGGACTTCAGTCTCAGGCAGGGGCCCTGTAATCTGAGTCCGGCCACCCAGCGCTGAAGCCCTCGGGCTTCAGCCTCGGTGGTGCGGCTCGGGCTTCAGCTATGGCCCCGGGCTGTGGGGCTCAGGCTTTGGCCCCGTGCCCCAGCAAGTCTAAGCCAGCCCTGGTGACCCCAAGTGGGGTCATGATCCACTTTGTGGTCCTGACCCACAATTTGAGAACCGCTGAACTGAGTCATCCAAGACAGAGGGCTATCTAGCCTCCTTTTGAAAACCTCCAGTGAAGGAGTTTCCACAAGCTCCCTAGGCAGTCTGTTTCATTGTCCTACTGTTCTTACCATTAGGAAGTTTTTCTAGAGATTCAATCTAAATCTGCTGTAGCGTGAACCCATTGCCTTTTGTCCTGCCCTCTGTGGCAAGAGAGAACTAATTTTCTCCATCTTTTTTATGGCAACCTTTCAAGTATGTGAAGACCATTGTCATATCCCCCTTAATCTCATCTTTTCCAAACTAAACATAACCAGTTCCTTCAGCCTTTGCTCATATGGCTTGCATTCAATCCCTCTGGTCATCTTTGTTGCTAGCTTCTGGATTGTTTCCAGTTTCTCTACATCCTTCCTATACATTGATGACCAAAATTGGAACACAGTACTCCAGCTGAAGCCTAACCTGAGTAGAATGGTACTATCACCTCCTGTGACTTGCAAGCTATACCACTGTTAATGCAATCTAAACTTGCATTTGCTTTTTTTTTCAACAGCATTACATTGCTGACTCATGTTCAGGTTGTGATCCACCACAATTCCCAGATCCTTCTCAGCTGTGTTGCCACCAAGCCAGTTATCCCCCATTCTGTATTTGTGCATTTGTTTTTTCTTCCCTAAATGTAGCACCTTACATTTGTCTTTGTTGAATTTCATGTTGTTGTTTATAGCCCAATCTTCCAGTTTAGCAAGATCCTCCTGAATTCTTGCTGTATCCTCCAAAATGTTGGCAACCCTACCAGCTTTGTGTCATCTGCAAATTTGATCAGGATGCTCTCTGTTCCTACATACAGGTCATTAATAAAGATGTTAAACAACACCAGACCCAGAACAGACCCCTGTGGAAAACCCCACTTGAGACCTCCCTCCAATCCAACATAATTTCATTAATAGTTACTCTTTGTTTTAGGTTGTTTACCCAATTCTGTATTCACTTAATGGTAGTTCTGACAATCCTGCATTTCTCCAGCTTACTTATCTGAATGTCATGTGGGACTCTGCCAAAAGCCTTGCTGAAGTCCAGGTATATTATGTCCACTACATTCCCCCATCTACCAAACCAGTTACCTGGGTGAAAAAGAAAATCGAGCTGATTTGGCATTATTTATTCTTAGTAAATTCATGCTGGTTGCTAGTGATCACTCCTTCATCCTCCAGGTACTCAGAAACTGAATGTTTCATACATTGCTCTAGTAGCTTCCCAGGTCAGGCTGGCTGGTCTGTAGTTCCCTGTGTTCTCCTTTTTCAAGATGGGCACTACATTCGCTCTTCTCCAGTCTTCCAGGACCTCTCCTGTCATCAATGAGTTAGCAAATATTATTTCCAGTGATTCTGAGATTTCCTCTGCTACTTCCTTCAGCTAATTCCTTCAGTGCCCACTGACTTGAATTAATTCAAATTGGTCAGAGGATCTCTGACATGTTCTTTACTTATCTCGATCTGCAGCCCTTCCCCTTTATTGTCTGTGGTAGCTTTGCTAGTCAGTAGCTCACATGTTTTTTGTGAGAACACTGAATCAAAGTAGGCACTGAGCAACTCTACCTTCCTACCATCTTCCATTACCAGTGCACCTTCTTCACTGAGCAGCAAACCCACACCCTCCCTGATCTTTCTTTCTTGTCTGATCTATTTGCGGAACCCCTTCTTGTTGTCTCTAACGTTCCTTGCCAGCTGTAACTCATTCTTTGCCTTGGCTTTTCTGATTTTCTGCTACATGAGTTTCCTGCAATAAAGCTACTTGGCACTTTCTAAGAAAATTAATGGCAAAATTTTAAAAGATATACTAAGATATATAGCCTTATTCTAAAGATATATATTTCCCTGTTGATATTGTAAAACCACATCTCTAAGATATTATCTGTATTTATACATATTAGATACTGGTTAGTTTGGAATTAATTTATGTTTTGAGCCTCTAAGGCTGTCAGGTGTACAAAAAGACCTATGTCTCTCCCCACAGCTGAGTCCAATATCAGATAACTGTCGAAAAAGAAAAGACAACTAAGCTTTGAGCCCCAACTGGGCTCAGTAGGTGGCTTCTCCAGCACTCTTGTTTGGGAGCCCTCAGGGTAGGTCTGTCTTCCTCCCCAGCCTGACCCTTCTCAGCCAGGCTGCTGCCTTTTAAGCTTCCTCTCCAGTTGAAGCATGCTCTGCAGGTCTGGAGAGGCTATCATGGCGCAGCATTGTCCTTTAACCACTCCAGGCCCAGTGTTGGGTTTGTACTCCCCATCACAGCTCCCCTTCCCAGGCAGTCAACCACAGAGCCCAGACCACCCCATCCAGGCCTTCCCAGTCAAAACCTCCCCTCTATAATCCCCTCACATCCCCTATCATCACTCTGCCCCCGCATAACCAGTCTCCCCATCGGCTCTCCCAGTAGTCTGGCTCATCTCCATTTGGTTCCTATAGTGTAGGGATGGAGGCGAAGGGGTGTGTGGGGAGCCAGATTGAGTGGGGAAAACTGGGACCTGACTTGGGAGGGGCCTGGGGAGAGAAATGGAAGGGAGAGAAGCCCTGCTCTATTCCCCCCCACCCCATTGCACTGCTGGGCTCCTGCCATCTTCCCACATCACCCTGCTCTGGAACATGCTCCTTCTGTCAACTCCCTCACGCTTCCTCAGTGCTCCCCTAACACAGTCACCTTCCGGACACTGAAACATCCACCATGCAGTTGCACCAAACACTCTGCACAGCAACCAAGTGGCAGCTGACAGGAAGCACACGCCACAGCCTGCTGCATGATCCATCCTGCTCATCAGCAGAAACCACTCCAAAGCAGCCTTGTCTCTGCCCCTGTAGTGACACAAGCCGACATCTTTTCATTCATAGAATCATAGAATATCAGGGTTGGAAGGGACCTCAGGAGGTCATCTAGTCCAACCCCCTGCTCAAAGCAGGACCAATCCCCGATTAAATCATCCCAGCCAGGGCTTTGTCAAGCCTGACCTTAAAAACTTCTAAGGAAGGAGATTCTACCACCTCCCTAGGTAACACATTCCAGTGTTTCACCACCCTCTTGGTGAAAAAGTTTTTCCTAATATCCAACCTAAACCTCCCCCACTGCAACTTGAGACCATTACTCCTTGTCCTGTCCTCTTCTACCACTGAGAATAGTCTAGAACCATCCTCTCTGGAACCACCTCTCAGGTAGTTGAAAGCAGCTATCAAATCCCCCTTCATTCTTCTCTTCTGCAGACTAAACAATCCCAGTTCCCTCAGCCTCTCCTCATAAGTCATGTGTTCCAGACCCCTAATCATTTTTGTTGCCCTTCGCTGGACTCTCTCCAATTTATCCACATCCTTCTTGTAATGTGGGGCCCAAAACTGGACACAGTACTCCAGATGAGGCCTCACCAATGTCGAATAGAGGGGAACGATCACGTCCCTCGATCTGCTCGCTATGCCCCTACTTATTCATCCCAAAATGCCATTGGCCTTCTTGGCAACAAGGGCACACTGCTGACTCATATCCAGCTTCTCGTCCACTGTCACCCCTAGGTCCTTTTCCTTTTCGTTCTTTGTTCCTTCCTTACCTGCTACCTTGTTTTAAGGAACTTTCTCCACACAATGAAAGGGAGCAGAGTGGAGAATCTGGCTCTGCTGACGAATCACAGAATCATAGAATCTCAGGGTTGGAAGGGACTTCAGGAGGTCATCTAGCCCAACCCCCTGCTCAAAGCAGGACCAAGTCCCAACTAAATCAAAGCTTTGTGAGTCAGCTGTATGATGTATGCGGCTTTGAAGCTTGGCACTGATTTTATTTTTGATATTTTCTTCATATCAGTGTCATTATCCTGAGAGTGACTGAGCCTGCGCAGTGACTATTGTCTCAGTGGGTGTAGAGTGGGCTAGGCATCTCTCAGGATTGGGCCCTGAAAGAGGAAAATGTACTGTCCTCACGGATGTCAGCTTCTTCCTTAACAATATCCCAGATCTCTAGGGACCTCAGAGCAAGCGAGGGCCCCGTTGAACTGAAGAGCCCCATGGCAGGAATGGGCCCTCAGTCCTTCTGGCTGTAACATTCATCTCATTAAACCAAAATAAAAGCAAAGACAGGGAAGGAGGTTTCTGCCAAATCTACATTGGAACAAATTTTGAAATATGGGCCGGGCCAACCTGATTTACTCTCCCAGTAGCTGGTAATTAGTGTGGCCATTTGTAAACGTCATGCAGCCTAATCTCTGCTCCTGGGATTTTCCTCCATTAAATCTCTCCCAGACGTTAGCACTTCCATTTGCTCTGAAGTTACCTGATGTGAATTTAGGGACCGCAGGCCGAGCCAGATCTCAGCAGCAGCAAAGAGGCGTGGGAGGGAGGCAAAGGTTCCAAGCCTCCATCTGCTTTGGCCCTGGGAATGTAAAGCATTATTTCTCAGCAAGCTGCCTTTGTGATAAAGGGTTGCCAAGGCCCGTGCTAAATCCAGCCAGAGACAACATGGCCTTTTCTTTATGTAAGTTCTTATCACATTCAATCCAACAGAAGGCAAAGGCCTGTGCAGCTAACAGGGCTTTATTATTATTATTTTCAACTTGCTCTTTCATAGCAGTGGAAACAAGAGGCCGCTGCCTGACATTTCAATCAACCCTTTTTTCCCCCTCTACATTTTAAAATGTAATGAGGAGCCTGGCATGTTGACCGGCAGCCACAGGCAAGCATCTTACACTTCAAAGGACTCAAACTTAAGGGCAAAACTGTTCATTCAGTGCAGACCTCACGCTGATACCCGCAGGTGTGCAGTGAATACAGGATACGTCCTTATGTTCAGAGAAACATTTGGCACTGGATGGAGGGATTCGGGCTAGAAAGGAGAGTGCAGAGATTACTGCTGCTAACTTGGCTCAATAAATATTGCAGTCAATTGGCGTTTGTGTGTGCGTGCGTGTACGTGCACACTGCTGCTGTCTGCTGGATGGAAGCAGAACTGCTCAACTGTGAGTCATAGGCTAACACCTGACAGTCTCATATAGCCCAAAGGGCCAGGGTCCTTTTGGAGCAGGAGGAGATGAGCTCTATCCAAGCTGTTGCAATGACGTTCTGATGGCTCAGAACAACAGTTGAGGAGAGCTAGGTGGGCATGAATTTGTTACAATATTTATTTTTCCTCCATACAAAAAGGGAGAAGGATGGGAGTATAGACCCCAAGTAGTACATGGATTTTCCATTGCAGAATCACTGACAGTTATATGGAAGGAAAAGGAGGCCAAGAATCATTTTGCCAAGCAGGCAAGAGATCTGTAGAAATTCCTGGCCCTGAGCACCCAGCCATGTGGAGGGGCTCTCCTTCTGTACGAATCTGTAAGCAGCCACTGACTCTGATGCTCAATGGCTTTGTGATCACACAGCCCCTTCTTGTTCTCAAAACAGCTCCTCCTGCAATAGCCTTTTCAGTTTTCGAGTTGGATCTGCCATCTGGATCTTGGGCTGCTTCTGGTGTTTTTCACTGTCAGTGACGGGGTGCGTGAGCATGTTCTGCCTCTCACATGGCATGAGCACTGTCCGTAGCATCCTGACACAGGTAGGCAAGTAGGCAGCTGCCATGCTGAGCTGCCAAGCGGTGCAGGAACTCTCAATCAGCTTTTAAATATTTCCCTTAAGTAACCTTTTTTCACCGTAATTTTCTGAGTTTGAGGCAGACAGATTTTCATATTGGGCTTCACCCTGCCATGAAACAGGATTCAGCTTGTGCTGTCTTACTTTTGGAATTACTTTAGTAAAAGTAATGGTTACCAAATGATTCTGTATTCAGCCACATCATCCCCAATTAGCTGCACAGCTCTGTTGCATAAATCATGGGGCCTTGGTTCCATAATTGGAGTGCAATGCACTCCATAGTTCCAGGGCCTGTCATTATGAGTCCTCTCCTGAACTCTGGCAGTGTCGCCAACTCTTGTGGTGTTTCACGTTTTTCTTAAACCTCCAGCTCCTGGAGCCACGTGTTTATCTGAGAATGGCAGTTGTTTTTTTTTTTTTTAGTAAGTGCACTTCGTGGTTGCAGAGAAGAGCTTGAAAGTGTGACCTCCAAAGGCTCAAACTAGAACCCTCCCCAGTTTTTATTTGTTTAAAATCTCATGAGTTTTAAGCCAAACTCGGGATTTTGTGGGGGCTGAGTCATGGTTTTTGAACACTTAGGGGTAGCAGTGCTGCTCTGGTAGCTGCCTAGCCATTTTATACCCTACCAACCATTGCATGAGCCAAGTGCACATGCTACACTGAATGGCTTCCCTTCAGAGTAGTTGCTCATTCATCTCTCGTCATTATCATGTGCATACTGAAGGGTGTGGGTACAACATTCTGCTTGTTCCAGTTGGGCTGTATTCTAATCGTGGGCTGAGGGCATTGTTCCCAGAGCTTCTGCCTGTGTCTGTGAAGCTCAATGGAGAACAAAGTGTGGGGATGAAAGTTTTATTCAAACAGGCTACTCAAAAGCTCACCTAAAAGTTTTCCTCTTGGGGAGGAGATGAGATGAGTGGCAGCAACCACATCAGCTGACCTTATTTTCAACATGTCACTCACCCTGGAAAACGTTAAGCATGAAAGACAGGAGACCTTGTAAAGAATTATAGTATCTGAGGGGCAGACTCTACCTTGGAAATGTTCAAGGAGTTTTTTTCCTTCACGTCTCCTGCCACCGGCTGAGTCTGAAAACATGTTTGCATTACCTTAATTCTAATGTCTCATATCATCAGAAATAATGATAAGACAAGTAACGCCGGTGGGAATCAGTGCCTGCCTTTGCCTGCCAAAAGCACTAAGGGGATCAAACGTCACAGCGGATTCCTTTTAGTGGGAAAGAAACAGAGAGAAGAAAAAGATTGGGAGGCCTGGTTCTCCACGCCATCGCTGCTGGTTCACAGCAGTGGCACTCCACGGCTTTCAGGGCAGTGACAGCAGTGCAAAACTGGAGGAATACAGCCACAATTCAGGCTCTTCTTCGGCTTCTTTGAAAGAAAAGGGACCTGAGAGGAACCCATCGAATTTACTTTGTTTATGACATAATTAGAATTTAAAACCAAACTCGCAGGACTGGGAGAATTAGGTTCTGGAACAGCTTTCCAGTTGGAGGAGTGGGGACCAAATAACCTGGCTAGTTACAAAATGGAGCTTGATACGTTTAGGAACAGGATGATGTGACAGGGTTGCTTGAGATAGCAGGGGACTGGATTTAATGACCCAGAAAGGCCCTTCCAGTCCTTTATCCTGTGTTCCTACAGACTAGCATAATAATCATCTCCCCTGAAACACTGCCAACCAGACTCCCACCACCCTGTGTCTTACTGCATCAGAAGAAGTGCAAGATACTTGCATTGGTGTGAGGAAATTGGTGGCATTTCACATCCATTTTGTACAGGCTGAAATAATGACACAAGTTGCAGGGCACTAGTGAATCAGGCCCGGAGCCAGAGAGCCAGATTCTCCACTCTGCTCAGGCCAGAACCAGCCAAGCACTGACCCAGCCTGGCCCCATTCAGCTTGTGAAAGCTGATCGGATCACAGTCCATGATGGTTTGGTTGCAAGATGGGGAATTTGTCCATGTGTCACTATTTGTGACTATGCAAAGGGTGAGGTCAGTTTACGATGCTTTCCTTTATGGTCCAGCGAGGCAGATGCCTCCCTCTCCATCTGCTCAAACGAGGGGTACTGTTGACCAGCTGGAATTCTATCCTGCGTGTGCTTGAATGACTCGCAGCCAGTTGAAAGCTACTGAGGGTGTAAGAAATATGCAGCTAAGCCACAGCAAGAGAGAAAAAACAACTTGCAAATAGTGGGCCAGATTCACTGTTGCCTGATACCTGGTGCAGTTGTTTACACCAGTGCAGAATGGGTGTAAAATGCTACTGAATTCAAATGATTGTGATTCACATTCCCTTTGCACTGTTGTCAATCACTGCACAAGTTGCTAGATAAGGGAGAGATAAGGCCCACAGCTGTATATTTTGTAACTCAGCCTCTTTCTCACTCCTCAGTGTGGTTGTAAAAAGGCCATATTGAGCTCACCTCAAACTTGGCTTTTGCTTTTGGCTATAGCTTGGGGTCATAATTTGAGCACCAGCCAGCCATTAAAATTCACAGTATTCCTGCTATTGTCTCAGGCCTCTGTCTCTTGGATGTCTTTGTGTCAGGCATGACTGAGTACGACACCAGTGTGGACGCAGGCCAGGAGAGCAACCTGCAGAACTTGCGCCAAACTGACTGGAGGGAAGTCACTCGAGGTTGAATTACTTGCGTGAACTCTGGAGTGTGGACATACTCCCAGTGCTGCTGTCTCCCTTGTCTATGTCAATCCATGTAACAGCTTTCTGCTCAGAAAGGTCACTGAACAACAAAACCTTAAAAAACAAATACAATGTGATTTGCCCAGTTGACTAAGAAACTGCTGTTCCCAAATCCTGCTTTTTCAAACAAATGACCTATTAAAAATAGCCTTGGTTAGAGTGGGCAAATACTGCCATTGCAAGTCCTCTGTCAAGCAGCCTTTGCTAGAACAGTCATTCCACAGCTTTATGGTCATGGAGGTGGGAATTTTTTAGTTAATTATCTCTACCAGATATTGGGGCAGACAGCCATAAAAACTAGGAGCAGGGATTATGCTGATTTCCAAATATTTCCTTTTAAGGTTGATTGATTCTTAATCTATAATCAGCAGTGCCGGTGCCTTCTATTCTGGATTTTGTCATGAACCACCCCCCACCCCCCGCTCCCTCGTGCTTTCAGCTCCTCAAGCTGAGGTGGGGAGGACAGGGTTAGTAATTGGATGGGCAATTTAGGCACCGTAAAAAGTGATGCTGGTGATTCAGTAGGTGGCATCCTTCCTTCTGAGACAATACTGGCGCCATGCAGCAGGATGCAGTTTGGGGTGCTGTACTGCTCGAAGCGAGTTTCTGAGGAGATTTGCAACTAGAGGTGGGCAGAAAATGGGTTTGAGCAACAGGAAATGTTAACTTTGTATCAACGCCCCTGCAAACTGAACATTTTTGGCTGAATGCTGCCGAAAACTAAAACAGATTCAATCTTTGGCCCAAGATTTTCCATTTTCTAATGTTCATTTTTTTTCAATAAAAAATCTAAACTTTTCAGACACTTTCCATGAAATTATTCATTGATCCAAGACACTAGTTGTCCATGAGGCCATTCAAAGTCACATAGCACTTGTTGTAGAAGAGTGCTAACTCTAGTCATCAGACCGCATTCCCGTACTTACATTCTGCCTCCCCTGCAATTTCAATGGGATAAGATATTTTTCTTGCCTTCCGGTCTGAAGACCATTGGATGAAACTGTTGGGCACTGTTGCTGTTAAACAACAGCTGTGTGCAACCCTAGCAGTGGCTGCATTTTCATAGAATCATAGAATATCAGGATTGGAAGGGACCTCAGGAGGTCATCTAGTCCAATCCCCTGCTCAAAGCAGGACCAATCCCCAATTTTTGCCCCAAATCCCTAAATGGCCCCCTCAAGGATTGAACTCACAACCCTGGGTTTAGCAGGCCAATGCTCAAACCACTGAGCTATCCCGTCCGCTGATGGATTTTTGCTGATGACCTATTTGATTTCCCCTTCCCTTATCTCAAAAGGGCATTATGAGACACTCAGCCCTATACTTATTCACACAAAGCCCCTTTGTACTACTCTGGCAGGCCAATGAGTGCCTCACTGGTCAGTGTGTGTTACATGTTTCCCTTTGTGCCCGATACACAGAGGATATGAGTCTATTACAGAGTCCGTGGCACAGAGCCGGGTTCTTGCCGTAAGCTATAGAGATTCATGCTTTTGGCTCTGGAGGTTACTGCTTCGCTCCCCCGTGAGTTGCCACCCTATATATACAACTTAAGTCACATTGAAGCCCTGTTTTGAGGTCTTAGTAGAGATGTAACATCTTTCTGTGGACACATTGCTCACCAATCACAGCACAGTTTGGTTCCAGCAGTCCTACTATCGACAAGATTGCAGGCAAACCAGGAAGAGGAAGAAAAAGAACAAGCTATACTGGAAACATGGCTGGCAGATGACTGGTATCCAAAGAACAATGGAAGTTTTACGACGCTATGGCGAATGTGAAAGATGGAAGTTGGTGGTTAATAACCTCCGTATCGGTGATGTCACTTGAAGAAGAAGCAGTGACTGTCCAGGGTCTGTGCATGGGGTGGATTTTACCCCTACCTCTTTAAGGCTGAGATTTTCAAAGGACCCTAAGGGAGTTGCCACCCAAATCTCACTGGGAATCAGTTGGAGTAGAGCTCAAACCCTAAGTGAATTCAGGGGGGCCTAGCTGAAGTTCACCAAAAGAGCATCATCTGACTCAAATGGCTGTAATTGCAAATGGCTAATATTCAGAGCAAAAACTATTAGTGAACAATTGAGCAGGAAGTATTTGCTGAAGAAATTCACAAATCATTTCAAACCACAAATACAGTCAAGGATGTCACGGTCTGTTTGAAAATAACGAGTGAATGGGGTGGGGTGCGGAGAAACGCAGACTGTGCAGTAGATCATTCGCTCCGCTCTAATTTAGATGTTTACAAGGCAGTGTGATTATAGATGTTCATATTTTACTATGTTGTTCCCAACTGAGTATATTAAAAATTGTTTTATATGCCAGGTGTCCTACTCTCTCTTATGGCATCTGGTTCAAAATCAGTGAAGAGGGGGAAGGGAAGCATACTTTATAAAGGCTCTGATGGCATTTAAAGGGCAGATGGGGAAAATTATGTGTCTTTATTACTTCCAATAAGCAAAATTACTTATTATAAACTACAGGTGAGACTGTGCCTTTGGCCACAGCCTGGGCACTGAGTGGGGTGTAATCTGTATCATCCACAAATAACCCTGAGAGGCACTGGGAAACTGAGTCACAATATCTCCCTACTTCCACCTTAATCCAGGGGCTGCTCATTTATTGCTGGCCATTCCCAGTGGCAAATTATGAACCTCCTTCACTGGTCCCAAGGCCTTGTTCACTCCCTGCCCAGTTGCTCTCGGGGATAAAGGGAGTGATTGGGCATGCAGTGCCCACTTTGGCATGCATACCTGGTCCCAAGGTCTGGGTAGCCCATACAAGGGTGTAAGAAGTCTCCTGCTCCCCTATATAGTCCATCTAGCCAGGGGGCTATCTGAGTGGACACAGCCAAACCCAGATGTGTACTGTAATGAATCTGCTGGCTTGTTACTGGGCACTGTGTTAACCCCCGATTAAACACCCAGCCAGCCATAACCTTCAAAGCATAGGAAAGGGAAGTACAATGGGAGGGAAGGGACTTGGCTCAGTACTGAAGAATGGACCCAGAGCCAGTTTCTAATTGTATTCAAAGGAAGTGAAACTACTTCTTCTTCTTCTTCGTCTTCTTTTTTTTTTTTTTTTTTTGGATCCCTTCTCCTTGGCTCTACCCTAGTTCTTCCCATCTCATGTCTGGGAATAGTCAGAGAAACAGCCATGTCAAACCAGCATTTTAGCCTTTTCCTTTAACACTTCCTAGCCACTTTCCCTTCATCTTTCTCACATTGTGTGAAATGCACCCCTGAATGCATCCGATGAAGTGAGCTGTAGCTCACAAAAGCTTATGCTCAAATAAATTTGTTAGTCTCTAAGGTGCCACAAGTCCTCCTGTTCTCCCTGCAGGACAGAGGTTATGTGGCACCTAGGTCTCATGCAGGTCCCTCATACACAGGGGGGAATTTCACCTATCTAGATGGGATATTGGCAACACAATGCAAAACTATTCAGAATTCAAACTTCTTTTGCAAAGTTTCCTGCTTTAATGGAAAATAGCACTAAGGGATGCACATTTTTCAAGCAAAAGCGGGTATGCTATCTAGTGAAAATGAGCCAGTTTCTAGCAAACATTAACCCATTTCTGGGGAAAATGGGCAGGAAAGGTCTATTTTTGGAACTGAGGTTTGCCTTGGAAAATTCATGTTTTCATGAGCTTTAATTGCAAAAAACCCATTTGGCTGGAATGCTGAATAAGGCAAAATTTGAGTCCCAGGAGGCTGGTGTGGGAGCACCAAATGCAAAATGGCACAGATGTCAGCATGGCAATCTGGGAATCACAAATTGGGGTCTGGCTCAGTTTCACTGCTGTCCCTTCAGAGAAGCAATGTTTACCATTTCAGTCATGCTGTTCCTAGTGTCATCAGTATTATCTAAAGCTCCATCTAGGATGGGGGAGAAGAACTTGGGGGGCTTTCTTATGATGCAGCAGCCTGTTCCCCTGTAATGGTTCAGAGCAAGTATGAGCTGGGCAGCAGGGCATGCAGAGGTGTACAGGCCATTAGAAAAATGAACTGTTTGGTTTCTTCTTTCCTTGCACAGTGGCAGAAATTAAATTTGTGTTGCAATCTGTGTCTTGGTTTCTCTGAACCAAGTTATGGTGGAGCCAGGCTCAGAGGGTGTGTCTACACTGCAGTGTAAGCCCAGGGTTAGAACTCAGGCTCAAGCGTAACCCCCCTTCCATCTACACACAAATCGTGTGAACCCAGGGCTCAGACTCAGGGTACCAGGACCCTATGGAGATGGAGGGTCTGAGTCTGAGTCAAGCTGGGACCCACGGTTCAAGGCCTATTGCTTTGAAGTATAGATGCAGTCCCACTGGACTCGTGCTCTGGGTCAGTGGTTCTCAAACTTATTTGATTGCGCCCCCCTTCTTTGTTTCTGTAGTAGTTTACCCCCCGACCCCACCTGCCACACAAGTACATATACCAATATATATACCACCCTGCCTTCAGAGCTGGGCAGCTGGAGAGCGGCAGCTGCTGGCTGGATGCCCAACTCTGAAGGCATCACTGCTGCCAGCAACAGTGCAGAAATAAGGGTGGCAATACCATGCCATGCCACCCTTACTTCTGTGGTGCCTCTGCCTTCAGAGCAGGGTGCTCAGCCAGCAGCTGCTGCTCTCTTCTCTGCTTTCGGGACTGGGCAGCCGGAGGATGCTGGGAGGCTACTTCTCATGCCCCCCCAGGGGTACGCACCCCCCAGTTTGAGAACCTCTGCTCTGGGAGTCTGCCAAAAGTATCCCACAATCCCACAGGCCAACTTTGTTGTCTGGACAGTCAAGTTTGGTGGACAGTCAAGTATTCCCACACTGCACCACAAACAAGGGGCTAGAGCAGCTACATTTTGGGGGGGGTGCTAGAAAGTCTGGAATGTGGGTGGTTGAACTTGGGCCCATATAAGGCGGTGCAGACTTGGAGCCCCAGTTTGGGCTCAGGGTTCAACAATTCCTAACCTGGGGTTACAAGTGAGTGAAGACACTCAAGCTCTAGGTTAACAAACCCCGGGTCTGCTAACTGGAATTCTACCAACCCTGGGCTTACATTACAATGTAGACATAACCTGAGTGACTAGAGAGAGATGTCCACACGGGGGGCTAGGATCTGGGTTTATTTTGGGAGTTCTGGTTTAACCAAAATAAACAGACATTTGGCACATGTCTCTGGCTGCTGCATTCCTCCCCTGCAGTTTCCCAGCCAGACATCTACAAAGCAAATACACAAGCTACAAACAGGGAAGCTCTTGTGTTTCCCAGAGCTCTCTGGCCTGACTTCTGGTGAGCAAAACTCCTTCTCCCATGGTGCTGACCCCACTTTAAAGTGCTGACTGCCCACCCCACCCCGACTCACCTAGGAGTGCCTCCCTGTGCTGACTTCATGACATTGCTGGGAATTAAACCAAGACACCCCGGGCTAGTGTTTGCTCAGCATGGCCATCTAATGGGGGTCCCACCAGAGATAGCGGTGACGGGGCTGAGCCACCCTTGGGGGCATACAATTGCAGTAATATACAAAACAGAGAAATGGTGGAACTCGGCCTTCTCTGAGAGCTGTGCTGGGACCGGGACCCCACTAGCTCTTGATCCCTCTGGTCTCTGTGGGTATGTTTGCACAGCTGCTGGGAGTGAGTCTTGCAGCTCGGGTTGACAAAGGCAAATTACAACACTGTGCAGTGACTAGTTCCAGTGAGCTCTTTGCCCGGGTGTCCCCCTGCACCCTCCATGCCACACTGCATAGCTGTAGTTAAAGAGAGCTTGGGTCATGGGGAGAACAGCCCAGTGCTCAGCTTTCAGCCCATTCCCCAGCTGGTGTTTACATGGGCCCATCTCACCTGGTGTCCCACCATTGCACTATAACACCAAGCCTGAATGGTTCTGTGGCAAAAGACATAGAAGGCAACATATCTCATCCTTGCACTTCTACAGCTGTTCCGCTTATTGTTCTGAACGGATTTAAAGCCAGATTCCCAGGGGGTACAACTAGAACATTAGCTGACCGTGCCCTCCAGTGGATTCCTGTTTAACATCCTCTCCCCAGAGCAGTGAGCCCAGCTCAAGATGTCCTCAAGCATCTCCATTCCAGTCATTCACACTCAGGTGGAGGCATTATGTGGGTTTATATCAATGCGCCTGGATGTCAATAAACTGCCATGTTGATGGAGCATAAAACTAGGTCTGCAGTGTACAGCAAATAAGCCAGAGCCTGTCTGAGGGGGATCAGCCAGCCAGCCACCCTCTCATTTCTTCTGGCTCACCTGATCTTCGGATTCAAATTTTCCAGCTAACCCCCTGCTAAATGATTTACATGCAATGGCAGATGATAATTGCTCTTCTGTAAACCAAATCTCCATTAAATGGGAAGGCAGGGAAAGGAAGCCCTCCATACTCTCCATTTTATATTTTTCTTATATTCCCCCACCCCAGATGTGTATGCTAAAATTGGCAACACAGAGTGCAGTAAAAATTAGGCAAATTTGAGGACAATTTTTTTTCCAACATGCCAGATTTTTATTAATGATTATTTATATGGTGGTGGTGCTTAGAGAGCACAATCAGGGATCAGGACCGCATTGTGCTGGGCGCTGCACACACAGATATTGTGTTTATGTTACAGGAACTTAAGAATTGGCAGACTGGATCAGGCCCGAGGCCCATCTTGTCCATGATCCCATCAGGGCAAGCATCAGATGTTTTAGAGGAAGGTGTACAAACCTTGCAGTAGGCAAATTTGGGATAACCTGCCCACAGCATAGGCCTCATCCAAGTCTCCAAGGGTATGTCTGCACTACAATGCAAGAACAGGGTTAGTGGGACTCGAATCTGTAGACCCTGGGTTAGAAAGCCCAGGGCTTGAGCATCCACACTCATTGGTGACCCTAGGTTAAAAAATTTTGAGCCTGGGCTCTGCACCGGGCTCCAGCATCTACACCAGTATGCAGGTGCAAGTCAAACTACCATATTCCAGGCTTCCTACTACCCCCCTGAAATGTGACTGCTCGGGCCCTTTGTTCATGGTACAGTGTGGGACAACTTGACTTCTCCCCGCCCACACACACACACATTACAGGAAGTTGTTGCAGCCCGCCAATGCATCCCGCTATGCTGTCTTTTGGGGCAGCATGCTCCGGCAACCAGAGCCAGCAACATGGTGGAGTCGCCACTTGAAGAACTTCTCTTGTTTGGACTTTTACTCCTGTTTCAGGAAATGGGCAGAGGTTCCATCAGATGCTGGTGGACTTTTTGGCAGCGTTTTTTGACCTACCTTGCATGCCTGATTGAGGATGAAGATGACACAGACACGGTGGACTTGAACTGGCTGATGCTGCTCATGACACTCAGTACAGTCACTGATGATGTCCCCTGAATAGACTGGTGCTTCTGGAGAAGGATCATAAGCTTAGACTGGTGGGATCACATTGTCATGTGGACCTGGATCCAGAACTTTAACATGAAGAAAGCTACATTTCTGGAGCTTTCTGAGCAGCACACCCCAACCCTCCAGTGTCATGACACATGAAAGAGGATGGCCTTACTGGTCCAGAAGCAGGCTGCTATAATCATCGGGAAGCTGGCTACCTCAGACTGCTACAGGTCCATTGCCATTGTGTTGGAAAGTCAACTGTTGGTAAAGTGGTGGCGGGGGTTTCTGAGGTGATCATGTTACCCCAAAAACAAAATTAGGGTACCCCAGAATAGCTCACCTGTATACCAATCTGTTCTCCTAAGATATGGGTCTCCAGGGTGGCTAAGGATATCTTAGGATTGCCAGGGGTTCCCTCTTTCAGAAACTCCCCAGAACTGCTCGGACCGGTTACCCTTACAGGACATGAATACAGCCTTCCCAATAAATGATTGACACAAGCAGTGTTCTTTTCCAAAACAAGGCATTTTTATTGGTGCAAACAACAATCTCTGACACAATAATAATCTAAAACACAAATCCCCAGTGCAATAACACAGATCCCCACACAACAGGCTGTTGTACCCCAAACCACAGTGGCAAACAGTTAAGATGATCCTTAGTGGTTGTACCCCACTTCAGGTGATCAGATTTACACAGGTCACTGGTAACAGTCTCTAAGTGTCGTTCATGTCAGATCTCATCTCTCTCTGGTCTCCTCCTAGGTCTTTGCTTCTTCTCTCTCTCCTTGCGTCTCCTCAGCTCCTCAGTTCTAGTGACAGCACCGGACTCCCTCTGCTGCTGTTTTTCAGAGAGTGCTCCAACTGTCCCTCTCTCAACTGTCTTCTCAACTGTCTCAGCTGTCAGCTGCTGCCAATTTATATACCCTACTTCGCTAATGGTCACATATCAATTATTCCATTTGACTGTTATTTCCATTATTTATCTCACAGTGTTATGATCTGTCAATCATTGTTTACCACCTTCTTTTCCCCACCAATTTGATTTTCCTGCCAGTGCTATGTGACCTGCAGCTTCCATCTAATGGTGGAGTGACTCTTGTTTATTCAAAATGGAAGCCAGGGATACAAAATGGAGTCTGGGGACTTCAAAATTGAGTTTCTCTGATGTGTGATTTACCCAAAGGAGATGGGCATAAACAATATTCCTGGTTTTGTGTGAATGGGATTTCCACACAGTGCCAGGACCATTGATGGGACTCATATGCCCATAATTTGTCCTCCTCAAGGAGCAAATGAGGACATAAACCACTACTTCATTGTTATACAGGCCTTTGTGGGCCCCAGAGACAGATTTATGGACACGAGTGTGGGCTGCACTGGAAAAATTCATGATGCCAGGGTTTTCCACTGATTGGCAGTCTACCTTCATGGACAGGCCAGGACACTATTCCCACCAAATGACATTGTCATAAATGGAGTTACTGTCCCCACTGTTATACTGAGGGTCCCCACATACCTCCTCCTGCCTCAGCTTATGAGATCACATTGTGACCTCAGAATGCCTGGCAACTGAGGGTTTAATTACAGTCTCAATAGGTGTAGAATGGTGGTTGAATGTGTGTTTGGCAGATTGAAATCCTGCTGGCATTGTCATGAATGCTGTCCATGTTATTGTGCCTTGCTGTGCTCTTCATAAACTTTGTGAAGCCAAAGGTGAGCCATTTACCCCTGAATGGAGCTATGACAGTAATGAATTGCTGAACTGGTCCACTCAGCCAGAAAGTTCATCTGACACAACTGGAGCAGGATGCACATGGGCAAGAGAAATCAGGGATGCTCTGTGCTCCCACATTGTGGACTTGCATGGGCCAGTGGAAAAGCGAAATCAGTACCTTTGTGAATGTGTTTGTATATCTAGGTTTACAGTAAATTAGGCAGTGTCACATCACACAGTAGAACAGGGGATATGGTCAGGGCCTTATTGTTATGAATTTTTATTATGGGTGAGCTGACTGCTTATGAAATGGAAGTGGGGGAAGCTGTCATATACATTTCGGATAGATATACATAGATCTATTGAGAAATTGTGTTCAGATACAGCTTACCAGTTGTGCCTTAACCTGTGTTTATCTTTATGATTAGAAATACATGTTATACGATATGATGTACTGATGGCAATAAACGTTCTTAATAAAATAAAATACTTTATCTGTGAACATGGCTGTCTTCCAAACAAAAAAAAACCCCAACCAATATTACAGCATTGCCAGGCAGGCCAGCTGCCATTAGAACAGGAAACAACAGTAATAAACAAACACCCAAAGCAGTAATAAAACAAAGTGCATAAACCAAACACTGAACAGTGCAAACAGTGCCATCAAAAAAATCCCCTAAAAAATGTCCCCTTGGCTCCCCCATTCTCCTTTTCCTTTCTTGTGCATTTAGCACATACTTGGCACTGCTGCCCAGGGTGGAGGCCTGCAGGTAGAGCGAGTGAACATGGGGGAGGAGGCATGCAGGGGAGAGAGGGCCTGCATGAGGGTGGAGGGCTGCAGGGGGTAGATTTGCCCTGTCCAGCTCCTGTTAAGTCGTGGTTGCATGGGCCACCCATGGAACGGTCCAAAGTGTTCCTGGCCTGCAGTACATGGTACGGTTGGGGGGCCTCAGGGTGTGGTGTGGGCACAGCAGGAGCCTGGACTCTTGTGGCCATTAGACTCTCAAAAACAGGTCTTTCTGCTGCACTCTCATCCTTCTTCAACCAAGGTTCCTGTTCCAGAGCCTGTGCTGCAAGTCTCCCCTTGCATGCTGCAATTCTGTCCTCACGCTCTGCAGCCCACCTGGGGCTTTCACTTGCCCTGAATCCCTCTCCCTTTGGTTTTACCCCCACTTGTTGGCCCGATCCAGCATGTCCATTATCAGTTCATGACAGGAACGCTTCCCCGTGGACCGGTCTGACAGTAGGAGACCCAGGCTTCTGCTGGAATGCAGGTGAGCTGCCGAGGCAGAAGGGGCTATAGAGGCTGAGGGACTTGCAGGCAGATCTCAAACAGTCATTGTTGGCTCAGTCATTCACTTCATCAGCAGAGAAAAGTGCCTTGTGGAATCTCAAGGCCAAAAAGTGATACTTTGGCTATGGACTGAGGCTCAGTGTTACAGAGGGATGTTTCTGTTCCAACAAGCTCCATGGAGAAAACTGGGCTGGCCAGCTGGGTCACAGAAGGGGCAGACCACTGCACACGGATCTCTGTCAGACAGGGAGTGCCAGGAAAGAAGGGAGCTGGATTTCAATGGTGCTCAATCCAGCCCTTGACATAATTCAATCTACATGCTAAGTGTCCCGGCACAATTTATAATAACCCACCACCAGGGAGCCAGGTGATTCAACCCCCAAATTCTCCTTCCCATCAAACAATTTCTTCTTACAATTTAGAAGGACGTTTTCTACCCAAATCCCATTAGCTACCAAACCACATCCTTCGTGGGTGGATCAGTTTCCTCTTCATTACCTGGTAAAAGAAATTACCTGGTACAGTGTTGGAATTGCAGCCCTGGTACCTGAGGAAAATCCAAGCACATGCACAAAAGAGCAAAGTGGGAGCAAACTGATTTTTTTTTTTTAAAGAGCAAATCAGAAAAGGGAAATAAAAAAACCATCTCCCTCCTTGTATGTGGTCTGTTTAGATTGCAGACCCTACGGGGCAGGGGCCTGTCTTCCTACATGTTTGTTAGGCACCTGACACACATCTAGATGTTATGAGCAAAATTCACGACATAGCCAGCTTAAGACTCGTGTGTTCCACTTACACCCAACACAAGCCATCACAATGGGGCTTGAGTGACACTCAGATGGTGGTTAGGCCTCGTGGTGGGGTGAATTTCACTCCATGAATAATAATACTTAGTAAGCTGAAGAACTGCCACACCGGGGTGTAGCCTTCGTTAAAGGGCTTAGACTGCACTGGAAGCTCTCTGGGGCAGGGACTGTCTTTTTGTTCTGTGTCTGTACAAGACCTAGCACCATGGATGCTGGTCTGACTGGGCCCTCTAGGCGCTACTGCAATACAAATGCTATAACAAGCATTCTAGAAGTGAGTGCTGCTCGGCTGTGGGCAGTAGCTTGTCACACTCAGCGCACTGACTGCTTTAAAGTCATTCTGAGGGTCCATCTACCTTCACCTGGAGGGGCAATTTCCAGCTTGTGCCTTAGCTCATGCTAAAAACGGAAGTGTAACCATGGCAGTGTGGGCGGGGGAATGGGCTTGCCACCAACGTAAGTATGGAGGGTCCCATGTGGGATTATACGTGGGCGACTAGTCCATCCCACTGCTCACACTGCCACGGCTATACTTCTGTCTTTAGCATGCTGATTGGATCAAAGCTAGCATACATACATTTGCCTGAGCTGCAAATGACAGCTCCAGGTCCAGCTCCAGTGTAGACGTACCCTTAGTCACTGTGTATTTCTAGAGAAAGACCAAACTGGGGGGAAAATAAAGATCCCAATGACAAATCAGCCTCAAGCCGGGGATGACTTAGGGCTCCCCTTCTTTGATCTGAAGTAGATTTACATGGGCTGCAGGATGCCTGGCGAAGGCCCCTGAACACTGCATGGTGTGAGCGTCCTTGAATGCTTAAGAACAGTTCCTTTTTCACTTGGACAGAGTTAACCTCGTTATGCTGACCCAGATGGTATGTTTAAAGTGTTCATGGTAATCCTAGCTGTGGCAATGAGAACAACAAGGCTGGTTTGCAACAGTGAGGCAAAATCAGTGGCTGTGAGTGCTAGGAGGCCTGGAGGGACGGATGAGGATGCAAACCCCGGGAAATCAATACAAGGCTGAAATGCTTCTTTTGCAGAACCATCTATAAAGGGACAGAGCTGCTTCCTCCCTCCCCTTCCCCACTGCACACACGCTGTAGGAAATCTCCTTTGAAAAGGTCCAATTGCATTGACTTCAGGCCTGCCAAGTGTCACTCATCTTGCAGGTCTGTCACACATTGCTGCACAAATGGTAGCATATCACATGTTGGGGAAGGGTGACAGAGATTTAGTCCTCCTACCCTTGACAGCATACTGAGCTACAAGCCGAGGAGTCATGTGTTCTAATCCCAGCTCATCTCTGGGCTAATCTTATACCCCCAACCTTAGGGGAGGCAACTACCATTCACCTGTTGTATAGATGAGATAGCAGCGGTCAGACAAGGTCACACAGCAGAGCTGGTATTACCATACCGTCTCTAATACAACATCTTCCAGTCTTTGCTTTGCCTTGCTGATAAAATTGTAATGTGCTTGTCTACTGCCCACAAACAGTGCAGATCCCTGTCCCGTTCTAGTGGTGGGGCCACATGTAAAAACTTATGAGGCTGCTACTGCTTAGGCATCAACATGCATTGTTCTCTAGCTCAGATTGTAGAAGTGCCTGTTTTTCGATCCAGAAGTCTCAGGTACACTGCCTGCAAATAGTCCAAGCATTACACATGGTGATGCAGCCTCTAACCAGTAGATCAGATTATGCTTCTAGATATAAAGCCTAGTAGCTCCTGAACCTGGGCCTATAGAGCTGCCAGGCAGGCACCACCTCTATGCTGCTACCCAGCAGTAGCAGCTGGCTTGCACTCCACTAATGACCACCCACTGTGGACACAGATCACCGAAGTCCCGCCTCAAGGGGTCCGACAGGCAGCAGCATCATAGTTCCTGATTGGCTCCTCAACCTACATAAACCCAAGGGGCAGTCCAGGAAATGTCCAGGCAACAGTGTGGATCTCTTGTAGTTGTCATGATTATTCCTGCTCTTGAACTGCGGGCTTTGACCTCAGCTTGATTTGGACCCAGGGTGACCAGATAGCAAGTGTGAAAAATCAGGATGGGGGTGGGGGGTAATAGGAGCCCATATTTAAAAAAGCCCCAAATATCAGGACTGTCCCTATAAAATCAAGACATCTGGTCACCCTATTTGGACCTTGCCTCCTGACCTGGACCCTGACTTAGGCCAGGATCGATACCAAGGATCAAAGCCTGTCACCTGACTACAGACTCTTTTGCTATTCCAAGCCTCAGATTAGACCCTGGGTCCTGACTGCCCTTGTCAGGATCCTGACACTGGCACAGAGACTAGAACTGAGGAATTCTGATAGTGAACTAACACTAAAATGTTAGCTAACAGTTGGCTCTGCTGCCATGGGATGCTCCTCAGAGACAATGACAGAATGTTTCTATCCCAGTTATTCCCCCTGCTCAAGTGACAGTGCTCTGAGTTGTGTATCTGAAAGTTGGAGGGTCAGACCTACTCAGCAACCTAAGCTGAAACAATATATGTGAATGTGAGGACTTTAGAATAGATGCTGAAACATTGCAAAACCTTATATTTAGAGATGAATGTGGATGCTGCATTAATAGTTGATTGCTGTATTTTTAGTGTTTGTATTTTGGTTAGTGGGTGCTGTCCTTTAAAGGTCAGAACTTGAGTTGATACACGTATTGCTCCACAATACAAGGGTCGCTCTCGCAAGCATAACTTACTAAAGGACTGGGTGCTTCAGGACATTGCTAACAAGCATCTGAGCTTTTGGTCTCTAAATCACCATTAGGAATCCAGCCCAGCTCAGAGATTTAAAATTATTCCCATCAAATGGCTCTTTGGAGGCCCCTATATGAGATGAGTCTTTGAGCCTCAGCTCCAGCTCCCACATCCCAAACTAACCACTAGCTTTGCACTAACTGGAGGCCCAGTGGAAAAGCCAAGAACTGCCTAAGCCAGGGGTCGGCAACCTGTCAGAAGTGGTGTGCCAAGTCTTCATTTATTCACTTTAATTTAAGGTTTCGTGTGCCAATAATACATTTTAACATTTTTTAGAAGGTCTCTCTCTATAAGTCTATATATTATATAACTAAACTATTGTCGTCTGTAAACGAGGTTTTCAAAATGTTTAAGAAGCTTCATTTAAAATTAAATTAAAATGCTAATCTTACGCCGCCGGCCCGCTCAGCCCGTTGCCGGCCTGGGGTTCCGTTCACCTAGGCTGGCAGCGGGCTGAGCGGGGCCTGCTGCCGGGACTCCAGACTGGCAGGGGGCAGGCAGCCAGAACCCCAGACTGGCAGCAGGCTGAGCGGGTCCTGCCGCCGGGACTCCAGACTGGCAGTGGGCTGAGCGGCTCAGCCCGCTGCCGCTCAGCCCGCTGCCGGTCTGGGGTTCCATCCGCCGGCTCCTGCCAGCCAGGGTCCCGGCTGCTGGCCCCGCTCAGCCCGCTGCCGGTCTGGAGTCCCGGCCCTGTCCACATAGAATGGGTACCTACCTTCTCCCTGGTTCTAGCCATTCTCTTCCTCTCTCTGCACTGAGATGAGGGTGGGAGTGTGCTGAGAACAGAGCTGGGGGTGAAGGAGCAGGCTGGGGGTTGGGGTGCAGGGTCTGGCCAGGAGCTAGAATGAGGGAGGGGGCTCAGGGTTGGGGCAGGAGGTTTGGGTATGGAGTGCTTACCTGGGCAGCTCCCATTTGGTGCGAGGGGTGCAGGTGGGAATGTGTGTGTGTGGGGGGTGTGTGCAGGAGCTCCCACTTGGTGCTCAGGGTGGGAGTGGGGATGTGGGGGTTGCAAGAGTCAGGGTATGGGGTGTGGGGGGGCTGGGTATGTGGGGGGGTGCAGTAGTCAGGGCAGGGGGTTGGGGGTGTGTGAGGAGGGTGCAGGAGTCAGGGCAGGGGACTGGGTATGTGTGGGGGGTGCTGGAGTCAGGGCTGGGGTTGTGGGGGGAGTGCAGGGGTTAGGGCACATGGCCGGGGTGTGTGGGAGGTGCAGGGGTGAGGGCAGAGGGCTGGGGGTGTGCGCTGGGGTCGTGGGGATGCTCCCAGCCCCCTGCCCTGAGCGGCTCAAGGCAGGGGGCTGGAGGGGATATGCCCTACTTCCACGCCCTTCCCCAAGGTCCCTGGAGCAGAGAGCGCGCTGCGGCTCCGCTTTTACGTCTCCCCCTCCGTAGCAAGGGCCGTCAGCTGATCGGCTGCAGAGAGGCAGAGAAGGAGGGGCAGGAACCCAGCACGCTGGGGGAAGAGGCGGGGGGAGGGGGAAGCTTGCCTGCCCTGCAAGGAGAGGGCGGGGGGCAGAAAAGAGCGGGCCGGGCAGGATTTTTAGTGGCACGCTGCTATCTGCCCAGGTCCGGCAGACAGCAGTCTGCCATTAAAAATTGGCTCGCGTGCCGTCTTTGGCACGCATGCCATAGGTTGCTGACCCCTGGCCTAAGCCATGGAAACTGAACTACTCTCTTAGCCTTAGAGAAAAGCACCCTCAGATCAGGGTTGAGGCCTGCTGGCAGGTCAGCGTGTATGCAGGAAGCTTGCCCTGCTGTTGCCTTGTAGAAACAGCAGTCTTCCTTTGCCAGGCTTCATAAGCACCAAATCCTCACCCTCTTTTAAAGCCAGCTGTGGCTCACCACTGTGGCACCTCCTGCTGGTTGTCTTGGGAATTAGCTCTGCGCCCTCTTCTGGTGGTGTCTCACCCACGTCACCTCTGCTCCTGGACCCGTATCTCCCCAGGGACCACAGCGTCTTCTTCAGGACACAGCCCTCCAGATGTGTCACACTTTCTCCCCCCTTCTGGAGGAACTGCAGTCAACTGCCCAGACAGTTCCTTCAGTGGTAGCCACAGCCAATTGTCTGGTGACTTCCCCAGTGGTGAGGAATGGGTGGGGGACCCGGGTCTGCCCACTACTCTGGGTCCTGGTCCAGGGACCCTGTAGATGGCAACCACATGCTGTGTCCCCTCCAATCTCTCCGTACCTTTCCCTGGGCCACTTTCCCATGGCCCCCAGCACCCTCTTTGCCCTTACCTCAGGGCTTCAGCCTGCCAGTCTTAGCGGCTAGCCAGGAGCTCTCTCTAGGTTCCCTGGTCCTTGCTGGCAGTACTGCTCTGTCCAGGGTGCTGGCATTCCTTCCTCCTGCTAGGAGCCTGATCTTCCGTCCTCAAGCTCCAGGCAGCTATTGAACTCTGCTCTGCCCTGCAGCCCTTCTTATATTAGCCTGCTGGGCCTTGATTGCTACTCCTCTCAACCATTTTCTAACTGGCTGCCTCTAATTGGCAACCCTTTTTCTGCCAGTGAGGGGCAGCCGCCCCATCACACCAGCATTATGGTTACATGCAAATTAGTTGTAAATATGCAAAGTAGTTCATTCAATAATTTGCATGCCATGTCACTCATGCACAAATCTTGGCAGCTATGTTTTGTTTTAGTAAATGTTGCCATGCAATGAGAAGTGTCAAACTAGCAGACTTCAAGGATGAAGCCATCATCTCCCTCATCCCAGTCCTATACTATTTCTTCTTAGGACTTATTCTTACCATTATTGTAGTTCCTAGAGGCCCAAATCAAGGATGAGGGCCCCATTGTGCTAGATGTGATGCAGTCAAGTACTAAGAAGACAGTCCCTGTCTCAGAGAGCTCACAGTCAGTTCATGCATATCTGAAGCACTCATTTTCTCTTTTCTTTTAAATCTCAAAAAAATCTGTTTCTTCCATAAGGCATCAAATTCTCACCCTGGCCAGGAAGAACATTGTCACTAATCCATTATGAAAAAAGACTCTGTATGTCAGCATCATCTTCTGCGGTGCCTAGTTCATTGCTGTGTCCAGCCCACGTTTGTTTAGTCCTTCAGCTATAGACATTGCTTTCTTCCAACTCTTACAACACCAGACCTAACAAATAACGATGTCTGTTGAACTATTTGGTATGAATAATATTCATACAGAATGTAGCTCCTTTTTAGGCCATGGACCCATCCTGGTTTCTTTAACATAATTGATGTCTGTAAGTATTCAAGGTGAAACTCCCCTCAGTGCAGACAGACAGCCCAAGGCATAGGCACTACTTGCATCTCTCTGAAACCCACCATTCTTGGGCTCCTCTGCCTCCTGGGGGAATTCACCTTCACTGCAAAGTCTGGATGAACCATTCTCAGACTATGGTTTGTTCACTACTTGCTTTGTCTCTTCATGTTGTGCAGTTGGTCACCTAAGTTACATGGTGTTTTTCTGCTCCCTGATTGGATGACTGGAACATATTAAACAGAAGGAGAAGAGTGAAAAGCACCTAGGTCAAGATTTATAAAGGTATTTAAGCATTGCTGTGCTCGGTGTTGCAATGCCTGATTTAGGAACCTAAATGTCACTTTCAGAAGGGATTTAGACACTTGAAAAAATAAGATTTAGGCACCTAAAACAGTTAGGTGTTGTGAGATTAGTGAATAACTCATTTTCTGGTACAGATTTTCCCAGGAATTCATTCGGAAACTGGTGAAACTTCTGGGATTCAGGGACATTTTCACAAATAGCCGGTAATTGTCCCTATACTTATAACATAAACAACAGCCCCTGAAACATAGTGAACCATTTGTAACTCACTTTTTGACTATTCAATCCATTCTACAAATAATAATAAAAAAATCTTATCTCAAAAGTATTGTCACCTTAAAAAAAGTTGGCAGTGAGGAGAAAATCAAGCTGGCGTGAGTATACCTAGCAGGGTAGGTGCGGTAGCAGCAAAGAACGCGCGGCGGAGTCGTACTGGGTATAGCCTGCCTGAAACTGATGGATATGCACTGGGCATGGCTTAGCTTGTACCCCCACTGCCAGTGCAAGTGCGACCACAGCTACACCGCTATTTGTACTTGCACCAGCTCTCCTCAAGCTCGCAGGAGTATGTGTGCATGAGCAGGGGAATCACGCCCCCTAACTTGCAGTGCAGACATAGCTTCCTATACTGGTGACTGGGCCATACAGAGGTTGAGCCTGCTACAGTCTTGGCTAATTGCAAGGGGCCTTTTAGCTCCAACTGTAGAAGCACATGCATTTAGGTCCAAAGGTGCTCGGCTAAGCTTTGCTCCTGACGAGGAACAGGCATTATTAAAGGCACAGTGCATACACATGGTAAGAGAGTTCCTACCCTGAAGAGCTGGCAAATGAGATAGGGAAACACAAAGTGGTATGGGTGCTCAAGCATGAGCCTGGAAAGACCCGGCTCGCAAGTCTGGGTCCCACAGACTTGGGTTTGCTGTACAGGATAGACAGACTGAGGGAGGTGAAGGGACTTGTCCAAGGTCACACAGCAGCTCAGGGGCAGAGCTGAGAACAGATCACAGTTTCTCTTGACTCCCAGTTCAGTGCCCTCTACACTAGAGCATGCTGCATCTCCAAGAGGCCTTGTTTAGCTGCATCAAGGTGTTTTCCATTAAAAAATTACTCAGGAAACCTTTTTCAAGAGTAACTTTTTATGGCAAATACGGTGATGTATTTCTTTTCTGTAGGAAGATGTTAGTACAAGTCTGTAAGATACTGGAGGTTGGAGCTGTTGTCTGTCACAGTGACGTAACTGAGAGGAAATCTCATTTTTTCACAGGTTGCTCTTTTTACAGAGTGAAAGACAAACACAGGCATGGGACAGCCCACTGCACTGTTAATTCTGGGCTCTCAAAGAAACTTGCAGCTCAGACTGCTTTTGCTTGCTTAACTCTGTTCCTGAGGTCAAATCTAAGGTTGTGCAACTTTAACTGTCTTAAGGAATGTAGATTTAGGATTCCTTTTGTTCGCTGGCAATTTTTATTCTTCCAGAACTACCCTAAGTTCCATTAAGCTGGAATTAAGCTAAGGTTACACTGTTGGATGAGCATAATAAAATGCACTGCCTTTACTACGGAAAGTATTTTTTTTTCATGCAGCTTTAAGAGGTCCATAAAACCTGTGATAAATGATCTCTAAGTTTAGCTCTTTTTCACAATTCTGCTGAGAATAGAATCAGAACCTTCTCAGGCCAAGATGCTGCTGGGCACAGATACAGCTGGCCTGCTTATTTTAAACCAGCAACAGCTGAAGTGAAAGTGTTCCCATTGCAAATGCTTGTAATGCAACACCAGCTTTGGCAAAGTCCTAATTCTCTCAGGTTGTGAGGGAAGCAGCATATTCCCTGTATAGACGTCAGCAGGCGCCAGAGTCAAGGTCGGGCAAGTCTGAGCAACACAACACAAACAAAACAAGAGACTGAGAAAGGGAGCGAGGCTAAATAAATGGCGTGAAAGTCACAGGCTCTTCCCTGTCTTTGTGCACCGCTGTTTTGCTTTAGCAAACAGCTTTCTTCAGTCTGCTTCAGTGCTCGGGATTATCTCATGTGGAAGCTGCTCAGTTTCGGCAGAATGGCAATAAGAGGCACCTGGATCTTCTTTTATTGCAGTGTTGCAACCACCCTGCCGTTAAATCACCATGCACCTGTGGGAAAACGTTCCCCGTCAGGTAAGAACACAAGAACGGCCATACTGGGTCACAGCAGTGGTCCATCTTGCCCAGGATCCTGTCCTCCAACAGTGGCCAATGCCAGGTGCTTCAGAGGGAATGAACAGAACAGGCAATCATCTAGTGATCCATCCCCCGTCGCCCATTCCCAGCTTTTGGCAAACAGAGGTTAGGGACACACAGAGCTAATAGCCACTGATGGACCTATCCTCCATGAAAAGCCCCTCCACAAGGTGGTGGTGCAAATTGAAGCCTCTGAAAGATGAGGAGGAAAAAGTAACATCTCAATTGTGTGCACCATCCATGACTGTAAGCAGAGCTGAGAGCTCCCATCTTCTAGATGAGGGATTTACACAGAGGAAGTTGGTGCTGTGTCCCCAGGCTGCGTAGAACACATGCCATGTGGGAGCTCCAACGCAAAGAGAGCTTAGGAAGAGTCTCCAACATTTTGTTGCCCAACCTGGCAGCAATAGCAAGGAACTGAGATCTGCAACTATGTCTAGCAACATTGGATTGAATGCTTCTCCTGTTTCATAGGCTCTGTGGGAGAAGGTTCTTGTTACATTATATGGAGATGCCAAAACATGTGCAGTTAAAGAATTGAGCCAGACCTTCACCCCAAAGTTGAACTGATTCTGAAAAATTTGGGGGTAGGGTATACTTATTTTGTTTAATTTCATGTTTCTCTGCACTTCCTGATTTCTTTTTTGTTGGGGGCGGGGGGGAAGGCAGAAATAAAAGTGCTGTAGAATCCCAAGAGAGGCTGATGATATGGTGTTTCTGGCCAGACAAGAAGCAGGAAGTCTTGGAAATCTCTGAGGAAGATTGATGAATCTAAAATGTGCAGTTGAATGATACGGACTGATAGCTAGGCTAAACATCCAAGCCCTTCTATGTTTATCCCAAGTCTAGCACTCTGAGATTCTTTTATGTGAATGGCTATACAAAAGAACAGATATTCATTATCAATATTCCCCTCTCTTTCCAAAGGATTGTCCTGCACCCCCTGGCAGATCCTTCAACCCATGCAGAGTCCCACAGACTTCAATGGGACTCCAGCAGGGCAGATCCTTTGCAGCACTAGGGGCTAAACCATAAATCTTTTAGATTTAACTTCTATTAACTGATGCAACAACAATCCTTCTGATTGAGTACAAGGCCAATAGGATGTGGTTATTAATTACAATGGTGCCCAGAGGCCCCAAATGAGAATACTTCCCCACTATGCTAGGTGCTCCACATACCTGTGGTACAATCCCTGCCACAAAGAGTTACAATCTATCCAGACCAGACAGACAAAAGGAGGGAGAGGAAACAAAGGCACAGATAGGAGAAATTACTTGCCTAAGATCAGCCAGTAGGGCAGTAGCAGAGAGGGGGATAGAACCCAAGAGTCTCTATCTTGGGCTCTTTTTTTTACGTGTTGTGCTATTCAACACCACAGAGGCTACTGTACGATCTTTTCCTTTCTCGCTGTGTTATTTGCACACAGGAGCAGGGGAAAGCTGAGCCGTGTAGTGTATGCTTGATATTCAGCAGAGCGTTTCCAGCTTCTGACAATTCATAAAGTTATCTTAAAAAGTTTCAGGCACCTCCCATGTTCCACCTGAATTTGTTGAGAAAATACCTCTACTTTTCTTGGTCCTGATGTCCTCTCATTGAGCTGAATAGGACTTTATCTCAGTCAGAACTACAGGACTGGGCCCCTGAATGTGCCACTCACCATCCCAAATATTTTCAATGACCCTCCCCACAGCCACTACCAAATAACCCTTTCAGAAGTGGTGAAGGACCAAGGTCTCTTCATTGGTTCAGCAAAGCTGACAAATAACTTCAGAGTCTCTCTCAGTCAGAGCAGCTCCCTCCACATCACTGGGTGCTCAGGCTGTTTCCATGCATTGGCTCCAAATGTTTTAAATGGCACAACTGCTTTGTCCAGAAAGAGCCTCTTCAAACTGAAGCAATCAAACACAACATCAGTCGGATCCCATCCTGCCAGTCATCGATCATGGTGGTAGATTTGCTGAGGCCTTTTGAGCGAGCGACTGGCAGCCTGAGTGCTGCACAGAGTCTCTTCGGGTCAGGTCACTCCTTTGATATGTATGCTATGTTTGGGTAGTTAAGGAGGAAGGCTTGAAAGGAAGGAGCATTCCTACAGAAGGCCGGCGTCTTGCTGGAATGCTTGGTTCAGCTATTAACTAGACGACTGAAAACTCGTTTGAATGAAAGGGCCTTTGTGTCACCCCGTGGACCTTTCATCTAAAATCCTCCATTTCCACCAGAAGAAATTTCAAAGCAAAGCCATGATGAGATAGTAACAGAGGTTAGGGGGTGTCAGCGTCAATACTTCTGTAACTCCCTGCCACTTAGTGGAGCAGCAAGACCTGCGGCCAGGAAAGGACAGAGGCCATGCTGCACACCTCACAGAAGAGATTGTGCATGTGAGAATGAAGTTGTTAGTATCATGGGAGAAGCTGACCAAGGGAAAGGGACAAAGGAGTCGGGATATCAACTTCAAAGGCTACAATTTGAGGTCCATGGGGGTTGCCCTCATTGGGAACAGTATCAAGCCCAAAGTCATCTGGGAGGGTCACACAGGACACGGATGTGCACAAAGTCATGTGGGTGTCTCACTGAGAATTGTTTGCTTAGCTCCTTCATGAGTGTTCCAGCAGGGTGGGCTTTTCCTGTGGGATATTAACATTTACATCCCTCACGGATAAATTCATTAACATTTGTGACCTGCTCAGATATAACCATGGTAAAAACCATAGTAAAGCTGATGAACAAGAGCCTAGATTTTAACCACCAGTTCCATTCCTCCGTGGATCCATCAGCAGCAAGATCTGGGGCAGTGCTGATAATGCAGGAGGAGTATGGTTAAGTAATTTAAGATGCCTTCCTTAGCTAGTGTGTCCTCAGGAGAACAGGTGTCCTCTGTCAACCCGGGCATTTAAGGGCTTGACAGCCTAGATCACTTTCTCTCGGCTGAGGGTTTTCCCTGGAGGCAGTACATTTGCTCAGAGAAGGGAGAGAATGCTGTGCTTTCTCCGAGGGTCCTAGCCCTACAAATTTTGTCAACCCACCGAACAAAACTGTGGCAGTCTCTGTTCTGCCTTGAACATGGGTTTGATAATTCATTGGAGGGGTAGGTTAGCGTGGTGGGAGCTCTGCAAAAAGGGCAGCTTCTTCTTCCTTGTTTTCTAATATTGGAGGAAGCCAAGGGTGTTCTTCCTGTCCCAACTTCTCTTCTTTCCCCTCTTCCTTTCCTTTTCATTAATTAACACTTATTAGCTGCAGGGCTGCTCTCTGCATCAGGAAGTGTCCACCACTGAACACAACATGGAAACCAGGGTAAAATATGCCCCTGCCCTTGGCAGGTAGGTAATCAGAAGACTGAGTTAGAATCATTATATATAGTAGTGACTCTGAGATCAGGCAACCTGGGTCTAGCTCTGGAGGAAGAAGAAGCGGGAAAGACCAGGATACTTCCCCTGTAGCTGATGGGAGCTTTTTGTCTCTAAGCAATGTGTAGCAGCAGTCAAAAAAGCTAACAATGTTAGGAACCATTAGGAAAGGGATAGATAATAAGACAATATTTATCATAATGACAGTATATAAATCCATGGTACACTCACACCTTGAATACTCCATGCAGATCTGGTCACCCCATCTCAAAGAAAGATATATTAGAAGTGGAAAAGGTACAAAGAAGGGGAACAAAAATGATTGGGAGTATGGAACAGCTTCCGTAGGAAGAGAGATTAAAAAGACTGGGACTTTTCAGCTTGGAAAAGAGATAACTAAAAGGGATATGACAGAGGTCTATAAAATCAGGGACAGTGTGGAGAAAGTGAATAAGGAAGTGTTATTTACCCCTTCACATAAGACAAGGAGTCATGCAATGAAATTAATAGGCAGCAGGTTTAAAGCAAACAAAAGGAAGTACTTTTTCACACAAGGTGCAATCAACCTGTGGAACTGATTGCCAAAGGATGTTGTGAAGGCCAAAATTATAACAGGGTTCAAAAAAGAATTAGATACGTTCATGGATGATAGCTCCCTCAATGGCTGTTAGCCAAGATGATCAGGGATGCAACTCCATGCTCTGGGTGTCCCTAGCCTCTGTTTGCCAAAATATGGGAGTTGACAACAGGGGATGGATCACTCAATGATTCCCTGTTCTGCTATTTCCCTCCGAAGCACGTGGTGTTGGCCACTGTCGGAAGACAGGATACTGGGTTAGAAGTTCCATTGGTCTGACTCAGTATGGCTGTTCTTATGTTTCTTCATAGATACCCTTATTTCACTCACCTTCATTTGGCACTTTTTATTAAAAATATATTTGCAGTACTTACTGGGTGTTTGAATGCTCTGATCAGCAATTAACAATTCCACAGACAGTAAACGAAACATGCTACTTGTACGTGTGAAAATATTCAAAGATCACTTTTTGGCTTATTCTAGCACCTCTACCAGTGATGCTCACCCAGTGAGTAATAGTAGGGTGAGTGAGAGAACACCCACAACACAAAGTGGATTAATTTTAAAGGATCTGAAATATCTGGTTAATAATCCCTGCCCTGCCCCCCCCCCACTAGTTTACATCTTCATTCCCTCTTGTATCGTTCACAATACTGAAATACCACAAAAACAACAGGGTTGATGGCCTGACTAGAAAGAGGAAGCACTGGAAACCTCACCAGAAAGTGGTGAGTTCAGACCTGAACTGTTAGGAGGGGCTCAAATTCTCCTCACTGAATGGAGTTGCAGCTGCTTACGTCAGATATGAATCTAGCCCGAAATCTGGATGAGCATCTTAAATATGGGGTATGCAACCAAACTGAACTGCCTGAGGGTCCACTATC
This sequence comes from Natator depressus, assembly GCF_965152275.1. Lineage (NCBI taxonomy): Eukaryota > Metazoa > Chordata > Testudines > Cheloniidae > Natator > Natator depressus. The sequence goes on from NC_134246.1 coordinate 27,146,501, forward strand.
AGTAACTCAAGGCTAGATAACTGTTGCAGGTGTGTGCAGTCAGTGTTGTATGTGTGAGAAGGAGACTTAGATGTCCTCCTTTTCTCTTGTTGAAGGTCATGCAAATATTGGCTCAGAGGTGATATCTTAACTGCAGCTGTGCACTACATTAGTGACAATAGACTTCTTGGGGGTGGGGTGGGGGGCGCGCTGGAGGGCAGGTACTACTTAGTGTGGGTAAATGTATCCCAGTCTGCCCCATTATTAGCACATATCAGTGATTTTTTTTTCATACCAATACATCCTGCAGCTTCTGTTTAAAAACACAAAACACCATTTCCCTAGGCTACCAAGTCAAAGTCTCAGTTACAAGTCACATGTGTAAACATTTGATTAGTCACTTATCCAGTTTATAAAAATGGCATGTAATTTAAATAGCATATGTAAGGTTAAAAGTCCAAGTGCTGATTTAGTAGCCTTATTATTACTGTCAGCAAAGTTAATGTTCTATTTGCAAAAAGCACCCATTCAATCTTCCCATCTATAGAAGCAGGTTGGGATATATTCTGAGCCTCCTGACAACTGAGAAGTGCACTGTATGTCAGCTTCTGTCACCAGTGCAAGCAGAATAGGCACTTTCAAAGACTGTCTTGCCTTAAAAATAACATGTGTGAAATGTTCCTATTACCAAGTTAGAAGTGCAGCAACAGAGAGATAGGAAAAACAGTTTCAGAGATGCATTTGCAGTGGGTAATGTGAGCTCCAAAATTAACTTCTTTTAAACTAGGCTTTGATACTTTTAAAGAGGTCAGTTTTAATGGAGATGGATTGTAATTGATAAGAGTAGCAAGTAAAAGCATTACACAGAGATGTGCAATAATAACACCTAGCAACTTTCATCTTATAGCACTTTAAAAAGATTGGACCAGACTCTCTCCTGCCTTCTAACCCTTCCGTGTTGCTTTTTTGGCAGAGATGGCCAGTTGTGAATTTCCCTGATGGGGGAGCTCTCAATAGGTATTAAGCCAGTGTATTCAGTCCCTGCACGAATCATCCCTCCAACCCTGGCATGGGGGCCATGATGGGGGCAGGGAGGGGGCCTGGCCAAAGCACCACTGTACTCTGGCAATCCTCAGCTGTCATAGAGTCCAGCCAGTCCAATTAGAGCAAGCCCTAGGCTGACATAACCTACTTTTGGGTCCAGCACTGGTGCAGATGCATCATCAGAATCAAATAGCCTCCTTGAGCCTGTGCTGAGTGAATCTCCCTGCAGGAAAGAATCTATGCCATTATCTGATTCTTATAGCAATCCTGCAAGGTGGGCTGGTATTACTATCCCCATCTGAAACTGAAAAAGAGAAGCTAAGTCATTTGACCAAGGCCACAGAGAGTCAGCGTCAGCATTATTAGAATTTAGGAGACCCTGGCTCAGTTCTTTGCTGAGACTACTAGCCTGCACATTCCTCTCTCTCAGGTGAGCAGCTCACCTGGGGCCTGATCCAAAGCCCATTAAAGTCAACGGAAAGTTTCCCATTGATAGCCCCCTAATGAGCCCTTCTGCAGCGATGGGGTGGTCTGAAAGGGAAATTTTATTCTGAATAAGTCGATTACTAAAGCAAATTAATTGACGAGTCCATTATGTATCTGATCTTTTTGAATTAGTCACCACAGATGGACTGTCAGTAAATGGAAACTGAGTACCACTGCCAGAACCTGGAATTGCCAAACCCACGCGTTTACAAATCATGAATGAGCCACCCCACCCGCCCCAAATCCTGAGATTCTATAAAAATAGATAAACTTTTGGTTCTGTTTATATGCCTTTCTGAGTCTTTAGGAAACACAGGGGTCACAATTTCAGGTTCTTCTCTCTAACCAACCATGAGGGCTAGAAATTTACTTATTTTAAACTGAAAACTAATATTCTCATGTGACCAATTGATTCCAGCAGCTACAGCTTTAAGAAAAATACAAAATATCTTGTGATAAAATCCCGAGAACTGGCTGTGACGGGTTCCCCCCAGGGCACCACCTGGAACTGGGGTACCACCGAGCCTTCTGACCCACTAGCCTGGGCTCCCTCTCACGCTGTGCTGCTGTGACAAGCTGCAGACACACTCCCGGACTTACACTTCCACCAGCATACACACAGGTAGGGACTCAGCCAGCTGCAGTTACATGCAAGCTTTCTGACTTACCACAAACCAACAGTAGAAAGACTAAACCAAAGTAACGCTCAGCTCCTTAGGCACGCTTCCCCCTCTGGAGCTTATAAGGGGGACGGAGGGGCAAGCCCTGAAAATCCAAAAACCGACATGAAAACTGCAATTTGAAATGAAAATGTTTGTTTTGAGTTTTTCAACAAAAACTGAAAACTTTGGAGTAAAATGTTTTTTGTTTTGACTAGCTCTGGGTTTAAGCTTCTCTGGCTCCTTTCACAATAATAAACAGATTAAGGCCCCATTCCACCAGGGGCCTTTATGTCATTGTGAATTCCCGTTGACTCCAGCAGGGCTCTTGCCAGGAAGGCTCTGCCAATGTGGATGCTTTTACAGCTCTTCTGTGCAGTATCCTTTCCTGCTCAAGAAGAGTCCATTAAAAATAGGCTAGAAACTAAAGTTGCTCAAAGGTGCAAGGATCCCTCATCTCTATGGAGATGCTCTTAAAATTACTGTTATCAAAGATAATAGTCACAATGGAACACATGGGCCTGGATATTAGATCCCAGATAAGGCAGATGCACTGTGATTTTTCACTCCATTCGGATACACAGTCCTAAAAGCTGCATACACATACAAGGAAGTGCTTTGTAAAGCTTCCAGAATACACGGTTCTTCCTAGAAGTAGTCCTGCTACTTCACAGGCCAGGAGAGAGGAGCCAGTCCTAGTTAGACAAGTAGATGCCGCTGCTGACATGTTATTTCTGATGAAGCTGAAGTTCTGGGCAAAGCGGAGCACAAGAAAGAGGTGGATGCAGAGGCACTGGAACAGTTTTTATAGTGGGGGTGCTGAGAGCCATTGAACCAAACTGTACACCCTCTGTATAATGGAATCCACTTCAAGCCAGGGGTACAGTAGCACCCCTAGTTCCAGCACCTATGGGTGAATGTGGAGGGGCCCAGCAGCTGAGGTAGAAAGAATCAGACTTTATAAATCCTTCATTCCTTACATCCTTCCAGAGACTCTTTCTTGCAGACTTCCTGATTGAGAATTAATGTTAACTCCAGATGGTACAAAGAATATGTCTCTCTTGTGCCTGAGGACTGTCTAGCACGATCACTTTAATGGTTTGACTTGGCTTTTTTGTTTGGAACAAAATTAAGTTAACTATGTCCCTTCTGTGCCAGTGGGAGCTATGTCCTGCAGCGCACAGTGGTGGAGGACTGCACAAGAAATGCAAGGTAATAAGTCAGGAATTGGACAAGATGCTCCGGGGAGCCCAGCCTTACATGAATGAGAGTACTGCCGAGTGGCTGTCAGATTGCTCCTACCCACGCCAATCTGGGGAGAGCATAGCTAAGTGCCCCACTGGGATGACAGTGACTGTGCCTATGCACTCAGTGCCCTGAACGCTTGCATGTAAGGGAAAGGGCACCCGGGGGGGCTAGAAACTCCCTGAGGACTGTACTTGCTGTTTCACCTTGCTTGACTCCTGCTGGAGCTGCTGCTTTCCCTGCCGTGCACCAGCTTCTCACATTCTGCTGCTTGAGAGGCAAGGCTCCTCTGGGTAACATCTGTGAAGAACGCTCCCACTTTCTATTCGTTTCTTTACCTGGCCCATAGCCTTGTAGCACCGATACATTTGATTCACCGTTGTTCAGTCAGGGTGCAGAGGGCCAGCACAAGGTCTAGGCAGTGCTTTACCCTAATTTGAGGGCTTAAAAGGTGCAGCAGCACCCTCTGCACAGGGGTGAAGAACATAGAAGGTTTGATCATCCCCGACCATGTCATTCCAGGAGGGTTTAAAATGTAAAATGTGTATGCTTGTGTGGGGTGTTTCTTGCCTGGGACAGTACCTGACTGGTACCAACATGCCTGAAGAGTCACTCTGAAGCTTGGGCATATAGGGCGGCTTTTCTAAATGCATGCTGCATTAGCCTAACTCTGCTCTGATGGAAATAGAGGGGAGTTTTGCCACTGACTAATGGGAGCAGAGTTAGGCTAATGCTTAGTGCTTCGGGAAATTCCTTCCATAGTGACTCTTCTGCAACAACTGTGTTTTCTGTGAGCATTCTCTCTTTTCCCTCATGAAAAGCCTGCTCCTGGTGAAGTCTGTGGCACATGCCCTGCTGAGTTGAGTGGTCCAAGATCAGACCTCGCCCACCTTCAGCAGGGCTACATGGTTGTTGGATTAATTGACCATGGAGGGTTGACAAAGGAACAAGTCCAAATTCATCCCTGGTGTAACTCCATGCAAATTCCTTGTGGTGACACCAGAGGAGAATTTGGCCCACAGTGTGCTCATCTAAAAGATTTCTTCTCTTGAGCCATCCAGAAGTTGCAGAGGGAAGGTCAGCTCTGATATCCCCATTTTTCATTCTGCTTAATGTTGCTGGTTGCAGATTGCTGTGTAATTAACTTCTGTGTAAGTAGGTTTCCTTTTGGAATCTGGCCACTCGTCATCTGTGCTCAAGATCACACCTAGATCCTGGATTTTCTGTATTGCCCTGTTCTCCCTCACAAGAGAGCCTGGGGCAATATTTGGGGGCTCTGCTGTCTGCAGACAGAAACAGGGCACTGGCATTTGAGCGTATGGACAACAAATTTGTCTGCACAGAGGGTGAAATTCAGTGCAGGGCAGACCAGCGAAAGGCCTATGCCAGTTTAAACCCCTCTTCGGACTAACTTTGAGGGTTTCAGTGGCATTTAAGTGGTAGACTTCTGCAGGCTCCCTGCACAGAAGTGAGCTTCATGGATGTAATTCATGGGAACTGCCAGCACATGTAAAGAGATTGGTTGAGAATTCTGTCTTATAAATCTGACCTGTGGGTTACTGTTCCTACAGTCCTTTGGCAATTTACTCACAAGACTGCAGGGCTGGCTGCAGAATCCCAAGAATTGGCCTCCACATTGGCAATGCTGGAGCCACATTGGCAATGCTGGAGGCTTTACTGGCTTGCAGGTTGTAGCAGCTACTCTGGGAAGACCTTTTCAGTGATATGATGGATGGGCTGGGTATAGACTGACTGCATAATGTTTGTGTTTCCCTGCAAGTGCTTCTGTCCTTTGTCAAAAAAGTGGCTGAAGGAAGCACATATTCTTTTAGCTGCTCAAGTGTGAGCTTTTATTTTCCTGCCTCTCTCTGAAAGAGCGCGGAGCTGAGTTCAATAAGTGGACAAAGCTGTCGAGGCGCACAAAGCGCCCGTCTGACAATGGCTCCTTTGTATTACCATTGTCTGCAGCAATAAAGCCAACAGACAGGCCCTGTGATAGAAACCAAAGCCACTTCTCTTAACTGTGCTTGTGGTATTGAGTGTGCCCCGCATAGCACAAGGAACTGTTGAATCCAGTGAAAAGCTGCTTGCTTTCCAGGGATCATGACGTGTCAGTATTAAAGACACAATCTGCTATTTTCCCCATTGATGGATGCTTTATTCCTGCAGTTAAATGACAGATTTGGAGTTTACAGTGAAATTAGGGCTGGTTTTACTGCTTTGCTGCCTATATATTTCAGCAAATACATGAACAAGAACTACCCGTTAGATACTACTTCGTATAATTAGCCGATGGTAAACATCAGGGACAGGTTGTCAGCTGGGAAAAACCTTCACGGTGCCATTGACTTCCGTAGAGCTAGAACAGTCTTCACCCCCTGAGGACCTGTCCTCGGACCTCTGAGGACCAACAGTGGAGATAATGCCAGGGAAAACAGGCCTGATCCAATACCTTTTTAACTGAAACTCTGCTTCAACCTGACTCAATGTATTAAGGATACTTGCTATTTTGCCTGTGATGGCAGCTAGTGGAGTGCATTCTTCTTTCCCTCTTGCTTATCTGCAATGCACTACAATGACTGAATGGATGAGCTTTCTTGCTTATTCATTGAGCGCTGACCTGAAATACTACCCATGTGCTAAGGTATAATTGCCCGCTTGGTAAAGATACTTAACACCTCAGAGATTATTGCTTATCTAAAAAGTTAAATATTGAGCAGCTCACAGTCTTTCATAAACATCCAGCTAAACTGCATGGAGGTTATTTACACAATGTAACTTCTTTGCAGACTGTCCCCAGCCATGCTACCTTCATTGCAAAGTCTGAGATCTGTGATTGCTAAGCCACATTGCTTAGGTTATATATTCACCCTTTTTGCGAGGGACTGATATCCCTTCCAGTAATTCTGCACGGTTGATCGGCTGCACATAAAAGTCAAACATCATCAAAGGCAACCCTAATTTTTCATGTTGCACTTTCTCGGGAAATACATAACTTAATTATTTTTCTCCCAATTTTGTCCACCTTTCAACAATCAAAATGCAGTTCAGTTCCCTTTCATCTACTTGCCTGACAAATAGAAACATACATCTACCTCTAAAAGCTCTTCAATCAAATACCATAAAAATCTTTAAGAAAAAATAAATTAATTGGTCTTCCACTGAGCAGATGCACTTCTTCCTGCTAACTGAATTTCACAATAGACTGCAACCCACCCCACTCCTGTCCCTCACCCTGTGCCTTGTTCTGCTCTTGAATGGGTATTTGGAAGTTTTCTGCATGTAAAATGTTTTGTTCTCTGTATTTTTACATTTTCTGAAGGCACTGCTCAGTTACGCTTTCATCCAGGAAGAGATAAGGGGAAATTTACATCACCTTACAAATTCTAACATAAATGATAACACACAAAAATATATTTCTAAGATGCAATGTGGTTGACACTTGGCAAACAAGACTGAAAAAAAAGCATGTCAGTACATGAAGTTATTGCTAGCTGAAACAGGGGGAGAAGGGTAGCTCAAGGGTTTGAGCATTGGCCTGCTAAACCCAGGGTTGTGAGTTCAATCCTTGAGGGGGCCATTTAGGGATCTGGGGCAAAAATTGGGGATTGGTCCTGCTTTGAGCAGGGGGTTGGACTAGATGACCTCCTGAGGTCCCTTCCAACCCTGATATGATATGATTCTATGAAATATCACTAGATTGACTACATGGGAACATACTGAAAAGAGGAACTTGATATGGGTGTTTCTACATCTTTCTGTAATCAAGAAGCCAGGAGAAATTTTTTATGTTGTACTCCAGTGGGGCTTAACAGTTTCTGAACCTGGATCCAGCCCCACCCGTAGGACTCCCCTCTGATCTAGCTGGGATCTAGCCCATTAGCTATGTAAGGCCTGGTCTACAGTACGTGGTTATTTCGGAATTCGCCGAGTTACCTCGAAATAAAACTGGTTCCGTCCACACGACCAAACCAGTTTTTTTTATGTAAAGGGCTCTTTACTCCGATTTCTGTACTCCACCTCGGCAAGTGGAGTAGCACTAAAATCGAGATTGCAGTTCTGGGTTACAGGTACTGTGGACACAATTCAACGATATTGGCCTCCATGAGCTATCCCAGAATGCTCCCTTGTGACTGCTCTGGACAACACTCTGAACTCCGATTCACTAGCCAGGTAGGCAGTAAAAGCCCCAGGAACTTTTGAATTTCCTGTTTGGTCACCATCAGCACTGGTGACCATCAGCACAGTACACCATCACAGGCGACCATGCAGAGTCCACCATCACAGGCGACCATGCAAAGTCCACCATCTCAAGAGATCACGCAGTCCCAGATTCGCAGATGAGCTCCATCATGGTCCGAACAGGAGGTACTGGATCTCATTGCATGTTGGGGAGATGAATCTGTTATGGCAGAACTACGTTCCAAAAAAAGGAATGCAAATACTTATGCTAAAGTCTCCAGGGCCATGACGGAAAGAGGCTACTCCAGGGACACAGAACAGTGTCATACAAAAATCAAGGAGCTCAGGCAAGCGTACCAAAAAGCCAGGGAGGCGGACGGGCGCTCTGGGTCCCAGCCCCATACATGCCGCTTCTACCGTGAGCTGCATGCAGTTATGGGGGGTGACGACACCAGTACCCCACCACTGTCCGTGGACACCTGCAAGGGGGGAGTAGCATGGAGAGAGGAGGATGAGTTTTTGGAGGACGAAGAGGAGGAGGAGGAGGAGGAGGGGGAGGACAGTGCACAGGCGGCAAGTGGGGAATCTGTTTTCCCCCCAGCCAGGAACTATTAACGCTAGAGCCAATAGCCTCCCCCTACTCCCAAAGCATGCTCCCAGACCATGACCCTGGAGAAGGCACTTCTGGTGAATGAGAGCTTGATCGGAGCCACACGGTGGGGGGTGGGGGGAAACCCAGCCGCACTGGGCTGTTCACATTTAGTTTAAAGGGCTCATCCCTTCTCAGAGCCTCATCGGAGCCACGCTGGACTGTTTGCGTTTAGCTTAAAGGGCTCATCCCTGCTCAGAGCCTCATCGGAGCCCTGCGGTGTGTGTGGGGGAGGGGAGGGAGGGTGTTGTGTGAAGTGATCATCCCAGAGAGCCCACAGGCTGCCTGCAAGCTGAATTCTGTTGCCTGGCTGCTGCCTGCAAGCTGAATTCTGTTGCCTGGCCGCATGTGATGGCTTACTCACACCAAAGTGGCAGGCACTTCAGGATAGGAGGCAAAATGAGACCTTGTACAGAAAGAATATGTGCTGTGTACTATGAATTGCCTGTTTCACTGAGAAACAGTGTCCCCTTTGTTCTCTAAAATGTATCTTTTAAAATACTACCCTCCATTTTTCTCCTCCTGCAGCAGGTGCAAATGTTTCAATGTAGCCCCTATCTACTCCATCCCAGTGGCTGGTGCAGATTAGAAGGCGGAAAAAATGAACGCGGGACGACATGTTTGCCGAGCTCATGCAGTCCTCCCACTGATTAGGGCCCAGTTGAATGCATGGAGGCAAACAATTTGGAGTCGCATAAAGCGTTACATGAATATGAAGAGAGGAGGGACGCACGCGATGAGAGCAGGCAGGATGCTATGGTCAAGCTCATGGGGGAGCAAACTGACATGCTCCACTGTATGGTGGATCTAATGTGGGAAAGACAGCAAGACCACAGACTGCCACTGCAGCCCCTGCATAGCCGCCCTCCCTCCTCCACAAGTTCCATAGCCTCTCACCCAGATGCCCAAGAACACGGGGGTGGGGGAGGGGGGAAGGCTACAGATTGCACAGGCAGCTGAAAACTAAATTTTGATTTGGTTTCTGGACTTGTCCTTCCCTCCTCCTCCACCCTACTAACCCAACCCCCTTCCCCCCGTCTAACTTCTGATTTCTCTCAATGTTTTGTGCGACAAATAATAAAGAACATTTTTTAAACAATTGTGACTTTATTTCCTTTAAAATATGTATATAAGGGGCGGGTAACTTTAAGAGAAACAAACACAACTCTCACACTGTACCCTGGCCAGTCATGAAACTGGCTTTCAAAGCTTCTCTGATGTGTAGCGCACCCTGCTGCACTCTTCTAATCACCCTGGTGTCTGGCTGTGCGAAACTGGCCACCAGGTGAGTTCCCTCAACTTCCCACCCCGCCATAAACGTCTCCCCTTTACTCTCACAGATACTGTGAAGCACACAACAAGCAGCAATTACAATTGGAATATTGGTTGTGCTGAGATCTAACTGAGTGAGTAAACTGCGCCAGCGCGCTTTCAAATGTCCAAACGCACATTCTACCACCATTCTGCACTTGCTCAGCCTATAGTTGAACTGCTCCTTACTACTGTCCAGGGTGCCTGTGTATGGCTTCATGAACCATGGCATTAAGGGGTAGGCTGGGTCCCCGAGGATAACCATAGGTATTTCAACATCCCTAACAGTAATTTTCTGGTCTGGGAAGTAAGTTCCTTCCTGCAGCTGTTCAAACAGACCAGAGTTCCTGAAGATGTGAGCGTCATGCACCTTTCCCAGCCATCCCACGCTGATGTCGGTGAAATGTCCCTTGTGATCCACCAGTGCTTGCAGCACTATGGAAAAGTACCCCTTGCGGTTTATGTACTGGCCGCCCCGGTGTTCCAGGGCCAAGATAGGGATACGCATTCTGTCTATTGCCCCGCCGCAGTTAGGGAACCCCAGTGAATTAAAGCCATCCACAATGGTCTGCATATTTCCCAAAGTCACTACCCTTGATAGCAGCTGATCAATGATTGTGTTGGCTACTTGCAGCACAGCAGCTCCCACAGTAGATTTCCCCACTCCAAACTGATTCCTGACTGACTGGTAGCTGTCGGGCATTGCAAGCTTCCACAGGGCTATGGCCACTCGCTTCTCAACTGTGAGGGCTGCTCTCATTTTGGTGTCTTTGTGCTTCAGGGCAGGGAACAGAAAGTCACAAAGTTCCATGAAAGTGGCCCTATGCATACGAAAGTTTCCCAACCACTGGGAATCATCCCATACCTGCAACACTGTGCGGTCCCACCAGTCTGTGCTTGTTTCCCGGGCCCAGAATCGGCGTTCCACAGCATGAACCTGGCTCAACAGCACCATGATCTCCCAATCACCACATGCCGTGCTTCTAGGAACATCTGTGTCCATGTCCTCATCAGTATAGTAATCTCACTGTCGTCGCTTCCTCGCTCAGTTTTGCAGGTACTGCACATACTGCTGGATAGTGCACGAGGTATTTACAATGGTCAAAACTGCAGCGGAGATCTGATCGGGCTCCATGGCTATGGCGCCTGCACAGGTAATCCTGGAAAAAGGGTGTGAAATATAGGAGAGCAGAGTGCCAGCGGAAGCTATGCTGTTTGGTTCACGGTAGCTGAACAACGGCTGAAAATGGTTGTCTTCTGTGGCTTTCACGGGGGTGGGAGCCCAGGACAGACAACATGGAGAAGCTCGGAAGCATGGCAATAGCGAGAGAGCAGAGTTGGTGGTGGAAGCTGTGCTGCTTGGTTCACGATGGCTGAGCACAGTTGAGTTGGAGAGGTGGATTCATAGTAGCAGGAGAGCAGCGGTGCACCGTCTGCTGAAAGCAGTATGGCGTCTGCACGCCAAAAAGGTGCGAAATGATTGTCTGCCATAGCTTTCTGACGACACACACCCAGAAACAGCCGCAAGAATGTTTTTGCCCCATCATCCATTGGGAGCTTAACCCAGAATTCCAATGGGCGGCGGGGACTGCGGGAAAGCTACCCACAGTGCACCGCTCCGACATTCGATGCTTGCCTTGGTACTGTGGACGCAATCTGCCAAATTCACGTGTTTTAGTGGGGACACAGAAGGCCGAATGTATAAAATAGCTTCTGAAAATTCGAATAGAATAATTTCAAAATAATTTCGTACTGTAGACGTACCCTTAGAAGAACAGGTGATCATGATCCAATACTTGTTTGTGACCCCTCTGGGATCATGATTCCCTGGGTTGAAACCCTATGCTTAGCTCTGTAGTCCAGACCCTCAGCTGTTGTATATAGCCCTACCTCCATTAAAGCCAATAGTGCTGCCTTGATTGAGATCAGTTTTGGATCTGGCTCTTTATGAAGAGTGGGTGAACGACCATATTGTTAGCGGAGATTACAGATGGGGGTAGGTGAAACAGGAAGTACCTTCTTTTATGGGTCTTTTAGTGGATTTGGGGGGAGATGAGATTTTTTTTAAGTCAGGAAGATGGCTTTGACATTTATTAAGCTATATTTATCTTTAGATGGCTACATGAATATTTCCACATAAGAATATTTTCATATCTATTCCTATCTGGAACATATCTATATGAAAGTATTGTATTACTCCAGCTATACACCAGTGTGAGTCTATTTTCATTAGTTAATGGGGCGGGGAGAATTACCCAAGAGCATCTTTGAAATGCTCTGAATTCTAATGCACTCCTCTTTGTGCCTTAACCTCTGCCACTTCCTGCCAGGACCTCCACTTTTAGAAATTGTAGGAAATATGTGAGCTACTATGGAAGATCCAGCACCATTTTCTGACTTAATGAATGCAGATAGTGGCAGAATTTTCCCCAGGAATTGAAATTAGGGGAGGTGTTTGAATTTACAGGAGGGTGATGGCTGAGACCAATAGTGGCACATGTTAATAAATCTTTTCCACAAATGCATGAACCATAGTAAGGAGGGAAGAGTGGGGCAGAGGGAACAGGCAGAGCTCTGCCTTCCTGTGATCTGCCACTGATGCTCCAGGTGGGGTTTTCCTGACCCAGCAGAGCCTTCTAGGAGAGTGGAGAAAGCCCTCCACTGCGAGAAGCATGCTGGTGTGGCTGTAGAGGTGGAAGCTGGCCATCATGGTGCCAGCACAGAGGGAGAGAGCGAGGAAGTGGGGGCAAAAGACCTATCTGGCTTCAAGATTAAACTCGACAAGTTTATGGAGGAGATGGTATGATGGGATAACTTGATTATGGCAATTAATTGATCTTTAAATATTCATGGTAAATAGGCCCAATGGCCTGTGATGCTATATTAGATGGGGTGGGATCTGAGTTACTACAGAGAATTCTTTCCTGGGTATCTGGCTGGTGAATCTTGCCCATATGCTCAGAGTTCAGCTGATCGCCATATTTGGGGTCGGGAAGGAATTTTCCTCCAGGGCAGATTGGAAGAGGCCCTGGAGGTTTTTCGCCTTCCTCTGTAGCATGGGGCACGGGTCACTTGCTGGAGGATTCTCTGCTCCTTGAAGTCTTTAAACCATGATTTGAGGACTTCAATAGCTCAGACATAGCTGCGAGGTTTATTGCAGGAGTGGGTGGGTGAGATTCTGTGGTCTGCATTGTGCGAGAAGTCAGACTAGATGATCATAATGGTCCCTTCTGACCTTAATATCTATGAATCTATGAATCTATGAAGTGTATGTTTTCCCTTTCCTAAGAGTATTTCACAACCCTAAAAATTGTTGCACACAAATATCTCGCTTTTTATTTTTAAAACAGTCACCTTAATCCTAATGACCCAGGTCCTGCCTACTCTGCTTCTGCACTGGGGCCAAGTCTGGTTGGAAGCCTGTTGACAATAGCAGCCTAATGAACAAAGGGCTTGTCTAGACTAGGGAGATTGATACTGGTGTCGCTTCTTCCGTGTACTCTCCCAGTCACACTGGTGCTAACCTCCAGAATGGATGTCCTCCAGTGCAAACCAGGGCTTGCACTGCTGGGTTTTATCTGGTAAGATACTGGGAGAGGTCACACCAGTGCAAGGAAACTCAGTTCAGGCAGAGCCTAAAAGGTATGATACAGCTGACTGATTAGGCATTAGCAAAGGAAGAGATCTTCTCAGGACTGGTCTACACTAAAAAGTTAAATTGACCCAACTACGCAGCTCAGGGATGTGAAAAATCCACCCCCTGAATGACACCGTTAAGCCAACTATCCCCCCAGTGCAGACTAGATGTGCTAAGGGTATGTCTACACTACAAAATTAGGTCGATTTTATAGAAGTAGATTTTTAGAAATCGATTTTATACAGTCATTTGCATATGTCCACACTAAGCGCATTAAGTCGGCGGAGTGCATCCTCACTACTGTGGCTAGCATCAACTTATGGAGCAGTGCACTGTGGGTAGCTATCCCAGAGTTCCTGCAGTCTCCACCTCCCATTGGAATTCTGGGTTAAGCTCCCAATGCCTGATGGGGCAAAAACATTATCGTGGGTGGTTTTGGGTACATGTCGTTAGGTGCCCCTCCCTCCGTGAAAGCAATGGCAGACAATTGTTTCGTGCCTTTTTTTTGTGCAGCTGCCATACCACGGCAAGCACGGAGCCCACTCAGCTCAGCTCACCATCACCGCTGCTGTTGTGTCCTGGATGCTGCTGTCAGCAGATGGTGCAGTACAACTGCTAACCGTCATCATCCACCGCTTCCGCTGCAACTCTGCTCTCCTGGTACCATGAATCCACCTCGCAGGTCCTCTCGTCATGCTGTATAAATATCTATTCTCGTGGCATCCATTGTCATCCACCGCTTCTGCTGCAACTCTGCTCTCCTGCAGACACCATACCATGGCAAGCATGGAGCCCACTCAGCTCACCGCTGCTGTTGTGAGCATTGTAAACACCTCACGTATTATCCTGGAGTATGTGTAGAACCGGGCTAAGAGGCGCCAGCACAAGGACGATTTTGATGAGGACATGGACACAGACGTTCCTGAAAGCATGGGCTGTGGCAGTTAGGACATCATGGTGGCAGTGGGGCTGGTTGATACAGTGGAATGCCGATTCTGGGCCCGGCAAACAAGCACAGACTGGTGGGACCACATAGTGTTGCAGATATGGGATGATTCACAGTGGCTGCGAAACTTTTGCATGCGTAAGGCCACTTTCCTGGAACTCTGTGAGTTGCTTTCCCCCTCCCTGAAGCTCAGGAATACCAAGATGAGAGCTGCCCTGACAGTTGAGAAGCGAGTGGCGATAGCCCTGTGAAGCTTGCTACACCTGACTGCTACCGGTCATTCGGGAATCAATTTGGAGTGGGCAAATCTACTGTGGGGGCTGCTGTGATCCAAGTAGCCAGTGCAATCATTGATGTTCTGTTATCAAGGGTAGTGACTCTGGGAAATGTGCAGGTCATAGTGGATGGCTTTGCTGCAATGGGTTTCCCTAACTGTGGTGGGGCGATACGCATATCCCTATCTTGGCACCGGACCACCTTGCCAATGAGTACGTAAACAGCAAGGGGTACTTCTCAATGGTGCTGCAAGCACTGGTGGATCACAAGGGACGTTTCACTGACATCAACATGGGATGGTCGGGAAAGGTGCATGACACTCGCATCTTTAGGAACTCCGGGATGTTTGAGCAGTTGCAAGAAGAAACTTACTTCCCAGACAAGAAAATTACTGTTGGGGATGTTGAAATGCCAATAGTTATCCTTGGGGACCCAGCCTACCCCTTGCTTCCATGGCTCATGAAGCCGTACACAGGCAGCCTGGACAGTACTAAGGAGCAGTTCAACTATAGGCTGAGCAAGTGCAGAATTGTGGTAGAATGTGACTTTGGACGTTTAAAAGCGCGCTGGTGCTGTTTGCTGATTAGGTCAGACCTCAACGCAACCAACATTCCCATTGTTATTGCTGCTTGCTGTGTGCTCCATAATATCTGTGAGAGTAAGGGGGAGACATTTATGGTGGGGTGGGAGGTTGAGGCAAATCACCTGGCATCTGATTTTGAGCAGCCAGACACCAGGGTGATTAGAAGAGCACAGCAAGGCGCACTGCGCATCAGAGAGGCTTTGAAAACCAGTTTCATGACTGGCCAGGCTTTGGTGTGACAGTTGTGTGTATTTCTCCTTGATGCAAACCCACCCCTTTTGTTGATTTTAATTCCCTGTAAGCCAACCACCCTCCCCCCTTTGAAATAAAGTAACTATTGTTTTGAAACCATGCATTCTTTCTTTATTAATTAAAAAAAAAGGTGGATAACTGACAAGGTAGCCTGGGTGGGCTGGGGTGGGGGAGGAGGGAAGGACAAGGCCACATTGCTTATTGTAGCCACACTACAAATGAAACTGTTTGAATGACAGCCTTCTGTTGCTTGGGCCATCCTCTGGAGTGGAGTGGCTGGGTGCCTCGAGCCTCTCTTCCCCTTCTCCCCCTCCCCCAACATTCTTGGGCATCTGGGTGAGGAGGACCTTCCTTAGAAGTTTTTAAGGTCAGGCTTGACAAAGCCCTGGCTGGGATGATTTAATTGGGGATCAGTCCTGCTTTGAGCAGGGGGTTGGACTAGATGACCTCCTGAGGTCCCTTCCAACCCTGATATTTTATGATTCTATGGAACTTGGGGAGGAGGTCAGGCGGTTGTACAGCGGATGCAGCAGGGGTCTGTGCTCTTGTTGGCTTTCCTGCAGCTGCACCAGATGCTTCATCATGTCCATTTGCTCCCCCATTAGCCTTAGCATCACCTCCTGCCTCTGTTCTTCGTGCTCCTGCCTCTGCTCTTTGCGCTCACTTAATGCTTTCCTAGCCTCTAACAGTGAATGCCTCCATGCATTCAGCTGTGCCCTATCAGTGCAGGAGGACTGCATGAGCTCAGAAAACATGTCATCACGAGTGCGTTTTTTTCGCCTTCTAATCTGTGATAACTTCAGGGACGGAGATGATAGGGGGAGCCTAGAAACATTTTCACCTGGGGGGAGATAAAAAGGGAGAGTAAAATTTAAGATGATACATTTCTGAGAACAAAGGGGAGTCTCTTTCACAGTGAATCAAGCAATTCACAGCAGACAGCACATGTGCTTTAGGTACAAGGTCGCATTTTGCTTTTTATATTGAGCGCCTGTTGGTATGGTGACACATCACACACAGCTGGGCAACAGAACTCGGTTTCCATGCAGCCATGGTAAGGCAAAGGATACGTGGGGTTGGCTTCTTACGCATAACATGTGGGAATGGTTTCAAACTGCAGTGCCATCCTTTCCCATAGCAAGCAATGGGTTGGGTTTCATATTTAAAAGGAGGGGCTGCGGTATTCGGGTGGATGTACAGTACACACCTCCCCCCACCCCACCATGTGGCTATTCTCTGGGATGATCCCTTTTAGCCAAACACAAACAGCCCAGCATGAACAGGGTCCTTTTACTGTTCCCTTACAAAAATTCCCCTATTTCAACCAGGTGACCATGAATGATATCACTCTCCTGAGGCTAACACTGAAAGATATAGACCGAATGTTGCTTGAATGCGACCAAAACCCAGGACCATTTGCTGCCATACTTTGCGCTGCAATGATTCCAGAATACTTTCAGACTACCTCCAGGAGAGCTTCATGGAGATGTCCCTGGAGGATTCCCGCTCCATCCCCAGACACGTTAACAGACTTTTCCAGTAGCTGTACTGGCCGCAAATGCATCCCAATTCTTCAGGGCAAACCAAACATTAAACACTATTGCTTATAAACCCTGTACTGTAGTTACAAATGTGCACTCACCAGAGATGCCTTCTCTAGCTTCAGGGTCGGGGATCCCGCCTTCGAAGGGTATTGGCTCTAGGGTGATGAAAAGGTCCTGGGTGCTGGGAGAATGGATTCACCGCTTGCCTGCTGCACATTCTCCTCCTCCTCCTCCTCTTCCTCATCCACAAAATCCTCCTCCCTGTTGCGTGAGACTCCCCCCTTGTAGGTGTCCACGGACAGTAGTGGGTAGTGGTAGGGTCCCCTCCTAGAATGGCATGCAGCTGATCATAGAAGTGGCATGTATAGGCCTCTGACCTAGTGCGACCATTTGCCTCCTTTGTCTTTTGGTAGGCTTGCCTCAGCTCCTTAACTTTCATGAGGCACTGCTGTGTGTCCCTGTTGTAGCCTCTCTCCAAAATGCCCTGTGAGATTTTGTCAAATATATTTGCATTTCTTCTTTTTGATCAGAGTTCTACCTGCACAATTCCCCATCCAACCAAACTAGTCCTCAAATCGTGGTTTAAAGACTTCAAGGAGCAGAGAATCCTCCAGCAAGTGACCCGTGCCCCATGCTACAGAGGAAGGCGAAAAACCTCCAGGGCCTCTTCCAATCTGCCCTGGAGGAAAATTCCTTCCCGACCCCAAATATGGCGATCAGCTGAACTCTGAGCATATGGGCAAGATTCACCAGCCAGATACCCAGGAAAGAATTCTCTGTAGTAACTCAGATCCCACCCCATCTAATATAGCATCACAGGCCATTGGGCCTATTTACCATGAATATTTAAAGATCAATTAATTGCCATAATCAAGTTATCCCATCATACCATCTCCTCCATAAACTTGTCGAGTTTAATCTTGAAGCCAGATAGGTCTTTTGCCCCCACTTCCTCGCTCTCTCCCTCTGTGCTGGCACCATGATGGCCAGCTTCCACCTCTACAGCCACACCAGCATGCTTCTCGCAGTGGAGGGCTTTCTCCACTCTCCTAGAAGGCTCTGCTGGGTCAGGAAAACCCCACCTGGAGCATCAGTGGCAGATCACAGGAAGGCAGAGCTCTGCCTGTTCCCTCTGCCCCACTCTTCCCTCCTTTCTATGGTTCATGCATTTGTGGAAAAGATTTATTAACAAGGGTTATTTATCCCCTTTACCAGCTACCCCTTTGCTCAAGCCAAGCAGATAATCCACAATAAACAATTTCTCCAATGCGTGGTTTAACCCTCTATTCTGCCTATGGAATATTCGTTAGCAGATGGTGATTTGATCAAATTTATTAACTATTCAAAGTCACTCAACCCTCTTTTTCAGATTTTAACTGTATTCACTGATTGCAGATATTTCTAAATTCAGATTATTTGTGATTGGTAAAATAGGTCACATGGTATTTCTTCTGTTCCCTGTTTGGATAAGTGACGAAGGAATTCCAGCTTAAATACTGAAAGTCACTTCTCATTTGGCTTCCTGCAAGTCTTTTTGCCTATAAACTCAACAACTGAAATGTTCAGAAAGGGAACACACAGGGATATTGCTGAAGTAAATTCACATACAAATTTAAATGGATGTTACCAGATTATTATTTCCAGGATTTGCCCACCTCGATCTTTGACTAAGAATGGCTGTTTTTATAGACATCTCTATATGGCTGAACTCTTACTTAGTATTATTTGACTTTTAGGCCTTGTCTACACTAGAAAGTTGTGTTGCTTTAATCATACTGGTATAGTTAAAGCACTACAACCCCTCTAGTGCGGACTAAATTATATTGGGTTACTGGTATAAGACATAAGCATTGTACTAGTATAAATATATCAATAAAAAACAATTCCCCATCCAACCAAACTAGTTATATTGGTTCAAAATCTATGTGCAGACCAGGCCTCAGTACACGTGAAATCAGTGATGAGCTGCCAAAATCTTAACAACTGGTTCCCTCCTCACCCCACAAGGGGGTCGTGGCCCACCCCTGCCCCCCAGGGACTCCTGCCCCATCCAACCCCCCGTGTTCCCTGACACCCCCCCCGGACTCCTGCCCCATCCACCCCCCCTCCCCTGTCCCCTGACTGCCCCCAGAACTGGGCAGAAGGGTCTCGTGGGCCACCGTAGTGGGTGCCCACCCCGCCCCTAAGAGCCAGAGGGACCTGCCGGGAGGTGAGGTGGGGAGTCCCGGTGGTGCTTACCTGGGGCGGCTCCTGGGAAGCATCAGGCAGGTCCCTCTGGCTCCTAGGGGTGGGGTAGTGTAGCTAGGGGGGGAGCAGGGGGAGCGGCCGCTCCCCCCCACTGATTATGTCAAAAGTGGCGCCTTAGGTGCCGACTCCGTGGGTGCTCCGGGGCTGGAGCACCCATGGGAAAATTTG
Organism: Natator depressus; assembly: GCF_965152275.1. Classification (NCBI taxonomy): domain Eukaryota; kingdom Metazoa; phylum Chordata; order Testudines; family Cheloniidae; genus Natator; species Natator depressus. Next base: position 27,165,709 of record NC_134246.1, read on the forward strand.
GTGAGTGCAGAGCCCCCACCAGCAGCTCCCCGCCCCGCACCTGGCCCCAGCTCACTCCGCTCCGCCTCCTCCCCTGAATGCACCGCCCTTCTCTGCTTCTCTGCCCCCCCCCCCAGCTTCCCGTGAATCAGCTGTTTGCGCAGGAAGCCTGGGAGGGCTGAGAAGCAGGCGGTGGCTTCGCACTCAGGCCCAGGGAGGCGGAGGTGAGCTGGGGCGGGGAGCGGTTCCCCTGCGTGTCCCCCCCGCCCCCGCCCCGTGTTACCTGCTGCGGCATGGGTGGCCTGCCTCGCGCCCCCCCCATCCCAGGTCCCCTCCGCTCCGCCTCTGCCTCCCTGGGCCTGAGCGCAAAGCCACTGCCTGCTTCAGGGGAGGAGGTGAGCTGGGGCCAGGCGCGGGGCGGGGCGGGGAGCTGCTGGTGTGTGCTCTGCACCCATCAAATTTTCCCTGTGGCTGCTCCAGCCCCAGAGCACCCACGGAGGTGGCACCTAAGGCGCCACTTTTGGCCGGTTGTTAAATTTAGAAGCCCTTTTAGAACTGGTAGTCCCTCGAGGGACAACCGGTTCTAAAAGGGCTTCTAAATTTAACAACCGGTTCTAGCGAACCGGCTCCAGCTCACCACTGCGTGAAATGCTTCTGACCTTCATTTTTTTCCCTATAGAAGAGTGCTAAGAATTAATCTATAGTTGCAAGAAAAAAGAAACAACAGGCATTTTAATAGAAGAATAACCTTTGGGAGGGTTTCAGCAAAGTCACGAATCTCTCTATATTTTAAATCCAGGATTCTTTTTACAAATCCAGCTTTTCTACCAACTAATATGTAAGTTCCAGCACTTGTTGAGCTTTATTAAGGTTCTAACACTATATTCCATCCCAAATCCAAATTAATCAAACATCAAAGAGGCTTAGAGACACACTCAAGCATCTTAAGGTTTTTAAAGATGTATTTCATTTTCTTGTGAAGTACAGCTGGAATTGACACTGTACATGTCAACAATAATGGCACTGAAGAACAGGGACAGAAAACCAGTAATTGACAGAACAGGCATGGAAGCGGTCTGCAAAGATTTCGACACTGAACTGTTCACATCTCAGATAAAGGTCCCAGTACCAACACCTCAACAGACCAACGAGCATGTACTCCCAGTCCTTGTCAGCGAAGTTTGACATGCAGTTCACCAAATGAAGGAAGGAAAAGCCCCAGGTAAAGATGGACTGACAATCGAAATGATAAGAGCTGGAGGCCCAAACCTCTGGGAAACCCTTGCTCAGAGATTTAGCCATTACTTGGAAATACAGAAGATGCCATCTAGCTGGAAGGAGTCCAACACCATTCTGCTGTACAAGAAGGGTGATCATGAAGATCTAAAGAACTATCATCCAGTATGCCTGCTCTCCCATGTCTACAAGCTGTTTACCAAAATAATAACAAACCGACTCTCACAGGGTCTGGACAAGCAGCAGCCGAGACAGCAGGCAGGCTTTCGAAGGAATTTCAGCACAATGAACCACATTTTCATTATAAACCAGCCATTGGAACGCTCAAGAGAATACAAATGCCCTTTATGTATTGCCTTCGTCGACTATGAAAAAGCATTCGACAGCATAGAGATCAATGCATTGTTGAAAGCTCTTGCAGAGCAGGGCATCAACACAAATGATATCAAACTATTAAAGGAAGCAAATTCTGACTGCACTACAGATATAACTTTATTTGATCCCCCACCCTTCGCATCCCAGTTAAGAAAGGTGTGAAACAAGGAGACATGGTTCCACCGAAACTCTTCACAGCCTGCCTCGAAATGGTAATGAGGCAGATGAATTGGAAGGGTGGAATCAGCATCAACGGAGAGCAGTTAAACCATCTCAGATTCACACAGACAATATTGTGTTGACCACCGAAAATACTGTCAAACTACAGAAAATGCTGCGAGAACTCACCACAAAAAGCAGCCAAGTCAGACTGAAAATTAACTGCTCCAAAATGAAATTTATGTGGCCTGATACCTTGCCAAAAGCCCAAATAACAATCAAGGGAGAACAAATAGAAGAAGTTGAGCAATATGTCTATTTGGGCCAAGAAATTAACGCGTGCCACGATCAGGAAGGTGAACTCTCGCAAAGAAAGCAAGCATGTTGGTGCGCATTCAATTCTATCAAGGATGTCCTCCAAGGAAAAATCAACAAGGCAACATGCCCCAGCCTCTTCAACTCAACAGTACTTCCAGCAGTGTTGTACGGCAGCAAAACATGGGCGCTGATGAAGACAGAGGACCAGCAACTCTCTGTCACGGAGAGGGCGATGAAAAGAAGAATTCTGGGAATTTCAATCCATGACCAAGTCCCAAATGAAATGATCACGCAGCAGAATGGAGTGCAGGACGTCGTTGTTGAGAGCAGGCATAGTAAAATGCAATGGGCCAGGCATATAGCGAGGCTCACTGACAATCGATGGACTGCAGCTGTCGCCGAGTGGTACCCATGGGAAATTAAACAACCACTTGGCCGACCTCCAAAGAGATGGGAAGATTTTATTGTGAAAAGATATGGCCGCACATGGAGAAGAAAGGCCAGGATACGAGAAGAATGGAAGACTTGTTGTGTTCGGCGCAGTCTATATGAGGGTCGAAGGACCGGTCGATCAAGGTGATTGAGGTTATCAAGGTGAAGTACAACTATATAAAAAGAAATGCAAACTTATCTTTAAAAAAAACTTTATAGATCAGAATGTCAAATATCCATGCAGTGGGTGTGATGGCAAAATATAGACAAATTAGGCAACTACCCCTTTGAATGCATATAATGTTATGGACTCCATAGATGTCGTTTCATTCACTGTTTGCATTACAGTAGCAGCCTCAGCCAGGCTTAGGGCTCCCATTGCCACTGTAGAAACACCTAGTAAATATCTGCCCCTAAGGACTAACAGACAAATTAGACAAGACAGACAAAGCCTGGAATGGGAAACTGAGGCATAACAAGGCTAAATGACTTGTCTAAGATTGTACAGCAGGTCAGTAGCAGACCTGGCAGTAGAACCCAGCTCTCCTGACTCCCCCTTCAGAGCCCAATCCACTGGACCATAGTGGGCTCTTTTGGGGGTGCTCATGGAGCAAGTTTAGAAAGACATTGCCTAGCAAATGCTCTTATTCCTTGGCTTCTGGTTTTTAGAATTCTTCTAAATTTATACCACAGTGGTCTCCAAAGAGAGAGCAAAAGAAATAAGAACGTGCTCTGTGATGGGATGTCCGTCCCCACATAAGGCTGAGCAGGTTAAATTAGGTTTATTAACCTGATATGTTGCACCTGAGGGAGAGACAGAGCTTGAAAGGCTGATTGTTGAGGGAGCCCAGCTGAGAAGGATCAGGCAGAGCTGGTATAAAGTCAGGAAGGTGGCAGTAGAAAGGGTCTGCAGGGAAGTAGCCTGCAGTTACTCTCTGGGAGGAGGGAGTTTGGGCTGGTAAACTTGGAGGCAGAAGATGTAGGAAGCAGTCCAGGGAAACAGCAGCAGCCCACATGTGCTAGACATAGGGTCCCTGGACTCGAACCCAGAATAGCCTGGGGGTCTGGGTTTCCCTACCAGCCACTGCAGAAGTGGCATGGCCTGCGCAGTGAAGGGAAGATGCCATTTTGGATGGAGAAACTTTGGTAACCTGGAAGGGGAGGAATATAGTGACCAGGCTAGAGAGCCAAGCCATGAAGAGAGCACCCTGACTTGCAGAGAGAGAAAGAGGGGCAGCAGGATATGCAAGCAAGTGACAGGAGAGGGTGTTGGACCTGGAAGGTACTAATCCCCAGAGTGACCAGGAGGAGGTGCCCTAGCGGAGAGTGTATCCCATGACATGATCCTGAGCCATCACCGTAGTAACTAGATGACCTGGAAGCATGGGTTTGAGGGTAGCATGTGGTGGGTTGGTGGGGGCTATGCCATGTGTTTTTCTGGAGCAGGAAGCCTTGCATGGGTTTGGAGTTCCATGGGCTTGGGAAGGGAGAGGCAAATTTGGAACAGCTCTGTGACACGCTCTCCTCAAACCCTTCCAGGTGGAGACGGTGTTACTGCACAGCCACAAACAAGAGAGGTCATAGTTGCACAGCTTCTGAGGATTGGCAATGCTGCTTTCTGTGGATGTCCAGGATGGTGGAGGGAGAGACCGTGCTTTCCTTCCAGACCCTCGGGTGGCAGTATAGCTAGGTCATGCTTCTGTCCCCTTAGGGTATTTCTACACCGGAATAAAAGACCGGTGGCTGGCCTGGGTCAGCTGGATCAGGCTGCGGGGCCAAAAATTGCTGTGTAGTTGTTTATGCTTGGGCTGAAGCCTGGCTCTGGGACCCTCCCCCCATTGTGGCAATTTTTAGCCCTGCAGCCTGAGCCCTGCAAGCCTTAATCAGCTGAGCCAGGGCAGCCCTGGATGTTTAATTGCTGCATAGACACATCTTTAGAGAGCTAGTAAACCTCTCCCCCACCAAGGCAGTGTGTGTTGGGAATTATGTGATAGTCTCACTGTGGGGGGTCTCCTTACAACTTTTGCATCCTTCTACATGTCTTCCCATGAGAGAGGAGGATTTAAATCCTATCTTTTGACACTGTAGAATCCACTTGCCCTTGCTTTAGCCAAATTCTTGTCTCATGTTATCCCCAAATAGATCCAAAGTGACTCCACTGAAGCTAATGGGGTTGCTCCGGATTTACACCATAGTAACTGTGCTCAGACACTACCCCACAGTGTTTAAAAATGATTTGAATCAAAGCTGCTTTGACAGGAAGACTGACTGGATGATCTATCAAGATTTCCATCTGTAATGTCTGTCATTTAGCCTTGATTGAGTCCTTTTTAAACGTATTAAATAAATAAACTTACTATTACCTCTCAGGAGGCTGCTGAATGTTCCTGGGAGTTTCATGTGCAACACTTCTGACTTTTCTCTCTAGGAATACAATCACTTATATACTGCAGAGCTGAGGCACTATAAACCAGAAAACTCAGTGCTGGTGAATGTGACTTTCCTACCTTATCTTTTTCACCCTCGCTTGTGTCTTGGGGTTGTAAATTTTTTGGTGGGGAGCAGTCTAAGGGGCATTTACCCTCTAATGATTCCTCTTCTCCTTTCTATGGCAAAGTGGCTGGCCTTAATGTCTATAAAAGGATAAATTGTGCCCCCAGCCCCTTCTCTCACTGAATCAGTGCCTTATAGAGCATCTGGATGCTGTCACTTGGCTTTTATCTGATTTTTTTGTAAACGGCTGGTATCTTTGTATTCTATGCAATGCCTCAAAATAAAACTCAGTAAGAAATACACAGGGAAAGATACCAAAGACCTAGATTTGAAATTCCAGAAAGATTATTTTTGTGGAATTGCAAATGTGTGGAATTAGAAGTGTGCTCAGGCTATTAAAACTGTTACTATTTTACTGCAGCCAGACCAAGAAGTCGTCTTAATAATGAGATGGAATTTATTGTTATTAGTCATTTTTGTTGCACTTGCCATAAGACCCTAGTTCATTTTATGTTCATTTTATGTCATTTTAGCATTTTATGTCTCTGGATATATGGTCTAATCACGTTGCTTTAAAGGAGGATGCTCATGCCACACAAACCTGTGATGGGGGAGCACATATGCAATAGTAGAGAAGCAGTCATTTGGTTTGCCACTCACTGTCCTTGCTGTGAGGGAGATTTGTGTTTAACTAAGGGCTTTTCTACCTCAACATTGAGGTTCGCTTTTGCTTGATGTTGTTAGTGTCAAATTCATGCTGCCATCCCAGTGCGTTGTCAGGGAAATGCTACAATTCTTTGCGCTAATGTCCACGGAGTTGTTATAAAAGGTACTTTAGTCTTATTGCACAGGGGAACTGGCAGCAGGGAAATATCCAGTTCCCTGAAGTTCCCTCCAGTGTGTTTCTGCCTTCCTAGTGGCAGTTGGCTCTCCCAGCCCTCCCTGATGTGGAGCTTTTTGGAAGGAAACTTTTCAGCTCAATACTGCAACTGTCTGATTTGCAGCTGTGATTCTCAGGGCTGCATTTGATTTGTGGGGGGCGGCTTCACTCCCCGCCCAGCTCCACTTCCCCCTCTGAAGTGTTTGCAATGGCTGGTGGCATGCCGTCTTCCTGGCAAACTAAGCTGAGAAAAGCTCCTGCTCCCCGACATTGAGCGTCTCAGTGAGGAGCTTGGCTGGCTCTGTTGGTTGAGTGCAATTAGCCCCTTTAGCCCAGTCCAGGTAGTGGTGCCTCAGCCCCTCCCTTCCCCAGCGAGAAAAGGAGCTTGTCAGGACTGGAAAAGAACTAACTCCAGGGCAAGCAGCACCCCATCTACATGAGGAGAGTGAAGCCAGAAAGGCAGCGTGCCAGAGGGAAGATGGAGTCTGAGCCCCTGTAGCCTGTGCCAGTAGCCTTAACTCTGAGTGTGGTGCTCAGGTGCCTTATCCCCTCCCCGCTCAGCTGCCTAGGGTCGCAGATGGAGGGCACCAGACAGCATGGGACGCTGCTAGGGGCCTGCTAGCCCAACTCTATCCCCCTGCTGCCTCGTCTCTCACAGCTCCCACTCCCAGATGCCCATTGCTATGCCAGGCTGAGGCCTCCAGGGGAAACACAAACCCACCTGGCCCCTGTGGCTCTGGGTGCCAGGCAGGGCCGTCCCCATGGGGGTGCGGGGCCTCGGACATAGGAGCCAAGTTTCTAATCTGCCGGGGGAGAGAGGGTGCCCCCCAGCTCGGCCCAGGCCCCACCCACACTCTATCCCTTCCCCCAAGGCCCCACCCTCGTCCCTTCTTTTCCCGCCCCGTGTCTTCCCCGCCCAGTTCGACCCCCTCCCCCGAGCGCGCTGCGCCCTCGCGCCTCTCCCCTCCCCCCCAGCACCTCCTGATGCCATGAAACATCTGATCCGCGGCAGGCAGTAGGCGCTGAGAGGGAGGGGAAGGCGTTGAGAGTATTGGGCCAAAAGAAATCTGATGAGGTTCAACAAGAACAAGTGCACTGAGGACGGAAGAATCCCATGCATTGCTACAGACTAGGGACCGAATGGCTAGGCAGCAGTTCTGCAGAAAAGGACCTAGGGGTTACAGTGGACGAGAAGCTGGATATGAGTCAACAGTTTGCCCTTGTTGCCAAGAAGGCTAACGGCATTTTGGGCTGTATAAGTAGGGGCATTGCCAGCAGATCGAGGGACGTGATCATTCCCCTCTATTCGACATTGGTGAGGCCTCATCTGGAGTACTGTGTCCCGTTTTGAGTCCCACACTACAAGAAGGATGTGGAAAAACTGAAAAGCATCCAGTGGAGGGCAACAAAAATGATTAGGGGATTGGAACACATGACTTATGAGGAGAAGCTGAGGGAATTGGGATTGTTTAGTCTGCAGAAGAGAAGAGTGAGGGGGGATTTGATAGCTGCTTTCAACTAACTGAAAGGGGGTTCCAAAGAGGATGTGTCTAGACTGTTCTCAGTGGTAGCAGATGACAGAACAAGGAGTAATGGTCTCAAGTTGCAGTGGGGGAGGTTTAGGTTGGATATTAGGAAAAGCTTTTTCACTAGGAGGGTGGTGAAACACTGGAATGCATTACCTAGGGAGGTGGTGGAATCTCCTTCCTTTGAGGTTTTTAAGGTCAGGCTTGATAAAGCCCTGGCTGAGATGATTTAGTTGGAGATTGGTCCTTCTTTGAGCAGGGGGAGTTGGACTAGATGACCTCCTGAGGTCCCTTCCAACCCTGATATTCTATGATTGGCAGGGCCCACTGGCAGGCAGGAAGCGCTGGGGTCAGGGGGAGGTTCTGGTAGGGGGGCTTCTCCTGCCTCTCCTCCCTCCCCCTCCGCCTTCCTGATAGCCTGCCACTTGCCTCCCCAACCCGCTCACCCGCCCGCCTCTTTGCCCACCTCCTCATGATTTTATCGAAGTTCCAGGCCCCCCAAAGTGCGGGGCCTGGGGTGGTCACCCTGATTCACCATACCCAAGGGACAGCTCTGGTGCCAGGCGGTAGAGAGAGGTAGAGATTCTGGGGAGCCTGTCCTTGAGCCCCAGGCCCGTACGTTCCTAAAGAGACCCAGAAAGGGCCTATGTAAGGAAAGGGAGACAAATGAAATCCCTAGCCACTGGAAATATTTTCAGAGCAATCTCTGAAACCAATTTCATGCCCCTCCTCTCACGCCCAAGCAGGATTATGGGGACAAACTCCCAAGGATAAATAAATGAATCATAAAATCAGTAGCGGTCTTTCCTGCTCACTTTCAGGGAATGCAGAAGCTGTGTCAGCTGTGTCAGCGCTGTGTCCCCCTGTTCACCCTCCCTGAGTGCAGCTTGGCAAATTAATGCAGAAATGCTCAAGCAATAAATGTGTTGATTCCTCTAGGCGTGCATAAACACCCCATGCAAAGGGAATTCTCCCTCCTTTGGGGAGGAAAGCCAGCAGTCCAGATCAGATTCAGAATTAGAGCATCGAATAGAAAAATATACTGAAACACACTCAAAAGCCACACAGAGGATAAACTGTCAGGTTAGTGCGTGCTGAGTATTGTAAACTACACTTAGGAGATCTGCAACTGACCTCGACAAGCAATAGATATGTTTCCCCTCGTGCATCCTGGGATTTCTTGCCACACTAAAAGATTAGGAAAGTATCAGGTTGCCATCCCAGTTGCCACTGCAGATCACCAGTCCCAGAGGTCCAGGTTATTGCTCCCAGCCAACAAAACTAAATAAGCAAATCTGAACTGTCATCTGACACCCTAAATGCCTCCCCATGCTTTGATGTGTGATGCTAACATGGGTGGACAATATTGCCAGTATGATCCCTCTCGATGTACAAATTGCATGACCTAAGGATTTCTCTCTGGAAAGGAAGAAGGGGTGTAGGGGAGGAAAGTGGGATTCAACTCTGTTTCATGCAGGTGCATGGGGCTCGACAAATCAGATCACAGATATCTGAGTGATACAGTGGAAAACTTTATGGAAAATGGAAGCTGTTCAGACTCATCAGGAAAGTAGACTTACACCGTGGCTCCTCACAGGCTCCATAGAAAGGAAAACAGGTCATATGACAAGATGAAGCAGTCTGTGGAATAAAACAGGAGAAAATACCTCTTTGCAAGTAGTAGCTATAAAAACTTCAGGACTAGTAGCTGCCCTCCATTGCTTCCAAGTTATTAGCCCTGTCTGAAGTTAGACCTCCAGTTGGTGCCAGGCTCTCTCAATTTGGGAGCAAAAGGACTACCTATAGTTTTGATCCAATTAGGTAACTGGACATTGCCCAGAGGCAGCCCCATATGGAGCTCCACAAGAATTTCAAGAACAGCTTTCTTGTATTCCTGGTCTCAGCAACCCATGGAAGGGCCACAACATGAATGAAATCATCCATCTGCTTTAGATCATGACATTGCAACCTGCTCTCCATCCTATTTCTAGCTTTAGTGAATTGGGGCAAGCAGGGCAGGGCCCCATCTGAAACACCTCCTAGTTCCTAATGGAGGATTGTCTTCAAAATATTCTCATATCTCAATCTTTAGAAAATCATTGTTTTGTCAATTGGATGGCAGCCTTTTTCTTTTTCCAACTTCGATTATCACTGTTTGATCTTATATGTTGTCCCAGGTTGTGTCTCCAGGATCATGGTGGCAAGAATATTGGCTTTAGGAAAGAAGAAAATGTATTTATCTCTTTCTGGACAATTTTTATGATCAAGGTTTTGTATGGTGAAAAAGATGAAGCAGACACAGCATGATACAGTCCCTGGAGTGTCTTAGATTCAGGACAGATACACGGTGCCAGGAAAGCCATTGATAGGCCTGGGCCTAAAATGAATACTATCAGGGACAAGGTCACATCTCCAAGGAATGTTAACAGAATATGAAGATAGTCATAATAGAAAACAAGTGGTGTTTATTTTCACAGAAATAAAAAAAATCCAATTCCTATTGGAGTTTATTGGGAATTCTGATTTCATACACTTGCATGCTTCAGTGATCTGGAATTCATATGATATCTGTCCACTAAGACTAGGTTCTCCTGTGCATCTTCCCCTATCTCATCCATTAGCAGAGATTTAGTGCCAATTGTATATTTTCCACTCCCACAACTGGTTAAAGCAGAGAATCACTTATTTTGAAGAGATCCTCCTGGTTTAGTTCACGGAATAGGTACCAGAAAGAGAGCACATGGCATCCACCAGCTGGAACACATTGATTCACTGAGATCTCAGATCATTGCTCCTTACACGGATAACAGACCTCTTCTGATTGCAACACTGAATGTGTCTGATGGGATTTCCATAAAAAACTGGGAAGAACATGATCAGCCTCTGCTCAGCTCAGGAACATCATTCTGGGGTAAAGTTTCCTATCTGTGTGCCCTGCCCACTTAGTCAGAAAGGTTTACCAAGGTTTACATGGCAGAAGTCAGAATGACTGCTGCACCCAGAATATCTCACTTATCGTAAGTCAGTTTGGTGGGCTGGTGATTGACCTCTTTGCCTTTGGGAACAGTGAATAAATTGCCCTGCAACTGCTCTATGTAAGATAGTGAATAATAGCTCACAAACCATATGTTCAGCCCTGGCTGAGTTTCCTTTTGTGAATGGTCACCAAACTGCTTTGTTGGACCCAACCTTTGGATTCCATATGCTGATAAGCTCCCTGGGTCTGGGCAGTGACTGATCACTGTCCAAACTCTGGGTCGCTCAGGTACACTCCCATTTTCTGGCCCCATGTCTGACAATCCTCTTGGCAGTAAGGACTCTACAATCTCGTTGTCTACACCCTAGAACCATTGTCTGAACCCTCTGGAGCCCCCTCAGTTGCTCAAGCACACTATCCCTGAAGCTCCACACATATAGGCAATCCAGAGTATAGTTTTATCTTTGGGGACCACATGATAGTTAAAATCAGGAACACATAGGTTTTGCAAAGGAACTTCTTAAACACACACATGCTTTATTCATAGAAAAGCACAAGAGTTACAGTTCTAGGCCAAAACACCAAACACTGGCATGCAATCCCCACCTCAGTTCCTCAATACTCCTGTGGACACAGAGGGTCCTTACAGCAGATAAGAGTAATTAGCAAGTCAATAGTATTTGGCTGATAGCTCCCATTGCCCCTCCAGGGAAATTCTATTCAACTGCCAATGGCCCTTGATGACCCTGGTTCAGTTTCAACTGGAATGTTTGTTTTTTTCCATAAAATGGAAGATTTAATCCACACTGAACACTATATCTCAAAATAATTTATAAAATAAAATTGAATTAATAAATTTGCTTATACAGACACCCCAATCGCTCATAGTCAGAACCTGGGGATATGCGATGTTGGTGAATGGCATCTCAGAAAACTGGGCAAGGTTTCTGCTATATCTTCCCACCTTTTTCACTGCTCCACAGGATAATACAAAAAATAGGAATGAGAGAGTGACAATGATACAGTTAATGCCTTTCTGCATGAAGAGGCCATGGCTCTTAAGCTTGATTAACCTAGCAATGTGTCTTCAGATGTCTCTACTTCACAGAGGAGGTCTGCTATTGCAAGCTCAATTGTCCATTCTGGACAGGTTTAAAAAGAATGCTTGGATGAAGTGATTACTCTCAGACTATGAAAATGAAGTCAACAAATCTTGCATCTTTCACCAGCACAAAATTAACCAGTTGACCAGAAACCATGGTGATGAGTATAAACCTAGATACTTAGATAGATAAATAGAAGCTAGGAAAACTGAAAATGTTGCATAAAGGGCAAACTTTTATCTTCTAGGATTGCCTGTCTGCATCTTGATTGTTGGATAAGACAAAATAAGGTAATTAAAACAAAAAGAAAAAAGAAAAGGAGTACTTGTGGCACCTTAGAGACTAATCAGTTTATTTGAGCATGAGCTTTCGTGAGCTACAGCTCACTTCATCGGATGCATAGCATATCGTGGTCTTCTGCAGTTTCCACGATATGCTATGCATCCGATGAAGTGAGCTGTAGCTCACGAAAGCTCATGCTCAAATAAACTGGTTAGTCTCTAAGGTGCCACAAGTACTCCTTTTCTTTTTTCTTTTTACAAATACAGACTAACACGGCTGTTACTCTGAAACCTGTAATTAAAACAAAGGGCCTGGAAATAAAAAAGGAAAATACTGAAGCTTGAATTGAAATAATAAATACCTGCTTGTCAGAATGGAGTTTTGTTTAATGCAGTCATAGCCACACAATATGTTAGCATATGAGTACATGAAAATTTATATTTCAATGTAAGCATTTTATTTTCTGATCCAGTCATTTAAATAACGCCAAACTGAGCCTGAGTCTGCTATATGCTAATAAATGCAACTGAAGACAATAGAGTGATTCAGTTGAGAAGGTCCATCTCTCCTCCCCAAATCAGTGGACTAGCTGAATATGCTGTCCAAAAGCAATTGAGTGCACCAAAGTACTATTGCTAATATGGTAATAACAATCTCATTTTATTGATACAACCTCACATTGTTTAATTTTCTATATATAATGAAAAGCATGATAGCAAGAAAATTGAGCTTCCACTGCAAACTGGCATACACAGCTCCTGGTACTGCCTTTGATCCTGATGCTTCTCTTAGTTACACCAGTTCTACGGTTGAGTAACTCCATTGACTTCAGCTGAATTACTCCCGCTTAACACCAAACCAAGATCATATCCTTGCTTGATGTATGTTCACATGATGCTCAGTGTAACAAAGCAGGGAAGGACAAAGGCAGGGAAATAATTTTCCTTTTCCTTTTGTAAATATATGGACAAAACCTTTAGCTGATGTAAACGGACATAGCTCCATCAAAATCAGTGGAGCTATATCTTGAGACCCCAGCAGAGGATCTTGTCCAAGTAGTTTTAGGGGAAAAAAGATTAACATAGTTAACAAAATATTTGGAACCATTTTAGGGAACCCCAAACTTCCCCAGATCACTACTTCTTTCCCCTCCCCCCCCCATTTATTACCATGCACAGTCTTGTATAACTGGTCAAAAACTGCCAATTAGTTTTGTGCTAAGTTTGAAGAAAAAATCCTTTTTAAAAAATGAACCTGTAAACCAAAAACATTTTAGTTTTCAAAGAACGTGTTTGGAGATAGATAGATATTTCAGTTTAAATAAATCATGATTTTTTTAACTAAAATCCAGATTGAAAACTGAACATTTTTACCAAAACCTGAACAATCTTAATGAAATATTTTTGTTTTATGTTGAAACACCAGAAATTTTAAAGCAAAATTAAAATTTCCCACACAAATGTTTCTTTTGGTAGAAATGTTATGTTTTATTGGAAATATGTTTAGATGAAAAAATTGTGACCAGCTCTCTCATGTTCTTTAAGCAAAGGGAGCTGTCTGAAGAACCTCCTTCAATTAGTAACAGTTTTTGGCAATGTAATGACCTGATCTGACTTCCTTTGGAGTCCATGACAAAACTCCCATTGACTTCCAGACCCTCAGCAAGATCATTTGAATCTAACAGCAATTGAAAAATAAGCAACTTGATACAAATAGTGTACATAAAAAATGAGATGTGGACTCTTATTGTTCCAAACCCTGTTCAACACACTCCTTAACTTGGGGAAATATCAGATCTGAATCTAGAGCCAAACTTTGCTGATCAGTCTTTCTCTATGAATGTCTCCAACATTTTGACTTATCTGGGTCTTTCTTCCAAAGATCTTGGACCATTTTACAAACATTATTTAAACTTCACAATATACCTGAGAAGATGATATTGTTATCAGAACTGTTTTAACGGCGAATATACTGACTCACACAAAAAGGGCAAGTGACTTACCGTCAGTCACATAGCAAACTGCAAGAGCTAGGAACAGACTCTAAGTAACCATTGATATGACCATTAGACAAACTGCCTCATATAGTATACTAATACATTTATACAGGAAGGGGCATTGGAGGCAATATTGCCTGGTAAGAGCAGGGAGGTTCTTATTTTACTGGAAAATTCATCATTGGTCAGTGGGGGCTGTGTATATATGTAATTTGTAGTTTGGATGTTTGTCCTTGTTTTTTTCACATGATAAATACTCCGAAAAACACTTACGAGTTGCTATGATTAGCACCTCAGAAGAATGTGAACTACAGCAAAACAAACAAATATTGGGAACTATGGAAAAGCAGAGTCAACCACAGGGCACTGAGTTCATATGTACATACTTACATGCCTCTCTGATCCTTAGCATGATGTTTCATCATCACACTAATGTTTGCTCTTTTCAAGTAGGTGCCTTAATTTCATGAACTTAACCTAGGAGATCTGTAAATGTAGGCACACTAGCTCTTTGTCTAAAGACAGCTGTATAATTTGTGGCAGTGGAATTTGTTGGTTGAAATTCACTCCTATGCAGAAGTCCTATATGCCTCTTGAACACCAAATAAGCCCTAGTTTGAGGGTTTAACTGGAATTAAAGTGGTGCTGCATATGCCTTGTTAGGGCTTTCTTGCCCTCTGAACAGTGGGAAAGGATTGCTCTCAGTATGCCATTTGACAGACCAGTAATTGTTAAAAAATATCTTAAAGACAGCTGGATTCTGTGAAATTATTGTATAATATAAGAGTAAGTTATTGGTGGTTTTGAGGTAGGTGATGACAAGAACCTGTATGCTGTATAGTTAAGGTTGTCTCAGTCTCTGGTTGGTATCAGGGTGCTGGTGGTTTTTGTTTTTGTTTAGCTCTCATGCTGTTTCTTGGACAGTATACTGGCCACAAAATGCATTATGTGCTTCCATGATATTATGTCCTGAGCCATATCTGGTGCATTATGGGTGTGATGGATTGCATCACAGAAAACCCCTTGGGAACTGCCAACTGATGTGTTGAGACTCTTCTGCCCCTGCTTTCCCTGCCAGCTTGAGAAAAGCTGAAAGCCACTGAAAGCTCGGTGCCCTGCCTGGTTTGAGCCAGACACGCTAGCCTGCTGCAAACCCAGGCCCAGGTCTGAACAACGTCCCCGCAAGCTACAGGCTTAACTGAAATCAGCTTAAGAAGTGTTCCTGTCTCCAACACTCAGATGCCCAACTCCCAGTGGGGTCCAAACCCCAAATAAATCCGTTTTACCCTGTATAAAGCTTATACAGGGTAAACTCATAAATTGTTCTTCCTCTATAACACTGAGAGAGAGATATGCACAGTTGTTCCACCCACCCCACCCCTGGTAGTAATATATACTCTGGGTTAATTAATAAGTAAAAGGGATTTTATTAATTACAAAAAATAGGATTTAAGTGGTTCCAAGTAATAACAGACAGAACAAAGTGAATTACCAAGCAAAATAAAATAAAACACGCAAGCCTATGCCTAATACAGTAAGCAAGTGATTACAGATGAAACCTCACCCTCAGTGATGTTCCAGTAAGCTTCTTTTACAGACTAGTCCTCTTCTAGTCTGGATCCAGCAATCACTCACACCCCCTGGAGTTCCAGTCCTTTGTTCCAGTTTCTTTCAGGTATCCTTTGGGGGGGAGAGGCTATCTCTTGAGCGAGCTGAAGACAAAACTGAAGGATCTCCCAGGGGTTTAAATAGACTTTCTCTTGTGGGTGGACCCCCCCGTGTAGAATCCCAACTACAAGATGGAGTTTTGGAGTCACATGGGCAAGTCACAAGTCCATGCATGACTCAGAACTTACAGGTAGCAGCCATTGTTCACATGCTACCTTGAACATCTTCAGGTAGACTTCTTATGTGGATTAGAGCCTTCCAAGATCCATTGTCCATTAAGTGTTTCTTGATTGGGCACTTGCAAATTCCTTTCTAAAGAAGCTGACCAAATGCCTTACTAAGGCTACTTAAAATCAAAGAAGTACACAGCCAATATTCATAACTTTGAATGATACATGCATACAAATAGGATGAATATGTTCAGTAGATCATAACCTTTACATGACATATGTAGCATAAAACATATTCCAGTTATGTCATATATACATTCATAAGCATATTTCCATAAAGCATTATGGGCTGCAACGTCACAATGGGGTAGGATGCCTGTGATGGACAGATGTCTGACGCTTTCCAGCCATCATGTTTTAGGCCTTCCGGTGGGTCTCGTCCATCCTGCATTCATTGGGTCATAATTGAAGACGATACTCACAGGGAAGATGGTAGGCATTCAGAATAGATGACTAACTTAGGCTTGAATAGAGACTGGGAGTGGATGGGTCATTACACAAAGTAAAACTATTTCCCCATGTTTATCCCCCCCCCACCCCGCACTGTTCCTCAGACGTTCTTGTCAACTGCTGGAACTTGGCCCACCTTGATTATCACTACAAAAGGTTCCCCCCCATCCCACTCTCCTGCTTGTAATAGCTCACCTTAAGTGATCACTCTGGTTACAGTGTATATGGTAACACCCATTGTTTCATGTTCTCTATGTATATAAATCTCCCCACTGTATTTTCCACTGAATGCATCCGATGAAGTGAGCTGTAGCTCACAAAAGCTTATGCTCAAATAAATTTGTTAGTCTCTGTGGTGCTACAAGTACTCCTTTTCTTTTTGAGAATACAGACTAACACGGCTGCTACTCTGAAACCTACTCCTTACAGAGCATTTGGTGACCATTTGAGAGAGCAGCACCTGTTTAATTAGAAAATGGATCTCTTCCTTTGACTTGAATTTGTACTGTTTGATGTCTTTGATCATTCTGAGATGTTTCATCTGAATGGTGTCTAGCTTCTTTTCAATTTTGACCAGGAGAGACCATGTTTCAGTCATCTAGATTAGAATATTGACCACCAAAGTGTTATATATTTTCATCTTCATCTCTGCTTACCTGTGGGTTTGGTTTACGAAAGATGTTCTTGATGAGGCAACCCACTATTGACCAGTGCTTTTGCGGTGTGGATTTCAAGTTCTTTCCTGGTGCCGCCTATGTTATCAACAACAGAGCCAAGGCAGGTGAAATCACTGACATTCTCGACTGGGTGGTTCCTCGCTAAGATGCTAGAGCCCACAATGTGTCTGAAATTGCTGACTGGAAGAATTTTGGTTTTGCCCTAATTAATTGTCAGGCCATCTTTTGTCACTAAGTTTTCCAGGGCTTTAAATATTGTGACTAGCTTGTCCATTTGTTTGACAACTAGTGCTATGGCATCAACAAAATCAACATTTGTGAGGTTCTTATCATCAAGGCATATGCCTAATTTATATTTATTTACCCTGTGGTCAAGTCCATAGTCTATGATAGCCCTGAAGAGTTCTGGGGCTGCAATGCACCCTTGTTGAATGCTCAGTGCAATTTGGAATAAGGTGGGTCTTTTCCACTTACAAGAACACAGTTTGAGAAGCCATCATATAGGAGCCAACATTCTACAGAGCTTGTCAGGGAAGACTGCAAGTTTCAAGATCAGCCAAAGCAATTCCCTGTCAACAGAGTCAAATGCAACTTTGATATCCATGAATGCAACGGGAACAGGGTGCTTGAATTTTTGTGCCTTGTTCATAAGCTGGCGCACTGTGAAAATTTGCTCTATCGTGGAATGGCCAGGAGTGAAGCCAGCTTGTGGTCTTCTTTTATTTCTTAAGAAATTAGTGACTCAGGCAAGCAAATGGAAGGAAAATCTTCCCTCAGGACAGATAGAGTAATGCCATGATAGTTACAACAGTCTTGTTTGCTGCCTTTTCATTTCTAAAGTGGCAAAATAATGCCTTTTTGCCAGTCAGACGGGACTGCCTCTGTTCTTCAGATGATATTGAACAGCATCTGCAGCCAGAAAATTACAGCTGGTAGAGCAGTTTTAACAATTCCTCAGAAATTCCATGGATTCCTGCCACCTTATTTCCCCTGCGGTTCTTTACATCTCTGAGGATTTTGTTAACAGTGAATTTGCCAGGATCATTTTGTGTGGAATGGGTCGACTTGGCAGTAGCTTTATAGTGTCACGGTCCCGAGAAATTGGGGTTGCATTTAGCAGCTGGCTGAAATGTTCACTCCAGTGTGCCATACACTCTGCTTTTGTATTGATTAACTGACCAGAATTGGAGTAGCCTGCGTTGCATGAATGACTATTTTTGTCAGGCTAGGGTAAGGTTGCCTGGATGACCTTAACTCTTTTTTCCATAGTCCCCAACCCTTTTTTTTTTTTTTTTGCTTAAAATGGAAACATGAAAATTCAAAGTTTTTTTTACATTTTACTTTTTTATCTTTAAGGCCTTTTTTCCCAAAACAGTAAAGTCCACTCAACACTTTGTTATTTTTAACTGAGAATAGCATTTATACAGCCTTTCTTCTAAGAACCTCAAAGTACTATACAAAGGCAGATATCATTATCCCCACTGTTCCAGATGGAAACAGACACAGGTTAAGTGACTTATCCAAGGGGGGACAGTAAATTTGCGCCATGGCCAAGAACAGAACTCGGGTTACCTGATTCTCACTCCCCCATGTTAACCACTAGACTTGTACATAGTCAATTATTTTGTCTAAAAACTTCTCAATGAAAAATTGGGGAAAAATTGCATACTGTTCGAAATTCTTTTGTTTTTAATCAAAAGAAAAAATATGTGTTTTGATTCAAACTGAAACAAAAAAACAGTTGTTTTTCTTTCTTTTTTTCCTGTTTTTTGTCTTTCTCTACTTCTTGGTGGAAAAGGAGGGTGAAAGAAAGACAAAATGTGGGAAATTGCCCAAATAAACAAATAACTTTTTTAAAAAATTGTGTTTATAAAAAATAAAACACTTCCAGGAATTTTTTAAAAATACAAAAATGTTTAATTTTTTCCCTGGAAAATTCTTATCGTTTTTTGACTAGCCCTACACCAGGACATGTTGTCTGGTGTACTACAGTGCCATTTAGAAACATAGGGTGAAATCCTAGCCCTACTGAAGTTAAAGGCAAAACTTCTATTGACGTCAATGAGACCAGAATTTCACCCATACTGGAAGAGGATGGTCAAATCAATTTAACAGGACCTTCTCTCTCCCTCATGTCTTGTGCGTGTGTGTGAATGATTATCCTTATAACCCTTATTTTTTTAAACTGGCAGATCCACTACAATCTTCTAAAGGGATGTGACAGGATGATGTGAAGGCTTGTGGATTTTTTGGGAGGGGCTGTCATTTCAGTACATTCTTTATTGTATCTGCACAGTAGTCATTGATTTAAGCATAGGAAGTTTTAATTAATGTGTTGCTCTACTTTATTTAGTTTTGTAACTAAGTTTTAAAGTCCTGGTGTAGTGCCTCACGTCCGCTTGAAGGAATGTGTGTGGGTGTGTTAGTGCATGGGTGCTTTATAAATTCAATTTGTAATTATTATTATTATCAGTCGTGGGTGGTGCCCAGTGTAAGTGAGGGAAAGAATTGAAAGTGCATAGCGCCCCCACCTCCGCTGTATGTGAAATTCACAAAGTAAACAAACTAGCAAACAATAAACCCCTTGCCCCTCAATCTCTTTCATTTCTAGGCATTTTTTTTAAAACACTGACAGAAATATAATTTTAAAGTTGATCGTCTCGGAGTGTGTACCCTGGGCTAGGAGATAGAGCACTGGCCTGGGAGTTGGGAGGCCTGTATTCTATTCCTGCTTCTGCCATGGGTCTGCTGGGTGATCTTGGGCAAGTTGCATCTCTTTCTTGTGCCTTAGTTTCCCCATCTTTAAAATTGGGATGGTGACTTCCTTTGAAAAGATCTTTGAGATCTACTCATGAGAAAAAGCTAGGTGGTATTATTAACGCCAGATGTGCTCTTTGCTGTTCCAAGTATTGACTTACTACAATGCTAATAGTTTTAGGGAGAGATGGTAACTGGTTTTGTGTATGAAATTTTCCAAAAGTGTATGACTTAGGGACTTAGGGTCATGCAAGAACTAAGTTTCATCTTCACTTGCAATATGCTTACACATCTTCATGTCTTCCATTGCACTAGGCTTACATTAGGCACTTCACTTACAGGCCTAAAAATAATTCTCCATTTTTGTCTGTACAGTTTTGTGCTCATAACACCAAAACTCAATGCTTTCTTATTCTTTATTATGATTTACGTAGTACCAACACCAGGGTAGTGCACCATGCACTCTTTGAATATCTAGTCCTCTGTATCCTGTCCCTCTCAAATACTTTTTAAAACACAGAGCTGAGGTTGGAGATTCAGTTGCATGTCAAATTGTTGTACTTCCTAGTAGCAACGATTACAACTCTCTCCCTCTCTCTCTCAAATATGCCTTTCCTTATTGCTTTCCCCCCACTCTTTACACTCTGGATCTGGGTCATCTAACATCACAGGGTAGGCTCATGTTAAATGGGATGTGGATGTTTCTTTTCCATCTTTTCAGTCTAGGAACAGGAAGAACAAAGTCCTGAGTAGCCCTCATAACATTTAGAAATGGGTCTGATCGCCAAGCAGGTCGCAACACCTCCCACTGGAATCCGATGCATCAGTGCTTAATTTGTAATGAAAGAGGTGCTGGGGATCAAGAAATTCTTTTACATAACTGATACAGCAAGCCCAGAGGTATCGGGGCTATGAACTGGCAAGCTTAAAGGTGCCAGAGCTCAGCCCTGGCAAGCCTTGGCACAAATTAAGCATCGCTCTCCATCCTAGAGGTGATGTAGTTAATTGTATATTTAACAAACTGTCTAGACTGTTGGGTGAATTCTGTGAATCCCAAATGCTCGAGCAAGAGCTGTGCCTAATTTGTTAGCGTATGTTACATGACCTACAGATTGGCTGTGTCGTATGTCTGCGCCACTTAGTACTTGGAAAACATTATACAAGTGCTAAGTGTCACTGCTATGGAAAGCATCGAGTTTGCAGTTATGTTGCTCTCTAGTGTCTGGAGTTCCACAAAGAAGCCATTAGTACCAATATTACAGCCAGCAAGAAGTGATGCATGTGCTAGAGGCTTGTACTTTGGAAGCAGAGGGTCCTCATTTTAGATATGGGCCTGGACTAGAACCCTGAATCTGTTGCTGCCCTCCTGACTCCCTCACTACCCTAGATTTGAACATTGCCATTAGAGCCTCCCTATAAAATCCACTTTCCCCAGAACTTTTTGTGATGCTGGTAGACTAGGTGCCAGCTTATGCCAAGGCCTCAGGCCTCACTGACCACTTACAAATGCATAGCTGGAAACCAGCCTTGCTTACCTATGTGTTAGCATTATCAAAATGTGTATTAGATGTTAAGTTGATAAGAATGTGTTTAGTGTTTAGACTTTATAAAATGCTTGTAGGATGCTGCAGACATTGATCTCACTTACAACCTCTCTAGCCCATGGTATAAAGTTATATTGAGTGTTTACATTGTAAACCTCTACACTTGTGTAACTCACCAAACAGGAGAAGCATTAATTAAGGTAAAGTGCTGGAGATGGTCCACTGAAGGCAAATAAGGTATTGTGTAGCATCAAAGGTGAGAGGCCCTCTTGACTGCATTGCTAACCCACTCTAGGAAGGGGAGATCTACAGCTAAACTCATCCCATCAGTTTTGGGCTCAGTTATGGAGGGGATAAAAATACCTGACAAGGAGAAACTGCATCTCTTTCCTACTATCTGGACTTTGAGGGGCAAAGATTCCTAAACATAAGCAAAGATCCCCATGCTGCTTGGCCTGGGTTAGCCCTGAAAGACATTTTGAATTGACAGATTACTACAATTCTGTCACCTTTTGAATCACAGACTGAAGCTCATTTGTGTATATATGCTTACTTGCTTTAGCCTGTTAAGTAACTCTTATTCCTTTTTCCTAGTTAATAAACCTTTAGTTAGTTTATTACAGGATTGGCTGCCAGCATTGTCTTTGGTGTGAGATCTAAGGTACAAATTGATCTAGCCTAAGTGACTGGTGTCTTGGGACTGAGTGTGTGTGTGTGTGTGTGTGTGTGTGTGTGTGTGTGTGTGTGTGTGTGTGTAAGTGACCATGTACCACTAAATCCAGCCTGCCTGGGTGGCAAGTGAGACTGGAATGCCCAAGGGGGCCGTCTGTGACTCCATGATAAGACTGTTACATTTGTTACTGAGTTGGTGAAATCTAATTGTAGAATACACCACTAGTTTGCAGTGTTTGCCCTGCTTTTGACAGTCTGCCCGACCCGGGTAGGCACTCGTGACCGTGAAACACTCCAGAGAGCGTGACACTTGTGAAGACGGAAATCCAGACTGAAAACAATTAGAGTTTTAAAACCTAGACCTCTATTACCCATGTAAAAGTCCCATTTAGAGTTTGGAATTTTTCTTCCAGTATGTTGGGTCCCATGTAGAGAAGAGACAGAGTTTGGCTGTAAACAATGTAGAGGAGATTCTTTATTGAGGCTTCTGGACACAGACAGACCCTTCAGTTTTTTCTGCTCCCAGGCTGACTCCCAGACACAGCCTGTGCTGCCTAGTGCCACCACACACCCTAAATCCTGGTCTGGACTAAACAAGGATTTGTCATTTTATGACTCCTTCAGGATGCCATAATCCCATATGCTTTGGTTGTCAATCTCTGTGACCCAAAGATGCCTTGATGCCAGCTGGCAGAGGGCACAGAGGCGCATACGGGTTACAGTCTCCTTCCCAAAGGTGAGTATAATTCTCTCTCTCATTCAGTGTAAAATACCATCTAAAGGGTCTGTGTGCACATGGGGTTGCTGCACAAACTGTCCAGCCTGACCTCATGAAAAGGCTGAATGTCATAAGGGAGGAATTCAGAGTAGCAGCCGTGTTAGTCTGTATTCGCAAAAAGAAAAGGAGGACTTGTGGCACCTTACAGACTAACCAATTTATTTGAGCATAAGCTTTTGTGAGCTACAGCTCACTTCATCGGATGCATTCAGTGGAAAATACAGTGGGGAGATTTATATACACAGAGAACATGAAAAAATGGGTGTTACCATACACACTGTAACAAGAGAGTGATCACTTAAGGTGAGCTATTACCAGCAGGAGAGCGGGGTGGGGGGGGAACCTTTTGTAGTGATAATCAAGGTGGGCCATTTCCAGCAGTAGACAAGAACGTCTGAGGAACAGTGGGGGGTAGGGGGGGAATAAAGGTGGGGAAATACTTTTACTTTGTGTAATGACCCATCCACTCCCAGTCTCTATTCAAGCCTAAGTTAATTGTATCCAGTTTGCAAATTAATTCCAATTCAGCAGTCTCTCGTTGGAGTCTGTTTTTCAAGTTTTTTTGTTGAAGAATTGCAACTTTTAGGTCTGTAATCGAGTGACCAAAGAGACTGAAGTGTTCTCCAACTGGTTTTTGAATGTTATAATTCTTGACGTCTGATTTGTGTCCATTTATTCTTTTACGTAGAGACTGTCCGGTTTGACCAATGTACATGGCAGGGGGGCATTGCTGGCACATGATGGCATATATCACATTGGTAGATATGCAGGTGAACGAGCCTCTGATAGTGTGGCTGATGTGATTAGGTCCTATGATGGTGTCCCCTGAATAGATATGTGGACACAGTTGGCAACGGGCTTTGTTGCAAGGATAGGTTCCTGGGTTAGTGTTTTTGTTGTGTTGTGTGTGGCTGCTGGTGAGTATTTGTTTCACGTTGGGGGGCTGTCTGTAAGCAAGGATTGGCCTGTCTCCCAAGATCTGTGAGAGTGATGGGTCGTCCTTCAGGATAGGTTGTAGATCCTTGATGATGCGTTGGAGAGGTTTTAGTTGGGGGCTGACGGTGATGGCTAGTGGCGTTCTGTTATTTTCTTTGTTGGGCCTGTCCTGCAGTAGGTAACTTCTGGGTACTCTTCTGGCTCTGTCAATCTGTTTCTTCACTTCAGCAGGTGGCTATTGTAGTTGTAAGAATGCTTGATAGAGATCTTGTAGGTGTTTGTCTCTGTCTGAGGGGTTGGAGCAAATGCGGTTGTATCTTAGAGCTTGGCTGTAGACAATAGATCGTGTGGTGTGGTCTGGATGAAAAGCTGGAGGCATGTAGGTAGGAATAGCGGTCAGTAGGTTTCCGGTATAGGGTGGTGTTTATGTGACCATCGCTTATTAGCACCATAGTGTCCAGGAAGTGGATCTCTTCTGTGGACTGGTCCAGGCTGAGGTTGATGGTGGGATAGAAATTGTTGAAATCACGGTGGAATTCCTCAGGGGCTTCTTTTCCATGGGTCCAGATGATGAAGATGTCATCAGTGTAGCACAAGTAGAGCAGGGGCATTAGGGGACGAGAGCTGAGGAAGCGTTGTTCTAAGTCAGCCATAAAAATGTTGGCATACTGTGGGGCCCTGCGAGTACCCATAGCAGTGCCACTGATTTGAAGGTATACATTGTCCCCAAATGTGAAATAGTTATGGGAGGACAAAGTCACAAAGTTCAGCCACCAGGTTTGCCGTGACATTATCGGGGATACTGTTCCTGACGGCTTGTAGTCCATCTTTGTGTGGAATGTTGGTGTAGAGGGCTTCTACATCCATAGTGGCCAGGATGGTGTTTTCAGGAAGATCACCGATGGATTGTAGTTTCCTCAGGAAGTCAGTGGTGTCTCGAAGATAGCTGGGAGTGCTGGTAGCGTAGGGCCTGAGGAGGGAGTCTACATAGCCAGACAATCCTGCTGTCAGGGTGCCAATGCCTGAGATGATGGGGCGTCCAGGATTTCCAGGTTTATGGATTTTGGGTAGCAGATAGAATACCCCAGGTCGGAGTTCCAGGGGTGTGTCTGTGCGGATTTGTTCTTGTGCTTTTTCAGGGAGTTTCTTGAGCAAATGGTGTAGTTTCTTTTGGTAACCCTCAGTGGGATCAGAGGTTAATGGCTTGTAGAAAGTGGTGTTGGAGAGCTGCCGAGCAGCCTCTTGTTCATATTCCAACCTATTCATGATGACAACAGCACCTCCTTTGTCAGCCTTTTTGATTATGATGTCAGAGTTGTTTCTGAGGCCGTGGATGGCATTGTGTTCTGCACGGCTGAGGTTATGGGGCAAGTGATGCTGCTTTTCCACAATTTCAGCCCGTGCACGTCGGCGGAAGCACTCTATGTAGAAGTCCAGTCTGTTGTTTCGATCTTCAGGAGGAGTCCACCCAGAATCCTTCTTTTTGTAGTCTTGGTAGGGAGGTCTCTGTGGGGTAGTATGTTGTTCAGAGGTATGTTGGAAATATTCCTTGAGTCGGAGACGTCGAAAATAGGATTCTAGGTCACCACAGAACTGTATCATGTTCATGGGGGTGGAGGGGCAGAAGGAGAGGCCCCTGTCCCAAGATAGGACAGATTCTTCTGCTGGGCTAAGAGTATAGTTGGATAGATTAACAATATTGCTGGGTGAGTTAAGGGAACCACTGTTGTGGCCCCTTGTGGCATGTAGTAGTTTAGAGAGTTTAGTGTCCTTTTTCTTTTGAAGAGAAGCAAAGTGTGTGTTGTAAATGGCTTGTCTCGTTTTTGTAAAGTCCAGCCACGAGGAAGTTGGTGTGGAAGGTTGTTTTTTTATGAGAGTATCCAGATTTGAGAGCTCATTCTTAATCTTTCCCTGTTTGCTATAGAGGATGTTGATCAGGTGGTTCCGCAGTTTCTTTGAGAGCGTGTGGCACAAGCTGTCAGCATAGTCTGTGTGGTACGTAGATTGTAATGGATTTTTTACCTTCAGTCCTTTTGGTAAGATGTCCATCTGTTTGCATTTGGAAAGGAAGATGATGTCCGTCTGAATCTGTACAAGTTTTTTCATGAAGTTGATAGATTTCCACTCCATACGGCTAAATTCAGTGCCTTGCATAATGACAGGTTTCAGAGTAGCAGCCGTGTTAGTCTGTATTCGCAAAAAGAAAAGGAGGACTTGTGACACCTTAGAGACTAACCAATTTATTTGAGCATAAGCTTTCGTGAGCTACAGCTCACTTCATCGGATGCATTCAGTGGAAAATACAGTGGGGAGATTTATATACACAGAGAACATGAAACAATGGGTGTTACCATACACACTGTAACAAGAGAGTGATCACTTAAGGTGAGCTATTACCAGCTGGGGGGAGGGGGAAACCTTTTGTAGTGATAATCAAGGTGGGCCATTTCCAGCAGTTGACAAGAATGTCTGAAGAACAGTGGGGGGTGGGGGGGAAATAAACATGAGGAAATAGTTTTAATTTGTGTAATGACCCATCCACTCCCAGTCTCTATTCAAGCCTAAGTTAATTGTATCCAATTTGCAAATTAATTCCAATTCAGCAGTCTCTCACTGGAGTCTGTTTTTGAAGCTTTTTGTTGAAGAAAAGAATCCACCAAAGCCCTGTCTATTCAGTCCCTGCTTGTGTGAGAACAGATGGGAGCTGTTCAAAGGATTTTAGATCTGAGCCCAAGAACCACTACTCCAAAAATAACCTGTTTTATTATACATGCTCCCATCAAGCCTCAACCTCACAGGAAAGTCTGACCCCAAGGCTGGGCTGTCTAGAATAAGTGCTAATCCCCAGAGGGTAGCACTAATGGATGGTCTCATTTTAAAGTTGTTTCCAAATGGCCAGTGCATTATTAACCAACACTTTAGCCTGAACCGGAGCCCAGAGCTTTTACCTTTAGAAAAATCTACAAATGGAACAGACACCATGGCTATAGTGGGGAACACAGACTGCTCAGTCTGGGCCAGGCAGTAGTAGCTGATGTTTGTTTAGGGCTAGATTCTGTCAGCTCTTGTCAGGATATATAAGAGAGGGAAGAGCACAGGTTGGTTATGTGTCACCTTCAGCATCTGGGGAGGGGACAGCCAGTGTCGCAGGGTGAAATCTTGGCTCCCTTGAAGTCAATGGATATTTTGCCATGGATCTCAATGGAGCTGGGATTTCACCCATTGTGCAGTACATTCCTTGGGGGAAATTTCCTTTCATTCAGAGAGCCAGCACAAGCCCTGCATGCCACTTAAGTCCCCCAAATCAGATGATAAGTGGTGCATAGGCTGGGTGCTGACCAGGTGCAGAGAGGGGAATGTCACCCTCAGAGCTCAAGGCGATGGGGAATCAGAGCACGGCCAGTAACTGTGGACACCCCAAAAGGTACAGCTAGGGATCATACTGGAGTCACCCTGGTTCCTCCTCCTTCTGTGTAGATTGTGGGGGTGGTACATGTTGCACCCCTTCAAAAATGACTCTGATTTATTCCGAGATGCCATGTGTATCTAAGGGGGGAGTCAAAAAGGGGTCAGGTGTATTACTGGAGAAACAGCATGGGATCATGTCACTAAAGACCAAGGGCCTGCTTCTCCACTCTCACTGGCGTGCAAGGAGAATGAGGCCCTGGACAGCAATGCAAAGGCATAAGGGGCAGGAGGCCTGGTGGACAGCAGGGCCTCCAGATGTGCATAGGCTCTTCATGAGAGGGATAGGGAAGCCCATTGTGTGCCCCCGCATTCCACCAGCCAGATGCTATCTGGCTTTGAGAGATGGCCCCAGGGAAGAGTGGCGCATCAACACAGGTAATAGAGCCTGGGAGTCCGTGACCATTTCCAGGCAGTCTGTGTTGGGCAGGTGGTGCTGGTGAGATGATGTGTCCCAGTCGCCAGCTCTGCCCCAGCCTTCTTGTTCCCTGTCTCCTCTCCCCACAGTGATGCTCGCCCCACAGAAAGCCGTCCATACAGTCCCAAGAAATAGGGATGGTGCCACAGAGAACCCTGAACCTTCTTCCATGTAGGAGGATTGTAATTCACTCCAGGGGAATTCCTCTGTGGGTAGGTCTGGGAGATGTGATCTGGGTGTAACTCAGGTTACCAGTAAAAATGGGTTTGGTGCAGGAGGTAGAGTGGGTTGACCGAAGGGGAGGCACTCAGCCCACCCCCCGCTGTAAAGGGGAACTGTAGAGGAACACTGTTAGCCCAAGCCAGGAAGAGGAGAGGGAGCTCCCCATAGCTTTTAGCGGAGGCGGGGGAGCTGTGCTTCTTCTGGTCTCCCTTACTTGACCTTTTGGTTTGGCAATTCTGAGACTAGTTCTTGTTTGTGCACATGAGAAAACCCCAATGATATCTGCTTAGGAAGAGCCGAGCACTGAACAGATAGAGCAGCTGAGGTGCAATGGCAGGTCTGAGTGCAGGTCTGGATTCTCTGCCTACCTCCAATCAGTGCTACCCCTTAGTCACTCCCAGCAGTTGAGTGACTCCCCTTCAGGCACCTACGGTGAATGCTGCCAACTGCTGAACCGTCCTAAGTTTATTTAGCGGGAAAGTAACCTGCTAGGACTGCTGCAAACAGATTTGTGTCATACATCCGTCTGACACACCGAACAAATAACTTAGCACTGAAATCTCCATGCTTAATTTTTTTCCCCTTCAGCAGCCAGTGCATATAAGAAAATGATGCTGCCAGAAGGTTTACAGAAATAAAATATTAAATGCGCTGAAACCTGTTTTCTGTTAACATCAAGAGAGCAGCATAAATTGGTGGCCTAGTAGAGATGGCTCTTTAACCAAAGGCCATACATAACAGTAGAGGGAACCTTACGGATACTTTAAAGGTGTTGCTTAAGACAGCAGCTTGCCTAATCCAATAACCCTTTTGATATAATGCATCCCATACAGTGTTCTAAGATTTGCTTATCGCCTCATGTTGGCCTGCAGCAACATCCCCCTGGGCCCCCCTCCCCTGAGCCAGGCAGCTTCATGGCAGAATAAAACTTATGCAAACAGAGATCTACAAAAAAACAGAATTAATAAAATATGCCCTGCCCATGCATTATGAAACACATCTGCCTGCAGAGTGCAATGCCAGCTTTAATTTTTACTAGGGCTTGGGGGAACTGGATGGAAGGGAAATAAATGCATTGGTGAGCAGCAGCTTCCAAAATGTTTGCAGAGATCCAGAGACAGCAAGGAGAAATGTGAGTATCTGGCTCTGAGGGAAAGTTTGCAGATAAGAACAAGATTTGTGTAAGTGGATGCTGGTTTGTGAGCATAAGGCTGATTCTGAGTGCAGCGGCGAGCCAAGCTGAACGTCCCATAATCCTCTAGCTCAAGGGACAGAGGAATTGCTATAGCAGGGCTTCATCTAATCCAATATCCTCTCTCTACCAGGTGTATACAGGAAACCCCATAGTGGGCAATCATGCAATAACTTGCTTATGAAGGAAGCTTTTTACATCACTCACAGCTAGTGGGTGGTTTATGATCTCGTAGGGTTTATATCTCTCGTAATTTTTTTTCTTTGCAGTTTAAAAGTGGATACTCTTATTATTCATATATCAACATTTTGTTTTCCTGAAACCTGCTCTTAACTTTAATAAGATCCCGTGGCAGAGAGTTCCACAGGTCAACCACCCATTGTATAAATTAAGTATGTCCTTTTACCAGTTTATATTTGCTGCCTTTTACTTTCAATGAATCAGCTCAAGAGGAAAAAATACCTGTAGCACAAAGCCTAGAAACTTACTCTGGATATATTACACATTGTACCATGTAGCAAGGCCAGTTCAAACACCTCTGAAGGTATGTCCACACTAGAGCTGGAATGTGGAGTGTACCTGCTGTGACTGAATGCACCCCTGTATTCACACCCTACACACGATGCCCTGTGAGGTATCATTTGAAAACTAAAAACTTGCTGGTCAAAAAATATCATGGTAAAATATATGTAGCAAAATTATATGTAAAGTTATGAATTCCCCCTGAATGATGTTTGTGGCACATGTTCAAACCCACATAGTGCCGATTAGGCAGAACTGGACAAGTAGGCCTATTTTAAACAAAAGAATCTGTGTTTATCTCAATTTAAATATAAGTAGTAAACAAGGTCCTTGTGACAGCAAGAGGGAGATGAGGCAAATCCGCATTTTAGCAAACAGCATGGGACCTTTTTCACCACCATACTCCTTGTCTCTGTCCTCACAGCAAGAATGAACTTTAACTAGGTGTAACCCTCGGGAAAATGTATTTCAAAGGGTGACTGAACTTAAAAGTGAGGGGTAAAAACATCCCATGTTCTCTCTCCCTATCAATCTCCTTCTTTTCCTCCTAAGAAGATGAAAGAAACAGCCGATGGACTTTGGGAGCAGATCCTGACCTGAAAATGGGTCAGCAATGTTACTGGGAACCATTTCTGGCTGTAATGCCTTATACTTGGTGTCACACTCTGTATCTTGGGGGAACACCCTGCACCCCCATGTTCATCCTTATAATATGATTGTGTGGTATCCAGTGCAAAGTATGTCATGCTGGGTGTCTTCGGCAGGCTCATGATGTACTGAGCATTGTTATTATAGTAATGTTAAAGGTTGCAATTTCATGTCTATAGTTATGAGGCCGAAAATGTGTCCTCATGGCTTAAAACAAACCCAGGCAAAGCTCTCCAGGAGCAGAGGCCCAGGCAAAACTCTCCAAGAGCAGAGAGGCAGTTCACACCTCATCAGGGCATGTATGGGATAAGCCCAGCCCAGCCTCACAGGAACAAAGGACACTGACCTATGCAGCAAGAAAGGGTCTGTTAGACTCTTGAGACAGTCACCCCCTTTCCCATGGTCAGTTTGGGACTATGATGGGGTAATGCTCACCTGACCCTGAAGGGGGGGAGGCAAAGCCAAGAGGGAAGAAAGAACATGATAAAACGGAGAGATGTTTGCCATGCTCTTCCTCTCTCTCTTCCTCCTCCATCTACAGACACCACCACCAAGCGACTGAGGTGCTGATCAACAGGGAGAGCCTGGGTGAAGGGCAACCAGCCAGCCTGTGGTGAGAAGCATCTGAGTTTGTAAGAGTACTGAAAGTGTTAAGATCAGCTTATAATGTGTTCTGCTTTTATTTCATTTGACCAAATCCGACTTGTTGTACTTTGATTTATAATCACTTAAAATCTATCTTTTGTAGTTAATAAATTTGTTTGTTTATTCTACCTGAAGCAGTGTGTTTGTTTTGAAATGTGTCAGATTCCCCTTGAGATAACAAGCCTCATACATATCAATTTCTTCGTTAAATTGATGAATTCATATAAGCTTGCAGCGTCCAGCGGGCATAACTGGACACTTCAAGATGGAGGTTCCTAGGGTTGTGTCTGGGACCGGAGATATTGGCTAGTCTCATTCGGTTGCACAACCCAAGTAGCGGCTGGCCAAAAGTGCTCACTCATGTACCTGGGAGCAGCTTACACGCCAGAGGCTGTGCATGTAAAGCCCAGGAGTGTAGGTTCTCACAGCAGAGCAGAATAAGGCTGTTTCCCAGAGTCGAGGATTGGAGTGATTGGAGCAGATCACCGGTCCAGATAACACCAGGGGAACGTCACGCTTGGACTCATTTAAAATCTCTCTCTTTGCAGTTAAATAAACTTGTTTTATTCTTCAGTCAAAAGTAATTCAGAGTTGTGAACTGTGTGGGTAACTCCAGTTGAGGTAGGAGACTGTTGTATGTTGATCTCCTTAGAGGTACAATGGACCTGATATATCTGGATTGTCCAGGAGAGGGGAAATCCAGCACTGGGAGTGCGTTGGGATCACCCTGCAAGTAATAACCAAAGCTGGTGGAAGCCAGAGTTTGGCTGGTATTTGCCAACAGGCTGTTGGGCTCAGAGCGGCTGGACCAGGGCTATGGCTATACACAGACACTCAGGGGGTGACCTGAACGCTGTTTGTGAGGAGCCCAGGTTGGGAGCTACAGGAGCAAAACATTGTGAGGTACCCCAGGTTGCAGGGCAGGAGTGACACAGCCCCTCACTGGTCTGTATTGTACCCCGGACTGTCATACCTGCCCTAGCTCTGATTGAGCTAACACACTAAAAATTAAAATGTAGCCACAGGGGGTGCCAGTAGCAGGAGTGACTAGCTGCCCTGAGTATGATCCCATCTGAAACCCTGGGTACATACTCAAGAGGCTAGCCTCTCCCACTGTTCACACCACCACACCTACACTTCTATTTTTAGCACATTAGCGTAGGTCTGTCCCTCGAGCTGGAATTGACACCTTCCTGCTCTATGACAGGGTGAGAAAACCTGGATTTGTGCTGGAAATGGCCCAACTTGATTATCATACACATTGTAAGGAGAGTGATCACTTTAGATAAGCTATTACCAGCAGGAGAGTGGGGTGGGAGGAGGTATTGTTTCATGGTCTCTGTGTATATAATGTCTTCTGCAGTTTCCACAGTATGCATCCGATGAAGTGAGCTGTAGCTCACGAAAGCTTATGCTCAAATAAATTGGTTAGTCTCTAAGGTGCCACAAGTACTCCTTTTCTTCCTGCTCTAGTGTGCACATGCCCCGAAGGCCCCTACACAATGTAATGTTCCTCTGTGTAATCATTTGGCCTCCCTACTCTTCACTTATGAAAAGGTGAATTATTTATTGCAGATAGGTGGTGAAAAGAAATAGGAAAAAATCAGAAATGGAAAGCTTTCTAAACAAATCACGTATGGGAGTGGGCATTGACAGAAGTCAGAAATCGTTTCTGTTTTAGCCAAATACAGGATGGTTCCAGGAGGGAATATTCCACCTGACAAAAAGGGCAAGGAACAAGCCTCTTTTCCCCAGTTTTCAAAGCCAGTCACCAAAATCACAATGATGAATGTTTCACAGAACTTTCCTGCTATAATTATCTGAGCAGCAGTTTGTTAATCCTGGTTACTTTCAATGTGGATTAATCACTATTTTACATCAGCCTCAGTTTCTATTAGTTTAGGATTTACATCTGAAATGATAATATGAGCACTTGTCTTGAATAAAACATTTGTTAACCTAGACAAGTTCATTATGTTCTTGAAGGTGAACTGACAGATTAAAGAAGCCTGGAAGTTCCTGATGTGCTTTACAATTGGAAGGATATTAATTGAGAGTTAAGAAAAAATAGCGTCACATGTTTAAGATATTTCAACTTCAAGTGGATTGTTATCTTTCCTTGTTATTTCCTGTGAACAGTTACACTTCTGTTCTAACTGCAAATTAGCATCTAACCTAACCCACTTCAAAGCCTAATGAGATGCCATTTTACATTATTAATAATACAAACCACTGATGTTTCATGGAGGTGATGGAATAAACCCCACCATGTTGATCTTTCACCTAATTAACCTGGACTGTGTGGGATTTAACACGTGGTATTAGAGTGTGTGCTTAGAGTGATCCTAATACTCATAACGTGGACATGATAATTATAGTGCTCCAGAGTTTGAGTTGTGAAGATCAGATGTGGAAGGGGGAGAGGAGATATGTCCCTCATTCATTTTGTATAAATCACTCTTCTGTTGCTAAATCAGTTACATTCAGCGAGATGGTTGATTTACCACAAAGAAAGACAACTTACCCATGAAAAAGCGGCAGCCTTTACACTGACTTCAACAGGCACTGGATCAAGTCCATGGAGCATGACTCTGTTCTCATACCCACTCTGGAGCAATTCCATTGACAGAGATGGAGGTACTATGGTATAAGTGAAAGCAAAATCAGACCCAGAGAATATGCATGATTATCTGCTAGAGAATGAACAAAAATGTACAAATAATTATGAGATCGTGCTTATTTATCACCCAAGATAAGGAGCAATCAGCAAAGCCCGAAGCCTTTTCCACCTTGGACCCAGTCTACAGATTCTTTAACGTGCCCTCTCCTAAGGGAAGGTGCTGATCTGGCTCTATGAAATAAGACCAGCAGAGCAGTAAAGTCAGGCTCTCACCCAACCCCCTGATCCAAACACTCTCCCTTTGAACATGAGGAGATTCCAATCCAGATCCAAATACTGTGGCTCAGGCCCATTTCTAGCAACTCACCTGTGCTCTACATGATCCTGAAATCTATTTCTGAGAACGTGTTCAGCAACATGGCTATACTATGGGTGCTTTTCCTATGTTACACTCGTGAAGTGGTGCTGCAGTCTTTGAGCCAAATTCTCCTCTACCACACTGGTGCAAATCTAGTAACTCCTGCTGGTCAATCAAAAATAATTGTGTAACGAATGAAATACATTTTAGCCACTGTCTCCTGTTTCCCTGTCTAGTGACAAACTATTCTGATTGCCCCAAACTCTGCAGCTATGGGACAAAGCCTTGTGTGCACTGGGTATTTGCCTTGATTTCAGCTGTTGGTGTAGTCAGTGCAGTGTAGCTGCATTTATGCAAAAGGCTAGCCTAGACGGAGTATGCCCATGCACTTTACTCGGGATTCACTGCACTGGGGACTTTGCACTGGTGCAGCCACACTGGTGACGGGGCACTGGTGGCTGTAATTGGGACAAATCCACTCTGTAGACAAGGCCTGAGAGTTTATGAATTGCCCCGGGGACTCTTAGGTGTAAAAGGTGCTGTGGGAATGCACATTATTAATTATAATTGCTAATATGTTTTGGAGACCTTGGGCCAGACTGATGAAGTCAATGAAGTCACTGAAGTCAACGGAGCTAAACAGATTTACACCCACTGAGGCTCTGGCTGTGTATGTGAATTTTGCGGCTGTCAGAGAAACTCAGGATTTGATGATGCGGTGAAATCCATGTGCCTTTAGTACAGAGTATAAAACACTTCCCTTTTTTCTTTCAGGTAAGGACTGGCACTGGCTGTAAAGGAGCGAATAACTTGCACATCCTAGGATGGACAGAAAAGGAAGGTGACAGTTGCCTTTATATATAAAACTTGAGAATTCATCATGCAGTGAGCCAAAGTAAAAAATGCAAAGCCACATTAATATGGCTCGATACCTCCTATTCTCTGCCTGTGGCACATAACGGTCTGTGGGCTGTAATACTTTGTCTCATTTCAATTGTTGGGTTTAGGACATGGGTGGTCAGTGGTGTTGATGGCCTGTGATATGCAGGAGGTCAGACTAGAGGATCCAGTGGTCCCTTGTGGCCTTAAACCCTACGGCTCTGTATTGTGCTGCTCTGGTCTATGCTCTTGGCCTTTGCTTGAGAAGATTACATTCGTTGGTAGAATGTTGTCAGCTGTTCTCACGGTTCTGTGGCCTGTTTCAGTTGTACACACTACCATTACGTCTGTGATGATCAGTAGAACAAAGTGGGTGGTGTTGCTAGGACTCACTTGGAGGGAATGATGGGAAGCCTTGGAAAAGCCCGTCTGAGATTTACTGCCCAGTTGGTAGTTGGGTTCATTGTGTGTCTTCACCTGGCACATTCCCGGCTGTACCCAAGATTGGAAGTGGGAGCCCTGTGGCATGCAGGCTGTAGATCTACCGTGTGAAGCCAAGAGAAGCATCCCCTGGCTGCGCAGAGAAGAAGTAGGCTAAAACCGGTCTCAGCTGGAAGATATTCTCTGTATATGTTAATGCCTGATGCAAAATTCCAGCCATAAACAGTATGCTGCCCCCCCTGCGAAAGGGTGAAACGTGAGCCCAAAACTTGATCAGGAGGAAGCAGTGACCATGTGACTGAGCACAGGGGTACTGACTGCAAGTGGAGTGTATCCAGAGGGTTCTCTGAGGCTATCCCCACAGCACATTTAACCCCTTCATGCCCAGGACAGGCGTGGTTAATAAAATGCTCCATTTCTGAACATTTTGGTGAGAATCCACTGAACGCGCACCGCTTTCACCAGCCTCATTGATGGAAGCTCTGTCAGGATGCCACTCTCAGCCTCACCACCCCCTGCTAACCTCAGTGGTGTCCCTCTGACTTCTTCGTCAGAGTTCGCTGGGAAATATAGCCCTGGCATTCCACCCAGTTCTGTGTAAAACAGACATCAACACCAACAGACACATCCTAACCTTTGAGGGCTAAACTGTCACTGGCTAATCTTCCCACACCGGCACTCCACTCCAGCAGGAGAAGCAAGCACAGAGTGGGAGTCGCTGCTGGTCAAAGCAACAGGAGCTGAAGAGCGGATTTCTGATCTCCCCTTCACCCAGTTCCATGGGGCACATGTTATGCAGAGCGGCTGCTCTCTGGCCTTTTCACCCCTCACAGCCCTGAACGCTCGCAGTTGGAGCATGGGGACTTGGAGGCTGTTTGCCTATAATCCCTTCCACCTCCACTGCAGTGCATAGTGTAGAAGGTGGTGCATGACCCTGGGTTAGACCCAAGTTTGATTTATAGCTGAGCCCATCATATGCACAGTACAGAATCCAGCTTTCCTAAAATACCTCTAGGCTCAAGCAGTGCCATTGGGATGGGAATGAAGGAAGATGTTCTCATTCAGAGCTTAGAGGCCTAAACAAATAAACACACAGTGTGGGAAAATAGCACATGGCTTAAAACAGAAACAGGGGCTCTTAAAAATATTATTCTAGCTTCTTGTTTAATTCCACAGAGAAAGGTGCGGGAGATGACACAGGTGCCACAGTCTGTTGGCCTCCTCATACCTTCCCACAGTAGGTTGTGGAGGGTTTGAGGTGATTTGTTCATCTGCAGAGTGAGTGTGTGGGGGGGGGGGGCGCAGGGGTTGTTCAATGATTGTGTCAAATCCATTCCTGGTGGAACTCCACTTAAGGGAGTTAAATCTGAATCTCACCCATGGAGACTTTCACCCCACATATCTGAACCCAGTCCAGGGTTCAGGTCACTAGTGAGCAAGATATGCTTATGTAAGTGGGGGAATAGTCCCGCTATTGTGGGGAACTTTCCTGGCTTCTGCACTGCCCCGGTGAAGTGGGATAGCGAAAGGATCTGAGTCCTCGCTCCCACTTCTTTTACTCAGTGGCCTCCCCACCCTTGAGGACTCCCCTTCCGCTCTCCTGTCTGGCAGAGTCCTCGTAACCCCAACAAGGCTGGGTCCAGGATTCCTGGGGGGCTAAAACCCCAACCCTGCTGTGGTCACCTAGGATACGGGGTAGGGTGTCCCCACTCCGGGGTACTCTCTCTGCACTGGGCACTTCTCTGACCCACTGACCATTACATACAAGTTAAAGGAAATGCAAGTTATTTAATCAACAATTAATTTTAAAAAGAATAAGGAAAATGGGAAAGGTTAAAGGAAACACATCAACCTGCTCTGTGGCAGGGAACATCACAAACAGTGTCTCTGCAATGTCCGGGCAGTTCACAGTCTGTTCCTTGTAAGTCCCAGGCCTTCCTCTCAGGCCCCGGCTGTGCTGCAGGGATGCTGTGGGTTGGACACTCGCTCTGGTGGTGGCCACACGCTCTCAGGCCCTAAGTGGTAGGACCCTTCTTCCCAGTGTCACCCCCGCCCTGTCGGGGTTATGATCCAAGCCTGGCCTGCAGAGCCTCTTGGCTGAGGTGTCTCCCTGTGCTGGGCCTGCTGCCCAGGGTCCCCCTCGCTCTCCCCAGCTGCTCACCGCACCCAGCTCCGGACTGCTCCAGCCCCAGCTCCACAACTCTGTCTCAGCACTGCTGCTGCTCTGCCTCCAGCTCCCTGGCTCTGGTTGCCTCAGCTCTGCTCCCAGGACAGGTCTGCTCTGCCGGCTGCTTCTGTGACTCTGCTCCCAGCACTGACCTGCTTCGTGGGCTGCTTTTCTGGCCCCTCTGGCTCTGGTTGCTGCAGCTCTGCTCCCAGGGCAAGTCTGCTCTCTCTGGGCTGTGCCTCTGGCTTTGGGGCTGCAGCTCTGCTCCCAGGACAGGGTCTGCTCTCTCTGGATCTGGCACAGCTCTGCTCCCCAGCTCAGCTTGGGCCCCTGCTTTCTCCTTAGCTCGGCCCCACTCTGTCTGACCCAGGCAATTCCAGCTCACAGGGAGGACGGGACCTCCCTGGCCTCCTGATTAGCCTGCCTGCCCTGTCATTCAGGCTGACCTGGAGCATTGGCCTCTCCTGGGGGCTGTCAGTCTCAGGGTCTTGATTCCCCATCGACCCTTCCCCCTTTTTAGTACTGGGAGCTAGCAACTAAAACACCCCCACTGAATGTGAGTAAGGGGGCAACAGTCCCCTTACACTTAGATAGATGTTTAGTGACCTTATGGAAAATGACATAATGGACAGCTGGAACTATCTGGCAATCTTAAAAGAATGACTGATATTATCATTGGCATTGAGAATGAACTCACCTCTCAAGTTTATGGGCAGTCATTCCAGCACAAGGGTTTATCATCGTTGGAGATGCTTTCACTGCCATTGTCTCTACAGTCCCAGTTCCAGGGGCTACTTAGGCACCCAAAAACTCTAGAGTTTTTTTTGCAGACGATAACTTAGAAATTAGCTGACCGGAGCACTGTATCCAATTCCTATATAAAAAAAGGGAATCAAATAAATATTAGACTCACTCAGCTCTAATACTAACATGATCTCACATCTTGTGTCAAGCCACTTAAGGGACACTGGTTTGGTTTAAAATTTTAATATATAGTCTTACTTACTAACTCTTGAATACAACAACTGAAACAACTGTAGACAAATCTAGATTACTTTCTATCACTTTTTTTGCAGGTTACCATGCTTGGATTAGATCACTTAACTTTGGAAAGCTCCTACTAGGCCAAGACCCCATGAGTTTATACTGTACCTGCCTGGGGCTCTAGAGTTGTTACCCTACTACAAATAATAGCCTAGAAACTTACCTTAAACAGGTGTGAAACTGGCACTTTCAAGTCACTTTTACAGTACTGCCAATCCCAAATGTTCAAAAATCATGAATCAGGCTCACTAAAATCATAAGATTTGCTTTAAAATCATGAGATTATGTAAAAATAATAGATTTGGTGTTCTTTTTATTTGCCTTCTGCTTTCTGAGCCTTTAGGGTGCACTAGAGTCACATTTTGAAGCTTTCTCCACAGCCCCGAGAGCTCGAAACTTCATTTTTCTTTAAGAATGAAGGCTGAAATCACCACATATCCACTTGACTCCAGGAGCTGGGGCTTTAAGGAAAACAATAATTGGCAACACTGCTTTTACTTCTATTTAAAGGCTAGTTACTTTCCAGAAGGCTCCTAAACACAACACTACAGTGCTTGAGTTGCAGTTCTCACAGGAGAATATTTAAAACCAAACACCAAGAAAATTCCACATTTTAAAGTTGAAAAAAAAAGTGAGACTTTTGAGGTATATCAGGGCCACTGTAGGCAGGAAAGGAAAATAAACAGGCACAGGAGCTCTGGGCAGCTCTGCTTCTTGAAAGAAAGTTGGAGGGTCTTCTTGTTGCTAATTCAGTAAAACTTTTATTGCCATCCATGCCTCCGCTCATAGTTATTAACATGGGCTTAATAACCATAAACTTCATACTTAAATATCTGAACCATCTTATCCATAGCTACACATTTCATACATATTGGCTCAGGGACTACATTTTCTGACATATTCTGAACAGTGCTAAGCACACAGATGGCGCTCAGTGAATAGTACAAATTATGACAATAATCGTCGACTTTATGGACTCTGTGGATGCAATTTCTGCTCTTTGTTTGGGAATTGGCCTGGATACAGCTGAAACCCTAAGAATTTGAGGCATAAACACATTTGATACTTCTATGACACTTTCTCATTCCTTCCTTTTCTCAAACTCAGAGCAAAAATGACAAAACAAAATGGTTTTCAGTTAAAATGTGAAATTGCACAGCAGCCATCGCTCTACAACCCAGCATGGGGCAGAACCTGCTACCCCTTGGAGGTTAAGTGATCTTCTTTCTCTCTGAATCATAGAATATCAGGGTTGGAAGGGACCTCTGTGCTGCTTTTTATGCTGTCAACCATGACATCCATCCCAACCTCCTGGGACCATGTGCTGGACCCTCATAGAACTGGTCGCCTTGGTTTTGCTCCTATTTATCAGAGTCTTTTTTTGCAGTATGCAGCAGAGAGAAAGGCTGGCCTGCTGGATAGACAGCTACCCCTGAAAGTCCTGGGTTCTACTCTCCCCATGGACTTTCTGTTTGACCTCAGGCCAGTGCCTTAAGGACAGAGTTTCAAAGGTTTTTAGGCACCCAAAGATGCAGCTAGACATTTAGTGAGATTTACACAGCACCTAACCTTCTCGGCGCTTTTGAAAATCCCACTAGGTGCCTAAATACCTTTGAAAATCTGTCCTTTAGTCTGTGTGTGCCTCAGTGTCCCATCTGTACAATGGGGATAACAACATTGCTCTACCTCACCGAGGGGCTGTGAGGAGAAAATGGTCAGACCTTAGGAGGCGCTCAGATACTACAGTGATGGGGCCACATAAGTACCACAGGTAGGGTGGGAACTTCTCTATCTATACCACTGCTATCCCTTCCCTGGGCTAGGCCCCTTCTTTTCACCTACACCCCTCAAATCTCCCCCTTTTCTGAATATAACCTTGGCTCAGAGGGCTTGGCTGTATATTTTCTGAGTCCCCTGTGTTATCCCTAAAACAGCCCTTCCTACCTCACCTCGCCCCCCCCCCCCCATTTCTGTTTTACAGGCTAGACTTCCAGATCCTTAATTTAATCACCAGCCCATTCTTATCTTAATTACCCTGCCTCTGTTTTAAACAAAATACTGACTCCCTGCCCCAGGGGCACCTCTCCTCCCCAGAACTTATATCACACTAATGCTGTGCTGTAGTTAAGTCCTCCATCCGAGAGCTCCACCTAGAGCTTGCACATCTCCTGTATGAAACTCGGGGGCTGCTCCCCCCCCCCCCCCCGGATGGCACCCTTGCCAGAAGGCCAGGACTGGGAGTCAGTGACAGTTTTTTAAGAGCAGGAAGAAGATGGGAAGGGTGAGAGCAGAGTGAGCCTCATTGGGAGAGGCTGGTGGAGGCAGCGAGGTCAGCAGGAGCGCGGAAAGAAAGTTAAGGAAACTTGCTCCCCACCCAGCAGTGCAAGCAGGGCAGTACAGTACAGTGTGCCATACCAGCAAGATATTTATAGCCGGTACGGCATACCGGAAAGAGGAGCAGCAGAACATGGGGCTGCTGGGAGCCCCCATGCCGGCAGCTCCTCTGGCATAGCTGCTCCACCCTCAGCCCTTCCATGCAGGGTCTCCCCCTTCTGTACAGCAGCCAGAGGACAGGGCTGGGGGTGGGGTTGGGGGTGGTACAGCCCCGTGGTTCAGGGCTCCTCCTGGGAACTGCAGCGGGGAAAGGAGGAGAACCCTAGCCCTGCCCCCGCCCACCCCCTGCCCTTCCACGGGAGCTGCGTCTCCTCCACTTGCACCAGTGTCCCCACCCCCAGGTGCTACCTGCTCATCCTCTAGCAGAATGTGTCCTGCACTGCTAAGGGAAGAAGCACGGCCCATCTGATGCCATGTTCATTCCCCACCTAGTGGCATTTGACTTACTGATGAGCCAAGCTTTGCACAGAGAACAATGGCACAAGGGCTGCTGAGCTGCTGTCATACACAGGAAGGGCTCTGAACCCAGAGGGAGCAGCAGCGCACTTGTGTTTAAGCTCTGAAGTTGATACATTAATTCGATTAATTAGGTGGGCATGCTTTACATTGGAATTTCGCTTGCACAGCTATTTAAAGCCTGTTTATATATTTGAGGAGCTTTTAGGGCTGTTAATTAACAACTGGATGGCAAGAGGAGAGCACACACACACAAAGCTATCAGACAAGATGCCATGCCAGGGAGCCCAGCTGACCAGATATCCCTGCTGTCAGATGAGGATGTCAGCTACCAACCTTTATGACAACCGTATTACATCATTAGGGAGGGTGGTTGCTGGCACTTGGGGCTCAAGCTTTAGGGGAACATGGTGTTGTTGATCCACTGAACAGCCTGATGAAGGGCGAACTGAAGTAAGAACTGGCTTCAGCCCAGAAGTAAATGTTGAGTAATTTATCAAGCTGTTTGTGTGGAGTGAGGGTGGGGGAGATTAATCAGAGAAATAAATGTTAATGAGGGATGAGCTCAAGATTCCAGACTTATTTCTGGCTCAGGGGCCAAATTAATCCAAAATTTGGGCCGATTAAGACCCAGGAATTTGGGCCAGGCTCAGAACTAGCTTTAAATTACTTTAAAATCTATATCTCGCAGGGATGAAATCCTCTGGCACTTCCTCATATGCTACAGCCGTCCCAGGATGCATCGTTCTGTGATATCCGAGGAAGCAAAATATATCAGTGATGTCACAGGATGATGCATTGTGAGATGGTCTTAGCGAATAAGAAAGTGCTGTTGGATTTTGCAGAGAGGAAAAAGAATTACTTAAAAGTAAGTTAAAACATATTTCCATGCTAACTGCCCCACGCACACTAGATAATGGGGGTGGAGAGCACGTATGTCCATGCTTCCTCAGTATTCCTTCCCCCTTTGATGTTGACCTTTCAAAGGAAACTGAATGTAATATAAAACATATTCTGATCACTGTAGCTAATTACAGCCCTTCCACTTAATTAAATCATTGGCTAATTTGATCCTCCTCCTATTAATTTGATCAAAACCTCTGGAACCAAATAATTTGTAGTGATAAAAATAACACTACTTGGACTCTTTATTTTGATGACTTCTGATAGCTATAGGCCCATATTTGGATAACCTGTTCACTGGCTGCAGAAAGTTGCCATTTAATTAATAAGGGAGTGGCCCAGGTACTGAACTATATAGAGATGGAAGGCCCAACCCTGTGGTCATGTGGAGCCCCATTGAGGACACTGGACTCAGCGTAGATATAGGGGTCCACCTGTGTGGTGCTCACTGCAGGGTCGCAGCCTTATTCTATAAGCTCCCCAGTGCAGGAAGCACCTGATTTCATTTTCTAGTTATTTAGTTATATTTCTGCTGCTTGGTGGGTTGACCGAGTAACCCCTCTCTGATTTGGTCCTTTAAGATAGCCAAGGATTTGAGTCACTTCCCTCTGTACTCAGCCAGGATTGTGTGGCAGAGACAAGCGAGTGAGCAGATGCTCCCTTGGGCTGTGGTGTTAAGTTCTTTGTGTAAGTGCCAACCAGGCAGGAGCACTAATGGGGAAGCCAGTGAAGCTGATATGCAGACTAACATGGGAATGCAATGGGGACTTGTGAGGAAAAGGGACTGCTTCTCTGTATTACTGGGCCAAATTCAGAAAATCCCAACCTTTAACCTAACTTATACCCACTTATACTCAGTTAAGACTTCCCTAGATCTTTTTAAACCAAGTCTATCCATGTGTAAGGGTGCCTAAGACGGGCTAACTACCCTCCCCAGAGCTGGAGAA
Organism: Natator depressus; assembly: GCF_965152275.1. Lineage (NCBI taxonomy): Eukaryota > Metazoa > Chordata > Testudines > Cheloniidae > Natator > Natator depressus. The sequence continues at coordinate 27,208,498 of NC_134246.1, forward strand.
ATATGTGAGACTGTGTAAGCTAACGAAGTCATCACCTTACCTTGACTTCCACCCTCATGCATCTCTCTCCTCAGCATGTGTGTTCAACCAATTTAGCTTCCTTTACACATGAGTAGAGTAGTTTTTAGGGGATTGTAAAATAGTCGAAGTGCAAGGAGACATCACTTCTGAATTTGGTCCCCCATGTCCAGCTGTCCTAAATCCTGGAGAAGGGGATGGAACTGTCACTTCTGCTTTTGCAAAGGGAGATGAAGAGTGATTGGAGAACTGGATGAGCGGTTTGCCACTATAGACACTGTTAGTACATATGCCTCCTAGTCTGGCTGCATTTGGACAGCCATTGGAGACCCTGTTGTAGATCAAAATTTTCCACTTATACAAATAACAAAGTTTAATCTTCCTTTGTAATCTTGATTTTGACTTTCAGTATAAATTACCTACTCTCAGGTGTCACTTTAAATTGATTTGTTATGCTAAACACTTGCCAAATAAATAATGAGCTCCCAAATTAGCCTATATGCAATATGACAAGGAGTAAATTATTTCTAACAATTCCTTTTATCGGGCAAGGATTAAATTATTTCTGTGCTCTGATTCTCAGGGCCAGGCCCCCTCTGAAAATGTGCAAGCAGCACTTAGCAATTCCAAGCTTCCCTGCACGCTCTTTTCGGATATTAAATGTCACCGCTTTCCACATTTTATCACATTATTACAGCCTGGAAGGGATCAAATTAATGAAGGCTGGAAGAATCCAACGTGTGCATGTGGGATATCGCTTATAAAATCATCCTTCAAATTTAGAGCAGGTTCCAAGGTGATACTATAAGGCAGAAGAGCAACCCAATCTAAGGCTATGGCTACACTATCACTTTTATCAGTCACACTTTTGTCGGTCAGCGTGTGAAAAAACAGACCGCTGCTCAAGTTTCACCAGCAAAAGGACCAGTGTAGACAGCATTATGTCTGTGGGAGATGCTTTCCTGCAGACAAATCTACCGCCGCTCGTTGCAGGTGGTTTAATTATACCATCGTGAGAGAGATCTCCCATCAGCATACAGTGGCTACATGTGAGACCTTACAGCAGTACCGCTGTAAGGTCTCTCATACAGACATAGCCTAAGAGAGAGGAAGTAGGTGAGGTAATATCTTTCACTGGACCAGCTTCTGTTAGTGGAAGGTACAAACTTTTGAGATACACAGAGCATTCAGGTCCTGAAGAACAACAGAAGTTTGACCCATAAAAGATATTACCTCACTTACCATGTCTCTGTCATATCCTGGGACCTACATGGCTACAGCAACCCTGCAAACAAACCGATCTGATTACAACCTTTCCAAAAATCAAAACAAAACAACTGAAACCACAAAAAACTGAATAGCATTGAAACCTACTTTAAGTGACCAATTTGTTCACTTAGTGTAAGTAATTGGGTTTTTTTTTTTCATAAAGGTGGAGCAGAACTGTAGCTCAAATACATCAGGGGCCATACTGGGTCAGATCAGTGGCCCATCTAGCCCAGTATCCTGTCTTCTGACAGTGGCCCATGCTAGTTGCTTCACAGGAAATGAACAAAACAGGGCAATTTTGAGTGATTCGTCCACTCCCAGCTTCTGCCAGTTGGAGGTTTAGGGACACCCGGAGCATGGGGTTATGTCCCTCACCATCTTGGCTAATAGCCATTGATTGACCTATCCTTCATTAATTTAATTAATTCTTTTTTGAACCCAGTTATACTTTTGGCTTTCACACTATCCTCTGGCAATGAGTTCCAGAAACTGACTCTGAGTTGTGTGAAGAAATACTTTCTTTTGTTTGTTTTAAACCTGCTGCCTATTAATTTCATTGGGTGACCCCTGGTTCTTGTGTTATCTGAAGGGGTAAGTGAGAGTTTGCAGTTCTCAGATTGGGAACATAATGTCACTATAGCACTAGCAAGCAGAAAAGCAGAGGACATTGGTAATGAGATCGTAGAATCAGAATCGTAGGACTGGAAGGGACCTCGAGAGGTGATCTAGTTCAGTTCCTGGCACTCATGGCAGGACTAAATATTATCTACGATCCCTGACAGGTGTTTGTCTAACCTGCTCTTAAAAATCTCCAATGACAGAGATTCCACAGCCTCCCCAGGCAATTTATTCCAGTGCTTAACCACCCTGACAGTTAGGAATTTTTTCCGAATGTCCAACCTAAACCGCCCTTGCTGCAATTGAAACCCATTGCTTCTTGTCCTATCCTCAGAGGTTAAGGAGAACAATTTTCTCCCTCCTCCTTGTAACAACCTTTTATGTACCTGAAAACTGTTATCATGTCCCCTCTCAGTCTATTCTTCACCAGACTAAACAAACCCAATTTTTTCAGTCTTCCCTCAGAGGTCATGTTTTCTAGATCTTTAATCCTTTTTGTTGCTCTTCTCTGGACTTTCTCCAATTTGTCCACATCTTTCCTGAAATGTAGTGCCCAGAACTAGACACAATACTCCAGCTGAGGCCTAATCAACATGGAGTAGAAGTAAGTAGCAAAACTCTTATTGACTTCAAACTATTTTAGGCAATTTTATGACCCCCATGCCTGTAATATCTGAGGGCCTTGCAATCCTTAATGTACTTATCCTCAGGATGACAGGGAAGTTCTTTTACCCGCTTTTAAAAATAGAACAGATAAGGAATGAAGTGTCTTATACAGGAAGTCTGTAGAGGAGCAGGGAACTGAACCTGTATCTTCCACATGCCGGATTAGCAGCCTAACCACCAGGTCCATGATTTCAGCCAACCACTCTTCATCAGCACTGCTACTGGTGTGGTGCTGGTAGTTTTTGGGTAAAGAGAGCCTATCACTCTCTGTGGTTTATTTCATCAGCATGACACTTCAAAAACAAAGCACATCGAACTCCAGCAAAAAGCAATAATGCTGCGATTGGGAGGGAGGCAAATAATCACTCTAGTAACGGACCAAGCAGATGACCTGCAGCTTTCTATGTAGATCTCTTTGCTGTACATTAAGATATGAATAGGAGTGTATGAGGCAGATAATATTCTGAATAAAGTGGGATGTGTCTGCTAATCCTTGAAGATGCGTATTATTATTTATTGAGATGTAAGGCTGTTAAATGAATCCCATTGAAGAGAATGCCAGGCCCCATTACTGTAATTTGTTAGTGTAAAACAAGGGTTTCTTCATGTTATTCTAATGTCACCTTGCAGAAGTTCTGTCTACATGCTCCTGGTTTTTCCTGTAATTTGCTGCTTTTGTGACTAATTCAGCGCAGCTGTTTAGTTAAGTGTGGTCTTTATAACACTCCTCATTATTGCTGCTGGCTTCTTTGAAGTCTTAAATGCAAGTTAATGTCTGTATCGTGTAAAATACAGCATCGCAGCACTGCACTAGGCAAAGAAAAAGTAGGAGAGATTCCAAAAACTGCAGACACCACAAATAAAAATAACACTGGGGTCTTTCTCTAGCAATTTGGACTCCCAATGCCCTGTTCAGAGTGACTGCCCCATCCAGCCCTCCTCCTTTGTTCTCTTTAGTTCCATTAGAGAGTGCATGGTAATGAGTCTGAACTTAGATTTATGTTGCATGCCAAAACACAAAGCCCAGCCCAATGTTGCAAGAAAATTAAGGTTGCAACGTCAAGAACTCAGAAGTGAAGAAAAGCCAGAATTAAGACTGGCTGTGAAACAACAGAGAAATAGTAACAGCAGTTAGTAGAAGTGAGACTTGGGCTCCCAACTCACTACGTAGTCTCCTAGGCCAAAAGGCTTTTTAATGGGAACTAGGGGAGATCAAGCCAGCAAGCTGATTGGTCGGTGTGGGCAGCTTAGCATGGCTTGGGAGCATGCACAGTGCTGCTGGTACATTCAGAAAATTAAGGAGCAAGTGTGGAACTAGTTTTACGGCACATGTGCCAATGGCTTAGTCAAAGCTGCAAAGTGGGGATAATGGCACTTATCCGCCCTAGAGGGGAGTTGTCGGGTTTAATAACTTTATTTCTGGAAAGCACATTAAGCTCCACAGATGAAAGGTTCTAAGTACTGTAAGTGCAAAATAAGCTTGTGATCCAACCCACTGAGCACACGTTTATTAACATTGGCAAAACTACCTGTTTTCCCCCAGCCTCGTTCTTGGGAACAGCTGGATTGTTTTTGCTGAAACTTTACAGATAAATTCAGCCTGAAGTAGAGAGAAAACATGGAATGTTTCAGTCCAAATAGCTGAAGACTGGCATAGTGATAAGTCACGAAGAACAGGGGGCTGTAATCAAAAGTGTTAGCAACTTCAACTCCATGTGATGTTGTGTGTTGCAGTTACAACAGTGCCTTTCGTCCCAAAGGATCCCAATGCATTTTACAAATGCAAGCCAAACCGAGGTGCATGATGGTAGTCACCAGGGGTGCTGGAACAGTTTGTGTCGTTGGGATGTTGAGAGCCACTGAACCAAACTATAAACACTATGGAAACCCAGTGGTGCAAGTAGGGCGGTCTGGTCCGGTACGCTGTACCAGTAAGATATTTATAGCCAGTACTATAGGCTGGCGGGGCGGGCCGGGGCGGGGCCGGGCAGGGCGGGGGGGGATAGCTCAGTGGTTTGAGCATTGGCCTGCTAAACCCAGGGTTGTGAGTTCAATCCTTGAGGGGGACATTTAGGGATCTGTGGCAAAAATTGGGGATTGGTCCTGCTTTGAGCAGGGGGTTGGACTAGATGACCTCCTGAGATCCCTTCCAACCCTGATATTCTATGATTCTATGATACTCTGTACGACATGGGAGGAGCAGAGTGTAGGGCTGCCGGGTGGCCCAGCGCCAGCAGCTCCTCCAGCACGGCTGTATCGCTCGCAGCCCCGTCCTCCAGCTATCTCCTCCTGCGGGGCTGCAGGGACCCCAGACAGGACTCAGGAGATGCAGCTGCCTGGAAGGGCTGGGGGCGGAGCTGGGGGTGGTACAGCTGCACCGGAGGAGCTGCCAGTGTGGGAAGGTCAGTGGTCCCACATTCTGCTCCTTTCTCCGCTGTGGTTCCGGAGAGCCCTACGGTTCAGAAGTCTCCGGCGCAGTGGGAGGAGGACAGAGCCCCACCTCCAGATAATGTGGGATGGCTCATGGGGAGGGGATGGGGAGAGCATGGGGGCCCTGGGCTGGGGGCAGGGTAGGGAGGAGTCAGATGAGGGTCACATGGGGAGGTCACGTGCCCCCTTCCTCCCCTTTAGCAGGTGCCCCCCTTTGTGTCCCTCCCATTTTGACGGAGCAGGGAGTGGGGAGTATTGACCTGGGAATGTCACAGGGGAGTTTTACTGGGACTGTCTGCACTGGGGATGGGATAGCAGGGGGTGGCCTCACTGGAGGGACGATACCTGAGCATGTAACCTGAGCCAGGAGGGAGGTTGGGGCGAAGTGACACCTTTTGCCCGCAAAGCTGCACAAAGGCTCTAGGAGGAGCCGGCGGGAGGCTGGGTGAGCTGGCTGGAGGGGGTTTTGAGTTGGGAGTGGACTGGGGAAACGGAGGGAACCCCAAGTCTGGGGTCTAAGCTCCCTGCCCCCCAGAAGGACCTGTCTGAGGGGTCCTGGTTGTACCAACAAGCTCTGTTTGGGACTGTGTTCCTGTTATCCAATAAACCTTCCATGTTATTGGCTGGCTGAGAGTCACGGTGAATCGCAGGAAGAGGGGGGTGCAGGGCCCTGACTCCCCCACACTCCGTGACACCCGTGAGTGCAGTGTACCAGTAAGAAATGGAATTCTACTTGCACCATTGTGGAACCCACTTCAAGACAGGGAGTGCTGCAGCACCCCCAGCACCCCTAGTTCCAGCACTTATGGCAGACACCTAAATCAGTATGTAGGTACCTAACTAAGTACACTGATTTTCAAAGATTCTGAGCATCCATAGCAGTGAAAATGTGGAGATAGGTGCTTAAGGTGGGGCCTCCAAGTTTGGAAGTCCTGACCATAGGCTGGCAGACAAACTACACCCAGTAATTGTTTCATGTGCTAAGGAAATGCAGCCACCTCAGTAGTGAAAGACAGAAGCTCTTTACAACCTCACAGCACACTAGAGAACCCTTCAGGGGGGGAAGTGAGGAAGACTGCTCTGCCCAGTGACTATTCCAAGGGATGTTTAAGGAGGCAGCATGTGACTGTCTGATTTCAGATTTGGTCAGGGCAACAGGGGTAAGCCTTCCACTTTTAGGAAGATGTTTATGATGTAACACCACATCGCAGGCTCCCCCTTAGTTTAACTCACTCAGGGTGGATCGTGACAGATCAGGTTCTCACAGACAGACCCAGGCAATCAATGCACAGCCATAGTTTTGTTAACGATAGGAGTTATGTCAATGGCCAAAGTGGCTGGAATCACCAGCTTATTAGTGCAAGCTGAACTGGTGACTTTGGGGAGGGGGAAGGGGAGTGGGAGTAGGGGGGAGATACTTGTCCACCAAGGACTGGTTTCCAGAGCACCAACTCATCTCACATAGGTCACTGAACACCCAGCAAGGAGACAGCAAGGCCTTTGGTCAACATCACCACAGACTGGATTCACAGCTGTGACCTTGCTGGGAACCTCAGTGCCAATTCCAGCAACCTCAGCTTGTGTTTTTACACTGCCAGACCCATCTCAATATGATCCCACTTCTACTCCTTATGAAGTTGACAGCAAAACCTCCACTGATTTAAAGCAAGACCAGGGCCTGGAATATCTGTATAATCCAAATACAGAGGGAAACCCAGGAGAACAACTGCAGCATAGGTAAACAGGAACACAAAGTTCAAAGTGGAAAGAAATTAAAATATAAAACAGAAGACCAGAGTCAGGATTTGATTTAGGAGTGTATAGTCTGTGTTTTGGAAGAGATGTTAAACCAAGGTCTTGAGCAGCTCTGATCACAAAACCTCCCATGTTACTTTTCACAAATGTACATCTATGTCCTGACCAGTTCCAGTTTAGGTAACTAAATTTTACCTACCTAAATTTAATCTCATAGTTTTGACTGGATATTTCATTCTTCTTCACTTCTTGGCCTAAACTACTGGGTAGTGTTGCAGTGCTGTGCATTGTCAAATAGATGCTGAGTTCTGCCCCAGAGGTGGTTGCATTTCAGTGGAAGGTGACGTTATTCTGTAAGAGGATAGCTGGGTAGTTCTTCTTTTGGATGACCTTGTTAGCAGGTGATGAACTCCAGCAAGGAGATCCTGATTGATTCCTGCTAGCTCACTGAGGCAAGTATTACTGATTAACGCCACTCTGGACATAAGGAAGGTGCTCTGATGCTATGGTGACGGGCAGGGAAGCCGGCAGATAAATCCTGGAGGGTGTTACTGGCTGCCATCAAGCATATCTTTGATCTATGGGCAATCACAGATACTGATGGGCATGCTACTCACCTTTCATTCAGGCCAAAGGGAGCAATTAAATTTCCCTTTGTTTAGTGATTGTTGAAACAATAGAAGTCACTATCCAAAGCATGGGCCAATATGGCAAGGTCAAAGGGGCAATGATATATAGTTAAACAGGGGGAGCAATGCTTCAGTCAGAGGGAACTAGAGTTTAAGACAGAAAGAACTCTACAGAGAAGACCTAGGAACAGTCACACCTAGAGAGAAAGGTTTTTTTTTTGCTGTAATTTGAGATACCAATCAAGCCAAAGCCTTGGAAGCAGACACGTTTGGAATAACTGGTGTGTGCAAATACCATCTGTGGGAGCTGAACACTTGGAAATGTGGCCTCATGTCAGTGGAATGATGCCAATTTACATCAGCTGAGGGTCTGGCCCTGTATGTGTAGATGTTGCTTAGGAACATCACCAATTCACAGATTCCTGTACAATATTAGATGAAGTTCCTACAGAGCGCTGGCATCTTTTGGGATAAAGGCAAGATGTTAGACCATTGTGAATAAAACATAGAGCTGAAGCGCTCTGTGCAAGACAGGAAAAAGGGTTAATGCTCCCTTGCCTTCCTCTTCTGATCTGCGCTCAGCCCCTTGAACTCTTAATGATGTTTCACTAGCTGAACTGAAGGTGTTTCATGGCTCCAACTGAGAGATTTTATTTAACAAGTCAAAGTTAGAAATGACCTAGCAACAGGCCAAGAGCTCTTGGAAGCAGTGTCAGTGCTGGAACACAGAGTCGGGAATATGGAATTTCTTCCCTTGCTTGGACAGCTGGGCTGTTTTCTATTCATCCCTGTTTTGCAAAACTGCTAAGCTCAGAGCAGATGCCATGCTTGTTATTCAGTGTTTACAGCCCAGGCTATAGGAGGCTGGGGCCAAGGTGGCAGCTTTAGAGGGGAAGCAATGGGGAAAGAGCAAAAGAAATAGGTGGAGCAGCAGTGAAAGGGAGAAGGTCTAGAGAGTGGCAGGAGGTACAGGGGAGGTGCAAAGTGAGGGGAAGGACCCGCGACAGAGAGAAAAGCAGGAAACTAGAGCACCAAGAAGATGAATGGGGAGGACACAAGAGTAAAAACATGGAAAATTGATGGAGTGGAGTGGGAGAGTCAGAGCATGAGCAGGGAGCCATCCGAAATATGAAGAAAGGGAGAGAAGGAAAATCCCGGGTAGCAAAAGGGATGAAGACTGGAGGGGGAGGTTTGAGTAGCAAGAAGAAAAGAAGAGCGCAGATCCAGGGCTGCAAACAAAGAGAGTGAGAAGAGGGTTCCTTGCAGTGGAAAGGGGGAAATGCAACAAAGGCCAAGCAGCACAGACATAAAATAGCTGGTCTGGAGTAGCACTAAAGGAGACATTGCAGAGAGATCAGGGGATGTTCATGAAATCCAGAAAGAGCCACAAAGTATTAGACTCAAGGCCTCTTTAGAAATGGTAGTGTTTGGGCCAGATTGCACTGTCAGTTTGAGCTAGGTGAACGTAACAGATATTTCGATTTGCTGGTAATTTGGAGAAATTGGGTGTCAAGGTTCCTTCCCCACTCTGAACTCTAGGGTACAGATGCGGGGACCTGCATGAAAGCTTATTCTTACCAGCTTAGGTTAAAACTTTCCCAAAGTACAAACTTTGTCTTGTCCTTGAACAGTATGCTGCCACCACCAAGCGATTTAGACAAAGAACAGGGAAAGAGACCACTTGGAGACGTCTTCCCCCAAAATGTCCCCCCAAGCCCTACACCCCCTTTCCTGGGGAAGGCTTAATAATAATATCCTCACTAATTGGTACAGGTGAACACAGACCCAAACCCTTGGATCTTAAGAACAATGAAAAATCAATCAGGTTCTTAAAAGAAGAATTTTATTTAAAGAAAAGGTAAAAGAATCACCTCTGTAAAATCAGGATGGTAAATACCTTACAGGGTAATCAGATTCAAAACATAAAGAATCCCTCTAGGCAAAACCTTAAGTTACAAAAAGACACAAAAACAGGAATACACATTCCCTCCAGCACAGCGAATTTTACTAAGCCAAAAAACAAAAGAAAATCTAACGCATGTTCTTGCTAGATTACTTACTAACTTTACAGGAGTTGAAGGGCTTGCATCCTTGATCTGTTCCCAGCAAAGGTATCACACAGACAGACAAAACCCTTTGTCCCCCCCTCCAGATTTGAAAGTATCTTGTCTCCTCATTAGTCATTTTGGATCAGGTGCCAGCAAGGTTACCTTAGCTTCTTAACCCTTTACAGGTGAAAGGATTTTGCCTCTGGCCAGGAGGGATTTTATAGCACTGTATACAGAAAGGTGGTTACCCTTCCCTTTATTTTAATGACAGTGGGGAAGAAAAAGGTTCAGTTTGGATCAAACTGAAAATGAGATTTTTCAAAAACGTTCAGCAAATCAGAAAGTTGAAACATTTTTCAAGTCAGAAATAAATGTTTTGCTTCCATCTAACTCAAAAAAATGTTGTTTTGATTTCATACATTTTGACAAAAGCCCAGGAGGACTAGATGTGCAAGAAACTGGAGGAGCAGGTTCTCCACATCAGGCAGAGGTGGAGAATTAACCCCAGGTCTCCAACCCCCACTGAAGTAGCCTAACCACTGGGCTAAAGGCATCTGCTCCTGCCCCTCTTACCCCTCCCCCAGTTCTGTGAATGAGGTCCTCCTTGGCTTTTGTCAAAATGCATGATATTTAAATGAACTGTTTCGAGTCTTGCCAAAATTAACTGTTTTGTTTCAGCATCACCGAACCATTTCATTCTTTTTCAGTTCGGTCAAAACTATTCCACGAACTTGACAAATTCACAAATAGTGTCAGGGTGACCCAAACGCCTTTGTCGTGGCTGAAATATTCACAGAGAAAAGTTTGCCCAGCTCAGCTCTCAGACACACTTGCACAAAGTTAGAGTAACCCCAGTGAAGTCAATGCTAACAGGCATCATGATCTGGCCCAGTTTTGTGAGATTTACCAGCTGGAGGATGAGGAGTAGAGGCCAAGACATGCTAAAGATGGCAGAGCCTTTCAGTGGCTAACTAAAACAAGGTCTGTCTTGGTGCCCTAACATACCACTATATGACGCTCTTTCGCCTTTGCTAAAGTGTGTGGATTGAGTTCTCATAGCTCACTTGCTATTTTACAATCAGCCTACTCAAGCCAACTCAAACATTCACAAATCATGAGATTGGCTTCAAAATCATGAGATTTAAAACAGTAATAATTCTGGCGTTCACTTAATTTGCTCTCTGGTTTTTGAGCCTTTTGGGTTCACATTTTCCATCTTTCCTCTGCAACTATGAGGGCTTGAAACGTATGTTTTCTAAAATGAAAGCTAAGATTGTCACATAATCACATGACTCTGGGAGCTGGGGCTTTTGGACAAACACCAAATACTGAAAAACTTATGATAAAATCACTGTTACTCACAATTATTGTCCTTGTACATCACTCCCTTGGCCTCAGATCTGAGTGCAGAGGCTTCTGCCTTTGTAATTGGTTGGTATGGCAGAGAATCTACGAGATACACCATGGACCTTGCATGCCACATGGCTGTAATAATGGGAGTAGGAACCTATGGAGCCCATCCAGCTCTGAGCAGATTATCATGGACACAGTGTTCCCGTGGGTGGTGCTGGCTCTTATCCCAGGCCATGTTCAAGGTCACCTTTGCAGCACAAACATCACCTACTCACTTACCTTACACAGATATGGGATGAAATTTCCCCCTGTGCAGAGCATCCACACAAGGCCTGTGCATCACTCAACTCCCACTAAATCCCTGTCTTGAGCCTTTAAGGGGGCTTCTGTACTGCACAGTCCTTTTTGATGGTCTTCTAACCAGGATGAATGTCATGCACTGTGAATGCCCTTTGGCCCCCTCCTGATCTGGAGAGCAGACTAACAAATTGCATCTCCTTGGGGAAGATCCAGGGCCGCTTGTGTGGATTTACTGGGGCTGGTTTTCCCTGCGCAATGTTCACCTCTGCCTGCATTTTACAGTAGGAGTTTCAGTGGGTTTGAGTGACTGAGCCATGGATGAGTCTTTCTGCTGCTGTCACATGGTTTTCTGGTTCCTAGTCCCAAGCATGATGAAACCTAGTTACAGACCCTTTCGACATACAGCTGGACTGTAGGAAGGATGGTCTTGGGATTAAAGCAGTGGGCTGGAGATGCTGGTTCTATTCCTGGCTCTGCACAGAGTTCCTGGGCAACCTTGAACAAATTGCTCTACATGCATTTGTCCCAGGACTGGAGATAATGGTGCTCCCCCATCTCACAGAGGTGTTTCCAAATGAATTACATTAACACTGGTGAAGCTTTCAGTTGCTGTGCTGAGTATCTGGCATGGGCCATTGCCCGAAAACAGGTTACTGGGCTAGATGGACCATTGGTTTGACCCAGTGTTGCCCCTCTTAGGGGAGCCATGGCAAAGCTATAAATAAACATGTCTGTGTCTCCCTTCCCTGTGTGGTTTTACTAAAATAAGGAGCCACAACAAGTAACCAGCAATAGATAGGCAGATCCACAGTGCTGTCCTTTATCAAACACTCCTGTGGAATGAGCTTGGAATTGCCTTGGAGCGAAAATGTCAATGATCAGAGATGAAATGAACAAGTGTAGCAGACTTTAGGCTGGCACTTGAATGCCGGGGAATCCATAAGCAATCAGAGGTCCCTGCTTAGGTGCAGTGCTATCCTTGCAGCAATGGCATGCTAGAGCCCTGGTAGTTTGTTATCTGCCTTTGGATATCATGGATTAATTTTGAACCTAATAATGTGCAAGTTAATTTGATTTCATAGGTGGTGGGGAGCGGGTCAGAATGGACAGAGAGAAAAGAAAAGGGGAAGAGACAAATGAAAACAGAAAGGAGGGGAACGCACAGAGAGCCTCTCTCTCATTTAGAGTGTGCTTCATCCATAACAGACAACTGAACAAAAAGAATTTTCCCAACCTAAACATATTAAATACATTTATCCCTAGTTCTAATGGACAGAAACTGAGCTGATAACAGAGGCATGCTGGGCTGCAGTGGGGAATACCTAATGCTCATTTGAGGGGGAAAGCTGCAGGCGTGGTTGCAGTCATGAGAGCCGGGAGTTACAAGGATTTAATTTCTTGTTAAATTATTGTTAAAGCCACCACTGTGAACTGTTTTTAGCGACAGCATTAGCAGAATGATGCATGGTCAAAGCACTCTCCCTGGGCCAAAGTCCTCCCTGCTAAAAGCACAGTGAAGAGAATAGAGTTACAGCAGGGATGTATTTGAGCCATGAATGTATTAACCCTCCCAGCACTGTTCTAAGGTTGCTAAGAACCATATAGCCAGGAATTACTTATGCCCCAGTTTACACATGGGGAAACTGAGGCACAGAGCAGTGGATTGACTTGCCCAAGGTCATGCAGTGAGACAGTGTCAGAGTTGGGAAAAGAATACAGAAGCCCTGGATTTCTATCCCTAGCTCATTCCACTAACCTTTCTTCTTTAAAAAAAGGTTGCCTTTCTTCTTTAAAAAAAATGGTAGTTTTGGAATGGTTAGTGAATCTGTTACACTCTGAAAAGTGGAGAGTGTCATTAGAAGACCATAGGAAGAGAAAAACTCCTTTGAAGAAGAACTAAACAGGATTTATTTATTTATTTACTTATTTTTTAACAGGCAGAATAAAACAGCATCTCCCAGTTACCCCTTATCTTTGCAGTAACACTTGCCTGTGCTTTTGCTTTCCTGGAATTTCAACAAACAGCCAGCAGCTGCTCAAAGTCCCTTGGAACAAGCTTGTATTCCCTGATTGTTAAATTAATTCAAATTAGTGACGTACAAACCCGTTTGCCTAAAGTAAGAACCAGCCTGAATTTTCACCTAAAAATGCAAACAAACTCAGAACTTCCCCTTAAGTTTATTTAACTTTCCCCTGCCACATGATTTGTCATGTGGCTGCTGTTTTTGCATTTTGGGGTTCAGGCTGGGATGAAAATTTGAAATTTCCTGAAAAATCTCCTGTTTGGAGATAGGACTAGGTAAATATTTAATTGCGAACATTTTAATTAAACACGCCATAATTTTGTTTCGTCCATCTTCATGCCTCCTAAATTTGTACCTTTGTGTGAATTGTAGCAAAAATGGTATTTTTGCTGCAAAACATATGCAAAGTCATGAAAATGTGCATACCGTCACATTTTGCTTGAAAACGGGACTCATTTTCAGTGGAAATTTTCTAAGTAGCCTGCAAATAATCAAGAAAACAGGGCCAATATATAACGTGCATTGAAATTAGAAAGTGATCAGGCTCTGAATATGGCAAAATGAACTGCATGGGCTCCAGCCCAGAACACAGGGCCCTGCACGAAACCTTTCTGAAGGATAAAAGGTTATTTTGGGCGTGGGGAGAGGGAAATATTCTATAACATATGTGTTCCTGCCAACGCCAAACATTCAAAAAGCATGTGTCTGGCCCCGCACAATCATGAGACTGGCTTAAAAATCATGAGATTAATAAATAGTAATAATAATATTAATAATTAATAATAAATGTTGGTTGCTTTTTATTTGCCTTCTGATTTTTGAGCCTTTAGGGTTATACTCAGGTCACATTGTCAAGCTTTTCTGCGCAAACCATATAGGCTAGAAACTTATTTGATTTAAGTTTTTTAAAATACCAAGAATTTTAAGAAAAACACCCAGGGTGAAATCCTGGCCTTGTGGAAATTGATGGGTGTTTTCCTGTTTACATCAATGAAGCCAGAATTCCATCCCAAATATCAGCAAACTCATGATACATTGCGAGAGTTGACCCGGTTGTGTTTAGCTGATAACGACATCTGAGGACTGTACTGAGGAACTGGAGTGGTGTGGGCATGTGTTAAACATATGGTTCAATCAGCCGGGGAGAGAGGGAACCAGTGTTTCAGCTGTGAGCACAAGGGAGCTGCTTTGCTAGTGCACTCCTTACATTTAGAGAGCAGAGTGCATCTGTCCCTCAGTGCATCTGTCCCATCTTCCATCTTGAATCCCCTTGCAGCCCTTCTGCCAGGAGCAGGCAGTCTGGTGGATTTCTTGCACGTAAAGGTTCAGTACACAGAAAATGGAATCACTGCTCCATAGAACACATATTGCCATCTTTCCATCTACACTAACTGATTTTGATGTTGCCCATCAATAGTGATTCGGGTAGATTATTCCTGCCCTTAGAGAATATACTGCAGTACACAGGTGCTATGAGGATGGGGACCATGTAAGAACCTAGATAGGTATTGGCCCAGAACACTACTGAAAGCTGTATTTTTGGAAGGAGAATGAGCTTTTTCTTCTTCTCTTCTGTACCTCACTCATCAAATCAGATTTCTCCCCCTTCCCCGTCTTGTTCCTGCCTTTGCTCTCTGTTCACTAGTATTTATTGCTTTTCTTATGTCTTTAAGGAAGAAAGAATGCACTGTGAATCATGACTTTGGCTCAATCTCCTATTGTCAGGCCTGTCTGGTGAAACATATTACAAATGAAAGAGAATAAAGCTAAAAGCAGGACTGAAGGGGAGTTGGCTGGATTTATTCCACCCCTTTGCTTTTCTTGCATTGCATCTCTTTTGTATAGAAACATCTTGAATCCACACCATTTTTTATGATAAAAAGAAATGAGTCAGGGCCATCCTATGAATCAGAGGGAGCTGAAATTCTGTTAATAGCTGGAAGCTTTTATTTGTCCAGCCATAAACAATCCTAATCGTTCCAGTAAAACCAAGCCCATTTTAAGCAGCACTCTTGTAGATCAATTCCTTTTTCTAATTAAATGTAAAACTTAGACACATTTCTGGCCGTAGGGCCTTCTTGGGACATGCCACCAATCTTCTATGCCAAGGCACCATCAAGTCCCAGGCATCAGTGCCAGTCAACCATATGTTCAATTAAGTCAAACTTTAACCCTGAACTGGAAATAATAATAAATAAAAATAGCATCTTCCATTTGTATGCCACCTTGCTTCCCAGATGGACCCCAAAGCGCCATGTCTAGTATGCAGGTAGGAATCACTTCACCCAGTGCTGGAGTATTGCTCTTTTGGGTGGCACCTCTTAACACTGGGCTGGACCACTAGATAGAGGTTTAGGACAGGGAGTGGAGAATACTGCATACAGGTGAAATGGTCGGGAGAATCCAGAGAGTCAGAAATTAATCATCCACATTAGAAAGACAAGGGGGCTGTCACCCCTGCACCTTGCAAAAGGCTGTTTAGTGACCACAAGTGGTTGGAATCTCAATTTCACAGCTCAGGTGATAAAAGATGGCACCCTTGTAAAAAATGGGACCAGTACTGATTCCGGGGAGAGAAGTGCATACAAATGATTCACAGCATCACTACCTGGATTTTCATTGGCAGTCTCCTCCCCAAGCACTGACTAGACTTGGAAACTGAGATGGACAGAGACACACACAGAGAGTGGCCTGTCAGAGTCACTGGTGTGAAGCCACAAAGCACCTGCCTATGGGCAAAACTTTTAGGTCAGCTGCAAATGAAGTTCACATCACTCTGTTCCCCATCATGGATTCAATGAAAGGTTTGAGCTGTTTTCATGTGGCAGCAAATTGGGAGCATTTACTGCCCAAGCTACAATAACTGCCTCCCATTACCCAGTTTATGAGGCAAACTTCTGCACACTCATCTGCTTGGCAAATTGGGAGCAGTCATTGGCTCATGAATCTCCAGACCAGTGAATACTACCAGCTGGGAAAGGCTGCAGGCTCGGGTTATATTTTGTTAGCTTCAGACTCCAGTTTAGTAAAGCATGAACGGAGCTACAATACTAGCCAGCAGTCCGGAGTCATAAATTGTTTCTCCGAATGCCTCTGGAAATAGGGCATGGCAAGTTGCTTTATAGTGTATTTGTGATAACAGTGCTGAAGAAAACACAATTTAAATACAATGCCCTGGTAAGGAGGGGAGGGGGAAGTGAAATACATAGGCTGAATAGTTAGGCCCCTATGGAGGAATACAGTTCTGTGGTTGGAGGAACAACAGGGAATAAGTAGTGTAAGGTAAAGATCTGGGTTTCTTTAGCAGTGGTAGTATGTCATTTGTTCTTTTAGGGACTGATCCGAAGCCTGTTGCAATCAGTGGAGTCTTTCCATTGACTTTAATGGGCTTTGGATCAGACTCTCGAAGTTTAGTGCTGGTGAAAGACGCCAGATGGTGTTCATGGAGTCTGACACCTGGCATAGCTCCACCAGAGCTGGCCAGAATACGGCAGGGAATTCTGAAATAAATGAAAAAATCATTCCGAAACAGAATGAAACATTACATTTCCATTTTCCCCAGGGAACAGGAATTCTGACATTTCATGTAGAAATAGTCACAACGACATTCAGTTTCAACTTTCTCTAAATGCTTCCGAGCATCAGTAGCCCACCAGAGGGAGAGCCGGGCAACTCAGAAGCCTGGATGCCAGGGCTCCCAGAGCTTCCAAGGAGCCAGGAGACCCAGGCCCAGGCAGGCTGCCCTTGTGAGCTGCCCTGGAGCCGCAGACTCGGGAAGTCCTGGGAGCCCAGGCAGCAGAGGAGCCTTGAGTTTGTGAGGTTGGGAACCGGGGCTCTTAAAGGTTCCAGGCTCCACATGAGTGCATAAGGAGGACTGCCAAATTGCTGTGAACCTGGAAGCCTAGGATCACCAAGAGCCTGCTGGGTGAGCTGGTGGGAAAGCAGGCAGGTTTGCAAACATGCCTGGCAGGCCTGCAAACATGCCTGGCAGGCCACGTTCCGTCAGAAATCCATCTGGTTTTGATCAGCGTGTCATCAGAATCGATATATTACCACAGAACACGTCAATCTCGACCCATTGGCCTTTTCTGATGGAAACAAATGTTCTGTCTGCCAATTTCCAAACAGCTCTAATACCCATAGAATACTCACCGCCAAAGCAGTAGGACAATAATTCATCCTCCCCGATCAACGTACTTCAATCCTATCCTGCTGGGACTATCTGTAGGAGTGTTGCCTCCCTCAAGCCAATCATTGAGGTTGTTGGGGGTTGTCTGCTAGGCTCTGGACTGACACCCAGTAACTCATTTCATGTAGGCCACCAAACAAATGGTGGTGCTTTTGATCATTACTGATATCATCTAAATGGAAGCTGATAACCTAGAAGTGGTGGGTTCAATATCTCGTAACCAATCCCTGAGTTATTGGGACTTCCTTGGTCTTAGGAATGATCTGGAAAATGGGAAGACGAAGGATGTTTCTTGGCATCTTGAGTAGAAAATGATGATATTGGGGCAAGATTTTCGGAAAGCACTGGGTATCCACCCTCTGAAAATCTGGCCTCTTTAAAGTGTCTCAAGTTGGGCACCCAAAAACGGAGGCAACCAAAATCACCAGTCATCTAAGAAAATCTTGGTCCAAAGACCTTTGTTGTTAAATGGAAGCAACTTTGTGTTGGAGTCGTGTGGCTTGCAGACTTACATGGGAACATGCTCTCACGTGTCTGTATGTAGTGGAGCATGCCCCAATGTCAATACAAAGCTGAATTACCACTTCCATGGCTTCGGGGGTGCACAAACCATGTAGGCATTCTGCACAGTGGGGTTTTTCAGCCTGGATGGCTTGGTGTGGATTATAGGAGGTGTTTTTGTCCTTCTCACATGGGGTGAGCGAACCTGGAGATGGTCAGGGTTTTAATTAGCGACAGAAGGACTGGTTCAGTTAAAACAAGAACAGAACTTTTTGAAGTTAAACTTTGGTCCCTTTTGTCCCTTTTTACTCACCTCTGTCCCTCTCCTTTCCTGTAGGGCTGGTAAGAAAATGGAAGAAAAACTCACTGTTTTTTTGTGGTGTGAGGTTTTTTTGTCCAACATATTTTTCTCACCAACTCTACTGCCTAATTTCAGCTGGGAGTTGGGATTGGAAGCAGAAGTGCCGAAATGCCATCAGATTTCCATCCCATTGTTAGAGGGGCCAGATCACATGATGCATCAGGATGGCTTTGTAAAGCTGCACTAAAACCATGGAACAACCAGGGATACTTGCTGTGTTCTGGGATATTTGGATGTTGTAGAGCTACCAAGTGGTATCTGCACTACTTGCTTTCCCTCTGGCTGGCAAATGGAACATGGACAGGCATAGATGCTGACTATGTGGGTGCTCCAGGGCTGGAGCATCCACAGAAAAAATAGTGGGTGCTCAGTACCCACCAGTCACCCGCTGATCAGCTGTTTGGCAGGCCCCACCAATCAGCTGTTCAGTGGCGGGCGGGAGGCGCTGGAGGGGAGGAGGCAGCGTGGGGGAGGGAAGAGACGAAGCAAGGGTGGGGCCTTGAAGGAAGTGGTGGAGTGGGGGCGAGGCCTCAGGGCAGAGCAGGGGTGGAGCACCCACCCGGAAAGAAGAAAGTTGGCACCTGTGTGGCAAGGGTTAAGGAAGCAAAGAGTTTCCACATCCCAATGATTCCTGAGTGCTGGGACAGCCCCTTGGAGGTCACAGGCAGCTGGCCTAAGTGGGAGCAGTCTTAAAATTGCTCTAGCTTGTGCCCAAGACATTGGACTGGCTTCATGCCACCTTTGAAAACCACCGCTCCCTCCCACAGCTGCACTGAACTCTTCTCAGCTGTAGCTGGGAATCTGGCCCATGAGGCTTAGGTCACTCAGAAAAGCATCTAAACTTTGAAGCAGTTCCCTGAAACTCACAGCCTTTCCCCACCACTGGCTCTGATCTGGATTTGACTGAAAAAGTAAAAACCCAACCATGCCCCTTGACCATGTTAAAAAGAATCTGCATTCAGCAGTGCATCAGCCATGCTTCCCACAACACTCGCCAGAGAACTTGGCCTGCATCCCGCACAGCTGACTGCCCCTTTCCTCTGCAATCAGCTTCCAGAGAACAGGCTTCTAGTTGGGTAGATGCTTCCAGCAGGTGCCCTCTTCCATTTGTTTGTGAGCTGTGTACTGCATCCTGGAGCACTGGACCTTGGCTGTTCACTTTCCTGTCACTGACTTTGGTATTCCAGTGCAGCTGCAGGAAGAAATGTTGTCACAGATCTCAGTGTCTGTTTAACCTGTGTTCTGTGGGGAAAAAGTGAACAGAGCATCTTTGTGCAGGTTCACGTGCTTAGTTTGCCAATCCCGTGTTTCCCAGGAGCTTGCTGGGCAGATGCTATGGGCTTACAAAGTGACAGGACAATCACACACGCAGTGGCCCTAATCCATGCTGGGAGAGTCATGAAATCTCTGTCTGGTCAGCAGTCACTGTGATAACATCATTAACAGAGTTTGTTTCCCATTCAGGCACAGCAGTGCACGTTAGTGCAGATGTGTGAAAGGCCACATGGAAGGCTTTTGCTTGCCTTTACCTGCTAATGAACACACAGAGTGAGTAGAGTTCTGGCATCAGTGGGCTGCTGTTTGCAGTGCCGTTTTGCGTGCTGCATTGTGAATTAATGCTTTGAACTCTCAGTACATATTAGAGCACTCGCTACTTTCATTCCAAACAGACTGTGTGATGGAGTTTACAACCCCACACTGCACAACACATGGGTTCCTCACTCTGGGCTCACCCCCGCCCTGACACGCCAGGAAGGCATGCACAGGCTGGAGGAGGAGTTAAAAGGAAAGCAGAACAGACCAGGTGGGGGCAGAGAAGAGAAGAGGGCAGACCTGCAACTCTCAGCTCCTGAGAAAAGGGCTGACTGAAGGCAGGAACTTCCCTGACAACCATTGCCTAGCAGAAGGGAGGACCTGGTCCTGATACAGATAACCCCCCTCCCCACATACTATCTCAGTTTGTGTTAATTTCCCTTGTTTTCTGTTTGCGGACTACCCCGGAAGAGAAAAGACATTGGAGTGACCTGGCTGGAGGGCCAAGTCGCAGGAAGAGGCAGGCCACTGCAGAGGCAGAGCAGCCAGCAGCCAGCAGCAGCAGACCCAGTGAGAGAGAGCTGCCATGCCACACCTGGCCCTGAGGAGGCGCCAGCGGTGAGCCAATCCCTTCACAACTAGTGGAGAACACGGGCATCCTGCCCACCCTGGAAGAGAAGACAGGATTTATAGACTCAAGATGATCAAACACCCTAGTCCTAGAGACATGGGCTCGTAGGTCAGGCAACATGGACCTAGAGCGTCTTCTCAAATGGATGACTGAGCACCAGCAGCAGCAACAACTCCTGCAGCAAATGGATGCCCAGGAATTACGGGTGCAAATTGCAGGAACAGCAGCAAAGGCTGATCCAACAGGTAGTGGCCCTGATGCAGCCTCAGGGTCTCCCCAGGGCTTCGCCTCCAGGGGGCTATAGGCCCAGGCCCAGTGGCCCTGCCTGTGCCAATGAAACTCGCAAAGATGGGCTCTGAGGATGACCTGGAGACTTTCCTGATAACTTTTGAGCAAGTGGCAACAGCAGCCTAGTCGTCACCTGACCAGTAGACCACCCTGTTGACGCCTTATTTGACAGGACCAGCGCAGGCCGCATATCGGGGGCTGGATGCAGCATCTGCACAAGCCTATGCTCAGGTGGAAGCAGCCATACCTGACTACTCTGACATCACAGAGGAGACCCGCCGACCGAGCATCCATGTGGAGAAAAGGCCCTGGGAAGCCCAGCCCCACTTGGTCACCCAGAAATTGAGAGACCTATCTGGATGTAGTTAAAGCTGGAGATTCAGACTGAAGTCGAGGTGGCCGAGCTCATCATGGTGGAGCAGTTCGCCCACATCAGGCTGGGGTTAGGGACTGGGTGCTCAAACACTGGCCAGAGTCCCTAGCCAATGCTGTCTGGCTGATGGAGAATTATTTTGTGGCAGAAATGGGTCTGATATCATCACACACACACAACTGTCTGTGGCCAAGGGGGCCCCTGGACTCCAGGGAGGGCCCAACCAGGTGAGCCAGCAATCTGACAGGGTGGTCTCAGAAGCATCAGTCTCTATGGGACCCAGCATCTCAGGCCTCAGCCCAGACAAAGGCCCCTGGGATCGCTGTGGGAACCTCCACTGAAGAGCCATTCAGGAGGGAGCAGACAAATCACATACTGAAGGGCTATCAAAGTTATCAGGCTCAAGGCCAGCGGCTACTTGGCCAGCAGTGGGGGCTTGCTTTTCATGTGGGTTCCCAGGTCACCAGTATCACAAGTGCCTCTATATCAGGGGTTCTCAAACTTTATGGCACCATGACCCCCTTCTGACAATAAAAATTACTACATGACCCCAGGAGTGGGGACTGAGGCCTGAGCCTGCCTGAGCCCCACTGCCATGGGTGGGAGGGCCAAAGCCAAAGCCCGAGCCCCACTGGCCTGGGCGGGAGGAGCAGAGCAAAGCTGAAGCCCAAGGGCTTCAGCCCCAGGTAGGGGGCCTGTAACCTGAGCCCTGCTGCCCAGGGCTGAAGCCCTGGGCTTCGACTTCAGCCCTGGGTTGTGGGGCTCAGACTTCAGCTTTGGCCCCAGACCCCAGCAAGTCTAAGCCAGCCCTGGTGACCCCCATTAAAATGGGATCATGATCCACTTTGGGGTCCCGAACCACAGTTTGAGAACCGCTGCCCTATATGGAGTGTGGTTGTGGACAGTAGAAAGCCATGCCCTTAACAAACCCTGGCTAAAGTAACGCTTCCCGTTCAGATAAATGGAACTGCGGTAAAGAGCCCGGTGCTCCCAGGTGTGGGCAGACCCTGGTCCAGGATGACTTAGTTCCAAACCCTGACTATCTTTCTATAGTGCATCCCTGAGACAGTAACCCCTATCCCAGTGCATGTGTGCAGTTGACTGTAGGGGAAAACACAGAGTCCCTTGTAGTGGGACTGGCCTCAATACTAGCCTACCCCATTATCTTGAGTCAGGCTTGGGCATATTTCTCTGAAGTACTGAAGGGGTTTAAACTAGGGCTATCAAGCGATTAAAAAAATTAATTGTGATTAATCACATGATTAAAAAAATTATTCATGATTAATTGTGTGGCTAATTGCACTGTTAAACAATAATAGAATACCATTTATTTAAATAGTTTTGGATGTTTTCTACATTTTTAAATATATTGATTTCAATTACAACACCTAATACAAAGCGTACAGTGCTCACTTTATTTTTATTACAAATATTTGTACTGTAAAAAACAAAAGTAATAGTATTTTTCAATTCACCTAGCACAAGTACTGTAGTGCAACCTCTGTATCATGAAAGTTGAACTTACAAATATAGAACTTTGTACAAAAAAAACTGCATTCAAAAACAAAACAATGTAAAACTTGAGAGCCTACAAGTCCACTCATTCATTCTTCTTGTTCAGCCAATCGCTCAGACAAACAAGGTTGGTTACATTTACAGAAGATAATCCTGCCTGCTTCTTGTTCACAGTATCACCTGAAAGTGAGAACAGGCATTCGCATGACACTGTTGTAGCCAGCGTCGCAAGATATTTACGTGCCAGATTCGATAAAGATTCATATGTTCCTTCATGCTTCAACCACCATTCTAGAGGACATACATCCATATTGATGATGGGTTCTGCTTGATAATGATCTAAAGCAGCACGGTCTGACGCATGTTCATTTTCATCATCTGAGTCAGAGGTCACCAGCAGAAGCTTGGTTTTCTTTTTTGGTAGTTCGAGTTCTGTAGTTTCCGCATCAGAGTGTTGCTCTTTTAAGATTTCTGAAAGCATTCTCCACACCTCATCCCTCTCAGATTTTGGAAGGCACTTCAGATTCTTAAATGGTTGAGTGCCGTAGCTATCTTTAGAAATCTCACAGTGGTACCATCTTTGCATTTTGTCAGATCTGAAGTGAAAATGTTCTTAAAACGAACAACATGTGCTGGGTCGTCATCCAAAACTGCTATAACATGAAATATACGGCAGAATGCAGGTAAAATAGAGCAGGAAACATACAATTCTCCCCCAAAGAGTTCAGTCACAAATTTAATTAATGCATTATTTTTTTAATGAGCATCATCAGCATCGAACCATGTCCTCTGGAATGGTGGCTGAAGCATGAAGGGGCATACGAATGTTTAGCATATCTGGCCTGTAAATACCTTGCAATGCCGGCTACAAAAGTGCTATACAAACGCCTGGTCTCATTTTCAGATGACATTGTAAATAAGAAGTGGGCCGCATTATCTCCCGTAAATGCAAACAAACTTGTTTGTCTTAGCGATTGGCTGAACAAGAGGTAGGACTGAGTGGACTTGTAGGCTCTGAAGTTTTACATTGTTTTGCATTTGAGTGCAGTTATATAACAAAAAAATCTACACTACAGTTGTAAGTTGCACTTTCATGATAAAGAGATTGCACTACAGTACTTGTATGAGGTGAATTGAACAATACTATTTCTTTTGTTTATCATTTTTACAGCGAAAGTATTTGTAATCAAAATAATAATATGAAGTGAGCACTGTGCACTTCGCATTCTGTGTTGTAATTGAAATCAGTATATTTGAAAATGTAGAAAAACATGCAAAATATTTAATACATTTCAATTAGTATTCTATTGTTTAACAGTGAGATTAAAACTACGATTAATCACAATTAATTTTTTTGAGTTAATCGCATGAGTTAACTGCAATTAACCGACAGGCCTAGTTTAAACCAACTCAGAGGCCCCAGAGAGAATAAGCAAGGGGACCCTGGGATACAAGATCCCAAAATCTGCGAAGCTGGCAGGTGTAGGTAGGGGGAATCTAGCCACGGGGAAGCTCCCCCAGAAGGACCTCCAAACAACAAAGCAATAGTGGCTCCGCTACAGGAGAGGGACATCCTAACTGGAGAGACGGACTTCATAAAGGACCAGAGGGAGGACAAAACGTTGAGCTGGGCTTATGACCAACTTCTGGTGTTTAACAGGAAAGTGCTAGACCTACAATGAGCAAAGCAGTACTCCTGATTTGAGCTCCAGGCAGGACAACTTCACCGGTTGCAGAAAGACCAACTGATGGGGGAAGTTCAGGCGGAACTACCCATTCCATCGCCTCATAGGCGCAAAGTCATGTGACTGGCTTATGCTATCCCCTCTCCGAGTAACATCAGTCATGAGAAGACTCTGGCCAGGATTTTGGATCACTTTTTTTTTGGCTGGGATTCACCAAGTACCTGTGGTTAAAGACTTTTTGCAGCTCCTGCTCCAAGTGCCAACTTATAGGACAAAAGTCCCTCTGGTTCCACTCCCTGTAGTCAACAGTCTATTTGAAAGGATCAGGATGGACCTCACTGGACCCTTGGAAAAAAGTGCAGCAAGCACATATTACTGATAGTGGATTACGCTACCCTCTATTCTGAGGCAGTCCTACTGTGCAACACCAATGCAAAGACTATTGCAGAGAAACTCCTAAAAGTCTTTGCCAGCTGGGGTACCTAGGGAGATCTTCACTGATCAAGGCACCAACTTTACACCTTGGCTGCTGAACCAGGTATGTGATCGTCTAAAAATAAAGACTTTATGGATATCTGTCTATCATCCACAAATGGATGGTCTGATTGAACAATTCCATCAGACTCTGAAAAGAGTGTTTAAAAAGTTTATTCCTGAGGCTCTCCATCATTGTGATCAGCTGGTTCCTCCCCTGTTAGTTGCTATTTGAGAAGTTCCCAAATCATCTACTGGGTTCTCCTAGTTGCAAATCTTATATGGGAGATCACTTGGGGAATTCTTGACCTGGTCTGAGACATGTGGGAGGAACAGGCTCCTAGGAGAATGTTATACAATATGTACTGAAGTTCTGGAAGAGGCTCAAAACCCTATGGGCCTTTGCCAAAGACAACCTCCTTAGATCTCAGCAGGCCCAGGAGTGAGCCTATACGGAGCACGTATGCACATATGTAAGCCGGGTGATCTGGTACTACTTCTACTCCTGAATGCAGAGTCCAAGTTACTCACTGAATGACAAGGATCATATGAAGCAGTATGCCAAATTGGGCCCATTAGCTATGAAATCCAGCAGGCCAAAAGAGGAAACGAATCCAGTTCTACCATGTTAAACTTCTGATGGCACAGAAGGAGCAAAAGAGCTTATTTATCACTCCTTATGCCCCTGAGCCAGAACTGTGACCCAAAGTCCCAACCTGACTGGACCCACACTCTATACAGATGGGGGAACACCTCCATCTGGAACAGTGTTTATGTCCCAGCCAGGGCACACTCATCTCATGTAACACCATATCCAACAGAACCTGGACAACCCATCTAGGAGAACCCACAGCCACTCCCTGCAAAAATGCAGGAGGCCGTGAGTTAAGAGGTCTCAGTGAGGGTTCCAACCACCAGCCTATAGAGTCTTGTGCTTGCTCACTCTAATTCTCTGTCTTAAAGACTCATTTGGACTAGAGCAAGAGAGAGTGGCCCTGTAGATTGGAGCACTGACATGGGTGACCCAGGATCCAATCCCCCTCCTCCAATGACTCTTAATTATTTACCCAAAATGCAACAGCTCCAACAGGAGAGCTTGAGGGAGTCCACATCAGGATGTCCCATCACCCAATGGCTAGAACACGCACCTGAGAAGTGGCAGGTCAAGCACTGGGGGGACTTGAACCAGGGGGGTCTCCCACATCCCAGGTGAGTGCCCTCACCACTGAGCTAAAAGTTATGATGGAGGGCCTCCTTCCCCCCGCCCCCTGGCTGCTTTGCATGAACTCATCTGTAGGGCCTAATCCAGTAGTTTGCCTCTGAGCACACCTACAGGATCAGGCCCTGTGCGTGCCTTAGGCAGCCAAATGCCTATCTTCCCCTGGCTTGTGAATCACTCTGGGACTTAGGTCTTCGCTTGGTTTGTAAACCATGCTGGGGCTTAGGCAAAAGCTAGGCCTCCAGGTGCCTAGTGGGATTCAGCAGTGTGCATGCCCAGAGGCAGAACATTGGTGTCCGAGAAACTTTTACTGCAAAAACTTCAGTGCCGAGTTAGTTTAGGCACCCATAGGAATCATTGGGAGTCTCGTGTATCACCATGGAGCCTCAAACTGGGATTTAGGCACCTAACACCTTTTGATCATTCAGGACTGACTGATCTGTTAACTCTAACCCTGTCCACTCATGTTCCATTTTTTTGCCCTTTAATTTTCTTTATTAACAAAGGACTGGGAGACATTGTCCTGGCATTGTTCCGCGGAAGTAATGTCTTTTTTGCACATGCCTAAGATGGTAGCTGACTTACACAGACATCTTACAGGTCTGTAGAATATTGGTAGTGAACAAGGAACAACATCCATCAGGATGAACCCCTAGGAACACAGAGTTGTGGATCCTTTTGTGGAGGGAGGTGGTGGTGGGATCCTGGGAGATGGTTTTGAGGGGTTAAGGTTCTTTTTCTGGGGGAATTGTGGTGGGCTGCCTAATCTCCTGTCAATCCATTACTATTATTTTACTGATGTGTTTTGTATCATGATAAGCACATTGTATACATCAGATAAATAATAAAAATTAGACTTTTTAGCTGTCTAGTATCCTCCTGCCACCACTGTTGATACCTAATGCTTTGGAGGAAGGTGGGGAAAAAAACCCTGAATGCATCTGGCCCCTTGATTGTTCAGGGCTGTATGTGGTGGATGGTAGGGAATCCCTTCCCAGCTGTGGACTGACACATGAAGTCTGGTTACTTCTCAATAAGAGGAGCCTGTCATTCAGATTCTGAGCTCCCTGAGAAAGGATAAAGCATGGGAGTGGAGTCAGGAGAGCTAGTTTGGATCAATCCCAAAATATTTCCTGTGTGACTTTGAGCAAAACACAAAATCGCTGTGCTTCAGTTTCTCTCTCTATTTACAATGGGGATAACGGCCCTGGTTCACCGTTGACCACCACCATGTGTTGTCATTTACACTGATGCAAAGCTGGTGGGAAATGTTGTCATTCATCTCTGGCAGCTTTCTACACTCACTTTGCACTGGGGTAGATTATGACACAAGGCGCAAGACAATGGTGTGGCAGGTGCAGTAATACTAATCTGTCAGTGGTGCTGTGAGGCGAAATGAACCAATGCTTGTAAAGTGCATTATGAGCTTTCGGTGGAAGGCGCAATACAATGATGCAGTACTATTACACAAAGACATGCTAAGGTATATACAGCAGCTTAAAAGTGAATAGCACTGTCAGTGAGCCACAATGAACCCAATCCACTGCGGGATTCGGATGACCTAGACCAGTGAATACACCAGTTGGCGCGCCCTCAGGCTCCGAGACAGCAGTGAAACAAATATGTTGCCTCCTACGTGTTGTGTTGTCTTAGGCTCATTTTGGGCTGAATGCCTGTTCCAGGTCCCTTTTATGTGGCTTTAAATAGAGCTGTATTGAAGGTGAAAATAATCATATTCAGTTCTCCCCACCAGCCACTTGCACTCGCTGCTAATATTCAGGAGGAAATGGCCTTCTCATCTAGACTAGGATCCCTATGTAGAAAAATGGTCTCTCCCCTGAGTATTAGTTATTTGGAGCTGCATGAAGCTCTCAGCCTGCTCAATTAAAGGGCCCGTTTCCCCATTAGCTGTCTCTTTAGACAAATGGGAAGTGTATTTAATGTTCACTCAGGATGAAGCCAACATGTTTCTCCTGCTGTTTTACACTTTCTTCTTAGTAGGGATTTGTCGTCTCTGGCTGTTCAAATACCTTCGCGTTCCCAGGCATTTAACGTCAAGAGAAGGTACCAAGTGCAATGACAAAGAGTGAGTGCCGGATGAGCCTGAGAAAATAGATTGCTTTAATAGACGATGCTGTGCCTTTTTGCACCCTGCCTAACACTAACCAATCACCCCATCCATCACAGCCACAGCACTTACTCTCACTGAGCGGCAACACACCATCCAGTTCAATAGGCTTTCCCCTCCCCCTCCCCAGCTAAAGCGCTGGATTAGATCTCTCTCTCCCCCTGATTGTCTGGTGAGATGTCTCACGGACAAGAAAAAATAAAGCAGCAGATGCACTTTGTCAACTCGGCATTTTTTTTTATTCAAACACCTTTAATATTCCCCTGCTCCAAGGAGCAGCCCTTCCTGCCACCATCAGCAGCTTGGCTCCGGCATCCTCGCTGCACGTGATTATAACAACATTCCAACTGATAAAGTATCCCCCGAGTCTTTATTTTCCTTGCTCTTTCTTGTTTCTTCAACACTATTTTCCTATGAATCAAACAACTCGGAAATTGATGTAGATGCTTGCCCGCGTGAAAATATTCTGCCTGAAGAACGAGCTTCACACTGGGCTGATGTATTAATCCCTCTCTCTTGGACAGCAATAATCGCTCTCTGTCGTTTCCACCACTGCAAGTCAGCACTTCTGCACTTGCTGCTCGCTGTCTTTCAGCAAGTTTTTGCTTTAGCCCCAACTCTGAGCTAGAGCTACTCTGGGCCTTAGCCTGATCTCACCCACCCTGGTGTAGATGGAAGGCTAGTGGACTCAAACTGGTGTAAGTGAGAGCCGAATCAGGCCGGCAAAGTACTGCTGTTTCCCTGAGCCTTTTCCCCATTCTGCCCCTAAGTTTGAAGTGTTTTGGGGATGTTTAAAAAGCTGAGATCAGACCCCTCACGTTGGTTTGACACTGGCCTGACTCCAGGAGCCAGATTCTCTGCTCCACCTGAGCTTTGATGAGTGCTGTACCAGGGAGGGGGTTAAAATGCTGTTAAATTACCATTAAGCTGTCTGGGGAGGGACCATCTTTTTGTTCTGAGTTTGTACAGGGCCTAGCACAATGGGGCCTTGGTCCATGACTAGGGGTCCTAGGTGCACCCAGAATAATAATTAATTATTTAATACTAAATTAATAATAATAATTATTATTATTATTAACACCCCCTTCCCCCAACCCCCCCAACTGTGGGATCCGCAGCCAGCCAATTAGAGTGGCCTTCAGCCTGCTACAACCTATGCCTTGGTGCCTGTAGCCTCAAGGGGACATTCTGGCAGTGTCCAAGGGAGATTGGCCCCTTTAGGAGGGAGCAGGGTCCAGGGCACCTGTGACCGGTGCTTAAGGGAAGGCACCTGGGCCTTATAAAGGGGCAAAGACCAGCAGGGGAAGGGTGGCTACCCTTTGACCTCTCTCAGCCTCAGGAGGTGAAGGTACTGCTTGAGGAAGTTGTGGCAGAGGCTACAGAGACAAGGAGGCTCCTGCAGGAGACCCAGAGTGACCAGCGGAAGGCCAGGAGAGAAGCAAAGGGGGTTTTGCCTGCAGGGCTGAGACAGAGTTGAGACAGAGAGCTCCAGCTAGGAAAGGCTGCGGGTGGCTGCTTTGTGAAGAGCACATCAGGACAGGAAAAGAGCTCCAGGACCGGCAGAAGATGCCCAAACCGAGTATGAGCTTTTGTGCTGAGGTGATAGACTTTATCTTGGGACTTTGAGGATGGATTTGATCTGTTTGTTATTAAACCAGCCCCGGGCAGGAGTGATGTTAGCCAAGAGACAGCCTGGCTGGAGTTCATTAAGGAATCCTGAGGGAAGGGGAAACTGAGACAAGTCTCTGCAGATCCAGGCTGGGCTAGCAGGGGGTGCTACAGAGCAAGCATGCCTTCTTCCAAGCAGCCAGGGATTGCAGGGCAGAGGGAATCCCTAGCCACCCAACCTGCTCCCCCCTGAATGCTCTTTATGCTGGTGGCCACAGAGGTGGCTTAACACCGGCTGTGGCGGCACCTTACAGGAGAAAAATCTTTGGAGTTGCATACACTGAGTTTTCAGTTGCTTTGAGCTGCTAGATCAGACCTGAGAATCTGGCCCCTTGACTTTGATGAAGTTACTCCTGATTCTCTATCTGGTTAGTGAGAGGAGATTTAGGCCCCCTGGAATTTCTCTCTCTATCCAGAATATATGCAGAGAGTGAGATTGTGTGGTGGTGCGGGGTCGCTGGACAAGTCTTTACGGGTGTGAGCGTGGGATGGCTGCATCACTGCCAGCAGGGAGTTATGCAGGATTTCCCAAACAAGTGGCAATACAAATTTTATAGCATGACATCCCCTTTATGCAACTTACTGGGTTTGGTGTTTGTCCTTCTCTTTATGGTCTCCGTCCACTCTTCCCCTTGGCGTTATGTTAGTTACCACTGACATAATGATGTGGTTGCTATGGGCGAAACTTAGAGATGGCTGCAAGTGCTGGGATTCCCTTTGCAGGGCACGGGCTCCACTCTGAGGGAACCTCTTTGTTCCTACACCGGTGCTGTAAGCTGGTGTCTAATAAAAACTCCTAGTATTTCTCTACCACTCTTCGTTTGAGGACCTCATGGGGTCTGCAGACCCCACCAATAATGGCAGAAGTAGCATGATCTCCATTTTACAGCTGGGGAAAGAAGATGTGCAGAGAGATTAAGACCCAGATCCTCAAAGGTATTTAAGCACCTAACTCCCACTGGTTTCAATGGACATATATTTTGTATGTATATATATATATGTGTGTGTGTGTGTATGTATGGAAAAGTCATGCTTTGTAGGGTCATGACTTTTTATGCAAACCCTCAAAGGTCTTAGGCCCCAGTCCTGCAAGTTACTCCAGGCAGACAGAGCCCTGTGCCCTAACAGAGCCCAGCTGACTTCAGAGGGGAGCTACACAGGAATATACCCACACAGTGTAGCTGGCAGGATCAGGGTGTCATTAAAGTCACGTCTGTGACAAACATGTGGCTTGATATATGTAAGTAGTTGGAGAGGGTCTTTGTGATGAAGGTGCAGCATCGAAGTACTGATTGCTTTTATTGCTATCGACTTCTCAGCTGCAAAAAGGGCAATGAAACCAAATGAAAGGCTTGGAAGAAAGCATGGAATGGACAATAAATGTGGCAGGACTGTTCTCTGTTTGGCTTTGGAGGGAACTCAAACAGTCCACGTGAAATGTACATGGGGACAGCCATGTATCAGCTGCACTGGGGCACACCCAAGCATGTTCAGGAAAGATAGGCAGCCACAGAATCAGGCTCAGCCCAAGGCTGTGCCACTCAGCCATGCTGTGATGTTACTCACCAAACCTTTGTCTCAAGAGTGCTGTGGATGACAGTGCTGGCCAGGTTCTTTAAAACAAATTGTGGTGAATTCACTGCTCATGACATGGAGAGGCTAGAAACACTAGGCTGCATCAGCAAGTGCTGTGCTGATTTCACCCACATTCACATGGGCATCTCTGAGTGGGCCAGAGCTTGTGACAGTTTCGTGATGAAGACAAATGGCTACTGGGGGCTAAGACAAGTCGTACCAGACTCCCTGTAATATGAGAGCTAAGTCAGACTCAGAACACAGACCTCCAAAGATAAAAGTCCTGTACGTAAATTACTGAGCCCACTAACCAATATCAATAAGTATTTCGGAAACGGAATCAAATTCAGTGTTGCCAGTTCTCATGATTTCATTGCGAGTCTCCTGATATTTGGTGTTTTTTCTTAAAAGTCCCAGCTCCAGGAGTCATGTGAATATATGAGAATCTATCTTATTTCTTTAAGCAAGGATTCTTCTAGCCCTCATTGATGAAGAGAAAAGCTTGACCCGAGTTACATTAAAAGCTCAAAAAACAGACGGTAAATAAAAAGAATGAAATATTTATTATTTTTTTTAAAATCTCATGACTTTGGAGGTCGTGAATCGTGATTTTTGAATTCTTGGCACTGGTTATACTGCAAACATTAGAGGCAGATACACTTCTTCCTAATGGGGTGTGGATAAAGTTTAAGCAGCAGATGTGGCCAGCTCTCTTGATTCAGACCTTAATCAGGCCAGCTGGAATCCAAGGTGATGCTAAGTGTAGAATTAACTACAAGTGGAAGAGTGTGATTTGAATGGTAAGTGGCGGCTACTACTTAGTGTCAGAGAGGGAAGGTAAAGCCAAAACTCCAACTGGAAACAAGGCACCCCAGCCCTTCTGTCTGACAGTTATACATGCACTACTGCCATGTCTACACTGATATTGTTACCCATGCTAGCTAGAAGAAAGCTAGCCCCAGTCTGCTTACCCATGCTGCAATCAAACCTTAATACCCAAAAACTAAGGAAATGGCAAACCATTTGGTGAAAATAAGAACCCAAGCTTAGTCCAAACCACATTTAGAAGCACAAGAAAGCCTGGTTCTGGTCAGTCCCCTGCCCCATTCTCTGCAGATAGTGCTGGTTAGAATTTTTTTGAATTTCAAAATGTTGACATGTCAGAATTTGGCCAAAAAGAAAGGTGGGGAATGTCATCAATACTTTCATCATTTTCTCTCCCCAGCTTTTTAGCCAACTGTAGGGCTGGTCAAAATGTGTTCAAGTTTGAATTTCATTGATCTTTCAAATAAAAAAATATCAGGGTAAATACCCATCTTTGCATATACTGGTGCGAAAGGAGCTGCGGAACTAAGGTTATGTGAAGCAGGCTTGCTGGAGGTGAACCATTCAAGGTCCTCACACCACCCAGCCTAATCTCTGTGATTTCTCTCCTTTCCAGTCCTGTTCCTTTGGGGCTTATGTTGATGAATCATTTTCTTGGAAGCAATCCAGTTTGACAGATTTAGACGTTACCAGTGGCTGAAGGTTTGTGTTGTACAGTTGCGTGCTCTCTCTCTCTTTGGGGGAAGCACAGTGCTTGAAAGCGAAAGTTTCTAGTCTCCCGACCATAGAGCTACTTTAGTATCAGGTCATGGAGCAATTTGCTTCTCTGTTCAGCCGTGCAATCCATTATTCTTGGCTTTTGGCTAAGGGATTCTTCTGTGAAAGAAAGGAGAGAGCAAAGCACAATAATTACAGAGGCTATTAGGGAAAGGTGGACTGAATACTAAATCTACTAATAGCACAAACATTGGTCTTATTTAGCTAGTAAAATATTGCCTGAGAATCATCTTGGGTGAGTGAAGGGACTTCCCTATTGCAGTGCAGTCTGGTGTATCGCTCAGGCCCCAGAGCCAGTCAGCCAGGAGAAGAAGGGTAAGGAAGGAACAGGGGCAGGTGACTTAAGGATCTGTAATGAGGCAAAACAGGTTCACCTCCCCTGCTTTCAGACACATAGAATCATAGAATTGTAGGACTGGAAGGGACCTCGAGAAGTCATCTAGTCCAATCCCCTGCACTCATGGCAGGACCATCCCTGACAGGTGTTTGTCTAAGCTGCTCTTAAAAATCTCCAACGATGGGGATTCCACAACCATGCTAGGCAATTTATTCCAGTGCTTAACCACCCTGACAGTTAGGAAGTGTTTCCTAATGTCCAACCTAAACCGCCCTTGTTGCAATTTGTCTTGTAGGTCATCAAAATACATTCAGAGTGACCTACAATCTCATGTTCAGAAGGAGCTTCAGAACTTATGCAGAATGTGCAATTTCACATTTAATAAAGAAGATAAATGCTCAGCCAGAGCCATCAGCAGAGTACCACGGTGATTCCTTTAAAGGGACAGTGCTATGCTAAAAATATTGGGTCCCTACTGCCTCCCACCACGAGTGGTCATTTACACATGCGCTAAGTGGGTGTGGAACCACTGCCCAGTCAGCATCTTGCACTCACTCACTCACACTGATGGTAGCATATTCATGCACTTTGCATAGGTGTCAGTGATGTGTTCATGCCCCTATCCCCTTCTTTACACACGAGTACAGTTTCCATACAGAGAGCAGTGATTCTTCAACCATTTGTGCTAACGAAAATCTGTATGAGTGAGGTCTGCTCTGCACTGAAAAGTTACAATCGGCATACTATGTCAGTTAGGGGCGTGGGGAAAAACTCACACCCCTGATGGACATGCCTGTGCTGACATAACCCGCAGTGTAGACTCAGCCACGAGGGCTTCCATTGACACAGCTAACCTGGTTCGGGGAGGTGGTGTTCCTACACCTGACAGAATGGGGTTTTGGTTGTGTCAGCGGCGTACTTACGCCTAAGCCAACAAGGCCTAGGCATAGGGCGGCAAATTTGCAGGGGCGGCAAATTTATAATAGTAGCCAGAGGCTGCTTTCCCCGGCGCCGGTTCGCACCCTCTGCCCCCGGCCCTGCCCCAACTCTACCCCTTCCCCGCCCCCATTCCCCGCCCCCTCCCTGCCCCTATTGGTCCCCTTCTCCAAATACCCGCCCCGGCCCTGCCTCCTCTCCTGAGCGCGCTGTGTTTCCCCTCCTTCCCCCCTCCTTCGCGAAGCTGTTTCGCGCACAAGCACTGGCAGGGAGCGGGGAGAAGCAGGACCCGGCGGCGCGCCCAGGGGAGGAGGCGAAGGCGGAGTCGGAGCGGAGGTGAGCTGCGGCAGGGGGAGCCGGGAGCTGCTGGGGGCGGCAATTATTTCAGGGCCTGGGGCAGCAAAATCATTAATCCACCACTGGGTTGTGTAGGTGATTCTACACTACAGGGCTCTGCTGGCAGAGCCATATCTGTTCTTGAAAACCTCAATGGACAGGGATTCCATATCAGCTTGAGATCCTTTCCGTCATCTTCCCTGATAAATGATGTAGCATGTGAGTAATGTTTATGCTGTATCTAGCTATAAACTTGGCTATCAAACTAATAGCTAAGGACCTGATCCCATAAAAACACTGTCACAGATCCACAGGGCATCTTAGGCCTCTGACCCTTATACTGTATCTCTAGGTGTGTACCCCAGTAGTGCCTCCATTGTTGCAGGAGGGAGCCCCCTGTCTCCACTACTCCGAGACTGGGCCCTGGCTTCTGCACCTCTGTTTCTCACCATGGCTCCTTCAGTGAGCTCAAAATTCCTGCTGGAAACTTTGCCCATGTGGGCACAGATGTTGACTTTTATTTTTCCCGATGGTGCTCCAGCCCCACTCTGCCCCAAAGCCCTGCTCCCCTCCTTCCCTTCCCTCGAGGCCCTGCCCTCACTCTGCCTCTTCCTGCCCCCGCTCCGCTCCCTCCCCCGAGGTCCCCCATCCCGCGGCTCACTGCTCTCTGCCCTCCCCCGAGCACCTCCCGCAGCCTTGCCGAACAGCTATGGCTAGTGGATGCTGAGCATCCCCCTATTTTTCCCCGTGGGTGCTTAAGCCCTGGAGCACTCACAGAGTCAGCGCCTATGCCTGTGGGAGTTCTGCAGCCAGCTTATGTGTGCAGAGACACGGGGCAATCTTTTCAAAACAAGACAGCCGTTATTAGTCAAGCAGAATACAGTATTTTGGGGTCCTTAAATTACAATGGAACAACAGAGTTTACAGCTATGCGGTGCTGGCAGCCCAACCTGCTTCTGGTTCAAAACATCCAGGAGTCCATATCTCCCCCTGCACTGGGCAGCAGTGCTTAGCACCATGTCCTGACACCTCGTGCTTTGTGTCAAGCTTTAGTCAAGCTGGTGTCAAATCCTTGGCCCTTGACTGCCTGTCATTAAAACCAATCTTTGGTTTTCCATTGTATCTCCAAGGTAACACCATTCATGTGATGTATGCTGTGTGGGTCCCAGGATATTAGAGATACTAGGTGGGTGAGGTAATATCTTTTATTGGACCAACTTCAGAGCTCTTCTTCTGTCTGGGAAAGGAACTCCCAGCATCACAGCAAAATGCCAGGTGGAGCAGATGGTTCAGCATAAGTAGTTAGCTCGTATTGTAAGGGACAGTGACAGGGTGGACAAGGTCTGGAGGCCTCGCGGCCCTGCCACACCTTGCCCCAGAAAAGGACAGTGGAGAGGTCCTCTGAACTGCCTAGAATGGCTGTGTGGGAAGCAGCCACCCGAGGTACAGCAGGCTAGTATAAGAAGAGCTGCAGGGCCCGAGTGAGTTCAGTTCCTTGCTGGAGCTGGAAGAACATGGATGGTGCACCTGGCTGGCTGAGGGAGCTACAGGAGCCCAGTGCTGGCAGGGGCTGGGGGAATGCAAAGGAGTTCCAGGCTAGCTGCTGGGAGTCAACCAGGACAAGGCCCCAAGGTAAGAGTGAATCATGAACTGGGGCCGTGGGGAAGAGGCCCAGGGAATTGTTGCAGCGACACAGATTATTTAAAGGGCTGTGGCAGATGGCTCCTATCTATAGGGTCCCTGGGCTAGGATCCAGAGTAGAGGGCGGGCCTGGGTCCCCCCCACCAACCACTGGGAAAGTGGCCTGGACTTTGATACACCCTGGAAGGGGAACTGAACTCTTTTAGTGGCCCAGCTGAAGAGCTGGGGCCAGAAAGACCCAGAGATGCAAAGAGTTTCCAGGGAGGGAGACCTGGGGGATATGCCCCACACCAGGGCCAGGACTGCTTGAAGAGCAGGGACAATTTGAGAGATCCCAGAAGGGGCTGAGACTGTTCAAACCAGGGTACTGTGATAGGCCCTGCTGGACTGACTGAGGAGCAAGTCCAGAGATAGGGCTGCAGATCAAGAGACATTACTGAGGCCTTTGAGATAGGCCCGGTTGGATTTATATCCCGGAAGGGGGTTGGCTTTTATTTCACATATAGACTATGTGAGACTTGGTCGGAGGGCTGAGTCAGCAAAGACCCACCATAAACTGAGCGAGAGCATGCAGGCACATGTACTGAGACAGGGGGCGCTAGTGAGAGGTGAGTGTGCCCCACTACAGGGACCATTCAAAGTATAGTGGCCTGTTAACACCTCTGCAGTCAAAGGACTGAAAGAGGGGGTGAGTAGATTACAGATTATTGTGACAATTGTCCTGCAAATAGTTTCAGTTTTGACAAATGGGAAACGTACCAATGAAACAATTTTTCGCTGGAAAATTCCTGATTAGTTCTAATCCTAACTGTACTGATAGATACATCAGTACATCCGTTTAACCTGTACAACCCCTGTGAACATTGATTACACTTGTTTTTGGTTTGTTTGTGTGTTTTTTTACAATTTGTATATGTGATATTTGTTACTCTGCCAGACAACAAAGGGTAATGTATTATCTCTGTGACATATTATTGTAACTGTGGAATGTACCACGTCACATTTGATATGTAGATTGCATGGTTTTGACATTTCTATATCGTAATACTTTATTTTCAGCAATGTGTCTAATAAACGGAACAATATCTAGTAAAACCCCCATGAAACTGGATCAAACCAAAGAGATAGAGCAGTGCATGAAATTCTGTCCCCCATTTCCACTTCCAATTCCCATTTGCATAGTCACCTCCGACTTAAGGACTACTTTGTGCATAAGAGAGTTCCCATGTCATTTTACATAGCATAGTCACAACTAAACAAAATTGGCTATATATAAAATTGGCAAAAAATAACACGCCAGCCTCCGTCAGCAGCCCTGCAGTAAACACGTGTGCAACAGAGGAAATAAACTAAGGAAACAGATTTCAGTTGCAAACTTTATAGGCCCTTATTGTAAATAGCCAGTGAAAAATTTATTTTACAAATTATGAAAAAATACCTTGTCAGTATGCTCTTAAGTCAGCTAGAATATTTCTTCCCCTAGATAGCATAGCTATCCATTTTGTTATGGCTTTCCTACCCAAGATCCTATAGGAAATATCCCCAGTTGTTCAATAAATAATAATGTTATAGAATTTAAAATAAGAAACTGGATTATTAAAGTTACAAATCTTTGTGGTCTTGATATGTTTAATAAAACATTTATCTATTAATCATAGATACTGTTTCTACCCTACTCATGCTTTAAATGAAAAAAAAATGACCAGTGGAAAGTCACCAATACTTCTTCATCCTCCCAAGCCAAGGCTGACAAAAATGCTGTTACGTTGACAAATGGTTCATCATTTACAAAGGTTTAAAAATTTTAACAGTTCTACGTAAATTGAAGACTCAATGTTTAGCCTCGAAGGCATGCAACAGGAAAGAGTAATCCGGAGCGTCCGTGGAGATAAATGTTCTAACTCCATAGCCCTTTGCGCATAGTTAATGGAACAGTTTGGCTCATACGAAACACAATGCACACATCAATACAGCATTAAACTTTAATGTACACCATACTAGGAGACCTCAGGGCAGTTGTACCTTTAATGTTTGTTAGCTGAAGTGATCCTAATGGAATAATAATGTATTATGAAGAGGGTGACAATTTCTAAATAGCAGAATAAAAAAAAAAGTAGATGGGGGAAAAAAAAATCTCAGGAAAGTTATGGGAATGAAGCTGCTAGAAAAATTCACAGCATTATTCCTGTGAGATATGGAAAGCTTACAGATCCCTCTAAAGCTGTGGCAGCTGTTTGTTGATCTTTTTGGGCCAAATTCTCAGCAGGCCTCTGTTTTCACGCTTACAAACTTGGCAAAAGCATTGTACTGAACACAGAAAATCCCATATTTATGACCACAAATAAGCAATTGCATGTGCCACTTGGGCAAAGTCCTGATTGCTCCATTCTTAGTTTTTGCTCATTAGTTAATCAGGCAATACTCCTTTTGAGTTCAATGAGAATTTTGCCTAAGTAAGGACCTCAGCATTTGGCCAATGTAATTATCAGCATAGAGAGGTATTTTGGGAACACTTGCTCACTTTGCATGTGCAAACATGAAGTTTTGCACATTCATACTGATGCATTTGCACATATTGAGAGTGCCATTAATAATAAATACTAGGGATAGTCAATAGTCAGACTGGGGGCCAAATCCAGACCGTCCGACGCTTTTGAACAGACCCCAAAATCTTTTTGTTTACTTATCATTATTATTATTTTTTATTATTTTCTCTGGACTCTGGACATTGACTATACCTTGACCAAGAAATTTGGACCTTGAAAAAAAATAATTGACTACCCCGTACTACCACTTAGCACTCATATACCATAGAACTTTTCATTCACAGAACGCACCGTAAGCTCCATTGTCCGCATCAGTGGGGTAACTTGAGGCACACATTTGTCAAGTGACTTGCCCAAGGCAATGAAATGAGTCAATGTGGAAGTCAGGAATTGGACCAAGATGTCCTGACTCCCAGTCCAATGCCTTGTCCATTCGGCCATGTTTAAGGCCCAATGAAAATGTAGTGCATAGATTAAATTGTAAAATAATTATTACTTTACATGAATCTAACTTTAATAAGTATTAGTTTTAACTCAGAGAATGCAGTGGTACTTTACTAAAGTCTGCTGTGCGAAGATACAGTACTGTCGTGCAGTCGACTTACTGGAAAGATGCTTTGCAGCTTCAGGGTCTTCATCCATCATCCTGAAATCCCATTCTTTATGGGCATGTAGATGTGATGGTTAATGATCCATCTTTTGGGGCTTTCTTATGACAAAAGTCATCACCTACAAGACCCACTGAACAGGGACAGTTCATCGTGCCAGCCAGCCTCGCTGGAGATACCAATGACATGAAGTCATGTTCTTCTTTCCTTTTAACTAATATATTATGTAAATGACTCTGTGCTCTCAGTCCCGTAAGGGAACATTCATCTGCCAGGTTGATGTTAGATTTGTTCTACTTCCCTTCTTCTAATGATTACGATAAGAGTTGGTCAAAAAATTTTTAACACAAAATAGCTTTACGACCAAAACAAAAATGTTCACAGGAAATTTTCAGTGTGGTCAAAATTTTCTGTTTTTTTCCTTCAGCGAGAAAACACAAACAAAAAAAATTTGATAACAACTTTCTTTAAAAAATTCAATTTGGGGTTTTTTGAAAACTGAAATTTTTACTGAAAACAGTTTTCAAAACGTGAATTTATTTTCAGTTTTCCATTTTGTTTTTTGGTTGAAAAACTAAAAGTCTTTTGGGAGATATATATATATACACACACACACAGACACACACACACACATATAAACAAAAAAACCCAAACCCTCTGAAAAATAATTTGGCATCTTCTTACAAGCTCTAGCGGGGATGTTCACAGGCTCGCTGGGTCACTCCAGGATGTGTTAGAAATGGAAAGCACAAGCTGACTTGTGGTAGGAACGGATGTGCATGGCCACATCAGTGGTGCAGGCAGGGCACTTTCTTCCTGTTTGCTCTGGTTGCCTAGCAGTTCAGTGAGAATAGAAAGCAGAGATTCACAGAAAGGTGGATAAAAGCTACCCAACATAGGCGCCGACTCCAAGGATGCTCCAGGGTTGGAGCACCCACGGAAAAAAATTAGCAGATGCTTAGCACCCACCAGCAGCCAGCTCTCCCCTACCCTCCAGCGCCCACCGGCAGCCCAGCCGATCAACTCCTCCCCTTCCCTCCCAGTGCCTCCCACCCACTGTGATCAGCTGTTGCATGGCGTGCAGGAGGCACTGGGGGGGAGGGCAGAGGAGTGGGAATGGGGCACGCTCAGGGGAGGGGGCGGAATTAGATGGGAAGAGGCAGGGGGAAGAGCAGGGGTCAGCAACGTGTCCGTACACGGACACAAGCATCCATGGTAAAAATTTTGAGGTCCGTGGTAATTGTTCAAAAAATTGAATGACTGAATGACATAACCCCCATCCCCCAATATCAGTCACTAAGTATGGTAATTTTGTCAAGTGTCCATCGCGCAACATGGTGTGGCCACCCCTGGGGAAGAGGTGGGGGGAAGAGCCGGGGCAGGGCCTTGGGGAAAGTGGTGGAGTGGGGGCAGGGCCTGGGGCGGAGCAGGAGTTGAGCACCCTTGGGGAAAGGAGGAAGCTGGAGCCTCTGCTACCCGAGGCACCTGCCACCCCATGAACAGCTGGCCAAGTGGGTACTTGCAATACCACTACTCACATGGGGTGTGCTAATACGTAGGAGAGGTTGTGGAATTGACAAGGAGCATATCTGAGGAAGGGCAGCCAGCGTGGCACGGACATTGATCTAGGAGAGGACAAAGTAAAGCAGGCCAACCTGGGGATACCACAATCAGCTGAAACAATGGAACCTCAGGAATGGAACCTCAGGACGACCGGAAAAAGGCTAATGTAGTGCCCATCTTTAAAAAAGGGAAGAAGAAGGATCCTGGGAACTACAGGCCAGTCAGCCTCACCTCAGTCCCTGGAAAAATCATGGAACAGATCCTCAAGGAATCAATTCTGAAGCACTTAGAGGAGAGGAAAGTGATCAGGAACAGTCAGCATGGATTCACCAAGGGCAAGTCATGCCTGACTAATCTAATTGCCTTCTATGACGAGATAACTGGTTCTGTGGATGAAGGGAAAGCAGTGGACATGTTGTTCCTTGACTTTAGCAAAGCTTTTGACACTGTATCCCACAGTATTCTTGCCAGCAAGTTAAGGAAGTATGGGCTGGATGAATGGACTATAAGGTGGATAGAAAGCTGGCTAGATTGTCGGGCTCAACAGGTAGTGATCAATGGCTCCATGTCTAGTTGGCAGCCGGTATCAAGTGGA
Source organism: Natator depressus (assembly GCF_965152275.1). Taxonomy (NCBI): domain Eukaryota; kingdom Metazoa; phylum Chordata; order Testudines; family Cheloniidae; genus Natator; species Natator depressus. The sequence goes on from NC_134246.1 coordinate 27,249,912, forward strand.
GTGCCCCAAGGGTCAGTCCTGGGGCCGGTTTTGTTCAATATCTTCATAAATGATCTGGAGGATGGTGTGGATTGCACCCTCAGCAAGTTTGCAGATGACACTAAACTGGGAGGAGAGGTAGATACGCTGGAGGGTAGAGATAGGATACAGAGGGACCTAGACAAATTGGAGGATTGGGCCAAAAGAAATCTGATGAGGTTCAACAAGGACAAGTACAGAATCCTGCTCTTAGGACGGAAGAATCCAATGCACCACTACAGACTAGGGACCGAATGGCTCGGCAGCAGTTCTGCAGAAAAGGACCTAGGGGTTACAGTGGACGAGAAGCTGGATGTGAGTCAACAGTGTGCCCTTGTTGCCAAGAAGGCCAATGGCATTTTGGGAGGTATAAGTAGGGGCATTGCCAGCAGATCGAGGGACGTGATCGTTCCCCTCTATTCGACACTGGTGAGGCCTCATCTGGACTACTGTGTGCAGTTTTGGGCCCCACACTACAAGAAGATGTGGAAAAATTGGAAAGAGTCCAGAGGAGGGCAACAAAAATGACTAGGGGACTAGAACACATGAGTTATGAGGAGAGGCTGAGGGAACTGGGATTGTTTAGTTTACGGAAGAGAAAAATGAGGGGGGGATTTGATAGCTGCTTTCAGCTACCTGAAAGGGGGTTCCAAAGAGGATGGTTCTAGACTGTTCTCAGTGGTAGCAGATGACAGAACAAGGTGTAATGGTCTCAAGTTGCAGTGGGGGGAGATTTAGGTTGGATATTAGGAAAAACTTTTTCACTAGGAGGGTGGTGAAACACTGGAATGCGTTACCTAGGGAGGTGGTGGAATCTCCTTCCTTAGAAGTTTTTAAGGTCAGGCTTGACAAAGCCCTGGCTGGGATGATTTAATTGGGGATCGGTCCTGCTTTGAGCAGGGGGTTGGACTAGATGACCTCCTGAGGTCCCTTCCAACCCTGATATTCTATGATTCTATGATTCTATGAATGACTATATACAAGAAACCCACAGATCCCCACACATACCTCCACAGATCTAGAAACCTACGCAGACACACCAAATAATCTGTTATCTGTAGCCAGGCACTCAGCTACCACAGAATTTGCTCTGAAGAGAAAGTCTGGGATACACACTTAAACATGCCTAAAATTACCTTCACTAAACAAGATCACTCCACCAAAGAAGTAGATCACATCATGGAAAGGGCCACCCAAATACCCTGGGACAACCTGCTTCGATACAGGAGAAAGAAACCCACTGACCACACACCTACCACTCTGCATTAGAACCCATTAAATTATTACAACCCAAACTCTATAGGACCATGTCCTGAAAATAATTGTTCCTGACTTCCCTCTTCTAGCCTTCAAACAACCCCCCACCCTCACCAAGTTGATCATCAGAAGCAAGCTCCCCACAGACCAGGACTCACCAACTCAAAGCAGCACCAGACCCTGCCAGAACAACAGATAGAAAACCTGCAGATGCATCTCCACTGCTACAATGATTGATACCCCAACAACACACCTTTCAAGATTTGTGGGTCCTACATATACCTATCACAACACGTGGTGTATCTCCTCCAGTGCACCAAATCCCCAGTAACAACAACTTAGGTGAAACCAGAGAATCGCTCTGCTCTCGAATGAACTCACCCACAGAAAAATGATAAAAGACAAAAACACCATCTCTCCCGTGGGCAAACACTTTTCACAAAGTGATCTCACTCCATACCTGATCTTTCAATACTTATTCTCAAGGAACCTCTCTTACAGTTATGCATAGGGGCATGTTTCCAAGCATGTTTTCTTGTGTTGCCTGTTACTTAGTAAAGTGAGGGAAAGAGTTAAATGGGTGCATTATAGGTCATAATTTTGTCGGATTCATAGATTCATCAATTTTAAGGCCAGCTGGGAACATTGTGATTATCTCGTCTGACCTCCTGTGTAACAGAGGATATAGAACTTCCCTGACATAATTCCTTTCTAAAGTAGAGCAGATCTTTTTGTAACACATCCAGTCTTCATTTAAAAATTGCCAGTGATGGAGAATCCACCACGACCCTTGATAAGTTGTCCCAATGGATAATTACCCTCACTGTTGACTATTTACATCTTATTTCCAGTTTGAATTTGTTTAGCTTAAAGGACCCCATTTGTGCCTGAACTTTTTAGAGACACGAGAGGGAGAGAGAGTTGCAGGCACAGAGATGATTCCTTTACTGTTTTCTTTATTGTTTCTCTACTGGTACCCAATGCCTCAGCAGGTTTTGTTGCAGCTGCTTGACAAAGGCATCTATTTCTAGCCAAAATATTAGATCCATTCATTTTGCTTCAAGAGCGGATAGAAAATAAATCTTTAATTTTGCTCTTGACTGGTAGTTTTAGAGGAGATTGAGGTGACTAGAATGTACAGGAACAGCCCTTGTTTGCTGATACGGTGACAGGGTGGCCCAGGTGTGGATATGGCAGGATAGACTATCCCTACAGACCCATTGCTGCTTATTCTTTAACTTCCAGGCCTCCTGGATCTTGAAGTGAGGAAGGGTCTCAGTGGATAATGAACGCAATGAGAGAACATTTTTGGCCTCTCCAGGTCGGTATGCCAGTATGGACGTGTGAGGATGGAATTCAGTGTATGTCTACACTTTGAGATGGAGGTATGATTCGCAGCTCAAGTAGACATACTTGTGCTTGCTCTCATCTAGGTAGCCTGTTAAAAATAGAGTGTTGTCGTGGCATACGTGCGTAGGATCTTGGATGGGCAAATACTTGGTGTGGCTAGCCCCCTTTCTGCAGCTCATGCTGGAATAGCTACATTCTATTTTTGGCACAGTAGCTTAGTGAAAGCTAGTGAAAGTATGTCTGCTCGAGTGGGAATCACAACCCAGATGTACCCGCAGTTCTTTCCCCTCCTTTAGGACTCCTATAACTGCTCTGGGAACCCTCTTGGTTCCATGTGTTTGAATGTAATATGGAAAAAAGTGTAATGGAATGTAAACTGTATCATCCTTTCAGCCACTAGGTGGTGCTGTGTGTAACATGCCTTATTTAAGCTAACCTGAGCCGTGCCTGGCACAGTATTAAAGGGTCTTATGATAAACACATCTGGTGTGTATAAGCAAGATCTCTGACCAGTTCATATCTGATCCAGAAATACAAGACATGGTGTCAGGAGTAAACTAAGAACAGAAACAGAAGGAAAACAGCAAGAAAGTTTGCAGATAGAAGGAACAAAACAATGAATGTTGCAGGATCTCCTCCTCATGCCACTCTTCAATACCCCCAGAGAACTTCATCGTTGAGAAATATTCACAATGGACAGACTGGAAACAATATTTTGCAAGATTTTGCATTGCCACCAAGTTCCACAAAGAAACTCAAGCTATCCAGGTATCTTCTTTAATTTAGGCTATGGGGAATCAGGCAGAGCATATCTTTAAATCCTTTGACTTTACTGAAGATAGTCACAAAGATGACTAGGAAAGGGTTCTGACTATTTTTGATGCATACTTCATACTTCAGAGAAATGTGGTTTATGAAAGAGCATGTTTTCACCAGAGAATCCAAGAACTAGAGGAAAATGTTGAATGTTTTATAAAAACTCTGCTTACATTGGCTGAAAACTGATTTTGGGAATGCAAAACATGAAAATATCAGAAACAGGCTGGTTATTGGGTGAACAGATAAAACCTTTGCACAGCAGCTATCATTGAAGACAGACTTAGGCTATGTCTACGCTGGCAATTGAACAACAAAACTCTTGTCTTTCAGAGGTGTTAGCCGCCCCCCACCCTCCCAAGACAAAAGTTTTGCCGTGACAGGTGCCAGTATGAACAGCGCATTGTTGGCAGGAGCGCTTTCCTGCCGACAACGCAAACACCGCTTGTGGGGGGTGGACAATTTTGTCAGCAGGAGAGCCAACAAACAGCAGCTACACTGCATGACTTTTAGCGGCACAGCTGTAGTGACACAGCCATGTCACTGGAAGCTGTGTAGTGTAGACATAGCCTTAATCCTAGCCACAGATACACAGGGAGCAAAGCAGTCTGAGCTGGGGACTCAGCAGAACATAGAACAACTTGACAAACTTGAAAAACCTGAAACTAGCTTAGCAAGTGTAAACAGACACTTGAGTGTTACAAGTCATTGTCATTAAACCCTGGAGGCAAGGAGAGAGAACAAATTCCAGCCTACATGCACAAGGGGTGGAAAAAGTCATAATCCAAGAGATGATGTGTGTCCATCCAGAGGCACACAGTGTAATAATTGCATGAAATATGGACATTTTGCAGCTGTTGGCTGCTCAAAAGCAATCAGGGAATTGACTTGTGTTATAGAGCCATTGTTCCCGGGATCTATCACTTGTGATGACCTAAAGCCTGCCTGGAGAGAAAAAGTGAAGGTTCATGACCAGGCTAGCGACCCAGGAGCTGACATCACAGTCATTTCAGAAGGGACCATCACCATCAACACCTGACACAGCTCTGACTAGCCCTGGAGGGATTCTGAACTGCATGGGCCTGTTCACCAAAGAAACAACTTACAAAGACAAAAGCTTTGCATTCAGAGCAGATGGGATTAAAAGATGACCAACAACTTCTCAGTCACATTGTGTCAGCCATCATGAGCCTAGTGAGAACGGTGGAAGAACTCAATGGCGTACTTGTTGATATTGGACTTTTGAGAGTAGATACAGTACAAATCAACTTAAGAGATAACATTGAACCATACAGTGTACAAACACCTCTACCAGATAGACCTTGGAAGAGATAGCTTTGATTGATGCAAATTCACAAGACATCATTTCCTTGTTGTCGTGGATTATTTTTTCAGGTTTATAGAAATAACGTACTTGAAAGACATAATATATTGCAGTGTTATTGAGAAACTGAAGTGCACTTGTGCTGATTTCAGTATTCCAGAACAACTAGTGATGGACAACAGGCCACAATTCACAGCAGCAGAATTTAAGTAATTCTGAATGAAATAGCAACCGACATTATCCACAAGCTAATGGAGAGGCTGAGAGAGCTGTACAGACAGCCAAAAAAAAATCCTACGGCAGGAAGATCCATTCCTTGCTCTTCTGAATTACAGATCAGCACCAACAGTAGGTGCTGGATGTAGTCCAGCACAACTCCTGATGGGAAGACAACTCAGAACTACTGTTCCAACTTTAGAAAATAACCTATTTCCAAAGTGGTCAGACGTGAAGAGAGTAGCCAAATCAGGTAAAAAAGCTAAAAGAGCTTAGGAACACGTTTACAGTAGATGTCATGCAGCTAGAGAACTGCCGGGTGTGGAACCTGGCGACCACGTTTGTGTCAAACTGGATGGAGAAAAAGGATGGAGAACTCCAGCTGTCGTAAAGAAATAGAATCAGTGCTCAGATCATATGTTCATACATGATCAAGACCAACAGTGGAGAGTTTAACAGAAGCTGTCAACATCTATACTTTGTTCCTCTGAAAGAACAATCAACGGAGCAAACCTTACAGATGGCAGATGCAGAACGAGAAGACTCAAGGATTCTAAACCAACTGCAGCCAGTTGTTGCAATTAATGGACAGCCACATGACCAAGTCGTTACATGTTAGGGTCATGTAGTTAGGAATCCAGCACAATTCCACACTTAACAGACTGATACCAACTGAACCTCAAAGACAGTGTGAGAGTATAAATATATTGAAAATGGTAGGAATGTAGAACTTAAACAGGAGACGGAACAGAATGTTAAACTATACTATACTGTTCTGCCACAAGGTGGCACTGTGTGCAAAATACCTTATTTGAGCTAACCTCAGCCATAGTCTCAGTGCATTAAGAATCTTATGAGTAACACAGGTGGTGTGTGTAAGCAAGCTCTGTGACCAGTCCAGATCTGGTACAGAAGTACATGCCAAAGAGTGAATGGGACTTACCCACTTCTTCCCCTGCACCCCTCTATAACATTGCTGGCAGCAGGTCCAGAGCAAGGCAGAAACTATTACTAAATGGTGTGCGTTTGTTTTCCATTTACACCCTTTCCCCCACCCCTGGTCAGCGGAGCTGGCTTGTCTAAGGGTACGTCTACACTCTGGAGACTACACCGGCATAGCTATGTTGCCGTAACTATGTTGGCAGAACCCCATAGAGTAGGTACAGCCTACAGTGATGGAAGGGCTTTTCTATCAGTGTAGGATCACCACCTCCCCAAGCGATGGGAGCATTCTTCCATTGACACAGCTGCTCTACACAGGGCGTTTGGTCGGCATAGCTAGGTCTGTATGGGTTGTGGATTTTTCACTCCTCTGACTGATGTAGCTACGCCGACCTGACTTTAAAGTGTAGACTGGGCCTAAGGAGCACAGAGTCATTCAGAGAGAGCAGGAGTCTGCTGAGCAAACAGCCACTTCCCGTCACTGGCAGCCATTGTGCAGAGGCAAGCTGAGCTGGAAATCAGCAGCTGCCAGGAGACTGATGTCACAAGTATGGGGCACATTTTAATGGAGCGATTGTCTCATGTGGATGTGGAAAATTTAGAAAGAGTCCAGCGGAGGGCAACAAAAATTATTAGGGGGCTGGAGCACATGACTTATGAGGAGAGGCTGAGAGAACTGGGATTGTTTAGTCTGCAAAAGAGAAGAATGAGGGGGGATTTGATAGCTGCTTTTAACTACCTGAAGGGGAGTTCCAAAGAGGATGTGTCTAGACTATTCTCAGTGGTACCAGATGACAGAACAAGGAGTAATGGTCTCAAGTTGCAGTGCAGGATGTTTAGGTTGGATGTTAGGAAAAACTTTTTCACTAGGAGGGTGGTGAAGCACTGGAATGGGTTACTTAGGGAGGTGGTGGAATCTCCTTCCTTAGAGGTTTTCAAGGTCAGGCTTGACAAAGCTCTGGCTGGGATGATTTAGTTGGGGATTGGTCCTACTTTGAGCAGGGGGTTGGACTAAATGACCTCATGAGGTCCCTTCCAACCCTGATATTCTATGTTTCTGTGTTGGCTCATGGACACTTCCCCTGTCATTTGCAATCACAAACCAGGCCTGAGGTAGCAGGATCCAGCAGATAAAGCCTTGGACTGGGAATCAGGCGATCTGGGAAGCAGTTCTGGCTGTGCCACTGGCCTGCTCGGCATCCTAGGGCCAGTCACTGCCCCTCTCTCTGCCTCTGATTCACCTCACACCCTTTGTCCGTCATCTCTATTTACATTGTAAGGTCTTTGGGGTAGCAACTCTCTGACACACTGTGTGTGTACGGCACAGAGCACAGTGGGGCCTTGGTTTCACCTGGGTCCGTTAGCCATTACGGGAATAAAAATGCAGATCATGATAATAATACAGCCTGTGTTGCCATGGAGAAGTAATAGTAGGTGAGTATTCCTTGTATTATTAGCTGTCTTTTCATGCCATTTAGCAGCTGGGAATAAGGAGGAGGTGCCAGCACCACGTAATGAGCCAGCTCTCTGTAAGCGACCAGCAAGAAGCTCTGCCCTCGAGGCTCCAACTCACCATTCCTTACTGATGTAAAGAGAAGCATCAATAGTTATAACGGACGGCAGCCTTTGCCTTTCAATCTAGGGGGAGACAAATCAATTGGAGGGGGAGCATCACATTTTCCTGACAGTGGGGTTTATGCAAGTGTTTTCATTGACCATGAAGTCAGAACAAAACCCTCGGGCGCTGACACTTTCCAAAGACTTTGGCTAATTTTGGTTTAAGTTGACTAGCAACCCTGATTCATCCTTGGTGTTACTCCATTGGAGTCAGTAGTGTGACACCGGAGACTAACCTGGCCCAACACATTTAAGCAGATCCTCTCTAAACTTATTAGACTGCGCTAGAAGTGCAGCTTGGCAGAGGAGGTAGTGTTGGGGTTAGGTCCTGTATTAAGGGTAGGCTAGGGCTGGTGGTGAGGTTTGATCAGAGCAAGGGTTTACAGTTTAAACTCAAGAGCAGTGACATATTGAGAGCTGCTCCCACCAGCTTTCAGCTCCTAAGATTATACAGCATCAGCACTGGGTGAGGTGGTTTATGCACAGGTGTGACAACTAGATCCCTGCTTTGAAGAATTCACAGTCACATCTTGATGTCAGTAAGGTTGTGTTAAGTCTCTGTGAGCCAGGCATTGGGATGCTACATGCTGCGTGTGGTCTGCTTGAAACATCAGAAGGGGAAAGGGAGGGATCCATGCCCCCTGGAGCTGGCAGCCACGGAGCTGCATAAGGGAGAGAGAACTTGTGTAACGCATTTTCGTTCCCCTAATGTGTCTCCTCACCCCTCTCTGCTGAGGCCATGGGGAGTCGTTCCCTCTCTCAGTCTGCAGTAAATCCCATGCGGCTCTAGCAGGGGCGTGCAAGAGGCATGGGAACAGCTTCTATCATGCTGATTCTGGCTTGTGGGTCCTGCTGAGTGCTCTCGCCTCCCTCCTCCCAATTGCCAGCTGGAGGGAGTCCTCTTCAGCGTGATTCTTCCCGGCCCAGGGCTGTCATGGCGGGGAGGCGGCACCATTTTCAGGCCGCCTGGCCCATTTAGCCTGCAAAGAGCCCCACTCCCCATGTGGACAGTAAGGAAGACACTACACATGTTCAGTTCCTCTCTTCCCCTATTGTCTTTCCCAGGCTTCTCTTGGTTACATGTGGGTAACTGAGCCACTCCAGCCTGGGAAGGGGGTTTACTGTAGGACCTGCAGGTGCTTGCTCAGCATCCAGCACCTCTCAGAACTGGCTCTTCATATTCGTATACTTAAGGGGCCAAATCCCAAGGTCCTTAATTTGTACTCAGTCCTTTTTCAAGCGAAACTCCCAGTGAATTCTGAGAAAATGGAGAAAGGACCTCAGGACTTGATCCAAGATATCTGCAATTAATGGCTCAAGCCCAATCTAAATCCAAGCCTGAATTCTGATCTGAGTCACCCATAACAGCTGTGCTTCTCTGCGTCAATTCACCTGAGAGCTGGGGACAAAGCGTTCTCTGATTCAAACTTCCAGAGGAGATCAGGTGAACCTAGAATCTGGCTGTTCTAGGAAATGTTCAAAGCCAGGTTAGATGGATAGATTAGATAGGTTAGATAGACAGATAGATTAGATTTCTGCTGAACTTCAGCTGGCTTCCATATAAAAAATGTATACTCAGCAATAGACAACTAGGCAAGTGAAAAGCAGCTCACAAATGGGAAATCTATTTTTCTGTCCATCTGTCTTCATATGTATCCCATCTATATGTATCTATTGCTCTATCTAGGGCATTAAATCTAAGGTGCCATTCATCACAGTCTCAGCTTGTGCTTGTGCTGTTGGTATTGCTCCAGTAATGGTATCTCCTAAGCAAAAGCTAGTGATAGCTCAGGAAAAGCCCAGCTGGGATATTTATGTGTAGTTAACCAAAATCTGAGGCTCCCTTCCCGCCCACAATTCTCTAGCGCCATCCCCTACCATCTCATTCCATCCCTCCTTGCAGCCACTGGCCGTGGATCGGGAGGCAGCAGAGCCTTCTGGGTGGTCATAGAGGGAGACACCACAAGGTTATAAGTCAAAGGGGCAATGAAGAACTGGGTCTGGACATGAGCCTGAGGAAAGGTGGTGGTCATCTGTTTGTCTGGCTTTGGATTGTAAGGTCTCCAAGGTAGAGGGACTGTATCCAATTCTACCTGTGTGCAATACCTAGTACAACGGAATCGTAACTTATGTTGGGGCTTTTAATTAATATTAGACATGATCACGTACATAGGCAGTGCGTGACTCTTGTGTTTGGAGAGGCTGAGTGCGAGCACTGGAAGCTCCCTAAAAATGGGAGTGGGGCCCTGCCCCCATTCCACTTTCTCTCACGAGACCCTGCCTGCACTCCACTCCCACTCTGCCCTGAGGCCCCAGTCCCGCTCGGCCTCTTCCCCCGAGGCCCCGCCCCCATTCCCCCTTTTCCCTCCAGGCCCTCTTGGCCCACTGCTCGCACCTCTCCACGCCCTCCCCTGAGCCCCCATCACTCACTTCTTTCTGCCCCCTCCTGCTTTAAGGGCAAGCAATGGGCGGAGCGAGAGCAGAGAGGGGCGAGTGGTGGGCAAGGGGGCCTGGGAGAAGAGGAGCAGTGCTGGCGGGACCACACGGGAAGAGGCTGAGTGGGGGCAAGGCCTCCGGGCAGAGCCACGATCCGGCAGCTGGTGCCCGCCCCTGCTGCTTCTCGGCAGCAGCACTCCAAAGGCGGCGGGCCGGTGCGCCTCCAAAGGGAGGTGTGCCACATCTGGCATTTCTTGCCCCATTTGGGGAGGCTTAGCCTTTCCAGCCTCTCATACCCGCCCCCCATGATCACGTCCACCCTCTTCCAGATTAGCTCAAATTGCCTCCCAGGAAACTCCAGTTCAGAGCTGGTTGCGGGTATCTCCAGGCCTCGGGCCCATTCTGTAATCAGCAGTAATGTGAAGAATATGGCAGGGTAATTCAGACTCAGTTGGGAAAGCTTTAGCATGATAGCATCGTTTCCTAGATCAAAAGCCGAAGCAGCTCTCTAATCAGAGGCCACCTCACACAAGCTTTAAATAACTTCGTCCAAACGTTCAACATAATAAAGCTAAGCGGCTGCAACCCTCCTGGCCTCACGTTGAGAGGCAGCCGAGATGTGATTACACTGCTGAGCCTCCTGCTGTGACAGGATCACAATGACAGCTGGGAAATGGCTCATGAAAAATTATATTTTTAATACATTAAGGCTGAAATTACCACTGCATCAGAAGAAGACACGGGGAGGGGGCTGGCTGATGGGCTGTTGCAGTGCATACAGGGATGAAAGGCTAGTGGAAATGAGTTCAAATACTGCCCAGATCACAGTGAAATGAATTTGGTTAGCTCTGGACATACTGTAGGTCGATCTAATTAGTTGCTACTTGGTTGGCCCACAACTGGCAATCTCAGCTATGCAGAGGATATGTGGAATGGCAGCAGGAGGGGGGCGCTGCAGAGCACGACTGAGTTTCATTAGTGGAAACACAGAATGGGAAGGGAGTGTTGTAGGCCATAATTTATATCTTCTGCCGAATAAAAACTATGGTCTGGTCTGCACTACAAGTTATGCCAGCTACATTGGCTGTGCATGTGGAAAAAAATCACACCCCCATAGACAACATCCTCTGGCAATGAGTTCCACAGATAAACTGCACATTGTGTGAAGAAATACTTCCTTTTGCTTGTTTTAAACATGCTGCCTATTAATTTCATCAGGTGACCCCTAGTTCTTCTGTTATGTGAAGGGATAAATAACCCTTTCTCCACACCATTCATGATTTTATAGACCTCTGTCATATCCTCCCTTAGTCGTCTCTTTTCTAAAATGACAGTCCCCGTCTTTTAAATCTCTCCTCATATGGAACCTGTCCGATACCCCTCGTAATTTTTGTTGCCCTTTGCTGTCTTTTCCAATTCTAATATGCCATTTTGGAGATGAGGTGTCCAGTATTTAAGACGTGGACATACCATCGATTTATATAGTGCCATTATGATATTTTCTGTCTTATTTTCTACCCCTTTCCTAATGGTTTCTAACATTCTGTTAGCTTTGACTGCTGTTGCACATTGTGCAGATGTTTTCAGAGAACAATCCACAATGACTTCAAAATCCCTTTCTTGAATGTGGTAACAGCTAATTTAGACTCCATCATTTTGCAGGTATAGCTGGGATTATGTTTTCCAATGCATATAGCTTTGCATTTATCAACATTGTATTTCATCTGCCATTTTCTTGTCCAGTCATCCATTTTGTGAGATCCCTTTGTAACTCTTTGCAGTCAGATTTGCACTTAATTATCTTGAGTAATTTTATATTGTCTCTAAACTTTGTCACTTCACTGTTTACCCCTTTTTCCAGATGGTTTATGAATATGATGAACACCACTGGTCCCAGTACAGATCTTTGGGGGACCCTGCTATTTACCTCTCTGCACTGTGAAAACTGACCATTTATTTCTACCCTTTGTTTCCTATCTTTTAACTAGTTTACTGATCAATGAGAGGACCTTCCCTCTTATCCCAGGGCTGCTTAGCTTCCATAAGAAGTTTGGTGAGGGACCTTGTTGAAGACTTTCTGAAAGTCCAAATATGCTATATTGACTGGATCACCCTTGTCAATATGCTTGTTGACACCCTCAAAAAATTCTAGTAAATTGGTGAGGCACAATTTTGCTTTACAAAACCATGTTGACACTTCCCCAACATGTCATGTTTATCTGTGTCTGATAATTCTGTTCTTTACCAGTTTCTGTTTCAACCAGTTTACCTGGTACTGAAACTAGGATTACCGGCTTGTAATTGCCAGGATTGCCTCTGGAAACATTTTTAAAAAATCATTGTTATATTATCTACCCTCCAGTCATCTGGTACAGAGTCTGATTTAAACAATAGGTTACATACCACAGTTAGTATTTCTGCAATTTCATATTTTGATTTCCTTCAGAACTCTTGGGTGAATCCCACCTGGCCCTGGTGACCACAAGCATTTCCTTGAGTGCTCCTTTAGCACCTTAATCATCCAGTAGCCCCACTGATTGTTTGGCAGGCTTCCTGCTTCGGATATATTTTTAAAAATGCTCTTAGTTGTTGTGTCTTTAGCTAGTCGTTGTTCAAATTCTTTCTTGGCCTGCCTAATTATACTTTTACATTTGACTTGCCAGAGTTTATGTTACTTTCTATTTTCCTCAGTAGGATTTGATTTCCATTTTTTAAAGGATGCCTTTTTGCCTCCAAACACCTCTTTTACTCTGCTTTTTAGCCATGTGGCATTTGTTTGGGTTCTCTTACTGGTTTTTTTTTAAATTGGGGATATATTAAGTTTGAGCCTCTATCATGGTGTTTTTAAATAGTCTCCATGTGGTTTGCAGGCATTTCACCCTTATGACTGTTCCTTTTAATTTCCATTTAACTAGCTTTCTCATTTTTGTGTAGTTCACCTTTTGAAGTTAAAATGCTACTGTGGTGGGTTTCTTTGGTATCTCCCACCCTCCCGCCATCCACATACACACAAGGAGGTTAAATGTAATTAAAGTACGGTCACTATTACCAAGTGGTTCAGTTATATTCACCTCTTGGATCAGATCCTGAGTACTACTTAGGACTAAATCAAGAATTGCTTCTTCCCTTGTGGGTTCCAGGACTAGCTGCTCCAAGAAGCAGTCATGAATGGTGTCTTGAAATTTTATCTCTGCATCCTGTCCTGAGGTGACATGTACCCAGTCAACATGGGGATAGTTGAAATACCCCATTATTACTGGGTTTTCTGTTTTTGTAGAACTCTCTAATTTCCCTGAGCATTTCACAACCACTGTCACCATCCTGGTCAGGTGATCAGTAGTATATTCCTGCTGCTATACTCTTATTATTGAAGCATGAAATTTCTATCCATAGAGATTCTATGGTACACTTTGTTTCATCTAAGATTTTTACTATATTCAACACTATGCTTTCTTTCACGTATAACACCTCTGCCCCACAAGTGTGACCTACTTTGTTGTTCTTATATATTTTGTACCCTGGTATTACTGTGTCCCACTGATGATCATCGTTCCACCACATTTCTGTGCCACCTATTATATCAATATCCTTTTTTAACACTAAGCACTCACGTTCACCCATCTTAGTATTTAGACTTGTAGCATTTGTATACAAGCACTAATAAACTTTGTCAACGTGCACTAGCTAAACTGAAGGATGGAATAAGATGTGTGTTCAAGGTGAGATTTCAGAAGCATTAGTAGAGATGTTTGGATGGCTAGGGTTTTGCTGAGGTACATTACCAGTGTTGAGTGGAGCTTGGCTGTGAACTAGCATTGAGGGTGTAGGCCTGTATGGGGCCATTAGCTGTAGAGTGGGGAAAATCCAGCCCTGAGGTCCGTTGATAGTTGGTTACAGGCAGGAGCATTCCTGAATACTGGATGGTAATGGTTGTCCCTGACTTCGATTTAGGTTGCCTGGAAAAGGGGGCACTTGTTAACAATGATTTTCCTTGATATGGAACTTAACATAAACGCTGGGCCAGATTCTGCCTGTGCTTGGAAGGTGCACAAATGTGGGAATTATCCACAACCCGCATCGGTAGCAATTATAGAATTGTACTGTAGCTCTAAATATTATCAGTAGAGCAGGTGGAATTGTGGGGAGTCAGTAATACTCTGCTGCACTTAGCCATTTCCCTGGAGCAGTGACCCGGATTTCTGCAACTGGATTTATTACCCTGGAGCATACACCCCATAGTCTGGATGGGAGCACTTTCCAGCCTATGGGTTGTCTGTACACTCTTTGCTGCAGCTATTTGTTATGCTTTATTTATAGTGGGTCATTGGTCACAACAGCTACACAGTCTTGCTCGGTCACCCTGATTGGATGACTGGAACTCTTTGAACTGGAGGCTAACGAATGACGCCACTCCCCATAAAGTTCCCCTACTTGGCTTACCTTCACTATGCAATGCCTTTCCCCACCTCTGACTCTCCGCCAGTCCCCCACCTGCCTCTCCTCTTGCCCTCCATGTTACCTCACCTGTCTTCTGATGATTCGTCTTCTCACCCCTGCCTGCCTGTCCCCTCTTGGCCCCCTTCCAGTCCTCCAGCTTCTGCCTCACTGCAACACCTGTCTCCTGCCTGCTAACTCATACTATTACTCCCGATCCTCATATTCCTAGGGTCCTTGCTCCTCTGCCCTTGATTTGCATACCCTGCTGCTCCCCACCTCTGCACTTTGCCCTAATCACTGTAATTACATGCCCTTGCATAGCAACCCCCCTTCTGTTTCCACTGCCTGTCTTCAACAGCCATAGGAACGAGGGAGTTAACAGCAGGCCATTGTCTGGACTACTCTGTCTCATTGCAGGGGAGAACCATGACGGTACATACCCCAGAGATCTGGCTGCTGGCCACTTAGAACAGGTTAGGTGAAGCACCAATGCACCAGATGTTCCTGGATTTCCATGTCCAGCTGCTGATCCATCTGTGGAATATGGCAGTTGTTTGAACAGGGTCATTACCTGTGGGTGGGGCTCAGCTGAGGAAGTCCACTGCACAGTGAAGAAGCCTTCGCATTCTCTGTCCTTGCCTCCTCTTCTCTCCCAAGCCCATTATTTGTGTGTCAGTGCCACTGAATGTAGATCAGAAAATCCACATTTTCCATAAAATCCTGGACTATCATTTTGAGGGCAATTATCTGAGTTTCCCATACAGGTCAGCTGCACTTCTCTTCATGCCGGATGGGCTGCATTATACAGCCAGCTGTTGGGGAAATTGGTATTTCAGTCCTGGCCCATCATTAACTCAGAATTCTAGGAAGCAAACTATGCCTGACAAATGGAATCAATAAGCTTCCCAGTGCATGTCCTTTGCTTTGTTAACAAAATCATCACATAAGCAATTGTTGAAATCTGTTCTCAGATATTGCTCCTACTAAATCAGTTGCACATTGTTTAATGAAATTAGCACAATGTAGCCTGTTGTGTATTTCCAGCCATCCCCTTTCCACTCCCCTGGGCAGCCACAGGCCCTATGTTAAGTCATGCCTTTCACTGAGCTAGCAATGCCCGGGGGGGAAACCTGAAAGGAGCAATGGGGATAGCGGTGCAGGTAGGGGAAATGTATAGGGCAACAGTTCTCAAACTTTAACAACCCAAGAACCCCCATTTTGATTTTAAAATTTTCATGGACCCCCAAGCTCCCTGCTCACCCCAGGCCCCGCCCCCACTCCACCCCTTCCCCCAAGGCCCCACCCCCACACTGCCTCTTCCTGCCCCCATTCCCCCGTGTCCCTCCTCTTCCCCGCCTCTTTCCATCCCCTCCCCGAGCGCGCCCCATCCCCACTCCTCCCCCTCCCTCCTAGCACCTCCTGCATGCCGCTGAACAGCTGTTCTGTGACATGCAAGAGGCACTGGGAGGGAGGGGGTGGAGTTGAGGGAGGGGGAAAAGTTGATCAGCAGGGCCGGCGGACCCCCTGGAGTACCCTGGAGGACCTCCAAGGGTCCGTGGACCCCAGTTTGAGAAATGCTGGTGTAGGGAGGTAACTGGCTACTACATTGCTGGCTGCATCAGAAATTCCTCAGCAGACAGATGGCTAGGAGCTTAATTCTGATAGTGGGGACCTAGAAGGGAGAGTTTAGAGTGGGGAGGATAAGGGTAGCTTGTGCTGTAATTTCCCAGCAACATGTGACCTTGGGAAATGGCTGGGAGGCCAGCACTATGATGGGTGCATGGAGGGGAGGCGGTGACCATGTTGGGTTTGTGGGGGAAGCCGTGCTGTTGTGTCTTGTTGCTCAGTTCTTCAGCTCCCTTTCAATGGCTCACTGAGGCCTTCATATCTGTCTCCAAAGCCCGCAGGTGCCAAGAGGTTTGTATGGTTCTTTGCTCCTCCGAAAAAGAAGTGGCAACTCCGTCTTAAGTTTTTCTGTCATCCTTCCTCTGTGCCTTATCCGTGCTGTCAGCGGGGTATTTGGAAATGGTGTGAGAGAATGGCAGACTGTGGGTTATAGCCAAGGGAATTGCGGGGGTTTGACCCCAACCTCATGAAATCTTTCATTTTCCACAACAGGCCATTTTTCAACAACAATCCTCCCCACGTTTAAAAAAAAAAAAATCAATCAGCTGCACTTCTAAAGAGGTAGCAGTGGACCAGAGCGAGACAATGCTGCATTTCATGGAACAGGCTGCCAGCCACAGCATCCGTAGCTCTGGTCCTCCATGCCTATCTGCCAAACCTGCAAATGTCTTTTAAGTTTAACCTTAACTCTACATTTCCTGGCTTTGTTCATAGCTGTTTTTTTATTGCTGCAAGGTTCTTATAAGGATTTTTTACCCTTAAATTACCAGCATGTCTTCTCAATCACAACGTCACCCGAGTTTTTTTTTTTTTGGACTGGGAAGAGAAGCTAAGGGTGGGAAACACCTGTTAGATCATCCAGTTCTGGGGGTCTCAACCTTTTCCTTTCTGAGCCCCTCCACCCCGTGCTATAGACACTCCACAGCCCACAAGTGCCACAACAACTGTTTTCTGCATGGAAAAGCCAGGGCTAGCGTGAAGGGGTAGCAAGCAGGGCAATTGCCCAGGGCCTCATGCCACAGAGCACCCCAGGAAGCTAAGTTGCTCAGGCTTCTTCTTCAGCCCCAGGTGGCGGGCTCAGGACTCTGGGCTTCAGCCCTGCACAGCAGGGCTTAGGCTTTCTGCCCTGGGCCTTAGCGAGTCTAACACTGGTCCTGCTTGGCGGACCCCCTAAAACCTGCTCGTGGCCTCCCAGGTGCCCCAGACTCCTTGTTGAGAACCACTGATCCAGTTCATTTCCCTGGCAATGCAGGATTGTCCCTTGCAGTGCAACAAAACACACCCAGCACTCCTAGTGCGATGGAATAGGTGACGTAGGTCTGGCTTAGGCACAGGTCTTGTATCAGGATATCTGGGCCAGTTAGGGACGTGATAGTTTGTTGAAATACTTATACCAGTAGCACCCCTAATGTGGATGCAATAATCGTGGTATAAATGTGCCTTATATTGGTAAAGCTTATTTCCTTCTTGTATGCAAATAAGCTATACCGATACAAGACCTTTTATACCAGTTTAATTGCATTCACATTAGAGGGATTGTAAATGCTTTAACAGCACCAGTATTGACCAGTCCTCTGTAGGTCTTTTCCATCTCCAATTTCTAGAAGGCCAATCTTGAAGTCTTTACTCAGCGGAGAAACTCCCATGACCTGTAAAAGGGATCTTGAGTCTGTTGGGGATCTGAGCCTATGATTCTGGTTCACTCCCTGATGCATTTGCTACCACTGATACATGTAAGGAACCTCTCAGCAGCTATTAGAATAACTCAATGGGTGATGATTGCTGCTGGGCTGGATTAAAAAGGCCAACCACAGTGAGACACAATAAAACTACTGCTGCTCCTCACAAACTGCTGGCAGGACAGAGGGGTACCTCCCTTTTTGTGCTCGAGCTGTGTGTCACTATCTTTCATCGCTTGGCTTCCCCCGGCCCTCTGCCTGTCAACACATGTTCAAGGAGGAGGAGAATCAGACCGAAGTCAATTGCTGTGTTTCCTCTCCTGCAATGCCAATTGGTTATACACACCCCCTCCTGAGCCAAGCATCGGCCATCTCTCCGGATGCTTGGTGAATTGTTGAGGCATGGAAGCTGTAGTTAAAAATAAAGTTATGTTTTCTAATAGTTCAAATATATAGATCTAAAAAAAAAAAAAGCCCACCAACCGCAGTTAAAATGACTTGGCAGGCTATATCGGCATTTGCATGTCAGCTGATTTATTGGATACACGGGGTTTTCGTGCCGCACTGAGAGCCTGATACACTAACCTGTGCTATTTATCCACAGAATAGGTGCAGCAAGAGCAACAGAGTTGCAGGCTTCTCCCATGCTGCCCACTGGCAGTGTACCCCAACACTGCTCTAGCAGGACCATCCCCTGGGGAAATATTGTACTGCAGTCTCCATGCCCACCTAATCGCTGGTCTCATTGCTGAGACTGGTGGACAGAGTTACTAATTACTGCCAATTATGTGTTGCGGACACTAGGAACTGGACTGAAACCACCAACTCATCTCACAAAGGTAAAAGAAGGCTGGTCGAACAAGTGGACATTGTATGGACATTGAGTACGTAGAAATTGCAACAACAACCACAACAAAAGAATGTTCAGTTTTCAAGTCAAGCACTCAAAATTTAGGAAATACCAGACTTAAGGTTGCCCTTGTGTGTATGCATTAGGATACAGTTTTTAATTACATGATCACATACTATTTTTCCCACAGGTCCACTGCCTCATTTGCAGGATGGATGGGACTCACTGATTGTGAGCAGTTGTTTTATTCTCTTTGGATGGCCTAATTTACTGCACACGTTTCAAGATTATAAGCAACTGAAAACAGGGTCTTTTAATGGAAAGTGTTAAACAACCTTAATATTAGGTGGTGCTTTCAGCTCGCCCTATACTATATAAATATATATGAATATAAGAAAACTTTGTTTTCAGTCATTACCATTCTGGACTGGACTTGGAGGGTACCTCCCTTTTTTTGCTTGAACTGTGCAGATCACTATCTTTCATCACTTGGCTCCCATTGGCTCTCTCAGGAGATAAGAGGCTTTGTATTACATTACCAATTCTTGGAGCCAACTAGTCCCTCTTCTTGAAATGGTTGTACCATTTTCTAAAACAGTGCTGCAGGGAGCATTGCTGTGTTGGTGTCGAGATATTTGCGAGGAAGGGGCAAAACCAGAAGCAGTTTTGGTTTTGCATAACCAAACCCAGAGGTTGTTTGGGTCCATGTCCCATTCTGGCTAAAGTCCTAAAGTTTGGGGGCAGAGGTAAGGAAATTGGATGGAGTGAAATATTCACTCTAAACCCACTGTAACAGAACTTTCGGTTCATTCACAAAACTCAATCCCTGCTCAAGAGCGTTTTGAGAACATGTGCTGAAGTTTACCACAGACAGCTGGTAAGCTGGTGACCCTACATCTCCCAGGTGGTTCCCTTGCTCTTCTTCCATGGCTGTTTCTTCCCCAGAAAACAAACCTCGAACCTCTCTGAAGATAAGGTAAGAGGATGTCTGATTTAAGAGGATGTAGGTCCAGACAAGTGATGGGGAATTAGGGGAGCAGTGGGAGGCTAGCGCCCTTGCAATCAGAAGAGGGTCAGAGACTAGAGTGGGACCCTCAGAGGCTGCAGCAGCTTCTGTGGCATCAGAGATCAGTTAGAACTACTGGGGCCCCTCTTCCCAGCATGGAGATGGCTCCCCCATCCCACCTGAACTGGGTCTCAGTAGCTCCCATCACTCTCCCTCCTAGTCCTCCACCCCCCCCCCCATTCACAGCAAATTTCTACCCACACCCGCCATGACTACAGACTTAGTTTGGAAGGGGCGGCACTTGGAAAGGCAGGGAAAGGCTATCTATGGGGTTCCCCTTTAGAGTCAAGCTCAAGCCTCCAAGTAAAACTGCAGGAGTGGGTACCAAATTACAGAGTTAAGTTAATGAGCTCAGTCCTACAGGGTGGCACAGCCTGGTTCTGTTTAACATAGAGATGAGCTAAGCCGGCAGTGGTTAGCTTAACAGAGCCTCAGTGGATAAGTTTTCATTTGAGCTGATTCATTCAAGTCAGTCCTATTTAATTTGACCCCCTCCCTTCAGCATTCAGAGAAGTGAGTCTCACTTAAAATGTAGGTTCGTATTGCTACAGACCTCAGAGGTGTGAACAATCCACACCTGTCAGCACCAGAGCTGTGCCAGCCTAATGCCTGATGTGGACACAGCTAGGTCAATGGAAGAATGCTTCTACCATCCCAGCTACCATCATTCGGGAGGTGGTGTTTCTACAGCGACAAAAAAAACCCTTCCAGTGGGGCCGTGTCTACACTATAGTGTTATGCTGGCATAGATATGCCATTGTAGCTATGCTGCTATAGTCCCCGTAGGATAGACATGGCCTGTCTGCAGAATGTGCCTGTTCCACTCCCTACAGAACAATGCCAGTGTCTCCGACAGTCTTTGAGTGCTAGATTTTCAAATGAGTCAGGCATATACATGCACATACAAAATATAAATGCAACTGCATGCCTAGTTCGCCTGAGTGATTGCACAGGCAAGCCAGATAGCTGCTAAAGCACAGGGACAACAAGGCTCAGTTCTTCTAAGTAGCTCCTTGATCTGTGCACATAACTGGAGAAAGTATGCGTGCAAGTTAGTCAATTGGGCGTGCATTTTCATACCCAACCCATTTGACAATCTAGCTCTGAGCCTTGACTTTTCATAGATCAGGACCTAAATGGCACCCAGAAAATATGCTCACTTATGTACACAAACAGGGAACTACACATACATCCAAATGCTTGTGCTTGTGAGTACGCATGTATCCATGCTGTGTGTGCACAAGTGACTGGGCACATGGCATGCGTAGAGTTTGCAGCTGCATCTTATTTTTTAAACTAGCCTGTCGCATTCACTGAACGTTTTCAATGGCAATAAAGCACAGGGGGAAGGGAGAAGAAAGAAATCATAATTGGTGAATAAAATACGTTCTCCTTGTATTGGCAGGAGTCTGCAGGCAAGAGGATGCATGCCCATGAAGAATCATCTGCATAAAGAAAGGTCCCCTGGTGAGCCAACTTTACAAGAGCTGGCATGAGTGTGTGTCTGAGCTAGAGACCTGTCAGTCCAGCTTTCAAGCACTGTCACAGCTGCGACGTAATGGGGCAGACAGGCTGAGGCGTTCTTCGAGCTGAGCGAACTGGGAGGCACAGCCTGGTGTGTTAAGCATTAGTGGGATCTCTGTCCGAAGAACCCAATGAAGACGTCACCCAGGAATATTGTGGCTGGCTATTTAATCTGACAGAGAACAAGAAGCTCATCCTCATGACAGGCACTTACACAAACTGCTCCAATTCAGGACATTTAGGGGGTTTTTGCTAACAAAAGCCACTGTTCCCTTTGCATTTCCATTACTGTCATGACTGAGACGATGCTCCATGGGCATGAGGGACACTAACCGGCACCTTTGGCTCTGCTGCTGCCTAGACTGTGCAAAAGTTTTGAGGGTGGTAAACTGGTATGGAGGGATTGCTTTCTATGGGTTAGGCTGGCAAACAGAGGGCTAGGACTCCTGGGTTCTGTCCCTGGCTTTAATCTTATTGCTCATTTTACTCATGGCTGCCTGAGTTTCTCCATCTGTAGATTGGGAATGAAAACATTTAGATACCTCAGAACGTCTTGTGAAACTTAATCAATGTTGATAAAGTGCCTTGGATACACTGGGTTTTTTTCATTTTATTTTTTATTTTTATTTTTAATTTTATTTGTTTTTTTTTATTTTTTTTCTGATTTATTTATTTTATTTTTATTATTAATTTTTTTATTACACCCTCTTCAACATACTAAAATATCACAGTGTATGTCCCCTCTTTGTCCAGCAGCAGCTTGCCCCAGAAAGGGGTGGTTTTTTTGCAGGCCATTCTGGGAGAAACCTTTGCCAGAGGCACGGTGATCAAGAATGCCCATGTCTATCAGTAGACCGGGCCCTACATCCATTCTGCATACCACTGGAGCTGGGTCATTATTGTTATTATTTACATTTCTCCTGGAGACCCAGAACAAGGATCAGGGCCCCCATTGTGCTAGGTGCTGTACAAATGAGTACTAAAAAGATTGTTCCTACCCCAGAGAGCAAGAACAAGGGAGCGAGGGCGCTGTTACAGAGACAGATGAATAGAAATATTTATGAGTAAGAACTTTTGACATCAAAGTGCTGCAGCAGTGAATTATTTTAGAACTCACTACCTCAAGGGGTTTGGACTTCCTTGCCTTGCAGTCAGCTAAAGATGCTGATGCGAATTTAGTAAGAATTAAACATATTCTCTCAACTACTGACATTTCACTTAAACTGCCTTAAGTAGGATTTCTTCCCCCCTCCCACCAACTTCCTCAGGCTGCATGATTTGTGATGGAACAGAAAAAAACCCAGAAGGTTCCAGTTAAACATACTAACATAGCTGTCAGTCGGCTGTCACCCTGGCAAAAGCTTTGTTGATGCATATTGAAATGTCTCAGCGAGTGATCAAAAGTTTTCCTGTATTGTCATGGAAATAAAAAGGAAACTGGATCTCAACAAGACAAAATCTTGCATCTCTTTGTCCTATTGTCATCATCATGATGACACAGTACCAACATTCTCCAGTGAAAATGAATGACACATTTCCAGTGCTATCCTGTCTAGCACCTGAGGTAGAAAGGCATGAACTATTCCCTTAGCCCTGTACCTCTTCACTTGCATAAAGCTTGAATAATGAGCTTGGGTACCTCAGTGTTGCCAACTCTCACAAGTTTCCCAAGATATCTGGTGGTTTTCATGCATCCCCACTTCTTGGAGTCATGTTATTTTGTGAGAATGTCAATTTTCATTTAAAAATAAAATACATTTCTGGCCTTTTGTGGTTGCAGAGAAACGCAAATCAAATAAAATGTAGGGTTTTTTTTTATTTTTAAATCTTACATTTTTTTTGGAGCCAGACTCATGATGTTTGAATGGTTGAGGTTGGTATGACTGCAAATACCAGTCACCTCCTTCTTGCACTGAGCACTCCAATTAAATTCACCCTGGGCCAAGGGCCAGCACAAAGTCTATGCACTCAAGATAGCATTCAAGTAAGTGGGACTTAAGTGCTGCATAGACTTCATGATGGCTTTTTGCACAGGGATGAATTTCACCCTCCATAGACATTTTATTCTCTTGACCATTCTTTCCCCACTCATGATATGTATTTTCCATCTGCCCTTGTTCTTTGACTTTTCTGACCTACCTCTGCTGTTTAAAAATGTTTAAGGGTACGTCTACACTATGAAATTAGGTCGAATTTATAGAAGTCAGTTTTGTAGAAAGCGTTTTTATACAGTCGATTGTGTGTGTCTCCACAAAAATGCTCTAAGTGCATGTAGTCGGCGGAGTGTGTCCACAGTACCGAGGTAACCATCGACTTCTGGAGCGTTGCACTGTGGGTGGCTATCCCACAGTTCCCGCAGTCTCTGCCGCCCATTTGAATTCTGGGTAGAAATCCCAGTGCCTGATGGGTCTAAAACATTGTTGCGGGTGGTTCTGGGTACATATCATCAGGCCCCCCCTTCCCTCCCTCCCTCCATGAAAGCAAGGGCAGACAATTGTTTTGCGCCTTTTTTCTTGAGTTACCTGTGCAGACGCCATACCACAGCAAGCATGGAGCCCACTCAGCTAACTGTCACCGTATGTCTCCTGGGTGCTGGCAGACGTGGTACTGCATTGCTACACAGCAGCAGTTTATTGCCTTTTGGCAGCAGACAGTGCAGTATGACTGGTAGCCGTCATCGACGTAGTCCTGGGTGCTCTTTTAACCGGGAGCCTGGGCAAACATGGGAGTGACTGAGCCAGGTCATTTCCCTTGTTTCATCTCGTGGCAATTGAGTCCTACCGGCAGTGCACTGTCTTTTAACCTGTGGCTAGCAGAAGATGATGGCTAGTCGTCATACTGCACCATCTTCTGCCGAGCACCCGGGTGTTGACGATGGCTAGCGGTCGTACTGCACAGTCTGCTGCCAGCAAGATGTATAAAGATAGGTGAAGTGGCTCAAAACAAGAAATAGACCAGATTTGTTTTGTATTCATTTTCTCCTCCCTCCCTCCCTCTGTGAAATCAATGGCCTGCTAAACCCAGTTTTGAGTTCTATCTTGAGGTTTTGAGTTCTATCCTTGAGGGGGCCATTCAGTTTCTCGCAAAGCCACCCCCTTTGTTGATTTTAATTCCCTGTAAGCCAACCCGTAAGCCATGTTGTCAGTCACCCCTCCCTCCATCAGGGCAACGGCAGACAATCGTTCCGCACCTTTCTTCTGTGGAGACGCCATACCACGGCAAGCATGGAGCCCGCTCAGATCACTTTGGCAATTAGGAGCACATTAAACACCACACGCATTATCCAGCAGTATATGCAGCACCAGAACCTGGCAAAGCGATACTGGGCAAGTAGGTGACGTCAGCGCGGTGACGTGAGTGATGAGGACATGGACACAGACTTCTCTCAAAGCATGGGCCCTGGCAATTTGGACATCATGGTGGTAATGGGGCAGGTTCATGTGTGGAACGCTGATTCTGGGCCCGGGAAACAAGCACAGACTGGTGGGACCACATAGTGTTGCAGGCCTGGGATGATTCCCAGTGGCTGAGAAACTTTCGCATGCGTAAGGGCACTTTCATGGAACTTTGTGACTTGCTTTCCCCTGCCCTGAGGTGCCAGAATACCAAGATGAGAGCAGCCCTCACAGTTGAGAAGTGAGTGGCAATAGCCCTGTGGAAGCTTGCAACACCAGACAGCTACCGGTCAGTCGGGAATCAATTTGGAGTGGGCAAATCTACTGTGGGGGCTGCTGTGATGCAAGTAGCCAACACAATCAAAGATCTGCTGATATCAAGGGTAATGACCCTGGGAAATGTGCAGGTCATAGTGGATAGCTTTGCTGCAATGGGATTCCCTAACTGTGGTGGGGCCATAGACGGAACCCATCTCCCTATCTTGGCACCGGAGCACCAAGCTGGCGAGTACATAAACCGCAAGGGGTACTTTTCCATGGTGCTGCAAGCACTGGTGGATCACAAGGGACATTTCACCAACATCAACGTGGGATGGCCGGGAAAGGTACATGACACTCTCATCTTCAGGAACTCTGGTCTGTTTCAAAAGCTGCAGGAAGGGACTTTATTCCCAGACCAGAAAATAACCGTTGGGGATTTTGAAATGCCTATAGTTATCCTTGGGGACCCAGCCTACCCCTTAATGCCATGGCTCATGAAGCCATACACTGGCAGCCTGGACAGTAGTCAGGAGCTGTCCAACTACAGGCTGAGCAAGTGCAGAATGGTGGTAGAATGTGGACATTTAAAAGTGCGCTGGCGCAGTTTACTGACTCGGTTAGACCTCAGCGAAACCAATATTCCCACTGTTATTACTGCTTGCTGTGCGCTCCACAATATCTGTGAGAGTAAGGGGGAGACGCTTATGGTGTGGTGGGAGGTTGAGTGGGGTGGGAGGTTGAGGCAAATCACCTGGCTGCTGGTTACACACAGCCAGACACCAGGGTGGTTAGAAGAGCACAGGAGGGTGCGGTGCGCATCAGAGAAGCTTTGAAAACCAGTTTCATGACTGGACAGGCTACGGTGTGAAAGTTCTGTTTGTTTCTCCTTGATGAAACCCCCCGCCCCTTGGTTCACTCTACTTCCCTGTAAGCTAACCACCCTCCCCTCCTCCCTTCGATCACCACTTGCAGAGGCAATAAAGTCATTGTTGCTTCACATTCATGCATTCTTTATTAATTCATCACACAAATAGGGGGATAACTACAAGGTAGCCCAGGAGGGGTGGTGGAGGAGAGAAGCACCAGGAGGGGTGGTGGAGGAGGGAAGGACAAGGCCACTCAGCACTTTAAAAGTTTAAAACTTTAAAACTTATTGAATGCCAGCCTTCTGTTGCTTGGGCAATCCTCTTGGGTGGAGTGGCTGGGTGGCCGGAGGCCCCCCCACCGCGTTCTTGGGTGTCTGGGTGGGGAGGCTATGGAACTTGGGGAGGAGGGCGGTTGGTTACACAGGGGCTGTAGCGGCGGTCTGTGCTCCTGCTGCCTTTCCTGCAGCTCAACCATATGCTGGAGCATATTGGTTTGATTCTCCAGCAGCCTCAACATTGAATTCTGCCTCCTCTCATCATGCTGCCGCCACCTTTCAGCTTCAGCCCTCTCTTCAGCACGCCACTTACTCTCTTCAGCCCGCCACCTCTCCTCCCGGTCATTTTGTGCTTTCCTGCACTCTGACATTGTCTGCCTCCATGCATTCATCTGTGCTCTGTCAGTGTGGGAGGACAGCATGAGCTCAGAGAACATTTCATCACGAGTGCATTTTTTTCACCTTCTAATCTTCGCTAGCCTCTGGGAAGGAGAAGATCCTGTGATCCTTGAAACACATGCAGCTGGTGGAGAGAAAAAAAGGGACAGTGGTATTTAAAAAGACACATTTTATAAAACACTGGCTACACTCTTTCAGGGTAAACCTTGCTGTTACCATTACATACATAGCACATGTGCTTTCGTTACGAGGTCGCATTTTGCCTCCCCCCACCACATGGCTAGTCCCTCCCCCCTTCCCCCTCCCCGTGGCTAACAGCGGGGATCATTTCTGTTCAGCCACAGGCAAACAGCCCAGCAGGAATGGGCACCTCTGAATGTCCCCTTAAGAAAAGCACCCCCTATTTCAACCAGGTGACCATGAATGATATCACTCTCCTGAGGATAACACAGAGAGATAAAGAACGGATGTTGTTTGAACACCAGCAAACATACACTGCAATGCTTTGTTCTACAATGATTCCTGAGTACGTGCTACTGGCCTGGTGTGGTAAAGTGTCCTACCATGGTTGATGGAATAAGGTTGCCCTCCCCAGAAACCTTTTGCAAAGGCTTTGGGAGTATATCCAGGAGAGCCACAAATGCCAGGGCAAATTAATCATTAAACATGCTTGCTTTTAAACCATGTATAGTATTTTAAAAGGTACACTCACCAGAGGTCCCTTCTCCGCCTGGCGGGTCCGGGAGGCAGCCTTGGGTGGGTTCGGGGGGTACTGGCTCCAGGTCCAGGGTGAGAAACAGTGCCTGGCTGTCGGGAAAAATGGTTTCTCCACTTGCTTGCTGTGAGCTATCTACAACCTCATCATCATCATCTTCCTCGTCCCCAAAACCTGCTTCCGTGTTGCCTCCATCTCCCTTGAAGGAGTCAAACAACATGGCTGGGGTAGTGGTGGCTGAACCCCCTAAAATGGCATGCAGCTCATCACAGAAGCGGCATGTTTGGGGCTCTGACCCGGAGCGGCCGTTCGCCTCTCTGGTTTTCTGGTAGGCTTGCCTCAGCTCCTTAAGTTTCACGCGGCACTGCTTCAGGTCCCTGTTATGGCCTCTGTCCTTCATGCCCTGGGAGATTTTGACAAATGTTTTGGCATTTCGAAAACTGGAACAGAGTTCTGATAGCACGGATTCCTCTCTCCATACAGCAATCAGATCCCGTACCTCCTGTTCAGTCCATGCTGGAGCTCTTTCGCAATTCTGGGACTCCATCATGGTCACCTCTGCTGATGAGCTCTGCATGGTCACCTGCAGCTTGCCACGCTGGCCAAACAGGAAATTGAAATTCAAAAGTTCGCGGGCCTTTTCCTGTCTACCTGGCCAGTGCATCTGAGTTGAGAGTCCTGTCCAGAGCAGTCACAATGGAGCACTGTGGGATAGCTCCCGGAGGCCAATACCATCTAATTGCGTCCACAGTACCCCAAATTCGACCCAGCAAGGCCTATTTCAGCACTAATCCCCTTGTCGGGGGTGGGGTAAGGAAATTGATTTAAAGAGCCCTTTAAGTCGAAAAAAAGGGCTTCGTCGTGTGGACGGGTGCAGGGTTAAATTGATTTAACGCTGCTAAATTCAACCTCAACTCCTAGTGTAGACCAGGGCTAAGATTTTCTCCTTCTTAGCATTTCAGCCTGCACTTATCCTTGGTGACAAACATTGAGTGATAACTCAGGAGTGGGGATTTCTTATGGGAGAATCTATTAGAAGATGTTGTTTTCAGCTGTATCGTTCCCCAACAATGTCACACTCCAAGCAGACACTGCAGGGGTTTGTGCAGTAGCTACAGTCTGTGACGTGGTTTACCCTGTATTCAGCTTGAAAAAAGAAAGCTGTAATATTGCCAATGATTCCCCTTATCTGGCAAAAAAATACCAAAGCACAAAGAAAACAGCAAAGTCCTCTCCAAAGCTATCTTGCAATTGTTTATGTTTTCAGAGCAAATTACAGTGGTTAGATAAATAACCTGCACAGAATGACAGTGCATGGGCTAACATAAATTCTTATAAATATTCCAAGTACAATCAGCTGCCTCTCAGTAAGGCTGTTTGTGCCTTTTTACCCTGTGTTCCCTTGGTACAGAGCTGCTGTTCTTTGAAACCTGTCTCCCTTTGAAGTCTACTATATCTACCACATAACCTGTCTTTCCCCTTTTTATCTTGCACCTGGCTGTTTCATTCCAATTCCATCTCTCCTTAGAATGCCTTTATGGGAATGGGTATATTGCACTAACAATAGGGCGTGTGTATGTGTGTGAAGAAAAGCCATCAGCAGGAAGATGATATGGAATATGCTACAGAGAACGGTACTGCAAGTGTGTCACAATATATGCTTGTGGTAATATATTTCCTGTGATCTATGCAGAGGCAGACTGCAGAGAGAGAGGAGTTGAGACGGCATTGAATGCCCAGCTAGGCCACAGCTGAGGGGAAGTAGGTGGCCTAAGTAATCCCCTGAATGATGACGACGCCCAGCTGAGAAGCAACAGATAGGGCTAGGATAAAGCCAGGAAGCTGGCAATAGAAAGGGACTGCAGGGAAGTAGGCTGCCGTCACTCCCTGGGAGTAAGGAGGTGTGTTTGAAGCTACAGGGTTCAGTCGTCTGTAGTGACTCCCTGGGAAGAGGGAGTTTGAGTCGGTACACTGGGAGGCAGAAGCCATATGAAGGAGTCTAGAGAAAGAGCAACAGGGTCCAAGAGAAAGCACAGTTGCCATGTAGAGGGTCCTTGGACTGAAACCTGGAGTAGAGGGTGGGTCCAGTTTCCCCTACCAGCCACTGGGGATGTGGCACCAGTGGTGAGCTGGAGCCGGTTCGCACCAGTTCGCTGGAACCGGTTGTTAAATTTAGAAGCCCTTTGAGAACTGGTTGGTTCTAAAAGGGCTTCTAAATTTAACAACCAGCCAAAAGTGGTGCCTTAGGCGCCGACTCCGTGGGTGCTCGGGGCTCCACTTTTGATGTGATCAGTGGGGGGAGCGGCCACCCCCGCGTTCCCCCCCTAGCTACACTCCCCCGCCCCTAGGAGCCAGAGGGACCGGCTGAGAGCCGCCCCAGGTAAGAACCTCCGAGACTCCCCACCTCACCCCCCGGCAGGTCCCTCTGGCTCTTAGGGGCGGGATGGGCACCCACTACAGTGGCCCGCGAGACCCTCCTGCCTGGTTCCAGGGGCAGTCAGGGGACAGGGGAGGGGGGTGGATGGGGCAGGGCTCCCTGGGGGTGCCATGACCCCCTCGTGGGGTGAGAAGGGAACCTGTTGTTAAGATTTTGGCAGCTCATCACTGTGTGGCACCATTCGGGCAGTGCATGAGAAGACTGCCTGAGATCATTGGTACAGAAAGACTTTGATACCCTAGAAGGTGAAGACAATAGTGACCTGGCCAGAGGGCCAAACCTGGAAGACAGAGCATCCTGAGGGGCAGGGAGTGTTAGAGAGACAGCAAGGTGTGCAGCACACAGCAGAAGAGAGTGTCAGGCCTGAGTGGAGCTAATCCCCGAGCGTGGCCACAAGGATGAGCCCCTAGCGATGAATAAGGTGCCCTGTGACAGGCATGCACAAGCAGAATCCCTGAGCTAGCGCAGTGTACATGAACTGCTCCCTCCATTCACCTCAGGTGTCCTTAGAAACAAGGCCATGCCCCACCACTCAGCAGGCCCTGCCCCACAAAATAGGCCAGCTCACCAGGGGGAAACAGGCTGCAACATCCTAAAGGATGGTCCAGTCTCCACCTGCCCCTGCCCCCAGGTGTTTTAGGGAGGGAATGTGCCTCCCTCAGACACAACCAGCACTTGAGCTTCCCTGCGCCATGCAGCTCCTTGCTGACATTGGCACAGGGCTGTGCCTATTTGGCACAATCTAGCCCAGCGCAGATATAGCTGGGTGAAATACAGATTTCTCTTACAGCAGTGTGAATCTGGAGAAACACCGTCAACCCCAACAGTGAGAGCCTAGGCTGACACCCGTGTCATAGTAAAACCAGTTCATCCATCATTCCGGTGTCACTAGGTAATTGGCATGCACTCTCGCTCATACTCACACACCTCAGGAGGGAAGCTTATGTCTTATTATTCCCTTTTTTACAGACTGTTGGAAACAGAGTCAGAGAGGTTAAGTGATTTGACAAAGGTCATGCAGTGAGGTAGTAGCAGAACACAAGAGATCTTGCTTCCTAATCCTGTGTTCATCCTGCATCTAGTCCACACTCCCCATGCCTCCAGTCCT
Organism: Natator depressus; assembly: GCF_965152275.1. Classification (NCBI taxonomy): domain Eukaryota; kingdom Metazoa; phylum Chordata; order Testudines; family Cheloniidae; genus Natator; species Natator depressus. The sequence continues at coordinate 27,280,526 of NC_134246.1, forward strand.
TTCTTCCTCCATCTTCTCCCCACCTCTTTTTCCTTTGTTTTCACATTTATGTTGCACATAGTGTGAAGGAATGATTTTATACCATGCATGTTGGTAGCGTCTCTCAATAGAAACCTGTAGCTTGCCACAACAAGGTAGATTGATGAATTTTCTTTGAGAGGGTTTAATGCCAAGTAGGGACCCTAATCTAAAAACCTTACTTATTCATGTGAATATGGCCTGCACATGTGAGAACTATTGGTGTAAATAGGGGTATGCTGTGTGGGGCTTATGAATTGTTGCCAATAAATTAACCTTAAATTTTTAACAGGGAGGGTTAAAAACCACTGGAACAATTTTCAAGATTTGTGGAGGATTCTCCATCACTAACAACTTTAAAATCAAAATTGGATGTTTGTTTCTAAAAAGATCTGCTCTATGAATTATTTTGGGGAAGTTCTCTGGCCTGTGTTATACAGGAGGTCAGACTAGTTGATCACAATGTTACCTTCTGGCCTTGGAATCTATGAATCTATGCATTTTCTCATATAACAATCTCAGGATTAAGGCTTACGTGCTCAGTTCCTGCTAGAATCTTTAGTAGCATGCTTCAGAGGTGGGTGATATCCTTATTTTGATATCCTTATTCTCTGTCACTGCCAAGGGAGAGTAAAGAAACAAGCCATCAGATAAGGGAAGAACAAAGACATGCATTTGTTGACAGCCATACCAGAATTGTTGACAAAGTATTTCTAGGCCTAACAATTAAATAGTCTTTGTCAACACAAGGCTCTAGGTGCCTTATTGATTTAAGCTCAATAAAGCCAGATGCCGGATCTACTGACTAGTCAATAATTAGACTGCACTAATAATTAGAAAGAACTTACACAAGGACTTCTACCACATATCTATCTACTTAATGGAAATGTGGACTTATTATGTGTATGAAATTGCTCTAAGGAATGTCTGTTGCTTATAGTGGTACATAGGCCACCCTTTTAGTACAAAAGTATCTTGCAGATGATATATTTCATGTTTTCATCCCCAGATTTGAAAGTTTGTCCCTTGCCACCCACTTTTTCAAAACACTTGACTGAGGAGCAAACATCTGACCTTTGCCTCTGGCCATATTTTTTTCCTGTGATGTCCCAGGGTATTCTAGCACACTGAATCACTCAGCTCTCCTCGGATACCATCTGCTTCCATATGATCTTTTCACAATGTACAGTACTGCTGCTGATTTTTAACTTGAACTGCCTCTTTTTTCAGCAAGGTAATTGCTGTGCATTAGCTGCCATAGGCCACACAACCTGCACTTGCTAATCTGGGCCTATTACCAGATCAGAGTGACATTTTAGTGGCCAGATGCAATTTTTAAATGAAAATATGTTCTACAGCGTGGAATTCCCAAGACTCCTCTGACAAAGAAAACAATATGAATACAACCTCATTAAAGACGAATGCACAATTCCAGGCATCGACAAACTTCCAACTAGCTCCTAGTAGGCCACAGGGGATAAGTTTCTGGAACACTATACAGGCTTTTTGAGTGCCAAACTTGCCAAACTGCTGTTTAACCAAGGAAGCAAATGGGAAGGCCATCTGCGTCAGAATGACATTCCTCATAGTCCTGCCTCTCGTGCCAGTGTGTTGTGTTTAAACTCTTCTTTTGGCACATGCCCAAGAGACATAAATATTTGTTTAATGTATACCCATACACGCTGAGCCAAAATAACCATGTCTCATGTTTCTTAGGGAGCAAGTAACATCTCCGTGCTCTTTACCAACAGTCAAAGAAGAGGAGTGTGACCCTTCTCCCATATCTCTGGCCATGTCCATTAGAAGAAAGCTTCAAGCAAGAGGCTAGGAAGACACCCTTACCAACCTGGTCTCTGCTGTCTAGATTATTTTTATGTCCCTTATTACCATAGCATCTGACCAGCTTGCCATCTTGAATGTATTTGTCCTCACAACACCAGTGTTGTGAAGTAGCACAGTGCAATTATCCCCATTGTAGAGATGGGGAATTGAGGCACAGAGAGGCTATATGACTTGCCCAAGGTCACATAGAAAATCTGAGGCAGAGCAAGAAACTGAGTGCCAATCTCCCACATCTCAGGTTAGCACCCAAATCCCCACCAGACTTTCCTTCTCTCTCTTCCTTCCTGTCCCTTTTCCTTTGTTTCTTTTTCTCCCTACCTTATCCAACAATTTTCACTCTTCCAAAGTTTGCTCAGCTCAAGCAAATTATTCTATTCTTGTTCTCATAGCATGCTTATTATGTTAGTCCTAAACATAATTAGATATTGTTTAGACCTCTGTTCTTCAAAGCTAAGTTGAGATGTGCTTCTTTTCTAGATTCTCTTATTTATGCATTGTGGGCCCAGTATAGCACAGAACTTAGCCTGTGCTTAAAGTTATGCACATGCATCTGTGCTTTGCTAGATCGAAGGACAGAAGCACATTGCAATTATGTCCAAAGTTCCTAATGAGGCTGGACCCCCGTTATTAAAATACATAAGCTAGCTTAATACAGGGAGGACCATTAAATCGTGTCTTGCCTCCAAACTTCCCTGGTCATCTTTGGCCTCTTTGCAGAGAAGGCCAACAAGGCACCTGTGTCTATCCACGACAGTCATGGTGATGGTTTAAGGAGTTGAACCTTGCCCACTAGGACCTGGCTTTAGACCACCTACCTACTGCTTACATGGAGTAATAAACTAATCTAGACAGCTGAGGAAATACAACCACTGTGGAGGGGCAATTGCTGAGTGTGCCTTGGCACCCACAAAGTGTATGAGGAAATGGCTCCCGGGGAAGGAGTTCCACTTCTCAGAATTGATTAAGAGTAAACATGGCCCAGTTGAACAAAAATGTGAGGCCCCTAATCCTGCAAAGTGGCCGCTAGAAATTTGCAGGGGACTCTTCAGAGCACAGATCCCCACTCGTCTGATCCACCTTTAATCCAGCGTGGAGCCTGGCTAGATTGCAGCATTGGCACCCCTAAGCAAACTGAATGGATGCAGGCGGGCAGCTCTACAGCAGGACTCCCTGGACTCAGCCAGACTTGTTCTGGAGGAGTTCCAGCAGCCTCACTGCCATGGAGAGGGTACAGCACAAGCTCCCACGCGCTTGGCCAGCTCTGCTGTCTGGTTTATGTGCGGCTGTAGAGCTGGGGCTGGGCCTGCCCTCCTCTCATCTCTTCCTTAGGCAGCTTGTGTCCATGTGGAGGCTAGGAGGGAGCAGAGCCTCCTGTCCCCAGTCAAAATGTGGTCTCTTCATGTGCTGGGCCACAAGCAGCTCCGTGTGTTTCTACCACCCAGGAGTGCACCACCATGTGGCCCTTCCTATTCCAGCCCTGAATTTGGACCTGATCCAAGGCCCATTGCAGTCCATGAGAGCTGCTGCATTGATTTCAGTGGGCGGTGGATCAAGTCCTAAGAGCCCGTATCTCCACTCATTCACAGCAGTGGCTGCATAAGCATCCCTCCTTCCCAGGCCCTGCTAATGGCAAATTGCAAAATCTTGAAAGAGAGATCAAAAAAAAAAAAAAAAAAAGGCACCAGCCCAGCGCTCCTAAATGTAGATCTTTATCTTGTTGCTTTGCAAGGAGCTCTGAAATAAAAATAAAACAAGTGACTGATAATTAGCTCTAAAGACACACAAGCAATTGTGCTTTATCGTGTACAAGCGCTTTGATAATAGGCCAGGCTGTGTGCCATGAATTGCTAATTAATTCTTTTTTAGTAAAATGTTTTGCTTAATTAAAGGGTGCACTGATTTATAAACACACATCCCTAAATATTATTCACTCTGCGTCTGCTATGAGAAATGCAGGCTGTCTCCGCGTTGCAGCATGGCCCTTCAAATTATTTCATTACTCCCAGCTACGCTCCTTCAGCGCTGATTGTGACGGATTCCGAAATTATAAAGTCATAAATACAAAGGGAAAAGCCGGCAACACACACCTAAGGGGGTTTGCAAAATCCCCAAAAATATTTTAAACGATGACAACAGGCGAAAGAGGGAGGGAGGCAAAAGGAACTGTCGAGCCTGATTCCCTTTCTGCACATGCCAGTGTAAATCAGGAGCCAAGTCACAGAAAGCAATTTGATGTAAAAACAGAGTGAATGAGGAGCAAATCAAGCCCATTTTCTTTCCAAGATAACTGCTACTGGTTTTTTAACTATTTTTTCTCAGTGGCTGCTATTAAAGCCCTTTTCTCTTGCAAATGCACCTTCTGAAAAGACACCATCAATGCTGCTGCATGAGTGGACTAGCAGAGAGCACTGGGTGGGTGATGACTTTTGCCCTAATGCACTTTGCCTCCACTGAAGAGGGGGAAGAAGGGTTCTGCAGAAACTGAGTACCACATACAAGTCCTGAGGCAGCATCCGTGACTGGTAACATTTTGCATACTTGTTACATGTCTAATAGTAAGGGGTTTTCTTAAACAATGTTCTGATTTTAGGGGTGAAATCCTGGCCCAATTGAAATCAGTGACAAAACTCCCATTGACTTCAGTGGGGCCAGCATTTCACTCTCTATGACTTATAAGCCAAATGCTTGGTCTCAGTGCACAGCACAAGCGTGCTCAGGAAACCTCAGGAGATGGAGTAGAGGGAAAGAATCCCCATCCCCAGGCTGTGGAGTGGTAGCAGAAATAGTCTGGGGTAGTTACTGCAATCTGAGGGCTGCAGCAACCTTTGTGGCTGTTATTCTAACCCTCTTACCCACATCTGGGCAGGGGGAGGAGGGTGCTGGTGCATCAATATAGCTGTTATGTTCACCGCATACAAACACAGAAGTTAAAGAAAAACATGAAGTACTTTTGCTGGAAGGTAGAAATGTAACAGTACATTATATGTTAGAATTCAGAATGCTAACATACAAGAACTCAAAACCAGGGAGAGACAAAGCAGGCTGCTCCCAAAAAACAAAGTGCCACAACTCATCCCATTTTACTCTAGGCTGACTGATTGCAAACTCAGTCATCCCACAGTTTCATATAGAGCCCACTAGCCTGCAAGCAGGACTAGGAAACCCCTCCCTACAACTCTTGAAATGATAGCTTGCAATTCCAACACAGTCCTCAATACATCACAATAGTCACAGATGCACTGGCACTACCACACCCCTTCCCCAGCCACCCTGCTCACTGGTGCCCAGAGAGCTGTGCTTTGGAACACGTGGATGATGGTGTTCCGTGCATGGACTCCCTACATTCTGCCTTCCTCCTGTGCAGCAGACCCACCCCAGTTCTGCCAAAGCCAGAGAACCCCAATGGCAAGGGAGACCTTTTACTCCTCTGTTGTTTCCCTTTGAAGATTCCAGCTGCAACAAGAGGAATTCTGTGACTTTCTGTTTCCTCAGAAGCAATTATTAGCTTTCAGTCCCATTTACCTTATATTTTGTGTTGGCTTTGGTCCTGCTCCCTAAATACAATCAAGTTCATGAGGAGAATATGATCTAACATTCCACTCCAAATCCTGGAGGATATCTTTGTAAGCAACTGTAAGGCCTCCAGGCTTAGAGTGTAAATTCGTTCTTCCCCATCATACAGAGAACAGCCTAAATGCGTCTTTTTCCTTGTCTCTTCCTTCAGCTTCATTGTGGACATACCATGTGGTGTGTTGCTTGAGGCTAAGTCCCAGCTGTCAGTACTAGAGCTGTGTGAAATAGTCACACATGGACTTAGACTTAGGAGAAACTCACTGGGTTTCTGGCTTCACTGAAAACTTGAAATTCTGACTCAGGTGATTGGAAGGCTCTGAATGAAACCTGGGCTTGGTTTTGGACAAGCCTGGCCATTTTATGGGCTTGCATGGAAAACATGAAATTGGCTGATTGTAATAGTTTTGACATCAAGTTAGGCAAAATTTGGTGGTTTTGATGAAGTTTCCCACTGAGGTTTTGAGTTTGATGTAACCTGAAATGGAAAGAGAAACTTGTGGGCTGTGAATCCAGGTGGATCTAAACCAAAAGAAGTATTCACACAAACCCCAGTGAAGTGAATCTGTGGAGCTTAGTCCAGCTGTTGTCACTATGTGTTGTATTTAATAGACTTATAGCTATTAAAGTTAGAGGGGACCATTACAATAACCTAATCTGACCTGCTGTGTAACATAGGCCAAAGGATTTCACGCAGTAGTAATTCCTGCTTCAAGCTCAAAACTTCCATGTTGAGCTAGAGTTTTAGAAGACATCCCACCTCAGTTTAAAGACCTCAAATTATGAAGAATCCCCCACATCCTTAGCTAAGATGTTTCAATGGTTAATTACCCTGGCTGTTAAAAATGCACGCCTTATTTCTAGTCTGAATGTCTGTCTCCTACAGAGTAATTATGAATGCTGAGCATTGGATAACCAACACTTCTCTGAATGTATTTGCAGTTTGATAATATTTATCTGGTTACTTCACACACACAGCTAAATATAGAGAGAGTCAGATCCCTAGCTGGTGTAAATCAGAGCTGCTCTATTGAAGTCAGTGGAACTGTGCCAATTTATATCAACTCTGAATCTGACCCACCACTTAAACCCCCCCCAACTACATTAACTAAAAGTTACAGTTTCTTATGACTAACACACCCCGTCATTTAAAATGGGGGAATGAAAGGTTAAACTGCTTCAGATATTCATATTTAATCTGCTCTGATTACAATATTTAGATCACTTTTCAACATGGAGTCAAGGTTTCTCCCATGCAGACCTAAATACGACAGCATGAAACACCAGCAGTGTTTTAGGGTGGGAATTTCAAAAGCATCTTAAGGGATTTAGGCACCAACTCTTATCAGCTTTTGAAAAATCCCACCTTTAAACATTGTTGACATATGAAATGGCTGTTTCATTTTCACTGACATATTACAGACACTATTACTCGCTCCCATCTGCCCAGTTTAACACCTAAAATATGTAATCAAACATATATTAACAATTGCAGGAATCAAACACAGTGGTAATTTCACGGGAGGTCTTTTCAATGACTATGTAAGTAGGTTCAGAGAATCAGCCAGGGTGCTGGACTTGCTTTGAACAGATTTCTCATGCCCTGAGCATGAGCTCTGGCCTGGGCACTGGGTGTTCTGTAAGAAGCACTCAGTCTGCTGTTACCATCGTATTTAGATTCCTAAAATGGTTTAACTGTTCCTGAGCCACTGACTGCACTTTCCAGCCATGCTTGCCTGCCAGCACCTAGCCAGGAGAAAAGCAGGGCTCTCAGAAGTGTTAGCTGTGCAGACATGTTCTAATAAGACCAGTTGGGTCATATTCAGAATGACCTGGTGGGAAGGCCAGGGAATATGGGAGGTGTTAATGAGATTGCTCATTGTTTGCTTTATATAGTAGGACATTTTCTTTTCTTTTTTAACATTTTCCCCTATAAACATCTCCCCCTAGTGCCTTGCTCAAGAAGTTTTCACTGCATGTAACCTGGAGTCATTGACTCTTTACATCCCTGGGGATGTTGTGTATTGAAATTGTTCTGAGGCAGGGCGATACCTGCTGTGAGTATGTCTACAGCATGCAGTCAACCTGGGCTCTTGCCTCGATTTTAGACTTAATTCCCCTCACCCCACCCCACCCCCACCATATCTGCACAGAAAAACCTCTGACCCAGGTTTGAAGGTGTTTTAAGCCTGGGCTAGCTGGCCCCATGGTTAGAATCCAGGCTCTGCTTATACTTAGGCTGGGACCCACCCACTTTGCAGTGAGGACACAGACGAATCACACAAGTGCTGATAGTCCTCCAGTGCCTTCCCACAATTCCCCAGAAGGAGAGACAAGTTCTCCCCCAAGCTGGCACAATTGAGTGGGAAAGAATCCTGGAGCATCTCAACACAAAGAACTACCGGATATGCCCCTAGACATGAGCGAGTGCAGAAACAGTAAAGACATAGGGCTTTCCAGTGGTGACACTCATACCCAGGCCAGGCAATCCCAGGCATTCAGGCCCGGGTGCCAATCACCTGGGTTAACTGCGAAGTGTAGCCATAGCATGTGTGTGTAACCCACACACCTCCAGGGTGTGGTGTTCTGTCCCATCTAGTGGCACTGAGACCACTTAGAGAGAGAGATTAATGAGTCTGCTCTACAGCCTTAGCTAAGAGACAGTTGGCTTTTAGCTCATGCGATAGAGGCTCATGCACTAAGCTCCAGAGGCCCCAAGTTTGATCCTGCCCGCCGCCAACTGGGATCTGTCAGAGTTACAAGAGCTCATCCTCATGAGAGCTCTAGGCACTATTCTGACAATACGCCCACATCCTCAAAGGTATTTAGGTGCCTATCTCCCACTGAAACCAATACCTTTGAATCTGGACCCTTATACTTTGCCCTCATTCCAGATGCTACTAAACAGGTGACACCACAGACTAGATCAACACTATGCTAGTTTAGAAACACTCATGGTCATACCACTAGCACGGACTAGCCGATTAGGGGTTACACAGCAAACAATGCTACCATCAGGAAAACTCACGAGGAAATCCCCAGTGTGTATGTTTGTGCCCTGCCTTTAATGTACTTCCCTGGTTCATTACAGAGAGCCTCTCTTTCAGTTCTCAGTCATGTCTGGCAGCAGAATTCTGTACGCGAAACTACAGCACGTTTGAGATCAAGACGGAGGTGCTGGTCACGCTATCCCCTGGCTACATGAGTGGTTCTTACTGATGCAAGCAGTCCCTTTGATTTCAGTGGGACTGGTCACGTGAGGAAAGGTTTGCAGAACTGGTGCCGTAGTTTGTCAGAATACAGACACCAGCTTTATCCTCTCTCCTTGGCCCCCTTGCTCCCTGACAGATGGCAATGTACAATGCCGCAGATGATGACAATGCCATCAATACAATGTTGGCTTTTTTTTCAAATGGCATAACTTTCCATTCTATGGCCTGGGTATTGATTTTAAGGAAGGGATTTTTGAAAAATATTGAAATCCCAATTCAGCATTTTAGACACCTCTGTAGATTAACAGAATTAATTTATCTCCCAGGGCATTAATTGAGAAATGTGCTGAGGTTAAGGACAAGGTCAGCTCTTCACGGTGTAATGTCTCCTATATAATCCACTTGCCAACCAGTAAGGCAATCGGTGCACTGTAAGAATGAAGGATGAAACCTTTCTGCGCCCAGAATTTGAGGGAACATAACCTTGTATTACAGATAACTGTAAGTGAAAGTTGTAGGAAGGTTCGTGGTATGTGTTTTATTAGCTGAAAGGTTTAGAGCTATTTTATTCTACTTTAGATCTATAGTCTAAATTAGGTCTTGGATGTGTCCATCTTTAAAATTTATGAAGGCCTCTATTTCTCTGAACTAGCATAGAGTGTGTGGTCCCTCTGACTCTCAACATAAACAGCGCTTAGCAATGAGGCTGCAGCATGATCTGCCAGGCAGTCCATGACCCAACAATTGCACAGAGCAGAAAGGGAAATAAACAGAAAAATATATAACGAAGGCCTTTAAAAATCACTACAAACCAATCCCTGTATAGCAGCAGCACATACTGGGCAGGAACTTCATTTCATTTCATCCATCATTCATAACTTGTTGGTTTGTGGCCATAAAGACAGACCGCTCTCAGTATGCTTACCAGACAGGAAGCAGGGAGAGAGAGTGGGATGGAGACAGGCTGAGGGGAGAGGTGGAAAAGCAGGGCTGGGGAAGGGACAGGGGTATTTGTTGTGGTGGGTGAACAGTTCAATCATGTTTAAGTGACGCCAAGCTGGGGAGTGCTTTCTATGGCATTATCCTGCATTCAGAACGCTCTTGTGCATTCTTATTAGTGCAGTGAATGCAAATGAAAAGAGGCAAGAATGCTGGTATGTTGTTATATGCTGTGCACAGTGCAAAACCTGCAGCCCTCATTTCCAAAGGCCCATGCACTGGGTGAGCTGTGTAAAATGTGTACACACCCGTTACACTCACCTGTGTTCAGATAAGGAGATTTTTACACATCTGACCCGGACAGATATGCTGCCGATGTTTGCCCATGAAAATAGGGTTAGCTGCATGGGCGGCTGCACGTGCAATTGCTGAGCTCGTGCGTGCAGGCACCTCTGTATGTGACCTTGTGAGGGATTTTGCACCTGCAGGGGATACATGGTCTGCTTGCTCACCTGCTGCCTGGACTCTGGAAAATGTGTCCCTCTGTGAAGAGGACAAATTTTCAACAGACCCATTGCACGACACTTGGAGGCACATGCATTTCTATGCTGTAAATTGGTGACTATACAAAGCCCTGTTCCCGCATGGAGACACCAGGCTGCCCTCACAGCTTCTAGCACTGACTGGGCTGCGCATGCAGCATCCCCACATAGCAACTGACCAGGCTCCCTTCAGCCCAGGGCCAGGGGAACAAAGCCAGACTTTCCTTATAATGACTACTCCCAGCTGCTTCAGGCTGGGGTGGGGCCGAGCCCTGGAAAGAGAGCAGAAAGCCTGTCTCTCCTGTGCTCTCAATGCCCCCACCTCCCACTGCCGGACGGTGTGGAGGAGGAAGCTGTCTGATTTGCTTGTGGAGGAGATAAAAGGCAGGCCAGGGGAAAGGAAAGGAGTAGATTTCAGTAAGGAGTCTGGTGAGACTGGGCCTGGGAGAGAAACTGTCGCTGATTGGTCAAGGAGACTGGGACAGGGCTGAGAAGCCTGGGGGAGTGGAGACAGGGACTGGCTAGTTGAGGTGAATGGATTTGGATGATGTAATGTATCTTACCCTAAATTACTTTCAATCTTACCGCCATACTGACATAGTTTTATCTGGAAATACTATTACCAGGTTACACTTTAAACCCATTTTCTACCCCACAGATGTATGTACAACCATAAAACAACTTGTTCATATGCATACTTTTGATAACAACTAAGCAATTAATGTGAGGAGGGGTGAGTGCTGAGGTGATAATATGTATTATACTCCCTTTGTCCTGCACCTCAGCTTAACTCTGTGCTGAAGTACAGGCCAGAGTTCTGGCTTTTCAGGAGTTTCCAGAAAGCATTACACAGAGCTAAACCGTGAGTTATTGTAGGTAAAATCCTACATTATGGTGTTAATAAAAGTTCCCAGCTAGCTTCAAAGGAGAAAGCCATTTAGCTTTTTAGTAAGCAAATATTATATACACCCAAACACCTTATAAATAGCACGTGGAATATTTATGAATAATTCCTCAAACAAAATCTACTATGTAGTAAATCTCCTGGTTTTTCTTATACAGACGTTCCCACTTTGTCGCTGTTTGTGTAAATTTAGATGCAAGGGTCCAGTGTAACATTTACACTTCTGCACTTTAGCGCACACATATATCAACACGTTCTCCTCGGACCTTCTGCCAGAGGAGAGTCTCAATCTCTGTAGCGTGAGCATAAGAGGTGTGGGTCACCTGGATTCTTCAGAGCTTGAGAAAAGTGGCAGCATCTCAGTTCCTTCTCAAACACACAGAGCCTTCTCAGCAAATAAATGTCAGAGGATCCCTGCAGCGAGCAGCATTCCAGCCCTTGGGTTAAGAGGCGACCGTCTCCTCAGATGCTGTTAAGAAAGGCTGTATCCAAAGCGGCACAGGGATTGAGATCAGCATATAAAACAGCCATTCCCTGGATCTCTATAAGGCTTTCACGCTACAGGGCACCGTCCTTCCCCCCACAAGCCCAGCTAAGTCAGGTAACAATTTAAAAACCCTAGCCTCACTCAGCTCTGCCCTATTCTCTCTTTAACTGGGATAGAATCCCTGTGTAGAGCAGTTAGCTGATCGTTCAGTATAAGTCCCACAGACGGTGTCGCCTCGAGGAGTGACAAGCACTCCCTCCCTCCCAGCTCTCCGTCTAGGTCCAGTCCAGCAGCGGGCCAACCGTTATCCTATGGAGGACTTCCCCAGTAAGTGAAGTTGGACAATATCGCCTGTATCCAGACAGGGGGGCTGGAACAATTTGTATAGGTGGAGGAGGTGCTGAGACCACACTGAAAACCCTGTATATAATGGAAACCACTTCAAGCCAGGGGGTGCAGCAGCCCCCCTAGTTCCAGCACCTATGAATCCAGATCAGTACAGGGATTGGGACCCAGCCGTCACAGCAGACATATCGCTCCGTCCTACTCTGCTGTGCTGCTGTGTCCACAGGGCTGCCTATAACCCCTATAGTTATAATTTGCTCACCCCCACACCCCGGAGCGCTGAATGGCTCAGAGGGTAAAAGTGAGGGGCCTGCAAGACTGCCTGCCCTCCATGAAAACTGCTTACCCAGCCTACGAATCAGCTACTGAGCATGTCTAGCACAGGCACCAACTCCGGGCTGCTCAGGGGTTCAGGCACCCACAGAGGAAAAATAGGGGGTGCTCAGCACTCACAGGGCTGTCTGGAGCTGCTGCTCCGGCGGCCCTGGGGCTGATCACCAATCAGCTGTTCAGCAGCTGGCCCGGAGCCCCCATCAGCTCTTCAGTGGCTGTGCTGCTGATCAGCTGTTGATCGGGGCTGCCCCACCCATTAGCTGTTGGGCAGGCCTGCCCCACCCATCAGCTGCTGAGTGGGACTGCCCCGCCATGCTCCTCTCTGTCCCCTCCCCACTCACTGCCCTTAAGGCAGGAGGGGGCAGAAAGGAGCGAGCGATGGGCTGGAGGCACTCAGAGGAGAGGTTCTTGGGGGAGGGGGCAGAGCAGGGGTGGGAAGAGATGGAGTGGGGGACAAGGTCCTGGGGTGCCTTGGGGGATGGGGTGGAGCTGGTGTGGGGCACCCACCGGCAAAAACAAAAGTCAGCACCTGTGATATCTAGTAACTGCCACAGCCTATTACCCGATGGTTTGGGGTCCTTCTCGTGAAGTTGCCCTGCCCTGCTCGCTGTGTGTGTACAGAGACACAGAGGATTCAGACTAAAATCTCTGTCTCCTTCCGCTGCTTCTATCTCTTTCTGTTGCTTTACAAATCAGCTGCTGCATCATAAAGCACATGGGTTAATTCTCCCCTACTTACATGACTGATGTCCAGGACATACGTCTGTGACTTGCAGCAATGTTTTGCCTACGTCTTTCTGCACAGTAAACTAGGAAAGAAAGGGACGCACAATGAGACAGCATCACTTGGGGATCTCTGGACTCTACGGTAGTTGCGAAGTCAAGGACATCATCCCCAAATGTGACCGGCTGACTTCTAATGCTGCCTGTTCTGTGAGGTTCAATAGGTGGCTCTGCTGTCATGGCGATTGGCAAACACACCTCGGCTCCAGAGGAGAGCTCATCTCATGATGTTCACCTTGTTTGTGCTTCTCCATGCTGGTCTCTGAGAACTCTGGGTTGGGTCAAATTCCTCTGCTCAAGGACTGAGTTCAGATGGCAGAGTTGAATCAAATGATTCATCCGTTTCCTCTCTGCACACCTGCATAGCTACCTTCTGTCAGCTTCTGCCACTTACTGGAACTTGTGTCTCCCATCTGTCTGCCAGCTTTTGCTTTCCCCTGGAGCCAAGATGACATATCAGAACCCTAGCTCCTGGTTCTGTAGTACCAGCATGTTAGCGTCTCATCACCACTTGTTTGCCAATCAATTTTTCTCACTTTCTTTAGCAGCTAAATCATATGCATAGTGACGTCTACACCGTAGGCCCTTCACCTATAGAAAATCATGGAATTTATCACAAATTGCCCACTTCAGGGCTAAGAACCCCAATTTATGAATTAGGTGGTTGTACTCACTCTGGATTAGTTCCCCCACTACCATAAGCAATAACTTGTAGCTTTCCATCTCAGACCTGGTAGAGTGTTGCTCCTAGAGTGGCAGCATCACTATGAAAAAAATATGGCAATTTCCAATCTGCAAATCCCAGAACTGGGGTTATAGTAAATTGCAGTTTCAAGGTTTCAGATGCTTTTTGGCCAGCAGTGTTCCACATGCCGAATTTCATGTCCCTGCTCCAAAGCCTGGGGATGCCAGTGCTTCGCAGAAAAGGGTGCTAGGATTTTTATCCACGCTATACAGTACAAATAGCTGGGCTAAACAGAGCAGTAACTGGAGGAAATTCTCTGGCCTGTGATATACAGGAGGTCAGACTAGCTGATCTAATGGTCCCTTCTGGCTTTAAAATCTGTGACTCCATGAATCCATAAGTCTAAAGCAGATCAATCTTATCTGCAAAGAACACAAAAAACCTGTCACAGAAACCAGCGGAGGGAATTCCTAATGAGAAGAAGCCTGTATAGATTAATCTAGCAGTCCATCACCTGATAGATAGCTCCTGACTGTTTCTATGATTGACGACCAGGAACATCTCTTGACCTCAGCCATAGCTCTTCTGTATGCCCATATAAGATCCTTGTTCAAAAAACCACACTGGGACTGGGAGGGAGCATGATTCCATCCACACTGGACATGCTCCAGCTCTGGGTTGAGCAGGACTTGCCCTATAATAGCGGCTCTGGGCTGTTGTGGGCCAGGCTGGGCTGAAGCACTGGAATTCAGAGCAAGGAGCCTTTCTCTCCTGTGCTCTCAATGAGCCCCCTGCTGCAGCTCTGGCATCATGGAGGAGGAAGCTGCCTGATTCATATGCGGAGGAGATAAAAGCCATACAGGGTGGGAGACAGGGGGAGTAGATGTTGGCACAAGGAGCTTGGTGGGAGGAGGCTGGGCCTGGAGGTGGGCTGGGGGGTGGGTGGGAGAAATAAATTGGGACTTGGGCTTGGGGGAAACGGGCTGAGAGCCAAGGAGGGAAAGAGGTGGAGTCTGGGAGCCAATTGTGGAGAGACTGAGATTGGATGAGGAGGTTGGGAATACTGGGACTGACTGATGCTGGGGACCAGTGGGGTGTGGGGAAAGGAGACCAATCTGAGGAGGAGTCCTGGTGCAGCAGGAGAACTGTGACTGGATGGCCAAGGAGACTGGGACAGGAGCCAGGCGGGGGAAACACTGAGATTAGATAAAGAGTCCAGGAAGGGATACTGCAACTGAGAGCCAGTAGTATGGAGAACATGGGTGGAGTGTGGTTGTGATGAGGACAACTGGAAGCCGATGGGGGAGAGGGACTGATCAGAGGAGGAACCTGGACAGGGGGACTAGGACTGGCTGGGAAGGGGACTGGGACTTGGGTGAAAATCCTGAGGAGTGGAGACTGGGACAGGCTAGGTGAAGAGCATGGGCCGAGGACCTGCAGGGGGAGAATGGTGGATACATAGGGTACTGTAGCCCAGGAGGGTCCAGTCTGAGAGTCAGGGGATTGTGAAATTCCACCCCAGGACAGGTGATAGCACAAAGCCTGACTGCAGAGGGGGAGCACTCAGAGAGACCAGAAATGGGACAGAGGTGCCGCTCGCCCTGTACCCCACGCTGGCATTTCCTACCTTTTGAGTCCTCGACTTCACAAGCTGAATAACATTCTTTTAATGTAATGCATTTGTATGAGTGTAGTTATGGTGTCATGGATGGACCGTGACTGTGAGACCATCAGTTTTACCCATGGTAAATTCCATCCTTCTGCATGTAGCTGGGTCCAGCAGGGCATGACTGGGGATTCAAATCATGAACAAGCTCTTTTCGTACCATAGACACGTTAACAAACTGCATCTTGTATAGGAGCCCCTGAGCTGGGCAGCACACTTTACTGATTAATCCGGAACAGTAATTGATGGTCTGCCCTTAGGTTAAAACCCTATATATAGCACCTGGGCTGGGTGCTGAGCAGATGCATGGGGAATGGAGAGGGAATCCTCCTCTGGGCTGTGGAGCATGGGACTCACCTCTGAGTTGTGTCAGGCTGTCTGCAGACTCAGGCAGATGTCATGGCAGCGATGTACACTCATCTCTTGCAGTGGAGATCTTGACATTCAAAAAGCAAGACTTCTTTGCCACATGCTATGCTGATGCCTGTTTCAGGCACCACATTCCCTGGCCCTTGTCAGTCTCAGTGGCTTGACAACAGCTGACATGACACTCAATCTAAGTAGAACTAAGGGAATGCATGTGTGATCTGCTGTTGTAGCTGAGTGATCTGGGTGCTTCTAGCCTTCTAAAAGTTGACATCACCTTCTGATTATGGAAGGTTCAGCCAATCCATATACAATAAGAAACAACCCCACCATCTAGCCATAATGGAAAGTGACCTTCTTTGGAGGTTTGATAATGTTGGGCTAACTTTGTAGAGTTCTTTTTCATTTTTGCTGCCACTTTTGCTCTTTCTAGTTCCGGATGGTCCCGGAAACATAAACAATGTGATTCCACAATAACAAGAGCCTTGTGGTATTTCCAGCTCTACCAGAAGCAGGAAGTATCAGAAAGCTCATGGGAGACTGTGTCCTTACTAGATTTTCAGGCTGATTTCAGAGCTAAGTGGTTTGGATAGATCTCATCATGCAGCGAGAAGCAGATGAACATCTGGGTGTCTATCTGAATCGAATTCCCAAATCCTTTGAAGTTTGCCCATTGCTGCTCTAAGCATGTGAACTTTCCTAGTTCTCCACAACCAGCCAGGCTGTCATGCTTGATTTGCAATAAATGAGAGCAAGGCGGAAAGCGAAGCTGGGGGCAATGATTCGGAAATATTCAGAACCAGCCTGAACGGCTGCTTTGTTTACCAGCCAAATCAACCTATTTACAGTTGTGCATCAAACCGGAAAAATAGGAGAAATCACCTCCACTGCTGAGCCCTTCCCTGAGGCCTGCTCCAGCATCCCTGGCAGCCGGGTCTCCGATCAAACATTGACAGGAAACATCAAGTCTGGAAAAACTGGTTTAGGGGCTCCAGAATGTACACTATCTTGGTAGCTGGATAGGAGGCATTGAACGGGCCTGTTGTTTGGAAAGCAGAGGCATTTGTGTGTGAGTGCAACTCAGGTGTTTTCAGACACACGTGGCCAGACAGGAGCCTAACGAACCTATCAGACACATTCCCAGGTGGTGCCTGGAGGCATGGTATCTCCAGGCCAAGAATGCATGGATCTCAGGCATCTCTTTTAGAAAACCAGGCCCGTAATACTTAAAGAGTGAAAGGACGGTGGTTGTCTCAGAGGATTGGTAATAAGCCAAAAAAACCAAACCAACCAACCTTTTGTTGCTGTAGCAGGTGTCTACGCTACAGTGGCAGCCACTGTAGCACTCGTTGTGTGACATACCAACTCAGTCCCAGGCCAGAGCCCTGTGTCTCTGAATGCTCAGCTCTTACCCCAGCCACCTGACACCTTTCCCCCTTTTTCTCCAGCTCGGGACCTTTGCTCTGCTTCCCTGAAGAGCAGTGGGGGGAAATTCCTTCCTCTTGGCTGGGGGGCTGCTAGGTGTGAATTTTCCGGCCATTGGGGTTTCCAGTCACAGGTATAGACTTTACTCAATTTCTTAATGCCTCTGGCCTCCAACCAGGCTGCTACATGAATCAAACACTTCATCCCCTCCCTTGACACTCAGCGCCTAGCAATGCAAAGCCCCAAGGGAAACTGAGGTGTGCACAGGAATCCTAAAAATATTACCAAAATTCCCACATTCGTCACACAACTCTCATGATTTTCTCATGAGTCTCGCGATATTTAATGTCTTTCTTCAGTGCCCCACTCCTGAAGTCAAGAGATGGCATGAAAACCTCAGAGTTCACTAAAAAAGTATCTAGCCCTCATGATTGTGGAGAAAACCTTAAAAATATGACCTGAGTGCACCCAAAAAGCTCAGAAGGCAAATAAACAGTACCCCCATCGTTATTATTTTTTAAAAATCTCACAATTATTAAGCCAACCTCCTGGCGCTGAGGCCCTGGTGGATGATTTTCCAATGCGTGGAGCTGACACAATGCTGTCATTTGAGAAAAGAGAGGGAAGGATTGAAGAGGTGAGAAAGGAGAGGAGACGGGAGGGGATCGGAAACCAACCTGGACATTTCTGATGCAAATACCATCAAAGCCCCCACATGTGGAATAGAGCCAGGCTGTGCTTCGCAATGTGTCAGGAAAGTTTCAGACAGACTTTTGCCAATGGCAGATCTTATAATTAGAGGTTAACAAGTGTCTGTGCTCACATTATATCTCCTCAGCTCCGACTGGAATTATCCTCACAGGCAGCTTTATCAACACTTCTCTTCAAAATAAAAGATGTACCTGTTACTTTAACATCACTAAGACATTCACTGGTATCAACTGAAGGGTCAATCCTGTCCAGCAGTGGAACCCAGTTATTAATAATTTTCATCAGATTTGGCTGTCTCTGTTTTGGTCTAAAATTAAGTGTAAGATGATTAAATCCCATCAGCGTCTCTACTGCTAGAAACAGAAGAGAAGCTGATTGCAAGTCCGTCTTCATTTCCTCCTTACACTCACAGAGAGAAAGAACTGGATTTAATAAAATGCATAAAGCTGTGTTTAAACGTGCAACTCTGCTCTGAAAAGGGTAAAATGGAACCTTTTTATTCTGAAAGCGCCAGTTTCCAGAAGAGCTCGGCATGTTGGGTAGATGTTGGATGCTGAGCTCTTGTGAAAATCTGGCCATCAGCATCACAATGAGAGCTGCTGGGTGCTGAGCACTTTGGAAAAATCCAACCCCAATTTTGGGTGCTGAGCACATGGACGTGGGGTCCTCACCTCTTTTGAAAATCTGATTCCATGTGCATTACAAATAGATGTCCTAGTACAATGCAACTATACAAGCCATCATAGTAGTACAAGTGAAAATCACAATTAAATTGACATACTTAAATGATATGGTTAAATGCATCCGATGAAGTGAGCTGTAGCTCACGAAAGCTTATGCTCAAATAAATTGGTTAGTCTCTAAGGTGCCACAAGTCCTCCTTTTCTTTTTTTAAATGATATGGGAAGTTTTTCAGAGTTCTACAGTCAGATTCATGAAAGGATTAACAAATCTTGTCAACAAACATACCACAGTGTAGCTCAGCATTGTATTGGTCATTTCCTGAGTGCTGATATCTTTCTGGCTAAATTGTAACTGTATATTTGCAATAAATAGAAAATAATTCAGGTCAATATTTGTCTTTTCCAGCTTCACTCACTGGCTAATCTTTTTTTTTCCCTACTAGATTGTTCAATCTGATAAAATATTGTCCATTATATTAATCCAGCACAGGTATGAAAGTGAAATCATGAATTGAAAAGATATGGTAGATTTCACGAATGTTTGATAACAAGTTCATGATCCTGATCACAAATTCGGGTAAGTCTGAAAAGAAATGGAATGGTTTCCGAAAATTGACAGTTTTGTTAGTTTCAGTAAAACTATCAATTTGTTCATAGATTTTATAAAACTGTTAATTTCACCCTTCTGGCATGTAATATATGCTGGGTGTCTCAGAGGCCAACCAATTATGTTAGCAAAGGATTTGGGGGGGGGCCCTAGAAGCAGATAAAAGGAGGGATGCGAAGGAGACGATTTACTTTAAAAAAATCCCTCACATTGTGAAAGCAAAATGCAAGATTTTAGCTTTTTGACTGCATTGTGGGAAGATTACCTGTGGGACTCCCCACTGCAGGATATTATTGTGGTATATATTGTAACCTAGAAAATTTTAAATGAGACTTAGACATTTGTCTGAGTAAGAATAGCATCTGTCATTAGGGGTAGGGTTATTTAGTTATTCCTTCTACTTCAGGTCAAAACAGGATCAACAGCTGGGCTCAGGATGAAATATTCCTTCACTTTACCATATTGTGCTTTATGGAGGTTTTACACCTTCCTACAACACATATGACCTTGGCCATTGTTGGAGATAATATATTGGACTAGCCAGATGTGGTTTATAGGAATAGGATAGTATCTCTTTTAATAGTTTGTGAGCTTCCTACTGGTGCTGATGACGTTCTGTGTTGTGGAAGCCACCAGAAATCACCCTTACATGTTTGCATATAGTTAGTAAATAGGGTTAGATGGGACCCAGCTATGCCTGTGGGGTTTCTTCATGTCAGTATCACTGTGCAAAGAGCAAAAGTATACAATAATTGGTGACATGTGCGGGATCCTAACCCACTCATACAGTGGAATGGAGAGTGATTGCAGAGGCCTAGTGCAAATTAAACTAAAAAGAAACTGCAGCTACTGGGACTGGGGTTACACTGCTCTTTTAGAAAGGAAATAAAGGTTTAGAAATGTGTTAGAAAAGGGATACAAATTACTGATGCTGGCACAAAGCAAGAATTAGCTGAAATTTTGGACAAGGCAGGATGATATCAGAACCTTAAAACCTACGAAAGCAACATTGTCCTTGAAGAGGGAGCAATTCCTAAATTTTGCAAAGCTTGTCCAGTGCCTTTTGAGATATGGGAAAGGAACTTCAGCCCTTACTGGACTCTGGATTATAGCCGAGGTTGACTCAAGTGAATAGGGCCCCCCGAAGAGCACCAGTAATGAAAAGGAATGGATACAAGTATCTGAGGTGCTGCCAAGGTTACCATTAACCTAGCATAGCATGCAGCTCAGTGCACCTTTGCTGATAATATTAGCTTGTGACACTTCCCCATATGGAGTAGCAACCATGATTATACCTGCGATGGAAAATTAGATTGAAAGGCCTACGGCCTTTGCTTCTAGATCTCTTGCCTTGGCAGAACAGAGCTATGCTCACATTGATAGAGGAGCTGTGAGTTCAGTTTGAGGAGTTAAAAAGTTTCACCACTATCTGTAAGGGAAAGAATTAACTCCGGGAGATATTCTTGGGCTCTTGCTGTTATGACAGAGTACAAAAGTATCAACCAGCGTGTGAATGCCAGTTGCTTGTCATGCTTACCTTTGGAGGAGGCAGGCAAGGATACTGCTGTGGAACCAGCGAACAGCGATATGTTCTACATGGCACAAATTGAACCCTTGCCAAACTAAAAATGATCCAGCACTGGCTAGCGAGCATGATGTTATGATGAAAGGATAGATTCGTGTGCACAAACATCTGTTTCCAGCGTCTTTGCTCAGAAAGAACAGTCAAGTGTATATCCAGGTTCCCTAATGTATGGCATGAGAATGGTTATTTCTATGCAGCTCACACATTCTTCGAGAATTACATGAGGCCATTTAGGAATTCTGAAAATGGAGGTCTTGGACAGGAGTTATGTTTGGTAGCCAGGGGTAGATGCACAAACAGAGAAATAGCAAAATAGCATCCAGGGTGTAAGCAAGCACAACACAGGCCTAAACATGTTCCTTTGCACCATTTGGAGAGTCCAGCTATCCCTGTGGCTGTGAATCCACATAGAATATGTGGGCCATTTTTGGAACATGTGGTTTTGATTGCAGTAGATGCCCATTCTCAATGGTCCAAAATATGAATTCAAATACTTCCGTGCAGACAGTGGAAGTGTTAAGACACTCGTTTTCGAGGACAGGAGTTCATGAACAGATTTCAAAGTGGAAAAGGAACTCAATTCACATCCAAAGCATTTGGATTATCTCTCAGAACAAACTGTGTCAAACATGTCCCATCAGTTCCTTGACATCCTGCTACAAGTGGATTAGCAGAAAGATTTACCCAGATGTTCAAGCAAGCAATTTGCGCTATGGCTCTGGAGAAAGGTAGATTGCAAAGACAAGATAGTAGATTTTCTGCTGGCCTTAGGGTGACCAGATGTCCCAGTTTTATAGGGACAGTCCTGATATTAAGGCTTTGTCTTATATAGGCCCCTATTACCACCATCCCCTGTCCTGATTTTTTTACACTTGCTACCTGGTCACCAAAGCTGGCCTGTGGGAATGCAGCTCACGCTACTACAAGTCAGACACCAGTGATGTTGTTTATAGGATGTAATTGTAAGTCTTAGCTGGATTTTTTTAAAGCCTGTTCTTGAAAGGGGTGTTTTTAAGAACCAGTGTGATCAAATGACCACAGATAGTCACACCCAACTGTGCAGTGTTCACACGGGAGAAAAAGTCTTAGTAAGAGGTGACTGAAATAATTTGTGGAAACCTGGAGTGATCACCTCAAAGACTGCTCCTCTGGCTTATGGGGTGGACCTGACACTGGACATGTCATGGAGAAGACACATATACAAGCTCTTGAGCATAAGTTCAGCAGGATGGTCTATCGAAAAAACTGAGCCTGCAATGCAGCTACAAAGAGTAACTCGTGATAGTGCCAGTGAGCCTCATAGGCCTGCATCTACCACAAGTGATACCAGACCAGGAAGATGTTGCTGTAAAGTACAGGTAACTTGTAAAGTACAGGTAAACACTGTAAAGAACGGGTAACTTGTTATTCAGAGAGCTGTCATAAACCACCTCTCAGACTTAACTTGTAGCGTGTTGTATATTCAATGACAGTAGTTTTGATAGTAATGCATTTTAAATTTTATTTAAAGATCCTTTACATTAAAGGAGGAGGAATTGTATCCCTTTACATAGTTTGTGTTCTCTCTCGTGGTGCTCAGTATTTTGCAAGCTGCCAGACACCAGTTAGTGGAACAGGCTGTATAGAGGTAAGCTTTACATGTTTGTCTGTAGTTAGTAAACATGGTTACTTAGCAGCCAGATGTGCTTCTGTTATTTCTTCATATTATTATTACCATGTAAAGACCAAAGACAAACCACTAAACCATTGATCTGTTCCAATGTTTCTTTTCTTTTTATCTTTCAGTGCCCAGGATCACTGTAACGTATTTAAAACCAGGAGAGGGGCTGGATGGAGTTAAAATTTCCTGTCCCAATACATAGATTACCATCCAAAAGTCTTAAAAAGATTGTATTCCTTCATCAACCACTCAACCATTGAGGAAGAGTTCAATGTGTATAATGTCACTGTACATAGCTTTTAATAATTTAACACAGCTCTTTGTTATTACCTGAGTAAGTTATATTAAGAGTCACATTTTCAGCAGTCTAGTCTCCTGTTTGGAGATTTCAGTTTGTGCATGTAAAACTCCTTCTACAATCCTCACACCTTCTTGTCAACTCTCTGAAATGGGCCATCTTGATTATCACTACACAAGTTTTTTTTTCTCCTGCTGATAATAGCTCATCTTAATTAATTAGCCTCTTAGAGTTGGTATGGCAACTTCCACCTTTTCATGTTCTCTGTATGTATATATATCTTCTTACTATATGTTCCATTCTATGCATCCGATGAAGTAGGCTGTAGCCCACGAAAGCTTATGCTCAAATAAATTTGTTAGTCTTTAAGGTGCCACAAGTACTCCTTTTCTTTTTGCAGATACAGACTAACACGGCTGCTGCTCTGAAACCTGTTATATTATTGTTGCTCTGCGAGCACCCCCCTGGAAATGGCCTCTCTTTGCTCCAGCTTTCCAGTAACAATATCTAGTAATGCTATAATTACAGCCCTGCCAGGTGCAGAGAGTGAAATGGGCAGATGGTGGGGAGAGTAAAAAGTACCACAAGCAGTGCCATCATAAGGTACCTTATAATCATGCATGCCTGGTCTTCTCAATGGCTTATACATCAGTAGGGCAATGACTTACACTGTTTATGTATAAAGGAACCATAATACTGTACAGCACCTTGCAACCTGTAAGGCTTGATGGTGTCTATCCATAAATGAAGTCTTCTGATGGAACCACTCAATCGAATTCTATCCAGGCCCCCTCGCAAGTGGATTGGATCTACCTCCACTCTTTGTGGAAAAACAATAGTCATTACATCTTTCGATGACTGAGCTACATATCTTGAAGTAATCAATATCGGCTTGTTTGAGAGCAGACTTGCTCCCATCCCTTAACCCTTAGCATCTCACCGACCACCGAGGAGGAAAGTGTGTGTTATAGGCAGGGCTGGTAGCGCCCCCTATGGTTAAGGTTGCCTGACACTTCCCATTATTCAGTTGCTTATAGCTTTGCCAAACTTAATTTTCCATGCTGGATTTCTGCCTCAGGAGCGGCAATTACAGTGAAAGTCCTGCTCAGCCCCTGCATCCCAGGACTGGAGCATGCTCAGTGTAGATGGAATCTTCAGTGAATTTAGCTGCCAAACTCTAACAAATCTACTGAGCATGTGCAAATTGAGATTTTTCAAAGGCTGATAACTTGGCAAATATGGGTGGATTTGCAGGGGAATAGCAAAAGCCACATCTCTGACACCAGGGTGAGCTACTCCCAAATTTCAAGTCCGTGCTCCAAAACAGTTGTAAGATTTTTTTTTTAACATGAGCAAAACAATGTATTTTCCCTAGTCTCATTCTCAGAAACAGCTGGACATTGTTGAAAGTTCTCCAGAAAAATTCAGCCTGCGGCAGACCTCCAGCATGGAAAATCCCTACCCCCCCACCCCCATTAAAGCTTGGCAAATTATAAGCAACTGAAATCAGGGTCTTATATTAGGAAGTGTAAATGGTGCTACCAGCCCCCTCTCCTCCACTCTGCCCCCCCCCCCCCCACCAGAGTATTGCAAGAGAATGTCTACTGCTCAGGTACTTTAGAGATGGGCCAAGAAATAAATTGGTCAGATAGGGACATGCACGATGCAAAGAATCAATAGTATTTACTGTAGTTGGGTAATTGCTGCTTTTCTCCAAAGAGAAATTCCTGCTCCACATTTGCAATGTGACATGCGGGAGGTGAGGATAGCCACATTAGTCCAGTCCAAGCTACCGTGTTGCATATAGAGAAAATCCCTAAGCCCTGCTTTGAAAAGTTAAATGATTCATCACAATCTTTAATAGGAGAAAAAGAGAGAGAGAGAGAAAAGGGGGAAAAAAAGTATTTAAAGGAACTCTGTGATCAATATGACATGAAAATAAATTTTGAAACTTTCTTTTATCTGGTAAAACAGAACAGGATTTCCTTGAAACTTGAATGTTACATGATCTGATAGTCAGGTGCACTTCAAAACCTGATGGGCTCTTCTTAAGCAGGGCTCCGAAATTCTGACTCCAGGGTACTTCTGATGCACTAGCAGACTAAGATTAAACAAAACAGAACAGACAGTTTGGCAGACAGCAGTCTCCTAGAACATGAGGCAATGGCAACATTTGCTATGCAGTTCAGCAGTATAGCCACATAAGTGATAAGAAAATTGGTTTAGATGAAGGAGGAAATGATCTGAAATAGCCCAAATCTTGAGCCCAGAACTTTGAAGTTTACTATATTTTGGTTATCTTCCTCTTTTAAATCTTTGGTGCATATCCATATTTGTTGGTTTCCATAAGGACCATAAACAGAAATAGTGAAATACCAAGAATATGGTTATTTTGATGATATTTTGAAAATTAAAAGTGACTAAAGTGCTCAGCTATACATTTCAGAATCTGCATAAGGTTCAGCTTGGGTTTATTTTCAGAGACAGACAAAGGCTAAGGAGTTATTTTAGCCTCCAACCATTCATCACGAGGATCTAGCAAATGGCTGTTAAATGCATCCGAGTGTTTCCTCTTCCAGGGCCCCATTCCCGGAAGACAGTGCCTGTGTAGTAAACATTGTCTGCCACATTTCAGACAATGCTGTGTAAGATACTGCAGGAAAATATCTTTGCATTTACAGGTTTGTGCATATGTGACTTTATTCTGCATCCTAGGTGTGATGCTGGAGAACTGGGCGTATTCTGGCACTGATCCAAGGCCCACTGAAGACAATGGAAGGAATCTCGTTGACTTGTGTGAGCACTGGCTCCGGCTCTCTCAGTTTAAACAGGCTGTCTAGTGTCAGCAGCTGGCAGTGGTTTATGGAGACTGTGCTGAGCAATTCTCTTATCCTGCTTTCAAGGAGTCTGTCTCCACTTCTATTGATGGGCCAGTGGTAGGACTTGGACTGAGCCAGGGCACCAGTGAAAGGAGCACATAGGATGTGGGGTCAACAGGGCCATGTGGGAGCAGAGGGAGTTGGTCCAAGGAGCTGTTGCTGCAGCAGCTGTTGAGGATTGCCTGCTGCCTCCCTGCACCGAGGAGGTAGCTGCCCAAGACTGGGAGTCGGCGCAGTACATGCCAGTGCCAGACCCCAAGTCCCAGCAAGGGAACTTATCAGACCACAATGAGGGACCCCAAATCCCAGTGCAAGATCCTGGCAAGAGCCCCCAGACACCAGTGCTCACCAGTTCAGGACCCCAGTGCACCCCAGTGTGGGACTTGACGCCGCAGTGAGCTGCCATCCATGCACAATCACCTGTGTCTGTGAATTTGGGGCAATGCCTCTATGTTGTCTAGGTGTTTAAGCTGTGTTCATGATGGCGCCTGCCCATCACCATAGCATCTGGGCATTAAGTGAGTCTTCTGTTGTGGAGCTTGGAGGAGTACCACCATTTATTTTTTCCCCAAATTACCTCCTGGCCAGCAGTAAATTCTAAATCCTTCTCACTTTAGCCTGATGGCAGATCTCTGCTAGCAGAAGGCAGAAAAATGCTGCATTTCTCTCTCCATCCTATATAAGGAGAAATTTCTGACTGTATTATGGATTGTTGCACCCTAGGCTTCTCTTCCCTTTTCCAAACAGAGGACCTGATCTGGCTCCCTTCTAAGCCAATGGCAAAAAGGCACCATGCAATGAAAATAACAATACACACACACAAAAGAAAAGCCCTGTTCCGAGGGGCTAGGACTTAAGTAGGGACTTAAGGGTGCCAATGTCACTTGCTGGGCCTGTGAATTTCACCCAAAATGATTAAGTGAATTCCCCAGGGTCGAGGCAGTGTAGTTGGGAATGGAACCCAGGAGTCCTTATTCCCATGAGCTTTATCCGCTAGACATCCTCCTTGCTTCAGATACCTCAGGTGAAAATATCAGTTAACATCCAGCAATGGAGAGTGTTTATCTTATATGCTTTTTAAAGACACTTTGTCCCATTGTGAACATTCAGACCATCAGCTGACTGATTGTCTGACACCAGTTGTTCCAGGAAGCAAACAAACATCTGTAAACAGAAAGTAAGTTACCACCAAGATGCCAGAGCAGTAGCAATACTGTATTTTAGTAATATACGGCTTAAACTACAGGACAATGCTACCCCATCACATCCCATAACCACGCAACACAACACTTCAGTTAGCACAAAAGACAGACTCAATATTTTCTGAGCTGATAGAATATCTATTGAAAACCTGTTCATGCATTTTAATGGGATAACAGGGACTCCACAGAATTCTATGGAGTTATAGCGCTCATCAGAAAGTTCAGTACTTTCCATGTGCAGAAGAAAATGTCATTTGCAGAGATTTCCTGCCAGCCTCATCTATCTCCCTCACTGAGCTATTCCTGTTTGTGTCTTATTTATGGCGGTAATTTTGATGCTACAGTTGGTGCACATGATCCACTGTATATTTCTGTTGCTTGCCTTGAAATTGATCTTTTCAGCTCTTAGCTGAAGTCATTTATTTGTCCACGAAATAGCCAGCCACTGACCTGTTTCCTGGGAACTGCTTTTGCAACACCTGAGATTTTCCCCCCTAATAGTATATACATTCTTTATTATTGCACTTAAATACTCATGAACAATTCATAGAGTCCTACATGACTGAAAAATAGATTCACGGGTTAAACATTTCTGGAGGAACCGTTAACTCTTTTCATCATATGTTGATCAGGGGAGGAAGCAGGAACTGTGGGGTTTTGGACTTGCCTGGGTTGTTACATTTTTGAAATAAATGGTATATTTAATCTATCTGCAAAACAAAGTGACTCATTGGCTCACAGGCTACTGTAATTGGGCGACAAAGAATTTCGCACAGAGCACAGTTTGGTTTCACTGTCCTGCATTATCATAGCCACTAGAGATTTCATGGCATCTGCAGGGACTGAATCAGATCTTTCCACTGTAAAACCACCACCCTCTTGCGTGAACACAGCACCTACCTTAGTGCTATAATGCCTTTGACACACAGTTGGGCAGTTCGGATTCCATCTATTAGAGGGGAGCAGTATACACAGACTTCCCAGGACTGTGGGCTAAGCTCTGCATTAACACTCTGAATCCATAAATTGCAGAGTGTTTGACAAAGGAAGGCAGTAACATTATCTCCGTTTTACAGATAGGGAAACTGAAGTGAAATAACTACCCAAGGTCACCTAGCAAGCCAGTGGCAGGACCCCTGCTCTATCTGCTATGCTATACTTCTTCCAGTACATTATAGCACTACAGCCAGACAAACAAATCACAGCAAATTATATATCTGATGAATTATCCACAACCAGACTTTGGTGTTCAAAATTATATATATATAAATTAGCCTTATATAAGTCTATTCCCGCCTCGGGCATGTTCACAAACCATTGTCCGCAACTACTGCGTAAAGTACCAGCTATTCAGAACTCTCTGTTTGCACAGTGTGATTGGTCATCTAAGGCACAAGCTATTATTTGTGCTCTCCATGTTATTCAAACTATTGAACATTCTCTGTTTGGTTTTGTTCATACCTATTTAACTCAAAAGCCTGAATAAATAATAGGGAGAAAAGCTCTCTTTGTTAAAGATTTAGCACTTTGCCCCTTCCATTAAGGACCGAGAAAGCTTCCAATCCACTTTTCTGGGGCTTTTGAGGAAGACCTCCAGCTAAAACAGGGGCAAAAATATTTGGCATTCTTGATATGTCCACGGTAAAAAAAAATGGCAGAAAAATACTTTTTTAAAATGTCATTCCTGCTCTTTCCCCCCATTTGGTCACCTTTAATTCAGGGCTTAGTATTTAATTGTACCTGTAGGCTCCATTCTGGCTGAGCAGAGATCCCAAGAGGCCTGGACATGGATTTCACAATAGAAAAGTTATTCTCTCTCTCCCATCCTTCCAATAAATCAGACCCAGTGTGTACAGACTGATTCATGGCAGGGCCCTGATCCCGCAGTCAGATGTGCGCCATGTGCCACCATGCCCCACAGCTGCAGAGGTCCATGCGAGTCGATCCAGTGGCAGGATCGGGGCCTAAGATATTTGGATAATATTGAATATGGCCATTTTTATCCCAGAAAGGAAGTCTGAGATTTTTATTTATTTATTGGTTCTTAAACTAACTTGTTGTCCTGGCAAAGACTGAGGTTTTCAGAGAACAGCAGGGTCTAGAAAAACCTCTTGCCTGCTGTAAAGCAGGCATTAAATTATGAGGTTCAGAAGCCTCTGGGGCCATGACATTCAATTGTTCTCCCTTCAGAAATCAGATCAATTTGAAAACACTGGCCCCAGGGCTCCTCCCCTTACCTTGACCTCTTACTCAATTCTTTGTAGTACACGACTACACCCTAGTCCTCTCCAGCATGCTAAACTCAGGAAATCCATTTGTCTCCTCTTGCCGACAGACCATTTGATAAAGCTGATATGCCAGAAGCTACTTCCAGTGATTCAACAATCTAGGCCTGAGTTTGCAAGCAGTGCAAACCCTCACTTATTTCCACCTACTGTCGTGCAGGGTAATCTGTTTTACACTTCCACTGCATCCGTAATACACAGGATCGCCAGATGCTCTGCAGAGATTCAATGATCTGCTCAAGGGAAAAAAGAAGGTTTTTCAGGATCAGGGTCTGCGAGAGGAGGGGAAAGTCCTGGACAGATTCCTGAACCGTAAGGCCAAAAGGAACCACCAAGATCATCTTGTCTGAGCACTTGCCTAGGAGACGGAGTAGCGTTTGTGAGAAAATGACACAAATGTACGCACCTTCCTTAGCTGTAGGCAGGGCCGGCTCCAGGCACCAGCTTTCCAAGCAGGTGCTTGGGGCGGCATTTAAAATTGGGCGGCAGTCCGTGTCCCGCGGCGGCAATTCGGCGGCAGCTCCGCCGCTCTTCCCGCCGCGGCAGCTTTCAGCGGTGATTGTTTGGGGCGGCAAAATTGGTAGAGCTGCCCCTGGCTGTGGGATCTTCTGGAGAGGAGACATGGAGGGTGGCAGGACTAGCAGACAGGAAGGAGCCAGTGGGGAGTAGGAAGCTTTGGGAAGTTTGATTGCTGTGAGTCCATGGTAAGTTTTGAAAACTAGGAAGGTGATTTTGCATAAGATTGGCCAATGGACAGGAAGCTGGTAAAAGTGCCAGTGATAGGATCCCAATTCCATTCAATGGCACTAGATTACCAGCACAAGCTGGACAAGCGGTGCCAAAGTATAAGAAAACTACAGCCCCCTCTGGAGTCTGTCAGGGCAGGTACCGCCCACATACTGTTTGGGCCCTCAGTGTCGAGCTGGCATTGCTGTCTGGTCCTGACCCAGTGGCAGGTTGCCCCGTAGTACGATGCTATTACAGCTCTCCCTCTGCCTTGCAGAGCCAGGTACAGGTTTTCCTCATGAATTTTGGATGCACATGACAGATTTTATGATCCCTGATAAGATGAGGAAAATCTGTCTCACACACTGCTTCTTACTTGGGACATTGGAGTAGAAGCGTCTCTGTCTCAATCTCTCCTCTGTCACACGGGGTGCACAGTTGCAATGTAAATAATAAAAACAATACAGACCTGTGCTTCATGGTCCTTGCAAATCCTTTCTTTGGTCTGCCAGCGAGACAAACCCCCCGCCCCTGAAACCTTCCCTTCTTCCATTTGTTTTTTGTTGATAGCGTTTGTCATGTAGTGCGGCTTTTATTCTAACAGGACTTTTATCTTTAAACACGTCAGATCTTTAAAGAACTGGAAAACATGAACAGGCACGAAGGTTTAGACTGTGCTTTGTGCCTCCAGATTTCACCTTGGAACAGGGTGGCTTGCCCCATAGGCTGAAGAGCCTAAGGCTAATCTAACCTGATTACAGAATGAGCCCTAGCTGAGGGGAATCAGGCAATTCCACATAAGGAACAGAAGGGGGTGCAATAAAGGGGGAGAGGCGGGTTTATGTGGTGACAAAGCCTAGCTGGGCAAAAATCTGAAGGAGAACCAAGTAGGAAGTTCAGAGCATGAAGGAAAGCTCTCCAGCAGAGAGGCCTGGGACAGACCCTGTCGAAAGCAGAGGAGAGACAGAGGCTGGGTAGACAGTGGCCCAGGGAAAGCTGCAGTATAGGCAAAGGAGCAGACCTAGCTGTTAAGGGCAGGATAGTAGGTTAGAACCCAAAGTAGAGGGTGGGACTGGGTTCCTCTACTGGCCCCGGAGAAGGGGTGTGTGAGGCTATCACAAAGGTTATCAAGCACAGCAGGGTCTGAAGGCTAAGCCCTGAAGACAAGCTGAGGAATAGCCCCAGAGAAGGTGGAAGGCTTTTTTGTGTGTTAAAGACACTTTGGGGACTTTGAGTTTGGACAGTTGTAACCCTGGAAGGGGTGGACTTAAGACAGTGACCCAGCCTAAGGGCCAAGTCACCAGAAGAGATGTTACTGCCCCACTGGAGCGACCAGCGGCAGGGGGTGTTAGAGAAGCGAGAGCTGCTACTCCACACCTGGCCACCTGGGGATGCCTAGCGGTGAGTGGACTTGGTTACATACCTCTATTGCATGGTGACTGACTGCATTTGGAGAGAATCTGCCTCTGTTTGGCACATCACCTTGCCAGACTGTTGGTTCTGTGCAGCACTCAGGGGCAGGCCGGTTTGTTGTTACTTTTGCTTTGCACTTCCCTCTCTCTTGTATGTTGGTGGCTCAAGTGCTGGTCTAGAATCTTGAGCACCTTTCAAATCTTTTTAGAACCTTTTGAGCACCACTGAGGTCAACAGAGTTGTGCCCACCCGTGTCAGTGAGACGGGAATTGGGCAAAGATACTGTGCAGTTGCCAGGCCACATAGCCCTCTAAGGGTTGAGCAAATTAGTCCAAGTGAGGTAAGAACCAGACTGAGCCACTATCCCAGACTCCAACGGACCCCTTTTCCCAGATATTTTTCACAGAGATGTAGTCTGGCCAGGGAGCCTGGCCCACACTGGAGAATGGGAGCCTGAGGTACTCAGACTACAGCTGCTGTGAGGCAGTGCAATTGTATTTCAGACTCAAACTCTTTTTTGTTTTGGCTGAAATATTTTGGAGGGTTTTTTTCCCCCCCTGCCAAAAAAGTCAACATTTTCCGTGGAAGTTTTTAATGAAAACAGTTTCATTTTTGTCAAAAAAAAAAAAAAACACGGAAAAAAACATGAAATGCTAGAAGTAGTTCTGACAGAGACGGATTAGCAGCATAGAACAGGTGAGTCGGTCAAAGGTGTATTAGAAATGCAATGAACACAGGCTATTATATAGCCCTAGCCCATAATGTATGACAGAGATATCACTGCAACATAAATTGAGGTATTTGTTAGTCTAAAAGAAAAGCTTTGATGAGCTAATTCAAGGAATAGTCTCCATTAATTGTCCCAAACTTGGCAATGGTTAGACTGCTGGTGTGCTGAGACCACACAGCCTATCATGCTGGCCCATATGGTCTCATTATTTCTTTGCACTTCCCCCATTTGTCTGTCTATCCATCTGTTGACTCTATCTTATACTTAGATTGGAGATGGGACCATTTTTTTGATTGATGTTTGTACGGCACTTAGCACAATGGAGCACTGGGAATTACTGCAATATAAACAACAAAAACAACACAGACCAGTGCTTCGTGGTCCTTGCAAATCTTTTCTTTGGTCTGCCAGTGAGACCCTCCCCAGAAACTTTCCCTTCTTCCATTTGTTTTTTTGTTGATAGTATTTGTCATGTAGTGCGGCTTTTATTCTAATAGGACTTTTATCTGTAAACAAGTCAGATCTCTAAAGAATAGGAAAACATGAACAGGCACAAAGAGACTTTATTTTAATTAGGTAGATGCAGGGGGAAAACAGAGAATGCAATCAGTTTAATAAGCAAGGCTACCTTTGGGAAAGGCCTCTTCTTAATACCTCACTGGCCTATTGCCTAGCGGTGACTTTGGTCAGTGGTAGCTCGTCTTCAGCGAGAGTGACCAACTTGTCGTATACGGGTTTGACTGGATGTATTTGCATCTGTGATTGTTTTGATGTTGGTATTCTGGAGTGGACTGTAATCGAAGAGGTGTGTAATTGAACTAGGCTGTGTACCAGTAAACTCCCAGTGGATGGTGCTTCCTTTACATACTAACGAAGTTCTACAAAAGGCATCACCTGGAATCAATAGCAAGAGGAAAAGGAAGGTGATGGAGATGTATGCAGGAAAGATTTTTGTCTATTCTAAAGACAAGTTTATGGAAGACTATATCATAGTAGAACTTTGGGGCTAATTCTGCACAAGGGCCCCCAAAAATCCAGACAGCCAGTTTTCTTTTTTCAGCTGGGAACCCCAACCTTTCGCCAAAAGGCTGAACCCACAAGACAGCAGGGAGTTTGGCAGCAGCCTTACTGAATGGCAGCTGCACTCAACATGTCACAGCTTTGGACATTTGTGCCATTTTACAGGGGCAGCAGTGCCATTGCCAGATTGTCCACGATTGCTTATTCAAAGGATTTCCCTGCTTATATCACAGGTAACCTTCATATCTGAAGCCATTCCATTATAGGCAACCTGTGGACACAGTCAGTGACTGAAAATACAGCCCGTGGGAAGTTCACCCGGGGCTGAGAGGTTCAGTGGGCAATGCATGTTTTCAGGCACTGGAAGGGAAAGGTGAGGGGAGAAGAACATGAGGAAGAAAAAGCAGATCTTGGATGGATGGTGAAGGCTAGTTTATCCAAATAATGAAACAGCAGAAGAACCTGTTAGAAGACGCCATATGTCAACAAGGATCCAGAGTCGACCACAAGGAGGAAATCATAACTGGGTGTTTTGTTCTGAATGTCAGGAGAACTAGAGTCTTAGTTAAAAGCCAATGGGCCAAATTCAGCTCTGGTGTGACTCCATCGTCACTCCATCAGCTTCAACAGAATTTCATGTTTCATGACTGGTAAGAATGCACTAGAGGGGATCACCAGGTACATTCAGTATATTTACTTGGGAACACACTTCTCTCAGAACAGACGGACATAATGTTGAGCAGTGGGAGATGAGATTATACTGCCAAGTGTTGCCAGGTGATGTGTATATATATATACACACATAGGGAATTGGCTTGATTTAAAAACTGAATAAAGAGTTCAGGTGTTGATTCAGCAACAGGTTGGTCTTGTCACTACACTAGAATGGTGGAGATTTTAGATTCACTTCCTAGGTTTGCCACAGGCTGTGTGTTTGAGCTTGAGGAAAATTACTTGTAGTGCTGCTGAATCTGGAGTCAAATGAATGAGTATCTCAAGTTTGCATTTTTTTAAAAAATAGTAAGTTTCTAGCTCTAGTTTGAAAATATGACCTGCAGGTAATGTAAAGCCTCAGAAACCAGAAGACAAATAAAAAAGAACCCAGCATGTATTATGGTTTTTTATTTAAATCTCATTATTTTTGAATGTTTGGGGTTGGCAAAATTGTAATTAATCTCTGTGCCTCTGTAAAATGATGATGATAATGATAATAAAACATCTTTGTTTCAGATTGTAAGTTTTTGGGGGGGCAAAGCCTGCCTCTTACTAGATGGTTGTATAGTGCCTGACAGAAGGGGTCCCAGTCTTTAGCAGAGCTTTAAACAATACGGGATACATCTTCTCATTTAAAGTCACTTCTCACACGCCCCTCGATCTCCATTTATTATTAGAATTTTGCTGTAACTGGAGTGATATGAAATCCACAAAACTGATTGCTTTTTTTCACGAGAAAGGTTTTGGAAAAGTTCTGGGAGACCGTGCAGATTCTCATGAGAGAGACTACATGCTGTAAATATTTAAATGGCTCGCATAGACTGTTAATCTATTCCAGAGTTGGAAGGAGTTCTGGCTTTGAAGAGAGTGACATGTCTAAACTGACTCTTTTGATTTAGAAAGTAATGTGAGTGCTAACTCAGTGAAGCTGTAAATGACAGCTTGTGTGAAATGAGGAGACAGTTTCACTCCAGTTCTTAGTAGACAGCTGTCCATTGCATAAGAACCACCTTCACAGCTGGCATCCTTGTTGACTATCTCATGAGAAACCACACACAATGAATGGGCTATGGAAGCTGAACTGCCCTGTTATCAGAGCTGGGTTGCAGTGAGGGAAGCTGATGTTTCTGATGGGCTGTAGCTATGCAGTGGATGTACAATGGGTGTCTCAGGAAGAACACCGTGCCCTACCTATCAGGCATGCTCAGGTACAGCAGAATGAATATTGCTTATACAGTACTGTTAGAGCAGACCCACAGCAGCAATGATTGCATGCATGAGAGCTGAGTAATACTGCAAAAAACACCTTCTGTGAACACTTGTTTGAATCAGCTACGTTTCTTCTCAGAAAGCTTAGCTTTCACCCACTTTCTAAGGATTTATGGGGGAGATTTTCAAAAGAGCTGGAGGGATTTAGGAGCACAAGACCCACTGACTTTCAATGAGACTTGTGTTCCTAAAGCCCATAGGTTATTTTGAAAATCTGGACTTATGTAGCTCAGGCCTCTGGACTGCATTCCCACTATCCAAAAATCTTCCATACTTTCTTCTCCTGGAAGCACCAGCTATGCTGCCTCGGTAGAGGTCTTTCTCACCTGAGCTAATTGCTGTCATTATGTGCAATCTGAAGTAATTTGTGGGGAGCTGGTTGGGCAGCCTTCCCAAGTGCAGAATGGAATTGCTGGTCAAAACACACGAGAGAGCAAGAGTGAAATACCCCTCTCCTGAACCGGCCGATAGCCCGGTGGTTGGAACACCACTCTGGGGTGCAAGAGACCCCACTTCAGGTCTTGCTGTGCTTGATTCAGAGCACAGACTTGAATCTGGATCTCCCACATTTGAAGTGAGTGTCCCCACCACTGAGCTCTTCCACTGTATATAAATAATTAAATCTTCATTGGGCCAAAGAGAGAGTGGTTCAATGGTTAGAGCATTCACCCAGGATGTTGGAGACCTGTGTTGAACTTCAACTGATTTTTAATTTCTGGCCAGGAATGGAACCTAGGTCACACACCTAGACTAACACCCTACTCTCCGAACCATTCTTCCTTTCCTGCTCCCATTCTAAACATGTGGATTTGATGTGAGAATACAATGCAGTTTACACTTTCTGATTTCCATGTAATTTTGGAGAATCTAATTTCCTCTGACTAACTCTTATAAAAAGGGGCTTAGAGACTCACTGTATATAAGCTGGACAGTTTGCATGCTTTCTGGGGCATGAACTAGGGAAGAGACTTGTCTGAGCTCTGCAGTCCTCCTTATATTCAGTATATCAGTCAGTTTTTCCTTAAATTTTTGTGTAGCTTTCTACTGCAGTTGAGGGACCATAGGGAAGCTACTTAACACCTGCCAATCCCAATGCCTATTATTTGATAAGTACAGAACCCAGCGCATAAAGTGTTTGTCTAACATTGCAGAGCTAATATAGAAGCAATTCTAACAAGATTTGATTTTCTTTGCAAGGTTCTGAGGATCTGGGGCGCTGGGAATTAAAATCAGTGGCAGCTGAAGGTGCTGAGCACTTGGTAGGATTGAGCTCTTTTTTTTTTTAGGGTGTCAAGAATGAGGCACTTCTGATAAATACTTTCTCTGTGCCTTTGATCATAAATAAAACGATAGATCAATTAATTGTCAGTTGACACCCCTCCCCCACAAGCAAACACAAAATGATCCAAATATTTCACATTTAAACAAACATTGAGTTAGAAAAAGAATTGTGAAGGGTTTAGCCATTTACATGGCTCATTTATTAAGACTAGGGGCCCAAATCCTGGGAAGATTCCATGCACGGATCTGGGCTACCGCATGTGGCTTTCTGACCCCTATTAGGAAGGTCAAATTAAGCCTAGTTTTTCCTTGTTGAACTTGACCGTCTAACTGCTTCCCCCTTTTGAAAGTGGCTCTTTCCATAGCTAACTCATACTTTGGCCTTTTTTCACCTTGCTGCCTGATCTATTGATTTGTATTAATTATACTGGTTACTTAAGATTTTCCAATTAACACTCTGAAGTTTAGAAGGTTCTTGTCCCAAGATCGTGCCCAGTATAGTTTAGTTAGGAACACTGACATGCACAGTTACAACACTCACACTTAAGAAAAGCCTTTTGAATTTGCAATAGTTTTGTTAACAGAACTAGCCAAGTTACAAACACTCAAACGCAGCAAAGTAGATAGTGATAATACAGAATGTCCACCTGCACATCCATAGGCTCACCCCAACCCCTGCAAAAGGACCCAAAGTGTTAGTCATCCTCCTCATCATCATCAGTGGTCGTCATCCTTGCATATCCCAAGAGCTGACAACTTGGGAGGGTTCTTATCTGTAGTGCTGTGCTGGTTTCCTTCACTACTTCCAGTCTTGCATAGACCACTCCCCTCCATTTCATTTTAAAGATAGTCTTCATAGTACCTTATTGCCAATAATTTCTCCTACTAAGTAAGGTATCTTTGCTCTCTCTTCAATTTCTATAGTAAGTTAACGCAAAGTTCTGTACTGTATGTTTCCATGGAGCTGTGGGCCATATGTGCAACTGAATATGCCAAATATGCAGAGAACTTGTTTTAAGATCTGAAACTATGGAAAGAAATCTGTCCCTTCTTTGCACTAAAAAAAAAAAAGTAAAAACCCCAAACCCCTAGAAGGAAATGATTTTGGAATGTAAAAAAGGGCCTTCTGGGTGTTGTGGGGTTTTGTTTGTCTGTTTTTTGTTACCATTATCAGACACAGTTCCTGTCTGATTACAGTATTTTTATCATGATGATGATCTAATGAAATTCAATACCAGGCACTTTTCTAGAAAACTGTTGCTGTGTAAGAATGTCGATTTTTGCCAAATGCTTCTGTACTTAATACAGAAAGTATTTCCACTATAACTTTACCTATGACAGCAAAGCCATGTTTTAGTGCTACCCAGTATTGCTTCATAATAGGACTCTTAAGCAATACAAGTGACACTGTATATCCTATAAGAACATCTTTAATGGCAAACATTAATTTTTTTTTATAAATCATTTACAAGCAGCAAAAACATTGTGCTTTAATCCTGTGCCTGGTTAAATGTCTGTCCAAAACTGAATATGTATTCACTATATCACCTATGTATGTCACAGCAGGGTCTCATCAGACATGGGCTGAATGAAGGATATCTAAGCTAACTGAGTACCCAGGTGTATGCCACAAATATATTACTTTCTCTACACAGATACTCTCTACATTTTTGCTTTTATATCCTGAAAGCTGCACCTCTGATTTCCTGGAAGCCAAGGTGGCTCTGGAAGGCAAGTCCCCCGTTAGTCCAACAGCATTGCACACAATCTTTTTTGAGAGAGTGGGGAGCTAATTACTTCTGGGAATAGCAACATCCAAATCAGTGCTGCTCCCACATTCGTGCACCCCCAGATCCCAGCTGGGACCTTTGTCTGGTAGGCCAAATACCAGCTAGAGAGCTTGATCCTGCTGATTGATTCTAGGAGGTGCTCGGTTACCTCTCGGTACCTCGGTTTACCCATCTGGTTTACCTGCCTTGCAAGGGGATGCTCTTTGTCAAAGCCCTTTGAGATCCTTTGGTGAAAGATTCTGCCGTACACATGTAACAGCTTATTGTTAGTTCATAGCTGGAAATGTGGGTAATAAGAACCTGCATTTCAAGACAGCAAACTTCAAAGCTTGGAGTTGAAAAACTACATTGTGACCCATGGGCCTCTTGATACCAACTGGCAGAGAGCAAGAGGGGTGCATAGGGGTTACAGGAATCTCCTGGATCTAGTATTTACATTCAATAAAAGCGGCAAAGAGTCCTGGGGCACCTTATAGACTAACAGACGTATTGAAGCATAAGCTTTCGTGGGTGAATACCCACTTCGTCGGATGCATCCAACAAAGTGGGTATTCACCCACGAAAGCTTATATTCCAATACGTCTGTTAGTCTATAAGGTGGCACAGGACTCTTTGCCACTTTTACAGATCCAGACTAACATGGCCACCCCTCTGATACTATTTACATTCTAGTTCACCAAAGAGTATCATTGCAAACTGTATGCCTGGGTGATATTTAACAGCTATGTGACTATACAAAAAATATGGTCTTAAGGTCGGGGCGGCTCTACCAACTTTGTCGCCCCAAGCAGCCGCCGCTGAATTGCCGCCGTCGCAATAGCAGCGGAGCTGCCGCCGAATTGCCACAGCGGGACACGGACTGCCGCCCCATTCTGAATGCCGCCCTAAGCACCTGCTTGGAAAGCTGGTGCCTGGAGCCGGCCCTGCTTAAGGTCTGTGAAAAGCAGGATTTCTTTTGAGCACAAAATATTTATTTGGCTCTTTGTTTGCGTGTAAGTTAAATATTGCGTAGTTCACAGTGGGTATCCACTCAGTCTGAGCCAAATGTTAATGAAGGATTGTGAAATATTCAAAAAAGGGAAATTAACAGGAAGAGGTAAACAGCAGGAGTTGTCCTGTTTAGAGGTAAGACAATAAACTTTTGGAACAATATCCGGGGCACAGATGAACCCCTAGGTATTCCTTCAACCTGGGAGGACAAGCCGTCGGCTGGCTTGATCTTGGGAGAAGGTTCTCAGCCACACTGATGGAAAAATTCTTGGGAAAGAACTTGGGATAAACTATCTTGTAAGAGACATGGGAATGCCTTCTTATTTAATTTAGTCTATAGAATGCATGTTATGATTTTGTTTTATATGGAACCATTTGTTCCCGTGTCTCACACTGATTTTTATTTGAATCTCTGTTCTTTCTTAAATGAATTGCCTTGTTGTTTTATAATTGAATTCAAGTGCTGTGCATAATACAGGAGCAGTTGTCTAAGGTCAAACTGGTAAACTGTGGCACACTTCCTTTGGGAAGACAGGACCTGGGGATTTTTGGTGGACAGTAACAGTCCATATAAGCAGCGCAATGTCTACACTGACACTTTGTCAACCTAATGACATCGACTGTGACTCTGTGCCACTCCGGGAGCTGGTGTTAGTAAACCAGCGCAGAGAGGTACTTACTTCGGCGGGAGCCAAATTTAAGTGATGACACTTGCACAGCAGGGCAGCTTATGTCAATCTAACTGTGTTGTGTAGACCAGGCTGAACTAAATCACTGCAAGTTTTGGGTATGGACAAGGCCTAGGGCTTTCTGGTTTATCCACGGCTAGGGCCTAGTCCTTGGATATTCTGAACTCCCTCAGCTAGCAATGGGAGTTGGGGACTCATTGCCTTTCCGCACAAGGCCCTTGATTCAGTCACTTCCAGTTCTTCTGAAAAAAATGGCTCAACCACCACAGCCACATGACAGCTGGTTGTGGAGGTTTCCGAGTAAAGGGGAAGCCATTCGGTCGAGAGAAAATGTCACAGTCCGGTATTGTTCAGTCACTAACATTTACAGGGAGATGCTGCCCCCTGGCCATCAGACACTGGGGGAATTTAATGGAGGAGACCTGCAGGGGCAAAAGATGGTCTGTTCCCTTCGTCGTGTCATACAATGGCCTGGAAATGTGTTCCTATTCTTCTGACTTATTTTCTTGCCTTTAGACTAGCAGGGAGTTCAAGTTGGATCTGCTCTCTTTGCTGGAGGACTCCGCTCTCCCAGAGGTGCATGCTGGGGTGCTCTTAATAAAAAGGCCAGGATGCCAATGTCACACCTCCCCCCAAAACACAGCACACTCTTGGAAGGAGAACGTTACGTAGTCTTGAAATTTTAACCTGTCTTGGGAGCTTCTTCCAGGCTGCATCCTCCCCAGCGCTTCGCTTCCGCCGAACATAACAGCACCTGCTGCTCACCTGCTGCTCCAAGAAACCACTCCTTGTGCCCCCTCCTTATTTTTAAAGGGGCAACTCCCATGTCTCTCATTGCATAGTTTATAGAGCTATTAATATAAAGAGTAACTACAAATATACCAATGCAGTAGAGTATTCAAAGTTATTACTAAATACAAACAATATGAAGCCTTTTCTAAAATGATGTGTTCTGGGGCCTCACGCAGGCACTTATATTCTCTGCTGGTGTAGAGTGCCTCAGCTCCAATGAAGCGACCCCAACATACACCAGCCGGGAATGTGTGTACTTAACTTTCTCCTCCGGCTATGCAGCCATTGGAGTCAAGTAGGTTTTAAAAAGAGCTGGTCAGACAGACTTTGGAACCAGGGGATTCTGTTGCAACAGAGTTCTGACAATGTTGAAACATCTTGGTTTGACACTTTTCAGAATGAAATGTTTTGATTTTTTTCATTTTGAAATTACTTTTTGTTTCAAAGAGATTTTTACCATTGTTATTCTATTGTTACATAGTATACATACTGTCGCCAGATGTTTGGCTGTGTGTGTGTATGTTCTCCCTATGTGCTGTCCGAGCTCTGCACAGACAGCTGGCACAGCAGACCTCGAGTGAACTGCCCAATGACCACAAGATCCGTTAAGGTACAAAGGCACCCAGCCAGGTTTATTGTAGATGAAGCACAGTACTAGTATCCCGCAGACTCTACCGGACCACTAATACATGTATGCCCATAACAGACTAGCTCAGTGAATGGCGGGACTTTCCATTCCTCCCTAGGCTAAACAGAGACACTCTCTTTGAGGCTCCATTTTATATATCAATACAAACAAGTTATGTACTGCCCCTCTGACATAGTTAGTTGACACTCTCTGACGTAGCCAGTTACCACCCATCACCTTGTACATCTGTACTCATTACACTATCATTCTGACCTTTTCTTTAGGATGGGTCAGCATGTTTCTGTTCTCTTTTGGGAATGTGTTGGTACCGAGGTGTTCTGGTACCAGCCTTCTGGAATGTGTTTGTGTGAGTGCTCTGTGCCTAGCACCTCTTAGGAATGTGTTTTTGTACTACCAGCCCTTTTCTTGCCAGATTCTGTGAGCAGGGCCTGCCTCTAGCTCACAGCTGAGTTTGCTTTATGTCAGCAACATTTTGACTGCTACTTTAGTTCAGGCTTCATACCGGGCCTCTGATACAAGGGCTTATGTCTCAGGCTCTCTTCCTACTACACATAGAAAGTTGAATTTTTTTAAAGAAAGTTCCGATTTTGTTTAAATGAAACCTTTGGATTGACCTACAATAAAAATATCTTGGAATTTTCCTTTGTTGAGAATTTTCAAAATTCTGGTTTTTGGTGGGGTTTTTTTTCATTCTGATTCAGGACAAAACAAGATTTCAAAATCTTGAAATTTTTCATGAATTCTCAATCCTCCTCACAGATCTAGTGTCAGCAAAACCAAACAAAAGTCTGAGTTTTAAAATGAAATCACTTCCTGTCTCAAACTATGAAGCATTTGATTCCCTGGTATCTGTGATGTTATAAATCCACTAGTTTTGCAGTTTTCCACAGAGTCTTCCAGAAAAAAACACAGCAGACAAGACCTTTATTTCTAATTACTACAGTTAATCTGAACTCACTTCCCCCACTTTATTTTTCCCCTTTCTTTATCCATCACAGTGAAAAGCCCAGTTTTGAAGACACTGTGTCTTAAAGAAAAAGAATCCCATTCCCCCCACCCCCACACCCTTTGCGGGTCCCCTTTAAGAAGCTACCAAAGTTTCCCAAATGGCAGCCAGATGCATTGGGCCAAACGCCTGCTTGGAGTAACTAAGTCTGACTTCAGGAGAGTTACGCCTGGGGTGAAGCTGGATACCTGTGTTACTGCAGCTCAGGTCCATCCATACAACAGAAATAACCATGTTTGTATTTATTATTAATAATTTATATTACAGCAGCTCCCAGAGGTCTCAGCTTTATATCAGATCCCCATTGTGCTCAGCGCTGCCCATGTGCTTTGAGTATCTCTACACTGCAGCAAGAGGTGTAATATCCAGCTCTGAAAGACATTCCCATGCTAGCTCTGATCAAGCTAGTGTGCCAAAAATAGCAATGTAGCCTCAGCGGCATGAGCAATAGGACAGGCTAGCCATCCAAAGTATATGGCTAGAGTCTTTGAATAGGATAGGACTCAGTAGGTCAAATTAGATGATCATGATGGTCCCTTCTGGCCTTAAAGTCTATGAGATAGCTAGCCTGTTCCGCCACCGTGGCTACACTTCTATTTTTAGCCTGCTAGCTCAATGAGAGCTAACGAGGGGGTGCTTACCCAAGCTCCAATGACACCTTGAGCTCCAGTGTGGATGTACTCAGTGACAGTCACTGCCCCCAGGAGCTTACAGTCTAAACAGAAAGATGGACCCAGGGCAGGGGAAAGGGTTAGAACACACAAGGAAAGTGAACAAGGTGATGGCCTGCAGATGTCAGGTTAGTGCCACAGGTTGCTTTTGGGGGGGGGGGTAGAGATTTTGTCAGGAGGGGTTAGGCAAGAGGAAAGACTAAAGGAAGGGAGCAGACTGGGAGGGAGAGGGGAGGAAGGTGGGATAGAGCAGTGGAGAGCAGTAGTAAGAGAAGAGCAGGTGTTGGTGACAAACCGCACAGGACACAAATGTCCAGAGTAAAAACGGTACAAAGGGCTCTCATGGCCTCCCCAGTGCCCAAAGATCCCAGCTTCAGCTAGTGTTGGCTGCTCAAGCTCATTGAATCACTCTCCCTTTCTCTTTCCGGAACTCCCATGGTTGGAGGAAGGATGGGGCCACATAAGCCCTGGTCCCCAAGATGCAGTTCTGGCCCTGGGAGGCACTGCTAAGATTCAGGATACATTATCCTGCAATCATGATAGCTTTGACCAGAGCTAGCTCACACACATCAGCTTGAGCTGCAGTCACTCCCCATGATTGCAGTAGAGACGTTCCCTCAATCCGAGGACACGGCTGTGACACTGACGCCAAAGAAGAGTTAGCTCATGGCGAAGAGCCTAGGAAGTCAATGGGAGTCTTGACTGGTCACTAGGTCAGGCCGTAAGCCAGTAGGAGCTATAGTTAGACTTTGAGGCCAGAAGGGACTATTTTGATCATCTAGTCTGACCTTCTGTATAGCACAGGACACAGAACCTTACCCACCCCATCCTGTAACAGACCCCCAACCTCTGCCTGAGTTACTGATGTCCTCAGATCATGATTTAAAGACTTCAAGCAGCCTCCATGGCAAGTCATTTATCTAGGTACTTTCCTGGCCCTCATCACCGTGGTATCTGAGCACCTCACAATTGTCAGAAGATTTTACCCTCAGCTTCACTGTGCGGTGGGCCCACTGTTATCCCCATTTTTACAGGTGGGCAA
This sequence comes from Natator depressus, assembly GCF_965152275.1. NCBI lineage: Eukaryota > Metazoa > Chordata > Testudines > Cheloniidae > Natator > Natator depressus. The sequence continues at coordinate 27,324,335 of NC_134246.1, forward strand.
GTGAATCACAGAGTAGACTGAGTGACTTGTCTTAGGTCATACACTGAGTCTGGGGCTGAACAGGCAAATGAAGCCAGGTCTTGTGTCCCAGGCCAGGGCCATATGCACTAGAGCATCCCTTGTACCCTGTTTGCAGACCGTACAGAGCCTACTTGCTTACACCAGGTGTCGGAAAAATAAAGGCTGAGTCAGAAACAAAGGGAGAGGGACTAGAAAGTTAAAAGCAGAAGCTGGAGTCCCTGATCAGTCGCGGATGGTGAAGAGGAAAGCACTGGTTAGTCCATCCCACTCATCCCCCGCTACGGATAGGCTATAGACCACTGTTAGAGGACATGATAGAGACGAAACTTGCATTATTGTAGCTGGCCAAAAGGCCAAGAAGTTAGTAAAAAACCCAATGTCAGTCATGCCGGAGCCAAGAGGGGGCTTTGTGCAGTTTGTCTGGCATTATTTTATATTTATGAAGTAGGGTAATGAAAGTAACGGCTCTTTGGGTGCTAGCAAATAACAGAGACGCGTACACACAGAACCTAAATTAAAGCAAATGCATCCTCGGAGGCTCGTGATTGACTCCAGCTTATTACAAAGGCTGGCATGCATTTCTAGGAATAAAAGCTGTTTTCCTTCAGGCAGAGACGGGTGAGCACCATCCTACTCCAGAGCAAGCAAAACAGAATCGATGAGGCATGAAGCAGCTGTTGCCTTAGCTGCCCATTAGGGCCTGATCCAACGCCCTCTTGGAAACTTTCTATTGCTGTCAAAGGGTTTTGGATCAATCACACACTTTGAGATCTCATGCCAGGGCAACTGATGGAGGGATGTGAGTGTTGCTGTGGCCACGACAATGCTACAGACTCTACATCAGCAAAGCTATGTTGCCATAGCCCAGGGGTGGCCAACCTGTGGCTCTGGAGCTGTATGCAGCTCTTTAGAGGTTAATATGCGGCTCCTTGTCTAGGCACCGATTCCGGGGCTGGAGCTACAGGCGCCAACTTTCCAATGTGCCAGGGGGTGCTCACTGCTCAACCCCTGGCTCTGCCCCAGGCCTTGCCCCCACTCCACCCCTTCCCACATCCTCTCTTGAGCCTACTATGCCCTCGCGCCTCCCCCTACCCCTCTGAGCCTCCTGCACGCCATGAAACAGCTGATCGGGAGGTGCGAGGAGGGAGGGAAAGGCGCTGATTGGCGGGGCTGCCGGTGGGCGGGAGGTGCTGGGAGCCGGGGGAGGAGGGGGGCTGATGTATTACTGGGGCTCTTTGGCAATGTACATTGGTAAATTCTGGCTCCTTCTCAGGCTCAGGGTGGCCACCCCTGCCGTACACCTTAGCATTGGTGCAGCATATGCCGCCAGAAGGAGCTTTTCTGTTGATGAAGGAACCCCACCTCTCTGAGTGACATGCCTATGCTGCCAGAAACACTCTCCTGTTGGCATAGCTGTACCTACATGGGAAGTTTTTCAGGGATGTGGTTTTCTCACACCCCTGACAGACCTAACTATGCCGCTGTAGGATTTAAGTTTAAGTGTAAACCAGGCCTGTGAGTCTAAGTGGCCCTATATCATAAGAACATAAGAACGGCCATACTGGGTCAGACCAACGGTCCATCTAGCTCAGTATCCTGTCTTCTGACAGCGACCAATGCCAGGTGCCCCAGAGGGGAAGAACAGAGCAGGTAATCATCAAGTGATCCCTCCCATCGTCCATTCCCAGCTTCTGGCAAACAGAGGCTAGGGACACCATCCCGGCTAATAGCCATTGGCAATGGAGAATTTAATCAGATGCTCCATTCCCTGAGAGGACATCTCCTTCTCTTCCCCCGTCACTCTTGGGATTAGTTGAATTTAGGTTCTGTAATACTAGAAACAGGCAGGGGAACCCTAACTAATATAGAGTCTTGAAATCCAACTCATTAATTACAGCACAGGATACCCTTATATCCCAAGGATTTCCTTTTCCCAACACAATGATGTTACTTTGTACTGTAGAATCAGTAGATGCAGATTACCTATCCAGGTGCCTGATAGTGCGTTTATAAGGGCCAACCTTCCCTGCCTACATTTTTCTGAAATTAGAAGGTGCTTTTGTTCACTCTTTGGGCAATTCCAAGAACCACCTCACCTGTTCTGTGTAGCCATGACCTCTCATGACAGTGCTCCATAATAACCAAAATGAGGCAGGTGAGGAAGTCCTTGCACAAATACTTGGCACATCTGTGGGCTTTTTAACTCCAACACGCTGCACAAATATTTTCTAGCTAATGAATCCTCATCCCTCCAAAAAAAAAGGGTGATAGTTAAATATTATGGTCTCCATTCTGCAGATGGGGAAACTGAGGCACGGAGCAATTTAAGGCCCAGATTTCCAGATATGCTTGGATACATGTGCCTAATTTAAATGCACAGTTAGTATAATTGTGGCAGATGAGTAATTAGACATTTTATCTGGTTGTTTCAGTAATAGCCTATTATGTAGGCATACAGGCAAGACAAAAGTGACTTGCTCAAGGCCAGAGAGGGAGCTGTGATGGAAAACACCCCTGTATTCACACTATTGTAATAATCTTTGTACAAGGTATGCCTTGTGGGGTATCATTTGAAAAACTCCTAATCGGCTGGTCAGTATTGTCCTGATAAAATGGCCCTGCACACTTGCATCACCGCTACTCCCCTGGTGGACTTCCCAACTCCAAACTGATTCGCGACTGACTGGTAGCAGTCTGAACTCACCAGCTCCCACACAGCGATCGCCACATGCTTTCCCACCACGAGGGCAGCTCTCGCTCTGGTGTCCTTGCACTGCAGGGAGGGGGCAAGCTGCGCACAGAGTTCAAAGAAGGTGGCTTTGATCCTACAGAAGTTCCGCAGCCACCGCTCGTCATCCCAGACCTGCATCGCAATTGATCCCTCCACTTGGTGCTTGTTTCCCAAGCCCACTGGCTACAGACCACCATGTGCAACTGCTCCGTGAATGCCAACATCAATCTTGAATGGTTTCTTTCCATGGCACACAGCAGGGTAGGCAGCCCAGCTTCCTGGCCAGATTTGCAGCTCCTGAAATACTGCAGGATCAGCCACATTGTATTCATAGCACTCCTCACAAGACTGGTGAACAGTGCAGGATCCATGCTGTCCGGCAGAGATGGCAGGCACACAGTTTACAGGGGTAAACACAGTTGGAAGCCCTTGGAATTATGGGATGGAGAAAACTGCATCATGGGGCAGTGATTCTACCTCCATGATGCACTGTGATTTACTCCCAGAACTCCTAGCAGGATAAGATGGCGATTTGCATGGTGGGATAACTACCCACAGTGCACTGCTCTCTCTCTCTCTCTGTCAGTGCTAGAGCACCAACTCTATTTGGACGCTCTGCCATCATAGGAAGTATTGTGTGAACATTCTCAAGTGATGTAATTACAGCGGTTTATGATCGTTGACGTAACTTAAGTTGACTTAACTCTGTAGTGTAGACATGGCCTAAGGGTGCGGCTTGCAGGCGGGAAGGCTGTTTGTGAGTGGCCCAGGTGGGAGCTACTACAGCAAGGCATTGTAAGGCACCCAAGGTTGCAGGGCCAAGGTGACAGCCCCTCACCAGCCTGGTATGTCACAGAAGTCAGTGATACAACTAAGATTTGAACTCAGAATTTGATGTCAGGCCCTGTGCTCAAAACACTATGTCCCATTTAATTCATACTTACATTTTCCACACTCTCCAGTGATTCCAAATTCATGGCAATAAAAATTCCATAGTGTCTTGCATTGAAATATTTGTGCACAAACATTTCACATGTAACCTGACGTCCTTGGATGGGTTATTGGCAGCAAGGGTTGAAGCTGGAAGCTAAAAGCATGAACCTCTGCTCTTACTTGAGCTAAAGAACCAGAGCTAAAATTTTCAAGAGTGCCTAAGTGGCTTACGTACATTTGAAAATGTTCCCCTAGTCTATTAGTTCAAAGAATGTAGCAGAGTCATACATGGACTGGCCACTAGAAAGGGACAGAGAGCCACGCTTTGTCAGTGTGGGTTAAAATAGTTTTAATGTAATATTACAGTTGAGAAATCAATTACACAATGGAGAGTTAATGCTAAAAGCTCAGTCTTAAGTGTGTCTGCTTTGTGCTCATCTTAAAATATGGAAATCCTTTACATAATTATATATGTGTTAATTTCCGAACTATAAATAGTACATAACTAATAAGCCAATTTGTCAAATGTGGCTTGTTTTCTAGAACTTATTAAAAATTAAAAGTCAAGTCAAGTCTGATGTATGAAGATCATGTTCACTGTAATATACATATGACATGTATGACTGTATAAGAAGTTATCGTATGTATTGCATATCACATTGACAACTAATTGTAAAATGATCTGAAGAGAAACTATATTGTAAGGCATTAAGGTTGCTTTCTCACCTTAATGTGGAATTTTTTGTGTTCTGAGTACTTGAATGCTGTGTATTTGTATATGTGTGTGTGTGTATGAAAAATGATCATGACTCCATAGTTAAGGTTGAATTGAATTTTGCTCTTCAAGTGTATACTACATAATATCTTTCTCTCTATAAATATGGAAAAATATTATGTGATCATGTAATTAAAGACTGTATCATAATGCACGTGCACAAAGTAGCTGAATTAAGAGTGCACAAGCAACCATAATCCTGGCATTTCCTAACTTTTGAGTGCTTGACATTGCAACCATAGCATTCTTGTAATGGAGATATTTGTAACTAATATATGTGTGTGTCTTTGTATACACATACACATGTATATCTCCACACACACCATGGTGTAGCATGGTATAAAGATTGTCTGAGCATGACCTTCTACAGCTGAATTACAAGTGGCAAAGGCATGGGGAGTTTTGATTATTGGAATAAATTCTGGGGAGCTGGATTAGTGGGCAGAAGGTAGGTGATCAAAACATAAATTTCAGAGCCATGTGATTATTTATTTATTTATTTATTTATTCTGATTGTACCATATAATTATCAAAAGAATGCAATACAATCAGAGGCAAAAATGACAGTAGGAAACCACTGGCCTTTGGCAAAACAAAACATAGACTGGATACAAAATACACACACACACACACACACACTGCAGCCCCAGAAAACCTCATTCTCTTAATAAAAGGACTCCACATCCCCATCCAAACCCTCATTCTTCCTGAAACAATCACCAGGTTTTATCAGCTGGATCCACAGCTGAGCACATGCTGTGGGATTTTTTGCATGGTCATCACCGTTATGTGTGTTTGTATTCTGTATTCAGGATCATTCTAGCCCATAATAGAAACAGATCTGTACTGCACAGTTAAGTGCTGTTGATCCCTTACAGCTGTTCTGTTAGTAATCTGGCAATGCATCATCCCTGTTTTTTCCATTTATAATTTAACCAGTGCCAAAGGGTTATTTTCATCAGCTGTAAAAAATGGACACTTATAAAAATGCATAGGTTTTAAATTGCTCAGCAGTTGGAGTAGTTATAAGAACTAGCCCAGGGAATAAATGTGTGTTTCTCCTATTAAGCATGTAGGCCATTTCCATACAGGTTGGAAACCAAATCGAATTCATTTCGGTTACTACAGCATAGGACGGTTTTTCTTCTGTTACTTCAAGCTTCAGTCTCTCTCTTAATGCTTTATTAACACTGTTAAAACTCAGTGGTTTAGAATATATTCATTCAGAGTAAATGTGATTTGTTCCACTTAAACACCAATTGGTTATGGTTTACTAGCATTAAGCTCTACCTTTTTGCTGTGTCTGAGCTGGAACAATGAATAGCAAGTGTTCCTCTCTTCATTAATCAGTGCGGATCCCGTAAAACAAGGATACATTTCCAGTTTGCACTGGTAAAAATTGTTAGGCTAGCCCCCTGGAAATTCCAGCAAGGATAGCAGCTGCCTTACCATTGTGCAGCTGTCACAGTGGAGAGGAAAATGCAAGGCAGGAAGGGCCCTTTCCGATGATTTATATTAGGAGCCACAGATAGATGTTGTCACATGCTATCACAGTTAAATATTTCTCCCGGAACTGGGCGGTGTTCTTAGCTGCTTTAGGCCTCAGTCCTGCAAAGTCTGGAACTCTACTCACAGTTCACAAGTGTTTTGCGTGATTGGAGCCTTGGTGTCACATAAACCATGAACCTCCTGAAAAGTGACATTCATATTTTATGGGCATATGGTGTGAAATCCAGGCCACATTGACGTCAATGTGCTATTGATCTCAATGGGGCTAGGATTCCACCCCATGGACTTTTTAAGGTCTTCAGTCCAGGAACCATCTCTTCTTCATCTTTGAGTATATAGCATCCACTATCTGGGGCCCAGATACTGAATGGTGCCACTGGGCATGACTACAATATAAACCATTAATAACAATTACAATTGGCTGTTCCACTGGAATTTTGCTTTCAGAACAACCATATGGCTCCTGACTGCTGTAAGGATCTAACCCTCCAAGTTACAACCTACACAACTAGCCTGATGGTAAAGGTGTTAGCATATGTCTAACCAGGTGCTAACAGGTACTTTAAATCATGGTAGCAACATCAATTTCATCTTCTAGATAGTAATCTTAGGTGGTAATGTCAGACTTATTCCTTCCTTGCTTAACTACTGTTACCAAAAAAAAGAGAAGATGATAATGTAGAACATGATAAGCAACTTTATTCTAACATTTAAAAAAATGGCTTGGAATGCGTACAGTGGGTTATAAAAGAGATGAGATATACACAACAGAACAGAATGGAGAACACAGGCAAGGCCTGTACAGTAAAACAAGTTTCACAAATAATTTTTTTAAAACAAAAAGGAATCACTCATCCTGATGAGTGAATCTGTTATTGATATTTCCAAAAACCTCTCACTGAGACTTCGATCTCTCAGGAAACAGCATCTGGATAACTCTTCAGGTACTGTGCTGTGACGGGTTTCTAGGACTTATCCCTTTGGTGGCTCGTGAACATCGGTACTGGAACTGTGGGGGCTGCCTCACCCCCAGGCTTGAAGTGGTTTCCATCAGATACAGGATTTACAGTTTGGTTCAATGGCTCGTAGCACCCCCACTGTAAAAATTGTTCCAGCCCCCCGCTCATGAAAGAGAGAGAATTAGCCAGGGCCGCTGGAATGATCTGTGTAGTTGGAGTGCTGAGAACCATTGAACCAAACTGTAAATCCTGTATCTGATGGAAACCCCCACTTCAAGCCCGAGGGTGCGGCAGCACCCCCCTGCACTCCTAGTTCCAGCACCTATGGAATTAGCTACGGAGTCCAGCCTCAGATCCATTTTCCTACCACAACTTAAAAGAACGAGAGCAGCCAAACACCTCATGATGCGACTTCCAGTTCCAGATGCCCATTAGTCAGGGCCATCGGGCACCTGTCAAACCTCTTCCATTGTATTCATTTATTTTTTTTAAAGGTTTACCCTCCCACCCCCTCAAATACACAAAACGTTTTATCTTGGGACAAACCAAATGTTTAGTTCAACCAGAAACAAATATCATTTTACTTTTTAGGTTCCCTGAACATTTTTTTAAAAATTCATTGTGGGTTGATCTGTAATTTTTTTTTTAAATTGCAGTTCCATTGAAACTCCCCTTTCCACCCCCCTTCCCCCAGTTGGTTATTCACACAGGTCTACCCTCGTGTGCTAAGAACATAGCCAGATTCTCCTAGTCCAAAATCTGTCAAACAGTGGTTTAAAAATGTGAGCATTAATGAGTTGCAGACCATTCCTAATTAGCTGCTCCAACAGCATCTGAATGAATAATTATAAAAATACATCAGACCCATTCACAATATTTTGAATATTTATCTAGATCTGTGATCACATGAAAACCAAAGGCAAAAGCCCAGAACTGATCTTCTGAAACCAGCCATGCCCCTCTCAGTCCATTGATTTCTTTTAATAAATCCTTCAGATCTCATTTCACAGGAGCCCCTGACATGAGTGAGATTAGCACAGGGATATCCTGTATATTAACTTCCCTTTCAGCTAATTCTTAAAGTCTACACTTAAATGAATAGGTTTCAGTGAATAATTAGAGCAATGCAAAACTCTCTGGTTTCAGATCATAAGAATTAATCAAACCTTTTCTTTGGTTTCAGTAAGAGATGGGACTAAACTCTATCTAAACACCCCTAGAAATTTGGGGTGTTCCAAGTATGGATCCTTATCTGAATTCCCACATCTGCACTCATCTACTAGTTGCAGTTTGTTGAGGGTGACACACCCTTATATTCACTTTCAGTTTTGGTGATGAATAAACCAAAAATCCAATAATGAAACTGTCATAGAATCATAGAATATCAGGGTTGGAAGGGACCTCAGGAGGTCATCTAGTCCAACCCCCTGCTCAAAGCAGGACCAATCCCCAATTAAATCATCCCAGCCAGGGCTTTGTCAAGCCTGACCTTAAAAACTTCTAAGGAAGGAGATTCTACCACCTCCCTAGGTAACGCATTCCAGTGTTTCACCACCCTCCTAGTGAAAAAGTTTTTCCTAATATCCAACCTAAACCTCCCCCACTGCAACTTGAGACCATTACTCCTTGTCCTGTCATCTTCTATCACTGAGAATAGTCTAGAACCATCCTCTTTGGAACCACCTCTCAGGTAGTTGAAAGCAGCTATCAAATCCCCCCTCATTCTTCTCTTCTGCAGACTAAACAATCCCAGTTCCCTCAGCCTCTCCTCGTAAGTCATGTGTTCCAGACCCCTAATCATTTTTGTTGTCCTCCGCTGGACTCTCTCCAATTTATCCACATCCTTCTTGTAGTGTGGGGCCCAAAACTGGACACAGTACTCCAGATGAGGCCTCACCAATGTCGAATAGAGGGGAACGATCACGTCCCTCGATCTGCTGGCTATGCCCCTACTTATACATCCCAAAATGCCATTGGCCTTCTTGGCAACAAGGGCACACTGCTGACTCATATCCAGCTTCTCGTCCACTGTAACCCCTAGGTCCTTTTCCGCAGAACTGCTGCCTAGCCATTCGGTCCCTAGTCTGTAGCTGTGCATTGGGTTCTTCCATCCTAAGTGCAGGACCCTGCACTTATCCTTATTGAACCTCATCAGGTTTCTTTTGGCCCAATCCTCCAATTTGTCTAGGTCCCTCTGTATCCTATCTCTGCCCTCCAACGTATCTACCACTCCTCCCAGTTCAGTATCATCCGCAAATTTGCTGAAAGTGCAATCCACACCATCCTCCAGATCATTTATGAAGATATTGAACAAAACCGGCCCCAGGACCGACCCCTGGGGCACTCCACTTGACACCGGCTGCCAACTAGACATGGAGCCATTGATCACTACCCGTTGAGCCCGACAATCTAGCCAACTTTCTACCCACCTTATAGTACATTCATCCAGCCCATACTTCTTTAACTTGCTGACAAGAATACTGTGGGAGACTGTGTCAAAAGCTTTGCTAAAGTCAAGAAACAATACATCCACTGCTTTCCCTTCATCCACAGAATCAGTAATCTCATCATAGAAGGCGATTAGATTAGTCAGGCATGACCTTCCCTTGGTGAATCCATGCTGACTGTTCCTGATCACTTTACTCTCGTGTAAGTGCTTCAGGATTGATTCCTTGAGGACCTGCTCCATGATTTTTCCGGGGACTGAGGTGAGACTGACTGGCCTGTAGTTCCCAGGATCCTCCTTTTTCCCTTTTTTAAAAATTGGCACTACATTAGCCTTTTTCCAGTCATCTGGGACTTCCCCCATTCGCCACGAGTTTTCAAAGATAATGGCCAATGGCTCTGCAATCACATCCGCCAATTCCTTTAGCACTCTCGGATGCAAGTCGTCCGGCCCCATGGACTTGTGCACGTCCAGCTTTTCTAAATAGTCCTTAACCACCTCTTTCTCCACAGAGGGCTGGCCATCTACTCCCCATGTTGCGATGCCCAGCGCAGCAGTCTGGGAGCTGTCCTTGTTAGTGAAGACAGAGGCATGTTTTGTCATGTTTTGTCTTCTTTCACATCAAAAAGATGAATCAAAGTATTGCCAACTCTTGTGATTTTGGGGTTTCCTTCAAGCCCTAACTCCTGGAGTCAGGTGATTTCTCAAGCATCTCAGCTTTCATTTAAAAAAAGTAATTTTCTAGCCCTCACAGCTGCAGAGAAAAACACCAGAAGTCAAGTAAAAAGAACGAAACATTATTATTTTTTAAATCTCATAATTTGTGTGCCAATCTCATGATTATTTTTGGTGTCTGACTCACAATTTTAGAACACTTGGGCTTGACAATACTGGAATTGGGCCAGGTTCATTCAAAACTGGACTCTGATTAACAGCATTCTCACACTAGAGTGAACGGTTAGACAAACCTGAGATGAGATGTGAATTTGTACCCAAACTTAAATCTGGTGAGTTTGGAGGGTTTGTAATTATATTTATTCATATAGCAAAATTTTAAGGCCTGAAATTTAAAAATGGGAGGTGTCCAATTGCACACTTAATTTGTGTGCTCATTAACTTCAACCACATGCAGACTAGGTAACTGCACTTTCAAATGACCATAATTACTCTCTTGTGCATGAACTTAGGTGATTGACATGTCCAACAGTGGTAGCTACACCAATAAATTAGATGCAGGTACGTGTGTTTGAAAAGAAGACTTTTCCTGTACAGATTGCTAGGAGAAGCCCATATCTTCATCATCATCATCAATCATCATCATCATCACCACACCTAGAATCCTCACTCATGGACCCAACGTGCTGGGTGCTGTACAAACACAGAACAAAAAGACAGTCCCTTCCCCCAAGAGCTTGCAGTATTAGTAAAATCTAGCTTCTGCAGCACAGCTCACCTCAAGTGTTCAAAAATCAAGAGTCAGGCCCCTAACTCATGAGATTGGCTTACGCATCATGATATTTAGAAATAATAAATGGTGGGTTCTTTTTGTTTGTTGTCTGGTTTTGGAGGCGTTAGGGGGTCACCTTTTCAACCTTTTCTCTGTAATTACGAAAGCTGTGAAATTACCTTTTTTAAAAAACAAAAGCAGATTCTTCCATAGTCATCTGACTCAAGGGGCTGGGACTTTAAGAAAACCACCAAATAGCATGAGACATGCAATTGAATCGTGAGAGTTAGCAATGCTGTCTCTCTCTCTTGCTCTCTGGATGGGAGAATCATAATCAGTGGATTCAGCCCTGATTGCCTGTGTTGGAGATTTAGCACTCTGTTTTCATCCCTTCTCTGCTGGGGTTTTGGTATGTCACACCCCCATTTTCACCCCTCTATCTTGGGGATGCAGCACCTCGATGTCTGCCTGTAGACAGGAAGTGCAACATGCAAACGATTCCAAAAAGAGGAAGACGTTAACTGAACTTTGTAGCTGGTTTGAGCGTCAGTCTGAATTTTAGGCAAAGGTTATAGATGGTTCTTGTTTGACACAGGCTCCAGCCCAAATTCTAGATATGAACAAGTCTCAATTTTAGGAGGCGCTGGAACCCTAAACCCAGATCTTGTCTCAATATTGCAAAAGGCAGCATTGTAATAAGATGAACCAAATCCCTGGCTGTAAATGCCTGCAGACCTGGGAGTATGCAGCTGTGGATCCTGTTCTACCCATCTTGTTTTAATTGCAATGATTAATTCACCCCGATCTCTAAGGGGCCTGATCCGTAAGATTTTAATCTTCTGGTTAAGCTAACGACAAGCGGGAGTTCTGTTTGAGCGAGGGCAAAGTACATCAGGATTAGGCCCTATGGGAATCTGTCTTTTCAGTCATTCACCCCCCACTTGCTCAGGAAGTGACACATTCTTCCTATCACTTAAAGATGCATCCTTTTTTCTCATAACAAGAATGAGAAAATGGTAAAATAACTTTGAAAGGCAAGTGATTCCTGTGCTTTAACAGCTTCCAACAGATGCTGTTCTTACCCAAAGCAGAGTTACTTGAATTATTAATAGTTTCCAACAGCTCAGCTTGAAATAATTTAGCATTTGAAAGAGAAGAGTCACTCTCATTATTCAAAGTGCAGAAACATTTTGGTTATTAAAACTTTGTTCCTAAAAAAAAGTCAGTACAATTTGTATCTTTTTCTCCAGATACTAGCATGAGAATGAGATCCAGAGAATCCTGTGCACTTGCTGAAGCTTAATTGATAAAATACAATGTAACAGAGAAGTGTGCATATTCCCTTTAAAATTGAGACCCTCTAGTCTGCTCCTTCGGTTGTTTTAGCTTTACAGGATTTTTAATATTTGCAGTCAGAGACTCCTTGATTCATCTGGAGGCTTCATGCTAGAGATGAGCAAATTATTCATTGCACATATATTGTACATGAATGTAGCTTGGTGTGGTTTGCATTCCCCTTTCCAGGCTAGACTGCTAGTGGATAACAGCTTACTACTGCTACCAGCATTGGACTCAGGTGGGAGTGGTCTGCGAGGTGGTGCTGAGGATCCTACATTCAAACCTGATGATATGTGATGAGGGTTGTTGGGTATATGTAATCACTTCTTCCTGTCTGCAAAATGTTCATGGTCCAGCCCTGATTTCTGGAACATATTAGTCAGTCAGAAATATTCACAGGACAGTCTGGGGAAACTATTCTGAGCAGAAGGATGCTAAAAATTTGCTCAGCATTTTAGGTGCCATTTGCCTCTGTCAGAAGGGGCTGCACAAGGGCTGGGCCAAACCATTTCTGTCCTACCTGAGGCTTACCTAGGATGTAAGTGGTGCCTATGGCTTGGACAGATGCTCCAGCCTGGGGTGAATTTCGCCCAAGGCTAGCAGTTCTAAAGAACCCCTTAGGATGGAAATAGTTCCTCCAGACTATTCCAAAAATAGGTACAAGTCACTAATACATTTGCAAATATCCTGGCCCAGTTGCTGTTTGGACAATATTGGGGATATTCTGCCACCTTAAATTCCCTCTTTGGCTTTAAACAGACTCTGTTCTAACCCTCTCTGTAATATTGTGGGTGTTCTTAGACAGCTTTCATGCCCAGAGGTGGCTGATTAAATAATTCCTGTACCTGTCTATACAGAGAGTTTGCTCTGGAATCCTTTGTGGATGAAAAGTGCTATATTTAGAGGATTTAAGGTAAGAAGGGCAACTCTGAATTCATCTACTCTGACCTCCTTCATAACACAAGCCAGACAAATTAACCCTGTAATTCCTGCATCAAGCCCATAACTTCTGGTTGAGCCAGAGCATCTTGTTTAGAAAGACATTAACAGCCAGAATTTACAAGGCCAGATTTTCAGCTACTCAGCACCGAAAACTGGGGCCAGATTTTCAAAAGAGCTCAGCTCCTGTTTCGGCACAAAAATAAGTACCAGATTTTCAAAAGGGCTCAGCACCACATGTGCTCATTTGAAAATCTGCCCATTCAGTTCAGTGGCTAAGTGGGTGCTGCTGAGTTTTTTGGAAACGTGGTCCCCATAACACTCTAAGAGACTTGTGCTGAGCAGAGAGAGAGCTGGAACTGCTCGTCCCTGGGCATATGTGAGCATAACCACCTCTGTCCTGTGCTCATTATTGTGCATGGACTTTTTACACCTAGCAATAGCAGCTCCACATGGGTCCATGCACTGAGGTCGGGTTGGTGCAATACAAGCGCCTCCCGATCTGATCCAGCCGTGAGTTTGCAGTAGCGCAGCTCCCAGCTCTTTGTGTGTCTCTTGTGCTCTCCTTGCCCGTGACAGTAAATCTGCCCCTGCTCTCTTTGAAACATTTCAGTCCTGTGTCCTCCACTATCTCTTTAGTTGTTTAATCTCAGTTTTATCAAACTCCACTGGTCCATCAGAACTGAGAGGAAATAAAATATTTATTATTGCCATTATCAGCGACTGTAAACAGCATTATGCTCCTGCCCTTGGTTTGCTTATCAATGTTTCTCCGTCAAGAGTAATCTCTGCGGACAGGCACAATGCGCATACACATGCCTGGTTACAACAGCAGAACAAAGCGATGGGGGAGACAGAATATTAGTGTTTCTAAAATAAAGGTCACAGCCAATGTCTGGTCCTTGAATAGCCCAATACATCTTCCTGGGGAAATACAGGTCTGCTGCTCTTCTTAACCCTTAGTGGATTCAGCGCCTGTGTTCCGGAGTGAGATGCTGTGGACAAATATACCTGCTACCAATACCTCAGGCCCTCAAATAGCCCCTGTGCCTAGTGAACCTCACTGCTGCTTCCTGGAGTAACAGCCCTTCTGTAGTGGGCCAGCATTCAACACGCACTCCTCCCTCAGGAGGTGCCTGATGACTGCTCAACCTGATCTTCAACCTGATCAATCAGGTGACTGCTCAACCTGATCTTCATTGTGTGGCAAGGAGGTGCTTGGCAATAATGCTAAAGTACCCCAACTAGGTCCCTGGACACTGCATTTGCTCTTTTCAGCAGTAGCTGTGCTGGGGCATCACTGAGTCATTGCATAGAAAGCATGAGAGAGGAGGATGTTCAAAACAGACTGCAGCCAGCTAGCGATACCGCTGCATGGCTCACAGCAGAACACAATGCATCTTCCAAAGCGTGGGATAGGCTGGGCAAGGTGAGGTGGGTTTTGGCTGAGAAAGGAGGTGACAGTGCATGTCGCTGTCTTCACTGACTGCTTTCTGCAGACACGGCTCTCACTGAACGGACAGGGGGATCCAGGGGTGCTTGTCCGTTGTTTAACTTTTTCCTCCCTTTGGCTTCTCTCTTGCTCGCTGGCGCTCTCTCCGTCATGCTGTGTGCCTTGAAATGATGCTAAGTGCTGTTGAGCAAACGCTTGAGTGGGACCCTGGAGAGATGTCAGTGACCCAAAGGGTTTGAGCCACAAAGGGATCTAGGCACCTAACCGCCACTTCAGGTGGCAAAGTCCAAACTGTAGTTCCTCAAATTCCCCACTCAGCTGTCGTCCAACCCTGTAGGTGCCCAAAGTCCCCAGGTAACTAAGTTTCCACTGGTAAAGTCCTCTAAGTGCCTACTTTTCTGCTGGTGGGCGTGCACAGACTAGGCATTCCCCACCTACCTTGCCTGCACGCGGGCAACCAAGCATCCCCCGACCCCTTCCACACGACTCCTGTTTGTCAGGGGATGGAAGGGGGGACAGGGAGAGGAACGGCATTGGGTCTTTGCACAAACATAAGTGCCAGAAAATGGATCTTTCCCCAAACCAGGTGCTTTTGGAACCACCCTCCCGCCCTTCCTTTCTCCCCAGGCTACGCGACCCAGGGTGCTGGCCAATATATGTACAGGCACAAGGGCACAGTGGCTGCTCATTCACAATCTGGTGCGGCTTCCGCTAAATGCTGTACAGGGGTTGTTGGGATTGCAATAAAATTCCTGATTTACAGCTGTGTCTCATTTGGGGACCATGTCGGCGTGAAGTGAAGAGGAGGGCAGTTCCAGGCCTTTAACACCAGAGCAAGGGCCGTGCATTGTAACTTACCAGTCTCACGTTCTGGTTGCTGCAGTGACTATGGGTCCTCCTCAGATTCCTTGGGGTGGGTGCTCAACCTGGTTCAGAATCACATACTCCTCTTCCTAAGGAGTCTGCCGGGGCTTCCTCCAAAGCCCTTCCTTCCTCCTCGCCCTGCCCCTCATTGGTGTCCCATCATATAATAAGGCCGGTGAGATTCAGAAGGGGTCATGAGTCAATTCAACCTCTGTACTTGCAGCCTTGGAGAGCACCTGGTCCAGCTCATTGAAGCATGGGCATGTGCAGGGTCCCCTCCTGGAGCAACTGGTAGAGTCCTTCACCCTCCAGTACCTGACTTCCAGGTGCTTTACGTGCTCCCTGCACTGGGAGCAGAAAACTGTTCTGAAGTGCTCAGTGTAGGTCACCACTACAGCTGGCCATGGGGTAGGGGGTCAGGGACCTTTGGGTAAGGGGCAGTGCATTGTGGGAATGGCCTTGGAGAACTATCAATACCCATGACCTGATACACGCCCTTTTCCCTGTCCATGCTGCACTGTAGAACAGGGACGGGGCCATGCCACAGCAGAGATGTGTACATACACCCCTCAGCGTGCTAGTTTTCGCAGCGTGCGCTCTGCTTCAGGAACATGCTTCAGGGCTTCAAATGTGGACAATAGGGGGGATACGGCACAGCAACGCACATGTGACTGTGGACAGTCATGTGTGTAGACATAGTCCATAGCAGAGTCACAGCAAATACCGGCTTCCGGTGTGAGGGAACTGCGGGGGGGGGGGGGGTGTCAGGGCAGCTCCACCCCTTGACACCCTCAGCTGGCAGCAGGAGTGTGCACAGGGTGCGTGCGTTGCCCTGATGGGTACCACTGTGGGAAAACATTCTCCGGCTTTGGTGTGCTAGCACATGCAAACGTAAAGTAATACAGACAAGAGAAACACATCTCGAAGGACAAGGGTTACCAAACAGGTATGTAACTGGTTTTTAGCATGTTTATTCGTCCTTTTTCAGAAGAGGTGTTACATTGTCTGACTCGCTCACTCAGCCATCCTGTTACTGTGTGGCGACGAGATTATGTGCTCAGACTAGAAGGTTTTAGCACATCCGTTGAAATTCGGGAAATATGAGTAATCAGGCTCTTTGGTATTCCCAGCCTTGCAAATTATAATTTGATATGGGTGATCACTAGTCTGCTGCTTGTCTGTTAGCTTTGAAATCTCCATGAAGTTAGAGTTGTAATCAATTAACAGTAAATAGGGTTCTTTGTCAAAATCAATTAAGTCCCTCTCCTAGCCTATGCAATGGTCTCTCTGCAATTTCGTATTGCTGCTTGGATGCCATGACTTCAACAGTTTTCAGTGGATAATGTTCTTATTGCATGGCTTTATTTAAATCATATGGATCAATACACCTGCATACCTTATTTGGGTTTTCAATTAAAACCATATATTTAGTCTAAATTAATTATCTAGGTTGTATTTTCAGTAACACCTGGGATTTTCCCTATTGCTCATTTCATTTTTATTTTATGTTAGGATAAAAGATTTGGTCTTGATAGTTGGCTCACTGCAGTTACTGATTTGTCTGTCTGAATGTGGTGGTGTTCTTCCAGAAACCCGAGGCTTTTGGAGACATCTGTGAATTCTACACCTTAGCCTCATGTGTTCTTTCGGTACGCTACAAAGAAGTATGTTCAGCACATATTGTGTTTATAGACTAAATTTCAGGTGGGGAGGGGTAGGAGTAGGCAGGTTTTTAGTCCTACAGTAAAATTTTCAAAAGTGGCTTAGGCACTCAGTCTCAATGAAAGTCAAAGGGACTTGGCGCCTAAGGGCCAGATTTTCCAAGATATTTACATACCTAAAGATGCAGATAGGCACCTACTGGGATTTGCAAAAGCACCTGTGAGTTAGGCACCCAAATCCCATTGAAATCCATGGGTGTTAGGTGCCTAGCCTGCTTAGTCACTTTGAAAATCCTGTGGGGCACCGAGCTGCACCTCAAGTGCCTAAACGCCTTTGAAAGTCTGGCCCGCAAGAGCCTGAGTCCCTTTGACTTTCACCGAGACTTAGGCTCACTATGGTCCAGCTCTTTAAAAGGATTGTGTCTAACTCCCATTGATTTCAATAGAGATTAGGTGCCTAAATACCTTTCAGGATCCAGACCTTACTGCATAAACCACTTTTGAAAATGTGACTTAGGCTCCTAAATCAGTTATGTGCTTTTGAATATTTTACCCCAGTATAGAGGCTATATCTGTATTTGCTGTCTGGAAATTTTACTCCGGCTATTAAAGGTACATTTGAAGAGCTCTTTTATGGAACAGAAAGCTGTGTTCAAGCCTGAGGAAGGCTGAAGAACACCGGATTGATGTTTACAATTCTAATTTTCATCAGCTTCTCCTTATCATGTGGCAGGACAAGCTCAAAAAAGAGGCTATTTGAAGTCAAGTCCAGCAACTGCTTCCATCAGCACTGGTTCAGTTTTGGTGGCTTTCTTGGTATGGGCATATGATTAAAAGGGAAAGCCAATTAATGCCAAAGTATATGTACCAAGGAATGCCTCTATATGGCCAGTGATCACACGGGTGTCAGAAGCATCGGTGGCATGACAAAAATTGCCAGTATGGGCATAAACTGAATATACAACCAGACCACCTTAAGCACCTTGCCAGAGATCAATCTGGATGGCACCAAGTTTGGATGGAGGCCACATCCCTCTGGCCAAAAGTATAACAGTGTTCAAAAAAGAATTAGATAAATTCCTGGAGAATAGGTCCATCAATGGCCATTAGCCAAGATGGTCAGGAACAAACCCCATGCTCTGGGTATCCCTAAACTTCCAACTGTCAGAAGCTGGGACAGGATGAAAGGAGATGGATCACTTGAAATTGCCCTGTTCTGTTCATTGCCTCTGAAGCATCTGGTACTGGCCGCTGTCAGAAGACAGGATACTGTGCTAGATAGACCATTGGTCTGACCCATCATGGCCATTCTTTTGGAATTTGCCAGGACTATGGTACATCTGCATTTGCTGTCTGGCAAGTTATTAAGTTATCCTAGTTTTTAAACCAAGATGTAATAGTTATTTGTCCTTGTCTTGTTATTTGATAACCTGAATATATGAGCCAAATGTGGGATTAGATATCTGTACTCTTTCCTTAGCTATAGTATTACATAAGATTTGTGCTAAGAGTTGTCACTGTGCTCCAGTATCCATTTCTGCCTTTAATATTTAGCTATACTTGCCAAATAGAAGCAGCTTCCCCTGTACCTACAAAAAGCTCTTTGTCCCTGCCATACTGATCTTCAGTTACATGGACACATTTGGCTTTATCTGTGTGAAATACCTTTGAAAGGTATTTTTTCCTCAAGGCATTATGGAATGTTTGATGAAATTTCAGACACTTTCTCAGTTTGTGTTTTAGACCACATCTAGGGTAAAATCTAGGGTAAAATTCACCTGCAAAGGTGAATACAATACAAGATCAGTACAAGGCATGTATGGCACTTAAGTCCTATTAAAGTCCTCAGAATAGGGCATGAGTGGGATTTCAATGGTGCAGAATCCCACTGTCCACCATGGGAGCTCTCTGTGCAAAGAGTTTGCAGTAATGCACCCTAATATAGGACAACCATCGGCGCAGAAATGGGGAATTTTACATGTTGTATTATTGTGCCAAAAATATTGCAAAGCAGTAGAGACACTGTAAGAATAAAATTGTTGGTTTGGATTTGTTTTAACCTCATGGCTCCAACTCTACTATAGTAAGCTAAAAAGGGGATAATCACAGTTTTAACTGTCATGTGACTACTGTGGAACTACAAATCAGCACAAGGCACAAAATTCAGATCTAGACTTCTAATGCACTGAAGTTTCAGGGTTTGGTTTGGTTCACCCCTGCATCTACAGATCACATAAGTCATATGACTTGTTCTTCTCCTCCATTATGTGTATACTGTGAAATACTATCTCCACAGCACTGGGAAGTTTCTGCCATGTTAACTTAATAATTACCTAATGCAGTAATATAGACACATTTTAACAGAGCAGTTCCACAATTCCATAAAATCTATTTAATCTGTCAATATGTCTTTATAATGCATATTTTGTTCAGGTCCTCTTCAAAATAGTGACATGATTACAATCACTTCAATTAAATCTGGCACTTCACGAGATGGGCGTCTGAGATACTGCGCAGTAAATATTATAAAAAACCCATATGGCTTGGTAATGATTTTGAAAGTTTTTAAATATTAAAGTATTACATCCTCATTCTTATAAGAGAGTAAATCTTGATGGTGCAATTATCCAGTCTATTAACTATTATCTAGTTTGTATAAAACATGCAAGTGTTTCTCCCAGTAGCTCAAGCTAAAGTAAATGTGAACTAGGTCAGTTTTTTATGTCCACTGCAATTTTAAAGAAACAACTAAAACTTGATGTCAAACGTTAGGGATGTTGGCAGGGAAAGGAAGGCATTTGTCTCAGCACACAGTGTCTGCGGTCATGTTCCTTCTTCTGTTACTTCGTTTAAACTGATCTTCTTGGATTCAGATGAGAAGTCGTATAAAAACATGAATCTGGCTTATTCACATCAGTCTTTCTGGATATATTCATTGTATAGAGAATATATGGTTCATTTTTCATTTGGGAGCCTCAGGTTAACTTAGATTTTTCTTAATGAAATCTTGCCTAGCTGCAGGTTTCACAGGCCTGAAGATAGCACTAACAACCTCGTTAGGGCCCCAATCTACCATACAGCAAGATGGTTACTGCATGCTATTTATATTTCCTGTAGAGGGCTTTGCCTTTGAGATAATTTGTGGAGCTTTGCTAAAAGCTCCAATAAAGTTCCTCTCAAATGCATCAAAGGCCATTAACATTCTGCTAATATAAATTCAGATTTTCAAAAATGACTAATAGGAGCCCAGGAATCACAGTAAAACAATTTACTATCTATCTTCCTTTCTATCTTCTTATTCTGTGGCCATCCCCTTGGTGTCTTGGCACTTGTGAGAATATTCATAGATCTCCCTACCCCCACCTCTGGTTACTATCTTACTAACTCTATTAAAAGCTAAAGTCCCTTTACTCTGTGTAAACATTAAAGATCCCATGGCCCCAAGAGCAGACTTTAGCTTAATTCAATGGAGACTAAATCTTTGGTCAGTATATCCTTTCCCCTCACCATTGTGCAGCTTGTTGTATGCCTGCTGTTGTGTATCAAGGCCGCTGAATAATGATTAAGGTATCTATGGTACCCCTCTGCCCCATCATTGTAGAAACTGAACACCTCACAATATTTAATGTATTTATCTTTATAACACCTTATAAAAATTATCCCCATTTTACAGATGGGGAACTGAGGAAAAGAGAGGCTAAGTGATTTGCGCATGGTTACACAGGAACTGTAACTGTAATTGAACCCATTTCTGCTGAGACCAAGACTTGTGCCTTCATTTATTGACCATCTTTCTTCAGCTATGTAGCTTGTAAAGTGCTTGGGTGGCCTCTGGACTGAAAGGTACTGTAAAAGACAACTGTTCTTGTAATAAACTCTCTCAGCATAGCTGAAGTTTCATAAGTCTGTTCATAAGCGTGTAAGAAATCAATTCCAAATAATTGCATTATGTCCTTTGCATTAATGGATTTTCTACAGCAATTGGCTTTATAGACAAACAAGTTTATCAGCTTAGTATAGCGTTTACACCATGGAAAATTACAGGACTGTATGCAAAAGTATCTTTAACATAATGCTTTTAAATAAGAGGCAGTTCTGACAATGCTGTAATTATGAGCATCCCTTCAGGCTAATCCAGCTAACAAAGTGGTTCATGTTGAAAGGGTTTTCATCAAAGAATCAAAGGTATTCAGGAGAAGAATGAGGAGAAATGCAAAGGAAACACACAGACATATTTACTTTGGGCCTGAACTGGCTCCCAGTGGGACTCTTTCTATTGGCTTCATCAGGACTTAGACCCTTTGCACCCAAGATTAATAGTATGGGGGAAGGCAGAGGGGTGTTCTGAATTTAAGATGGTAGCCAAATATTGACCATACTGTGGAACCAGCTGACTATAAACTGGTAAAATGACTGAGCAGAGAATGAAAACAGTTACAGTCAGCAAGGGATTTTCCTCTTGATTAGCCCAAAAGAGTAAAAATAAGTTACTATGATTAGAAAGTAAACAGGAAAACTCCTCAGCTCCTCCGTCAGATGCTACAAGCCCTGAGTCTGGCATCCAACGTACTCAAAGATTTAGATTACACACTTCTTTTTTTTTTTAACCACTACACCACTGCATGGTAGTGATTATATATGCAGAAATCATGCATGCAATAGGATGTGAGTTCTGCACATACAACTGCAAGCTTACATCAGGTTCATTTTCTACTCTTTTAATTTTGGGCCCTTAAAGAATTATTTATCTTGTCCCTGCTTTCATCCAAAGCTCAGAGCCTCAGCAGCTCTACCAAAATCGGCAGATGCCTCCATGAATGCTTAGGGCACCTCTGTGATCGCACCCTACACACTATGGTAATTATCTTTGTCCAAGGTATGCCTTGTGAGGTATCCTATGAAAACTAATAACTCACGGATCATTAATATTCTTGTACGATGTGTGTGCGCTGTGTGTATTGAGAGCTATGGATTTATGCTGGAATTATTGCTAAAGTGTGTTTAAACCAGGCATGTGTGTGTGTGCAGGTAAACAGGTTTTCCCTAGACAAAGGAATTTTGCTTCTCTGGCCAGTCCGATCATCAGGTAGAGGGTCCATTTTTTCATATCAGGTAAACAAGGCTATCAAGCAAATGCTGTGGGGGGGGAGAGGAGGGAAGAGACAGCAGGGCATCTACACCCAGGAGGAGAAAGAAACTTGGTCTGGGTTTTACTTTTCAAAGAATACATTGCAAAGTTTTACTTGCCTATAAAGAAAGGGTCTGAACCTCAAGAGATAAGCAAGTGAATCAACTGATTGTTTACAATATTACTGTATTATAAAAGTGTTTAGCATGAGGTCTTTTCTGAAAGCTAATGACACACTGGTAATTAATATCATTGTGAATTGTCTGTATTAACACTGTATCAGGAAGTATGAATGCCTAACAATATTATTCTTTAAAGTCTGTGGCCAAACAGGGAGAAACAGGTTCCCTCCCAGACAGGAGAGAAGGCGGCTATCTACCTGTCTTCAATTAAAATTAAGTATGGTGAAATCAAAACAAAAGAAGCCCCATTTACGTGCAGGGGGATGGGAAGCCTAGAGGAAGGGAAAAACAGCATGAGGGCAGCCTGCCTCTTGAAACAAAGTCATTTAACTTTGGAAGATATAAGCAAGGACAGAAGCCATCTTGGCATCCAGCGCTAGACAGACACAAGGGAGCAGAGATCTTGCAAGCTGAGAAAGGTGGGTCCTCCAACTGAGGGGGGGTTGAAGCCTCTGGAAACTGAAGATAGGTGAGAAATCATCTTGGACAAAGCCCTCGGCCTTGCTAGATTAAGTTTTTGATTTTTAGATGCGTTTTCACTTTTATGTGCATGCAACTCCTTCTTCCTTTCACGTGGCATCACTTAACCTATGTCCTATTGTTAAACAGTTTGTTTTATTTTACTATAAGCTAACTCAGTGCTGTGTTTCCAGGGAAGGTTCTATTGACCCCAGTTGAGTTAATAAGCTGTGATGTGGGTTTGTGTCTTTAGAGGGACAAACAAATCTTATTATTTCCCTGAACTGTCCAGGATGGGACTGGACATCGCAGAGCACACAGTGTGGGAAAATTTGGGACCAGGAGTGTGTTGGGGTCACTTTGCTGGTTGTAACCAAGGCTGATGGATGCTAGAGTAGGGTTGTGAGGCTGTACACAGGCTGCTGGGATCAGAGCTGCTGAACTAGGGCTGTCTAGCACACATTTCAGTGTGTGACCTGCAGGTTTGTGGGCTGGCTGTGAGCACCCCGGGCTGGCTGTGAGCACCCCTGGCTGGGAGCTACAGCAGCAAGGCATTGTAAGGCACCCCAGGTTGCAGGCAAATGGTGACACAACCCCTCACAGGTTTGGATTGCACCCCAAACTCCATAACAGTCCCCCTAAGTGATGACTATGCATCATATATGGAGTCACCCAAACCCACTCCATCCCCCCTTGCAGGAGCTTGTGACCTGAACCCATCCCTTCCAGGAGCATGTAACTATACATAACATTAGGGTGCTGGGGGATGATATCAGTGGGGTGATGCATGAGAGCGGAGATGGACTGGCGAGTATAGCCCATAGAGTATTCCTGACGTACAGCTCTGAAAATGGAGATGTGAGGGAAAGAGGCGGGCCCCCCAGCAAAACATAAAGACTTTTGTTGTGGTCTCAGTCCCTGACTTTGCCTTCTACAGGAGCTGTATGGGAGTCACGGTAGGCCTAGAACTGCACAGTGCTCAATTTGTGCCAGGGCTGATCCCCGGCACCTCTAGGCTTGGCAGTTCATAGCCACAGCATCTCTAGGATTGGCAGTTCATAGCCCCAGCACCTCTGGGCTTTCTGAGTCAGTTATGAAAGTAAAAAAATTGCTTTAGCCCCAGCTCCTAATTGCTTGAGTCCCAGCATCTCTTTCATTACAAATTAAGCACTGCAGCTGCAGTTACCCCATAGTTCATAGATGTGGGTGAGAGACAAACGGGTGCTGTCAACTCACTTGAAAAAGCACTGCCCAGTAGCACTGGCTGCAGAGATACTAGCTCTGTATTAAATGGGCAGTGTACATCTTGGGAGATGGTCAGACAGACTGCACATGCTCTTCCACTGCCAATGAGTCTAATAATTATGGGCCACTTTAAAATGGACTTATCTTTGATTTCCTTTAAAAGGTGATGAAGAGGGGTAGTTTATCCCTGGTGAGCAGCAGCTTTTAAAACATGGGACAACAGAGGGAAGAAATCTTATCTGTGCCTCCCACTTTACCATGTAATTTCCTGCCATCTCCTTGTAGCACTTTCACAAAATGCGATAGCTTGGAAGTCAAAACCCCTCTGGAAAGTCTTCGGAGTTCTTTGCAGTTAGTTGACTAGATTTACAATGTACCAGGACCTCTGAGATCAAGTAGCATGGATGAACCTCAAAATGGTTCAGTATTTGGGTTTGGATTAGCACCTGGAGATTCAGCTGCTCTCTTGACATATATTGATTCTATGAACTGCTTCGATCTGCCAACCTGGGCTAGGAATCCCATTGGATAAAGTTTCTATTAAAGTTTGCTGTGCTAGGTATTTCTCTCTAGGTCTGAAATGCTGCAACAACAGCTTCTCTCCCCACATTTCTGCTTCCTACCATAACTTGAAAATGGAAAAGGATTCAGATGTTAGAAAAGAATCTGTGCTCTGCTATTTGGATACTAGTCTGAGCTACCCCGAGCGTGGAGTGTTTGGATCTGGGGATTTCTTCTTCAGATGTATTTCTAGCAAAAAATTTTTTTAAAAAGTGAGAAAAAAAGTTAATTAAACCTTTAAAAAGTTTTATTTGATTTTTGGGCAAATGTTGAGGGTCTTCTTGTTTTAATTGAGCCTGTTCACTCATCCCTAATATCAAATTGAATACACTGTGCATTAAAATATTCAATCCCCTGGGCTGTCTGAATAGTGCCAAGAATTGCCAGTAAACTACTAAGAAAACAGTGTTGGAACATGAGACAAAAACCTAGAGAAAGTAATCATAAATGTGAAAGAACTCTGTTTGCACTTTTTTATTTATAATTTTATTGTATTGCAAATCAGTTATTTGTGAGGTACAGTCTTTCTAACATCACAAATATTGGGATGTTTTCAGTAGCCCCTTTGGGAGCTCACTTGTATTAATTCCAAATTCTTCTGCATGCTTCTCTCAGCAGAAAATACAGTTAGGCAAAGCTGTGAGTTTGAGACGGCGCCATGGTAAAATAAAAAAAGACCTCAGGAAGGCTTTGGATGCCTGATAGTAATCAAATCTATTGCAGAAAAGAAACTCAGTGCTGGTATCTTTATATATCAACATAAACATCCATATTTTATTACACCAACAAGAAGAGAGCATGATGATTCAGCAGGAATTTCAGGAGTGGGGCTGAAGGTACAATAACCCACCCTGTCAATGCTTTCTTCTCACGAAGAATAACCCCCATCTCTCCACAAAGCAGTCTACTCTTTCACCAAAAGAGTCTACTCAGCCAAAAGCTGGAAATGGACCAGGACTCAAGCAACCAGCCAGGGTCAAATTATTTCCATCTCACTCTCTGACCGGGGATACTGATTGCTGTTTCTTTAACAAACTGACAGGGGCTGCGGATTACAAGATGTCAGAATCCTGCTTCCTCATTTGTTGAGGGGAGATATGGAGCCATATCACTTCATGGGGGAGGGGGGGCAGGAGGTGTCAGGAATGCACAGTGCTTCTGTGACGGGATCCCTGGGGTTCAACCTGGAACTGTGGGACCACTGTGCCCCCTTAACTCTCCAGCCTGGACTGTCTCTCACAGTGTTTTGCCAGTGACAAGCAGCATACCCCTCCAGGTGCCGTTATCACTCAGCCACCAGCATGCAGAGGCACACCCAGCTAAGTTGCATGAAGGCTCCCCAAGCCCCTCATGAACCATACACAGGGAAATGCCAGGAAATCTCCCAAGCCCCCAGCCTTGCACCCCAGGAATATACTGGCGTTCACTGCTCAAGACCTTCTCTTGACCAATGCAAGTTTATTAATTAATTCAATAAAATAAGCTTATTGATGACAGAAAGATAGATTTTAAGTGATTGTAAGTGGAAGGCATAAAAGATCAGAGATAGTTACCGAAGCAAATAAAAAGTAAGCAACCCAGTCTAAATCTTAAAACGTATTAGACTAAGCACTATTTGGATCAAGCAATTTTTCTTACCCCAGTGGATTTTTCAGCTAGGTTACAGTCTTTAATACACAGGCTTTCCCTTTAAGCCTGGTCTCCTCAGTTCAAGTTTTTGTCTTCCCAGCATTTTTGTTGCCTTCAGTGTAGGTGGGGGAGGAGAAAACGTAAAAGTATGATGCCACTGTTGCCTATTTTATACCCTCAGTCCATGTGCCTGGAAAACACAAGCCCAGACATGTCCTGGTGGGTTTTCCTGAGTCATAGAATTGAGCAATCCCCATTGTGTGGTGCTTGCGCAACTGTCATTGAATTATAAATCCCTTGTTTACTATTCCCCTGCTGGTCAATGGCTGGTATTGATTGTTCTATGCCGACCCGGGTGTTGTTGTCACTGGAGAACTAGCAGTGGGTGACTTCCAAATTTACAACATATATTAATAACAAACATACAATAAAATCTCATAATTTCATGCACACTAACAATATACATATTTTGCCTGAACAGTGGGTTTCAGCATATCATGACCTTTCGTATGATATCTTACATGGCATACTTTGCATGAAATATCACAACCATATATGAATGAAAATATAGGGGTTATAGAGTACTACTTTAACGTACAATGTGCCACAACAAAACCCCTTTGTGGGGTACAGGCAGCTCCCCCCGTACACAAGTCCTGTTCCTTAGGTTAGATCAGAGGGGATTGGTCTGTGTGCCCCTGCGTGATTAGGGATGGTGCAGGCTCAGAACTGCCTTGAGAAAAGAAACTGCAATTTTATATAGTCCTTCTGCAGGCCACTCAGTGTATTGATAAAGAGGGTCCTTCAATGGTGAATACAAACAGGAATGCACCATATTAGAACAGGTAAATCAATAGCTTTCCCAAATAGACACAATATATAGCTGGTCACATGCTGTGAATATCCATGAATATTTGTCCAGTTAGGAAGGGATATTCAGTTTCATCACATTCATACCCCTTATTAGATCCTGTGAGTGTGGATTGATTTAAATCAAAGTGATTTAAAATCCTGGATTTTAATTATGTTTTAAATCAGCGAGCAGGAAACTTTGATTTAAATCGTTGATATTTATCTTGTTTTGCCTTTGTATTTTTTAGTTATTTTCCTAAAAAAAGTTGATTCTAATTTGTTGGTAACTATTTTAACATGTTGAGTTGCAACTAAATGCAGCCTTTACACTAAATTTTGCTAACCAGAAAGATATACTATATCCATACACACTTATTTAAGCAAGTATATAGCTTAACATATATTAATTCAGAAGTGTTAATTTTAATTATTTTATTATGTTAGAAAATGGAGAATGAAGTATTTATTATTTATTAGATGATTATTAATTTTTACTGACTATTTGTGTCAAGCTCCATTTGGTTGGAAATAGGAATTCAATTAAAAATGCACAAAAGCAGCATTTTTTTAAATTAGTTAAATAAAATTATATTAAAATGCTGCATACATGAGAAAAAAGCTTATCAAGTCATGTTTTGCATTTAAAACTAACTGATTAAACAAAGGAAGTAGTTAGTGAATTGAACTCTTTATTCTGAAAACCGTGTCCTTCAAGATTTTAGAACTAGTAGATCTCATCCTCTCACACCTCATTTTTATTCATAGCTTGGCAGGTGAAAACAAGCTTTACTGCCTTTTCAACCCTAAACTGATTTCTTAAGTTTGAATGAACTAGTTGCCTCAGTGCTCAGAACTTGCCCTCAGTGCTTCCAGGAGGGTACCCACTCTAGGCTCCCAGATGCTCTGTAGTCACCTCTCATGGGCAGAGACCAACTCCTGACCAGGGTTTTTTCTAGGCTGTAGAAAGTTCTCTGGTACACTGTGATAGCCCCAGCATGCCACACTGCCTTACCAGGTCAGCATCTGTGCTTTGCTTTCTGTTGAGGCTCTAAGCAGCCTAATTGTTCACAGTTATAAGGTACCACACAGCTCTTTCTAAGCAAGTACATTTATTCTTAACATAAAAGTGTTACAGAGAAAATGTGAAAAATAATAAACGAATCTACACACGTCCTAATAAGCTTACCAAAGATCACCCTCTCCCAACCCCGCTACTCCAGAAGGAGTTCTAGTAGGAGTTAGTCCACCAAACTCCACCAAGTGTTTTTTCTGTGGTTACAAATTCACCCAGACATACAGATCAGCCTGTTTCTTTATATAGGTTGGGCTGTTGAGCTCAGGGCATTGCTTCAAAAGGCTGGGTTTCTGAATAACTAGCAGAAGGCATTTACATTCCCCTCCTGTTAGATATCTCCCAGGAATTCCACGTATTGTCCCAAAAGATCATTCAGCATTCTTATCTACCACATTGTTCATATAGTCCTTTGCTCATCCAGACCCACAATAATACAGAACCTTTGCATTTAATGCACTGGACTCCAAAGATACTTAAACTTAATTCAGTAAAGATTTTCAATAGTATTGCAGGAAATTGCTATCTCTGTCACACTAGTTATTGAACTGAACTAGTTGAATAAACTGTACTGAAGAAAATATTCTATTTGCATTCGCAGAAGATGCTACAGCTGTTAAAAGCTGATTTAGCACTTGAACAAACTCTGGATCTGGGTGTTCAGGTAGTGATTTCCACCAGTTCAGTGATTTGACTGTCTTTAAAACTTTAGTTGCAAACGTACTTTTAAAAATGTAACATAAATGATTAATAGAGTATAGTAAGTTTTGGTTTTAATATAGCTTGTCATACTTTAAAGAAAAATGTATTTAATTTAAATTTTAAAAATCCAATTTAAATTGAAAAAAATATATATTTTTAATCCTATTCTCAAGCAGGCACATGAATGAGTTTTTGTTTTCATCCGTGTTTGAGGAATAAATGTTCCTCTTCACAATCCCATAACTGAGAAAGAAGGCTGTGCTGGTTAAAAATTATCTTAGATGGGAAATGAAGGCAGCTATAAAAAAATAAAAATAATAATACATAACAAATAGAAGAAAGGGAAAGATGATGGTAATGATATCAGTCAGACATTAGAAATTGTAGAAAATTGATACGGGAAGCAAAGAGACACAAGGAGAATTGTGATCACTCTCCTTACAGTGTGTATGGTAACACCCATTGTTTCATGTTCTCTATGTATGTAAATCTCCCCACTGTATTTTCCACTGAATGCATCCGATGAAGTGAACTGTAGCTCATGAAAGCTTATGCTCAAATAAATTTGTTAGTCTCTAAGGTGCCACAAGTACTCCTTTTCTTTTTAAGGAGAATTCTATGGCCAGCAGAATTAAGGACAAGAAAAAGGAGGGTTTTTTAAAAAAATATGTTAGTTACAAAAAGAATCCTGACAATGGTATTGGTCTACTAGTAGGTGGAAATGGTAGAATTGTCAATAATAATGCAGAAAAGGAAGAAGTGTTCAATAAATATTTCTGTTCTGTATTTGGGTTAAAGACAGATGATATTGTCTCATCATATGATGATCACACTCTTTCCATTCCACTAATATTTCTGGAGGATACCAAAGTCAGACATTTTTAAATCAGCAGGTCCAGATAATTTGAATCCAAACATTTTAAAAGAGTTGGCTGAGAAGCTTGCTGGACCATTAATGTTGATTTTCAATAAATCTTGGAACACAGGGGAAGTTCCAGAAGACTGAAGGAAAGGTAATGTTGCGCCAATTTTTTTAAAAGGTAAACAGGTGACCCGGGTAATTATAGGCCTGCCAGCCTGATAATTATCCCAGCAAGATAATAGACCAACTGTTTTGAGACTTGATTTAATAAAGAATTGAAGGAGTGTAATGTAATTAATGCCAATCAACATGGATTTATGGAAAACAGATCCTGTCAAACTAACTTGATATCTTCTTTTTTTTTTTTACGAGGTTACAAGTTTGGTTGGTAAAGATATTAGTGTTGTACAAGATTTCTGCAAGGTGTTTGACTTGGTACCGCATGACATTTGGATTAAAAAAAGCTAGAATGATATAAAATTATCATGGGACACATTAAATAGATTCAAAACTGGCTAATAAATCTCAAAATGTAATTGTAAATGGAGAATTGTCATTAAGCAGTATGTTTCCAGCAGGGTGCTACAGGGATCAATTCTTGCCCCTATGCTATTTAACCTTTCTATGAGTGACCTGAAAGAAAATAAACTCACACTAATAAAGTTTTCAGATGACACAGAAATTGGGGGAATGGAGAATAATGAAGAGGACAGATCACTGATTCAGACTGATCTCCATTTCTTGGTAAACTGTGCAAGTGAGCAATACGTATTTTAATACAAATAAATGCAAATGTATATACCTGTGGTCTGCAGACCCCCTGAGGGTCCACAGACTGTGTCAAAGGGGTCCGTAAAAGGTTGTTGTTACTGTAAAACAATGGTTTTCAATCTGTGGTCCAAGGACTATGTCAAGGTTCCTTCCCCACTCTGAACTCTAGGGTACAGATGTGGGGATCTGCATGAAACTCCCATAAGCTTATTTTTACCAGCTTAGGTTAAAACTTCCCCAAGGTACAAACTATTTTACCTTTTGTCCTTGGACTTTATTGCTGCCACCACCAAGCGTCTAACAGATATATAACAGGGAAAGAGCCCGTTTGGAAATGTCTTTCCCCCCCAAATCCTCCCCAAACCCTACATCCCCTTTCCTGGGGAAGGCTTGATAAAAATCCTCACCAATTTGCATAGGTGAACACAGACCCAAAACCTTGGATCTTAAGAACAATGAAAAAACAATCAGGTTCTTAAAAGAAGAATTTTAATTGAAGAAAAAAGTAAAAGAATCACCTCTGTAAAATCAGGATGGTAAATACCTTACAGGGTAATCAGATTCAAAACATAGAGAATCCCTCTAGGCAAAACCTTAAGTTACAAAAAGACACAAAAACAGGAATATACATTCCATTCAGCACGGCTATTTTATCAGCCATTTAAACAAAACAGTATCTAACGCATATCTAGCTAGATTACTTACTAAGTTCTAAGACTCCATTCCTTTCTCTCCCCGGCAAAAGCATCACACAGACAGAGAGAGCCTTTTTTTCTCCCCGCTCTCCAGCTTTGAAAATATCTTGTCTCTTCATTGGTCATTTTGGTCAGGTGCCAGTGAGGTTATCCTAGCTTCTTAACCCTTTACAGGTGAAAGGATTTTTCCTCTGATTTAAAGGTGTTTACCCTTCCCTTTATATTTATGACAGACTATGTCTAAGATTTCCAGAGGTGTCCACACCTCCATTTGAAATTTTTTAGGGGTCTGCAAATGAAAAAAAGGTTGAAAATCACTGATGTAGGCCATACGTGTAGGATGGTGGACTCTACACTTGAAAGCAGTGATTTGCGGGGGGTCATTGTGGATAATCAGCTGAACATGAGATACTAGTGTGATGCTGTGGCCAAAAGAGTTAATGCGATCCTGGGATGCATAAATAGGGGAAATTCATGTAGTAAAGAAGTTATTTTACCTCTATATTTGGCACTGGTTCTGGAATACTGTGTACAGTTCTGGTGCCCACAACTCAAGAAGCATGTTGATTAATTGGAGAGGGTTCAAAGAAGAGCCATGAGAATGGTTAGAAACCATTCCTCATAATGATACTCAAGGAGCTCCATCTATTTAGCTTAACAAAGAGAAGGTTAAGGGGTGACTTGATTACAGTCTATAGGTATCTACATGGGGAACAAATATTTAATAATGGGGTCTTCAATCAGGCAGAGAAAGGTCTAACACAGTCCAATGGCTGGAAGTTGAAGCTAGACAAATTCAGACTGGAAATAAGGCATACATTTTTAACATGATAGTAATTAACCATTGGAACAATTTACCAAGAGTTGTGATGGATTCTCCATTGTTGGCAATTTTTAAATCAAATTTGGTTGTTTTTCTAAAAGATCTGCTCCAGGAATTATTACTGTGGAGGAGGAGGTGAGACTAGATGATCATAATAGTCCCGTCTTGCCATGAAATTGATGAATCTATGAATTCACATCTCCATATTCCTATCAGCACATAAACGAGGGCATTTGTATGTGAGCAGGAGCGCTCACTATTTATTTGCTGTTTCTTAGTCACTGTTACTCTGCATTTCTAGTTCATTAATCTCCTGTTTAAATGATTTAATCAGAGAGCAGGAATGATGCCATATGATCTCATGTGACCATCACACGCTGTGGGGAATTTACAGCAAACAAAGTGAAAAGTGCACAAACACCTGATAGGGTGAATGTCCTTCACATAAACAAATGCTTGCAAGCAGCTAGTGCATTTGCAGAAAATAGGACTGGATCACAAACAGAAAAAGGACTAAATCGCTGAATAATTCATTAATTCTTCCAGCTCTAATAGGAACAAGGGAAAAGAGATTTTGATCAAATGGAATAGTTGGAGTATTAGAAATGTTATAGTATGTGGAAATATTTTAGAGTAGATAGATTCAGGATTATTTCAATTACAAATGATCTTATTAATTTTAAGTTTTTAATTGCATGGATGCATCCCAAGGTGTATGTAGTTATTATGAGATAAAACCACACCTCCAGGGATTACAACAGCACAGCCCATTGACACAAGCCCTGGAGTGTCTTCATGCCTAATTATCAAAGCACTAGGGGATTCAATTTCAAGGCGAAGAATAGTGATTACAGGTAGCTAAATATGAATTGTTTAATAACCAAGTTGAGGCCTCAGCTAAGTAACTGATGCAGTGGACTCTTATTGTACAAAGTCATGCAGGTGTTATGTACATGTTGCGGGGCCAGATTGTGAACTTCTTACACTGGTGAGCAGTTATGCGCACAAGTCGGCATGGGACTATTTGTGTAACTGCTCAGCTGTGTAAGTGGTTACAAACTGGCCCCACGTTTAGAACTTAAGAAAATAAACAAACACATCAGCCACACATCAGCAACAAACTCCTCTTGCTGTCTATGGTAAGTGTTGTGTTCAGTGATTCCTCAGCACGAGGAGTCTGACAGAGGTCTGCTTCATTTAGCTTCATTCATGAGCCTCAGGACAACAGAATGACTCATTCCAACTAGCTCTAGCCAGAGCCTCTTACAGGTACACTTCCCCACAGTATGGAGAACCTTCCCCCTGCTCTGTTAGAAACTTTCTTTTCCCTCTGTGGAGCATCTAGCTCCTGCTTCACATTCTCATAAAAATAGCTCCAAGGTTCTGGAACAGCTGCCAAGAAGGATGATATCTATTTAAATTAATATAAGTAGAGATGTCTCAGAAACATTCATCCATTGTCAGCAAAAGGTCTCGCCTTTCAGGATTTGTTCAGCTGTGGTCAAAGGCACGCAAGCTTCTCCTTTTGCTTTTATTGAACTGTTCTCTCTCTTTTTGTACAAACATCACAATCCTTCTCCTTTCTATGTTGGGATCTTTTTTCTCTCCCTCGGTAGCTTTGCTCTCTCACTCCAGGGTCTCAGGAGGCTTTGGGAATAAAGAAGCCAACAAATCAAATTGGTTTCACCTACTGGATGAGCCTGCAGCTGGGATATTGGGTTTTTATACACTGGATTTTAATTTCTTTCCTTCTGTGTATACTGCACAATACCCCCCCGGTTCTGTTCCCTGACAGCTGTGTCAGGGTGGCTTCATCCTTTTCTTTGCCTTTTCTGAGTTTCAATGGGAAGGAAAATAACACCAAGAGTAAGTACTAAACTTTCTTGGGGACCAACTGTGTGTGTGCATGGGGGGAGAGAGGGATTTGACCTTCTGTGAGGGGGTGTCTACTCCCCACTGGTGGTGAAAGGGTTAACGCAGCAGCCTGGTCACACAGTAGGCCAGGCATAAGGAGATTGGTGGTGTTATAAACAGAGGCAGTCTGGAGCAGAGGAGAGAGAGAAGAACCCTGAAATCACTCTCTTGGCACTAAGGAGTGGAGAAACCTATGGGGAAAATGGAAGGCTGCCGCAGGGTGATGAGGAAGCCCAGGGAGGGACAAAGCAGGATTGGAGTGAGCTCCTCTGGCTGATCCTGACACAAGGGCAGGCACTGGCCAAACAGTCCAGGAGAGGGCTGGAGAAAAGGCCTGAAGAAAAGCTAATGACTGCTTGACCTAGGGTCCCTGGACTAGAACCCAGTGCAGTGGGTGGACCTGGGTTCCCCTCCCAGCCACTGGGAAGGTGGTGTGAAGCCCCTGACCTGAGGATGATATAAAATCCCAAGACAAGAGTGTAAGGAGCACAGGGCTGAGAGTCAGGGTCTCGAGATCTGACACAAGATCTTGGAATTATTTGTTGGACTTTTGTTCATCTGACTTTTTGTTATTGGAGAAAGGGGTGGGAGGAATTTGTGAGCTGGCCAGAGGGCCAAGTTATGAGAAAAGGCTGACAGCTGCAGGGCCAGAGAGACTGCTGGCTGGAATCCTGAGGGTATCCAGCACTGTGAGGCACTTCGCTATCACTTACCATTAGCATGAGGCAGCCTTGTCTGTGCTCACCATGGGTCAGCTCCCCACTACCACCAGCCACAGGCAACACTGTCCCTCTGCAGGTTAGTGATAGGTACAGCCCAACCCTCGAGCTCTCTATGTGTCCCCCTGCAGTGCCCACCGCCCTGGTCCGCAAGACACCTAGAGTATTCACAGATTCGCTGCTCCCAAGGAAACAGTCCCCTCAGCCTACCAGTTACACCATAGATCACAGCTCCACTTAACACACAGTACTTAGATATGTTTATAGTGAAGACAAGCAAAAGTTTATTTATCAAAGTAACAGAGGTTTGAGAAGTAGCAAGCAAAAGT
The DNA here is from genome assembly GCF_965152275.1 of Natator depressus. Lineage (NCBI taxonomy): Eukaryota > Metazoa > Chordata > Testudines > Cheloniidae > Natator > Natator depressus. The sequence goes on from NC_134246.1 coordinate 27,359,354, forward strand.
GTTGGAAGCAAATGGTTACATGTAAAATAAAATCATCACACACCTTCTAGAGCCTAGACTTATTTAACGAGATACTTCTTGTCTAATGAAGTTTCATTCATCCAAAGTCTCAGCAGCATTTTCCAGCCTTTTTGGCTGTGACATTCCTTTCATAAGGCAGATGTCGGTGGCAGTTCGTGCGCTCACTAAAGGCTGCTGAGTTTCCATGTGTGCCCCTAGATGTAGTCCAACCATCCACTGTCTCTACTTGTAAACAGAATAGCTCCCCACGCTGCTGGTTGGTTTCTTTTCCCTTCATTCTTGTAGGTTTTGCAAACTTTGATTAGGACCCATTTGAATGTGTAAATAGGCCTCCATTGTGATACATACAATGCTCAGTACGTACAACCAGACAGACGGAAGTGTTTATTACATGCTACATGAAAAGAACCGGTTTATCACCTTCTGATAACCTGTCTTAACTCACATGCATTAAGAATATAGTTTATAGATATATAACTCCTCAAATATTATCTGTACATATAACTCACAATGATCGTGATGACTACTGGCTTTCAGTAGAGACCTGACATGATACGCTTTGGTGAATTATTATGCATATACCTGACCCAAGGGATCCCTGTAATTGCTATGCACCTTCTGTTCCCTCCGCCAGTTGGCGCCAAGGGGTCCCTGGGCAGTAGAGAAAAGAGAGCTGCTATGCAACACCCACCCATGAGGAGGCTCCCCAGCAATGAGTCCGCCCTTCTACACTCATAGACTTTAAAGTCAGAAGGGATCATTGTGATCATCTAGTCTGCTCTCCTGCACCTTGCAGGCCACAGAACCTCATCCACCCAATCCTGTAATAGATCCATAACTTCTGGTTGAGTTACTGAAGTCTTCAAATAATGATTCAAAGGCTTCACATTTCAGAGAATCCACCGTTTACACTCGTTTAAACCTGTAAGTGATCCTTGCCCCAGGCTGCAGAGGAAGGCCAAAAAAACCGCAGTGTCTTTGCCTGTCTGACCTGGGGAAAATTCTTTCCCAACCCCATATATGGTGATCAGTTAGACCCTGAGCATATGGGCAAGGAACCACCAGGCAGATACCTGAGAAAGAATTCTCTGTACTAACTTAGAGCCTCCCCATCTGGTGTCCTGTCTCTGGCCGTTGGGGATTTTTGCTACTGGCAATTGCTGAAGGGCGACCTGCCATTGTAGGCAGTCCCATCATACGATCCCCTCCATAAGACTATCAAGCTCAGTCTTGAAGCCAGTTAGGTTTTTTGCCCCCACTGATCCCCTTGGTATTAAAATGCACAGTTAATGCTCCTGTATAACCTTAACTGTGCCCTGTAGAGCAATAAACATATGGTTAGTATGAATGTATTTAGTGTTTGTGGTCCAAGACAAGATTAAACTGATTTTAAATCTCTATTAGGATATTTTCATATTTTTTTCCTTCATGGCCTTTCAACAGGACTGTCAGAACTTCCATAAAAATCATGACAATTAGATTCAATAGTCATTAATAACTAAGCCCTGGCTATACTCCAGAATTACTTTGGTCTAACTACATTGCTCAGGGGTGTAAACAATCCACCCCCCTGAGCGATGTAGTTATACCAACCTAAGCGCCAGTGTAGACAGCACAATGTTGGAGGGAGAGCTTTGCCCGCTCACATAGCTACCCCTCTCATGGAAGTGGATCAACTACACCAGTGGGAGAGCTCTCTCATATCGGCATAGCGCATCTTCATTTAAGTGCTACAGAGGCACAGCAGATGCAGCATTTTAAGTGTAGACCTGCCCTTAGCTTAATTGGAACCAACTTTCTTCAACTGTAGCATATGCATGAGATTTCAATGCATTATAACTGGGTGAAAAGTCTTCAGAGTTTGTGTTGTTCTGCTTAGAAATGATTGAAGACAAAGGAAGTGACACAGTAAAATATGTTAAAGGACCCATTTTTACATTAATTTTGCACTTGGAGAGTAAGTGCTGTAATTTTGAGGAGGAGACACTTTATTCTTCATAAATAAAAATAAAGAGGGTGAAGCTATGCTTTAAATGGAAAAACTGAACTCTACCTTTGCTGTGGAACTTCAGCCAAATCTCCATGAGCTTTTTAGCTCTTGCTGATGTTCTGCAGAAAGAAATATTTGGAGAGCTAACTACTGGAAGGATAGGGAGTGTTGGAATGCAAAGTGGGTACATAATGAGTAGTCCATTTCTTTCCCTTTCTGGCTCAGTGAATATGTAATTATTTATACAAAGTGGAACAGTGCCAACAGCAAAGACAGAGCAAGTAAGCTAGAGAGTGATTCTATAGGCTGGTGATTAGGACACTCAGCTGCCCTGTGCTAAGCTCATGTTCAAGACCCTGCTCCAATAAATATTTAATTATTTTATAAAAAGTGGACCTGCTCCAACCATTGAGAGAGAGCATAAGCCTGACCACAGACTAGCCAAGGGGTTGGGGCATTCACATAGGATGTGGGAGCATCTGTCTGAATCAGGCAGAGTAGGGACCTGCACCTAGGCTTCAGAAATCCAAGGCGAGTTTCCTAACCACCAGGTTATTGGCTATTCTGGGGTAAGAAAGTCCCTCTTGCTCACCAGAAATTCCACCCTTTGCCTGTGAAACCTTCCCAACAAAAGCTTAGCCAAAACTGACGCGTTCCCACAAAAAGTTTCAGTTATGATTTTAAAATTGTTTAGTTGAAACTTTCCCAACCAGCTCTATTAGGGAGGTCTTTTGAAATGCTCTGCAGAATAATCAGCTTGAAGATTCCACCAGGCACTGTAATCTAAAAGACAAACAGAGGCAGGCCTGACCTAACACCTTGCAAAGGAGTTAAAAATTATTTTAGTTTAATGATAGCTGATCACTCAGTGTTTGTGAGGAAATCAGTGTGCATGCAGTAAAACAATAATGTCCTTTAAACAAAATTATTAGTAAGCAAATCAGGCTGGTAGGCAATGAATGCATGATACATTATTCATTTCTATTATCAAAAACATATTTCACTGGATCTCACAATTTGGCAATAAAGTATTCAGAATACTGTATCCGCCATCCCAGAAAACAGTCTCTAATGTGATATTAAAGTTAAAAGTGAAGTGATGTATATTCCCCCAAAGCAAGATATTTGAATAATCCTGGAATGAATCCATCTCATGATCCTTTTTAAAGTTGGGTTTATTTTTTCTAACTACAGCACTTTCATTACATCCAAAATGAAAAATGTTCACTGCTCTGTTCTCTCTCTCCACTGCTTGAATGTCTCCCAAGACATCTTGGTAATGTGACAGCCGGATAGGGTACCCGCAGGAGCCAGCCCGGCTGAGGCCCCAGAGGCCTGTGCTACTCGCTGCTGCCTGGGATGCTGTGCAGCAGGACTTGGAGTTTGGAAGTGGAAGATGGGGATTGCCCTACTGGATCAGATCTGAGGTCAGTGTCTGGCCTCTGACAGTGGCCAGCACCAGCTGTTTCAGAGAAGGTGTCAGAACCGTACAATAGTAGATGTGAGATAATCTGTTCCCCCACCCTCTCATTAGACCCTCACCCCAGTCTCTAAGATGCTGTCTAAACAGCAGTTGGGAGCTGTGGTTCCCAGCTCTGGTAGAGATACAGTGACTAGCTTTGCTCAAACTAGCATGCTAAAAATAGGAGTGTGGCGGATCGGCCTAGTCGCCAGAGTATGTACTGAGGGGGCTGGGCACGAAAGTAGTCAGGCAGCTAGCCCAAGCCACCACCTGTGCACCGTGGCCACTATTTTAGCACACTAGCTGAAGCAGAATTAGTGTGTGCACGTCTACCCAAGCTGGGAATAACACCTCCACCTGCTGTGCAGACATCGCCTAATAGCTAGAGATTGGCTTAAGCCCTGAAACATGAGGCTTAATATCCTCAAGGTGCCACAAAATGCTCCAAGATCAGATGACTGCAGTGTAAGGTTGTGGAGTGACCCACAAGAGGGTGTGGAGTAGAACTCTCTTCTCATCCCTGAAAAAACAAACCAACCAAATAAAAATGAATGGCCAGATTTGGGACTGCTGGAAGGTGGCTTCCCATGGTGGGGTCAGTAACCACCATCAGCCTCTCCAAAGATGCCATTAGCTGTTCAGAAAATGTGGTTGCAAAATATTTAAACCTTAAACCAGTGGAGGATGAATAAAATTCCTGTCCCAAATCTCCAGCTCCCTTGCTGCCCTTTCCCCTCCTAAGACCCCAAGAGAATGCTACAACACCTTCCTGGCCAGTTTTCATCACTGTCCCTGTTTGCCACCCCAGTCTGCTGTGTTTCAGAATGTCATCCCTAAGCCATGTGGTGATGTGCTCCCAGCCATGTCACCTTCCCACTGGTTCATGACCTAGCAGCCAGATTTTGACATTTTGGGGGTTCACCCAGACCAGTAAGGGGTTGTGTCACCACCTGCCCTATAACCCTGGGTGCTTCTATACTGCCCAGCTTTGGCTCAGAGCCCTGACACCAGCAGCCTGCTTACAGCACAATGACCTCACCCTGGCTTCCACCAGTCTAGATATGCCTTCCATGGTGACCCCAACAGCCCTTCTAGCCCTAAGTCTCCCCCAAACTGCCTCCTCTGCAGTGCTCAGCCCCTCTTAAAGCAGCCCTCACAAAACCTAATCACATTTGCTGCCCCTTTCAATAGATAGTACAAGCACCAGCCTGGTAGTTTGGCCGAGAATTTCGCTCTGCAGTTTGAAACAGTACACTGAGATGGTTGTGTAATAAAACAAGAGAAGGATTATTAACAAAGAGCAGATATTTAAGTGATACCATGCAGAAGGAATTGGGATAGAAATGGTTGGAAACAAACAAACATAGAAATATGCTTCTAAGACTAAAACCTAACTTACCAAATTAGAACCCTTTGTTCTAAGTAGTTTTCTCTCCACTGTTGTTCCCCCCGCATGGCTGGCCAGTTTCTAACCAGGAACCAACACAGATCTCAAAGCACTTGGGTTCTCTGATTCTTCAGGTGAAGGATGCCAGCATGGCTTTTACTCTCTGCTTATGTCTTCAAAATGTATCTTTGTTTTCAAAGTCAGGAAGCCCTCCTGGGGGCTCAGCTTGCTGATGCCATGTGATTTTTTGCAGTCGCCTCCCCCGGTAGGGATAGCTAAGTTGCCATCGCCCCAACTTGCTAGTTTGATGATGTTGTTTCACTTTTATGTAAGGGTACTTCCATTGTCTCTCCTTGCTCAGTGTAACCTGGATACACATTCGAACAGGCAGGACCTCATTCCTTTGTCAAGGGTGGGATGACTTCAGCCCTGCCTGCGGGTCACATTTTAAGAACACTTTCCCAGCACATATTTATATGTTTTCATATTTCACCCGTACATACACCACACAATAAAATTCATCACCAGCATGCTACCAGTCTGCATATAAAGCCTTCCATGACACCTGTTAGATACAGATTATGACAACAGAGATCTGGGACACACTGCCAGCTGAGACTCTCTGCTAGATACTTTGGAGCTTCTGGCCCTCTGGTATTGGGGTGCTCTGAGGGACACACAGATCAAAACACTGCAGAGGGGAGTTGGTTGCATGGGGTATGCAGATGATTTCAGAGACCAGGGAAGATCTCCAGCTGCAAGGGGGCAGGTACATCAGAGAGCACAGGCCAAGGAATGGGGGGATTTCTAGACATGGAGCGATGATGTGTATGAGGAGCAGATGCCAGAGAATATGCAAGCCACATGGGGAGCATGTTGGCAGCTAGGTAGGGTTTTCAGAAGCAGGGCAGGCATCGCTCCAGAGTACAATCTTCCTGCCTCCCACCTGACACAAATCCTTCCCTATAGCAATTCTTGGGCTAGTGCTTAATCTGAGTCTTCCAAAATTGCCGGTTTCAATTTCTTCAATTTAGTCACTGTGGAGATTTATTTGTCTTATCTTTAAGTCTGTTTCACAGCAAGATGGTAAATGGTGTAACCATCTTTTTGTTCTGTGTTTGTGCAGCCCCTAGCACAAGGGGGTCCTGGTCCCGGACTGGGTCTCCAAGGTGCTACAGTAATAAAAATAAAAATAATATTAATAATCACCATATCATAGCAATAGAACAGGGAGACTGGGAACTACACTGATGGTCAGAAACTTATATCAACTGCAACTGGTAGCTCAAATCCTGTGTGAAAGGGCTGTCAACATGTGAGCATTGGGAACTTTTTGCTATGCAAAACAGATGACTCCTTCTTTCACAGGGCAATACAGTAGATGCAGAATGTAGTGGTCATTGGTGTAGACAGTATGCCGGGATGGCAGAGATACCATTGGCCAGATTCTGATCTCAGTTACACTGTGGTGACTCCATCTACAACTCTGGAATTATTCTGGACTGACGCTGATGTTACTGGGATAAGAATCTGGACCAATAATTTGGTCTAGAAGCACATTGCATAGGAAACTCTGGAATACTGTTCATAGCCGGAAAATATCCATCTCCTCAACAAAGCCATTGGTTTTTGTGTGACTGATAGTGGTAATGGGGGATGTAATGGAATGCTAAATTGTATTATACTATTCAACCACTATGTGGCACCATGTGTAATATGCCTTAAGCTCATAACAGCCATTCCTGGCAGTGTATTACAAGATCTTACAGTGAACACATTTGGTGTAGCTCTCTGGGAAGGAAGCTCTGTAGCCAGTCCATATCTGGTACAGAACCCTGACCTGCTAGTAGCAGCCCTGCAATCCACAAGAAGTACATAACATGGTGTCAGAAGTAAACTAGTGCCAGAGAAGAACAGAAACAGAAGGAAAACATCAACAAAGGCTGCAGACAGAAGGGAGGGGGAAGAAAAGGTTGCAGGATCTCATCAACATGCCACTCATCAGTGCCCCAGAGAATGTTAGCTTTGACAGCATTTCAGACTGGACAGACTGGAAGCAGCATTTTGCAAGATTTCACATTGCTACAAAACTCTGTAAGGAAACAGGAAATATTCAGGTATCATCTTTAATTTATGCATTGGGAAGCAGGCAGAGAATGTTCTAAATCTTTTACCTTTATTGAAGATGCTCACAAAGATGCTATGAAAGAGTTTTGGCTATGTTTGATGCATACTTTAAACTTCAGAGAAATGTGGTTTTTGAAAGAGCATGTTTCCAACAGAAAATTCAAGAACCATTAGAAAATTTTGAATCTTTTATAAGAACGTTGCGTGCATTTGCTGAAAGGTGTGATATGGGGGTTGCAAAACATGAAAATATCAGAGACAGGCTGGTTATTGGGTGAAACAAAAAGAACCTATCACAGCAACTACAGTTAAAGAGACTTAAATCTACCCACAGTTACACAGATAGCAAAGCTGTCTGAACTAGTCAAATAGCAGAACAAAAGGCAGCAGTATCACGCGATGCACCACTCACTGTTGGTTTGGTGCCTCCTCCTAGTCTCTCTGCGGATTAGCTCTTGAGGTTGCCCTGTCTTTCCCTCTGGCCTGCAGCCCCTCTCTTGGCCCAAGGAACTGCAGCATCCTCTTTGTGACCCAGCCCTCAGGGCTAGGTCACTCAGTGTTCCCCTCTTCTGGAGTAGCAAGTCCCTTCTTCCTAGCTGTTTTAGGTAGCCTTCCCTTCTACTGCCTCAATGTTACTCCCTCAGTGGCTGGTAGGGGAACCTGGTCCCATGCTTTACTCCGGGTTCCAATACAGGGACCCTCAGCTCAGCAGTTTTGAGCTTTCCTCTCTCAGCCCTCACTGCTCCTCATCTGGACTGGTTTCAGAGTAGCAGTCATGTTCATCTGTATTCTCAAAAAGAAAAGGAGTACTTGTGGCACCTTAGAGACTAACCAATTTATTTGAGCATAAGCTTTCATGAGCTACAGCTCACAATGAAGTGAGCTGTAGCTCACGAAAGCTTATGCTCAAATAAATTGGTTAGCCTCTAAGGTGCCACAAGTACTCCTTTTCTTGTCTGGACTGCTTCCTACCACACCTGTTTCCCCTTCTCTTTCTGGGTGTACCAACTCCAAAACTCTCCTTCCTCTTCCCAGGGAGTGACTGCTGCCTGTCTTCCTGCAACCTTTCCCAGCAGCCAGCTACCTCCGCCTGTTCCACACAACTGAACCTGCTTCCAGTTAGTTCCCTACTCCTTGGACCCTACTCCAGGTGTGGCCTGTGGCATTAATTGGCCTCCTGACCATCTTAACCCCTTCCAATCCTGCTTGGGGTGGGCACCCCCTCAGAAGGAGCAACTTGAAAAACCTGAAATTAGCTTTGAAGCTGTAAACAGACACATAATGAGTGGCAAAAGTAATCATCATAAGACCCCTGAGGCTAAGAGGGACAAATTCAAGGCAAACTACAAAGCCTTTCAAGCTAAATATACAAGATATAGAAAAATTCATAGCCCAGCAGACGTATGGTTAGCCGGAGATGCAAGGAGTAATAAATGCATAAAACACTGACATTTTGTAGCTTTTTGGTATACTAAGGCAGTCAGGGAGCTCAATAATAAAACAGACAATCAAAAACATTGTTTCTGGACTCAATCACACACAATGACACAGACCCCGACTAGAGAGTGAAATAGAATACAGGCAGTCCTCAGACTTGTGACACAACTGGTTCCTGAAAATCACATCTTAAGTCGAAACATCATAACTCGGAACTGATAGGAACAATGTTGTTGGATCAAGCGTCATAAAGTTGAAACCATTGTTGGAAAGTCAAAACAGGGTGTTAATTTATAAATGTCATAAGTGCTGTTCGTTTTAACTCGAACATCATAAAATCAAGGACTGCCTATATTCATGGCAAGAATATTGACTTTAAAATTGACTCAGGAGCAGACGTGACAGTCATCTCAGAAGGGACTTACAATCATCTTCAATGCATCCCAGAGATAAACCACCAGACATAGCCCTGTCTAACCCTGGAGGTATTCTGAGCAGGTCACAACAGAAACAACTTACAAAGATAAAAACTATGCATTCAGAGGGCATATGATCAAAGGATCCAAGCCCAACAGCCTTCTTCAGCTGTAGTGTGGCAGCCATTATGGGCCTAGTGAAAAAGGTGGAAGAACTCAGAGTATTTGATGATATTGGACTTTTGAAAGGGGATTCAGCTTTGAAGCTGTAAACAGACACATAATGAGTGGCAAAAGTAATCATCATAAGACCCCTGAGGCTAAGAGGGACAAATTCAAGGCAAACTACAAAGCCTTTCAAGCTAAATATACAAGATATAGAAAAATTCATAGCCCAGCAGACGTATGGTTAGCCGGAGATGCAAGGAGTAATAAATGCATAAAACACTGACATTTTGTAGCTTTTTGGTATACTAAGGCAGTCAGGGAGCTCAATAATAAAAATAACAAATAAACTTAATAGACAGTGCTGAACCACTGTACAAACAGCTCTACCAGACAGACCTTAGATGAGACTAGCTGCAGATTTATGTGACTTCAGAGTTCATTACCTGATCATAGTGGACTATTTTTCCAGGTATATAGAAATAATGTACTTGAAAGACATAATGTGTTGCAGTGTTATAGAGAAACTGAAGGGCACTTTTGCTCATTTCAGTATTCCAGAACAACTAGTGACAAACAATGGACCACAATTCACTGCAGCAAAATTTGAGTCATTCAAAAAAATATGATTTTGATCACATTGCTAGCAGCTCACATTACCCACAAGTGAATAGAGAAGCAGAGAGAGCTGTTCTGACAGCCAAGAAATTCCTACAGCAGGAAGATCCATTCCTTGCTCTTCTGATTTACAGATCAACGTTGATAACAGCTATTGGATAGAGTCCAGCACAACTGCTGATAAGAAGATAACTCAGAACTACTGTTCCAGCTTTGGAAAAGAACCTATTTCCAAAGTGGCTAGACATGAAGAGAGTAGTCAACTGGATAAAGAGACAAAAAGCCGTTACAGACACTCTTCTAAAAAAGATGTCACTCAGCTAGAGCAGGGGTTCTCAAACTTCATTGCACTGCAACCCCCTTCTGACAACAAAAATGATTACACTACCCCAGGAAGGGGAAACTGAAGTCTGAGCCTGCCCGAGCCTCGCCACCATGGCTGGTGGGGGGTGGGGAGGGGGCTCAGGCTTCGGCAAGTCTAAGCCAGCCCGGGCAACCCCACTAAAATGGGGTTGTGACCCACTTTGGAGTCCCGACCCACAGTTTGAGAACCACTGAGCTGGAGGACTGACTGGTCTACAGCCTGGTGACAATGTTTGTGTCAAACTGGATGGAGAAAAAGAATGGAGAACTACAGGAGTTGTAAAGGAAAAAATCATCACCCACATCATATGTAACAGACTGACAGATGAGAGTTCAATAGAAACTATCGAATGCTACAGATGGTGGATGCAGAACAAAAAGAAGACTCAAGGATTCCAAATTGACCACAGCCAGTTGTTGCAACTAATGGACAGCCAGATGACCAAGTTGTTGCACGTTTGGGTCAAGTAATTAGAAAACCAGTATGATTCAGAGACGCTTAACAGAGTGAATGTACCAACCTCTAAAGATAGCATGATAGTGTACATTTTGTAAAATTTTGTAAATGGTAAAAATGTAAAACTTAAATGGGGAGCTGTAATAGAATGCAAAATTATATTATATTGTTCAGCCACTAGTTGGCACTGTGTGTAACGTACCTTAGTTAAGCTCACAATGGCCATTCCTGGCAGTGCATTTAAATGATCTTATAGTGAACACATCTCTGGTTTGTCTCTCTAGGAAGGAAGCTCTGTAGCCAGTCCATATCTGGTACAGAAGCCTGATCTGCTAGTAGCAGCCCTGCAATCTACCCTGTATATGGTGTACACTGGAGCCTGCTGCCGTGCGTCTGGGGCTGGGGTTCGGTGTCTGTGGCCCGCACCTGCCACACAGCTTCAACCAGAGGCTGAAGCCGTGCAGCTGGAGGCCAGGGAAACATGGCCAGAACTGGGGGGTTGAGGGGAGGTCAGTACCCACTGCCCCGTAGTCGGAGCCTGGGGCCGCACAGCCAGGTTCCTGAAGTCCCACCACTGGAGCCTGCCGTCCAAACCCCTGCCCCCAGTGGGGGTCAAGAACTCACCTTGCTCCTGCAGCGTTGTGCCCTACCTCGCTCAGAGGCCGCACAGGGCGGCGCATCCAGGAGCAACAGGGAGGGGCTGATGCTTTGCCCCCCTCCCATCACCACCCACTACTGCTGTTTTCCTTTTAGGCTACTTAGTCCATGTCAGATCTAAACTGGCTGATAAACCTTTGCGGATTAATAGAATGAGAAGCAACAGCAATGACTCCAGCAATGAAACGAATATGATGTACTTGTGGGTCTGTGTCCCACAGAGATCTTTGAAGTAAAGCAGGGGGGAGGGTAAAAGAAGCAGAGATCTTTGAAGTAAAGGAAGGGGGAGGGTAAAGGGTGACTGCCTACTGCCTCTGATCTTTAGCCCAAACAGGCTGAGATCAATTTGGATAACCCTATGAACTTTAGGGTGATTGTCTAGACTGAACCCCTTAACCATTTAGTTGACGGCAGCTTCCAAAACTGTCAGTTTCCCAACTGTTATCGGAGAAATCAGGGATGTGTCTTTCCTATTTGGCCTTAGTATGCAGGTTTTAAAAACAATGCCTTTTTTTTAAAAATGTTTCCAACCTTTTCAGTATATTTGTGGAGGCTGCTGTGCACGGGAATCCCCACGTTGTAGGAAAAAAAGGAGAGCGGGGGGGGGGGGCTTTGGGAAATAGAATTACAAATCCCAGTTGAGTTCCAGATAAGCTTCATTTCTAGAGCATCGTGCTACCTGTCAGTGTGCTGTGCAGAGATGGCATTTATGAATGGGGAAATGTGTACTCAATAGTAAACCACCTAGCTTCCAACATAGCCGGTAAGAAATCCGCTAGAAAAGTGCCTCAAGGAGGGGTCTCGCACAACATTTTTGAAAGGCGGCCACTGTGGCCACATCTGGCCACCAGGGGCTTTTTGTGCAGCCATGACAGCCTCCTGGGCGGTGATGGGAGGGGGGCAAAGCATCAGCCCCTCCCTGTTGCTCCTGGATGCGCCGCCCTGTGCGGCATCTGGAGCGAGGTAGGGCACAACGCTGCAGGAGCAAGGTGAGTTCTTGACCCCCATTGGGGGCAGGGGGTTTGGATGGCAGGCTCCAGTGGTGGGACTTCAGGAACCTGGCCGTGCGGCCCCAGGCTCCGACTACGGGGCAGTGGGTACTGACCTCCCTCCAACCCCCCAGCTCTGGCCATGTTTCCCTGGCCTCCAGCTGCAGGGCTTCAGCCTCTGGTTGAAGCTGCGTGGCAGCAGACGCTGGCTCCCGGCTCCAGTCCCGGGCTCCAGCCATGCTGTGGCAGGTGCTGGCCACAGACGCCGAATCCCAGCCCCAGACGCACGGCAGCAGGCTCCAAACACCGGGCTTTGGGGCCAACCCCGGCTCTGGCCACAGGGCAGCAGGTGCTGACCCCCAGCTCCAGCTGCGGAGCTGCCTTCCTGGCCTTGCATCCTTCCCCCCATTGCCCTGGGCCCCCGCTGCCTCCCCCAGCCTCTCATCCATCCCCCCCCACCCCATTGCTCCAGGCCTATACTGCCTCCCCCAGCCCTGCATCCATCCCACCATTGCCTCTGGCCCCTGCTGCCTCCTCCTGTGCCCCCACCCTGGTCCTGGTGGTTTAATGGGTCCTGGGGCTTGCTGAGAAAAGTGATATTAACAAACATGCAAGTATCACTTTTCACAGCAGACTTCCTAGCTATCTGTGAAAAGTGATACTTGCATGTTTGTTAATATCACTTATCACTTTTCATAGCCTCCCAGGTAGCTACTCAGTGTGCTGTGATATTAACAAATATACAGCTATCACTTTTCACAGCAAGCCCCAGGATCCACTAAGCCCTGGATGGGTGGGGAGGCAGACAAAGGGGGAGGCAGCATATTTTTTGTTATTGAGTCTGCCCCAAACCCCCTCCCCCCCTACAAATACACATTCCAATTATTTCGATGTGTATCTGTGCATATTTAATTGTTTCTCCTAAAGTTAATTCAGTATTATAATAAAAAAGTGTCCGTGTGGCCACCAGTGAGAATTGGTGGCCGCACTCTGAGGCCACCAAAAAATTTGTTGCGAGAACCCCTGATCTAGACCGCCCAAAACAGCCTTCACCAGGAAAAGGCACCTTGCCATGTGCACCTTTCAAAAGCAACTTTAATTTGTGTGTGGGTGTGTGTGTGTAAAAATCCATGATGGCTGCATTCTGTTATGACGTTTACCTCCGTGAGTGAGGAGTGCAGGCAGAACTCAGAAATGGATATAAATGTCATAAAAGATTAGTCATCATGTATTTTATCAATGGAATGAACATGGTATGTATTTTTGTCTCCTGCAGCTAATCTTTAGGAGTAAAATTACTTTAACGGCTGCCAGGGCTGTCCTTAGGATTTATGGGGCCCTATGAGGTATTATTAAACTGGTGCCCCTATGCCCGACGGCTGCCAGGGCTCGCATGTGTATTTTAGATAAGGGTGGTCTTTTGAAATATTTATTTAGAAAACTGTATCTCTGAAGATCGAAGCATTTAAGGCTAAAGATGAATACTCAGAATTGTGCATCTAAAAATCAATGCAAGGATTTTTTAGCGATGTGATTTTATAACCTTCTGCAACACACTAATGAAATATTTTTAAAGCAAATTTTAAACTAAGGTCCTGTAGACTAACATGTTCTGAGTAAATATTACAGTCATGCACAACTGTTTTTGTCAGTAAATTCAGAAACTGAGGGTATATATCTGGGGGTTGGCAAATGCCTGTAAAACGGCTTCATCACCATTTGAATGGCTCTTTAACAGTTTCAATGTTGTGCTGCTAGGTCTGGCAGGCTGAAAGGCTTTTTCACTTTTAAGTACTAGATCCCCTTCGGAGGAAAAAGAAAAGGAGTACTTGTGGCACCTTAGAGACTAACCAATTTATTTGAGCATGAGCTTTCGTGAGCTACAGCTCACTTCATCGGATGCATACTGCAGTTTCCACAGTATGCATCCAATGAAGTGAGCTGTAGCTCACGAAAGCTTATGCTCAAATAAATTGGTTAGTCTCTAAGGTGCCACAAGTCCTCCTTTTCTTTTCACAATGGATAGTGGCAGGCACAGACAGTTAACTGTGATCATTTGTTTGCACCAGTTTGAATGCACAGTGGTAGTATGCCTGTGTGCAAAGTAGGTTAGCAATTATAAACATAACACACACTCTATACATATACGCAAATTGACACAAAACGTAACTAGATATTGCCACTTGTCTCACCACTTTCTTTATCGGCTCTGTTGTCTATGCAGGGAAATTACACTGCGTTATCATATCATCTTGAGGAGCAGAGGTAAGTCAGGGCTTAACCGTGGCCTTAGCTAGAATGATCTCAGCTCGAGTTAACTGTTCTAGCTTGAGTGAGAGTGGTCACACTGCAAAACAGCACTCAAATAGCCCAGAGTGATTAGACCAGCAGCACAGAGCAGCTGGTAGGGTTGCCAACTTGGTAATATTTTCAAAATGAACACTCCAGCAGGAGTGTCGGAATGTCCCCTTCCCTGCCTCTTCCCCCTGAGGTCCTGCCCCTACCACACCTCTTCCCCCTGAGGACCTGCCCCACCTCTTCCCCCCAAGGTTCCTCTCCCCATCCACTCCTCTTCCCCCCTCCCCTCATTGTTCACTGCTTTTTCCCCTCACACCCCCTTGCCTGGGTCAGGAGGGACTCACTTGCAGAGCCAGGGCTGGGAGCTGCAGATGCCCAGTGCAGGTAGGAGGCAGCCCTGGCTGAGTAGGGGCTGGCACAGATGTTGACCCGAAGCCTCCCCACCTCCGCCGCCTGCAGTAACTGGACATTGGGTATCTGGTCAGTAGATCTGACTGGACACTGTCGGGTCTCCTTTTCGACTCGACTTTCCGGTCGAAAACCAGGCACTTGGTCACCCTATGCTGAGTCCACACTGAATTACAAGCTCCAGAGTCAGCAGCACTCAAGTTTCAACCCTCATGCCCTGGTGAGCCAGCTAGCTTGAGTTTAAAGCACCACTTAATTCAAACTAAAGATTTTTGTTCATGGACAGGAGTCAATTAGAGGCAATGCTTGAGTTATACCTTGAGATAATACTGAAGCGAAGATAAGCCCTAACACAATATTAGACTCCAAGTATAGACATAGACTTGTGTTTAACCTTATGTCATCTGATAATCCCAACCATGACAATCCCTGTCCACACTGTGCGCTAAATTGTAAATTGTGCTTAACGTCATGTAAGTGACCACAACTCCTCGGGGCCATGTTCTGCCCTGTTGCCTTTTCCCAATGTAGATAAGCCTTATGACATGAGGACAACCTACATTCCCAAATTGGGATGTTGGTAGTCTTCTCCAACAACAGCTCAAATTCTTCTCTTAGTAACACTGGTATAACTTCAGTGAACATAAGAACTGCCATACTGGGTCAAACCAAAGATCCATCTAGCCCAGTATCCTGTCTTCCAACAGTGGCCAATGCCAGGTGCCCCAGAGGGAATGAACAGAACAGGTAATTATCTAGTGATCCATCCCCTGTTGTCCATTCCCAGCTTCTGGCAAACAGAGGCTAGGGACACCATCCCTGTACGTCCTGGCTAATAGCCATTGGTGGACCTATCCTCCATGAACTTATCTAGTTCTTTTTTTAACCCTGTTATAGTCTTGGCCTTCACAACATCCTCTGGCAAGGAGTTCCACAGGTTGACTGTGCATTGTGTGAAAAAATAGTGGCATTACTATGAGCGGAACATAAGATCAGAATATAGCTCTTAATATCCTGGAGCAAAAGAAGTGATGTTTGGTGCTGGTCAGATCATTTGGAATGAATTTCTTTGCTCTGATTTCCTTTTGTGAACGATTTCTGAACAAACTGTGACTATCTCAAATGTATTCATTAATGAAATAAATTAATGAAATGTTTTACATCAATTGGACAATAAATAAAATAATAATTAAAAATATTCATCAATATTGTTCAGTGACTGATTCTTACTCTGTAGTTTGTGAGAAAACTGTTGTGAGTGTTTGACCTTGGAATGTCATATTTGGTTTATCATTGTAACTACACAATAAAATGTATTTCAAAGTGTTTTCCATTCGTTGACTGCGTTTGGAACGTTTACATTTTTTCACTTATTTTCTACAGCCATCTGCAATTTAGCTTTATTCTCTGTCTGTGGCTGCAGATACATCGTCCTATAATCTTTAATAGAACTGAGGGGGATAATGCATAGTGAATAATTTAGTAAATGAATTTTGGCCTCTTTTCCTGTTCGTGAATTCTTTGTAAGTGGTTCATGATTGTCTCACATTTCGTTGTTGTTCAAAAGTATTCCCTGAATAATTCCAGCTGTTAATTCATGGTCTGTTGATTGCTTGTGAGCAGTTTGTTCTGAATATTGAAAAATGGGAGCTGTGCTGATTAGCATTGATTGGATGTATAGCTCCCAAGGTATTGTTTCTGTTCCATGACCGGACCAGGGTAACTCTTCAAACTGGGTTTACTAATTCAAAATTCACTTTCTATGAATATTCTCTAATAATCACGTAAAAAATCCTGTGTTCACCACTAATCCCAGAGTTTGCTAGACTATTCTGGGAAAGCAAACATAAGAGCGGACAGGCACAAGCAAAAGTAATTAATTTTTCCTAAGTGAGCAGATATTCACAGAAGTATTTTTTGAGCTATTTGCCCAGCTATAGTTATGGGAATAACAAATTCCACTTGCGGTGTCTGCATCATTTTCAGCCTAATTTTTTTTTACAGACTGGTAAAAGTTTCCCTACAAACAACTACCACTGAAACACAGCCACCTATGGTGTGAAAATGTACAATTTGGATGGAGGATTTGGATTCCAAACCCCTTTCAAAGTTTGGGGCAGAGCAGGGGTTTTTGGTTTAGCCCCAGTAAATAACTAAATTGGAATTTGCAGACAGTCATATTTCAATAAGGAATGTGCCTCTAGTCGCTCCTCCAGTGCAAACTAATTACTTTTTATTATGACAAGCATGGTCACAGCTCTTTAGCAAGTAACTTCCATTGTCATACAAGTAAAATTTTAAAAAAAGGTTAAGGGACATTGAAACAATGAGTAGCTGGGAGAAGGTCAGTTATACCGTGTCCAACCAATAATCCTTGTGCCTCTTTAGAATCTGACAGTTCGCTTGGGACCAGCCAGGAGAACAATCTGAGTGAGCTAGCAGGGTCCTCGGGAATACAAATTTGACAGGACTGCAGCGTGCTTGCAAAGACAAACAAAACATCAACGCAATAGCTTGATGTCCTTTTTTCCAAGGCTTGCTATAATATCTGATTTGATTTACCTTTTATGAGTTTGTTCTATCCTATAGACTATAAGTCTGTGGTAAATGAAACAGATTGTGCTCAGAAGGTTTAGGATGAAATACTTCCTGTCCATGCTCAATTTACAGGATTGCGGGTCTCGGATATTATTTTTCCCCCCTGTGTTATAGATTTTAGTTGGGCTTAAAAAAAGAAGAAGAAAATTGCTAGTTATATAGCATTTGTAGGCTATGAAAATGTATTATTATTATATTAAATTCAGGAAGAAGGCTATAATAATGGTGGGGTGTTAGGATAAGAGCTTAATCCAAAGCCTATTAAAGCCAGTAGGAATCTTTCCATTGACTTCAGCCAGTTTTGGATCAGGTCCTGAATGTAATCTTTAAAGCCTTGGGAGCATTTAATGTCTTCTACTCTCTGTTTTAATGGTTGAAGGCTGGCATAACTTCAGCGATGTATATGGAGTTATTCTGGCTGTTCATTTAAGTGACTGAGAGTGGAGTTTGGCCTTTGGAACATAAACAATTTTTACCATTTAATTGACATCAGCAAGCCAGTCAGGTAGTAGAAATTCAGAATCTCTAAGTTGGTTGAAATTCTACTTACCTGATCCAGGAGGGAGTGGGAGAGGGATTTTCAGCTGTCAGGAGCTGACCCTGTATTCTCATGACCCATCAATATTCTGGGTGCCATAGGGGCAAGTAAACAAGACAAGGGCCCTGTCCTGAGAAGCTTCTAAATTCAGGCGGGATAGGACCAGGGAAGGGAAGGCAACACAGAAGGAGGAGACAGGAGCTTAGTGATACTGCACAAGTCTTGCTGATTTGTCTTCTGCTTTATGATAATTCTTTTGTGCTATGCTTGTAAATTATTTATCATCTAGATGTGAATGGTAGGGCTGGGTGGACATGGGTCTGTGGATAGTTATAAGGCAGCAGTATGGGAGTGGGCTTTAGAAGAGGCTGATACCGTGAGACAGTGAGGTTACACAGATACCGTGAGACAGTAAGGTTACACAGAATGGCTGGGCAGAGGATCAGGAAGACGTTCTCAGGTGGAGTTCTGTGGCTCACTGGTGTCTCTGCTGCACTTGCTGGTGGCTACTGGGGCTGGGCCATGGGCTGTCAGTGTGCACCAGCCAGTTACCAACTTGCAGTCAGGAGACCAGTAGCAGAGACTGGATTGAGCAGAGTCAGAAACCAGAGACTGTTTTGCTTATAAGAAGCACACCGGATGTTTTTCAGGGGAAAACGCAACACGCCGCATTTATTGAAGATACAACAATTAGCATATGCATGCAATTACACACACACACACACTCACTGTCTCGCCAGTCAATGTTATAGTTACCAGTCCAGAGTCTGGATCAATCTAGTGGCCAGCTAGGTTGATCACAGGTAGGTAGGAGCCAGGTTCTGTTGGTCGCGACATGATCCTCCAGGGAAGTCTTGGCAGGACGAAACCAAAGTTTTATGGCAAGGCACTCTGTTTGTATAGTGATTTTCCTTCATTGGGACCAATGAGTTTTGCACCATCATGCTGTAATTAATTGTTTGACAAGTGCTTGTTTTCTTAAATTGTTCTTTTCATCCTTTATTGTTTTTTTGTCAAGTCTTTCAGGGAGTTACCCCATGCTGGTTTTGAGCACAGCTATCATGTCCCCATTGATAGGTGCCTGTCTCATCTTTAGAGTCGTCAATCTGCCCTCCTCTGACATTTTAGTAGGGGCGTGTTGCAATCTCCTGGCACCCTTATGTCTGTCCTTGGTTTTTCCCTAGAATATCTGGTCCAGTGATAGCCTACACACTTATTTTCTAACACATACATTCCTCATTCACACACAAAACAGAATTGATTTTCACAGAGCATTTGAAAAGGAATATCAAATTGCACTGCAAGAGAAAACCATCATTGCATTCTTTTACTTATTTTAAAATGCTAAACCTACAACAATGTGGTGACACTAAAAGGTCTGTTACTGCCTTGAAATTAGCTCCAGACACAGATTATGGCTGATGCATCTTTACCAATGGCCCATTAGGCCATTCCTGTCTGCTTTCAGAAAGGGTGGCTGGCAGGATATGATTAAATTCTACACTAACATGTTTAATACATGTTACATTATTATTTTTTATTCTTCATTCTAAATTATAAAAATACAAACATAAAATCCTACTACTACAAGTCTAGGGGCCACAGCAAGGTGAGGTCTGGAGCAGAAGCAAGCAGGCAACCTGCATTGTTGCTCAGACAGTTGTCCTTCAAGGCTTCCTGGTTTATATACCAGCATGGGCCAATCAGTGGGCTGAGAGAGATTGCCACTCAGGCCTTGCTGGGCGGGACTTCCTGCAGTGTCTATCTTCACATGGTCCTCCAGCAGATTCCAGGCCCAAGCTTCCCATGGTGATGCAGAAGCATCAGCAGCCTAAACTCCCCATGCTTGCTGGTTCTAGCCCAGCAGGTTATTACAGTGGCTTGTGGAGAGCTGGCTGGTTGTTAGGGCTTGCTCTTCTGTCTGGTACCAGCTGCCCTGATAGCCCACATGCAAAAACAGCTAAAATACATTGAATATTTTGCTAAAGTTACTTTTCTGTGTAACAACTGCTGTCAGTGTCACTGGGCAATATGCAAGCCTTAGTGTAGGAAGCTGGTTGAGAATTTTCCAATGGAACATTTTTCCATCAGAAAATGCCATTTTGTTGAAAGCGAACATTTTGTGATCGACCCAAAACACATTTTTGGGGGGGTGGGGGGGATTTCATTTAGCAGGAAACATGGAAAATTTGGTTTTCATCCAGAAATGGAAAGTAAAACTTGTTGAAATTATGGATTTTCCCACAAAACAGCATATCCAGTTCACTCCCCACCCTATTAATGGGAGGGGAGGTGGGGGCTGGGCAAGGGTGGGAAGAACTCTTTGTGATCACAAGTAGGGAGATAGTCCCTCTCTAAAAATAAGGTGGAAGGGAAGATTTTCAAAAGCTCCTAAGTAATTAGGCACCCAGCTACCATTAACTGTCAATGGGATTGGTGCTTCTAAATCCCTATAGGAGCTCTGGAAAATCATCCTCAAGGTTCACACAATGAAATAACCAGAGAACTCCTGGAGTACGAGGAAGCAAGGGGTCAGGGAACATGCTCAGAACACCAGGCATGTAACACTGTTCATCACTTACATGGGAGGCATTTGGAGAAGAGAGTCAAAGGTGGAAGCCTGTGGAGATGGGTCTGGTTGGGGTCAGGAGAAGATCCCAATAGGGCAGAGGCAGGGACAGCACCTCATACCTACCCTTGATTATAACCCTGGATTTAATAGCCTTGACCTCCAGAGATTAATTTCAGCCAGGATGTGCGGTGCAGTTTATTTCTTACTGTCATATACCTACAAAGATTAACAATCATAGACTTTGCACATCTGTAGACAGATGCACAAGCAGGGTGACATTCCTCCGGGGCAGCACAAGAGCCAGCCCCACTTCCATCACACTGACGCCATTGTGTGCTAAAGCCAAGGGCTAAGAAGACTGAGCTCCTCTTTCCCCTGCACAGCTGGGTCCTCCCAGGTCACGTTTGAGGAATCGGACCCTGCTGCTTTCAGTGGGGATACAGGGCTCTGCCCTCCGGGGTGGTCAGTCAGCACAGCGCCTTGCATAGGTAATACAATCACGTCAAAGTAAACGACAAAAGTGTTGCCAACACCAAACGTTCAAAACTCAGCCATCAGCCCCACCCCCCAAAATCAGAGATTAGCTTAGAAAACAGTTAGATTTGCTAAAGAAATGGTCAAATGGTTAGAGCACTAGCCTAGGGCTTGGGGTCAGTTCTGTGCTCTGCCACCAGCTTCCTGTGTGACCTTGGACAAGTTACTTAGTGTCAGTTCCCCACCTGTAAAATGGATAATAGCTCTTCCCTCCCTCGCAGCTGTTTGGGGAGGATAGATACATCAAACATTGTAAGACACCTTGAGATCTACTGAGGAAAAAGTGCTACAGAAGAGCTAAGTACCCTTTTATTTATTTGCCTTTGGGTTTGAGGCCATTACGGGAGGATGGTCCAGTGGTTGAGGTGTTAGCGAGGGACCCAGGAGTTGTGGGTTTGAGTCCCTGCTCTCTCATAGACCTGCTGTGTGGCCTTAAACAAATCACTTAGTCACTCAGTACCCCAGTTGTTTCCTTTACCTCACAGGAGAGTTGTGAGGATAAATACATTAAAGATAGTGAGGTGATCAGAAACTACAGAGACGGAGGCCTTATAAGTTCCTTAGATTGATAGAGAGCACATTTTCAAACTTTTCTCCATAACTATGAAGGCTACAGTCTTACAAAAATGCTGAGATCCTCCTAAAGTCACATGACTCCGGGAGCTGAGGCTTTAAGAAAAAACAGTCTGCCCCCAGAGAGTGATGCAGTGAGTTTAGGGGATGATCACTAAGACCACATGGTTTTTAAAATGTATTACACGAGTGTTTCACCAGCATGGGAGTAAATACCATCCCCACTTCCCCGGGGAACAAAGCAAGTTGAGGTGCCAGGGCCCACTTGGACCCAAGTTATGCCCTCTGTGCCACAGCAACACTTTCATAAATCCAGGCTGATGTTTCAGCACAGAAGTTCAGAGAAACTGAGCCCTCAAAGTAGGGCTCATTAAAGTGCACAGCATGCAGCCATGCCACGTGTATATAGTAGTCTCTATAAATTTGAGCCATTAATCAGATGGAGCTCAATTAGAAAGCTTACAGTAATTTCCAATTGTTTTTACTCCAGGTTACACAGTAAATCACTGCCTTTTAATAGACCTGCTCAGGAAACGGAGATGGAAACAAACAAAAATAAAAATCCATGAATCCCATTTTACTGTAATAAAAGAATGTTAATTGTTTGTGTCCAATGGGGGTTTGCATTTATGTTAGCATTTTGTTATTCACTTCTAAATTAAGTTGACACCGCAACAAAACAGTCCTACAGCAACACTCACTAACTAACTCAGGCAGTTGCATCTCCGTCACTTCTCTAGCATGCAGTCATATGCTTTGTTCCCTGCATGCGCTGGCACTATTGATTAGCATTTAATTAAAACAATGTTGTTTGTTTTAAGGAATCAGCAGAGCGAAACCCTGATTGCGGAGATTTTCAAAGGTGTCCAAGTAAATGTGATGCTCAATTCCCATTAAGGGGAATCCCTTCAGAGTCTTTAAAAATCTGATCTTATCAAAGACCAACTGAACTATGAACCTTTCAAGCTAGTTTCTTGAGGCATGTAAAATTTACTTCCAGCTGAGTTATAGGGGTGCTTTGAACCAGCCACTCCTGAAATTATATTGCAGGGTTACACCAGAAAATTCCCAGTTTCAGACTTGTCCCCAGAAATTTGCATCTTCTACTGCCCAGCACCCTCCTGTAAATATAAATTCATAAAAAATCCATCATTTCATTAATAGAAAATGATGTGCACAGAGCCTGTTATCTCAAATGGAGGTTCCCAAACACTCCAATCCAAACACACACTGGTTTAGATAAAACAATAAAGCAAGTTTATTAACTACCGAAAGATAGATTTTAAGTGATTACAAGTAATGGGGCATAAAAGTCAGAACTGGTTACAAAGAAATAAAAGGTAAAACACAAACTAATACCTATCTTAACAAGCTAAATGAATTTAAAGCAAAAAGGTTTTTCTCACTGTGATGCTCTGTACCTCAGGGGAACACCCCGCACCCCCATGTCCATCCTTATAAAATGATTGTGTGGTATCCAGTGTGTTATCCCCAGCTACACCTGACATGGTCACCCTGAAAGTTGTTCAGTAGAGATGAGGGTGCAGCTCTTTAGGAAACAAGCAAACTATGAGGCTTTGTTCCAGTGTTACATTTTTTGATCTTCAAGTATGATAGGGTGGCCTCCGTCTGCACCAGAAATACTAGTGAACTCTTGAGTATGGGTCTCCAAGAGCTGAAAGCAAAGGGCAGCATCATAGGCAAATATATTGCCAGGCATACGAGAAGTCCCATAGCTCCTCTGAACGTTGGCCATCTAGTTAGGTTTCATTTTCAAATTAAAACATGGGTGAATGGAAGTAGTAGCAATTTCTGGGTCCTCTTCTTCTAAAGAATCTTCTTTTCATGAAAGGAGTTGGACCAGAGACATATGTGCGTCCGTTCATCGGGTCCCAGCCATATTAGGGTTGGTTTCATTGCTGCTTCCTTACATCTTCAGCAGTCAAAAGCAGAAGCTTGTTGGACTATTATTCATGATGGCAGGGAGGGAGGGGGAAGGTTATAACTGATGAGACTTCTTTTTATTGTGAATAGTGTGAAATGAAAATGGGAAAAGGGCAAAATGTTTTGGCTCCAAGTTCCAGGAGATGGAACATCTGCAATTCACTTTTAGGGGATGGAAGCCAAAGCCAGCTGGAAAGAGATTAAGTGCCCTAGTGACAACCACTTACCATTGAGAACTTCCAACATTTTGTAACCGTATGACATCATAAGTTCCCACTGGATCCTCTGTTTAGATTCAGCCCATGCTTCAAGTCCAAGCCTGTACATTTGTAAAGAAAAGCCACAATCTGTGAGCTATTTTGCTGCCCAGAAATAACACAGGCTCACCTGCCAAGTAGTCAGTGTCCCTCCCTGCATTGTGGAAGCTCGGAGATCAATTTTCAGCCTTGGTCTTTTGTTTCCTTGGCCAGCAGGAGCTTGGCAAAGCTGTGAGGGCAGCAACAGAGCCCTGACGCTACAAAGCAACTCAACAATGGGTTCCTCAACTGGAGATGATGCAGCAGGGATGGGCTCTGTGAAAACAGAGGCTGGTGCTGAAAATCTGGGCTAATATGACCGTAAGGGAAATCTACAGGAAAACATTTTCTCTGATTGTGTGATTTCAGGTGCAGGCAGCAAAGCTGGGAGATTAGAAAACAACATGAGAGGGGGTATGGTCTTGCATTGCAAGTTCATGTACAAGGTGGACTACTTCTGCAATGAGTGGAAGTAAGTTTCAAGCCCATTATGCCTCTGTTGCCTTATTTGCCAGTATGCAGGGTAATTAAAGAGGTGAGCCTTGGGAGGAGAGGGGGGCCTCCCTGTAATCCTCATCTTGCTAATCAGGGGCACATCTGTGTGTGTCTCTCTTTGGCCTTGGCAGCTAGACAGCAGCACTCCCAATAATGCAAGATTGGTTCTGCCTGTCCTTCACTTGCACTGATATATTCTACACTCCTCACCAGCTCTAGGCAGGGCAGGCCTCCAACAGGTGCAACTGTGTCCAACCTTTGAGAACAGGAGACATCCATTTTAGGTGTGGCAACATTTCTTCCACCCTGCTGGGACATCTCTTAGTCAACACCTCGCTCCCATGTGGCTAAGCCTCGTATAGAGGAATGGCACTCCTTGCTTCTTAAATATAAATAACTATTGCACACTGTCTATTTGCTAATACAAATAAAGCCCAGTTTTCTGACCAGCTGTCCTGGTATGTTAAGGACCATGCTGATTGGATAATGCCCAATAAGGAATCAGAAGTGCAGAGGTCGGTGTGAAATCCTGGCTCCATTGAAGTCAATGGGAGTTTTGCCACTGACTTCACTGGGGTTAGGATTTCACCCCAGACATTTACTGGCATGTTATAGCTCTTTATTTCATTTTTGATTCCTGTACATGTAAATAATCAATGTAAAACCTAGAGCAAAAATTCTCTGCTCTGCGGTTTCTTTTGCTGCCTTTGAAGCACTCCCTCTCTCCATAGTCCTTCCACTGGAGTTAATGGCAATTCCATGTCGACAAGGTGAAATCCGCCCCTCTGCAGATGGGCAGTACCAAGCCTGTGAACGACTCATGAGTACTGCATAGCCCTGGTGCTGCCTTCTGCATGGGAGCGGATTGCACCCAGCGTGAGCGCAGACTACACAAGAGCTACAGAATGGAGGAGAAAGGAGCACTTTGTCCATCAGCTGTGAGCCTGACAATTTCCACAAGTTAGGAAGCCAGTGAGTAAGTCTCTCTTTCATTCAGCTTCCAAATTTCCTTGAATAGGGAAAAATAAAAGCAATAATTGGAGAGGAAGATAGAGAGGTGAAGCAGTGGGGTCCCTTCAGCAGGGGCTTCTCTCCAGCTCTTCAGGGAATGGAGACTATCAGCAAGGGACACAGCCCTACATTTTCCAGCTGTTGTCTCTAAGTATAGATGCTGACATCAGCCCAGTAACCTCATCTCTTTCCTCAAGAGAACATTAGGTTGAAAAAAGGGGCTGGATTTACAGTGCTGGAGCCTGAAGTTCTTTCTCTGGAAAGTCATTAAAGCAGAGACAGCCACCCAGTGAGACCAGCTCCAGGAGTGAGATAAGTTCCTCCTCCATAGTCCAGCAAGGCGGGTGGTGGGGCTGAGCTGGTGGACTCTGAACACTCATGAAGTGGAGGTTACCTGCTGCTAGGAACTGGAGTGAGATACATTGACACATTTCCCATTGACCACCAAAGACCAATCCCATGGTAAAAACAGTCACTCCCAGCCAGGTGAAAGGAAGAAGGGCTCCATTTCCTGACACCAAATGTTAATCGCCAGGAATGAATGAGATCATTAGATTTTGGCTACCTGGTCAATTTCCTGCCTATCAGGTCAGTGCAGTGAAGACACTGGTCATATCCTAAATGCTGTAGGATTTAACCTACTGCTTTATACTCCAGAACGGCAAAAACAAATCATAAAGTCGCAGCACTGCTGCAAGGCTCAAGATGTGCTGCATTAAACCAGGAACTATCCAGTGTGCATGCTAAATGAAGAGGTGTTGAGTTTGTGTTCTACAGGAGAAAATATACTGCCAAGCCTAGTTAATAATGTAGGAGGCTCTCAGGGATTGGCGGTTCTAATCCCCTCTGATAATAGCAAATTGAACTGGCTCCTCTGCTGAGGGTTTTCTGTAACTGAACCATACCCATATAATAAGAGAAATGGGCACTGTCTCTCCTGCTTACTGTTTCTTCATTTATGTACGTTTTTTAACAGCTTTTCTTCCTTGAGAGACATCCGATTTACCGCATTCTAAATGGAAACTTCTCCTGTAACAATACCTTTTCCTATCAAGCTTTGTAATCAGGCTGTTTCTGTTGAACTGTTGTTACTCAAGTTATTCATTTGTCATCTCTCTGAGAACATGATCACAGAAAGAGACCAGCAAAGGCATTTATCCACCTCCAGGCAGATCAGTGTATATTTAATTACAGCAAAGAAAGCTCAAGGATTTTTTTTTAATCAGCCCAGCAGTTTAAGAGCGTACGCTGCCATTTGCATACATTGAGATGCACTTTTTAAATTTAGATTCACACATTTTATTTGATTAACAATAACAACTTTTGCAGGGTCGTAGCGACTGTCATCTTAGGAGAAGGATTCTCTGGTGATGCTCTCTCCAGCGCCGAGGGAAGCAGACGTTGGAAACTGGCATTTAATGAAGATTTTCCTTCCTCCTGGGACGACAGCAGAAGGAAAGTGTCATTCTCCCTGGAAGCTAAGAGGTTATGAAGTGTTTTTTGCACCTCCTGTGGCACTTTTCCCTCCTAAAGATGAGTGAACAAAGGCATTTCAGCTATTCTGGACTGCTAATATCAAAATAAATGAACGCGAGACCCTTGGGGGAATGCTAGGCACCCCTTTCAAAAACCAGTTTAGGGTTACTTGGGCGTTGTGGGAAGGAACTCAACATGATTTTTTGTCAAGGAAGATGAGTGTAAATAGAGGCTCAGTGGAAGGCAGAAGGACAGAGGTCCACATACTATACAAGGGTTTGGGCTCATGCCTACTGGTAGGGCTAGGTGCCCAGATTTTTAATGAATGAGTTTTGCCAATGCTCCTGCCCCCGCTGTTGTTAACTATCTGAACAGATCTATGGTTTTGCGTTTTCCTGCCACAAACGTGTGCAGAAACAGGATTTTAAATGTGCACATGCAAGTATTTGTGCAATGCATATGGCCCTACCAAATTCACAGCCAGAGGGTTTTAAAATTGGTCAATGTCACATTTCATCTGTTACATCTGAAATTTCACGGTGTTGTAACCGTGGGGGTCCCAACACAAAAGGTACCCGGAGGTGGATTCTTCCCCCCCTCATCCCACCCCCCAAGCAACCGTACAGGGGACGGACAAGTCTTGTCCCTCCCCAGCTGGCTGGGAGTTGCAGCTAGGAGCCCCGTGACTGGGGCAGTCCTAGCAGCACGGGGAGATCAAATTTCACAGGGAAGGGCTTATTTCACAGTCCACATTTGACACATATGACACATTTTTCATGGCCACGAAATTGGTAGGGCCCTAGCAAAGCATTCCACCAACTTGGGAACAGTGGGAATAATACCATGTCACTTAGCAGACTGCGTATGACTAGCAAACACAGCTTGATTAACAAGTATCAAATACTCACAGAAAACTGATCACCAGTGTCAGTTGAAAATTTTCCATCCAAACCAGTTTTCAATGGAATATTGGATTTTTGACAACAGAGGTTTTTTTGTGTGAAAAGTATCTGCTTTCTGCAGAAAATTTTGAATTCCATCAAAAATTGAGCTCTTGAAAACCAAACATTTGAAATCAGAAATGGGCTGGGCTCCTGGGTGGACTACATCTCCCATGATGCACTGCAGCCACGACTCTCCTGTGGTGCATCACAGTGGTCAACAAGAAGGGAATCTGTAGTGGGTAATATAGTCCAGCTAGAGAGCCCAGCCTACTGGTTTGGGAGTTTGGGGCACCCAAACTATAGATCCCATGATGCACGATAGTAGCGTTTCCCAATCAAAATGTTGTTTGGGGCTGAAATTTTTAAGTTTTTGACCAAAATTTTTCTGCTTTTGACTTTTTGCCCTGAAGGTGGAATTTTCAGGCAATTTTTTTTCCAGCCAGCTCTTCTGCTCACGGTCAATCCATAAAGTTTTAAAGAATTGCAACAAATGACTTGAATAATTTCAAATAACAAATAGTATTAGAAAGTTAACTGTATGGAAAGGTTCTCATTGAAACTTAAGTAGTCCATGAATGAGTTTTCAATGAACAAGGTTATCAAAAATATAAGAAGTGAAACATGGTTTTCTCTTTCTCTACTAAACTTTCTTAGAACCAGCCAAGTACATACAGAAGTCAGACCATCTTTACCAGCATACCTTGCATGAGTTTTCTGTTTTCACCCATCCCATTCCTGGATTTTTGCTAATCTCCGGTATCTTCAGATAGATAAAAGGGAAAAAGGCATTTAAATATGTCCGTAAGGGCAAGAGGTTGGGGAGTCTAGGTGAAATGGAAGAAAGGCCTACTCTCCTGCTGTGTGTTTCTGAGTACACCTGATTGCTTGGTTGTTAGAGCCAGTTCAATTTTCACCTTTGGAGTAAGGTCTTTCCAATGATGGATTTTATTTCTAGGTGCACGATCTCATAGATTGTGTCATAATTCAGGAAGTACAAGATCTGGTTAAACCTGCATTAAGGCAATTTATGATGTATTGGGCATGGCTGCCTCGTCCATTGCAATGCAGCAACACATTGGAAACATTAATTGCTATGGGCACCTGGTCTTTCCCAGAAATTCAAGGCAAAGGTACTAGTCATGCCTTTTGAGACTTGCTTAGTACCAGGATGGCAGCAATACCAGGAATGGAAAGAGACCAGGACCACTGGTTGTCCATTGGAGATTTCCTAGTCCTTCTAGTAGCCATAAATGTGAGCAATACCCACGTTCTTCGACTCATCCTCCGTATGCAACTATCCACAAAGAAAAGGTGGTTTTATTCCCTCACCCCATGTTCTTGCTCAAGGTGTTGTCCAAAATCCATCTGAATCTGAACATCGCCCTTTCTATTCTTCTTCCAGACATCTTATGATATGCTGTATCTGATGAGAACCAGCTATATAAACCAGAAGTAAAAAGAGCTATTATTTGGTGAGGACCGACCTCTTTCACTAATAGCTTGACAGGGGGACTCAAAAAGGGCAAGCCCAGTCTCTCTTTAGAGATTGTTTACAGGAGGTGTCCACCCCACTCTGAGCAAGAATTCTTACACAAAGTCACAAGTTAAAACCTGACCATTTTGCAGGGCTTCACCTAAGCCTATTTGCATGTAGCCCCTCCCAAGTGAGCCCTATTTGCATGTAGCCCAAGCTCCAGCCCTAGCCACAATGTTCCACACTGCTAGTGTGCTCGCTCGAGCCCTGCTAGTGTGACTATCTACCCAGACTGGGAGATTTGTTCCCAGCTGCAGTGTAGACAAACCCATAGGCCAGAGCTGGCAAACTGCAACTGGGGGCTGCATTTAGAGGAACAGTTTGAAAAAAATAAAACCACCACAACCAAAACAGTGCCAGCAGTCCTTATACAGAGCCAAGCTGTAGCAAAATAGTCGGTATGCCCTCACAATCTAGGAGATGTCTGGCTTCCAGTTCAACCCCTGTGCAAATTAGTACACCCTCAGGCTGCAGCAGCTCCCACTGCATTGACGGAGAGCAACAGCTCTTGGGACATGCTTTGTTCCCCAGCCAGAGCTCTGACATGATCCCCAAGCTAGGAACAAGGAGAAGCTGTGAACAGCTGACTACACCAGCTCTATTCCATCTAAAGATTTCCCCTACACCAAGGGAATCCTCGGTCGGCTGCTTTGGCATGTGTTACAGCCGCTCTGTGCCACTGGAATGGGGCAAAGGAGCCAGAGACAGGCCAGGTCAGTTCATGTTAGTTGCAAACAGAGCTTGCAGGAAATGTTTTTCCCATCTCTGGTGATATTTCCCATTCCACATCGAGACCTTTCAAAAATGTTCACAAAACACAAGCAAGAGAACTCGAGACCCCAGACTAGCGAATAGCCTGTTGGTTAGGGCAGTTGCCTGTAAAGTGCGAGACTCAGGTCCAAGTTCCTGCTCTGGCTGATTGGAAACAGCTCTGAAACCTGGATCTCACATCCCAGGCACGTGCCCAAGCCAAGGGGCTATTGGCTGTTCTGAGGAGGGCCACATGCTCTCTGGCTTTGACCAGAAATTCCATCCTGGATCTGAGAAAAGTTTTGGCTTCAACAAATCAGCATTTTCTGACCCCCAAAAAAAACATGTCATAGAAAAAAATCTAGTTGCAAGTTAGTATCTAGAAAAAGAGAGATCATTTTAATGGCCATCAAAGGGGGATCATCAGATGTTCTTTTTTTTTTTCCCTGATGTGCCTTTCATTCAGGGATTTGTGACCGACGTATACACATACGTATTTCGCAGTAGCCATGATCAGCTGGAGTGGTATCTGCTGACATGGCTCAGCTCTTGGGAGAGAACAGGGCCTGCTGAATATGATCCCACTGTCTCCATGTGAATAATAATAAAAATTTGAAATAAACAAATCATTTTTATTGATGCCTCAGAGAGTCAAGTGATCTTGCATCTAGTTTTTAGGAGAGCAATATAACTGGCTTTGACAGCCAGGGCTCATAACAGTAAAAAGGCTGAGTGCCTCAGTAGTGCATCCCGATATCAAAAGCAGCGTGTGGATTTATCCCACAAAAATTCATCTACCGTGGCTAAAACCTTGTAAATTGAGTTCTGTATTTCGGCTGTTAAAATAAAAATAAAAAAAAAATAAATAAAATAGAGCAATGATGGAAACGTTGCTGCAGCTCAGCTCCTCCAATGGGATCTTGTTAAAATATCACTTTGTGTAATTTACAGAGTTTTATTAAAACACATTTTAAATAAACGACCCTTTTCCTTCTCGCTCCTTTATCGTTTATACAAGGTGTAAGGCATTACATTTGGACTGGGTGGGTTCAAACAGAAATGATACGCTCATTACCTGCACCATAAACCTTTGCCACGCTTTGATATTGACTACACGGTATTGAACCTTGCCAAGAGGTTGAGTTAAATATCAGAGAGTATCAGGATCCCTAGGGTGCTACTGGCTGCTACCAGAGCCAGGGACCCCAGGGTAGGTATAGAACAGCAGCACTTGGTGAAGGAGCCTGGGAAGAAGTTCTTACTTGTTTCGATTAATTTCTAACTAAATCGGACACTGCAAAGAGATGATATCTCAGGGCTCCTCATTTGTTCCTCACCAAAGATCACAGTCAAGACTGATGGCCAGGGAGAAGGAGAATGGAACCAGCCCTGAAAGAGGCCTGAGAAACTTTGCTTTCTAGGTGTGATCCATGTACAGAGTTTTACATGTACAGTATAAAAGCAAGGGAGTTCCTCTTTCCCTTCTTTCCTTTTCCTAGTCCCCGCTTTCTTCCCTTCCTCTATCCACACCGCCCGCCGAAAAAACACAACCACCCTACAACCCTTGTGATTCCCAGAGCTGGGCCAAATCTTCACCAAATTCATTTGCCTGTATCTTGTACCCTCCTTCCCCTACCCTTTGTCTGTGTCTTTCAATTATAAGTCCTTCAGGACAGGGATTGGCTCTCTCCTGTGTTTGTACAGCACCTTGCACAATGCAGCCCTGATCCTGACTGGGACCTCTGTGTATTTCCACAGTATAAATGGGGAGCATGGATCAGCGTTTACATTGCCCTCCCCGTCAATGCCTGGCCCAAGCCGGGGAAGCTAATGATCCAACCAGCGGACCAATGATGAGGAATCCTGGTCACGTGCCGGCTGAGGCATGTTGCGCATATGCTAAGAAGACAGTATAAACATTGTTACTATGGTAAAAGTGATGAGCAGGTCTGGGAGTGTAATGGGCCCTCATATGCTGGTGCTGCTGCTGCCAAGGTATCCCCAAAGGTGAGACAAAACAACTGCGTGACACCTTGGCATTCTGTGGGCCACACTTAAGCCTATTTTTCCCCTTTCCATTCTCTACCCACAGCCCACCTCTTTTGATGCTGCATTCTCGAGACTAAGCCAGCACACCCTGAATGAGAGCACTTCCACTCCCTGGCAATTAGCTTCACTAGCACCCATATGGCGCTCCTGCTCACCCTTGCATTAGAGGGCCACAACCTTGTACTCCTTGCTGTGTCCTACGGGAGGCGCTGCAGGGCCCAGACCTTTACTTCAAATTGAGATCACAGAAAACGGAGATAACAGATTCAGATGAGAGACCGTGTACAATTCCAGCCAATGCCTAACAGAGTTGGGCCTTGCTTCCATTCCACACAGGGAACACAAGTTTAAGTTAGAACAATATAGGTACACCCACATATGCCCTACATATACATGTATACACAAAGCCCCACCTGCCTACATAACTAGCCACCTCCACACAGACCTCCTCTAGATACATGCACACACAGAACTCTTCCTGCCTACATAACTAGCACGCATACACACACATTTCCAGGGCAGGCGGGACATTTAAGGCGACAGTACCAGCAGTTTGAAGATGTGTCATTCAGGCAGCAGCAGTATTGGAGTGTATGGGACTGGGCCAGTTGACTTCAGCAGGAGCTTCAGCTACTTGGCGCCTCTAGGTTTAGCGTGCCTCAGAAGCACAAAGACAGTGATTCTTGCTCCTATGCACAGGGTTCCGCTATCACCAAGTTTGGGCTTGGGAAGGAATTTGCCTTCAGGGCGTGCCGGCAAAGAATTGACGCTGAGGCTTCGAAGGAGGGTTTGTTTGCTATCTTTTGAAGCACTAAATGGGGACAGACCTTTGTCATATCCCACTATAGGTATTGCACTAATGCCTAGATGGCTCAGCTCCATTGTACTAGGCGCTGAATATGATCAGTTGCCTCTGACGCAAAGAGCAGGCATTGGTGGACACCAGTCCCTCCTCACCTCCTTCTGTGTTTCTAAGACAATTTGTTCGAGATCCTGATTATTCTATAACTTTGATTCTGTTTGCAGATTGTCACTGGGTTGATCTGAAGGGTATTCTGAGGAGATGGGATTTTATAACAAAGCACAGACATTTACAAGGAACAGTTCCAAAAGTATTATTGTGTAAATTTTCAGTTTGGTGTCAGGCATCTATAGTTTTGCCAGCAGCAGCAGCCAATGAACTACCCTTTTCACAAACGCCTCGCACTGGCACCAGCAAAACGTGTCAGCATCAAGCCCCAACTAAGTGTGAGCAATGGCTGCTCAGAGAATAAGGGTGTGGCAGGACTGACTACCAAAGTGTTTCCACTTCAGCATATGGCATTATTTCATCTTTTTAAAAATAAAGACACAAAATTTGTTCATCCAGGTGTTGTTGTCAGAACACTTCTGTAAAATCAGTTCTACTTTGCTTTCTATACAATTTGTAGGGCAATTAAGCTGCCAGCATAATCAGCTTCATGAGAGGGTCTGTCTCCATGTGGACTTATAGCTGCATTCTAATGCGCATGACTGGGTAGACAGCAGTTGCATAAAACAGCTAACGACACTGGAGATGTGCAAAGTCATTGATTCATAGATGCCAAGGCCAGACGAGACTGTTGTGATTATCTAGACTGACCTCCTGTATAACACTGACCATAAAACTTGTGATAATTGAATGTTGAACCACCATCCCCTAACACTGGGAAAAACATACAGCCTTTGTCCCCACAAACCCTCCCCGTCACAGAATATCCCTTAGACAAGCAACGTGTTGTTGCAGTTGCAGAGTTATGGCAATGCCTAGTCTAGGACAGTCATTTGCAGCATGGTGATGAATCAGTGTCCCTAGCATTGCATTCGGCTGTGGGGTGGAGGCACCCAGTTCTTAAGCAGCTGGAAATGCTTTGAAGAGGAGCTGTGCTTCATAAACCCCTTGCTTTGTGCTCTGCATTTGTGACAGCAGAAGCAGGGACCTGGCAGGGCTTTGAAGACTGATGCTAATCGTTTGCATGATTGAAGTGATTGCCTCCTTTTACTTTGATATTTCTTGTCAATAGCCCGCTGACCTAAAGGACTGTGGTATTAATCTTTAAATGCCAGACTAGTCTAGTGTTTACACTCCTGTTGTAATCATGAGATTCTATGTCTGCCACTCATAACTTTTTATTCATTTCTCGGTACTAGTCAATAGGGGTCATGCTACTATCTCTCTCAGTAGGGCTGAAAGAGCCTGGAGATTCAAGCCCACCAAGAAAGAGCCAGTGACTCTGAGTCTCTTCTCACTTTGATCACTTACAGACCATTTTAACTCCATTGATTTTATTGCTTTACTCCCAATTTACCAAGATGTCAGCAAGAGAAGAATCAGCCCCTGGGTGTTAAAGACAGATCCTCAATATGATTTAATGCATATTTTGCATTCAACTTTCTGTGTTATCTTGTTTTTAAGAGGAACCTGACCTGGCACTGAGATTTTACTGTATATAAGACAATTATTATTATTTATTTGTATTGTTTACATATTTGTATTTATTTATATTCCATTGTGCTAGGCACTGTACAGAACATAGATAATCCTTTGCCCCAAAGACATTACAATCTAAGACAAATATGAAAAGCTGGATACACAAAGTAACAAGGAGAAAGCAACGTAACTAGTCAGCATAGTAAGGTAGAGGTTACTCACCTTGTGCAGTAACTTGTGTTCTTCAAGATGTGTGTCCCTACACTACTTGAAACAGAAGCACTGGTTACAGACCACCAGCTACTATCAGGCAGATAGCCTACTGATTTCAGTTTCATGTTACTGGAAGTATATCAGGGTCTAAGGAACTCATACAATTTCATTGGAATTACAGAGCCAAACCAGCAGTGCGTGATTCTCACCACAATTTGTACCAGTGAAAGATCTGGCCCAAGCTGTATTTTTGTATCAAGGGAGAGACATGGTTGGGCATCTTGAAATTCATTATTGCAAAGCTATCAATTGTTCTGAAGTTGCACCTTTAATTAAAGCCCTTAGTCAGGAGGTGGGGGAGGATCTTATGTGGCTTGACGTTAGTCTGAACAAGTCCAAAACAAGTTCCACTTCCCAGCATCTGTATGTGTTCTGGAAGAATGGCAGTTTATGAACCAATTGCACACTTGTATCTTCTTTTCTTGTTTTCTGACAACTTTATTCCAATTAAATATGATCATATCATTTGCAACCTATTTCTGGGCAGCTGTATCAGGAGTGTGTGCCATTTTCAGTCTCTCTGTTTGTCCTAGAAATGGATACTCTGGCTACCTATCTGTCCAAAGTTTGCACCACACTGTCACTTGCTGTCCCTCTCAATTCTTGTCTGAGTCATTTGGATATATAGAATGGGATAAACCCAAAGCTGTCCAGTATCTCCTTCAATACTCATTGCGTTCAGGAGGAGAAAAAAGCTTGGAATCAAAACCAATAGCATCTAGTGAAACTGGCACAGTCCTTCTATTTTTAAGAGGTGATCATTACAGGCTATCGTTTTAACTCGTAAGGGTTTTCCTGGTCCTGCTTGCAGGTTTGGGGGCTCTGTAAGGAAGTGTGCAATCTGGGGCTTCAGCAGTTAGTCTGCAAAGAGCCAGCCTAGAGCAAGGTGGGTTGAGCTGTGTCACTCTTTGTCACAAAGCAAGTATGCCCTGTCCTTTCTTGGGATGGGGTGGGGGTAATGACGGCCCCACGGCTGAGTCTATACAACCATCCCTTATCTTGGGATAGCTTGGACTAGGGGTAAAAGTCAATATAGTTGCCCTCTCTCAGGGATGTGTGGCCTAGAGGTCAGAGCCAATAGGGCTGCCCTGTTCAGCAGGGCTGTGCAGCCTAGTGGCCAGAGTCAGTAAAGCTGCCCTGTTCAGAAGGGCTGCGTGGCACAATGGCCAGAGTCAGTGTAATGGCCCCCTTCAGTAGGGTTGTTTGGCCTGGTGGCCGCTCGGATGAGTGGGTCGCCTGGGGGTGGCGGTGGCCAGGTAGGGGGACTGGGTCCTCTCTGCTCCACCAGGTTCCAGCCCAGGGCCCCGTCAGTGGCAAGTATGCCCACCACTGGGTCAGCGGGGAATCCGCCTGAAATACGCTGACCCCATCTGGCACAATACCTAGTCCCCCTGAGCTACTTCCTACCCTGTTCCTGATGGAGTGGCCCTGGCATCTCCAGAGTCGCTGGACTCCTCGTTCAGTGCGGCTCCCAGCAGCTCCGACACTCCTTGGGCATCCTCCAAAGTCTCAGCGTCCCTGGCTTCTGCCGTCTGGGCTTCTGTGGTTCCTGAGCTGAAGCTTGCAGTATGCATCCTCCCTACTTGGCAATCAGCCCCGAATGAGCCAAGCTGCTCCCTTTTATATCTAGTCTCCAGCCCAGAAAGCAGAGTTAACCCCCGCAGTACTAGTGCAGAGCAAGTGCGCTCCGTCACACTCTTCCTTATGGAGCAATCTGCTTTGTCTCCCTCTGTTTTTTCATTCTTTTGTGATAGGGTCCTGAGTTCTAAGAAATAAAGTAGCATTACGTGGCAACCTGCCAGAAACAGTATTTTATGTTTTTATCCAACTTCTTTGCTCGTATGCTGTGAACATAACAGGAGGGACAATACCTGACTTATCTGAAATGTGTGTTGTGGGAAACAATTTTTATTCATGTTCTTAGCATCCATTGGAAGTGTAGAGCACACAGCATCAGTCAAACAAATAAGAGAGCAAAGGAAGCTGTCCAGTATCTATTTGCAGTACATCACTAAGCAGACAGTTTTCTCTGCCCGTTGCCTCACATCCCTTCATTCACAACCTGCCCAGAGCTTTACAGGCCTGGACAGTACCATCCTTGCAGATGTCTAGCAAATCTCATTCTTCTTCAGGAACTTAGAGAAACCAAGACAGAGAAGGTTCAGACTTGGGAACAAGAAGCAGGTGCCTAATGGTAAGCATCCACAATGGCATTCATTTACAAGCAGCAAGAGAGGGAAGTTTGCACAAGGCTTCACTTCTTAGATTTTTTGGCGCATGAATGATTGATAGAGAGTATAGTTCAATTTATTGAACCTAGTCTGCTTCAAAGGTGAGCATGTCGAATAAAGGAGAGTCACTAAAACGGATGAATCTGGAGCTTCTCAGCCTTTGAAAACCTTAAGAGGTACAGTAAGTTATATGTGACTGTGTTAAAGGGCCCCTGAGCCCCTTTGATGGAATACATACTAGTCAGGTGCAAAGACTTTGAGACCTGGGCTGTGGTGCCACCATTGACTATGCTCTGAATTTAAGACTAATTTGTTATTTTATCATTTCCCATTCAGGCCTCGTGCTTTGTTAACATTCAGAGTAGGATCACTGGTAGGCCTCAGTCTCCATATGTCCTAGGTCAATGTTCCAAGCTTGAGATGTAGGAGCAGTTAGGCCATTTCTTCTCTGTAAGCAGATTGATATTGATCATTGCGACAGACTGACAATGTCCTGTAACATCCTGAACAAATTATATGGAATTAAAATAAATGTTATTGAATTAAGTTAAACCTTATTGAATTAGGGCTAACACCTTTGGGGTCCATTGTGTTACAAATGCAACTGGATGTGTGTTATTGTAGTTAACTACTCGAGGGGGGGGGGGGGGATGCTAATGTACTTCCTCCATTGTCAACCCTTTGAAGCAACCTCCTGGAGACAGTCGCATATCCTAGTTCAAACTGGATTCTCCAGGGACCAACAGACAAAGAAAGGATTTTTGGATAAATAGCCTGGTTTTAAACAGGCTCAAGGCCTTCTTCCTGATCCAGGAAAGAGGCAGGACCGCTGGCCATGGAGGGCCCCCATCCTTAGGGAAAGGTTGGAAGGACTGGGCCTACTGAGGCCCCATAAGACCGTGTGCTAGTTCTGAGCTGAAGCTGTGATGGACTTGTAACCACAAGGAAACCCCTTGGGTGGGAATTTGAAGGACAGCTCCTGCCAGAGCCCAGGGTAGGGCTGGAGTGATCTCTGGTAAACTTATTAGCATGCAGGTAGGTTCTTTTACTTTTTTTGGTGAGATTTCTCTGTAGTACTTATGCTGGAAGAATAAAATAGGCTTGCACAGAAAGGGCTGTGTGGTACTTATAACTGTTGACAATCACTCTGTTATCAGTCTCTGAAACAGAAAGCAATCAGGTGAGCTTGCGCTGCCCGTCTCTGCTGAGAACAACGCAGTGAAGGCAGGGAACCGTGCAGCCTGGAAATACCCCGGTGAGATGGGTCTCCACCCAGAAAGGTAACAGCTGGGGAGGTGGAAGCCAAGAATGGGTGCCTTTGCTGGACCACTCAGGGGAAATACAGGTTGACCCGGGGGAGTTAGAGTGCAGTGCTTTGGTGCACACTGCTCTTTGCACCTCCATTAGTCCACACTTTGGGGCAAAGTAGACATGCCCTTGGACTACATCTGCATTGCAGCTGGGGGTGTGAATGGTAGCTCACATAAAGGTAACCATGCTAACTGTACTCTAGCTAGCTAAAAATTTTCACGAGCTGCCATACATACCCCAACTCCAGTGTAGGCATATCTTTAGCGACACATCTGGATGAATGGAACAGGGAGAATCCAAAAGACCCATGAGATGCAATCCAAAATGTAAAAGCTGTGAGAATTATGTGACTGAAATTATACAGGCCAACTAGACCTGCTATGCCAGTGTGACACTCTTCCTCTCAGCAGCTTCATTATTGGCACACAAGCATGACTCACTTGCACTGCTGCTGCTACTTTACCGCTTACTGAATCAGGGGGCTCCGTGTCCATAATCAGTCCTCTTCATTATTTAGCAGCAGACCAGTTAGTCTCTAGCGCACCACTGGAAACACTGAGTGATTTATCTGGAGACGTCTTGCAGGTTTTGCTCCATTAACCCCCAAACAGGATGTCTGCTCAGCTTCGGCAATGGGATTCTGCAACTGTCAAGAGCGGCTAAGAGAGCCTGGCTAAATGCTATGAAACAGAGATGTCAGTCTGGCCTGATTTGCAGTCTCCAGATTCCACCAAAATATGTATTTTCTGAACATTTGTTCGTCACAGCAGGAGCTATTGTTTCTGACATATTTATCCAGCTTACCACTACCTCGAGATATCATTTCTGACAGATAACCTTCTTAAATTAAATGTATGAATGTACTGTATGGAGGGAGCAGATGTGAAGATTAATGGCTCAGAGGATGACTAAAAAAACCCTCCCATTAGCTCTTCTTGCCCCCAGTGGAATTTGCTTTTCTATCAGGAAAGGAAACAGGGGGCAAGACTGATCCAAGGGATAATGAGGGAGGTAGATCACAGGTTTGGGATTTAAAGCAAACTGCTATTTGTATCAAGACCCTGGAAAGAAAGACCAAGAGAAAGAGCAGATATGTGGAATGAAAGCAATCCTGATGCACCAAAAAGCAATTGCTGGCATGTGAATAAATTATAAGAGATTTAGTCCAACAAACAAGTTAGCAGAGGGAGGTTCAGAGCTTCTACTTGGATAAACAGGATCCAAAAATTTTATTTTTGTCCCTCCTATATGAATTTCATGAAATTTCCTTTCATTCTTCATGCCTTCCCCAGCCTCCTTTCTATTCCGTTGCTCTCCAAGACAATCTGCTCCTTTCAGGGAGAGAGCCATGGTCTAAGTAGAGGTTTGAGAACAAGAGGAGATGCTAGACTCCAGGCATCCAAATCTTAGCTAGAGCACTGATGGTGCTGGCCGGGATTTTCAAAACTGGCCACTAATTTTGAGTGCCTCCATTTCTGGGTGCCCAACATCAGACAGAGGCAGCCTGATTTTCAGTGGTGCTGAGGACTCCCAGCTCCACTTGAAGTCACCCACAAAATCAGTGG
The DNA here is from genome assembly GCF_965152275.1 of Natator depressus. NCBI lineage: Eukaryota > Metazoa > Chordata > Testudines > Cheloniidae > Natator > Natator depressus. The sequence goes on from NC_134246.1 coordinate 27,399,292, forward strand.
AGACTTTTGAAAAGTTTAGCCTTAACTTTTATATGGCTCAGTTTCCCCATCTGTAAAATGGAAATAATAAAGCTGTGATCCTTTAAATCACACAGCTCTGCACTGTGTAGGCAAGCAACTAGCTAAGACCTCTACTTGTCCGCTAAACTGCATCTTCATCTTCCCAACCTCTCCCTGTCCCTCTTTGCTTGTTTTGTCTACCTGTTACATAATGTCTGACATGTAGCTGTAATTTCTTTACGGCCAGGACTTCTTTGTTACCCTGCTAGGTGTTCTACAGAGGAGTAAGGCCCTGATCCTTGATCAGGGATCATAGGCTATATGACAATGCAAATATTAAATGAAAAAATACATCATAATGATAATACCCCTCAGGGGCATAATGGAGATCCATTACCTAATGCTGGAGAGGTGCTTTGAAAAGCACTGTATTTTCACTCAGTTCTGAACCAAAAAAGGCGAACGATGGAAATTAACTTCCCTGGCCTGTAGTGAACTGCAAAACCTGCAGGCTCTATGAATTGATGACATATATTTGCTTCTTTGTCTGGGCATGTGGTATATAATCTGCTGAGGTAGGATCTTAGGGTCCCCCAAGCATCTCCGTGCTTAGGAACCATGGTAATAGGGTACCTTATAAACTCCGAGGGTGGAGAGCATGAGTGGCAGTAGGGGAAGAAAGGAGACAGGCACACTGGGATTTTCACAAATGATAAATGATCACTTGTCAAGGCTGCTCGAAGCATTTCCTTCTTTTCAATTATTCCACTGATTATGAAATTCACTTGATTATTCTAAAACCGCACTTAAAAATGAGTCAGATCATACAATTTCCACCAAATTGCTGCCATCCATCATCTGCCCCAGCTCACTAGAAAGGAGATCTCAGTTTGATACTTTTCTCCTTGCTGTCATTTTCCTACAGCGACCTACTATTTTTCTTTCTTAGTGCCATTGTTTTTTCTTACTGATGAAAATACTCCCCCCTCCCCGCCCGTGACCTTCCCTTCCCAGAATGAAAAGGTTGGTTACTTGCCACATCAAAATTGTGATTAGTTTCTGCTGCTTCTTTTGTAAAAATGGATTATTTTTGAAGAATTATTTAGACCAGCTCTCTATCAGCTCATACCCTATTGTCTGAGTAGACACATGCAACATGGAGTCTATGCAATGGTAGCATCATCTCCAGGATATCATGCTGCCGTGAGTCTATAATTAAGCTGGAGGTTTATGATTCAGTGATTTGGCATTGTTTTTTTCTTGGTGAACTGCAAGGAACTCTCTGGAGGAAGCATTTTTGCTGCTTGCTCGATTAAAGTTATATATATTCCTCCCGAATCCTCTCCCCACATAAAGTCAAGAGTGCTCTTTTGAAAAATGGATAATCTATATAGTGAATTTTACAGCCAGGTTCCATTTTTAAAAGTCTAAGATAAAACCAAAGCACTCAAAAGAAAAAAAAAAGAGAGAGAAGAAAAAGAAATAAAAAAGACGACAAAGAGGTCCAAATCAGAAAATAAAGCAAATATATTTTACTGTGGCATGGCACAAAAGCAGAGAAAGCTCTATTGTTTATTACAATATGTCGGAGGAGAAATGAAAGTCAGAGAGCGGAGGGAATACTTAGGAGATTTTAGGAATATTGCTGGACTCTAACAACAGATTAGGGCCTTGAGTCTTTAAACATTTACACACGAGTAACTTTACACATTCAAGTTATTTCCATGGAACTCAACAGGTTCGACTCATGTGCATGAGTGTATGCAAATTCAGGGCAAATTTGTCAACAAAACTTGAAAAAGTCAATTTTAAACACGTATTTCTCCGGTTACGCCCCCGCCACACTTCTGCTTATGCAGCGCTAGCCTCTCCTCTCCTCTCTCACAATGTCAGCACAGCTAGTACAAGGGCTTTCTCCTCTGTAGTTCCTTTCATCGGGAACATGTCTACTACCTCCCTCAACAATTATCAACTCGCCATCTCATCAATGAAATGGTTTTTTATTCTTTCATTCTGTCGGTGTAGTATTTAACTCTGTACACTGGTTTGGAATTCAGTTTGTATGAAAAAGGCTGTGAAGATAAAGATGAATATTTAAGCTGGAGGCAGAGTTAAACAGGCATTTAGGTATTAAAGAGAGCAAGAGGCTTGTTACAACTTATTAACTCGGTGTGTGTCTTTGTCCCCATCGAGTGGATGGAGCATGTTCAGAGATGTATGAGTCTACTATTGTCTCTGTTGCTAACAAAAGCTGGTCCTTTTGCTCAAGCAGTGGAGACTCCTACTTTTAGAGCCAGAAGTCCTGGGTTCGCTCCCCGCAGGCAATCTGCTGAGGGGCATCATTACAGGCTAAAAAGATCCCCTGTTTTGTCTAGAGCATGTTAAGAAAAGAAGGTGGAGATGGAATAATATCAATGCCAGGGGCATCATTGCAGAAAAAATTCTGCATCCCCGCTTCCCCTTCATCACAGCTGCTCATGGTGGGTTAGTGAGCAGATCCCATCCTGCAGCTGCAAAGGAGGTGGCTAGTCCCATCCCAAAAGGGAGCTGCAGGGTACAGGCCAATCCTATCCTGGGCAGTAAGAGGGTGTGGTAGGCCGTGTAGGGGCAAGTGGCTTACCAATGGTCAGCCCGTAACAGGGATTGGCCCCCGGCTCACCCCTCATTCAGCTCCAGACCAGGCCATTGCTGCTGCTTCCTGTCTGGCCAGTGAGGATAGGGAACGGTTCTTGTAATGGGATGCTAAACTGTATTACACTGTTCAGCCACTAAGTGGTGCCATGTGTAAAATGCCATATTTGAGTTAACCACAGCCATACCTGGCAGAGCATTAAAGGATCTAATGACAAATATACTTGGTGTGTATAAGCAAGCTCTCTAGCCAGTCCATATCCGGTACAGGAACATGACATGGTGTCAGGAATGAACTAAGAACAGAAATAGAAGGAAAACAAGCAACAAAGGTTGCAGGATCTCATCCACAAGCCACTCTTCAATGCCCCAGAGAACTTAAGCTTTGACAAACGTTCAGAATGAACAGACTGGAAACAATATTTTGCAAGTTTCAAATTGCAAACCAACTCCACAAAGAAACTGGAAATATACAGGTATCTTTAAATCTTTTGACTTCACTAAAGACAGTCTCAAAGATGACTATAAAAGGGTTCTGACTATGTTTGATGCATACTTTATACCCCCGAGATATGTGGTTTATGAAAGAGTATGTTTTCACCAGAGAATTCAAGAACAAGGGGAAATGTTGAATGTTTTATAAGAGCTCTGCATACATCGGCTGAAAACTTTGATTTGGGGAATAAAAAACATGAAAATATTGAAAACAGGCTGGTTATCAGGTTAACAAATAAAAAACCTTTCACAGCAGCTAAAATTGAAGAGAGATTTAACCCTAGCCACAGCTACTCAAATATCAAAACAGTCTGAAATGGTGAGACAGCAAAACCTAGAAAAACGTGACAAACTTGGAAATACCTGAAACTAAATATAAAGACTGTAAACAAATACTTGAGTGTTAAAAGTCATGACCATAAAACCCCTGATGCGAGGAGAGAGAAATCCCATGCGAAGAGTGACAAATTCCACACTACATGCACAGAAAGTGTGGGAAAAAGTCATAACCCAAGAGATGGTACATGTCCAGCAAGAAATGCACAGTGTAATAATTGCATAAAATATGGACATTTTGCAGATGTTTTCTGCACCAAAGTGTTGCCGGCACCCAGTGCCGAGAGGCTGAACAACAGCTTGAGTTGGTTCGTTACCCGGTGTGCTACACCCAATAATCACAACGGGGTGGAGAAGCAGAAAAGTTTATTTGAAGCTTCAAATAGGTACAGGGAGATTTGAATCTCAAATCCTGTACACAGAGCAGGAAGTTACACAGGCTTTTATACATCCTTTTTCCCAGCATACTTATCCAATAGCAAGCTGCCCCAAGTATCCATATAGCCAGCCAATCCAGTTCCCAGCTAGTTCCCTGGTTCTCTGTATCATTTGTTAAACTATACATAAAGCTGCTTTATTCAGCATTGTTCTTCCATATCTGCCCTGTTTGGCCTTGTTTAGTTTCAGGCAGTCTGACTCTGCAGCATATTGTTGCAGATTCTCAGCAGAACTGCTGTGTGTGCCTCCAGGCAGGGGGGCCAAGGACACTTGGGCCTAGTACGCAGAGCTGCTGCGAGTGCCTCCAGGCGGGAGGGGGGGCCAAGGACACCTGGGCCTAGTGCGAGGGGGCTTCATCGACACTCGTGGTCTTCCATCCCCTCGAGTTACCTAGTGGCCATGCCCCAGTGTCCCCAACAAAAGCAATCAGGGAATTGGGACTTGTATTACAGACAATGAACAAACATTGTTTCTGGACATTGATCTAACATTTGTGATAACATAGAGCCTGTCTGGAGACTGAAATTGAATATTCATCACAAGACTATTGACTTTAAAATTTACTCAGGAGCTGATGTCACAGTCATCTCAGAAGGAGCTTGCAATCACCTTCAACCCCTCCCAGAGCTGAAGTCACCTGACACAGCTCTGACTAGTCCTGGAGGAATTCTGACCTGCCTGGGCCTGTTCAACACAAAAACAACTTACAAGACAAAATCTTTGCATTCAGAATGAATGTGATCAAAGGACCACAGACCCACAGCTTTCTCAGCCACAGCGTGGCAGCCAAGATGGGCCTAGTGAGTATGGTGGAATAACTCAATGGAATATTTGGTGATATTGGGCTTGTCAAAGGAGATTCAGTACAAATACCCTTAAGAGACAATGCTGAACCATAGCATTTACATACATCTCGCAGGATTCTTGTCCCATTACTTCAGGAAGTAGAAACTGAGGTAAGAGAATGGAGTGGATTGGCAAAATAAAGAGAATCTCTGAGCCAACAGCACAGTGTGCCCCAGTGGTACCAGTTATAAAGAAAAATACAAATCTGTGTGGCTCTTAAGAGTCTTAAAGCAGTTTTGAGAGAAAAAAACATATCCTCCCAACACTGGATGACTTCCTTCCCAAAGCGAAAGGAGCTACAGTGTTCTACAAGCTGGATGCCTTGAGAGGATTCTGGCAAATTCCCTTAGCCAAAGAAAGTGCTAAACTGACTATGCTTATCACACCCTTTTGGAGATTTTGCTTTCAAATATTACCTTTTGGGATTACCAGTGCACCTGAAATTTTCCAAAAAGACAGATGGCAGAATTGTTAACAAACACAAATTTAGTTGTAGTTTTCATGGACGATATCCTGATGTATGGATCTTTGATGGAAGAACACACCAAAACCCTCAACCAAGTCCTAAGCCTAATCAGCCAGTCTGGACTGAAGCTAAAACAAGGGAAAATGTGTTTTCCGCCTATCCTAAATGGAGTTCTTGGGACAGACAATAAACAAAGATGGAATCAGTCCTAGCCCTGAGAAAGTAAAAAGCAATTCAAGAATTAAATGCACCAACTAATGTACCAGAACTGAGACGTAGACTTGGGATGGTAAATTACCTAAGTCAATACCTTTCTACAGTACCAAACCCACTGAATGAACTGTGAAAGTCAAGACATCTTGGCTATGGGGGCCAAATCAAGAAATTGCTTTCCAAAAGGTAAAATAAATGATCTCAACAGCTCCAGTGCTCAAGCACTATGAAGCAAACAAACCCACACTGGTTAGCGCAGATGCAAGCAGCTATGATCTAGGTTGGGTATTGTTGCAACAACATGGATCTGAGTGGAAGCCAGTTGCATTTTGCTCCTGCACACTCACAGAAGCAGAAGAATGATATGTACAGAATCAAAAGGAGTGCCAAGCAAGGATATGGGCATGTGAGAACTTTTACAGATATCTGTGTGGACTGGATTTGTTTATGTTGATAACAGACCATAAACTGTTTGTAACCCTCATCAAGGTAAAAAACCTGGATAAACCACCACTGAGAGGCCAACATCTGTTGCTATGGTGAATGCGATTTAAACCAATTGCTAATTATGTTCCTGGGAAAAATCTGTAGTAGCAGACACTCTGTCACAGAGCCCAGCATCGCACTCAACTACCCATGAACTCGAAGATGACATAAAAAGTGTACATGGATGCTATAGACACATACAGACCAGTGTCAGCAAAGAGACTACTCCAGCTACAAAAAGCAACCTCGACAGACACTCAACTTCAGGAAGTTCTAAGTTACATTAAGTATGGCTGGCCCAGGCATCTAAAGGACGGTAAGTAAGTAGCTACAGATAATTGCCCATGCACCACAAAGTAAAGCAAGTCAAATGGACTCATGATTAAAGGTAATTGCATTGTAATGCCAAACAAAATGAGAGGAGAAATCCTAAACCTCATCCAGGAAGGACATCAAGGATTAACTAAATGTCATGAGCAGGCCAACCGGTCAGGGTGATGGCCAGGCATTAGCAAGGGCATAAATAATAAAATATCTTCATGTGAACGTTGCAAAATTAGCAGATTAACACAACACAAAGAACCTTTAATAACAATTCCTCTACCATAGAGATCTTGGAAGAAACTAGTTGCAGATTTATGCAAATTTAGATGACATCAATTCCTGCTCAGTGCTGACTATTGTTCCAGGTATATAGAAAGAACATACTTGAAAGACATAACATGTCACAATGTTATCAAGAAACTGATGATCACTTTTGCTAACTTCGATATTCCAGAATAACTATTGAAGGACAATGGACCACAATTCATTGAAACAGAATTTAAGTCCTTCTGAACAAAATATGATTTTGATCACATTGCTAGCAGCCCACATTACCCACAAGTGAAAGGAGAGACAAAGAGCTGTACAAACAGCCAAGAAAATCCTACAAAAGGAAGATCTGTTCATTGCTCTTCTGAGTTACAGATCAACTCCAATAGCAGCTACTTGATATAGTACAGCACAACTCCTGATAGAAAGACAATTCAAAACTGCAACTTGGGGGAAAAATCTATTTCCAAAGTGGCCAGACATGAGGACAGTACACAAATCGGATAAAAATGCTAAACCAGCTCATGAGCACTTTTAAAACAGACAACGAGTTAGAGAACTGCCGCGCCTAGAACCTGGTGACTGTGTTTCTGTCAAATTGGATGGAGAAAAAGGATGTCATGAAGAAAAAGAATTCAATGCCCAGATCATATGTGATCGAAACTGACAGTGGGGAGTTCAACAGAAACCGTCAACATATACACTTTGTTCCTCAGAAAGAACAATCAACAGAGCAAACCCTGCAGATGGCAGATGCAGAACATGAAGAAGAAGACTCAGAGATTCCAAACTGATCAGAGACAGTCAATGCAACTAATGGACGGCCAGATGACCAAGTCGTTCCGCGTTCAGGTCATGTAATTAGAAAACCAGTACAATTCAGAGACTTTTAAAAGACTGATACATACTGAACTTCAAATGTGAATACTGTGAATGGTAGGAATGTAGAACTTAGGGGGAAAACGGAATGGAATGTTAAACTGCTCAGCCACTAGGCAGCACTGTGTGTAAAATACCTTATTTGAGCTAACCTCAGCCATACCTGGCAGAACATTAAAGGATCTTATGATGAACACAGCTGGTGTGTGTAAGCAAGCTCTGTAGCCAGTCTGTATCTGGTGCAGAAGTATAAAAGCTCTGACAACACATCAATTAGGAGTCCTGGTCCAGCCACACAGTGACCCCCACAAGAGATCACAGCTGGTAAGGAGCTATAAAAAATGGGGGAGGGGCAAAGCAAGATCTGATAGGGGAAACGACTCCACCCCCCCCCCACCCCGCCCCATAGCAAATGACGGCCCTGCTGCAGGCAGCTGTGGTTGCTTACAGGTGTTTTGATTTTGGTCCATAATGATTTGCCAGTCCTTTGTCTGAAGAGCCACTGTGAGATCCTGGGTATGAAGCCACCAGCCCTTAGGAAACTCCAACTAGTATAGAATGGGACAGCACATCTCCTCAGCAACACAAGCTACCATGAGCACCTCACACCTGCCTTCCACCCCTGACCCTGGCTGCCTATAGAATATTAAGCCAACTTAGTCAAGGTCTCCGTCCCTATCTTCAATGGCTTGCACCCAACACATCTAAAGGAGCCAAAAATTCTGGGATGAAGAACTGCTGTGGAAAACTCTGTTCCTCAGGCACAATGAAGTTATCTACCATAAGGGAAAACCTTATCTGAGCAGGAGACAGAGCTTTCTCCAGGTTTGGTCCGAGACTCGGAATGAATGCCCACAGGAATAAAGTTGTTTGCAGTTTTGGTGTAGTCATGTTGGTCCCAGGATATTAGACAAATGAGGTGGGTGAGGTAATAGCTTTAATTGAACCAACTTCTGTTGGTGAAAGAAGTAAGCTTTCCATTTCACACAGAACTGACCTGAAGTAGAGCTCTGTGTAGCTCGAGAGCTTGTCTCTTTTGCCAGCAGAAGTTGGTCCAATAAAAGATATTACCTCCCCCATCTTGTCTCTCATAGGGATCAAGAACCATCACAAACCTCCCCACCTTCCACTCTGCGTGCAAGGCCCACTCCTCCAAGTTACCTTCTCTAACAAACAAAGAGCAGCATGGACATTAAAAAAAAATATCACCCAAAATAAAACTCTGCACTGCACACACAACTTCCCCTGCCCCCAGGGTAAGGGTGAGAGTGAAAATGAACCACATGTGACAGTTTGCACTTAAAAAAAAAAAAACGGTCCCCAGTAATACTTCATTAAATTACCCCTCCCCCCCACATAAAAAACGTGTCAGGGCCATTTCTTTCATGTATTTGTATAACTTACATCATCAGAATAGACAACCTCCTCTTGTATTGTAGTGACCTGGCTAGTGTGTATACGCACTGGGTGGAGTCCGAATGGTTCATAGGTGTGTCATAGACCCTATCTTACTAAAACACAGAGATTTTTATTCCACTGAGATGTCATGTGCTTTTGAAGCTGGAGGTTCGGAGTTCTCTCTCTGCCGGTATGCTGAAGTTATGATTAGCCACAGGTGTGCCATGCAGTCCATTAAATCCTAGCTGACCACTAGAGCTGAACTAAATTACAGATTCAGCTTTCAGAGTCAAAACCAGCAGCACATTTCACCCAAATTATTGGTCAACCATTGCCTAGTGGATAGATTCTAGACAAATGATTACTGATCCTTGGGTTTTGATTTTCACCACGGACCAATAGACAAAGGCTGAATAATTTGCCACCAGGCCATTCAGCCATCTTGTCCCAGGCTTTTCGTAAAACATTACGGGCCAAATTTCAACCAGCCTTTGATTTTGCATGCCCGCCTGGGGAAATGATTGTGCCCACAGCTTTGGAAGTTGGAAAGTTTGACTCTTTTTAATTTGCTGGACTCTGGAAGTGGTTCTTTGACTAAGACAAATATGAGAACATTTGTCCCAATGGGGAAAACAATTTTAAAAGCCCCCCAAACTGGCCATGAGAATTGCTAGTTAACTGTTGATGAGTGACTACATGGAACGGATTGTGATCCAGAGGCAGCAAGCTACAGCAGATCGGAGCTGAAGAAAACAACAGGTACAATAGGTGATGGCAGGCTTCAGAAAGGGGAAGAGGAAATGAGTATCAACAGCGTAGTAAAAATAATTTAAAATCCTTTTGGGAAATCCATCGCTATACAATGCGAGACTATCAAAGCTATGAAAGCTAAGCATTGTTTAGACTATTTGGACACAGTGCTAGTAAGCCAGAAAGACTAGCAAGTGAGTGTTAAACAAACCCCTGATGTGGCTTATGAATTGTGAAAACATTGGCGCTAATAAGATTCTGGCTGGATCGACAGGGAGCAGAATCATACCCTTGATATGTGAAATTGGCAAAGGATCCAGAGGAACAGAAGCAGTTGCGTTACTTGCCCTTTAAACAAGCTCAAGTGACTGTGCACCCCAGCTAAATAAAGGTATCATGTTCTGAAGAGGAGGGTGGGTGAAGGGGGAAGAGTAGATTGAGCTGAAACTGCTTAGAACGCTGACATTTTCTCTAAGGAGCTCCTAGTTACGAGGAGCTGGGAGTTAAAATCCGGGCAAGATGTAAACGCGCACGGTAGGAAAGCTGACTCAGAGAGCTGACAAAGATGGGGAGCAGTGAGAGGTCAAGGGAGAGTCTCCGGAACATAAAACATTCGAAGAGCAGGTCGCAGCAGAGACAAACGTCACTAACAGTTCAGCCCTCGAGAAGCTGCCTGCTTACTCAAGCTGCGGTTCCTGAGGCCTATACCCAACAGCCATGTCCTGCTTCCACTCCTTGCTGGATTGAATTTCTGGCCTTCATCCTCAAGCAGAGGCGTGTGCAGACATGTAAGTTTGACTCCCTTCGGAGGGGTACAGTCTGCCCCCCCACCCCAGCCCCAGGAGGACTCTTCTGTCCCCCTCGCTCCCCCCAGCAGGAGCTCACTCTTCCTTCCCTCCTGCCGTGGCCCAGCAAGAGCTCGCTCTTCCTCCTACTCCCCCACCACTCTGGCCTTGGAACCAGAGAAGTTCTGTGCTCCCAATGATTATCGGGGGGTGGGGGGTTGTACCCCTGCTTCCCAGCCTTTGGGCACACCACTGATCTCAAGCACCGATAACTGTGGGCCAGATTCTGCCATGCTTGCTCGTGCGGAGTCATGCCTAACAGTGCCACTACCGCCACTGCTTCCTGCAAGGCTACATGTGAAATAAAGTGCTCTTTGCATGGTCCCTGCTCGGCATTTGTTCACAAAAGCGTCACACAATTTGGCACCCATGGCCATTTGTATCCAGAAGTGGCCAAAGCCTGAACACTAGGGTGTGGTGGAGGTTAACACTGGGAAGCACCAGATAAGCTGGGGGGTGTCAAGTTTGGAGCAGCCAGGGGTGCTGCAGGGCATGAGGGAGCTTGATACTGGAGGCAGAGCTGTGTAGGTGCCCAAGGCTGGAATAGCTAAGATGTTGTGGGGTCCAGTCAGACTCCAATCAGCGGTGATGTACAGAAATGCACCCTCAGCATGTACTGCAATATGATGGGGGATGGAGTCCAACCAGGGGGTGCATTCAGGATGGGGAAGGTAGCTAAACAGCCCTCATCCAAATGTTCCTCATCCAAAGGAGGGAGAGAATAAAATCCACTGAGTAGCCAATGGTCCCTGGGAAGCTGTGACCTTCCAGAGAGAATATGGCTGTGTGGGAGGGTAGTGGGGCTGAGAGGATCCTGGCCTGGCTCAGATCCTCTTTCCAAGTAGTGTGAGGCCACGTTTGCTCCTCTAATAGAACCAGGTGGGTTTGGGGATCGGACGTGAGAGTGACACCCTCACCAGCAACCACACACCACACAACAGAACCACTAACCCAGGAACCTATCCTTGCACCAAAGCCCGTTGCCAACTGTGTCCACATATCTATTCAGGGGACACTATCATAGGGCCTAATCACATCAGCCACACTATCAGAGGCTCGTTCATCTGCACATCTACCAATGTGATATATGCCATCATGTGCCAGCAATGCCCCTCTGCCATGTACCTTGGTCAAACTGGACAGTCTCTACATAAAAGAATAAATGGATACAAATCAGACGTCAATAATTACAACATTCAAAAACCAGTTGGAGAATACTTCAATCTCTTTGGTCACTCGATTAGAGACCTAAAAGTTGCAATTCTTCAACAAAAAAAACTTCAAAAACCGACTCCAACGAGAGACTGCTGAATTGGAATTAATTTGCAAACTGGATACAATTAACTTAGGCTTGAATAGAGACTGGGAGTGGATGGGTCATTACACAAAGTAAAACTATTTCCCCATGTTTATTCCCCCCACTGTTCCTCAGACGTTCTTGTCAACTGCTGGAAATGGCCCACCTAGATTATCACTACAAAAGGTTCCCCGCTCTCCTGCTGGTAATAGCTCACCTTAAGTGATCACTCTCCTTACAGTGTGTATGGTAACACCCATTGTTTCATGTTCTCTATGTATATAAATCTCCCCACTGTATTTTCCACTAAATGCATCCGATGAAGTGAGCTGTAGCTTACGAAAGCTTATGCTCAAAGGTGCTCTAAGGTGCCACAAGTCCTCCTTTTATTATTCCTGGGTGTCATGGGTTGTCCCTTTAAAAGACACAGCAGTGGCACATGGTAGGAAGTGAACTATCTGGATCTGGATCTGGTGCAGGCAGTATGTGTAGCAAGCTGGGGTCCTGGCCCTAGGAGCCAGCCAGTCTGTGTTTTGACTGGGGGACAGCAAAACTGCTCATACAATTCCCATGGAAATTCACTCCTCCCTCATGCTACTCAGATCTCACACTGTCCATGGTGCAGATTTCAGGAGTATTTGAGAGTGTAAAGATTTTCTGCAGTTAGGCTTCCAGAAACTAATTGTTGCCACCAAATCTTGTCTCTTACCGCTGGATTATCCCCAGGGCGTGTTCCCACATTTGGTCACTTTATTGCAAGTCTCACACGTTTTGGTAAATTCCTCAGAGTCACAGCTCCTTGACGCAAGAGACTCCATGAAAATCTCAGCTTTACGTTAAAAAGAAAGACAAGTTTCTAGCCCTCATGGCTGCAGAGAAAAATCTTTAAAATGTGCAGTGAGGGCACCCTCATGGCTCAGCCACCAGAAGGTAAAGAAACAGAACCAACTTTTATTGCTAAAAAACACCCTGCAAGATTTCTCAGCCAATCTCATGATACTGGGGGCCTGAGTCATGATATCGGAAAGCTCGAGGCTGGCAAAACAGCATTACCAGGCCTTACTCAGGCCAGCGAGGGAGTGGGTCCCTCCCCTCATCACCTTGCTTCGCCTACTCTGCCCTTGTGTCAGGGGTGCAGCACAGCACCTGTGCAGGGAATGACTCTCCACCATCTCCTTTCGCTGGCCAGGCATGAGCTGGGACAGGGGGTCTCAACGGTTTTCTTTCCGAGGCCTCCCAACAGGCTATAAAAATTCCATGGCCCACCTGTGCCATGACAACTGTTTTTCAATTGATTAAAAGCCAGGACCAGCATGAGCGGGTAACAAGCAGAACAACTGCCCAAGGCTCCACGCCACACACAGCCCTGTGAAGCTAGGTTGCTCGGGCTTTGTCTTCAGCCCCGGGAGGCAGGACTCAGGATTTGGCTTTCTGCCCTGGGCCACAGTGAATCTCATGCTGGTCCTGCTCTCTGGTTTATTTTGGCAGACCCCCTGAAACATACTCATGGTGCCCCAGGAGGCCCTGGACCCCTGACTGAGAACCACTGAGCTGGGGGACTCTGCTGCAGCCTTTCACAATTCCTTCCTGGAGCTCCTGCTGAGTTGGTGGGATAAGCCGTTATGCACAGCCCCTTACTCCGGGCTAAGCCTGAAGGTGCAGTCTAACTGTGAAGGAGTAAAGGGGGAACATTCCTCTGGGGACAGAGACCTGGAGCTGGCCTGGCTGCCAGTACCTCCTGCACCTGAGGAAAGAGGTGGAACTTAATTCGCTGACCCTTACAAAAGAGGGCAGCAGGAATGATGGGGAGGGGACCAGCCTCCAGGAAGCAGAAGTGCCTGGGTGATTCTCCCAAAGGACTGCCACTGGAGTTACTGCTGAAAGGAACTGTTCCAGAAGACCAAACGGACAAGATGGGAGACTGGCTGGGCAGCTCTGGAGGGATGATGCTCTGAGGTGAAAGCCAGGAAAACTTGCTACGTGAATTACTGATGTGAAAGACTAATTTGGGGAAGGGACTGCCGTGCAAACACAGACTACAACATAAAAATCTGCAAGGAGTGAAATTGGGTTTGGATCAGTTAAAGAAACTTTCCCAGCTGAAGACTGTGTTTCCCAAGGAATCCAGGGGAAACTGACAAGGTTTACCCCAGGGAGTGAGCTGACCTGCCAGCTTGGTCCAACAGGAGAAGAGCGCTCTAAAATAGGCCCAATCTACACCCCTTTGTGTTTCCATGTGCCCATGACTTTATTTTCTCATCTAAAATACAGGCCCACAAATAGTTACACAGAGAATCCTTTCTGGAGCCAGGAATTCCAGACGTGACACCGGGGAATTCTGCATTTAACCTGGTAATCCATTAGTTATGCCAGGGATTCAGTCTTTAGCCTAGTAATCCAGCAGACACACAGGGAACCCTCTTTTGAGCCAGGAATTCTAGCCGTTATACGAGGAATCCTCCAGTCAGCCAAAGATTCATTCCTTAAATGGAGCGTGGGAAATCAGAAGATGCTGACACACCAAGGGAGTGCAGTGAATTGGGTTATAAATACAAGGATTATACAGCCATCTTTGTCATTCAGCACCAGGCAGTCACCTAGTCTTTCGGCTCTATGTACATTGTGCTTAGAGATGGTCAGAAAATGGGAGGTGGGGGGGGGGGGGAAGGTCCTGTGAAACTTTTAAAGAAAACAAAAACGAACAAAAACATTATTTGGAAATGCAGCTGCAGATTCTTGTGGAAGTTTTAGCTTGGGCTCCTTATGCCTGGAATGGGCCAGGCTCCCTAGCTAGTCTACATCTCCCAGGGGCACCATGGTTTTTCCTCTTGCTGAGCAGTTACAGTGCATGATGGGAGATGTAGTCTGGCCCAGGATCCCTGCCCATAGGGGAGAATTGGAGCATGAGACATCTGAACTACAATTCCCATGAAGTTCACGGCAACATATCAAGGTCCACATTTTTCAATTTTCAGATATCTGGTTTTCAACAAAAAGCCAAAACTCTCCCCAGAAAGCAGATTAATTTTTTCAAAAAATGAAACAAAAACCTAGTTTTCCATGACAAAACTGTTTTGATGGAACATTTTCAACTATTCCTAGTGGAACGTTTTATGTATAATGTCCCAAAGTAATAAATCCGTGTGCTGCACACAACAGACATGCACTAAATCACATATACAAGGGGGTGAGGGTTTGCAATCCTCCCCTGTCAGCTTCAGGAGAATGGGCCTCTACCACTTGAGCTAAAAGAGAACTTCCTCCCATGGTAGGTTCTTTATTCTTAGTGGGTCATTCATTAGAAGACATCTGTCTATCTGTATGAAAGCTCCTATACTTAGATGTACCCATAGAAAACTACACAGTTTTAAAGCAAAAACAGCTACCACCATTCTTCCAAATGTGACAGCCACAGGTCCCTGCTAGGGGGACTGTACATCCAGCAAAGAATGAAATAGATGCAAAATTGTAGAACAATTCCAACCAGTTACAATTCCCACCCATACTGGCTCACCAGAAGCTGATAAACATGCATGTGTTGTGAAGTCTGATTGCAATTTTCACTGCAAGAGCAGTACTAGACTAGACTCGACACAGCTTGCTATTGGGAGTCAGAGAGACAGCTTGTCTTATGGTCAGAGAATACCAGCAAGACCCAGGATCTGACTTGCTACGTTGCTTGTAACAAAGCTAGAAATACCAGGAAGGTATTTCTGCGCTGCTCCTAAGTACGTGTAGTCCCCTCAAAGGCTACTGAAACAACAAATTCACAGTTCTTACTCGGAACAGGCAGTCTCAGAGTTCAAGCTCCGAGTAAGCCGGTGTGGTAAGTCCCCTCTCAACTTCTCGGTGATTCCTTCTAAGGCAGAGTTGAGGCACGACTAGGGAAATCTGCACAGTTATTCCTGCATTACAACAGCTTGATGCTAGAAGCTGACACTGATCTATGTACAGAGAACTTTAGTCCATCTTTGGCCAACAAGAAATTTGTTTAAAAAATTAATCATTATCTTTTAAATTGATAAGCTTTTCTATGGCCCCCATCACCATTGGTAGAAGTTGGTGGAAGACTCTATAAGCCAGACCTCTATAAGCCAGACCTCTTGTGTTTCAGTCAAGCTGTTAGCTACAAGACCATCTGTCCTATCCACATACAGGCATTGCTATGTATGTAGACATGAGTGTTTCCAAGCTCCCTTGAAATCATGACCACCGAACACAGAGGTACAGAGTGCTTTGTGTCAAATTGTGAAGGAACTTGGAGGTCCTCTTATGTCACCACTTCTCTTATATGTGGCTGTATGGAGGGGTGTGTGTCTCTTCCCTTCTGACAGGATGGGAGGCCACACTGCCTCGCTGTTTCTCAAGCGAAGCGCAGCTCACAGCTAGTGAGCCCTCCTGGTGATTAATCCAAGTAGCAGTTAATCTTTCTGCCCAATCCCTCAACCAGGGCAGTGAGCAGTTAGCAGGCCTGGCAGACAATCATCCCAGGCCTTAATTAGTCTTTCCGCCCCAGTCAGAGGGATTAGCAGTTTATAGCTCAGGCTGAGTCCATGGGATACAGCCCAGCAGTTCAGGGTAGGGAATTAGCTCCCAAGTGGGAGCAACAGCAAATGCCCCTGGTGCCCTAGTTCCAGCAAGCACCAGACCAATTCAGGCCTCCTGGCCTATTAGTGGGGAGGGGGGCCTCCCTTCACAGGTGGGGTGCCCGGGGTAGGGGGTTGCAGGCCCTCCCACTACAGTGCATCCCAGCCCAGGGCCCTATTAGTTTGCCACTAGGTCAGTGGGGATCTGCCCGCAACACGCTGGCCTGTTCACAATAATTCCACAGCCAAACCCTAATAGGTGTCCCTGGGCTCCTTCCTACCCTCCCCAGCTTGGCGTCCCTGAGTTCCAGGGTTGTCCTCGGTCTCCCCTAGGTAAACAGCCAATGGCAGCCCCGGCAGTTCATCGGCGTTGCTGGTCTCTGGCAATTCAGGTAACTCCTCTGGTCGGGCAGCCTTCTCCTTAGGCTCCAGCAGCAAGGAAGAGACATCCTGCTCCTCTGGCAGCTCTCTCCCTATTGAGCTAGGAGGCTGGCCTTTTATAGTCCAACTTCCTGTCCCGCCCCTCTGCTTCCAGCAGGGCAGCCACAGGTGGCCTGGTTCTGCCCACGAGGGGGTGATTTTGGGTCTCTCCCCTTCTGACAGGGTGGGAGGCCATGCCTCCTCACTACAGTGGCTCATCTAAACTCCAGAGCCATTGAAGAATGCGAACAAGTTCACTGGATGTACAATAGTAACTCGGCAGGAGCTCCAGACACTAACTGGACTGTGCTCATTACCCAAAGTAATTTGGAGCTGGGAATAACCCTAAATCTCATTATGTTGCCTAGAGGGGGTGCCACCATTCTTCACCTGCCCTTTGAATAAATTGAGGATTTCATTTCAGCCTTAATTTTTCACCTGCCACGATAGCCATAAAACAGAGACAGGTGGGTAGTAAAATGTCACAATCTATGTGTTTTAAAATTTAAGAAGACTGTAAAATGTCATAGAAATGTGAAATGAAAAAAAACAAATTTAAAAGGGAGAGGAAGAACCCATAGTTGGGCTTCTGCTTTACGACATCAGCCCTGTGGTGACTGCTGCAGGATTAGCCTTCTATCTCCCAGTCTATTTCGGCCAGGCTTTATGAGACCAGATTTATAAACTCTGCAAATGGAGGAGCGCTTCTGTACAGCAATAACTGGAAAACTGGACAGTGGAACCCATTACAAAACACCCCAATTGGTCTATGTAAATGAATAAACAATACACCATGTTTTTCTGGAGGTTTATTACATTAATTTAAGTTAATGTGTGGTTTTCAATAACTTCTGCAAACATTTATTCTAAATGCTGTGGCCACGGCAAGACAGAGGCAGATGCAAATACACACAGGAGGTAATTCAGGGTGTATTATAGTCAAAGATCTGACTAAAAATGGCACCTTTTTTAACTCTGCATTTCTATTTCTTTGGTCCTGAGTCTCTTCTGCTGTATACACTCTATGTGCACTTACCTTTGGGTTCTGTACTGCCATCCACCACCTGAGTATCTGAGCACCTCCCACAGAAAACAAATGGCCAAGAGTGACTCCCCTTCTCCTTTTTCAGAGTTGTAGAAAGCTCTGCCTGGGGGCAGATGGGGAGAGGAGAGGAGGTTGCTTGACACGGTGAATGTTATTCTGTTTATGGAACCCCTCTTCAGGTAGTTGAAGGCTGCTACCAAATCCCCCCTCACTCTTCTCTTCTGCAGACTAAATAAGCCTGTTAGGGGTCTTATTCCTTCACCTGTTTACTTCCCTGGTCCTTCTTGCATGAACAGAGAGCAACAATACCCAAAGTCCAAAGGTGCAAACAATTCGATGTTTATTGGGGTAAACTTCCAGCAAACATGATTCCAGTTTCCTTCTTCAGTGTCCCCCTTCCCAGCTCTGACACCACAGAGCCTTACCTGTGTCCCTGTTCCCATTCCCCCCCTTAGCAAAACATTATTCCAATTTTCCCACCCCCATTCCCTGTTCCCATTCCCCCCCCCTTACTTCCTGATTGACTGCAGACTATATAGTAAAACTTGAGTTCTGCTTAGCTATACCTTAACCAATCATTTTACTGAAATTTAACTCATCAATCCTAACATATTGTAACATGATTATTTAACCAATTGTATCCCACCATCTTAATTAGTTTACACCCAGCAAAATTAATTATACAGCAGACAGAAACAATCACAGAACCAGACAGAGATTATACAGACAAACAATGGGGAAATGGGGGCTACAGTGATAGAACAACACAGAAATGAGGATTTCACATCCCAGCTATTGATAAGTGAGTTCTTGCCAGACAGGATGCTATCAAAGAAAGTTTCCTTTTACATCTTCTAGGCACTTCCCTTTCTCTGGAGGTGATAGGCATTATCAGGACAGGATTGTATTTCTAACAGCCCAATAGCACCTGATTTCAATGTGACTAGTTTGGAATGTAAAGATGTGACCGGTCGCTTCCCAGCTTATGGCTGCCTCTGCTGCTTAGCCAAAGATCTTAGCATAAGAACAGGGCCTCAGACTGTCACAGTGAGAAAAGGCCCTTACACCGGCAGACAGTGATTTTGATTCTTTCTTTTATACCTCTATAACTAGCTAAGTGATAAGAATACACCTAAATTAGAGTATAGGCCTTTACAGACAGGCCTGAATATCTATATCCTAACAAAGCCCAGTTCCCTCAGCCTCTCCTCATAAGTCATGTGCCCCAGCCCCTAATCATTTTTGTTGCTTCCACTGGACTCTCTCCAATTTGTCCACATCCTTTCTATAGCGGGGGTCCCAAAATTGGACGCAATACTCCAGATATGGCTTCACCAGTGCCAAATAGAGGGGGAAAATCACTTCCCTCCATCTGCTGGCAGTGCTCCTACTAATGCAGCCCAATATGCCATTAGCCTTCTTGGCAAAAAGGGCACACTGTTGACTCATATCCAGGTTCTCGTCCAGTGTAATCCCCAAGTCCTTTTCTGCAGAACTGCTGCTTAGCCAGTCGGTCCCCAGCTTGTAGCAGTGCATGGGATTCTTCCATCCTAAATGCAGGACTCTGCACTTGTCCTTGTTGAACCTCATCAGATTTCTTTTGGCCCAATCCTCCAATTTGTCTAGGTCACTCTGAGCCCTATCTCTACCCTCCAGCGTATCTACCTCTCCCCCCAGCTTAGTGTCATCGGCGAACTTGCTGAGAGTGCAGTTAATCCCATCATCCAGATCATTAATGAAGATGTTGAACAACACCAGCCCCAGACTGACCCCTGGGGCACTCCGCTTGATACCAGCTGCCAATTGCACATCGAGCCGTTGATCACTACCCGTTGAGCCCAATGATCTAGCCAGCTTTCTATCCACCTTATAGTCCATTCATCCAACCCATACTTCTTTAACTTGCTGGCAAGAATACTGTAAGAGACCGTATCAAAAACTTTGTTAAAGTCAAGATATATCACGTTCACCACTTTCCCCATATCCACAGAGCTAGTTATGTCATCATAGAAGGCAATCAGGTTGGTCAGGCATGACTTGTCCTTGGTGAATCCATGTTGACTGTTCCTGATTACCTTCCTCTCCTCCAAGTGCTTCAAAATAGATTCCTTGAGGACCTGCTCCATGATTTTTCCAGGGACTGAGGTGAGACTGACCAGTCTGTATGTGATGTTGCACTCCATATAATTTTATGAAAATATGCAAAAAAGTGTGAATATAATGTAACTGGAATATGCTTCATGCAAAAGGTCTCTTGTAAAGTATCATTACAAAGCTTGTAATCTACTGAGCGCGTTCATCCTATTTGTATGAATGTATCATTCTTGTATCTGAAACTAGAAATATGAAATATAACTCTGAGGTCCTATTGTAATTATGCAAAGCGTGGGCCATTAATCGTGGTTTGGAATCTTGATGGCTCCCATTAACCAGGACAATTGACTGTAGATGGCTCTGTTTACTTGCAAGCCTTCCTGTGAGTAAGGCCGGGAAGAATGAAGGCTTGGGGTCTCACAGGACATGTGACCATGTGACCTGGTACTGGAACCATCTTAAACCTGGTGCTTTTCCATTTAGAAGGAGGGGTGGGGACCCAGAGAGACAAAAGATTCCTGCCTTGTGAAAGAAGCTTATTGTAACATCTCTGAGGGTGAGATTTCATCTGTATTCAGTTTCCTACTGTCTTAGGCTTAGACTTGGATGTTTTATTTTATTTTGCTTTGTAACTTACTTTGTTCTGTCTGTTATTACTTGGAACCACTTAAATCCTACTTTTTATGCTTAATAAAATCACTTTTTGCTTATTACTGAACCCAGAGTTAGTGACTAATAGCTGGGGGAGCAAACAGCTGTGCATATCTCTCTATCAGTGTTACAGAGGGCGGACAATTTATGAGTTTACTCTGTATAAAGCTTATGGATTTATGGATTTATTTGGGGTTTGGACCCCATTGGGAACTGGGTATCTGGGTGCTAGAGACAGGAGCACTTTCTGAGCCATTTTCTGTTAAGTCTGCAACTTTTGGGGGACGTGGTTCATACTGTGTTTGCAGCAGGCTAGCGTGTCTGACTCAACAAGATAGGGTACTGAAGTCCCAAGCTGGCAGGGAAAACGGGCTCAGAGGCAGTCTCAGCACATCAGGTGGCAATCTCAAGGGGGTCTCTGTGACTGAACCCCTCACACTGTAGTTCCCCGGATTCTCCTTCTTCCCTTTTTTTAAAGATGGGCACTATATTTGCCTTTTTCCAATCATCCAGGACCTCCCCCGATCGCCACGAGTTTTCAAAGATAATGGCCAATGGCTCTGCAATCACATCAGCCAACTCCCTCAGCACCCTCGGATGCATTAGATCCAGCGTCATGGACTTCTTCATGTCCAGTTTTTCTAAATAGTCCTTAACCTGTTCTTTCACCACTGATGGCTGCTCACCTCCTCCCCACCTCCTTTCTTCCCTGCTCTCACAGGCTCCATCCTGTGATTTGTGATCCATGTTGCCCCCAGAGGAGCACAGCTGCCTTGGTGGTTAGCAGATCGATATGCAGTATCCAATGTAGCTTGTAAGACGATAGCTGTGCAGGGGGGGGCAGCTCTGTCTCTCATGTCTCTGTACAACTGCTTATCATAACCTTTGGGTACAACAAATGCCCCTCACTGCAAACAGACAAAATGGAAAACACCATTGTCTGTAAAAACTGGAGCGTGTTCCAACAGATGAGCAGGTTATTTTTCAAGAGGCAGGGGGTTAGGCTGTCACCACAGCAGTTTCCCTACACTTTCCACAAGATCTTTCAAATGCCAGCTCTCCTCACACTGAGAGGGCAGCCAGGTTAAGCAGGAGCTTGCTGTAGGGATATCTAGTTATTCTAGAAGAACCTTAGAACTGGCCCAGAAGTCTTTAGGGATGTGAATCGCACAAGGGCCTGCAAAATGTCCCAGCTCCCCACTTAAGCCCCAGGGTGTAAGCCCCTTGTAGAGTGGCCTCATAGCAGGGAGGGGAAGTTACCCTGACCCAGTGGATTCAGCAGTCCCAACATTCCACTCAAGTGACAGGAGTAGGAGTTGTGGCGCAGGGGAGGTTAGCTCAAACACTTTTCCTAGATAGGGAAGGATGGATCTTGCCTCCCCGTCCTTGCGCATTCCCCCTTCTATAGCCAGATTTCCCAATGAGCTCAGCTGCTGGGTGCATGTTGGGTGCTGAGTGCTCCTGAAAATCTGCCTCCAAGTATCACAGTGGGGAGCTGAGCACCTGTGAAAATCTGGACCCAATGGTGGGCACTGAGCACTTGGAAATCTGGCCCTGGGCTTTTTGGAAAGCCCAGCCTGTGGGGCCCAATCAGCCAGACCTTTCATGGGAATTCCACCTTAAAGCAGTAGCTGTAATAAAGGGCTGCTGCCAATTTCCCAGTTTAACAACCTTGACAATGCCCTTTTTAAAGCCAAGTGAAACAAAGACCTCACTTAAAGAAAAATAATGGAATAAACCTGTCAGAAGGACACATTCACTGTACACTAAGCCATCTGGTTTTATTATTCAGGGAAGCCCTGTTCGATAAATACTTGATAAATGAGTTAAGGGCTAAATAAAACATACCATGTGCTGTACAGCAAACTCAGTGATGATCAGCTCTCCTAAAGGAATAAACATGTTCAAATGAATAAATCGGCATGGTATCAATTTATGTTAATGTTATACATGAGTGAATCTATTAGAACAAATAGCCAGTAAATGGAGAAAGCAGATAAAACTATGAACTGATTGTACTACAAGGCTATGCATTTCATACGGCTCGGTCTCTCCTGCATTCACAATCTAGGTGCTCCTCAGCATTCAACAACCATCCCACGGAAATCATTGGGAAGTTTGCTGCTGACTCCAGTGGGAGGGCATCAGGCACTAGAGATCTGATCCTGGGAGGTGTTTGGTGCCTCTTGCAAGGTGCTAGGCACTGTTATGTGGGTGTCCCATGTAGAACTGGTCAGGAATTTGTCAACAAAATATTTTTTGTCAAAAAAATGCCAGTTTGTCAAAACAAAAACTTTTCTCATAGACTTCAAGGCCAGAAGGGACCATCATGATCATCAGCTCTTTGTTGAAACCAAACCTTTTTACACACAGTGTTGGTTTCAATGAATGTCTTGACTTGAAAAAAAATGATGGAAAAAAGTTTTGAAATTGTTGAAATGCCCTGTTTTGACACTTTCAGAACAAAAATCTCTGGTTTTTCCAGTTTGAAATTACTTTAATTTTTTGAAATGTAAGCTAATTCTAGTTCAAACAAACATTAAAAATAGTTTGAAACTAAACATTTTTAGAAATTAACAAAACAAAACATTTCAATTGACTTGAATGGAAAATTTGAGTTCTTGATTTTCTGTCCCAATTTGCGGTGCGATTTAAAAAAAAAAATCTTAAAATGTCATAGGATGAGCAAACCACTTTGCACCCCACTCTAGTTACGTGTCCCCCTATGGGAACTCTTCCTCAGATGTTTCTGAGTCTGCTACTGCTTCAGGCTAATGGGCTTAGTCCTTTAGTTCAAGTGACAGACAATTGTGATTTCAGTGTTGAAGGTCTTAGGTTCATTCTCCAGAGTCAGCCCAAGTGGGGTGAGCGCAGTCAGTAGAGATGGCCGTGTGATGCACACTGAACGGGGTTCCATCAGCACCTGGTCAGAGGCACTCACCATTTGGCAGGATCCCACAGCCTCTACAGGACAGTCTCCTGAATTCCAGGCCTGAATTCCACCAGAGAGGAGCCAAACCTGCTAGAGGTTCTGGGTCTGAACATGCAAATGAAAGCAGCAGAGATGGCGAGGAGCAGAACTGGAAATATACGTGCAATGAACGTGCTGGAGAGAACACCAAACCAAGCTGAGGAAGGCAGCAGGGAGCCATTAAACTACAAATTTCTCTTGTTTGCAGAGACCCTGGAAACAAGTTTCAGAAGTGAACACAATGTTAAGACCTGCTGCACCTGATTCTGCTCTCACTTATGCCAGGTTTACATTGCCCTCTTCATTGACATCTCTGGAGTTACTCCTGATTTGTCCTACTATAAGTAAGATGTGAAGCTGGAATCAGCCCCACAGGGTCAAATACATTCTTGGGGTTAACCTCAGTGGAGTTACCCAAGAGATGAATCTGGCCACAGTGGTTATAGCACAAACCAGAGATGGGCCTAAACTAACTCTCAGGCCCCTGCAAAGCTTGGGGCATGTTTGAAACACAAACTGGCTCCGTCTTTACAATGGTGTGTTCCGAAATGTCAGGAGTAATTCCAGAAAAGTCAATGTCTAAATTTGGTTTGATCTTGGGTCTGAATCAGGCTCAGAGCTGAACAGCCCCAGACATAACGGCCTGTGAACACTGCATTACTATCTGAACTTTGGGGTTTGGTCCCATCTCTAGATGAAACCTCAGTGAAAAGCATTTGTAAGAGAAATACTTTCCCCAGGGGCACTCTTGCACAGAAGCTATCCCTTAGGAAGTTGCAACAAGCCTTCTTCTTGCCAGCCAACTCTGCTGGCTGTAGGGGCAGAAGCATTGTTCTGCCCTCTCCCTGCCCCTTTTGTTGTGGATCCCCACATGTGGCACTGGTGTGTAAGAGCCTTCTTTTCTGCAGCTCCGGCCCTTCAGCACAGCCTCTCTCGAGCTCTCTGTCTCGGGAAATCTCCTTATTTCAAACTGCAGCAACCAGCATAACTGTAGTAACAGAAGGGTGAATCAGGCTTCATGACTGTAGGGGCCTATTCTCAGACCACTGTTTGGAGGTCTGCTGGTTTCCCCTCTTTTACTCCCTCATATCTTAAGTTCCATAATCAGAGCATGCTTCACATTGGACTGGACAAATCTCCTTCTGCTCCTGTTGCTACAGTGGGCCTGAGGAAATTGCGGGAGGTTCATATGCGGGTGGGCATGGGTCTTCCTCCTGCCACTGGCTTCCATCATTGTAGTAACAGAGCATCTAAATATTAATTGGTTTCCCTTCACAACCATCCTGAAGAGCACAGACCCATTTTACAGGTGGGAAGCTGAGGACAAAGAGACTAGATGACTGGCGAGAGATCATATGGGGAGTCTACAAGAGGATCACAAATTGAACCCAGAGCTTCTGAGCTTCAGGCCAGTTCCTTAACTACAAGACCATTTTACCTTCCTGTTATGCTTTCTTCACAGTGCTCCAAACCTCGGCTAGCCTGTGGAACGAGGGACTCAGACCCTTTGAAGGTACCATCTAGCAAGTGACAAGAGTTTAATGGTAACATACATCCCCAATTCCAGCCTTAATCTGAGCCTAACTCTTATTATGTAAAAGCCATTCCATAGGTGACATTCCTCTCGCATGCTGTCCCCAGTTTCCTTGAACACAGACAGATGGGCCAGCATGTGAGTGATGTCTGCTTAATCCAAAGATGCTACCATGTCACATTTCGATTTAGCAATGCACATAAACATATTTTACACGTAAACTGGCCAATTAAGATGGCAAATGTTTTAAAATACGAGGATTTATTGGCATAAAATTTGCCATCTATCAATGCTGTATAAACAGTTTTACATAAAAAGCCATCTGGAAACAGGTTGTTTATCACATTTATTCCATTACAACTTGCCGGCGCAGCGTCTGTGCCTAGCTCATTAGCTGTAAAGATGACTTGATGTTGGGTCTAAGAGGAGGGTGTATTTGAAATTCCACACAGGGCATGAATATTAACTTGGGATTGTAGGTGGCTGCTCCATTTCAGATGAGCATCTTGGACACACTCAGGGTTGAAATCGTTCTGCTAGAGGAAAACAGGCCAGAGAAACTACAGAGAAACCCAGTTTCCTTTTGCTTACCCTTCCTGGTCATGAATGGAAAAGGGGAATGGCAGTTTTGGAGCTGCAAAACCAGCCGTGTGCCTGTCACCGTGTTGGTGCACAAGTGGGGCACCAGATTTCATGCTTCCCCTTGTGCCCCCATTCAAAAGCCAGCTCCAGCCCCAGTAAAGAGCACAGCAACTGTGTGACTCAAGGGCTGAAGCTAAAAGCCCCAAAAGAGGCAGGACAATGGCAGGGTATAGCCCTAACTTTTTTTACACTGGCCAGTGTTGCTAAGCTAGGATTGGGGAAAGCAAGCGCATGCTTCACCTTATAAAAAGGGTGTTTAGAGCTATCCTTTTGTGGCATGCACTCCCAAAGGTATTGTGTGTGAGCTACCCGCTGCTTTGCAGTCCTCCCTCCCTGCTACAGGATGTAGGCAGCAGCTTAGAAGTCGCAGTATACAGCCCCGGGATGTCAGGTGTTCTCCAGCTCCACTGGGGTTTAGTAATTACATTCCTCTGGCTTTAAATGCCACAGCTCACAAAATGAAGCTATTTTATTTAGCGCTGCATATTTCTTACAAACGGCTTCCAACAACACTGTGCAGTTACTATAAATAAAACAATAACAGAGCAAGGGAACCAGTGACAGGAGAAAGGGAGAGAAAATAAATATGGATAAGGCACTGCTCTATGACTCAGAAGCCTGGGTTCTAGTCTCATTTCCACTACTTCTTTCCTGCGTGCAGGATACTTCAACTCCCTTTCATGGTGGTGCTCACCACCTCTGAGCATTGACCACCCTTTGTTTTCCCATATATATTGCGGACAAGGCAGCTTACCTTTGTCAAGTGGTTTGAGATATGTAGCTAAAAAATGCCAAGTGTTGCAGGTCACTAATTGCATGAGTGTCTTCATCAGGTGCCCTTTGGAGGTTATTAAAGTGAGGTTTTTTAATCACAGTTCTTTACGCAAACAGAACAACTTCTGCCAGCGGATTGCAATCTGCAGCTAAACATGGACACTACTTAGTGCCAGGTCAGGATTTATTGGAAAACTACAATCTGAACATTTCATTAAAATCACAGCCACATTTTGGTTGAGCTTTCCTGGAGGGGAGGAGAGATTTGAGATTAAAATATAGACTAGCAGATATTTCAAGCGACAGGTGTGTTATTTATGTGCATCATGGATACGAAAGGAGACTAGTTTATCTTTTTTTCAGGTGGACAAATTAAACCACAGTGTCTGACACATGCTCATAAATCCAGACCTTCTACTGTCAGGAAGAGTAAGTGATGGGACTAGCTTCATCACTGCCTTCTTGTAAAGGTGATCAAGGAAACATACGACTGCAGGGAGACTGCACACTCTACCAGGCTCTCTGAGGACAGGATTTTGACAAGTGTGCAGATTCCAATAAGAAGTAAGGAACACACAATCGGTGAGAGAGAGTCAGTTTAGTAACAGTCTGCAGTATCAGGCCGTGGTCACGCATGCTAATTAACAATAACATCACAGCTCAGTTCATTCACTCTCTACAGCAGTGAGTCCCAGCATAGATCATAAGTAAAGGAAATGGCTTTATCTGTTAAACTGCTTCTGTTGTTATTAATCTTGTAACAACTCCACAGCTATTGAGGAACTTTATGGCTGTCACTACATCACTCAGAACCTCCCGACAGCAGGATTAGAATGCAAATCCCCCTGCTTCAAATGCACAGCCCCTACCACCTGAACCAGGGAAGAATCTTCGTTAGGTGTCAGCTGTGTAGCAGGCTCTGACACATGACTGAATGGTTCTGAGTTTATCCAGCAGATGGGACTACAGACCTGTTCATAATGTTAACTAGCCACTCATAAATCAGAGAGAGGTAGTTCATGCCAAGTAGTGATGGGAGAGACCGATAAAGGTTTGGTTCCGTTAATATACTCATAATAATTTGGATCCAAACTTTCTGAACTAGCCAAACCTTTCAAGTCTGCATAACTGGGTTGGAATGCTCATGAATAGAACTAGGCAAAACCTTTTGGCCAAAACCCTTTTTGGTTAAAAACAAAACAAAACAAAAAAAGGTAGATTCGGCAATGCTAATATTTTTTGTGAATTCATGTCAGTTTTGCTGAATTTTTTCAGTTAAAAAAAAACCCTAAAAAATTCAGAAAAAAATCCGTTTCATTTTAACATTTTTCAAAATGGTTCATTTCAATTATTCAGTTCAAAATGGCTTTTTATTTCAAATTTCCTTGAATTTTATTTTTAAAAGAACAATCGAAACATTTTAAACTGGTTGAAAACAATTTTGTCAAACAATTTTGTTTCATTTCAGTCGCAAACTTTTTTCAAACTTTTCAATTTGTGAACATTTTCAAAAAAATTCATTTCAGTTCAACTCCAAAAATTTTTCCCCATAATTTTTTTGAATTGCCAGTGATCTTAAAAATCTGTTATTTGCCTGGATCTACTCTTGAGAACTGGCCTGTTGCGAGAAATTTCGTGCAACTTCCTGCTCTGGTGGACAATGACGTCTACGGGAGTATCCCATGGAATTCAATGAATATTGAACAGGCCCATAGTGGGCCAGGAGGAAGCGATGAGAAATTTGCAAAGAGTGTGTCAGCAATTCTGATTCTGAACTTGGCAGGATCCTGAAAGTATAGAGGTAATGTGGAAATGAAACCGCAATAAGGGAAAAACTGGTTGGGGAAAGGGAGGGAAAACCTCACCGTACCCCAACGATAAATGGTGAGAATTCACACTGCATCACGTACTGTAGTTCAGTGTCTGTGTTCTAAATGCAAGGGGCGGACTGCATTTTCACTCAGTCTCCTAAAATAAATCTCTTTTCCAACTGAATTTTGCCATGCATCATCTCAGCTGGAAGGAGAACTGCTTTCAGAACTTTAAGGAAAAGCTGTTCTCATGTTTCTGAGATATGTTGGCCTTCAATATACCCACATTATTCCCACCCTGAAAAAATTACTGTTTGTGGCACTGAGGTAAACTGGAGTTTGGTGGCTGCTTGGAGTTTGGTGGATAGTTAATTAGGGAGATAAATTCATTAAATAATTGCTGTTGTATGTTGTGGAGAATGATGTGCTTAACCTGCGATTACCTTGACTTTGCTTTTTGCATTGTTCAGATACCCACTTGAGCAAATGTATTTCCATGAAGATTTGTGTGTGGGTATTTCCTAAGTTTTTGAAAGCATGGATTTACAAATTATAAAGGAAAAAAACCTGACAGAGAGATTAAGATATGGTTGAAATAGTTATTTTCACATTTTATCTTCTAATACTTACATAAAAATATCCTGAGAGGTGAAAATCTGGTATATTTGGGGTTTTTTTAAAATAAATGAACACATTTATTTGGGGGAGGGGAAATGATACATTGAAAAGTTCTCTGCTTTAAAAAACAAACTGAAGAAATCCTAGGAAACTAATGGTAATAAATTACACTCTTAATAGAACATGTTGTTTTAGAAAAAAATTGTCCCCATTCCTTTACATGCAATTATGTGTGTGTAATCATCCCATGGTGCATATCGTGTGCTTTATTTGCAATGTAGTAAGTGACAAAGTTTTTATTTACCTTTTACTGTGTCATTGTCTGGGTGTTTAAAAAATATTCTAAGCTGCAATTCTATCCCTGGGATTCTCCCCATCCAGCTCAGCTATGCACCTCCTTTTACCGATTCCTTGAGACATAACCCTGCCTTTAAAAATTTGCTTAGGAGAGGAAGAAAAAAAATCCTCTAAGTGGTTCTAAAATTTATGTTTTAATTCCAAATCACTTATTGGTGGGGGCTATGAATGTGGCATCAGATATAACCCAGTCTCTCACGCAGCATGTTATTTGCACGTCGCCTTTCTATTAGTTAAAAGGCTGACGTCATTCCAAAAAGTCATATCAGGAGTCTGATGACACTCTCTGAGCTATCACTCTCTGATGACATCACATTTTTGAAAGATGATTATTTTTTAAACTCACCAGTAGTGGGGTTTCTCCACTCTACTCATGAAATGTAAATAGATAGATATTAAAACAGCCATCTGATCCACAGTAGTAGCCCTCAGAAATGACAGGCTTTTACAGCTTGGGGTGTATTTCACCGTAAGGTCATGAGCTATAAAGACCTTTTTTACTCACTTCATAGATATATCAATGTAAAAGGTGTTGCTATTAGAGCTATAAATGTTGTAAAAGAATTTCAGCAAAATGTCTTCAAAGGCCATAGATTTACTGTTTTATCAGAACAAGAGGGACATTTGTAAAGGATCCAATCAGAACATTCAAAGAGACAGCTGACAATGTAAATGTTTGACTCAGTGTGTTGCAGACAATGGAACATATCATACCCTCTGCTCGTGCCAGAGGAAATCATGAGATCCCAGCACACCATCACTCTGGGGGGATGAAGTGTGGAGGGCCACCTCCCTGGAATAGTTACTCTGTTCCATCAGTCAACTGCGTGGACGGGGCTCAGTGTAGAAGCATGGGGGAGGGCCAGAGCATGGTCAACGCTAAATGTGGAGGTGGCGCTTTCCACCCTTGTGCTGATTCGTCAGAATTTTTGTTTATAATTTCACGCTCTCCACAATTCTTCCTACCAGTTCTTCAGTTCATTCAGTGTAGCTGGGGTATCTAAGTCTCTGTGCAATACTTTGTATTGTATATCCATTGAATAGCATTGTGTGCAGCTGTGGGTGAGGAAAACATGCCCCTGTGTAGCTAGAGCATTCATCATGAATAAGCAGGAGAGAGTCTGATCTACACCAATGCTGACATCTGCCAGGGTCCTTTGGGCAGGTCTGATGTTTGAAGTGGTTGGGTTTTGTCGGTAGATTTTCATCTTTGCTTGGGAAGGTGACAATCTGGATTTCAGCCGTGCTTAAGTCCTGGTAGTCAGATCGTTTCCCCAAGAGGATATTTACTCTTGGTAAGACCTTGATGTCCTTTACAAGCAAGGGCTAGTTTACTTGGTTGAAATTAGACTGGAATAACCGACCTGGTAACTTGTAGAACACAGAAGGAATGGCTGTTGGCTCTTAGTGAACATTATGCGAGGACTTCCAGACCTGTATATCTGCTTAGGTTTTTCTTGGTAAGACTACAGAAGAGTTTTGAGAGGGTTATACAATTCTGATACTTCAGGGCATAAGCCAACATCTTACTAATTGTTAGAAAACAACTTTTCCTGGGGGTAAGTTATTCCAGAATCTAACACCTGCTACATCTTACATAGCACTTTTTGCCTATAGCTCTCAAAATGCTTTGCAAGTATCATTATCCCCATATTACAGAGTGTGGAGTGACTTGTCCATGGTCACACAGGAGACCAGATCTAGAGCCAGGAACAGAACCCAGGGCTCCTGAGTTTCTGTCCAGTTCACTGCTGCCTTTTTACATCTCCCTCTAGAGCAGCTGGTGCTGGTCACTGTCAGAGACAGGATATTGGGCTAGATCAGTGGTTCTCAAACTTTTGTATTGGTGACCCCTTTCACACAGCAAGCCTCTGAGTGCAACCTCCCCATATAAATTAAAACCCCCTTTTTTATATTAAGCACTATTATAAATGCTGGAGGTGAAGCAGGATTTGGGGTGGAGGCTGACAGCTTACGAACCCCCATTTAATAACCAAGTGATCCCTTGAGGGGTCACAACCCTGTGCCATTATTGACATAACCTGGGACTGTATAGATCATTGTTGCAACCAAGGTCCTGTAGTGGCACCAAATCTTGTATAAAGGGAGTCAAATAAGGTGTATAAGACAAGGTTATAGTTTGCTGGTTAGGATTATGCTGTCTGTGTGTGTGAATCATTTTTGTAGTTAAAGTTATGAATATTGGCTCTGTACTGTCTGTCTTTCAAACTTATGCTATGCTTCTGAGTGACACCCCAGACAAGTTGGTGTCAGCTCTGCCTAGCCTGCTTGATGGCCCATTAAGGGCCATCAGCTATACAACTGATCCATTGAGAGAAGGCAGACATGCCTTGTGACTCAGCAAAGTATGCAGGGACTTGCCCATGTGACTCCAAATTCCATTTTGCTGTAATTTTCCACAGTAAGAAAAAAAAGGTGTTCTTACACTTGGAAGAGACTATAAAAGGCTGATGCCTCATCTCCATCTTGTCTTCAATCCTGCTTCTTACCTCTGGAGGAACTTTGCTACACTGAAGCTTTGAACAAAGGACTGATGACCCATCCCAGCTGTGGATGTACTCCAGAGTCTTGATTTGAACCTGCAGTTTATTCCATTACTGCTACGAGCCTGAACCAAGAACTTTGCCATGACTGTATGTTATAGATTCCATTTAACCAGTTCTAGCTCTCATCTATATCTTTTTCCTTTTATGAATAAACCTTCAGATTTTAGATTCTAAAGGACTGCAACAGCATGATTTGTGGTAAGATCTGATTTGTATATTGACCTGAGTCTGGGGCTTGGTCCTTTGGGACCGAGAGAACCTTTTTTCTTTTACTAGGGTATTGGTTTTCATAACCATTTGTACCCATAATGAGTGGCACTGGTGGTGATACTGGGAAACTGGAGTGTAAGGGAATTGCTTGTCAGACTTGTGGTTAGCCAGTGGGGTAAAAGCAAAGTCCTCTCTATCTGGCTGGTTTGGTTTGGTTTGCCTTAGAGGTGGAAAAACCCCAGCCTTGGGCTGTAACTGCCCTGCTTTAAGCAATTCGTCCTGAACTGGCACTCTCAGTTGGGTCCCACTAGAACCAGCATCGTTACAGACCCCCAGTTTGAGAACCCCTGGACTAGATGGACCTGGGTCTCCTCCAGTCTGGCCAGTCCGATATCCCTTATGCAGTGTCTGTAAAGTGCTTTGAGATCCTCAAAAGAAAGGTGCTATTTAACACAATGCATTGTCACGGATATTGAAGCTTTGACCCCGTACTGTGACTCTCGATCCTTGTCTTTGCTGGTGCAGTAAATCCCGGCTTCCCCAGGTTGTGTTTGTTGTTTCACCCAGCTGGATTATGAAGGTTTAACACGGCACAGCAGCAGCCTATGGAATAGGTACAGTGAGACAATAAGAGATAAACAATGTAACTCAGTTCTGTTCACATATGGCCCTCGCCTCGGACTCAGGCAGTCAGTCAACAAAACTCAGTCTCCCCCGGGATCAAATGCAGAAATAACCCCCCCTCCCATGCACACACACTGCTCTAATGTAACACTGAGCCTGGATTCTCCCAGTGAGACCCAAACTACAGCACAGCTTACTAACAAGGGGTACGGAGAAAAATGCATGTCTTAATACACCAAGCCCAGACAAGCCTCGCTATTGACAGAAATGGAACAGAGGAAATCATCAAGGGGGCAGAGTAAGAACCCAGCTCGGCAATAACCATAAGAGCCTGAGCGCATTCACACAAAGCTGTGTATTGTATTTGTCCCTGGTCTCATTCCTCCCTGGGTTCTGGTACTAGGGACCTACTGACATGCTGAAGTGTAAAGAGCTGGTGTGCTACGTTAACCACCAGAGCTGGCTGGCTGATCAGACAGCACGTCTACTACTTCAGTCTTGGGCAGCCTTCCAATCAGGGCGAGCTGGTGACATCTCCCACACAACAAGCCTTTGTCCTGCACAAACGAACCCCAATCTGAACCTTCACCCAAGACTCAGCACAAACATGAACCTTTCCAGCGTCTGAGAGCACTTGATTAATGTATTTATTTTTCCATTTAGCCGATGCACTTCTGGTTTCCCTAAGGAATGGAGGTACAGGCATACTAATAGAGGGGACAGACTCCTGGCCTAGGTGAAGTCTGAAACAGAAATCTCATGAGAGAGCCAGGTCTAATGAGAATCTCTCATCCGAGGAGGTTTAGATGCCACAGATACAAATAAACACTTGACAAATCAGGTGCTTATCTGACCTGACCCTCAGTCCAAACCAGCTTGAGGTTCATCTATTGGTGGTGGCTATAGCAGTGGTCTGTGTGCTTGGAGGCTATTGCAAAGCAGGAAGTCAGGGGTTCTATAACTACTCTCTATATAGACTAGACAGTCACAGAGACCAGGGAACTTTAATCTGTCAGTGCATATTTATAACTCGCTATGGGGATTAATCATTTATATCACATTTACAATCCTTAAAACGTGTAGCTAGGCATATTAGCAGACAAGTAGGAAATGAGTGCTGTAGCACCAGGCAGGAATTATTCAAAGAGAGCTGTACTGCTCCTTGAATCGAGAAGCAGAGCACCGTGCTCAACTTGGTTAAGAGTAAGAATAAAATGAAATATCAGTGCATCTGCACCCTGCATGCATCTACCACAAAGCAACCGAGTCATACAGTACTAAGGAGGGATGAGAAAACTAAGCACTCGTCTCCTGTAGTGCTTTGTATTTTTCAAGCACTGTACAAAAATTAGCTAACGAATACTCCCAACACCTCCATGCTAGTAGTGGATATTATTTACCCCAGAAACTGAGGGACGCAAGAGGTTTGCCCAAGGCCAGTCCGTAGCAGAGGCAAGATCGGAACTCTAGGGGTCTTGGCTGTCAGCCTGGGATCCAGCCTCTTGATAACATCACCCCATGGCTCTGCTGAACCTACAGCAATGTCAATTTTATTTGTCTTTGGCTCCCCAGAGAAGACCTTCTCCATCTACAGCAGGCTGGCTCCTCTGTTATTCAGCCAACATTTTCAAGCTGTCCCATACCCAAGCGAGCCTAGGATAGGCGTGCGGTTCCCTGATGGGCCTTGGTAACTCAGGGTTTGTGTGAGCAGAGACCTACATGCTTGTCCATGCATTGATGGGTTTCCACATCTATACCAAGTTGCATGTTTATTGCGCCATTGATTTTAGAACATGTCTTGGGCTCTTGGGTTCAAAAATGCTAGTTAATCTCCGGGACACAATGCAAGCCAGGCACATGACTGAATAGACTTGACCCCCCTATAGCTCAACCCCCAGCCATTGCCTCTCCCCAGATGTCTGCAGAAAGAAGTGAGCTTTGCAGCTCACATGCAGGGGTAAGAAATCTGTCCCAGGGAGAGAGGAGGGGGAATAAATTGTAAAGTAAAGGATCCCCTCTCATCTCTAGTGCCTCTGCTAATTGCAACTTCATCGATATTACACAAACAGAGAGAGGAACAGTCAGGTCCCAAACCATTTAGAGCATTCTGTCTCAAACCCCACAAACAGCAGAATGCAGCTGCACAGCTACTGGCAGCCTGGACAGATGCTGGAGCACAGGTGTAATGTGCTGTGTGCATAAGGCAGTGCTTAATAAGCACACAGCTGCATATCGCACTAGCTACAGCTTTTGAATGGTCTCATCATTTAGCCCTGTGTTTCGAGGTGGCAAAGGCATGGGTAACCATGGCAGACTTGGGCACAGCTATGTACTCTGTTTGCAAATGTAACAGACTCCACCCCTGGGTCATGTGCACGGATTAAATCCATGATCTCTGAATTTAAATGCATGAGCCGCTACTGCGTGAGCTAAGTAACCAGAGCTAACAGTTTAGAGGCAGCAGCAGACACAATCCTCATTTCTTGCTTCAGCCACTAGAGAGGATAAAATACACATTTGGCCAGTGTATTAAACAAACAAAGACTTTTAAACAGCAACCGTGGTATCTCAGTGAGTGCAGTGAGGTTGAGAATAACATGCTACATTGACATGTGCTATCAATGACAAAGTATAACAAAGCACTTCATAAACTCCAGGTATACAACCCCAGCTAAAATGCAGCCACCTCTGATGTGGTACCAGCAGTTGCTTAACAGCTCACAGCAACACTAAACGCACTACCTGGCTGAGGACAAGAAATGAAGAATTACAGAGATAAAATATCTATATCTAATTGAAACGACAGAGGATCATGAATGAGGGGAATATATAGGTTGACCGTATTTCCTAAAGTAAAAACGGGATGGGTGGGGCTCGCCTGAGCCCAAGCCGCCCCTCCCCTGCCACAGAGCTCGCCGGAGCCACCGCCCAGGGCTGGGGCTGACTACTACCCCACCTCCCCGAGCTCCATGTCCCATGCCACCCATGGCTGGGGCTGATCCACCGAAGCCCCCTGCTCTCCGCAGCTGGGGCTCACCTCCCCAGCCTCCTGCCGCATATGGCTGGAGCTGACCACCCCTCCCCCATAGCTCTGTGCCACCAGTTGCTGGGGCTGACCCCACCCCCAGAACTCTGCACTGCCAGCAGCTGGGGCTGACCCCCGCCCTCCCCAAGCTCCATGCCCTGCCCACGGCTCTGGCTGACACTCCCCCCCCCAGCTCTGTGCCACCTATGACTGTGACTGACCCCCCGCAAAAGCTCTGTGCTGCCTGCAGTTGACCCCACACCCCGAGCTCTGTGCTCTGGGCCATCTGGAGCTGAGGCTGAGCACACGAGCTCTGTGCCACCCCGAGACCTGTGCCACTCTCAGCTGGGGCTGACTCCTGAGCCCCGCTTCCCGGCACCTAGGGCTCTGCTGCTCCCCCCACCCCCCAACGTTCCTCCACGCCCCCGGTAGGGGTCACGCCCAATTTTTTTGGTAAACTGGGTATTTGTTTATTTGCTCTTGTCAGCTGATCAGTTGGGAAGAGCAAATGAGACAAATACCCATTTTTGTCAAAAAAAGTCGGGATGGCCAGAACAGAGCTTAAAAACGGGACTGTCCTGGCCAAAACTGGACGTATGGTCACCCTAGGCATGTAGGTCATTCCTACTGTTGTTTCAAGCAGGGGACTATACTTAGGTTGCCTGTGTGAGTCAGGAGAACAGGCTTAAATGAAAATGGCTCCAATTACTCCCAGACACAACAAAGCAAGGGCGGTTCAGTACCACATGGAAGGGTCCCCTAAAATGGGTTGTGATACACTCATACAGAGCCCTGTATTGCTCCTGTATGCAGTACACCCATTCCTAAACTGATTGTAACAGCATTCAAAATGTTGGTGAGACTCGATGATGGTGGCTAATGCGAGGCAGCAGCAGCTGTTCCAGACAAAAGACAGCGAAGGAAATGTCTTTTGTAAAACAAGCTGACAGCCCTGCTGATGAAGAGCTGTCCCCAGGCTAATTTATTAAACATCAGAATTCAGCGGCTCATCCCTCTTTGTGGTGCTAAAAGGCGCCGGAGCAACGTGGAAGAAGAGAGGAAAATGTATTTTTTACATCCGATTATACAGAACAGGCCAGCTCCCTCCCATTGTGAAGGAGGGGAAACTTACATACTAAACGGTGCGGTTTAATTAATCCCATCTGCAACTCCATGTGGCAAACTGATGAGACAACACTTTGTAGAAAAGTCACTAGGTCAAGAGTTAACTGTGAGGAGCGTGTTGATGAAAATACAGGAATTCTGTCTTTCCTAACACCCGCCTGTAGTAGGAAGAGGCCTGAAACATAAGCCCATGTATCAGAGGCCTGGTATGAGGTCTAGGCTAAAGTAGTCAAAAATTTGCTGATATAAAGCAAAGTTAAGTTGTGAGTAAGAAGCAGGCCATTCTGCTCACAGAATCTGGCAAGAACAGGGCTAGTACTGCAGAAATACACATGTCTAAGCAGTGCTAGGCACAAGAATATATATGCAAACACATTCCAGAAAGGTGATACCAGATCACCTTGATACCAGCACATTCCCCAAAGATAATAGGAACACACTGACCCATCCTAAAGATAAGGTCACGATGACAGCATGATGGATAGAGATGTTTTGATCAAACCAACATGTACAAGGTAATGGGTGGCACCCTAATACACAGGCGTGAAAGTGAAGAGGGAAGGTTCCTTGCCTTCTCTGACCATGTACATGTCAGAGGCAATACATAACTTGTTTGTATTGGTGTATAATGCTGTATCATAGAGGGAGTGTCTTTGGCCAGCCGAGGGGGGAATGGAAAGTCCCGCTATTCACTGAGCTGCATCTATTGTCACGGGCATACATGTGCTAGTATAACTGTAGACATTGATCCAAGGAGCTAGGACCATGTTTTGTTGACAATAAACCTGGCTGAGTGCCTTCGTACCTTAATGGATCTTGTGGTCATTGGGCGGTTCACTTGAGGTCTGCTGTGCCAGCTGTCTGTGCAGAGCTGGGACAGCACATAGGGAAAGCACACACATGTAGCCAAATATCTGACACCACCACCTGTGCATCATCTGTCCAGACCAGGAGAGTACCAGTCTCACCTAGCTTCTTTGCAACCCAGGAAAGTTACAGCTAGTCATGTTATTTGTTATGAGCAATCTATTCACCACACATATTTCTATTATTGATAAATGTTCTGACAGTTTCCACAAACTTATTTGGCCCTATGGGCTCTCCAAACTCCTCCTTGAACTATTTGTTAATAGGAATTCACGATTCAGGCGGTGCAGCTGATCACATAAGGCCTTGTCTTCACTGCAGACTTAAATCAGGTTCAGCTCAAGGTGAGGCACTGGAAGGCCAAGGTTAATGTTAAGAAATCTGGTGCTGCCCCAACACCGCCCCACACACGCAGTCCCAGATCAGCATGGGTTCATCTGCAGAGCCAGGGGTATGTTCAGAACCCAGCCCCTTCATCGGGCAGCCAGCCCAGGGAGAGCAGGAAGCCTTGGATCACGGGTCTTCCCTGATCAGCCCCAGGAACAGCACAGTGGAGTGACCGGGCCACAGACAGAAGAAACAGAGGAGGCCTGAGCATCTCAGCTGAGTAAGATGGGCATAGCCATCTTTGTCGTTATTGTTATGAAATATTTGGCTGGGTTTTATCCTATAAGCTTAGCTGCCACTTCAGTAGTGGTTAGATGCTGCACAGTTACCCTCATCCAAACATCCCCAATCCTCATGTCTCCCCTCTCTTGCTTCTGATCATACTGCTTAAAATGGCGGACAAGTGGAGAGAACCCCAGCAGACCAGCAGCTTAAGGCAGTAGCTTTGTTTTAATGGAAAACCATTAATGCAAAATTTAAAAAAGAGCTTTTTTGGGTCACAGTCTGGGCAAAATGTAACTTACCATAAGACAATCCTTACAGGCATCACTGTCCAAACAGCCCTGCATGCTACGGCACCCGCCCACAAGGGCAGAAGCCAGTCTATTGCCAATCTGATTTTGGTTCTTTTGTGTAGAGGAATGAAATAGAATTTTTTTGCTCAGTAGATATTCCAAAAAGTCTATGAGATTTCTTGATAAGGCAAGCCTCCCTCTGCCATTGGAACTTTGCAATCCCTGTCCAGTCACTTATCAGTTCACCTGTCAAAAGCAATAGAAAGCTTTCCCTCGCATACTGTAACAGGGTCGGCACCCACCTCTCATGCGTGCCCCCTTTTCTCTGGCCAATAGTGCCTGAAAACACAGTTCTTTTCATGGAGGGGGCACCCTCCTCTCATGGATGGCCCCCTTTCTCTCGGTTAGGTGTGAGCCTGTTTTTCTTTTTTTTTTTGGTCTTACATCGTGGTGGTACCTACCTTTCGCAACCACCCCCCAGCCACTAGTTCTGTCAGACAGTCTTCGGCAGCTCAGCCCTCTGACCAAGCCATACACACTGCCCCCACTTCCAGGGTATAAAGTCCCAAGTTCTTATCTTGGCCCTGGTAGTTCTAAGGCTTCTTCCCCAAGGTACTGCCTTCTTCAACCACAGCCCATCTCAGTACTCTCAGCTTGTGCCCTTTTCAGCAGCCCTCCCTGGGCTCAGTCTGCAACCAGACCAGCAGGGCCCATCTCAGTACCCTTGCCTCGTCTGGCCAGATCCTGGGCTCAGTCCCCTGTGCTCAGCCTGCCTGCAGTGACCTTGTCATGGTCCTGCTGCTACTCTATCCAGCCAGCCAGGCACCTGGTCTTTGGCAGCCTTCCCTGGGCTCACTTCTGCCTGGTGATCTCTCTGCAGTGAGCTGTCTGTGGCCTGCTGCTCATCTAGGCAGCCAGGCACCTGGTCCTCTCTCATCAAGTTCCACACAGCAACAGAAGGCTTTGCTCTGCTGCTTGCCTTTTATTTGGCCCTTCTGGCCCCTTATTGGTTGCTCCAGCAGCCCCTCTGATTGGCTGCCCTTTTGCAGCCAGTCTAGGCTGCCTGGATGACTTCTCGCTGCTCTATTCTGGAGCAGGGTGATGCAGGGCCATGAAGCCTCCAGCAGGGAGCCCCCAGACCTGGTCCACCCTGTCACACATGCACAGATGGTCTGCTCCCCACAGCCTGGAATAACTGGTCCTGCTTCCATTCTGGAATCTGAAGGAGCAATACATCTTGTAAGGTTGAAGCAGCATGAAACGGATTTAACATAATCACCAGTGCTGGTCTGACTCCCTCCCCCCCGCCCCCCATGCCTGCTCACCCACTGCCCCTTGCCAAGAAAAGAGTCAGGGGGTAAAATCAACTCTCCATTCCTTTTCCTGAGAAAACTTCTTTACAAGCTTCACAATCTGCAGAAGGTTGTGGGGCGAGACAATCAGCAAAGAGAATGGCAACCGCTTGGGGGAAAAGATAACTTAAGAATGGAAGCAAGGAAGAAACGGTCCAGTCAATCTGAAAAGCACATGGAGTTGTCCTATGGAACACAATCAAAGCCCAGAGTCAACCAGTCCCCCTTTAATGGTGTTCACCGGTAACCCTCTCATATGCAGCATAGGACCCAGACTGCCCCTCGCCTTTGCAAAGGTGTACATGGTCAGAGAAGGCAAGGAACCTTCCCTCTTCACTTTCACGCCTGTGTCAAGGCTCATGTAGCCGTAAGGGGGTAGGCAATGCTGTGCTCCCACTCCCCCTTTGCAATGGCCTGAGGAGTGGCACAGGTGTCATCCTAAAGGATGCTGCCACTCTGCACCGCGCCCATCCAAGGGTGCAGTCTGGGCTACCCTATGTCAACATCCCATGGCTGTGCAATGCATGCTGGTAAATAGCTTCTGACAGGCCAGGAGCGGGAGCGGTTGGTATACGTGTTGAACACCACTCTTGTCAAGTCAGCTGAGTGTCAGCTCTCCTCTGCCAGGGAGGAGGCAGAATTCGGCACCTTGGAGCCGGGTGTCCTGGCTGGGTAAATGCAGAGCTGCTGCGATAAAGCACGTCAGGCGCTGATCCTGGGTGACAGACAAACTGGTATGGCCCTGCGGGGCTCTATGCTATTGAGTAAGACACCTGGCTAGATGCATCTGAATTCTGTGAAAAAAATCAATCAACAAAGTTAAGAAATGGAGGACTTCCACTTAAATACATGTGATAACTTAAAATAAATTCTTCTCTGAACTTACATGCGAAAAGAAAGCCCTGGGGACAGGTTCTGGCCTGCCTTGCCCTTCTGCCATCCTATACGCCCTCTCTGCACCAGTGTGGAGCCCACGGGAGGCTAGACATCCCCTGTTTGGGGGCTGGTTGAAGAAACCCTGAAGTCCCTAAGTTGCATCTGGCTGCTTATAGCCCCAAAGGGTCTTGCAGCAGC
Organism: Natator depressus; assembly: GCF_965152275.1. Taxonomy (NCBI): domain Eukaryota; kingdom Metazoa; phylum Chordata; order Testudines; family Cheloniidae; genus Natator; species Natator depressus. The sequence continues at coordinate 27,440,215 of NC_134246.1, forward strand.
TGAGAAATAGCTTGGCAGAGGGATTGCCCTGGATACAGCCCTCTCACCCCTAGAACACCACACACCCCAACCAGTTCCCTCCAGCATCTCAGTCCCAGGGCTCTTGTATGCAGAGGAAGGCCTTGGATAGTATCTGTGACACGCTGCTGGGATTCCCAGAATTGTAAGTTATTGTGTTACTCTTCTCAGCCTCAATAAGAGAGAGCTTTGTTGCCACTAGACTGTGTCAGCTCCTTGACACACCCGCTTGTCTGCCCTGCCAGTGAATTCTACAGGCCCCTGCTAGTCCAAACCTTGGCGAGTAGGTAACAATCTGTGAGCCCCGACTCTCAAGTTCCTCTGAGACATCTCTCTGCAGTGTGTAGATTTTTCTTACCGGAGCACTCACAAAACCTTACCTAGTTCACGGCTCCTTTAAAGAGTCAGTACACAAGAGCTTTTTACCTTAACTGGGGTTAACAGACACTCGTTTGGAATCAAAACACTGAGATGGTTTATAGTCAAAGTAAAGTACATCTATTAATAAAGGACAGAGGTTCACGTGATATCAAATATTAGGAATAAAGATATCAAGGGCTACAAACAAACAAAAGAAAGAAAAGGCGTCTAAGACTTCAGTCTAACTTAAACTAGAATCTTTTGTTGAAAGAAGTTTTTCTCACCAGTCGTTCTTCCGGCAGGGCAAACCAGTTTTTTAGCCAGGACCCTTCACAGAGCTCAAAGTGCTCAGTTTCTTTGTCTCCTCAGGTGAAGGATAACTTAGGGGTTCTCTCCCGTCTCTTTATAGGCCAGTAAACCTTTTAAATATATTAGTCTGAAGCCCATCCCCAGATAAAGTTCCTTCCCACTGCTGTGTGTAGATGCCATGCTGGCTTCTCCCCGATGGTGATTCCTACAATGCAAATGATCTCCCTGCAGTATCTGATACCCCTTGTCTTTTGACCACACCTGGCTTAATTTACATAGGATATACACACAAGCAGACAGACCCTCATTCCTTTGTCTAGGACTGGGTACCTTATGCCCTGCCAGCTACACATTTTAAGAACATAATTTTCAGCACATATTTGTGATTTTCCATACATCCCCCGTACATACAGCACACAATATTAATGACTAGTGTTAATTGCACATGTGCAGCCAATGCAATAAGGAAGGGAAATGAAACAGTTGTAATGGAGATCAGAATCTGGCCTGTAATCCACCCTGTTTCTCAACATCAAAATTATTTTTGTAAAGGAAAAAAAAGCCTTTGGTTGTAATTTCCTAATGGCAGCAAATAGGTGTGAGCACAGTAAGGCATGGACCTCTTCCCAGGCTTCAGAAATTAAGGACCACAGCATTTTATTTGGCAGAATTACAGGAAGATTTTTTACATGAAGATAGTGAAATGAAATGAGAAGGGGCCACCCCTTTTGAAATGTTATTTTTTGTTCAGCAGAGAGAGGGGCAAAAGATCCAGTTGAGAGAAAAATCAAGATTAAGCCATGAAGCAAAACTCAGTCTAACAAGTTACATTCACTGCCCACCCCCCACCCCCCAGCACCTGCATTATTTTCTACTTTCTCTGGTCTCTTCCATACCTTGGCTGAAATCCTGGCCCCACTGAAGTCCTGGCCAGAATTTCATCCCTTATATCCAAGCAGGATGGATGCAGCAGCTAGGACCAGAAAGCTTGCGATGGAAAGCATGTTCTAGTGATATTCCTGTCCCCGTTAGGTCAGATATGAATGCTAAAAAGAACTAATCCACAGTCTTTACCTAAGCAAAACTTCCATTGACTCCATGTGATGGGGTTGACAAACCCCACGTAAAATACAGGCAGAAAAGGATTAAGAACAGTGGTGGATTTAGAGTTAGTGAGGCCCTGGGTGCAGCTTCATTTTCAGGGCACCCCCTCGGGACCTAGTCAAGAAAAAGAACATTCTCTCTTATCTCCCCCCATTTTTATTCTTTTTTTCTTCCTCCTCCTCCTATATTATAAGTAATGGGAAGTAAATGAAAATAAAGTGAGGTACCTTGATTGGGGGTTGGGGTGCAGGAGGAGGTGTGGGTGGCAGGCTCTGGGCTGGGGCAGGGGGTTGGGGTGCAGGAGGGGTGCAGGGGGGGTGGTGCTTACCTCGGGCAGTGAGGCTCCCAAAGCAACTGGCACACCCCTCCAGCAGCGGCTCCTAGGCGGGGGGGGGGCGGCAGGGGAGTCTCCACACACTGCTGCCCGCAGGCGCAGCCCACGCAGCTCCCATTGGCCACAGTTCCCAGCCAATGGGAGCTGCGGCGTCGGCGCTCAGGCAGTGCACAGAGACACACACGCACCCCAGGGGCTGTAGGGACATGTTGACCACTTCCGGGAGCGAAGCAGCCTTAGCCTTGCTGCTGGTATGTCTCTGAGTACCCCTTGTGGGGAGGGGGGCAGCGGTTCTCCGTGCACTGCCCAGGGCGGGGACAGCACACGGAGCCACCTTCCCCTCCTGCCAGGGGTGCACAGACACATGCCAGCAGCCGGCTTCCGGAAGCAGCGTGGGACCACTGGCCACGGTATGCAGGCAGCCTGCCTGAGCCCTGCTGCGCCACTGGCCAGGACTCAGGGGCAGGTTGTCAGATATTTGTCCTGCATTTTGGGGGGGGCCCTGTCATTGGGGGCCCCATGCTACTACACAGTTTGTTTCATGGTAAATCCGCTCCTGGTTAAGAATCCTCCCTGCCCGCAGTCAGCCAGACATGCTGATTCTGGAGAGACGTACCCACAGTTGCGGTGACTAATAATGAGGGCAAGCCCCATTCTTTTGAAGAGGGATGGGCAGGAAGAGAAGAGGCAGAAGAGTTTGGGACAGCTGACATTAAATTAAAACATAAATGTCTGTGCCTGCCTGAGAAGGGTCCCAGCCCAGTAACTCATCTGGTTGCCAGTCAGCTGTAGAAAGTATCCTCAGCCTGTCTTCACAGCTCAGAATATTTTCCGGACATCCAGGAGATTCAAAGTCGCAGGAGTCATTCTTGGGGTCAATGCCCTGAATCAGAGCTGCTGTGTAGCTCCCTGGTGAGTGTGCTCACACCATACCATCAATAGATGGCCCCTTAATGCATTGACATCAGATACCCAACAACAAACATACTAGAGAATCTAATCTACCTACTGTACATCGTGATTCCTTTTTGAAATTTCTACAGGCTGGGATGGGGGGAAGGAGTGTTGAGGGGGACACAAGGAGGCACAAAGGACTCAAAGTGGCAGAGACCAAGGTAAATAGCATTCTGCAAAATGCTGAATAATTTATGTGAGGTACAGAGTGTCCTGAATGGCCACTGAAGTCAGGGGCAGCTGAGGGCACTGGGCAATTCCCAGGATTAGGTCTTTACCTCCAGTAAACTGAAAGTTCCCTCCTCCACCGCATGCTGTTAGAACAGCCCCTCTGGTGGGATTTTGCTCTTTCCCATCCTGGTCTTGGCTCAAAATGGGGAGGTGAGAAAAACTGCAGAGAACCTAAAAACAAAGCAGGCTTGTTCCACCAGCTTGTTTTAAGTGTTCGCTGAACTTTCAGGACTGTTCGTCTTTATGTGTGAGACATTATGCCAGCCTTGCAGCAATTACAGTACTTAGAAGATAGTTTCTCACAGATACCATAGAAAGTCTTTATTCCCAGAAACCTGCATGAAATAAATCCCACAGTACAGTTCTCTCACTGTAGCTGCCCCCCAAGGCAATTTGATACCATTCCATTTATATCCTGTTCCTGTGATTTTTTCATCTCCTTTTCCAGAACCCACCTTAGGCATTTTGCCACAGTGCTCCCCAGCTCAAGTTCACTCTGACTCGTAGTGACACCCAGAGCTGTACACAGACTGACTAGGGTGGAGTCTCCGAGTGGAGGAAATGCATAGGAAGGGCCAGATTTTCAAAAGATCTCAACTTCTGACTGACACAGGTCAATAGTGCTTTCTTCCTCCTCAGTCACTGTACTTTCTTCAGTACTATTCCTGTATGTAGGTATAAAGGAATTTACATATTTAAAGCCACTATTTAGATCAGTCTTTCTGTTATAAATGAGCCACAAAACATATCAGATTAGGATCAAGATCCCCCTAGTGTAAACCAGGCTGCAGCAGAAAATGTGCCCAAGAGCTGGTCCAAGGTTCTAGCTCCCACCTTTCTTTTTTTTTTTGCTGGGTGAGTGCAGCCCTACCAGTGGGCAGAGGTGTATCATGATCAGTAGAGCTGGAGTCAGAGGGCCCATCTTCCTTGTGGGGGGGCGTTATTGAGGGAACACCAGGGGAATAGGGAACACGGGGAGTTGGGCTGGAAGCGGGTCAGTCACGTGGACAGAACAGTGCACAGGGTTCAGTAAATTGCCACTCGTTCCACTTAACCTGCATTCAGAGTCCCTCTGCAAATGAAGCAGCAGGCTGTCTGGAGAGGACCATGCCCATGATGGCCTTTAGCTCTGCTGCTCTGCCCCGAACAATGGCCTTCATGTAGCTCCACAGTGGTAGTTTAAATCTGCTCTTCATGCCAGAATCCCTGAGGCAGGCCAGGACCTCATTCCCTGACAGGCGAGGTCCCCCAGGGTGCAGTGGCCCACCAGTATAGCCCGGGCGGGAGTGAATCAAACCTTCCACACCGAATCCTCCTGTAAGAGCCACATCTGATCTAGTGAACAGATACTGTCTCGGCCCAATTATGGAATTATCTGGACCAGAATAATCTGACCTCTAGAAACAGACAAAGCAACAGCCAGAGTTATGATGGCTATAAATACCCCTTTGTAATTAACGTTGCTTGGCATTAAAAGCTGCCTTTGAGGATCAGTTCTTCTCCACTGTTGTTCTGAAATTTCCTTAATTGCCTTTTTAGAGCTTTCTGCATCACAGCTGGTGCCAGTACAGGAGAGCTGATGCAGCCTTTTCCCAGAAAGCCTGAGCTCAGCACTGGCCTCGGTGTGCTGGGGTGCTAATTAGGATGATGGTCAATCACAGGGATGCGGAATAACGAGCAGTTTCCTAGGCAAGAACCACAGGTCACGGGCACTTCCCACTGTGTTCCCAGCTTCCATTGCATCAGCCATATTGAAAACAGAAATCAACCTACAAAACCTCCCAGAAAAGGCCAGGCCTTGAAACAGCATCTGCAAAAAGCAGCTTCACGTTGGTGATTATCAGGGGAACCGGAGTTTGCAGGCAAACATCAGAAAATGTCAGCGCAGATGGAGATTAAGCCATCTCCACTTAACGTCAAAATTGCCATCTGCTTCTCTCCAATACAGCCTTAATCAGATTTACTTGGCAAGACATATGCACCGGGGGCTGAGTGCTCAGGCAGTCATGTCCTTCCTGAGCACTTGCATGGAGATACAGAGGAAAACAGGGAAGCTTCATCTTGACAGTTTCCCTGTTGAGGTTTTGTGCGGCTTCTATCATCATTATTGTCTCTTGAAAGCAATGCCTCACTGGGAACATGAAGTGTGTTGCTGTGGTAAAGGCAGCTATTGTAGACCTGTTACTTGCCAATCAACTTGGCCTTAAATAACTTGTTTTGTTTAAGTTTTTTTTTTAAGAAAGCTTTTATTTGATATTATTTTAACTGGCATCTGTTCAGGCTCCCATTGGCTTATTCTGTGCTCTCATTCTTGAGTGTAATATAGTCAGGAACAAAAATTTTGCAGTACAAGGGGGAATGCTAATAGGGTCAAACAAACCAATTTGGAACTGACCTGAACATTTGATCCAAACTCAGAGTGAACCACGAAAACTTTTCTTCTTTCAACATCCAAAAAACATTCAGGTGTTTGCTGTTGCTGGAACAAGAAGAAGTATCCAAATTAGAGCTGTCAAGTGATTAAAAAAATGAATTGTGATTATTCACGCTATTAAATAATAGAATACCATTCATTTAAATATTTTTGGATGTTTTCTATATTTTCAAATATATTGATTTCCATTACAATAGAAGACAAAGTATACAGTGCTCAGTTTATATTTATTTTTATTACAAATATTTGCACTGTGAAAAACAAAAGAAATAGTATTTTTCAATTCCCCCATTGCAAGTACTGTAGTGCAACCTCTTTATCATGAAAGTTGAATTTACAAATGTAGAATTATGTAAAAAAAAAAAAACAACCTGCACTCAAAAACAAAACAATGTAAAACTTTAGAGCCTACAAGTCCATTCAGTCCTACTTCTTGTTTAGGTAGTCGCTCAGACAAACAAGCTTGTTTACATTTGCAGGAGATAATGCTGCCTGCTTCTTGTTTACAATGTCACCTGAAAGTGAGAACAGGCACTGTTGTAGCCAGCGTCACAAGATATTTATGTGCCAAATGCTCTAAATATTCATATGTCCCTTGATGCTTCAACCACCATTCCAGGGGACATGCGTCCATGCTGATGACAGGTTCTGCTCGATAATGATCCAAAGCAGTGCGGACAGATGCATGTTCCTTTTCATCATCTGAGTCAGAAGTCACCAGCAGAAGGTTGATTTTCTTTATTGGTGGTTCAGGTTCTGTAGTTTCCGCATCGAAGTGTTGCTCTTTTAAGACTTCTGAAAGCATGCTCTACACCTTGTCCCTCAGATTTTGGAAGGCACTTCAGATTCTTAAATGGCTGAGTGCCGTAGCTATCTTTATAAATCTCATATTGGTACCATCTTTGCATTTTGTCAAATCTGAAGTGAAAGTGTTCTAAAAACAAACAACATGTGCTGGGTCATCATCTGAGATGGCTATAACATGAAATATATGGCAGGATGCAGGTAAAACAGAACAGGACACATACAATTCTCCCCCAAAGAGTTCAGTCACAAATTTAGTTAACACATTATTTTTTTTAGCAAGCGTCATCAGCATGGAAGCATGGCCTCTGGAATGGTGGCTGAAGCATGAAGGGGCACACGAATGTTTAGCACATCTGGCATGTAAATACCTTGCAATGCCGGCTACAAAAGTGCCATGCAAATGCCTGTTCTCACTTTCAGGTGACTTTGAAAATAATAAGCTGGCAACATTATATCCCACAAATGTAAATAAGCTTGTTTGTCTTCAGGATTAGCTGAACAAGAAGTAGGACTTAGTGGACTTGTAGGCGCTAAAGTTTTACATTGTTTTGTTTTTGATTATGTAACAAACAGACAAAAAAATCTACATTTGTAACTTGCACTTTCATGATAAAGAGATTACACTACAGTACTTATATGAGGTGAATTGAAAAATACTATTTCTTTTATCATTTTAGAGTGCTAATATTAGTAATCAAAAATAAGATAAAGTGAGTAGTGTACACTTTGTATTCTGTGTTGTAACTGAAATCAATATATTTGAAAATGTAGAAAAACATCCAAAAACATTTAATAAATTTCACTTGGTATTCTTTTGCGTAACAGTCCAATTAAAACTGCAATTAATCACGATTAATTTTTTTGAGTTAATCGCTTGAATTAACTGTGATTAATTGACAGCCCTAATCTAAGTTGTTATTTAACATATAAATGGTGATAATGCCTCGAGGCCTCAACCAGGCAAGGAAGTTGTGAAGCAGCCCAAAGCATTCATACCTAACTCCAGCAGTTCAGGTAACATTGGCTACCAAAATCATGTCAGAACTGAAATTGCTAGAAAGAGGTAAGCTTGCAATAAGAGGGTTGTGGCTTCAGGGTTTGGTTACATTAAGCACTGTCCTTTCGCACAGTTCCACCAGACAACCCAGATTTCAGTTCACTCATCACAAATGCTGATGCGCTAGGATTAAAAGGCTTCTTTCAGACTTTGCACTGATGAACTAAAGTTTAAGACAGCTCTGTAGACTGCCATATACATAGGGCACAAGGTGCTGGACGCACAGAAGGAGTTAGGGGCCTAAGTCCCAGAATGATTCACAAGCCAGGGGAAAATAGGCGTTTGGCCTCCTAATTCCTGTGCAGGGCCTGATCAGGTAGGCATGCCCAGAGGTGGCCTACTGGATCAGGTCCTATTCAAAATGCAGCTGGAGGAAATGTCCACCTTATGACTTTTAGCCCAGTGGTTAGAGTACTTACCTGGGCTGTGGGAGACCCAGGTTCAATTCCCAGGTATTTGCTAGACATTTTCTCCCCATCAAGCAGTAACTGCATTGATTAGAATCAGTCAAGGCTGTTTTAAGCCAGATCAATGGGGTGACACTCATTCTCTTCCCTTATTGACTATTTCAGTAGGAAGGTATCCTTAACAAGGCATGGCCTGTGCATATGCTATTAACGGTATTGTTAGACCATCGAGAAAATACTTCCACAGAGAATTACTTTGCAGGAAACGAGGTTTCCTTACAGCTACAATGGGGACAAGGTGAAACCGGAGATATGTAAAAAGAAATCCTCTGCTGAGTTTTGGATTAAATCCTGCTTACCTGCATTGACCTGTATCTAAATATATTGACAAAGACAAGCAGGGACAGTCAGCAGTCAGTTCAGATTCAGTTCTAATCGTTTGAATTAGATGGGCCAAACGAGCCGGAATTATTCATTAAATCAGCAAAATCTGCTTGTCACTTGCTTTTATGCTTGATTAATGCTGACAAGTGAAGGACTTAAAGCTAGCCAGTGCTTAGGGCTCACAGCAGGATGGGATTGTGTGCATGGCACGTGGGGAGCCCTTGTACCGATGTCTCAGCCTCTCTGAGCACGTCTACACAGCGAAGAAAACCCCACAGCTGGCCCAGGCCTACTGACTTGGGTTCACAGGGCCCGGGCTGTGGGGCTGTTTCATGGCTATGTAAACTTCTGGGCTGTAGGGCTCTGTGGGGTGGGAGGGTCCCAGAGCTCAGGCTCCGTCCTGAGCCCAGAAGTTTACACAGCAATGAAACAGCCCCATGAGCCTGAGTTGGCTGGCATGGGCCAGCCACGCATAGGAACCAACTGTGTGGGTGCTCCAGGGCTGGACCACCCACGGAAAAAAAATTAGTGGGTGCTGAGCACCCACCAGCAGCCAGCTCCCTCCCAGCACCTCCTGCCCGCCGCAATCAGCTGGTTTGCGGTGTGCAGGAGGCGCAGGGGTGGGACGGGGAGGAGAGGGGATCAGGCCCGCTCAGAGGAGGGGGCAGAACTGGGCATGAAGAGGCCGGGTGGGGGCTTGGGGAAAGGGGGCGGGCAGGGGCAGGGATGGGGACTTGCAGGAAGGAGTTGGGGTTGAGCAGCCCCGGGGCACAGAGGAAGCCGGCGTCTGTGAAGCCATGGTTTTTCTTTGCTGTGTGGACATACCCTCTGTGGCTAGGACATCTGATGGGAAATCATAAGGGGGTTTCAGCAGCAAACCACAGTGCTTTGGATTTGCCTCCAGGGCAAAGGACCCGCAGGATGGGGAGGGAGCTGGCACGTGAGGAAAAGCATACAGGGCATTTTTCAAGCTGGCTCCCTTCAGAATGAATAGTAATAAGACTTTGCAGTTACACAGCCCACTTCATCAAAGGCTCAGAGTGGCTTGTGCATTTGTGTTCATGAATCAAATGGTCAGAAGAAGGTATTCGGCCCCAGCCACTTTTAGGGTCTACATAGGGATCCTACGTAGGATCTATAACCCAAGTGGCCCATAATATCTGGAGCAGAAGACCAAAATTCAGACCCAGATTTCAAACACTTCAACGGTTGGGAGTGTCTGGACAAAGGGCTTGGTTTGGCCCCTTGGGGTGTGTCTACACTGCATCTGGAAGCAAGCCCAGGTCAATAGACTGGTGCTAGTGGGACTCTTGCTAGCATACTAAAAATAGCTGTGTGGATGTTAAGGCTTGGGCTGGAGCTCAGGCTCTCGAGTCTGGGGCAGGGAGGTGGGCTTGAGTGTCTTGAGTGTCTACTCAGAAGGCAGCAAGGGGTAGATTTTTAAAAGACTGCATGACACATGCCAAGAGAGTAGGTCTCAGGCTTCATTGGCAGGGTTTGTATCTCCCATACAAATCCTTCAGTCCCTCTGGTTTCATCCTCTTCACAGACACAACAACACATGTCTTCTCCAAGAACCAGCAGTGGCGCTCAAGCATGAAATCAAAAACTGTATCTGAAAGGGAATTTGAGTTAAACAAAGATTGTGCACAGCAGGGATGGTATGGAATGGAAACCTTTCCATAAATAGCCCTTCATGCCAGCTTTAAATGCTTTAAAGTCAGGGGGTTTAGATTTCCCTGAATGTTTGCAGTTTGGCTTTGCATTTTTCAAAGCCTCTTTTTCGTGGTGAGGACCATTACTATACATTCAGCCTGCTTCTGTATGTCTCCAGGCCATAAATGATTCAAATGATGATGATAATTGATTTCTGCTTGGGCGACCAACCCATCTCACTGCTGTTTACTTTTATCACACAGTGTCTAATTCACTCTTTTGCTGGTGATATGGTAGGAAGATTCAAGAGGGGAGAAATCTCTCTCTTGCTGATTCGGTACATTGCACATGTTGCACGCTACACACTGACCTGCATTCTGCTTTTACTAGGACTGCCACTCCAGCGAGCTGGATTATTTTCCCACCACTATCACTGGCCCACTGGGTAACCTTGGGCAAGTTTGTGTCGCCTCTCTGTGCCTCGGTTTCCCCATTTCTAATAATGCTACTTACCTCCTTTGTAAAACGTTTTGAGTTCTGCTGATGAAAAGTGCTATATGAGAGGAAGGTCTTAGTAGTAGTAATAAAAATAAGTGGACATGTAAACTCTCTTTTCCGTCCTCACATCAACGAAAAGTAGCCTGATTTTTTTCCACCAATCACAAATCAGATTATGTGCCTGCTCCTAAACCGATGAAACTCCGTGTCACTCCACTGAAGGGAGTGGAGACTCTGGCCCTATTTCCCAGACACATCAGTGAACAATCTTGCATTGGTAGGAAGATGGACTAGCAAACTGAGTAGGTATTTTCCATACCTAGTTTCTAGGATTATTTTGTAGCACCAGAGGAAGAAGGAAGACCAGCTGCTCCAGACTCTGGACTCTGAGACCCTCCCCTCTCAGTGGGTTTCTGAGCCAGGGCAAGTTTGCTATTTTTAGCCCCATATTGTGAACCCTGTGAGCCCATCAATTGACCCAGGCTCTGGGACTTAGTGACATAGGATACTGCTCCAGGTAGGAAGTCTATTGAGAATAGATGGGGTCCCCCTGATCAAGAAAGGAGAAGAGCATCTTCACCAACAGACTCACCAACCTAGTGAGGAGAGCGTTAAACTAGGTTCAAAGTGGGAAGGTGGCAAAAGCCCACAGGTAAACATAAAAGAAGATGACCTGAATAGAGGGCTAGATGTTTGGATGGGTGCAGGGGAATGGAAAAGTACAATAGAGTCATAGGAGGAACAAGAGGGAAATCAGTGGGGGAAATCTCTATATTGCAAAGAAAAACCCATGTCACTAAGTCCCAGAGCCTGGGTCAAATGACTTGGGCTTACGACGTTCACATTATGGGGCTAAAAATAGCAGAGTAGATGTTCCCACTTGGACTGGAGCCCTGGGTCAGAAACCCAGTGAGAGGGGAGGGTCTCAGAGTCCGGACTCCAGCCCAAGCTGCAATATCTACACTGCTATTTGTCAACCCACAGCCCAAGCCACGTGAGCCTGAGTCACTTTAACCCAGGCTCTGAGACTCCACACCATGGGTCTTTTATTGCAGTGTAGACATACCGTTAGAGACTTTACAAAACTGCAATGAGTATGGGGAATAAACAGGATGAACTGGAAGTATTAGTACATAAGCTAACTTGTGATTTAATTGGCATCAGAGAGACTTAGTTGGATAAATCTTATTACTGGAATATTAATACAGAGGTGTACCGCTTGTTCAGGAAGGACAGGCAGGAAAAAAGAGAGGAGGTGTTGTACATTACATCAAGAATCCACTTGTTCTGCCTTCCAGAAGGAGGCGAGAGGAAGACCCATTGAGAGTCTCTCGGCATATATAAAAGGGGACAAAATAGGGGTGACCTAATGGAAGGGGTCTACTATAGACCACCAAATCTGGAAGAGGAGGTGGATGAGGCATTTCTAGAACAAATGACAGAAATATCCAGACCACAAGACCTGGTAGTAATGGGGGACTTTAACTACCCAGACATCTGGTGGAAAACGAATACAGCAAAACAACATTTCCAATACGCTATTGGAATGTATTGAGGACACCTTTTTGCTTCAAAAAGTGGAGGAAGTAACCAGGGGGGCAGCAATTTTAGACTTGATTCTGACCAACAGGGAGGAATTGGTAGCAAATCTGAATGTGGAAGGCAATTTAGGTGGAAGCGATGATGAAATGATAGATTGCATGATTCTAAGGAAAGGAAGGAGTGAAAGCAGCAGAAGAAGGACAACTGACTTCAAAAAAGCAGACTTGAACAAACTCAGAGAACAGGTAGGTAAAGTCCGATAGGCAGAAAATCCTCTAAAATATAAAAGGTGTTCAGGAGAACTCGCAGTTTCTCAAGGGGACAGTATTAAAGACACAACTCAAACCTACCCCAGTCGGTAGGGAAGATAGGAAGAACAGTAAGAGGCCAATATGGCTCCATTAGGATTTCTTTAATGACCTGAAAAATCAAAAAGGAATCCTACAAAAAGTGGCAACATAGACAAACTGCTTAAGGGGGAGTACAAAAGAACAGTACAAATGTAGGAACAAAAATTCAAAAAGATTAAAGCATAAAATGAGTTGCAACTAGCAAGGGACATCAAAGAAAACAAGAGGTTCTTTAAATACATTAGGAGCAAGAGAAGGAGAAAGAAAAGTGTAGGTCCTCTACTTAGTGGGAAAGGGGAGCTAATAACTGATGACATCAAGAAAACTAAGGTGTTTAATGCCTATTTTGCTTCATTCTTCACTAAAAAGGTGACCACATAATCAACACAGTATGAGCAATAAGGGGGAAGGGATGTACGTTAAAATAGGGAAAAAACAGATTAAAGAATATTTAGATACGTTAGATGTATTCAAGTCAGCCTGATGAAATTAATCCTAGTATACATAAGGATCCAGCTAAAGAAATCTCAGAACCATTAGCAATTATCTTCAAGAACTCCTGGAGGACAGGTGAGGTCCCAGAGAACTGGAGAAGGGCAAACATAGCACCAATCCTTAAAAAGGGGAAACAAAAAGGACCCAGGGAATTATAGTCCCATCAAACTAATTTCAATACTTGGAAAGATACTGGAGCAAATTATTAAGCAATCAATTTGTAAGAACCTAGAGGATAGTAGAGTTATAAGGAATAGCCATTATGGATTTGTCAAGAACAAATCATGAAAAACCAACTTAATTTCCTTCTTTGACAGGGTTACTGGCCTAGTGGGTAGGATGGAAGCAGTAGACGTGATATGTCTTGATTTTAGCAAGGCTTTTGACTCAGTTCCACATCATATTCTCATAAGCAAACTAGGGAAACGTGGTCTGGATGAAATTACTGCAAGGTGGGTGCACCACTGGTTGAAAAACCATACTCAAAGGCTAGTTATCAATGGTTCACTGTCAAACTGGAAGGACACATTTAGTGGGATACCATAGGGATCAGTCCTGGGTCCAGTACTATTCAACATTTTCATGAAGGACTTGGATAATGGAGTGGAGAATATGATTATAAAATTTGCAGATGACACAAAGCTGGGAAGGGTTAGAAGCACTTTGGAGGACAGAAATAGAATTCAAAATGACCTTGACAAATTGGAGAATTGACCTGAATTCAATAAGATTAAATTCAATAAAAAGAAATGCAAAGTACTACACTTAGGAAGGAAACAAATCAAATGCACAACTACAAAATGGGGAATAATTGGCTAGGTGCTGAAAAAGAACTGACGGTGACAGTGGTTCACAAATTGAATAGGAGTCAACAATGTGATGCAGTTGCAAAAAAGGCAAATATCATTCTGGGATGAATTAACAGGAGTGTCATATGTAAGACACAGGAAGTAAATATCCCATTCTACTCAGCACTGTTGAGGCCTCAGCTGAAGTACTGAGTCCAATTATGGGCCATACACTTTAGGAAAGATGTGGATAAAATGGCGAGGGTCCAAAGGAGAGTCACAAAAGTGAAAAAAAGATTTAGAAAATCTGACCTACGATGAAAGGTTTAAAAAGCTGGGCTTGTTTAGTGTTGAGAAAAGAAGGCTATGGGGGGACCTGATCATATATTTAGGGCTGTTTTAAAGAGGATGGTTATCAGTTGTTCTCCATGTCCACTGGAGGTAGGACAAGTAGTAATGGGTGTAATCTGCAGTGAGGGAGATTTTTTCCTAATATCTAGTCTAACTTTCCAACTATAAGGGTAGGTAAACTCTGAAATAGGCTTCCAAGGCACACTGAGGTTTTTAAGAACAGATTGGACAAACACTGCTGGGGATGGCCTAAGTTTACTTGCTCCTGCCTCCATGCAAGGGACTGGACTTGAAGTCTTCGAGGTCCCTTCCAGCCCGACATTTCTATGTTCTAGGAGCTGGACTCTAGAAATTAGGAATAGCTATTTCCTATTCAGTCATCTCACCCATTCTCTTACTAATTAAAATTTCTCCCCTACAGTTAATTTTCTAGTGCTATGACCAGACTAGTTTTGAATGATTCATGTACATGACAAATTACTTGTGGTCTTTGTGAATGTCACATTGGCTGGTTGAAGACATACCTGTTCCCTTAGGGCTGGCTTTCTGAGTCTCATGATTCTGAACCAACTCTTTGTACAGAACTTCGGGAGCGTCTTTCCACATCCATAAAGCAATTTGCCTTCTGTTGCTGCATATTAACCCAGTGTGCAGGTAACAAACCAATCACATTAGAGCTGAACAAAGGCAGCATCAGTCCTTAATGAAAGACGCTTAATGCTGTAGCAATCAAGGTATCCACTTACCCTTGACAACAACCACTGGTTTGAGTGGCAATGTTCTGCCCATATTATTTGTGTTTATTTATCTCGCTACAGATAGTCCCAATGCTCCATTTGTGCCCCTCAGGAGTAAATTCAATAGACTAAAAGAGAAAGACTTTGCACCTAATGGTAAGACACTCTAGTCTCCCAATGACCCTCCACCTCAATTCCTCTGCCTTCTCACGGCATTGACCAGCATAAGGAAGGGTGGCACGGACAGCCTGGGAGAAGAGAGGACAAACAAAGGGAGGGAATGAGGAGATATGGAGGCCAACACCCCACCCACTTTAGACCCAATAGGTCACCCCCATTTTCTGTCTGTTATTTGGTCTGCTCTTGTCGGCCATTACGCAATGCCTCAGCAACCTTTAGAAACCATCTAATCAATCTCCCTGTTAAAAAATAAGATCTAGGTTAAATTTTCTGATTCCAGTATGGTACATCCCCTGTACACCTCAAATCTGTTTGAATACCTCCCAGCCCCTAGCACCTACCCACATTCTCTGCATTTTTACCTCTAAAGAGTTTCCATGAGCCAATTTTTATTTAGGCACTTTTCAAAATAAGGTCACTCTGAGGCTTACCTCCTTTGTGGTGCATTCTTCAAAACCAGAGTCCAGCACTTCATCCTTGGTTAGGGGTATTAGAATCATTGAAGATTAGGGTTGGAAGAGCCCTCAGGAGGTCATCTAGTCCAACCCCCTGCTCAAAGCAGGACCATCACCAACATAAATGTCTACACTATGAAATTAGGTCAATTTTATAGAAGTCGATTTTTAGAAATCGATTTTATACAGTCGATTGTGTATGTCCCCACTGAGCACATTAAGTTGGTGGAGTGTGTCCTCAATACCGTGGCTAACATCGACTTACGGAGTGGTGCACTGAAGGGTATCTATCCCACAGTTCTCACTGTCTCCGCTGCCCATTGGAATTCTGGGTTAAGCTCTCAATGCCTGATGCAGCAAAAACATTGTCGAGGGTGCTTTTGGGTACATGTCGTCAGTCAGCCCTCCCTTCCTCCCTCCCTCCATGAAAGCAACAGCAGACAGTCATTTCATGCCTTTTTTCCTGGGTTACCCATGCAGATGCCATACCACGGCAAGCATGGAGCCCACTCAGCTCACTGCTGCTGTTGAGAACATTGTAAACACCTCGCGCATTATCCTGGAGTATGTGCAGAACTGGGCTAAGAGACGCCAGCACAAGGACAATTGTGATGAGGTCATGGACACAGACATTCCTGAAAGCACGGGCTGTGGCAATTGGGACATCATGGAGGAAGTGGGGCTAGCTGATACAGTGGAATACTGATTCTGGACCCAGCAAACAAGCACAGACTGGTGGGACCGCTTAGTGTTGCAGGTATGGGATGAATCACAGTGGCTGCAAAACTTTTGCATGCATAAGGCCACTTTCCTTGAACTTTGTGGGTTGCTTTCCCCCGCCCTGAAGCTCAGGAATACCAAGATGAGAACTGCCCTGACAGTTTAGATGCGAGTGGCTATAGCCCTGTGGAAGCTTGCAACGCCTGACTGCTACCGGTGAGTCAGGAATCAATTTGGACTGCGCAAGTCTACTGTGGGGACTGCTGTTGCAATCAATGACGTTCTGCTATCAAGGGTAGTGACTCTGGGAAATGTGCAGGTCATACTGGATGGCTTTGCTGCAATGGGGTTCCCTAACTGTGGTGGGGCGAGAGACGGAACACATATCCCTATCTTGGCACCGGACCACGTTGCCAACCAGTACGTAAACCGCAAGGGATATTTCTCAGTGGTGCTGCAAGCACTGGTGGATCACAAGGGATGTTTCACCAACATCAATGTGGGATGGCCGGGAAAGGTGCATGACGCTTGCATCTTTAGGAACTCAGGGCTGTTCAAGCAGTTGCAAGAAGGGACTTACTTCCCAGACCAGAAAATTACTGTTGGGGATGTTGAAATGCCAATAGCTATCCTTGGGGACCCAGCCTACCCCTTGCTCCCATGGCTCATGAAGCCGTACACAGGCAGCCTGGACAGTAGTAAGGAGCAGTTCAACTATAGGCGGAGCAAGTGCAGAATGGTGATAGAATGTGCCTTTGGACGTTTAAAAGCTTGCTGATGCTGTTTGCTGAATAAGTTAGACCTCAGCGCAACCAACATTCCCATTGTTATTGCTGCTTGCTATGTGCTCCATAATATCTGTGAGAGTAAGGGGGAGACGTTTATGGAGGGGTGGGAGGTTAAGGCAAATTGCTTGGAGGCTGATTTTGAGCAGCCAGACATTAGGGCGATTAGAAGAGCACAGCTAGGCACGCTGCGCATCAGAGAGGCTTTGAAAACCAGTTTCATGACTGGCCAGGCCATGGTGTGACAGTTGTGTGTGTTTCTCCTTGCTGCAAACCTGCCCCCTTCATTGATTTTAATTCCCTATAAGCCAACTACCCTCCCCACTTCAATCACAGCTGGCAAAGGAAATAAAGTAACTATTGTTTTGAAATCATACATTCTTTCTTTATTAATTAAAAAAAAAGGACAAGGCCACATTGCTTATTGTAGCCACACTACAAATAAAAATTGTTTCAATGACAGCCTTCTGTTGCTTGGGCCATCCTCTGGAGTGGAGTGGCTGGGTGCCCGGAGCCTCCCGCCCCGCATTCTTGGGCTTCAGGGTGAGGAGGATATGGAACTTGAGGAGGAGGGCAGGCGGTTATACAATGGATGCAGCGGGGGTCTGTGCTCCTGTTGGCTTTCCTGCAGCTCCAAAAGACACGTCATCACGTCTGTTTGCTCCCCCATTAGCCTCAGCATCGCCTCCTGCCTCTGCTCTTTGCACTCACTTAATGCTTTCCTGGCCTCTGCCAATGAATGCCTCCATGCATTAAGCTGTGCACTGTCAGTGCGGGAGGACTGCATGAGCTCGGAAAACATGTCATCGCGAGTGTGGGTTTTTCGCCTTCTAATCTGCGATAACCTCAGGGACAGAGATGATGGGGGAGCATAGAAACATTTGCACCTGGGGGAAGATAAAAAGGGAGAGTAAAATTTAAGATGATACATTTCTGTGAACAAAAGGGAGACTCGTTCACAGTGAATCAAGCAATTCACAGAGGACAGCACATGTGCTTTAGGTACAAGGTCGCATAGCTCAGTGGTTTGGGGAGGGATAGCTTTGTGGTTTGAGCATTGGCCTACCAAACCCAGGGTTGTGAGCTCAATCCTTGAGGGGACCATTTAGAGATCTGGGGCAAAAATTGGGGATTAGTCCTGCTTTGAGCAGGTGGTTGGACTAGATGATCTCCTGAGGTCCCTTCCAACCCTGATATTCTATGATTTTGCCTTTTATATTGAGCGCCTGCCGGTTTGGTGACACATCACAAACGGCTGGGCAACAGAATTCAGTTTCCAGGCAGCCATGGTAAGCCTTTTGGTCCACAGGGTTGGCTTCTTACACCATGGTTTCAAGCTTCAGCACCATCCTTTCCCATGGCAAGCAATGCCAGTTGGGTTTCACATTTAAAAGGAGAGGCTGTGGTTTTCAGGTGGATGTGCAGCACACACTTCCCGCTCCCCACTGTGTGGCTATTCTCTGGGATGATCCCTTTTAGCCAAGTGCAAACAACCCAGCATGAACGGGGTCCTTTTACTGTTCCCTTACAAAAATTCCCCTATTTCAACCTGGTGACCATGAATGATATCACTCTCCTGAGGCTAACACAGAAAGCTAAAGACCGAATGTTGCTTGAATGCAACCAAAACCCAGGACCATTCACTGCCATGCTTTGTGCTGCAATGGTTCCAGACTACTTGCTACTGGCTTGTCATGTGTCATAAATATAAAGGGAAGGGTAAACCCCTTTAAAATCCCTCCTGGCCAGAGGAAAAATCCTCTCACCTGTAAAGGGGTAAGAAGCTAAAGGTAACCTTGCTGGCACCTGACCAAAATGACCAATGAGGAGATAAGATACTTTCAAAAGCTGGGAGGAGGGAAAAAAAAACAAAGGGTCTGTGGCTGTCTGTATGCTGCTTTTGCCGGGGATAGAACAGGAATGGAGTCTTAGAACTTTTAGTAAGTAATCTAGCTAGGTATGTGTTAGATTATGATTTCTTTAAATGGCTGAGAAAAGAACTGTGCTGAATAGAATGACTATTCCTGTCTGTGTGTCT
This sequence comes from Natator depressus, assembly GCF_965152275.1. NCBI lineage: Eukaryota > Metazoa > Chordata > Testudines > Cheloniidae > Natator > Natator depressus. The sequence goes on from NC_134246.1 coordinate 27,459,209, forward strand.
TTTTTGTAACTTAAGGTTTTGCCTAGAGGGATTCTCTATGTTTTGAATCTAATTACCCTGTAAGGTATCTACCATCCTGATTTTACAGAGGTGATTCCTTTACTTCTATTAAAAGTCTTCTTGTAAGAAAACTGAATGCGTTTTCATTGTTCTAAGATCCAAGGGTTTGGGTCTGTGGTCACCTATGCAAATTGGTGAGGATTTTTACCAAACCTTTCCCAGGAAGTGGGGTGCAAGGGTTGGGAAGATTTTGGGGGGAAAGACGTGTTCAAACTACGTTTCCCAGTAAACCCAGTTAAAGTTTGGTGGTGGCAGTGGAAATTCCAAGGGCAAAGGGTAAAATTAATTTGTACCTTGGGAAAGTTTTAACCTAAGCTGGTAAAAGTAAGCTTAGGAGGTTTTCATGCAGGTCCCCACATTTGTACCCTAGAGTTCAGAGTGGGGAAGGAACCTTAACAGCATGGTAAAGTGTCCTACCGTGAAGGATGAAATAAGGCAGCCCTCCTCAGAAACCTTCCGCAAAGGCTTTCAGAGTACCTCCCGGAGAGCTTCATGGAGAGGTCCCTCGAGGATTCCTGCTCCATCCCCAGACACATTAACAGACTTTTCCAGTAGCTGTACTGGCCGCGAATGCATGCCAATTCTTCAGGGCAAATCAAACATTAAACACTGTTGCTTTTAAACCCTGTACTGTAGTTACAAATGTGCACTCACCAGAGCTGCCTTCTCTGGCTTCAGGGTCGGGGATCCCGCCTTGGGAGGGTATTGGCTCCAGGGTGATAAAAACGTCCTGGCTGCCGGGGAGAATGGATTCACCACTTGCCTGCTGCGCATTCTCCTCCTCCTCCTCTTCCTCATCCACAAAATCCTCCTCCCTGTTGCGTGAGACTCCCCCCTTGCAGGTGTCCACGGACAGTAGTGGGTAGTGGTAGCGTCCCCCCTAGAATGGCATGCAGCTGATCATAGAAGCGGCATGTATTTCCCCCTACCCGGAGTAACCATTTGCCTCCTTTGTCTTTTGGTGGGCTTGCCTGAGCTCCTTGACTTTCATGCGGCACTGCTGTGTGTCCCTGTAGTAGTCTCTCTCCACCATGCCCTGTGCGATTTTGGCTAATATATATATTCGCATTTCTTCTTTTTGATCGGAGTTCGGCCTGCACAGATTCTTCTCCCCATAGAGCAATCAGATCCAGTGTCTTCCTTTCGGTCCATGCTGGAGTTTATTTGCGATTCTGGGAGGACTGCATGGTCACCTGTGCTGCTGAGCTCGCCACACTGACCAAACAGGAAATGAAATTCAGAATTTCCCAGGGCTTTTCCTGTGTACCTGGCTAGTGCATTGGCGTTCAAAGTGCTGTCCAGAGCAGTTACGTTGGAGCACTCTGGGATAGCTCCCAGAGGCCAATAGCGTCGATTTGCATCCGCATTACCCCAAATTCGACCCAGCAAGGTCAATTTTAGCATTACTCTCCTCTCCGGGGAGGAGTACAGAAGTCAATTTTAAGAGCCCTTTAGGTCGACAGAACGGGATTGGATGTGTAGACGCATTCATTTTAAAATCAACCTAACGTGGCTAAATTCGACCTAACCCCGTAGTGTAGACCAGGGTTTAATCATCCCAGCCAGGGCTTTGAAGTTACAATATTCCTAGTCACCAGAAGAAGAAAAAAACCTTACCTATGTGGTTAGGCTTATGGCAACATCAGCTGATAAGAAATGTTCTAAACTCCCTGCCACACACGCAGCATAGAACTATAGGTTAAACATTATAATAGAATGACTGATTACCACTGGAGCCACAATGCTAGTATACGGTGGTTATGCTTTTTGATACCCGTAATTACCACTAATTCATATAATTGGAGGATTAAATTGTTCATTATCGCCCCCGCAATTTCATCATTTTTATCCTCTGATTACTCTGAAGTTACACTTTTGTACATTGTCCTTGTACAAAATCCTTTTATGCTGTAATTGCAGCCACTAAGTATAAATGAACTTTCACTGTTACATGTTGGGAAGAACACATTCTTCTGTCATCAGGAATGTAAACCAAAGGAGTGTGGATCCAAAGGCAGGAGCTCTATCTCATGAGCCAAAGGAGATTGAGGGAGATTTAAGGCCCAGAGAGCAGTTAGGAATCCAATTCCCATTGAGATTACATCTGTAAGTGGCAGAGTTAGTCCAAGTGGTATTTTGGAAAGAGCTCAAGGGAGTCATGCTCAATGGGAGTTGGGCACCTAATTCTTTTAGTCTCCTTTAGAAAATGTCCTGTCTTCCATGGTACTGCCATGATGTTGAGTTGGCTCATTGGGGAAGTCCAAACCAGCACGCAGTCTGAAACTTCATTATCATCATCAATATGGGTTTGCAAATGAATCAGAGAGATCCAATGTGTTTGCTGCATCGAGATCAAATGCTTGGCAAACGTTCCATGAATTAGAATGGTGACAAGGAAAACATGAAACGCAAAGCCAAGCAGAAAGGAGGCCATCATTAAATATTCAAACCTACAACATCATCATTACAGTGGACTAGGAAGTAAATAAAATGACATAGTAAAAACTATCTGATTCTAAACTGATCATCATAATGTAAATGCCAACAGCAGTTTGCTCAAATCAGAGAGGTTTATTTGTGGTGTGGAAATTAGGTTTGTGCCTAATCAAAATAAAATCAATGTATATTCCAAAACAGATTAGTGTAGCAAAACAAAGCCATCATAATTGTTGTTCATTATCTTGATCAGCACCAAGAGGGAATCATCTGTGGTACTTTGCTTAATTCCATGGATGTTAACAATTAATTAAGTCAATATAGTAAAAGCCAGTGATTTGGGAAATATTAGAAAGAACTGCCCTTGATTTAATGTGCCTTTATTTTCTCTGCCCCACTTATCGAAAACTAAATTTGCGATGGTATTTCCTAAAAGCAGCGCCATAGTCTCTGAAGTGAGTGAAAATAACAAGGATATTTGGATACCAGAAGAATGCCAAAGTAAAGGAGAAGAGAGCCATGCCCAATTGTAGCAGATGGCCTCCATCAATTAAAGATTGCCATGATACTGAACATCCTGTGTACCCAGCTTTTGTTTTTGCACTATAAACAGTCAAGCATCTCACACTGTAAACAGTCAAAATTAATGTCTGATGATAATGTGGAACAACGAACCATTGAGGAAGTATATTTCCTTCATCCAGACACATCACTCTTCATTGACATAGTGTACTTTGATAAACTCTCTCTTTTCTGGGGCAGGGCATGTTTGAAATGCATTTGCTGGTGTGCGTCACTGTGCTTAACTGGATGGAATCACTTTTGCTCAAGAGGAGAGGACTTAAGCCTAGATCTTGGTCATTCTTTTTTGGTTGAAGGGAAGAGGCCTGTGTTTTTGGAGCTGAAGTTCTTACTTCAACATGAGCTTGATCATTAGATCAAAACCCACCTAAATTTTGGGGGAATGAGGATCCAGACCCAGAGCAGAATTTCACATCCTGCTGCATAACCAGTTGAGCTTCTGGACCAGAATATTAAATATGAACAGCCCAAGAATTTGGGGAAGTTTAGATTTGGATCCAATTTCAGATTTGAACTTTATGACTTGGTTTTATCTAGAGTGGGAGAGCAAATGGCCCATTGATCTTAACTTTGTTGGTTCTTCCTAAGATTTAGACACAGCTATCAGGGCCCTGGTGGAGGTATTTAGATAGCAGCAGAACCCACAGAACCACCTGAAATTCAGGTCTATTGTGAAAATCAGAAGACGTCCTCATATACCAGGAGCCCTGTTTGTCCCTGGGCTTTCGTGTGTCCCATAGGCTTATTATGGTCTTCAAGAGACTATAATAATGCAGTTCCTTTGCACTTCTCCAGAGAAAAAGTAGGCCATTTATATTCACTGTAGTTCATAACCATTTCCACCATAAACAATCCCTTCTGATTATAGTGGACCTTGTTTCCCATCAAATTTAATAGCAAGAGAAAAATGACACTTGACACTGATTTAAATACCATTTCACTCCCCTCCTTTCTGTTTTCTCTTTTAGCTGTAATCTGCATTTTCCATTAAAGAATCATATTGGTTTCAAGTCTTTGATTGGGAGAAAGGGCAAAACATTCATTAATGGTTCTGATTTTTCAGAGATTCAGAGCACCTTTCTTGGATCTGTGGGGGTTTGGCACCTCCAGAAGTCCTGCCCAATATTGGTTAGCTATCGGCAAGGGAAGTTACAGTGCTCACATGTCTGAAATCAAACAGCTGATAAACTTCATGCATGGAAAAGTCTTATACCAGTTGTAATTAGGGTTTGGGGAATAACTGCCTTCTTCTTCCTGTTTCTTAGCAGAAGGTTATCTAGGAGAATAGCTCCTGTATGGTATATACAGGTGTGTGGTAGACTTTTTCTAATGTAGCTATTTTAATATTTTAGGGTCCAAGACTTCTCAGAATTTGCCTAACCCATTATAGTCGGTGGGAGTTTTACCAATGACTTCAATGGGAGCAGAATTAGGCCAGTGATGAGCACTTCTGAAAATCCATCCTGTAATGTAATGTAATGTATTTAATATTACAGATAGCTTGCAAAGTGCTTTGAGAGCCTTAAGGCTACTGTAACCCACTGATGAGTGGGTGTTATGGGTCCCACTTTGTGCCCAATCCCCAGGGGATATGAGTCTGTTACAGCAGCTACCACTAAGGCCTCTGCTTCTTTAGTTCAAGCTGTAGCAGCTTACCTTTTTCAGCTGTGGAGGTCCCTGGTATGTTAAGCAAGATGGCATCTGTAGCACTACATCAAAATAAATTGATATGCCACGATAATCCATTAAGGACCAAAGGTTTGAACATAGACAGATGAGAGTTTGTAGACTTTCGGCTCATCCTTGCTTTGGGTGCTCAAATACCCTGAAGCACACACAAAACCCTAGCTCTTGCACATGCATTAGGAGATTTGTGCAGCACAGTGGAGTGTGCATAAAAGTGTGAATGTGTTTTTGGACGCACACATTTCTGAATAGCACTTAGCGGTCATGCTGATGGGTGCTCTCCCTAGGTAGACACGCAGACAGATGGATAGATACAGGTCCTGATTTTAATTGTACAATACCGGCTCTAGTGTATTTCAGGAGTAACTCCAGGGGAAGTCAGTAGAATGCTGCTGTAGAAGCAGAATCAGGGCTTCAACAATGGTAGAACTCCTTGGATTCTCCCTGCACTTCATTCTGAAATCTCTGCCCTCAGCCCATTCGCTTTCCCAGTTGCTTATTATCCATCTCACTTTTCTGATTCATGTTTAATCTACACTACAGGGGCAGAGCTGAAAATCGGTGTGGCTTTGTGCTTCAGAAAGCCTGCTGTAACTTCAGGTATGTTCAGCCTTGGCCCTGTAATTAATGGCTTTAATCACCTTGAGCCAGCGCTTTTAGCCAGTTGTGGTTTTGGCCTGGAATCCCAGTGGCTAACCTCTCTCATACGCCACTCGTCAAGTCACTATAATCTTTCAACTTCTTCCCTGGCCTTTCAGGATCTGATAAATCACATCAAGGTCCCATTAACTGTCAGTCTGAGTCGATTTCCCCACAGCAATCAGAGCAGGAGGCAGAGACATTAACGGAAGCAGCAAGCTGAAAGGGGAAATGTGCCTCCATTAAGCACTGTTCTGGCCCGGGCTGCTTAACAAGCACAGCTCGATCGACACCGCTCATATTGCCTTTACTTACCCCCTTGCTTCCCCACCACAGCTGCCTGTGTTGTCTTTGAGAGCAGGCCCTTACAGTCATGTTCATGAACACAATGCTCTGCTGACTGTTTGCATCAGCAGCACAGACTGGGCTGTCTGACAAGGACAGAGCACTTCCCTTCTTTCCAGCTGCACCAGCCAGCCATCTGACCGGCCTCTCTTCGCTCTCCAGTGTATGCTGCCTCTAACCCAAAGCAGTTTTGCTTCTGAGGACAGTGTACTATGGGGCTAGCAGGCAATGCCGCAGCTGCCAGCTCGCACTATTGACCCACCGTTTCAGTGGCCGTGGGGAGTATTATCTTTGTTTTCTCTTAGAGCCATTAAACAGCAGATGGCATCACTCAGTTTCAATATTTATATGGGGCCAAAGACAAAAGCTTGGACAGGAGTAAAGGGGAGAAAGAGAGAGAATTCAAACTAGAGCCAGAGTCAAAATTAGAACCAGGAGAGACTGAGACACTCCTTTGCTTTCCCCACTCTCCAGAACTCAGAACACACTAGGTTCCCCCCAATCCTCCAGAGCTGCCATATCCCTCAGGGGCTTCAGAGTTCAGCTCATCAAGGTACTTTCCTTCTGCCTGAGCAGAAAGCCTCACTCCCTAATGCATAGGGCAGTGCAAAGTTCAGTCAGTAATGGACATGCCCCAGTGTGGAAATGGGCTGATAACAAGCTGTTTGCAAGCACTGGGTTTGTGTTGATTTTTACATAGCTGTGGAGTTTGGGCTGCCCTGGACCATGGTTTGGAACTCAGGGGTGGCTCCCTGATTTAGTGCACTTGAGGAGGGCAGAGAAAGAAGAGGAGGGGATGGAACTGGAACACTGCTGGGGATGTTCTCCAGCTGCATTTCTAGCTCCCAGCCTCACCAGGCATCCACTGGGGAATGGGATTGGGGAGGGGTCCTGTCCCTGAGAGTTTTCCTCAGCGGGTGAGAGAACCTGGCCGCATGCAGTTATTTACAGTGGGTGTCTTCAGCACGGGTCCCAACTCCTTACAACAAGCCCTTACCCTTTGTGGGCCTTCTTGAAAAGTCTCTCTGGCTTACCCTGGGAGTTTGGTACACTTTCCATAGGACCAAGGTGACCTCCTGGCTGGGCATTCCCTCTGTGGATCCAGGAGTCCCTCCTGCTCCTGCCAATCACAGTTTCCTCCCTTTTAAAGGCCTCCTCTCTACCATAAGTGGCCGATTGGTTTGGAGGGTGGGGCTAGCCCTACCCACGGGGCCTCTCTGGCACTTTCTTCATCAGTGTGTGGTCTACGCACCCCAGCACAGGCCCCAATTCCTTACTCCAGGAGACGGTCACGAATGGGAGTGATTCATTGCCTGCAGGGGAAGACTCAGGCCACAGAAGATGAGGAAGGAGAGTGTTAAGGTTAATCAATAAATACCAAACAATAAATCAACAAATTTCCCACCTCCCACCCAAGAGTCCCAATTTATTCTGACCCCCCTTCTTCCTCCCTGGCACCTTCCCAGACAGATGGTACACGGAGGCAGAGTCTGGAGACAAATGCTGTGAACATGGCCAGCTTAAGCCAAACGGGTTCCCTTACTGTGTCTTCACCCCTGGGTGGGGCAGGGTCCTCTCCTAGCTCCCTGGTCTGCAGTCCCGTGGCTGTCTTGGCTGGCTCTCAGTAGCTGGTGCCAAGTCAGTTCTCGGCCACTCTGGATGAAGGTGTCTGTGGAGCTGGCACTGCGTGATGCGTGCACTGGCTCCCCCAGCAGTTCAAAGACTCCCATTGTGGGGAGAGGGAGTTAATGAGACTCCCTGAGCTGTTCTGCATCTCTCATAGCTCCTGAACTCAGAGCTCCAAACTGATCCTAAAATGAGTCTCTGAGTCAGGCTGTCCTTTCCCCCAAGGGGCTGAGCAGCCCTGGCTCAGTTTTGGCCCAGCGAACTGCTTGTCCAGATCACTGCTCATAGCCTTCTCCTTGGCCTCAGCAGGAGTTTCTAGTCCATACTGTCCTCACTCTGGACTCCCAGCATTTGGGGAAATGGCATCAGCAGGCTCTGCTAGCTATTACTGAGGGAGTCCAGAGGGTAAGACCCCCGACAGGCTCAGTCCAGAATTCCAAATGCTGCAGATTCCAAGTGGGGGTTGCACATAGATCGGAAAGTCCCTTGGAGGGGGAGATAGGGTGACCAGATGAAACGGAGAAAATATCGGGACACATGGGGGAAGCAAACAAAAAAAAAATTCGGCCGGAGCAGCCAAAGCTGCAATATCGGGACAAATGGCGTCCCGACCATGCATCAGTCGGGACGCGGGACAAAGACCTAAAAATCGGGACAGTCCCGATTTTATCAGGACATCTGGTCACCCTAGGGGGAGAGGGTGTAAGAAGTTACTTTGCTACACCTGTGTGCTTTTGCTTTACTGCCCCATGGTCCCTGGCTAGCTCAGAAGGGCTGGGGCACTGGTTACAGGGCCTAGGCAGCTGGACTGCAGGACCCACTGTCCAGAAAGGGTGTCAGACACAGGGCCTGCACCTTGGAGTGCACTTGAGAGACCCAGAGCTGGGAACAGTGACTCCCTAGATCCAGGGGGCTTAGAAGCACAAGGGATTCAGTGGGTGGAGCAATGGGCTGGTGCCTGCCCAGAGAGGACTGGACCAGATTGTGACATAACCCAAACCACTTCAACACCTGATCTCCCACTGGAAGAGGAATCATGTTACTAAACATGAGAGCGATTATGCATAAAGATTATGTCTGTGGGTGTGGCTGGGACCCCCGAGGCCATCACAAGTCACTGCCTCTTTGGGATTGGTGTTTTCCACTGTGGTTACAACAGAAAAGCAGGTGGTACACATATGCATGATCCGCATCTGTGTGAGCTTAAAAAGGCAATTGTACTCAATGGCTATCCAGTGTCACTTACCAAGGAAACATGCAAGAAGCTTTGGGGGCCTAAGGAGCTCGGTCTTGGCTTTGCAGTGTGCATATCTATTACACACACATACCCTTGCCCTGTAGCCTTTGTAATCAGGGACTTTATTTCTTTTCACATCATACATTGTATATTTCTGTCTGTGCCTGGCACTCTCCAGTGGATGAGGACCCTGGTCATCTGCTTTCTGAAGGAGATGAGAGACCCCCTGAGATGACGAATCAGAAAGCAGCCCTCTGGGATAGTATGAGGCAAATATGAAGGCCAGCTCCAACTACAGACACAAAGCCAAGCTGAAACATATTTTTGTCAAGAGGCACTTCCCCTTTATAAAGAGCAAATCCCATGGGACGGGCTTCTTATATCTGAAGATATTCAATCATTATAACCAGAAGCATGCTGAACTTTACATGTGAGGGAACAGAAATAATACCTTGCACTTATTCAGCCTCTTTCTTCCTGAAAAGAGCCAAAGCACTTTATAAAATATGTAACGGCACATTGTCAGGACGATAGGAACTGGTGGACCAGATCTGACCACTGGTCCATCTAATCCAGTTCCCTGTCTCTGACAGTGACCAGTACTAGCTTCATCAAAGGTTTCAGAGTAGCAGCCATGTTAGTCTGTATTTGCAAAAAGAAAAGGAGTACTTGTGGCACCTTAGAGACTAACCAATTTATTTGAGCATAAGCTTTCGTGAGCTACAGCTCACTTCATCCTGGTTCTCCAACAATTTTGCCTGCAAGCCTCTGTTCTCTCTGTCCCTGTTAAATGGCTTGGACATGAGGCAAAGAGATTGGGAAGCTTGTAACCCAATTTGCCTGAGGAGTAGAGCTGGTAGCTCTGCTAGTGAGGCTGTTTCTCCACCTCGTGAGCTTCCTGTGGTTCACCTGAGAGGAGCCCTGAAGTAATGAACATTAAGAAATGCATCAAGCCAGGTGCATCTTAGTGGGACTGTGGGATGCTGGAGTGTATGCCTGAGTGCGAGGCATAAAGAAATTTCAGGTGAGCTGCTGGCTGGGAAAGGCTGTGTGAGGAGAGGACCTGCAGAGGCAGGCTGGGCAGCAGGGCCAGAGAGGCAGCACTGGAAAATGGAAATCAGATATGTGCATTGTTCAACAGCATGAATACCTAGATTTGGTATTTCAATGTTATTTTGTACATACCATACTGCAAGCCTTAGTCAGCATGGACATAGAGCATTGTACCCATTCTGAAGGAGTTTGCTCACCGACATATTGTTTTGCAAGGAGAGGCAAAGAAACATCAGACAAAAATTATCTTTCAAAAATAGTGGTTTTTTAAGCATTTGAATGGGCTGAATATTATGTGAAACAATATGAAACTCACCTAGATTTGGTTAGGCGCTTGTCTGTGAGTTACATGTGGCCACTAACACTGAGACTTGGGATTGGAAATTACAAGATTTAAATTCCACTTTAATAGAGATGGGTGGAGAAAAAGATTTTCCATTTCAAGGGAAAATCTGTAATTTAAAAAAAAATCCATTCCATAATGGAATGTAAACAAAGTTTTGTTTTTAAAATTTCCCACAAAATTAAATTCTGATACAGAATAGTTTTGGATTGATCAAAATGTTTTGATTAGATATAAAATGTTAAGAAATTGAAACAAAAAGTCATTTTGAAACATTAAAATTGAAATATTCCATTCTGAAAAATGCTCTATTCTGATTGTTTAAAAATGAAATTTCATTGAAATTGACACATTTCTGTGAAGTGTTTCACTTTTGATGAATTAGTATTTTCCCATGGAAATAGGTGCCATAGGAAAATTTCTAATCAGCTCCACACTTTAGTTGCAATTGCAATTCAATTTAACTCTGGACTTGCACTCAAAGTGTCCATAATATACAATGAATAAAGTCACCACAGAAGGAGTAGATGGTTTTCCTACATGACAGGACAGAGACTTACTAGGATTGTATCAACTGAAAAATAAAATGAGCAAACAGAGTAATGGGAAGATTTCACACAACTCCAGACTTGAAGGCCAGGTGAGATGTCAGTGCTAAAAGACAGGTTTCAGAGTAGCAGCCGTGTTAGTCTGTATCCGCAAAAAGAAAAGGAGGACTTGTGGCACCTTAGAGACTAACAAATTTATTTGAACATAAGCTTTCGTGAGCTACAGCTCACTTCATCGGATGCATTCAGTGGAAAATACAGTGGGGAGATTTATATACATAGAGAACATGAAACAATGGGTGTTACCATACACACTGTAACGAGAATGATCAGGTAAGGTGAGCTATTACCAGCAGGAGTCCCTTTCCCTGTGCTATTGAGGTGGGAGATTGCTCCCTCCCCGCCCCCACTCCTGAATCACCTCTGGGTACTTAGGCAGCCCCCACTGAAGCTGCACTGTCAGATGGAGCTGATCACCCTGCTTGTCGAACTCCATTGCCCGTTGGTGTTTTCCACTCATTAATCCCATTTAATTGTGCAGCCAGCAGAAAGGCTCATTGCAGGTGCAGCCAGGCTGTGTGTATTCGAAGCAGGCCCTTCAGATAAACAGGGCTAGACTGCATTACGACCCTGGCCGCTTGCCCGCAGGGAGATAGCCAGGTAACAAACTTCAGGATCCCTCTCCCTGGCACTCCACTGCTCTAAAGCAGCAAAGCCTGTGAAAGAGACCAGCCACCCCAAGCACTTGGCAGGCTAATTACCTGGCTACCAGCTGTCCACTGTGGCCAGAGACCACCCAGGAGTAGTACCAGGGTACGTCTGCTCTGGAGCTGGAAGGTGTAGTTTCCAGCCCAAGGAGACATACCCACTCTAGCTCCAACCCAGCTATGATACTAAAAACAGAAGTGGAGTTGCGGCAGCGGGAAGGGCTAGAAACCTCGAGTATGATCCTGCCTGAGACCCTAGGCACGTACTCAGGTGGGCTAGCCCCACCGGCTGCTCGCATCGCCACAGCCACTTGCCCATTTTAGAGCATGAGCTGGATCAAAACTAGCCGGGGTATGTCTATTCGAACTGGAGCCTGCACCTTCCAGCTCCAGCGTAGCCATGCCCTCAGATACCGCAGTGCCCTAGGAGCCCAGCTGAACCGCTTTGGAGTTCCACGTCCGTAAGGCTCATGTCAGATACTCACCAGGGACCCCGATTCGCACTAACACTAACGTCCCTTTGCACCATTCTGGCTCTGTCCAGAGGCTTTATGGCACATGTAAAATATTTATTATATTATATTTATTATTTTTCAGGGGTAACTCCACTGATGTCAATGGGCCTAATTCTCTCCTGCCTCCTATGTTATGTCATTATTTGCTACTGAGCACTGTGGGTAATGAGCACTCTGCACTGAATGGTAGGTCTTACAGTTCCCATTGACCTCAGAGGAAGTAGAGTTAGGGCAATGCTCAGCGCCTTTGAAGAGCTCACCCTGAATGTTTTATTACAGCCAGAAAAGCTACCTTTAATGAAGGCTATGGTTGCAAAGTCAAGCACTCAAACCTTAGGAAATGCCAGGATTACGGCTGTCCATGTAGAAAACTTTCATTTTTCTGAAACTATTTTTTGTCCAAAAAAAAAAAAAAGGAGAGAGAGAGAGATGGAAAATCTGACTAGCTCTACTGAAAAAAACCCTGCAATTATATCACATGGAACCATATTGTCCCTCAGCTGGGGTCATCAGCAGGGTTTGGACCATCAGATCCACAACACAGAGCTCTAGCACTTGAGCTAATGAAGTAACTAGTGGCAGTAGAAGGCTGTTATCCTTTATGTCCTTTATGATCAGGCACTAAAGAGGTATGAGACGCATATTTTGCCAGTGGGTTTCCCAGCTATTGGCTGAAGCAAGCAGGGGGAAGTGTGCTGTAATGGTGATGGACCATGTTACAGTTATAGTCCCTGTCCATCCCTCCCAAACCAGTGGTTCTCAAAGCCGTTCATGGAAAGACCCTGGCAGGCTGGACCGGTTTGTTTACCTGCCGTGTCTGCAGGTTCGGCCGACCGCGGCTCCCACTGGCCGCGGTTCACCGCTCCAGGCCAATGGGGGCTGCGGGAAGCGGCACAGGCCAAGGGACGTGCTGGCCACCCTTCCCGAAGCCCCCATTGACCTGGAGCAGCAAACCGCGGCCAGTGGGAGCCGCAATCAGCCAAACCTGTGGATGCGGCAGGTAAACAAACCGGTCTGGCCTGCCAGGGGCTTTCCCTGAACAAGCGGCAGACCGGCTTTGAGAACCACTATCCTAAACCACCTTGTCCTCCTCTGCTCCTATACACCCCAGACCAAATTCCTCCCTTCTGTGCTTCCCTCCACCTAGGGTGACCATATTTCCCGAAAGAGATACCTCCTGGGGCTAGCCCAGGATTCCCCTCCCCCACACACATGGAGCTGACCCAAGCCCTGCACCACTCCCCCTTCCCTATGCACAGGGCTTGCACCAGCTGCTGACCCGAGGGCCCCCTCCCTCCTGCCCATGTGGGGCAAACCTGCGCCACTCCCCCGCCTCGGCCTGCGCTGCTGACCCTGCTCTCGCTGCTCGCCGAAGCCATCACCCCCACCCCCCAACACACATTCCTCCGTGCCCTACTAGGGGTCACACCCCATGTTTTTGGCAAAACTGGGCCTTTGTCCTGTTTGCTCTTGCTAACTGATCATCAGTTGGCAAGAGCCAACGGGACAAAAGTCAGGACAGCCGGGACAGGGCTTAAAAAGGGACTGTCCCAGTCAATACGGGACATATAGTTACCCTGCCTCCACCCCTCTGCACTACAGTCAGGCTGCCCGCTCCATGCTGTCTAGGCAGCCGGAGCATTGACAGCACAGGGGGGTGCCTGCCAGTGACATGCTGCAAACATGTTAACACAGGGCTCTCACAAAATGTTCTCCCCTTCACCCTGTGCAAACCCCATTATCCCCACAGCCTGCGGAGAAGAGCAGCGATTGACTTGGGAGCCTTCATAGTTTCGCCCTAGAAATCAAAACCACTTTCTCATCATAACAATAACCAATGGCAATGTTGTGCTTGTAGGAGTGGCCATGAGCAAGGGCGGGGTGTCAGCGGCATAGCCCCAGGAACAGCTCCAGGAAGCAGTGGGCCTCAGAGACACACCAACAGATGCAATACTGGACCTTTCCTTGCAAGGAGCATTGGCTAGGAGGGGCTGGCGGCCCAAGGAACTCCCAATGTCTGTTTCTCTCTAGGAGACATCTCTCTCCTGCACCCAGATCATTATTGCTATTAGACACTAATAATGAAGAAATAAACACAGGGGAGGTAGATGGGTTTTGTGTTTTATGGGCAATGCCATTTCAATTGATCTGTTCCGAGCATTTTGAGAAAATGGACACCCCTTTCACTGATGAATCCACAGGCTCAAATCATCTCTCAACATTCCATTCAGCATTATAATGCTTCCTATCGATTTTATACAGCAAACTTAATACACAGGCATGATTGCTGTTCAGTGGATGAAAAACAGGAGGGATTGTGAATACATGTAGAGCCCAATCTGCAGTGGTGCTGAGCACCTGCATCTCCCATTGATTTCCAGTGGAGTTGTGATAACTTAGCACCTCTGAAAATGCACTTCAAAGCATCTCAAGTTGGATGCCTAAAATTTAAGGCACCAGAATTAGTAACCACTGTTGAAAATGTTGGTCAAAGTCTGTTGGCATAGAAATGTGCCTTTAAGTCACAAGGCTCATCCACCAAGCTCCGACATCAACATCCTCAACCAGATTTTGCTCTCATTTACTTGGGTCCCATCGAAATTAAGGTTAACTGTGTGACCGCAAGAGGAATTTGACCCATAGAATCTCTTTAAACTCAAGAGACGCACTGCCTTTCTACAGTGCCTACAAATGCATGTGACCATTTCTCAAGTCAGTAAGAAGGGGACGACATATATACTGTACTTACAGCCGACAGATATTGTAAGTAAACTTTGCTAGAAGTTAGGAATGTTTATCCTGCAACAAGGAGTGTAGTATTTTGCTCAGTCAGACTGAAAGACCCGCAAAGCTTTCTTACCCATTCTGGGCAAAATCCATCCTCACTCAACAGTCACTGGGAGCTTTGCCAGCATAAGTCTTGAGGAAGGATGGCAGGTTTTGCCTATCTATGTACAGGAGCCAACACAGAAGGGCAGCCACCTCTGAAAGTGAATGCAACAACTCCTGAGCAGTGTACAGCAACACTATACAGCAGTTTAGTGGAGCTGGAGCGTTAAAATTTACCAGGGATCAGGACTTTGGTTTTATCTCCCCTTGAAAGACAGCATCCCAGCAGCAAGCTGCCTGGGAACTAACAAAGTACATCAAGTCCAATACACAATATCCTTATGCTGCCCTGCAGACTGGCAGCTGTTAGAATGCTGTACTATATAAAGCTATATCTCTTGGAATAGCCAAAGTGCCTGAGATTTTTTGCCCTTTGCCCCTTTTTACTTTAATTTTTTCAGGCGAGCAAATCTGTATGGCTGTGCGACTCCCTGGGAAATCTTGCTGTGCACAGAGCAGTGCTGAACAATGCAAAGCATCCAGGAAATAATTCTTTGGCAAACCAAGTTGTATCAAGTTTCTGATCCCACAGAAAGGCGCTTTAAAGAGACACTACAGCATAGGAACTCTGAAACTAGCACCACTCCCTACTGCACACATAACAACCTGACGGCCCAAGGCACAAACAGCCATTTCCCCTAATAGGCAAACTTCTGTCAGATTCATCTCTTCTGCCATTCTTCCCCTTGCAATGTTTCCAAGGGCTCTTGGCTGAGAGAGGCAAGAGTCAGATTCCAAAACGTTCAGGGCTGTTGCCCAAATAATAATGCTGAGAAAAAGGCTCAAAATAGACTCCAGTAGCACGGTCAGTGAATATCACTGTATGAATTTATCGGCAACTACAAAATGGTAACGTAACATGCTCTTCATCCTTTTAAATTAATTTGAAAACAGGACACATTTTCCTGCCACAGGTTTGAGCAGTGCGTTACTAAAGGGTTTTTCTTCCCACTTGCCCCGTCGCTTCCCCACGCAGGTTTATAATTACAGATGGGAATTTGACAAGTCAGGTTCCGAATAATGGCAAAGTAAAACTCCCCGATGGGAATCAGGGGAAGTTGAAATGGTTTTGCAATGCATATTTATTAAGGATATTGGTGACTTTCAATCACCGAAGTTATATTCTGGAGTTTATCTGCTCAGAAACTTTATCTCTAATGAAAAAAAGAATTAAAAAAAAAAAGGAAAACAGAACAAACCCTGCCGCTGTCAGTGGAGAAATGCTCACCTGCTTCTCATGCAGAAAAGACACTCTGCAGACTTGGCAGAAGTTACATTAATATATTATCAAGTGCAAAAATCTGAGTAACAGAAGTAGTGAGGAGCGGCATTTCGATTCCACTTAATTGAGGCGAGAGAAGCAGTTTTAGGATGAACCAGCAAATATGTGTTTTATTGACAGGGATAAGATATAAACACCCTCAGTTACCCACCTCATTATAAGTGCCAAGCCACCTCATCTCACTTCCTTCTCACTACCAAACAGAGAGATTTACCCCTATGCATAGAACTAGCTCAAGACATATGTGACACTAAAATCCCATTTAAGCTCTCAGGGAATCAATGGACTTTGGCCCAAATTTTCGGAAGAGATCACTAACTCTGGTGCCTTAGGTTTTGGTTGCCCAACTCGAGACCCCATGGGAGTCATTTTCAGAAGCGCTGAGTCACCATAAGGTCACTGGAAATCAGCGGGAGCTGCAAGTGCTCAGCAGCTCCGGACTTGGATGTGTTTGCGAGGCTTCTCCCTGTTGTTTTTCCATCATGTGAACTACAGTAATGGCTCTGACGTGAGTTTCCTGCATCGAGCCAATCCGAGGCGTTCTAAGCTGAATAGAGTGTTGAGGGGCAATTCGAGCCCTTGGATTTGTTAATGGATGGGCCCAGCCAGGAGTAGAACCCAGGTCCTGTCCCTTCTCTACGCAACCATTATCCTTCTCACAGTCCCATATGTCCTAGAGAAGATGCCAAGTGGAGACAGATGAGCAGACTCCCACTCCACACTGAATGTGAGAAGACACTACAGACCAGGGCTCTTCTTCTCTCTACTGCAGCTCCTCAAAACATTTCCAGTTCCCCCAGCTTTCTCCCCTCCTCTTGCACACTGCAAATCCGTTGCCCATAAGGCTCCAGCTCAATACTGGCTCACTCCCTGGCAGATGCTCCAATATCTGCTGGCTCCCCAAGATCCCTCTCCAACACAGTTCTCCCCTGGCCCAACCAAACTCCAACACATTGGCCCCTGGCACTTTAAGGTCCACTGGTTGGCCCAGCTGCCTGCCAAGATCTGGGAATCTCCCCTTTAAGTCTCATATAGTCCAATTCGCATAATACAGCTTGGGACAGGTGGAACCCCTGAGTGTACAAACCTTCAGGATTTCAAGGGGAGGCTGTTGCTCCACAGCCAGCCCTGAGGAACTCTGAGCTCTGGGGACCTATAACCCAGTCCCTGGGTGCACAGTCAGCAGGGGGAGTTTGGTATTGGCAGCAGAGTTGGTAGACATCTCAGAACTGGAAATGGCCCCACATCCAGTGGATTCAGCCACCCCCAGCAGAAATATGGCTGGGCGAGGATGTATCGCTTATGGAAGTAGTAGGGATACAAATCATCTCCCTTCTGTTATGCTCCCAAGTCTCTGTGCCCTGCAGGCTGATTGTGGGAAGGAGCGAGGATTCATACATTGGAAACACTTCTCCTATTTCCTCCGAATGCAATTTTTATTTCTGCATTTTATACTCCCTAACAGAAATGGAGATTAACACAATGCATAACCCAGAAACATCCCCTTCTAACCACAGAGGTGCGTGGAAGAATGCTGCACTTCGGCATTTTGATTAAGGGAAACGACCTGCATACTTAATATTTACACTTTGGATAGTTTCATACACAAATTAGTACTTGAGCAAATCCTCCCCATTTCACACCACTGACTCTCTCGGAGATAAACCCCCAAATCAGGCCCTTTCAGGTGCTCAGTGTAACACCTGAAAATTGAGGCACCTGAAATAACTACTTGCTTTTAAAAATCTTGGACCAGGATTTTTTAATCAGGGACCAGCAGAATGTTCTGAAGGAGCTCATGGGGCCTGGGACCCATCAGTGTGACCTTGTTATCTATTTGCCTCTGTAAATTAGTTCTAAACACACCTTCCCTTGTCAGTTTTGCTTTTTTCATTTCAGAAGCCGATAGCATCCTCTGCCTCCAGAGCCCAGCTAGCTAGGAAAAGCCTGGCTTTAACCCTGTTTGGAACTGATCATTTGCATCCCATCAAACAAGCAAAGCTTTGCCAAGTCCACTTTTTGTTTTGGGTTCTTCCCAGTGTGTAAGTCTGTCAGAGGATTTTCTGCCTTTTCACCAGATTTGAACATGCCTTTTAGGGTACAAATGTGTAAATACCTTTCTGGACTTATAGAATAATCAGATGTCCTGGTTAAATCCAATGATTAAAACTATCAGCTTCTCAGTCAAAATTCTCAGGTAAAGATTTATGGGCAGTTTTTTTGGAAATCAGATGTAAGACATATAATTCAACCTCAAGGAATGCAGATATCCAAGTTCGATGTACAGTCTGCAGACTAACCACAGAAGACCGAGTGACTAAATAAACTCTTTTTTTCCTTCCTACAAGCGATACCCTGAGTTTGTATTTTGCATTCAAAAAACCCAACAACATCAACAAAATAAAAAGCTCCTCTTCACTTTCAGTCCCTACCATCTCTCCCAGCCTCTGGTTTTCTTGGCATCCCAGAATGCCTCGCTCTTCGGCTGTCAACTGGGAGAGAACTAGCTGTGCCGGATTGTTAATTTGCTGCCTCTTGGTGCAATCACGTCAACACTGGCATCCCTCGTGAGTTGGGCCATCACACTATTTACAGTATGCTTCTCATTTTAACAGCAGGAATGAGCGCGGCGCTCGATTTTTAAAAGTAGCCCGCCTGACACGTGGAGAAGCCGTGTTACATTCTCGTGGGTCACAAGGAACATCATCATGAGGGGTGTTCGGCGCCGAGCAATAATGCGCAAAGCTGCAGCATGTTCATGAGGGCATCTAAGGCCTGTGCGAACAGGACTGCGAAATACACGACTTACCAGCCCCCCCGTTCCCCTAGGGATTCCATCAATGTAGCTGCTGTAGCACGGGGAACGGCAGCGGAGGCGTGGCTTAGGGGTGCCACGTACAAATCCACTGAAACTGGTTGGTAGCTACTCGGCACGGCTCAGCCGTGGCTCTGCTGCTGGTACCGTGGCTACACTGCTCTTTATACTGCAGTTAGCGTGAGTACGGATATGAGAGCAGGGGAATCACCCCCGTAGCTCACGTAGTGCGGACATAGCCACAGATACAGACATGGACACATCCTCACAGCGCTCTGATTCTCACCTGAGTAACCTTGTTGTTTTGTTTTTTGACATTACAGGATGCAAAAATATGAAGAGCCGCCTTCACCCTAAACTTGGTGCTCATCGCTGAATGTCTCTCATCTCCCTTGTGTACACTTCCTTGACCACAGGCGCCGACTTTCAGCTTTCCCCAGGGGTGCTCCACCCCTGCTCTGCCCTGAGGTCCTTCCCCCACTCCTCCCCCTCCCCCGAGGCTCCGCCACCTCCTCTGAGCATGCCCCACCTGCAGCCAAACAGCTGATCAGCGGCGGGCAGGAGGTGCTGGGGGGCAGTGGGAGGAGCTGATCGGCAGGGCCCACCGAACAGCTGATTGGCAGGCGGCTGCTGGTGGGTGCTGAGCACCCACTATTTTTTTCCGTGGGTCCCCCAGCCCCGGAGCACCCACGGAGTCGGCGCCTATGTCACCAACAACTGATTGACATCACTGCAAACAGAACCAGATCCAAAGGACCAGTTTGCTGGGTTGTTAAAATAGAATTCCAGAAAGAAAACTAAAAGCAGATACAAGACAAACCTGCCATCATGCACCGTATGTACCACATTGGCCCCATGTCTGGAGGTCACGAAGCAAGGGAGAGAGAGAAGCTAGCCTCCCATAGAATGGGCAACAGGCAGCGCACCCCGTGTGATTTTTGGAAAATAGGTGCACACAGCTATGCATATGAGTACCCGAGAGGAGAATAATACCCCTAGCTCATAGTGTAGATGTAGTTTAGTGTGTGTGTGAAATCGCCCAGAAAGGAACATAAAACATTTTGGAATACATTTCTATGAAAAATGTATCAAGGTGGGATTTTCAACACGCTTTGTCATTGGCGTAACTCTGCTCCATTGACTTGCACGGGAGCAAAAGTAAACTAACACCAAGTGATTTTGAAAATCTCACCAGGGCAGTTTGGTTCAGCTCTTGTAAAATCAAATAATGACATAACCCCAATTCTTGCACGTGGTCCTACGCTCCTGTCATCTGATGCATCTGTCCCCTTTAAACACCAGTGTGCTGAGCACTTTGAAAATCTGGCCCGGCGTGACTTGCTGGAAGACACAAGGAAGTCTACGGAAGAGCAACCACAGCCCCTGGAGCAGGAGCGTTGCAGTGTTACACAACAGCGGCACTCTACAGTGGGTTTCAATGGCAGCCCCAGACAAAGCCCATTACAGTAATCAAAGGGGTCAGGAAAGCATAGGGTCACTGCTTCCTAATGAGAGGATGCAACCTTTGAATTGATAAAGCCACCTTTGTCCACCAGAAACTACAGCAGAGCGACAGCCCCTGATTCTCAATGGCATTCTGATGAGAACAGAGACAATCAATAGGCGCCCAGTGAATGTAACCCTAACCTAAAGGAAACCCTCACACTGATTAGCAAATTAACATTCTCAACAGCAGTGTGGAGGCAGGACAGTGCTTCCTACAAAGCAGAGCAGCAACGACACGCAAGAGGGCATTTACCAATAGTTATTGCAAAGTCATACCCAACTGTGATTGGCGGCAGAACACTTCCCGGTCACCAGAAAACAAGGAGTTAACAGTATCCACCTCCATTTGTACAGGCACTCAGGGAAGAGTCATGTGAATGGCTGCTTGGAAGCAGAGTGAGAGAGAATAGCTTTGGGGAGGTTTGCCTCGCACCCAGGAGTACGCTGAACTCCAGGTTGAGGGGCTTTTTGTTGCCTGTGTAGTTTGCTTGTTATGAACATGGACCCTCAAGGAAAAGCCCTTGCCGACTTCGACTATTTTCCTGCTGAGTCATTCCACCAGCACACACTGAATTAATTTCCCCCTATACTCAGGAAAAAGCTGATGTGTCTTAGAGACCACTAAGTATTAATTGTTAGTAAATGCTGAATTATTCCCACTACCAGCATGGCAGCTGGTCCCAATAAACTGTACAAGAGGGGGCAGGGGGAAATGATCGCCTGTTGCACGAATTAGAAAGCTGACCTGTTAATAAAGAAAACCGAGAGATTTGCAAGATTAATAATAATGGGCAAATTGATTCGGAGAAGACAAGACCTAGCCTGTAAATGGGTGGACTCTGGAACCTGCTGTTAACTCTGCTCAGTAATAAAATGGCGATTGTCCAAACTCATCCATTCCAAGGGTTTTGTCTTTATTTTAAATAGAGATGAATGAAAAATCAGATTTTCTAGCCCCAGAGAAATTCCAGTATTTCAACTTTTTTTCATTGCAAATTGAGACGAGAAGTTGAAATATTAAAATGCTTCAGAAAAAGAAAAGTTCAGGAAAAAATAATTTGGAAATTTTATTTTGGCATTTTTGCTCAAAATGAAAATTCTCAATATTTCTCAGTTGTTTCAGATTTGTTGAACTGACCCAAAAAGTTTCATTTTGAGTCAATTTGATATTAAATTGCATTTCCCCAGGAGTCACATTGAGTCATGGGAGCTGTTGTTCACGCTTCTCATGCCCCCATTTTTGCCCAGCCCATAGAAGAGAATGGGAGTAATGGGACAGGAGAACGACAGTTCCCATGAAGCAATGTGGCACCATAGGGAAATGCAGTTTAATGTTGAACTATCTCAAAATGAAACATTTCAGCCAGTTCAACAAACCAATATTGGTGTCAAACGAACCTGAAACCAAATAGTTCATTTTGATCTTCCCAACAGAGAACTGGAAAATTTCCACATAATCAAAATTTACCCCTCAAATTTTTTGACTACCTGGGAACTGTATTTTCTATCAAAAAACCATCTTGATGGAAGATTCCCAACCTGCTGCAATTTTAAATTCAAGTACCAAAGCTGTAGGGCAAGACTGTATTCACAGACACAAGCCTGAGCTCTGCCAACTAGCTGATCCCAGGATTTCTCCATTCAGGATATTCTGTTCTTTCCCACTCCCAGCCCTATCTTAGCTCAGAACGGCTCTCAGACTTTTGTGCTCAGAAGTGGAGCTAATGGGACCCACCTGTCCTGGCTGCCAAGGTGAGTCAATGGTATAGCTCTGCAACGCCATAGAGTGCCCTCTGCAGCTTGACAGTGAGTTACTCAGCCCAACCCAAATCTGAATCTTTATGTTTTAAAGTTAAGCACTGGACAAAGTAGACCCCTGCCTCCCCTCCCTCACCTTTGAGACTTTGAGGAGAGTCCAATAAGTCTGGCACCCACCTGTCTGTGACACATTGATGTTTGGCTCGGATTTCTTCACTTGTTCTCTCCCCAGAATGCCTGGCACACCCACAACTGTAAAGCCCCAGAACCATTCAGTCCTTATGCAAACCAGGTGTGCAATGCACTATGGGCCATCAAGTACCCAGGGAAGTAGTATGAGATCTGAATGCAGCAAATGCCACACACCCTGCGAAGAGGGGGTCAGGGCTGCTGGCCCCCATCACCTTACCTGCTTCCAGTGATGGGGTCGGGAGATGACTGTGTGTCTTCTCCAGCTGTCTCCCTGTGATAGATCATTGCAGGTAGGAGAATCCTGTGTATGTTATGGGAAGAAAAAAGATGAAATGGGATGTGTTATGACTGAGAGTAGATGGTGGTGTCCTATAGAAGCAGTTGTTGGCTGGAGCCTTAAAGGAGACGCTTTCAGAGTGATTTGATTGATCAATCTGCGTGATGCCAGGTTCCTTCATGTGGTGTTCCCAGAAGTTACAAGAACAAATGCAATCAGGCTTCTAAGCTTGTCCGTGCCTGGACCTCCACCTGTACCCCTGAAACCTCACTAGGGAACAAGCATCTCTGCTGTTGGGCATTGTGTCCTAGTGCAGGGACAGAGCACAAGCCGAGCATGCTGGGACTGTAGTGAGGACTGGAATGTTGATACAGTGCTCCCTGTGCTCTCTTGCTGCTATCCACTTGAAAATCTCAGAATGTGCATCTCTTGTGTCTGCCCAGGTGACACACAATGGATGTTTTCAAGCAGAGAGAGAGAGAGAGAGAGAGAGAGAGGTTAGTGGCATGGAAAAACTTCCTTATGGTAAGAGAATAAAAACACTGGGGATGTTTGCTTTAGAGCAGAGGTGGATAAGAAGGGACATGATAAAGGTATGCAAAACACTGAATGATACAGAGAAGGGAGCTTCTATTCACACTTTCTCATAGTGCTAGAGCAAGGAACCATTCTATGAAACTAGAAATGTATACATTTAAATCTGATAGAAGGTTACACTTTTTCACA
Source organism: Natator depressus (assembly GCF_965152275.1). NCBI lineage: Eukaryota > Metazoa > Chordata > Testudines > Cheloniidae > Natator > Natator depressus. The sequence goes on from NC_134246.1 coordinate 27,482,431, forward strand.
TGCCGCCATAAGCCTGTGGAACTCCTTGCCACCAGGTATCATGGAGGCCAACAATTTTAGCAGGAGTCAAAAAGGGAGTAGGTATTTAGAAAGGTTAACAGGAATATCAAGCATTATAATGCTAAGGATTAAAAAGTAACCACAAATTTTGGAAAGGATATAAACCTTAAAGGAATAAGCCAACCTCTAACTAATGGAGGTTGAGACGAAATTTCCCTAGAGCAAGTTATCTCATAACTGTCTTCTGCAGGGTCTCTTGCACCTTCATCTTAACAGCTGGTACTGGCTATTGTCAGAGCAGGACACTGGGCTCCAGGGACCTCTGTTGTGACACAGTTTAGCAAATCCAATCAGTGGCCAGAATTTTAATATCAAATTCCAACTGGACTAGTAACAACAATGGTTAACTTTGATGTTGCCATCCCTTGTCTGCGCACCTGCGCTTCCTGATTTGAAAGGAAATGAACAATACCACAAGGGAGGTCCAGGGAAAAAAGAGAAAGCATAGGAAATTGCAAGCTAAGCCCCAGCCTCACAAGACTGCTACCTCAATTCCTAGCCTACAGTGCTGGGAGATCTGTGCAGAGCTCAGACTTTTTGCTTCCACCAAATCCACGCCTGGACTAGATCATTGTCTGCAAAATCCAAGGTTCCCCTGGGCTTCAGGACATGAGCCATGGTTTACTGATCTCGGCTGCTCTTCAGAGCTTCTTACAGACAAAGCACAACTGCCATATCTCATTAGCAATAAGACATGCAGCAGGCCGGCAGAGCTGTGAAAAACAGAACATGCTAAGAGGCCAGTGGTACATGCTGAGGCTCCAGTTTTTATCTGCCATAGTCTCTACTGGCCTCTCTGAGTCCCTGATTCCGCACCCATCTAGTCCCTCTTCAAATCTGACCCCATTCTCCAGTTTCATGCATCATATCACAGAGAGTTTCAAAGCACTCCAACTTCTGGAGGCACATCCAAAGCACACACTTTTGGAAGCCTCCCCCCCACACACACACACACAAATTGCGGGGCGGGGGGGGGGGGGGACGACTGAGTTAAGCCACACAGAGTTGGCTTAACTCAGCTCCCACTGAAGTTGATGGGAGTTTTACTCTGGACCTTAGGGCAGATGGTGGGAGAGAGAGGCGGTGTTAGACCAATGATGAATGCTTTTGAAAATCCCATCTTGTATCGTCTGTCACTACAACCATTCCCTCCTACCCAGCGTGGAGGAGAAAACTTACTCCAGCCTCTCCAGTGCTGCAAGATAAGTGTGTTCTCCATTCTGCCCAGAACCAGCATTTTGTTCTTTGCTCTTTTTTATTTATTTATTTTAGAAGCCCCAGTTGATAAATTAGTACACAGCCTCATTAACTGCAATGCTTTGTCAGTTTTCCCAAAGCAATCAGAGTGTTAGTTAGACCCAAGGAGCAAATGGAAAGCTAAAAGGGAAGCCAAGCACAGCCCTATTAATCCTGTGGTATGGATCGACATTTGTCAACTGTATTGAAGTTTGTTCTGCTGAATAGAGCCCAAGAGACTACTCAATTACTTTATCTCTTAGCAATTAGGAACCTGCTCCTTCAGGTCAATCAGTTAGCACAGAGGGGGAAAATTTGGATACAAGATTTAACCATAGAAATCCACAGCCTTTTGTTCTGAGGTTCTTTAAACTAAAGGGAACAGAGGGTTTTCTTTAAAATGTCCTTTATTTGGATAAGTAAAAGTAAGTGGTTAATTTAAATCAAGGGCCTAGTGGGATTCTCCAATGTGCTAGTCTGTTGTGCTACACTTGATCCCATAAAGGAAGGCTTCCAACGTTGCTATCTGGCAAAGGGGCGGGGGGGGGGGGGAGTTGGCATATTTTGGTCACCCTGTCTCAAAAGAAAGACACAGCTGAAGTCCAGAGACAGCCAAGAAGACGTATTACAGACATGGAGAAACTGCCATATGAAGAGAGATTGAAAAAAACTGGAACTATGTACCATAGATTAATAAAGGGGGGAACATGGTAAGGTATGCAAAATAATGAAGGGTTTAGAGACGGTAGATCAGATGCTGCCATTTATTCTTTCTTAGGCTATGTCTACACCACAAAGCCTAGGCCAGGATAGCCCCCTACATGCAGTGTACACTGGCAGAAGGACTTTTTCTGCCAGTGTAGGAACATTACTTCCCCAAATTACATTGGCTATGCAGACAGAAGAGGTAGTACACTTCTAAGCTCCGCCCACGTGAGTCACCAAAATGAGGTGTCACTCAATGTCAGCATAAGCCCTCACAGAGCTAGAACCGAGGCCTATAGAGAGCCCGGACTACCAACACTTCCACATTAGCACCAGGAGGTCAGGCTAGATTTCTGTAGGGGGACCATCTGAAGCTAGACTCTGAGGAAGTACTGCCCAGCAGGACCTGAGTGGTGGCTCCCTGAAACCAATTGACGGGCCCATGCTGGTATATAAACCAGCAAAACATTACAGGGAGCTGTTTGAGCGATGATGCAGACTGCCTGTTTGCTTCTGCGCCAGACTTTGCCTTACTGTGAACCTCAGACTCTTGTTCCTGATGCCGGTTCATCCCTGACTCTGCTGCTTGTCTCCTGCCTGCAACTTGGTGCCTGAGTCTGACTTCCTGGTATCCTAAGCTGGCTCGACCCCGACTCTGCTACTTGCCGCCCACCTACAACTTGGTGCCTGACCTGACTCCACCCAGACTCTATCCAGGTCTGCTGGGTGACTGATCAGTGCACAGAGGCTGCCCAGGGCAGTAGGTTTTGCAGATGTTCAAGATCTGATTGTCTATTTTCTGAGCTCTACTGAAAACTTGGTATAAAGAAAGCTTGGCTCTCCATTGTCTGGGCTGGAATATGCCCACTGGGCCTGACTCCTTGATTGTGGATAAGTATTAATGTTGGTATCTCCCAGACACATACACCCCTTTGTGACACCAAACTCAGATGTCAGTCACAGTAAACTGTGCAGATCTGTGACTCTCCCTCTCCTTTCTGCATGAGGAATGAAATAGTTAATTATCCTGACATGTAAATTATCATCACTGGGCATCTGAATTAACCCTTCACTGAGATGAATAGTGCAGTTCACACCTCTCCAAGCTATTGTTCCAGGCTCTCTGCAGATTCAGGTAGACATCTGTAGTCACAACTGAGTTACCACAACCAGAACAGCTAGAGAGACTTCCTTTTTTTAAAAAATGAAAGCTGATTAGTAGTTTCAGAGAGGGCAGGGAACCTCTCCTCCCACCCCCACCCCCCTCCACAACATTAAATGCCACTAGAGCCATCTTCAATGTCTCTTTGTTGTAAACTGCCAAGGTGCTAAAACATGATGGCTGGGGTACCCAGTTTCAATAGGATTTGGGCATCTAATTCCCTAAAGATGCTTTTATAATCCCAGCTGAAAATATCATTGAGAGCCCACAATGAAGCTTCTTCCCTGCTCATGTGCAGCATGCAGTCTCTGCGGGGTCTGCCTCCTAATTCTGGAATGGACCACTCTGTTCACTGGTTGCAGAAACTATGACCTGGAAGAAAACATAAAACCATCACTGATAGGTTGCAGATGACCCAAATTGGGGAAGTGGTAAATAATGAGGAGGACAGGTCACTGATTCAGTGCAATTTGTGTCACTTGGTAAGATGGGTACAAGCACAGAATGTGCATTTAATACAGCTAAATGTAAATGTAGGCCATATTTACAGCAGGGGGGACTCTATCCTGGGAAGCCGTGACTCTGGAAAAGGTTTGGAGGTCCCTCGTGGTGGATAATCAGCTGAACATGAGATCTCAGTGCAATGCTGTGGCCAAAAGAATTAATACAATCACTGGATGCACAAACAGAGAAATCTCTAGAAGGAGTAAGAGGTTATTTTACCTCTGTATTTGCCGCTGGTGTAACCTCCAGTGGAATATGGTGTCCAGTTTGGTGCTCACAATTCAAGACGGATGTTGATAAATTGGAGAGGGTTCAGAGAAGAGCCACGAGAATGATTAAGGGATTAGAAAACCTGCCTTACAGTGACAGATTCAAGGAGTTCAATCTATTTAGCTTAACAAAGAGAAGGTTAAGGGGTGACTTGATCACAGCCTAGAAGTATCTACATGGGGAACCAATATTAAATAATGGGCTCTTCAATCTAGCAGAGGAAAGTATAACATGATCCAAGGCTTGGAGGTTGAAGCTAGATAAATTCAGGCTGGAAATAAGGTGAATATTTTCAACAGAGGAGTAATTAACCATTGGAGCAACTTACCCATGGTGGTGGTGGATTCTCCATCACTAACAATTTAAAATAAAGATTGGATGTTTTTCTAAAAGATCTGCTCTAGGAATTGTTTCAGGGAACTTCTATGGCCTGTGTTATGCAGGGGATCAGACTAGGTCAGTGGTCTCCAAACTTTTTATGTCACTCCCCACCTTATCCGTAATGTAATCTGTCCTTGCCCCAGTCCCCGCAGGAGCTGGGCCGAGAGCAGGGCTGGGAGGTGAGGCCAGGGCTGGAGCTGTGGCTGTGGTGGCGGCCAGGAGCAGGGCCAGAGCTGGAAGCAGGAGCTGAGGCCGGGAGTCGGACTGGGAGCGGGACTGGATCCAAGCCATGGTCAGGGCTGGGAGTCAAAGCCATGGCCTCGGCTTGGGGCGGGGAGGCTGGGGCCAGAGCAGGAGTGGAGCTGGGGGCAGAACAGGGCTGGGTTGCGCTCCCTCCCCGCACCCTGTGGTGAGTGGCCCAGGCCCTGCTGTGCCCCTGAACATGATGAGGTCAAAGATGAAAAACTTGGCTCATGCTGTTACCCTACCAGTAATGAACACTTTACAAATGCAAAGTCAGTGCCACTTAACCCTTTCCTGGTTCTCCCCCTAGCTTGCCATGTTATGCTGGAGAAATCACTTAACCACTGTACACTTTGGGTTTCCTGTCTGAAACCAGATAGGCAAGCAGGGGGGTTTCAATCTCAGGGAAGTGTTGTGAGTCATGAATTATTAATGCTGGTAAAGTGCTTTGAGATCTCCTGTTGCTAGGAGCAAAAGAAAGGCAAAGCGTTGCAGAGCTCCTTTTGCATTTAGTGGGGGAGTGCTTATGGGGTTAAACTGTGAAATATAACACCACATTTGATTTGCCATTTCTTTGGGGGGAGAAATAAGCTGCCGTATTTACTCAGTGTTTTTTGCCTTAGCTATAAAAAGGCCAGTAAAGAAAATGCTTTCTGATTACTGTAAAGCAGGGTGGCTAAGATCTCAGCAGCAATGGGCAGTATATGTATCCTATAATGGCAGTAAGAATAGCTGATGTGTACATAAACTTCCCTTAAAGTCAAGGTAAGCCTCGACAAAGGAATTCTATCTCCCTGCAAACACATTGAGAAGGCAATACAGCCTCATAAAGTCCTTCATCTTATGCAATGTCTATTGGCTTCTTATTGTATTGATTATATTGCAGAGATAAAATATAAATTCGGTATACTCAGCAAAGACAGCTTTACTGCTCTATTGTGCTGATTATTACAGAAGGTATGAATTGGGTCATAATTCTGAAGAGTCATCAGAAATCCATACACAACTCAAAGTTATTCATTTGAAATAGTGTTTATGAGATCTTCAAGAGAAGATCAATATATTAGTGTGTGCACGTCTCTCTCTCTCTCTCTATATATATATATTTAAATACACAACTAGATAATCCCCACTTCTGTTTTTCACTGATTCCCCAAGAGGGTGTTCCTCTTCGCCTTCCCCCATGCCCCCAGACATTGCAGGAGAAGCACTGGAGTTTTTTTTTGTTTTGTCTCTTCCCCTCCAGTCTATATAAGTGACAATGCAAGGCAAACCCATGATTCTTTCATGAGAGGAAGGTGGAATTGGAGGGGAGAGATCCCTGTTTTTTACACAGAGAGTTTCAGCAGCTGGGAGTGGGCTGGGGACAAACTTCCCCCTCAGATATACTGGGATGTAGGGTACCTGAAATGGAATTCATTGAATTCCATCCATTGCCCATAACACTATGCCCTTTTCTTGCTTATTCCCTCCTTCAAGTTCTTTGCCACCTACTTCTCTCCCTCCACATCTGCCTAATTATTTCCACCTCCAAACCATTTGGCTTGCCTGCTTTTCATACACTGTTTTCTCTTTATCACTCTCGCACCATTCTTTAAGAGGCAGCATCTCCCTTTCTCTCATTCTCTTTCCCAATCCCTGCTTGCTCTCTCCCATGTTACATTGTTTTCCCCCCATTGCTCCCCTTCTCCTGTTTTCTCAGTCTCCCGTGGCCCCTGCATTCTCAGCTCGATTCCCACTTCCTCTCATCAGCTTCCCTCATCTCTTTCTGCATAACATATACCAGTTAAATATCACTTTACAGTAGGGATGCTCAGCATTTTCTGTAGAAATTTTCTTTCCATGGAAAATACCAGGTGTTGAAATGGATCTTTAACGGCCCACAGCTGGGCAGATAATTACCGGTACCAGTGAAAATTCAGGTACAATATGCTTAATGCACAATAATTTATTTGAGAAAGAATCACACAAGCAGCAAAGGTTACATAATACACATCTCCCTAATGAGCCTCAATTCCCCAAGCATAAACCGTCAGTAACTATGTTGGCCTTACACAGTATCCTGATTGGCAAACAAAGCAGGTATAGCCACCAATTCTAGAGGGGACTTCTTTTCTTCTCTTCTTTCCCCTCTCAGGTACTTGGCCTGTCAAATGTCCCCCAAAGCAGGTCTCGGTTACCCCCGATGCCTTCTGATGTCTTCAAAAGTCCCACAAAGGTCCCTCATGGCAGGGCCTTGGTTACCCCAAGGCCTTCTGTCTCACAGTGTCACAGACCTCTTCAGATATTAATTGGGGAACTAACTAACTAATTTACTTTGCTTAGCATTTATACCTTTGTTCTCAAAGGAGTCACATGTCCCAGAAATATACCCTGTGGGCATTTTATTACTGGTCTTCTCTAATTAATATTTTGGAAGGGGGCTGCAAAACAGACACAAACCAAAGCTCAATCAACATTTACCCTCTCATCGACCATTCACTTCAGCTCTTTGCGTGATGCCATCCAAAAGGGTCATTTTGACCTGGGTCAGCCTGTACCAAGCCCACTGCTCACATGTTTTTATGTCTTCTTTACTTTGGTGAGTTGGTGCCCCCCAGCTGATATATTCCAAAGTTCAATGTTGAAACATACACGCAGATAGAGCCTTTATTAACCATACAAATGCAGTTTCAGCACTTCCAATAAATGTCCCCACATCTATCTAATGCTAAGAGAACCCTGCTCCCAGAATCCTCTAGCAAATTCAGATGTACCAAGCCATACCAGACTTATACTTATCACATTCATTCATATCAGCCACAGTCATTCATAATAATTTGGCACTGTCCCAACAGCAGGGTGGGGTTGACAAACAAAATTTTGACAAACAAAATTTCCATTCTCCAAGAGGAGAGACCTTAGTGCTTCCTGAGATAGTCTGACCAGGGATCCTGGCCTGTAGAGGAAAATTGGAACATGAGGTACCACGGTGGTAGTTCCAAGTAGAAATATTCAGTTTTCTGCCTCCGTTTTTCCGTGTTTGAATGTCTGCTGAAAAAACTGAAATTTTCTGCAGAAACCCCTCCAGTTTGCAAACAACTCTATTGTATGTATGCTAACAAATTAATCACCATGAGGTCGGTCCTCTTTTTACAGATGGGGCACAAAGAGGAAGAAAAGTTAAGTAAGCTAACCAAGGCCACAGAGGAAGTCATGTCAGAGGCACAGTGAGAACACAGGAATCCCCCTTTTCCTCCAGAGTTCCCCCTGTTTCAGCAAAGCTTAAATCAACATAGTTAGTAGGGCTTCAGCATGTGCTTAAAATCCAGCCTGTGTTTTTGTGCTTTGCTGAATTGGGGACTTATTCCCCCAGTTCATGCTGCCTCATGCACTGCAGAGCTGCCTCCTTGTGGCCAGAGGTCATGGTGGCTAACAAGAAGATGAACCAGCTGAGAGGGAGTTGCTGTGTGTCCACTGCTATCAGTGAGTGCCTGAGCTGTGAATTTCTGGGGTTTCCCCAAACATCAGTGACCTCATAACTGTGGGGGTCAAGCCCAGTTCCAAACACAGGGACAAACTGTCAACTCAACTCAATCAACTGACTCTCCTTTCCTCCATCTCTCTTCTCCATAGAAATCTGGGAGTAGCTTTGCTATTTCTATGGCCTCCATGGGGTGGGCTTCACAGGACCTTAAGAATTATCTGTGCCTGTTTAAAGTTAAATGACCAGAGGAGGGAAAGGAGAGGATAACAGAACTGGGGTGGGGGCAGGGTGGCACATCCTCAGATGAGTCTTGAAGGGTCTGGCTTCTCCCAGGGCAGAGGTAACTCTGGGAGGAAGCTCAGGGAGTTGCTATGTTTACCGGTTGGGTGTAAGCAAAACTTTTGTGTATCAGCAGCAGGAGGGGAGGAGCATATGTACCCTCTTCCAGTAATAAAGGCATGTTGCTCTGTTTACTGAACTCCTGCCAATGTCATCCTTCCAGAAAATCTGCAGCCTTATGCTACTCCACCAATAAGACTGGGATCATGCTGTAAACAAAGAAAGGAGGAATTCCTTATTAAAGTTTTTATCCCCTCAGCCCTAGAAAAAAAGGGAAGTTTCTTATGGTGTAGTTCCAAATTTTGGTCCAAGATGCCCCTTGACTACTGGGAAGGAGCTGGAAAAGTCTGCAGAGACTGTGAACCATTTTCATTCGCAGGCTTCGTGCATTTTAGAATTCCACAAAGGGTAATATTTCCTAAAGCATTTGAGCCCTGGTCGAGGCTACAGAGTTAGGTCCATGCAAGGCCGCTTACATCGAACTAACCCTGTAAGTGTCTACACTAAAATTTTGCTCCAGCCGCTGTAACTCGCCCGCTTCACTGACTTAATAACTCCACCTCCACAAGAGGTGTAGAGCCAATGTTGATGTAGTTAGGTGGACGCAGTGTCAGTGTAGACACTCTGTTGCTCACATCGACTGATGTTGGCTTTCCGAAGTCGTCTCACAATGCCCCACAGTGACAGTTCAATTGGTGCAAGTGCTCCTGGTGAGGACATGCACCACCGACATAAGGAGCAAAGTATAAACCCGCACGAACGATGTAATTACGGTGGTGTCTATATGCTGACATAAGTTAGATCAACTTGATTTTGTAGTGTAGACATGCCCTCGGTGACTGAGGAGCCTGACGGCTTGTCTACACTGAGAGTTAGTCCACAACAAGCCATTGAGAGAATCTATAGTGGACTAGTCCCTGTGCGGATGCTGCTAATGTGCACTAAAAGTTGTGTAGTGCTCTTTGACTGACTGTTTCAAACAGCAGCATGTCAAGGTTGGCCACTGTCGGAAGACAGGATACGGGGCTACATGGACCATTGGTCTGACCCAGTATGGCTGTTCTTATATTCTAATTTTGTTGCTACCAAAAATCTGTCTATTTTATGCACATCCTAAAATATAACATTTCCATCAGTCCTACAGCTTATAAAAAATTACCATTCTCCATCAGCCACCTGCTCAAATAAATTTGTTAGTCTCTAAGGTGCCACAAGTACTCCTTTTCTTTCTGCCACTAAATCATTATAAAAGGTCTTTATTATTCAGGATTCAGTTGTCTCAGTCAGCCTAGTCTTATGGCTGGAGGCAGGAGAGGGCCACGATTTTATAGAACACCCTTTGCAATTCATGATCCCGCATGAATCATCTGAGCTTCGCTGAGCTATTTTCCCTACAGACTGGGAAGAAAAGAAACAAAAGAGACTGTTACTGTAATTTCTGTTGAGTGGAGCTCGGACACTGTGCCGGAGGGGGCCAGATAGGCACTTAGATAGGAAAGTAGAACTTTAGCAATGGCAGGACGAATACTCAGAATGGCAGCAATGATGCAGCAAGCTCCTGCAGCACCTGGGAATGTTTCTGATGCTGATTGTAGATGTACCACACCTGGATATCTAAAGGAGATACTGGAATATTTGCTTATTTGACTCTGAGGCCTTGGGTCTTCCGTAGTGCAGACTCCATGTTGGAAGTGAGCAGCAGTGGAGAAAATAGCCTTAGACAATCTCCCACAGACTGTTTTCAGTGCTCTCAGGGCTGGTTTTCTCCCTTTTAAATCCCACCCACCCCAGAGAGCTTCAGCAGGTGTGAAAGGGGAAGCTTCCCTTTCCCTTGTATGTGAGTGGATAAGGGGTTAATTCTGAGGCAGCTTTCCCACCTGCCATACAGTGACTAAAAGGACCAATTTTACTTTACTCTCCAGTGTGAAATACTCCCTTAAAATCCAAAGGTTACCAGAGGCCTTTGGGATCCAATTAAAATAAACTAAAACATGCTTAGGAGATATTTTGTTGTTTAAGGTCATTCCTTGCCACCCTCTTCCCCTCTGGGAGGAGCTACAGAAATGGAGCAAAGGGTTCTGTTCACCATTGCTCTGCATCTTGCACAGCTATTCACACCAGTTGATGTCAAAGGGGTCCGAATTTAGACTCACTTTGCATGGTGTAAATGGTGACACAAGGTGCATGGGGATAGGGGATGGGGCCAGATGAGTTTTTGGTTTTGTTCTTGTTTTGTTGTTTTCCATTTGGTGACTGGAGGGCAATTGGTGGCATTCCCTTTGTGAAAAGAGAATTACAGGCAAAGCTTCCCCGCTTTCAAATCACAATTGTGTGAATGGAGCCCTGGCCCTGGAGACAGAAGGCAATGGCAATACAATATCCCCACCTTGCTCTGCCTCAGCAATGATCCGTGGGGTAATTTTTAGAGGAGCGTTTGGGGCCAAATTCCCTGCTGCTGTAAGTGGGCAAAACTCCACTGAGGTTGATGGAGCTGTGCCCATTTACACCAGCAGGCACTTTGGCCCTTTGTTTTCTTGGCCCATTCAGTCCATGGCCTCTGCTAAACCTGCCACCAAGGCAGGCAGCTAGTGACAAGTGTGGTGATGTGGACACATGTCCGCTGGGAATTCCACTGAGACTCACTAACACTTCACCAGCAGAGGGTGACAACTCTGGGGGACATCAGAGGGTGACAACTCTGGCTACACAGGATTGAAACCAGTGACCCAGAGACTGAATACTCCTTATCCCGAGCCCCTGAGCTACTCACAGTTCTGGTTCTACATGTGCTTAGAAGAAGTCCAGGAGCCTTGGAGGGGGTAGGCTGTTTCTCCAGCCTCACTTCCCCTCCCCACTAAGGGAATGTCTACTCTGCAGCGAGGAGTGTGCTTCCCAGCTCAGGTAGACAAACATGCTAGCTCTTGTCAGATTAGCACACTAAAAATAGCAGTGTAGCCAGGGGTAGCACAGGTGGCAGCTTGGGCTAACTTCCTGACTACAAAGCCATCTGGCCTCCCTAGGTGTGTACTAGGACTGTCAGTCTGAGCAGCTGCCCCTGCTATCTTTAGCATGCTAGCTAGAGCAGAGCTAGCCATGCCTGTCTACCACCCTTGGAAAGCATCCTCCCAGCTGCAGTGCAGACATACTCTAAAGGAGGCTCCTACTAGTTACGCCCCACTGTACTATGTCCCCTCCACCATCCCCAGTGATTTCCATCTTCCTAGTTAAAAAGGAACAACATACATGGTTGCTTCCACTCCCAGGTCCTGCAGTTCCGCTGCAAAGAAACACCATGGGAGACAGTGTGGTTTGCCCCTCTCTAGCACTGGCTCCAGCCATCTACTCTCAACCTTCCCCCATCTCCACTTTGTGGGGTTCCACTTAGTGATGTGAGAGCCAGCTCAGATAAAATAAGAAAGAACCAACCTGAACTTGCGCCTGGAGCATTTACTGAGGTTGCAAAAAGCTCAGGTAGAGTTCTATCCTTATTCACTGTCATTTTCATACACATCAGAGTTTTGGTTGCTAGACCAGACAAACCCACCACATCCCATCCTGGGAATCAGAAAGTGCCTGGAAACCTCAGACAGAACGTGTTCTTGTAACATTTCCAGCCTCACTTTGCAGACCCAAGAGATTTGTATAGCTCCAATCAGCTTCAGATCAGCACCTCGTCTTCTGGGTGCTTCTCCAAACTTCAAAAGCTTGACTCATAATCAATTTTTCTCCCTTTTTCATACTGGATGCATTCCCCATTTATTAGGTTTATTGAGCTATTTTTCACTTCTAAATTACAGTCAGGGGAAGTGACATTAAAATAACAGAGGTCAACAGCTCAGCTCTCCACGTTTCATAGCAATCACATTCTATGGGCTGTATATATGAAATTTTCCTATTAACTTATTTGAGTGCTTACTAAAGATATTTAACAGTTTTTGGACTAAATTCAGATCTGGTATGAGTGGGTGCAGCTCATGGCTCTGAACTTGGCCCAGGGTGCAATCAGTGCTTTATATTTGCTTTCCCCTTTGTACTGAGCAGCTAAATCAAAGAGGCAGATTAGCAGTATCCAAAGCAGCCCACCATAAATTAAAGACATTTTAAACTTTCATGGCATCCCACCAATCAAATTAAAACAAAATGGAGGGAGCAATCTTTGAAATTAAAGGCATTTAGAAACATAACGAAAACAGATTGAGAAACCACATCCTTCTCCCCTTCTTTATTTCAGTCCCCAAAGCCTAATGTGGATATTAATTGCCTGGATAAGATATACAAGCAATATATATGTACCTTCATCAGAGCAAGAGGCTGTGCAATACCAAAACAAGCTACCTAAATAGAGCTCAGCTGGACTGAGACCCAGGAAGAACTGACAATAGGGAGGGGGTCCCTAGTGGAGCATGGACTTCATACCTCTCTTTTTCCACTCGGGAACCCCGTTCACTAGGGCACACAGGACCCAGTCTGAATCTGTAAAATGGCTATCTTCTGCACAATAGGAGTATTCTCAAGGGCTACTGCTATAGCCACAATTTCGGCTGCCTGGGCAGAGTGCAGCAAGCATTCCCTTTTTAGTACCTCATCAATGGGAACTCTCACCGTGGCATATCCTGGGTATGGCTTCCCTTTCTCGTAATAACAAGACCCATCTACAAAGCATATAGTGACTACCTTATCCTCAGCACTGCTGCTCCCTCAAAAAGTGGTGACCCAGGGGTGCTAACTCTGGTAAAGGGCACTCGTGTTCTTCTCCCTCTATCATAAGACCATAGGGTACTGGGGACAATGTTGGAGTTTTTTCCAAGTCCACATTTTTATTTAACAAGGCTAGAGTCCAATTAGCCAGTCTAGGGCTGGACACATGACCATTATTAATCTTGCCAGTGAGCACATATTTTACCAGGGAGTCGGTGGTTTTCAGCAACATGGGTGACAATCCCACCAGATATTCACAATGCTGTAGAGCCCCCACCAGCACCAAGACCTCCTTTTCACAGATAGTGAATCCCTTTTCTACCTCATTTAGAGTTTTGAAGGCATATGCCACAGATTGGAGCACCATGGTTCTGACTCAGTATTGCTCCCATCCCCCTCTCAGTAGTGGCCAATTGTAACACAAATGGCTGCCCCACCCTTGGATAGGCTAGGGATGGGACTTGAGTTGAAGCTTGTTTTAACTAGACTGTGGCTTCCTGCTGTCTAGGGCCCCATTCCCACTCTGGTTTTTCTTCAAAAGTTCATGTAGTGGGTCTGCCTTTTCTGGAAGTCCCTAAATAAAATCTCAGGAGAAACTGACCATCCCCAGGAATGATCTAAGAGCGGTTACATCCATGGGAGCTGGAAATTTAAGGATCAGGGGAATGCCCTTCCTGTCCCAGAGTTACCTCAAGGTGATTTACTTGCTGAGAGTTCAAGTGGGCTTTCTTTGGGCTTACCTAAAACCCTGTTTCCTGAACTTTTTGTAATACTTTGTCCAGTACTTCTTGTCCCTGGTATGGGCACAAATCAGGATATCATCCATGTAGGATATTATACTGTCCCTTTCAGGCATCCCATCCCTCATTCTGACCACATGGGTGTGAGAAATAGGGGCATTAATCCAGCCCATAGGTATCCTTGCAAAACACAGCTATCTTCCCTGAAAAGTGAAAGCGAATTTATAACTGTCTCGATGTAATGGGATAACAAAGAAATCATTGGCCAAATCTAAACCAGAAAACCATTGGTCCCCTCCTACTATGGAGGCCATTAGCTCCTGATACTTAGCCACTACGGGGGCTATCAGCAGGATCCACACAATTAAGGGGACGAAAATCTACCATGAGCCTCCAAGTCTTGTCATCACTTTTAAGAACCAGCCATAGGACAGCATTAATGGGGCTATATTGTTTCACTAGGACCCTTTGCTTAAGAGTCCATCAGTTGTTTCTTGGAAGCTGGCTTTGACCTCTTCTCTATACCTATACTACTTCTGGGGTGTGGGATCAGGGCCTGTGACTAGGACTTCTGCATCAATTTTACCACATTCTATTTTATTCTTAGCCCACACCAGCCCGTGTTTCTCTGCAATTGCTAGAACTTCCTGGGGCCATTTGGACCACTCCAGTTCTTCAGATGCCTTAAGGGCTGCAAACTGTCAGCTTGACAAAATTTCCACTGGTTCCCAGTGTGTGCCAGAGGGCGTCTCCCATAGAACCCTGTTGGCAAAGTCAACCGGCACTCTCAATTCTCCCATAGCATCAATTCCCAGGATCCCTATCTTTCCCAGATCCATCAAGCCAAATTACCCTTTATTTTCCCTCTGCCTGACCCTGTACGGGATCTTCCCACAGAAGGAGGCAATGCTCTCTGCCTCATTAAATCCCTGAAAGGTCTTGATTCAAACTGGCCCAAACAGGTTCTTATTCCTGGTACTAATCAGGGAATAAGTGGCACCTGAATTCACCAATACATTTTGTCCAAACACCCCTCCTCCAAATTCTACATAAAACGTGAACCTCCCCCATCCATCGGTGTCCCAAATGTGCCACTACTGGGGGAGCGAGGGGCACCCGGCCTCCCTGTGGGGAGACATCTGGCGGTACACTTGGAGTCTTCCCTTCATGCTCAGCCAGCTTTAATAGGAGTTCTGGGGCAGGCAATCCATCTATTTTTCCCCCTCAGTTTGCACTTCAGGAGCCATCTCCAGATTTCTGCTCACCAGAGATCAGGCATTCTGACCCAACTTTTGTAGGGTCTCCCTTCTCTTTCCCCTTTCCCTTTTGAGCTTGGCCTTCTTTAGGAGTATTATCTGAGAGGGTTATTGCAGTGACCTTCCTAACTTTCTTTTTGGGGAGATAAATATCCTTCTGGACCTCACAGGCCTTCCTAGCCCTCTTCTCAATTTCTTCTAACCTAGCTACCCCTGGTTCAATACCCACCAATGCCATGGGAAGGAACCTTTGACTCAAGACTTATTTAAATACAGCTGTCTCTTACACCAGGTTATCTGCTGCACTCAATCCAGAGTGTTTAGATGCCAGCTTCTTTCTAGCCATACAGCTTTCTGGCCTTTCCCCTGCCTGTTGCTTCTCTTGATTGAATATCATTACAGAGCTTTCTCCAGATAAAAGGGTCTTTATCACTTCCCCTTTCAGGTTAATATGTCTTTGGGCATCATCATCTCCAGGGGGGATCCCTACTTGGTTAGCATAAGAGATCCCTGCAAAGTCCTGAGGGGTCACACATTCCCTGGCCAAGGCCACCACATCCCGCAGAATGAGACTGGGCATATCAGCTATCCTCGACAACCATCCCAAGTCTCTAGTCTGGTTTAGTGGACTAAGCAATTTCCCTGGGGCTCTGACCCAGTCAGGGGAGAAAGGTCTAACCTCTACTCATTCTTCCCATCCCTAGTTACCCTTTGGGAACCAGTCTTGCTTACCGTGGCTTTTACTGTTGGGGCTAAAAGGTGATTCCCAAACATATGGGCGTATCTTTTCCAGAGCGTAGACAATGGCGTAACATTCTTTTTCACTGACTGACCAGTTGCTTTCCCTCTCAGACAGTTTTTTGCTGAGAAACACTACAGGGTGGAATTCTTGATCCGGTCCTTCCTGCATTAAAACTACTCCCACACCACACTCGGACGCATCTGTGGTTACTAGGAACGGTTTGTCAAAGTCTGGGGCCCTTAGTACAGGTCAGACATGAGTGTCGCTTTAAGCTGGTTAAAGGCCTTCTGACACTCTTCGGTCCACTGAATGGCATTTGGCTGTTTCTTTTTGGTTAGGTCTGTCAGTGGGGCGGCAATTTGGCTGTATTGCGGTACAAATCGCCTGTAATAACCGGCCAAGCCTAAGAAGGATTGAACCTGTTTCTTTGACCTTGGGACAGGCCACTTTTGGATAGCATCCACTTTGGCCTGTAGGAGGTTGAGGTAAGAAGTGTCAAATAGGCCTAAACAGAGTGACTTACCTGGTGTCTAAGGTAAGTCACTCTGTTTAGGCCTATTTGACACTTCTTAGCCTTAACAGTTAGTCCTGCCTCCCTTATGCACTCAAAGACTTTTTGTAGATGTTCCAGGTGTTCTGCCCAGGAATCTGAAAATATGGCCACATCGTCAAGGTAGGCAACTGCATATTCTCTTAATCCTGCTAGGAGACCATCTACAAGTCTTTGGAAGGTGACGGGTGCATTTCGCAGCCCGAAAGGGAGTATATTAAATTCATACAGCCCAACATGTGTGGTGAAGGCTGACCTTTCCTCGGTGGATTCATCTGGTGGTACCTGTCAGTACCCCTTGGTTAAGTCTAAGGTAGAGATGAACTGGGCCCATCCCATTTTCTCTAATAGTTCACCTGTGTGTGGCATTGGATAGTTGTCTGTGTGAGTTACAGCATTTAGCTTACGGTAGTCCACGCAAAAACGTAGCTCCCCATCTGGTTTGGGAACTAGAACCACTGGAGATGCCCATGCACTTCCAGAGGGGCGGATTACACCCATCTGTAACATATCCTGGATCTCCCGTTCTATAGCAGTTTTAGCTTGAGGAGACACCCGGAAAGGTTGGACTTTAATTGGGTGAGCATTACCTGTGTCAATGGAGTGGTATGCCCATTCAGTCAGTCCTGGGGTGGCTGAGAACGTCGGTGCATAGCTAGTGCACAGCTCCTCGATCTGCTGTCGCTGCATATGCCCAAGGGTCATGGAGAGGTCTTCCATACCACCAGCACTTTTCCCTTCATAGTAGACACCTTCAGGCCACTCAGCATCGTCTCCTCCCTGGGCTGTAAACTGACAAACCTTTCACTCTCTGGAATAAAAGGGCTTTAGAGAATTAATATGGTACACTTTAGGTTTTGGTTGGAGGTGGGGAATGCTATGAGATAATTAACAGCTCCCAGGCAGTCCTGGACCGTGAATGACCCTTCCCACGAGGCTTCCATTTTATGGGCCTGGAGCGCCTTTAAGACCATGACCTGGTCCCCTACTTTGAAGGAACGCTCTCTGGCATGTTTATCATACCAGGCTTTTTGCTCTTTTTGAGCATCCTGTAAGTTTTCTTTAGCAAGGGCTAAAGAGGTTCGGAGGGTGTTTTGTAGGTTGGTTACAAAGTCCAGAATGTTAGTTCCTGATGAAGGTGTAAATCCCTCCCATTGCTGCTTCACCAACTGTAATGGCCCCTTAACCTCGCAGCCATATACAAGTTCAAATGGGGAAAACCCTGAACTGGGATGTGGTACAGCTCTGTAGGCAAAGAGCAACTGCTGCAACACTAGGTCCCAATCATTGGAGTGCTCATTTACGAATTTACGTATCATGGCCCCCAAAGTTCCATTAAACTTCTCCACCATGCCATTTGTTTGATGGTGGTAAGGAGTGGCAACCAAGTGATTTACCCCATGAGCTTCCCAGAGGTTTTCCATAGTTCCTGCCAGGAAATTAGTCCCTGCATCTGTGAGGATGTCAGAGGGCCAACCTACCCTGGCAAAAATGTCTGCTAATGCCTGGCACACACTTTTAGCCCTGGTGTTGCTTAGAGCTACTGCTTCTGGCCATCAGGTGGCAAAATCCATGAAAGTCAGTATGTACTGCTTTTCTCTGGGTGTCTTTTTCGGAAAAGGACCCAGAATATCCACAGCTACTCGCTGAAATGGAACTTCATGATGGAGAGTGGCTGGAGAGGGGCTTTGATCTGGTCTTGGGGTTTTCCCACTCTTTGGCATACTTCACAAGACCAGACATAGGTAGAAACATCCTTGCCCATTCCCTCCCAGTGGAATGATCCCCCCATATGGTCTTTGGTCCTGTTCACCCCAGCATGGCCACTAGGATGATCGTGGGCTAAGCTCAAGAGCTTGGCCCGGTACTTAGTTGCAACTACCACCTGTCTCTGAGGATGCCAGTCTTCCTGGTGTCCACCAGAAAGAGTTTCCTTGTATAAAAGTCCTCTTTCTACAACAAACCTGGATTGATTAGAAGAGCTGAGAGGCGGTGGGTTGTTCCATGCCGCCGTCCAAGCTCTCTGGAGGCTTTCATCTGCTTCCTGTTCGGTCTGGAACTGTTCCCTTGATGCTGGAGACATCAGTTCCTCATTGGATTGTGGACCTATGCTTGGTCCCTCTGGAAGCGATGTAGGGGATGGGGCTGTTTCCATTGACTGTGAACCGCTCTCTGCTGGGACACTATGTTGGGGTTCAGGCTCCGGCTGAGCCTCTTGTGTAGGGTTATGGGCTGCTGTTGGTTCAGGTTCGGTGGGGCCCTCTGATGTTGGGGTTGCTGGATTCAGTGCTGGCAATGGGTCTGGTGCTGATTGTTCCACCGGTTCCGGTTCTGGGACTGGCTCCGTCTGGGTCTCTGGGACTGGATCCACTACTGCTGTTGCAGACATTGGCCCAGGGTCTGGGTCCATCACCTCTGACCAGGTCCTGGTAAAAGTTTCCGGAACAGCGCTAGGCGTGACGGCTGGTTTAGTCTGGCTGCGGGTGACCATTCCCACCCTCTTGGCTGACTTCACATGATTGGCCAAGTCTTCCCCCAACAGCATGGGGATGAGATAATCATCATAGACTGCAAAAGTCCACATTCCTGACCAGCTCTGGTACTGGACAGGCAACTTGGCTGTGGGCAAATTGAAAGAGTTGGACTTGAAGGGTTGAATTGTCACTTGGATCTCTGGGTTGACTAAATTGGGGTCCACTAAGGAAGCAAGGATAGCTGACACTTGTGCTCCGGTTTCCCTCCACGCAGTGACCTTCTTCCTGCCCACACTCACAGTTTCCCTCTGCTCCAAGGGTATCTGGGAGGTATCTGGGCCTGAGGACCTCTGGTGTGATTCCAGTGCAATGAACTGTAATCTGTTGGGGTTATTGGGGCAGTTGGCCTTTACATGCCCCGGTTTACATTTAAAACATCGTCCAGCTGATGGGTCACTGGGGCGAGGTGGGTTGCTGGAGAACGGTGTGGCAGGACGATAAGGTGGCTGGAGGGTTCCTTGGGGGGTAAGTGGGGCCTTGGGCAGCCCCCGGTAATAGGGGGTAGTCTGAGGTTGTCCCTTCTGGTATCCACTCCAACTGCGACCAGTTTTTTTCTTCTCTGCTACCTCCACCCATTTGGCTCCAATCTCCCCCGCCTCGATTACAGTTTTGAGTTTCCCATCTAGGATGTATCTTTCTATTTCCTCAGGAACACCCTGTAAGAACTGTTCCATTTGCATTAGGAAGGGCAAATCTACTGAAGATTTAACACTTGCTCCTGATATCCAGGCATCCTAATGTTTCACAATGTGTTAGGCATGTCGGGTAAATGACACGTCTGGTTTCCACCTTAGGGCTCTGAATCGCCGATGGGAATGCTCAGGTGTTAGCCCCATTCTGACTCTCGCCTTGGTTTTAAACAGTTCATACTGGTTCATGTAGTCCTTAAGCATTTCAGCTGCCACCTCAGCAAAGGGTCCACTGAGCTGGGGCCTCAGCTCTACCATGTATTGGTCTGTAGAGATGCTGTACCCAAGGCAGGCCCTTTTGAAGTTTTCTAAGAAGGCCTCGGTATCATCGCCTGCCTTGTAGGTGGGGAACTTTCTGGGATGGGAAGTGGTACCTGGAGAAGGATTGCTAGGGTTTGTTGGTATATTCTGCGGAGCCCTTGCCTTCTCCATCTCCAGTTCATGCTTCCTCTCTTTTTCCTTTGCCTCCAGTTCTTTTTCCTGTGCCTCCATAGCTCTCCTGTGAGCAGCCGCTTGGTGTTGTTTTGCCTCTTTTGCTGCCTCCCTTTCTTTGTCCTTTGCCTCCATAGCTCTTCTAGGAGCAGCTTCTAGGGCTTTTTCTGCTTCTTTCACTGCCTCCAATTTGGCTAACTCCAATTTGTATAGGGCCTTGGTGTCTGTCATTTTTACCTCTCTGTTTTTAACTAACTTTACACCCGAGGGTTAGAAATAAAACAAACAAAACTTGGCTTGTAAAATTTTGCTGTGCTGTAATAGAATACCTATATTCTCTGATAGTGATTGTCAGCCTACAGAAAAATTAAAAAAAAAAAAACCCAACAACAACAATAAATTTAAAAAAAACCAAAACCCTAACACCTTTGTCTCCAGGCAAATAGGCAGAAAACCCCTCTAGTTACTTTTAGGTAAAAAAAAAAAACTTCAGGTCTGTGAAGACTTGTGAATTTCCCTGCAGGAGGTTAACTACTCTGCCTTTAGGTAGACAAAACTGCAATTCACAAAAGATAATTCCCTTTTGTCTCTGCTCTGGCTCCAAAGCAAAGCAAAAAAAACTTCCAACTATTTCCAGTTGGAGACCTGCTTTTTAGCAGCCCAAAGGATTTTAAAATTTTTCTTTTAAAATCTGTTTTTCTGGTTCAAAAAATCTCAAATTGATCTCAAAATGATTTGAAGTTAATCCCACCGCTCTGCCATTATGTCAAGGTTCCTTCCCCACTCTGAACTCTAGGGTACAGATGTGGGGACCTGCATGAAACCTCCTAAGCTTACTTTTACCAGCTTAGGTTAAAACTTCCCCAAGGTACAAACTATTTTACCCTTTGCCCTTGGACTTCCACTGCCACCACCAAACATTTATCTGGGTTTATTTTTATTAGGAAAGCGTTGTTTGGAAACGTCTTTCCCCAAAAAATCCTCCCAACCCTTGCAACCTACCTCCTGGGGAAGGTTTGGTAAAAATCCTCACCAATTTGCATAGGTGACCACAGACCCAAACCCTTGGATCTTAAGAACAGTGGAAAAGCATTCAGTTTCTGAAAAGAAGGATTTTAATAGAAGTAAAAAGTTAAAAAAGAATCACCTCTGTAAAATCAGGATGGTAAATACCTTACATGGTAATTAGATTCAAAACAGAGAGAATCCCTCTAGGCAAAACCTTAAGTTACAAAAAGACACACAGACAGGAATATCCATTCTATTCAGCACAGCTTAATTTCTCAGCCATTTAAAGAAATCATAATCTAATGCATATCTAGCTAGATTACTTACTAAGTTCTAAGACTCCATTCCTGTTCTGTCCCCGACAAAAGCATCACACAGGCAGACACAGACCCTTTGTTTTTCTCCCTCCTCCCAGCTTTTGAAAGTATCTTGTCTCATTGGTCATTTTGGTCAGGTGCCAGTGAAGATATCCTAGCTTCTTAACCCTTTACAGGTGAAAGGATTTTTCGTCTGGCCAGGAGGGATTTTAAAGTTGTTTACCCTTCCCTTTATATTTATGACAACATGGGAGACCAGAACTGCACACAGTATTCCAGGTGAGGTCTCACCAGTGCCTTGTATAAGGGTACTAAAACCTCCTTATCCCTACTGGAAATACCTCTCCTGATGCATCCCAAGACTGCATCAGCTTTTTTCACAGCCATATCACTGCTGGATTGAAGAGCCCATTATTAAATATTTGTTCCCCATGTAGATACCTACAGACTGTGACCAATTCACCCCTAAACCTTGTCTTTCTTAAGCTAAATAGATTGAGCTCCTTGAGTGTCACTATAAGGCAGGTTGTCTAATCCTTTAATCATTCTCATGGCTCTTCTCGGAACCCTCTCCAATTTATTAACATCCTTCTTGAATTGCGGGCACCAGAACTGGGCACAGTATTCCAGCAGAGACAAATACAGGGGTTTTATAACCTCTTTACCCCTACTCAAGTTTCCTTTTTGCCATAGCATTGCACTGGGAACTCATTCAGCTGATTGTTCACCATGACGCCCACATTTTTCAGAGTCACTGCTTCCCAGGATCAAGTCCTCCATTGTGTAAGTATGGCCTGTGTTCTTTGATGCTAGATGTTTACATTTACATTTAGCTGTACTAAAATGCATATTATTTGCTTGCGTGCATTTACCAAGGAATCCAGATCAGTCTGAATCAGTGACCTGGTCTCCTCATTATTTACCACTCCCCCAATGTTTGTGTTACCTGCAAACTTTATCAGTGATGATTTGATGTTTGTCTTCCAGGTTATTAATAAAATGTTAAATATTATAGGGCCAAAAACAGGCTCCTGCAAGACCTCAATGGAAATACACCTGCTTGATGACAATACTCAGTTTACAATTACCTTGAGACCTATCAGTTAGCCACCATTTAATCTATTTAACATGTTCCATGTTAATTGTATATCTTTCTAGTTTTTTAATCAAAATGTTGTGCAGTACTAAGTCAAATGCCTTACAGAAGTCTAACATCAACACTATTACTTTTGTCAACCAAACTTTTAATATAAAAAATAGAGATTGTCAAACTAACTTGATATTTTCCATAAACTCATGTTGATTGACATTAGTTATACTACCCTCCTTTGATTCTTTATTAAACAAGTGCTATATCGGCTGCTCCATTATCTTACCTGGGATCAATGTAAAACTGAGAAGCTTACAATTCCCTGAGTCAAACTATCTTCTCTTTTTAAATATTGGCACAACATTAGCTGTCTTCCAATCTTTTGGAACTTCCCAGATGTTCCAAGACTTGTTGACAATTGACATTAATGGTCTGGCAAGCTCCTTAGCCAGCTCTTTTAAAACTTCTTGGATGCAAGTTATCCAGACCTACTGAGTTTAGTGTCCAACTTTAGTAGCAGTAATATCTTTTATTGAACTAACTTCTGTTGGTGAAAGAGACAAGAATGTCTTTCTCATATCCTGGGACCAACATGGCTACACCATCACTGTAAATAACTAGAATGGCTTCTGTTTAACATCCTCCAGAGATACTAACAGAAAGGAAAGCATTATATCATAAAACTACATCATCTATTCTCCCCCCCACCCCCCCACCCCCAATATAGAATAGAAATGTATTGAACATTTCTACCTTTTTTTCATTATTGATAAATCTACCATTTCCGTCTTGGAATAGATCAATACTATTGCCAGGATTCTTTCTGTTCCTAAGATGCTGAAGGACAATAGGAGTTTTTTAACACTGCTGGCCACAGATGTCTCCTTGCGTCCCTTTGCATTTCGTACAAAGTTTTCTACAATTCCTAGCTTCTTATTTATATTCACTATTATCTGCTTCCCCATTCTACCATTTGTAATTTTTTTATTACTTTTAATAGCTCTCTTCGCTTCCCCTCTAAACTAGATTGGATTTTTTACCACTAAGGATTTCTTCCTCAGTTGTGGATTTTTGGGTATCTAGTTTAATGTTCTTAAACAATTCCCAGTTATCATTCATATTTTTCTGATTAAGTTCTTCTTCCCAGCTTATTCGGCTCATAATTGTTTTCAACTTTGTGAAATTGGCCCTTTTAAAGCACAGAGAGAGAGTGTGTGTCAATCTGTCTGTCATTGGTCTGGACTTTATTCAGTTTGTGTAAGGGACTGGGGCATGGGCAGTCTTGCCTAGCGGTCACAGCTGTGTCAAGGTCTGCTCACTGGACAGGAGTTGGAGTAATCACAAAAGCCAAGTTCTGCAGGCAACAGTCAGGATCAGAGTCAGAGAGAGGAGATCAAGCAAAGTCTGGCATAACAGCAGGCCAAAGTCTGTGTAACTACCCTGACAACTTCCTGGGGCACCCTCTGAGGTTAAATATAGTGTTTGGCCAATCAGAGGGCTGCAGGATACTGTCACTCTGGGTTTCTTGGGCGGTAATCCCTGCACCATCTACTCTCCCTAGTGGTCCCTGGCAGCACCTCTGTATGACCTCCTAGTGGTATTGTGGGAATATCAGCTACCTCGGTCTCTATAGACCCAGGTTCTAATCCCTGGGTCCTTGCACTTTGCACCTTATGCACAAATGTGATGATTGTTGTTATCACTTATACCTAAGTTACCATTAACTTTTAATTCTATGTTCAGCTCTTTTTCAGCTGTCAAAATGAAAATGCAGAATTTCCCTGGCTTGGATGCAACACTCTCTGAGTTAGAAAATGGTTATCTATAATATTTAGAAATTCCGAGGGTGTTTTAGTACTAGCAGCAAGAGACCGTCCGCATACGTCACGCCAACTGAAGTCCCCTGTGATCAGGCAGGTTTTTTCCCAATACATTACAGATAGGTGCATAAGCAACCGGTGATCCTGTTCCCTAGTGCGATTTGGAGTCTGTAGCAGACACCAACTAATACCCCCTCTTGTTCTTTACCTATTAGGACATTGATCCATAAGCACTGAAGATAATTTTCTTTTGAGTTTCCAGTCACTCGAAACAGGTAATGCCATTTGTGACATAAAGTGCCAGTCTCACGCCTTTTTTGCTCACTTGATCCTTCCTAAATAGGCTATAAATAAGGCCCTACTTGAATTGTGGGATGATTGTCAATAAATGGTGGCCGAGTTGCAGACAAGCCATGGAAAACTGTGGAAAAGTAATAAAGGACCTTATTATTTGTGGTAATAAAGTCCATTCTTTCTTTATCACAATTTTCTGCTATTAGCCATTCAGAATTGAGAACGGGGGCTCCCACTGTCAGCCACCCAGGGCTGAGAGCAGGGACTGGGGCTAACAGGAGGAACACGAGGCTGAGAGAGGGTGTTCACACTGTTGGCCACCTGGGGCTGACAGTGGGGGCTCCTGCTGTCAGCTGCCCGGGATGAGAGCAGCCTTCCAGAGCTTACAGCAGGGGTGGGTGGGTCAGATTCTCAGCCCCAGGGTGGCTTGGGCTCCCACTGTCAGCCCCATGCATAATAGGGCTCCTGCTGTCAAAATTGTGATGGAAGCCTAACATTGTGGAATCCACAATTTCCACAATATTGCAAGTTAAGTAGGGTCTTAGTTATAAACCACTGATTTTAACATTCCAGTCATGACAATCATTCCACCAGGTTTCAGTAATACCAGCTAGATCAAACTTATGCTCCTAAATGAGCAATTCCAATTTCTCTTGTTATCCAGGCTCCAAGCCTTGATGTATATGTAATTAAATAATTTCTTCTCTTCATGTCCTTTGGTTCCTTGATTAGTTTTGCTCTCAGCATCTTGATTTTTATGCTAACTGAGTGCTCATATCTTCCCTTTTTAAAGGCCTATTTCTGCTCAGAACGTGTGTGTGAGGGGGGGTCAATAATAATAGAGACAGTGCTGAGAATGGCACCTCTCAGTCTGCAAATGTGGGAAATCTTCACTTAGCCCATGGGGGGTTCGAGGACGCAAATGTGACCTTTTCCACTCTACGCTCCAGTTCCTCAGCCTTAGCTCACGTGATGGAACTCCGTCCCCTTTCAGCCCATAGCAGATTCTCGATAAATCAGCCCTTTGTGACTTGAGAGGATGGTGTTATTGGTGTGTTCAGGTTGGTAATTTGCTTTGGTTTAAAAAAAAACAGCAACAACTGGGGGTTGGGGCGGAGGGAGGTAGTGAGTTTTCGTAGTTTTCAACACATTTACACTTGTGACTGTACACGGTTATATGTGCATTGTTATGCCATAACCTCCCTATTGTCCACATCTGAAGCTCTCCAGAAACCTGGGCCACTCCAGAAAGGTATAAAGGTCCCAGACCTTCCATCCACCCCCATTGCCAGTGGTAGTAGTGACCTGCACTGAGCACTTCAGAACAGTTTCTTCTGAAATCTATTGATCAGTACCGGTGATCATGGATCATGATCTGAGAGCAACTACCTGGTCTGTGGAGCACAACTCGGCAGAGTACACCATCCTCCACAACTTTTTACCACAGTGCTACCCATCGGGGCAACTCATGCGCCCTCTGCACGCTCCTGCTGCCAGCTGAAAATGTCAAGGGGAAGAGCTGTCCACACCCCACACCCCCAGTTCCTTCACACCAGAAGCTAGTATATGCTGTGACTCTGCTATGAACTATGTCTACACTCGTGACTGTCCACAGTCACATGTGTGTTGCTGTGCTGTAACCCACCGACTGTCCACATTTGAAACCCTGAAGCACGTTCCTGAAGGAGAGCGCACAGTGCAAAAGCTAGCACGCTGAGGGGTGTATGTACCCAACTCTGTTCTACAGTGCAGCATGGACAGGGGACAGGGCGTGTACCAGGTCATTGGTGTTGATAGTCCACCAAGACTATTCCTACAATGCATTAACCCTTACCCAAAGATCCCTGATTCCTGCCCCTCCACCCCCAACCAGCGGTAGTAATGACCTGCACTGAGCACTTCAGAACAATTTTCTGCTGAAATCTATTGTTCAGTGCAAGCAATCATGGTCTGAGAGCAGCTGCCTGATCTGTGGAGCACACCCAAGTGCCGATCAAGGTGTGGGCAGAGTACACTGCCCTCACAATTGCACCTGGATTGGCAGGAAGATACACCTCTACCGGGAGGTTTCATGGAGGCTGGAGCAAGCAGCATTCACCAGACTCTGCCCCGGGGCTGGGATTGCATGAGATATCTGAGACTCCTGTGCTGGAAGGTGAAGGACCTAGCACATGCCCATGCTACAATGAGCTGACCCAGGTGCTCTCCAGGGCTGTGAGTACAGAGCCTGTAGTGACTCATGGCCCCTTCTTAGCCCCACTGGCCTCATTGTATGAAAGGGGCAGGGTGAGGAGGCTGCAGGGACCTCAGGGGAAGTTCTGGAGAAAGAGGAGCATGTGATTCTTCACCTCTACCCTGTGGACCTGGTTGAGGAAGCCCCCCTGAGAGCCTGAGGAGGAGACAGAGCTGCTGTAGAAAACAGAACCTGAGGTTGGTAAGCCACCATACACTTCCCCAGAAATATCCCCTCTTGCTCCAGTAATAGGTGCCTGAAGCCAAACCCTCCCCTCACCCCTGTTCCACCATGACATCATCCCAGAGCATGACACGGCTGTCAATCTACAATTGTATTAAAATCCCAAGTCCTCCTGTAAAGTATTTAGTGGAAGATATAACTGATTGTTAACCAACAGGCACCGTGCCCCTGTGTCTGTGCATTTGTCAGCCAGAACTCAGGCTGTGAGGACCAAAGAGGGAGGGTGGGGTGGGTTCCAAAAGGTTTTGGCTAGGGAAAAGAAGAGTTGTGTGACGCTTACGATTGGGCAAAGACCCAACCATACCTCTCTTTTCTCCTTGCAATTGTTCCTTCACATTACAAACAGGAGCCTCGGAGAAGGGGGGGGGGGGTGTTTCTTGGTTGCTTGTGGGAGAGCCCATCTAGGTCTGAAGGGAAAAGGAACCATTTTGTTGTCCGAAGAACATCCAAGCACTCCATTCTCCTTGTGACCATTTAAAATATGTATTACCATTCCCAGTCCCTGGTATCTGTCCTTTCCCTGCATTGAACCACTCTGCAGAAGCTAGGAGAAGTGGAGATGGGTGAAGCATCTGCTCCACAGTTGCCTAAACGCAGCGTTGCATCCCTTAGCAGTGGAGAGGTGACTGGCTTACAGTGTTAATCCAAAAGTTTAGGAAAGAAAATACATTTGTGTTGTGACTCTTTCCCTGTCCTCTCTATACTGTTTACTGGACTTGGGGGCCTGAATTTCTGGCAAGACAGCAGGAGCTAAGGCATAGGGGTATGTTTCTGTGATTCTTTGTTCCTCTTCCATGGGAAATCCAGCTGCTAGGTAGAATTCAGTCAATTTCCTCTCAAATTGCCTCCCAGTCCAGTAAGCATAATTCAGCAAATTTTTGGTGTAGCAGAAATTCAAGCTGGTTCTTCAGGTTTAACAACTTGGTGTATGTAATTGGTCCACCTTCATAACTCACCAAACCCCTCCACTCAGCAATATGTAGAAGAGTGACCGTTAACAGAAGTATCTCTTTAGCACAGGTGACTGGGCGTACTCCACAGGACTAGAAAGTCACTTCTCTCGTTTCCATTCCAGTACCTTGAATGTTGCTAAGTTCTTCAGATGATGGTCAGCCTTTAAAAAAGACATACCTGAAAGGTGCCAAACCCCACCCCAGCCCACTCCTTGTTGCACTGTCAATTTTAATAACAGTACTGCAGGTATCTTACTATTTTTACCCTCAGCTCCTTCCTTGGGGGCTGCAGACACTGGGAAGAAAAGACTTGACCTCACTCCTCCCATCTCTCTGCTTATGACACCAGTGAATACATGAAGGACACTGAACTAAGTGAAATTTACTGCAGTGTATGGTGAGGAAAACCTTCACTTTGAATTCTGTTAGTTGTTAAGTTAGCGATTAGCTTGTGTGTTATCTATTTCTTTTGTAACCAATCCTGACTTTTATGCATCATTACTTTTAATCACTTAAAATCTATCTTTCCATAGTTAATAAACTTATCTTATTGCTTTATCTTAACCAGTGGGTTTGGATTAAAGTGTGTGGGAAACTCCATTTGGGATAACAAGGCTTCTGCATATCATTTTCCTCTGATGAAATGACAGACCTTCCATTAATTTGTACTGTTCAAGAGGGTACTGAGCAATACAAGATGCACATTTCTGGGGACAAGGGTGGGACTAAGAATTTGCAGGTGTGGCCCTGTATGTAATTCATGAGTGGCTGGCAGAGCATTCCTCCGTTGCCAACTGTGTCCATATATCTATTCAGGGGACACCATCATAGGGCCTAATCACATCAGCCACAATATCAGAGGCTCGTTCACCTGCACATCTACCAATGTGATATATGCCATCATGTGCCAGCAATGCCCCTCTGCCATTTACATTGGTCAAACTGGACAGTCTCTACATAAAAGAATAAATGGACACAAATCAGACATCAAGAATTATAACATTCAAAAACCAGTTAAAGAACACGTCAATCTCTTTGGTCACTCGATTACAGACCTAAAAGTGGCAATACTTCAACAACAAAAACTTCAAAAACAGACTCCAACGAGAGACTGCTGAATTGGAATTAATTTGCAAACTGGATATAATTAACTTAGGCTTGAATAGAGACTGGGAGTGGATGGGTCATTACACAAAGTAAAACTATTTCCCCATGTTTATCCCCCCCCCCCACCCCACTGTTCCTCAGACGTTCTTGTCAACTGCTGGAAATGGCCCACCTTGATTATCACTACAAAAGATCCCCGTCTCCCCCCCCCCGCTCTCCTGCTGATAATAGCTCACCTTAAGTGATCACTCTGGTTACAGTGTGTATGGTAACACCCATTGTTTCATGTTCTCTATGTATATAAATCTCCTCACTGTATTTTCCACTGAATGCATCTGATGAAGTGAGCTGTAGCTCACAAAAGCTTATGCTCATATAAATTTGTTAGTCTCTAAGGTGCCACAAGTACTCCTTTTCTTTTTGTGAATACAGACTAACACAGCTGCTACTCTGAAACATAACTGGGAACGCTGAATGCTGAATTGAATGCTGAAGTCTGTGTGAACAGGCCAGGAGTGGATGTTCTCACAGCAAAGTAATATAAAAGGCACCCTAGGCTAGAGAATTAAGGGGACACCACTGCTTGACAGTCTGCTTGACAGTCTGGGTAATGCCACCACTGCTTGACAGTCTGGGTAATGACACTCAGTCCCTCCAGGGACCCTGGGCCCTGTGACTCTAATTCCACTGATCATGACACACATCCATCTCCTAAACAGTTTGATACACTCTGGCCCTAGCTGTGAGAATTGCATCTGAATGTGTGCCTGAGAGCCACTAGTTAATCACATTCTGGATCCATCCCTTTCAAAGAATTCTTTGAAATACAAGCTATGACTGGATAAATCAAATGAACCCATTGCTCTCTCCTTTCCAATCCCCATTATGGAGTCACAGGATCCATCAGGAGAGTTCTAAATCCAAAATACTGTCTCTGTCTCTTCAAATCAACCATTCCTACTTAAAAGCCAACCAACAGGGTCAAATAAAACAAGAACCAACTCACGCCTTCACCCTTCTGAGGTTAGAAACATTTTCTGTCAACTATTTTGAAACTTTTTTTATTTCCTCACAACTCAGTTGCTAGTCAAGGCTGGAAACCTGATTGTCAAAACACCACCACACAGATTGTTATTGTACTATTTCTGCCCCAGCTGAAAGTGGGATGTGTTAAAAATCATCTGGAAAATCCTGTTCTTGTGAGATCTCTGGACCAAGTAGTTGGACTACATGCCTGAACATTATTTAAATCAAACTTTCAAGCCTCTTCCATCAATTGTAATTGGCCGCATTCTTATGAGCACTTAGCTTAACTAAAAGGGAGCCTTCAACAAAATGCAGTGCAAAACAACTTCCTGGGAGCCTCCTTCCTAAGTCCAGCAACATCCTGAAGGCCCCAATAAAAAGAAAAACAACGAGAAAGAGAAGAACTTTAAATGCTGCTCTTTAAAGTACTCCGAGAAGGAGCATCATGAAATGCCAGTAACTTTCTTACGCAAATAGTCATAGCATCATAGAAATGTAGGGCTGGAAGAGGCCTTGAAGGTCATCTAGTCCACACCGCCGGGCCCCCCGACCTTATGGAGATCCCTGGCACAGTTTACCAATGAGATCAAGAGTTTAGAAGGATATTTTTTTTAGAGTTAGACCTTCATATACACCATTACATTAGATAGGATAAAATGTTATAAGGGATATAAATGCAAATGCTTCAGGGCCTATGCCAACTACCGACTGCATCGGGTCAGCCAGAAACTTCTCATATGGGCAGGTTACTCCCTAATTGTCCTATATGGGGAAAATGAAGTCTCCTATGTATCGGATACTGGTCACTATTGGAGACAGGATATACTAGTAGGGTCTGATTCTCTTATGTCTACCCACCACTAGAGGGAGACATTCTGCCCCACATTCTGAAGCTGTGAGCTCCATAAACTCATCACATTTATTGGTGAAAATATTCACTTTTTGTGTCATCCAATCAGCTTTAATGTCTGCAGCAGTTGCACTTAAATTATTCTTATAATCAGTTTAAGAGTTGTTTTCTAGACCTACAAACAGGAGTACCACTAGAACCAGCTTTTCCAGTGCAGCCAGTGTGCCATATATGTGCGTGTCTGCACCAGCGTGCTTCAATTAGGTTTACACTCAGCAAAGCTTAAACCTGCAGACTCAAGCTTTCAGTGGGTGAGATGTTTAACTGGCCATTTTTAAACTGGCTTATCTTTCTTTCAAGGATTTCTAGAGTGAATTAAAATTGTCCTGTGATCAGTTGCGGTCACTCGTTAAGAAATGTTTGCAGGTTTCTTGTATCTTGAACATTGTTAAGGGGAAAAAACAAGCTGACAAAGAAGCAAGGGCAGAGGATGAATCACCTGTCAGGCAGCTAACCTACTTGCAAGTTAAAGAAAATAGAGCCCCCAAACAAGCCCAAGTTCTCAAAAATTGCTGGATAATCTCTTCCGGTTTCCAGAAAGCAATTAAAAATCCAATCATTCAGATTGGTTACTAAAAACATCTTTAATTAATTCATTTGTATAATCACTAGGACAGTAACAGATCCACTTCCATATGCACGTAAACAGGGCAAGGCTCAATATAACATTATCCTTGGTTTGTTCAAGAAAGACGTTGATTGCTAGCAATATGTAATATATTTCTTTGTATTGCAATGCTGTATATTTGTCTTTCTGAGAATCACGCTGCTTTGTGTTAATCATATTGTTTCCATTTGAATTATATTCATTTACATTTAATATATATTGTTTTGTGCATGAAGCCCTGATTTAAATGCAGCCATGATTTATTAGTCTGTAGGTAGGATATGCTGCTCTTGGTGGAATACCAGTTTGGCTGCAATAACTATATCAGCTCTAATGTGCTGATGGATTGTTTCATGTGAGATTTTTGCATTAGTGACAGGAAAGTGCTAAATATAACTCTCAGAGATTCCTATGGATATTGCCACTAACCCAGAGGTGAAAGTGGCTGGTCCGGTGAACTGGTAAGAAGTGGCCACCGGGACCGGCCCATAAACAGCCCACGTTAAAGCGCTGCCATGACAGCGCTTTAACGTTGCTGCCCCTTTTGCCTGCCCCCAGCCAGGGCTGCCAACAGGGGGGCCAAAAGGGCAGCTGTCCCGGGGCCCAGCGATTTAAAAGGGCCCCGGGCCCCGGCTGCCACTGTTGCTACTGCGGCAGCAGCTGGAGCCCCAGGCAGTGCGGGATGGGCAGCGTGGGAGGGCTGGCTGGGGGAGGCTGACCCCCAGCCCTACCCCTTCCAGGGGCCCGGAGCCAGGCCCCCCGTAGTGGTAAGTATTTTATCTTACTTTCACCCCTGCACTAACCCAGCTTGCTAAATACCCATAAAGATATGGGTGGGTTGTATTCAGGCACCTGCCAGCGTTACATACATACCAAGCCCAGTGGCATCCCTTTGTAGTGCACTGGCTATTCAGAATGGGGAAAAAACCTTTCATATTTCAGCAATAAGACTGTAAGGGCTTGTTCCTGCCCCACGGAGTCACGGGGCGAGCTTTGCCATTGACTTCAGGGAACCCCTGAGGCTACGTTTATGGTTGGAGCTGGGGGTGTGATTCCCAGTTCAAGCAGACATAGTCATGCAGCTCTCCTCAAGCTAACACACTAACACGGGTAGTGGAGCCACGGTAGCATAGGCAGAGGCAGCACGAGCAGCCGCCCCGCGTACGTACCCATGGAGTCCTGGTGTGTCTCTATTCAGGGCATCTAGCCCATGACGCCACTCATTCCCGCTCATGATACTGCGGCATCCACCTAGCACATGTATGTCTATTCCCCCAGCTCCAACTTGCACCTCCGTGTTGTGGTGCCTGTGATTTTGCTCATGCAATGGACAGGAGGTATAATACCAGAGGCTGGACTGTGGCCTTGTCCTAACGTTACTCCCAAAGCATGAGAGTTTGGGTACAAACACTGCACCACATCCTTAGCCCCATTACAGCTCCTTTGCAGCATTATGGCAGAGCAAAAAAAGCTAATGTTATGCTCAGGATGGGGGAATCCTATGCGGCCAACAGCTCTCTTCCTGGGCTCCAATTTCACTTTTCTCCATCTTTTTTTATGGCAGCCTGTCAAGTATCTGAAGACCGTTATGTCCCCCGCTTCATCTCCTCCTTTCCAAACTAAACATACCCAGTTCCTTTGCTCATATGGCTGGCATTCCATTCCTTTGATCATCTTTGTTGTTCACTTCTGGGTCCTTTCCAGTTTCTCTACATCCTTTATTCTTGAACTTCTCCATTATTGAAGTGATGGGACTACATGCTGGTGTTACTGAAAAACACAAAGCAGCCATTCCCTTCCTCCCCCTCACTCCAGAAAGGAATTCTTTGAAAGTTGCCTGCTTGACAAGCCCGGAGACTGAAGCCTCTTGTTTATCCATCAACAGGGTACAACATGAGCAGTGACAGAGTGAGCCTGCACCTACCAGTATGA
This sequence comes from Natator depressus, assembly GCF_965152275.1. Classification (NCBI taxonomy): domain Eukaryota; kingdom Metazoa; phylum Chordata; order Testudines; family Cheloniidae; genus Natator; species Natator depressus. The sequence goes on from NC_134246.1 coordinate 27,515,978, forward strand.
TTCCATCTTCTCTTAGAGGAACCACCCGCAGGGCTCGCTCAGTTTCCAGCTGTCTATTCTGTCACTATCCTCTCTACTCATACTGCCTACAAGCATGATACTGCAGTGAAGGGGGCAGCGTAGGTATCAAGAGATGTAGAGAAAGAGAATAATAAATGGAGAGACAGAAGCAATGCTTCTTCATTTCAGCTATGATGGTTTTTTTCTCATGTGGACACCCATTGCCTAGGACTTCTGCTGAGATCTCCAACTCATGTCTCCAACTGCTGCACAATACATAGGTATCAGATGGCAACTGCTTGTGGTTGGTACTGCCCTTTCCTGGGTTCATACTAATAGCTAAATGTGAGCCACTCTCTTCCTCAGCAGCAGTCTTCTGAGTTACCCATTTTCCACTAAGTCCCCTGGCTGCATTCTGCTCCAAGTTACAGCAGTGTTGTCCTACTGACAACAGCTCCTCTGTGACTTGAACTGGGGTAATGAGAACAGAATCTGGCTCACAGCATAAACTTCGGCTTGTGACACGAGGGGGCAAATAATCAATGAGAGCCAATGAACCCCCAAGGGACAAAGCTCCTGTTTTCAGGCAAACCCCCTCCTTAGTGATAAAGGGTAAAGCAGACCTACCAAGGAGCAGAACTGCTTCTAGACAGAATGTTTTCCGCTGAGCATCCCCTGCCCTTTTTAGGTTCTACGGGCAGAATGGGAAAACTAGCGTCCAATTTAACAGCAAGAGACGCTGATGCAGTCATCAGATGGGTAGAACTCAGCTACAGAAAACAACAATAAACCCTGTTCAGTCTCCTCCAGGTCTCTTTTGACAGGCAGAGATAAATACTTGAATGAGTTCAGGTCAAACTACTCCCAGTTAGCCTGATCCAAAGGCATTGATTATTCTGTCTAGAAGACATCTGAATGAGAATAAAGAAAGAGGGTGGTGGCTGTTTTGTTTCCTTGCTGGCAGTTTGTAGTGGTAACGGAACTAGCTTGGAGTTCCTGTGTTACGTCTTAAGCAGGGGTGGGCAAACTACGGCCTGGGGGCCGCATCCGGCCCTATAGACGTTTTAATCCGGCCCTCGAGCTCCCGTCTGGGAGCGGGATCAGGGGCTTGCCCCACTCCATGTGGCTCCCAGAAGCAGTGGCATGTCTCCCCTCTGACTCCCATGTGTAGGGGCAGCCAAGGGGCTCCTCATGCTGCCCCTGCCCCCACAGCTCCCAGGAACCATGGCCAATGGGAGCTGCAGGGGAGGCGCTATGGATAGGGCAGCATGCAGAGCCGCCGGGCCACGCCTCTGCATAGGAGCCGGAGATGGGACATGCCACTCCTTCTGTGAGATGCTTGAGGTAAGCACCACCCGGAGCCTGCACCCCTGACCCCCACCTGCACCCCAATCCCCTGCCCCAGCCCCTATCCCCTCCTGCCCTCCAAACCCCTTGGTCCCAGCCCAGAGTCTGCACTCCCAGCCGGAGCCCTAACCCCCACTGCACCCCGACCTCCTGCCCCAGCCCAGAGCCCCCTCCTGCAACCTGAACTCCTCATTTCTGGCCCCACCCCAGAGCCTGCACCCCCAGTCAGAGCCTTCACCTCCTCCTGCACCCCAACCCCCAATTTCATGAGCATTCATGGCCCGCCGTACAATTTCCATACCCAGATGTGGCCCTTGGGCCAAAAAGTTTGCCCACCTCTGGTCTTAAGGGACATTGTCAACTTATTTTGGATCCAACTTAGGGTAACATACAGTCTTCCTTATCCATCCACATGACTAAAACTCTCATCCAGGTTCTCATCTTCTCATGTCACAATTACTGCAACATCTTTCTCTCTGGCCTTGACAAATGCAATCTTCTGGTATGTTTGTTTGCGGGGTTAGGGGGAGTGTTTTTGTCTGGAGATGGGACACTGGATGGGGAAGGCAGGGTTCTGAGGGGGGCACCAAGCATTCTCCCCCTCAGGTGCTTGGCTGGCTGGTTCTTACTCACATGCTCAGAGTCTAACTGATCACCATGTGTGGATTGGGAAGGAATTCTCCCCCAGGTCAGATTGGCAATGACCTTGGGGACTTTTAACCTTCCTCTGCAGCATGTGGTGTGGGTCACTTGCCAGGATTATCTGGGTATATCTCTTTAATCAGTTCCCTGCCATTGTGGGGGCCTCGGGGGCAAGTGCACCTCATAAAAATATAAGAATGGCCTTACAGGGTCAGACCTATGGTCCATCTAGACCATTATCTTCCAACAGTGGCATCCCTGACCATCCCAGCTAATAGCCATTGATGAACCTAATCTCCATGAATTTATCTAATTCTTTTTTTGGATCCAGTTATACTTTTGGCCTTCACAACATCCCGTGGCAACAAGGTCTACAGGTTGGCAGTGCAGTGTGTGAAGTACTTCTTTATGTTAGTTTTAAACCTGCTGCCTATTAATTTCATCAGGTGACGCCTAGTTCTTGTGTTATGAGGAGTAAATAACACTTCCGTATTTACTTTCTCCACACCAGTCATGATTTTGAGACCTCTACATATCCCCCCTTAGTCATCTCTTTTCTAAACTGGATAGTCCCAGGCTTCGGTACCTCCTATTCTCTGCTTCTGGCACATAAGAGTCCAGTCTCATCTAGTTTCCTGTGGGCTGTAATACTTTGGTTGTTGGGTTAGCATGCAGGTGCCCTGTGATATACAGGAGGTCAGACTGGGTTATTTGATGGCACCTCTACCTTTGACTTTCTGAATCTTGCCTCACTTGTATCCATTCAGAATGCGGCAGCAACGATTGTTCTCCTAGCCCAGTGATCCCCAAACTTGCTCCACCGCTTGTGCAGGGAAAGCCCCTGGCGGGCTGGGCCGGTTTGTTTACCTGCCGCATCCACAGGTTCAGCCGATCGCAGCTCCCAGTGGCTGCCGCTTCCAGCAGCTCCCATTGGCCTAGAGCAGCGAACCGCAGCCACTGGGAGCAGCGATCGGCCGAACCTGCAGACGCGGCAGGTAAACAAACCGACCCGGCCTGCCAGGGGCTTTCCCTGCACAAGTGGTGGAACAAGTCTGGGAACCGCTGTCCTAGCCCATCGCTCTGACCATGTCATCCCTCTCTTTGTAGCCCTCCACTGGCTCCCCCTTCTCAGTCTCATCAAACTTAAGCTGCTTGTCTTTGCTGCCAAGCCCCTTCCCAGTCAACTCCCACCCTACCCATCACCTCTCATTCACTATCTAGCTGTCAATATTGGCCTCTGATCAGCCCACCAGGCCAGCCTCCCCTGTCCAGTCATTAAAGAGTCATATAAACACCCTGTTTCTCCCATATTGTGCCACAAGCTTGGGAGGTTCTCCTCTTTAAACCTCTGCAAAGATACCTCATTATCCACCTTCTGATTCCTCCTTCAAACTTTCCTTTGCTGTGATGTCTACCAAAAGCTTGACAACAGTGGGACTGTGCTGAGTCTGCTGCCTGCCATGCTGGCCAATATTGTGTCATTGTTTCCTTGCACTCCCATGTCTGTCTATACCCATCAGCTGTTTCTTGTCTCAAACTTAGCACTTGTCTACATGGTGCCACAGTCCAGGCCACAGGGGTGTGATTTGTAGAGCTCTCGAACAAGCTGTGCTCAAACTGCCCCATATAGGTCCTTCTGCTGTGAACTAATGGGTACCTAGTTTGCACAGATCTAGTCTTGGAACCATGTTAACACAAACTAGATGCCTTTTAGTTCAAGCCAGCAGGCTCTACACAGGGCAATTACAAACCACACCCCTGTAGTCCAGACTGCAGCACTATATATACAAGCCCTCAGGACTGTAAGATCCTTGGACAGTGACTAACTTTTTGTTCTGTGTTTGTACTGCACCTAGCACAATGGGGTCCTAGCCCATAACTAGGGCTCCTAGATGCTACGGTAATACATGTGACCCCCTTCCGATTTTGCAAGCCCCTGGAACAATAGGGGTCATACCCTCTGGACTACAGCGACAGTGACTCCAGAGCCTCCAGACACAATGTCCAGCCTGCTTAGGGTCCAGGGTGGGACAATGGGGAGCTTTGGTTGGAGTGGTTTACATAGACAGTTTGCTGGGTGCATGTGACTTTTATACAATGTGAAACTTGCATTAAGTTCCTCCCACTCCATTCTAACAACCAGCCCCATACAATATGATGGCCAGTGGGGTTGCAAAAGGGCTTCTGAATCAGCTCGTCAGTCCTCCTGCACCAGTGAAATATTATCCTCTATGGCAGTGCCATTGCCTTCCCTGGACAAGTGACAATATTGTGTAATTGACAGCAGCTTAAAAAATACTTCTCCTTCTACAGCGTGTAGCCACAGGTAATTAAAACCCATGTGTAGAAGCTGCTAGTTTGCAATATTGGCCTGTCAGTCCTCCTTTGACCCTGCCTCCTGTTCAATTCAGAGGTAGTTTTATGAGCACAGTGAGTTAGACGACCCAGGGAGGGTCATTGAACATAAGGAATGAGCCCAGGTAGACATGCTGCCATTAATTTATAGCTGGTCCAGCAGCACAATGCATTCAGTAACAATACAAATCCACAGGGGGCTGTTTATGCATTTCCCTAGCACAGGAAAATAAACGGGAAATCTAGGTTTCCCAAATTAGTGTTTATTTGATTCCAGTCTGGGCTTCATTTGTTTGTCCCTGCTCTTGCTTAATGCACTAGTAGATCCAATCCATCCCTCTTAAGAATGAGGTTGCCACATGTCATTCATCCCACAATACTTCGCTAGTCGAAAAGGAGTATGGATCTTTTTTTCACCCAGGAGTATGAATCATTCCTTTGCATTCAGACACAATCCAGGGCCCTGGAATCTGAGACAATAGCAGGATGTCTCAAGGCCAATTTATCAATGGGAGGGAAACTGTCAAATACTCGGCACCTTAGCCTCTCCTGAGGAATCACCAGTAAGAGCAGCACTTGCATCAGCGGAAAGACCGCTTCCTGGGCTGAGAAAAGAAAGGAAAATGCACACATACAACAGAGTCGGTCAGTGTAAGGCAATAGAGCAAAATAAGAATGGCTGAGGCTACTTTGAACAGTCTGGGGAAATCATCATTCCGTTGACTTGATTAACAAATAGTGGCCCCAGCTCATCTACTAGCCAGGCCAGAAAAGCACAGTCAGACGCCATCTCTCTAGTTAACCTATGTGCTCACTAGGGGTCCACTGAGCTGTTGCCTCAGCCCCTTCTTAGGTGAGCCATCTCTTAATTACAGCAGGATCCTCATCACAAACACAAAACAGCTCTGCAAGAGGAATGCCACATATGAAACACACGAGATAGCTATAGATAGTATCTTTGCTGATCACAACAAAAGCACCTGGTTCGGTTGGTCAACGCTGCATCTGTGCTGTTTTAAGGTATATTTATTTCAGTGCTGGCGAACGAAAGCTGTCAGGGAATTTGGGGAAGCAGAAACAAATCCTCTAGGGCCACATTCTGCAGGCCAGAATCCCCAGCCCAACTCCTACAGAACTCACAGAATATGGAATTTGGCCTGTGCAATAGATTAATACACCCCAGTGCTTGTGAAAAGTGACCCAGGCTCGTTAATTACTGCCCACGGTTGGAACTTCAGCTTTATACTTCATCTGACAGACAGCACCTCAAACTGCATGGTTAGGTTAACACCAAGCTGGTACACTGGCTCAGAACTGACTCAGAAGAGTTTTACAGTGGGTGTCATTACAAAAATCTGAAGATATCATACGCTGGTACTTCCTATCCATTAGAACAGCTAAATCTGGAAGACGTTAGTATATAAAAACAATTGTGCTTAAATGTAATATTCTCTGTGGAAAGCAGGCCAGGCTTCGTACAAGCTCAAGGGTAAATAATCAATATTTTGTGCAGCAGATTACACAATGGGACTTGTGTGCTTAAGTCTCCCTCCACAGCACTAGAGACATCTCCTAAGTGTTCTGTAGGATACTTCAGAGTGAGGCCAAGTCTGTTCAGTTCTCCTACAATTTAAGAAAGACTTTTAAAGGAAAAAAAACCCCTAGGGTTTAATTCAAGAGGCAAAATGAACATTGCTGCTCAGGCTCATATATCTGGAGCGAGGTTAATACTGCAGCACTCCTCGACTGGACTCTGCACATTTGTTGCTAACAGACATCTTTTGTAAATCTTCCCTGGAAATGTTTTTGTTTTTTTTTTTAAATTCCCAAAAGCTGGTTAGGCAATGACCTTTCCACGCTAATCAAACCTCACTGGGGCAGAGTTCTACACACGATGACTGAGGTGTAAATGCCTATGGAGACAAACAGTCAGCTGGGTGATTCAGGGGGACAACTTGCACAATAGCTGTGGAACGGGGGTTTTAAGCAAATGCAAGAAATATATACAGGACATAATATAAAAAAATATTAAAAGCAAACTTCTACATGGTGCCTCTGCTGGGACAAGGAACCTAGTCTCACATCAGTGCAAACCAGCAGTAACTCCACTCAGTTACTCTGATATGAAATAGGCATGAGTGAGATGGGAATCAGGCCCTTGGGTGCAAAACATGGAGCACATTTCTGTACCACAATATAATCAAAGGGAAAGAGGAAGGGGAGGAAAAAAATGCAGTTGATAAACTGGCTACTAAATCCTACTATTGAGCCCCTGCCACATTTAGTCAAGGCGAGAGTAGAAAGTCAACACCAGAGTAACAAATTCTTGAATCCTTCATCCTTAATGATCTGATATTGTCCCGGAGTGACGCATTTGTTCGGAAGCAAGGAATCTGTTCCCCTTTACACATGATTTTTGCAGGGCAAATACATCAAGAAGCTTACCATGAATATTGGCAAAGAAAAAACCCCCACCCTATCCTGGAACTTGCTTTGTGTGTGTTCATCCTTCTGTATCTGCTTCCCACAGCTATTCCTGTGGATATTCCTACCAGGAATCTCATTGAACAGCAAATTTAAATATTGGCGATAATAGAGAATTGTACCATACTGCTGTGACCCTTGTCCTCCCTTACCCCATCCCTCCCTGCTGTTTGTCAACATCACTCATTGAGCCTGATTCTTCACAGCTGTATTGCCAAACCCAGGGCTCAAAAATCAGGAGTCAGACCCCCAACCCCCGATTTAAAAAAAAATAAAAATAAAAGTGTTCAGGGTTTTATTAATTATTATTATTTGCCAGCTGGTTTTTGCAGCATTTATAGTGGAGAGCTAGAAATGAATGTATTTATTTTGTTAAATGCAGCTGAGACTCTCAGGAGGTAATCTGACACCAGCAGCTGGGGGCTTTAAGAAACACTCAAAGTCATGAGATTCCCAATAAAATTACATGGCTTGGTGCTGCTTTGTGCCCAGTCACGCACACCTACACACCGCAAAAGAAGAGTGGGCTCTCAAGTGCTATCAAGCCAGAGTGCTCCACTCCCGTACACCGATGGGAGCACTTGCCACCCACTTTGCACAGGTGTAAATGATGCCACCTAGCTGCAGGGACTGAGGCTGGGTTTTACCAGAGTAAACAGTGGAGTCTTTCCATCAAGATTTGAGAATTTCAGTCACTCAGGCTATGGTTACGCTACAGCTGAGATCGATAGGACTTACGTCGCTCAGGGGTAAGAATAAGCAACCCCCGCTGAGCAACCTAAGTTACACCAACCTAAGCACCAGTGTGGACAGCACTGTCGGTGGGAGAGCTTCTGCCGACATAGCTGCTGCTGCTCGTTGGGGCTGGATTAATTAAGTCGACGGGAGAGCTCTCTCCTGTTGGCTTTGAACGTCTGCACGAGGAGAGCTACAGTATCACAGCTGCGCCGCTGTACGCTCGCTAGTGTAGTCTCAGCCAGAGGACGGGCCTTTGGCTGGAGCGGATGGGTGAGGTTCTGTGGCCTGCGGGGATCATGAGGTCAGACTAGATGATCATGATTAGAGTCTAGGAGGCCCATCACTCACAGCTTGTCCATTTCAAAGGTTGTTTTGAGAGACGGTGCAGCCTTCTGTCCTGGGTCATTTCTGTGTCTAACTTTCCCGCTTCTGCACATATATAAAAAGTAGCTGGGGCCTTACGGAAAATAGAGATCAAATAAAAACTCCTTTGCTTTCATGGCTTCTGTAATTTCCATTCCTTTCCCTTGCTTTTTAGGATTTTATTGTTAATTATTATTATACATCATTATTTATGTGAAAGCAGGATCTTTACTTTTCGGGACCTGATGCCACCGCCTGTACTCATGCTCCCAACAGTGGCCCCATAGCCATAACAGAGCATTTGCATGAAGCAGCACTGTTTGTCAGGAATACAGGTTGCAGAATAGGACTCTAAGGACTGGTCTACACAGTGGTTTTGTGCCACTGTAACTATGGCAGTGAGGGGTGTGAATTTTCACTGATATAGTTACATCAGTACAACCCCTAGTATGGACGCAGTTATAAAGGTGTCTTCTAGTTTATTCTCCTTCCCCTATGGGAATAAGATCTACTGGTATAAACACCATTATATGCATATAACTGCATCCACAAGGGGGAGGGGAGGCCTGTATGGATTGAACAATATTGCTTAAAGTGGGACAACTTGTGTATGTAGATAAGGCCTAAAAGATCACCAGCTTCTGTTGTTCTTTCCCAGCCTGGCCCTATCCAGCATGGTGCTGGCCCCCTCCGGTAAGTGCTCTCAACTCCTATTGAGTCAGGTTGCCAACACTTCAGGACGGGCCTGGCGTCTCAAGGAATTAACGACTATGTCATGTGATGAAATCTCCAGGAATACATCCCATCAAAATTGGCAACCCTACTATTGAGTCCAGTGGAGGTTAAAAGCACCCAGAACTGTGCAGGATCTAATCCACCTAGGTGCATATTTCTAGTGCCTGAATCACCAATGAGACAATCACCCCACGTAAAAGCCTGCATGGGGTCTATGATTCAGGCCCAGAGTCCCTCCATGACCTTACAGTGTGCCCCCAGTACATGGATTACAGTATCCAAAAGAAGGGATTCCAGGTGGGGAATAAACAGCAGGAGCTCACCACAAAGACCTCTTGGTGCATGTGACTTTTATACAGTGTGAAACTTGCATTAAGTTCCTCCCACTCCATTCTAACCAGCCCCATACAATATGATGGCCAGCGGGGTTATCCCTAGGAGTAAAGGAAGGGATGGGGGAAAATGATACAACTTTCACGCAGAAACCTTTGGGAAATCAAAAGAGGCCATTCTAGTTGTCCCACAAATGACAGCTGTTTCCAATCAGGTTCTTACAGGGGAAAACACTGTGATGGGTTTGTAATTTGGCTGGTAAACCTTGTTTTCAGCTATTATTACCCCATCAAGGCAGCTAAATGGAAACTACATTTTAAGTGACCTTCAGCTTCCCGCTGCAATCGTCCTCGTGTAGAAGGCGAGATGGGGATGAGAACGTGGTTCTGACATACCAAGGGGAGAGGCGCAGTGTGAACATGGCAGACATACATGCCTCCCGAATCAGCGGGTTCTGCAAAGACAGCCTGGGACTGACTACAGCAAAGCTAGCGCCATGTGGTAAAAGAGACAGCAATGTCCACAATGAATGACTCAGTGTCTTGGCTAGGGAAAGGCCTGGTGGGAGATTTCAGATTTGCAACAGTAGAATATCCGAGGAACGTTGGCTGGTCTGGTTACAACTGTCATTGCAAGAATGAAGCGTGTAGGGGTGTTGCTCCCTGGCACAGTCTCAGAGGTTCTCCATGCATGTCAAGACTCCTTGAAGCCTCCCCTGCATACACCCACTCACAGCAGAGTACCTCGCAGTACCCCAAGATCACCACCCTTCCTCTGCCACTTGGAAAAGGTCCCAACACCACACATTACTGTCTCCCCGCTTCCCTTAAACAAACAAGATCCCCCAGCACTTACCTTGGCTGCCTCCTAGCTCTCCACCTCTGGTGCCATCTTGAGTGGCTCCCACCCTGTGCTGCAGCAGTCTTCGGGCAGCTTGCCAAGTTTCCACCCACCCTCTTAATCAGGGGGTCTCAACTCTTTTCCTTCTGAGGCCCCCACAATATGCTATAAAAACTCCATGGTACCACAATTAACTGGTTTTCTGCATATAAGAGCCAGGGCCGGCACTAGGGGGTAGAAAACAAGGCAATTGCTTGGGTCTCCATGCCACCGGGGCCCCCACAAAGCTAAGCGGCTCAGGCTTTGGCTTCAGCCACGGGTGATGGGGCTCAGGTCCCCAGGCTTCAGCCCCATGCAGTCAGGCTTCAGCTTTCTGCCCTGTGCCTCAGCAAGTCTAATGCTGGCTATACTTGGAGGATTCCCTGAAACCTGCTCGTGGGCCCCCCCCCAGGGGGCCCTGGACCCCCGGTTTAGAACCACTGCCCTAAATAACCCAGCCTCTCCTCTTTCTACTGCAGACTTCCCTCTGTGTGAAATCCCCCTGTTCCTCTACTTCCCACAGACTCCCCCAATGTCTCCTCCTGGCCCTCTGCCAAGACTCTCCTTCCTGCAGCTAGTCTCTTCTCTACCAGAACCCCCCAAACTCTCTCTCTGTCTCCTCTCCCTTTCCCCAACCTCATCTCATTCTCGCCTAGTCCCCAACACCCCTCATTCTGTCACCTAAACAGTCTCTTACCAGGGGCCAGCAGCACCACGGGGGCCGGAGGGCAGGCGCGGGCACCCAAAGCAGCTGCACACCCTCCTCTCTGCCCTCACCCTCATCTCTTCGCACACACAGGTCCCCTGGCTGCCGCAAAACTATCTGTCAGCAGCTGCCTGTGCATGTTTTACAGGCACATCCTGAGATGAAAATTTGCTCCAGACTCTTTAACGCTAGCAGTTTGGTTTTGCTGACCCTTCAGCCTCTTCTGCCCAGCGTTCCCAGTGCTGAAGAGGGAGGAGAAGGTGAGCCAATCGGAAATTGGTTTACAGAGTCAGAGTCAGTTTGGTACCATCTTCGGTAGACATGAAACCAGTGTGGACCAGCCTGAGCCTCCTTTGAGAGAAACGCATTCAAGTGAGACAAACCCAGCATTTGACAGTGTGCAGCAAGAGGAGAAATGAAACCATTGGAGAGCCTGATAAACTGGAGGGAATCCCAAAATGGGTAGCAAGGGTTAGAAATGGGTTAGAGGGTACAACAGCTATCTATCCCCATCCACACCCCACTATCTACTCATCCCCAAAACCACCCCATTATCTATTATCCCATCCAACTCCAGACACACCCGGCTATCATTCTATCCATCCATCCATTGCCATAAACACTCTTCTGTCTACTTACACTGGCTCCCATCACTGTAATGTAATATAAGGAAGTGAATTTAGTACGGCCAGCCCAAAAATGTGACAATAAAAAGGATGGCAGAAAATATAACATGTCAGCCCAGGCTCATTAATTATCCTCAGTCTCCCCCAGCACAGACCTCTCCTGACCTCACAGCTCCAGAATCCCAGCCCATTTCTGAATTAAAAATAAATACAGGAATGGATGGGAGGCTAGCAGGTCGATACAGCTAGCTAACTGCTTCTGCAAATGGATTTTAATTACCTTGGTCACAGTCTCTGATGCTCAGAGACCACCACAACCAGTGTAATTATTTGATGGCAGTGTGGTGTATTCACTGAGGGGACTTTGCCGGTTTTGCAGCATTAAAGGGCCAGAAAGTTATCAATCAGGTCAGACGCACGCCCCACCCCATGAGGCCTGGGGCTTTAAAAAGTCACACAGAGGCTGTATTGGAGTGGTCAGAGTTTCATGCTCTGTTTGTAAGCAAAACTGAACGAGATTAATTGAACCCCTCTGCCCTCAGGGTGGAGAAGCAAAGCAAAGCTTGCTGTCCAATTCCTCAGCGGACCCTGCCCAGCACTTGCTCTGCTGGAACTGCCCTGCTCTGAGCTTTGTCAATAATGGCTGGTAGAGGCATCTGTCACAGGGCAGAGTCACACGCAAATGTGGTGGAGCTCTCCACTCAGGAAAGAATGCGGATGCTGCCACTGTTCTCTTACTGCGAACGTGGGTAGCTGCTATATACCGCTGTGTTACTGCTGATGAGAAGAAGAAGTCTCTCTTTCCAACAAACAGGTGCCCTTCAGGTTAGTTGCTATACCAGTCATGGTTTGACCCAATACCTCCATCCTGCTCAGGTCTAAATATGGGACAAAGACCCAGAATGGTTCTCAGGATGTTCTTCGAAGTACAAAACAGCCTGAGAACCCCTGCCTGAGAGCATACCTTTAGCAGTCTCGTGTGGCTTAAGCAGCATTAAAATGACAGCTAACACCTCAAACCATTTTACCTGGAAAAACTACAGCATTTAGGAAAGATACTGTGACACAGTGTACCCCAAAAAGCACCCTGTAACCCCAATAATCATCATTCATATACGGTTGTGATATTTTATACAAAGCATGCCACATAAGATATCATATGAAAGGTCACGATCTGCTGAAACCCAGTGTTCTGTCAAAATATGTATATTGTTAGTGTGTATAAAGTTATGAGATTTTGCTGTTTGGTTGCTATTGACATATGTTGTACGTCTGGCAGTCATCCACTGCCGATTCTCCAGTGACAGCAAAGGAGGTGATCCACAACCAGGTGGGCGTTAAATGACCATTAATCAGTAGGGAAGTTGTAAATCCCTTGCTTACAATGCTGTAAGAGGGCTGCACAATCATCACACAATGGGGGATTGCTCTACTCTGACGTGGCAAAGCCCACCAGGACATGTCTGGGCTAGTGTTTTCCAGGCACCTGGACTGAGGATACAAAATAGCGGACAGTAGCATCATGCTTTTACCTTTTCTCCTCCCCCACCTATGCTGGAAGCAACAAGAACGCTAGGAAGACAAAGACTTGAACTAAGGAAACTGGTCCCAGGCTGAAAGGGGAAGCCTGGGTATTAAGGGCTGCAACCCACCTGCAACATCCAGTGTGGTGAGAAAAAAACTGCTTGATCCAAATAGTGCTTGGTCCAATAAGGTTTAGGATTTAGCCTGCGTGCTTACTTTTTATTTGCTTTGGTAACTCTCTCTGACCTTTTGTGCCTACCACTTATAATCACTTTAAAAATATATATCTTTCTGTAGTTAATAAATCTGTTTTATATTTTACCTAAAACATGTTTTGCTTGAAGTCCTTGGAAAATCTCAGCTCAGTTTACAAAGGCAAGTGTCTGTCCTCTCCACATCGAGCGTGGGATGGACTGGGTAATAAACTAACAGTGATCAGACTTCTGATCAGGGCAAGACAGTATATTCTGGGGGTGTAAGGCTGGGGACTTGGGAGATTTGCTGGTACCTTTCTCTGTGTCATTCGTGAGTGGCTCTGGGAGCATTCATGCAACTTAGCTGGGTGTGGGGCTCCACATGCTGTTGTGCTGAGTGATCACAACTTCTGGAGGGGTTTGCTGCTTGTCACTAGCAAAGCATTGTGACAGACAGCCCAGGCTGGAGAGTTAAGGGGGCACAATAGTATCCCAGTTCCAGGTTGTACCCCAGGGTACCTGTCACAGATACCCAGGGGTGTCCTTGGCCCAAGACTGCAGTGAAATCAAATCCCATGCTGTAAAAGCCAGGCATATCACTCATGAATTGTAAGAAGCAGAAAATGGACAAATGGAGGAAAAAATCAAGTGAACTCATGTGGAGAATTAAATAATTAAAACATTAGGGCAATTGGCAATGAAAGGAGATAGAGGTATTGTCTAGCAGGAAGCGAGGGACAAGTGTTACCATGATTGCATTTAAAATTCAAATCAGCCTAAACCAGTGGTAGCTCACATGCCCATTGCTCAAGTGCATAGGAGTGGTAGTAGGGGGCTATAAGGTGTAATCACTTACACTACAATTATCAGAAACAAGGAGGCACTACATCATTTCCAAGGGCTGCTAAGAGCCGGAGAAGATATCTGAAAACATATCCTCTTTTCAGGGGGCTCCATTGGTGTTCTTTATTAATGTGGATATGAATAAAGAGCTTGGTTGGTATCACAATATAATTACAGAGGGGCAAATGGGTTTGGATAAAATCAGAAGCAACCCAAACATCCTGCCGTTCACACTGAGCCCAATTTAAAGCTTCAAATATGTTCAAAGAAGTTCAGTTCAATTTCCCCTCCATCCCATCATTTCCCTTGCAATGTCATAGGAGAAATCAGAAAGGGAAATGCAAAAATCCCATAAAGAGAACTGAGAGTGTTTTACTTTCAAGCTAATGTGGGGGGGGGGGGGGGGGGAGAGCATGAGATACCTCGTGCTAAAGCTAGTTTTAGTGAGTTTAGCCCTGCTTTGCAGAGCCAAGGGGTTTAGGTGCTTCTCTAAACCTTGTGAAGTTCAATATGACTTTAAATGATACATGTGGAGATTCACACATGACATCTACACTGGCACTAGAGCGGAGCAAATAATTGATTTTTCAATTCAATGGCGGAGCCAAAAAAAATTGCTTTGTATCAAACCAAAACTAAATTCTTGTTTCGTTTTATTCCCCTGAAATAAAACAAAAATTGGTAGATTGAATGAAACATTTTGAACATCGATTTGAAATGACGTCATTTAGCAAATGTCATTTCAAAACAAAACGTCAAAATGTTTTGACCTTGTCCCCCTTTTTTCCCCCCTGCTGAAATTATTCACCAAATTCAACCCAAATTTGTGAAGAGTTTTGGTGCCCTGAAAAATGTATTTTTCAGCTAAGTTATTATTTGTGGAACATTTTTTGCCCAGCTCTAATTGGCACCACATCTCCAGCCATCCAGCCTACTCCACCGAGGTGCAGCTTGAAGAGCTCCTGGTAGATACTGTGGGAGGGATTTCCCCTCCTGCAACAGCCCATGTACAACATTGTTGTGGGATACAGGAGCCATAGGAGTCCCCCAGACATAGGCTGTCCTGGGCAAGCCCTTTCACAAGCCTCAGCATAGGAGGCAGGAGGGGAGTCCCAATCACTTACCCAGTTATGGAAATTCTCCGGTGCTGTGGGCCAAAAAAGCATCTCATGGGCAGGTTTGGTCATGGGTCACTGTAACTTATGAGCACCTCTTGGCTCCTCTAAGTGGTTCTCAATCGGGGTACTCATACTCCTGGGGGTACTCAGAGGTCTTCCAGGGGATACATCAACTCATCTAGATATTTGCTTAGTTTTACAACAGACAACATGAAAAGCACTAGGGAAGTCAGTACAAACTAAAATTTATACAGACAGTGATTTGTTTATACTGCCCTATATACTAGATCAGTGTTTCTCAACCTGGGCATTGCGATGTATTTTATAATTAGATGGTATAAATGAGAAAGTAAGCAATTTTTCAGTAATAGTGTGCTGTGACACTTGTATTTTTGTGTCCGATTTTGTAAGAAAGTGGTTTTTAAGTGAGGTGAAACTTGGGGTTTGCAAGACAAATCAGCCTCCTGAAAGGGGTCCAGTAGTCTGGAAAGGTTGAGAACCACTGCTCTAAAGTACACGGGGGACCACACTGGAACCCCGAGCACCCCACAATGGGGAAGACACAAAAGCATCTTTTGCCCCAAGCCCCCTGGGCTTTGACTCCAAATTTCAGCCTAAGTTCCTAGTTCAATTAACTTGGCTCCTTTAAAATAAAAATAAATAAATATTTTTTTTTTAAAAATCCTAAAAATGGTTACCTTTCCAAGGGGTAGAAGTCATGATGCTACAGCTACAGTTGTAGTTATATGACTCTGTATAACAGGTTAATTCATCAATATCTTTTGATGAAACTTAGGCCCTCTACAGTCTGTCCAGGGGAGTCAAGAAGTGACATGATTCATGCAAACGGAGCCTATCACCACCAGATCACATGTTGAATTCACACCTGGATAGGTCATTACCATTGTCTCTCAATAGGTTTGAGACTTGAAACAGCCCTTACAGATGTGAAGCTGACTTCTTTGAAGCATCCCCCCCCAGGGGATTGAAATTTCTTACTTACTTCTCAGGCCTTTTTATTTCTCACAGCCAGTTAGCACAATGGTCAGTGGCAGAGTAAATCCTAGCAAGTCCATCAGGGGAGGGTAATGCTTATATCAGAGTTGCTTCCAGACTTTCCTCCTTGGAGATTTTGTAAAGAACAAAGGGTGAAATATTTGAGAATCCTGTGAAAAACAAGGGTTGAAACAAACATCAGCTGAAACGAATTTTGCTTTCCCCACCAGGGTTAAAGTGGAGTAACTATGTCAGTTACAGTGTAAACCTGTAGCAGATGAGTCAAGTGAATGATGGGCCAGACCTACACCATCAGGTATATTTTAATAGCCCACATATGCAGATTGTGCAGAGAGTAAACTCTCTTCTTTTTAAAAAAAAAAAAGTACATTTCTATTTTTTCAGCCATGAGGGATAAACCTCCTCAATGAAACTGATGCAGCATTGTCTTCCTGCATCTGCAGACTTCCTGGAACAATGGCTTGATATTTATGTAAGCCTCCCCCTGGGAGATGAATTGAGGGAAGTATGTCATGCCATATTGACATCGTGGCCCACTGACTATAACTCAGGATGGAAGCTGGTCCTCTCCAATGAATGAGTTTGACATCCTGACCTGCAATCATTGAGACCTTCCTATGCTATCGTATGGACAGGGTAGGCTGCAGGGCTTTCTCCACTGAAGGCTCAGAACTCCAGCATGCTCTACCGCCACAATATACCCCAAAGGAGGGATATTTTACTCTAGGGTGATGGGTCAATTGACTGATGTGAGAGGTTTCTTTACACTGGCTCAGATACTCCAGTTGGGGCAGTGTATTGGGACCTTTGAGATTTTCCAGTTTCATTGTATGTTTTGCAACACTCCTGCCTCCAGACTAGAGCACTTAAAGCATAGATATGAAAATAGTCCATTGAGGGTGCTAGATGGGAGCCATTAAAATGGATCATCACAGACTCTTACTGGGGAAGGAGAGGAAGAGAAAGGGACAAGTGATGGAGCTACTTTAACAAATTAAAACATGGGGGATTCAGTTCTGTTTAGATAAACCTGCTGAAGTTCAGATGCTTCACTACATCTTATCAAGATGTTAGTCCGGAAATCTTGCTAAAAAACTCTCTCGAGTACTTCCTCAGCTAATAAAGGTCGGCAATACTGCAGTGAAAGCCCGTGTGTTGTATTTTTATTTCTGATCTGGATTTTTGTGACCATTTAAAAAAAAATAACCACCTATAGTTTTACTTTTTCCACAGACAATATTTGCTAATCACTGAAAAGAAAATGGGATTTAAGTAGATTATTTTCATGCTTACCAGAGCATAAGGAACTCTCTTGGAGATATGGGAACATTATTAATGTCTGGGGAGGAAAAGAGAGAGAGAAAAAAATTTCCACTCCGGTCAAAACTCACCCGGCTGCAGATTGCATTACAAGCTGAATCTCAGACTGGGTTTGCAAAGCTTTCATCCCAGCAGAGCCAAGTTATGGTTCAGAGTAAGTTGGTGCTTACAGCTGAGTTTTGCTTTGCGTGAAATTCAAAGGGTGAAGAGATTAGCCCAGCAAAACTAGGGAGGGTGTGTGGGGATCAGTGATAACTCAATGTTTTGACTTCCACACAGTTCTAGTCTCTAGCTAGTCTTTCACGCTCATGTCCTCAGTTTCTTGGTACCTCATTTTATCTCCTTTATTTAAGTCATCTTATGGGAAATAATGATGAATGGAGGTAAAAATAGACTTGTACAGTGGTGGATCCTTAAAATTCCACCTGTCCTACATGGGTAAATTCCATTAAATAACATTAAACTACCAAGCAAAGATTCCTCCTCTACAAGCAGGAATTTGTTTAAGCTGCAGGATTTAAACAATCAGGGAAATCATGCCACTGAGGTATTTCACCCGAGCCTTAGAGTTTTGAAAGTTTTTCCCACAGATTCCAAGGCTATAGGGTACCATTGTGCTCGTCTGGTCTGATCTCCTGTATGCCACAGGCAACAGAATTTCCATCAAATAATTCCTACAGCAGATTTTTAGAAAAACATCCAATCTTGATTTTAAAATGGCCAGTGATGGTCAATTCACAACAACTCTTTGTAAGTTGCTCCAGTAATTTCCCTCACTGTTTAAAATTTACACCTTGTCTCTGAATATGTCTAGCTTCAACTTCCAGCCATTTGATCGTGTTTTACCTTCCCCTGCTACACTAAAGAACCCGTTATCAGATTTGTTCCTCACATACATACTTACAGACTGTAATCAAGTCACCCCTTGACTACTCACATTGTTAAGCTAAGTCAAGAAGCTCATTCACTAGAAGGCACATTTTCTACTCCTTTAATCACTCTCATGGCTCTTCTTTGATCTCTCTCTAATTTATCAACATCTTTTCAATTGTGGGCACCAGAACCAGTCACAGGATTCCAGCAGCAGTCGTACTAGTGCCAGATACAGAGGTAAAATAACCTCTCTACTCTTGCTCAAGCTGCCCGTTTACATATCCCAGGATTCCATTAGCCCTTTTGGCCACAGCATCTGAGTGGGACCTCAAATTCAGCTGATTATCCACCATGATCCCCAAATCTTTTTCAGAGTCACTACTTTCCAGGATAGGCTCCATCATCTTGCAACTAGGGCTGACATTCTTTGTTCCTAGATCTATATATTTACATTTAACCCTATTAAAACGCATATTGTTTGCTTGGGCCCAGCTTACCAAGTGATCCAGATCACCCTGCATCAGTGACCTGTCCTCTTCATTATTTACCACTCAGTCCATTTTTTAAGTCATCTGCACACTTCATGAGTGAGGATTTTGTTTTCTTTTCCAGGTCATAGATAAAGTGTTAAATAACATAAAATATATTCTTCATGAGTGTTTCTCCGAGACCTATGAACATGGAGTGGAGTCATCTTGTCTGTGTTGTTCTGACTCTGAGCCAACTTAGAATTTATAGCTAATGCACCCCTATGCACGTACACACCCTTGTCTCCACGAAAGGAACTAACTTGTTTTCACATGAAGTCTTGTGCTGGTGTTACTGTATCCTGCAGACCTCTCCCCATAAACTGAAACAGCTTGCAAGCAAATCTTGGTATGAAAAGCTCTTTAGAATGATTTTCCTTCTGTGACAAGAGCACAGCATGTGGAGCTCCCCAAGACAAAACAGCTTAGGGGCCCCAGTTGTAGAAGATACTCTATTGTTTAAGCCTAAGTTTTGTGGTCTGTAAATGGTTCTGGATTGCTAGATGAGAGCAATGTTAAGATGGATTTAAGGCTGAGAATATACTAGCTGTTTGAGGTAAAATACATGAGAGGTCTGCCATAATTATCTCCAAAACAAGCATTTTAATCTCAGGAACGGTTAAATTTAAATGCAGCTTAGTTCCTTATGGTGTCACTGTTTCTTATTTATAGGGTGACTAGTTCTGCTAAGAGCTTAAATGCTATTCCCAACTCACCCCACCAAGATTTGCTTATGGTTCTTTGGCAAAGAGTAATTATGTGGTGATAATGGGACAAGGAGGGCAGTGGAGTGATAGGACCTGTCTGGTTTTAGTTCAAGTCTCTCAGCACTGGTTTGGCAACTCAGATTGGCTTATTTTGTCTCCAGCAAGGCCTGGTGACTGAATACCTGAGAGAAGGGTGGGCAATTTAAGTTGTTTGCCCATGTTCGTGAATTGCTGACCAGTCAATGGGATTTTAGGCACTTTTGGAAGTATTATGAAAAGGACACTGCAGACTTTGGTATTGTTCAACCAAAATTACTCCATATTCACTTCAAGAGCCAGTCTTTGTTTCTGTGAGAAAAGTTCTCTCCACCTTATGAGAATACACCTCTCATGTGACAAAGAGAGACAGTAGAAACAGCAGATATCTTTATCACACTGCTCCAGGGCAAGCTAGTCCTACCTTCCCTTCTGCACAGTAATGCAATTACAGCTGTGCTGTTAACTGATTTCTCAGTTCACGGAGTTCTAATACAAAGAATACAAATTCAGGTTGAGTTGAACCTAAAACCAAGGTTTTGGGTGTCTCTTTCATTTATGATAAATTGAAGAGTTGTCTGGGGGAGGATGGGAGTAAAATGAAGTGTTGCATTGAACCCAAAACAGGATAAAGATTTAAAATAAAATAAAAAATCTAAGGAAAGAGGGCTAAATACCCAAGAGCCACAAATGAGTGAGGCAAGCGCCCTAACCACCGAGTTATTGGTTGAAGGTGCTCCTCTGCCTCCTCCTGTTTGGCGAAGCTACCCAAACAATTGGTTGCTGAAGCCATACAGTGGATTAGTATTGAACTCACAAATAGTTGTTGTGGCCTTGTTTTGGTAAATGAGTTACTCAAAAAAGTTTCACCCAGCTGTAACCCATAATTCTTTTCTTCCCATCTCCTACCAGTAGAGTTGGCCAGAAAGTGGAATTTGGAGGTGATGAATTGCCAAAAGGCTCTTACCCTAATCCCCCATAAACTCAGCAATGCAATACCAAACTATGCTGGATGTAGTACTCGAAGTTGGTTTATCAGACTAGAATTCCATAACTGCACTGATTATTATTTCAAGCTTTGGATGGGATATACTAGGTCTTTGAAAATCTCTTCAATGGTCAAGCACTCTTTCTTAGTTAGCTAGGGGAAGGGGAAGAACAAGGAAATCTAGCCAAGAAATGTTTGTATGCTGTGAAAGTTTATTTTTTGAAGTAGAAATATCAGAAAGAAAAACAAACAAAAACATCCACTTTCCATTGGTCAGTATCATTCTTACACCTGAATCATAGACCTTCTGCTACTAGCTACAATACTTCCCCTAAAGGAACAAGTCTTTCAACAAGTGCTTAAGACTAGCAGAGGGATGGGACATCCCTAACAGTAAAGTTAATGGTTACAAATTCCGTCTAAATTCTGCTTTTAGCCTATCAAGGATAGCAGTGTTCTAGGGGAAAGTCTTCTGTTGCGTTCTGCTGAAAGTACAGGCCTCTGCTTACTCCCTTGCTACTTGGCTAACACCTTAGAAGGAGGGCAACCGGAACTGATAAGTCAATTTAGTACTATACCAAGTACAGACTTTACCCCGGTATAAAATTCCTCTTTAAACTTGCTAGAATAGTTAGACTACATCCTTTTGTGTTTTCTCTTTAGGTACTTCATACGCAAGTGCATCATGGCCACAGTAGCCCTGGTCTCAGAAAGCTACTCCAGCATGGCTATTTGAACACAGTGATGTTTAGGCACATTGCCAAAGTCAGTCACCATAGTTTGCAGGAGTCGTCTCGTCACCCAGAGCTGCCTTTCCAGTGCAAGCCACACATGGTATGTGGTTGAGTGATTAAAGCCACAAGGACATTCCCATTACATGGATGTGGCAGTGGTGAACAGATGTGTTACTCAAGTCCTTACATGGAGGTATCTGCAGGCTAGTCCCAACTCCTCTTCCACCTGGTAAGCTTTCTGGAAGGTAGCAGAAGCTTTGACCATTGGTTAGACTGATCCCACAAGCCAAGAGAGGTGGGTGTTATGCTTCAGATATACCAGCAGCTCATCCATGTATTTTTCGGCCATGGCCATCTTCTCTTGGCTCTGGATCAGGATATTGCTGGACAGATCCTGGAAGGACCTGGCAGCAGAGAAGGAAGCATGAAGCTCTGCAACATTGCAATAGGCCCATTTCATCTTGTCCTGAATGCTGGAGGGAAGGGCTTGGATCATGGACGCTAGGCTCAGAAAGGTGTCCTGCAGCTGCTGCATGATCTTGTGGGACATGACAAGAGCCAAAGATTCCATCTTCTGGAAGGAAGCAGATTAAGAGAGGTTGAGTGGGGTCATTATGTATAACGAGGTATAGGTTGTCTCCCAACCAAGCCAGAACCCAGTAACCTGGTACCTCAAGCTCTGTACAGCGGGTCTACATTCCCTTCTGGAAGATTCCTGCTCCAATCCACCAAAGTTAGGATGGCCAGGAAAAAGTTGCACCGAAAGCTTATGATCAACTCCCTGCTTCACAGAATCAACCTGGAGGGGGAAGAGCCATAGATCTTGGAATTAGGTAGGAAAGGTTCTATGCCAATGACTAAGATCAGATGGAGACAACAGGTTATGAAGCAGCCAACATCAGCACAATGGGAAGACTGAAAAGTAGCAAGAGCAAAGGTGTCCATCACCCCCGCTCCCCTGCCAGTAATAGCTCACCTTACCTGATCACTCTCGTTACAGTGTGTGTGGTAACACCCATTGTTTCATGTTCTCTGTGTATATAAATCTCCCCACTGTATTTTCCACTGAATGCATCCGATGAAGTGAGCTGTAGCTCACAAAAGCTTATGCTCAATAAATTTGTTAGTCTAAGGTGCCACAAGTCCTCTTTTTCTTTTTTCATCAGAATCGAGTTGATCATACTAAACTTGGCTCTCCAGCAGCAGTGCTGGCAATTCCAAGAAGCTAAGTTGTCAAATGAAGCATTTTGCTCAACCCAAAGTGAAATGGTTTGCTTTAGAGAGTTTAATGGTGGTTAAGATAGAAGTTGAACTGAAAAACATATTTTTTCAGTTCAAGACAACTTTTGTTTCAAGAGGGTCAAAGTGAAACATTTTGACATGAACTCAAAATTGTCTACATCTGCAAAGTGTTCCCAAATCTGTCCTCCCATCCCCACCATTAATAGTTTTTCTGGGGGACAAAAGTCTCACCAGTTGTAGACCTAAATTATAGAAGCAGCACAGCATCAGGGACATATTACATGAAGCCAGTCAGGATACACAGAGTTAATGCTTCCTCCAAGTTTGCCCCTCTCTCCTCAGACATCCTGTGGCTCAGACTCATTGCCTTTATTATAAATCTTGAGTCAGATCATGCCATATTTAAAATAGCTTATCCCTATCACCCTGTATGGAGTTTAAATGTTCTCAAGATGGTTTTGTCACTCGCAGGTCCTGCTGTAATGTGAGCAGAAACACACCAGACTCCCAGGTTTTGAGAAGAGAGCAGTCCGCTACCAAGAAGTCCCTCGCTTTATGTTCCTTCTACAACATGTTCTGGACGTCTCCGGGGGATCAAATCTCAGTTCAACTCAACAGCTGCCTCAGTGTCTAGTGGAACCAGCCTAGCATGGGTGTCTCCTTACAGACAGGCTGGTGTGCTATTCCATCCCCCATCTGTGAAAGCACTTATCACCAGCTTCCCATTTGTAGCTGACAGCAGCCTCTCCCCAGAAAGGTTTGGCATCCCTCCCAGACTGTGCTAGGACCTTAGCGGTACATGGGACGCAGCAGACAGTTACATGGTACTCTTCCCAACTCTGTAAATCCATCAGCTCAGGGTGGGGTACTCTGATCGCCTGTCCCAAGGGGTCAAAGTGCATTGACAAGCTACAGAGAATCCCGATGCAGGGCTTTAAGCATGGTGCACTCAGAGCATCACCCAGGCAAACTCAAAAAGTGGCATTCATACCCCACTGGAGTCCCTGGAGAAACTCCCCTTGGCTTGGTGGGGCCAGGCTGTGACTGGAGGCTGTGTACTCACCGCCTGTGTCTTTGTTTAGATTGCCATTGCAACAGAGCATGAAAGAACCACAGACAGCAGTATATATATCTCATGGATACTTTAAGTGACACTAGTCTGCTCCCATGCAATGCACTGGGGTTAACTGGTCTGAAGGAGACTGAAAGCAATCGACATCAAGCTTTCGCGTGTGAAGAGGAGATGCTGCCATCTCCACACTCCCATGGACATGGCTGCCAGTGACCAGAGATACCAAGCATTCTATAGTGTTCTCACTCAGAAGGTTTGAGTCAACAGCAGACTGCCATTTCAGCCATGGTCTTCACCCCTCTCTCTGCCACACCACACACAGATCTGATGCAGGGGTGCCTCTTTGGTGGAAGAGTAGGCCCCGTACACCATGTTGTAGGTAGAGCAGACCAAGGGAAGACTGGCCACTCGGCTCACCACTTTCTAAGAGTGCCAGAAGGAAAGGGAGAAGTCAGGCTGACAAGAGACTGTTAGTACTGAGTTAGACCTACCTGCCTTCCCCTTCATACTATCAAGAGACTCCTCCCACTACCCCCAAACATGCTCTGGGGGAGGAGTCAGGCTGCAAATAGCAAGAGCTAAGCAGCACTTCAGCTGCCGCTGGAGACAGCTAAGTGGGGTAATATGCCCAGCCCCCTGGCCTCAGGGCATGTTGCAGAAGCCATCCCTTAGCACAGAGTTGTGCTCCAGAGCAACTCTCATTTTCAGAGTGAAACTCGCCATCTAGCACTTACGGTTGGGAAGGAAGTCCTTGCAACATGAACCAAGCATAAGGCAATGGCAGTGACGCCTGTCAGTTTGCAGACAGCCCGAAGCCAATAGCGCTGAGGTATATTTACACTGACCTAGTGGTCTCAGATGGGAGACCAGCAGAATCTAGGGCCCACTGCCTAGATATTGGGAAAGCTGAAGATTCTGTAACTTCTATAGAGCAAAAAGAATGAGGAGTACTTGTGGCACCTTAGATTCTTTTTGCTGATACAGACTAACACGGCTACTACTCTGAAACCTGTTCTATAGAGCAGTTATACACTTTCAATACTCAAAGTGTTGCTGGGATTTTGGGGAACTGAAAGTGTTGAGACAGCATTAAATAAATTGAATTTAAACAAAGTAACCGGGGATTACTGCACTGCCTGAATTCAGTAAGAAAATGGATACAATAAATAGCCCTTTAATGAGAAGAAGCTGCTGCAGAGTTTCCAGCCTAGCACACCAGAAGTTCGGGAGCCTGCTGTAGCACTGAAGTCCAGCTTGCTGCTGCATGTATAGGGGATTGACCACACACAGGATGGACTGGAAACCTGGAGTGAAGTATCACCTCTAAGTAGCAGCAGTGCCTCATACATAGCACATTGTTCAGAGTTAGGCCAGCAACTGTCTTCTAGAAACCTGGAGCAGGTTTGTTTGATCAGCACACAAAGATACCACCTTCCCTTTGGTGGATGAGTGAATGCAGCTCTGGATCCAACCTAGCCATGGTGGTGACTAGGACCACATGGCTGTCCCAAGTTATACTGATGCACCTGGAAGCTCATGAGTGCAGATCCAAACCCACCTGTTGCTCCTGTCCCTTGCTTTCTGGGGGATCTAATTTGGATATGGATAGAGTCCTCTTTAATGTTTTTAATGAAGTAAATACTAATTGAAACTGCATGCTCATGGGAGACTTTAACTTTGCAGATATAGACTGGAGGACGAGTGCTAGTAATAATAATAGGGCTCAGATTTTCCTAGATGCGATAGCTGATGGATTCCTTCATCAAGTAGTTGCTGAACTGACTAGAGGGGATGCCATTTTAGATTTGGTTTTGGTGAGTAGTGAGGACCTCATAGAAGAAATGGTTGTAGGGGACAATCTTGGTTCAAGTGATCATGAGCTAATTCAGTTCAAACTGAACGGAAGGATAAACAAAAATAAATCTGCGACTAGGGTTTTTGATTTCAAAAGGGCTGACTAAAAAATTAAGGAAATTAGTTAGGGAAGTGGATTGCCCAGAGTGCAGTATGGACACCTCATTGCATCCCTCTCCAGGGGTGCTTTTAGGGACTATGGGTTAGACTTGGGTGTTGCCATGCCCACTCTAACGAGAGTGATCAGTGAAGGTGAGCTATTATCAGCAGGAGAAAAAAAACTTTTGTAGTGAGAATCAGGATGGCCCATTTCCAACAGTTGACAAGAAGGTGTGAGTAACGGTAGGGGAAAAAAATAAGCAAGGGGAAATAGTTTTACTTTGTGTAATGACCCATCCACTCCCAGTCTTTATTCAAGCCTAATTTATTGGTGTCCAGTTTGCAAATTAATTCCAATTCAGCAGTCTCTTGTTGGAATCTGTTTTTGAAGTTTTTTTTGTTGTAGTATTGCAACTTTTAGGTCTGAAATTGAGTGACCAGGGAGGTTGAAGTGCTCTCCGACTGGTTTTTGAATGTTATAATTCTTGACATCTGATTTGTGTCCATTTATTCTTTTAAGTAGAGGCTGTCCGGTTTGGCCAATGTACATGGAAGCTACAGTTACTGTAGTTGACATATTAACAAACCAGTGGTAGGCAGCCTACTATTTGAATTTCCTGGGATAATAAATATGACCTGGAAAGGAGGAGGAGGAGCTATTGTTGTTTTTGTGTATTTTATAGTATAATTAGAAAGGAAAAGATATAAGGTGTCTAGTCATAGGATCATAATGATTGACCAGGGACAAATTATCCTTTGCAATCATATAACAATAGAAATTGTGATTATAGGTGGGCCACACAGTCTGGGAAAATAAATAAACATCAGTATTGATGCCCAGGCAGATCTGATTGCAGGATCAGGGCTTATAAGGGGGAAAACAGTGACACTTGCTATATGAACCTGGATTTGTGCTGGAAATGGCCCAACTTGATGATCACTTTAGATAAGCTATTACCAGCAGGAGAGTGGGGTGGGAGGAGGTATTGTTTCATGGTCTCTGTGTATATAATGTCTTCTGCAGTTTCCACAGTATGCATCCGATGAAGTGAGCTGTAGCTCACGAAAGCTCATGCTCAAATAAATTGGTTAGTCTCTAAGGTGCCACAAGTACTCCTTTTCTTTTTGCGAATACAGACTAACACGGCTGTTACTCTGAAACTTGCTATATGCTGTCAAATACACCAAGAAAATGAGCTTGAAAAACATAGACAATCATTTCCCTTGGTTATACAACTCTTAGGCCCTGCTCTTGCATGGCTTCCATGACAGCCGGCCTCCAGGGCTCCGAGCAGGGGCAGAAACCCACCCGTGAGGATGGTACTGTGATATTTATATTAGTGGTATCCCTTTATGGACCTGATCCCACAAAGACACACTTGCTTAACTTTACGCACAAGTGGTCCATTTGTCACAGCAGTTCTCTGTCACGGTACAAATGTTTTCAGGCATTCCCATGCCCTGGTGTCCAGCACCTACCCATTCAGATCCATGCTGCTGAAGCTGGGAGAAATGGGGGTAGATCAGGGATCTGCTCTGGCTGCACAAACACAATGTGGTTCCCTTTGCAGTGGCAAGGCGAGTGGCTTGTGGTCTTGATCTGAAAGTCCCTGGAACACAGTAAATTGTGATGTGACTCTTTCTTTCCGTATTCCGGATTTCCTGATGCTGCAGGGGCTGATCTGGGGATGCGTCCGTGGGCATTTGAAGTGGTTTCCTTCTCCCCCTCCATGCAGGCTCCATCTGCAACTTTGAATATCGTCTGTTTCCATTGGAATTGCCTCTCGGTCCCGTAAGTGTATGTCAGCAAATGTATGGTGCAGCAGAAACTCCAGATGGTTCTTAAGGTTCAACAGCAGCATAAATGGGCTTGTTCCATCTTCATGGCTCACCAAACCCTGCATTCAGCGATATGTAAAGGGGTGACAAGTGGCACAGACATCCCGACAGCACAGATTGCCAGATCCCCACCACCGGACTGGAAAGCCAATTCCCTTTTTCAGTCTGGTGCTTTCAGAACTGCAATGTTCTCCACCAGATGGCCAGCCTGTAAAGGAGAAATTGAGAGTGCTTAACATTGCCCCTGAAATAAATGCACCTCACAGCCCACCAGCCCAATCAGAAGCTTTAAGACATTAAATATTTTAAAACCCTTAGTTCATGCCATGTACCATTTCCAGCAGTTGCTCCTTTCCTGGGGGCTGCAAAAGTCATTTGAAGAAACAAGGATAATGAAACAAATCATGTTCCAAAATGCTGAAACGCATCTATATTGGTGGCCTTCCAAAGCAGAGTTCTGTTATGTGGGGGGGTTTTCTTCCCTGCTTTCCAAGAAAAAATAAAATATAATGCTGTGCCTGTGATTGAATTGGCAGGACCTTTGGCTGAGGAGACTGCGCCCATTCTGCCCAAAGCCAGGAGCAGCACCCCATGAGCAGACGGAGGAGGACACTGGTGGAGCTGCTCA
The DNA here is from genome assembly GCF_965152275.1 of Natator depressus. Lineage (NCBI taxonomy): Eukaryota > Metazoa > Chordata > Testudines > Cheloniidae > Natator > Natator depressus. Next base: position 27,543,801 of record NC_134246.1, read on the forward strand.
TTGGCATCGACAAGAGCCAAGAGCAGTTTGACTTTTTGAGGAAAAGGGAGGAACATGCCACTGAGCAGGAGCCACAGGCTATGGAGTGGGAGGAAGGTTTTGTCCAGAGGCCGGGGGAATTAATGCTCTGGTTTCTGGAGCAGGACGCACGGTTCAGGGAACAGGAGCTCTCCCAAAGGCACCGGGAGCATGCCCTTTTGCAGTCCATGATACAAATGGTGAGGGAACAGATTTGGGTCCTGCCTCCCACAATAGCCACTGCCAGTATCCGCAAGCTGGCACCTCCTCCTCTGACTCCACATCCTTCTGCATCTGCAGCCTACTAAGCTGCTGAGACGGAGGACACCAGCCCCCATGATGCGGGGAGGCCGCAGCACTCCAGGCACTGCACCGGCATCCAAAACCCCTCCCAGGGGGAGCCCTGTGACCATGCAGGAGATTGATGAGCCCAAGACGGGGCCTGAAGGCCAGTATGTGTCCAGCCCCCAAGCCCCATGCAGGAGATGCCCCCATTTGTCCCCCTGGAACATTCTCCACAGCCATGCCCCCCTTGTCTGGGGAAGCTGTTCTCCCCTCCTGCGGGGAAAGGGGAGATGAAGGCCAAGGACATGGGTCACAGGCAGTGAAGTTGTAATGTTCTTCGGGGCATCTGATCGGTTCTGTTTTAATTCTCAGTTCCTTTAAAAAATGCTCAGAGTTATGCTACATGCACTAGTTTCAATAAATGTGTGTTTCCTTTATTGATGTGTGGACCCTTCATTGGGGCTGTGGTGAACACCTACATTTTTTGTCCACCCTTCGGCTGTGGGACCCTCCAGTCCGTGCCTTGAGTCATGTAACTGTCTGGGGCAGAGATCTGTAAAGTCCTCTCTGGCCTTCCCAGAACCACCTCCCAATCCCCTGTCCAAGTGTGTGTGAATACAGGGAAGCTGGAGACATGAGGAAAGTATACTGTGCATGGAAATAACTGGTAACTTTATGACCTAGAGAAAGAAAGATGGGCTGGGTGAACTTCCCTGTGGGTTTTACAAAACAGAGAACAGGAAAAGCAAAGTGAAATACTTGCCATCACACCCTGAACAGCACTAAAATGTCACCTTCCCCCACCCCTCAAAAACTAGCACCACTTTGAACCCTGGGGTTACTCACAGTTAACAGCCAGTAAGTGCCCGTCTCCCCACACGCAATCACAGTTGCCAGGAAATGGTTGTAAGAGCTCCTCACACCCCCCTTCACCAACGATTCTCAAGGTCCTCGGGCACTGAGCAATCCCCCTAAACTGTGGTGCAGCTAACAGGTGTGAGCATTAACACAAAATGAAAGTGCAATTTAACTTGGCAGGCACCTTCCGCATAAGCCAGAAGGTGTTGTTCCCATGGAGGTGCACTGTCCCAATTATCTGTACTGAGTCTTTAACGAAACGACTGGATAATGACCATCAGCGGGAGGGTGAGTGGGAATATTCCCTGCAAGGTGTTGTTCCTGGGATTGTTTTTACAACAGCTGCATGGGGTGGGGCACTTTGTTTCAGACCAGGCTGAGGTCACCCTCTGCCCACCTGCTGTTCCAAGATGTAGGCACAAATTGCATCCCAGATTTCCCTGGCCTACTGTGATCCAGCAACCAGTATGAACGTTCACTGGATCAGGCTGTCTATAAACGCTTTGGAAGCCAGTCCTCTCCAGTGTCCATTCTGTCCTAAAGTACTTGCCTTTAGTCTAACAAATGTTATGAAGCACACGTGCCACAATAAAGCAGACAGCTTGGCCACACTGGCATCCAGCAAGGTGTATAGGCTTTGCCAGTGAGCCTTCAGCCACCAAAAGGCATGCTGCACTACCATCCTGCTGATGCTTAGTTTGTAGCTGAATTCTCATTCTGGCAGGTCATTGATGTAGGGGTAGGATTTCATTAGCCAGGGTAGGAGCAGGTATGTGGGGTCCCCGAGAATAAATTTGAGCATGGAGACACCATACAGAACCCCATCATTTCTGGGGAATAAAGTCACTTTTTCCTCCTTCAAGTACAGTCTCAATGTCCTTAGCACCCTGGTGTCATGAACCTTCCCTGCGTGTCCAACGTTAGTGATTATGAACCTGCCTTTGTGGTCCACTGGGCCTTGAAAAACGAGTGAATAATACCCTTTCTGACTGATGTATTCACTCACTACTTGGGGAGGGGGGGGCAAAGTATGGGATGTGGGTGCCACTTCCCCACGCCATTTGGAAATCCCATTTTCTGGGACCCAGCAATAATTTCCAGAACTTTTGTGATGGCGACCACCCATGGGTAGATGGGAGTGTTGTTAGTTTCACAAACCAGCACCATAATGGGCCCAACAGTGGACTTCCCCACCCACAAGTGGTTTGTGACTGAACCATAGCTGTCCAGCATTGCCAGCTTCCAGAGGGCAATAGCCACCCACTTCTACACCTGTACAGATCTCCAGAACCAAGTGGTTTGCCACTGTAGGCTAGAAGCCAACTTCTCACAGAGCTCCAGGAACATCCGCTTCCTCATTCTGAAGCTCTGCAGCCACTGCTCATCATCCCAGGTTTCCAAGACAACGTGATCCCACCACACCGTGCTGATCCTCCGGGCCCAGAAGCAGCTGTCCAATCATAGATAATACAGTCACAGCACCAGCAACCTCCTGCGTTTCTCTGTCATTTAGCATCAGTGGATCAGTCACTGTCCCAGTCTCTCACTTTTGGCTTGTGAGAAAGGTTTGAGGGCATTCAACCAACGTTCTTGCAGGTCAGGTACTGCAACACAAGCACATTTGTCCTGCAAGAAGGAGCAGTGGCAGAACCACATCATCAGTCACTTGCTCCACGTCTTCCACTAAGATGGGCAGGGGAGAGCAGTGAGTGGGAGCTGTCATCGCCAAATGTGTGAAGGCATCTGCAATACCACCAGCAGCAAGCAGGACCCTAGAACGTCTCCTGTGACACAGATACCACCCTGGAAATGCTAGCACTGACCAGGTGTACCAAAAATTACAGCGTGGATATAGGTATTCCTGGGTCCAGAGCATATACCTGTGTCCACCACAGGATATCTGGACATTCAGCACAGATATAGGGTACATGGGCGAGCATACCCACACTCCAGTACCCATGTCCAGAGGCCAGTGTAGATGTAACTTGAGTGCCTTCCACAGGAAGCCATCAGGAATTTTTACAAGCATTATTGAATTCAGCCTCCCAGCCCTCTTTTTGAACATTATCTCCACTTTAGAGATGGGGGGATAGCAAGACACAGAGGCTCAGGTCCTCAAAGATATTTAGGCTCCTCACTTTCATGGAAATCAATAAGGGACTGGGCCAGAGAGATGAAGCCATTTGGCCAAGATCACACAGCAAGCCAGTGGCAGAGGTAGAAATAGAATCCAGACCTCCTGTCTGCTTTAATCACGAGGCCGTTTTAATGTTCAGTAAGGAACCATTTATTTCCCCTACCACTGCCTATTACCCCACCCTTGCAGCCCTTATTGGTCAGGGCAGACCATGTTTTATTTGTCTTGCTTTCTCAAGCTGTCAGTCTAGTGAAGCCCACCACACGGCTTTATAAAGACGGAGAAGCAGCTTAGCTGGGAAGCATACAGAGTATGCATCCGATGAAGTGAGCTGTAGCTCACGAAAGCTTATGCTCAAATAAATTGGTTAGTCTCTTAGGTGCCACAAGTACTCCTTTTCTTTTTAGAGTATTTAAATGGTTTGTAGATATTTATCTCCATTCAACAGTTGGCAAACATGCCAGTAAGGAGCCTTTAGACCCATTAATTTTCTGTAGTCATAGTATTATCAGTAGCTCGGGCTGGACAAAGAATATATTTCGATTGTTACAGGTAGGTTGTGACGGAGTGAAGCTGAGCCTGCTTGTGTAACTCACACACCTTCTGGGTGTGGTGTTCTGTCCCATCTAGTGGCATCGAGACCAGAGAGACAGAGACAGAGTTAATGAGTCTGCTCTACAGCGTTACCTAAAACGCATATGGCTTTTAGGTCATGCAGTAGAGGCTCATGCATTAAGCTCCAGAGGTCCCAGGTTTGAGCCCGCCCACTGATGACTGGGGTCTGTTGGTGTTACACTTGCTCCCTTTTTTTTTTTTCCTCCTGTGCTGGTTCCTGATCTTAATAATACAGACTACAAACTAGCATGAGGGAGTATGGCAGACTGGACTACATAGCGAGGAGAATGAGAAACTCTAGTTACTCATTTGAGATTTTCCAGTGACCCTCTTTTGGTTCTCCTCCAGTGCAGCCAATAAAATCTGGGCATGAAGTGAACGAGGATACCAAAAAAAAAGAAAAGAAAGGGGAAAAGCTGCCTCATTTCCCAAGTGCAGTCCCTCTTGTGCATCAAATGAGGCAGGAGTCCTGTTGAAAAAAAGTGCAATGTGACCATGTAACTAGAGCCTGTATCGCAATTATGGCTGAGCAAATAATTTTTTTTTTCAGTTCGGTAGCTAAACCGAAAAACCTGGAAGAAAATTCACTTTGTTTCAAACCAAAACAAAAAACAGAAAAAAAAATTGTTTGGGTCAAAATGAAATGGCAAAATGGTTCATTCTGACATTTTCTGAAACAAATTGTTTCAACATTTGGGGGGGGGGGGAGGTGGGAAATCAAGGGTTTTTTTTTCCCAGATGAAACAATTCACACAACTAACTCAAATTCATTAGTTTTGGTGTCCTGAAAAATAAATTTTTGATGAATTTACTATTTGCCAGAAATTTTTTTCCCCAAGATGGATAGATATGCACAAAACAACTTTTCGTCTAGCATCTTCAAACTTGAGAGCTTGACTTTTCAACTGTAACACTATTCTCTCACTGTAGGTTTCATACAGAATAGCAAATAAACTAAGGAAATTACTTCCTGCAGTAAGTATAGGGAAGTAGCATATATCATATTCTAGGGTGGTGACTAGATAACCATCAGCTTTTTAGTGATGACAACAGTAGTATTTCCGTTATGAAGATCAACCATGCCTTCAAGGACATTTGCTTTGCATTTAAATAAGTTTTGTTTCACAGAAATTTCCCTATGCTCTCAGCTATCTCAGGGAAGAGACTAATTATATATAGCTGCTCCTTTGTTGAGCCATTATTCATATTGATAGCTGCATCCCATCTTGCAACTATTTTCCCTGAGCAAGCTTCTGGAGTAGTAGGTCTTATCAACTTCCTAGAGGTTTTTGTTTGACTTTCACATCATCCTTCTCAGTGATGACCTATTCTTTGCCCCTCATTTTCTCTTGCTCTTACTACATATAGTTTGATATGGAAAAGACCTTTTCTGTCTTCTAGTCCATCTCTCTAAGCCTGCACAAACTCCATCTCCACAATATAGCTTCTGGTTTCATTTACTCCAGGTTTGAAAACTTCATTCAGTCTCTAGACAATTGTTTTTTTTCGGAGCTTAACTAAAAGTGTGTCCCTCTGATTTGACTAAACTCCTCAGGGGAGGGATGGGCCAGGTCCATGTCTAGCAGGACCATTGCAGTTTTTAGCTCTTAGTTGCTACTAGGTTCATTCCAGTTGCTCTGTTTTCCTTGTGAGAGTTTTCAATGGCCGTCCCCATATTAAGCTTTTTCATTTTCTTCCTTTTACAGTGGATGCATCACTTACTGCTATCCTGAAGTATTACTCCATCCTTGCGTATGACTTTGAGAGAACTCTAGCTACTCATCCTCTAGCTAAACTTCAACAAACAAAGTAGTGCATTAAAGGACTTAAGATTGTAAAGTCAAACCTTCAAGTTAGGAAATGTCCAATTCAAGGATGCCTGGCCTCTCCTGAAATGCCAATGGTGAACTTCTGCTGTTGTATTCAGAGGTAGTTACTTAGCCACTCACAAAGAGATTTTTAACATTTGTAATGGTTAGGTTACTTCTCCAAGATATATTGAGCTAGCTTCTCTTCCCCCACAAACTGGTTAAACCTTATGTCATGTGCCACAATGGTGATGACCCCACCCAGTTTGGTCCCACGTGATACTTTAGTTCTTTGCCATGAGAGGACACATGAATTCCAACAGATGGAGTTGCTTAGGTAGCAGGCAAGAAGCTGTGCATTTACAAGAAAGCTTCACTCATTCATCTTTTATGGGTTCCTCAGTTAGGAAAGATGTTACCTGCTGCTGCTGCTTTCTCTGCTTACTGGAGTGTGAAACTAGGGGTGAGAGGGAGTTCTCTGGGGTAAGTGATGTAGTTCAGGCTGCCCCTATTCTCTCCCCTGGGGGCTTAAAGTATTAAATCTACTTCAGAACGACATTTGCTCTTGCTGTATGGGAAACAAGCACCTTGGTGAGAGCAAACAGTCTTCTTTTAGCTCAGTTGACTTGAAGAGGTGAAAGGGGGAACCCAGCCTAGAAAACACAGCTGTGGAGTGGTAGCAGCAGGGTCAAGCTCAACCGCTGCCCTAGTAGATACTGCTCTAGCCCTCCTGTGTTATCCAAGGTGCAGAAGCGACACCTATGCTTGTCAGCCTTAGGGTTGACAATTACCAGTCAGTGCTGACTAGGACCCTCCACCATGTGTTCAATAAGCAGCTAGTTCAGGAGACCCACAGAGTGGTGTTGATGCAGACAGAGCACTTCCCTGGAGAGGAAAGCTTGTGTAGTTTTGTTTCTCCCCCCACCTATGAGAACATGTAAGCATACAAGTCGCACTTCTTCCTACCTCCTAAAATGTGTGCATGTAGCAACTCCTGGCTCCTCTGCTGCTAGCACCCACCCTTAAGCACAGTTAGTTCATCCTGATTCAGGAAGCACAAAAGTCATTCCCCTCCTCCTGCCAGCTGCATAGTGAGTGTTAGAGGTAGGCTGCAACGTCTCACACTTTAGACCTCCCCCACACCGTTCACCCAGCCTCAGTAGCAAGCAAGGTCAGGCTAACAAAGGAGCAGGGCTCCTGCTCCCAGCTTAACAGAGGGTTAGGGGAATAGTTAGTGAGACATGGAGAACACTCAAGAATCACAGCACAGATGTTGAGACTTGAAAATAAAATAGTTTTCAGGAGAGCTCTTAGTCAGATCTTTTCAGGCAGCTTTTACATTTTGGACAGCCACCCAGCACCAGCTTTGCTTCTTTGTTGGAGTTAATGCAGATAAGTGTTGCAATACACCCAGTTTATTGCTTAGAGTATAGAGGAGACTGGATATCAGCATTTCAGGCTCTAGCCTGAAAGATTACTGCACTGGAAAGAAATCCTCCGGAAGTTTTTTGCTCTAGACCCCTGCATAACAGCTGTCTGTCAGGCCATAAAAATAGAACTATTAATTCAATGTTTACACCCTCCACATCCAGGAAATTTGTACTAGGCTATGAAATAGATCTAGAAAATGCTTGAAGCACCCCTGATTGGGTTAGGTCTCCTAGTACTCTATTCCTTCCCACCCAGCTTTGATTAAGTGAATAGCAATACAATACACAATTGATATGTACCATTTGCATGGAGAACCACCTTAAGAGGTCTCAAGACTAAACACTGAGGGACATTCCAGCTTAAGCGGTATTATCTAACCCATGGCATTGGGTAAGTGTGGGTGAGGGAAATGTAGTTCAGAGCCCACACAGCTCATCAATACCACTTCAGTTGATTTCCTGCAAGATTATGCTGCACTAGGATTCTATAGTAGGCTTGGATAGGTGGACTTTCAGCCTCCTCTTCGAGGAGAACTGCAATTTTATGTGACAGCAGGTTATTCTTCCCCCATCAGCTGCCTTATGACTAGAAAAGTAATGCTTGCGTTTGACAAGAATGCTAGCAGGGTTCTCTAATCTATCTCTGCCCTACAATCTTCCTGGTACTGCAATTCTGAAGAGGTTCTGCCACAGAGGGTAAAGGGTCCCACTAGCCAGGACAGGTGAGCCTTATGTACCACATATTCAAACAGTTCATCCACATACTCCTGGGCCTTGAGCAGCTTCTGCTTGCTGCAGGTCAGGATACTGGTGGACAGGTCCTGGAAGGAGTTGGCCTTGGAGAAGGCAGCATGGACCTCTTGCAGATTGTGATGAGCCTGCTGCATCTTGTCCTGAACACTGGTTGGAAGGCCTTGGACTAGAATCACTAGGTTCAAGCATATGGTCTGCAGCTGCTGGGTGATTCTCCAAGACATGACTAGAACCAGGGTATCCACCTGCTGGGGTAAAGCAAATCAGTGTGTGTTTGAGAAGATATTAATGGGCAGGATAGAGCGCCACTGCCAACATGAGTTAGTATTCAAGTACCTCTGGCTGTGCAGAACCATTGTCAATTACTGCAAGCTCCTTCTTAGTCCACTCCAGCCACAACTGGTGCAGCTTCTGCTGACCCTTGTGTAGTTTCTTACCCACTCTGCTTGACAGTCTCAGTCTGAAGTGGGGACAAGAACAAGGTGTTTTCAAACTGTACTGTAGGAGGACCAGCCTATGAACAAATGGTACCAGTACAGACAGTCTGCTGGACAGAAGTGTCAGACATGGCTCTTATGGATATCAGAGAGAGGACTGCAGTCATGTAGGTTAAGCCAGAACAGAATGCTTTAGAGGAAAGTTTTGTGGTTTGCCCTTTGGGGCAGGGTTGTCCCAAAAAGCTACTAGCACAGATTAAGGATTGCCTACCAGATCAATGGTGTGGTGGATCCGAGAGAGGTTCTCCTGCATACTCTGATGGAGCAGTCTCACTTTGCTCACAGACTGCAGGTAGGTGCGCTAGCGGAGTTCAGTGGCCAGAGACCCCAGACGCACAAAGTACTTCTGCTGCTGTTCCACAGAAGCCACCTCAAATGCCTTCACAGATGCTGCTAGTTTAGCTAAGGGAGAGAAGAGGATACAATTTAGGCAGCCCTGCCAGTGCAGAGGCTTCAGTCAGCAAGACCATGGCTATTTCAGAGCCCTTATTAACATCTGGGTCAGCAGTCTTTTCCCTTAGGAGTACAATCACCAGGATAGGAACATGGGGGTGAAGATACATCAGCTCCCTGGAAAGTAGGTGTGTTCCCATCTAAGTGGTATTTGCCACTTGCTTGGGAGCCTCCCCCTGCCTCACTACATTCCATTTCCAGTGTCATGTAGGTTGCCCAGAAGAGAGACTGACTGGAGATTCAGGGAATTAGTTACCCTTATTGATGACCATTATCTACATTTGTTTCCACAGCAGAGTCTGGGAATTATTCCTCTGGATACATGTATTTAAGTAATGTTTTAGCAACCCTTTAGTCAGAGTAATAGGATTGAGACCTAGATTGTTGGCACATGAGAGAAAACTAGTGCAAGGGGAGTCTAAGACTTATGCTTTGGTTTGGGAAGTCCAACAGCTATGGTTTATTAGCATCATCCAAGTATTTCCCCAACCTAGTTCATCATCTGTGATGGGGAGGGAGTGATCTACCAGGTCTACCGATTTCCCCTGCATGGCTTCTGCTCCACTCACAGGCCCCACTCTGGAGCTCATGACTGTGCTCATGCCACTGGTTACTGCTGATTTTGCTGCCTGCATGGTCTTGTCCAGCACCTCAGTCACTCTGCTGTTCATGGCATCCCTGGTACCTGTCACCAGCTCTTTGGCATCCAAAAGAGCCTAGAAAAAATCAAAGGTAATCACTTCATGCTACTCAACATCCATGACTATTTCAAGGAGGGAACTAAAGTTACAGGATAGAAGCAGATGTGACCCCTCAAGGGATGCTCGCAAAGAAGACACCAGGTCAATGGAGTAGACACCACTGAACTAGTCAGAAGGCCACAGCAGGGGTCAGAAGTGTACAGCCTCTCTGGAGAGAGGGTCATATAAATCTCCCCACTGTATTTTTCATTGAATGCATCCAATGAAGTGAGCTGTACCTCACAAAAGCTTATGCTCAAATAAATTTGTTAGTCTCTAAGGTGCCACAAGTACTCCTTTTCTTTTTGTGAATATAGACGAATACAGCTGCTACTCTAAAACCAGTCTACTCTAGTTAGTGGTCTCAGTTTAGCCATCCAAGTTTGGAAGCTTTGGCATAAGGTATAGCTAGCTACAGCAATGAGGAAGTGGTCAGTTCCCACCATACCCAGCCTTGAAACTCAAGGGATTGACAGCATTTAGCTAAATAGAAATATTTAGCAGACCATGGCCCTCAAAGAGCTAGTTACCTTATCAGTTGGCTGTTGAAGGATTGGCAGCTTCTCCTCCAGCTTATCCAGTCCTTTGCAGGCAAATTCATTTGCTGCTGCAACTGTAAAAGTTGACACCGTGAATAAAGTTTCCCAAATCTTTGTTTAAAAAATGAACTCTAGTAGCGGAGAGTCCTTCCTGCTCTTTGATTTTCTGGTTCTGCAATATCCTTGCCATAGGCCAAGACACAGGCTCTCTTCTCAAGTGTTAGCCTATAGCTATTGTGGGAAGTGTGTCTGATTAGAGAATGTCTCTCAGAGACTTCCCCTTTCTCAATTATATTTCATGGACAAGCTTCATTTATAGGGTCATTAACCAACCCCAGGAAAAACCTTAACTTGGCATCTCCTTTCCTGTGAGGGGAGCCTTTTACTATAACCCAGTGCCAATACCACATGTAATTACTCAGTGGAAACATCTCCAGACAAGAGATTCTGAGCATAATGCAAGACCTCTGTTGTGACCTCATTCTTTCCCCAGACACGGCACTTGTTAATGCTGACTATTAGCAAGTGTTATTGAGGTTTTCATTGTACCATGAGGGAGATTACCGTGTAGTACATTTCCTTATCTGTCAAAAGCAGAAGGAAGCTCTGATGCTGCCAAGGGAATTTACCCAACCTTAATCCCTTAAGACTGTTTGCTCACAGCTTCTTGTTTTAATATAGAAAGTGTAAGGGAGTTCTAAAGGCATGGATGCCTCCCACCTTCCTCTGGTATGTGGGGATATGCAGGGAGCCCAGCTGTTTCATCTCTAGGCTTTAACATCAGTGGCGTCTGAAAACCAAGAGCGGGGGGGGGAAGCCTTGCAGATGTTGCATCTGGTCAGCAATTCAAGCTGATTCTTCTAGTTCTTGGATCCTAATGAGCCAATGGATTTTAAAAATACACAGAGGGCTCACCTAACATGTTTATGGTAATGGCTTCTGGGTGGCAATGTTACAAGTAGCAACGCCATGGCTGAGTTAAGGAGCTTGCTCCTTGTGATTGCCAATAAAAACTTTTGCACTCCTCCCCACCCCTCTCTTGTAGAATGCCACTTTTCGCAGATTTTTCTTAGAGCATGTTTTAAATGTTGTTGGTATTATTGACTTGCATCTGATGAAGTGGGTTTTAGCCCATGAAAGCTTATGCCCAAATAAATTTGTTAGTCTCTAAGGTGCCACAAGTACTCCTCGGCTTTTTTGCTGATACAGACTAACACGGCTACCACTCTGAAACCTGTATAACAATGGTGGGTTATTGGGATTTCTGATATGATTGTATCTATCTAACTTAACAGGGGGCAAACAGGAAAGCAACACAATACATGTAGACAAGGCCACCCCCACGCACACTAGAAAGACAATGAAGCAAGCTGCTAGATCCCACTAGTCTCCCACAAGTTGCAGGCCTTGTTTCGCTGAAGTTAGAGCCTGGAGATTAAAAAAAAAATTAAAATCCTTTCCTGTTGGGGGGACACTTGTCAGAATCTGACTCCAGGGAGATAGGTGGACACAGAGAGAGACTCTGCCCATGGAGTCTAAGCTATAGGGCCTTCCAAGATCCAGGGAACGGTACAGCCTGTTCTATTGTTTTAAAGATCTGTTTGCTCTGAAAGCTTTTGTTCTAAGCAAATAATGCTTTGCTCTATGGAGGCTGCTTGGTCACTGGTTTACCACTATCATTGCTCCCAAATCGAAAAGGAACAGAGCTGCAGGTACTGAACACAAGTCAGGCCTGCTGAGGCATAGGCACTGGAACAATCTGTATAGTAGGGATGCTGAAAGCCATTGAACAAAACTGTAAACCCTGTGAATGATAGAAACCACTGCAAACCAGGGGGTGTTGTCTCACGCCCAGCATCCCTAGTTCCAGCACCTCTGTGCTAAGGTAATCACAGTTAGCACCTGGGAACTGCAATCCAAGGCTCAGTCTGAGAGTAGGAGAACCACATGATCCATCCTGAGTGAGGTGACAGCTTGTGGCCTGGGCGCACTTAAATATACCTGGAGGGGTTGGAGGTGCTATAACAAATTACCTATTTTAACCCTGAGGAGAGGGGAAGGGAAATCATAAAGTGCTGATCCTAAAACTTATCATTGGTCCAAGCCTGACTATTGCGTAGCCTGGGCCTTAGGTCAGTGTCATTGTTTATAGCAGTGGTTCTCAACCTTTTTGGGCGCAGGACCCATTTGTAAGTATTTATGGCCAGTCGTGACCCAGGAAATAGTCTGGGGATGGAGGCTCTGGGGCAGAGCCATCACTAGGCATTTTAGCACCAAGGGTGAGCAAGCATATTTGTGCCCCCTACCAGAGGTAGCACATGGGGGCACACGAGCTCGTGTGCCCCACCCCCCGGTTTTTTGGTTGTGCCCTCCCAACCTAGACAGACTTGGTGGCTAGCTGAGTCAGGGAATGAAGGTGGCGTGCCCTCCCTGAGCCCGCTGCATGGGTAGGGTTACAACCTGGCTGGTATTTGATGGGCCTAGCCTCGTTTTTTATTGATTTGCCAGTTGCCAGAAAAATAATTTAATCTGCTGGGGGTGGGGGGCTTACGTGGGTCTAAGATTTGCATTATTATCACACTACACTGGGATCTCTAATGTTAAACGTTTCAGTGTCCAGCTGAAGATACTGCAGTATTCCCACTTCTGCAGTTTAGCCAATAACAGATCAAAACTGTTGATAATACAGCAGCTGTCTACCCACCAACACATAAGCACACCACACGCGTGTGTGAGAGAGGGTTTGAGTCATGAGAGAGTGAGGAAACGTGCAACATTATCTATCTTATATGTGTTATCTCTCTACATACTATGGTTGGCTGTTGAAGGGGGGATGCGGAGTTGCTTTGTGGTTGGGAGTTGGGGTTGCAGCAGGCTTGCCTTGTGGGGGGTGGTGTCAGTTTTTTGCATTTCAAAGATGGTAACTGAACACGTGGGACTGGCCCCACCGAGCCCCGCCGCACATGGCTGGCCCTAGCTGCCTGGCATTGCCGGCCTAAGCTACCCTGCAGCTCTGCACCTTGAGCAGCTGCCCTGCTCACCCCACCCCGGTCACGGCCCTGTCCTGGGGTGGTTTTGGTCGGATCCTGCCCCCCCGGGGCTTACTTGCCTCCTGTTATCATGATGGCTGGGCCTAACCTGAGTGGCGTTGGGACCCTACAGGCTGCAATGCCTAGAGCAGGAAGGCAAGCCCAGCCAGCCGTGCGGGACAGGAGCCATGGGAACTACCACGCCACCCTTTGAAACATTCTGGTGGGCCGAGGGATGTGCTGGCTGCTGCTTCCCTCAGCCCCCATTGGCCTGGAACGGCGAACCACGGCCAGTGGGAGCTACAGTAGGCCGAACCTGCGGACGCTGCAGGTAAACAAACCGTCCCAGCCCGCCAGCGGATTTCCCTGATGGGCTGCATGCCAAAGGTTACTGATCCCTGGTCTATGTCGTCTTCCATCACTTATGACATTTTTTTATTTGTCATTGAAATGTCTTCAGCTATGTCAAACTTCATCACTTAAGCTTTCTTACAACGCTTGGCGCCGGAACTTGAATTGCTGAGTCACACATTCATAATGAGAAATGCTTTTCCTAACTAGCAACTGTTGTGACGTAGGCTATGCCTTCCAGGACAGACCAGCTGGTTGAAAGGTAGCTGTCAATCAACGAGCTGGCGGTCTCAATTGGTGTCACATGTGGTGAACAAATCACTTTCCACCTAGGATTCTCTCTTTCTGGATCCCAATAAGACTGCAACCACATTCCATCTCCCATTGGTCAGGACAAGCAATGCACCAGACTTGCATGTGCTCCCCATATGCTGATCCCAGTAGCTGTATATTAAGGGCAGAGTGAAGGGTGCACTGTATAGTGCTTGGATTGGTGAGTAGAAATTCAGGCAGGAACAGAGGTGAGTGGGCTGGTTTCTAAGTGTTAGAATTGTTTAAACCCTGATGGTTCTGTTTTTTAATATAATGTAGTCAGTTGTTTCTCCTTGCTGTGCCAACGTGGGGGGAAGAGGAGTAATTGTTTTTAAGCAGAGGGGTGATTTTTCTATTGCTGCTCTCTCTCTCTCTCTGAGAGAGACCTATTCTCCTGTTTTAATGCTCTTTTAAATTTAAAGGTATTTCTTATCTTGTTGATTAAAGTTTTTGGTCTCCATAGAAGGTAGAATACTGGAAAGAAGCTGCAGGGTGTTTGTCTAACAGCAGGACTAACTTTATATTTGGGCTGGGAGTGATAAAAGGCTAGGGTGTGGAGGTCTCTTTTCTGAACTGCTACTGTTTCTTTCTCTTCACCTCTCAGTAAGAAAGGAAGTGGCTTTCACTGCAACTAGAGCCTTTGATTAGGAAGGAGCTGGCAAAAATGCTAAATACCTGGAGGTGGGAGATGAATACAATTAAAGGTGTGGTGAAGATTCTCCTTCATTAAGCTGCTTCCTGCCTCTTGTAATGTCTAGGTATCATAATATGAGGTCTTAATAAGGTCCACTCCAGGTGTTTAAAAAAATCCTGACACTTGTAAAATAAACTTGATGGGTTTTTATTGCTATTTGGGGTTTTTGAGCCTTCAGGGTTCAGGTCTTCCAGCTTTTCCTCCACAGCAGTCAGAGCTAGAAATGCTTCTAATACACAGATTCAGTCAATTGCATGATATGGGGCTGGAATTCTGAGGGGGGGGGGGAACAGACAGGCAACAAGTGATACTAATCAAGTGATGATAATACTGGCTTCTCTTAAAACTACCTGAGACTACCCAGACCTGGTCTAGAAAGCAGACTGGCCAAAGCACTCTGGAAAATCTTCTCTAATGGGTACTCCTAAAATCTGTGTAGGAGATTGTCCTCAAAACCTCTGTATCATGCTTCAAAATATGCTTACAAGTTAAGTAAAAGGAATCTTGTCTCCTTTACTGCTTGTCTAGGCTAACACAACCAGTTTTGACTGTTAACTATTAGCACAGTGGGGGGGAGAGGGGAACTGACTACATTAATAAGCCTGTATCTCTTTAAACTATAAAGCATAGTGAGGCTAGAGAAATAAGTAACACCCTGAAAAGCTGTAATCAAAATTTGCCTAGATATGTGAAAGTGCCCCTCTCCTGCTGTATTGGAAAAGATGAAGGCTCTCTGTATGCTGCTCATGGGTAATGTCAAACTGAGTAGACACTTAAAAGGTCAAGCACTTCAATTTATGTGAAGTCTATAATTTGAAAAGAGAAGTGAAACCCATTGGTGGAGAGGAAAGCTTAATTCCTGTGACCTGACTGAACATATGCAGAGACAGAGAAGCTTTGTGTTCCCCAAAAGAAGAACCCCACCAAAAACCCCAAATACCTACTGCTCATCTGGTATAGGCAAGGCCTTATGTTACCATGGGATCTACCAGCACATGGACTGTGTTCCAGAATTGAAACTTTAATCTGAATTTACATGTCTGGTTCTCATGTCTGAAGAAAACCCTCCATGCGAACTGGTGACCTCTCTGGACAGCCAGAAATCAGTGTAACAGGACGTGCTGCTGTCAATTAGGTGTCTATTTATCAGTAAACTTCAGAGTTCTGGTCCCCTTGTGACTCACTGAAATTAATTTCCCCTTATCCCCAGCCTGTTGCCCCTACTTCTTCACTTGCCAAAACATCCAGCTTTGTCAATAATGCCCCCTTTCTAATTTCATTTTTGGTTAATGAAGCACTGTTTTGAAAGTGAAACTTGGGGAGAGAGGAGGAAATATGCCATGTATAAATGAAACTTGAGCCCCTGTGATGACACAAGGGGACTGACTCTTATAGTAAATCTTAAAATAAGACTTTAAGAGGTTTCTTAAGCTGCCCAGACTCTGGGACCCCTGTGGAAATGAGCAGTAGGGGTGAGCTTTAGCCATGGCTGTCATGGGACAAATGGGAGGGGGGGGCAGCTGTGTGTAACTCTCTTCCCCCAGCTCACAAGGCTTTGCCTGAGAGGTAAATGTGCTCCTCCTCACAAGGTACTGCTTTGGGGGTGGGGCTTTGGGGCAGTAGGAGCTGTGTCCTGGGGAACAAGCTGTGACTTGTGGGACTGCACAGCCTGAGGCTGTGGGTGCCAGCAGGGGGTGACTGTTGGTGGAGGTGTGCTGTGCTGACTGCATCGCACCAGGCCTCAAACCCCAGCACCAGATGCCAGGAGCCTTGAGCTGCCAGTCAGCGTGTGCCAGCTAGATCCCGTAAGGGCAGAAGGGATCAGGAGCCAGAGGGGAAGGCTTAAAATGGCAGTGGAGGGGAGACAATCACCAAGGGCAGCAGACCCTGGGGCAGGGGGGACAGTGGTGCATGGGCCCTTGCACATGAGCTGGGCCCTGTAAAGCCTGGTGCTCCCCATAAGGCCGCCTTGAGCTGCAGTAGTGAGATGTGCAGACTAACTCTCCTGATCCTGCCTGCAATGTGTGAGTAGGCCTGGCTGGGCTTTGCTGTGCTTTCCCCAGAGCTGGGCCGGCTTCCCAGGTCTCAAGGGAAATCTGTGAGAATTTGGGAAGAAGGAGAACTTTGCTGAACAAAGCTGGATCTTGGCACCTCTAGAACTTTTTGGGGGGAAGAGAATTGAAGATGCAGTTGTACTTGTTATCCTCCGAGAGCATGAGGCTTGATCTGAGATGGCAGCTGTGCTCTGGTGGGAGACATTGAGTATAGACCAGGAAACCATCTGAACAAAAGCTACCTGGCCCAGTGATCCAGTGCAGATTGCAGATTCCAGCACTACTTGGCTGCCTTCCCTCTGAGTGCCCGGATCATTCTTCTGCTCTCCCAGTGGGGCTGCCCTGCAGACTGACTTCTCAGTAGTACCCTATTGGCCTCAATGCCACCCTGCAGAAAGGGAAAGTGAACATGTTGCAGTTCTTGGGTTGTACTCGCTCTGTTGGCAGTTATAACTTTCAGGAGAAATCCTGACTTAACTGCTGGTTTGTTCTTGCCTTTCAGTTCTATCTAACTAGAAGATGTCTGACGAGAGCCAAACAACTGCTCCTGCCCCAGACAGCAAGGAGCAGCAGGTAACTACTCCACAGCATGTGTAAGGTCCTGATCTGTGCTACTGCCAACCAACAGAGGCAGCTTAGTCCTTCACCAGCATCTGGGCATGCAGTCCTTGCCCCTGTTGTAGTGATGCAGGGTTTGTTCTTAGTCCTGAATCAGTGCCGAATGGTCTGTTA
This sequence comes from Natator depressus, assembly GCF_965152275.1. Taxonomy (NCBI): domain Eukaryota; kingdom Metazoa; phylum Chordata; order Testudines; family Cheloniidae; genus Natator; species Natator depressus. Next base: position 27,561,106 of record NC_134246.1, read on the forward strand.
CTAGTGGTCCTCTCCACTTAGGAGGCATAACCTAGTGTGTGCTCACTGTGGTCAGTGGAACTCCATGGGTTTGATTCTTCACTGAACTGCAGCAGCATTATGCTGGCTGAGTGAGGAATAGGCCTGCTATTTGAGCCAAAACTTGGCCAGTGCTCCTATTAATCTAAATTCCTCTTGATATGTTTGCCTCATAGACCAGAAATGACCAGTGCTATAACTTTTTTTGTTTTATGCTACATGCAAATGGCTTGTGGAGAGCCTAATAAAACTTTTTGGATCAATCTCAGCCATTGCCTGCCCTAGGTGAAATGACAAGCCTCAGGTTTCAGAGTAGCAGCCATGTTAGTCTGTATCAGCAAAAAGAAAAGGAGTACTTGTGGCACCTTAGACTAACAAATTTATTGGCGCTTAAGCTTTTGTGAGCTACAGCTCACTTCATCAGATGCTTACAGTAGGGAAAAATACACTTCCTGGCTTGCTAGCTATTGGTGAGCTAGTTCTTACTAGTCTCTAAATCTGCCACTCTATGCTTGACTTTCCCATGCTACTTGCCTATTCTCCCCCCCCCCACCCCTGCTTGGGAACGGTCTTCTGGCCATCCTCTGCTCTGAGACATGGTCTTGGAGTATGCTGGGTGTAACCTTGCAATGACATGCCTGATGAATTCAGGCCACTCCAGGTGAACATCTAGACAACTCCTATGAGCTGTCCCTGCTCTGAAGGAAGCATGTCATGCAAGCTTATGTCAGGGTGTACATAGAGCACAGTTACTAGTTTTCTGAGCTACTCTAGAACTCCCTGCTAAAGAGGGAGGTCCAGGGCTGACCTGTCAATGTGCTGAAGGGCACATGATGTGTACATTGATATGAGTTTCTAGCAGTGTGGCTTACAATACCTCTGCCTCAAAACTAGAGGGAGAAATGGGGAAGGAGAGCTTGACTGGGGAAGGAGCTTGTGGTATGTGTATAAAACTCTTCCCCCTGCCCCCCCCCCATCAGATACTACCTGGAGAGTTGCTTAACTTCTACTGGAAGAAGGCTTTCAAGGCAGGAGACCTATGGCAACAAAACCGTTACCTAGTGAGGGTAAAAAAGAGGACTGATTCTGGTAGGGACTGTCACTTCACTTACATGACTGTTCTTCTGCCTTGTTAGACCACAGCAAGTCAAGTGGCTGGTCTGCCCTTGTTCAAGTCTACTTATGACATGGTGGTGTCTACCCTGACTTCTGCCAAAGAAACCCAGCCATCAATCAAATCTGTGTGTGAGGCAGCAGAGAAAGGAGTAGCTGCCATGGCTGGTGAAGCTGTCATTAGTGCACAGCTGGCTCTAACTGACCTGCAGCCTCAGAGTGAGTAAGCCATGGGCTGGCAATGGCCTTCCCTTTTGTAAGTGTGTTTGGTGATGGGTAGCTTGTTTGTGTGGGGGAGGGAAGCACCTCATAGCTCCAGTTCTGAAGAGTTCTGGACTTCAGTGCTGTTTTGGGGAAGTTACCTTACAAGTGAGCAGTAACAACTGTTGTGCTAGCAGCTTCTGAAAGGCTTGCACAGGTCCCTGATCTGGACAGACTATATGTGAAATAGACTCTACCCACACTAAAGAGAGATGCTGTGATGGTGAACATCCCTTGCCCACCATCTTAGTTCAAAACTTGCCTGCTTGGTGTTTGTACCAGGAGGGTGTCTGTACAGAACTTCTTAGAAGCTGACTGTCAGAGTCAAAAGAGCAGAAGGCTAAAACCACAGCAGACTGAAAGAGGGCTTCTAGGTGTAGCCAGCCTGTAGAGTAAGATTCCCCTCCCCCCCCCCCTTCCATGAGAATTCATGCAACTCCAGGTGGCAACAAAGAATATTGCTCTTCTCAGCACTGGAGGCAAAGAGGTTGTATGGAGCACTGAACATCATAACTAGCTGACTAAATCTGACGTGGACAGGAAGGGGAAGCCACTGTTCAGAGCAGTAAGCAACATAGCTTTTGCAGCAGTATATAGGAAGATTGAAGGAGAAGTCAGAATAGGTCATGTAGAGAAGGTGGTTGCTGAATGGTAGGGTGGGGGAGGAGGGTGCAGTAAGGGAGGTCCCACATATGGGGTGAGGAAAACTTATGGTTTTTGGAGGTGAGGCAGGAGGTGTGGAGTGGTGAACATCCAAACTGCTGAACATCACATCTGGGCCTGTCCTTTAAAAGTGCTGAACACTGGGCAGCTCCCACTGAGAATAATCAGAGCTGGGTACAGAGCTCTTCCAAAATCTGGCCCTAGATGTATATCTTGGGCAAACCTTTCTCTGGGTCTTCACTGCACTGGTGTAGGCAGCTCTAGCTTCAGGCATCCCACGCTACACGGGCTAATTCCTCAGCTGCTCATCTAACCTTGCAGACAGGGTTCTCAGGATAGCAAATGCTCCTAGTGGCATATGAAGATCACTTGACACCTGAGCTGCCTAAGGAGGAGACCACTCCCCTTTCTCTGGAGATGGCTCCTATCAAGGTTCCTTCCCACTCTGAATTCTAGGGTACAGATGTGGGGACCTGCATGAAAGACCACCCCCAAGCTTATTTTTACCAGCTTAGGTTAAAAACTTCCAAGGTACAAACTTTGCCTTGTCCTTGAACCATATACTGCCACCACCAAGCATGTTAAACAAAGAACCGGGAAAGCCCACTTGAAGACATCTTTCCCCCAAGCCCTACACCCCCTTTCCTGAAGAAGGCTTGATAAAAAGCCTCACCAATTTGTACAGGTGAACATAGACCCAAACCCTTGGATCTTAAGAACAATGAAAAATCAATCAGGGTCTTAGAATTTTAATTAAGAAAAGATAAGTAACCTCTGTAAAATAAGGATGGTAAATACCTTACAGGGTAATCGGATTCAAAACATAGAGAATCCCTGTAGGCAAAACCTTAAGTTAAAGACACAAACATGAATATACATTCCATTCAGCACCACTTATTTGACCAGCCATTAAACAAAAGGAAATCTCTAGCATTTCTAGCTAGGTTACTTACTAACAGAAGTTCTGAGACTGCATTCCTGATCTGTTCCTAGCAAAAGCACCACAGACAGACCCTTTGTTCCTCCCTCCAGCTTTGAAAGTATCTTGTCTCCTCATTGGTCATTTTGGTCAGGTGCTGGCAAGGTTCTTAGCTTCTTAACCCTTTACAGGTGAAAGGGTTCTGCCTCTGGCCAGGAGGGATTTTATAGTACTCTATTCAGAAAGGTGGTTACCCTTCCCTTTATGTTTATGACCACTCCTAAAACACCCCTGGTTAGCCAGCTGCTCAAGGCATAAAGAACATTCCCACTCTTGGGGGGTCCCATATTCATAGCTGCTCACCACACAGCTTCCATTGACTTCAAAGGCAGTTCTTTGCAGACTATCTGAAGCATTGACCCATTAACCCACTCAGTCTAAAGACAATAGAGCAGCAGCATTAGGCTGGGTAAGAACACCCTGTATGGAGGGGGAAATTACCTGAAATAACACTGCCCTGGGAGGCTCCCTACCTTATGGCCCATTTTATGTCCAGTGTCTTTTACTTTCCATGTGTGCTGATGGAACTCCAGTTCTGTTATGTGGGACACTGGTTCCTTTCATTCCAATATGGAAGCATCATTGCATGAAAAGTCAATTGTTTTGCAGGAAATTGAGAAATATTGAAATGACCTTATTAGAGATTAAATGAAGCATGTTGATGTTTTGACTATTACAGCAAATTTTCTAATCTGTAAGTGCATCATGCTTATCAAAACATGGTTGGGTTTTAACTCCACAATCTGTTCAGCAAAACACTCTGATTTCAGTCTGAACTGGCATTTCCTGAGGGGAAAGTGTCCAGTGAAAACTTTGACCAGCTCTATTCAAACAGCCTAGTCTAATGTCAACTGGGTCAAAGCATGCTTTTCCAATGTGTGAAATGACTTTTTTAGCACAAATCAGCATGTACCCTCTATAAATCTGGAAACGACATGCTTTATATCTTCTCTCTAGTTGCAATTGCAAATATGGGTGGTTGTAAGGGCCTGGAGAAACTGGAGGAGAAGCTGCCAGTCCAAGAGCCAGCAGATAAGGTAATTACCTCTCATGGGTGGGAAGGTCTGGTCTCCGTGCTCTAGAGCTAGTTCAGAGCTGCCCCTGAGTCTTCAGGCTAGTTGTAATTCTCTGCGAATACTTTATTCTATGTAGAAAGAATTTGACTAATAGGCTCTCCCAAGAAGGCTTCCTCTTCTCACCACTGCCCTTTCAGCTGCTAGTTGGAGCTGGACAAAATTCATAATTAGCAAACTTTAGTTCTTGTCTGAATTTGCCACAATAGTGTTCCTTGATAATTTTACTTGAAATTACATGGAGATTATCTTTCTTACAGAGTTAGTTGTCCAGCAAAGACTTGTGCCCTCTCCTGTCTTATGATGAACTGAGGCTTTTCTCAGACTTTAACCTTTTCTATCAAACAGTCTGGCGTTAGTTTAGCTGGAAGATGTGTTGGATGATCATGATCTCCCATTTGATGGGGAAGGCAGGATCAATACTTGAAGGTGGCTGTTAATGCAAAACATTCAGCATTAAATAGACTTTTAAAAGAAACAACTTTCCCCTCTCAACTCTACAACTTCAGGTCCCATGACTCTTGCAGAGATTCACTAAACTTTTCAGGCCAGATGAGACTTGAACTTATTTTTTTTTAAACTTTTTTTCTGAAACTCCTCAGTCCTCTTAGGCATCCTAAAGCAGCCAAAAAGGGCACAAGCCCATCTTAGTCTCTGCTGGACACTTCTTAGCTTTAGTTCATGTGAAGTATTCAATATGCAAGCTGTCATGGTTATGCATATAGGTCAGATTGCATAATTGACACATGATAAATGTGTATGACTTAGCTTCCAGAGCCTGAAGCTGTAAAACTTAATGTGACATTCGTTCTGAACAAATATTCCATAGCTGCTGTTTCCATAAATATCCCTGCCACTAAAATACTTTGGGAATATAGCTGGGGAGCAAAGAGTTAAATTTACTAATGTACTTCTGACTGCTCATGAAAGTTCCTCCCAGTTTGATTTCAAGTCCCATTGAGTCAGTCACTTAAGTGCTTGTCAAACCCACCCACAATCTCTAGTAATATGTGCTCCCACTCATTCTGGTGCCCAGACTCCTCTCCCATCCGGCTATAAGACAAACTCTGGAGTTGTTGATACAGTCCCCGTGAGGTCAGGCCCCTGTAGTACAGCACTGGCGTAGGTGGAAACAGGAGTTTTATACAAACTTTATTTCTTCCCCTAGGGTCTCTCGGACACCAAAACTCTGCCTTCCAAAGAGGTGGATGCTGTGAGCTGCAGAATGTCCGAAGTGGTAGATGTCTCCTTGGTTACTCTTCAGGGCAGCATAGAGGCTGCAAAATCAGTGGTGACCAGTGGCATGAGTACAGTCATGGGTGCCACAGTGGGTCAAATGGCTATGAGTGAAATGGAAGCTGTGCTGGAGCAATCGGAGGATCTGGTGGATCACTACCTCCCCATCACAGATGAGGAACTAGGTCAGAACACATGCATGAGCCCTAACTACAAATAGTACACTTCTGTCTCTCCCTCCACTAAATAGCCTTTCCACAAGGAGTGGGAACACAAGGCTGGGAAGGTGTGATATTTTAAGCATTAATGCAGCAGACTTGCTGACAGCCCAGCCACTCTTACCTGCACCAGCAGTCAGGCTAAAGCAGGTTAGACTTCAAGAAACAGCTAGGTCATGAGGCTAGTGAGGGGTTTAACCTGGGCTCTGGCATAGTCACTCCCACATTGATATCTGCTGCTTTATAGGGATGGGTACCTGCCCTAATCTTCAGCAGTAGGGAAAGAGGCCCTGTATGGTGCACCTCTTTTCAAGGTCCTCTTAGAGAGGAGGCCAAACTCTCTCTGAAGTGGGCACAACTTTTAATAGCACTTCCTGGGCTAGACTTGCAAAGCCAAGGATAGGTACAAAGAACTCCATTCTGGATCTGTCACTGAGGAAAAAGGCCAAAGGGCCATATTCTCAGGGGCTCTGAGCACCCTCAAGTCTCTCCAGAAAGAAGGTTAAATAGCTTTGAGGGTGTGCACTGTCCCTAAATCTGCAGCAGGAAGCAATGCTGGAGGGATGGAGAATCTTCTAGGTAGAGGCCCTGGAGTGAACTAAAGTAACTTCAGGGAAAATATGGCTCTTGACCCTAGAAAGTCTTAGTGCTTAAAAAGAAAGGGACTGCTTCTTTACCAGTTACTGTCATGTGACCACTTTTGTTCCCACGGAAGCTGAAAGCTACAGAATATTCAAGATGTCACTGCTATTTCCTCTAGCCACATGTACAAATAGCTAAATGACTGGACACAACTATAACTACCTAGGAATCTGGTGTGCAAGTTTCCCTGTGAGGGGAAGACTTTAGCATCTTAAGTTAAAAACAGACATGAGGTGACTAACAGGAGGGTGATTCAGACCTCTGTTCTGGATGCCTAAATCTGGATTCTTCCTTCACAAATAACACACTGATGAATGCAAATGTACCCTTGAAAAAGTCCTTGGGATAAGACCCACAGCATGGCTGTGGTTGGCCTGGGTAAGCTGACTCAGACTGTGGGGCTACAAATTGCTGTGTAGCTGTTTGGGCACAGGCCAGAGCCTGCAAGTGAGGAGGGTCCCAGAATCCAGCCCAAGCCTGAATGTCTACACCACAATTAAACAGCCCATGAGCCAGAGTCAGCTGATATAGGCCAGCAACAGGTGTTTAATTGCTGTGTAGGTAGGCCCCAAAGGGTATGATGCAGACTGAGCAGACCAGATAGAGCCTGCAGTGGGGAGGTTTTGAACACCCCTTGAGTAAAGGGCTGGAGAAGGAGTCACACTTGGATTGACATGTCTGTTCTTCCTGGGTTTGCTTTTAATCTTTTGTATTCCTCTATATTGAGAATGAAAGGCTGGCTGATTTCTGTGCCATTGGTATGACTAAACAGGTAAGAGTTAGAATGCAGTCATCTTCCCTGTTTAGTAACTCCCACCTGGGTCTCCATGGGGACTAAACCTGAAGCTGATGGCCATTGACTAAATTGTTAAACCAAAACTGAACTCCCCATTACCAGGGAAATGCCTATCTGTGCTGAAAAGCTCTGCATAGACCCCACCTCATGCCAGGTATCTGGCCTGTTGACTTCAATGGGACCCCTGCATGAAGGGAGATCATGTCCATTGAGAACACCTGGCTGAAAGTGACTCCACCTGTCCTATAGCACAGGCTTTAGCTATGACTCTTCTTACTTCTGGGATGTGATGGACAAGGTCTCCAATACATGATACCATAAGTAAGTTGCAACTTACACACTCCTGAAAGATTACTTAGGAGGCAGTAACTTTGTATGAAAGATCTCATGCCAGTCCCAAACAATCCCATGGGGCAGATGCCTCCAGCCAGCTGCTGAAGGGAATAAAATCTTCTCTTGGGGGTGAGATGTCTAAACTGAAGCTCCTAGTTATTTTGTGGATCTTCAGCTCAGTGAGGACTTGAATAGAGTAGGTGGCTCATGTTGACCCCCATGCCCTTCATCCAATAAGGTCTGACCTTGTTCTCATTCCTTACAGCAAGCTTAGCTGAATCTGTGGAGGGAGCTGAAGGGTCTGCTGTCCAGCATCAGGGCTACTTTGTGCAGTTGGGCTCCTTGTCAGCTCAGCTCCGCCAACGTGCCTACCAACATTCCTTGGGCAAAGTGAGACAGGCCAAGCAGGGCATGCAGGAGACCTTCCTACAGTTTCATGAAGTCCTTGACCTGGTAGGAACACTGTTTCCCTAATCTCATTAAGTATCCTGTCCTAATGCTACTTTTGTGGGAAATGGTCATCTTGGCTTCTCTGGCCTCAAGAAGCTCAATCCAGGAGAATAGCTGTATTGTCCCAGCAGTGCTCCTGTGTCTAGCAGCCTCTTATGCGGTGTTGCCATCTTTAAGTGTCTCAGTCATATGTGCAAGTTGCTCTCGTAATAGAGATTCATCCTTTGCTCCTTGCTGATTGTCCCTTTCTAGATTAACTCTATCAGGCAGAATGTTGATCAGAAGCTTCATGATGGCCAGCAGAAGCTGCACCAGATGTGGCTCAACTGGAGCAGTGAGCAGCCAGAAGGAAGTAATGCAGCCTCTACAGAGCCAAAGGTATTGGGCTACTGGAGAGCAGTTTTGGACTTGGACATCACTGCAGAGAAAACATAGACCTAGCTCACTTCATGTCTTCTAAACCTGTTAACTTGCTTCCTTACAGCAGGTGGAGTCTCATACTCTGGCCATGTCTCAGAGCATCACTCAGCAGCTGCAGGACACCTGTCAGACCCTGAAGGCCAGCATCCAGGGCCTCCCTTCCAGCCTACAGGAGAAAGTGCAGCAGGTTCTCAAGAACATAGAAGAGCTTCACAATTCCTTCTTTGCTGCCAACTCCTTCCAGGACCTACCAAGTGCCACCCAGAGCCAGGAGAAGATAACCAAAGCCCAAGAGTACCTAGATGAGCTACTTGAGTATGTAGAGCACAACACTCCTTTCTCCTGGCTGGTAGGACCCTTCACCCCATCTGGCAGAGCCTATGTAACATCGCAGGAGGAGCCTGAGAAGGAGGAGGTGGCTCAGAAGGAGGAAGACTAGGGACCATGTTATAGCTGTAGCTAGCAAGGTCTTTGGGAAGTGCCTAATGTATAAAGGGTAGAGCTTTTGTGGGAGGAGTGGGGACTAACTTCTCTGGCCAGCACTAGTATCACACCTTGAACACAGTTGATTGATTGTTTGCAGGTGAATGCCTTGGAAAAGCTAATAAGGTAACTAAACTTATTAGCCAATGGCTCTTCTCCCAGGAATAGCTTAGACCCAAGAACAGTCTTATAGCAATCAACCTTCAAGTCTGTTTAAAAGTGGGTAGCATTTACACTGAATAGCTTCCTCTAATTCTCCTAGAGACCATGTATGGTGTAGAATCGCTAATTAAAAATAAAGCACTGTTTAAATGCTGTCTGTCTTTGGCTATTGTCTCTAAATACTACCATATGGTGGGGAGAGCACTTAATTGAAACTACACCTTGTGCCCTCTGACCTGGGCTCTCCCCACTAAACAATCTTGACTGACTACTCCTACATTCATGGCCCCAGCAGCTTCAGATAGGGGAAGGGGGAACCTCTGGGGAAAGGGGGGAACCACCAGCATTTTTAGTTTGGGGTGGGGGTTACGTACTACACAATAACCAAACTATGATTCAGGCAATAGCTAGTTCTGTCCCAATGGCAGTTTTAAAAGTCTGTACTCTACAGTTCTAAGAGTGCTGGAGGTTTCTTTAAAGGGTGCTTCTGTTAGGGTCATTCTACCTGTTAGGTCCTGAGATACTAGTTTCTTGCTTACAGAAAAGCCATTTGAGGTAATCTGCAGAGACATGTGTGCTTGTTCTGTCTGAAACAAGTCAAAACTATTTGTACAGGAAACCCACTCTTTCTCTATGCAAAGAACCATAAAGCTGAAGCTTTCCCAAGGATGGATAGAGTGGTCTCCTGCATCCTGTGTAGTGCAAGTTTTAGTGGCAATCTTGCTAGCTGACCTGCACAATTCATGGCTATAATGCTAGCTGATTCCTCAAAACAGAGGCAGAAAACTAAGTCTTTGCCTTTATGGCTCCTGGCCTTCAGACTTAAGTGAGATAGGAACACAGACAGAACAAGAGGGCCATTTTGCAACCTTAATTTAGTCTAAACTTTCTCTTCGGCAGGTCACACAACCACTGTTCCATAGCAGAGATGAGTCAGACTCCTAGATTTCCTTTTGTCTGCCCAACTCTTGCAGCTGGGGCTCCATAATTTCTTGGGAATTCCAATACAGTATAATAGTACTCCCAGGCAAGGTAAGATTCAGTGTCCAGCCTCTAAGCTTCAGCTGCTGCAGCTAGTTTTCAAAAGCCCAAAGAATCCTTGGTGTCAACTTATAGGCAATACAGCACCCCTTGCAAAGCCCTTCTTCCCCCCCCCCCCCATTCACTTTTTTTTTTTGCTTGAATATTTCAATCATGAGGAAAGTCCCTGCAGGAGTAGGACAGCTTGGAGTGTTAGACACACAGCAGTCTGTGCTGAAAGGCGTGGCTTAAGTATCACAGGCTTCTTCCCCTGCAATCCTCAGTTCAAATCCTTGTCATGTTCTATTTCACCAGGCTCGTACCTGAGCTGAACTCTCAACTCAGCTGAGTCTGACCTGGTTTCAAATCCTTTGCCCAGGCAATTGTGACTGACCCTCATACACCTGAAGGTCAATTTTCTAATCCCTCTGGGATGCTGGTAACTGACCATGTCACTGGGTGCTGGCATGCCAACACTCCATGATCTTGAATAGAGTAGCAGAGAGTTTGAGCATTGCTCAGACAGGCTGCACAGCCAAGTTGTGGGGTTTTTTCCAAACCCACCATGACCTAGATTTGTTTAAGGGAGCAGGGATGCTTTTCTTTTCCCCTTCCTTCTGATCTGGGGCCCAGCAGGGTTTAACCTCTGTTCAAACTGATCAACTAGAACGCCATCTCTTTCCAACACAGTTCAATCAGGATCTGGGGCTAGCCACAGCAGTTTTAGCCAAACTGCCTTCAGGCAAAGTTACCAGCTCAGTTTTTAATTGACCAGTTCCCTTAAAGCCCTTTGAGGCTCTTCATAAGAGGTCCGGAGTAACTGTTCCCACTGTGTTGCTCTCGAATGAGGTAAACACTGAATGTACCAACCCCCAGGTGTGCTGTCAGAACAGGTTTTTGTGTTGGCTCTGGAGCCATGGTAAGTTCTCCTGGCGGGAAGGAAAGTGTGTCAGAATTGATTTGTCTGTGAGCCAGGGAGAGACACAGCAAGCACCACAAGGGGAGGCCTCCAGCTTCCTTGCTGATAGGGAGATGGCATGATTCAAGCACCGTAGCAGCATTCAGCATGTCCCTGCCTCTAGTTCAGAGAGGAGGTAGGAACAGGATGTCAGTGTAGGTTTATTAGCAACTTGGCAGCTACAATCTCAAAGCTCTACAAAAACAACTGCACTTTTATTTTCTCAGCTAAAATTCTCCAGTTGCTTTTCTGTACGTGTTTTTACTTTAGTCAGCTCTGTGACAATCTGCTGAGTGTCACTTGTGGAAGCAGATGCTCAGATCATTGAGGTCAAGGACAAAGGTTGTCTGAGTCCTTAATTCTCTTTTAGGGAAGGCTGCCTTTCCAGCAACATAAAGCATCCTAAAGGCCTGCTCTAGCTCCCATTGAAGCCAATGGACCATATCAGGCCCAGATAATCTAGGAAAGGCTGCAACCAACCATTTACTTAAACATATTGTCCTTGGGGATTCCCATGTTATATTACAAACCACAAGGGGTGTTAGGGAATGAGATGCTGCTTCCTCACTGTATTGACCTCAGAAGGTGTTAGGAGCCCAAAGAGTTGGGTTCACTGCTATTTTAAAGGAGCACAACTCCAGCACCATCTGGGGCTGGCCTCCTTACACCAGCAGTGACTTTGGCTCCTGCTATAGTGATCAAATTTTAAATACTGATCAAAAAGGGTTTTTAAATTTTTATTCCTTAATATTTTTATGGTTTGTAAATATGACTCAGCAGATAGAGCACTGGACTGTAACTCTCACATCCTAGGTTCTTTTCCCAGCTTGATCACTGTCCTGCTGGGTGACCTTGGGAAAGTCCAGTTGCCACCTCATGCCTCAGTTTCCCCTATCCATACAATGGGGATAGTGATACTGACATTTGTAAAGCACTTTGAGATCTATGGGTGAAAAGCGGTATATGCAAGATAGGTATTATTAATAGAAAACTACCCAGCTCCTACTGGAAAGATACTGTTATGAGCCATACTAAAGCTAATCTGTAATCCAGCAACTCAAGAACATTCTGTGACTAGATGCAGAGGCCATCAGAACTTTTGTCCCCAACCTTGCTCCTGTCCAGGACAAGAGAGCTCATTTTGGATCTGATTTCAATCTGCTTGAGCACATGCCACATTTGAAGTGTGAGCAGACCAATTGACTTTAATGGGACTGCACAGATGCTGAAGGGCCTTGCCGAGTTGAGACCTGAGAATCTACCTGCACAGGCAGTGAGGGACCAGTCACAGGAAATGCTAATAAACCACAAGTTGGTACAACTGGCTACTTTGGGTCTGCAATAGCAAGAGTGGGGGTGCAGCAATTTGGAAATGCGCTTCACTGGCAGTGATACCTGAAGGATCTTGACTAAAAGAGCGAGTACTGTCCCACATCAGGATTGAGGTGCTTCCTAGTCTTGGACTATACCTACCAGCATCAGTCATGGTTCTAGTCAGCCCCATCACTTTCCTTGCTCTTCAAAAAGAAATTGTAAAGTTATACCCCCAAAAAAATGCAAAATAAAACTCACAATTACCCTAAATCTTCCCTAAGACACCATAAAATGGGCTAGTTGGCAATTTAGATGTGTCTTGCTTAACTCCTGTGATCAGCTTTGACTCCAGCACTATGAGATCCATAACTATGTGTGACAAAGCTCTGTCCTTGCCTCTGTGGGTCCCACGTTTCCTGGCGGATTTCACTAGCCTCAGAGGCTCACTGTGACCCTCTACGTAACCCTTCTCTCTCTAGAGACAAGAGTCACAGTCTACTGAGCCATTTTCATCATAAGCCAGCAAGGGAGGTGAGGAGAAGTTATCCTTCCTTGCACAGTTTCTGTTGTCTCCCAGTCTGAGTGATTAATCAGGGGGCAAAGGGCAGGGTGGAGCCCAGGACCACCCTCTACTCTGGGCTCCAGTCCAGGGACCCTAATAGTATCAGCTGGGTAGCTGACCTTTTAGAAACATGACATGTACAATTCCCTGGGCTACTTCTCCCACAGCAGCCCTCAATTCCTCAAGTTCCACTTCACCCTTACTTCAGGGCCTCCTTCCTTGTGCCTGATATAGTGTGTACTACTCAGTCTCTCCAACAGCACACCTTCCTCCCACAGCTCCTGACATGCACACCCACCTGACTAACTGGGAGGCTTTTAACTAGTTTCAGCCAGCCCCTGATTGGCTTCAGGTGTCCCAATCAACCTAACATTCTCCCTGCCTTCTGGAAAGTTCTTAATTGGCCCCAGGTGTCTTAATTGACCTGGAGCAGCTGCCATTTCACTTATCCTGGTACCAGGGATTTGTTTAGCCTGGAGCTCATATATCTATCTCCCACTACTTTTCTATAGCCATCTGGCCTTGCCCCGTCACACATGCTAAATCTTGTGCCTTCTGTGCCTAAACAGGAGCCATGTGCTATTGCATTCTACCCACCCCAGAAGCGGTGAATCTTTAAGTAGAATAATTTGCTACCAGTGACCAAAGAAGAATAAGTGGCTGAAGCTCAAAGTAAGAAAAGGGATGGACTTCCTTCCATCCCCTTGCACATCTAGTTCAAAGAAAGATTCTGAAAAGGGTGTTTATACCAGGACAGACTTTGTCAGGTGGAACACAAATCCACTGACCTCCTCCATTCAGCAATCCCTCTTTGTCATACTTATGGAGTCCTCCTTGTCATAATATCCAAAACATCCCAACTATTTTAAAACAGAAAATAATGATCTCTATCTGTCTTGGCTCCCAGGTTGTAGGGGAAATAGCGTAGTTTATAAGATCTTGGGAGGAAAGGCGGGGTTGCGTGACTATTTGTGCGTGCATCATAAACTCATTGTGGGGAAACTGATTCAAAGAAATGAAATTGGTTCTGAACTCAATGTGGTTGTTTTTATCTCTGGGGAGGGGGGATAAGTTTGGGCTCAGTCTACAATCTCCTGTGAAGACTCTGGCTCATCCATTCACAAGCCTCATCTTTTGGTTGTCTGTTTTGTGGTTCTAGTGGAATAGAAGCTGTTGCAGATGGTCATGGCTGCAAAGGCAGAGGCATCTGTCTGGTTGCTAGTTCCAGCCCTGCGAGTGCATGGGCCGAGTGCCACTTTTTATCACAGATTACAGTAACGCCCACTATGCCTAATGCATATTCAGTAGGGGTCTCGTGTCTCTTTTCTTCTGTGTAATTCCTCATCCTACTAATATCGGGGTGCCCTTCTGCCATAGGTCACCAGGCCTTTTACCTCAAGCTTATCAGTATGTACGTCAATTAGTTACTATGGCATCCATACAGTCAGACTTCTGCTGATGTTCCTAACTTAAAATATCATAAACTGGCATCTTGTGGCTCCCTATCAGCCATATAACACCACTTGTTTATACCAGCACTCTATCTTGCAACATCTTGTGATACAGGGTCACGCACTGGTTAGTTGCTTATGCCAAGTGTTTAGGCCTTGGGCCTTAGTTACTCTGGCTAAGCTATTGTCCTTACAGATTTGAAACCTGAAGGCTTTTGCATTACTGCCTTAATCCATACCTATACCGTATTTAGCATATGCCCATATATCCATAGCAACATAGCTGGGTACAATGCCAACAATTTGTTTCCCACAGGCTACTTTTGCTGTCACTTGGTAACCACTCTCAGTCCATCTAACTGGATTGGAACTCTTACTGACACAGGGTTCTGATTTAATTGCTGGAAGAAGCTGAAGGAGAGAGAAAGCTGTGAAAGAGAATGATTGCAGAGGGAATAAGCTAAACACCTAAACAATTCTATTATCTCTCATTGTACAAACAATCTGCTTCTTCAGGTTGGCTTGGGTGCAAAGTCCCTGTTTAAGGGCTTGCATGTACTGTAGCACTGGGAAATGCCTCTCGAGGGTCTACGTGATCCCCCTTGACTTTGTACGAGTCTCGGGTTACAGCACCGCAGCAATGTAAACTAACAGGGAAGAACGTCTCTCTGCTCTCTCACTTATCAGCTCAGACCGCATCAGTCATTGCAGTTGTCGCTGCTTGCAATTCGCCTCGCAGGGAATTTAGGCCGCTATGTGGAGAAAAAAATCTAAACGCAAAAAAAAAGGGAAACACCAATGACAGGGTCATCTGTCAACCAGAGGTGACAGAGACCCTAAACCAGTCAAAAATTTCCTTTTGCGTCACTTACACCTGAAGATTCTGGAGCATGAAATATATGCAGAGCATCAAGGAATCGGCTGCAATAAGAGGTTCTGAAATCAGATCTTCAGTCAGACTCCTTAGCACTTTGTTGGGTGGTTTATAAGTGTTCTGCCTGGATACAGAATAAATAATAATAATAATAATGATAGTGTCAGATACAAAATAATCTCACAGCTTTTTTCTCTGCAAGGCTTTCCAGTTTCTATAAATCACATGCTCTTCTGTGCAACCAAAGGAGACCAAAACCCTCAGCACAGATAGTTCAGCAGAAAGAGACCAGAGAGTCTCTTTTTTTCTGAATTAGTTCCACCCAATACCTTGTTTGCCTTAGCAAGTCATGCATTTGCTGAGCTGTGATGCCTTTTCAACAGCAGGGCTAATTGCTTTATAGAATACACAGGAGGCATGTACTGGAATCAAGCATGGAGAATCATAAAGGAAGCAAAGCTGCATTTTCTATTTTTCCCTCAACACAGCAAGGCAAAAAGGAGAGCCCATTTCTTTGGGACACCTCCTCCCCCACCCAAAATAGGTTTAGATTTCAGTAGGTCTAATAGTGGGAAAGTAGGCCTGGAGAAAGCAAAGGAAATGTTTCCTTTTCTTTGAGAAATGATGATTGCACCCAAATATTTTCATTTTAAGTTACATGAAAATGTCAGCACATGCCAGGCTGAGGCTAATGCAGCCTGTATGGGGGTGGCACTATTTTATTCCAGACCCCTAGACTGCCCCAATCGCCCTAGTAACACCTTACCCATTCTGAAAGTTTACAGCGATAAGGGTTTCTGTTTCAGTGGTGTTAGCTATGACAAGATAGAGCCATTAGGGGACACATAGCAGGAAGCCATAAGCCTGTGCAGGCAGGAAACGCAGTACAGTAACTCCTCACTTAAAGTCGTCCCAGTTTACATTGTTTTGTTATTAGGTTGCTGATCTATTAGAGAACATACTAGTTTAAAGTAGTGCAACGTTCCATTATAAGATTGTTTGGCTCACCCCGCTCCACCTGCCCGCCCAGCGTTCCTACCAGGGAGCGAGGTTGGGGCACGCGGGCTTGCCCCATTGCACCCGCCCAGCGCTCCTGCCAGGGAGCAGGGTCGGGGAGAGGGAGCTTGCCCTGTTCTGCCCACCTGGCATTCCAGCTGGGGAGCAGGGTTGGGGCACGGGGGCTTATCCCACTCCACCCACCCGGCATTCCAGCTGGGAAGCGAACAAGCCCCCGACCCCGCTCCCCGGTAGGAGCTCCAGACGGGTGGAGTGGGGCAAGTCCCCACGCCCTGACCCCACTGTGCCCTGCCTCAACTAAGCTTCACAATCATCATTGGTGAGTACAGTAGTACATAGTTTGTTTAAAATTATTTAAAACTTATACTGTATATGTATATAATGTCTTTTGTCTGGCAAAAAAAATTTCCCTGGAACCTAACCCCCCTATTTACATTAATTCTTACGGGCAAATTGGATTCACTTAACATCGTTTTGCTGAAAGTCACATTTTTCAGGAACATAACTACAATGTTAAGCGAGGAGTTACTGTAGGTTGGTATTCACTTCCACCCTGGTGCCCTGGCTCTCTGTGAACTGTACAAGGTATCCGAATAGGACTGAATAAAGACCCAAAAGATCACTGCAGACCCCGGCAAGAGAGAAAGAGGGAGAAAGGAAAACAGAGACGCAATCCTCCAGCCAGCGAGGACAGCAGGGAAGCTGCACAGAGCTTAACAATCTGTTTGGAGGCCTGGGCGAAGCAAACAACTACAACAGAGAGTCGAGAAATGTGCTGTTTGTGCTCACATATAAGAACCAGCCCATTGGAACCCATGTCAATTTGCTGAGTCGCTCCAGGAACCTTCCATACACCTTGATCCCTACCCTGAGATGGAACCTGTGAACAATCCCCTGGCAGCCCACGTGGAACTGCCAGCGAGTTCTCCATGTCCTCTCCCTGCCAGGAGGCCCCAGCTAGAGAAAGATGGCTTCCTGCATCCCTGGAGGGTTACCTGAGATCTTGAGAATCCAAGAAAGACAGAGGACTAATAGCCAAATGTAGTGAAAGGGCAGAATACATCCCTGAGACAAGGCTGAAGGTTCGGGCAGCCTACCCCACCCTTCCTAGGGGTGTTTATTTTTGTTTGTGTGGACACTGTATTTAGTTACATGTTGTTGTTCCATGAAAAGTTTGGATAAAGATTAGTACCCTTCCTCTTCAGAAAGGGGGGTGTGGTAGTAGCTGTGAAAAGACAGAGCCACTAGGGGCACACACTCTCTTTAACTCCACAGGTTGTCTCCCTCCTGCTCTTGACCATGTTTGCTCTTGTGGGAGGGCAGTGACTTCATCATTCTGATACGCAGCTGGTCACTCCAACCTCTTGGGGAAATGAGCCCCACAGCCAGCTGCTGAGGAAGTTGTCACTGGCCCTCACTATTCCCCCGAATGAGGCTGACAGCGTTTTTGTTTATTTGCTAGGTAATCTGCTTTGTTCTGTTTTCTATCATATATAATCACTTAAAATCTATCTTTTGTAGTTAATAAACTTGGTTTTGCTTTATCTAAACCAGTGAGTTTGAGTGAAATCATAGCTCAAGCGGCAAAGGCTGTTGCATATTCCTCTCCACATGGGTGGCGGGGGGAGGGGGAACTGTATGAGCTTACACTGTACAAATCCCTGTGCAGTGCAAGATGGTATAATTTTGGGTTATGCTCCAGTGCGGGTGTGTGTCTGGGGAGCTGAGAGTTACGTTGGCTTTAGCCTTTCTGCTGTTGGTTCATGGTCAGAGAGTCTGCATGTAACTGCAGCTGGGTGTGTCCCTACCTGTGTGAATGCTGGTGGAAGCGTAGGACCGGGCGCAGGTCCGCAACTTGTCACAGCAGCACAGTGAGAGAGGGAGCCCAGGTTGGTGGGTCAGAGGGCTCAGTGGTACCTGAGTTCCAGGAGGCACCCGGGGGGAACTCGTCACAGCATGCATGGCATGGCATAGTCATGGAGAGGGAAGCCGTCCCTTGGGTAGCCTGGGGCCAATACAGGGAAAGCTTTAAAGGTTAAGAATGGACTCTTGAATTGGATGTTTTATTCCATGAGGAGTCAATGCGTCCAGGGGCCCTGGATGATGGTCACTGGGTCACCTGTGCTGTCAGTAGGCAAGTTGCTGCATTCTGAATCCATTGGAGCATTTCACAATCAGCAGGACCAATCCGCCTCAAAGTGTACACCAGTGCAAAGTGAGTACCAGGTCTGTAAAATGCTCTCATTCTGAGCCACAGTGGTTCACACCTGCTTTGCACACATAGAAGTATGGAAGGCAGGTGTCATAAATATAAAGGGAAGGGTAAACACCTTTAAAATCCCTCCTGGCCAGAGGAGAAACCCTTCCACCTGTAAAGGGTTAAGAAGCTAGGATAACCTTGCTGGCACCTGACCAAAATGACCAATGAGGAGACAAGATATTTTCAAAAGCTGGGGGGAGGGAAAAACAAAGCCTCTCTCTCTGTCTGTGTGATGCTTTTGCCAGGGACAGAACAGGAATGGAGTCTTAGAACTTAGTAAGTAATCTAGCTAGAGATGTGTTAGATTCTGTTTTGTTTAAATGGCTGAGAAAATAAGCTGTGCTGAATGGAATGGGTATTCCTGTTTTTGTGTCTTTTTGTAACTTTAGGTTTTGCCTAGAGGGATTCTCTATGTTTTGAATCTAATTACCCTGTAAGGTATTTACCATCCTGATTTTACAGAGGTGATTCTTTTACTTTTTCTTCTATTAAAATTCTTCTTTTAAGAACCTGATTGCTTTTTCATTGTTCTTAAGATCCAAGGGTTTGGGTCTGTGTTCACCTATGCAAATTGGTGACGATTTTTATCAAACCTTCCCCAGGAAAGGGGGTGTAAGATTTGGGAGGATTTTGGGGGGAAAGATGTTTCCAAACGGACTCGTTCCCAGTAACTGGTGTTAGACATTTGGTGGTGGCAGCGAAAGTCCAAGGGCAAAAGGTAAAATAGTTTGTACCTTCGGGAAGTTTTAACCTAAACTGGTAAAAGTAAGCTTAGGAGGTTTTCATGCAGGTCCCCACATCTGTTACCCTAGAGTTCAGAGTGGGGAAGGAACCTTGACAGCAGGGGAGACCTTTTATTCCGCGGTACAGTGCATTGCATCAGATCACAATGGATATGCCTTTGTCTGATAGAAAATCTACAGACTCCTGCTCAGACAAGAGGGCTGGCCTTTCCACTGGCACAGTGCTTGTGTCTGCGAGAAGTGGAGAGTCCAGCATGACCTAAGAGCTTCCTCTGACCATCTGTAGCTGGATCCTGTGGAGTGATCCTGACTCAGGTAGAGCACTGGGTCCTAATCCAGCAAACCATTTAAGTGCATCTTTAAAAAAGCTATGTCCAGACTTTGATATGGTCTTCAAAGCATTTCCCACACCACTTCTGTCTCTCCTGGATTGAGTTTACACCAAGCGCTCTTCAGCCATCTACCCGGCAGTGTTCCTAAGGGCTTGTCTACAACTGGCAATTTACAGAGCTGCAATTTTCTCACTCGGGAGTGAAAAAACACCCCCCTGAGCACAGCAAGTTTCAGCGCTATAAAGCGCCAGCGTAGACAGTGCACCAGCGCTGGGAGCCACGCTCCCACCTCTGGGAGCTACGCCCCTCCTGGAGGTGGGGTTTTTTAGAGCACTGGGAGAGTTTAGCGCTTTAGCATTGCCAGTATAGACTAGCCCTAAGTGATTTAAATGAAGCCAGATTGCATTGTATGACAGAAGGGTTTGCACCAGTGAAACTAAATCCATTTAAATTCACACCTTTAGTTAAACCAGTGCAATTCTCTGAGTAGAAAAGAGCATAGGCTTTGTATAACTGTAACGGTGCAGCTCTTGGAGATGGCAGAGACTGCATTTGTGGGGAAGGAAGTATGTAGCAGTGTGCCGCTTGCATAGCAATGGAGCTCACTGTGGAGCTAGAATGATAGGTTTACTTGTTTGATTTTTACCGTGGAGTATTACGTGAGGGAAGTGACATATACATTTTGCAGTTGTTTTTTTAAAGTTTTTCTCACAAGATGATTGGTTATTATTCCCCCAAAGAGTGAAAACTACAGAAAGAGTCAGTAAAAACATGTGTACAAATTATTTCTGAAAATTCTTCCCTGACTTCAATGCGGCTGCTGGAAAAAAAATCCCAGGAGTGATGGTAAGAAAATATTTTCTTGAAATATGGAGATAAGAGTCATCAGTGCTCAATGCTGCTATAAAGCAGAATAACTTATTAAAAATAAATCACTTTCTTTATTAGATAAATCGTTGGCTATCGATTGAATTCAGCTGCTCTTTTCTCTGATTGGCAGAAACTCACATTCCTAATTCTTACAGAAGTAGAATCTGGGCCAGCAGTTCCCAAATACCAGTGTATAGGCTACAGGTCATCTGCACAGCACTCGCAGGAGACTTACATGAGTCTCACTCCTCCATCTTGTTTTCAGTGGGTACATCTCATTAAATAAATACAGCTAAAACCACGCTCGAGACTTGTCTGGTGGCAGTCAACGCTACTGATGCAGTTGCCGCAGGAATGTTATATGTTTTTTGACTGGAAGGAGGTGAGCCACATTGTTGTCCATAGGATGAAAGCTGCTCACAAGATAAATGCTCTGTTAAGATGTGATCCACACCGTGAAGAAAATCAAGACAACCCCTGAACTAGGAGAAATAGAAACCAGACATTAATGCACCCGATGTATGTTCTGCATTGATCAAAAGTTTAGAGTTATGTCTTAAAAAAAAAAAATGCAGAGTGTGACATCGGCAGGCCAGGTGTCAGCTCTTGCCAAGGCCCCAGGCCTCATAAACACAAAGGCATAGCTGGAAACCAGTTAGGCTCACCTGTCTATTAATATTATCAAAATACATAGTAGATGTTAAATTGATAAGAACGGGTTTAGTGTTCAGACTTTATAAAATGCTTGTAGGGTACTGCAGGCATTGATTTCACTTATCACCTCTCTAGCCCATGGTATAAAGTTATATTGAGTGTTTTCACTGTAAACCTCTACACTTGTGTAATTCACCAAACAAGAAAAGAAGCATTAATTAAGGTAAAGTGCTCGCCCTGCATGCAAGAGGGCCCACTGAAGGCAAATGAGGCACTGTGTAGCATCAAAGGAGAGAGGCCCAGTTGATTGCATTCCTAACTCCTGCCGGGAAGGAGAGATTACATATGAACTGATCCCATCAATTTTGGACTCTGGAATGGAGGGGATAAAAATCCCTGTCAAGGAGAAACTGAATCTCTTTTATGCTGCCTGGATTCTGAGGGGCAAAGATTCCTAAACATAAGCAAAGATCCCCATGCTGCTTAGCCTGGGTTAGCCCTGAAAGACACTTTGAACTGACAGACTACTACACATCTTGTCACTTTTTGAATCACAGACTGAAGTTCATTTGTGTATATGCTTGCTTGCTTCAACCTGGAAATAACTCTCATTTCTTTTTCCTAGTTAATAAACCTTTAGTTCGTTTATTACAGGAATGGCTACCAGGATTGTCTTTGGTGTGAGATCTAAGGTACAAATTGATCTGGGGTAAGTGACTGGTCTCTTGGGACTAGAAGCAACCTGCCTATTTTGTGATTTTTCATTGTTAGTGACCTTTTATCACATAGTCCAGTTTGCCTGGGTGGCAAGATAGACTGGAGAGTCTAAGGGGACTATCTGTGACTCCATTATAAGACTATTGTAGTACTTTGGGAGTTCACATTTGTTACTGGGTTGGTGAAATCTAATTATAGAACATATAACCAGTTTGGGGTGTCTGGCCTGATTTTTGATAGTCTGCCCTGAGGTTGGCACCCTCAGTCGTGAGCCACTCCAAACAACATGACACTGAGAATACATTTTTCGGAAGAAAGTAGGTATATTGCAATATGTGGTTACATATGTCCCTTTTTAGGTTTCATTTGTCCAACGTATTCACTATTTTTTCATATACTATATAGAATTGGTGCAATCCTATATGTTCAAGCTTAATGTCTGAGTTGTCCAAAGTGCTTAGCAGTACCGTGTAACTTTGCCTCGTACAGACCTGCAAGAAGCTCCACAAAATGTGTTTGCAGCAAATGTTTCTGCTTTACGTTTTAGGTGTCCAAAGGGTTCAGTATCAAAGAAAAATTACATGCTACAGCGGCCTACAGAGCTCTCAACAAGTATGGTTTGGAACAACTGCATGTTTTCTCCTTAGATCTGATTTACCTAAAATGTTCAGTGTTCAAGAGAAATTTTGTTTGGTATAGATCTACAAGGCAAACTGTAATTATTGTGGCCCCATCCTGCATTCTGTGTAAAGCCTTATTGGAAGTCAATGAGATTTCAGCCCACATAGGGACTGCAGTGTTTGGCACTGCATTCGTAATGTGGTATTTTCAATGTATGAGTTGGATTTTCTAAGAGAATTAGATAAGCATCTATACATTGTTTCAGAGTAGCAGCCTGTATCCGCAAATAGAACAGTACTTGTGGCACCTTAGAGATTTGTTTGTTAAGAGATCAATGCCTCATAGTTACGTTAGTGCTGCTGACGTTCCTACTTTACTCATTTGATGTAATGTCCTGCTTGTATTGTGTTTTCTCTGTGGAAAATATGTTTAGCAATGAAGGGCTTATGATAGACAGTAACTTGTGTGTAGTGCAATTAGTGACTCTTTACTTTTTTGGAGATATCTGCTAAATCTGTATATAAGGAGAAACAAGTAATTTTTGGAACTGAGATAGAAATAGATTTTGAATAGATCACTAATAGATCACAGAAGCCATCAAATGTATGACAAAGGATACAGTTCTGTATTGTTGGTACTTCTAGAATGTATTCATCCATAAGTGATTGTTTTCAATACTATTCATTGTGCTGTTGCTTTGTCCGTACTAATGTGACTTTGTAATTGATATTAATCATAGAATTTATCAGTACATTTTCCACTTGAAAGGTGTTCCACTAAGATACATCTTACTCAACATTCATGCTGAAAATTGGTCACGTAGCATGTGTATTTAGAGGTGGTCGAAAAATCTGGGCAAAACTTTGTTCTATAGAAAATTCCTCTTCAGCCAACATTAAAAGGTACGTGAAAAGTTTCATTTTGGTGAAAAAAATTCTTTTTTGATCACAAGTGTATAATGAAAAATTTTGAAATATATAATTTTTCCCTCCACTGAAATAAACAGAAGTTCCTTGATTTTTTTTTTTAAAAGTCTCCCACCTTTTTCCAATGGAAAAATGTCTGAGTTTTTTCCCTATGAAAGAGTTAAAAATATGTCAAAACTTTCATTTTGAAAATTTTTGTTGAAACTCCCCCAAAAAATTTAGGTTCAGAGTAGCAGCCTGTATCTGCAAACCCCCCCCCCCCAAAAAATTAATTTCTTTCCAAACAATTTTTTTTTTTTTTGCAAACTACAGTCTTACATCTATTTCCAGTGAATGCAAGCGATAGTGGTATTTCCTGTGTGCTTTTCTAACATTTTATTCTAGGACATATTGAAGAAGTATTTGGGCTGTTGTGACTTAACTGCATAAATTCCAGTAATGTTTGGCTATTGCATGACTTAGCGCAGTGTTGCCAACTCTCACAATTTTATTGGAAATCTCTCGATATTTGGTATTTTTCTTACCGTCTCAGCTCCTGGAGTCATGTGATTAGATGAGAATCTCAGCTTTTATTGAAAAATACATGTATTTCTGTTTCCAGTCTTTAAGGTTGAAGAGAAAAGCTGGAAAAGGTGACTTGAGTGTCACTTAAAAGTTTGAAAACCAGAAATCAAATCAAAGAACTCTAAATGTATTCATTTTTTTAAAAATTGCACCATTGTTAAACCAATCATCTCATGAGTTTTGGGGACATGATTTTTGAATAGCTGGCACTGTTTGAATAGTTGGCTATATGTGTAACAACTAACTTAAGAACAGTGATCCAGTCTGGGGACCTCTTTATCTTCCATTTGGTTTGGTTTGCGCTCTGTGTGCAGTGTCTAATCTTTTGTTTTTATCTTGACTCTGTAATTGGCAGGGACAGTCACAAATATTGTGTATATGTTTATATGTAAGCCTTTGTGTGTTGTATTCTTGGAACAGTGATGCTGATTTTGCTTAGTCTACTCTAAAACGCCATCCTTTCATAGGTTTTATTCCACAAAGTGCTACATATGGTCATGACTTGTGTCACAAAATATTTCAGCCATTTTTTTTCTTAGCAAAAGGTGCAGATTTGGGGACACTGAAACATTTTCAGATTTGTGTTGGTTTCCCTAACTATTCACATAAAAAGAAAGTTGCCAAAAAGTTAAAATGTTTCATTTTGACATGTTCAGAACATTTTGATTTCTTTGTTCAAAGCAACCTTTTCTTTCAAAAATTCCTTCAAATTTAATTATTAAAAACATTTTAAAAAAAAACACTTAAAACTGAAACAAAATATTTCATTCAACCTCCCCCCAATTTTTTTATTTTACTTTTCAATTTGCCAAAACTTTTACAAAAATTGTTTATTGTTTGACCTGAAACAATTTTGTTTTCTATTTTGCAGAATTGCCAGTGGGACAAAAAATGTGTTATTCGTCCAGCTCTAGAGACGTTTACCAGGTGAGTTGTGCTTTTACCCTTCTATTCCCTCTCCAGTGCACCCCTCAGGTGATAGGCCCGGCATCCTGCTCCTCTCTCTGGGTGGACCCCCATGGTCCAACCACTCTGGGACTGGATCTCTGGACCGACCACACATACACACACTCACACACTTCAAGGGATAACTTGCAATTCCTACACAGTCCTCAATACACCACGTGAACCAGCCCCAATATTTGTGAATCTATGGAGAATTCATAGGTTCATTATAGGGGGCAGTAGTACCACTATAGTCAAGGTTCAGGCTAGTTTACAGTTTGTGCTGATTTTTCTAGGTGCTGTAAAATAAACCCGGACAAGGCCACTCTGATCATTTAGTTTGACCTCTTCCTTTACAGGCCATAGGATTTTACCCACTGAATTCCAAAAATATTTAATGGCTATCACAAGTAAGTATATGGCAGTCTGTAACAGGGTGACTCTCCTATAAAGGGCTGGAGAGTCTGGGGCTAGCCAACCCTGATTACAAAACAGGCACACCTCAGTCAGATTAGCGGTTTCTCTATGAAGAGCATCAGAAAGTTGAAGGGAAAGATGGAAGAGCTGAGGACTGCAGAGAGAGTGAGAAAAGTTCCTTCAGGGAAGACCCTAGTACCTGAGGAGTTTGGGGCTAGAGAAGAAACCAGAACTGAGTATAAACCTTGGGTTGTGGTAATAGACTTCATCTGACCCTGCAGAAAGAGTTCTCGTGGAGCACAGAGGCTGCTGGGAGTGAGTAGGTTCCAGCAGAGAAACTTGAGGAGTGAGACAACAGGCAGGAAAGACCTGTGAGTATGAGTGGACTTGAACATTTTTGTTAATTTAATGAAGCAGAACCTGAGAAGGGAAGGGAATGGACAAAAGCGTTTTTGAGTTTATTGAGGAACCAACTGAAGTAGGCTGCTTGCAGGAAGCTGCCTGCAGTGTGACCTCAAAGCCATGAGGGGGTGCATGGCAGCGGGCTCCCCTGCTACACAGTCCATGGATTATTCCACTGTTGCTATTCATTATTCTGTATTTGAATGTGAAAACTGGCCACTTGAGTTACTAATGCATCAAATCTATGTTTTTTTTCAAATTTGCATGTCCAACAATAAATAAGTAGCTTTGTTCAAATCATGCAGGTGAGTTTAAAAGCTTCATAAATGTACAAATACTAATGGATGACCCTACTTGAGTACAATCAAACTGACCCCCTGCAGTATTCATAAATGTCTTTCCAATATGTTGTAAGCAGTATTGTTGTAGCCGTGTTGGCCCCAGGATATTAGAGAGACAATGTGGGTGAGGTAATATCACCCAGCTTCTGTTGGTGAGAGAGACAAACTTTTGAGCTTACACAGAGTTCATCTTCTGGTCTAGGAAACTTACGCAGAGTGTCGCAGCTAAATACCAGATGGAACAGTTGCTTAGCATAAATAGTTAAGACATGTTTCATATTACTTATGCTAAGCAATCTATTCCATCTGGTATTTAGCTGCGACACCCTGAGTAAATTTCCCAGACCTGAGGAAGAGTTCTGTGTAATCTCAAAAGCTTGTCTCTCTCACCAGGAGAAGTTGGTCCAATAAAAGATATTATCTCCCCCCACCTTTCCAATATGTGACCAACTGTAATAATTTTTTGGAATGAAGAGGTATTAATTTTTCATGTGATTTTTTTTTTAAAGGAAAAACTGCAGAAAGGTGTTGTTTCCTCAAACTCAAGGTGAAACTACTCTTTTAACAAGTAGTACTGGTGAGCATTGAATACTACCACAAAGTACTACTTCTGAGTGATGAGAAGTGCTTTTACAGCTTACGATATCCAGTCTAGCTAATGAGGCCCTTGGTAGTAATTTGTGATTCCATATTGAATGGTCATTGACAGTTTGGAATAGTTTTTCTTCTGATTTCTATTCCTTTTGTCATACTTTTGCAGAAGTCGCTGAAGAGCATGGAAACATTCTGATTCTTGGTTACATAACCGATGATGACACAGCTATGTTTTTCTTTGACTTGGTGTTATCAGATGTCCCTTGTTTGCATTATTTTCTGGAGCTATGTTCTAGTTTGCTCCATTAAAAAATGGCACAAGGGTTAGGGTTTGGCCTCTTCCCCAAAGTGAATTATTTGCACCTAGGGTCTTCCTAGTAAGTTTCAATAATTATTTAAACCCGATATTATTCAAGCTGCCAGTCTTTTTAGAGAGGTTTCAGAGTAGCAGCCGTGTTAGTCTGTATTCACAAAAGGAAAAGGAGGACTTGTGGCACCTTAGAGACTAACACATTTATTTGAGCATAAGCTCACTTCATCGGATGCATCCGAGCTGTAGCTCACGAAAGCTTATGCTCAAATAAATTTGTTAGTCGCTAAGGTGTCACAAGTCCTCCTTTTCTTTTTAGAGAGTCATTGAGTTTGATGGTAAATCTTAATTATATTTGTCTAAATACTCTTTTCAGTAGCAGAACCTTTTTATACTAAATATGTTGCCATTAGTGTATTTAATATGTATCCTCTTCCTTTTCATATGTTTGAAAGTAGTTATGAGGATAAAATGTTTTAGTCTGCCAATGTGTTCCTTTTTGTAAGACTGCACAACTGCTTCCTTCTTTCTTTCAGTCTATTGACATCAGATTTGAAATTATTTGTTCTGTTCCCTGTATTTTTCTTTTCCAAACTCAGGTATTACTTGTTGTACTGCTCCTGTTTTTTGTACCATCTTTTCTTTAATAATCTCTCTGCCAAATAATTTTATTTCTTGCGTCCTTTTATTCTCCATTTTGTGACCTTTTCTCAGTTTGTTCTTCCCCGTAAGTGTCTTGACTAAGATGCCTGGAAGAGAAAGAAACGATTTTTTCCTCCTATTCAAGAAAAACAGAGGGAGCGTCGCATGCCTCAATGTACATGTGTAATGATTTGAGGAATCTGTCTATGTACAATTTTATTAATTCTGTTTGAGATTATGAACTCTCTGTATATGCATGTGACGGCCTGCAAACTCCATTTTGATTATAAAGCTGGTCCTTGCCTTCCTGCTGTCTTTTCACCTCCCTCTCTGACTAAAATTCCAAGGGATGGTGGTGTAGGACTAACAATAGAGGGCTATTAAACTTTGGCAATCATCTATTCAAATGGAGCACCATAGAGTTTGTCTAGATGAACAGACCACAGCAAGCCGGGGTGTAAATCTACAGCATGCTAGCCTGCCATCCAGTAACTGGCCGTGTGGGCCTTGCTGCCGTGCACTGGGAGTTTCCTAGTGTGCTTTGACCTACCCTGCTTTGAAAGGGGAGTAGGTCAAAGCACAGCATGGAACATTTAGTGCCCGGCAGACGAGTGGGGGGTTAGATTTACAACCCAGCTTGCCACGCGCTAATTGTTCATCTACACAAGCCCTCATATATTGCCCAGGGCACACTATGGCGATGTAATGCTTTAACTACACCCGGACAGTGAAAGAGGGACAACTTGTGTGTGTAGACACGTCCTTGTCATGCAGAACCACTTGAGACTTTATTAAGTATTATTTATTATCACTGTAAATGAAAACGTAGATTCTGAAGCACAGGATGGCAGCCTCCAGAAAATGTACCGGCTTGCCAACTCCCTGACCTTTCTGCCTCCCTGCCTCAGCCTACGTACACCTAACCCATTTATCCTACCCACACTGACTTACAGCTTACCAAGGTCTACGGTACACCACTGTTTGTCACCTCTGACTTGAATCCTCACATGCTACACAGAGGAGGGGTTTGTATGCAGTCATGTTAGAGTCACCTTAGCATTTCTTCCTTATCCACCTCAATTGTAATGAGCAATCTCTTAGTGCGCTGTCTAACATGGTCTGTGAATGACATCAGCTGCCTCTGTGCTGTGCATAACAGGGCTCGTTCACAGCTGGGCGGAGTGCTATAGTTAAAATCAGTCTACCTGGTGCTGGCTCTCTGGGAGCCACCAGTAGATACGCTTTTAGCAGCTTTTTGGTTCCACCTCTCTAAAGCCACACCCACTAGTGGCTGCTCACCTTCCTATAGATTTCATGGAAGGCTAGGATCCAATTTACATAGTTCTATTATGTAACAATGTTTGGAGTATCTTTTCTCCCGCCTGTTATTTATTAAACCCCATATATGAACAGACAGTGTAGAATGGGCAGCATTTTCCAAAGTGAATGCATAACTTTGCACACCCACAGCCTCTGATGCATGCACACAACCCCTGATTTGCACACACACACACATTTGTGCACAGGCACATAGGAGGGAGGGACTACCTGCAAATCAGGCTCCCAAGTAACTTAGCACCTACACACATCTGAAGATATATCCCAAGGAGGATATATGTCTCTATATACATCTTCAGCGTGGTCCAGTACTGCGCTCATGGACTTCAATTGGAATTTTGCTATCGACCTAACAAGAAATGAATCAAAACTTATTAATTTAGAAGAGACAAATGAAAAAGCTATGCAGCCAGAGTAAACGCCAGAATCCAAGAGAGAACTGGCAATAAGTGCTGAAACATTGTCTTGTCCCAGCCTACAGGGCAGCAGGAGAAAGATCCCTGACATAAAGATCCAGGAAGTGGGAAAAGAAAGTCTCTTCTGGTTTGCTGAAGGTTGGTGATTGTTCTGCAGCGAAGTAATCAGCCTGTCTTTACACAGCTGTGGGGAGCGGGAGTCTGAGCAGCAACTGTGGGCAATTGGTTAGAGTGGAGCCCAGTGGTATATCCATAAAAGGATTTTTTAAAAATCATAAAGAGATGCAACTTGTTTGCTTAGAAGATGTTTTTATGTTTGTTTTGTTCCTTTCCCCATCTTATGGCTCATTGAATTAATGTAAGTAACAAAATGTTTTTTTATGAGGACCAATGGTCCCAAGCATGCCTCTGCCGTGTGGAATGTCTGCTCGGATTTATTTCACTTGGTGCTCCAAAGCCCAAACTAATGACCAATGTAATGTGTGCTAAATCCTGCTAAGCACTTGAAGCCGTGCCAGCATTTCATCTTTGTGGACAATAGAAACTCAATAGAAATTTAGTTTTAACACTTTTGATCCCATGGAGAGATTCCTGAGGGCTGCAGCCTGTAGATGAGACTGTTGCTGAGCTGTTTTTCCTGGCTGGTTATTACGTCGTCTTTATTTTTATTATATGTTGAAATGCTGGAGTCACAAAACCAAGAGCCAACCCTGAGCTACACCAGTGCAATGCAAAATATTCCATTAATGGGGGAAGAATTTGGCCTCTCTTCCAGCATATGCATAGGCACTAGGCCTCCCTCACAGACAGAATACCCCTAGATATGGACACTGCTGCTTGGCTCCTCTCAGTGCAGCCGACAAGTTACAAAAGACACAAAGATGCAAACATTTTAAAGAGTGTCCAGAACTGGAATACAAACACCTGGTAGTTTCACTAAACTCCAAAGCATCTCTGAGTTGCCCCACACCCAACATCTGTGCCATGGAGTTACAGTCTGGGGAAGCTCTCGGGTACAGCCCCACAGCTGATCTCCTTCTAGCCTGCCCTCTTCCCTTAAACTGCACATCATGTGGGCTGAACGACGGCCATCCTGAGCTAGCTGTAGCAGGGTTACTAGAGAGAGAAAAGCAAGCAAAGTCAGCCGTAGGCAAAGAGCAAAACACCTGGCCTCAAGAGACCGGTGCATTGCATTGGTGCAGCCTTGAGAAGGGATGCCTCCAGCACAGCCTGAGTGCCAAGCAGCTGGGTTATTAGCATCTTCGAAACCTATTGCCACTCTTCATTAAATGCACTTAATATAAACGCTACACCCTGGATATGCTCATATAGGCAGTGAAGATGGCATAAGCAAGAGCCCCTCTGCGGCTGGGAGACAGCTGGTCTCCCTGCGTGTTTTATAGTACCAGGCCCTTCTGACTGGTTGGCTACTCCTATCGTTTTCCTGTTTGGTGGAGCACTCCCTGCCGCTCTAACTTGTTCCTTGCCTGCTGCCCCTGCTAACAACAGAATGTGGTGCCAGAGACTGGGCCGGCAGGGGCAGAATTGCCAAGTTTGCAGAAGGATGTAAGCAACAGGTGTGAATGAAGTATTACTCTTCCCTAGGACTGCTCTGGAACACTGTTCTGATCCCCACCAGGACTCAAACAGGGAATCCTGCACCAGGTGTTAGCAAGGGTCCCAATGCCAAGAGCTGGCAACGGCTCCCTCTCAGAATCCTGCTCCATTGCTCCGATTTCCTTCTATGGCCTGCTGAGTGTGCCTGGCTGACAGTGGGAGCGTGACCCAGCATAGGTCCACGTTCTCCCTCCTGGTCCAATCAAAATGTTGACCTGCGAGTGACTCAATTGTAGGAGCGAAGGGGGCAGGAGCTGAGAAGAAGGGTCTGCCTGGGGGTGCGGGGGGGCTGGGAAGAAGCTTTCGACTAGGGATGGCCCCGGTTCTTTCAAAGCTTCCAAAGCTTTGTGGGCCCAGCTCCAGCTCGGTTTAACGTCTCTGCCATGACTCACTTCACTGGCATCTCACACAGTGCTACTCAGCTTTTAGACCTACCTCTGAACCAGTCACAGCTGATGCCCTGCCTCATAGCACAGGATGATGACAAAGGTCACCTTGTCTATAGATCTGGATGGTTGCTCTGTTTGCTAAAGCCAGACAGCACCACGGGTGGGTGCAGGTGAAGGACACATGCCACTGCATTTTCTACCATATGTCCCAGCTACAGAAACAGCTGGGTTAAATGACATTAGTTCAAGTCCTGGAATCCTTATACATTTTTTCCTCTGTCCTTACAGAGATAGGGCTCCAGTGACTTCAAGTAGAATTTTGCCTCAGTAAAGATATAGTGAAAATGTCAGACTTTGTCTCTTTGTGCAGATCCACTAAGCAAATGTGGGGTGAAGTTCTGGTCTCAGGTCTGCATGGCAATCTTTGACCATGAGACCGGTGGGAGTTCTGGGCATGTCACCTTTTGCAAAGGGCCAATGCCCTACATAGCATCTTAGAGTGGGGCTTCAAAAGGTGCATATAACCATATCCCGGTCTTCTGCATTGCAGTGAATTCAGTCTGTGGGCGGGTCAAAACATTAGGGTTAAGAGCTCACCAGTGGATTGGAGGAGAGGGTTTAGCCATTATATCAATTGGAACCCCCCCCCCCCACTGCAGCTGTTCTTCCCTCATTTCCTGTAGTCTGGGGAGACTAGGGCTGGCTTGCTGTATAAATCAAGCCAAATCTGATAGAGCTTAAAAGGCTCATTTCTCATGCTGCTTCCAACAGGTGCATGTATATTTCATTGCTTCTGCAATTACTGTATATCTCGTACACTTAGGAGGAGGCTGAAATAGCGCAAGAGGAGAAGGAACAGACATTTATCCAAAGATAGGAGGAGAAAAATGGTCGGAGAAGCTCACTAGAGAGAGCAGAGATGCAGAGCAGGTTGTGAGGGGGAAGCGCACAGCCTCCGAGGAGGTGGCGAGTTGCCCTTGGATATTAAAGGGATCCTTTCTTAGGATTTAAGAGAGTGCTTTGGTTTTATGCTTCCTTTGTAGAGGGAGGCCCAGTGCACAGAGGCTGGGATCTTGACCACACCTTTTTGGAAGGCCACGGCCACTTCCCCTACTGAGCATGTGAAAAGCATGTGAATGGCTTGCTCCTTATTACACTTCCCCTGGCCTAGGTTCAGGCAGTGCCTGTATCGTTTTGGGGTAATTTACTCTTTGGGAAGGCAGGTGGGATTTGACTCTTTGGGCAAAGCCCTGTTCTCAAGTTATTCATTAATAATTATTAGCATTAAGGTAGCACCTACAGGCTCCAGTCAAACCTTAATCTGTACAAACACATAGTAGAAGATGGTTTCTTCCCCCAGGAGCTTACAGAATAAATAGACAAGACAGACAAAGGGTATCAGCCTCCCCGTTTAACTGGTGGGTAATTGGGCACAGAGAATGTAAATAACTTGCCCAAGATCACACAGAGAATTAGTGGCAGAGCCTGGAATTAAACTCCCGAGTTTCACTGCACATGAGCATCAGGGCCTCTGTCCTCTTCCAGCAATTTGCATAGACCCGTGAAAGGAACACTGACCACGTGCAAACCCTGCTCCGGTGTACGCCCCATGCCACTCCATTGCCGTCAGCAGAGATTCACCAGGGTAAGTCTGGGCAGCATTTGGCCGACAGAGGCTGATGCAAAACTTCTGCTCTCTTTTCTCTGGCAAAAACCCCACTGACCTCAGTGGAAGTCTTGCCAGAAGAAGGAATGAGGTAGGGCTGCAGGATTTGACCCAGAGCATTTGTGAGGGACATGCTGATGGGCTGGCTGTATTTTTAAGGCACTTAAACCTGCCAGCAAATGGAAATGCTAAGTGTACTCAGAATTGCTAATCTAATATTTCATAACACTTGAAACAGAATAAATACATGCTTCACCAGCACCAGTCCTCTGAAATCTGCTATAAAGACCTGATTGGAGCTCTCGCTCCTATAATGTTGTCTATCACCATGGTATCGGAGATCTCCCACTAAAAACACCAAAGTCCCTAGCAGACTTTTTGGAGTTTCTGGTTCTTCCTCCTATTTAGCGTAGAGTTGCTCTACTTGGGGTAGGATTTTCTTGGGGGGGAGTTCTGGGTGGGAGAAAGGGAAGGTTGCGTTTATTTTTTATAAATCCTTTTCAGCTTGGGGTTATAGAGATCACAAACCAACAATGTGATGCAGCTGCCAAAAAGGCTAATATCATTCTGGGGGGTATTAACAAAAGTGTAGTACGTAAGACACCAGAGGTAATTGTCCTGCTCTGCTTGGCACTGGTGAGGCCTCAGCTGGCATTCTGTGTCCAGTTCTGGGCACTATACTTTAGGAAAAATCTGGACAAATTGGAAAGAGTTCTGAGGAGAGCAACACAAGTGATAAAAGGTTCAGAAAACCTAACCTGTGAGGAAAGGTTAAAAACACTGGGCATGTTTAGTCCTGAGAAAAGAAGACAGAGGGGGGAAGTGATACGTTAAGGGCTGTTATAATGAGGACAGGGATCAATTGTTCTCCTTGTGCGCTGACAGTAGGGCAAGAAATAATGGGTTTAATCTACAGCAAGAGAGATTGAGGTGAGATATTAGGAAAAACTTTCTAACTCTCAGGGCAGTTAAGCTCTGGAACAGGCTTCCACGGGAGGTTGTGGAATCCCCATCACTGGAGGTTTTAAAGAACAGGTTGGACAAACACCTGCCAGGGATGATCTAAATTGACTTGGTCCTGCCACAGCGCAGGGCACTGGAATTGATACTTCTGGGGTCCCTTTCAACCCTACATTTCTCTGATTCTATTACGTTAGTACAGCACCTAGCACAATGGGGCCCTAATCGGGGCCTCTAGGGGTATGTTTACACTGCAGCTAGACACCCATGGCTGGCCCATGCCGGCTGATTCAGGCTCACTGGACTTTGGGCTAAGGGGCTGTTTAATTGTGCTGTAGACATCTAGGCTTGGCCTGGAGCCCTCAAGTGTTATCACAGTAATAAATAATCCTTCCAGGTTTGGGTATTTGTATGAAGTGACCCTCTACCACTGGAAGGAGCAACAGAGCAGATAGTTTGCCAGTACTATTTAATTAATGTACTTTGCAAATATTTTTCCAGCATGGCAAATATAATATGCCTATTATTTAAAAATAATAGTAATTCTGTATTTGTCTGAGATCTAGAATATTTATCCAGAGAACCATTCATGGAGATGTGTCATTTCATTGACAAGAGTGTTCTCTTGGCAGAGAGCAGATGAAACAATAGTGTCATAGATTTAACACAAAGCTTCATTAAGCTAAACACACTTAGCAATTACAAAAACAAGCCAATTAGCCATAAATCCAGCTAAAAGCCACAGCTGACAATCGTCTTTTCCCCTGTAATTAAGGGGAGTCAGCATGAAACAAAGATAAGCCTGTGATCCTTGCTTCTTCCGCTGCAGGCAGACTTAATCGATTGCTTGTCTGTTTGTTCATCTTACATCTCCAGTTCAGTTTCTTGTTCTTGTTCTTCCATGCTGCCCCCGTGCATGGGAACAATTTGTACAGCTGCCTATTTATCCTCCCTAAAGTTATTTCTTAAAACCTGTCTCTAGAAATCACTCCCCTCTGACTTCGGTCAGGCAAGCAGTCAGCTGTGACTTCAGATTTCCTGCTAACCTGCGTGGAGCCTATTGATCTCCCAACCACCCAATGTGTCTGGATCATCCGCCTGTTACATCCTGTCTTACGTGCAGATTGTAAGCTTTTTGGAACAGGGACTGTCTTCTCTCTTACATGCAGTGGTGTTGTAGCTGTGTTGGTCCCTGGATATGAGACACAGTGGGGGAGGTAATCTTTTATTGGGCCAGCTTCTGTTGGTCAGAGAGACAAGCTTTGGAGCTAACGCAGAGCTCTTCTTCAGGTCTGGGGAATGTCCTCAGCGGGTACGTCTTCGCTAGCAGCGTCAAAGCGCTGCTGTTAACATGCTGCAAGATTGGGGCCTCACTTAGTCCAAGGCATACCTGCTGATTAGGGCCGCTGTAGCATACAAAGGAGAAGAGGCAGGAGCCTAGAACAAGAAAATGTGCAGTGACGCTCTGCGTGGGGGGCTGCAGGGCTAGCAGGACCAGACAGTGCGCCTCCCGCAGCAGACTCTCCTGAGCTGGCTCAGCTGTGGAGGCTCCTGCACTGGGTAGACTGGGCAGGGTTACGTAAGGTACTCACGGGCCACCCGCCCCTAATGCACTGTTAAATTCCTGACTGTAGCTAGTGCAGAGTGCATCGGAGGAGCAGAGCGCGAGGCACATTAGTACAAGTGCACTCTCAGTAGCTCAATCCATTAGTAACAAATGGACATGCTAGATACCTGTGGCTAAAGCACCATCTGGCACAAAGCCTCGGGTTGGTAATGGCTACAGTGCCTGCTGTGTTCTGTTTAACTAAACAGGAGCCCCCCGCACACAGCCATTTACATTCTGTTGCCATGATCTGGCAAGTGACTTATTTTATTTGCATGGCAGCAAGAGACAGAAACACAGAGCTGGGGCCTGGCCCTTAGTACAGCTCCAGCAGCATAAAGGGGACAGACTGGTGCCATAAAAGAGCAGCCAGAGATTCCCTGGGTAATCCGCAGATGGCATAAATATGGCATAGCCTAGCATGGGGGGGGCATTCCTGGAAAGGTTGGAGGTGGGTGGGAGTGGAAGTGGAGCACAATGCGCTCCAATCACCCCTAGCCCGCAAAACAGGTCCTAGCCTAGCTACGGCTGGGGGTGGGGCCAGAGCAGAGCTGGGAGTGGAGCGGGGCTGGGGGGGGGCGCTCCCTCCCCTCCCCCTGTGGGAGCTGGTCTGGGCCCCGCTGCGTCCCCCCCACATGTTCCTCCATGCCCTGCGCCCCCCAAGGTGGCATGCCACGGTGTGGGGACCTCTGCCTTGAGAAGACTGGCAGAGGGTGAACTCAGTTTGGAAAGACCCAGGAGAGAGAGAAGGTTGAGACCGGTCTGATACAAATGAGGAGAATCGGGAAAAGCCACGTGAGGGGAGTTAGCAGCTGTGGTGGGTCTCAAAATAGGGACAAGCCTCCAGGGAGGCAGCCCCTGGGTGTCAGTGTTCAGCTGAGGAGCAGAGCATTGGGCAGACTGGTGAAGGACTGAAGGGCAAGCCCAGGAAGGGTGGGAGTGGTTTAAGTTTGTACACATGGTTTGGGATTTGGTAGAGCACTGTAGGGCATGAAATCTTGTGAGTCCCAGCCCTGAAGGAAGCAGGGAGCCTGAGAGGAATGTAGGTACATAGGGGGCCCAGGAAGGGTCTCTGGAAAAGGCCTGCTGACACACTGAGGTAGGAAATAGCCCAGGAAGGGAGCTGGAGGCCTTAACAGTCAGACCTTGCCTGCTCACGACAGGCTCTCTGGGCTGAAACCCAGAGGAGAGGGAAGACCTGGGTTCCCCTACCGGCCACTGGGAAAGATAGCACGAAGACCCCAGAGACCAGTTGTAGACAAATGATTGAGTCAGGACTTGAAGTAAAGACTCAGCTTGAGGCCACAGGACTATTGTTTGTTGGATTTTTGCATACCCTGGAAGGGGTGAGACTTTGAAGTGACCTGGCTAGAAGGCTGAGCCATGAGAAGAGGCAGACCACTGCAAGGCTGGAGTGGCTGTCAGCAGGGGGTGCTAGACCAGGAGAACCAGCTACACCACACCCTGGCAAGAGGAGGCATGCCAGCGGTGAGTCCACTCCACCGCAATGGGATTCTTCATCACTCCTCAATACTCTTCCTGATGAAGACAACGGGAGATTTGCTATGGACTTCCCTGGAGGCTCTAGGCTTTGCAGGCCCTCAGTTACACCTGGCTTGGCTCTGCCCCTTCATCCACAATCATTCACAACCCATCATTGCTCTCCCAGCCCAGGCACTGGGCCCCCTCCCAAGTCCATAATAAAAGCCCAAGTGGGAAGAGAAGATCCAACAGTTCCAAAAGCATCGAGCTCGCTATAGCAGCCCTATTTTCATCCATACACCCCTCACAGCAGCTAGGCTGGCGTCTGCAAACCCTCTGGCTTAATGCACTCCGGGTCCTGCACCTGCTCTCCATCTCCCTGCTGAGCGCACATGCTGATGAAACGTTATAGTACTCGTCACTCTCACCTCTCTCAGCCACCCTCCACCCGCCGCCCGTTTGGCGCCGAATACCGACTCCGCGGCAGGCGTCTTTTTTATTGGGACTCGCTTGGTTTATCCTCCTCCTGCTGCTGCTGCCTCGCGTCAGCTGTCTTCTCAAAGCTTAACATCCACTTTGCTCTCATCAGCATTCAACAGCACATCACCGCTCCCCCGCTGGGGTAAAGTACGATACATCTGTGTCCATGAGACGCTCCTCACAGGCCTGGCGGCGTGCACCAGGCCTGTCCCCCGCCTGAGAAGTTACATTCCCTGGATCAGTCACCCAATTCGGAGAGCCATTCGGAAGCCGTGCCAGCAACAACACTGGAAGCCTCACTCTAAACCAGTGTGTCCAGAGTAATTATCACCATGCTTGCCGGCTTGTTTACCACTGAGGGGCAAGTGAGCTATTTCCCCACATTTCGACTTATGAGGGAACGAGGCAGCTCTGCTAAAAGCTGGAGTTGTTGCCTCCATTTCACTGTTTAGTTCGGCGCAGGGAATGGCAAGAGGAGAGCGTCTGACTGGGAGGGGGTGCGTCACATTCCTGTTTCGCTTTACCATCTATGGAAAAAGAGGGGCAGGGTTTTAATTTTTAGTGGCTGATTAAATCATTTCCTCATTAAGGGTCAAATTTACCCCGGTGCAGAGAACCAGCATAAGGCTGGATGGCTTAATGCCTGGGGCCAATGTACGGGGGGTG
Source organism: Natator depressus (assembly GCF_965152275.1). Taxonomy (NCBI): domain Eukaryota; kingdom Metazoa; phylum Chordata; order Testudines; family Cheloniidae; genus Natator; species Natator depressus. The sequence continues at coordinate 27,599,107 of NC_134246.1, forward strand.
AAGATCATCTTTAATGAGGCGAGTGAGCATAAAGAAGTTTATCTGTGGCTGCGGGACATACAGCTGGCTGAACACTGCGATACACTAATCATGAACACTCTGCTGAGCTCCAAGTCACAGTTCATTTTCACTGACTCGTAGTGTTGCCAACTCGTGCAATTCTATCATAAACCTAGTGCTATTTCCTTAAAGCCCCAGCTCCCGGGGTCCTGTGAGAATCTCAGCTTGCATTCAAAAATAAAAAGTATGTTTCTCATCTTTGTAGTTATGGAGAAACACCTGGAAACATGACCCACAGTTGCCCTAACAGCTCAAAAACTAGCAGGCAAATAAGAACACTCACCATTTATTACTTTTAAGCCCGTTTCATGATTTTAGGGGCCCCTGGTTGTGAGCATATGAGATTAGCAACACCATGTTTGACCCAGATCTTACTCTTGCACAGAGAGTTTGATCACGCTAATGTTTGGGAAGCAGCTGTTCTGCACGCAGAGAATGGGACTAGCCCCAGTAAAGGGCATTTGCTGTTTGGTAATCATCCAGTCAGGGAGTGGAAACAAAATCATGGGACACACACAGGCAACTATCACTGTCACAGTTCAGGGCACCTGCACCCATCTTTCCCTTTAGTGGTCCAGCAGGAGCACCCACTCTCGGCTTCCAGGTCCCCAGCAGTTGCCTTTTGTGGGTGGAGACCTGGGTTATTTCCAGGCTGCACAATTCCCTGCCTTCACTGCACTGTTCCCAGCAGAGACAGGTGTTACAAGCTCACACCCTTGCTTTCTCTTTCAGAGACTGATAACAGAGTGATTGTCAACAGTTATAACTACCACACAGCCCTTTCTGTGCAAGCCTATTTTATTCTTATGATAAAAGCCTTACAGAGAAATCATATTAAAAAGAATAAAAGAACCTACTCGCATGCTAATAAGCTTACCAGGCTTCACCCCACCCCCTACCCTGGGCTCAGGCAGGAGCTGTCCTTCAAATCCCCACCCAAGGGCTTTCCTTGTGGTTACAAATCCATCACAGCTTCAGCTCAGAACTAGCAACCAACGGGACCTCCGTCGGCCTAACCCTTCTAACCTGCCCCTAAGGACTGGGCCCGCCATAGAGCAGGGGGACTGTCTGTTTGTTGGAGCATTGTTTCATGTTCTCTGTGTATATAAAATCGTCCTACTGTATTTTCCACAGCATGCATCCGATGAAGTGGGCTGTAGCCCACGAAAGCTTATGCTTCAATAAATTTGTTAGTCTTTAAGGTGGCACAAGTCCTCCTGTTCTTTTTGCGGATACAGACTAACACGGCTGCTACTCTGAAACTAATTCCGTAAGGTTTATCTGAATTCAGTACACATTACCTGAATTCCATAAGGTTTGTTCGGGATATTGCAGGAGATGGTCTGTCGCAATCGCACCCTGTAAGCAATGACTAACCAGCAATATCCCTCCCCCCTGGGAGATCTAATATGGGGTGGGGTGGGGCGCGAAAGGAGGATTGCAGCCTCAGTTGCATCATTGCACTTTTTCCTTGAGCCTGTGGAGGCCCCTGTGCAGCTGCTGCATGGGTGTGTGATCTGCAGGGCAGGCCGGGATCTGGAAGGGAATGGCAGGGGTGATGGCTTCCCTTTGGGGCATCACCAAACCCTGCAAAGATTCCCTATCTAAAGGGTTTCAGAGCCACAAGTACTCCTATCTAAAAGGAATACTGACTTGTGTCAGCGTTAACTTGAGTGGCTTCTCCCTCCATGCTTTGAAATCTCCCCCAACAGTTCTGGGGACAGCAGCTGATCTAGGGCAGTTCTGCTCCATCAGTCATGCTGCTGTGGGGAGAAGCTGAGTTGGAGAAGAAGGGTGGCTCAGGGGTTAGGTCATTCAGCTAGGGCTTGTAAGAGTGGGTTCAAGACTCTGCCTTGCGGCAGACTTCCTCTATGGCCTTAGGCAAGTCACTTAGCCTTTCTGTGCCCTAGTTCATATCTGTACTACAGCGATGACACCTTTGCCCTGCCTCATGGGTTGTGCAAGGCTAAATGACTGAGGTGGTTATCTGATGTAATGTGGAGGCCCCGTTAGTTGGAGGCACAAGTCTATATGGCCCCAGTTTCTCAGAGCTAACAGAATAGGGCCAGGTCTCTCAAGAGAGCTCAGTACCCAGTGTGTCTAAATGGAAGCTGAGCTCTGGGGAAAATCTGGCCCAGCTGATGAGCTCTTTGGAATCTCTGGCTCATGACAACCGAGAGCTCTGCTGTCACCTTTGGGTTTTTGTTAAAAAAGATCTTGTGGAGCGTGAGGCAGGGGCTACTGTCAATGATATGATACCAGCACCATCTGGCCACTGCCCTGGCTTGCGTTAGATTAAGGACTAGAAAAGAAAAGTGTGATGTGGCATCTGGATTTCCCACTGTTTGCTAGTAATTAAGTTTGTCACAAACTTGACAGAGCTGGGAACAATAGAGAGAGGCAGAAAAAAAAGACAGATGAGGGAAAATATAATGAGTCTCTCTAGAGCGGTTTTATTCTGATTCTGTTACAGAAAAATGATTACAAGAAATAATGATATTTCCATGGTGTTTTTCCCCCAATTCCACAACAGATATAAATTAAGCCTAACAATGTGTTTGTTGGGTTTATTTTTTAAAGCTCAGGTAATGTCATTCCAATATCCCCTGGGCTACGTGCCAGTTTCTGCTCTTTTATGTCAATTCAAATCTAGTCTCTCTCTTTGGTTTTTGCTTACGCTAACTGGTGGAAAAAATAGAATACCTCAATGGTCAAGTTTCCCAGGTGTTGGGGTGGGCCACGTTTCAGCACAAGGAGTTGCCCATGTCATTTTTCTGTCATGAGGTTTCCGGAGGTATCTGCAGAGAAAAGCGTGCCTTAGATTTCATTTTCATCTTCTGCTGGAAGCGTGCTTTAGATTTCATTTTCATCTTCAGATCACATTTTATTGCAAACCATAGAATACTCAGGTGTGAGCATTATCAAAGAGGGCATCGATCCCATTTGTTTCTCTGGAGGGTGAGCCCCAGAGAAGAGTAGGTTCCAGTGGAAATACAGTACCGTGCAGCACTGGTGGAATTGAGACACACACAGTAAGTGCTGGGAGCCGGAGAGAGGGTATAGACACTGAGTGGGTCTCAGAAGACTCCAGGTTAGGCAGGGCTTCTGCACCACACAAAAGCAATGCTGCACATCAGGTTAGCAGGAGAGGAGAAGAATATGTCAACTTGAAAATGCCACCAGGATTTAGGGAGTGGAGGGAGCAAAACTTAATGACCCAAACTGCAATTTAGTGAAGCCACCAGGAGTAGCCCGTGCCTCTCAAACAATCAGCACATCAGCTATTACATCTCCCCACAAGTGGTCAGGACCTCAGCCTTACCGCTCTGATGGAAAACGGTATCTGCAGCATTATAGTCCTGCTATGGCATTCGTCCAAAATTGACTCCTAGGAAGAGTGCCATCTAGTGGCTCACACATAGCAGTACGGTAGCTTTACCTTGCCAGTCTCCTATTCAAGTACTGTACACAACGTAGCCCATCACTGCTTAGGTTGAGGCCACACCCCAGAATCAGGGGCGTTCAGAGCTGCGGTTCTGGTTTGGACCTGTCTACCATTTCAAGATACTGCTGGGCAAAATGAAAAATATCATGATCTCTCAGGAGGCAATTAACAATCAGAAAAAAATGGGTAAGTTGTTTCCAATAGCTTGTCCAGCGGCAGCACTCCCACAGAACTTCACATCGACAGTTATTAACTAAGCAATCCGCATTGCTGCCCAAGGAGGCAGGTCAGTATTACAATCCCCATTTCACAGAGACTCTCAGAGGTTGAGAGACCTGCTCCAACCACCCTAATGAGACTGGGAACTCCAGGATCCCAGGCTCCAACTCAGTCCTCTAACCCGAGCTGCTTCCCATTGCATTAGAGATTTGGGATCAGATGGCTCCGATGAGAATGATCATCCCCTGCTCAAACCCTACCCAACCTCTTTTTCAGCTTCAGGAAAGTGGGAAAATAGCCTCCCAGGCAGAGATGGATTAATCTAAGCCATTCAGGGGGAAAGGAATCTCACCGAACCTTGGCCATTTCTAGAACCCCTTTAGAAACAAATCCCTTTTTTATGATTCTAAAGTACATGGATGTGGTTTTTCTTGTTTCCATGGTTCTGAACCAGCAATGCCAAGAGATTAGGAGATGGTCTGTCCTCTAGAGCCTTCCAGCCCAGTGTTACAAAACAGTGGGGTTGGATCCTATGGACAAGCACAGGAATTACCCTACACCGCCCCCTGGGGGGGTCTACACCCCACCCCACCCCCAAATTTCCCCAACCCCCCCCCCAGTTTTGTGAACTAATTATGTGCAGTGTTGCCAATTTAGTGATTGTTTGGACATTTCAATTGAAATTGAAACATTAATACACACTTTAAAAGCATATAAAGTGTATGATAAAATACGTGTATCTGAAAAAGTATAATAGATTTGAAAAGTATGAACATAGACTAGCTTCCTTATACAGCTGTTGTTTTCATGACAATGTCAGTGCATTCATGCCGGTGATGTTGGCCAACCTAATAATTTCAAATTATGATTTGTAAGGAAAGTCTAAATGAGCTCTCCCTGACAGCTAGTGATGAGCTGGGGGCTGGGGGGAAAGGCTTCAGGACCAGATTGTATTTACATTCACACCTAATCTACCTAGGTACCCAGCAAACAGAGCTGTGTTGCCCAAGTGATAGATTTTGGCTGGGGTTGGGTTACAAATCACTTGAATGCAGAGAGGGGGGTGTAATGAAATGTTGTTATTATTGTACGAGTAAAGGGCAGTAGAATACTTAGTCTAGGGCTACACTTGCAGTTGTAGAGAGCTTTGGGTTAAACCAGCCTTTGTACAGCGCAGTAGGGAAAGCGCTGCAGTCTGTCCACACTGACAGCTGACAGCGCAGTAGCGTGGCCACATTTGTGGCACTTGCAGCTGCATTGGGAGCGGTGCATTATGGGCAGCTATCCCAGCATTCAAGTGGCTGCAACGTGCTTTTCAAATGGGAAGTGGGTGGGATGGAGTGTGTTGTGTGTATGTGGGGGGAGAGAGAGTGGCTTTTGAGGTACTGAGAGTCTGTCAGCATGCTGTCTTGTAAGTTCAGACCCCCCCCCCACCATCACCTCTCTCACTCACTCAAAGCAAACAGTAACTTGTCCGTTTTTTTCTTGGACAAGATAAGCAGCTGGCTGTCTGAAACAGAGCTTTGAAAGGGCACTTCCACATTCCTGCCAATTTCACAACAATGAAAAGAGAGGCCACTTATTGAAGGGGATGATGGGACGTTTCCAGAGGGCAGTCAGAGTTCTGTGACGTAACTCCTCATTCACGCGGACGCTGCAGCGTCTCACCCAATATGCAGCAAACCTTATCCCTCTCGGGGAGGTGGAAACCAGCAGCGCTCTAGCCAGGGAGTCAGAGTGCTCTACGTGCCTAGCCAGTGTGGACAGGGAGTGAGATAGAGCGCTCTGGGTGGCTTTATTGTGGTATAACGTGCAAGTGTAGCCAAGCCCTTAGTCTGTGCTGATTGAGGGCATCGAGAGAGGGTGGGGACAGGTGTTTTTCTTGATGGTCTGCCTGAGTCACAAATACTATTTGACTTGCCCCTCTCCATTGTTTAAAGACAGAGCTGATTAGGCTCTATCGATAGTCTTTTGTTTCGTTAAGTGACCACTAGAGCTGAAATCACTGATAATCAGGTCTAAGTGCTTAGACCTGCTGTGGGGACAGTGTTTCTGTGGAAGAGACGGCCCAGACTGCACTAGCAGGGAGGTTCCCCCACTGAGAACTCATCTGAAATCACTGAGAGCTGGGTGGAACCTCAAGAGACCAACTCGCAGAGGTCACAGTGGCAGGTGGCAGCAGAAGGTGACGGCAACAGAGCGATGGAGTGAACGGTGGCACAATGAACAACAGTGACCAGAGCAAACAGTGAGCAGCTGGAGGAACGAGCAAGGTGCCTTCTTGCCCCCCACCTGGGAGGTGAACTCATGTGAAAGCACCTCTGAACTCTGAGTCTCCACTGACCAAGGGCAATACAGGTGAGTGTTAATGAGTCTGTTAAGAATGCTGGAGACACAACACAGTTCATGTGAACACACATGGCTGTGGCATCATACTTTCTATTTAAGCAAGAGATACCACACACTACAAACTGGAGGCCAATGTTAAGTGCATTGTCACTTGTTCATCCTGAAGTTGAACACTGGTTCCGAACAAGACCAGCAAATGCTCACTATCTTTCTGCAAGAAACTCAGCTGACTGGCCAGAAGCATGTGGTGCAACAGTGAAAGACTCAACAGTTGAAAAAGTGAAGAACTCTCTCACCACATTCAAAAAATTTGTAAACATGGCTGATGAATGCACCGATGCAAATGGGCATCAAGTCATTGTGTACGTTATCTTGATGTCAGTGGTAGGCCAGTAGATGCATTTCTAGATGTTCAAGTTATAGAAGACACATCAGCTGCATCTGTGACAACCCACATCTTAGAAGAGTTAAATGCTTGTCAATTGGACCCCAAACAGATGGCTGCTTGTGCTTTTGATGGAGCTGCAAACTTCTCTGGAAGACACGGTGGAGTACAAGCTTTGCCCAGAGAAAAGTGTAACCCTAATCTCTCCTGTACACACTGCAGAGGCCATCTACTCCAGCTAGAGCTAGTACAAGCTGCAGACTCTTCAAAAGACATTCAAAAAGCTATAAATGTAATGTCTTCGTTATATTTTTTTTTAGCAAGAGTCCAAAAAGACTGAATATCTTGGAAAATATAGAAGATACACTGGGACCGAAGTTCAAATTAGTCCAACCTGGGGAAACCCTCTGGCTTTCTCATGCGCAATCCTTGGCTATTGTCTTAAAATTACTCCAGCCATTATTACTGACTTTGGAAAGTATCTACCAAGATGGGATGGATCCAAGTGGTGAGGCTGGTGGACTACTTTTGCTACTATGTTCAGAGAAGACTATTGCCATTCTCTCTCTTGTAAGTCTACTGTTGAAACCACTTGGTCATTAAACAATGCCATCTAGGCATCTGCTACAACAATAGTAGATCTTTGTCCAGCAATAGAAGCTACATTTGGATCAGAGAGCTATCCATTGAAAAAGTACAGGAAGAAGCAAAGACTTCAGTCCAGAAGTTGACTAATGAAGGCATTTATATTGAATCCTTAAGTGAAGAGGACAAGAAGTGTTTGTTAAGGCAACTGAAAAAGTACACAGACTTGATTCTTAAAAATCTACAACAGCGACTTCTAGATTCTACTCAACCTCTACGTAGCTTTTACAGATCCCTGTCCTTTAAAATACAGACAGTTGAGTGGAGTGAGACACTACCAGCAATGGGGTGCCATGTGCTCAGGACAGAATAGAGAATTTGAACACAGAGTGGAATATCATATGACAAATGAATGAAGATTTGACTTCAACTTCTTTTTTATCATCACTAGTGGCTCAGCCCGATCTTTGTGTTCTGTTTCCTGGGATGAAAGAAATAGGAATTCATCTCTTGCTACTCCCAGTCACAACAGCTACAGTTGAGCGTTCTTTTTCATCATTGAATAGAATTTTGTGTTCTGAAAGAAGTCGCTTTCTGTCTGATCATGTGAATGTGACCTGTCTATCATTTCAAGATACTGCTGGGCTGGCATCAGCTCCTTATCTTCGGGTTTAGCTGGAACATCAAGTTAACCATTTTTTTTCTTCTTTCCTCCCCCTTCGGCCTTTCGCCGCCTGTAAAGGAACCTTTTATTTCGCATTCATGTGAATGAACTAATGAGCATATCAGTTGAAGGAATGGAAGTACTAGATACATGAGAAGCCACCAAAGATGAACACACTGCGTTCAAGAAGTTCATTAATAGAGTTGTGCAAAATTATAACAAGAAACCAAGAAGGATGGAGATGTAGTGCTTCATAGAAGGCTTGAGTAGCCAACTTTAATTTGTGTGATGATTTTAAAACATGAGTTAAATCTAATAAAATGGCCATGAAACATTTTTCAGTTTTTACTATGGTGCCATACAGCCCCCCTTCACCCTCACGGTCTCACCCCTCATCGGCCCTGACCCCCCCACCTGTAAATTTGAAAAAAAAAAACTAATTTCAATTCCTGGGGAAAACAGTGAACAAGCAGACAGACCCTGAGCACTTATTCAGACTCCTCCCCTTGGGAGACTTGCTATAAGTAAGTAGGAGGGCCGGGAGAAGGATAAGGCTGGGCTGGGAGGAGAGAAGAAGAAAGGTGGGGCCCAAAGAAGGGGACACGGAGGTGCCAAAAAAGGTGGGGAGAGGACTGAGCACTCTAACTTGGGGCCTTACTCTTTGTGTGGGTGCATGACAGTGGTGATGCAGGACCTTTGCTCCTTGGCATCTCCCACATAAGGTCCAGTCCCTGTGCACGGGGAGTGCAGGGACCGCTCCCTCCTAGCACTCCATGGTGTACAAAGTACCGAAGGGAGCTGGGAGGAGGTGGAGCCAGGGGCTAGGAAGGGAGAGCACTTGGCATCCTCCTAAAGGAAGGTGCAGAGCATGCACTCTCCTGCAGGCTGTATCCTAGAGGCTGCCTCCAGCATTCCTGGAGCTCCCCTAGGTTTGTGCAACTCCACATTGCCCCTAGTACAAACCAGTTCTTCAAGGCACAATTGGGCCAGTGGTTGGCCGTGTCCAAACTGAACTGAAATCCGAATCTGTGACTTCAACCCTTAACTGCAGGAGATGGTTAAAGCTTTAACAGGGCTCTATTCACACTCTCTTCCTCACCTGCAGCTATAGCATGTTAGGCTGTGGTCCTGTCTGATCTCTGAAGCCAAGCCTCATCAGGGCTGCCTTTAGCAGGATGGGAGACCCACAAGGAAAGCAGAGGGTGGTGTGAGATTACAGAAGCATCAGTAGGTGGGAACACAATCAGTGACCCAAAACCCCAGCCTTGTCATTCAGAGGCAGTGTGTTGCTGGAGGTGACGACTTTTGGATGAGGTACAAACCGAAGTCCTGCTCATGAACGCTTCTGGATATGAAAGGTTCCATAAGCCTGGGGATCTGGCCAAATTCCAGCATTAGTAATTATGTTCTAACTACCTAAAATTCTCCCAGCAGTTTCCACTGGAAAAGATATTCTTAACCTCCTGTCCCAGCGCTGCTGTGCTTTATTAGATTGCTGCTGGATTCCACCTTTAAAGGGATGATACTTACAAAATTTTCTTTTCAAGTTTATCTTTAAGTCATAAGGGTGGCTGGTCTCACATTTTGTAAAGCTATTTTTATGCTTGTTTTGTGTATTAGAAATGCCAGGAAAATCAGATCTTTTACTCTCCTCTCTTCCCTGGAGGTCCTTTGCAAGAACTTCGGTGGATCTGAGCAGTAACGTTACATCCTTGTGTCCTGAGCTGGAATGACCCATCCCTACAACTGAGCCGAAAGGCTTGTCTACATGAGAAAGTTCCACCAGTTTGACTTCTGTGTGTTTAAAAAATAATTTAGTTAAAGTGGTGCAATATCCTGTGGAGATACTTAGTTTGGTTTGGCTGAAGTTAGTAAGGAATCAATAGACACTAAATGGGTAAAAACTACCCTTAAACCAAAATAAGAGCGTGTATACACTCAAACTTGCACTGGCTTGACTTTGACTTTGTTGTAGTTTGTATAGAGACAAGTCCCATGTCTCAGTATCCCATCTGCTCACCAGTTGTGAGGAGGGAGAACTGCAGGTTACATCGTCATGTCACATCACTGGTCAGTTCCCCCAGAAAACATACTTATTTATTCCACTTGTTCGTTTAGGTCTTTGGGAACCCTTGTAAGTGCCAGTTCTGTGCTCCTCACTCCCATCCTATCCATTGCATTATCTTGTGCATTTTAGAGAACTTCTTAGTCTATCTTGACACATAAATAAAGATCCACCAACTAATAAGAGGTTAATAAAATTGACTTCCAACCCTCCCATCCTCAGCCTACTCCTTCCCAAAAGCTGGCAGGGAAAGGTGAGGTTTGCACCAACTTGGATTGTCAGCTCTTTTGACAGGGACTGAGTTTTGTTCTGTGTTTGTACAGTGCCTAGCACCATGGGTCCTGGTTCTTCACTGGAACTTATGGGGGTTACAGTAATACAAATTATTATTATTATTATTAATAATTATTATTTATTTTATTAATAACTTGCCAAGACCCACCAGCCTGACATTGCTGTTGATTCCAGTGTAAAAAGCAATAGATGGAAACTTTGTTTTGGGGTTTTTTTTTTAAATTTCTGAACCTGTCTCTCATTAACAAAGAGCATCCTGGTTTTTCTCATATGAAGAACATGCAGGAAAAAGAATAACTTTAAAAAGCTTTGAAGAGCATAATGAAGTAGTAAAAAGGGAGGGGGAGTTGCTCTGGGCATTCTTCTCGCATTGAATTTTGCCTTTCGGTAGTGCATTAATTGATCCCTGTTTCTATTATTTGTAAAGGGAGTTGGGTCCCTTAAAAAGGAAAGATCCATATAAAGCTAACTTGTTATCATAATTACAGTGAAATGCACTTCTTGCTCTGAGCTGTATCTTCATTAAATTCCCTGTTAACGTTGGTTAGACGTCACCTCTCTCTTTCCCCTTGGCATCCTGTTGAATATTTCCCAGCTTAGACAAATGAGATGTGTGCCCATCACATCCCCCCGCCCCTGCTTCTGCGTCAGTTGTTTTTCAAGGCTAGCAAGTGCTTGACTCATCTGAACCTTGAGCTGCAGCTCCCTAGATATAGCTGAGAGCACCAAAATAGCGACCGCCGACTTGCTAAATCGAACTGCAGTGCTTTGAAGCAGGTCTCATTCCTAATGCTGCAGCCCTGAATGCTCATTGAGTTGTCATGCTGGGAATTTATGGGAGTTATTTAACAGTGCCTAAGAAATATTACTGTCTATTTTTCAGCTGACACATTCTGATTCAAGAAGCCTCCATGACAGCTGGTGTGTCGGAGGAGTCTCCTAGCATGATTCCACTTGGCCACCTTTGTACTCCCCTATCAATTAAGACACATTGCGGTGATAAGGATGAATATGTCAGCAGGAATAAAAGAAGAAAGAGGCAGAAGCTGCTTCCCACTCCAGGTACAATCTTCCCAATCCCCTTTCATGTTATCAGTCTCAGCCTTCCTGGCGGGGAGAATGGAGCACGGCAGCCGCAGTTTCAGGGGAGAGAGATACTTTTTGGCAACTTGCATCAAATTTTCACATTTATGTTACAGCTAAAGTCTTCTAGTTTTCAGCTCTGGCCCACTTTTTACAAGGTAACACCTGCTGAATCCAAAACATTGATTCGCTGGTCCCACTGCCCCTGGTCCCTGTGCCTCTGGGTGACAGCTGGTGTGACAGATTTCTGTTACCAATCTGCATGAGGTGTCAGGTGATCAGGCTGAGGCTGCAGGATCATTTGGGGAGGAGATGACGGAGCACACCAAGTAACTGAGTTTTTAAAGCTTTATTGATAAAATAATAAAATAACAGTGGAGAGTGCTGGGGATTCCATTCCTCACATCACTCAAAGGAAGGAAGAAAGCGTTAGTGCCCCAAGCCCTAACCCACTTTCATACTCACACCTGCACTACCCGAGGCTGGCCAAGCCTGGGTGTAACGTAAGAAGAAGAGGGGGAGGGGTGGACGGGAGTTCTTGTCCCGTGCATGGGTTGTCCAGGGTCAGCTGTTGAACTCCGATTTGCCTCAGCTCCCAGGATGGTTTTAAATCCTGGAGTCTCTTGGGGGCATTTCCTTCAGAGACCTTTGTTCCCTGTATTCTGCGTACCAGTCCAAACCGGCCTTCCGTGGTTTCTTCAGCTTTCCCAAAACACACCGGTTTCAGGGCCTTGAGACAGTTATATTTTTCCCTTGTTGGCCTTTTCTGTCTCGCTCCTTTTCACGGCCCCTGCATTTCGTTCAACAACTCTCCTTTCTCATGGCTGGTCGGGGGGGGGGGGTGGACTTCCCCCATCCCCTTCTGTCTTGGCAGGTAGCAGAGTGTGTGTGGGCAGTGGCCTTGGGCTGGCATCAGCTCCTTATCTTCGGGTTTAGCTGGAACATCAAGTTAACCCATTCTTTTCTTCTTTCCTCCCCCTTTGGCCTTTCGTCGCCTGTAAAGAAACCTTTCATTCCGCATTCATACCTTTAACCCTTCCCGACATTCTTTCCAATACTTACAAAAGCATTAGCAGCATATGAGGCTGGTATTTACCCAGGGGACCCCCTGGTGGGGGAGGGGGGAATCAGCGCAGCCATCTTGTGACACTGGGCCTGGATAAGCCAATATGATCTTAGAATCTTTCAACTATCTTTTGTCAGACTAAGTCTTATTACCGCTCTGTAAGCCCCAGCCCAGCTCACCAGCAATTTTCCTGGCAGGCCTTAAACATGTTCATTACCCAGTCTCTATCTGAAAGATGTGAAATGGGCATCTGCAGTGTAACACTGTGGGCTTAGCGGGAATGACACCAGATACAATTTGGACTGCTGAGCAGGCAGCTTGGAAGTTATCCCATTTGTCAGAGCTGTATATGCTGTGGAGTGAGTGGGACTCAAACATCCCACACTGAATTAAATTAAACATCAAGGAAGTGAAAATGAGAACGCAAAATGATGTAGGGGGATGAAGAAATGCTTCATCCGGAGATTTTTCTTTGTGCATTGAGTATTGTCGGGGGACAGAAAAGTATTGGAGATGCCTGCAGGTCACTGGAAAGTCCAAGCATACCTGCTTACCATGGTAGGCCCCTGAACCCACATCGAGCCCCGCTGTTTTCCAGGGGGTTCTCCTCTGGGGGAAGGGTCTGCCCATGAAGATGAGCTGGCAGGATCAAGAGCACAGATAATTGTGAACAGAGGAGATAGATCTTGCTGGATGGGTAGAAATTGGGTGAGGGAGTGTAAATGGAACTGGAGGAGCACACACCTCATGTTGGATGTGGTAGGGAAGTGAAAAATAAAATGTTAATCAGAATGTAATACTGTCCTGGAGTTTGTGCACGGTACAACAGCAAAGCTGCATGTGGCTGAAGATGCCAATTCTGTTTCCAAATGCTCGCCCTGTGCTGCATGTAATGCAGGACATTGCAGAATGGCAGAACAGTTGCAGAAGCAGAGAAATTCCACCTGTGGAGTTCAGTGACTGAGCTACCCTGATGGCCTGTGTTCCAGATAGAAGTCTAAGAATTTGTGGAGACTCCAAAGTTCCCATAAAGGCTTGGTTGGAGGCTCTGCTTCGATATCCAGTTCTGGATTCTCAAGGTTTATTTGCTGAATTGGTAGGAGGGTGAGGTTTGCAAAGCATTCCCTGTCCCCAGATCATCCTCAGATGCTATTAATGCTCGATTGAAAAGCGCATGCACCCAGAAGAGCTCAGGTCTGAAAGGTTATTGTGAGATGTAGCCCGGGCACCTGGCATGTTCCAGGCTCCTAACCTGGGCAGCTGCCACATTAGCCTTCTCCAACAGAGCTGTGAATGGAGGCAGCTAACAGGAGAGTTTCAGAGGGAGTTGAGAGAGGTTCAGCTCTACATGCCAGTGATGGAACAGTGGCGGTGACCTGCAACAGATGTGCCATGTTTTCTTTCCTGCCTGACGCCAGACAGGACTTCCTGTGCATGAAGTGCAAGTTGGCTGTGCTGGAGGAAAAAGATGCTTGGATTGGATGGGCAAGTAGAGATACTACTGAGCATCAGAGAAGCTGAGGAGTTCCTAGACAGCCAGGGTCAAGAAACATCAGTACTACAGGTTCAAGTAAAAAAGGAGTTGGCCACCAAGGAGTCAGAGAGAGAGGAAGTCAGTGAGAAGGCCTGGCAGTTTGTAACCACCAGAAGCAATAGGTCATGGCAGCATCCTACAAGTCTGGAGATAGACAAGGATGGGCAAGCTGTGGCCACCAGAGAGAAGACGACCAGGAGGAATTTCACACACCTAGAAGCTTGCAATTGATACCAGGTCCTAAGGAAACTGTGGATGATGATACCTCTTGAGACCCAGCTGGTCCAAGGGAATGGAGAGAGATATGGGACACACCTGTCGATGGCAGCTTGGCCTAACCCGTAAGAAAAGCAAGTTTGTCCACAAAGAGTTCTCCAAAACAGATTATCCCTGCTGGGGATTCAGTACTTAGAAGAACTGGAAGAATGTTCTGCAAGGGACAAGAAGACAACAGGATAGTTTGCTCTCTTCCCAGAACCAAGACATGAGACATAACTCTAAGATTGGATAGGTTTCTGAAGTCAACAGGCTAGGATTCATAAGTGATGGTTCAGACCAGCACTAGTGACGCTGCATCAGGGATATCTTACAAATAATAGATTACTTCAGGGAACTCAAAAGCATGCTGAAAAAGAATGTCCAAACCTTTCCTGTCCCATGAGTGAGGGAAGACAGAAGGCAAAAGATTGTGGAAGTGAACTACTGGCTAGTTAAGCAGTGCACTGTGGAGGTTTGGGTTTTGTAGAATATTGGCCTACCTTGTACACAAAGAGCGGGCCGTATAGTTTGAATGGTTGCCTCCTCAGTAGAAGGGGAACCAATCTCCTGGGGGACAGGCTAGCTAAGAATAGTCAGGAGGGTGTTAAAGTAATAACAAAAATGGAGGGTAAAAAGAAAGAAGATTGGAGCACTCACTTACCACAGAAACAAGATGCTGAGAAAAAAAACTAACCAAGAAACCAAAGGACATGAGAAGAAATCCTTTAATTGCCTATACACCAGTGCTAGTAGTCTGTGTAACAAACAAAAGGATTGTAATTGCTCGTTTATGAGCACAAATTTGATCTAGTTGGTATTACTGAAACCTGGTGGGATGATTTGGATGAATGGAATGTTAAAATCAATGGTGCAACATATTTAGGAAGGATTGTGTGGGCAAAATGGGCGAGGGAGTGACTGGATGTCAAAAATGGCAGTACCTGTTTCCAAGTCACTGATAACTTGAAATAAAATGATCCATACATATTAAACTTTGATGTCCATTCAGATAAAGCACAATTTGGGGTGTTAGTGGGTGTCTGCTACAGACCATCAACTCACACTAGAGAACAGAAGGACTGGCTCCTTACACACCTATCTAAATGTGTAGGAAAAAAAGCTGCGTGATCATGGGGGAATTTAACTGGAATGGCACCTGTCGGAGGTCTCATGCTGCCAGTACTAAAACATCCTTGAAAATTCCAAATATTACAAATGACAATTTCCTAACTCAGGAAGTGATGCAACAAACGTGGGTGAATTCTATATTAGACTGCGTCTTGACAGATAAAAAGGAACTAATCGCAGAACTACAAATTAATGGTAGCTTATGTACAAGTGATAGTGCCTTACAGTGATAGACTCAAAGAGTTCAATCTATTTAGTTTAACAAAGAGTTTAAGGGATGTTTAAGGGATGGCTTGATAACAGTCTGTATGTACCTACATGGAGAACAAATTTTTGATGATGTGCTCTTCAGTCTAGCGGAGAAAGGTCTAACACCATCCAATGGCTGGAAATTGAAGCTGGACAAAGTCAGAAATAAGGTGTAAAATTTTAACATGAAGAGTGACTAACCATTGGAACAATTTTGCAAGGGTGGTGATAGATTCTCCAACAGTGACAATTTTTAAATCAAGATTGGATATTTTCCTAAAAGATCTGCTCTAGGAATTCTTTTGGGGCAGTTCACAGGCCTGTGTTATACAGGAGGTCAGATTAGAGGATCACAGTGGTCTCTGATGGCCTTGGAATCCATGAATCTCCATCCCCCTAATCTATGATCATTTGTTTATATTATGATATCATCTAGGCACCTCAAATGAGATCAGAATGCCATTGGGCTGGGTGCTATATGGACACAGTGAGAAACAATCCCTGCCCTAAAGACTTTACAGTCTAAACAGAGAAGACAAAAGTTTGGGTATGGGGGGAAGGGAGATAACACAGAAACAGAGAGAACAATGAGCTGGTTTGCAAACACCGTGTTAGCACCATCATTTTTGTGGTTGGTTGCTTTGTGGTTTTATGTTTTGGGTGGGATTGTGCCAGGAAGGGATTAGCTAAACAGAGAGACAAAGGGAAGTCAGGACACTGAAGGGAGGTGGGAAGGGAAAAGTAGAAGGGGAAGAGAGGCATGGAGGGCAGGTGGAGTGAGGGTAGGGGTGGGAGGGAACAGCCAATCAGCAGAGGGAAAACAATGTCCACAGTAAAACCTGTAAAAAGCCATCGGACACTGATGACATCATCAGCATCCAAAGGTCCCAGCTGCATCTGTATCTCTGTTGCTGCTGGCTGAGTCTGCTTGGCTCCTCCTGGCAGTTTCTTTCACTCTCCCATTTGCTTTGCCCAGCCCCTGAGTTTACACCTGGGAGAACTCCCTAGTCCCTAACCTCCCTTCATACCTCGTGGTCTCAAGAGGGGAGCCTGAGCCCTTAAACCTTTCATGCAGCTGCTTTGCAACACCAGAGGACCTTTACTAAGGTTTCCTTGAATGCTCAAAGGAGCGATAGTTAAACTCACTGGGTTTGTCTGCACTAGTGTGTTATTTATGTGGTAGCTAACATATTTTCGCTAACATCCATTAAAATAGACAGCTTGCCTTATCTACCTGGGGATTTTAACATGTGTCAATTACTGTGTTAAAAATACACCTTTTTCCCTAGTGTAGACATGGCCCCTCAATCATCTTAACAAGCCTCTGGATCTGGTGACTACATCAACAATAGGCCCTAAAAGTAACCTAAGTCCTGGCACCTGTCCACCCAGTCCACAGCTGCAGGGACTGCTCCAGTGCCATATGCATGACAAACCTCCAATGGGACTAACCCTCTCCTGTATGTCTAGGGGAAAGGACAGACCTGATGGTCATTTAAAAACCTGCAAATGAGAACAGCACTGCAAGGAATTTTAGTGAACAATTCTGGCCTTACTCCTGTCCTGCAACTAGACTGTATTAAAAGCACAATAAATTCCATGCTAATCAGTGACCTGTTGTGGAGCTGCTACTAACCCTGCTGTCTAACAAATATTTATGGGGCTTTTCTTTATGGGGCTTTTCTCCTAGGTCGAGGGATGATTATTTGCACCTGGGGACAATACAATCCCTAGCCAAATGGCAGCAGAATAACAGGGCAGCACAGGACAATTTCTGACATAAATCTCCCTGAGCTCCCAACTCTTTTGGAGTGGCTGCAACCGTGGAGACTTCTAAGGACGGAGCCTTCTGAGACTCGTGAGAACAGGCTTATTTGGGAATATTTACACTTGTCATTATAATTAATCACAAGGGTCCAAGGAAAGAGAAGACAGTATGAAAATATCAAAAGTGACTCTGCAACAGGGGTGGCACTAGGGAGGGGCTTGCAGGGGCTATAGCATCCCCAAAATTTGTCGTAGCTCCCCCCTCTGCAGCCACCCCATAGCAGCTGCTGCTCTCCAAGAGCAGGGCGAGCGGCGGCTGCTGGTCGAGTGCCCAACTCCAGCAGCAGCACAGGAGTAAGCCAGGCAGGAGGTAGGGGTGCCGGAAAGCAGCTCCCAGCCCATGTCCCAGGGTCCAGGGCAGGTGGAGGGTCCAGGGTTCCCCACAGCGACCTGGACTGACCCACTCTAGCTTGGGATCCTGGGCGGCACCCCCTGCAGTCACTGATCCCCGCTCCCTGAGGACAGCGCCGTGCACTGCCCAGCTCCGGCTTCCGGCCCCTGACCAGGCCAGGGGGCAGGGTCTTGGGGGGAGAGGAGGAGCAGGGGGCAGGGCCTCATGGCGAGGGGGGACTAAGGCCCACCTCGGTCCCACCATACGGGGGAGGCTGGCACTGACCTTGCTCTGCAACCACCTGACAAACAGGAGGGCCAGGGTGGGAGATGGTTCAGGAATAGGACATTTTCATGCCAAAACTGGTAAGAAGAAGAGGAGAAAAAGAGTGGGCTTAATCCTTTTCCATGCCAATCTCCAGATCATAATCTCATGGTCCTCATCAGTTACTGCACCCCAACTTCTTGGAACACGTTCAAGGGACAAGGCACCATGTTTCAGACGCTGTCTCAAGTATAACAGCTAGCAGAGACTTTCTGCAGTGAAAATAAATGTCCTGTTTAAATAATAAGACCCAGATTTGCAGAACCTGACTCAGTTTTTAAAGTCACACTTCTGCATGCCCCAAAAAAATCCACCTGTATTTTTGCACCCACAAGTTATTTCTATAGGAACAAAAACTCACCTCTCCAGAGAGTAGCCAATGGAATATGGGAAAGGTCATGGGAGACTTTGTGTCTGACTCAATAGCCAGAGTCTTTCCCCTGAGGAGAGGCTGAACAAATGCAGTCCCAAGTGTGCGGAGTTGGCCAGGGGAGACTATGGGGAAGACAGGGCTTAGCCATAGATTTGGGGGTTATGATGGATAATCAGCTGAACATGATCTCCCAGTGCGATGCAGTGACTAAAAGAGCTAATAAGATCTTGGGATGCATAAACAGAGAAATCTCAAGTAGGAGTGGAGCGGTTATTTTACCTCTGTATTTGGCACTGGTACAACTGTTGCTGGAATACAGTGTCCAGTTCTGGTGTCCACAATTCAAGAAAGGTGCTGATAAATTGGAGAGGGTTCAGAGAAGAGTCACGAGAATGGAGGATTAGAAAATATGCCGTACAGTGATAGAGCTTTTTGAGTCTATCTATTTATAACAGAAGGTTACGGGTGACTTGGTTAAGTATCGAGTATAAGTAAATACGTGCAGAACAAATATTTAATAATGAGCCCTTCAATCTAGCAGAGAAAGATATAACATGTTCCAATGGCTGGAAGTTTAATTTTGATAAATTCAGACTGGAAATAAGGCATACATTTTTAACGGTGAGAGTAATTAACCATAGGAACAATTTACCAAGAATGGTGGTCAATTCTCCATCACTGACAATTTTTAAATCAAGACTGGATGTCTTTCTAAAAGATCTGCTCTCAGGATTGTTTCGGGAAGTTCTATGGCCTGTGTTATGCAGGAGGTCAGACTAGATGATCACAATGGTCCCTTCTGGTCTTGGAATCTATGAATTGTCTGCAAGCTATAATGTGTGTTGGGAGTTAGTCCTTATATAAAGGGATCCACTCAGTAGGGGCATGTGGGGGAAGGCTCTGTGTTTATAGTCTGTCTATCTGCGCTGTATTTTTTATCCAGCTTTTTCCAAGGAGTCCTTTTTCATTTTCCTTCTCCAGGTTCATTAGTTTAAATGAAGCAGCCTTCTGGCTTTTCACTGTCCACCTTGGGCTGTATTCAGTCCTTTGATGGTCTGTTCTCATGGTATTTTAGCCAGATGAGAAGGGGCAGGGAGGGGAAACACACCGTCTGAAGGTTCGTTAGAGAGATACATGAAATAAGATGGTGGGTCTCTTGCACTTCACTTCCCTGTTGTACAGGTAGGATGGTTCTCAGGGCACCCAGGACTATGAGTCAGCTTGTTACCCCCTGCTGTCCCTGTGAGGGAGTCTCGTCTGTGCCCGTTGGGTGTCAGCTCCCTGACATCACCAGCCCACCAAGCATTCTCCTCTGGGCTATGCCAGCCCTGTCTTTGCCTTCCAGGTTAACGATAGATGCACTCCAGTGTCCAAGTCCCTTTGACTCATTTCCCTGTGATATCTGCCCCTGACATTGGCTGCTCACAGAAATCCTAGATCTTCTGCCCCCAAAGGAGCTGTGACCCCAGTTTACCAGTTTTACCTTAAACCACTGCTCCTGGTTAACACACAGCACTTGTGAGCCCTTATAATAAAACAAAAGTAGGTTTACTTAAGAAAGAATAAAGAAAGAGAGAGAGAGAAACAAGAGAGAGTGATGGTCACAGATGGTTACAATACAAAATAAAAGACATAAAATGCAAACCTGGGTCTACACTTATCGATAGTTCCCTTTCGTAGCTAACAAAGAAGGTTTTCGCTCCAAAGTTCAGTCTGTTGCAGAGCTGGTTGTTTTCACATCAGACAGGATCCAATTTTTCATGAGAACACCTTACTCCTCCAGATGTCTCCTCAGTGAAAGGATACAGAGTGCCTCTCCCTCCTCTATAGTCTGGAATAGTCTTTTGTTTCTATTCATAGATAGCGTGAACCTTTGTCTTGTTGTAATGTTCCTTTTTTAACTTCAAAGGGTTTTGATTGTTTGGGGTGTCTCTGATGGTTTTCCATTGAAAGTTTTGGGACTGAGCAAGGTTAAACAATTGAGCCTTGCATTGCATCATCAACTAAATGGAGTGGCATGACAGCTCCCTCCTCCTTGAATGGGATGTCATTGGGACATCTTATGCCCTGGTGACTAATTTTTACTCCATGGCCATAATGCAGACTGTCAATATAAATTCATACATTGTTTTGAATAATGAGACTTTTGCTAACAAGTCGCAAACAGAAGAAGTATCCTTGAATTAAGTATTCATTGTGCATTATTCGTTTAGCTCTATACATGGCTCAGCATTCTCTGAACACACTCATGTCCATAAGTACCCCACTGAATGCAAGTGTGGGTGGCACCATTATCTCAGACAAACTGAAATCTTCTTCAGTATTCTCTGGGTGAGAAAGCCCTACAGCTGGAATCCGGGGAGGGAAATGTTTGCTCCGCTCCAGAAGCTGAAATTGTATTTATGGTTAATAATTAAAAATCAAAATAACAGCTTGCATGCAGGAGCTGAACCATTAAATTGCAGGGGCGGATCTAGGCCTTTTACATTGGGTGGGGTTTGCTCATGTGGAAATTTCCCAGTGCATCCTTCACTGGACACATTTATGATGTAGAAAAGGTGAACAGGCGTCAGCTTTATGGAAGTGATTAAAAATGTTTCCCTTCCCTGGCAGACTGCAAAAGCATTTTTGTTTGTTTACTTTTTGCTTTGCTGCTTGGCATAAATAAATTCATCATCACAGCTACTTGTACTGAGGGTCCTGACTCGTCTCTCATTAGCACTGCGGAAAAAGGGGAATAACTCCACTGAGGGTGCCTGCAGGCGGGTTGTTGGATCCAACAAAAGGATTTAATGAGACTATTGAGACCCCACCTGGGCTGGTATGGGTTCTTCTCATCAACTGCTCACCCCACTGAGTGGATCTGGTCGAGCTGAAACCAGTATTGTCCCCTTCAAGCATTCAAAAATCATGAGTCAGGCTCCAGAAATCCTAAAACTGGGTTAAAAATCATGAAATTTAAAGAAAAAAAGAAAAAAAAAAAAGGCGGGGCGGGGGGGTCTTTTCATGTCCCTTCTGGTGTCTGAGTTTTTCGGGTGCATTCAGTTCACAGTTTCAAGCTTTTCTTTGCAACTAAGGGTTCTTCAACACTACAAAAAAATCCTATGGCACAGAGTCTCAGAGGCTGAATCAAGTGACTCAGGCTAGTGGGGCTTGTGTGATGGGGCTAAAAATCGTAGCATAGGTGTTCCCGCTCAGGTTGGAGCCTGGGGTTGGAGACCCTCCCCCCACCAAATGGTTCCAACGATTATTTGATGAGTGGGGATGATGAAATCACCAAGGTAACTGCACACACTTCACCCAATGGCCTTCTATATAATAGAAGAATACAATAGGCTATTTGAAATAATGGACTTCCTCCTTGTTGAACTTTATTCCCTAAGTGGTTGCGCTGAATGCACAAACACAGCAACACATTCTGCTGCAATGGTTACACTGCTTTTTAGACTGGCTTTGTGATCTCAGTAAGTAAAATAAACATATTGCTCAACTGGATTCTTTTGATTAAAATTCTGCTTTCCTTTTGCTCATCTACACGTTCAGGGATGTTAATCCTAATGCATTCTCCCCAGATGCCGGGCTATTTCACTCTTTGTTAAATTATAAATCACTTAAAAATAACAAGCAGAGAGAACTTTGCTAGCTACTCACATGCCCAAACCTAAGTCACTTTAGCTCGGAAAAATGCATTAGGATGAATGAAAATGTAATGTAAATATTAATTAATGTACATGTTTTTCAGTAAATTTTGCATAGCTATACATAAAGGGTCAAATAAATAATTAATGTTGTGGAATAATTTATGTGGACCATGTTTCTTGCTTTGGATGTTATAATTACGGTTATGGATATATCCTGATGAATTATTGAAATTCACAGAATAAATAATATTAAAATTAATTTGTCCCCAATAAGTACATGAACAGCTGAGTTCAAATAGCTATTTAATTCTGCTAGCATGTTGCATTCTAGTGATGCTTGCTCAATAGCTGCTAGTGGGAGAGGTAATGTTTTCTGTGGCTAGCTGGGCTTCCATTGAGTTTCTGCTTGTGGCATCCAGTGTTGAAATTCAGCTACTGGGACATTAGAGACAATTCTCATTTACTCTGCCTTCTCAGCATCAGAGGGATCAAAATTCCTTTATAAAACACAGGGCATGCAGGTTTTATATAATGACAACACTAGCCTTGTATAAGACTATGATAAATACTTTGCACTTCTATAGCACCTCACAACTGAGAATTTCACAGTCACTTACAGAGAGTAATTAGTTAAGATCTACAATCCACCTATGAGGTTTATGTTAAGGGTCTGCAGATGCAATTGCATGCCTGCTTTGTGTGAATAATTACAGCTGTGTGCACAGGCAAATGGTCCGTTATTAATGTAACTAGCCATTTGCATGTTTGATTCCCTATTTTATGCATACAGTCAAAGCAACAGCCAGATATGCAAAAGAACTCAGCACATTGGAGTCACACATGCCCATTCATGGTTTACTCACACACTCATTACACCTAGCACATTGTTGTCATAACCTATATCTAGAGCGGCATGTAAGTTATCACTGGAAAACTAATCATTCACTGATCATTAATATTCTTGCATGATGCATGCACAGAGTGTGTACAAAGAGCTATGAATAGGTGCTAGAATTATGTTCTTAACATGTGTTTGGCAAGCAAAGCATAAACCCAGTCTGCCCTAGACAAAGGGATGCATATTTGCTTGTCTCTCCACACGGGCTGTCAGGCAGAGACAATAAAGGCCCATTTACATCTAAGATAAACAAAGCTATCAAGTGGGCAAATAGACAGCAGGGCGTCTACACCCCAGCAGAGAGACTTTATCTAGGCTATAAAGACAGTGGGTCTGAACCTCAAATGATAAGTAATTGAGTCAATTGAATTCATACAATATTACTGTATTATAAAAGTGTATCAGGTAAGGTCTTTCCTGAAAGCTAATGACACATTGTGATTAACAGCATTGTGAAGTGTATGTATTAACACTATATGAGATATTAACATGGATACATAATGATATTATGCTTTGAAGTCTGTGACCAAGCATGGGGAGAAACCGGGTCCCTCCCAGACTGGACTGAAGGCAGCTAGCTACCTGTTTCCAATGACATTAAGCAAGGTGTGACCAGAAACAACGGAAGTCCCATTTACATACAAAGGAGCAGGGGGGTGGGAAGCCCACAGGAAGGGAAGAACAGCGTGAGGTCATCCTGAGTCTGGGGAAGATATAAAGAGAGAGGAGAAGCCATCTTGCCATCCATTGCTGGACAGATAGAAGAGGCCAGAGCTCTTGCAAGCTGAGATAGATGGGTCCTTCAACCAAGGGGGTTGAAGTCTCTGCAAATGGAAGATTGGTAAGGACCGTGAGCAAAGACTGTTGCTTGTAAGGTTAGATCTTAGCCATTAGAAAGTATATATTTTCTTTTGTTTGTTTGTAACCCTTTCTATCTGTATTCCTCCTACATGGTATTACTTCACCTATGTCCTTTTCATTAATAAACTTGTTTTATTTTTACAGTAAACCAACTCAGTGCTGTTCTTGAAGGGAAGGGTGTATTTACCCCAGTTAAATTAAAAAGCTTCAAAAATAGACTCCAACGAGAAACTGCTGAGCTTGAATTAATATGCAAACTAGATACCGTTAACTTGGGTTTGAATAGAGACTGGAAGTGGCTGGGTCATTACCCTTATTGAATCTATTTCCCCATGTTAAGTATCCTCACACCTTCTTGTCAACTGTCTAAATGGGCCATCTTGATTATCATTACAAAAGTTTTTTTTCTCCTGCTGGTAATAGCTCATCTTAATTAACTAGCCTCTTACTCCACCTTTTCATGTTCTCTGTATGTGTGTATATATATATATCTTCTTACTATGTGTTCCATTCTGTGCATCTGATGAAGTGGGCTGTAGCCCACGAAAGCTTATGCTCAAATAAATTTGTTAGTCTCTAAAGTGCCACAAATACTCCTGTTCTTTTTGCGGATACAGACAAACATGGCTGCTACTCTGAAACCTGTCATGTCTTTTTTGTCTCTTTAGAGAAGTAAACAAACTACAGTGTCTCTCTGAATGGCCCAGGAGAGGGCTGGATATTGCACAGGGTTTGGGGAAAATTTGGAACTGGGAGTGCATTGTGTCACCTCTGTGTAAGGTAACTGGGTGACAGAGAGCAGAGTGGGGCTGTTGTCTTGTAGACAGGCTGCTGGGGTCAGAGCACTGAACCAGGGCTGCATAGCATGCACCCACAGGGTACTGCATGCTTGTCTTCTGGTTGTCAGTGTCTGGGCTGTGAGCCACACCCACAAGGCATTTGTAGCACCCAGGGTTGCAGGGCAGGTGATGACACAACCCCTCACTGGTGTGAATTGCACCCCACAATGTGACAACTGGGTGCTGAGCTCTTTTAAAAATCTGGTCCCACATGACTAGCCCGAGGTCAATGGCACTGCTAGGAATAGATGATTTATGTGAACAACCTTTAACCTATGGGCTGTTTGCAAACTGTTGACTTTTACTATTGGTTACTAAAACCGTGTAGTGTGTCACCTACATCACATGGTACTGTATATGTTTCCTGATTGAATGCATCCAACCACGTGTCATCACATCTCCAGCGGTAACCGCATTTTCCGAGTGCACCGATGGGCTTGGCTTATTATGCAAACCTACCTCCCTTCCTCCTTTCTGTTTACATCTATTAGCACTTCCAGGGTTAACCGAGCTCTTGCCTGATGAACGTGCTGTAGTATCCTGAGCGATGGATTCATCAGCGAGAAGATTCATTCTAGATCATGATGTTCACGGGTACATTGCCTTTGGCACAATTCAATTGATGAAAGTCTCCTCTGAAAGTTCAACCAAAGGTCATTTCATCACAGGCTGCACTGGTGCTACCAGCTACAACCCCAGCCCTAGGACAGAACAGGATGGGTCTGCGATGGGTCTGGCTGGCCAGGGACTAAAGCCAGTTCTCATGAGGACTCTTTTTCCTCTCACTGTCTGATTAGTGATGAAATATTTTATTAAATTAATAACTCACATGTGCAGAGAGGAAGGGTGGTCCAGTGCTTAAGGCACTAACCCAGAATTTGGGCGACCTGCCTTCAATTACCAGCTCCACCACAGACTTCCTGGGTGACCCTTGACAAGTCACTTAGGACTTGTCTTCACGGGAGGGAGGGGAATGGCTCACACTGATTTCACTTGCAGTACATGAGCTGCACTAATAGTATGCACATAGGATGCTGTGAGCATTCAATTCACATCATTGTGTACACACGGCAGTGGCTTGCTGTGTACTAAGCATAGGGCATTCTCGGAGGGTATCCCCTGGTCCTTTGCTTTGCTGCTGAGCAATGTGCATGCAGGGATTTTTCTCACTGTGCGTTGTGGGATGCATAGCAGAAGCCAAGTGGGTTCAAATTTTTTAAAATCCCACTGACTCTGCCCCATGCTTCCTTTCTGGTGGGGCTAGCGGCATTTTCAAACTGCTGTCGGCCAGCTTGGACCTACCAATGCTCTGCGCCACTATGCTGGAAACCATGCGTACACAGAGGCTGCCTGGGCTGTATTTCAGCTCTCAAAGCCAAACGAATTCAGATTTGGACTTTGCTTGCCACACCACCAAGTAGATGATGTGGCGGCAGCAGCAGGAGGAGCTTGAGTGGCAGAGGAAGTGGGATGAGGACAAGGAAGAGAAGGAGGACGCTGAGCAACTGATAGTACAGGAGTAGCTCCTGGAGGAGCTTCATGCTGTGCAGCACCATTTCTGGGCTCAGGAAACCAGCCTGGAGTCAGGGGAAGACTTGGGATGACCAGCAGTGGTGAGGGAATTTCAGCATGCTGAAGGCAGCCTTTCTTGAGGTCTGTGCTAACCTAACCCTGGAGCTGCAGCGTACGAACGTGGTGCCCCACACCCATTGAGAAGTGGGTCACCATTGCCATCTGGATGCTGGTCACTCTGAATGCTACCAGTCCATAGTCAAGCAGTTTGGTTGGGGGCGCGGGGGAGATTGACTGTTGGGGCCCTTGTCCTGCAGGTGTGTGATGCCCCAGTAAAGGCACCACGTTATAAAACTTGGTAAAGCCCAGGAGATCACTGATGGCTTTGCACACGTGGGGTTCCCAGACTCTTCTGGGGCAACTGATGAGGACCCATGTGTCTATTATTTGTCCCCCCAGCTTGGCTCAGAATTTATAGACAGAAAGGGGTATTTCTCCATGGGGCTTCCAGGGCTGGCTGGCCACTGTGGCAGGTTTACAGACATAAATGGTGAGTGGCCTGGAAGTTCCACAATTCTAGGATCTCTCAGAACTCATCTCTGTTACCTTAATGGAGAAAGGACTGTTTGGCCTCAGGATCTCTATGTACATTAATCGTGGGACACTACTCCAGTTATCCTGGGAGACCTGACTTACCCTCTGCTTCCCCAGTTAATGAAGCCGCTCACAGGCCGACGGGGCAGAAGGAGGGAACTGTTTAACTATCCCCTCAGAAGCTGCAAAATGACAGTGGAGTGTGCGTCTGGCCACTTGAAAGGAAGGTGGTGCTGTTTGTGGAATAGGTCGGAAGAAGTACGGGGAAAAAAACATGCCAAAGATTATAGCAGCATGTTGTATTTTGCATAATATTTGTGAGTGAGGGAAAAATCCTAACAGGTGGGTGGGAGGCTGAGGTGCCGAGACTTACTCAGTGGTCTGAACAACCAACAAGAAGTCCCCCAGCAGATGGAAATATGAGGATGCCTCTTCAGTCCTGGCCTGGTTTCTGGCTGGGAATTGGGCTGAGTTGCTGCACAGCAGGAATCAGGCTCGCCTTCAAATTGGCCAGTGTCAGGGTCCTGAGTCCTGAAGAGATCCCGGCTTTTGGGGAACAGTTCTTTACTGGTCCCTCGAGCTCATCCTCCAATGAGTCTTGCTGGTCATCCTTGGCGGTGGAGATTGGGGGGAGCAGAGCCCCCACAACTTTCCTGGGTTCAGTGATGTGTAATTGTGGGAAATCCTCTCCAGCGCCTCAAAAAATGGACAGGCAACATTTCCACCGCTGGACTTTTTCCTGGCATCCCTGGTTTGACTGTAAATCCTCCTGAGCTGTTTGCTCATTATCCTCCGCTGGTCGGTGTCCCAGTTGGGGTCCCCTGCAGTCATCTGCATACATTCACAAAAAGCTCTTCTATTGCGGTGGCTGGCCACAACCGCTTCCTGTACCGATGCTTCTCCCCAGATGGCGATGAGATCCCGCGGCTCAGCGCAGCTCCAAGCAGCTGCTCAGGCACGTTGTGGGGGTTCTGGAGTAATATCACAGCAATGCTGACATAGTCGAATCCGGGAGCAA
Source organism: Natator depressus (assembly GCF_965152275.1). Classification (NCBI taxonomy): domain Eukaryota; kingdom Metazoa; phylum Chordata; order Testudines; family Cheloniidae; genus Natator; species Natator depressus. The sequence goes on from NC_134246.1 coordinate 27,626,709, forward strand.
GTGGGCAAATTCAGGCCCAGTTTTTAAATGGAGGAGGGGACATCCAGTCACCTTGACATCAGAGCAATGGAGGATGGACAGGTAAACAGAGAGGTCACTAACGGTGCCCACAAAACAGGGTGGGATAGCAGTTGGAGGACTGTGCATCAGCATTGTGCACACACAAACAACAGACTAAACTAATGCAATTCACAGCAAACTAAGTTCACTTTGAAAGAGGCCTCCAGAGTTACTGCTAATTACAGAATTAGTGTGCTATAATGAACTGCATCATGTGTATGCAAGCATTTCCAAAGCCGTTTAACTTGTCTGAATCCAGTTTAAACCCCTGCTGTAGACAAGCCCTTACTCTATCTGTGCCTCAGTTCCCCATCTTTAAAAGGGGGGTATAGCACTGCCCAACCTCTCAGGACTGTGTGAGGGTACATATATCAAAGATTCAGCCAAATATATAAGTATGTCCTTAACTTCCACCATGTGAGTAAGGCCATCTTCATACAGCAAAGCACTGAAGTGCATGTTTGACTGTAAGCCCATGGGACCATGATGACTTGGGGCTTCAGTCTATAAACCTTGTGTACCCCTTCAGTCTGTACCCCGTGGATGACAGGAAATTACTGTGTCATGGAAAGCCAGTACATATGTGGCTCCCCCATGAGTTAGCAGGGTTGTGTCAGGTCTGTGCCAGGCCAGAGACAATGGTGAATGAACAGCACTCAACGAGCATCTATTCCAGAGGTTCTCAAACTTCATTGCACCGCAACTCCCTTCTGACAATAAAAATTACTACACAACCCCAGAAGGGGGACCGAAGCCTGAGCCCAACCACCACAAGTCGGGGGGGGGAAAAGCAGAAGCCCAACAGCTTCAGACCCAGATGAGGGTCCTGTAACCTGAGCCCTGCCATCCAGAGCTGAAGCCTAGAATATTCCAGGAGCTGACTGAGTAGATATCTGAGCCATTAGTAATTATCTTTGAAAACACATGGAAGATGGGTGAGATTCCAGAGGACTGGAAGGCAGCAAATATAGTGCTATAAAAGGGAAATAAGGACAACCCAGGGAATTGCAGACCAGCTTAACTTCAATACCTGGAAAGTTAATGGAGAAAATAATCAAGCAGTTTGCAAACACCTAGAAGATAATAAAGTGATAAGGAACAGTCAACATGTATTTGTCAAGAACAAATCATGTCAAGCCAACTTAATAGCTTTCTTTGACAGGGTAACAAGCCTTGTGGATTGGGGGAAGTGGTAGATGTGGTATATCTTGACTTAAATAAGGCTTTTGATACTGTCTTGCATGATGTTCTCATAAACAAACTAGGGAAATACAACTTTAGATGGAGCTACCATAAGGTGGGTGCATAACTGGTTGGAAAACCATTCCTAGAGAGTAATCAGTGATTCACAGTCAAGCTGGAAGAGCATATCAAGTGGGGTCCCACAGGGTCTGGTTCTGGGTCTGGTTCAGTTCAATATCTTCAGCAATGATTTAGATAATGGCATAGAGAGTACACTTATAAAGTCTTCAGATGATACCAAGCTGAGAGGGATTGCAAGTTCTTTGGAGGGTAGGATTAAAATTCAAAATGATCTGGACAAACTGGAGAAATGGTCTGAAGTAAATACAATGAAATTCAATAAGGACAAATGCAAAGTACTCCACTTAGGAAGAAACAATCAATTGCATACACACAAAATGAGAAATGACTGTTTAGGAAGGAGTACTGAGGAACGGGATTTGGGGATTATAATGGATCACAAGCCAATTATAAGCCAATGGTGTAATGCTGTTGCAAAAAAAGCAAACATCATTCTGGGATGTATTAGCAGGAGGGTTGTAAGCAAGACACGAGAAGTAATTCTTCCTCTCTACTCCATGCTAACACAGCCTCAGTTGGAGTATTGTGTCCAGTTCCAGGCACCACATTTCAGGAAAGATGTGGCCAAACTGGAGAAATTCCAGAGAAGAACAACAAAAATGAATAAAGGTCTCGAAAACATGACCTATGAGGGAAGATTGAAAAAATTGAGTTTGTTTCATCCGGAGAAGAGAAGACTGAGGGGGGACATGATAAAAGGCCATTACAAAAAGGAGAATGAAAATTGTTCTCGTTAACCTCTGAGGATAGGGCAAGAAGCAACGGGCTTAAATTGCAGCCAGGGCAGTTTAGGTTAGACACTAGGAAAAACTTTCTAACCATCAGGGTAGTTAAGCACTGGAGCAAATTGCCTAGGGAGGTTGTGGAATCTTCATCATGGGAGGTTTTTAAGAACATGTTAGACAAACCCCTGTCAGGAATGGTCTAGTTATTACTGATTTCTGCCTTGAGTGCAGGGGCCTGGGCTAGATGACCTATTGAGGTCTCTTCCAATCGTACTCTTCTATGAGTCTGTGATTTCTAACCTAAACTAATCAGGGGAATGGCATCCTCATTTTTGCAGGGACACGTGGGTCATGTACACCAACATTCATTGTTTTATTAGATTAAAATGTCAGATCACAAAGGGAGCCAGATGTTCCATTGCCCTACCTCTCATGCTATCATTCGAATCCGTGCAAAGTGGCCGTCAAATGCTTCTGTTCTGGTTTGGTAGCATTCCCCACACACACACACACTTTAACAGGTGTAAATGACAGCACAAGACAGAGGGAATCCAGGCCACTTTTATGATCCAAATTTTAATCTCATAAAATATGGCTCTTCACCACCAGTAGCACAGTCCACAGTTCTCTAACTCCCCGGAAAACCACAATATCAGATGTTGTCTCACTACATGGACTGAAGATGGAAACAGGTGTGTGGTGGCATCTCTCCCATAATGCTCAAACAAAAAATAAGTACAATCAGAAAAGCACTCATTCTTTTCTCCAGAATGCTGCCTTTTTCTCCAACAACTTGGTTAATCAAGTGACTGGCCAGTCATTGAATATTTAACTAGCACGTCTTATATGAACTTCATTTTATAAACGATAAATCAAACATCTTTTTAAAAGCCATACCTTTCTATAGTCCTCGAGCACTTTCATGGGGAGAGATAATTATTTAGCGCACATTGCATGTATAATGAATTTTCAGGCATGTTTGTTTGATCTATAGCCTTGGAAATAATTGGTGAGCTTGTTAGACTAATGGGATTTTTTTTCCAGAGATCACTGAGCCCTCTTCAGTGAAAAAAGTTACATAAAATTGAAAGTGAATGGGGGGGAAAGGTGGTAATTTGTTGTTAGAGCAGAAATAATTTTAAAACATTTTATTAGATACCATGGTTTTGGGTGTAGTGAACAGTAGGGAGTTTAAGCATATTTTCATAACAAAATGTAAGTGTCAGAGGGATTTAACATCCAGGGTCATTTTGAGGGCCTGATGCAAAGCTCATTGAACTCAACTGAAAGACTCCTTCCCATTGTCTCCAGTGGGCTCTGGATCAAGTCCCAAGTTAGGTTAGTAGTTTGAATCCTGCTCAGGTCAGTGGTGAACCAGAAGCTGCTACGATCTGACTGCTGTTTGGTGGCCCATGTCAAATGTGTTGGTGGCATCAGTCCAGCTTCTCACAAATATATGTCTACTGGCACTATCTGCAGGGACACAATTGCCTGGGCCATGGAGATTAAATCACCTTCGTTGCCCCTAAATGTGGTCCCTCAAGTTCAGGACTCAAATACATGGACAGGACACTATACGTGTTGCCTGTACTGCACCTGTTCTGTGCTTATAGAGAAGGCTTAATCTCTGGGAAGGAACGTGTCCGGCTGCTCTGGATGGATGAACTATATGTAGTTCAGCCAGAATGTTTGAGCTGTGTGAGGATGGAGCATGCTCAGTTCAGTCAGATCTGTGTGGGGATGGAGCATGTTCAGTTTGGTTGCTATTCCACCAACGGAATCACTTACATTTTTTCTAGCAACATCTAGCTGTTCCTTTTAGGTCTCCCATCCAAATAAAAAAATGTCCTATGCCTGCTTAGCTTGGAGGATGTGATAAGCATCTAGAAGACTATCTGGAAGGCATTAGCTGAGGAAGAAGGGAATTTGTCATTATGTCAGGGAAAGGTGAGCTCTATTTTCTGCCCAGTCTCAGGGAATTTCTCCCTGACAAGATTCTCCAGGCTGAAGGCCTCTTGCTGGAGCATGTCCTATCTGGTAATATCATGTCTCCTCACATCTCAGACACACCGGGGATGGCTTAATGTTATGTGACATGGCACTGAACAAAATGTCCCCTGACGTCAGCCTGACAGCTTATATGGGGGGATCATTTAAAAAAAAATTCTTTAGAGGAAAGGAAAGGAGCAGATCACAGGGGCCTGTAGAGTGAGATCACAGAGCAAGCAGGTCACAGGGGCCTGTATAGAGACATTATAAAGCGAGCAGGTCACAGGGGCAGCAGAGCGATATTATAGAGCTAAGATGGGAAGTCTCTCTCACTGGGCCTGCCAGGAGAGGCACCTTTATTCCCCCTTGGTGGTGAATTCAGTGGCAACGAAAGATGCTGCCCTGGGTGGGGCTTCTGGGAGTCCTGCAATGGGCTGTCCATCTGTCTGAGGGACTGGTTGGCCAGTGGAGGGGACTGGCTGTCTGTCCAGCAGGGGCTCTTTGGCTGGCTGATTGGCACAGGCTGGCTGAGGGGACTGACAGTGCAATACAGAGTAGGTCACTGTTTCAAATTTGACCATTGTCAATAATGTCCCAAAGTTGTAGCCACCTCCTGGCTCTTCTGTGGCCTGTGAGACATGAACTGGGAGACTGCACCATCTCCAAGCCGGGAGGGCTTGGTATCGCAAAACCTGCCTTCTCCTTCCTCACTATTGGAACCAATGGGCAGCCTTGGCCAATCCAGCCCCTTTCACTGGCACCAGAGATGAACAGGCCAGCAATACCAGCTGCTCCCCCGAGTGCACTGTACCCAAAGCTGAGCTCCCATTCATTCCCATAGGGTCCCCAGTGCTGGGATGCTGAGTAGTGCCAGCCCAAGCCAGTTCCTGGGTGTCTACCTTGCAGAAGGTTTAATGGGCTGCAGTAGAAGCCAGTCATCAGCTTCCCATGGCTTGCAGGACATTATCACTTTGAACCCACTATTGAACCCATAAGGGCTTAAAACTGAGGCCCAGCTGTAGACAGCTCTTTAATGTAGCAGACAGAGGCGGGCCACGCCATGATTGGAAGCTGAAGCTGGACAACCTCAGACTAGAAATAAGTTGGACGTTTTTAACAGTGAGGGTAATTAACCATTGAAGCAATTTACCTGGGGATGTGGTGGATTCTTTAAGTTTTTAAATCAAGGCTGCTTGTCTCTTTCCAAAAAAGATGCTCTAAACGCACCAGAAGTTATGGCATTGATGTAGGAATCATGGGATGGATTATCTGTCCTGGCTTATGCAGCAGGTCAGATAGATGATCATTCTGGCCTTACAGTTGATGTATCTGTGCATCTATGGGTGGAAGACTCCTTGGGAATGAAGGGTTTGGAGAAAGGCTACCACTGACCCCAGGAGCTGGGGAAATTGGCATGGCTGGAAGAGGACAGTTGGAGCCATGGTCTAGGACAGAGGAAAGCCAGAAGAGTCAAGACATGAAAACTAACAGTGCATGCAAGAGACAGGATAGAGGAGAGCTGGCAGTGCCAGGATGGAGAGGCAGCCATGCTCCAGGGTAAGCCAGTCTTATGATTTCAATGTGAGTGATATTATTAAATGGATCAGAAGCCAACCAAAGGCTTCCATCAGGACACATTTCTTCCCAGTGAGGTCTCATAGACCACAGAATAATCTCCACTGTTGCATGCTGGAAGCCCCATCACTGAGATCTTACTGTTGAGAACAGACCTCCATTGGCCAGGGAGGAGAAGGACAAAGGCAAGATGACCAGGTAGCTTCAATATCTGTGATGCTGTCATGCTAGTGTCGGAGCATGGCCATGTGACTCTCTTAGAAGAGGATGAGGATGGTAAATTGGGAAGATTCTCAGGACCCTGTGGGTTGTAAACACAAGACTTTCCCTCATGCTGCCAACAGGACTTACAGACCAGTGAAAGAGATGCAAGGTGCCACCAAGATGACTCAACAGTAGCGCTGGTCAAATAGTGAGAAAACTCACTGGCCAATACTTTTGTGACCACAAGCCCTGAGTCTGGTTTGCCATTATCAGTGGGGTCTGTTGTTCATTATGCGTGTGAATTTGGACAGCCTCTAGGTCTTCATGAACATCTCCATGAATTTTAGCACAAAGGTCTGAAAACATGAACTGGAAAGTTATTAGCTATTTGTGACACTTGGCATTAAAACATTTCAGACATCCAAGCCAGACACAGGACCCGTGCCATGCGGCTCAGTTGACTAATGATGAAACTCAATAACGAATGCCAACTGGTGAATAGCTGGTGCCAACAGTTGACAAACAACCCGTTGTCTGGAAATCATTTGTGTAAACTATTCCGTGAGTACTGATGAGTAACAAACACAGGTGGAGGAATCAGGGCCAACTCATAAACAATTATCAAATTGAAAAAAAGGCTGAATTCATAAAGAATATTGTTCATGATGAAGAATTCAAGCAGTTCTCCTCAAGCCAGTTTCTTCATGTTGTGATGCTGTGAGTTTGTCTTGGAGGACAGCTGATTAGTCAGCTGGCGTAAGTTGGTGTAGATCCACTGACTTCAGTGTCAGCCTCTTCCATTCCAATGCTGGTATCAACCACTGATATCCAGGGAGCGATGCTGATTTACACCAGCTCAGGATCTGCTGAGCATCTTTGCTAACAGCGCCAGCTTCAGCGGGCGTTCGCTCGCTCACACTTATCTTCTCACCTCTGCAAGTAGGCTGTTGCAGGATATGAAGTCAGACCCCAACGCCAGAAGAATATTGCAGCTGATCGTGGTGTGTTGCCATGCTTTGGACCTGGCTGTCATGCCTGAGAGTGACTTGTTTTCAACCCTTCATTAGAACGTGCCCATTAAAATAGCAAGTCATAAGATATTGTGGATAAAAAAAAAGACACTGGAAAATGGAAAATGACTCTGACACTATAGTGCAAGATTGTTCAGGCTAGACTCTCAGGGTAATTAAATACCTGCAACTGGCCCATGCCAGCTGACTTGGGCTTGTGGGGCTTGGGCTCACAGGACCGTTTAATTGTGCTGTAAACACTCATGATTGGGCTGCAGCCTGAGCTCTGGGATCCTCCCACCTCACAGGGTCCTGGAGCCCAGGCTCCAGCCCAAGCCTGAATGTCTACACTGCAATTAAATGGCCCCTTAGCCTGAGCCCCACTAGCCCGAATCAGCTGGCACTAGCCACGTGCAGATATTTAATTGCAGAATAGACATACCCTCAGAGCTAATGTGTAGGCAATCTCCCAGAGGCACCATGTCATAGGATGCTTGTACTCACAGAGTAGAAGGGGAGAGTGACTAGGGAATCCATTCATTTCTTTTCTCATTTAAAGAGGAATGTTGTCTTATAACGAGAACTGAGGAGGCAGGCTGCACCGCTCGGCAGACAAACTTACCATGAGTCCAGTTTACCAGGACAGTTTCTGTATGATTTCTGAGAAATATGTCTCTCTATCTTAGGTATTTATTAGGCACCTATCCCATGGTGTCTAAGGATAGATAGATAGATAGATAGATAGATAGATAGATAGATAGATATTTGTACTGTGGTAGGATCTCGGAGACCCCGTCATGGACCAAAACCACATTGTACTAGGTGCTGTACAAACACAGAACAAAACAGGCTCAAACAGCTTGCAATCTAAGTAATTAGAGAGAGAGAGAGAGAAATGTCTTGGATCTGATTCTCCTTAATTACAATGATATAAACTTACACCAGAGTTGGGCCCACTGTCTGGACTGATAGTACAGCCATTGTACTCTGCAGCAGCTTGACCCAAATTCTTTGACAAGGCTCCTAAATTCTGGGACACTTCAGTACTGCTGGAAGGAGATGCTGCTGCAGCTTCAGATAAATTTTAAAAGTGGAGGGTTTTATTGAATAAAATATGAAAATGCATAATGCAGGTGGTGCAGGATACATTGGGTTATTTAATTTGATATTAAATTCAATTTATTTCACTCTGCCCCAACATTTTTAATTTTTGGTGAGCTGCAGGATATTTTACTGAAAACACATAACTGAGCTGGAGTTTATGGCAATTGGGCAGCATCCAGGCCCACCCAAATCGGAGCAGGGGTGTAGTGCTCCCACAGCGGCGCAGAGAGTCACTCGGGCACCTGCAATCCAGGACAGAGCTATGTCCTCGCCCTTCAGAAAGCTACACTCCGGTAGCTCTGCCTTGCCATTTTCTGAGCCGCCCCATGCGTGTGCCCAGCTTGGCAGGTGAAGCGGTGTGTCTGGGGGCACCAGGGCTAGGAAGAGGGCGCGGCATCAGGGGAGAAGCCGAGCTAGCAGATGCTTGGTGGCTGCCTGTTGGTCAGGGGCACTCTCCACATGGCTCATCCCCTGCATGGCCAGAGGCAGCGGCGAGGCCGGTCTCTCTGCAGCGCTCCCAGGAGAGGATACATTTTGCTGGGCAACTCAGTACAGAATCCAGGCCAAGTTGCACGCACAGGCATGCCCCTGTTCATGTCCCCACAGCACAGCCAGAGCCAACCCCCCACAGGGGCTGTATGGCCCGCAGGAGACGTGAGCCCCCAGCTGAAGGACAGCAGCTCATACCCCACAATGAGGCAATGGCTCCCTCTCTTCCCCTGCTGAGGAATCAGAACACAGCCATGGGGATCAGCGCTCCCCGCCCTGGCCAAGCTGCACAGCCAGCTGGCATGGCCAGTGGATAGCACAGTCTGTCATTGCCCATCCACCCGAAAGTTGGGGCCCACCCAAATTTCCACTCCTAGCTACACCACTGCTGGGCAGGAGGCAGCTGGGACTTTGGAATAAGTTTTTGTAAAGTGATGGGCAGTGAAATAGTTAACAATGTTGCTATTTCATTTGTCACTGTGTTTCAGAATTAATACCCCTCGGAGCTATTGTTTCAGGCTGTCTGCAGACTCAGGTTGAGGGTTCCTTTGCTGCCACAAGGGCTAGAAACCTGATCATGTTAAAATGCAAACTAAGATTCTGTAGGAAATTCTGCAAAGCACGCAGCCCCCTACGTACATTACAAAGTTCAGCACACGCAATTTGAATGGGGAGAAAGCTGAAGAGCTTCAGGTCCATTCCAAAGGCAGAATGTTCACTCCTCAGAAATATATAGGTGTGGTCGGTGGAATAAAACATCTCCGCTCGAGATAACTGAGCAGTCCCTGGAGAGGAATTGAGCTCTACTTTTCTTTCAATTTGGTGGCAAAATTTTAATAAACTGCTGCCAGTGGGAATCGATCCCCTTCGGGCACTGCACTGGCTCTGTAATTAAAATGTGTTATGACTTGCTGTGCTATCCTAGAATCATAGGATAATAGAAATGTAGGGCTGACAGGGACCTTAACAGGTCATCTAGACCAGCCCCCTGCACTGAGATAGGACCAAGTAAACCTAGACCATCCTGACAGGTGTAACCTGTTCTTAAAAATCTCCAGTGGCAAGATTCTACAACCTCCCTTGGAAGCCTAGTCCAGTGCTTTATAGTTGGAAAGTTTTTCCTAATGTCTAACCTAAATCTCCCTTGCTGCAGATTAAGTCCCTTACTTCTTGTCCTACCTTCAGTGGACACAGATAACAATTGATCACTGTCCCATTTATAACAGCCCTTATCATATTTGAAGACTGTTATCAGGTCCCCCGTCTTCTTTTCTCAAGACTAGACATGCCCAGTTCTTTTAACCTTTCCTCAGAGATTTTCTAAATTTATCATTTTTGTTGCTCTCGTCTGGACTCTCTCTAATTTGTCCACATTTTCCCTAATGTATAGTACCCTGAGCTGGAAACAGTACTGCAGCTGAGCCCATGCCAGCACCAAGTAGAGAGAGACAATTACCTCCCATATCTTACATACAACATTTCTGTTAATACACCCCAGAATATTAGCCTTTTTAGCAACCACCTCCCATGGTTGACTCAAACTCAGTTTGTGATCCAGGCCCTTTTCAGCAGTACTACCACCTAGCCAATTATTCCCCATTTGGTAAGTGTGCATTTGATTTTTCCTTCCTAAGTGAAGTACTTTGCACTTATCTTCATTGAACCTCATCTTGTTGAATTCAGACCAATTCTCCAATTTGTCAAGGTCATTTTGAATTCTACTCCTGTCCTTCAAAGTGTTAGCAACCCCCCAACTTGGCATCATCCACAGATTTTACAAGCACCCTCTCCACTCCCTTATCCAAGTCTGTTAAGCAGAGTTATTTATACTCTCCTAGTTCATGGAAGACGTTATGAAGCTTTCTCCAAACACTCCAAGCTCCTGTCACAGGGATGGCCTTCTCAGGAGAGTCTGATACCCAGCCTGCCTGTAACAGAGAATAAGCCAACCCAGATCCACCTGGGCATAGTTAACTGCCCAGGTAGCTGAAAGGAATCTAATTAAGTAATGAGCCCCTGGGCCTAATAAAAGATTTAGGAGTGCTCAGTTAGAAAACAGAGCACTGAGGGGAAAGGAAGCTGAAAGGGGAGCATGAGTACTCAGGGAGATTGAGGTAGGTAGGTAGGTAGGTAGGTAGGTAGGTAGGTAGGTGCTGTGCTGTGCTGTGCTGTGCTGTGCTGTGCTGTGCTGTGCTCCTAAGGCAAGGAGATTGAGTGGACTCCAAAGTTTCCAAGGGAAGGAGGCCGGGGAGAGACCAGCAACAAGCAAGGGAAAAGATTACAGAGCTTTCCAGTCAACAGAGACGCCTGAGGCCTTACAGCAAATGGCGCTGAGCTGTGAGGGAAGAGACTTTAAACCATTTGACACTTGCTCCTTTGGGAAGGCTTTATAACAGGGACATAAATTGCTGCAAAGCAGAGCATTTGACTTCTCTTTGACTGGGACCAGTGCTGTTCAACATAGTCATAAATGATCTGGGAAAAGGGGGTAAACAGTGAGGTGGCAAATGTTGCAGATGATACAAAATTATTCAAAATAGTTAAGTCTAAAGCTGGCTGCGAAGAGTTACAAAGAGATATCTCTCAAAACTGTGTGACTGGGCAACAAAATGGCAGATGAAATTCCCTGTTCATAAGTGCATATTACAAAACATAATCCCAACTATACATCCAAAATGATGGAGCCTAAATTAACTGCTACCATTTCAGAAAGAGGTCTTGGAGTCATTGTGGCTAGTTCTCAGAAAATATCTGCTCAGTGTGTAGCAGCATTCAAAAAAGCTAACAAAATGTTAGGAACCATTAGGAAAGATATAGGTAATAGGGTAGAAAATATCATAATGCCACTATATAAATCCCTGGTATGCCCACACTTTGAATACTGCCTGCAGTTCTGGTCACCCCATCTCAAAAAAGATACATAAGAATTGGAAAAAGTTTAGAGAAGGGCAACAAAAGTGATCAGGGGTATGGAACAGCTTCCATGTGAGGAGATTAAAAAGACTGGGGCTCTTCAGGTTGGAAAAGAGATGACTAAAGGGGGGATGTCCTAGAGGTCTATAAAATCATGACTGGTGCAGAGAAAGAGGGTTATTCACTCCTTCACATAACACAAGAACTAGGGGTCACCCAATGAAATGAATGGGCAGCAGGTCTAAAACAAACAAAAGGAAGTATTTCTTCACACAACACACCGTCAACCTGTGGAACTTGTTGCCAGGGGACATTGTGAAGGCCAAAACTATAACTAAGTTCAGAAAGGAATTAGATAAGTTCTTGGAGGATGGGTCCATCAATGGTTATTAGCCAAGATGGCCAGGGACACAACTCCACGCTCTGGGTGTTCCTAAACTTCTGATGGCCAGAAGCTGGGACTGAAGGACAGGATGGATCACTCGAGAATTGCCATGTTCTCTTCATTCCCTCTGAAGTATCTGGTAGCAGCTGTTGTCGGAAGACAGGATAGTGAGCTAGATGGACCATTGGTCTGACCTAGTATGGCCATTCTTATGTTCTTATGGCTGTTAAGTGATGCCATTGTTACCTCATTGAGGGGGAAACTGAGGCAGGCCACAGCAGAACCACACACAGCCACAAGGGTGGTGCTTGGGAGGTGACAGTGCCCCTTCTACAGCTCTCCAGATGAAATGGGCTGTGGAAGTGCAAAGTGTTGTTACTACTGGCAAATCAATTGCTTTTTTATAGATACCATCTTCTTTAATGTCTGCCCTGATGTGAAAGCCCCTGTGGAGCCTCCTCTGGGCATGTTTCTCAGACACAGCTCTGCCACATCCTCAGCTAGCTGTCAGTAGCTCTGGCAGACAGGGTCTGTGTATCTTCATCATTAGGGACATGGACATTGGTCGACCCACCAGCCTTCATCTTCCCGGGCTGTCCACCTGCCAATCTGTGTTTGTGGTGCTTATTTCCAACACTTGCAGGAGACACAGCGGCTAATAATAGAACAATGTGACTGTCTGCTGGTTAATGCAAAGCGACTAACAGGATCTTCATCAAAACATACCCCAGCAAGTTTCAGCTAATGTGCTCAGACTGGAGGGGGACTTTAAGTAGGATGGGGAAATAATGAGGCTCCTAGACTGAAACTTTTCAATGTCACCTCCATGCCTTGGGAGGCTGAGTTGCCACATGAACATTACCTGCCTGCTAACAGGGACAGGATAATGAACACTTCAGAGCTGCACTGCTTAAGTGAGGCACTGACATAATTTCAGAATAAACCAACTTGGACAGTTCTTAACTGGGCCTTGCAGGTCACATGAGAGAAGGCCTGAGGCACCGCCTCTGCTTATTCCAAGCACCAGTGACCGTATGCAGGCTGCCTCCGGGTAAAATGATACTAAGGAGAGGCTGCATCCCTGCGTCTTGTGACAGATGGATTGTCACCAAGTTTGGGGATAAGCAGCAAGCCTCAGTTCAGGAACTCAAACGCCCCACAGGTCATGTCCAGAGTTTGGGCTGGGCCCATTGTATAGGAGCCATTTGCAAAATATAATTGCAGTTCCAGACTCAACTACCCTGAAGTTCAGGTGTGGATCCAGGTTCTACCCCATAACTGTAAACACAAAATTGATGCTTATGTGAGTCTTATCCCCTTTGCCAAACCTCTCGGGTCTAGGGCTCTCATCAAGGACATTTTTAATTAGACTGGGCTAGCAGACCTACATAGCAGGTAATTTAATGGTCTGTATTATCCAGGAGCTCAGACTAGGTTATGGGCATCCCTTCTCACCTTAAAACCTATGAATCTATGAACTTCTCCTGTTGCCTCCTTGTCTTGGACTAGAGGATGTGAGGCATGAGGGATCAGGGAGGAGATATTGATGTTTGGTTTTGGTACATATTATTGAGCACTAACAGCGTGCTCAGTGCTGTTCAAACCCAGAGGAAGACCTGGTCCCCACCTCAAGGATCTTATAGCCTAGATGAAATGCAGATTATCTAGTTACCAGATACTCCTATGATGGATCTGCTAAGCAGGAGACTATGATTTCCATCAACCCCTCTCCCCACTGCATATCCTCTTCCTCCTGGCCAGGGAAGAGAAGAGAACAGAAACTCCATGACAAGACCTTGATCTAGGAAGTGACTTAGGCACTTTTGGGAAACAGCTGCATGAGGAGTCAGGAGCTGCAGAGAAGCTGGATGCAGAAAAGAACCTCCAAGAACTGTATGCAGTGCCGCATGTGGACTGGGGAGTTATATTGGTAAAGAAGCACGGATATGTCTATAGCTTATACTGCTTTCCCAATTGACATAAACTATAATATAAACACAGGAATGACTGCATCTACACTAGGGCTTTTGCTTGCATGGCTTTGTTGGTAGAAATAGAGACTCCCAACCAATACAGCTATTCCAGTAAAACTCGCAAGTGTAGACCCCGCCAAAGAGTGGGTGAAAGGACAGAGGGTAAAGTCAGGCACAGAGATCGAGGGCCAGATTTCCAAAAAAGAGTTCTGCTAAGTGGCCAGATTTTCAGAAGAGCTCAGTACCCTGGGTGCCCGGCGAGTGCTGAGCTCTTCAAAATCTGGCCATGAGTGTCACACTGGGATCTGAGCACTTGGGGTAACTCTCGTCCTTATTTAAGTGCCTGACTGCGATGGGCACTGAATTCTTTGGAAAGCATGGCCCCAAGTGGCTTGCAGAGAGTCTGTGGCCCAGAGCTGAGTCTCTGCAAAGTACCTGTCCGGTGCCTTCACTGACTAATCCTCTCTCCTTTGTAACAGGACTAGCTGGGTGAGTTAGATTGCCGCAGTCTGGTCCTTCAATACTGCGTTGTGTCCCATTTGTTTGGATTTGATCTTTGTAGATTCTAAATTATTTGGTTCAAAGACCATGTGTTCCAATCTATTTGTACAACTCCAATCACAGCAGAACCCCGATCCTGACTGGAACTCCTGGGCTTCTCCTAAGTCTGGAGTGCTTCACTTTGTAACCCAAATGTTCTTTTACTGTCCTTGTTCGTAAATAATCTCTATAGCTGACGCTGACTTCCTGCGACTCAACTGTTCTGTTTTGGATTTTTTTATTTGTGGAATGTTTGGCTTCATACACAGTTACAACCCCTCTTATTTCCTTTAGAAAGCAATAAGAATGAATTAAGCTGCAACTCCACCAAAGTAAAGATGTTGATAGGAATTTGAATGCAAGTACACCTTTACGGCATGGACGATGTGCTCGGTAATAACATGGGAGGACTCCACGTTTCTAAAACTAAACTGGCCCTTTATTTAAAAAAATAAACTATATATAGAGATGCTTCAACTATAGCTAGCATTCTAGCCATGTGCACACAGACTAACTTCTTGGTGTCTCCTTCAAATTTTTCACTCCCGCAACCTGTGCTCCTCCCTCCAAGTTCCAGGCAGGCTGCTATATGAAGGACTTTAACTCCTTTGCAATCTAAGAAAATCTGTATATTGGGCTTCTCCCACCGATTAACAGCTATGACAACCTCAAGTCCTTATTTTGGTCATCTGAGAGTTCTCACTACTAGAAGTGAATGCAGATTAATAAAGATTTGACAGTAGAGACTGTGACATTCCCTGTGCCTTATATTTCCTCATTTATGACAAGCTATATATGCAATCCAAACTGTATGACAAATAAATTTGGTTTTATTTTATTTCTTTGTATGTGCATTGGTTTAGGTGTGGATGAGGAACAGTGGGGTATTGTGCCCTACTGCTCTGCATGTGCTGCCTGTTGCCTCTGTGCCCAACCCAGATGATGTGAGTCTGTCAGAGCCCATAGCTGCGGAGCTGGACTCCTCCATGGAGGAAGCTCATCCAGAGTCTGTGAGGCCCCCCGCAGTTCAAATCCTGGACAAGCCCGCACTTAAGTGATGAGGATTGAGCTGGGGACTCCAGAACTAAAAGTATGACTCTCTGTAGCTGAAGCTAAAGAGCCAGCTTCATAGCTAGGATGTAACAGACTCACATCCTCCGTGGATTGGGCACAGAGGGGATACCTAACATACAGTGACCAATGGGTTACACCAGCACAAACTCTGAGCACCACTTAAGTCCTATGTAGAGGACTTAAGTGGTGCCTAGGTTGAGAGCTGGCCCTCTGCACAGGGGTGAGTCTCCCCAGGGTGATTACATGGAAAGACAGCTGGCTGAGGAATTCAGAATTTCCTTGAGTTGTTAAAAAATTGTGCCCAGAAAGCTTCCATTTTAAAAAATTAAGGGCCAAATTCTGCTCTCCTTCCCGTCCGCATAACACCAGCATATCTCCGTGGAGCTTCAGCGCGGGCTCCAGCTTTACCCCAATGTAAAGGGGAAATGAAGCTGGTCTACCATGTGCTGACAAAAATAAAATGACGACTCTCCCCATTCAGCTGGGCGCCGTTCCAACGAGAAGAGGTGCTTCCCTCCCTCGACAAATACATTGCCAGAGGGGTCTGGAAACAGTGCTTTTAGTGTCAGATGGCATTCAGCTGCCTCTTTGAATCCAGTGTACCATTTATTTCATGCTCGGAACTGCTTCTTACGTCCTGTCTTTGGGACTTTCAGATTGATGGGATGAGCCAAATGGGTCCGTATTCCCCCTAAATAATGTGGGAAATATCAAAGCAAGATTACATCTGTCAGAGATGAAAATACAATATTTATGTCTCACTGTAATCCGCTCACTAGTTTATGGACCCGGAGTCCTCCAAGGAGGGTCGCAAATCTATCTGAAGTCCCTGAGTGCTGGGTTTTGCATTTGGATCCCCTATTTAGTTGAAAGATGTTTAAAATTACACAAAGATGGACTACCCCCTATTGACAATCCATCTAATATATGTAGGAGTGCATATTATTCTGGCATGGCTATGGAATAAATAGCTTTCAGACTGCTTTCAGATGGTGGAATTGTAGTCATTTGTGGAGCCCAAATTACCTGAGGCCAATTCAATGATGGTTGAACCACAGAACTTTTGAAGGTTCATTTGACTTTGTAAAAATATCCCAAAAGCCTGATGCATCTCTGAAGTTTATCAAAACCCGTGGTTCTCAAACTTATTTGGTCATGCCCCCCCCCATTCTTAGTTTCTGTAGTAGTTTATGCCCCTGCCTCTGGGCACCCAGCCAGCAGCTGCTGCTTTCTGACTTCCCAGCACTGAAGGCAGAGCCAAGAGCGGTGGCTGCTGGCAGGTGCCCAGCTCTGAAGGCAGCGCCACCACCACTCAGCACCTGATTCACACCTGCAGTCCCTTTGTGGGGATAAATTACATCTGCAAACAGGGAACCACACCGTCAGGGGCTCGTTTACCTGCACATCTACCAGTGTGATATACGCTATCGTGAGCCAGCAATGCCCCTCCGCCACGTTCATTGGCCAAACCAGACAGTCTCTACGCAAAAGAATAAATGGACACAAATCTGACATCAAGAATTATAACATTCAAAAACCAGTAGGAGAACACTTCAACAGCCTGGTCACACAATAACAGACTTCAAAGTGGCAATTCTTCAACCACAACAAAATTCAAAACCAGACTCCAACAAGAAACTGCAGAACTGGAATTAATTTGCAAACTGGACACCATCAAATTAGGCCTAAATAAAGACTGGGAGTGGATGGGTCAATACAAAAACTAATTTTTCCCCTGCTGATACTCACACCTTCTTGTCAACTGTTTGAAATGGGCCACCTTGATTACATTGAATTCATTAGCACTACAAAAGTGATTTTTCCTCTCTTCTTGTCAACTGTTGAGAATAGCCCAATTCCACCTTAATTGAATTGGCTCATTAGCACTGACCCTCCCACTTGGTAAGGCAACTCCCATCTTTTCATATGCTGTGTATTTATACCTCTCTACTGTATTTTCCACTCCATGCATCTGATGAAGTGGGTTTTAGCCCACGAAAGCTTATACCCAAATAAATGTGTTAGTCTCTAAGGTGCCACGAGGACTCCTCGTTTTTGCTGATACAGACTAACATGGCTACCACTCTGAAACCTCTCTGAAAACTGACACACATGGGCACCTGCATCCTGGATAATGTACCTGGAACCCACTAGCATGTGCAGTTACTGGATTTGCACTCAATGACAGTGAGGGCGGATTATCCCAAAGTCGGTTTGGGAGACCCACTTTATTCCCTTGGAAGCTCATGCAGAAATGCCTGCACCAATTTCTGTGAGGTTGAATGGGGAACTTATCACCTCATTGGACTTCCCACTCACAATTGCTGTCCTTTAATTAATTATGCGGCCGAAACCATTTACAACAATCTTCCTGGCAACAAGTTATCCTCTAGCTCCACCAAGTGCATCATTACAACAGAGTTGCCAGCTCTTGACATTTTTATTGCCCGTTTCATTATATTTGGTGCTTTTATTAGAGCCTGGAGTCATGTGATCACATGAGACTCATGCGTGCATAGAAGTTTGAAAAGCTGCAGATGTCAACCTCTCTCCGGACCAGACTCTATGCACTTTGGTCCAGGCTTTCCCAAGAGCCTGGAGTCTGATTTTCAAGAGCTCAGCACCTAAGATGCTGAGCTCTTTTGAAAATCTGGTCCTACTGTTGTTTCAGAAGACATTAGTGAAATTTTTCTCTCCCATCTTGCCCCAAACTTACACTTTACTTGACAAAATGGCCCCAAATTCCATCACTCAGTGCTGCATGCAGACATGTTCTCAAGGGACCTTTTTCCTTTTCATGTTTATCACTCTGCAGCCACCTAGAGCATGCAGCCTCTACTGCTAAAATGTAATGCAGCTCCTTAGGGTACCTTACTAAAAATGTAAGGTTTTTTCCCTGGTGCATGATATTAAATTTTTAACCATGCCCAATAAACACAGTTTCCAGAGCAAATACATCTTCGTCTGAGCGGTGTTCCTCCAGCGAAATCAGCAAGAATCTAATTGCCTAGTTGAGCTAAGGAAATACTTGTTCATTTGTTAACTGCTTTAATGACAGCTTTCGGGAAGGAGATGGCATCCTAAAGTTCTTCTTTGTAGATGGGTTTGTACACGTCCTCATGTTATGACGGAACCACTTTAAACGAAGGAAATGTATAAATATTTTAATAATGACATGAATGATTAACAGAAATAATTGTTTCTATATTTGATGACTAATTCCAAGATGTATTGTAGCAGGTAACAAATTGCTTCAAACTACTTAACAGATGATGTTTTGGAGCTAACTGGAGGTCACAAAATGATTTATACAACCTGCCATAACACATTTAATCAATCTTTAATTATTGCGACAGTACTTATGACTGTTACCTCCCATACAATTATTATGCTTTATGATGCTTAGAAATTATTACACTCTTTAAGAATTCATGGCCTAGTTTCTCAGCTACACCCAATATGCATTGGACACAAGGAAGCAAAGGAATGGGTTGTGGCTTCTTTCTCCTAGGGGAGGTTCTGTGCTGCTGTAACATAGAGCAGCTTTGAGGATGCTCTAAATTGCACTGTTGGGTATGGCGCAGGGAGCTCTAATAGCTGCAGCACATGGGACTAATATGCTCCCTATACCAGGGGCCAGGAGAGGGTATTGTAGGAATCATCTAGGCTAGCTGTACGCTACCCAGGGGTTCCTCAACGCCTGTGAAGTCCTTAGCTGGCCAGATCTGCTGGCTTTATGACTCCTTTGTACTATCAAACTGGCACAAAAAGAGAGTATAGTAGGAAAGAACTTTTCCCTATATATTTACATGAATGCTATATCTATATATATAGCATGCCTTACCCTGCAGAGCCTTAAGTTAATTCCCTGTACCTATAGCTCTCTCTACTCTGAGCGCAGCTCTGGCTAAAATTCAAGACTGGATACCCAGAAATAAACCAGGTTCAAACCCAGTGCTGGATCTTTTCTATCCCTTCATAGCTCTGCAAGGGAGAAAGGTGGGGAAAGGGCCCATCATGCAGGGGTAAGAAGAGGTGAGGTGAATTAAGACCATATTTCTATCCCCCTCTGGATGGCCTAGCCCAGCTGGTCAGGCACATAGGGGAGATTGCATGATGCACCCCGCAAAAGGATAACACAGCTCCTGCTGCTGCCTGCACTGCCGCAGGCAGCCAGAATTCCTCCTGGGGTCATGGCTTTAATGCAGCTCCGTCTTGCATTTTATGTGCCCCGTTCAGCCCTTACCCTGCAGGATATTTCCATGCAAGACCCTCTGTAGTTTAATTGCGAGCAAACATTGCAGTTTAACTGCAGAAGCCAAACTGCAGTCAAAATGTACTTCATTGCCGTGACGAACGGTCATCCGAATGGAATCTGGCAGGAATTAAACTGCCTTTTATCTGCAGTTCTTCTGCACTGAATCCTAATTCAAGCTGAAGTTGCTGTGAATAAAACTTAACTTATAGGTAAGGCCCCCATCGACATCACTTCATCATGAAAAATAGGGTATTTTTCCTGAGAAGAAGGTAAACAGTGAAGATGAGTAATGTTCCCTTCCTGTGATTGTGTTGTGCTCCCTAGGAATGTTAACCAGCTTTTGTGCAGTGCGAAATGGAGAGCTGTTTATGTGTGGTTTATGGGGATATTTCAGGTAAGTGCACATGTAAAATACAGAATTGCCAACCCCAGAGTTCAAAAACTATGAGTCAGGACTCAAATAATCAAGAGATTGGCTTTAAAATTATGATTTTTTAAATTATTTTTAGAAAATAATACATTCTGGGTTCATTTTCTTTACCTTCGGGTGTCAGAGCCTGTAGGAGACACTCGGGTCACATTTTCCAGCTTTTCTCCAGAACTACAAGGGCTAGAAACTGACTATTTTCTTTCTAAATGGAAGCTGAGATTCTCCCTAAATCACATGGCTCCAGGAGCCAAGGCCTTCAGAAAAACTCCAAATGTCACATGACTCACCATAAAATCATGAGCGCTGGCAACACTGACAAGACCCAGGGGATAATAAAGGAGGTAGGTACAGAATTGCTCTATACAAGTAAGAATAAGGGTAAAGTGTCCCTTAGCACCATATATGTACAGCAATAAATACTACAAAAAGTGCAGTTTTATATGAAAATCATTTCCATTTTCACTCAACTACCAGGTCCCAGGTTTTTCTGCCAAGTATTGTGGGCACCCACTGGAGCAGCTGGATGGCACAGCTCCCTGCACCCCTCCTCCAAGCTCCTGACCTACCCTTCTGGCCTGAGAGATGCTGAGCACTCACGGTTCCCACTGACTTCAATGGGCTTCGTAGGCGCTCATCAGCGCTCAGGATCAGGCCAACAGGATTCAGCCCTGTTCCCTTTGTCCTTGTGCACCCCTGCAGTAGTGGAGTGAGGTAACTGTGGAGGCTCTAACCCCTGCACAGGAGGGCAGGTGAGCAGTGGTTCTTGCAACATATCTAGCTAGCTAGCTATCATTGTCATGCAGCTCTATCTACCAGCTATCTGCTCTTATATCCTGCACCCATCACAGAAACGTGTAAGCGGCTCTCCAGCCAGTGCCTTCTGGTCCATAGGCCCCTCCTGGACCAGCAGAGTGCTCTGATCCCTCCCTCCTCAGGGGCTCCACGTCCATCATAAGACCTGGGTCCTGGCTTCTTCGTGGTCTTAGGGTTGCCAACTTTCTAATTGCACAAAACAGTACGCCCCTGTCCCGCCCCTGCCCCACCCCTTTTATGAGGCCCCACCCCCTCTTACTCCACCCCGCCCCACTCACTCATTTTCACCAGGCTGGGGCAGGGGGTTGGGGTGTGGGAGGGCTCTGTCTGGGGGTGCGGGCTCTGGGGTGGGGCCCGAGATGAGGAGTTTGGGATGCAGGAGAGAGTTCTGGGCTGGGGGTGGAGACAAGGGATTCGGAGTGTGGGAGCACGTTCGGAGCTGGGGCAGGGGGTTGGGGCGTGGGGGGATATGGCCTCTGGGAGGGAGTTTGGGTGTGGGAGGGGGGCTCAGGGCTGGGGCAGGGGGTTGCAGTGCAGGAGGGGGTGCGGGCTCCGGGCAACGCTTACCTTGAGTGGCTCCCCGGAATTTGCCAGTATGTTCCTGAGGCTCCTAGGCAGAGGTGCAGCCAGGTGGCTCTGTGTATTGGCACCGCCCCTGCAGCTCCCATTGGCTGCAGTTCCCGGCCAATAGGAGCTGTGGAGCTGGTGCTCGGGGGCAGGGCCTCGTGCTGAGCCCCCCTGGCCACACCTCCACCTAAGGGATGCAGGGACATTTCGCCGTTTCTGGGGAACCACACAGAGGCAGGTTGGGAGCCTGCCAGCCTGCGCCAACCGGACTTTTAATGGTCTGGTCGAGCCACCAGGATCCCTTTTTGACTGGGTGTTCCAGTCGAAAACTGGACACCTGGCAACCCTGTGTAGGCTGCATCTCCCCTTGCTGCTGGAAGCTGACTGCTGGCAGTCAACTGCCATCCCTGAGCACTGGGCTTGTCTGGAATCTGGTGGTGAAGCACTGGAATGGGTTACCTAGGGAGGTGGTGGAATCTCCTTCCTTCGAGGTTTTTAAGGTCAGGCTTGACAAAGCCCTGGCTGGGATGATTTAGTTGGGGATTGGTCCTGCTTTGAGCAGGGGGTTGGACTAGATGACCTCTTCCAACCCTGATATTCTATGATTCCATGGCTCAGCGTGCATCTCTGGGCTGTCTAGCTGTGCACAGTTTCCCTGTCACGTTCGTTAGGAGTTAGCAGGCCAGGAACCTCTTTTCCTTCTCCCAGACCCAGGCCCCCAAAGCACACCTTTGGGACCAGGGTAGGGAGGGTGTTTCTCTCCCTTCTGGAGCCCGCTGATAAGCTCCCTGCTCCAGAGTGACAAGCAAAGACCTGACTTAGTCATCTTTCCCCACTGCTGAGCCTGATGCAGGAGGTTGCGTTGTCATGGCAGAGAAGGCCTACAGCCCCATCCCCACTCCACCCAGCAATGGACCCGCTGCGCGAGTTAGTGCTCCTACAATGGTAGATGCACGTTGTCCTTCCTCTCCCCATTGCTTGCATGCAAACTGTCTGCATCCTGTGCACTGGGAACTAAGGAGGGGAACGGGTTTCTTCATCCTCTTCCCCTGGGGTACTGACAGTACCCAGAGCCAGCGGCACAGTGTTTGGCCAGAAGTAGCAGAACTGAGTGGGGCCATCCTCATCTATTTAGAGATTGCTCTTGGAAGGGTTTGCTTGAAAGACAGTCCCCACCATTCCCCAAATGGAAGCTGCTCTGAGGCTGGTGTGATCATACCAACCAATGAACTGCAGCTGTGTTTATAGAGAAGAGCCCAGCGTACTTCTCAAATTTGCCTGATTTACCCAGAATGAGAAGTGGGTAAAATATTTCCAGTGGAATATTAAGCCATTCTTTTTCACCAAATATATTCACCAGGTTTGTTCGACATGGGTGCTTTTTCTCTAGTGAAAAAGAGCCCACTTCAGAGCAAAACCAGGCCCATTTCAAGCCAGATCTTCAGTCACTGACCTCTGGTTTTTGAGGCACAAATAATTGTGTGCACAGTTTTGCACTGGCAATTATTTGCACCCCAAAAAATATAGACCCAGTTAAGGCTTGGGTGAAAATGTGGGCTTATACTTCAGTCTGGACATAATTTTTTGATGGCTTGAAACACCTTCAGCAATGGGTTTATTCCAAATAAATTCTGGTGTCTGACTTGCATGAACGTATACATTTCCAGGGTATAACTGACCGTTGTATGACACTAAATGTGTAGTCAAAGTAAAGCTGAATTGTTTTTACCTATCACAATCAAGTTGCTTAGAATCAAATGTGGCTTAGAAGTGAATCTATAATGTTAGTGGCATTGCAAGGAAACTGCTATTAACAGGAGGAAAATGTAAGTAGTAACTCTGTGGGATTTTTTTCTTCATTGAAACTGTAATTAATGTGCATCCTATGTACTAAAGTGCAGGGAAAAATACAATCCTTGCAGCAGTTAAAATGCATCTCATTAGCACTGAAACGACTGTATCGTCAAAATACATTATCTTCAGCTAAAACAAAATGTGTAATTGAATTCCCATCAAAGCATAGTTCATCTAAATCAAATCAGACTGTGCTCATACTGCAGTTCATTTGAGCTGTGGATGAAAATTAGGATTAATTAAAATACCTGCTAGTAATTTGAGTGAGTGCATAGGCAGCTTTTGAGTCAGAGGGGGCGGTGGTCGTGGGGCTTGGATTCAAAGCTGGTGCACATGGTTGCATGCACAGCTACAATATGGTAATTTCCATGGAACAGTATGATACATACTCTGGAGAAACATGGGTTCTGTGACATACCCCTTCTATGGAAACCTGTCTACAGTGAGTGACAGGTATGTGAACACAGAGCGTCTTGGGAGAGAAGGTTTCTCCTGGGAGCAAGTCATTGTCATGCTCTCCGCTCCCATTTGTCATAATATATCAATCTACCTACCTACCAAAAAGTATCCCTCCAGCCTAGTGTGATGTTACTCTAGCAGCATCTTTAATGGCAGAGTCACCTGCAAAGTCCTGTCCCGCTTGGACTTGCCCCAGCCTGCTGAGTGAGCCAAGCCACAGCCAGTGCCCTCGGGACCCCCGGTATGTCGTAGCCAACATCTCCACCTCACTGCTGGCCATGTGGGTTTGCCACAAAAGAATCTGGAATTCCCGTACAGACCAGACACCTCTCCACGGGGCAGGGAGGTGGGAGCTGGCTGTCCCCAGGAAGTAGAGAGGGACACTAGGCTCGCTGAGCTATGCCAGTCCCCATTCACTTTCAGGCAAGTAGTCCCTTAAGTTTGTTCTTCTTCCCAGCCCACTAGTGGCCAGCTGCCAAAGGGGGTCTCTGAAGGTGGCATCCCTGGGGTAGAGGCAGCCATGGCCATGGAGCTCCTGAGCTGAGAATGTAGAGATGTGAGATGGTGGGGCTTGGGGCTCCATTCATGGTATTAGCTTATCTGGGGGTGGCTAGCTCTGCTCTAGCCTACCGGCTTTCTCCTCTTCCTGACCCAATGCCTGGCCTCCCTTTGTGGGAGAACAGACACAGCATGCAGTGGCCAGGGGACTGGCTCAGCTAGACCGAGCAGAACTTGCTCGACAGACCCAACTGGAAAGAGAAGGACAGAGGTCCAAGGAGAAGGCATCTTCCCCCTGCTGCTGAACGCTGACGCCCTGCAGCAAACTCCCCTCCACAAACACAGAGACAGTTCTTCTGTCCCTGGCTGACACCAGGAAACGCCGAGCCAGGGGAACAATACTGGGAGCAGTGAGGAAAGTCAGGAGAAGTCACTGGTTTGGAGGATGGGGGAGTAAAGTCTGAAATAGATAAGACACCGTAGCAGTCAAAAGCACAAATGTACCCTCTAGAGGAACTGTAGCATGTTTCTAGGGTACAAGGTGCTTCACACAGCACTGCTTGGGATGGCAGGGCCATATTTTTCCTGCACTGTCTCTCAGGGACTGTCTTCACTGCAGAATTAACTCAGGCTCTTACTCGGATTCTGTCCCAACCCCCTCCCATTCACACACAAATCTTGCTTAGACCGGGTGCTGATCTCCTGGGCTAACTGCAGTGAAGACACACCCCTAGCGGGTGGGAGTGGCACTGAGAGGTGAGCCCCAAACCCCTCCCATGAGCGCTGGGGCCATGTGACCTGTGTCTGCAGTGGGGCCATGCTTGTCGTGAGGGCTCTGGGGTTGTGAGGCAGTGGGGCCATGTGGGCCGGGTGAGCTGTTGGAATCTTAAAAAGCTTCAGAATGATGTTCCTGCTTTAAACGTCTCCTTGGTGTGAGAGTGTAACCATATCGTTAATTAGACGGAAAGAGGGAAGCAAACTGCCAGCCTCGAAGAGGCTCGTAGGGGACAGAGAAGTGAGCTGGGAAAGGTCCATATGTGTTGAATAGGGAATGAGGCTTGTGGGTCACCTGGGTACCACTAGGGATTAAATCTAGGGCCTTGTTGTATTAATTTTGATGGGCTATGTGGCCTCAAAGAGTTAAAGGGGTTAATATGATCCTAAAACTGTCAACCATTAAACAGTGTTAAATGCGGTTTGGGGTGTGGCCTGCAGGGACTTCACCCTGCTTAGGACCAGGGCAAGACTCCATTAAGTATCTTTCTTAACCTTTCATTAAAGATACAGAAAAGAAGGGAAAGCAGATGAAGCCTTGTTCCCTTTCCCTTTAGCTGGAGAGAGTGTTTAGAAAGAAAGCCCCTTGCCTGACAGCCTCTTAGATAACTGCCCTTTTGGGGGAAACGCGAAGATGTTAGCTGAGATAGGCTGCAGCTGTTGTTACTGCTGTTGTAAATAAAGTCCCAGCCCATTCCTAGGAAACAAAAGAAGAAAGCACACACTAGAGAGGAGAGAAAGGAACAGCAAAGGGACAAATGCAGCTTTTGTCTCTGTTATTGACTCTCACGTGCAGCCGCACTGGAAAAACACAGGCCCAGCACACAGTCTTATCAACCCCTCAGAGACCCGGCAAACATGGACCAGCATGGGGCTGTTTAGCGCATTGCTTTTTGTTGCCTCTCGGGTCACAGGCTCACAGCAGTGTTGCAAAACAGACAGTCTGGGCTAGATAACCCGGACTCTTATTAGACAGAAGGAAAAATGAGAGGGGTAGGAAAGAGAAGAAATAAGATGGAAAGGAGAAGGACACGTGGTGGTTGGGATTTAGCCAGAGTTGGTGAAGGTGGGGATGCCATCTGGGTCCCTCTCTCTAGGCCAATCTGGTCAGGCCATTTCTCAGGATCGGGACAACAAAGGCCCACAGACTCATGGTAGATCCCAGCAGGAGATGGTGTGGATGGACGCCACAATGATGAAGCTCGCTCCTTCCTGTTCTCTCGTCTTTCAGTCAGCCAACATCGCGGTAGCCAGCTTTTCCCCAGGTGTCTCTTTTTGAGGACCCAAATAGGAGTGATGGTGGAACAGCCCATCCTCTCATTGTTTTGTCCAATTAGGTCTAATTTCCAACACGCCAGTTTTGGTTCATTGATTTCCAGTTCCACACTTCTCTTGTTTATCAGGCACAATCTTAACACAGTCCTTGAGTTATATCAAGAGCAGAGGCGCCGACTCCATGGTGCTCTGGGGCTAGAGCACCCACGGAAAAAGAATGGTGGGTGCTGAGCACCCACCGACAGCCCCCCTGTCAGTTCCTCCCCTCCACCCAGCGCCTCGCGCCCACTGTGATCAGCTCTTCCGCAGCATGCAGGAGGCGCTGGGGGTAGAGAGGGAGAAGCGAGGGTGGGGCATGCTCAGGGAAGGGGGCGGGGAGGGGGCAGTGCAGGAGTAAAAAGAGGCAGGGCAGGGTGAGGCCTTGGGGGAAGGGGTGGAATGGGGGCAGGGCCTGGGGCAGAGCCAGGGGCAGAGCACCCCCTGGCTCATTAAAAAGTCGGCATCTCTGATCAGGAGTCCCTTTTGTTTGGACTAATCCAGGCTGTCTCTCTCCCTTTTGCACCCTTTCCCAGTAACGTTTGTTGTTATGGGTTCTTGTGACAAGTCATAAACTTTCATTCACTTTTTACAGTGGAGCTTGCAATTAGGGTCAATGCGTAGGTCCAATTATCACAACAGCCTCCAGAGCTGAAGCATGAGCCTCTGCAACTTGAGCTAAAGAACTAAGGCCCAGATCCTCAACTGAAATGTATCTCGGCTCCTAACTCCCACTGATTTCAATAGAAGTTAGACCCCTAAGTATCTTTGAGGACCTGGGCCTAAGTCCCCTTGGTGGAAGCAGTTAGCAGAATCATACTGGCTTTAGACTGGCCAGTAGCAGAGCATTCCTAACACTCACTGAGCAATGGGTTACCTTGGGAAAAGGCCCCACTGTAGAGGATCTCATGTCTGTGAGATCTCAGAATGGAGATGGAACAAGAGTCTTTCTGTTCTGAGAGGGCACCTTACAGTGGGACAGTGTAGCTGGCCTGAGGAGCAAAAAGAGCTTGGGTTCTCTCACCTGGTACACAGCAGAGGACAGGACCAAGTTGTAGGTCCCTGTGTGTGGGGTGGAAGGTCAGCAAATTGTCAAGGAAACTGGAGAGTGGTCTAGTGGCGAAAGTGCTGGAGGGAGAACTTGGGACATTGACCCTGGGATTTACCCTCGAGGGGAGCAGGCATCAGCTCCAAATCACAGGACAGTGATGCAGGCTGCTCAACCTTTTGCAGGAATGACCCACTCATCGATGCCTTATTTGGGGCAATTTTACACTCCACCAGCCTCGCTGTTGCGTGCCTTGAAGCACTAGCCCTTTCCCTCGCATCCAGCAGGGAGGCCACAGCCCCACATTATTAAATGGTGATTAGACGAGGAGCGGCCATCCACCCCTGACGCCCACGAGAGAGGGTTTCATTAAGCTGACAGGCAGCCTTCACCATGCACTGAAACACTGTCTTAATTGGGGATGTACTGCAGTGACCGAGGGGGAATGATACACCAGGTGAAGACTGAGACGAGGGGAGAGTTTCTACCTTCTCGCTGCAGCTACTGAATAAATCAAATCAGAGCAAGACATGGAGAGCGAGACAGATTAGATAGAACAGAGACAGACATGTACAAGGTCTACATCAGCCTCTGGCCTTTCATATTTGTTCTTTATTTACCTACAGTCGTCTCTGAGCAAAAGCCTTCCCTAGAGAAGGGAATCTGAGCCCAGCCACAGCACACAGATCCAGGGGATGGGCTGTGGTAGGCGCCAAGGCTGCAGTGTCTCTGCTCTGCAAGGGAAGGGAATAGCTAAAATGTCTGCTAGGGGCTGGATCTGTGTGCCCCTACCTAGGGAAAAGGATTCTCAAGGAGGCGTTTCCACCTCCAACAGGAACCAAGTGCAGAGCTACACAAAAACTGCCAAAAAAAAATGACAGTCTGAAGACATAAGGCATGATGTAAGGGCCTGGCATATGACCTAAGGCCCAAACTAAAGTCAGGCCCTGCCCTGTTACAAAGCAGATGCTTGCTTGCAGGTTCACTGTCCAATACATGGACTTGACAAGAACAGGGCTGGTGTTGCAAAAACACAAGCACTCCTAGGGACTAAGTATTCAGGTAAACACATTCCAGAAGCGTGGTACCAGAACACCCCAATACAAGGTTATGGTGTAGACACATTCCCCGAATATGATACAAGGACGTACTGACCCCTTGTAAAGATAAGGTCAGGATGACAGGAGGATGGACAGAGATGTCTTGATCGAACCAACATAAGCAAGGTAAAGGGTGGTAATTAACCACCTCAGAGGGGCAATCTGTAACTTGTTGGTGTCAGTGTACAAAAAATGGGTCACAGAAGGGGTGTCTTTGTCCAGCCGATGGGGGAATGGAAAGTCCCACCATTCACTGAGCTGAGTCCATTGTCACAGGCATACATGTCCTGGTGTAACTGTAGACACTGATCTCGGGAGCCAGTACCGTGCTGTGTCGGCAATAAACATGGCTGGGCTCCTTCACTACTGAACAGAGTCTGTGGTCTTTTGGGCAGTGTGATCAGGGTCTGCTGGGCCAGCTATCTGCACACAGAGAACACACACACACAGCCGACAACTGACGACAGTGATGAAATTTTGCAAAGCTCAGGAAAGTGCGACTCCGGGTTGGGGCAATGATTCTGGTCAGTTCGTATTTCATCAGAACTATTTTACTCATCACGTACGTGGGGGGGGGGGGATATGTGCACATAAATACATGCACAAAGTTTTTCCACCAAAAGCGAAGCTCACAATTCAAATACCCTGTTTGTTCCCAAACCTCTCCCACCTGCCCACCCCCAAAAAGACAACCCACCCCAAGCAGAGTTTGACCCTGTGAAGAGAGAAGTGTCAGAGCCTCCATGACATTCACTGGGGACTTTGCTATTGAGCTCACATGGAAATTGCTCTGATATTTTGCTGATAGATGGAGTATAAACCCCTAAGGTCGATAGACAGTATATGCATGTGCATTTAAACTGTCACACTGCAGCTCCATGTATGATGACAGCCTGCTTTCTGATATATTTCTATGGATGGTTACCAAAATACTGGACAGGAATGTACTGGGTGTGAGTCATGCACTTAAATCAATCAGGTGTGTCTCCACGGAAGTCAGTTGCACCAATGAAAGTAAAACATTTGTTTAAGGCTAGATTGTGTTCTCTAGACACAGCTCGGAGCCAGGGTTAGTGTACAAACTGCCCAGCCCCTGGAGCAGCCCTGGGAGGAACTGGGCCCCAGAGACAGCCCCTGAATCACAATTCCTCTCTTGCTTCCTTCTTGCTCCAGAGGGAGTAGTTTGCTTGTGGCCTCCACCAGCATTCAACGATGACGTCCCTGCACGGGTTCAGCTGTGCTGGACAGCAAGCAGGGGGAGAGGTTACCAAGGCTTTGTCCCTTTCCCATCCTGCCTCGCCCATGAAAAAGCAGGCACACCTAGGCACTCAGACCGGAGGCCCAGGTAGTACGTGTAAGGGGTTCCTAACTGCCCTCCATAGGTGAGTAGCCCAGGTTGAATTCTACCCCGGAGTGAGGAAGTAATTGATAAAGGTTACCTCACCCAATCAAGGTCAAATGTCCAGTGGCTAAGGGTACAGCTGCACTGTAATTAGCCACCTGCAGCTGGCCCCTGCCAGCTGACTCGGCTAAGGGGCTGCTTAATTGTGATATAGATGTTCAGGCTTGGGCTGCAGCCCGAGCTCTGGGACCCTCCGCTCTCACAGGATCCTAGAGCCCAGGCTCCAGCCCAAGTTCAAACGTCTAAACCACAATTAAACAGCCCCGTAGCCCGAGCTCTGTAAAGCCAAGTCCGCTGGCGTGAGCCAGCTTCGGGCGTCTAATTGCAGTATAGACATACCCTGAATGATCCCTGTGAACAGTCTTACAGGTTCAAACATTGATCCCACAATTCCCAGTAACCAGCAAATCAGTAAGCCCCCGAGTCTGCTGGTATCCAGCTTACAAACAGTGGAGAGGGCTCCTTGACCAGCTCCTGTAAGGCTGTGTCATGGCAGCAGTGGCTGGAGGAGAAGGTGGGCAGGGAGGCACGCTGGTGTAAGGGAAGCGTGAGGCCACTGCGCCCACTGGGACTGGAAAAGATTCAAAGGTTAACTTGCTGGATTTCTTTTAACTGTGCCAATAGCAATATATCTCCCTGTCCACACGCACTCTTCACTCCTTACGGAGGAGCCTGATACATTAGGCACGAGCTGTATATGGCAGATAAGCTGCTACAAAGCTTCCAAAGAACAGGGGCTTACTGAAGAGGAGTGGAAATTGCGGATCTGTGCTTGAGGTGGTTATACAGCCCATGGAGCGGCAGACAGACGGGCAAAGCGCTGCTAAGGGGCACAGTGAACAGAATGCCAAACCCTCTGAAAATACAGGCCTCTACCACGGGAGCTGAAGGAGGACCTGGTTTAATAACCAGTAGTACTGAGGTGTTAGCCCGCTGATTCCAGTGGCACCACTGCAGATTTACACTGGAGTAAGTAGAAAGAAAATCAGGCCCAGAGCCTTCAGCCATTAACTGGAGACACAAGCAGCGTGTGGCAGCTCAGAGCCCATCTCGTGGAGGGCCACGGTGCATGCACAACAGAACACTGCCAAGTCTTACACAAATATTTGCAGGCAACTTCATACTCTGTGGGCCAGGTTTTCTAAAGAGCTCCGGACCAGACTTGCCCACCACCCTCACCTGGGGCCCAATTTGCAAAAGTGCTTAGCATCCAAGGTGCCCCCAGTGGGCTGAGCTCTTCTGAAAGTTTGACCATTTAAAAAAAAGTGAAATAAATCTCTGAGGGGTACCACCCCTGCTCCCTTGTCCAGGGAGCTAAAGATGGTCCAGTGGGTAGAGCAATAGTCTAGCAGTTGGGAGACCTAGATTCAATTTCTTGTTCCCCCAGATTGCCTGTGTGACCTTGGGCAAGTCCCTTAGCCTCTCTGGGAAGTCTACACTGCAATTAGACACCCATGGCTGACCCACGCCAGCTGACTCTGGCTTGGGCTGTTTCACTGTAGACTTCCGGGCTCAGGCTGGACCCTGTGAGGTGGGGGTGGCAGCCCAAGCCCGGAAAGCCTACACTGCAGTGAAACAGCCCCAAAGACCGAGCCCCATGAGCTGAATCAGCTGGCACAGGCCAGCTACGGGTTTTTAATTGCAGAATAGACGTATCCTCTGTGCCTCTGTTTCCCATCTGTAAAATGGGGATACTAGCACTGCCCTGCTGTTGTGAGGAAAAATACAATAAAGGGCACAAAGTGCTTTGATATCAGCTGTTAATACTATATATGTTTTATTATTCTATATTTTTCCTCCTATCTCCCCAGCAGGCTCCTGGGGCATGACCCCACCTACTTCCAGACAGAATTGTGAAGTGCAGTTGCAAACTCCTAGCATCGCAATCACCCAGTCTGTGTGCACAGAAAACTTAGAGGCTGTGACTGAAAATGTGGTTGCGTTAATTATCAAAAGCAGATCTGACATTACATCCCCTGCTCTCCATAGCCACAGACTGGGAGCAAAATGTGGTGAGACTCAAGAAATCCCACCCCGTTCTGGGATACAATATACCTTTGCCCTGTGATGTTTTTAATTGTAATCTTTCAGTATACAATAAACACAAGCACTAGAGAGACGGCAGTTCAGCTGAGCCTGGAAGCGGGTTCCATTGAGCCTGGTTCAGTTGAGCCTGGAAGCAGAGGGTTCTGGGTTAACTGTCCCAATGGCAAACTGTTTCTCCCTGATTCAGACAAGCCACAACAGCTTAAGGCGAGTGAAGAGATTTCAGGAGCATTCAACCTTTCCAGGTATTCAGGCCTGGTTCACACCTATGCCGCTACTTTCACTTCTGTGAGGTAGGTAGAAATTGCTACAAATCAGCCTGGTGGCATTTTACACCCAGGTATAAATTACAACATGTGCAGGGCATTGGAGAGTCAGGCCCATTCGCATGGGCATGTGGCCACTAAAGCTCCTAATAAGGCTGTGTGTAAACACACAAATTGGATTTGCAAGTGGTATACAATAAGAGCCTGTCTACATATGGAATTATTCCAAAATAACTCCATGTGTGGCCATGTTAATGCAGAATAAGCGTATCTTTTTCTGGGTATCTTAATGCACTTTCAAAAGACTCGTCTAAACTTGGAAGTTAATTTGGATTGAGGTAAAGTGTGATAGCTATTCTAGAATAATTCCAAGTATAGACAAACTCAACGTGGATTAAACAAACTTGGAAAAAGGCATTTGTTTTCCAGAATAAGAGACACATGAAGTTATTCTGGAGTAGACATTCTGTTTTAAATTCGCACCCTACTTTATTCGGAATAACTTTCACGTGTAAGTCATGCCCTAAATCAAGCGTGGGCCACTGTGTATGCTTAACTTTGAAAAGGTTCAGGCTGCAGCGTATGAGTAGGCACTGAATGAACTCAGGGTCACCTAGGAGGTAGGAGCCTGTGATGATGATGTCATTGTGAAGATGTCTGGAGAAGCCAAGTTAGAAAACACAGTAATCACCTTACCAGCATAAGCTTTGCTGGTGAAAGCCCAAACTTTTGAAAAATACAGCCCCTCCCTTTCAGGGAAATGAAACCAGTCTCCACCCCCATACCCCCCTGGAGCTTCACCCAGTGTTGTTAAAGGTCTGTCAGTTGTAATGCATCCCTCTTCTGCCCCCCACAACCAGTCCTTCACACACACTTTAGGGAAGACAGGTGTAGATCTTCACAATAGGACCCTTCCTCTCCTTTCTCACATGCCTTGGTGAGCAGTGAAATAATTAAATATATTGGCATTTGAAGGATAATCGTGTCTTCGCTACGAACAAAAAGTTGTGCTCTTAACTCAACTTCACAAGGATTTTATCGTGCATTGGTTACGTCAAAGTGGTTGATAGTTTTCACATGAGTTAGCAGGTCAAGTTAAAGACTTCAACTTTTTCGTGGAGGCAGCAAATGCCTCTAAAGAAAATTTGCCAACCCTTTAAATGAAGGTAACATTTAACTGCGTGAATACTTCAGTAATAATTGATACACAGTTCATCACGATTGCTTTTTAATTATCCTAGGCTGTGTTGCAACATGTTGCAGCGACATGTATAAATCATTTTATGTGCTGTAGTGTGTAAATGCTCCGTAAAAGGTGCGAATACATTGGCTAATAAATATTGTACCACCATATGTATGGGGCTCTCCAGCTCATCCTATAACCATGCATTAGTCCCAGGGCATTTCTTTAATGGATTAATTATTATTAACGTTTATAGAAATATTGAAAGTGTTTCCAAAGATGCTAGGGAGAAATATGGGGTAGATAGGGAAATTTCAAATGTAATAAGTAGTAAGGGATGAAGTTTCAGAAGGTCTGAGACTCAGAATCTATCTAATCTATCGATCTATGGCTCCTTTCACCACAGAATCCTAGCACTTGAACAAACAAAGGTCTGGAAGCAATGACCAAAATAATTGCAGTTTACACTGTCATAATTTACCTCTCCTTTCTGCACCCACAGTTGCATTGTGGACCCTATCCTGACTTCTGGCCCCTCTCCCTAGCTGAGATGAGCCTGCAATAAGGCAGTGAAAGGAGCAACTGCTCAGCTTTGTTTGTGCAATTCAACTGCAGGTGCAGAAAAGTGTATTCAGGTGTTGCAGACTCAAACTGCACCCACAGAGGTAGTCTGGTCTTCTGAAAACGTACCCCTAGATGTTGAATTCAATAAATACAGGGACTGTGTCACGAAATATCACACTCAGCAAAGGAACCCCAGAAAGATATCAAGCAATCTAGTAAAACAACTCCTGCAGACATAGACATTGTAGAGAGAAAGTGGGTAAAGCCTCCTGTACAGTGTGCCCTAAATGTAAACGCACAAGGAAATGCTCTGGGGCAGAAGCCTATGAGGTGTAGGAGCTGTTCAGACTAGAGACATGAATCTAGTGCAGAGAATATAGAGGGAGCCAATTTTTCTGATCATCACTCGTTCTGTCATTCAGTTCTAAGAATATTAAGCTCCTTGGGTTGGTCTTTGTGTTGGGTGTTTCTCCAGCACACGGCCCAGGATGGTCTTGGTCCATGCCTGTATCTTCTAGGTGCAGTCATGCAGTATCAATGATAATAATGAATAACAATCTCTGACTCTTCAAAAGCCAGCTCTCCTGTGTGCTTGTTGTCTGATGCCCCACTTACGCGATCAGTGGAGTTTCCAGGTTGTGAGGAGCAAAGTGGCAGTGATCTGTTCACTGAGATCTTTGCAAAAACAAGAGAGGATTTCACACCTTTTTAAGTGCCACTTTGTTGCAGGTCTGGAATTTTACAGCCGGGGATTTTGCCAGTTAGAACTAGAATTACTTTGGCTCACCTAGACTGCCTAACAGGACTTGAACTGGCCAGCTAAAACAGAGATTGTGCTTTGGTGCGTGTGGCATTCACCATCTCCTGGATTGGTACACAGGGATCGGTGAGAGGTATATAGGCCATGCTGAGCCTGACACCAGGATTCCACTGTAAAGAAAACAAAGGTACAGAAAAGGGCTTCAGCGTCAAATGCTACATTCACCCTATGGTAAAATCGGATCAACTATGAGGCCTCTCTGGGGGCTACACAGACAGGGGAGCGGGTGGGGGGGAGGGTTCCATAGCAAGCCCATAAGCGTTTCCATGCAGAGATAGACCAGTGACCCATCTAACTGAGTATCCTGACTCTCACAGCGGCCTGTACCCCAGAGGGAGGCTATATGGCCAGGTGTTGCCCACATGATAGACCCTATCTGGGCAACAGGAAACTCCAAGTTTGTACTTGCTGAGCTTCCTTCACACTCTTGGGGGGTTGGGGTTTGCCCCCTCTTGGAAGTAGCAGGGGTTTAGACCCCCCAAAACAGCCAATCCCGTGTGATCCACGGAGGCCAGAGTCAAACACGCTGCCTCCAGGCCCTTGGCAGTAGGAGCCATGTGTCCGTGGACCCACTCCCCCGTGAGCTGATCCCCCTGAAGGCCTGAGGGTCTGCAAGCAGGTGCCTAATGCTGCGGATCATAACCGTCCTCCCCAGCTGCAGATCCCAAGTGTAGTATATAGAAAACTGTGCTAAAATTGCAGGCTGCCCCTTTACATTTCCAGGGCTTTCCTGGTTCTGCTTGCAGGCGAGGGGGCTCCATAGGGAAGCATGTGAGCTGTGCCCAGCAGCAGTCAGTCTGCAGACAGACAGCCTAGAAGGTGGGTGAGTTGCGCCTCTCTCTTTTTAGAGCTCAAATTGCTTTGTCTCTCTCTGTGTCGGGGTTCCTGTGTGGTCTCATTCTGGGTGCTACAAAATAAAACAGTGGGACGCTGCAGGCTTCCAGCAGGAGTATTTATGGTTCTATCGTGTGTGAGTGTTTGTGTGTGCGTGCACATGCATGTGCCATGAACATAACACCAAGCCCCACAGAGAAGGAGGTGAGGAAGGTTGCCTGCCATACAGGAGCCACTGTCCTCCCGTAACCCCCAAGCAAGTATCTGCTGGGAATTTGCCCCCTGTGCCCTTGGAGGGGCAGGGGATGCTAGCCTCCTAACACACTAATGACTTTGGCCCAGCCTCCCTGCCAAACTCCTGGCCGGTTTGCTTAGTTCTTGCTTCCTCCTGCCATGCAGCCGCCCCGGAAAGCCAGTCACATGCCGCTATTTCTATAATTAAAATCCAACTATTCAGATCTGATGAGAAAACAATTTAATTAAGTAAATTAAAATTTTATTGGGATTTGAATTTTAAATACTGAGGACCCTCGCTAGAACGCGTGTCTATATAGCGCGAATTCGCATATAACGCGGTCGCGGCCATGGATCTCAAATTTAATTACTTTAATTGCAATTCATTTTAACGTGGTCCCCACGTTAACGCAGTACCGCGCATGGATCTCAAATCCCGCGTTCTAGCAAGGGTCCGGTGTACAAGTTAATCTGAAAGCACTGAAAGGAGCCGTCTGGTACCATCAGGGTTCATTTCTCTCAACGGGGGAAGGGGTATGGAAAGGACGCCACTTGGGATGCAGGTGCTCGCTGTTGGGTGGCCTGGGTGAAACGAGAGGGAGGTGTGGGTCCACTCTCAGTAGAGGCCACCTCCTAAGCCAGGCCAGACGCAGCACTGTCAGGGCCCCTTGCTGCCAGACTCAGCAGAGAGGCAAAGGAATTTGCTGACAGTTCCCATTCTAGCCCTGGTGGTGGCCCTGCCAGCATAGGTGCTGACTCTGTGGGTGCTCTGGGGCTGGAGCACCCATAGAAAAAAACACTGTGTGCTCAGCTGTTCAGTGGCATGCAGGAGGCGCTGGGGAAGAATGGGAGGAGAGGGGCAGGAAGAGGTGGGGGGAGGGTGCGCTCAGGGGAGGGAGGTGGAGCAGGGCAGGAAAAGGTGGGGCAAGGGTGGGGGTTTG
Organism: Natator depressus; assembly: GCF_965152275.1. Classification (NCBI taxonomy): domain Eukaryota; kingdom Metazoa; phylum Chordata; order Testudines; family Cheloniidae; genus Natator; species Natator depressus. Next base: position 27,663,475 of record NC_134246.1, read on the forward strand.
GCGAAAGGGGTGGAGTGGGGGCAAGGCCTGGGGTGGAGCGGGAGTCGAGCATCCCCGGGGAACTCAGAAAGTCGATGCCTCTGCCTGCCCGGACATTGGCACTGCATGACGGGGGAAGCATGCCCACACTGTATCTAGGCACGTCTCTGGGGGGAGCACAAAGAGGCTGATTGCTCACCCACCAATCAGGCGTGTTATCGTTGACATCAAGGGAGTTATGCCAGTGGAAATCTGGGGGAGGTCAGGTCAGAGTCAAGCCCTTAGTCCCTGGGGCTGTTGGACCAGCCTCTTTCAACAAGTGCTGAATTCACTGCAGCTTTGGCAGAAGGTGATCCTGGGCCCAATCGGGCTGGTGTCCTCAACTCCCCTTGATTTTGGGACATCTCTTGGAGGTGTTTATCATTGGCAGGGGAGCTGGGGTGCGTGGTTTGGGGGCTGGGTGTGCATGAGCCCCTCCATGGCAATCATTCTGTTGGAAGAGCAAAACGGCAAAACACAAAATTTCTATTAAGTACATGGAATGCTTGGGGGACAACTTTTTGTTTCATAAAGTAGTGGAAGTAACCAGGGCGACAGCCTTTTAGACTAGATTCTGACCCACAGGGAGGAATGGGTTGCGAATCTGAAGGTGGAAGGCAATTTGGGTGAAAGTGATCATGAAATGATAGATTGCATGATTCTAAGGAAAGCAAGAAGTGACAGCAGCTGAATAAGAACAATGGACTTCAAAAAAGCAGACTTTAACAAACTCAGAGAACAGGTAGGTAAGATCCCATAGGAAGAAAATATACAGGCTAAAGGAGTTCAGGTGCTGGCTGTTTCTCAAGGAGACAATATTAAAGGCACAACTGCAAACTATCTCGACATGAAGAAAAGATCGAAAGAATAGTAAGAGGTCAATGTGGCTCCATTAGGAGCTATTTAATGACCTGGAAATCAAAAAGGAATCCTAGAAAAAGTGGAAAAATAGATGAATTGCTAAGGAGGCGTACAAAAGAACAGCACAAGCATGTAGGGACAAAATCAGAAAGGCTAAAGCACACAGTGAGTTACACCTAGCAAGGGAGATAAAAGGTAATAGGTTGAGGTTCTTGAAATATGTTAGGAACAAGAGAAAGACAAAGAAAAGTACTTCATTAAGAAGGAAAAATCAAATGCACAAAATGGGAAATAACTGGCTAAGTGGTCATACTGCTGAAAAGGATCTAGGAGCTGAGGTGGATCACAAATTGAGTATGAGTTAAGTGTGACGAAGTTGCTAAAAAGGCTAATATTCTGGGGTATATTAAAAGGAGTGTTGTATGTAAGACACGGGAGGTAATTGTCCTGCTCTACTTGGCTCTGGTGAGGCCTCAGCTGGAGTTCTGTATCCAATTCTGGGCCCACACTTTAGGAAAGATGTGGACAAGCTGGAGAGAGTCCAGAGGAGAGCAACAAAACTGATAAAAGGTTTAGAAAACCTGACCTCTGAGGAAAAGTTAAAAAACCCTGTGCCTGTTTAGTCTTGAGAAAAGAAAACGGAGGGGGGTCTTGATAAGAGTCTTCAAATACATTATGGGCCATTATAAAGAGGACTGTGATCGATTGTTCTCTGTGTCCACTGAAGGTAGGACGAGAAGTAACAGGTTTAATCTGCAGCAAGGGAGAATTAAGTTAGATATTAGGAAAAACTTTCTAACTCTAAGGGCAGTTAAACTCTGGAATAGGCTTCCGAGGGAGGTTGTGGAATCCCCATCACTGGAGGTTTTAAGACCAGGTTGGACAAATACCTATTCGGGATGCTCTAGGTTTACTTGGTCCTGCCTCAGCACAGAGGCCTGATAACTTCTCAAGCTCCATTCCTGACATTTCTATGATTTTTATGATTCCTACCCATGTCTGAGGGCAGGTGCAAAATGTGACGTGTATGAGGATAAGGTACAAAGTGACAATTGGGACAGGGAGTGCACGGGAACGTGACCCTGCACCGATGGGCGGCTGATGTACAGCTGCCAAGCAACTGCAGTGCAGAACAAGAGGAAGGCTGAGGAGGGAAGCATGTAGCTGAGTTCACCATTCACATGGTGAGGATGCCATTTAAGACCATGGATCCACAGACAAACCTATTCTCTGGCCATACCCTGCTCTGTTCATGGGGCAGCAGTTTGATCCATAGCATGGCATGAGTGGGCCAGTGTGAGGATGCCAACCACAGCAACCCCTGTCTCACCTTTGGAAAGTTATCACCTTGGGGGAGGCTGGAGAAGGAATGAAGCTGTCTATGGGCCAAGTTGTAAGAAGTTAGCAAAGCCTGAATATACACCCACAGAATGCTCCCGAGTGTGTGGCTAATGGGAGGGCAGAGAGCAAATATGCTTCTGCTCTCATTGGAACTCACTCTTCCAAGCATGGGAAAGAACCTGCCTCCAAATTACATCTATTAGTGAAATCCTTTCCATTCACAAGGAGTAACAGCCCAGATCCCCAAAGGGATTTAGGCACCTAGCTCCCATTGATTTCAGTGGAAGTTGGGTGCTTAAATCCCTTTGAGGATCTGGACCAACCACCCGGGACTTCCAGACTGAATTATTCTTATTCTAGATTAAGCATGGGAAGGCGTCGGAGAAAGAACAAAAGCAAAGTCTCCCAGAGAGAGCACAGAGTATGTGTCTCTTCTGTGAGAGCCTGCAGCAGCTTTGAGAACAAAATGGCCGCTGGCCCAGCACACAAGCAGAGTTATTGGAAAGTTGATGGTGAAGTACACAGGAAGAAAAAGGCTTTGTTAGCGACATACTCCACAACTGGGCCAACTGTTGGTTTAAAATAAGTGGTTCAGAAGAGAAGCCCTCATACTGAAGGCCTGATCCCTTTAATAAAACCCAACCTATGAACATTCTTAAGCAGGAGACAGTAATGTATCTTACAGAGGGGATAGTCTTGACATATTCATACCAGCTACTCAAAATAAAATGAATCCCTTGTTTGTGTCAGGTTCTCCGCACTGCATTTAAACGTGGATTTTGTGTGGACAGTTTGATACCTGGAACAATGCGCCACTGCGTAACTACAGATGTCCAGTCCCAGAATGGATCCTTCTGCGGGTGGCAAGGTGTTTGGGGTACAGTCCGTTATGAAGGCTGGCTGGCCATGATGCAAGCCACTTCCTCTGTGATTGTAAAGACTGGATGGGAGGTCAGGTGACTCTGCAACTTGGTGAAAAAAAAAAAATATTCAAGAGTATGGGGGCGGGGGAGACACCCATGGAATGGAGGCAAACCTCATGTATTTCCAGAGTGAACTTCAGAGGAGCATGTGCACATCTCCAAAACATAGCCAGAACTCCTGCTGGAGGAACTGGCTGCAGATCTCATTGGTTTGGCTGGGCTTTCAGTCACACAAACCCTGTAAGAACAGCTCCCCTCCTGCTGTATCCCTACATGCTGTATCCCTGCTTTCAGACTGGACTGACAGAGAGACTGTAAAACAGCACCCAGCCCAGGGCCGCAAGAGCTGGACTATGGGGACAAGAAGGGATATTATGAAGAAAGAAGGGAAAGGAAGGGGTTGGGGCAGGGTCAGACAGTGGAGGAGGAGGAGGAGAGGTGGAGCCTTTGGGATCAGAGAGAGGAAGAGGAAGATAGGTGATGTGGGGAGCGGAGCTGGTAGGGTCAGACAGCAGGTGGGAAGGGGAGGGGGAACCTTTAGGGACAGAGAGTAGTTCTCTCTTTTTTTGCATGCCCCTCACACAGACCATCCTGTTGGCTCTCACCAACTGTTGTTTAATTAGCCTCCAGTCTGCCCTAAGGGGAAGCCCCTGAGTTTCCAGGCACTGATAATTGGCACCTCTGAGCCTTTTCACCTCTGGAATCCTACTGAAATTTAATAATGGGTCGAATTAAACTCCCCATCAGTGGCATGTCCATAGGGAAAGTGCTGCTGGCTCTACTCCCGGGCAGGCACAGACCACTGCAGTTCTCGCCCAGCACGCCCGAGGCATCTGTGCACAGATCAGCCCTCTCCGTGCTTCTCCTTTTTCCATTGCTTTCTAGAGACGGGCATTCAGAGGCAAATTCAGGCCTAGAATCGAAACTGGAATTCTGTGTGTGAGGAATTTCTCACTCCTTTGTATCGGACCTGCTCCGTTCGCCTCAGGAAATTACCTGGCTAGCAGTAATGTAGAACACTCTCCAGCAGATAACTGATTGCTCAGTCACTTCCAGGCGAGGGGTATCATTTTCAAATGTACCTAAATGACTTAGAAGCCTGAGTCCCATTTTCAAAAAGGATTTAGGCACTTGAGAGTCCCATTGATTTTCACTGAAGTGCCTCAGTGATTTAAGCCAAGACCCTCAAAGATATCTCTGAAGTGCTCTGCTCCCGGCAGCCCGCCCTGGAACCCGTGGGCAGATTTTCACAAGATCTTAGCACACAACCAGCACTCTGTGTGTTCAGCATTTTCAAAAATCTGGCCCTGTCAATTCCTGGCACTGTTGCTTAAACCCACTTAGTACATTAAACACTTATCACTTGCTCGTTAATCTTTATAGACAACCAACAAACATGATTTTGCTTCACATAAACTCCATCCAGTGATGGGCAAAGTAAATATCTCGCTTAATGAGGGCTCTCATTAAACTCTCCATTTATTACATTTGTGTATCAAGTCTGGCAAAAAAACCAAACAGATGAGGCAGAAGAGGATCTTGGAACATAAAAACCGAAGTGAAGGATTGTGAGGCTGTTCTGATACTGTGCACAGCTCACCTTCTGCACCTCAGGGAACGGCAGGGGAAAGGTCATGCTATAAACTTAAAAGCCCAAACCCTGGAAATGGGCTGTGTGCAGAGGTGACCAGCAGGAGATGACGTGATGTATTGAAAACAGTTAGAACTGTAAACTATCATTTTACACTGCAAGGGCCATTGCCTGGTCCTTCTTGCAGGCTAGAGTCCTAACAACTAGGGTGGCCACTAACGCATCCCCAAAATACTGGACATTCTGGTACATTGGAAATGGCATGGGCCTGCTCCCACTTCTGCGAATTCACACTTATGGTGCATGTGAGATCATGCCAGCAGGGCAGAGCAGCACACTCTTCAAAATGGCATCCCCTGTGCGTGATACCGGACAAAACCATGTCCGGTTTTATATCCATGCCGGACAGGGAACAAACAACACAAAAACAGGACTGTCCAGCTTAAAACTGGAAAAATGGCCTCCCTACCAGCAACAGTCAGCTTGGAGTCAGCCAGCCTAGAGTAAGGTGGGGTGAGTTGTGCCTCTGTTTCCGGGAGCAGCCTGTTTTGTCTCTCTCTGCTTTGGGGTCCCATCAGTGCAGGGCTGGTTTAGATTAAAAGTAAAACAAGTTTATTAACAAAAGGATATCAAATTTTAAGTGAGTTTAAGTATTAAAGGATAGAGTGAGAAATGGTTACAAGCACATAAAAGTGAAAAACACTTTCTAGAAGCTAAGACTTAACAAGACAAGCTACAGCTTTGTTCAAGATAGTTTCCTTACCAATCTACCTTCCAACAAGATGGCTGACCAGCCCTCTGGTCAGGATCTCCCACAAAGTCCAAAGAGCTTGGTTCCTTTGTTTTCTTCGGTGAAAGATAACTTGGGGTTCTCTGCTCCTCTCTTTATAGTCCAGTGACCCTTTGAAATACATTTTCCTGACGGTTACCCCCACACACACACCAAAGTAAAGTTCATTCAAGCTGTGAGGAAAGTGAAATGGAGTCTGCTGGTGAAGGAAGTTCGATGCTGGTTTCTTCTTCTGCTGGTGTTTTGCTAAAATGCAAATTGATCTGTTCCCTGTATTCTCCTCCCTCAGCTGTGTTCGGGGTCGTGTTTACTTTCTACATAACTTGCATTCTCATTGTCTCTTAATGCACTTTGGAAATACCTTCCAGGAGGCAGAACCACATTCCTTTGTCTGGCATTGAGTGACTTTAGCCCTGCCTGGCAGACACACTTTCCAATACGTTCATTTCCAATTAACATAATTTCCAGTATGTTTGTAATATTGAATGTGTCTTCTGCACAATAATATTAATGATCAGTGTGTTGTTAGCTTTCTATTGATGCCCTACATGACACCCATTAGATGCAGGTTATGATATTCATGAGTTGGGGTACTTTGAAGTGCTCAGGCTAGCTGAAACTCACTACCAGTGAGCTCTTTGCCCTCTTGCACTGGGATGCTGTGAGGGTCGCAGAAAGGGAGACGGATTTGGCTGGTCTGGAAGAAGGGAGGGACTAAGGCCTAACACAGTTTGTGGTGGGGATTCACCTTTCTCCATGCTTTACATTCGAGCCGACACCCTCAGCTGTGCTGTCAGAGGTCTGCGATTACTTATTTTGCACCAACAACATACTTAGCACTGAACAGAACAAAGAAGACTCAGCCTCTACTCCAAGGAACCTAGTTACCCCCAAACAGCCAAGCAACACAGACAGCCCTGGCAGTCCCAGGGGAATGGTTGGGGACAAGACATTCTCAGTGGAGAGCCTCCACATCTGGTTTGCTTCCTGCCTTGGCCTTACTGAGCCCCCAAGTCTGATGACCTGAATAGCAGCAGTTCTCTGGCTTTGTGACCTAGCATATTCCATCTGAAAGATGTAAGTGCTTGGGGTGCCAGCTTGGTCATCGTAATCACTGCAAGTATAATGGAGTCTTATTCCGATGCTCTATTTCAAACCAATCCTGGTGCCAGCTGATGGCAGCTCTCAGGTGGTATGTGTACCCCATATGAGAACTGCTGCTTCAGAGCATGCTGAGACAGAGACCTCTCCATTTTTTCAGGCTTTTCCTGCCCGGGGAGGATTTGGTGTCGGAATCTTTGCAGGAACATGTTTTCAATTTCACACCATGGTGATGGGTTGGTCTTTTAAAATTTAATTGTAAATGCACCTGGAGAAACTGACAGGCACATAATGCAACTAGAGACATTCATTGCATTGATTCATTCATTAACGAGCCAGCGCAAAAGGCCTGGGGAAGAGGGGTGCCTGAGTGAAGAGAAGCCTTTCCCAAGATTCAGATTTCCACAGTATTTGAGTGACTCAGATAAAAGTCTCTCTGTCCCCAGTGCCAGGCTGTATTCACTCCCAAACAATTGGCATAAAGAAAGAAATAGTTACTAATTACTGTCTCGCAAACATCTTGGCCTGCTGGAACAGAGGTGTCCCTCCCTGGCCCTTGCTCCATCTGCGACTGTTGTTGGGGGAATTGGAACTGGACAAGAACACTGTAAATAAAGACACAAAGGTGAAACCACCAAAGAAGGTGGTTGGACTCTTTATTATACCAGCCTAAACACAGGGTGCAGGCACAAAAGTGGGAGTGCTGGCATAGACCCTGTGACACTGGGGACTTGTCTGGGATCTCCCTAGCCATGGCTATTTGTGGCTGCTATGGAGGAGACCTTGAAATGGCTGGTGAGCACGGTGCAGGAGATGCAGCAGGCCGACAGACAGGTACTGATGACATGGCAGGCGGACCAGCAACGGACCCCACAGGAGTTCATCAGGGAGCAGTCAGTGGCCCAGCAGCAAATATTACAGAAAGTGGTGAGTCCGGCACCCAGGGATGGAACCAGGATTCCAGGGTGGGGGCTTTGCAAGATGGGCCCAACGGATGACCCCAATGTGTTCCTAGGAACATTCGAAAGGGTGGCTACGGCGGCTGGTTGGGAACGAACAACCTGGGCCCTGCAGCTAGCCCCGTACCTAGGGGGTGAGGCCCAAGCGGCATTCATGGCCTTGGGCGAGACCCAGGCCCAGGACTATGACGCAGTAAAGGCCGCAATCCAGGACCACGTAGGACTCTCCACAGAGAGATCCCGCCAGCGGTTCCAGGTGGCCTGCTCGACAGAGGGCCTGAGGCCCTGGGCGTTCACCCCAAAACTCACCGATTGGGCTACCTGCTGGAGGAAGTTATGGATCAAGTAATCTGAAACAATTCCTCCTGGGTCGTCCGGACCCGCTGAGGATATTGGTCTGAAGACATCAGCCGGCCCAGGTGGCGAAGGCAGTCCGGCTAACGGAAGAATATGTCGAGGCCGAGGGGCCCAAGTGGGTGATAAAGCCCAGTAAGGGGGCCGGTCCAGGAAGAAGCCCTCCTGATCCTGCTCCCAAGAGGGGGTCAGACCCAGGGCCCACCCGCAGTCAAGAACTGACTCGTTGGCAGCGCGGGCGCCCTGGCCATAAGAAGCAGGACTGCCCGCAAATGGAGTGCGGGCTGGCGGACTTCTGTGAGTGGACTGGGAGATGGAAGGGAGCGAGGGGACAACCCTTGGCTATGGTTTCAGTGTTGCTGAGAGGGGAGCCCCGGAAGGGAGTGATGGACTCTACCTCTACCTGCTCACTGGTACAGAAGGGATTAGTTAAGCCGCGCTAGGTGATCCCAGGGGCAACTGTGGCCCTACGGTGCACCCACGGGGACACCCAGACGTATCAACAGGCCCGGGTACCTTTGAAGGTCCACGGGCGCTTCCGGTGGCAGCAGGTAGGGTTGGTAAAGAACTTGCCCTACCTGGTCCTACTGGGGAGGGATTGGGGGAACCCTGTCAGGTAAAGCCCGAATCCGGGACAGGGAGTCGGAGGAAGGGGACCGAGGGCACGCAAATGAGGACCAAAAAGGGGGGGTGAGAAAAGGGTCAAACCCTAAATAATGAAGGAAAGTCCTCCCCCCGCTGCCGCGGGGCCGGGGGAAAAGGGGGACATGGGTCAAAAAACTCCTAGACAACCAGCCGAGCCCCTTAAGGAGCGTTGGCCTGAGACCCAGTTTCACTTTTTGTTTGCTGAATGATTTCCTTGGACATCACCCTTCTGCTGCTCACCCCCAGTCTGGCAATCAGCTGCCCACCACTCCCTTCTGGGAAAGTGTCTTGTGGCGGAAGGCTGGGGATCTGGAGGCTGTGAATGAGCTGGGGTGTCGGGGGCACTCTCAGCAGAGGGGCTGCAGAGGGAGCTGAGTGATTGGGGGGAGTAGAGGGACTGGGGGGCGACTGAAAGGAGCAGAGGGTTTGTGTTATGGGGATGAAGAGCAGAGATTCTGAGGCACAATAATACACTGAAGGAGCCCAGACATGAAATGAAGCAAAGGAATAGATGGATGTGTGCAGGAATCGAGTGATGTTTCTTCTGGATCATCAATGCAGAATTCCAGCCGTGGGGGAGGTATCTCAGGATTCGAGGCAGAGAGTTTGTAAAAGCAACTCTGACCAGACCTAGAAGGGCAAAGCCCCTAGGGAACCAACCAGTGATGAGTGCCCAGACATCACCCACAGGGCAGGAACGTGGCGAAGGAGACAGAGAGGAATAAAAGGACACAGCAGACGCTGGAGAATTGTGGAGTGGGGTTTTTGGGTCACCTGAATGGCTGCTGGCCCTGAATGATATGGCAACTTGAATCACCACCAAACAGCCTTCAGCTCTCATGAGTCGGCTGTTGCAGGAGCTCTCCACCACAGCCACTCCATGCTCATGGCTCTCTGAGCAGTGGAAGGCAAGCCCACTGGTTCCTTTCAAGGGCCACACCAGCCAGCCAGGCCGAACGTTGCAGCCAGCACAGCCTGGAGAATGGGAAGGTGTTCCCAGGACAGGCTGCTCCCTCCCTGGGCCAGAAAGAATTCACAGCCCTGCCTTGCTCCCCTCGCTCCTGCCTTGTTCCCAGTGCTGCCGTGCTGGTCCAGGTTTGTTTGTGTGTGTGCACCAGCGTCTCCCTTGTCTCTACCCAACTCTCAGCTCTTCTCGAGCTCTCTTGAGTCCATGCATAATAATTAGCGCTCATGCAGCTTTTAAGGCTTAAACAGCATTTTCGTGTTGTTTTCAGGAGACATAACAAAACCCTCCAAGGTGTTAGCCACAAAGCTGCAGTGATTGCAGAGGTGCCATCCAGGTGCCCTCGTCAAACAGCCTGAAACACTCCAGTGGGCTTTGGGCCAAGAGAAATATTTGCAATAAACTATTCAAATCTGCAGAACGTTCCTAGCATTCACTTTTGGCTGCAGCAAGCCTCTTTAAAAGGAGAATAGAATGTGCTAGCAAAGTATTGTTCACAGAAGCACTACAGGTCCCATCATGTGAGTGAGGGGAGAAGCTGTCCAGTGAGTATGGGGCGATGGGAGCCAGACGCCCCCAGCTGCTCTGGACTGCAAAGCTCTCTGAATCACCCCTATGCTTTAACAATTCCATTTCTCCAATTTGTAACTCATGCCAGCACAGGGCAACTCTGGAGGAGCAGTTTTGTGCGTGCCTGATCTTGGGGGGTGCTGTACACTGCAAGTTAGATCAGCCTGAGGTCTGCCCTGACTTGCACCCAGCCACCTATGACTCCACAGGTCTGTTACAGGAACTGGGGATCGCCCCATCCCATAGGGACCTTTTTCCACTGGCCACGCTATCTAGTCTGGCACAAGCATGGGCAGTGATATAGGAGCCACACTCACAGTGTCCCCTGTGCTGGGATGATCCCCCCCAGGTATGGTGTTATCTGGAGCAGTGCAAAGCTGCCCAAACTCAGCCAAGGAGTGGGGCCTGCATATGCTGATTTGGACAGGAGCAAGAAATTTACATTCATAAAGAGCATCTCAGGCAGGGATCCTGTCAGATCCCACAAGCTCATCAGGGTTGGGGCCAGTTAGTACTTGAATGCGAGCAGCGCTGGATTAAGAATTTTGGGGTCCTATGCACTATGGAAATTGGGGGGCCTGCACCTTCACTCAAATTTAGCCTGGCCACCCTCCCTCCATCATGACAGAGGGTTGGCCTGGCCAAACCCAAGTGTTGTTATGACCCCATGAGCCAGGTTGGAATGTCACCCACTCCAATCTGGTGGTCAGGGGCCCACAGAGATGGGGGCCCTCTGCAAGTGCATTGAGTGCGCACTGGTTAATCCAGGCCTGAATGGAAGGCCTCCAGGAAAAACCCCACTGCTGTAGGCAATAATGTTCAGTAGCTGTCACTCTTCTCTTTGAGTTGGTGCTGATACCAGCTCTTCTCCAAAGCCAGGCTACACCAGGCCCAACATCCTAGGCATGCGAGCAAAGAGTGCAAGTCTGTGTAAATCATGGGGCCGGTACCTCTCTCTGACAGACAGACCTTTGGGCAAAGAAGGGGGTTTCTGCTCCTTCCGTCCGCCCAAGGCAATGACAAATCAGAGTGCATGGTGTGGCCCTAGGAGCGCTCCAACCACACCGCTTAAAATTCAGTTATAATGCAATTGAAGCATGATCCCATTTTAAACCCTAGCTAATTAGTTACGTAATATCCAAATGTTATTAATTCTGCAGTCCATAAGTAGCCATCATCAATTTATTTGTAATAATAGCATTTCCTCTGTAATAACATTAATCATAATGAATTTATTGGGGCATTAATGAGGATGGGATATTATCGCCCCTAGGGAGCCCAATTGAAAGCCTCCCTACTTAGTGTGAAGACTTTTATTGTTTTAATTCTTAATGTCACACTCGTTAATCTGGCTTTTTACCATCTCTTCATGCGGACGGAAACCACAAAAATAATAAATGCATTTCCTGCCAGTGAGTGCTTTCATGAGTATGTCTTTCACTACGGCAGCAGAATTCATTGGCTTATGCCCTTGAGGCCAAATGGTGTCCTTGGATTTATTGACTTCAGGGGCAGTTTTAGTCCCTTTTGTAGGAATTTGGTTAGAAATGGCTGGTAGGCAAAGCTAAATAGGGTACAGCCATGCTTTAGAGTAATGTTCCATATATAAATGGCTTATAAAGGGTTAATAAATGATTACTAGCTGTTCTAAGCATGTTGCAGATGTGAATAGTATGTGTTATAGGTGGTTTTAAGCCATGGTTATAAACAACCTTTTGATCTGTTTAGACTCTATAACAATTGATTCAACATTTATTAAAACCACAGTTGCCAACTTTCACATGGTAAATAAGTACCCCGACTTTCACAATAAGCCAAAAATCAAGCTAATCCCATTTCAAAACAGGCCCAAAACAAGCCAATCCCTCAGAACCCCAATACTCTACATGACTAGATCCCCCAGGTGTGCAGTCTGGGACTGTGGTGGACCCGCTGTGCACCCCGACTCTCTCCCCCCCCCATTGCCCCTGCTTCCCCCCCCACACCCCTGCCCCTGCTTGCCAGGAGCCAATCAAAAAAAAAAAAAAAGAAGCAACAAGCTACTACAAGCTACTAGCCAACAAGCAACTCACCAGCCAATTAAGCCAAAAAGAAACCCGGTTTCTGCGGGTTTTTTTCTGTGGGTTTGGCATGTCTGATTAAAACATCTATTTATAATTGATTAATCCTTTCTAAACTGTTTATCAATGGAACGTTTATCAATGTGTGACCCAAAGTAAGATGTTTCATTAGATAAGAACTCAGCCATTTCTGGGCTTTCCAGTTGTTCTAATTCTTCTTGTCAACAGTTGGGTGGGAAATACAGCTTTCCTCACTGGTTTTCTGTATTCCAGCAGCTGAGCCCAGAGGGCATAAAAATAAAATATGGTTAGTCCAAGTTTTTTTTAGAATCCCTTAAAAAAAAAATTAAAAATGTTTGGATTGAGCTTTGGGGCAACGTTTCAGGTTGGTTCTTATTTTATCCAAAGTGGTACTGGGGCCTGATCCTGTAAACACTTAGGCTCCAATCCTGAAATAAGCTCCACACAAGGAGACCCTGACACCTGCGCAGAGTTCTTTGTAGAATCAGGGCCATGTACAAATCCACACAGAGTCCCTTTAAAGCCTTACATTCACACCAGCGTGTTTTCTCCCCAACGAATACAGAAGGAAATTGAATGTGTTATTCTGCTGCCGGTGGTGCCGTTTTCCAGCACATCTTGTTTCCCTGCTACCCGGCCATGCTGCTGTTTCTGCGTGACACCTCTGTTAACCATACTGCAGGTCATTAAATAGAAAGAATGTTATAGTTCTCACAACTTACGCCCAGCACTACCAACTCCAGGCGTTTAAAAATCCTGAGTCAGACCTCCCTCAAAGTCAAGAGACTTTTAAAAATAATAAATTTTGGATTCTTTTTAATTTGCCTTCTGGTTTTTTATGCCTTGAAGGTTCATGTTTCAAACTTACCACCAGGAGGGCTAGAGACATATTTATTTTAAATGAAAGCTAAAGTTCTCATGACTCCGGGAGCTGGAGCTTTAAAACAAACCAGCAAATATCATGAGATTCACACAAAAATCATGAGAGCTGGCACCACTGTAACACTGCTTGTTTCTCCTCTCCCTTCCCATCCTACGCCCTCTCCCCATTTCACTGGGGTTTAGAGAGTGAAACTAGCCTGATCTATTTCACTTTCTGGTCCTTGGCCAGGGATCACCCCACAATGCCTTTGGGTTTGCATTTCTAAGACTGAGGGTGGGATTATTTAAATCCAACAAAAATATTTTCTCTGACATTTATCCAAAACTTGAAAAAATTTATGTTGATATCAGGGTGTGGAAAAGTCTTTTCTCTTTTAACAAAACCTAAATTTGGGGCTCAGAAGTAGATTAGAATGCTAACACTGGCACAGGTGCTTTTCATCCAGGGATCTCAGAGCTCTTTGCAGAAGAGGGTGTGTATCATTATCCCCATTTTACAAACAGGGTGAGGCACAGAGAGGTGAAATGACTGGGCCAAGATCACATAAGGATTAAAAAGCAGAACTGGAAATAGAAGCCAGGCATCCTGCTTCCTCCCTGTTGCCCTGGCCACAGGAACACCCTGCCTTTTATAACAGTGAGTGACCTCTTTCTGCAATTAGGTGCTCTAAATGCAATTTCAGCATGTGGGACGAGATGTGCAATCAGTTACTTTAATCACTGTGATGACCAAGTGGTGTGGACAGCATGTGTCACTGTGCCCTCTCAGCACATCTGTGCCACTTGCATCTTGTCCCTTCAAATCCTTACATAGTGTCATTGAACTCAATGGGATTGCTCTCCTACTTATTGTTACTCGTGTGAGCAAATGTTTGTAGGTTGCGGGTCTTGGTAATTGCATAACATGGGCACCTTTGTTCCATTGTCCCGCTCATTACCTAACTGGTTAATGAACTGCAGTAAGCTTTTATCTGGACGTCCTTTCTGCAAACAATTAAAACCTGATTTACCGCAAAGACTAGAGAGATTTAACTCAAGATTTTACAGAGAGGTCAGCTTTATCTGATGAGTTTATGGACACTCATAAAAACAGTAAGAATTTTTAATGTGCCCTTCATTAAATACCAGACTTGTTTTATTAATAGCACAAAAATGCAGCAGATTTACCATGGAGAACATCCTCCACCTCCATTAAGTTAATGCTCAGTGTCCTCCTGAAATACACATAATTAGGCTTGGCAGAATTTGATTTTTACTTTTTTATAATCTTGACAGGTCATATCGATGTTTATTTTTAAGCATTTTTTTCCATTTTTATCAATTTAAATGTTCACAGCTGCAGAAAACTGTGGAGGAGACAGACAATGGGGGGTCAAGACAATAATTAATGACAATAGACGTTGAGAGTCAAAAAAAAATAAGGCTTTGTAACCGCTAACATACACATTCTCGACATCACGTGTCAAAATTTACAAAGTGAATTTTCGTAAGACCCACTCGGTAAGTTCTCAAGCAGCATTTTTCTTACTTTGCCTGATTGTAAATTTTGATTATTATTGATGGCAATATTATTTGTCACTTTGTGTGTGTACATGGACCATCATTTAGGGATAAAAATCTAATCCTTCCCAGCCAATGCTGAACAGAGGACAAGACAGCTCCTCTGCCACCCCGCGGGGGCTAGGGAAGGATTTCTTGGATGCAGATAGAACTTTATGGCAGAAAGCTTGGTAGATGGCACTGATATTGTTCCAATGATCTGATTTCAAGTCTTTACCCACACGAGACTCCAACTCCGATTGGGACAGATCCCACTTTGCCTTCTGGAAATTCCACTGAGGGCCTCTCCAGCGAAAGCTTCTTTTCCGGGGTAGCAAAGAGGTCCAAATGCAAGCCCTAACAAATCCAAAGTAATCTTCTTCGGCCCCTCTCAGGCCAAGCTACAACTACTTCTCCAGCTGGATTCCCCTCAGGGACTCAGGCCATTTACCTCTTCCCTGCTCCCATTTACAAGATCTATACCAGACTCTGACAGATCTCCTGGGGCTCTGTCTCACTCTCAACTCCAAGCCCTCAGTCAGGCCTACTCCCCACAGAGGCCCACTCCACCTGCTGTGGGCCCCTTCCAGCCTGCAGTCACTGCAGGGCCTCTCCAGCGAAAGCTTCTTTTCTCTCTGCCTTCCTTCTAAGCAGCTTTTTCTTTAGACTGTTCCAGCAGCCACCTTCTAGCTCAGCTGCTCCATTACTAATTAGCTAAAGGGGTGCCACCTGGAGCACCAGATTGCTCCCAGGGGTAGCCCAATGGGTCTTCATGGACCTATTGGGCCCTAACTCTCCTGAAGGGCCATTGGTCCCATGACAGGACCCCATTAGATGATGACTCCGTCGGGCTGTATTTGTCTTCAGCTTTTTACAAGGAGAACTCGAGCTCCCATCATGTATATCATGTACTTTAGGTTTGCCTTTTGCAACTGATGGGAGGGTGGAGGGGGTGACACATGAAGACCATAGACTTGCTGCCCTCCGTGGCCTGCTGTATCCCAGCAACGGAGCTGATATCCTGAGGCCAAGCTGCCATCCAGAGCTGCTCTGGCTGTGGAGACTCAGATGTATGAGATGGAAAACACAATCTCATGTTTAAAGCCCTTTGTCTGTATCATGCAGATGTCCCAGGAGCGAGACAAGAGACAGGATTGTTCGTGAGGTCAGATAAAAGCTGTTTCCACAAGAGTGCCCCGGAAAGGTGGGTGGCTTTCTGGAGAATGGCTCCAGCCCAAGGGGAGAGAGAGTGAATGAATGACACCACAAGTTGCACAGGATGCCATAGCAATGGCCAGGGATGCCCAAGCTTTGCCCAGCGGAGTCATGCTGGCAGTTGGCATGGTAGATAAGAATGCTGATTTACTTTCCCCGTTTCTTTTCAAAGTGTTGCTTTTGTATTCTCTTCATGACTTTTGAAAGCCTGGTTCATCTTTATTCTTTTGGCAATTCTAAGTGCTTAGCCCACAATTTTACAACGCTGGGAACTGGGGGGATTTGGCTGGTGCTTTACTCTGTGTGATTCATGAGTGGCTCTGGGAGCATTCATGCAAGCTAGCTGGGTGTAGGGTTCCACGTGCTGTTGTGCTGGAGGGGTTTGCTGCTTGTCACCAACAAGGCATTGTGAGAGACAACCCAGGCTGGAGAGAGTTAAGGGGGTACAGCAGTCCCACAGTCCCAGGCTGCACCCTGGGGATCAAGTCACCTAGTGTATAATACATTTTACAGAAAATCCACCCAATTCCCTTGGAATCACAATCTAATAGTACTGGAGGCCTTACCAGCATCATCCTCTGGTATCAAATTACTGACTTCATTGTGCGTGGTGGTAGGATTGAATGATTTGTTTTATTTTGGGGCTGTCCAATCTGACAGTTAACCCACTTTTGAGCTAGTAGAGTCGGGCTACACCATTTGGTCTGAGTGTGTCCTTCATAGAAAGTGCTAACCATGGGATCAGTTATCCAGAAAATCTCAGGACATTTTAAAATATCCACAGGGCCTGCCAAACAACCAAACAGTCCCGTATCAAATCTGTGGCTACCTAGAACTGGTTGTTACTGTATTGCACAACAGGATTTACTTACACCCCTGGGTAGGGCAAATTCCGCACCTGCCTGAGGCTTGCTGTTTGGAGGGGGCCATGCCCTCCCGGCCCCACAAACTGCACCCATGATTATAGCTGCATAGTGGCTGTTGGAATGGAGCCCAGACCTTCCGGTATCAAAAGCACAAGTCTGTACCACTTCAGTGAAACAGTCATTAGCACTCAGGATTATAACGATAGCGCACAGCTGAGCGGTTTGGGATCCCGGCAGTACAGGGCAGCGATGCACATACACATTAGCCAGCTCATTTCAATGCATAGTTTTCCCTGGGGATCACCAAGAGAGCAGAACCTTGCAGGTAGGCCTGAGACTAGCCCAGCGATAGCAGGATTCCTTCAGTGCAGGACAATGCAAGTCCCCTCCATTAGCACAGGGATCAAGGAAGTGACTGATTCTATTGCAGGCTCTGGAAGGGTGCAAGGAGCAGGGGGATCGAAGATGTGGGGTTTGCACACCCCGTCAGAGGGCCTTTGTGAAAGAAGCTGGTGAGTGTCAACCCAGTTCCTAGTGGGAGATGTAAGCACATAAGCAAAACCACCACCACACCTGCACTAATTGGCCCCCTTATTGGCAATCTCAACAGACAGACCAGGACTACCCGGGCCAGGGCCACCTCAGCTACAGAGGTGCTCTGCAATGTCACAGAAAGGCACACTGGCAGGGGAGGAAGTTTACATGGCTCTTTTCTGTGCTGACCTGAGATAGTGATGACGAGAGGACTTCAGTCTCCTGGGCCATCAGTGCAGACCCTTCCATCAGCCTCGTGGGGTGAAGGCTGCCCCAGTATGGAGTGGGTCCCTTTGTTTGTTAGCTTGGGGGATCAATTTGGTGCTGATGAAAGGCACTGGGTTAACACCCTTGCTGCGTGGGGGCCTGATCCTGATCTCTCTTGCACCAGATTTGCCCCATTGTAACTCCACTGGCTTCAACCCAGTTATTCCTGATTTGCACCCAGGGTGAGAGCAGAACCAGGCCCTCAATCATCTCTTCACCGTGAAAAGAGGAGCAGTGTGAGCAGCAACAGCAGCAGCCCAAGCTTCTTCCAAAAAGCCCTTCACTGCCTGCCAGGAGTTCGTCTCAGGGCCCAGACCAAACCCTTCTACTCCACCTCTAACCAGGGTCTTTTCACATCCCGCTGCCTGGGCTCGGAGCTTTGCAAAGTTTTTTCTTCTTTTCACATTTGCTGTGTTTGCGGTTGTAATGTGTTAAG
This sequence comes from Natator depressus, assembly GCF_965152275.1. Classification (NCBI taxonomy): domain Eukaryota; kingdom Metazoa; phylum Chordata; order Testudines; family Cheloniidae; genus Natator; species Natator depressus. Next base: position 27,681,412 of record NC_134246.1, read on the forward strand.
CTTGAGCTGCAGCCTGGCTAATTAAATTTGTCTCAATTAGTATGGATCGTCACACACTGCCGTACGGAAAAGAATTCTCTTCTGTGGCCACATACTCACCACATCCCTAATCCCTCATTTCCATAATTGTAAGCACACGTTGTTGAAAGAGTGTAACCCATCGCAACGAGGTTGCTTTAAATACGTTGATTAAATTTGGGGATTATTATGTAAATACAATTTAAATAAATTATAAAGAAAATCTTCAGCAGCCCTTTTATCTATTTATTGTGGTGAGTTCAAGAATCAAAGTGAATTCAGAGGATTTTAAGACCAGAGGGGACCATTCTGGTCACCTGGTCTGAGCTGCATTCTCCGGCCAGTGATCCCTGTATCAAACCCATAACTTCTGGCTGAGCTAGAGCATCTCTTTCAGAAAGCCATCTAGTCTTGATTTAAACACTTTTTGTGATGGAGAATCCACCCCATCTCTAGGTCCGTTGTTGCAATGGTCAAGTGGACTCAGGTGTTTAGATGTTTGGAGAACGTGACCATATCTGTCCACCCTTCACCGTATCCACTGGGCTGGGAGCTAGTGATTATCTATGACTGGACCCTTGCTGCCCCAACATGGGCTGGGACACAGAGAGGGCAAAGGGAGCCCTTCTACCTCCTTGCACACTGACCCGGACGGCACCTAAATCCTGCTGCCTGGTCTCCCTGAGTACAAGACACGGGAGAATAGTAACACGAGCCGCTACTGCTAAACACCCTACCAGGGGTGTGGCCCAGCATGGCTCGGCCCCACACCTGGCACTTCTGCCAACAGGTAGGAAGAGTACCTGCACCTTTGTAAAGCCAGCTCAACGGACACGCCCCACATGGCAGCAGATAGTGCTGGGCACTTTGCACAATTGGGCCCTCTGTGAACAAGGGAAGTTAGTATCCAGGAGGAGCAAGAGGACACTGACTGGAAACATGGCCTTGTGTTAGGCTGAGTCTGAAGTGTCAGATCTGACCCTGCCACATCATATGACCTTGGGCAAGTCCCTTCATTATATTGTTGTTGTTGTTATCCCTCTCTGCCTTGGTTCCCTGTCTATAAAATGCGGTTAAGAAAAATTCATTGAGAGTGAAAGGTTGTTCAGTGGCAGGGGCATCAATGAATTACAGTAAGGAGGGAGCATGGTCTAGCGCTTCAAGCAAGAGGCTGTGTTCTACTCCCACCTTGGCCCCTGGTCCAGTGTGCAACCATGAGCAAGTCAGGTTCCCCTCTTGTGACATATTTAATATCGTTCAACCCTAGATCTCAAAGGGCATCGTTATCCCCATTTTACAGATGGAAAAACCGAGGCACAGAAGGCCAGATTTTCAAAGGCATGCGGGCGCCTAAAGAAACGGATGGGCACCTGGTGGGAATTTGAAATCAATGGGAGTTAGGCAACTAAGCTGCTTAGGGACTATTGTAAATCCTACTTGGCACCTGTCTGCATCTTTAGGAGCCTGCCTGGAGAAATGAACACCCATTGCCCAAGGTGAGTCAGAAGCAGAGCTAGGCATAGAACCCAGATGTCCTGATTCCTTACTGTGAGACTGTTGTCTTCCTGTTAACCTGTACCTCCCTCCGTCAGGGGGCTGGGACACTAGATTCTTTAAGGTTTGTAAAGTGCTTTGAGATCCCCAAAAGGAAATATAAAGCACTGTTATCATGCTGGCAGAGCGAGAGCTCATCAACACCTTGCACATAACTAGAACCGTTCATTTCAGGACTTCAAAGTGCCTTATACATAGTTTTGACAGAATTAGATTTTATATATATATGTATGTATATATATATATATATATATTCACATATAATTTCAATGGATAATATCAATGTTAATTTTAAGCTTTTTTCCCTATTTTTATCTATTTAAATTTTCACAGTTATTGGAAATTTTGTTGCGGGTCAGACAATAATTATTCACTGTTGATGTTGAGGTGTAAAAAGTTAAAGCTCAGAACACCATTACAGCACAAATTGTCAACGTCGCATGTTAAAATATACAAAGTTAATATCCTTCAATCAAATTCCAATACATTCTCAAGCAGCGTTTTTCGTACCGTGCCTGTCTGTACATTTCAATTACTGCCAATAAAAATATTTTCTCATCGGATTTGTGTGTGTAGGATGAAATCAACATTCACCAATTAAAAACCTAATATTTTCAAGCCTCCTTACACACAGTTTAGCTTCAAACTGCCCTTGGGAACTAGGCTGATGTTATTAGCCCCATTAGACAGAGGTATATACTGAGGCACAGAGAGGCTGGGTAACAGCCTGTCAGCAGCAGAACGGGGAGCAGAACCCAAGAGCACGGTCTGCCGGCTCATGGCTCCGACCCTTAGAACACACATTACTGCCTCTAGGTGAAGCCACTTTAATATGGTTCCTACTGAATCAGCTGAGGGTGTCAGACAAACCTTGGGAGCCCACATGGGCTTTGCCCCCACAAACTGCAAGCCACAGGCAGGCAGGCAGCCTGAGTTGCAAAGTAATGAGCTCTATAGAGGACAGGAGACTTCGCCCAGTTTGAGCCCCTGAGGCAGGGAGTCTGCATTTTGTTTATAAACAGAGTGATTAACAGATGATTGAGATAAGAAAGGGCTGTTAGGAAGTTTCCTAAAGTTAAATGATCTGTTCCAAGCTTGGTGAACTGCAAAAAGTAAGTAGCCTAAATGATAGAAAGTAACTAGATTTTTCAACAATTGTTGAATTCAAGGGGTAGTAACAAAGTTACTAGTATCTTTTTTTAGAAGATAACCAATTTTTTAGACAAAGGAAATGCAGTAGATCTAATCTAGCCAGATGTCAGTAAGGCATTTGATACTGTTCCACATGAGAAATTATTAGTTAAATTGGAGAAGATGGGGATTAACATGAGAACTGAAGGGTAGATAAGGAACTGGTTAACAGGGAGACTACAGTGGGTCATACTGAAAGGTGAACTGTCAGGCTAGAGGGAGGTCACTAGTGGAGTTCCTCAGGGATCAGTCTTGGGACCAATCTTATTTAACATTTTTATTACTGACCTTAGCACGAACAGTGGGAGTGTGCTAATAAAATTTGCAGATGACACAAAGTTGGGAGGTATTGCCAATATGGAGGAGGACCTGAATATCATACAAGAAGATCTGGATGACTTTATAAACTGGAGTACTAGAAATGAAATTATATTTAATAGTGCAAAGTGACAGAGGAGGAGAAAGACCTGGGTGTATTTGTTGATCACAGGATGACTATGACCCGTCAATGTGATGTGGCCGTGAAAAAGGCTAACATGGTCCTGAGGTGCATCAGGCGAGGTATTTCCACTAGAGACAAGGAAGTGTTAGTACTATTATACAAGGCACTGGTGAGACCTCATCTGGAGTATTGTGTGTAATTCTGGTCTCCCATGTTTAAGAAAGATGAATTCAAACTGGAACAGGTGCAGAGAAGGGCTACAACGATGATCTGAGGAATAGAAATCCTACCTTCTGAGAGGAGACTCAAAGGGCTTGGCTTGTTTAGCCTAACCAAAAGAAGGCTGCGGGGAGATAAATACAACACAGGGATAAATACCAGGGAGGGAGAGGAGTTATTTAAGTTAAGCACCAATGTGGATCCCAGAACAAATGGATAAAAACTGGCCATCAACAAGTTTAGGCTTGAAATTAGGTGAAGGTTTCTAACCATCAGAGGAATGAAGTTCTGGAGCAGCCTCCAAAGAGGAGCTGAGTGGGGGGGGGGGGGGGGGAATCTAAAAAGCTTCAAGACTGAGCTTGATAAGCTTATGAAGGTGATGGTATGACAGGACTGCCTACAATGGTATGCGGCCCATCGGCAAGTGCCTGTGGCAAAAATCCCTAACAGGTGGAGATGGGACACTAGATGAGGTGGGCTCTGAGTTACCACAGAGAATTATTTCCCAGGTATCTTCCTGGTGTATCTTGCCCACATGCTCAGGGTCTAACTAATCATCATATTAGTGGTCTGGAAGGAATTTTCCCCCAGCAGAGACTCTGGTAGTTTTTTGCTTCTTTTGCAGCATGAGACATGGGTCACTTGCAGGTTTAAACTAGTGTAAATGGTGAATTCTCTGCAACTTGAAGTCTTTAAACCATGATTTGAGAACTTCAGTAACTCAGCCAGAGGTTAGGGGTCTGTTACAGGAGCGACTGAGTGAGTGAGGTTCTGTGGCCTGCAACGTGCAGGAGGTCAGACTAGATGATCATGATGGTCCCTTCTGACTTTAGTAAGAGTATCCGAGTAAGAAGATACATGACAATTTTAAACCTAACCAGTGTCCCTTAAGTGACTTGCCACAAGATGTCAGAACATGTTAGTATTAGAAATGAGTGCGTCTAATATTTATTTAATTTTCTTTCTTGATATAGGAATTTGATACAGTGCTCCTGTCAGCAAATGTCTAAGTTATTATCTGCAAAAAATATTTGAGTTTTCAGTTGCCTAAGTAGCCCCTGGAATCATTGTTAAAGTCCCCCCACCCCCAAAAAATCTGAATGGCACCCTTACGGACAGGCACGGAATTCCCCCCCCATTTACGGCCCCGTTGGCTTGACTGGAGCCGCTGTCCCAAATACAGAGGTCAAACTACACCTGTGGGGGCCCACCAGCTACAGACCATCCAATTGCCAGCTGGAGTTGCGCCAGCCCAGTCGTGCATTAAGAGACCTCACGGCGGACTCCACCAATGGGGTTAATCAAGTTGTGGCTACAGTCCCATCCGGACACAGAGTAAGTGGCTGCGCCTAGAGGCATTGGCCGTTTTTTCCCTGTAGTGGTTATTAAGCAATCCACATGCTGTGCATTTAGTATTCAAGAACAAACACGACATGCTCCAAAAGTCCATTTAAAGTCTAATGACCACAGTGTTATCTGCACGGAGATACCAGCCCATACACAAAAGGTAAGAGGCCAACGCGCAAGGAATAGATGGGAGAGAATTGATTGTAATCAATTACAGGCAGCATCTGGGCTTCACAAGAGCAGCAGCAAGGGCCCAATTCTGCTCTCAGCGACAGCTGTTCAACTTCGGTGGGGTAAAGGAACAGGTGTAGCAGATGATTTAAAGTTCTCCCCTTAGGAAGGATTAGTCAATTGCACACATACAAAACGGGAAATGATTGCCTAGGAAGGAGTACTGCAGAAAGGGATTGGGGAGTTATAGTGGATCGCAAGCTAAATATGAGTCAACTGTTGCAAGAAAAGCAAACATCGTTCTGGGATGTATTAGCCGGAGCGTTGGAAGCACACAAGAAGTAATTCTTCTGCTCTACGCAGCACTCATAAGGCCTCAGCTGGAGTATTGTGTCCAGTTCTGGGCAACACACTTTGGGGGAAAATGTGGACAAACTAAGTAGGTCCAGAGGAGAGTGACAAAAATAATTAATCTAGAAAACATGACCTATGTGGAAATATTGAAAAAATTGGTTTTGTTTAGTCTGGAGAAGAAAAGACTGACGGGGGGGATGACATAATAACAGCTGTCAAGTACATAAAAGGTTGTTATAAAAAGGAGGGTGATAAATTGTTCTCCTTATCCACCAATGATAGGACAAGAAGTAATGAGCTTAAATTGCTGTGAAGGAGATTTAGGTTAGACAGTAGGAAACTGTAAGGGGTAGTTAAAACCTGGAACAACTTACCGAGGGAGGTTGTGGAATCTCCGTCACTGGAGGTTTTTAAGAACAGGTTAGACCAGGGGTCGGCAACCTATGGCAAGTGTGCCAAAATCGGCATGCGAGCCGATTTTTAATGGCATGCTGCTGCCTGCCAGGCCGGCAGCGGGCTGAGTGGGGCCGGCGGCTGGGACCCCGGCAGGCAGCAGGGAGCCATTAAAAATCCTGCCCACCCCGGCCCACTCTTCTCCGTCCCCCTCCCCCCCTCCACCCCCCCCACGGGGGCAGGGTGAAGAAGCTTGGTTCTGCCAGCTGCTGCTGCAGGACAGGCAAGTTCCCCCTCCCCTGCCTCTTCCCCCAGAGTGCTGGGGTCCTGCCCCTCTTCCTCTCCTGCCCTGCCACCCATCAGCTGATGGCCCTTGTGAGGGAGGGGGAGAAGCAGAGCCGCAGGGCGCTCGCTGCTCCGGGGAGGAGGCCGAGAAGAGGTGGGGACAGGGCCGTGGGGATGGGGGTGGAATCAGGGCATATCGCATCCAGCCCCCTGCCATGAGCCGCTCTGGGCAGGGGGCTGGGAGCACCCCCACGACCCTAGCCCACACCCCCAGCCCTCTAACCTGACCCCTGCACCCTCCCACACACACACACACACACACAGCCTTCTGCCCTGACCCCTGTACCCCCCACAGCCCTTGCCCTGACTCCTGCACCCCCCACACATACCCAGACCTACACACACACCCCATGTCCTGACTCTTGCACCCACCACATTCCCACTCCCACCCCTCGCACCAAATGGGAGCTCCTGCACCCACCCCCCACCCTCCCACATTCCCACCTGCACCACTTGCATCAAATGGTAGCTGCCCAGGTAAGCACTCCACATCCAAACCTCCTGCCCCAACCCTGAGCCCCTTCCCTCATTCTAGCTCCTGGCCAGACCCTGCACCCCAACCCCCAGCCTGTTCCTTCACCCCCAGCCCTGTGCTCAGTGCACTCCCACCCTCAGCTCAGTGCAGAGAGAGAGAGGAAGAGAATGGGCTAGAACCAGGGAGAAGGTAGGTACCCACTCTGTGTGGCCAGGGCCGGGATCCCAGACCAGCAGCGGGCTAAGCGGGGCCGGCAGCCAGGACTCTGGCTGGCAGGAGCCGGCAGACGGAACCCCAGACCGGCAGCAGGCTGAGCCGCTCAGCCCGCTGCCAGTCTGGGGTCCCGGCTGCCGGCCCCACTCCGCCCGCTGCTGGTCTGGGGTTCTGGCTGCCTGCCCCTTGCCAGCCGGGGTCCCAGCCGCAGGCCCCGCTCAGCCTGCTGCCAGCCTAGGTGAATGGAACCCCAGGCCGGCAACGGGCTGAGCAGGCCGGCGGCATAAGATCAGCATTTTAATTTAATTGTAAATGAAGCTTCTTAAACATTTTGAAAACCTTGTTTACTTTACATACGACAATAGTTTAGTTATATAATCTATAGACTTATAGAGAGAGACCTTCTAAAAAACATTAAAATGTATGACTGGCACACGAAACCTTAAATTAAAGTGAATAAATGAAGACTCGGCACACCACTTCTGACAGGTTGCCGACTCCTGGGTTAGACAAACACCTGTCACTGCTGGTCTAGATAATACTTAGTCCTGCCTCGGTGCAGGGGACTGGACTAGATGACCTCTCGAGGTCACTCCAGGCCTACATTCCTATTATTCTATTATTTATGTCACCGAAAATCAGCTTGGGCATAGGATGTGGAGTCTCTGTTCATTGCACTGGCCTCTAATGGTCGAGTAAACGACGCCAAAGAGAGGGTTCCTGCACGTGGAAGAAAACATGTTCAGATTGCAAGCCTAGCACCAGAGGTGGCCCTCAGAGTGGCTACCTTACCGATTCCATTCTTTCCGTGCCATTTGGGTTCCTAGGCCCATCCCATCACTGCAGTATGCAAGTACTTCCAAAGAGAAATTAAACAAGTCACTAGCATCTGTCCCCTTCGCTCTCTCTGGGCCCGAGATCCCCCAGCTGTAAAACAGGGATGACCATGACTCTCCCCAGTGGGTTGTGAGCTTGACTAGCTCTTGTAAAGCACTTGGAGAGTCTCAGATGAAGGTGCTCTATACATGCAATGATTTACATTAGCTGTGTATTAATCATAGTAAATTGTGAGCCACGGCTGCTCCCTGGTGCAAAATCAATCAAACAACAACTGCCATTTTTCTAACTGGGAAGATTCAGACACAAACAAATACTATGGTTTGGCTGTTTGTTTAAAAAAAATATGCAACTATGCATGCAAATCAGGTGCAGCCATTAGACTCTGGACAAGCTGCTATCCCAACCACCAATGTCACAAGTTTCAGACTTTCTGCAATGGAGGCTGGTGGCATACCAGTCCACCGCTCTTCTCGTCTTCGGCATGGTGTCATGGGTAGGTAAAAGTTACCCTTTAACATATGTTCTGGGCTGGCTCAGTTTACAACCACAGGTAAAGAGCATACTGCATCTGGCTGATAGACAGCACAACCAACTCCCCCACGCTCCCTACCCTGAGCCGCTGCCACTGAATCCCTGTTTTTAAAGGCTCTGTGAAGCTGGAGGGTGAAGTACAGAGAAAGATAATTAGATGAGCAAAGATCAGGATGATTAGTAGTAATACCAGCATTTCAACAAGCAATACAGTAGAACTTTAAAAAGATTAACTTGTATTAAGAGTGCTTTAATATACGCACAGGAGATAAATGACAAAAGAAACAATCCATCTTAATCAGAGGGAGCGGACAGGAGGCTGAGGATAATGAAAGAACAACCCAAGGATGAGCATTATGTCCTGTCCTCATGGGGCTTCTGGGCCAGATTCTGATAACTGTTACCCCAGTGGAACAGTAAGTAACTCCACTGAAGTTCATGGCATTTACATCTGTGTAACAGAGCAGAATCTGTCCATTCGGGCCTGATTCTGCTCTCTTTTACACTGGTGTCAATCAGGACTCAGTCCACTGAAGCTCACGGAGTTACACTGGTATAAAACTGGTGTGAGTGACAGGAGGTCCAGGCCCTGTCATGTTTCGATATATGCCAGGAATTTGTGAGTTTAATACTGTGCATTGCTATAGCACAGGATCTCAAAGCACCTTACTAACATAAATGATTCAACCCACCGACTGTCCCTGGGAAGCAGGTATTGTTAGCTGCACTAGGAAGATATCATACAGAGCTGTGAAGGGGCTTAAAGAGAGTCACATACCAGCTCAGTGTCAGAGTCTTTGAGTAAGACCCTGGTGTCCACTTGGGTTACACCAGCAGAGAACTGTTCACAAGTGTTCTATGCTCCCAGCACCTCATTCTGCTGTAACTTACTCTGGGTTTACACTGGGGTAGTGCCACTCACTTCAGTGGATTTGCGCCTGACTTACGCTGCCGAATCTGCATCCTCGGACCTTGTCACTGCTGCCTTCTCTTCAATCATGAGAATGATCCCATCGTAATACTGTGACCTCAGCACCTCCAGACACCGGACACATGTCACTGTGCTCTGCCGACCAGGGAGTCAGAGGCTCTCGCAAGAATGTAAAGGCTGCAGAAATATCTTTCATCGTGGGAGAAAATGAATGCCGTGTCCGGGTCACACCAACTGAATTTTTTTACGTTCCTGTGGGACCTTACAAGCTTAATTTCCGTTCCTAGACCGTGATTTATACAGCATGGAAGAGCATTATGCTGCCATTGTGACTCCAGGATGTCAGTTATCAGATGTTTAAAGAGAGGCTGGGGGGGTGGGGGGGAAGGATCTAATTTGAGTCAAACCAGACTTATTTGCAGTCTCTTAGCAATGATTTCTGATGCTGCCAACTTTGAGGCTGAATATTAAAGTTTCTCTTTTAAAAATGAATTGCCGTGAGCTGCCAACAAGTTGCCAACTTTATGAAGTCGTTAACCAGTCGATTGAAAGCAACTCCCTCTTTCATTGCCATTTTCTCTCCATTCTTCTAGCCATCAGTCATCAGCTTAGCACCCCTGTCTGGACAGTTACTGCCTTCCTTTCTTTACATGGGCACCTCCGCTAGGATTTGGGAGGAGTAACAATAGATGCAGATGACAGAGGCCAGCAATTCAGCTGCCTCAGTGCATAAACAGTGCATTGTTTAATAGGAAATTGAAGGATGAAAACCACTAGCTTGAGCCAGGCATTGTTTGGTCCCACTTACATCAAGCAATACCCATGATTTTCAGTCCTGAGCTGCACTCCCTGCTATGATTTCAAACCCAGGCCCCTCATAGCTCTGCCAGTGCACTTCAATCCTGATGTGCAGCATCCCGTTCTTCCAGTCCTGGGGCCCTCCCACAGCTCTGCCAATGTCCCTCAAAACTGACCCACCTCCCCATCGACTGCCCCAGTCCTGGCTCCCTCACAGCTCTACTGATGCAATCCCAGCCCACAGCCCCCTCTGTTATTCCAGCCTTGGATTCCCCCACAGCTCAAGCCCAACCTGCAGCCCTCCCTTCTATTGCAGTCCCAGCTGGATGGCTATCTTAGGGCTTTAAACTGCTGCCCATCACCACAATATCCAGCGTCTTCCATGTAAAATCAATAGCGTCATGGAGTCTCTGCCACTTCTCCATTCACAGGCTCAGAACTCTGTTAGGGGAAGGATTGGGTACCAGGGTGTGTAGAGCCCCCCTCGAAGTGGGTGCCTGGGATGACCGCCTGCTCCCCTCCCCCCAGCTCAGCTGATGCCTCTCTGTCCTGACTTGCAACACTTCCTCAAGCATAGGGCTGTACAAAATTCCCAATATGTCATGTCCTGGAAATGTTATTTAAAGGTGTATTGCCCCATGCAGCCTTGATTGTTACATCAACTGGTCTCCAAATGAGCATGTCAGAAAGCTTTCCCAGGCCTGCTCTAGAGCAGGGCTAAGTCACTGTCAAAAGAATAAAGATTCTTCTTGCAATCTGGAAAAAAACACCCCTATTTCTGCTGGTCCTCGCTCACGCTCAGGCAGTCACCAGCAGCTGGGATTAACTGCCTGCTTGCTTGGTTTGATGTGAACAAACAGGGAGCAAGGCTGCCAGCCCCAAAGATATTTTCTGTGGTTAATCAGTAAAATACTATCTGTGTGTAAACTGCGCTGAGACCCTGGGGTGAACAGCGTTGGAGAAGCATCAAGGGTTTATTATTGCGAGGTGTTTTTCACTGTGCCAGCTCTGAACTGCCCTGGTGAAAGAATAGCGACAGCTCCTTTTGCCTAGTCCCACTAATTTGGGGCACATCCATCTCAGATGTAACTACGGTGAATCCGATGAGCTTGTTCCCGGCATGAATTTGGTTCTATGCACTTGGTCAGCTGCTGGGACACCAGCTGTCAGAGGCTTTGCAGCTCAGCCAGCTCTATGGGTAGCAGTTCTGGCAAGCTGGGCCGGCTGCTCCTTCTGAGCAAAGTCTTGCTGCTACTTGCCTCCCACTCCAAATCCTTTTCCTGCCACCTGTTATCACTGTCAGACCCTCGATCCACCCAATGCCCCACATGCTAGCACCAGGAAATCGGCTATGAAACACTGATTTCCCCATAGCATCCCAGAGGCAACACTTCAAACCTGAATCTACAGGAGAGCACCCTTCTGAATAGCAGGGCAATCAAAACACCATAAGGAGCCAAAGGCACGAACCTATTAATGTCAGTATCCTGACAAGCTGAGTATAACCACAGCAGATGTGCCACTCCTCAGAGGAATAACACACTGTGGTGTCAGACCCTGGGACGCAAAAACTCTAGCTGATGAGAACGGTCTCAGGAGGGATGGGATGGATATTCTGTGTGTGTGAAAGAGAGGAAGAGATGCTGCAAGTGGCAGGCCAGGCAGAGGCAGCGAAGAAGGGAATGTGGTCTGATGGTTCAAACAGGAACCCACGAATCAGCTCTCCTTGCTTCTCGTCCTAAGTCACTGTGCGACTGTGAGCAAACCACTTCACCTGTGTGCCTCAGTTTCCCTCTGTTATGCAGTAGGGAGCTACTCCACCATTCCTCCGACACAGAGGCTCAATCAGTTCCTGGTGACTCACTCTGAGGTGAACGGTCCTATACAGAAACCAAGGTGGTACTGTCTGCAGATTTCAACAAGCATTGTCTGGGTAGGGGATAGAGATTGCAAGCCAATGCCAGAGCCACAGAACCTCTCCAAGGAGAGACATTTCCCTTTGCACTCAGTGCCTTGTAATGGGATCCAGCACACTCCAACCCCATTTGAGGCAGACAGCATTCAAGCAGAGCTTTCCCCAATCTGCATTATTTTCATTGCCATGGTTTGCACATGACTTGCAGCCCAACGGCCAGAGCCCAGAGCCTAACCAGGGCTCTACTTCCCCCAGGTGCAGCGCAGGCCTGCCTCAATACCAGAATGGTCTCAGAAGATGATTTGCCATCACTGGATGGGACTAACACTCATGGCATCAGTTGTGGTGGGTACATGAAGGGAGGGACAAGAGGGGTATGTCTCCCTCATCCAAAGGTTCGGAGCGTTGGAATGGATGCTTAACTGACACGAACTTACTTGAACCTGTTTAGTCCAGGAATTGGGATGGGACTCTCTCTGGCAGTTGTCCTTCATGGGTGTTTTTAGCTCCTCATATTGCTAATTGTGGGATCAAACACGAACTCTGGTCTTCTCATAGCACATCAGCCACACTCTGTGAAGACTTCATTTTGGACCTTTAAATGAGGCCCCATTGACTTTAACTAAGTCCATGAAAAACTTAAGCAAAAACACTGAAGCCATACGTTCCCTACCTCCCAGTGGAAACAGGAGGGAGAAAGAAAGTGAATAGCATTTCCAAACTTTGGGGAAAGGCTTTCGTTCAAGTTTGGGGTACAGGGTTGAGCCAGTTCTTACTTTATCACCAATGATTGTATCCAACTCTTAATTGTCAACAAGAACTTTCACAGTCACAGCTGCTATTGTGCGTCTTGTGTGCCAGCCTCTCTGCTCCTTCCAGGGGTGGCAAAGGTATTATAAGCAGTCTGTGTTTAAAAGAAACCAGAGCATTCAATGTGTATTTATCTCAACACTCACAACGCCACACAGAGTGTCCCATCAGTCTCTCTGACCCGGAATTGGTTTTTGATGAATTGGTAAAACAAAAAAAGCCCTGAACCTTCAAAACAATAATGGACAGCTAAGAGTGCCAAGCGACAATGATTTAACACGCCTTGGGTTGGCTGAGGAATCGTTGGACGTGTGACTATAAAGCCCATTCTTTTGATGAAAGTGGCGGAAGTGGGAAGATTTATCACTTCCCCCAAAGCTAGACCTTCAGATTGTCCTGGCTTGAAAATCAGGGAATAAAACAAAAGCCTCAGAGTTTTTCCTGGAGAGCAGGGTGTTTCCCCTCCTTGACACACTTCATTGCATGGCTTTTCAATCTCAATGGGCAAATTCACTTGGCAAAACCAGCCAGATCGTCCCGCCTCCCATTCAGGTGTGTGAGTGAAATGAAAGGGAGGCTGCTTCCCACACAACATGGGCCTGGGATTCCAAGGAGCCCAGGCTCTCATCGGTCAGAGCACAAATGAATGGAAGAGGGTACCAGGGCAAGATCAGACCCCAGCACATGACCTCATCACTGAGAAACGGCCGAGGAGATCAGAGCCACTAAGCCTTAGAATGCCAGTGCTGCCTACAGCACAGGCTGGTGGTTCCAGCCGTTCTGTTTAACCCTAATGGCAAGAAGATTTGTTAACTGTAAATATTTTTTTCCAGCTCTAGCAGAGTTCCTAGTCCTCAGTGAGGATTATTTACATATCAGGTAGGACTGCTCACAAATTTGTCATCAATTTCTTTTTAACAGAAAACTGGAGTTTTGACTAATTGAAAATGTTCATAGAGAGTGTCTGCTTGCCTCAAAAAATATTTTTTATTTAATGAGAATTCATATTATCATTGTTTTTCAGCCCCTCACACACTTTTGAAAGGGAGTTCTTTATAAATAACATGTATTATTAATTGTTATTTTCTGACCCACTCTAATGCTGGGTTTCAAATTTCACACTCCAGTCAGTTCTGATGTAGCTCAGTCAAAATAAAAGCTACAATTAGACTTTGTTTTAACCAAGAAAAGGTAGATTTCCACCCTTAGAAACAGCTGAATGGCTGCCTAGGTTACCACCTGACAGGGTGTCAGGATAATTTGTGGGACTGCTGAGGCTTTCACCACCAGGCTGGTGTGAAACTGCTCTTCAGCTGTGCAGTTGTTGACCATCCACTCATCCGTCCGTTGACCATCTGTCCTCATTTATGCACACTCACATGTTGGATATGGGCTGGTCCCAGAGCTTCCCTGTGGAGTCCTTTGCCCTGGTGGCCAGCCTCCCACTGAAGCCTTGCTGTAATGGCTACCAGTGATTCCAGAGCACGTTTGGTAAGTAAAGGTACCTCTTGCTGGTGACTAGGCTAGGAGCTCCTGGGCACTTTGAAGAAAGAAATAGTTGGGCCAGTGAGAGCCAAAGACCTGTTCGGATGGGGTGGGGTGTGGGAGGTGGCGGGGAAGCTTGTCTGCACTTGGACACCAATCCATTCCTAAGAGCCAGTCCTGGTTCCGGGCAAACCAACCAGAATAAAATGGAGGCTCAGTCCATGTGAGCCCCCCAGTGCCACCTGCATTCTCTTTAACACCCTTTGCACATCCTCCCCTAGGGAAAAGAAGGAAGATGGAGCCAAATCCACCCCAGTGTAACTAATGAAGTCACTGCAGTTACACCAGGGATGAACTAGGCATATGGTGTCTTTCCAGCTCCGGTGCACAAGCACGGTCATGGGCACCTCTTACCTGTCTGACAGCCTAAGGAGACATGGAAGCAAGCAGTGAGCAGGAGCCTTGTTTCAGTAGCTGTTGGTTTGCAAATGGAGCTGTCCAATTCTGCTTGTGCAGCAAGCACAACTCCACAGCTGTTCACAATATAGCATTGGCCATAGCATTCAGGAGCAAAAGCAAATGAAGTGCACAGTTTATGTGAGCAAAGTAAAATCTGCATTGTCATCTCATCCTTTCATTGCAGAAGTTCCCATGGCTGCCCATTAGGGTTAGAAGATAGCGAATTTCACATTCGGAACTCCAAGAACGGTAAACCTGACTCCAAAAGTCAAACTCAGCCAATCCGGGAACAGAAACACCACCCTGTGACCTGTGAGCCCAATCACAGCAATGCAAATGTCAAATATTGAAGACCCGCAACAAGCTGCCTGCAAAGGTGCTCCAGGCCAAGGATTATTCACATAAATTGCTGGATAATAAATGTCAAATAAATAGCACCAAGGATTTCTCGGCCTGTTTGCAGTCTGCAAGTGGGACGGAAAGCAAGACCCACTCCCTACGTCAGCTGTTAGGTTTCTTCTTGTTATTCTCCCAGCCGTAGCCTTACGATCTCAGTTAATGAAGCTCTCAATTAGCTGAGGTTCCATCATGCCCCCAATGCTTCCTGTGCCCCCATGCTGGCACCTCCTCTCGTCACCGGGTTCTGGGGCCCCTAAGCCCAGATCATAGCTGCTGCTCCCCACCTCCTCCTCCTGAGACTGCTGGCGATCTCTGGATCCTCTTCCATGCTGTGAGAACAGGAAAGCCAGGGAATTCCTGTAATGCTGCTTCCCAGCTTCCACCCTGCTCCAGATCAGACCTGCACAGCAGCCGCACATGAATGTTCCCTCCCCGTGACCCAGCTGTGCCTTGAGCGTGAGCTCAGACTTACCCTGCAGGAGCTCCCCTGATTACCATCTTCCCAGGGTAAGCACTGTCTTATCCCCACTCTCCTCCCTTGTGTGCTGCGACCTGAGAGTTCCCTTGTTGTCATCATAGACCCATGGGCATCTTCAGGTCAGACAGGCTCTTGAATCAGTCACCTAGCCCAGTCTCCAGTGTCAGAGGATTGTGAAGAGCCCTAAATCATCCCCAAGAGCAGAGTCTTCCTGAGACAGAGATTCCATGTGCTACCTGTTCTATTTCTCAGCCGTTCTCACCAGCCCGCATCTGTACCCCAAGCAAGCGATAACCTAACCCGTTCAGACTGGATCAATATTTCAGCAGTGAAGTTTTGCTTCAACACAGCCTTTTCCCCCTTGGAAATTCTTACACTGGGAAATGCTTTCCCTTATGGAAATGTCCTAGAGACCAGTCTGTACGATTTAACAGAGCATTACATTCCTGCTATCGAGCTCACTTGGATGGTTGAAAACACTTTCCAACTGATTTCACTCTTCATTAAATTCTCTAGCTTTGTACTATTATTTCCATAGAACCCTACTGATGGCCACAGCCCAGTGGTTTCCTCTTTAATTGCACAGGGCTATACTGTAAGTGCGTGGGCCTGCAAAGTCAGGGGAGCCGAGTCCCTCTTTTTGAGAACCCTTTAACTTCCAGTGTTTGAATGAAGTTCTACCCTTCCACTGGGGAAGCGGCCTTTCATATGCACCCAGGAGTTATTCAGCACCATCCAGGCCCAGCCGCTGGAGACTGTGGATCCTGCAGCTGTACATCCCCTGATTTTGCATGCAGAAGTAGCTAGTGAGGGGACACCAATTCACAATGATGGGAGGAAGCCCTGGGCTGCCAGTGAAGGCGCTTAGGCCCTCCGAATTGATAGCCAACTGCCTGTAGCCAAGGCGGGTCCTCAGCTGGGCTAACCACAAGGGGAGGGGAATGCAGCTCAGCGGGAGGCTCTGCTCACCTGCAGACTGCTGGCATATAGAGAGCCAAGGACGAGGAAACATCTCTTTCCTCCCTTTCCTCAGTATTGGTATTACACTAGTGTCTGGAGTAGGGTGACCAGATCGCAAGAGTGAAATATCAGGACACATTGGGCAAGCGGGTGGGAGGGGGAGGAAGAGAGCCACAGGTGCACAGCCCCGACCGGAGCCATGAGAGGGGGTGCACAGCCCTAGGAAGCTACAAGAGGGGTGTATGGTCCTTGCTGCAGCCTGCACCACAAGCCACGGGGCAAGGACTCATGGCTCCAGCCCCAGCCCCCAGAAGAAGCCACGGGGCCAGGGGCACAGGTTTCTCCTCCCTCCCTCCTCCCTCCCAGTGTCCTTTCCCACAGCCCCACCACCACAACTAAACAATGCCCCACACAGGACCCCCACTGCCCAGTGCCCTGACACACAAAGTTCTCCCACACTGCCCAGCACCCCCCAACAGGCCCCCACTGCCCAGGACCCCAAAACACAAAAACCTCCCCCACCGCCCAGTGCCCTCCACACCCTCACAGCCCAACACCCCACACACACCTCCCAGACACTCACTCCATCACACCCTGTCCCCTTCCCTGGCCGCACTCACCAGCCCTGCTGGGTGGTCTCTGGCTCCTAGGGTCAGAGCGGCGAAGGGGGTCTCCAGACTCTCCACTTGCTGCTCCCGCCACAAGCGCGAGCTGCTGGAGCCGCAGAGCGGGGCTTGCAGGTGCTTGCAGTGTGCAGAGAGCCCCCTGCCCCTCCGCCCCACCCCTAAGAGCCAGAGGGACCTGCTGGGGGGCAAGGTGGAGAGTCCCAGCGGTGCTTACCTGGGGCGGCTCCCAGGAAGTATCCAGCAGGTCCCTCTGGCTCCTAGGGTCAGGTCGGGTTGGGTCGGGGGGGCGAAGGGCTCTCTGCCCGCAGCTGGCACCTGCAAGCCCTGCCCCTGCAGCTCTGATTGAGCAGGACGCGAGCCAGTGCAGCACACGGAGACCCCCTCCACCTCTGTGCCTAGGGACCGCACTGCAGGCTCCTGCCGGCGGGCGGACGCTGGGAACTGCTCCACGAAGCGCCGCCAGCTCAGGACCTCAGGTGTGTGCAGTGAGTGGTCACCGATATCAGGCCAAAGGGCGTCCCGACCGATGTATGGTGGGGACGCGGGACAAATCACTTAAAATTGGGACTGTCCCGATATTATCGGAACATCTGGTCACCCTAGTCTAGAGGCGTTAATGGAGGTTTGAGCCCCGCTGTGCTAGGAATAAGAAACAGCACCTGCCCCGAAGAGCTGACGATCCCCATAGACAAGGTAAAGGCTAGGCCTTTGTATTTTTCTCCTGGCCTTTCCTATTATTTATTATTTAATGCTGTAATTGTCCCTGTTTGGAGATAGTGTGTACAAGAAACACTACAAACAAAATAAAGTTCTAGAGTATTGTACCTGCATGATTGGAGAGCTTTGTCAATATTTGCCCAATATCCAGGTGAACTTTAACTGAGTTAGGCTGTGAAATAATGCCACATATTGGATTTTAAAGTGCAATTGAGAGTGCCGTGGTGGTAGCTTTTAAAGCATTACCAGCTGTTAAGTTAAGCAGGTTTCCTTTCTTTTTTTCCTCCCTACTTTATTTTCTAATCTCGAGGCAAATTGATTGTGAATTACACACTATACATCCACAGGGTCTATTGATACATAAAAACAGCAACTGCCGTATCCTCAGCAGGGAGAGCTAATCTGTATACTTGTTCCATACTAATGAAAGGAAAATGCATTACTCAAAACCAATGATATTGTAGCTTCCAATTTATGTTGATCCCCTTTTGATGTTTCATTCAATTTAATAAGCACCCACTGTCCCATGTCTACATCCAGGCACGTGGACAGTGTTATCAACAATATCCCTTGGGATCCAGCACTAACCCAGCTGCGTACATTATCTTGCCTATCTGGCCTGCTTTTCACTGCGGCATGCAGCTACACGTACCCTAGATGCCTCTGCCAGTGGTGTGCAGTGTAAACATACCTTCAGTAGTGCACACTCAGTGTATGTCTACACTGCACATCATTGATGGCGCCATCTAGGGTACAAATAAAGAGCAGCAATGGCGAGAAAGTGGAGGAGCAGGGGTGGGGGACAGAACAATCTCCATCAGCACCTCAGAAGCGGCAGCAGGGGGGTCTGTAGCCTGCTGGCACTTCAAGGCCATGGATGCAAGGGGTTATCAGGCTGAGTGCAGCGGGTGGGGCTGTGAGCTCCCTGAGACCGATGCCCACTGTCATGGGGTACTCTACTCCCCACTGGAGCGCCTCCTTCTGGACACCTCGGGGCATCAGCTCTGCCAGTCTGACGCCCCTTCCTATTGTTGCTCAGTCCGTCTCCCTCTCAGTCTCACACTCTCGGGACTCAGTTGCTCCCACTTTGTGGCTTGTCCGTCCGGGTGTAGATTTCCCCTTCCAGGGGTGCACGTATCAAAGTCTCTCGGGACCCACTGTCCCAGGCAGTCTTACCGTCCACTGCCCCTTAGCAGTGCCATGTCCCCAGAGGCTGGCAGGGGAACCCGGGCCCCTCCCCCCACAGTGGAACCCAGCCCCGGGACCCTACAACAAGCCATCAAGGTCTGCACAATCCTGAACTTTACTGCTGTGACCCTGAGCTACTTCTTACCTTGCCGCCTCTCACCCAGAGAGCAACTGCAGCCTTTCTACTGTCAGCTGCTAAACGTAATACAGGCCCCTCTTGTTCCTGTCCAGCTGAGCTTCATCTCTAATTGGTCCTCCTTGCTCCCTGGTGCAGCCTAGCAGAGAATTTCCCCCGGCCACCCACCCCTTCAGGCCTTGTGCAGGGTGGACACCCCATCACAACTTCTGATCCCACCTGAGCTGTGTAGGGCTGCTCCCTGGAGTTTTAAATGGAATTTGTATTCTTCACTTCCTGTCCCAAATGCTGCTGTGCAGTGTCCCACTGGAAAAAAGTCACCCTCCCCGGGACATCATCTCCCAGCCCTGGCAGACGCTGCAAGTCATTATTATGCCATAAAAGCTCCGGTGCAATCACATCTAATCATAGGGGCACGTGGCACAGTCTGGTTAATCCTGACGCCGTGCCCTCTCCCCATCTCACTTTGCCTCATCTTCCTCTCTCTGCCCCTCCCAGTCGCTCCCTCCTCCTCCTGGAACTGGGCCCCGCTTCTGCCCCTCCCGGGGCCTGAGGAGCAAGGGGCAGGGCCCAGAGCAGCCATTGCAACAGAGCCCCGCAGAGCGGCAGGGCTGGGCCTGCATTAGCTGCCCTAGTGTAGGAGAAAGAACTACTGGCGGGGGCGAGGGAGAAGCCTGAATTAATCGCACTGGGGCAGCTGACAGATTACCCCACGCACAATCTGAGCCAGCTCCAATGTGCTGGCCAGCACGTGGGAAGGGGCAGAGTCCCGGCCTACTCAGTTCCTGCCCACCCCCACCCACTTGCAGGCAGCCTTTGCTGGCTGGCTCCCCTCCCCATACCCCTCAGCTCTTCTGCCTGGCTGCACACCTAGCAATTAGAGAACACACTCGCCAGCGAACCTGGTATGAGCTCAGGTTGCTAGCCGGCACTGAACCCCTGCCACGAGATCAAGTTTCAAGCTAGTCCGGGTATGCCCACCCATGCTACAGTCCCACCTTCGCTTGCAGTGTAGCCATGCCCGGAGTGACATTCCTTTAGAACCTGCTCTCTGCATTTGTAGAGCGTCTCAGGCTGATGAAAAATATATTATTTTTTTTTAAAGAAAACCTTTATTTCAAAAGACATCTGTAAGGGAGTTTGTAGCTACCGCACCTCCCTGGGGTTGTGGGAGGCTGAATTTGGTGTCTGCAAAGCACTGGCAGATATTTGGAAGGTAGGTGCTACAGACATGCTCAGTATTATTCTGAGAACCTGGCAGGCTACAGCTGCCCTACCATAACAAATCTGTGTACACCTGTGTGCATAGGCGCCGACTTCCAGTTTGCCCCAGAGGTGCTCCACCCCCGCCCTGCCCTGAGGCCCCACCCTCTTCCTGCCCCTGTTCCGCCCCCACCCACCCACCACTCTACACCCTACCCCCTAAGCCCCTCCCTGAGCCACGAAACAGCTGTTTGGTGGCGGCCGCCTATCAGTTGTTTGGAGGCCCTCCTGATTAGCCAGTGAACAGCTGTGGCCGGTGGGTGCTGAGCACCCACTATTTTTTTTATTGTGGCTGCTCTAGCCCCGGGGCATCCATGGAGTTGGCACCTGTGCCTGTGTGACAGAAGGCATGGATTTCATTTCCATGGAATTGTTACCAACAGTCAGAGGAAAAAAATAACAGAAAAATTTTGAAAACCACCTGAAGGGTGCCCTGGAATAGGCAATTAAACGTTGGAGGCTGAATTCCTTCCGGTGAGTAGAGGGTGAAGCAGCCATATTAATCACATATCACCGAAATGCCTGTTCTCCATCAGCTAACAGCAGCCCTCTACCAGAGAAGCAGAGCCCGGACAGTACCTGCCAGGGCAGTGCTCATGTCTATTCTTCAGACACCTTTAGAGAAATGGCTTCCAATCTTTGCAGTGGTGAATGGAGGTTATTCTGCATCAGGTACAGCGTGGCATGGCAACAAGTGGCCTTTTATCAACTCGAGACTCCTGGGGTGAAGCTGCCAGAGTTTTTACCAGTTTATGGTGGTGTGAGGCCATCGCTCCAAATTACTGTCAAGGAGCAGCTCAGTTCTGATGTACAGCTTCTGTTTTTATCTCAGCTCTTCTCTTATCCCTAAGTTACCTACAAGCAGTGTCTGTGCAGTCACTCTCTGGGCTACTTGCTTCTTCTTTTCAACCAGTAATAGTCGAGTTAGGGCAGCCTGCTCTTCTGTGGTCACATGACTTCCTGCCAGCAGATACCCTGGAAAAATCATAATTTAAAACAGATGCACAGATAGAGAGAGATTTCAGAGGTGTAGCTGTGTTAGTCTGTATTAGCAAAAACAATGAGGAGTCCTTGTGGTACCTTAGAGACTAACAAATTTATTTGGGCATAAGCTTTCATGGGCTATAACCCACTTCATCAGTGGAGTGGAAAATACAGTAGTCAGAAAGAGAGATGCCATGGAATGCTGAACTGTATTATACTGTTCAGCCACGAGGTGACGCCATGTGTAACATACCTTACTTAAGCTCACAGCAGCCATTCCTGGCTACAATACTCCACCAGGAAACTGGAGATATCCAGGTATCAGCTTTAACGTATCTATGGGGAAACAGGCAGAATATATCTTTAAATCCTTTGACTTTGCTGAAGACAGCCACAGAGATGACTATGGAAGGTTTCTGGCTATGTTTGACGCACACTTTGTATCTCAGAAATGTGGTTTATGAAAGAGCATGTTTTCCTCAGTGAATTCAAGAAGCAGGAGAAAATGTTGAATCTTTTATATGAGTGCGGCATGCATTGGCTGAAAACTGACTTGAGAAATGCAAAACATGAAAATCTGAGAGAGAGCCTGATTATTGGGTTAACAGACAAGAACCTCTCACAGCAACTACAATTAAAGACCAGATTTAAACCTACTCACAGCTGTACAGATAGCAAAGCAGTCTGGTAGTCAAACAGCAGAACAAAAGGCAACAGCAACTTGAAAAACCTGAAACTAGCTTCGAAGCAGTAAGTGCACACAGCATGAGTGGTAAAAGTCATTACCATAAAAGCCCTGAGGCTATAAAGAAATTCCAAGCAAACTACAAAGCTTTTCAGAATAAAAGTACAAGATGTGGAAAAATGCAGAGCCTAACAGTTTAGCCAACGGCATGTAGTCCCCACCTACCATAGCAAGGAGGCTGTGCCCCAAGAGAAGAGACACCCCTTTGGGGCCCCCATGGGGTCCACGACGGAGTCTTACGCTGTAGAAAGGACAGGGAGGGGAACATGACCCCCGCCTCCAGTCACCCTGGAGATCCTCCTCCCTCAACCAGTGGGGAGGAGGCAAGACAACAGCAGTCACCATTAATCGCTTAGAGGGCCAAACACAACCAGTCAGATGGCAAGCAGAGTCGGACCCTGGGCATAGCCCCAGATGCCAGGAAAATGGGAGGGAGGCTGTGAATAGGCCGGTTTTCCCTCCACGCAGCAGAGACCAGCCAGAGTGTGGAGGGAAGAGAAGGTCACAGAACATCCAGGCCCAGCAAGTGGCCTGTCTGTAACCTCTAGGCTGACCAGACAGCAAGTGTGAAAAATCGGGATAAGGGATGGGGGGTAGTAGGCTCCTATAAAGCAAAAGCCCCAAATATTGGGATTGTCCCTATAAAATCGGGACATCTGGTCACCCTAGTAACCTCAGCCTGCAGAAAAGCCTCAGGAGGGGATAATCTGTTCATCCTGCAGCAGCAGGTGGAAACAGCCTGCCTCTCCTGCTGCCACCTGCTAGCCTACAGCCAGGCCACACCACAGCTAAGCTTTGGATCCAGAGACCTGACTGCTGAACCTGTGGGTTCCAAGCTTGAAAAACTTTCAGCACCAATCCAGAAGGGAGGGGGCAGTTAGTCCCTCTCCAGAAATCCCCAGGGAGGACCTGCTGGCCTGCACCAGTCTCCTGACCGTTCAGCAAGCAAAGGACCCTGAATGGGTCCCCTGTATTAGTCAGATAGGCAGGATTTAATCTTGCACAGGACTCTCATCTCCCTGGATCCTCAAGACCTGCACTGCCAGTTCCCAGTATAATAAAGTGTGTTTCTAACAGCATCTCCGTACAGGCCTGCAATGTGTCTCTACACATACCATCTGGGCACCTGGAACACGGGGAACAGACAGAACTGAGGGGGGAGACACTTTTGGTTAGGAACCCTAGGGAGTGTGTAGTCATGTGAGCTCATCTGTTTTCCAGCACAGCCTTTAGTAATTAAAAAGCATTGTTTATATCTCTATTCATTTACTATTTTTACTGACTGTATATTTCTCTTTAATCAGACCCTTGCATAACATTTATATTAACTGTTTTTAATTTGTTTGCTTGTGTGAGTCAGAATTATTTGTGACTTCAAATGTGGTAGCCATGGCCTTAATGGGGTTAACCCCTCACCTCACTGGAGGCACTGCCAAGTAGCTTTATTTTTTGGAACACCGGGAGAACGAATTGGGAACCTAACAACAGCACCATGAAACAAGCCCAGGTGGCAGAAATTTTGGAACTGTCTAAAGACTGAGGTCCCCCTCCCCTGTTTGCACAGCATACAGGTACTGAACCAGTGCTGAAAGAGGGATTTCAGTTGCAAGGTATAATACATGCACAAAATATGGACATTTTGCAGTTGCTAGCCATTCCAAGGCACTCAGGGAGAGGGCTAATATTACAGACAATCAAGAACTATTGTTTCTGGGATCTATCACATGTGATAACACAAAGCCTGCATGGAGAATGAAACCAAATATTAATGGAAAGCCCACTGACTTTAAAATTGACTCAGGAGCTGATGTCACAGTCATCTCAGAAGGGGCTTGCAGTCATCTTCAACCCCTCCCAGAGCTGAAGTCACCTGACACAGCTCTGACTAGTCCTGGAGGGATTCTGAACTGCCTGGGCCTGTTCACCACAGAAACAACTTACAAAGACAACAGCTTTACATTCAGAATGTAGGTGATCAAAGGACCACAGACCCACAGCCTTCTCAGCCACAGCATGGCAGCCAAGATGGGCCTAGTGAGACCGGTGGAATAACTCAATGGAATATTTGGTGATATTGGGCTTTTCAAAGGAGATTCAGTACAAATAACCTTAAGAGACAATGCTGAACCATAGTATGTCCCATTTCTTCAGAAAGTGGAAACTGATTTAAAGAGAATGGAGTGGATCAGCAAAATCAAGAAAATCTCTGAGCTAACAGCATGGTGTGCCCCAGTGGTACCAGTTATAAAGAAAAATACAAATCTGTGTGGATCTTAAAAGACTTAATGAAGAAGTTTTGAGAGAAAAACATATCCTCCCAACACTGGATGACTTCCTCCCGAGAGTGAAAGGAGCTACAGTGTTCTCCAAGCTGGATGCCTTTAGAGGATTCTGGAAAATTCCTTTAGCCGAATAAAGTGCTACACTGACTGCATTTGCTTTGAAGTTTACCTTTTGAGATTACCAGTGCACCTGATATTTTCCAAAGAAAGATGGCAGAACTGTTAACACAGACAAATGGAGTTGTATTTTTTATGGACAATATTGTGATCTATGGATCTTTGATGGAGGAGCACAACAGAACCCTCAATCAATCTGGACTGAAGCTAAACAAAGAAAAGTGTGTTTTCCGCCTACCCAAAATCAAGTTTTTGGGACAGACAATAAGCAAAGATGGAATCAGTTCTAGCCCTGAGAAAGTAAAAGCAATTCAAGAAACAAATACACCAACAAATGTACTAGAACTAAGACACATACTGGGGATGGTAAATCACCTTGGTCAATACCTATAAGCAGTGGTGCAAGTATGGTGGTCCGGTCTGGTCCGCCGTACCAGTAAGACATTTATAGCTAGTACTCTGTACCAGAAAGACACAAGAGGAGCAGAATGGGCGGCCCCACGCTGGCAGCTACTCCGGCACGGCTGTACCACCCCCAGACCCACCCACCCAGCACTGTCCTCTGGCAGGACTGCTGTACAGGCCCCAGACAGGACTCAGGAGACGCAGCTGTGTGGAAGGGCTGGGGGCAATACAGCGACACCGGAGGAGCTGCCGGCGTGTGGCCGGCAGGTGGCCCCATGTTCTGCTCCTTTCACTGCTGCGGTTCCGGAGAACCCTGCAGTTCAGAAGTCTCCAGTGCACTGGAAGGAGGACAGAGCCCCCTCCCCCACCAGGTAATGTGGGATGGATCAAGGGGAGGAGAAGGGTGGGGAGGAAAGCATGGTGGCCCCAGGCTGGGGGCAGGGTGGGGAGGGGTCATGTGGTAGGTCATATGACCCCCCTTTAGCTGGTGCCCCCCCCTTTGTGTCGCTCCCATGAGTGCAGTGTACTGGTAAGAAATGAATTCTGCTTGCACCACTGCCTACAAGACCTTTCTCAATGACAAAACCACTGAATGAACTATTAAAATCCCACACATCATGGCTCTGGGGGTCAAAGCAAGAAATTGCCTTCCAAAAGGTCAAAGAAATTATCTCAAGAGCTCCAGGTTTCAAATAGTAACCTGTGAACAAAGCTACAATGCTCAGTGTGGATGCAAGCACTCTGGCATAGGTGGTGTATTGTTGCAACAACATGGCTCGACATGGAAGCCAGTTGCATTTTGCTCTTACCCACTTCCAGAAGCAGAAAAACCATATGCACAGTTTGGCAAGGAGTGCCTGGCAAGCGTATGGGCACATAAGAACTTGGACAGTTATCTGTGAAGATTGGATTTGTTTACACTGATAACAGACCATAAACCGCTTGTAACCCTCCTCAAGGGAAAAGACCTGGATCAAGCACCACTAAGATGTCAATGTCTATTGCTAAGGTGAATGCGATTTAAGCCAATTGCTAACTATGTTCCTGGGAAAGCTCTGGGAGTAGCAGACACTCTGTCACGGAGCCGAGCATCACAGTCAACTACCCATCAGCTCAAAGATGACTTAAAGGTGTATGAGTAACAGCCGTGTTAGTCTGTATTCGCAAAAAGAAAAGGAGTACTTGTGGCACCTTAGAGACTAACCAATTTATTTGAGCAGGAGCTTTCGTGAGCTACAGCTCACTTCATCGGATGAAGTGAGCTGTAGCTCACGAAAGCTCATGCTCAAATAAATTGGTTAGTCTCTAAGGTGCCACAAGTACTCCTTTTCTTTTAAAGGTGTATGTGGCTGCTGTGGACGTGTACAGACCAGTGTCACAAAAGAGACTACTCCAGCTATAAAAAGCAACATTAACAGACATGCAACTCCAATAAATTCTAAGTTACATTAGAGCTGGCTGGCCCAAGTATCTAAAAGACAGTAAGGAAGTGACAAGAGACTACTTTGTGGTACGTGGCCAATTAAGCAAGTCAGATGGACTAATGATAAAAGACAATTGCATTGTAATTCAGAACAAAATGAGAGCAGAAATCCTAACCCTCATCTATGAAGGTCATCAAGGACTAACTAAATGCTGTGAACAGGCCAACCAGTCAGTGTGGTGGCCGGGCACCAGTAAAGACATAAAGAATAAAGTATGAGAATCTTCTTGAGTAGTTGTGGGATATCATCTATGTAGCAGGAGCCGTTCACCTTAGTTTCTGACCTTCAATACTGGCATCCAGACTTTTCTCCAAAGCCAGACAAATAAATTCAGCCACTCTCAGCTTTCTCAATAACTCCCTCAATATTAGTTGAAGGAGAGGATACTCATCAGGGCAGGATTAATGTACAGGCACTATATGCCCATGCCTAAGGCCCTGGCTTCTGGAGCCATGTGATTGATTACATCAGAATCTCAGCTTTCATTTAAAAAAATGTTTCTAACCCATATAGTTGCAAAGAAGTGCCTGAAAAGGTGAACTCAGTGTAATTAAGGTCTTGTCTACATGCAGAAGTTGCTCTTGTTTCACTTAAATCAGTTTGATCTATGTCTCTTATCATGTACACCTTGGTAGGTTGCAGGGCTGCTACTAGCAGGTTAGGTTTCTGTACCAGACATGGACTGGCTACAGAGCTTCCTTCTCAGAGAGATACAGCAGATGTGTTCACTGTAAGATCCTTTAATGCTCTGCCAGGAATGGCTGGTGTGAGCTTAGGTAAGGTATGTTACACATGGTGCCCCCTACCGGTTAGCAGTTATTACATCTCCACCTTTAAGTTTTACTTTCCTAACATTAGCAATATTCACGCTATCACACTATTTTTAAAGTTCGGTATGAATCAGTCTGCTAAGTGTCTCTGAATCATACTGGTTTTCTTTTTACGCGACCCAAGCACATAACAACTTGGTCATCCAGCTGTCCGTTAATTGCAATGACTGGCTGTGGTTGGTTTGGAATCTTTGAGTCGTCTTCTTTTTGTTTTGCGTCTGCCACTGGGAGAGTTTATTCTGTTGATTGTTCTCTCTGAGGAATAAATTGTAGATGTTGATGGTTTCTGTTAAACTCTCCACTGTTGGTCTCATTGACGTATGATCTGGGCAATGAGTTCTTTTTCTTTACAACAGCTAGAGTTCTCCATCCTTTTTCTCAATCCAGTTTGACACAAACTCAGTCACCAGGTTCCACACCCGGCAGTGCTCTTGCTGAGTGACACCTGTTGTGTTCCTAAGCTCTTTTTGACTTTTTATCCATATTGGCTACTCTCTTCATATCTGGTTACTTTGGGCATAGGTTCTTTTCCAAAGTTGGAACAGTAATTCTGAGTTGTCTTCCACCAGGAGCTGTGCTGGACTGTCTCCAGTAGTTGTTATCAGTGTTGAGCTGTAACTCAGAAGAGGAAGGAACGGATCTTCCTGCTGTAGGATTTTTGTGGCTGGCTGCAAAGATCTCTCAGCCTGTCCATTCATTTGTGGGTAATGTGGGATGCTAGTAACATGATGAAAATCATATTTTGTTTGGAATGACTTAAATTCCACTGCAGTGAATTTCGGTCTGTTGTCCATGACACTAGTAGTTGTGGAACGGGGGGGAGGGATAGCTCAGTGGTTTAAGCATTGGCCTGCTAAACCCAGGGTTGTGAGTTCAATCCTTGAGGGGGTCATTTGGGATCTGGGGCAAAAATTGGGGATTGGTCCTGCTTTGAGCAGGGGGTTGGACTAGATGACCTCCTGAGGTCCCTTCCAACCCTGATATTCTATGATTCTAAGTGAGTAAAAGTGCATTTCAGATTCTCCATAACACTGCAACATGTTATGTCTTTCAAATACATTATTTCTAGATACTTGGAAAAATAGTCCACTATAACCAAGTAATGATGTTCTCTGAATTCAGCCAGTCTCTTCCAAGATCTCTCTGGCAGAGGTATTATTACAGGTTCTTTGTGTTGTGTTGGTCTGTTAGTTCTCCAATGTTCACATGTGCATACTTTATTCTGATACCTCGTACATATGCTCTTCTGACAACTCTATAATGGATGAATCAACAATCAAGGTACACTTTATTTACATGGGGAAGTATAGAGGAAGCACATAAAGAGAAGGGGAAGATGGATTTGGAGTGGGTACATCGGTAACGCCATCCAACCTACAAGTGACATGACCCTGAGAGTGGATTTCCCTAGATTCATGAGTCCCGTTTATTCCATACTAGTGGGCTCCATAATGTGGAGGAACCCACGTACCTTGATGAGGCGTTGCAGGCCTGAAGGTGCTTGAGCGTGGGGAAGTGATCAGGGCGCTGATTTGCCCAGGAGGCCAACCTCTCTGCAGCAGCAATAAGCATTACTCACAGTGGAAAAAGTCCTCATAGGGTAGGGGGATCTAAGTCCAGTTGGTCTCTCCCAGAGTAGATCAGCAAACCCCTTTCAGAGCAAAATAGGCAACACCGCAGGCAGGGAGAGATAGGAGATCACCAGCACACCCTCAGGCAGAGCTGTCCTCCTCTCCTCCCCACTGGGATTGGCTTAGTCACCTTCCATCCCCCAGGGTTTGCACAATCACAAGGCTCAACACCCATGGCAAGATGAACAATCTGCAGTCTTCCCCATCTTCTCACCCAGCTGGCAACAAGCTTGGCTCCCTTGTTTGTCAGACCTGTTAACCGGGGTTACAGGATCATGGTCAAGGCCAGGTCAGCAGCTCAGGTCATTGTTAAAAACATTATCATTGCGACAACAGAGGTAACTCAACCAATCATCATCCTTTCTTTCCAATTAATTTGCATTCTGAAGTTCTGCTGGTTGAAATGAGGGGCCCTTGGCTTAAGGGGTTGAAATCCATGATCTGGTTGTGCACACTGAAACAACAGGACAGTTATCTTCTTTGCAGGTTCAAAATTTCACCCACAGTATTAGGAGATGGATGAGACCCGGAAAGAAAACCACCTGGATAATTCTCTCTCTCTGCGCCCTAGCCCCTTAAAGTCTGAATTCCATGGCTCTGTTCTTGGTTGTTAAGATGATGCCATCCAGCCAGCTGAGCACCCTGTGACACCTGCCAGATTTAACTTCCCATCCTCCCTTATCAAAAGTTTAGACCATGGCCCAACCATCTAAACCAGAAACAGGCCCCATGGCCTAAATACAAATTGAACCAACGAGCTGCAAACGGCTTTATGCAAGTTATCAGAAACTAAACTACACCAAAGATAACCTGGAATTTATCTATTCCTGTTGGAAAGAGGAGTGAGGATGTCCCAGCACTACTGCAGCTACCAGAAAGAGAAGAGTTGCTGGGTAGGTGGGGCAGGAAAAAAAACCCATTCTATTCCCTCAGCTTATAGCAGGCCTGGAGGAGAGAGGCACATTCCTAGTAGAAGTTTGGTAGCTTGTGGAGCAAGGACCTGTCCTCAGTTATTGACACCTTCATTACCTGGACTACAGCAATGCGATATAAACCTGGGCATGAAGTCTTCAGTCGTTACGAAAATCCAACAAATACAGACTGCTGCAGTGTGTTTCCTCGACAACACGGG
Source organism: Natator depressus (assembly GCF_965152275.1). Classification (NCBI taxonomy): domain Eukaryota; kingdom Metazoa; phylum Chordata; order Testudines; family Cheloniidae; genus Natator; species Natator depressus. The sequence continues at coordinate 27,711,280 of NC_134246.1, forward strand.
CTATTGTGAGCACATCACACATGTCCTCTGCTCCCTACACTGGCTTCCCATGGAATATTGATTCAAGGTCAAGGTCTTGGTCCTTATCTCCAAGGCGCTCAATGACCTGGGCCCAGGATATGTAAAAGAGTCTAAAGCCCTGGGATGAAGACAATGGTTGACAACTTCACTCCTCTAGCACAGTGGAACTCTCAACAATAAGAGTAAAGCTCATCTGTGTGGGAGAGAGAACCTGGGGGCTGGTCAGAGACTGTGCAACGAGCTGCCCCAGGAACTAAGGACCATCACAAACCTTGCCACTTTCTGCTCCAAATGCAAGGTGCATTTCTTGGCCGTTGCCTTCTCTAACATACACACAGAGCAACAGGTATATTTATATGTACAAAGCAACCCTACCAAAACAAGACACTGCACTGCACATGCTTGGGGAGAGGAGGCGAGAACCACATGTGGCAGATGTTAGTCACATTGTTTAACGCACTCCTGGAAGGCGCTCAGAGGCTGCAGTGAGGAGTGTGGTACAGGAACCGGTACAGAGTAGAATAGAATAGAATGCACATGGTGCCTGGTCAGTGTGGAGCTGCAGAGCCAGTATATTTGGAGAGCTCCTGTGGTGGTGCTGCTGAGTAACCTTCCTCTCTCAACAACAAAGAAAATGAAGAACACGCATTTCACCCATATCTCAGCAGAATGCTGGCTGCAGCCCTGAGCAGGAGGCTACAAAATGCACAATTGCTCTTAACGTTTGGAGAAACAGAGGAAAGTACTTCTGCTTATTCACAATCCGGCTGCAGGTGAAGTCAGCGAAGTTGATGCTGCTTGTCTGGGCTCTATGAGCACCGCAGAGCTGCAGGGGAGCCTGGTGGTGGCAATCCTCTGATGAATTTCAGAGAGGCGGCCCTGTAAACATAAATCATGGGAGGTGCTTGGGAAAGCCCCCGCTCCCTTCCAACAGGGCTTCCAGGCTACCCAGCAGAGGCTGCCTGCCTTCCAGATTCCCTTGCACCTACAGAGGTGCTCTACATTCTCAAAGCCACTGGCTTTCTCTGAGGAGACTGCCAGTGGCTATGGTGTGTGTGTGGGGGGGGGGTTGTTTGAGCAGGGGACACCTGCTTGCAGTGAACTGAACAGACCCCACCAAGCTCCTTTCACATAAGGGTCGTGGCAGGGTCATTGGCTGTTAACATTTGGTCACTACCAACCGAGACCACCGCCTGTTCCTCTCACTTGCACTGATGTAAACTGGGATTCACTCCCCGGAAGTCAGTGGAGTTAGACTGGAGTAAAACCAGTGTCACTGAGAAGCAAAGAAGGCCGCTAAGCCTGTGACTTGAGTAAAAGGTTGTGTCCCCGGTGCCTTCCCCAGAGCTATCTGGCCCCCCAGTATGTACACCATGTGGCAAATTGTCAGCACTACTTTGATGAGTCTCATGCTTTTTCTTCGTGGGGAGGGTTCAGGGCACCATTTTTCGCCCCTGAACTGGGGTATTAACTGCCCCACTAGTGTCCTAGAGGAGGGGAGTGGAGAGGGAGGGACCCGGGCCCGCCCTCTACTCCGGGTCCCAGCCCAGGGGCCCTAGGGATAGCCTTAAACTGCTTGAACTAGCGGTTCCTTCCCCTGGGCTACTTCCCTCTCCTGCCCTTCAGCTTGTGGGGCTTCCTGCCCTCCCTCTGCACAAACCAGGTGTCCCTTTACGTAGGGTCTTGGTCTTCTTAGCCCACTGCAGCACTTCTCCAAACTCTCCTCTGCTTCCCTCCAAACTGCTCTCTGCTCCAACACCAATCCACTCTGCTTCAACTCCTTCCCCTGTCTGATTGAAATGTGGCGGGGGGGGGGGGGGTTATCAGGTGACTGGCTTCAGGTGCTCTAATTGGCTTCAGGTGCTCTAATTGGCTTCAGGTGCTTTAATTAATCTATAGCAAACTTTCTTCCCTCTCCAGGGAATAAGGCTCCCTTCTAACACTCTCCTGCTGCCCTCTGGCCTGGGCTTTCCTTGCTTTTTGTGCCTGCTTTAGTTCCCCCCTCCCCCCCGACCGGGCCAGATGCTTTTTCTTCGTTTTGGTTTTTTTTTTTTGCTGTTTTTCCTTTTTTTTTTGCTGCCGTTCGAGTGCTGGTCGGCTGCCAGCTTGCCTGCCAGCCCCCCCACGCCTGCCCTCGGACGCTGCTACTGCTTCAGCTGCAACCCCCGGAGGAGGGGAGTGGACGCCCCCAGACCCAACCATTTTGCTGTTTGTTTGTGGACCCGCGATTAATCGTCTTCTTATCTTTGCTTGGCATTTTTGGAATGCTCCACGAAGACCGGGAGAGAAGACAGCTGACAGAGACATCGCCCAGGTAAACTACAAATCATCGTGGAGGGGGCCATAAGACTGAGTAACTTTTGAACTGTACTCTCATGTGGGGGGAGTTTGACTGTGTCTTAATTGCGTTTGTAGGGGCACAGGGGGTGTGGCACGGAGCTGCCCCCCGATCCATCGGTGCCCCCCCAACACTACTACAACCGTCACGGCCCCCCCGCCGTCCGTCCCTGCTGGCAACCTGCCAGGAAGGACCCCTCGAGCACCCTGCAGAAGGTGGTCCACCACCTGAAGCCATGGCTGCCAAACCCACCACAGAGCCTGCGCCTAGCATCACTGGGAGCCCCCTCCCCACCCCCTTAACCCTCGAATCTGTTCGGGAGGCACCACCGCTCAGCTGCTTGCCTCCCGAAGCCCAGAGCCTCGCCTCTGCCCCCGCCCCCACCCCCACCCCTGTCCCTGCCCAGTCTGCCTCCTCCTGCAATGCTACTGCCGCCCCTGGGGTTATTTCTTTCCCGTTTTTTGCGGATCCCCCCCCAAGGAGCAGCCTTTGCATTTTCCTGCCGCGACCCATTAGGAGCTGCAGTTTTCCCTCCGCCATCCCCTTCTACCCCAAGGCATGAGATGGACCTAATAACTTTAGCCTGTCAGACGGCCCGTCGGTGGTCCGCACCCTGCCTGCCCACCTCAGCGGACCACGAGGCTGCACCAAGAGCCCCACCAGGGAATAACCCGGAAATCGCAACCCCACCCCCCCATGAGCTGCGAAAAGCGTTGCGACAGTTTTTAGAAGACATCCGTGGCTCCCGCAACAGGGTACAGCTGGCTCTCCAGCTATGGGGGGACTTTGATCACATCCTCCAGGCCACAAGGGCCCTTACAAAGGAGGGTAAAGGGAAAGGAAGGCACGGCGCCGCGGCCTACGGGCGGGCCCGCAGCTTCTGTGATGATTTACTCACTTACGGAATGGGTCATGGATTGTTGCACGACCCGCCGGGGGCTGCGAACACCCCCGCCAACAAGGAACCCCCACCCCCCCAGCCCTCCGCATGACGCCCCTCATTATTGCAACTTTGAACACCAGGAGCTGTAGGATGGCTCTCCGCAGGTCCCAGGTGCTCTCTTACCTTCGGGAAGGGGGGTACTCTGTGGTTTTCCTGCAGGAGACCCATACGGATCCGACCGCCAAGGACAGCTGGCGGCTGGAGTGGGGGGGGTCTACTTCAGCCACTTCACGATTCGACAAGATGGAGTGGCGACCCTGTTCTCCCCCAACCTATGGCCCGAGGTGCTAGGGGTCACTGAGGCCATGCCGGGCCACCTGCTGCATCTCTGAGTCCATATGGAGGGGCTCGTGGTCAACCTCGTCAACATCTATGCCCCAGCAACGAGCCCGAAGCGGCCGCAATTCTATCAGCGGGTGTCCGACTTCCTCAGCACCCTAGATTCTCACGAGTGCTTAGTCCTGGGAGGGGACTTTAACACCACCCTCGAGGAACAGGACCGCTCAGGGGCCGAGCTGAGCCCGGTCGCTGCGAACATTCTCCGAGAAACAGTCGAACATCACTCCCTAGTAGACGTCTGGCGTGACCACCACCCAGATGACACTTCCACGTTCACCTTTGTCCGGGTGGAGGCCCATCGATCACACCACTCTCAGTTGGACCGTATTTATTTATCCCGTTTCCATCTTTCACAGGCCCACTCCTCCAACATTCAGCCGGCCCCATTTTCCGACCATCATCTAGCCACCATAACGGCCTCCCTCCGCGCAGAGAGGCCGGGGCTGGCCTATTGGCACTTTAACAACAGCCTGTTGGAGGATGAGGGCTTCGTGACGTCCTTCCAGGAGTTTTGGCTGGCCTGGCAAGAGCAGCGGCATGCCTTTCCCTCGGCGCGGCGATGGTGGGATCTAGGGAAGGTGCGCGCCAAGTTCTTCTGCCGTGACTACACCCGGGGCACCAGCCGACGGAGAAATGCAGCGATAGAGCAGTTGGAACGGGAGGTCTTAGAGATGGAGAGGCGTCTGACCGCCAGCCCCGAGGACCCGTTCCTCTGCGGAGCGTGCCGGGAGAAGCGGGAGGAGCTCCGGGCCCTCGAGGACCATCGGGCCCGAGGTGCCTTTGTTCGATCCCGCATCCGCCTCCTTCGGGAGATGGATCGTGGCTCCCGTTTCTTCTACGCCCTGGAGAAAACGAGGGGGGCCAAGAAACACGTCACCTGCCCTCTAGCAGAAGACGGCGCCCCCCTCACGGATCCGGTGGAGATGTGTGGGAGGGCCCGTGACTTCTACACAAGCCTTTTCTCCCCAGATCCGGCCGATCCTGGCGCTTGCAGGTTGCTCTGGGAGGAACTCCCCACGGTCAGCGTGGGCGACCGAGACCGACTAGAGCTGCCTCTCACCCTGGCCGAGTTCTCGGAAGCCCTCCGTTGCATGCCCACCAATAAATCTCTGGGCATGGACGGGCTGACCGTGGAGTTCTACCGCGCGTTCTGGGACATTCTTGGCCCAGACCTAGCCACTGTCTGGGCTGAGTCTTTGCAGGGCGGGGTCCTCCCTCTTTCGTGCAGGCGATTGGTGCTCGCCTTGTTGCCGAAGAAGGGGGACCTCCGCAATTTACGAAATTGGTGTCCCGTCTCGCTCCTTAGCACGGATTACAAAATCGTAGCGAAAGCAATCTCGCTGCGGCTAGGGTCCGTGATGGCGGACGTGATCCACCCAGACCAGACCTATACTGTCCCGGGTCGCAGCATCTTTGACAACCTATTTCTAGTCCGAGACCTTTTGGAACTCGGGCGTAGAGACGGTCTGTCGTTCGCCCTCCTGTCTCTTGATCAGGAGAAGGCATTCGATAGAGTGGAACATGGGTACCTCCTGGGCACTCTGCAGGCGTTTGGATTCGGACCTCAGTTTGTGAGTTTTCTCCAGGTGCTGTATGCTTCCGCAGAGTGTCTGGTTAGGCTCAACTGGACCCTGACCGAACCGGTCAGCTTCGGGCGAGGAGTACGGCAGGGGTGCCCCCTCTCGGGCCAGCTGTACGCTCTGGCGATCGAGCCCTTCCTCTGTCTCCTCCGCAGGAGGTTGATGGGGTTGGTGCTTCGGGAGCCGGAGCTGCGGCTGGTCCTGTCAGCGTACGCCGATGACGTGCTCCTCGTGGTCCAGGACCCGGGGGACTTGGCGCGGGTGGAGGCTTGCCAGGCCATCTATTCGGCAGCCTCCTCCGCCCAAGTCAACTGGGTCAAGAGCTCTGGCTTGGCGGTGGGGGACTGGCGGCGGGTGAGCTCCCTCCCACCCACACTTCAGACCATCCGGGGGAGCGCGGGTCCACTGCTCTACCTAGGCATTTACCTTTCTGCCACGCACCCTTCTCCGCCGGAGAACTGGCAAAATTTAGAAGGTGGGGTGATAGAGCGGCTCCGAAAATGGACGACGCTACTCCGATGTCTCTCCCTCCGAGGGAGAGCACTGGTGCTTAACCAACTAGTCCTGTCCACGCTCTGGTACCGGCTCAACACCCTGGTCCCGGCCCCAGGTTTCCTGACCAACCTCCGGACATCGATTCTAGAGTTCTTTTGGTCAGGAATGCACTGGGCCCCTGTTGGGGTTCTTCATCTACCCCTGAAGGAAGGAGGGCAGGGCCTGAAGTGTCTGCACGCTCAGGTCCATGTCTTCCATCTCCAGGCCCTGCAGAGGCTCCTTTATAGTGCAGGTAGTTCGACGTGGAGCATATTGGCACACGCCTTCCTGCGCCGCTTCCAAGGGCTCCAATACGACTGGCAGCTCTTTTATCTTTGTCCGAGAGGTTTTCCGCAAGACCTCTCAGGGCTGCCGGTCTTCTACCAGGACCTCCTCCGGACCTGGAAACTGTTTTCAACGACCAGGTCCGTGGCAGCCACCGTGGGGGCAGATCTCCTCTCGGAGCCCCTGCTACACAACCCCAGCTCCATGTGCAGGTGGTGGAGTCCCACTCGGTGCGCCAGAGGTTGGTCCTGGCGGAAGTCACGAGAGTCAGAGACCTCCTGGACTACGACCGGGGAGACTGGCTGGATCCCCTGATGCTCGCTCGGCGCATGGGGCTCTCCAGACCTCGTACCCCCCGGCGCGTACTTCAGGAGGTGAAGGCCGCCTTGACGCCCGCTGCTCGGGCTTATCTCAACCGAGCCCTGCGCGAGGGCGCACCCCGCCCACCCTCTACCCCAGGCCCGCCGGACCTTTCAATTGGGCCCCTACCCCGTAGATCCCAACAAACCCCTCACCCTTTCACTGCGAGCCGGCTGCATGAACTGCAGCCGGTCAGCTTCCAAATCGCGCCACGGAAATATCTATACACACTCACGCTTCACACCCTTCACGCCCACACCCTGGTGTCCCGCCCTGATACAAAGTGGCGGGACCTCCTGCCACCTTTGGAGGGTGAGCAACCCCGGTGGGCCAGCCTGTATTCCACCTTGTTCCCGAGGCCCGTCGGGGACATTAGTTGGCGGCTCCTTCACGGAGCTGTGAGCACGGGCGTGTTTTTGAAATGGTTCACCCCCATCCCGGATACTTGCCCTTTTTGCAATGTGAGGGAAACCCTGGCGCACGTATATTTGGAGTGTGCCAGGCTGCAGCCCCTTTTCCGGCTCCTTACAAATATTTTATTACGCTTTTGGCTACAGTTTTTCCCTCACCTTTTTATCTACACACTCCCCATCTGTGGCCCCACAAAATCACGAGATCTCCTGGTTAACCTCCTCCTAGCCCTAGCTAAAACGGCCATTTATAAAACCAGAGAGAGAAGGTTGGCTAATGAAGCGTCCTGCGATTGTAGGGCCATTTTCCGATCCTCAGTACATTCACGTATCTGGGCGGAGTTCCTCTCGGCGGCATCCACCGACTCTCTTGATGCCTTCGAGGAGCGGTGGGCGCTGTCCGAGGTTCTCTGCTCGGTGACCCCGTCCGGTTCCCTCCGTCTGACCCTTTGATTGAGGGGAAGAGCGAGAGAACCTAGCCCCAGCTGTTGCCGCTGTGGATACCATCATCATTGTCACCTAGGAGGGGTCCTATCACACGTGGTGTACGTCCTCCGCCACCCCCCAAACTGCCCACCCCGCAGCCGTGCCCATCTTGTCGGGCACTCTCAGGAGAGGAATAATCGGTGACACTGGGCGTGGCACTAGGTAACTCGAGGGGGTGGAAGACCATGAGTGTCGAGGAAGCCCCCCCGGCTCTAGGCCACCAGGTAACTCAGGAGGGTGGAAGACCACGAGTGTCGAGGAAGCCCCCACGCTCTGGGCCCAGGCTAGCCTGAACACCTCTCCCTCCTGAAGGCTGCTGTGTTATACCTTGTGTTTGCTTTTGTTTTGTTGCATAGTTTTGCTTTATCCTTTTTGGTGATTCCTTGTAAGTGTTACACAAATACAATTCTTTTCTGCTTCAAAAAAAAAAACACACTCTCCGGCTGCCTTCTGGCCATGCTGTATCACAACGGGAATAAATGAACAGTTCATTCACTGGGATTATTGAACTGTTTTTTTCTCCCTGTTTTGTCTGATCCTTCACTTTACACACACACACACACACACACACACACACACAAGTGAACACCCCACCACCACATCCACTCTTTCTCTTTGCATTTGAGAGTGCATCGGCAGTCCCAGTCTGGTTTTTATCCACTCTCCTTTCCATCTCACTGGCTGGCTTCATACCCACACCCCTTCTCCCCAGAGTCATCCCAGCTGGTTGTTTTGATACCCAACTGTACACTTGCAAAAGTGACCTGAGACACCTGAAAGGCACCGGATTTTCAGCGCGCACTGAGCACCTGCTTCTCACCTGTGGTGATCCCTTGAAAGTGTCGTCCCATGTGGGTCATCCACAATCATTCCTCACACCCAAAACTTTGGCCCCAGTGTGTTACTGGCAGCACCACCAGCTCGCCTGTCCCTGCAGTCAGTCACCATTCCTCCCCTTCGCTCCCAAACTGAACACAACTGTTGCTTTTGCAACTCATTCAAATGCCATTACTTTGAAATGCCAGACATCCTGTCTGCTGGTGACATTTCGGATGTGTCTGTCACAGCTGCTCTGTGCGTGCCCAAGGCTGTGTTTATTACTCACATATTTCCATAGCTAGGGGTTTCTCCCATAACTTGGGGATTCACACAGCTGCTCCTCCTTTCAAAGCACAGTGCTGCAAATGCTATCTTCTCTCACAGGCTTTAGTGTCTTATCTCTAGATGAAAAAGGCCCTCTTGTTATTCTGGCTTGGGGAGAGGGGCTGTGAATATGACTTGCCTTAATGGGCTTGTTCTCAGCCATGCTCCTTTGGGTCTCACATGCTGGTATAAGGGACCCCTATTTCAGAGCACTCCATCTGAGGCTGCTACTCTATTGTCTTGCTGCGCTCTGATTTTCACTCTGTGGACCCTTGTGTCTCTCTGGTCTCTTGGGCAGTGTATCAGATCTCTCTGCAGATAGCACCCAAGTCTCGTGGCTTGGTAGGAGCCAGCTTGGTAGAAAACACACGCCAAATGGTTCAATAGTGTCTGATGACTGGGTGGCTAATTTTTGGCCACTGAGCTTAAGATTCCAAAGCAGTCTGAGTGGCAGGCAGACTAGCCGCCTTGAGTAAGTACCTAGGGTCCCAGATGGGATTGCACCTGGGCAGCTACTCTGTCCCAGTGCCTGCACTGCCGTGGCTATGCTGCTGTTCTTAGCGGCTAGCTCAGTCAAATCTGGCACACGTATGTCTACCTGATCTGGAAATTACACCTCCAGCTCAAAAAGTACACGTGCCCTGGGAGACACAGCCAGAACCACTTGGGAATAATGCACATCTTTTCCAGGACGCAGGCGGCATTTGTGTGCATGTCTCCAAAATCATGTTCATACAATGCCTGGCTAAAGAATGTCAGAGATTAACCCCGCTGGGGGGATCTTCACAGGAAGCAGCTTTATTCACTGGGACTCCAGAAACAGGAAACAGCTTATGCGCTGAGAGCACCCAGTGTAAGATGACAACAGGCTGTTTTATCAGAGCCCACTGGACACTGCCATCTCCTCTGGACTTAGAATTTCTTCACCATAGTCACTAACATCTCCCATGATTTAATTACACTTCCAGCCCACCAATCTGCTTTGCTCCTCTTCCCCATTAAACCTTTTATCTTCTTCCATTCACTCTCTACGTCCGCCATGTCCTAGGCATTGTCTTCTCTTTGCACCATTTGGGGTGGATCCTCAGCTCAGGCAGGTTGTTCACACCAGCTGAGGGCCTGCACCTTATCTTCCTCTTTCTTCCTTTACCCATTTTTTGTTTGCTTGCAGCTGTTATTCCTTTGGTCTGTGGCTCTGACCTTTTTATCTGCAATTCAGAGTGCTGCTCAGAGAATGTTAAACTTCCTAGCTAAGTTTCCCAGTTATTAAAGGTATAGGATCACACTCTCTTCTCCCGTACACCAATGTAATCCCATTGATTTACACTGGTGTAAGAGGAGAATCAGGCCCTGCAGGAGTCAATGGAGTCGATGAGCACAAACTAAGTAGAATCTCGTCTCTGTGTGTGTGGAAGTCCCTTTTAGAATGTGTCTGCGTGTCTCTGGGTGTCACCTGCACGTTTTATTTAGTCCCTCTGCCCCTTTATCACACTTCTGAATGCCACTCACAACATCCTCTATTTTCCATCAAGGGAGAGTGTGCACCAGTGACTAACATCTCACATTTTGCATCCTGAAGAAACCTGGCATTAACAACCATGCTAACACAGCAAAGTCATTAACTATCTTCGCTGGTTTGTAGCAGGCCCCTGCACACCTTCTGGGCTCAGTTACACTTCCACTTCTCCATACCTGTGCTTCATGTCTATGGAATGTCCTCTTTTGCCCATGCACATTAGCACCTGGTACGCTGACAGACCCCAGTTGTCGGCGGGCGGGATCGAACCAGGGACCTCTGGAACTTAGTTCATGAGCCTCTACTGCATGAGCTAAAAGCCAACTGGCTGTTAGCTAAGGCTGTAGAGCAGACTCGGTTTATCTCTCTAAGTGGTCTCGGTGCCAATAGATGGGACACAACACCACACCCAGAAGGTGCGTGGGTTACATATGCAGGTCCCATGCCACTCTCAGCAAGCATAAGCCTTGCTTTTAAAATGGTTACAACATCATGCAGCTCAAAAGAGAGTGATTTGGCTGTCAACCCACCTCAGTTTAAATAATGGCCATCAGACATACACTGAAATGTGGCAGTCGCATTAACAAGCCATCTCTCTCATTTCTTTCTGCAGGTCTGGAATGAGGTCTGCGGGGGATGCCACAGCACCCCCTGGCTGGAAGTGGTTTCCATCATATCCAGGGTTTACAGGTTGGTTCAATGGCTCTCAGCACCCTCGTATACAAATTGTTCCAGCGCCCCTGGGTCTGACATCTGCAGTGCGTCTCTCACTTCCCGAATTATTGAGCATGTGGCTGTGCCCTTCTCCCTAACAGGCTGAAGTGGCAAACCTGTGATTACACACTTACGTTGGTCACATCCAGGGATACCGCAAATTTTGCACTGGTAACTTGCCAGGAGCCTGAGGGTCATCCCTGATTTACATAAAGTGAAGCAATTCACAGCCATTTTTATTTATATTATAGCAGTGCAACACACAGAGACTACAGGTTTCAGCATGCAATTCTTCACCTTGATCCAAGCAACATGGCCACTTGAACCAAGGCATATCATTGCATGCTGGGGCCTGTAGATTGTAGGTCACATCGCTGTATTATTAAGCACATGCATGGGTAGTATTGTAGAATCATTGCATCACATGGTATATAGGGCAGCATATTGACCACCCTAGAGCACTCATCCTGCCTACTAACTAGGGCAACAAAACAGCATCAAATCCTCACACTATGACCATTATTGGCTTTTCGCATTTGTTGTCATGAAGCCACAAGGAAGTGACTGCTTAGATAAAGGGGCTGACCCGGGAACCCCACCTGGCAGACTGGCCCAGCACTGCCACAAGAACAGAGTGTGTAGAAGAAGATGAGAGGTGTCTAGGAGGAGTTCTGTTTTCACGAGCCACAACTGAAGGGCTTGGAAGAATCCCCTTCACTCTCAGAGCCACAGAGCAGAGGATGACTTAGACAAACCTCTTCTTTACAACCAGCTCAGATGATCAGCCAAAATAACTTCCAGTGGAAATAATTAGCTTCTAGACAGTACTCCTCGCCAACATCCTTCTCAAGGCCTGCAGCACTGATTAGCTCATCATCACACTCAGAATTACCACCTGGCAGATGGCCACCGGTTATCACTTTTGTGCAAAATTATGACAATTATCCAAAACATTTTTGTAAATAATTAGCAAAATTGATGCAAAAGTCAAATCTAATTATCATATTAAACCTAGCATTAATTAGGAAGAAATGACAGATGGCTACACCAAAAAAAAATCCTTTCATAAACACCTCTTAGTTGTGCAGGAAAGGTGTCAGCATCCCTGTTAGAAAACAGGCATCCGATTAGACAGCTTTAACATTTGCCCTGAGATTTGTGTCTGCTGAATAACATAATATGAACGGCAAGAATGTGACTGTTCCAAAGGTGGGAAATGGAAAGCAAAGGGTGTCACACAGTAACAACAACTCAGTCATCTTGTGTTGCACACCCTATTAGTCGTAGTGTTAAATAGCAGCAAGATGCTAGGCTCTGTAAAAACAGATGGGGAGAGAGAGTTTTTAAGTGTAGACCAGGCTCTCTGAGCTCCCCAGCATCCAAGGAAAGCATGCCCACTACACAGTTGCTTCATTGGTAATGAAAGAGGTGTCCAGACTCGAGCACATGTTTTACTTTCATGAGTGATGTGGCCAGCCCAAAGGTGCCGGGGCTCAGCCCTGCCAAGCCCCAGCCCAAATTAAGCACTGCCAGGACGCCATCGCTGAAAGGGGAGCAGCCTGTGCTCCCTCACATAGCTGGCTGGCCAGCTGTAGGGAAGGGTTATAAATTCACCTTTCCCCAGCCCCAGCCCTTTTGGGGTAAGAACATAGCTAGAGAACCCATTATGTTTGCAGGGAGCACTCCCTACAGGCAGGAGAGCACAGAGATTTTAATATGTTCCTGCACTGAAATCTATCAATTTCTTACGGAGATAGCTACAATGCGCACCCTGTGCCCTGTCCTGCACAGAGCTGAGTGTCTTCTGAATGGTGCTGAGCTCCCATTGACTTTGCAGGTCTTGCTGCAGCTACCTTTGCAGCTCCCATCATTAACAAAATTATTACTCTGCATGCATGAAACGCAGTTGTTTAATGCTTATAACTCAAGATTATTTATTCCTTTTTTCCCCTGCAAAGACTGAAAGGCCTCAGTGAGGGCTAGCCAGCATCACCATTTTAAATGTTCATGTTTATCCTGTGTTAAGTTATTTATGGGTGAAAAAAAAATCCTGTTAAAAGTTACCTAAAATGGGGGAAATGTATTTGTCCCAATTTTTAGTTCTCTCTGACCATGGCTGATGGGATTTTTCACAAGATTTCCAAAGAAAGTTTCTCTCTGGACTGAGGCTAAGCATGGGAAAGTCAGTGTGAAACCAGGACTGCTCAGGGAATGATGAGCATGTGAAAACAAAGCGTTGTCTATCTTAACTATAGAAAGCACCGCCAGGTGCCTACCATAAAACATACACAGTCACATAATCATGTCATGAGATACATGTAATCACGAATGGAGACAACCACCCCATAACTCCTTTATTTCCAAAATCCTGGTACTTAGCATTGGCCTGAGCCAGAAAATTCTGATTCAACCTGAATTTCCGCAGAGTTCTGGCACGTTGTTACAGCGACAGGTTCGAGTCACAACGTTCAGTCCAAGTCCAACGCAGAACCTGAACTCCCCCAAAGCTCATTACCCATCTTTGCTGTGCATGGCACTTACAGATGCTGCTACTTTCTGCCTATTCTGGCAACGTGATTATTTCCTTAGCATCTAATGTACTGAAATGGAGTACAAGTAAAGGGAGGCTGGAAAAAGGACAAAGACGGAACAGAATAAACAGCATAAATAAAAAAACTAAAATGGGACAATGTAGGGTGTTGTAAAGCTTTTATTGCCACTTCTTTGGGAAGCCCAGCTCAGCACGCATGCAGCCATCCCAGCAAAGTGGTGCTAAAAACTTTATTGTATGTCTCACCAGCAGATACTTGTCTCTTTCCTCTCACTGTCTTCACCTCTCAGTGCCCCCATCTCTATCTCTCTCTCTCCTCTGTATTCATCCCTCTCTCCATCTTTCATTTATCTCCAAGTTCAGATTAATCTCCCTCTCCTACTCCTCCCTGGTGTGCCCAGGTTTGGCTATCTCTGAACTTGGAGATAAACAAAAGTGAGGACATCCACAAGGACACAACCCACCTGCCCCCAGATGTTCGGGTAACACCCACACCTAGGTCATCATGGAAGGTTCCACTACAGGCAGATGCCCAGAAGAAGCTGGCCAAGTTTTTGGATTGAGTTAGATTCCCCTCTTGATCTGAGTGACAAAGCGACCTTGTAATCCATCGGTGAGTGTGTGTTAAAAGTTCCCCTTTCCACCTGATCCACAGAGGATATGATTTGTTACAGCCCCAGGCCAGTCCTTCACGAGGTCTGAAAAAAGTAGGGGGGGGCGCGTGGGTCTGTCGTAATCTGGGAGCAGCAACTTTGTGAAGACAGTGCTTAACGTGTGCCCCTCAGCCACCCGGCTCAATGTTTAAATTTTATTTTCGCTGGGTCTCCCGCTTTATCTGCTGCCCCAGCTATACAGGCTTGGCTTTTTAGTTCAAGCTATAGGGGTGCATGGTCTCAGTTCTGGAGGCCCCGCAGTTCCATCCCCAGTGCGTGGCTGTCACAACCTCGCTAGGGCTTTCCCCAGTAGCCATTTCCGTTCGGCTCAGATTATGAGAAATGTAAACTCTCGTGGCCGCTTTGTAAAAAAGGCCATAAAAATAATACAAGAAAATGGGAAAGAGACCAGTGAAACCCTGTTAAAATGGGGGGTTCCTAAGAAGAATTAATGTAATTGATTTGGCCAACGTTCATGGAGAGGAAAGATTACTAGTGAGGAAGGATCTCGCTCTCCCCCGCAGCACCCCAGCCGGGTGGTTCAACCTTTGGTGTGATCCTGGCCTCCCCGCTGCGTGAGCTGTTCCCGCAGATAACACAACACAGTTCCAATCACAAAGGCATTCCCAGCCTGCTGCAGCCAGCTTCAGACAGTTCTGGAAGGCAGGGCTCTGGTGTGACTGTTTGGTAAACCCAGAGGGGCTGGGCATTGCCTGCCAGCCACTCCCCGCTCACTGCCCTCCTGCGCTGACAGGCTGGCACTGGAGTCCTTTAACGTGTAACTAATAAGAAGGTCAGGGCAGGGAGGAGAGGGGCGTTTTGTTTCATAGTAATGGAGTTCTCACTGCTAAGCCCTTTGATCACTAATTTTCACTGCACTGGCATAAGGTCATTTATCTCCCAGCTTGGGCCATGTCCTTATTTAATGCTCATCAAGCAGCCTCCCACTGAAATCAGTTGGCGTTTCTTCAAGACCTGCTGGCCAAATCCACATGCCAGTTGCCGGGGCAGCTGAGCTGTGCACAGTGATGGGATCTCAGAACGAGCTTTGGGAGGAGGGACCCTCCCGGCCTACTGACCAGCAGGAGAGTCACTCCACAGCTGGTACTGCAACCTCCGGGCTGTAGCAGCTCCCGCCGCTAATTGCATCCTCCCGCCCCAGGGGGAAATAATGACAGGTGGATCCACATAGTCACAGATCCAGGGATCTCACCTCCTCCCTGCCTCCCCCCCCAACACTGTGGTGGAGGGAGTCTCTGAACAGCTCCATCATGCAAAGGACGGGGAACGATAGCTTTGCTATGAATGGGCTTTTTTGAGAACTCACCTTATGGTTATAATCTTCAGCAAGGAACAAACCTCAGCCTAACAGCACCACAATCCCCAGCACCTGCCCTGCCTCCTCCCATGGCAGAATTGCCAGCTATGTTCCTGGACCACAGAAGGGGCCAGACTTGGCCAGAAGGAGTGGCTCCAGGGAGAGATTAAGAGTGATGGCATAAAACCTTTCCTAAAATATTCCATAGCCTCCAAGCCCCTCTGCAGATCCTTAGTTCATTCCTCCACCCCTCATAGCCCCCATGCGAGAAGTATCTCCCTGATGTGCCAAAGGCAGTAAACTACCGGTCCTGTGTGGGAGGCTGTGTATCTTCTTTCACATGCTGGATTATGGAGGCAATTGTGTCACGCTGTGGGGCACGTGGGTTACTTTGTGCTAGTCTCCCCCCGCCCCAGCAAACAGAAGTAAACACAACATAGCAGCAAAACTCATGGAAAGATTAAAGCGGCTCTGGGGGGGATATTTAGGGAGTCTAGAAAGAAGCAGTCCAGGGGGCTGTCTATAAATCCCTACAATGGCGTAATATCTTTGGATTAGTCAATGTCAGAAGGGACTGAGAGAAACAGCGGCTCAGTATCCATACCTGGGAGCAAAACCATCCCAGGTCAAAGACAAAGAACCCTAAACATCCTCGGACAAAACCAATGCAAAGGCTAAATGAAGGTGAACGCCACCTAGCATGTGGCCAACCCATGCAAAATACTGTCCATGAGAATATCTAGCAACTCAAGCGCTTACTGAATTATGAAAACATTACAAAGGTTAAAAGCATTTAAATTCCCATTTCATTTACATATATTTTTAAACTGTTCATTTATTTGTGCAATTACTCCACTCACTGTAATATGCCATTAAGAACCGGGATGGAATGTTTTCACCTTCTAGTCTTTGAGCAGAGGGGAGTGGGGCAGCTAACAATGTTAGTAGTAATTAAAAAATTAGTCGTAGTAGTTTTACAAACATAGGAAAAAATGTGTTTCTGGACACTAGGGCCAAAAATTTCAAACTAAAGTTAAGCACTTACAGTAAAGTTTTCAAAAATGCGTAAGGCACAGATTTGCAAAGGTATTTAGGTAGGAAGGCACCTGCAGATAGAGCACTGGACTGGACTCAGGAAGCCTGGGTTCTGTTCCCAACTCTCCCACTGGCCTGCTGGGTGGCCTTGGGCAAGTCACTCCCTGTTCTGTGCCTCAGTTTCCCCATCTATAAAATGGGGATAATGCTCCTGCCCTCCAGTTAAGTACTTCGAGACCTGTGGCTAACAAGTGTCATATAGAAGCTGGATACTACAATTAGTGAAATTTCCAAATTGCTTAAGGGAGCTGGGAACCCAACTCCCATTGGTTTCAATAGGAATTAGGCACCTAAATACCTTTGAGGATCTGGCCCTTAATACCTATTGACTTCAGTGGGAGTTCAGCACCTAAGCTGATTAAGCCTGGTCTACACTACAAAGTCACTGTAAGCAGCCTTCCATCAACCTAGTTGTGCACATGTCCCCACTTATATTTGTCTCCCGCCAATCGATGTAAGCGCCCTGTTATGGCACCATGGTAACACCACCTCCCCGAGCAATGTTGAGCCAGGGCTGATGTACTGAGGTTGATACAGAACGAGTTTGGACACGGCATTCTTTCTGTTGACTCTAACAGTCCTCCAGCAGCTGTCCCCCAATGCCCGACACTGACCACTCCTGTCACAGATAATGAACTCCACTGCTCAGGGTCACCAAGACCGGAAGAACCCCCCTCCCCTCCTTTACACCCACCCTTTTAAAACCTCACAAATTTTTGAAATGCCTTTTCCTGATTGCCCGGCTTCCTCCCGCTTTTGGCTGCAGCATTTCAGCGCTGCAAACAGATGGGGGAACTGGGGCAGGCACAGAACAGCCACTAAAAGCATATCATTATTATGACCAGATCTAAAACAAAGTTATGGGCCGGGGCAGCAGGGGAACAGCTGTAGTCCTCCCAGCACAGAAGGAAGGAAAAGGGCTGAATGGATAAACAGTAGGAGGGGTTAGCGAGAGACTCTCCCAAACCATCCTTTAGCTCTCCCATTGTCCCTGGAGCAACAGAGGCTTGTGTGCAGAGATGGGAAAGTGGATGTGTGTCAATAGTGGTGGTTTTTTTTCAGGAGTCAAATTAGGACAAAATGGTATCAGTGCTTTAACCAAGCTTCTCCCCTCATCCTATGCTCCACCCAGAAATCCATAGTCACTAATGTTGCTGCTAAAATGATCACCTCTGGAATAGCCAACAATATCATCATTTAAACTGCCATCAGTGGATTTCAGTATTAACACTGCATTCAGAATAGTGGGGGCCAGGCTCATGCTTCTTTTAGAGCTTTTGGTTCCAGTGTGTCTATCTGCAGGCTCTCTTGCCCTCTTAACAGGGTCTATGAGCCTTGAAGTGTTTCACATTCTATTTTGAACAGTCACACTCAGAATGGGCACCACTATTTTAATATTACTTAAAAAACTCAGAGATCAGCTCCCTTTGCTGACAGGGAGAAAAGCAGTGGACAGGTGTGACAGTCTGTATCCTTATGTTCATCCTTTTTACAAGACTTTGACAAATTTTGTACAAAGTATGCCTTGTGAGGTATCATTTGAAAGCTCATAATCTGCTGAACATTATTGTCCCAGTAAAAGATCTGTGGTAACATTGTATGTAAAGTTATAATATTCTACTGTATAATATTACTGAGACATATTCCAAGTCTAGAAAAACAGCTCAAACCAGTTCCCCAGAAACAGGCTAGCCAGCTCCTCAGCCAAGCGTCAGCCTAATCAAATGGAGTATTACCTGGTTAGGTGGCCATTCTTTGGCGGGAAGAAGGGTGTGAGTGAAAAATGGCAGGAAATTCCCAAACAGACAGCCTCGCTGTCTCCTGAACCTCAGCTGGAGATGATTTTTAAAGAAAAAGAGGGCTATAAGAAAGAAGAACAGAGGCTCCAAAATATTCCTCCTTTCTCTCTATATACAGCAACCATAACACCTGAGGAACAAAGAAACAGCTTTGAACTGAGGGGGAGGAATCCTGTTTGAAAGGAGTTAAGCCAGTCAGACTGCTAAAGCATGTGGTGAGAGAAATCTTTGCTTTGAATTCACTTAGCTTGTTAAGTTAGGTACTAGTTTGTGTTTTGCCTTTTATTTCTTTGTAACCAATTCTGACTTTTATGCCTCATTACTTGTAATTAAGGCTATGATTTTGTCATGGTTATTTTTAGTAAAAGTCGTGGACAGGTCACAGGCAATAAACAAAAAATCGTGGAAGCCGTGACCTGTCCCTGACTTTTACTAAAAAAAATCCCTCACAAAATGGTGAGGGAGGAGGGTCCAGCACCCTGCCCCTCCCTGCAATGGCTAGGAGCTGCAGGGACCCCATAACCCAGTGGATGGAAGGGGTCCCCTGCCACCCTGTGGAGCTGGGAGCTGTGGGGGACCCCCTGCCAGCGCTGATAAGCTCTGGGGTCCCTCTGCCACCAGCGGCTAGGAGCTGCAGGGGGGCAGCTGTTTGCAGCAACTGAGCAGCTGCAGGGGGCCCCTGCCAGCCGCGGTGGCTGGGAAGCTGCGGGGGGGCCTGCCTGCAGCCATTGAGCAGCTCTGGGGTCCCTCTGCTGCCAGCGGCGGTGGCTGGGAGCTGCAGGTGGGGCAAGGGGCAGCTGCTCACGGCAGCTGAGCCACTGCAGGAGGGACCCCTGCCAGTGGTGGCAGCTGGGCAGTTCAGAGGTCACCGCCGACGTCGGCGGCTGGTCAGTTGCAGGGTCAGCTGCTGGGCAGCTGCGGGAATGTACCCTGCTATCTGTGGAGGCTGGGTGGCTGCGGGGTCCCCCGCTGCCGGCAGCGGCTTGTTAGCTGCGGGGCCCCCAATGTCAGGGAGGTCTCTGGAAGTCATGGATTCCGTGACTTCCCGTGACCTCCATGACATAATCTTAGCCTTACTTCTAATCACTTACAATCTATCTTTCTGTAGTTAATAAACTTGTTTTGCTGTTTTATCTAAACCAGTGTGTGTTTGGATTGAAGTGTCTGGGAAACTCCATTTGAGATAACGAGGTTTGTGCATATCATTGTCTTTTAATGAAATGACGGGTTTTATATGAGTTTGTATTGTCCAGGGGGGGCTGGGCAGTACAAGACACACATTTCTGGGAGAAAGTCTGGGACTGGGAATTTGCTTCTGTCACTCTGCAATGTAATTCAAGGGTGGCAAGCTGGCTGGCTATGGCACTCATATAGTATAGCTGGAGGTGATTTACATGCTGGAGGCTGTGTGAGAGCAGGCCAGGAGTGGTTGCTCTCACAGCAAAGCAGTGTAAAAGGCACCCCAGGTTGGAGAACTGAGGGGACACAGCTGTCCAACAGTCCAGATTGTATCCTGGGGAATGCCACAACAGGATAATATTACACAGCAGAGAGGTTTGAAAATCCCAGTGGCTGGACACCCAGAGGAAGCCTGCGCATCCAGCCAGCTTGTAAAGGGGTGATAAGCCCCACCTCTGCAAAACTCTGTGAGATCTTTGGATAAAAAGGGCCATGGAAGTGCAATGTATTGTTACATTGTTCTTACTCTTTGCCCCTTGTATGCTCTATGGTCCCTTTGCACTTGGAAATACAACTGTACTAAACCATGCTGCCCACCCTAACCTAAATTGGCAGATTTTCAGAAGAGCTCAGTATGTTGAGTGAACGGTGGGTGCTGAGCCTGTCTGAAAAGCTGGCCTTTGTTTAGGTGCCTAACTGGGAGCTTAGCTCTTTGGAAAATCTGACCCAGAGCTCTTTGGAAAATCTGGCCCATAGTTTCTCTAAGTATAAAAATCATTCCTTTGGAAGATCCTGCAAATTGAAAGCCCAGATAAATTGGCGTGACCTTGTGAATGAGATTAATTTCTGTGCTGATTCAAACACCATGTGAAGGACGACATCATCTCAGACCAGATAATAGGGATGGCGAACAGATTTAGTTCTCCGGACAGAGCTTCCGCTATTTATTAAGTAGATTTAGGACTTAGTATAGGAGGTGAAATTTAAGCCTTTGAACACACATTGCTTGGATCAACTTTACCAGCAGGTATGAGGTCCTCATGAAAAAATAATTGGTAATAGTATCTCCAGAGACTCTCTGGCAACATCACACACATACAGGTCCATCTCTCTCTCACACGCTCACTCACACACACACAGAGTCATTTTTGATCTATTTTGAGTTTTTAAACCCAGCTTTCCTGAGTAAATCCTCTGACTTCAATGAAGTTATTCTGGATTGACACACATGTAGCTGAGATCAGAACCTGGCCTGCACTGTTTAATCAACAAAGCAAAAATGGAGGTTAAACCCTATAATCTGAGCAGGAAACAGGGGCATCTGGAGTCATTCCAGGGACATTACCAAAATGCACAAATGCCTACAACTTGAATATTGCTCCAACACAGCAGGAAGCTTGTGCTTGTGGTAGCACACCCTAAGGAGCCACAAAATGGGGCTCTATCCCTGGTTCTGCCACAGCCTTGATGTGTGACCCGCAGCTGGTCCCTAACACAGCTGGTTAGGAATTTCTCGATGAAATGTTTTTCCGGGAGAAAACACCAGCTCATCAGAACTGGAACGTTTCATGGACACATGTCAGTTTTGACAAAACTTTAGTTAGGAAGTTTTCTTGGGGCCAAGATGGAATTTCTGGTCAAAAACAGAGAGACCTCAGAACAGCCAACTTATTAGGCTACTCAGCTGGCATGTGTGAGACCCAGATTCAAGTCTCTGGTGGGCATCAAGCAAAGCAGAGAATTGAATCTGGGTCTTCAACATCCCAAGTGAGTGCCCTAACCACTTGGCTATTCTGGATTAGGGCAGGTCGCACGTGGGGCTTGGCTGTGTTTGTTTGTTTGGTGAGAGGGCAGGGGTGAAAAATGTCAAAAGGTCTCATTTCCATTCTGATGCAGAACAAAACCAATGTACAGCACTCAAACAATAGAAGTTTGTCACGAGACAGAATTATTGATTTCCCGCCAGCCCAGATCACTAAGTAGGCCAATACTTTCTAAAGGGGCTACTAAGTTGGGGTGTCTCAATTTTCAGATGCCCAACTTGAGCAACCACAATCAGCTGGCCCCTCCCAGCATTATGATCATGTCAAGACCAGAACCAGCCTGTAAGGTCATCCACTGCCCGCTAGCTTCAGCTGGAGAATACTAAGGGTAATTTAGAGATACCTGTACCTAGGGCTAGAGCATAGAAGTAGAAAGGCATAAAACATCTGGTTATCAAACGAGTCAATGGACCTTTGTGAGGTTGGGGTTTTACTTGGGGGCACAAGGCAGCACACTCTACCCCTTGGTAGTTGCTATATAGCGATAGCTCTGTCACAAATGTAGGTTTGGTGTAACCCCTCCCCCCCAGTGACCACTTAGTGAAGTGCTATCGCTCATTCAACTCACATCATTTCTGGGTGGATCTCCGCCACTCCTGAGGGAATAGAAAGGAAATAGGGAAGGGAGGTGTCAGGAGTTCATGCCTTCCTACAAGTGACCCCAAGAGCCTGGCAAGTGTGCCCAGCACTATAAAATGTGGTCCCGAAGGGGAAACAAACAGAACCCCATGCCAAGTAGGCTCCTGGTCATTCAGAGCCCTTAGCCAGCTCAGCTACTACAGCAAAGCTGGGAAAAAAGAGAGTAGAGACGCAGGTCATGGATTCATAGCATCTCTTAGAGACCAGCAGAAGGTTGCTCAACCCAACAAGGAGAAAGGTCGCCGAGCATTTATGTCATTCATGTCACATTGCGACCAAAACCCCAGCCAAAAATTAGCCCTGGCTGAATGGTTCCATTTAGAGAAAATCTAGACCTTCAGAAATGTATCCTGCCGTACTGAATGGGTCCGGGCTTCAGATCTCAGAGGGGCAGGCTCCTGCAGGAATTGCCAGCACTTGCTGGCTTCTGCCACATCAGGAACTCTGTGAGAACTGCGTCACTCCTAGAATTTCTATATTTGTCCCTCTGGTCAGGGAGGCAGAGAGGAGACATGGGGCAAATGTGAAGGGAAATGCAGTTTTAAAGCCTCTAAAGGGTTTGAGGGAAAGAAAAGGGCTTGAATCGGATCTATTTTAACAGAAATGAATTGTCCATCTCTGCTGTAAGATGGGATTCTTTTAGGAGGCCATGTGTATATAGTGATCCACGTGCAGCATTGTCAGCTATTGGGCTCACCACCACTTCAGACACACACAGAGCAAGAGAGGCAAGAAAATGTTTTCTCCCTTCCTCAGACAGCCAGGAGATGGTGCTGAGGTGGGCAACCCACCTAAGGGCAAGGCCAGGGAGCCAGTGAACTGCAAGAACTACCACAACTGTCTCCAAACTGCCCTTTGGCCCTGTATCAACCGCAACGATTTCTGTGGTTTATCAGGCGACAAGCTTTCTCAGATTAACTGCCTGGGCAGATGTCTACGAATGTGTTTGCACAAAGCTCGCTCCAAACGCGTCCACCTTCACCACAGAGATTTCCTACAGGATTACACCCCAGCAGTAATGGAAGCAAAGGGACCCTTCTGCTCCCCCCAGCCACCCCAGCTGCACAAGCACAGCCACTAGTTGTATTCCATGTAGTGGCCCAGCTAATCGACCCAGACTGGGTAATCCTGACATTGGCCCCAAGCACCGACCCTCACAAGGAGCTCCTGTCCCACTTCATAGAATGGACCAACCGTGTAAGAGTAGAACTTCCCCAGAAGCAAACTTGAATCCAGATGCCCTTAATTGCCTCTGGAGGAATGTCTCCATGCCTCTCAGGCCTGGGGAAAGCCAGTATAGAATAACTGTGCTCATGTCTAAGAGAAATCATCACTGCTCTCTGCTAAGCAAATCTCCCTGTAGAACGCAATAGTCTGCCCAATCCTCAGAAAGCCAACACCTGATGCAGAAAAGCTCACTGATTCCAGACTCCTGGGCAATCTCAATGACTTACTCCTGATTCACACCGGGGTAAGTGATAGGAACATCAGCCTCAGAGACTCCTGTTTGTAGGGTAGTTTTCATTTTCTCCTGAGATGTTTATACTCTCTATTCTAATTACAAACCTCAGGCCTAACGTTTCCTGTAATTAAATTGACAGACCTTAGGGTCCCACGTGAAGTTTCTCTGTTGGCTTTGATCCTGAGTGAAGGGTTCGTGCCAGTTCCAGCTTTTCATCAGATATCTTCTTCGGCTTTGGTTTCATTTGAGAGGTTCTTGGGCTGCCATTGAGGGTCATCTGCGTAATACAGCAGCACATCCAGGCAGACTCGGCTTGTGAATCACTGGGTAGGAAACTCATAAAATTTGTGCTCTCCAGACAAGATTACTGTGTTGCTCTTCATTACTAATTGAGCAGCGTACTTAGGAGACTCTGTGAAGCACAAAACATCACTTAGCGATTTAAATGTATTCAAGAAATACACATGGCAGGAGCAGCTGTCTTTCAGGGTGTCCTTCCAGCCAACTTGGATGTGACTGTTTGTGTTAACAGGGAAAGCTTGAGCTGGTGCTGCACTGTTCTAATTTGAAGAAGACGTGTGATTACTGTAAGGAATCACAACTCATTCCTAAGGACACAGCGGTCTAACGAGACGGCTCGATTTGTGTTTACTTAGCAAAATTGTACATGCACGCATCGAGGGCTTGTGACTCTGGGCTTCAGAAATAGGTCGCGTGCTGGTGAGCTAAATAAGGTGCTCCATTACAGCGTGCAACAGACAGGAACTGCCAGCAGATCGGATGACCTCTCCTATCCAGCAGAGGGCAGTGGTGTGCACACAAACCAGCCCATTAATTAAGGTCAATGTGGTTATAAATTGTTCTCGCAGCTGTTCAGAGGAGGATATGGCTGTCCCTAATGTCTGCTTTCAGCCAGCCAACTGGGTACTCAATTAGGAGTGGGGAAGCGAAAAATAATTATTATCCTGAGGATCTGTACAATATCAACATTGTATCAGGAAATTGTCATTTCCAAACTGCCAAAGGGGGAGGGTGGGGAGGCAGCGCCTATGCCCAGATTAAATCAAGTCACATTTCAACTGCTTGACGGTTTTATCATCAAGCAAGGACAGTTGTTTCCCTACAGCAGAGGCCAGCCTTGCTCTGAGGCCATTAGAGATGTTTATGCAAACAATAGGGAAGATTTAGAGAGGTTGTGTGGAGCAGCGGGAAATGCCAAAGCTGTGAGGCCAAATACAGACAGGGGGCTTGCACTAACACCCGGAATGCTTGCAGTGCATGTGTGAACAACAACAGCGGGAGGAGCTGAAGTCACAGTAACATCAAATGCCTTGATCAGGTGGGACCTGGATGTCGGCTGTAGCCTCACTCCTTCACACGCACTTCTGAACCCATTTCAGTTTGGGCATATTTGGATTGTTCTGTCCATGGGGTTTGGTGCGCTGAATTCACCACCCTGCGTAGACCCTGCTGGGCTACGTTTATGTGCTCTAGGTACCTAGAACATGTCAGCAGAGACACACAGGTCAGTTAGAGCTCAACACGCAGCCTGGGGCATGGGCAGTGAACCCAGCCCCCCAACCCCTTCAGAATTGCCACGGCTCGCCTCCAGTCTGAGCTACCTTCACTGCTCAGGCTGCCCATATGCCACAGGGGCGTTTGCCACAAACATTTCTCTCCTGGTATGCAGGGGGAGTGGTTCGCCCTGTCCCCCGAGGGCCGGGGTTGCTGGCTGGGCTGAAAGAGGCGATAGGTGGGCATGGGAGAGAGGGGAATGGAACTGGTTGGGTTGGGGGGTGAGGGTTGGGAATGAAGGGGACTGATTGCTGAGGTGGGGAAGTGATGATGGGGGGCTGCAAGGGGGACTGGTTGGGGGAAGGCAAGGTAGCCCCCTGGTGTTGGCTGGACTTGGGGAGAGTACAAGGCACCAATGGGTGCAGGCAGCGCTGAGGTGGGCGGAGGTCACTTGTGCTGCAAGCGACTGCTTGGCACGTCACAGAGACCTGGAGGCTCCTGGCACCAGTGGCTGCTGTGAGGAAGAAGGCACAGGGGGCTAGTGCGTCATCCTGCCACGTGCTGCTGGCACTCTCGGCCTGGCCCTCTGCTCCCTGCGGCGCAGCAGCCAGCCATGTGTTTGGGCCCCACACAGGTATACTGGCCTGAGACAGGTTCCTCCTTGCAGGGTTTCTCACCAACACAACCGAGAAGCCACCCTGCAGTCTCCTCCAGCCCAGCCCACAAAACAGTACACACCCTTGTGAGTGCCACCGGCTGCTAAGGGGCGGCAAAGAATTCCCCCATGGACACCAGCTCTGCGTTCCTCAGAGCCAGCGGTGAGTGACACACAACATGCACAAAACCCTCCTGGTTTGTAAATGTAATTGCAAAATTCATAGATTTACGTCCGACTTAGTAGTTTTGTAATTACAGTTAAAAACCGGGAGGCTTACAGAACATTAGGGAGGGCTGAATCTCTGCTACAGCACCAGCCTCCTGCTTACTTTGTCCCTCGTCTGAATACTGAAAGATTTCAGAACCACGATGGGTAGGAAATCAAAGGGTGAGTGGTTACTGTCCAGAGCTGATCACAGATGGCGGCCCCTGGGCCTGGGAGCCGGCTGAATTGCCTTCTCATCTGTCTTCCTGTCGATTTGCTTCTAGACTGAAGACACCCTCTAGCGGTCTCTCCTACTTATTATGGCAGTGCACCAAAGACATTTTTTAGCCTTCACACTTTTTCAGCATACTTCTACCCTTCTCCAGCAGGTCTCAAAGAGCATCACACACATTCATTCATGAATCTCCCCGTGGGCAGGAGGAAGCGTGGTATTACAACTTGGGACACTGGTTAAGTGACTTGCCCAAGGTTACACACCAGGTCAGTAACAGAGGCTGTTTCTGCAACCAGAGGGGATTAAGATCTCGAGATCTCTCCAGAGATGGGCAGAGGAAGGGGGTGGTGAGTGGAAAGGTGAAGCTGTGCAGGTCTGTCTCTGCCGTGTCCCTTGCCAGCTGCGCTAGAGAAGAGGCAGGGCTTGGGTGTATGTAAAGGTGATTCTCATTCCTGGCTGCCGCACATGGACAAACCTTGGTGTTTTTCCCACTTCTGGGGCTCGACGGATAGTAATAAACAGAATGATACATGAACAAGCAGCTTCAGTTTGATTGGGTGCTGTTGGTGCAGGGTCACACTAGCCGTTATGCCTGTACCTGGACAATCAGCAGGATTCAGAGATGTGATCCTGAATCCCAGAAGGTTCCCAGGCTTCTACCCACAGGTGCCTTGTTTGTTCTCTGCTCCTCCTACCAGCACCCACTGGCATCAAAGGGAACCGACTCCTACCACGGAACAGGGAATCACATTGCACAGTCTTCTCTGGGCTTGGTTTCCTGGCCCCGTCATGGCTATGCAGTGTTATTCCAACTCCCACATACTCCCCGTCCCCCTCCCCAGACATCCTGCTTGTGACGCCCCAAAACTGCCTCTAAGCCCCGTTCTCCCCCGGGTGCCCTCTTTATAGGACACCTCCCACACACATGCTGGTTCAACTCCTAGGGGACCTTCCCTCCCGCTGACCTAAGCTCCCTTCTCAGCAGAGGAAACAGACAGTACCTGCTCCCTCACAGGGTCCTCTGCTGACCTAACACCATCCAGCTGACTCATCACAAAATTCGCCCCCCTCCCCTCCAGCTGTACTGACTCTCGTAGCCTGAGATGCCTAGTGGCAGTGCACAGGGTCTCCCCAAGTCCCAGCGTGATCAATCAGACAGCACTGCTGACTGCATCGCAGCTCCAAACTCCCTCACCCCCGCACAGAAGGTCTATCACTGGAGCGCCATGGGGAATGGGCTGCATAGGGAAGGGGTGAAGCAGGTAACCAAGTGCCCACTGCAGCAGCATCCCCTGCTCACCTCATCAGTGCCGCCTGACGCAGCATTAGCTCATGTAAGCCCCCTAAAGAGCACAGCAACGGGCGTGCCTGAATCCCTGCCTCTGGCTGTTTGTCCAGCCCTTTCGTCGAGAAGCTGATTGAAATGTAACGTTTGTGTTTTTAAAATGAACATACAAATGGGGGTTCCATGCTCTGCGCCCCGCTGGCTCTGGATGCTCCCTTGCACCGTAGCAGCAAGAACCATGGTGGGGCAGATGGTGGTAGGTTCTGCCCCTTCCTTTATCATCAGCCTTCTCCGAGAGGCGCGAGGCCACTGCGCACTGGAAGCTTCTTTTCATCTTCTGAGGACGTCAGGGCGGCGGCCGTTTGGATGCCAAGTCCCACGAAAACGAAGCCTGATTGTGCTCTGCAATTAAAAGTGAGCGTGCCCACTCCCCACGACACCCACCAGCTTCTGTCTCACCCACGGCACACTAACGCCAGCGGCCCTGAGCACTTCCTGCTTTGTGCAGGGTAAATTCCGACTGCATTGCCGAGGTGGAGCTCTGAGGTGGAACTTGCCAACACTAATCGGATGCAACGCTTTGGAGGTCAGCTCAGAAAATGATTCTCCAGTTGGAATTTCTTAGAGGAGAGAGCGCAAGGAGGGCACGTTACCTGACACCCCTTCCTGGACGCTCGGAGCTCGTTCCAGAAAGAAGAGCCTGCTGGGAAAGGCGTACGGGCTACCTTCCGGGGGCTGTTTTCTAAATGTCATGCAACGAAGCAGCCCGGAATGTCATGGGCAATAACATTCCTTATCCATAATTGATGCCAGAGCTGGTGTACCTTTAATAATAAAGAGAGTGGATATTTTATTGATGATGAAATGGACCTCCTTGCTCTGATCCTTTTTGTAAGAACAGGACAACCTTCTTCCCTGGAAGCAAAACTAATACAGTCTTGGGAAACCCATATTATGCTTTTTTTTTTTTTTGGGGGGGGGGGGGGGGTTGGGGGGAGGCATAGGGTTTTTTTTATTACAGCAGGTTTCAGAGTAGCAGCCGTGTTAGTCTGTATTTGCAAAAAGAAAAGGAGGACTTGTGGCACCTTACAGACTAACCAATTTATTTGAGCATAAGCTTTCGTGAGCATCCAATGAAGTGAGCTGTAGCTCACGAAAGCTTATGCTTAAATAAATTGGTTAGTCTCTAAGGTGCCACAAGTACTCCTTTTCTTTTTATTACAGCAGTTTTACTTTCCTTTGGGGATTGAGGACATGTTCCTAGTGGATTTATGGGCCTTGCCTAGAAGAAGAGGAGATGACATATAGAGACATGTTCTGATCTCATTTACAGCCAGTGTAAATCTGGAGTAAGTACATTGAATTCTGGTCTGGTTTTCTATACACAAAAAACTACCATGTGCAGCACTTTCAATATAAATGCTGTTTTTGAAATTTTTTCTATTAAGCCAAAACAGCAATAAGACCCAAAGCAGCATCTCAGTGTGAGTATCTCGGCTGTAGCAGAACTTGGCCAGGCTGAGAAACAGAATAGCTGGCAGCTGAATGCTGCAAGCAGGAAGAGTGCTTAGAAATTCAAAAGTATCGCTGAAAAACAAAGGCATCACTGTTTCCTAGCGAATATATCCCAACCCCAGCAGAACTCAGATCAAAATCTGGCCTGAACTCACTGCAACTCTGGGCAGATTTATGTTGTAAACCAGTACCCATCAGGACCAAAACCCCAAAAGACACAAGTATCTGGTATGAACTTATATAAGGGTGCAGGTGACGGCAATAGGCTCAAGGTTTGGGAGCACATTCAACAATTAGGATGCTAATCCGTAATAGCTAAACCTCACGGGTCTGCAAAATCAGCCTGGAAATCTCAGGAGTGGAGGGTCTCTGTCAAACCCACACAGATGTCCCTTTACTCCAGGGGTCTCAAACTCAATTTACCTTAGGGCCAGTGCCAGTCCTCAAATCCTCCCAGCGGGCCAGTAATGTCACTGAAGATGGTGTTCAGAAAAGAAAACGATTATATTGTATTTTTTATTTCGAATTTCTTAGAAATAATAAAACTGTCATACAACGTTGTACAATTCTTCGCCTGCCAGAGAGTTTTTAGTGTTTGCCAGACACCTGGCAACGCTTCAGTTCTGTCAGTTTGTTGATGTTTGGCCTCAGTGACTGAGCAGTTGAAACCTTCAGGATTGCAGCAAGGTGGGCATCAGATAGTTGTGTTCGGTATTTTGACTTGTTTATATTCATTGTGGAAAAAAGTGACACGGCCTCCATGGCTGACTCTGCCCGGCGACCTGTGACGGTATCTCTGTCCCTCTCCCCCAGCCAATGGGAGCTGGGGCGGGGGGGTGGGGCAGCGTGTCTGTATACGTCTCTCCTCTGCGGGCCACAATGGGGAGGTTCTTAGGCCGCAGATGGTCCACGGTCCGGGACTTTGAGACCTCTGCTTTACTCAGTCTTAATTTGTAATGAAAGAAGTCCCAGGGGGACTCAAGCAATTAGGTTCCAGGGCTCAAGCAATTTTTTTACTTTAATAACTGATGCAGCAAGCCCAGAGGTGCCAAGGCTATGAACTGCCAAGCCCAGAGGTGCCAGGGTTCGGCCCTGGCAAGCCTTGGCACAAATTAAGCACTGCCTTTACTGGGTCTGGATTCTGGTTGAGAGGAAACTTGATCAAAGGATCAAAGAGGGGGGTGAGAGAGAAGAATTCTAATGGAAAAAACCAAGGTAAGAAATGCAGCAGAGCAAAGGCAGTGTGCAAACAAAGCAGGGCCTAGGTGTCTATTTTAAAGTCTCTGCACACAACAAAGCAGGCAATCCCAGGCCTGGAGCAGCCACAGGAGTTTCAGGTACCAGAGGATGCCGTTCGCGGTCCGTGCAGCAGCCCCGGAGCCTTGCGAGTAACGGGGGGGGGGGGGGGGGGGCAGCAGCTGCAACAGGCACATCAGTTGTTTTTTAATAACCCATCTGCCTAGTTCTAATAAATCAGTGCCCATTTTAAAAGCTGCCAACACTATTTTTAGGGCATACATGGAAGCACCTACTAGGCCCCGGAAATGTGCTGAGTGGCCCCCAAATTCTCCAGCCCTCTCCGCATCTTAGAAAGTTTTGTTTGCTTTTCCTCTCATTGCAAAGTAAATGCCTTTTCCCTATGCTGAGGGGCTGGATTAGTTCATCTGAATTTTTTTTCCGTAGAGAAATCCTAAGGGATAGAACAGTGCCTTACCTTCTATTTCAAGGGAGTAATCCAGTGCCAGTATCTAATTGCAAATGTCTATCACCTCCTCCCAATCTTAGCACTGCAGCAGGCTACGAATTTCACTGTGTTCTTCTTCTGTTAATAAAGACTAAAGAGGTGTCTTGTGCTGCTCATTACCGAAACAACAGAGGAAGGGAAAGCAAAGTTACCCCTGCAGTCACTTCCTCAGAGAGCTCCTTGGAAAGTGCTCGACTGGCTGGATGCCATGACCTCAGCCCAACCCCAAGGCAGCACACCCTTGTCTGTTGTACACAAAGACAGCTGCAGGCACTTCTTTTTTAACTGATTATATGGAGAGTAGAGAGTAGATTATACGGAGAGAGAAGAGGAGGAGGAGGTCTGCCTGTGTGCATCTGTGTGATGATGGAGGGACAGAGACAGTAGCCAGACATAGCTTCCTAGCATCAAAAGGGGTGCAGGGATCTACTCTGCAAAATATTTTCTCCCTGCTGAATTTTAGCCCCCACCGGCTCCCCTTGCTGATTCCTGACAGCCTCGCCCGGGGGAATTGGAGCTTTCTGTTGCCTCTTCGGTTGTATAAACCTATTTTAAACAGCAGCATGTCAGATGTGAAATCTCTCACCATACACACATACACACACCCTTCCATTCAATGGGATACAGCTGTATTCCTGGCCTCCTGTCCAAAATTGTAACTAAACAGCTGTTACAGAAGTACATAGGACCAGGAACCACAAGCCCTTTGTTTTTGGAATGGTGAGATGACAACTCTTACTGTCTCTACCCTCGATATCTGTAACTTACAGAGCTCCTCCCCCAGGATTTTCTTGTGTTCTGTGTTTCCTGTTTGTTATTCATGAAATTAGTTCAAAACTAGCTCCAGATGATGGCCTCCCATTGCAGCTTCTCCCCAGGAAAACATAACTGTTGGGGTGATCATCAGGGATCCTAGAAATCTGTTTGCCATGGGAAAACACGGAAAAAACACCAAATTTGCATTTTTACGGAGAATCTTTAGTTTTTACAGGTTGACACAAAATTAAAACATATACAGTAGAACCCCGTGCCACCAGCGAACAAGCAGAAATATGGGAAATGATACCTCAGCCCCAGATGGTGGGGCTTGGCTGTCAGCTCCAGGTGGCAGGGCTCCTGCTGTCAGATTTCATTTTAATCACAGAAAAACGTGGATTTTTATGGTTTTTTATTGGAGAATTTTGTTTTCTTTATCATGAAAAACTAGGATCCCTGGTGATCCTGCACTCTGTTTTTCTGGGTGTAACAATGGCCAATGGAATAAGTGGATACTGACCAGTCACCTTGGTGACCTCAATCCAAGTCAGCTGACTGAGGGCAGGAAATAAACTTAATTCTCTCCCTTAATGCACTCCTGTGCATCACCCTGATGACAAAGTATCAGAAGAAAGCTTAACTTTTGGCAAAAATGGAGCCAATGAAAACACCTGCATCTCTGGCTAGAAGAGAACGTGGCAGAGAACTGGAGGGAACAGGAGGCGGTGTTTCCAAAATGACCCGAAAGCATATGGTATTGGATAGAAATGTTAAGAGAGTGAAATTCTCCACAGTGCAACATGTGGCATTGGATATCTACACCACATTCCAGAGGGATCATGAAGGGAACAGCTAACAGCTAGGCAAAATCATTCACAAATTTCTGGAACTGTCTGATCCAGGCAGGAAGATCTCTTGAGAGAGATTTTTTTTTGGTTTTGTGCAGGAAACCACCTGTCAGATGAGACTATTGATAATTGTGTTACAGACCTATCTAATAAGGTAAAATCATATGAATTTGAAGCATTAACAGATGGATTAATTACAGACCACATTCTGTGGTTTAGCTGATAACCAGGGCGAAGAAATATTATTGTGCAAAATGGATCTGATTTTCAAAAACAGGTGGTGTGGCTATTTGCAAGGCTAATGAAAACTGAGCTTCCAAAAGAATCAGATCACACCTAACTGAAAATGCACAAAGACAGAATGGAAGGGTAAACAAACTGCTGTTGCAATAAATATGGAGGTAATCAAAACACAGTGCCAGGGTCTCCTGCACAAGGGATGATGTATCATAAGAGAACAAAATGCAAAAGCAACATACGTTCATGAACATACAGTTGGAGGACAAAGCTCCGAAAAAGAGTCCTTTGATGGCTCTCTTAATGAATACATTTACAAAGCAAAGTTTGACAGATTTATTTGTGACATCTGAAATAAACAAAAAGTTAATTTCAAAACAGACACTGGAGCTGAATGCACTGGACTCACAGCAAGAGTATACTGTGGCTACTGGCCACCCAATAAACTATTTTTTTTTCTTATAGCAAGCACAGTCTGGGCCTATATAAAATAATAAAGCTAAAGCTGGCATGTTTGTACAAGGACAGATACCACTCAAAAGAGTTTGAAATACTGGAGCAGCAGGTCCCACATGTGCTTGGGATGAAGCACAACCTACAAGCGCAGATGATCAAACAGGTGCATAACTTGTCCACTATCATCCCTCGTAAATGGTGGCCATTCCTAAAAATCAGAAGAAACTTCGTAGCAATTAGGCAAAACCTGTGACCATTGTGCTGCATGGGCGTTTTAAACAGAGGCGTTAACATGCAATGGTTTATAAATTAGGTGCCAGATTCTCAGGACCAGGGGCCAAACCACAGTCCGAGGAATAGAGGAGAGACAAACTGCTTTCGCTCATTCCCTGAGCTAGGCTCTGGGGATGAAATGGGGCTTAGAAGTCTGAGTGATGTAGCTTACATGCTAGGGGGTCAGAGGAGGGAGATGTAGCAGGGAAGACAACTTGCAGATGGGTACAAGAAGGTGTACATGTAAATTGAAATAGCAACATGCACACATTTTAGGTTACACATTCTTACGCCTCTTCATGAGCTCTAAGCTACACAAACTTAGGCCTGGTCTACACGGTGCGGGGGGCGGAGGGGGGGGGCTGATCGAAATTACGCAAATTCTGCTAAGTGAAAAACGTAGCTGAAGTTGATGTACTTAGACCTACTCACCGCAGTGTCTTTACTGCCTCCCGTCGACTCCGCCTGCGCCTCTCGTGGCGGTGGAGTATAGGAGTCGATGGGAGCGCCCTCGGGAGTTGATTTATCGCGTCTAGACTAGACATGATAAATCGACCCCCACTGGATTGATCGCTGCCCGCCGATCCGGCGGGTAGTATAGACATATCCTTAGACTCTCACTCTCTTACTACCTATGGGCTGGTCCACATGACAAACTTGTGTCACGTTTGCCCATAACTTTGAGCCATTGAGTTAGGTGGTACGATGCTACTGTAACCCACACACCTTCTGGGTGTGGTGTTCTGTCCCATCTAGTGGCACCGAGACCCGTTAGAGAGAGTTAAATGAGTCTGCTCTACAGTGTTAGCTAACAGCCAATTGGCTTTTAGCTCATGTGGTAGAGGCTTATGCACTAAGCTCCCAAGGCCCCAGGTTTGATCCCACCCACCGACAACCGGGGTCTGTCAGTGTTACACTACCACGACTGCAATCACGGTTCACAAGCATGATACTGAACACAACTTGTCCTTTTCTGTGCTAAACCCCAAGTCAGCATTGCATTATCCACCTTGACTGAACACAACTGAATCCAAAACTAAGACAAATGCCAGACGAGCCTGTGGACCACCCTTCTGAATTTGACTCTGTTGGGCAAATTGATCACACTGTCTAAAATAAAAGGAGGACTTGTGGCACCTTAGAGACTAACAAATTTATTTGAGCATAAGCTTTCGATGAAGTGAGCTGTAGCTCACAATAGCTTATGCTCAAATAAATTTGTTAGTCTCTAAGGTGCCACAAGTCCTCCTTTTCTTTTTGCGGATACAGACTAACACGGCTGCTACTCTGAAAACGGTCTAAAATGAAGATGTTGTTACACATTACTGTTACATCAGTGGTGAGCAGGGGGAAAGGTACAACAGGAACAGGAGTGCTCTGTAGCAGTCTAGACACTAACATGTGACAGTGCGATTTGACTTGAACTGCTGTGTGATTCGCTGTTTACTCTCTCGTAAGACAAGCCCAATGGGAGTGAAGAAAGAGGACTCTCATTTACACCAGGAAACATTCCCAGAATCAATTACATGGCACCAGTATGAATTAGAGGAGATTTTTGGCTCATAATATTTTTTTAAAACTATTTCCAGTCTCAAATTTTCACTGTTTTCACTCTATAATTATGTGCAGGCCAGTGAGTTTTAACCAGAAAGTGGGGTTGTTGGGTTTTTGTTTTGTTCAAATAAATACTTCTCTGTTCCCTATCAAAATTTACGGGCCTTAGGTTTGCTTTCTAGCTGCTCCTCTACATATGTGTTTATTTGGTGTAACTCGATCAAGCTTTGCCCCTTGAAACAACCATTTTTCCCCTTACTGAGCTTATGACAGAGAGAAAAATGTGTTTGATTAGGACACGGACAGAGAAACCCTGATCCAAGCATACAGACTGTCCCTTTAAATAGCTCTGAACTCAGTGCAATTCGGATTTGAGGTGAAGCTTTTACTTAATATACAAGCAATCAAGGTGGAAAGCGTATCACCTCCTGTTGCACTCACAAACAGTGTGCCTGGTTATTGGCTTCTGCATCCCACGTCTTGCTAGCGTTAATGGGATTGCCTTCTTCCTTTCCTGGAAGCTGCTATGGCAAAGGAAAGCGTTGGCTTGCAGAGCGAATAACTCACATTTATCACTGCCTGCTAGGATGATGCTATTGTCTCTGGTGACAATACAGGTGCACAAACCCAATTAGGATGCTCACAGTCTCACAAAGCCAAACAGAATGTTCTTCCCTGGTCCACTGGGCTTTAAAGAGCAATCCTAATGTTTCTCTTCTCTCCGCCCTGCCTTCAGAATGCTAATGTGCCCTGCTTTCCTTGTATGGAGAGAGCATTGGCACGGTGGGGAGGAATGGGAAAATTTGGAGACAGATCCTGAGTGGGGCTGCATCCCAGACCCGGGATCTCCATTCCAACAGGAGTTGCAGGTGCTCAGCACCATTCAGGGTCTGGCCCTTTTGAAAACAAGCACCCAGTTAGCATTAGTGTAGTTCTTGCATAGCTCCCTCTCCTGGGCAGACACTGCAGTCCCCTCTCCAGTCCCCCACTGCACTCAGCCGTGGCAGACACTTTTAGCTCTCTGCTGGGGACTCACTATAGCCTGGTGGGCAGGAGCCCCATGCAGCTTAAATTCAACTCCGAGTGCCATGACTGTCACTGGCTAATCCCAATTCAACCCCAAGTCATCCACCTCCTTTTTCCTTCATCCAGTACCCCCAACCAGTGCCGCAGTAACCCAGGATAAAATCAGCAATCCTCCAAGTCTCTTAGTGGATCTAGCCTATAAAAGCCCCATGCCTGATACAAGGCTAATCCAAAGGGACTCATGCACTGTAACCGTCAGCATTGCAATGCCTACCTCTTAGGTGCCCTGCCCCCCACTGGAATTCACAGCACCAAATTCGGTGGCCAGGCTCCCCATCGAACGCATGGGAAGAGTGAGGTGCCTACAAATAGGATTCTCAGAAGCCAGTGATAGAGACACCCCAACCCCTTATAGACAAAAGCCCAGTGGCGAGGGCTCTCTTAAAGCCATCTGCAGTTTCACGTTCTGTCTGGGCATTGTAGCCAAGCAGTTCCCAGCGATGCCCACGCAGGAAAGCTGGGCACGGGCAGCTGGCTTGGAAAGATGGTGCCTTTATGCAGGCAAGATACTGTAAATAAACAAAGGGCTTAATTTGTATAAACGCTACCAATCCAACCCTGGGTGTGTGCATGAGTGTGAGTGTATATGGATGCCAGAGAGAGGAAAGGACAAGGATGAGTTTCAGGCATGAAAGTCATTTATGGTGATTACTACTGTGTAATTAGCACCAGATTCCCATCAGTTGAGCTGGGCCACGTAATGTTACAGTTTGATGCTGCACCACTTTTCCCAGCTGCCCAGAATTTTAATGCAGAAAATAAAAATCTAAACCTCTGTTTAGCAGCAAGAGAAATGGCATTTTTCAGCAAATCAATTTCATTTCGAAGTGCTGCTCCACATCGGCTCATGCCCACGGCCGCTCCTCCGTTGTCAATAAAAAATGCAACAAGTGTGTAAAGCCTCTCGTCAGAGGTCTGGGTTGTGTGGGAAAAAGAATATCTCAGACTTCTCTGGGACGGCCGTGGGGCCCTGTTCTCCACGCACAGGACAGGAGGGACCCGAGGGAAGTGCGCGGGAGTCACTGCTGCAGTGTAGGCAGAAGTAGTTGGCTTGGCTTTGGCTCTCTCTGTATGCTGCCCAACAGTTCTTGCTCACGTGATGGGCCCGATTCTGCTCAGGAGTAATTAGGGTTGCCAACTTTGAAATACTGAAAAACCGAACACTCCAACAGGAATGTTGGAACCTCCCCTGCCCAGCCCCAGCCCCAGCCCCACCCCACCCCCACGGCCCATAGGATCGCCAACTTTGGTTGGACGAATTCCTGGAGGTTTCATCACACGCTATTATATTTAATTAAAGATTAATCTTTAATTCCTGGAGACTCCAGGACAATCCTGGAAGGTGGCAACCAAACTAGTCCAGGGCCCCTGCACTCTCCCTGCCCCACCCAACCCAGGACCCCCACCCCACGATACCTGTGGTGAGGGGCACTGTCCTCCCACTGCACCAGCTCCCCTCCAGCACGTTCGGCCGCCCCCCTGGCAGCCAGGCCTGGGCAGGCAGCGGGACAAAGTTGCTCCCAGTCGCTGCTCTGTGCAGCGTAGCCAGCTGCCTGGGAGAGAGCCTGGCTGGGGAGGGGCAGCGGCAGCCCACTCCCTGCCCGGGCTCAGCTTCTGGGGACAGGGGCTGAGCACGCTGGGCAGGAGGGAGGACTCCAGCTCGCTCAGTCGCTGTCCCTGGAAGCCAAGCCTGGGTGAGGGGCAGCCTGTCGCTACCACCCCATTCCCAGGCAGCTGCTGCACTGCAGCGGGCAGCGTCCTAGCGGCCGGAAAAGGCCCTGGTCCTGCCCTTTCCACTCCTCGCCCAGGCCAGCTCCTGGGGGTCACTTGACCCCGCATGTCCCCTCCTCCGCCCCCCCACCCAGCACATCACCTAACTGGACTTTTGGTGTCCAGTCAGTGTTTCTGACTGGACACTGCCAGGAGCAACACTAATGTTGAACTGGCAGGAAAAAGAGGAGAATCTGGTCCTCTCTCTCTCTTTTCCCTTTCTCTCCCCCTCTCTCTTCTCCCAGATCTCCCCCACTCCCTTCAGATCTGACAGAAACTGGCTGACTTTCTTTCCTGGTAAATCTGTTATCAACCTGGAAGGCAGTTAAATGACACAATTAAAATAATGACACTTCACAGGCGCTGCCCATTCTCTGGTTCCTAATCCATTCCCTGCAGTGCCAGGGGTCACGCCTTTCCAGTCCCCAGCGGCCTGCACCGTGTGCCTGCAGTAATGAGCTCAATCAGCCTACGAAGCAGCCACCCAGGGGAAATGACGGAATCCCCTTAGCTGAGGTCAGTTGTGGGAATTATTCAGAGCCCCTGGGAACGTTCAGAAGGGAGCAACGCCCTGAGTCATCTAACAGGTCTTTGCTCTGTCTGAATTCTGGGTCCCCATGACTGGGTTCTGTGCCGTTCCCAGGCCGCAGCTCGACAGCGTGCATTCGTAGCCCTTTGAAAGAGAAGGTCACCGATTGGAAAGCTGCTTGCAGCTGTGCACGACTGCCCCACCCTGCACTTCTGTCATACAGCCCAGCACAGCATGGTCAGGTTAGAAGACAGAACCAGCTTGCAAACTGTTTTCACACGCAGGCTACATACAGCACAAACCCTTCCCCGAGCCTTCACAGGGAAGTGTTTATGGCATCTGAAGTGCCATACTGCAGTGGCTGCTAGTTAGCATGAAACCAGCACATGTTGTACAGTAGCAGCTAATTTTGCACTAACAACTTATTTACATTATTCCCTCTCCTCTAAGCTTTTGTGCAGAGGGGCTGCAGTTACTTTTAATACTTTGTT
Source organism: Natator depressus (assembly GCF_965152275.1). Taxonomy (NCBI): domain Eukaryota; kingdom Metazoa; phylum Chordata; order Testudines; family Cheloniidae; genus Natator; species Natator depressus. The sequence continues at coordinate 27,749,624 of NC_134246.1, forward strand.
GTATGGTGCTGCATCTTCCTACACCCCTTGACTTCCGTTACTGCACTGCCCCCTGCTGATGATTGTGAGGAATAAATTGTTCAAGCTCTGTTCCTGTCTGATGATAGAGCTGGGCAAAAATTTCTGACAGGAAAAAACATATTTTTTTCTCAAAAAATGAAGATTCAGCAATTCCAAAACATTTTGAAGATCTGTGTGGATTTTTCCAAATTGTTTCAGTTGGGCAAAAACACTAAAATAAACTTACAGCCTTAGAACAACTGCTCTGTTGAAGAAGAACGCCTCTTTCCCTTGCTGTTGAAGAAGAACGCCTCTTTCCCTTGCTGTAATGGAGGACTCATCTCTCACTTGCATTGGTACAAGTCTGGAGTGACTCCACATTCTACTGGTGGAAGTGAGAAGAGAATCAGGCTTTGCATGCAATAGCATTGGGCAGTTCAGAACTTCACTTTGGAGCAACATACAAGAGTTTGGATGTTCATCCGTCCCTCTTTGAACTAAAAATCTCACAAGATCAAGTGTCTGTGTGAGATCCCTTCATTTCAGCCAAGCCAGAAGTGGGGGAACAGCAGCTTTCTCATAATATTTATGCTTTACACCATCAAAGCACTTTACACCCATTTACTAATTAGGCCTCTCAGTACCCTTTGAGGTAGGTAGGGATGGTTTTATTATCCCTGTTTTACAGCTGGGGAAACTGAGGCACAGAGAAGTTTTAAGTAATTTGCCCAAGGCCAAGTAGACGACAGTGGCAGAGCAGAGATTAGGATTTGGGAGTGCTACATTCCCAGCCTCATTCTCAATTTCCAAACCACCTTGCCTCCTTGCAGTGAGTGCTGCTGTTTTGGCACTTGCGGCCTGAACTCAGAAGGAAAAAGACAAACATATTTTAAATTAACTGAATTTTCCAAAGCTCACTAAAGTTCCTCTGATGGTTCGGGGCTGCTAGCTTCAGGCCTCAGGACATTAGTAGATTCCTGGTTGGGCTGCTTGCCTGAAAGAGCCCCTGACAGACTCCTGCTAAGATGCTAGGCAGGATAGCTCAGCACAGCAAGTGCCAGGAACAGGGATAGCCTGGACAGCACAGATACAGGGGGACATCAGATCAGGCTGGACAGAGACTCTGCTGGGATATCAGTTAGCAAAGCCAAGAACGGGACAGTCTCACTCCTACACATTAACCACAGGCTGAGGCTGAATCTGGGGGACAGTTCAGACAGGTTCTTTTTTAAATGAGCTAGATTATCCAGCCCTAGTACTTAGCCTGCATAAAACAGTTTCTTAGCCAGAGCCACTGGCTGTCATGCAGACTGGTGTTGGAAGGAGAAACAGAAATGGAGGTAAAGAGGCACAAGGCTTGCAGTCACAATGACAAAGGCTCCAAGTAGAACATAGGGACCAAATTCTACCCAGACTGCTGAACTCAAGAGCCTGTTCTGCCCATAGGCTGGAGAAAGCGGAAAGCCACCCCATGAGGCCGCTAAACACAATGCATCTCTACCGCCCAAGCCCTGCTATCAGCACCAGTGTCACAACTTCAAGCGACCAAACGACTGGCAGAATCACTCAACGGTGATAGCTGCACTTTTAATACGGATCGGAGATTCACCAGTTAAAAGTATAAGACGGAAAGACCAACTACAAACATCTCCGAATAACTCATGGACAAAGAAGATTGTTCAGCATCCCCTGTCCATCTATTGAAACCCTTCAGTTCACTCCAGGGCTGCAAGTACGACAGGTTCATGTGGTTTTTGACAATGAGAAATTTAAACCAGCAGCTCACCCACGAGCAGATTATTTGGGAAACTGGCCCTTTTCACAATATTGTCCTCTATTGTAACATGACTTTATTTACAGAATTTTCGCATGTTAAGGGACAGGGTCCAAAACATGAGCACACGCAAATCCTGGAGGAGTGGAAGCAACCATTCTTTATTCTATTGCTTTCTACGCACAAAAGGTATCTAGCCGCACTTCCCCTGTCCTCCTCCTCCCCCCACCCCACCTCCACTTCAGGTCCTGCCATGCATCAAAGCCTGAAATTCAAAGAGGTATCAGCCTGACCTCTTTGTCGATGGGAGCAATTTTATACCTGCTTTTAACTGCACCTGCAATAAATTTCTGGAACAAATATCCTATTTAGGTACCTGAGTTCCTGACTACACCCATAGACCAGGTACTTAGATGTCTACACTGCAGGTTTTATGCCTGCAAATTAACTGGGGAGTGAAAATTAATTGGGGATGTTCAGAATGTTTAGGTATCTTAATTTTGCATTTCCATACTTAAAAGTATTTGGATTTCTTTTAAGTTTAACCTTAGCTCAGAAGTCCCTAGGTTTATAATGCTTGTTTGGGGATAAATCCACCAACCCTATAATGTATTTTACCCCCCATTAGTCACTGATATGTTCTCTAAAGCTTAACTCCATCTTAATATAGCTATCTGTCTGGGGATATCCTTGGCTTTTTAAAATAAAGTACTGAAATTTTCATACACGAATAGTAAACAAGAGAAAGAGCAAAGAGAATGCTGTCATGTGGCATGTCTAGGGATTTAAGATATGTCATATCAACAATCATATATATTTTTAATTATTTAAATTTTAGGACCAGATTCATCCTTATGCGCAGGCTGCTTCACCCCGCACTGGAGCAGCACACAGCAGCCAGAGCAACCTGGTCATTTAAACTGGATTTACAGCTGCTTTACATTTCCAAGGAAACACAATGCAGCTGGAGTGTATTACTTAGTTTCCCCCCTCCTTTCAGCTCTCCACATTCCCCCACCTGTATTCACCCCAGCTGCTTCCTGAACTCCTCCTCCAAATGCACACACACCCCACCCTTGTTCCCTCTCTAGTGAGTAGATCTGGTGCAATGGGTAGTTTTGGAACAGAAATTTCTAGGATTAATGGTCACTTTTTGTGATTTTTCATCACTGGACGTTTTTATTTAGCAGAGGCGGGTGCATGAAAACCTCCTTCCAGAGGCACTCACCATTAAATGGGCCTCCTTCAAAATGGCTGCCATCTCCCACTGTTCTCCTCAGGTCTGTGGCCAGGGGGAGTAACACCAAGCAACCCTGAGGGTAGGTGATCAGGAAAAGGCCACCACGAAAGGAGCCGGTGAGTAGAAGTAGTTGCCATCTTTGCTGGGGGCAGTCTGTGGCCTCAATCTCATTGAGAGCAATGGGAGCTGGCGAACATTTTTAGAAGGTCACGTTAAGTGAGGGCAGCCTATGGCCTCACTCTCATTGGAAACATTAGGGGATGGCGGCTATTTGAAAAGACAATTCCGTGTGAGTTTCTCTGAAGGAGAACGTTATCCGTCAGTCTCTTCTGAAGGAGATGCTTTATTTTATGAAGTTTCATAGTAAAAAGTCTAAAAAATTATCTTCAAAAACTTCTTGTTGGCCCAGAGTCCGGCCGTAGTCCCCACCCTGCCAAGTTTGATGCGGCTGGATCCGGTGGAAAGGGAGGTGGCACAACAGCTGGGCTTTGGCCGGCACTCCAAAGCGAACACCCTGCTCTCGCTGTGAAAATTGCCATGGGCTCATTGCCATTCAGTCAGAGCTACCACGGAAGGAAGAGTGCCAGCTTCTAAATTACTAGCACCACCTGCTGCTCCCTCTGGGTTTCCTTTGAAGGTCACCCACCTAAGTAGTGAGCAGGCCTCAGCCTCCTTACCTCGTGAACCCTGAGGAGATCACAGGCTGACACGGTATGGCTGCAGGCTATTATCTTTCTCTCCGTAGTTCCTGTCTGTTCTGTACCTTCCTCTCATTGATGCATCTTCACCTCCCTCTGCCTGGAGTGATCCCTGTGGAGCAGCGCAGCAGCAGACGTGGTCTGTTATTCAGCTCAGGATTAAACTCTCTCTGCTTGGGTTATTTGTGTGATTGTTTCTCCTGTTTTCCCAGGGAGCGGTTCTCCTCCTCCCTTCCTGTCATATACATTCTTTGGTGGATAGTAAAAGAATTTGGGTAGCAGACACCCAATCCAAACTTTTCCTGTGGATAATCAGTGAATCAAATGACCGTAAGAAGAGGGTAATTTTTGTCCTCCTTGGAGAATTCACTGCAACAGATATTTTATTACCTGCACAGATCAAGTCATTACCCATGTGAGCTGTCAAGTCATTGAGACAATAACAGAGCCATTGACTTGTAATAGTCCTAAATCAGTTACCTATAATAAGACCTCGCTGAAGTTGTGCTGAATCCTAGCCTAAATAAATGTTTGGCTATTGTGAGTCAAATATCTTGTGTTGCCTAATCAATGTATTTGCTTGCAAGGTCTAAAAGACAAGGATATATCAAAGCAGAGGACGCACTTACAAATAAATATCCCTTTGATTATCATTCTTGGCACTTCTATATTTGCTTTTTTCGGTTTGTAAAAATATAATACGACTCTTTTCCTCTGAGGGGCTCAGAATGTGTTACAAACATTACTGAACTAGGTCAAGCTAACCTCTCAGCTGGCATCTCTCTCCCACTCTCTGTCTCCTCACTGTGTAGCTGATGGAGGTAATGAGCTTTCTATAGGTGGTGAAACTGAGGCACAAAGAGGTTAAGTGTGGGACCCAACAGCCAGTCAGAAGCAGAGCCAGGAATAGAACCAGGGCTCGTGTTTTTGTTCTGTGCTTGTCCATGGCTGAGGCTCCTCAGCAGTACCATAATACAAACAATAAATAATGACAATAGAACCCAGCAGCTGTGATTCCCAGTCCCTGGTCCAACCACTAGATTACACTGGCTCTCTAATAACTACTTCAAGCACATTGATGTTTTACTAGGGGAGCAGAAATTTCATTCCTTTTCTTCTGCTTGTCCTGGAGAGGCCAGAAAGTCACAGGGACATAGGAATCGTCAGAGTGGGTCAGCTCTATGATGCACCTAGTTCAGTGGCCTGTCTCTGAGCATGGCCTTCACGCCTGATGCTTCCTTCGGCATCCTTTGAAATCCAATTGCCTTAAACCCTGAACCAGGAGGTTGACGTTCAAACCCAACATGAAGCTCTGAAGGCCCGAGGAGTACAGTGTTAGCAGCATTACAGCCGCTGCCTGTGCTCTCCTCTGTGCCATGCTTGTGATTGGCTGCCCCCACTGGCTCTTAGCTCCCTTCTGCTGCGGAGACCTTTGTCCTGACCCAGACCATTGGTCAGGACCAGCTGCATCTGAGGCAACACCTGTAGCCAGTACCTTCCCCCAGCTCTCCCAAGGCCTCGCTGAAAGGAGCACCTGGATGAAGAGGGTAAATAGGTCCTCAGCCTGGGGGCTTGGACTCCCCTCTGTGCTCCTGGATGGCCAAGGAGCCACGGTGGCAGAAACACCCGTTCTGCTGAGACAGGCCAGAAGGTTGTGCCTCCTCCAACCGGACACAGACCAGTCATCGGGTTTCGTGTATTCCTGGTCCCCAAGCCTGTAAGGCTATCAGTAGATATACCCCTTTCCAATAGTACAACCCAGCGTTCCCCTCCCCCTGCTTCTCCACCACCCAGCAGGCACCCATGCCTCGGCTGACAAGCTGTATGTGCGCCAGGGCTCCCACAGCATGTAGGGGGGGAAAGGGCATTGAGGGAACTGGTGAGGCCTCAGGTTGTCCAGCCATGGACCCAGGCCTCAGAATGCTCCCATCTCAGCATCTTTGGGGGAGGCAAGAAAAGAGAGGGCAATTGTTAGCACAGTCGAGACAGCCCAAGGAAATGGGACTAGCTAGCCAGCCAAGTCAGAGATGCTCAGCAGAATAAGAGCAGCGAGGAGAATACAAGCTCCTCCTCCATCACCGCTACCCAGGAGTGACAGCGCTCATCACAGTAGACCACAGACCCCCGGAACTGATTGGGCAGCTATTGACCTTCCCCATAACATCTGCAATGCGAGTGTGAGGGCATAGCCCCTGCCCTCACAATGGGCAGCTCCTCATGCCGGACATGTGGCGTGTGGTATCCAGTGGAACAACCCGATACCGTGAACTGGTACCAGTAGACATTATATGCTGTCGACATATGCACCTGCTCCTGGGAGCTGTGCCAGGCATGGGGGCAGCAATCCACTGACCCTGCAGTGGAAGCAGGGAGCGCTGTGGGTGTATGCAGGGCGCTGTTGGACTTTGCATTGGCTCAGTCACACTGGTGTGTTTCACTAATGCAGAGAAGACCTAAAGGGCTGGATCCAATTCCCACTAGCATCACTGGAAAGACTCCCACTGGATCAGGGTCACACTGCAAGTCTGAGGCTACCCATGAACCCAGCCTTGCACCCAGGCTATCTCTCTCCTGCAGGCTGCTATGCACCAGAATAAACCAGACTGTAGAATCCTTGGGCCGCAAATAAAAGTGGTGGAACTAATTGGTAATGGGTAATAAATGTTTCTCAGCTGGGTGGCTCTGCTCTCCTCCCTCCTATTGTTGCTTTTTAGTTCCTGATTTCAGATTTTCAGAGAGAGAGAGAGAGAGGGAGGGGAAAAAATGGTTTTAATTAACAGTGTCGGCTGGTGAATGTCTCTCCTGTAATGAGCTATGTTTAAAACATTAGCCTCTAATTTATGAAAATGTAATGCAGTTTAGAGGAGACGTCGAAAATATTTTACAATTGCAAATATTGCTTGGAGAGGCCAGGAGCTTTCAGCAGGGGATGGGCTCCTGCCAGGCAGGGAGGCAGCTACCAGGCAGGGCGCAACGATGCCACTGCAGCACACGCTGCAAACGCTGCCAGGCCCGCCCGGCACATTAGCAAATGTTGCGCTGGTGAAATGTACCAGCCTGAGACTGCTGCAGCCTGACCCTCACCCATGGCTCTTGCCCTATGCCTCTGGCTTGCTCAGACCTCCCCTACAAGCCTAGGAGTGAGAGACTGCCTTTTCTATCCCTGGTCTGGGTGCTGAGATGCCCAATGAGGAGCCAATTTGTGGTGATGGCTTGTGTTATGTGCAAATTTATCCACTCGGGACTGGAGTGAAAACCCCCAGACTCACTTCTCAGGGGACTCCCAACAACATTCCCTTCTTAGCCTATGACTAATCCCAGGGATCAGAGGGGCAGGGGCAAGTGGCTGGGCAATCTCTATGTTTAGACAAAAATGCTTTCAGATAAGCAGAGGCTGGGCCTGGGAAACAGAAGAGCCCTTGTATGAACAAGACAAAGTCTGGAAAGCCCATAAATGGGCCCGTCTGTCCCATGCCTAGCTAGGAACCGAGCAGGAAAGAGAACATCCCCTTTAAGGCTCGCATCCAGGGAAGCAAGCCTGTGAATAGCCACATTAACGCCAATGGAACGTCTCCTGTGGTTCAAGTTAAATACATGCCCAGGTGCTTTGCTCCTGCAGGCCGGCACAGGCAGTTCAGATCTTCCCCGCGCCAGGAGCTCCATGTCCCTCAGGAATCTGTGGCAGAGCAGAGACTTGAAACCAGACCTCCTTCCTCCTAGGCCAGTCCCCTAACCACTAGCCCAGACTTCCTTTCTGCTGCTGTGAGTGGGTGCAATGCCACAGACTGGCCTCCTCCAAAGCCCACGACTTCTCACATGATAGGTTTGGTGAGTGCTGCCCCCACAGCTGATGCCTCAGTCAAATTCTGCTCTTGTCAATGGGAGTTTGACGTTGTTAAGATCAGCAGAATCTAGGTGACGTTGTTTGATATGTACCCAAAGGCGCCCCATACTGGCGATGCGGTGTCTGCTGACTGGAGCGCTGCACTCCGGGACCACATCATTACCAGACGCTCTCACAAGCCGCAGCACGACACTGCACGGCTGGGAGCAGTCGCTTGGTACACACGTCTGCAGCGCTGAATGTAGGCAGACACAGCACGTGTCTGGGAGGAGAGTGACACCTGCGGATGGGTCACTGCCACAGCCTACAGGCTTGGTTGGCCTCCGTTCTCATCTGCTGTGTTCTACAGGGGACACTGGGCTGTCTGGCTGATAACACTGGATTACTAGCACCCGTGCTACGGCATTGCCTAGAAGCCTGGATTGAGGATCAGGGTGCTGTTGTGCTGGGTGCAGTGCAAACACATAACAAAAGGGCAGACTCTGCTCCAGAGCCTTACCAGCCAAATGGAGTTTTTACTTTTTTGGTAGAGTTGGGCCCCCGCTGCAAAGTTTGGCTCCAAATCCAAATAAGCCCATAATTCAGGGATGTTCACACTTGGGATTGGGTCCAGGGCCATCGCTACTTACTCCCTCTGATCAGTCGATGCCCTTTTCTGGGTCCAATGACTATAATGTCTCTGGTTTACAAGGAATCTATTTATACCAGGTCTCCCACTGGTATCTGAGGGTCAGTGAGTCCCACTTTAAAGTCCTGTTGGGGTAAAACAGAAAGAATAAGTGCACTTAGGTCTCATCCTGGGCCTCTGCACAGGGGAGGGAGTCTGAGGCAGGAGAACTAAATTCTGCTCTCATTTACACTGCGCAAATCCAGAGCAAACCCACTGAAGTGAATGCAGCTGCAGTACTTGGGGTTTACATTGGAGTACCTGAGAGCAGGCTTTGGCTCTGGCTGTTCCTAGGTCACTCCAGGGCGGGCACCTCCCCAGAGCACAGAGAATGCACTTGGTCTCCCCTAATGGGCTGTATTCGCTTTCGTCAGGGATCTACAGTTGCAATAGCACCACTCTTTGGCCAGGTGGATTCCAGGACCTCATGGCACTGGGTTGCCGGCTTTGGTTGGATATACTCCTGGTGGTTTCAGCACATGACGTAATCCTTAATTGAGGATTCATCTTTAAATTCCTGGAGACTTCATTGCAACCCTGGAGGGCTGGCGACCCTGGCAGCAGATCGGCTTCCCTTGTCAGAGAGAACCTGACGTCATGGCAGTGGGTCAGGGTGATCTGCTCATTTAGAGTCTGCACATGGCCCTTGTTACTCTGATGCAAAGACAGACTGGTCCAGTCTCGCACAGACAACGCTGCAGACCCCAGCTTCATCGCTGTCCTTTCAGTTCTCCAACCGTTCTCCCAGCTGGCACAGCACCTTTCCCTCCTGCCTGCCCTGGCACGCCAGTCTGCAGCCACCCTTAGGAGACTTGTCACACTGCCCGCTGTTGGCCTATTGCTGCTCAGCACATTCATTGCACTGTAATGAAAGCATTGCACAGGAGACAGAAAAGAATGGCAAAGGACATCCCAGTGCATTCTAGCACTTTGGCCATTTCTAGGCAATCTGATAAGAAAACTGAGGTTTCTATAAAAGATGAGGTAAGGTGAAGGGAGGTGTTTCTGCTGCCTCGTCAGTAATAGAATTTTAGTAAACCCCTGTGCAAGTGAACTCGTGGGTGGATCTTTCCAATTTGTCATGGGCAACTACTATGAAAAAGTCTGCTTGTTTTGTAGCACACATAGCTGTATAGAGGGGTAAGACACCGGGTTTCAGAATGACTGGCACCGAAGGGAATGCGGCATCAAGGTGCAAGAGGCTGGTAGAAAGATCCCAGACTTGGATCAATGACAAGAGGTTGGGTTAAGGTGCCTTGAGGCGTGCGAATAGAGCATGTATGGAAAGTGGGGGCTGGAATCATGTGGCTATGGCCCCTTTCTTGTTTGGCCCCTGAGTCAAGACTTTTTAGCACCATGCCCCATACAGCTGGTAAATTCTCTCTCTCAGTCTCCTGTAGCTGCGTTTTGATTCACAGGGATCCCAGCAACGGGGATCAAGAGCTGAGCTGCAGAGAGAAGGCAGAGATGGGCAGCATAAGATGCTGAGGTCTCCTGTTGGCCCGAGCTGCATTGTGGGAAATGTAGCACTAGCGGAAGTTTCCCAGGCTTGCAGAGCATTTGTCTGCAGTAAATGCAAATCCAGCAACACTTCCACCCCCGCGCTTCATCTCTGCTACACCCCACACCTTTTCTCAGCCCCAGGAAGTATCCACTAAAAGCAAAGTTTAGGGCTATTAAAAGAACAGCATTGTGCTGAGTCTTTTTCGGTTTTAGTCCCTGAGACCTTGTCCGTCGCTAGTGAGTTGCGCTGTGTTTCTATTCAGTCAGCTAGAAACCCCTGAGCAATTGGAAACATGGCCAGCAGCAATGTCTCTTGCTTCCAGCAAAATAGGTGAAAAATGCACCAACAGCTACAGCTTTAGTGCGCCTAACAAGAAAAAAAAACAAAACAAACAGGTCTGTTTAAACAAGATTAATATACATCAAAGAAAAATGCTTATTATGCATGCATATTCAGCTGCTTAAATTGCCTCTGCTTAGCCACTTTAGGAATAATAAACCTTAAAAGCCAGCAGATTAAATCAAGAGACTGTACGTCTGACTTTTTTATTTCTCTGTCCAAAGCTTTGTCTGGAATGGTGCAGCTTTGCCTCCCAGTGTTCAGATACAATATAGCACTTCTGTGGCATTAGCTAGCCTAACCCTCTGAAATACCATTTATAAATTGCATTTCCCTGGTCCATGTGTTAGCAGGTGTGGGAGAGCGAGCGCTACAGTGAGGTTGCGGGCAGCAAGAAGAGGATGAAGGGTAACATTTTCTGAAAGCTCCAAGTGCCATTTTTTATAATTTAGGCGCCTAAACACCTCTGAGGAGCTGGGCCTATCTGCCTCCTCGGGTACCTATGGCCACCATGTAGGCGCCACTGACATTTCACATCCCACCCTGCTGCTGCCCGACACACTAGGCACCGCACTTTCCACAGCTTGGCATCCACAAAGCTGCCTACGCCCTGATGCTGCCTCACTATTCATAAAATCATAGAATATCAGGGTTGGAAGGGACCAGGAGGTCATCTAGTCCAACCCACTGCTCAAAGCAGGACCAATCCCCAATTTTTGCCCCAGATCCCTAAATGGCCCCCTCAAGGATTGAACTCACAACTCACATAGCAGGCCAATGTTCAAACCACTGAGCTATCCCAAGACAAGCAGCCCAGAGCCCCAGTCCAAACCAAGCCCTGGAGGCTCTGCCAGGGGAGTCTCGAAACTAGGTGGGGGAACGTCTGTCTCCCCTCTAGGGCCTGGTCCCGTAGTTCCCCTCTGAGAACACCGCAGAGCTGATACGTGCCAGACAACACAGCAGGAGCAGCGGATACAGGCCACCAAGAGGTGGGGGGCAGCACAGCACCTACTGAAGACACCAGGGGCACAGAGACACGCAGGACAGCGGCCTTGAGAGTGAGTAGGAGACAAGCAGACAGAGAGAAGGTTCTGGCTGCAGGGCATGGTCTACCAATGCGCTTGAGCCAAGTCAGCCACTTAACTGTAGGAGAGGGTTCACAGCTGAGGAATCTGAACAGATGGGGGCACCCCTCTCTGGCCCATCTGTCGGGGCACCAAGTCAGCCGCTTAAGGTATTATCCAGACTGCAATGAAAGACCCATGCACGGCCCCAGCTGGCCCAGATCAGCCTGGGCTGCAGAGCTATAAAACTGCAGTGTTTATGTTCAGATTCGCACTGGAGTCCAGGCTCTGAGATCCCATGAGGCGGGAGGGTCCAAGTTCCTTATCTCCAGCCCGAGCGCAAATGTCTCCACTGTAGTTTTATAGCTCCACAAGCCCCAGCCAGCTGACCCAGGCTCCGTGACTCAGTGCTGCAGGTTTTTTACTGCAGCACAGATGTACCCGTGGGGACTGTCATGTCCCCTTCGTACGTGGTAGGCTGCTGCTAGCAGGTCAGGCCTCTGGACCAGATGTGGACTGGCTATTGAGCTCTCATCACAGAGAGAAAGACAAGAGACACGTTCTCTCAGACGCTTTAATGCACAGCCAGGTATGGCTGTCACCAGCCCAGGTAATAGAGTAACAGCCGTGTTAGTCTGTATTCGCAAAAAGAAAAGGAGGACTTGTGGCACCTTAGAGACTAACCAATTTATTTGAGCATAAGCTTTCGTGAGCTACAGCTCACCTCATCGGATGCATACTGTGGAAAATACAGAAGATGTTTTTATACACACAGACCATGAAAAAATGGATGTTTATCACTACAAAAGGTTTTCTCTTCCCCCACCCCACTCTCCTGCTGGTAACAGCTTATGTAAAGTGATCACTCTCCTTACAATGTGTATGATAATCAAGGTGGGCCATTTCCAGCATAAATCCAGGTTTTCTCCACGCCCCCCCCCCCCCCCCCAAAACCCACTCTCCTGTTGGTAATAGCTTATCTAAAGTGATCACTCTCCTTACAATGCGTATGATAATCAAGGTGGGCCCAGGTAAGGGATGTTACACATGGTGCCACCTACTGGCTGAACATTATAATACAGTTTTAGAATTCCATCCCAGGTACATAAGCCCCTCTCCTTGGCATTTTACTCCTGGCCATCTTAGGTAGCTCCTAGCTCAGCATGCCAGCTTCTGAGCATCCCTTTCTCAGATGCCTAACTCTCCCCAGGCATTGTATGGGGAGGCTGGGCACCTGGTTTAGGGCTGGGGATGCCAGGTGGCAGGGCACCTAGATGGTACAATGCTGTGTGGAGAAAAGCATGAGTCCCTTCGATATGTTCCTTCGGAGCCTAACTCCCATTGGTTTTAATGACGGGTGCTCCCTAGTACCTAAAGCACTTTTGCAAATGGAGCACAGGCTCTTAACTCACTTAAGCGCTTTTGAAAATTGGACCCGCAGCCTGTATGGCAAACAAAAAGGCCCCTGGCTGAAATTATGGGCCAGATCTTCAAGTGCTCAGTGGGCAAAATTGGGGACAGATTTTCGTAGGTGCTCAGCTTACGCTGGGAAGGAGCTCTTCTGAAAATCTGGTCAACATGCTTCCCACCTTCGGAGCTTTTCTGAAGTTCTAGCCCCAGTCTCTCACCTCGAAGTTAAGGGCCTACCTTGAAATGGCCAAAGCCGGGAGGAGGGAACAGGAGATGTGGAAAACCCTTTTTGATTCTCTAGCAACAGCCACATGGCGACACTGGGACACTAAGGGCAGTATAACTGGCCCTAGGAGGATCATCTGACAGTCAGATCCCCCAGTGCCACCGAGCTGGTGTAGTGAGTCATACACATCCACACTGCCTGCCTGCACTGGGCAATCAACAATGCCTTGCGACACACCAGAATACAGGGCCCTCCTTGGACCCACCCCACCTTGGACTGGCCTTGACCTGGATCACCCACACATGAACCAGCTGCTGTGGGGCCCATCTTCTTTGGGTGGGCTGGGGCAATCTTCCTGCTCCCACCAGCAGGAGTCTGTGCCAGGGGGTTTCTCCTTCTCTCTAGGAGTAATGGCAGTGGCGGGGCCACCCAGGACTTAGCAGCCAGAGTGTCTCTGGGAGAGCAATGCCCATGGCATTCTTCCCTCCTCTGGAGGGGAGGTATGGGCAGGGCACCCACATCACTTACAGATACCATGCCATTGGGACTTATTACACACTTCTCACAGCTATTGTTTCAGGCTCACTGAACACTCTGGCACTCGTTATTGCATCAGTTACACTCGGGTCAAGTTTCCAAACTTTTCTTCCCAACTATGAGAACTAGAAACTTCCTTTTTGGTTTTTAAATGAGGTTCAGTGATCCAATTTGCTGACACAAAAGTCTGTGGGAAGCAAATTTCAGGACTCTCACAAGCAGGAGCTAATTGAAGGCATGTTCACCTCCGGTCCAGTCCAACCAACATCCATTAATGTCTCCCAGTGACCTCAGTGAGTGTTGCAGCAGGTCCCCAAGTCCGGCAAGGTGGTGCTGGAAGGCTGCCAGCCCTAGGCTTGGGAGGTAAGGCAGGGGGGCATGGGCTGTGGTGTACAGTAGTTGTGGTGGGACTAAGGGGTGGTACAGTGAAGGGAGGGGTACGGGGCATGGCTGATGGCTTTGCATTTCAATTAGTTGCTTTTCTGGGTTTGTGTCAAGTAAGTTGTGTATGGGCAGCAACCCTAACCTTTGTAAAATACAGGGCTTTGTGTTGTCATTTCCTGGCAGAACTGGTCAAAAACAGTAAAGAATTTTTGTGGAAAAAGGAGAAGTGTTGTGCAGGTTTTGAAAAAGGACAATTTCAAGAGCTTTTCTGTGGTAGGTTTGTCCCCCCCGAACATTGTTTCCTTTTTATATTTTGCCAGAGAAAAGGGAGGAGAGGAGAGGCAAAGGGAGCAGAAAGAGGTTTTAAAAAAATTGTATGAAAAATTTCATTTTTCAAGTTAAGAAATGGCATTAAAATGAGTTCGATTCCCACCCCGCATCCAGAGCTGTATACCCTCTACATCTCTCTTCCTCCACCCCCCACATCTACCCCCTTTTGTGTAATCATAAAAACCATCAATCAGTTTTTACTAACATTTGATTAAAAGTGCTACATTTTTTGTCATAAAACAAAATTCTTTGATAATGTCAAAAAAGTGAATCTTTCTTTTTCTTCTTTGTAAAAGGTCAAATTTTCAATGAAAAAAAAAAAAAAAACCCAAACCCTAAGACTTTTCATTTGAAAAATCCCAGCCAGTTCTACTCACAGCTAATGGAGGTACTTGACTTTTCTTTTCAAAAATAATTGTTTGATTGTGACCACGGGGGAAATGCAGATGGAATATTACACAGGACTTGGTAGCAACTCCATAGTTAAATCAATACAGAGATTTCCAAAAGTGACATTTTAAAGCATTGTAATTTAACAACATTGTCAGAAAATTCAAAGACACTGATCTTTAGAATTTCAAGTACCTTCTTCAAAAATATCTATATATTCATTCATTCAAGACAGAACATGCTAAAGCTCCCATTATCTTCAAAGGTAGCCTAGAAATGAGATTTCAGTGAGTTTAAATTGGGATGAATAGTGGAAGAATCAGCTTTTCTCTTTTCAAGACTATTTTGGACAAAACCATGTCTGACACGGGGGCTGAATTTCTTAAAGGACCCATTTTAAAAAGTTTAAGTCCAGGTGGGACTGAGTTTCGATGGGACTTGTGCTCCTCGGTCAAAGCATTTTGGAAAGTTCCCGTTCTCAGACTCAACGGATTCACTTGTGAACTCCCTGCACATCCACTCTGGACTCCAGGAGGAAATGCTGTCAGCGGTGGGTGGGGAGGAGAGAGACACTGCGTTCTACCTACCTAGCAAAAAGACAGCAGGGCAAAATTCAACTAAATCTTAACAGGCGAGACAGAAAACCTTCATAATTAGGATGGTGCGTGCAGGCCCCTGTTCAGACCAAGGCTCTGTTGTGCTAGCTGCTGTACTTACCTGTAGTAAGAGAGAGTTCTTGCCTTGAAGTGTTTACAATCCAGATGGACAAAGGGCGGGTCTACACTAGAAAGCTAGGTTGACTTAGCTATGTCACTCTGGGAGGTGAAAAGTTCACACCCCCACCGACATACAGAAGCCAACCTAAGCCCTAGTGTAGACAGCGCTAGGTCAATGGAAGGATCCTTCCTACCAGCTCTGAGAGAGGATTTACCCCTTCTGTCGCTGTAAGCGTCTATGGTACATCGGTGCATCTGTGCTGCTGTAGTATTTCTAGTGAAGACGAACCCTAGTGTAGACACACCCAAAAGGTAGGAGACCCTAATTGTCTGGTTTTGTGCTATTGGAGAGATTAAACGACTTGCCTATGGTCACACAGGCACTCAGGAACTCCGAGCTGCTGAGTGCCTTAAACTAGTGGTTCTCAACCAGGGATACCTGTACCTCTGGGGGTACACAGAGGTCTTCTGGGGCTACATCAACTCATCTAGGTATTTGCCTTGTTTAACAGGCTACATAAAAAGCAATAGCCACGTCAGTACAAACTAAGATTTCATAAGAACGGCCATACTGGGTCAGACCAAAGGTCCATCTAGCCCAGTATCCTGTCTTCCGACCGTGGCCAATGCCAGGTGCCCCAGAAGGAATGAACAGAACAGGTAATCATCAAGTGATCCATCCGGTCACCCACTCCCAGCTTCTGGCCAACAGAGGCTCGGGACACCATACAGACTGACTTGTTTATACTGCTCTGTATACTATACACTGAAATGTAAATATAATATTTATATTCCAATTGATTGATTATAGGGTAAAAATGAGAAAGTAAGCAATTTTTCATTAATAGTGTGCTGTGACACTTGTATTTTTGTCTGATTTTGTAAGCAAGTCATTTTTAAGTGAGGTGAAACATGGGGGTAGGCAAGACAAATCAGCCTCCTGAAAGGGGTCCAGTAGTCTGGAAAGGTTGAGAGCCACTTCCTTAAACCACAAAACCACCCTTCCTCCCCAGACACAAAAACTCTGTCACACTAACAGTGTATATAAATCTCCTCACTGTATTTTCCACTTTATGCATCCGATGAAGTGAGCTGTAGCTCACGAAAGCTTATGCTCAAATAAATCGGTTAGTCTCCAAGGTGCCACAAGTCCTCCTTTTCTTTTTAGGAATACAGACTAACAGGGCTGCTACTCTGAAAACTAACAGGTCTGAAACACACCCATCCTTCCCACGCGGGGGAGGAAGGGAAAAACACTTTAATCCCCCAAATACGACTGTGATTTCTGTCCATACAAAACTCGGAGCCTCAAATTGGTGCCGGGAGCAACAGGTGAACCTGCCAGCATAAGTAGAGGAAGAGAGCCCTGGGAGAGTCCCCAGGGAGCCAGAAAACGAGCGGCCAAGTGAAAGGACCTCAGACTCCAATCGAGCAGCCGACAGGAGCACTTCAGGCTGACATTTGGAAGTCGTTTCCCCCTTCGGTGATGAAATGCCAGATAAACACACCAAAGAGTATTAGCGCTTGGCAAGCTCTGGGCTGACACGATAAGCTGGAGCTGAAAGGTGGAGAACGAGAGAAAGGGTTGGGAGGCGGTGCCGACCAGCGCTGGATCCGGAAAGCAACATTTCTAGGCAGCAAGCCAGCCCCGGGCTCTGATGCACATTTCTATGGGAAAATTAAATCAGGGAAACAGTTTATTGACAATGAGGTTGCGTGTAATCTGAATGTGAGCCGGCTTTCGCGGGGGAGCCGCCGGCCAGCTGAACGGAAAGCAATTGAATCATGGAGAAAAAGGAACCCAGAACCCAAGTTTCTTTAACAAACAAAAAGCCACGAAAGCAGCAGAGAGCTGCCGCTTCCAATGCTCTCCGCAGGAGTGGTAACAAAGGGGCTTAACCTACTACGTTGATTAGTGGGCTTACAGCTCTCTCTGATTGAAAAGAAACTCATCCCTAAAGGCAGGCTAATTTCATAAATACTCGGCAGCCGGGGGTTACAAAAGGCTGATCAGGTGTAATGACAGGGCTGGGGTTTAAACATGCAGCTGCAAGGGGATTAGCGAGCGCTGCCACTGGCGACTGGAAGCTCTGCGGATCCAGGGACATCGCCCCAGGAACACACCCAAACAGGAAGGGGGAAATGACATTAAAAACACAAGGGGGGAAGACAGCTCTGCATCATTTCCGGGCAACCGCAGAGCTCAAGCCAGAGAGGGGGGATGCTGTAGTGGTCTCTAGGCTCTTGGCCACAACTCTGGAACAACTAGAGGAGAGAGCAACCTGAAACCCAGCCCAGGGTTTGCACTGAACCCACGTGGAAGCTGGGTCAGGACACTGGGAGCTTCATGGGCAGAGTGCAGGCAAGATCAGTAAAGCTCGGAGTTAGGGGCCTTACTAGCCAGGCTTTAAGGAGCCCCCAGTAGCCAGGGCCACATGGTGCAGAGCAGACTGCATGTAGCCGTCACTTTGTTTGGGGCTCAGTGGCAGCAGAAGCCGAGTGATTTTGTTACGGCCTTGGGGACAGTGGTTCCCCCTCTGCAATGCTGAGCGCTCCTTTCACACCCCAAAACATTTCTCCGAGTGCTGGCCTGGGGGAGGAAGGTGGATGCCGCAGCAGACTCGCTGGGCAGAGAACCTCGCACTTCCCAGCAGGCTCTTTCACTTTGTGTAGGTTTTTCCACAACAATCTGCCCCTGGGATCCCAGGCTCCTCGGTGCCAGTCCAGACTGTGGCTCTGTCAAGCCCCACACCAGTTACTCAGGACCATAAATGAACACCCGAGGGGGCTGCACTCAGTGGTCACAGGCAAAGATAGCTCTGTACCCAGGGCATATTACAGCTCTACTCAGCTTCCCTGGGTGCCACAGATGCTTGGCACCTCTGGGGGAAAAAAAAAAAAAAAAAAAAAAGCAAGCCTCAAGTGTCAACAACTCCCACGACCACCACTCCTAAGAGAAGAAGGCGGGTGGTGGTCAGGGACTCTCTCCTCAGGGGGACTGAGTCATCTATCTGCCGCCCTGACCGGGAAAACAGAGAAGTCTGCTGCTTGCCAGGGGCTAAGATTCACGATGTGACGGAGAGAATGCCGAGACTCATCAAGCCCTCGGACGACTACCCCTTCCTGCTTCTCCACGTGGGCAGCAATGATACTGCCAAGAATGACCTTGAGCAGATCACTGCGGACTACGTGGCTCTGGGAAGAAGGATAAAGGAATTTGAGGCGCAAGTGGTGTTCTTGTCCATCCTCGCCGTGGAAGGAAAAGGCCGGGGTAGGGACCGTCGAATCGTGGAAGTCAACGAATGGCTACGCAGGTGGTGTCGCAGAGAAGGCTTTGGATTCTTTGACCATGGGATGGTGTTCCATGAAGGAGGAGTGCTGGGCAGAGACGGGCTCCAGCTATCGAAGAGAGGGAAGAGCATCTTTGCAAGCAGGCTGGCTAACCTAGTGAGGAAACTAGGTTCACCGGGGGAAGGAGACCAGGAGGAAGCACAGGCAGGAACGTCTGTGAGGGGAGGGCTCCTACCTCATACTGAGAATGAGGGGCGATCAGCAGGTTATCTCAAGTGCCTATATACAAATGCACAAAGCCTTGGAAACAAGCAGGGAGAACTGGCGGTCCTGGTGATGTCAAGGAATTATGACGTGATTGGAATAATAGAGACTTGGTGGGATAACTCACATGACTGGAGTACTGTCATGGATGGTTATAAACTGTTCTGGAAGGACAGGCAGGGCAGAAAAGGTGGGGGAGTAGCACTGTATGTAAGGGAGCAGTATGACTGCTCAGAGCTCCGGTATGAAACTGCAGAAAAACCTGAGTGTCTCTGGATTAAGTTTAGGAGTGTGAGCAACAAGAGTGATGTAGTGGTGGGAGTCTGCTATAGACCACCGGACCAGGGGGATGAGGCTTTCTTCCGGCAACTCGCAGAAGCTACTAGATCGTATGCCCTTGTTCTCATGGGCGACTTTAATCATCCTGATATCTGCTCGGAGAGCACTACAGCGGTGCATAGACAATCCAGGAAGTTTTTGGAAAATGTAGGGGACAATTTCCAGGTGCAAGTGCTGGAGGAGCCAACTAGGGGGGGAGCTTTTCTTGACCTGCTGCTCACAAACCGGGAAGAATTAGTAGGGGAAGCAAAAGTGGATGGGAATCTGGGAGGCAGTGACCATGAGCTGGTCGAGTTCAGGATCCTGACACAGGGAAGAAAGGTAAGCCGCAGAATACGGACCCTGGACTTCAGGAAAGCAGACTTTGACTCCCTCAGGGAACTGATGGGCAGGATCCCCTGGGGGAATAACATGAGGGGGAAAGGAGTCCAGGAGAGCTGGCTGTATTTCAAGGAATCCCTATTGAGGTTACAGGGACAAACCATCCCGATGTGTCGAAAGAATAGTAAATATGGCAGGTGACCAGCTTGGCTTAACGGTGAAATCCTTGCGGATCTTAAACATAAAAAAGAAGCTTACAAGAAGTGGAAGATTGGACAAATGACCAGGGAAGAGTATAAAAATATTGCTCGGGCATGTAGGAATGAAATCAGGAGGGCCAAATCACACCTGGAGCTGCAGCTAGCAAGAGATGTTAAGAGTAACAAGAAGGGTTTCTTCAGGTATGTTGGCAACAAGAAGAAAGCCAAGGAAAGTGTGGGCCCCTTATTGAATGAGGGAGGCAACCTAGTGACAGAGGATGTGGAAAAAGCTAATGTACTCAATGCTTTCTTTGCCTCTGTCTTCACGAACAAGGTCAGCTCCCAGACTGCTGCGCTGGGCAACACAGCATGGGGAGTAGGTGGCCAGCCCTCTGTGGAGAAAGAGGTGGTTAGGGACTATTTAGAAAAGCTGGACGTGCACAAGTCCATGGGGCCGGATGCGTTGCATCCGAGAGTGCTAAAGGAATTGGCGGCTGTGATTGCAGAGCCATTGGCCATTATCTTTGAAAACTCGCGGTGAACGGGGGAAGTCCCGGATGACTGGAAAAAGGCTAATGTAGTGCCAATCTTTAAAAAAGGGAAGAAGGAGGATCCTGGGAACTACAGGCCAGTCAGCCTCACCTCAGTCCCCGGAAAAATCATGGAGCAGGTCCTCAAGGAATCTATCCTGAAGCACTTACACGAGAGGAAAGTGATCAGGAACAGTCAGCATGGATTCACCAAGGGAAGGTCATGCCTGACTAATCTAATCGCCTTCTATGATGAGATTACTGGTTCTGTGGATGAAGGGAAAGCAGTGGATGTATTGCTTCTTGACTTTAGCAAAGCTTTTGACATGGTCTCCCACAGTATTCTTGTCAGCAAGTTAAAGAAGTATGGGCTGGATGAATGCACTATAAGGTGGGTAGAAAGTTGGCTAGATTGTCGGGCTCAATGAGTAGTGATCAATGGCTCCATGTCTAGTTGGCAGCCGGTATCAAGTGGAGTGCCCCAAGGGTCGGTCCTGGGACCGGTTTTGTTCAATATCTTCATAAATGATCTGGAGGATGGTGTGGATTGCACTCTCAGCAAATTTGCGGATGATACTAAACTAGGAGGAGTGGTAGATATGGTGGCAGGTAGGGATAGGATACAGAGGGACCTAGACAAATTGGAGGATTGGGCCAAAAGAAATCTGATGAGGTTCAACAAGGATAAGTGCAGGGTCCTGCACTTAGGACGGAAGAATCCAATGCACCGCTACAGACTAGGGACCGAATGGCTAGGCAGCAGTTCTGCGGAAAAGGACCTAGGGGTGACAGTGGACGAGAAGCTGGATATGAGTCAGCAGTGTGCCCTTGTTGCCAAGAAGGCCAATGGCAATTTGGGATGTATAAGTAGGGGCATAGCCAGCAGATCGAGGGACGTGATAGTTCCCCTCTATTCGACATTGGTGAGGCCTCATCTGGAGTACCGTGTCCAGTTCTGGGCCCCACACTACAAGAAGGATGTGGATAAATTGGAGAGAGTCCAGCGAAGGGCAACAAAAATGATTAGCGGTCTGGAACACATGACTTATGAGGAGAGGCTGAGGGAACTGGTATTGTTTAGTCTGTAGAAGAGAAGAATGAGGGGGGATTTGATAGCTGCTTTCAACTACCTGAGAGGTGGTTCCAAAGAGGATGGTTCTAGACTATACTCCTTGTCCTGTCATCTTCTACCACTGAGAAATGGTCTCAAGTTGCAGTGGGGGAGGTTTAGGTTGGATATTAGGAAAAACTTTTTCACTAGGAGGGTGGTGAAACACTGGAATGCGTTACCTAGGGAGGTGGTAGAATCTCCTTCCTTAGAAGTTTTTAAGGTAGGCTTGACAAAGCCCTGGCTGGGATGATTTAATTGGGGATTGGTCCTGCTTTGAGCAGGGGGTTGGACTAGATGACCTCCTGAGGTCCCTTCCAACCCTGATATTCTATGATTCTATGAAATTAGGAGCCCAAAACCTGAGGCGAGCAAATGGAGAAGCCATTTGTGACTTACAAGCAGACAGGTGGGCCAGTGACAGAACTAGAAATACAACTCCCAATCCTCTCCTCTCCCGAAGCACAGGGAGCTCCTGAAAGGGAAGGAGAGCTGTAGCTTGACGGTAGGAAGGGATTGAAGGTGGGAGGACATCGATCAGGAGTGACAGAAAAATGGCGTTCAGATTAGCACTTTAAACGGAGACGTGTGAAGGCTCAAGGGGAGATTTTGCAGAGACTTGTGCCACCCAAACACTGAAGAGAGACATCGGCTTTAATTCTTAATTGAAACGTTGAAATAGGCTCTGCACTTGCTCAGACTGCAGCAATTAATGAAGTGAACGAAGGAAATGTTCCCCCTCCCTCCCAGGCCTTTGCAATTAAAGACATGGAAGGCTGGAATTAAAATTCCTTTGTTCATCTCATTGGTAAACACAGAAAAATTACATTTGGCTTCAAGCACATAAAAGGATTCTTGTTCCTCACTTACATCCAGGAGAGCAGAACAAAGCAGGGTTAGCTCAGACAGAACACAGCTGATTCCTGGGCTCAACAGTAGGAGTCTGCCCCTTGGGTGACCAGACTCGGCATTAAGTGTCACAGCTCCGGCTGACACTTAACCCAGAGAAGTAAAACAGCTGTTTCTGGCCATTGGTCAGATTCTGATGGAACCGATACAAGCTCTTTTTAAGAAACATGTGTACAGGGCCTAGCACAATGTGATTTGTATTACAGTAGCACTTAGAGCTCTTGCCAAGATCAGGGCCCATTGTGCATAGCTATGGTGAGCGAGAGAGCCGCCCCAAAGAGCTTACAATTTAAATAGGTTCAGTACGTCTCTGGTTTCTGAATGGAGCACCGAGGTGCTACAAGGATAGAGATAGCGTGCAGGGCAAGTCAGAGTATTATGTAGCGTGTCAGATGGGGACTTGAGAGGAGAGGGGTTGTCCAGATAGATACCTGGCTTAGTCAGTCTTCTATTTTGATTTCTCACCCTTCACTACTTTAATGGATTCTCGCTTTGGCTCCTTTCCTTCCCCTAGTCTACTGCAGCCAGGCCTCAGTTCAGGCTCTGGTCTCCTCAGCTAACCAGAGCGGATCAGCACTTGGATGAAAAGCCAAGGAAACCCCAGATTGCTGATGAGTCTAAAAATGGCAGCCCTTCATTCTGCCTTGATTCGGTACCAAATCAGTCTACCCTGCATAGGGACAGAGGGTTCTCTGCTACTGGAACATAAGAATGGCCATACTGGCTCAGACTAATGGTCCATCTAGCCCGGTATCCTGTCTTCTGACAGTCCCAGAGCTTCTGGGGGAGCGTACACTACGGAACAGGGCAATTTTGGAGACATGCACCCCTGTCTTCCCCTCCTGGCTTCTGGCAGTCAGAAGTTTAGGGTAGCCCTAAGTATGAGGTTACAACCCTGACCATCTTGGCTAATAGCCACCGATGGCCCTATTCTCCATGAACTTATCTAGCTCTATTTTGAACTGAGTTATACTTTTGGCCATCACAACACCCCACGACAATGAGTTCCACAGGTTAACTGTGCATTGAGTGGAGCTGCCCTCTGCTGCAGAAGACCAAGGTCCAGTACCAATTGTGCTTTTTTGCAATTCTGAATTCATGTTTTTATTGGCCCGGCTGTACTGCCCTGGGGGCTAGTTCAGCAGGATAGTGATTGCTGTGCACTGTTGATCACTGACATCCTTCTCTACTGGGTATATGATTGCATACCTTTTCTTTTTTAAAAATGTTTTACTACCATATACCACTAATCCCTGAGAGACACCAAAGCAGCATTTGAGACCAAGGAACAGGTTAAACTCTGAAGCCTTGCTTACACTCTGAAAGTTACCTGTTACTGACAACAGGTGTGGCCCATTGGATGCTGAACCTAATTTAGCTACAAGTGCTGACAAAAAAAAACAAACAAGTTTCAACCCCATTTCAGGACCCAGCTCTTACCCAAGCTTTCTGGAGAGGAGACAAGCACTGTCCTTCGCTAGGCTTGTCGTTAAAAACATGCTCGGTAGCAGTTCAGTCCAGTCACACCTGGAACTGACACTGGCTGTCGCTTTCCTGTCCTAGACAAAGCTTAACTGACCCAGATACGGCACCTCAGTATATTGAATGTGAACCACTTCCATTTACATGGAGAGAAAGGAGACAGCCGTTAATTCTCTCAGTACTGGAGCTATGATCCTTGCAGTCCACAAACAAAGGCCATGTATACGCTACGGGGACTATACAGGCATAGCTACAGGTCCAGAGCAATGCTGTCATAACTCTGTAGGATACGCCCATAGGAGGAGGTTTTTCTGTTGCTGTAGGAACACCATCTCCCTGAGCAATGTTAGCTAGGTTGGTGGAAGCATTCTTCTATTGGGCTAGCTGCGTTTACACTTGGAGTTCGGTCAGCATAGCTCCGGCACTCAGGACTACAGATTTTTCACACCCCTGGTCACTGTAGCTATGATCACCTAAATTTTAAGTGTAGCCCAGGCCCAAGTGGACCATTTAACTGCCAGCTAATGAACAGAAATGCCATTAATTCATCCAGTAATGTTCACACTGTACTCAGCGTCAAGGGCTTTGACCCAAGTGAGGTCATTTTAAATTAAACTAATCAGGGAAGGGTAAATGACGCTTAGTCAAGACAAACAGGAGGGTGATTTGTAGTTGTGGTGCCTAGTGAGAGCCCCCCACAACCCACTTAACATTTTCACCAGGCAGGGAGTTTGTAGCCTTATGCCCATGCAGAGGTGTGCGGTTGCATCCTAAATTCAGCTCCAGGAGTGGGGTATATAGGTAAGAAACCTGTGAAAGCAGTTTGCAGAGCTTACTACTTCAGCTCCCAGAGGGGAAAGAGGATGAAAAAGTTCAAGATCAAAGAACTCTACCCATATAAAGTAATCTTAGCCACCAGCTAGGTGAACCATGGATTTTAAGTGGTCCTGGACAAAGTCTATCGTTAACTCTTTGTTATCACCTGCAGGAGCTCCCCCTTAAGTCACTCTTGATTTCAGTGGTGCTACCAAGAGTTCAGTCCTTACCAGGTTAGCATTACATGTTTTCCTAACCCAGGACTCCTACATGGTCTATTAGTCTGCATCCTTTGATTCAAGGCCTGCATTCAGACCTGCAATCCCTCAGGTGTCGGCTTGCCAAGGTGGGCCTTTATCTCCCCAGTTCCTTTTATTTCCTCCTACAAGCAGCACAAACTGCTCTCCTTGAACCAGAGGGTGACGTTTTCCTGCAGCCAGCCCCCTTGTCCAGGCAGCCCCAGCACCAAGAACAGAGATACCCCAAATGAGTATACGTGTTTGTTATCAGAATCAGTGCCAAGGTGTTAGATGAAACCAGCTATTGCTTCCTCTCTCTCCAGTTTCATGCTAGCTTCTATTGCCTAGAGCTGGGATTAAATCATCCTCACAGCCTAAAATCAAAGATTGATCAAGTAATCTCCATCAGCACACTTTTCCTACACCACTCCTCCAACCATATAAGCCTCCACTCTTACTGGTCCCCCTCAAGGGCTTTCAGAAGAAGCAAGGCTTTTTGGCAGCCCAACACTCTCGCTGTTCACGCTCTGAGATAGGAAAACTCTCAGATGCAAATCCTCTTAGAATTAGTTTATTTAAATTTACATGAAATACTTAGTCTGCCATTTTCTAGGAGTAGCTACCCTCGCTGGTACTTTTGGAGAGGACTCACTATTGCCACAAATACTCAAGGGATATGAATGTGGATGGTCACTCCAACAGACGTAAGAATTTCCTTTACTAAGCAGATTGAGAAAAATCCAAATGTGCTCCTTGCTCTGTGTTACAAAAGCTGCAGACCAGAGCAATACCCTGGCACGTCTGCGGGGAGCAGGAGTTGCCTTTTCAATTCTCCACATGGCTATACCCTACATCATCCCTTTGCCGTGGGTTCATTTTGGGTGCAAAGGTATTAACTGAACCACCCAAACCTGGATGGGCAAATACCACTCTGCGTAAAGAACTCGAAGGAGAAATTGTTACAGTCTGTGCTTTGGAAGTTGGAGAGGCAGAGAGATCCAAGGATACACTACAGGCTGGGACCAGCAAATCTCTGCTGTGCCAAAGGTCATTACTCAAAACCAGGTACCAGTTACCTACTCACTCAGCCTTTAGCCATGGACGAAGAAGCTATTTTGGTAAAGGGAGAAGCACATACCTACGGCAGCCCTTTTGTGGCAGTTAAAGAGATAGCATTTATACCCTCATATTGTCCTTCCTTAAAATGGAAGGACGGCTCATGGGATTTCACCCGCAGGAAGTGCAGTGGGGCTCTGAAGAGTGACAGCCTCTCTTTAAGTCCAACTACAAGAGTCGGGGAATGTGTTATTGCTGAGGTTTGACCACTCCTCTTCTGCAACTGGCACGTGCAGGGGTGGTGTCTCTGCAAACAAAACCCAAGCAGGAAGTCTCTACGCAGGCCAATTCAGGGAAGGCGGCAGCCGTGCACGTGAAGCCATTTCAACCAGGGAGCTTCCAGTGGATTAGGCCAGCCTTCAGTACTACTCTGCATTATTCTCGTGCTCCGAAGCCAAACAATAGGCACTTCATGTGACTGAAGAACAGAACTGTCTAGGGAACTCATCATAGGATGACAGGCTCTCCTGAACACCAGACAGCACTTAGCTACAAAAGGGCTTCAGAGACCTATCGCTCTGTCATTCTAGTTTTCCCTGATTAATTTGCTAAATGACCTTAAGGTCAAGCCACAAATTTGTGTCCCAGTTTCCCCATCTGTACAGTGGGGATAATTCAGCCCTTTTCAAAATGTGGTAAGTAACATCTTCAGGTTTTTCAAAGCGCGGGGAAGGAAAGCATTAAAGACATCCACAAGGCTGGATCACATTTTTCCCCTACTGTGAATGCTGGGAGGTTCTTTGCTGGTATTGCACGTACATACAGTAAAGCAACTAAGCTTTCACTAGTGCAACTGTTTATGCTGGAAAAATAAAGGCTTAATTGCATCTTTAAGAGGTGAATTGAGGGATTTAGCATTCTCCTGTCTGGCTACTGTAATATATAGTAGTGGATACGCAAGACAAAGCTGGCACAACCCTGCTAAAACTGCTAATTCTTTTAAGGCAGGTGCAGGCAAACTTTTTGGCCTGAGGGCCACATCGGGTTTCCAAAATTGTATGGAGGGCCGGTTAGGGGAGGCTGTCTCCCCCGAAACAGCCAGGCGTGGCCCAGCCCCCGCCTCCTATCTGACCCCCCCCCCCCCCACTCCCACTTCTCGCCCCTTGACGGCTCCCTCCAGGACTCCTACCCCATTCACCACCCCCTGCTCCCTGTCCCTGACCACCCCCGGACCCCCCACCCCGACTCTCCCCCCACCCCCCCCAGGACCCCTGCCCCATCCAACCACCCCTTCTCCCTGTCCCCTGACTGCCCCTGGAACCCCTGCCCGGACTGCCCCCGCCACCCCATCCAACTACCCTCTCCTTCCTGACTGTCCCCCCGGGACCTCTGCCCCATCCAACCCCCCTGTTCCCCATCCTCTGACCACCACCCCCAACTCCCCTGCCCTCTATCCAACCCCCCCGCTCCCTGCCCCCTTACCACGCTGCCTGGAGCACCGGTGGCCAGTGGCGCTACAGCCGTGCCACCCACAGCACCAGGTTTAAGAGCCTTGTTTATAATTTCTGGCTGTTCGCTGATGTAGGCAGGAGAAGGGGAGAAGAAGAGTCAGGAGTACAAAGCAGAAGTAAGGCTCCTGACAAGTAATTAAAAAAACCGCACATGTGCTAGATAGACACATAGTATTGACCAAAATAAGTCTTCAGAGGAGACTTCTTAAGGTGAAGGTAAAAGTGCAGAGCTGCAAGAGAGAACACTGAATCGTTCCGGCTGCCTGACCAACAGAAAAACCACCACCACACAGGAGTTACGGTGTTCAGTTCCAGTTCTGGCAGTCATTTTTTATTGCAGGAGTTTCATTCTCTTCTTGTCTGAAGAAACAGGGTGACGGTCCAGACAGGCACATATTAGTGACTCAGCTCCACCCTCCACAACCTTGGGAGCAGTTAGTTAGCGGTTCTGCCACCTGTGCCTCTGCCTTCTTTCCATTCAGCGTTTCTGGACTTGGGTGTCAGTAACGGAGGTAACAATACTGATGTTAAGGTAACGACTTACCTTCAGGTAGGCGTGCAAAATTTCCAGCAAGAAGTCTCACTGCATTTAGTGGTCAAAGCATAAATCCTAATAGAAATATTAGTGCTGTAAAATACAAGATCTTCTTACGAGCACAGAATATGCAACAAATCATGAATGTCAAATTCTTATTATAATTTACAGCAGGGTAGGCAGAGAAACATAAAGCCAAAACTGTATGTTCAGCCTTTAAATCAGTTGATTCTACCTAGAATACAGCAGCTCCTAGGGCCCTCTCACTGGGGTCTCAATCTGTTGTTCCAGCATATCATTACACTAAAACAGTCAAGAGTAACTGAGTTACAGGAACATGCCCAACCATTTTGCTCAGCTAAGATTGGAGTCTGTATGATAAATGACCTGACTCTGTATCTGTCACAATTCTGCCATAGCTACAATTATGGACTCAAAGATAAACTGATGCCAAAGAGTCTGTTTATTCCTCTATCAGGCAAGAGCAGAAACCAAATTTAATGTAAATTAAATGTCTTTAAATCTAATAAAATTAGATAATTGACGACACTAGCCGAGAATGAAAATTAATCAAGATATTTAATACAGTGCAAACCATAGTTTCTTAATTAAAATAGATGTATGCATGTATCTGAATGGGTTATCATTTACCACAAATAGCAATGAACACTGCACTGCTACATAGAAAAAATGTACAGCTGGATTTTAAGTGTAAATCTCCCTTACTTCCAAGGTAGTGTTTATCAATTTCAAATCAGTTTCACTAATTAAAAATGGGAACAGTGACTAGGTCAGTGCAGTGATAGAAGGTGATCACACAGTCAAAGGAAATAAATATAGAGTGCAAAGAACTAAAAACCTAACGCATTCTTATACCTAAACATGAGAAGCCGATGGTGGCTTATGACTTTTCCTTTTTAAATGCCTTACAAGACTTCCAGACACACTTTCAACTGACTTAAAATTACAGGCTGCATTTCAGGTCATTTAGATTCAATACACCCCAAACTCTAGAAGATGAAGATCCAGCAGTGGCATTAGCATAGTCCAGAAGCTGAACGTTGGATTTTGCAAATACATTTTATTTTACAGAAATTCAACATCAACTGCAGGCAAATTTCCCCGACCCCCTTTGTTTTCTTTGCGCAGACCATGCTATGCAGAGTACAGCGATGCAGTGCCCACTGCTTTGGGTTAAGATTAAAGAGATAAAAGACATTTTGCTGAATGTTTTGTCCCCATCACACTACACGTGCACCTAGAACAGGTGGCCAAAGTCTGTTTTGTTTTTCCAAGCCGTTGCTGCTGTAGTTACATGTTTCCAGCCCAAGCTTCCAACTCTTTCATGTCATCATCATCCTCCTCTTCTTTCTTCTTGGCTGTAGCATAAAGAGAGTGTGAAGAGTGAGGAGCGGATACCTTGATGTAACCCCATAATGTCCTGCTTCACCTGGACATGCGACTCTGGACTGCACAAGGCACTAGGTCCCATAGAAGAGCAAATATGCCACATGAGGTTTTCAGTTACAAGACTTATGTGCCATTTTAAAAGCCAGCCAGGGTTAAACTTCCTGAGGCCATATTTCAAAAAGAGAAAAGAAAATGGTTTGTGAGAAGAATGAAAATGTGCATTTTAATCAGAGTGATACACAAGCATTGCCCGTATTTGTCACAGTCACCAAATCTCAAAGCATGGGAAGATGTAGACCTGTTTATTTTAGGAACTCCTTTAGAGCCATGTAGAGTTTATTTAGCTAAGCAGTAGCCATTTGGCAATGGATGCCAATACCTTTTGGTTTCTTGTTGCTCAGCATGCTTAAACCAACCACTATGGATTTGGGGCTATTGGTCTTAGACTGATTTGAGCGCAGCACTAGCTGGAAGAACAGATGAGTTGGGAGCCAGGAAATACCAAGTCCTGGCCTAGGATCTCTCAGATTTCCTGTGCTGTTTTCACCTCTCTCAGTTTCCCTCTCTGAAAATGAAGGCAATAGTTACCTTACAGAAATATTGGGAAGGGTAGTTAAAAACTGTACAGTGCTTTGAAGATGTAGAACACTAAATCTCACCTTAAAAATTTCCAAATACTACACTTCCCCAAAGAAATTCCGAATGCAGCAAGATAGAGAATTATTTTTAATTTTAAAGATATCCATTCTCTCCCTGTAATGAATCCAGACAGCTTACAGTATGGGTGTGTGTGTGTGTGCGCGCGCGCAATTTGTAAAACAAAGCTGGCACAAATGGGAAATTCCTGAAGTACAACCCTTGAAAGGGGAGGAGTCCGGGGATGGTAAGTCTGTTTTAAGGTTTCTCTTCTTTGGCAGGGCCCCCCAAATTAAACAGGCATGGAAGAGTAGAAATCAGGATAAATAAAAACTGATTTTTAAAAATATCAAATTGAATTTTTGTATTTAAATATTTTTTTAAAATAAGCCTGTAAAGATTAAATGTGAAATTATGACAAAATATGCTGAGCCTTACATTTATTATGATCTATTAAAATAATTTAAATGAAAAATGCTACATCAGTCAGCACTCAAGTTTTTAATGAATTATGGATGCTTTTTTTTATTATATACAGAACTGGGAGAAATTAACTTTTAAGATCAACTGAAGCTTTATAAATATGGCACAATGTCTTACATTGCATTAACTATCTGTATTTTCAGTTTTGATAATGGAGCAAATGCTGGTATTTAAATTTATCAGATGTCAGTACTTTTAGTTTGTTGTGCAGAAAAGCTTTTGCCTTAATTACTTTTGGTTTCAGGTTAGCTAGAAGGTGCAGAGAAAATATTTTTTTCATTTGGGCTAGTTCATTCAAAGTGGAGAAGCTAACTGAGCTGAAAAAGAAGAAAAGCTTGTTTTCCTCTTTCAATCTATGAACCACCACCACGTGGGAAGAGGATTCACAGATTCTAAAGCCAGAAGGAACCATTGTGATCACCTAGTCTGACCTCCAGAATAACACAGGCCAGAGAGCTTCCCTAAAATAATTCCTAGAGCAGATTTTTTAGGGAAAAAAAATTTTGATTTAAAAATTATCAGTGATGGAAAATCCACCACAACCCTTGGTAAATTGTTCCAATGGTTAATTATCCTCACAGTCAAAAATTTATGCCTTATTTCCAGCCTGAATTTGTCCTACCTTCAACTTCCAGCCATTGGATCGTATCATAACTTTCTTTCCTAGACTGAAGATCCCATTATTAAATATTTGTTCTCTATATATAGGTACTTGTAGACTGTCATCAAGTTACCCGTAACCTTCTCTCTGTTAAACTAAATAGGTTGAGTTCTTTGAGTCTATCACCATATGGAATGTTTTCTAATCCTTTAATCATTCTTGTGGCTCTTCTCTGAGACAACAACATCTTTCCTGAATTGTGGGAAGCAGAACTAGACACAATGTTCAAGCAGTGGTCGCACCAGTGCCAAATATACAAGTCAAATAACCTACTTCTATTTGAGATTCCCGTCTTTATGCATCCCTAGATCACATTACCTCTTTTGGCCACAGTCTCCCATTGGGAGCTCATGTTCATCTGATAATCCACCATGATCCCCTCCAGTCTTTTTCAGAGTCACTGCTTCCCAGGATAGAGTTCCCCATTCTGTAAGTATGGCCTACACTCTTTGTTTTGGGATGTATACATTTATATTTAACTATATTAAAACACATATTGCTTGATTGCGCCCAGTTAGCCAAGTGATCCAGATCACTCTGTATTAGTGACCTGTCTGCCTCAATTTTTACCACTCTCCCAATTTTAGTATCATCTGCAAACTTTATCAGTGATGATTTTGTTTTTTCCCAGGTAACTGATAAAAAAAAATGTTAAATAGTATAGGGCCAAGGACTGATCCCTGCAGGACTCCACTAGAAACACACCCACTTGATGAACATTCCCCATTTACAACTACATGTTGAGACTTATCAGTTAGCCAGTTTTTAATCCATTTAACATGCGACATGTTAATTTTATATCATTCTAGTTTTTTTTAATCAAAATGTGGTGTGGCACCAAGCCAAACGCCTTTCAGAAATCAACTTTATCAACTAAATTTATAATCTCATTTAAAAAGCTATCAAGTTAGTTTGACAGGATCTATTTTCCATATACCCATGTTGATTGGCATTAATTACATTACCCTCCTTTAATTCTTTATTAACTGATTCCCATATCAGCCACTCCATTATCTTGCCTGGGACCTATATCAGACCTAGAATTACCCGGGTCATCCTGTTTACTCTTTTTTAAAATTAGCACATTAGTTTTCTTCTAGTCTTCTGAAACTTCTCCAGTGCCCTGCGACTAATTGAAAATCAACATTAACTCTCCAGCAAGCTCCTCAGCCAGCTCTTTTAAAACACGTGGATGCACGTTAACTGGACCTGTTGATTTAAAAGTATTAACTTTAATAGCTTCTGTTTAACATTCTCCAGAGATATTAGTGGAATGGAAAGAGCGTTATCACTACATGATGGGACTACATCATGTTTTTTCACCCAAACACAGAAGAGAAATATTTATTGAACACTTCTGCCTTTTCTGCATTATTATTGCTAATTCTACTATTTCAATCTACTAATAAACCAATACCATTGTCAAGATTCTTCCTGTTATAACTTATTGTTAAAACTCCTTATTGTCCTTAACAATGCTGGCCATAGATTTCTCCTTGTGTCACTTTGCTTCTGTTATCCATTTCCTACAATTCCTAACTTCTGATTTAGATCTTTTAATTCTAAAAATTTGAAGGACACGGCCAGATTTTCAAAGGGATTTGATTTCAATGGGAGTTAGCCACTTAGCCTGCTTAGATAATTTCAGAAATACTGCTAGGCACTAAAATATCTTTGAAAAATCTGGCTCATGGTGACCAGAAACAATCCATCAATTCACTAACTACAGTAAATACTTCCTTTGTTTAATAGGTCAGTTTTAAATGCAAAAAAAGTATTAACTTTTTTTTTATGTATACAGCATAATTAAGATGTTTTTATTAGTTAAATGAAACAAATTTTAAAATGCTATTTTGGTACTTCTAATGGACTCTTAATTGCCATCCAAATGCAGCTTGCCACAAATCCCAGGTTTAAAAAAAAAAAAAAAACACCTGATAAACAAGAAATGCATCACATCACCATTCAACAGTGGTCGCTTCATAGACAAGAACCGTGGGAGGCTGGACCCAATGGCAGAACCAACAAAGAACCTCACCACAGCAGAATCAGGTTAGTGTGGAGCTTCTCTATGTACTAGTAATGCACCTGCACCAACCAGGATTTGTCCTTGTAATTTGCCTCCCCAGAGGCTTTTGCTCCAAGGTTTTGCACAAGACTCAGTTTGGTGTCATCTGATTGAGTGCCACCCCTAAGGTAGGGACCCCATGCACCTTGGGTAATCAGGAGTCAGCAGTATTCCCCCAAGACCAGGTGCTATGAAAACAGAGGGGCCAGCTATGTAAAACCACAGCTTCCCAGTACAGGGATGAGAGGCAGACTCAAGGACCTGCAAACATGGTTCAATCAGAGCCCTGAGACCAACTTGGAAGACTAAATTCCAAGGGCTATTTCTCACTCAAGTCTCCCTTGATTTTACCTCTGTGTTTGGTCTTGTCAGGATTGCTTCTCATTAAATTAGCTGCCATTAGTACAAGACTCCCAGCTTGCATTTCCTCCTCCTACATCTCCATTCTGCCTTGAACCTTGTTTAACATATCATAGGATAAACTGGAAGTGCAGGAATACATGCTAACTGCTCCTGTTACAGCTATTAATTTTCATAGCTCTAATGAAAGGAGATGGATTCCTTGAGAATAACACATCATGTGATTCATGAATCCCACATTAACTCTACAAGCTGCTTGTAGCCAGAAAATTCAAAATTCAAATCCTTATTAAGAGCTGCTGATTTGATGAATGCACATGTTAATGAACCAAGCTGACTCTGGCAAAGGCAGACAATTACCTGGCTTTGATGGTATTGCTATTGAGGGCACGTTTGGTAGTGGTACTGTCTCGGGACCACTGATCTCCAGCAGGTTTTTGTCTAATTCTTCCTGTTCTAGTTCCTCCAATTCTGCCATCAGTTCATCCTAGTATTGTAAAGGGAAAAAGAAGGATTCAGATCACACTTGCCATTAAGTAACACAAACACAGACAGACTCAGCTAGGTATATTATTACAGGGGATGGCCTAAATGACCCTCCAGCACATGACCCTCAAACTGTGAGGGCAGGTCTGAGTCTCAACCCCGATCTGAATTTATGGCTTCACTTTCTGTTGGGCACAGAATTATCTGATCCAAAAGCCTCCAAAACGTTGGGGGGTTGAAGTCCCATCCAAGTTTTGTAGCTGCCATGCGCCCAATTTTCCAGAGGTGGAAGAGACCACTTGCTAGGAGAAATTTTACATTCTAGAACTTACATTGTTGTCTGAATGCATGCAGAACTCAGATCACTAAGAGATGGGTTTTAATTAAAACAGTGTAACTCTTGAGCTGTTTTACCTCATCAAAGTCTTCCCCAAATCCTACAGGCTTTGAAATAGCTGTTGAAATTTCATCTGCCAGCTCCTGCTGTTCTGCAATGTCCTGCATCAATTCGTCTACTTTATCGATATCCCTGTAAAGAGAAGAGTACATGATGTTAGCTCATTAGCCTGGTTTGCACTGCCCACTGACTACATTTGCTAATTCTGTGGCAATGCTAATTCCACACTGTGATGGCATTTCAGCTGTGCATGACCTCACATCTCCAGCCACTGCAGCTCTTTTTCCCTCAACTGCTCCACCCTGAGCAATCTCCCATCCCTACTCCCTGCCAACATCTTGGCATTTTTACCCATTGCAGAAAGGTATGAAGCTTCCTCTAAAGCACATGCCATTTCTGCTGTGTGGATTGGGCAGGAGGAGGTGTTCATTCCCAGCAGATTACCTCCCTAATGATTCTAGAAATCACCGGTTTGCTGTTCTTAAATTTTTCTCTTTGGCAGAAATTTAGTGCTGAAAGATGGACTGAGAGCCCTGGAGGACAAAAGCTTCCATTTGCCCTCAGAAAAGATATAAACACATGGCGAGATGGACTGATCCCACAAAATCCTTTCACATAGGTAGCCAAGCAGCCCATTGGCTAGCAACTACTTTTGGTTACTACTACAGATCTAGGTCAGCTTTAACTTGTCGGGGTGAAAGGCTCCGTTACCCTATTACCAATCCTTTAAGCCATCAAGAGCCAATTATCAGTTTGTTTTGAACTCTAATTCTTAGTGTAACTCAGATCTATTTGCTTTAGTCAAGGCTGGAAGAAAAAAAGTGCCTTCACAGGACAAAAAATTATCAGCAGCAGTGTCAAGTCCACAGTTAAGGGCAAGCTGAGTTTTGCACTTGAAACTGGGATTCAACCTCTTATGTATGAAAAATACAAGATGTCCTCCCCAAAATTCTACTCCTTAGTCTCCGAGCATAGAATGACTTCTAAAAATGTAGAAACAAATTCATTAATTAGTTTTAATTAAATTAAAAATGGGTTCTTTAAGAAACCTGGCACTTGTTTTGTCATACTTATGTCCCCAACGACCATAATGGAATAATGCAGACTTTTACAACTTTCTATATACTTAACTCACTGAAATCTTGTGCATGGATTACATTTAAAGGATTTTCTTGTTTTTTAGAATTGTCATTCTCCACACACACCCCCATTCTCCGTATTCAAGTTTATTCAGGGGCAGGAACTCAATACACTTCAGAGAATTCCACAAAGAACTGCCCTCTTCCAAAATAGCCACTTTTCCCCATTGTTCTCAATGGAACTGAAGCAACAGATGGCTCTTAGCAAAAATAGCCATTGCATCTAATCACCTATCCCTCGGTGTTCTTCTCCGCCTCCTGACAGCATAGGGGGCTATCATCTTTCCTGAGGTCAGTTCACCTTCACTCCCATTGAGGGCAATGGAATGTGGTGGCATTTGAAAAGAGGGCATATTAACTGAGCTCAGCACCTGGCCTCATTGTCATTGCAAAAAATGGGGGATGCAGGTCATTTTGAAAGAGTACAATTCTTCATACGTTTCTCTGGAGAATATTTTACGCACCAGCCTTTTCTAACTGAAAGCTTTTCTGTTCTGAAAAACAGCAAAAATTTTTACAAAGTTACCTGTTGCACCAGAGTTACTCAAGAGAGGGGGGAAATGAAGGGTATGCATGCAGGAGATTGTAGGGGGTAAAGGAGAGAAGAGAAATCTGAGGCACTCTTCAACAATCTCATATCTTTAAAAATCAGTTTAATTTAATCTAGGACCACAAACAATAAAATGCCCTAATAACATGAGGTCACTATATGGCTGAGTAAAGACTATCTACATTCCTATATCTGAACAGGTTTGGATTTCTTTTAAATTTAACCTTAGTTGAGAGTTTCCTGGGTTTCCTAATATTGGCTTTGTGTTAATTACAACATCTGTAATGTAATTTACCCTTAGTTACTAATATGTACTCTCAACCATAAATCCATCTCAAAGTCATTTTTGTCTACAAATTATACTGAGTAGAGGAAAAAAGGAACAGACTACACACCCCTTTTAAAAAGTGTTCAGGTATTAGATGGATCTGTGACCGGTACATCGCTGAAACCACTTCAGACTATTATTGACACTATCCTTTAGCTAGACAAAAATTGTGTGCGCGCTATTAATGGCCTCATACCCCACAAAATGTTTCTGGGTTGAAAAATCCCAGTCTTTTGTAGCTCAATCAATAAGCGAATGCATCCAGTATTATATTTTAAACTTTTTAAAAATACTTTACTACTTTGTCTGTAACCTCTGCAAAAATCAGTTATTTCACGCCAAGATGATGCAGAGCATTTTAGCAGATTGCGCTGGACCCGGTTCATTATTCTCTTTCTATAATTTCTGGTTTGATTTTGATAGAGTGGACATTCATTCAAGGATACAATATGAAATTTCTTACATGTTGTCATGAGCAGCTTTCATAGCTTTAGCAGCCAAGCCCATATTCTTGAGCACTTCAGTATTGGTGTTGGCATTTTCAAGGGCTTCCCTCTGGAATTCAATTGTTGATAACGTGCCATCTATCTGTGAAAGCTGCTTCTCGTACCTCTTCTTGCGTTTTAGGGCTTGAAGAGCAGCTAGACGAAACAAAACCAAAACAGGATGTATGTTATTTGTGTCCAAAATAGCCATTCAAATGTGTACAAAATTCCATTCACAACACAGAACAATGTTTAATTCATTCTATTGCTCATCTGCTCGTCTTTCTAGTTTAATTAAAATTTCTTACTGTTGTTCCTACCTAAACAAATGTCATAGTGGCCAAGCCTCTGATGTCCACTTCATGTCAAATACAGACTATAAACCAGCAATTACAACACTGGTAGTCTAGATGCTCAGCATGGATGATGCTACAGCAGGGGTAAGCAAACTTTTTGGCCCAAGGGCCATATCGGTGTTGCAAAACTATATGGCGGTCCGGGTAGGGAAGAACGTGCCTCCCCAAACAGCCTGGCCACTGCCCCCATCTACCCCCTCCCACTTCCCACCCCCCAACTGCCCCCCTCGGAGTCCCTGACTCATCCAACCCCCGCTCCTTGTCCCTGACCGCCCCCTCCTGGGACTCCCACCCCTAACTGCCCCCCGGGACCCCACACCCTATCCAACCCCCCTTCTCCCTGTCCCCTGACTGCCCCAACCCCTATCCACACCCCCGACAAGCCTCCTGGGACTCCCACGCCTATCCAACCCCCCCATTCCCTGTCCCCCGACTGCCCCCCACAGAACCCCCGACCCATCCAACCCCCCCTGCTCCCTGACTGTCCCCCTGCAGAACCCCTGACCCATCCAACCACCCCCTGCTCCCTGTCCCCTGACTGCCGCCCTGGGACCCCCCACTCCCCACCCCCTTACCATGCCAGAGCCAGCCATGCCGCCGCGCTGCCCGGCAAGAGCGGTGGGACAGAGCGCTGGCAGCGCGGTGTGCTCAGGCTGCGGGGGAGGGAGACAGCGGGGGAGGGGCCAAGGGCTAGCCTCCCCGACCGGGAGCTCAGGGGCTGGGCAGGACGGTCCCGCAGGCTGGATGTGGCCCGTGGGCCATAGTTTGCGCACCTCTGTGCTACAGAGTACTGTGTTTTATAGCAAATACCATGTCTCAAAACATAAGCTTTAAAAGTAACATCTTCCTCCATCTTTTCCCATGGAACACACAGCAGTCCATGGTACAGTAACTGCCAAACATGGTTTTAACTATGCCGCAGGCTCAGGCAGCAGCTGCAGGTAGGCAGGAGTGACTGGGAGAAAGTACTCTATACAGAGTTACAAACACCAGGGTTACGAACTGACCAGTCAACCACACCCCTCATTTGAAATGGGAAGCACGCAATCAGGTAGTAGCAGACAAAAAAAAGGCAAATACAGTAGAGTACTGTGTTAAATGTAAACTACTAAAAAAAATAAAGGGAAGGCAGCATTTTTCTCTGCATAGTAAAGTTTCAAAGCTGTATTAAGTCCATGTTCAGTTGTAAACTTTTGAAAGAACAACCATAACATTTTGTTCAAAGTTACAAACATTTCAGAGTTACGAACAACCTCCATTCCCGAGGTGTTCGTAACTGAGGTTCTACTGTACGTCATGTCCTGGTCCCGCTCCTGTTTGAATAAGAGCGGCGGTCAAGGAAAGCTCATCTTGTATAAACACTCTTGACATCTCCCCTGGTGTAAGGACCCACCCGCACAGAACCTTCTAAACATGATTTTTGTAACCAATAGAGGTGCTGTCTCCTTATCTGTAACCCTGTCCAGTTTGAGCCTGCACAGCAGCTTTCCTGCTGTGTTTGTTTCTAGATCTACACAAACATGAACAGAAATCACTAAGTGCTGTCAATGAAAGTAAGGGCAGATGAGCTATCCCACAATACCTTTGCACGAAATCCACAGAGTGACACCAACACATGGGTCTGAGTAGTCTGGAATGTACTGTTGTACAGAGAGCTGGGAGGAAGGAGAACCAGTCAAACTGGATACACAAACCAGATCAGGGTTTTCAGTTAACACTAAGCACTCCACTCCTCACTCCCAGTGCATGCGCACATGTGCGCACAACCAGTTACAGGAAGATGCCACCACCCGATTAGATCACTGGCAAAAGTGAAACTCAACTAGCTGCTCTGGATCAATCATTCATGATGTACGTGGATTAGAGCTGGCTGGAAAATGGAAATCCCTCCCTGTTAAAAATTACGTGTTCTTTAAAAAAAAAATGTAATCCCAAACTGAGACAAAAATGGCAAAGAAGCGACATTTTCCCAGAAAGGGATTTTAGGAAAGCTCTGTTTCAGGTGAACCAACATGGAATTTTTAATTTTTCTGAGAAAGTGACATTGACAAGAGCCTTGCAGCCCAGCAGCAGGACAGGCAGAGTGCCCATGCACCCGGGGAGCTAAGCTGAGCATCAGGGAGGCAGAGAGTCAGGCGTTCAGTGATGGCAGCCACCTGTAAAGCTTTTGTCAAGAGAGACCTTCCAAGCAGGCAACTGGGAAACCATCATTTTGATTCCCTGCTCAAAACTAATTGTGTGTGCACGCGCATGCATGTGTGCGCGCAAAACTAAAGTTTTTCCCCACAGAAAATTTTGGTTTTGCAAAGGACTTTTTTTGTTGAAAATCATTACAATAAAAAAAAAAAAAACTTATGACCAACTGTAGTGTGGATATAAAGTGCCTGTAAGTAGTTACAAATTTGATTACAGGCTGTAGTGTGAACAGGGCCTACCAAAGGTCAGATTGGTTGGGTATCATCACACGAAGAAAAAAGGAACACACACAGTAAAATATTGGGCACAACCACGTAGGAATATTCCTACTATACCTATCCCCTTAAATATACATTATAAAAAAATCTACATTAGAAATAAGTGCCTCTTGCCCCTCCATGACCAAGCATTATATCTCCCTCCATCCAGGTCCTTTTCTAGCTATTTCCAACCAACCAACCTGTGCTTCGGCTGACAGATACAACACAACCTCTCTGACAGAGTCATTGTTTGGATGAAACAATTAATTACCCTAAATGTTATTTCCAGCTACCTCTGCCAAAGAGATCAATAATCCAGTTCTTCAATATACAATAGACTTGGTAACTTAATAAGAACATTTATCTGCTTAAGAAATATAATCAACTTGGACATCTACTCAGACTCTAACCCGATGACTGCAGTTCTTTGCTCCAAGATACAGCTTAACATTTGAATTCAGACCTGTGTTGCATTTCACTCCATGCATGTCCTTTTTGTTCAAGTCTCTAGCCTCTGTGAAAGTCGGATCAAAAGAAGTTTACTGGGGAAAGGTGTAGGAAATGAATAATTGAGAAGTCTCAGACATATATATACACACACACACAATATCCGGTTGAGGGCCAGTTTGTAACAGCGAACTTGTCAGTTACACATGTTCATTAGAAGTGAAGAAAAAACAGAGAATTTCCAAAATCCAGTTCTAAAACCCATCCCCTAAAAATGCTATTTCAGAATTTGCCTTTCCTCGCTGTAGTGCTAGAACTGAATTGTGGGGGAGATTCCCCCTCCCCTACCCCAAAATTATAGCCTTCCTGAAGAGAGAGAGACTCCCTTGTCATCTTTTCTAGAATACTGACAGTTTCAAGCGATAAGATGAAGGAGTGGCTGCAACACAGGTGACAGGGCTGATCTCCTAGAAGCTGACTGTAAATTTACAGGGGCCTCATATGTACTGTTGGGTCCTGTTTTGATGGGTAAAAGGAGAGTTATCCAATTGTGTTCAGTTGAAAACACACCTTTTTAACCCATCAAGACAAGGCTTCTGGGTGGCTGCACACTACACAATCCTTTAGTCTTGTAACCCTCGGGTTATATCATCACTACTCTGCAACACATTACAAAACAGAAAACTAGGTACAGTTACAATTAAAGCTGCCAAGCACAAATCAAAAGTACCATTGATCACATCCATTGAAACAATCTAAACAGCCGGTATGAAAATCAAACAGAGGTCACATTGCCCATTTTGAGTCCAGCTTTGCACAATTCATGCACACACTGCTAAACAAATATTTCTGTGACCTGCTCCCCCACTTGACAGATGTCCCTATTTTAGGACCAATCCAAATTCCATTGACAATAGCAGTAGTCTTTCCTTTGGTATGAATGGGAGTTTGACTGGGCTTTCAAGTAATAAAAGTATTTCTTCTGCAGTATCATGCTGGATGCTATTGGTGACTGCTTTATGCCATATCATAAAATTATGTGCAATACATTAAACAAATATTAGAGATAATAAACAAACTAAATACAATTTAATTTTGGGAAGGATAACATTATCTTGCTCAGAAGGAAAAGCCTGCTATTTGGATGTGCTTGTATTCAGTGGTGATAGCACGATAAGAAATCCGAGAAACAAAGGTAGGAAGTTCAGAACTGTTGATTTTGTGGAATATGTAGACTGCAAGGCCAGACTTCTTACAGCTGTTGTATAAACAGAAGTACGGTATTATAGTTTATGTACAGTTCTTAATGAAAGCTATGAGATAAATACATAAGCTTCGTTTAGACTTTGTACTTACTGGGAGTATTTTGTTACAAGGGCAGAACTCAGGCTATGTGGGCACTAAACATTGAGAATGTGTTTTTCATTGTGCGTGTGGATGAACTAGATGTCAGGGTACTAACCAGAATTTTGTAACCATATCTTTCTATTTCCATTCCATTTATTTTTATTTTCTTCTCTTGCCCACCCTTCCCACCACAGGAGTGTCTGTTCAACGTATTTCACTCTAATTGCACTTACTAATCTTAAATCATTAGAGATTTTTTTGTTTTGTAATTTCCCTTGGTTTTTTGTTTGTTTGGTGGTAAATCTCTGGTTTAATAAGTCAGGCTCCTGCTCCTGCATATGAAAAGCTCTGTGCTATGTCTCAGGTAAGCTTTAGTTGACTCTTAAGTTCTCTCCAACCCTGGTTCTCCGGTCAATCTGTAGTGTCCTGATCTGGGACAGTCCATGCCCCAGCATTAGCCCTACTTTCCCATGTTATCCCCTGACATTTTTTCTAACAGCAAGAATGTCCTTATACCTAGTAGTGGTCATGACCTTGATTTAAAAATCTCACTACTCAAGTTTTCCATAGTCCCTTCCATTTTGCCTGCTGCAGGATTACGCTATGAGAAAATGGTAGAAAAGACTTCTATGTTTCAATGATGTTGAGGTGGGAAGGAACACAAATAGGAATGTAGGAGCAAATATGTGCTGTCTTACTCATATACACATGTACCACACTTTTCAACACTTGGACAATTCAGGGTAATATTTACCCAGTCAATTAACATCTAGATGCAAAGCACTTTTTTGAAGTGAAAAGAGACATTATACAACTGATTAAATATCACTGCACCTGGCATTAAAAAAAGTGTACTAAAAAGGTCAAACAAGACACTGAAATGTCTCTAATTCAGAGGAATGCACCTTACTGTAGTTTATTTAGAGGTCATTTAATAGCAGCTACATTTCCACAACTATGCTTTAATCCAATTTAGAATTCATACCATTTACAACTGGAATCTTTTATTAAATTGGAGAGATTATGAGACTCTGAAAGGCTAATTTGGGTCATTTCACATTCATTTTTTCCTGTGAGCTCTATTAATTCATTTATCCCCCTACAATATGATGCATTTCGCATTCAGGATTTTTCTTTTTTTTTGCAGTAATCAGCTCTGCTTTTTCATGGCTTTGCTTTCACAGATAAACTAAGGCACAGAAGTCAGACTGTGAATACAAGCGAAGAGAACATTCTGTGCTACACAAGAATATCCCCACCAGATCTTTCACATGAGAACATTACGTCTTCCAAACAGACATGCCCAACCAGTATTTATGTTAGGTACTGAACCAAAACTCAGATGGAATTAAAATATCCTTATTAACTCTAATCTATATCTAGATCTTTTTACTTTTGATCTATAGCATATAAAATAACCATCAAGATACAAGTGAGATTGTTTGCCCTTGAAAAACGTACATTCCCAGGATGTTTGCAGGCTGCTTTAATAGGCCAGACTCAGTGGCAGACAAAACTCAAGTCTAATTCCCAGACACACTAGAGTTCTACTGTGCAATCAAATCCACTAGCCTGTGCCCTGAATCCACTCGGAAGCCTGTGTATTGTAAACAGGACTACCTGACTTAGAAGTGATAGACAGCAAATGATTATGGCAACAAAGCCAAGCAATTGTGGCCTCTAAGTCATGTCACTGTAACGTCGTACATATATTTAAAGGGATAGAAACACCAAGAAAGGAGACAACTTGTTAAGACTAGTAAAATTAGGGTATAACCATGAGTAATAAGAAAGCAGACTGAATATCAGAAAAGTTTCCTGACCTTAAGGTCTACAGACCTGTGGTGGAGCTTCCCAAGGGAAGTAACAGAAGTCCTTTAATTTGGGAGACAAAAAACTAGATTAGATAAAATACAGAAAAGTGTGCAGTAAGGGACAATCCTACATCAGTAAGGGAATGGACTAAACAGTTTTAACTGGTCTTTTCTGCTTCATCAGTGACTGTCCACTACCTATCCACTGATGTATCAGTTCCTCTTCTCCATTTCTAATAGGGACTACTAACCCGCAGCCCCCTTTCTGCAGCTACGGGTCTATGAACTACCACTGACCATAAACAACTCAAGCTCTCCTCCACTTGTCATACCACAGAGTGAGACTCCATAACATTTCAAATCTGATCTGTCAGATACATTCCCAAGCCACTACTCCACTCTAAGCAAGAGAGCCAAAATTACTTCATTCAATCTTGACAGCATATTGTGGCTTTAGAGGCTAGACCCCCACAAAGGGGACTTAGACTCAGTGTTGCAACACTTAACTTTACA
Organism: Natator depressus; assembly: GCF_965152275.1. Classification (NCBI taxonomy): domain Eukaryota; kingdom Metazoa; phylum Chordata; order Testudines; family Cheloniidae; genus Natator; species Natator depressus. The sequence continues at coordinate 27,793,284 of NC_134246.1, forward strand.
CATCCTGCTGCCTAGTGGAATACTCAGCCCAGGCTCCCCATACAACGCATGGAAGAGATAGGTACCTAATAAAGGGATCCACAAAAGCCAGCATGCTGAACAGGGAGCTGCTTAGGACAACCAAGGAGGTACATATGAGCTCCTGTTGAGTCTTCCTGTCTCATGTGTCCCTTTCTGTCCCCCACTGTCTTCCTCCTCTCCTATCTCCCTCTGTTGGCTTTTCACCTGATCCTGAAATCAACTGCACAAGATGAAATGGCCCATCCAGCTCTGACAGGCCTAAGTACTACCAATGATGGGGGGGGACATGGCCAAACCAAACAGATAATGTCCCTAATTAGAAAGGCAAGATAGGGTCCAGAGAAACAGCTGTCATAGCCAATGATGAGCTGCCAAAATCTTAACAACGGGTTCCTTCCTCACCCCATGAGGGAGTCGTTGCCCACCCCCGCCCCCCGGGACTCCTGCCCCATCCAACCCCCCCCCCCCCCCGCGTTCCTTGACACACACCCCCCAGGACCACTGCCGCATCCACCCCCTTCCCCTGTCCCCTGACTGCCCCCAGAACTGGGCAGGAGGGTCTTGTGGGCCACCGTAGTGGGTGCCCACCCCACCCCTAAGATCCAGAGGCACCTGCCAGGGGGCGAGGTGGGGAGTCCCGGCGGTTCTTACCTGGGGCAGCTCCCAGGAAGCATCCGGCAGGTCCCTCTGGCTCCTAGGGGCAGCGGAGCGGCCGCTCCCCCCACTGATCACATCAAAAGTGGCGCCTTAGGCGCTGACTCCCTGGGTGCTCCGGGGCTGGAGCACCCATGGGGAAAATTTGGTGGGTGCAGAGCACCCACCGGCAGCTCCCCGCCCCCAGCTCACCTCACCTCACCACCCCCGAACGCACCGCCCCGCTCCGCCCCCGAACACACCGCCCCGCTCCCCCCCCCCCCCGGCTTCCCACGAATCAGCTGTTCGGCAGGAAGCCGGGGAGGACTGAGAAGCAGGCCGCGGCTTCCCACTCAGGCCGAGGGTGGCGGAGGTGACCTGGGGTGGGGAGCGGTTCCCCTACGTGCACCCCCCCCGGTTACCTGTTGCAGTGCGGGGCAGCCCTCCTCGCGCCCCCCCCCCCCCAGCTCACCTCCACGGGCCTGAGCGGGAAGCCACCGCTTGCTTCTCAGCCTGCCCCAGCTTCCCACGCGAACAGCTGATTCGCGGGAAGCCGGGGGGGGGGGGGGGGGAGAAGCAGAGTGGGGCGGCGCGTTCAGGGAAGGAGGCGGAGGCGAGCTGTGGCCGGGGCGGGGAGCTGCCGGTGGGTGCTCTGCACCCACCAAATTTTTCTAAATTTAACTACCAGTTCTGGCGAACCAGTGCGAACTGGCTCCAGCTCACCACTGGTCATAGCTGACCTGCCCAGCCCAAACTATCCGTCTGTGACTGACCAACTGCCCTATGTCCTGAGAAGATCAACAAATGCTGCATTTCCCCCACATTTACTATTCTACCTCTTCTCTCCCTTCTGTGTCTGTCTTGTCTAAAGGAAGAAAGAAATAGCGTTCCCAACTCAAAAACTGAACAGAACTAACCCTTTCTTCCCCACCAACAAAGGCTGTTTGACAGAATAAAAGACCAACATTCACCCTCTCCAAAAAGGATTCTGGTTTCACAGGTTTTGATTATGTTTATTTTGCATAATCACTCAATTTGTTTCGGTATTTTGCCTTGTTTGTATTCTTTTCCTTTTGTGTATTTCAATCAATAAATTTCTCATTTTTGGCATAAATTTCCTGATGCATTGTCATGGTATTAAACTGTCTGAGGTCTCCATATATCAAACTTTGTTTAAAAGTGTTTCATGTTGGACAGTTAGTCGTGTTAATGCTATTAACTCTGAGGGCATGTTGGGATAAAGAGCCCAAACTGCTGAGCTATGGGGTATTCTGGGGCAGGACTCGGTCCCTCCTGTTGAAATTGCTCCACTTTGAATAAATAGTTTGTGGGGCCAGAGAAAGAGTGACCATGACTCTCTAGCTCAGTGATTATGGCACTCACCTGGGAAGTGGGAAGCCCAAGTTCAAGTCCCCATTCCAGTGACTATTATACTGAGTGGAACGATTACAAAGGAAGGACTGAGCGCCCTACTGCAGAATATCCAAGAACCCAGTGTTCAGGGAGCTCTCGGGAGATGTGGGTTCAAATCCCTGCTCCACATCAGGCAGATGGAGGAACTGAACCCAGGTCTCCCACATCCCAGGCAAGTTCCCTAACCACTGGCTAAAAGCTGTAAGGGGGCACCACCACCTCTTCTTCTGACAGCACTGCTTTGTATGGGGCCTGATCTGTTAGGCAGCCTCTGAGCATACATGGGCTCTGCTGGTGAGACAGATGGGGCAATGTCTAGTTTGAGGATCCCACTGGAGCTCAGGCATGAGCTAGGTAACCAGACTGAAGCAGCTGCATGCATGTCCAGTGGCAGATTTTTTGGTGACTAGGAGACTTTACCACTGGAAACTTAAGTGCCTAGGGAATTTAGCTGCCTACAGGATTAAGCAGGAGCTGAGCAGGGGTTTTGAGGATCTAAGTTTTAGACTTAGGCACCTAAATCCTATTGTGGATCTAGCCCTGATACCCCACAATTCCTCCTCTTTTTCACTTTTTACATGGTTCAGAAACTGCAGCACTGACAATTTTCATACTTGTAACTCTCTGAAAGAATGGAGAAACCACACCATGAGTTCATACACTTGTAACCACAAGTAAATTGGTGTATAATGATGACACGGTTTGTATTTCTCCAAGGTTATCAAACAGATGCATAGCGGATTAGCAAAGGTCCACCATAACGATTCAACTGCAGGACTGGAACCCAAATATGTAGACTAAACTAGATCTGAGGTGACAGCTGTGCTAAAGGTGACCATCGAAGGATGAAAATTGAAAAGATCTCTGTGATATACCAAGGAGGCCTGAAAAATGGGAGGAGGTTGTTTTGTTTTTAATTCCCCCACTTTCTCTTTATATAAAAAATCCAAGTCTTGTTTAAGGTTTATGACATCAGATAGAAAGAAGTGAAACCTGATTGGGAGAGTAAGTGATTTTTATTCAGATGGATTAAAAACTTATTTTGTTAACCACCACTAAATGCCACACAAAGTTATATGAGGCCACACTCCACCCATTCAATTAAGGACAGGTTCTTAGAGGCTTTTACTGTAGATGCAGTCAATGTTTTGGAAGGGTATGAGGCACCGCCATGCAGCCTTAACTGAGTTAACAAAATTTTGGGCAGTGACTTTCTACTGTAAAAATAAACATTTCTCTGTGTTTGGGATGGAGAAGGAAGGGGAGAGAGGAGAGATGGAGCCTTTCAGACCATAGGTGCCGTCTTACTCAGATCACGGGGGATGTTCAACCCCCACTCCGCCCCAGGCCCTGCCCCCACTCCACCCCTTCCTGCCCTCCTCTGCCCAAGGCCCCTCCCCCACTCCACCCCAAGCTCCCACCCTTGCCCCACCTCTTTCTGCCCCCACTCCACCTCCTCCTGCATGCCACTGAACAGCTGATCCGCAGCAGAAGGCACTGGGAGGGAGGGAGAGAGGGGATGAGCTGATTGGCAGGGCTGCCAGTGGTTGCTAAGCACTCACTTCTTTCTTTCTGTGGGTGCTTCAGCCCTGGAGCACGCACGGAATTGGCGCCCATGTTTCAGACCTCCTTTACACGTGACCCAAAACAAAACGGTACAAACCCAGAAAGCGTTTCCTCTTTACAGGCCACATTTAACTTGAAGTGTGCAGAATTGATTCTAAGCTGTTCTCACACACTTCCAGAAGTCCTCCAAGCATTCTGCTTGTCCTAATTCATGAACTCTGCAGAGAGCTGCCACTTCAGTTAAAAACACCAAATTAGGAAAGCAACTTTCTCATATTTTAATGCACTATTTCACTTGAGCACAGAACAAAACAATACTTCAAAAGAATAAGCTGTCTTAGATTGGAGTATTTTAATTTATGAAATGTCCAACAGTGAAAAACCTAATTTCTCATATCTACCAGCCTCTTGGGTGGCTAACCAGAAATTGTGAAAAAAATATCCTCTAGCAAGTGTGAAAAATAGGGACGGGGTGGAGGGTAATAAGTGCCTATATAAGAGAAAGCCCCAAATATTGGGGCTGTTCCTATAAAATCGGGACATCTGGTCACCCTATCTGGCAAACACCACACCCAAGAAACCTGAAGGGAATGGGGAAAATACTGTTAACATGGGGGAAAAATTCAACTTAATATAGGAAACTAATTATAGTCTTTACTACAACTATTGTTGTGGTAGCAGGCTTTTTATATATTGCAATCAATGCTTTAGGATCACCACAGGATTTATGCTGAGGTGTGTATTCAAGATGTTTTTGTTCTGATCTACAGCTATTCTATATATGAACTTAACTACAGTGTTTAATTCTGAAAACTGATGAGCAGTTCTGCCATCTTTTTCTAAAGCCTGTGGAACAGTCCTTGCTATCTGCACATATACATTTTAAGCTGTGATGTGTTGTCATGGTAGATAATATAATTGTATTAAAAAATTCACAGTGAAGCCAAAACTATAAATATTTTATCAGAAAGTAATGACAGTAGCTCCTCTTCTCCCCAAATCCACTATAATCACTTCATACAAGTGCACAAAAAACAGACACCTCTGAATTTTTCCTCTAGCATCTCATTATTTCTCACACACAAAATAAAGAAGCATGTTTGAAGTCAAAACATAACAGCTATCTTTATTCTTTATGAAGACTGCTATTACATTAGGCAGCTATGAAAGAGGCAGCCCACCCTTGGGATCTGCATATTTAATTAAGCCGTTGCTATTTCCAGGATAGTAATTACAGTAGCAGACAACATAACCTAATACCCAATTTAATTTACTGTGCAATTGCTCAAGCAGAAACAACTGTAACCACACATTATGTTTAAACATTTATTCTCTAGACTAACCAGACAAATTTCCACACAAGACAAAAAATTATTTGATGCTAAAGTAACCATCAGTACAGCTATCTGAAGGGAACACAGATTTAAGTTTTCTTGTCAATGCACCAATTTCTTCAAACATTCTCACTCTTTTAGATTAAGAGGCTGTATTTGATAAGGTCTTTGGGGCAGGGACCTGATGGGTTTTCTGGGAAGTGCTTAGTACACCTAGTATTACCTATTTTTATAGAACCTAACATTTCCTTTGGAGATTAGAGCATGTGGAATAAAGACATTGTTATGCACAGTATATATTTGTGAGCGCGTAACTGTTAGTACAGCACCTGGGCCTGCAGACATTACTGCAATATTTAATAGGGTTGTAAATCCAGCTGGTTTTGGGAAGCAGATATTGGGGCAGAGGGTGTGTCTATTACAGGATTACCCAAAGTGGTTTTGCTTCTGTGCAAAAAAAATTCTGAAGAAAATAGATATTTGCATTTACTAACAGCCCAATCCTTCAGTCCCTCTGCATACAGAGCTCCCCTTGACTTCAACAGAAGCTCTGTGCACGGAAGGACTCTGGGAACAGGCTTAGAAAGATGCTAAACCACGAGTTTGTTCAGTGGTCATTTTAAAGGATTGTTAGCTCACTATAGCAGGATCATGTAGAAAGCTCTGACAGATTTCCATATCTACCTCCTAAAAAAAAAGGTCTGGGCTGATACAAGGAGATAGTTACCAATGGGTTTAGAATTTTGCCATTTACAGAAAACAACAAAAATCGACTGAAGTCAAAGATTCATCACTAGAGCATTCACAAGACCATGATGGTCTCTCTTCACTGAGAGAATTAAACCAAAGAACAGCAAAAATATTCTAATGCACCCTCACACAAGAACGATCATACAGGACCATACCAACAGTACATCTAGATCAATATCTTATTTCAGATAGTGGCAGATACTAGAGAAAAGTTTTACAGCCTCCACAATTAATTATGCACCAACAAGCTTACAGGATATATTTCTTCCTAACCTTTGGCAGTTTGTGGTTTGGCTTTAGACCTGAAGCAGGAGAATTTCTGTCCATTATAAAATTATCCTATATAATGTAATGGTGGACAGAATTCAACTAAATCTTCTTGTCATTCATATCTAATTATTTTGAATTTTACTATGTTCTTTGGTTCAGTAAAACTTTATAACAGCAAATGCCATCAGTTAATATGCACTAAAAGAAAGCATTTCCTTGTATTAGTTTTAAATGTATTGCCTTTAATTTAATTGGCTGATCCCGGGCTCTTATTATGTAGGGTGACCAGACAGCAAGTGTGAAAAATCGGGACAAGGGTGGGGGAGCCTATATAAGAATAAGGCTCAAAAATTGGGACTGACCCTATAAAATTGGGACATCTGGTCACCCTATTATTATGTGACACTGTAAACAGGAGCACTAACTTCTCGGTATCTTTATTCTAATACATCTGTTATCCTGTTACCATTCCAAACTAAGTAGACCTAGGGCCTGATTTTCATTCCCAAGGGCCTCTTTACTGCTCTCCCAGAGGGAAGACAAGACCAATAAAAAGCAGCTGGATCAGAGGCAGCTAGATTTGGAATGTCAGCTTCAATTGCTTGAAAGTCATTTTAAAAGAGGGAGATTTTTAAATTTAAAGTCAGACTTATTAACATGTTGCTAGTTGTTTCCTTTTTCAGGTCTTCCGTTGCAAAGTGGATAGCACATTCTTGTTTCTTTATTTTCCCACTTTTTAGCAGAATTTCAGTTTTTACAGAGAAATTTTTTCTACTAAAATTTCACACTCAAATGCTCCACTATGATGAAAAAGATGAATCCAGGGCCTCATTAACAACCTTACAGTGATAACGCTACAGATTCAAAAGACAAGGTTGATAACCAAATAGTCATTCTATCTCTGCAGCCACCACCACCTTTCAATTCAGGAACTTCCACAAGGGAAGAAAACGGGAAATGCTTCAGTCAGGCTATCCTCCTCTACCATGGTTTGCAATCTGAAGTCAACGCAACAAGTCACGTAGGTATTTTTGAAAATCCCACTTTAAGAACAGAATTTTAGACTCATGTTTGAAAATTTTGGCCTGTATATAAAAAAAGTTCACTATAGCTTTTTATTAATGTAATAGAAGTCTGAAGTTTTCATTATAAACTCGTCCACAATTTTTAAAGTGAAAAAGAAAAGATTTCAATAAAAATACTATTTTAGCCCCAGATGCTGCAAACACTTATCCACAAAGCTTACCTTTACATGATTGAGTAGTCTCATTGTGCGTGAAGTTAGGGACCTTCTTTAGTGCTTGACGACTCAGGGCCTTAGCATTTTACATTTTATTTTTTACTTACAGCAGTTTTAAAGTACCTTATTTGAATTTTATGAAACGCCCCAATTGGTAGCATATTAGAATTTACAAAAAAAAAACCCTGAAGAACCTAAGAATATATAGGGTTTCATATACCCACAAATCCAATTTTGATATCTGAAGCGAAAAATGTGTCGGGGTTGGGGAAAACAGAAGAACTGTCTGCATTAAAAAGTACTGTGAAGAATCTGAAGTTCTGTTATTTTACTTAATACAGAAACAGACACGCCGTAAAGATCTGCAGGTAAGTGAACTTACCGGATTCCCCCCGTCCCGAGCCTGACCTTCATGATTCTATCTACTACCTACCCAGATCCATCTCTGTTGTCCTGCAGCTACCATTCTTTACCACAGAAAACAGGATCAGATACTTGATACAAAAATACTGCAAGACACCTGGCCCAGCGGAAACTCAAGATATAACATCTCTGGTCAGTAAGACTGAGGAGAAATTTAGACTTAAACCTACTCATTGCTTCACTCTAGAAAGTGAGTAGTATCTTGAGGCAGTATCTTATCAGAAGCAGACATCCCACTAAAACAAACAAAGGAGGCAAATGTATATATTTGGAAGGAAAAAAACCTCTAAAAGCAACCTCAAAATAAGGGTATACCAACTGTCAACCATACAGAGAGAATATAAAATGGACTAATTTATTAAACCCATCTATTCCATTTGCCTCTCTCTTCTGGACAGATCTCACTGTTTTCTATCATCCACATAATAACCCTAAACACCAGAGTAATGAATACTTGAAAAATATCTAAAAGATGTAGATTACTACCGTATAACTGTCTTCTACACAGATACTTAACATAAAAACTTAGGCAACTGAAACAAAAGCATGCATTAATTTAGCTGTTCTGTACACATTTGAGTCCATACTCCTGGTTCTCACATCACAGAGTCTGAATCATCAACAGAATCCCATTTCAAAGGCAGCAAGGACAAACAGCGGGTGTCTCAGACTCGGGGTTTGGCAGCGTTAGAGCATATTTTAAAATCTCAGATAACTATTCTGGATCTCTCAGTCTAGCAAGACGCAGCAATTTATCTTCAACATGTCAAGAAACTCCTGAGATGAGATTCTAATTAAAACAAATCTTGACATGCTCTCCAACACTACATGTATACATTAAAAACAAAGCATAGATTTCAAGGCCAGAGGGAACCACTGTAATCATGTAGCCTGACCTCCTGTTCAACACAGGCCACAGAACTTCCCTAAAATAGTATAAGAGCCCAACAGCAACAAGTTATACGCAAAGTAATCGGATAAGATGGTTGATTTTAATCTCACCCACTGAGCACAATCTTTGTTTAAATATGATTTTATAGGGCACCAGATGGCTCAGGGGGATTAGTAACAGAGATATAGAACATTCACCTCTGCATAATTGGTCATTCTGTGGCATGTACCAAGCAGTGCTTATCTCAGTCCAAGTCCAGTTTCTATTAGACAAGTGTCTGCTTACATGATACAAGAGCCAGCACCTCAACTCCCCACTCGGTCCCAGAGGTGAGGTGGTCCCTCTGGGACGTAGGAGGAACCTTGCAACATCAGTGCCATATCACTTCTGTGGATTATGGCACAATAGCAGCTATATTATAGTTATAATGGAGGCAGACTTTCCTTTTCGGGCACTTGTAACTGAAATGTTATCCTTGAACACCTGGAGCCTAGCACAGTAGGCTGCAGGACATTTCTGCAGACAGAGTACTTACCTTCCATTTTAACTGTGTGGTTTTCCACATTGTAAAGAATAAAAACCAAGCTTTCAGGAAATGCTGTTGCAATCGCTTCCTGCACAGAAGAGAAAGAGCACAAGACCATTCGTACGCTGGCAGGAGGAAAGAAGGAAAGGAGAAGGAAAGGGACGGCGTACAATCCAGGAAGTAGTCAGAGAAGACAATGACAATATGATTCCTCATTGGTCACTGACTGGAACTTAAATGCCAGCGTGAGGAGGAACAACAGTCAGCTTTAAGCATGTGAAGTTGCAGAGTCTGGTTTAGAAATAAAGCTGAATGCCTAAAAGCTTTATACTGGACACACAGAATCTCTAAAATTTTCCTTTAAAAATGAACACTTTACCAAGGTGCAGAGCTCCGGATACGTACATACAAGCCCAAATGTTTCAGAATGACAAACAGATGAAGTTCTGAAGCATCATTCACCAAGCTAAACTATGTATAGTAAGTGATTTTTCTAGCTCAAAAAGCTTCATACTGTAACTAGTACACAGGTAGGACTGTTTCCATTTTAAAAGCTACCAAACATGTTTAACACTACTATACAGATATTAAATAGTATACAGATTGATCAACTTTCAGTTTCCAATTAGAAAAAAAAGCTATGAATCCTAACAATATAGAAGACAACTCTACCACCAAAAAGCCACATTACCAGGTTGTTCAACTATGATACAAGACACAAATATTCCTTTCCTCACTGCCAAGTCAGAGTGGACTGTTAATTACTGTACAAATTAAAGAGAAGTCCTTGTATATGATTAAAGAATTTTTTTGAAATGAGTCCTATAAAAACTTATCAGAACAAACGGCAACATAAACTGAAACCAAGAATTTGAATACTTCACATTTGTATACCTTCCATCTGAGGTCTGCAAAGCATTTCAAACCACTAATTTAATTAAACCTAACACTGCTCTTGTGTAAGGCTTGAAAAACTCATCTACTAGCTGTCCCTGGCAATTTTGAGGGGGTGACATCAACAATTGCTCAAAAAGGTGTGAAACCATTCCAAAAGTGACCTGATAAAGTGGTGTTTTCCTAAGTATGCAGAAGACAAGCCAGCATCATCTATTGCTCCCAGTCTTGGGATACAGCTGGAGTGTGAAATTAACAGAGGTCTGGTCAGTTCCCTACTGCATTTGAGATTCCCATGGGTAACAGTGCTACTGACTAGAATCATGTCAATTTCGCAGCCTGCCAGAGGAAAATAGCAGAGGTTGTCATTGAGGCTATTCAGAGGGGACCACCACCTAAGAGGCTGGGTAGGAGTAGAACAGTAGATGCCCAGACTCCCTTACAGCAGCCAAGTGGATCAGGGTTGGGAGAGAAAAAAGCTCCTCCCTCTCAACAGCAGGGGCTTCTATTTATCTATCACCCCTAGGCAGAGGCTAATACATGAGATAAAGTCTCCCCCCTCCCCCCCCCCAGGGCCCTGGGAAAGCATTTTGGTAAGAATCCAAGCACCAATCCTTCTCCACCTTGCAGCTGTGGGTAGATGCAAAGCTTTCACCAGGGAACTGCTAATGGCATTCGGTGATGGGCTCCAACTTATCTTTCACTTCTGCCTCCGTCTAATAAGAACCTAGTAAGATTTTCCACAGACCTTTCCCTGTAAGGTAGGCAATGTCCTCATTTCAAAGTTAAGTAACTTGCCCATAACTAAACAGTGAGGCTATTAGAACAGATATGGGGAAATGGAGAGCTGGGTTCTAATCCTGATTATGACTACTAGATACTACTGCCTTAGGCAAATTAAATATGCTATAGCCCAAACAGAAGTTATGGGCTTAATGCAGAAATTACTGGGTGAGGTTCTTTGGTCTGCATTATGCAGGAGGTCCCTTTTGGCCTTAATGTCTATGAATCTATGGAAAAACTGCAAAGCAGTATAAAAATATATGTATGAAGTACCATGACAGGAATCAAACCTTGGACACACGGGTGGGCAGAAATGCTGCCAAACAAAAAACTTCCTCATTTTTGTGTAGTTCCCCTTTCTGAAATTAAATGCTACCATGGGGTGCTGCTGTGGTGTCTCATCCCTCGCTTCCCCAGGGATGTTACATTTTATTAGGTTATGGTCACTATTACCAAGTGATGCAGCTATATTCACCTCTAGGACCAGATCCTGTGCTCCAGTTAGGACTAAATCAAGAATTGCCTCTAAGCCAGAAGTGGGCAAACTACAGGCAAAGGTGAGCAAACTAGCTCCTGGCCCAGGAGGCTAGCCCCTGGCCCCTCCCCTGCTGTCCCCCCTCCCCCGCAGCCATGCCACCGCACGGGCAGTGCTCTGGGCGACCGGGCTGTGCGCTTATGCAGGGCAGCACAGCAGCGTGTCTGCCTCTGGCGTGGCTCCCAGATATGCTGCTCTGAGCAGCATGGTAAGGGGCCGGGGGGGGGGGGGGGGGTTGCATAAGGGGCAAGGGGTCCTGGGGGCAGTCAGGGACTAGGGGGCGGTTGGATAGGGCAGAGGTTCAGGGGATGGGGGGGAGTCGGGACGGGGAGGGGGGTTAGACAGGAGGTGGAGTCCCATGGGTCCTGGGAGGGGGCAGTCAGGGGACAAGGAGCCGAGGGGGGGGGGGCAGATGGGTGACAGGTTCTGAGGGGGATGGAAAGTGGGAGGGGACAGATAGGGGGCAGGGGCCAGGCTGTTTGGGGAGGCACAGCCTTCCCTACCTGGCCCTCCATACAGTTTCGCACCCCAATGTGGCCCTTGGGCCAAAAAGTTTGCCCACCCCTGCTCTAAGCTAAGCAGACATCATTTCAGACATCAATCAATATTCCCTAGACTTCCTGTATGAAGAAGTGTTAAATCCTCAGCTGTCTGACATCAGCTCAACAGGTGCTTATAGCTCCCAGCTTAGCTTCAAGGCAGCTGTAAACACAATCACACTATCTCCTTATCACACCCCGTTAAGCACCGAACCACCAATTTCCATAGCAAGCACAGTAAGGTTGTTCCTGAAGGCTACAAATTACGATTATTCAGTTATTATTCATTCCTGACACATTTGGTGACTAGCCCACCCAGGCCATTTTGCAGCCTGAAGTGTAATATAATCAAAAACCTAAAATTAGTAAATTGAATCACCTTTTCCACTATGGCTAGCTGCCTATAGGGCACTAGATGTGAAGTTTTCACCACAGAGGAAAGCTTTCAGCATCAAAATTCAGCTCTTGTTCGCTCTAAAACAAAGTCAATCCTCTCATCCAGTCTGCCACTGGAACATCTCCAGATCAAACCCATGAAAGTTTTGTCTGAGAAATGAACAGACGAAAGTGGAATATAGTGAAAGTTCTTATGCACAAAGAAAAAAAACAGACAAGAAGAGAACGTAATTACACAAACATTTGATTACTGTGTTTTGAGGAAGTCTGTACACAAGAGTTAAAGCTAACCTATGTCTCATACTCACCTTCAGCTTGGAGAATTTGTACTTACGTTTGGTGAGTGGGCCAACAGAAATTTTAATTATTTTCCCACATTGGAAAAAAATGATAACAAAAGTATTCATGCTGGATCTGTGACAAAAATAATCTAAGTGTAGCACTGAGTCTGTGCTATACCAATATTAATTTACTAAATCTCCTCACATCCTTATGAAGTAAAGTGAGCATTATCCCCATTATACAGATAAGGAAAATGGAGACAGAGGCAGATGTTAAGTGCCTTGACCAGGTCATCGAGTATGTCAGTTACCGCTGGGCTCAGAAGTCAGGACTTCCTAGGTTCCAGTTCCATGCTCTGAAAATGCTGGCCCCATGAAACACTCTTTAAGTTATATGTATTGATATTTTAAGTCTTGCATTAAAACGTAACACATCCTAAAACGGATTGCCTGCTATAACAAAAATTTAAGCCACAGAACAGTTTTGCCCTTTCCATAAAAGACTTCTGGTGTACATGCCTAAAAGAGGATTCGGGGTGAGGATGGAAAAATCTAGTAAATATCAGTATTAGAAGCATATTTAGCAATACAAAAAAATAAAAATCAGTAATCCTTGTTAATGCATCAGATATGGTTGGAATCTAATTCTAGCAAAATGTTGACATTTTGGCATTCTCTAAACCAGTCACAGCACTAATTATCCATAGGATCACGTCCTCTCTCAAATGGCTGGTTCAATTCCCTATACATACATTTAAGCTGCTTTACTTTTGATGAATGATGTCAAATAACTGAAATAAAACCACCCATATGGCTTGGCTCACATATTGCTTTTACATGTGTACAAAACAGAATTCGATACAGATCTACAAATCCACTTAAACAACAAAAACCAGGCACATGTTCAAGAGTGAAGTTCACACACTGCTTAAGCCTGTCAAGGTGCTGAACACCCTCAGCTTCTGACTTCAACCAGAGACTGAGGTGTTCAGCACCTCATAAGATCAAGTCCTCAGTTTACACCATGAAAAACTGGTTGTCTGTGGATTTTCACCCACCAACCAGCTGAAAGCTCAGGCTGTCAGCGGCGGGGTAAGGGGAGGCCCCAGCCGTAAGCCCAGCACCAGGCTGACAGCCAATGTAAGCAACCCAGTGTCTATACCAGTGTAGTCAATAGGCAGACTCCAGTCCGAATCCAGACTGCCAGACACTTCTCAGTGGACCAATGGGGCAGAGGGGATGCGTGGGCAGGACATCCATAGGTCACATGCTCCCCCCACCATTTCTCCAGGCACCTCTGAAGGGGAAGCAAGGAGGGGCACTCCACCTGGCAGCAGTGCTCTCCCTGTCCCGAGGAGGGAGAAGGGTCGCTGGCTTCCGGGTGTCCCAAGAAACGGGGGGACACGTGCCCCCCTACTAGCCACAGCTACGTGTCACCTCTGCGTGTGGGCTGAAGCTGAGCCGGAGCCATGCAGAGCCATGTTTGTGGTCCGAACAGTCCCCATCCCGTGCTCCCCACCCTGAAGCCCAACCTCCCACCCTGGCCTCATACCCCCACTCCCAAGCGGTCCCCAGAGCCCACCCAACCCGGTCTCATGTCCCCTGCCCCCGAGTGGACCCCAGAGCCCCCAACCCTGGCCTCATGTCCTCCCTATCCCCCGTCCTTTGGGGCCAGTTCCCAGAGCCCTCTCCAGTCCCCACCCCAACCAGCCTCTTTCCCTTCCCTGTCCATCTCCAGGGACCTGCTTCTGTCACATCCCAGCCTCCCACCATCTCCCCAGGCTGCTATCTGGAGTCTCCCTGGGCCCTCCCACTACCTGGCGCCTCCTTCCTGCCCCTCTGCTATACCAGCCCTGAAAGGGGCATCTCACCGCTAGCTGGATCATAGTCCAATAGTTTCACTGCCTGACTCCAAGCTCAAAAGTACTCACACACATTCACACCATTTTGCTGCCCAGATCCCAGCCCATACTCATTCCTTTTCCCCCCGCCCCATCTCTGCTACTTGGCTCAATATGGGGCATGGAGGAACATTTGGAAGAGGTGAGCAGCAACGCCAGGTGGCTCAGGCCAGCCCTATGTGTCCTGTTTTCAGTTTAGGGAAATAAGGTCACCTAACAACCCTGGGAAGTGCGGGCAAGGAGCTAGCAGGCAATCCAGGAGTTGGGACGGGGGTGTGTGTGAAACCAGACTATCGCTATGTTTTCGAAGGAACTCACACAGAAAAATGACAAAACAAAAACACCCTACCACCCATAGGGGAAAACGTCACAAAATGACCACTCCATATCTGACTCTCAGTCCTCATCCTCAAAGGAAATCTGAACACCATCTTCAAAAGATGAGCCTGGGAGCTTAAATTCATAACTTTGCTAGACACTAAAAATCATGGTTTTAATAAAGATACTGGATTTATGACTTCTTATAACACTCTGGAATCCACTAACCCCCCCTTTTTGTCCTATGACTGCAACAGGATTAACGAGCCTCTTCATCTTGAAGGGTCCCTTAAAATATGTGTTTACTTATGCTCAACAATGTCCCCCTTGTATTTAGCTGGGATTCTGAGTACCTTTCCCAAACTTGAAGAGCAGCTCTGTGTAGCTCAGAAGCTTGTATATTCAATATACAATATATTCATGTAATGTTTAAGAAAAGTTTTGTAAATGAGTTCCAATAGTTCATGGATTAGGGACTCAATCTTATGGGGTTCTTAAGGGGTTCCAGGGGCTAATCTTTCTATCTACCCAATGGGACTCAGTGCTCAGTCTAGAAGATACCATCAGAGATGCTTAGTTCTGCAGTTCTCAAACTGTTGGTTTGTGTCTCCAGAGATCATGCTTGTTAACAGCAAAAATATTTTTAAAATAAATAAAATAAAATAAAATATAGAGACATGAGAAATAACAGACATCAACCCTATTGTCCCTCTGCAAATGTGCACAGAGAGTCAATCCCTTACCTCTCTCTAAAAGTGCAAAGTTTCAAAAAGTTCAATAAATAGAAGATTGTTGGGGGCAGAATAGATCTGGACAAGGAGAAGAAGTCTGGAGATAAATGTGAGAAGGGAGGGACAGGCAGAAGAAACAAAAGTGAAACTGTTTGAGCAGTATATTCCAGAAGTCTTGAGGTCTTTCTGAGTGTACCCTTCGTTGATTTGAGATCTACTATACCATTCTCTCACTAGAAGGGAAAACCTATAATGGCAGCAGGACACAAGAGAGACCCAGTTTGGGAATAAGAACCATTCAAGAAATATATGTTTGCTGATGATGTTTTAAAGGAAGTCACACCAGTGAACTGGTGGAAGTCACTTAAGCACTTGGATTCAGAGACTGTTGAAGTGATAATCTCACTTTTAACAGCTGTAGCTTCTGCTGGTGTAGAAAGAATATTTTCTCACTTCGGACTAATTCATTCCAAACTGAGAAATCGTTTGGGACCTGAAAAAGCAGGAAAGCTTGTTTTTCTTTTCCAATTTATGAGCAAACAGGAAAATGAAGGTGAAAATGACTGAGTTATCTGCAGAAGCCAATATTTTAAGTTTCTCATGTTGACCTGGCTGACAGTAGATTTAATTTTTGTTTTTTTTTTAAAAAAAATATATTTCATTTAACTATTTTAGTTAAAAACAATTTTAACAAAACCAAACCTGATTTGAAAAAACTTGAATCTTGTTTAACTAGATTCAAAAATGCATATGCTTTTGTTAAATTATTATATGTTTGCTGTTGAAGAAAAAAAACAACAGAATACATAACGTTACTGTTTTAGTTAAATAGAACAATTTAAATGTCTATCTGGTGATGTTCTCCTCCTAATACAGCATGGCAAGAAAATCCTCCAAATATTAAATGATTAACTTGTTGAATTGGAGGTAGTTCACCTCCCAGTGACTTCATAAGTATCTGCTGCAATTACCTTTGGTAAATGAAATAACCAAACAATCATTCATTTTCTGATATAGCTGTAAAACTAATCTGAAAAGTTTTCAAAATAAATCACTTTAAAAATGTATAGTGTGTACCTTCTAAAAATGAAACCTACATCTATCTCTGAATTGTGAAGAATATGTATTAAGGTTATAACAACCAACAAGAATGCACTTTTATGTAGAAATCCATGATTAAATCGCGTCTTCCTGACTAGTGATTTAAATCATGATTTATATCAATTTGATTTAAATCAAATCCACCCTGGAACAGATCTCTTCAAATTCTTTGATTTAACCTGTTATTTTTTTTAAGTCTGCTCTAAACCAGCAGGGACCTGCATACTAGGTAGCTTTTGTACTTTTCTGGTTACTTGAAGTTAAGTTTCCCAACTGTAAGACACTGCCAGTAATGCACCCAAGCTCAAACTCTGCATTATCTTTCTGACATTCCAATAGGCTATCTTCTACACGGAAATAGAAGTCAGCATTATACCAGCCACGCTCACCCATCATGACATAATCATCACGTGATAAAGTGTATACTTTAGAACAACTTCCTAAGCTAAAAACCTGCCCTTCCCTAATTGCCATTATAGATGAAAATTTGTTAATATAGCGTAAGTTTTACACTTTCAGATTCCCGCCCCCTCAGACACAACCATGGCAGCCCCACTTACCTCCCCCTCCCATAAAATCATTTTGGGGATCTTCTACAGCTTTATTTGTCTACTACAGCTTTATAAGCTCCTAGTTACCCAGTTATTAAAACAAAGTGATCAATAAATACTCAAGGACAAACACAGTGCCTTCTATCACAGGATCTCAAATCACAAGTGTTAATTAAGTTTCACAATGCTATTAGGTTTTATCCCGATTTTCCAGGCAGGAAACCAAAGCAAAAAGAGGGGAAGTTACTTGCCCAGGATCACACAGCAAGATACAATCAGAATCAGGACTAGAATCTAGTCCTGACAACCAATCCCACAGTGGAACCACTAGATCATGCTACCGCCAATGGGTTTTACACCTACCATATCAAAAAGGAATACTTACATTTTCAAATGGACCAGTTTTAGAAGATCAGCAGTTAAGTCCCACTGCACTGAAGCTGAAGACAATTTTGTCTCATCCACACTAGTGGAACATTTGCAGAATCAAGTGCAGGGAGACCCACTGTCAGCAACAGGTCCACTGTCAGAGTATAAGTCTAAATATTTCCCTAATGTTCATGCACATACAGAATGCTGGTTAAAATTTACTAAATGCACACAGCGTTTTGTGTTGTACAGAAAGACTTATATAGAGTTTCTGCTGTAAAGAACGTATAAGTAACATACTCCATCATACAGTGTATAGAGAATAGGTCCAATGAACTGAGGGTAGACCGTGGTATGTTTTGTTCTGTCTCCAGGCATTGGTAGCAGGTAAGTCAACCAATATAAATGGAACTTAAATTGAAACTTTATAAAACAAAGGCCTGGGAAAGTAGCCCCTACAAGTCACCATTTGATAGGATCGCTCTCCAGTGTACCTAAAAAGAAATGATCCTATAGTTCACCTGACAGGGCAGCCAATGCCAATAGCGTGTGGAACTTAATCCTATAACCCACCAGCAAGATGGACTGTTCAAGGAATCAAGATTCATATTAGGACTAGAGATCAGTAGGACAGACATAAAGCTACTTTGGTGGCCACCGCCCCTCCCCACCGCAGATCAGAGAACAGTCCCACCCGTGCCAAGGGCTGTGAGAGCAGAGGGCTGAGCCTTGGCCAGAAGGAAGTGATATTCTGGGCAGGTTCTCACGCCATGCCCAGGGCCTTGGGACCCCAAGGTATCCCCAGCCCAGCCTGCTCCAAGGCCCGTCCCTACGGGCACTCCAGCCTGGGTGCTGAAGGAGGGCACAGCCACGGCTCGGGGCTGAAGGCCCAGAGCAGGGACCGCCGGAGAGCCCAGCGCCCAGCCAGCACGGACCAGTGGCTCCACCCCGCTGCGCGGCGGGCCGCCACCCGCCCCGGCCCCTCACCCCGCTTGTTCTTGGTGCCGTGCTTGCGGGCCGCCACCAGCTCCTGCTCGATCTTCTTCTCCAGGAACTCCTGCTTCTTGCTGAGCATCTCCTCGGTGTCGCGGAGCCGCTGGATGGCCTCCTGCGGGGTCGGGCCCTTCCCGGCGCCCTTGCCGCCCGTCCCGAACAGCTTCCCCAGCATCCCCGACATGGCCGGGCCGCGGCGGGCAGCGAGCAGGAGGAGAAAGCAAGACAGGCCCGGCGGGGGCAAGGAGACGGACGGCGGAGAGGCCCTGGGCCGAGACCTCGCAACAGCCGCTCCCCGCCCGGCGCCGCGCGGAAGACACTGGCCCCCGAACCTCAGCCTCGGCTGCGCCCTCCTGACTCACCGCCTCGCCCGCAGCCGTCACTCCGCACCACGGCAACGGCCGCTCCCCGCCCACGCCACGTCTCCCAGCCCGCACCGCGGCACCCCGCCCCCGGGCCCGGGGCCCGAACCGAGCAGGGGATGCTGGGAGCTGTAGTCCCCAGCTCCGCTCTCGCCTTGAGGAGAGCGTTGCATGCTGGGAACTGTAGTCCCCACTTTTGCTCTCGTTTTAGGGCAGCAATGCATGGTGGGAGCGGTAATCCCCACCTCGGCTCTGGCCCTGGGGCAGCAGTGCATGCTGGGAGCTGTAGTCTCAAACGCTCACGTTACCCCGAGGGAGCTGAATTTCACATTGAGCCCCCCCCGCCCCGTCACCCACCATTACATCATCATCATGTGATGAACACAGCGTAGTAAACTTCGTGACGTAAGAGGTAGAGCCATAGCGACCGCACTGAGACTTCCGGCCTTTCCGCAGCTTGCCGGGCGCGGGCGGCAGGAGGGAGCGGCCTAGGGCAGGGAACCGAGGGGCCGGGTACCTCCAGGCTCGGTCCCTTGCGGCGGGTCGGGGCGCTGAATCCATAACAACCGGAGCCCGCTCGGACACCCCCGGCTTGGGCTGCAGCCTGTTCACCTGTCTACACGGGCTGCGGCTGGTTAACACGTGTTACAGCGCGGAGCAGCGCCCTGGCAGAGCTGCTCGGGCCCAGGGGGCTCCCAGACCACCAGGCCCTGGCTATGCTGTAACTCCAGGGGTCTCCTCTCCAAACCACTAACTGGACATCTCTAAAATTTCTTCTGCCCTCATCCTGTCACTCCCCTTCTTTGCCTGGGGCGCGCCGCAGACTCCTGGCAGCTATGGTTAGACAAACCGTAAATCAGAATAGTACTAAACTTTGTGGGTTTAGTCACACTTTGAATAAGAGCCACTTCTTGGTTAATTCACTCCCCCCTACTTCTGTTTCTCCACTCTGATCTCATCTATGACAAAGATTCCTAGAGCTCCAGTTGTCATAGCATTTCGTCACTCACCACCACACTTTGCCTAGGCCCTCATAACTGGTGGCTGGAGAAAAACAAGCAGAGCATTATGCTTAGACAACCCATGCTGGACTGTTTCATAGCCAATCTAGGAGAATTAGGAAAGGATAGACTTGATCTTGCAACACCATTATGGCACTGAGTTATCCCTAAAGAGGCTTGGAGCCTATCCCTGCAGAACAGAAAAGACTGAATGGTAGGAGAGAGAGCGGTAAACCACACCAACTCTGGGAGTTCACCCCCTAGTTATTAATTCATCTTTCAGGTGGGGAGGAAGCAGGACATAAAAGATCCCAGCTTTCATTCTAATATTGCCATAGTAATAGGAAACATACAAGAGTTAGACCACCTACAACTGTCAGGTTGGCTGTCCCGACAGATTGGGGCCAAGTCAATAATACCATGAGAAACTTCACAGAAAAATGCAGGTGCTACAGACAGTGGTCCTGGAAGATCTTCTTTGTGAGTCACTGTTGAATTAATGTCCAAGGATGGTGCTAGGGTGTGTTGGTGGTGTAGGAGGGGACCATCCTTCAGGTGTGACATAACACTGATGCCCTAAGGATGTATAATCATTACGGTGCCTGTTTCTTGGAGGGGCACTAGCACCAGTTTTGTGATCTAATTTCAATTTTGCTGGGTCCTTCAACTCCCCTGACACATTCATTGTATATACTTTTTAGTGCCTTACCTAAATGATACTATAATGCTAAAAAGTGGTCATGTTCCACACTAGAGGCAGCTGCATTTCAGTGACAGAGGACACAATTCTTGTGTAGAATTAACATTGCACTTTGTTTAGTGTGGGACAAAAGGCACAATGTAAAGAATAATACTAACAATTGCCTGGTTCTTACACACAATAAAGACATTAATCAGATCCTCATGTTATGCCTGTGAGGTAAGTATTAGACCCATTTTGCAGATGGGAAGTTGACAGAATGGTTCGTATTCATCCCTGCTAACTCCAGTGAAGTGTGAAAGCTCAGTTTAAGTAACTTGAGCAAGGTCACACCAAATAAGAGGGAACAGGAACGGAGACCCCTGCGTAGCATGTTGACCAATACTGTCTCTTTGTTTTCTTGTATTCTCCCCTCATTCCATGTGTAGCCATCTGTTATCTTACACTTAGATTGTAAGCTCCTGGAGACAGGGATGTTGGATCATATTAAAGAAGTTCTGTATTAAAATCACAAATGAGTTTGATTCTCCATAGTTTAAATTCCAGGGTATTACTAATTAAGAGGTCTCTTGGTTTTTGGTACTGTTTCTCTCCCTCTCTGTGTGAAACTTGCAAGCTGCTAATTGTGTTAGTACATTCTAAGACAGAGTCTGTTCTCAAAGCAATTCTTTGTAACAACAACTACTCACAGAGCATCCGATGAAGTGAGCTGTAACTCATGAAAGCTTATGCTCAAATAAATTGGTTAGTCTCTAAGGTGCCACAAGTACTCCTTTTCTTTTTACTCACAGAGAGAGACTCAAAGCAATACTCTGTAACAACAGAAACAGCACCCAGAGACTCCCCGCCCTTTTGTTGTATTCATCTCGCTTTGTTAACAATTGTGATTAAAATAGAGATAGAGGATGTATGTGGATGGACGCTTGGTGTGGATAATAACTGAATGATCAGGGAGGTGCCAGCCTAAGAATCCAGTGTCCATCGGCTGAAGAAGGCGTCAAGTGGAAATAACTAAAGGACCCCCGGAGGGCAGGCTGGAATCCACCCAACAGCCTCAAGGATGGGAGAACTAAAGAGCAAGATAACATCTGGCAGCACGGAGCCGTCAGGAATGTCAGCAATTCCCATAGATTGGCATAGGAAGAAATTCCTATAAAAATGGACTCTAGAAAGTGAGAACTTTGGGGTCTGATTCTGCAAACCAACTTCCAGGAGCATCAGATGAGCATCTGACAAGGCCCTGCTCCCTCCTCATGTCCAGGCCACCTGGCCAGTGGCTTGGCATGAGCAACTCTAAGGCTGGTAACTATGATAACAACTTTGCAGAACTTGTGTGTGTGTGTGTGTGTGTGTGTGTGTGTGAATGAATGTGTGAATAAATATGAAATTGAATGGAATGTTATAGCTATAACTAACTGCTTATATAATTCTTTCTGTATTCACAGTAAATGTGGCATTTTGCCTTTTCCCCTTTAATAAGATCCTACTGGTTTTTATTTTATTGGTATAACATGGACCAGCTTTTTGTTCTGTTTGTACAGCACCTAGCACAATGGGATCCTGGCCATGACTAGGGCTTTAAAATCCTATAGTAATACACTACACTGTGCCCTCTTCACTGCTCCTCTGTATATATGCAGAATATTATTAAAAATAAAGACAATTAAAGATCACATGTTTTAGAGGACTTTTTTCTAAAGTAAACCATGGTCTCTTCCTGGCAGATCTCTTTCAACATTTGAGTTTAAATTTCAGGCAGCAGAGCTGCAGGCACATGAGAACGTCTTTAAAAAAAATTACAAATCAATCATCTTTCTATCTCTGTCCAGCAGAAGGAAATAGGATTCACCTATATCTACCTATTTCTTGAGGGATTCTCAACAGGACATTACAGCAGCTTGTGGAACCAGCTGTCACAGCTCCAGATTGCTACTGTGCAGCCTGAGAGATGGCACAGCCTGCTGCTCTGACACACAGTCACATATTGTCTCTCCTCAGACGTAATTGGATTTCGCAGCCTCCACCAGCCATGCAAGATCCTCACATGCTCAGAGCTTCCGAGACAGAAGCTCCACTATAAATACAGCTCGTTTTCTCTCTTGTTCCAAGACCTCTATAAACCCCGTTCTCTATTTAAGCATTTAGATTTTCCCTCTCGAAGAGCAAGCATACCAGCCAAGCTGGGTGGAGAGCTGGTACTTGGAAGTCAGTGCTAGTTTTTGGATGTAAGGGTAATAAAATAAGGCAGCTTTCCAAGACACAGACAGGTGAAAAACAATGAAGAATCTCTCAGCCTCTGACTTTTCAAAATTATGTTACTTGAAGTTCTATTTGTACTGTCTCTCTAAGACCTGGATTACTTTCAATACAGGCAGATTGGGCAAAATTGCTTTTAGCATCTTGCTGAACATTTGACTGGCTACCCTACGATCACAACTGGTTGAAAACAGAGCATAGAATGGAAGGCCATCCCTGGGCTGCCACAATACACACAGGAAGAATGAGACACCCACATACCAGTCTCAAACCAGGGATGACTGTAATGCTGCAATAGGTGCTAACGGCCATATAATTACGCCTTACAATGTGGGCAGATAGAGAGGGAAAGCAGGCTATATTTAGCAAACCATTTCCTGGTGGTGGTTCTTCTGTCTGGAAAGCTGGGTATTTCAAACAAACTTTTAGGCAAATAAAATCTTGCCTCTGAAACAGATGAAAAGTTTTCCTACAAAATGCTTGAAGGCGGTGGGACAAAAGCAGCAGGAAATACCGAAAAGGTTGTGTGGGCACTGGGAGTACTTCAGGAGGATGAAACTGAGCAAAGGGAACCTGTAGGATGGGAAGCAGGAAACACCCTGACAGGAGATGCATTAGACTGTGCAATAGTCTCCCAAGGGAAGGGGTAGAGGCTGCATCATCCCGTCACTCAGCCCTGGAGCATGTGCTGTGAGGGAACAATCTTACACAGGCTGCCCTGGGATGCACAAGACAGCTATGTTCTATCTAGAATGTCTGTGCATTACTGCCTCTAGTTTAGCATAATACATCACAAGGAGACAGGAAGGACATCCCTGAACGACTCGCTGTGAGCGAGCTGCTGCACACAGGACAGGATGCTCGTGGTCAGTGAGGTCCAGAAGACCATTGCACAGTAACATTATTATTACTGCTCTGGTTGTCAGAAACTTATGCACCATTTCAGCAGATTTTCTACAAGCTCTTCTCATGTATAAGACAAGAAGGAGGCTGGGGAAGGAAACGTCATTGCCAGGAGCTTTTCTGAACACTGGACATCTCCAAAATGAGAGCCTGCAACACCACAGCCTTCCTACAGGCTCCTGGGCATTCTGCAGCGCTGACAAGGCCAAGCCTTACTGCTGGAAATGCTGACTGTTGTCCAATTGACTTTTACTCTGAATCCAGGCCCCAGCACAGAAAAGATATCCAAGAAGGAAGTGCCAGCACCGGAGTAATCTAAAATGGCATTAGACTAAGCAATGGAGAATCTAGTGTAGGAGCTAATCCCAAAGAGGACAGGGTAAGAGGTGAGAGGGAGCTCTCGTTCAAGCTCTCCTTCCTAATGATCAGGGCCTTGTCTGTGGCAAGTGAAGTATCTCTTTCAGGCATGCTCTGCTGTTGTCAGAACAACAAGGAGGCTGAAGACTGGCTGGGCAATGGAAACTCATCTGCAGAGGGGATCCCAGCAGGTCGGGGAGGGAAGGAGTTGCAGCTCTTGCTGCCCACGTCCTACCTGCTCTGTGGAGGCGGAACTTTGGTCTCCTGTGCTCTCCATGTGGCCCTTCACCAGCACTAAATTAAGTTCATTTTAAATTAATTTTCCACCTGCCTGCATTGAGCTTCTCTGGGTCAGAGAAGGATCGACAGGGGAGTCCCTCTGGTGCTCATCAATCCAAATCCATAATCAGAGCAGCTGACAGAGGGTTGGGAGAAGCTCTCTTGCCCCATGGAGTGAAGGGCTCCACTGGTGCAAGGAGCAGGAGTCAGTGCGGGCAACTGAACGTGGTCTCTCCCATGGCCATACAGAGCACTAACTACAGGGCTGGCCTCACGTTACTCAGAAGTTTACACCTTCTGCCATAGCCGTGCTATCCCCATCAACACATTGTCACATCTGCTCAAAGCAGTGAAACTAATGCAAAACACAGCAGCCCACAACCACATCTCCCCTTCCCTTACAAGGTCCTAGCAGGAAGAGGAAGATTTCTGGGCTCATTCATTCACCACGTGTTCCATGGCCCCTACTTTCCTCTCATTTTGGATAGATGTTTTCCTCCAACAACCACTTGACTTTTTGCAGAGGGTAGGGGTTTGGGGGAGAAATATATTTGCCAAGTCAGGATTATTCCAGTCACATGCAGGGGGGTGAGGAAGAAGGGGAGTGGGGAAGGAACCACTGTTCATGCAGTCAATGACCAAGTGCTGGACTGAAGGCTGAATCACAGTAACATAAGGCACTGAGACGACACACCTGCTCCAGGGTTTCACTGGCTGCCACACTGAGCTTCCAACAAGCTGCCCACAACTTGGAGCTGATTGTGGAGTTGGCCAGTCTGATAACAGCCGCAAATCTTGCAATTCTAATAGCTAGCAGCGATGCTGGAACAATTTGTACAGTGGAGGTGCTGAGAACCATTGAACCAAACTGTAAACTCAGTGTACGATGGAAACCACTTCAAGTCACGGGGTTCAGCAGCACCCCCAGCATCCCTAGTTCCAGCACCTCTGAGGGAAAGCGTGGAGAAGCACTGGGTAGCACGTAGACCAGCAGACTTGGAGTCAGGCAATCTGGCTTCAAGCCCTAGCTCTGCACTTCCTGTGTCAGCTGGGATAGTTCACTTACCTGCGTGCTGTGGTTCCCTGCTGGACAATGGGAGGAATGTTTAGCTGTTGTGAAGATTAACTCATTTGTGTCTAAGACATTTTGAGATCCTTGGCTAAAGAGTGACATAGAAGAGCTAAAATACAGTGACCATCGCGGTGAGAACTTCAAACAGAAGAAAAGAACACACACGTACATGCACTCAGGCACACAACTGTGGGCACAACGCCGCAGCTGCTGGCCATCCCCTGACTTCATGCAGAGCAGCTGCAGCATCAGGGCCATCGTGTTTATACACACCCAGTACAGATAATACAGCCTTTCTGCTAACACACACAGATGAGAGAGACACTGGCAGTGTCTATTAGGGTATTTATGAACAATGTTCCCAAAGGATATGAGGATGCACTTGCTTCCAGAGGAAGGATCATGTATTTGCACTTGGACATGCCCCTCCCCATATATAGGCATATATATATAGATATATATCCCCATATATATGGATTTTACAATGAAAACATAAATGGGGCAGATGGTGATTTGCAAAGCTTTCTGCTCATGGTCTCTACCATTCTTCCCACCCTGATTCAGGGCTCCTCGTCACCCCACCCCGCATTGACAAGTGCTGAACGGGGACAAGAAAATGTAACCATTCCCCTCCAGACCTGCTGGCCATCACTGGCTTCTATGGAGTCATGTACCTTGGTAGGTGGAGATGAAAGTCATTATCTCCCCTACCCATCTCCATCCCTAAGAGTTTTGATCTCTGTATCACTGTGATCCAGACACTTCAGCCCATCTCACTATGAGTCTGGCCACCCCAGCAGTGGGTGAAGAAAATGCGGATCCCCTACCGCTCACCAAGCACACACAGGTCACAGTTTTATCAGTCCGTAGTCTGAATGTAAACGGGGACAGCCAGCATGGCGCACGGCACATCTGTGCCAGTCTGCAACTCTGCCAGGGCAAGACTGGAAGCAATGCTGCTGGGCTGGCCGGGGACTACAAGGTCCGAATCTGCAGCTGCCGACCCACCAACCACAATGGACAGGACTGCGTCTGATTCCCGAAATTGTTCTTTGTTGGGGCTACTCTCCCGGGGGTTCTCCCCCTCTGCACTGTCCTTCAGCTCTGCCAGGGCCAGCTGGCCGGGAAGAGGAAGGCCCACCTTCCGCCGAGCTCCCCGCTTCTTCTGGGCCTTCCTGATCTGAAGCTCTTTGTCCTTGGGTGAGTTCAGCCGGCACTTGTGGTCCTTCATATACTTCTGGCGCGTGAAGCCCTTGCTGCAAGTGGGGCAGCGGTACTTGTAGTTTCCAGTGTGTGAGCGCTGATGTTCCACCATGTGGGCCCGTCGACTGAAGGACTTGTTACAGTACTGGCACTTGTGGATCTTCATTCCTAAGCCAAGCACAATACGAGAAAGAGCTTAGTTACAGAACCCTCCTTACAGGGTGGATGGACCCATTAATCGCACTGCAACGGGGCTCAATAGTTGTGTCTGCTCTTCAAAGCCGAGTAATTTTTTAACTATTGCTTGGCAAAAACAAGACAAAAATCCCCACCCAAAGCTCCCCCAAATACTTTTATTTGGTGCTTTTACTGCTTAAAACAATCACCCCCTCCCCCAAAGAGATCAGATTTTTTCATTTTCTATTTTTAAAAAAATGCACATAAGCAGAGAATGTGTATGGCAGGTTGGAGCCTGAAGTGATTTGGAACCCTAATTTCAGGGTTTATCATAAGGACAGCATTGCTCCTGCCCTTAAAGGGAGTTGAGCAATATACCATGAAAGCAATTGCACAAGAGCACAGTCAAAAGTGAAACACATGCTCTTAAACTTAAGATTTGCCTGGTTTAGGAACCGTAAAGAAAATGAACTGATTTTTTGAAACTCCTTAATTTCATTGGAGGAACAAACTGATGCCCCCCATCAGTTGCATCTTCAGTGCATACTCCATCCAGCTGCTCTGTCCAGGGCTCTGGACGTGACAGAGACAGGAGAGGGAGAGATCTACAGTTGTGCTACTTGTCAGGCAAGAATTGCGAGGCTCCCTGGGAGCTTGTTTCTAGGGGTGTGGCTGTGGATGTGGAACTCAGACAAATGCTCATCTGAATCCCAAGAGATTACTTTTGATATGGGGACATTATTGGGTATGGGGCAGAAACAGCATTCTGGGTATTAATATGCAAATAAGCACACCTAATATCCTGACTCTGCTTCAGAATTCCTATATCCCAAGCTGGCCACATTGTTTATTATTTGTATAGCCTCAAATGTGCATGGATCTTAGACACAGCTGCAAACAGAACGTGGGCTCTTCCAGTAGGCCTGCAGGAGCAGAGGTAGAAATCCCAAAGCCAGGGGCTGCTTGCAGAACCAGTGAGTGACACTATTAGTTTTACTGCATGGGAAACTCCTTACATTAGACTGCGGAAAATCTCCCGCGGGAAGTGGTGGTGGATGTCTCATCACTCAAGTCATAGCTGCACAAAGCAGGAGAGTATCCTTCAGGGAAGAATCCTGCATTGTCGGGGAATGGAGCGGACTGATTTCATAAGGGATTTGGCATCTCTTGCTTCTATGGATTCTAGGACAATGTATTTAGTGGGTGGAATCAATGTAGACTAGTGTTATCCAGCAACAGTGCCGAGAAGGGTAAGAGTCCTACTATTCACTGCTATAAAGGGTACTAGTAATCCACTCACTTGACAGTTCGTAGGCATCTTACCCCTACTACTGCTCTGGCTGAAAAATAAAGCCAGGAGATATGCACACTGGCCTCCTGCCTAACAGGCTCTCTAAGCACTTAGGTTGAATTCAAGCAGCATTTTCATTCACAGCTATGGGCAGCAGGGGGAGAGCTACAGTCCCACTTACCAGAATGGGAGAGTATATGAGCTTTCAGCTTGTCTGGCCTGTTGAACTCTTTATTACAGCCCGTGTGGCTTCTGTAAGAATAAAAATCCCAGTAACCAGCTTGAATCGGGTTGGGGGTGGTGAGGACAGAAAGAGGTACATACATTAGCTATCAGACACGATCCCTCACTACCCATGTGCCGCGGAGAGCTCAGGGTGTATCCACCGGGTGTTACGACAGGGGCCCCACAATTTCAAGATGAGTGCTGCGATGTGGATGCACATGGTTTCCACTGGAAAGTCACGCGGTGCCTGTCAAGGGTCCCCTCACAGAGCGGTATTAACAGTGCTTCAAAGCAGCTGCAGGCAGAGGCAGGGGCAAAATGTTGCAAACTGACTGGGATGGGAGAGGAGTGGGGAGAAGCCAACTGAATTGAGGCCACTGAAGAAAGACCATGTTATGCCAGGGGCCTCTCTCTTGTATCTGAAACGTACCCACTGGTGCTGGGATGTGCAAGGGCCTATGGCTGGAGTTCTGGCCCCAGCATTACCAAGGCTCTGAAGCCATCTCACTCCACATTAACTGGGAGATAGGATGTATCTCTGTGTACAGTCTCTTGTCATAGTAACTGATGTCTTCTCAATTCCCTTCAGGGTAGGGGACCCCTCCAGCCCAAGCAGTGAGGGCAACCATTTCCCACGTTCCGAGCCAGACGCCCCCCACCCCTAGGGACCACGGACAGTTATTGAGAGGCTCCACATTTTTTAAACAGAAGATGCATTCAGTGGACACAGTGCCAGTGAAAGGCACCAGACTGTGCCCCAAGATCTCTATCCATGCAGAGAGCAAGGGGCATCTTCCCCACCCTGTCCTGCCAACACGATGTAACCCTGAGTGGGACGGGCATATCTCAGTCAAAGCTTTAAAGACATTTTGAAGTGGAACTAAGAAACCTTCCCAAGTGCCTCATGCATTAGGCAACACTGCCTTTGAGGGCGGAGCGCATAGTATTTATACACATTCAGGCAACCCCTCGATAATACATAGCACTTTTAAGTGCTCTACCAGTGTGATGTGATAAAACCTTACAACCTCGCCAGGAGGCAGTAGGATCAGCCCCATCTTACACAGGGAGAAAATGAGGCAGAGATGAAGGGATTGCGACAAGCAAGTGGTAGGAGCTGGGGTTAGAACTTGCTGGTTCCCAGCTCCCTGCTCAAAATTGCTAGGGCATGGAGCCTCCCCAAGAAGCAGTGGGTTGTTTGGTGCCACTCAATATGGGCTATCCACACACTCTGAGAGCCTATAACATCCCTTTCACTGTGCAGACTGAGGGAGACCTTCCTTCCCAAAGCCCAGTGGGATCTCAGGAACAACAAAGCCAGCTCTGCTCCTGGCTGCCAGGGGTCACTTGGTACATACGAGAAGGGACATTTGTACTTCTTGAAAGGCTCATGGATCAGCATGTGTCGCTTCAGTTTATCTTTCCGGTTGAAGGCTGCGTCGCACACAGAGCACTTAAAGGGCTTTTCACCTGCGCAGGACAGAGACACACTGTCAGGGACATACAGGCTGCACTGGGCCTCAGGGCTTATCATTGTTCTAATAACCCTTTAGTCCCTCCACTTGGGCAGCAGCGTCAGTCTCCGCTTTCCTGCTCTGTGATATTCCCTGCAAGCTGGGTCACCCACTTCAGCACAGAGACTTGATAGCCACGCTGTGCGAAGGCCTCTCCTCTAGTTACATCTGGCCCAGAGCTGAAGGAGCAGAAGGATTCCCTGCTGGTTATGGAGTCAAGCGTATTTCCTCACCCCTTGGGCTGACAAGTGTGCTCAGCCCCAGACGAGGGGAATGGCCAGTCCCTAGCGTGTTAACAGCAGGTTCCAGGGAGATAGCTGTGTGGAAAGCCCAAAGGTGATGAAGCGACAACACTCAGGGTAGGGGGCACAGGAGACTATGACAAATCTCCGCTTCCCTCCCCAAATGGCAGGTCCCTTTGCCACTTTCTGAAGACAGCATAGCTTCTCCAACCTGCCAGCGTCACTTGCTCCCCATGCTGTGACAGGGCAGGCAGAGGAGTCACAGGAAAGCATCATCTTCCAGCCCAATAAAAACAGAGTTAAGCCTCCAGAGGCGAATCATCGTGAAGCACTGTGCCTCAGAGAGAGAACCCCCCACACGCCATCAGGCCCGAGCGCCTTTGGGTGTGCTCGGATTCCAAAGCAGGACAGGAAGGCCCGAATCATGAGTACAGAAAGAAGTGACTCCTTCCCACTCCAATACCTATCTCTGTAGTTCAGTGGTTCTCAAACTTTTGTACTCGTGATCCCATCACACAGCAAGCCTCTGATTGTGACCCCTCCACCTCTACCCCTTGTAAATTAAAAACACTTTTTTATATTTAACGTTATTATAAATGATGGCAGTGAAGTGGAGTTTGGGGTGGAGGCTGATAGCTCGCGACCCCCCACGTAATAACCTCTGAGGGGTCACAACCCCCAGTTTGAGAACCCCTGCTGTAGTTCCTCCCTGAAAGGCCCCCTGTCAGTAATGCTCCCTCCGGCCAATGGATGGATGGCTACACTGCCCATTGAGTGCTCCTCCTCCAGGCCAGCGCTGCTAGCCCCAGCAAGCCTGAGAAGGGAGGAGGCTGGCTGTGTGCTGCACTCCCATCACCCAGCTGGTGCTGATGTGAGATCGCCAAGCTGGTTCGACAGCTAACCTTGTCTCAGCAGCACGGTATTACTCTGAAAAGCAGTCGGCACCAAAGGTTGTGTAATACACTACTTACTCTGGCTAGCCTGGAACGGAATCAAAAGAGTACTGAATACTGATCCTCACTAAATACCATCCAGACAGCTCTGCCCCTTGGGGGGTTCCCCAGAGACAGAAAGGAGGCCCGACGCAGCGGAGAGGATACACGAGGAAGCACGTACCTGAGTGGATGTGGGCGTGCAGCTTGAGGTAGTGCTCCCGGCGGAAGAACTTCTTACAGATCTGGCACTTGAATTTGCCCCCTCCTCCATGCGTGGGGAGGTGCCGTCGCAGGTACCTCTCACAGGGGAACACCTGTGAGCACAGAAAAGGAGGGGACTGTAACAGGATGGTCTGCCCCTGTCAGACCCAGGGACCCAGACAGCCCTGTTCTTCAGCAGAGCCCCATTAAGAATGCGTTGGGGCTGGTAGTTTGTCAGGGGTCAGATATTGGGGTTTGCTGAAGATTGTCAGTGCAACCAATCAATGGTGCCCTGAAGAAAAGGCCTGACCAGACTGGGCACAGCATTAATCCCTCCTGGGCTGCGGGGCCGGCCCAGCAGCTCCCACAGACTCAAAGCCTGCTCCCCATACGGGGCTGGAGCACTCTCTGAGGGAGCACATGCAAGGGGTGAGGGATTTTTACCTAGATAAAACCTAAGGGGAGGCCTGCAGAACTCCATGAGGAAAACACAAATACAGCTTTAAAACAGCTTCAGATGCTAAAGCTGTGCAGGCTGCAACCCCTGGAAATAGCTTTTATAACAAGAAGGGAATATTTGAGAAGCACCCACTCTGCCCACTTCCTGGGGGTAGTACTGAGACCAACTGTGGCAGGGACCCGTTGCACTTCGTACTAACAGTATTGTGCATCCCCCAATCATCTTCCATCACAGGGTTCCAAAGCATTTGTCCATTAATGGGTGACATTTGCCATGCCGACATTATTAACAGTTCATTTCACACACGGGAAAACTAAAACACACCAGTCCAATGATTTGCTGACGACAATGCCACCAGTCCGCACGAGGGCTAGGCAGAGAACCCAGCACTCCTAGCTCCCAGTGCTGCATGCTCACCACTACGCTACACTCCCTCCGCACAGAAGCAATCTTAGTAACTCACAAACTCAGAAGCAAAAAAAACGCTGCCCAGCTAAAGGGCTTTCCAACAGCAGGAGTCACAGGCTGCTGCCCGTGTGTTGGGAAGTCCCCCAAGGATCAATGGGAGAGGGGGAATGGACTGCCCTACATGCAGACGTGAAAAGCAGCAAGCTAACCCTAACATGGCTACAGCCTTGCACAGAGAGCACCTGTCTCTTTCGGGGACAAAGGACGACACATAAAGAAAGATGGGTTACTAACCATGGCGGGTGTGCGTTTCCCCTTCCCGAACTACCTCAGTACAAAGTGGTCATTCCTCTGAGATTGTTCCTGCCCCCACTGCAGGATTTTCACCTCCTTAGCTATAAACAGAGGAGCAAGGGTCCACATTTTAGTCTAGATTTTCAAACAAAGTGTATTAGAATTCAACGCCCGCAATTCTGCCCCTCAACCCCCGGGGGTGATGTGATCAGAACGTCCACAGCCAAAGGCTGCCTGGGCGTCCAGCTCCAGACACGCTATCAGGACAAGCTTGTCCTTTCCAAGGACACACAGCATTCATCCAAAAGAGGAGAGGACAACAGTGGGAGGGGCACATAGAGGTTTATTTGGATGGGAGACAAGCGATGGGTTAGCAAGGCTGGGGCTCTGCATTCTTCTTCCTGTAGGCAGGATGTGCCTAGTGGTTCAAGGAGGGAACAGGCTAATGGTCACAGTGGGGGCTGAAGGAGAAGCCAAGAAACCACGGAAACCACACTAAAGCCGGCCTCGCTCCTGTAGCCATCCCTGACTCTGGGAGGTGAGGCAGGCCAGCATAACATCCAGCATTCCTGTACTGTAAAAGGGTCAGATCCTGTCAGGTGCTGAGTGTCCTTCGCTGTCAATAGAGTATTTGGGGCTCAGGGCACTCAACCCTTTGCAGGATTGGGGCTCAATATGATGCAGGGTTGAGGGGATGGCAGGAAATTGGAGAAAAGTGTATTGATCAGTGAATGGGGTGCAGCAGAAAAGCTGGCACTGTGGGGAGGAATGGACTCTGCTCTAGAGAGACAAGGGGGCCAGAACACTCCTCCCTCTCTTGAGAAGTCCTAGAGGACCTGCCAGTCTGTACTGAGGTAGAAAGGGAGAGGAAAGGGAGACGAATTCCCCATCCCCCTCAGAAACCCAAACATCTCTCCAGGGTCATCTCGTGCAAAAAGCCCCACCCACCTTCTGGCAATGAGGGCAGGGGAAGTTGTGCGTTGCCGTCTGCAGATGGTGCTCCAGCGCTTCTGGGGTGGAGTATTTATTGACACACTTGACACACCTGAATGAGGAGAGACAGAAGAGAGCATGTGAGCAAGGACCAGCCGCGGCAGCCATACCATACGCTATCTTTGCAGAGAGTTATCCACCCTGTACATTCTCTATTCAGTTTTCCCAATGTTTGGTTAAAAACAGTAACAGAACACAAAGTGTTTGGAGAGCAGCAATAACCCGCTCCCCCATCCTAACCCCATGAGTTTGCAAACCCAGATTTCCACTTCAAGGCTTCTGCTAATTTAAGAATCCTTCCTCTACCCCATTACAAGAAATACAGAATGGAGGGGCAAGGGGAAAAATCAAACCTAAACAGAGCCAAGCCCTCAGAGAAAATCACTCATCTCTTAACTCATTGCAAGATGAACCCCGGCCTCTCTACAGGTGCAAGGACAACTAGAAATTACAAGCTTTCTAAGGAGCAGCAGTCACATAATATAATAGTATATAATCCAGACAAGGCTCCCAGATGCATTCCAAGAAGTCACTGTGCTCCTCAATCTACTTGCAATCTTCCCATCAGCATTTCCATAGCACTGTAAGTGCTGTTCACAGAACACAGAGCAAGGCACAAGAGTCTCACTTGCTCCCCCCATCAACCATCTATCAGCTTTCCAGGTCAACAAAGCTCGCTATGCTTTAAAGAGAGAATGAGACTGTTGTGGAACGGCTACGTTTGCCTGGACACAGCTCCCACGCCCACCGCACTGGTACATAAGTGACACCTTTTACTGTAGATATTGATTGTGATTAATTCACCCGGGTAGCCCGCTCACTCTCCATATGTAAATACAGTGAACACCAACAGCCACATTTGCACCCGTGGCACCTAAGCCCTCAGACTCACATTCTGCGCACAGAGTGTTTGGCCACAGTCGCCAGGCAGCGGGGCACTCAGCTATGCACCACGTGAACCCAATATAATCCCAGCAGCTGAAAACAAGGTCCCACATGCTTCCCCTCGTGTCCTTTCAGCGCTTGGTCTGAGAGCACACGCACTCAGCCTGAAGCGCGAGGCTGTCACTCTCTCCTACTGCGCCTGGTAACCACCGTTCGGATTGCTACCGTACTTGTACACGGCCACGTCCTTCTTGGGGCTGTGCTGGGGCAGCAGGTTGTGGGAGTACTGGTGGACGCTCAGTTCATACAGGGAGGGGAAGTCCTTGCTGCACAGGTGGCAGCGATAGCTCAGCTCCTCCTGGTGGTTCTTGATGTGCTCTAGAAAGGACTCCAGCTTCTGGAATGTCTGAGCGCAGCTTTTCACCACGCACTTGTACACCTGGAGGAAGAGGTAGGGGTTTATGGGAGGAAGGAAGAGCTACTAGAGTGATGCACATTGGCGATAAAAACAGTGCGATTCCCCTGCCAACAGATGTGGTGTACTCAAGCGTGAGGGCGTAAGACTCGGACTCAGGACTCCTGTATGCTCTTGCAGGCTCTGATACTGCCTCCTTCAGCAAGTCATTGAGTGGGCAATTTTCCAAAGCATCTAAGTGATTTAGGAGCCCAAGTTTCACTGAAAGCCACTAGGAACCATGCTCCTAAACCACCAAAGTTCTTTTGAAAATCCCACCTTTAACCTCAACTTTCTCCATGTGTAACAGGGGGATGGTGATATTTACCTACTCATTGGGAGTTTAATTAAATCACTGTGAGATCCATGAATTAAAGATACAGGGGGAGATTCCAAAGCCTCAAACAGCAGTCAAGGAGTACTTGTGGCACTTTAGAGACTAACCAATTTATCTGAGCATAATAAATTGGTTAGTCTCTAAGGTGCCACACGTAATCCTTTTCTTTTTGCGAATACAGACTAACACGGCTGTTACTCTGAAACAGCAGTCAGGTGCCTAATTCTCACTGACTTTCATTGGCCGTTAGGTGCCCTACCTCCCTCCGTGCCCTTGAAAATCTGCTCCACACTATACACTGTCAAATTATTATTGCTACTAATTTTTTCCTCTCTTGCTGGACCCATGAACTTTCCCCTAGTTTGGATAGCGCTAAATTAGCCTGGCTGTGTTTATGAACAAAAGCAGCAATTTCAGTCCCCAGAGTGTCTCATCGTGCCACAGCTGCCATTTATGCACTATCAGTTATGGGAACAGCACTCCAAAAGCAGCACCCATTCACTAACCCCCACCCGGTGCCAGCAGCAGGAGCACACGCCATTGTTAAATGTGTTAACTGCCTTCTGTTCAGAAGTTCTTGGAGATGGTGGCGGAAGATTTTAAATAAAACAGCTCTGTGACACAATGGTCACAGTCACACTGTACCAGTGTTACTATGGGTCAAATCTGAGATTTAAAGAAATGGACAGCACCTACCAGCAAGGAGTACAAGAGTGAAAGTTAATTTCACTCTTCCCCAGGGGTAACTCATGGTGTTGGTGCTCCAGCCTCACTGTGCCCACGCAGCAGGAAACTCAGCCATCTCCAAGGCCAGTTAGCC
The DNA here is from genome assembly GCF_965152275.1 of Natator depressus. Lineage (NCBI taxonomy): Eukaryota > Metazoa > Chordata > Testudines > Cheloniidae > Natator > Natator depressus. The sequence continues at coordinate 27,829,113 of NC_134246.1, forward strand.
CAAACACACTAGAGCTGCTCAGTAACACACACACTGAAAGCCAGCTGGTAGCCAAATGCTGGGGAGCTCTTCCCTGATAGCATCTTCTCCCAACGGGCAGCCAAGACTCTGGGAACATGCAGCCTCAACATTACAACCGCTGAGGCTAACGGGGACCCACGAGCAAGGCAGCAGCCCCAGCAGGTAAATCCAAATGCCCTCCCTCCCATTGAGCTGGGCTAAGTCCACCGCTTTTTATGATCAGTTCTATTGTTGTGGCATTCAGAGGCCCCCGTCAGGATCGTGGCCCCTGCCTGCTGGGCGTTGTAAACACCAAAAGCTGCAGTCTTTGCCAAAGACACACAGCAAATGAGTGGGACAGGCCAGAAGATGGAGGATAAGAGTAACAGAAATGAGATCACATGATTCCATAGGCAACTACTCCACAGCTCGATGGTTGCTGACCATTTTAAAGTGTTCTGGATTTGGTTTTTCCAGCTCTCCACGGCTGCCAACTAGCCCACCCCTTGGCTGATTTCTTCCAAGCAACACAGCAGGGCTGGGGCTCTGCTTGAAGCTGCTCTTTTCCAATCCAGACCCACACAAGAAGAGCCAAGAAGCAAAATGCAGCACTGCAGCAGCCGGTTTTATGATGTGAATGCACTTGATTATAACAGAGCCACAAGCACTCTACAAAGACAGGCCTCTCCTTGTGCTGGGGAGAACCTGCCATGTTCATTCCACTTCTACCTGATCCTCACTGATAATTAGACCAAGGCCACTTGGAGCCAAACTAACGTCTCAGTCTGATTACCGATGCGGGCCCCACAAACACGAGTGTCCACAATGTGTCACCCACCTGCTCGTTCTTGTGCTGCGTCATGTGCGATTTGAGCTGGAAATAGGTGTTAAACTTGCTGGGGCAGAACTGGCACTGGTAAGAGCTATCAATCAGGACAACCTGCTTGGCTTCCAGTTTGCCAACCTCACTCTCTTCTGCAGGGGCCATGGCCTGAGGCTGCTGGGGAGAGTTCCTGGAAGCCTGGCTTAAGCCTGGAGAAACGGGCAGAGGCACAGAGAGAAAGACAAATTGAAGCATTCCTGAGGTCAGTTTTTGAACAGCTTTGAAAACTGACTAAGGCCCCAGCCCTCCATTGCCATGTGACACTTAGCTTTGGTCTCTGGGCCAGCCTCCAGTTCCCTTCCTAAGTGCCAATTCTTCCGGCTAGACAATTCAATTCCCCTAGCCTTCCCTTTACAACAGATTATCAAGGGCCCTGATTATTCTGGCTACCCTTCTGTGACTCACTATTCTTACCTGTCATGCTCCCAGCTGTGTTCCAGCTGTCTCATTGAAAAGAGAACTCAACGGGCCCCTGACGATCTACGGCCATATTCATTCCTCCATCAAGATTTGCTCAGTGCAGGAGACGAGAGGCATCAGCTAGCCAGTTACGCATCCCTGATTCACTAGCTGCCTAGCTTCAGTGTACATTAGAGCAGCCCCTACACTTCTGTAACTTATGCCAGCTGGTTATGGCCCTATAGGGCCACATACCCGTTGAGAACTAGCAGAGCTGGGCCCTACCCTCCATGCCAGTGTTCGGGGGAGGTTGGTGTAAACATTGGTTACACCACTGGATGCCAGCTGGGAGCTCCTCCACACCAAGAGAATTCTGGCCTGGCCTGTTAGACGAGACTTCACCACCCTGAGCAGTGCAGAACGGCAAGCCAGAGCACACAGGGTTGCATTAGCTCACATGTCTGATCTGTGCAATAGTCTAATAGATGCTGCTAAATGCTCGGTCTCCAGATAGTGTCAGCACTGGCATTAACTCCAGAGGAAGCTAACATGAGGGATACATGGGTTGGAGGAGCTTTGGGAATGAGGAGTGTTCAGAGATCCTGGGAGTGTCGCTCTGCTTCCTAGTAGGCAATTTCCAAGGGTAGCACACCTGGGTTCTCCTCGTCCTCCTGCTGGTTGGGGTTCAGTGCCATGACCTGCACCGTGATGGAGTTGCGGGAGATGGTGCACCCGAGCCCCGGCGGCCACACCTTATGGGTCTGCATGTGCTTCTTCACGTTGGACTTCTGCGCAAAGGCTCGGCCGCACACGATGCACTGGAACGGCTTCTCACCTGTGTGGCTGCAGGGCAGACCGCAGCACATCAGTGAAGATGCATGACAGGAGGTGGTGGCCTGTAAGCATGGATCACAGGGGGCAGCTGTCCCAGGAGTGAACTGAGAACCTCGCTGCTTGGCAGATTAGCCCCTGGGCATCCCCAGCAAAGGGCTGGGAACCTGATCAACTGGCATCAATGGATTTTGTGGGTGGAGCAGGAAAAACAGGCCTTACATACAGAACACAGAGTTAAAGCCCAGGAGTAGTCTGGGGGTGGGGAGGACCTCTGCAATGAAGTCGGAACACTTATCATCACGTTTTTCTGCACTGCCCCAATAAGGCACTTGACCACCATTGCTTGGCTTAAAATAAAACCCCTTTCTTCTGCTCCAGCATCAGGGGATCCCTTCTTTTCCTCCCACTCTGCTTCCAGACTAGGAAGAGGGGAACCCTGTCCTCTTCTCTCTCTCTTCCCCCCACCCCAAATTACAGGGAGGGAGATCTTTCTGCTCTCTCTTCCTGTTCCAGGCCCAGAAGCCACTTCTGATGCTTGGTGTTCAACATGTGAGGGGCCCCAGGATGGGCTTGGAGTTTAAATGACTCCTGCTAGCTGCCCATCAAGCTTTTAAATCTTTGCTCAGGGGCTGAGACTAGAGCTTTTATCCTTCCTCTTCAGGCATCACTCTGGATTTTCACTCCCAAGGGGCAGCTCTGGAGATGAAGGTGGTTGGGCATCCAGGGAACAGGAACCGTGGATGTTCTCATCAGCTAGTGAGCAAAGAGGACTCCAAAACCAGCTCATACTCAAAAAGTAAAAGATACAGTTACAGCTTACGCCTTCTGTGCAATCAACAGCCCGCCCCATTCGGCCATCCCTGACGCATCTGGGTTAGCATCTCACTGTTACCTTCTGATGTGCTGCTGCAAGTCAAAGTTCTTGGTGAAGGCCTTGTCACAATAAGTGCACTTCAGTTTGGGGGACTTAGGTTTCCCTGAAATAGAAAGAGTGCATAATGGGAATTCGCTACCCCAATTCAATTGCATTCAGGACCAAAGAACATTTGATTGGATATGACTGGCCACAACACAAGAGTTCGTCCCATGGGGCAATAATAGGTGCCAATTCTACTTTTTGTATAGGATTTTTTGTATAGCACAGCAAGAGTACACTGTGTTGTACATTTGCTAACAGAGTCTCAAGAGCTTCCAGTCTAAAAGTGCCATGCAATGGAGACATGATGGTCTAGGGGTTAGAGCAGGAGCTGGCCATAAGGAGACATACCTTCTTGCAGCCCACTGTCATTTTTGGAACGCCTATTTTTGGCGGTTGAGGTGGAATCAAAACTGGCCACGTTTCCTCCGGATGCATTGGTCAAAGGAGCAGGAATATTAGTGCTTTTGGATTTGAAGCCCTGCTTCCCTGGGCTGTACACAGGAGGGGAGGGATACACAGGACTTTCCACACACTGGCTTGGCACCTGGAATAATGCAATCACGAGTGAAAATACATTTGCTAAATCCGTGGAGAAGTTGCCATACTAGATCATTAGTCTGTCTAGTCCAGGGTCCTGCCTAACTGGATCAAACCGGTAATCTGTTTCTCTAACCAAAGGGAGGCTAAACCAATGCACAAAGGGCAGCTCTCAGACTGAACCTTGCCAAGTATTCAGGAGTTATTAGCAAGACTTGGACACCAAAGTATAATCTCTCAAAACAAAGAGCTAGCTATTCCTGATTAGCCCTTGGAACTGTCTCTCTGCTCTCCAGAGCTGATCACCCTCAGCCTGGTCTGGATTCAAACCTGTGACCCTGAAGGTGGAAAGCTCAAGCTCCTGTTACCAACTCCATGAAGATTTCTGAAGGAAGTTCTGCTGTGCAGATTCCAGTTAAACAAACTGACAGTATTATTGGGAAGGCGAAGGGTTTAGTTAGCAAAGCAGACCGAGTCATCAATCTGGAGTAACACAGTTTGAGGCCCTTTCTGAAAAGGCATCTGGAGAAGTTTGGCATGTCGTCTCCTACCGCATACTCCCCAGTCCTGTTTCAAGGTCTCAAGTAACATGGCTGCCACCACTTCCCCTGGGAGACTATTTAACTGCCTGAGGAATCTCACTGTCAGGGTATTTTTTCTGATATTCAGACTAATCTTTCCTGTGCTGAGTTTTGGCGCACTACTCCTAGCTCAATCCCTTTGCAAAGTCTCTGCCTTCCCAGCAGATACCCTTTCCAATACTCACAGGCAGTTATAGGAAATCCCCCCCTTAAACACATCTACATGTGTTCAGCTCTTTTAATCTCTTCTCATAAGTCAATCCCTCCGGTCCCTTAATCGTTCTCGTGTTCTCCCGATTCCCTTCAGCTTGTTGACATCTTTCTGATCATGACTTTCCCGCAGAGGAAATACTCACTGATTACCAGACAACCTAACACATCTTTCCCTCACTAATTTTATGACAAATTGCCTTTCTAATCCAGCTGACTCATGAGCAGCATCTTCTCCCCAACTTGTGAAATGAGCTTGCAGGAGCCTTAAGTGTCGTGTATTGGTCAGAAGGTAGAGCGGCATCTGAGGGATGACCCATGGCCACGCTCTCAATATGAGGCCAGGGACATGGCTTTACCTCTATGGGCGGATAGGGCTGCATCCCCAGCGTCTGTATCTCCACTGTGCCGTTTCCTGCCAGAGGAGCAGGTGCGCTGTACACTTCCACCACCCGGCTGCCGCCAGTGCTGGGCTGTCCCAGTGCTCCCAGGGTCTGAGCGGGAGGAGGTGGGGGCTGAGGTGGAGGAGGAGGTGGGGGTGGCGGTGGAGGAGGGGGCTGGGAAAGGTACCCAGCTCCAGTGTGCATACTCAAACTGCTCTGAAAACCGGAACAAGAGACAGACAGAGAAGACATTGAAAATGCAGCACAGGTCCGGAGTTGCAGAAGCCTCATTCATGACATCATTCATAATTCACTGTCAGATCAGCAAACAAAGCGAACTCTGGGCAAAATGCCCTTTTTGACACAGATGTGGGCACCTTACTGAATACAGTATCTAGTTTCTAAGGAAGGAATGAGCAATCCAACAACCACCTATATACCGTGCAGGGGTCAGACTGAGAGGGTATGCAGCAGCTCAGTGTTCTGCCACTTTTCCCTGTTGATGGTCATCTTGTGCTCTAGAATCCAAGCACTGGCTTCATTTTCTTTGTAGTCCTTCTGGGTACAAGGAAACCCCTCAGAATGCGAAGAGGGTAACCAGTGCAGGGACACCTGCCCAAGCCTGCAGACAGCATTAAACAACAGCTCCGAGGGAGGCGTCCCATTGATCTCCCTGGTCGTTACATGGATGGTCCCTGATGATTACACGGTAACGTGCACATTATTTCACGGGGGATCATAGCACACAAGAAAGAAGCAGGGATGACTGTATTATGAAGAGCAGCACAATCTGCTGCGAGAGGCAGTGTGAGTGAGCAGATCTTGGCATAGGCCCATCACTTGTTGTTTTCCAACCTGACCTCTGCTGTTGTTTTTGAGAAGGTGCCCAGGCACCAACATCAAACCAGCTCTCTGAACTGTGCAGGTGGCGCTGCTAGCCAGAATTCTCGGCTCCATCTGCTATTCAGCCAGGGACTCAGTCTGTTTGGAAAATGCACTCCCCTTACCTGCACGGAGGGCTGCACCGTGGGCATTGGTTGGTCCAGGGATGTAAAAGCTGACATGGCTGACATCAGTACCTCATCACTGACTAAGATATTCCCCTGCACGAGCGTCTGGATCAGCGGAGATGGAGGAACCGTGATGTATGTGGAAATTTGCTGAAAGAATGGGAAAAAAAAGTGGTGGGGCTCAACATCAGAACAAGAGAAATAATCTCTGAAATGCCCAGGAAAGGAACGAGGATGTGCTCTTTACTAAACCGATGAGTCTCTGCTACCTCCAGCTCTCCTCAGTCGACTGGCCACACTAGAGATCTACTGGTTGCTACTGTTTGTCTCTTCGCCTATGGGTCTACCCTGCCATCGGGAACCACACTGGCACTGTTCAGAAAAATGAGAGCTAGACCTGCCACTGTTCAGAAAAACGAGAGCTAGACCTTCCAACACTCTAGTTCAAAAGGAACTATTTTGGGGCAGTTCTCTGGCCTGTGCGATACAGGAGATCAGACTAGATGATCACAGTGGTACCTTCAGGCCTCAGAATCTACGAACGAATCAATCCTGGGAGACCTAATGGCTCAGGGGATTGGAGATGGGATAGGGAGCTGGCTATGGGTTTACAGTTCAAACCATGATGGTTATTAAAGGTGAACTGAGGAACAAATTGCATTAAGACCTTCAGCGGAATGCTCTGACTAACCAGGTGACGTGGTGAAATCAGAAAGGCCAGGGACGAGATGGCCAGGAAGACTGTACTTCCTTCTCACCCCTAGAGGTGGTCCCACCAGGTCACAATTGAGGTACATTGGGGGCGACAGCATGGGGGGAAGATTTTGCTCACACCGTCCCTGTTCTGTGGTTACGGTGAGAACTGATGCCTCCACAGTCGACAGCACCTTTCCCCAGGGCTAGATTCACTTTAAGGGTGGAAAAAACACATTTTTTTTTATTACTGGAGAATTCCATCTTTTTGGTTGATTTGAGAGCAGAAAGTATGCCGTGTGTATGAGGGGATACAGGAGCACTGTGGCAGAAGAACAGCTGCATGGATTCAATTCCGGCAAAAGGTAGGTTTGGGGTAGGGGGAAGATGTTTGGTTTTTTTAATTCCAGCAATTTTTGTTTTTTTTAATTCTCCCCACACATGGCACACTGGGATATACGGAGTCGTGCGTGGAGACTGGGCGCTGAAGGAACTAGGAGGCAGATCCAGGGATGAGGATGCCACATCCAGCACCCTCTCTCTATGTATGGGAGCTAGATGTAGCTACAGGGTGGGAGTGAGGCCCACCCCCACATATGGAAAGCGGCAGCCAGTCATGTAGGAAGCAGCAGGCCAGACAGACCCACAATACTAGCACCCCGAGCTAGAACTAGAGTCCTACAACAAAAGGAATCCTAGAAAAATGAATCCTAGAAAAAGTGGAAACATGGATGAATGGCTAATGAAGAGAACAAAGGAATGGCAGGGAAAAAAATCAGAAAGGCTAAGGCACAAGGGACATGAAAGGAATAAAAAGAAGTTCTTTAAATATATTAGGAGCAAGAGAAAGATGAAGGAAAGTGTAAGTCCTTTACTTATGAGGAAGGAGAGCTAAAACTAATGAGGTCAAGAAGGCTGAGGTTTTTAATGTCATTTTGCTTCAGTCTTCATTAAAAAGGTTAATGGTGACCAGATACACAATTAATAATAAAAACAAGGGAGAAGGAATACAAGCCAAAATAGGGAAAGAACAGTTTAAAGAATATTTAGATAAGTTAGATTTATTCAAGTCAGCAAGGCCTGATTAAATTCATTATAGGGTACTTAAGAAACTCGCTGAAGCAATCTCAGAACCATTAACAATATTCTTTGAGAACTCTGGGAGGATGGGTGAGGTCTCAGAGGTCTGGAAAAGGACAAACATAGTAGCTATCTTTAAAAAGGGGAACAAAGAGGACCCTGGAAGTTATAGACCAGTCAACCTAACTTCAATACCAGGAAAGATACTGGAACAAATGATTAAACAATCAGTTTGTAGGCACCTAGAGAATAATAGGGTTATAAGAAATAGCCAGCATGGAGTCGTCAAGAACAAATCATACCAACCAATGTAATTCCCTTCTTTGACAGGGTTACTGGCCTAGTGGATAGGAGGGAAGCAGTAGACGTGATATATCTTAATTTTAGTAAGGCTTTTGACAAGCTCCACGTGACATAAGCAAACTAGGGAAATGTGATCTAGATGAATTTACTATAAGGTAGGTGCAAAACTGGCTGAAAGAGCAGTTATCAATGGTTTGCTGTCAAACTGGGAGGGCATATCTGGTGGGGTCCCCACTGGGATCAGTCTTGGGTCCAGTACTATTCAATATTTTCATTAATGACTTGGACATTGAAGTGGAGAGTATGCTTATAAAATTTGTGGATGACACCCAGCTGGGAGGGGCTGCAAGTACTTTGGAGAACAGAATGAGAATTCAAAAGGAGTTGGATAAATCAGGGAATTGGTCTGAAAATCAGAAAGATGAAATTAAATAAAGACACATGCAAAGTACTACACTTAGGAAGGAAAAATCAAATACACAGTTACAAAATGGGGAGTAACTGACTTGGTGGTCATAATGCTGAAAAGGGTCTGGAGGTTATGGTGGATCACACATTCAATATGAGTCAACAATGTGATAAAGTTGCTAAAAAGGCTAATATTCTGGGGTATGTAAGGCTCGGGAGGTAACTGTCTGGCTCTACTTGGCTCTGGTGAGACCTCATCTGGAGTACTGTGTCAAATTCTGGGTGCCACACTTTAGGAAGATGTGGACAAATTGGAGAGAGTCCAGAGGAGAGCAACGAGACCCATAAAAGGTTTAGAAAACCTGACCTATGAGGAAAGGTTAAAAAAATTGGGCATTTTTAGTCCTGAGAAAAGAAGACAGAGGGGGGGACTTGGAGAGTTGAACTAGATGACCTCCTGAGGTCCCTTCCAACCCTGATATTCTATGACTTGATAACAGTCCTCAAATACGTTAAGGGCAGATATAAATAGGACTGTGCTCAATTGTTCTCCATGTGCACTGAAGGTAGGACAAGAAGTAATAGGCTTAATCTGCAGCAAGGGAGCTTTAAGCTAGATAATAGAAACAACGGTCTAACTAGAAGGGCACTTAAGCTCTGGAATAGGCTTCTCAGGGAGGTTGTGAAATCCCCATTGTTGGAGGTTTTTAAGAACAGGTGGGACAAACACCTGTCAGGGATGTTCTAGGTTTACTTGGTCCAGCCTTAGTGCAGCGGGCTGCACTTGGTGACCTCTCAAGGACCCTTCCAGCCCTACCTTTCTGTGATTCTATAATAAAAGATTAAACTCTTTATTGACCCGCTGTTCAAGAGCAGTGACACATCTGTTCTGAAGGAAAGCCTATAGTAAAGGGATTATATGGACTTTTCGAATAGATTCCAAGAGATAAGAACAAGGTGGGTCGAACCCGGCCTCCCTAGGGTGAGATCACTAGCCAGGTGTAACTGGATTCAGTAAACGTTCACCCCTGGGTTCTCTTGCCCTCAAAGTCAGTGGCGCAGAGACCCCCAAGCATGCCGTGTAGCTACCTGCCGATTGGCACTCTGAGCCTGCTGCACAGATGTGATGGACGGAGTGTACACGCTGTTGGTAGCCAACGAGACAGTGGCCAGTGAGGGGGTGTTTCCTTGGCATTGCTCCCTCTTGTGGGTCATGAACGCCGGCAGTGAGTTGAATTGCTTCTTACACTTCCCACACAGAAACACGTCCTCGTCATCTGCAATCAGAAGGGAACGGATCATTGATCTGGCTTCAGGATCCTTCTCCTCCTCAGACTATGGAGCTACCTTCAACTACGGTTAGGGTCGGAAAAGGGACGATACAATTTGGTGCCTTCCTGCTGTCATAGCTAGGGGAGGGGTGAGCTGAATTCTATTTTGCCTTGTGCAGCTTCAGCTATTTTGTCAGCTGAGCTCTAGCTGCAGAATGTCCTGCTGAGGATGAGAAACAAATAACTGAACTTTGCATTCCTCTAGCTCCTTCCGAGTACGTCAAAAAGGCTCACATGGATCAGCCTGGGCTGTCTTTAGACAGAACAATCAGCCGCAGTGCATGGAGGCGGGAGAGACTGATTACACAGCGTTCACTTGTGTGTGTTTGGGGAAAGGTCACAGAATAATTCTGCATCTTCCAAGTGAGCCCTGATAAAATGCTGTCTGGCCTACGCCTTCCGGTTTTGGGGAGAGCAGCTCTGGAGCCCAGTGTTGCTGATAAAGGGCTGAAGTGAAAAGCCAGACTTTCATAGGCATTTAAGCCAGCAACTACCCTGCTTGCTCACCTAAATTAGCTACACAATGATTTGTCCCCAAATAACTGAGCAACCTGAGTGTTCATTGCAGCAAGGGGTTTGTGACATACAGAAAGTGCCCCTCCCTTCATGCCTTTACTGAGGTACATGGCCTGGACCTGCTGCTGAGACCAAACGTGACCCACCCTCTCTTCCTCCGGTCACCCGCACCAAGTCTGTGACAGGCAGCACACAGCATGTTCTGTCGGGTCCCTCTCTCCCCTTATGTTCTGCCTTGTTTCGCTAAACTGACCATGAGCCCTTAGGAATTAGCACATAGCAGTGACTCTCCACCAACCGTCTGCGGACAACTGTTCTGCCATACCATTTCTGATGGCCACTGGGAGAGAGGGCACAGCAGGAAAGGCAGCCCACAAGAGTCTCTTTCTACTTGCACATGCAAGGAAGAGAGGGGCTCACCCATGGACTGGATGGTGGTGGAGGTGTTGACATTTTGACCGGATGGATCTGTCACTGCTCCTTGACCATCTAGCAGGGACTGAACAGCCAGCACTGTCTGATTATCCATTCCTAAAAGAGAAACAGAAGCAAGCGTTAGAAGGAAAGCACAGCCCTACCTTGGGACATCCAAGCAGGCCCTCCGGGACAAGAACTGGTTCACTGAGTCTGAAATCTCACTCTGCACCATCTGAACGTATCCTACAGTAAACACAACTTAAACGAGTAACACTGAAAAGTGGCTCCCTCTCAGGGGCCCCATGTCTCCCGCTTAGCTCTTCTTCCTTCACTGAGCTGCCGCTCCCCCCTACCCCGCCACCTAGTCTATGTGCTAGTTATCCTAAGAGAGAAACCAGATCCTAAGAGCAGAAAGCCAGTTCATCTTTCTTTATATGGTCATGGGAGGAGTGGGTAAGAAGAGGCAAAAGAAGATCTGACAGCTGAAGGAGAGAGCTGGTTTTTGGGGAAGCTATTCCCAGGGAGGGAGAAGAGTTTTAGCTGCAGAAGGGGGTCTGATCAGTGGCACGTGCCACTTGGAGGTGCAGGAACATTTGGAATTTCATAGATTTTAAGCTCAGACTAGTTTAAGGTCACTATGTCACACAGAGGGTAACTCAGGCTGGTACAGTTACTCACAAGCCATGTGGTGCAGTGGCTGAGACTTGGGGTTTGTTGTGTTAAGAGACCTGAGCTCTGGCCCTGCAGTGAGCTTGCATAAACTCTCTGCTAACAAATTTTTAAAAAGGGAAGGAATGTGCAGCAGTTCTTCCCTGTCTTCTGGGTCAAGGTTCATGGCTCGAGTCAATAATAAGGGTAGGGAATTGAAACAGCACTTAGAAGAGGTAAGATTTGAACTTGTGGTCTCTGCTTTGCCAGCTCAAGGAACTTTCCCTTAAGCTACAGCAACATTTATAAAGAATCCCTCAGTTAGTGTCTTTCTCATTTTAGCGTTCCCCAGAAGCCAGTGACGGCATTCACACTGAGGCAGATTTGCCATTCAATTAAAAATTGGCAGGTTCACCTTAGCACAAATATTTTTTTCCATTGCAGCTACAATGTTATTTAAAAACTCTGTAGACAACCACTAATGATGTATAACTGATACTCTAGGAACAAAAAGCAGCCAAAGGACAGCTCCCAGAGCGGTTTAGATTTCTTGTAAAAGGGGTGAAGTCACTGCCCAAAAGGGTGTGATTCAATTCATTTTTCATCAAACCATGAAAAATTCGAACAGTACTCAGTTTATATTCTGTGTTTTGGCTTTTTGCCATTTCCATGAGATTTTTACAAACTAAAGGTTTAAAGCTCCTGTTAATACTGAACCCTAACGCAGTCTTAACTATGGTGATGCTACTGCTGCACCACAATAAAAAAGAGCAAATAATCTTACAAGGAAAAATCATTTTCAAGCAGTACAGCTAACGGGCAGATCCTGATGAGAAGCCAATTAGTAAATAGCATGAGGAGAGGCTTGAAAATCCTGCAACTGATTGCAAAGACATAAGGAATCATCACAGAGAAGCTGCGCTGCATTCCTCCTACGGATCCTCTCCACGCCAGGGTTTAGGGCAGGAAGCGAAGAATATCATGTGCAACAGAAGCTGCAAGGGGAGTATTTAGATCTGCACGATATAACTTCTCCAGGTCTGCCGCGGTGACATCCCGGGTGCCAAGGGGCCTCCACAAGGGAGAGAGAGGGACTCTCACCAACTGCACACATACACAGTACTTTAAAGATTAGCTAAGAACTCACTACTCCTGTATCACCCACATGGAGCTAGTTAATATACTCAAGTAACAGAACCATCAAGATGCCTTAACTGAGTAACATGATCAGTCTGCCTGTGACCCATTCGATTTCTCCCCTTCCTTTCCTTTTATTAAACTTCCTTGTTGTGTCTCATTTGAACCTATGGCTCCATCTTACACACATTTACTGCCAAGCATAGGACTCACTCTTGGGGGTAGCTCCATTGACATCAATGGGATTACTCCCAGTCCCAAGCACTACATTCAGTGACACGTGCAGGACTGGGACCTTATATCATAAGCTCTGCAGAGGAGGGGCTGTTTCTTGTGTCTGTAAAGTACCCATCACACTTCATAGCACTGCAACAAATAACAATATATCTAATAACAACCCCTAATGGAAGCTTGGGGGTGTTCTTTCTAAACAATTATTTTAACTGTTAAATAGGAGATGAGATCATCCATTTTGTAGCCCTTGTCCCAGAAATTGATTTTGAGGCATGGTCTGTTTTATTCATCACATTCCCATCAGGAAGCAGATAGGAGTCCCAGAAGTTCTGCCACCATTCTGTATCTGTAATGAGATATGGTCTCTCTTCCTCATTTCCCCTTCTAAAAAGCCAGCTTGTAGGGAGCAGCATGGCAACCCCCAGAATCCCAGTACTGTTGCTGTATGTGGGTAGGCGGAATGTAGGGTGAAGAATCTCCTACACCTGCTGGGCAGACAGCACAGCTGGAGGCCGGGCAATTTGCTTCAGAAGTACCCCTATGAATAAAGGTGAGAAGGGTGGGTGCAGCGCCTTCCCCTCCCCCACTCCTCAATCGAGGAGCATATCTATAAGTAAGCCTATGATTTAGTCACAGAGGTAGCGGAAGTCACGGAATCCGTGACATCAGCAGTGGGAAGCTGCAGGGTTCCCCGCCACCCAGGGGGCCAAGAGGTGCAGGGTACCCCCAAGCTCCTGGGCACCATGGGCCCTTGGAGCTGCAGGTACCCCACAGCCCCCAGTTGCTGCAGGCGGCTCCTAGCCTCTCTGCAGCTGCCCTGCTTCAGGCAGTGTGGAACTCCGCAGATCCCAATATTGTCCCAGACATTTTTAGTAAAAGTCACAGCCAGGTCACGGCTTCCCTGAATTTTCCTTTTTTTGCCCGTGACCTGGCTGTGACTTTTACTAAAAATATCTGTGACAAAATCTTAGCCTTATCTATAAGTCATTGTGTCAGCTGCACCTCTTCTCATCAGTGGCAGATGCTGCATACTCTCCTCCTCTTATCAGATTCACATAGGAGGGAAGACTATGAGAACAGCTTGGCTCTGCAACTCCAGGGAAGGGAGGGGAGAGCAGCTGTTATGCAATTCATGCTCCTTTACAAACCCACCATGCGTTCTTTTCCATACTGTAGGGAACTGAATATTGCAGGAGAATGCAAGTTTTGTTTTATTTCAAGAGAAACCAATATTTTAAAATACACGCACATATTTACAATTATTCCCCTGCAGCATTTGCAAGGGCAACACTGCAAACTCCTGCTAGTGCATCAGAACCAGAGTGTGAAACTTACAAGTCTATTGCAATGTCCAAGTGGAAATAAGCAAGCAGCAGGAATAGTGAGAAGAGAATTGGACACCTAGAATTCTATTTTAAGAGTTTATGTTAATAATTAAAACACCTTAAATTACTGAAGCTCAAAAATTTTAAAAACCTAATTCCTGTCTTAATATTCATGCCAGGAATGCCAAGATCAGGCTGTGAGGGGGGCCAGACTACATTTTTAATAGGGTTGTCGATTAATCGCAGTTAACTCACACGATTAACTCAAAAAAATTAATAGTGATTTAAAAAATAAATCACAGTTTTAATCGCACTGTCAAACAATAGAATACCAATTGACATTTATTAAATATTTGTGGATGTTTTTCTACATTTTCAATTATATTAATTTCAATTACAAAGCAGAATAAAAGTGTACATTGCACACTTTATATTATTTTATTACAACTATTTGCACTGTAAAAATGATAAACAAAAAACATTTTTCAATTCACCTCATGCAAGTACAGTAGTGCGATCTCTTTATTGTGAAAGTGCAACTTACAAATGTAGATTTTTTTTTTGTTACATAACTGCACTCAAAAACAAAACAGTGTAAAACTTTAGAGCCTACAAGTCCACTCAGTCCAACTTCTTGTTCAGCCAATCGCTAAGACAAACAAGTTTGTTTATATTTACAGGAGATAATGCTGCCCGCTCCTGATTTACGTCACCTGAAAGCAAGAACAGGTGTTCGCATGGCACTTCTGTAGCTAGTATTGCTAGTTATTTACATGCCAGATATACTAAACATTTGTATGCCCCTTTGTGCTCCAGCCACCATTCCAGAGGACATGCTTCCATGCTGATGACGCTTGTTAAATAAATAATGCGTTAATTAAATGTGTGACAATTCTTTGGGGGAGAATTGTATGTCTCCTGCTCTGTGTTTTACCGGCATTCTGCCATATATTTTATGTTATAGCAGTCTCGGAGATGACCCAGCACATGTTGTTCATTTTAAGAACATTTTCACTGCAGATTTGACAAAATGCAAAAAAGGTACCAATGTGAGATTTCTGAAGATAGCTACAGCACTCGACCCAAGGTTTAAGAATATGAAGTGCCTTCCAAAATCTGAGAGGGATGAGGTGTGGAGCATGCTTTCAGAAAGCTTAAAAGAGCAACACTCTGATGTGGAAACTATAGAACCCGAACCACCAAAAAGAGAATCAACCTTCTGCTGGTGGCATCTGACTCAGATGATGAAAATGAACATGCATCAGTCTGCATTGCTTTGGATCGTTATCAACCAGAACCTGTCATCAGCATAGACGCATTGAAGCATGAAGGGACATACGAATCTTTAGCACATCTGGCACGTAAATATCTTGCAACACTGGCTACAACAGTGCCATGCGAATGCCTGTTCTCACTTTCAGGTGACGTAAATCAGAAGAGAGTAACATTATTATCCTGCAAATGTGAACAAATTTGTTTGTCTGAGCGATTGGCTGAACAAGAAGTAGGACTGAGTGGACTTGTAGATTCTAAAGTTTTACATTGTTTTATTTTTGAGTGCAGGTTTTTTTGTACATAATTCTACATTTGTAAGTTCAACTTTCATGATCAAGAGATTGCACTACCGTACTTGTACCAGGCGAATTGAAAAATATTATTTGTTTTTTACAGTGCAAATATTTGTAACAAAAATATAAACTGAGCACTTTGTATTGTGTGTTGTAATTGAAATTAATGTATTTGAAAATGTAGAAAACATCCAAATATATTTAAATAAATGGTATTCTATTATTGTTTAACAGGGTGCGTGATTAAATTTTTTAATTGCTTGACAGACCTAATTTTTAATGATAGTGTGTGGCCGGATCTTCTGGGTTAGAGCCACATAATACCCTTGATCCCAGAGAAAACAGAAGGAGGCTTGAGCAGAGATCAAGAGTAGAATATTGACTACAATAATATTAAAGTTGCAATTAGCATCATTCAGTGGGAAAAGTGATGCAAGACAATTTTAGGACCCCCACCATTTTGCTCCTCATTAATCTGATCTTTTGCCCATGGAGTTACTAGTTACGCAAATATAATTGCTGTAATTTCACAAATTAGGTACACAATTGCCTAAATTATCTGAAAATCTGAAAATTTAATCAATAATCTTAAGAATTAATACCCATTTGAGATGGTTGGGGCAGTTCACATATCAGCCTGAAACAACTCTGTCTGCTGACTGAGGAAGACAACATTGCATCCATTTTGCATAAATGATAGTCAGGTTTGGAAGATTTTCTTCACAATCATAAGCGCTAAAAGCCCCATTTTTTCTTTAATGAAAGTTTGCTTTCTGCAGAATCTGAATCTGTTCATTAGGGCCAGATAAATGCAGTAAATGAATTGGATCCTGAGCCCAGTGGGAGACCACTGATTTTGATTTTTGTTTACCTCTTGGATTTCTCTTGGCTTGGACATTGAAACAGGACTGGTCTATTTCTCTTTTGCCTTGCCAGTTTCACGTTCTGAGTCTCATGGACTATTCATTTTGTGTGTAATGCCAGCACTGAGCTAAGTGCTTTCCTAACAGATGTGAAGGTACATCTTTGCCCCAAGGTTGAAAGCCACTGTTCTAGACTACTGTACCCCTTTTAGGAGTCTGATTTGTCTTGCATACCCCAAGTTTTACCTCACTTTAAAAACTACTTGCTTACAAAATCAGACATAATGCAGAAGTGTCACAGCACGCTATTACAGAAAAAATGCTTACTTTCTCATTTTTACCAGATAATTATAAAATAAATCAATTGGAATACAAATATTGGGCTGTACTCACATTTCAGTGTATAGGTCATGGAACAGTACAAACAAGTCGTATGAAATTTTAGTTTGTACTCACTGCTCTTGTGCTTTTTATGTAGCCTGTTGTAAAACTAGGCAAATATCTAAACAAGTTGATGTACCCCCAGAAGACCACTGTGTACCCCCAGGGCTACGAGTACCCTTGGCTGAGAACTACTGGAATAGATTATCAGAATGGTCCTTCTGGCCTTGAATCTATTAGCTACCGCATCCATCCGTTACCAACCTGATCCACACTGCCACTTACAGCACATAATGAACCAATGTCACAGAGTGCTTATTGAAAGATCCACATTTATTACTGAGGAGCTGAAAGGGAACTGGCTCCCAGCCCTACAGGGAAAGGGGAAGTGCATCTCCAGGGAGTAAGGCCTGCTCTCTGAGCTCTGGGGGTTCTCTTAGGAAGAGAGGATGGGGTGAGGTCTCATTGGAGACAGCAACTCCCCAGAGGAGGGGGCTGGGTCAATCAGTAAGAGGGGCAGGAGGAGTTCCCTGGGTCCTGCAGGCTCAGGAAGGGGGACTTCGGGATGTGTGGGGGGATCTCCTTAGGACATACAGGAGCTGGGTCTCCCAGAATGGAAAGGGGTCTCCCTGGCCCTTGGGGCTGGGTTATCCCAGGAGAGGAAAGGGTATTCCTAGCCCTGGAGTCTCCCAGGAAGGGACATGGGCGGGCGGGAGTTCCCCAGGGAGGCACTGCTCTTGGTGGGCCGGGTCTCTGTGCGGGTTCCCAGAGGGGCATTGCCCCAGGTGGGCCAGGTCTCTCTAAGGGGTTTCCCAGGGTGGGGGGCTCCCTGGGGAGCACTGCTCCAGGCAGGCTGGGTCTCCTGAGAGGGTCTGGGGGCACTGCACCACACAGTCTGGATCTCTGGAGGGGGTTCCCCAGGGGGTGGGCACTGTACAAGGCCAGATCTCTAGGGGGGTTTGCAGGAGAT
Source organism: Natator depressus (assembly GCF_965152275.1). Taxonomy (NCBI): domain Eukaryota; kingdom Metazoa; phylum Chordata; order Testudines; family Cheloniidae; genus Natator; species Natator depressus. The sequence goes on from NC_134246.1 coordinate 27,846,743, forward strand.
TGGGGGGGTCTCCCAGGTGGCCCAGGTCTTGGGGGGGTTCCCCTAGGATGGGGGGGCACTGCTCCAGGCAGGCCAGATCTATGGACGAGTTCCCCAGGAGTGGGGCGGGGCACTGCTCTGGACGACTCCCCGGTGGAGATGGGGGGGGCACTGCTCCGGACGGCTCCCCGGTGGAGATGGGGGGGGCACTGCTCCGGACGGCTCCCCGGGGGAGATGGGGGGGGCACTGCTCCCGGCTGGCCGGGTCTATGGCGAGGGGGTCCCCACAGAGGTGGGGGGGGCACTGCTCCGGACGGCTCCCCCGGGGAGATGGGGGGGGCACTGCTCCCGGCTGGCCGGGTCTATGGCGAGGGGGTCCCCAATGGGGGGGGGCACTGCTCCGGGCGGCTCCCCCGGGGATGAGGGTGACACTGCTCCGGGCGGCTGCAGCGGGAGGGTGGCGCAGCCTCCTGCCTCTGTGCGCGGCTGTTCCAGGAACCCTCCCCCGGGCGGCCGGGCTGCCTGGGGCGGCCCCGCGGCCGCCGAGCCCCTGTGCAGCGGAGGGAGGGGAGGCGCCCGGCGCGGAAGAGCCGCGGCCCTGCCTGACGCTGCGGCGCCCCCGGGAGGTGCCGTATGGGCCCCGCGCCCCGCCCGACCCGGCCTTGCAGCCCGCTACCTTCCAGCGCCTCGAATATCGCCTGCGCCATCTTGGAGCCGCGGCGGCCGGGCCCGAGCCGCCTGAACGGGCATTGTGGGAAGGGATTGGAGGCGCCGGGCCGGCCGCCAGGGGGAGCCCCGCGCCGGGGTCTGCAGGGGGTGGGCGGTGGAGCAGGAAATGGGGGGTAAAACCGCTGCGGGGGATCAGGGGTGCCCCTGTGGGGGGGGGGGGGTGAAGCGCCTATGGGAATGGGGTGCCCAGATGTGGAGCAAAGGCCCTACGGGGAGGGGGATGCCTGTCGGGAATAAAGCCCTTGTGGGGGTACTAGAGTATCCGTATGCGAGTAAACACCCCGTGGAGGGAAGTCACTGCCGACAGGGCCGCTGAGCCGGCCAGGTGCAAGGGCGAGGCGCTGGCATTTCACCTGAGGACGGCCACAGAACTGCCCGAGACGTGACCGGCCTGGACCGTGCAGCACCATTGAGTCAGACCGCCGAGCACGGAGCGGGGCGAGCCCCGGGGGCCGCTTTGCAACGGTGGTTACAAGAGGGAACATCCACATCAGAGCGCTGAAAGGCTCCAGAATCGTAGCCCTGTAAAAGGCAGTTGCTTGGCAGAATGAAAACCCAGTGGTTCATGCTGAGAATGGTACCTTGGTAGGAATTGGAGCCACATACACTCACAGGGGTGCAAATAACCTTGTGGCCATTTCCTCATCCCCCAAAGTTGGTTTAAGATTTCTTGACAAAGTATACGATGCCAGCAACGCAGGCCTGAATCCTAACCTGACGCGTTGAAATTGGTTTATTCATCTTGCCAATAGCTGGTGTCCTATTCTAACTATGGAGGCCCGGGTTACAACTCCATAGTTAAAGCTGAGTAAAGTAAGGGATTCACATTCTTTGTTGTGTGTGTAAAAACAAAGAATCTCTCCTCCCCAGGCTCACAGCACTCTTTAAGAATGAATTTGCTGAGAATGTACATATGAGTCTGTGAATTCGTTTGAGTTATAATTCATTAGAAACTTGGTTCTTTAAGAAATCTAGCATCTCATCAGTATTTTCTTTGGGTCAGAATTTTAAAGGTATTTAGGTGCCTAAAAATGCAGATAGGCATTTAGTGGGATTTTTTCAAAAGCACCCAGAGATCGAACTCCCAAAATCAATGGGAGTAAGACCCCCTAGGTACCTTTGAAAATCCCACTAGGTGCCTATCTGCATCTTTAGGCACCTAAATACCTTTTAAAAAACGGCCCTTTGTCTTGAACGATCTTAAAAATGGAATAACAGACTTCAAAGGTTCCATATGGTTAAACGTAACAGATCTTGTGCATAGGCTATATTTGAGGAAATTAGGATATAAATAGGCTAAGGGTGGGATCCACAAATGTATTTAAATGCCCGAGTCCTGCTTTTAGGCACCACTGCAATCCACAGAACTCCCACTCATTACTCTCTAACCCTGTAGGTACTTAAATTTGCTCAGCGCCTCTGTTTTTGCAGTAAAAATCCCTAGATACAGATGTTTCAGCGTCTGAGCATGCACACTGCAGCCCCATTCTAGAGATCCCACCCTAAGTGATTAGCAATTGTATCTAATTACTATAATTGTATTGGCTACAGACAAGCTCAAGACAATAACTCAGGTAATTTTTAATTGGAGTCACTGTGATAGCCTATATAGTTCAACCTCCCCTCCTCTACAGGCAATTGACATTCAACAAGTCTATTGGTTGTAATGACTCAGTCGAGTTAGACTGGACATGTGTATCAAAAGTTCTCGTTGGTAGATTAAGACTCAGCTTCTATGGCTGCAAACTAGCTTGGGTGTCAGTGCTTGAAATAATAACTACTGTGCCCTCTAGTGATAGCGCAAAGGGAACTACAACCACCAAAGAGCATTAATCATAATTGTGGTTACTGCATCATATCACTACAGGGCAGAGCTAAGGTTGTTTGGGTGTCTTAACTGTCTATTTCTTATCTTAGCACATTTGGGTTTCTTTTAAGTTTAACCTTAATTGTGAATAATGCTAAGATTTATAATGCTTGGTTTTGGGATAATTACAGCATCTCTGCAATGTTATTTACCCTTAACTAATAGATACATTCTCAACCTTGATTCTATTTTAACATAGTTTTTTGTCTGTGAATGATATAGGAGATCTCAAACTGCTTCATTTTGCAGACCACTTTGTGAAAAACCCAGCTTCCCTCCCACCACCTGTCCCCCACTGTTTCTTTCTCAAAATATTTCAGTGTGCTGGCCACCAGGAAGGACCCTTCAGGATACAGCTTGACCATTTAGAGTCAAATGCTGGTCCTGTTGAAGTCACTGGTAAAAGTCCCAGCAGCCTCAATAGGACCAGCATTTGGCCCTTAGTGGAGGGATGTCCAACAAAGCACCAACAAGTGATGTAGTGACGGCTTCTAAGGAACTCAAGAACAGTATCAGCTACATTTACTGTTAGTAAAAATAGATACCCAGGACTAGAATACTTGCTGATGCATGCATTTTCCCTGTTGAACAGAAATTTCTTGTTGGTTCAATTCAAGCAGTAAAAACCGGCAGTTACAGAGAGAGGATGACAAATGTTCAAACTGAGAGCTAAATATGATCCCTTTAAGAATCTTGAAATGATTATATTTGGCCCTCTGGCTGCACTTTGGGTGTTCCTGGTTTAGGGCCCATTTACATGGTAGATATTACCACTTTTAATCACTGCTAAACACGTGGTATTACCCTGACCATGTTATAACACATTTTGATCTTGCCTGTGTTGATAAGACCAAAACAAGTTATAATCAGTTATAACCCTGCCCTTAGTCTGATCTCCCATCATGACAGGTGCTGGTATTCCTCTGTGAACTGCTGCAATCAACTTTATCTCCATCCCTCAGCAGCATCAGAAAAGTCCTTCTAAAGACACTGCAGGCCATAACTCCTTCCCAACCCTCCTAACTGCCTCATACACACACGTAATAAGAGGACAGAAAGCTTCAGAGCCTTGCATGAGAGAGCCCTCAGGACAGAACAGCAGTTGGCCAGTATCACCTTTTGAGTTCTCTCAGAAAAAAGGAACTTGAAACCAGTGGGGGAATGCTGGCAGCATTACTGTACCTGATGCGGGGAGAGGTGCTGGATTATTTTCCTGAACCCAGGGGAGACACATTGTAATGAGAAGGGAAGCTTGTGCTGTCATGACCTCCGCTGTTGGGTTTGCCACCTTTTTGGTGTTTGCATTCCCAAACATAGTTGTTCTGGGATGATTATGTTCAGTGATGAGCTGCCAAAATCTTAACAACGGGTTCCTTCCTCACCCCATGAGGGGGTCGTTGCCCACCCCCACCCCCCGGGACTCCTGCCCCATCTGACCCCCCCACATTCCTTGATGCCCCCCCAGGACGCCTGCCCCATCCACCCCTCTCCCCTGTCCCCTGACTGCCCCCAGAACCGGGCAGGAGGGTCTCGTGGGCCATCGTAGTGGGTGCCCACCCTACCTCTAAGAGCCAGAGGCACCTGCCGGGGGACAAGGTGGGGAGTCCTGGTGGTGCTTACCTGCGGCAGCTCCCAGGAAGCATCCGGCAGGTCCCTCTGGCTCATAGGGGCGGGGGAGCATAACTGGGGGGGAGCAGGGGGATCAGCTGCTCCCCCCACTGATCACATCAAAAGTGGCGCCTTAGGTGCTGATTCCATGGGTGCTATGGGGCTGGAGCACCCACGGGGAAAATTTGGTGGGTGCAGAGCACCCACCGGCAGCTCCCCGCCCTGCGCCTGGCCCCAGCTCACCTCACCTCCACTCCGCCTCTGCCCCTGAATGCACTGCCCCGCTCTGCTTCTCCATGCCCTCCCCCCCACAGCTTCCCACGAATCAGCTGTTCAGCGGGAAGCCTGGGAGGGCTGAGAAGCAGGCGGCGGTTTCCTGCTCAGGCTGAGGGTGGCGGAGGTGAGCTGGGGCGGGGAGCGGTTCCCCTTTGCGCCCCCTGGGTTAGCTGCTGTGGCACGGGTGGCCCTTCTCGCGCCCCCCTCCGTGCCCCAGTTCACCTCCACCTCCCTGGGCCTGAGTGCGAAGCTGCGGCCTGGTTCTCAGCCTGCCTCAGCTTCCCGCGCGAACAGCTGATTTGCAGGAAGCCGGGGGTGGGGCAGAGAAGCAGAGACGGGCGCGTTCAGGGGAGGAGGCGGAGCGGAGGTGAGCTGGGGCTGGGGCGGGGAGCTGCCGCACCATAGAGCACCCATGGAGTTGGCGCCTAAGGTGCCACTTTTGGCCAGTTAAATTTAGAAGCCCTTTTAGATCTGGTTGTCCCTCGCGGAACAACCGGTTCTAAAAGGGCTTCTAACTTTAACAACCAGCTCCAGCTCACCACTGATTACGTTGTAACAGCACAACATAACAAATCAATGAGATGATGATGTAAAATTTCTCATACAATAGAGGGAACACACTGGTGAAATCCACTAAGCCTGTTGAGTGCTGCAACAGTGAAACTGGCTGATTCCACAGTTCAGGATGATAATGAAATTAGTTGATCCCACCATGAAATTGGCTAGAGGTAGAATCAAGCCAAACCTAGACAGCCAGAGTGATGAAATTGACTATCACCATATATTTAGTTAGGTATTATTGTTTTATTCTTCTTCTGTGTTTGTACAGCACCTGGCACAATGGGGTCCTGGTCCATGAGTGGGTGCTATGGTAATACACATAACAACAACATAGTAACTGACCAATCATAGGGGCTTCTTGGTAGAATAGATGGATCCCAGACTTATGCCATTAAAATTGGTAGAACTGGTAAGGGTCGTAATGAGGAAATTGGCTAATTCTAAACAGGGCTTTGTCAGTAGATTTACCTGAAGGGGTAAAGAGATGAGCAACAAAAATTATTAGATGTACGGAAAGACTTCCATATGAAGAGAGACTGAAAAGACTGAACTGTTTAGAGAAGAGATGAATAAGGGGGCATATGACAAAAGGTATACACACTAACGAAGGGCATAAAGAAGGTAAATGAAGTGCTTCTATTAAACTTTTCTCTAAACAAGAATAAGGGGTTATTCAATAAAACTACGCTTTTAGGATTAGAGTTTTATTGGTAAATGTTGGTAAACACTGATTTCACTGTACACACATAAAATTATGAAAAAATATTCTTATCGATGATAGAAATTTACAGTTAGGCAAAATAAGAAAAATCCTGCTTGAGAACTTAGTAGAGTCCGACCTTCATGTGTATAAAACATGTTTTAATGTCAATGTTATCAGAGCTCATTTAAAGATATTTACTTTCTACATTTTGCCATATGATGTTGACCATTTGTTTTAAGAGTTTATAAAACTTTTAACTTTTTGAATCTCAGCATTTACTGTCATTAATTATTGTCTGCCCCTTCCATGATTTCCTACAACTGTGAAAATGTAAATAGATAAAAATAAAAAAGCTTAAAACCAATAATTCTTCACAACTACACAACACAAAAAATTAATCTAAAAATATGCTTTAAATGTGCTTAAAAATAAACATTGATATTATCTGTCAAAATTAAAATAAAAATCAGATTCTGCCAAGCCTAGAGAGAAAGAATACATTTAAAACTGGCAAAAAGACGACCTTTTCAGGTTTAAAAATTTGTATTAAGATGATGTTTAAAAAAAAAAGTAAACAGTGCAGAGTTTAAGCTTAGAAGTGTCTGGTTATCAGGGAATAAGGTACAGATTATGAAGGGGTGCGAAATTCAGTTTAAGATTGGATGGCATAAGGAATACATAATCTGCAATATCCCTGATTGGGGGTAAAAGCTTAAAGGGTCAAAGTACAGACATTGAGATATGAAGGTATGTTGTTCATATAATGGCTATGTTCAGATGTGGAGTATAATAAGGGGATACGATGATGAGAATGGATTGACCCTCATTTGGTGAGATTTAATGTTTAGTGAGTTTATGGTTCCAGTTCATATGGTCCAACGAACAAAGTCTCTCAGTCCCTTTCTCATAGTCGATGCATGACGTCGCTCTGGCTCACATCTCCTGGTACTGTCAGTGGCCAGTGATATGTGCGGTGTAGATGTCGCTGGGCCATCATATGGTGTCAGAGACCATGAGGCGCCACATGAGCAGGGCATAGCGTCGACCAATCCTGCAGGTCTGCAGCACATGCTCGTTGCAGGGGTCCCAGGCGCCAAGGACTCTGACAATCAGGGCATCCATCTGCACCTCGTAGCCCTTCGCTCTCAGGCTGTCGGCCAGGGGAGTGTCACACAATGCACGATTAACCTGTGGAACTCACTGTCACTGGGCAACACTGAGCTAATGTGTTTCACAGAATTCAAAAAAAGACCAGAGGTAATGAGACCATCAGTGGTTATAGTGGAGAGAATACTTTTCTTTTAGAAGGCTGCTAAACTAAACCCATCACTAAGTGGCAGAGGTTAGGAAGAGACTTCCCTTCGTGCCCAGCACAGGGTTTCTGTGCCGTCCCCTGGGCGACTGGTACTTGGCCCAGTCAGACGCAGGGCCCGAGCCTGGGGCGCCGCAGCCCGAACCTCCCCAGCCATGCCTGTGGCCCCGCCTGGGGAGCTGGAGGGATGGGCCGGGGACCCCCAGTGGCTGTCACACGCCCTAGGGTCCAGGCATGGCGCTCCAAGCCCCCACCTCCGGCCCCACAAGGCAGCAAAAGAGCCACCCAGCGGCCGGCCAGCCAAAGGACCAATCCTCACTGGAAGAGAGTCGCTTCTGCTCTGGCCAATTGCAACAGACCTGGAGGAAGGGGAAGTTTGTGATTGGCTGCAGTATTGGGACCTTTCCCCAATAGCAAGATCACTTTCGATATCTCCTCCTTAAAGGGGCAGGGCAGCGTCTTCCATTTGTCAGAAGGTTTGATAGGCAGTTGAGGGAGCCCACACGAGTGTGATGGGCTGAGCTCGCTCTGCGCAGATGCGGAACCTCATCTTTGTGGTGCCTGCTGCCCGCCCGGACCCTGTTTAGTAGCGTTCCCATTGGCTCTGCGCGCTGCCGAAGCGGGCCCCCTCCCCCCCCCCCCACCGGTCGGAGCGTCGCGGCCATGGGGGCCCAGGCGATGCTCAAGACCCTGCTTTACACCGTCAACTCCCTGCTGCAGCGGCGCAGATACCGCGCGGCGCTGGCCGTGCTCAAGGGCTTCCGGAACGGAGCGGTGTAAGCGGGGTCACCCTTGTACCTACTGCCGTCCCCTGGTGCGGGGCCCAACGCCTCTCCCCCGGGCTGTGCCTGTGTGTGTGTGTGTGGGGGGGGCTTTCCCCTCCAGGCCCTGCTCCCCTCCCCCGGGCTGTGCCTGTGTGTGTGTGTGGGGGGGGGGGCTCTCCCCTCCAGGCCCTGCTCCCCTCCCCCGGGCTGTGCCTGTGTGTGTGTGTGTGGGGGGGGCTCTCCCCTCCAGGCCCTGCTCCCCTCCCCCGGGCTGTCCCTGTGTGTGTGTGGGGGGGGGCTCTCCCCTCCAGGCCCTGCTCCCCTCCCCTGGGCTGTGCCTGTGTGTGTGTGTGTGGGGGGGCTCTCTCCTCCAGGCCCTGCTCCCCTGCCCCGGGCTGTGTGTGGGGGGGGGACGACAGACTCTCGCCTCCAGGCCCTGCTCCCCTCCCCCAGGCTGTGCCTGTGTGTGGGGGGGGGGAGGGGGACGACGACGGACTCTCCCCTCCAGGCCCTGCTCCCCTCCCCCACGCTGTGCCTGTGTGTGGGGGGGGGGACGACGCGGACTCTCCCCTCCCCCAGGCTGTGCCTGTGGGGGGTCCTTCTTTTCTCCAGGCCCTCCCCCCCGGGCTGTGCCTGTGGGGGGCTCTCCTCTCCAGGCTTTGCTAACCCGTGCCCGGCTGTGCCTGGTGGGGAGGAGGCTCTCCTCCAGGCCCTCCTCGACTGTCTTCTCAGGCCGCGTGCGCGCGCACACACACGCTGTGCTTGTGAGGTGGGAGGGGGTTTTCTCCCTAGGCCCATACCCAGGGTGCCCTAGGATTGTCCCTTGCCCCAACAAAGTCCGCTGCGGTACAGGCGACCTCCCTTGGAGGAAGCATGCATTTCAGGGAGCAGCTTCTGTAACTTAATTTGAGGAGCTCTTTACAGCTTATTCCAGCAGTGCTTCAAGAAAGGTGGATTACAAAGGGTCACAGACCTAGCAAAAAATAAAATAAAGTCAAGCTGTCCTTGTGGGGTGCACTTTAAGCACAGTCCTATCAAAATTGCTGCTCCCAGGTTATGATAGACCCACCCACACATTTTTTGGATAATTAAGAACTGTATTCTGATATGTTAAAAGAAAAGGAGAACTTGCGGCACCTTAGAGACTAACACATTTATTTGAGCATAAGCTCTCTAAGGTGCCACAAGTACTCCTTTTTCTTTTTGCGAATACAGATTAACAGTAGGGCAATACAATACAGTAGGGCAATTCTTTTTGCCCCTTGGAAGAGCATTTATAATCTTTGTTTGTTTCTTAGCTGATACCTTTCAGAGGAGTTCTAGTTGCATTCACTTGAGCTGTGAATAAAGACCATACGTTGTACAGATGTTTAAAAAATACTCCAAAGAAGGGCTTAATTTCTAAAAGCAGGGCCATACCTGCTTCTGTTGACTTCAGTGGAAGCAGAATTAGGCCTTTTATCTTTATTTAGGGAAGAAAACATATACTTTGGTCTTGTTGGCATGGTGCTGGCAAAATGCACCCAAAGGCTGTGATTTGTGAAGTGCACTAATGTGTTGTGCTCTAAGGGCCCTGTGTGACCCTGCTGGTGCACTCTAAAAAGTACTTCGGTTGCTTTAATGACCTGTTGGTGCACTTTACAAATCACACCATCCTGGTGTGTTTTGCCGGCCCATGTAGGCAAGCCCCAGTTGCCAGCTCCCACTTGTCTGTAGTAACTGAGCGGGTGGGGGAGTCATGGTCAGGTAGCCAGAGATTCAGTCCAAACTTGTCAGAGTATGGCAAGCTAGTTATTAAAGCAGTGAAGAGGAGGTGGGTGTGGGGGAGATTTAAAAGTATATATTCTAACATACTGTTTTTAATTTTCTCCCTTTAAGTTACTGATACTTTCCCTGTTTTAAGTCTATCTTAATAAAAAACAATGTTTTCAAACATGAATGCCTAAAGTTAGGCAATTAAAACCATATTAAAGCACCTGACTTTCTGAGGTGTTGAGCACTCATAGCTCCCATAGGTTTCAGAAGGCGCTCTGGGTGATCAGCGTCTCTGAAAATCAGGCTACATGTTCAGGTAGTTAATTTTAGGCTGCAGAGTTTAAAATCTTTGTCCACACCCCATATGCAGACACTTTGGAGGATTTTTTAATCTGGGGGAAATAAATTCAAATTAAGGGGGAAAATAGTGCAGTCCTAGGAACTGTAAGAAACTGGAGAGAGGACTGAAAGAAGTTTATTTCGTGACTCATGTTTTTGCTACAATAATTAAAATCGTTCAGATCTTAGACCATAAAGCCCAACTCCATCATCTGCCAAGATTTAAACTTGGAGCTCGAGAATAATAGTAGGAGAAGAAAAATGAGATGAGTTCTGCGGCCTGATGAATGTTTTCTCTCTGCAGGTTTGAGGTTTAGTATTCCAAAATCAACAAGCAGGGAGCTGTGTAGGATTGTGAAATGAAGTTACATTTTGGTTAAAACATGGACGTGTAGAAGGCCCATTGATCCACTTTTGAATTGCATCATTTGGAATAGGATAAACTGAGTACTTAGCTGTATAGCTCTGAGCACTTAATAAAGATAGCTAGCACTATGAATGATGAACAGAGCCCTGAAAATCCACGGATATCCGCTTTATATCTGCAGATATTCGTGGACCATTTTTGCAGATCGCTGATGGATGTGGATCCAAAGTTTACATCTAAAGCCCTGCAGATATCCGTGGATCATTTTTGCAGATCGGATACAAATTTTGTATCTGTGCAGGGCTCTATTGATGCATTCATGGCCTATTTTTTTTTGTAAAGGCGCTAATGCCCTTTCAAGTGTTCAGAGCTAGCATTTCTTTCTTTATTTACTTCAGCTGAGGTTGTTTGGTTTTATTCCCCTTTGGAATGTGTTAGGTTTAATTGCCTTCATTATTTTTAAGTTACAGTCTCTTAGCCTATGGCTATTTGGCTGTAAATACCGTATAAATAAAAAATAAAGCTACCAACCCATTGAATGAATTATCAGGCTCTGTATTGAAATTGACTTAAGCTGATCAACCAATGACTTGTGGTTTATTTCCACTATAATATAAGGATTAAAAGATCAATAGTTGGCTTACAGTAATAAAAAGCCCTCTGAAAACATTGTGTGTATGCATGTAATAATTTTTCTCTTGCAGCTATGGAGCAAAGATCCGTGCCCCCCATGCTCTGGTGATGACCTTTCTCTTCAAGAGTGGAAGGTACAGACATTAGCTCTTCCTTTCTGGCATTCTCTGTAAGGATGAGAGCATGCTACAGTCATCCATTTTTAAAAGTGAACTCTTTGAAAACACCAGACCTGTTCAGATCAAATACTTGTTTTCATAACTAAATGGGAAAATCTCACAATGTGACTTTTTAAAAATGCAAATGACAAGCAGAATGCAGCCTGTTGTTTCAGAGATTCAGGAAGCTGATATCTCACCTCTGAGGTAAGGCCTTGGTTATACAGTATTGGGGATTTTCCCCAGAGGGCCAGCCACCAGTACAACTAGGGCAGACAAGGAGAACTGCCGTTAGTCCCAGTGGGACTTACCTTGTTTCAAGCAGGGTTAAACTGCACCAGTGCAAATTGTGTAGACAAGGAAAGCCCCCGGGCGGTTTTGCTGATGCAGCTGCTCCAGTGGCTGGCTGTCAATTTCTGGAACGATGATAAATCATCAGTGTACACACAGACCTCGACTGGATTCTGATCAGTGACCTAGCAGTGAAATGAGCCATCCTCACAGCTTTGTTTTTGTTGAGCCCATTCAGAAAAGAAAAGTATTACAGTAGTGTCTATAGCCTAACCAAGAATAGGCCCCATTGTGCCAGGTGCTCTACGCAGAGAGGTAGAATGTTCTTGACCCAAAAACCTTAGTCTAAGTAGACAAGGTACCAGCAGAGTGAACAGTGTGATGGCCACGTTATTGCTTTACTAACGTTTGTTTGTTCCTTTGCTCAGTTTAAGAGAGAAACTGAAAGCGATTGCTCAGGCCACGTACACTCATTCCCGAAACCTGGCGTATTTTGTGTTCACTTACAAGGGGCTGATGGCGCTGCAATCCCGACTACAGGGAAAGAACTTTCAGTTGCACTCCTTCGTAGCAGCCTGTGTTGGAGGCTGGTTAGTGTTTGGTGAAAACAATCATATCAACAGCCAGGTAAACAAATGTATTTGTGGAGTTTTATCTTTCTGACCTTGCCCAAAAAACATGTTGTGTACCAGCTGGTTAGACTAGGATTTAAAAAACAAAAAAGGACTGATGCTGTAAGTGATGCTCTAATGTGATATGGCCACCTTTCATATTTAGCTTGTTTACTGTCAAAGCCTAGAGGAAAATAGTTTACATCAGTGGGTAGTGCACACAGCATTGGGAGCCTTGTGACCTGCCTTGTATTTCCAGTTCTGCCACTGACTCGCGGGATAGCCTTGGGAAAGCCACGCCGGCCTGTTCCACGCATAGACTTGCACTGGTTTAACTGAAGTTGTGATTTGAAACTGATATAGTTGAACTGCCACAGAACTCTCTTTGGACACACTTAATTTGATTTAAACCTGGCTTATATTTGTTTAACTGACGTAGTAAAATGTACAGTTTCAGGTTATACCAATATAAATGGTATGAAACTGATATAAGTGTGCCCATGCAGTTTATCTAAATTGGATTTTAAAATGCAGATGCAGAGCCAATTGACTGAGCTCTTGGGAAGTTGATTTCACTCCACCTTGTGAAGTGTATTAGCAACGCAGCATCTACTGCTAATACAACTGATCTTCCAAGTGATAGCATGTGGTACCAGATGAAACCTATTGCTCAGCAGAACTAGACTGCCAATGAACAAAGCAGGACAGTAATCATGTTAGGAGGATACAAACACACACTACAATGTTGAAGGCAATTATATAGTAAACTATGGTCAGATATTAACTTTTTCTATGTCTTTAATTTCCAAGTTGCTTGATTTGGTCAGATTTGCTAGCCATGTTACTAGGCTAATATTCCTTGGGTTTTCTCTTTATGTAGATAAACATGTACCTGCTGTCTCGTATTCTGTTTGGCTTGTCCCGACTGGCAGTGGAGAAGGGTTATATCCCAGAACCCAAGCAGGACCCTTTCCCGATCTTTGCTGCTGTGACTTGGGGGATTGTTCTGTGGCTCTTTGAATATCATCGGCACACTCTCCAACCCTCTCTGCAATCTTCCATGACTTACCTGTATGACGACAGTAACGTATGGCACGACATTTCTGACTTCCTTATTTATAACAAAAGCAACGCTCAAAAGTAATTTGCTAATCCCCAGCGATCTTTGAATAATGGCACATTCCAGCAACAACGGGGAAAGGATTTTCTGCTGCCCTTGATTGACGCACTTTTTATTAGGATCTGTCCAACAAACTTCCCTCTTGTGTCTTGGCCAAAATGTTGTGAATAACCTAATGATCTTTTCTTGGCTCTCTATTGGCCACATCGGGACTCCACAGAAACCTGTCCCAGTGCCACAACAAGAGCAAAATGTTCCTGGATTAATTTGATTTCAAAAATTCTTTTCTACAAGAGACATTATGTTCCCCACATTGTAATAGTTAATTACTTTTAAAGAATGCACTGATTTTAAACCTTGACGGCTCGAAAGTAAACTGTGACTATAGTTTATATGATACTGAAACAAAATATGCAGTAGGGGACTAATGGAATGCTCACGTGCTAGAAATGCCTCTCATGACCACTGTGTTAGCAGTGGAAGGAATGCAGTGATTTCCAGCCATATCTCTCTATATGTTGGGTCTTTTCTGAGCTGATATATTTATCTGTCATCTGCTGTGTCATGTCAGAAGAAGGTCCTGATTTCTGTGAAGCATTGGAAATCCAGACTAAACAAGCTGTGTTTCTTCAGTGAGTTTTCTGTGCAGTTTGCCCCCATGTAGATAATAGGATGTTTGCATTTAAAAGCATTTGGCTTCTTTGGGACAGACATGGTACCTCGTGCTTTGAATCACCATTTATGCTCAGTCTTTGTCATTCCTTTGGATTATCTAGTGCAGGATGTTTCACTAATTATTCCCCCTATTTAATTACAGCACCTTTTTATTTCTGTGCCTGGACTATGAATTCCATACAGTAGAGAGAACTAACCAAATCCATTGTAAGAAGATTTTACAAGCGAGGGATTAAAAAGAGGTTGAGCCCATGGTGTTACTTTTCCCTTCTGTCCCCTGGAAGGAGGATATATCTGTGTAAATTGAAGCTATCTTTGGATCTTAGCCAAAAGGTTAATATTTTACACTGGACCTAATCAAGACCACTCCTTTAATTGTTCAAACTACTAGATCATATACTGAATACTTGAGTTGGACCAGTGATCAGTATTTCATATGATTCTTGGTTTGCAAGAATTAGTGACTAGTTCTGTTATTTTTCTATATAAAATCTATCACTCAATTAAAAAATCACAAAGTTTCATGTTTTTTTTTTTTAAATTTCTCAAATTACAGGCAAATTCTTGCTTCTTTAAAATCACTGTCTTCATCTACATAGTTGGCTGATATCTTTGCATTGCTTATGTTTTGAATGCTGCTCTTTAATTGGAATTAAAGTGTCTTTGATAATGTTCAAAGTTCTCAGTGTAGAAAAAAAGATTGCGTCTTTTGCTGACTCATTGTGTGGTGATATTTTTGACAAGATTTCAGAAAATCTCTTCCAAATCTATGACCTGACAGCTATGGTATAATTGACCAAAATCTTCAGAAAAAAATTCTCAGGTTTATAAATTACCATTGGGTTGCCTCATTAATTACATACACTTGTAGAACAAGACACACAGACCGCCACCTACGTGAGCTGTGTCATTAGAAGTCGATAACTTCTTGATTGTGTAAGACACTAACTTCTCAGTGTAAAAGCCATGCTTATTTCCCCTAAAAAACATGAACTAAAATTTCTGTTGGTGATAATTATATCAGATCTGAAGCTCTATAGTTACCTGCCAAACACTTGTAATTGCGTGTTCAGCTGTTCAGGGAACTGCTTATTGCTGTTCACCTGGTCATTTTTATGCTCTGGCATTATCATCTCCATCTCTTTCATGACTGTATAACCAAACTCCTGTCAGTTAGAGTTCTAGCATCATCTCAGCAGTACCTGCAAAAATCCCTTCTCTCTAGGAATCGAGTGCTAGCTTCACTTTCATGGTAAATCAATCTGAGACTCAAACCATCTGCAGCTCTGATTCACAGAGCCAGCTGCTGCCATCAGAAGCCAAACTGGAATTTCACCACAGTAGCAAGTTCTACATATCAGTGGCCATTAGCTGTGCTTTTTAAAGATGGTTGTTTTCCTGCTCTGTGTGGATAGGACATTAGACTGCAAGTTACTCCCTTTTCCAGGGAAGTAATTGGAACAATTCTTCATTGGTACCAGCACACATCACTCTTACTAAAACCAGATAGATGGCGATGAAGCCCTTATGCCCCTGAAGTGACAGAACAATACCAGTGTGTAATAGGGAAGTGAACTAGAAGTAATTTCTGTCTGTTGCAGACTTCTGAATACATACATTACATTCATCTCTCTCCCCCTCCCCCACTGTATTGTCTGGGGAATTCAGTCTTCTGTTTCTGTTCTTCCTTTTATTAGCATTAAAACCAAACAGAAATAAGGAGATAGTTGTGAAACCACCTGCAAAACAGCCAGCCCCCAAGAATGAGAAAGGGAGACACTGTTTTTCCAGTCCTGGTCTCTGTAAATCAAAACAGACATGAACACAATTCACGTTTATCACAACCCGAAGTTGGATTGTTGCTTCTAACCAGGGGGAAAAATTCTGAGAGGAACTTAACACCACCTCACTCGCCCCGACGTCAGGGAAGGTTCAGCACTGTGTGGGATGAGACCTTGGCTTGCCAGGACTCCCTTATAAACAAAGCTGTGTAGTAGCAGGTCGGTGTACCTCTGGGATATCAGTGGGCAGAACAAAGAGACAGAAGCCAGAGGACATTTTAAATATGATACTTGCCCACTTTTCAAAGTTGGCTCAAATCTTCTTCCCCAACTTGATTCAAACTGTGAAGGAAACTAAACATCTGAACCATTTAAATGCTCAGGAAAGCCAAATATCCTAACATTACATGATTTAACAATGTTTTCACAGACCAAGCTTTCTGTGAAGAATGCTTCCATCGACCTAGTTACTGTTGCGGAGAGAGGTAGTGTTCCTACATCGATGGGGGAAAAAACCCTTCCACATTAGTTTAGGCTGTGTCTACACTATGACGTTATACCGGAATAATTACAGTCCTGGGGTTGTGCCAGTATAGCCCCATAGTGTAGACATGGCCTTAATATTGCAGAGGAATGTCTTCAGGGGTTGTATATGCAAGTAGGGGAGCAATCTAAATGGATTCAGGATATATTGATACCTTGACAACTTATCTGGTCCTTGGATAGTACAGTACCTAGGGCAGAAGGGCATTTCTGAAGGGGAAGATCTATGCTTGTCAGTTGTCACTTTAGAGCTTGCCACTTTAGAGGCAGGAGAGAATTCTGAGAAGTGCTTACAAACATTGCAATTGTTGTAACATGCTGTGTGCATAGCATGTTGATCTACTAACCAGCATATCTATCCAAATACTAAATATATACATAGAGGGCCGGATCTACTGAAATGGCCAAAGCGCACAGGTCAGAGGTTGGTGTGGAAAGGAGGCCTGATCGTAGTGCTGTATGACTTTCTATCCCCTAGCCCTCTGTGTTAGAGCAGACCTCAAACTGCTCTAACAAACTTGAGCCTTGTTACAGTGTCCACAAGAGACCAAAAACCGAGCCCAGAATCATCAGCCATATTCCCTTTTCTCCAGCCACAGCCCTCCATCAACACTACACTGCCTCAGAATCATCCCTACGCTCAAGTGATCCTTTTGGGCCAAGTAAGCCACCCTTGTGGGAGGCTTATGCTGGCAATGCAGACAAAGAAGCCCCCTCAGTCCTGAGGATTTGGCTCATTGTTTGTGGACTTAAGCCCACATACTGTCAGCTCCCTTAGTGGAAATTCCCTCCTATTAGAAGAAATGTCTGTTCTCCAAACCCATTTGTACTGACTCAATGCAAATGTGATCTCTTAGGAAACAGTTTACTGATTGATATTATTTGCCATCTGAAAAACTCTTTTCCGGGGTCAAGCTGACCTTGATGTCAGTGGAGTCTGTGCTATTTCTAATATTGACTTTGAAATACAGCCGGCAGGAGAAAGCAGAACTTGCTGTGAATTTTCAGTACGCACAATTATGTGGGTTTTATAATTAAAATGAGTGTTCTGTAGCTTGAGGGGCTTTTGCTGTCAATTTTCTACATTTGTATGGCCGACTTGTAACATGGGCAAAGGGAGGTCTCTAAGTGCAAGAGATGCTATAACTAGAGAATTGTTTCTATGCTTTTCAGTCTAGCTGTGTGTATTTTTATTTACAATTACTGCATGGGAAACTGTCTCATACTGAAACCTTAGCTAATTTTTTGGTAATATAGAATGCATTAAACACATAATCTCAGCCATTTATTGTAATTAGACTGGTTTAGTGGTAAGGGGGAAGTCTTGCTTGCTTGTAAAACAACACCATTGCGGTAAAGAAAGAGATGGCAGCTAGTGGACGTATCTGCCTCCACAGCCATAAAACATCTTCTCCATCCTACGGACAATGTGTCAGTCCTATGCAGATATCCCGTTTGCCTCTTTTGAGCACGGTTTCTGTATAATGCATCTTTGGATAGTATAATGTTTTGCACTCTTTAATAAATAAATGATTGTCCATCTGTTTTAAATTCTTGTGTTCAGTGATTGAAGTTTAATTACTGAGTATCCTTAATGCCATGTAAAGAGATACTGTGCGAAAAAAGTGTAATCCTGGAGCCATTTGTGTTGCACATTACCCAGTCCTGTAGTCAGTGCCAATTAGACGACATGGTCAGAGAGGTTAGCCTCCCTGACTCATAACAATGGTATTGTTGGCTGGCTGGGGGAGGACATTGGCTGCAGAGATGAGCTGGGGTTAAAATTTACCTGTATCTTTGGTAGCATGAACCTTCTCACATTTTAGCAGCTGTGAACGCTGGCAGCAACATGCCCAACTGCTGCTGTGATTCATCTCTGCCTAACATTAGGGAAGGAGGTGGGCTCTCCTGGGCTACACATGATCAGTACAGACTGGGAAGTGTAACTGTGTCCAGTAGATCTTAGCTTTGGAAATAGTAACAAAGAGAAGCTTTGAAAGACCTGCTTTCAATCAGTCTTGTACTGCATCTTGAAGATGGCCAGGCCTGGTCTTCAGCAGGCTGCAGCCAGGAGCAATTGCCAGAGATCAGCTGTGGCCTAAGTCAGCCCTGGCCGTGGAGTGATCCATTCACCTAAAATTGCCACAGAAGCACATAGAGGGAGGAGTGGGTCTCTCAGTCTTGGTCCCTTCCTGGAGTGCTATACCCGGTCCCTGCACAAATATTTCCCCTTGGCAACGGCAGATGTATGGAGGTAGCATGGTCCAGTAGGTAAGGCACCAGACTGGAGACTTGGATTCTGTTCCTGCCACTGACCTGCGGTGTGATCTTGAGCATGTGACTCATTTTCTCCAGAGGTAAGATAGCGATCTTGGTGCCTATTTCAACTTGAGATCTACAGTGGAGAAGTGTTGTTTAGATGCCAACTATCTCAGCAACTGCAGCTGTTAGTTAGCAGGACGCTAATTGACTTAAAAAAGTGATGCTTACTAGTAAACTAAAGCCCTGATTTCAGAAGGAGGGAAGGCAAAGAGGTGTGGGTGCATAGCACCTCTAAGGATAAGACCCAGACTTGTTTGCTACTGTAACAGTGCCACTTCATAAAGTGGGTTCAAGATAAAGGATTTTTACAATTTGGGCTGTTTCTAATCCTATTTCAATGTGATCTTCTTTCCCTTCTCAGGTTAAAACACCAAAGGCTGTTACCAACCTGATCCTGAAGCTTTGATTAGGTGATATTCTGTTTTGCTATGGCAGGCTGTCCAGCTGATAGGATAGAGATAGTGGATATTGTTTTAGGGCTTGTCTACATTTGAAACGCTACAGTGGCACAGCTGCTGCACTTCAGTGTAGACACAACCCACGCCAATGGGAGGGGTTTTCCCATTGGCACAGGTAATCCACCTCCCCAAGAGGCAGTAGCTAGGTTGACAGAAGAATTCTTCCATCAGCCTAGCACTGTCTGTAGGGAGAGTTAGGATGGCATAGCTACATCTCTCGGCTATGGATTTTTCATCCATCCCTGAGCTATGCTGATGTAAGTTCCCAGTATAGGCCAGCCCTAAGGCCTGGTCTACACTAGGAAATTAGGTCAATATAACTGCATTGCCCGGGGGGGTGAAAAATCCACAACCGCCTTAATCCCTGGTGTAGACAGGGCTCGGTCGCCAGGAGATTTCTAGCTACGGCCTCTTGGGGAGGTGGATTACCTGTGCCAACAAGAGACCCCCCCTCCTGGGCTGCTGGAGGGGTTTGTGTAGACAAGCCCATAATGAATGAGTTCTCTAGAAATGCAGGGAAGACCATATTCTGAAAGTGAGGCTGGGCTGGGCAGAATCCACCAGCACTAGAGATGAAAGATGCTGCAATATACAGTGGGACAGGGCACAGTACAGCCATCAGTTTTACCACCTACAGAACCTGAGTGAGGGTCTGGCCCTCATTTGTCTGGAGAAAAATAGGCCTTTCTATGCGGATCCACAAAGAAGTGCAGGGAATGGGACTCTTTAAAAGTCCCACTGGAAAACAGGATCTAGAAGTGATGAGAGCTAGCATGGGGCTAGCATGGGGGTTGGCAATCATTTTCGCAGGGGGGTCACTCCACGAATTTTGGTAAATTGTCATGGGCTGCACATTTCTACTACATTAATGGAAGGGGTGTGGGGTCTGGGAGGGAGTTTGGTGTAGGAGGTGGCTCCGGGCTGGGGCAGGGGATGGGGGTGCAGGGTCTGGGAGGAAGTCTGGGTGCAGCAGGGGGTTCTGACCTGGGGCAGGGGGTTGGGGTGCGGGAGGGGGTGCGAGGTGCAGGTTCCGACCAGAAGGCGCTTACCACAGGCAGCTCCCAGCCGGCGGCGCAGCAGGGCTCAGGCAGGCTGCCTGCATGCTGTGGCCCCACGCTGCCCCCAGAAACGCCTGCAGACAGCTGCTGCTGGCACATCTCTGTGCGCCCCTTGGGGAAAAGGGGGCAGCGGGTCTCCGTGCGCTGCCCATGCATGCACGCATGCACTCTCCCCGCAGCACCCATTGGCAGGTTTCTGTGAGGATGGTCCTGGGGGTGGGGGCAGCACGTGGAGCCGCTTCCCCCCCCATGCCAGGGACACGCAGAGATGTGCCAGCAGTAGCTGGCCACTTCTGGGAGCAGCATGGGGCCATGGCAGGCAGGCAGCCTGCCTGAGCGCCCCACTGCACCATGGGACTTTTAGCAGCCTGGACTCGGAGATCGCAAGGGGGCAGAGGAGGCCAGACAGAAATGTTAGACAGGCCGGAATTTGCCCACCCCCTGGCCTAGTGCTTTCTTTGGACAAAGTGCCATACAAACCTGAATTGATCCTCATAACCACTCTAGCCTCCAGAAAAATCTCATCTGCTTCCCTAAAACAAGGGCTGCAGTTGGGGCAAAGAAGAGACACGGCTAGTCAAAGACTACCTGTTATACCAATAAAATAAAAACCAGCAGGATCTTATTAAAAGAGAAAAGGCAAAATGCCACATTTATTGTGAATACAGAAAGAATCCTAGTAAGCAGTTAGTTATAGCTATAACATTCCATTCAATTTCATATTTATTCACACATTCATTCATACACACGCACACAGAGGTTCTGCAAGGTTGTTTTCATAGTTACCAGCCTTAGAGTTGCTCATGCCAAGCCACTGGCCAGGTGGCCTGGACATGAGGAGGGAGCGGGGCCTTGTCAGATGCTCATCTGATGCTCCTGGAAGTTGGTTTGCAGAATCAGACCCCAAAGTTCTCACTTTCTAGAGTCCATTTGTATAGGAATTTCTTCCTATACCAGTCTATGGGAATTGCTTCATCATGCTGTTGCTGAATCAATCAGCAGATGGCACAGTCCTGACGGCTCTGTGCTGCCAGATGTTATCTTGTTCTTTGGTTCTCCCATCCTTGAGGCTGTTGGGTGGATTCCAGTCTGCCCTCCGGGGGTCCTCTGGTTATTTCCACTTGATGCCTTCTTCAGCTGATGGACAGTGGATTCTTAGGCTGGCACCTCCCTGATCATTCAGTTATTATCCATACCAAGCGTCCATCCACATACATCTTCTATATATTAATCACAATTGTTAACAAAGCGAGATGAATACAACAAAAGGGCAGGGAGTCTCTGGGTGCTGTTTCTGTTGTTACAGAGTATTGCTTTGAGTCTCTCTCTGTGTGAGTAGTTGTTGTTACAAAGAATTGCTCTGAGAACAGACTCCGTATTAGAATGTACTAACACAATTAGCAGCTTGCAAGTTTCACACAGAGAGGGAGAGAAACAGTACCAAAAACCAAGAGACCTCTTAATTAGTAATACCCTGGAATTTAAACTATGGGGAATCAAACTCATTTGTGATTTTAATACAGAACTTCTTTAATATGATCCAACATAATCAGGGAGTTGGTGGCAGTTGTGTGGTTAGAGCAGGGGCCTGCCTGCCTCATAGCTCCAGGCTCATTCTCTTAGAGCTCCGCAAGTTGTCCAAGAATACATGTACACTACAAAAAACCCTGTGGCCATGAGTCTCAGAGCCTGGGTCAACTGATTCTGGCTCACAAGGCTAAAACTAGCCACATAGCGGGCTGGAGCCTGAGCCCTGAAAACTGGTGATGGGGTGGCTCTCAGAGACGTGGCTCCAGCCTGAGCTGGAACATCTCCACGGCTATTTTTAACCCTGTAGCACATGCCCGAGTCAGTTGACCTAGGCACTGAGACTCACTGGGGTCTTTGCAGTGTAGATGTGCCCTAAATGACCCAGAGTGTAATATTGGTCAGCCTCTGACAATCTCCTATAAAGGGTGGTAAATACAAGTTCTGCCAGGGGAAGCAGCTGGGAAAGCAACCTCCCAAACTGATGAAGTAGTTCCAGCAAACTAGGACTGTGACAGCTCCGCACAATCCATATGATAATCCAGTTAGCCAGAGATCATGTTAACAAGCCACTGAAACCAGAACGTAGAGCAGCAACCTAAATAATAATTGTGTTTGTAGGACTTCTGTACTCCAATGCCTTTGAGACACTCCGCACAAAGAAACCCCAGCCTGGAACATAAGTGAACCTTCTTGGTTTTTTTTTTTCCCCCCCTGTATTAGTGATGTTGTGGCAAGAGCTTTGGTAAATAGCATTATAAAGCCCAGTTTAAAGGGGGCTCAGCTGGGAGCACTGAGAATAGCCTGCTAAACCAGGATTCTGTCTTTCTTCAAGGTGCACATTTGAACAATGAGGATAATTAACCATTGAAACAACTTACCTAGGAATATGATGGATTCTCCAGTTCTTGAAATAGTTAATTCAAGATTGAGTGTCTTAAAAAAATACAGTTATGCTCCATTTTGATGCCTAGTAACTGAACTTGATGCAGGCATAACTGGGTGAACTCCTCTGGCCTGTGTTATCCAGGAAGTCACAGAGATGATCATAATGGTCCCTTCTGGCTTTAAAATCTACAAACCTAACAGCCCTTGGCTGGCTGATGGTATGCAAGGTTCAAAGCTCCTGGAAACAGCTGTGGGACCCAGCCCATTAGGAGTTTTGAGTGTTAACGGGAGGTCCTGTAAGATGATGCATTTCCTGGCAGGTAGCCAGGGCAGGGATCAGAGCAGCGTAGTTTAGAAATCTGCTCTTATTGGAGATGTCTGAAATGTTGGTAACAGTACTGGGCATTTTCCCATCCCACTTAGACTCTAGGACCTTTGGCAAATCAAGTCACTTAGTGTCTCTGGTCAATATCAGCAAAGGTCCTGAGGCACCTAAACCCCAGATTGAGGTGCCACAACAATCCACAAAATCCCCACTCGGCTGCTGTCTAACCCTGCAGGCAGCTAAACTCACCCGGCGCCTACATTTGTGCTCTGTAAGTGCCCTTGGCGCTTATGTTTTGGCCTCTGAGCATGCGCATTGCCTTACTGTAGCGAACCAGAGGTCCATCTCCCATCTAAGCCCCAGTGTGATCCACAAGCCAGGGGAAGACAGGCATTCCCCTGCCTATCTTGTCTGCAGGGCCTGATCCATACCCACCAACTGAATCAAGCCCAGCTCAAAATGTGGACAGAGGAGGAGGTGGTCATGGGGTTTCCCTTATAGCTTTCAGGCTAGTGGTTAGAGTGCTGAGCTGGGACGGGGAGGCTGGTCCGATCCCCCCTCTGTCTGATGGGGAGAAAGGATTTGAACAGGGGTTTCCCACCTCTCAGGAGAGTGCTTGGACAAGTGGGCTGTGGGAGACTCTGGGCTCGGGCTTCCTCAGTCTCTCCTGTTGAAGCTATTCCACTTCAGATAAAGAATTAACTAATGGTAGGAGCAGAGCGACTGGGTCCTGGGTCTCCCACCTTCCTCCCGGCGGCACCCTAACCCCCAGGCTACAGAGTCATTCTCTCTCTCTGCACCAATGACACCAAAGTCCCTTTGTGGATCTGGGCCTCAAATTGCACACATATAAAATGGGCATAATAGCTGCTCCCTATCTTGCAGGGGTGATGGGGAAATGAATGCATTAAAGAATGAGAGGCACTCCGGTACTGGGTGATGGGGCCAGGTTAGTACCATGGATTGATTCAGTGAGCAGAGCTCTTTGGTGTGCGTCGGTTTGCATCCCTCCAGTTAAGTATCTAGAAACACAAGAGTAGCTGTATCATTTCCGATCATGCATCTAGCCCAGTGTCTGCTTCCAGTAGTGGCCAATGCCAGATGCGTCAGAGGAAAGGCAAACAAAAAACCCACAGACAAACAAAACAAAGCTCAACAACTGATAGTGCATAAAGCTAATAGTGGTGCAAAAAGGGGGTGGGAACATTCCTTCTTGGCCCTGGCCCTGATCTGCTGTGGCCCCAACAGATGAGATTTAATCGTTTTATTTTACACTGCAAAGCTACAAATGTTATGAATGTTGCAGAATCAAGGGGCAAGTTCCTCTTCTCCCCATGGTGTGGAAAGGAAGGCAAGGGAGGTTCATTTTGCCTTGATACAGACACAAAGGAGGTGCAGGGTTGGGATTAATTTCCATCCATCAAAATGGTACAAGGAAGACGGGAAAGGGGCAGGTTCATCTTCCCTCTGTGACCTTAAAGACTGAGGACAGGAATATACAATTATTCCTTCCTCCCTCCCTGTTTTCATGCCTGAGTTTGCTGCAGTTGCAGTTTGGGATTCATTCACTTGTTAGTGTGGATTTTCTTTGCAATGTTATAATTCATAAAAATCCCAGATAACTTGCCCAGCCGCCTCTCATGTACAATTATAGCCTCCTTGTGAAACGACAAGGCAGTGCGTAGTTAAAAAGACACTGCCCCCATTTTCCTGGGTCTGCCGTTCTGTCTGTCCCAGAGGTTAAGAGGCTCTGCTCACCCTGAATAAACTGCCACATGGATTTGAAAATAAACTTTTTAATTCCACTTGGCGTTTCTGAGCTTCCTGCTGCTGGATCTGCCTGGCTGGGAAAATGACATCTTTTGAGGCACTGGCAGCAACAGCTGGTGCACCAGCTGTGCCCCAAAACTGCATGTTCAGATCACTGTAAGAAAGTTACAGAGCCTCCTGCAGGAAAGGAGATGCACTCTTGCCATTCCACTTTGCCCTAGTTTTTCCCATATGAAAAAAACCATTAATTAATGTGCATACATCTCGTCTAACCGTTGCTTGTTCTTTGCCGTAGCCAAATCCTGTGCTGAGATCTGCAGAGAATTTGTCCTGTAGCATTTACATAGCTCATTGCAAACTGTAATTCAACTGCCTCACACCCCTTGAGGTAGGGAAGGGTTGCTATGCCCCCTTTATTACTGAGGAAATTGAGACAAAGGGAGGTTAAGCGACTTGTCAAAGGCCACAGAGTAAGTCACTGATATGGCTTGGATTAAGAAGTTAAGAATCCCTCTAGGACCCAGCTCTGTGCTCAGTCCACTAGACCACACCAGCTCTCCTTCTGTTGCATTATTCCCACCAAAGAAGTGCTGAGCACAGAGTCCTAAAGCATGAAGCCTGTTACGCAAGTACAGTGAAACTGCATACCAGGCTCTATTCTAGACCCAGCAGTCCAGGAATTAACTTATCTCCCGGTGAAGTCTCCTGCCTCCCACATCCCAGCCATGGAAAAGGTTGGAGTTAAAGAGGCAGGGCTCCAGCCTAAGGGCTCGGGCAGGACCGAAGGGCCAAGACCGAAGCCCTTCTTGGTAGTCAGTGAGTGGGCAAGTGGCAAGCCGCTCTGCCTGCAGCGTTAAAATACAGCTCCTAGTCCTGAAGCACATTGTGACATGGCTTAACGTGCTGTCATGCCCGACCCCTAGCTAAATTAGAACCTGTCTGAGCCTAGATTGGACTCCACCCTGGCCAGCTGATTTGTTAGGAGTCAGATTTCAAACACAGCTCCCTTCTCTGTGCAGATGGGGCACGGTTCCAGCACACAGCAGTAAGGCTGGTTTTGTTTTAACCCAACTGGCTTTTCCTGTGTTTGCATCAAAACCCTTCCTTGTTTGCAATCAGGCAGCAGGTGCACTTGACTGTTTGCTGTGTGACAGCACAGCCCTTACAAGTCTGTGAGTCCAGCTGTTTAGAAACCTGCTTACCTCTGCATTTTTCAACCCCATGTTCTTGGTCCTGAGTGGTCTTTAGTGCAGGTGTCACTTGTTAGTCTCTAAGGTGCCACAAGTCCTCCTTTTCTTTTTGCGAATACAGACTAACACGGCTGCTACTCTGAAACCTGTATTAACTAGGGCACTGCCCTCCCAAAGTGCTATCAGGGCTCTGTAATGCACTCGGACCTCCAGCAATGGACAGGCCTCTCTGCCAAGAGCCCACTTCAGTGCACTCCTAAGGTTTCCAGTACAGTCTTGCTCAGCCTGTAGTTAAGATCCCTGTCTACTAGGCAAGCTAGTTTTATGGCTTCCTTTGTCCTCCTCCTCCTGAGTTAGCCATGAACCAGTGATAGCTGATGATAGAGGCTCATTACGCTGGTGGTGGGTGGGTCCCTCTTTCAGATGAGAGAGAAGATGGGGATTTTGACCACTGATGGTCAGTAAAGATCCCATGGCGCTTTTTTCAGGCGTGGGGGTGAACCCTCCTATCTTAGTCATACTCCAATCCTGATTATTATGTTTTGTCTCCTTAAAGTCGCCTTTGCAGTCTGTTAGAGACAATATTTTTTCACTTTTCCTCCTAAATTATCATGTAGTGTGGCTGTGCACTATCAAACAGCTGCCACGTTCCCTACCAGAGGCAACTGTGTTCCCGTAGTGGTTAAAGTGAGTCTGGCCTGCATTTTATAAAACACTTTGGGATTCTTTCATGTACAAGCCTTTATATCTCTGTAAGTTATTACAATTCCAGGGAAGCTACAATTCATAAATATGCTTTCCAGTTAATTTCTTTTCTAATTTAGCCTTCTCGCTAAACAGCTTATCAGCTTCCTACACATTGGGATGCACATGGAGGGAAAGTTACTATCTATGCCATGTTTTGTGGGTGTATTACCAGAGCCCAGTGCATATTTACAGATATTAAAGGAGTCTGCTGTTATCTTTCTCCTACTCCGCCTTTTCAACTCTGGCACGTCACCTGCTGTATAATACATATTTCATAGAGGCACAAGCACAGAATAGTCAACATATCTCTGATTTTCTTACCACTTAATCCTTGGGAAAGGAGATTCCAGAGTGTGGCCTCGTGATTATGTGCTAGGCTCTGTCTCGGCCAACACCATGGATTAAGCCAGGGACTGCCAGTGCTAAAAGCTTGAGCTGAAGAGCCACACTCTGAAGTTGAATGCTATCTAAGACCCATGTTCTCTCTGAGTTGGGCACAGAGTGGAGACACAATGTTCCCTACACCCCCCCTGAATTTCCCCAACACCCTCCCCCGCCCAGTTTTGTGAACTAGTTACATGCCAATTTAGTGACTGTTTGGACATTTGAATTGAAATTGAAACATTAATACACACTTTACAAGCATATATAGTGTATGATAAAATATGTGTATCTGAAAAAGTATAATAGATTTGAAAAGTATGAACATGGACTAGCTTCCTTATACAGCTGTTGTTTTTTATGACAATGTCAGTGCATTCATGTCGGTGATGTGGGCCAACCTAATAATTTCAAATGATGATTTGTAAGCAAAGTCTAAATGAGCTCTCCCTGACAGCTAGTGATGAGCTGGGGCTGCAGGGAAAGGCTTCATGACCAGATTGTATTTACATTCACACCTAATCTACCTAGGTATCCAGCAAACAGAGCCGTGTTGCCCAGGTGATAGATTTGATAGATTTTGGCTGGGGTTGGGTTACAAATCACTTGAATGCGGGCGGGGGGGGGGGGGGGGCGGCGGGGAATGAAATGTTGTTCTTATTGTATGAGTAAAGGGCAGTAGAACTGCACTTAGCCTGTGCTGATTGAGGGCATCAAGAGAGAGAGTGGGGACCTGTCCCTCTCCACTGTTTAAAGACAGAGCGGATTAGCAAAAAGAAAAGGAGGACTTGTGGCACCTTAGAGAGCGGATTAGGCTTCATAGATAGTCTTTTGTTCTGTTAAGTGACCACTGCAGCTGAAATCACTGATAATCAGGTCTAAGTGCTTAGTCCTGCTGTGGGGACAGTGTTTCTGTGGAAGAGACGGCCCAGTCTGCACTAGCAGGGAGGTTCCCCGACTGAGAGCTCAGCTGAAATCACTGAGAGCTGTGTGGAACCTCAAGAGACCAACTCGCAGAGGTCACAGTGGCAGGTGGCAGCAGAAGGTGACTGCGCAGGGCCATTGGCAACAGAGTGGTGGAGTGAACGGCGGCACAACAAACAGCAGTGGCCAGAGCGAACAGTGAGCAGCTGGAGGAACGAGCAAGGTGCCTTCTTGCCCCCCACCTGGGAGGTGAACTCATGTGAAAGCACCTCTGAACTCTGAGTCTCCACTGACCAAGGACAATACCAGTGAGTGGGGTGCGGTGGAGGGAAAAGTGAGGGGCATGTTAAATAAACATTTGTTTGTTGGACTATATTTTAGTGACTTTGCTCCAGAATGCTAGATTTGTGACTGGGAATGGAAACTTATATAAATATGTTTCCTAGTAGGCCAAGATTTTTAAAATGCATTATTTGCCACGGTTGTTATCTCACATTATTGCTATCTTGAGAAGTCATTATGTTGGGGAGTTTCTGTACTAAACATTTTTATTATTATAATTAATTTTTACATTAAGAATGGTCATACTGGGTCAGACCAATGGTCCATATAGCCCAGTATCCTGTCTTCCGACAGTGTTCAAGGCCAGGTGCTTCAAAGGAAATGAACAGAACAGGTAATCATCAAGTGGTCCATCCCCTGTTGCTCATTCCCAGCTTCTGGCAAACAGGCTAAGGACACTCAGAACATGGTGTTGCATCCCTCCCCATTCTGGCTAATAGCCACTGATGGACCTATTCTCCAGGGATTTACCTAGTTCTTTTTTTTAATCCTGTTATAGTTTTGGTCTTCACAGCATCTCCTGGCAAAGAGTTCCATGGGTTGACTTTATGTTGTGTGAAGAAGTATTTCCTTTTGTTTTTTTAAAACCTGCTGCCTATTAATTTCATTGGGTAACTGCTAGTTCTTGTGTTATGTGAAGGATTAAATAACATTTCCTTATTCACTTTCTTCACAGCAGTCAAGATTTTATAGACCTTTATCATATCCTGCCTTAGTCGTCTCTTTTCTAAGCTGAAAATTCCCCGTCATTTTAATCTCTCCTCCTGTTTCATATCCCTAATCATTTTAGTTGCCCATCTCTGTACCTTTTCCAATTCCAATATATCTTTTTTGGGGATGGGGTGACCAGATCTGCACCCAGTATTCAAGGTGTGCATGTACCATGGATTTATATAGAGGCAATATGATATTTTCTGTCTTATTATCTATCCCTGTCTTAATGATTTCCAACATTCTGTTTGCTTTTTTGACTACCGCTACAAATTGAGCAGATGTTTTCAGAGAACTATCCACAATCACTCCAAGATCTCTTTCTTGAGTGTTAAAAGCTCCATCATTTTGTATGTATAGTTGAGATTGTTTTCCAATGTGCATTACTTTGCATTTATCAACATTGAATTTCATCTGCCATTTTGTTGCCCAATCACCCAGTTTTGTGAGATCCCTTTGTAACTCTTCGCAGTCTGCCTGGGACTTAACTATCTTGAATAGTTTTGTATCATCGGCAAATTTTGCCGCCTCACTGTTTACCCACTTTTCCAGATCATTTTCTGAATATGTTGAACAGTAATGGTCCCAGTACCGAACCCTCAGGGATACCACTATTTATCTCTCTCCATTCTGAAAATTGATAATTTATTCCTACCCTTTGTTTCCCATCTTTTAACCAGTTACTGATCCATGAGAGGACTTCCCTCTTATCCCATGATGGCTTACTTTTCAAAAGTCAATTTAAATTACATATTTTTTAAAAAATTACATTTTTTTAGAAATCTAGACCTGTTATGTGTTTTGGTGTAATTTGCATTATCCTTATGTTAAATTTGCATTATCCTAACAAAACATTTACTTTATTCATATCTTTTATATGTTGCAGGTCAAAGTGAAAATGAAAAGACAAAAAACAATACAACAATTTTTCCACTCAAAGGCCTCAAAAACTAACCAAGGTGAAGAACACATCAAGAACCAAGAATATATCAACATGTCATCTGAAGGTTCAAGTGGTGTATCTATATCCGACCAGCCCGAAGTGCAAATACAGCCACCTAGTGAAGAAAGAGTGTCTCCAAAACCTAAAGGCATTTCCCGATGTTTGTCAGTCAAAGTGTCCCATTTATTGAAGTTACAAAAGATGGCTACTGGTGCACCTCCTGCAAAAAAGCTTACGAAGAAGGAAAGCTTCCCAATGCTCTAATTGGTAAAAGTGAAGGAGCTTGGTTTGTCAAACTGTGATCAGCAAAGCCAATGCTGACAAACTACGTGAAAAGGCTGCAAAACACCAGGCCTCTACAGTGCATCAACATGCAGAAAACCTTATAAACCCACTTTCAAAGCCAATTTTAGAAGCACTTAATGAGGCTGTTAGGAATGCTGGGGACACAACACAGTTCATGCAAACACACATGGCTGTGGCATCATACTTTCTATTTAAGCAAGAGATACCACACACTACAAACTGGAGGCCAATGTTAAGTGCATTGTCACTTGTTCATCTTGAAGTTGAACACTGGTTCCGAACAAGACCAGCAAATGCTCACTATCTTTCTGCAAGAAACTCAACTGGCTAGAAGCATGCGGTGCAACAGTGAAAGACTCAACAGTTCAAAAAGTGAAGAACTCTCTCACCACATTCAAAAAATTTGTATACATGGCTGATGAATGCACCACTGCAAATAGGCATCAAGTATTAAGTCATTGTGTACGTTATCTTGATGTCAGGGGTAGGCCAGTAGATGCAATTCTAGATGTTCAAGTTATAGAAGACACATTGGCTGCATCTGTGACAACCCACATCTTAGAAGAGTTAAATGCTTGTCAGTTGGACCCCAAACAGATGGCTGCTTGTGCATTTGATGGAGCTGCAAACTTCTCTGGAAGACATGGTGGAGTACAAGCTCTGCTCAGAGAAAAGCGTAACCCTAATCTCTCCTATACACACTGCAGAGGCCATCTACTCCAACAAGCACTAGAACGAGCTGCAGAATCTTCAAAAGACATTAAAAAAGCTATAAATGTAATGTCTTCATGATATTATTTTTCAGCAAGAGTCCAAAAAGACTGAATATCTTGGAAAATATAGCAGATACACTGGGACCGAAGTTCAAATTAGTCCAACCTGGGGAAACCTCTGGCTTTCTCATGAGCGATCCTTGGCTGTTCTCTTAAAATTATTCCAGCCGTTATTACTGACTTTGGAAAGTATTTACCAAGATGGGATGGATCCAAGCGGTGAGGCTGGTGGACTACTTTTTGCTACTATGTTCAGAGAAGACTATTGCCATTCTCTCACTTGTAAGTCTACTGTTGAAACCACTTGGGTCATTAAACAATGCCATCCAGGCATCTGCTACAACAATAGTAGATCTTTGTCCAGCAACAGAAGCTACATTTGGATCAGAGAGCTATCCATTGAAAAAGTACAGGAAGAAGCAAAGACTTCAGTCCAGAAGTTGACTAATGAAGGCATTTATATTGAATCCTTAAGTGAACAAAAGAAAAAGTGTTTGTTAAGACAACTGAAAAAGTACATAGACTTGATTCTTAAAAATCTACAACAGTGACTTCTAGATTCTACTCAATCTCTACGTAGCTTTTACAGATCCCTGTCCTATAAAACACCAACAGTTGAGTGGAGTGAGGCACTACCAGCAATGGGGTGCCATGTGCTCAGGACAGAATAGAGAATTTGAACACAGAGTGGAATATCATATGACAAATGAATGAAGATTTGACTTCAACTTCTTTTTTATCATCACTAGTGGCTCGATCCGTTCTTTGTGTTCTGTTTCCTGGGATGAAAGAAGTAGGAATTCATCTCTTGCTGCTCCCAGTCACAACAGCTACAGTTGCGTGTTCTTTTTCATCATTGACTAGAATTTTGTGTTCTGAAAATCTGCCTGATCATGTGAGTGAACTAATGAGTATATCAATTGAAGAAATGGAAGTACCAGACACACGAGACGCCACCAAAGATGAACGCACTGCATTCAAGAAGTTCATTAACACAGTTGTGCAAAATTATAACAAGAAACCAAGAAGGATGTAGATGCAGTGCTTCATAGAAGGCTTGAGTAGCCAACTTTAATTTGGGTGATTTTAAAACATGAGTTAAATCTAATACAATGGTCATGAAATTTTTCAGTTTTTACTACGGTTCACAAAAGTTCTTTGGCCGCCGAGACTGTTCAGCTTCTTGCAAGGGAAAAGCTCCCTGTCAATACGTGCGGAGCAATGTACCGAGCGGACCCCTGCACTTCGCGTCCGGGTCCCCGCTGGATCCGGCTCTCCTGCCCCGCCCGCGCCACGGGAGCAGAGGGGGAGGCGGGGCGGAGCAGGCCCGAGGAGCTGGGAGCGGGCGCGGGGGAGCCCCCGGGCAGGGGAACGAGCCCAGGCGGGGAGATCAGGCTGCGGGGAGCGGGGTTGACACACCAGCCCGCAGCGGCGCCGCTCCAAGCCGGGCCCGGCCGTGTCGCCCGGCCGGCCCCGCCAGCGCTCCTCGCCCAGCGCGGCGTCCCCCAGCTCCGCGCTGATTGGCCGCGCTCCGCCCCCTCCCGTCTGCGCAGCCGCTGCGATTGGGCGGCTGTCAGAACGTTTCGCTCGTCACCGCACCGCCTCACGGCCCTCCGGGTCGTAGCCAATGGGAAGGCGGCGCTGCGCCTCAATCTGGGAGCTGCGGCCAATGGAGAGGCGGCTCCCCGCCAGCGTAACCAATGGGAGCGCGGATGCGCCGCTCCGGTCGCTTTCGCGGCAAAAAGGATTTGGCGCGCAAAGGCGTGCGGGGCTGGACCAGCTGGGGACAATACCCGGGGCCGGGCCGGGGCGCGCGGGCAGCCGAGGGACCCCCAGCAGGGCGAGCAGCGGGCCCGGCGGCCAGCCCCGCTCTGTGCCCTGCGGCGGCCCCAGCCCAGCGCTGAGGCTCCGGGGTGCTGCCTCGGCGCCCTTCGCTCCGGGCCCCGCCGCCGCCGCCCCGGGTGGTGGCGGCGCGTCCTCGGGCCTCGGCCCTCCCTGAGCATGGGACGCGTGTCCCGGGGCCAGCCCCGTCTCCTGCCGCGGGCCGCCGCCGCCGCCCCGCGGCCCAGGGCCATGGCCCTCTGAGCCGGCGCGGGGAGGGGAGCAGGGCCGGGCGCGTCCCCCCACTCTCCCCCGAGCGCCGGGGATGTGAGCGCCCGCCGCCCGGACCATGTCTCTGGGGGTGGCCCCGGACGGCAGCGCCTGCGTGGCCGACTTGGAGGCTCTGCTGGGGGGCGCCGGGGGCCTCCACGTGATGGAGCAGCAGATTGTGATCATCTCCACGCCGGACGCGCTCCCCACGCCTGAAGCGGAGAGCGAGGCCGAGCTGCTGCTCTTCGCCACCCCGCAGGCCCCCCGGCCGGGCCCGGCGGCGCAGAGACCGGCGCTGGGACGCCCACCGGTAACGCCACGTTAGCTCTCTGGTTTGCAGCTCGGGAGCAGCACGGCTTCCCCCAGGGGATCTGCAGGCGCCCGGAGCTGGGCGGGCTTGGCCGGCTGAAAATCAGGCCCTTTGCTACCTGGAGAGCACGCGAGTTCTTTCTGCGCGTGTATTGCCCCGCGCCCCTTTCCCCCCCTTGTCACTGCTAAAACTGTGTGGGGTGAAACGTGGCAGCTTTGTCACAGCACGGGGTAATGCTGTATGGCCAGAGGATCCCCTGATGGTGCTCTACAGGGCCCCGGAAATAAAACAAAGAAAGGAAATTGAGAGAAAGTTTGCGTCAGTGCAGGGTAATCCAAGGAGGGAGATGTAATAGTCCAATTTCCCCCATACTGTGGTCATTGGCTCTACCCTCATGAAAATAAAGTGCTCTGGGATCTTTAAAGGGCCACCTGTGGCCAGGGCCTCACTTTTACAGATCATGGAAAGAGAGGGCGCTTCTTGCATTCAGCTGTCCTAGATACAGTTCTCTCTGGTGCTAGATAAGGCAAGTAGCTGGCCTTGGTGTGGCTGCTGCTCTTGGTCTTCCGGCTTCATGTGATAAAGCTCCCGAGTAAGGGAGAAACCGGCAGTACTATGTGAGTGAGGCCTGACATGAGATTGGTTGCTTGTACAGTTTTCTGAGTCTGTTCCTGATTCAGCATTTCTGCTGTTAATCGTTTACAGGGCTAAGTAGTGAGGCGGAACAGGTTCAAATGGGACATGTAAATTCTGGTTCTGAAATAGCTGTTAGCTAACATATAGGAGTGACATACTGTGGTACAGTGGAGAGGAATGATGATTGCTTTTGAAAATATGTAAATTATTAATGGTGGGGAGGGGGTGTTCTGAGAGTGGACGTACACCAGTCAGCAAAATGTCTTAAAGCTCCACTTCAGAACTGAATCCATTGAGTGGATTCTATCTCTACACACTTCTCAGATTGTTCTCAGATCTCTGTTTGTTGTGATGACCCTTTAATGTCCATGACCGCTGTCTGCAGTGTTATAAATGCTTCAGGATATGAAAGCCAGAGTCTTGAAAAATTCTGCTTGTCTAGTGTGGGAGTGTAGGCATACATAGTCAGGCATGTAACTTCTAAATAATCATTAGGATAAGCTATGGTGAGCAGGCATTGTCTTCTCCAGTATCAGCACAAGAGGGCCTTCATTGTTATTGGAGCCACTGGATGCTACTGTAATGTAACAAATTCAGACTGTGCTGTGAAATATGCAGGGCTGACCCTTGCACCCATGCAGACACCCATTGTCTTCAATGGGCTCCAAGCAGAAGTCTGCCCTTGCCTTGTTAGACCCTGATTTTGCACCAAGAACTGCAAGGCTGAACCAGCAGAGCCTTTCCTTTCTTTTGGTTTCCTGAATTGTTTTCATAAGGTTGACTTAGACGCTTAAATGATTCAGAGTAGCACCTGCAATTAGACTGAGGCTAAAGCAACAAGGGCTTGCAGTTCTCCTCCATCAGGGCATAAGCAGATCATTGTGTGGGATCCTTCTTTACTTGTGCACTTTTAAGATGCGGTTTTAAGCCATCATCTGGCATTGGCGATGGTCAGTGAGTGGATCTGTCCCAGAATAAAATCCCCATGCTTTTAGTTCAGTAGAGATGGGGGCGGGGAACAGAGGAGTGGAAGAGGAGAAGACCACAACATGCTTTGCTAGTTAAACATGCCATCTTCCAGAGGCTTCTCACTGTAGTTTGAGGGACCTTAGAGCTGATCATTTGTTTGTTTGTTTTTTTAACTGTTTGGGTCAGGAATCCATAATGAGTTTTCCCTGTCTGGTGTCTCCCTGCTTGTGGTGGGGAGTGGGTGGGTGGCTGGGATGGAAAGGCGTGATTGGTCCTCGGTGCTGTTGTGCTGGAAGCACTGCTGGTTTGTGTAGTTGGACTGACGTTTCAAGGAAGATCCTTGTTTGTGAAGCCACAAAAGTGAGCTGCTTTTCTCCTAGCTCTTTGCAAAGTGCATGGGAGCTTCCTCTGAAACAGTCTGTCTCTGATTCTTTAATAAGCAATCAGCAGCCCAGTGCCCATAGGCTGTTCTGCACCAACAGCTCTGGCGGGGCTGCAGCCTGCTGCCTGCGGGCGGTGAAGCTCTAAACACCCTAGTGTGCATGAGCAAAGGGGGCAGAACTCTTGTTTTCTGCTCCCATGGGTGCTTCCCGGTAGTGCACTGGGATTTCAGTATCTTAAACTGACCATCAGCTGTCTAGGGTAGTGAGAGTAACCACTCACTCATTCCCTGATCGCTTAAGTTGAGATGCTTTGGGTAGGAGGGAGTTGTCTAATCTATCTCTTTCTGTATTGTCAGGCTGTCCCCTCTAGTAATAAAATAGGCCCCAATTACCGAGTCTCCTCCTTCCCAAATGTGTCCTTCGTGACCTAGATCATATTGCGCTAAATGAGGCTAGAGGCAGGTACAGTCACAATGTACAAAGTCTTAAAGTTCTCTTGAACCTTCAACTTCTCCTGACCGCCCATGTGGTCCCAGGCAGTTAGCTGGAGCGCTGGTCTGAGCTGGAGCTTTGCCTGTTGGCACCATTGGATGATCAAGTCAGGTGCTCCACTTGCTACCCTGGAAAGCTTTGATCTCATAGAATCATAGAAGATTAGGGATGGAAGAGACCTCAGGAGGTCATCTAGTCCAACCCCCTGCTCAAAGCAGGACCAAACCCAACTAAATCATCCCAGCCCGGGCTTTGTCAAGCTGGGGCTTAAAAACCTCTAAGGATGAAGATTCCACCACCTCCCTAGGTAACCCATTCCAGTGCTTCACCACCCTCCTAGTGAAATAGTTTTTCCTAATATTCAACCTAGACCTTCCCCACTGCAACTTGAGACCGCTGCTCCTTGTTCTGTTATCTGCCACCACTGAGAGCAGCTGAGCTCTATGCTCTTTGGAACTCCTCTTCAGATAGTTGAAAGCTGCTATCAAATCCCCCCTCACTCTTCTCTTCTGCAGACTAAATAAACCCAGTTCCCTCAGCCTCTTCTCGTAAATCATGTGCCCCAGCCCCCTAATCATTTTTGTTGCCCTCCGCTGGACTCTTTCCAATTTGTCCACATCCTTTCTGTAGTGGGGGGGTGCAAAACTTGATGCAGTGCTCCATATGTGGCCTCACCTGTGCTGAATAGAGGGGAATAATCATATCCCTCAATCTGCTGTTAGCCTTCTTGGCAACAAGGGCACACTATTGTCTCATATCCAGCTTCTCACCACTGTAATCCCCAGGTCCTTTTCTCTAGTTGGTTTGTAGCTTATATCCTTGTGTGTGGCACATGAGCTGGGTACCAGTTAAAGAACCAAGCTCCCTACTCACACTAACAAATCCCATCCCATTAGTAACTGGGTGCAGGGTCCCAATAAGACACCCAATGAAATACTTGCAGATGGGGGCCCATAGATAATGCTGTCTTGCGTCTGTACCTTTGTGAATTGTGTGAAAGGAAAGGGATTGTGTTATGAGAGAACAGCAGAAAGTGTCGGCTGCAAGGTGGGTGACTCAGACTGGGCGTTTGCAGCACGATGAGTTATAAAACATCGAGCACTCGTGATAGCTTGCTCTTATAAATGCTGTTCACATGAAGCAAGTGGGTGAATGTCTCCCAGTCCTATTTTGGTTTCTCCTCTTCTGGGGCACATCTGCTTAGCAAGGACTCCTTGGCTTTGAAGTGTTCCCAAATGGCTGATGGCAGGAATCCTTCAGCAGCTTCCTGAGGCATTGGAGGAATAGTGCAACCTTCAGATGCACTTAGAAGACAGCATTATGTCTTCTCTAATTGGATCCCGCTGAACTCTAGCACATGGAAAATGCTTTTGGTCTCTAGCTTGGTGTTGCCCCCACATCACTGAAAATGTAAAACCAGGGCAAGGGAGAAAGGCAGCTCCTCACCCCAAACCCCATGCCAGTTCCACATCAAACTTTCATCAGAGGCAACCTGAGACCAAACTGAAGGACGGATTTATGATGAAGCATTTTAATAGTGCCAGTGCTTAATTTGTAATTAAAGAGTTGCTGGGGCTCAAGCTAGGCAGCCGGAGAGCAGCAGCTGCTGGCCAGGCACCCAGCTCTGAAGGCAGTGCTGCCAGCAGCGCAGAAGTAAGGGTGGCATGGTATGGTATTGCCAACTTACTTCTGCCCTGCTGCTGACAGTGGTGCTGCCTTCAAAGCTGGGAGGCGGCTGGCTGGGAGCCCAGAGATGCTGGGGCTATGAATTGCCAAGCCTAGAAGTGCCAGGACTCAGCCTTGGCAAGCCCTGGCACAAATTAAGCACTGAATAGTGCCCATCACCAAAGAGTCCAGGAATGGTCGAGATGATGGTATGAGGGTTTGCTGAATGCCCAGTTCGCATATGGATGCTATGGTGACGGGTGCTGTAGAAATACCTGTTACCGGGTGCGTAACCAGCATGCAGTTCTAAGGGCTGATATCAATAGTCATAAGGTGATCACATGGAGTCAGAAAAACATCCTTGCAGCCCCTCTGTGGGGCTTTCACGTCTCAGCACTGAGCACCAGAGAGACAGGCTGCTGAGTCAGGTGGCCCCTGTGTGTACGTGATGCCTTAAGTTTTTGAGCGTGGAGTGAGTTGTGGAAGCTTACAGCAAGGAGGCCTGCGCCACACAGTTAAGAAACAGTGCTGGATCCCTGACAAAGGAGTGCCGGAACCTGGGCAGGGGGAGGCCCTGAGAGGGAAAGGGAGGATCTGGGAGGCAGATGGGAGGGCAGTAGGGGAGGCCTGAGGGAGCAGGGAATGACTCCCCTCAGGATCCGTCCCATCCTTACTTGCTTGGCTTCAGTTCCCCATAGGGTGGCCCAGCTGTTCAGTCGGCCCCGCTGACCGACTCTCAGTATTGCTCAGCTTCATCTCTGCTCTGGACTCTGAGTCTCTGGCCCCGTGCTCCCCCGCTTCTCCCCCCAGTCCCACCTGCAGTGTCTCCCTCTGTGCTGACCTGGCACCTGCTAGCTTGGAGGACGTTCTGCAGCCAGGGAGGGAAAGGAGCTGCCTAGCCCGGCACCAGTAGATGTACAGGAATGCTGTTCTGGCTCCTAACAGAAGTGCTAGAACACTGTTCCAGCACAAACCCACACACTGTTAACAAACCATTACATGGGGGGCAGAATCTCTTAACGCACCGAGGCCACACTGATTCAAGTACTCTCCCTACTCCCATAGGTGTTGCACCTGCCCCACTCTTTTGCCTAGTTGGTGGGATTTCCCTTCGGTTGGCTTTGCCTGTCTGAAAGGTTAAATGCCTGCAGTTCAAGGTTCTTTATCTAAAAACTTTTGGTCCTGCTCCAGGGGATGGATCGCTTGATGATTACCTGTTCTGCTTATCCCTCTGGGGGACCTGGCATTGCCCACTGTCGGAAGACAGTTTACTGGGCTGGATGGACCTTTGGTCTGACTCAGTATGGCCGTTCTTATGTTTCTTATGTTTTAACTGCTACTGGGGTGGTGGTTTGGCTCCATAATGCAAAGTCTGGTGACACTCTGCAATTAACATTTACCATTAAATACCAGCAAAGCCATGTTGGTCTATGCTGAGCCCACCAGTCCGGCTGCTGATCATGATGGTGGCTTCTGCAGGAGACGCTTGCTGGGAACTAGGCTGAGACCAAACTCATATTGCATAGGCCCAATAGCTGACCGGTGGCCATGACTTTCAGTTGGAAGTAATATGGCTGGAGCTGTTGGATCTCCATTCCAGGGGTAACCTGCAGGGGAGGTGATCTGTGGCATGCTTTTCCTTCACAAGCCTCCTTCTCTTGCAGGTGAAGAGAAAGTTAGATCTGGAAACCGATCACCAGTACACAGCAGAGAGCATCCAGACATCCCGGGGCAAAGCGAGAAACCCTGTCAAAGGTACAGGTACCACTTTCTGCTGCCCCTACTTGCTCAGAGTCCTTACCAGCCACTGCATCTCTTTTCCAAATGGCCTAACGGGGCTGAACCCTAGCCAAGCTGAGCTATGGTGGTTGGGACTGTGGGTCAATGGAGTCCATTGCCCTCTGGAGGAGATCAGGTCCTTCAGTGTTGCAGCATCTACCCCGTCACCCACTGCAGCCTCTCACGTGCCCCATCACTCTGTGCAGAGCCAGCTCTGGGACTGCCTCAGCTGGCCCAAGTCTACTGAAGGGTGGTGGGTGTAAATTCAAGTCTCTTGGGTGTTAAGTCCTGCTCTGCCTGCCCTGTTCTCACTAGTTTGGGCATAAGTAGGCATGCCCCCAGCAGCTAAGTCCCTGCGCAGCCTGTTCTGGCTTGTGCTTTCCAGTAGCCCATCTGGGAATCAAGCTGCAGGTTTTTAGTGGCACTTCACGTATCTCTGGAATTGGGCTTGGGCTCTTGAGTTGTGTCTGGTGGTGAAGACAGACTGTTTCACGCGTTCTGGCCTGCCCCTTGAGGCTAGAGCACTTGGGAACCTCATGGGAGCATTTGTTTCATGTCATCATGTTATCCCACTGGCACCAGAATTAACACGCTGTATGCAGAGCTTGGGATCCCAAGTCTCGCCTGGACAGACGAACTACCCAGGTCTGTGCCAGGCTGTCCTGCAAAGGGCTGGACTTCAGCGGTGGATGTGCAGCACGTGGAGAGATGCAACGCTCCATCTTAAGTGGTGTGAAGGGAATGTTGTGAATGGAACAGGTCTGGGCTTTGGTTGTTAAAGCCGTAACTGATTTGCCTGTAGGCACTGTCACAAGGATAGAAAACTAGCTGAAGGACTGTAAGCGAAGGATTACAATGGCAATGAGATTACAGTAAAGTGGGGTCAGTGCCCAGATATCAAATGGAAATGATCCTCATTAATCTAGATGAATAGGGAGTAAAGGGGTTAAACCTGCAGATGCTGGCAAAAAAACCTAAAAAACAAAACGCTGTGTAAATGGATCACAGCAGATCCTGATGTTAGAGTAAACATGGGAGCCCCCAACGCTGGGCGCTGAGCTCCTTTCCAGTGGGGGCCAGGCGGGTGTGCTGAAGGAAGACTCCACTCACTGAGTTTTTGTGTTGTCGCTTCTGTATAAATATGTAACAAGCAACTTTAATTGCTCGCAGGTGTGAAATCTCCTGGGGAGAAGTCCCGCTATGAAACCTCTCTGAACCTGACCACCAAGCGTTTCCTGGAGCTGCTCAGCCAGTCACCAGATGGGGTGGTGGATCTCAACTGGGCAGCGGAAGTCCTGAAAGTGCAGAAGAGGCGGATCTATGACATCACCAATGTCCTGGAGGGCATTCAGCTAATCACCAAGAAATCCAAGAACAACATCCAGTGGCTGTATGTATGAGCACCAAGCTCTTTGTTGTGTGGCCAGCGTGGGTGTAACTGGTTGGGACTTTCTGAGCATGTCTACATGGCAAGCAGAACCAATGGCAGCTATGGCACTAAAATGTGTAGATGTTTGGGCTCGGGCTGGAGCTCAGACTCTGTAGCCTACGGAGCAGGGTGGGCTTGGCTTCAGAGCCCGACCTCCAGCCCGAACGTCTACGCAGCTATTTTTAGCACTGCAGACTCGGACTCATGCTATAGTCCTGGGCTCTGAGGCTCGTTGCCACAGGATTCTGCTTGCCATGTAGACGTATCCTTAGATTCCCCTTCATGCTCCATATTCCCAGGCACTGGTCAGTATGTGAGCTCAACTGGTGCAGTCCTCCAGAGCTGAGTCAGAGGCTAGAGAGCTGCATTTTTTGGCTGTACAT
The DNA here is from genome assembly GCF_965152275.1 of Natator depressus. Classification (NCBI taxonomy): domain Eukaryota; kingdom Metazoa; phylum Chordata; order Testudines; family Cheloniidae; genus Natator; species Natator depressus. Next base: position 27,887,617 of record NC_134246.1, read on the forward strand.
TTAAATGCCCCAAGTGTACTGCCCTTAATGCATTAAAGTGCTTCCACTAAGATACTAAAGTGTCTGTTTTTCCCCTTTCCTCCAGTGAGTTCTCTGGGAACTCCCCCCTGGGGATTTGGACTTCAGAAGGGACCAGTTTTGTACATAACTCTACCGTTTGTTGACCCATGAACAACCCTTTACTGTCCTCAGGTGCCTTCTGCCTGAAGTCTCAAAGAGCTTCACAAACAAGCCTTGCAACTTCCTTGGGAGCTGAGCCAGCATCATTCCCATGTTACAGATGGGGAAACCAAGGCATGGGGAAGTGAGTTGTCTAGGGTCACACAGAGAGTCTGTGACCAGACCTGGAATTAAACCCAGTTCTGAGTTTTAGTCAAGTGCTTTAACCCTAATATTTACTACATAAAATGCTCTTTAAAAAAGAGTACTAATTTGCATGAAATCAGAAATTCAAGTGCAATGGCAGAGTGGTTAAGGCACTTGATTATGATTGTGAAGGTCCTGTGTTCGAGGCTCGCTCAGTCCCACACTGAGGTTTACCCAACTGCTGAACAGGAGCCTGATCCATCGGGTTAGGGCAGTCAAAGGGGGTCAGACATGAAGCTGGCCGCATCGCATTACTCCCTTGTGTACCATTGGCTCTGACACGCTTCAGCCGCATCAGCTCAATGAGCCAATGGCTCAGGGTGACTTTGATTAAAATCAAAATAAACTTACCCCACCTTGCTAAAAATGTTGCAGGGAAGCACGTTGGTCTGTATTTTAAAGTAATGGCAAGTCTGTTGCTTACAATAGTGGGTGCAAGGGCTTGAGCCCTCAGCCCAGAACACTGGAGAATGGCTCTATTGAACCTGTGTCCAAGCATCTGTCTGAATAATGCCCTGGGTGAAGCTCTGTGAGCAGTTCCCAGTTCTGAGCACCGACTGGCCTACGTCATGTGTGGCTGTTGTATTTGCACCTGCAGCATCTGAATTTCAAGGATAGCTCCAGCCCGTCCCCTCTCAGGCTAATGTGGTCGGGGGGTGTCAGGCCTACAAGACTGGCAGCGTAGTGTCCATGGTGAATGTCCCCTAGTGGCTGGCCGTGCAGGAGAGGAGGCTGCGCCTGCTCGCTCTCCCCCCTGCCCCCCTCCCCAGGAGTGAATGCTGTATTGAGGATAGCCTCTAGTGCCCCGCCATGGGGCTGGGAAGGAAAGGAGCGAATCAGCCAAGAGGCTGTGGTGCAGCCCTTCAGTGTGCAAAGCCTCTGCCCCTTGGGAAGGCAGGCGCTTGCAATGGTGGGCATGGGAGACCCTGCACTTGGGTGCATGGTGGGGGCACTGATACAGGAGGGGGTGTGGACCTGTGCTTTAGGTGCACTTCCCTTTGTGTTGAGTGGTGTTTAGCACCTTGGTTGCTACTGAAAACAAATAGTGGCCGTGGCCCTTAGGGTCAAACTAGCTAGAGCCCCTTCCCCAGTCCTCTGCTGTGGCCTATCTGATTGGCACCAGATGGCCATGGTGGAGGTGGAATTCCCTGCCTCACCTTTCCCTGTTGCATGACCTAATTTCGTGGCTTGCCAGCTGACAAAGGGGTTGTTGCCAGAGAGCACAGCCTCATATGTCTGTGTGGGAGGGGACACATCATGGGTGTGGTAAGGGGGCAGGTGGCTATGGATGAATGTAATCCCCACACCTACGGTCACTCTGCAGAACAATGGCAACCTGGACCGGAACACGACTGACCCAAGTGTTCTGTTTCCTAGGGGCAGCCAGTCAGCTATGGGGAACACCAGTAAGTACCAGGTGCTGGAGAAGGAAATCCATGACCTTCAGGTGGCTGAGCAGCAGCTGGATGACCTCCTCCAGATGTGCACCGTCCAGCTCAAGCTCCTCACTGAGGACCCTGAGAATCAGCAATATCCTTGTCTGAGTGGGGCTACAGGAGCCGCTTTACTGTGTAGTGAGATCTGGGAGCTGCAATGCCTGTTCCGTGTGGCTCTGTTCTAAGAGCTTCCCAGCGACCAATCTACAGGGTAGCCTCAAGGAGCTAAACATGCCTGGCCAAGGGGTGGTGTCTTGTCTGTGCTTCCTCCCCTCTGAGCTGATGGAAAGCCCTGTGCCTGGAAGATAGTTTTGACAGTTGATCTCAGGCTGGGCTCAGGGCCCGTCGCCTTAAGGAGCAGCAGTGTTGAGTTCCTTGCTCCATGTGGCTGGGAGCATGCACCCTAGTGCGAGTGAGGCGGTTGCTTTGGCTGTAGCATAGTCTCCACTGACCATCTTGTTCAAACCATAGAGAGCTGCCTATTGTCACAGTTCAGGTGATACCAGCCGATTCCCAGCCTAATGGGGGGATTGGGTAACTTTATCTAGCCTTAAAGAGGGCAAGCTAAAAAGTCTCAGTGTCTGCATCTGTTAACTGTGACACCCCCCCCCCCCCCCCCCCCCCGGTGCCTAACGTGGAGAAGGGCTTTAGAATTCGGACTCCTCATGGTTCATTCCATTGATTCGTTCTTGGGCATTTTACTTAGCATGAGCAAATCCTTTCAGCTTTGCTTTCTGGTTCAGCAAGGTCTGGGCTGTGAACACTGGTGGGGGAGGCAGGTTGTTTTGGCTCAAGCCAGAACTGATTATATGTGAATCTCTAGTGTCGTGGAAACGTTTCTGTTCACGTTGAGGTTTTGTAAAACTTGTAGTAAACCAAAACATCTGGGGCTGGATTCCTGCCCTGTGCTGGCCGGTCTGCAGCCAGGGTGCCGTTCCTTTAAGCTTGTGGCTCTGCTGGTGTGTTTGCATGCTCCTTTGCAAACCACATATCACTTCTGCTCTTCTCTTTAACGGCTCACAACTGTTACGTGTCCTACAGGACTTTTTTGTCGTAAGTGGTCTGTGGGCTGCCGTTTCTACGCAGTGGAGTCATGCTTGTTAGTGAAGGGTGGGAGGAAGGGAGAAGCCATTGTTCCAGGTCCTTGGCAAGCAGCAGCTATTCAGCATCGCATGGAAGATCACTTCAGTTCAAACTTTGTAGGCAACCAGCAGTGAGCATGCAGACCTGCATTAATTCCCCATCCCCTTCTGCTACCTGATTTCTCCTGCTGTGCCGCCCAAGTGCTGCTGCTGCTGCTGTCAGAAGTTCACGACTGCAGCTGGGAATTGCAATGCACGAATGCTGCATCTAGGCCTTTGCGGATGCCAGTATTCTTAAATCACTAATCTCCTGCCCTAAGTCGGGGCTGGGGGCTCAGGATTTGAGTGGCTTCTCAACCACGTACATCAGGCATCTGCCACTGTCACATAGCACAAATAATTCAGACAACTTCTGTCTCTTGCAGGGCTGTGGAAAGGGGTTGTAGGCTTTGGACGTGGCCACGGGGATGGGGCTAGGTTCCCTTACAGCTCAGATACTCTGTGTGTGTGTGTGTGTGTGTGTGTGTGTGGAGATGCTTTAGTTACCCTGGTAGTCCATCACTGCTTACAGTGTATCAGGTAGAGCATGGGACAGACTTATATGAACATCTCTAACACTGGAGAGGTTAGTATGTTCCTGCCTTGAGTGCACTGTCAAACGTGAAGTGCTTTGAGCATCAGAAGTGCACCTCTGTCCCAATCACTGCACGCCATGGAGTAAGTCACTGCCAACTTGTAAAGCTGTCTCTGGTCTGGATGGAAGGGAACAGCTACCAAACAGGCTTCCAGTGAATACTCCTTGACTGAGCGCACCTCTGCTTACGTGACCTGCCAAGATCTCCGCAGCATCGCGGACCCCTCTGAGCAAATGGTGATGGTGATAAAAGCCCCTCCAGAGACCCAGCTGCAAGTTTCAGACCCAGCGGAGGTAACCCCTCCCCCCACACCCCTTCCCATTGCAGCAGTGCCTGGGGCCGTCCTTCTGCAACTGGCTGTCCTACCTTGTCGCATTGCTATGGGCAGGCTCCCTGTTTGTAGATGCCTGGATCAGGGGGGGCAATAAAGCCTCCTGCCCCATGAACTGCTCACCTGACGCTAACCCCTCAACCTTGGCAGCCTCGGTCACTTCACGCTGCCTGCGTTTGTGCTGCTACTCCCGGCAGGGGCCCAAATCCCCTACAAGGGGCTGGTCTCCTGAGCTTAGCAGGCCATTACCCATGCGTGTTGCTTGGTGGCTCACTCCCCCTTTGGGGGGCTGGTGGCAGCTGGCAGGTCTGTGCTTTCTGGCATGCCTTGCCCTGCTCTCTGGATCTACGGTGAGCTGGCGTGACTGTGGGGCATGCAGGCCACATAAGCACTCGGCCCTTGGCAAGCCCTTGCTATTAGTGGTTCTTTTTGCTCTTCTCTTCCAGGCTTTCCAGGTTTCCTTGAAAAGCACCCAGGGCCCCATCGACGTGTTCCTGTGCCCAGAAGACAGCTCTGGGGTCTGTAGCCCAGTCAAGAGTCCTTTCAAAGCGACTGCTGAGGAATCATCCCCTGGCTCTTCTGAGGCAGCAGCATCCCCGCTCCTGCACCCCACCCAGGATGTGAACTTGCCATTGCTGCCTGGTGAGCAAGGTGTGTATGGGCGCAGGGCATCTTCCCCGGTTTTCAGAGCCTGCTTCGCAGTTGGGGAAGTGCATTGTGAGCGTGGAGGGGTCTGGCAGGCTCAGCACTAGACACAGCTCAAAGGGACCCGTGGTTAGTGGGTTCTGGGTGCTGATGGAGCTGCAGGTTTGGAACAATCCAATTGCACTTCTGCCAGCCAGGCAAAACAATGCTCAGCTTCACAGAGTGTGTCTCAGACCAGGAACGCAGCGTAGTAAATATATAAGGAATTAATGGGGACAGGGGGAAATACTGTCTCCGTTGCACAGTGTGGGTGACAGTTGCAGATGGGTATTGTGTACTGTATCTGTAGTGATATTGCAGGTGCAGGGAGGGTCTGACTGACTCTGATGACTGGTAGGCTGTGTCTGGCGGGCCAAAGCATAGCTGATGACGGCTCAGGGAGGGGACCTGGCAAGTGGCCCAACCCCCAGCCACCCACTTGGATGACTCAAATGGACAAACAGGTTTAGTCAGGACTATAAATCATGGCTGCTCAGCTGAGACTTGGGAAGAGACTGGTTTCTAAGTCCGCTCTGAAAACTCCCTGTTGGGCTGGAAGCTCCAGCCCTGGGAGCTAGGGGCTGGGAATGGAAGTGGTGCCTTAGCTGTAGCACGGCTCACACATTGGGATCCCAGAGGGGAAACCCAGCCCCCTTGAGGATGCTGCTCTTTCCCAAGGCCTGTGTATGTAGCGGTGGAGCTGCTCTCCAGCTTGGCTCTGCCTGAGCAACCCCTTGTGCGTGTGTTTGGCCAGGTTTGCCCTCGGCCACAGTCACTCCTGGGTGGGGTTCACCTGCCTTGCCCTCTAAATCACAGCTACGCTTATCGCAGGTACAGACTGGTGGAGGGCTGGGCCCCAGAACTGTGCTCGTGGCTGAGGCGTGCCTCGCTGAGTACGTGCCTCCCCGTCCTCGGAGCCAGGCTGCAGTGAGGAGCATAGCCAGACTAGCTAAGAACACTGATGGTATTTTAGGAGTGGGGAGATTCCCTCTCCCTGCCTCAGCGTCCCTCTCCCCAGCTTGACTTTGTCCGCCGCCCTGGGTTTCAAGGTACAGGCTCTCTCTGGGAAGGCTTGGTTCCTTAGTCCAGCTGTCACCCCGCCCTGGCTGAGCGCTTGTGCTGCTCCTCTGCAGAGTGGTAGGTGTGCTTCCTCCCCGTTAGTGAAGCTGTTTAACCATGTGCGGCGGGAGGATGTTTGCTCCCCATTCCAGTGCCCATGACGGGGGCTCTGATTATCCCCAGTGGCTTGGGATGGGGGGAGGGGGACCATTCAGGACATGAGATCTGGAGGAACACCTCGAGCTGTCCCCGCAAACAGGAGCAGGCAGTGCAGATCTGGAGTCAGCGCTGTAATGTGTTCCAAGGGCAGGGCCCTGCAGCATCTGCCTGCTCTCTGCTGGGCGGGTGGCCATGGCCCAGCATGGAGATGGCTGTGCCGGGTCACTGCCAGGGGTTGGCACGCAGAAAGGAAGGCTGCTGATTGCCCAGCCAGCTTCGGGAAAGGGCATTTTCAACCAATATTCTCAAAGTAGTCGTGGGTCCCACACTTAACTCCTTCCCAGCCAAAGGTGTGGAAACCTCCTACGTTGGTGGGGCAAATGCCAGAGCTGATGTCTGTTCCGGACGCCACCCAAGGCCACTGGCAGCTCCTCCATCTTACCTCAGTGGAGCCTTGCCTGGGCCCCAGTCTCAGCTGGTTATTAGGAGAGCCAAGGAACTGCCCCACCCACAGCCCAGACCACCCCCGGGGGCTTTGCACGCACATGGAGCAGGGGAGGATCCTTGCGGCACCCCACACCAGGGCAGCTGAGGGGCAGAAGAGCAGCTGCCCAGCTCTGAGGCAGCACCTCTGCTTAAGCAGTTCCACCTACTGCTCCAGGTAATGCCAAACCAGCAAAAGGTTTCTCTGTAACCTTCCCCCAGCAGAGGGAAGCTACCTCGCTAGGACTGGCACATCCAATGTGAAGAGCAGTAACCTGTCCTGCTTCAGAGCTGCTAGAATTCAAACTAGGAGTGGGCCTTAGCTGTGGAATGATAACTCATGGCTGAGCTCCCAAAGCCCCATCCGGCCCCTCTCTAATTAAAGCCATCACCTTGGTGCAAATGAACTGCTGACTCTACTGGAGCATTGACAGGCGCTGATATTAGACACTTGCTATTAATTACATAGCAGGCGCCTGGCTGGGGTTAGGTCTGCATATTAATTGAGGAATGCAACTCTTTAACCCTTCTAGTGAATAGGACCTGTCAAGGTCCCCAGACTTCTACCGTAGCCTTTCACTCCAGCCAGTGGAAGACTAGTTCTTCCCTGATGTATTTTAAACCAAACCTGTGTTCCTGGAAGACCCCACAAACATGGCCCCTGGGCCAGGTTATTCCCCCAGGAACAAGCTGCAGTCTCACGTGCAGGGAGCCAACAAACTCACAAGTCTCTGGTGGTCTGGCTGCTGCTTGCCATCGTGTCTCTTTTGGACCTGCTTGTAGGTAGTGAGCTCTTGGAGGCAGAGCTGTCTGTGTGTCCATACAGCACTGAGCACACTGGGGCTCTAACTAGTGATCAGACCTTTCTGGGCAGAGCTGATGGGATGATGGGGAGGTTGATGGTCCAGTAGGAAGATGCTGTAGCCCCCATGGGTTGGGACAATGCAGCAGCCCTCTGCAGAGGGGTTGGTAGCCTGGTGGGCTACCCTAAAGTGCTGTCCTTCAGCTCTGCACACCCCGTCTCAGTGACCCATTGCCTGTCTCTGCAGAGCCCCTCCTGCCTGGGGAGAGCGCGCTGCCGCTGAAGTGCGCGGCCGATGAGGTGAGTCTCTCGCCGCTGGCCTCCGTGGATGCTCTGCTGGAGCAGAGCAAGGACGACTTCTCCAGCTTCCTCCCGGACGAGTTCATCAACCTATCTCCGCCCCAGCCCCAGGATTACCACTTTGGCCTGGAGGAGGGCGAGGGCATCAGCGAGCTCTTCGACTGTGACTTCGTGGACTTTGCGCCCTTGGACTTCTGACTGCCTCCGGTGGAGCCGCTGTGCCATGAGCGCACAGCCGGGCGGGGCCATTCCTCCTGGGTGCTGATACCTGAATGTGATGCTGCAGCTGACTCCGGCTCTGTGGCTGGAGGAGGCTTGGGACTCGGAAGCAGACACGCTGGAGACGGGCTGAAGCAAATGGGGTTTGTAGGTAGTGAACGTTATGGTGAATGGCTGCATGGGTGAGGTTTGCTGGAAGGGGGGAAGGTGTGGGAAACCTCGCAACCTCTCCCTGCCGTGCTCCAAGCCCTCCTGGGAATGCGAGGCGCTGTCGCTGTCTCCTCCCACCTCACGCATGTGCCTTTCCTCCACAAGCCCGTTCCCCTGCGGGGAGCTCTGCTTTGTGGTCCATGCCCCCGCGGGGATAGCCCGTGCGGCCGCTGCCATAGTAACAAAGGCCGCTTAACTTATTCTCCCCTAACCACCTCAGACTCTTGCCTTAGAGCTTCTGTTGTTGTGGGCAGGCCCCTCCCACGAGCTGCAGAGCCAGATACGTCCCTCCTGCTGCAGGAGCCATTTTTCCCCCTCTCGCCTTAACGATTGTGAGTGACGATCTTTCTGCTGAGGAGCGACTACCTGGCCCTGCGGGTGCGGCCCCTCTAGAGCACCAGTGTCAATGAGGCTTTGCTCTGCTAGTCTCCTAACTTGGCTGTGGGATCGGCAGCAGGAGACGTGTCTCCTGGCTTAGCTGCAACATAGCACCGATTCCCTGTAGGCCAGAGCTGCCTCCATGGTGGTAAGCTGTCTCTTGGCCTCTCCTGGCAAGGCATGCCCTCATTCAGGAATGTAAATAGTAGTGACAGGGTGGCCTGCTGAGGAGTGCCAGTCTGGTGTGGAGTACAGGGGAACCGCTGTGTGTATGTCTGCCCATTGGGTAGTGCCTGTGACCAGGTTCTGGCTTATGCCTCGAAAAAAAGGGTGGGGTCTGTTTAACAGCCAGCTGGCTGTGGCAGAGCCCCACTTTCTGGCTCCCCATGTAAAAGGGAAACGTGCAGAACTGAAATTCCCAGATCGGCCGTGGGGGCTCCTGGATCCAAGTGGGGAGAGGCGTGCGAAGGCCAGATACAGCATGACACTGGCTCTTGGTTCTAAAAGGTTCCTTGTTAGAGCTTTAAGGAGAGTCCTGTGTAGATTGACTTATTTATTTTGTGTGGTTTTGTTCCCGTGGGGACAGCTCTGATTTCCCAGGTGGAATGTGTGCGGCTGAGCTGTGTTCTGTAGGAATTAGCGCTCTGCTAGGAGTTAAATAGGGTGATGCTTTCCCAGGGCGGAGCTGTTAGTACTGAGGGGATTTTGTTTCGGAGTGGGAGGCAGCTGTGGTCTAGAGATCCTGACAAAAAGCTAGGAGTCAATTCCCAGCTCTGCCACAGATGTTCTGGGGCATGTCACTTAACCTCCCGGTGCCTCTGTCTCCCCTGCCAAACAGAGCCCGGGAGACTGCCCTGCCTGTGGCAAAGTGCTGCAGGATGTCCAGATGGCAAGTGCAGTTTGTTATTTATTATTTATATGGTCTAGAAGGTCCATGTGAGGCTTCTGGAAGGGGTCTCTGTGTGCTTGCGTGTGTGTGTGCGTGTGTCCCCCCAAGCAGCGACTGCCAGAAGTAGGAACTGTGGGTGGGAAGGAGGCCATTTTGTGTTCTGTTAGGCTAGAGAGTGCCAGCTGTTAAATACAGAGTCGCAGAGCTCCTTTCATACAAACCACTTGCAAAGCTGGCTGGTAGGTGAAGGGACAGTGTGGGAGCTCACTAGCTGGGGTACTGGACCGGAACAGGGGGCATTGTAGCATCTCTGTGAGGTAGAATATGCAACTGGTGGGAAGGGAAGCTGGTGGGCTGAACGGGCTATTTATTGTAGACAGGAAATGAGGAGTAGCAGACGTGTCTGATAGAGGGGAAGGGTGGGGAGGCGAATCTGAGGCAGGAGGGAATCTCTGCCTGGAGATGCCGGGGATGTGCAGCGGAAGCAGCTTAGTCATGGAAGGGAAGTGGGCGAAGAAGTAATAAAAAGGAAAAGTGAAGCAGGCTCCAGGGAAACCTTAGAGGGTTTTGTGTTCCATGTCAAGCGGTGGTGACCAAATCGGACCCTTCCATGCCCAGCCATCCATTGGGCATAGGCGGGATGGCAGCCAGTGCAGCTCCTGTGTGGCTCTGTGCTTCTCTTGCCAGAGAAATCTGGCAGATGAGGCCCTGGCCTGGCAGGGGTTTTCTCACTTATAAAGAAATAGGGATCCTTTGGGTAGGGGGAGCTCTGATCTGCCTCAGTTTCCTCACACTGTGTGCTGATGTCAACGTACCCAGGTCATGGGCTCGTTCTCTTAACATCTCATACAGATGAGAAGCTCCACAGACCTGGCCCTTTCCATTGGAGGGCCCACACCTGCTCTCCTGGCAGAGTTGGAGGGAGTGGCTGATTTGTTGGCTGGTCATGAGCACCCAAAACTCTTGCTAGGCCTAGCTGCATGAGGAAGGCAGGCTGGAAGTGCTGTAACTGGACCTGGTTCTACCATGTAGAGCATTCTACCCGTTCTCTCCTGTACCTTAACTACACTGCTATCAGCTGCAGCTGAGTAGAGCAGAGGAGGTAGAGTTTGTGCCAGGAGAACCTAGTAGGGCTGTGAGGCTGCTGCACCAAAGCTTAAGCAACTAACTGTCAGGTATGACCCCTGCTGGCTGCATGAGTGCCGGAGCCATCCCAGACTCGGGAAGATAGATAATCTACTTCCCAGCACAGGGAGCTGCAGCTGACCCTGCCAGTAGCTCAAGTGAGCAGCACGTTCTGTTGGCTGAAGTAACTGTTGTGGTGGGGTTCCTCCCCTTGCTTCAAAAGTGGGATCCTGTGTATGGAGTGGATTCTGAGAGCAGGTGGGGCCAATGCAAAGGCTGTTCTGGGGCAGCTCCTTTTGCTGACAGAGTTGGACAGGCCATGAACCAAAGCTTTCATGGGGTTGGCAGAAGGGTAACGCTGACTCGCTGGCTATTTAGTGTAGGGAAGGGTGATCCCTGGCGGGTCAGATGAACATGCACGGTTTGGGGTTCTCATGGGATTCCCAGGTGCTTTCTGCTCCCTAGAGTGCTGTGAGCAGAGCCGCCCGCAGGATTCCAGCTGGGGATCAAGGCCAAAGCACGAACAGAGGCTCAGAAAAATGGGTGCGTTGGCGTCTCCAGGCTGCTTCCATGTGGGTCTTGGGTAAATCTCATCCTGCCAGAACTGTCACCAGTAGCCTGTCCCCTTCCTGGATGTTGTGGAGGGCTGGAGGACCAGCCAGGTCCCCATCCCAATGCAAACCTAATGCAATTAGCTTTGACATTCCTGACATGCACTGGAACAGAAACTGACCAAACCTTGTAGAGGATGATTTTTTGGGGTGTGGGTGGGTGGAGGGAAGAGGATAGAATCCATGGTGTTGTTTTGGCCTAAATGTCTGGAGACTTGTGCTGGTGCCCTGGCTCCCCTCTTATCAGGGAGTTATCCAGGCTTAGCCAGGGAACAGTTTGTTGTGGTGTTAAATAAAACTGAAAGCACAACAGAACAAGGGTTCCTCCAGTTCCAGTGCCCAGCCAAAGAGGGAGGTGGCACAGGCCTCTCTGCTGAAGGGGATTATAGGGCTGGAACAGATCTCAGTGTTGCAGGTTGGGGTACCGGGGAAGAAGAGGTCCAGGGTGAGGGAAAACACCCAAATGTATGTTTGTGGGGAGAAGAAAGACAGAAGAAAACAGAAGTGGGTTCCCCCCCCCCCCCCCCCCCCGTGTCTCAAGTGCCTGGGCAGCACTGCCTCTCCTGCTTGGGCAGCTGATTTTCCTGTTGCATCCCTGGACTCCTATGTTGCAGTTCCTGGTCTTTGAACAATTGAATCCACAGGTGGAAACGCATTTTCATCTACTGCCTTTTAACGAGCTTTGTGTACTGTTGTGCTTTGTGTTTTAATAAACATTTCTACTGAGTCTCTGAACTCCTGGCCAGTGTCTGTTCGTCTGTTGGGGGGCATGGCAGGTCCACTGGACTAAATCCTCATCTGCTGAGAAGCCAGAGGGCTGGAGAGGGCCCTGGCTGGGCTGGCTCACCAAAGTGCTGTAGCATTTCTCTGAGCACTTCCCAGCTTCTACACTTCTAGTGCCCAGCCCCTGTGGGTCTGAGCTGGGGGAGCAGCAGTGCACACGGAGTGGCGGATGGCCCTTTGGCACTTTTGCTGTGTCTTGTGAGAGCCTCAAGCTCTCTGCACTTACCAGCCTGAGGCGACCTGTCTCCTGCTGAAAAACTGTTGTACATATGGGGATGCAGGCAGCTCCGTTCAGTCCCAGGGACTTCAGCACAGCTAGGCTATGCCTTGCCTACAGTCATGCACTTGATCTTGGGCTACTGTTCTAGAACGCTGCCCTGCCCCCTCTGCAGTAACCTTGGTGCTTCTCAGCTGTAGACCTCCCAGTGCTTTACAAAGGAGATTCAGCTTCATTATCTCCATCATATAGCTGCGTACACAATAGGTACACCGATGAAGTGACCAGCCCATAGTCACACGGGAGCAGAAGCAGGTCTCCTAAAGCCCTGTCCTGTACCCAATCTTCTGCAGCACACGTGCTGTCGGGTAGCAAGGATGAGTAAATAGATGCTTTGGAGATGAACAGTCTTCGTTCTGTGCTTGCTCCGGACCCCCTCATGCTAGGTTCTGTATAATGATGAGGAAACCTAAGCACTACTATGACCATTGCAGGCAGGCGCCCTGATCTGCTCTTTGCATTAACTCTGGGCAAATACCTATTGCTGAAAAGATTTTCCTCTTACTGATTATTTTCAAAGGCATTCATCAGTGAATGGTTTATACAGAGACCCGAAATGCAGAACTCACTATAGACAAACAATTCTAACCGTTAGGGCTAAGCCTTAACAAAATAAACAAAAATCCAAGTGTCATGGGAGTTGTAAAAGAAAAAAGTTTGTGTTTGCACACAGGCACACGCAGTCATGGAGTTACAAACATTCACTTAGTTTTAGTTAGCAAACCAAATAATTCAACATGAGGCCTCACCTGAAATGCTGCTCACAAGGAATTAGGGTGTTTTGCTCTGTAGCTCAACTCTACACTCCCCTGAGAGGCATCAAAGAAGTTAAAGATTCCCAAGCATCATCAAAGCCCAAGATAAGGTAGGTTTCAGAGTAACAGCTGTGTTAGTCTGTATTCACAAAAAGAAAAGGAGTACTTGTGGCACCTTAGAGACTAACCAATTTATTTGAGCATAAGCTTTTGTGCATCCAATGAAGTGAGCTGTAGCTCACGAAAGCTTATGCTCAAATAAATTGGTTAGTCTCTAAGGTGCCACAAGTACTCCTTTTCTTTTTGCAAGATAAGGTAGGGTGTGTTTTTGTTTTGTTTTGTTTTGTTTTTTTTCCTGATCTTAGATAAGCTGTAACTTAGCAGGCAAAAGAACAGAAAAAGCCTGAAGAAATAAACGTGAATGCCCCCCTCCCCCCAAAAAAGTAGGAATCTGTGAGTTTTGGGAACAATGGGGAAGCATACTTGCCCTAACAAGACCCTCTTTATTTTTCCAGCTAAAAGTCTTCCCAATTAGAGGACCATGCCGTGTAAAAACAGGATTCTACTCCACGTCCTGGGTAGCTATAAGCCCCATTCGAGCGGTTGGCAGCTGCAACACAATGCCATCCAAGATTGCCTGGCCAGAGCCATCCCCGACACCCGTGGGAAAGGTTGCCGTAAACTCTACCATCCTTGGAACCTACAACCAACTGCGATCGGACATCGTCATCACCAACGAGGACCAGAAGAAGATCATCATGGTGAACATCACAGTGCTGTTCGAGAACAGGATCCCAGCCTTTCACGATGCCCAAGCTCAAAAGGTAGAGAAACATGCCCTTCTGGCCGAAACCTTGAGAGCTAAGGGTGGTTACCAGGTCCAGACACACATACTGATCGTTGGAGCCTTAGGCTCATGGGACCCTAGTAACGAGCAAGTGCTGAGAGAATGTGGAATCGGTCAAAGCTACGCTCAGCTGATGCAGAAACTCATGATGTCGGATGCCATCAGGTGGTCGAGGGACATCTACATAGAACACATCACTTGACATCGGCAGTACCAGGAGGGATGAGCTGGAGTGCCAGTGAGAAGTGCGGTCAGAAAAGTAACATACTTTCCTCATGGATGGTATTTTCTAAATGGACAACCAACCTAATGCTCAAGTACTGAGGGACAATCTCCACTCATTGATATATTTTGCTTTCCACAATCAAATCTCTGTACAACTTTTCATGAGTGATGTACCCCGAGTATTCGGATTCTAATATCTAAACTGTATTGTTAAATCTATTCACTGAAATTTGGGTTATTGCTGATTATGTACTCTATGTATCCTATGACTTTAAAAACAAACTTTGGATAATCTAAGCACTATACCCAGATGTACAGAAACACTTTTCCCAACCCATGTATTATATAATTTTTTAGACACTGGTTTTAATAAAATGTTTAAATAATGGGACATGGTGTCAGTGTGGGAGATGAAATGGGGGAAGAATGTTTATTTAAAATAGGCAATGCTTTAGAGACATGAAGGGGAGATTAAAGTTACTCTTAAAATGCAAAAATAGGGAGATGGATTTTGGTAATTCCTCCCCCAAAAGTTCTTCAGGAAAGTCAAACATACAAATATTGCAGCTTTAATTAGTGGAGAGAGATACTAAAGCTGTTCCTTCACCACAAGCTTTCTGCTCCTACTACACCCCCCCGGGCTGCAAGAAGGCATTGCAAACCTCCAGAGATTGGGCGGGGAGACGTTTTAAAAAAAAAATCAAAGAGGGAAACACCTGACCCTGATGTGATTTGAACACACAACCTTCTGATCTGGAGTCAGACGCGCTACCATTGCGCCACAAGGTCACTGGTTAGCATGTCTTTCTTGGAACAAACTACTGCAACTTATTCTCCCTTCCCCCCTTTGCTTTTGTAACTGGAATCAGGCACAGCCTGTTCCCCCATCACCATATACAATGGAGCATACAAAGAGGGACACAGCCCCAAGAGCCATGGGAGGCAGCCCTTTGTGCCCTCTTCATTCCAAAGCTGGTCTTTGCCATGGACGCTGGGTGCCCATGACCAGAGGATTCCTGGCCGTGCTGGCAAATGCCATATTACACACTGAACAACAGGGTGGGCTGGAGCTTAACACTGCAACAAACTTTTATCCACCTGAAGCCTCCCTGGCTATTCTGAACTCCACAGACAAAGGGAGGAAGAAGCAGCCAGACACCACAGCTACCAGCCCCTGCAGGACAATATTTGCCCCAGCCACATACCAGGGAAGTACAGCTTTTTTTTGCCCAAAGCCTAAGCCACAGTCCAGAGAGCAAAGAGCTGGAGAAGCAAAGAGGAGAACACAAACACTTCTCCAGACCACCACAGCTTGGAGACAACTGGAGGCATCAACACTGAGCTGGGAGTGCCCAGTGTGCCGGCCAGGAACCAGAGCTGGTCTGATGCTGGGTGGGTGAGATTTCTACCCCTGAGCCACCAATGCTCTACACAGGACCCTTCAGCCATCACCTGAAGAAGGCCAAGGAGTGAGTGTCCCTCCCTCGCACAATTTCAGCTCCTCACACCAACTTCATTCCCGACTCCTGCTGCTTGTCAGTGCAGGCTGGGCACATAACGAGGCACTTCCGTTAATGCTGGGTCTTTACACTGCCAGCTCTGTTTGGCAGGGGAGGCTGGTGGGTTAGTGGAATATCAAGGGGATCTAGGGGTAGGAGAGGGTGGAATAGACCAAAACAACAGCATATGTTCCCCTCCAGCAGAGTGCATCTCTGAGCCCACAGCAGCTGCCCAGTGGTTGTACTGCTGTGACTATCACTTTTACCTTACATGCCAAAGGTTCCTGGTTTGAGACCAGGGAAAAGCTCTCCTGCTTCTGTCTTAAGCTAAATGCACCATTTGCTGCTTCTTAATGGAAAGTCGCAGCCTCTCAGATCACATTCTGGTGACCCAGGAACTGCTGTCAAGATCCCTGAACACTCAGGTGCTTTCATTTCAGCAGTTAAAGCTCTCAGGGCTTTTTACATCTGCAATATGTTTCTTCGTTTGTGCTAATGCAACTGAGCGAACAGCCTGCCTGGGAAGCTGTCTGACTGTAAATGTGGAGAGAGGCAACGTCTCTTTCATTGGGCCATCATCGACTGGTGGGTGGGAGAAGGTTTTGAGCTTCACAGAGATCTTCCTTAGCTCTGAAGAGTGGTGGTTAGAATCCCAAATGCCTGTGAGGGCTTTCCTTCCCTTTCACTCCTGCCCTAGCAGCCCACCTTTTGAGTTAGCCTAGGATTTACTGATGGACATATGCAGTTATTCATTTATGAATTATTTCCCAGCCAGCAAGTGCTTGCTTTTGGCTCAGTGGGGTGATGGATAGGATGACATAGCTTCCCAGCTCACAGCCTGGAAGACTGGTACCTTCACCCCACCCCTTGTGCCCCTGCCCACCTCACGAACACTGTGAGCAGGGATGGTGTCCCTCGCCTCTATTTACCAGAAGCTGGGAATGGGGGGCAGGGGATGGATCACTTGATGATTACCTGTTCTGTTCATTTCCTCTGGGGCACCTGGCATTAGCCACCGTTGGAAGACAGGATACTGGGCTAGATGGACCTTTGGTTTGACCCAGTATGGCCGTTCTTGTATTCTTATGAGACCGTATCAACCACCAAGGTGGCGTGGGAGGCAGGGAAATTTTAAAAATGAAAGAACAAAGCAGCAGAAGAAAACACACTACCTTGGTGTGATTTGGACACACAACTTTCTGATCTGGAGTGAGACATGTTACCATTGTATCACAAGGTCATTGATGTTGCCAGTTTGCCTCTGGCCTCTTGGAGAGAATCTCCAACATGTACTCTCCCTCTCTGACCCCATTAGCCTTTGTGGCTAGAAGTCAGGCAAAGCCCTTTCCCAATCACAGGAAAATGAGAGGGTGTAAAGAGTCACTGACTGCCATTAGAAGCAGCCCTTTGTGCCCACTTCTCCATTGCAAAGAGGGTCATGCTTGGTGCCCATGACTAGAGGATTCCAAATCCCACATTGCACACTGATCCGTGGGGAAAGGAGTTAATACAGCATCCAAACTGCACTAAACCTTTACCCAGCCTCAGCCTCCTTCACTCCACAGGCAAAGGGAGGAGGAAGAAACAACCAGACCATTGCAGTTCAACAACACCCCATCAGTAGCCCCGGAGGGAGACTCTTAGCTCCAGCTACATGCCGGCGGGAAAGTACAGTCTTTTGGCAGACTACTTGGGGCAAGTCTACACTACAAGACTAAATCAACCTAAGTGACGTCGATGTACGGCCTCCACAGTAATTACATTGCTTTTGCCTGTCCACCCTCCACTCCTTGTGTCGTCAGCGTGCGTCCTCACTAGCAGCGCTTGCATCGATGCAGAGAGCAGTGCGCCAGGAGTAGCTATCTCACTGTGCAACTTGCCTCCGTCTAGTGCAGGGTGTTTTGGGAAGGGTTTGCAATGCCTCATGAGGGCAAGCTCACTATAAGTCCTGCTTCTTCACCGAAACTCACAGCTAGTCAGATCATGTCCCATTGACACAGCAGCTGAATTTGGGATGCCTGATGCGTTGTCATGTCAGCAATCCGAACCTTCACAGCTGTTCACATGGGTCTCCCACATACATTCTGGAACCAGTTGCATTTGCTGCATCTTCACCAGGAGCAAACAGTCCAGGGGAATGAGGGCTCAGTCAGCTGAACAGTGTTTGGAGAAAATAAAAAATTCTCTTGAGACCGTGCTAGCAGAGGTGCTTGTTTGACCCCAGTAACGCTAACCACCGCTGGTGAGGGCGACAGGAGAAACTTTTTCCTGGAAACCAGCTTCCACTCTTCCACTCCCTGTGCAGTCGGAATTCCTGCTTGTGACACACACTCGCCTTTTTCAATCGAGTGTAATGTTATCTGGTCAGTAGCGTGACCGGATGTTCCGTTTTTAAAGGGACAGTCCCATTTTGGGGGACTTTTTCTTATATAGGCACCTATTACCCACCACCCCCTGTCCCTTTTTTTCACAGTTGCTATCTGGTAACCCTACTGGTCAGCAACTAGTTCAGGCCTTAAAGCTGTCCCCACAAAACTGTCCCAGCTCTTGATTGGGAAAATAGCCGTGGGCACCTTGTCGGCAGGGAACAGTGACGAAGACCTTGGCTTTTGGCACCTAATCATAGAATCATAGAATATCAGGGTTGGAAGGGACCTCAGGAGGTCATCTAGTCCAATGCCCTGCACAAAGCAGCTAATGCCCTAGCTGACTGAAGAACTGTATTCAGGGAGAGCAAGGAAAGTCTGGCTTCCTATCCTATGAGCCCATCTGGTAGAGGAGAGGCTGGTTTTGTGGTAGGCTAGTGACTCAGTGTGTAAGGCATCTGACCATGCTGCAGGTGCAATTCCTATCTGGCCATTTTTCTTTCCTCTCATTCCTGCCCTCTCAGCCTGCCTTTGGGGTTAGCCTGTTGTCTACTGACTGACAGATGTAGTTATTCATTCATCAGTGTGTTTCCCACCCAGCTGATACAAGCGCTAAGGGACACCCATGGAGCAAACCCTCTCGCTTTTGGCTCAATGGAGCAATGAAAGAGGATGACGTCACCCTGGCATGGACCAGCTGTGTGAAAACTGGTTCCTTCGCCCCCAGCATCCCTCCCGCACACACACACATTGTGAGAAGGGAGCACAAACCTCCTGGGGTGGGAGGCAGGGAAATTAACAAAGCAGCAGCCTAGGACTCAAGCATGATCTGAGCACACAGCCTTCTGATCCGACGTCAGACACGCCACTGTTGCCTCACAAACCCACCTTGTTACTTATTGTCTGCTAACCCAACGGCCGGTCTACACGTCCAAAGCCGCACCAGTGCAGCCGCGTGGCTGTAGTGATTTAGTGAAGACACTACTACGTCAATGGGAGCACTCCTCCCAGCCACAGAGTGCTGTCTACACCGGGGGTTCGGTCAGTAGAACTACGTCTCTCAGGGGTGTGGATTTTTCACACCCCTGAGTGACTCAGGGATACCAATGTAAGTTCGTAATGTAGACCTCCCCCAGATCTCCACAGCTGATTCTCCCTTCCCCCTGCCCCACTTACCACCCTTTGTGGATAGAGGTCAGGCCCACTTCCCCCCTCCCCCACCATATCTGATGGAGAGTGTGGAGAGAGAAGTGGCACAATGGCTATAAGACGCAGCCCTTTGGTCCATTCCAAAGAGTCCCTTTGCCATCAATGTTTGGAACACGTGGCTGGAGGATTCCTGGCCCCGCTGGCACATGCCTTGTTACAGACTGAACCAGTCCATCAGCTCTGCTTGGCATGCTGCTGGAGGTGGCACCATGGCATGGCAGTCCTCAGAGGAGCTCCTATCTGGCTAGGTGTTTGTAAGGTGTCCGTCACCGTGGGATGTAATTGCCGGCGTAGTTCCTGGGTTGATAACAAGAACGACTACATCAACAAACCTCTGGGCATTCTCCCTTACTGGGGCAGTCAGTGGCTGATCCTCACCCCGCACACCTAGGCAGCATACATCCTTTGGGGGGTCTCTGGGCTGCCAGATTCCAGCGAGCAGCTTCCTGGCATCCCAGGATTTTGGTGAAGGACTCAGCTCCTGGAGGAGGCGAAGGCACAGCCAGGCTGACGCAGAAAGCGAGGAGCTGGCCAGAGTTATGAAGGAGATATACATTCTGGGTCTCCATTTCATAGACCTGGTCCCCAAGGTTGAATTCAGAAGGCCGGTGTTAGCAGGCCTGCACCTGGGGTCGTGAAATGCAGCACGTCTGGAGTTATAGGGGGTTGGGAACTATAAGTGGCTCTTGCAGTAGGATGATTTAGCTGCTTTCCATCTGCAACTATTAAAGTCAGAGCCCATTGTCTCTAGGTCTGTAAATGTGGCATCAATTCCAGGTAATAATCCAGGGTTTCCTCCCAATCTTCAGCAGCCAGCACAGTGAGTCAGCCTGTTTGATAATGGGACTATTATTAGGTTGCCCTCTGCTAAAAGTCCACTTGTCACAGCTAGTGACATCTGTCACTTTATCAGGCTCCAGGGCCATGGGGGGAAGTGGTTTGGAGGCAACTGGTTTGTTTTTCTTGGCCAGATGATGTCAAACTGTCATTTCCAGGGCTGTTTTGTAACCATGTTCTCTCTTGGTTTTATAGAACTGAACATTAGGTTGATGCTTTGGGCAGTTGCTGCTTAATTGCTCCCCTATTGGTTCTGTGAAAGAGTTGATGCACTGATGATCTAGCTTCCAGTGACCTTCAGAACCCCCCTCTCTCAGTGACTTCCGCAAAAGTTGGTACCATTCGGAGCATTGTTAGAAGACGGGCGGAAAGGATGGAGAGGCGACAGGAGCAAAGGTTAGAAATTTGGGCCCAAACATGGACATTTAGGTGCCTCAGGTAATGTTCTCAAAGTCCTGGCACTGTGCTGGCAGGGACTGGGTGTCGTCTGAAGCTGGGGAAGATGAGCTGTAAGCAGTGAAAATCTTCGCCCTACAGCAGTACCGCTAACCCCCTGCTGGAGGCCGAACCTTAGTAACGCTGGTTGAAAATGTTCCGATGGAAGGTGTTTCCATCAGAAAACCCTGTTCATCCAAATCAAAATGTTCCACGGGCCTGGGCTGATTTCAGCGAAACTTTGTTTTGAAGAAAAAAAATCAAAATGTGACTTTTTGTTTCTCAGTGACTTTTAGTTTCACGTTTAGTACGAAATATTATTTAATTTTGTTTTAAACACTCTACTTAGAAATGAAACTTGTTGATTACATCAAAATGAAATGTTTCAGTTTTGTCTCAATGAAACTTTTTGATTGAACCCCCCCCCCAAACAATTTTTTTCGACCATTTCATTTGGCAGGAAATCTGGAAAGCTGACGTTTTGTCCCGATTCAGGATGAAAACAAAATTTGAAATCCTGGCATTTCCTGCAAAGCAGAAATTTTGGTGCCAGACCAGATCTAGTCCCGCCCGGCCCCTAATGATCAGATTAATGCTGGAAAAGCAAGAGCCAGACAAGGTCTGTGGAATGCGAGGGAAAATAAACCCTGCAGAGTGGATGCAGTACCAGCAGGGGGCAGCCCTGTGCAAAGCCAGGCCAACATGTCAGGGTCTATATGGGTCTGGATTGCTGGAGAAGTAAATCACAACAGTTAAATGGCATTTGCAATTCCCTGTGAACCCAGGACCATCCTTGTGGCTTCTCTAAATGATTCAGGTGCCTCCTGCTAAAGGCAGCAGCATTGATTTTAACCACATCCTAAAGCTGTTCATTACTCAGCATCACCTCTTTCGTTTTTAATGCCCCCGGCCTTTGCTCTCAATAGCCTATTAATTGTAAAGTGCTGAAGACCTGGCGGGGACGGTGGTGTAGCGTTGGTGAAACCAGAGGCTTTCTGCCCGCTGAAGCAGGCCCTGGCTTTTAACTTGGTCGCTTCTATTAAGCCTCATCATTGTGGAATGAATTCAAATGGCAGCTGCTCAGTTGTCACCTGTTGCCCTAGACTGGCTCCTGTGTTAGGCTGGTGCGTGCTGGAGCACATACCTATACTAAGAGACAGCCCTGCCCCAAAGACCTTCACATCTAACTAGACACGACAGACATAAGATGCAGGGAGGGAAAAGCGACTTGCCTAGGATCCCCAGCTGAGAATAGAAGCAAGGTCTCCTGACTCCCAGTCCCTGCCCTAGTCGCTCAGCGGTGGCCACTAGAACTGGATAGCGAATTCTGTCCTTGCCAGGCAATTCTGTAGGATGCTTCAAAAATCCCATGGCAAGGCTGGAATTCTCTATTGCACCAGACAGGACTGAAGAGTGATTCCAAGCAGGGTGGCCAGACAGCAAATGTGAAAAATTGAGACGGGGGCGAGGGGTAATAGGAGCCTATAGAAGAAAAAGACCCAAAAATCGGGACTGTCCCTATAAAATCAGGACATCTGGTCACCCTACTTCCAATAGAAGCCTGTTACATTTCTACAGATCCCCAGGCAATGGTGACTGAGTTACAGGCACTCTCCCGTTCACCCCCGTGCAGTCACAATGCCCCAGCCTAACACTAGGGGGTGCTGTGCTGTGGAAGGTGCCCTATTTCTGAGGAGACCGGAACTGGAGGTTCTGGGCACTTGTGGCCATTAAAGACTCCATGGCACTTTTGGAAGGATGGGGGTGATGGCCCTAGTGGCTTGCCTGGCAGTGCACGGACCAGCCCCGCCTAGCGCAATGAATATTGAGGTGGCTCTGAGGGAGTCTCGGCCACATGCTGCATGGAAACCAGAGGGAGCTGCTAACTAGTAGCTCATAGACTCGTGAGGATGGAAAAGTCCTCTTAGGTCTGACAGTCCATCTGGCAGACACTAATTCAGAATTGCTCCCTCTGGATGAGCTTTGTGCTGTCCACTTGACTCGTTCTTCCCTGCAATAAGCTATTGAAAGGCGTCAAAAGAGCCTTTCTTTTTGCTCGTTGCTAGGGGAAAGCTGTGTGATTGCTGTGCAGAAGTGGCCAGTCTAGTCTGCCTGGCCTTGGTCATTAAGGGAGTGGTTCCATAGCCATCTACACTGGCCTGACTCAGCCCCCATTGACTCCCATTGACTGCTATGGTCATGTCACCCTGAGTGTTTGGGATCCATTTGCTCCTGGGCAAAGCGGACAAGACAGCTGTGGGATAAACCTGGACTGGCATCTGTGAAGCCCCTGGTAGGAGAAGTCACAGAAACAAAATGGTCAATAGCATGAAGGGAGACAGAGAAAGAGTCAATGTCCCTAGAAACCGCAGGATACATCAGGCATGTCTAACGCCGGCTGCGAGCCGTTTATTCGTTACAAGGTGCGCCAGACCAGAGAGAAGGCTCAAGGTAACGGAGACAAAAAGGGAGTCATTGTGAGAGGCATCCAAACCAAGGTGAGCCCTGCTTCTAGGCAATGGAATGGCCAAGCCTGCCTTCCTTTTGCTACTCATTCAAACAGCAAGGTTGTTTCTCTTAGAGACTCATGAATCTGGGCGGTTTGCATCATGCACTGAGGAGGATAAGGGGGTCTGGGTGGAAGACAGTTATGACTGATTTGCTTGTTGCTTGTGAAGTACAAGCGGCCTGAAGCATGATCTGGGATTTCATTCCCCTATATTTCAGGAGTGCTCAGATCCGGGGGTTTGGTTTGATATGCTGGAAGGAAGGAGCCAGCCACATAATCTAGACGTGTGTTCGGAGTCTAGACCGTTCCCCACTGCCCCAAAGTTTGTGGGAGTTCAGAAGAGGAGTTTGGGCCTGCCTCTTTTATGAAGCCCTGCAGTGCAATGTGCTGGGAAATAGCACAATGTCTGAAATCTAGTCAGTAAAGAATACTATAGCAAAGAGAGAAGGAAGAGGAGAGAAATGACCTGAGAAACCTCTAGTGATTATTACTTGGCTCCAGGGGTCCCACTAGTCTGCGGGCTGGAACTTACTATCGCCAATGCCAACTCCCCAAATCATGAGACTTAAAAAAATAATAAATGTGGGGGTCTTGTGAGCCCTTAGGAGTCATGTTCAGCTTTTTCCCTTCAGCCACGAGGGCTAGAAACATGTTTTGTTTTTTAGATGAGAGCTGAGAGTCTCACATAATCACATGACTCCTGGAGTTGAGACTGTAATGAAAAGAGCATGAGACATGCTAAAATCCCGAGAGTTGGCAGCACTTCTTCAGCTCTCCTGCGCAAGCTGTGGCTAATGAGCAGCCATCATGAATCGTTGCCTTTTGATATTTGGCACAGCCTCATTGCACGGCCTGTGTCCTCGCTAAATGAGCAGCGTGCGGGATCCCCGTCTCCCAGGCTTGATATTCAGCCCCAGACGTAGGCAAGGGATGTGCAATGAGGCAATCAACGGCTGGGCCTCAGTACTCGATAAGAGCATGCGTGTCAGCAGAGCTTGCACTGGGATTTCTCAGCACTGCTCTGTCTGGTCTGCGTTAATGGAGTCTATCTGCTGCAGTCCCTTCAGCTCGTGCTTGATCAGTAGTGTGTGTGTAAGAACAGGAGCGTTGCTTCTTGAAGGTGACAGATTTGAGGCCTTATAACGTGAAGGCTTTGGCCTAACCTGCCATCTGGGCTGAGGCCTTTCCCTGCCTTCTACAGTATCCCCCCTTTCACAGGCAGCCAGGGATGTCAAGGGATTCCTGTCCACAAATGTGCAAGCCAACCCTGAGCCGTGTGCTCTGGCCTCTCTACCTTGGAGCACTGAGACAGAAGTCAAACAGCATCAGAGGAGAGACTGAGAGACCCTGCCCTACCCCACTTAATCTAGCCAGTAGCCCAGTGGTTTGGGCACTCTTCTGGAGTAGGGTGGCCACGGACACACCCCCAGAACGCAGGACAACCTCCCCTCAGTTGTCCCTGCCCCCCCTGCGTGACCCCACCCATGCTGGAGCGGTGCACTCTCCAAACCAGAATCCTCTGTGCATGAGACAGGACAAAACCATGTCTGGTTTTATATCGGTACCAGGCAGGGGACAAACCACACACAAACAGGACGGTCCGGCTTCAAGTCAGACCAATGGCCTGCTATCTGGGGGAATGGAAACCTGGGTTCAAGTCCTTGAGTGTAACCAGGTCACTGCCTCCTGAGCGCTCCCTCGTGGCCTGGTGTGGCTCTGCACCGCAGTAGCCTGTCTGCAGTTTCCCCTCACCTGTTTAAATGCCCTCTGTAGCATCCGGGTTGATTAACATGAAAGCTCAGAACATAACTTAAAGTCCCAAAATAAAGTCTGCACAGTTCAAATCAATTCCCTGCTTTAGAAGGCCGCTCCCAGCCCTTCCTAGCTGGTGCAACTTCCTGGTGCATCAGGTCTTCCCTGCAGGAGCCTTTTGCATTCTGCATCCTGCTGCGGCTTCCCCAGCATCTGTCCAGCCTGGCACCCTCACTCTTTTGCATACCCCAGGCCCGGCCTAAGGGAGACACGTATCTTTCTGGTCATGTGACTAAAATAATTTTCCCACCTGGGAGGTGAGCAGATCTTGTTACCTGTGGGGCTGAAGCCCATCTCCACCCTATGATGCTGCTCCAAATCAGACAAAGCCCCACCCCTCTCCTTGGCATTTCTTATCCGCTACCATAGGCAGCCTTTGTGAATCCCATTCTTAGGCACCTCATGCTCTCCAGGCTTTATACAGGGAAGCTGGTTACCTAGCTCTGGCTGTGAGTCCCACTGGGCAGCAGGGTGCCTAGAAGTGAGGCATTGCTGTGCTTAAGTCCCCTTTGTGAGCCTAGCCCCAAGAGACCTGCCTAAGGCAAGAGGAAGCCAGTAGCAAAGCAGGAAATTGAACACAGGTCTTGTGGCTTCCCAGAAAGCATCTTAACTACTGGACCATGCTTCCCCCCTGGGCTAGGGCACTGATCCTCTGGGGTGCAGACTCGAGCTGCTATCGCTCCTCCACTGGAACACGGCACCAAAGGGCATGGGGGATTCTCCAGTGCTGACCATTTTTTGCTCAAAATGGGATGTTGTTCTAAAAGCGTTAGGGACTATCTGGGGCAGGTCTCTGGCCTTTGTTCTACAGGGGGTCAGACTAGATGGTCACATGGTCCCTTCTGGCCTTGGAGCCATGGATCCGAGTCAGCAGGCACTTCACACCACCTGACGCCATCGTGAGCAGTAACCATGACACACTGCTACCAGCCCTGAGTGGGGCGGAGCTCTAGGCATTGGCTGCACTGGCCCTGCTAGTGGAGAAATGACTGGATGACTGATCCTGCCTGCAGTTTCAAATGCTAAGAGATAAGGGCAGTCAGCAATCTCATGCTTGGGGGCAACAGTTGATGTCTAGAGGGGTCCCAAGGAGATATTTCCCTTCCTCCATCTGCAGCAGCATGCCACTGGCTGGGTGTGTTAGGGGAGTCTCCCCTTCAGCTGAAGCGCCAGGCCTGAGCTGCTGCCCAAGGTGGGGTCTAGGGGGCTGTTCTGGCATCCCATGTACCAATTGCTTATTGATCATGATAACACAGGGTCTGCTCAAGCTCCCGATGTAGGGATCAGGTGTCCTCCTGCTGCCTTCCATGGGTTTGCATCAGGCCCTTAATGATGCCTATGGGAATGACCTGCAGTGATAGCCGTGCACGCCACAGGGTAGCACTGGGAACCTTCTGTACGAGGTGGTGATAAATGCTCTGATTAGAACTCAGCTGCTTGAGAGGAAAAACCACTTAGACCTCAAAGGAAATGCAGCCCAGTTATGCCGGTGCCCGTCCGAAAGGTCCCAGGTCTGCCCAACTTCTACATGTATTTCTAGCATGCCTTTGGGGCCAAATGCATCCCTGGCGTAAACTCCCTGAAGTCTGTGGAGTCACCCCCACGCTGAGATTAGCCCTCTCTCGCTTTTAATTACATTTGGGCTCATGCTGTGGTCTAATCTACATCTGTTTTCCTATCCATTTGCAGAGGGTGAAAGCCCCTTCCAGAGCCTGGCTTTGGGGAGCTAGAAATCTGTGCTGTCTGAAAGCTGGCAGCGGCTAATCAGGGTCCCTTGGCAACGTACAGCTAGAGATGGCTAATGCAAGGCTTGAGATAACGATCCCTGGAACGCTTTCTTAGATTAGCTTTTTTCCATT
Organism: Natator depressus; assembly: GCF_965152275.1. Classification (NCBI taxonomy): domain Eukaryota; kingdom Metazoa; phylum Chordata; order Testudines; family Cheloniidae; genus Natator; species Natator depressus. The sequence goes on from NC_134246.1 coordinate 27,913,799, forward strand.
AATAATGAGAGGGGAAAAATAAAGCATGTGGAAATAGTCCTGATTACATAGGACCCAAACCACTATTCTGCTATGTCGGAGTGGCTGTGTGGTCTAGTGGGTAGGGTCATGGGCAGAGGAGATGGGGTTGGGGTCTAAAGCAGATGCTGTGTGACCGTGGAGATGATTGCACCTCTGTTTCTTGTCTCTTTCCATAGTGAGCTCATTAGCGCAGGGACTGTTTCCATGTCTTTCTGCAGCACGGAGCACAATGGGGCTCCGAGCCCAGTGGCGGTCCCTAGGTGCTACCGGAATACCAGCATTTTGCAGAGCCAATCTCTGTGGACAAGTCGGAGTCCTGTCCCTAACACGGGTGGGTACCTGGGTCTCTCCTGCTGTGGTGTTCATGGCTTATCCCCACACCAAGGAGGAGTGCTGCCCCCTGCATCTGTTCACAACTCCTCAGAATTCACTAGTTACCACTGGGGAGAACAACCTAGTCAGTGGATGAATATATAGGGCTCCGTTCCTCCCTGCTTCCCACGCAGCTGCAGCTCTGACAGAGAGGGAGAAGTGGGGACAGCAGCTTCCTTCATGCTTCTATTTAACACATGGTGATTGCAGCCCTTCACGCCCGCTGTGCAGCGAGACAGTAGCCGGGCCCTGGTCTGGTACGGATCTGCCCAGGTGCCTCCCTCTGTCTGTCTTTCTGTGTGTGTCCCCAGCTGCTCTTGGGTTCTGCTGGAGCTTGTGGTCCAGCCTGGTTCCTGTCCTCGGCAGCTCCACGTCCCTGATGGTGCTCTTCTCATTCAGAGTCACTTCTGTGGTGCTGCCATGTGTTTACCAGGTGCTTTAGATCTTCCCTGCCCTGGGGAGCTCATACTCTAGGTTGGGGTTCTCAAGCTTTTTCTTTCTGAGCCCCCCAACATGCTATAAAAACTCCAGGGCCCAAGTGCGGTGGGAGGTGTCACTCCGGGCTTCAGCCACTGTGCTTGGGGGAGGCTTGGGGCTTTAGCCCTGTGGGGCGCTGGAGCTCGGGGCTTCTGCCTTGTAGGGTGCTGGGCCCCATGGACCCCCTGAAACTGGCTCACCACAGACCCCTAGTTGAGAACTACTGATCTAGGACAAACACAAGGCGCTGGGCAACAGCTCCTGGAGGAGAGGGCCAGGATGTTATCGATGCTGAAAATTAGTTAGGAAGGACCCTGTTCTTCTCACACATGTTAACTGACTCTCCCTCCAGGCCAGCTCCGCAGCTGTCTCTGTCTCCTGTTGCTGGCACTGCCCACTTTTCTGTTATTCCAGGGGTGGGCAAACTACGGCCTGCGGGCCGGATCCGGCCTGCAAGCCGTTTTAAGCCGGCCCGCGAGCTCCTGCTGGGGAGTGGGGTCTGGGGCTTGCTCCGCTCCGGCACTCCAGCCGAGGCGCAGGGTCGGGGGGCCATACTACGCGGCTCCTGGAAGCCGCAGCATGGCCCTGCTCCGGTGCTCCAGTCGGGGCACAGGGTTGAGGGCCGCACGACATGGCTCCTGGAAGCCGTGGCATGGTCCCACTCCGGTGCTCCAGCCAGGGTGCAAGGTCAGGGGCTGCACCATGTGGCTCCCAGAAGCCGCGGCATGCCCTGCTCCGGTTCCTACGTGCTCCAATGGCCCCCTCCAGCGCTCCAATGGGAACTGCAGGGGCGGTGCCTGCGGATGGGGCAGCATGCAGAGCCACCTGGCTGCGCCTGTTCATAGGATCTTGAGAAGGGACATGCCGCTGCTTCCGGGAGCTGCTTGAGATAAGTGCCGCTCGGAGCTTGCACCCCTGAGCTTGAGCTGGGGAGGCTACTCCAGCCACTGGGATGCAGTCACCTTCATGGAGCTGCTCCACAGCCTGAGAAAGAATTCTTTCTCCATCTCCCATGCATCTGGTCAGCACCCAGCCCAGCTGCTCAGGCCAGGTGCTGGAGTTAGGATTTACGCTGTAGGGTTTTAACCTAAGGGCAGATCATCAATCACTTGTTAAGGATCAATCAGTAGAGTGAGTTGCCCAGCTCAGGGGCTCCCACACATGATGTAGTTGCTAATATGTCTGTCATCTATCAAGAGATTGTTCTTGATTTGAATCTCCAGGTGTGTCCTGCTGCAGCCATACAGAAGGGATGGAATCGTGGGATTTTCTACTGGGTAGGAATGATCTTTAAGTGGCTGCTGTTGATCTGTGACATCATAATTACACTTGCACACACAAAGGTCCGTTAAAAGAACATTACGAAGGTTGTGAAGTCAAGGACTCAAAAGGTAGGAAATGTCAGCATGGGCTACAGGGCGAGCGGCACCTCTGTCCCATTTCTGGTCTCTCTGAGTGCTCCCCCTCTGCAGTCAGGCCTTGTGCTTTCACCTATCCTGGGGTGGAATTTCACAATCCCCTGACTCTCAGACTGGACCCTCCTGGGCTACAGTACCCTGTGTATCCACCATTCTCACCCTGCAGGTCCTCGGCCCATGCTCTTCACCTAGCCTGTCCCAGTCTCCACTCCTCAGGCTTCTCATCCAAGTCCCAGTCCCTTTCCCACCCAGTCCCAGTTCCCCTTGTCCTGGTTCCTGATCTGATCTGTCTGTCTCCCAACCCCAGCCTTCATCTGCTGCCACCCTCCACATTCCCTATCCCCATTGGCTCCCAGTCCCAGACTCCCACCCCAAGGTCCTCATCCATTTGAATCCTTGGCACAGCCTCTTTAGCCAGTCAGTCCTCGTTCTCCCCCTGCACCCCACCTCCTCATCAGATCTATCTCCCAATCCCTACACCACTGGATCCCAGTCCTAGTCACCTTGCTCAGCCAGTCCCAGTCTTCTCCTACCCCAACTCCTCTTTTCTTTTTCCTGACCCCCCATCCAGATTTCAGATCCAGTATCCCAACATCAGGCTACTTCTCCCAGTAGGAGCATAAGAACATAAAAACTGGGAGAAGACCAATGGTCCATCTAGCCCAGTATCCTGTCTCTGACAGTGGCCAGTGCCAGGTGCTTCAGAGAGAATGAATAGACCAGGGCAATTTTGAGTGATCCCTCCCCTGTCATCCAGTCCCAGCTTCTGGCAGTTGGAGGGTTAGGGTCACCTGAAATATGAGGTTGTGACCCTGACCATCCTGACTAATAGCGATTGATGGATCTATCCTCCATGAACTTATCTAATTATGTTTTGAACCCAGTTATACATTTGGCCTTCACAACATCCCCTGTCATTGAGTTCCACAGGTTGGCTGGGGGTTGTGCGGAGAAGTACTTCCTTTTGTTTGTTTTAAACCTGGTGTTAATTAATTTAATTGGATGACCCCTAGTGCTTGTGTTGTGTAAAGAGGTAAGTAACATTTCTCTATTCACTTTTTCCAGACCATTCATGAGTTTATAGACCTCTATCACATCCCTCTTAGTCATCTCTTTCCTAAGCGGAAAAGCCCTAGTGTTTCTAGTCTCTCCTCGTACGGAAGCCATTCCATGCCCTTGATCATGTTTGTTGCCCTTCTCTGAACTTTTTCCAGTTCCACCATATACTTTCAGTTTTGTTTTCTAGCCCTTTCCTAGTAGTTTCTAACATTGTGTCAGCGTTTTTGACCACTACTGCGTATTGAGCTGAAGTTTTCAGAGAACTATCCACAGTGTCTCCGAGATCTCTTTCTTGAGTGGTAACAGCTAACTTAGAACCCATCGTTATATATGTGTAGTTGGGACTATTTTTTCCAGTGTGCATTACTGGGCACTCATCAATGCTGAATTTCATCTACCATTTTGTTGCCCAGTCACCCCATTTTATAAAATCCTTTTGTAACTCTTCACAGTCAGCTTTGCACTTAAGTATTTTGAGTAATTTTATATCATTTGCAAATTTTACCCCTTCACTGTATACCTCCTTTTCCAGATCATTTACGAAGATGTTGAACAGCTCTGGTCCCAGTACAGATCCTTGAGGAACCTGGTGATTAACCTCTCTCCATTGTGAAAACTGACCATTTATTCCTATCCTTTGTTTCTTATCTTTTAACCAGTTACTAATCCATGAAAGGACCTTTGCTCTTACCCATGACTGCTTAGTTTGCTTAAGAGCTTTGGTGAGAGATCTGGTTGAAGGCTTTCTGAAAGTCCAAATACATTACGTCCACTGGATCACCCTTGTCCACACGCTTGTTGACACCCTCAGATAATTTAATAGATTGGTGAGGCACGATTTTCCTTTACAAAAGTCATGTTAACTCTTCCCAAATGTATTATGTTTATCTATGTGTCTGATAATTCTGTTTACTATAGCTTCAACCAGTTTGCCTGGTACTGAAGTTAGGCTTACCGGCCTGTAATTGCCAGGATCCTCTCTGGTTCCTTTATAAAAAAATCAATGTTACACTAGCTATCCTTCAGTCATCTGGTACAGAGGCTGATTTAAGTGATAAGTTACATAGTACAGTTAGTAGTTCTGCAATTTCATATTTGAGTTCTGTCAGAATTCCTGGGTTAATCCCATCTAGTCCTACTGACTTATTACTGTTTAATTTGTCAGTTAGATCCAAAACCTCCTCTACTGACCCCTCAATCTGGGACAAGTTCCTCAGATTTGTCACCTAAAAAGAGTGACTTGAGTGTGAGGATCTCCCCCACATCTTCTGTAGTGAAGACCAATGCAGAGAATTCATTTAACTTCTCCACAATGGCGTTGTCTTCCTTGAGTGCTCCTTTAGCACCTCGACCATCCAGTGGCCCCATTGATTGTTTGGCAGGCTTCCTGCTTCTGATGTACTTAAAAAAATAATGTTAGCTTTTGTGTCTTTAGCTAATTGCTCAATTTCTTGCTTGGCCTGCCTAATTATACTTTTACACTTGACTTGCCAGAGTTTATGCTTCTTTCTATTTTCCTCATTAGGAGCTGCCTCTTTTAGTCTCCTGTTTAGCTATGGTGGCGTTTTTTTCCCTCTGACTGTTTTTTTTTTTTAAATTTGGGATATATATTTGATTTGAGTCTCTATTACGGTGTTTTTAAATAGTCTCCATGCAGTTTGCAGGCATTTCATCCTTTTGACCATTCCTTTTAATTTCTGTTTAACTGGCTTTCTCATTTTTGGATAGTTCCTCTTTTTGAAGTTAAATGCTACTGTGGTGGGTTTCTTTGCCATTTTTCCCCTACAAGGAATATTACATTTAATTATATTATGGCTGCTATTATCAACTGGTTTGGCTATATTCACCTCTTGGACCAGATTCTGTGTTTCACTTAGGACTAAATCAAGAATTGCCTCCCCCCTTGTAGGTTCCGGGACTAGCTTCTCAAAGAAGCAGTCATTTATAGTATCTCGGAATTTTATCTCTGCATCCCTTCGTGAGACGACATGTACCTAGTTAATATGAGGGTATTTGAAATCCCCCATTACTGTTGTGTTTTCTGCCTTTGTAGCTTCTCTTATCTCTCTGAGCATTTCACATTCACTGTTACCATCCTGGTCAGGTGGTTGGTAGTATGTCCCTACTGCTATACTCTTATTGGTCAAGCGAGATCCCTTCTAGTTCTATGATTCTATATAGTGCCACTCCCACTCCTCTGTCATTCCTGTATATTTTGTACCCTGGTATTATGGTGTCCCTTTGATTATCCTCATTCCACCATGTTTCCATGATGCCTATTATATCAATAGCCTCATTTAATACCAGGCACTCAAATTCACTCATCTTAATTTTTAGACTTCTAGCAGTTGTATATAAGCACTTGTATATTTTGTCAATATTCAGTGGCTTGCCTTCATGTGCTATATTTAAAGTTTATGTTTGGCTGTTCCTCACAAGCTCCTACCTGTACTTTACTGACTTCTTTACTAGGATCTGGAGTTCCTCCTTTAATAAATTCATCCCTAAGAAATGTCTCCAACTGAACCGTGTGCTCCTCCACACCTGTCAGCTTTCCCCCAGCCCTTAGTTTAAAAAAAATCCTCTTCAACCTTTTTAATTTTACATGCTAACAGTCTGGTTCCATTTTGGTTTGGGTGGAGCCATCCCTTGTATAGGCTCCTGCTGTCCCAAAAGGCTCCCCGGTTCCTAATAAAACCTCCCCCTACACCATTGTCTCATCCATGCATTGACACCCTTCTCCCCCTGCTTCTCCCGGGGTCTGTCTCTTGTCCCCTCTGCATTTCAATCAGGCAGCTTCCTCCTCTGCATTGCCTGGGTCCAGCAGGGGAGTCATCGAGGGCACAGGAGCTAACTCCTGTTTCAAACTTGACACACTCACTGCACCCAATACATCACTTTTGTGGTATGTATCCATAAGGGTCGTTGCTGAAAGGCTGTAACTTAACAATACCCATAACCGTTGTGAAATGGGTGTACAGGTGATATTTAAGGAATAATTTAACTGGAACTGGAGGGAAACTGAGTCACCAGGGAATCGTATGTTGTGGTGATGGCCCATTCAAGCTGGAGGGAGTTGACACCCCTCCCTGGCTAGCCCATTATATAATGCACTGCTCCATTGTCCATCTCTGCAACACCAACAAAGTTGATGGAAAACCATCAAAGACAAACAACCACTTGGAGGTACCAAGGACCATTATAACAGCAAGGGGACTGCCATGGCTTGGAATAAAGCCAAAAGACTGATTCAGTATATGGCAGGGTGGGGAAAGACCCTCTGCATCCATTCACTGAGGAGACATCTTATTAAGCAGAGGTGTTTCATGAATGTTTGGATCTTGGTTCCCGGGCAGACAGCCAGCTCTGCAACAGACTGAACTTTGGAAAGAAAACCTACTTCATTAGCTAGGAAAGGGAACTATTAGTAAGTGCAGGCCCTAGTTGGTGTTTTATGATTTTGGTTTGTATTGTACCCATCTGTTCCCACCACTCTCTCTTGTTTCTAGCTGGATCTCTATTCTTTCTCAAATAAACCTTCTTTTGTTTTATTATACTTGCTCACAAGTGCTGTGTGGTTTACAGGAGCTGTGGTTTAAGTTAAAACTGGGGCATACAGCTCCTTTGGGGGCAGAGGCTCTGGGATTTCTGTGAGCAGGCCGGATATCACAAGGGAACAATTCAAAGGGACTCGGGGACTGGGGAGCTCCTGCTGTTAAGCTGCAAGGCTAAGACAGGGCTGGTGTAGCACAGGGAAGAGAGCTTGGAAGGCTGGCGGTGTTAAGAAGCCGAATGGAGGGTGCTGCCAGCACCTGCAGCCGTTCCACGTTGGCTGTGATCTTAGAAGCTCTCGTAAGCTAAGCAAGTTTGGGCTTGGTCTGTGTTTCAGGGGGAGTCCTCTAAATGCAAAGCCGAGGCACTGCAGTAAGGCATTGCCAAGTCTCAGCCCACAGATTCAATGCTGAGCTAGGTTTCTAGTGTAGTTTCCTGTGCTGCAAACTCAATGACTGTAGTGAGTAAACACCAGACTTACACCTGTGCATTCAAAGGCAGGCCCTTTTGCTCCACACAAGAGGCTTCTTTGACTGGGAGCTGCCTTTTGCTAGAAGCAATAGTATATCTTTTATCTTCCCTGCAAGTCAAACTTGTCCTTTCTAGAAGGCAGCATCGCACACACAGGGCCACTCAATTACACCAGAGGGGCGCCTGGGGAAAGTTATGGAGGAGCCATCACCCTTTCAGAGATGGAAGACAAAACTGTGGCCCTGATGATGGTGTATGTGATTGTCATTAATCTGTGCTCTGTGTACTGCTCTCTGCAGGGACAGCTGCCATTTGAGAGGCAGAGTAGATGCAGTATGTTATAGAGGAGACACAGACACTTTGCTCTCTCCCTCGTGGAGACTACATTTTCTCTTACTCTAACACTGAAGTCGTTCAGACTGAAAAATACAGCACAGCTCCTTGCGTATGAACAATGCAACGCTAACAACTTGGGGTTGTTCCTAACCCCATGGAATCTTTTGCTGGGACAGGGGACTTGGTCCCAGTGGCCTGGCCAAGTTCTAACCTGGCTATTCACAAAGTGGCTCTTTATCACCCTGAACTGATTGGAAAAGCTTCTCTCCTTTTCCTCACCTAAAAATCTTGAGCCAGATCCACAGCAAGGTGAGAGTCAGCAGAGCACCATTGAGGTCAATGGAGCAACAGTTATTTACATCAGCTGAGATTCTGGTCCTTTCTGTTGTGTGTATAGAATAGCTATGGCATTTCCACCCCTGAGGTGGCTGCATTTCAGTAACAGAAGTGATCCTATTCATAGAGTCTGCAGGCGCTTCGGGGTCCTGCAGGGTGGAAGGCACCCTTGCAAGGGGAGGGATGGGTAAACTCTCTTTTCAGAACTCAGCCCAGCTCCCCCAGAGATGGGAGTTCTGAAACCACTCTTCAGTCACCTTTCATGTCTTCTAATCACTAAGACGGCCTGTCTCTGCCCCTGGTCCCCACCTCTCTCCCTTGCCGCAAGAAGCAGGGAGGCCATCATGAAACCTGGGGCACCTCCGTGGAATTCCCCATCTGTGGCTCCTGCGTGTGTTGCTGATGGGATGTCCAGAGGTGTGCTGAAGAACCTGATTCCGCCCCCCTCCCCCCCCCGATGGATCCAGAATCACTGAATTACTTCCAGCCATTTTTCTCCCTGCAGCACCACAGTCCCACCCCAGCTGACAGGGCAGGGACTCACCCCGCTGCCCTGACTCGCTCACGTGGGCCTTTGGAGAGCACTTGTGTCTCTGCCCCCTAGCAGAGCCCTTGTGAGGCTGCTGGGCTGTGTAATGGCCTTATACAGCAGGCTAAAAATTAGGGCTCCAATTAGACATAAATCCCAGAGCATTACCAGGAGGCTTATATAACAGAGTTAGGAGTGAAATATTCATCAGCCTATTTAAAGAATGACAAGCAGGAAGCCATGCAGAGACAGGACGAAAAAGAAAAGGAAGGTTACTGCCTGTCCAGGAGAGCTGGGGGAGGGGTGGTCCTGGCGACTGGAGTCCCTGTTTAACATACAGAACAGGAACCCCGCCCACACTCCTCGGTCCTGATGGGGAGGGTCTGCCCTGAGGAGCAGAGGGAAACTGAGTCTCCATGGCCCACCCAGCCCTTGGCCTCTCAGCTAAGATTGCCAGCAAGGTCACCGTGATGTGGCTGCTATCTGGGGGGACCCCTAGCGTCTAAGGCCAGAAGGGACCACTGTGATCATCTGGTTGAACCTTCTGTATAGTGCAGGCTATATGGCATCCCTGAATTAATTCCCATTTCAACTAGAAAAACATCAGATCCTGATTAAACTTTTACTATGATGGACAATCCACCACAATCCTTGGTAAGTGGTTCCAATGATTAATTACCCTCACTGTTAAATATTTGCACCTTATTTTTATCCTGAATGTGTTTAGTTTCAACTTCCAGCCAGTGGAGCTTGTTACGCATTTCTCTGCTAGGCTGAAGAGCTCTCTATTATCAAATTTCTATTCCTCGTGTGGGTATTTAAAGACTGTTCAAAACACCCCCTAACCTTCTCTTTGTTAAATGAAATAGATTGAGCTCCCTGGATCTCTCACTATGAGGCATGTTTTCTAATCTTTTAGATTATCATTCTCATGGCTCTTCTCTGAACCTGCTCCAATTTATCAACATCCTTCTTAGACTGTTGACACCAGAACTGAATCCACCAACTCAGTTCATAGAAGACACCACCAAGTCCCCAGATGGTGGTTACTACTCATCTGGGCCAGATTTGAACCCGCGACCTACAAGTAAAAGGCACAGGAAAGTATTACTGAGGACTTAAACCACCACATTTTAGCAAGGACTGAGCTACCCCTGGGCTTGCTTTGCTGCCTCTTGGTCTGGTCCGACAGGGACCATGCAAAAGCAGGGTCTCCGACCCACCAGGAAGAGAGCCACGTGGACTAGTTAGTTCATCTTTGCATTAAAAGACTTGGGTCTCATGCTTTTAAAAGGGTCAGAGTCTGAATTTCACCTTTGGTAGAAAGGTTTACGCTCCAAACTGTCGTAGTTAGAAATTCATTTGAATTCCACCTCCGATGCTCCTCTGTAGACAGCACCTGCTCATCGTCTGCTCACCTAGCGCTGAGCTTTGGCGGGCTACCGGGCATCATCATTTATTCATTCTCATTGAAAGAGAACAGCAGCCTGGTGAAAGGAGCCAGATTGACAGCCCTGGAAAACAATGTCCTTGATCTAGCTACAGGGATAGCCTAGGTGAGAACAATGGGAGATGCTGCCCCTCTGCCCTGTCATGCATGCCAAGATGCATCAGTACTGCTCCCAAAGGACCATATTTAGGTGCCTTGCCTAGGACTTAACCTGTTCTTGGGTTCTCCGCTGCAAACTGGGGTTCAAGTTAGTGCCAGTTGTGATGGTGGCCTTTGTTTTGTGGACACTTGTCGCTGGGAACTGGACTGAGGCCCATCAGTTGATTCCAGGTGGGCTAATGAGCAGCATTTAGATGGCAGCACTGTTGCACTGCATTCAGACAGACAGGTCTCAGGAGCACCACAGCCTAGGATGGTGACCAGGGAAGCAGGAATCGAACACGCCTGGGACTGATACATCTCATGCAGGTGCCCTTATCTGGTTCTCCATTTCTAAAACCATCACGATGATGATGATACTTATGCTGAGACCATCTGAGGGCCTTGTGTGGAGCAGCTGCTGTTGATGTGTGAGCAGATGGGATGTGGCTGCAGACATCAAAGGTCATGCTCCATTTTCGGAAGGCAGGTGCTGGCCTGCAGGGGGCAGAGCAGGCTGGGTTGGCTGCAGGCTCTGGTTGCTGAGCTCAGTAATGTTGAAATAAAAATAAGGGACTTGTTAAGCATAAGCTCTCCAGGACTTCAAGAGATGAGCAATGCAGGTGTTGGGGAAATTAATTAAGTCTGTGCACTGCTGAACAGTTCAAGTGCTAAGTCTGATCAGGAGCTACAGGTTAATAGGCTGTGTCCCCGCCTGCCAATCCCCTGAGCCATCCAGTCCCCACGTCTGTACAACTTGAGCTCTGCCCAGGCTCCGAGTGACACCTTTTATACATCCTTCAGCATGTAGAGGATGAGCTTGGGAGTCTCTGATTACAAGTGCACGGAGCAATTATTTCCGTTCTGCTTAAACAAGGCAATCAAGCAAAGCACTGCTGTAGTCGCAGACCTGTTCTGTTAATTAACGCAGACAGCAGGATCCTTGCCAAAATTCGGGCTGAGGAGCTGCAGGACACGTTGTCACTTCTGATTCATCTGGCTGGAGCAGGTTCCACTGGAAGTTGACAAACAGCTGAAAACCCCAGTCCATCCGGACTCCCAGCGAACCAGGCAACAGAGCTCCAAGATGCTGCAGTGTTGATAGGGGCAGACAAAGCTTTCAGGCTGAACAAAGGGAGGTTCTGGGTCTCACCAGGACACTCAGAGAGTTCAGATCTAAACTCCACTACAGGGATGGGTGCTGCATATCCCAAAGGAACCCAAAGCACTTCCCAGGCTTGGGCCAGACCCTCCCTTCATGCCAATCAGCACAGCTCCGCTGAAGTCCACAGACCTAGGCCTATTTACACTGGTTAAAGAGCTGGTTCTGTAGACACGGAAGATGCTTCCCTGCCACTCTGGAACGCAGCCACTTCTGGGGAGGAAGCCCAAGTGGTTGTTTAAGAGCACGCAGCAAAACTGTGCAATCGTTTAGCACAGGAAGTGAAGAAGAATAGCAAATCTCATTTAAATTAGAGGAGATAATTAGGAGTAGGGTCATCATAAAATCACCAGCTTTTACTAACAATTACCATGCAGAGGTGTTTAAGATAGCACAGTGTTTCTCTGGACTGAGGATAGGAAACAATGTAGGGGCATCTATAGGCAAATGCTGACTGTAACAGCAACCACTCCATACAGGTGAACTGGAAGTCTGCCTGCACCCCAGGGCTCAGATCCTTTCTCTTGCTCAAAGTGCAGTGGGCTCTTCAATGGTCAGGGTCTCAGTTTTACACCTCACCTGAGCGAGAGCAGCTCCAGCAGCACAGCTCCCTGTAACGCTGCGCGGACTCTGAGGGAAGAGCACGGACCAGGGCAGACACTCACCTAGCCTGTAAGATGTGCCGGAGTCCTAAGGGGGCAACAGAAAGGCAGGGTGCATGCCAGCTCTGCTCCAAGCTGTGTGCACTGATGCCAAGGTCACAAGTGCTCGAAAGGAAGGACCTTTCCCTTTACTCCAGTACTTGTCAGAGCTAGAGATTGATGCTCTCTGCACGGCTGCTGCTGGAACTGCTCACCAATCTAGGCTTTGCTTAGCGCTTGGGAGGCCATGAAAGCAGAGGAACCAGGCTGAAGTGTAGTCCCAGCTCTGTCCTCTTTTCAACCAGCAAAGAAAACAATCTGTTCAAGCCACTGTTTGAATGTCACCGAGGGAGCGTTATCTCCTAAATGAGTCTAAGTGACAAGGTCTCCTGTATGTGCTGTGGCAAGCTCGATTAGTCACATCATTGCTGACTCCAAGAAACTCTGGTCTGAGCATATCTCTGCTGGCGCCTAGGGGGCATGCAGTCCCGAATAGTTCAGAGGTGCATGTTTACTCTGCACTATTCTTCTGGGGAAACTGGAGAGGACAAAGGGCTAGAAAACCCCGAGGAGAGAATAGTAATACATTGGAGCCCCCGCAGACTGTGCTAAGCATCATTTCCCTCCCCTGCCCACCTTTCCTTCTGCTCAAAGGCTCCAGATCACAGCAAACCTCCTTCTGGTTACAGGAGCCTGCGGGTGACTTCTCCCAGAGGCTGTTCAAGTTCAGTGCCACTCCTGGGTCAGCTACAGAGGGTCACCCGAATGCAACACACAGACGGCTCCCTGCCCCGCCGGACTGTGAATGTTGCTTCTGCACTTCCAGCCCTGGCACCACCCCGCAGAGCCAGATATTTATGCACACTAGAGGGTCGCACATGGCATTGTTGCTGTTCTATTTCCCTCATCTCAAAGATTGGCAACAGGGCCAGGGAGTGACTTAGGCCATGTCACACCAGAAATCTGCGGCCAAGCAGGAAATGGAGCCCATGTCTCTATGTCCTTGTTTAGATTCTTAGACACAGGATCATCCTCTAGATGGTAGCCCAGCTCCCTGCCCACCACATGTTCCGTGCAGCTCAGCTGAATGCCTTGCTACTGGTAAGGCTGAACTGTGTTTTCAAGTATAAAGCTAGATCCTCTAGCTGAGCAAGACCCCCGAGCATTGTGCTATAACAGCTCCATGGCTTAGATGCCTCTTGACTTCTTGTCTCGAGGTCCCTTCCAGCCCTCCAGATCTATGATCCTAGGATGGCTGTTGGGTTGCCTAGGTGGGTTGATATGTCAGCCTCCGTCCAGTTCCTAGTGGGTGCATCGTTAACGCCCCCGACAGCTGGAGCTAATTGACGCCCTGTTGGCAGCTGAGCAGAACGGCCAAGGGCAGAATGGAGTGTGGTGACTGCACTGCCCTCTCTGCCTGCCCTCCCTGGGGCAGGTTCACATTGGCAAGGCCGTGCTGGTTGTGCAGGCCCTGCTCTAGGCACAGACAGGGCACCTCTGCCTGTAGGGCTGTAGTTCAGGAGCTGTACGTTCCCCAAAAGGAGAGAACGAATTGCAGCCAGGAGGGGGAGGGGTGCCCAGCGAATTCATTTATTTTTCCTAGGGCAAAGGAGTCGTGTCCGAGCAGTTGCCCCAGCACTGGCATTGCAGGAGGTAGCTCGTTGCAGCCAGAATGAGGGCAGGTCCCTGACACCAAGGCCCACCTGCCCCCTTCCACGATCGGGACAACTTGTGCCTCTGGCCTCCCTTTGCCCAGCGCGTGTCAGCAGGTGGCAGGTGTGGCCGCAGCCAGCAGCACCAGTCGCACGCAACGGGGCGTGCCACGGCTCACCAGCCCACCCTGCAGTGCTAGCAGGCATCTGCGGAGGTTCAGACCAGCAGCCGTGGCCAGGGAGCTGCAGGGACCCCTTTCGTCCCTGGGGATGGAGGTGGAGAAGTGGCTCCATGCTGGCCTGGGTGTTCCCCCGCCTTGCGAACAGCAGGTTCAATGGCTGAGCCGAAGTTCTTGATGCCGCTCAGCCTTGTGGGCTTCCGCAGGCAGGGAAAGGGCTTTGTGGGAACAAGGAGGTGAAATGATCTCCACTTTTTTGATTAGCTCTGTGCCACTGCTCCAACAAAGCTTCCGAGGCTCCCACAGGGCCAGCCTCCGCTAGCCGGCAGCCAGGGTAGCGCTGAGATCCTGCTTCCCGCCGGCAGTCAGAGCCTGCTCCGCTCCACACACTTAGCAGAAGGGGCAAATGCTTGCGTCACGTGAAGTTTTTAAAAAGAAAACACTTTCCAAGCTCTTCAGCTGGCTGAGCCTCAGCAAAGCGTAACCCTTCCAAAGCTGGAGAGGACTATCCCTGACCCTGTCCCTGGGAGCAGCAACCCCAACCTGCTTAATGCTCTTTCCATAGCTCCAAGAACCCCACCCCAGCTCTGCAATGCCCCTAACCTGCCCCTTGCAGCAGCAACCTGGCCTGTCCCACCTCCCAGCCAAGAACCTCTCACAGACCTCCTTGCCTCAGCACCCCTCCCGGCTGACAAACCCTCCTGCACCCCTGCCTAGCTGCTGAGTCTCATAGACTCACAGACCCTAAGGTCAGAAGGGACCATTATGATCGTCTAGTCTGACCTCCTGCACAACACAGGCCACAGAATCTCACCCACCCACTCCTGTAACAAACCCCTAACCTATGTCTGAACTATTGAAGTCCTCAACTCATGGTTTAAAGAGTTCAAGGTGCAGAGAATCCTCCAGCAAGTGACCCGTGCCCCACACTGCAGTGGAAGGCGAAAAAACCCCAGGGCCTCTGCCAATCTGCCCTGGAGGAAAATTCCTTCCCGACCCCAAATATGGCGATCAGCTGAACCCTGAGCATGTGGGCAAGACTCACTAACCAGACACCTAGGAAAGAATTCTCTGTAGTAACTCAGATCCCCCCCCATTTAACATCCCATCACAGGCCATTGGGCATATTTACCACTAATAGTCAAGGATCAATTAATTGCCAAAATTAGGCTATCCCATCATACCATCCCCTCCATAAACTTATCAAGCTTAGTCTTGAAGCCAGATATGTCTTTTGCCTCCACTTCTCCCCTTGGAAGGCTGTTCCAGAACTTCACTCCTCTGATAGTTAGAAACCTTTGTCTAATTTCAAGTCTAAACTTCCTGGTGGCCAGTTTATATCCGTTTGTTCTTGTGTCCACATTGGTACTGAGCTTAAATAATTCCTCTCCCTCTCTGGTATTTATCCCTCTGATATATTTATAGAGAGCAATCATATCTCCCCTCAGCCTTCTTTTGGTTAGGCTAAACAAGCCAAGCTCCTTGAGTCTCCTTTCATAAGACAGGTTTTCCATTCCTCGGATCATCCTAGTAGCCCTTCTCTGTACCTGTTCCAGTTTGAATTCATCCTTCTTAAACCTGGGAGACCAGAACTGCACACAGTATTCCAGGTGAGGTCTCACCAGTGCCTTGTATAACGGTACTAAAACCTCCTTGTCTCTACTGGAAATACCTCGCCTGATGCATCCCAAGACTGCATTAGCTTTTTTCACAGCCATATCACATTGGCGGCTCATAGTCATCCTGTGATCAACCAATACTCTGAGGTCCTTCTCCTCCTCTGTTACTGCCAAGTGATGCGTCTTCAGTTTATAAGAAAAATCCAGCTTCCCTAGCAGTGCATACCCTGCCCTGCCCTTCCCTCCTACACCCACCCACAGCAAGTGACTTTCTACTCCTTTCCAGCTGCTGAACCCACCCCCTGCCCCAGGCAAGCACCTAACCATATGTCCCAGGTGCATGGGGCTGCCCTGGCTCTGTAAGTCGGCCACGGGGCCATGACTGGTTTTCCTCAAGTGGCGATCCCCAGAGCAGGTCTCCCTCGCTGCACTGGGCAGACTGGAGTGCACCAGCCCTCAGGCTGAAGCAAAGGAGAACAGCCACCAGCAGTCGCATTTCCTTCCCAGCTGCTCCTGCATCAGTGGTGGGCAGGCTGGCTGCTCCCCGAAAAATGCCTTGGGCATTTGGAGCAATGAGCCTACTTGAAAGTATTATTTACTCCTTCTCATAACGCAAGAACTAGGGGTCACCCAATGAAATTAATCGGCAGCAGGTTTAAAACAAACAAAAGGAAGTATTTTTTTCACACAACGCACAGTCAACCTGTGGAACTCTTTGCCAGAGGATGTTGTGAAGGCCAAAACTATAAGAGGGTTCAAAAAAGAACTAGATAAGTTAATGGAGGATAGGTCCATCATTGGCTATTAACCAGGATGGGCAGGGATGGTGTCCCTAGTCTCTGTTTGCCAGAAGCTGGGAATGGGCGACAGGGGATGGATCACTTGATGATTACCTGTTCTGCTCATTCCCTCTGGGGCACCTGGTACTGGCCACTGTTGGAAGACAGGATGCGGGCCAGATGGACCTTTGGTCCAACCCAGTATGGCTGTTCATACATTGCATCCCTCACCCCAAAGATGTGGGGTGGGTGAGGGAAGTGGGCCAGCCAGACACCCCTTGAAGATCCCAGAGGCAGGAGGCAGCTATCATCCTGCTCCTGATGAATCGCTGGGCAAGGAGCATTCAGTCTTTGTTTCACTGGAAGCCAGGCCCAGATGCCCTGGAAAGGCCCCAAACTCAGGCCAGGGTTTGGGGCTGTTAAGGAGGTTTTCTCTGGTTCCGCTTGGTGCTAGGAGCCTCAAGCCAACGCCCTGGGAGTTGAGGGCTGTGAGCTATAGTTCCCATGCTCTGATTCAGCTGGTGACTCTGGCCTCAGACTCATTACTGGCAGAAGCAACGTTCCCTTCGAAACCTGTTTCCCAGCATATTCCGGTCATATTCGTCTGCCCCCCGAGCTTACAGTGGCTGTCGTGCCATAAGTGCAGTGCTGGGAATGCTGTTGGTACATTCAGATCTCTTCAGCTAGCAGGGCGGGCACTAAGTCGTCCCAAAGCAGCCAGAGGGGCCATCCCCACCAATGTTCCCTCTCATTTTTTACATCCATGTGCCAAATGAATTTTGTTATATGCATCAATATGGAGGTGGTGTGTGGCAGGGGGGCTGAGGGGTTCGGAGTGTGGGAGGGGACTCAGGGCTGGGGCAGAGGGTTGGGATGCAGGGGGCTCTGGCTGGGGGTGCGGGCTCTGGGGTGGGGCTGGGGATGAGAGGTTTGGGGTGCGAGAGGGGGTTCAGGGCTAGGGCAGAGGGTTGAGCTTGGGGTGCGGGGGGGGGATGGCTCTGGCTGGGGGTGCGGGTCCGTGGATGAGGGGTTTGAGGTACAGGCTGCCTCGGGGCTGCGGCCGGGAGAGAGGACTCCCCCCAGCCCTCTCTCACCGCAGCAGCCCCGGGGCTGGGGTCGGGGGAGAGGCACCTCTCCCTGCCATTAGCAGCTCCAGAGCCCCCATCCCTCAGAATTTGCTACCACTGGACCACTAGGGTACCAAATTCTGCTGGGTAAGCAAAGAAGGCCATCCTTACATGGCGGTAACTGCTATTAGTGGGAAAACCTGCCAGTTGCAGTTTCTGCCACTATACTGGCAGCAGCTCCAGGGCTGAGGCGCCTCTCCCTGTGGCAGCCCTGCACACCCCAACTTGCTCCCCCCCTGCCCACCCCCTACCTCTCTCCTCTCCAGGCCCCTGTGGCTGCGCACCTGCGTGGCCCTTTATAGCCTGCTGTATGGCCACACAGCCTCGCAGCTTAGACCCCCCACCCCATCCCAGGGTGCCCCCAGTGCAGGAAGACTCCCCAGCTGGCACAGACACAGCCCCCAGTAGCAGCCCCCAGCACAGTCAGGCCTGTGGAGGCTGGGGGGCTCGTATGCCTTGGCTGTTCCCCAAAACATAGTGGCTCTGTGGTAGGGTGGACTAGGCCCAGTGGCTCCCGCTGGAGGCCTCAGGGTCCTACCACATCCATCCCAGAGAGGAGCAGAAGAGAAGACCTCCAAGTGGCCTAGAGTGGTTGTGGGGATACAGGCAATCAGAGAGGCTGCAAAGAGCAGCCAATCAGGGCCCAGCAGACTCACATAAAAGAGGCAGCAGGGCTAAAGTCACCTAGTTTAGCCTGCAGCTGGGGGAGTGAGGATTGTGTTCCTGGCTGGCTGGACTATGGGCCAATCAGTTGCTGGTGTGGACTGGGGAAGTAAGAAGGAACTCCTGGCTGGCAGCTGGGACTGAGTAAGGACTGAGTCCATGGAGGGCTGCAGGAAGACAGTGTCTCCAGGGCAGAGGCCTTGGGGGTATGGCCCCATACCAGAGCTGGGGCTATTTAAAGACTGAGCCTGGGGATGGCCACAGAGATACCAACAGGGGTACTAGGATAGGCTGCTGGTGTACCATAAATCCTGGAAGGGGTCTGGTCTGTTTCACATCTAGACTGTGTGTGACTTGGCTAGAGGGTTGAGTTGCTGAGAACCTGCCTGAGACTCCACTGACGGGTCACCTGGAACTGAGGGAGTGCAGGCACATGCACTCAACCAGGGGGTGCTTGTGAGAGGTGTGTGCCACCCCATTATAGGCCCATAGGGGGCCTGTTGCAGACAGGGCACAAGTCAGGGCAGCCTCATGGCTTCTCTAACCTTCAAGGGGGGGCACATTGTCTCCAGAAGAGTGGAGTCCTAAGTTACTTCCCCCTCCCTAGCCACACCTTTGTTTCTGTGACAGGCTCAAGGCAGATGCAGGGCTGGTTTTCCCCGAGAAAGGTAAGCTGGGCTGCATGCTGGAGCCATAGGCAAGGGGAGGGTTAAGCCTTTAGTCTCCATGCAAGTCTGCAGGATGCTTGTTTGGCAAAGATCAAATCCCCCCACCCCAACAGCTCTCAGCCACTGGAGTGATGTGATAATGGCTCTTCTTTCATCTAAATATTTGCACCCATGTATAAATTGAATAGCTCCATTGGAGCCTGAGTGAGGAGAGATCAGAGAACCTGCTGAATCTGCCAAATATGGCATTACATTTGTTAAGATGACCTGTGCTGTTTCCGGAGGTCAGGACTAAACAGTACTTTACAAGAATCCTTCTGGGGCTCAGCAGTTGTGGTAAAAATGGAAACCGAAAAAAAGTCAGCTTGGGAAATGCTCCTGCTTTGTTCACGGGGCTTCAGGCACTGAAGGCAAAGAGCAATTTTCTATCCTTTATTGCTCAAAACACCTGTGCTCTGCATAAACAAAGGCTGCAGGAGAAAGAACACAGTGAATGATTGCACTGAAAACCACTGAGATTTACTGGGCACCAGGAGTCAGATGCAGCAAAGAGCAAGGGTGACCTGAAGGTTAAGGCACAAGTACTGCATCCAGGACGGCATCTTCTTTCCCTGGCTCTGCCAGACTCGTAGGTGAGTCACTAGCCCCCCATGAGTCTGTTTCCCCACTTGTAAAGTGGGCATAGTAACACTTCTGAGCCTCATCGGTGTGCTGTGAGGATCAGTTCTGTGAGGCGCTAGATCGGGGCTCTCAAACTGGGAGTCGGGACCCCTCAGGGGGTTGTCAGGTTATTACGTGGGGGGGGGGGATCACAAAATGTCAGCCTCCACCCCAAACCCCACTTTGCCTCCAGCATTGATAATGGTGTTAAATATATAAACAAGTGATTTTAATTTATTAGGGGGGACGCACTCAGAGGCTTGCTGTGTGAAAGGGGTCACCGGTACACAAGTTTGAGAACCACTGCGTTAGATCTTCCAGTGGTATGGGCAGTGTAAGCACCTAGGTAAGCAGAACTCTGCTGTGGAGTGCAGTCTCCTCATGAATGAATGGGAAAGCAAGGAGAGTACATCACAAAGGGGTGCTTTGCTTATTTATCATCTCCCCTGTTGCTTTGGTTTAATTATTGTACTGTAGTTTGTAAAGCTTGGGGCACAGGAGATCTCACTCCAGCCTCTGCTATTAAACCTTTGCTAAGTGGTGGGGGAGAGATGGACAATTTTTCATGTTGATTAAGCCGGGTGCAGGATCGGGAGGTTCTGTTAGAGCAGCAGAGAGCACTTCTGGGGGTAGCACAGGATGCAGCTGGAGACAAGGGCAGATCATCTGAATCTGGGACAAACCCCCCCACATTGTTATGGCATCCCTATGGCACGGTGTTGCTACACCCAGTCAGCAGAGATCTTATATCTACACTGCTCACTGCATGCAGATACTTCTTCCATGCTGGGTGTCTGCCTCGGCCTGAACTCTTTTTGGAAAACTTCAGCAGAAATAGTTCTGCTGTTGCCCAGATCAAGGGGAGGGAAAAATATGCTGCTTTACCTCTGATTAAAAAATGCAGATGCCCTTTTCTTTGAGTTGCTTTAGTGCTCAGTGGCTTTGGAGAAGGGACTTGAAATTTGGCAGGGAGGTGGCCTTCGTGTCAGGGATGTGCCTTTTGCTGTCCCTGTGAAAATTTGCCCAAGTTGTATGCCTTTGGAAGATTGTAGTTTGCACATGCTCATAGAGACTTGCTAGGGATTCACAGCTAAACTCACTGAGGATTCCATCCTTACTGAACATGCTCCATGGGGTTGGAGGAACAGAAAGAGGAGTCCCAGTGCAGGTTTTTATTGTGGGCCTCCTCCATGCAGCACCACCCACAGCAGCATCCTGCCCCACCTGGCACTGCAACCCTAATCCTGGCCCAGTGTGGAGGGGAGGGCCGGTGGGAAGGTTGGAGAGCAAGGCCACCTGACAGGTGCTGGAACCCCATGTGCCAAATGGCAATGCCCAGAGCAGGGCGCCGTGCCCAGCCCCATGGACACTGGAGCTGCCACTACCAGGTGAGTCACCTTAGTGAGGCGGAGTGGCCTCCCTCTGAACCTGACAGGGAAGAACGACTACATGCCCCCCTAGTGGGCGGAGCCAATCCCTGCCCCCTGCGCTAGAAGCATGGGGATGGGACAGGCAGTATAAAAGGCAGGGCGTTTAGCTCACTTAGGTGGCAGCTAGGGAAGGTGGTGGTGTCTGCAGCCCAAACTGCTGTGCAGGACCCTGCCCCCAGAGGAGACAGGCCATGGAGAGGAGGTGCCAGGACTGCCATCAGCCATGTACCCTGAGGAGACAGGACCCTTGGACCATGGAACCCTACACCCAGACTGTGGAAGGAAGTAGCCCAGGGAAACTAGACATTAGTTGGAGACCAGATCAGTGTGTTTTGGTGGGGTCCCCACTGATCCAGTGGTGGAATCATCTGCCACTGTTGAGGCACCAGGCAGGGACCTGGTGAAGTAGTGTGGGCCTGGGTCCCCCTACGCCTTCTGTCAACCCCACCCCTGGGGAGGTGGCCTGCTTCCCCTTGGCCAGAGGCCTGTGCCGTGTTTTTGACTTGCCCCAGCCAGAAGGCTGAGACCCCAGACTGTTTGCCGGCTGCCTTAGCCAGGAGGCGTAGACTAAAGCCAGCTCCCTGCTCTGCCCGAACCAGAAGGCTGTGGGTCCTGACTGTGTTTGCTGTCAGATCCAGCCTGAAGGCTGTAGCCTGCAGCCCTGCCCTGCCCCGCCCCGCCCAGTGGGTCAAACCCTAGACTGTCACTGTAATCTGTCCTAGCCAGGAGGCATGGGCTAAAGACTGCTCCTTGCGCTACCCAGAGGGCCAGGGCTCTAGATGGTAACTGTCTGCTCCTGCCTAGGCTGAAGCTACAGAGTGCTTACTGACCTGCTGTGCCCAGAGGGCCAGCAGCTGTGGACTGTTAATGGCCATCTGCCCAGCCAAAAGGCCACGGCTATAGACTGAGTTACTCTGCCAACCTAGAGGGCCAGAGTGAGAGACTTGACTGCTATGGTGGCCTCCCTCTGAACCTGACAGGGAGGAGCCACTCTAGTCACGGACATAGAAAAAAATCACGGGCAGGGGGGGTGGGAAATCATGCTATCCATGACTTTGTTTTCATGCCATGACAAACCTGCTGCCTTAATGATACAAACTTTTGAGCCTCCTGGGCCTTCTAAGTTGCATGGGCCCCTGTGCACCTGCACCATCTATTCCTCCACCAGTGCCCCTCGCAGCTCCTAGTGCCGACTAGACTGTGCTTGCGCCATCCCCACAGAACGACTGAGCAAGCTCCATCCCAGGGGGAACCAGGCGAAACTGAGACGGCAAAGAGCAGCGAACATTTTGCCAGTTGGCACCAAGGGACCTCTGTGCCACAGCCACTCAGCTGTTCTTCATTCCAAGGTGCAGTGCTTATTTCAGACCCATAGTCCTCTCCTGCCCAAGCAAGCCCTGCATTGCTTATTACATAGGTGACCATAGAAATGCTGACTCTAGGAGCTGAAGGGAGAGGCAACACTTTGTGTTAAAGCAATGGAGCCCACCTCATTTCAAACTTCCTCCAAGTCATCCTGGGTCTGTCCTGCTTTTTGAAGACCTGCCCCTTCCTATAAGCCTTGTTTGGTGAAGAGTTGTCCCTTCAACACTGGGTTAGAGCAATGCAGTACCTGGTGACACAGTGGAGAATGTTACTCCTTTCCTGAGAAGAGGAGGGTGGGGGAAGACAGGGGGAGGGAGGGAAACAGCAGTGAGCCCAGAGTTAATGACATGGGGTAAAGAGAACCCTTTTCATTAGAAACAGCATGAGATGTTCCACCCTTGCTTGGGAAACCCAGAGCAGAATTCAGCCTGTTTCTTCTCCTCTTGCCTTTGCTGCCTGCTCCATTCTCCCTATTCAGTTACTTATAAGGAGTCCTCTTACCTCCCAGCATGATAACAGGGTTCTTCAGAGTAAGTTCCTTGAATCCCATTTTTATCACACTCCTTGTAATTACATCTGAGCCCCAAGCAAACTGGCTGGGCTCTGTTGTGTGCAGTTGATGTGCTGGATAAAATGGAGATTAGTGCTGGTGGAAGATACCAGCCTGGCAGCCCTGGGTAATGAGATCCAGCAGCTATCCAAGCAGTGCACAAGCTTCACTAAGCTGTCTCCTCAATCTGCCTTAGCCCTACCTGCAGAGACCACCTCCATCATCTTGGCCTTTCTTCTGGGATTACTAACAAGGGGGCTGGCACAGTTTCTAGGTAGCTGCACCTGAATCCCCCTGTCCAGGGGTGCCTGGTCAGATCTCAGGACTCCTGCCATCACCTATCTCTGAGCAGGGACCCTTGTCCTACTCCCTTTTGACTGGGGGCATTTAAGGCTGTCCAGCTGCCTGCCTTACACTGTGGTATCCCCAGCATCCCTAGCAGCCAGTGCTTGCATGTTGCTTTCTCTCCTAGGGCTAGGCACAGTGTATCGCTCGCAGTTACAAGGAACCACCAGATCTTTCTAAGCAAGCACCTTTATCCATAAGGTGAAAGCCTCACAGAGAAAACATACGAAAACAATAAACCGATTTAAACACCCACTAAACATACCAGGAGTCAACATCAGTCTAGGGAGCCCTAGTAGGCCAAACTCCTCTCAATCCTTTGGCAGGATTGGAGCCCCTTGCACAAAAGTTCATCTGTTTGCTGGAGCTGAAAGAAGGCCCAGTTTAAACTCAGCCTTTTTCTATCCAGAGCTGCACCCCACCACTTTTTTTTTGGGGGGGGGCAGAGGGGGGACTGTTAGTCTCTGGAAAACCCAGTTTGAACTAGGATAGGTGAACCACCCTGGGGTGGTGCCTCTCTGGAGGTGTTTGCAGTCCCAGGTGTAAGCACCCCACATGGTGTTTCACTCCTGGAGAAGCTGTGATAATCCTCCCCTATGGAGAAGTACACACTCCTACATAAACTGTTCTTCCATGTAACATGATAGCAAGGGCAGTGCGTGGAGCCCTCTGCCCCCCCCTCCCCTAGGGGCCGCAGGGATGTGGTACTGGCTGTTTCCCGGCGCGTGGCCCATGGCACCACGGGGGTGGCAATCCCGTAGGCCAGATCCAAAGCCCTGAGGGGCCGGATCCGGCCCACAGGCCATCATTTGCCCACCCCTGTATTAGGTGCATTTCACAGGCAATGCAGGGTACTGGTGCATGCTGTGCTTGTGAACCCAGATCACACTTAGAGAATGCCCTGACCTCTCTTTGCATGCTTAGGGTACCAGGCACATTGTGGCTTGGAAAACCTTTTACTGTAGCTGCATTTCAGCAATGTTTTCTGGATAGCATCTGCGAAGTGCCTTGGGGTCCTTCGGGATGGAAATTTACAATGTAAAATTCACCTTTTAAACCATATTTCTCGAGAGAAAAAATTGTCTGAGAGAGAGAGGGGGATGCACAATTTGCAGAAATTAAATCTCCTGGTGAATGTATTTGGGTGCTAACAAGGATCACCCAAATAGCCCAGTTAGAAGGAGAGAGAACTACAGTCCAAACCCAGTTACAGCATTCATGGGACTTGAAATTCTTCCAAATGCACCCTTCTGTATCCCTTGGGTAACAGGATTTTTTGAGCTTTTGCAAACACCCACTCTGTCTCTCTGAATTCTCCAATGGGAACAGGAAATCTGATCTGAAAAAAATAAAATAATGTATGAGGATGTGTGATCTTCTTTGGAAGAGAAAATCAGGAGCCAATAACATGTGGTTCATGAATAAAGAATTTGATCAAATGGACCAGGAGGGGGGAAAAAAACCCCTCCCCCAGACAGCTTGAAGGGGATTTGAACTCATGACAATTAGAAACCTAAATAAGGACCACCCCACTGGCTAGACTCTGCAGCCCTCATCAATGTAAATTTAAGGACAAAGAATTTGGTACTACAATTTTCATATTCCCTCCCCACACCCCAAAATAAATTGTTTTACGAAGTCATGAAGGGTGTTATGACAAGAATGCATACCTGTCACATCATTTATAAAAGCCCAACACTTAAAAGAAAGGAAACAAATAGTTAAGAGCATCAGAAAGTTTACACAGCCCGGATAAAATCTCAGCACAATCTATGAAGTACAAAGAAATGCATCTTTCATCACAACACAGCCACCTTAACTCTAGCCCCTAGATTTTTAACACAATATATTTTTGTTATTTTGATATCTAAGTATGTTTTTAAGTGAAACTTACATCAACTGACAGTAGAATATTTTGGTAATGTACGTATTCTTGCTGATTTTTGAGAATAATGGTGCATATATAGTTTCATGGGAAAAGTGGGTAACATTGTCAATTTATGGTAAAATTAGGTGCTGTAGGTACATGACATTGCATTTGAGGTTGACCGATATATGTCATTGAAGTGTATGCAAATACTGACTATTCCTAGCATACAGGGGGGAGCTTTATTTAAAAATGTGTGTCCCTCCCACTGCAGGGAGAATAGGACACGGGTCATACAATGATTCATGTAAAGACTTTTATGGGAGAACAAGTAACTTGTATTGTTATAAACACAGCTTGTAAGAGAGAATGGCTTTCCCCTCAAGCCCCTTCTATAGATTAAACACTCAAGCTGCCAGGGAGAATTTAGCTGACTGCTGATC
Source organism: Natator depressus (assembly GCF_965152275.1). NCBI lineage: Eukaryota > Metazoa > Chordata > Testudines > Cheloniidae > Natator > Natator depressus. The sequence goes on from NC_134246.1 coordinate 27,939,108, forward strand.
TATTTTTGCTTTAACTCCAATAGAAGTTTTACAACTGAGTTCTCTGCACTTGAGAGGTGATGCAGCGGTGCTGATGTCAATAATAAAAGGAATCAAGTCTCCTTTTCTGGTGGATAATGTTTCGTTCTAAATCGATCCCAGGGTGTTTTCTAATGCTTGAATTAGAGTAGTGTGTGTTTCAAACCACATTAAAACAGCCCCACTTATTCATAGAACTTATAGACTCGTTTGTTTGTTTTAGATCTACTGTTCTTTTGCCTTTCCTTTTTCTGTCATGACAGCTCTATAAAGCCTGGTCCTGCTCAGTCTGCTGGAGCTAAACAACCTGCAAGCATTTTCTGTACAAAAGGAAATAGGAAAGAAAACTCTACTAGACGCTCTTGTTACGGAGGTGTCTGTGGCAGCTATGCCAACAGGATCAGAGCACCCTGCAGCTGTTCACGATGTAAACCTCGGCACTACCCAAGGGCCCCAGTTCAGGCAGGTACTTAAGGGAATTAGGCAGGTGCTTCAGTACATTGTTGAATTGGGACCTGAGGAACGGAAGTGTAATCCCCATTTTACAAAGAGGGAAACTGAGGCACGGAGGGGTTTTTTTTTTAAGCCACTTGCTGAAAGAAAGACAGATGACAACAGGGGAAGGATGACTTCTGATGGTATCATCCTAACACTAGTGCTTAGCCCTGCACACCAGCAATATTTCCATGACCCCTCCCATCACCACACACCAGTCTCCTGCCTACTAGAAGGGCTAGAGTCATAGGGTGAAATCCTGCCCCCTTTGAAGGCAGTGGTGAAACTCCCGTTGCCTTTACTGGGGTAAGAGTTTACCCACAGTGCTGTTCAGCTAAGTGTCCCGTCCTTGTGCAGGTGCTCAGACCAAGCGGATTCTCAGCACAGCCGGGAGCGTTGTTGGGCTCTCGGCTCCAGCCAGAAGCCAGTATTAGTGAAGGACCTCACTGTTAGCAAGGCCAAGCTGGTGCCATTGCTCATACTAACTGTGTGTGAGTTTGTTCCCTGTGTGTATTTGTGGCTGCGTCAGTTCCTCCAGCAGCAGGGTTCTTGCAGGCAGTTGTCATGTGCGGGTTGGTAAAATCCCCTCTCACTCTCCCCAGAGTTGCCAGCTCTTGCAAGTCTCATGATATTTGGTGCTTTTTTTCCAGCCCTGGCTCCTGAAGTCATGTGATTGCAGAGAATATCGACTTTCATTGAAACTGTACAGTGAGGTCTGAATGCTCAAAAGGCACCCTAATGCCAAAGCGCATTCCCTGCTGGGAATCGCAAGCAGGGCTAGGTGCCTGCCTGCAGCCTAGACTTAGGCCCAGATCTCTGAGAGAGGGGTGGGAACTAAGCCTCAATCCCTCGTAGCGGTGCTGTTGGTCCGCCAGGCAGGAACCCACTGACAACCTCCCTACTGGCCCCTGCTTGCAATGGACCCCCCCCGCTGTAACTTCCACATTGCCTCAAACACTTGGGGTAACGTTATTTCAAACCTGCTCCTAGGAGATGAATATCAATGAACTCTACGTGAACAAACACCACATGAATGAACACAGCCTCCTCCTTCCATGGTCCTCCTCCTGTTCACTGGCAAGAAGTGCTGAGAGCACAGCTCTAAGTTGCATGGCTGCAGGCCACATCTTTGTACTGTACTCATTTCATCCCTAGGGCACCAGTACAATGCAGTTAATAGCAGCAGCCCAGTCATTGGATGCAGCGGCCTGTTACGCTCTTGGACAAGTTTCTTCACTAAAGTCTGTTAAAAAGAACTGTTGCCTGCAGATAACCTTAAATGCCCCCTTACACAGCCAATTCAGGAATGCAGCTTTGATCCTTCACATGGTAAGACCCGCACAGAGAGCCAATTCCATTTACAAACGCTTTCCTGTTTTCAGGATTTCCTTTAAATATGTTTGCGTGTGTGTGCAGGGCAGGGAATGACGGGGCAATGCTAGGTGGCTGTTATGACACTCTGCAGCCTGCATATTGACAGAGTGCAGAATATTCCTCTATAAGGGTCTGGGATCTATCCATCTATTTGAAACACTGACAAATCCTTCACTACATAGCTGCTCAGATATAAGCAATGCATGACAACGCCAGAGCTGTAACTGCTCACAGGTGGGTCACAGAGAGAGGCACTATTAAGCCACATTAGTATGACACTGAATTCTCTTTCTATTCAGTCCTATGCACTATTACTGGGTGTTATTTTTACTTGGCGAACAGTGATTCAGATGAACACTACATGGATCTCGTTTATTTCAAAGATACAATAGCTATTGAGAGAAGGGGTGAAAAGTGGCCCCTTTTTATGGTATGAGGAGACATATTCTGGGTGCTATAATGAGGGATATGTTATAAAGACGCTTACACTGGACTTTATTGGAGGCTGGACTAAGTATGCAGGAGCCTGGGTTAAGCCTGAGATGAGGTTATTGGAACATCTTTGTACTATTTGGAGAATAGTAATAACTATACACAGCATTTTATATGGTCAAAGCACCTTTGACCTAATACTGATTTATTAATTCCTGTCTGGTGGTAGTGGCAGAGGAGGATAGGTAATACAGGATTTTTGTTAGAGCTGATTGGAAAATTTGAGTTAATGTTTACCTGGAAATTGTTTTTAAAAAATAAAAATTTCCCATGCTGTGTTTTGTTTTGTCAACAGAAAAGCCCTAAACTGAACACATCGGGGTTCAAAAACAGATTTCAGTAAAAAAAAATTGTTTCTGCTAAAAGAAAAAATTGGCTCCTTTGTTTGTCATTTCCGGTTTTTGTTTGTGAAGTTGGAAATGTTTGACTATAATGAACATTTTCCATGTGGATGTTTGATTGGGTTGAAAAGGCATTTTTCTTTGGACAAAATGTGCCAGACAAAAAACGTCGATCGCTCTATGGATGCCATGTTCGGAATGTTTTGGTCCTTGTGGCTAAAGCTCTGTGTGTTTGGGGTGACTGGCGCTGAGGGAATGGCCTCAGGGTAACTCAATGGTGCTGGTTAACAAGCCCCCTGTTTTCTGTTGCTCTGTTTGTTAGGACCCGAGCCCAGAGCTGAGAGCCGCCCAGGCTGGAACTCTCCTTGAGGGCTGGAAGGCTAGCCTGTGCCCTGTGCCAATGGTTAATAGTCACCAGAAAAGCCACTCTCATCTGTCATGGAACAAAGAACTTTATTACAATGAGAGAAATGGCATTATCCCTAAAGCTGCTCTATTTCACTGCAGAGCCTTCTCCAGCCTAGCCTCGCATCTCCAAATTTAAAGAAACAGTGCAAGTACCCTCCCAGCAGCAGACAGCCGAATACGGAAGGATCTGTGATACATTGTCCTCTAGGCAGCAGCTGTAGTAAATGCCTTATACCTGTGCCACTGGGATGTGAGCGGTCTTGCTGTCAGTCTGTTGCTTGACAGCAGCGATGCCTTGGGCAAGCTGAGGGCCAGTGGTATGACATCTGCAATTTATAACCTGTCCTTAGGGAATATCCTTGTGAAGTCATGTTCGGAAATGCAAGGCCTGATCTAAATCAGTCCCAACGGCATAGGGAGGGTGGCTCTGGTGAGCCCTGTGCGTGGGTTTGGGGGGCTGTGGCCGTTCAGGCAAACCCCCGCCATCCCATTTTTGCATTAAGAAATATGGTCACCCTCGCCAGAGAGCACTGCACCTTCTTGAGACAAAACCCTGTCCTGCATCTCCCCCTGGGGCCAGGCGGCTCCTCCACCAGCCCCAGGGCAGGATGGAGGAGGGTTGTTGCTGCCAGGTAGCGCTGGTGACCGTGGTGTAGAGCTGTGCAAACAACAGATTTTTCAGTTAACTGGCAATTCTAAAAAACTGAAAAAAATCTTAGGGGTCAAATCTTGAGGGTTTCATTTCGATCTTGACCTTTTTTTAAACACTTTTGATTTTCAAAATAAAACTAACCGAATTTTTTGAACGAAAAGTCGTTTTGAGCCCAATGAGTCAAAACATTTGTTGTTGTTGTTTTTTAAAAAAAGCCAAAATGAAACATTTCTATTTGTTTTTTGGACCGAAACAATTCGGTGAAACTGACACTAATTTTCAAAATGTTTTGGTGTTGCCAAATCTGCATTTTTCCCCTCCAAAAAAGTTTTGAATGATTTTTTTCCCCCAGCTCTATATTAGTTGGGCTAAGAGGAAACCTGAACAGCAAATGGGCAAGAAATACAAGCAAAGGAGGTGTTGTGTAAGTGCATCAGGAGCAGAAGGGATGGGAGACTGACTGCAGTGCATAAACCTCTGCAAGGCAAAAGGGGCAGGTGAGGGGGAAAAGGAGACTGCAATGAAACTGAATGAGTCCTGGACCCATGGAATGGTCCATTCGCACAAGGCTTCTCCTGCAAGCAGCTAACCACAGTGCCACATCCCAGGGACTCTGAGGAGCAAACCACCTCTCCCTCCATTTGCTCTTGCAGTCTCTACTCATCTCAGTTGAATTCATCTCTTACTCTCTTCATAACATGGGACTTTTTTTAACTCAACTGTGGGCTCTTAGTCCAAACACGCAAATGTCTTTGAATCTGCCCTCTCCATGGGATGATGGCAAAATATCTGCCCCAGGGTTCCATTTACAGGAACATGAAGTGTTTCAAAAAAAGATAATGATATTATAATACAGTGTGTAAATTAGCCTGTAGAACTCAGTGCTGCATATTAGGGTATTACTGAGTACAGTTTTAAAAGAGGCTTAAGCTCTTATGAAGAAGAAATTCCTATGAACAGTGAGTGACATTAGTTAGGATAAAATACATGAAACTTTCACTCTTCATACTACTTATAGGGCATCAGGTGATCATCTGGTGCAGCAGCAATGAAGGTGGCTTCAGATTCCCTCCCAAACATCCAGAAATGGCCACTATTGGAGACATGACACTGGATTAAATTGGTCATTGGCCTGTTTCATGGCCTGCTCCCAATGGCCCAACTCTCTCCAGTTCAGGTCAGTTGGAAGCACTCCCTTTGATAACAATCTGTTTTATGTTGCTGAGTGGTCCTGACCTGAGAATTTGGTCAGTTACACCTAGCCAAGGACATAAAAGAGAATAAGAAGAGGTTCTATAAATACATTAGGAGCAACAGAAAGACAAAGGACAGGAGAGCTAATAACAGATGACATCAAGAAGGGTGAGCTTTATAATTCCTATTTTGCTACAGTCTTCACTAAAAAGGTAAATTGTGATCAGATGCTTAACACAATATTAACCACAAGGGGGAAGGAACACAAGCCAGAATTGCGAAAGAACAGATTAAAGAATATTTATATAAATTAGGTGTATTCAAATCAACAGGACCTGTTGAAACTCACTCTAGGGTACTTAAGGAACCAGCTGAAGCAATTGGCAATTATTGTTGAGAACTCCTGGTGGTTGGGTGAGGTCCTAGAGGACTGAAAAAGGACTGGATTGTACCTATCTCTAAAAAAGGGAACAAAGAGGATCTGAGGAATTATCAACTGATCAGTCAGCCTAACTTCGATACCTGGAAAGATACCAGAACAAATGATTAAACAATTAATTTGTAAGCACTTAGCGGATAAAAGGGGTATGAGGAATAGCCAACATGGATTTGTGAAGAACAAATCACAGGAAACCAATCTAATTTCTTTCTTTTTTTGACAAGGTTACTGGCCCTAGTGCATAGGGGGAAGCTGTAGACATGATCTATCTTGACTTCCAGTAAGGCTTTTAACAGTTGCACATGACAGACTCAAGTAAACTAGAGAAATATGGTCTAGATCAGTGATTCTCAACCAGGGGTCCGTGGCCCCCTGGGGATCCACAACCCTTTCAGGGGATCCACGGGGCACTGGAGCTGAAGTCTGATGCCCCAACGCCACCCTCAGGGCTAAAACTGGGAGCCACGGGGCTGAAGCCCCCAGCCCTGGTGCTGCCATGGGGCTGAAGCTGGGAGTTGCGAGGCTGCAACCCTGAGTCCCGGTTCCGCCTCTGTGGGTCTGAAGCACTGAGCACCAGGCTGAAGCCCCAAGCCTCGGTGCTGCCACGGGGCTGAAGCCAGGAGCTGAGGACTGAAGCCCCGAGCACTGGTGCTGCGGAGGGGCTGAAGCCGGAAGTCTGCCATTTCCCACTTCATCCCTGGAAGGTGGGGCTCAGACTTCTGGGTCAGCCCCTGGGGTGGGGATCACCAAACCTGTAGGTCAGCCTCAACACCTTCTGGCCCAGCTCTGGCTCTGCGCAAGAGACTTTGCATGTGAGGACTCGTTTCTTGATTTCTGTCCTCGGCCCAGTAAATCTGACACCAGCCTTGCAGGTTACCTAGCTCTGTTTACTGGGTGTAAAGGAGCTATTTCAACAGGAGCAGGACAAGTTACACAGCACAGGGGGGAAATTTTTTAAGCATAAACAATAAATATCAGATATGGATACATTTTTAATGTGACCATCAGCTTTAAAACAACAAACCCACTGAGCGATGATACTGAACTTCCTTCAACAGGTTCAACCACCGTAAGGGCTGAAGAACACTGAAGAGGTGATGTGAGTAAGAACCATAAAGCTGTTATTTGAAGGGTTCATGTTTGGTTATTCTACCTGGAAACAGTCAGAGCACACTCTGGCTGTTTTGTAGAGGCAATGCACACATTGCTTCTATCCAAGGACAAGGACTAGATATGAACCGTGAAAAGTTGATTATGAGACGGTGACCGTGGGAAGCTTTCTTCGCCTGGGCTCAAGGCCTGAGAACCAGGATTGTAGTAGATAAAAGGTATTAATCAACGTCATGCATTCCTTTGTTGTATCCTTTTGCAGTAGCAGTATGTAATGCATAGGGAGGAGAAATATAATAAAAGGAGAAGGTTGAAAGCTGGGGGGGCAACAGCCCATTTCAGCTGACCAGCCTGCTTGCTTGGATAAAGCTGTGTTCTGTCTCATCATTGAACCGCCACAACTGGCGCCCAAATGTGGGGCCCTCAGCACTCGCCTCGCCCGGCAAGGGTTTCAGACGCATCACTCATCCGCCTCGCGGATCCCAGTGAGTAATTTTCGTTGTGGTAAGTATGGGAAGCTCTCTCTCTGCTTTGCAAGTACAACACCGCAATGAGCTACAGTATTTGCTGCGTAAGGCTCAGCATGACTGCCCTGCTCGAGCACTCACTCTCCTGCTGCAGGAGGTACGTGCCCAGTGCCCGTGGTACCCTGAAGCAGGAACCCTTAAGCTAGCGGACTGGGAGCGATTGGGCCAGACATTGCACGAAGAGCCTCGGGCACCCGTGCAGGCTTTACATGCCTGGCACCTCTGTCGCGACGCGATACAGCGTGTCACCTCGGACAGACCCTCTCACGCGAGGCTGGTAATTTTGCCACGCCCGTCGGCTCCTGCAGCTCTCCCCCCTCCTACCGATGCAACACAGTGTGTCGCCTCGGAAAGACCCTCTCCCGCGCCAACAGAGGGGCTGCTGATTTCGCCACCCCCCTCTGCTCCTGCAGTTATCCCTCTCCCTGCTTTGCCCCCAGTGCCTTTATTACCACCGCCTCCCTTGCCTTCCCCACCGGAGCCGGTGGGTGATTGCCCTCCGCCCGTGGGGCCCCATGCTCCGGGGCCTCCCGGGGAGTCGTCTGCATCTGCTCAGAGGCTTTCGCTGGTGCAGCAAATGGTTCACGCAGCAAAGACTCGCTCAGATCTTACAGCAGAGGAGCTGGCTGAGCTGGTCTCGGTTTGTCCGGTGACCTGGCAGAATGATGACCAGGGTCACCCGGTTGGAACCTGGGTCAGTTTGCCTTATTCGGTGATTAGAGAGGTAAAGAAAGCTATTCGCGAGTTCGGCCTGACTAGCACCTTTGTGCGTGGTCTCATTGAAGGGCTAGGTACTGGATACTCCCTGATCCCTGAGGATTGGAAGGCACTGTTGCGCATGATGCTGATGCCCAGTCAGTATGTTGTTTGGGTTAGTGAGTATCGGCAGATGGCGGAACGCCAGGCCCAGCTTCTTAGAGAGCAAGGTGTCATTTTTGACCATTTGGCAGGGGAGGGACAGTTTGCTACTGTTGAGATGCAGTCTCAACTCCCTCAGGCCCTCTTCCCCATTATTTCCACCTGTGCCCAGCATGCTTTCCTGAAGGTCCCAGATTCAGGCAAGCCTACTAAAAGCTTTGTCAGTATCCGTCAGGGTGCATCAGAGTCCTTTCTGGATTTTACCAACAGATTGCAGGAGGCTATCCTCCGACAGGTGGATAACCCTGAGGCAGCTCAGGAAATCCTGTTAAAACTGGCGGTTGAAAATGCAAATGAGGATTGCCGCCGTGCTCTCCAGACGGCGCAAGCCTCTGGCATTTTAGAGCTCTCAGACATGCTACGGGCGTGCCAGAACATCAGCACACAAGCCCATAAAGCTGGAGTTCTGGCTGCCGCCCTGAGAAAAACCGGGAAGGAGGGGAAGCGTTGTTACCGCTGTGGTAAGGAGGGTCACTTTCAGCGGGAGTGCCGCTCATCAAAGGCACCCGCCCGACCCTCAAAGAAGTGCCCCAAGTGTCAGAAGGGCTATCACTGGGCTAATCAGTGTCGTAGCGGGTCGGGAAACTGCGCGACGGGTCCCCCCCGAACCCAGGGCCAAAAGGGGGTGTTTCCCACTCAGACAACCGTTCCTCTGCCTTAAAATCCATAGACTCTATGAGGGCGGCGACTGCTGGAAGTGCAGGGCTTGATTTGATCATGCAGGAGGACACTGATTTTCGGCTGCCAGGGGAAGTCTGCGCCATACCTACCCAGGTGACGGGACCTCTCCCTGCCGGCTTTGTGGGTCTCATTCTCCCTCGCTCACATGCTGGGAAACAGGGCTTTTTTGTCATCCCCGGGGTCATTGATGCTGATTACACCGGCATTATTAAGGTTCAGGTGTGGACTCATCTCCCACAGTCGCTCCCACGTGGACGGTCAATTGCACAATTGATTTTAGTCCCCTATCAGGTGCCAGCCGCAGAGGATCGAACCCGGGGCAGAGGCGGCTTTGGATCAACGCTGTCTCACTCGCTGTCTCACAGCACGTCCTCTCCACTTGGTGCTCTAACAATGTCAGTCCGCCCCTCAAAACCTCAGTTAACACTTCTCTTAAATGATGTTCCTTTTGCAGGGCTGGTGGACACTGGAGCTGACGTTACGGTGATTCGTGATCCGGAGTGGCCGGTTAGTTGGCCTACGGTTCCTTCTAAAGAGTTGTGGGGGATCGGGGGTAGTAAACCCGGGCGACAGAGTTTGTCTTGGGTCACAGTCTCTAAACCGGGAGGCCGTACCCTTGCTACTATTCGCCCTTTTGCGCTCCCTGTCCACCTCAATATTTGGGGCCGTGATTTACTTACAAAGCTGGACACCACCCTCGATATTAATATCTGATGGCCCAAACCCCTCCCTCACCCACATTGCCCTCCGCATTACCCTTGGTATGGCAATCCTTAGAGCCCGTACCGTATGGATTGACCAGTGGCCCCTCCCTCTAGAAAAGCTGAAAGCGCTTCATTCGCTTGTGCAGCAGCATTTGCAAGCACAGCGCTTGGAGAGCTCTACTAGTCCCTGGAACACCCCGGTGTTCGTTATTAAGAAAAAATCTGGTGCGTGGCGGCTGTTACATGATTTAAGGGAAATAAATAAACGCATCCAACCTATGGGCCCCTTGCAGTTTGGCTTACCAAATCCAAATTTAATTCCTCAAACCGATCAGCTCTGTGTGTTAGATTTAAAAGATTGTTTTTTCACCATCCCCCTTTGCCCACAAGATCGCGAAAAATTCGCGTTTACGGTGCCACAATATAATAATCAACAACCCTCTCAAAGATATCAGTGGAAGGTCTTGCCCCAGGGAATGCAAAATAGTCCAACCTTGTGTCAGCTCTTTGTGGATCGGGCCCTCGCCCCTTTTCGTGCCCGGTACCCTGTGCTAAAGGTCTACCATTATATGGATGACATTTTGCTTAGTGGTCCCCAGGTCACGGAACAACAGATTGAATCTTTGTCTCAGATTCTCGGCCAAAATGGCCTGTTAGTGGCACCAGAAAAAATCCAACGCTCTTATCCCTACCACTACCTCGGATATAAGGTTTTACAAACCTATGCTGCTCCGGTTCGTCCGGCATTAATTCTACCTCAACCCCTAACCCTTGTTAAATTACAACAGATTTTGGGTCATTTAAATTGGATTCGGCCCTATTTTCGTCTCCCCACCTCAATGCTGCAGCCGTTGTTCGAGCTCCTACGTGGAGCCCGGGCACCGGGTGCAGTTATTGCCATCACTGAAGAGCACATTGCCTGCATTCGACAGATTAATGCAGCGTTGAGTCAGCAGTTTGTGGACAGACTCCCTGAGGTCCGTCCCCTACGGTTGGTTCTTCTTGCCACCCCTCATACGCCCACTGCGGCTCTGTTTGTACCCCGTACGGATACAGCCGTCTCTATCATAGAGTGGCTGTACCTCTCCTCCACTCCTCCTCGGAATATTTATCCATATTTAGATGCCCTGTCCGATCTTGTTCATAAAGCCCGCCACCGTGCAGTGCAACTCACTGGCACTCATTTAGTTACTATTGTGCTCCCCTTGTCCCGTAGTGAATTTGATTCCTTGTGCCATACCTCTTTGGCCTGGCAGGTTGCTCTTTGTGATTATGTGGGCGAGATTTCTTATAATCCCCCAAAAGATCCTCGGTTGGTAATTACCCAAAAGGTGCCTCTAGTTGTTCATCGTCTTAGCCGCTCTCAACCCATTGTTTCTGCTGTCACTCTTTTTACTGATGGCTCTCCACATCGAGGTGTAGTCACCTATCAATCAGGTGACCCCCCTCGTTGGCATTCTCGTTTTACACTGCCTCAGCGTTCCGCGCAGCGTTCAGAACTGGCTGCTGTTATTTTGGCCTTTCAACTTTTTGCTGATTGTCCCTTTAATTTAATTGTTGACACCCATTATGTTTATCAAGTCATTGATCATTTACCCCTTGCCCTCATTACCCCCCAGGTTGATGCGGACCTCCTTCGCCTGTTTTTGTCTTTACAGTATCTCCTCACCACTCATAATTTCCCTTATTTTGTTGCTCATATTCGCAGTCATACCCCTCTGCCTGGGCCACTCACTGAGGGCAATGCGCGCGTCGATCGCGCGTTACGTGGTCAGGTAAATTCCCTTTTTTCTGATCCCATTGAAAGCCATGCCTTTTTTCATCAGTCTGCCTCTGTTTTGGCCCGGCAGTTTCACATTCCTGCTGATCATGCACGTTCCATTGTTCGTTCCTGCCCCCACTGTGCCGCTGCTGCTCCTACTTTTTCTTATGCCGTTAACCCCAGAGGTACCGCAGCGAATCAGCTATGGCAAATGGATGTCACTCATGTGCCACAATTCCGCCCCTATTCCTTTTTACATGTTTCTGTTGATACTTATTCGGGGTTTCTGTGGGCAACCCCACAGCATGGGGAAGCCACTGCCAAAGTTATTCACCATTTGCTAGCCTGTTTTTCTGTTATGGGTCGCCCAAGCCAGATTAAAATGGATAATGCCCCAGCCTACTGCTCCACAGCCCTCTCCACTTTTTGTGCCCGATGGGATGTCCATCTTAAACACGGGATCCCTTATAATTCCACGGGCCAAGCCATTGTTGAATGTGCCAATCGCACGCTCAAAACCTTGCTTGATAAACAATTAAAACAAGGGGAGCTGCGTCTCCGAACCTTAGGAGACATTCAACAACAAATGCATATTCTTTTGTTTACTTTAAATAATTTAACGCTGAACGCAGATCAGCAGACCCCCCGCGGATCGCCATTTTCACAAATCTGAGGTACTGGAAAGACCGCGTGTCTTTTACTGTCAGCTGCCTGATCCGCAGTGGCTGGGCCCAGTCCCTCTAATCACTTGGGGTCGGGGATATGCTGCTGTGTCTCTCCCTGCAGGACCGTTGTGGGTTCCAGCCCGGTGTGTGCGACCGGCACTGAAACAGCATGGCATGGCACCAGGGCTGTCGAACCCCATACCAGAGTTTCAGCTGACCTTGGAGGAGACCGCGGCGCCTCCCGGATTGACAACGGCGGGACGGAAACGGAGGAGGCATAGCGTCCCAAGCTGGCCCGTGACATGGGGAGCAGTAAAAGCATTGATTGCCGCGGCTCAACGAAGACTGGCAGCAGATCAACAGCCAGAGACTCCTGAGACTTTGTTTGTGGCGATTCTCGCCCAAATCACTGCTAATTCTGTGATGATTGTATGCCTTTTGTGCCTGCTATTTCCTGTAGGGGTTGGCTCGGGAGCGCTTCCCCTGTTACGAGCCCAAATGACATATAACATATGGGAAAGTTTGGCTTCAATAGCAAATGTTACCCACTTTTGTTTATCTGATTCTGTAGCAGCCGGAGATTTGTTAGGTACATGCCTTATTCCAGTATGTCATCACCCTGAGGAGATAGGGAATAAGACGATGCTCGCTGCTTATGCGAATCTCTCTTCCCAGTACTCTGACATGGCTAATTGGGGCCCGGCCAACTATACTCTGCCTCACACGGCTACATCTCTCCACACACCGTACCCGGCCGGGGCCAACAATGTCACCTGTGCGCGTGTGGTTAACTGCACTAGTACAAAGGTGCCCTTGGGCTGTCGGCAAATTCCTCAACCCCTCTTAAATTGTTCCCACGCTGTGAATGTTTCATACAATTATGGCCATATCATCCTACCATCAGGGTGGTTTTTTACCTGCGGCTCACGCACCTTTAGTTATATTCCTGCAAATTTGAGTGATGGCACCCTTTGCTGTCTTAGTAGAATGACGCTTATATTGCCTTTTGCCAGCCAAAGGCACAGTAAAAGAAGTGTACCCCTTTCAGATAATTGTGTTGCAGATGTTGAGCTTTTTAGTCGCGCTGACTATACTGCTTTAGCGGCCTCCATTGTTGGGGTCCCCGCGCTTGCCACTTATACAGCCAGAACCTTAAATACCCTGGCGTGCTTTGCAGCAAAGGCAATTAACACAACATCCCAGGCAATTGCCCTACTTAACACAGAGCAACATGAATTAAGGGATGCAATCTTGGATAACAGAGCAGCCATTGATTTTCTGCTCTTAAAACATCACATAGGCTGTTCCACGTTTCGGCATATGTGTTGTTTTAATTTAACTGATAATAGTCGTTCCATAGAAACTAGACTGGCCGAATTGGCCAATCTTACGGCACACATACGTCAAGATCTGGGGTTTGAGGGCTTTTGGAATTGGCTTACAGGTTGGCTGCCATCTCTAGGCTGGCTGCGACAACTTTTTGGTTATGCTGTGTTTGTGATCATTGGGCTTGTTTTTTGCTGCTGCTGTGTACAATGTTTTCCCTCTTTGCTAAGACTTTGTAGAGATTCGCCCTGGCAGGCTCCCCGAGTTATGTCACTGTCTGTCTGGGAATTAAATACCTTGCAAAAGCAAATTGACGGCTATCATGAGATGGCCGGGTATAATTAAACAAAAAATGGGGGGATGAAGGGTTCATGTTTGGTTATTCTACCTGGAAACAGTCAGAGCACACTCTGGCTGTTTTGTAGAGGCAATGCACACATTGCTTCTATCCAAGGACAAGGACTAGATATGAACCGTGAAAAGTTGATTGAGAGACGGTGACCGTGGGAAGCTTTCTTAGCCTGGGCTCAAGGCCTGAGAACCAGGATTGTAGTAGATAAAAGTTGGTATTAATCAACGTCATGCATTCCTTTGTTGTATCCTTTTGCAGTAGCAGTATGTAATGCATAGGGAGGAGAAATATAATAAAAGGAGAAGGTTGAAAGCTGGGGGGGCAACAGCCCATTTCAGCTGACCAGCCTGCTTGCTTGGATAAAGCTGTGTTCTGTCTCATCATTGAACCGCCACAGTTATTAACCTTGCAACATTTAGGAAATACGAAGACAGCTATTTGAATTTTGGTTTTATTTGTTCTGGAAGTGGAGATATACCTCAACCGCAGTGTGTAATTAGTGCTAAAGTACTGTCCAATGAATGTTTGAAACCCTACAATTACAGATTCGTTTAATTACAAAGCACGACATCTATAAGGATAAGCACCAATTTTTTTTCATTTTTTTTCCTTTTTTTTTTTTTTTTTTTTTGAGCGAAAGGCCGAGGAATGGCTTGGTACTAAAGCAGTAATGAAATCCACAACTACTGCAGATAAGAAGCTTTTAAGGTCATCTTATATAGTGGTGCAGAAAATTGCTAAAATAAAAAAATCACATACGACTGCTGAGATTTTGATAATGCCATGTATGATTGAAATAACAAAGGAAGTGTTTGGAGAGGAGAAGGCCAAAGTACTGACAAAAATACCCATGTCAAATGATGGATCATTTCTATGTCAGAAGACATAGTTTCTCAGTGTATTGATCAGCTGTGTGACAATGATTTTGCTATACAGGTAGATGAATCCAGAGACATTTCAAAAATGTCCCATTTATTTGCCTATGTTCGGTACATGTGGAATAAGGAAATAAAGGAAGACTTTTTGTTTTGCAAAGAGCTGAAGAGAACAACAAAGTCAGATGACATTTTCAAGCTGATAGATGATTTTATGACCGGAAAGCATTCTGGTGTTGTGCAAAAAATAAAAGCCTTTGCACCTCACACTATTTTGACACATTGCTTTTTTCACTGAGACGCACTTGCTGCAGAAGATACTGCACCAGGTCTTCGCAGCGGTAATGCTCATTAATTTTATTAAATCCAGAGCAACAAACTCCAGGTGTTTTGCTGTACTTTGTGAGGAGGTGGGTACAGAACATCATTTCTTGCTCATGCATACAGAGGTGAGGTGGCTATTTTGAGGAAGAATGCTTGCCTGTATATTTAATCTCAAGGAAGAGTTATGTACTTTCTTAGTTGATAAGAAAAGCGAACTTGCTGAAGTGCTGAAAGCTGACGTGCAGCTGGCAAAACTGGGTTACCTCACAGACCTATTCAGTGAAATGAATAAGCTGAATAAAAGTTAGGAACACTAATTTTATTGCCCAGCGTGAAAGAATTGAGGCACTCAAAAGAAAACAACTCTGGAAAGTTCGTGTCTGTGGGGGCACTACTGATACGTGTGAGCTCTTACATTCTTTCATTCAGGAATGAAACATGGACTTTGACGTTATTAAACCTCAGCTAGCAGTGCAGCTGCCTGGTCTGCTTAACAAATTTAATGCTTATTTTCCTGAACTCACAACAGAACAAGCTGCTACATGCATGTGCACTACAAACCCCTTGAGTGAGAACATTGAAGCTAAACTTCCATCTAATGTCCCATCAAAACTGTTAGAAGAGCTCATTGACATTTCGTCAGACGGCTCCCTCAGAACCAGGTGCAAAGAAATGCCGCTGGAGACATTTTGGTGTGAGTGTTCCAATGAATACATCACTGCTTCTTCTGCAGCACTGAAAGGTTTGATCCCCTTTGGAGCCACCTACTTATGCGAAACTGGATTTTCAGCCATGCCATCAAGGAAAACAAAGTACCGAACCAGAATGAACATTGACCATGACAGGCGCTTGTGCTTGTCAAAGATACCCCCTCGTCTTGACAGAATTGTTGATCAGCACCAACAGCAAGTTGCACACTAAGTAAATAATAATATTCAGTTTATTTTTGTGCCTATATTATCCCTTTTTAAATATTTTATACATGTGTGTATTTAACTATATAACAATCCATTTAATGCAGTTTTTAATCTACTGGATATGCAGAAAACCAGTTGCTGTGGCACAGGTGGGCCTTGGAGTTTTTATAGCATTTTTGGGAGCGCCTCAGAAAGAAAAAGCTTGAGAACCCCTGGTCTAGAAGAAATTACCCTAATAAGGTGGGTGCAAAACTAGTTGAAAGACCGTACTCAAAGATAGTTATCAATGGTTTGCTGCCACACTCTGGGGATGCATTTAATGGGACCATGGATCCGGTAATATTCAATATTTTCATTAATGGAGGGAAAAGTGTGCTTATGAAATGTGTGAATAACACAGCTGGGAGAAGCAGCAAGAACGTTAGAGGACAGGATTAGAATGAGAGGACAGGAAGGGACAATCAATTGCACACCTACAAAATGGGAAATGGCTGCCTAGGAAGGAGCACTGCGGAAAGGGACCTGGGGGTTTTAGTGGATCACAAGCTAAATGTGAGTCAACAGTTGTAACACTGTTGCAAGAAAAGTGAACATCATTCTGGGATGTATTAGCAGGAGTGTTGTAAGCAAGACATGAATAGTAATTCTTCCGCTCTACTCAGCGCTGATAAGAGCTCAACAGGAGCACTGTGTCCAGTTCTGGGCATCGCATTTCAGGAAAGATGTGGACAAATTGGAGAAAGTCCAGAGAAGAGCAAAAAAATGATGAAAGGTCTAGAAAACGTGACCTATGAGGAAAGATTGAAAAAACTGTGTTTGTTTAGTCTGGAGAGGAGAAGACTGAGGGGGGACATGATAACAGTTTTCAAGTACATAAAAGGTTGTTACAAGGAGGGTGAAAAATTGTTTTAGTTAACCTCTGAAAGTAGGACAAAAAGCAATGGGCTTAAAATTGCAGTAAGGGAGGTTTAGGTTGGAAAAATTAGGAAAAATGTTCTAACTATCAGGGTAGTTAAGCACAGGAACAAATTACCTAGGGAGGTTGTG
Source organism: Natator depressus (assembly GCF_965152275.1). Lineage (NCBI taxonomy): Eukaryota > Metazoa > Chordata > Testudines > Cheloniidae > Natator > Natator depressus. The sequence goes on from NC_134246.1 coordinate 27,955,729, forward strand.
GAATCTCCGTCGTAGTTTTTTTTATAAACAGGTTAGACAAACTTCTATCAGGAATGGTCTAATTATTATGTAGTCCTGCCTTGAGTGCAGGGGACTGGACTAGATGACATATTGAGATCATTTCTAGTCCTACGCTACTATGATTGTATTAAAGGAAATGTTTTGTTTTGACCCAACTTGAAATTTTTGCGACCTTTTTCGATTAGCTGAAATTTTTTTTTAAATTACTTTTTGGCTGGATCCAAAACTAAAATTTGTCTGATTCTTTTGGCATTGCCAGCACATCAAAAAATCCATTATTCTCCCAGTTCTATTCTGTAAACTAGTTTTTAAGTCTGGCACTGGGCATGCAATTAATATTTTGAACAATACTGTAGCTTTCATGTTTGAAATACCTTACACCAGGGGTAGCCAAATTTACTGACCCTCCAAGCCACATACGACAATCTTCAGAAGTTCGAAAGCTGGGGTGCACCTGCCAGGGCTCAGGACTTCAGCATTGCTTAGAGATCTTTTTCCTAAACACTCCTCAGTGTTTTTGCAAATATAGATAGGTCTCTTTTTTTTAATCCCTTTGTGACAGGTTGGACTCCCCTTCTGGGATGCCACCTGATGTGCTGGGATTTCACTGAGCGTCTCCTGCTCCACCGACCTGGGTTCCAACTCCCTGTTTTGCTGAATTATGCTCTCTGGCCTCTTGACACACACACACACACACACACACACAGACTGAAGTCAGTTCTGTGTTAGAGGACTCTCCCAGCATTCACGAGCACACCCCTTTTGGGAGATAAGCCCAAAATAATACTGTCTTGCACTGTATAGAAAAATCTGCACAGCGCAAGCTCATAAAAAGCCACCCTCTTCCTCAATGTGAAGAGAGATGTGCACAACTTCTTGCCCCCCTCCCAGTTAGAAATTACATAAACTGGGTTTAATAATAAACAAAATAAGTTTATTAACTACAAAAGGTAGATTTTAAGTGGTTAAAGAGATAGCAAACAGAACAAAACAGATTACCTTAGTAAATAAACAAAAGCCGCAAACTGAGTTTAACACACTAGATAGGTAGGATACAAATTAGCAAATTCTCACCCTGAGTGATAAACAGGCTGGCAGATTCTTAAGGCACAAGTTGCCTTGGCTTTCACAGGTTTTCTTACTTTCTTTCTAAAAATCCTTCCAGCCTGGGACCATTACTTCCCACAGTTCAGTCTTTGTTCCTCAGGTGTTTCCAGGTGTGTTGTAGGGAGAGTGAGGCCCCCTCATGTTGTAATTGTCCCTCTTTTATATCTTCCCCTCACTTGCTGGAAAGCTTTTTTGCTGTGACCTGGGTCAAAGAGTTCCCACTGCGGTAAACACTGTGTAGAGCTATCTCTGAGAGGTTTCTGTTGCACACAGTTCCTGGGGTAATCCTTATGCTTGTGTGCATTTCTTCAATAAGCCACTAACATTGTTTGGCCTCATCCAATGTAGCACATTTGAAATACAGAGGCATGGTCAATATTTCCAGCTTCAGATACAAACATGATACATGCATACAAATTGGATAAACACATTCAGTAAATTATAACCTTTCCAATGATAGCTTACAAGACCCATCTTGCATAAAGTACATCTCATTTATGTCATATCCATATCATAAGCATATTTCCATAAAGAATATGGAGTGTAACATCACACCTTCACTCTCCATTTCAGTGAGAATTCTGAGCTAAAAGCTAAAAGACGCTATGAATGGGTAGTCTTTGTTATACACTAAATGAGCCAGAGTCTGGTCCCAGTTTCAATGCTGTAAATCCACAATATCTTCACAGAGGTTACGCCAGTTTTAGACGAGCACATCTGAACTCAGGAGCTGAGCCAGTATATCCACAGTCATCTGAAGAGCTCATGGCAGGTCAGCATTTCTGTATCCTCTGCCTAGACACAGGCAGTGCTGTCTGTGTAAACTTTAGCATTTTTATCTGCTGGGATAGGCATAAATATTTCACATTTTGAAAATAAATGTATCTTTAAAAAATAAGTAAAGGAGGTGAAGTGCAGCATCATTTATTCATGGAAATGTCTGTAAGTGGGTGTATCATTTATTCATGTACGCTTCTGTCCTTGTCCCTTTCTCTGGATCTGGAGTGGAGAGAATGCCTGTTCTCTGGTTATAATGCAGCAGTGATAGTTGGCTGTTCTGATACAGATGTACTGAGCACTATTCATATCCCATCAGTCTGCTCCCCTACCTGGTAAGGGCGCTAAGTGTGAGTGAGAATGATCAGTGGTGTTGGTGAGACAAGGTGGGGGAGGTAATATCTTTTATTGGACCAACTTCTGTTGGTGAGCGGTCTTGACCTGAGCGTTTGGTGAGTAGTCTCTTGGGGCACGTGGTAAGGAACTTTAAGTTAGGCTCTAGTAAACGTTTTATCTTTATATTTCTTGTAACCATTTTTAACTTTTATGCCTCATTACTTGCACTCACTTAAAATCTCTCTTTGCAGTTCATAAACTTGTTTTACTGTTTTTTCTAATCCAGTGTGTTTAAGAAATAAGCGGGCATATTATTCCCTTAAAGGAAAATGGACTTAATATGTACAAATGTACTGTCCTGGAGAGAACTTAATGCATGAATGGAAGATGCTCAGTTACTATGGGCAGATAAGAACCTGAATAGAATAGAATACATGCTGGTAAAGCAAATAAACTGGTCAAAGTGAGTTGGTATCTAAAGGTCCACGGAGAAGAGTAATCAGCCTAACTAGTCAGTTGGCTTGGGACTCAGTCACTGAGTTTCTGGGTCTTCTTCACAGCACTGCAGATGTTTCACTTCAGACAATGTGTCTGAGGGACAAACACTCTTGCAAAGAGGATCGCATGCTGTGGGTTTGCTGTGGCATTGCATACACACTTTGTGTGTTCAGGTGGGAGGTGGTCTTCTTAATTTCACTGGGATTTTCCAGAAAGAAAAAGGTTTTTTGTTTGTTTGCTTTTTTAGGGTGAGTGGGTTTGTGGCAAATCACGGCAGCCCTATAATATGGTCATGTACATGGCTGTTCAAAGACTCCAGGGTACAAGAGCAGGGGGTCCAGGCAAGCAGCCCCTCCCTCAGCACGGCTCTCTATCTGAGCACAGGCTGACTGCTGCAATGCAATGTGTGGAAAGGGCTGCTGCTCTCTGGTTAGCTGCTGGCACACAGGTGGCCATCGCCTGAGACCTAATGGTATGTAGCTGTTTTCCAGGAGCTGTCCTGATCGTTGCTGTTTGGGCAAAGTGGGGCCTTGAACCTGCCTGTAGCTCCTGATTGCTTAATCCTCAGGAGACTTTTGTTTCCGTCAGCTGTGCAGCATGTCGCTGAACTCCTGGAATTGTCTTCGTAGGGTGTGAATCCCTGTTTCGTTTGCGGTAAACACTCCCCCATCACAGGTTAGGATTATTCTCAAAACCTCACTCAGAGCTGGTCCTGCTTCCCAGCTCTTCAGTCTGCCAGGTGCTGCCTGGCAACAGCAGTGTCCAGGGCTGCATGCTGCATCCATCAGTACATGATGGGTTAAATCTGCCCTGGGTTCCATTAAGCCAAGGCTGATAGTGGGGCAAAGTCCTTCAAGATGTAAGCTTCAGCAGGGCAAGGCACTAGCAACCCCTATGGTACTGGGGTGCCTGGGAGTGACCAGCCCAGCTCCTGAACTTGTGCTGCTCATGGGGCAAGGGTTGTGAATGGCCAGAAAGCCCAGGTGATGTGCTGATTCAGCATCTGCTGGCAGAGCTGCTATAGAGTGCACCCGGCTCCTGTTTGCAGCTCCCCCTCCCCACTGGAATCCCCGCCACATTTTCAGAGAGGTCTCAACCCACGCTTCAATCTTGGCAGCGGCATGTTTGCAGGAGCAGGCAATTGGGATCAACCAGCTGTGATCCCACACGATAGAGTTTACAGGGACCCACATGATGACGTTTCCTGCCAATGGCTCCAGTCCTGCAACTGAGGCAGGTGGCTAGAGCTGTGCAAAGTTGCACTGAAGTCAATAGGATTCTGGGTGAGTACCTGGTACAGCCACCTGCCTGTGCCCTCGCAGTTGCAGGACTGGAACCTATGTCTGTAATCCAACACGTGCGTCCACAAATGAGTAAGGGCCCCAAATTGCAGAGGTTGTTGTTGAAAATGCATCCCTTAGGGTATTAATTTATAGTTCTCAAAATCTATATATGCACATGAAAATGGCCATACTGGGTCAGCCCAATGGTCCATCTAGCCCAGTATCTTGTCTTCTGACAGTGGCTGATGCCAGGTGCTTCAGAGAGAATGACCAAAACAGGGCAATTATTGAGTAATCCATCCCCTGTCATCCAATCCCAGCATCCGGCAGTCAGAGGCTTAGGGACACCCAGAGCATAATGTGTCCTTGACCATCTTGGCTATTCTCTATGGACCTATCTAATTCTTTTTTCAGTCCAGTTATAGTCTTGGCCTTCACAACATCCCCTGGCAAGGAGTTCCACAGGTTGACTATGCGTTGGACATGCAATGAAGGGGCTAAATCCAATGAAACTCTGAAAATGCACTGGAGTTCAAGGGACAATGCTCCTTCCATCTGAGGCTACTCCCTCTTATAACAACACTCAGATCCACAGGTAGAAGGTCCTAGAAATGAACAGTAGAGAATGCCATGAGCCAGGGAAGTATGGTCCCCATTTTTACAGCTGGGGAAGCAGAGGTACAAGGAGTTCAAGTCAGACAGTGAGTCAGTGACAGAGCCAGCAACGGAGCCCAGATCACCTGGTCTTACCTGCTAGCCAAATTTTCCCTGTTTCCTCAGCTTGTGCCCAGCTCCCAGGCTTTTGCTGTAAACAAACAGCACTTTTGGAGAGCTGCTACAGATGGTGACTGCTCCGGAGTTCATGCTCTGCATCAAAGTTTCATTAATCAAAGCTTGTTTCTTACTCATTTGAAAGAATAATAAAAAAGCAGCCCCCCCAAACCCCTTTCTCTTGGAAATTCCAGCACAAAACCCACTTAGAAAGGCCTGAATACCCTGCTGTGAGGTCCCTGCTCCAGCTCCCTTCGCTCCCTCGATTCCCAGAGGCTAGGGGGTCTGGTTGCTTATTCAGAAAGATCAAGTTTTTCTTACCACATTTACCATTCTCTCTTCATTGCACACTCTAGCCCATAGATTGTTTTCAGTGCTCTCAGCTGGGTCATGTGGCTGTTTTGCTACTTAAAAAGCCTGGCTTCAGGAAGGCCCCAGCTCTGCTGGTTTCCTAGTTGCTCTCAGCTGTGTATATTTTTAGCCCTGGAGGTGAGGCCAGGGACAAGGACCCCTTTTGTGACAGAGCACTCTCACTCTCCATTCAGCTGTGGAGGGGTGGTGGGGACAGCATGTGGGTTGCGTTGGAAGTGAGGTTATGCTCCCAGCTGGCCACATCAATGGGTCTGCAAGAGACCCATGGCAGGTGGCGCTCAGGTAATCAAACCCCTCCTTTCAGCTGATTAAACTTCAAAACAGCCAAATAAAAATTAGACCCAAGAAAATTTACCTAAGAGCACAGCGCAGGTGGGTGGAGAGGAAGTTCTGGTCCAGTGGCTTAGGTGCTAGGTGGGAGGCTTAGAAGACTTGAATTTTGTTCCCTCTACCAAAGACTTCTCATATGACCAGGGCCAAATCACTTAATCTCGCTGTGCCTTGGTTCCCTATCTGTCCCTGCTAACAAGCATGGGATCTGTGTGCAGGTGGCCACCAGTTCACTACATATGCACAACCTCTGCCTTGTATGTGCTCCTAGAAGAATGTACATGCCTGTCAGGCTCCCTGAATTTCTAATGAGGGAATCCTATATCGCTACAGCCTGTCTGTGTCCCCATCTCCTGTAGTGACCTGCTGGCCTCCTGCAGGGCTGGCTGGTTATTCCAGAGTCTGCACCCAGACTAACGGGCCAGCTTCCATGGAGCTACACGGACTCATGTGGGCCTGAGCTTGCCCTATTGACACAGATGGAGCAACGGCACGCTGGAGCTGCGTGATCCATGCAGCATGTTAATGATGTTGAGTGCTCGCTGCACATCACTGAGAAACTTGTAGCCGACTGTGAGTCATTGCCAGGCAATCCAGAGATGTCCCTCTGAACAGCCACTGATGGCCTGGGGGACAGTGGGAGTTTCTAGGAACAAACCTTGTCATGCTGAATTAGCACAGTGAGAGTATGCTAGCTGATAGTCCAGCAAATGGCCTGGCAATGAAGGCTGTGATCAGCCACCTGGAGGGAATACTTCCCAGCGAAGTGACGAACTCGTACCTGGCACCCAGCACAAGTGTGCAGAAGTTTGGTGTGTATGGCAGGGTGGGGGGACTAGGGGGAACCACACACAATGGGGCATCAAACACAATGGCTCAAGCCCTGGCTTCTCCCAGGCAAATGGATCAGCGGGAAAACCTGTCAGCATCACTTAAAGCATCTTGCTGATGTCTGCAGCAGCTGGTCTGGATCCACCCATTCCAGGGTTTTTAAACTGCATAGCAACGCCCTTACTAGTGGGAAGTTCTCTCCAGCTCAGCGACTGATGGAGCAGGAAGTTAAATCCGCAAGGGCCAGATACCGAATCCGATGGTCCCGCGAGTGAATAAGAGGGAGATGCACAGGGAGAGGCTCCCTAAGCTCCGTGAGACACAAGGATGCTCCCGAGGGATGCTGGAGCTCCCCCTGCACTGAGATCAGGGCACGTGGGGATGGAGTGCAGCTCTGCAGTGGCAGAGGGGAGTTGGCACCACAAATCACCAGCCATCCTAGATGCAGCGTCTGGTCCAGTGGAGGCGGAGAATGGTGATGACCCCAGTTCTCTCCTGGGGACACCCAATGCCCCACATGTGAGGATGTGGTGCGGTGGGGAACACAGTGACGCCCCTTTGGGGTGAAGCGGTGTCTTTCACTCACAGACGCACACAAGGGCTGTATATAGTTTCAGGATGGAGCCTGTGACCCCAGACAGCATGCAGACAGTCCGTGGGAGCTGTGTGCAGCCCCAGTCTCTACTCCTGGAGAGGAGCGTGATGACGAGGCTGGCTCCTCTTTACCACCTGCTAGAAGTAGCAACAGCAAGAGCAGGGGCCAGGTATTCTCTATCTTCTCATGCCCAGCATGGTGCTGACATCTCCTCCTCTGTCCCTGCAGATGAGGAGTGGCAGGGGGAATAATGGCTCCAGGCTGGGCACAGTAATTCTTGGTGTAACGTGTTAAAATCCATTGGCGAAGGCTGGAATTAGCTCCTGGCTCCGGCAGGAGGAAGGGTGCTGTATGCACATGAGTGCCTATCACACACTGGGCTATTAGGCTCCAGTTGGCATTTATGAGGCCACTGAAGGAATGCCCTGGCCAGACCTCCTGCGCAGTGCTGAGCAGTATATTCGGGCGGACAGAGTGCGAGCTGATCTCGCTCTAGTCTAAACTCATCTTGATTTTTTCCACAGCCCTAATGCAGGGCTGGTTGCCCCCTGAGATCCTTTGAGACAGGAAATGCGAATCAGTTATCAGCCACAATGTTGTCATGCCTATGGGATCGGTCTGCAGCTGGATGATAGCTGGGTACCCAAACTCAGGCCCAAGGGATGCAAATTCCTAAGCTGCAGTCAACACCAATGATCTCACTGCAGTCACCAAAATACCTTATAATCAGTGGGGGCTGGAAATATCTGAAAGCGGATAGGCAAATCGCACCCAGGGAGGTGCTTGCAGAGTTGGTTTACAGCCGCAGGCTTGGTCGGAACTGTATTAATTCACAGTGGTTCTTTGAAATGGGAACTTTTCTGGCTGCTGCCAGAGCCAAAGCTTTCAATAAACACAACTGAAAAGAAAATAAATAAATTTTAAGTCTCTAGCGCTTATGGTTACAAAAATAATCTTGAAAATTCAAAGTGAGTATAAACTGATACAGTGATATCTGCCTGAGTCTGCAGACAGTCTGAAACTCCACTTCCCGCCATCCTGTGAGTGCACGGTCGGGCCCGCCCTACAATCACTGGGCGGCAGGAAGTGGAGCAACCCGGCCCCAATCCGATCCGCTGGTTTGTGCTGGGGGGCGGTTCCCCCCCCTGCCCTCCAAGCCTGCTCCTGCCCCCCACAGGCCTTGGGTGCAGTCCCCCACCCCCCGCGGGGGGACTGCATAGGGCACCACAATGTCTAGGGACGGCCATGATGTTACCCATTGCTTCTGGGATCAGTGGGAAGGGAAAGGTGCTTGTTTGCATGTGTCTAATCAGGCATAAGCTCCCTCCTTAGCAAGGGCTGCTCAGACTCCACGCCCTTTAGCTCTGCCCTTTGGTCTAGGGCTGGGCATGCAGTGGGCCAGATTCCTTTGAAAGGAGTGTGAGGCGGATGAAAGGAGGCAGGATCCAGCCAGTCGTTGGCTCTGTTGGGGTAACATGAGCACAGGCCGAAGAAACAAACCCAAGAGCCCTGACAGGTTCCTTGGGCACCAAGTGAGACCTCAGCCTGATCTGGCTGGCAGTCCCTCAGCAGGCACATGCAGCCCTCAGCCAGCACGTTGGATGCAAACATGAGACCACGCACTCGGGAGTCTAGCTTTGGGCGTGTCACATCTCTGGAGTGAAGGTGGCAATGGCAGAGCCTTTGTTGTCACCATCGTTATATTTCCTATCCGCGGTTGCACCGCAGCCCCAATCATTATTCCATGGACTGAACTAAACAGCGATGGCATGAGAGAGGCTCTGCGAACGAATGGAGACTTCAGCCTCGTCCGCTTGGCTAGGCTCCAGCTGTCTCCCCAAGAGAAGAATCTACTCAGGAGAATCAGGGGTGGTTGTGTTGTATCTCTACTGGGGTCCATGTAGCTACACCAGGGATGCATCTGGCTTAGGGTGTATTGTGCCTTTAAAACAAGAAGGCGATGGGGATGGGGAATTCCCCTCTGATCCCAGTGCATGCTGGGAAAAGTGTCATGGGGAGGCAAGATTCCTCTGTTCCCAGGCAGTAGATCTTGAGAGAAGGAGGTGGAAGGAACTGGAAGTCTAGGAGGCTGCGGCACAAGACGGGTATGGAATGGACCATGCTGGAGCTTTCCCCGCATTGCTCGGTGGCCTGGGGAGACCTTCCTAATGGTAAAAGTGGAACAGCTGTTGTGAATCCAGCAAACCCCAACACCGGGATGAGGAACATATTCAAGGTGGGCGTTGTTCCCTGCACATGAACATATTGAAATAGCAACATGCGCCCCCACCTAGGAGCAAGAATGGGAGAGAAACAGCAAGCCAGGCAGTACTCGGGGTCAGAGGTTGGGAAGTCCATCCCGTAAACTCAGAGAGTGCATAAAAGTGGAGAGCCAAAGAGGGAGGAATCAGGTCGTGCTGGAGCCAAAGTAATTGTAGGTCAAGATATTTGCTCTCCCAAGAGCTGGTTTCAGTCCTCATGCCTCTCCAATGAACATCACCTTCTGTTACAGCTGCACCTCAGGCCACCCCTGGCAAAGTTAAGTAGCTGCGTGGATTGACTCTGGCCATTCTTTCTCTGCTGTGCAGCTGCTTTCTGCTCCTTTCAGCTTAAAGCATTGGTTTTGTTATGACAACAGCAGCAGCAGCCAAAACTCAGCCAGCCATGATTACATTTCCCTCCAGGAGCAATCATGCAGGTATGTCGCTGCCAATCTTCCTGATTAAAACCTTGACATTTCAGTTCAACACGCTCCTTGCTCACAGAGTAATGCGCCAGGAGAGCAGCTCTTTGCTCACTCTCTAATGGAATTGTGTACTATACGTAAGCTGGAGACACCACACAGATAAAAAGTTGTGTGAAAATCCAGATGGGGCCTGTCAAGGTTCCTTCCCCACTCTGAACTCTAGGGTACAGATGTGGGGACCTGCATGAAAGACCCCCTAAGCTTATTCGTACCAGCTTAGGTTAAAAACTTCCCCACGGTACAAACTTTGCCTTGTCCTTGAACAGTATGCTGCCACCACCAAGCGTTTTAAACAAAGAACAGGGAAAGAGACCACTTGGAGACGGCTTGATAATAATTCTCACCAATTGGTACAGGTGAACACAGACCCAAACCCTTGGATGTTAAGAACAATGAAAAATCAATCAGGTTCTTAAAAGAAGAATTTTAATTAAAGCAAAGGTAAAAGAATCACCTCTGTAAAATCAGGATGGTAAATACCTTACAGGGTAATCAGATTCAAAACATAGAGACAGGTTTCAGAGTAACAGCCGTGTTAGTCTGTATTCGCAAAAAGAAAAGGAGTACTTGTGGCACCTTAGAGACTAACCAATTTATTTGAGCATGAGCTTTCGTGAGCTACAGCATCCGATGAAGTGAGCTGTAGCTCACGAAAGCTCATGCTCAAATAAATTGGTTAGTCTCTAAGGTGCCACAAGTACTCCTTTTCTTTTTGCGAAAACATAGAGAATCCCTCTAGGCAAAACCTTAAGTTACAAAAAGTCACAAAAACAGGAATACACATTCCCTCCAGCACAGCTTATTTTACAAGCTATTAAACGAAAGAAAATCTCACGCATTTTCTAGCTAGATTACTTACTAACTTTACAGGAGTTGTAAGGCTTGCGTTCCTGATCTGTTCCCGGCAAAATCATCGCACAGACAGCCCAAACCCTTTGTTCCCCCCCCCTCCAGATTTGAAAGAATCTTGTCCCCTCATTGGCCATTTTGGGTCAGGTGCCAGCAGGGTTACCTTAGCTTCTTAACCCTTTACAGGTGAAAGGATTTTGCCTCTGGCCAGGAGGGATTTTATAGCACTGTATACAGAAAGGTGGTTACCCTTCCCTTTATATTTATGACAGGGCCGGTGTGGATTATATAAATCTTTGCTGGTCTAATTTGGGGCATGTAACAACAAAGGTGGGGTGGCTTAGGCTAGTATTAGCTTAGACATACTTGGTCATAAACCATTGTCTAGTTTCAATGGCTTTGTACTTGAATTAAACTCTTGGGGCCGATTAAGTCCTTCCAGTGGGTTTTTACCTCTCCAGCCAAACAAGTGAAAGCATGCTTGATAATAAAGCATGCAAATCCACTGGTGAGCCTGCCCATTAGCAATACAAGGAGCTCTGAGACAGAGCCTTGAATTCCTGTCTGCACTCAGGGTATGTCTACACGGCACTTCAAGGTGAGATTGTAGCATGGGTAGATGCACCCGGGCTAGCATTACTAAATATAACAGTGTAGACGCAGCAGCATGGGCTTCAGCATGGGCTAGCAACACATGTGTATAGTCAGGGGCCTGGTGTGCGTGTACAACCCATGCTGAAGCCTGTGCCGTCACAGCTACACCGTTTCTTTCAGTAATGCTAGGGCAGGTAAAGCCAGCATGGGTGTGTTCACCTGAGCTGCACTAACACCTTGAATTGCAGTGTAGACATACCCTTGGAGATCAAACTATTGCTAACCGTGGGTTTTAGCCATGGGTTCTTCTGAATTAGTACTGAAAATGGCATATGTGCTAGCTGGGAGAATGTGTGCACTGTTTGCTTAAATCTATAGCAGGAAACTAGGCGGGTAGAGGAGAGCTGGAGTTTCTAGGCAGAAACTCTGCAGTGATGGGGGGAGAGACAGAACCACCTTAGGGATGGCACGGCAGACTGCTTGCTTTACTCTCATGAGGTTTCTTGTTCATTTAGAAGGCAGTGGCGCTCTGATTCATGGGCATTGTTCTATGGCACTACACAACTGCAAACACAAGCCAAAGCTGAGGACCCAGGGCTGGATCTTGGTTCCCTTTCTGGTCCCTGACTCTGTCTAGGCTCCTGAAAGCTGCTAAGAGAATAATGCAACCCAAGATGCCATATTAGTTCTGAGCTGTAGTGGAACCCCCACATCGGTCACTAGAGTAAACTCAGCTCAGCTGTGTCTGGGTTCACAGACAAGAACAAAGCTGCTGTAGAGATAAATTTCCAGCCATACTTGACCATAGCACCTCCTAACCCACTCCATTTCCTGGCCTCTGGTGCAGGGGGTGTGGCCACGGCGTCCTTTAGCCATCAATCAACAGCTATGACCTCCTGGTCTCCTACATAGCTGATGTTATTTACAGCAGCCCTGAGGTGGCTCTGATTTATGGAGTGGACCAGCCTGGCAGACAAATAGGGTGGCTTACAGGTACATTTGCATTCCCACTCCTGAAATGTGACAAGCCCAGCTTGACTGTAGCTCAGGACCTGGGCGAGTGTAAATAAGACTAGCACCTGACATGCTAGTTAAAATAAAATCCCAAAGGCTCTCAATCTTCATGCATAAACTGACCATCATCCAGGGTCAGGAAGGAATCTCCCTCCATATTACAGTACAGAATTGTGTACAACAGACCAAGTTCACTGTGGACTGAATTCTGAGCTCATTTACACACTATGCGACCACACAGAATTTGATTATGTCGCAACTGGGAGGAGGCAGCAGGAAGACAGTCTGTGTGCACATGGCTTGACCATTATCTGGAAATAGCTCTCTTCAGAAGGAGCTGGTTTTATTTTTGAGCCATGGAGTCCTCTCAGGTTATTATCCAGCATGCAGTACAGAAAACAAAGGATGGTGATTCCAGAGGAAGGAACTCAGCATTGGTATTAAGGGGCTTGTGTGAAAAACATTTGCTCTCCCAGCACGAGAGGGATCCCACTCAGGACTGCCTGTTGGGCAAAGCAGTTGTCTGTCCTCCAGGCCAATGCAAAGAGAGACCGGGGGAAGCTGACAGATTAGGGGAGAGTTCTGCGTTATGCTTTTCCTTACCATTTCACCCAGTGTCCCAGAGCATTGAGTTCTGGTTTGTTTGAAACAGGCTGTCTTGTCTCACTGCAGACGTTCACTCCGAAGAGGGGAAGTCTCCAGCAGGGGCCCAAGCTGGTAGGGACCTGCTGAAGGAGCCCCAGTGAGAAGCAGAGGCACTGAAGCCAGTGGAGTTGTGGGGCTCCCCCTTGAGCACAGGGCAGACACGGGGCGTATTGCTGAGAAGGGCACAGTCCCAGACAGACAGCTTAGCACACGCTGCGCCATTGTGATGTGGAGATAAAGCCTGAAGGGATGAAATGAACAAGCTGTGATTCCAGGGTGAGGAGCCCCATTCCCTGGGAAGATATTGGAATTCAGAACCTGGAACAATGGGGCCAACCTGCCTCTGGCCTTTAGGTGATGCATCAAGATGACTGTTCAATAGTAACAACAATAATGTCAGATTGAGCCCCCCAGGGACCGGGGCCAGCTGGAGCAGGGAGTGGGGCTTGGACTGTGATTGTGAGGTCAGTGGACATGCAGCGGTCCCATTGGTCAGCTGTTCAGAGCAGTGGGCTGATCAATGGGGTGTCACCATGCTGATGCTCTCATCTCTCCATGGTTCTGTTGGGACCAATCCCTGCCCCTCGGGCTCAGCGTTTCAGGCTGCCCCAAGGAGAGGCTCAGACAGCAAGGACACAGAAACAGCGGCGGGGAATGGGGACCCTGGGCAAAGCACAGCCCTCCCACTGGCAAGTGCAGGCAGAGTCTCTGGACCAGACTGATAAGGAGGTATGGAGGTGACTGTCCATTCTGCGGCTCTCCTAGGTTCACTCCCTGTGTGGGGGTGTTATTGGAGATGGGGCTGAGGTGCAGAATTCAGATCTGTGTTGAGATTTCTCACACCCCAAAGGGACGGGATGGGGTTTGGCTCTCGGGTTTTGGTTCAGCTATTTGTAGAGAGAGAAAAAGAGAGAGCTAAACCTAGACATGTTGATGAAGAAAAGCCCCAGGGGTAGAGGGGAGCTTGTTCCACTCACCCTCCCATTCAGAAGCCATTTTTCCCTTTTCAGTACCTCAGGTGTCTCAGCCCAAACTTTTCCTGTGAAGAATAATAAGATGATCCAGTGGGGAGTTCCTCAATCCACCCCATGACTTTGGCAAACTTCCAGTTGTGGAAAGAGAAGACACAGAGTGGAAATGGAAAGACATGGCCTGAATCCAGATCAAGTTTGTTGGACTGATGAACTCAACCTTTTGGCTTGAGGAGAGAGTTCAGCAGAAGTGCAGGAGTGTCCCTGGGCAGGAGCAGTCCTAACAGGGTGTGCAGGTGGGCATGGCAGCTCTGGGATAGCCCACTGGGGATGTCACCACCTGGCCATTGCTGTCTCTCCAGTGATGAAGGGGAGACCTAGTCAATGCCTGGAGGAGCTGGACACTCTTGTTATAATTGTGTATTTTGTTTCCACAGATGGAACAGTGCCCCAGCATCCTTAGTCCATGCAGACAGAGAGTGGGAGAAGAAAGAGAGAGAGGTTGGAGCCCATCAGCCAAGCCCAACAGAGCCCCAGTGAACAGTGTAGTGAGCGTGTTTTTTTCTTACACAATGTGGATTCGCTCCAATGGGATTTTCCTGCACATGTCTTTTGCCTTATTCACTCTGAGCTGTTTGGGGTGGGGTCGTTTTGGAGTTGTGTTGTGTCAGCGCACAGCACATTCACAGCACTAACCCCATGTCTGACACTAACCCCATCCCTGACCTGCACCCTGATTTAGTGTCATACAGACCACAAACCATTCCCTTCCACTTGCCACGTTCCCTCCCTTCTAGGCCACAGAGAGAACAGGAAGCTGTGTTTTCCCTTCAACATACTCATCACACTTGCAGCTCTGCATTAAAACAAAGACTATAATCAATCTCATGCTTCAAGGCTTCCACCAGTCACCTGCAGGGGTCAGGAAGGAAGTTTTTGCTTCCTGATGCATAGTTGGCCAGCTGTATTATGTTTTTTTCCCCCACCTTTCTCTGAAGTAGGGGTGGGCAATAATTTTTGCAGAGGGTACACTCCTTTAATTTTGGTAAGTTGTCATGTGCCTCATATTTCTACTATATTAATGGAGGGGGTGCGGGAGGGAGTTTGGATGCAGGAGGGAGCTCCGGGCTGGTGCAGAGTGTTGGGGTTCAGGAGAGGGTGAGGAGTGTGGGCTCTCAGAGGGAGTTTGGTGCAGGAGGTGTCTCTGGACTGGGGCAGGGGATTGGGGTGCGGGAGGAGGTGTGAGGTACAGGCTGTGGCTGGAAGGCGCTTACCACAGGCGGCTCCCGGCCAGCAGCGCAGCAGGGCTCAGGCAGGCTGCCTGCATGCCATGGCCCCACCCTGCTCCCGGAAGCGGCTGGCAGCCTGCTGCTGCTGGCATGTTCCTGCGCGCCCCTTCGGGGCAGGGGGACAGCAGGTCTCCATGTGCTGCCTACGCCCACAAGCACTGCCCCCATTGGCCGGTTTCCGGCCAATGGGAGCTGTGACGAAGGTGCTGGGGGTGGGGGCAGTGCGCGGAGCCACCTCCCTCTCGCCCTTTCCCCCGCCAGGGCTACGCAGAGACATGCCAGGAGCGACTGGGGCTATGGCAGGCAGGCAGCCTGCCTGAGCTCCCCGCTGCACCGCGGGACTTTTAGGAGCCCGGAGATCATGAGGGGGCAGCCAAAGAACCTGGCAGGCCAGACAGGAATGTTAGATGGGCCGGATCAGGCCCACTGGCCGTATTTTGCCCACCCCTGCTCTGAAGCATCAGGCATTGGCCACAGCTGAAGGCAGGACACTGTAGAAGATGACCCAAAGCTCTGAGGTGGTACAGTGAATCCTCTCTTCCCAGATGCTTAGCTGATGAGTCTTGCTCACATATTCAGGGCCAAACTGATCACCAGATTTGGGGTTGGAAAGGAATTTCCCTCCAGGTCAGATTGGCAGAGATCTTGGATTTTTTCTCCTTCCTCTGCATCATGGAGCAGGGATCACCATTCTGGACCATCTGTAGATCCCATCTAATCAGCTGCCTGTCAGTGCAGGGGTCACAGGCACTGCTGGCACCACTGTCTCTCCTGTTCTCTGCCTGCCGCACACGACAGCTTATCTCCTGAGGTCTGAAACGTGGACAAGATATTTGGCTGTGGTTTGGTCAGATAAAATCTGAGGTATCTTTTGTCTTTAGTTATTTGTAACCAGGGCACGGGGAGGGAGAGTGACCCAGTGAGTCAGTGACAGAGTTGGGCATACAGCGGAGGAGCCCTGACTCTGAGAGGCCCCAGACCTTAGGTTTAGAGCATTGTCACCAGCAGGTGCCAGTCTTTGGGATCAAGAGAGGAAAAGGCCCGTGGTGCTGGGAGCAGGCGAGAAAGAGCAGGAGGAGTCAGTGCTGTTCCAGCAGCAGAGAGAGGAGGGGGAGTGAGAGCAGCACCTTGAAAAAGAATGGGCACAAAACTCAAAGGGGGAATTCATGAGGGGGCGATCACAGCTGCAATCCTGCTGTGAAATGGCCCCCTTGGTACCCTGAGGAGGGAGGGACAGGCACTGGTTACTGGAAATTTGGGCAACTCTGGGTATGTTACCAGTGGGGGAGGAAACATTGGCCCTTCCTCCTGGCTAGCAACCCTCAGCGGGGAGCACTGGAGGCCTGAGCGAGGGGTCAGGGGCAAAGTTTCTACACCGGTTACAGAAGGGCTGTTACAAAGGTACTGAACATCCACTGAGGCCCATGGCAGATGTGGGTCGGGGCCAGGGATAGGAGGTCTGAGCTAGGGGTGCAGACACGACTATCGGAGACTCAGTTTTAGAGCAGCAGAGTCATGGCCTCCTCCACAAGCAAAATGGAGGCCCAGGATCTCTCCTGAAGAAGGGGCCAGTCCCAGAAAGATTGCAACAAGGCAGGGTGGGATGCAGGGGGACCCGACAGCTGCCCAACCACCCTGCTACAGCTGTATTCTTTCTCGGTTTCCTGCCCTGGCCAACTAACTCTTTCATTTTTTGATCCCTAGTGGTACAGCATGACCAGGAGAGACATGCATCGGATTATCCCGCTGCTCCCTGGCTAGAGCATTGCCTTGAGAGGTGGAAGATCCCTCTTCAAATCCTTTCTCACCCTCAGGCTATGGGGGAATAGAGCCTGGGTCTCCCACATCCCCAGTAAGTGTGCTGTCCACTGGGACCTGCCTGCAACTGCTGCTATTTTGTGTGGAGTGAGGCAGGTGCCAAACTCATTGTCCCAACAAGTGACAGGTACCTGAGCTGCCTGCCTCTGGGGGGCTCCTGGCTGTGGATCACTAGCAGAGATCAGCCCCTCCCTGCAGCCCTGACTTAGGTGCCAAGCTCCAAGAGAGGAGCAGGATTTACGACTCACCCCGGCATTGGCATCTCCCGTTTGCTAGTTGAGGTGGCCCCCTGGCTTTCATGGGTGGCATTCTAAGGCGCCGCTCCACATTCATTGTATAGGGAGCCGTGGTGCCTAACTCAGGCTCTGTGGCTCCCAGTGATGTTCCTGTGATTTTCTAGGGGCCTGAAATGTCGGTGTTGCCATGCTCAGCATCGCAATGCCTGAGTGCCTTGTAGATCCAGGTCTCAGATACTATAGTGACGAGTGCCATAGAAAAGTCCACGCGGAAATTAATAACTCTGTCCTCAGAGCAGGGTTTGAACAGTGTGTGCAGTAAATAAGGCCTCGGGTTACACACTGAACAATGAAGATAGAACAGAATAGTGAGTAGCGGCTCATTCAGGGAACACTTTTCACCCCATGGACTGAGTGTGGAAGAATATAATCTGGGACCATGTAACTAAAGACTGGCTTCTCATGTATACACACACACACAAGGGGACTTACTTAAGGTGGCACACGAAAATCTTAATTCTGGAATTTCCTACCTTTGTGTACTTGACTTTGCAACCTTAATAACGTTCTTTTAAAGTAGTTACTTTTGGGGGGTGTGTAATAATTTACACAAGCTAGGTGGAGACTTGTGGGGCTCTGCTCTGTGAGGGGGAGGAGAAGCAGGAATGATGGGGCAAAGTTAAGACTGGGTGGGGATGTCCAGGTTTCCTGAGGGTTTGCACTAACTGTTAATTTTCCCATTGGCCAATTGTTTGGCATTTTAACACCGCTCTTTGGAACGCGTTGGTTTATTTGCACCTCACATTTCTCTCAAACTTGGTTGTCTTTGTGAGCTCTACTTAGAGGCTTGGTTTTGCTGCGGAAGGGGGGGCTGGTGCAGGGGGCTCTCTGGCTGCAGGTTAGGCTGCCCTTGGGAGCCCTCGCGCTGGGCAGGCTTTTTCCTATGTTTCGTGAAGGATTCTTGGAAACAAGTCCAAGCGGTTATTTAGTGCAACACGCAAAGCTGCCAAATCCATGCCCCTTTAGCAAAACGGCCTGGTGCCCACGTCTTAGGAGGAACTTAGGATCATTCCAGCAAAGGGGCCAAAGGAGAGATGGCAGGTCCCAGGCGCAGAAGCTATAGGAGTTGGTTGCATTTGGCCTTAGACGTTTCAGGCCTTTAATACAAGATTTGGGGTCCTGCTGCACGGCCCCCCTCGCCCCCGCTGCGCCGCTCTTGCCCAGCTGCTTGTGCTGCCCTGGTGCCGGTGTTCAGCGTGCAAACGGCTTCTCTGCTCGACCGCAGGGCGGGGGTCCAGGCCTCGCCGGGCCAGCTTGCCGCCCTGTCCCTGGTTTCCTGTCCCCGCACCCCCGGGCGCGGCGTTCAGTGCCCGGGCTAAGGCAGTGACTAGCCGGGGCCTGCTCCGGGGCTAGCCCCTCTGAGGCTGGGGCCATCCCCGCGGCACTCCGGGGAAGGGCGGGCTCCCCAGCGAAGGCAGCGGTTCCGCGGGGGGGCCTGGCAGCAGCCCGCGGCCGGGGGCTCCCGGCGAGCGGCGCGCCGCGGAGCCGCTGGCTGGCGTGACCCGATCCCCGCTCGCGGCCAATCAGGCGGGCGTGGAGGCGGGCGGGGAAAGTTGCCCGCTGCAGGCTGGCAGCGGCCGGAGCATCTGGGAGCGCCAGGGACTTGCTGAGCCCCAGCCCCAGCGCAGCAGCCCCGGGGCCGGCCGCCGGAGACTCCCGCCGAAGGCGCCGTCGCAGGCTCCAGCCCTCGCTGGACCGGCCGGGGGCGATGCTGGCCTGCGCGGAGATGCTGACAATGTGCCGGCTGTCTGCCGAGCCCACCCCCGGCGCCGGGCGGCCCCCGCAGCCCCGCGGCCAGGGGCTCTCCCTCTTCCTCGATGTAAGTCGGCGCGGGGCGCGTCGCCCCTGTGCGCGGAGCGGGGCGAGCGGGCGAGCAGCCTCACGGTCCCGCCCCGCGGCTCCCAGGTCCGGGGGGCTCAAGCCCAGGCGAGCCGCAGCCGGGAGCCGGCGGCCGGCTGCGTGCACTGGGCTGGGCTGGGAGCTGGCTGGGTCCCACAGGGCAGGTGGAATGCCCCGCAATGGGGACTTCTGAGCGGGGCTGCCCCCGGGCAGGACCCTGCGGGGGAAGATGCTGGTTTAGTTGCTGTGACCCGTGTGTGTGTGTGTGTGTGTGTGTGTGTGTGTCTGCCCGCACACCCCCACCATGATGCGCACCGTCAACGACCTGTGACCAAGGGGCACCTGCAAAATCTGCCTTCAGGGGCACAAGCAGGCAGTGATGTGGGCAGAACAGGTGTGTGAGTACAAAGGACAGAGAACTGTGTCTTTGCATCCCCACGTTTTGCGTCCATGAGCTAGGTGCCCGGGGTTGAAAATTTGTCCATAATGTGCAGTGCCATCGTTTGGACTGGGAAAGAATGGGGAAGTCCTTGCTTTCTCCTACGGAACAATGAGCAGTTCCTAGCATTGTTCCCTAACAATACACACGCCTATTTCATCCCCCAACTTTGCAAAATGCTACTAACTCCTCCATTTGAGGGCAAGCTTTGGGGGGGGGGGTGTTGTTTTTCTTCATTGTCATGCAAGTAGAATAGTACGTGTTTCTTTTTCAATCGGTAGCCTGGGAGGAGGGAAGCAGATTTCGGTTTTTTGGGCTGGTCAATTTTCATGACCAGTTTGGAAGCTTGAGCCCCAAACTGAATTGTGTAATGCAACTAAACCTACAGCTGCTCCGGCGGTAAAAGTCACCAGAGCGTGGTTTAAAATCTCAGCCGGGAAATCTATGTTAACAAAGGTTTATTGTAGCTGGCAGTTACACACTTAGTGTGGGTGATGAAGGGTTTTCGAGTCCAGCTCCAAAGAGGACTGCCAGCTGGGAAACATTTGAAAGTGTCTTTGCTTTTAACGTGCTGTGTTTATTGCAGAGATGTGGGTATTGTCTGATCACTGTGTGCCCTGCCTCTCCCTCAGAAACTAAGAGTTAAAAGCAGCTTTGAAGTAATGATCTGACTTAAGGCTTCCAGGCAGCCCTCCGATGCTAGGAGCTGGCTAAGAGCAGCTGTTTGGGCTTCCTGCAGCTGTACCTGCAGTGGAGAGCTTTCTGTTGATATCTTTCATCTTGACATTCAAAGCAAACAGCCCATTGTGCGTGATGCTCTGCTCCCCTGAGTGTACCGGAGAGACATTCACGGAAACCCCTGTGGCTAATGGTACAAAAGTGAATTGTATGAAATGTTTATGAAGCCAGATGCTGGAGCGCTCTGGCTCCTTGTGAGAGGTCTCCATACCTTCACACCCAGGCTTTGCCAGTTCAGCCTCTACTGCTCACAAGAGCGAAAGCCTTTAGGAACAAACAGCCAATTGGCTATTGTTTCTTTTGGCTCATGGATCTTAGTCCTCAGTCCTTTCTCTTGAATTGTGTATGCTGTGGAACTGCTTCCTACTTAGACAGTAGCTCGGAGCTGTGGAAACCACTGCCCAAGGCATTGTCTCCTCCAGAGGGTCTGACGGGTACCCCCAGAGTCAAATGTGCCCAGCTGACTCTTAGAAATGTGGCCTCCTGCGGCCCTCTGCCTGTGGCTACACGGTCACCCGCTGGGCTTCGTGCAACTGAGTCACCAACAAGAGACATCGATCTGGAAGATGTAACTGAAGTACCAGCCCCAGTTATGGGTTTGGATTGATTTTTTCATTTTCAGACAAGCAGCATTTCAGCTCCCGGCTCTTTGCCTGGCTGTCAAAGTGCTGGTCCCTCCTGTTTCAGGCAGAGGCCACCTCTCTCCTCCTCCCCTTTCCGAGCAAGTGAGGTGCCCTTCTTCAGACTGAAATCAAGCTGGTGGTGGGGTGGCCCAGTAGCTAGGGGGAGGGTTTAATGCTGACAGATGGAAATGAAATCGAAGCTTTGGCCCTTCCCTGAGGCAATTTATAGCCAAGGTAACCACCAGGGACAGAGTCCAACAGGAGGAGCATGACTTGCAGGTCTTTGGAGCACTGCTGGGGCTGGAGCACAGTTAATCAGCATGGCTCAGCCAGAACCAGTGACGTCTGACCAAATAAACTGTTCCTGTTTGCACCAGTAAATAAATCTGCAGGATTTTGGTTTGAAAACTCTAAACGGAGGATAGACAGGGCTGAGGAGGTGTTATTACACTGGGAGCAGTGTCAGTATGTCTGTTGTGACAGGAGCAGCTAAGTTTCTGGCTAAGAGTAGAGTAGACATTTGGGCTGGGATTTGCAATGGACCCTAAGAGAGTTGGGTGCCCAAATCCCAGGTCAGCTGAGTGCCCGATTCCCAAGGCTTCTTTGCAAATTCCAGTCTTTGCAGTTGATTTGCAATGTTAGGTGTTTGCAGCTGCGCACATATATTTGCAGGTGTCTAACTTCCTGTGTCAGGTGACACATGTGGGAGGTTGGTGCTCAGGTACCCTTGAGATGGGCACAGTGTACAAGCCTGTATAGAATCACATGAGTTACCATATGTAAATACCTGCATGTAACTGTCTGTGCTGAACTTTGAAAATCTGGCCCTATTTCAGAGAGAAATAAAGTGGCAGAGAGCAGTAGACAGCAGTCCTGCCAGTCCCAAGTATTTAAAAATAATCATGAGTCAGACCTCCAAATATCATATATAAATAATGATAATAAATTTTGGGTCATTTTTAGTTTGTATTCTGGTTTCAGATCCTTTAGGGATCATGTTTTCAAGCTTTTCTCTGCAACCATGTGAGCAAGAAACTCACTTTAAAAAGAGCTGAGATTCTCATGTAGTCACATGACTCCAGAAGCTGGGGCTTTAAGGAAAGCACCAAATAGTGTGAGACTCATGATAAAATTGTGAGAATTGTCAAGTGTAACTGTTTAAAAGTGACACCCACTAGTGCTTGTCTAATCTAGATGCTAAAATATTGGCATGCTGTCTGTTTTATCCGCTGGAATTACACCCCCTATTCTAAACATGTCATGAACCAGTTGAAATCAATCCTATTTGCTCAGGTATGGGTGTCTGACAGACACGTCAAAGACCAGGTGTGGCCCAGCGACTTATACCATCCATGGCTCTCTTTAATATAGAAGTCCTCTTATGGACGTGGCAGATCCCAGCATGCAGTGCTCAGTCTTGATCTCAGTAGCAAGGGTGCTCGTCTCGAGGTGGAGCATTGCATGTTGGGAAGAGTAGTCTCCGAGGGAAGTAATTTAGGTGTGCCTCTGAGACTGAAGTCTGGGTACCCTTTTGCTAGGCCAAGAGCATCTGGGCAGCTTTTAGGGTGAAATCCGCAGTTCCTGTGCAAAGCACAAGTCAACTTGGGTTGCATGGGGGATGTCATCCCTCCACCCACAGGCAGGGTGCCGGATGTGGATTTAAACCCCATTGGGGGTTTGTGGCCAGTGGGTCTGTGGAGGTGGCAGCTCCACTCTCTCTGTGCCCTTCTCCTTTGGTTCCTGTCCCCCCAGCCCCCAGCTCCTGGGAGAAGAACTCCCACAGAACTCCCCATCCTTGCATGGCTGCTCTGCTTCCTGGGCTGCGCTGCCGAATGTGATCATTTCACACCATTTGGCTCGTCAGGAGTCAGAGGGGCCGGGAGCAGCAACTGCTGCCCAGCAACAGGGTGCCGAGGGAGAGGCCCAGCCTGAGCACGCCTAGCTGCTCATCTCAAAGCCATCGTCACTGCAGGTTGACTTTGAATGGCAGCTTGCTGTGCCAACCATCAGCTTCGGTGGGGCTATTTGTGTAGTGAGTGGCTATGCACCCTGAGTAAGGGTGGTGGAG
This sequence comes from Natator depressus, assembly GCF_965152275.1. Taxonomy (NCBI): domain Eukaryota; kingdom Metazoa; phylum Chordata; order Testudines; family Cheloniidae; genus Natator; species Natator depressus. The sequence goes on from NC_134246.1 coordinate 27,978,579, forward strand.
TCGGGCCCTAGAGAGATATGAGATTGGGATGGGAAAATCAGGGCCGAGGCTGCACAGCTGGTAAGTGGCCCCTGACTTTACAGCTGTGAGAGCCTGCGTTTGCAGTTTCTGTCCTGGGGACAGTCACAGGGAGGGGCGAGGGGAATGTCTGAGGCATAACTCAGGACCATCCCAAGGCAGTGGTATGTTTGCAGAAGGAAGCCCTAGGAGTTCCCTTCCTCTCTGCTCACTGCTCCCCAGCAGTAAGCACTCAATAGCTGCCCACCTGGGAGTGTATTTTTCACTTCTTCATCCATTTTGCTGTGGTTTGCATTAGCACTTGCTAAATATTGGCCAGGTTGTGCCTGTGCAGGTGATGGCTTCCCCCTTGTTTCTCCCAGGCCAGGGGCTGGCCGCAATTGCAGCCCTTGCACTCCCCTAAATACAGGACTGCAAAGTGTTAACTACACCAGAAAGGATAGGCAGAAGGAGGGGGTCATGGCTGTCCCCTCCCCCATTGCAGTGACTTGGAGAGGAAGGAGGTTCCAGTGCTTAGGGCTCTAGCCAAGACCAAGGTTCAATTCCCAGCTCTGCCACAGACTGCCTCTGTGACCTTGAGTAAATCACTTAGTCTCTGTGCCTCAGTTTCCCCTCCATATAATAGGGATAATAGCTCTGCCTTACCTCACGGGGTGTTGTGAGGATAGATCTATTGGGGACCGTGAGGCACTCAGCTACTCCAGTAATGGGGCTTTACCTAGATAGAGTGCACAGAGCGTCCTCTTAAGGAGCAGGAGCTGCACTCCCGCAGCACAGGTGATCCAAGCACCAGTCACCTTGCTTTGCAGCTTTCAACCCTCTCTGTGCCTTCCCCTTCACCTCATCTCTAAAGCAGCTGAGAGATGGGTGGGTCACCCCTGGACTCCTGTACTTTCCTTCCCTGCATGGGCATCAGGGCAGACCACTGTCCTGTATGTTTGTTTCAGAACAACCTGTGTGTTCCAGAGAAGGCTGGCGTGATTAGAATCAGAGCGAGAGATCTCAGCCAGTGCTGGGGCAGTAGCTTGGCCCATTGCTTTCCAACTCATTCTGCACCTCGCGTACGTCCCTGCCCTATCCGACATCCGGAGTTCTTGCAGTGCGGCATTTGTAGCTGAGCTTCCCATAAGGGAAGATTGTATGGAAACCTGAGGCACTTAACTTAAGCTGGAGCCACATCTCTGACCTGGCTCTGGCTGGAGGAGCTTCCCAAGGAATAAAGGGGGAACTGGACTGAGGGAAGTGATAATGTGCCAAGGAACTTCTTGTCTCTAAATCCAGCTCCTATTCAACTGGGGCAAGCATAGTAACTCGCTTTTCATGCCTCCTTAAGAGCTTAGGTGCCATGAATGTGCAAGACAGTCCAGTTCTCAGCAGACTTGGGCATTGAAACAGCAAAGATGCCCAAACTGATGCTAATTGGCAGTTTCATTGGGGAAGCTAAGGATGCATTGTGCAAAAGAAAGACCTCTCTGCCCCTAGCCCTTTCAGCTCACGGTTGAGGGGTGTGAGGCCTGTGGACCTATTCTGTCATTGGAGGATTTCAGTCCGTAGGACTGTCGAGCCTGCGTCAATGACTGCACGAAATGTTCAGCTGGATGGAGCAGGTAGAGCCCCACTTGAAAAGAAGGGTCTGGCTGGTGAATGCTGCATGCCAGTAGAAATCCTCTGGGCAGCTGCTTTATTACCAAACCAGTTCATCAGAGCACCATTAACACAATTAACACCCGAGGCACGAATCTTGTTACCACCAATCCTAGAAGCATCCAATGGCTGCCCTTGTTCTCATATCTTCCCTTGGACCTTCTGTTTGGTTTCTCTGCTCATAGGTTAGTCCCAGAGTCAGGTGGGAGGATTTTAACACTTCCACTTTCAGCACTGAGTAACTGGACAGCTTCCAAACAGCTTCGCTGAGCTTGGCTGTGAGCAACAGCCTGCTTCCTTCCATGTCTCCTCCAGTGCCAGCCTCACAGATCAATACATGTCTGCATCTGGAATGATAAGCAAGAGTGTGTTACACATGAGAGGTATGTGTTAATACACTGCTAGTCTAGAGCCACCTCTCACCGTGCGTCTCCAACACTTTACAAACATCAGTTAAGTGAGCATCACGACCTACCCCGGGGTAGATTGAGACACACGACGGTGCTGGGTTGCTAAGTGTAACTGTAATTATCCCTGTTTTACAGATGGGGAAAGCAATGCACAGGGATTTTAAGGGGTGTGTTATAAAGGGTCTCTGCTTGTTTGTTCCCACATGTCCGCATGCAAGCAGATGCGTGCTTTAAAAATTCTAACCTGCGTGCACATGCTTTCAGTTGGCTGACCCCTGTAGTGCAGATCCACACACCTGTGCCCTCAGAGGTCTTAGACTAGTGACTGGCAATGCCCACAGGAGGTGTCTGCACCTGCCAGGTGTGGCTGCATGCACGTGCATGTGGAGAATGGCCTTTGAACATGAATCCTTGCCCAAGGACACCCTGATTTAGCCCAGGACAGCCAGGAGTCATTAGCTGTCCCTGGAGTTGGACCCAGAAATCGTAGTCTCCTTCTCTCTGTGTTACAACCCCCACCACTCCAGCTGGTGCTAATTAACACCCTCTTTGCATGCAGTCTCAACAGAGGCGCCAAGGACTGAATGGGTCCATAGAGAAGGAACTGTCCTATCAGCCATAGATTAGTTCCTCCAGGTCAGGACTGAGGCCCACGGAAAGGCAGCCTGTGGAAACCTGATCCACTGTGGACTCTACCAGGTTTAAACAGAGGCCATTAGTCTCTAAGGCTTCCCAGCACCTTTGAAATCAATACAGTTCTCACACACACACACACAAAATGAGGAGTCTGCCTCCCACTCACTTGCTCTTAGCCACTGGACATATCGGTCTCCGAGATTACAGAAGATTGAAAATAAAGAGCCCCCCTTTATTACCTCTGGGACTGAAAGGGCATCACCCTCCATCCGTCCTTGAAGTGACACCCTGAGCTCCATCCTGCGTGGGTGAAAATTCTTGTCGTTTCCCTGGGGCAGGCGCATTGAGGCCTGGAGGGCAGGCTTAGCTCAGGTGCCGCTGAAGATAGATACACCTGGTGTTCCTTCCTGTAGGCCGTGCTGGGGAAGGATGGAGGTGGAGGTCAGAGAAAGCAGAGAGGATTTCGGAAAGGCAGGTGACAGAAGGCTCCGGCTGCTTCGGCCTGCCTGGAGCCTTGGCCAGGTCTGTGTTCATGGCTCTAGCACAGTGGGGCCCTGCGAGGAACTGTTTGCCACTTCAGCAAGCGACTGGCAGCCTGCAGTGTATCTGGCAGGCTCCTTTGCTGTGAGCCTGATGGTGCCCGTTAGAGAAGTGAGACCCCAGGGCAGAGGGGTGGGCAGACGAGGGGGGGCAGACAGTGGATGGAGGGACGGGGGATGTAGAGTCTGCTGAAGCATCAGAGGCCTGAAAGCCACACCAGGATATTGGATTCCTTAGACACAGAGAGAGAGAGAGAGCACAGGGCTTGTGCAGCGCGCTAGGCCGGCTCCTCTGTGCTTTCCCCTGTAAAGGTACTAGAGGGCAAGGGTGAGAGGAGAAAGGAGCTAGGAGAAGAGAGAGCAGACTTGAAAAGAGGGGTCAAAAACAGGGAGTGGAAGAGGAAGGAAGGCAGGGGAGAGAGAGAGGATTTAGAGATGAGACACCCCCTACCGCACCAGTCGTTATCCATCAGCTGAGACATGCAGGCCGCCCAAAGCACCGAAGTAGCCTTCCCCGCTGGCGTTCATCCATTGAATGGCCTTGGCAGACGTGCAGAACGCTAGGCACCAGAGCCTCCTGACAGCCACCCACTGCCCGCTGGCTCCCCCTACCCCCTGCTGTCTCCCCCCCATTCCCCGCTGGTTCATCCTACCCCCGCTGTCTCCTCCCCATCCCCCATTGGCTCACCCTACCCCCTGCTGTCTCCCCCCATCCCCAGCTGGCTCACCCTACCCCCTGCTATCTCCCCCCATCCCCCGCTGGCTCACCCACCTCCTCTGGCTCACCCCTTGACAGCTCACCCCACTGCACCCAGCTTAGATTCTTAGTGACATAAATAACAAGGGTCAGATTGGCTGCTCTGCAGGCTGTGTGCTCCCGGGTCCAGAGGCCTGGCATGGCCAGGAGGAAGCAGTCATCCTGGGAGAGCTTCCAGCAGTGCAGAGGGTCAGACTGACAGCAGGATATATCCAGCCAACTCAGTAACAGCCAGAACTCATAGTTAGTGCGACCCCACTGCTGTTCTTTAATAGCACATTCCGGGGGTGCCCAGAGGTCCCACTGGGGAGCGGGGTGTCCTCCCGCCAGGCAGCTGAACAGACGTGTAGGTAGCTATAGCTTCTGCCCTGAGGGGCTTGCAGTGTAAGAAATCCTCTCCCGTTTGCTTGGTTTATTCCGGTCAGAAAGCCGCCTGGAGGAAGCTGCTTGATGCCATAGGCGTCTCCGGGAGTGACATGAATCCAGGCGTCCCTGTTTGCTCCCTCCCCTGCCCCCTGCACCTAACTGAAGGGATTTTAAAAATGAGCCGGTTACGGCCAACACAAAAGGCAACGACAAACCGTCCATGAGCTCAGCTGAGGACATGCTGGCTCGGAGCTGGCAGCGCGGTGGCTTCACGCCCCCAGGAAGCCCAGGTCATCCGTGCATCCAGCCGGGAGTTTAAAGGCCAGCAATTCTGGGATGGGCGTGGGAGAAGAAAGCAGGCCACTCTTGGCCCCGGAGAGGATGCCAGCTGCGTGCTGGTAGGGGGAGCTGGCAGTAGGTGGTGCTGTGCAATAGCAAGGGAGGCTGGAGAAGGTGCAGGGCTGCCAAGGGACAGGGAAATAAAGAGGGAGTTTACTGTCTAAATTGGATCTAAATATCCATGTTTGTGGGTGGGTTGTTGGAGCTCGTTCCAGTGCGGCATGCTGAGCTCGAGGTGAGGAATGCATGCCAATAGGCAGCAGGCCCGTTTAACCTGACCCTGGCAGGCCTCTCTCTGGGCTGCTAAGGCTGATGTACTCTGGGGTCCTGCGCCAGCCCGTAACCCAGAGGCATTGTGCAGGCAGAGTGCACCCACGGCAGAAAGGCTGGAGTCATTTTCGAGTCTGCGTGGCTAGGTTTCCATTCTGTCCCCTGGCCCCAGCAGTGTGTCTCACATAAATACGTCCTCACAGCCCCCTCCTAAGGGCCGGATTCTGGCCCGTACCCTGGGAAGGGTGGATGAGGGGCTGTGCAGCGGCCGGAGCCCTCCAGAGGATCTAACTGAGCCAGCCAAGCAAGCCCCCTGCCACCATTGCAGAGAGGTTCCTCCTCCAGACCAGCCTCTGCCCTCTGGTGCAGAGAGAGGCAGAGGCAAGTCCTTTATCCTAGCCTCACCGTGCCCCCTTTAGGATAGGATAGGAGCCCTCTGCAGATAGGAGCGTGATTCCCAGCATGGGTAGATGGCATGTAGCCAGGAGGTCCAGGCGGGCTTGTACGCAGGCAGCTACCCCCAGCTACACCACTACTTTTAGCGCACCAGCTCGAGCAGAGCTGGCCCGTGTCTACCTGAGCTGGGAACCATGCTCCCAGGTGCAGCACAGACATACCCTTAGACAGCTCTAGGATGACTAGGCAGGAGCAGGGACTGCTCTCCCCAGTGGGACTGGCCACACCCTACACTGGGGATTGAGGGAAGGGAAGTTCCTTGCATCCTATCAGATGTCACTTGGAATGGTCTCATTGTACCCAGGAACATCTAATCCTCTTCTGAACCCTGCTGAGCTGCCCCAGTGCAAGCAGTCCAGGCTGGGCACTCCCCTCATGGGCTGGCTGGAAACCAAGATTTCCAGTTCATGGAACAGTGTGAGGACTCAGAATGTTTTTATTCCACATCAGGATGAAACCGAGACCTTGTGACATTTTTTGCAAACAGAGAGCCCCTCACTGTAGAGTAGCCAGTAGCTCAGTGATTAGGGTACCCAGCTGGGCTGTGGGAGACTCAGGATCAAGTCCCTGTTCTGTCTGATTCAGGCACCTAAATATCTTTGAGGATCTGGACCCAGGAGGCCTGCAGACTATCCCACGCACCACCCATCACTTGGGAGGCAGCTGATCAGTCACAGGTGGTGTCGAGCCCACCGCCCTTAAAGAGCCATCCCACCCTGTGACACTGACCTGGATAGACATGGCTTTCACAGATCCCTGAGGTTTCCAAGACACTCAACAACCTTTACAAACCATGGGCTAGGTTTTCACAAGACCCCTGACCAGACTTGCAGGAGCTCTGCACTCAGAGTTGGAGCCAGATTTCCAAAGGAGTTCAGCCCACCACTGCTCCGCTTTTTGGAAAATCAGGGCACTAATTTGGGATCATCTGTGGGAGCTGAGCTCTTCTGTACAGGGAGGATCCCCGGCCCAGATGTGCGGCTGCACATGGTTGGCGGCTCTTTGTCAATAGCCTGAGATCTCACATGCCGCAGGGGAGCAGAGCAGTGCAGGAACGAGCCATGTTTACAGAATCACTGTTCTTGATCATCGCTGCACCCTGAGGTCAGTCTTCAGACAGTCCTGGGATTCCCTTTGTAGTTCAGAGAAATCCAAGTCTTCTCAGGAAAGAGGTGAAAGGTGGCACTGTGCTGGAGGCTCGGCTTTTGCTAATAGCCTCCGAAAGACAGAAGAAAGCCTTTCTCTCACAGCCATAGCTTTGAAGTGTTTGGCATGTTTATGCTGAGACAGCAGAACCTTCCAGCTGGTGTGGTGGCAGAGACGCCCCACTCAAATCGTGCACAGCAATAGCAGATGGGATGTCCATACAGGACGGCTAGGGAGGTTTTTTTCTAATCTTTTCCCTGTTCCTCCTTTTCTGTAATTTTCCCAGATGACCTTTCCCTCAGCATGTTCTGCCCGTTTATCAACAGGGAGATTCATTAAGGCAGCAGCCTGTTTTCCTCACTGCTTTTGAATTCTGGTTTCTTGAATGCCCAGTGTTCTGCACAATGGGTGGGATTTTCCACAGGTACTTAGTAGCCCCTAGAAGTGACTTTTCTAAGGCACTTTGGAAGATTGCACCCAACATAAAGATCGTGTCCTAGCCTCATGTGAATCCTTGCCAGAAGTTTTACACCTATGAACTCCCCATAGGGGGAGGGGAGAGGATCTGTGTGCTCGCAACTCTGTTCTCTCCTTTTCTTCAAGTTTGGGGAGTTGGGAACTTCTCTTCCCCCCGCCCCTCCACCCAAGTATGGACAGCACCGAAGCCTATGACGTACAGCGAGGTTTCAAGGATCATTGTATTTATTTTTGGAAAGCACTTTCTGATCTTTGGATAAAGGAACTGATTGAGTTTGAAGTACAGTGTTTTTATTACAGTATATTTCCACTTCTGAACATCTCCAGTGCCTGGGAGACTTTTCTGCACTCCAGCGCTTCAGCACGAGGACTCCGTGTGAAATCTCACCCCATTGTGACTGCCAGCCCTGGGATCTGAGAATCCAGCCAAGTTCATGCATTGTTGTTAATGATAATGGTTCTGCATTCAGCACAATTCTGCTGAAAATGTGAGAGCGCGAATAGAATCCAGCTCGCTGTCCCAGGGCAGGAAGGAAACAGATGGCACTAAAAACCTCCTTTCCTCCCTAATTCATCAGGTCACTTGACTCTGAGTGCACATGGGGAGCAGTTCACTTGAGCAAGATGGTGCCAGTTTAGTCACTTTCCTGACCCTTCAGAGAAAATCACTGTAGTGCCTGTCTGGTGCTCTCCCAGGCCTACTTTACAACCAGAAGACAAACTAATGAGCCCAGGCCCCATGGGGTAGGTAGATCTGTGCTCCTCAGCCACTGTACCAAAGTTATGCCAAGGCTGCTGCTTTCCTTGAAATCCTTTCCTTGTTCTCTCCCTGCCCCTCTGTTCATTGTCTATCGGATCTAAACCTGGATTGTTAAGGCTGGCTTATCTTCCACCCACTCCGCCAGAATCGGCCCTGACCTCTCTGTTGTTATGATTAAGTCAGAGATTTTCCTTTCTGTGCTTCTCAGTCTCACTCTCTGGCTCTTTGTCAGACTCTGGGATGTTGCCTTGCAGAAATGTGGGTTCCTCTTTTCATTCCCTGGAGGGATCACGTCTGAGAGTCCAGGAGCTGAGGATGTTATCTCGCCCTGTGGCGGCGGAGGAGCTCCCAAGGCACTGAATCAATTCATAGGGAGCTTAACAAAGAAATGGCTGTTGCTTCAGCACTTGCTCACTCCCCTTCAGCATCTTTAGTCTATTCAATTGACAGCTTCTCAACGCAGGGACCGGGGCTGTGGCTGGCGGTGAAAAGTACCAGATAGCGGCTCTGGAGAGAGACTCGGCATTACCTGCTTTGAGGGAAGGCAACAGCAAAAGCATCTAAGGGAGACTATCTCTCAAAATACATGGTCCTATTACAGGATGATGGGCCCCTTTAAGAGGGGGCAGGGGTCCAGTGCACCTGTGACTGATCACCTGCTGCCCACTTAGGCTTAAGGGAAAGCACCTGGGCCGTACAAAGAGGGAAGGAAGAAGAGCAAGCTGGGGCTCTCCCCCAAATGAATAGGGGTCACGTTGTGGATGATTGTGTGCTGTGGGTTAAACACAGGAGAATTAAAGTGCCTGGGGAGAGAATCAATGAAGCACACAGGGAGGTCTCAGAATGGAGAGCTGCTTTGGGGATTGTAATTTTCAATCACGGGTAGGCGGGGCAAACCCCAGCACACGGATCCCAGCTGCAGGGGACTGGATGAGTTCTGGCTCCCTGTCATGGCCTCGGGGAGCTCTCACTCCCCGCTGTGGGCCCAGGGCCATGGTCGGGGCACAGAGCTTCTCCAGTCTTAGGGCCGCAGGGGCGGGGGAGAGAAAGGAGCAAACGGGTTGTGGGGGCTACAGTGGGGGAGGGGGCGCAATGGGGCGGACCGTGGATGGAACAAGCGGGGCCACGGGGGAATGGGAAGAATGGGGTGGGGTTGTGGGTGGGGCCACAGGCAGAAGGGGCAGAACGGGGGCAGAACTGCAGGTGGAAAGAGTTGGGAGGGGGTCCCCACTTGCTCTGGCCCAGGGCCTCATGAACCCTTAATCTGCCTCTGGCTGGGACATAACAGACTGATGATGGGAAACACTGATCCAGAGCCACTATGGTGAGCCATTGGGTTTGTACAGCCATGCGATAGCTCAGGGTGTTGGGGCTCTAGTCCTGCTCTTCCCCTGACGCGCTGTGTGACCTTTGACATGTCACATGACCTCTTATCCCCATTCTACAGTCGGGCAAACAGCAGCCCAGTAGTGCTTCCCACCGTGTTGTGTGTCATATGTGACATTACTCAGAGTCCAGGAGCTGAGGTCATTACCAGCCCTGCAAACGAAGTGCAGCTCCCATAGCACCAGGTCTTTCACTCGGTCTCAGCTAGGGCCCACTCCTGCAAGTCTTACTCAGGTGAGCCTCTCTCACTCATACATGAAGTGAGGGCACCACCTTGCTTGAGGAAAGGCAGCAGGATTAGGCCCCTACTGGTGAAAAAGGCTGAGTATTCAAACCAAACAATTATTTTTAAAGGGGAAAAATATACCAGCTTCAGGAATTTAATTTAAACAAGTAACTTCCTTTAACAACCCGGTCCCGCCCACAGCACTTAAAATAGAACCTTACAAAATGGAAAAAACCCACTTGCTAACTGCCTAGCCAGGGGCTAATTTGGGCTGCGTGTAGAGGATTGCGATTGCCATTCTCTAGGCCATTTGAAGACATCAAGACAGCACTAATTAGGGTTCCTATTATTAGTGTGCTTTGTTCTCAAGGAATCTAGCTGCGATAGGATGGCAGGTTATCATTTCACCTGTCGGATTTCATCCCTGCAGTGGCTCACAGCAAGGAAAGCCTCATGCTTCACATGGAGGGCTGGGTTTGTTTCTCACACCCAGCCTGCACTCTAACAGAATTATCAGCTGTCAGACAGGTAGCGAGGAGAGACAGCATTTGATTGTTTTTATTGACCAATACATGGGTTGAATGCCTACCAAGCACAGGCCCCATGTAACATCCCGAGAGGCCTCGGGATCGCTGTCTCCGGAGGTTCTTAAGCTGTTGCTTGATTTTTCTTTTTGGGAAGTGGTAAAGAAGGGGAAACAGGCAAAAGAGGTTCGACCGCCTGTTGTTGTATCATCCCCCAGGTTAGCACCGATGGATGCATTTAAAGGGAGGGGCTGTATTCGCAGCTGGTGTAGATTGGCATTGCTCCATTGACTTTAATGGAGCTGTGCCATTTTATACCCGTGGAGTATATGGAGATTGGAAATAGGCACTTGCCTCTGAGCTCTGAATCCTGCTCAGGGCTCTCTAGGGACTCAGTTACTCACAGATTAGCCCTAAACTCATAGATGGTTTCTGGCGTGATGTGAATTCAAAATCTGCTGTACAAAGCAGGAGACCTTGTAGCTCCACCAAAGGCAAACTCCTCACTTCCTCCCCTAACTCCTGGCAGCTGTTCTGAGCAGGACAGGATCATTGTAAATACAACAGCAAGACTATGGGAGAGCCTCCCTGCTTCCAAAGTGACTTTCACCCCAATGCTCAGGGTCTGCACAACGGACATGCATCACTTAGATCGCATTTCAAGGCTTCCTAGGCACAGGAGGCACTGGGGTGAGTTCCAGGGGCCGTGGTGGTGGTGATGGGAAACTGGTCTGGTTAGTGGCTGAAAGGTGAAAGAGAACTGATACATATACATGTAATAAAATAGGTGCTGAGAACAGGTTAATAAAAGAGATGGGCCTGAACCAGACAGATCAAGTCTTGCGGTGCTTGGATCCCTGGGGGAGGTTTGACTCGTTGTAGAGTGATGGATCAGTTAGAGCATTTGGATCTGGACTTGACCTTCCCCTAAGTTCAGGTGCAGTTATCTGTCTGGGGACTCTTGTATCTCCCGCGCCACAGGGTCCGAGCGCCCCACAAACATGAATGAGTTTATCATCATGGCACCCCTGTGATAGGGAAGTACATCCTTGCTTTACAGAATGGGGAAACTGAGGCGCAGAGCGATTAAGTGACGAGCCCAAGAACACAGAGAGGGTCAGTAGCACAGCCAGGAATTGAACTAAGTTGTAGGCTGGTATCCTAACCACAAGACCAGCCTTCCCGCTTAGAGCTTGTTAGGGCTCAGATCTAGCTCTAGTTAATAAGACTTTGTACATACAGCTCTTGTACACTGGGAGTGTCTCCAGGCACCCTGCAAACCTCACTGTAGCACCCTGGGAGGTGCTGTACATAGGGTTTACCAGTTGTGCTTGACAGACACAGAAACGGAACCACAGAAAGATGAGGTGACTTGGTCCGGATCTCACAGTGAGTCAGTTGCAGAGCCCAGGAGTCCTAGCACCCAGTCCTCTCATGTAACCAGTAGGCCCCATTCCCCTTCTGGAGGACAAATCAAACGACCTGGAGAAAGGTTTCAATTTTCTATAGCTATTCTGCATCACCTTACAGGATTGAGGAGAGACATCTACCCCTGCTCTGGAATTCTACGGGGTGGTTAATAGAGACCCATGGAGAGGATTTCATTCTCTACTGAGTTCTGTAGGGTTTTAGGGCCATTGCACAGGCTTCTAGAGAAATGTCTATAGAAAGGCTTCTCTATTTGATGCCTGTTCCATTCTAAGGCTTTTTTCCCATGAGGATCCTTCTCATATCAAAGGGCTATAGACACAGAACAGTCTGCAGTGTGATCAGGATGCATCTCTGCGAGCCCTGGCTCTTTGCACACAGTCAGGCTCCTAGCCTAGTCTCACTCCCTGAAGGGATGCAAACCAGAAGAGAAGGCAGTTGCCAAGCCAATGTCTGTTTAATAAGAGGGCAGCAGGCTGTGAATACAAAGGACAAAGAGCAACTGGTACGGTGATGCCAGCAGTTTGTTAGGTGATGCCACCAGACTGGGTACAGTTGTCTTGGCAGTTACTCAGGTGCACCCATGGGAAAGAGGTGGAGGAGGGAGTTCAGCATTAAAAAAAGATCAGCAAGACAGAAATGAGAGGGGGAAAAACCAGCTGATGTGGGGCAGATGCTGCCAGGTTCTCATGGCAGGAAGGGCCTTTCCCAGGTAATGATAGCCAGAAGCTGTCCTGTGGCAGTGCTGGCCCGCACTTGCTGAGCAGCATCACGAGCACTGGGCCAATCACTGATTTTTTTGGGATTGGCGGCAGTTTTGTAAAAACCAAATTCGGTTTGGGGCGAATCCAGTTCTGAAATTTGTTTTGCATGTTCCGTGAATTGAAAGAATCCATTGCGGGTCCGTGCCAGAGCAGGGGTTTGAGCCGGGGTTTCCCACCCCCCAGGAAAGCAACCTGTGCCCAGAGCTCACGGGTTAACTCCCCTGTGAGGTGTGCACTGGACAACAGGTGAGGTAAACCACTGGGCCACCGCAAAGGGAGAGCTGAGCGCTTCCCTGGGGGGCGTGGAGGGCTCCCCTGGAGTCTTGTGGGAGCTCTCCCTGTAGGGGGTGGAGAGCAGTGGGGGGAGACAAGGGGCAGGTGGGGGAACAGGGCTTTTAAAGAGCCACTTTGTTCCCCTTCGTGCGGAGGAAGAGGGTTGAGGAGAGCACAAGCTGGAGGTGGTGTGGGAGAGGCAGTGGACGGGTGTAAAGCTGGATCCGGTACTGATGGTGGTTAAAGCAGTCTGAATGCCTGGCCCAGGGGTGCATCCCCACTGGGACCTGGAGGGAACAAGCAGAACGATCCCTTGGCCCACAGCAGACAAGCCTCCCTCACAGCTTCTTCCACATGATGCTGGGATTTCAGGGGCGGTCTAGGAGAGGATGGGATTTGGGGTGGGGTAGGCAGGGAGCATGCGGAGCAGCCTGGATTGCAGGATGCACTCTGGGGGAGGCCAGGATTTGAGGGCTGGGTGGGGAGCTCTGCGAGAGGCTGGGAATATGGGGGGCTGGGTGGGGAGCTCTGGGAGAGGCTGGGAATGTGGGGGGCTGGATGGGGAGCTTTGGAAGAGGCTGTCAATGTGGGGGGCTGCGTGGGGAGCTCAGGGAGAGGATGAGAATCTGGGGGGCTGGGAGAGGAGCTCAGGAAGAGCCTGGGAATGTGGGGGGCTGGGCAGGGAGCTCAGGGAGACGCTGGGGATGTTTGGGGCTGGGTGGGGAGCTCAGGGAGAAGGTGGGAATGGGAGGAGGCTGTGAGTGCAGGAGGGTTAAATGGGGCATGGTCCACGTGCTACTGTCCCCCTGCACAGGAGTAAATTTCCCCGTTCTGCTCAGTGCTGTACCAGCAGTGGCAAACCGCTGGCATCTCAACCAAGAAGGGGCGTGAGTGAGGAGCTAATGCTCAGAGAGATGCCTGGTAATGCTCGTTGATTAGCACAAATGGGTTAGGATAGCTGACGTGGGAAGGCACAGAGCCTTGCTCCTGAAATGCATGTGTAATTAAACGTACGTGTGTGTGTGTGTGTGTGTGTGTGTGTGTAATAACTCCATGTGCTGAGCTCAGCAGAATGGAAGCTGCAAATGCAAGATACAGCAGTGGCTGGGTGCAGACCGCTCCCACTCTGCGGCTTTGGTATCCAGGGGAGAGTTTGCTTTGACTCCAGAGAACAGGCTTCTGTTGTGTCCTTTGTGACTGCCATAAATAAAGCCCAAACATTTACTCAGGGAGGGAAATGGGTTGTGGGCCACAAGTCCCCGCACCCCTCTTTAATCGCTGCATGTGGACAGGATCCACAGTGGCCAATGTTCAACCCCCCGGCTATGCACCTCAGAGCGGCTGAGGCCAAACCGAGAGCTCCCCAGAGCTGATGGATCAGAGGTGTTAGCCCGAAAAGAGGAGACGCTTTGAAAAGATCAAACGTGGCTGTGAAGTTTGTTAGCTGCATTTGTGCCGTTCTCGTGGTCCCCCTTCAATCCATGACTCCCAGCATTAAAAACCTCCCTTTTATTGACTCTCACGCAGCTCAGCTTCAGTTACGCAGGTCGTGCAGGGAAAGTCTCCTGTAGTTCTGGCTTTCCTAGCACACAGGAATGAGCACAGTGAACTCCGGGAGATGTGCCAAAGCTTTTTGCTCATTCCTTAATCACAGACATCGGCATGGCTGCAAAATAGCTCTGAGCTGGGGGATGGCGAGGAAAGGGCCGAGAGCAGCAGATTTAGCCATTGCTCGACCAGCTGGTCTGAATTTCTGACCTCAGCGACCCCCCCCCCCCCCGCGATGAGAATGTCCTGCATGCTGCCCCCAGACTCTCACATCCTCTAGATCCTGGGTCCTCCGGGGTAGGAACTGACTTAGTCCTCTGGGTGTGCAGCACCCAGCACAATGGGGCCCTGATCCCACCTGGGTATTTTGGGCTCTATCACAAGGTACATATTGACTATTACTAATAAATAATAATTGGAAGATTCGTTAAAACAGTACTATTCTTAATGCGCAGAATAGTAGCACTTGCCTTCAGTCGATCTCAAAGTGCTCTGCAAAGGAGCGTAATGCCATCATTGCCATTTTATAGATTGGGAAACTGAGGCATTACAAAGGGATGTGATTTGCTCAAGGTGACCCAGCAGCAGAGCTAGGAGGAGAACCCAGCTATCCTGAGTGCAAGGCTGGTGCTCTAGCCACTAGACAACATTGCTTCCAGGTAATTCAACTCTCCCCAGCCTGTACAGTGACAGAGGCTGTACCTCATCTGCCCTCACTGCAGAGGGCACTGCAGAACACAACCAACAGCAGGTGCATCCCCACTGGCCCAGAGACCTGGAGGGAACAAGCGGAACGATCCCTCGGCCCACAGCAGATGAGCTGGAAGCCAGTGCAGACTCTGGAGGCGACACTTTAGTATGCCTGGCTCCATCACATACAGCCGAGTGCTTGTGTCTGCGGCTGGAGACGAACTGGAAGGTTTGGGGGGCTGTACAAGCCGGCACTGCGGAAGTTCAGAGGGTTTTTCTGTTGTATTTGGTCTTAAATGAAACTCGTTTTCAGGCTGATGCTGATCAGTTTGTAGCTTTCGGTTTGGTTTGGAGCGAGAGCTCACTTCACCTGCCCAGTGCATCTGATTTAAAATAGGAATGAATTGTTACTCACAGTTCTATCGTCCATATCAAAGGCTCTCCCGGGAACCTGATTGGGATTGCTTTGCCACTCACTGCATTGCAGCTCCCCTGGGCTGGAGTGTGGTAAATGTTTTACATCAAAAAGCAACATAGCCGAGCAGGCTAAGCTTGGAAGGCAAGAAGAATATTGTGTCCAAGTCAAATGACAGAGGGAGTTTAACACAGGCAGACTGTGATTACCTACACTGGACCGTGCCTGGGACACGGCAGCCGACACCCCACTTCTGTGACAAGAGCCACCACGCTGCATTACCAACACAAGTTTCGAGTGGCCATTCTGTGCCATCGGCATGACGGGACCTCCTGCAGCACAGCACCCTTAGGCCCTCTCCTGAGGCGTAGATGTGGGACTAACTCGGGGAAAGGGGCCCCCTGCAGAGTCACTGCAGCACGTAGGCGTGCCTCCACCCCCCAATCCAGGCACCTACGCTGCCCAGCTGGGGTGCCTGCGGAACAAGGTGGGAGGGTGTTGGTGCTCAACCGGCTGGTTCTGCCCATGCTCCGGCACTGGCTCAACACCTTGAGCCCAGCCCCGGGGATCCTGGCCTGGCTTCAGAGGTTAGCTCTGGAGTTCTTTGGGCCAGGACTGCACTGGGTCTCTGCAGGGGTTTCGAGTCTTCCTGTGGAGGAGCGGGGACAGGGCCTGCTCAGCCTTTGCAGCCAGGTCCATGTCTTCCGTCTCCAGGCCCTGCAGAGACCCCTTTATTTTGCAGGTAGTCCGGCATGGAGCATGTTGGCATACGCCTTCCTCTTCCGCCTCCGAGGGCTCCGATATGATGAGCAGCTCTTTTTTCTTCATCCGGGGGGTCTTCTGTGAGACCTCTCTGAGCTGCTGGTCTTCTACCAGGACCTCCTCTGGACCTGGAAGCTGGTCTCGGCGACAAGGTCCATGATGGCTGCTGAGGGGGCAGATCTCCTTGCAGAGCCCCTGCTACACAATCCCCAGCTCGGTGTGCAGGTGACAGAGTCCCCCTCAGTGTGCCGGAGGGTGGTCCTGGCAGGAACCACCCGAATTGGAGACCTTCTGGACTACGATTTGGGGGACTGGGTGGATCCCCTGGTGCTCTGTAAGTGCACGGGGCTCGCCACCCCTCATACTCCCTGGCACCTACTCCAGGAGGTGAGGGCAGCCTTACTGCCCACCTCTTGGGCCTCCCTTGAGTGGGTCCTGCAGGAGGGTGCTCCCTGCCCACCCCGGCCCTCCAGACCTTGTTATAGGCCCCTTGCCACGAGCCCCCTGATTCCCCTTGCATTACTTGCACGCAGTCATGCAGCCGGCTCGTTTCTGAATCGCGCCTGGGGAACAGATGTACACCTTTGTGCACCACACGTTCCATTTCCTCACTCTTGTATCTGGCCAGGACACCAAGTGGTGGGACCTTCTACCACCTGTGGAGGGTGAGGAACCCCGGTGGGCCAGTCTGTATTCCACCCTGGTCCCATGGCCCACCGGGGATATCAGCTGGCTGCTCCTTCATGAAGCCGTGAGCACGGGCGTGTATCTGGCACGGTTCACCCCCCTCCCTGACACACGCCCCTTCTGTGGCGTCAGGGAGACCCTTCTCCTCAGGTTCTGGTTGCAGTTTTCCCCGCAGCTCCTGATCTATGCTTACTCCATCTGTGGCCCCACTCGTCATCCTCCTCCTGGTGCTGGCCAAGGTGGCCGTCTATAAAACCAGGAGAAGGATGCTGGACAGGGAGGTGTTCTGTGACTGTGGGACTATTTCCATTCCTCCCTTGGTTCACGTATCCGCGCAGAGTTCCTCTGGGCCGCGTCCACTCATAGGTGCTGAAACTAGGGGTGCTGGGGGTGCTGCAGCACCTCCTGGCTTGAAGTGGTTTCCATCATATCCAGGGTTTACACTTTGATTCAATGGCTCTCAGAACCCCCACTGTACACATTGTTCCAGCGCCCCTGCGTTTGCTGGCTCCCTAGACACCTTTGAGGAGCAGTGGGCACTGCAGACTCTGCTCAGTATCCCCCTCAGGATCCCTGATTTTGAACCTGTAACCGTCACTCCTGTCCCTGGTTTATCATTTGTTGTCCCCCAGATTCATTTGAGTTCTTGGCTCAGTAGCTCCTCCCCTTATGCTGAGGGAGGGGCCTTCACCCTGGGAACTCAATAGGTGCAGAACAAGGTGGTGCCTTCTTTGCTCACCCGAATGTGCACCCAGTCCTGCAAGCCATCTGTGCCCAGAGCTCCCATAAACATCAGTGCGAGTTCCATGCCCAGGGACACATGGGACTGGCCCTTGCATTTGCATGTTGCCTTTGTGATTCTATTGTCCCTGAGACCATGAATGCAAAATCAGAAAAGATCAACATGCAAGAAAGCAAAGTGGAGAGAGCCCCTCCATCCCCCACCTGGGTGGGGCTTTGCTCTAAAATCCAGAGAAATCCCCAGTGGAGGAAAATGCAGGTTTCCTTATTGAGTGGTAGGCTGGAAAGCTCCAAAGTGCATCAGCCAGTCCTAATGGGCTCTGAGAGAGCACAGAGCAGAACAGCCTGGCCTGACTCAAAGCCTGTATCCCCCAGGTACCTATTACCTAACACTGGCAGGATCTGGGCTAGTTTATATCCCTGAGGCAGCACAAGATGGGGAGGAGAGGTGTGTGTTCTGCTGCAGACTGCATCCTTCTGCTGAGGCTCTGCACACTCACTAAGGGGGAAGCATGATGAGGAGTGGGTAAAAGCCAGGGCTTTGGGAGTGTGACCAGCATAATAAAATCCCTCTCCCCGGCCACAGGACAAAGGGCTTCTTAGGGGAGAAGCTGCAGAGGTTCCTACAGGACGTTAGTATAGAGGGCAGGAATGCATACGGAAGCAGGAAACTCACAGTAACCCAGTGCTTGCCCCAAAAGAAGGGGAATGTAGAGAAGTGAAAAAAACATTTCAAAGGGCTAAATTCTGCATCCAGGGGAGCTCTTCACCCATTTATGCCAGCAAAGAATTTGGCTTGTGACGTCTAAATGTTCTGTCTGGTACGTGAGTTACCGCCACAAAATCTGGGTGTTCAGATGCAGAGGGCCTAGTTCATGCACGGATGCAAACAACAGAGATAATGATGGGTATGAAAGGGACCAGCACACTTCCTACTCATAACTGGCCTCTAGTTCCCAGGTTCATTCCTAGAGACCTTTTAGAACATAGGGACAATACTTGCTGGCCTCCAATCTTCTGATACAGTACCTGGTTTTAACAAGAAGTCGGGTAGACCAATAATAGACATCGGAAAAGCAAATTGTAACAAACTCTACAGAAGATTCAAGAAAGAGGCTGAGATGGTTTGGACACATGTCAGGAATGGACCATCTGGGGCAATACATGCCAGAGTGCAAGGAACTAGAAACAGAGGAAAACCGAGGATGTGTTGGATAGACCTGGTGAAGAATGACATGGAACCAAAAGGTTTAAACAAGAATGAAACTCTGAAGCTGGTACAAGATAGAAAGTGGTGGAAAGATTTCATTTGGCCCAGTCATTGCTGTTGAGCTGATGGATGGGAATCAAAGAGATGAAAGAGAAAAAAACCCATAATGCCACTATATAAATCCAGGCTCCGGCCACACCTTGAATGCTGCGTGCAGTTCTGATCACCCCATCTTAAAAAGATATATTAGAATTGGAAAAGGTCCAGGTAAGGGCAACAAAAATGACTAAGGATATGGAACAGCTTTTGTATGAAGAGAGATTAAAAAGACGGGGACTTTTCAGCTTGGAAAAGAGACGATTAATGGGGGATACGACAGAGGTCTATAAAATCATGAATTGTATGGAGAACGTGAATAACAAAGTGTGTTTTACCTCTTCCCGTAACACAAGAACCAAGGGTCACCCAATGAAATTAATAAGCAGCAGGCTTAAGACAAACAGAAGGAAGTACTACTTCACCCAACACACAGTTAACCTGTGGAACTCTTTGCCAGGGGATGCATAGGTGCCAACTTCTCCTGGCGCTGGTGGGTGCTCGCCCCCCCCCGGCCCTGCCCCCACTCCACCCCTGCCCTGCCGCCATTGGAACCCCTTCCCCAAAGTCCCGCCCCCTCCCTGCCCCATTGGACTCCTTCCCCAAATCCCCGCCCCAGCCCTGCCTCTTCCCTGCCTCCTCCCCTGAGTGCGCCGCGTTCCCGCTCCTCCCACCTCCCTCCCACAGCTTGTTACACTGTGAAACAGCTGTTTTGCGGTGGCAAGCACTGGGAGGAGACGGAGGTGGAGGTGAGCTGAGCTGAGGCGGTGGGGCGGGGCCGGGAGCTTGGCTGCTGGTGGGTGCAGAGCACCCACCAATTTTTCCCTGTGGGTGCTCCAGCACCGGAGCACCCACAGAGTCGGTGCCTATGAGGGGATGTTGTGAAAGCCTAAACTAAAATGGGGTTAAAAAAAAATGAGATAAGTTCATGGAGGACAGTTCCTTCAATGGCTATTAGCCGAGATGGTCAGGGACACAACCCCATGCATGTCCCTAGCCTCTGATTGCCAGAAGCAGGGAATGGATGATGGGATGGATCACTCAATGATTGCCTGATCTGTTCATTCCCTCTGAAGCACCTAGAATCATAGAATAATAGAGTTAGAAGGGACTTCAAGGGTCCTCTACTCCAACCCCCTGCCAAGATGCATCTAAACCATCCAAGACAGATGGCTATCCAGCCACGAAGCAGTGCCACGAAGCAGTGCATGAACTGGCATTGGCCACCATCAGAAGACAGGATACTGGGGTAGATGAACCATTGTTCTGACCCATTATGGCTGTTTTGATGTTCTTAAAGAAAATCTAAGGGAAAAAGGAGTTCAGGAGAGCTGGCAGTTTCTCAAAGGGACAATAGTAGGTGCAATAGTAAACCATCCCAGTGTGAAGGAAAGGTAGGAAGAATAGTAAGAGGCCACTGTGGCTGCATCAGGAGCCTAACAATCAAAAATGAAATCCTACAGGCAGTAGAAACATAGACAAATTGCTAAAGATGAGTACAAAAGGAATAGCACCAGTAGGGACTGTAATGATCTAGGGACTAGACCCCCCCATCTGCAAAGTCTGGCTCGCTGATGTTCCGACAGTGCTACCAGGAAGCCATGGAGCTGTCCGACTAAGGAGCAGTGTGGATAGTAGCTGATGAGGAAGTACGGCCCAAGAGACTCGGAGTGACAGTGCCCTGTGGCCCTCTGATTGGCCAAGGGCCCTATTTAATCCCAGGGGTTGGCCCAGGAAGATGGCTGTGCATCTTTGGCCCGCTGCAATGCCAGACTTTGTTTGGTGTCCTGATCTCTGGACTGTGACTCTGACTTTTGCCTCCAGATTCCAGCCTGGTACTACCTCTGGACTCTGACCCTGGCCTGACTCTGACCCTGGTTCTTGTGATTCCTCCAACTCCTGCTTGATGACTACCATCCCTGGTGGGAAGACCTCAGTCTAGCTTTGACTGCTAGGCCAGACTGCCCATGCCCTGGTCCCTTACAGGGACAAAATGAGAAAGGCAAAGGCACAAAATGAGTTATACCTAATAAGGGACATAAAAAGCAATGAGAAGAGGTTCTATACAGGCCCACCACCAGGGGGAAAAAGGGGCAATTGCCCAGTGGCCTGGGCGATTTTAAAGGACTAGAAACACAGAACTGCAGGGCTGACAGGGATCAATTGTTCTCTGTGTACACTGACAGTAGGACAAGAAGTAATGGGCTTAATCTGCAGCAAGGGAGAATTAGGTTAGATAATAGGAAGAACTTTCTAACTAGAAGGATAGTTAAGGCTGCCTAGGGAGGTTTTAAGAACAGGTTGGACAATCACCTGTCAGGGGAGCTCTGAGTTTATTTGGTCCTGCCTCAGCGCCGGGGGCTGGACTAGACGACCTCCCGAGGTCCCTGTCCGCCCTGCCATTCTGTGTTTCTACATTTTTATTAGCAGCTCAGCTGCTTATTCTTGTGTACTGTCTGAGCTCATGGATGATACTATCCATTCCTGGGGATATGCTGCTCTTCAGTGTATCAGTTCCTTTCAGCACCACCTCCTCTGTCTCTACCAACTACCAGAAACAAGTAGGTCTGGGGTAGGAATACTCCCAACGTCCTGGGTGGGAAAAAGCAAGGCAAAGAAATCATTTATCTACTCTGAAGCAACCTTATTTGCTTCTTTCACCTTATGTTGGCCCAGCTGAACCCCTGATTCTTTCACAGACCTCCTGTTTCTGAGGTACTTGATGGGTCTCTTGCTATTTGTTTTTATATCAGAGGGTGAGATTTGCAAAAGCACCTTAGTGACTAGAAGCAGGAGACCTTCTAATTTTCAACGTGATTTGTGCAGTGAAATCGCTTGGGTGCTTTTGAAAACTTATTTCAACTTCCCTCTTCGCATGGTTCCTGCTTTCCCTTTGACTTTGCACCTACCATTGTTCCGTATTATTATTGTCTCTACAATGAGATTCGGGCTTCTCACTGTGCGTCGCTCCGAAGACTGGAATGTCGGAGTCAGCATGAAGTGGTGGTAGCAATTGCCAGCATGGCTGAGAGCTCTTTTCGGTCCGAGTATCACCGGGTTCCCCCATCCCTGGGTTTCGTGGCCTGCTACTGTCCAATTTTAAGTTCTCAGCCATTTTGACTTTACACATTATACCCCTGCAACATCAGGGCATGTGTCTCTGCCACGCCAAGAGTCCTAGACCATGATGGTATCAGAGGTATGGCCATCACCGCTCTTACACCACAGCTTCACTGGTTGTCTGAGAGACTGCACAGATGGGCGAGCTGCCACAGTTCCTCAAAACCACCCACACAACAACACAACCAGCACACAATACCACAAACACATCGTCCCTCATGTCACACACCCCTGATTTGCACCTGCACAAATCAGCACGAATCTCATAGCACAACACAAGACTGTGCACAAATCAACACAATTCTCCCAGCACAACACACACAGTTGAGGGCACACACCCCCAACTCACACTTACCATAAAGCCACGAGAGTCCCCAGTCCATCGCTAGTTATTTGGACTGTGGTAGCACCTCGCAGGCCCAGCCTCGACCAGGACCCCATTGTGTTAGGTCTGTGCACACACTGAATAAAAAGATGTTCCCTGCCACAAGGAACTTCCAGTCTAGTTTATGCTTCTTTCTACTGGCTGCACTGAAGCTGGATTTCCATTTTCAGACTGATCGCTGTTCGGTTTCACCAGTTAACCACACTGTTTTTATACCTTGCCTCCCTGCTCTCTGTTTTGCTTGAGAGTATTTTGTGAGGCTTCAGTAACCTCCAGGACAAATCTACAGATTTTAGTCTCCCCACCTTTGACTTTCAGTTGTCTTTGACTAGCTCCAGACTAGCAGCCCCCTTGTAATGGGGTTCCATCAGATGAGGAGGGCAGTGCTAGGAAACACCCAGGGATTGTGCTGCAGGAAGTGGTGGTGGGGATGATTAATTAGATCGCACGTGGTAAACGATTCCCCCCGTGGCTGGTATTGCCCAACTGAGGGAGCTATGTGGGCTTTACATCTTCCTCTGGAGCACTGATGGACACAGAGTAGTGGATTCGATAGACCATTGGTCTGCCTTGGTACGGCCCAAGGTGGGATAGCTGACAGAATGGGTCCTTGGTCTGGTCTGGTGTGGCTCAAGGTAGGCTAGCTGATGGAATGAGTCATTGATCTGTTGTGTATGTCCCAAGGTGGGCTAGCCAACGGAATGGGTTTTTGGTCTGCTCTGGTATGGCCCAACGTGGGATAGCCAACGGAATGGGTTCTTGGTCTGCTCTGGTGTAGCCCAAGGCTGGCCAGCAGGTAGAATGGGCCATTGATCTGTTGTGTATAGCCCACAATGGGCTAGCTGACAGAATGGGCCATTGATCTGTTGTGTATGGCCCAAGGTGGGCTATCACATGGAATGGATCATAGGTCTGTTCCGTTTGAGCAGGACTTCTAACACTATTCTGTTACCGAGGCGCACAGCCTGTGAAGTGACTGCCTCTCAATGTAAGGTTATTTCCCTTTTTTACGTTTTCATTATAATGTGACTAAAAGTCACACAAGCTTTGATCAGATATAACCTCCCGAACACAATACAGCTCTGGGCCCTCACAGCCCGGCACATTATAACACTGCTGCAGCATCTTTGGCGTGACTTACAAATGAACAGGATACTCCTCAATTCATCTGAAGTCAGCCAAGCGTGTACTGATTGCCAACCAATACCAGAGGAATGAAGCGGGGAGGGAGATCCCCTTAACAGTAGCTCAGCTCATCTGCTTTTGAGGTGTGTGGGTGGCAGGTCAAAGCAAGTGATAATTTCTTCTCCACCTCCTGCCTAGTATTATCCATTTTCTTTCATCAGCCTCCAAAGAAATCAGTACAAATTGTATCAGATGTGAAACAAAGGAACAGATTACCCCATTATCCAGAATTATTTTAGCCAGAAAACTGACTTTCTGTAGCCAGCTCCTTCATCATACCCAGGATGACTCTTACGTGCATGTTGTAGTGGGCACAGAATCAGCTACTGCTCTGCCCGCACCAGAGGGGGAGGAGTTTTGCTGCTGGACGGGCTGCTGGTAAGGAAGATCATCTAGGGAAGGGAAGTCCCATTTCCTTAGTGCTGTTACTCAGGGATTTTTCTGATGGGTGAAATGCGGGAGGTGCTGCAGTAAGTGCTTAATGCTGTTGTCTTTTTAAGGAAGTGTGGCCTGGTGGAGAGTGCACTGGACCAGAATGGGCCTCAATAGACCTGGGTTCTATTCCTGGCTCCACCGCTGGCTGAATTACCATGGATGAATCACTGCTCTGTGCCTCAGTTTCCCCCTCTGTAAAATGGGCACAATGATACTGACTTCCTCTGTAAAACATTTTCAGATCAACTGGGGGGAAAACCCTCTATACGAGCTAGGTGTCATGGTAATTATTTTGTTTAAAGGAGCTGAAACATTGAAGACTTTAAGTAACAACCATGGTCACATGCTTGTTGCAGGTTGCAGGCCACATGCTGCAATCTGGTCCTTTCTAGTCTGGATCCCTCCATGCTCGCTTCTCTAAAGCAAGCAGAGGAACAAAAAAATGCTCTGTGCACATGCTGGAGTTTGCTAAATCATAGACAGGCATCCTCAGGGCTCTGTAGATTGGAGGAGAGAAACAGCTTGAATAGTTTGCAAAGGAAAATCTCCTCTGAGCAAACCCATCCCACAGTGGTAATTAACACTGCAAGGATGTGTCTACACAGCAGCAGGGAAGCTGCTTCCCCATGTGGGCAGGCAGACACATGCTAGCCCTGCTCCAGCTGGTGTTCTAAAAATAGCAGTGTGGCTGCAGTGGCATGGGCTGTGGCTTGAGCTAGCCACCACAATCCTGGCCAGCCCCCGGCACATACTCAGGTGGCTAGCCTGAGCCACAGCCCTTGCCACTGCTGTGTAGCCGTACCCCTAGTAATTTGGGTAGATTAGCACCTCATTAGGGGTCTGCAAATTGAGTGTCCTGATTTGCTCTGCAGCAGGGATTGGTGCTTTTCTGTCTCACTCAGGAATGAAAAGACGATGCCCTCTATCCCCAATGTTGTTACAACACGTTCTATGTTTTTCTTTTCAGGTTTTTCGACGAGCCGACAAGAACGGTGAGTACTCAGGACACGGTATCCTATTCTTGTTCCCAAGCTGCCTGTAGGAAAGTAGATTTAGTTCTTTCCCTATGGAGGTGTCTGCCAATAAAGTGACAAAGAAAAGAAAAACAGCTCACCGGCTGTGAGGAAAAGAGCTCTGAACCTTCTCATCCTCCTTCCCCTGCTGCCTCTGGGAAAGCCTTTAGGGAGATAAAGAAATGGAGCACAAGAATTGCCCGTCCAGATTAGACCAGTGGCCCACCTGCTCCGTAGATGTCTTTGACAGCTGCCCATGCAATAGCCCCTCCTCCTGGACAACAGAATAACTTGCTCCTAGGGGAAGTTTCTTCCTAGCCCTCTTATCCGTGGTTGGTTTGTGCCCCAGCTGTATGAGGGTCTCTGTCTGACTGCCTTTTGTGTGGGTAGCGATGTATTTATAGAACTTCTCCAGAATAACACAGGGCAACCGCAATTTACTAATTGTGTGAACCCAGCAAATAATCAACTGCCACCAAAAACAGCTTCCCTTCTGCAGATTTAAAATGAAATAAGGTGCTCTTGGGCTGAGAAACAAACCGAGCAGAAGTCGTATGGTTCTGTCTATAATGCCCTTCATATTCCAGGTGCACACGGAATGTGATCACATTTTCAGGGCACCCTGGCTCTCCTGATGTTTTGTAATTCAGGCCCTTCTAATCGCACACAGAACTTTGTGCAATCTCTCATTAAAACTGTCCCAGCTCGTGAGCCCTGTACTATACCTAGAGCCCTAGGCATCTGGGTTTGTTGCAACAGAGGAATAGGAGAGATGGCTAACCCCTGTCTGTAACCTGACAATCAGTGCTAACCCGTCTGCAGCACCCGGACCTGTGCTGTTTCCATTATCCATGCTGACCTCGATTCCAGGCCAGGCCTTTGCTCTTTCCCTGTAACCTGACGTTCATTTGATGATGCTGTTTCTGGTTTCATTTGAATTTGGCTGTTGTTGCATCCTCCCTGGCCCACGCTGAAAGCAAAGCAAGAACAGACCCCCAGGTAGCCCAGAGCTGGTGTCTGGCCTCCAATTGGCCAGGGCTAGAAAATGCAATCAGAGCACACTTTAACACATGCACATTATGGGCCTCATCCTCAGCTCACTTGTGCCAGATCTAGTTCCTCCCTACACCCGCCAGCACCTGTAAGACTGACGGCAGACAACAGGGGAGAAAGAAGAGTTCTGCATCCAGCAGTGCATTGACTTCGGCTGTTACGGGACTTCAGTGGGACTGGGTCCACCGTATGACTCAGCTGCTCCAGGATCAGAGGGGTGGCCGTGTTAGTCTGGATCTGTGAAAGCGGCAAAGAGTCCTGGGGCACCTTATAGACTAACAGACGTACTGGAGCATAAGCTTTCGTGGGTGAATACCCACTTCTTCAGATGCAAGAAGTGGGTATTCACCCACGAAAGCTTATGCTCCAGTACATCTGTTAGTCTATAAGGTGCCACAGGACTCTTTGCCCCTGGAAGAACTCATACATTCAGACCACAGCCACACAGCTACCTGGTTAGACTTTTGGACCAACAGGTCCCTTTCCAGTGAAGTCCTTGTCAGTCCCACAGGGCCCAGGGTTGAGAGCTGTGCCCATCCCTCGTTTTCCCTAGTTCTAGACCCTGCAGTAAATGTGCCTGACAGAAAGAAATTGGCCTTGAAATATTGTGCTAGACCCATGGATGAAAACACAGTTTGAGAGGAGTAATCCACTCTTCTAGCAAGCCCTCCTGTACTGGCTAATAGTCATTGAGTTTAAGGCCAGAAGGGACCACTAGACCATCCAGTCTGACCTCCTGTATATCATGGATCACCAACAGTACGCAGCACCTACGCACTAAACCCAACAACCAAAATGAGACCAAAGTAAATGATACCCACAGGAGACTGGACTGTTCTGTGCCCCACGCAGAGAACAGGAGGGTCGGAGGTGCCCCAGTGCCCGTGGCAGGGAAACGATTAAGTGAGATCTACCCAGACAATCCTGGCAAGTGACCTGCTGCAGGGAAGGTGACTCCTCCCCCCCTCAGATCATTGCCCATCTGCCCTGGGGGAAAATAGAACATGACAAGCCACATAGCCCAATGTGTTTACTGTTCTGCCAGCTCTGCAATGCAGAAGATGTGCCCCAGAGCCAGAGAGCAGCAAGCAGCCATTCAGCAAGGAGAACCCACTGTGACTGGTTCCTCCCGGGGCACCACCTGGAACTGGGGTACCATGGAGCCCTCTGACCCACCAGCCTGGGCTCCCTTTCACACTTTGCTGCTGTGACAATTTGCAGACACGCTCCCGGTCTTATACTTCCACCAGCATTCACACAGGCAGGGACACACCCAACTGCAGTTAAATGCAGGCTCTCTGACCAGCCACTGCGTGTGAACCAAAAATAAAGAGGCTACAGCCAAAATAAACCCCAGTTTTCCAGCCTAGGACTCCAGAGTGGTACCATCCTGCCTTGGGCCAAGTCCCAAACAGTATGAATTTATTATGCAGTTCGCGTCCCCCGCAATGTGGAGAGGAATATGCAACAGCCTCTCTGAGCTAAGATTCCCACACGCTTCACTCCAAACTCACTGGTTTAGATTAAAACATAAAATAAATTTATTAACTGTAAAAGATAGATTTTTAAATGGTTATAAGTGATAGCAAACAGATCAAAGCAAATTATCTAGCAAATAAACAAAAACACACAGCTTAATATGCTAGATACATTGGATATGAATAGCAGATTCTCACCCTAACGGATGGTACAGGCAGACTTGTAGATTCTTAAAGCACAAGCTGCATTAGCTTTACAGCTTGGGTTTTTCAGGTCTTCATAGACAGGCTAGAAATCCCTTTAGCCTGGGTCCAGCACTTCCCCCAGTTCAGTTTTTTTTCCCTCAGGTGTTTCTAGGAGTCTTCTTGTGTGGGGAGTGAAGAACAGCAGATGATGTCACTCCCTGCCTAAAAAAGCTTTAGCATACGGTGGGAACACTTTGTTTCAAAACTTGGTTCCCAGACTGGTTTGTGGAAAAATACTGACATCCCAAGATGGAATTCTGAATCATGTGGCCTGGTCACATGTCCTTGTAGAGTCATAGCAGCTATTACTTACTGGCTGTCTGGAGAGTTCACAGGAAGGCTCACCACATGGGAGATGAGCTTCTGCTAAGGCCTATTGTTTTCCCTAATGGCTCATTGCCCTGAATAGGCCCTTTCCAACCATCTATCTCGACTGAAAGCATCTTGTCTAGTGGGCGTTACCCAGGTGTAACTACATTTGAAGTACAGATACATAGTCAGTATTTATAACCTCAGATACAAAAATTATACATGCGTACAAATAGGATAATCATATTTAGCAAATCATAACTTTTCCAGTGACACCTCACATGACTTATCTTGTACAAAATGCATCATAATTATGTCATAATTAGATATTATAATAATATTACTATGACAAATATGGGGTGCAGCATGACACCCACTCCACCCCCAACAGCTGGAAGCCACTGGCTATGCCAGCTGGACTCTGATGGGAATATGTCTGTGTTTAAGAGATGAACCATGTAGTGTCCAGGGTCCTCCCGGGAATCACTCTGCCGAGTGGCCCTGACAAGGCAGGAAAAGGAGAGCTTGCCTTACAAATGCATTACAAATGTTTTGTAGCAACAGCAGCCAAAGCGGTCAGAGCCACATTCAAAGGAGCACTGTGGGCTCCGATCCCCTGCACCCACAACTCGATTCCTGGCTGTTTCCTTTCTCTGATCACTTGCCAAGCAGCATCTGATTGCTGCGTTTGCTGGCATAGAAGGGGGAGAACCGTATTTTACTCTTTTCCACTGTTATCCAGCAAGGCAGAGGATAACAGTCACTTGTGTGCCTGATGCGTCCCATGTCACTTTTTGCAAGAGTTGGGCGTTAGCCCTGGCATCCTTCTTAAACGCCAGTTTGGATAATAATATGCTGGCTCCCTCAAGATGTGACCACTTGTAGGTAGAGCAGGGGTCTGGGGATCAGGACACCCTGGGTTCTGTTCCTGGCACTTCCACTGACTCATGGTAACTTCCATATCTCTATTTCTTCATCTGAATTGCCACTCGCTTACACCAGCGTTACACAGGTATAACCCCGCTGGCTGCTTTGGCACTGAGGTATGAGTGAGAGGGGAATCAAGGCATAGAATTCAGAGGCCAAAGGCCTGATAACTCCTCCCAGTTTCTCTTTCATAGCTGGGTTATTCCCTTTGGTTTGGTTAGCCCCAGATTTCAGCTGTGGCAAGTGATTTGGGGAATCTCAGTTCTTAGGAACCCACTGTGAGACAACGGATATGCTGAGCCCTTGTCCTCTGAAAAGCAGGCCCCTTTAAGGCACCTTGCATTGGACTGCTAAAGACAGACATGCGTAATCACCAGGCCCTTTTGAAAATCTTCACTAGTTTGCTGTCAGGCTTAGTTTGAAATGCCCCCAGTGATGGGGCTTCAGCAGCTTCCTTTGGGAGACTGTCAGTGGCCCAGCAGATCTCAGTGTCAGCGATTTGATCCTTAGATTTTCCTTTCTTAAAATGGGGTTATAATACTGAACTGCAGGCATTTTGTGAGGCTTAATTAATGTGTGCTTGCAGTGTGCTTTGAGGGCCTCGCCTGGAACACGCTATAGAAGGACTAAGTGTTGTTGTTATTATTATTTATTTTATTATTTATTATTAGAGCTGTGCAAAGAACAGAAGTTCTGCTTGGTGAAGGATTCGGAGATTGCAAAATCTGACTTCATTCTGAATTGGAGAGAGAACTGGGGGCTGAATACTTTGGTCTCATTTGGGTTGGGGGGTTTAGTGTATGGTGATAACTGAACATTTTGAAACACTCCGAAGGAAAAGTTCCCCCCACACACACAATTTTTGTTTCAGTTCACTTCAGAAGTTTTATTGTGACACAATTCAACTTTAAAAATGTGTTTGTATTATAACGTAAACAAACGGGAAACGAAAAGTTCTTTCAAAATGCAAAATTGAAATGTTTCCTTCCCCAAATGTCGCTGCGATGTTTTGACAGTGTCGGGGCTCTTTTTCCTTGCTTCTCTTCCAAAACAAAATACTGGGGAAATCGACTTGATTTCATCAAGTATTTGTTTTGACAGCGCTGTGTCTTTTGATGGAATGTGGTTCCACTGAAATGTCTATGACCATACAGAACACTCCCAGTCAGCCCACGCTTCTTGTATAGACTTTACATGGCTGGATTCACTTCTCTTTGCAGCTGTATAATTCTTCCTCTCCTTTTATTTACACGCAGATGATGGCAAGCTGTCATTTGAAGAGTTTAAGAACTATTTTGCGGATGGGATTTTAAGCTCAGAGGAGCTGTGGGATCTGTTCAGTGGAATTGACAGGCATCATTCAGAGTAAGTACTATACTGTCCTAGTACAAGGACGTGAAGCAGGATTTAAAACTCCATTGTCTGTGAATAGGGTGACATTTGGAGATTGGTGCAAATAAACCTCTGCAATAAATATTAGGCATGAGATAAATCCACATCTTGGAATTGTCAGATATTAATATTCATTGAATACCAGATATGAATGTGGCTGCAGAGTCAGACATTTGGGGACAATCACTGTTAGATTTATGTGAATTCATTCCAAGCAACATTCATTTAAAAATCATGCTACAGCGGTTTGCAGTTTAAAAATCTGTTTCAGAAATACGCACCACTGTAAAACCACGTTAGAGCCGAGATAGAAACATGCAGTGAGATCAAAACAATGACAATTCTGTGGCGTGAGTGACACATGGGACCTCAATTCTCATTTACACGAAGGTTGCTTTACCCCACCCTGTCAGCATAAAGGGGCCTTCAGATGGGACTTAGAGTGACTGAGAATTGAGGCTACTTTCGATGAAAATAGTGAGCCGAATTCTGATTTCTATAGGCTGGAAATATCCTAGAGGAACAGTAGAGTTACTCCAGAATTCCACTGTTACGGAGATCAAAGCCTGCCCTAGTGTATTGTTCTATACAACGTACAGCCAGATGGCATGGAAATGTTGTATTTAATATTTGAACCAGAGTGAGGGCAAATTTCATTTTTTAAAATGATGGAGGCCAATTTTATCTCTGGCATATATCCATTTAATGAATGGAGTTGCACCAGGGAGGAATTTGGCCCTAGGTTTTCTACACCATCTGGGAGCAGATGGACTCTCTGATCTGAGTAGATCCTTAGCACGAGCAAGCAGAGTCTCAGACTGCTGGGCAGAGAGACCAGAAAATCTGTCATCTCTTTCCAACGCTTTCAAAGTCGTGGTATCTCAATAGCTCACAAACATTAATTACTTTCCCCCGCCCTATTGAGTTAACGCAGTTTTCCCTGCAGTAAGACAGGGAACTGAGGCACAGAAAGATGAAGGCCAGATCCTCAAAGGTATGTAGGCACCTAACTCCAAGTCTGTTGCAAAGCCAGGAACTAAACCTACGTCTCTTTTGCCTTAACCGCATTATAGACTCTAAGGTCAGAAAGGGACCATGCTGATCATCTAGTCTGACCTCCTGCACAACGCAGGCCACAGAACCTCACTCTCCCAGTTCTGTAATAGACCCCTAACCTCTGGCTGAGTTACTGAAGTCCTCAAACCATGGTCTAAAGATTTCAAGTTACTGAGAATCTACTGTTTACACTAGTTTAAACCTGCAACTGATTGTGCCCCGGGCTGCAGAGGAAGACAACCTACCCCTCCACCTCTACCCCCTGGGTTATAGTAGTAGCAAGATCAGGGCACCTGCTGTCTTTCCATTTCCACCATTCTGCAGGGTCTTCAGCATATGGACTACAGGGTTTAGCATGAGCGGTGACAGCTGTCACACCATGTTTGTGTTACCAGGGATTAGAGTCTGTTCAAATCTTCGCCTAGCAGCTACACGGACTTGTGAGCTCCAAGGGGGAGTCTGTTGTCAGGAGCCTGATTGCTGATTCTCTGCTCTGTCATCTCCAGCAGACTTTTCTCCCCTTAGCCAGGTTTCAGGTGGAAACGACAGCTTTTGCATTAGACCAGTTTGTCTTGGAGGTGAGACTGTGAACCTTAAAGTGAGCAACCAGCATGCAAGCTGCATCCTTGCTCAGATGCAACATGGCTGAACCACTCAGGCAGGATGACTTGTGAAATGGTTCCTGTTCTGGTGCGGATGCTTGGACCTGGAACGTGTTGAACAGTCAGAGCTCAGAGAGTAGAAATAACTACAGAGATCGAAATGAGGTCTGAGCTTATCTGGCAGGTTAGCACCCTGTGGGGCTCTGGCATTTGAATCAGTCTCTCTGACACTCCCCAGGTGTGGAATCAGCAAGTTGTCAGTGAGATCTTCAGGTGAAAGGATGGATCCCACTTATTTACCGACGTCTACCAAAGCAAACAGTAAGGGGGGTTCCACCTGCTTATGCCATCTTACACAATTGATAGGCTGCAAAGACAGTGCCCTCAGCATGCTGTGCAGCTTGCAGTCTGATTGGGTGCTGTTTGACACCCACTTAGCACAGGTGTGAGGTGCTGCAGAGCCAGACTAGTGGATGAAGAGCGTTTAAAATGGCTGACCATAATGAAGTTTGCCACGGGAGTTTAAATGAACACTGATTTTATTGGTAAGGAATAAAAGATCAGAAGAAGAATATCTTTCTATGTTCGTTATATGCCCCCCGCCCCCAGCCACAGTAGCTGAGCACCTCACATCTCTAATGTTGTCCTCACACCCCCCGGTGAGGCCGTGCGTGGCTGTTATCTCCTTGGTGCAGATGGAGAACTCAAGTGCAGAGAGACTGACTGATGTGCCCAACGTCACACGGGAAGCCTATGGCAGAGCAGAGCGTCAGCCTGTTAGTGATTATCTTCTACATGGAGGATGGGTGAGGTCCCAGAGGCCTGGAGAAGGGCAAACATAGGACCTGTCTTTCAAACGGGGAAGAAAGAGGAATTATAGACCAGTCAGCCTAACTTTGATGCCTGGAAAGATACTGGAACAAATAATTAAACAATCAGTTTGTAGGCACCTAAAGGATAATTGGGTTATGAGGAATAGCCAGCATGGATTTGTCAAGGACAAATCATGCCAACCCAACCCAATTAACTTCTTTGACAGGGCTACTGGCCTAGTGGATGGGGGGAGGCAGTTGACATGATATACAGTAAAAGCTTTATCTGGCATGTTGGGGGAATGGGGGGTGGCGGTAAATCAAAAATTCCGGTTAACTAAGAGGGAGGGAGATTGGGTGGGGGGCCCCTCAGGGCTGGGGGTTGGGGCACAGGAGGGGGTGCGGGGCACAGACTCTGGGAGGGAGTTTGGGTGCGGGAGGGGGCTCGGGGCAGGGGGTTGGGGCATGGGAGGAGTTTTGAGGGGGGCGGATCTGGGTGGCGCTCACTTCGGGCGGATCCCCAGAAGCGGCGACATGTCCTTGCTACTTCTAGGCAGAGGTGCAGCCAGGTAGCTCTGCGCACTGCCTCCGCCCGCAGGCAGTTCCTGGCCAATGGGAGCTGCAGAGCTAGTGCTCACGGCAGAGTGGGGTGGGGTGGGGTGGGGTGCGGCAGCGACGAGCCCCCATGGTCATTCCACCATCTAGGAGCAGCAGGGACATGCTGTCGCTTCTGGGGAGCCATGCAGAGTAGATAGGGAGCCTGCCGGCCCCACAGCAACCAGACCTTACTGAATATCAGAAATGCCGGTTTATAGAGCTTTCTGGTTGGTAAAGTGCTGGATAACACAGCTTTTACTGTATCTTGATTTTAGTAAAGCTTTTGACACAGTCCCATGTGACATTCTCATAAGCAAACTAGGAACATGTGGGCTACATGAAATTACTGTTAGATGGGTGCATAATTGGTTGAAAAACCATGCTCAGAGTAGTTATGAATGGTTTGCTGTCAAACTGGGAGAGTGTATGTAGTGGGGTCCTGCTAGGGTCTGTCTTGGGTCCCGTACTATTTAATATTTTCATTAATGATTTGGATAATGGAGTGAAAAATATGAAAGATGGAAGGGGTAGCAAGAATTTTGGAAGACAGGATTAGAATTCAAAACAAGCTTGACAAATTGGAGAATTGGTCTGAAATCAAGAAAATGAAATTCACTAAAGAGAAACGCAAAGCATTGCACTTAGAAAGGAAAAATCACAGCCACAGAGAGTGGAATAACTAGCTAGGAATGGCAGTACAGCTGAAAAGGATCTGGGAGCTATAGTGGATCACAAATTGAGTATAAGTCAACAATGTGATTCAGCTGCAAAAAAGGCTAATATCATTCTGAGGTGTATTAACAGGAGTGTTGTATGTAAGACACAGGGGGCAATTGTCCTGTTCTCCTTGGCACTGTTGAGAACTTTGCTGGAGTACTGCATCCAATAATGGGTGCCACAGTTTAGGAAAGAGATGGACAAACTGCAGAGAGTGCAAAGGAGAGCAACAAAAATGATAAAAGATTTAGAAAACCTGACCGATGAGGAAAGGTTAAGAAAACAGCATTTTTAGTCCTGAGAAAAGACTGCTGAGGAGGGATCTGATAACAGTCTTCAAATATGTTAAGGGCTGTTATAAAGAGGACAGTGATCAATTGTTCACTAGGTCCACTGGGGCTCAATCTGCAGCAAAGGAGAATATAGTGTGACATTTCAGTGCACAATCCAGACCAGCAGGGGGCTGTATCACCCCTGCCCTGCAACCTTGGGTGCCTCACAATGCCTTGCTGTAGTAGCTTCCATCTGGGCCACTCACAAACAGCATGCAGGTCACACCCTGTGTTTAACTGCAGCCTGCCAGTTACACCTTGGCTCTCACCAGCCTGGCTTATACTGCAGGGTGACCCCAACACATCCCCAGCCCAGATCTTCCCCCAGACAAGTATGTCCTGCACTGCCCAGCCCTCTCCTGGACAATACAAATATATTAAATCTATTATTCCTTTAAGGGACTAACATGTCATCTTATTATCTTAAATAGTTACCCAGACACTTCAATTTAAACACACTCCCCAACCCTATACACTGCGGTGTTCTGTGCCCGCACCACACTGGCACCACACCTTGGGCCATCAGAAAGCTGTGGACTTGTGCTCTGTGACCTGGGCATGGTCTGTGTATGGGGGGCTGGTGCTAAACCATCCTGATGGTCTACTGAAGTGATGCATGATGTGGGGGCCTCCGGACATGTTTCACTGTACATGTTTTATATATGTGCCCCCTTCTGCTCTGCCTCGATGGGGAAGGTGAGGGCACTTGGCAGTGGGGCTGGTGGCAGGGGAAGGTGTGTCTGGGGGGAAAGGGAAAGCAGGAGTGCTTGGTGTGGCAGGGAGCAGCAGGGGATGCAGCAGCCGCTGCTTGGAAGGCAATAGAGATACAAGGAGAGAGTGGCTAGACTGAGAGGATTTGGGGAAAGTGAGTGAGAGAGGAGCAGGGGAGGGTGGAGAGTGAGGGGGTAGGAAAATCCTTGTTGTAATAAAGAAGTATAGTTAAGTGGAGTGAGAAGTGACTATGGGCACGTCTACACTGCAGCTGAACACGTGCAGTTGGCCCACGTCCGCTGACTCGGTTTGCAGGGCTCAGGCTAAGGGGCTGTTCAATTGCAGTGTAGATGTCCAGGTTCAGGCTGGAGCCGGGGCTCTGGGGTCCCATGAGGGGGAGGAACTTCTTCATGGTGATGAGTAGCTTAGAGACAGGCCCATCCCCAGGGATAAGAGTAGTTCAATCAGCATGCAGTCACGCTCCTGAGATGGCCTCTTCTGATGCAGGTTTCTGGGCTGTTGTACACGTGCCTTTTAGGGTCTGGCACCAGCTCATTTCACAGTGGGCACAGAACAATCGTCAGATGGCAACAACTTTCACTCACTGCTCCTGGGCTGGATTTGGACTGGCGACCTGACGATGGAATAGTCTGTGTCCTTTACTGATCTCAGATTGGCACTGGAGGTCCAGCATGGGGCAGGATAGTGTGCTGCGGCATCTAGGATCAATTCTGGGCAACCTCTGGTCCCGCTGGAGAGATGGTCACTTTGTACCAATAATTTATCCATGTAAAATGCTCAGGGGGACTTTCAAGTAGGTGGGCTGTTCATAAACAGGTGGAGCGGGGCGGTCCCGAACAGAAGTTTCACTATGTGGTTACATTAATTTTTACCAGACAAGCAAAATTCTCTTGAACAGGTACCGGCTAAGGCATAAAACCCCCTCGCCTGCTTTTCAGCGAGCGAAAATAGTGAAAAAATTAAAGATATTTTACTCCCCTACCAAAGCAATTTACTGACCCCAGGCTGTGCAAGATTTTATGAGGCTGAATTATTTATCAGTTCACAAAAATATCCTGCTGACATCCTGTCGAGCTTTGGGCAGGGTTGGTTCTGGTGTTCGCCAAACAGATTAGACTTTCCCTTGACTCGGCACTTGTGGTGACTCTAGGTCAACTGGTTTTTCAGGGGGTGCTGTAACTTGCCCTGGGATGTGCATGTGTTTCTTAAAAGCCTGATCCCGCTACCACAGAAGTGCTGACTAGCCGTTTGGTGGAGCCATCTCCCTGCTGGTGCTGCTGCTATTCTGAGCACCCTGCTGGAATGTGCACATGTGCTTATGAACTATGGCCTGGCGGGAGAAACGCATTGTCTGTGCAACTTGTGCAGTACGGTCCTCTTGCTGCTGCTACTTTGGAGCCCTTTACTGGATGGGGTATGGCTCTACAGTCCACGGCAGTGACTCTTAACCTTTCCAGACCACTGTACCCCCTTCTGGACTCTGATTTGTCTTGCGTACCCCCAAGTTTCACCTCACTTAGAAACGACTTGCTTACAAAATCAGACCTAAAAATACAAAAGTGTCCCAGCGCACTGTTACTGAAAAAATGGCTGACTTTCTCATTTTTACCATATAACTATAAAATAAATCAGTTGGAATATATAAATATTGTACTTACATTTCAGTGTACAGTATATCGAGCAGTATAAACAAATCATTGTATGAAATTTTGGTTTGTACCGACTTGGCTAGTGCTTTTAATGTAGCCTATTGTAAAACTAGGCAAATATCTAGATGAGTTGATGTACCCCCGGAAGACCTCTGTGTACTCGCAGCAGTACGTGTATCCCTGGTTGAGAACCACTCGTCCAGTGCACCTGCGTGTATCTAGAAGTGGTGTTCCGTGAGCTGTGAATTGCACTTAGAATTGGGATGAAGATCTGTTTATTTTACTCTGATTTTATTATTTTCTCATGTTTCTGGGTGAGCAGCGTTCTCACTCCCAAGTGCTCTCACTCCACTGCTCAGCATAAACTACTCCAGACCTGGAAAGAAATATGGGCTTTGATTATTTGAAATGGAAGACTAAACTGCAATGGGAAAGCCTCAGAAAATGGAAAGTGAGAGAGGCCGGGGGAGTAATGTGGGAAAGAGAAGTTGGAGTGAAAGTGACATGCTATGAATCAAGGGGGATGAGAATGAGGAGGGAGCGACTCACTAATTTCAGAGGGAGGGGTGAGGTATGAAGCACATTCATCCCCATGAATCACTAACAGGGCCATTGAGCATTTGAAAAATCTTTGAAGAAGCACAAGGACATGGGAGAGTTTTGTTAAACTGTAATGTATTTGTGTATCTGCTTGATGCCGAGGGGGCAGGGTTCCTGCCACTGGCTTAACAAGCCATTGCCTTGGGAGATGGAGTACAGAGACAAACACATGCTGGAGGTGTCACATGCTGGCTTGCTGGCTTCTGAGGCTTGCCAAATGGAATAAAAGCCTTCCAGGGAAAAGGAGGTAGAGGGATTGTACCTGTGCAAGGAAGTGTATCCCACTGAGTGGACTGAGAGCAGGCAGACAGCTGATTTCCCAGGAAAAGCCAGAGGACGTGATTGCCCTTGAATAGCTTTTCCAAGAATGACTGTGAGACAAGAAGCCTGTTTCTTTGAAGACAGCTATTCTGAACTGAAACTCACAAGACTGGTCAGTCATATTACTTAGGAAGAAGCAGGGCTGGTCAGATAGGGTGCGACACCCTGGTGCACAGGCCATAGATGCACCTGGGTACGACTGTGTGCCCAGGACTCTCTCTCACCCTTTTCATTCACAGGGCACGTGCAGAGGTTAAATGAATTCCAGAGAACATCCTCTGCTGATTTGACTTCCAAAGCATCACATGCCCAGCCGCACTCCCTCTCTCTAATCAGCACTGCATGGGAAATAGCCAGCAGGAGTGGGGAGCGACTGGATTATTTGCATTCAGTGAGACAGCTCAACCATGGGAAACATTTTCACTGGCACCAATCACTCCTTCTGCTTCCCTTTTGACTTCCCATTGCCTAAAGCAGGCCAGGTCTCTCCAGCAGTCGGCTCAGATCCACAGCAGGCTGATGGGATATGCTGTGATGGGGATACCCCCTGAGTTCCCACCAAGGGCACGCTCCTAAGACCCATCACCTGCACTCCAGGTGGTGAGAATGGCTCATAGGTCGCTTCAGGTTCTGCCCAAAACTCTAATCAATTCATGTTTGCAAAGCATGTTTTGCTCCTCAGACGGCAGGTGATGATGTGAGTTCTGATTTTAATAAGCATGCACCTTGGGAATGCATTTTCACCTGCAAAGCAGTCAGAGCAGAATGAGGAGACACTTCTAATGATCTGTGGCAGACTGTCTTTCCAAAGTGTGATCATATCTAGGTTATTGCTGCCCTGCACTCTTCTCAGCTCCTGCTCTTACACATGGAGAGGATGTGGATATTACACCATCTCATTAGCCAAGGGAATGGTATAAATAAGATGGGGCCAAATGCTGGGCAATGATGCAAAGCCTGAGTCAAAGGACTTTGATCTGCATGAAAATGTCTTTCCCCACCCTCCGTCTGTGCTCGGAGACTCACTTTTTACATTGCTGCCCGGTTGGGGCCAGCTTTGATTTGCCTGAATTTGAACCCACTTGGACATTTTGGTTTTGTAAGTTTGACTTGATCAGCACTGGGTTCCCACCCCACTGGGAAAGACTGTGCAGAAAGGGAGCAGAGAGAAAATACCTAACGAAGCAACCAGATGGGAACTGGGGCAGAGAGACAGGGGAGCGTGAAAACAAATCCAGAGAGACTGGGAGACAAAGAAGCAGCGAGGGGCACAGAGACTATTCAAATGAAAAGAAGAAATGCAGTTGATATGGTGTGTATAGGATCATGCTTGTGCTGGCTGAGTTTCTATCATATAGGGCCTGATCCCAAACTCCTTGAAAGCTGTGGGGATGTCTCCAGTGACCTCACTGGGCTTTTTTGGATCAGGCTTGGAGAAACAGGCTGACCTACAGGAAGAAAAAAAATGTTGATTTGTAAACAGACTCATCCTTTTGGGTGGAACTGCAGGCCAAAGTCTAACCCTATCACACTGGGGCAGCACAGCAGGGTTTCATATGTGTTACAGGCACTCTGACACTCTGGTGATGGGCACTGGCAGAGACCCAGAGGTGAGGATAGAAGTTGGCCCTATGAGTCTAAATTAGAGGGGGGGAAGATTAAGAGCAGATGAGATGAACATCTGTAAGGGATGGTCAAGGTTTACTTGCTCCTGCTTCAGTGCAACGGGCAGGGCTTGATGACCTCTCAAGGTCTCTTTCAGCCCATTTCTATGATTCCTCAAATAAAACTAGTTCATGAACCTAAAAACTGGATCAAAAGTTTTCCCAAATCACAAACTTCCCAAGTGTGGACTTCACATCTGTCCGTAATTGAAGCCATTTGGGTCTTTAATCCACTTGGCCTCACTATCAATAGTGTTCCACTTTAAGTCCAGCATAAGCAGGTTCAGCTATAAATGTTTTTCAGTCTTCCTTTATATCATGTCACTTGTCAGCACAATGGTTCGGGAGGCCTCCAATCCCAGAAGCCCTCACGTCACTCCAGAATGGAAAGTGTCACTAGTATGTGGCAGTGGGAATAGGAAGACAGCTTCTCCTCCCTCTGGCTTTGCTCCAACGCATGCAGGTTACATTTTCATTGGCAGCTTGATTTCAAGGAGAGATGATGATGGAGATTTTCATACACAACACAAAAATTGGCTGGGTAATGGAATGATCCCTGCACATCTTCTGCCATACACACCTGTCTCACTGCCAGATCTCTTCTACTCCCTTAGGTAACAGGACTGACATCTGGGAAGATGAATATTTTAGATTCCTCATCCATTTTTTTGCTCTTCTTCTGTGCCGCTCCCATTGTACTCTCTCTCCCCTTTGTCTTTCTCTCCCTCCTTTGTAACTGGTGCTCCTGGTGATGAGAGCAACATAAGAATTTAGCTAGCTAGAGTAGAAAGATTAGATCTGAAGGAATAAAACTCATAGCATGTTCCAACTTGTCTTTTTCTGGAGACTTCACTCTGGCTCTGATAAATAGAGAGCAGGTTGGAAAATCAAAATATTTCCTGTGGGAAATTTCAAATGAAAAATCTTTCAAGTTTTTTGGTTGGAAAATTTCTGTTTTCCCATGAGGCCTTTCAAATGAATTCAAAATGAAAATGTTTAATTTTCACTAAAAATGTTTTTTAATAGAACTGAAGCAAAATATCATTTTAAGCTGAAACTGAATGAAAATTTGTTTCAAATCAATGTTTACTTAAAATATCATTTTGTTTAGGTTTGTTTAAACCAAAAACTCAAAATGACATTTTAAATTGAAACGAAATGGGGAAAAAGAATTGTTTCATTTCAAAATGTTGATTCCAGACAAAAATTTGTATTTGGAAATTTCCTGCAGGAAAATCATATATATTTTTTGGTCAGAATGGACATTTTCTCACTAAAAAAAGAGATTTGATTTCAGGAAAAGTCTGTGTTTTGGTGGGGAAACTTTCCACAGGAAAGTTCTGACTAGATCTATTGAAAAAGTTTCTCAGTTAAGCTGACATGCCCAGCCTCGAAGGGATGATGTAGTCCTGATTTTCACTGAGTTCACCCACAGCTGCTTACAGAACAATGCAAGTCTCCAGAATTCATTTAGGGCAGCACAAGATCAGAACATGGTGCTCTGGAGGGATGGCTTTGTGGGTACGTCTACACTGCAGCACTGAGTCTCAGAGCCTGGGTCAACTGGCTCGGGCTCATGGGGCTAGAAATTTGCAGTGTAGACATTGGGGCTCAGGCTGGAGCTCAGGCTCTGACTCCCTCCCCGCTCATGGGGTTTCAGAGCCTGGGTTTGAGCTCAAACATCTATGCTGCAGTTTTTAGCCTCCCAGCCTGAGCCCTATGAGCCCGAGTCAGAAACCCTGGGCCAGCTGCGGTCGTGCCATGGATCTTTCATTGCAGTGTAGATGTACATTCGTCTCCACCCTGTGGTGACACTGCATTAAACACCTGTCAGGGATGGGCTAGGTAGACTTTATCCTGCCTTAGCGCAGGGGGCTGGATTAGAAGACCCCTCGAGGGCCCTTCCAGACTGACATTTATTTGATTCTATCCATACATGATAGTTGCACAATTTCAGGTCACCAGGCAGCAGTGTGACCTCGTGCTTTGAAGATGCAGGTGGGACAGGGGCTGAAGACAGCTGGTGGCTGCATTCTCAGCAGACAGCAGGGCTCCATGTGGGCTGGAGACCAGGACTTTTCCATATTGTTCCATTAAAGGTATTGGCTCCCAAGCCCACCTTCCCAGCTGGCTCCTTGGTGAAATTCAGGCAACTCTCAGTAGCCACCAAGCTCTTTGTGATCAGCTAATTAAATAGGGGCGGGGTCATGTGAATAAGGGGGAAGGTACTAAAGGACGAATCCTCCTGACTTTTACCAAGTGCTTGATAAAACTCTACTAAGCATGCAGTGGGGCACCGTCCTGCATGGGCCCTCGGGGGTAGGTGGGAGGCTGGTTGATCTAACAGGCTGGGTGATCTGTGGAACTGAGCTTCTGGATCCTTGGAGGTTTTCCCACGCCGGCTGTTAATGCTCCAGAGATTTCTCCACAGCCTCAGTGTGTTTTGAATGAGATTATGGGTTTAGCTTCCTGGCATTCATTTTGCCAACCCCTTTGGACAGGACGTTGGTACATTGCCTTGTTATTATTAGTTTGGTATGAGTAATGCTATCCATCCAGGCTGGTTCAATAAAGGCCACATATCTTTCTGGACTGGGCCAGGCAGGGATTTTTTAAAAATTAAGGTGCATCAAATTCTCCCTTCTGCAAGAGATAGCTGGCAGGTTACTGT
Organism: Natator depressus; assembly: GCF_965152275.1. Classification (NCBI taxonomy): domain Eukaryota; kingdom Metazoa; phylum Chordata; order Testudines; family Cheloniidae; genus Natator; species Natator depressus. Next base: position 28,020,443 of record NC_134246.1, read on the forward strand.
GACAGGACAGAAGTCGAATGTACACTGCCAAGAGGTGGCTTTTTTTTCATCTTGTGAGACAGAAAATATTGAGGGAGATTAGGGAGGAGAGACTGGGACTTCTGGAGGAAACCTGGCTCTTGCACCTTTTGGAGAAATGAGGTCAGAAATCAGCTTGAGTTCCTGGTTATACAGAGAGAGAAAATATAGGACATTTTATCTCTCTCTCTTACACTCACAACTCTAGAAAGCAGTGAAGTCCTAGAAGATTTTTCATAAGAGATTATGGGTCTCTAATCTCAGGCAAAGGTCTCCAACTTTAAAGTTTGATGCAATTATGAAAAACTTCCCATCCGCTTTGCTGTGGCTGATTGACATTTTCTTGCCCTGGATAATTTCCAGGTGTTTTCTGACAAAATCCCAATGGTGTGATAATGACAGCTCTGGGATAATTAGGGTTTATTAGTCATTCATGAATAGTCAAAGTACAGCCCTGTAGAAGTGTGGAGACACTTGCTAAAGAGCCCTAGGTAAGGCCCCTAGATGTGGGGCATGGATCTGTTTTCTGAGTCAGGCAAGGGGATGGGAGTGAAAGAGGAGAATTCCGAAGCCCAAGGTCTAGGTTGTCAATATCCCAGGTGGTCTTCTGGAAGAACAATGAACATGGACGGGGTTCTGTGGTTAGGACATGTGCTGTAGGCAAAGAAAGCTGTGTTTGCAGCACCCTTTTGAAAGCTCCAACATTGAACATATGATGCCTTTAAATTATTGCCTTCTGATTTGTGCTGCAAAAGTATTTTCCAAGTACCATGTAGAATCATAGTAATGTATGTCTGGAAGGGACCCCAGGAGGTCATCTAGTCCAGCCCCTCACACTGAGGCAGGACGAAGTAAATCTAGACCATCGTGCTGACAGGTGTTTGTCCAACCTGCTCTCAAAAACCTCCAATGATAGGGATATCACAGCCTCTCTTGGTAACCTATTCCAGAGCTTAGCTCCCCTTGAAAGTTTTTCCTAATATCTAACCTCAATCTCCCTTGCTTCAGATTAATCCCATTGCTTCTTATCCTACCTTGTGTGGACATGGAGAACAATTGATCGTCATCCCCTTTCTAACAACTTTTTACATATTATCAGATCCCTCTCCCTCAGCCTTCTCTTCTCAGGAACTTGTCACAATACAATCCATCCCACTTGCTGAGATGTTTTTAATTCATTCCATACAATCTATAACCCTGCCATTCTAACCCTCCCTGGAACCCGGCTTTTGTGATTATATTGGAATGGTGCTGCTCCCGAGCCAGAGAGCACAGATTAACTAAGCCTATTTACACAGCAGAAGTGGCAACACTGAAAAGGCAGGTACGTGCACAAGGAACTTTGGCTTGTGGTCCCTAAGGAAGAGGGACAGGCATGGAAATCCAGGAATGCCAGATAGAAGGAGCACACTGGAATGGAAATACGCTTTCCATTTTGAAATTCTCAAAAGTGATGAGCCGTGATTTAGCAGCATGACTCTTCTCCGGGTTTGGCTAAGTGTTAAATTATTCAGTGTTTCAATTATTAATTAATGTTTGTTAAGTATTTGGAAGATGCCAGCATTATTAATAATCCTGGGCCTCTGCTGAGAAGCCAGAAAGGGGGGCTAATAAATATCAGTGCTGACCAGTGGCATTGGAGCAATTTTTGTAGTGGGGGTGCTGAGCGCCCTTGAACACAACTGTAAACCCTGTGTATGATGGAAACCACTTCAAGCAGCACCCCAAGCACCCCTAGTTCCAGCACCTGTGGTGGTGACAGTGGCTGTTTGTGATGGGAACTCCCGTCCACTAGACACTGGACTCAAACCCACCAGTTCATTTCATGGGCATCCTTAAACAGCATTAGATGGCAGCGACCTTTTCTTTGTAGGAGAAGTTGCAGGACTAAAACCATTCAATGTGGTAAATCCTTGACCAGGCTTTGATTTAGGAAGGAACAATCAATTGCACAAATACAAAATGGGAACTGACGGCCTAGGAAGGAGCACTGCACAAAGTGATCTGGGGGTTATAGTGGATCACAAGCTAAATATGAATCAACAGTGTAATACCTTTGCAAAAAAACCCAAACATCATTCTGGGATGTATTAGCTGGTGTGTTTATAAGCAGGATATGAGAAGTAAGTCTTCTACTTTACTCAGCACTGATAAGGCCACAACTGGAGCACGGCATCCAATTCTGGGCACCACGCCTCGGGAAGGTTGTGGACAAACTGGAGACAGTCCAGAGGAGAGCAACAAAAATGATTAAAGTTCTAGAAAATGTGATCTCTGAGGAAAAAGTGAAAAAACTGGGGTTGTTTAGTCGAGAGAAGAGAAATCTGAGGAGGGACATGATAACCTTCTTCAAGTACGTAAAAGGTTGTCATAAAGAGGAGGGTGATACATTTTTCTCTTTATCCATTAAGGAGAAGACAAGAAATAATGGGCTTAAATTGCAGCAAAGAAGATTTAGGTTAGACAGTAGGAAACACTTCCTAACTGTAATGGTAATTAAACACTGGAACAAATATCCTAGGGAGGTTGTGGAATCTCTGGTATTGGAAGTTTTTAAGAACAGGTTAGACAAACACCTGTCAGCGATGGTCTATATAATACTTAGTCCTGCCTCAGTACAGGGGACTGAACTAGATGACCTATCGAGGCCGTTCCAGTCCTACATTTCTATGATTTGCCTTTATTTTTTGTCCTGACCTGTCTCGGGTGGCTTCTTACAAATAGGCTGTCTGGGAAGGGCAGCTACTGCTCACCACACAGTGGCCCAGAACAGGCTGGTTTGGAGAGAGCCCTGGGGGCAAGCCAAGCAAGGGGCCGTTGGATCTGTGCTTGTGCTTGGAACTCTCTCCCCAGGGAGTGAGAGGGCTGGGCCTGCCTGTGGGTTGGGGGGTTGTGAATTCAGACATCCCAACCCCCACTTAGCTCCCTGCACAAAGGTCTGTTTGCAGGGAGAGGTGAATTTCACCCAGCGAGTGTAAGGATCCCTAGTAGGCCTGGTGCGGAACTCCACCATGGACCATTGTGTGTAGGACAATACTGATTCACCAGCTCTGACAGGCAGGGGGACAAGAGAGGGGGAGTCATGCCCCAGAATAGCCCAGTGTCTGATGCACTCCACTGGGTTGTGGCAGACTCAGGATCATATCCCTGCTCTGGAGCAGTGACTTGAACCAGGCTCTCCCACACAGTGCGTATCCTAACCACTGGGCTGTGGAGTCCATCTCTTAATTGTTTATCCCAAGTGGAACAGCTCCAGCAGCAGAGCTGGTGGTCAGGGCACTCACCTGGGATGTGGGGACCAAGGCTCAGGTCCCTGCTCCAAATCAGGCAAGGTGGGGACTTCAGTGTTGGTATCACACATGCCAGGTGAGTGCCCTGGCCACTGGGCTATTGGTGCTCCCTGGTTTTTCACGAGAAATTTGGAAAGGTCTCAGTTTTGTTTGCAGCATAGTTGCAGCCATGTTAGTCCCAGGATATTAGAGAGTCAAGTTGGGTGAGGTAATATCTTTTATTGGGCTAGCTCCTGTTGGTGACAGAGACAAGCTTTTGAGCTTACACAGAGGTCTTCTTCAGGTCTGGGACACTACATGACACCCCAACATCATCAATTAATCAAAACTACCCCTAACCAGAGCTGAATTATCTGTACTCTCCAAGGGACTGAATTTCTGCCCCACCACAAGTCCTGATACCATGCTAATGTGCGGGGGACTAGAAGAATTTGTTTGCTGACTCTGCCCCAAAGAATTATTTCACAACAAAGTCAACCCCACCCACAGCTAGCACATCCCCACCAACAGTCATAAAAAAATCATCTGACTGGACACCCCGCAGCAGACAAAACCACACAATTCACCGTTACAGTGGTTGCTTCAGAAAAAAAATTAGAGTGAAATCCTTAACAAACATCACCTCCACCACAATCTCCCCACCGTTGAGAGGACAGCCATACAGCCCCTGAAATCCAACCACCAGACAGTGATCAAACCAGCAGACAAAGGGGGTGCCATCGCAGTCCTCAGCCAGGATGGCTAAATTAATGGGGCCAACCAACAACTCTCTGATACTACCTAATATAAAAAACTCAAAGAAGACCCAACACCACAATTCACCCAGGAATTTAAGGATCTCATCAAATCCTTCCCCAGAAAACTTCAAGAGAAACTCTATAACCTTCTCCCCCCACGAATCCACACCAGGGACCTTGTACATGCTTCCCAGATACACAAACAAGGGAACCCAGGCAGACCCATCATATCTGGCCCTGGCACTCTTACTGAAGGAATATTGGGACTCATAGAAACCATACTCAAACCACTCACCACACAAAGAGCCAGCTTCCTCCAGGACACAACCAGCGTCCTCCAGAAACTCTGCAACATTAACAACCTGCCTCAGAACACCATCCTTGCCACCATGGATGTCACCTCCCTGTACACCACCATCTATCCCAATGACGGCATCGCTATCTGCCTCAAATATCTACAAGACAATGGATAACACTCAGATATTCATCCCAAATGCATTACCGAACTCGCCCATTTTATCCTCACCCATAACTATTTTATATTCGTAGAATTAGAAGAGATCGCAAGGGTCATCTAGTCTAACCCCCTGCCAAGATGCAGGATTTGTTGTGTCTAAACCGTCCAAGACAGATGCTCTCCAGACTCCTTTTGAGAGCCTGCAGTGAAGGCGCTTCCACAACCTCCCTAGGCTGAAAAAGAGGCTAATGCTCCAGGTGAGACTTGAACTCACAACCCCAGCATCACTCCACACCATACTGCTTTATAAGTACTGTGCACTAACCAGTTGTGCTACTGGAGCATCTAGGTTAGTTTAACCTTGGGAACAGCCATGGGTTCTAGGCTGGCTCCCCACTACGCCAAACGGTTCATGGGCCACCTTGAGGAAGAATTTATTGCAAAACCAATGACATATCTTGATGATATTTTCATAGTCTAAACTCCCTCATGGATTTCCACCACAACTTCAATCACCACCCATCACACTCTTGCTAGAACTCTCCCACACCAGCATCAACTTCCTGGACACCACAATGAGCTTCAACAGTGGAACCCTACAGACAACTATAAACCCACAGATCACCATATTAACCTTCACAGATCCAGTTACTACCCCAAACACACCAAAAAATCTGTTATCTATAGCCAGACACTCAGATACCACAGAATATGCTCTGAGGAGAAAGTTTGGGATATATACCTTAATATATTTCCTTAAAACTGCTTTCACCAAACAAGGACATTCCACCAGAAAAGTAGATTTCATCATGGAATGGGCCACCCAAATAGCCTGAGAGAACCTGCTTCAATATGGAAAAAAAAACCTCTGATGGCATAACCCTTCTTGTCACCTAGCACCCCACACTGAAACCCATGTGGAGTATCACTAAACAATTACAACCCATACTCGATGGGGACCACATCTTGAAATAAATCTTTCCTGTACCCCATCTTCTGGCCTTCAAACAACCCCCAGACTGGACAAGCTCATCATCAGAAGCAAGCTCCTCGTAGACCAGGATACACCAACAAAAAGTGGCACCAGATCCTGCCATAACAACAGATGCAAAACATTTAGACATATCTGCTATGATGATCAATACCCACCCAGAACCACCGCCCATGAGGATTCTGATTGGGGTCAATGACCAGCTCCATTGATGGGCCTAACTATACTATTTAAGCCAGAAGGAGGCTCAGAAAGTTGTCTTAGCAAGCTGAGAGACTTCCTGACTGGATGCTGCACTGGACCCGACTTTTGCTTGATCCTTGGCCCCTGATTCTAGCTCTGACTCCCAGCTTAGTTCCTGATTGTGACTCTGACTTCTGGCTTGGACTCTGGCTCTGACCACTAGGCATGGCCATCCCTGTTCTGACCACTAGGTCAGACTGCCCACATCCTAGTCCTGACAGTATGCCCTGTGCACACTGCAGACTCCTGTGATTGGACACCTATTGCATGGTGGTGCCATGCACTATTCTAACTTTTCCCTCTTGAAGTGGTTGTATTTCAATGATGAGTGAAATTATTGAAAGACAGACTGGTAGATCACAATCATAGATACAGAGATAAACGCAAAAATATTATGTTTAAAGAAGATTACTAAGGTTGCAAAGACAAGCACTCAAAACTTAGCAAATGCCAGACTTCAGGCTGCCTGTGCAATCTTAGATCGGTCCCCTGTGTGTGTGCATTAATGATACAGCCTTCAATGACATGGCCACGTGCTCTTTTCCCCACAGGACCCCTGCATCATTCAGTGCACAGAACGGACAGCGTTCACCGAATGAGCCGCTGCCCAGGATTTTGTTTCTTCATTGTTCAATGTGTGGCCTCGTCCATTATTTCCTGCATACCGTGCGAACCTTGCTCTGAGGACAGAAGTATTAATTTCCTCAGGGGCTTTTCTGTGGTGCTCATCATGACCGTATCGGAGAGTTTCACAAACACGAATACATTTATTTTCACGCCACCCCTGTGAGGTGCGGGGATGGTCTCCCCATTTTACAGGTGGGGATTTGAGGCACAGCGATGAAGGTCAAAAATGTTCACTAATGCTGGGTTCCTGTTTTGGTGTGGGTAGGATCTGGTTTTTCAGAGTCCTTAGCATTATAGAGCATGTCATCCATTCAAAGCGCAGCTCCCGTTGGCGTCCGCTGCAGCTGTAAGTGCTCAGGACTTCTGCCAATCAGACCGCAGGGACTCAAGTTCAGCACCCAGAGAACGAGGAAAACACAGTTAGTGACTGGGTTTAAGTGGTATGAATAGCACCGCACAGGAACTCGGTGGCAGAGGCAGGGATAGAATCTAGTTCTCCAGGGCAGCATTCATCTGCTTTGACCACGAGACCTTCCTTTCTCTTCCTGTCATCCCCTGCCTCATGCACGTACAGATCGTCTAACTTCTGTAACAAATGAGGCAGGGATGTTACAGACAACAGCTTTCTTTACTACACAACCCTGATTCACTGAGTGAGGCAGGGGTCCAGTGGAAAAAATATTATGTGACCATGTGATTGAAGACTGTATCATAGTGCATGTGCACAATGGGGCTCGATTAATGTTGCAAAGGAAACCTTAATTCTGGCATTTCCTACCTTTTGAGTGCTTGGGTTTGCAACCTTGACAATGTTCTTTTAACATAGCGTTTTGGGTGTAATTTCCTAAGTTTTTAAAAAAGCAAACTCCCCAAGCCCAGAAATTCCCTCATATAGCATTACATTGAATCCCACATGGGTCATTAGCCAGGTTGGAACCTTCTGACCACCGCACAGACCTGCCAGTTGAGCTAATGGAGTAACCGATAGCAGAAGTAGGTTGTCATCCTGTGTGTGGGCCAGCTCAGGGGGCATGTGAGACGCACTTAGCCAGTGGGTTTCACAGATATTAGCGGACAGCCAAGGAATGGTGAGACTCGGGAATCGGGTGTTCCATTCCAGGCTCTGGAGGGGAGTGTGCTGTAATGCGCACAGTCTCTTCTACTCATGCCCACCAAGCGTGACCCCATCTACCCTGTCCCCTGCAGCCTGTCCCAGTCCTGTCTCTTCCCCACCCCTGGCTCTTTGTCTCACTCCCATTCTCCTCACCTACCTAGTCCCAGTCTCCACAACTTCAGTCTTCTCATCCCAGTCTCCTTGCCCAGCCATTCCCAGTTCCCCTCACCAAACCTCCAGCTCCTTGTGCTCAACCTCCTTGCTCAGTGAATCCCAGTTCCCCCTGTCCTGGATCCTCATCTGATCTGTCTCTCTCCCCCATCCCAGCCTCCATCCCCCCCACCCTCATACCCATACCCAGTGGCTCCCAGCCCTAATCTGCCTCCCAGTCTCCTTATCCAACCTCAGTATCCATCCCCCTCACCTGGCTTCTTGCTGCCGTGTCCTTGCTCAGCCTGTTCCAGTTCTCAGTCTACACCCCAGCTCCCCATCAGATCTTTCTCCAGTCCCAAGCAGCCCCTAGTTTCTCACTGGTTCTCAGTCTCCCCCTACCTACTGGCTCCTGGTCTCGACGTTTCATTCCCCAGCTCCCACTCCCAGTCTCCCTGCCCAGGCAGTTCCTGTCTCTCCCAATTCCTAATCTCAATGTTCCTCTCCCCTGTCAATCTTCACTAACAGTTTCCACCTCGTCCCACTGGCTCCATGTCACAGTATGCTCCCTCCCCCAACAAATCCAGCATCTGTCCCCTCTGCATCTAAATCAGGTGGCTTCCTCCCCCATAGAGCCTGGACCTCTCAGTGTGTCTCATTGAGGGCACAGGCGAGACAGGCTTCCTGCTCTGAGCCTGGGCCTGGACCCAGCATGGCCCACCGGATCCTAGAACTGTAGTTGCAGGGAAAGTCCTATTCAGCTTGCCCAATATGGGGATTTAGCTGCTAAAAGCAATGAAATCTCTAGGCATGTGTGAACTGCAATTTTTTTAAGGCATATACTTTGGTCATATTTGGGAATTTTTACGGACAGGGATGGCAAAAGAAATATCTCTCATACAAAGGCCATGCCCCTGTCAAATTTCAAGTCCCTGCTCCAAAGCATGGGGGCATTACATCTCCTCAAAGAAAATGTCACCAGAACTTTTTAACATGTGCAAAACAACGTATTGTTTCCCCTTTTGACTGGAGTTGTTAACCAAAATTCAGGTTCTTGCAGGTTGTTTCCATTCAGAGGAGAAATTTATGGAATCAAGTGTTTCTTTGTGTTTAATTACAAAGAATGTACATAATGTCCTATTTCCCTGAACACAGTGGGAATCAAACAGCAGGAGACAGTTTCTTTACTCACAGTTCCAAGCCTCTCTCCAGCCAGCACTCTGCCCAAAAGATTTCTTTCTTAGCTTTTCCTCAGGGTCATGCTACAAGTCTGTCTTTGATTGTCCTCATCTTTTTTCTACCTTCTCTGTATCTTTCTGTAGTGTTTCTATACCCAGCCCCTGCATTTGCATTCAGACTCCAGGGAAAACCTCCTCAGATTGCATGATTCAGCTCCTACTCCAGCCTTGCATGTGGCCTGTATTTTGGAAATAGATGCTGCTGTTTCAGCCATTTATTCCATAAAGGCGCTCAATTGCTTTTTATATTTGCCTTTAATGAAGGGCAACCGTTACATCCATTAGCTTCAACAAGGCTTCGCCCAACCCCCAGCATAGCTGTGTTTTTCCCTAGCCTTGTTCTCAGAAACAGCTGAATCATTTTAGCTGAAATTTCCCAACATAGTTCAGCCCAAATGGTTAAAATTTGGCAAAATTACATGCAGCTGAAAACTGGGCCTTATAATGGGTAGTGTTGGGCAATCTTAATAACAAGTGGTGCTACCAGCCCTGTGTATAATAGTTTGCAAAGTACTTTGGGATCCTTTGGAAAACGTCCTCTACCACGAGATGAAGAAAGTAAAGTGTTATTGTTCTATTTATTTAGCCTCACAACAGTAGCTGCTAAAAGCAATCTGATGGCAATATTACCGCCTGACTGGCTCTCTCTTTAAACAAACCACGTAAGTCAGCAATCAGCAGAGGAATTCTGACATGAAATTAATTCTCAGAAAATATAACCAACCAGTCTGTGTTTGTCTCATTATTTCCACTAATCTAATTTTTTTAATGGAGCATTTCACTCAGCTTTGCATTTCCATTGGTTTGGTCTGGAGAGGCCTCTTAGCATAAATTTACTCTAGATTCAAAATAGGACAAAGAAGACACTCATTTATGGACAGGAGAGAAAGGAGGTGCCTTTCTTTCCCTGCAACTCAGACACAGACACACACGCATGTGCCAACACACGGGTGCACAGTACCACTTTAGAACCTTTCCCACAGCTTCTAGATCCTCTCTACAGTTGTCTCTCACAAACTATGGGGTCTGCCCTCCCAGCCCCGCAGTGGTCTGGACAGTGCCTGGCTGGGGACAGAAGCTCTTGCCTTAGTTTTATTTATTGGCAATATTGAAAATAAGAAAATATCAGTGGTTGCCTTGGATTCCCTGCAACATTCCGCTATTCCAGCTCCAACTACTGACTCTTTTATGCATGCAGGACGGAGCAGGATTTTCCTCTGCAGTGACTCCTCCCTGTATCACTGGCACTGAGGGTAGGCAGTGGGTTGACTGTCACCTCTCTGCTCTCAATGCTTCCCTGCTAGCGCCCCGCCAGCATGGATCCTCTGCGGAGGACAGAGGAGAGGAGAGGCGAGGAGAGGAGAGGAAGAGATGGGAGGGAGGAGGCATTATCTGCCTGGGAGATGAAGGGGCCAGAATGGGGGGACCCAGGCTGGCCGTGAGCTCCTGTCTCCCCATGGGCAAAGAGTTAAATAGCGGTAAGATTTTGTTATAAATGCTGTGTGTACCTCCGTGCGCTGCATGGTGTCACCCTGCCTGCTGCACAGGGTGAAATCGAAGGGGGTGATAATTGGGACACCAGCAGGGAATGGCAAAGAGAAGATGCATGCCAAGGGCTCTTGGGGAAACAGTGGGGAAGCTGTTAATTGGGGAATACCTCCTGCCTGTCTCCAGCTAGGCTAGCGAAGTATATTCCTCCCAGGCTGAACACAGGGTGAAAGAGGATACTAAAACCTGAGAGACGCTATCCTCGGCAGGAAGGGGCCAGGAGGGGCCAGCAGCGCTGCTGGAGGTGAGGCTCGGACCGGCTCTGTGTACACTACACGCTGGGGTGTGATTCAAGCAGGTTTGTACTCAGCACAGCTCAGCCCTGTAACCTCTGCCTCTTCGGTGTGGTGTGCTGTCCCCCTCTAGTGGCAGCTAGGCCACCTAAAGCGTGATGAGCCTGTTACAGCCCTGGCTAAGCGAGATGTGTCTTTTAGCTCATGCAGTAGAGGCTCATGCATTAAGCTCCAGAGGTCCCAGGTTTGATTCGGGCTGCCGACTAGAGTCTGTCAGCGTAACTACTAGTAAGAGAGCTAGTACGTGAGTGGGGGAATCACTCCCCTAGCGTGTGGTGTCGATGTCGCCAGAGAGGCACGGAGCATGTCCTGCAGCAGTGCAGGCTGCGTCTCACATCCCAGAGATGGGGGTAACTGGGCTGAATGGAACTTAAAGGCTTGCAAGGAAAGATTGTGGGTTGGGAAAGGGGAAATAGGTGTACAGACCTTTACTGGGTAGGGGGATAGACTGGATGACCCTTTTAACCCTATGATATCCTTTGCTGTGAGTGCCACGTACCAGGGGGTGAACAAATCCCACTCTGTTTTGCAGAAGCTGTACTGGAGTCACTTTAGTTAGCTCGCTGGTCACAGGTCCCTGGATGAAATGGACGTACAGGCGCCAAACCCGAGTGGGCCTGTCATGTTCACATGGCTGGGAAGCGGGGGCTGCAGCCCAGCAATCCAGTCCCGGAGTGATTGGATCATAGTTTTCCACCCCGAGAGAGGTGCAGGAACCGGGCATGTGACCCGAGGTGTGCACTTGAGAGGGACTAGAAGGAGTCAAAAGCACAGCTCACCCTGCACCCATGACACTCCCCCATTCTGTCCCCCCATCCTGCAGCTCTGTTCCAATACGGGGACCACAGGTCACGCTCAAGTTTCCGTGCAGGTCTGTGTTTCCACACCTGGATAAGCCGCATGCCCAGAAACCAGCCTCTCCCTTGGTGACTCCCTGTGTCAGGGTTCAGGTTCTCATCCATGTATCTACTGCAGTAGCCTGGTTTTCCACTAGTGGCTAGTCAAGATGAATGTTGCCTCCAGCATGCAGGAAGGGGTCTGAGCTCATTTGCTGGTGGCTCTGGAAGGACACTTTTGAATGTGATCTTGCTTTAAAAATAAATTCTCAGCAGTACTTTGCTCTTATTGGTGAGCCCGTGACTCCCCATTGCCGTGGGAGAGGTTAGAACCTGGCCCTTTGAACCCACCACCTCCTGGTTACCATTCGAAATTTCATCCTGAGAACCAGAACGATTGGCTTGCACAGAAAACCAGGACAAAGTTAACACACTGCAACCTGATCCATGGCTCCTGAGCTCCTGCTGCTGCCTTGGAGGTAGCTGGGAGCAGCAGGGGTCGAACCACTCTCAGAATCAGGCCCCTGCTGAACCCTTGTATAACTCATCTATTTTTTAAATAGAGCTTTTAAAAACATGCTGATGAACAGCATGTGAACTAGAGAGTTCATTAGGGCCTCGCGTCCGCAGCTCTCAGTTGGCCCTTTGCAGCAGCTGTTTCTCTTGAGACCTGACCCATCCTCTAACCAGAGTTTGTTTTTCTGTTTCTTGCAGCAACTTAGAGACAGAGAAGTTGTGTGGTAAGTAGGGCTGCCAGCTCGGTACTTCTAAATGAATTAGTCCGGGAAGATTGTTTCAGAATTGCCCAGGTTTCTTGCTTTGCAGGATCACTGGCAGAGACAGGACACTGGGCTAGATGGACCTCGGGTCTGAGCCAATCTGGTCGTTCCTGTTTGTGCATCTCATCCAGTTGTGACAGGATGATGTTGCAGGAACTCTGCAAGTTGGCAAGCATGGGGTTTGCCCCTGGGTGGGACATTTTGATCCCTGGGAAGGAAAGGGCGTTTTGCTCTATTCCTTGGGTATCAATCTGGAGTCATTGCGCTGATTTCAATGCGATTAACATGAGTTAGCAGACAGCAGATTTGATCTTGTTTCATTATGTCTGGCACTGCAAATGCCTGTTGTGTAGAAAATGATCCCCAGCTGCCATTCCAGGTGAGGGCACAGGACAAAATAACATCCTGGCAGCAGGTTTCCTAGGAAATAGCAGGATGGAGACAGGCCTTGACGGAATTGCTTTGAAATCTAACCTTGATCGTCTGTCCCACTCCAGATTATTTCTCGGAACACCTGGGAGAATACAGACATGTGCTTTCTGCTCTGGAAGCCCTGAACACTGCTGTCCTAGCTGCCATGGACAAAACCAAACTGGTAAGGATGGGGCCTTACAAAATCCGGGACCCACAGTGTGGGGAGGAGAGAACACTTTGCCGCAGTGAAACCTGGGTCTTTGTAATGAGTGCTTTTGTGCCCTCAGATCCTTGCTGGGAATGTCAGCCCTCGCATGAGTGTGTTAATGATAATGTAATTAACCGGCTAGTGTGTATGTGCACCACTGCCCGCTAGTGGATGGAACTGAAACTCTTCAGCTGTATGTCATAGGCCCTATACTGCTAGTAGCCCATGCGGATTCTAACTGAGCCCGAGAGGCAGGAGCTGTGTGTTTGGAGCAGAGAGCTCCGAGTTCTGTCCCTGCTGTCCCCGTGGAATTCTGAGAGGTGGTGGGGTGAGTACAACACAGGAACAAGCAGGAAGTCGGAGGAGGCTGCAGCCTCGTCACAATGTGAAAAACAGGCTGTTGCTGAGCTGAACTGACTGTAGCGCACGGGCTGGATGGATGCAGCAAAACCTGTGGGCAGCATGGTCCCCTGGTAAGAAAAAACAGCGGCTTGTAAAAGTCACAGCAACGTGCCCTGGTACCTGCATGGGTCTGCAAAGCACAGAGGTGCCGGGGAGTAGACAGGGCTGGCCCTTGCATGCGTTTAGCTAATGGAGTCTCTGGCTTGTGGGTGCTGAGGAGACTTGTTTGGATTTTTATTCTTGAGTGTTCCTGCAGCAGGTGGCCTCAGTTGTCTGTGTGTGTGTCCGTGCAGACTCGTGTATCTTTTGCGCTGGTAAGTGTCCCTTTTTATGAAACCAGGGCATGTATGTGCCTGCTAGTGAGCACACACTAGACACTAAGCATTTCCAGCCCACTGCATCTCCTAAGAGGAGCTGTGCCTTCCCACTAACTAGCCTTGGGGTGGCCCAGGACAATGGGCAGTAATTCTTGAGCTAGGTTTGTACCCTTCCTGCAGGTATCTATGTGGGAGGGCAGAAGCTCACTGTCCAACATTAGCCACAAGAGACAGGACAGAAACTAAAAATAATCCAGCAAGCTGATCTGGTACTGACCCTAGTTAGGACTCCAACCTTTCCCTCTAGCCCAGCTCTGCCCCTCAGTACATGACAAGGAATCATCCCTTCACTGCCTTTCTTGATCCCGTTATATGTTCACATGCTTTCCTTGTTACTGTTTTCCCTCCATGCTCAGTGCCAATAGCCTGCCGAGCCCCACCGCGTTCCCTGGCTCTTTCAGGACAGTTACCATCACAAGTGCTCTTTGTTTGAGTTTCCTCTGGCAAAGCAGCTCCTTGCTAGTCATTACGAGGCAGAATAGTCTCCATGTCTGTAGCTTGCAGTGGCCTGAGTTGCGCTCGCTAGCTATCTAGATGGCTGTGTGTATTGCCTGGCTCTCCGGCTGGTGGGATATCACTGTGGAGTGATGGAATCCTGTAGATTCCCTAAGCATTGCAGCCAAAATACAACCCCCATATTCAACCAATGTGAGTAATAACCTCATGGTGCTGCTGCTCTGCTGTCACCCCAGTAGGAACAAGGCTGGCTTGACAGAGAGGGAATTGCACCATATGCATGCCTGCGGCTGTCTCACTGCTTGTGGAAAGGATACGTCTAGTCAAGGTATTATCATAGGGAGAGCTGGAGGAATACTACCCAGGAATGGTCACAGGTATTTGTTCCAGTTTTAAAATTAATATGCTTCGTCCGAGTGCATGATCCTTATATGTTCGCTTTCTACAGAGAGACCGGGGCTGATTGTTAAAGGATTTAAGTGCCTACAGATGCCTAATGGAGCATAGGTGCTTTGAAGAATCTCACTCAGTGCCTTTCTGCATCTTTAGGCACCAAAATATCTTTAACAGGCTTCCCTAAGCAGCCAGTTTGCTGGCAGGAACGTTTAGAGAAGCAAGGAATTTTGAGTGAATAGTAGGAAAAAATGCAGAAAGAATTTCAAAGTTGTAAACATAAATCTCCACACTTGAAATCTGACTCTGAGAGTTACCTTGTTCACTTGGGGTAGGGACAACACCATGTGACCTGAGGTCTGAGTCCATTCAAAACTAACCAACACAGCTTGAGTATTGAATATCGAATGGAATGAGGGGCAGATCCAACCCTGATTCCCAGAAAGTATCCAGAGATAGTGACTCTGCTTTGAGAAAATAACAAACTGCTAAGGACAATCCACAAACAGAAGAAGAGGCTAAATTCATTGGATGAATTCCTGGCTACGAGTCACTTGCTTTAGTCCAGTTGCATGTGCTTCCCCTCTTGCTCTATCTTATAAGCTTCCTTTGCATGGTTGGAAGGCAAATCTGTGACTCCTAAGTAGGAGGCCAGGCCCTGCCTGCTTGTGTGTTGTATGGCAGAGTGTCTGCAGCAGAGAGCATTCCATGCTAAATACAGCGGTGAGAAAGCCTCTGTGACTAATGGATGGGAACACTCCCTGGGAATCAGCGGCCCCGTTTTGTATCTTAAGTGTGTAAATTGGCTTGAGTCTGTGCTCAGGGGCTTATTCCATTCACAGCTGCAGGGTGAGATGGAATTCCCAGGGGTCTTTCTTTCCATTTCACATGAAGCGGTTCAGATTCAGCATGCAGCAGATTAATGCATGTGTGTGTGTGTGAGAGAGAGAGAGAGGCAGAGGGGAGAAGTGTGTAAGTGAGTGAGAGATGGAGAAGATGTACATGTGTGTTTCCAAGTCGTTATGCTTCATATAAGGTTTCTTCCATTGCACAAAAGTGTAGGAGCTAGGGGAGCAGGGCCACTGGCCAGCTCCGCCAGCCAAGGAGGGTTGGTGTTGCCAGTGTTTGTCCCCCTCAAAAATCGGGCTCCAGGGACATTGAGTTTAATGCCCAAAATGGAGTCATCCAGATTTAGGGCACATTTTGGAAAATCAGGCCTTAAGCAACTTGCCCACTATCACACACTGACAATGCCAGGAACAGAACCCAGGAGTCCTGGCTCCCAGTCGTATGCTTTAACCACCAGACAACTCTCCCTGCCGTTAAGCAAATGGTTAACTTTAAAGTGATTGCTCAGAAATAAAACTATTCAAGGCAGCACACGGCATAGCTGCACAGAATTCCAGACCTCAGCTCCATCTGCCATCCATTGCTCCCTTCAATATCCTTATTAAAAAGGAAGCAAGAGGCAGAAATATGCAAATCCCTGCATTCATAGAAGCCCTGCATACAGGATACGGCTGCGCACGAAAAGATTCTGACACCTGCTACCCACTCACTGGCATAAACAAGGCAATCGGAATCAGAAGAACATGCGAACAGCGGGCAATTACACCGTGGGGCTGTCACCGCAGCCATTTGCTTCAGCTCTAGGGGGAGAGAGAATCATTCACAATAGGTGTCAGTCAGACAGTCCTGAGTTTGTTTCCGTTGGGGTGGAAGGGAGGATGGCTCAATGGGTAGCACCACACGCTCCCCTTCTGCACTAGCCGGGACAGAGAGACAAGGCAAGTCATGGAAAAGGAGAAGAGGCTGATGAAAGTGAAGGAGGAGGACTGAGACCCACTTGTTCCTGTTGCCCTCCTATGGTGAAAAAGTACTACACCATAAAGGGACCGGGCACATTCCTTCCTGCTCCCAGCAGGCGATCAGCTTGTGCCATGAGGACACGGGGTCCTTGTAATTTTTATCCTTGGTGCTGTGACTGCAGACCCATCAATTATAGGTGGCACATGATGCAGCAATGCCTAGAGTAAATGATGCCTAATGCTTCCCATGATAAAACCCCCTTTTCAGTTGCCTATAACTTGGCCAGACTTTAACCATTCAAACTACATTTTCCGTGTTGGGTGTCTGCCTCAGGCTGAATTCTTTTGGAAAGTTTCAGCAAAAATGGTTGGGCAGATCCCAAGAACAAGTTCTGGGGGAAATGAATTAGTTGTTTATCAGGTAAATAGGAAAATAGGGTTCCAATTCCCATAAGTCTCTGGTTATTTAGGTCTCCCACACAGTAAATAAAATTGGCATATTTCAGATGTCACCATCACCTCCAGTCAATATCCGCATTAAAAAGGCAGCAAAAGGCAGAAATATGTCCCATCCTATATGGGTGGGGTTTTTTCCAGGCTAGATTCTGTTCTCAGCATGGTCTGTGCGTAAAGGTTTATTAGATACAGGTACAGGGCAAGATGAAAGTATCTCCAGGCGGTGTTTTTTGTAATGAGTTAATCCTTTGAGTATTCAAGTGTTTCTACAAAGGACAGTGTAATTACCGCCTGCTTCCCAGTGTGGCCCCCACATGATCTATTCATTCATTTAACAGTCACTGGTTTAATTATGCAAAAAGAACAGGAGGACTTGTGGCACCTTAGAGACTAGCCCATTTATTTGAGCATAAGCTTTCGTGAGCTACAGCTCACTTCATTGGATGCATTCCGTGGAAAAGGGTTTAATTATGATAAAGCTCACGGGGATGTTAAAGATGGCTGTATGGGCCTGGTCAGCAGGCACCTTGAGCCACTCGTTTTCTTAAATGGACTTGTTACTTTTCTTTATCGCCTCTTATTCAGCTCTTTCGGTGCTTGAGCAAATTCTCTCCCAGCGCTCTATGCAATCCACTGACATTTCTGTGGATAACAGAAGCAAGAAGGCCAGGCTGAAATGCTAAATGGAAATGTAATGCAGTTCCAAGATCAATGCTAGACGTACAGTATGAGACAATGTTGGAGAGGTTTTTTTCCCCCTAGGGAGTTGGATCAGGGAGTAGCTCAGAGCTAACTCCTGCTTGTTTTACTCATGGTAATTGTCACATTGACTTGAATGGGGCTATATATGTGAGTAAGGAGGGTCAGGTTAGGGTTTACTATCCATAGCAAAAGTAGACAGCAGGGGATGAAGTCTGGTTTCTTATTAATGTGATGTGCCCATAGGCTAAGCCATTAGAATAAATTAGTCAACACATAAATAACCAGCTCTAAAAACATCAGGGATTTTCAAAAGCAGGTAGGTGACTCAGGAGCCTAAGTACCAGTGATTTTCAGTGAGACTTAGGCTCCTAAGTCACTTAGACACTTTTGAAAATTTTCCCTGTTGCCTCTTTCCCGCCTGTGTCTTAATCACATTCCCTCTTCACTCAGGCTGGCATTATCCAAGGGGTCCAGCTCCCATGGAAAGTAATTGGGATTATTACTTATCACAGAGCGCTGGCCAAAGTCCATCAGATTTAAGGCCCCAGAATTGTTTCCATCCAAACCTCCTGTTTTCACTCATCCATAACTTTCGAATTTTTCGATTTCTGGGCTGAAGTTTTCCAGACTTGGTCTCTGTCCCAAGGGAATTTTGGGGGATGCTGGTGGAAGTTAAGCAAAAACAGCCCAAATGTCTTGGAATTAGAGGATAAAGAAGAAAATAGTTTTCATGATATTAAAAAAATGTGTGTTCATCCAGCCCCCCCCCTTTTTTTTGAACAGCCCTAAAGTCAAAATGGCTGGGGATTTTAAGTTCCAATTTGGCAGGGATATAGCCATCCTGCAGGAGCAGTGCAAGGCTTTGTTCTGGAGGGAATTGGGGTTGATTTGCTAGTTACCTGTGATTGAAAATCACCATACAGGGTATGGGCAGTAGATTTCTTTGCTAAGCAATTTAGTGGCAGACCTAAAGAAGGCTGCATTACACTTGTGTGCAGAGCTAACTTATCTGAGCAATACACAGCTTAGTCTCCTGAAGGGCCACTTTCTAACTATTTCAGAGAAACAGAAGTTCTCTTCCTGTTCCCACATTCCCCACCATGATGCTCTTCGCCTACAGGAAGGTGCTTGGAGCCAATAAATGCAAAATTCTCTCCTCCTGTCTTCCAGTGACTTTTATAATTCCTTGCACTATGGGGGGAGTCCTCCTCTCTGGCCCCTGTCCCGGAGCAGCCTGCTGCCTGCACCCCAAACTCATCCCCAGCCCTGCCCCACCCCAGAGCCCACACCCCCAGTCAGAGCTTTCACCCCCCACCGCACCCTCAACCATCTGCCCAAGCCCTGAGCCTCTCCAACACCACAAACCCCTCATCTCCAGCCCCAGCAGAGCCCTCATCCCCCTGCACTCCAACCCTCTGCCCCAGCCCTGAGCCTCTCTAACCCCCCAAGCCCCTCCCAGTCCCAGACAGAGCCCTCACCCCCCACACTCCTACTCTCACCCTGAGTCCCTCCCACACCCAAACCCCTCATTCCCAGCACCAGACAGAGCCCTCACCCCCTACAATCCTACTCTTGTCCTGAGCCCCTCCAATACTCCAAACCCCTCATCTGCAGCCTCACCTCACAGCCCTCACCCCATAGCCCTGCACCCCCTCCCATCCCCAAACTCCCTCCCAGAACCTGCACCCCCTCCCTCCGCACCCCTTCCCACCCCCAAACTCCCTCCCAGAGCCTGCACCCTGCACCCCGATCCCCTGCCCCAGCCTAAGGCCTGCACCCCAGACCTCCTCCCCCACCCAAACTCCCTCCCAGAGCCTTGGGCAGGTGGGGGGTGGAGTTTGGGTGGGGATGGGTTCTGGGCACCACCAAAATTTCTACAAACCTGCCACCCCTGCTAGGGCCCAGGCTGGAGTTCCATTGGCAGGGCAGGCTGGACCTCCCTTTGCCTCCAGGATGGTGGGGGACACTGACTCTCAGAACCTGGAGGTAAAAGAAGGCTGGAAAATGTAGTTCCCCATAGCAGCCATGACAAGGGACAAGCATGGTGGGAAAGAAAAGGACTGTGTAAAAAGCCCCTGGGGATAAAGATGCTGGTCCTCTTTGTAAAGTGTTTTGAGACCGCCAGATTAAAACCTAGACATCTTTTGTTTTATTTACTGCTTTATGTTTCCCTGTTTTCAAATAATTTATGAACACCTTTCCAGGGCCAGATCTAGAAGGAATCAGGCTGGGCCTCTGGGACTCTCCAGAGTTCTGGGCACACACATTCTCTGTTTTTTGGTTGATTCTTGCAATTGTTTCTTTGTACAAATTTTGAAGCTGCTGCCTCTGCCAAGTGTCTGTGACACTGCAGAGACTGGTTGAGTGTTCTGGACAAACCAGGATGAAGCCCAAAGCAGGGGCCATTTTCAGTTTTGTTTACAAATCCCAGAGATTTGTCTTTACTTTTTGTCCTGATCCATCTCAGGGTGGCCTCTGGCAGAGAGCCTGTCTGGCAAGGGTCAGCTTGGCAGCGACTGCACACCACGCATTGGCTCAGAGCAGGCTGGTTTGGAGAGAGCCCCGGGGGTAGGTCAAGTAAGGGGCCATCAGATCTGTACTTCTGCTGGGAACCCCCAGCACCTCCAGGGCATGAGAGGGCTGGGTCTGCCTGCAGGTTGGGGAGGGGGGGTTGTGAATTCAGACACCCCAACTCTCACTTAACTCCCTGCACAAAGGTCTGTTGGCAGGGAGAGGTGAATTTCACCCAGAGAGCGTAGGGCTCCCTAGTAGGCTTGGTGGGGAACTCCACCATGGACCATTGTGTGTAGGACAATGCTGATTCACCAGCTCTGACAGGCAGGGGGACAAGAGAGGGGGAGCCATGCCCCAGAATAGCCCAGTGGCTGATGCATTCCACTGGGTTGTGGCAGACTCAGGATCATATCCCTGCTCTGGAGCAGTGACTTGAACCAGGCTCTCCCACACAGTGCGTGTCCTAACCACTGGGCTGTGGAGTCCATCCCTTAATTATTTATCCCAAGTGGAACAGCTCCAGCAGCAGAGCTGGTGGTCAGGGCACTCACCTGGGATGTGGGGACCAAGGCTCAGGTCCCTGCTCCAAATCAGGCAAGGTGGGGACTTAAATCTCAGACTCGCACATGCCAGATGAGTGCCCTGGCCACTGAGCTACTGGCTGCTCTGGGATGGGCACTCCCTGGTTTTTCCTGAGAAATCTGGAAGGTCTCAGTTTTGTTCTGCATTGGAATAGAAACAAATGTTGAAACTTTGACATTTCCCCCAAAATATAAATCTTGTTTTCTGGCCCCCCTCCTGTCTACCTGCCATGGCAATGCAGAACTGGCGATCAGACCTGTTCACCAGCTGAAAAGCAGGCTAAGAAAGTGAAGTCTTATTATCTAGAGCCTCTGGACTGGGACTCTGGAAAGCTCAGCTATTCCTCCTCCTGCCACTGGCTTTCTGGACAAGTCCCTTTGTGCCTCTGTGCCTCAGTTTCCCCATTTGTAAACTGGGGCTAAAGATGCTGGTCCTCTTCGTAAAGTGCTGTGAGACCACCAGATTAAAACCTAGACATCTTTTGTTTTATTTACTGCTTTCCATTGCCCTGTTTTCAAATAATTTATGAACACCTGTTTCTCCTATGCTTGCTTGTAGCGAATCACTGTAGCGGATGAATAATGGGCCCCTTGGAAAGGCTACATTGGAAGCCAACAAATTTGCATTCTGTACCTTTCCTCCTCAGCGGATCCTAGGGAGGGTCCATGGGTAATTAGTTCCAGACGGCTTTTTCAGTAAACAGAAGAGAGCGTCTGAGTTTGTGCAAATCACGCAAATACAAAAGAATGATGTTGGCAGTGATTTCAGTGCCCAAAGCTTTAGCTAGAGAGAATGAGACTGTGCACAGCTGGAGTCTATTCAGGAATCCCCAGCCCACATTCAGGTCCCCCCCCAAAACCAACGCCCTGATCCCTTTGTAATAGTCTCTTTATTTGGATTTCCTTACAGCTGGGGCAAAAGGAGATTGAAACAGCAGGGGGAGCTCTCGCCACACCAGCCAAGGAGGAGAGGTGGGGGAGTTGGTGGGGAACACTGCGTAGCTATGGTTTCCTCAGAGGATGGAAAGCTGTTCCCTCCCACTTGCTGCCATTCCCCCCCCCCCCCCCGGGCTCATAAAACCATGCCAGAGACCTTGGGGGTTGGATTCATTTGACTGGGCTGTGGACATCCCGATGGCTCAGGTGGCGCATGCAACCTCAGCCTCCATGTAGAGCAACCCCTTTGCATGAGGATAAGTGGTTTGTATCTGTCACTGTGCTGTCTTGCTCTTGGTTTAGCCACCCTGGGTTGAGACACTCTGCCTGATGCTCAGCTGCCTGGTGGCTGGGTGTGTACCTGGGTGTGCAGTTGCGAATCCCTGACCCGGTACTCCAAATAACACCTCACATGCTGGGGGAGCTCAGTCTGAACTGGACTCCAGCCTTTCTGCTTCTGGCCCACCTCCAGCCACGTGGGAAGTTCCTGGCTAGCCCACACTGAGCTCCTGTTACCACCTGAACGGCGTTGTGGTGAGCTGACCTACAGCGGAGACCTGTCCAGGCAGCCAAGGCCGGGGCCCGTTTAGTTGCTTCTCTAGAAGGTGCTTATTCATGGCCTGGCAGGTAAATGAGGAGGTTCGTTTAAAACACAGAAGAAAGTACACCTGCAATAACGTTGCCTCTGCCAAGTGGCTGAGGTGAGAAGCTATATTAACAGCTGCTGTCCCCTCCCTCTCAGGCTGGAGAGGAGAGCGGGCTCTGGCTGACACTTCTGCACATTTGAAGCCATGGGGACACTGGCTCAATTAATGGCTGTGTCCTCTGGGGTTTTTGTCTCCTGACAGAAACGTTTCCCTCTCCATGTAATCCAGGTTACTCAGCGGATTTGGGCGAGCGTTCCCAATGACGCAGTTAAATCATAAACCCCTCTTCTCTTCCGTGAGACACTGTGTTCAAGCTTTGCAACAGGAGTTGCATCTGCTATCTACTCTAGAAATGAATGTTACTGATTATTGCCGCAGAGCTAGGCTTTGTGACAGTCGTATGGCACCCAAAAGTAGGGGATCTTCCTGTCATAAGAGTAATTCAGTGGTATGGGGTTCTCAGCTGGATGACGCTCATGACAGAGGAGCAGCCAGGCCAAATTGGTGTGGGCGGCGTTGCAGCCCCATGCGTGAGTGCTGTTGTATCCTGGCGCTATTGTAAGGTGGGGGCTGGGTCTTGAAGCAAAGATGCTAAGGTGGGGCATGTCGAGCTTTTCAGAATCCACCCTTGTAATAGTACAATTAGCTGCATGTTAGTTAATAATCCCGACTTCTTCTACAGCATTTCTCATCGGTAGATCTCATAGCACTTCGCAGGCTGTCATGTATTTATCCCCACAACACCCCTGTGGGTGCACCTGCACTGCCTCTGGGAGTGAGCCTCCCAGCCCGGGTACACAAGGCACGTTACAAACGGCTGTATAGACGTGGCTTGGGCTCTTGAGCCTGAGGGAGATGCCTGAGAGCCTGAGCTCCAGCGACTACACAGCTCTCTTTAGCAGGCTAGGATGAGCCCCACCTACACAAGTCTGTGGACCCAGGCTGGGAGCCTCACTCCCAGGTGCGGTGTAGACATTCCCACAGGGCCAGGGCAGTGCTGTTAATTCCATTGTGCCTCAGTTCCCCTTCTGTACAGCGAGACTGAGTGTCTTGCTCAAGGTCAGACAGGAAATCTGTGGCAAAGCAGGAAATTGAATCTGGGTCTTCTCAGTTCTAAGCTGACACCCTAACAACTGGGCCCTCCTTCCTCTCCAAAGCTCTTGGGAACAATCAGAGGAGCTAAGCTCAGGACCCCAGTTAGGGGGGCACAGCTGGCTTTATGCCATCCTTGCCATCCCCCAGTCCTAGGGGACGTTGGAGGCCATTTCAGCCCCCAGTACAAGTGAGAGCCACCTTGGGGCTCAAGGTGCTCTAAAATGGTGGGTGAGCCTTGTGCTGTTCACCCTGTATATGGCATTTCACTAAGAGTTTATCTGGCCAAAGATCCCTTCCTTTTCACCTCAGCAAGTAATGGCAGGCACTTCCAGGGAGCACTGGTAACTACAGGGGCTCAGGAAGGCCATCTGTTCATTCCCAGTGAGGAGCAGCTGAAGCAACGGCAGGGAACAAGGTAATCATCCCTAAACCTCCCTGCTGTGAGGTAACCGCAGCTTCTCATCTGCCAGAGCAGAGGAGGGGATGGAAGAGCCAGACCCTTTGGAAAGAAGAATTGTATGCCAGCTGGAAGGTGGCTGTTAGCCCAGTGGAATCCAGATATAGCAAAATGAAACATCATTGATTTTGCAACCTTTATTCACATTGTGGACATTCACTCATTTTAATTTGGGGAATCTGAGGTACAGGAAAGGGGCAGTAACTTGCCCAAGGTCTTGCAACAAGTCAGTGGCAGGGCTGAGGTTAGAACTCTATCCATTGGTCCGCACTGCCTCCTAGTCCTGGCTCCTGGACTCGAGAGACCATTGGTCTGTTGCGACATTCCTGCACAGGCTTGTCTGACATGTGAACTGTTCACAAACATGTGAATGTGTACAAAAGCCTAGGTGTGGGTTCTCCCAAATCTACGGCCCCAATGAGCAGGACTGAACAAGCCCTCAGGCATTAGGCTTGAGTGAGCCTGGATCCTCATTATATACAACACTCGCCCCCTTCCTCCTGCACAGACTCTTGGAAATGCCAGCATTGACAGGGTTAAATTCAAGTTCTTTCTTTCAGGGCTTACAAAATTATGGAGCCCTCAACTTCTCCATGGGTCAGAGTGAGATACAATAGGAATGGGATACATTCAACCTTGACAATATTGTGGGAATCTGTTTTAGGGACACGCACTCTGGAGAGCAAATTCACAACACCCAGCAAGGAGAAAAGTCTGATAGGCTTCTGATATTTTTGGTGATTCATTTCTCCTCCCGTTTGAGTGACCCAGAGTTCACACCGAGCGGGGAGCCTGCGATTTGAGGGGGTTAGCCATTTCGTGATGTTCCTCTCCCTTCCATGTTCTGGTTGAGCAGTGTTTGAACATTGCAGATCTTCTGGCTGTAATTTGATTTGAGCCTGGAAAGTCTGAATGGCCTGGAAATTAGAAGCGACTCAGAAAGGAGCTCAGTGACTCACTGCAGCTAGGATACTAGGGAAAAGGCGAAAGTTGTTGAGTTCACTTATGTTCCTCTCTCTCGTACGCGTGCACTCCAGCTGCCCATGGGACGAGGTCTTCTTCTCCCTGTCCAATGCTACCACAGCAATAGTATATGGACTCAGGTCTGTTACCCTTACTCCGCTTGAGTAGCACTTAGGCTATATCTATGGAGGGCTGGTCTACGCTACAGATGTAGGTCAGCTGAGCTACATTGCTCAGGACTGTGAAAAATTTCACGCTCTGTGCCATGTAATTAAACCGACCCAGACCTAAGCCCTGGGATAGACACCACTAAGTCGACAGAAGAATTCTTCCGTTGATCTAGCTCCCTCCTTTCGTGGAGGTTGATTACCCACAGAGAGGAGAGAACTCCTCCCCCCACTGCTGTACGTGTCTACACTGAAGCACTACAGCATAGATCGGACCCTTTGTTTTCAGGTTTTGTTATTTAATTTTTCCTGAGAATTTTTCGGTGTTTATTACCAGAACAACAAAAACAGATGAAAATCAGGGCAAAAAACTATTAATAATTTTTCTGGGTAAATACCGGGGTTTATTTTGGTGGACGGAAGGATAGTGGGGAAAAGTATTCAGTAGATTAATGCTTTGAGTTCCGTTCATCAGTATGGTTTGCTGCAGAAGTAAAACAGAACTCAAAACACAATGCTGCTTCTGAGTTTAAGAGAACAATATATCTCTAATCTCCAAATAAAATTTTTCATTTGAATAAACAGTTTAGTGTTGTAAACTTAGAACTATTAGCCTATAAATATTTACATTTAATAATTGGGCTACACTATTTGCGGCTCATACACTCAACTTCATCCTTTTTTCCTGTTTTTGTTGTTTTAAAACTTTCGAATACTTCCTTGTGCTCTGAAATGGATCTGATACAGATCTTTGTTTTCTTTCCATTTTAGTATGTCAGATCTTTAACCCGTTATCTGCTAACCACTTGAAATGTGTATGTGGTGGGAGTGAGATGCGCCTGCACTTCAGAGCTTGCGTGTGTGCCTGTTAGTTTATTGTGTGTATCTTCTAGACTAATACATAGCCTTACTTCACCAGGGAGCTTTGCATATACACACAGATTAATGTATTATCATAATAGATATAGATTATGCAAAATATTGTATTTTCCTAATAAAACAAGTTATTTTTTATATTTTTGAATTAGGGCTGTCGATTAATTGCAGTTAACTCAAGCAATTAACGCAAAAAATTTAATTGTGATTAATGGCACTGTTAAGGAACAGAATACCAATTGTAATATATTAAATATTTTTGGATGTTTTTCTACATTTTCAAATATATTGATTTCAATTACAACACAAAATATAAAGTGTACACTACTCTCTTTATATTATTATTTTTTATTGTAAATATTTGCACTGTAAAAAATGATAAATAAAATAAATAGTATTTTTCAATTCACCTCAGACAAGTACTGTAGTGCAATCTCTTTATCATGAAAGTGCAACTTACAAATATAGTTTTTTTTTGTTACATAACTTCACTCAAAAACAAAACAATGTAAAACTTTAGAGCCTACAAGTCCACTAAGTCCTACTTCTTGTTCAGCCAGTCACTAAGACAAACAAGTTTGATTACATTTACGGAGATAATGCTGCCTGCTTCTTATTTACAATGTTACCAGAAAGTGAGAACAGATGTTCACATGGCACTTTTGCCGGCATTGCAAGGTATTTACATGCCAGATATGCTAAACATTCATATGCTCCTTCGTGCTTTGGTCGCTGTTCCAGAGGACATGCTTCCATGCTGATGATGCTCATTAAAAAAAAATGTTTTTTAAATTTGTGACTGAACTCCTTGGGGGAAAATTGTATGTCTCCTGCTCTGTTTTACCCGCATTCTGCCATATATTTCATGTTATAGCCGTTTCAGATGATGACCCAGCACATGTTGTTCGTTTTAAGAACACTTTCACAGCAGATTTGACAAAACGCAAAGACGGTACCAATGTGAGATTTCTAAAGATAGATACAGCACTTGACCCAGGGCTTAAGAATCTGAAGTGCCTTCCAAAATCTGAGAGGGATGAGGTGTGGAGAATGCTTTCAGAAGTCTTAAAAGGGCAACACTCCAATGCAGAAACTACAGAACCCGAACCACCAAAAAAGAAAATCAACCTTCTGCTAGTGGCATCTGACTCAGATGAAGAAAATCAACATGCATCATTCTGCACTGCTTTGGATCATTATCCAGCAGAACCCATCATCAGCATGGACGCATGTCCTCTGGAATGGTGGCTGAAGCACAAAGGGACATATGAATCTTTAGCGCATCTGGCATGTAAATATCTTGCAACGCCGACTACTACAGTGCCATGCGAATACCTGTTGTCACTTTCAGGTGGCATTGTAAACAAGAAGCAGGCAGCATTATCTCCTGCAAATGTAAACAAACTTGTTTGTCTGAGTGATTGGCTGAACAAGAAATAGGACTGACTGGACTTGTACATTCTAAAGTTTTACATTGTTTTATTTTTTAATGCAGTTATTTTTTGTACATACTGCAATTCTACATTTGTAAGTTCAACTTCCATGAGAAAGAGATTGCACTACAGTACTTGTACTAGGTGAATTGAAAAATACTATTTCTTTTTTCACAGTGCAAATATTTGTGATAAAAAATAATTATAAAGTGAGCGCTGTACACTTTGTATTCTGTGTTGTAATTGAAATCAATATATTTGAAAATGTACTTAACATCCAAAAATATTTAAATAAATGGGATTGTTATTGTTTAACAGCGCAATTAATCGCAAAATTAATCACAATTAATTTTTTTAATCGCTTGACAGCCCTAATTTGAATGATACTAAAGTAGGATGAAAATCAGATAAAAATGAATAATACTTTTTTAAAACCCAGGACTTTGTTGGTAAAAATCAGTTTAAACTGAAAGCGAAGGGGCTTAAGCATACATAACATAAGGAAGACCATGGGCTCCGTGTACACCCAGTGCACACTGACAGAAGGAGCTTTTTGGAGGGTGTAGGAACACCAGCTCCCGGAAAGACATTGTCTATGCTGACAGAAGCACTGCTCCGTCAACACAGCTGTGTCTACACTGCGGGGTTTGTCGGCATAGCTGTGTCTGTTGGGGTGTGGTTTATACACACCCGTGTCCAATGTTGCTATGCTGGTGTACGTTTTAAGTGTAGTCCTAGCCTGTCATAAGCAGCCCCATCAAAGTAAGTGCTTCCCAATATGAGTGTTACGGAACTGGCCTTGCAGCTGATAGAGGTTGTGTGGGACAGTCTGCTGGGATACAAAACTGCTACCTGGAGTGTGGAGACTGAGGGGAGACCACTTCCTGCATCCGGGGATTGGTGAAGAGGTGAAGGGGGTGATGGGGAATGGGCAGAGGAATCATCGAGGCAACAAAGGAAATGGAGGAGCTGTGGGGAGAGGGGTGAACCACGAAGGGAGGAGAAGGACAACAAATGGGGCCAGTGAGAGAGTAACCCTATGGGGAGGGATTCAAAGGTTAATGAAAGAATTACACTGATGATGGTGCAGAGACCCCTGTCAAGGAGCAGGCTGGCGAAGGCAGCCATGGGGGAGAATCGTTCAGCTCCTCTAAAGGGATATTGTAGAAAAAGGATTGCACAGATAAATAACTTGGTCTGAAGAAAACCTTCAATGCATTGTGAAAATGTTATTTGAACTGCTCCCTGAAACCGCAGCTCTGTCTGCTCTTCTTGGCATCACAGTGAGGAGCAGAGAGGTGACTGGCCTGATCGTGTTCAGGTGTGTGCCAGCCCAGAATATTGATTTACAGGAGATCAGATGCAGAACGTGGCTAATCACACATGCAAATACTTCTGATTAGCCACAGGAGGATGCCCTTACTTGAATTGCTTGTGGAATTGCAGTCATTTTGCATGCAAATTAGGCACACAACTGGGTCTGTGTTTTTTGTGTATAAAACTGCATCCCTAAATTGTTTCAAAATCAGGCCCGCAATGTGTGGTTTGGAGTTTAAGACCTTCTGCAGAGTGCTGGGAGATGGTGGTCTCGGGATAATGGGGTCAACAGGCAATATTCTAGCCCAGATAATCATGTCCAGGGACAGTGGGAACACCCCTACAAACCCGTCTTCGCACACACAAACAGGCATTTAGTGTTACATAACTTTGACAAGCCATCGCATATCTGTTTACTCATTCACTGTGTTCCATTGCAAATGTTTGGAGGCGTGGGAAGGGGCATGAGAAGTGTGTGACACCATTTGAAATATTGCTCTTCTGATCTTGGCCCGTGTTTTGCCTCCCGGATCATATTACTGTTCATGAAAGAATTGCAAAGGGAAAGACTGCTCGGTATTATCTGAGTTTATTGTGTAGACAGCAATAGAATGCTTGGGCACTGGACATCTCTTCCACAGAAAGAGAGTCAATTCTACCTCCTAGGAGTAAGTCAGTAAATAATAGATTCTGTTTTAGCCACAGTCAGTCATTTGAAATGCTCATTTTCCTTCCTCCTGAGCCCCATCAGTGGTGACAACGCTTCTACAGTGGACTGTAGCCAGAGAGCTCCTCACCAAGGAGCAGGGAGTGCAGCCTGTACCAGAAAGGGACCCCCTCCATTAGGGGGTCCAGGCAACACCCCTCATCCAGTTCAAAAATCATGACCACCAGAAGCAAGACTGAGCCCATGGTCTTCCTTATGTTGTGACGCCTCTGCTTCGCCTTCTCCTTGTCTCCTTTCCTTTCACTCCAGAGGGCTGGTGCTTGTGGCAAGCCTGGATTGTCTGCCACCCGAGGATTTCCCATCCCTGGTGTATGGCCGTCACTGGGGGGGGTGGCACAGTCCAGTGGGGGATGGGAGGTGGTTGTTTGAGCTGGGATGCACAGAGCGGGTCTGGAAAGTAACAAATTTTCCCATTACTTCTCCCTTACTGGTGTGAGGGCTAAGCAGGTGAATAGCCAGGGTCAGTGTATCCCTCAGAGGCCAAGGGAAAGCCCCCGAGGACCTTAGTACATAAATCCAAATGTTGCGTTCTGTTTTCCCCTGCTGTGGCAGCAGAGTATGTAGTGCAGGGGTGGGCAAACTTTTTGGCCCAAGGGCCACATGGGGGTTGCAAAACTGTATGGAGGGCCTGGTAGGGAAGGCTGTGTCTCCCCAAACAGCCTGGCCCCCTCCCCCTATCCGCCCCTCCCACTTCCCGCCCCCTGACTGCCTCCCTCAGAACCCCCAACCCATCCAACCCCCCCCCGCTCCTTGTCGCCTGACCGCCCCCTCCCAAGACCCCCCCAACCCTAAACGCCCCTCCCAGGACCCCAACCCCTCGGTCCCCTGACTGCCCCGACCCCTATCCACACCTCTACCCCCTGACAGGCCCCCCGGGACTCCCACGCCTATCCAACCGCTCCCTGTCCCCTGACCCCCCCCCACGAACCTCCACCCCATCCAACTGCCCCCTGACTGCCCCCCAGGACTCCCTGCCCCTTATCCAACCCCCCCCCCCCCCACTGGCCCAGCCCCCTTACCATGCCGCTTAGAGCAGCATGTGTGGCAGCCGCACTGCCTGGCCAGAGCCAGCCCTGCCACCGCGCTGCCCTGCAGGAGTGCGCAGCCCCGCCGCCCAGAGCACTGCCATGGCGTGGCTGTGGGGGAGGGGGGACAGCAGGGGCGGGGCTGGGGGCGAGCCTCCCCGGCCAGGAGCTCAGGCGCCGGGCAGGATGGTCCCGCGGGCCAGGCGTGGCCCACGGGCCGTAGTTTGCCCACCTCTGATGTAGTGTATGCATGTTGTGTTTGCAGGGTATGAGTTGTGTCTGTGGTAAGTGACTGTTATGTGTGTTTTCCTCTCTTCCTTTTTGTGTTTGGTTAGCCCACTGATCCCTCTTGCTAATGGTTGTAAGCTCCTTGGCACAGGGACTTGTCTGGTTTTTTATCCCTAAAGCACCTTGCAAACTGGCAAATGATGAAACGTAATAACAGTGAATAACCTAATGATGACACCCCAGTAACTTGGGTATGTCCTCAGTGGATACTTACAAATTTCTTCTTCTAAAACAGTGTTTGAATCACACTGCCTCCTTCTCCAGATCTTTCCTCCTACCCTTGCGTTGGCATTCTGATTGTCTTTCTCGAGATATAATTTCTCATGCTGGGGCTTCCTCACGGTAACAGCCACTCTTCCTTGGGAGGGAGGTCAGGGTAATTCTGCTGCCTCCCACCTCTTGGGAGATATGCCTCTGACTAATAGGCCAGTTGTAAAAGCCACCAAACTGCTATTGTGAGGTCATCAAGATGTAGTTTTGCAGTGAGTAATCAGTGACTTCAAGACTTGCCCCTGAGTGTGACTCTGAGACTTGGTCCCTGGATATGAAGAGCTGAAGTGGCCTTAAAGTCTGTAGAGGGGATACTTGTACTGGGAATAAATTTCATTCTGCAGATTCGAATTAAGTTTGAGGCCATCCCTAAACCACTTCTGAGATACACAACCCCATTGCACTGTCCCCGCAGCAAGAAGTATCAGCAAAGAAAACTCTGCTTGTGGATTCAGTGATAATATTCCCCTTTCTCAGAGTATTGCTAGGCAGCAGCCTCTCTAGAGCTAAAGTGGCAAACTGAGGGGCAGCCAAGAATGCTGGCATAACTCCATTAACTTCAGAGGAGCAATGCTTGCAGAGAACTGGGTCTTGAGTTTCCAGAATTAGGCCAATTATGCACCAAGTCCCTAAAATCCAAGACCAAAACTTTCCCAAGCCTCAAAACTGACAGGTTGGGTCTGGGTCCAAGGTAGAATTTTTCTGCTTGATTTGAAGTGAAATGTACAAGGAGTTCCTGAGTTATGGCGTCCTAAAAATAGCAGTATTCAGAATGGAAAAGGTCTCTTAATTTTTGTCACTTTATAGCAAAATGAGAGAGAAAGAGAGAGAGAGAAACTTAGCTAACTAGCCTCCCTGAGCTGAGATCCGATGTCCACCACCATAGTTTATCTGATTTAATGTCAAAACCAGAATTATTAACTTTGTATTAGGAATCTTGCTAATGCAACATGGGGAAAGAATGCTTTCTATATATGCTATCATCTGCACCACTACTCTCCTCCCAACCCTGCTCCATGTGGCTCTCCTGAGTCCTGCTGGAGAAGGTCCAGTCGACAAATGGGGTGTTTCTCTTCCTGACATTCATATGAACAGCTCGATTGGGGATTCCTTCTACAATCTGCAGGATAAAGATCCTTTCTAGTGAAATTCAGGGACTTTAAAAAAAAATAAGGAAATTCTCCAACAAAACTTTAAGGTGAAGTTAAAGTTGCAGCAACACATCAGTGTTGGGTGCTTTGTATCCCTGCAAGGCACAGTCTCAGAGCCTTAGTGTTGTCTATACACAAACTGGAACCAAAATAATTAAATCAGTTTTCATTCATGCCAGCGTCAGTTATTTTGGTGTAAGCCTATACGTGGCGACGCGTGTTTCAGATTAAGAGTGGCCACACACAGACTTCCATTGAAACACTCATAGGTGTGAATTAAAAGCAGTTTAATTACTTTGGTTCCAGTTTGTGTGTAGATAGCCCCAGAAATAGAAACTCAGGAAATCCAGGAGTAAGGTGGTATTTCTCAAACAATGCACTCATATGCACTCAGATCATGACAACCTTACCTCTGCCCCTGGAGAGACGACAGGAAACTGGGATGCCAGATGCATTGCTTTCTTTGTTACAGAGACCTTTGCATTCCTGCCTTGGCTTTAATTGTATAGGCAGAATTATACCATTTTGGGCAGACAGATAGCCAGAACAGTGGTTATTTATTAGAAACTAATTGAACTTCTTGTGCACATATGCTGCCCCGCACTCCTGGTACTCGCCCTTTCTCATCCACATATGCCGGAAGGACTTAAGCGAGGCTGCCATGGAGCCTCCAGCCCAGACTGCCATACTCCTCTTTGGGGCAGCCAGAATTTTAATCTGGTAGCCTTTGCCATATAATAAGGCATCCAGCTCTGAGCACATCCTCTCAGGGAAACCAGGAAACATTGATGAGCCCCCTGATAACACAGTGTTACCGATAATGTCCCCCTTGCACTCGTCCGGCACCTTCTGGAGGCTTTGGAAAGCTAAAAGGTGAATGCCTGGAGAATTTTGGTCTAGCAGTTTTGGCTGGAAGAGTGGCTCTGGGCAGCAGAACCGCTCCTTATCCAGAGTTATCCAGTGCCCATCAGGGGTCTTAAAACACACTGGGAACTGGTGAGCTTTGTCTTGGAGGTCTCCTTCATAGTCCATGGACACGTAGCAGCACTGCTTCTTCAGCTGGGTCACCGTCGTCTTCTGCAAGGCATATAGCAGCTGTGGGTCATTGGAGCTCTTCAGCAGCAGGGTATGCATGTGCTTGGAAAGGAAAAACCCAGCCACGTCCAGGCGATACGTGGCTTCCCTCCAGATCTGCCCAGCGCAGATGGAAGTGACATGGGACACCCCAGCCCCAGCCTCCACAGCCAGGCCAGTGACCCTGCCACAGGAGCAGAGGGAGAGGAGGCCTGTGTTAGCCACGTGCAAGGCTGGAACAGCGAAGGCCTCAAAGAACACCTCGGCCACCTTCTCCCGATTGGTTGTGGGGCAGGAGGGAGAGTCGGTCATGAGCAGCGGGCGCTCCTCAGGGGACAGTCTCAGCCCGCAGAAGAAAAGGTGGCTCCACAGATTTTCCATGGCTTCCCAGTCAGTGATGATGCCATGCCTGAGCGGGTGGGTTTTGGATGCCCTGGCACCCCCTGTCCCACAGCCAGCAGCAGTGAGATGGCATGGGATTTCCCGCATCACAGCTGGGCAGGTGGGAGGCATGGACGTGGTCTTCAGCACAGACTTTGGCTTGTCCTCTCCGGCAAAGCCGGCTCGAGTGAAGCAACTACCATTGTCGATGACAACCGCAACCTTTCCCATAGCGTTATCTGCACCACCAAACTGTCTGAGCTTTATCCACCTCTGACGTCAGGATGGGGAAGACGCACAGTCAGGGATTAGAGGGAAGAAGGGAATTGGAAAGCTTGCCTCATCCTGCAACAGAGCAAACGGATGATCTATAATGCAGTGTCTAGTCACATTACCAGTTAAATACAAACCCATTGTGAATGCGGGATTACAGCTGAGAAACGCAATGATCAAGAGTCAGGACATGCCCACAAGCCGGGGGTTCCTCAGCAGCAGTGACTTGGATGTGCCGTGAAGTTGCCCCCTTCTGGAGTTGGTCTGGTTGGACACTTTTGGCCATCTCATCATGCCTTGTCACGTAAACACAATCATGCTGGTACGTCTGCTCAGCAACTCGTTGCATTGAAACAGGCTCCCGTCACAACAGGACAGTGCTCCAAGAGCCCAAAGGAATGATCCGGAAGAATGGCAATCCAGACTGCTGCTTTGGTGCTCCTAGGCTGAGATTTTTCAAAACTGCCTAGGGGATTTGGATGCCCTACCACATTAACTTTAAATCTTGACTCTAGTGCACTATCTACGGCATGGGCCTGGTTTTCCTACCCCAGACAGGTTGTAGGGCATTTCTGTCTTAGCAGGGCCGCATGTACGTGGCAGCTCCCAGTGTGTGTGTCAATGTGGCTTGATAACCATCTTGCCTTGTGCGGGTACCAAGCAGAATGTGCACCATGCGTGTAGCCATGAGTACGCAGAGCGAGCACGAGGCCAGAGATGCACTGATGCTTGCCCAGGGCTAGATAATCAGGTGCTACAGCCCTCTGAAAGTTATGCCAATGTATTTGCCTAAGAATACATCACAACTCAGAGGTTCTGTGCTATGAACAGAGGGTCTGAGCGATGCTATGTATCACTTCACCCTAAAGACTTAAACAGTGCTTAGACCTTGTGCTGATTCTCCCTGAAACCTGCATTTCCCCCCTCATCAACTGATACCTGCATGCATATTGGTAAGGGCGATCTTTAATAGGTGCTAAAAATGACATCCCGTGTGTGCTCAGTGTGGCATTTTCAACTGTTCTTTCCAAATCAAAACTGTGCAAACCTGGCAAACTCACACGTTCCTCAGTGGAGGCTGTGGATCCGTTAGAGGAAGCAGTGTTCAGGCCTTTATCACTTGTCTTAGCCTATCAAATGGTCACAAAGCCTTCCCACCCCTTACCCCCTTACACGTACCTCAGAAAGGAATGAATGGATTTTATTCAAATTAAAAAACAAAGCCCCCAGTTTTGGGCTATGGTGTGAAATTTCGCTCCCAAAGGAAATGTCTAATGAAAATTGTGAGCAGCTGAAAATTGGGGTTTGGAGTGGAATGATGTTCTCCACCTTATGGTGCAACCCTCTGAGAAATGAAAGTATAACACCCTCCCTGTCCTAGGGCTGTCCATGGCACACACTGAGCTGAGGTCACTTGCTGTTGTTGGGCAACTCTCCTAAAAATGTCTGTCCCCCCACATTGGGCCACGTTAAATAGTGCAGGACTACCCAGGATATGGGCACAGCAAAGGCCATTCTGGCGATGAAGGGAGTAGAGCTGGTTGGAAAAATTGCAACAACATGTTTTTTGTCAGATTTTGCAGATTGGTAAGATCAAAGCATTTTGAGGAAACCGTTCGATTTTGATGAAATTCCTCTGGAAACCTGGCAGGATCCATCAGAAACTTGCCTACTGTCCTGTCAGCTCACCCGCCCAGCTTCTCAGCAGCCCACCAGGCAGGTGGCAGGGGTCCAAAGCCTGGAAGCCATAGGCTCCCAGGGTCCATGGCTCTGGGACAGCCATGCAGACAGACTACCTTGGTGTCAGGGATCCAGGGTCCTGGGCAGCACCAGGTGCACCGTTTGGGGTTACCTTATCTAACACGATCATATAGTTAAACCCAATGTTCTTCAGTCTCCTCCATGCCGTCCCCTTCTCACTTGTTTCTCCTGTTCTCTTTCCCCACCCTTCACTGCCCCCAGCTGAATGGGTTGATAGCAGCAGTGGCCTCAACGTGGCATTGCGGAGCGCTCCCCTGGGCAGCTTGACACTTGGCAAAGAAATGTTCATGAGTTGTTAAATTCCAACCCAAATGTGCTCAGCCATGTTGACTGGCCCTAGGATCTTCCTGGAGTTCAGATTCCCCAGCTATAAAACCCTGCAGCTCAATTTTGTCACAGGGCGAGGGTGGCCATTGGGTGTGTTCTAGGGCTCTGAATGGGCCTTTATGTTGCATTTAGGGCCCCCGTCCCTAAAAGAGCATCATTTCTCTGGGGGAGATGTGTTGGAAGTGCTCCCTGATTGCAGCCCCACACAAACCCAGATTCTGATACCCTCCCTGCTGGGATGGAGTCATGTATGGTATGACACCCTCACCTGATGATGTCCATCTCCCCTCCCCTCTGACCGCTGGATCCTCTTGGAGCTGGCCTAGGACAGACATTAGGGCTCCCGGGTGCGGCCTGGAACTGCTGGTGAGGAAGGAAGGGTTCCAGTGGGGGGACGCTGTCCTGGGAGTTCTGGAATCTTCCCCTACCCCATGTAGCTTCTGTTCCTAGAAAGGGATTGTTAGCTCCCATGACCTCATAGACCTGTGTGTGCACGTGTGTGTATGTGTGTGTGCTGGAACTGCCGATGCCAGGAGAATGCATTGTAATACCAAAGCCCTGGGCATCAGACCCGTGCCACACTTTCCACAGGTAGGGATGACACGGCTGAGACCCTGGCAAGGTCCCAGCCCACTGTCTTAATTCTGTCATGTTGGTATGTGCTGCTAAACAGCCGTTGTGTTCCATCCAAAGGAAGGGGTGAAGTGATTCCTACACTGACAGCTTGTAAGACTCTGTAAGATCCTTCGGGATTTACATTATTTATTGACAGGAAGCATTTCATGCGCACACACTGAAATGCAGCCACCTCTGAAGTGGAATGTAGGAGCTGTTTAACAATGTATAGCAACTACACAACAGTTGAGGACGGACATGAAACTACAAGGGGAATTGGAGGGAAGCAAGATTTGCCCAACAAACTGTTTCACACCCCTACTCTTGCCTCCCTGGCTTGTTTCTATTTTGCTATGTTCTAGGTTTCTTGCTAAGGACCACCCGCAGCTCATTCCCAGTAGGATAAAGCCATGGGCTGAACGGTATTGATGGTATCCATTTAGAATACTATTCAGAGTCTATCACCTAGAGTTGGGGAAATGGAGAGGGCAGATGGGGCCAAATCTGGTGCTCTTTTCTCTGTCTTCATCTGAGCTTTGTCTGCACATTAATTTGGAGACAAATCCTGCAAAGTGCTGCACACCCTCAGCTCCCGTTGACGTCAGTAGGAGTTGGTGCTTAGCACCACTGCAGCAGAGCACAGTAGCTGGCAGAGTCATGCCCCGAGTAAAGCGTGCAGGACTCAGCCCATGGAGAGTTATCTGCACAGAGCAAACACTTCTGGAGGAACAAAACAGAAGCCAAAATAGGGAACGACCAGGTTAAAGAATATTTAGATGCTAGATGTATTCAAATTCAAATTTGGTGCTTAAGATGAAATAATCTCAGAATAGTGAATAATTATCTTTGAGAACTCCTGGAGGAAGGCTGAGGTCTCAGAAGACTGAAGAGGAGCAAACACAGTACATATCTTTAAAAAGGGAACAAGGAGGACCTTAGGGAATTATAGGCCAGTCAGACTAATTTTGATACCTGGGAAAAATTGGAACAAATTATTAAACAATCCGTTTGTAAGCATTTGAGGATAATAAGGTTATAAGGAATAGCCAACATGGATTTGTCAAGAACAAATCATGCCAAGAAACCTAATTTCATTCTTTGGCAGGGTTACTGACCTAGTGGATGGATAGAGGAAAAGCAGTAGATGTGATATATCTTGATTTTAGTCAGGCTTTTGACACGGTCCCACATGACACTCTCATAAGCAAACTAGGGAAATGTGGTGTAGATGAAATTACTATGAGGAGTTGAATGATTGCACTCAAAGAGTAGGTTTCAGAGTAGCAGCCGTGTTAGTCTGTATTCGCAAAAAGAAAAGGAGGACTTGTGGCACCTTAGAGACTAACAAATTTATTTGAGCATAAGCTTTCGTGAGCTACAGCTCACTTCGTCGGCTGCAAGAGTAGTTATCAATGGTTTGCTGTCAAACTGGGCGGGTGTATCTAGTGGGGTTCCACATGGGTCAGTCTGGAGTCCGATACTAGTCAATATTTTCAGTGTTAATTACTTGGATAATGGAGTGGAGAGTGTGCTTATAAAGTTTGTGGAGGACACCAAGCTAGAAGGGCTTGCAAGCACTTGGAGGACAGAATTAGAATTCATGAGGAGCCAAAAAAATTAGAGAATTGATCTGAATTCAATAGGATGAAATTCACTAAAGAGAAGTGCAAAGTACTACACTTAGGAATAAAATAATCAAGGGCACAACTACAAAATGGGGAATAACTGGCTAGGTGGTAGTACTGGTGACAAGGATCTGGGGCCTGCGCCTCTCACCCTGGTGGAGTACCGGAGTCGACGGGAGAGCACTCAGCAGTCAATTTATCACATCTAGACTAGATAAATCGACCGCCGCTGGATTGATCGCTGCCCGTCGATCCAGCGGGTAATGTAGACAAGCCGCTAGTCACATATAATTGCCCTGCTCTGCTTGGCACTGATGAGGCCTTACTGCAGTTCTGTGTCCAATTCTGACCACCTCACTTTTGGAAAGATGTGGCCAAATTGGAGAGAGTCCAGAGGAGAGCAACAAAAATGATCAAAGGTTTAGAAAACCTGACCTAGGAGGAAAGTTTAAAAAACCTGGGTATGTTTAGTCTTGAGAAAAGAAGACTGAGGGGGGACTTGATAACAATCTTCAAATATGTGAAGGGCTGTTATAAAGAGGACTGTGATCAATTGTTCTCCATGTTCACACAAGGTAGGACAAGAAGTGATGGGCTTAATCTGCAGCAATGGAGATTTAGGTGAGATATTAGGGAAAACTTTCTAACTTTAAGGGCAGTTAAGCTCTGGAACAGGCTTCCAAGGGAGGTTGTGGAATCCCCATCACTGGAGGTTTTGAAGAGCAGGTTGGACAAACACCTGACAGAGATATTCTAGATTTACTTGGTCCTGCCTCAGCGCAGGGGGCTGAACTTGATGACTTCTTTAGGCCCCTTCCAGCCCTATGTTTCTATTATTCTGTGATTCTACCAGCTTCTGGGATGTGGCTTTCTTATTCACCAAAAACCTGCTTTGTGGGTCTCTTCTTCCTGAAGTTAAAGATCTTTGATCCAGAGCCTGGGGAGAAAGAGGATGGAAACATCCAAATTTCTTTTACTCTCTGCAAAAAGCTCTTTTTTCTGCTGGGGCTGGCTCCTGGTTCACGCAGTGTGACTACACAGTTATATAACTCCACTCCAGAGCGTGACTAGCAGCACAGATTGACAAGGAGAGAGAGCACAGGGTAGTTGGTTAGCAGACAGGAAAGCACTTTCTAGCCTGAGTTTCTATAAAAGCCAATGTTAAATGGTTCAGCGATGCTTTTGTTGCTTTCTGTGAGTCACAACAGAGGGACGTTAGAGGAACACTAAGCCTCCCGTCTTGCTATATACACGACTGTAACTCCTGATCGCTGGCTGATTTCCAGTCCGCTGTGTTGATCAGGTGCCAGCATTTTCTTAGCCACAGTTTCTCTGGTTAACAATGCTCCATGGCATCTTTCGATGCAGAATGGACATCCCTGTATGTCAGTATGCCAGAGGTTTGCTCATGGAAACAGTTGGCCCTGCACTTCCCACTCCACCAGGAAAGCCAGGAACCCCCCACACCTTCTTAGTTCTCAGCTGATAGAGTGGAGGCTCCTGCCCCCTCTTTATACAATAGGAATTTCTTCCCAGGCAATTTGCCTTTTCACCCGCCATCCTTCTCATTGGTCGATTCACCTCTCGGGAACCCCTGAAAGGCTGTGAAAGGAGCTCTGTCTCCAGGGCTAGCTTGGAAGCACTCACTTTGCAAAGCCAATTTCTTTCTCACCTCCCACCCCATCCCCCACCTCCTGCTCTGTCTCCTGGAGGCCCTCTCTCCAGCCAAGGACTGCAGCGTGGGGTCGTTGGTGCCAGACCCTTAGTGTAAGGCTCTAATATTTCTTGTCTTCCTGTCTTCCTCCCGTGCCCCTGAACACATACTAAACACAGCCAGTCATCTGAGATGCTCGGGTTGGTTTATTTTCCCCCTTCCATGGGTTCCTTGGTTCCAGCACGCGCTGTAGTGTTGCTGGAGACAGTGACGCTCCTTGGGCTGCTCACAGCCTGGGCCATCCACTCCCAGCGCCTGGGTGTATGGTGTACCAGAACCTCACCTGGTTCTTGGAGCCCAGGGAATCCCCTCCCTCAGCCTTGTCAGACTCCACCAAAAAGAACAGGGTCAGGATCCTCCTCATCTTCTGGATGTCCCCATCTCCGGCTCCCAGCCGTGCTGATGAGGGGAACGGCTGTGGTGGCCGGGGAACCTCTCCCCTCCTGCTGCCCAGCTCCGATCTGCCAAAGATGTTAACTGTGCTACCAGGAGGGAGGGTGATCAGAGAGAGGGTCTTTGGGCAGTGGGACAGCTTCCCAAGAGGAGGGAGCAGCACTGCTTTGATCTGTAGAATAAATGAAACAAACAAAGCTTTCGGTCCCATTGGCCTGGGCTGCTCCCCTGCCGCTCAGGACCTCCCCTTTCAGCTCTCCAGCCTCAGCCAGGCGCTCCTGGAGAGCAGACGTGGCCAGTGACACAGCTGACGGTGCCACAGAGTGAAGCTATGCTGGAGCTACTTCCAGGAAAGTGCCTTCCCGGCGCCACCGGTCTCTTCCCAGTCACCCCAGGGGCAGGGTGTTTGCCAGTTGGCTGACGGGAAATTCCATGGCTTCTTATTAGGCGAAGTGGGTATTGGTCTTTGGGAACTTTCCCTGGGTTATTGATGTGTTTTAGGGGACCGTTCCCCAGTCCCCCTGCCCAGGATTTTGCTTTCCTATTTCCCCAAGAGCGAGAGACAATGGCTGGCCTAGGGGCTCGAATTCCAATTACTCAAGAAGGATTAAGACAAATACATTGTCAATTAGGAACTCATGATGGTTCTTGTCACCAGCATTCCTTCGCACTGTATAATGCAAACAGTATCAAAATGTACACACCTCTACTCGACCCACCAGCGTAATGTACTCCCATCCTGGGCCAGCAAAAACCTAAGGCTAGAGAAGGGCCTTAGCCCAGGGCCGGTTATTCTAGTTTTGAAACCTAGTTCCGAGACAAGTCCACACGGCAGTGGCTGGTCCATGTCGCACAGACCTCAGCCTCTTTCTGGTCGCTCTACAGGAGAGATGGAACGCGGGGATAGTGTTAGGGGGGTGGAGCCTGGCATGTGTCTGTCTGTGGCAGTTGTGTAGGGAGCCATGTGTGGAGAGCGACTGTGCATGTTGTGTGGGATGAGGGGCGTGGCCAGGTGGGGTGTGAAGCTGTTGGAGAGCATGAGTGTGGATGCCCCTGTAGCTGGAGCGAGTCACCAGCTGGCACTTACAGTGGACTTGTTCTTTTTCAGATAGATAACCAGTCGCCCTTTCTCCTTTTCCTTCTCCAGATCTGGGCACTTCTCCTTCTTCTCTTGCTTTGCTTTTTTCACCTTCTTTCTGGAGTTGTAATTACCCATCTTGTGATTCCTTCCGAGCCAGCTGGTACTGCCCCTACTGAGCCAGTTGTGTCAGAAGTCAAGGAGCTTCTGTGATGTCAACCGTAGGCATAGATGTGACTTTACAATGGATGAGGTGTCTCTGAGGCTGCCTGGCCCATTGGGTCCCATTGTCCTGCTGCCTATCCCCGGATACCCTTCCCTGGCAGTGAGAGAAAGAGGCCAGGCTCTGTGTATGTCTTTGTGTGAACTCCTCAAGGCGTGGAGCGCGGGGAGCAGATTACACTGGGTGGATCTGAATGATGCTAAGAAGACCCTCAAATCAGTTTGGGCCACATGCAGCTCGTTCCTTCCCTCATCCCTGCCTGATAATGAGCTGACCCAGTACTAGTCACTCATATTGTGTAATTTTGCTGAGTGGTCCCATTAAAGACAGTTCAGACAGCAGACTAAAGTATTGGTTAGTGGGCATAAGTGAAGTGGATCTGGCCTTTCATTTTAGAGGTGGGTCAGATACCCAGGGATCACCTATGTGTAATGCCGCCACCACCTCTGGTTGTAACACAGCAAAACACAAAGTGCCACACTGCCCAGCACTTTGGGATAGAAAGTAGAGACAAGTCCCAGATCCAGTGAAGCACATGGATGAATTTTAGGACGACAAAGTGACCAAGATGCTGGTTTAACATCCCTGCTCTTGCAAAAATTGACATGGGATCTTTAGTAACCACCAGTGATTGGGAAACCTTTTGCATCCCTAGGAGCCCCCTGCTGCCACTCTCATAATGGACTGAGAAGGCAGAGCACTCCTAGTGAGCTACCAGCATCACTTCTTGCAGTACCCAATGTCCCTTGCAGGTCTCCTGTCCAAGTATAGGCCATGTCCAAATGCTACTTAGTTGTTAGGATCACAGCACCAGCTGCTCTGGCTGCAGGCAAAAGGTAACCTGTCACTTCCTACTTGAGCCCTGATCTTTGGTTTTGATCTCTCAGCTGGGAAAACAATGTGATGGTGCAAAAAGGCTTATAGCTTCAGGTGGGAAATGCTGCGTTCATGCCAAAGCCCCACCAACCTGATGTTATGTAGCTGTCTACCTGAGTTGTGGCCACGTGCCAGGTAGTTAGTTAGACCCCTGCATGACAGCAGCCCAATCCACACATCTTGAGGATGCAAAACTGCCCCTGGGTCACCGGATACTCCCAAATGGTGGATGCAGAAGGGCAGGCCAGCCTTTAAACTTCTATTTCCGAATAACATTTTCTGCGGCATTCCCAGAGTCATCATCTGCTTTTTAAGGGAAACAATGGTGGCTAAAAAACCCGAGAAGGAAAAAGTACCTGAAAAGGAGAGAGACGTCTAGACACTGTTCTTTTAAATGGATCTAAGGATGAAAAAGAAACTTGGAGTAACCTGGACCAGTTTTAGCCATGCAACCAGAAGACAGAGAAGACTTGCTATGACACACCTAATTCATCTGCTTGGCTGACTCAGGATTGTCGCCTCCAGTATATTTAATAGCACATAGTCCAGTCTAGTTGCAAATGTCACTGATATTTAGCCTAAATGTTCTTTGGCTTAAATGCTTCCCTTTACTTCTAGTTCTGTCCCCTTGCACCACCTCCAGAAATTCTCTTGCCTCCTCAGGAAGGCAGTACCAGTTCTTCCCCTTTGTACTGCCACGTGATTTTCCTGAGGGAGCATTTTCTAAATTCGACTGGTTATCTCCATTTTTCTCAGTGCTCCAGTCATATTCCCCTTCACTGCACCCAGTTCTCTGGGTTCTTTAATGGGAAAGTTTTATGTTTATTTCACCTTTCTGTGGTGATGTAAGCTTATCCCAGTCATATCAGTGTCCTGCTGGAGGTGGTGGCCTTAGCTCAGTGTCTATCGGAGAAATGGTGTCTAGCAGCTAGAGTTGGTGATTGGGCATCAGGATCCCTGGGATTTCTCCCCAGCCTTGCCACTGATTTGCTGTATGACCTTCAGCAAGTCACTTTCTGTATCTCAGATCCTCCATCTGCTTATAATGGTATGTTTATCTGCAGCATATAGTTCAGCTGCTGGATGTCTCTGTGTGCTGTACAGTATTCCAGACAGGATGTGGTCTGTGGTAAACGAGAGAAAGAAAGCTGGAACTCAAGCTGGGTGAAAGCCTATTGGTCTGTGACTGTAGTTGTAGAAGTTTTGGTTAATAATTGTCTCTTGTTTAAGATAGACTATGACACTGTTAAGTGGGCATAGTAAATATTTGCCCTTGAGACGGGCTGTTGTGAGGTGTAATACTTTGAGATTCCTGGGAAACGTGCTAGAAAAGCATGTAATATTGTTAAAATGCCCATGACTTTCCAGTCAGCTTTATTCTCCACAGCAAGGAGTGTTAGCTGCATGCCCCGTATACTTTGTGGCTCACCTCTGCTTATAATCTGCAAAACAACAGGCTAGCAAAGGAATATGATCCCTCCTGCTCTGCAATGCTCGGTCTTTGGCCACAGTTCAGCAAAGCACTTAAGAATATGAGCAACTTCCATTGGACTTGACAGGATTTAAGCAAATGCCTAAAGTTAAGCGTATGCCAGGGTGTTCTGCTGAATAGGGCTGGACCACTGAATGAGGGCACTGATCAGGAGAAT
This sequence comes from Natator depressus, assembly GCF_965152275.1. NCBI lineage: Eukaryota > Metazoa > Chordata > Testudines > Cheloniidae > Natator > Natator depressus. The sequence continues at coordinate 28,064,416 of NC_134246.1, forward strand.
TTCTGTTGTGTTATAGTTATTGGATATTTATCAGTTTCTGATTTTCACTGTTAACATTGGACACATTTTGTTTCCAGCTTCAGGAGTAAAAATGATTTTATCTGTGTTTAAAAAATATCCCTTGAATTCTCTCCTACATTGACCATCAGGATGCCCAGGCTTCTGGATATTGGAGATCTCTCACCTCCTTCCACAGACAGTATCCATCACTGATAACATGATAATGGTGGGGTATTTTTATGTGGATTTTGTAGAAAAAGCCTATTCTCAAACTTATGCTTGTGTCACTTTGAACTGCAACTGGAAACTTTAGCTCTGATGAGGCAAGCCTTGTCCTGGGTCAGAGATCTCTCACCAAGTCACCAACGGGGCTGATGAATGTCTGAATTTGGTTCACAGAGAGTCCAGCCTGGGTTAGTTCAAGCCAGAAGTGCTATGTGTCTTTGAAGGCAGAGAGACATCCGGGCTCCCAGCTGCTGGCTGAGCTCAATGGTTCTCATATTGTGAGTGGTCCAGCACACAGAGGGCCATATTCTTTCCTGCTGCCTCTCCTTGGAAGTCAGTGGAGTTAAACCAAGGATAAATTTGACCTACTTGTTAGTTGCATTTGTGTACTGAGTTTAACCTGAGAGGAAAGAAGCTGCTGGTCCAGTCCCTGCCTATGCAATGACAATTTCAAATGATTCTCTTTGGGGACAGTGGGTGTGCATTCGGCGATGGGGAGAGGCACTGGATGGGCTGCCCTGGGGACTCTAGTCCAGTGGTTCTCAACCTTTCCAGACTTCTGTACCCCTTTCAAGAGTCTGAATTGTCTTGTGTACCCCTAAGTTTCACCTCACTTAGAACCTTACAAAGTCAGACATAAAAATACAAAAGTGTCACAGCACACTAGTACTGAAACATGGCAGACTTTCTCATTTTTACCATATAATTATAAAATCAATCAATTGGAATACAAATATTGTACTTACATTTCAGTGTACAGCGTACAGAGCAGTTAAAACAAATCATTGTCTGTGAATTTTCGTTTGTACTGACTTTGCTAGTGCTTTTTATGTAGGCGAATATCTAGATGAGCTGATGTACCCTCTGGAAGAGCTCTGAGTACCCCTGGTTGAGAACTGTCTTTTTGTTGGTCACAAAACAAGCACACCAGGATAGCAACGGGGCACGTTCTGCTGTGCTGCCCCACCTGCCTCTGGGCTAGAGGGGCGTGTTTGGTCTGTCTGGCCCATTCAGTCCAACTCCTTGGCCTCTGTGAAGCTGCCAATGGGGAGGCCCATTGATGCTCACTGTGCTGTGCTTTTCGTCCCAGGGATACCTTCTGCAGCTAGTGACTGAGTTTTGCATTGCACTAGAGAACTACCGATTGTTGCCGAATGATTCTCTTTTCCAAAACAGTGCATTCAATATCCAGCACTTCTGAGAGCCTGGAAATGAGAACTCCTGAAGAGGTTTGACCTGTGAAAATGCCATTAGCTTCCTTGCAGTTTGGAGCTGACTGTGCCTGACAAGTGGAGGCCAGCTGTGGTTTCCCTTTAATCTGATTTCTGTTTTAAATTGCCCACTCCCACCACACATCCCGCGATCATTTCTAGCATTTAATACGCTATGGCTCAATAGGGAGCTGAAGAGCTACCAACTGTCTTGCCTATATCCAGCTCTGCTGGGCACAAGAAGCTGTACAAGCGAGTGGTTAGGGCAGAGGATCGGAAGCTGAGATTCCTAAATTCTTGTCCCAGGCTCTGCCACTGACTTTCTCAGTGTCCTTGGACAAGGCATTTATTGATGTTCCCAGCACTTATCTCAAGGCTCTAAGGTCTTTACAGAAATGCAAAGCCAACCCAGTATTAAAGTCTGCAACATTTCTATATATTTATTCACCTGCTCCAAGCATGAACACGCTCCGCTTGTGCCTCAGTTTCCCCACCTGATAAGTGGGAGTGCATTAGCCTCCCTGCCTGGGGGCTTGGGAGGGGCTCTGAATGCTTGTCCAGTGCCTGGAGCTCTTTGGAGGGAAGGTGCCACAGCGGCAGCTCCGTTATTGTGTAGAACGAACTGATCTCCCCGTATGGCTCTGGGTTGCTTATAAAATCTGGGACGGGCTCTTCAGCAGCTGCATCTGCCAAGGCCCAGTGAGGTGCTGGGTGGGAGCGAGATGGGCCTGGGACATTACAGGAGAAGAGGCTGCAGCCCAGGCAAGAGGTCTCCTGGAGTACCTGATCCGGCATCAGGTGCGACGTTCCCTCTCTCTCCTTCCCCACAGGAGTACGAGAGTTCCTCCAAGATGGAGCAGTTTGTGACCCGCTTCCTGCTGCGGGAGACCAGGACCCAGCTGCAGACCCTGCAGGCCTCGCTGGAGTGCGCCTCGGACACGATCGAAGAGCAGGCCGGCTGGGAGAGGTAATGCCGGGGCAGCTGGCGTGGGGCAGCCGGTATCGGCCCAGATGGGAGGCAGGGAGCGTGGCCCATGGTGAGCTGTGCATTTGGGACCTACCCGTTTGTGCTTGGTTCCCAAAGTGGCTTTGGCTAATGGCCTCCCAAGAGAGCCCACATTGCAGCAGGGTGTTAATGCTACGAAACACCCCCCCCCCCCAGCGACTGCATATTAACGCAGCTGACCCGCCCTCCGAGCTCTTGGTGCTGGCAAAGTTAGGGGAACTCTCGTTGCCACATGATGCTCCTCTTCGGCTTTGTTCCTGAGGCCCACCGCTCGCTTTGCCCCCTTAGTTACCAGCAAACAGGCCCATTGCTAGAGAGCTGAGGAAACACCGCTCCAGCGAGGGCCAGAGGCTGGAGGCACTCCCGGACACGCTGTTACTGCGCTCTCTGGATTGGATCCCTGTTCTTCTGACACGCTCCTTTGTGTCTTACTCTGAGGCTATGTCTACACTGCACGTCGCTGATGGTGGCGTGTAGTGTATGTGTAGCTACACACTGCAGTGAAGGGCAGGCTGAGTCCACACTGCGCTGCGCAGCTGCACGTGGCCGGGTGGCCGGGCAAGGCTCTGGCCGGGGGAGGCAGTGGGGAAAAGCTTCCAGCAGCAGGCAGCTGCTTTCCCCATTGCCTTCTCCCTGCTGCCGGAGCCTTTCCCCACCCCAGGGAGCTGCCAGAGCCTTTCCCCACTGCCGGAGCCTTTGCCCAGCACAGGGAGCTGCCAGAGCCTTTCCCCACTGCCTCCTGCCCTCTTCCAGAGCCTTTCCCCACTGCAGGAGCTTCTCCCTGCTGCTGGAGCCTTTCACTGTGTCTGGGAAGGGCTCTGGCGAGGCGAGGCAGCAGGATGTTGCGTTGCTAAAATACCAGTGTAGACGGGAGAGGCACTGCTTGGGCATGCAGAGAGCCATGTAAAGTACATAGGCAAAGGTTCTGGCATGTCTGTGCTCTGCTCACCTAAGCAGTGTCTCACCAGCTACACTGCTATTTATACCTGGATCAAGGGGGCGGGCAGTGTCTGCCCTCTCCAGGCCGCTGTAAGGAGCGTGCAGTGTAGCTGTACCCTGAGAGTTGTGCAGACCACTGAAAAAAAACCCAGGCACTGCCTGCCCCAACTGCTTCAGCTCAACTGGTCCCCAGCACAGGCTCTGCCCAGCCCGCCCGCTCTGGGCCAGCCAGTCCCTGCTAGGGGTACTGCTCATTCTGCCTGCTCCAGTCCAGCCACTGGCTGACTTGAATGGGAGTTTGTTTGAAGAAGCACCTAGTAAGATGAGAGTGGGGCTTGAGTGCGCAGTCAGCACTGCTCCGGATCAAGTCTGAGATGCTCCTGGGTGACTGAGCTGGACAACAGTAGCTGGTTTTCTGTTGTCGTTTGAGCATTCGTGTGCAGGCCCAGGAGTGGGTGTGACTGTGCCGGTCGGCCATGTCTGAGAGTTTGGGCAGCACACGTGCCAATGGGCAGAACCTGAGCTCTTTCTGCTCGGCCACAAGGTCTTGGTTTCTTCCTTCTGGTGTCATCTAACATTCAGGATCAGGCCTCCAATAGATCTCAATTAGTGAAAACATGATTGTCTCTCTGGTTTCCCCACCTGTGTGCGGTGCCTGCACAACCCACTCCCACGGGGAAGCCGGGGATGGCAGACACAGGGGAGGGTGTAGCCGGCGGGCTGCGCTGAGTACCTCCGTTTTTGTTTTTAGGAAAGACTTGAAGAAATCTGAAGTCTTCATTGGCCTGAGATCTGGCAGGAGATGTGGGCGCAGAGCTCAGAAGACCGTCTGCTTGTCTCCAACGGATCCCTATTCCGGGATGCTTACTACAGGTATTGGCAGGGCCAGGTGGATGAGGGAGAAGCCATTACCATTGTGCCACCTGTCTCTTGGCACCTTGCTGCCTTTGGAGGGTGGCGGTGTGGGTTACAATGAGACGTGGCAGGGTGTGAACACCAGCTCTGAGTCCGCTTTCCCTCACGGATGTGATTTATAATGCCCGAGTTCAAGGGAGCCTCGTGTGTCTTTCTGTGATTTGGCCTAGCTTGGTGGATGGGGAAATATCTGAACCAACGTTCTGCAGGAAGTCAGATCAGGTTATTGTTCTTACGCAGTCCCACTGCCAGGAAGGACACCAGTGCTGATGTTCCGGGGACCATCCTATCTGTACTTAGTTGGAGCGTCTCAGTCTCCTTTGGAGTAAGGATCAGAGATTGGGTCCGGTTTAGATCCAAATGTTCAGGAGTTTATCCATGTGATTTTAAGCCCTGCCCGCCCCCCGCAATCCAGACCACCCCACAGCCTCCCTGCTCCCCTCCCGTCCCCATCGATCCAGTAGTCCCTGGCGATAGTTCAGATCGGCACCTGCACCTCTGAATGCCTAGCTGAATCCCAGCTGGTACTTTGGCATTAACATCAGTGGGACCAGGATCGGCTCATCCTAGTCGCATAAATCACAAGAAATCCAGAGGGCTTCCATCCCGCTAGCAGTGAAATTCAGACATTGCTGACATTGCCTGCAGTCTCAAGGAAGGGTGTATTATTTAGGCAGAAAGAGAGTAAAATATCATCTGCCTTCCAGAGCCAATCAATGCCAAATAAATCTGTCCCGTAAATGCTAAAAGGCAGCAATAAAGATTCACCACTTTCTTCATCTGTTGTGCCTACTGCCAGAGGACCTAGTCTGTATAAAGAGCTGGGGCAGACAGCCAGGGTGTGGGTGAACTGAGCCATCCCTGTGTGAACCTGGCTAACAGTGGCATCTCCCTGTCCATTTTCCATCTAGGGGTTTGTGTCGAAGCTGACAGCCAGTGGGCAGCTCAGATTAACAGGCTACAGCAGCTCATTGACAAACTGGAATGCAAGGTGCGTGGGTAGAGGGGAGACTTGTTTCGCGTATGGTAATACAGCTCAACCCCACCCCGCAGCCCCCCTGCAAGTGTGGGCATGGACCTCTGCATCTCAGCCAGTGCAGCATCACCTCTGACTCGCCTCAGTCCTGACCTGCAGCACTCCCTGCTGTTCTGGTTCTGGGCCCCCTCTCAGCTCTGCTAATGGGCCCACTCCTGACCTGAGCACCCCTTGTTCTTTCAGGTCTGGGATAGCTCAGTCCTGACCCACCAGTCCCCCTCCTACTCCCCGCTGGACCTTCCCTGCAGAGCTCTGCTGAGGTGCCACCACCCTTGGTCTTCAAGTCCCCAGCCTCTCCGGAGCAGATCGCTGCTCTGTCAAGTCCCAAGTTGGTTTGGCCAGTGGGTTAATGTCTAGTGGGGACTCTCTTGAAGCCCCCATGGAGGGGCACCCCTGCTCCGGAGGAGTCACCTGGCTGGTTGTCCAACTGCCCCGCTGCAGCGTGGATCCCTCCACCCTCTCCAGAAGCTGCTGCTCGCCTGCCTGCCTGCCTGCCTCCTCCGTCAGCCCAGCCGGCTCTCGGCAGGTCAGGTGAGACTCAGGCAAACCCTGCTCATGGCGCCCTCTTTGGCCTGCTGCCCTGGGCCGCCCACCCAGAACCAAGGCCGGCCCTGGCCCCACCCTTGTTTTCCCCTGTAATCAGATTCTCATATTAGTTATGATTTTGCTTTTCTACAAATGCAGAGCCCAAGGCTGGAGCCTCTAAAAGAAGAAGTTGCTTGCAAAGGGAGAAATGCTGTAAGTTCTAGGCCTGCTGCTTTCCATTGATTGCTAGCACCGAGACACAAAGAGATTCTTTCTCTCTGTCTCACACACACATCCACTCACATGCAGGTGCAGACGGGTACAGGCCTCCCATCCCTGCATTGACGCACGGATGTGCACACCTGCCTGAGCGCAGACAGACGCACACATTCCCGGTTGAACTCACCAGAGAGAGTCCCCGGCTTCGCTCTGAAGCTGGAGTCATTGTTCCATGGTCTCACACCCCAGATCGATAGGGAACCAGAACGGTGGGCAGACTAGGGCATAAGTTCCATGCGCTAAATGGTTCCTCTGAGGAGAGCGTGTTTCAATCCATGGGGCTGCATGTGAAGAAAGGGCCATACCTGAATGAGTCCAAAGGAAGCCCGTGGGCTCAAAGGGAATGTTCTGCATGTGAGTCCCATGAGACACTGGGCCAAATCCATGCAGGAGCAAGCCAGTTTAAACCCGGATGGAAGGGACCCTGTGGTGGAAAGTCCCTATGACCCCCCAGGTATAGCAGCTATGTCCTCCCTTGCCCCAGGGAGAGGGCACAGGGGGCCAGTGGAGCTGACTGGAGGGGATGTGACCAGGTGGCTGCAGCGTGCACTAATTCACCACGCCCCTAGCCTTGCGGAGACCGGGAGAGGCAGTAGTCGCCCCGCTCCCTGCGGATCAGGCAGGGTATGCGTTACAGCTCCTCGCTCCCAGGGTGGCCTGTTGCAGTTCTGCACTTGCAACCTTGGCAGCAGTTCATCACTGCTCAGTTAGCAGAGGAGACGGCGCCTCTCGGACACGCTCAGCACCCGCCACGTGTTCATTACACGACTCGAGAGGCCCTGGCCTAATGAGCCACCATGCAATGTGATGGGCAGGGGAAAGCAGAGGGGACAGCGAGTCTGTAGTACAAAGGGCAACCCCAGCGAGCTCCTGGAGCAAGAGTACTGACCCTCCCAATGTGTCGGCACCTTTGCCTCTAGCAAGGCCCTGCAGGTCTGGCCTGGAGTCCTAACTGTGCCCTCTCTCCCTGCAGCACATCCTGGTGGCTCAGAGACAGCTGTCGGTGACAGAGAGCGGCTTAGAGGGATTCCACCAGGCACTCCAATCCTACACAGAGCTCACAGCCGGACAGAGCCGCTGCTTACAGTAAGTCTCCTGAGCAGCTGAGGAGTCAGACATTTGGCTGGAGGAAATATGGGTGTCGGTAATGTCGCTGATCACAGTGCTTCACACCTTACATCCGCACTGTACAAGCATTCAGGAATCCCACAACACATGAAGGAAGTGCTCTAAATAATGACGGTTAGCACCTGTACAGCACTGCAGAGACACCAGGCAGACGTTAACTCATCCATCCTTGCAACACAGCTGAGCAGTAGGGAAATGCTACAACACTAGATCCCTATGTCATATAGGGAAGTATTGCTGTGAATTATTATTATTCCTCTTACAGACTGGAAACAGAGAAGCTAAATAACTTGACCAAAATCTTACCCCACAAGTCAGTGGCAGAGCTGAAAAAGACCCAGGAGTCTTGATACCCAGTCCCCTCCTCCCAATATTGTAATTCTCTTTTTCCCTTGAAAGAAGAAATTGGGTAAATTCTTCCCTTTTGCCAAGCAACAAAGGAGGTGCCCCCCCCAGCTGCTCCCATTCGGGAATTGGGGCCAGATTTTCAAAGGGGTTTAGGTACCTAAAGATGCTAATCAGCACTGGTGGGATTAACAAAACATCTAAGGAAGGGAGGCATTGCATTCCCATTCAAGTCAATGGAAGTTAGGCACCTAAATACCTTTGCAGACCTGGGCCTAGGCATCGAAACTGCTTAAGCACCTTTGAAAATCCCATTTAAGCACCTCAATAACTTTGAAAATCTGGCCCTTAGTGCTAGAGCTGAAAGAAGTGTCTTTTATGGAGCGTGGTATATGGGTGATGAATTCATTGACCAGACCGCAGAGGTATGAATGGGGAGCTATGGGCATGATGGGTAGCGTGGCCTGGTGGTCACAGCAGGGAGCTGAGAATCGGGAGACCTGGATCTGATTCTTCGCTGTCACTGGCTTGCTGCATAGGCAAGTTAGTTAACCTGGTTGCCTCTCAGTGTCCTTTTCTGTAAAATAGTCACAATAATCACTCGAGAGCCTCAGCTGGCAGGAGCTGTGGAAGGATGGAGTGCTGTTACACTGGCATAACATTTTGGCCGAGGGTTTGTCTACACAGCAGTCAGAGCGGGGGCTCCGTAACGGGGGGCCAGGGAGCCATGGCCCTCCCACTTTAAAAGTGGGGGCAGAGAGGAGTGGATGGGGGGTGGGGCCTCGGGGGAAGAGATGGCATGGGGGCGGGGCGTCAGTTCAGGCGCCCGTGCCCCCCCCTCCACCCGCACTTTCAGGGTGCTTCCGCCGCTCCTGAGTCAGAGGTGTGACTGCCGCTCGGGTACGCCTACCGGTGCTAGCTTTAATCTACCTCACGTGACTCAGAACAAGTGGCAGCCAGATCCTAGCGTGGGCTAGCAATATGAGTGCGTCCCCCGGGCTCTGTGCACGCTCGTGCAGCCTGTGCCGGGGTCCACGTCACTGTCTTCACTGCTATTTTTAGCTGTGCTGGCTAGATTAAAGCTGGCACAGGAATGCCCACGCAAAGTGCAGCCACACCTCCGATTGCATTGTGTCACCCCGTCTCCCTCTAGCGGGTGCTCCCAGCACCTATAACAGCCTGCTACTATCTCCTCGCTAAGGACGCCTGTGGCTTTGGTGCTGAAAGTCCTGGCTTGGATCGTGGCTGCGGGGTGTGCTGTAAGTGACCGTGGCATGTTACAATGGCATAGCATGAGATGAGAGATAAAGGGAGGAAGGGTCAGGTGGGGTACATCAATCACATTTCAGTACTGTGTCCACCATTCCCCTTTGGTTTTAAAGGGTCAGTAGTGCCGGTGAAACGTGTCTGGCTGAGAGCCCCTGAGGCTGAAGGCCTCTGTCTAAGCCAAAGGCACATCCCTCACCCCAGCAGTCCAAAAGAGCTGAATTCAAAAAAACAAGGCAGCAATGACCAGAGCTGGGGGTGCTGTCTGATTCTGCCCCAGGCTCCCTGGGCTGTCTGTGGCAAGTCTCCAAATGCGGTTTAGCTGAAAGATGTCAGTTTTCCTGCAGGAAGTGTCGAACAGGTTGGGAATAGAAAATTCTCATTTTGTGTCCATTTAAAATGTCACTTCGGATTTTCTATTTAAATAAAACATATGGGATTTGCTGTGGAGGAACGTTGTAATTTCTCCTCAGAATTGTCATTTCTACATGAAAAAGATTGGTTTCAATGAAACTGTGTTTTTCTGCAGGAAGGCTGGCCGCATGAAAAATGGTGAGCCGCTCTAGTTAGATTAGCCTAGAAGGAAAGTTTCTCTGATGCCTTTCACAAAGTGCCTTCCGAGGGCCCAGTGAGTCAGTAACTCTGCGAACACAACAGCTGTGATGCGCTCCAGCACAGCTCGGAGTTAATTGCATTGTCTTGGATTCTGCTGTTTGGTTTGTTCTTTTGATTGCAGTAATTGTTACCTTTGCTCCGCAGGGTGTGCGTTAGGGCAATTGGGTCTATGTTCCTTTCCTGGTCAAAAGAATTACATTAGAGTTGACTGGGAAATTCTCCTTCAGGCATTTCACAATCTGTATGTGCTCTCTCTCTTCCCCCCTCCCCCCATGGTGTGAAAATCTCAGGCACTTACCACTCTGGAATCTGGTGTAGGTTAGAGGTATGAGTGTGGGGTGGGCAAACAGTAGGGCCTGGGGTCTCATCTTGGCTCTGCTACTCTCTTATGGTGTGACCTTGAACACCTCCCTCCAGCTTTCTGCCTCACTTTCTTCCTCTGTAAAATGGGACCAATCACTGTGAGCATGAATGAGTTAATGTGTCCATACAGTGCTTTGACCATGTAAAGACCTATATATATGCTAAGTGTTGCTAACCCTTCCGTTCCAGTTCCCTGCACCAATGTGTTCAGCTCTTGACTGAAAGCATTTTTGAAAAAAAAGTTTGTAAAGAATTGAAACGGCCCTTTTTGACATTTTCCAAACGAAAAACTCCCGGTTTCCCGTTCCAAACAACTTTTTCTTTCAAATTTTAAGCTAATTACAGTAAAATAAACATTTTTAAAACAAAAAGGTCAAAAGTGAAACAAAACATTTTGAAACCGTTGGAACATTTGCGTGAACCCAAACTGGCTTCCCCCCCCCCCCCCCCGCCCCGGTTTTCAAGAAGCTGACGTACTGAGAGCATTCCTTATTGCCCCTGCAGCGTTTCTTCCCGCAAGCTGACGAGCGAGGCCTGCTTCATTCTCTATGAGTTCTGGCAGGACGTGACTTCATGGAGAAGGTTTGAGGATAATTGCAATTCATTGTTGAAGGTGTCCAGACTGAGGAAGGCTGCATCCAAGTGCAATTCTTGTGAAAGAAACAAGATGGGATTTCTATTCAGGATGCTCACCCTTTTCCACTTCTTCCTGCACCTACCGGTGGTTACCGCCTCCCTGATTTGACCTGTCTAGTTATTTACACCTATCTGCACAGGGCAGCAGGATCAAATGACCACAAGGGGGCATTGACATTTTGAATGATGTGCTAACCACTATCATGTGTGGATGGGTGTGTTATCAGCACATTTGAGACAGAAGGTGTTCTGCTCTGGGGAGTGCAAGGACTGCCCCCTGCCCCGGTCCTCTTGTGGGTGCACACAAGGGTGGCAAGTGTCTGCGCACACTCTTCCTCTCTTGCACACCCACACAAAAGCTCTGCCCCACCCCTGTATAGCAATGTGCAGGCTGGCTCTGACACAATCATACTGGCTTTGACATTGTCCTAACTCTCCGTATTTCTTTGCAGTCACTTGCAGTCCAGCTATAGCAAGACGTTCCAGTGGGCCATCATTGACGTGCTGAAGTCTCCAGAGCTTGTGACCACCATGCTCTTCCCAGGTGGGGTACTCTTCTGCCCAAACATATTGAGATGAGCTGCTAACGGGAATTGCAAACTATGGATTCCATCCTGCCACCTTTACTCAGGAATAACGCCCAGTGACGTCATTATATACTGCATACACCCATATAGTACTGTAGGAATCCATTCACCCACCACTGCAATGCAGCCAGCTCTGCGGCGGAACACGGTAGCTGTTTAACAGCACAGAGCAACACTATCCAACAGTTAAGAACAGGAAGTGAGGATGTAAACTTAGCTGCAGAAGGAATTTAGGGAGACAGAATGTAGCTGTTCAAATATTAATTTGCCCAGAATATTGAGGCTAACACCCCAGCTCTTGCAAAATTTATTCTGTAAACAGTTAGGAAGCAGGCAAGAGAGAGAGAGAAAGACAAGCAGGATTAATGAATTAGTTAAGGCTTGTAAAGAGCTATGAATGTATAAAGAGCTACCACAGTGATGCAAATGATTTATTAATAGCTGTTACTATTACAAGAGGCGATAAGCATGCTACACGCTGTGATGCTGTTTGCCTTCATCTCTGGTGTATTTTTGGTCAGCTTTCTGATGCCCCTATCAGCCTTTCCTGGGTCACAAATCTCTACTCAGGTGCGAGACCCTTCTGCCAGCAACCTGGCTCTTGTCTTAAATTGCTGCATTGAACTCCCAGCCCTGCCCCTGCCCTATATTCCAAGATGTGGCCCAAATGGGTAGCTCAGGCCTCATTCCCATTTGTGGATAGAAATTGTGGTCCCATTTTCCTGCCCCAGTTCTGTGTGAGGAGCACAAGGCAGGTCGGCAGAGGGGCAAGTGCTCAGATTGTGCCTAAATTTCATTGTAAGGCACCTTAATGCAGATTTAGCAGGGAGCCCAGGCCTCAGGCCTTCTGGAAATATGGTCTTCCTGATTGCAAGGGCACTGAGGGAGAACCTCAGACCAGGGTCGGGTTTACCATTAAACACAGGGTGTCCTGGCATGGAGCCCTCCAACAACAGGGGGCCCCAGGGCCGGACACTTGGGCAGCTCAGCACTGACGCGCCCCCCGCGGGGGTGCTGCTCCATGGGGCCAGACTGGAGGGGGCAGGGGAGCAGGTGGGAGGTGTGGGTGGCGGGAGCACTGCGAGCTCAGGCCAGAGAACTCAGGAGGAGCACAGGGCGGCCGCGTAGCCAGCCAGAGAGAAGCGGCGCTTTGAAGGGGAAACCGCTGCTTCTCTCTGGCTGCCAGCTGCGCGGCTGCCCCTGCTCCTCCTGAGTCCTCCAGCCTGTGCTCACAGAGCTGGAGTCAGAAAGGGGGTGGACTTTAGGGGTTGCAGCCCAGGGCCCCCTTAGCCCGGGGCCCTGGGCTGCAGCCCCTAAAGCCCCTGCATTCCAGCCCTGCCTGGTGGGGGGGCAGTGGCTCCAAGAATCGCGGCCAGTGGGAGCTGCAGGGGGCACACGGAGCCACCTGCACTGCTTGCACCAAACCAGAGCTGTGCCAGGTAAGCACTTCTCACCCCAATCCCCTGCCTGCCCCAGCCCTGAGCCCCTCTTGCACCCTAACTCCCACCCAGACCCCTCACCCCCAGCCCTGAACCCCCTCCCACACCCTCTCACCTAGACCCCACCCCCAGCTTGCTTCTGCACCCTTACTCTCACCCCTGCACCCCAACCCCCAGCCTGCTTCCACACTGTAGCTCCCTCCCAGACTCTGCACCCCAACCCTGAGCCCCCTCCTGCACCCTAACTCCCACCCAGACCCCACACCCCAACTCTGAGTCCCAAGAGGAGAATAGAGAAAAAAAGAATGAAAAAGGGTGGGGGGGGGTAAAAGAGAATGCTCCCCCTGGAGGGGGGCGGGCAAAGGGGGGCAAAAATGAAGCTGAGCACAGTGCCCCACTAAGTCTAAATCTGCCACTGCCTCAGCCAGCCTTAAGCAGGGGTAGGTAAAACAAAAACCAGCCCAGGTCCACCATCGCCCCAGAGCCCCACCGGGATCTGAGCTCAGCGTGTGGCTAATCTGGATTATATTCTCTACCCCATTGTCATGTTCCTCCTCCTAGCTCCAGTCCTGCTGATGCAGCCCCTGTCTCCCAGCTGTGTCCCTTGCGACTGCATTGCACAGTGCGTCCTGCTGACCTATGGGGAAGGCACAGCTGAGCGGTGATTAGGAGCTGTCCTAGCAAGAGTCAGCAGCAAAACAGGAAGCTAATGTCCAGCGGGGCCATCGCCAGAACTGACCTGGGGGAGAGGAGGGCTGCAGGTGCCCTCTGCCTGGCTCTGCTGGGGGCACCCAGCGCAACTTTGGAGGGAGAGGTTGCCTTTTGCACATCTCCTGTTCTTGGCAGGGAGGGGCTGTCGCTGAGCTAAAAGGGGCCCTGCCTGTGTATCGAGCTGACACAGCCAGGCAAAATGAACTGAAGAGCCCCCTGTGCTGGGCAGGGCTCAGAGCTGGGGCTGGACTCCGGCTCAAGGTGTTAAGTACATTTAGTCCCAGTATTTCTGCCTTGTTTAGTGGGGCGGGGGAACAACCCAGGGGGTTGGAAATGCTGCTAGGCTTGATGCTCACATCCTTGCACAGGCAAAACTCGCCGTGACTTCTGTGCCGTTTAGCCAGTGTGAAACCTCAGGGCGGACTGTGGCCTTGGTGCTGTGCCAGGGTAGGGAGGGGTATGAGGATCCCATGGCTGCGAGCCTGGGGGCAGTTCGTCCTGGGGTGAGTGAGCAGAGGGGCTCCCACCTGCCCCACAGCCGACTTACCCCGCACTGAGCGCTTGAGGCTCTCAAAGCACTTAGTGAATCAATCCCTGCAACCCCTGGATAGTAGACCCATTCTCTAGAAGGGGGACTGAGGCCCAGACAGAGTCAGCCACCTGCCCAGGGCCATGGGGAAGTCTCTGGGGTAGAACCCAGCTCTCCCTGTCTTTTCCCTGTGCACTCAACAATATAGATGAGGGCCCCCTTTAGCTCTTCGTGGCTCACGCTTTTTCCCCGTTTGCTTTCCCAGCCTCCTGGTGGATTGTGAACAATAACTGATCCTCTGCTGCCCGCTCCGAACAGCAGCCGGCGCGCGGACGGACGAGGAATCCTCACTCCCACACCCCTGCCTCTCCCTCCCCAGTGCGTCTGCAGCCTCCCCTCTCGCGTGGCTTGTCCAGTGCGGTCTTCTCCCTCCTCCTGCAGGCATTTCCCAGCTGCACCAGGCTGTCCTTCCTGGGAGTAGTTTATCCCTCTCCCCGCACAGTGTGACTTTCCACAATGATGTCAAATCGCTGCCAGCCAATCAGCCTTTCCAGCTGTGACGCTCCGCCCCTTCGAAGAATGATGGGGAGGGGAGCAGACCCGTGCCCGCGCCAGCGGATAAAGAAGTGGCTACCAAGATACTTGATGTCGGGCTGGCCTGAAGTCCAGTGTCGTGTGATGACCTGCAGGGGGCAGAACTCACCTTGGCCTGGCCCGGGGGGCTGGGAGCGCTGCAGAGACGGCAGTGCTGAGCCTGATCCGGACTGGGGGGAACAGGGAATGGAGGACAAGGGACATTTACTGTTCTCTGGCACTCACCTGGTGTTGAATTCATGGCAAGGCACTGAGGGACTCTGGATTGAGCTGTGTCCAGCCACTGCACTGCGGGCCCTTTGGGGGATGGCAGTGTGGGGAAATGGGGGGATCTTCTGTGCTCTGAGAGGGGTCAGTGGAGCCAGGCCATCCACAGGTCCCCTGGGGATCAGTGCGGGACGGCTGGATCCAAATCTCTGCCAAGGTCCCACAACACCTCTAGACAAGCCGTGTGCTCCACTCTCCCTGCCTAGGCACAGCAATACAGTAGTCAGGGAGAGCAGAGGGCGGGCAGAGTGTGCACCCATGCCTGCCAGCCACACCCATGAGCTCTAATTTCAGCCCTCCTGGCCCCAGCCGGGCCTCTTTAAGGCTGTGGTTGGTGGTGGACTCATCTTAGTCTTAGAGCAGTTGCACTAACCGGCGGCACTGGTCTAATTCTGTCGCGTGGAGTTGGATGGTCTCGCTGCAGTTCCTATCAAGACACCTGTCTATGTCCCCAAAACAACCCCTGTGTGTAGGTACCCCCACAGCATAATGGGCACTGGTCAGCCTCCCCATTGGCTGTCCCCGCAGAGCAGCCAACAACCGAATGGCCCTTGGCGCCTGAGCTCCCCCTCACTTCTAGCAGGGATGCCACTGGGTTGAAATCCAAGCCCATGGGCAAGGTGATGTGTTTGGCAGCTTGCACTGCCCCAGCCACATTATAACTACACATGGGGCTGGGTGGAGGATGTCAGCCTCCCAGGCTGGCAATTTGTCTCTTATCACCACTGCTAGCTAGGAAATATTTTCGTGCACGTCCAATCTCATGGTCCTTTAAACGTTTGAAGATGAAACCTAGACACCTACGCTCACTCCACTGTGTGATGTCAGGTCAGAGCGATTTAAATAGCCATTACCATGGTGAGAAGCCTACCAGCAGCAGAGTTATTTGCTTAATCTTCTGGCAGATCACGTGGTGTGAATGGGAAATCTCCCTAGGTGCCAGCTCAGAACACTCTGCTCCCAGGAGGTAGAGGCATTTCACACCTCAGTGCAGTCATCCACATGTGCTGACCGTGGGTGCCAAATGCTACCAACCCAGCAGTCTCCTCTCACACCCACCAGAGGTGGCATTCTACGCCCACAGTGCACAGGTGCACGTGAGAGCACAAAGAGCATACGTAGCCCACAGGTGAGTGTGGGTTCCAGATTCCCCTTGGTGGGTTCCAGGTTCCTCCCCAGTCATAGAGTTTAAGGCCAGAAGGGGTCCCCAAGTCATCTAGTCTGCCTGCCTGTATACCACAGGCCAGCAACACTCTATGAATTGTTTCAGAGTGGTAGCCATGTTAATTGTGAATTGTGGCAGCCTCCAATTACAGAGACTTGGCTTTAAGCTCCAGCTCCTGCAGGTCCGTGGTTCAGATTCTCAGCTGGTGGCCATCACACAAAGCAGTGGGGACTCCAGCCCTAGGTGTGGCATGTCCAGCTGGTGATACACTTCACAGGCGGGAGGCCCGGCTGTAAGAATAGCCCCAGCCTGGTGTTTCTGATTTATCCTGGAAGTTCTAGTACAACCAAAAGAACAGCTGCTGTTGGGAGAAAGAAAAATGCCTGGTGTATCTAACCTACCAGGGCCACTTCTTCTGCTGTCAGCGTGTGAGTGACCCAGCCTTTAACAAAGCACTCACGACCCTGGGCAGGTGTGAACAGAAGGTCAGCTGCTATTCCAGTCAGGGCTGGCTCTAGGATTTTTGCCGCTCCAAGCAAAAAAAATTTTGGCCTCCCCCGCTTTTTTTTGTGCCCCCTCCGCCCCCGGCTCTGCCCCAACTCCGCCTCTTCCCCAAATCCCCGGCCCCGCCTCCTCCCCCGGGTGTACCGCATTCCCTCCCCCATTGCTTCCTGCAGCTCCCCCCCCACAACCCCCCACCCTAGCTCACCTCTGCTCCGCCTGCTCCCCTGAACACGTCGCCACTCTGCTTCTCCCCCCTCCCTCTCAGGCGAGGGAGAGGCAGCGCGTTCAGGGGAGCAGGCGGAGCGGAGGTGAGCGAGGGTGGGGAGGGGAGCGCAGGAAGTAACGGGTGGGGGGGTAGAGGAACCGCTCCCCACCCCAGCTCGCCTCTGCTCCACCGACGCCGCCTCCCCCGAACACGCCGCTGCTCGGCTTCTCCTCCCTCCCTCCTAGGCTTGCCGCGCCAAACAGCTGTGATGCAAACAGCTGTTTGGCGAGGCAAGCCTGGGAGGGAGGGGGGAGAAGCCGAGCGGCGGCGCGCTCAGGGGAGCAGGCGGAGGTGGAGCGGGGGCGAGCGGGGGCAGCCGGGGCCACGTTTCTAGGGGCGGCATGGCCGGCGCCGGAATGCCGCCCCTAGAAATGTGCCGCCCCAAGCACCTGCTTGTTTTGCTGGTGCCTAGAGCCGGCCCTGATTCCAACGCAGCATTAATTCCCTCTTGCAGCCCATGCAGACACCCCTGGGAGGGGGTTGCATAATACCCTATCAGGCCTGAGCCTGGCAGCCCTCTAGTGTTTTCACTGGGAGTTCTGCCTTGTTCTCATAAGGCCCAATCCAGCTCCCATTTCATTCAATGGTAAAACTATTCCTATGAAGGATGCAGGAGAAGTCCCTTTGTTTCTTTCATAAAGCACATGGCACAGGTGGCATTGGGTCATCGCCCCTATTTGTTGCTTTAATCATCTTAGCAATCTACCAGCAAAAGGTAAGACCCTCCAGATCTGAGGTACATGACCAGCTTGTGGTTACAATTGCATTTGTTGTGTCTGTATCATGGAGCTGTGCCAGCCACTCTTGCACCTCCCAGCCAGCAGCATACACCCTCTGGGCAACAGTCCTACAAGTGACTTGGGGTAAGACTTAAACCAGGAGCCTTGTGGCCTGGCACTGCTGAGTCCCTCCATCTCGCTGGGCTAACAGGAGCTATCTGGTCACAGATAGAATTTCCTCATTCCCTATTTTATAGCAAGTGCCCCATAAAATACTCTGTTCTATCCCAGAAGAAGCAGAGCACAGAAAGTCTGCTCCCTTTCTGAACAATGGAATTTCCTGGGGTAAAATCCCAGTGATCCACGTCACAGGCTGGAATTCTGCGTGATGCGAACAGCCATTCTCCCCTCGCTCTCAATACATGTTTAAATTTTGTGTCCATTTCAAAGGGTCAACTTCTGCACCGAACCAAGGAATCCAACCTGGGGCAGCTTAATGGAATGGTGGGGGGGTCCAGGTTGAGTTTACATCCTGGTGTTTTTGGGACGCTGGCTAAGCATCAAAATGTAGGGTCTGCCAGAAACAGAAAGAATCTAATGCTAATAAAATGATAATATCCACAGTATGTCATCAAAGAGTCCAATGCAAATGATCCTAGGTTCAGGTTTAAAAGGGCCCCAGCAGTGCTGGCAGCCCAGGGGTCCCGCAATGTGCTCGTGCATCATGAGATTAGAGAAACAAACGCCGTTGGCGAGTGTCAACTCACTGGGAAAAGCAGGGAATAAAGATCCCAAAGGCATTGCCACAGAGACAGGAACTGTGCAGAAGTGTGAACTACCTGGGGTGGTGTTATAAACGGGGGGCAGGACAGTCTTTGTGGGGTTGTGCCATGCAGAGCCCCGTTCTTAGTTCATATAATGCCACTGCCACCAGAGGGGCCGGCTTGCAGGGAGCGTCGCCCCCAGAGAATCTGGCTCGTGAGGTTTAGCCTGGTAGCATCCAGAGGCTGTTTGTACCCGTGGGGCCCTGGGAGTGTTACCCAGGGTTTTGCTGAACCCAAAGCTCTTGGTAACGTTACTTCCTGTAAGGGGGTGGCAGGAAATAAATCAATGGAGACACGGCCAACTGGCTGATTGAGAGTTGATGCAAGCAGGCAAACAAAAATGCTTTCACTCAGAGCTTCTACTTTATTTCATCTCCAGCACTTCCACATGCCTGCAACAGGTTAGCAGAGCACCCCAAATTACCCCCAGATTCATATTTACCCAGGGTCTTGAGGAGGTCTTGCGTGGATTAGTCAGCCAGTGATCAGCCTTCTGTCTGCAGGGGAAATTCGAGAGGTGGTTCAAGTGTCCACCGAGCCCAGATTTCTTCCTCTTTTTATACCCAAATTGTTAGTATGAAACAGCCCATTCACCAAAACCTGCTCAGCAGATGCTAAGTGTGGCGTTTTCCTGCCTTGCTTGCCCATCAGTTAACTGGCTGCATTTCACAGCGCAAAAGTTAACTATCCCCAGACTTTCCATCTTGCAAACCACATGCTTTGGCAAAAAGCTCAGGTCAGGAGGGCACAGGGTCACGTTTACTCCTCATGGTCACTCCCTTTCCCCTCCCCTCCTGGTTCGTTAGCTGCAATAAGGCTGCTACAAAGGCCTTACGGCTGCTTCCAGGTGTAAGCATAACAATTTGGATTCCAGCTGTGGGCAGTGGTTCAGGCATGTTACTGGGTTAACAAAGTTTCCTCCGTACAGGAAGAAACGCTCCCCCACTGCAGCGATCCTGCCACCCTCCCTGCTCTTCCCCACCCCCTCTTGCATGTCTCCCTCCTCCCAAAGTGGGTACAGAGAAGCCTGCTGGCTGGTTCAGCACTGAGATTCACACCCCTTCTGTCCTGCCCTGGCTCCTGCAGCCTTAGCATGGCCTGTTCCCAGCCAGCAGCCAGGGGAGGCCAGGCCAGGCTCCCAGGTGGGCTGAGAACAGAGGAACTCCCAGCTGTAGGTAGACCTGACACAGCAGGACTGGCTTTGGCCAGTAGTCCTGCGCTCTGCACAAACCGTCCCTTGTCTCTGCCACAGCATTCCCTAACGCCGTAAGCAAATCCTGGGATCCAGCCACTCCTGAGCAGCTCAGGGCAGGCCAGTGGCCTAAGGTGTCACTTAGGTGAGGTTCCTTGCAAAGCAAATCCAGCTGTCCTGCAGCAGCCTCCTGTAAACCGGATGGGTGTGAACAATAGCCCCGAGTGTATGTCATGACAGCATGAGCACGTCTCATTCCCTTGCACTCGTTCCCTTGCATTAAGACTGAATCTGACCTGCATGACCCCACTAGCCCTAGGCTGCAGATCCAGCTTGGCCTTTGCTCATTGAGTTTGGCAAACTCCAAGTGGCAAACTCCAAACTCCTTGGCGCGACAGCTCCCTAAGCACCATTGTAAGTGCTGTTATTTCTACACCTGCCCTCTGCTTAGCTACCAGCCCTAATCGTTCCAGACGGCGTGGGCGTGGGAAAGCTAGAGTAGCCCTGGGAAGCATGAATGAGGGGCAAATGAGTAACACACATCAGCTCCCATATTATTAAATATGGCAGAGGGGTACTAGGGCTGTTGGCAGGATTTTTGTGTCTGGCTAGTCCCCGGTCCAGCCAAAGTCCCAGGTTGTTAGCATAGTCCTCCGCCAACTGGAGCAGTTCTGAGCTAAATGCTGCCGGAGTCTCTTCCTCTCTCCAGGTTCTGCTTGTACGGATCCTGTGACCTCCTGAGCATGCTCGGTTCTCTGGGACGTCAAGGGGACCTGAGGGAGTGCAGCACAAGCAGGATTGAGTCTGAAAGGCAAAATTCTGCTCTCGGCTCCACAAGGCAGATCTTGGTTCTCATCCTCTGCCCTCTGGCTAGGCTTGGAGTTTGGTGCCTGTAAGGGAAGCAGAATAGCAGCTAGTCCTGGGGGAGCCAAGCCGACTATCAGAGTGGAGTTTCTAGGAGATCTGTTTCTGAAGGGTAGGCAAACAATCAGAGCCGAGGGGCATGGGCCCCTCTGGGGAGCTGAGAGGACACGAGGCCCCCTGTGGCATGCCCCCATCAGAATGATCCTGCCCTGAGTCTGCCAGCAGACTGGTGAGGATACAACTCAACAGCATGTAAAATGTAAACCCCCATGCACATCCAGCACCTTCCACTGCGTATGAAAGCACTGCAGCCCCCCAGATGCCACCGGTGGGGCCCCCCCCCCAACTGACTGAAATGGGGTGATTCCCAACTTACGCTTTGAACTAAATTGTATCATTTCTTTCAGGGGTGGTTTTTGGCCTTCCAAATTCCTTGCATTCTAAAATCAAAATGAAATGTCCTCCCAGGGACCTGCATGGCGTCTCTGAGCTAGGAGGTGGTGTCCGTGTCTTTGCTATGCTACATTGTGAATCTGGGGTTTTAAAACATTAAAGCAAAAAGGAAGAGCATAGTTAGAAAAAGATAAACAAAAGTCACCTGAGCCAGAAAAACAGCCGTATCAATTATTACACAGGGCTGCTTAGTTAATTACAATTCTCTTTCTGTATATACAAGATTATAACTGTATTAAATATTCAGACTTGCACTGTAGCTGTGTATGCCAAGTCTCTTGTCTGTGAATAAACAGTTCCACGCTGCCACCTGGTGCTGGTGCATTTACTGGGCGTGGGTCGATTTTTGGCTGCCTCTTATGACTCATTTTTATAAGTACCTTGTTAGAATAACAGCCGCAGAAGGAATGTGTTTTACCAAATGGAACCTTTTCAATGTACTCCGAAGTCCTGCTCATTGTTCCAGTATCTTTGCCAAAGGAATGTGTTCTTACTGAGCATAAATTTGAAGCTTTCTATTGTCTTTTTAGCCAAGGATTTGGCGTGTGTGTATAGGACATTGTGTGGGTAATGAACACAGAAGTCTGGGGCAGGACATTGTTAGGGAACTGACTGATTATAGCGTTGGGCATTGGGAATAGGAGTTGGCATGCTCTAGGGGTATTAGGTACAGTGGAGATGGCGTTGGCTAGGAGACACACCTCCCTCCTTCCCCTCCGCCCCCCAAAAAAACCATGAACAGAGCAGTAAAAGGTTGCTGGATTCTGCTTTCCGGCCAGCACTGCTTTCCAGTCCCTTCTCCCAACTTTACAACACTAATGTCTCAAAGAACTAGTTCCTGGGGAGTCACGGTGCTGGGTGTACTGCTCTCCGGAGCGAGCGAGTTGACTTCGCTGACCCAGGCAGAGCAATGAATCCTTAGCTGGAGACAAGCCTGACGCCAAGAACGCCTTCCACCGGGACAGGGAAATGCACCATCTGCTGTGACGTGACAGAAAAGGGGACGATGGCGCAGCCCTTGATGTCTGTAGCTGCTGCCAGCACTCGGAGTGTTAAACACCAAGTGCTGACGTACTGTCTAGAGGGCACGGGTGCTTTAGGGCAGGCTGGTTGTTGCAGTGCTGGTTCCAGGTGTCCTGGCTCCAGGCATCCTGGCTCCCGCTGCAAAGGGCTGACTGCCACACTGGCCACCCAGTGCCGCTGGAGGCAAACCCAGCCATGCTGAGCCAGGCTGCTGGGGTTAGGCCTCCCTCCTTTACAGAAGGGCACTTGGGAACTGGAGGGGCCGTGGTTTAAAAGCGCCTCTCTAAGCTGGCACCCCCTAAGGTGCAGGGCCCTCCTTCCCACTGAGCTGTGCTCCGAGCAGGGATTGAGCCCTGCAGGATTGCCTACCTCAAATGTTCAAAAATCATGAGTCAGGGGCACCAAAACTCATGAGATTGGCTTTCAAATCATGAGATCCTGTAAACTGAATACGTACTTTCTATTTGCCTTCTGCTTTGGGAGCCTTTAGGGTCATATTTGAAAGTTTTCTCCACAGCCACAAGGGCTAGAAACTTACTTTTTCTTTAAGAATGAAGGCTGAAATCATCACATTTCCACTTGACTCCAGGACCTGGGGCTTTAAGGAAAACAATAATTATCACAAGACTCACGAGCGTTGGCAACACTGGCCCAGCAGCAGCCCCTAAGCCCTCAGCCTCCTGGCCCAAAGGCAAACTAAGAAGGCAAATCATCAAACAAGGCTCTCTTTCCCTAGGGATGTGGGTTTAAATCCCATTGGCCTTAGGAATGGCCCTATGTGACGCATTAGCTCCTCCCAGGGAACAGCCTGTGGGACCAGTATCCAATATTTCAGCCGTGTCCTACATCTAGTTCTCCAAGAGCTGCTCTAACTAGGCCAGTGTCTTCTAGCACTCCCCTGCTGCTACCCATTCACATAGCCGTTCTGCAGCCAGGCTTGATAACACAAAGCAGGGCAGTCGAATGAAGAGCTCTTGAAAAATCCCCACTTGCAGCAAACAGTGGATCAGTGGCATTGAATTCTCCTGGGTTGCCTCAGTGGCACAAAGCCCAAGGTCGATGCTGAAATCCAGGCCACGATTCTGAGAACATCCTCAGAACTTAGGGTGACCATATGTCCCATTTTGGCCCGGACAATCG
This sequence comes from Natator depressus, assembly GCF_965152275.1. NCBI lineage: Eukaryota > Metazoa > Chordata > Testudines > Cheloniidae > Natator > Natator depressus. Next base: position 28,087,181 of record NC_134246.1, read on the forward strand.
CTTTTTGAAAGCCTGTCCCGGCCATCCCGGCTTTTTTGGCAAATTGGGCATTTGTCCCGTTTGCTCTCGCCAACTAGATCAGCGCCGGCAGTTCTGATTCTAGCTTTGGGGGTGTTCAGCATTCCAGACAAACCCGCCGATAGACTGTAACCCTTGGCAGGGACAGACATCCAGTTGCTCAAGAGAATTATTCTCCCACTGACTCACAAGCAATCTCTTTTCCTGATGTCTTCAGCTACCGTTTATTGATTGTTTTACAGCTTGTTACTCCTTTGTTTACAATGAATCCAGTTCCCAATTAGTTCTCGGAAGACAATAATGGCTATTTAATCACAGTTATCTGGCAGACAGAAAAATCAATGGCTCTGTTAAACCAGTTGCCTGCCTTGTTTGATCATACTGTTAGAACCCTCTAGCATCCGCAAATCATAGCGTTTTGGTATAGAAGCTGTGCAAATCCTACAGCTTATTACTACCAAGCCAAGGCAACATTGTGGACCTGGTGGGCAGGAGGATGTGTCTTTCCAGAGGGCCAGAACCTGACTGCTTGTGATAACTAAAGCTCGGATGGCACTTTGCATGAGACCTGCGATCTCAGCCTCGCAGTGCTGGTCACGAGTTAAATTTGGATAATTATATTCTGCTTCCTTAAAATCGCCGTATGGTTTCAAATAGACACTGTGGCCTTGTCTAATCGTACTGTGTGCCGCTGCGTTCCACCCAGAGATAGCTGCAGGAGAAGACAGCATGTGTTTCTTTTTGCAGAGCGATTCAAAAGCCACGTTTCCACGTGTGAAATCTCCGCAGTAAACCCGTCTTGCTTTACAAAGTGCCGGTGACCTGAAGGCAGGGAGCAGCTGTAATTTCTGAATTTGCAACATTTCTGCTAATGGGAAAATCCGAGCGCTCCACTTTCAGCGTGTTCCTTCAAACCCTACCGCCAGGAGTCGGCCGGGCACAGGGCCTGAGTCGCCGGTGCCTTATTGAAGAACCATGCCTTGTTCTCATTTGCACTATGGTCCCTCTACACGGCTCTCGGTGCCGAGCTCTCCCAATTTAAGCCCAGTGCCTGAGCTGTGTAGGTGAGAGTCAGGCCTGAGTGACACCACTGAAGGGAATGGGCCCGATCTGCAGCTGGGGTAAGTTGAGGCTGCTCCAGTTGACGCCGATGGTGCTACAGCATGGGCCTTGCCTAGCTAAGCTCCTTAGAACGTCCCACTCTTGCTGCCGCTGCTGTGGCCATGTCAGTGACAGCCAAAATGGAAGTGGCTAGTGGAAACAGGCCACTTCTGGCCGCGCTGTGTTGTCTAGGCCTGAGCAGGGTTAGCTGACGCAGCGGTTCCAAAGCCAGCCGCTGATCTACACCAGTGCTCCTGCCAGGGTCAGCTGCAGGGGTGGGAAATGTTCCCCGCAGTGTGTGGCGCAGACTGAGCCCTGCGGAATGAAATCCTGCCCCGCTGAGATCCGTGGCACAGCTCCCGTTGGCACAACTTCCCTCTCGGCCAGCAGCGCTCAGTCCCCTTAGAACGGGGCTGGAAGGAGGCTCTCGGAGCGCACGGAGGGTGCGCTGGCTGGCTGGGTCTGTGTGTGACTCCCAGCTGCTGGCAGCGGGGCTGTCCTCTGGGTTTCCGAACCCCTGACACATTCTAATGACATGCCCTGAGTTTGGGCCCGATCCTGAGACGTGCTGAGCTTCTGTCGACTTCAGTGGGAGAGCCTGCTGCCGCTGACGCCAACGGCCCCCTGATTTCAGTGGGAGCAGGCTCCTGCCAGAACACTGACGGCAGCGCAATTCCCCATTGCTGGTAGTGGCGTGTGTGTATCAGGATGGAGAAATCACTTACATACCTCCCAGCCTGTGGTGTGGCCACCCCCGCAGCCAGCCATGGCAGGGCCTCCCCGCTCTCTGGCCCATCCTTGCCCCACACAAGGGTGCCCGTGAGCTCAGCCAGGGGTCTATCAATAGCATGTCCTTGTGACTGACCGCACAGCTACTCCTGGCCCCAGCGAGCGGAGAGGGCACAGCAAGGGAACACAGTCCTGCCGAGCACCTGTCCCTGCTCCGGGCATGTCACAGCTTGCAGCCAGGGTGTCGGAGTCAGGGAAGTCACACGAGCCAGGGCTGCAGGGCATCTTTGGCACGAGCGGGTGCTGCCGCGCTGTCAGACTCCTGCTGCTGTGCCCCCCGAACAACGGAGGAAGATCCGGGAGTGACAGCCAGCCTGAGGGCAATGTGCCAGCACAGAAGCTGTGTGCAAGGCACTTGGCATGTGTAATCAGGGAGGAAATTCCCTGGGGCTGGCGGGCTCTGGGGACTCGCAGTGGGATAGTCGGTGCTACACATCTGAGCTGGGCTGGTGGGAGCCGATTGCTGCTCGGGGGCCTCTGTGAATGGAGGCCGGGGTTCAGCTGCTAGTGAACTGGTGTGTGCATCCAAACCCGGCTTCAGCATGGCACCCTTGGTGACTATCTCAGCAGAGGGCAAGGACTGATGAGCAGAGGAGCAGGCCTTTGCCTCGGTGATGTGGAGCTGCAGATCACACTAGCTCCTCCTGAGCTTAAGCAGGCTCCAGCCGTGACCATGTATGAACGCAGGTGGGCTTGGACCCAAGCCACAGCCTAGCACCCCCAAACTGAAGGGCTGGTCTGTCCTGAGCTGGGTCTGGATCTGGACCCTATCTCTGGGCTAGCTCAAACCCCCTGATCCAGACCCCCCTGAACACAGCAAGTTTGCAATCCCCACCTGTTTTCTGCCTTGAACCCACCTCTGTCTGGGAACAGGGGCTGCGACCCTGTCTCAGGATAGTGCAACACACTGCTCTCAGGAGCGGATTTCACATGCGTCTGGATCTTTGCCCTGATGGGGCCAGTGGGCTGGAGGGAAGGGACCTATGGTGGGGAGGCTCTTCACAAATAAGGTGGCATCCCTCTGAGGCAACTGGAGGGCCTTCTCCCCTTTCGAGGTGCTCCTCACCCATCCTGTGATCTCACCACTGACAGTGCACGCAAGGGCAATTTATGAAAGGAAGTACCAAGAAAGGCAGTACCCAGAATGCAGTGCTCTGAAGGCCAGCCTCTTCTGAGGGTGAAAAGATGCACCAGTGGATTGATGGCTTGGCCCAGTCTGTCAGGAGATGCAGTCTGATGGCTCAGAGTTTACCTGCCTTGGAGCTCATCCTCTCTGTGGGGCCGGTGGATGGGGCATGACTGCAGGCTTTGTCAGTCACATGGAAATCACCAAGCCACCCTAGTGAAAAGCACAACAGATCACACCTGGGCGGGTTCATCACCCCCGTGACCCAGTGGGGCCCCGAAATGGAGGCAGCCATATTCAGAGATTGCTCTGGAGAATGGTGACACAGGAGTGGAGCTGGGCTCTTGTACGGCGGCCCCAAGGTGGTGCCATGTATGGGATGCTGGGCATGAGGCACGCCAAGGTCAGCAACAGCAGGAGCAGGCAGAGCTCAGAGCTTGGCTTGTGAAGGTGCGCTGCAGCCACCAGCCCTCAGCCCTCCAATGGCAGCAGGGCTCTTTGGCGGACACAGGGCCATCTACTCACCAGGTCCCCCCTGCCTCCCCCAGCTGTCTCAGGGAAGGGCAAGGGGTGCCCCTAGTTTTGCCCGGCTGCTGCACAGGTAGGGAGCAGGCCGGCCGGCACGCCAGGGCCAAAGGCTGTACCTGGCGAAGGGCAGTGCTGACTTTGATCCACAGATGGCAGCACTGAGCAGCCCTAGACCAGACAGACACAATCAGCATCCTGCAGCCCTCACTCCCAGGAGTGACCCTCAGTTGCTCGGGGGTGTCACAGGCCCGGTATCCGTCCCCGTAACAAGGGGGCTGGGAGAGAGAGAGCTGGCCCCAGACCAGTCCCCTCGGTCCAACATCCCCGTGCTTTGGAGTAGCCAAACGCCTGGACTCAGCTGCCTACATTAGCCCTGGCGCAGTGCCTTGCTGAGTTCATTTGCTTCAAGAGTAGATCGCTCCCACAGGTGCTGGAACTAGGGGTGCAGGGGGTGGTGCCGCATCCCCTGGCTTGAAGTGCTTTCCATCATATCCTCGGTTTACAGTTTGGTTCAAAGGCTCTCAGCACCCCCTCTGTACAAATTGTTCCAGCCCCCCTGACTGGCACTAGCTGCCCCCTCTTGTTGGCAGCCTCAGCAGAGCACAGGCCGTGGAGTGACCCCTCCCAGGGAAGGATAAGGCACACCAGCGGGGCAGTGTGAGGGACGCTGGCATGGCCACTGCCCATGCTGGGGACAGAGATTAGCCCAGGCAGACGGGATAGTTTTGTGGTTAAGGCTGGGGCTTCTAGAGTGCCAGCTTCAAGCCCTGCTTTGCCACAGCCACGCTCCATAGACAAACCATTTAATCCACCTTGTGCCTTAGCTGTGAAATGGGGACAGCACTTCCCGACCTCCATGAGGCACTGTGAGGAGACATATCTCAGAGCTGTGGCAATGAGCTAGCCAAGAACCCGACGCAGAAGGAGGGGGGTCTTCAGGCCCCAGGCCTCTCAGCACTTTATAAACCATTAACTTTGGTTTTCTCTGCTCCTGAAACCTTAGACCCTGCTCCCCGCTCAGCTGGTGTCGCTGGGTTCATGCTGGACTCCCCACTTCCACCTACCACAGCCTCCAGTCCTGCCACAATACCATGCGTTCCCCCTGCATCCATCTGCTCTTACCATTCCTGGCCGGCAGGAGTCTAGTTAGGAGAATATCCTGGACCCAGCTGCTGAGGGACTGGGCCTAGACCAGAGGGGGGTGTAATTCAGTGAGTGTCCCCATCACCAGAAAGAAGCCAGGGCCAAAGCCCCAGGATCCAAACATCCCTGGCCTTTGTGAAATTCAGATCCACAGGTCACGGTGGCTCAGCCCCTGTCTCTGGAAACAAGTTACAGATCCGGTGCATTGAACATAGCTGGGATTTCAGCGCCTCCTGGTGGGTCACAGCTGAGTGGGTTTAATGCCAGTGTGGTCAATAGAGATCAAAAGCTCTGCTCTTTAGAGGAGGTGCCGAGGTCGGGTGGCTTGGGTATTAGCACAGGACTCCTGGGTTCTAAACCCCTTTGTGCCACTGATGTGTTCTGCCGCCTTGGCTGAGTCACTCCACTGCTCTGCGCCAGTTTCTTTCCCCATGCTTTGTGTGTCCCCGTGGCGCTTCTGCGCTCTCTGGGGCACAGGCTGTCTCGCCCTCTGTGTTTGTGCAGCACCCAGCATGAGGGAGGCCTGATCTCAGATAGGAGGCGCTAGCCCCTACTCAATACAGCTAACGAATCGCAATGCTTCCTCTGCGGAGTGATGCGACTCAGAGCGAAGAGGAATTTCAGAATGACAATGCACTTCGGGAGAGAAGTGCCCAGGAACTGCATCCCCACTCGGAAAGCCAGGGCTCAGGTCTCGTGCCAAGAACCACGGGCTGGAGGAGTTCCCCCCAGTGCAGCACAGCCAGTGTGGATTCTGGCACGTACATCGATGGAGCCAGTAGGGGATGAAGCCTGGACTATATCGCATCTGCAGAAAAAGAACCCAGCCACATCAGATAAACAGGTGTACGCTGCCAGTGCCCCCGTGGCTGCCAGCCCAGAGATAGCTGCCGAGGGGAACAGCTCCTTCCCCTGGCCTCTCACCTTCCCCTCGCTCTATGGTAGACTTCATGCCCATATGTTTCCTTCTCTCAGGATCAGGGCATCAGCATCCTTAGAACTTGAAAACAACCAAGTCCTCAAAGTACGCTGTTAAAACTGTCTGTCTCCAGTGTGGACTGGATCTTGTGACAGGGAGGGGCGAATAAAGGCACATTCTAGCATTAGCCCTCACGGCATCTGCATGGTCACACAAGAAACACAACAGAGATGTCATGACAGGTTCTGAGGCACCGGGTGAGTTTGGGACGCTGTGTGTGCTTGTGGAGAGGGATGTGTGTCGAAGGTACAAGCATGTGCTATGGCAGTGGGTTTTCAGGGTGTGTGTGGGAAGGTTTGGGGGGGGGTGTGCATGCATGTTGGGTATATTTGTGTCCAGGTATGTGTGTGGCGTGTGTTTCAGGGGCGGAGCTCTCTCCCCCTCCCCTCATGTACAGGCATACGGGTTGCATTTGTGTCTCAGACACATGTGCGCGTGTTCATGGGGGCACTGGAATTGGGTGGCTATGTGCAGGTATCCAAGGACAGGGGGAGTGAGGAAGGATCATCTGCATGAAAGGGATTATTGGGAGGTTTATGGGCTGTACCTCTACGTCAGGGCTGGGATTGGGTGAGAAATGCATTTGTCTGTCTTTGGCACTGTCACTGGGTTCAGGTTCTGCTCTCCCTTCGACCCCCAGTTCAGCTAGGCATTTACCTGGGCTTCTTGTCATCAGTGCATGGTGCTGCTGCATTTGTGTAAGCCCTGGGCTGGGGTTCTCTGCTTCAAAGGGGGCAGAATTAGGCCAGCACTGAAAGCTTCTGAAAATCTCTCCCAGCTACCCTGCCAATGACATTGTCACATGGCTCAGCAGTGCTGGTGTCTCCAGGCCACAGCTGATTTGAATCCTGGCTCTCATTCCACATTTCTTCTGGTGTTTCTGACGGGATCCATTTGGAGGCCGTTATTGTTTTTACTTTATATTTATGATATTCCTCAGAATATTACTAGCCAGATTAGGCTGTTTGTGGGGAGCTGTGCACTTTACAGAGTGCTGCGTTCAGAGCAGGTACATTAAAATTGGATTAAAAGATTTGTCAGTGATGTCTGGACAGTAAGGAGAAGAAACAGAATTATATGTCAGTTCTGACTTTCAAATCAATCATGGAGGTTCAGCCTGAGCAGAAATTCCTGGGCGGGGGTTTGATTTACAGGGGCATAACCCCCCTCGGTTATGTATCAGAAGGGCCACTAAGAAGATTTGTTAAAATCAAGTGTCCAGACTGACCACTCGGAAGCTTGAGGCAGCATGGCTATAGCTCCCTTGGGAGCTCCTGTAACTCAGTGCTGACCACTGTGCCGGGAGCTGCGCAGGGGACAGCTGCTAGATCTGGCTCCAGCAGAGAGTCCAGTGTTAGAATGGGCAGCTCACGGCAAGTCTGCCCTATGCAAGGCGAGGAGCCTGGAGGCTATGCTGCATTTCCCCAGGTGTTGCCATGCCTGCCTCCCTGTGCCACCTTGGGCTCTCAGCCAGTCAGTGCCCTGCCCTCCGGTACCACAGCGGGGCTGGAACAATTTGTACAGTGGGGGGGGGGGAGGGGCTGAGGGCCATTAAACCAAACTGTAAACCCTGGATAGGATGGAAACCATTTCAAGCCAGGGGGTGAGGCAGCAGCAGCCCCAGCACCCCTAGTTCTAGCACCTCTGAGGTACAGAATGTGTTGCAGGGCTGCAGTACTGGCTGGCCTGAGTAGGGATATCTTGGCCTATGGCTCTTATTTCTCCTGCGGCAGGCTCCAGAGGAAGCCATTCCTTCCGCTCTAGGTCTGCTGCTGCTGTCACGGGGTGGGACAAATGGGAAGGGTAAAGTCACTGGACGCATGTCGAAGATTTGGGCCTTGCTTGAACCTGACACTCGCCATCTGGAGGCAGCAGTTCAGTGATTTGGGATTGACACTCCTGGGGCTCTAGGGGGAACCGCTTAAGGGTCCCAAGGCTGCTGAACCAGGTGGATGTGCCCTGGGACACATTTAGCTGATGACAGCGCAACCCCCAGAAAAGTAGAGAGAGAGACGGTGACAACCCCTGGCAGGGAAATCACTGAGTATTTAGATTCAGGCAGCAAATAGTTTGGGCTGGGAAAGAATTCCCCAACTTCCCTCCTAAAAAGCACCCGGAGAGCACTCCAGCACACCCCCCTCGCACACACGGCACCAAGCGGGAATCTCGACGCTGCACGTCAGCACGTACCACCTCTACGTGCGGGACAGGTGGGCTCTGCGCTAAGGCCTCAACGGAGCGAGTTTGCTGCACTTTAGGTTTCCACAGAAACCAGTGGGGAGTTCATACCTCTTATCCATCCCACCAGTGGCTGTGGAGTGTGGACCAGCTCAGAAAGCTGCGAGGAGAGGCACCAGCGGGCTAGGGATTTGTTACCATGGATTTCATACTGCAGCAACTGAGACTGGCAGGGCTGCTGTCCATCCTAGGTACCCCGTTGAGAGGGCGGAGGCAGGGCCTTCTCTTCCTACAGCTCTGGAAGGCCCTCCCCCTTAAGGCCAGATAGCCAGGAGCGCTCAGCGTGCTAGGAGCTGAGCTCTTCTGAAAATCGGGCCCCGATCATGGGTGCCGACCCCCATATTAGCCAGGCCATGGCAGTAGCATCACAGTGCTGGGATGGTTCTTGGGTGCTCAGGGTCGGGTGCGGGAGGGTGGGGTGCCCAAGAGGTGGTGCTTGTGTGCATCTTGTCTCAGCTCCCCCTGCGTATTCTGTACTCCCCTTATGATAAACTGTCTCCTAAACTAACCTTTGTTAAGGCGTCCTACAAACTCAGATGTTTCAGAGCAGTTATTGCTGAGCGGCAAAGGCGTTAGCAATTTGAGTCTCATCTTTCAAAAAATATTCCTCACAATTGTAGGTGCTGCAGATATTTGTACCTGGCCTGACCTCTTCTGAAGGCCTGTCCTTTTGACTTAGCTGCAATACAGGCTGAATCCCTGGTTTCAGTGAGGTTAGGCAGGTGTGAATACGTGAGGATCTAAAGTTGGTTTGGGAGCAAGTCCCCTGTGATCTAGGGCAGGCTGATCAGTGCGCAGTACTCAGAACCTGTTTTTTCCTAAGGTTCTGAGCGTGGCAGGTAGCTTATTTTTGCCCTTTGCTTCTTCCAGTCAGTCAAAAAGATAGAAAATATTTTGCAAATTGTTTTGCAAAAAATGTGTTCCTTTCATTTGTTAAAATGTTGAATTTAGACATTTTCAGACCAGCTGTATAGCTGCTTGAAAAATTATTTATATTTTGCATGCACCAAAAAAAGCGAAAAATTTATCCTGTTTTTTATATCCAAAAAAAACTAAATTCAGAAAATTCTGACCCCCTCAACCGCTTTTCAATCCATACCCCTCTGTGCTCAGGGGCTCCAGCTGGGAGAAGAGCTGGGCTTTGTTAAATACTGTCTGAAAGGCTGTTCCCAGGAGACTGTGAGCTCAGTTTTGCAGACTCAAGAAAGTGCTGAAGAATATTTAGACTTTAGGATGCTTATCCCAGCAGAACCTGAACGGTTAGGGCCAGACTTTCAGATGTGCACAGATGTACATACAAAAATCCCAATTAATTTCTGCACCTTGTTTGCATGTGCAACTAGTGTGACTGTGAGTGCAGTCCCAGTAACGGGGCCTGAGCATCAGGCATGCATGCTAGACTGAACCAGATGCTAAGTGACTTAGCATGGTCCCGTCACAGAGAGACACAAACAGTTCAAAATGTAAATGTTCCCAAAGTGAAAATGGAAAAATAAAATTCACTCACTTCAGGGACCAGCCCTGCCAAATTCATTGTCGTTGGCTGGTTCTGCTGCCACAGGAAAGACAGGGTCAGCCTGCTGGAAACATCCACCTTTCCCTTGTAGTCTGGAGGCCCAAATGGAAAACCTGCATGAATCTGAAATTTGTAGCATCCCACCCTCATGGAAAAGGTTTAACACATTTTTATGAAGGGATTAACCCCCTGGAGTGATTTTCAGGGGGACGTGGCATTGTGCAGTGGGAACTTTGAGAACTGTGGATGCTTTCGTAAATCATGTCAAATGGCCGTCACAAATGTCTTGAAAAAGTCACAGTAATGACTCTTCTTTAACGTGTGTACAATTATTCATTGATTTCATAATGGCATATTTACTTTATATGTTCTCTGCTTGTTGCTTTGTCTATATGTGCAATTTATGATCCACTCACACAATGTAATTCCTACAAAAAATAGCTTATTTCAACATCATCTTTTCCAGGTCTGAAACATGGGCAAACATGTTTTACATTTCATTTTAGCTAGACATAATTTTACAAGATGAATAATGTACTAATGAAAACCTATTGAAGAAGGCAGTCGTTTCGTACTAGCCAGTAACAAGCCCCTCTACAGACAGATATTATTAACTGATCAGGATTTCATTCATATAGTATCCAGAGGTGCAAAGAGTACACTTAAACACTGTGCTTGCAATGTCTGTATGCCACATGACAGGCTCTACACAGGTAGCAGCAATGCTGCATATGCTAGCACACTGTGTCAGGTATGAAGCCCTGGAGAGAATGGACACAGGTATTATACTGGCTCTGCATTAAAAAGCTGCTAGAGACAATATCAGACAATAATGATACAAATGAGGAAGCGTTAGATGGAAAGCACACAACCCGTACCACGACAACAGTGGTCTATCGATGCAAGGCTCCCTCAATTCCGGAAGGCAGCTTTTGCACAGTGGCAGCTCAGACTCCAACAAAGAAAACAGCACTGCAAAGACAATCACTTGAAACTCCTGCAATGTGCCAAGACATGCTGGAGTAACATCCTCGTGGTAGACTCCCTGCACCCAATCCTGCTGTGGAAAAAGTAAAACGCAACTGGTATCTGATGTTAAGGGTGGCCAACAAGCCACCAACCTGGATCTGCAATGGATAATTCTAAGCTGCTGCCCAACCACGCTATTGAGGTTGAGTTTAGAAAGGCGAATGTTCAGCATGTACCAGGAGGGATGGTTTTTAATGTGATGATTTCATCTGCCATACCAACAGTAACACCTATTGGTTACTGTCCAGTGCTGCCTGCATCACTGACTGAACGGAGTGCAGTTTTCACTAGATGTCTAAGACACTTGACCAAGGTTACAGCGTCTGGACATTTGATGGGGCTGTATATTGCAAGGCTAATGAGATTCAGTAGAGAGGCCCAGAGGAATTTCTGAAAACTGTCTTGAGAATGGACGGTGTCCACATAGCAGAGACATTTCTGTCTGAAAGTGGAAAGAAGTATGAATAGAGTGGTCTGAAAGAGAGCCTCATGGAACCTCAGCTAAATGGTAACAACACAGCAAGCAAGCAACTTAAAGGCAAATCATACAATCATGGAGTGAAGGCCCACAAGCTTGTAACGGAGGCTCTGTCCAAACTGTGGTGGCAGGCATTTTGTAAATGGGTACAAGACAAAGAGATTGACTGTGATGTAGGCCTCACCCAAGGCAAGCTCCAGGAATGTTTAAATTCGGTTAACAAACAATAGTACCACAAGTCTAACCGTAACACTTTCCCAGCTCAGTGATGCCTTCAAGAATGTATAGGATGTCTTGCACCTCCCCTGTCCCGTCCCACAGCAGGGCTTGGGCGTTCTTCCTCTGTCAGCCCCGTTTTGTCACAGTTATTTTAATAAAAGTCAGGGACAGGTCAAGGGCTTCTGTGAATTTTTGTTTATTGCCTGTGACCTGTCCACAACTTTCACTAAAAATAACCTGACAAAATCTTAACCTTACTCATGAGCAGTTTATGCAAGGAAATCATCCTGTGGTTCGGTCTAGAACTATTCAGCCAAGTCTGGACAGATGTGGCACCTGATCAAACAGTGAACGGTCATAGTAAAGGAAAAGGGGGTATAGTGGGTTTCACTTTGAAACCAGGAACCTTGGCTCGATGGTTCTTCACTGCTCAGAAGCACTCAGCTATCACAACTTCCATGAAGGGCGTGTGTGATCTGGTAAACTCACCTGGCAAACACAAGGAGGCTGCACCAGGTCGCATGCAGCATGATGTAGGTGATGTAAGTAAGGTTGCTCTCACTGTCGCTGACTCCTTTGATTTGAATGCTGACTTGGTAGCAGTCAACAGTATTGAACCGGTGTTGTTGCACCCGCAGAGATTGCCACCAAGCCTGTTACTGCAAATGACGCAGGAATCAAAGCAATGAAAGAGTCTGTGAAAGACAGATTAAATTCAAACACCGCTGGATTCTTTGATCCCAAGTGCAACATCAAGACATTTGCATCTCTAAGCAAGATCAAATCAAAAGTTAGTAGTGATAAGACAGTGACTGTCCCTGCAGACAGGGAGTTCTTCAGCCATCTTGCAGTGGCTGCATGAACAAGAGAGATTGATCTGAAGGAAGTTTCCACACATGAGCTTCCCATAGTTCCATACGCTCTAGCATGTTCTGATGGTATCCTGAATAAAACTGCAAAGAGTGAGCTATTGCCTTAATTAAAAAAAGAAACAGAGTCAATGCATCAGCTGCCGGCATCCAACATGCCAACAGCTTGGATCGTGGAATGCATGGCTGTTTTACAAATAGTCGGGCAAGGAGGTGCAACTAGCTTTGCAGAACTTGCTGAACTGGGCTTCAGAATAGTATGCCAGCCTCTACAGAGTTATGAGAGCTGCGGAAGAGTAGATATCTGATCGATATGTCAGAGATGCAATTAAAGCTTTCGAACATGCACAAAGGCAATCCTCACAAAGCAATGAAGTCAAAATCCATGATCCCAAAGCACCTGTCTCAACACAGAGGAGTACGTTCATTGGAAACTCCAAGAAGAAAGCACATCTGGTAACATTTTTTGTCAGATTCATGGTGCAGCATGGCAGATAATTTACTTGGCTTGAATCAGAAACAGATTCAAGGATGGCCTCAGTTGCTCACATGGTCACTTCAGATGGAGTTGTAGATCAAGATCTATTCTCATCACACAAAGAAACAGATACTTGACTTCTACTTCACGTGGCACATGCTTCACAAGAATACCCTCGGTAGCGGTGTGGGCTCTGGACACTCCCGTTGCAGTCCTCTGTGCACACTTTATTCGCAAGTTGGAAACAACTTTGGTTTGAAACTTTGGTTTTCATACTGGTGTGAAAGATAAAGCCAGGTTTACACCAGGCCGCCCCATAGCAGCTGACCTTGGCCAAGAACGATGCGGAATGCTGTCAGCAGCACACACACTGCCTGGGTGTGATTCAGCCAGCAGTCTGGCAAGGGTTGGCAAACTAAAGCTCTGGAAGCTTATCAGGAAGCATCCGAACACATTTAACAGCCTTGCTAATTTTGGCATTATGGTGGATGTGGTGGCTCCTGAACAGCTGAAATCAGTAGAACTTCTGATAACCCTTCTCTATGACCCAACCGCTGACTCAGTGGATGTAAATGGCGCGCGATAGCAGCTTTTCTACCAACAGCCCCGGAGCGAGGCCCTTCCCACCAGCTTATGATAGTCTTCTGCAACATACCAACACATAAATTACTAGCCCCTTACCTGGGACCAGGCCACGGCGACGGAGCCTCACAGCCCTTCGCCATTTGGAAATGGCTGGCGCCACGACAAGGATGGACACAGATCTCCAGCACTAATGACACAGACACCTGCCCCAAAGCACTCCTGGAACCCATTACATGTGGGCGTGCAAAAGCCAAGTGCGAGCGCAGCCGCTGTTGTCCATGACAGAGCATGGCGTGCACACAGACTTGCTCGTGTACTGTGCGTGAGGACTGTTACACTCCTCATACAGTTGCCAGTGTGGATCCAGATGAGTCTGAGACTACAGATGGTTCACTCTTAGACCTGTAGCACACGGCAAATATACTGAAAAAGGCTAGACACATATATACTGTCGTATAGCCCATTGCTGAGAGGATGCATCCGATGAAGTGAGCTGTAGCTCACGAAAGCTCATGCTCAAATAAATTGGTTAGTCTCTAAGGTGCCACAAGTCCTCCTTTTCTTTTTGCGAATACAGACTAACACGGCTGTTACTCTGAAACTTGTTCTTTTAAACTTGTCTTGGCAACTTACGTACATGTTTGTGGTCTTTTCGCTTGCACCAAAGGTTGTTCGGACGTGGGTCCAAGAACCTATCATTGACATACCTTGCTACCACATGACACCACCGCGTGCAGCCTGGATAAGTACCTAAGGGACACGTCTATCACAATAGCATAGCTGTTGTTTCTGTATGGGGGGGGGGTGTTACATCACCAAACACTTCCATCCGGGGCCCCCAGACCATTCATTTTTGGAATGTTTACAAGAACTTTGCCCCTGCAGGTAATATTCCCTCCTGCACCCTGCCGTCTAACTGTCATAGGTGGTTCCTGATTGACAGGGACATGCTGGATCAGCTATGCTACCCATCCACAGCAAGGAGGAAATAGCTGTACCCTACACAGGCCCTCGGCTCATCAACCCTCCCCGCGCGTAACTCTGAAGGGTTTGCAGCCTCTCTTCCTCGAGCAGGCTGGCCTCTGCTCTAGCCTTCCTTCTCCCCAGCAGGCTTTCCTTAGTGGCCACATTAAACCATGGCCTTACAGCTGGCTAGTAGCTCAGCTAGGCGGGCTCAGATTATAGCCAGGCAAAAAAGCTCTCACCCAAGTCACGTGTCAGTCCAGGGAACCCAAACGACGGCCTTGGAATAGCCGTGCAGCTGGGCTCTGCGGGGGGAACCGAGTCCATAGTCAGCCCCGCCCTCTGACAGTACAGCCACAGGCAACGGCAACTCACAGTCCAGTCCCAGCTCTCTGGGAGCAGGACGGGATGGCAAGACAACTCCCTGCTCCCTCTGCTAACGCTTGGGGCCCAGGGCCCTGCAATACACGATAGTAACTCGTTCTCGGGCAGGTCATCGCAGGTGTATCACGTGCACACAGAGGTGCCTGCGTCTGCCACGCGCTGTGCGGTATGGCAGACCAGTGCCACATGGGGCATTGCAGCCACCTGACCCCTCCTTGATCTGGGACACTGAGGCTGAGCCCACCAGCCAGGGCCGCTGTCCCATTGCCAATGAAGACCTTGCTCAGGGCCCACTGGAAGCCGGCACTGGGCTGTGGGTGATGCTGATGGGCACAGAGCTGGTAGGAGCTCCAGGCAGGGGTGCGTTGAATGCAGCCTGTTGGGGAGGTGAGGCTAAAGGAAGGAAATGCCGTGAAGCCTGGGGAGAAGTGAGTTAACCTGGAGGTTCATTTGTCTGAACATTGTCAATGCAGGAGCACTGCCCCTTCTCATGGCCCAGGCTCACCCCCCTGGAGTGCTGCCCCCTGCCCAAGTACCATCCCCGTCCTCAGTGCACAGCACCCACCCATGGAGCACTGTCCCCTTGGCCCCACTCCACCCCAGAGTGCTGCCCCCTTTCCCATGCATAGCCCCTCCCTAATGTGTGGCTTCTCTCTCCCCCTTTCCTGACACATGGCTTCGCCTCCAATTGCCATCCTCTTGCCCCAGGCATGGCGCTCTCCTCCCCCTGGAACCCTGCTCTTCCCCCCCACCACATGGCATTCCCCCCACCCCACAGAACATCTGTCCTCCCTGCCACGTGCAGTTCCCACCCCACCCCTTCCTGGGCATGGTGTTCGCCCCTCCGCCCCTGGCACTGCCCAGGGTCCAAAGGCTGCTTGTGAGATCTCACAGGAGTACAAATCTCTGGGTCAAAAAAGCCCCCGTTCCCTCGGAGGCCAGTGGAGAAAGTAGCACAAGGCACATGTTCCCTGGAGGTCTGCTGCTGCTGGACTGTGAGAGACACTGTAGACAGGTGGACTAGCCAAAGCATATTGACTGAGCTTTGAGAGAGTTATCAAACCGTGGGCTAGGGATTGTGTTCTGGAGGGGAAACAGGGTTCCCTGCAGGTGGTGAAATCACTCGCGGGGTGAGAGGGTAATTGATGCAAATCCATGGGCAGGACAAGTCTGGAGAAGTCTGGCCCCCAGGGGAAATCTCACAGACTGGTTTGACCTGGTGACAGAGGCTTGGCAAACAAAGATGTGAAAACAGTATAATGCAGTGATGGGTAACCTGTGGCCCACACCGCTTCCCGCAGCTCCCATTGGCCGGGAATAGCAAACCGCGGCCACTGGGAGCTGCGGGCGGCCGTGCAAATGTAAACAAACTGTCTGGCAACCCGCCTGCAGATTACCATGATGGGCAGCATGTGGCCCATGGGCCACAGGTTGCCCACCACTGGTATAAAGTGACCAGCCTGGCGGGGAAGGGAGGAGGTCATGCCCACAAAAACTGACTGACATGTGACTGTGACCTGAGGAACAGGCCCTGAAGTGCTTGGAAACCTACCAGGCTCTCAAGGTGGAGGATGGGTGACGATGGGGAAGCTGGGCATGCATATGAACTGTGCAGTGTTTTCAGGATCTGTTGTCTCTGTAGTGCCTTTGTTCTGAGTAACCAATGCTCAGCTGTCTGAAGGCGGCTGGCCCCTGGTGAACCCTGTCACTGCCCTGAGAGACCAGGATGGCAGGTGCCAAACAAAAGTCAGACCTGCAGAGAGAATCAGAGTGAACTGCAGCCTAAATCCCCAGTCTAAAGCACGAGTCATGAGACCCCACGCCAAGGAAGGTGACAGCCAGAGGCCTGAGACCCAAGGGGGTGCCCTCGAGGAGGCCAAGAGGTCAGAGGTGCAGTAACCTCGGGAGCTGACGGGCGTGTCACCCTCACTACAGCCCTTCGTTCGTCTGGGAACACTCGGCAAAATGAGCTGCTGTAGTTGCATTTCGAACCCGCCAGGGTGAATTCGCAAAGGAGAGAATATGCTCCCGTCCCCTCCACACAGACTCAGCTCTGCGTGGCGACACAG
Source organism: Natator depressus (assembly GCF_965152275.1). Lineage (NCBI taxonomy): Eukaryota > Metazoa > Chordata > Testudines > Cheloniidae > Natator > Natator depressus. The sequence continues at coordinate 28,103,693 of NC_134246.1, forward strand.
GACGGCCCGAGGCGCCGTTGGCAGAGGTGGCTGAGCAGTAAAAGATTCTTGATTTGCAAGCTAAGGGGCTGATTCAAATACAGCACGTTTTTGCTTGCATCTCAAAATGGACACTTAGCCTCAGCCTCCCCAGCTGGGACCACAGAACAGAAACATTCCTTGTCTTCATGTCCTCGCTAACCTATCAGTTCTGACCCTGCATTCAGTGTCATGGTATCTGAGCACTCGGTTGGGGTGGGTGGGTTCTTACCGGCCCAAGGAGTTTTATAATGACACAATGTAAGTCATTTGTGACATCACAGTGTAAGAGAACCCAGTGAGCTGGTTTTTACATCAGTAGCCTCTTCCCTGGGGGTTTATTTATGCAGATGTATTTTAAATGCTCCTGTTCATAGCTGTGTAATTAGTCCACTTAGGCACTGGGCAATCACCGCATACATAACACAAACCTGATACGAACAGAGTCATTGGTTCAGAGGGACTTAGCACACACTGCAGCGAGCTCCCTTTGGCTAGCACTCAGACCCCCCTGCTGGAAAAACCCTGGCCCTATTGTTGGAGCTAAACGGGGGCCCCCAAGCACACTAGCTGCCCTAGAGCCGTGGTTCTCAACCAGGGGGACATGTACCCCTGGGGATATGCAGAGGTGTTCCAGGGGGTACATCAACTCATCTACATATTTGCCTAGTTTAACAGGCTACATAAAAAGCACTAGTGAAATCAGTACTAACTAAAATTCATACAATGACTTGTTTATACTGTTCTATGATCTATACACTGAAATGTAAGTACAGTACAATATTTATATTCCAATTGATTTATTCTATAATTACACGGTAAAAATGAAAAAGTAAGCAATTTTTCAGTAACAATGTGCTGGGACATTTCTATATTTTTATGTCTGATTTTGTAAGCAAGTCGTTTTTACGTGAGGAGAAACTTGCGGGTACGCAAGACAAATCAGACTCCTGAAAGGAGTACAATAGTCTGGAAAGGTTGAGAACCACTGTCAGCCGGAGCTTGCAGATCTGGACAGGTCTGAATCTGTCCACTAGAGGGCAGAGCAGTGCTTTTTATACACAATGTACACACACATGCACCTCTACCTATCACCGCTCTACCTCTAAGTTCCTTCCCAAGTCTCAACACACACACACATCTCCAGCCTGGCCACAAGGCCCTATGGGAACAGGTCCATTGGGTGACCTGCTCACAGGTATCATTTAAGGGCATAACTTAAGCCCCCACTGTTTGAAAATCAAGTAGCAGAGGGGTAGCTGTGTTAGTCTGTATCCACAAAAACGAGGAGTCCGGTGGCACCTTAAAGATTAACAGATTTATTTGGGCATAAGCTTTCGTGGGTAAAAAACCCACTTCTTCAGATTCATTGTTTGAAAATGTTGTCCCTGAGAGCCAGGTTTCCCAGAGAACTCGGAACCAGATTTCCAAGTGATCAACACTAAACCAGGGTGGACAAACTTTGACAGACCCACATTCATCTGAAAGCTTCTTGAATTTGCGTTGATTTTTCTGGAATTTCAACTAGGACATTTTCTTAAAAGTTCTGACAACATCAAAATGTCCCAGTTTGACATTTTCAGCACAAAATGTTTCCACGTTTTTGTTTTGAAATGACTTCTCATTTTGTCTTGTTAACCATGTTGTTTATATCTAATTATAAATTGTGACATAATGCAACATTTTTTAAAAGACAAAATGACGATGAAACAAAATTTTTAGATTTTGTCAAAATGAAACATTTTAAGTGATCCAAAGCAATTTCCCCTCCCTTTCCCCCTCCCTCTGCTCCCGAATTTCCCTTCACAGAGAATTTCGAAATTTTTGGTTTTCTGATTTGGAACGAAGCCATAGTTCAAAATCTCCAAACCCTTTGTGAAATGGAATCTCCACTGTCCACAATGCCTCTCAGCATTGTCTACTAGAGTCTGATTTTCAAAAGCTCTCAGTATCCAACATGCACCAGATGGCCTGAGGTCTTTTGAAAATTCTGTCTCTAAATGTCCCTTCCCTGGATGCTTTGTGTATAAGAACCGCTGGCCTTCACCTGAAATCACTAGGAACTGGTGTGTTGACACGGAGCTCTGGTTGGGTGAAGGGTTCCCAGCAGAGTCCAGACTCGCCTCCGTCCCGTTTGTAACAGCTGAGAACAGGTAGTCATTGTATACAGAGTGTCCTGTGTATTAATGAGGCGGGGAAGAGTAGGGCTGAGTACAAGGGTAATTGCTTGGTGACAAGCTCATGTTGACACCTTACCCCCCTTCCAATGTAAATACTTATGGAAGAATATGATACTTTGGAGAAATCTGTGAGCAGCAGATGTCCCAGATACATGCAGTGTCCAAGCCAATGCTGTTATCCAAACAGGATCAGCCCTAGGCGTTTTGCTGCCCTGCTCGCCTGCCCTTAGAATCAGCCCTGTACCCAGTTTCCTTGGCACTCAGGTGTGGGGGACCACAAAGGTGAGAGACTCACCAAGATGCAAGACTGCCAAGATGCAAGATTGCTTGGGCAAAGCAGCTGCCACCTGACAGGAAAATGGGCCTGGAGAAACAGGGATTGATCCTCAGCTTGTATGTAAGAGCTATGCAGGATCTGATGGCGGGGCAAAGGTGACTCTAGGCTCTCCTTGATGGTGGTGCTGGCCACGTGCCAGGGTAGCCGTGGTGCAAATCACAGCAGCCCCCATGACAACAATCCCACGAGCTACTCTGCCCACCAGGAATCTCCAGAGCACAGCAGCACGGCAGCCATGCCCTGCCCCTTGGCCACGCCCAGACCAAAGTGATAGAAGAAAACCTGCTGATTTCTCCTCGTGTTCGTAGATTTGTATCAGATTAAGCCACAGACCCTCCAGTGTATTTAGGCTCCTAACTTCCATTGATTTCAATAGGAGTTAGGAATATAAATGCATTGGAGGATCTGGGCCTAAAAGCTTTCCTACAACTTACTGGCATCAGCACCCATGTGCGCAGGCAAGAGTCAAAACCACCCGGGGTGGAACGCTGGGCACCTCCAGCTGGAAGCACAACGAGATTGCTGGAACGGACTTCCAGACTGCAAAGGAGAGAGTCAAGACACGACATGGATGGAAGGTTTCCAAGACAGAGCACACGAGGGTCTGATCCAATTCCCATTAACGTCCACACAATGACTCCCACAGACTCCAGTAGAACTGGACCGGACTCCAAGGGCATCTAGAAGATGGCGGGAAGGAGCCAGAGCAGAGCGAGCAGTTAAGGGTCAGGGAAGCAGAGATGGGAATCAAAGCAGGGATGAGGAAGTGCAAAGGGATTGCCGAAGTTTACTGGCTGCCTCTATCCCACCAGCCTGTCCAAGGGAAACCACAGAGTCAGCCAATGAGAGGAGGCTGGAGGGAGAAGAGACAGAGTGGAAGGAGAGGGCTGGCTGGCTGGTGTCTGTGCTAGAGGCCACGCACAGAAGAAGACAGGGCTGCCACAAGGACACACCAGGAATTTGAAGGGAGGGAGGAGTTGGTGTAGGGAGAATTGTGCTTCAAGTGCTGTCCCATCAACCCATCACCCCCATGGAAAGGAGCACCCAGCATTTGAGGGGCAAAGCAGTAGATGCTTAGAGACGCTCGACACATTTCAACAGCACCACTTTTCCCTCTGAAAAATGGAATTTCAACAAGAAATTGTTGTGGGAAAATGTCATTTGGGGGTAGTTTTTTGATGGGATAGCTCAAAAGGTGATGAGAGAAAAATATGCAGTTTAGTTGCAGTTGTTGAAAATGGAAAAAAAATGAAATTGGGGGATTTTTGTCTCCCCCCCCCTTTTTTCCCCTTTTGGCTACTGAGTGCAACAAAATGAATGATGTCATTCCTTCGGTCGGTGGCATTCATTTGCAAAAGAGGAAAAAAGGGGGAGAAAGGAAAAAATATCACAAGTTTTGAAATAAAAAACCGTTGTTTTTTGAAAAGTGGTTCACAGTGAAAATTCTGAATTGAATCAACATGAAAATTTCATTTGGAAAAATTTTCCCATGAAAGAGCGACAGATTTCACCTGGATATTTTTAGTATGAAAATGTTCATGGGGAAAAGCCAGGGGCTTCACAGACGAGCTGGTCATTATTTCCTTTGGAAGTGTGGAGGAAATGAGTGTGAGGATCTGTGCTTGTTTTAGCCAGACTGGAGTGGGAGGTGGGGAGGATGCCAGGCAGAAATGGCCCCTGGGAGGGTGCTTCACTCACCATTTTCTGTCCGGTTTTGTGCTTGAAAACTGCACTAGGCATAAAGTTCCCTGAAACCAAAACCAAGTTTGGGAAACAAGACATCTTGGTTCCTTGCTCCAGCATCCCAAGGACACTGCTGCCCTTGGCATCCGATCACCGTCGCACACTAAACATTTTGTTTTCTCCTTTCCGCCATGAGCCTAAGTAGCTGGTATACGGGCAGTTTTGCTAAGCGCCAAGTCCAGTACATTACAGCCCTTTCATACACAAGGGGCTGTTGGTTTGTAATCCCAAGCTCTGGAGGCCTTACAGACTGGGTTTGTTAGACTTCATCCCGACGTAGGGAGGTGTCGCAACGCAGCACACTCAGGAGAGACATCTTGGAAATAAGGCATACATTTTAACGGTGAGAATAATTAAGCACTAGAACAAGGATTGTGGTGGATTTCCTGCACTGGCAATTATTAAATCAAGACTGGATGTTTTTCTAAAAGCTCTGCTCTCAGAATTATCGTGGGGCTGTTCTCTAGCCTGTGTTATGCAGGAGGTCGGACTTGATGGTCACAACGGTCCCTTCTGGCTTTGGGATCTAGGAATGGGCAGAGCCGACTGTGGATACATTTCAGGGTCTGCCACACAAATACACCAATTGTCTCAAAAACTCATTGCAGCCCAGTGACTCAGACTCGGGACTGGATTTTGCTCTCCCCATTCCATTCACAGCACTTGACCCAAAGGTGTGCTAATTATGGACAGCACTGCTGCTCCGCGGGAAGGAAGCATGGAGGGAATACAAGTTAGTCTGAGACAGCTGCTCCAGTGCCCTAAAATGCAACTGAAACAAAATGACAAGGATTGACACCCCTTCTGCACAGATGTTAAGTGTCTCCACAAGGTGTGAGGCAAAGAAGAATCTGGCCCAGTGACTCCCAAGGAATCATCACACTGGCCCAGTCTTACCAAGGAATAATCACACTGACACTTTGCTTTGAGAGGTGCTCAAAGGAAGCATCTCTCTCATGACAGGTTTGGAGCTCTTTTCCTTCTGCATTGCCTTTCGTTTCTAATCTGCATTGGGCCGAGTCCCTGGGCTTTCCCAGGAGGAGAACTCATCTGCTTGACTGATTTTCATTTCATGGATCCCGAACAAACCACTTCTGACCCAGCCTGGGGCGTGTGCTGAGAGGGCACATTCACACTATGGGAAAACCTCCAGACGGAAAAGTCTGAGCAGGGCTGGCTGAGTGGACTGCTCGTTTTTGGAGGCAGAAGAACGCCGAGTGGGGTAAAGCGTTAATAGTATTACTTATCTGAGTTACAGAAGCATCTAGGGCAGTGGTTCTCAACCTATTTACCACTGTGGGCCACATATGCAGCTCTCTGGGTGTTATGTGGGACGCATCCACACAATATATATACCACCAGTATGGCCCTGAGGATGTCACATGAGCCGCAGCTGTGTGCTGATTGGGCCGCAAGCAGCCCATGGGCTGAGAACCACAGACCTAGAGCCGCCAGTGAGGTCAGGGCCCCATAATGTGAAACAGACCCTGCCCCAAAGATCTTATGGTCTCTGTAGACAAAGACTAGGCACAAGGAAGCTTTATTCTCCCCACAATGCAGCAAGGCCAGTGACTTGCCCACGGTCACACAGGATGTTTTGATTAGAACTGGGACTTGAATGAAGCTCTCCCGATTCCTAGCCGAGAGCCTGAATGACAAAACTATGTTTCCTCCCTCTTCAGTCCTTCCTTCGAGGCTATGGATTCCCGAGCTATAGCAGTGGTGGCCAAGCACGGCTTTCTGCGTGTGTCTCGCAGCTGGGCTTGCCTTCATTATGCCCAGGCGTGTATAGATCGCAGGGCCCAGCCTGACCTGACGGGAGTGGCTGAGCAGGAGCATTGCAGGCTGGAATCTGCCCTTTCCGCAGTGCACACCTCGGTGCCGAAGACCAGTGAAGTTACAATCTGCTCCATGTAATGCAAACAAGCAAGCTGCAGCCCTCAGGTTCTGGGCAAGGAGCCAGTGCAGCCCTCAATAAAGCATACTTGCCCCTGACCTATCTGCATTTTACAAAGGAAGGCCTTGACTACACACCAGAGTGATGCGTGTCTCGTTATACAGGTCCAGCACCACCAGTGAGTTGCAGGATAAGTCTACAAAAAGAAAAGGAGTACTTGTGGCACCTTAGAGATAAGTCTACATTGCAAAACACACCCCACAGCAGTGAGTCTCAGAGCCAGGGTCCACTGACTCAGGCTCACGCTACGGGGCTAAAAATAGCTGTGTAGACCCTCCCGCTCGGGCTGGAGCCCAGGCTCTGAGACCTGGCAAGGGTGGGTAAGGGATGGAAATGAGGGAAAACCAAATGAAAAATAAGGGACGACACTTAGCTTTAAGGGAAACGCTTCCCTGTGCATAGCATGTATTTTTCTCTTAAGTGCACATTTCTACTCCCCTCAAGTGTACAGCGCAATTATCATCAGCTTCAATGTAATGTTTCAAAGGGCCAAGGGACGTCCCTTGAAATAAGGGACAGGTGGCCATCCTAGGGCCTCAGAGCCAGCACGCCAGGCCGAGCAGGAATATCTACACTGCTATTTTAGTGTGAGCCCCACGAGTAGGGTTGCCAACTTTCTAATCACACAAAACGGAACACCCTTGCCCTGCCCCTGTCCCAAGGCCTGCCCTTGCCCCACCCCTTCTCTGGCTGGGGGTGCGGGCTCCGGGTTGGGGCCAGAAATGAGGAGTTCAGGGTGCAGGAGAGGGGCTCTGGGCTAGGGCAGGAGGTTGGGGTGCAGGCTCTGGGGTAGGGCCAGGGATGAGGGGTTTGGGGTGTAGGAGGGGGGTCCTGGCAGGGGCTGAGGGGTTCAGAGTGTGGGAGGGGGCTCCAAGCTGAGGCAGGGGGTTGGGGTTGTGGAGGTGTGCAGGGTGCAGGCTCCAGGAGGGAGTTTGGGTACAGGAGGGGGCTCAGGCCTGGGGCAGGGGATTGCGGTGTGGGAGGAGTTGTGGGGAGCGGGATCCGGGTGGCGCTTACCTCGGTGGGCTCTGGAAGCCGTGACATGTCCCTCAACTCCTATGTATAGGGAAAGCCAGGCACCGTCCCTGAAGCTCCCATTGGCCAATGGGAGCTGTGGAGTCAACGCTTGGGATGGGGGCAGCGCAGGGAGGTAGGGTAGGAAGCCTGCCAGCCCTGCTGAGGGCAGCCAACCATACTTTTAACGGCCCAGTCAGCAGGGCTGACCGGAGCCGCCAGGGTCCTTTTTCGACCGGGCTTTCTGGTCAAAAACTGGACACCTAGCAACCCTACCCACGAGCCTGAGTCAGCTGACCCAGGCTCTGAGATGTGCTGCGGTGGATTTTATTTGCAAAGTAGACGTACCCTCAGTTCTCCTAGGTACATCCCGAATGGGATGGGGAATTGCTAAGGCGGCCACTTGTCTGGTTTTATACCGGACGTTCCCCTTTTTGGCTGGTTTGTTCCCAGACCAGTAATGGCACAAAATCAGCGGTGGTTTTGTCCGGTATCCGACAGGGGGCGCCCTTTGGAAGAGTGCACCGCTCCGCCCCTACCAGCATGACCTCACACTGCATGCGTGTGAGATCATGCTGTCGGGGGCTGAGTCACGCGGGCGGAGGCAGGCCCACGCTGTTCCCAGAAGTGCTGGAATGTCTGAGATTCCAGGAACTCATGACTGGCCACCTTAGGAATAACTATACCAGCGTAAGGCACCTTCGTACCAGTATCACCACATCCCCACTGGGGGCTGTACTGGTATAATTGCTTTGGTAAAAAATAAATAAACAAACAAATAAAACATGCCTCTAACCTACATGGTTATACCAGGACAACAACTGCTTAGACCAGGTCTCACCCTTTGCCCCATGGCATCCGCACACATTCCCCGGCAGTGAGTCACTGAGGAATGGTTTCAGAGTAACAGCCGTGTTAGTCTGTATTCGTAAAAAGAAAAAAGAAAAGGAGTACTTGTGGCACCTTAGAGACTAACCAGTTTATTTGAGCATGAGCTTTCGTGAGCTACAGCTCACTTCATCGGATGCATAGCATATCGTGGAAACTGCAGAAGACATTATATACACACAGAGACCATGAAACAAAACTTCCTCCCACCCCACTGTCCTGCTGCTAACAGCTTATCTAAAGTGATCATCAAGGAAGGCCATTTCCAGCACAAATCCAGGTTTTCTCACCCTTCCCCCCCCGCCCCCACAGACACACGTCTGTGGGGGCGGGGGGGGAAGGGTGAGAAAACCTGGATTTGTGCTGGAAATGGCCTTCCTTGATGATCACTTTAGATAAGCTGTTAGCAGCAGGACAGTGGGGTGGGAGGAAGTTTTGTTTCATGGTCTCTGTGTGTATATAATGTCTTCTGCAGTTTCCACGATATGCTATGCATCCGATGAAGTGAGCTGTAGCTCACGAAAGCTCATGCTCAAATAAACTGGTTAGTCTCTAAGGTGCCACAAGTACTCCTTTTCTTTTTTCTTTTTACTGAGGAATGGCTGGTTCCAGGTTGCAGTGCCACGTACCTGGGAAGAGGGAGGCGTGTCTGATGCTTCCCTGTGCAGTGAGAACCTGTTTGAGGGCAGGGTTCCTGAGGGGAAGGACGCAGAGAGATTTTCTTACCAGCCTCCTCGCCTTCTGAACCTCCCATTCCAGGCCGGCCCGGCGGCGTCACCTTCAAACAGGCCTGGTGCTCCTGGTCTATTGTTTACCAGCCTCTTTTCTCTCAGAGGGACAGAAGAAACCTTCCCCACTCCTGTGTGAAATCGACTAAGGTGGAAACAACCATGCATCTAAAGGTGAGTAGCTTCAGAGATCTTTGCAAATTATACTGCCATTCCCACGCCCCCTAAAATTCAGCTCCAAAGGGGATGGGGTAAGTGTTTATGAATAAGAGTGTCTCCCCTTCCCACATTTCCACCTTTTCTCCCTCCCCTCTGCTGAGGCTGTGTGTGGTCCCCTTCCCCCAGTCCAGAATCCCCTGTTCCTCCCCTCCCCGCAATATCGGGGCTCTGTCTTTGCCCCCATTCCCCCCTTTCCTCCCATCCCCTCCTTTCCTCTTCCACCCATTCCAGGGTCCCCAGTTCTCTCCCCTATGGCAGGGGCTCTGTGTGTGTCCCCCTATCTCTCATATTCTCCTCCGCTCAGTCCTGGGCCCTCCATTCTCTCCCCCATGCCAGAGGCTCTATTAATCATCCAGCCTTAAAAGTGTGCACTGGAGAGTGAAGCTGCCCCAAGGGAAGATCGGAAAGAGGGAAACTCCCTTGACTTTGCAGGTCAGAGCTTTCTCTTTGGGGAATCACTATCGGCAGAGGTCAGGGCCCATGGAGTGAGCATCTGTGTCAGGTAGCAGGTGTAAGCAGGGGAAGGCCCATCAGGCAGTTACTAAAAGCCAGGGTCTGACCCCCTCAGTTAAGAGGAGCAGCACTTAGCCCCGGAGCGGCCCACTGACTGTCCTGAGATAGGGTGCTACTCAGTGTACGGGAGGGGATCAGAGGCTGGCACTAGGTGGAGACTTATGCCTCTTTATGGTGTTTAGTGCCAACTGTCCCTGCAAAGGGGATAGTTACGTTCTGACCTAAGACAGCCTTGGCCTTTCCCCTGGGATTTTTCATTCTTCTGCACTTTCTTTCCTCAACTATGGTATCATTTGGCCATTGCTGTAGTGCCCTGATCCACCCGCCCAAGAAATGAATGGCAACGAGCGATTCTGCTGCATTTCACCCCAAAGGTGAGGCGGCAAAGGGAGCCCTGTACAGATTTGTGATGCCTTTTGTGATCTGTCAGCATGGAAGATCTCACATTCATTCCGGATATTATCTTTGTGTGCTGAACATCTGTCATGTGTCAATTTCATCCCAGTTCTGTGACCAGTCCCTGTCCCCCTGGGCTAAGGGAGAGCAGGTTGCTGGGTTCCCAGGGGTGGCTGGGTTGCGAACTATTGCTCTGTTAATTCTAATGCTAGCAGAGCTCAGACACGACAGGAATGAGAAGTGGAAATGTGTGGTTTTGTTTGCAGCTTTTACACCAGCACACACCACTCTCTGTTGCTCACCTGCCTACCTCTGAGTGCGAAGAGACAGTTCACAGGATCAGTATGTATGTGAAAGAGCGCACAGGGTGTGAAACAGAGCACAGAGTAAATGGTGTGGGTGTGAATTAGCACACTGGGTGAAATGTGTGGAGGCGAGTGTACATAGAACAACACAGCAAATGCAAACAATCATTCTTTAAAGTTGGGGTTTTCAGAGGGGCCGTATGGGACTCGGTCACCCAACTCCCACTGACGTTCAACAGGATTTGGGTGCCTGACTCCCTTAGGCTGCTTTGAAACTTCAGCCTAAACCGTTGGCTCCTAGGAACTATGTCTCCAGAGGGATCCCCTTGCACACAGCTGCTGGATCCTGGCTGCCTCAGCTGGAAAATAAGATCATTAGCGATCAGCTGGTGAAACAATGCAGCCTAGTGACTTAGGAAGTCTCCCCCCCGCAAAGCAGCAATCACTGCATGGAGCTGGGGCAGCACTACCTTGCTGGTTGCTTGTGTAGTTATGGATGGGGGCTTATGAAAAAACAGTTAAAGTAGCTACCAACCACCAGGGCTGTCTCTCTGGGTCGATGGAGCTGTGCCCTGGTGGCAGCTTTGTTTCCTGTGTCCTGTAGTTCGAAATGAGTAGAATAAGCTAACTGCTCTGCTGGAGCCAGCTGCCCTTTGCGGGGAGTCTTCCGTGTGCTGTGCTCTGATCTGAAAGGCGGAACTGCTAGCAGTGCATCCCTTCCCCCAGCGTGGCCCAGGGCTTGGTGCAGGCGTGGTGATGGTTACAAGCCAAAATCCTGGCCTGAGCTGTGAGCCCACCACTCCCTAGGCCCCAGAGTGAGGCAGCCAGGTATAGTAATGCCCAACGCTTCGCCGATCAGACAGATGACTCAGCAAATGCTGCACAAACCTGATTCATAAATGAAGCGGGTGATCCAGCCCATTACGCAGCCTTCTTGAGCAATGAAATGAGGCCCGAGTGGGCAAAGCCCAGGGGAATTCACCAGCAGGCGTGTGCAGCCCAGCTGATGAAGTGTTCAAGATCAGAACTCAAGCAGCTCAGTGAATTCAGCCAATGTGACCCTCTGGGCTCAGGGAGTGGGGTGGGAAACCTCCCCTGCTAACGGATGCAGACTGCACAGGGCTGGGCTGCTGCCCAGTTGGCTAAGCAGGCAGGCAGATCCAAGGAAGACCTAGCGCGCTTCTTTCTCAGTGAAGTGGGCACAGAAAGCACTGACGGGCCCAGCTCAGCTCTGCAGCCATGGATCTCACTGCAAAGGCCAGCTGAGAAAACAGCCACGTCTTTCTGCGGCAGGGACACGTGCCAGCTTCAGCATCTGATGACTTGCCCTCAAGTACCAGCTCAGCCAGAGAAGGCTGGGAATTACCGACAGGGCTCTTGTCCTCTCCACAAGCATGTGACTCCTGCTAGTGTCAATGGGCAGCTTGTCCAGAAGAGAACAGAGCCCTGTGGAAATCCTGCACCGAGAGGAAGGAAGATGGCACTCACTCCTCCCACAGCTTCCTGAGCAGTGCAGGGACTGCGGCTAATACCCTCTTCATAATACCTTGCTCTGCAGAGCCCTGGCACCCGGAGCTCTCAAAGGAGGGCAGGATCAACAGCCCCCGGAGACACGTGGCATGGAAGGGACTTGCCCAAGGTTCCCCAGCAGGCCACCGGCAAAGCCAGGACTAGAACCCACATCTCCTGAGACCTAGTCCCCTCACTACTGGACCACACGGCTTCTTATTGGAGGGGCAACTTGCAACTAGCCCAGGTATGGGAGGATGCACGGACCCTCCCTCCCTTTCATCCCCCTGCTGCAGCCCTTGAACCACTACAAGCTACATTCTCAATATCCCTTGGGCACTAGCCAAACCGAGCGTTCATTTGCCTCCTACTCCCCCCCCCCCCCCCCCAGCCTGTAAAACCTGAAGTGCCCAATCCTGCTCCAATAGACGTCAATGCAAAACTCACATTGGCTTAAACAGAGGGCAGGACTGGACCCAGAGGGCAGGGTTAGAGAAATTGATGCAACTGCCCAGCCAGCTGCAACCTGTTCCCGCTCCAGGAAATACACTTTGGACATGCAAATTCCATTCAGAGCCAGAGCAGCCCACTGCACTGCAATAAGGAAATGCCCTGCAGCAACTCCCCCCTGAGTGCTATCTGATCTGCTCTCTAGGCCTGTATTAAAGGAGGAAACCCCTTTCTGTGCTCAGGCAAAGAGGCCTCTCTGGAGACTCAGCACATCCCCCACCCCGCCTTAAAGATTCACTGCAGCTACTCTGAAACAAAAGGCTGAGACACTCGTATTTAGCTAAGGAAAATCCCGCTCCCGAGCACAGCTCATCTGCCCCCCTTTATTGCTACTTGTGACATTCGCACTGGAAAGGGTGCATTGATCCACGTGGTGGTGTCGCACAAGCTCTTGTACGGCTGATAGTCACCACACACAGTGCCTGGCCCACATGGGGATCTTTGCCTAACCGCTCCCCTGACACTTGTTTAAGGTTTAAGTAAAACGGGTTCATCCCCCCTCCCCCCGGCTCCCCCAATTACGTTTTATTTTGGTCAGCACCTTGACGTGGTCAGGTCCCTGGGGGACCAGAAGCACCCGCCCCCCTTCCCGTGAGGGTTCTCTCCCAGCCGACACTGCCTGGGCCTGTAACTTGCCAAGTCGGGTCAGATCGGCCAGAGCCGTGCAGAGCTTCGGGAGAGAAACCTACCACCAGGCGAAACCTGCCTGGTTTCATTAGGCAAATGAAATGCCATGAGGCCCATTGGAAAGGTCAGGGAAACTGAAAAAAATCATGGCAGCCAGCCAGCCACCACGAGTTAGCTACCGTGTGTAAAGCCACCCCCACGTCTGCAATGGGGACTGAGCCCAGAGCAGGAGTACCTGGCCAGCTGTCAGCGTGGCCCAAGGTTGGGAGCGGGCGCCTCTAGGTTCTGCATGGGGCCCGGGCTATTAAATGTGTTTAACAATGATCTGAGGAGGACTACAGGCCACATTTGCAGATGGCAGCGTGGGGGCAAAGAACACCCACTTCTCTCTCTGCCCGGTCAGAACAGCGTGCCTCATCTTAGCAGAGACCTGGCCAAGGCAACCCACTCCTTCCTGCCCCTCCAGGCCTCTTCACTGCAGCTCAGTAGGGGTAACATTTTCAAAAGTGCCTAAGTGGCTTAGGAGCAATAGCCCCCATTACTTAGGTACTGAACTCACTCAGCACTATGGCCGAGCTCCTCCAAGGCTCCTAAACAGCGAGGAATGGAAAGCTCCTTCAGGTGGTACAATAGACCCCTCCTATCTGCTCAGCCCCCCAGATCCCTGGGAGCTTCTCCAAGCGAAGTCACTTTCCCCATGTTTGTTCCACAGGTGGAAGTGGCTGCCCAAATTCTGCTGGGCTTTGCCTTTTGTCAGACGTTCGGTGCCCACATTCCCTGCCGGGAGCCCTCCGATGCAGAGCTGGAATCCATGCTCAGCCGCCTTTTTGCTCCTGGAGTTAGCTTATTGGCTCAAAGGGAGGATGTTTTACCTGACCAGGACCTAAAGTCCTGCCCTGTGAATGTCAGCCAGACCTTGTCCCGCCTCCAGGACAGGAGCGCCTCCCCGTGGTCATACAGGTAAGCCGCAGACAGAGGAGTGAAGGGCATCTCAGCAAAGGTCACCTCTGGGTTCAGGCACTGTCACTGGGATCCAGAGCTTGAAACCCCTCCCCCTCTACCCCCCCCATCTCTCTCAGATGTGGAGCTGCATTTCCTGAGTCAAACTACAACCTCCTCATCCCCTGGAGATAGCGGATGGCTGGTTCTGCAGGGTTAATTATTATTCTCCTGGGCACTTCTAGAACGTGTCCCTCTTTTGACACATGCCAGGGGCACTCTCCACTCCAGTCAGCCACCCCGCAGAGAAGGAAACAAACCAACACCTCTGAGCCCCGCCAGCAGCCACGTCCCCCTCGCTGGAGGCTCCACCCAGCAGCAGCTGGCTCAGGCTCACAGGGGCATTTTCTTATCTCAGGTAGTTTTGAAAATGGCAGCGGGGATAGAACTGCCGTGCACCGCAGGCACTAAGCTAGTTATGGCTGGTTAGTGACTCTGTGGCATTTTGCCCCACTCTGTGCCTCAGTTTCCCTCCTGTGAGCTCCATGTAACACTGCCCAGCCGCCACCAATCAGCTCCTGAATGTTGGTGCAGCACCTCACACGGCAGGTGTGGGAGGAGTAGCGTTATTAACCCTTTCCGAACAGCTCAGCGAACCCCTAGCTGGAGTGCATTGGCCAGCGCACAATTTTATTAGGTGACCTCATTAATCCGCTTTCTTCCAACAGGGTCAACGAAGACCCCCGCCGGTACCCCCGGAGGGTGCTGGAAGCCTACTGCCTGTGTGAGGGCTGCCTGGTAGACAGGCAGGAGGACAGGTCTGTGCAGAGTGAGCCCTTTTACCAGGAGGTGCCCGTTCTGCAGAAATCCGGCCAGTGTGAGGCAGGCCAGTACGTTTACCAGCCCAGCCGCCTGCAGGTCGCTCAGTTTTGCATTTGCACATTCCCTTGAGACAGGCAAAATGCTTTCACCTGTGGCCACCACCCTGCAGCCTGCGTCAGTGCCCCTGCCAACACAACACTGCCACGGTCATTCGGCGGGGGAGCGGAATGAATGCTGGAGCCTCGTGAACCAGTGCTGGCTAGGGTACTGTCCCTGGAGAAAGACAACAGCGATCTCAGGGAGACCCACGTAACGGCCAGCACACTCACCATGCCCTCTGCTACTGTCATTCACCAGTGGCACACTCTACAGAGGACTTTCCAATGGCCAGTCCCATTGCTAACCTGGTTTCCTCCTTGGGGGGATCTAGGCCACAGCCAGGTGGGACTGGCTGTTTTTCAGCTTTGCCGAGTGCTGCTAAGGCAGAGGGGACCTGCAGCCCATGGAGTTCCCCAGGGCAGCTTGCAGCTAACCCCATTTATAATACAGGCTGAGAGAGGTCCAGCCCACAAGGTGACAGGTCCACGTCAGGATGCTCCATCTTGATCCAGGGAGCGGATTCTCGCTCAAGAAGGGGCTTCACGTGCTGTGACCTGACGTCTCTGTGAGCTGCACCTCCACGTTAAACAGAAGAGAACTGCAGTCTGCTTTCCTGGAAGGGCACAGCCCTGAGCTCTGGGCAGGCTGCCCATGTGGTCCTTGGCCAGACAACGGTTGAGTGCCCCGTTCATGGTCACACACAGCTTCAGAGAACACAAAGAGCAACCTGCCCCTCATTCGCTTCTCCAGGGTCCTGCAGAGAGGGGAGCTGCTTTGCTGGGATGGACACGACCAGCGGATTCCACTCAGGATGATCCTATGGGAAGTGCTTGGTCTGCAGCGCTGCTGTAGCCAGAAATGTCTTTGCAGCCTGAGGAGCCAGAGCAGAAGTGGAGCCAGTGGGCTGAGGCGCATTAGAAGGTTAGCGACTGCCCAGGCCTTGGGAATGCTCAATTCCTAGTCAGGTGCAATCAGACTATGCAGTCCTGCTGCTCTGTCTGTGGAGGCCTCCAGAAGGCAGGAGGGGGAGGCGGCTTCCTCCCACAGCAGGGGTCCACTGCACTGGGCTGCGAGGCAACATTGCACAGGGAGACCGTATGGCTAATCCTCTCCACTAATAAATGTTACTCACCTTGCCACGGTGCCTAGCTGTTGGTGGACACAACAGCTTCCGACTGAGTTTGTACCAGGCTGGCTGTAGCTATGCTGTGTGTCTGCACCCACCTGCTCAGTGTTTAGCTAATGCTTCCGCAGCTCACCCTTGCCCAAGGCTGAGGCTGGCAGCGGGTTGGAGTCTGGGTACAGGCTACACCACTCTTCCTTTGCCGTGTGCCCAGGGCCTGGCATGACTAGTGCCACTCACTCCCCGCTTCCTGTCCTGCCGGACATCCCAGAATGCACTGCCCCGCATGCTGCCGGCACCGCTCTCGGTGCGTGTCTCCTGCTGCGGCACTCTGGGGTAGCTGCCCAGACTCTTCCCACAATGCCCTGGGGCAAACGGATTCTGGCATCGGGCTGGGTGGGAACTCAGAAAAACAGCTTGAGACTGAAGTGGCTGCGTGTGCACAACTCAGCCATGCTTGTTGTCCCCAAGGCGGACGAGAACTGGTTAAAAACCCTGGTATTTGTGGGGTGGACGGGGCCTTAACTGCTGGTAACAGGCAGGTTGTCCCAGCAGAGACTCAGTTGGTAATGTGTTGGGAGAGGGGAGCCATTTAGGAGCAGTGTGGAGCCCTTCCTGGTTCCCCAGCCAAGCCCTCGTGGAGGTTCACAAACCACCTGGCCAAAGTTTCCTCATTTTTCATGTTCCCAGTGCCCCGGCACTTCCAGGCTCCCGCCCGGGCAGCAGCAGCAGAAGAGGGGAATTACCAGGAGAATCCCAGCCTGGTTTTCAGGCTTGGGAGGGGGTTAGACCATCATCCAGGTGCATATCCATCTGGTGTGTATCCAGTGATGCGGGGTCCAACCATCACTAAGAACAGGCCGTATCCTATTGCAGACCCAAGAAAATGTGTGGGCTCTAATTGCACAGCAATTAGACAAAGCTCGAGACACTGAATCCCCCAGTACGAAGCCTGACCTGCTTTTCATGAGCTCGCTTTCAACTAATCAGTCCTTAGTGCCTCACCTCAGATACAATTTAGTGCCATTATCCTTTTCACCGGGAGGCTGTGGATGGGGATAACCTGGAGATGGGAGACTCTCCATCACCGGAATGTGATTCCTCTAGGTTTGGATGGAAAGAGCCATTCGCGGGAGGTAGTGGTATTTTACCAAACTACTGCAGCGCTTTCATGTGCCATGGGAAGGCATTTTGTGCATGCTGTTAAAGGCTGATCAGCGCTGTTGGGGGAGCTCACAGGCCCCTTAAGGCTGCCCTCTACAGAGAGAAGGCTGCTGTCATGCAATACACTCACTGCCTCTTCCTGGTTGCTCCAGGGATTAGCACTTTCCAGGTCCGATGCCCCCTTCTGCCACTGGTTGCATTCCCTGCTGCCTCCCTCTCACTCTCTGAGACTCCGGGTGCTCTCCCTTCGTGGCTTGGCCCTCCAGCCAAGTCACTAGGTGTTTTCCCCCTTCCAGGGTACCGGTCTTTCCGTACAAACTGTCTTCAGCAATCTTCCCATTTACTGCCCAGATGGTGCCACGTCCCCAGTGACGAATAGGGGAATCCAGGCCCTCCCTCTACTCCAGGTTCCAGTTCTGGGACCCTCTACTCTGCAGCCAAGGTCTGCACCATCTTCCTGAGCCTTTTCCTACACCCTCTGCCCTAGGATTCCTTCCTTCCCTCTCTGATATCCAGAGAGCAGCAACAGGTGCCTCACTGCAGCCCCCTTCTGCTACCAGCTTCCTGGCTTTATCCTGCCCCACCTGTTCTTTCTCAGCGGGGCACTCTCATCATTCAGGGGATTAAGTGGGCCACCCAATTCCCCTCAGCTGGGGCCTTGCTGGTGAATTGGCTCCTTCTCAGCTTCATTAACCCCTTCCAGGCTGGTGTGGGGTACACACCCCAGCGGAGTAGCACACTCGCTTCCCCAGGGATGATAAAGCGGCAGGCAGCCGGCATGGTAGCAGAGCAGTCCCTTGACAAATGCACGGCTTGGTTCACAGACACGGCCACCTCTTTGTACCAAGAGCTTCATCTCCAAATTGAAAAGACAGTGAGATTTCCCCGCCCGTTATAACATGAAGTATGCTGTGACAGGTCTGTGCAGAGTGAGGACCCCAGAAGCCCTTTCCTAAGGGGGCGTGCACATTGGTTCAATCCCCGCAGAGCATTCTGCTTTCTGTCCTGTGTAGCTTGGATGAGGGGAACCAGCTTGGCAGCTTCCGCACACCTTCCTTCCACCCGTTTCACTGCTGCTCCTCACACCCTGCTGCGGTGCCAGCAGCTACGTAGCCATCGGTTAGTGGGAGACTCCCACCTCGGCTCCATTTTGTTGTGCCAGCCGGCCAACCATGGGGTTTGAATTATGAGCCCCTAAGCTTCAGGGTGTTTTGTGCTGATGCCCAGAAGAAACCCTTCCACCAGCTTCACCAGGGTGAGACTCACAGGCTGTGGTGCTGACCCCGCCCTAGGTGCAGCCCAGTTCCCTCTGGCAGCGCGAGTTCCCTGTGCCCGCTAAGTACTGGGGCACACAAGTGAGGGAAGTGCAAATGCACAGGGCTAACATTGAAGAATCCAGCCCCAAGTGCCTTTCCCCAGGCCAGAGCCAGCATTAGAACCCAGAACTTCCTGCGGGCTTGTCCCAGGGCACTAGGCCACATCTCCCTCCGAGGGGTGACCTCTCCCTGTGTTATACGACACAACGCAGGATTGCAAAGGCATGCTGGGCCGTGACTCACTGGGGTTCTGTTGTGAGTCAACGCAGCTGAGAGGCCAGCGTCCCGAGTTACTGCACATCACAAAGGAGCAGGTGTGTGGGTGAGTGAATCCAGACAATTCAGCTCACTCCACGGGTGCTGTTAGGTCACAGTCATTCCTCCCCTTGGGGCCAGGTGCAGGCCAGTTCCCTATGGATATTCTCCAGTGCTTTCTCCCTTTGGAGAGCATTCCACAGCCTGACGGATCTCACCACAGCTATTAAAGCCATTCAGCCCTAATTGTTGTTTCCCTTTATGGCGAATGATCATTTTCCACAGGTAAAAATCTTCTCTTCTGTTCCCTGAGCCAATCCCCAGGGGAGAGCGGAGAGCAGCTCCGGGCCCTGGCCTAAATAAACACTATTAACCATCTCACACGGATCCAGTTACCAGCAGGAAGCCCAGGAGCAGAGGAGAGTTTCCTGCTGCCCAGGTCGCCCCATGTGGCAGGACGTATTTGATAAAGAGTCACATTATCACCTGTCAGGGTGGTTTGTTCTAGGGCAGCAGGAGGCAGTTCCAAAGGGATCCCCTCATCCCTGTAGCTTGCAGTCCCATCCAGGCCAGCCACCTTCTGGGTAAGTCCCCCATCGCCCCAGCTCCAAGACTGGCCAGTGGGTTGCAGTGGTGGCACTGGTTTATGGGTCTATTGATCTGGGAAGCCCGGTCTCCAGGCCACATTTACCACCCTCCTGAAATAGAACGGCATCTGACTGGACTCGGCTCCGGGAGCGCTCCAGGGGCCACTCGCACAGCCTGCTCAGAGAGCTCCCCGCTAGCCAGGCAGAATCTGCAAGCAGCAGCCACAAACTGGGGCCAGGGAGCAGAGCGGAGAGGCCCCCAGTGAGCACCCCCTGCCCACAACTCTCCAGGGTGCAAACGTGGGGGCTGGTAGCGAAAGCTTCCTGGCTGCTCCCAGCTCTCAGTATATGGATGGGAACCCAGGCAGGGCTCTAGAAAACCAAGAAAAACACCTTGCATTGCTCACAGGAGCACATGGGAAGCCAGGCTCCAGAGCACAGGTGCCAGAACCCACCTAAGCAAAGGAGCAGCTGTATTGTGGCCTGGCTGGAGTTCCCAGGTGGGAGCTGTTAGGGCTACCCTATCTCTTGCAGGCTCAAGGGGTGACAGACCTGCCCCAGGGCCCTGGTCTGCTCTGATCACAAGGCCCCCAGGGGGCAGCCATCGCCCTCCATGGATTGAGGTATTTGTATTCATTCCCATCACACACCCGCCTCCTGCCCTGTGAAGGACTCAGAGAGGCAGTCAATTAGCCCTGCTCCCAGCTGCGGTGGTGTCAGAGATCATTAACTGAGGTCAGGCCCCGGCATGACAGGGCCAGGCTCAGATGGAATCACTGTATAAATTACAATATTTAGCAGCCAATGGTGTGACGCTCCCTGGGTGGCTGCTGGGCAGGGTCGGCTTTGAAGGCTGAGCTGGGGAGCTGGCAAACCCTGAAAGCCAAGCCCCAGCTGTCTCAGCAGCTGGGAGCTCCTTCTCTGGTGGACTCAGCGCTGGTGAAAGATGTGATTGATCCACAGAGCAGGTAGCTATGGCAGGGGCAGGGGCAGGTGGGCTCACACACCTCACCCTCAGTCCAGCCTGGAAAAGACCAGCTCCTGCTAGCTTAGGCCTACTTGACAGGTGCCTTAGTGAGCCCTTGGTCAGTGAGACAGGCAGGTACCAGGGGTACTGAAAGAAGTGGGATGCTCTTGGTCAGACCCCGCTGGAGCCTCCAAGAGCAGGCAGGGCTCCCAGGTCACCCCCTGACGTGCAAGCCTCTTGGATCCAGGACTAGCAGCAGGAGGCACCCTGCCATACCCTCCAGCTCTTTCCCCCAGAGTCGCACCTACCTTGCTCATCTACAATCCCAGGCTCAGCCAGGCTGGGAGACGGCAGACACCACCCTGTTCTCATCAGGGGGAAGTCTGCGCGGTCCTGCCTGAAGAGCCAAACTACTGCCCAGCACCCCAGAAATGGCAGGACAGGGCACCTCTCACTGCTGGCGTTTATCAGGGTTCATACCAGGCAGCTCAGAGAGGGGCAGTGCCAGCCTCTGGAGAGGCTGGTACATCAGGTGCCAGTCTCAGTGAGCCACAGCTGGCCTGCCAGTCGCTGCTGTGAGTGCAGAGGCAGCATGGGAAGCGGTGCAGGCTGGGTGTGCCCTGAGTGATTCCCTAGAGCTGGTTGCATCACCCGTACAGCCGCCTTCCTAGCACCCCTCCCATCCCACCAGGGCTGCAGCACGGGGCAGAAGAAATGGCAATGAACGGCTGGGCCGGGAAAGGAATTCATTAGCACAAAGCCAGGTGGCTGCAGCCCTGCCATACAGGCTTCCCAAGGGGCGGGAGGCTTGTTACAAGCCCAGGCATTTCCGTGGCTCCAGCTGACCTTGAGATAAACCCACAGGAATCCGTGTGGGAGGCAGCGGAGCAGGAAGAAGGTTGCAAAAGGCTCCCAGAACATGCTGGCAAGTGAATGGTGCAATGTCTGAGGTCAGAGCGGCCCTGCTGACCCTATGGCCTTCAGCAACGTACAGTGCCGGAGTGGGGCTGCATTCTCCTAGTTCAGCGGTTCACAAACTGGGGGTCAAGACTACAAAGTGGGTCATGACCCTATTTTAATGGGGTCACCAGGGCTGGCGTTAGACTTGCTGGGGTCCGGGGCTGCAGCAGAAGTCTGAGCCCCACCGCCCAGGGCTGAAGCTGCAGCCCGAGTGTTGTCAGAAGGGGGTCACAGTGCAATAAAGTTTGAGAAGCCCTGACCTAGTAATGGACCCTGCGGCAGAGCCTGGCTGCCTGTCACGTAGGCAGGGGCCATAAACCTGGCCATCTGATACCAGAGTCTGGAAACCTCCAGACTCGCCCCCTGGAGACACAATGAACAAAGGAGTCCCTCGGTGCAACATGCCTAGAGCCTGGTATTAACTGTCAGGCTCTGCCCTCTCGAGAGCAAATTCCGCCCCCGGGAGTCTGTGAGCGTCTGGCCATTCCCAGTGGAGCTGGGCCAGGGCCGGTCTCCATAGATCATTAAGCTTCATTTCCAGTCTGGTCTGCAGGCTTGTGTTATTCCTGGGCCTGTGCCAGAGGCTCTGGGCCTGGCGAGGGCAGGTGCCTGAGGGGGTGGTGCTGGTGAAGCACTAGGGGGCGCTGTCTTGCGCAGAGAGAACAGTGGCCTTTTCAGTGCAGGGGCCAAACTGAAAAATTCCTTGTAGTTCAAATCAAAACAGATTTGTTTTGGTTCGCTTAGAAATGAAATGCAGATTTTGGTGGTTGTTTTTCCGTTCAGTTTTGATTAATTTTCTATGTGTTTTTCGCCCTTTTTGTTTTTAAAAATTAGCCTCATTTCTAACCAGAAACAAAGAGTCCAAATGTTTCCTTTTGAAATATTTCCGAATTGTTTTTTTCAGGTTTTTTAAGCCGAAGCCACTTGCTGAATCCGATCCGAGCCGGTGACTAGCGTTGCCACCTCCAAAATGCATTTTCCAGCAACGTTATTATATGCTGAAGAGATTGCCCCCACCTGTCTGTCATCCCTTTGAGTCAGTAATAAACCAGGACTCCAGCACTGTGTTACTGGAGGGCCTCTTGCTCAGCTGAGCCCTAACACTGAGGCCCTGATCCACTAATAGTTATCAGTGAGATCAGGGTACTTTAAGAAAGAATATATGAGTTAACCCCGCGTTCTAGCCAGGTTCCTGTGGGGATAATTGCACACCACCATCCTAAAGTGCCCTTGTGTTTTTCATTGCATACACTATTCTTCTTTTCCTGTCCTAAGCCATTGTTGCTGTGACACTGCGTTTCACACAAGAGGCGACTGCATTACAACAAGGGATGATGTGGAAGCTCATTTATACTTTGCAAAGCATCCTTTCGGTTGAGTGCGCCATGGAAATGGAAAACATTACTTCTATGGTTGTCAGAGATAAGAAAGGGAACAGGCAGACTCGCTAGAGCCATGGCATATGGACAAACAAGGGAAGGAGCTCCGTTCTTCTATTTAACCAAGTGAAATGTCAGCAGCTTTCGAGAACTCTCTGCTTAGACAATGTTGGTAAAAGTGCCATCCCTCTGCAGGAAATGAGGCAAATGGAAATGCAAAACCCCTGTAGGAAAACTCACAAGCTCAGTCTGATCCCTTTGTGCACTGGGGGACCAATCTTCCAGCAGCTGATTCAAGATTATTTACCTAATTATGTTGCTATTAAGTGATTGTCACTTCAGAGGCTGTAATTTGCTGCATGGGAGTTAGAGAAGCTGATGCTTTATACAGATCCAATCCAAATCTGGCCGGTTGGGAGAACAGGAGACAGCAGGCTCCTGATCCTGGGATTTGCAGTGATTGGGGAGTGCATGCTGCTAGATGGAGGAAAGAAGGAGACACAATTGCTGTCAGGATTGCCCCACGGGCCTGTCACCTCAGCACTGTTGGGCAATAATGCAAACGGGGAAACCCGGGTGCATTTTATGAGCCGTGTTCTGAGCCCAGCTGGGAGAGGAGGACAGCTTCCAGTGTCAGAGTTATGCATTAAACATTAACTCCATCCCTGCTGAAGTACTGTGAGAACAGACAAGGGTGAACTGTGAACATTGCCCTGCCTGGGTAAGAATTGCTCACGCCCTAGTTTATTGCCCCATGAGCCCTGCTGTGTTCCCTTGTCTGTCTCATCCAGCTCTTAGGTCTTGTCCTCTACACTGTAAGCTCCTTGGGAAAGGGACTGTCCTCTTCTATGTTTATGCAGTGCCTGGGGCAGCGGGGGCCAGCCTGGCTGATCTCTAGTCACACGTATACGATAAACATTCATTAGAAACAACAAAACCCTGATGATGTGAGACAGCAGCTCCATTGAGGGTTAAAGTTTTACCCCAATTCTACCATCTATCTAATCTAGATTGATATTTGTTAGAGTTCAAGAAGCAATACACAACTAATCATTTGTCCCAGGAACTTCCCCTACTTTGCTGTTGGACAATTGCTCATAAACAAATTGCCAAAGTCCTAGAAATAGCCATTACCCAAAACTATCTGCACATTTCTTCAGCCAGCGATTCTTCCTCTGCAGGCCATCTGTGAACAGTTCCATGTGGACATCCAGAATTCCTGTCACGTGGCACTGGTTCTGTTCCCTGAGTGGCTAACATATGTAACAAACCCATATTGTGCCCACTGAAAATTTTACAACCCGATCTACAGCACAGTTTGGAGTTGGTTTGGGTGGATTCTCAAGCAGTGGCACTTTAAGGGGGCGAGTTTGAGCTGGCAAAGCGAAATTCATACTGTATTCAAACACTTCTCCACAGCTAATGTCCCCCATGGTCTCCTGACAGCACCCGGTGACGCTGGTGTGCAGCCAGTAAAAAGCTCACACTGACATTAGTCTGACTCCGTGAGGAAGTGACAGACTCACACACCTCTCCAATCATCTCTCCTTCACTGCTTCAGCAACCCAGGCACCATTGTCACGATTTGTCTAGCAGCCGGTCTCCCCGAGGGGCAGGTCACTGGAAGGGCCAAAGGACAAACCGTATACAACCAACAGACAGCGGAGCCTTCCGGGTTTGGCTGAACGAGCCCCGAGGAACAATTGGGCACGAGCGGCTTTCTGAGCGGAGAAGAGGGAAGGAAAGGGCTGAAAATTCGAGGCAGTCGCTGTTGATCTTGTTGTCTGCAATCACCTGCAGAAGTGCCGTAGCAAATGGAAGGAGCACAATTAGAAGGGTGCTCCAGGAGGCCGGAGCAGTGACTTGGCTGCGTTGATTACGGGTACTTTCCAAAATTAAAACTTTCCCTCTGCATAAGCTGCTGTATTCGAGAACTTCAACTCTGCAGGCTTTTACTCTGGAAAGCAGGCAGCCTCATTAAAGCAGAGAGCAGAACGGCTGCTTTGACGAATGATGTACACAACATATACCATTAACAAAGGTCTGGGATTACTCAAGGACTTGGTAATGAACATGCAGAACTTGTTTGAACCAACTGCCACCCTGGCTCTCTCAACACGTATTACACACAGTATTTCTAATGACATATTTGCCTCAGAAACAGCTGGTGGGGCCGTCGCTGAGCCATAGTCCTAACTGCTTATTGTGAATTATTTGTATTTTCTATCTAAGGTGCTGACACAGTGCACCTCGGACATGAGTTATCTCAGGGACGGTCTCCGGCCTGTGTTATACAGGAGGTCAGGCTAGGGGCCACAGTGGATGTTTCTGTCCTCGTAATCTATGAATCTTTAATGGTTTTATCCCCACAACACCCTCTTGAGGTAGGGAAGTGCAATGACCCCCATTGTACAGATGGAGAACTGAGGCCCAGAAGTCATACACAAAGTCTGTGACAGACCTGAACTCAGGTCTCCCACGTCCACTGCCACCCTAACCGCTGGACGTCCTTACTGTACTGCCTTGATGCCCTGAGTGATGCTGTACACACACACACACACACACACACAATCAAAGCCAGTTTCTGCCCCAGAGAGCTTACAATCTAAATAGGCAAGACAGACCAAAGAAGCAATATTCTTCCCATTCTGTCTATGAGAAAACTGAGGCACAGAGCCGTTAAGTGACTTGCCCTAGGTCACCAGGAAGTTGGCACCTGGGTCAGGAACAGAACCCAGAACTCCTGTACCCCAATCCAGTGCCCAAACCACATGTCCACCCTTTCCCTGCTGGTGGGGCTAAGGCCAACAACAACCTGCAATGGGATTTCTATGGGCCCAGTTAAAAGGAGGTAGGATACAAGCAAGATGAAAGGCAGTCACAGTCTGAGTACAACTGCTGCTAGGAAATCTTTACAATAATGGCTAGATCCAGGGATTAAGAAGGGGAGATGGGTGCTGGTCCAATCAGGCCCAGCTCAGGAGCAATTTAGGGCCATATATTCAGAGCTGTGCACAATTGCAGGGCTAGCTAACATGCTTATGCTAATTAGGGACACAAGGTGGGCGAGGCGATGTCTTTTATTGGACCAATCCCTGATGGTGAAAGAGACCAGCTTTCAAGCCACACAAAGCTCTTCTGCAGGTCTGGGTAAGCGAGTGCGCACTTCTGGTCCCGAACGACGTCACACTGGTGGCAGTCTGTGACCTGAACCCAATACCTAGCAGGCACCACACCAAACCATCACAGCACCTGTCATCTTTGGGGTGTGTCTGGAGAGGCCAAGGACCAAACCTGCAAAGGAGACTGAACTGGTGTTTAAGCCCTAGAGGTGGCAGGACTTAGGTATGTTAGGTGAAATAGAGGAAGCCTGTAGGCAGATGAGAATTAAGGTAGGATCCCATGCGAGAACTGGCCAGGTTTGCACCTCTGTAGCTTGAAATCTGACAGGCAGGAGGCCAGTGTAACTTTCACACTTGTAAGTGGGAGGGCGGGCAAATGGAGGACTGAATTATATTTGCAGTGGGTCAAGAAGTTCCCTGTGGAAATGGATCCAACTCAACTTTTTATTATGTGTTATTCTGCACTGGAGTCTCCAAAGATGTGGATGCTCAGATAGAAGCAGCTGCTGCCGTGTTTCCAGTCCTTCAGCGGCCTCTGTGAAGACGCTGTGACGTCAGGCTTGCTACGAAGTTGCACATCTACGGAACCACAGTTATGCCAACTCTCTTTATTGCATGGCAATGAAACATGGGCACTGAGAAAGGCTGAAGAGTGGCTGATTGACATTTTCGATTCTCAGTGTCTTTGTCAGCTGCTCCGTATGAAGTGGAAGGACACACTCGGCACTCAGGATATTTGTAGCAGAATCCCGTAACTACCTCCGTCAGCACTGGTTTGATTTTGGCAGTTTTCTTGGTATGGACATATTAGGATGGAAGACCAACAAATTACAAGGGTGTTTACCAAGGAATGCTGCTACATGGCCAGTGATCATGTGGTTGCCAAAAGCTTTGGTGTCGTAATAAGTTTGCCAGCAATGAACAAACGGAATATCCAGCCAGACCACTTTCAGGACGTAACTAGGGATCATTCCGGGAGGCAGCATCGGCCAGTGACCTGCTGGCCAGGAGCCTGCCAGAGGTCCAGCACTGACGCTTAGTGGAACATAAGCTGGGTACTGATGGTGGGCTTTTGGCAGCACATAAGATTCCCCTTTGGATGCCAAAGACTATTCTCTCAGCAACCATGGTGGAGCGGTACCTGCTTCCACCTCCACATGGTGCCGGGGTTCCGGGAACCAGTGGTGTGCCAGAGATCAAGATGCTGGGATCAGGTGGGGCTTGACCCTAGATGGTGCCAGGCGCCCAACGTACCCTGTTCCCTCCTGCTTCCGGAGCTCGTAGATGCCCCATTGGGGTTGGCGGGACCAGGAGAGAAGGTCCCTAGCTACCTGAAAAGCCTCTGGGGTCGATGGTACCATGTCTGCTGGCACCGCAGTGCAGGTTTCCTGGTGTTGGCAGAGGATCTCTCACTGGGCTCAATGCCCTTCTGTAGAGTCGATGTTGCTGACGCAGGTCTGGGGGTAGAAGAGCGGCCCAGCATGGGTCTCACTAAACTGCCTTCTCCCTGCTTGTCTCTCTTCCACACTGGTGAGCGTTCTCTCTCCGTGGGCTGCTTCTAATGCTTCTTCCTCGGAGAGGGAGAACGGTGCCAGGGAAACGCTTTGCACTAATGCTCAAGTACTCGGCGCCGAATCACAGCGGTTTGGCTCTGAGACACGTCCGAGCGGCTTGCATGAGGATAGCTGTCAGTCTGACATTTGGTGCACGGTCTGAAGTCCAGACAGATCTGGCACTTGTTCTTCATGTGAGTTTCGCCCAGGCACTTTAAGCAGCCCGAGTGCGGGTCATTCACCAGCACAGGCTTGCCACAGGAGGCACAAGGCTTGAAGCCCAGAGCATGCCCGGCCCCTGGGGCAAAGTCCCTCTATGATAGGAACTATTTACACTAACTGCAAATGTAGAAAAAGTCCAAAAACCACTAGGAAGAAGCCCTGCCAAAGCAAGAAGGGGTGTTCCAGCAACCCTCATAGGCAGTAAGAAGTAATTGAGATGGTGTGGGGCCAGCAGTGCACCTTATACCAATGCACAAGCGCATGGCTAGAGGGTGCTAGAGCCTGCCCAGTGTATACTACTAAGGGAAAAATCTCCGGCAACGGTGCATATGGTGCACACACATGCCTAGCATGGAATGGACATGAGCAAGACTCGCCGAAGAACCATTCACAGCAGTAGCCAGTGCCTTTCTGCTGAATGAATAGAAGAAATGTGGATCACAGACCACATGCCATGGTGAGAGAAGGTAGAGCAGGCTGGCCAGAGGTTTCTTGTTGGAGAGCAGGCTTATTTGCTTTTTGGAAATTTGGGTTGCCTCACAATTAAAGAGCTAGCAAGCGAGCGAGCCTACAGCAGGAACAAGCACTGCACTCATTCTAGAGAACGCAACAGCTTAACATTCAGACTTAATCCAAGAATAGATGCAAATTCACACTGAGAATCTGTGTTTAGAGCAAATTATGGTCTAAGCTTTTACCGTTGTGAATAATGCATTAAAATGCATTCCGCCCAGCAGGGTAAAACACTGGCTGCCAAATACAAATGCATGTTTTTCTCCACGTTTAGAATTTAATTTAAACAAAATTAATTAATTGTTTGTAAAAATTGCCCGACAGAGCCCTGGAGGCTGAAATCCTGGGATTATGCAGCATGTAAGAATAGCAGAGACAGCTATCCAAATCTCCAGACCGAACCTCAGCCATGGCTGGAATATGTGCCAAGACGGAGAGCATGCAAAGGTGATGATTGTGGCCTCCCAAATCCTCTCCTGTAGTATCAGATAGAGAATTTATCATTCACTTCCTATCCTAAACAGCAGCACACCATCATTAGGTGCGCACTGTCAGATGTGTTCCACCCCAGAGACAATCACATTTCAGGAGCGATGTACTCCTTATGCAATACAGTCCATGGGGACCAGGTCTTCTGACTGCAAAAGACTGTAAGTAAGGAATTATTTACCTGAAATATCCCATCACCTTGCAACCACATCCCATTCTGGAATGCAGGTACTTATTGTAATTATTTACAGTAGCTTCTAGACATCCCAACCAACATAAGTGCTCCAGCATGAAAAGCACTGTACGTACACAGGAAGAGATGTTCCTTGCCCTCAAGAGTTTATATTCTAAATAGACAAGGCAGTCAAACCATGGGAGAAAAGAAGATCTACATAAAAGCAAAAAAGAGAGTCACAGATTCCAAGGCCAGAAGGGACCATTGTGATCATCTACTGACCTCCTGTATAGCATAGGCCAGAGAACTTCCCCCAAATAATTCCTAGAGCAGATCTTTTAGAAAAACATCCAATCTTGATTTAAAAAGTGATGGAGAATCCACCACACACCGTGGTAAATTGGTCCAATGGTTAACTGGGCTCATCTGGGATTTGAACCCAGGATCCCTTGTACTCAAAGCAAGAATCGTATCAACAAAGCATCTCTTTGCAAAGCTCTCTGCAGCATCTCACTGCAGTCAAAGGTGAGGAACGGAAGATCAGCAAGATGAAGTGACTTGCCAGTCCCTTCTTTTGGGTAACAATGGACCTCCATCCCAGCAGGAATCTGGCATCCTCGCTTTCTGCTAATTACTTACAAGAGAAATGTCAGACTGTGAAACTAAAGTGACTGAAAATGTCAGAGAAACCAATTTGTGCCAAGCTTTAAGCAGCAATTTTTGTTTCTAAATGTTAGTTGCTCCTCCTCAAACACTGAGACTTCAGCAGGTTGAATATGACAGTAAATCTGGGGAGACAGCAGGGAGGGAATTTCATATTAGATCACTGGAATTTTGGGGCTAGAGAATATCCTTTGCAATAAACATCTTGGGCTGAGTACCAAAATTAAACCACTTAAAAAAACCCCTCTGTGCATGACTCAGGTTGGAATTCTGCATTTGTATTTGACTTTGGGGATTCATTTTGGGCTCCATGCATGTGCCAGAAGATTGGCATGGCTGCCTGGTTTCTCAGCTTTGAAGTGGACATATTGCTTTCATTTCCCACAACCCTTATTAGCCATGACTTTTATCATGACTGTGAGGCACTGTTCCTACAGAAACCTCAAGGAATCTAAGCCTGTTACATGTATCATGATAAAATTCTATTCCCTTTGAGAGATGAAGGAGGAGTGGTAAGATGAATATAGTCTTTTTATTGACTACTTTGAGTAGAACAAACTAAATACATCTGTAACAGTTTGGGTTCCTTTATACAGTACATTAAATAAGTTATGCACGGGAATTAAGTAACAAATTCCTATTACAGAATTAAATGACAAAAAATATAGAAAACTCAATCCAACAAGTCTTCCCATACCAGAATTTCACATTTATCATTCCATGTTTAAAAAAATCATTCTAATCATGACTGTTAGTATTTCATTTATTTACATTGGGGTTAATTTTATTTTAATACATAGAGAGCCATTGAAGTTGAATGAAAACTATGGAAGACTGTTTATTTACAAATAATTCCTCAGAGCACTGTATTGCTCTCATCCTTTTTGGGGTCTGATCTTAGTGATTGCCCTTAGGCAACTAACTAGTACCACTTCAGTATTTGTAGCTAAATACAGAGGATACTACAAACATTGAGGCAATGGTATTTAGTTAGCGGAGGCAACCGAAAAGGTTTTCAGGGTTACCACTATACCAAGAGGGTCCTTAATCAAACCTCCCATTGGGTGCATTGACTGAGTAAGAACTGCAGAATCCAGTCCTCTGTTATGAAGGATATTTTCATGAAAACCACATACTCTGTGGCTTCTCTCTGTTCCTTATCAACTCAGTACAACGCTGATGGGTAATGGATCATCACTGGAAAGGTCTGATAGTTTAAGAGAAGAACAGGACTTTGGAGGGATTTCACCCCTGAGATGCTGTTTCTGCAGAAATATCCTGATAGCAGTAGCGAATGAAGGGAACAGAGATGAGAACCTTACACAGAATAGGAATTGCTTGCAAATAGGTTTCCATTATCCAGGAGGCATCAGCTGTTCTCTGAGGTTAGTACAGATGGTTATGGAACAGCCTCAACCCCAGAGATGGCCCCAGCTCTTGTACTTGAGGCAGGCATACACAGCCATGGAGAAGGACTTCAGACAAGTAAGGAATACTGCCAACAATTATCTCTGCACCCTGCAATCCTGATCTGTTCTTCCTTTAAGAAGCAGAAGAGTCTGTACCAGAGAAGCAGCTCTTTCATCTACCTGCAATCTGTATCTACAGGCCATGACTGAGTCCGGGCTCCGAACTGTGGTAGTAACCATCTCTCACAGGGCAAAAACTAGAGATTCTTAATATGGAATTTTGGCAATGAGAAGATTTTTGCCTGTGAGCTAAAACTTAAGACATGTGAGTTAACCACTTCATTACTGGAGACTGCAGTTTCCAAATTACGCTCCCTAAGGACCACAGCCAGATCAATGAGCTAACCTGCTCTTGTTACCGTGGCATATCAACAACATCCAGTTGACAGCAAGCCTGTTCCCATCGCTAGCCCAAGGAATAGTAAATTACATCTTCATTATCAGCTGCCATTTTAAAAAGTGACCAAATATAATTTAGGAATTATTTGCCTTGTTTGGCTCTAATCCAAAGATCACAGAAGAACAGTCTCTCAAAAACAAAACCTCAGTAAAGGGCCAATACTCTAGCCCTTATTCATGAGCAGCATGAGAAGCCAGTGGGACTCCCAAAGCGAGCATGCTCCGATTCCTGTTGCATTAGCTGCACGTATAACAAGCTCTTAAGGGACTCATAAAATAAATTCTTCTAGGCAAACTGCGTTTCTCTGCATGCACCAAACCAATCCTCCCCTCTGGACCAGATTAGAACATTGCCTTCAGGCCCAACCAGCCTACTAATAGCCAGTTCAGCATGCCATAACCCAACTAGATTGCATCCTTCTGAGCAGTTATCTCTAGACCGGCTTTAATTGATATACATTGCTTTATAAATGCACTGCTAGTGAATTCTGTCATCTAGAGCAGTGCAACCAGGTGCTTTGGTGGGGTTGCCCTTCTCTGCATGGAATATAGGTCTGGAACCAAGAGTTCAGCACACAACAGAGCTTTGGTAATCCCATTTAGGCTTGGATGTTTAAAAAATTGACATTAGTTGCAAAATTCTGAAACTTTTTTTAAAATCGTTGCGCCAACATGCTTGGAAAGAACAGGCTGTAAATGATCCATTGCAATCGTGTGGAGGAGATTCACAGGGTGAAAACAAAAGTCAACAAATCTAAAACTCAGAGTTTCCATGCAGTGGAAAAATCTTTCCTGCACAGTGAAGTAACCCAACCCAGCCTGTGGGGCAACAGGCCACAATGACAGGTCGAGATTTGGTCTGAAATATTCAGCACACAAGGAGAGTGAAGGCTCCTAACCCAGCTGATTGATAAACAATGGACTGTCCAGTTAGAGAACAGGGTTTAAAATGGGCCATATAAAAAAGATCAACTGTTCCCGCTCAGCACAGAGATTTGTTTAGCTTCCCACCTCAACAGAACACAATTCTCCTCTCCTCCAGGGAATGCCCAACCCCTGCAATCCCAGTGAGTCACTTTGCAGCTCAGACGTGGGGAAAAGCAGACATCTGTAACCAAGAAACTGCTTATTTCTCATTATGCTGGAGAATGAGAAGTTCTCCCGAGGAAAATCAGTTTGGGTGGACAGTTCATTGCAGAGAGTTAGGAAGTACAGAGCCAACTGGGAAGAAGAAAAATATGTATCTGATGAAAGAGGAGGAGCAGCGAGTTGTATGGGGAGGCTTCTCAGGCAGCCTGGCCATCCAGCAGAAAGAACACCACACTTCATCCTTGGATACTGCGTGCTGCTCTCCTGGAGTCTCCTGCATGTCAGGGCAGGACATGGGAGCTCCTTCCCAAAGAAGTTCAATTAAAACAAAGAGGAAGAGGCCATAGTCCTGAAGGTCCAAGTGACGTGCTCTCTGGCGCCAAGACTTCAAAGCGAGCAGTGTTGAGGTCCCATTGGCAAGGCTGGCATGTGGTTCTTAACAACTGCTGATGGATTATAATGAAACGGAAAAAACCTCACGAAGATTAGCTGGAGCATCAGGGCTCTAGAGTAGCTGGTGGACTTTTTACAGCCTTCTGTGGAGCGCAAGTGTATTTTAGGTTTAAAAACAGGAAAATGTATAAAACCTACTGAACTGAATGGAAAGATTTAGAGTCCATTAGTGTCTATTGTTGTCACGGAAGCTGGGGTAGAGGATCGGGAGGTCGTTGCAGAGGTCTTCTCTAGGGCAGGACTTGGAACCCCATCAGCTGGTTTGGCGGCGGCGGCTGCTGCCAATCGCCCTGCTGGCAGGGAAAGCGGCTTGGCCTGGCTGTGTAACCCTTGTCCGCAGATCCGATGATGTCTCTCCCAGTCTTTGTGCTGGCAGAAAGAGCCACAGTACCGGGCAATGTTGCATCCGCTGCACGTCTCACTGGCTTTGCGACCGCAGTTCCAACAGCTCTGCAAGGCAGAAAACACTTGACTTTAAAACATATTTCCCGAGGACGTTAATATAGTTTGGAGGGCAGCAAGACAGGGCTTACTAGGCATTTGCAGGATTTGCAGGCACTGCTTTGTCCCAGAAGAAATAAATGTAAAAAAATCCACCACTTCTAGCCCTTTCACACACACTCTAGCCAGGGAACAGATCACGCCAACAGACAACAACCTGCCAGACTGTATCCAACTGGCATCCCACCCCAAGTGCAGGCAACATCACCCAAGGAAATCAGAGCACAATGCTGCTACACATTTTTTTCACTTCCTGTTTTAAGCAGCTTTCTTTTACTATCCAAGGGCTCTTCACAGAGATTACAACAACACTCCCATAGAGTCAACATTTGCCTACGATCCTGCTTATCCACACAAGAGGTTTCAATGGGCTAATGTGGAAAAGAAAAAGCTAATTTAAAAGCTTATCCACCAGGTGAAACTGTTCCCAGGGGGTGAGATTCAGTCGGGAAGCTGAGCAAAGCCTCTCTGGACTCTGGAAGATATGTCAGCTGGCGGGTTTACAATCTGTGACTGGTTTGTAAGGAGCACAAGGGCAAAAGGCCAAAACTGGGAGCTGTGACTGCAGTTGGTCACAGAAACGGAACGGGAGGATTAGCTTTCTGCAGCTGGACTTGTGCATTAGCAAAACCATGCTGGGAGAGCAACGTCTGCTGTGAAAAACCAGCTTTGCCCAGATTCCACGTGTGCCCCCTTACTCCCACCCCGCAAGATGTATTTCACGAACCACCGCGCTTCTGCAATGCTCACAAAAAGCTGCTAAGAGAGCAGGAAAGGGAAGTAGCCTTGAGAGTTTCTCTGGTGGCATGTCGCACGTGAAGCTCGGAAAGATGCATGTTAGCAGCTCTCACAGCTCAGCAGTTCTGCACCAAAAACCATTTGCTCCTGGCAATAATTTGCTGGCTTGTAGCAAAAAGCCTAACTCAGTTGATTGGTAGCGGAACTGCTCTAGAGTCAACACACACAGGAGAGAGACTCGATCTTCCAGAAGAAGAATGTGGAAAAATACTCCACTGACATGTGAAGCCTGAGAAATTGAGTCACAGCTTGAAAGCCACTGACACTCCTGCCTAAAATAGTTTGCTTCCGACCATATTTGATGGATTACAGGATATGCTGGAATAATGACACAGCTTTTTAATGTGGTGGCTGAAGAATAATGCACTCCACAGAAGAATCACAGAGGTTAGTGACAAAAAGATCTGCTAGCTGGACAGTCCAGGGTTTTCCTGCGGCTCTATGCTCTAATGCGGTTTCAAGAATCTAGTTTTAACTGTATCACATGGTGGTGCTTCCGCCACTTCCCTTGGGCATCACTCAAACAGATCTCACTAGCAAAAAGTCTGCCTTGCTATTTAGCCTAAAAATCATTCCTTTACTTAATTTTATCTCATAACTTCTGTATCATGTTAACCAATTCCTCCCGCTCCTTGATACCTGCATCCTTCAATGCTTAGTGACTGCTACACCCTGCCCTTATATATTTCTTGGCTAAACATCTATCTATATTAAATTTTTTTGTCTTCTTGCATAATAATATGTAATAAATATATAGCTCTTTTCATCCTGAAGCATGCCTGTGAACTGGGTGGAGCCAGCTGTGTCAGAACCAGGCATGCAATACTATCCAATCATGGCTCAGCGATTGGTAGAACTGTGTGACCCTCCATGAAGTAGTGATGGCTTTATTCACTGCAGATTGGACATTACCAAGACATTCCTGGAGGAGGAATCTGAACTACCTTGTCCAGTTTGGGCTACATCAATATTTTTCAGTGGGACCATGAGGGTTTTCTGCACGATCCTAGAATGAGGTTACTGGTGCCATCAGTGCGGCTTGCCTCCTTATGGAGAGTTGCCCAAACAGGCCTCTTGCAGGCTGCTAACTCAGTATCCTCACAAACCACATAACCACACCATATTCCATCTACATCAATGAAAGACACCATAATCACAAGAGAGACCAGTATTTCTATGCTTTGGAATGGGAACTCTTGTTTCTTGATGCCCGAGACCTGAACAAGCAGATGGGGAGGGCACTGCTATTTTCTCCCAGAATTTGATCCAATAAAAGCTATTCATAGAATATCAGGGTTGGAAGGGACCTCAGGAGGTCATCTAGTCCAACCCCCTGGTCAATTCCCAATTTTTGCCCCAGATCCCTAAATGGCCCCCTCAAGGATTGAACTCAAAACCCTGGGTTTAGCAGGCCAATGCTCAAACCACTGAGCTATCCCTCCCCCCCGCATCTTGTCTCTCTCATTCCCTCCCAGACTCAGACAGTCATGGTACCACACAAACCCCTGAAATAATGAGAGCAAGGGGGCTATTGCTGGTCTCCACAATTCACAGCAAAACAAACTCCATGTGCTCACCATACCCTGCCCCAGAAACTACAGAGCCAAAACAAACCAGAAACACCAACACAGCGATGCTCCAGAAATGCAACTGTTGTTGGGCAAACAAGGATAGGAAAAAAACAAAGACAGATCAGTGGACACACATGTTCATTCCAGAGTTTGCAAAGTGCTTTGGGATCCTTTGGAATAACAAGAGCTATAGGAACCTTACTTTTATTCATTTGAGCAGTAATATTTCATAACCTTAACGAGTGAACAAGACAGGAGCACAGCTCCTTTCCTTCTTACTTTCCCAGTGCAATGAAGCAATTTATATTTGCCACTAGTCTTTCTGACATGACTTTGCAAATGACTGTGTATTCATTAAAAAAACAACCACCACCCCTCTTCATATCACAAACCCACTTCAGTTCTTAAGATGTACAGTTAAGTGCTGGCTTCTAAATTAGCTGTTGCCACTCAAGAAAGATCTAGGAGTCATTGTGGAATAGTTCTCTGAACACTTCAGCTCAAAGAGCAGCAGCAGCCAAAACGGCTTAACAAAAGGTTAGGAACTATTAGTAAAGAGATGGAAAATAAGACAGAAAATATAATGCCACTATATAAAATCCATGGTGCGCTCACACCTTGAATAGTGTGTCTAGTTTCAGTCACCCCATCTCAGAAAGGACATAGGGGAACTGGAAAAGGTTCAGAGAAAGGGAACAAAGATGATGAAGGGTACGGAACAGCTTTGACACAAGGAGACAAAAAGATTATAGCTGTTCAGTTTAGAGTTAGGAAAGTGACAAGGAGGAGATGACAGAGGTCTATAAAATCACAAATGGTGTGGAAAAAGTGAATAGAGAAGTATTATTTACCCTTTCACACAATACAAAAACCAGGAGTCACCTGATGAAATTAATAGCAAATTTAATACTAACAAGAGGAGGGACTTTTTCACACAACACAACACAATTAATCTGTGGAACTCATTGCCAGGGGATGTTGTGAAGACCAAAAATATAACTGGGTCCAAACAAGAACTAGATAAGCTCATGGAAGATAGGTATATCAACACCTATTAGCCAAGATGGTCAGAGATGCAACCCCATGCTCAAGGTGACCCTAAACCTCTACCAGAACCCAGGAGGGGAAAACAGGAGTGGATCTCTCTAAAATTGCCACATTCTGTACACTCCCACAGGAGACTGGGCTACATGGACCATTGGTCTGACCCAATATGGTCATTCTGATATTCTTAGGTTAGTGCTGAGAATCTTAAGAGTCCTCTTTAAAAAAAAAAAAAAAAAGAGAGAGAGAGAGAGAGAGTATCTTTGGGATTTCCCCTTTCCAGTCTTTTTTCCTCCATGCCTCACGTGCATCTCCTGTTGTTTTCAGTGTTAAACTAGTTTCCCTGCTCCATTAGCTCCATACAGATGCATACAGAACCCCATGACCTTACTCACCATGCACAACACACTTCAAGGGGCCCACTAAGGAGGGGAAGGACAGGGTTAAGTAAATCAGCATCAGGAGGAAAATGGTGGAATGTCATTTGGCAAGAGCCTGGATGAGACAAGGACAGAAAGAGAGAGGAGTCCAAGATAACCCCAAAGCTGAGCCACTGAATGATGGGGAGGACAGCAGAGTTGTTGCCAGTGATGGACAGAGATCAGGGAAAACAGTGTTAGCACTATAGTTAAATATTCCCCTACAATAGATCCAATCTTAATAGTGAAGCATTGTGAGAAAAAGAATGGACCAAGCTATTTTCTTTACTTAAGATGAGGGGAACTGAAAAGGCAAATAAACTACATCTCCTCTGTAATAACGTAAAGCTTTATTAATGAGGAAGGTGATAATTCATTTTCATAAAGTCTATCCTTACCAGTCAGTGCCCACTAGCTCTGAAGGAATCAAACGTCATTGTCTAGAAAACATGAAAGTACCCTCTTGGGTATATTTTGTGGGTTTTTTGAGTCCTGGAAGGATCAAATTAAAATTTTGCACTGACCTGCTCAAGATTGCTCATGCTCCACTCGGCTTTACGAGTTTTCACGAATGAGAAAAATACTGGGGCTATACGTGGAGCGCAGTTCAGTGTTTATCTCAGACGGAATCTGTTATGCAGCATGTGTTTTGTAAGACAACACAAACCCCAATATCCAAGAGGATATTCACCACGCTGGTCTGCACAGACAGATGGACGCATGGACACACACTTACAGACTGCTATATAAAGAGCCATGTAAGTCTCTGAATGCCCATCTGGAATTAAGTGAGGCATCAAGCTAGGATGTTGCCTGTCTTTTGGGCAGCAGTGTGGCCTAGTGGATAGGGTACTTGGGCTGGGATTCAGGAGATATGGGTTCTATTCCTGGCTCTGCCACTAGTCTGCTGAGTGACAATGGACAAGTCACTTCCCCTCTCAGTGCCTTCATTTCCCCATCTGTAAAATGGGGGTAATGATTAGGGTGACCAGATAGTATGAAAAATCAGGGACACTTTCTTTCTTTCTCCCCCTTTTTTTTTTTGGGGGGGGGGGGGGCGGGGAATAGTTGCCTGTGTAAGACAAAGCCCCTAGTATCAGGGCAGTCCCGATAATATTGGAGCATCTGGTCACCCTAGTAACGATCCTGATCTCCTTCTTTAAAGTGCTTTGAGAACTACAGATGAAAAGCACTAAATAAGAGCTAGGTATTTATTATTATTTTAAAGTCATTAAGAAAAACAAAAGCAACTTTTAAAAAAAATCTCTCCAGGGACTGAAACAAAGCCAGTTGCGAAAGAGTGGCTGTACTCAGAGGAACGTGGAACAGAACTGTATTCAACAGCTCTGATTTTCCTCTTGTATTGGGATAAATCTGGTGTAGCTACTCTGGCGCTGCTCCGACTCAGGATCCCCATACACACTGGCCCTTCAACACTATTTTCACATACACGAGGTAGCCTCTTACACAGGTTTCACAGCATGCCCAATGGAATCATTTCTAAATTGATCCCACTGTCAAAGAAACAAAACGGGAGTTCAGAGCCCAACGCCCACTGCGAACTGGGCACTATATCTCACCCTAGAACACTGCCCATTCGTTCTCCCAACCCAGACTGCAGGGATACGGCCATGGGTTCTTACCTCTGTAGATTCTTCCTGCTCATTAATCACTAGGAAGGCATCCTCTGTAGCTTGACGCTTTGCATCCGCAATGGTTTGTTCCATGCGGGCCCTCTCGGATGCAATCATTTCAAATGCCTTCTGCTCTGCCTCAGCCACAGCTTTCTGCACCTCAGACATGGCCTGGCGCTTCACCTCATTCACGGCTTCTTCTGGAAGAAAACAACAGTCTCACTGGCAAAACAAGCCTCGGACAAAGATAACTGAGTGAGACTGGGAAGAAAAATCCCCCCGGGCAGCACCATTCAATGTTAGGGTGGATATACTAAAGAGACAATAAGCAGATAAGTGCCAATGAACCTCACCCTTGAGCTGAAGAGACAACCTCTAGGGAGAGAGGGGAGTTCAGTCACCACGGGCAAGTCAATCTATGGCTGCTCTGCTGAGGCCAACAACAAGGGTGCCTAGTTACTGCCAACTGTTAGGATGCTTACTAGGATAAGCCTACCTACTGGGAACCAGTCTAAATCCACCATCTGGTTCTACACAGCCTTCTGACCAGCCCTGATGCCAACTACTTCTGGTCATTAGCCTATCAGCTCATAGCCACTGAAAACCAAGAGTATTGGAAATCCAGACAGGAGTAGGTCAAGAGAGGCAAAAAAGGGCTAAAAACACCCCGCAGATTGAAGGCCCAAGAAATGGAGGGACCCAGATTAGTTTAGATGAAATGGTGCTGCGTTACATTGCAATGGGATTTGTTTCCCCAATGTATTACTCCAAACCTCCACACTCAGCTGTTGGCGCATCAAGTCCACACCTACGTTTTCCCAAGTGCGTCTCCAACAGCTTCCCAAGCTTGTCTCCCCAGGTATTTATACTTCTGGGTCCGGGCATGCATTCAGTGTGGCACGCAAACTCCCAAACTGCACACACACAGCAAGTGTGTGCTCAGCTCAGGTGCATGCCTCTTTGCAAATCTAGGTCAGCATATAACCAGCCAGCCAGGAAAGGAACCACACATTCAAGATGCTTTTCTACAAAGCATGACTTTGCATCTGGCCCTGTGTCCCATCTGCATTTATCCCTTAAGCTTGTGGTAACTCTATCAAGTGACCATCTACAAATACTTACCAGCTTTTTTCCATATCTCTTCAGTAACATAGCCTGTCCCGGACCGGCTGCTGAATTCCCGCTGGGAATCTGTGGAAACAAGGAATGCATTGACGGATCAGCAGTGCCTCCTCTCCTTGAATTATTTTGCTTAAACAGCCATTCCAAACCCTGCAGGAAAGCTATGAGAACCTGCAGACAGTGTCTATAAACCTAGCTAGAGCACCAAGGGACCACGATAGGCTTAATAGCTAAAACCCAAGCAAGTGATTTCTGCAGCTCAGACCATTCATCAAATGGCAAGATGATAAATGAACTTTTAATTAGCGTCCTGCATGATTTATTGCACAGTGTAATCCACTTCCATCTTCCGATACTTTATAATCACAGGCTATATTTATAAATATACCTCATCAAACATCTGCTGTGTGCAATGATTGTGAAGATCAATCTATACTAACAATGTATTACATTAAATACAGCACTTTTCATTTTCAAAGATCCCAAAGGCAACTCCCAGACTAAAACTGAAATACAAACTATGCATCTCTTAAAGCTATAGGTGTACAAACACACCCGATACTACACTCAGTGAGATATAATGTGACAGATGCTGGTAAACGGTATCTTTATTTGGTATCACGTGATCTCAGCAATTTAAAATATATTTCCACTGGAAAAGTTTTAGAAATCTAGTAGTATGGCTTTTTACACACAATCTTTTCTGGTCTGTTTTTTAAAAATATGTTTTTCTAAAGGTTCACATGACTTCAGAAAAATTAAACTAAACTAAGTCAAACGGTAATGGAAAAGGCAGAAATATCAGAGTTTGTTGTTCCATAGGTTCTTACAAAACTCTGCAATGTATACACCAGCTATTTCACTGACATGGAGGTTTTTGATCTAACTGCACCCTCTAGCTCAAACACACCGGTATTACAGTCCCTGATATTACAGCCTGTTAAGGGAGAATTCAACAAGATTCCTGCTCTTTTAAGTCATTTTTAACACCTTGGTGCTGTAGCTACCTTTGTCCTGAGCAGCTTTAAAAGGCTGTTATACTCTGAGAAGCAATGACGTTCAGTGGTATTCCCTGTACTTAACCGATCTGCTCCCTCTGTGTATTCATTACCATCTGCTGACTCCAGTGACTTTTTACCACTTTGCTGCTCCAGTTAGAATCAACATCGATAAGAAAGAGGGAACTGGGTTCTGCCTCTTTTGTGCTGTCAACAGAATTATTTGCTAAGCTCTGGTCGGTTCAACCTGTAAAAACTCAACTGAAGGCAACAGGGCTCCACAGGTGTCCTTGAGGGAACATTTGTCCTGCAGAATCTTTATTACGTATGGCAAAGAAATGAATGGATGAGTCCAGCTTGACTCTCAGAGCCCCAGGTAAGTTTGTAGGGCAGGCAGGTAGAGAAAACAAAAAGCAACCCACTTTTTTTACTTGTAATTTAAGCACCCGTGATCTGGAATTTGGTTGACAAACACAGAAGCCCACAATGCTATTTCTAAGGATAGAGTAGAGCAGAGCAGAATAATAATTCCTGGCATGCCATTAAAGACTGTACTTCCAATATATTAAGAGTGGCCATTCATAGGGTATACCTTCTTCATGGCTTTAAACAGATTGAATGAAAAGGATTTCTTCCTAATGAAAACCTGCTTCTACAACAAAGCCCTACAGTTCCTTGGCACTTTCCGAGATATCAGGGTGCCAATTAGTACTTGTTTCATAATTATGGCTGCAACCATTCTGCACTCTATTCTCAGTCCTCTTCCTCCCAAAATGTTTCTAAAGAGAAATTTCAATAGAGAAATTTTAATTTTTGCAAAGTTTGGGGGAAGCTGCTCAAGTCATTTCAGAATTACAGGCAGCTAAAAGTTCACCATGCTTCCAATAAAATTTTTTTTAAAAAAGCACTCTCTATTTTTGGGGTGCACCTGAAACTCAACATCAACTTGGTTTTCAAATCTATAGGATACTCTCAAAGTAGGGCAAAGGCTAGTCTGGAGAAACCCTTTCAGTCTCAGAGCATACGAACAATGTATTCTTCCTCCAGTCACTCACTGACACATGTAAGTTTCAGAGCACTTGATCCAACCGGATGTTGCCATGCAATATTTCACGTTCTGCTGCTTTTAGATCTGACACATCCGATGAACCAAAGAGAACTTTTTTTAGTCTCTAGGTTTAAGTCTCCCCCAAATCTGGAGGACACTGCTGTGGAACCACAGCCTCAAGTGACCAGTAAGCCGCCCTGTAACTATGTGGCAGCAGTTGGCTCCCTCTCTTACCACTGTTGATGGAGTCAGAACTCCCGGGACTGTGCTGCCTCGAGATGAATTCACTCCCTCCCTTCCTTGTCTCTGTGCTCTCGCTGCACCGCCTCTTCCAGTAGTTGAGCTCCTCCCGGTCAGCCTCCTGACAGCGCCGCAGAACAGCCATGGAGCGCCTAGTCTTCTCCACCATTTCCATGATGCAATTCAAAGCCTGTTGGGGAGAGAAAGGTGAATTTTCAGAACTGGTTACCGATGCCTGTTTCTTTGACGTTCTCTATAGCAGAGAATGGTTTCTTAGTGGAAAACGTCAAATTGAAAGCGTACTTCCCAACAACAGGCCAAGCCTGCTTATGTAGACCAAAGAACGCAGAATCATTTGAATGCAATGGGAAAATCAGAGACATTCAAAGTCCCGGTGAAATAAAGCAGAACATTCTCTCAACAGCTGAGATTTCTCTTGTTAAAGTATTATTCAAATGAGTTCTGCTTTAGCATTATCAGATCCATGACAGCAGGTTCCTATTTGACTCCTTATTCTTTTCTATAAATCTACAGACAAGACTAGGGATCTGTCCCTGTTTGGACCAATTATTGGCATAGGTTCAATCACTGGAAGGTCCTTGATATGCTCAGACAGCCAGAAAGAAAGCAATAATATCAGCTACACTCACACAATTATTGTTCAAAAACAGCGTTTATTCATTCCCCTGGCATTTGGTGGAAAACCCCATTTTGAAACAGCGTGGGACAGAATTAGTGAGAAATTTCTTTTTATTGGTCTGCAGCTCTAATCAAGTTACAGATTTACAGAAGTGAAATTTCTTATTGCAACACAATTTTTGGCTATTTCACATCAGCCATGTGAAAGAGGGCTGAAATCTGACACTCTTAAAATTTCTAAAACTCTTCCTGAAAAGAGAGCATACTGTGTTAAAATTTCTATCCAACTCCCATCATCTGGAGCTGCACAGAAAACAGAGGGGAATGCAGTGTGTACCCAGGGATTCTCCATCAGCCAGTTAGATTGACCTTGTCTTAGGGAACAGATAGTTGTCAGCAGGGATCCTAGTTTTCCATTATAAAACCCCCCAAAGTTCTCCGATAAAAAAAACCCATAAAAATCCATGTTTTTCTGTGATTAAAATGAAACACTGAACTTTAGTCTCCCTAACCCCATACATAAGTTATCAGTTGAACACAATGTTTTATTGATATATTTACAATTTTTAAGCAAGTTCAAAACCTACTAGAGCCATCAATCATTATAATAAAATAAATTAATAGAATTGCTCTCCGGCTTCCCAGCTCTGAAGGCAGTGCCACAGACAGCAGCTTCTCACACCATCCCAGAATGCATTCCAGACTCTCCACCCCCCCTTCCCCCCAAGTGGGCGTACCCCCAGTTTGAGAACTTCTGGAATAAGTGTCACTGGTACTTTCAGTAAAATTTAGTGAATAAGTAATATGTTTTTATTTTTTCACAAAATGTAAAAACTAAAGATTCTCTGTAAAAATGCAAATTATGCATTTTTCTGCAGCAAACAGATTTCTACAATCCCTGTTGTCAGTAACTAGCCATATCCCAGCTGTGCAGAATTTGGAAGTGCTTTGATACCATCTCCCCTCTCACAACACAATTTTATCACAATTATGTTTTATGCAGGGATCAATTTAATAGTTTTCGTTGCCTTCACAGAGTCCCAGAATCCAGGATTAGTATCAGAAGAATGAACAGTATTTTGGGGTAAATTTCCAGCCAGGTCTCTGTCCAGCTTCCACTTGTGCACATGCAAAATTACCCCACAATTTGCTCAGCAGTTTGCAGATGGAAACACCTGTTAAAATGCTAATATTTGTATGTACCCTTGAAATAGTCTTGTACCTGTACGTGCATGCAAGTGGTAGCATTGGGTCCAATTGGTTTTGCAGGTGCCATGGTTACTAATTGAGGTCATAAACAAATGTAAGGCCTCACAGGCATTTGTGCCTGCAAAGTGCA
Organism: Natator depressus; assembly: GCF_965152275.1. Taxonomy (NCBI): domain Eukaryota; kingdom Metazoa; phylum Chordata; order Testudines; family Cheloniidae; genus Natator; species Natator depressus. The sequence continues at coordinate 28,147,748 of NC_134246.1, forward strand.
GGTGTAACCCACATGTGGGTGTATGTTACAGATTCTCCTGTGCCTGCCCCACAGAGGGTATGAGTCTGTTACAGACTCAGCTACCGAACTTTTGCTCAAGCTGCAGTAGCTCTGGAGGTCCCATGTTCAGTCCCCACAGTGCCAACCAAGATGACAGCTGTCACAAAGATACACGTTTGTGCCACTTGTCCTTGTCACAATCAGCCCTTCATTTCCAAACAGACCCAAGAAGATAGCTGTGCCCCAGCTTCATTTAACATTGCATTATCAACAGCAGCAAAAAAAGTATTCGTTCTTCTTTAACTAGCAATAGGAATTACAATGTCTTTACATTACACTGCAGTTTCCATGAAAATATATTGCCTCCTGCTGTTTCCTTATCCGTAGGATGCGCCGTTTTAGCCAAAACCCAGATTATCACAGGATATCAGAGACTTGTTAGGGAAAAATCGGCAGCAGTTTTAAAACATTTTTAGTGTGCACTAAAATAGGCCACTCAGAAAATGCTGATTTGACACCACCTATGACACAGTCACGTAAAATGAAGCAGCTGGTGGTTTGGTTGCTGGAAAAGGATTTTATTTTTTTTTAGGTTCCTTACGTGATCGAGATGCTTCCACTCATCAGCCCACTCTCTCTCCGTTAAGCGATGGTCCACGAGCTCATCCTGATAGCCGCCATTTAAACCTGTTATAAATTACACCCAAAATTAGGACCAGAGAGCATGATTTCTTCCATTAGACTTTACTCCACTTTCAAATCGTGGTCTGGTAGCTCCAGCCAGCGGATAACAAATAAGGCTCGTTAAAGTGAAAAAATGTATGTTTCAATAGTGAAGAGCAGTGGCGTGGAAAAGAGAAAAATCTTGATTTGAACAAGTATTTTTTCCCTTTAATCCCAAATGCACGTACTTCCTATGAAACTGGTCTCTGGGAACATGGCTACACTGCAGCTAGTCACCTGAGTCCAAGCCCACCACACCTTTTGGGGGTAAGCTTTGGAGGCTAGCCCAAGCTACAGTGTAAACACTGCTACTTCAGTGTGCTAGCTTGCGCAGAGCTAAGACAAGTCTGTCTACGCGTGCTGGGAGGCACACTCCCCAACGCAATGCAGGACATATCCTGTACTGTCTACAGCAAGAGGGACCTCTCAGATGACAGCAGATAGCTCCACTTATACTGTATTCTAAAGAGCTCCTGCAACTGGTTGTTTAGATACAGCTGCCCTGCCCCCCCCCCCCCCCCCGGGTCATCTGCCTACAGAAAGCGATTTCCGGCAATGTGCATTTTATTGGCGGATCTCCTCAGTATGCTGCCCAGCTGTGTACTGGACCATTCCATAGGAGCCCTAGTATGACAGATCAGGCAAGATCACATATGGGACAGAGAAGGGGCCAGGGCTTTCTTACCGAGATTGCTATGTCTGTCGCGCATATCCCTCTGTTCCAAGAGCTTGTTGGGGTCTCTGTACAGGTGGGAAGTTGCGATGTCTTCCAAGGTGTAGTGCTGGAGTGGAGGTGGGGTTGGATGGAACTGCCCAGCAGGATTCATGAGGGGTAGAGCCAGGGCAGGGCTGTGTCGCGGAGCTGGACTAATGGTGCACACTCTCTTGGCAGGTGGCTCCGATGGGAGCGGGTCTCTCTCAAAACTATTTTCTTCTCTTCTGCAAACAAGCCAAAAGAGGTGGATTTCTGTCAGCACCAAGAACGTATTCAGAAAGGAAAAGAGATGAACCCAGCTGTCCAGAGAGAGAAACAGATTTCAAACCAGGACTCTGAGCAGCAAAACTTAGCAGGAACAAGCTGGGAAGCCAAAACAAATGTATTACACTTGAAAAAACCCAAAACACAACTACAGGACACACTGCCACGTGGGGGTGGGGGAGGAGGAGAGGGAAGAGAAAAGAAGCTGTTAATGTAGATTATTTCCAGTTGCTCTTCTCTAAACTCCAGGCACATTCTATGTAATTATACACAAAACTGTATCCAAAATACAATTAGCAAAGCTTAAAATAGACTTCTGAAACACACCCCTCCCTGACCCCCAGTATCTCCTCCAGAACAGCCTCCCATTCCCTACGCACTCCACTCCTCCAGGGAAAGCCTCAGGGAACAGCCACCTCTTGCATTTTAGGCCAGACTGAAGACGTCATGCTAGCTTCTAGCCAGCGAAGCACTCTCAGGCAGACTCTGCTTGACAGCGTATCAGTGCCTGAAGAAAACCCTGTGAAGCCCGGTGCAGTGTCCTCACAAGCACACCAGTCTCTTGGAGCATTTTTATGGAGCCACGTTGGACGCAGCACTGAGAGCGAATCAGAGAGGTCATTAACTGTGAGTGAGAGTTTGAACAGGCCACTTGGCTTAACACAAGGCAAGAACAACATCTTACAGCAGTATTAGGTTTCACTTTGACTTCACTGCTCCAGGAACAGGGCCACTACTTAAAAACTGAATTGAACATGCAGTTCCCTTTACCTGTCTGGACTATGTCTCTTCCCATTTCCATTCACCTCCATCAGCAGCTCAGAGGAGTCGGCCGGGGATGTGGTGTTTGTGTTCAGCAGGATGTGCTCATGCTGGGCCAGGTACTGGGAAGGAGTTTGCTTGGCAGCCCGGGCACAGTGCAGCAGCTCCCTCTGCAGCAAGGGAAGGTTGGCCTGGAAAACAGGTTGCACTGCATTGCAGTTTTGGTTTGTAAAGTCTGACAGCAGTGTTGATTCCGTCTGTCTACTTGACTCCAATTATCTGTCAAAATGGCATGACTAGCGTCCACAGTTTAAAATTAACGGGGCCTGTGCTATAGCCTTGCTGTGCACTAAAAAGGCACTTTATGATGTTTGTATAGGTGACACGTGCTTATGTGAAAAAAACTGTTCTCTTGAGAACTAGAGAGGGCCTGAAACCAGTTGTGTTAGGAAACAAAATGTTACCCAATAACCTTCCTTGTGATTCCAGCATCTTGTCTATTTCAGGGCCTTGAAAATCTGAAAGCAAGACCTGATTGGATCACTGCTGAATTTTGTTCTGTTTTATTTTTCTGACACACAAATAGACATGATAGGCCATTATAGACCTTAATACGCTGTTAGGGCTATCCCAGATTGCTGTATAAACAAACATTTAGAACATATGCTTTACGCTTTTAGTGCATCTCTAATGAAAAGATGACAGCATTCAACATTACATATCAATTACTTATTTGTTTTGGTGGAGTGCATAATTTCTCTGAAACCTCAGAAACTCCCTTCCCTAAGTACTTGTATTTCCTCTGTTCAATACATGCCCAGCTGGTCCGCTGAAATTAGTTATGGAGTAAACAAGAAATAAATTATGATACTTGGAGTTAAAGAGAACGTGTGGAAAAATGAGATTATGCTAAGAAATGTGTCGGGAAGTTCAGTCATCACCTTCAGATGCAATCAGCCCAGAGGAAATGGACAATACAGGATCTTTAATGATGTCCATGACAAAGTCACACTTTCCCTCTGAGCTGGTCATATTAGGTCAACATGACTGTATATTCTGGACCGTCTTCCTGCGACGTTAAGTGTAATTGCTCTGATGAGCTTCCGGTTTACTGGTTCCCAGCAATTGCAGTGCTGCCAAACAACACAGGCTGCTGGGTTCAACATGTGAAACATTAGCGAGACCCTGCAGTTTCACCATCACCTTCAGAAATGGAATCACAAAGGGACGAAGAGGGAAGTTGGTGGCCTCTTGGAGCTTGCAGTGAAATTCCTCAATTGTCACTGTAGAGTTCTGTAAAAAGAAACAAAATGAAACTCCATCTTCTGCACAGTTTAGTCCTTAAAATAAATTCTGTGTGAAGAAGGAAACCAATGAAACTTGAAGTTAGCCTTTTTATTTGCCATGTGAGATCAATAACGTTTGCACCAGCTTTTAGTCAGCAGCACCTTATCCCCTAACTGGCCTACCAGTCCACTGCCACAGAGGATGACTGAAAGACTTTCCAAATCCATAAAACATACTCCACAACCTAAAATACAATAGAAAGTGCTTGAGTTCCATGGAAGCACCATAGTGATTTCGAACATGGCTTTTAAAAATTGGTAAGAAACACTAATTGGGGACCATCACTTCTACTCTGCAGGTAAAAATGCCTGTGTCAAGGTTCCTTTCCCACTCTGAACTGTAGGGTACAGATGTGGGGACCTGCATGAAAATCCCCCTAAGCTTATTTTTACCAGCTTAGGTTAAAACTTCCCCAAGGTTCAAACTATTTTACCTTTTGCCCTTGGACATTATTGCTGCCACCACCAAGTGTCTAATAAATATATAACAGGGAAAGAGCCCGCTTGGAAACGTCTTTCCCCCCCCAAAATCCTCCCAAACCCTACACCCTCTTTCCTGGGGAAGGCTTGATAAAAATCCTCACCAATTTGCATAGGTGAACACAGACCCAAACCCTTGGATCTTAAGAACAATGAAAAAGCAATAAGGCTCTTAAAAGAAGAATTTTAATTGAAGAAAAAGGAAAAGAATCACCTCTGTAAAATCAGGATGGTAAATACCTTACAGGGTAATCAGATTGAAAAACATAGAGAATCCCTCTAGGCAAAACCTTAAGTTACAAAAAGACACAAAAACAGGAATATCCATTCCATTCAGCACAGCTTATTTTATCAGCCATTTAAACAAAACAGAATCTAACGCATCTCTAGCTAGATTGCTTATTAGCCCTTTACAGGAGTTCTAACCTGCATTCCTGCTCTGGTCCGGGCAAAAACAAAAAACAGACAGAGAGAACCCTTTCCCCCCCCCAGATTTGAAAGTATCTTGTCTCCTCATTGGTCATTTTGGTCAGGTGCCAGCGAGGTTATCTTTAGCTTCTTAACCCTTTACAGGTGAAAGGGTTTTTTCCTCTGGCCAGGAGGGATTTAAAGGTGGTTAGCCTTCCCTTTATATTTATGACAGCCTGCATGCACTATAACCATTTCTAACACTTGCACAAATACAAATCCTAATGCACACACAGGTGTGTATCGACCAAGCTATGGGTTTTGCACCAGCACTGTATTCGAATACTTACCCAGGTGTTAAGACCATTGAAAGAGTCTGCACAGGTGTTGACAAATTTGTATAGTGCATGCAAGTACGTGCACACATGTGAACAAGAAGGACACTGAAAGTTCAGTCTTCATTTGCTAAGGCTAATTTTCAACACTTACGAGAGTTTAGCACTATTTTCGTTTGCTCTCCTAGTGTATCTGGATTAAATTATGCGGGGCAGCCCAAACCTGGCATTAAGAGTAAACAGCCATTAATACACATCATGTGTTCTGCTACGTATCCCATCAAAAGCATTTTGCATGACATGAGTCTCTCCGCTCACTGGAGGCTTAGAATTTACCTTTTTCTAAAATAGTGACTGAATCAGTGAATTTACAGCAGCTATCCCTGTACAGTGGTAGCCAGAGGACCCCAAGATTTGCCAGAGATCTCTCTCCATATCTTTAGGAGCTTATGCATTCAACCAGTCAGCCACATACTGAACAGTTACAGAAAATATCATGGTGGCCTGTATAGATCAGACCTAGCACTTACATCACCACTTTTTCAGAGCACCGCACCAAACATCAATCCACTCTCACCACAGCCCCGCGAAGCAGGGAAACATTATTGGTTTTCCCCAAGGCCATACAACAAGTCAGTGGCAGAGCCTGAACTTGTGAGTTCCTGACTCTCTCTCCCCTCTGCACATTCCTTTAGACCACACTGCCTCATGCAGCAAGGAAATATTAAGTTTGACCACACTGAAGCCATGACAGTATTTAACAAATGGTGTGTCAAACTGGCATTTCCTTCGTTTGGAAGCAGATTAGAGCAAAATCCATCAGCAGCCAGAGTCAGGAAAATTAGGAATTCTTCATGTTCCAGAGGGTTACAACAAGACATGAGCAAGAGATGGTTTATCTAGCAAAAAAATAATATGCACTTCTCAGTTGCAAGGAAGCTCTATCTGCAAGAGAAGGCTGAGGAGAGCATGTTCAGGACCCTTTAGCAGAAGATTTATATCATAGGAAATTACTGTTTTGAAAAAAATCAGACCTGCTACTCTCCTTTCAGTCAGGAAGAAAAACAGAACAGGCCTGTGATTTGTAAGGTAGGATTTTTAGCCCAAGCCCCTCTGGATTTCATGGAGCTTAGTGGCATCCAGCTAGTAGCTGAAGATAAATACAGATGAGAATCCAACAGCTTATTGAAGCCAAATGAAGATGATGAAAAACAGAAAAGTTATGAGACAGGGTAAACATTATACAAAGTTTAGACTTGCTTGGTAAATAGCTTTCCCATAAGCCACAAATGCATAGTATTGTGCAATATATACACATGTTGGCTGCCAGGTTCCCATCATTAGCAGAGCTCTCGCCCACCAGAAAAGCCCCAACGGCCATTTGAGAGGCTTTAGTCTTGAGCGGCTTCCAGGACTCCATTTGTTAGTGCTTACCACTAGTGCTAGGACGAGGGTCCGGACCTTCTCCCCGATCTCTGGTGAAATGTCATTGCCAAACTGCTGAAGGGTGGTAAGGAAGCGCTTGAGTTTGCTGAGCTGCCGGGCCCCACAGGTTGCTGGGAGTTGCTGATTGGTCAGTGAGGACGAAGATGACGAGGCAGGACCATTGCTGAATCTCTGGGGTGGAGAGGGTGCCCCATTCAGCGTCGGGGGAGAATGGTTAATCCCATTGGGCACTGAAATGCAGAACCAAACCAAAACGTAAGCATAAGTGACCACTGCTGTAACAGACTGTAGAAATACCCAAAAGGGGAATACAACAATTCCATGCTGGTTCAAGAGACTCAGAAAAGAAAACTGACTAGAAATAGAGCAGAGCACCCCAGAATTGTGGGTTAAAGCAAAAATACCATGTTAAAATGGCCACACTGGGTCTATTTCCTCAACCCCTGTACCTGTTTCTCTAAGTGCTCATGAAAACACAGGACATTTCCTGCTGATGTACTCAAACACAAGGATGCAGGCACAGCTTTGTTGAATGGCATTTATACCCATTACTTTTCAGCACTCTAACCTTTCCATTTCTGGCTCTGTTCCGATACGGAAGTTTAACTATTCAGCCACTTGTAGACCAGCTGTAAAAGTTTGCAGGCCAGATCAGCTGTCCATAGTTTCTTTTTTAAACCTACCTGTCAGCTGTTTTTTAAAATGTTTTTCTCATCTGAATCCTATTGAAATTTAGAGCATGGACTTTAATAGACTCCAAAGACCTATCTTAACTTCCAAAGACATGAAATCATTACTAACAATTAGGGTTAAAAACAAATGCTTTCTCAATAAATACCTATGGTTGTGATAGCTCTCGGGGAGCTGAGCTTCATAAAGTTTAACAGCGTAAGGTAGAATAGTGTCTCACATATAGATCAAGGGCTTAGATATGCTTTAACTCACCCAGAAATTATGGACTGCATGCCAGAATTTCTGGGTGACATTCTCTGGCCTGCATTAAATGATTGCAATGGTCCTTTCTGGCCTTAAAAATTGACAAATTCAAGGTAAATCAATTTTGTTCACTTAGTCCTGAGTCCTGCCAAGCATCTGACAGCACAGATGTTTGCACCCACATGCAGTACTGCGGACATCAAGAGGCCTTTGCTGAGGTGTAAAGGTCCATCCAGGCGGATCCCGCTGCAGGATCAGGGCCATGCCTCTCCCCAGGAAATTTACATCGGCCTCAGTTTTGCAAGTGTCTGGTGTTTTTGATCTGATCATGTTGGTGAGCTTGTTAGTCTATTTCAACATGCTTTCTGACTAAATTAGACTAAGCTGCTGATGTTTAGGGGCTTCAGGAGGGATTTGAAAAATTGTTCAGATCCCGATACAGCTCTTGTGCAATCTGAGGTCCTGTCTGGGAAACGTTTAAAGCAGGCATATGATTCAGGCCCTAATGCGATCCAAACCATGAACCGCAGAGTGGAAAAGTACATCATATTCAAAATATATTTTAAGTCAATCCACTGTTTCAAAATTATAGCCCCAGTTCTGGACTCCTTGTACCCCAACACCCACTATAATCACTGGGAGTTTCGGCTGAGGAAGTAATACAGGATCAGGCCCCAAAGAGTATAAAAATATTACAAGTCCTCCTTTAAGGGGCACTGTTTGGAGCAGCACTGCAGAAAGAATGCCCAGGACTATGCTGTCTTTCTGGGATGCTGATGCATGCACATGTACACATGCATGCAGAGAGAGAAACAGAGAGTTGACATGGCTGTTCAAGAAAAACAGATATGACCACTTCATCTTCATTTAAAAAACAGGGAAATCCAGCAATATTTACCAAATTGGACCATGAGAAACAGCATGGAAAAATTATTTATAAACTTAGTATTGTGAAAACTATGGTAGTTTAATAAGAATTATTTAAAATTATTGTGTTCTCTTAAAATGAGAGCCTTTCAACTTCAAAAGACTACCCTAGTGAGACCTTTTCAAATGATGGGAAGGGAAGGATTAGGGCAGTTAAACCGCTCAAGGGCTGCTCAGAGATCTGAGGTTATAAAAGCTCCACACACCTGTCGTGGCAGTGGAGAAGCGGGGAGACAACCGAAGAAGAATAACCAGAGTCAGTTACAGATTCACAGGAAAGATAAGGGCAGAAAAAAAAAATATCAAAGCTTGCTCATGTTAATGAAAGGGGCGAAAGGGCTGCTACAGAGGGAAAGTACTGCTAGATGGAAGGTAGGTCCATTAATAAAGGAAGAAGGAATGAAATTAATGACAACATGCTGAGCTCTTGTTTTAAAGGTGACCTGCAAAGAAAAATAAAGATGAGCTTTTGAGTTGTGTGTGTCATTATTACGGGTAAGGAAGATCTGACTGTTTTTAAAAAAATGTATTTTTCTATTTAAAAAATAAAAAGTAAAGGAATCTATGGAACATTTAAACACTTTCAAAGAAGCCAAACTAGATGACAGGCATTACATGATATTAGCATGCATGATGAATCCAAGAGAAGTATTTGGGACAGTACTAGAAGACTGGATAAAAGCAAATGTCTTAATGAATTTCAAGGAGGAGGATCCTGGCAATTATTTCCCCATAATTAACATCTATTCGTAGTAAAAAAAAAAAAAAAAAAATGCAATAACTAGCCATTAAAAAAAAACAACCATAAGTAAGAAGCAAGGGACGTAGCATGGCCTACTGGCTAGGACACTCGAATGGGAGATCCATGTTCTATTCCTAGCCTTGTTATTGACCTGCTGGGTGAAGTCAGACAAGTCTTTCCCGCAAGATCTTTTGTCTGCCTGTTCGGTTTAGATGATCAGTTCTTTGGGGGCAGATTATTATAGCGTATGTACAGAGCCAAGCACAAAGAGGCCTTGACATTGGCTGGGGCCTTTAAGCACTACTGGAATATAAATAATGAGACTAATCCTCACCAGACTTACTTCATTGCAATTACAGTAAAAGCTAAGTTAGCGAATGACCAGACCCCAGTAGGATTTTAGTAAAACATCTGAGACTGTGTGATTCATAACCTTACTTGAAAAATTAATTCAAAATGGTTTAGATAAGACTGAATAACCATAAACTAGGATGCCATAAAAAAAACAATGTATCAAAGATGAGGGCAAGGGAAAGTCTGATGTGGTAGCCCAGTGAGAAGTATTCTGGAATATCTAATTAAGCATTCTGGCAGAGAGGTTAAGCGGTAAGTGAAATTCATAGATGACACTAAATTGTGCGGGGTTGGAAACATCAGTGAGGGGAGTAAAATAATACACAGGTAGCTAGAGAGATGAGCAGTGTGGGCAGAAAACAGTGAGGAGAATCAACCTTCTAAAAAAAAAAATGCACCTCGTGCATCTGGGGAAAGATAACCCTTACCTCAGCTGTTACATGGAAGGAAGAAAAGTGGAAAGCTGTAACACTGAGAAAGACTTTGGGAAGATAGCGACTGGTAAATTGGATACAAGTTTGCAATGTCATAATGGGAGCAAAGAAGTCCAAGTTCCTTTGGACTGCATAAGTGAGGCATGAGGGAGCAGAGAGGGAAATACCCCTCTGTACTGTACTGGTGCTACTGCAGGTAGAAGAGTGTTATTTCTAGGCATCACACTACCAGAAAGAAAAACTAGAGGGAGTAGCTGGAACAGCAACCAAGCAGAGCAGGGGTATGGAGGACTGAATTATGTCGAGGAGGGGCAATGAAAGTCAACCCTTATTGGAAGGGTATAAATAATTGAAATGGAGAGAGATGATTTGGGGTGAATAAGGAGAAGCTATGAGACCTTCCTGGCAGTGAGATACATCAACCCGTGGACTAATCTCCCAAGGGAAGCAGTGCGAGCGCCAGCACTGGTCTTCTTTAAAACTAATCTGGAAAAAGCACTTCTGTATTTGAGTCAGTGTACCATAGTGAACAATTCTGCAGCAGTAGGGAGAGGCACTGGATAAACTACCTGGTAGGAGAGCTTCAATCCCCCCTCCCAGTTCTTCGCTACCTCTACGATGCACAACTCACTCTCTAGTCCGGGTATCAGCACACAAAAACAGCTGCAATATCGGCAGCAATTTTTAAAAACTGAATGTTTCCCCCACGTCGAGATTAAGAGTCTTGTTGAAAATTCAAGGGGAAAAGCAGTTTCCTAACATCAGATCAGACCCAGGTACAGACAAGCCTTACATGCTGTAGGAGTGAACGACACTGGCCGGGGTCCGCCTGGGTTCACAGGTGGCAGTGGTGGCATGCTTGGAGGAGAAGATCTTGACTGTATCTTCACTTCCACGGGCGATCCAGGCATCACTGGCACCCTCTTCTCACTAGCAACTGGTAAGAGAAGAAAAAAAGAGAGTTTAAAGCTCACTGAAGGTCAAAACCACACACACCCCAGCCCCACACCAAATCATTCCTCTGAACTCACAACGCTGTGGGGCAGAAGGAGAGAAAGCAAGGTGCTCATATACTGCAGTGATGAGGGCGGTGTGAGAACCTGAATAGAACAGGTTAAAACCTCTGCAGGCAGGATACTGATATGGCGCACACTACAGTCTGGACTGATCACGCGCGCACACATTCACACACACTGTTCGAACGTTTTTTGTTTGGTTGTTTGCTAAATCTTTCCAAAAGTAACCAGCCTGCCTGGCAACGCCGGCCTACTCCTGCCAGCACACTGTAGATACATGGGTGGGATTTTGAGAAGTGACTCACGAGCACAAGTCCCATTGAAAGTCTGTACGATTTATGCTGCTATGTCCCTTAGACACTTTTGAAAATCACACCCATAGAATACAAGAGCCCAATGAGTTTGAAAGAAGGCAGGTGAAAATGAAAGACTTTCACATCTCCACCCCTCATTAAAACCTGAGGTCAGGCACATAGCTCTGGGGAACCACCATCGCACAACGCAAGGCAGAGTTACATTCTTTACAAGGCGCCTGTGATGCCAACAGGTGGCTGGTGGAAAAACCAAACTCTGGCTTTGACAGGTAAGTAAAGGAGACATTTGTCAAGCTCTTTTGTTTCAGGGTTTGATATTCAGTGCCCCAGCAGGTGTGGGTTTGCAGGTGTCAAATGAACACCTCCCTTCTGTGAACAGCACGGGCTGTGCACCCTTGTAGAAATACAGGGCTACCCGAGCACACAGAAAAGGAAGGATGTGTGAACATTCAGATAAGTACATCTGAATAGATGAGTACTTATGTGGGCACTGAAAATCAAGACTATAAAATGTACGGATGCACATACAGTACAGTATTTTCCTAAGGATTTGGGTTCTTAAAACTATTAGTTTTTATAAATCATCATCCCACTTCACCTTTAAGGCCATGTCTTCATTGCAAAAAAGGTGGGACAGTTAACTCTTTGTTAAATCCTAGTGGAGACATGACACCATAGTTTTTAATCTTGATATAGCTAGTCGAGATCAACCCCAGGTGGAGGGCTCTAGGGTTGAGCTCAACTAGTTACATCAATAAAAACTCTGTTTCTTGTTTCCACTAGGATTTGATATTGAGATAGCTCTCCACTTTCCTGCAGAAAAAGACAAAGCCCAAGTGTCTCCAAAGCACGACTGCTTTACTAAGAGCCGATAAACCCGCCAGCATATTATTCAGAGACCATGGATGCTTATTGTTGCTGCTCTGATGACACTGGCATGCAGCTCATCCATAAGCGTGTGACCCAAAAGGAGTAATGTGAGACAATGTGATCCAGATCATCCCCCTCAACAATGTGCTGACCACTTTCTGCTCCTGAAACTGATGCCTGTCTCATCTGATTAGTTCCTGAACATGTTGTGACGATGTGGTAGCATGCCCTTCCTAAAATCGTTGAAAGATTTCCAGCACATCCATCTGGGCTCTGGTACTTTTTTTTTTTTGGCCAGGGACGGGGAGGGGAGGGAGCAAGGGAAGGAAGGAACTGACAGTTGTCTTTCACTTCTGGGTGTTGTGTGCAGTGTGTGAGAACCCAAAGGGAACCATCGTTGCAGACCACCTGCTTTTTCAGCAAGGCTGCCAAAGGCCTGGAGGAGAGCGTAGCAGTTAGACATGTTTCAACCTTCACCACTTGGCATAAGCTGGAATTCAACACAGCCCACAAGCAATGCACTGAAATGCCTCCAGAAGCGTTGACTGAAAAGTTTGGATTCTTTCTAGTGTAAGACAAAAAAACTTCAGCTGCTTGGATACCTTTATAACAGCTGAAACTAATTGCCTTCAATGCTGATGGGCTATGGGCAAAGGAAAAAGCATTCTGGAACTTTGAAAGGTGAGACGGCACATAGGGCATTTCCCTTGTCATGAAGGAGGGCTGGGCAGCTTTTTGTTTATATATAATGAAGCATTTTCCTGTCTAACAAGCCCACCAAAGAGTTCAGAGCATGTTTATGTTAGGAAGGCACGACAGAAAAACAGCAAATTGCTACTCACAGCTCCTTCACTGCCAAAAAACAAATCTAACTTCTATCAGCACGGCAGAGCAGGCTGGAATCCATTCCGCCATGTGCAGCAACAAGAGAATGATCCGTGAGCTTCTGATAGCATAATCTGTATTACTAGCGAGGACTTAAAAGGCAGAAAGGACCCACGTAGACCTCTGGGGCTGATTAGAAACATCAAATAATACTTAGCACTAGAACAGCCTTCTCATCTTCAAAGCATTAACCATCAGTAGAGGTAAGCAGCACACACATTTTTACAACTGGAAAAAACTAACAGAGGTGAAATGACTTTTCTAAAGCCCTGGAAGGAATCAGTTTCCAATTCTGAATTAGAACTCAGAAATTCTTGGCTCCCAGACCTGTGTCCAACTACACCTTTCTAGACTGGAGACAGAAGCTATTGAGAGAGACTTAATAAGGAACTGCCCACTGAGAGCTGTGCTTAACTCACTTTAGGTGCTGTATAAATACATAAATACTACATAGTGATGTCATTTTTGCATGTTATCAATCAGCACTAAAGAACACAGTTCTACCAGGGCTTAAACTCTGAGTGGAACAATCCTATTTTTAAAAAAAGGAAACTGATTGAACTGAGAAGTTTTTCACTGAATTATAATCACAAAACCTGCTGCTTTGCAGTTTATGGCAACAATCTGTTCTCCTCAGCAAAGGTGCTGGTTTGTGAAAGCATAGAAGGAACAACCTGGTGCCAGAGCCCTTCTGCACCAAGCACTTGGCACTATCGCCGATGGCCTGAAATCCCCTAGGCAAGTCATAAGCACCTGTTTTTCCTGCATACACCAGACCACAGGTTTCTCCTTTATTCTCCTTGTGGAAAATTATCCTTAAGGTGAGCAAGGTAACAAATGGATCCTGCACTCCAACAATCTCCCTCTCTGTGAGATTAGAGAGGTGACATTGGCAGCGTGAGCAGAGATGACTATACAGTAAAACCCCCATACTCAAGCAATTAAGAAACTCTCCATTTCAATGGATTTGGGATCGCTCACAATTAAAAATCAAATCAAATCAAATCTGCAGTTCTAAGTATTATATAGCAGCAGGTGTGTCTTTTAGTTTATATAAACCCTGTTTCACATCAGTAATTTTTTGTTCAAATCTCAGCTTCCCATCCGCCAAGAAGGCGACCAGAGAGATTATTCAAGACACTGGCCATATACTGTACACTTCTGTATGCAAGTGTTCGTTCACACTTTTACATTAATTCATACTGAATGTGTCCACCTTTCCTGTGTGTTCACTTCCTGCAAATACTCTAGCAAATAAGTTTACTGACAGAAAATTTGGGGGGGGGGGGGGTAAGAGAACCAACAGCGAATCAGACAAGCATTCCAGAATATTCACAGAGAACAAATTTTGAATTTGCAATCCAAAAGTATTCACACCAGAAGCGTCATGCTAAGAGTTGCACTCATCTGTTCAGGGAACAGAAACACACCATGGGATCTACAGCGTTCAGTCAAAACAGTTCTAACTGTAAACATCCAATACTTTTACTCCATAGTTTGTGAGCTACCCAGCAACTGAAATATGTTTGCACAAATCATTTGAATAAATGCAAACAGTGAGCTAACTCATGGAAATTATAATTGACTGGCAGGATAATTCACAAACAGAAAAGAAGCTACATTTGATAAATGTCATTCACTGTAAATTGTTCTTCCTGTTCTAGCTTTACAAAATTCAATATTCTCTCCTGCCTTTATCTCCAACAAGACGGCTCACATGCAAACATATGCACAGTACCCCTTTCATACTCTGTTTTCTTCACCCCCTTCCTGTGAAACCTGTTCCCACAACTGCATATGGGGAACATAACACGAGACATACGATCTCACTAGAGCATGGAATGGAACCTGGACTTCGATGATCTCTCTTTCCAAACCATTTGCAGGACATATTAAACATACTGTCAAAACACTACCAAGGGCACATTTTTAAAAATAAAGTCTTGTTTGGTTGGTTTTTTTAAACAAAGCCCAAGCAGAAATATTGCCACTGTCAGTTATAATAAAAGTTCAATGGAATTCCCACCCCCTCAACCTCCAATAAACAATCCCATGCACTTGTAATAACTTGCGAAACACTGCATTGCTCTGTGGCAGTGCATAAGAACCTGAAAGCCAAAACTCACAAGAAATCAAGTGGCTTGTTTTCATGGCTCACCATGAGAGAAATACAAAAAACAAGCATCGCTGTTAGATTTCACAAGCTTTCTATTACTGGATTGTGGTGGTTGTAACCCAGATAAGGACATATCTGTCTTCTAAACATTTTGATTTTGCATATCCCTTTAATGGGAATAATATGGGTTTTTACTCAACTTCACACAGAGAAAAATGAGCTAAAATGGGGCAGTGCAGACACTGATGAGGAGGTCAGCTCTCCCATCAAGGGCTGAAGGAACATTGCTTTCTTCTCACACTGAACTGTTTAGGAAGGTTTGATGGTTCATCAACGACAGGATTTTAATTCAGTCTCCAGCTGCTGATCTCCAGTTGTGGTTACGGAGAAGGGACACCCAGTGGCTGTTCAAACTGAGTGCAAGTCATAGAATTTGCCAGTTATCTGAAATCATGTTGAATAGAATCAAGTGCATGTTTGGAGGCAGGAAATGGGACATGCGCTCAGTCCAAATGCACATCCAAGTTAGGATGCTTTTCAGCTCCCTGACGTACAAAGCTCATAAGAAGCACCAAACAAGACAACACTGGCAAACTGAAGTTCTTCTTCCAAACCGGCCTTTGTTCTTGCAGCCCCCCTTTAAGAAAAGCAGTTGCATTTGATAGCTTGACTACTCAGAACGTCCATTTAGCATCACTTCCTAAATTGGACATCTTAATCTGTTATACTTCAAACAGGTTTCCTTCCAAAATTCCAGACAAACTTCAGTGCTAACTCCTGCTCCTTTACAAAGCTATCAAACTCGCTGTTCCTTGTCTCATGTGGGAATGTTAGCTGACATGGTTTGGTCTGAAGGTGCTGATTGGATCTATTTTAGAAACATGTATGAATTCTGTGTCGCTATTTTCCAAACACTGCCTGCAGGACACAGATTGAACATGTTTTTAGCACACAGCTTTTGCCATCAAGCTGCCAAACATCACAATTTTTTGACGACTTGTGTTGACTTCACATCCAGAGATAGCAAATGTTGACTGGTTAACGAAGATGCGCTGAATGAACAAGAGAATATTCCTGCCAGTGTCAAGATGAGAGGAAAACTATACTGAACTGACCGGAAACAATCTGGAGTGTTACCAGGGAATAAGATTCATTTTGTTTAAAAGAATCCTGGCCATTGACATTCTGTTTTATTCTTTACTTGACAACCATTAGGGTCTCCATCCTCTCAAATGTGATGGAGAAAAGCAACAGGGACATAGGGAGTTTGAAAACCAGATTTTACAATGATTAATCAATACAGATTTCAGCTGATTTCCACGTTATTCAGCTGTAATAGCAAAGCTTGTGATTTTGTATATTGGATGGCCTGGAGGTAGGAAGCCATTTAGTTTGGGGGGTGCCACTAAGGAAGTCCTTGTGGCGAAAATCAATTTCAGTGCATTGTTCTTCTTAGCGTATGCGCAAAGTGCCTCAGGTGACACGTGACCAGGATTCATCACGGAATTTGGTCCACTGGTTGGATCATTAGCTTCCCCGGCTTGGGCCGGGCACTGACTGGGAGTGTGATATGAATGCTGATTCATGCATTCAAGAGCTTGGATTGATTTTGTGCCCACTCAAGGAACTGCTGACCACAAAGCTGTACTGTATCCTGCTGTGATGGGGTATACTCACTGGCCCTGAGAGGGTAAATCAGGCCCAATTAACTGTCCAGGCTGCACCTGGAGGAGGAGCCAGGGAGCAGAAATTAATTAGACACAAGGCTCAACTGGGCAGGGACAGGCAGGGCCTATATAAACCAGGAAGCTGGCAACAGAAAGGAGCTGCAGGAAGGCAGGCTGCAGTCACTCTCTGGGAAGAGGGAGGTGTGTTGGGACTGTAGAGGGTAGTTAACAGTTACTCCCTGGCGAACCCAAAGAAGGGGAAAGCCAGGAAGGTAGGAGAAGTAGCAAGGGACAGCAGTGCAGGCCTTGGCTAATTGGAGGGTCCCTGAACGGGAACCTGGAGTAGAGGGTGGGCCCCGGTTCCCCTACCAGCCACTAGAGACATGGCAAATACGAGGCAGAGAAGAGTGGACTGTTTGGGACGATTTGGTCTGGGAAAGACTGTTACACACACCCGTCCCTGCCCCCCGGAAGGGGGAACAATGTTGTGACTTGGCCAGAAGGCTGAGTCACGAAAAGGAGGCCGCAGTTCCTGGAGCAAGTGGGCCTCAGAATGAGAAGACAGTGGGAGAGACACCGCTGGAGGAGGACACAGTACCTTGCAGAACTAATCCCCTGGATGGCTAACAGAAGGTGCCACCAGCGGTGAGTATGCCCCGTGACACCCCCCACCCCCACCCACGGCCAACCGCAACATATACTACATGGCACTCCAGTAATTGGTTTGACTAGATTTTCTAGGCTAGTTGCATTGTATTTTATTTTGCTCCCTAACTGTTGTCTTAATGTAGCAGACAAAGAAGAACAACAGTTAAGAGTAGCACTACTGATCAGCTTCTCATTTAACAAGCACAGGCTAAGTTCTAGTTGAGGATCAAGTCCCAGAATGAACAATACGCTAGAACAGGTTCTGGAGGAAGCTGCCAGACCACCTTTGCCTTCACTCACAAATCAGAGAAGTTCTTCCCCTCAGCTGTTGCTGGAGAGCTGAGCATTAAACATGCCCTATTGTGTCCACAATATACACAATTTTTCAACTCAACAGTTTAAACACCAGCCAAGACAGGTTTTCAAGACATTTACTTTCTTTAAGTAAACCTTCCTGCTATTGCACTTAATAAAAGGAGAGTGTTGCTATGATGGGTGACCTCAGAAGAATAGCCAAATTCCACTTACACTGTAAACTATAAAAAGAAAAGTCTGTTTTAATAATCCTTTGCATTCATACGGTTTTGAAAAAGATAAAAAACACAATCAAAATAGCTGGGTTGCTAGGGTGTGTCTAAACGACTCTAAACATTTAATTTCTATCTTAAAGTCTTTGGAAATGAAGAAAGAAACTGAGAACCACAAGAAATAAAGGACTGCAGGACAAAAGCTAGATAAGCAGCTACCATGAGAATTCAAGGTGAGGATAAGAAAAAGTATAGTATGAAATAACCATGGCCAGTGCAGGGACTGGATGACTCCTAAAGGCTGATAGGATAATATCAGGATGTGCGATTTACATGTGTTAATAAAAAGTGTTTGTGAACCTGTTAAATAATAACATTAAGCTCCAGTATAAAAAAGTTGGCATCCTGGCATATTTGAGGACTGCACAGTCCTGGAGTGGGACAGAAGAAACCTAAACACATCCCAATAGACGGAGGTAGTGTTGCTGGGAGAAATGGGAAGTCATCTAGCGAAGAGAAGGTTCAACTAGAAGCGAAGTGGAACCGATGGTGGGAGGATGCTGTGCCACGGACCTCACAATGGTAAGCAATGCTGTTTGGGGGTAGCTGGAGAGAGAGGCTGGATTGCTATGAAAGGAATCAGAATGTTGGGATAGGCGCATCCATCGCCTGGTCAATACACAATGTGGAATAATCTAGTTTTTAAAAGGTGAGCACAAGCAGTTTCCCAGTGAAAAAACTGGCTACTAGCATTAAGCTAGTAATGGTGGAAGTGGAAGAGTAACTGTTGATC
This sequence comes from Natator depressus, assembly GCF_965152275.1. NCBI lineage: Eukaryota > Metazoa > Chordata > Testudines > Cheloniidae > Natator > Natator depressus. The sequence continues at coordinate 28,166,456 of NC_134246.1, forward strand.
CTGGTACAAAAGCCAGAGCAGTGAGCTTTCAGGCAACTATACAGTGCTGGGAAGAATGGAACAAAGGCTAATATGGTACGTAGACAATGTAATTGTCTTTTATATATTAATAAGCTCAAGATTATAAGGCTATTCCGGTTTGTACATGTATTTAATTGATTCAGTGCTGGAAAAGTTAATTCAATTAAGGAAGTACATGCCTCAATCTGAATTTAGACCTGGTCTACATTGAAAGGGTCGGCTGACCCAGCTACGTCACTCAGAAGTGGAAAATCCACACCCTGGAGCAACATAGTTAAGCCGACCTAACCCCTGGTACAGACAGCACTAGGTCGACGGAAGAATTCTTATCACCTCTCTGGGAGATGAGTTACCTACCGCAATGGGAGAACCCCTCTCATCCACGTTGGTAGTTTCTACTCTGAAGCACTATAGCAGCGCAGCTGCAATTGAGAGTCTATAGTATTTCAAGTGTAGACAAGCCCTTAGTTTGTAGATCCTAACTACAAACCAGCACAGCGTCTGTCCTGCAACACACAAACCTGTTTGCTGGGTTCAACCAACTTTGCTATTAAACTGATTTCTGTATTTTGTATTAAAAACAAAACATTTTAGAAGCAGCAAGGCAGGAGAACATCTCCACGCAAAGTAAATGAATGCTCACAGGTTTGTTTATAGTAAGACCGACCATATATCCAAAGAGTCCCTCTTCCCTCTCCACCCACTGTTCATCACAGTTGGAGTGATCAGAGTCAGCCAGGCACTTGCCACCAGATGATTGGATCCTAAAGTCTGTAACATAGCCATATTTTGTTTTTACATGATGCCTTCTGGAGTGAAGGATTCTGTATACATTCACTCAAGAAGCTGCATTTCAGTGGGTAAGGGTGGGAGAAGCACATAACATAGAAGTAGGGAAAGGGGACATTTTAGCTGAGACAGCAGGGCAAAATGCTACTTATACAGTAAGTGCCCAGGGATCATTGATCCCTGCAGAGCAGACAGGACTGTTTTTCATCCTAAAGAGCCACTTTCCCGAAAAAAAGCCAAATGCATGGAACTCATTTATCTGCCGTGTAAGTAAAAAAGATCGAGATGATCCTGCAGGGTCATGAACCTGAAGTTACAATGCATCCAATGAAGTGAGCTGTAGCTCACGAAAGCTTATGCTCAAATAAATTTGTTAGTCTCTAAGGTGCCACAAGTACTCCTTTTCTTTTTGCAAATACTTCAAAGTGGAGACTCAGACCACTTAAGACATCCCTTCAGGCTGCTTTGTGGACTCTCATAGTTGAACAGGACAGAACAAGAGGTTTAAGATAAAGCCAAGTTATGTATTTTAGAACTTTTAGCATGCCGTAGAACTGTCCAGACAGGATGTTACTGTGCAGCAAGCTAGCCTGCTGCAGATTCACCCGCTGGCTTGCCGTGCCCCACATCCCAGCTAGACAAGCCCTCAGTTTGAAAACTAGGAGAAACATGGTTCAGAAAAGGAACAAGAGGGCAAGGGAGGGGATGGAGTTAATATCTCTGGGGGCTATTCGGTTGTTAACTAGATCCTGCTGACAATCTACTAGGGATGGTTTAGGATAATTAAATCAATACTGCCCTGAAGCCGAGGGGCTTATTAGATGTCCATTCCAGCTCAAATGAGTCCATGATTAAAAGGACACGTTGCAATTTCCTTGCTTTCCAGGAGATCCTGTTAATTTTAATGCAGCCTAAAAGCCGCATCACTGTAACTTGACCTGATAATGTAAATAGGATGGAGTGAAATATAGCTGGTCACCTTCCCAGCTTCAGCGAATGTTTATTTTGAATAACGTGCTTATCTGCTCCAAACTGCTCACCATCTGTTTTCAATCTCCACCAAGCTAATAATTTTCACATTAGGAACTGAGAAATGGGAAGAATTACATTTAAATTTTATTTTTAACATCTTTGCTTTGCTCTTTGAGGTTGTCTTGTCTCCTCCCCTTGACAGCTTCAAGCCATTTATAAAGACCTTTCCACCTTTGCACAGTGCTTTGAGATACTCAGATGAGAGGAGCTATATGAATGCAAAGCATTTGTGTTATTAGTCAGACTACCACCCTGTTCGAATAGCTCAGCAATATATCAGCCTACAGTCCGATACCTGGTAGCATCTCCCACGCTCAAATGAAAATCAGTTTGCCTAGAAAAGAGCAAATCTTTTATCATTTGGCAATATAATTACATAAAAAGGTGGGGAAAAGAGGAAAGGATTAGATATACAAAGCATTAATGAGAGCAGCATAAAGACAATGAATAAAAGCAGCCTTAAGGGGAGGGAAAGGTGAATTGTATTTTGTTAAAAAAAACCTAACTGGAGCAGGGAAGAGGAAAAACGTCGTAAAATGTACAGGGTAAAAATTTTAGGTTTCCAGTGGCCTCAAAGTGCTTTCATATATTCTATGGCCAGAAGGAACCATTGTGATCACCTAGGCTGAGCTCCTGTATAAAACACAGGCCAGAGAATTTCCCCACAATAATTCCTAGCCAGATCTTTCAGAAAAACATCCAATCTTGATTGAACAATAGTCAGTGATGGAGAATCCACCACAACCCTTGTTCCAATGGTTAATTACTCTCACCATCAAAACTTTGCCTTACTTCCAGTCCGAATTTGTCTAGCTTCTTTGCAAAGATGGCAAATGTTGCTACAGTACTCCATTTTACAGTTAAAGAAACTGAGGCATATAGAGGTTGAGTAACATGCCCAAGGTCACACAATAAGTCAGTGGTCAATCTGGGTGAGCCCAGATCTACTGACACCCAATGCATCCTCCTTTATACATAGACAGTTTTATAAGGAGCTACTATGGATCCTATTGTGATGGGTGGGTATAAGGTTCCTGCCTGGGTACTTCACTGAATACGATCAATCCATTTTTGTATTGTATATTTCAGTTTACAAAGCACCAGAGGCTTTGAGCCTGCAAGATGCTGTGGGAGTGGAGGGGACTCAGCACCTCACAGCAGTGCTTAGCACCTTGCAGGACTAAGCCCCTAGAGTTTGGGATAGACATTTCACAAATCAAAAATAAATGCATGCATCTCCATCTCCCACACACAGCTGTTTCACTTTCAAGCTCAATTATGTGGAACTCAGCTATAAGAAATTGAAATAGCAGAATATGTTATCATTTGCAACCAGTCAAGAAAGCAGTTAATAAGGAAAATAAGATTAATAATTTCTTTTCTTTAAGGCTGATTGCTATCCTTCTCGGTCTTATCCTTCAATGATTTTATGAAAACCTATTAATGTGTTTGGCAGTATAAAGTTGTCTGCATTTGCTCAGTTTTATAGCGATTCTTCCTATTTTGTTGTCACATATTTAATTTCAGCATTATCATTTCAGCTAGATCTTGCTTTCCTCCTGCATAAACAGTGCAGTACCAACCATGACATGCAACTGGCTCAAGAACACATTGAGAGTCTATGGCTCAGTTCTGGTCTCCAGACCCACAGCAAATTTAGTGCTTAGGAGATAAAACTGCCACAAAAATATGGTCCACAATCTAATGACACATGTAGCTTGGATCAGCTAATTGAGAATCTCTAAATACATAGCCAGGGTATGCAAGAAATCACTTCTCTAATTTCACATGCACAAATGAATCTCTGCCAACAGAGGTTTGCTGATGACTTGACTAGCATCATAGAGGACTGATTCTCTAAAAGGGTCTAAGGAGCATTGCTTAATATACAGTTTCTTTCTGCTCATTCAACAGACTTATTAGGAGCTCGATGGCAAAACAGTTAACGGCTTTGACTTTCACCTGGAGCCCAACTGAAATACATTTAGCAGCCTCAGCCTAGTCCCTAATAGACATGAGGGGTCATGGCTGGACACATTGACAGAAGCTGGTTGGGTTTTTGATCATTCTACAGCTATGTACCAGTTTTCAATGGGACATGGCTGGGATGGAATCACTGCAGAACGAAACCCGCATCATCATCCATTATATTAAATGGAGGGGTATGCGGTGTGGGGAAGATATTAGCAGCGTGGCCTGGGGGAGGGGGTGGAAGAATTGAAGGGAAGCAGCTGAAGGGAGGGGAAGCAGGTCACATTTTAAACTTTCCTGCTCTCTAACTGCCAAGCTGCCCTGGCAACAGCAGTTCATGGTTCCGGAGCCCTTATACTCACTTTGTATTGGAAACGCCAAATGAAGAACTCTTCAGTAGTCACCATTTAGATTTTATAATTAAAAGGGCAAGGGCTGCTGCGTCATAAATGGCTGCTGGACCCAGGGGAAGGGAGAAGGGCTCCAGAACAGCCAGAGACCATTTGTAAAATAAAGGTTAGAAAAAATAATTTCCTCTTGTTCTTCTGCTATGCAGTATTTTCCACAGCAGGACACCTTGCATGAGGCTCCACAAGTGTTTTGGAGAAAAATTAGGGCTAGTGAGCCATACTGCCTGCTATGTCAAAGGGTGCATTAGACAGCTACTGGGTCCCTTCTCCCTCAGTTGTAGGCATGTGGCTTTTGGCCTTCCGTCACACAATGCAATTGAAGTGGGAATCGAGAGGAACCTAATGCACACCCTGATAAACGTTTCTGTTATAAAAATATGCCCTGTAGGGACAACTTACACTGAGAAGTGCAAGAATAAAGTTAGTGCAGTTCTTCCCTCAGGAGTCCATCTTTCTCCTTTCTGAACTGTTGAAAGTAGCCAATAAACCTGTCTAGACTTTGTGCCTGGCGTTCTGCAGTGACAGAATGATGAAATACCTCTGAACCCCTTCTGCAGAGGAATTTGCTTCCTTCCACAAAAAGCAAAACCCCATTCACCATCACGATCTAGCTGTCCAATACTGTAACCAGAAATATAATACCCAGACCTTGGATGGCCAACCATGGTCAAGGGAAGCAAAAGATCCTCGCTAATTAGCTGAATTAGTTATAAACATTTTGGTAACATTTTGTTTGTTTACTACTGCATATAGGGGTACAAAAGTTGAAAATCCATTTCTAATGTAACACAGATATTTAATCCTCTGCAATATTTATTCACTAGGTTAACAGCATTTCGAATGAAAAATTACAGCTGCTAAACATTTTTAATGGATACCAAAATAACATATTCAGAGTTCTTAAAAATTTCCTCTTGCTTTATTGCTCTCCAAATAGTCTTACTGTAATTTAAACTATTTGAGTGCAATAATGATGGCTGGAACTAACCTTCCAGATGTGGACATCTGTCTTGTATTTGCCTTACTGGCGAAAACATGAGGAAGATTAATGACTTTAAGTCCAACGGAGATCAGACATAACAAGTAAAGCTGGGAAACAACCTAAGAACACTAAGAACAGCAGTTTCTATCGTTGAGCCATCACCCAACACTGAATCAAAGATGATTTCAGGGTAATTTCCCTGCATGTATGTGTGAAGTGTATGCACATAAAAACGGTACATGGAAAACAGAATACAGTGGTAACATTTACACGAAATATTGTGTACAGTAGAAGCAAAAAAACTTAAGATGAATGTTAAAATTATGATAATCACCCTACTTATGGTCTATACACACCTTCGCTGTATGTGCTAATTTGAGACATGTGTAGAGGAAGCCCGATTATCCCACTTTAAAAAAAAAAATTGATGTTAAGCTTCCAAATGTTCTGAAATTATTCGCTGCATAATCCAGCAAATGTGCTTCTACTACGTTACAAACATAGAAACTCTCCCTTGAGATCCTTGGCGTGATAAATATGGAGACGGTGCACAGGCGATGCCATTCAGACACACTTTGGGAAAAGAATTCCTTTGAAATATTACCATCCAAGTCTCTGCTGCACCTACTGTTACATTCCTTAAATCTCTGCCAAGACCTTTTTAAAGAGTATGGGCCAGATTTACGACGGTATTTGCAACATATTTAGGCACCTTAAATACCTATGTAAATCCAGTCCTACTCTAAATACTATGTAATGTGGACAAAATCTGTTCATTTAGGCCCCATTTCAGCAAGGTACTTAAGCACATGAGTAGTCCCCTTGACTTCAATGGGAAACCTGCTGGCTCTGCGTGGTCCTGAGTAAGTCACAACCGTTCTGGCTCCTAGTACCCTGGAGTTCCTCAATGTTATTCTCTGGTTTTGGAGGTACTAATTTAAAAAAGGACAGTTACGTTTTCCGTAACTGGTGTTCTTCGAGATGTGTTGCTCATGTCTATTCCACAATAGGTGTGTGTGCTCGCCATGTGCACCGGCACCGGAAGTTTTTCCCCTAGTAGTACCCGTGAGGGGTGGGGGGGGTCCCCCGCGACCTCTGGAGCGGCGCCTGCCTGGCGCAGTATAAGGGGAGCTGCGCGCTTCCCCCACCCTCAGTTCCTTCTTGCCAGACAACTCCGACAGAGGGGAAGGAGAGTGGGATGTGGAATAGACATGAGCAACACATCTCAAAGAACACTAGTTATGGAAAAGGTAAAGGTCTTTTCTTCTTCGAGTGATTGCTCATGTGTATTCCACAGTAGGTGATTCCAAGCTATATCTGTTGGAGGTGGGTAGGAGTTCACAAGTTCCCAGGACGGAGGACAGCCCTGCTGAACCCGGCGTCATCCCTGGTTTGGGAGACGATCACATAGTGCGAGGTGAACGTGTGAACTGAAGAACACGTGGCGGCCCTACAGATGTCCTGAATGGGGACATGGGCCACAAAGGCAGCCGATGAGGCCTGCGCCCGAGTCGAGTGTGCCCTCACAATGGGCAGCGGGGGGAACACCTGCCAGCTCATAACAGGTACGGATGCACGAAGTGATCCGACCGGAAAGCCACTGAGTGGAAATCGGCTGGCCCCTCATGCACTTGGCTGAGGCGACAAACAGTTGCGAGGACTTTCTGAACGGCTTGGTCCGCTCAAGGTAGAAAGCCAGAGCCCGTCGCACATCGAGCATGTAGAGACGGCGCTCCTCACTGGACGCCCAGGGCTTGGGGCAGAGGACCGGTAGAAAAATGTCCTGACCCATGTGGTAAGCGGAGACCACCTTCGGGAGGAATGCGGGGTGTGGGAGGAGCTGCACCTTATCTTTATGAAAAACTGTGTACGGCGGCTCAGAGGTCAGGGCCCTGAGCTCCAAGACTTGCCTGGCCGACGTGATTGCAACCAGGAAGACCACCTTCCACGAGAGGTAAGACCAGGAGCATGTGGCCAGTGGTTCAAAAGAGGACCCCGTGAGACAAGCCAACACCAGGTTCAAGTCCCACTGCAGGACCGGGGGGTTTAGAATATGGGAAAAGATGGTCCAACCCCTTGAGGAACTGGCCAGTCATAGCATGGGAAAATATAGTGTGCCCCTGCACTGGCAGATGAAAGGCCGATATGCCTGCCAGGTGCACCCTGACTGACGAAGACGCCTAGCCCTGGGCTCTCAGGTGGAGGAGGTAGTCAAAAATAAGCTGGATTGGGGCGGTCACGGGAGAGACACCGTGGTCCACTACCAATCTAGAAAAATGGGACCACTTCGCCAAATAAGTACGGCGAGTGGAGGGCCACCTACTTTCAAGGAGGATGCCCTGAACATGTTCTGAGCATGTCCTCTGCTCTCCACTTAACCACTGAGCAGCCACGTCGTGAGGTTAAGAGCCGCTAGGTTGGGATGGAGGAGGCGGCCCTGGTCCTGAGAGAGCAGGTCCGGGTGGAGCGGCAACAGCCACAGCAGAGCTACCACCAGGCCCGTGAGGGTCCCGTACCAATCTTGCCTGGGCCATGCCGGGACAATCAGGATGACCCAGGCCCTGTCCATCTTTATCTTCTCCAGGACCCTGCTGATTAGAGGGAACGGGGGAAAGGCGTAAAGAAGCCGGCCTGATCAGGACAGGATAAAGGCATCGGAGATAGCGCCCCTCTTTAGGCCCCCCCAGAGCAGAACCGGGGACATCGCCAGCTCTGCCGAGTCGTGAATAGGTCCACCTGGGGAGTTCCCCACCTTCAGAAGAGCTGGTGGGCCACTTCCAGGTGGAGGGACCACTTGTGTTGCGAGGAAAAGTCCCTGCTCAAGCCATCTGCTCTCTCGTTCCGGGCACTCGGTAGGGAGAAGGCCTTCAGGTGGATGTCGTGGGCTATACAGAAGTCCCACAGCCCGAGGGCCTTGCAGCAGAGGATCAGGCCCCACCTTGCCTGTTGATATAGAACATCGAGGTCATGTTGTCCGTGAGGACCCTGACTACCCTGCCCTCCAGGTGCGAGTGGAAGGCCATACACGCCAGCCGCATCGCCCTGAGTTCCTTGATGTTTATACGTAGGGTCAGGTCTTGGGCCGACCACAGGCCTTGGGTCTGAAAGCTCCCCACATGGGCTCCCCAACCCAGGTCCGACACCAACTCCAACAACGGGGCCCTGTCCCTGAACTGGACCCCTTGGAGCATGTTGTCTGGGGTGGACCACCACTGTAGGGAGGTGATCACAGAGTCCGGCACGGTGAGGACCTTGTCCATCCTGTCCGTGGCCTGGGAGAACTTCAAGGGCAACCAGAGTTGGAGGGGCCACATCGTGACTCTGGTGTGACGGACCACTTACGTGCATGCTGACACATGACCCAAGAGCTGCAGGCAAACCCTGGCTGTTGTCACCGGGAACTCTGAAATCGAGTCAATGAGACCTTTCAGGGTCTCGAATCTGTCTGGCGGGAGAGAGGCTGTGGCTGACGCTGCGTCCAGGAGCATCCCGATAAACTCTATGCGTTGGACCGGGACTAACGTGGATTTGGTGCTGTTTACAAACAGGCCCAAGGCGGTGCACATGGACAGTAGGAGCGCCACGTGATCCCTCACCTGTGACCAGGAGGTGCCCTTGACCAGCCAATTGTCCAGATAGGGAAAAATCTGGACCCCCCCCACGGCTGTCTGAGGTAGGCCGCTACCACCGTCATGCATTTCGTAAACACCCTGGGGAAAGTGGACAGACCAAATGGGAGGATCATGAATTGGTAGTGATTCTGTCCCACCACGAAATGGAGAAAGTGCATGTACCCCTCGAATATGTGGATGTGGAAGTACGTGACTTGCAGATTGAGGGCAGCATACCAGTCCCCGGCATCCAGGGAGGGGACGATGGAGGCCAGGGAAACCATGCGGAACTTGAGTTTCACCAAGTACTGGTTCAGACCTCACAGGTCCAGGATGGGTCTGAGCCCCCCTTTGGCCTTCGGGATAAGGAAGTATCGGGAGTAATACCCCTTGCCCATGAACTCCTAAGGCACCGCCTCTACCGCTCCTAGTCCTAGCAGCTGCCCCACCTCCTGCTCGAGCAGAGCCTCGTGCGAGGGGTCCCCCAGTAGGGATGGGGGCAGGGAGTGGTTGGGCTGGGGAGGAAGTAAACTGGAGGGTGTAACCCTGGGAGATGGTGTTGAGGACCCATTGGTCCAAGGTTAGCGGCGACCATTCCAGGAGGAAAGCACACAACCGGTTGGAGAAGAGGAGCTTTATTGAGGGTGGATCCCTGATGAGGACTGGCGGCGTGCCCCGAGCGGCCCGTCAAAAGCGCCTTTTCCCTGCCTGCTTGTCCTTAGAGGAACCAGGCTGGGGGGCCAGCCAAGACTGCCTCTGAGGGCGTCTCTTATAGTCCCGCTGTTTCTTGTGGGCAGCTTCATACTTCGGGAGGGCGGCCTGGGTGGCAGTCTGCTGCAGCTTGAATTTAGGTCTTGCCAGAGCCGGTACATATAGGCCCTGAGTCTGGAGGGTCGTGCAGGAGTCTTTCATGCCGTGCAGCCTTGTATCTGTCTCCTCCACAAACAGAACTTTCCCGTCAAACGGGAGATCCTGCATGGAGGACTGTGCCTCACTGGAAAGCCCAGAGAGCAGGAGCCATGATGCCCATCTCATGGACACCGCGGAAGCCATGGATCATGCGGCCGTATCCACAGCATCCGATGCTACCTGCAGGGATGCCCTAGCAGCCGCTGCCCTCTCCTCCACTAGCACCTTGAACTCCTTTCTATCGCGCTCCTGGAGGGAGTCCTCAAACTTGGGCAGGGAGCCCCACAGATTGAATTCATACCGGCCCAGGAGAGCCTGATGATTTGCCACTCGCAACTGGAAACTCGAAGACTAATACATTTTCCTTCCGAAAGAGTCCAGTCTCCGAAAGTCTTTATTCTTTGGGGTCGGGGCTGGTTGACCCTGCTGTTCCCTGTGGTTGACCGACTCAACCACCAGAGAGTTGGGCACCGGGTGGGTATACAAGTACTCATGCCCCTTGGTGGGTACAAAGTACTTGTTTTCCGCCTTCTTAGAGATAGGGGCCAACGAGGCTGGTGTCTGCCAAAGGGCATTTGAAATTTTAGCCACCCCTTCATGGAGAGGCAAGACCACCCTATCCGGTGCCGACGAGGAAAGCATGTTAAACAGGGAGTCTGAGGGCTCCTCCATCTCCTCTGCCTGGAGGTGAAGGCTTGCTGCCACCCTCTTTAAGAGTTCTTAATGGGCCCTGAAGTCCTCCTGCAGGGCGGAGGGTGGCGGGGCTGCATTCGCCTCCTCCGGGCGGGTCGAGGAGGCCGGTGCTGTGCTCTGGGTATCAGCCGGCACCAGAGGGTCCACCACCTGGTCGGATTCCAGGAACGGTGCCAAGGATGCACATCCCACTGACTCCTTCCTTGGGGGTCTGGAGAGGGAGGCCGATGGTGCTTCTGAAGCTCCAGCCACCAAGCGAGCCCCGACCAGGGGCTGCGCCAGAGGCCACAGTGCCCACTGGTACCATTGGGCCAGCCACGACGCTCGGTGCCACTGCACTTGCTGTGCCACCAGCGGGGCCAGCTGTTTGGCTTGGCTGGGCTGGCCTGGCCCACCAAAGGACGGCTACGAACAGAGGCCGGGCTGGCGTACGATCTGCTGCTGCCTCTGGATGGGGAGGAGCGGCGGTGCCGGGATTGACGTCGGCCACGGGACCACGATCTCGACGTGGAGGACCAGTACCGACGGTAGCACTACTTCGCGAATGACCTCAACGGGCAAACACACGACGGCAAGATGCCGGCGATTGACGCCCAGGGCTGCAATGTGTTGGCAGAGACTTGGAGAGGGAGTCTGAGCGGGGAATGGCGTCGACGACCATGCCGTGATCGGCTGCGGTACCCCCTCCGAGATGTAGGACCGTTGGCAGAGCCTGCCGCGATCCTGTCGATAATCGCTCCTTGAGGATGAGCAGTGCCGAGAGTCCCAGCCGGATGGAACCCAGCCAGACAGTCTGGTCGGCGTCGAGGGCGATCCACCTGGACTCTGTCCCGAGTGGTCGCTGAGAGATGAATGGTGTCAGGAACGTTCCCAAGACCAAGCCGGAGGCGACTGCACAAATCCCAGCGGCGGATTGCCTCTGGAGCGTGGGGCCAACATCGGTGGCACTCCTGGCACCGGCATGGACATAACGTCATGGGCTGCCTGGAAGGCTTCAGGCTTGGAAGGCATCCGGACATCCGTAGAGGCCTGCTCCAAAGGGGCCGAGCTACTCTGCTCAACGTGAGTTGGAGGCCTGGAGCCCGGTGGGGAGCGAGGACTGCCCAACATGGGTCTAGCCTCTGTCCCAGATTTCCCTCGGTGCTGCTGCGAAGAGGGAATCTTCCTGGTCCTCTTCGTGTGCCCCGTGAACGGGGAGCGGTGCCAACCGGTTGATGGCATCAAAGGGTTGTCACGTACCGACGCCGCGGTGCTGGGTACCGGTTCGGAGTGGCGTGCCGGAGTCGGGGTCAGCGCCTAATGTCCCTTTCTCTTTTGGTCCAAGGCTTAAACGACTTGCAAATCTTGCACCTTTCACTGATATGGGTTTCTCCTGAACAGCGCAAACAGTCTGCGTGCGGGTCACTTCTTGGCATAGAATGCCTACAGGAGCCGCAAGACTTAAACTCTGGGGCATGGGGCATGCCCCGGCCTGGGCTCGCTGACTAACTGAACAGCTAACTAACTACAGGTACTAACACTGAACGAACTAAGAGGACTGGGGATCGAGCTACAGCAAAGCTGGAGCAGAGTAGTTCCGATGCACCTTCACTGGCGGCAAAAAGGAACTGAGGGTGGGGGGAACGCGCAGTTCCCCTTATACCACGCCAGGCAGGCACCACTCCAAGAGTCGTGGGGGGTGCTCCCCCCCTCCGGTACTGCTAGGGGAAAAACTTCTGGCACCGGTGCACGTGGCGAGCACGCACACCTATTGTGGAATACACATGAGCAATCCCTTGAAGAAGAACTTGTTTTCTATTTAGTAACTGAGTTTCTGAAACCAAAAAAAAAAAAAAGGTAAGTCGCTCACTCGCTTTAACCAGCTTTTATCCTGAGTGCCTTTTCCAGAGAACATCACCTGTTAAACTGCATACTATTATCCTGCTTGTTTGTTTCTAAGACTAATGAGGGAAGAGCTCAGGAGCATGACAAATCGCTTTGAAAAATGACAGATTCAGAAGCCATGTCTGACTTTTTTTCAAATTTCCAGTCATCGCAACTTCATAAGAGCTGAATTTAAACAAAATCAATGTAAGGATTTGCTGAGGTGCCTGTCAGGACATTTCATTTGTCGTATCAAAAAGCCAAAGGTTAGGTGGAAGGACATGCAGCTGTTTACTGCTTCCCTAAGAGTGATGATTTCTGTGGGAGATTTTTTTGCCCTGCTTGCAGTTAAAGCAGCGTATAAAGCAATAACGTTAGTTTCTGTAAAGGTAGTTTTCTGTAGTAGGTCATGGCTTTGGTGCAGATATATGTGCAAGTGCATTGGTGAAACAAACTCTAGTTTTTTCGCAGCGTTTTCTACCTTTGCAATGGTTTTTGGGGAGAGCATCTGGTGTTTATTTTTATTTAGCATTCTTTCGTTCCTGTTAAAAGCTTGACATCTTGAAGTCTGATCTTTTCCCTTTTAATAAACATCCTCACCTCTCTCCCGCTTCCGTGATGAAGGGCAAGCGCCATTCTGTTAACTTCTTTTTTGCTGTAGCAACAACAGTAAAGTTGCCAGCGCAGTGTTGGGAACAGCATTTCATCCTGCAGGTCTAGTCCCAATTAGCTCTGAAGCAGCCGCGAACATGTGGTGTTCTTAAAAGTCAGGAAAAGGGCCTGATCCAAAGCACAGTGCAGTTGGGAGTTTTTCCATTGACTTCAGTGGGCTTTGGATCAGGCTCATAGTAAAGATCAAAACAAAGATCGCAAAGGAGGATCAGGGCCTGCTGGTGCAGACCTGTGTGTCTATGGGGAGTCCACTAAAGTCAGTGGGACTCTGGGCAGTTGCAGAGGCTCCTGCTAGTGAATCATGTTGCAGGACTGGGGCCATGGTAATGATGTTTCCTTTTAGTTTCTTAATCACACTAGTACGTTTGCAATAAAACAATATTTAGAAGCTAGTGGGCATGCCTGGTGAGGCTACATGCTTAAAGTAGGTCAGATTTCAAGTCTAAACTGCTAAAATATGTTTAATGGGGAATATTCCTGGAGGACACTGCCTTTTGCACTGCTCTTCTGCAGTGTTTACCATGCAAGAGACTTAAGCTGTGGAGCTATTTTTAAAAGATAACAAACCAAAGTCTAACAAGTGGCGCAATTAAAAACAAACAAAACCCCTTAAAAATCCCAAATGAGCACCAAATTGGGCTCCATTTAACGCAGTCTGAAACACTTTCTCTTCCCAGTCTCATCCACCTTTCGGATTTTTTTTGTCATTCTTTATCTCACTAGTTCAGTGATGGGAGGCTTTGAAAAGCATTTCTGTGGCACCGGGAATAGTGACCTTGTGGTGCATTCATTATGTTTATAATCGACTGAGCTGAAGAGAATTCACCACTGCACAATGCGATCACTGCTACAACGCTGCATCAATACTTACCAAAGACGCACCCACCCTCCTCCGTGCAGAGCTGCAGCTAAAAGCAAGGATGAACGAACATCTGCAGGTCAACCTCTTCCTCGATTTTTCCATGGAAGCAAAATGTCTTTTACAAATACCCAGCTAAACCCAGCCCTAACTGGCTCTGCAGAGAGTATAAAACAACTCACACATTTGTCAAACCAATTTCCACCTGGCACTGTGGACTTCTTCCTGTGGTGCTTGACTCGAAGCCTGCTCCCCTGGGGGCTGCAGAACTTTATGATGGGATGTTCTTAGCTATCAGACTACTGAGTTGCTCACCCTTCATGCTCGCCAGCCATTGTTTTATTCCCTAGTTCTTGAATTTGACAGGAAAAAAAGTTGTGAGGAATGGAGGGAATTTTTCCAGCCACAGTGTCCTTTCTCAACTCTAGTTTTATAAGAGCTGATATAGACTATAGAGACAAAGCCCCACGTCAGCAGATGCTGCTCCAGTTCAGAACAGAGAACATTAGCTCTTTGCTCCAGGGCCACTGTGGTTTATTTAACAGCACAAATAGTTATGCAGCCTGGGTTTCCCGCTGATTGTTGCCTCATCCCAACCTCTGGATGGTATCTGAACACATCAGGGAGCAGAAGTATCTAGGGAGCTTCCCTCATGTAATCTGCCTGTCTGCACCAGAGGGCCCCAGGCAGGGATGGAGTAAGGTCAAGGAGGGGAAAGGATGTCTCTCCATGGCATCCTTAGGGGAACCCGGAGAGAGAGAAGCTGCACAAGCCAGCTTCAGCAGAACCAGGCTTTGCTCAACCCTGTAGCACTGGAAGGATGATCCAGCCTGGACTGCAGACAACCCCGCAAAGAAACTTGAGCACCAGACGGCCTGTGAACCTGAGGGATGTGGCCCCATGAGAGGAACCGATTTCTAAATTGAAGGAGGAAGGCCATTCTAGACCCACTGTTCCCCATAATGCATGTGTGGTGCAGCTAGTGACCCAGGGGCTTGTGCATGTGCCTCAGAATGCATTGCAAATTTTCCTTTCAAGAACTTTTACTGTTCTCAGAAATTAAGTTTAAAATGAAGCCAGTGACAGCGGAAGATATGGCTGGAAGTCAGAACATCTGGCTCCTACGCCTGGCCCCAACATTGCCTTGCAGACCTGCTGTGTGACTTTGGGCAAGTCACCACACCTGTTTCCTCATCTGTGAAACGGAGTTAATAAAGTATCTAGCTCATGTATGTGCATGAAAGAGGCCCAATTCTTTAATGTTTATAAAGCATTTTAAGGTATTCAGATGATTTGCCAGATCATCGGGGGCTCTCCCCTAAGAATGCCCTGCACTTCTAGACCACTCAACTCTACACACCCTTACCTTAAAAGCCCCATCTGATCTCAGCTGTGTTCATGTCACATAGAGATGATTCTTGGGCAGCCAGTACCCATGCACGGCTTTATATATAACTCTGAATTTCACTCAGCAGGCACAGGAGCTGGCACAGCCATGAGATACTCCCAGCTGCTGATACAGTGAGGCATGGTTCTGCACAAGCTGCGCCTTCCAGGTGGCCCCAAGCAAAGCATTTTGCAATAACAGTCTGGAGGTCACCAAGGTGTGGATAATTGTGGTAAGGTCCACATCTGAGAGAAACTCTCATACCAGATACAAAGAGACTTTTTTGGCCCCGATGCCCCCAAGAGAATCCAGGAGTAGCTGAAGAGTTCAAAAGCAAATCCAAACCACAAGCTTCCTTCACAAAAAGTGGATAAAAACCCCATTAGTAATGAAACCAGGCACTCTTGACCCCATATCATAGCCTTGAGGTGATTCTTCCTAACCTGCCAGCAGCACATCCATTTTGCCATAGCTAGATTTTTCCATCTCCCAGCTGTGACCAAATACTTAGTCCTTGAACCATCCATGTTGGACGAAAGACAAATCAGAGCTGCACGTATGGTTTTACATACTGCAGAGTGTTATTGTCTGACCTCAGCAATAGACACAATCATCCTTGGAGACCAAAGAAGGTAAAAAATATAAGACAAGAGGAAAACAACCTGAGAATTATTAGAAAAGAAAATATTCCCTCTTTAAGAACAGATGCAGCAAATTCATCATACAAGCCCTCTAGCAAACCACCGAAAGGCTTGAAAGAAGAAACTTTAACCTCAGCAGAAAACATGGAAAGGATATTAGAAATCAGAGTATTCAAACAAAATTTTAAAATCCCTGCTGCTTGGTAGATCCCAAGCAGTCATTATCAACTAAGCTGAAAACATTGCTGAAAAGCAGCCAGACCTCAGGCAAGTCTGGATTATCTCCAACAAGGGAGATGTCTGAGTGCACAGATCCCCGAGGACAAACAAGGTTATGAGGGATGGGTCCTAACAGATCTGGTGACAAAAGACAAGTGTATCCAATAAGTGTCAATCACCAAAACAGGTAACCCAGGAACAAGGAGCAAACAGACTGCAGATAAAATAGTGTCAAATGTATGGCTGGAAAATGTCCCCATCAACAGCCCAAGTGTCATGAATAATTACTAAACAGCATGGTGAATAACACGGTCTTAATCATTAATAATTAAATAAAAAGAGGAGCAGGGAGCATTGAAAAGAAAAATCAGTTAGTTACCTGAACAAAGAAGATGAATAACTATAGGACCATCTAGAGGATGCCTACTAGTAAGGTGGAACCCCAGAAGTACCCCGTGTCTGTTCAGCCCATGCATGCGCCATTGATATCCTCATGCCCCATGCTGCCACTATATCAGGCTGTACTGGTGCACTGCCATCAGGTCCTTCTCCACTGCTGAGTCTCAGAAGGAAACTCCAAAGCAGAGGGGAAGGAGGGCGGGTAATGGAGGACCCATAGTGACACACCTCTCGAAGAACTAGCTACTGCTCAGAGTGAGTAACCTCTCTTTCTTCTTCGAGTAGCATCCTATTGGGGCTCCACGTCACGTGACTCCCGAGCACTGTCCCCATCAGGAGGGGGGGAGCTTCAGAGTTGAGTCCATTACAGAGGAAAGAACTGCATTGCCAACTGCCGCATCCGATCTGGAGGCATCGTCATCTGAAGGTTAGTGTCTGGAGAAGGCACGTACCGAAGGCCATGTAGCAGCTCTGCAAATCTCAGCAACAGGGGCATTTTGTAAGTAGAGCCACAGGTGTACACTGTGACCTCACAGAGCAAGCTGACACGCCAGCAGCAGGGGATGTTGACTGCACTGTAACAAGCTATAATAGATCCAGAAATCCATTTTGATCACCTCTGGGTAGAAATAGCAGAGCCTTCTGATCTGTCTGCGGATGGAACAAACCGTGTAGGGGATTTATTAAATGATTTAATCCTACATAGACAGAAAGATAACACCCTTCTGACATCTAGAGTATGGAGTGCAGTCTGCACGCTGGACTTGGTGGTTTCTGAAAGAAAACTACCAGGTAAATGATCCGATTCAGATGAAACTTAGAAGACACTTTACAAAGGAACCAGGGATGCAGATAAAGGGAAACCTTATCCTTGTAAACAATTGAAACAAGTGTCCACCATTAAAGCGCCAATCTCTCTGACTCTGCAGGCTGAGCTAATAGCCACTAGGAAGGCTGTTGTTCACAGATAAATTCGATAAAGAGCAGGTCACTATCAGTTCAAAGGGAGTTTTCATGAGACTTTTAAGAACCAGATTAAGGTCCCAAACAGGGGTAGGGACTTGCACTGGTGGAAAGAAATTTCCCAGGCCTTTCACGAACCTAGCAGTTACGGCAAACAGGGAGAACCCCTCAACATGAGTGGTATGAAATGCTGTTACGGCTGCCAGAGGAACCTTGAGAGAATTAAGTGACAGCCATATTTTCTTTAGCTGCAACGGATATTCCAGAATGAGCTGAAGTGGGGCAGCCTATGGGACAGTGTCTTGGAGTTCACACCAGTGACTAAATCTTCTCCACTTCTAAAAGTAAGTATTTCTAGTAGAAACTTTCCTACTATTTAAGAATAAGTGCCATATGTCTATAGAACAGGAAGACAGTAATCCTGCGAACCATCGAGGGGCCATACCTTGAGGCAAAGAACACTTAAATTGGGACGTACCAATTGACCGGCATCCTGAGAGAGGATTTGAAAAGTGAGTGGAAGTTTTATTGGTGGACAAAGAGCTAGGTGCAACAGATAAGGAAACCACGCTTGCCTCGACCACACTGGGGTTATTAGAATGATTCTGCTCCTGGCTGATTTTGTTCAACACTCTGAGGATCAAAGGCTTTGGGGGAAAAAGCATAAAACAGCTTCCCTGTCCAAGGGAGTAAGAAGGTGAACTGGGACCTAAACCGCCCCTTGAACGAAACTGTTGGCCTTTTAGTTTGTAGCTGTTGCAAAGAGGTCCACTTCTGGAAATCCCCAAATCTGAAAAATGCTGACCAGGACATGGGGGTTCAGTTCCCATATGTAGTCATGGGGAAAATACCTGCTGAGAGCATTGGCCGTAAAACAGTTTGTCTCCCTGGAAGATACATTGCTCCTATGCAATGTTTTATGCACCAGTTCCATAACCTTATCACTTCAACGCAGAGAGAAAGGAGGGTGTCAGGCTTTCCTGCCAATTGATATAGAACACGCAAGCCACACTGTCAGTCATGACCCTGATGGATCTAGTTCTAGTGATGGGGTAGTAGGTCTTTCCTATCTTTAATATCCACAATTTCCTATAAGGTCAAGGCATCAGAATCCAGCACCATCTAAGTGCATATTAGTGTCCCTCACATCATAACCAATTGTGGCTTTGCTGTTGTAACATTAATCACATTCCATTTGTGCTACTTTTCTTAGCCCCACATTTGCTACCCTGTCAATTTACCCATGTATCCAAGGCAGACTAATCTAGTCATAATTCATGTTAGTTCTCTTTGGAGAGAGTGCCTTGTACATTCTGGGCCTCATAATTGCTGCCTGCCTAATATTCCTAGATGGGAGGGAATTATCCAGGGGCAGCCACTGGATGCTTTAAGTTCATTTAGTGCTGTGTAAGTGATGCAAAGTGAACTTGGCAGCCCAGAGAATCTGGTTTAGTGTATCTTAACACATGTTAAGCTGCTATGGTAGCTTCATGAATATAGTTTGCTAACACAATGAATAGCATTGGTCACTGCATTTGTTTTTAAAAACTGGAAGAGCCTTGTCTACAATGTAGCATAATTAACAGATGCCATTCCATCTCACAAGTCACTGAAATGGTGTGATGCACTTAAATACACCAGCCCTGACCAGCTCCCAAGGTCCAGCAAAGGAAGGTTCCAGCTTTAGCATTATAGAAATCGGAATCAGAAAGTGTGTTTTCAAAAAAGTAAAAGCCAAGTGAGTTTCAAATGACATTTCCGTCTCCAGCCACAGACCAGCAGTGCCTATAGATTTCCTCTCAGCAGAGGCAGAGTCCTATCTGTGTGTGATCTGAGTGAGACTTTCCACAATCAAGTAAGTGTAGAGTGCCTTTCAATTACATTCACCAGGCCATTAGGCAAATTAGATTTGCACATGAGATAGTAACTAAAAGGACAAGAAAGAGACCCTAAAGAAAAACAGATTAATAAGCTCATGAATTATGCTGACTGCTGGTACTTTGGATAGAGATGGAGAGTCCTCTTGATATTCACAGTGGGGCTACATTTGAGGGTAACATTCTTTACAGTTTGCTTTTCGTGTAGTATGTGTATTTTAAAAGACTTGAGTCTAAGTGTGGTACAGAATTACAAGCCATGCAAACAGGCATTACTTCACTCGATCCATCTCCACTAAAACACAGCCACCTCTGTGGGGGGCACCCCTTCCAGATTAGTTTCTTTCTTGCAACACACTTGACATTGGCTTACAGTATTACTTTTCAAAAGGAACTTGAACGGATTCTAACTACTTGATTTTACTCCTTTTACCCAAAGACCCATCCCAGCTCAGACTGAACAAGCCACAGATTCTGTTCCTTCTTGTGTCTATCAACAAAATTATTTATTATATTCCAATGAGTTACATCTGTGCAAACTTACTGAAGGGACTGCACAAGTGCCATTGAGGGCATAAATTAGAAGACAATGGGCTTGCTTGGGTGTCACTGAAGAGATCATTTAACCCGCAGCTTTATTACTGGTGATTGTGTACAAAGTGGAGATAACCCAGCTCAACTCTCAAAACTTAGGCCTTGTTTACTATACAGTGCTGAAACCTTCTCGCTCAAGGGTGTGAAAAAACACACCCCGAGTGATGCAAGTTTCAGCGCTATAAAGTAGCAGGGTAGACAACGCACCAGCGCTGGTAGCTGGGCTCCCAGTATTAGTAGCTACTCCCTTCGTGGGGGGTGGGTTTTCTACAGCGCTGGGAGAGCTCTCTCCCAGCACTGGTGCCATGACTACATGGCGGCGCTTTAACGTTGGTAGTGAAGACATACCCCCAGACTACATTTGCGAATCTTGCCAACTGAGAACACTTTCTCTAGAAACCACTGAGGTAACACAGTGCCCTCCTGATGCTATTTTCAGCAACACTCTTCAGAGAGGAACCACATTTCAAGCATACTACACATTAAGTATTACGCACATCGATGTGGCACCTTTTTGGCAACTACACATGGATTTTGATTCTAGAAGCTTTGATGCTGGAGCACAAACGGTGGGAGTGGGAGGGGGTCAGAGGGGAGGAGGAAAGAATCATATTAGCTCAATCTCTGATAACTATGCCATGTGCAGTGATTTTACACCAGACAGACTCGAGTAAGGTGTCACAGTATTATTAATTTATATACTGGCAAGACAAGTGAGAACTCATTACAAGCTACATTCAAGCCCAACAAGTAAATTAAAGGGACTAGAAGTTAATTTTCTAGGCCAGGGGCCAACTTATAAATGGACACCAAGGCCACTGCCCCAATTCTGGACACTTTCAGTCCTTTGTGCCTCGTGCTGATTTAGGGATTACTTTGCCACTTTTCCATTCCCATAAATGCAAAGTTCACGTAGCAAAACAGTTGCCGGATTGCCTTCCTCCTTCCCCTACATTACTAATTAATCTCTCTTCAGAAGTCATGTGAAAATTCTTTCCATGTGCAGTCTTTGATAACAGCTTTTTACAATACATTTTAAAAAAAAAGTCAGGGAGTTACTATTTCCTGATCCGCACACTTCCCCCTGAAGAGGTGATCTATTTTATTAATGACAGGAATTAGTAATTTTTAGAAAACAGAGATGCTGCTCCAACCTTCTCATCCCAAGGACCTTAAACCAGTTATTTTTTATAGGGGAGTGAAAGACAATGACCTGGGTAGGGTCCCTGTGAGGAAAAAAAAAAAAAGACACCTTAGTTATATTGGTGAAAGACAGGGGAGATTGCTAAATGCACATAAGATTAAGCAGCATCACAGCAGCAGAATCAGAAGGTTATACCAACAGCAGGGAGAAGGTCACTGGAATAATCCCCAGCTCATCTGCTGCTGAGAAGAACCTGCGGGTTTCAGGACAGTGACATTAGGTAAAGCAGCTTCTTTTGAAAGAGAGTGATATAGTAGGTAGGCTCCTTCCATATTACAGGCACTTTCAGTAAACACCATATGGTCTGATCATTTAATTGGGGAGAAGAAACCCCTTAAATTTGGGATTTGACTTTGTAGGTTTAATGCAAGTCTGAAGAAAGCCGCTGGGGATATTCCGAAAGGCCATTTTACTAGCCTCACATGTTTCTGACACGTTTTCTCATCTCCAATTTATCTACACAGATCTGATCTTCCCTTGCAGAGCATCTACTACTGTCAAACTCCAAAGAAGCTGCCCTATCGTAAATGCAAAACCAATTGTGTACAGCATTGAAATACTCGGACTGCATTCCCACCTTGCAGAGACAGAGACATCTTCATTGTACAATTTTTGAGGCCATGGATTAGACAGCAAATCTCAAATGAATCCAAGGAAGAATCTGCAACAAACAAAGCTGTCAGAGATGTCTTCTGGAGGATTATGGTCCATTTCCTATCCTTTTAAGGAACTGTACTTCTCAGCTCATCTGCCGATGCTAGAATGGCCCTCGAGAAGCCGGTACGAGTGACAAATGCCTTAAAGACTGACTCTGAGGCCTCAATTTCATCAGATGATTCTATTCTCTTAGCTGTTGGTTCCTTGGTCAGAAATCACCCCTTCCATAGGGATCACTGTAGCATTGATCACAGATAGAATTCTGAAGGCAGATGCTGCAGTAGTAACAAATTCTCTCATTTTTTTTAATAAAAAAGAACGGTCTATCTAGCCCCTTTACCTTACCTGGGCATTATCCTACTGCTTTGATAAGATCATCCAGCAAGTGATGGAGGAAAATGTAAATCTCCTTGGATTTGGAAAGAAAGCACTTCTGGTGACTTGGCCAGCCCTACCACTCTGTTCTGGATCCTCTGCCCATGGAGGCTGGATCCCAAGCATAGGCAGGAACTTGTTGAACCTCGCCGCAAACAAATGGGGGTGAGGGGAATAGTCTATTCAGAGCTCCCTCCTCCTGATCAGATCTGGACAGCTTTCCTATTTCTTGAGAGGAGAATATGGAAGGTTATGAAGCTCTATGACCTTTCTCAGAACAATGTTTGTATTTTTTGACTTGTGTTAATGGGAGTCCTCCTTGACTTCCAGTTTCTCTTTACCAATGAGTGCGTCATTGATTCAAAGAGAGGAGTTTCACTTTAGACAAGCATTTTAGGGGCTCTAAGGCAATCAGTTCAGTCTTTGGAGGCCATTTGCTCCTAGTGGAAACCAGAGAAGGCTGGCTGGTTTCCTCTCACATGTGAATATTTAAGTGCTCTGACAGAGACCCCCAGGTATCCACTGTAGGGGAAGGCTGAGGAGTGATAGCAAGTTGCAATAGCTGAAAATAAGGGCATGTGGGGTAGGATGTCACACACATTGCTTCAGGGGTGCTGGAACAATTTGTATAGTGGGGATGCTAAGAGCCATTGAACCAAATTGTAAACTTTGTACATAATGGAAACCACTTCAAGCCGGGGGGGCTGCAGCACCCCCAGCACCCATGCATTGCTGCCACCCGAGAGAGAGCGAGAGAGAGAGAGCTTCTTCATTACCTCCTGGGGAATGTGTAGCTGCCTTAAACTAAGGTGGAAGGGCTGGAGCAGCCCACTTGCCCCTGGCAGGAGACTTGAAACCCTAAAGGGGGAGTTGATGCCACGAGGCTGTCCCTCTGCAAAGCCCACTAGAGAGAGCTGAGGCCCTAGTAGGGAACTGCTTTGCAACCTCCCCCACCGCAGCTGCTGCTGGGAACTGAGGTGTTGGCTGCATGGACTCCTGAACTGGCAAAGGCACCACTGCTGCCTGCTGTTATACTGCTAAATCTCTTGAGAAGAGCTGGGGAGCAGAAAAGTGTCTGAGCTGGATGGCTGCTCCTACAGCTAGAAACTTGTCTGGCCTGAACACCAACTGTGGGGTTGGACCTGTTCCTCATAAAGCATCACAGAGAGAACTACCTGCCGCAGCCCCTGCATGCCAGAGCTGTTCCATCTCAACCCTGCCCAGCCCTCTTCCCTTGCTTCACCATTTTGCCCATTCTGACAGGGAGGCAGGGGAGGGAAACAACAGCCACAGTGCCCCAGAAAGCTCAGCTCCCACTGAATTTGGTTCCACTGTCAGAATTTGGTAGGGGGCCAAGCTGAGGATAAAGTTAATTTATCTTAAAAAAATAAAAGAAAAGAAAACTGGTTGAAAGACTTGAATCTGCTGCTTGGGCTTCTTTGGAAGCAGAGAATGCTGGGTAATTCTCCAGAGGGGCAATCTCTAGCCCTTGCACCACAAAGATCTGACCTCCATCCAGTTGTTTAGGCTGCTGGACACCAGTGGGGAATAAAACCAGGAATCCCAACACCCTTATGAGGTAGGGAAGTCTTATCAGCATTTTATAGGATAGGTAAATACACCACTTGACAGTTTTCCCAAAGTCATAAGCAAGTGAGTGGCAGAGCCAGGAATAGAACACAGGAGTCCCAGCTCCCAGTCAGCTGTTAACCACTAGCCCACTCTGTTACCTTAATATAGCGGCAGAATACGTGTTCAATACACAAATTGCCCAGTTTTCATAAGTGGTTACCTAAATTGCATAACAAGCATTTAGGTGCACACAGGTAAGTGGCGGCTAAGTGCCACTGTGTGTGTGAAAATGCAGGATTTAGACAAGCTCTTTTGAAAATTGGTCTCATAATATATAATGGCTGGGGTTTACATGAGCCCAATAGGCTTCCTCCTTCAGTCAGCACTGCATGGAAAGTGCGTCTGTGTTTGAGCCATTCAATGACTGGTGTCAATCTTTCCCACAGCAGTCTGCTACCCAAGGTGCAGGGGCGTGTATGTGACCACTCCACCACTCAGTGCTCTGGAGAACAGGGCAACTGAAATTAGCTGGTCACACAAAAGTAACTTCTTCAGAACCCAGTCAATTACAATGCCACAGTTCAAGTGGATTTATTTCCATCTGGAAAACTACTATAAGTACATTGGAAATCTTGCATTATCCTTTCATCCAGTTCTCTATGAAAGTAGTTTCCTAATCCTCGTTCTAAGTATAAAAGTTGCTTTGTCCCACATGGAATTATAGCACTGGCCATGGTTATCTGTACTGACACTGCTCTAGTTTCCTTAATGCCTTTCAAGGTTCAGTTCTACTCTAGAAAGGGACAATGTAAACCAAAAATATTACCCTTTTATTCCATACATCTGCTCCCTCACAGTTTTACTGGCTGACTTTGGTGACAATAAAAGTTTTTGGTTTGATTCCTATTAATTCTGCAAGGTCAACACAGCTACGGGAGGAAAGGTGAGAGAGTTTGATTCTCATCTGGTTCAAGTATCATAATAAATGGGATAGTTGCACAACTGGGCTGTCCAGGTGTAACAAAGAAAGATTTTTTGCGGGTGATGATGAGGCACAAGCCAGAAAGAATGCCCTTTGATTTCAGATCCTAGGCTGAGGTGCAGGGCTGACAGAAATGTGTTTTACCCCTTTATAATCTAAGCACATTTAACCTGGAGTCACAAGGAGAAACTGGGAGCTCCAAAGTGCTATTTTTTACAGTAAAAACACACTTTAAATGGTTTAGATTTAAAACAAAATCAAAACACACCATTCTTGAGATGTGTTATATTAATATTAAAAAACGAGGAGTGCTCTGCTCCTAGCAACTATATCATCCACATTTTTTAAATAAGCGTCTCCGCTGCCCCTCCCTTCGTCTGTCTAAACTTATGAAATTAACAATCAACTTATAGAAATAGCAGCATCTATTCTCTTGTGGTTCACTGAACTGTGATTTGCTCATCTGGTTCATAGGTATGGCACAACAGGATATAAAAGATGATAGCTAAATAGTTTCAATTAAAGATCATCCAAAAAATAGCAGAATTTTCCTGTTAGCAAGACGCCTCATCTCTGGATATTTCAAAGATTTAATTTACTGCCCATCGGCCCTTGGTTATTTCACTTTTACAGGGGAGGAGAGGGAGGAAGGAAGAGAATTGGGGGGGGGGGGGGATAATTAGCTTCACTTGTAAAATGTTAGTAACCATCCTAATACTGACTAGAATGCGGAGCCTATTGGGGGGTCTAATAGATTTCAGGGTATTGTTCTTTGTGAGTAATAAAGTGCAGGGGGTGGGAGGGAGGGAAGGGAAATCAGTAAGTGGATATTACTTCTTACCACAACCCCATATGGAAGTAATCAAGCGCAAGGGTGGCAGCTGGAGCCAATAACAGTCACCTGCAGTTGAGGGACATGGGGGTTTCGGATGGGTTTTTAATGCTAATTTTCTTCAGAAACAATGAGCTAGAAAAAGCAGAGTAACAGACGAGGCTGGATGAATAGAGACCAGCCAGAACAATAGCTGCACCTGGTGTTAAGAGCAAAGGAACAGAGCCGGCACGCGTCAACAGCATAGGGCACATCTGTTACCCTCACAATAACCCCCCCCCCCGCCATCCTCCCTTCCCGCTCCTCCAGCATGGTAAGTAATACGAGGTCTTTAAACATTCACAGCTTGCAGCTCAGCAACAGGTTTGAGTTCTTTCAAAGCAGCAGCATTCTCTGCACACTCCCTTTCCCTCCTCATTTAGATTTAGTTAAATAACAGACAGCTGTCAATACAGGGATGGCTATTTAAGTTCCATAGTCAGACTGGAAGAAAGTCGTCTGATTTGTGGGCCAACTGATGGATTTTTGGCTTTTCGTCATGCAGCTTTCGTGGCACTGAAGAGTAACAGTGGACACTTAAAAGTTCCAGCTGCTAACAATGTTCTTCTATCCGAAAGTCCACCCACCTGATCATGAATTGCAATAGGGACACTGCCACAACTAAGAAAGGAGGAAATGCTGCATCTGAGCAGGGGACTCGGGACAATGAAACTCATTAAGCCTTGTTTTAAAAACTCAGGGTAGGTTTTAAAGTGGCACTGCCCAAAGCTGTTAAGAACAATGTTAATTACTTGGTTTGTAGAGTGCTATAAGAATACAATGAGTTAAGACTCTTATTACCCAGCGGATGATGACAGTTTTACACATGTGGAAATCCAGTTTATGGGGAAAAAAAGTCTACAGCCTGTGTATACGGGTCAGACTAGAAGTTCACAATGCTTCTGTCTGGCCTTAGAGTCTACGCAACTGAGGCACAAAGAAATTACACGCCCCTGGTCATGCAGAAAATCTCTAGCAGATCCAAGAATGGAACCCAAGTCCGACTCCTAGTTCCATACTTTAAGTACAAGACCACCACTTCCCTGTACTTCAAGGCCCCTGCTATCAAATGTAAGCAGAAATATGGGTATTTTCTGATTCACTTCAGGAGCCACTTCCAAATCTTTGTAAAAGTGAAGTAAAAGAACATCTCAGAAGTAAAGTCTAATTAGCCGTTGTGAAGGATACAACATGGCTTTCCCAATGACCACTGTCAAATTTTTCTTAGAACACAATTTTATACCTAATCTCTGAAAAACAATGGAGTATGTAAATATTAGCTAGACATCAAGTTTGGTCAAGGAAGGTTTACCATCTAACTCAGCTCTTCTAGCATGTAAAAAAAGAGTAGGTGACACTAAGTGACTCTCTTTCTCTTCAGTTCAAATTTAAAAACACAATGTTATCTAATGCTGCCCCATAAGTCTTTTAACAAATATCTCCCTCCACACATTTCACAGATGTCCCTTCATATTCTGTTGCATTGTACTCAGCGATCTAGTAATATAATGGGAACTGTGTCTGGGTACCAATCAAATTAGAGATTCTTTCTCCAAATCATAAAAACTATAAATGGGAAAGCGAACAGTCCATTTAGTCCTCCCCATACCAAATCAGGGTTGTAAACCATGGTATTTTCTACTAAGAGTAACTAAACATGGCATTGGGAGTTTCCATGTTTACAATCCCAATTACTCACACAAGACGCTGAATCTGGAACTGCCAGCCTTGCAAACTTAACCTGGAATCCAGAAGTCAGGCACTGTTCTTTCCTTCTTGTGCGTTACCATCATGACTAAAAAGTTCTGCAGGCCAAATTATGCCTTCAATGACATGTGAGCAACGCCTTCGCCTTCAAGTGGGTATGCAAAGGTGTAACCAATCGGGACTTGGTAAACAATTATGTTGATGAAGCCCTAGAAGAAATCAAATCCAGATCTCTCTTAGGGTATGTCTACACTGCAATTAGACAC
The DNA here is from genome assembly GCF_965152275.1 of Natator depressus. Taxonomy (NCBI): domain Eukaryota; kingdom Metazoa; phylum Chordata; order Testudines; family Cheloniidae; genus Natator; species Natator depressus. The sequence goes on from NC_134246.1 coordinate 28,193,982, forward strand.
CCGCAGCTGGCCAGTGCCAGATGACTCGGGCTCGTGGGGTTCAAGCTAAGGGGTTATTTAATTGCAGTATAGACAATTGGGCTCAAGTTGCAGCCCGAGTTCTGGGACTCTCCCACCTCACAGGGTCTTAGAGCCTGGGCTCCAGCCTGAGCATCTACGCCACAATTAAACAGCCCCCTCAGCCTGAGCCCTGCAAACCCAAGACAGCTGGCACAGGTTTTTAATTGCAGTGTAGACATAACCTCAGTGATGATGGCGCTGTGGGCCTATGAGAACTGACACTGTAAAATTAGAGCCCCATCTAAAACCCATTGAAATAGATGGGAGTTTTTCACTGACTTCAGTGGGCACTGGATCAGGCCCTCAGCACTATTAGCAGACACAATTCAAATACACCAAGCAGGTATGTGAAGCAAGAAGATAACACTTTTCCATAATCGCTACTCATAGTAAAATTGCACTTGTATTTTGTTTTTTCCAGTTTTAAATGACCCATGTGATGGTGCTTCCATCATTCCTCTAGGAAGACTATTCCAGTCTAGGAATACTCTTCAGATTAAGAATGTATCCCTGTAGTCAATTTAAGATTCTCTGTGCTCTAATTAATCTCTTACGCTTAGCAATACCCCACTGGCCCACTGAGCAATTCCTCTCCCTTTCTGTGGTTACAGCCTTCTAGTACTCGGTTTTGGTTATATTTCCCTTAGTCATCATCCAATCATGCTACACATGTTTAGTTCTCTTAACCTTCTCACTCAAATCAGCCCTTCAAGATCCTTAATTTTGCATCATTTTCTGATTTCAGCTCCAGTTTGCTGATGTCTTTCAGTATAGCGGTGTTCAGAAAAACCAGAGCTACCACTGATTCCAACAGGTCTGTGTGTAAGCTCAAAAGCTTCTCTCTCTCACCAAGAGAAGTTGGTCCACTAAAAGATATTATACCTTACCCACCTTTTCTCTCTAATATCCTGGGACTGACACGGCTACACCACCACTACTTCCAAATTAACTAAATGTGAGTTAGTGTGGCAGAATTAACCAATTTATTTGAGCATAAGCTTTCGTGAGCTACAGCTCACTTCATCGGATGCATACTGTGGCAAATACAGAAGATGTTTGTTTTTATACACACAAATCGTGAAAAAATGGGTGTTTATCACTACAAAAGGTTTTCTCTCCCCCCACCCCACTCTCCTGCTGGTAACAGCTTATGTAAAGTGATCACTCTCCTTACAATGTGTATGATAATCAAGGTGGGCCATTTCCAGCACAAATCCAGGAGAGTGATCACTTTACATAAGCTATTACCAGCAGGAGAGTTGGGTCGGGGGAGAGAAAACCTTTTGTAGTGATAAACACCCATTTTTTCATGATTTGTGTGTATAAAAACAAACATCTTCTGTATTTGCCACAGTATGCATCCGATGAAGTGAGCTGTAGCTCACGAAAGCTTATGCTCAAATAAATTGGTTAGTCTCTAAGGTGCCACAAGTACTCCTTTTCTTTTTGCGAATACAGACTAACACGGCTGTTACTCTGAAATGTGGGAGAATTAGTTCTTAGCAGTTGTGGAAATAGTGAGGCGATGCTTCTTCTTGAGGGTGGCAGAATGCAAGGTCCTAAGTAGACTAATACAAAGTCATGAACTTTCAACTTCTTTTGAACAGCTGAATAGTTTGACCAGATCCTATTTTATCCATGCACTCTCCCATTCCTATATATCTATAATGATTATCCATATAATTCTGGACAACCCGTGGGTGTTAAACAAAAAAAAACATAGCTAGATGTTACCTCTGTTCTAAGCACTTTTTCCCCCAAATGTTCCCTGAACATCCTGCAGTATTGTTCTAATCTCTTCTTCCCTTTCTCAGGACTCAGTCTTCTGAAGAACTCGAACATGAATTTGGCAGGCTAGTTGTTTAAAATAAAGACTAATAGCCCAATTGTGCAGTCCAAACATGGGCAAAACTCCTGATCACTTAACTGGGAGTTTGCTTGCATAGTGACTGCAGGATCAAGTCTTAAATGGAGTAAAGTCATTTCAATGAGTAACAGCATTAACTCTGGCAAATTCTGCAGGTCTTCAATACCATCATAGCTGAAGCTACCCAACTGTACCAGAAATAGCACACACACTGATGCAAATAAAACATAACATGAAACTTCACTGTTAGGAATTTGCACATGCTTGTATGGTTTGTGACATTCTTCCTTCATTCTGGCATGTTCTGGGATGTTAATTTGTACAGCATTGCCCAGTATGCTTTCACAGCTACTTCCTAGGTGTTGGAAATCAAGAGACAAATAGCAAGGTTTAGATGCCCATGTGCAGAGTCACTTTCATCAGCCAAGGTGTTGGCTTGCAAAGCATACGGAAACAGCCTACACCCAGTGAATGTTTGCAAACTCAAGAGAAAGAGAATTATTTAAGATGGTAAGAGCACGTAAGTAAGAATAATGAAATGAGACTAAGAATAGGGACATTTAGGCTGACTAGCGGGATAAACTTGCTGCCAGTGAGCTCTATTGGGCTGTGGAACAATTCTCCCAAGGGAAGCCCTGACACTTGACAGGTTTAAAACTAGCTTGGACAAAGCACTAGTAAGCGTACAATAGGGAATAGTCCTGCACTGGCAGGGAGATGTAGTAGATAACCCAACAAATATTTTCCATCTATGATTCTGTAGCAAGGTTTCCCACCCTCACTTTTAGCCTTCAGAACTTAAGTGTGGATTCTGGTATATTTGGTGCAACTGGGCAGCATTTCATGGATGAGCATAAGGGGAACACAATGGATTATAAATGCAGCAGCTCTGGAGTTTAGTGATGCAAAAAGAGAGCCAATAATTGTTAGTGGAATACACAAACATTCAGCCCCAGTGCCAATAGCTCACCGGGTGTTCAATAGTATAATTTTTACAGTAGTATGCCCTGAGGGATCAGAGGAACCTTTTTAAAACTGCTGAACCTTTGCAAAAAAAAGGAAAACAAAAAGCAGGTTTAAGATGTATATGCAAGATTGGGAATTCCAGTAGAATAAAATGGAATCCAACGTACAGTAGCCTTGCAATATAAATTTTAACAGCAAAGAGAGATGTTACTACATCACAAAACTGAACTGAGATATTTAAATGTTGGTAGCATCAATAGCTGCTTTTGAGAGTATAGAGACAAAAAGGTAGCATTCTCACGCACAATGCAGAGAAAAAATGTGTGTGTGGGGGGGAAGCATTAAAATTAAGAACATTTGGGAGCTGATGGAGGAGACATAACCCTATAAATTTACTCCTATATTATAAATCTCAGTTTATAAAATATTATTTTTCAAAACTGAGAATATAGCTTGCCACAATGAAAAACACATTGCATTAAAAAATCCTCCCACTTTTCCATTTCCCATTAGACAAGGAAATGCTCAATGCTAGCCTTCTACCCAGGAAAACCAAACCCTTCCATCGCAACGTAAAGGACAGAAAGCTCTAACGCAGTTCTCTTTAGAAAAATAGTTTACTATTTTTTTAGCTGCATAATCCACGCACCAAATCAGCTAATCTATTGAAGTTTTTACCAGCAGAACCACTGCAGTCTAAATGAGATGGTTAGAGAGGGGAGGGCGACATTGCAAAGCACTGCATATGTAAGGGTTCACATACACAGATATACACCCTCTCACACAATCTGAGCTCAAGGTTCAACTGATCCACAGAACAGAAAAATGTTTCTACTCTTAAAAATTAGCACACAGCAAAACAGCATAACAAAAAAACAAACAAAAAAACCCCACAGCTAAACCTTTTAAAAAAAATTTTTAAATCAAATTTAAAAATATTGCTTACCCGAAATATCCAGGTTACAACAATCCAGCTGCTGTAGAATTCACCTAATTTCTTCGACATAAATAAAATGCTCCTCTTTTTTTGCTCTTAATCTTCGAGCACAGCCTCAGACCAGCCTTCCTTCTTTCATTAGCTGGACATGTGTCAGCTCTCTCACATCTGCGATTTCTCACTGACTAGAGCCGCCTGTCCGATCCCAGGGAAACACAGATGGATCCCAGATGGGAAGGTCCAGCCAAACAGACCAGCTCTTTACCTCGCCAGAATACCCAGATATAGACACACACCCTCCCTTCTTTCTCTCTCTCTCTCTCTCTGTTACCAGGGCTCCTTGCCAGCTGATGTCACTAAGCACACACCTACCAGTGACTCTCAGCCACTTTGACATTAACTTGTTAAATACCCATAATTTGTTTATGGCTGACAATAACATTGATACTGCGCTACAACAATCCATGCTAGCTCCCCGTGAAGAGGGGCTTCAAAGGAGGAGACTATTGGACGTTCAACTGGACTGACCCTTCCAAAATCCTTTATGCCTTCATGTTTACACAGCTCTTGTTTGTGGAGAATGCCTGTTGTAAATTATTCTCGTAGGCAGCCTGTAGTGCTGAAGAGAGCCTTAATTTTAGCACTCAGTTTTAAAACCTGGATTTGGATAAACTGTTTGGTAAACAAATTAATTTTCTGAAGGTTTCCTAGTACATGTAAATCTTTCGTGTAAACAGCCTTCAAATTTCAGTCCCAGTTTGCAAAATTGCAAAGCTGGCATGTGTTAACAATTAGAAGCAATAAGAAGATACTGTTCTCATGGTGCAAGAATATATAACCAGGGTTGGAAAACTCAGAAGGAGAGTGATTAAATACGTAACATACTAATCACAGAGGAGGTGAACTGTTAAAGAAAAACATGCCTTATTGTTTAGTGCTATGTATAGTGGATTCATGGGATGAATCTTTTTTTTTTTTTAGCAGTCACCAAGGAAGCTCATAGAAGAAAGCCATTGGACACAACCAACTTGGAGTGTTTCCGTAAAGTATTTTGGGCTGGTCTACACTAGAAAAAATAGATTGACCCAGCTACGTCGCTCAGGGATGTGAAAAATCCACACCCCAAACTGACCTAACCCCCCAATGTAGACAGCACTTGTTCAAAGGAAGAATTCTTCTGTTTACCTAGCCATTGCCTCTCAGGGAGTAGATTTACTACAGCGAGAGGGGAACCCCACTCATAACTGCAGTAGGTATCTACACTGAAGCGCTACAGCTGTGCCTATCTACCACTAAGCGTAAGCATAGCCTTAGACATGGTAGCTCTGCAACAGGTAAGCACCTCTGCCAGGATTCTCACTTTGCTGTAGCCACTCACCAACATACACCTTGGACAACAACAGACCTCAGCCGGCAGCAACTACAGTGATCACATTGCACCAGTGCTTCACACATGGAGCCAGATGCTGGGAACTAGGGGTTGCACAGTTCACTTCCACAGCCAGTGCCCCACATACAAGGGCCCCTGCTTGAGTTCCACACTGCTTCAGCTCCTTGAAGGAGGAAAGAGGTGACCGCACCACCACACTGCCTCTGGGGACTTCCTTGAGCTGTGCAGGTTCAAACATGTAACATGGCCCTTTTAAAAATCCTGTGGGCAACACTGAAAGTTTCCCATCTATTTGTCTGAAAGCTAGACAGCTCAACAAAACTCCCAGCACCTAATGACAATGTAAAGCCCAACATTGCCAAGACTACCAAATGCTGACTTAAAAAAGGGGAAATCCTGATTAAGATGTAATTCTCTGAAGATCTTTGGCACAAGTATGGCAGAGGTGGCTGATGATGGATGGTAGATAGTTATTTAGCTTCCCTGAGAATTTTACTGCATGATTCTAGCACAATGATATCTAAGGGCCAATCGTGCAATGGGACTACTCCAAGCAGAGAGTACTATGTATGATAAAAATACTTGCAGGAACAGGCCCCAGGCTACTGGAACTTATACAGAAATTGAATGGCCTCAGACAATTAGAACCCAGGGATGCTGGCCAATTACTGACCCAAAACTGGTAAGGGTGGTTCTCAGTTATTAAATTCCCAGTGCTTTGTTTGGTTACTGGTCCTCAGAAACCCACAGCCCCAGGCTCACAACAGACATGGCCACTTCAGTGTCTCATCTCCCTCTTCGTCCCCAATTTGCCCTGTTTCTCATCATTCCCAAGTCAAGTTAAGAACGCCTCATTTCTCTTGGGAGGGTGGAATAGAAGGGGATAGGGAGGGAGAGGAGGAGCTTTTAAAGTAAAGGTTAAAACAGTGCTCTGTGGGAGTGGGAGCTAGTCCTTCCTAAGCAGCAAGGGTGGGGTTAGAGGTACTGAGGGAAAGAACTCCAGTCACTTGAGCATGCCCCCTACCAACTCAGTAATAACAGCACCCTGGACTCACACATGCTTCTGTCTTCAGCTTTGGAGTTTCAGCCCACAGAGCCACAATCAGGATTTACAGGACCCAACATGTGTGCCATCCTTCCCTTTGGGCAGCACTCTGTCACAGCATGGTAATGGAGTGTCTGCTCACAAAGGAGAATTTCCTCCTAAATAATATGAAGTCATTCAATCACAAGGCTTCACCCCTCTTAAAACTTAGTTGGTGGGGATTGTTTTCTATATTTAACTAAAAAAAAAAAAAAGGTCTATTCAAATATCCCCAAAGCCTCTATTTATTTGTGCTCTACAGTCAGTCAACCAGCCAGCAGAGGGGGCACTAGTTTCAGCCTATTCTCAGATCTCTATGTCCCATGAAGTGACAACCAAGGTGTCAGTGCATCAATAAGAAAGTTAGCTATAACAAAATGTTAAAATTTCAGTTTCCTTGAGAAGAAATGGTTCAAATGGAAATTAATAAACCTAAGTGTCCCTTTACAATAGTTTCCCTTTGCACAAGAGTTCACTTTCAACTATGCTTGTTATTAGTATAGTACATCTGAATGACGTGATTCATTCCAACGGCTAGGGGAGGGTATCACTTGGAGAGCTGACACATTTAGCCTTTCTGCCCCAAAGAAATTGAACCAGAGTTTACATTTGCGATCAGTCCCCTACAGCTATGCAACTGTTCTGTAAAACAGTTTACATCGGGGAGATTAAAGCAGGTGAAGTACTGATCTGTTCACGAGAGGTTTCATTTGAAAAAGTTAGGGTTTTGGGTGTGTTTACCGCCTTTTACAAAGCGCATGCAAAATACTGAGGCTCTCAATATTTCACAAAACAAGAGAGAAAAAAAGTGCATCTTAGTTATGCAGACAAAAACAAGTTTAAAAAAGATAAAAAACCAAAATTTTAAAACTTAAGAACTATTTTCCTCATGTTTTGGCCTGCAGTCCCAAACACCATCAGGGGAAAAGTCAATCTGCAACAGCTGCGGACAGCTAGTTCAGTCCAAGGACTAAACAACACAATTAGGGAAACCGGGAAAATATTAATGCAACAGTTTCACAAAAACTGTTAAATATTGTTTTATTATTGTTGCGGTGCAAATGTATTCCCCCAAATTCAGAGGCCCTGGGGGCATCTCACCATCCTTATACAGTCAGAAGCATGACCGTATAAGAATGGCACCTTACTCAAACAGATGTGCTCTGTGGTTCAGATTCATATCTTTGTTTTGTGACAAAAAAAGCTTTTCCTTTAAGTCCCGGTAGCTAGCCCAGCTCTGAGAGAGAGAACTGAATATTATTTTTATTTTTATTTTATTTTTTTTGCTTTGTCAACTAGGTTCCATCTGCAAAATCCCTTGTTATTGGTTACAGTGCATAAGCCAAAGAACCCATCTCAGTTTCCAGAACTCAAAGTGAGTTTGCAGGATATAGCATTAAAAGAAACAGGCCAGACTATTGTCAGCTACTGCTAAGGAGCACAGATTAAAGGGGGGGGGGGGGCGGGGGAGGCGGAGAATACAAAAAGATGGCATAGAGCTTGCTCTTGATTTCCACCCAATTCTGCTGTACATACAGCTAGTTCCCAAGTATAAATTAGAACAGGCATAGACTGCTTTAACTCTGGCTGCAAACGGCCCCAAGAGGCCAAAACTGCAGTCAGGAACAGACACAGCACAAGAAAGTCCCAGCCACATCATCTTTCCTCTAGTCAACCCCATATGCTGGCAGCAGGGTGAGGGTGTAGCAGAGGAGGCTCTATGACCGTAGAAGTCCCCCATGTGGTGGGATGATCCTCCCAGGGCCAAATATACCAGCTCTACAATCAGATTCCCCACATGTTGCAGTGTAATATGGACACACTGCCCGGATGGATCTGGTCAAACATCTTTTTTCTTGTAACATGAGCAAAGTCGCTCAAGTCATTTGGATACAAATATGAAGCCTCACAGTGCCTTTTTAAGAGAGCCACTTTTCAGAGTATAACCATGGGCGACTAAGATACCCACGCCTTGAGGTGCGTGATTGGGACCACGTCCATACTCTGTGCAAAGAGGCACATTGCAGTATACACAAGTTTTTCAAATCCTTGTTGTACGAGTGGATTTGATGGGATGTGTCGTACCAGTGTTATTAAGATGACAGAAAGCTACTCTGATAGCAAGGCCACTTCACGATACCACCCCGTCAATGGCAGAAAGCTTCTGAGGAGCCATCAGAAGAAAACTACTTTGTCAACAGGCACATGAATTGTTGAGGATTCCCCCCAAACAACTTATTCTTAGGTATTTTTAAAGAAAAAAAAAACAAAACCCCAATGGCCTATAAAATTTTATTTCAAGTCGTTATCTGCAAGAATGCCTTTGAGAGCACTAACTTTTGTTGTAGCAGTCAATTGTCACTCAGCGGCAAAACAAATATTTCCCCTTATTTTCACAACCCTGAAAATAGTTTTTAAGTGGAGAAAAATCAGAGACATCAAGGATGTTAAAAGCAGTTTACAGATATATTAATTCAGCGTTACAGAGCTATTAGGAAAATTTGCCCACCCTTTACCAAATTTAAAGAGAATTTAAAATGTTACTTTACTTGCCTGTGTCAAAACAAGAGAAGAGACATACCCACTTCTCATGAAGGTGAACAGAAATGCACTGCACTGAGTAGCCTCATAGGGTCTGTCTACACAGCAACTAGACACCTGTGGCTGGCCCATGCCAGCTGACTCAGGCTCGTTGGACTCAAGCTGTGGGGCTATTTCATTGCTGTGTAGACCTCCGGGTCTGGGATGGAGCCTGGGCTCTAGGACCCTTTGAGGTGGGAGGGTCCCAGAGCTCAGGCTGCAGCCCAAACCAGGAAGCCAACACTGCAATAAAACAGCCCTTCAGCCCAAGCCCTGGGAACCTAAGTCAGCTGGCACAGGCCAGCCATGGGTTTTTATTTGCAGCATAGATATACCCATTGTGACAGAAAGAAAGACTGTAACAAAGAAAAATATGCACTTATATGGATGTTTTTTAATCTGTAGCTATCAATCACTTTACAAAGGCGAGTGAACCTTGATTAGAGGCCTCATCCAAAGCCTGCTGAAGTCAACAGGAGTCTTTCCATTGACTTCCATGAGCTTTGGATCAAGTCTTACGTGACTTGCCCATGGTCACATAGCCCATCAATGCAACCCATCTCCAAACCCCCTGCTCAGTATTCCATTCACTAGACCAAAAGGGAATGGTTTTGTATCGTTTACTTTTCTTTACAGAGGAAAGTATTTCAAAATAAGTTATCGGTGACTCCTTACTACAAAAGCTCAGGAACTGAGAAACAAAGCAAATCCTTCAACTATGGTGGTATTTCTCTGGAGCAGGTCTCTTGAATCAAATTTTTTGCTAAGCTAACCATCCACTCCCTGCACCTTTGCCAGCAGAAGGAAAAAATGTAAAGACAAGACCTACCAACAAGAAAAAATAAACCATGTAAATTGACAGACATCAAGCAGGATCCCTAGTTAAAACAGGCAACTAGTTAGCTTGCTCTGACAGCAGCCATCGCTAAGGATTCTGCAACCCAGATGTTGATACTGTGCGTGGACACCACCATGGAAAGAACTAATACTGCATGCAGCGGCTAGGAAAATTGCTCTCCCCGTCTCTGTGCATTAATCTGGTTCTACTTTCTTCACATGGGAACGTTCCATGGAAAGAACTATGAAAACAAAGCTTGAACACTGCAGACTATTGATATATGCTGCTAGCTGTGGTTTCTGGGAAAGCAGAGAAATCTGGAGAATTTTTCCAGTTTCCAGTGGAATTTTTATGCCTATCACAGTCCATTTCCCCGGAAAACAGAGAAAATCTGAACGTGCTTTAACTTCTATTAAATTCCTCACATATTTCATGATGCACCGTGGCTTTATTTTTTGCTTTCTGGGCTCCTATCTTGGAAAGACACCTCACATTTATTCATGGCAACCATGGAAAGTATTTACCGTTTTAAGCTCCCCACTTTCCACTGCATAGAAAATAAATCCAAAAGTACCAGGGCAGCCAAAGTCATTTGTCAGGGTAAATGGAAACTGTAAATTCATGCTAAATGGAATGCGATGGAAACCAATTGGAATCCTTCTCCTCTTCTAGTCTCCAAGTTTGGCAGGAAAGTCAAATGTTTGGTTGCCCCTTTTATTCCTTATATGAAAGCCACTAGATCCAGGAAGGGACAGCAGACTTGCATGCTTTTGAAGGTTCAGGGGAAGCTCACTGCCTATCGCTGTCTGGGGGAAACGTGGATAATGCTCATTCAAGTTCGCAAGAGTGCTGCACGGAAGCCATCCTCTCAGGTGCACTGACTGGAGATTAGATCTCTTGGTGTGCAGTAAATTCAGTACACTTAAACATACCTGTTTCAACAAGTTCATTGTTTAAACCGGCACATGGCCGATTCTGTTAGCAGGCTTGTCTACCATAACAGGCTGGCCACCTGTTGGTACCAGTGCAATTAATGTTGATTATTTACATGGACTAAGCAGTCAGGGTTTTACCATTTGGTTTTACTATGTCAGGAGTGACCAAACTTACTGACCCTCTGAGCCACATAAGAATCTTCAGAAGTTCGAGAGACAGGGTTGCACCTGTCGGGGCTTCAGCCCCACTGCTGTGGAAGCCCAAAGCCCCGGCAGGTGTGCCCTGTGAAGCTGAAGCCTTGATACCCCTCTCCCCGCTGGGCAGAAGCCCCTACCCCACCACCCCGCTGCAAGATCCCAAGCTCTCACCACCCCACCCCCCATAGTCTGGTAGGTGGAGAATATACACCAGGTGATGTCAGCTTATTTCAAAGTTTGAACTGGGGATGCAAGGAATTTCATTTAACAGCAAGGTGGGCTAAGAAGTGAGTTGGGAATGAAAGTTCAAGAGCAATGAATTAAGCAGACAGACACTTACTACAATGTGGTCTACTGAATTTGTACAGATAATGTTTTCCACATGAGAAAAATGGAAGGAAAGGTTACCTGTTCATTGTTGCCACTCGACCTCACAAGTGAAGAAAAAAAATACCTGAGAATTTTGTATCCTTTCCAACAAAAGGAACTTTTTCTAAATCTAACACCCTTGTCCTGACCAGAAATCCAAGTCCCTGTAGCCGTCACGGGTATTTAAACCAAACACTGAAATATGGAAAATATGAGTAATCCTATTTGGAAAGAGTAAAACCCAGCCTGCAGAGGATTAAATTTAAACAGTTAGTTCAATAGCTCTGTAACAACAATATTTTCCAAGTGGCAGGATGAAAAGATACAAGATTCTGGATTCGTTCAACTTCAGGTGTTCATTAAAAAGATATATATCCTCATAACTCCCATTTCTGCAACTCTTATCTTTCTTAACTAGTCATCTCAGTCAGGATGATTAGGAATATTTAGCACCTTTGGAATGTAAACTGGTTGAAATCTTTTTCTGGCAAACTCAATCACCACACTCAGTCACTTCAAAAACCCTCCAGCATTACTCTCTTATAAACCACACTGAAAACCTTTGACATTTTGGGCTACGTATTTAAAGGGCTTCAATCTTTTGTGTCCCTTTGTGCCCACAAGTCCTGTCTCACAGGTTGAAATGACTGTGCATTCACATTTAGAGAGTTTTGAAAGCCTGTTTCCATGTTCAGTCACATCACTCTTCTTTTGCACATCCTTGGGATATCCAGGACTTGTTAGAAGCATCCCTCAATTCACTTTGAACCCCGCCCCAAACAATTATTCAAACCTTAGCCCCTGCCCTCCTGCCCTCCGCCCCGCCCCCCCCCCCCCCCCACACACACACACAAGAGAGGAAGATCTAGGAAAACAGTAGCAGAGACTGTTAAAAATCTACTGAAGCAGGAACTTTCAATGCTGTGATCTGCTGAATTCTCTCCTGTTGTAGGAATAACATTCACAATAAAATGAATGTGATGGATCCCAAACACCTCAAGTATGCTGTGAAACATACTGTCCCACAGAGGCAGTTTACTTCCTGGTATTGTACATCCCTCTATCATTACTTTATTCCTTAAAGGCTGATACTTTTCCCAACCCAGCCAATAGCTTGTTTTGTTTCTTTGTCATCACATCTCTATTTTAATAGAGGTTTTTAACCCCTCAACATGGGTTTCTATTTCTTATTCACAAGCATTACACAGAAATAATATTGTTGGTTTTCTTTTGAAATTGCACTAAAAAAACCCAAAATTTTAGTTGAATAATATCTGCTATCAAGTGGCTGCTTCCCCATGTACCTTACTACTTCTGCATGATTATAGTGCCTAAATATGTTATGGTACTGGAGAGGCACAGAAGGAAATCATAGAAATGTAGGGCTGCAAGGGACCTCAGTAGGTCATCTAGTCCAGGTTTGCCTTCATGGCAGACTACAGCAGTCACTAACCCGATAACTTGAGTTTTAAAACCCAAGTTTCTAACCCAAACCACAACCTCTCTTTAAAAGACTATTTTGCAGTGCACCCAGAAGCTATAAAATTGTGACCAACACTGCACTGCAAACCACCAACTAATGGATTTGAAGCAGCACTTTCCAATGAAGTAATATAAATAAGAATGCCAATTGTTGCCAAACTTTTGTTAGTTTTGCAGATGTAATGCTGAATGGAATTCTCTCATGCCCCTCCCTGATCAAAGACAAAAAATACAGGGTGACTTAACTTTCGGTTTTGTTTTTATCTAAATGTGAACTTTTTCCTCCCAAAGGCAATCTTTGGCAGCCTGCTCCTGTTGTCAATTGGGCCTCTGGATCATTAGCCTCATAACAAATGGTGGCAGTTGGAAAAGAGACAGACCTTTTGTGCCTGCAGTGGTATTCCAAGCTCTCAGCTCTTGGCTCCATGAAGTCTGATTTAGCAGCACTGCTGGGAGCTATTAGTTTACGAAAGAACCAGCACGCCCACCCAAGCACAGTAGACTGCAAGGGGCTCCTCTTACACTGATGCCATGTGCCTTTCATTCTGCCTGGAGGAGTTTGAAAGGTTGTGGTTTCACTTAGTACAGGAAGCCAATCAAAAACCAGAATGGCCAGGGGAAAAGAGTGGAGGTCAGACAAAGAATGGTCGGATTTCAGCCATGTTGTGGTGTTGGAACATGCAAAGATATTAGTTGATGCACAACTTATTGGAAGTGTTTGTCCTCCCACCAACTCGTAACTTTTAAGATTGTAAATTCCAGCGTCTCCCTTTCATTTGCTCTTCCCCTCACACTGCCCTTCGCTCCTAATTTTCCTTCCTTCTTGGTGTCTCTCCTGCACATTTTCAGCATCTTTTCGCTTTCCTTCCTTTGCCATCCTGTTTCTCTCCTTTGTGAAGTTCTTCTCTTCCTTCCCGAAGTTCCATCATCCCTGCAAATTCTACCCTCAACTCCCCAGCTATTCCTTAGACGTACAGAACCCCATCAATCACTTGTCCCCAAAATAAACTCATTCTACTCCTTTCATCCCCGATACATTTACGTCAAGTTCAGCTACCTCCCCATACCCTTTATTCCCTGCCTCAAACACTCATTGCATCTCCAAAAGCATACACCTCAATCAATAAACCAAAGGAGAGAGGGAGGGACCCATGAGGCTGTTCCTCTGCAGCCTGCCAGCCCAGCCAGCTGGGATCTTTGTCTGGGGGAGCACGGAGAAAGAGTGGGAGAAGGAAGGAACTGGGGAGAAGTATGGCTGACTGCTTGCTTGTTCAAATATCCCCATTATTGACAGGCAGCGGCAGCCCTCATCATTGCTTCTTCTCGGACAATGTCGGGCTGCGCCATGAAGAGTCAATAGCTTTTGGGCAGCATTGCTTGGGATAGTGATGCAGCAGCAGCCACGGCACTATGGCTCAGAGCAAAAACTGGCGGCTCCCTAAGTACAAACAGCCAATTTTTAAAGGTATTTAGGAACCTAAAGATGCAGATAAGCACTTAGTGGGATCTTCAAGAGCAACTACTTGTATCTTGGCAGTCAGCCCAGGTCCAGTCTGGCTCTCTCACTACCCAGTAGCTTCAGTGTTTGGGTTGCAAACACAGCAAAGAATAGTTTTTCACACAACGCACAGTCAAGCTGTGGAACTCCTTGCCAGAGGATGTTGTGAAGGCCAACACTATAACAGAATTCAAAAAAGAACTAGATAAGTTCATGGAGGATAGGTCCATCAATGGCTATTAGCCAGGATGGGCAGGGATGGTGTCCCTAGCCTCTGTTTGCCAGAAGCTAGGAATGGGCGACAGGGGATGGATCACTTGATGATTACCTGTGCTGTTCATTCCTTCTGGGGCACCTGGCATTGGCCACTGCTGAAAGACAGGATACTGGGCTAGATGGACCTTTGGTCTGACCCAGTATGGCCGTTCTTATGTTCTAAATCCTGCCCAGCAAAGTTATTTTTTCCTGATTCTGCACTGTTTTAAGGAGGCAATGTGGTCTAGTGGAGAGATCACCGGACTGGGATTTGTGAGACCTGGGTTCTCCTCCCAGCTCTGACACTGACCTGCTGGCTGACCTTGAGCAAGTCACTGCGTCACTCTGTGCCTCAGTTTCCCCATCTGTAAAATGGCAATAATGACACTGACTTCCTTTGTCAAGCACTTCGTGATCTGCTAAAGAAAAATGTGATACTATTATTATATCATGGACAAACTTACCTCAGAACAAAATTTATGCCAAGTCTAGGGACCTAAAGTTAGGCTCCAAAATCCATACTAAGGAAACTAAAGAAAAGGTTGCCTCATTTTGCAAACGTGCCCCAAGCAGCAGCAGCAGCAGCCCTTCACCTTGCTCAGTACCCTCTGAAAATTGGGCCACTTAAATCTGTAAACCCCTAAATATGGATTTAGGAGCCCAACTTCCAGGCCAACATGTTTGAAAATCTTTACCTTCACCTTTTGTCACAAATGAGGCTTTCTTCCAGCACCATGAAGTATGTCACGAGGAGGTTCACGATTACAAGTTTCCAGGAACAATGTTAGCATTCCTACAAGTTTGGTGAGAAGTGCTTCTCCTAAGTGAGCTCTTGGATTGCTACGCTGAGCAAAAATAGTCTAAGCTCTTTTAAAATTCACAGACAAAAAATTATGATGGGACTGAGGGTCACCTGAAGAAGAAGAGCAGCTCTGTGTAAGACAGCAAGCTTGTCTCTCACCCCAACAGAATTTGGTCCAATAAAAGATATTACCTCCCCCACCTTTGTCTCTAGAATTTAATAAACAATTCTGTTGAGGATACACAAGAAAGATATCAACTCCAGCTCGTTCCCTTAGGTGTGCTGGCTCAGCAGGGTGAACAGGAGGAAAAAGCAGAAAAAAACTGTTTTAGTCACTAAAGTGAGCAGATATGACTGAATACTCACACAAGGGCAGATCTGCTATGTAGCATGGGGCCATTTTTATACAGACAACTTTTCAGAGTAAAACTGCAACTTAAGTTAACACCGTAAATACAGTAGCACTACTCGCTGTGAATTTATTTCATTGGACAAACAGATTATGCACTGTAATTTCCCTTACATGTTGTGTTATGTCTCAAAAACTAATACTAAGCCAGTGCCACAGGAGAAACATCTGAAATCAAGTGTATGCTGACAGAACACACCAACCCACCTTCCATTACAAACTTAAGAACTACACCAATGCTAACCATCAGTAGCTACCTAGAAAGCATGGGTCCAGTTCAAATAGGGAAGTGCAGTGAGCATCAGCAAAACTCCAAGCCTGGCACTTTTCAGTGTAAATCTGTGTGTTTTGGCTTTGCTTATTCCTGACAGAGGATTAAACTGACCTGTCTATTTTAGGGTTTTATACTGCTGCCCACCACCATGGCAGATGAGCGCCTAGCCACATCAAATAAATAGTGACGTCCCTTGTGGAGTTATCAATAAATACAAAGGAATAAATCATACTCAAAGCTTTCAAAAATTACTTTTCCATCAAAAATACCTCATTAATGGAAAATGCCCCACTGCCATGAATATGTCCATCATAGAAATGCACGTTTTCTAATTAAAAGCATAGGGTTTTATTCTCAACACCACAACGTAGAACTAATTAGTAATGTACCTTATCATCATAATACAGGTGACTAGACTCATCAGCCCCTTTATTTTTTTAAAGAAATCCAAGTGGCCTGCTCCCACCCAGCACTGCTTGACTGAAAGCTTCCTACAGCAGTGTAAATACAGTGCTCAAGAGGGTGTGTTTGACAAATAAGCTAAAAAATAAATAAATCATGAACTATCAGGTAACTTCAAATAAGTGACAACTGTGCTGAATATTTCAAAGACAAAAACCTGCAGTTTTCATATTTTCTATTCAGTTGGATTCCCCTTGGATTAAATTATTGGCTCCTGATCCTGAAAAGATTTATGTACATGCTTAATTTCAACCACTGAGAACAGTCCTTTTGATGTCAAGTGTTTAGACTGTGAACACTTTGAGCCAGGTTTCAGAGTAACAGCCGTGTTAGTCTGTATTCGCAAAAAGAAAAGGAGTACTTGTGGCACCTTAGAGACTAACCAATTTATTTGAGCATAAGCTTTCATGAGCTACAGCTCACTTCATCGGATGCATACTGTGGAAAGTGTAGAAGATCTTATTATATACACACAAAAAGCATGAAAAAATACCTCCTCCCACCCCACTCTCCTGCTGGTAATAGCTTATCTAAAGTGATCACTCTCCTTACAATGTGTATGATAATCAAGTTGGGCCATTTCCAGCACAAATCCAGGTTTTCTCACACACACACCCCCCCACACACACACAAACTCACTCTCCATAGAGCATTCTTACAACTACAATACCCTCCTGCGGAAGTGAAGAAACAGATTGATAGAGCCAGAAGAGTTCCCAGAAGTCACCTACTACAGGACAGGCCTAACAAAGAAAATAACAGAACGCCACTAGCCGTCACCTTCAGCCCCCAACTAAAACCCCTCCAACGCATTATTAAGGATCTACAACCTATCCTGAAGGATGACCCAACACTCTCACAAATCTTGGGAGACAGGCCAGTCCTTGCCTACAGACAGCCCCCCAGCCTGAAGCAAATACTCACCAGCAACCACATACCACACAACAGAACTACTAACCCAGGAATGTTTCCTTGCAACAAAGCCCGTTGCCAACTGTGCCCACATATCTATTCAGGGGACACCATCACAGGGCCTAATAACATCAACCACACTATCAGAGGCTCGTTCACCTGCACATCCACCAATGTGATATATGCCATCATGTGCCAGCAATGCCCCTCTGCCATGTACATTGGTCAAACTGGACAGTCTCTACGTAAAAGAATAAATGGACACAAATCAGATGTCAAGAATTATAACATTCATAAACCAGTCGGAGAACACTTCAATCTCTCTGGTCACGTAATTACAGACATGAAAGTTGCTATATTACAACAAAAAAACTTCAAATCCAGACTCCAGCGAGAAACTGTTGAATTGGAATTCATTTGCAAATTGGATACAATTAACTTAGGCTTGAATAGAGACTGGAAGTGGCTAAGTCATTATGCAAGGTAACGTATTTCCCCTTGTTTTTTCCTCCCCCCCGAGGTTCTTGTTAAGCCCTGGATTTGTGCTGAAAATGGCCCACCTTGATTATCATACACATTGTAAGGAGAGTGGTCACTTTAGATAAGCTATTACCAGCAGAAGAGTGGGGTGGGAGGAGGTATTTTTTCATGCTTTGTGTGTATATAAAAAGATCTTCTACACTTTCCACAGTATGCATCCGATGAAGTGAGCTGTAGCTCACGAAAGCTTATGCTCAAATAAATTGGTTAGTTTCTAAGGTGCCACAAGTCCTCCTTTTCACTTTGAGCCAGGGACTAACTTATAGTTAGCTACCTGTTTGCATAGTGCCTCACCCAATGGGGCTCAGACCATGGCCTGCAGGTACTACTGCAATACCAATAAATAATAAATGTACACGTACAAGCCTTTAAGAGGACCATTCAAAGAGTAGAATTTTCATTTACATTACAAAAACATCTGCTGAATTACAACATCACACCACTGTAGATCAGAGGACTTCTACAGAGGTTTTATGTTTAGTTTAAACAGTTTGTCAAAAGTTTGTGCAGGGATTCAAGTTAATCAGGGTTTGCCTACAATATAGTTCCATGGAAGATTCCAACCGGCCAATTCACACAAAAAACAATTTTAAAAATGCAATCTTTTTCAATTTAATCATTAATTTAAATGAAACAGAATTGACCTCAAGGGAGACAGCAAAAAACGTCAATTCTAAAGTACAATATTCTCAGTAACGTGCAGGGTTTGGCATTAAGAGTCCTGTGAAGCAGGCATAACTGCCCAAAGTTCAGTGACCCACAAACAGTTTTTGAAATGGCTGGTTTGATTTGACAGCTTTGCTGCCCAGAGAGAACAAACACATCTGAAACATACATTATTTTTTGTTCATTTTATTAATCCTGTGTCCAGCCAACACCTATGCTAAGGTAAAGCTGCGTTTAATTGCACGTGATTCCACTTGGGGTCCATTTTACTCATGTAAAATAGCATATTAGATGTCTTCTTAACTTTTATCAGCTGCGTTTTGCTGACTACCCTGAGCATCTCCACCTGTTTGCTCAGATGGTGCAGCTGCAGTTAAAGGCAAACACCTGGCCTTTCACATCCATGCCTTGTGCTTTAAAAGCAGATAAGAGTTACAACAGCTCCCTACAGTACTGATGTCGTTAAGGCCATATCAGCATTTTGACTGTGAATCCTATTTGGTCACTTAAAATGTTGGCCATTTCAAACATCACTGATCTGAAATTTGGCACATAGATTTTTATATTGAACAAGGGTCACTTACATTTGCTTAGCTTTTGATTGACAGTTCAGCAAAAACAATGAAGTCCATGGAGTCTCGTGCTCGGTTTTTTGCCAACCCTAAACCATAATTTTTTTAAAAACGCAAATTTCACACAAATGTAATGTATCAAGATCCATTAATCATCAATAAGAAAATGTTTCTTAATGGCCCACATATTAAGTTTGAAAGTCAGACAGAAAAAATATTCTTGACCTGGACAGCTGTTAAGTGTCAGGCCCACTGTCCCAGGGAGAATGAGCATAGAGGAGAGGAAACAGGTTGAAACTCAGTCCAGATGAGAGTGAGTTGATGCTGAAAGCAACTGGAAGATACAGCAAGCGTATTTTCACTATATTTGATCAAGGGTGAGATGCTATCAATTGTAATGCATGAGTGTAATCTGGGGGTTGGGTTGCTACACAAATGATCATACAGCATTAATGTCCAGGAAGGCATTTTACCACCTGCACCTGGCTAGATAATTGTAAATGCTTCTTTTGGATGTGGATCTGGCCACTGTTATCCTTGGCTTTGTCACCTCAGAATTGCTACCTGGGGTTAACACTTTAAATCAATCCAGAAATTTAAGATAGGCAGGCTGCTGCTTTCTGCACTATTAAGTTATGCTTCCAGGTGACAGTGCATGACACCTGTGCTCCATGATCTGCACTGGCTGCCTGTTGGTTTTTCAGACTTTAGATGAAGTGTTGGTTTTGATCAATAAAGCCCTAAATGGCTCTCTCCTCCAGCTGTACTGATGCACACAATCAGCAGAGGCACACCAGCTGGACCCCAATAACTTAAAAGAGATGGGCCTGGCATTAGAGCATTCTCCAAAGGGGACCTCAGTTCTGGAAAAAGCTCCCCCACATCTAAAATAGCCCAGGACTGCTAGCCTGCAGCGCACATTGCAAGACACATGCTACAAAACAGGGTGGGTGTGCAGAAGGGAGGGGAGTTTTGGTGATGTACATTTTTTTTTTTTTTTGTAATTTATGGCAGAGGCACCTAGAGCCTTACATATGCTCTATTTTATTTGTTTATAAATCTAGAGAAAATGTCAAAGGCATGTCCATTGTAACAAAGGAGTACCTCCATTTTTCACATGTTGGCCAATTACGCCTGTGTACAACTTGGTCCTGCAGCTTGGATAATAAAGTAGTTCAAAAAGGACCTAAAGAGTCCAAATTCTTATTACAACTAAGATACTGTGTAATTAATCTGATTGCCACATGTATTGATACTTCTACCTTCACCACCACTGTGACCACTCCCCGTAAGTTTCCACGGAAGCAAATGAGATGTTCATACTGCGACTGCAGACATGGTGTAGAATGGTGAAAAGACACTGTACTCATATATACAGGGGTGAGTTCTCTCAGCCTGCCCAGCCCAAATATGGAAAAGATGATCTGAAGGGTATTTCCCAAGTGAGATGAACCTTTACTAGAATTTAAGTTTTATGAAACTGGATCAGATGCAATAAACTTACATTAGAAGTTGGATAAAGTTTTGCAGTGGCCAATGCTATGTTTGGGTGTAACAAGGACAACCATGATAATCTGGTTGAGGGCATCATTTCAAAAGAAGCTTGAGGGGTCACCATACAGAAGATCTCTATGCAAATGGAAGCTATTTGCCTGACTGATTTGCTTGGTGTCATGTCTAGAAAAACTCTGAACTCTTTCTCTAAGGTTTAGATTAAAAAAAAAAGTGATTAGTGAAGGCCAGAAGGAATCTCTGAGACAGGACTCTTGAATGTTAAAAATTGCTGAAGATGCCGTTTGCAAAGACAACCCACAAATCTGTCCCATGGGTCCAAAAGTCAAACATAATTGAACTGACACTTATAAAAGCTCCTCTCATCTCAAGTCACATTTCCAAAACTCTGCACTGCTCAGCCTCCTGGATACTAAAAACTCTCCCTTACCTCAGCCGATTTACAATGGCTGTCTGTAGCCTAGAGGATTTTAACATGAAAATGGAAGAGTGCTGCTTGCCCAACCCATGTGGAATGGATAATCTCAAGTAGATAATCCTGTTTTAATGAAGAAACAGCAGAGCATTTCATGAAGTGCAGAGATTTTCATGAAAGACCTGCAAGACCTCTCCTTTATGGACCTTTCTCATTAAGGCTGCAATACAAACCTCCAAAGTGTATTCTTTATAAGACTATTACGAGTTGTGTAATGAAACACAGGGCCACGGGTACATGATTCTCTTCTCTGTACACAAAATATTTTGAAACCTTGAAAACCACAAGCAGTGCAAACTTCCCTTGCGTCCTCCACCACAAAAAACCCCCCACAACACAAGCATACCACTCTTCCATCAATATGCCTCACCTCTTACTTGGAGAGGCTCACTTCTAGGAGCCTGAGAGCCCGGTCTCCATGGTCTATTTAATCCCTGGCATCTCTAGTGAGTCTGCCAAAAAGGGACCAACTGTGATATGGACACCTGTCTGCTAGGAATGGACTGAAACCAACAACTCATTTCACACAGGCCAACAAACAGCTGTCAGATGGTAATAACTTTGCCAATGCCAACCTGGGCTGCAGTCGATCTAGAAATGAATGGCTCCATAAACTGCTAAGCAATCTAGCCTCTGTAAGCTTTAATATCAGTGCAATCTGTTGCATTTAAAAACCGCAGATTTCAAACAAATTTAACATTGTAACCTAGGTATAGATCCCCCGAGCTATATTCAATGCATCTAAATCCTCTATTATATATGTGTATTTAAAAAACCCTTTGTTCTTATAACAAGAACACTAAAGCAGACCACACTGAAGCAACAGTTCACAATGGTTTCAGCACAATCTCTCCTTCCCTCAAATGTAAACACACAACTGGTGAGAATAAACAGTGATTTTCTGGACTGACAGAACTAGCAGTGTTGGGGGGATAATTCCTCTGCTGTACCAGTGACTGGAATTACCAAGGTTTTGCCAGCAGCTTAATGAGATGGAAACTCATGTTCCCAATGCCAGGATGTGTTTGCTGGGGTATAAATTACTTGGATGCCCTGCATATTGTACTGCTGTGTTACAAAACAGGTGCAAAAAGCACTGATGCACCCCCATTTGTGGATGGTGCAGTCATCCTGGTAAATGTAGCCAGTTGGAAAGGAGTTCTGGTCTGCAGATTCAAACCACTGACATGCTAAGCTTATGCAGACAGAAAGGCAGTTCCATATTCTAACCATCCCAGCCACTGTTTACTTCCAACAAAGTTACCCCATGATGGAGGACTGCAGTTATTGATAAGTAGACTACTTCTAAAAAACAAACAAACAGTATATTATATATTCCCCTCCACAGATCCACACTCACCTTCCAGCCATTGCTGCTTTCCTGAGCCACAGTACCCAAACAGGAGGCAGGTGTTTACACTGAGGCACATGACCCCAAGCTAGTTTAACTGCTTTTTAATGGTTCCTGGTCCAAGCATCTCTGAAAGTGAGAATGTAACAGTTTCATGAAGGTGGTGGAGTTTTCAAGCACATTGTGGAATACAAACTAGGCAGTTAACCAGCTTAAAGAGTAAAGGCTGGGCCATTGGTGTCAGAAGGTCAACAGCTCTCCCAGGTAAAGTAATCTGAACTGCAAACACAGCGGGTGGTAGGAGCTCATAAGAATTTCTGGCTAAAATTTGCTACTTTAAATCATTACATTAAGAAGGACTTGATTTAAGTACGATGTTCTTTACAACAAAGAAAAGACAATGGAAAGAAAACTTTCATCCAATTTGGGCTAAGCTGGAATGAAGACAGTTCTGCTATTTGAGGCAAATCCTGATATTAATTCTATTTTGTTCTGCAACTGGATACAGTATTCCTCTTTGCTTCCTGCCTAAACTGTTAGGTACTGTTGTGTGCTATGAAACAATTACTGTAGTTAACCCCAGAGTGGTGGGTGCAGAAGAGTTTCCTGGACAAGATTTTACACTCTTTAGGATCCTTTGGGATGAAAAGATGCTCTATAAAACAATCCTTATTGTTTGCTCCAACACCCACGCAACTCGTCTGTACAAAGCAGTTAATGCTGCCTGAACCTGCCATCATCTCAACACTAAAACTGGCAAACGGAGGGTGGCACATGCTGAATGTGTTAGTCTGTGTGTCAGAATAGCATGTGGCAGCCCCAGGCAGAAGCAGCTTTGGTACAAAGAGGTTCGGCTTGATCTAATATTGTTTGCTGAACTGATGCCTCTGCAACTCCCCCCCCCCCCACATATTGATTAACATTCAGTTGTGACAGTGATCATGTTTCCACTGGAAGTGTTTGATACATACATAAAATACACCTTTACTGACTTTGTACTATCATTAGGTGTCTTCAGAATTATTACAATTATCAGGAGAAAGGTTACATTTACATAAACAAATCAATAGTTGTATTGTATTTGCCTTTGGATCATAAATAGGACTTAATGGATTTTAGCACAGCTAAGGAAGTTGCTTGAGGAGCAGATGGAAGTTACAGAAGGAAAAGTATAGCTGAGAGTGTGCTGCAACCACCTACCAATTTCTCCTAAACACTCAGCACTCTGAAATATCTGAAGGCACAAGAACAAATTCCTTCTCAGGGCTAAGCACCTAAAATCCCCGTCTGAGCTCTTGCCTTTTAGTTAGCATGCATGGAACATTTCACAGCTGCAAATTAAATGGCCAAAATACTGAACCTTAAGATCTCAATTTTGTAATGAAAATGACAATTGACAATAAGGATGCCATTGGGTACCGCAGTAATACCATTGTTTCCTCTTAGCTGGAAGCGGGTCCCTAACACAAAGTTAGTTATTTAACTGTCAGTGATAAATTAAAGATAATTTTTATTACAGCCATGATTTAGTCCCTATCAGCTTCTTCAAACCATATGCCAAGTCCAAAGCCATGCTGAGATACTGCATCTCAGTCCGCAATATCCTGTCCACTACATGCAACTTCCATTTCAAGAACACCAAACAAAGATGATAGTCTAAATAAGAGCGGTTTATAATTAAAGCCAATGTGACAGCCTGAGACTGCTTCCCACACAAGTTCACATGAGTCAAACCTTACTAGATTCACCAGACCCAAGAGAAAAGAGCCAGAGAAAACAAATCTAACATGAAAAATTATCACCAGCAAGAGCGATCTCGATCTCACAGAGTACCGGGATCAAGAACAAAGCAACGTCCTGCAGGGCTACAGAAAGCCAGCCAGATAAAAGTGCATTCCAATTTACCCTTCCTCATAACATACAGGAAAAGAAAACTAACGACCCTGTAGGTCTCCCCACCAGGTTGTGCTAAAGGTGACAGCACTAGGGCTGCTTCTCTTTCCAAAACTTTCTCCTCAGAGCTTCCCCTACCTTCATGAAGACAAACATTTTAGAGACTTAAAATTAATGTCATACTAAAAACCCGTTTAAACTGTTTCGCTCAAGTATTTCCAAAGCTTTTCTAACACACGAAGAGAGGACAAACCCTGCATCCATTGATTCAGCTCATCACAGGGCTCGAAAGACCCAAACCTTCTTTCTTCCCTTCTCCTGCTGTGTTGGAGTCCATGGGCCCTGTTGTGTTCTGATTGTTATGTAAAACAGGCCTGTTTCTCCTGGGGCCTGCTCAGAGCTCACTTGTAAACAGAGCCTGCTGAATGAATAGATGTTCAGTTTACAAAAGATCCCTTGCTTAAAGCAAATTTGCCTCTCAACACATGGCCAAACTCTCACACAATAAATTAACTATTTGGCAGCCGCCAAACCTTTGCTGGAGCCAAACCAATTAGGACTTTAATGTGATCCCAATTTCCTATTTCTGAGACAGGGTGGAACCGGGGAGAGGGAGAGAGGTGTGTGTAAAGTAAATCTCCTCTGAGTTTATAAATCTTTGCCAATCATCCCAGATAAACCTGTCATCCACAGCTCTAAGATCTGCACCACACTAACCTTCTCTAATGGATGGCTATGGGAAATCGCACATGGTATTCAGTGTGTCTGACTTCCAACATGTGTATTTCATACTTTGGCAATTCAATCATTTAAAAAATATTTACTGAGCTTTGTCTTTAATTAGAAAAACATGTCCACAGATAAGACAAGCTTAGCACAAGTTATTGTTTCTGAGCTAGAAATGTCAGACATTGGAGTGATGTCACAAGATAAACCCAGTCACCTGCCTGAGTATGGCCCATCAGGGAGCCAACCACCTTGAACACTTTTTCCCCTCCCTAACAAAAACCCTACAGAGTCCCGAATATCCAACAGTTTCTTGGTCCCCAACAAAGCTATGGATAAGGGGGAGGGAAGACCCTGGCTGCAGACCTGAAAGGCTGCTGGCCGGGTTCCTTGAACAGAGGAGCCAGGACAGTGGTGGAAATCCTGGGAGGCATTGGGCTCCATGGTGTTTTAGCATTCAGCTAAAGCACCCCACACCCTGGCTCTTGGGCTCCTCACACATGTGACTGTGCACACGCATGCACGCACACACACACACACACACACACACCTACTCAGACATCGTTTTATTGAAACTCCCTATATCTGGAGCCACGACTGCTTTAGATAACAAGAAGTTCTAGATAAGCATATCGGAAAATCTAGTTTGCAGCGTAACCACAGAGACTACTGAAGATTTGGTACCAAGAAACAGCCATTGGAGTACATTCTCATTGCCAGGCCCACGTAACCTTCATTAGCTCCAAGGAGGTATGGCCTCAGGGAAAGGAGAGCCCACATGGCTTTTAAGCATCTCTGTCTTTGAACAGCATCTAATCAAGATGCTGATATCTCTGTGGAATTTTGGCAACAAGAGTCAGTGAGCTTGGAGTCCCAAATCTAGGAAATATGTATTGTTTCTTAAGTTATGTCTTAATACTAGATAACATAAGATAAATGGGTCACTGAACATCTTAAGAAATAGGGTAAGGGCAGGCATTGCGCTCACTGCTGTTGGAACAAGTTCTATGGCAAATCCACAGCTTCTCCAAGGTTGCAATGCAGGAATCCAGCATTTTGTACCTGACAGGCCTGCGTACGAGCATGGTGCAGTGGTAGTGCCTGGGCCCAGACCCTGGAAGGTGGGACTGGAGTTCTGCAAGCTCAGTGCGCTAGCCACGCCTCACCCTTAGTCTTGCAGCAGCTCTGCCCCTGAAAATTATACAGCCTGCTTTGAGCTTGGCGAGAGGGGGGCTCAGGGCCCCTTTGGTAACTCCCTAAAGATCTGGCATGGGGAGGAAGGCCAGTTGGCAACGCCCAGAAGATGACCTAAGGAGAGAAAAAGCCACCAGTTGCCTCCCAAGACTCCTGTAAAGTGTCCACCGTTCAGTGAAGTGCTCTATAAATACTTGTCATTACTATCACGATGGAGGGATGCTGTTATAGCAGCAATAGGAATAGCAATAAATGCTTCATGTGGCTCATTACAGGGAACCACATGGTGTGGGGAGCAGAGGCTCTCCCAACAGCACTTTCTTCACAGGACCACTCTCCTTCCCATCACAAGAGTTTCAGAGCCCTGAGATCAGTCTCTTCCCCCACCCCAACAACCAGGAGGCCCCACAGCAGAGATGGCAACAGTTTGGGCAGGGTGGGGGATAGGAGAAGTAGGCTGCTAAAGGTGTCACGTTATGAAGTTGTCCATTGTCCATCTGGGAGCATAGATCATCCCAGCATGTCCTGCTCAGCATCCCAGGCCCTGCAACTGCTGTCCATGGGGGACAGCGGGGTGAGATCCACCTCAAGATCTGCACCTAGACATTACAGTAATGAGTGCATTAGAAATGGCTGGGCAAACACATACAAGAGCTACATTGGCCCCAGGTGATATATTTGGAAGCACTTGCTATTATAACAGAGTCCCCAGATACCAGAAGGAGAAGGGGAGACATTAGAGACAGCAGAACTGGCCCTTTATTGGGGTTTTTTATTGATTTACTTTAACAAAGACTAGCTTAGATGGTCTTTAAAAGCGGCAGCAGTGTTCATCTACAGCACTGTTTTAAATTAATGGAACATCAGGTACATACCTGCTTTAGACAGTTCCTTCTGAGATGATCCACAGAAAAATGGCTAATATCAACATTTTAAATTGCCAGCTAGTTCTGAAACCTGGCACCATCCCAATTAGATGATTTTTTGGGTGGAATGAGATGTTTCAAACAGTGTTACTATGTCACTGTTCAGTTTCAGTCATGCCAGCAGCACACGGTTTAAAGCATCCTTACAACCAGAAGGGTGAGGGCTATTTTTAAATGAAGTCTCAAATTTTCCAGAATTCTGTACATTCAAGGGAAAAGCTAGACTCTGAGCCCTAAAAGGATGCAGGGTTCTCTGCCCACTGATCTCGTGTCTCTGCTTATAACTTAAAGGCTGATTTATAGAACAAAGTTCAGCTGAAGGTTAACTCATTACTTGCAAAAAGAAAAGGAGTACTTGTGGCACCTTAGAGACTAACAAATTTATTTGAGCATAAGCTTTCGTGAGCTACACAAAAGCTTATGCTCAAATAAATTTGTTAGTCTCTAAGGTGCCACAAGTACTCCTTTTCTTTTTGCAGATACAGGCTAACACGGCTGCTACTCTGAAACCTGTCATTACTTGTAGCAGTTCGTGCTTCTCTTTCCAGAAGGATGGGCTTTTTGTTGGGGAGAAGGAAGGGGAATTTTAGCACTAATGAAAGGTGCAGGCATTACAACCCTGGAGACTAAAGTTTATTGAGACAACAGAACAGACATCAGATGGTAATCTTCCCTGTTGAATTAGACAGGCTTCAGGTGTGGGGAAGAGAAGACAGACATAGGGA
Source organism: Natator depressus (assembly GCF_965152275.1). Taxonomy (NCBI): domain Eukaryota; kingdom Metazoa; phylum Chordata; order Testudines; family Cheloniidae; genus Natator; species Natator depressus. The sequence goes on from NC_134246.1 coordinate 28,221,880, forward strand.
CAATATTCTGCCACAGACTTTCTTTCATTGATACTCTCCACAGGAGGCAAGGAGAAGCCTTGGAAAAATAGTTTCAAACTGCCTGGAAGAGTTTCAGGTGAATCAATTATCTGGGCTGAGGCACTGAATCCATAACTTCCCGTACCAGAGGACTCGTGGTGCCTGATTCCCTTCTCACTTACATCAGTTTTATGCCATGCTAACGCCACAGATGGACTCATTCCTGATTTACACCAATAGAAGTGAAAGCAGAGCAGGCCTTTTTAAAAAAAAAAAAATTTAGAGGCATAGTGTAAAAATTGAGCTAGTTGTGAGACTTGGTTAATTTATGATGAAATTCTTAATAATGGTCTCAAGTTTGGTGACTTTTCATTTCAACATTGCTCTGAAGCAAATCGGTTCATGAGTTCTACCTCACGTAGGTGCTGTTTTCCATCCAGTGCTCGGAAAAGTCGCACACCATACTCAAGAAAATGCTTCTCTTGTTCAGCCAGTTCAAAAGATTCAGGGCCCACTTCTGATCTTACCTACTCTGGTGTAAAGGAAGAGTAACTCTACTAAAGCCATTGAATTTACCCCAGGATAAAAGCAAAGTCAAGTCCCTAAAAGATCAGTTTTAATTTTTGTGCATCAGAGCTGTCCCCATTATCATACCAGAAAGAGATATATGCAAGTGAGGTATGCTAGTATCTATTTTAAAGTAATCTGGAATGTTCCCAATTTCAAACACCCATGGTCACCTGCATTCCCACTTCTACTCTGAGCCATCAGCTTCAGAGAGAACATTTAAGGATTCCTCCACAGCACTTTATCAATGCAGCCAGTAAATTTGTTCATTAATGTAATGAAAACATTAGCCAAATAACCAAGTCAATGTATATATTTGGCATTACTGACATTATATGCCCACTCCTGCTGACTTGCTTCTTCTAAATATCAAAGACAAAATGTAAACATGTCCTCGGACAGACACTACGCTTCACTGTGCAGTAAATGTTGGCCTCAAGCTCCTTAGTGTTCAGCTGCTGCCCATATGGTTAACAATAACTGGCACTCACACCATTTTTTTGCCTGCTTTTTATCTACTTACATGGCCTCCATCATCATAATATCTGAGCACCTCACAAACATTGGTACTTTTATCCTAACAGAACCCCTGAGATGTAGAGGAGCATTCCTCTGCCTATTTTAGGGATGAGGAATCAAGGAACAGAGGCAAAGAGTATGTCCAAACAGCAGTCCAGAGATTTAACTGCAGCTTGCGTAGACATAGCTGAGCTAGGTTTGATCATCTAGAACAGGGGTCGGCAACCTATGGCACGTGTGCCAAAGACAGCATGCAAGCCGATTTTTTAATGGCATGCTGCTGCCTGCCAGGCCGGCAGCAGGCTGAGCGGGGCCAGCGGCCGGGACCCCGGCAGGCAGCAGCGTGCCATTAAAAATCCTGCCCACCCCGGCCCGCTCTTCTCCGCCGCCGCTGCCTCCCCCCCCCCACGGGGGCAGCGTGAAGAAGCTTGGTTCTGCCGGCTGTGCTGCAGGGCACGCAAGTTCCCCCTCCCCCGCCTCTTCCCCTAGAGTGCTGGGGTCCTGCCCCTCCTCCTCTCCCTCCCCCTCGCAAGGGAGGGGGAGAAGCAGAGCCGCAGGGCACTCGCTGCTCCGGGGAGGAGGAGGAGAAGAGGTGGGGACAGGGCCGTGGGGATAGGGGGTGGAATCAGGGCATATCCCATATCCCCTCCAGCCCCCTGCCGTGAGCCGCTCTGGGCAGGGGGCTGGGAGCACCCCCATCACCCTAGCCCACACCCCCAGCCCTCTGCCCTTAACCCTGCACCCCCTCACACAAACCCAGCCTCCTGCCCTGACTCCAGCACCCCCCCGACTCCAGCCCTGACTCCAGCACCCCCCACACATACCCAGCCCCCCCACCCAGACTCTTGCACCCCCCACATTCCCACCCCCACCCTGAGCACCAAACGGGAGCTCCTGCACCACCCCCACCTTAACACCTGCACCCCTCGCACCAAATAGTAGCTGCCCAGGTAAGCACTCCACATCCAAACTCCTGCCCCAACCCTGAGCCCCTTCCCTCATTCTAGCTCCTGGCCAGACCCTACACCCCAACCCCCAGCCTGTTCCTTCACCCCCAGCCCTGTGCTCAGGGCACTCCCACCCTCAGCTCAGTGCAGAGAGAGAGGAAGAGAATAGGCTAGAACCAGGGAGAAGGTAGGTACCCACTCTATGTGGCCAGGGCCGGGATCCCAGACTGGCAGCGGGCTAAGCGGGGCTGGCAGCTGGAACCCCAGACTGGCAGTGGGCTGAACCTCTCAGCCCTCTGCCAGTCTGGGGTCCCGGCGGCAGGCCCCGCTCAGCCTGCTCCCAGTCTGGGGTTCTGGCTGCCTGCCCCTTGCCAGCCGGGGTCCCGGCCGCAGGCCCCGCTCAGCCCGCTGCCAGCCTAGGTGAATGGAACCCCAGGCCGGCAACGGGCTGAGGGGGCCGGCGGCGTAAGATCAGCATTTTAATTTAATTGTAAATGAAGCTTCTTAAACATTTTGAAAACCTTGTTTACTTTACATATGACAATAGTTTAGTTATATAATCTATAGAGTTATAGAGAGAGACCTTCTAAAAAACGTTAAAATGCATGACTGGCACGCGAAACCTTAAATTAAAGTGAATAAATGAAGACTCGGCACACCACTTCTGACAGGTTGCCGACCCCTGTTGTAGAATATCATTGCTAGTTCTAGTAACAACAGCAGTGTAGCAGCGACAGCAGCATGGGCTAACCTCCTGAGTACAACCCTGCCCAGGATACTGGGTACAAACTTGAACGGCTGCTGGCCATGCTACCACTGGTTGTGCTGCTGCAACTTTACTGCTCTTGTTACTAGAACTAGCTTTGATCTCCTGATTGCAGTGTCGCCTAGACTACCCAAAAGGCTCTGATCTAGTCAAGCATTTAAGCATGCACCCATTGACTTCAACATGGCTACTCTCATGCTTGTAGTTACATATATGCTTCAATGCTTTGCTGAATCAAAGCCTGATTTCAATGGGCGTTAGGTGTCTATATACCTTTGAGGATCCAAGTCTAAGTGACTTACCAAGGTCACACAGAAAATTTGTAGCAGAAGCAGGAGTTGAACACGGTCTCCAGAGTCCCACTCTAGTGCATTAACCACAGGACCATCCTTCCTCCCCCCTTGAATGGCTTTTCTGAGCAGGGTATTAAGAGATTGTCTTTTCACCTCGTGCTTGGTCCTGCACCAATATGCATTCTTGTCAATGCCTGCACCACTGATTGCAAAGTCATTCTGCGCCACAAACAGGTCATCATGGGACTTTTTGCAAGTTATTTTTGCAAGACACATCCAAGCTGAAGAACACTCTTTCATAGCCTGTGAATATGAGACATGTAATTACATGATCTAACTCATGTTATTATAACGTGACCGCTCTACTAGAGTTTACTTCTCTCAGCAGCCACCTGGGCAATATGGTGTTTTGAGTGTGCAGGGTTTGACATAAAAATATTTTTAACTGGGTTGACTGCATAATATCCTCACTCCCACCACATCCCAGTACATTTTTCCACCACCCCACAAGGATTTATCCATCATCTGTAGTTTCCTTCATTTGGTAATTTCTTCAGTAACCAGGCATGTTGCTTTTCTGGCTGTTTCTACATTACTGCTGGCATCTGTCTTTAGGCAGATTCCCTTTCAAGCCAGCACATTTCAATTTAAAATGCTCTCTCATTTTCTTTGAGCTTCAGGATGCACTTTCACTGGTTGTCTTGCTTCATTGAATTCAACTTGTCAACACAGACACACTCAGGATACAGTTGAACTGATCTTAGCGAACACCCATCCTATTCCACAGTTACACAAAGGCATCACACTGTGATCTCTCTCTCTTCCTGCATTGTAACGACTCAGCCCACTGTTGCTTGAAATCAATTCTGAACACAAAGGTTTATCCATAAATTAACAAAGTGCTGCACACATAAGAAAAGATGAGAAGAATGAACAGAAGAATATAGCTATTACTGCTATATACACACACTAACCATCTATTCCACTCCCTGGCAGCAGTAATGTACTTCCCTGCAGCCCTGCCAACTTTACAGCTTTCAAAGAAAAGGACTGCAACTCTTCCTAGAAGGAGATCTCCTGTTTCGGTAAAGTTAGTTAAAATGGAGCTCAAGTTAATCACCTTCATATCCCCAATGGAACACTCTGTAGGCTGCTATATAGCAAGACTGGAGTGTTCCACTACACACATACATGCACACAATTCTGCTTCTAGTTCATCTGGCTGTATGTCTGATAGGAAGGACACATGTAAACATGACAGTAGGTTTACTAGGATTTTGCAGTGAAGAACCGTTACTGTCAGAAAGCAAAACAAAGACTCCTACATTCTGACCTTCCAATTTGATCTGCAGTCCAGGTCTATTCTTTCTGTTCAATTCATTTTACACAGATATACGGTTGCTTTACCAGCCCAGAGAGACCTGAAACACATTTGTGCTCTACAACAGAGAATACTTTGTGATGGAGTATTTACAAACTATAGAACAAAACCAAGTTGCTATAGGTCAAAAATGTTGCTTTATGGGGACAATTACCACTTTTCAGTGTAAAATATCATTTAATACAGAGTTAAAGCAAACACCCTGAACAGCTTAAGATCAAGTAGTTTCAGGTTTTAACCTTCCCTCTAAACTCATGCAGTGTAATGAAGATGAGTGGGCTGGTAGAGATAGGTGCAGTCTAGTGATCCCAGTACAGGACACTACTCTGATACTGACTTCCTCTGCAGCCAGGCACTGATGACAACCTTTGCCTCTATTTCCCCATCTGTGAAAAGGAAAGGATTTAATATGGGGATATACCTATCTCATAGAACTGGAAGGGACCTTGAAAGGTCATTGAGTCCAGTCCCCTGCCTTCACAGCAGGACCAAGTACTGCCCCTTATATTTGCCCCAGATGCCTACATGGCCCCCTCAAGGATTGAGCTCACAACCCTGGGTTTAGCAGGCCAATACTCAAACCACTGAGCTATCCCTCCCCGCCCCAAGTAATTCACAAGAGGGTTGTAAAGGATTAGTTAATACTCACTGAGTTTTGAAAAGGGGAAGTACTTCATAAGGGGCTTGCGTACACTAGAAAGTTTTGCCACTTTACCTATACCAGTATAGTTAAAGCAGTACAACAGTACTAGTATGGACAGAGTTATACCAGTGTAAAAGTGTTTATATCAGTATAGCTTATTTTGGTTCAGAAGGGGAATAAGCTACACTAATATATGGCACACCACATGTAGACACTCTTATTCTGGAATAAGAGTGTCCACATGGGGAGTCATTCCAGTAAAGCTATATCAGCTTAACTATACTGGTATAACGGTCAAAAAAATCACCCTCCCAACCAACATAATTATAGTGGTACTTTTCTAGTCTAGAAAGCCCCAAGCATTTGACAGCTTCATTCACACACGGACACTTGTTTAGTCATATTATTTTTTAAATGAAGTTAATATGACATTGTACAATTTCTTGGAGTAACAGATCTACTTGAATTGCAGAAAAACTTACATTTGTTATGAAAACAGTTTCCCAGACAGAAATTGTACAATCCTCAGGTATCCATAAAACATTTCCCTTCAAAAAGAACTGAAAAGGTTTTGCTCAAAATTAAGAACACACTTTTGTAAATTCCAAAGGCAAGTAGGGAGAATCAAGCTTTTTAAGATGACCGAGCCCAATCCTGCACCCAATTCCTTCTGGGTGAACCCACATGTCTACAAAAGAGCCTCACTTAAGTCAATAACTCCACAGGCGTGTAATGGTCTCCTGCACCTGCCCAATAGCTAGACTGAACCCAGAATGATTAGCATGTTATCTTAACAACATTCGAAATAATCATTGTCTCACAAGGGGTAAAATATACTCCAGTGCAAAATGCCAGCACACAGCCTATATAACAATTAAACCCTTGCACTTGCTCCTCGCTGCCCAGAGGTGAATTTTACCCTATGGGCCCAGTCCTGCTCTCACTGAAGTAAACAGAAATCTTGCCATTGACTTCAGTGGGAGCAAGAATTGGCCCCAAAAATCCTGGGATATCTGAGCTGCAGACTTCCTTTCTCCAGGCCAGACTAACCGTCATCGATTGCAACCACCACAACAAAAAGAGGCCCATTCCAAACCCGCACTCGCTCCCTCAGATCTCTCTCAAAAATGCTGCTTTGGAGATGAACATTGCTCATGTTAGTCTGAGCCAAGACGCAATTTCTTTTAAAGTTTCCACAAAGCTGAACACACTATTTGAAGTTTTTGGTGTTGTTTTTTTAAAATACCCTTTGAAGGAAAAAAATTAAGACTTTGGGGCTTTCAAGTTTTCCACAGATTTAATCTGCAATAAGGGCAATAGAATTTGATATTTTTGAAGAGATTTGGTGCACAAATAGAAGTTAGATGAGATCAATGACAGAACAGAAGAACACTGGCCAGGGTGAGGGAGAAAGTAGGTTTGGACATCTGGAGGGTAAGTGGCAGAGATGCTTAGCAAAAGCATTCACAGCTGCCACCACCCAGTTTCCAATACACCTTGATCACACCGAATGCTAAGGTACATTGACTCCGGAGTAACGGTGAGTCCCCCACCCCACATCCACCACATCTTGGGCTGCCCGGCCTGCTCAAGCTTGAGACCAATATCTACTCCCATAACACAATCTCCCAGACCCTGTTGAAGCAGGCAGCCCTGCAGCAAATGCACTTCCTTCCCCATCTCCCTACAAAAATAAACAAACTGTGAATGCAGTCAGGAGTAACATTAATTTACACACTCATTTTCAGCTGCCGTTCCTTCTCGTCAAAGCAAGCACCAGCTACCCAGCCAGTGTGGTTATCAAGGGCAACCCAGGGGGGCTGACACTAAACCAGCCCAAGGGGAGAAAGAATCTAGATCGCCCTTCCCACCATGGAGAACTGTACATTGGAAGCAGCCCTTAAAGCTCTGCACCAACAGCAGCTCATTCCCTAGAAACCCCCGAGGTAGAGAGAGGGCAGGCATTTACTAGATCGTTCTTAAACATCGATTCACTGCTCCAGATCCCAGTGGAAGGGGCAGGGGCAAGAAGTGGGCCCGGGGTAGGCAAGACAGGGGGATGGGGATCAGAAGTGATGAGGGGAGTAGGGGACAGGCAGGAGATGGGAACCCAGAGGGAAGGGGAATGCTGGTGAGGAGCACAAGGAGGGTGGTGGGGATGGAACACGGAATGGGGATGTGGGTGAGGGATCAGGGGAAGGGAGGTGGAGCATGAAAAGAAATAGGTGGGGTGAGGGCACAAGGATCCGGGATAAGGGTTCAGAGAGATCAGGAATGGGGAAATGTTGTGAGGGGCTCGAGACCCTGGGGACAGGACATGGTTAGGGGATGGGTGAGGGGCTCAGAGCAGGATATGGCTAGGGGATGGGTGAGGTGCTCAGGGATCGGGGACATGGGGGCAGGGATCGGGGAACGAGGGGCAGGGCGGGGAATGGGTGAGGGGCTCAGGGATCAGAGCCCTGGGGGCAGGATATGGCATGGGCATGGGTGAGGGGCTCAGGGATCGGGACCCTGGGAGCAGGATATGGCTTGGGGATGGGTGAGGGGGGCTCAGCGATCGGGACCAGGATATGGCGAGGGGATGGGTGAGGGGGGCTCAGGGATCGGGGCCAGGATATGGCGAGGGGATGGGTGAGGGGGGCTCAGCGATCGGGGCCAGGAAATGGCGAGGGGATGGGTGAGGGGCGCAGGGATCGGGGCCCGGGGGCAGGGATAGGAGCGAGGGGGGCAGGGGTGGCAGAGGGGACGGGGTGATGGGGACAGGGCGGCGGGACACGACCGCGAGGCGGGAGAGGGGGCCGGGGCGGCGGGAGCCGGAGGGGGTCGGGGGACGCTGGCAGGGAGGAGGGCGGCCCCGGCCCCCGCCCTGCGCGGGAAGGCGGCTCTTACACTGGAAGGCTCCCGGGATCCCCACCATGGCCGGACCCTTCTTTGTTCCGGCTGCGAAGCGGGCGGCGCCGGACCCGGGGACGGGACAGGACACTGGCGGCTACTACAGGCAGCCAGCGCCGCGCTCCACAGGCCCCGCGCAGGCCCCGCCCCTCCGAACCGGCCCCGCCCCTGGAGCCCCGAGCCCCGCCCCCCGATCGGCGCGCTTACGTCAGCGCGCACGGAGCGAGACTCGTTTCCCCTCTTCGCGAGCCCTGATTGGGCCGCGTGGGGGAGCCGTTTGGCGGTGGAGGGGGCTGAGGATTCGTTCGGGGTGGGAGGGGCTGGGAGGATCTGGGGATGCTCAGGGGGCAGGGGTATGCTGGAGGGCTCGGGGGCGGGAGGGGCTGGGAGGATCTGGGGATGCTCAGGGGGCAGGGGGATGCTGGAGGGCTCGGGGGCGGGAGGGGCTGGGAGGCTCTGGGGATGCTCAGGGGGCGGGAGGGATGCAGGGGGCAGGGGGATGCTGGAGGGCTCGGGGGCGGGAGGGGCTGGGATTTGTATGGGCAGCGCGATGTGGCATCCTTTGGACACCACGGTGGGGTGAGCTCTGTGTGGGGTGGTTGCTGGGATCCAGTCGCTGCAAGGTCTGCCAGTGCAGGGCCTGCCCCAGTCAGCACGAGCCCACGGCAGTGGTTCCCCTTTTTCTGTGTGTGCCAAGTCAAGGCAGATTCTTTCCAGACTCACAACACTTAGCGTTCCTCAACCCCTAGAGCTTCTTTGCCCCGAATTTCCACTTCCTGTCCCAAAACACAGAGGAGCTAGAGCTGTTTTTAAAAAACAGGCTTTTTTTATGAATGGAAAAGAAATTCCCTCTTTGCTCCCTTTCCTCACTCACACTTTCCTTGGGTTTTTACATAGCTCATTCCAACGCCAGTCTATTTTAAAAATTCACCCCTGTACAGAAACCAGGCCTGGACAAGTTTGTCTCGGAAGGTGAAGGTATTAGAAAGCTATGAATAAGGAAAAACAGGGACTTAGAATGGAAAGACTTGGCAGCCTTAGCTCTGAGTACTGCTCAGGCTCCAGCTATCATAACAGGTATTAACCCTTCAGAAATAATTTTAAATCGTGCATAGAGCTAATCTTTGTAAAATCATGTTGTTACTAATGTTTACCTCCTTTATCCGCCTGCTATGCATTGTCATAAACCAAGACCAAGGTCTTTAGGGCAGGAACCGTCATTTTACTACCTGGTTTTACAGCGTCTACAACCATGAAGCCCCAATCCCCTGGGCTATTGCATTACAAACAATAATAATCAATGCAACGGTAAGCATCTGCTGTTAACATTTAAAAAGGAAAATGCAACAGTTAAGATTCCATTTATTACATTAAAATGTGATTCTCCTTTGCAACATGACATGGTTCCGTGTTTTGTTATTGTATCAGTGATTCCAAATGAAATGTGCTCATTTTACAAATAAAAAAAAAATCTATCTGCCAGCAGCATGGATGCATCCTAAAAGTCAAGTTGGGCTCTTTATTTCTCATGCATTCTAACAGGTAGTCTGTAGATGAAATTCTGTCCCCAATTATAACTGCATAATACTATTATCTTCAATTTACCTTCAGTTACACCTGTTCTGCTCTTATGCACATGTACAATTCCATTGCAGGCTGGGCGACCGAATTTGGTATTGTGACTCGAATGGAGTTAATAATTCCATTCAGACTACACAAGTGGGAATCGAATCATTCACTTTTTTACCTGTTTTAGCTCTGTAGTGTTAACAGTAGCAAAAAGTGGGGGGGGGAAGAATAGCACTGTGATTACACAAATAGTAGATCTGTTGTGTAAATCATGTTTTATTTGATCACTTTTCAAAGCAAAATGGCACATCACTGTATTATTCATTATTTGTATTACCATAACACCTAAGACCAGCACCCCATTGTACATATTTAAGCTTGGCATTTTTATTTTTTGGTAATAATTTGGACAGATAATATTGATGTTTATTTTTAAACATGCTTCTAAATTTTTATCTATTTAAGTCTTCAGAGTTGCAGGAAATTATGGGTGGGGGTGACAATTATCTAATCACAACAGACATTGAGATTCAAAAGTTAAAGCTTTATAAAGTGTTAAAACACAAATTGTCAAAATATACGAAGTAAATATCCTTACATCAACAAATCAGATCTGTTTTACTATTCATTCACTAGTCCATTTGTAACAAGCTTAATTCAAAAATGGAAATCACTGAATTTTGACTCTAATAAGTTCTCAAGCAGCATTTTTCTTACTTTATATTTTCTACTTTTTCTTACTTTCTTACTGCATATATGTAAATTTTGATTTATATCAATGGAACTATTTTTGTGAGTTTTTTGTGCACAGTGAAATTGATGTTTACTGACATTTACTGATAAAAGTCTAATCCTTCTAAGCCTATACATATTTAATACTTTCTATTCCACTTTGTTTTATTAAATCTATAAATGAATATACTATAAAATGTGCAGGTTGTGAAACATGGACAAGTTCTCTATTACTAATGCTAGGTCACCATGTAGTAAAGGCCTCAGATTAGATTTTGACCTCCAGCCATATTTCCTTTTCCTCTGTAACCACTGATTACTTCAAGACAAGCAGCCTTTGCTTTAGCTGCCTTTAGAACCTCATGGATCTTTTGACCCCTTGTATGAATCTTCACAAAGAGGCTAGAATTCTGCTTTTCAGACTCCCGTTCCAATTCTTCTTTAATGTTCAGAGTAGTTTCTTAGTAGTCTCATTCTTTTTAAAGTGATTTTTTCTTTCATTTTCCATTAGCTTTGGTAAACATCTATTCTGCCTCTTTAGATGCAATTGATTCATGTTCTTTCTTCCCATTTACTTTGTTCTTCCTTTAGATTAGATTTATGCTGGCAAGATTTGTTATTTCCGCCAGCCATCAAGTCTAAGCCTTTGTGATAGCAGCTTCTGTGTAATTGGCAATACTTCTGGTATTTTCTTGCCTATTCCTTTTCACACTTCCTTAACGTTTTCCCCGTGGCCCTTTTGTGTGCATTTTGATATTTACATTTTTGTTGTTGCACTATCCTCTGCTTCTCACCATTCCTGTATGCCTGCACTCATCTCCTCACCTCCTGCATCCTCAAGAGAGTTGCTTCCATCATTAATGTTACAGCTCCCAGAAATGGATTAAATGCTTTACATAACATAGACTCTGTTTTGAAGACTTTCCTGTCTCATTTTAGACATGGCACAGTGCATGGGATAGGAGTAGCAAACAGGGAGGGAATGGGGTAAGGGAGAAGTGAGGGTTACTAATAATTACTTAGTAGGTATGTGCATAGCTTCGTGGTTCATTTGAGTTCTATATGTAATAGTTGTTTCTGCCTCACTTTTTGTAGGCCTCGTAGAAGAAGTAGGACTCAAGAGATTTGACTGAAGTGAGTGTAGTGGCTTGTTGGACCAGAGTTAGGAAGTCATTCCATCCACAGCACGGGAAAAGGCACAGACAGTTGTAGACGTGGATAACCAAGGCATTGAGACTAGCATTGTTAATACTAAAATAAGAGAGTATATAGTTAATAGTAAAATAAAACTGGGAGAGTTTTATGTGACTAATGAGAACATCCACAGTTACGGTAGACAGGATAAACATTTAGAAAGGATGTAAACTCACATGAAAACCAACCAGGGGGGTAGGAGGGTAGAAAAATGTTGATGGGTATCATATTCCATAGTAACAGGGGTTTTGTACCATCCTTTAAGCATCTGGTACTTCCTAATGTTGGATACAGGATGCCAGATGACATAAAAATTGGGGGAGTGGTAAATAACAAACAGGACAGGTCACTGATTCAAGGGGATCTGGATCACTTGGTAAGCTGAGTGCAAGCAAAGTAAAGCATTTTAATCCGGCTATATGTATACCTCTAGGAACAAAGCATGGAGGCCATGCTTACAGGACGGGGACTCTATCCTGGGAAGCAAGAGGGTACAACTGAAAAAGATGGGGGGTCATGGTGAATAATCAGCTGTGCTATGTTGTGGCCAAAGGGGCTAATGCAATCCTTACCTGCATAGAAGGGAATCTTGAGGAGGAGCAGAGAGGTTAATTTACCTCTGTATTTGGCACTGATGTGACCTGTGCTGGAATAGTGTGACCAGTTCTGATGTCCATAATTGATAAATTGGAGAGAGGGTTCAGAGAAGAGCCACAAGACTGATTAAAGCAGGAGTAGTCAGTTATTTTTTGTCAAGGTCCAAATTTCTTGGTCAAGGTCTAGTCAAGGTCCAGACTCCAGAGAAAATAAATCCAAACATAATAATCATCATGATAATAAGTAAATAAAAAGATTTTGGGGTCTGTTCAAAAGCATCTGGTGGCAGGGATTTCCCTATACCCCCGCTGAATTTCCCCAACACGCGCCCCCCCCCCGCCCCAGTTTTATGAACTAGTTACATGCAGTGTTGCCAATTTAGTGATTGTTTGGAAATTTGAATTGAACTTGAAACATTAATACACACTTTAAAAGCATATGCGGTATATGCGTATATCTAAAAAAGTATAATAGATTTGAAAAGTATGAACATAGACTAGCTTCCTTATACAGCTGTTGTTTTTTATGACCATGTGAGTACATTCATTTTGGTGATGTTGGCCAACCTAATAATTTCAAATTATGATTTGTAAGCAAAGTCTAAATGAGCTCTCCCTGACAGCTAATGATGAGCTAGGGGGTTGGGGTGGGGAAAGCTTCAGGACCAGATTGTATTTACATTCACACCTAATCTACCTAGGTATCCAGCAAACAGAGCTGTGTTGCCCAAGTGATAGATTTTGGCTGGGGTTCGGTTACAAATCACTTGAATGCGGAGGGGGGGTAATGAAATTTTGTTATTCTTATTGTATGAGTAAAGAGCAGTAGAACTGTACTTAGCCTGTGCTGATTGAGGGCATCAAGAGAGAGGGTGGGGACAGGTGTTTTGCTTGATGGTCTGCCTGAGTCACAAGTACTATTTGATCTGCCCCTCTCCACTCTTTAAAGACAAAGCTGAATAGGCTCCATAAATAGTCTTTTGTTTTGTTAAGTGACCACTACAGTTGAAATCACTGATAATCAGGTCTAAGTGCTTAGACCTGCTGTGGGGACAGTGTTTCTGTGGAAGAGACAGCCCAGTCTGCACTAGCAGCGAGGTTCCCCCACTAAGAGCTCAGCTGAAATCACTGAGAGCTGGGTGGAACCTCAAGAGACCAACTCGCAGAGGTCACAGTGGCAGGTGGCAGCAGAAGGTGATGGCGCAGGGCCTTTGACAACGGATTGATGGAGTGAACGGTGGCTCAACAAACAACAGTGGCCAGAGCGAACACTGAGCAGCTGGAGGAACGAGCAAGATGCCTTCTTTCCCCCCACCTTGGAGGTGAACTCATGTGAAAGCACCTCTGAACTCTGAGTCTCCACTGACCAAGGACAACACTGGTGAGTGTTAATGAGTCTGTTAAGAATGCTGGAGACACAACACAGTTCATGTGAACACACATGGCTGTGGCATCATACTTTCTATTTAAGCAAGAGATACCACACACTACAAACTGGAGGCCAATGTTAAGTGCATTGTCACTTGTTTATCCTGAAGTTGAACACTGGTTCCGAACAAGACCAGCAAATGTTCACTATCTTTCTGCAAGAAACTCAGCTGACTGGCTAGAAGCATGTGGTGCAACAGTGAAAGACTCAACAGTTGAAAAAGTGAAGAACTCTCTCACCACATTCAAAAAATTTGCATACATGGCTGATGAATGCACCGATGCAAATGGACATCAAGTATTAAGTCACTGTGTACGTTATCTTGGTGTCAGTGGTAGGCCAGTAGATTCATTTCTAACTGTTCAAGTTACAGAAGGCACATCAGCTTCATCTGTGACAACCCACATCTTAGAAGAGTTAAATACTTGTCAATTGGACCCCAAACAGATGGCTGCTTGTGCATTTGATGGAGCTGAAAACTTCTCTGGAAGACATGGTGGAGTACAAGCTTTCCTCAGAGAAAAGTGTAACCCTAATCTCTCCTATACACACTGCAGAGGTCATCTACTCCAACTAGCACTAGTACGAGCTGCAGAATCTTCAAAAGACATTTAAAAAGCTACAAATTTAATGTCTTCATTATATTCTTTTTTCAGCAAGAGTCCAAAAAGACTGAATATCTTGGAAAATATAGAAGATACACTGGGACTGAAGTTCAAATTAGTCCAACCTGGGAAAACCCTCTGGCTTTCTCATGAGCGATCCTTAGCTGTTGTCTTAAAATTACTCCAGCCGTTATTACTGGCTTTGGAAAGTATCTACCAAAATGGGATGGATCTAAGTGGTGAGGCTGGTGGATTACTTTTGCTACTATGTTCAGAGAAGACTATTGCCATTCTCTGTCTTGTAAGTCTACTGTTGAAACCACTTGGGTCATTAAACAATGCCATCCAGGCATCTGCTACAACAATAGTAGATCTTTGTCCAGCAATAGAAGCTACATTTGGATCAATCAGAGAGCTATCCACTGAAAAAGTACAGGAAGAAGCAAAGACTTCGGTCCAGAAGTTGACTAATGAAGGCATTTGTATTGAATCCTTAAGTGAAGAGGACACGAAGTGTTTGTTAAGACAACTGAAAAAGTACACAGGCTTGATTCTTAAAAATCTTCAACTGTGACTTCTAGATTCTACTCAATCTCTACGTAGCTTTTACAGATCCCTGTCCTTTAAAACACCAACAGTTGAGTGGAATGAGGCAGTATCAGCAATGGAGCTGCCATGTGCTCAGGACAGAATAGAGAATTTGAACACAGAGTGGAATATCATATGATGAATGAATGAAGATTTGACTACAACTTCTTTTTTATCATCACTCGTGGCTCGACCCGATCTTTGTGTTTTGTTTCCTGGGATGAAAGAAGTAGGAATTCATCTCTTGCTACTCCCAGTCACAATGTTATACCAATAAATTAAAAACCAGCAGGATCTTATTAAAGGGAAAAAGGCAAAATACCACATTTATTGTGAATACAGAAAGAATCATAGTAAGCAGTTAGTTACAGCTATAACATTCCATTCAATCTCATATTTATTCACACATTCATTCTCACACACACACACACACACACACACAGGTTCTGCAAGGTTGTTATCATAGTTACCAGCCTTAGAGTTGCTCATGTCAAGCCACTGGCCAGGTGGCCTGGACATGAGGAGGGAGCAGGGCCTTGTCAGATGCTCATCTGATGCTCCTGGAAGTTGGTTTGCAGAATCAGACCCCAAAGTTCTCACTTTTTAGAGTCTCTTTTTATAGGAATTTCTTCCTAGGCCAGTCTGTGGGAATTGCTTCATCATGCTGTTGCTGAATCAATCAGCAGATGGCACAGTCCTGACGGCTCCGTGCTGCTAGATGTTATCGTGTTCTTTGGTTCTCCCATTCTTGAGGCTGTTGGGTGGATTCCAGTCTGCCCTCTGGGGGTCCTCTGGTTATTTCCACTTGACGCCTTCTTCAGCCGATGGACACTGGATTCTTAGGCTGGCACCTCCCTGATCATTCAGTTATTATCCACACCAAGCATCCATCCACATACATCCTCTATCTCTATTTTAATCACAATTGTTAATACAACAAAAGGGCGGGGAGTCTCTGGGTGCTGTTTCTGTTGTTAGAGTACTGCTTTGAGTCTCTCTCTCTGTGAATTGCTCTGAGAACAGACTCTGTCTTAGAATGTACTAACACAATTAGCAGCTTGCAAGTTTCACACAGAGAGGGAGAGAAACAGTACCAAAAACCAAGAGACCTCTTAATTAGTAATACCCTGGAATTTAAACTATGGGGAATCAAACTCATTTGTGATTTTAATACAGAACTTCTTTAATATGATCCAACAACAACAGCTACAGTTGAGCGTTCTTTTTCATCATTGAATAGAATTTTGTGTTCCGAAAGAAGTCGCTTTCTGCCTGATCATGTGAGTGAACTAATGAGCATATCAACTGAAGGAATGGAAGTACCGGACACACGAGAAGCCACCAACGATGAACGCACTGCATTCAAGAAGTTCATTAACAGAGTTGTGCAAAATTATAACAAACCAAGAAGGATGTAGATGTTGTGCTTCATAGAAGGCTTGAGTAGCCAACTTTAATTTGTGTGATGATTTTAAAACACGAATTAAATCTAATAAAATGGTCATGAAACATTTTTCAGTTTTTACTGTGGTGCCATACAGCCCCCCCTTCACCCTCATGGTCTCACCCCTGATCGGCCGTTCCCACCCACCCCCGTAAATTCGAAAAAAAAAACCCATTTCAATTCCTGGGGAAAACACTGTCTGGTGGTCCGGATTCGGCCCATGGTCTGCCTATTAACTACCCCTGGATTAAAGAGTTGGAAATGGTCCTTATAGCGATAGACTCAAGGATATCGATCCATTTAGCTCACCAAAGAGAAAGTTAAGGAGTGATTTGATTACAGTCTATAAGTACCTACATGAGGAACAAATATTTGATAATGGGCTCTTCAATCTAGCAGAGAAAGGTATCTCACAGTCCGATGGCTGCAAGCTGAAGCTAGACAAATTCTAACTGGAAATAAGGTGTACATTTTTAACAGTGAGAGTAATTAATCATTGGAACAACTTACTGAGAGTTGTGGTGGATCACTGACTATTTTAAAAATCAAGATTAGATTTTTTTCCATAAAAGATCTTCTCTGAGAATTATTTCGTGGAGGGTCTCTGGCCTGTGTTATTCAGGAGATCAGACTACATGCTCACAATGGTCCTTTCTGGCCTCAGAACCTATGACTATAGATGGACCTTTGATCTAATCTGGGAAGGCATTCCCTGTGTTTCTGTGGTAAGGGGCTGAGTTCTGCAGGGCCTTAAAAATAAGGAGAAATGCAAATGGCCTGGTTGAGAAATGGGGACCAATGGGGGCTCTGTAATCAGGTGGATCTGGGCATGAAGCAGTTACACCCTCTTGGCCCTCAAACAACTGCTCAACCAGCATGTGGACCCTCCGTTTGCTCCACCGTGGCCCGAGCTCCTCTAGTATATTATTCTGCTCCTATAACAAGGCAGATCTCTACTTTGAGTCCTGACTGGCATGGGCAACCATCAGTTGCATGTACTTGAAATCAGTTGGCTGTTCTTGAGTGCATTTCAATACTGATATAACCTTGAGCTTCTTTGTTCAACACCAGAACTAACTAGCTGCTGTCTTAGGGCTTGTCTACATGGGCAATTTAATACACAGCTTTTTTATGCATGTCAGGTAATGTGCAATGCACAAGCTGCACTAATAGTGCACACGGGATGCCTGTGCCCTCTTTCAGTGTACACATGGCAGTGGCTTGTTGCGTACTAAGCATTTGTCATTCTTGGAGGATATTCCATTGTCTGTTGCTTTGCTGCTGAGAAATGTGCATGCAGGGGTTTTTCTCACTGTGCATTGTGGGATGCATAGCAGAAGCCAGGTGAGTCCAAATTTTAAAAAAATGCCATGTTGCTTTCGCCTTGGCCGCATGCTTCCTTTCTGGGCAGGGCAGCACCATTTCTGTCAGCCAGCATAGACCCAACAGTGCTCTTCACCGCTATGCTGGCACCCGCAACGACACAGAGGCTGCTTGGGCTGTATTTCAGCACTCAGAACCAGATGAATTCAGATTTGGACTCCACCCGCTGCACCACCGAGCAGATGATGTAGCAGCAGCTCCTCCAGCAGCAGAAAGAGCTTGAGTGGCAGAGGAAGTGGGATGAGGACAAGGAAGAGAAGGAGGACGCTGAGCAACTGATAGTACAGGAGTAGCTCCTGGAGGAGCTTCATGCTGTGCAGCACCATTTCTGGGCTCAGGAATCCAGCCTGGAGTCGGGGGAAGGAATCGTTCTGCAGACTTGGGATGACCAGCAATGGTGAGGGAATTTCAGCATGCTGAAGACAGCCTTTCTTGAGGTCTGTGCTAACCTAACCCTGGAGCTGCAGCGTACAAACGTAGTGCCCCACACCCATTGAGAAGTGGGTCATCATTGCCATCTGGATGTTGGTCACTCTGAATGCTACCGGTCCATAGTCAACCAGTTTGGTGGAGGAGGAGATTGGCTGTTGGGGCCCTTGTCCTGCAGGTGTGTGGTGCCCCAGTAAAGGCATTGTTGCACCATGTTATAAAACTTGGTAAAGCCCAGGAGATCACTGATGGCTTTGCACACATGGGGTTCCTAGACTCTTCTGGGGCAACTGATGGGAACCCTTGTGCCTATTATTTGTTCCCCCAGCAGGGCTCAGAATTTATAGACAGAAAGGGGTATTTCTCCAAGGGGCTTCCAGGGCTGCTTGGCCACTGTGGCAGGTTTACAGGCATAAATGGTGAGTGGCCTGGAAGGTCCACGATGCTAGGATCTCTCAGAACTCATCTCTGTTACCTTAATGGAGAAAGGACTGTTTTGCCCCAGGATCACTATGTACATTAATGGTGGGACACTGCTCCAGTAATCCTGGGAGACCCGGCTTATCCTCTGCTTCCCCGGTTAATGAAGCTGTTCACAGACCGATGGGACAGAAGGAAGAAACTGTTTAACTATCGCCTCAGAAGCTGCAGAATGACAGCGGAGTCGAAAGGCAGGTGGCGCTGTTTGCGGAATAGGTTGGAAACAGCAGGAAAAAAAGGTGCCAAAGATTATAGCAGCATGTTGTATTTTGCATAATATTTGTGAGTGACTGAGAAGTCCTTAACTGTGGGTGGGAGGCTGAGAAGCAGAGACTTACTCCGTGGTTTCAGCATCCAGCAATGTGTCCCACAGAAAATGGAAACAGCCAGGGCAATATTGCCAGGGATGTCTACTGTTCTTGTTTTGACTCTCAGGCCTGAAATTGTGCAGCTGTACATCCAGCTGTTAACCCGGGGGAGGGAGTGGGGGAGGACTGTGATCAGTTCGGAGCTGTTTAGGGGTAGTGAACATGTAACATTGTGGAATCTTTATTTTACCTTGTGTCTTTGCCTAACCCTATGAATTATTTCAGACGTAACAATTTTCTGTGTAAAATGCATTGTCGACTCCTTATGTTTTCAAGGTTATTATTATTATTAATAAACAGCAATGTATTATGTAACAAACAAATAAACCTGTACCTGAAACGATAATGAAACAACAGGTTTTTATTATTAAACAACAGTCTTAGCTAGCAACTACAAAGAAACCTTTAATGAAACAGGGCAGAACACAGGAGGAGGGGGTTAATGTCACCAGCAAGTATGCTTGCCTCTGCCTCTTCTTGTTCATAAACCATTCTGGTGTTGGGTGGTGAGGCTCAAAGTTCCCCGGGGGGCTAGAAGGCTCAAAAGAGCCAGGCTTCCAAGCACAGCTGTTCTCAGTTCCTTGAGCTAGGGTCTGGGAAGGAAGTGGCCCCTGGGAGTAGTGCTGCAGAGTACAGTGTGGAGGAGCTGCTGCTGTTTCCAGTACCTGGTATTGTCCAGGGGCTGCATAACATGGCTGGGTGTTGGTTTGCACTGCATTGCCTGCTGCCCTAATAGTACCGTGCGCCACAGCAGGGCCTTGTGGCTGTGTATTGCCTCCAGGAGCCGCCTCTTCATCTCCCAGTCTTTTTCGTTACTGTCTTTATGCCACGGCAATGCTGTCCTTGGCCACTCTCTCCGGAGACCTCCCTGTTGGTTTCCCTCTGCATACTCCAGTACTGCCTCCACCTCTCTGCTGCTTTCTGGGGTTTATGGGACTCAGCACTGAGGGCCATGAACATGTCAACACGCGTCAGGTTGGCCAGTCGCTCGGCTGTTGCTAGAGGCCTTGTCCTAGAGCGTCCGGCTGGAGCAGGGGCTGTGGCTGTGCGAGCGCAAAACCCCCACAAGTGATTATTGTTCATATTTCAGAGAGGCTCTGACAGCCACTTCAATACACATTTCTGCCTGTCCCTGGGAAGAATCCCAGTCTCGGGGAACCTCCGAGATGGTAAGCGGTGTGTGTGCGAGGAGGGCTGCGTTGGGATTTTATCTGTTGTATGTGCCATTTGGCTTGGCCATTCGGCCGTGAAAGCAAAGGTGGTGGTGGTGAGGTAGGAGGTTTCAGGTCTGGCTTTGCAGTTTTGCTGTGCCTTGGAGGTTCTTCTATGATGTCAGGGGGTTAGTGGGTGGTATCTGGGGGACAGATGGGTAATAACCCTCTCTACATGCCTTTAGACTGTCCTGCCCTTTTATGATGTTACACTGAGGCAGGTGACTGGGAGGCAAAAAATGGCCTTATTCATAAAAGGCAAAGGGCAGAGCAGCAAGGTTCTCTGTGAATTATTCACCAAGACAGTCCCCCTAGAAATGCTGCAGGAGTGGAAGGGAGTTTTGAATGACTGTGCAGCTATTCTGCATAATGTCCAGACAAATATAGAGTAATTTTTCAGGCTTAGTTTCTACTTTATCACCCCTGCAGACATGATGAAAATGAAGAGAAGAACAGATAGGGTTCTGCAAAGACTGAAGCATAAAGCTGCAGGGAAGAAGGCTGTAGTCTCGCTCCCTGAGGGAAGGGAAGAACCACCCACTCCGCAAAAGAGTTTACCTTGCAGGCCTAAGAGAGAGGGGTCTGACTAGGAAGGCTGGCGAATGAAAAGTTTGGGGAAGCATGGTAGGAAGTAGTCCAGGGGCAAGAGCAGTAAGGTAGATATAACCACAGACCTTAACTGCTTGCTGTAGGGCTTTGGACGGAACCCAAAGCAGAAGGCGGGCCTGGGTTCCCCTACCCTCCACTGCATAGTGGAATTGCTGGGGCAGTGAACGAGACGACTGCCTGAGTCACTGCAGGAGTGACATAGTCAAGGCAATGGACATGAGGACGGCCTGGTGCTGCTGGTACAGAGGGACTTCGAAAGAGTCCCCCAGAAGGGCAAATCACAGGGTTACCTGGCCGAAGGGTCAAGTCATGAAACAGTTGCACTGTGACTCCATGAGCGGGAGGAGAACTGCACTTTGGAAGACTGGAAAGGGAGTGCTGAACTGGGCAGAGTGAAGCCCGAGGATTGCCAGAAGGAGGCGCCAACTCAGTGATGAGTAGAGCACACTGTGACAGCCTGACTTAACAAAATAAACTAACTTCCATATGCCACAGCTCATCCTGGGATAGTTCTCTGGGATAAAATTCAGAAAAGGACTTTAAATGTTAGGGTGTCTTGAAAAAAATGTATCTGGAATTCATTTTAATCTTGTTCGGCTCATACAGTCTCCAGAATGGCTTGGGCTAGAAACTCCCTTTTTGCTTTGAGTTGTTGGCCTTTCTGAAGAGAGGTGTCATTTTGTAGCTTTGAGGAACTTGTAGGGGAGTTACTCGGGTATAATATAAAAAGAGCTTTATAATATAATAGACCCCAATACTGCAAGGAGCTCAGAAAAGTCTTCCATAAGCAGATGCTATTTTTAATACCAGTGGGGGACTGACGGATTGAACAAGGAGCACAAGGGGTGGAGGAGTTTGGGAGAGATGGACTCCCCGGCCCATCTGTTGTAGAATCCCATGCTTTGCTTTGCTGTGGTTGGATCTGCAGGAGCTCGCATACAGCTGGATGTGTTTGGCAGACAGGTTTCAGTTTGTGTTTGCTGCCTACACCAGCTGCAGCCAGATGCCTGCAGAAAAGGAGGCACATTAGACATCCCACCACCATCACCCTTCAAATACAAAAGGCTGATTGTCCAGTGTCTAAGTTAGATGGCCAGCTCACCTGTAGGAAAGGCAGACAGTGTCCTCTCTGGAGCAGTGCTGCTCAGATCATTGAAAACATGGTCTGATTGCAACATGCATGCTGTTGAACAGCGCAGGAGAAAAAAATGGGCTCTTCACCAGATGTGACTGCAGCTAATGGCTCAGTTCCTGTTAAAGGAAAGTTTCTGGACAGCCCTTACCTCAGTGGTTCTCAAACTTTTGTACTGGTGACCCCTTTCACACAGCAAGCCTCTGAGTGCAACCCCCCCCCCCTTTATAAATTAAAACTACACACATGTAGTTAGACTTTTTTTAAATATTTAACACTATTATAAAAGCAGGGGGCAAAGCAAGGTTTGGGTGGGGGGAAGCTGAGAGCTTATGACCTCCCATGTTATAACCTCATGACCTCTTGAAGGGTCACGCTTCCCAGTTTGAGAACCCCTACCTTACCTTAAAGAATTTGCAATAAATCTCACTTTTTCGTATAATTGGCCATTTCTTAGACAGAGATCCTCTCATGGACTCACCTGTCCTCCCAATTCTGGTTCCATACCTTCCCTACACAACAGCAGAGTTTCTTCACATGAAGAAGTCCTGTCACTTGGGACAGTTTTAAAGGAAGACAGTAAAAATTAACTCCCTTTGAACGTAGTCCATGTGGCAGTCTAGTCTTATCTCAGTGATTGTTTCCTCTTCCTGAATGCTGGGTTTAACATTTATTTTCAGGACCAAACCTCCCTTTGTAGCCTGTATCCCTCTCTCCTCTCCTCCCCCCAAAACCCTCTCAGTGCTTTTGTCTCTCTCCAGGTTACTTTGCAATTTAGTTCTGTCTTCCTGAGTGTCTTCTACCACTTCAATTTCAGTGTCATCTGCAGACTTGATTGTGGTTGAGTTTACACTAATGGGACCAGAGAGATGTGGTCCAGAGTGCTGACAAGGACTTGGGTTTTGTGTTTAGCTGGTCGCAAAAGACTCTGAAAACCCTGAAAGAGTCACGGACTTGACTCCAGCTTCCAGGGAGCATCCCTGCTTGAACACTGACAGATGCTGCACCAGTGTTACGGAAGCAGCTCTACTGACCATCTGGAAATGCTCCACAGACCCGTTAGAAAACTACCGAAGCTGAGGCAGGCTGAGTTTCCCCAAAGAGTGCTGTCTGGCCTTGGAGTCCTCCATATGCCACAGCACTCAAATGGTGCAGCAACAGCTGTGCTGGCAATTTCTGCTGCTGCTGCTCCTCACAGGGTCAATGGTATTTCATTCTTCTCTGTGCAGCCTGACCTTGCAGCATGGCGCCTGTTTTAGAAGGCATGCCTGCTCTGGAAAGGAAGGACAAGAAGAGGGCTGCAAAAGCTAAACAGATTAGTGAAATACCAGTGTTATTTTCATCAGAAAGTAATGGAAAGTCTTTGGGACAAGCCCCGTGACTTCCTGTGTATGGACAGCTCCTAGCACAGTGGGTCTCTGATCTCAGTTGGCAGCTCTAGATGCTGCTGGAATAATCAAGATCCCCACTAAAAAGAGGACCTGGAAGAAGTTGAACCATTCCCCAACACCACCAGCACCAAAATGCAGCAGAAAGTACTCCAGAAACCCAGGCTTCTGCAAAGTCTCTATCCCATTTATTGTCTCTAACCAGTTATTTTCCAAACAGATAGGGAGGTTTTATCTCCCCTTTGCTCTTTCTTTATCTTTGCTGATACATCTACAGCAAAATATCCTTCTAGTCCCTTCCAGTGCTGCCCTAAGATAAAGCAGTGCCACTCACGCATCAGAACCGTTAGAGCTTGTTTCCTGTTCTATATTTCCAGAGGTGAAATGGATCAAAGGGGTAACCCTACAGAGGAAGGAAGTGAGGTTGAAGTGTGTTACTATCGGTTTAGGGTACATATATCTGCCTTTGGCTTCTCCCTATAAAAGCATTAAGTCAGTAGGCCTGGGCCCCTATGACACAATAAACTGCGTGACACAAATAACGTCACATTTTTGACACAGTTATCCCCCAGCATGCAGCTTGGGGATTCTATTGGGTTTTTACACTGACAAGGAGACATGAGCTGGAGTCTGGCTACCGGACATTTATACCGGATTAGTTACTGTGGCACATGAGATGGGTTGTGGGGGACTTGTGTTTGGGGACCTGCAACTCAGAGCTCTCTGAGAAGAGGAGCAGAGGCTGAGTCCATCAATCCTACAGAAGACAGACACCATTGTCACGAACTAGAATCCCAAAGGGAACGTCTGTGAGAGGGAAATGCTGGATGAACCGGTCTGTCCTGAGGCCCATGCAATGCTGTGTGGGTGTGGATGGAGTGAGCTTGTGTCCTCCATTGTTTAGACTAGGGAAAAGTGCAGTTCAGTTCTGAAAAGCATCATGGGTTTTCCATGTCTGTTCTCTTTCAGAGGCTTTCCATGGAGTTGAAGGCCGGAAGGGACCATTAGAATTTAGTCTGACCTCCTATATAACACAGACCATTCAGTTTCACCCGGACACCCCTATCCTGAGCCCAATGACTTTAGTTAGAGAAACACATTTCAGTCCTCAAGAGACTAAACTGTTGTGTCCACAGACAAAGACAGGTGAGAACAAGGTGCCAGCAAAGCCTAAGGTCCTTACAGTGGCAGGGAATTGTTTAGATGAGGTGCCCACAGCATCCTAGCAAGCGCACCATACTCAATGTTGCAAAGGAACCCAGCATCCCTCCCAGCCAAAGTGGCCTGGGCATATTGAACGCACTCTCTTTACAGGTTAAAAGTATGCTTTTTTCTGTCTGCCAGCCCCGTCGACACTTTGGGATCTCCAAGTCAAGCTGGGTTCAATCCCTCTCATGCACCCCCAGGAATAATAATAAAAATTGCACCCTCAGTGGCAGCTGGGTGACGCCAGTGCCTTCTGTACACAGGATGACACCCCCACGCAGTGGAGTGCTGGTAAGAGTCTGAGCTATATTTTCTTGCTCCAGCCACTCCAGTTGCTATATAAATCTTAATAATAGTGCGTGCCTGTGTGTTTCTTCGGAGAGTTGTGGAAAGGTTTCTATATGGTTTTATTTTGGTCAGCAATCTACCTTCCCTCCTCCTAGTGACTCGGAACAGAGGTGCTCGCCTAGCACTGAAAGAAACACATAGCACAGCAGGACCCCCCCAGTTCGCCGTGGGAGCGGTAACAACCCTTTCACCCCAGCACTGATGTGACATTTTGTGTCAACAGAGATCAGTTCCTCCCCTTTTGCCTCTTGGCTCTCCCCAGAGAGCAGTCATTCACCCAATAACCCACTTGCCTTGCGTGTGAGGATTATGAATCCTTTTGCAAACCCCATAACAAACCAGGAGTGTCTTGCAGCTTGCCGTGTTGAGGTGTAGTAGTCAAGTACAGTAGCCTGTGTAACAGTCGCCCATGGGGGTTAATTGCCATCCTAGCCCAGTCCAATAATTGGAGCAGTTTTTATTTGCTGCACTACAAAAAAAATGACCTCTTTCTGTGCCTATGTATTTATGTTCTGTGTGCAACTGAGCAGCACCCGTCTGTTCCCCTGATGTTTTCTAGTATATGTCCTTCTGTTCTATACATTTTAAATAGCTGCATAAATTAGGGAGATTTATGGGTACATGGAATTGGGCCCTATCTTCATTTTTATCATTCAAATTGCTGTTGTTAAAATACACTTTGGGGTATAAAAATGCAATCTGTATTCTGTGAGTGTTGTGTGCATAAATACACAGACAACAGGGAAAGCATATTAGTCAGGTTGCAAAGTCTAGCACTCAGAACTTAGGAAATGCCGAAATTAAGGTTGCCTGTCAAGCTTATGGGTATGTATTGTGGTATGTTGTTTAATGACATGATCACATTCTATTTTTTCCACTAGACCTCTGTGTTATTCGGTGCACAAGAAAGACAGTACACACTGAATGAGCAGCTATTACATTATTATGTTTCTCCTCCTTGTTCAATGGATGGCACCAGGCCTTATTTACTACATTCTATTCAAAGCCTGCTCTGAAGACAATTATTAATGGCCTTGTCAAGCTGCCTGCATTGTGAGTACCAGCCTCAGGGCAGACTGTTAAGAACAAGGGTCCAAACCCCAAATTGGTTTTGATGAGTCCTATACATAGATTTCACCCACCACTTATTAAGTGTGAACTCCTCAGGTACTATAACAGCCTTAGCATGGAGTTACAGACAGTCCCCTTGGATTTTCTGTCTTGCCACCCAGATAAACCTGCCTGTGTGATAGATGGTCCCTTACACCGAGAATCACAGCAATAGTCAGATTAATCTCAGTCCCAAAGGACCAGTCACTTATCCTAGGTTAACCACACCTTAGATCTAACATCAAAGCCCATGCTTGTAGCCAATCTTATAATAAAATATATGCAGATTTATTAATAGGCTCACCTGCTTTAACCTTATACATAACTCTTGTTTCCTTTTCCTAAGAGAGATACCCAAATGAGTTACAAAGTTCAAAAGGTAATAAAAGTTTTTATAATAAACAAGCTCTATATGTCCTTTAGGGCTAAACAGCTGGGGACTTCTTGCTTATGTCTAGAAAACCTTGCCCTCCAGAGTCCAAGCCGCATAGAGACACAGTTACTTCTTGTGAACAGTACAGTACTTCTTCTTACTTCTTGTTATCCCCCTCCTGCCATGTGTGCTGAGCTGCAAACTCAGCTGACAGGAGGAATCCACTTGCATGACTTATCTTCATGGGGGCGGAGTGGGGAGAGCAGAGCAACAAAGTCTTTTGTCCTCTTTAACGCTCCACAATAGAGTGTCTGGTGTTGCTTGACCTTCCCTGTGGGGCAGGATGTAGCACCTTTGATTGCAGATTGACACTTGGCACTATTTAATGTCTCCATCCTGACTGGTGATTTACCTAGTTACAGAAGCTTCCAATACCAATGCTCAAATATTACCTTACAATATGGGATATGGATGGTATAAGCGAGACTAATGGTGGCAGCAACTCACAAGATTTCAATAAAATCTAAACACGTTCTGTGCCATCTCAGCTTCCCTGCACAGTATGGACCACCACAGCACTGCAGCTTCCCTGCGCAGTATGGACCACCACAGCGCTGCAGCTTCCCTGCACAGTATGGACCACCACAGCACTGCAGCTTCCCTGCGCAGTATGGACCACCACAGCGCTGCAGCTTCCCTGCGCAGTATGGACCACCACAGCGCTGCAGCTTCCCTGTACAGTATGGACCACCATAGCACTGCAGCCTCCCTGCACAGTATGGACCACCACAGCGCTGCAGCCTCCCTGCACAGTATGGACCACCACAGCGCTGCAGCTTCCCTGCGCAGTATGGACCACCATAGCACTGCAGCTTCCCCTGCAGTGAATGCTTCCTCAGTGCTGCTGGTAAACCTAATCCCATCTGGCTTTTTGCTCGCTACTCAAAGAGCCAGTGGCACTGGAAGGCTTGGGGCTTGTCTTCACGTACAGTGCTACAGCGGCACAGGGGCACTGGTGCGGCACTTTAGTGAAGATGCTATTACACCAATGGAGAGCTGCTCCCATCGGCGCAGTTAATCCACTTCCCCGAGAGGCAATAGCTATGTCGACAGGAGAAGTTCTCTGTCAGCATAGTGCTGTCTGCACGGGGGGTTATGGTCAGTAGAACTCTGTTGCTCAGGGGTGTGGATTTTTCACACCCCTGAGCAACATTATACCCAAGTAATTCTGTAGTGTAGACCTGGCCTAAGGAAATGCTCTGCACTTGGCCAGTATGTGACTGGAAAAGCTATAAGGGAAAATCTACCCCGAGTCCTGACTTCTCACTGAGTATGTACGTTTCTTTCTCTACCCTTTGCAGGGGTGAAGAAACCTTCTGTAACCAGAATGGATCTCAGGGAAAAGTGGAGACGCCATTTGTTGCTCCTGGATTACAGCATGGCTGAGCTACAGCAAAGGGGGTGGAAGAAAAGCATCATGGAAGAGTGCTCGTAAGTAAAAGAGATTTTGCTCTTAACATTCCCATGACCATTCGTTGCAGCTCTCACTGGAGAGATTCCTGACTGGTGCATCTAAACTGCAATCAATTGTGCATCAGTTACTTTCTAACAGGAGAAGAGGACTTGCTGACTTTGTAAAGTGCTTTGAGATCCTCTGATTAAAGGCACTGTATGACCCTCATCCCACAAGCAGCTGAGTTAAGTCAATGGGAGCTGAAACGAGTGCTCATTCCTCATAGGATGGGGCCCCATAAGTGGAAAGTAGTACCAGTGGGGTTTAAGCAACAACCAGCAAGGAGGAGGACTCCCTGGGATATAATGACCAGCTGAAAAGACCGAAAGACGTTCATTCCCTCTGGGGCACCTGGCATTGGCCACTGCTGGAAGACAGGATACTGAGCTAGATGGACCTTTGCTCTGACCCAGTATGGCCGCTCTTATGTTCTTATACCTTGGTTGCCAAAAGAGGGTTGAGATGGTCATTAACCCCTAGGAAATCCTGTGACTCCAAGTTGTTCCCCTTCCCCTTGTTTTTAGTTTATTTTTGTTAGGGATGGGGTGTCGCTCGCTGTGCTGGGCCTCTCAGCTCTCCATCCATTGAAGAGCAAGGCTTATCCTGCCATCACTTGTGCTTGGTGTGCATGAATGGTATTTACATTGGCCACTGTGATGCCAAGACCCCCTCTGGGGGCATAGATGATGGAGGGGACTGTTAGTAGCAGTCACGGACTGGAAGGAATCTGCATTCGTGTTCAGACTGAAATGTTGGATTACTTCTGGAGCTGGCACTTTAAACAGAGGAGCTTATGATGTATTTTCTTGTCAGCCCTGCATGCTGCTAGTGAAAGACCCTGTGATTTGAGTACACTATTTCCTCTCCTTTAGATGGCATCATGCTGAATGTTTTGGGCTGCTAGACACATAGGAATGGCCACAATGAAACAGATCATTGGTCTGTCTGCTCTGGCATCTTGGTTCTGTCTCGTCTTGCTTCAGAGAAAGGCCCCATCGTGATTTTGTGCAACATTACACCGTTACAGAGAAGAGAATCACTTCCTGGACCTGACTGGTGATCAGCCCATGCTTGAGGCACGAGATCCCTTCTCATTTTGTGTCTCAGCAAGTGGTGTAGGTTATTAGACCCTTTGCCATTTAAGTCTCTTTCTTTCCCTGGAACTTGGCTCTCTCTAGACCTCAGGCAAGCTGGCTGAGGCTTTTTATTAGTGCTAAGGAGATTAGCTCCCATTGTTCATCCTAATGCAGAAACGCAAGCTGAGCCTCCGAGGTCAGCCTAATAGCAAAGGCTGAAGCCGTTGGGCCGTGCCTGTACTCAGAAGTCATCCCTGTGCCACCTGGATACCGAGCGGGTGGGGTGGGGCGGGGGCAGGTGGTCTCCAGCATGAATCTGGGCCCAACAGCAACACACAAATCTTCAACATTCATGCATCTGTGATAATAAGAAAACTCCAATGTGTAGACATACAGCTCTGAAGCAGATGAGTCTGCTGCTCCCCAAACCATCCAATGTTTTAGTTTTGATGTGGCACTAATCTGTCTCAGTGGCTAGCCTAGCAGACTGCCTGCCATCTGCCATAGGCACAACAAGCAGAGTTAAATAAATATTAAATGTGCAATAATAGCATGTGACAATGAGCAAAAGGCGATGACTTAAAGCTATATGAGACTTGTTACGTAAACAGCATCCTGAAGTGAATATTTGTTTTTTAAAGTAAACGGATATTTGGGGCATCTGATGATCTTTCTGCCTAGCAGATGCCAGGAACAACAGCTCTGTACTGGGGTGAATTTCCTTGATGGCCCAAGGGAGCGTAAATTCCTGCCACTCTCCAGACTGGGGTTCAGAGACAGTCTCTTTCTTTGCAAACTGATAAATTCTCAGCCATCGGATTAATCTCTGCTCACTGACTGTGCGTGGGGGAGCAGCTCTAAAGTCTCAGCCAGTGAGCAAAGATTAAAGTGATAGATGGGCCAGCAGGCCTATGAGTCAGAATTATTCAAGGAAAAGCCCCATCTTCAGACCACTTGTGTTGTCATTCGAGTGGCAGAAACTTTTTAATCTTAACTGCTGTGGGAAGGGAGACCAGAGGCTCAGACTTGGAATAGACAGGCTATTTGGGAGGCAGTATGGCGTAGTGGATAGAGCGTTGGCCTGGAACTTAGGATACCTGGATTCTATTCCTAGCTCAACTGCTGGGTGATCCTGGGCAAGTCACTGCCTTGCTCTCTGCCTCAGTTTCCCCATCAGTAAACTGAGGATAATGATACTGCCCTCATTTGTATAACTCCCTCAGATCTACTGATCAGAAGAGCTAGACCCATTATTAATACTATCCAGTCGTGCTATTTTGCAATGCATGCTGGATACCCATCCGTGCTATGTTGTCCATCCGTGGTATCCAGTGAGGGTGGAACTCCTGTGGCCAGAGTGTGTGCAGGGGCTTGCTGTGAGGGCCTGAGCTGCTGTAGCAAGTGGGCCTTGTCTAGGTTAGGATTTAGAAGGTGTTAGCTAACTCGGGTTAGCAGCCAAGTGTAAACAAGGCAGTGTGCCTTTAACATGTCAAGTGAAAGCCTGCGGGGAGTTTAGCAGCTCTCAGAAACCTGCCTGCCATTTCTGCTGCTTTGGCCGAAATGTTTATTTAAAGCCATTTCCCTGTGAGGAACAGGCCGGGGTAAGAAAAGGTGAGAGGGGAACATTAAGCTGCTCTCTGATAGAGGAGGCCAGAATGGATAAGGAAACAGGCGTTTGCAGAGAGCACCCTGTCTGTGTGTCACTCATCTCCTCTGGCCGGGCAAGGGGCTGCGGGAGTCTGTCTGTCCTCAGGCAAACAGCCAGGCGAAAAACCAGAAGGAGAACATCAATCCGGACAGGCCCCTGGGATTGCCATGAACACGTGCATGGGCACAGTGATCCCCACACTCTGCTATGGCAGGGTTTGAAATAGCAGTGACAGGGGCACTGTGTCCTTTTGAATACTCCCCCCACCCCCACCCCCATTCTCATCTTCACCGGGGGATCCGGCTCTTCCCTGCAGCTCCACCCTGCCCAGTCCTGGAGGTAGCTATCCTGCCTGGCACTCTGAGGTTCTCCTCTCTCCTGGCCAATTCCCAGCCCTCCTCCACCTCCTTTCGAGTTGTCTCCTGTGTCCTCTGCTCTTGTCCCCTTCTCCAGTAGCCCCACTCCCTTCCTGCCTCACCCTCTTCCTTTCCTCCATCTTCGCTCTTTGCCTCATGCAATGTGCCGCCCCTTCCTGCTTACCCCACTCCCTTCTCCCTCCTTTGCCCTTCCCCCATACCAGAACATTTTAGGGCCCTTCAGGCCTTCCCGCCACACTTCTGCCCACTGTGCATGGTCTTGCTTATCGTGCTCCCCTGCTGCTGGTCAACCTCCCCTCTGACCAGCCGTCACTGTGCCCCCCAATGAGCCTGCAGCAGGTGGGCAGTGTGGGGAGTGGTGGGGCCTGCAGCTCTGGAGTAGCACGTGTGATGCTGACCCGTGGCAGGCACGATTTGTGAGAGTTAGTGGAGTGGTACTGGGGAGTTCAGGCCATGGGAACCTGTTTTGCCCTCCCTGGCTGGGATGCCACCAAGTACCAACATATTGGTTGTATTGTTTTCTCTTCTTGTTGAGGAACAAGTGTGGCCTGAGCTCTGGCCTAGGCGCCAGGACCCCCCGAGTTCAAATCCAACCTCTGCTAGTGACTCTCTAGCTTTGGCCAAGGCACATAACAGCTCGTCCTCACTTTCCTCATTGGTAAAATGGGTATAACACTTCCTTGCCTAACGGATACCTTGTGAGAGTTCCTTAGTTCATGTTTGTAAAGTGCCTTGAAGATATAAAGACCGGTAAATGCTAAGTATTAAGACCAAATTCCTGCAGTGCATTGGGACAATTGTGCAGTACTTTTGGGGGGTGGAGGGAAAGGATTTGAACACTGAAAGTCCTTGACATGTTTAGACTAAATAATAGAACAGTAGATGCTGTTCTAGTCAGATAAATTCAAGTCTAATCCTCTCTCAAATCTTGCTAAGTTATTTTCCCCATTAACCTGCAGCAGTGAATTCCACAGGTTAATGTTATGCTATTATTCATTATTTGTATCCCATTAATATTTAGAGGCTCTGGCCAAGATCAGGGCCCCACTGTGTTAGATACTGCACACACACTTAGCAAGAGACAGCTGCTGCCCCACAGAACTTGTAATCTAAATGGACAGGACAGCCAGAGGAGTGGGCAGGAGAAAGGGACTATTAATATTTGGGTAAAGAAATATGTCAAGATGCTGCTGTAAGGAACAATCCTGCAGGGATGCAGAGATGGAAAGAAGTTAAGTCACAGTCATAGTGCATCCCTGCAGAATTGTTCCTTAAAGCCATCATCTTGAGAAGTCTGTCCCCATGACCCAAATAAAGGGGCTTTCATAACCTTCAGGGAGAGCTATTTTCCCAATCTATTCCACTTCACTGCTAGGAAACATTCGTCATAATCAACCTACATTTTCCTCTACCTAATTCCAGCCATTGCTCCTAACTGTACCTCCTTAGCTCACTTCCTCCTTGGTGTTCTGCCCATGACCCTGAGCCATCCTTTAGCCATAACATCCTGCTTTAGCTGCAATAGCCCTTTTCCACTCTTCAGCCAGCTCCATCCATCAGTGACCAGAGGCCTCATCTACATTAGTTTCCCCCCCTCTAAAATTTCCCAGTTGCTACCAGCCAGGCAGGTTCACCTGCAATAGCGATGGTTGGAAAGCTAGTATGGACAAGGCCTGGAAGGCCACAGTAGATTGAACTGCTGTTTAATTTAGGGCTTTTTTACACGACAGACATGACAGTGGCACAGTTATAACATTGCAGCTGTGCTGCTGTAGTGCCATGGTGTAGAAACGTGCTACAGCGATGGAAGGGTGTTTTCCGTCACTGCAGTTAATAATCCCCCCCTTCGAGAAGCGGTAGTTAGGTCGACGGAACACTTAGGGGCTTAGGTTGGCTTAACTGCGTCTCTCTATCCCTGAGCAAAGTAGCTAGGTCGACCTAAGTTTTAGGTGTAGATCAGGCCTTAGATGTGCTCCAAGCGGAGAAAGACTGGCACGTTATCAGCTCTAGCGTTTCTAGCATTGCCGTTAGCTCTGGAGCTGCTGGTGCTAGAACCGCTGGGAAAGTTTTAGGTAGAAAAGGCTAAAGTAGCACGAGCCCAAGAAAATGAAGCCTTCCTTCGTCTGTCTTTCAACTTGCCAAGTGTGTCCCGATGGAATAGCATGGGACTGGCAACCATAGAAATAGACCCCTCCCTGCCCACTTCCCCAGACTAGCTCCCATCATGCAATTCAGGACTCCTACGTGTGTCTCATTCTTTCTTTTTTGGAAAGAATTTTCTCACCCCCTGGTCAAGTTTCCTGACCAATCAGAACACGCAGGTGCTGGTCTGGGACTCCAGGCTTTACCAAGCAGATTCCGGCGTGTAATTGGCAATTTTCAACTCTCAGCGTCAGATTCTCAGGGTTCTTTTTTTTTTAAGCTAAAGAAAGAGAGAACAGGACAAAAGAATGTTGTGATTAAATTAAGCATCAAACAAGGCGGCGGTGGGGCACAGAGCAGAGCATGGTGGTCCCAGGAAAAGTCTGCCTCTCGGTGGAATAATATAATTGGCATCATTCCAGGGGCTGGCATCACATGATGCTTAATCCATTGATACAGGACATAGTGATCTCATGACTAACCTCCTCCTCTGACAGAAGCCCTGCCCTCCCTCCTCCTCCCCCCTGTTTGCCCTTGGCCGCTGGGCTGCCACCTGCTCTCTCCATCCCACCACACAGCTGCCGGCTTAGAATAACAAATTAACACCCACTTTCAGAGGCCATTCCCTACTAGACATGACAAAGTAAACCCATTAACCCAAGCCACTGTGTCGCCTGGGAGGAAATGCAAGGCAGCCAGGAGGTGGGCAGACTCAATTGCTTACTGTAAAAAGGCACATGGCAGCCTGGAGCTGTTTACCTAGGTCAGCAGTGTAAAGAGACAAATGCCGAAGAGGAGAATGATATACACCCATATCCCTTAACAAGGAGCAGGATGGGCGCAGGTCTGTTGGGAACGTGTCCCTTCTACCTGAGCTAAAGCCAACCGTCTAGTTAGTTCTGCTCTGGTAAGGATGTTCAGCTGGTAAAACAATAGTGCTCTCCATGGGTTACTGCACTGGATTGTGCTACTGAGCTCCCTGACGCAGCACCTCAGGATCCACCCCTGGCTGGGGAGGTTGATGCTGTGAGGTCTCTGGCTGGGGATTGTCTGGCCAGACAAACTGGGAAACTTGTTGCAGTGGGAGGAAGCACCCATGTTTTCTGTGAAGCTCTTTTGGCCTCCATTGTGCTGTTAAAAGGAAGGACAGCTTGTCTCTGGCTATCTCTATGCTACCACTTACGTCGGTGTAAGTTATGTCCCTCAGGGGTGTGAATAAGCCACCCCTGAGTGACAGTTACACTAACCTAAGCGCTGGTGTGGACAGCACTATGAGCTTCTCCTGCCGCCATAGCTACCGCTGCTCGTTGGTGGTGGGCTCGTTAAGTGGACAGGAGAGCTCTCTCCCATCGGCTACACTAGAGAGCTTACAACGGCGCAGCTGCATCGGTACAGCTGTAAGGTCTCTGAGTGTAGCCATAACCTCTGACTAATCTGGACAAGAACTAGGGGGCTGTGAAAGAGCCAAAAGGCAGCATTTTGCCAAGGGGGAGAAAGGAAATGCCTCATCGGGCAGCTGATGGGGAAACTTCCTGCCACAGGAAATCAGCAGGTTGCAGAGTTGGGAATGCTGGAATTGCCACATCAGCTCAGACCATCTACTCTGTCCTTTAGTGGACCCTTCTGTGCTCCAGAATTACCTGTTTCAAGAACCAACCAGTAAAGGTGCTGAGAAAACTGCTTCTCGAAACCTTTAGAAAGACACTAGGTGTTTACATGTGTGACTGCAACATAAGCAAGTACCAAGGAAGGCAGGAAAAGAAATTGCAGGGTTTGTTGTCTGTCACAAGTACTCCTTTTTCTTGTGATGCTAGAGTAACTTCTTTCCACCCTGTCATTGTAGAGCCAAGGGGCTGCTCCAGAACTAAGCTTGTGAGTGGCATCCATGGTGAGCCTGATATTTTTGTCTTCCCCAGTAAAATCAACAAGCAAAGGAATATCTGCCTGAAAATTGGTAGGTGACATCTGTGGAGGAGGTAGAATGGATGCCTTCTGACTTCTAAGGAAATAGGATCGTGGTTCCTGATTTATGACACTTTAAAAACAGAGGGTTTGCCAGAATCCAAAACAGTTTCTAACTTGTTTATGTTTGCTTGTTTGTTTGTTTGTTTGAGAAAGGAAATAGCTCAAATTTTGTCTCCTGGATCCATGAAGTCAAGCTCTAGTCACAGGACAAAAAACTTCGTTATTACGACTTTCATCTTCAGTGTTATTAGCATCTTAAATATTAACATCATCAGGAGCTGGAAGTTTATCTTTGTGCCACGTCTGCCTGCAGAGACAGAGCATGGAGACAGAAACACCCCAGGTGTCTTACAGAGCCAGAGGCTGGATTCACAACCTCTAGCATTCAAATACGGTGAGTCAGGCCCCAAAATTCACAAAACTGGCTTCAAAATCATGAGATTTTAAAAAATATGAATGCAGGTTCTTATATTTGCTGTCTGGTTTCTGAGCCTTGTAGGGTTTGTGCTTTGAGCTTTTCGCAACAACCACTAGACTTAGAAACTGCCTTTTTTTAAAAAAAAGTGAAGCTGAGATTCTCACATTATCACAGCACTCCAGGAGCAGGGGCTTTAAGAAAAAACATCAGCGTGAGAGTGAGCAATACTGTTGAGGTGAAGGAGTAGAGCAGCACGGAGGGGGAATGCATTCCCTTCCCCCAATCTGCACACATTCTGAGGACGCCCCACTTCTGCAGCCTTAGGAGCTCTGTGGAGAGATGGGGAGGAGGTCTCTAGCACTCCTCACACCAAGGGAATTGTGTGTGGCTTGCCCTCTCCTCCTGCATCCCCTGCAGGGGCCCAACAGTCTTTGGTTCTGTAAAGCATTCCCTCCTTGCTCTCCCTCCCTGCAGTCTAAGGCTTTCTCTACCGGGGCAAACCCCTGTGTGGACCCACTTCTCTCAGAGCCAAACCAATGTAATTCCTCTGGAAACTGGTATGAGCATGTTGCTTTTGAAACAGGTGCAATGCCTGTGTAGACAAAACGTTGGGTCTTACTTAAGTGCCTCATCAGCATTGGACAAGCCTCACAGGAGGCTGATGAGCCTTTTCAAGATCCCATAAGAGCTTCTCCAGTGTGGTTTTCTGATGTTCCCAGGCTGTTGCTCCTACGGGAGAGTTAAGGGTTATCTAGGTGCCTCAACTGTGAATCCCGCATTTTCACAGGGACATTGTTGGGTTAAACGTTTGGTTTCTTGTTAATTTAACTTGAACTCTAGCTTCCTGGCTTTTTTTTAAATGGTTATTTTTTGCTAAATGCAGTGTTCTTGTACAGAGTCTCAGCTTTAAACCACGGGGACTCACTCTCCAGCGGAGCACAGATTGTTGTCTGGTAAAATCCCTCCACAAGTGACCAGATAATTACCCCACTTCATACCTCCCACCATTCAAGTGGCTAAGGTGGGAGAGGTCCTGTCCTGGAAGGGGTTGGGGGAGTTCTGGATGTGTGGGTTGGGTGCTGCCCCCAGGGGATGGGAAGCTCAGGGAGAGGGAGTTGCAGAGTGAGCCTGCCCCACACTCACCCTGTAGCAATGGCTTCTACAGCTTCTTTCCTATGGGGCTGGCTGGGCCAAATTTGCACGAGTGGTGCTGCAACCCTGTGTGCAAGGGGCCAGGTCACAGTGCCTGTAGCAGGGAGCTGAGCCCAGCCAGGGACAGGAGCTGCTTCAACTGGGATATATCGGGGTCACAGCAGGACAGTCCTGTGAAACTGGAGGCTCGTGGGAGGTCTGCCGCTGTCAGACTGGACACTGCACTGACCAGCCCCAGTGCCCACACAGCCGGGCAGTTCTACAACTTCAGTTCCCTAATTGTTAATTTTTCAGGTAAATAATTTTCAACAATAAAAGCAAGGGGGCACCCAGTTTGTGTGGAATGTCAGAATCTTTGGGCCTAACATTCATGATGTTCATCCCTAGGAAGGTATAGGGCACAGTATTGGGGTGCCAGAGCTCAACAGTAACCCCAGCACATGCAGCTAACCCTCAAAGCAAACAAATGGTGGGGTCATGCCTTTTATGATGCCTGCATGACAAGGCCTGGAAGAGGTTGGTTTTTATTCCATTTTTTTCTGCTTCCTACATCAGAAATTCAGGTCTTGTCTACCCTGTTATTCCTGGAGAACTCTCTGGGTGATGGGAGAATTAGCATGATTGTGACATCAAAAGGATCAGGGAAATGAAACCCGGTGAACTGAGAGGGAAGCAATCTCTAGTCAGGCTGTTTAAAACTCTTTTTGTTTTGGTAACTCAAATGCCAAACAAATAGTTGGAAGGAAAGCGGTCTTTGCTAAAGACTAAACACCCTCTCCCCTTTCAGTTAAAGGCTGAGAAAGGTCCGAATGGAGTTCTCTGGATCAGGTTTTCCAAAGAGACCTCCAGCACAAATAAGGAAGCTGAAATGTCACCTTCTGGATATTTTTGCAGTGGGAAAAAAGCCAGAAAAAGAAACTTGTGGGGTAGGGAAAAGTACCCTTCTGAGCCACTCTTCTACAGGAGCACAAAGTCAGGTCTTTGCCACCTGCAGGTCACCTGTGTGAAAACACACACTCCCTTTATAGTATGTGGATGCCACAGTGGGAGTGCAACAATTTCACAAGCGCCAGGCATTGCCCTGGGGTTTATGGCTGCTAGGATACAAAGGCCTGTAGTCATTTTTGCTAGCTTTCATTTTTACAGATGGAATCTGTAGTGAGACACTGAGCACATTATTATTATTAAATGGTTATATTCAGGTGGCCCCTAAAGGTTCCAGCTGGGATCAGAGCCTCATTGTGCAGGGTGCTGTACAAACTAAGACAAGAGACCATTCCTGCCTGTGATGGGGTATTCGCCCCACACCAGCCCTGATAGGGTTAACGAGGGCCTGAGAGGCCAGTTAGGCCATCTGGCATCACCAGAGAGAGGGAGGGACAGGGTGAGTTGAGAGTGAAGCCTGGCTGGGGAGAGGCTGGGCCAGCAGCACTATGAAGCCAAGAGACTGAAAGCAGAAGGGGGCTTGGGGTGCAGATAAGAACATGTTGTTGATGCTGTATATGCCTCTAATAAGAACAATTATAGATTATGGCTGCCAAGCCTTCTAAATCAACATTTAAATAATTAGAGCCGACCCACGCCCAAACTCTGCCAATCACATATGGTACGAGCATTGCGACACTTGTGTGTGCCGCAGGTAGTGACCAGAGAAATACCTATAAACTGAAGGATGAAATTGTTAGATTGAACCTTTTGGGCTAAGGTTAGTGGAGACAGTGGAGATCAGAATACTACACAAATATACGAGGGGATGGGGACTGAGGACCTGGATTGCCGGTTATAGGATCCCTGGGCTGGAACCTGGTGTTGGGGATGGGATGAGTTCCCCTGCCAGATACTGATATAGGGACTCAGAGCCTGGAGAGGGGCTGAATGCTGTCTGGCAACAGCATTTGGGCAATTGTCCTGTTGGCCTCTGTAACCCTGGAATCATAGAATCATAGAATATCAGGGTTGGAAGGGACCTCAGGAGGTCATCTAGTCCAAAGCAGGACCAATCCCCAATTAAATCATCAACAACAATCTGTGCTCCGCTGGAGAGTGAGTCAGAGTGGACTAAACCGTGACCTGGCTGGAGTGCCAAGTTACCAGAAGACAGACCATCGCACAGTGCGCAATCATCAGCATGGGGGCGCCTGACACAGCGAGAGCTACGTTCCCTGACCTAGCCACAAGGAGGCGCAGTAGCAGCGAGTGGCAGCCCGGGTACACTGCCCTGAAGGGCTGACGAGCTAAAGACACAAGGGCAGAGGACGTGGATACAGAACACTGGCAAATGAACTGGGGAGCAACTGGCCCAGCTCTGCTGCTCCCAAGGGTTGTACTGCTGGGTTTGTTATTTGAAACTGGGGCTAGAGGAAGGTGGTCGGAAAGGACAGAAGAGTAAGGGACAGTCGCCGCTGGTCTCACCTCGCTGTGGTCCTCAGGCTGGGTGAGGGTAGTCTGAAGGAGGGGTTGAGACAGGACAAGGTGGTGGCTGTTTGGATTACATCGGAGAGCATTCTCCAAGTGGGGGGAAGCACGGAGGGTGTATGGAAGGAGCTGACCGGTGGGTGGCAAAGGCTGGGAATGCAGGTGGCATTGGTGTCACAAGAGGTTACGTGCTCAGCTAGCTTGGGTGAGGCTGGGCAATAGAGGGCCTCAAAGGTAAAGACGATAAGCCTGCATTTGCTGTGGAGGTGAAGGGGGAGCCTATGGAGGGTGGCATGTCACCATGCCCTTGAGAGCTGAACAGCCTGCTCTACCACGTCATCCTCCTGGAGCTGGTCAGAGACCCGCCCCCTCACCACAGGCTGCAGCCACGTCTACTCTTCGCTTACAGGGTGCAGTCCTGCAGCACCCAGCGCGCTCTCGTGAGATGGACCTGAGATCCCCAGGAGCTGATGCAGTAAAGACTAATTAATGATCTGTTTTGTGCACACAAAGCACTTGTCATCAGAGCACCTTATAAAGGTGGGTAAATATAACAGTAGAACTGGCAATAGAATCCAGGCTCCTGCTCTCACCACTAAGCCATGCTACCACATAGAAAGGAGAGTGCCGGTTACAGCATTGCACAAGAGAAGACCATGCTATGCATATACACAGCCGGCAGCATTTATGTTTCTTTCATGGGGCAAGTAGTGAGGCTCTTTTCCTGTGAAGAATATGAGCGAGTGTGAGGGGGCAGAGTTAAGGTTGATGGTGGAACCTTAGCTGAGTATTTCCACACATCCTAGTGTTTTGGTGTTTGAGCTACCAAACCATCTTCTGCTTTCCTGACTTACAAGCCCCTTGTTTTCTAACCTTGACTCTGAATTCCCTCCCTCGCTTCCAAATCGGCAATTTGGTTTTTGCAACTACAAAGTTTCCAGAGTGTCTGTGAGCAGCAGGGACTGATTCTGGGAATCCTCACTCCCCAGAGCAGCCCTGTGAGGTCAGGGGCATGTGGGTGGGGACTGGAAGAAAGAGGTTGCAGAAATTGGCCTTTAAGGCCTGTTTGAAAGCCCACTGAAGTCAGTGGGAGTCTTTCCACTGGACCTTGGGTCAAGCCCTTAAATGGATACAACCCTTACTGCTACAAAGCGAGTTGCAAACCAGCACTATATACACACTATGTTGTGTCCAGCTTAGGCCCTCAACGCGCTAACTGAAGCCTTCCAGGGTGGCTGTGGAGAGAAGAAAATTTGTACCTGAGAGTGAATTATACACGTTCCCTAAACCCTGGGCTGGATTACGGCAATCCAATGCTTAGTCACAGGCCACGCCTGACACCTGGGGATTTGCAGCAGGTTTCTGCTCCCTTTGTACTGAGTGAAACAGAGCAGGGAATCTGCCCCAAAGGTTTGAGCATGACCCAGACCTTCCTGGGACAAGATGTTCATCATCCCTCAGACTGAAGGTCTGGACACCACTGAGGAAGGTAACGATGACAGCCATACTTCTAGCTGTCTCTGGGAGTCTGTATAATCCTGGGTCCCTTAACTATTTGTCACCTGAGTACAATAGGGTAGTAGCCATTCCCTTCTTTGATATTAATGAGCTCTGCAAACAACTGAATGGAAACAGCTTAGTTAGTAGGTGGTGCTAAGGTGTCCAGCGCTGCAATCTCAAGGGAGCAAACCTTACTGTGTTTCTAAAGGTTGGGGGCAAGCTCGGTCTTTGGGTTATATATTTGTACAATGCCTAGCACAATGGGGCCGGGGCCTCTGGGCCTACTGCAGTACCATAATAAATAGTCACAACAGACAGTACCTAATACTTGCGCTCTCAGAGTTGTGTCTCTAGCAGGGCTGCATCATAATTCTTTTATATATATATATAAAAGAGCAAATCAGGGTCCAGGCAGGCTGCCCTGCTATAGACATCATCGTATCGATCTATCTATCTATGTTCCGGAGTTCACAGCATTCTGGGCTGCAATCGCCTTGTATGATCGTGTGGCCAGAGATAGCCCACGTCTGCTCTGGGACGCTGCTGTCGCACTCCGAAAGCTCCGTCTGTCCCTGGGAGCAGCTGCCTGCAGATGGCTCCGTTGCCCCTAATGCCACAGCGGACAGCAGGGCTGCAGAAGGCCCTCTCGCAAGCTCTGTGGCTCATGATGGATGAAAGGGCAGAGAGGATCAAGTCTGTGCCTGACCCGTGTGACTCTGGGAGCGCAGTCACCTGCTCAGCCATTCATGCCGGGTGACCCTCCCAAAGCAGGAGGGAGGGGGGTTAAGCCCACTTTCATTTCTTCAGCAAAACCTGTCATTCATCCTCCTTCTCCCCCGGGCTATTCTGTATTCATGTCCGCTCTAGCTTCTAAAGCGCTCCTGCAGCTCCAGAGCCGTTCTCCCCTCGAAAGATATGCAGAGGAACCAAAGAAGCAGAGTCTTGTGCTCTGCGGACGAGAGACGCCCTGCGAAATGCCCACTGTTGTTACTGACTGGAGATTCGTATACACCCACCAGTGGGTCCAAAACTAGCAAAACTCGCCACTGGTTATTTTAAAAACAATTTTACCATATTGCAGTCCCTGGGACAACAGAGTTTCCTAGTCAAGGGGGCAGCTCTGGTTCTGCAATACCAGGCACTGCTTTCAGAACGTTCGGTATATACACTACGGACCCTCGAGTGCTTTAACAGCTTGCGTTAACCTACCCGCTAACCCTAAGGTATCGGAGTTGCACCTTCAGAAGCCATTCTGCTAGTGTAATCCACACGCCTCCTGGGGGTGGGGTTCTGTTCCATCTAGTGGCACCCAGACCCCTTAAAGAGAGGGATAAAATGAGTCTGCTCTACAGCCTTAGCTAACAGCCAGTTGGCTTTTAGCTCATGCGGTAGAGACTCATGCACTAAACTCCAAAGGTCCCCGGTTCGATCATGCCTGCCGCCGACTGGGGCCTGTCGGCGTTACACTAGGACCACAAGTGGGCTCATAAAGGGGCTGGTCTCTGGCTGCTGGGAAGGGGGCAGCGAGGATGGGTCTCAGAACTGAGTCCTGGCAGCTAGTCCTCAGCAGAGGCTTCCTATACTTATTGTTAGGGTAAAATCAGTCACCCTCCTCCTTGCCACAGGTTTCTGGTTCCGAGGGTTTGTTAAGCCCCATGCTGCCCTGTGAAACAGGCAAAGACTCTAAGTGCGTCTACACTGCAACAAAAAAAATGCCTGGCACCAAGTCTCATAGCCCAGATCAATTGGCTCAAGCTTGTGGGGCTTGGGCTGCAGGGCTATAAAATTGCAGTGTAGATGTTTAGGCTGAGGCTGGAAGCTGGACTCTGAGCCCTCCCCACGCCTGCCCGTAGGATTACAGAGCCCAGCTTCCAGCCCGAATGTCTACACTGCAATTTTTAGCCTCGTGAGTCTGAGCCCCACAAACCCAAGTCAGCTGAGCTGGGCCAGCTGCGCCTGTGGCTTTTATTGCAGTTTACAGGTGGGGAAACTGAGGCACAGAGGTGGTGAGTTGCTCATACAGCTACTTCGTAAGCAAGTGGCAAAGCCAGGACTATAGCCTGGGAGTCCTGGGTCCCCGTCTGTCACTGCATCCAGCAGCTCGTAAGGCAGGAGTGCCCACCCCGC
The DNA here is from genome assembly GCF_965152275.1 of Natator depressus. Lineage (NCBI taxonomy): Eukaryota > Metazoa > Chordata > Testudines > Cheloniidae > Natator > Natator depressus. Next base: position 28,264,415 of record NC_134246.1, read on the forward strand.
TCCAACGCCAGCAACAGAGGTTCACCAGCATAAGAACAGCCTAGTGCCTTAAGCCTTCAGATTCACAGTCACCTCCAAGCCTGCCTGAAATGGGGAGGGAAAGATCAACAGCAGCCCTGCTCCAGTGTTGCAAACCTCAGTGCTACCTGAGCACCAAGTGCCTGCTGCCAGAGCCTCCAGCTTCCCCCCACCAGGGTCCGCAGTGCTGCGAGGCAGAGCCAGGGCAAATGTAGAACCAGCGGAGTCTGGAGTGACGTGAGCTGCCCCTTGGGCAGCCAGTGAAAACCTCCACTCCTGCATTCCTCAGCCTGCTACACAGGAACCCTCCGCCCGCCCAGTGAATAACAGCTGCACCTAGCTCTTTTCATCAGCAGTCCTCCAAGTACTCTACGCAGCAAGTCGATAGCACGATGCCTATTTTCTGGACAGAGAAACTAGAGCACAGAGAAGGTAAGTGACTTGCCAGAGGTCACCCATCAGCAGAGCCAGGACCAGAACCCTGCATGCCTCTGCTGTGCTCTAGCCACTAGGCGGCACTGCCTGCTGGTTCCAGGGCCTTGTCTCTAACGTCTGCACCGGTGAGTCATTGCAACTTGCCCTTTGGTATCGTTTGACAGCATTTTGCTAATCTGTCTGCCACCTCAGCCGCGACAGCCTGTGTGCCCTGGAAGCCATACCTTCCTGTCTCTCTTGGGAATACACCAGCCAGCTGCTTTCATCTCACGTAGCCCATTGCCTGGGGTGTGGCTGCCGCCATGCAATGGAAATTGCTAGAAAGCCCGGGTGAGAACTGGGTGCTGGACCGGATCCAGAGTCAACTAAACTGAATGGGGCAGCCCTTTAGATAAATATCCTGACCCTTTCCGACCGCCTCCCACAAACCACATGAGCCCAGGCCACCCCCGGAAAGACACCCACTCGCAGGGAGACAGGAAAGGATGCTGTTTTAACCCATCCTCAGCCATTCTGAGCATGCCCTGTATCAAAACAATCAAGCACTGCCTTCCAGAGGGGGGTCTCCGCGCACTTTACAAGCATCCGGGAATGAAGTCCCACAGCACCCCTGTGGGCCGGTCAGCATTGTCCTCCCATTGTATAGGTGGAGAAATGAAGCAAAGTGACTTGCCCCAGGTCACAGGGTCAGTGGCAGAGCTAGAACCGGGTGCCCTTGGTCACAGATCCATTGGTCCCCTGAGTTAGCACTAATGAGCCATTGAGAGGTAAAGGCAAGCTTCGGAGTGCCTGGCCCCTGCACGGCTGGGTGGTGGAGATGGCACAAGGACCCTTCTTTCCATCGCATCCTCCCCTCATCCTGCCCCGGTGCTGCATATGGCCCACGCACAATCAGTCTGTGCACCCAGGGAGCACCAACGGAGCGCATGTCTATGGGTACGTCTACCTGTCAGGCTGGAGACGTAAACTCCAGCTCGAGGAAACATGCCCACACAAGCGCTGATGGATGCCATGCCAAAAATAGAGGGCACCCACAGTGGCGCAAGCAGTGGGAGGGGCTGGCTACTCAAATCCATGCCTAGTGTCTCGGATGGGTATGTGCTCAGGGTGGCTAGCTCCCAATCTATGGGAAGCACTTTCCTAGAAAGTTCCCTCTGGCACGTGGCAAAATAATAACAAAGGGCCTTTGGATTATGCACTGCATGTCCTGCGCCCCTTCAAGTTTGGATGCTGAAAACAATGTAAACCTGGCTCTGCAAAGGGAAAATGTAACATTTTGTTCATCAGGGCATCTTCCCCTTCAGTGCCAGGCTGGCTGAGCTTAAAATTAGATCTGTCCAAGCTACCACCTGTGTTTGGCTTTGCAGGTGTGTGTGTGTGTGTGTGACACAACATGTGTCCATTGTCCATGTTGCCTGTCTTCCTCCATTCTTGGAGCAAACAGAAAACTGAAACATGCAGAATCTTCTTCTCTCTGGGTGCTTTGGAGAGCAGAATTCTTGTATATTACAATATTCTGCCTGCAAAGAATTGCAGAGCCCTGGATTTGTGACATTGCTGAAATGTTCTCTCTGTTTTCACCCTTATTTTTGAGGGGCCGGGGAAGGGAGGTGTGTGCCTGTGTCTGTGTGCGTGTATGTGTTTGTTTCCTTTTAGTTATAATTTTTAGAAACAAGAACATTCACTGAAAAAGAAAAGCCAAACAACCGGCAAAGAACGGTCCTCAGTCTCAATAACCCTTTGATATTCCCCCTGCCACCCCATTCAGCTGATCTGACAAACCTCTGCTTTATTAGGAGAGTAAAAAGGGGTAAAACACATCAGGAGATGCACTTGAAAGACTTACAGATCTTGTGTCTGATCCTGTGAGCTGCTAAGGGTCCCCAACTTCCACTGAAGTCAATGGGAAGGTGCTGAGGGCAGGCAGCATCCATTATATCAAGTATGGCCCGCAGTAAAGCCTTAGCGATCCCACACTCAGAGCTGTGTGAGTGAACCCCCTGTTCCCCCCCAGTCCTCCACAGGGTATGGGTCTGTGTGTGGGTCAGGAGCTAGAGCAGCAGAATTCTATGTAAATAACCTCCCTCCCCCCTTTTCAATATCAAATCGATAGTAATTTACTTATCTAGAGATTATTTTTACAAGCCTCAGGAAGCCAGTTACGTCCAGCTGCATTGTTAGGGTAAGTTACAACTTCCCAAGGTCCTTGATTAGATCCGAACACATGTTTAAGCACAAGAGCAGCTCTCCTTACATCAGCTTGGGAAAGATGGAAAAGTCTCCAGTCTGACACCAGCTTCTCGTGGTTTCTGCTACAAAACAGATCCTGCTCAGAAGTGGAGCTGACTCCATGGCTGTTCCAGCCATTTCCTATCGGGCCTCTGGACCGGACATGCTGTCTGCCACAAACTAGACAAACGGGTACTGCAGCTCCCCTCTGTCTCCTGACAGGGTCCAGCTTCACAGCACAGGGAGTCTCAGGCTGTCACTTGCACAGAACAGCCATGCTGCTGCTGTGGATGGAGTAGATCGCTGTCCTATGGGGGCCGTACAAACTCAGCATACCTTTATTCAGAGGGTTGTCAGAGCGCCTGGTCTCAGGCTGCCGCGAGGTCACGGGAGTGCAAATCTCAACGGCGGGGTTCTGTTCCCAGCTCTGTGCTTTGGACAGCTGACTGCCCCTCGTTGTGTTTGATCTTCCCAACCCAGGCGTGGCCGATAATGCTACGGATCTACCTCCCAGGGATCATTCACTTGTTGGCATTGGCTGGGCAGCGCTTTTCACGCTCCGTGAGAAGGCACTGTAGTATTGCTGTGACCCCGAGTCACTGTTCTGGAGGCAGGCGCTGTCTCTGCAGTTACGGTTGCAGCCTCCCATCTCATCCCATCCCCATCTCCATTTATTTCCAGCTGTACAGTATTGAACCTCGCAGCCATTGCTTCGCTGTGGGCTGGTCATTCCCTGGACTCCACACAATCTGCCATGCCTCCAGCACCATTCTCAAAAGCCTGACGTCAGGCCGGCTGGTCCTGCCAGCTGAGGAAGATTGGCTCTGTTCTACTTCCATGCCATTCTGAAGGGGACACTCAGCACTTGCTGTCTGCCCCCTCCAAAGTGTGCCACTGCCAGGGCCTGCCAAACGGGAAGCAACACGCCACATGTGAGAAAATAAACATTTATCTGGAGAAACAGCCCCAGGTTACAAGGCCAGAGCAGAGTATAAATACACTGAAGGCACCAGCTGAACTAAACCTTGGGTCCAGCAAGCAGGAAAGGGGGGCTCATGTCTTGATCTCAGCAAGTAGTTAATATGTCATCAAAATTCAAACTGTGAAGGATGATAGCACTCGCCAAGGCACAGGATGCCACATGGGATAAAGAGCACGGGGTGCCAGGGGGGATAGAGGGCACAGGGTGCCAGGGGGGATAAAGGGAACAAGATGCCACATAGGATAGAAGGCACAGGGTGCCAGGGGGGATAGAGGTCACAGGGTGCAAGGGGGGATAAAGGGAACAAGATGCCACATAGGATAGAAGGCACAGGGTGCCAGGGGAGATAGAGGTCACAGGGTGCCATGTAGGATAGAAGGCACAAGGTGGCAGAGGGGATAAAGGGCATAGGGTACCACTTGGGATAAAGGGCACAGAGTGGATAGAAAGCCAAGCAGTGCCCATTGTGGGAGCAGGGTGTTTGTGATGTGGAAACCCCTCCCCTGGGAAACAGCCAGAGACCACCACTTTCCTTGCGCCTTCTTAAACTGGGCCCTGCAGGAACTATTCCAAGCACATAGTGGGCAGCACAGACTGCCATTGTCCAGCAAGCTTGGGGGAAACCCTCTGTTTTGGGAAGCACCTGAGTTTTAGCTGTTTGTCTGCAATAGCTCTGCCCCTCCGTGGAGGGGAAGTTAGCCTGGCAATCTCAGAGGTGTGGATCAAAAGCACCAGTTTTCCCCTTCCTAGCCCCAGCAGTCAGAAATACCATGAGAACAGCCTCCCTCATGGCAGCCTGGTTCATGGCTGAGCAAAGGGTCACCTCAGGTGTGGTTTGAGATTCACTCCAAGCTTTGCTCAGTTATGTTTGTATCTGGCAGGGCAGCTCTGGCCAAGCTGTCGCGTTTGACCCACTGTGCACTGCATGGGACAGAGTGAAAATGCTGTAACCGGGACCGGCTCTCGGCACCGGCAAAGCAAGCACGTGCTTGGGGCGCACAATCCCAGGGGCGGCCCTGGCTGTAAACAGCACATCCTACCTGCGGTATCTGCAACCCATGTTTACAAGAACAGAGCAAACAGGGATAAAGCTGTGCAGCATTTTCATTTGGCAAAGGCCATATCAGGAATGATCTCCTGACAAACAGTGCAGCTTCTTGTTTGTTCTTCACACCAGCTATCTGAGCTCCATTATTACAATTACAGACAACCCCCACTAACTCCCCAGTTGGTCAGCTCCATCCTAACACAACTGCGGCCATATGGTACAAGAGTTTCCAAAATAGGATTGTCAATCAGCCTTATTAATTTCTGAGTCCATTGCTTTTACTTTTCGAGAATTTTTTTAATGTGTATTTATAGGACAGAGACACGTTGCTGGCCTTGATTTGAGAGATGTGGGTTGATAGAATGATTAAAACATCTAAAGCTACAAAACAGCCGCAGTGCACCATTGATATAAAGGGCCTGGATTCCAGAGATCAGATCCTGCACAGTGATACACATAGATACACGGTGCCCCTTAGTGTCTCTATCACCCAGAAATATGCAGAGTTCAGAGTGTGTCATGAGAATATTAAAAACCCATTAGGACTGGCGCATTGGCCACGTTCTTCTCAGTGCAGATGGGAAGTCACTGATGCACATTTCCCTTCCATCGTAAAGTCTCATTTGGGTTCCGTTAATTTTTTTCAAATGTTCTTGAGAGACACCAGATGGCATTATTAGAGACAGAGTTACAGGTTCTGTTTATCAGAATGTATAACCGGCTAGCTCTTGGGGAAATGCTTATTGTCAGCTGTGATGCATTTCCTTGCTGAGTTTATCACCACGAAAGTCTGTTCCCTGTCTGAATCTCTTTCTCACAGGCCTTTGTGTGTGTGTGTGTGTGTATATACTGTGACATTCCCCTCTGGTGTTATCTGGTCTGGTGATCTGCTAGGTGACTCCAATCCTTGATTCTGGGAGCCAGCCTTACCCTGTTCTGCTGCGAGAACCCGCACTCCTGGGCTGTTCACGCACAGCCTCTGGCATGTAAGTTGCTCCTTGGATTGTGCAACCGAATGACACTAGCCAATATCTCTAGTCCCAGATACAACCCTAGGAATCTCCATCTTGCAGTGTCCAGTTATGCCCGCTGGACGCTGCAAGCTTATATGAGTTCGTCAATTTAACAAAGAAAATGATATGTACCAGGCTTGTTATCCCAAGGGGAGTCTCTGACACACTTCAAACCAAATGCACTGCTTCGGGTAGAATAAATAAAAGATGTATTAACTATAAAGATAAATTTTAAGTGATTATAAGTCAAAGCATAACAAGTCAGATTTGGTCAAATTAAATAAAAGCAAAACACATTCTCAGCTGATTTTAACACTTTTAGTTCCCTTACAAACTTAGATGCTTCTCACCACAGGATGGCTGGTTGCTCTTCAGCCAGGCTCTCCCCTTTGATCAGCACCTCCCTAGTCGAGGCAAGTCCTAAAGAATCACTCTTTGGTGCAGCTGCTGCTTACTGGTTATACCAGTGCCACCAAATAAATAATTGCATGGTGCCCAGAGTCAGATGAACATTACCTCATCACAGTCCCAAACTGACCAAAGGAAGGGGGCTGAGTCACTTGAGAGTCCAACAGATCCTTTTGTTGCTGCCTAGGCCAGCGTCCTTTTTTCCTGTGAGGCTGGGCTGGGTTTATCCCATACATGCCTTGATGAGGTGTGAACTGCCCCTCTGCTCTTAGAGAGTTTTTGCCTGGGCTTATTTTAAGCCATGAGGATACATTTTCCGCCTCATAACTATATACATGAAATTATAACCTATAACATTACTGTAACAACAATTAATATCACATCACTATAACAACAATGCTCAGTGCATCATGAGCCTTCCGAAGACACCCGACATGACAAACTTTGCATTGGATACCACATAATCATATTATAAGGATGAACATGGGGGTGTAGCGTGTTCCCCCGAGGTACAGAATGTCACATATACACACACACATAGACAGGCCTGCGAGAAAGAGATTCAGACAGGGAACAGACTTTAGGGGTGACAAACTCAGCAAGGAAATGCATCAAAGCAGACCATAAGCTTTTATATATATATTTGCGCCAGTGTAGGTATACTGGTACAAACCTCAGTGCACTCTAATTGCACCAGTGTAAGTTGAAGCTTGCACCGGTAGGAGCTATGGAGTAAGATAAGGTCCCACCCTAGACCTCTTCCTGAGTAAACTGCACTGGCAAAAGGCCCATTGTGCAGTGTGTCTACATTAGGTATTCGCATCTGGGGGGAAGGGATAGCTCAATGGTTTGAGCATTGGCCTGCTAAACCCAGGGTTGTGAGTTAAATCCTTGATGGGGCCATTTAGGGATCTGGGGAAAATTGCGGATTGGTCCTGCTTTGAGCAGGGGGGGTTGGACTAGATGACCTCCCGAGGTCCCTTCCAACCCTGATATTCTATGATCTGTGTCACTACATCAAAGTAGGCACATTGATGCAAATTTCCCTAGTCGAGGCAAGTCCTTAAGAATCACTCTCTGGTGCAGCTGCTGCTTACTGGTTATACCAATGCCATCAAATAAATCATTGCATAGTGCCCAAACATTACATCTTCTACACTAATATCCTCTGTCTCTAAACACATACAAGTTTTATTTTCCTTGAGTAGTTTTGAATTAGTCTAAAATTCACATGACTAAATTGGTGCTAAATTAGGCCAGCTGGGGCCTGAGGGTAGGGTAGGTTTTCCTTCTAAAAGAACTCCTATGAGGGCCTGAGGCTTGGGAGTAAATTGTCTGTACATCATCTTCCTTGGGGTCTATTCTGTCAGCAGGAGAAGTCCCAGAAATGGGGGCCTAAAGGAATGGGCGGTGTATAGGCCTTCTTCCTTCCTGCGCTGAAAGATCTACCAGGTTTTGACATAATGCAGGGTCACTGCATTCACTTTTTGTGTGCCAGGTGGATGGGGGAGATCCCTTGGTTCCACTCGGAAACGTGACCCAATAAAAATGGCAGCATGCGTTTCATGTTTATTTTCTCTCTGTGACTCCAGCTCGGTGTATACATAAAAAGCTTCCTTCATTCTAACCAGCCCTGCAAAATCAGTCTGGGAGGAGGGCACTTGAGGCTGGATGTTCAAAAGGAGTTGGGCACCTAAGTCCCTATTTTAAGCACCTAAGTCCCGGTTTTGGCTCCACTGCGATGCAGAGAACTCCTGCCTCAGCTCTGTGGGCACCTAAACCCACTCAGCACCGAACTTTTTAGGATACAAGCTCCCTTTGTGCCTATGCTTCTGCCTTTGGGCATATGCACGGCAGCCTCCCTCCAGGGAGGAAGGAAACAGGAGGGAGGTCTGTGGGCTGAAGGGTAGGGTCCCGTCTGCTTTGGCCTGCACTCTTGTATTAGTTTCTCTCTCAGGAGTACTAAATTCACTCATGAATTTAGCCCCAAATAAAGACTGAAATGAGTCATGAGTTTGGGAAGCTCATGCCAATTTTTTGGTTAGTCACACGGAAAGATTCTGAATGCCAAGGGAAAATAGCTTGAGCAATGTAAGAACATCAGGACATAAAAACGGCCAGACTGGGTCAGACCAGTGGTCCATCTAGCTCAGTATCGTGTCTTCTGACAATGCCAGGGCCAGATGCTTCAGAGGGAATAAACAACAGAAAATTTTTCAGTGATCCATACCTTGTCATCAAGTCCCTGCTTCTGGCTGTCAGAGGCGTAGGGACACCCAGAGCAAGGGGTTGCTAACGTGACTATCTTGGCAAATAGCCATTGATGGACCCATCCTCCAGGAACTTATCAAAGTCTTTTTTGAACCCAGTTATACTTTTAGCCTTCATAACATCCCTGGCAACACGTTCCACAGGTTGACTGTGTGTTGTGTGAAGAAATATTTCCTTTTGTTTGTTTTAAACCTGCTGCCTATTAATTTCATTGGGTGGCCCTAGTTCTTGTGTTATAAGAAGAGTGAATAACACTTCCTTATTTACTTTCTCCACACCAGTCATGATTTTATAGACCTCCGTCATATCCCCCCCTTAGTCATCTCTTTTCCAAGTTGAACAGTCTCAGTCTTTTTAATCTCTCCTCAAACAGAAACTGTCCCAAACCCCTCATCATTTTGGTTGCCCTCCTCTGTACCTTTTCCAATTCCAATCTATCTTTTTTGAGAAGGGGGGACCAGAACTGCACGCAGTATTCATGCAGTAGGCCTACCATAGATTTATATAGTGGCGTTATGATATTTACTGCATTATCATCTATCATGGTTCCTAACATTTGGTTTGCTTTTTTGCCTGCCACTGCACGTGGAGCAGATGTTTTCAGAGAACTCTCCACAATGACTCCCAGATCTCTTTCTTGAGTGGCAACAGCTAATTTAAACCCCATCATGTATAGTTGGGATTATGTTTTCCAATGTGTATTACTTTGCATTTATCTACACTGAATTTCATTTACTATTTTCTTGCCTACTCACCTAGTTTTGTGAGGTCTCTTTGGAACTCTTCTCAGTTTGCTTTGAACTTAACTATCTTGAGTAATTTTGTAGTGTGCAAACTTTGCCACCTTATTGTTTACCCCTTTTCCCAGATGATAAAGGAATACATTGAACAGCACTGGGCCCAGTACAGATCCCTGGGGGATCCTGCTATTCACCCCATCCATTCTGAAAACTCACCATTTACTTCTGCCCTTTCCAGTCTTTTAACCAGTTACCAATCCATGAGAGGACCTTCCCTGATCCCATGACAGCTTACTTTGCATAAGAGAATTTGGAGAGGGACCCTGTCAAAGGCTTTCTGAAAATCTAAGTACTCTATATCCACTGGATCCCCCCGTCCACATGTTTGTTGACCCCCTCTAAGAATTCTAGTAGATTGGTGAGGCATGATTTCCCTTTACAAAAGCCGTGTTGACTCTTCCCCAACAAATCATGTTCATCTATGTGTCTGACAATTCTGTTCTTTATAATAGTTTCAACCAATCTGCCTGGTACTGAAGTTAGGTTTACTGGCCTATAATTGCCGGGATCACCTCTGGAGCCTTCTTTAAAAATCAGTGTTGCATTAGCTATTTTACAGTCATCTTGTACAGAGGCTGATTTAAGCAATAGGTTACATACTATAGTTAGTAGTTCTGCAATTTCATATTTGAGTTCCTTTAGCATTATAACCCAATTGGTGTTTATTAGCTTTACATGCCGGAGATCAGGAGGTGATTCAGGTGCATGCAGCAGAACGCTAGCAGGGCCAGCTTCCTGGCTTCCTGCTGAAGCACTGCAAAAATGGAAACATGGAAATGGCAGGTGCTGGCACCATGGGCAAAGAATAGACACTACCCTCACTTTGATCCTGCGGTCAGGATGACCATGCTGGTGCTAGGAAGCCATTCTTACCAAGAATATACTGATCAAAATATATGGCAAAAATCTTTTTAATGGGGTCCTGGTGTGGCCTCCAAATTGACCTGCCCCCAAAGAATTCATGTTGCTGTACAGATTTCCCCACAGTATGGGGCAAAGTCTCAGGAAATTGATTTTGTTTTTCTAAGTTGGGCTCACTCCAAGGAATTATCACAACTTGCTTTGCACGTCAGATAACTGCTCATGTGAGTGGCTAATTGTTGTTCTGTGTTTGAGCTTAAAGAGAGAGAGACACACACGATAGTGCAACGTTCTGGCTTTACTCCTTCCTCCACATACTCTGTTTTCTCCCATCAAGCACTTCCTGCAAGCAGAGTTCTCTAAGTGCCTATACATATTGGCACTGTGACAATGCACCTTTTCCATCATGTCAGGGCTCAGAGTTTCTCCCTCTGGCATTGAGGAGACTGGGGGCAAATCTGTCCCACTCCAGAGGTTTAATGCTTCACGCTCATTTAGTCACAATATTTACAGGGGAGGCCTCAGGGCTGGCCTGAGGGCTTCTATAAATAAAACCAAAAAAATTACATTTCCTAACTCCCACTGGAGTACTGCCTCTTCTTATGCTGGCTACCAATCACTAGCCACCCTCTCTAACCCACACAGGGCCCAGCTATGCAGGAACCTAGGCCCCCTCCCCAAACAGACAAACACCAAATTTCCCCTTCTAGGGAAAAACAGCTCTTCACCTAAGAGAAGCCTTTTTCCCTTGCTGCACACAGCCCTTCTGCAGCACGCTTCTCATCCCTCTTCTCTCAGCCCTCTCTCCGGAAGAGGTGTTTAAAGGTCACCAGCTGCCCTTAATTAGACTCAGCTGTCCATAATTAACCTGAGGTAAGCTCTGTCAGTTCATGGGGAAAAGGGCTTTAATCATTCTAAGGCTAATATACCTGCCTTCAGTCACCTTCCCAGAGCTGCCAGGTGTGACTGCCACAGCACATATTATAGTGCACCCTACTGGGAAGCTACTTATTGTACAATCCCTTTTGTCACATTTATCTGATAGCCAAACGAAACAAGAATCCCACAACCTTACAACCTGAACGTTCTGTTATACCCCGTCAAGTCAGATATACCACTTAACACCAACTCCTTTAAAAAAAACTAACTAGAATTAACTTGCTTGGGAGCTAAGGTATTTTCCTCTGGGTTTAGGAGGGTTCTTCTTTTATGCCTTCATATTGGACAAAGTCTTGTATATACCTTGTGTGCAATTTGATGTTGTAGTGAGTGTGAGTCTTTCTTGTAGCGACAGAAGACTGCCCGGCGCTTGGTTTTTGTGGGTGGGGAGTGTTTTGTGCGTCTGGTCCAATACCTATGGGTCGCTTATTGGCCTATGTTCCTTCCACGTCCTGCTGATCAAGTCTCATCAGAGGGCAAGATTTCACCATCCTCCATATGCATGGTTTTGACTTGTGTTCATAAGGGGTTAATGTGTTCACGCGTTTGGTGAAATATATGCCCCCTCACTGCTACATGATATGAATGAGGATTTCTCTCTTCAATACACTTAGCTTGCTTCCTAGGGCATGATTTGTCTTGAGGAACCACTTTGATCCTGAAAGGGTCTCCCAGTTGTAGTGCTGGGAAGTCGTTAGCTTGTCGGTCATAATAGGCTGCGGCCTTTACTTGTCTCTCTCGCTTTTTGTCTGTTACTCCTTCAAGTGCTGCTGAGTAGAGTAATCCTGCGGCCATAGGCACCAAGGGATGTGTGCATTTAGACATCAAGCTTTGTACTAGGCTGCTATTAAGGCCTCCTGTAGGAGTGTTTCTCCATTCTCCATTCTGCCATCTATTTACCTTGCTCTTTGCGAGCTATCTTTAATAGAGCCTTAACAATGTTACCCGCCAGCTCAGCTTTGCCATTTGACTGGCTGTGGTACGAAGGTGATGGGCTCTGACTGAATTCCCATTCCCAAGTAAATTGCACAAACTCAATGCAAGTAAACAGAGGTCTGTTGTCTGAGCGGTGCCAAACCCAGTGCAGCATTGCTTTCTCTGTGATGGTCACTGCTGTTGTGTCTCATTCAGATAGTTCCCAGAAGTCTGTCGGCAATAATCGTTTGTGCGGTTTGCAGTGACAAGGTCCATTCCTGCTCCGCTTCAAGGTCTGGTGGGAATAGTGTATATTTTCATTGTCTCTTTCTGTTGCTTGGCCTGCTTTTCCCCACGTGTATCACGACTCACCAGGTCTCAGATATCCTTGTCATGTTTGGTCAGGATGCGATGTCTCTGCCTTTCCAGATACAAATGGCCGCTGCGATGGATTCATAAGAGAATTTCTGTACTCAATGATCAGGGTGTTATGTATCAATGGTCTTTACATGTGATCCTATCTCAGATGCTCAGCTTGTCTCTATAGGACCAGTATTCTTGAGAGGCAGGTGGGACTTCTTCTCTGGTGTCTGGCCATCCTGACAGTATGATGGATGTGAGCACTTGTCAATCTTTGCCTTGTATGATTTGTTCTCAGATTCTTTCCAGCCCCTGCCTTGAAACTGCCACATAACTGGCTCGGGTGTTGCTTTCTATGTCTTTCTGTGGAACTTGTATTTCTAGCAAGGTGAAGGTCTCATATTCTTGTTCAGCTGCTGTATTTTCATGCTGCAAGGTTGCTCTGGATCAGAACTCAGCTACATACATCTCAGTCCCTTTCTTGTCCTAGACATCTAAGCTGCAGTGGTGCAGTTTCAGCAGCACGACCTGAAGGCGTTTTGGGGCCGCTAGCCGTGGCTTTTAAAAAATGCTGTCTGATGATTTGTGATCACTTTCTACTCTCCCTCATTACTATTTGATTAGTTAGAACCTCCCCACTGGGCTATGACAAGTCTGAGTCTCTTTTGTCTTGAAACCTTCACAGTGAAATGGTTGTTGAAATCAAGATGTGTCCACAAAACATTTCAGTTTTGATTAAATGGCATTTTTTGACAAGAACAAAGTTTTGCTGAAAATATTTTGACCAGCTCTGAAAGTAACAATGATGGCCATCTGTGCAGAGGGTTGCCCAGTTTGCATGCACGCTCAGGGTAATTGCATATGCAAAATGAGGCATGCAGTTGACCAGGCAACTTAAAAAAAACTGTCTTGATTTGAACACAAAACCAGTTTTGATTAAGCAATTAATTTTTACACAAACAGATGCATGCACACATGTGCATACACACACACATGTGCACACAGTACTGTCAGCTTCTTGATGGAAAAGAAAAATGTCAGGATTGTTACTATTGTTTAATTAGAACAGCTTCCCATCATTCCCTGCTCCTGTCCTGAGCATCCAGTACAGACATTCAAGTGCAACTTGGAAAGATCTGAAAAATCTATATCAAGAAAAAATCTTTTCTTGATCCCACAAACTCTACATCCCTCTTTTTCTCATTCATCATTTATAGGAACATTTCTATAGGGAACATCAGGATCTTGCTGTCCCATGTGTTTTTCTTCTCCTGCTGCTCATTGTCCAGCTAAAACCAAAATCCTTTATCTATGACATCACAATCGGCTGCTGTGGAAACAATTATGTTGTCACAAACAGGGTATTAGCCATTCAGGTCCGGTAAAAGCAACCAAAATAGTTTAGCTTTTAAATAGGAAAGGTTATGATGTCATGAAGGGGCCTAGCAACACAGAAAGGGGAAAAGTAATACTGATAATGCAGGTTTCAGAGTAGCAGCCGTGTTAGTCTGTATCCGCAAAAAGAAAAGAAGGACTTGTGGCACCTTAGAGACTAACAAATTTATTTGAGCATAAGCTTTCGTGAGCTACAGCTCACTTCATCGGAAAGCTTATGCTCAAATAAATTTGTTAGTCTCTAACGTGCCACAAGTCCTCCTTTTCTTTTTTCTGATAATGCAGTATGACATTTCTGCAGAATCCAAAGCTGGGGTCAATGGGCATCAGTGGCTCTTCATGCCAGGCTAGAATTGTCCTTCTGAACTGTCTATCCAGCCACGATCTTCTCTTTTTCTTTGAATCCTGCTGCAGAAGGTTCAAGACCTGCATTTCCTGCCACAGAGCTGTAGAAATGCCTTTGGTATCAAATTGGGTCCAGATGTGAGTAATCCACAAATATATGTAGATTCCAGATTTGTTTTGGCAGCAACTTCCCTGGAAGATGTGTCAGAATCAGACTTTCCAGGCTGGCTGTCTCTGGCAGCTGGAGCAGGGCTACATCGCTGTGTGGGTGTATTTGGGCGGGGGGAGGGTGCTCTGCCTTTTAGGGTAACTCTCGGAGACCTGAGTCAGCTGAAGGAAATGAACGGCGCCCGTTGCTAGTCGCAGACAACTGACCCCAGCAAAACCACGGCTCCAGATTGTTCTCAAATGTGGGATTCTGAGCTGAAGCAATTCACAAAGCAAGGACACTTCTACAAAATGAAATTTCCATGTGGCTGATACTTGGCTGTTATTTCAGATGCTCTTGCTTACCACTCTTCCTGACACCCTTCTCCAAGATCCTGCAGCGATACCTTACTGCTGTGGGCAGCACTGGCCTGGGAACAGAATCAAAAGTCTCGCTAGTCCAAAGAAACATCTTTGTTTCCCTACAAGCTTTCTCTTTCGACAACTAGGATCCACCAGGCCTGTGAATGTGGCCTTTTACAAAGGTTTATTTTTGAAGCTCCTTTGCTTATAAACCTCTTTAAAACCAGTGGGCTGCCTCGAGAGAGCCCAAGTGCATTTCCAACAACAAAACTTACCGCCTGCTAAATAAATCAAACAGACTGTGGGCTCGAATCTTATTGACAGTAAGGCTCTTAGTAGAAAGGAGGACTTAAAACAGGAGTAAATTACATTCACGGTCACTTAACAGCCCCTTTAAACTGCTCTTTATGCCCAACTGGAAGGCCCCTTTTCACTGCCAGTCTGATGCTAAGAGGCCCTGCAAAAATGAGAGTCTGCACCGTTTGCTGCATTTTCTGGCCTTGAGAATGACCAATTTAAATGGATGCAAAGGGCTTTGTAAATTTGTTGGATTCAAACGGGCCGCTCTTAGTTTCCAGACGTGGGGTTTCGGCTGCGTTGTGGTGTCTGAGCTGCAGCCCACCCTCGGGGCTGTGCAGCAGTAGCCGGGCTGGAGGCCTGCTACCTGACTCCTCCAGCAGTTCGCAGAGTGCCGCGGGGCAGGGTGCACAGCTTGCAGCAGCCGCTGCTGTGCCTCTGGCAGTGTGCAAAGCGCACTCCTCCCTGCTGGGCTGACACTTGCTGCTGCAGAAGGGCCATCACCTGCCCTCATCCTTTCCCCTTGGGGAGGCCAGCAGGGACACTCCCCGGCCTCATCCCCAGACAGCAAAGGGAGCAGGCTTTTGGCAAACCCCTCTGTCGGGCCCAGGGGCTGCACTGCCCAGTCTGAAAAGGGGTCCAAAAAAGAGTGTGTGCGTGGGGGTGTCAATCATTTCCTACAGAAATGAATGTGACATCACTTCTGCCCATCCCCCTGACCCACTTGTGCCCATCCTCTCACCCCTGCTTCTGCCCATTCCCTGCCCCACTTCTGCCCGTTCTCCCTGCCCCACTTCTGCCTGACCTCCTACTAGGATTGCCAGGTGTCCGGTTTTCGATCAGAATGCCCGGTCAAAAAGAGACCTTGATGGCTCCGGTCAGCACTGCTGACCGGGCCATTAAAAGTCCAGTCAGCAGCGCAGCGGGGCTAAGGCAGGCTCCCTACCTGCTGTAGCTCTGCACGGCTCCCGGAAGCAGCGGCATGTCCGCGCTCTGGCTTCTAGGTGTAGGGGCAGCCAGGGGGCTCCGCACGCTGCCCCCACCCCAAGCGCCAGCTCCGCAACTCCCATTGGCTGGGAACTGCGGCCAATGGGAGCTGTGGGGCGGCGCCTGTGGACAGAGCAGTGTGTAGAGTCGCCTGGCTGCGCCTCTCCATAGGAGCCAGAGGGGCGACATGCTGCTGCTTCCAGGAGCTACCTGAGGTAAGCGCCGCCCGGAGCCTGCACCCCTGACCTCCTCCTGCGCCCCAACCCCCTGCCCCATCCCTGATCCCCACCTCACCCTCCAAATCCCTCGGCCCCAGCCCGGAGCACCCTTCTGCAGCCCAAACCTCTCATTGCCAGCCGCACCCCAGAGCCTGCACCCACAGCCAGAGCCCTCACCCCCTCCCAAACACCAGCTCCCTGCCCCAGCCCAGTGAAAATGAGTGAGGGTGTGGAGGGGCGGGGACGGGGCAAGGGTGTTCGATTTTGTGCGAGTAGAAAGTTAGCAACCCTACCTCCCACCTGGCTTCTGCCTGAACCCCCTCACCCCGGCTTCTGCCCTCCCCCCGCCCTGGCTTCTGCCCGTCCCCCTGCCCTGGCTTCTGCCCATCCCCTACCTCCCATCACTTCTGTCCCCCCCCCATCTGCCGCGCTGCAGCTCCAGGGGCGGTTCTCCCCCTGCCCAAGGGGTGCTGCTCAGGTTGGCCTGTGGGACCCATGGGGGCTCAGTTCTAGGGAAAGACCCCAGGACGATTGAGTATAATGTGGCAGGCAATGCTGCTCTGGCTGCAGTAAGTGATGGTGCTGTGAGGCCACCACGGGCTCCGTGCCAGCTGCCTGCCTGCTGTGGAACCGGTTCTGATGCTGAACAACCCCTGGTCACAAGGGCGCAACTGAACTCGGCGAGGCAGCATCGTCTCGTGAGCTGCGCAGGGAAGGGAGAGCCAGCGACTCCAGCGTTCTCCTCCCAGCTCTCCTGCTGGGCCCTCAGCCGAACTGTTTATGGCCTGGGCCTCAGAGGGGCTGAGCAGCCACAGCTTCGTGGAAGCCACGGGAGCTCGTCTCCTTGGAAAATCCGCTCCCAGCGGCCGCGCCCCCAGCTGTGACATGGGGAGCCCCTCCCCAGGTGGGGCGAAGAATCGTCAGTGTCTGGAAAGCAATGCCGCTGCACAAGTGTGGAAACGCAGCAGAAGCATGTGCCACGCTCCAGCCGCTGGTGGCCCAACCATCCCTTGTTGCTGTAGATAGGGGGTCACTTATGGTTGTGTGTGTGGGGGGGGGGTAAAGGAGGCCCAGCAGAAAACACCAAGGCCGGCTCTGCAGTGAGGTGAATTAAATGGACGCTTCCTTAAGGAAAGGAGCATGGTGGCAGCGCACATTCCTCCGGGGACAGCCGTGCAGCATGGCAAGGGCCTAGCTGGCCTCATAACGCCATGTTAAGTGGCGATTGTAAATCTATCTCTGCCTCGGCAGGGAGATCACTATGAACTTTGATCGAGTCGCTAGCAAAGTGGGGCCTGCTGGGACAAACGTCTCTCTCGGTCTCAGGCCGGCTGACAATTGACAGGGCCCTTTGAAGGGGGCCATCGCAGAATGCCGGGGAGGTTAATATCATTATCACCGAGGGCACGGGGTCTCTAACAGACACGGGATTGTTGACCAGATGGGGAGACGTGTCTATTTAATCATGTGATCTAGGGCCTATTAATCACTACAAAGGAGGCGCCCCTTGTAGCAGCTGGCCACAAGGCAGAGGTTAAAGAGACACGTGTCGGGGCAAAGCACTAGAGTGGGGGGACGGCTTTGGGCTTTGTCTCAAGGGTCATTTTCCATCTGACTCGAGAGCAGGTGGGGCCGGAGCTGAATCACACTACTCTGCTTACACCTAGGGACTCAGGCGAGGGGCAGGGGCGAGCGAATTCAATCTAACCCCTGAAAAGGGGAGCAGACAGCCTCTGGGGGCGCAGGATCATCTGGGAAATCCCATTCAGTGCACAGGCTGCCTCTGCGGTTTTTGCAGATAATGAATAATTTTTGGTGAAAGGACCGAATCCTCCCCATTGTGCAAAGAGGCACCGGTGGTGTGCAGCCGCGGCTGGCCAGCACCCTGGGACACAAACACCGTTAAATAACGGTCACACGCATAATGCAGGGCACAGGCAGGGTCCCCCCAGGGTGGGAGCTGTGGGGGCAGGGAAGAGAGGGATGTTTGAGATGGGGGCATTAGACTCTGCTGTTCTCCTTCAAGCTCATGGTAAAATTAGGTACAATTCAGTGAGGTTTTTAAGGAAACAAATGAATAAACTCCAGCCAGGCGTTTTGGGAAACGCACCATTGATGGGCCGGGACTGTAGTTCCGTGCTGCGAGTGCCTAGCACCACAGAGTCCTGGACCATGACCGCCGTTCACGGGCACTATGGTAATATGACCAGGAATTACCAGTAGACTGTGGCTTTGCCACATGTCCTGAGCAACGGGCAGCATGCTGTTGCAGAAGTGGACCGGGCCTCCAAGTCCGATCGGGTTCCTGGCTCTCCCCTAGCTCTAGGAGGGGGTAACTGGCTCCAGACCTGTCCCGGGCACAGATTACTTCCCCCGCATGCCAGTACTGCTGCACTATGGGCACACTGAATGTGCAGAGCCTGACTCAGCCAAGTGGATGCCCCGCCCATCCAACCCCACAGAAGCTGCGAGTGCAGAGGAATAAGGAGGCACCTTAAATGCCTTGACTCCCCTGCATGTGTGCGCAGGATGGGCTGCAATCTAGCTCTAAACAACCACAGCAGGTTGAATGCTCTAGATACCAGGCTTCAAGGACATTTGCTCCAGTTCCAACCAGCTCTTTGGTTTGGCCCTTTAGAATCCCATTTCATTAATGTTCCCTCCTGGCTGGGTTCTGTTTGCACAAATACTTTGCGCCCAGATGTGTAGGTGAGTAAGGTGGGCCACTGGAGTGGGTAGAAAATCTTCCAGCAGGACGATTATCTGTTGGAAAATGCTGATTTGATGGAATCGAAGTGTTCTGTGGGAACACGTTGACTCCATCAAAACTCTGAAGGAAGCAAGTCTAGCTGACTGGCTCCAGTGGCTGCTCGCTTGGCCAGCAGGCATGGGGGCTGCCCAGTCAGCTTGCTGGCTTCCAGCTGCCCTGAATTTTTTTGGAATTTTCCATCTTATTTCATCCCAGAAGGGATTTTTTTTTGAAGATTCCATGTTTGTGGAAAATGTCACCATGCCAACTCTTCATTCCGGCATGGGATAAACACACTAAACAGTGTCATCAAATTTTCCACAGAGCAGAAGCTCTGGTTCCTGCACAGCTCTCCTGTTCGTTGTTTCTCATTTGTAGTTCTCGTGTCCAAATAATTTCAGTCATCCAGTCAGGGAACAGAAACAATACCATGTGATTCAGGTGGCCAGTCACATGCCACAAATTGCCAGTGGCTAACAGGAAGCTTTAGACACATTGGAGATTGAAAATTGCTTGTCCAAGGGGTTTGGCCAATATTCATGTTTAACGAATAGGTTTGCAGAAGTCAGGACTGATTCATGAACAGGAAAAAGACTAAGTTAATTGGCTAATCTAGTCACAACAAATAGTTCGACAAGCGTGAACAACAACCTCTTGTTTATTATAGACCCTTCCATACAGGAAGATCCCCAAGCACTTTACAAACACCATCAGTGGAGTTACAGGCTACATGTAGGAATCCCTTTGCATAAGAGTAAAGTGCAGCTGCCTCTGGGTGGGGCACACATTCTGCTGGACAGCACAGTCCTACACTAAATGGCCGCTCAGGCCAGGCAGTGGAGGGTACTGTAGTCAATTCAGGGGAATTTAGGGAGGTTAAAATGGAATTTAGCTAGGACCGTGGGGTTAGCATCCCTGGAGCTGTGGGATTCTTACTGGCTGCAAGTAGCCAGAGCCTTCATTTTCTGTCTCCTCTTCAGCAGCACAAGTGCCTCCTAATTCAGCATTATAGGCAAGAAAAGAAACCTAGGTTTTCACCTTGTAATTGAATTAAATGAGCCAGACATAAGATTTGAGGACTCAAGCTGCTGCATGGCAGAAAATCCAAGGTGATGTTATTAGTCTGTGAATGTTCACCTTTAAAATAGTAACTTGACCCTGCATTGAGCAATTTACATTCTCAAGAGGGAGAGCTGCAAAGTTAACCCAGCCCTTATGTTGTACGTTCTCCAGAACTAAACTTCATGGCGTTGCTTGTACTTGGTTAGCAGAGTTGGGCCCAGCTGTATCAAAGCCCAAGCCAGAGCCCTGGCTGTACAACCCCAGGCACCATAGGGGATTGTCACAGCACTGCATGGACTGGACAGGGCCTGCGTTTTCATGTAGCTTCTCTGTGCCATGTGAATTCTATTCATATCAAATAATGAGATAATCACTGTGATTTGGGGAAATGACTAGGGAGTTGCGCTGGTCCTGGATGGGATTTAGCAATCCGAAGGGCACAGTAAAACACCTGATTAGATAGGACCAAAAGGCTATCTTTGATTGTGTGTTTTTATGAGGCTTGAAGGGTCGATGGTGCTGTCTCCTGGCTGTGCCCAGCCAGGCTCCCTGGGAAGATATGGGCCTGGTTCAGTGCTCACTTCTTTGGGATGTAGGTTCACAGTGCCACAGCTCTGTGCTGGGAGGTACCCATTCCTTGTTTCTGTGAAAGCAGCACACATTGTAACAGGACCCAACTAGCTATCATTTCAAAGAGCTGGCTTAGGCCTCTCCCCCTTCACCGCTTTCACATCAAAGGCCAGACTTTCTAACTGCGTCCTCTGCACTTTGGGCATGCCCACTTCCCCACATGCACACACACATGGGGACGGATGTGCACTTGCCACAGAACTCTTTGGACACATGGCCCTAAGTCGTGCTTAGGGCATGGTGGGTTTCCCATCCCATGAAACATTCTGAGATTAAAAAATGTCCCCCTGCTGCACTCGGCTGAAACCAAGCCCTTGCCACATTTTTTTGAG
Source organism: Natator depressus (assembly GCF_965152275.1). NCBI lineage: Eukaryota > Metazoa > Chordata > Testudines > Cheloniidae > Natator > Natator depressus. The sequence continues at coordinate 28,285,219 of NC_134246.1, forward strand.
AAAAAAGAGAGACTGACGCTGGAATAGCCAATTTCTCTGATTTGGGCAGAGCAGGATCTTGAAGCCATGTCTCCCGCCTCCCCAGTGAGTGCTCGACCACTGGGCTCTTGGCTATTCTGGGGTCTCTCTCTCATTTTGAGCAGAAAGCGTTGTCAAAACCGACTCTTTCCTGCACACAGTTTTGGTTTGAAAGAATCGGCATTTTCTGGCCAAGAACCATTTTGTTGACAAATTCCCAAGCAGCTCTAGTGCCAAGCTCCCTCCTGTAGTGAATGCTCTCAGGGAACGGCAGTACAGAGCTGGGACTCCTAATGCAACGGAGTCTGCTCACCAGGTCATCCAGCAGACGTGCATCAATGCTGAAGCCATTGCCCACAAGCCTTAGGTCGTCCATGACCTCATGAGCAATGAGGCTGTAGACTCATGCCTCCACTGCCAGGCCTCGAGCCGAGAGTGGCACTGGCAGAGGGTTCTGTCCTGGATGACACAAATCTTTCCCCTTCTCCTTAAATCTGCTCCATACAAGGAATGGGTAGCACCATGCCCCTGGGTGCATTGTAGGCCACAGCGATTGACCCTAGGACCACTGGCCTGGGTCTCTAGTGCCTGGGCTAGGGTTACAGAGGACTAGCTGGAGCCTTATGAGACAGACCTCTCTGACTGCCATCTCTTTGGGAGGATGCGGCCTTGGTGGGTGCTTCCCAAATAAAGGGACAGTGTCCCAAGTCAGTATAAGACTGACTCCAGGACGAAGCTAAGCAGCACTGCTAAAAATCGCAGGATGGCGTTAACTTAAAAACTCTCGTCTGAAGCTTATTTCCAGTAGCTGCAAACAATCATCTTAAGGAACAGAGCACAGACCTCAGCCTCATTAACTATTGAACAGCTCACAGTGTTCCTGCCAGTACATGCTGCTGTTAAGCCCAAGGCGCATCTTTGTAAAGAATGTTCCTCGGGCCTCCCATAAAATTATCCTGCCTCGGTGGCTGTCGTTGGCATCCAGTGTGATGAAGGTTATGTTTCCTGGTGATCTAGTTCAGACTCTAGGATATTCGCATCAACTCTCAAACACCTGGAACATGGAATCCTCCAGCTTTTGTGATCCCTCTCCTGACTGTCCATCACATCTCACATCCCAGTGAGGAACTGACCATATTCCCAGAGGAAATTGGAGATAGTTGAATAAAGGGCTTTTGAAAGTTGGAGGCCAAGATCTTCCTCCCTGGGTCTGCGGCTGCCACTTTGTCCCTGGGGCTTGGCGCTGATGCAGCCTTGTGTTAGAACAGATTAGTGGACTTGGGGAGAAAGGGCAGTCGTATTTGTACAAGCTCCACCCACACAAGCTCCACCCACTTGGCATGCCCGATACGCATAGTGCGCTGAGCAGACATTCAAAACATGGCCACATGTGGTGTCTGGACTCCTTGGCTCCTCAGTCGTGGCTCCCACTCACTGGGTTCACGTACACCCTTGGGCTCTGCAGTTCTCCTTAATGGGGCTCAAATACCATGTGTGGCCTTGCTAAACTTCTTGGTCTTGCCTCCTCTTTGATTGGGGGAAAGAAATAAGTGGTAGAGTCTCTCAAGGGCCACCCACTCATGCTACCAAAATGAGCAGTCAGGCAGAAAAGTTTGTGCAGATCTTCTCTAATGTGATACTTCCTCCCCTATTTTATATGCTTTGAATCAGCAGTGAACTAGTTAACAATGTTGCCATTTAAATTGCCGTCACTGGGCATCTCGCTGAAATGAATAAGGCGGTTCACATCTCTCAGACCTACTGTTTCAGGCTGTCTGCAGACTCAGGCAGGTGTCATGGTGTCAGTGGCACCAAGGTCACACTTTCAGGGTTTTCTCTGCAACCACAAAGGCTAGAGGTGGCATCTGAGCTTCTGGAGAATGAGATGGCAATTTAAAAGAGGTGATGGTGTGCTGTGCCACTACATGACACCCCAATTTGAACTCTGGGGCGACATTTAAAAAAAAATTATCCTTTGGCTGCTTTTATCAGTTTCATGACTCCTGCCAAGGCTCAATTCTTACCCATCATAGCACAAATAAGCGATTTTTAGAAACAGATGCCTACAAATACACTTAGGATTGTTTGCAGTTCCCTGCCCACAGCAAAACAATGGCACTGAAGGGGCCTGCCAGAGGAAAGACAAGCCAGCTGCTCCTGGTCTTTAACTTTGTACCACCCATCCCCGCAGTAGCTGAGTGCATCTAGCTTGTAAGTTCCTTAGGGCAGGGGTCATGTTTGCATCTGTGTCTGGAAAATGCCCATGCTGTAGCAACAGATAAGCAATTCTGGGAGAGGGGAGAGCACCAGTAATGCTGCAGGATGGGCCTGAGCTGGGAGAGCAGAATGAGGGAGATTGGGAGACAACATTGTGATCCACAAGGTGGAGCTCACAACTAGGAGCAGCCAGCCCAGATCTGCTCTGTACTGGCAGGGAGGAACCACCAGGGAGCAGAAGCCTTGAAACAGAAGCTGGGAACCAGCAGAGTAAGGAATGGGAGCTCGGCCTGCAGCAGCATAAGGAAATTAGCTCTGGGGATTTGGGGGAATTAAAAATACCAGGGTCAGTTGGTGCCTGGCCCCTGAGTAGGCACACAAGGTGACACTGGGGGCACAAGGGGATCCCAGATTGCATCTCCCTGCTGGCCAGTCTTGGTCCTTGCACTCACTGGAGCTATGAGACAGGGCCGCACCCGCTGTGCACACCCCAGAGCTGGCTGGCTGCAGCGCAGACTGCTTGCTGCACTCCAAAAAGCGGTAACAACAGCTGCATTCCTGGGACAACATGGTCCCCAAAGACAGCCAATGCCAAATGGCGCAGTGGAGCCGGCAGGGAGTAATGAGCAGGCATCATGAAATCCACCAGTGCCAGGCTGCTCAGAGGCCAGAGGTTCACAGACTGCACTAGAAGGGGAAAACAGGAAGCAGCAAATTAAGAGTACAAAAGAATCAGGCCAGGCTCGCAGGGAAAAGATAAGTAGGCGCCTTCTGCTCTTGCTGTTGTGACCTGGCTCTTTAGCTCTGGAGGTCCCTGGTCCAAGCCCTGTAGCTAGGGCCTGTAACAGCTCTTGTCCTCCGGGGATTGGCACAGAGGGGAACCTGGACACACACAGACTCGTGAGGTACACTTGTACCTGCAAAGTCAATGGAGCTGCACGGCTTTAAATAAGAACAGAATCTGGCCCAAAGGCAGCAGAAAGCCAGAATGTGTTCTGCTAGGCAGAGGGGATCTGCAAGCCTTTCATGCTGTAACAGCAGGGAGGAGAGAAGCAGGTCCACTAAGAAGTGTGGCAGGGGCTGAAATGAGTATGACTCCAAAATGGCTGAGACTGACCTCTTACAAGGAGGGGGAAAGTATGTCCAACTGGGGCTTAAAGAAACCCCAGTAGAAATAGCTCCTTTTGCCGAGCAGGAGTAATGTGAACATGTATAAATCACCTAGTGTGCATGATACGCATCACAAATTGTTATTAAGTGAATTGGCTAAGAAATGTACTGTACCACTGGCAATGGTTCCTGGACAGCCATGGAGAACTGTGGCTGTACTGGGAGAACAGAGAAATGGAAGTGTGCCGTGCTGCTGAATTTCAAAGCAGGAAAAAAACTGATCCCCGTAATGACCATTTCATAGGCTGGGCTTTTCAAAGGAGTCGAACGTAGTTAGGTACTCAGATCCTGGGGGATTTCAGTAGGAGTGGCCACCCAACTCCTTTGAAAATTTTGGCTCGAATTTCTGTCCGTAACATAAAACAATGGAATAAATACCAGGAGAAAAATAAAATCACTAGCTGGCTAAAGGCTTATGACTCCCTGAGCAGTGAGTGGTCTAGGTTGATAAGGAATATATCCTACCAGTAGACATTTGACAGCTTTGCTTGATAACATTGCAAAATAAGCAGATGAAGGGGACACAACAGATGTAATTGATTTGGATTTCAGCAAAGCACTTGATATTGTGTAATGAAGTGTTTCTTGAAAAACAATTCAGAGGGGCTTGGATAAGAACACTCCTGTAGACTAAAAAATAATGAGAAGAGCTAAACTAATGGCAATGTGAATGAGTACCAAAAGAGTTGGGGTTTGGGGAAGGGGGGGTATGCCTAGTGGGGTACAGCAAGGATTCGTGTTGGGTCTGGTCATGTTGAGCATCCTCATTAATGAGGAGGAAGTGAAGAGCGTGTTAGAACTTCTCAGATGATATTAAATGGGAAGGAGAGGCAACCAACTGTGAGGACAGAGAGCATCCAAAGGGATCGGGAAAATGAAAACTGATGTATCAGGGGAGATATGAGTGGAGACATGCCTATTTCATGGCAGGAAGAAACCTGGGCAGCATAGAGCTGGAAGAGACCTAGGGGGAGAGTGGGAGTTTGCCAAGTGAGACTGCGGCAAAAAGGGCTAGTTGATTTGTGTGCTTCATTGGCAGAAACGTCCCCCCACAGAGCAGCACAACCGACTAGGAAGGTGAGTGTGCATGGCTACCACTGCGCAGGCTAGCACAGTCACTGACAGTGCAAATTAGCCAGGGGCATTTTTACATCCTGACAGAGTGTGCGGTGCTGGAAATCTGAGCCCCAAAGGCCTGTTCAGACAAACAGCTTGGGGAAACCTTTTGCAGTTTTCAAACCAGCTCAATCAACGGCTGAGGGTCAGGGAGGGAGGGAATGGGACCTACTGGTACAGGAGACACCTGCAAGTCGGGGCTCCTGGGTTCTGGTCCTGACTCTGGGTCAAGGCCCTCAGTGCTACAGCTTTCCCACCTGTGAAATGGGGTCATGTCCCTCGCTCACAGGGTGGGGTGGGGTGCGATCAAGCATGGTGTACGTTTAATGTAGTCAGCGCAGAGACACACACATTGGAGCGTTTGACACAATTCCAGCCCGTCTCCCTGATGGGCCCAATTCCAACTTTGGATGCAGGAACCCCTGATCAAGGGAATGTTTCTGACTTGAGAGCCTGATTGCGAGTGTTTGCTCTGTAGGGATGTCCTGCCAGCTGAGACCAGTTCCTCGTGGCTGGGCCAAGGCAGGTTCTTTAGGGCTCACCCATTAGAGCTGCTGCCTGCAGTGCACCGGTTTCCCCATGTTCTGGGCTCCCCAGTGCATGGCACACTTCTTGTGGGCACACCCATCGCTTGTCCCCAGAAGGGGACTCTGCTTGTTGGAGCCCACGCTGCAGTCTGTTCTCTATTGGGCACGGATTCCTCTGAGCAGACTCTGCTCAGCATTTGCAGGAGATGCCCAGCATCCTGCAGATGGCCCCAACTCCCAGGGTAACAAGCCAGCGCCAGGCCTTCTGCTCACCACAGAACAGCTCTTTGCTGGCACCTGCTGTCAGCTTTAAATTATGCATTTGCCTTTCCGTAGTACATCAATAATAAATACATGTAGCTGGATTGTCCTTTGCCTGCTAACGCAGAGAGAGCAAGTGCAGGTTTCCTGGAGCTTCTGTCATCTGGCAGGACATCTCTTGGACATTGCCAGAGGTTCTATGGGCCAGACGTTTTGTTTAACTTTAAAGTTGTAGGACTTATCCTTTGGCTTGCTGTGGCAGGGCGGCGGGGTGGTTTGTGATAGTCCATGCGGAACACTTTAGTGGTTGCTTTACTGCAATAAATGTCAGCAGCCATCTCCCAAGAGCAACCCTACAATAACAAACCACTGCGTGTACCCCCCGCACCCAGGAGCAACCCTAAAATAACAAGCCGACGTGCAGAGCCCAGTCCACACACTTTTCTTATTGCTTCAGGCTCTGGCTGATCTGTCTCCTGAAATACAAATTCAGGGACAACTGCCCTGCTCATTCCCCTTGCCCCGGGCTCAGAGACTCATGGTAGATCTTATTAGATGCTATATTGCTTCTGCCCAGGTTGTGCCAATGGCTTGCCCCATCTACACTTGCACAAAAGCCATCTCAGACAGATCCTGGCCCCAGCACACTTGTCTGTGGCTTGGGCACCTTGAGACTGCATCAGTGCAAAGAGCCCCAAAGGGGTAAGCTGGTTCTGAGCAACAGGAAATGGATCAGAACCAGGATCCAAGCCAACCAGGGCATAACAACCAGGCCTACTCATTTAATCACCTAGATGAAAATTCCATGTGAAGTCCAAGTGGTTCTAGCCCGTGACAAATCCCAGCTCGCTGGCTGGCTGCAGTTCAGGGTAATTATGCCCAACAGTCGTCCCCCCCCCCCGACATAGGCAGTGCGCTTGTCTGAAAGGAGAACACGCCAGCTAAAAGTGTGTAAGTAGCTTTATAAATGAATCCAAACAGACATTAGCCAAGGCTGTATGCTGCAGAGGTCTGAACAGTGGAGTGAGGATGCGCTGCATTGCCACTTCTGTTTCAAGGCTTTGCATAGCTATTTAATGGAGTTTTTCATGCACTTATTACTGCAGCATCTGGGCCCATGGCATAAATCAGACTCCACATAAAACACACACAAGGAGACAACGGGCAGCCAGATGCCCTCTCCTGTATCCACGCCAGCGACCCAGAATAAACACGTGCTCCAGCACCTGTTTGACCATGCTCTGAAACACCAGAAACCCGCGTTTTGCTCCCTGTGAGTGGATACTGAGTTTGAGAGGGGGAGGGGGCTCCATCAGCCAATGGTTCCTGCTCTCGTTACCCAGAATCTCGCGGGGAGGTTTTCAGTCTGGCTAGAGGAGAAGGAAGCTGCTGCTCAAGGGGAGCGAGGGGATCGGATTCTGGCCCAAGGTAAGATGGGTCTCGTGACCATAGCTCTGGAGAGGAAGGTGCAGGGGTCACTGATGAAGAGGAGAGAGCAGGGTCTGCTTGGGGGGTGGGTCTGAGAGGGTTTGGAGGAGGAGAAAAGGGTGCATAGCAGACTGGACAGGGAGAGCGCTCCAGGGCTGGGGGCAGCATGACAGAAGGCCTGGAGCTACACATGGGAGAGGAGTCACGAGGACAGCCTGGAAAGAGGTTAGGGAATAGGGCAGGAACTTGGAAGCATGGCCTTGTAGATCCTGCTAGGTCAGGATGAGGAGCTTGAATCTTGTGCACTAACAGACAAGTGATGTTAAAGGGACTTCTCACTTGCCGTGGGCACCTGGTGGGGCAACTCTGCCCAGCCGCGAAGACAGCCCCGATGTGCCAGGCTCCCGGAGTGCCCCCACCTGCTGGCTACAGCTCTGGGGTGCACTGAGTTGCAGTGGGCCTGCCTCAGTGGCGGCATGCACCTTCCCTGCTCTTCCCGGAGTCTGAGCACATGGAAATCCTTCATGTCACACAAATCTGTGGTGATAGATCCCACTTGACTTTGGGGCCCATACGAAGCTTTCTTTCAGGCATACTGGTAACTCCGGCCTGCTCCTCTGGTTGCTTTCTCTGTGAGATTCTTTGTTCTGCCCTGGGGATAAAAAGCTTTCCCCCAGGGGAGCAGGCAGCCGTTCACAGCTGATTGCTGTAATACTACAGTTCTGAGATGCTGCAGCTAATGTCAATGAGATCCAGGCACCACTCGGAAGAACCTTTTCTCTCTTGCATTTACCTTTTCCCAGTGTCTGGTACAGACAAGGTGGCAGGTGAAAGATGAGATATTTATCCGAGGAATGAGGCTCAGTTGGATGAGTCAAAAAGAACCAGTGACCATGAGCCACAAGGCAGGTTCTGACAAGGGGTGGCTGACGTTTCTCATGGTGTCCAATCCCAGCAAAGAGGGCAGGAAGCAAACAGGCCGTCCCACTCTTGCAACCAAACCTGGCCTTTCTTTGACACCAGTGAAGCAGGATGTCTAAAATGATTTTAAATACAAAACACCACCATGTGAATAAGAACATAAGAATGGCCATATTGGGTCAGGCAAATGTTCCATCTCGCCCAGCGTCCTGTCTTCCGACAGTGGCCAATGCCAGGTGCTTCAGAGAGAATGAACCGAACATGCAATCGAGTGATCCATGCCTTGTCATCCACTCCCAGCTTCTGGCAGTCAGAGGCTTAGGGACACCCCGAGCATGGGGTTGTGTCCCTGACCATCTTGGCTAACAGCCATCGATGGACCTATCCTCCATGCCTCAGTGAGGCTGCATAGCTACAGTGTAAGGTGTCAGGAAATGTAGAAAATTGATCTCTTTACAGTACCTTAATGAAGTATTTACAGGGCTTCAACGTAGTTATAACAACACTGTTTGGTGCCATTCACACAGGCAAGGCCACACCACACTGTAACATGGTGCCCGGCCCAATGCACTCTGCGGGACAGCCTGGGCATAACACTTCGGGGGGAGGTTAGGAGGCTGGGCCACTGTAACACAGATAGCTCTGTAACAGTTATGACAGTGTTGTCTGAGTACTGGACTCTACATTTCTAGGAGTCTGCTGGAGGCAGTTACCAGGGAGATTTAGGTTGGATATTAGGAAAATCTTTTGAAGTATAAGGAGCAGGTTACCTGGGGAGGCTGTGGAATCCCCGTCATTGGGGGTTTTAAAGAACAGATTAGACAATCACCTGCCACGGGTGGTCTAGGACAGTGGTTCTCAACCTATTTACCATTGCGGGGCACATATGGAGCGCTCTATGTGTTACGTGGGCTGCATCCACGCAATATGTATACTACCTGTATGGCCCTGAGGATGTCACATGGTCTGCAGCTGTGTGCTGATTGGGTCGCAAGTGGCCCGCGGAGTGTGGGTTGAGAACCATTGGTCTAGGGATACTTGGTCCTTTGTCAGTGTGGGGCCTGGATTAGATGATCTCTTGAGGTCCCTTCCAGCCCTACATTCCTATGATTGCATGATTTTGTATTCAGTTCAGTGCAGACAGTTTAGAGGAGATGCCCCCACATGCTGTGGTCTCTTATGGAGACCTTATTTTTGTTCTTTCTTGCACTGTTTTTCCTTAATCCATACAAGCCATTCTAATTGAAAGGATATTGTTGCTCTTTGAAGATGGAAAACCCAAATGGCCAGGGGGGCACAGGGGTGAAGGTTGAAGAGCAATAGTTGGGCGAAGCCCTAATCCTGCCTCGTAATTTGCTTTGGAAAGTACATTTAACTGAGAAAATACCCACTGCATGTTCTCACTGTGCAATCAACAGATGCTGCTAGCTTTGGTAAACTGCAGCCAAACTTAGCACCACCCATACTTGCTATACAGGGTAAGTACGTACCGCTGGGTGTAGTGTTAGTGGTGTAGTTCTTTTTAAGTCAATAGGTCCATGGTCAACAGGAAACCTTAGCGGAATCGGGCTCTGGGGCCATGCCAGACCATACATCCTGAGCATCAGTCAGCTTTGTTCAAAATAAAAAAGCTTAGATTTCAGGATGTGAAGTCTATTTGATGCTCCCCAGTCTCGTGAACTCCAAAACCATAGAGAGGTTTTAGCTGAAACTTTCCGCCTTCAGGCAGAGACCTAATGTGGGAAATTCCAGCCTCAGAAAGGGCATGAGCAGGTGAACAAAGGGGTTGTAAAGGAAGCTGGTTTGTAACTTTAACTGTAGGAGCCACTATTGTCACTCTGCTTAAAAACACAAGTGCAGAGCAAACCAAAGTATTGTTAGGTGAATTTCATAGCCCAGATGGCTCTCTTGAAATAATGCACTGCCAACTCTCAGCCAGCAGAAGGAGCCTAAGAGCTACAATGAAAATGGTACATGGGGTTGCCGAAAACTCCCAGGCAGGCCACCTGGCTGGGCTGAGAATATTTTGCTTCTAATTAAACTGTTTTCTCTCTTAGGTATTTTTAAATGGGTTTGTGGGCCTCGGCTGCTATTTCCCCTTCCCAACTGTCTGCTTTGGGAACACTGCCACTGGGAGTGGGAGTTAAGGAGCAGGGAGAGCTTCGTTCCTCCTTCTGTTCCTTTCTTGTTAGGTTTGGAGAAAGTTGGTGTGGGTTCGTTTCCCAAAGGCAGAATTTGACTTTCCTGGAAATATCTCCAAATAATGCCCAGGATCCAGCACAAACCGTCACAGCCTCCAGTATGGAGGTGGGTATTTATGGGACTTGTTAAAAATAAACTTTGGACAATGAGGTTTTTAAACTTAGTCTTAAAGAAGCAGCCCGGGTGAGTCGTTGCCCACACTTTCCTGTGAGCACGCAGACCTATCATATCCCAGCTGGACAATCTCTAGTTCCACACAGCCTGACGTGTCCTGATATAGCTGCTGATCTAACTGGGATCCATGAGTCCAAGCCACAATCTCAGTGCTGGCCGGCGAGGGCTGGATGCAGCTGTCAAACTGTGGGGTCTCTGCTTTTCTGGGCACTGCACCTTAGCATTGCAGACAGGATGCCTTTGGAGAAGAAACGGCAGCCCTATTGTTCTCAGAGTTGCTGCAGCTTGCTACAGAAGGGCTACACTGTGCTCTCCCTGGGAGACTTTGCTTTTGTGCTTTCTTGGTCTGTTCCTTAAGCTAAAATACGTCATTTTCCACTGAACGTGCATGATTGCCCTTTGTGTGTATAGAGAAACAGAGCACAACGGAGCTGGGATGGTGGTGAATGCTGCACACACAGGGATCCCCTTTCACCAATGCTGTACAAGCCTCCTCTGGCCAATGGACTGTGCTAAGGGCTACATCCAGCCCTGCTTTGTGTTTGAGGAACCTGTGCCTTGGTTTCCCCATGTGTGAAACAGGGGTTGACGCTTGCCTGTTTCACAGAGGTGCTGTGAGGCTACTTTTGTTAATGACTGTCTGATGCCACAGTGATGGGAGCCATGGAAAAGCCTCTAAATAAATACATTAAACAAAAGGGGATTGCTGAGGCTCCAAATGGGGCTTACAGCCCCTCCCTTGCTCTGGGAAAATGGGAAATATGTTACACTGTGTGTGATCATCTGCGCAGCAGCAGAATAGCCTGCCCAACCATGGACCCAGGGGAAGGAGGCTCACGACAAAAGCAAGGTCTGTTCCCACCCTCAGCCACTGACTCACTGTGCAGACTCGGCCAAGTCACTTGGGGCTGGATTTTAAAACTAATTAGGGGCCTGAAGATACAGATAGTTAAAGGCTCCTTGGATGATCCTGCCCTGTCTCATGGTGGGGTTGGGAGGGGTACAAGGATTAGTGCATTGGCTAAAGTAGATTGAAGCAGGAGGGGGGGATCTCACTGCCCCAACCAGAGTGGGGAGTGTGGTGGGACGGTACTGCTCCCTTGAGATCACTGTAGGGTGGGGAGAGGCAGTGGGTGTCATGTACTTCTTGTGCATGGTAGGTTGCAGGGCTACTACCAGCAGGTCAGGCTGCTGTATCAGATATGGACGGAGCTTACTCCTCAGAGAGAGAGACACCAGCAGTGCCCACTATACGATCCTTTAATGCTGTGCCAAGCATGGCTACGGTTGCTTTTAATGAAGTATTTTAAACCCAGTGCCACCTAGTGACCGAGCTGTATAACACAGTTCAGCCTTTCATCCTCATCTCCTCCTCCTACATTCCTACCATTTACCATAAAAACGGCCATATTGGGTCAGACCAATGGTCCAACTAGTCCAGTATCCTGTCTTCTGACAATGGCCGGTGCCAGATGCTTCAGAGGGAATGAGCAGAACAGGCAATTATTGAGTCATCCAGCCCCTGTCGTCCAGTCCCGACATCTGGCAGTCAGAGGCTTAGGGACACCCATAGCATGGGGTTGCATCCCTGACCATCTTGGCTAGCAGCCATTAATGGACCTAGCCTCCATGAACTTATCTAATTCTTTCTGGAACAGTTATATTTTTGGCCGTCACAACATCCCCTGGCAACGAGTTCCACAGATAGACTGTCCGTTGTGTGAAGTACTTCTGTAGTGAGGGGGTGTGGCCTCCCTCAGATGCAGACTTGGAGGGAACGCCACAAGCCACCCGGTGGGTGGAGCCAGGAGGGCCACGCCCAACACGCCGGAAGCAGAGGGGCGGAACAGGAAGAGGAAGTATAAAAGGCCAGCCCAGCAGCTCAGTTGGGAGGCAGCTGCTGAAGGAGACAGATGCTTCTTCCCCACTGCTGGAGTGGGATGCCATGGAGAACGGCTGCTGCCCTGGAAACCAGCCTGAGCTTCCAGAGAGCCCTTCAACTCGCGACGCTGAGAAGCTGCTACCCTTGGCAGAGTATCCCGGAGAGACAGAGGACGACCCCTGGATGCAGGTACACCAAGGGGGAGAGTAGGAAGCAGCCTTTGGAAACCAGGCAACACTCTGGTTGAGAGATGGCCTGAAACAAGGTTAGCGTGCTGAGGGAGGATCCCCACTGACCCAGGGGCGGATCACTCCGTTAGGGCCTTGGGCTGGGATGCGGTGGAGTTGGGTGGGCCCGTGACCCCCTGCCATCTTACCCCTGGGGTGGCTGTACTCCGCCTCCTTAGGCCAGGATGCCTGCGCTCCTCGGGCATTCCTACTGCAGCCCCATGGGCTGTGCGCAGCGCTCACCCCTGCCGGAGCCCCATAGACTGGGCTGATGCTACAGCTCTGCCTGACTGCAGGCCAGAGCCTTGACTGTTTGGTGCCCCACCCTGCTTAACAGCCGGGTGAATAAACTGCTACAGCTCTGCCTGGTTGCAGGCCAGAGCCCAGACTGTTTATGGCCCTGCCCCACTTGAAGGCCGGGGGCCCATTAAGAACCGCTAATCCCGCCCCTTGCTTTTCTTTGTGTGGAGAAGACTCTAGCAAACCAAACTGCAAGAAGGCATGGCCTTCCTCAGACATGGACACGGAGGGCTGGCTGTGCCAACTTACAACTTCCTTACATTAGTTTTAAACCTGCTGCCTATTATGGATGACCCCTGGTCCTTGTGTTATGTGAAGGGATGAATAATACGTCCTTATTCACTTTTTCCACACCATTTGTTATTTTATAGATCTCTATCTTATCTCCCCTTAGTCGTCTCTTTTCTAAGCAGAATAGTCCCAGTTTTATTAATCTGTCTTCCTGCAGAAACTGTTCCATTACCCTACCCATTTTTGATGCCCTTCTCCGTACTTTTTCCAATTCCAGTATATCTTTTTTGAGATGGGGTGACCATATCTGCACTCAGTATTCAAGATGTGGGCGTACCATGGATTTATATAGAGGCAGTATGATATTTTCTGTCTCATTTTCTATCCCTTTCCGAAAGGTTCCTAACATTCTGTTAGCTTTTTTGATTGCCCACTGAACAGATGTTTTCAGAGAACTATCCACACAGACTCAAAGATCTCTTTCTTGAGTGGTAACAGCTAATTTAGACCCCCTCATTTTATATGTATAGTTGGGATTATGTTTTCTAATGTGCATTACTTTGCATTTATCAACATTGAATTTCATCTCCCATTTTGTTACCCAGTCACCCAATTTTGTGAGATCCCTTTGTAACTCTTTGCAGTCAGCTTTGGATTTAACTGTCTTGAGTAATTTTATATCATCTGCAAATTTTGCCACCTCATTGTTTACACCTTATTCCAGATCATGTATGAATATGTTGAACAGTACAGATCCTTGGGGGACACTGCTATTTATGTCTCTCCATGGTAAAAACTGATCATTTATTCCTACCCTTTGTTTCCTATCTTTTACTGTAAATGAAAGGACCTTCCCTCTTATCCCATGACTGCTTACTTTGCTTAAGAGCCTTTAGTGTGGGACCTTGTCAAAGGCTTTTTTAAAGTCCAAGTACACTATATCCACTGGATCACTCTCATCCACATGCTTGCTGATACCCTCAGAGAATTCTAATAAATTGGTGAAGCATGATTTCCCTCTACAAAAGCTGTGTTGACTCTACCACAACATATTGTGTTCATCAGTGTATCTGATAAATCCGTTTACTATTGTTTCAACCAATTTGCCTGGTACTAAAGTTAGACTTACTGGCCTGTAATGGTCAAGATCACCTTTGGAACCTTTTTTAAAAATTGGTGTTACACTAGCTATTTTACAATCACCTGGTACAGAATCTGATTTAAACGATAGGTTACAGACTACAGTTAGTAGTTCTGCAATTTCATATCTGAGTTCCTTCAGAACTCTTGGGTGAATACCATCTAGTCCTGGTGATTTGCTATTGTTTAATTTGTCAATTTGTTCCAAAAGAACCTCTGCTGACACCTTAATCTGGGGGAGTTCCTCATATTTGTCACCTAAAAAGAGTGGGAATATTCCTAATATCCTATGCAGTAAAGACCGATGCAAATAATTCATTTAGCTTCTCCGCAATGGCCTTTTCCTCAAGTGCTCCTTTAGCACCGTGATCGTCCAGTGGCCCCACTGACTGTTTGGCAGGCTACCTGCTTCTGAAATACTTAAAAAAATGTTTTTTTGCTGTTAGTTTTTTGTTTCTTTTGCTAGTTGCTCTTCAAATTCTTTTTTGGCCTGGGTAATTATACTTTTACATTTGACTGGCCGGAGTTTATTCTCCTCAGTCAGATTTTACTTCCAATTTTTAAAAGATGTCTCTTTGTCTCTAACTGCTTCTTTTACTCTGCTGTTTAGCCATGGTGGCATTTTTTTTTTTTTGGTCCTCTTGCTGTTTTTTATTATTTTGGGAATTCATTTAGTTTGAGCCTCTATTATGGTGTTGTAAAAAAGCTTCCATGCAGCTTCCAGGCATTTCACCCTTATGACTGTTCCTTTTAATTTCTGTTTAACTAGCTTCCTCATTTTTGTGTAGTTCCCCTTTTTTAAGTTAAAATGCTACTGTGGTGGGTTTCTTTGGTATTTCCCCTCTAGAAACATGTTAAATTTAATTACATTGTGGTTGCTATTACCAAGCGGTTCAGCTATATTCACCTCTTGGACCAGATCCTGTGCTCCACTTAGACTAAATCAAGAATTGCCTCTCCCCTTGTGGGTTCCAGGACTAGCTTCTCCAAGAAGCAATCACTTACAGTGTCTAGAAATTTTATCTCTGCATCCTGTCCTGAGGTGACTTGTACCCAGTCAATATGGGGATAGTTGAAATACCCTGTTATTATTGGGTTTTCTCTTTTGTAGCCTCTCTAATCTCCCTGAGCATTTCACAGACACCATCACCATACTGTCAATGGTCAGTAGTATACTCGTACTATTATACTCTTATTATTCAAGTATGAATCATTACACTATCATGCTGTCTTTGACATCCAGTATATATCATTCTGTTAAGTGTCTCCGAATCATATTGATTTTCTAATTACATGACTCAGACATGTAACAACTTGATCACCTGGCTGTTCATTAGTTGCCATGACTGGGTGTGATCGGTTTGGAATCCTTGAGTCATCTCCTTCTCATTCTGCATCTCCATCTGTAGAGTTAGCTCTGTTGATTGTTCTCTCTGAGGAACAAACTGTAGATTTTGAGGATTTCTGTTGAACTCTTCACCATTGGTTTTGATCACATATGAGCTGGGCTCTGAATTCTTTTTCTTTACAACAGCTGGAGTTGTCCATCCTTTTCCTCCATCCACTTTGACATGAACAGTCACCAGGTTCTAGATCCAGCAGTGCTCTAACTGAGTGATGTCTGTTGTAAAGGTGTTCAGAAGCTCATTAGCTCTTTTATCCAATTTGGCTACTCTCATCATGTCTGGCCACGTCGAAGACAGGGTTCTTTTCCAAAGTTGGGACAGTGGTTCTGAGTTGTCTTCCCATCAGGAGTTGTGCTGGACTAGATCCACTAGCTGCTGTTGGTGTTGATCTGTAAGTCAAAAGAGCAAGGAGTGGTTCTTCCTGCTGTAGGATTTTCATGGAATGTGACTTCTTAGACTGTGGGGGGTCACTGAAACGTGTAGCAGCTCTGAGCCCAGGCTCAACCAGTGGCATAAGGCCTATGTTGCCCAAGTCACTGTGGGAGGGTGCACTATGCCCAGGCTGGTGGACTCAGGGTGCTCCCAAAGCCTGGTTCTAGGGTCCCTGCTCAACCTTAGCACACTCCAATATGATCGTCCCTTGAAGGTGATGTGTGTGCATGGGGATGTCCAGTTCTACCCCATGGGTTGGGTACAACTGAAGGTGGGTGATCACGAAGCAAAAATTCGGGTCGGCATAACAAAATGCCTTCCTTGGAAGGTTATAATTGGGAGAGACTGGCAACAGTTCCCCTCCTTGCTCCTTCCCCGATCAGGACCTTCTACCCCAGCTGAACCGATACCCCAAAAGCTGTATGAGATATTTCCAATACTGAAATCTGACCTTTTGGAGGGGTCTACCCAAACCCAGAGGATTAGGAAGTCCCAAAGGCAACACCGAAAAGAAGGGAGGGCCTGGTTACAGACCCATATGGCTGGGGAGACAGAACCAGGGGAACCATCTCAGCAGATGAGCAACGCCTAATCCAAAGGGGGAGAAGCGCCTTCTGATCCAGGAGACCCTCTCCAGGAGGTTTGTGCTCCGGACATAGACTTAGCCCATTTAACCCAGACCTACAACTTAATATGTGGGCAAAAGAAAGATGACACTTTGAGTGAGTCATATGCCCGGATAGCGGTGATTGATGGGACAGTTACCCAGGAGGCCGAAACTGCCCAATTTCCCCATTTTGAACTAAAGAATGATATGCTCTATTGAGTTGACCTTGACCCAAAAACAAGGGAGACCTGCTACCAATTCTTGGTGCCCAGGAGGCCAGGAGGGAGGTCTTGCAGCTGGCTCACTCAATACCATCACTTGGCCATCTTGGCCAGGAAAAAACATTAGCCCGCTTATTAGCTCTGTTCTTCTGGCTGGGGATCCATAAGGAGGCTGCTAATTTCTGTGTGTCCTGTCCAGACTGTCAGCAGGTTGCACCAAAGGGTTCAGGGTGGGCTCCTCTAATACCCCTACCTCTAGTATGTATGCCCTTTGAGAGGATAGCGATCAATATTGTGGGCCCCCTAGAGAAAAGTGCCTGGGGTTACCAACACATACTGGTCGTGGTGGACTACGCCACACGACAGAAGTGGTCCCCATGCGCTCAATAGCAGCATGAACAGTAGCAAGAGAACTAGTTCAACTTTCCTCTCTGGTGGGCTTACCTACCGAAATCCTGATTGACCAAGGGACAGATTTTATGTCCTGGTTGTTAAAGGAGGTGTGGACACTTCTCAAGGTTAAGCCTCTCAGGACCTCCATGTACCACCCCTAAATGGATGACCTGATGGAAAGGTTCAATCGAACTTGGAAAAACATGTTAAAAATATTTGTAAACACCGACCCTTGCAATTGGGACCAACTCCTGCCCTATCTTATGTTCACAGTATGAGAGATGCCACAGGCCTCAACGGGATTTTCCCGTTTGAGCTGCTTTATGGCCAGCAACCCCAAGGAATACTGGACCTTCTTAAGAAAACGTGGGAAAAGCAACCTTCCCGAGCCCAAAATGTAATTCAATGTGTTACAAATGTGTGACCGACTAAACCAGGTGGCCATGTTTGACCGAGAGAATCTGGAATGGGCCCGCAGATCCAGGCTCACCACTCTAATAAAGGAGCCCAGGAGAAGGTCTACCGACCCGGTGACTGGGTCTTGCTATTGTTAGCCAGGTCTGAGAGTAAGCTCTTAGCCAAATGGCAAGGGCCCTACAAGGTCATAAGACGAATAGGGGATGTGGACTATGAGATCCATTGCCCAGATAAGAGGAGGGGAAAACAAATTTTCCGTGTAAACTTGTTAAAAGCATGGAAAGCAAAGGTGCAGTCCCCAGCAGACACTGCAGACATACCCATAGCAGAACGCCTCCCTTCTCACCTGCAGTGGCAGGCCAGGAACCTTCTGGGATACTTTGATGATCTCTTCTCCTCTCCGCCAGGTCGGACTCATCTAGTGGCCCATCAAATCCAGACGAATCCAACTGCCAAGCCCAAACAGAAGACCTGCTGAGTTCCCAAAAAGCTCCATGAGGCTCTAGAACAAGAAGTTCAGGCAATGCTGGAGCTGGGGGTTATTGAGGAATCCCAAAGCCCTTGGTGCAGCCCAGTGGTCCTAGTTACCAAACCAGATGGAACTACCTGGTTCTATGTGTATTTCAGGGCCCAAATGGAGCCTCACATTTCGATCCTTATCCCAGGCCCTGAGTTGACGAATTCTTGGATTAGCTTGGAAAGGCAAGATACATAACAACATTGGACTTAACCAAGGGGTATTGGCAAATACCCCTTACAAAAGACTCCTGGAAAAAACTGCATTTGCCACCCCCTTAGGGCTGTTCCATTTTATAACTATGCCCTTCGGATTACATGGGGTGCCAGCCACTTTCCAACACCTGGTGGATCAGGTAGTGCATCACCATGGCAATTTGCAGCTGCCTATTTAGACAATGTAGTGATCTTCAGGGAAGATTGTGGTCACACATAACACGTGTAGCATCCATTCTGCAGTCACTGAGAGAGGCTGGGCTCACAGCGAACCCAAAGAAATGTAAGTTTGGTATGCAAGAGACCAAATACCTTGGGTATCTGGTAGGGAATGGGAAGATACAGCCCCTATAAGATAAAACCGAAGCGCTAGGAAAAAACTCCAGTTCCAGAAACAAGAAAACGGGTTTTGGCTTTTTAGGCGTGGCCAGTTATTACCGTTGGTTTATCCCCCATTTTGCAATACTAGAGGCGCCATTGACAGACCTGACCAAGACGTCGGCACCAAATATGGTACTATGGACACAGGAATGCCAGGTGGCATTTGAAAGCATAAAAGACATTTTGGGGCAGCAGCTAGTGCTCCGATGCCCCGACTTTTCCTGACCATTTATCCTGCACACAGATGTGTCCACTGTAGGCTTGGGGGCTGTACTGTCCCAGAACTTCCAAGGGACAGAAGACCCAATCCTCCAGAACACGCATGAACCACTACACTACCATAGAATCATAGGACTGGAAGGGACCTGGAGAGGTCATATAGTCCAGTCCGCTGCACTCAGGGCAGGACTAAGTATTATCTAGACCATCCCTGACAGGTGTTTGTCTAACCCTATCAATAGGTAGGTTTGCAACCCACCCTCCCCCCCACCAAAGGAAAAAAAGTCTGTTGCAGAGCTGGCTGGCTTCACAGGAACCAGGATCCAAGTTTTTGTGAGAACACCTCCCTCCTCCCAGCTATCTCCTCAGTGAAAGAATACAGAGTACCTTACCCTCTTCTGTGGTATTTGGAAACAGTCTTTTGTTTTTATTCATAGACCAGGTGAAATCCTGTCTTGTTGTAATGGTTGGTTTTTTTGCATTCAAGAGATTTTGATTGTTTGCGGGTGTCTCCAATGGTTTTCTGTGGAAAGTTTTGGGATTGAGCAAGGCTAAACAACTGAGCCTTGCATTGCATCACCTGCTAAACAGAGCAGGGTGACAACTCCCTCTTGCTGAATAGGCCATCACTGAGTCGTATTGCTCCTTAGTGGGTTATGTTTTATGATTTTGTTTTGTATTGTAACCACTTGTGACCACCACTCTCTTGTTTCTAGTTAAATCTTTATTCTTTCTTAAATAAACCTACTTTTTGTTTTATTATAAGAGCTCACAAGTGCTATGTTTAACCAGGAACTGTGGCTTAAAGTAAAACTGGTAAACTGGGGTACACTGCACCTGTGAGGCTCTGGGATTTCTGTGAGCAGCTCATGTCAGGAGCTGGATATCACAGAGGAACGACTCAAAGGGACTCGGGGACCGGGGTGCCACTACTGTTAACCTGGCCTAGCGTAGCCCACGGGCAAGTGCTTGTGTGGCTGACAGGCTGTTGGTGTTTGGGATATGACACCCAGACAGTCACTGGCAAGACTCCCTCATGCTGCAGGCAGGGAGTAACAAGGTGAATCACAGTCCTGGGTACCCCGAGAACCATCACAAGACTTTATGCTAAGATGCTGCCTAAACTAAACATGACAACTTCTTCCTCCGCTTCCCCTAAATAAGAATTTAAACAGTAACACCTAGGAATCCATGACGTCTGCCCTCACGCAGGTTTCCATGTTTGTCTGCCCACTTGAGGCCTATATTCAGTCATGGATACCTCACTTGTAGCTGGATCTAGATTATCAGCATGCAAAGTTCATGTCCTCTAAGTCAGGTCTATCCACTGTGGACAACCTGTCTGTTGAAGACTGTGGTGTGTGGAGGTCCCGAGAACACCCCAGCAATTCTTCCTCCACAATCAGTCCCTCATTACAAGCCAGAGGAACCTGCTGGGATACCTCCCATTCCTCTTCTGTATAACTTTGGGATGGTGGTAGAGCATCCTCAGTGTTTGCCCTCCCCTTTCTTTCAATGAATCTGTGCACCAGTTCTCCATGCACTGCACAGGGCAAGTGTGACAAAATGTACCCCTGTGTTTACACCCTACACACTAGTGTAATAATCTTTGTACCACATATGCCTTGTGAGGTATCATTTGAAAACTCATAATTTGCTGGTCATTATTGTCCTGGTAAAATATATGTGGAAATACGGTAAGTGATGTTATAAGATTCCACTGTATGGTGTTATTAACACACGTTCCAAACTGAGGTTGGCAGACAGGTCTGTCCTAAACAAAGCAACCTGTGCTCTGCTTGATTTGCATTTGAGCAGTATACAGAGTCATCAAGCAGGGAGGGAAACAAAGGAAGCTCAAAAAGGTGAGAAAAAAGCAACAGGGAACATCCTTCCCCACAGACTTTGTCTCCTGGTTCCCAGCTGGAAGTGTTTTTCAAGAGGGGGATTGAAACTATAAAAAGGAGGGGCAAACACCGCAAGACTCTCTCTCTCTCTCTCTCTTCCTATCAATTCATGGCACCTGAAGGCACAAAGGAAGCATTAGTTGGATTCTGGGAGAAGGGATCCTGACCTACAGACTTTGATCAGTAAGACTGCTGAAAGCAAATGGTGAGAAACTTTGCTTGAAACTAATATAGTTCGTTAAATTAGGCACCAGTAACATTTTAACATTATTTTCTTGTAATTATTTCTGACTTTTATGCCTCATTACTTGTACTCACTTAAAATCTCTCTCCTTATAGTTAAACTTATTTTATTGTTTTATCTAATCCAGTGTGTTTAAACTGAAGTGTTTGGGAAACTCCATTTGGGGGGTGGCAAGTTGTGTATATATTATTTCTATTAAAGAAATAATGGAGATGGCTGGACAGTACATACATTTCTGGGGAAAATCTAAGACTGGGGTGTGTTGGGGTCACCGTGCAGCATAACTGAGGCTGGTGAGAGCCAGAGTTAACCCAGGTGTAGATGTCAGGGTGCAGTTACACACAGACACTCCAGTACGGCTTGCATGCTGGAAGGCTGTTTGTGAGCAGCCCAGGTGGGAGCTACTTCTACCAAAGAATTGTAAATCATCCAAGGTGGCTGGGCAGGGGTGACACAGCTGCTTGTTAGTCTGGATTACACCCAGGTATGTCATAGCAAGCTCTTGCTTCAGCAAGGGTAAGTTGTTTAGTTTATTAATCACTGTGTGAGGTCTCCTCCAAAAAGGAGTACATCGGGGATTTTTACCAGGCTGCTTTTTCCAATTTTATAGCCACAGCTTCTCTCCTTCCTGGATGGGCATGTCATTCTTCTTTTTTCTGGCATCTTGTGCCTGGCATGATCGCTTCTGCCTCATCTGTTCCTCCATCTTCCATCAAATCAACCCCTAGCACTTTCATTGCCCGGGCTGCTTCACAGCTCTTGATCTCTGCCCCTGTGAGAGGCTTTGAGATACCGGCTACGCGGGACACTGTCCCAGGGTCTGATGTCTCACTAGCTGCACTGGCTTCCCAGTCACATGAATGGCTCTTACCCAGAATTCCCCCTTTGGTCCAGCTCTGCACAGAGTTCTGCTACCCAGCAATCCTGACAGGATCCTGGTAGCATCAAACACTCCCACAGTCTCGCTGCAGCTGCCCTTTATCCTAGGGGTATTATTGCACGATGACCTGGCACCACCACCACCACTTTATTCAGAGCCACCCGAGGGAACAGTTCATCTACATCCCCTGTAGTCATGATAGAAACTCCTCTAAGGCACCAGGAGTTGCACCTCAGGGTCCACACTTCCTCCTATCCACATCCAGCAGGGGGACCTAAATGCTGTCCATGGACAAGTGTCTTCTATTAACACCCCAGGAGTTCTCGTGATGCCTTCAGATCCAATCCACTCCCAGTACAACGGCAGTAGAAATACTAGTCACCACGAAAAAAGTGCATTTAGTATGCAGAGATCCCAAGTTCAGTGGGCGCTGGATTTCTTCTGTTGCTTGCAGAGACTGATGATTAATAGCCACTGATCTAACTTCTGGAGTATACATTTTCTTCCCTTTCAGCCCTGGGTGTTCACCAGGGATCAGACTTATTTCAGCTCCTGACTCCAACAGCATAGTGGTTTTCCAGCTGTCATTGCCTCCTGACACATGATAATAGATATCTGGGTAGCTCTTCACAGGGGCCATTCTAATAGCTGCTGGGGACAGCCCTACTGCATCAATGACTTCTGGTTTCCCTGGTGTGCCTTCTCTCTGCTTGGGCCATTCCACCTCCAATGGCATTTGCCTCTGCATCACCTGAAAAGGGTGTCTGGCCTGAGACTCACTTGGGAAACAGTCTCTTTCTCTTCTGACCAATGGGGCATCTGTGAGCACCTTGCACTTGGGCCTCCTCCAGTTTTTTTAGCCACTTCCCTAGCAATCATTTTCTGAAGTGCTGCATCTGGTATAAAGGAGGCTGGGAACTAGCAACTGATACCTTTCAGGAAACCCTAGGTTCTGCTTCCGCATTTTGAACTCTGCATATAATCTGGCCTACAGGTTTGTCCTGTATGTTGTCCTCCATCACCAGCAGGTTCCCCTGCTAAACCATTTATAACCTTACTTTTCACATAGCATCCTCTCATGGCTTGCCACTGGGCATATGTGCTCTCTGCATTGCCAGTTCCAGAGTTAGCACAGCAAGTTCTGCTCCGCTCGAGCCATCTCCAGGACAGGGTGGTCCAGGGAAAGCCCTAACAAACAAATAATGTTAAATTGTTACTGGTGCCTAATTTAACGAACTATATTAATTTCAAGCAAAGTTTCTTTAATGCACACAAATAACTGTGCAGGGATTTCTCTTTCTGCCCCCTCCTGGCTTATTATTCCTTCCAGTAGTTCAAAAGGGCCCATCCCCCATCAGAGCAATCGTGTAAGTGTTTGTCTCACTGTCTATAAGACACACGATCCACACTAGGAAGCTGCTGATAAAATGCTCTGGTATCACTAAGCAGAAACACTGGTACACATTGTGCTGCTTTCTCATCAGACCACTCGCTAGACCTTGAGCTGCTCCTCTCGGCCTAGCAAGTGCTCACAGATTCCAGTCTTTGCTGCGTGGCCAGGAAATTTCTTCTCAGGCAAAAGTGCTTTGCTTTTGCCATCTTAAAACCTCTGCCACCAGATGTAATACTTGCTTATAGAATCACACGGAGATTTATTGAGCCATTGCAAGTATCCAACTCCTAGACACACAGGCAGGACTAACCTTGCTGCTGACCCCGCAGGTCAGATCAACAACTTAACAACATACAAGACAAACACTGAGCCCTAAGAAAAGGATATGCCCCACCCACTGATGGAGGTGCTGTCTGCACTGATCATTACAAATATCTCTGACTAAAACACATAAATGAAGCTTAAAAGTAAACAATTTCAGCATTCTTCTTTCCATGTTTAATTACTAGCACTAAGAACCTGCCCCCCCCCACATACATGCAAATTCAAAAGCAGATTTTGATTCATCTGTCTTTGTGACACTTTTGTGCTCACTTTCCAGGTGCACTGGTAGGCTTGTACTTCACGAGAGCAAATACTCACCCATTTTAAGCTTGACTGCTCAAATACCTGCAAGAAGTGAATTTCATTCAGAATTGTATAATCGATTGTAAAATTTGCAGTTTGCTAGTTGCATGTCATCTAATACTGTTTCTTCTCCCTGCTGGAGTCACATGCTCCATCCAATCAGCACAGCACACACAGCAAACAAGCCGGTGGATTTTACAATTTGTAGTTCATACACTAACTTTTTGGAACTAACTCTTGTAACTAACTCATGTAACTGAGGTCACCTAAATTACATAAGGACTTGATTTAAGTCAATGGGAATCTTTCCACTGATATCAATGGGTTTTGAATCATGTCCTAATTACAGTCCAAATTGCATATTTGATTTTAATATGTGATGTTTGAATGACATTCAGGCCAAGTATTATTCATTGATGAAATTAACAGCTACATTTGAATAGCAAATGAATCTCACAGTGTCATGATCTGTAATGGGTAATTCACAAACAGAAAATAAACAATCAAATGTTGCATCACTCAGCTCTTGCCATTAGAAAGGCTAGTTGCAGTCCCAGGCTTATCTGCTCACTATCCTATCTCCTCATCTTTGACGAATGTCACCCTGCACTGATGCCATAACGCTGTTTCTGTGACATCAGTGACTTCACTGCAGCATCCAGTACAAGGAGAAACTAGTTCACGAGGGAGAAAACTCTTTACAAGCACAAATTATCCCCAAAAGGAAACCAAGTTCTGTCCAAATTAATAGATTCATAGATGTAATCAAATTTAAGGCCCGAAGGGGCCATGTAGTCTGACTTCCTGTATAACACAGGATGAGCCAAGCAGTCAGTTTAGGGTTACCATACGTCTGGGTTTTCCCAAACATGACCTCTCTTTTGGTCCTCCAATCTCCGTCCGGGCGGATCTTTGAAATAGGAACAAATGTCTGTGATTTTTCCTTGCTTGTCCTTTTCCCAACATTGATTTTGGTACAACTGCAATTCCCGGTGTGGCCTAATAGCAGTGTGTGTATTTACTGGTTTGCCACAATTACTTCTCTGCTGCTGACAGCAGTGCTGCCTTCAGAGCTGGGCAGCCAGAGAGCGGCAGCTGCTGGCCAGGCGCCCAGCTCTGAAGGCAGCACCGCCATCAGCAGCAGAGCAGAAGTAAGGGTGGCCTAGTATTGACGGATGAGTCGCTGAAAGGGATCCTGCTTGTACAGTACAACTTCAGGCACACATCTTGCAAAGACTTTCATGGCTCTTTGATGAGCAATCAACCACTGCTGAGAAAGATATGCTCTACAGAGAAATATGCATGGGCACAAACAACAGGAAGAAGCACAGTAGGAAAGGACTCACGGCATGTAAGAAGGTACATTTAAATTTGATTTATATTTATTTTTGAGGCCATTACACTTGTTATTTATAAATGTTAGCTATTCAAAGTAGAAAGAAACTGTACAATAGAAACTGTATCCCTCCTCTTCCACTCCCCCTCCCCCCAGCAGTGTCCTCTATTTGGGAAAATGAAATTGGTAACTCTAAGTCAGTTGAATGTTTATTGCAATTCTAAATCACTTTGTCTATTTTCCTAGCCATCCAGTTCAGCATTTTTACATGGCTTGATACTGCACGATTGGTGTTAATGGGAATATTGTCACTGGCTTTAGTGGCAGCAGGATCAGAGCCATAGTCCCCTTTGCTGGAAGAGCTAAGCACATCCCACAATCAGCCCGCAGGTCTGCCTGTGCTCAGGAATAGCCCTGGCTCAGCAATCACACTGGTTGCACTCCTGTGGACCATAAAGTGGAGTCAAGGTCAAGCTGGGGTCATGATGAGAGAGAAGGTGTCAACATCTCACCCATCACCTGATAGCCAGGAGCTGCCTGCTTCCTGTTTAAGGCCAAGCCAAGATGCACGCTGTCCAGTATGCTTAGTGGTAGATCCTGTGGTTTGCTACACCCAGGCAGTACTGGGGCTGAACCCTGGAGCCAAACCCACAGACCTGCAGACGTGAATCTGTCTCTGCACCCTCCTCATACTAATCATCCCCATCCTGTGCTTCCAGTAACAGACCCCATTCTCTTGTGCTTATCTGGGTCTCTCGGATTCCAGTGCATTTGCTTGGGGCAGACAGGAGGGCCCAGGAACACTCAGCTGTGAGCTGAGGATGAATTACTCTTTGCAGGCACAAAGCCCCATATATTGTTATCTGAATCCCCGCAGGTAGGGAATGTTGTTCCACTCTCTGAGCACGAGTTTTGTTGGGCTTTTATTTTGCTTCGGTGGTGATTAATTTAATTAATGCGACTCGAACAAAAGGTCTAATCACACCTCTATAAATAGACCCCGGGCTTCGCTATAGTTCCACTCCACGACAACAGCCCCGCAATGAGCTGAGTCTAATAATATCTGCTAGGAGGCGAAGTTGGGGGGGTGGGTGATAAGGACTAGTTTACAATGACACTATCTAGTAGTGACAGGGAGAGGAAATGTCAGCCCAGGGGAGGAAAATAAGCCTTGAAAGGAGTCTCTGGGAGTCTGGCACGGTTGTGCTTACCCAGAGCACTGGCATGGCTGCTGCTAGGAGGAGCTTTTTGCACATAGGGCTTTTTCCAAATAGTCCGGAACCACCTAAGAAGTGGTTCGGGACTATTTAGAAAAGCTGGACGAGCACAAGTCCATGGGGCCGGATGTGCTGCATCCAAGAGTGCTAAAGGAGTTGGCGGATGTGATTGCAGAGCCATTGGCCATTATCTTTGAAAACTCATGGCGATCGGGGGAGGCCCTGGACGACTGGAAAAAGGCTAATGTAGTGCCCATCTTTAAAAACGGGAAGAAGGAGGATCCTGGGAACTACACGCCAGTCAGCCTCACCTCAGTCCCTGGAAAAATCATGGAGCAGGTCCTCAAGGAATCAATTCTGAAGCACTTAGAGGAGAGGAAAGTGATCAGGAACAGTCAGCATGGATTCACCAAGGGCAAGTCATGCCTGACTAATCTAATTGCCTTCTATGATGAGATAACTGGCTCTGTGGATGAGGGGAAGCAGTGGACTTGTTGTTCCTTGACTTCAGCAAAGCTTTTGACACCGTCTCCCACAGTATTCTTGTCAGCAAGTTAAAGAAGTATAACTAGATGAATGGACTATAAGGTGGATAGAAAGCTGGCTAGATTGTCGGGCTCAATGGGTAGTGATCAATGGTTCCATGTCTAGTTGGCAGCCGGTATCAAGTGGAGTGCCCCAAGGGTCAGTCCTCAGGCCGGTTTTGTTCAATATCTTCATTAATGATCTGGAGGATGGTGTGGATTGCACCCTCAGCAAGTTTGCAGATGACACTAAACTGGGAGGAGAGGCAGATACGCTGGGGGGTAGGGATAGGATACAGAGGGATCTAGACAAATTAGAGGATTGGGCCAAAAGAAATCTGATGAGGTTCAACAAGGACAAGTGCAGAGTCCTGCACTTAGGACAGAAGAATCCCATGCACCGCTACAGACTAGGGAGCGAATGGCTAGGCAGCACTTCTTCTGCAGAAAAGGACCTAGGGGTTACAGTGGATGAGAAGCTGGATATGAGTCAACAGTGTGCCCTTGTTGCCAAGAAGGCCAATGGCAATTTGGGATGTATAAGTAGGGGCATTGCCAGCAGATCGAGGGATGTGATCCTTCCCCTCTATTTGACATTGGTGAGGCCTCATCTGGAGTACTGTGTCCAGTTTTGGGCCCCACACTACAAGAAGGATGTGGAAAAATTGGAAAACGTCCAACGGAGGGCAACAAAAATGATTAGGGGACTGGAATACATGATTTATGAGGAGAGGCTGAGGGAACTGGGATTGTTTAGTCTGCAGAAGAGAAGAATGAGGGGGGATTTGATAGCTGCTTTCAACTACCTGAAAGGGGGTTCCAAAGAGGATGGAGCTAGGCTGTTCTCAGTGGTAGCAGATGACAGAATGAGGAGTAATGGTCTCAAGTTGCAGTGGGGGAGGTTTAGGTTGGATATTAGGAAAAACTTTTTCACTAGGAGGGTGGTGAAACACTGGAATGCGTTACCTAGGGAGGTGGTGGAATCTCCTTCCTTAGAAGTTTTAAGGTCAGGCTTGACAAAGCCCTGGCTGGGATGATTTAGTTGGGGATTGGTCCTGCTTTGAGCAGGGGGTTGGACTAGATGACCTCCTGAGGTCCCTTCCAACCCTGATATTCTATGATTCTGTGATTCTAATGTCTGCGGACATGGAGCAATCTCATCTGAGGGCAGAACAACTCCCTGTTTGTCTCGGTGGAGTTTATGAAAACGTCAGCCCTGAAGGGGGAATAAACCCTTCTTTTGATTAGAAGCAAGCTGCCAGCAGCTGGGGGAGGGGTGGCAGCATGGTGCATAGGTGCATGTGAGCCTGTCAACACTCTGTGTGTTTGTGGGGGAGACAGCAGTGGCCGTTATTCCATGGGGTGCAAACTCCCAGCCAAACCTGGGATACGCCCTGACGCTAGCTCTGATAGCAACGGCTGCCTTATCCACCTGAGTGTTAGAGAGAGGGGAAAGAAAGCCACATCTTTGCCCTTGTGGTGCTGCAAGAGTCTGAATATTTCCTTGCACAACGGGCACATTAGTCCTTTAATACTGGCAACTCTGCTGCCAGGCCAAGGGAAGGCCAAGAAAGCAGGGGAAAGAACTCCTCATGACATTGTGCAACAGTAAAGAGGTGCTTATGACTCCTCCTGTCTGAAGCAATGGCACAGTCCCCAAAAGAGTGAAACAGCTGCTTGGATGTGGCCTTAAAGATTCCCTGCTCTTGAAAATAATGAGAACAGCTATGGGAAGGAATGAAATAATTAATTCAAGCGACTGATCTTAGCCAGCTGGCTAAAAGAGTGAATATTTTGAATGCTAACAGCTCAACTGGGACATAAATTAAAGGGGGAAAAATCCCTGCCTGAGCTTTTGGACAAAAAGGCCAAATTCAGCCCCCATGTAAACAGACACAGTCCCACTGGGTATGTCTACAATGCATTGTAAACCTGGGCTCAGACTCAGGTTTGAGCCCAAACTCCCTACCATCCACACACAAATTAGGGTTGCCAACTCCCCAGCATTGTCCCAGAGTCTCCAGGAATTAAAGATTAATCTTAAAGATTATGTCATGTGATGAAGGGAAACAAACCTCCACATGGCAGGGATGGTGTCCCAAGCCTCTATTTGCCAGAAGCTGGGAATGGGCCACAGGGGATGGATCACTTGATGATTACCTGTTCTGTTCATTCCCTCTGAAACACCTGGAATTGGCCGCTGTCAGGAGACAGGATACTGGGCTAGGTGGACCTTTGATCTGACCCAATATGGCCATTCTTATGTTCTCCAGAAATACATCCAACCGGAATTGGCAACCCTAACACAAATCTGTCTGACTCGAGTAAGCAACAGGACCCAGATACTAGGACTCACCCAGAAGTGGAAGGGGTCTGTGCCTGTGTCCCTGTGACTTAGTTCCAAGCCCTGCTACTTTGCAGTGCTGACGCAGCTCAAGCCACAGACCCGAGTCAGAAGACCTGCATAGTGCAGTATGAACATGTTAACACAGGTTGTGAGACCCAGGTCCAACAACCGTAGACTCAGGTTGACAATGCAGTATGGATGCTCAAGCGCGGCTTGGAAACACCACGTCCACTGTAGTGAGATGGGGTGGCCTCCCTCCGGACTTGAGAGCGAGGAATGACTACACTACCCCTGGTGGGTGGAGCCAAACCCACCCCGTCCCCCTCGCCAGAGGTACCGGGGTGGGACAGGAAGTACAAAGGGAGGGCCCTGCAGCTCAGTTGAGCGGGAGCCAGGGAAGGAGATGGATGTCTCCAGCCCGCTGCAGAACTCTGGAGCTGAACCTGCACCATGCAATGCCCTGCCCCCAAAGGAGACTGACCCTGGAGAGGAGTTGCCATTACTGCCGTCCACCATGTATCCTGAGGAGACAGAGGACCCATGGATTACAGAACTCCTTGCCGGGACACTGGTAGAAAGTAGCCCAGGGAAACCAGACTTTGGTTCAGTTTTGCTATCAGAACCCAAGTCAGTGTGTTGCAGCTGGATCCCCGCTGATCCCTCCACCACTGTTAGGATGTTGGGCTGGGACTCAGTGGAGTAAGGTGGGCCCGGGTCCCCCTACCTGCTGCTGCCAATCTAACCTAGGGGTGGCAGCCTCCCCACCTTAGGCCAAGAGGCCTGTGTTTGTCTGCCACCTGCCAGAGCAAGAACGACAGACTGTTTGGTGCTCCACCCTGCCTGAGTGCCTGAGTCCCTAAACTGTTCCCTGCTCTGCCCTGCCCAGTTGGCCGGAGCTCTGTTTGCTGGCTGCCTTAGCCGGAAGGACCCGAGCCCGAGTGCTGCTGTCTGACACAGTGAGACGGAGTGGCCTCTCTCCCCGCTTGAGAGTGAGAGTGAGTTTGTGGGGGGGGGGGGCGGAAGGTGAGAAAACCTGGATTTGTGCTGGAAATGGCCCAACTTGATGATCACTTTAGATAAGCTATTACCAGCAGAAGAGTGGGGTGGGAGGAGGTATTGTTTCATGGTCTCTGTGTATATAATGTCTTCTGCAGTTTCCACAGTATGCATCCGATGAAGTGAGCTGTAGCTCACGAAAGCTCATGCTCAAATAAATTGGTTAGTCTCTAAGGTGCCACAAGTCCTCCTTTTCTTTTTGCGAATACAGACTAACGCGGCTGTTACTCTGAAACCATACATTCACATGGGTGGGTCCCACAGACCTGGGTTTACAATGCAGAGTAAACCTACTCACAGATTTCAATTCACCAGGGACTCCCATTGCAGGATCAGGGCCTATAACATTTAATTAAAGATGGGCTTCTTTGCTTACATTTTAATGTTCAGATTTAAAACTGGTCACTGAAATGCAGCCACCTCTAGGATGAAGCAAAGTGGTCATTCCGTGCTGGCACACTTCACAGCTTTTGCTTTTTTTTTTTTTTTTTTGATGACAAATGATAACAGACTAGCGGGACTTCATGAATTTATACTCACATTTCTAAACTTGTCTTTTGTTCTCATACAACCGCATTTATAGAGTCATCAATTTTAAGCCTGGAAGGGACCACTGTGATTATCTAGGCTACGCCCTGCCAAACACTGGCCAATGAATTTCACCCAGTCATTCCTGCACTGATCCCATAACTTGTGGTTGAAATAGAGTAAATCTAGAGCAGGGGTTCTCAAACTTCATTGCAGTACAACCCCCTTCTGATAACAAAAATTACTACATGACCGCAGCATCGGGGTCTGAAGCCTGAGCCTGCCCGAGCCCTGCCACTGTCAGGGGGACCAAAGCTGGAGCTCAAGGGCTTCAGGACCAGGCAGGGGGCCTGTAACCTAAGCCCTGCTGCCCAAGGCTGAAGCTGTAGCCTGAGCCCCACCACCCAGCGCTTGGGCTTTGGCCCCAGGCCCCAGCAAGTCTAACGCCAGCCCCGGTGATGCCATTAAAACAGGGTCCCGACCCACTTTGGGGTCCTGACCCACAGTTTGAGAACTGCTGATCTAGACACTACATGCAACAATGCACTTGGGAAAAGTCCTATGGGGGACATCCCTGCCTCACTGGGTGGGGTGCGGGGGTTATTCCTATTTGGGCACCTACATAACAGCCAGATTTTCAAAAGAGCTCAGCACCCAAACTGCAGCCTTTAAAATAAAAATCTGGTGACTTTGGTGCCTAAACGAGAGCTGAACTGTTTGAAAATATGGCCCTTGGTATGGAATTCTGTCTTACCAGGTGACTCCCTCTCCCTTGTGGTATTTTATTCATCCATACACCCCGAGCCCTGACTGGGAGTGCTTTTATACCTGGCGGCACAGGAAGGGAAATCAGTTACTGTCTGTCCCATCCAGAAGTCACACCTGCTACTGCTCTTTGTTAAAAGTACACTTGCACCACCATTGCTCACTGCGGCAAGTGGATCCTGGCCTGGTTAGGGTTAGATGTTCAGAGAACGCCTGGTGAGCAGCACTATGACAGGGAACTATGGCTGTTTGGCAGGACCACTTGAGGCTATCGCTTTGGCTCTCTCAGAATCATTTCCCCCTGACACGTTCACTGCACCTTTTGCAAAGGTGGTTGGCTTTAAATGGGTTTATACAGTCTTTGTGGGATTCTTGTCCAGAGATTTCTCCAGTTCTCGCACAGTTTTATGGAAGACACAAAAGCCAAATACAGTCACACCCTGGGCTCCCTTCTTCCCAGGTTTATTCTGCTTTGCTTTCCAGTTAAATGGATCTGCTGAGGAGGCAGAGAGGATAGTTTGCAGCAGTAGGATCCTACAGATATTCCTGTTTGTCTTCAGGCATGGCTCATGATTCCTGCAGATTCTCCTGTGGAGCCAAGGATTATTTGCATCCAAAGAAGAGGAAAGGCTCTGCTTCTCCACATCTGGTTCTCTCCTCTCTCCATGCTTTGGGGCAGCCCCGCACGCACAGACTCCTTGGGGACAGGCATGGGGAAGTGGCCAGACCAACACCTGGACATGGCATTTTTCTAAATACAAGGTTGGTCCCTAGGGCTTCCTGTCCAAGGATCTCAAAGCACTGAATGCACATGAATGAATTAACCTTAACATCCCAGTGAGGTAGGGTGATTATCAACCTAATTTTACAGATGTAGAAACTACCGCACAAAGAGGGGAAGGCCCAGGTCCTCAAAGGTATTTAGGCAATGTTGTATTAATTTAGATGGAATATATGGGCCAAAGGTGTTAATATACCCAGTTACTGTCCAACATTGAACAGTTTCAGACAAGGTTTGGGGTTTGATATTCACAGATCTTAGACCGCTTCCTACCCTGGCAGACACACCAGTAAACACTTTTTAAATCTTTTATTAAAGATACAGAAAAAAGAAAGCCAGGTAAAGTATTTGAAATATAAAGTAAGGCTTTTATTTTAACCATTTTGTTTGTTTGTTTTTGCTTTTTTAGCTGGGGAGAATTTTTAGGAGGGAAATCCTCCTTGTGTCAAGAGTTTTTTAGATGGTGTTAAAGATGGCAATAAATGTCCTTTTGGGGGAACAGAGAAGAACTTAGTTAAGATGGGCTGCAGCTGTTGTTAAAGTCCGATCCTGTTTCATAACAGACAAGGGACAAAAGAGATGAGAAAAGAACAGACAAGATAGAAAATACAGCTTCCTGTCTCTGGTGTTGACTTTCACTTGCAACCTGGCTGCTGGAGAAACAGAGGCCCAGCACACAATCTTATAGCTACTCCGAGGCCTGGCAAACTTGCACCAGCATCGGGCTGTTTAGATCATTGCTTTTAGCTGCCTTTTTTTCGTCACAGGCTTACAGGAATATTGCAGTCTTGGCCTACGAAGCCAGACACTTATTAGACAGAAGGAAAAAGGAGAGGGACAGGAAAGAGAAGAAATAAGGTGGGAAAGGAAAAGGACACATGGGGGGGGCAGGGAAGAGAGACAAAGTCTCCCATTTCAGGTGTTAGCTGGGATTCCGCTGGAGGTGTTGGTGTCATCTGGAACTGGGTTCCTCTCCATGGCCTGGTCTGGTCAGGACATCCTTCAGGATTAGGATGAAAAAGTTCCAGGTCCCAGGTGACCGTGGGGGGTGGCAGCCACGGTGGAGAAGCTCACTTTTTGCCTTTCTCTCATCTCTCAATCTGCAAGCGTTGCGGCAGCCTCCATCTGTTTGTATTGTTTTCCCAAAGTCTCCATTTTTAAAAGCCCCCCCAAGGGAGCGCTGGGTGGATAGGCCATTCTTTTATTATTTTGTTCACCAACAGGCCTAACTTCTGACACACCAATTTTGGACTTACACTGACTTATTTACTAGGCATGAGTTTAACATAGTCCTTGAGCTATATTAGATGTCTTTTGGTGAGTTTTTTTGTCTTCCTTTTGCAACTTTTCCCATTAACATTTATTGCAGTAGGTTACTGTGACACTCCATCAACTTTCACAAAAACAACAAGGAGTCCAGTGGCACCTTAAAGACTAACAGATTTATTTGGGCATAAGATTTTGTGGGTAAAATCCCCAATTCTTAGATGCATCTGAAGAAGTGGGTTTTTTACCCATGAAAGCTTATGCCCAAATAAATCTGTTAGTCTTTAAGGTGCCACTGGACTCCTCATTGTTTTTGTGGATTCAGACTAACACGGCTACCCCTCTGATACTTGCCATCTACTTTCACTTCCTTTTGACATTTGAGTTTACAATTAAGGTAAATTTGCTGGCCCAGTTATGACAACAGCACCTCAGGTCCACTGAAATCAGTGGAAGCGGATAGTGTTTCCTACATACTTTTAAGAATCTGTGTTGAAATGACTGGCCGAAGGTTGGACTGGGAGCTAAAGGCAGACCTGGCATAAGGCATGAGGTCCAATTCCCAGTCCCCTACTCTGACCACCCGTCTCCCTGAAGAGCTGGCAACCCTTTGTCTGCTTAACTGATTTGCATCATTTGGACAAGCTGGGCTGGGTATTTCTTCATCTAGCCCTAGTGAACACATGCCGATGGGACGGGAACATGGGGAGGGGGAAGAGTGTATCTGCTGTGCTGGGGACAGGGAGGTAGCTGGGCCTCTTGCCTTGGGTCAGGCATGAACCCCGCTGTTCCTAGCCGGGGAAGCGATCCCCAAAGTCTGCAGGACGCCCCAGCCTGGGGACCGGCAGGCACTGGCCCGGCGAGGAGCTCTGCCCCTTCTGCCACGAACCGAGGGCAGCTCCTGGCCCGCAGCCGAGGTCCCGGCCCGGCTCCGCAGGGGCCCCCACCCCATCCCTGCGCCCGGCTCCTGGGCAGGGCCCTGCCCCGATGCCCGCGAGCGCTGAGAAGCGGCTCCGAGGGGACGGTCTGGGCGGTGCCCATGTGTCCGCCGCAGCCCCGTGCGCCCCAGGGAGCGGAGAGGCGTGTCGGGAGGCGGCTCCCTGGGCGGGGCGGCGGCTCGCTGCCCCTGTGCCCGGCAGCCCGCCCTGCCTCCCGGGGGCGGCGCCCTAGGGGTGGCTCGGTGCCCGGTGCCCCCGCTCCGCGCCGTGCGCCCCGGCCCCTGGCAGGCGGGAGGCGGCGCAGCAGCAGCTATCCCAGGAATGCGCTGAAGATGGCGGCCGGCAGGAGAGCCCCGAAGAGCGGGCTGCTGGAGCTGCGAGCCCCGGGCGAGCAGTGGCTGCGGGTCCTAGTCACGCTGGCCGAGGACTTCCTGACCGTGAGCCCCGGCAAGGGCGCGGGGGCCGAGGAGCCGCCGCCCGCCCCGGCGCAGCTGAACGGCGGGGAGCCGTGCGCCCAGGTGCCCGAGTCGCTCACCAACGTGAAGCGCACGGTGCGGATCGTGAAGCAGGACGTGGGGGGGCTCGGGATCAGCATCAAAGGTGAGGGGCGCGGCAGAGGGCGAGGGTCCGTTCCCCGTGGGCTGGACCTGCCGCTGGGCTCGAGGGTCCTGCCCCGCCACCGCCCAGCGCCGGCACTGCCGGGCTCTCCCGGGTGGGCACCTTGTAGCGCCGAGGCGCAGCTGGAGGCGGCCCGTGCCCTGCGGCGCCTCGGGGAGTTGGCTGGTGCCTGACCAACTTCTGCGCGCGGCCGGGTGCCCACTCCGTGTTTGCCAAAGCGGCTGGGGAGGGTGCCCTGGGGGTGGTCACCGCCCCAGCCCCCCATCTCCTGCTCCCCCGAAGCACGGCTCCGGCTGGGCTGCGGGGAAGGAACCTGTCACGGCCGCCTGCGGCTGCTGGGGAAGTTGGAAATGGACAAGCGAATCCATCGGAGGCCCCCGTGCTGCACTTGCCCGGAGGAGCGGAGCGAAGTCGCTCACGTGTCTGTTTTCAGGGTCAGGCCTTAGCACTGTAACCCATGCAGAGGAGTGGCAAGAGTGACACCTTGGCAGGTTCTGCTCCTTAATTTCTAAACTGGAAATGGCATGATGTTGCCGAGCCCTGTCATATGCACTGGTTGAAAGTTGCGGTGTATTTTTAGGTCTGTTATATCAGTTACACAGGCTGAATCAGCTCCCCGTTAAAGTGTTACCTTTACATACAAATATAACTTGGCACTGCTCCTGCAAAGACTTACATACACACTCAGTAGCCCTGTGGTGAGCCATACCATGGAAGCCAAGTGGGCTACTCACAGTGCATAAAGTTAAGCAAGTGCAGGATTGGAGTCCTGGGTTCTTTAAAGTGCTTTTTTATGTGAGTTGTATGCTGGCAGGTTTACATGTGCGTGCTGTAAATCTAGAATGCAATAGAGGCCAAGGAAGATGTTTGATTATACATGTGAGAGCAGCTTGTGAACCTGAAATTGCCCATCAATTGCACTGTGTCTACTTAACCTTAGGTTAGACTGATCTCACATGTGTAATCAAACATCTTCCTTGGCCTCTATTGCCCCCGGTGTGTGCCGGGCCGGAGCCCTCCCCCCCACCGCACCCCTCCTGCACCCCAATCCCCTGCCCTGAGCCCCCTGCCGTACCCTGCACCCTTCCTGCACCCCAACCCCCTGCCCTGAGCCCCCAGCTGCACCCCACACCCCTCCCGCACCCGGACCCCCTGCCCTGAGCCCCTTGCCACACCCTGCACCCCTCCTGCACCTCCCGGGGGCAGGGAGGGGGATGAGTTGAGGTTGGGATTTCGGGGAAGGGGTTGGAATGGGGGCAGGAAGGGGTGGGAAGACGTGGGGCAGAGGCAGGGCCTCATGGAAGGGGTGGAGTGGGGGCGGGGCTGGGCAGCAGGGTGGGGGTCAGTGTTGCGGCCCTCAGGCCAATGTACTAGTCCTCATGTGGGTCTCGTGGTCATTTGAGTTTGAGACCCCTGGTCTAATGCATCTAAGCTGGGTTGGGTGGTATTGAACAGAAAGGTTAAACTGGATGGGGGGGGGAGTTATCCTTTCATAAATTATTCCATGAAAGCGTAAAAAGAGCTGCGAATTGTTCTCCCCTTACATCCCACATAATTCAGTTCATGTCACATTTGGTGTCTTTTAATTGTGAATTCTGGTGGTTGTTTGCATTTGCCCACTGGCTAGGCACTGGCATTGCATTTGTATTGTCCTGTCACTGATGTGAAAGGATGTTTTCCTGTTCTTTTATTGGCATTCCTGCACATTAGCCTGCAGCCTGCAACAGAGTTCTGTTCCAAAATACCATCACCTCTACCAAACTATATCTGAATAAAAATCCGCAGTCCACCACACTTACTGAATTGATCTCAGTGAAGGCTGCACTGTAAAAGCACTGCTATCCTCGTGATCAGCACAGCTCCAACGACCTCATTTGTGCAACTTTACTGCTCAGAGGAAGTCAGCACAGTGGCTGGAAGAAGCTCTGAGAAATATACAGGTTGAGCACAAAATGAATGGGGCTGTGGAGGTATAATTTTCTTTAAGCTGTAGGGTGCAGTTGTTTATTTTAACAGTTGATGCACCACAAGCCACACCTGGTAGACAGGCAGTTTTGACCTTCAAAATCCAAGACAGAGACCATGCGCCTTGTGGGGAATCTGAGTGAACTCAGAGAGGGTTGACAGGAGGAGATGTTGGAAAATGGATCTGTTGCCAGGCTGGCTTCGGCCCATTAATACATGGTGGGTGGGGGTCACATTTCCACAGAATTGAAGCCAATGCAGGAGCCAGGTCGGTCTCTTTCAAATGTTAAAGAGTTGGTGTTCTTGCCTCTAGAACTTACGTGGGATGGGGAAGAGGAAAGGACCGGGCACATCTGGGAGCTGAATAAAGCAGAAAAAAGCCAGCAACTGGCCCAAATGCACCATTCCCCCTATTTCCTTCTTTAGAGACCTTTTTAATTTAAGTGGCCTGTACATCTAATCATACTTTGATTCTTTTGTGTCTGTTTTGCCCTTAATTCACATCCCTCTCTCCCTCTCTCTGTTTTGCAGTTGAGATGACTCCAGCCTTAGAGAGCTGTTACCGTAAATTGATCTTTTCCGATTACAGATCTTTAATGTTGGTGATGCGGGGGGATGCTAAGGAGGAGATTCCTCATTACAGAAATATGGAACTGGGCCCACATTGTGAGTTCAGTCTCTTGAGGGAGGACTCTTATCCATGCATCCCACAAGGCCTTGTTTTATAAAGTCTGTACAGCAAAGCAAAAACATAACTTATTTCGATATAGTCACAAAACTAACAGAGCTCAGTCTGGTTCAGTGAAATCTAGAGCTCTGTCCCTGTTCTGTCTCGGCTGAGTCCTTGCCAGAATGTTCCTATCCCTGCTACCAGTGGCAAAAAATGTGGACATCTAGATCCAGATACTCAAGAGTTCATTTGGCTGCCAGATGGGAGATGAGCTCTCTGGAAAATATGGCTGCTGGAGTGGTAGCATAACCAGCATCTGTTTAGAGCGACTAGCTGATATAATTGATTCTTCTGTGCCTTCTTCATGCTTTCCCCGCTGCTGGAGGGGCTTCTTTATGGAGGCATACCGTGCAAAGTCCGTGTGTTACACAGAAACGTGCTCTGATCCCTTTACACTGCCCAGATACGGGACTCCCCGTTTACCTTCAATCTACTGATGAAATATATAAGTGCTATTTAAGAGCTAGGGATAGTTAATAATCATAATAAAAAAGCCACTAAAACCTTCAGGATCTGCATTTTTGTAAATCCTGAGCATCAACATGGCCTTGTGTTTATAACCTTTGTCCTCCCTTCCTCTATTCCAGTCCCACCATTTCTCTGCTCCCTTTTCTGTGTCTTGTCTGAATTTTAGAGTGTAAGCTCTTTGGCTATTCTGGGGTAGGTTTCACTGGCTCTCTTCCATCCCGGACCTGAGAAACCTTTTTGTTGAAACCGATGGTGTCCGCAAAACAATTCGGTGTTGATGAATAGGCATTTTAGAGCAAAAAAAAGTTCTGTCTAAAAATTCCCACCCAGCTCCTTCCTAGGAGAAATGTTACTCCATTCAGGTAACGCTTCATTTTTGCAATCACCCGTGCAAAAGCAAAGTAATAACAATTCAAACTGGGTGCCATAAATCGGTGCAGCTGGTCATGCAGATGTGAAGGTGACCATCAGGGCCTCGGAGGGTGGAGAGGGCATGGCGGGAAGGCACTACAAAGTGACACTTTTCCATTCAAATGCAATAAATATCATAGCTGAACGTCACATTTTCCCACCAAAAAAATGAACACTGACAGGAATCTCTAGGTGGCTGAGGAAACAAGTGGAACTCCGCAGCCTCCCCGGAAGCGCACACCTAGGTTTATCCCAGTGGTTCTCACACTTTTTCATGCTGTAGACTACTTCCTAAGACAGTGACCCTTCCTGAGCCCCTCTTCTCCCAGCTCGGAGCGAGTGGAGAGCTGGAGATTATTACTCCATCTGGCTAGGTACTGTTGCCAGACTTCTCACCAGAGGAGCTGAGGCCCACATTCTCAAAGTTAGGTAGATACCTAACTCCCATTGACTTTGAGTTAATCCTGTTGATTTGAGTGCATTAAAAGTTTTACCAAACAAACACAGAAATACCCCTTTCCAATCTCCTCCTCACCCTGTATTAGCCTCCCTTATTGCAGTTCCGGAGTGCCTCACAAACTGAAATGTATTTCTCCTCCCAACCTCATTGTGAGGTACTGTTAGCCCCATTGTACAGGTGGGGAGCTGTGATAAATGAAGGGGGGTAGTTCCCTTTTATGGACCCAGCCAGCCAGTTAGCTATAAAATCCCTCTTAGTAGCTGTTCTCTACTTGTTTTACCTGTAAAGGGTTAACAGTCACTGCTACGCATAGGTAAAAGGAAGGGAGTGGGCACCTGGCTAAAAGAGCCAGTGGGAAGGCTAGAACTTTTTGAAATTGAAACAAGACTCCCCTTTTGTCTGTCTGTTGTTGTTCTCTGGGAGAGGCAGACAGGGCTGCAGTTATGCTGTAAGAAGCTTTGGGCCAGGTATGAAAAATCAGCGGTATCATACTTAGAAACTACTCATTGGAAATCCCAGATATGTAAATAGATCAGGAAATGTCTAGGAAGATGTGATTAGGTTTATCCTTTTATTTCTTTATGGCTTGTGGACTCCTCTGTGCTAACTCCAAATGCTTTTGTTTGGCTTGTAACCTTTAAGCTGGACCTCAAGAAAGTTATTCTTGATGATTAATCCTCGTAAGTGTTTTTTTTTTTAAATCTAGCAATAGCCTGACTTTCCAGATGTATTTTCTTTCTTTTTGTTTTAAACAAAATTTACCTTTTTTAAGAGGAGGATTGGGGGTTTTGTGTCCTAATAGGTTTGTGCACATGTTGTTTAATTAGCTGGTGGCAACAGCTGATTTCCTTTGTTTTTCTTTCTCAGCTCTTCCCAGGGGCAGGGTGTGTGTGTGTGAAAGGGCTCGAGGGTACCCCACAGGAAGGAATTCCCAAGTGCGCCTTCCTGGGTCCTCAAGGGGTTTTGCCCTTGGGTGGTGGCAACATCTACCCATCCAAGGTCAGAGAGAAGCTGTAACCTGGGGAGTTAAACAGAAGCCTGGAGTGGCCAGTGTTAATTTTTAGAATCCTTGCAGGCCCCCACCTCCTGCACTCAGAGTCCCAGAGTGGGGAATCAGCCTTGACAGGAGCTGAGGCTCAGAGAGAAACTAGGTGACTTGACCAAGGTCACACAGCCTGTTGCAGAGTCAGGAATTGAATCCAGGGTCCCAAGTATCAGGCTAATGCCTTAACCTCCCTTCCCCTCTGGCTTCTACTGGGCTGTTGTTCACGGTGGACGAGCTCAGCCCAGGCAATGCATTTTATAATGTCAGGACTTGATCAAGCCAAAAACAAAGGTTCTTTAATGCAATGGGTGCATCCATGTGGGCTGTCCCCCTGCCATGATGTGCGTCTGTTATTCCCTGCTCCTGGAGGTGCTATCATCCGTTTGTTTGTTGTTACAGGTAATGCTTACATTGCAGTAGAACCCAGTCAGGATTGGGCCCATGGCTCTTGGGGATGGAGCGCTACGTCCAAGGCGCGGTCTCTTGCACTCCAGCCAGGTCGCTCTTTGATGCCTGCAGCCATCTGTACTCTAAACTTTCTTGGTCATTTCCCAGTTAGACCCCGGCCACCTGTGTAGTTGTTAAATCTCTTATTTGGGTGTCATCCACAGACATGGTAGCAGTGGAATTTCCACTAAAGAGACTCTGATGACAGCCGGACGTGAGACAGCCGTGTAGGGAGCAGATCTGTGCTTCCTTTCTTTTGCATTTCACTTTATTGATGTCTACTCAGAAGAGCCTCTAGAAACTTGCAGACAGGCCTGCACTGGGGTGGAATAAGCAGCCAGTATCACTGCTGCGAGACGAACAGATGCTTTCTCCATGTGGCAGAAGCTTAGCACAGAGCTAACACTAAGAACCATCCCTATCAATCAGACATGTAGCAACTGGCTGAAACCAAAATTGCGGAATCTCGTATTTCCAAGAAGGGGGCCAGAATCTGGACGTCTCTCCTCCATGAGCAATGTGGCAGAATGTATATTCTGAGATTCAAGGAAGAAAAGGACAGTTCCTAGGATCTCTGGGTGGAAGCGAGGTCAGATGCTTACCTCCTCTGATTCATGCTCCTCTGCACGATGATAAAAGTAATGAAAATGATTTTCTACCCAAAAATGACACCAGCGGTTGCAAATCTGATGCATTACTGGGGAAAATGAGCTAAATCTTGATATATCGGCACTCAGATTTGTCTTAAGCAGGATGCTATCTAAGTAGTACCTTCTCCTTCTGTATATAAATAGTATCTAACCACTTCCTTTTTTCCTTTTCTTCTCAGGCGGCCGAGAGAATAAAATGCCGATCTTGATTTCCAAGATCTTTAAGGGGCTGGCTGCAGATCAGACAGAGGCGCTGTTCGTAGGAGACGCTATCCTCTCCGTCAATGGGGCCGACCTTTCGGAGGCGACGCACGATGAGGCGGTGCAGGCACTGAAGAAGACTGGCAAGGAGGTGGTCTTGGAGGGTAGGTACCAGAGCAGACCTGGGTATGAATGTGGTGAATGTTGCCAATGAGACTGCATGTGCTTTCCCCATGGCTGAGATACAGACCCCATTCCCTCACCCCAGAGGTGCTGCTGTTCGTTTTTATTTCTGCACAATGCATCTAGGTTCAGTGCTGGGAGATGCCATGGAGGATTCTCTGGGGGCTTCCCCCAAGATGCCCTGGAAAGGGCCAGAATTGTCCAAAATGCAGGGCACATGGGGCTCAACTGGGCCATGCCTGAATCAGGTAACAAAGGCAGAGTGACCAAATAATGGACTATGGCGAAGGAAGTTTCCACTCGGAAACTCTTAATGCTGAGGAAAGTTCACATGCCCCCTTTGCCATCCCGAACCTGTCGGGGGTTCTGCTTAGCCTCGCCAAAGCCACGAAGGCCTGGGGTGAGGCTCCCTGCTGGGGGATGCCCACGGGAGCCAGTCTGACCAGCAAGGGATTTTACATGCCAGATGGGCTGCAATATGGTGGCATCTGCGGTGCCTGCTCTGTGCAACAGCGAGGGCTGCACTGGCAGTTCGCCAGGAGCCTGAGATCCCAATCTGCATATACATTTACATACCGTTTTTAATTAAAAACAAAATATGCACAAACCATTCTATCTGCTCATCCTGAGAGTGGGAAATAGCTGCTGGGATCTCCCTGAATAGATGGACAGAAACTGCTTGTTCTGCTCAGTCTCCAGCAACAAAGGCCTGGAGCTCACTAGCTTAGCCCTCCCCTTCAGGGGCTCGCACGGGGCAGGTGACTGTGGGGCAGGACTCTGGGCCGCCTTGGGGCTGCACTCTGGGTTAAATAGGGCATTTCAGTTCAATTCTGCATTGCCCAGCTCACCCCAGATCTTCTCATTCTGGTGCTACTGGCTAGATCTGGCGTAGGGGCAGTGCAGGCTTGCTTCCCCATGGGCTCTCCTGCCGTCTTTACCACAATCCTCACTTGTGTTTCCCCTTCAGCTCCGCGCTTGGGTCTCCCCCACGGCTCAGTCCTGGCCTGCAGCACCCCCGGTATTACAGTGAAGGGCCTGGTCTGAGCAGACTCTGTTAACCGGGTGTGACTGGTGCTTTCTGATAGATAAATGTGGGGAGTGATGATATCGCACTTCAGCTTCAAATGCTTTATGGGTATGCACTGAGACCTCCGCCGGAGGGCCCTGGGAGCTAGGCTCCGACTGTGCTCTCCATTTCACCCCCAGATGCACTGAGGCAGAGCGGGGATGACTAGCCCAAGGTCTCAACGGGAGTCAGTGTCAGAGTGAAAGAACCTAGGCCCATGTTAGACCTGGGTGATTGCTGGTTTTAGATTGAGTTGGACCTTAGCATGGGCCGTGTGCTCAAAGCATGGGACCAAACCAATAAGATCATGAGAGAGAAGAAGTTGTTTGTGTTGTATTTGTAGTGATCCTGGAAATATCAGTGTTACCTGATTGAACGTCTGGGCTGAAGTAATAGAAATATAGAAAACAGGGTTAATTGGGCACCAGGTTCAGGGTTTAGCCCGAAAACTCCCTTTTTTGTCTTTGGCTGAAGTCCATTAACCAGCAAGGACATCCCTTGTTTGCTATTGAGTGTGAAGAGCAAGGGTTTCTAGGGCTCTTGGGCTGAGCTTTTCCTTATCCCTCAGGAGCCGTGCCATGATGGGAAGGTGTCTCCTGGGCCTGAACTTGTTGCAAATTTTTTGGCCAATGCTTATAACAGTATTGCTGTTAGTGTATAAAGTACAAGAGTGTATATGATTATATTGGTGTTTGGGATGCAGCCAGCACCAAGTGGCCCTTTGGGACAAATAAAGGAAACTGAGTGCTGGGAAACCTTAATAAATGTATTAGGAAAATAATTTCCAACACAGAGCAGGGGTTAAACTCAGGACGTGGCTGAGGCCATCATGTTAATCTTCATGTGTGTCTTGCTGAGATTTGAACCCAGGTATTCAAAGATGAAAATCCAGTGAGCTGGGAAATCCATTTAGCTCCCTGTTCCAAGCACTAAAAGAGAGATTTTAAGCTGTAACGTTGTTTGTTTTGTGTTTGAAATTCCAGTGAAAGCTCAGGCTAGCCAGAGCACAGTGTGTTCCGGTCACATCTCTTTCCACCCGTCCCACCCCTGGCATGCTGCTTTGCTGAGAACCTCTCCCCCCACTCCCCACACACAGGAGGGGCAGTTCCCCTATGGGATGATTTGCCCCCCTGAAAACTACCAACGCAGCATAAAGGGGCCATAGCAGGGGCTGGAATCTGGCCTGCAGTTAGACAGCATGGACAATTTGTTCTGTGTAACCCTGAGCCTCTGGGGCATAGGGTGTAAATATGCCAAGTTCTAAACCCTTGAAAGCCAAAGTTTAATAATGGAAGTCAGAATAGCCTCGTACTTATGCAGCAACTTTTCTCCTGGACTCAACCTCACCTACAGCAGCATGAACAGACTAGATTTGGTGCCTGAAAAAAATAATGACCATTAAAAAAATCCCATCACCCAGGTCCCAGTGAGAGGGGAGATCTGGGAATGCTGATCTGGTGTTTTTGGAGGATGTTAGTTTTAAACCAAGCTGTTTCCCAGGATCACAAATGTCAGTGATCTGTAAAACTAGACTGACTTGAATAACGGCGGAGACGTTGTGAGAACCATTAAAGCTTTGGGGATTCTCCCAGTCTTCACTGATTGCAGTTGTGACTGCCTGGCACATCTCAGAGCTATAGGAGAGATGAAGTGTTATGGCCAGGTGAGCTGGCAGTAAAGAGCCACGGGTGGCTGAAGGTTTCAGGAGACCCACTCAATCCAGACACCTGGGAGGAGACTCTCACGCTGCCTCACGTCTGAGCCAGCAGACTGAACTGCTGGGCACTGGGAAAGGTTGACCCTGCAGTCACTGGAGAGAGGCTCATGTCAGAAGTGACCAGACGGCTCTGTCGTGAGAGAACTCCTACATCCCCTGCGAAGTGGAGAGGCCAGTCATGCTGTACTGAAGGAGAACCCATAACTGGCCGAAGGAGAGAGCCACAGTGACTGGGCTGGGAGAGATGAAATAATGAAGATTAGTGGTGTCTGTGCCCTGAATCAATTAGCCTGGCCTGCCTGTCCGACAAGCCGGAGAGTCTGACATTGCGCTCAGCTACCCGAGTCCCTGCTTCACCTGAGCAGGCCCTGCTGGCCTCTCAACCCTGGGCAGAGCGGAAGTGGACTGGCAAAAGAAGGGCAGACTGCTAGAGAGCTAACGTAAAGTTTTAGTAGGGAGCG
Organism: Natator depressus; assembly: GCF_965152275.1. Taxonomy (NCBI): domain Eukaryota; kingdom Metazoa; phylum Chordata; order Testudines; family Cheloniidae; genus Natator; species Natator depressus. The sequence goes on from NC_134246.1 coordinate 28,330,072, forward strand.
CAAACGTCCTGGTTGTGACCTGTCTCCTCCTCCCCCTTCTGCCAGAACAGCCACAAGAACGAAAAGGCCAGCCCGGGATCCCCCTGGGTTCTGGCCCTACCCACAGAGAAGCCTCTCTCGGTCAGTCGGTCAATGGCAAATTGTTTAGCATCTCCCCAGTGTTTTGTTTGAAAGCCAGGGCAGAGCCTTCGCTGGTGTATAGCCACACACCCTATTGATTTCGGAGTCGCTGAGAAGAGCTGAGGCCTGGCCCTGGGTGTAAATCCTAACGCTGTCCCTTAGCTGGCCACATCCTGCATTCCTTGGGCTGAATTTAGTGCTGGTGAGAGGGGCTGGGTTGACATCCCATGAGACGGAAGCACAGCTGGGCAGTACCAGCTCCCCCCGTGCTGCCTCCCACCAGTGTGCTTCAGAGACAGGAGAATATAAGAGGGGTCAAACTGAGACAGACCAATGGTTCACTTAGCCCAGTACCCTGTCTTCCAACCGTGGCCGGTGCTAGATGCTTCCGAGGGAATGAACAGACCAGGGCAGTTATCAAGTGATCCATCCTCTGTCCTCCCAGTCCCAACTTCTGGCAGTTGGAGGTTTAGGGACACCCAGAGCATGAGGTTGCCTCCCTGCCATTTTAGCTAATAGCTAGCGATGTCCTTCATGGACTTATCTTGTTCTTTTCTGACCTCTGCCAGGGTGACAGCAGAGCGCTCCACCCCACTCCCTGCAACCCCACTGACAAGTACAGGCCTTGGCCTCTCTGCTGGGGCCCTGTAGGGAAGGGGACAAGTTGTTTTGTGTAGGTTTTTGTGGCCTGTGCACCAGTCTGCTAGGCCCTGGACTGAGACCAACTCTCCATTTAGCCTGTAGAACAATGGCTAGTCCTGAGGGACCAGGCTGTCGCCCAGCTAGGAGGACCCACGCAGGGGGCAGCCTTGTGGAGTTTCCTACTAGATCATTCCTTCAAAGGGTGGGTCAGGCAGAGGTGTCACAGCAAAGATCCGGTGGGTCCCCAGGGATCCATCAGAGCCTGGGGTGTCCTGTTGGAGGAGCGTCTTTCCCTGGAGGCAGGTTCCACGGCACAGACAGAAGGTCCTGGAGCCAGAGCCAGAGCAGCCTTCTGCCAAGATTCCCCTCTGCTTTCCAGAGGAGACAATGCATTGTGCACCTCTTGCCATGTGTATGGAGCCCCGCCCGCTGGAGACCGCTCCAGGGCGTACTGCAGGGACACTCCCCACTTCCACGCAGGCGGAGGGGAGAATCTAGGCATGGAGTGGCCCCTCCCTGTGTGCATCCTGGCAGGGCACTCTGGCCCTGGTCAGTGTTAAATGCCTTTAGGAGCAGACTTTTTCTTTTGCCCTTTTGGGCTCCTCCAGGGATCATGGTAGGGGGAGAGCATCTCTGGGGCTATTAGGACAGGGAGAAAGGCCAGGTCTGGGTATAATTAATCCTGGAGCTGCAGACATGGCTGCAGGAACATAGGCCTCCCTGCCATTGGCCCGAGAGGGGCCACCTTAACTGGCAGCAGAAGTGGTCATGCTCAGACACAAAGCCCCTACCCTGCAAGGTGTCACGGGAGCAAGGACAAGCTGGCAGCATGAGGCTGTTTAATAATAACTTCTAACTTCCATCCAGCCCAGCACCTTGACTCTGGCAGGGGCCAGTACCAGTTGCTTCAGCAGATGGTGTAACCTCATGCCCTCCGTTTTGTGCCTCTATAAAGGACAATCGGGCAATGACTGGCCTTCAAAGAAATCTCTCCCTAACCCTGTGTATCTAGGCTTTGGTTTCTGTCCTGAACCATGGAGGCTGATATCTCTGATACCTTTTTAATCCTAGCTAGTGGAACTGTGGGTATTATTATTATTCATATGTGTGTCCAGTCCTTTTCTGAATCTTCCTTACTAAACTCTTTGCCTGAGCAATAGCTTGTGGCTGAGAGTTCCACTGACTAATTGTGTTGCGTAAAAGAACGATTCCTGTTTGATTTTATTGTGTCGCCCTTGTTCTTGTATGCTCAGAAAGGGTTACTAGGAACCCCTGATTTACATTCTCTATACAGGGCACTATCTCTCTTTCTCATATTTTTCTCCTCCCTTAAGTAATGGTCCTAACCATTTAAATGCGTCTTTGCATTGAGTCTTGCCAGGCCTGCCACTACTTCTCTGACATGTCCTTGTGCCTTTTCTATCTCTGCTGTGTCGTTTTGGAGGCCCAGAGGTGATTTGCCCAGCGTCGTGCAAGGACTCAGTGGCAGGGCTGGAAATAGAGGCCAGGAGTCCCAGCTCCCAGCCACGTGCTCTCACCGTAGCGCACAAATGATGTAACTGAGAATTGTTTTCTGTCGCGTGGATAGACGGGCAGTGGAGTTGGTACGTCTAACATCACGGCAGTTAGGGAAGGACCTTGTGGAGGGGGAGCAGAGAGAGATTTTATAATATCTTTGCTAAGGGGTCTGTGGGAGGGAGGAGCCATTCTCTTGCAGATTCTCAATGCACTAACAATACAGTAAACTCCACTGTTTCCATTGCTGTGTCTCATCAGCCCTATGGCTACTAGTGCAGGGCAGCAACTGCCCCAGCTGTCACCGGGAGGGAGGGTCCTTTTTCCAGGCACAGCTAAACTCACCCTCCCATTCAGCTCTGCTAATCACCGAGCCCAAAGGCGACTCAGATCTGTGGAGCACTCTGGCCATCCAGACTTGGCCTGTGCGAACAGGAGAGCTGTTCTCTTTGGCTCCCAGTGCTTCCTTGCCCTCTTCTTTGGATCTGGAGGGTTTTCCCTCCCCCACCCTCTGCCCCAAACTGCATTGTCTCTAAACTCTTTTTAGCTTTGCTCAGCCCTTTCTGCGGCTTGGTTCCTCCTCTCTCCGGAGCCTCCGGAACCACACATCATCCTGTGGAATGTGCTCCTCTGCACAGCTGCTGGAAGTTGATCTTTTTAACCAAAGAGAAATGCGAGAACTGCTTTCTCGCCAGGCCTGTGAAATTCCTTCCTCAAACCTCTCACTCTCTTGCTTGTTTTTCTCTCTTTCCTTTGGCCTGGGTTTGTTTCCTATTCTCCTAAAGATTCTGGATGGGGTTGGGATGAGCTGCCTTGTGTCTAGGGAGAGAGATCACAGGAGGCCCCTCTTCCCAGACCTGAACTGTTTACTCGCCCTGCTGCTAAGAGGGCAGTGCTGAGAACACGGATCTGCAGAGAGGGCTTCGCTGTAGTTTGCTGTGGCTCAGATGAGACCCAGCAGGCTTCTTTAATAAATTAAAAATCCCAGCAGGTAAACTCCAAAGGGAAGCTGGCGAGGTTTGCTCCTGTGTTCAGGGACTTGGCGTCTTCGTTTGATTCAGTTGCAGCCTCGCAGGGGCTAAGCAGCGGAAGGTACTGGCTTCCCATCGCTCAGTGGGGCTGGGTGCAGGTAACCTCACTCGAGCATGGCAGGGCCCTATTTGCTTCATTGTGGGAGAGCCAGTTCAGGTGTCTGGATCAAACTGAAAGGAAATCAGATGTCCTAGCTCGGCGCATGCTCATTTCCTCCACTGTTTCCATTGCTGAGATACCAAGGCAAGACATGACTGCTCCAGCACAATGAGTTCACTAAATAAATGTGTCTTGCTCCCAGGTTTTGGGGTGGGGACGGTACCTAGCCTTTGTGCAGCACTGCTCCCGTCTGAGCAGTGATGATGGCTTGTGGGGAGGTGGCAGGGAGCCAAGGGTCAAGAAAAAAGAATGATGGCGTGACATGCCTTTCCTCACCTGCAGTGCAACAGGTTCTCCGACCCACGCTCTGGCAAAGCACATCCCTGCTTAGCTGATTGGAGCCTGAGGGTATGTCTACACTAGGAAATTAGGTCGAATTTATAGAAGTCGGTTTTGTAGAAAGCGTTTTTATACAGTCAATTGTGTGTGTCCCCACACAAATGCTCTAAGTGTATGTAGTCGGCAGAGTGTGTCCACAGTACCGAGCCAACCATTGACTTCCGGAGCGTTGCACTATGGGTAGCTATCCCACAGTTCCCGCAGTCTCCGCCGCCCATTTGAATTCTGGGTAGAAATCTCAGTGCCTGATGGGGTTAAAACATTGTCGCTGGTGGTTCCGGGTACATATCATCAGGCCCCCCTTCCCTCCCTCCTTCCGTGAAAGCAAGGGCAGACAATCGTTTTGCGCCTTTTTTCTTGAGTTACCTGTGCAGACGCCATACCACGGCAAGCATGGAGCCCGCTCAGCTCACTGTCACCGTATGTCTCCTGGGTGCTGGCAGACGTGGTACTGCATTGCTACACAGCAGCAGTTTATTGCCTTTTGGCAGCAGACAGTGCAGTATGACTGGTAGCCGTCATCGACGTAGTCCTGGGTGCTCTTTTAACCGACCTTGATGAGGTCGGGGCGCCTGGGCAAACATGGGAGTGACTCAGCCATGTCATTTCCCTTTTAAGTTTCGTCTCGTGGCGATTCAGTCCTACCGGCAGTGAACTGTCTTTTAATCTGCAGCCAACAGAAGATGATGGCTAGTCGTCATACTGCACCATCTTCTGCCGAGCACCCAGGAGATGACGATGGCTAGCGGTCGTACTGCACAGTCTGCTGCCAGCAAGATGTATAAAGATAGATGAAGTGGATCAAAACAAGAAATAGACCAGATTTGTTTTGTATTCATTTTCTCTTCCCTCCCTCTGTGAAATCAACAGCCTGCTAAACCCAGTTTTGAGTTCTGTCCTTGAGGGGGCCATTCTGTTTCTCGCAAAGCCAGCCCCTTTGTTGATTTTAATTCCCTGTAAGCCAACCCTGTAAGCCATGTCATCAGTTGCCCCTCCCTCCGTCAGGGCAATGGCAGCCAATCGTTCCGCACCTTTTTTCTGTGCAGACGCCATACCACGGCAAGCATGGAGCCCGCTCAGCTCACTTTGGCAATTAGGAGCACATTAAACACCACACGCATTATCCAGCAGTATATGCAGCACCAGAACCTAGCAAAGCGAAACCGGGCGAGTAGGCGACATCAGCGCGGTGACGAGAGTGATGAGGACATGGACACAGACTTCTCTCAAAGCATGGGCCCTGGCAATGTGGGCATCATGGTGCTAATGGGGCAGGTTCATGCGGTGGAACGCCGATTCTGGGCTCAGGAAACAAGCCGGGTGGGACCGCATAGTGTTGCAAGTCTGGGACGATTCCCAGTGGCTGCAAAACTCTCGCATGCGTAAGGGCACTTTCATGGAACTTTGTGACTTGCTTTCCCCTGCCCTGAGGCACAAGAATACCAAGATGAGAGCAGCCCTCATGGTTGAGAAGTGAGTGGCAATAGCCCTGTGGAAGCTTGCAATGCCAGACAGCTTCCGGTCAGTCGGGAATCAATTTGGAGTGGGCAAATCTACGGTGCGGGCTGCTGTGATGCGAGTAGCCAACGCTGTCACTGAGCTGCTGATATCAAGAGCAGTGACTCTAGGAAATGTGCAGGTCATAGTGGATGGCTTTGCTGCAATGGGATTCCCTAACTGTGGTGGGGCCATAGACGGAACCCATCTCCCTATCTTGGCACCGGAGCACCAAGCTGGTGAATACATAAACTGCAAGGGGTACTTTTCAATAGTGCTGCAAGCACTGGTGGATCACAAGGGATGTTTCACCAATATCAACGTGGGATGGCCGGGAAAGGTACATGACGCTCACATCTTCAGGAACTCTGGTCTGTTTCAAAAGCTGCAGGAAGGGACTTTATTCCCAGACCAGAAAATAACCGTTGGGGATGTTGAAATGCCTATAGTTATCCTTGGGGACCCAGCCTACCCCTTAATGCCATGGCTCATGAAGCCGTACACAGGCAGCTTAGACAGTAGTCAGGAGCTGTTCTACTATAGACTGAGCAAGTGCAGAATGGTGGTAGAATGTGCATTTGGACGTTTAAAAGCACGCTGGCACAGTTTACTGACTCAGTTAGACCTCAGCGAAACCAGTATTCCCACTGTTATTACTGCTTGCTGTGCGCTCCACAATATCTGTGAGAGTAAGGGGGAGACATTTATGGCAGGGTGGGAGGTTGAGGCAAATCGCCTGGCTGGTGGTTACGCACAGCCAGACACCAGGGCGGTTAGAAGAGCACAGGAGGGCGCGGTACGCATCAGAGAGGCTTTGAAAACCAGTTTCATGACTGGCCAGGCTACGGTGTGAAAGTTCTGTTTGTTTCTACTTGATGAAACCCCCCGCCCCTTGGTTCACTCTACTTCCCTGTGAGCTAACCACCCTCCCCTCCTCCTTCGATCACCGCTTGCAGAGGCAATAAAGTCATTGTTGCTTCACATTCATGCATTCTTTATTAATTCATCACACAAATAGGGGGATAACTACCAAGGTAGCCCAGGAGGGGTGGTGGAGGAGGGAAGGAGAAGGCCACACAGCACTTTAAAAGTTTAAAACTTTAAAACTTATTGAATGCCAGCCTTCTGTTGCTTGAGCAATCCTCTGGGGCAGAGTGGCTGGGTGGCCGGAGGCCCCCCCACCACGTTCTTGGGCGTCTGCATGAGGAGGCTATGGAACTTGGGGAGGAGGGCGGTTGGTTACACAGGGGCTGTAGTGGCGGTCTGTGCTCCTGCTGCCTTTCCTGCAGCTCAACCATACGCTGGAGCATATTAGTTTGATCTTCCAGCAGCCTCAGCATTGAATCCTGCCTCCTCTCATCACGCTGCCTTTCACAGCTTTCACACCTTTCAGCTTCAGCCCTCTCTTCAGCTCGCCACTTACTCTCTTCAGCCCGCCACCTATCCTCCCAGTCATTTTGTGCTTTCCTGCACTCTGACATTGTCTGCCTCCACACATTCGTCTGTGCTCTCTCAGTGTGGGAGGACAGCATGAGCTCAGAGAACATTTCATCGCGAGTGCGTTTTTTTCGCCTTCTAATCTTCGCTAGCCTCTGAGAAGAGAAGATCCTGTGATCCTTGAAACACATGCAGCTGGTGGAGAAAAAAAAAGGGACAGTGGTATTTAAAAAGACACATTTTATAGAACAGTGGGTACACTCTTTCACGGTAAACCTTGCTGTTAACATTACATACATAGCACATGTGCTTTCGTTCCAAGGTCGCATTTTGCCTCCCCCCAGCGCGTGGCTAGCCCCTCCCTCCTCCCCGTGGCTAACAGCGGGGAACATTTCTGTTCAGCCACAGGCAAACAGCCCAGCAGAATGGGCACCTCTGAATGTCCCCTTAAGAAAAGCACCCCCTATTTCAACCAGGTGACCATGAATGATATCACTCTCCTGAGGATAACACAGAGAGATAAAGAACGGATGTTGTTTGAACGCCAGCAAACATACACTGCAATGCTTTGTTCTACAATGATTCCTGAGTACATGCTACTGGCCTGGTGTGGTAAAATGTCCTACCATGGTGGATGGAATAAGGCTGCCCTCCCCAGAAACCTTTTGCAAAGGCTTTGGGAGTACATCCAGGAGAGCCGTGAATGCCAGGGCAAATTAATCATTAAACATGCTTGCTTTTAAACCATGTATAGTATTTTAAAAGGTACACTCACCAGAGGTCCCTTCTCCGCCTGGCAGTCCGGGAGGCAGCCTTGGGTGGGCTCGGGGGGGTACTGGCTCCAGGTCCAGGGTGAGAAACAGTTCCTGGCTGTTGGGAAAACCGGTTTCTCTGCTTGTTTGCTGTGAGCTATCTACAACCTCATCATCATCATCTTCCTCGTCCCCAAAACCTGCTTCCGTGTTGCCTCCATCTCCCTTGAAGGAGTCAAACAACATGGCTGGGGTAGTGGTGGCTGAACCCCCTGAAATGCCATGCAGCTCATCAAAGAAGTGTCATGTTTGGGGCTCTGACCCGGAGCGGCTGTTTGCCTCTCTGGTTTTCTGGTAGGCTTGCCTCAGCTCCTTAAGTTTCACGCGGCACTGCTTCGGGTCCCTGTTCTGGCCTCTGTCCTTCATGCCCTGGGAGATTTTGACAAATGTGTTTGGATTTCAAAAACTGGAACGTAGTTCTGATTGCACGGATTCCTCTCTCCATACAGCGATCAGATCCCGTACCTCCCGTTCGGTCCATGCTGGAGCTCTTTTGCGATTCTGGGACTCCATCATGGTCACCTCTGCTGATGAGCTCTGCATGGTCACCTGCAGCTTGCCACGCTGGCCAAACAGGAAATTGAAATTCAAAAGTTCGCGGGCCTTTTCCTGTCTACCTGGCCAGTGCATCTGAGTTGAGAGTCCTGTCCAGAGCGGTCACAATGGAGCACTCTGGGATAGCTCCCGGAGGCCAATACCGTCTAATTGTGTCCACAGTTCCCCAGATTCAACCCAGCAAGGCCGATTTCAGCGCTAATCCCCTTGTCGGGGGTGGAGTAAGGAAATCGATTTAAAGAGCCCTTTAAGTCGAAAAAAAGGGCTTCGTCGTGTGGACGGGTGCAGGGTTAAATTGATTTAACGCTGCTAAATTCAACCTCAACTCCTAGTGTAGACCAACACCTAGTTTATGTGGCAGCAGACAGAACATTGTTAAGCAAAGAAGGTGGGAGTGTTATTTAAACTCTCCTCTCTGTATCTTCATTCCACTAGCCCTTAAAGGCTGAGGAGGTGGGAGAGGTGGGGGCATTCTGGCTCTTGCTGAAGAGCAGGTCCCCTGAGCAAGGGCCTGAGTCATATGGCTGAGCAGCTGGGTAGCTGGTGTGCTCCAGCTGTGCTTGACAGCACTCTTGGGAGCCATCCAGCATCGACAGTGGGGTGAGCTGTGGGTTTCCCAGCTTGGATCTCTCCAATTCTTCAGCTTTTGGGGGTTCTTTCCTCTGACAAGCCTGGGAGCCTGGGTTCCAGCTTCATTCCTGTTTCCTTTTCCAGCCGTGATTTCTTTTGCAGGCCACTTGGAACCCCGATCTGGAGCATTTCACAAAAATACCAATCCATTGCCTGGCTTGGTTCGCTCCGGTCAGCATCCTTCTGCCTCAGACATATCCTGGCCCTGCTTCCTTTCGCAACTGATTCCAGCTGCACAGCTTCTCCAGGGGCTCTGACCTGTGCATGCCTCCAAAAGTGTTAACTGGAAGCAGGTGGGTGAGCACTAAGTCCCTGGGCAGTGGGTGGGAAGTGAGGAAAGATGCCGAGATTGTAGACAAAGCTGAAGTCTTTTGCCATTCAGTCTCCTCTCTGGATACCTGAAAGTAGGTGGCTTGAAACTTGGGATTTTCCCGGTCCATCCAGGGACATTTTTCTGGGCAATCTGAGAGACAGTTTCTGCTGATCTGGCTGATACATTAGGGTTAGTCAGGGAGCAATTCTTTGCTTCTGCACAGTGGGCCAGATGCTCAGCTGGTGTGACTCCACTGAGTCCCGACGACAGCTTGGCCCCACCTGCACCCGTAACGAGAGTACCCCAAAGAAAAGCACTTGGCACTTCAGTAACTCTGCCCTCCCCCACCCCCCAGGATCTTCAAGCACTTCATGAACTTTCTGTTGCCCACAACAAACAGAAGCGAGGCAGCCAGCTCATTCTACGCTATGCCCGTCCCCAACCAGAATATACCAGCGGTGATGAGCCTGCGGGGTTGGCTACCCTGCGATGGGGGGTGGGATTGCAGGGTGAGCAGACATATCCCAGCTAGCTCGCTTGGGTATCAGAGCAGGTATCAGTCCAGCTCGCTTGGGTATCAGAGCAGGGGAGCCCCAGCTGCACGGGCTGCAGCCTGGGCTGTGCTTTGCAGGCAGCGCCTAGCGCTGTGCCACGCAGCTTCTCTCCACCCGCTGAAGGTGAAGTTCTGCCTCTGGCAGTGCCCCAGCAGTGTGCCCGGGCCGGCACCAACTAGGGCAGCTCTGCTCAGGCCTGTACCAGAAAGTAGCCCCCTTTTCTAACTGCAACATGCCAGGCTCTGTGCAGGGGAGGGACACCCAGAGCGGGGGCAGTGAGCTAGCCTGGCTCGAATGGCTATCACAAGGGCCGGTGAGCAGCAGTGAACAGATGAGGGTTAAAGCCGGGAGGATCCTGGTTTTACAGCTGTGCCCTGTATTCATTCCAAGGCCTGAAGAAAAGTGACAGTGAGTTTAATACCACGTAAGTGCTTTCGGTCCTCGAAGCCACCCTCGGCCAGAGCCTCGCAGCTGGGAGCTGGCAGCCTTCTCGGAGACAGAGACAGAGTTCAGAGTGCTGTCTGCTGCTCTCAAGAGGGAGTAGAGGGAAAGCTGCTGAATCAGTCAGCTCTGCCAGGAAACCTGCTCAGCCTTGACTCACGGAGCACAGAGGGGCTGGCAATGGCCGTGAACTCTCAGATTACTGTGAGTGCTGAGAGCGGGCAGAAGGGGACAGGCGAGAAGGCTAGGGTTCAGTTTAACCACAGGGCCAAACTTGCTTAAACAAGTGGGTGCTGGAGGGTAGAACAAAATCACGAACCCGCCCAGGGCAGAACTGCTGCTGTGAGCTGACCAATCCCACCCCCCTACTGGTCTGTGAACAGAAGCAGGCTGCTGTAAAAGTCCATGGGACGGAATAGGAGAATGGCTGAGGGGAACCACAGGGTGCCCCAGTTCTCCACGCTAGATCCAAACATGTCTCTGAACTCCGGGGCAAGTGGGCTCTGGGTGCCTGCTTCCTGGCTCAGGTCCATCTCCAATCCATGCCTCATTCAGACTAATTGGCCTGTGAAATCTGCGGGCTGGGAGCTGCAGGAGAGGAGGCTCACCTGAGATTTCTGGGGTTCCCTGTTCCTGGTTGGGCTGGCAGTGCTGCTGGGAGAGCCATTCTAGTGCCGTTTCTCCCTAGGTCAGGACTGCGCAGAAATAAAAATTAACCAGACTCTTTGGAACCTCAGAAATGTTCCCCTTTGAGATCTGAGCGAAGAGTTCTTGTCTCAGAGCTGTTTCCCTGCCCTGGGTCAGGGGCTCTGTTAGGTTTGCATTAGTCATTCTCGACCGCTTTGGCCCCTCATTCCTTGCGCCAGCAGTTTTAATTTTCCTCCAGTACCAGGGCATATCCTATACCAGCCAGTGGACTGGCGGGCCAGATGTCCTCTCTGCCCTGGTAGAACTGTTCAGGACTTGGCTGCTTCACTCTTACTCCATCCTTACAAATACAGCAGATGTCCCACGGAGCGATTTCTGTGAGCCTTGATTATCAAGTGATACAAAAACTGCCTGTGTCATTGTGACGCCACCAGCTGGGGTGACCTCAGGGACTCCAGAGCTAAGTGTGTGAGCTGCTACAGGTTGAGCCGAAGAGCGGGGTCCCGCTAGCTGGGGCTGACAGACACACATCTTCTGTGGATTGGGCACAGCGGCAAAGCTGTGCCACGCACCGACCAGCCGTGGGTTTCATCACATCCTGAGCTCTCAGTTACGGCTCCTCGCTGGGGGCCAGACACTGACGTGAATTTTAGCCAGTAGGACAATGGCATTCCTCTTTTTGTATGCAGATCTGCTGTGTGGGCACCCTCCATGTCACCACAGCTGAGACACAAAGCAGGGCCTGTAGGGGCGACCCTCGCCTGGCAGAGACAGCAGGAACCACAGTAAGATTGTCTCCTCTGGGAGTGGCTCTTTGTACAGCCTCTTGTCTAGACAGTAAGGCCAAGCACCTGACTCTTCTGGTACCTTTCAAGTGGGGCCGGGATTCTCTTCGGCTGCCCCCTTGGCTTGTGGCTCTGGGTCAGGGACTGTAAGTTCCCTGCTGTGGCCATGGAGTTGACCCAGGGGTTAGAATTTCAGGTAGCTGCTTTGAAGAGGCTGCTCTGTTCTTTTTAACAGGTGGCTGCTTTCAGAGTAATTTCTCCCGCTGTGTGCCTCCAGCTTCCACACCTTTTTAGCTCCAGGAGGATGCTCCCGAACCCCCTCTCCAGCACACTGTGCTGCTCCTGTGCCAGCCCCATGTTTTTTCAGTTAGCATTGAACATTTTCCATAGGCATCCAAGACCACAGCGTCTCCATAATGATATGCACCAAGGCAAAAATAAGGCTGAATCAGCTCTCTGCGATTTCTAATCATGTCAGCCCACACACCAGGGAGCCTGACCACTAAGGAACAGCAGCTGCCTTCCTGCACAGAACCAGCCTCTCTGCCATTAAAGAGACAGAGAGTACATGTGCTTGCAGCATAGACCTTCTCTCTCTGAGTGCAGCCATTCAATAAGGCATGATTTTTCCAGGTAGAAAACTTTATTCTGAGTAAGCGAAGGTGGTAGGTAAATATAACATTCTTAGAACGCTGCCGTCATATTTTTAAAAAGGGTGTTTGAAATATAGGAAATTCACAGATATATTTTAACGAACAATCTTAATTCTGACCCCATGTGTCTGCCCACTGCCTCCCTGACTGGTGTTCTCTATTTGCGTCGCATTGGAGAGTGCAGCAATGTGGAGAGTTCTGGCCTGTATATATTTTGGGTCGTGGATGAAGCACATTAGGCTCAGACACAAAGTGGCTATTAGACAACGTTGTGTCTAGGCATGGGGAGGGGGGAAAGGTGAGGTGTTTGTGCTCTTTGCTATCCACGGTGGCAGAGGTGAAGTAGGGGTGTCCAGGGCAGTGGCCTCTCCATCTAGGAATGCGTGGATTTGTAGATTTGTATTTACAGTGTGCTATAGCTGATGGTATTTCCAGCCTGAGGTGTAACCATAATCCACATATTGTGGCAATCTCTCTCTTAGTTCTTGCTGGTTTTGCTGTATGTGTGATAATTAAAGGTTTGCAGTAGTCCATACTAGAAGTATGGGTGAGGAATGGTGATTGGGTATAGTGGGTTAATAGCTGGTAGGCAGAGGATGAGCATTGGTATAGGGTCAGAGTTAAGGTGATTTGTGAAACTTTAGCTATAAATTTCTGGGCTTTCCATTTTTTTTAATAACTACAAAATTCTAATAATGTTTTCATTTAACTGGTGTCTATTTACAGCCTTGATTCTGTCTTAGCAAAGTTGTTTCTTGGAGAATTTTGTTAGCTTTTGTGTGAACATCTTTTCAAGAGTAACAACAGATGTTTGTCTCTTCTGATGTGGAGATCATGTATATAGGTCTATCAAAAGACAACCTACCTTCCATGAAGCACAAGACCACAAAGTATTCAAATCAGGTGCTTCACTCGTGGAATTTGGCCCTGAGTGACTCAGCAGAGTGCACAATCTGTGTGAACCTGAGCCACATACCTGTCATGTTTGGCAACTCCTGGCACAGCCATAAATTGGTGAAGCTCTAAGTTGGGCCTTGGGTAAGACTGAGACCTGTTGGGTCAATTAAAAGTTCAAAATAAATACCAAATTTTACACCTAATCTTACCAGCAACATCCTTGTGCACTAGACTTCATCCTAGACTGTCGAATTCAGCTTCTAGGCCAAACCATTCTTGAGATACATGTGAGCCTGTGTGTGTGTGTGTGTGTGTAAAAATTACCTCTCCCCCTCCCCTGCCAAGAATGTTGTGGGTGTGTCTACACTGGAGCTGGAGGTGTAATTTCCAGCTCAGACAGACACACCTGCACTAGCTGTGATCAAGCTAAGGAGCTAAAAACAGCAGTTTAGCCGCGGTGGCACAAGTGCAGGGATGGGGGGTAGCCATCCCAGTAGGCTCCTATCTGAGACCCTAGGTACATACTTGGGTGATTAGCCCCTCCTGCCGCTCCTGCCATCGTGACTACACTTGTGTTTTTAGTGTGCCCACTCGATGAGAGCTAGCGTGAGTGTGTCTGTCTGAGAGGGAAACTGTGCCTCTAGCTACCCTGGAGGTGCAAATTGACCTTCCTGCTGCTCTCAGGAGAGTTTGTAAAGGTTTGTTGGCTTTTGGTTTTCCATCATTTTACTTCATCTTTCGCTGTGATTTTGGTGTCTTGCATTGTGCCCGAAAAGCCTTAGCAGCAGCGGAAGAGTTTGGAAACACACCTCCAAACTGCACTGAACGTGGAATAAATATAAGGAGCAATTTTTCGAAGCTGGGTGTTTCAGCTGTGCTCGTGAGATCCGTGCAGACTGTGTAACTGCTCACAGGAGGGGTGTTTGCGGGCTGGGGTGCAATCAGCCGCTTGCAGGCACAGATCTCTGGAGGTGTATAGCAAGTGCGTGCTCTTCGTTGCCAATTTCTGTGTCTATTTGTGAAACTGGGGCTCTCAATGTCCCGCTCCCAGGCTCTGTTTGTTGTAAATATGCTGCAGCATCACAGCTCTCCCGTACTCAGGCTTCCGTGTGATTGCTCCCAGGTTTCGGTGACTGTCTCCACCAAGTGCTAGATGGTCAAAAGTTCAGAAAAAGCTGGGAGCGTGGGTGAGAGTGCAAATCTCTCCGGTTACTTGGCTCTGCCTGGCTGATGGGAGTGGGGTTGGGGATCCCAGGTTTCATGGACAAAAGAGGGGACTATATGTCTTTAAATTTAAAATACACATTGAATACAGATTTCATTGAAAAGGACAACAAGGTGTGACTTAAACCAAGAGGAGCCAGGAGGTTTCAAGGTGAAGCAGCTACACCTGCTTTCCTGCCTTCTGGTGCACTGAGACCTTTCAGAGGAGTGTACGGAGTTCCATGTACAAATGCTTCGTCATAGCCTCAAAGGTCCACTCAGGAGGAGGATTAGAGCGGAGTGAATAGTTCCCAGCAAAATGTAAATCCACCGAAATGGCCGTTTCAGGGCGACCGAAGCTCTTTGTGCATTTGGGTAGAATTTGGCGAATAGTTTCAGCAAAGTAAAAAAATGAGGAAAAAATGTAGAAAAACCCGAAACGTTTTGTTTTGACATTTTCAAAGTGAACCATTTCATTTCAGAAATGTCCAATCAAATCAAGCTGAACAATGGTTTGGGTCTTGTTTTGGTGAGTAAAATAAAAAAAAACAGTTTTGGTTTGAAACAACAATATTTCCCCCTGGATTTTTTGGCTTGAGCTCTGAATTGAAAAATTTATCACTCAGCTCGAATGAGGATTGATTGATTTACTTGGGGTTCTCATCAATGGACTGCCCCAGTGTTGAATCCTGTTTGATCAGCCCATTATATGCGCCAGACATCAAGTTCAGAAGTGGGTCCAGGTGGTGCTTAGTTTGTAATGAAAGAGGTGCCAGGGCTCAGCCCTGGCACAAATTAAGCACTAATGCACCCCCATCCCACACCCCCATACACCCAACCCTGCCTCTCCCCATGCATCCCCCAACCTACACTCCAACACAAACACCCACCCCAAACATAGCCCCATGCTCTGCGTAATTTGCTTTGCGGGGGGCTGTTGCTTTGGTTTCCAAATGGGGCAGGGGACACAGGAGAGCGGTGCTGCCCCCCAACCACCCCATTCCCATTGCTCTCTCAATGTGGGGAGTGGGTGTGTTAAAATTCTGCCCCACTCAATCCATCACTCCTGTACAAAGGGGCTGCGGGCCACCTGAACACAGATCGCTCTGCTCTTGGCCTGGATTGGGGCTGGAATCCCCTGGAGGTGAAGAACATCCCACCCTTTGTGCAAGGGGGTCCAGGATCGGGTCCAGATCTCACCTCCTCCTGGTGCGGCTCCCCTGCAGGGGGCAAGCTGGGCAGCACCCCTCCGCTCCAACAAGCATGTCTGCTGCTGGGGGCTGCAGCAGCCAGGATCGTGGGCACCATGGAGGTCAGCACCCCCTGGCCGCAGCACAGAGCCACCTCCCTGCCTGGTGCATTTTGTGCTCCCTGCTCCCTGCTCCTTGTGCCCGCTCCGCCTCCCCCAGCGGGGCCCTGCCAGTGGCACCGAGGCCACTTCCCAGAGCTTCCCTCCTGCCCTGGTGCCCAGCTCCCCCTGCCCCACACTGTGCCCTGGCTGGATGGTCACTTTCCCAGTCCCTGACACCTCACCTCTCTCCATGCTGCCTGCAGTGGGGAGTCTCTGCCCCTCCTGGGCCTGCCAGGAGCAGCGGCCTCCTCGTGGGCGCCCCCCAGAAAGTGAAGGGGGCGCTGGGAGAAGCACTGGTGGGGGAAGGGGCATCCCCGGCCTGGAAGGACTTGCTGCCCAAGACACGGGAGCTCAGCTTTCACTGATTTACCTGCAGCTGCACTCGCTGGGCGTCAGGCAGGCTCAGCGTGCTGCTGGCCTTGTGCAGGTGAGGTGGCAGGCGGGTGAAGCGGCTGCAGCCCAGGTGCAGAAAGGGGTTTCCGTGGGAGAGGGAGCTCTGGCTCCGCGTTCCTGGGATCTGTATTCATGCCAGGGAACAGTCAGAGAGCCGTGGAGATGTATTGTAATAGAAGGGAAGGGAGTGCAGCAATCAGGTAACTCCCTACACACTGAGAGCGAACAGAAAGCAGGACATTTCCAGAGTGCAGAAGGCTCTCTGGCTACGCAGCCGGTGAATGAACCAGTGGTCCAACAGCGGGAGCTGCCTTTGTGCTGAGTGGTCCCAGCGGGGAGTCGTTCTCAACATGTGACTTGCCAACAGAATGCAGGAGTCTTTCAGACCGTGTTCCATGAGTCCTGGGGTAGAGGTCCAGGTTCTGAACACGTACACATGGGCTCAGAATAACACACCTGTAAAGGCAAGTGCACAGTTACAAATGTAAGTGCAGGTGTTTAGTTAGATTGCTGGCTGCAATAGCTGTCTGCACAATCGCAGGTGCATTGTGTATGCTTGTTGTTTGTGTATGGACCTCAGGCCTCTGGCTTGGAAAATTTGGTCCTCAAAGTGGCTGTAAAGAAAGTAAACCCCGTGTTTAAAAAAACCCAGATGAAACAGGGCGTTTGCCTTACTTCCACTCTGAAACTTCCCACCTCTTGTAGCCTGATGTATAGATTATGTATTAATTATATTGATACTTAAGAATTCCCAGTTGTCACTCTGAGGGTTGGCAGGTTCTTGTCCCAAGATCGGGCCCAGTGTGATTAACATTACTCTTCAGTTGGGAACACTAATGTCCACAGTTGCAACCCTCACACTCTAGGAACCCTACTGTATTTACAATAGTTTGTTAATACATTTAGCAAAGTTACAAACCCTGTAACCCAGCCAGGTAGATAGAGATAACACAGAACATACATCTGAACATCCCTGTACTCACCCCACCCCTTGCAGAGTGTTACCCGTTGTCTTCCTCATCACCATCACCTTCCTCGTCATCACCAGTAGCCATCACCCTGGCACCTCCCAAAGGCTACATCTCTCTCTCCTCCCACACACCGGCTGGGATACAACTTTTATAATATGTTATGCTGACGCCACTATGCCAAATGTGTATTCACTAGGTGGTTCTCCCCTCTTCCTTATTTGTATTTCCTCGCCCTACTAACGTTGGGGAGCCCTTCTCCTATAGGCTGGTATATTAATGATCTCAACTTATTACCATATACATCAATTTGTTGCCATGGCACTCTTGTGGTCAGACATCTGCAGATGTTCCTATCCTAAAATATCCAAAAGCTGGTGTTAGCTCATGTTCCTGTGGCTGGCTGATGTTGTTATGGACACACTTCCCCCTAAAACAGTCTGTTCCCAGGCCCCCAAAACACAGGGATAACTTTGTCCATTTATCTGTGCCAAAGTTCATAGGCCTCAAGCCTTATGTTAACTGCTGGGGCCAGTTCTTACAGGAGTCAGGCCTGGAAGTGCCTTGTGTTACTGCTAAGTAAAATAAATGCTAAAGCGAGCTCTGTGGGCTACGCTCCCACGTATTCCAATGCTGAGGTGCCAGGCTATGCCCTGAACTCCAGCATCGGACTCTGATGTTAGCTGCTTCCTGTGTGATTGTTAATTCTTCTGTTTATCAATAATTTCTGCTCAGTGATTTATTCTCCCTTGTAATTTGATGTAATAATAAGAAAATGTTACATTCTTCTGGTATTTTTCCTTGTAAGGAAGAGTCGACGTCATGGCTGGGAGAGAAAGGGAGGCACTGGCCTTTGAACGAAGAGTGCTGTTTATACAGATTCCAGCACATGTTCCTTTCTTTGCCGAGTCACTTGAGTGTGAGGGGCCATGAGGCCAGGGCAGGGAGTCGGGAGGGTAGGGAAGCTCTGGAGTATTGATCTGTGATCCAGAGAAGAGCTCCTATATGCCTGCTGTTGCTCTGGCAAGCTGGGTAGCCATTTGGAAACGGGACTCCATTTGTCCCAGCTCTTCCAGCAAAGGAGCATGTCCTAAGATAGAGCAGAATGTCTGTGGTGAGGCCTGAAGCACCCGCTCTCCCCACTCTCCTCTGAGTGAGGGCTACTGTCAGGTGCCAAGTTGCAAATCTCGCTCACCCAGGGGAAGTCCTCTGCACTGCTCCTAAGTGGAGCTGTCCTGGCGCAGCCCACTCACCCAATACCCCCCTACCCCCCCCCCCCCCAGGCACACTGTTGGGCTGCTGTAGAAAGAGCTTTGGTTTATGTTCCATGTGTGCTTCAGGGTTCCCGTTCGTGGCGCTGCCTTCTTCCTGGGGGTTGGTTCCTTTGTGGTTGCTCCTAGGGCTTCTGAGAATCCCCAGGCCGCTGGAGAAGAGATTGAGCCCCTTCCCTTCTCCCCTTTGAAGCCGGGAGACAGGAGAGTCCTTAAAATTCCCACACCTAATTCTTGTTTAGAAAATAGTTAAGGTTGAAAGGGATGCGCTAACTATTCCTCCAGCAAAGACAGTCACGCTCTAATGCAGATCCCTAACTCTGACCCCAACCTTCCCCGTGTGCTTGCGACCACACAGATCCCTAAGCAGTGCAGGTCCATCTCCTGGGCTAGGAGGCCAGGCTTCGTGCTGGCATTCCAGGAGTTTGGTATGTGCGCTGTGTATTTGTATCCAATGGAATTGCAAGGGATCTTCCTGAGGAGAGCAGCTAATGCAGTCTGTGGTGGTTAAAAGGAAGAATCCCAAAACTGGACAGGTCCTTGGTTTTTCAGGGATTTACCTAAGCAACCTTAGCTCTAAGCCAGCAAAGTTTTTGGTGATGGAAATTTCCACAGGATAAACTGCAGATGCACCTTAACACTACCATGAATACATTGTCAGTGTAACGTTGATGAGACACAATCCATTGTGATGCAGTACTTACGTTATCACACCTGGGACATGATACAATCCCAATGGAATAATGTAAAGATCATATTAAATACTCCAGTTTCACTCCTGCAGGAATTGCATTCCCCTCTAGTGGCACATCACTGGGTAATGAAACTCATGTAAATATTGAACACCAATGGCCTGCTCCTACTGATGTCATTAAGATTTTTGCCACTGACGTGACTGGGAGAAAGGTCGGATTCTGAGACCCTATTTTTAAAAACCTACAGTATGCATTTTACAGCCAGCACACGAATTCACTTCTGTGTCGCCGACACCATTGCTCCGTTAAACTACCAAACCCAGGCATGGAGCTAAGGCTGAAGGGGTTTTGGGATTAGGTTGGTAATAGTCAGTAACTGAAAGGGGGATATTGGCTGGTGGTTTCCTTACTTAGCACCTCCAGATTTGTGTATGTGAGATGCAGCTAGGCGTTAGCTGTAAGTGTTAACCTTACAGCCTCTGACAACTTGTAATGAAGTTGTTGAGTGGGGATTTCCCAGATTGTTGAGTTTTTATATTTTATCCTAGGTTTATATATTCTAGCATTGAAGGTAAGGTTGTTCCCCTTTGATCCATGTCAGGATCTCTCCCTCCTCTCCTGGATGGCTGCCTGGTCCTGGCATCTGTGCTGGGCAGCAGGGGTGGGAGAGGGGTCGTGTGAAACTGGCAAAGAATCACGGAATGAGTCGCTTTCTTCGAACAGTGAGCAAGTGACTCTCTCTTTCTCCCCCTACCCGGCCGCTAGGGGCAGGGAGGTTTCTCCTTTCTCTCTTCACTCCCTCCCTGGATGCTTGGTGAAACAGCGAAGGTTCCTGATATCTCAGCAGGTGTATCGGGCAGCAACACACTGGCACTCTTCCTGCGGTCAGTGTTGTGCCCCATGCAGAGCAATAAGAAGCTCCCCAGAGACTCTCAAACCCCTCGGCTGCATGCGGTGCCTGTGAGGAGAACCACAGGGTGAGTGACGCTGCTGCACAGTTTGCAGCGTAGTCACAGCCATGTCGGTCCCAGGCTAGTTGAGAGACAAGGCATGTGAGGGAATAGTGTTGATTGGATCAAGTTCTGCTGGTGAAAGACACTGCACAGAGCCACGAAAGCTTCTCTCTGTCACCAGCACAAGTTGGTCCCTCCCCTGCCGTGTCGCTGGTGCACAGTGTGGCATTGATGGTGCTACGGGAGGCCCTGGCTGCTGCCTGGCTGGGGACTCAGCTTCATTGTCCGTCTCCTCAGTGCCCATCTGGCTGGCAGCCTGGCAAGGTGCGGCTTGGGAAGGGTTAATGACTGGAGCGTTCTTCCAGTGTCACTTCCCCAAGTGTGTCATACGTTTCCCCTCTAGCCTGCGTGTGCCCCTGCCAGCCTCGGCGAGCGCGAGCAGCAGCCTCGTGAATGGGTTAAAGCTGGCACTCCCGGCTGCCTGCACCCCCCCATTCTAGCTGCTGAGCCCTGGAGGGGCTGCCAGTGCTGCAGCAGTCATGGCTCCATCCTCTCCCCCAAGACAGCCTGCGTGCTCCTTTCCACGCGGCAGCACGCACCTGTTCCCGCGAGCCTCATCCCAGGAAGGGCTCGCTCCCTTCAGTCGGTTTGGTTTTGAGTCAAAGCCGAACTGCGTTTCCCTGGCAGAGCAGCCAGGGCTGTTTGTGCCGATGTGCCTGTGAGCATTCACGCCAGCTGCAAACACTGCACTTCATTACCTACATCCGCACAGGGGAGCTTGTTTACTTGGAAGGAAGAGGTTAACCAGGGACACTTCCAGGGCAGTTTTTGCTGCATCTTCTATCCCAGGTGGCTGGAGGCTTTTACATCAAAACACCGAGATGGGACAGTGAGTTCCTATTCCACATGCCGTGTTGATCAAGGCCAACATTTTGAAAGTGACTAGTGATTTGAAGTGCTCAATGTCAGACACCTGAAAGGGACCTGGTTGTCCGAGGGTGGGGGACAAAAACAGAGGCACCTCTGAATCATAGTCCAGCTTTTCAAAAGGGACAGAGTGAGTATTGTGCCAGCAATGCCTAAGCTCCCCAAGTCCTGGCCCAGCATGCACTGGGCATAGCGTAAAACCTTTGGGTGGATGTTTTGGCACAGTCTCCTCTTCGGTTCTTCCAAGTTCTGGGGCAGAAATCAATGGGCGTTAAGTGTCTAGATGCTTTCGAAAATGCCTCGAGGTGCCAAAATTCCTTTGAAAATCTGGCCTGTAAGGTGGAAGGAGCAGTATGCGAGTTTTGCAAGCCTGGGTGAACGTGTGAGCTTTTGCCATCCGGTCCCCTGCATCCCCCAAATCCACGCAAAGTTTGAGTCCCCGAGTGAACTGTGACAGGGTTGAAACTAGGGTGCTTCAGACTAGGTCCTGGCCTGGTTTAAACCGCAAATCTCTGCAACCCCAAATAGGAAGCAGCTCAGCGGGGTCCCTCTCAGTGCAGAGCCCAGCCCCTGGGGAGCAGCAGAGGGTTTTCAGGTGTACTCAGATGTGTGAATTCCTGCAGCTCCTGACAGGCAAACAGAGGAAATAGAGTTCAGTTGCCAGGCCTGACCCACCCACAGCAGGTGAATGTGGCACTGAGTCTTTATGTTTCACTCCTCTCGCTGTGCCCAGTGATTGCAGGGCATGAGGCCTGGCTGACACCGCAAACTTTGATCAGCCCAGCTACCTGGCTTGGGGTGTGAGAAATTTACTCCCCTGAGAGACG
This sequence comes from Natator depressus, assembly GCF_965152275.1. Taxonomy (NCBI): domain Eukaryota; kingdom Metazoa; phylum Chordata; order Testudines; family Cheloniidae; genus Natator; species Natator depressus. The sequence goes on from NC_134246.1 coordinate 28,351,689, forward strand.
CAGGTAAGCTGACCTAAGCCCCGGTGTTGACACCACGAGGGTGACAGGAGAATTCGTCCATTGACCTAGCTATTGCCTCTGGAGGGGTGGCTTAATCACAGCACCGGAAAGGCCCCTTCCATGGTGGTAGCACATGTCTACACTATGGTGCTAGAGCGACCCCGCTGCAGTGCCGTCGATGTGCCGCTGTCGCGTCTGTAGTGCAGACAAGCCCTAACAATGGCCAGCGTGCAGGGACAGGAGCACTGCTTCCCAGAGCATGGGTGGGGGCGCGGCCGGGGGCTTTCACACCAGCTGGTGGGCTGGAGAGAGAAAATGCTGCATCTCCAACACGGCTGTGCAGAGTGCGTGTGGGGACTGTGTGGGCAGTAGGGTTACCAGGTGTCCAGTTTTCAACCGGAATGCACTGCTGACCGGGCTGTTAAAAGTCCAGTTGGCTGCACAGCAGGGTAAAGGAGGCTTCCTGTCTGCCGTGGCTCTGCACGGCTCCCGGAAGCAGCGGCATGTCCCCACTTCAGCTCCTAGGTGTAGGGGCAGCCAGGGGGCTCTGTGTGCTGCCCCCACCCCAAGCGCCAGCTTCACAGCTCCCATTGGCCGGGAACCGCAGCACATGGAGTCGCCTGGCTGAGCCTCTGCATAGGAGCCGAAGGGGGGACATGCCACTGCTCCCGGGAGCTGCCTGAAGTAAGTGCCGCCCAGAGGAACTCTCACCCCCTCCCATGCCCCAACACCCTGCCCCAGTCCTGATCCCCCTGCTGCCCTCTAAACCCCTCGGTCCCAGCCCCAAACCCCTCATCCCCAACTCCGCCCCAGAGCCTGCACCCCCAGCTGGAGCTCTCACCCCCCCTGCACCCCAACACCCTGCCACAGCCCTGATCTCCTTCCCTCCCTCCGAACCCCTCAGTCCCAGCCCAGAGCACCCTCCTGCACCCCAAACTCCTCATCTCCAGCCCCACCCCAGAGCCTGCACCCCCAGCCAGAGCTCTCACCCCAGCACCCTGCCCCATCCCTGATCCCTGTCCCACCCCCTGAACCCCTCAGTCCCAGCCCGGAGCTCCCTCCTGCATCCCAAACCCCTCATCCCGAACCCCATCCCAGAGCCCATACCCCCAGCCGAAGCTCTCACCCCCCTGCACCCAAACAGCCTGCCCCAGTCCTGATTCCCCTCCTGCCCTCTGAACCCCTCGGTCCCAGCCTGGAGCACCCTCCTATACCCCAAACCCCTCAGCCCCACCCCAGAGCCTGCACCCCCAGCTGGAGCCCTCACCGCCCCCCCACACCAACCCCTCAGCCCCAGCCTGGAGCCCTCTCCTGCACCCCAGCCCTCTGAGCCAGCCTGGTGAAAATGAGTGACTGAGTGGAGAGCAAGTGACAGAGGGAGGGGGGATGGAGTGAGCGGGGACAGGGCAGGGGGGCAGAGCAAGGGTGTTCTGTTTTGCGCGAGTATAAAGTTGGCAACCCTAGTGGGCAGTGCTCCCCGCCCCAGCACCCCCGGCCTGTGCTTTACAAAGTCACTCTGCAGACCTGAGCCTTGGTTTGTATTCAGGGGCAGAGAAACAGCTATGTGCTTTCCCCACGGTTAACTTCACCCTGTCCTGCCTCTCTCCCTGCTCACCCAGCCCGGGGTCTCCCCTCAGCAGATGCTGCCAGCCATGCGGTACTTTTGTGGGTCTGCATGAGACCTGCCAAGCTCACTTCCGCTGACAGCCTAAGGCAGGATTTGAACCCAGGTTCTTGTACTGGTGTAGGAGAGGGTGATTGCCACCCAGCCACTCTTTTCCTCTAGCTCTAGTAGAGAGAAGCACGTCCTTCTGGGGACGTGGTCAGCAACATGTTAGGCCAAAGGAGTCTGGGATCTGTCTGCAGCAGTCCAGGCCAGGAGAAATACCGGCTGCTTTGAACACCAGAGCTGTGGGGGTTTTTTATTCATCTGACAGCTGGATTCTTGCTCACCTGACCAAGCATGTGAGTTATTTGGAAACCCCTGTAGGCCATATTGCTATGTACATTATGAATAATTCATCAACCAGATTAACAGAGCTTTCTTTATGGCTCAGAAATGGTAAACTGCATTATGGTGAGCGTGTCTGCGTGGTGCCCTGTAACAGGTGCAGGCTCCTGTCCAATGATTTACAGGTGTCGCTGTTCTGGGGCATAACGGCTTTCATCTGTTGATTTAAGAAGATTGTTTTCCATTGATCATTGATTAATTATTGAGTTTAGGTGTGTTCCCTGCATGGCAAGTTTTACCGAAAGGTCCCTCAATTCATCCAAAGGGCTTCCTAGACTCACCTGTTAGCAGCCTAGCTAACAGTGTTTATTCTGTAGACTTGTAAGCTATTCAAGAAGATTTAAGGGAGTCCTGTGGTTACTTTATTTCACTCGGTGCTGGCGTTTGGGGCCTCTGGGGCTTTAGTGACAGAGGCAGGATGCCCTGTTAATAGGTTTTACTGCCAAGGGGAGAGAAAAGCAGGCACTCCAAAACACGCAGCCCTGCTAGCTGACATGGGCTGAGTCTCCCCGACTGCGCCAAAGTTCTTCTTTCTTTCATGAAAAAAAGTGTCTATGGCACTTCATTCACCCCTAAATCTGTTTATCCACTGCCGGCCTGCGACAGGAGCATCTAGAATTGTGATATGAGTGGTTTTACTGTAGTCGAGAGGTGGCATTTTCAGAAGTGCCTAAGAGACTTACCCCATGTCTATACATACAGCACTGCTGCAGCGTCTATGCCTCCCTCCTGAGGCCCTCTTCCCCCGACCCCCAACAATGGATCAGGGTTCCCTGTGCAGCCAAGAATCCCGAGAGGGAGCATAATCATGGGTGTTCCCTGACAGGAGCTCCCAGGCCTGCTGCAGCTGGGGAAGGGGCGGCTGAAAGAGAATTGTGGCTCTGGGAATTTGGCTGGAAACAGGAAGTGCAGCCGTGGGGCCTGGAAACAGACCCCGTTAAACCCAAGCCTCCAAACATCTCTCTGCCCCACAGAATTGCTGATCCAAGTTCTTTCCTACCAGGAAATGCTCAGCTCCATTCCATGGGACACCCTTTGCCCATCCCAGCTGCTAACCTCTCGCAGAGAGGGGGGAGAAGAGAAGAGTCTTTTGTGTTTATATCCTTACAAAGGGTTGATTGGCAGAGAGATGTTAACTGGCAACACGAACGGAATTTTAGTGGCTCTCTGGCTCCTTTTTCTGGAACAGCGAGGGAAAAAATGAGGCCTGCAGTGCAATAGGCAAGACAAATCTAAGCCCTTTGATTTACTATAATGATCGGTCGGCAGTGTGTGCCGGCTCACAGCTCATTTCCAGGTGCAATTCAGTGTTGGACTGTGTGGTGTATGTCGCTATATTAGAGAAACCAGGGGAGGTAATAGCTTTTATTGGACCAACTTCTGTTGGTGAGAGAGACGAGCTGTGTAGCTCAAAAGGTCCAATAAAAGCTGTTACCTCACCCACCTGGTGTCTCTAGTACCCTGGGACCATCGCGGCTACAAGAAGGCTGCATACATAGCTATACAACAGGTCTGATTCGTGTGTGTGTGCCATACCTTTAAATGCCTTGTTGTGGGCTCTCTGCTGGATGGAGCTGCCGTGTTCAGTTCACATGCAGCCAGTGACAGAAAAGATGCCCCAAGTTCTTCCCTGTTTCGTTGTTTTCCCATAATCTAAAATAAAATGGCCCGGAGCAGAACCTAGCAAGCCCTGACTGACTGGGGTCCTGGCTGCCTCTGAGGCTAGCTCTGTTCTCCCTGATTCTGCAGAAGCCGAGATTGGCAGAGGCTCTCAGACGAACAGCCCCAGGTTTCCATGGGCTGGGAGACTAGGCGGGTGCTGGCTGTGGGGAGGATGGGGGAAGAGGTGGAGAGCAGGAAATGGGACTGCTGCTGGAAACTCAGGCAAAGAGACAGTCCTTGAAGTTGTCCCACTGCCCTTCCTGACAGTGACTCGCCTGCTGTTTTTGATGATAAAGATCACTCTGGCACGAAGCCAATGCCAACATATTAACCATGAGCATTTATTTATTTTGGTGACCAGATGCAGAATTAGCCAGACACCGGATTTTCTGGGGCATTGTGCCCTTGGTTGGTGCTAGTTTTATAGTATTTGGTTTCAAGTACAATATGCAGGGCCATCTTGGACCCCTTTTCAGATCTTCTCTGAGGAAATGAGAATGAAAACAACCCTTGTATGGGTCACATGGGTAGGAAATAGGGTTGCAGGCTCCACCTCTGTTGATTCTTGTCCAAGCTAAAGAAGTCGTGGTGGGATTTATACAGAACATCTTCAAATTCTGGGGAAGCAAACCAATGTTATGGCAAGAGCTGGTCTCACAGTTCGGGGGCTAGCTACTCCACAGCCCTCTTTCTGGCTGCCCGAGTGTCCCCTTTTCCGCTCTTGGGCCTGTTGCCCGTGTCTGTCTCCGGAAGGAATCTTGCGATTATTCCACTCTCAGACTGGGACCCAAGTACGCTGCTCTGTCTGCTGGGTTTTAGCCACCTCTGGGAGCCTGCAACCAGTGTTGCGACAGGACTTAACTGCCCCCTCTCAGAGAGCTGGATTAACGACGCTGACAGAAAAACGCCTTCCGTCAGTGTGGGAAGTGTCTGCGCTGTGAGGTGCTGTAGCTATGCAGCTGTAGTGTAGACATGCCTTAAGTTAGATAGGGTTCTTCTTAATCTATAGGCCTGGAACAGAACTAGCTGACTTTCTCCTAGCCAGCCCAGCACCTGTGTGTCTGCTCTCCAAAGTGATATCAGCATAGCTGCATCGGTCAGAGGTCTGTAAAACCCACACCCCGACCGACAGCTCTGCTGACCTAACCCGCGACGCACACACAGCTGTGTTGATAGAGGAACCCTGCCTTCGCCCTAGCTACCGTCATTCAGAGAGGTGGCGTTCCTGCACCAATGGAAAAAGACCTTCTGTTGGTGTGGGCTGCGTCTGCACTGCTGGCTTAGCTACGCCAACGTAACTGTGCAGCTATAGGCCAGGTCTACAGTAAAAAGTTAGGTTGACCCAGCTACATTGCTCCAGGTGTGAAAAATCCATGCCCCTAAGTGAGCTAGCTATGTTAACCAACCCCGCGGTGTAGACAGCACTAGGTGACGGAAGAATTCTGTCCGCCATAGCTACCGCCTCTTGGGGAGGCAGCTTAACTACAGCGATGGGTGAACTCCCCCATCAGTGTAGCTAGTGTCTGCACCCATGTGCCACAGCGGCACACCCGCTGCAGCACCGCAACTGTGCCGCTGTAGCATTTTATGTGTAGACACAGCCACAGTCCCTGGAACAGTGCAGACATACCCTGGAACTCTCAGTCTGATCCACCCCGTTCAAAATGGTTTGGGCTCTACCCCGGGAGCACGGGTAGAGCAGTGGTCAGCAGCCGAGGCTGGGGGACTGAAGAACGCAGTTGGAAAGGAGACATTTGTTTCAGTGGTAAGCTCTTCATTTTCCAAACATCAGCTGCATTCTCTTTTAATTGGATTAAAGATGTACCCATCTTATTTCCTCTGAATAATTCGTAAGTTGGTTAGCCTTACTAGCTGTAACCATTAATTATACTGTAACTCAGAATGCCAGATCACGGCATTGCACAGTGAGTCTCCTGCGTGATGCTCCAGCCCTCTGATACGGGAGCTGATTACAATGAGGAAACTGGATAGGAGCTAGTCTCTTCCACTCACAGCTGCCTCTGGGGATGTGTATTTAGCGAGCCAGCCGGAGTATCTCAGCCCAGTGCTCAGCACTCGTGCCTGGCCTGCAGGGGCGTTTGTGCCACAGGAGGCTATGGAAGTATCTGGCTGGAAAAGACCCACTGCACCATAGACAAGTGTTAAATTCACCATGATGTCAGGGTGAAAAGTGGGTCACTACAAACAGGCCACGTTCAGCGGGAAAGGTTTGCAGCTTTGTGAGCTGCACATGCCCTGGACGGCCTGTACCACGGGCATTGTGGCTGGCTGCCCTACCTGTGGGACAGATTGCCATGTTGTAGAAGGCCAGAAAGGGGGTGAAGTGGGGGAACAGCTCCCCCATCTCTACTCTCAGGACATTGTGCAGCTAGGAGGATAGGAAGGAGATGACAACTCTCTGCTTGCTCTGTCCATCTCCTCCCTTCCTTATCCTCCCACTGCAATTGCTGTTGGCCTGGACTGGCCCAAATGCCCAACCCCTGTCCATGACCCCAAGAGCAGAGACAGATGGATCCTTTTAAAATTAACATCCCATCCCAAATCTTTCATTTGTTTGGGGGCCAGTCGTTCCCCTGAACCTGGCTGGCTGGGGTGGAGTACCATGCTCCCCCCGTGAGCGGGGGATGAGCCCAGGCAGGTAGGGAAGGCCGCATTGCATTTGGTTTTCCAACCCTCCTGCCATGGGGGAGGTATTTCCTCGGAATAGGAGGCATGCGCCAGGGTTCCTGACGACTGCCAAGCTTTGGGCCATCAGCCACAGAGAAGGCTGCTTTCTGCTTGGTTAGACCATCAGTCAAGAGCTCTGCCAAACTATTTCTGCTGCATGATCTCTGAGTGTTACTGACGAGCCGGAGCCCAGGCCTGCCCCGAAGAATCCGAGCGTTCTACAACTGTCATTAAACCCCCCCAGTTTAAGAATTAGAATTGCCGGTAGCAAGGATGCTGCATAGTGTGGTTGGAGTCATTTGTTTTAATGAGATGTGCGTAATTAATTAATTAATCCGTTCAATAACAGACGATTTCACTGGAGAAAAAAGGACTGGCAGAGGTTTAAATTAATCTGCTGCAAAACAGAAACATGGCGTGTGACGTTCTCTGGTATTTCATACTGGAGAACCAGGTCTGGGCTGTGTATGCCTATCGCCGAATCATCTTGGGCGAGCGCTGCGCTGTAGTGGTGTCTGGAACCTCGGCCTAAATTCAGACATCTGCAAATCCTTCTTCATTCCCTATTATGATACACTGTGAATAAATCCCCAGGAGAAGCGCAGGATTATCACTGAAAACATGCCAAATATTCCCTCCGTATGTCGGCAAACACCGGCTGGCAGGCTCTGCCCTGTCAGGTTTGCATTTCCCCTTGCAACCCCACTTGCACCATTGCAAGTGCGCACAACCCGCTGGGGTTCCCTCAGCATGGGGTAAGTTTCTACACAGCGGGTCCTCCAGCCCCCATGCTGGGAGGGGGGCTTTGCGGTCCAGCCACATCCCCGCGGAGGAGTCTAGGGGTGGGCTAGAGCAGTGCCCCATGGATCCATGGTGACACAGATCCCTCTGCCAAAGCTTCTTGTAGAAGGGGCTTTAGCTGCTGCAGAATCATGCAAGTGAGAGCTGGGAGGAAGGATTAGCTCCTCTCTGCCCATGCAGGGTCGCTCCTTACCGCACGTTTTCTAAGGCTTTGTCCATTCTAGTGTGAAATGCCCCAAGCAAAGGGGTCTCCACCACTTGCCCTGGGAGACTGTCCCACAGCCTAATCTCACACCCCAGAAGGTATTCCGGCTCGTCAGCCCATGTCATTTTTCCTTTCTCCATTTCATCCCAGGGCTCTTAGCTGTACCCGCTGGACCACATTAAATAATTCCTCCCCTTCCACGGTGGGTTAAAGCTCACAGCTCATGTGTCTGCTCCTGCTTCCATTTGAAATAATGGCAAAAACTCCCACAGAGGTCAGTAATGGATGGAGCCCCGGGTTTCCAATCTGGGTGTGTGGCTGCCCTGCCCTATAAACCGGGTCTGTGGGACCTGGGTATGTGGACACAGCATTTCCAACCCCGTGCTTGGGCATCCACACCTGGATTTACAATTGCTGACCCCAGGTCTCTCAGCCATGCTCACTTGTCCGTACGGCACTGTGCAGACCTTCTGACGCGGGTCTGCGGCTCGACCTGGGTCCACGCTGAGGAACAACAGGGCTTGGACACGAGGCCCAGCGGGACCCAGGCTCTGACATGCTGCCCAGGCCCTGAGTGCTTGCTGCTCCAAGTCAGTCTGATTTGTGTGGGGGGCATAAGGGGTCTCGGACTCAAACCTGAGTCAGACCCCGGGCTTCGTGTGCAGTGTAGACATGCCCTGCATTGCCTCTCTGTCCACCCTGGTGTTCACCACTCCTCCCAGCTTCATAGCATCGGTACACGTCACCACTGTGCTGCCCATGCTGCCCTGCCACTGCCATTGATTTCACACCATCTCATTGATGAAGCCGCTAAATAAATCTAGACCTAGTGCTGGTCCCTGGGTCCCACCACTAAACCCCTGGGGACGGTGTTCTGTGCACTGTCTGTGGCCCACGTGTCAGGTTCCCAAGGCAGGCCAGTGTGTACCAGTTTTTCAATGATCATTTCATGAGACACTGTATCAAACCCTTTACTGAAATCCGGTTATATTGGGCCAACCCCAGTCCAGTCATTTTTTAATTCTACTTAAAAACAGTTGAGTTTATCTGGTTAGTAGCAACTGCAGAGTGGTCTGGCTGGCGCTGCACAGCCTGGGGAGGGGTATTCGGCTCCCCCCCTCCAGCCACCGCAGAGCCCACGTGTGCAAAGGCTCTGGGGAGACGGATTAGCCCTTAGCCCAAAGCCCGCCTGGGATCTGACAGAACCGATTTAGCGAAGAGAAACAGCTGAGAGCGGAGAGGTGCAACCACATCTGTCCCCACGCTCCACACAGATCGGCCAGCTCTGAGCCCGAGAACGAGGGAGAATGTTGGCCGGAGGAGACTATGGTTTTCCATAACACTTTTCAGACTTAAGGCAGCCTGGGGCATGACAGGGAGCTAGGGCCCCTCTGCAGTATAAGTCTGGGGCCAGTGCATGTTTCAACAGCATCAGAGGCACCTGTATTCTAACGGCCCTTTTGGCTTGTAGCTTGGAAGGGACAACCCTGTTATATAACAGCGCTCGGGAACTGTGCACCAGACTTTGCTTGGGGTGAGAGACAGAAGCAAATCTTTGTGCTTGGTGCGTGTTTTATGAGAGAGGACTACAACTAACCCAGTCATTGACTTAATTCCGATTCTTTAGAACGCAGCACAGTTCCAGAAGTTTGTATTTCAACCAAAGGGAAAGTGGGGCAGGAATCAGGTCGGGGTAAGCTGTCTTGTAGCAGAGAGGGCAAGCGAGAGACAGCCCCAGCCCCTGGTTCCCAGGAGTGGCAGCGTGCCAAGTGGCGACGTTCCCACAGTGTAGGAGTGGCATTTCTGGCAGCGCACAATGTTGCGCAAACCCGTTCGGTGTGGAGAGAGGCTCTTCACGTCACTTCAGCTTAGCGTGCGTCCCAGTGAGACGCATCGACCCGGGGTGCTTGCTAACAAATAACAGTCTAATGGGCAATGATTTCCACGCAGCCCTCGTTGCTACGGAGACGCCGAAGGCCGGGAAACCCATTTTGGCCACTGCGTTCTCAGCCTGCTGCTGAGCGTTCATGAGAAGCCCTGTGCTTGCGTGATCGGAGAGGGGTCCCTGCTGCCGGGATTGTGCCTGCAGAAGGCTCTCCGTCAAATCGTAGAGCCCCCTGCTGCGTGGACGGGGGGAGCTGCCTCCAGCAGAATGGAGGTTAGGGGTTGCCCTCTGAGCGTCGCTTTGATACAGTACCTAGTACCCCCAGGAGGGAGGGCGGTGAGGGAGACACGGGACTAGGAGCCAGGAGAGCTTGGTTCTGGTTTCAGCGCTGCTTCGCTTGCACTATATGACCGTGGGCAAGTTGCTGAGGCTGCGGTGAGGGCTATAAAGCACGATAGGAGATGCAGCTGCCCGCTCCGGAGATCTCAGCACCGAGGCAGCCAGAAATGCCTCCGGGAGTGCACGCCAGAGCAGCCGCAGCGTGCCCGGCTTCGTGTCCAAACTGCAGCATCCCAGGACACGCTCCTGGCAGTTTCTCGGGGGGATTGTTTTGCAGATATGCAGCCCCCCCCCCAAAGAGTCCCAAGCCAAGTGTGGGGGTTTTCAGAGCAGGAGGCCAGTTTTGCTGGGTAAGTTCACGACAGCACCACGTGTCTTCTGTTGTTTCCTTTGAGCTAGGCTGTGTAAACGACAAACTCCCAGCAGCAGATCTCGCTCGGCCGCCAGGGCAAACAGGAAGGCCAGTTCCCCAGAGCAGAAATCTCCGCCCGAGGGAAAACTGGGATATCAAAGGGAAAGCGACACTAAGTGACTCGGTCTGCCCCTGCCACATGTGATTCCGCCTCTCCCAAAACCATCAGACAGATTTCACTGTAACACATGTCTCTGCAGAGGGGTCATGGTGACGCGGGAGCCAGGCCAGGGCTGGGAGCCCTCAGCATGCTAGCTCAGATAAAACTTACCAAGAAATGCTTCAGAAATCAGCTTTTCCCTGACTACATTGGTGCCAAGGGGATCAGTGATTGCACCCAGGGGTGATGCACCCCACCAGGGCAGGTCATGTGTCCATCACGACCCCCTCCTGGGGTTTCCCCGAGAAGGGAGCAGTGTGAATGTCCCCTGGTGCTCTCTAGGAGCCCAGTAAATGGAAGCTGCAGTGGTAACCTGGTCATGCCCCCTCGTCAGCCACCCCTGCCCATTGGCCCAGCAGCTGGGAGCCCCCTGGCAGAGGGGAGGACATGAGTGCTTTGTGCTGCCCCATCACGTTGAGATCCTGCTGCCAGAGGCCCTCATCTGGGGTCCACTCCTGCTCTGGCCTAGGGTCCAATGTCCTGGCTTTCAGTGCTCTCCTGAGCACTCTGAGGGAGGGATGGGGGTTGAGCAAGGGGTGTGCATGCAGCCAAACTCAGGCAGCATATCAGGGGTGGGGTGGGGGACTGTTCCCAAGACAACAGGCGGGGAAAGTGAAAGCAATCGCACTGCACAGACCCATTCTTCAGCTTTGTCCTTGAACTCCTCCCCCTCCCGCAGCTTGGCTCTCACTCTCTCACTGGGAGCAGGGAGGGTCTCTCCCCTTCCTCCTGGTTTGCTCAGCATCCCTTGCTGTGCCTGACTGAGCGGGGGCACTGCAGAATTGGGTCTGGCACTGCAGAATTGGGTCTGGCACACGTACCCGGTGTTCTAGGGGTGCCATCCCACTGTCTCCTTACAGCGTCTCTGCACTGGGAAATGAATGCAGTTTTCACTGTGATCCTTGGTCCGTATCCCTCACTATTGGACGTTGATGGCTAACATCAATGAGGCTTCCACTTAGAAATAGTTTATTATTTATTAAACTACATGGCACTTTATAAGATGCTTTCAATCATTAACAGCTTGCATTCGAGAGGCCCATGCATTGACCTAACAACATCAGCAGTTGCCGTTCCCGCTGACGAGACGCTCTCTATATGCTGGTTAGGGAATCGTTTATTAGAGATCTGTTGCTCGTGCGTTTTCTAACCTGCTTTACAATGAGCTGTTGAAAGGTGCAGCAGACTCTGGCACATGCTGATAAAATAGTAAGGAGCACCTTGGTGGAATTCGTGTGTAAGCGGGTGTCCTGCAGCAGCCAGGAGCACTGAGGCTTTGAATGTTCCTCAGACGTTTCTTCTGACAGGTTCAGCTAATATTTTAAACTCAGCTCCCTAGCCCAGCACTGCTGGAACCCCCCGCCTTGGCCCAACAGAGTCTGCCAGACCTCTGTGACCCAGAACAGACGCCAGGTCCCTCACCTCTAGCTCTGCAGAGCTAACATGTTTGTGTCCATAAAGCCAGACGCAGCAGATCAGACATGAAAACGCACATGAGCCAGCTGCGGTGGGGTCCCAGTTTTACAGTCCTGTTTGTCACCCTCAACTTATTGTGGATTTAAGAGAGCGCTTTTTGCAAGTACCAGTAATGGAAGCCATAAAGAGCTCTTGAAAATAGTGAGTCCTCAGTCCTCCTGAGGATAGGGATACCATGAAGCAGAGGACAATGATGAGCTGGTTAATGGTAAACCTCAAAACTATCCTTCAGCCACTCACAGGATGCTTCCCGATCTTAGGCTAAAACGGGAAACACAGAAGGGGCCTATTTCCAAAATGACTCTCTTGTCTGTGTGACCATCTGTCCAGTCCGTGCCACCCTCAGGGCTGCTCTCTGTGCCCTTCATAGTTCACCTAATTTGCACATGTACTTACTACACCTGCCTGCTCAAATAGCTGCACAAATGGCTGTTGGCACATTCAGCGGTAGTATTTGCATGTGCCAATGGATGTAGACAGTGGTGCTGGCATATTTGCACATGAAACGGCAGCTCACAGTTATGAAAATCATATCCCAATAACTGCGTCTTGCCCTTTGTTTTCTTGTCTGGGAGCCTGATTCTAGACTCACCCCAAAGTGCCCCTGTTGGCCTCAGTGGAGTAACTCCTGATTTACGCAGCATAAGGCAGAATGAAGCCCTAGATCTCCTCCGAAGCCAAGCCGTTCTTGGGAGCAGGCTCAGAAATCCAGCCTGCGTTTCAGAATCTGTACTATCTTTTTGAAACCCTATTAGTTCCCAGGCACTGTAATTGTTGGCAGGTATTCTCTGCCGAGATTAATGACTCAGGGAGAAATCGGAGAACAGCTCAAATGTCTGAGCAAGGGAGCCTACTATTTATAGTGGGAGGCACAGAACATGAGGATCCCATCCCGGTCGCCTCCTCCCCCTGAGGCACTGGGACTTTACGCTAGGTTTGTGTAACTTGATCCACCAGCTTCGTGGGGATCCTATCCATTTATAGCCTGTCCCTGTCTCTGGCTGTGTGTGGGGGGAGTCGGCTGGACGTGTCGTTCCCAAAGGTGCCGTGCCTGGCATGCACGCCTCGTGGGGAACGTCAGCATCACACAGGGAGCAGCTTGCCCTGGTTTAAATGAGAAAAGGGCAGCATGCCCTCCATGGCCTCTCTTGCTCTTAAGCCAGAGATTCTCCCAGAGAGCAGTAACCCAAGGTGACCCATTGGGACTTTTCTGGGCTGGCTGTGCTGCTGTGACAGTGGGATCTAGCGACCAGGATCGGTGATCCAGGCCCCATTGTGCTAGGCGCGGTGCTCACAGATAGAATTAAAAGCGCTTGCCCCACAGAGTTTCTAATCGATGCATGTGACGAGAGACAACAGGGAAACAAAACAAACTGATAGGGAGCGGAAGAGGATGAAGTAACCAGTGACCGATCCTGAGCAGCCTGGTGCAGGCAGTGCTGGCACGTCCCGCTGCCCAGCGCTGCCCAGGAGTTGTATGCAGCAGAGCGGAAGTGAGCAGTAGGGAGGGATTTGCAGGACAATGTCTCCCCCAAGTGGGTTGTTATGGGCAGCCCTGTCTGCGCATGGGGGGTGGTGCAAAGGGGCGTGAGGCGGGGAATGGGACAGAAGCTCAGTGCTGGATGGCTGGCCTCGTCGGCAGAGCAGAGACAGGGCCGGTAGGTACCACGGACTAGTGTGGCTGGGCTAGGCTGTGGGGGTGCTGAAAGGCAATGACTAATAGTTTGTGCATGGTGCAGTCGAGGAAGGGGGGAGCCAGTGGAGGGGAGCAGGGAGGAAATGTTGTCATAGCGATGGACAGGAAGAGGATGCTCCTGAGCAGCAGCTTTCTGAATGGGTTTGAGGGGAGCAAAGTCAGTATATGAGCCCCAGGGCCAGGTGTCTGTGCAGTGCCCAGCAAAATGTGGCCCTGATCTAAGCTGAGATCCCTATAAATGAATAGTAATAAAACCAGAGCAGAGCTTGCAGTAGTCTGGGAGAGCTGGACTAGTGTGGTAAGAAGGGCCGTACATGTTCCTGGATGGATGGCTGGTGAAGAGGTGAGATGATAAGTGCCCAGATAAGAGTTTCAGCTGTGGAGACTGAGCAGAAGGGCTGGATCCTAGAGCATGTCTACACAGGGGAAATTGACCAGCATAGCTCTTCCGGAATAACTATTCCGGTGTAATTTAGCTATTCCGGAATGTGCACACTCGAGTCCAGCACAAACGTGAGTTTGTGAGTGGAGTAATTATTCTGGAATAAAGTCACTTTAATTCCAGAACGGAGTGTGCACACAGAGAGCTATTCCAGAATATTTGTGCCAGTCTATTTCCCCATGTAGACAAAGCCTTAAAGGTGTTGTGAGGGGAGATTTAGGCACAGCCTTGAGGTGGGGGGCTGGAGGACAGGCCAAGTCAAAGACACAATAGAGATGACCCCAATAATTAAAAAATCTTGAGTTAGACCCTTAAAAATCCTGAGCAGGGATTCAAACCTGCCTGTTCCATATCTTCAGGGAGTGGCCTAGCCACACGGCTGTTGGCATCTTCGCCTTCTCCTCCATGGTTTTGAGAGTGGTGCCTAAATCTCCTTGTGACTCTAGCCCGAAAAATCAGCGTGGTTGGTTTCGATCTTGTCAAAAGGCTACAAACCAAACAATTGGTTTCCACATTTCTGAATTTTTTTTTCTTTGTTGTGTTTTGACCAAATCAGTTTGCTGCAAGCAACATAAATTCATCACAAAATGTTCCGGCCAACCCGAATCTGCATTTTTCGTTGAAAAAATGTTTCCGATGAACAATTTTGCCCAGCGCCAGTGCTGAGCACGGCTTCCGGGCAGCTAATTCTGGCCCCTCTCCATCAGCTGTGCCGGAGGCGCCAAGTTCATGCCAGCGTGGTGATGCTGATGCCAGGACACCAGGCTTTGGCAGGAGCTGGCTGGTGTGTGGGCAAACTTTTTATTGCTTGTGGTTTACAATTTTTAAGCAAACTTGGGTTTTATTTTCAGCGGCAATTTGAAGGGGTCTGTAAGCTGCTGGGTGGGAGCCCTCAGAGGCCCCTGCTCAGGGGCGGTGCCTGGCCAGAAATCAAGACGGGGAAGTTAAGGAAAATGAGCAGGAAAAATGCCCCCAGCCTGGGATTCCTCCCACTCCTGTGAGCCTTGGGTGCAGAGCTGAGCTCCCCAAAGACGTTCGCCCCACAGCCACCCGGCTGCCCAAGCCCTGTGCCTGTGCTGGGGGTAGGACCTGCCTGGGTGTGTCTTGGAGTGGTTTTGTTTGGGGGAGGGGTGAATTGATTGGTAGGATTTGCTTCAGCTTCTCTTGTTTTTCTAAAACCAAGAAAAACATAAAAAGACCAACAGCCTCCCTGTGGATTTCCTTAAAAACCAAACCCAATGGCCTCCCAGGGGAGGCCGGGTCCATTTCAATTTTCAGTGTAAAGTCGCAGGTGTCGGGGTCGCAAAGGGGCAGCCCACTGACTGAGAACAGCAAAATCCTGGGGTGCCTTGGGCCCAGTGGGAGCAGCTCCCACCATGGCTGCCCCTCTCGCTCTGCTCCCTCCCACCCCATCGCTGAGCAGCTTCTCAGCTCCCTGTCCACAGTACGCGTGGCTGTGGGGCAGGGGAGACAGCCTCCCGGGGGCTGTGGAACCACCTTTGGAGCTTCTGGAAGTAGCAACGTGCCTCCAGCAGAATCCCCTGATGCAGCAGCACCCCCATGCAGCACCCCGAAACTTCCCAGGACCCAAATCCCACAGTCTTGGTGGCCCAAAGATTGTGGGATATAGTGGGGCACAGGATGAATTTTTCTGCCATTTTGTGGCCCGTGGACCACAGCAGGGTGAGAGTCGCTGGCGTACGATGCCACTGGCCCAGCCCATCGGGACTGCTGGAGAACACTTCCGGGTCCAGCTTCATGGCTCAAGCGCCAGGTACAGCCACATCACTGCGTTCTCGGTGCGCTGTTGTAACCCACACACCTTCTGGGTGTGGTGTTTTGTCCCACATCTTCTGGGTGTGGTGTTTTGGCACCGAGACCAGTTAGAGCGAGATTAATGAGTCTGCTCTACAGCCTGAGCTAACGGCCAGGTGGCTTTTAACTCATGCAGTAGAGGCTCATGCATTTAGCTCCAAAGGTCCCAGGTTCAATTCTGCCCACTGACAACTGGGGTCTGTCGGTGTTACACTGTGCCTATCTAGAGAGAGAGCAAAAGAAGCCTCTGGGGAGTTTGCAAACGGGGGCGGGCAGCATGATTCTGCTGCTGCTCCCCCCCTGCAGGGCACTCTGAAACCAAGCTGCCATGCGGTAAGAGAGTGCGTGGGGTGTTTGGCTTCTCCAGGACTGGCTGCTACATGGGATCCTAAAAATGCCAGCAGGGGCCCCACATGCACACGCTGGTGGCCTGTGTGAAATGAGATGGGGCCTGTGGCCAGGTAATCGTGTCACTGCAGAACCCGGCACCCTGGTCTGTCGTCTAACCAGAGAGCAGAAGGGGTGAATGGTCACGGAGCCTGAGCCGTTTTCTCTCCCCTACAGGCATCCTGCCAGGCAGAGCTAGTGCCTGCTGCTCCTGCCTGTGCTCTGCTTGCACTGTGGATGAAGGTCGGACAGTCTTTCACTGTGGCCCCACAAAGTCCCGAGACCTCCTCCTGGCATTGGCCAAGACAGCCATCCATCAGTCCAGGAGGAGGGAACTGGACAGGGGCATCTCTGTGACTGCTGGGCCTTTTTTCATTCCCACGTTCATGCACACGGCTGGGCAGAGTTCCTCTGTGCGGCATTCACTGACTCCTGGGCCTCCCTCTCGGAGTAGGCGTTGTCCAGGGCTCTCTGCTTGGCATTCCCTCCTGGGCTCCTTGTTTTGACCCTTTGGTTTGCACTCTGATCCCTGTTTGATCATTTTTTGTTTCCTGTGCTTATTTAGGTCCTGAGCTCTGGGCCTCCTCCCTTGTCCGAGGGAGCAGGGCCTTATGTCCCTTCAGCAGGCTCTACCCACCACTCCAAGGAATTAAATAGGCTGGCACCTTTGACCAGCATTGAATTCATTTGGAAAATAAAGAGGAGAAGGGGTGTCCTCTGAAGTGAGGGCTGAGGTCTCAGCATTCCTCTGTATGTACCACCTGCACTGCGCCAGAGCTGAGTATGGCTTGGTCTAGAGTAAAAAGTTAGGTCGACTCAGATACCTTGCTCAGGGGTGTGAAAAATTCACACCTCTGAGTGATGTAGTTGGGCCAAGCTAACCCCTGTGTAGACAGCGCTAGGTCGACCGAAGGATTCTCGGGGAGGTGGATTAGCTATGCGGACAGAAGAACCCCTCCTCTCAGCGTAGGTAGTGTCTACACCGAAGCGCTACAGCTGTCTAAGCCCTTAGACAAGGACTAAATCAAATGATCAGTGAGCATGAGAGGAGAGAGGCTGGGAACATGGCTTCCAGTGGGCATGTCTCAGCAGTACGTGCCAACAGCAGCTCTTTGCAACTAAGCTGTTTCCAGCCCCATTCCTCTCCTTCCCATCAGCGAGATGGCAGCTCTGCTACTCCCCACTGAAAACACATTGGAGGGGGAGTTTCTGGTGGAATCAGAGAAGCCATGTAACTCCAAAGGCCGTGTCTGGGTGAACCTCAGGAGAGCCTGAATCAGCCACCTAATCCCCATCATTTCAAACACTCCATTATTATTTGGGTGAATGAACCCAGATCCGGTGTGACACATGGCTCTTCAAAGGTTTACCATTGAAATCTCTCCAGCATCCAGATTCACGGGCCAACCGTATCTCTAGCAAAAAATAAATAAAAAATACAACCACCTCCACCCTCTGGGTTGTAAATTCATGATTCAACTCGATTCTTTCATCCTTGAATAGTAAGAACCTAGGTCTCCTGAGCCCCACTGCTTTGGTGCTTCTCCTGGGCCATGCTTCCTATCAAGCAAAGAAAGCCCGCCAAAGAGGCCACAGCTGAATTGTATCTAGAGCTGAGCTTACATTTAACCTGTTAAAATGCACAGTTTTTGCTCACACCCAGTTTACCAAGCGATCTCCTGTCCTCGTCTCTAGTTATCTTTCCCCCAATTTTTGTGTCGTCTGCAGACTTTTTCAGCGATGACATCTCTGCTTATCAGCTAGTCATTCTTGGGAGTTTCTGCTCCCTCTCTTTCCCAGGCTGCTGGTTGTAGTCTAGTTAATGATCCATCCTAGGCAGGTGCTGCAAGCAGCTCAGTGTAGTGTGTAAAGTCTGACAGGCGACGGGTCTGATTCCTCTCTCCGTCAGACTGGAACAAATCTGAAGTAACTCCACAGGAGGCCGGGGAGTCACGCCAAGAGACTGTTGTGAGAGCAGAGTGTCTCCCCTAGACTGTCGGTATCGCTCTTTCAGAACTCCATTGTTCCCAGTTAATTAATGAGCTCTCGCCATCTGGTCGTCCTCTCAGTGGCCCGTCCAACCCTGCCAACAACTGACCCATGAAGGCAGTGATTTACTGGCCCACACTGGCAGTATGCTGGAGCTTATGCCAGGATAGGCAGGGTGCCCTTGCTGCTCCTCTACCAGGGGCTGTCCCAGTTCAGGGTAACTGCACCTGAATTTCTCCACCGTGATTCCTTGAGTGCACCCAGGTTGAGGTTTCTGGCTCCCAGCCGTCACCTCTCTTGGGTGGAGAGCTGCCTCCCGTACTCCTGACCAAGGATTTAAGGCTGCCCAGCTCCCTGCCTTACACTGTGATATCCCCAGCAAGGCAGTCTGTCTCGAGGCCAGCGCCTGCATTTTGCTTTCTCTCCGGGCAGAGTGTATTGCTCGCAGTTACAAGGGACCACCCAGCTCTTTATGAGCAAGCACCTTTATCCATAAGGTAAAAGCCTCACAGAGAAAACACATACAGAGCAGTAAAAGATCCCATATGCATCAGTGTAATGGAGCCCTCCTAGGCCAAGGCTTTCCAGCCCTTCTGCAAGTTTGGGGACCCGCTTGGACAGAAGGTCCTGTCCATTTGCTGGACTGGAAAAAAGGCTGGATTCAAACGGACTCAGAACCTTCTTTCTCAGCCTGCAAACAGACAGGCCTTCTGTGCAGTCTTCAGACCTCCTGGTCAGAGGGAGTTGGACAAGGGTCCCTGCCCAGAGACAGGTGATGGCTGGAGACCTGAGACCTGACTGGGCTCTCCTGGAGTGGGCACCTGGGGCGATGGGGAGGATACAGGTGCAGTTACCCTGAAAGTGTGACAGGGGCATGCACAGTATTTATATCTGGACTAGCTCCATAGAGTAGATAAATCCCTAGAGTTCATGGTTAGCTCTGTGTTCACCCTCAGATCTCTATTGCTGGGATTGAAGACAGAGTTTCAGGCACCAAGGATGGACTTTGGAGGAGTCTGGTCTCAGCTCTGCAGGAAGGCAGTGCCTGGAGGAGCTGATATCTGGGGGTGAAGGGTACAGGAGCTTCAGGACACAGAGGGAGCATCGAGAATTTGCGGGTAGTGTTTGTTCCTCACATGAAGCAGGGAGCAGACAGGGATAGTGATGTTAAGGGAGTTGTGAGAACATAAGAACGGCCATACTGGGTCAGACCAAAGGTCCATTTAGCCCAGTATCCTGCTATTGTCCTTGAGTTTGCATAAAAGTCATTCTTTGCACTTCTGTAGCGCCTTCCAGTCTAGATTCTCCAAGCCCATTGCAAACATGACTGAATGAAGTCTCACAGTAATATTCTCCCCGTTTTGGGGATGAGGAAGCAGAGACATCAAGAGGTGAAGTGACTTGTCCAAGGTCACGCAGCAAGTCAGTGGCAGGAAGGGTACCATAGATCAAGTATGCGGAGTCCTAGTTCACCGCTGTAACCACTTGCCATGCATGCCCAATGAGCGGCTCAGCATTCCACCTGGCTTGGGGCCGGGGGGAGAGAGGTGTTCGACGCTATTAACTACAGTGACTTCTTTTGACATGATTATAATGTGCCAGCCTGTGGAAATCCCTTAGCTTTTTGAAATAGCCCCCCTTACAGGGCAGCGTTTCGCTGATCTATTCCAATTGCTGAATGTACAACTCCCCTGCCCAATTTCTTACCCTCCCGGCTCAACATCCTTTCCCAGTGAAAGCGAATACAGATGTACTGTTTTGCATCCACAAGCCGTTCTTCTTCCTGCGTCTCAGCCAGGCCAGTCAATCGGAGGGTTTGAGAGGCTCTGCTAGGCCATACTTGGAACAATCCTGGCTGGCGTCCCAGTGCCTTTGAACTGCCTGTTGGCTGGTGGTCTGAGAACAGCCTGCGTAGGCGAGAACATTAATCAGACATATTGGGAATGAGTGTCAGCAATAACTGAGTTACCGGCGTGCCAGACGCCGGCCCCACTTCCTCAGTGTTCTCTTTCTCAGCCTAGCTTTGAACCCGCTCAGTGGCTCCCCGGATCACAGAGGCAGTGAGGGAAAGTTTGCGAGTACAGTCTCCTGGCAAAGCAGGGCTGCATCTTGGTTTGAAATAGTTTCCACTTGGTTTGCATCGTGTTTTTCCCCCCACCCCCAAGGCTGCAGAAGCCCATCACGGCATGCTGCCGCACGGACAGCAGTTGGGAACGCGTGCACACGGCACACACAGAGTGCTGAGACGCGCACACGGGTGTCAAACCGGCATGCTGCACACACACCGTACCCAGACACAAGTACACCCTGGCTAACACACAAAGGTGCTACTGTGACGAAATGGGACTGTTCTTAATGTTTCCTCCGAATATTGTGGGGGTGCCTCAGTTTCCCCTATGCAGTTCTTAAGTATCTAGGTGGTGGGGTAAGGGTGTATAATCACTGCAGAGCCCTAGAGGGCATGTGTGTGCAGGAGTCTGGACACAGAGGATGGCCGACACCCTGTTTCCTGGCAACTGATGGCCTGGGCCCTCCCCCCTGCAAGGTGAGAGCTAAAGGGTTGGAGAACAAAGGAATCAGGTGACCTCCTGGCCCCGGGGCAAGGAACAAAGCCCAGAGGAGGAGGGGCTGGAGGGAGTTTCAGTTTGGGGCTGGCTGGGACATGGAGTGAAGGGCAGACGTGGTTGTCTGGCTCACTGCCTCCCAAAATGGACCGAGCTGAGGGGTCCCGTTCTCTGCACCTACAAGCTCTGTTTTAGACCATGTTCCTGTCGTCTAATAAACCTCTGTTTTACTGGCTGGCTGAGAGTCACGTCTGACTGCGAAGTTGGGGTGCAGGACCCTCTGGCTTTCCCAGGAGCCCCACCTGAGCGGACTCGCTGTGGGAAGCGCATGGAGGGGCAGAGGATGCTGAATGCTCCGAGGTCAGGCCCAGGAAGGTGGAAGCTGTGTGAGCTTTGTGTCCTGAAGACAGGCTGCTCACAGAAAGGAGACTGCCCCAGAGTCTTGACTGGCTTCATGGGGAGGAGTTCCAGAGCATCACCCAGGGACTCCGTGACAGCTACTTACCTGGGCTGCCGGTGAGAGACAGGCGAGCCCCTTTTGGCTAAGGTCTGGCCACTCGACTGTCACGGCTCTGACATGCTTCTTGTGTGGGAGCAGCAGGTGGCCTAGGAGAGACTGGGAGACCGGGGCAAGGAGAGGAATTCAAATGGGGAAAATAAACCCAGCTGACGCCTGCTTGTGCTAGCTGAACTTCCTGGAGCAGACTGCCCTAGGGCTGTTTAAAAAGTGAATCCTACAGGGGAAAAGTTTGTGAACAAGTTCAGTAGCTAACTCACCTCCTCTGCATACTCTACCTGTGCAGAGAAACACACTGCAGCCAGGGTCGGAGCTGACTCCCCTGGGCTTTGGAGCAGCAAGAGACACTGAAGAAACGTGCCCCTGTGCTGAATGGTTTGTGATTTTCTCCCATGGTGGCCGTGACACTGATGTTGGCACAAGTGAGAGAACTAGTGTGCACTGGCTGCTGGGTCTTCTCCCCCGGGACACCCCGACCTGATCTTAGCAGCATTAGGCAATGCCCGCAACCAGTCACCAACATTACCCATTGGAGATACAAGGATGGGCAGATTTCCTTGGATATGCAGCTCCAGAGCCTTACACATGGACCATTGCACACGCATTACAGCAGAGAACATGCCAGGTATCCTACATGCCACACGTGGCTTTGTTTGTCCTGCCATCTGTGATGTGGTTGCTCATACTTGACTTATCTTGACTTTAGCAAAGCTTCTGACACGGTCTCCCACAGTATTCTTGCCAGCATGTTAAAGAAGTATGGATTGGATGAATGGACTATAAGGTGGATAGAAAGCTGTCTAGATCGTCGGGCTCAACGGGTAGTGATCAACGGCTTGATGTCTAGTTGGCAGCCGGTATCAAGTGGCGTGCTCCAGGGGTCTGTCCTGGAGCCAGTTTTGTTCAACATGTTCATTAATGATCTGGATGATGGGATGGATTGCACCCTCTGCAAATTCGTGGATGACACGAAGCTGGGGGAAGAGGTAGATACACTGGAGGGTAGGGATAGGGTCCAGAGAGACTTAGACAAATTGACAGGTTTCAGAGTAACAGCCATGTTAGTCTGTATTCGTAAAAAGAAAAAAGAAAAGGAGTACTTGTGGCACCTTAGAGACTAACCAGTTTATTTGAGCATGAGCTTTCGTGAGCTACAGCTCACTTCATCGGATGCATAGCATATTGTGGAAACTGCAGAAGACATTATATACACACAGAGACCATGAAACAAAACTTCCTCCCACCCCACTGTCCTGCTCGTAACAGCTTATCTAAAGTGATCATCAAGGAGGGCCATTTCCAGCACAAATCCAGGTTTTCTTGGATTATTGCTGTGCACATTGTAAGATGAGCTATTGCCAGCAGGAGAGTGAGTTTGTGTGTGTGGTTTTTGGAGGGGTGTGTGTGTGTGGGGGGGGGTGGTGGTGGTGAGAAAACCTGGATTAGTGCTGGAAATGACCCACCTTGATTATCATGCGCATTATAAAGAGAGGTTTCAAAGAGGGATGGGCTATTACCAGCAGGAGAGTGAGTTTGTATGTGTGTCTGTGGGGGGGGGGGAAGGGTGACAAAACCTGGATTTGTGCTGGAAATGGCCCTCCTTGATGATCACTTTAGATAAGCTGTTACGAGCAGGACAGTGGGGTGGGAGGAAGTTTTGTTTCATGGTCTCTGTGTGTATATAATGTCTTCTGCAGTTTCCACAATATGCTATGCATCCGATGAAGTGAGCTGTAGCTCACGAAAGCTCATGCTCAAATAAACTGGTTAGTCTCTAAGGTGCCACAAGTACTCCTTTTCTTTTTTCTTTAGACAAATTGGAGGATTGGGCCAAAATAAATCTGATGAGGTTCAACAAGGACAAGTGCAGAGTCCTGCACTTAGAACGGAAGAATCCCATGCACCGCTACAGGCTGGGGACTGACTGGCTAAGCAGCAGTTCTGCAGAAAAGGGCCTGGGGATTACAATGGATGAGAAGCTGGATATGAGTCAGCAGTGTACCCTTGTTGCCAAGAAGGCTAATGGCATATTGGGCTGCATTAGTAGGAGCATTGCCAGTGGATCGAGAGAAGTGATTATTCCCCTCTATTCGGCACTGGTGAGGTCATCTATGGAGTATTGAGTCCAGGTTTGGGCCCCCACACTACAGAAAGGATGTGGACAAATCGGAGAGAATCCAGTGGAGGGCAACAAAAATGATTAGGGGGCTGGGGTGCCTGACTTATGCGGAGAGACTGAGGGAACTGGGGTTATTTAGTCTGCAGAAGAGAAGAGTGAGGGCGGATTTGATAGCAGCCTTCAACTACCTGAAGGGGGGTTCCAAAGAGGATGGAGCTAGGCTGTTCTCAGTTATGGCAGATGACAGAACAAGGAGGAATGGTCTCAAGTTGCAGTGGGGGAGGTCTAGGTTGGATATTAGGAAACACTATTTCACTAGGAGGGTGGTGAAGCACTGGAATGGGTTACCTAGGGAGGTGGTGGAATCTGCATCCTTAGAGGTTTTTAAGGCCTGGCTTGACAAAGCCCTGGCTGGGATGATTTAGTTGGGGTTGGTCCTGCTTTGAGTAGGGGGTTGGACTAGATGACCTCCTGAGGTCTCTTCCAACCCTAATCTTCTATGATTCTATGCTGCTGGTTCTTTAAGGAGGAAATAAGGCAATTTGAAAAAGCCTCAAAGGAATGATAACTTTCCCTCCCCGGTGAAACCCATCCTGGGCCTCTAGGGCTGCCTGCTCCGAAGCAGTTCCAGGTTCACGAGCTAGTCCCTGGATGTGTGTAATCCCTCTGAAAGGACATTCGGGGCTTTCTTGGGTAGGTGAACCACATGCTGTCCTGCTCTCATGGTCAGATGGGGCCAAGCGCAGGGCTCGGGATTCTTCCCTAAGCCAAAGAAAACAGTTTGTTTCTTTGGGGGGAGCGGGGGGGCGGAGGGAGGTCGGGGAAGGAAAGAATGAAACACACCAGCACCCACAGCATGTTTCACTGCACGAGTATTGTGAGCGGTGTTGTGATAGCCATGGGTATTACATTAGCCCCTAGGTGACCTAGTCACAGGCCAGGGCCCCTTTGTGCTATTCCTCTAACATAAAGGAGCACATTAGCTATCTGTGTCTGTCTGTCTGTCCAATCAATAGCCAGAGCCTGCTGGTGGCAGAAGCTAACGACACCTCCCTCCTCCCCACATGGACAAAGGGGAGCACACATAGTGCCGGGTGGGGTTGGCTCTGTCCCCAGGAGCCTGGACTGATTGGGGGGCAGACTGGGGGTGGCTGGGGATCAGCCCCACCCCTGGACTCCTGCTACCAGCCAGCCAGCCTCCTCATTGAAGGGGGGGACTGTCACTCTATATGTGACCTCTCAGTCCTCATCCACAAAGGAAACCTGCCCAGCACCTTTGACAGAGGAGCCTGGGAGTTTAAATTCATAATTCTGCTAGACCCCAAACCCACGGACTCAGCAGAGACGCTGGTTTTATGTCTCAGTACAACACTGTGTAACCCGCTAACTCTCCTTTATCCTGGGACTGCAGAGGTGTTTATCGGCCACTTCACTTGGAATGGTTTGCGGTAATGTGCTGGGGATGTGCAGACCTGCCCCTGTGTGCATGCCTTTTGCTTTGGTGCTGAACCAGCGGCTGGGACAGCAGAGGCTGAGTGTGATCACAGAGGCCAACCCCCTTCATTACAAAGTGGCCTTTGTCAGTGGATGGCTGTGGGGCGGGGTGTGGCTGACGGGACTGTAAGGTCCGGCAGAACAGCCCCGGGGTGTTCTGAGTGCCTGGGTACATTGTGTCGTGCCGCCCCGCGTCTGCGGGGGGTTCCAAGGCGGCTTGGCTCTGTGCAGTGCAGGTACCGGGGTAGCCCTGGAGGGGGGCAGGGAAGGGGAGTGCTTGGAATTGGGAGGGATTTGTTCCATTGGCCCCTGTGTGTCTCTCTGCGTTCCAGTGAAATACATGAAGGAGATCTCGCCGTACTTCAAGAACTCCTCGTCCGGGGCGACCGTCAGCTGGGACCCCTCGCCGGCTGTCTCCCTTCAGAAGCAAGCCTCGCCCATCCTCTCCCTGCGTGACCTCAAGGAAGGGAAGAACATGCCTCTGAAAATGTGCTATCTGTCAAGGAAATGTCTCCCCAGTGACCCAGAGAACAGGTAACCCAGGCCCCCGGGGGACTCGCCCAGGAGGGGATCCGTGCCCCCATTCACAGCATGACCCCACAGGCCCCCCGGTGCGCTCCGCCCAGGGGACTGTGTCCCACTCGAACCCATGGCCGGAGTAGGGATTGGCAGACTTAGACGGTCTCTCAGGAAGAGCTAGTGAGGAGCTGGGGGAGTGGATGGATCACCTCCCGCAACACACACACACTTGATTACTGCAGATCTTCGGCTGTTCTCCTGGCAGTCCCACATGGGCCAGTGGGGCAAGGCTGCAAGTGCAGTTCCCAATGAGTACTGTCCCTTGCCGTGCGGGGCCCATACTGCCAGTGTTCCTGGCCTCTGGCCTCACCCGGCACTTCAATGTGCTGTGCTCGACAGCCGCCCTGGCACGCAGCTGGTGAGGATCCCATTGAAGTCACTGTAAATCCAGAGTCACTCCTGTGAAGTCAGTGGAGCCAGGCTGGGGTAGATCCGATCTGAGGGAGATCCCAGGGATTGCACTTGAGCGGGACAGTGCTCTTGGCCCTTGGTTTGTGTTGGACAGAGACCCAAGTACTGCTGTTCTCTAGGCTCTATCTTTTTGTTTCTAAAATGCAGCCACCATGGCCGCAGACGACCGCTAGGGGATTTTTCTGTGGCCACGACAGCCTCCCGGGCAGAGCTGGGGGGGTGCAGAGACTCTCCCCTGCAGAGTCCAGTTGTTGCTCCTGGATGCACTGCCTTGGTGTCTGCTGGTGCCACAAGCAGGAGATCAGCACCACGTACCAGGCAGCCTCCTGGAGGCTCCAGGCAGCGCCTCTGCAGACTTGTGGGACCGGTGTGTGTGCTTGCTGGGAGAGGAACCTTCAACTCCACAGGCAGCTGGGGAGTTCCCAACTCGCCGTCCCAGGGGCTGAGAGGCTCTGTGGGCAGGCTTCAGGCTCCAGTGTGCTGTGGCTCCGGGAGTGGGCTTTGGGCTTCAGTGCCCTTCCCTCCCCGGCTTCAGCCTTGGGGCTCTGGGTTTCAGCCTCCCCACTCCCACCCCACCTGGCTCCAGCCACGGGGCTCCAGTGGCGGGCTCTGGGCCTCAGCCTGGGGCGGTGGGGCTCCCGCTTGGATAAATGATCAGAGCAGCCTCCAGCAAGAGTTGGTAGCCATACTCTGAGGCCACCAAACAATTTGTTATGAGAACCCCTAGCAGATGCTTTTCGGTCCGCCCGGCTAATGGGCAGAGCCCGGCATGTGTAGGTCTGGGGTCTCTCTGGGTAACGCCTGAGAGGGGACGCCCTTACACAGGGTACAGTCCAGGAGAATGAATGTGCTGCTGCACAAATGCACAGCAGAGAGAATGTCGTTAGCATGGGCAAGCCAAGGGCACTGCGGCCCTGTCTCTGCTGGGCTTGTTCCAGACTGCAAAGAGAAGTCAAAGAGAACGACTAAACGTTCCCAACCCCCCTTGGAGCACCCCACCTGCCCAGTGCCACGGGCTCACGGGAACCCTGGGCTCTCCCAAGCGAGCGGGTGGGTGGCCCAGTGGTTGAGCTGGTGGCCTGGCACTTGGCAGACCAAGGTTCAATGCCAGCCTCTGCCACAGACTCCTTGGGTAAATCCCAGTCGCGCGGGCCTCAGACCCTGCCTGACCGTGAGGTGCTGCGGTGACAGAGGCTCCACAGGTACCTGGGACAGACAGTCTATGACTCGGGGGCCTTTCACACTGGGCTTTAGCTCTACAAGGCTGCTGTTGCTCTCACGGTTGAGTTCTTGGATGTTAGTGATGGGCCAGGTAGGAAGCAGCCCGAACCGTCACTTCCCGATCGCTGAGGAGCCGGGCTGCCTGTCGGGAGTGTCCCGCTCACGTTAGCCCATCTGGCCCAGCCGAGCGCTAGGAGCAGGGCTTGAGTCTCCGGGCGGGGCTGGCTCCTCCCAGGGGTTTATTCCAGCGGGAACGTAGGAGAAAATTCAGTGTTTTTGCCCTTTTATTGATCAACATTTTCATCAAATCTGACCCGATCGTCTCCCTGCCCGACCCTGGCTGAGCAGCCTGACCCAGCCCTGTCAGCTGGGTCCGTTTGCCAGCGGCGTCCTTCCCCCGTGTTACGCAGGTGAGTGATTGCTCACATCAGCCATGGCACGTCAAGTCTCCTCTCTGATTGGCTTAGTGAGCAGAAAAACAACTCCGAGCAATGAGCCCCTTCGGGCTCACACTCCTGGGCGGTGTCCCAGCACCCAGCATCGTCCCCAGCGCGTGGCAAAGAACTTGAGCCCGCCAGTCAGAGCCAGCTCCAAGTGGCTTCTGAATTCACTTGCCGTCTGAGCGAATACAGTCCGTGCTAACGGCAGTCCCTTTCCTAGGGCCGGGAACGTGGCCCTGGGGGGATCCCTAGGCCTGCGTCTGGGAGAGGTTTAGGCTGATTGCTCAGGACCCCGTGCGCTGCGCTGCTGCCAGACACTGAAGGCGCGTGGGCAGCAGTAGAGTGGGGTGGCTGACTGGTCTGCAGTTGGCATGTATTCCTGCCGTCGGTGCAGCCCAGCTAGAGACGCCAGCACTTCAGGTGGCTGCAAGGCAGAAGCTGAAGCCCTGGACTCTACTGGGAAAGCGTGAACTGGAGCAAGCCCAGTTGCCTCCTGCTGCCCCAGCTACCTGTGCCCCATCCCGCTGCGCGGATCCTGGCCACAAACCAGCCCTGCCGGGGGCTCCTTCTTCACAGGTACCTGGAAGTCTGTTCGGCGGATGGGCGGATTCCCCTCTTCCTGAGAGCAAAAGACGAAGTGACTGCCCAGTCCTGGTTCAACGCCATTCACACCAATGTCAACGCCCTGGTGCCCAGAGTCAAAGAGGAGCTGAGAGCCCTGCTGGCGGCAGCCGGTGTTGCAGGGAGCAAAGAGATCAAGCACATCGGCTGGCTCACTGAGCAGGTAGCCCAGCCTTTCGGGCGTGTACGGTCCTTCGGTGCCGAATTGTACTGCTGATAAGAGATTGCGCACGCTTCACCGCACAGCTCTGGCCGGGCAGCTCAGCCCTTGTCACTTGCACCCTCTGTGCTTCCCACTGTTCTCCCACAGCTCTGCCAGTGAACCGCAGTCCTTACCTGCAGCCCCCTCCCCAGCTATTCCAGCCCCAGGCCCCTCACAGCTCTGCCAATGCCCCTCACTCCCAACCCGCAGCCCCCTGCTATTCCAGCCCCAGGCCCCTCACAGCCCTGCCAATGCCCCTCACTCCCGACCCACAGCCCCCTGCTATTCTAGCTCCAGGTCCCTCACAGCCCTGCCAATGCCCCTCACTCCCGACCCACAGCCCCCTGCTATTCTAGCCCCAGGCCCCTCACAGCCCTGCCAATGCCCCTCACTCCCAACCCGCAGCCCCCTGCTATTCCAGCTCCGGGCCCCTCACAGCTCTGCCAATGCCCCTTACTCCCAACCCGCAGCCCCCTGCTATTCCAGCCCCGGGCCCCTCACAGCCCTGCCAATGCCCCTCACTCCCAACCCGCAGCCCCCTGCTATTCCAGCTCCGGGCCCCTCACAGCTCTGCCAATGCCCCTTACTCCCAACCCGCAGCCCCCTGATATTCCAGCCCCGGGCCCCTCACAGCTCTGCCAATGCCCCTCACTCCCAACCCGCAGCCCCCTGATATTCCAGCCCCGGGCCCCTCACAGCCCTACCAATGCCCCTCACTCCCAACCCGCAGCCCCCTGCTATTCCAGCTCCGGGCCCCTCACAGCCCTGCCAATGCCCCTCACTCCCAACCCGCAGCCCCCTGATATTCCAGCCCCGGGCCCCTCACAGCTCTGCCAATGCCCCTCACTCCCAACCCGCAGCCCCCTGATATTCCAGCCCCGGGCCCCTCACAGCTCTGCCAATGCCCCTCACTCCCAACCCACAGCCCCCCCCTGCTATTCCAGCTCCGGGCCCCTCACAGCCCTGCCAATGCCCCTCACTCCCAACCCGCAGCCCCTGATATTCCAGCCCCGGGCCCCTCACAGCTCTGGCGATGCCCCTCACTCCCGACCCACAGCCCCCTGCTTTTCCAGCCCCGGGCCCCTCACAGCTCTGGCGATGCCCCTCACTCCCGACCCACAGCCCCCTGCTATTCCAGTCCCAGGCCCCTCATAGCCCTGCCAATGCCCCTCACTCCTGACCTGCCATCCTGGTATTGCAGTACTGTCGTGTTACTCTAGTGCAGGGTCCTCTACAATGCTCTGCTGATGCACCCAGTTCTGGCTTGCCACATGCCCTGTTATTCCACTCCTAGGGCACTGCACAGGTGGTCAGGTGTATTTGGGGGATTGTGGCTGTTTTCCTCAGAAGCATCTTGTCAGTGCAGGAGACAAGGTTTGTGCCAGCCAGTGCCACTGAGTTCAGTGGTATTGGATGGCAGGAGGGTTCATGCCCAGTGGCAGGCTGCGTGCATCCGTGGTGTGATGTGGGGTGGCCGTCTGCGGGATATTGGACTAGCAGGACGTGCTCAAAGGCACTAAGCCAGAGGGGCCTGTTTGTGATGCCAGGGGGTCTGGCAGGAGGTGGGTCAGGCAGGAGGAGGGTCTGGCAGGAGGTGGGTATCGGAGTAGAGGCACTAATGACCTGTTCTGGAACAGCATCTCCTATGCTATGCTATGCCGAGGGGCCAAGTTCACTGCATGCAGATTGTGGTTCTCTCCAGAGCAGTCCAGGGTGGGAACAGCATTGCCTAGCATGGGGCTGGGAGCCAGAACTCCTGGGTTCTCTTTCTGGCTGTGCCACAGAGTCACCATGTAATCCTGGGCAAGTCTTTGCACTTCAGTTTTGAGACTGGAAAGGTGAGTGGAGGTCCTGACTCTGATCTCAGTTACACTGGGGGGAGGCAGGCGTCACTCCTGAATCCAGCACCTATCCCAGGCTCTGCAGAGTGAGCCACAGAGCACTTCCCCCTTGCAGCAGGTAAGCAATTGGCCTTGTTTGGCAGGTGGGGGAAGTGAAAGCTGAGATGAAATGCCTTGTCCAAGGTCACAGGCGTCCTACCACCCACGCCAGGGCTCAGTCCTCCAGGTACGCTGCCTCTTGGAGGCCACATTTTGCCCTGGAAAGCTGCCCTCCAGAAGGTTAGACTGGCCCATGCCACTCGGTGACGTGGCGCTCTACATGCGCAAGGGGTTGTTATTCACTGCTCTCTGGGAGCTGCGCCTCTGGCTGCTTTCGATTGGGGAGGGGCTGTGTAGCCCTCGTGCTGACCGGGATTTGCCGAGTTTACACAGAATCCCGTTTTCTAACACAATGTTCATTGTTGTTTGAACACCCGGGCAGGGAGGCTGCTGAGCCGGAGCCTCGTCACCCCGCCGGGTGCTCGCCCCAGGCCAGCGCGGGGAGGGAGGGAGAGGAGGTGGTTCTCGTGCTGCTCCAGGAGTTTAATTTGAACAGCTGCTGAGCCCAGTTGTTCCGGGGCGTGAGGCAGAGAGGAGCTGGCTGGGTGCTCAGTGCAGGGGAGGGGGTGGAGGAGAGCCTTGTTGCAGCTGGATCCACTCCGAGGCCCAGTCCCCAGTGCAGGGTGCACATCTGCTCCAGGGCCGGTGGCGGGTGGCACCAGCAGACATCGTGCGGTGGCGTAAGTGAAAGGCGCATGAGCTGGTGCCTCTCCATCTGTGCCCTGGCAGAGGGACGAGTTCATGTCATCAAGACCACTGCAGCCATGGGCCCAACTGGGCTCCCAGTAGGCATCTCAGAGAGAGAGGCCAAGCAATGGCCAGGCCCTGGAGCTGGAGCAGGCCGACGCTAAGGTAGTTTGGCAGGAAAGCCCACGCTCTAGGCCTCTTGTGGGTCCAGAGAGAGTTTGGCTTCTTCAGGCTGCCAGTCCCCAGCCCGGCATGCCACCATCATGGCTGCGCTCCCTGCTTGGAGGGAGGTTTGCTGGGTTCCAGTTTGGTCTCATGTTCCTTGCTTGGCTCACGCTGCATGGCGGGATGGAGGCATTTGCTGAGCTCTCTCTTCACTGGCTCTGAAGCTTCCCTGCCCCCATCCTGGCTCCAAGAAATGCCCTTTCCACTTAGCACTAGCCACCAAGCCCTGGCCTGGGGCACTGCCCCTTCAGTGAGGCATTGTGGGAAACAGCTGGTCCCCTCATCCTTGCCCCCCCGTCCTGGCACTCCCTGTCCAGTGGGCTCCCTCCCTTCCATTCCCAGGTGCCCACTCTATACAGTCTCGCCCCACTTACAACGGAGGTCCCTCTGCCCAGGGGGAAGGGAGCTGTCCTCTGAAGACGCCCTCTGCTCTGGGGCCCATTTAATCACATGCTCTCTATTTTCCAGCTCCCCGGTGATGGGACGAAGAACATCCTCACCATCCTCACGGAGAAGGATCTTCTGTTCTACGGCAGCCTCCCACAGACCAGGGATGCCCTGAACAAGCCAGCCCACAGCTACCCTCTCATCGCCACCAGGTGCCGTGAGCCGGCTGGCTGCACTGCCTCGAACTGTAGTGCATTGGTGCAGGGAGCCACCCAGCCTTAGCCGAGCAACGTGTGCTGGGACAAAGCCCCAGGCAGCCCCCACCCAGCAAGCCCTTGCTCTCGTCTAGCACCTTTCATCACTAGATCTCTAAGCTCAGGCAGTGCTATTAGTCCCATTTTCCAGATGGGGAAACTGAGGCAGAGAGTGGTGAAGTGACTTGCCCAGGTCATGCAGCCAGCCAGTGGCAGAACCACAGCCTCTGCTCCTCACCTGGTCCGTCACTGGAGCTATTTTGCCCCACGCAGGTGACAGATTTGTCAGCATCAAAAGGGTTGGTTGTCCCCATGGCAGCACCACAGCCAGTTAGGCCCGGAGTGGGGTTTGCAGTGCTCAGCACTGGGAGGGGTGAGTTTGGGAACAGGCCGAGGGTGTTCAGCGAGGCCCCCGGCATGGCCAGTGGGGCTGGTCATGGAGTCCGGGAACCATGATCCTCGGGTGCTGTGTCACAGATCAGTCTGAACAGCCACAGTCTGTGGGACTGGCCAGGTCTTGCTTGAAGGTCCAGATTCAGACAAGCCCTGAACAGCAAAGCAAAGTGAAGCAGAGACCTGGGTTTGGGTCTGGCATGAAACCAGCAAGGGGTGACTCAGGCTGTGGCCAGTGGTGGGCCATGCTAGAACTGGTTAGTGCCAATGAAGCAGAGTTAACTAGCACTGTTGTGAATCTAGGGGGACCCTCCCAGATGTGTGTGCTGGGGGTAGTCAGTCAGCTCCCCATTGTGTTTGGCTTTGGGCTCCTGTTTCTGGCAGCTGTCAATGTCTGACACTTTGCTGGTGGCAGATCAGTCCCTCATGAGGCGCTCGGAGCAGGACGGAGCAGTGTGACAGCCTGGATTGCCAGCGGATCCCTTCTCCTACGCCAGAGAGTGCACCAGGGCTGAGGCAGCTGGGAGACCAGGCAGCAAAAGTCACTCTCCCATTTTGGGATCCCTGCACCGCCCCCGCCACAGGCCCCCTGGGATTTCCCCTCTCTCCCTCCCACGGAGGAGGGCTGGGAGCAGCTGGAGGGGCTCATTTGAGCATGACTCGAGACACTGCCCCCTCTGCAGGTGGCATCACTTCCCAGTCCCTCGCAGCCGGGAAGCCTCGGCTGGACCCTGGGATAGATCTCTGCATAGCCTTCAGCCCCCGCCCCCGTGCAGTGGGTTTGCCTGACACCACTTTCCTAAAATTATACTGCTCCCTGCTGGCCAGGGACTGAAAACACTGGCAAGGAGAGCACAGGTTTACAGGACAGTGGAATGTTTCCTAAGCGGGAATATTGGCCCAGATCCATTGATATCAGTGGAAATTAGGAGCCTAAGTACCTTTGAGGATCTGGGCCATTCTCCCTAGAGTAAAATGATGCAGCCTCTCAAACCCCAGAGTCAGCTCCCAGGATAACGGGCTCCCCGCTAACGCGAGTCCTTCCCTGCCGATATGGTATCACCGAAATGAGCTAAAGCACAGAGCATGGCAAAGCTTCGGTAACGCTCTGCAGTCCACTGTGTGTGGAGTCTCCTTTGTGCTGCCAGAATGAGTGAGAATCGTTTCTACCGGGAGCCATGTTCTCCTTCCAGGGGCTGTTAGCCTAGGGTGCCACAAACAGACCTTCGCTTCCTGCTTAAAACATTCCCAGCCTGGGCACTTGGGGGTGGAAGGTGAGGGGTACCAGAGCGACCCTGGGCTTGAGTGTCTCAGAGAGAAGGTGACAAAAGAGAACAGAAAATCATTTCCGGACCCCGAG
The DNA here is from genome assembly GCF_965152275.1 of Natator depressus. Lineage (NCBI taxonomy): Eukaryota > Metazoa > Chordata > Testudines > Cheloniidae > Natator > Natator depressus. Next base: position 28,385,071 of record NC_134246.1, read on the forward strand.
GGAGAGAAGTAAAGTGTCTCCCCGCCCCGAGTGACAGGGCTTGGAACAGGGGATAGAACAAACCCAGCAGGGGTAGGAGCTGGAAATAATACCAGAGGGACAGCCATGAGAAACGGTGCATCTCAGACCTCATCCCCTTTTCTCCGCTCAGTAACTCTGACCTCAGCTGCACCTGCCACCAAAAATATTTCCTCCCAAATGTGGCATTTCCTTCCCAGGCTCAGCAGGCAACCTTCCCTCGTGGGCCAGTGAGAGGGAGCAACAGAGATTTCCCCCCCTCTGGAGAGAGAGGAATTCCCCCGTGCAGTAAGATCCAGGCCTTGGTTCTGGGCTCAGTAGATGAGGAGATGTCAGGCGTGAAATGTATATCGTGACTTCTCGATAAGCTAATTCCGCTTGTTTGGAGAGGTTTGTGACATATAAGAGGAGTCGTGTTCCTCTCCCCGTGAGCATTGTGCAGTTGGACCCGCGGCCACGGGGGTAACCTGGCTTTTTACAAGCAGAGAGGTGCCAGACCCAGCGGGGACAGTGACCTGTTTTGTACGCTCACCCCGTAAAACGTTCCCAGGTGGCTTCTCTATAAAGTAAGTGGCTGTTTCACCTCCTCCCACCAGCAGGGTTTCCTGTGTGCCCTTCCGAACAGCCCTTCTAACTCACTCACGGTTTCACTGCGTAATGCCGCCATTCCAATGCGGTGCTGACGGCAGTAAACCTTCCTAGACTCTGGCGCATGTACTTTATAGTCTGTATGCTGGAGATGAGCCTGAGAGCCAAGAATTCAGAGTTAGATTTATCTCTTAACGCTTCCATCACCTTCCAGAGGTCAGGGCTGTTTGGGGTGCTACCATCCTGGATTCCCCACTACAAAGGGCCGGGGGAATTCAGACCAGTGGGTCAGGCTCACTCATGTGTAGGCAAAACTTTCCCCTGGTTACTAAGGACACCTTAGACTATGAAACCTGATAGACTGACAAGCTTATTTCCCTTTTCACTTTCCACCACTGATGCTGTTGCTTGCAGCTTTGCAGTGAGACTAGACCTGTCACTGTCCCCGTCTGTATCTAGTCAGCGTTGCTCTCAGGCGTTCGCACCACGGCTGCTGTTTGGGAACACAGCCAGGGAATTAAGGTGGGTTACGGTTTTGAAAGGGGACTAGTGATTTAACTGCCCAACTTTTGCCACGTCAAAGAGGCCTGATTCCCAGAAACTGATGAACACGCCCCATCTGCCAGTCAGACCTCTTACATGTAAAAAAATCAAAGCACGTCTCTGACATTTGTTAAAAGTGCTGCTCATTTTACGGTTAGCCAAACCCTTGCTCTTTATTAGGGATTCTGCATCTGGGGCCTAAACCATTGCTGAGGGTTGCCACTTGGCCATAAAGGTTCCTGGAATTTCAGTTCATGATTCCACATTTCTGAAATCCAGCCAGATGGAGTGACTGCAAGGGTGTCTGGGTGGGACAGAGGCAAGTGCCCCCCAGGGAGGAACCAGGGGCCCAGAGAAGTCAGCCCCTGTGTATCTCAGCAATACTCTAGCAAGGGGTGGAGAGAGAGACGTACATGGTGCTGCAGTGGTCTCTGCTGGCAAATGTCTCATACTGCAGGGACAATGAAAACAGGTGGAATCTGAGGCCATTCGAGAGGAGAGCGTGTGCTTGAATGGCTCTGCTCCTGTAGAATTACAGGTTTCAGAGTAACAGCCGTGTTAGTCTGTATTCGCAAAAAGAAAAGGAGTACTTGTGGCACCTTAGAGACTAACCAATTTATTTGAGCATAAGCTTTCGTGAGCTACAGCTCACTTCATCGGATGCATACTGTGGAAAGTATAGAAGATCTTTTATACACACAAAGCATGAAAAAATGGGTGTTTACCACTACAAAAGGTTTTCTTTCCCCCCACCCCACTCTCCTGCTGGTAATAGCTTATCTAAAGTGATCACTCGCCTTACAATGTGTATGATAATCAAGTTGGGCCATTTCCAGCACAAATCCAGGTTTTCTCCCCCCCCCCCCCCTCCACCCCCCACAAACCCACTCTCCTGTTGGTAATAGCTTATCTAAAGTGATCACTCTCCTTACAATGTGTATGATAATCAAGGTGGGCCATTTCCAGCACAAATCCAGGGTTTAATTCCAATTCAGCAGTCTCTCGCTGGAGTCTGGTTTTGAAGTTTTTTTGTTGTAATATCGCAACTTTCATGTCTGTAATCGCGTGACCAGAGAGATTGGAGAGTGGGTTGGGGGGGGGGGGGGGAGAAAACCTGGATTTGTGCTGGAAATGGCCCAACTTGATTATCATACACATTGTAAGGAGAGTGATCACTTTAGATAAGCTATTACCAGCAGGAGAGTGGGGTGGGGGGAGAGAAAACCTTTTGTAGTGGTAAACACCCATTTTTTCATGCTTTGTGTGTATAAAAGATCTTCTGTACTTTCCACAGTATGCATCCAATGAAGTAGAATTACAGTGCCAGTGCCCCACTGCATCCCAGGGAGACAGAGCCTGTGTGCATCTCATACGCCCCCTGCGCTCTCTCCCAGCAGAGGGCAGCCAGGTATTGTTACAGACAGGTTTGCAGTGTGGAACAGAAGGGGCTGAAGGCCCTCCCCATCCCCGGCATTTTAGGCCTCACGCCATTTGCAAACCCACTGGCATGTGAATCTTATTTCATTCCTTCACCGTACAAACCTCAGCCGACCCAGGTTGATGCTGGATGGAACCAGGGTACGGAAACCCTGACACCAGCTCCAGCAGGGGCCGGCGGGACTGGAGCTCAGCTGTTGGGCTGGCAGTCAGAACACCTGCATTTCCTCCCAGGCTCCGCCCCAGATGCCCTGTCCCGTCCCTTCTCAGAGGTTAATGGGAGGTGGCGTTTGTTGCCATGTGTGAAGTGCTTTGAGATCCTAGGTGGAAGAGGCTAGAGAAGGACAGGGCATCGTGAGCTGTCATGAACGAATCCAGGTTACAGTTCAGACTTCACCCAGTGCGAAGCAGAGCAAGGAAACCAGCACCATGAAGGGTGAAAGAGCCCTGCCACCTTACAGAGAGTGTCTGTACCTCTGGCTCCCGTGAGCACAATGTCCAAGCACCTGCCAGTCGGTTACATGCCCCCCCCTCACATTTACCAACGGGGACTCAAGGCAGAGCGGCCCAGATCCTAACTCCCCTGGGAATCAGTGGAAGTTAGGCACCTGAACACCTGTGAGGATTTGGGCCACAGGGATTAAGTGACTTGCCCAGGGAGCAGGTGGCAGAGAAGATCTCCTGCATCTGAGGCTAGCGCCCTAACCACTAGGCCACGCTTCCTGGAGGGTGGTGGTGCTCTCTCCATTGCACTAGTGGACAGTGGTGCTGGGGGTTCTTTGAACAATTGCCGTTTCATGCTGACCGGTCTCCGGCTCTCCCTATGCAGGCTTGTGCACTCCGGTCCGTCCAAGGGCTCCCTCCTCTATGACTCGGAACTCTCTTTTGCCTTGCGGACGGGAACCAACAAGGGGGTGGAGACGCACCTGTTCAGTGTGGAGACGCACCGGGACCTGGCGATGTGGACGCGGATGCTGGTGGATGGCTGTCACAGCGCGGCCGAGTTCACGCAGGAAGTCTCAGCAGGTCAGGAACTAGGGAGGCCATGGGAGGCGAGGGTCAGGAGGAGGGAGGGAAGCAGAGACTTGCCTGCAAGGGTCAGGCAGTGTGGGGGAGGCCAGACCCCCAAAGGCAACGCTCTGCCTGTTCTCACAGGGATCCTCTCCTCACCAGCAGCTGGGGCTCAGAGTGAGTCAGTCTCCCAAGTGAGTAGTGTGGGACACTGGCCTCCCCACATTGGGAATTGCTGGTGTCGTGAATAGTGATATTCTGTGGGGTGAAGGGGGTGCCAAATACCATAGCACAAGGGGCAAGGCCAGTGGGCAGCGGGCAGTGGTATACATGGCAGTGGGTACCTGGCAGAGGGTGAGTGGGGGGATCTGGAGGGGGGGGACACAGGAGCGGGAGTAACACTCCTCAGGGAATACCGAGGGCTGGTGCTATAATACAGGGAATATTCGACTGCCACGTGGGGAAGAGCCTGCCAGCTTCAGCTCAGGAGCTGGGCACCGTGCAGTGAGCACCCAGCCCTACATGGGCATCCGTGGCGAACCATAGGGTGGCTTGCTGCCTGCCCTGCCCAGGTATAATCAGAGACTTGCAGACAATTCCTCCAGGCCCCCTGATCTCTGAGAGAATCAAGTGCAGGCAAGGCTGCCCCAGGCTGAATCCAGCCGCAGCCCAGCCCAGCTGGGATTTGCTGAGGGAAGAAGATGGGATGTGAAAGTGTCCAGCTGACAGGGTGGCAAAGCAGTGCACAGGACAGAGGCAAGAGAGAGCCCTGGGGAGGAGGCTGGCTGGGTGGGCACGTTTCAGAGTTGGCTACAGCTGATGGAGCTGTAACTTTGCAACACATGGTGGGCCATGTCTGCCACCTGGCTCCATGCAGGGCAATGGCGCTGTGCCACTCCCCACCAGTGGAGGATCTCAGTTTCACCCCACACCTGGGGATCTTCAGTGATATCAGCTTCACTTCGCTCTGAGCTCTGCGGCAGTTTGCCCAGCGGGAAGGCAGTGGGGGACTATATCCCATGTACCCTGCAGGGCCATGTTTCACCTGGCTCTCACCGCTGAGTGAGGTTCCAACCCCAGCTGCCCCAAGATGCCCTGTACTGAGTACAGCTCCAGGCCCTGCACCCAGGGGGCTGCGGGAGCAGGGGAGACTTTGGGGGGGAAAGGAGCACTGAGCCTGAGTGATGCCATTCTACCCTGGTCTCTTTCAGCCTGCACATGGAATGGGCGGGAATGCACCTTGTCCATCCACATTGACAAGGGCTTCACCATCTTCACCACAGAGCCCGGCATCAGCAGGACCATCCTGCTGCAGCAGCCCTTCGAGAAGCTGCAGATGTCCTCTGATGATGGGGCCAAGATGCTCTACCTGGACTTCGGCAGCGCAGAGGGAGAGATTGTGCGTTGGCTTGGTGCTTTGCTCGCTTGCTGAGATCGCCTGCTGCATGCTCCCTCTGGGACCCCCAGAGGGAGGAGGGAGGGGTGGGCGGAGTGTGGGTCCTCTGACAAGGGGTCATGGGAATGTGGCTCCATCTCAGAGGACAGGTGCTGCTCAGGCAATGGGCAATGCGGGATTCTTGCATCCCTTTGAAGAAAAGATAAACCAGGCTGGTCGCATTCAGGGCTGTCAATGCCTCCACCGGGCACGGAGCGCAACGTGGGGAGTAGGTACTGGGTGGGCTCGGGGACAGAGGGATGGGTGGTCCGACCCATATTGTGTCTAGAAAGAGATGAAAGGAACGAGGAATAGATCCTGGGCTGGAGTTTTGCTCCTTTAAAACGTTGCTCTGTGGGGGTTCTGATGGGGCGGGGTCCTGTCGGGCAGGACAGCAGGTGAGGGCAGCATGTGGCTTAGAGGTGTGGTGCTGGGACAGCAAGCAGCCTGTTGTCAGATACCCCCGCAGGCTTCAGCTCCCCATGCCTGGGTTCGTTGCTGTGAAACGAGGCAGGCGGTGTCATTTCCAGCCCAGCTGGGTGTACACATGCACGCTCCAAGCGAGGTAGCGCACTAACCGTGGTCATGTAGCCATGGTGGGCCGGGTTCACTAGCCCAAGAGTCATCCCATCGGAGAGCCCATGCACGCACTCAGGGGGTCCCCACCCTGCTGCTGCGGCTGCACTCCAGCTCACTCAGACCTCGCACCGGTGTGTCTGCCTCAGCTGGAAATCACCCCTCCAGCTCCAATGTAGATGTACCCACAGTGGTTTCAGACCCTTTCCTCCCACCCCACGTTAATAGCCAATAGCAAGGGGCACCAGCCAGCCCTGTTCACCGTCTCACCCCGATGCTTCAATGGGTATGTCTACACTGGAATTAAAAACTTGCAGCCGGCCTGTGGCAGCTGACTCCTGCTCGTGGGGCTCAGGCTAAGGGGCAGTCTCATTGCGGTGTAGACGTTTGGGCTCGGGCTGGAGGCCAGGATCTGTGAGATGGGAGGGTCCCAGGCTCGGCCTACATCTACACCACGGTTAAACAGCCCTGCAGCCCAAGCCCTGCGAGCCCGAGTCAGCTTGCATGGGCCGGCCATGGGTTTTTAATTGCAGTGAGTCTGAACTCCCCTCTCCCCTGGGAGACAGCGTCTGGGGAGGATGGTGAAGCAGCTAAAGAGGAATCCCCGCTCCTGGGCTCTCTCCCCGCCAACGTGACTTCACGGCACATTTAACCCCCAGCCCCTACCTGCAGGGTGGCCCTACAGTAGCAAAGCGGAGGCTGAGAGGTCTGAGCAGAGCACTGACCATTGCAAATATTCCCCTTTATTACAGCAACTGGACCTTCACTCCTGCCCCAAAACCATTGTCTTCATTATCCACTCATTCCTATCCGCCAAAGTGACCCGGCTCGGGCTGCTGGCATAGGGGCCTGGGAAGGATCCAGAGAGAGAATTCGAACCCCACGAGAGCTATGCACTATGGCAATTCCCTCCTGGCCAACGCCAAACGAAAGCCATTCAGACAAGATGTGAATGACTGGGTAACACAGCCACAGCCAAGGAAAACCACTCAATGTCCAGGACACCTGACATAATCCCTGCCACTGCTGGGTCTGCCTCCCACCAGCAACGAGACAGAAGGCACTGCTCCCAGCTCGCTTGTAGTGGGCATTCTCTGCAGCCTCGCTCAAGAGCTAACGACATTCCCACTTCGACAACAGCACTCGAAACAAGCTTGAAAAATACCCAGGCAAGACAAAACACCCCCCCAGATACACTGTCACGCTAGTGCCTTGTGAGACGATATTTTCTGTACAAATAATCAGTTTGTATCAATGTTTTATATTTATATAGCTCGGTTCTAAAGGCTCCCCATATTTTAAACCCCCTTTGTCATAAAAAGAAGCTGTAGATTAGATACTTCAACAAACATCTCTGATCCCCCGAGGCCCATTTTGGAAACAACTGGTCTGGAGTCCTGATCCGACTTTGTATTCTTTTGGCCGATGTGAACTAGAGAGTATGAAGTCTATTTGCTGATTTATTCAACTCTGTAACTAGTTAGAAGAGCCATAATTTAAAACTCCTTTTTAGTCATTAGATTTGGATGGTTCTATTTCTTTTGCTAACTCGCAGCCCCTTGATAATTTTATTCTTTGGTTTAATTTTTTGTGGCGCAGGGGCTGTCAGGTAGGGAGCAGGAAAACAATTTGTTTTATGAACCAAAAGTTCATGCATGAAAATCTTTTTTTTCTTTTGTGAAATAAACATCACAGACAACGCCAGACGATATTTGTTTCCTGATTTATGCTGAGTAGTAGCAATTCTGTGACACTTTCAAGTCACAAATGGCCTGATGCTTTGATTTAATTTTGCCAAAGTATAGCGTGAAAGGGAGCAAAGAGGAGTGTGAGGTTCTGACTGGAGAGGATCGAAACAACAGGAGAAAGTTCTGCAATAATGTCATTGACTTTTTTCTATCGGGGGGGTTCAGACTTTGAAATTCTAGCAATGTTCATCAAAATTCAAAACATTTCAGCTTGCTCTAGATCTGATAGGAAGAGAGATTTGAACAGAGGGGACATTTCTGGTTTTAGCATTACTGGTGCTATTTAGGATTTGGGAAGAAGGATTAGTTGCTCTGATTGTATTGTAAGTGCTGAGCTCTGCTAATCTTCTTTCTCTCAGGCTTTGGCCCCATGGAGCTTGCCCAGACCTTTTCTTTATGGTCAAATGTGGGTTTTGTAATTAACAGTTGCAACTCTACTATCTTGGGCTGACTTCCTGTCCAGCCTGCCAAGCCAAGCGGTGTTAGAAATGGCCGTTCTTGGATGGGAGAACCTTGGAGAGCACTAGGTGGTATTAGTGGCTCCTTATGTGATGTCCTTGTCTCTGAACCAGTGGCTCATCATAGTGTTTGGGTGCGCTGGAGGCATTGTCTGTTGTCCGTGACAAGAGAAGTGGTTCACCTGACCAAAAAGGGGAAGAACGTCTTTGTAGCCAACTCACCAATCTGGTGAGGAGGGCTTTAAACTAGCTTCAGAGGGGACGGTAAACCCCAAAAATGCAACCTTAACAGAGGGCTAGATGTTGGGAGGGCAGGCGGGGGGTGGGGGTGGGGGTTTGGAGCATCGAAAATTACGATAGAGTACCAGGACCAGCAAGAGAGAAATCAATGGAGGAATCTGCTCAGCATCTTAAATGTTTATTCACAAATGCAAGGCATGTAGGGAATAAACAGGAAGAACGGGAAATATTAGCACATAAACTAAATGATGACTTAATCGGCATCTGTGAGACTTGGTGGGATAAGTCTCATTACTGGAATATTGGTATAGAGGGTCATGGCAGGGGTCTACTACAGACCACCACATGAGGAAGAGAAGGTGACTTGAGGTATTTCTAGAACAAATAACAGAAATATCCAAAACACAAGACCTAGTAGCAATGGGGGACTTTAACTACCCAGACATCTGGTGGGAAAGTAATACGGCAAAACACAAAATCTCCAGTAAGTTCTCAGAATGTGTTGGGAACAAATTTTTGTTTCACAAAGTAGTGGAAGTAACCAGGGGGGCAGCCATTTTAGACTTGATTCTGACCAACAGGGAGGAATTGGTTGCAAATCTGAAGGTGGAAGGCAATTTAGGTGAAAGTGATCATGAAATGATAGCTTGCACAATTCTAAGGAAAGGAAGGCATGACAGCAGAATAAGGACAATGGAGTTCAAAAAAGCAGACTTTAACAAACCCAGAGAACTGGTAGATAAGGTCCCCTGGGAAGAAAATCTAAGGGAAAAAGGAGTTCAGGAGAGCTGGTTGTTTCTCAAGACAATATTAAAGGTTCAACAGCAAACTATCCCGATGCAAAGGAGAGACAGGAAGAATAGTAAGAGGTCAATATGGCTCCATCAGGAGTTTTTTAATGACCTGAAAATCAAAAAGGAATCCTACAAACAGTGGAAATGTGGACTAATTGCTACAGAGGAGTATAAAAGAACAGCACAAGCATGTGAGGACAAAATCAGAAAGGCTCAGGCACACAACGAGTTACACCAAGCCCAAAGCACTTTCCCCAAGAATAGGGGTGTAATCTCAGACAGGTCCAGTGCCAAGAATTATATTCTGCCTCTAGCTAATCCTTTTGGTTTCAGTTGGAAAAGGTATTGTTCTCTTCCTGGACTAAACAGCTGTGCAGCGTTACTGAGCCCTGGGAAGCAGTTGCAGTAATTCACTCCAGAAGTGGCTGCATTTCAGCGATTGCTGTATGTGTTGGCTGGAAACTCTCTGGGATCCTGCGGGATACAACACCTTACATGAACTGTAAGGAATCATAATTGTTAAAGCCTGCACAAGTCATGCTGCCATCAAGCTCCCCAGAAGAGTTTTCTGAACACTTCCTTGGCTTTCAAAGACACCTGCGTCCCAGCCTCCATCTCTGGCTGTGAAGCCACAACGACACTGCCAGATGCACTCAGCTGAGCACGCTCGGAGCTGATATTTAGGGTAGGAGTTGGCCTGGAGGAGAGATGCATTCTCCCAGCTCATTGCCTTTCTCATGATCAGTGTTAAAGTCCTACGCACAGCAGACTGTCCTAGACAACTGACTAGAGACTTCTGGCCCTCTGTAGAATTCTATGAGTTTACCCTACGTCTACCCCCTCAGTAAGGATCTTTCTCCATTCCGTTTGCTAGGTGCATAGAGTCATTTCTACAGAACCCTGTGCAGTTCCCATAGACAGCTCTGGCTTTCACCCCTAGTAAGTTCTGTAGGACATTGCAATCAGTATGGGGAGGGGGCACCAGCACCAACATTTTCAAACGTGGTTGTCTAACGTTAGGCAACAAGAGCTATACAGAGGTGCCTGAATAAACGGCACCCACAGCTCCCGCTCAGTACACTTTTGACAGTCAAGTTTAAAATGAAAAGGAGTACTTGTGGCACCTTAGAGACTAACAAATTTATTTGAGCATAAGCTTTCGTGAGCTACAGTTCACTTCATCGAATGCCTAAGTCCTCAGGTGGTGTCTAGCAAAGGCAAAGGCCGGGTCTGGGGAAGATTTCTGCTTGAAGTCGAGCAGTGATGCTGTCCAGCCAGCTGCCTGTGAAGTAGGGCTGTAAAGCGATTTAAAAAATTAATCGCAATTAATCAAACTGTTAAATAATAATAGAATACCATTTATTTAAATAGTTTTGGATGTTTTCTACATTTTCAAATATACTGATTTCAGTTACAAAGGGTACCGTGCTCACTTTATATTTATTTTTATTACAAATATTTGCACAAAAGAAATAGTATTTTTCAATTCACCTAATACAAGTACTGTCGTGCAATCTCTTTGTCATGAAAGTTGAACTTACAAATGTAGAATTATGTACAAAAAATAACTGCATTAAAAAATAAAACAACGTAAAACTGTAGAGCCTAGAAGTCCACTCAGTCCTCCTTCTTGTTCAGCCAATCTCTAAGACAAATGAGTTTGTTTATATTTGCAGGCGATAATCCTGCCCTCTTCTTGTTTACATTGTCACCAGAAAGTGAGAACAGGCATTCTCATGGCACTGCTGTAGCCAGCATCGCAAGATATTTACATGCCAGATGCACTAAAGATTCGTATATCCCTTCATGCTTCAACCACCATTCCAGGGCACATGCGTCCATGCTGATGACAAGTTCTGCTTGATAACAATCCAAAGCAGTGCGGACTGATGCATGTTCATTTTCATTTTCTGAATCAGATGCCACCAGCAGAAGGTTGATTTTCTTTTTTGGTGGTTCAGGTTCTGTAGTTTCCACATCAGAGTGTTGCTCTTTTAAGACGTCTGAAAGCATGCTCCACACCTAGTCCATCTCAGATTTTGGAAGGCACTTCAGATTCTTAAACCTTGGGTCGAGTGCTGTAGCTATCTTCAGAAATCTCACATTGGTACCTTCTTTGCATTTTGTCAAATCTGCAGTGAAAGTGCTGGGTCATCATCTGACACTGCTATAACATTAAATATATGGCAGAATGTGGGTAAAACAAAAAGAAATCTACATTTATAAGCTGCACTTTCATGATAAAGAGATTGCACTACGGTACTTGTATAAGGTGAATTGCAAAATATTATTTCTTTTATCATTTTTACAGTGCAAATATTTGTAATAAAAATAACAATATAAAGAGAGCACTGTACACTTTTATTCTGCATTGTAACTGAAATCAATAGCTTTGAAAATGTAGAAGAACATCCAAAATATTTAATAAATTTCAATTGGTATTCTATTGTTTAACAGTTTAACTGCGATTAATCGCGATTAATTTTTTTAATCGTGATTCATTTTTTTGAGTTAATCGCGTGAGTCAACTGTGATTAATTGACAGCCCTACTGTGAAGCACCTGCCAAAGTCAGCCCTGAACAGGACCAGGGGATGGCAGAGGAAGGTGGTTCCTGAGACAAGTGCACCCGCTTGAAATTTTTCTGTTGAAATATTTGAGGGATGAAACTTGACCAAGACAAAAATGGCCATGGAAAATTTTCATTTGGCTCAAAATGTTCTGGTTTAAAAACAAAAATATACAAATGAAATGTTTGTTAAAAGCTTGGGGTTGCAGTAAAAGTCGAGATGGGCCGTTTCTCTGAAAGATCTGAGCTGGGAATTCTTTGGGGGAAGGTCTCTGGCCTGGGTTATACAGGAGCTCAGACTAGAGATCACAGTGGTTCCTTCTGGCCTCAGAAGCTATTTGGCGCTAGGAAATGGTTTGGGGTTTTTGATTTTCTGATGAAAAACTGGAAAAGTTTCATGGCAAATGTAGCGGGGGAGGGGAATGTTTAGAAATGTCCAAAAAAAAAAAAAAAAAAAAGCAGCAGCAGCAGCAGCTGTGGCAATTAAATCCAACCGCAGCTTTCCAGAGCCCTGCTGAGCAGGAGCTACAGCCGTCAGCCCGGAAGCGTCCCTCATCCAAGACGGCAAATGCAGACAGTGGCTGCAGCAGTGTCCGTGCCACGCCTGGTTTTCGGGTGAGATGAATAAGTGGAGCAGGGCTCAGTCTGCGGAAGGCTGACAAGCCCTTCAGGCAACTGGCCCCTTGAACCCACTGCGCCCCGAGTCTGGGAGAGTGGTGTCGATGAGAAATGCTGCCCTCTGCTGGTTTTTTCCCCCCATCTTAACAGGAACCAAGAATCTGGAGCTGCCATTTACCAAAGCTTTGAAAATACATCCGTTCACGGGTGCCACTTCACTTCAGAACCATCAGGGTTAAAAACAAACGATCTCTCCTTGTGCCTTGGTCCATGGGCGGTGGGTATAATAGGCCAGGGAAGCCTTTGGTCTACAGTTTCACTCCTTAACTTAAGTTATTGTGCTTCCTACCTTAAGCTGTGTATCGCCACGTGCTGTTAAACAGCACTGTTTTTCTCCAAAGACGGTTGTGTTACACACACACACCCCGATTTTGCATAGCACTCTGGTACACTTCAGGCCGAAACCTGCTTTGAAATGTAAACTATCTCCACACCGCACGTGCAGCACTAGATCCACCGAACAGCCCATCCAAGATCAGGGCATTGCATTTAAGTGTTGAATTCATTTGTTGTTGTTATTAATTCTAGATTCTAGAACTAATTCAGCTTCTTTCTCAGCTAGTGCCTGCCTGTGTTCCCTTCATTATTTATTGCCAACGATGATCGTTATTTGTGTGAAAAGAGAGGGCACTCTACCAGCATTGGCCCTATGTGTACCTTACTCAGCGCAGATCTAGACATCGCAATCTTTCAAATGCTGATGGTAGCACTGACCCTCAAAGCAGTCCCAGTGCTTTACGGTTAATTACGTACATCATGTATGTCACAGAGGGAGAGGTAGCACATCTTGTGGCGCAGAGGGATTGAGAGCCAGGGTCCTTGGATTGCATTCCTGCCCTGGCTCTGATTTGCTGTTTGACTCAGGTCAATTCACACAACCTCTGTGTGACAGGGTGCACCAGACCCTTAATGGCCCCCACTCAAGGTCCTGTGGTTCTACTACACCCTGCCCCAAGAAAAGAGCTGGGAAGGTGGGTCCTCCAGGCCTGCCTAGAGAGGCTGCACTGAAGCAGCCAATCAGAGCCCAGCAGGCTCAAATAAAAGGAGCTGCAGGGGCTGAGCAGGTCAGTTCCTGGCTGGGACCAGTGGGGTGAGGATGGGGGCCTGCCCCACCCTGCGCTGCCCACTCCATTGCATTTTCTTATGCTGGGAGAATGGGGACCTGAAAACTTTAAGGCTAAGGGGTGAAGATAAAGGGACCAAGTGGGCAGAGGCCCCAAAAGTAGCAGCAGAGGATTACAGGGAGCCCGGAGCCTTGGCAGGCTGGGATCCCTCACTATCCAAGTGGCCTAACCCTGAGAAGGGGACCAGGCATGTTTAGAAGCCCAAGAAAATGGTGGGATTTAAAGGGCCCAGAGATGGCGCTGAAGACCCTTGGGAGGGTAGGCAGTTTGGTGAACTCTTTGCTACCCCAGAAGAGGTTTGTTCTGACTGTGTGACTTGGCTGGAGGGCCGAGTCATTGAACACCTGCCAAGTGAGGTCAGCAACTTACAGGGGGTGCAAAGAGTTGGAAAAAGCTTGCAGTACTGCACCCAGCCACTAGGAGGCACTCAAGCTGAGTGTCCCCCGTCATGATCTTCTTTCCCAATTTATAAAATGAGAATTAGAATTGTGATGCTTCCTTGATTCATAAGGTGCTTTGAAATCCTTCCAGGAAACAAACACTCGGGTGGTTGTTTGTTTTAATGCTTTCATGAGCAAAGGCATCAGGAAGGAGCTGTGGAGGTCTGGTCCATATGTGCAGATGGCCTCCAAAAGTGCAGTAAATGTTATCCCCTACACTTGGCAATTCAAGACCCTCTGTTTTTCCAAGCTCTGGTTTATAAAGGTCAAACAAGGCAGTGTTGGATCTCACCTTGTTTTGCAAAGGAAAGTAAGTAGCATTATAATTCCCATGTCACAGCTGCAGAGGCTGAGGTAAACAGTGGGGAAGTGACTCACCCAAAGTTACACATAGGTTAGTGTCAGGAATAGAGCTGTGGTTTTCTGTGTCCCCAGCCCATGCTGTAGCCACTTGACATGCTGCTCCTTAGGGTAAAAGCCTCTAAAATTTTCAGTCTAACATTAACCTGAACTTTTGGTAAATCAAGTCCACGCTGCAAAAAACAAATGACACTGTATCAGAATTGTAGCTGATCAGGATTTTTCAATGGAACATTTTTTTTCCACTGAAAAATTCCAATTTGTCAAAACCAAAACTGTTTGTGGGAAGGGCTTGGTGTCAACAAATTTCCCTACTCAAAAGTTTAAAAATGGTCAGTGTCCCGTTTCACACTGTCAAAATGAAAATTTTCAGGGTTTTGGTTCAAAGTGGCTTTTTTTCATTTTGAAATTCAACTTAATTTGTACTGAAAAATGTGAAAGGTTGAAATCGAAATGAAACCTTTCAAACTGAGCCAAGATGAATTTGTATTTTGGGTTTTCTTGCTCGTGAAAACTTTCAAGATTTTGCCATTTCATCCCACTTCAGGACAGGCCACTTTGCCCTCTCACAATTCTGGGTTGCACTTGATTTCCAGCCTCTCCCAGCCAATGCTCTGCAGTTGTGCTGCCGTGACAAGCCTTATCGGCTGCCTCTGTTGTTCAGATGTGCTGTGTATAGAGTGTTTGATCACAATCTAATCACTACAATGCTGTGGCCGAACCTTGTTACTGACATGCATCTGTTGCCATCAAGCCATCCACCTTCTACAATGGCTCATGGGCCCATAACCAGGCCATTGAGCTGGGAGCTCCAAATTTACGGGCCGTGTATTTAAAAGAGGCCTCAATCAGTTCTGCGCCAGTAATTTTGCCCTTACTGTCAACTTGGGGCAGATATTGGCGTCATTTAAAATAACTGAGTGGCTGATCTATGGACACAATCAGGCACCAAGCTACCTCAGTGCCAGTCTTTGCACACACAGAATCAGAGGTTGGCTTTAAAAATATAGCCATGAAGGATTATATTTCAAGCCTTTAGACCTGGGCCTTAAACATTTAGTTTTGTGCTGAATCCGGGGGCCACAGCCTCTCTCAGGCAGAAGCAGCATCTGGTCCTGTTTTGACATGCAGCCGGGCTGGCTGAAGGCTGCATGAGGCCCCCTGGGCGTGTTGTCTCTCTCTAACCATTCCAGCAGCTGGGGAGATGTGGGAATGATCAGCCCTCCTGACTCAACCTTGGTTTTCAAGGGGCTGTTGTTGGTTTGCTCCTGTCCTCGGTGCAGAGAAAGGGCTCCAGGATCCTGACTGGCCATCTGCAGCGAAAGGATTGAGAACAATCCCAATCAGATGCTGCGAGGCTCATGTGCTGAGCTTTATCTTCAGAGAACACCCACCTTGATTGTTAGAAGCCAGCAGCTTTATGCTTGGCTCAAAACCACCCTAATGCCAAAAGCAGGGCACTCCTTTCACAGCCAGGTGCCCCAGCCCTGATGGGGGTTTCAGTACATGCAGCCACAAAGGAGAGACAGGGCTGCCAGGCAGGGTCTGAACCGTGAGTGCCACTTCAGGGCTCTCCATCATGCTGGCTTCCGCCCTGCTTTGGAGGGACACTGGAGAGGGAGGTGTTGTTTGGCAAGGGTTGTTGCCCTCTTCCTGCCTCCAGCAGTGCAGAAGAAGGATCTAAGAGGCTCCCTTAAAGACGAGGATAGGGGAGTTTCTTCCCAGCCCATTTCCAACAGAGGGGCTTTTGTGCTCCGAGCTTCACTCCTGTGGATGTCCTTAATGTTGGTGTGAACAACCTGTTTGGAGGAAGTGTTGTCTAGTGGTCAGAGCAAGGCAGCTGGGAATCAGAACACAGGGGCTTGGCCAGTGATTCCCTGGATGAGCGTGGATGAGTTGTGATGAACTAGGCATATGTTGGTACAACTTCTGAAGCCTATGTGAGATTACGAAGCCTGTCTGCCTGGGGCAGGCAGCACACTCCATTTTGAATGTGCAGCCAACTTTGCTTTCAGGTCTTTGAGGTGTTGGCTTCCTATTGGGGCTGACATCCAGGAGGTTGGTGGCCAAAGTATAATAATAGAGGGTAGTTGATACTAAGTACCAAGTCCTTGGAAATCTAGCCATTCTAGACAAAGGACTGGCCCCAGCCCAGAATAACTGGTTTGTTGGAGGGGGACAGGAGTTACCTTGGCAATCAAGTCACCTGGCAGGGGTTTGTGCTCATGTGGGGAAGCTGGCAAGGGTGTCACCTGACACTGGGGGGGCATTTTCTCCAGTCCATGATGGAGAGACCACTGTACCATGTACCAGCCTGCATGAGGAGGGGGCATCCTGGCTGCCTACTTTCCTGAACACCACTGGTCCCCCAGGACTGCCAGGGGAAGGGTGCACTAGTGAGGACATTGCCTGTAATGGTTCTTGTTTTGTGTGATGTGCTTTGCATGATTAAATCTAAAAGAACATAAAGGTGCTCGAGTGTGCAAAGTGTGTGCGTGCATGTTGTTGACTAATTCACAACTGCTGCTTGCCCCTGAGAGCATTAAACTGTAACCAGACACTTCACACCATTATCCTACTTGTATGCGTGTATCATTTTAGTATCTGAAGTTAGGAATATTGTCTATGCATCTATTACAAATTTGTTTAAACCTGGGGAACGATCACTAGACAGACTGCAATCAGTCTAGACGGCTGACTGGGAAGGGCCATTAGGGAGAACAGTAGGTCTTAGACGATGCTAATCTCCCACCTGGGAGCCTTCCTGGGGACGCTGCAAACCGCCTTTGAGTCATGGCTGTGGTGGCCCTACAGGGACAAGTCACCACAGTTGGCTCCCTGGTAGGCAATGAGAAGCCAGCAAATGAATGTGCCCAGCAGGCTGAACTGCCCTCTCACCACAAGCATTATTATTATTATTATTATTATTTATTATTATTATTGGGTGACACCAAGAGTGAGAGAAGCTTGCATTGCTTCTGACCATGTTGTTCTGGTGCTGCAGCTGATCTGTGGCAATGAGTTCCATGGGCTAATTATGATACATTATTACACCCATTTTATAGCTGCAGACTGAGGCCCCAGGAGATGAAGCGACTTTCCCAGTATCAAACGGTCAGCTCAGGCCACAAGTCCTGTGTTCCATTCCCTTACCTCTATTCCCAGATACAGAACACTCCATCTGAAGGGCAGGATGGAGACCTAGGGCCTGTACTTTGTCCTTGTAACTATTTTTTTCCTTCTCTTGCAAGAATCTAATGAAGAATGAAAAGCACGCCGTGGGGCACAAATGCTGAATTATGAAATCACTCTTTGTGTGGGAAGGCAGCTAAAGGTTAATGACCCAGGAATTCCAAAGACAAGATGCTGACACACTGATCTCAGTAGTAGTTACATTAAACAAAGTAAACAAACATTTGTACATTTCTGCAGTTTCCTGGAATTCCTATTATATTCTCTATGATTACACTTAGAATGTCTTGTAACTCCTAATAAAATACAAGGGTATTGGACCACCTGTCCAATCCCTTTTCCATCACAGGGTACTCAGGGCATGTTAGTGAGCATGGCAGAGTCAAAGACAGGTAGCTGACAGGTAGCTGACCTGCATTGAAGAGAGGCTGTCTAACCCTTAGAATGGCACTGGCTCAGGAGAAGGGAAGACAGGAATCTGACCTATCTGGGGTGGAGGCAAGGACAAAAGCAAGTTATTACAGGAAGGAAAAGTTTTGCTTCTGTTTGGTTTTTTTTGTTTGGTTTTTTTAAATCAGAGGGGAAGGGTGTTTATTTTTTTTATTTTAAAAATGTGTGTGGCAGGGAGGATTTGGTAATTTTTGGTTTTGAAAACTGATTTTTTAAATTTTGATTTGTCATCAATTCCCCCAAACTTTAGAAAGCAAAATTTCTTTTAAAAAAAGGCCACTTTTCAGCCAAATAAAATTTCAGCAGAAGAATTTCAACCAGCTCTAACCTAAACCTTTTCCTAGATGCAAAGATGTTAAACTGGATAATTTAGAAATGCCAAGGAATCTGGACTGCACAGTGGGCCTTGACACTGGTGTAGATAAAAGAGCACTAAGGAACTTTTATTGCACAGTAGTGCATGGCACGCTAGCGTGAGGTAGATTTCACAACCCAGCTTTCCGTCAACTAATTGTTCATCCAAACAAGCCTCTAAGCTGTGATTCTTCTCTGGAAAATGATGCTGTCCAAATGGCATCCTGGGTTGTTTACTGTAGCTCAATTTCTTGACCAGATGTCACCAGTTGAAACGTCAGAAGATGTCTGAGGGGGGAGTTTAAGAGCCAACCCTACAAATTCAACCTGGGATCTGAAAATCAAGCTGGGTTCTTTCCTTCTCACCCACCATTTCTGGGATGTAAGAAAGGTTAGGCTTTTTGCCTTTTAAAGTACCTAGACCATCAGGACTTGGACCATTGTGGCATGATGGAGGAGAAAAGTTGTCTGCTTTGCATTTGCTAAAGCTAGACTATGAACTGACTTCTCCGACCGAGGAGTGTTAGTGAAGCTTTTTTATCATCCCTGTTGCCCCTGACAGAAGCAAGTTGATTCTTTATATAAAGTATAGCTTTAAATAATAATAATGATAATGCTGCTTAATATGAAACATTATCAATGCTTTGGGCGGGACACCATCCATTCAAGGATCTGAAAGTGCTTCACAAACACTCGAATTACAAACACAAGGGTAAGGCATGGTAATGTAAAAGTCTCCATTGTCTTATTGATACTTAATGGCATGTCTATGCCCCGTTCCCCTAGCGTCAATATAAATGAGGTCAATGCCCTACTCATGAGTGTAGGGACTGAGTCTTCTAGAAGAACATAAATGGTCAAGTCTAGAAGACAAATATTCTGGCTGCAGACTGACTAACCGTTGCATCGCAGTTAATTAATAAGAAAGTCATAATTTTTTTGTTTGTTTTTAATTTCCATGGTAACAGCTCACGTTTCCCATTGTGTTGTATTAACCCTGCCACAATGTGATACAAGTTGATGCAGTGGCACTAACACATCGCAGCAGGATCGTTAGGATCATTGTCTAACCCACAATATGCTCAAATATTTTAAAAATTTACTTCTAAATTTAAATGCCTGTTTCCCCAAATCATTTGTACATGCAAAATGTTTCTGTTTTCATGTGTAACCCACACACCTCCTGGGTGGGGTGTTCTGTCCCATCTAGTGGTACCAAGGGGAGGAGGGGGCGAGAGAGAGAGCGCGCCAGCCATATGGCTTGAGGCTTATGCACTAAATTCCAGAGGTCTCAGGTTCGATCCCGCCGGCTGACGATTGTGGTCTTGTCAGCGTTACACATGCTTATCAACCTGTGGTGGTATTATTGGCCATTGAGCTGTTTCTGTTTGGGTAAGAAGGTAACAGGTTGTGCTGAAAGGTGAATTATTGGACTGGAGGGAGGTTACTAGTGGAGTTCCTCACGGATTACTTTTGGGACCAATCTTATTCAATATTTGTATTAATGATTTTGGCACAAAAAGTAGGAGTGTGCTAATAAAATTTGCTGATGATACAAAACTGTGAGCCATCATCAACAGAGAGGAGGACTGGAACATTATACAGGAAGATCTGGATGACCTTGAAAACTAGAGTAATAGAAATGGGATGAAATTCAATAGAACAAAGTGCAAGGCCATGCACTTAGGGTACAATAACAAGAATTTCTGCTATAAAGTGGAGATTCATCAGTTGGAAGCAAAAGAGGAGGAACAAGACCTGGGTGTGTGGGTCAATCATAGGATGATTATGAACCACTAATGTGATGTGGCTGTGAAAAAGGCAAATGTGATCCTAGGATGTGGTAGGCGAGGCATTTCACGTAGAGATAGAGAAGTACTAATGCCATTGGATAAGGCACTGGTAAGACCTTGTTTGGAATACTCTACAATTCTAGACATGCATATTCAACCAAGATGAATTTAAACTGGAACAGGTGCAGCGACAAGCCTCCTGGATGATCAGGGGAATAGAGGGCCTAGCTTATGAGAGGAGACTGGAAGACCTTGGATTGTTTAGTCTTGCAAAAATAAGGCTGAGAGGGGATCTGATTGCTCACTATAGATACATTAAAGGAGTAAATATGAGAGAGGGTGAAGAGCTAATTAAGCTAAAGGACAATGTTGGCACCAGAACAAATAATATATAAACTGTCCATGAACAAATTCAGGGTGTTCATTAGAAGATTTCTAACCATCACGGGGGAGAGGCTCTGGAACAGCCTCCCTGGAGGAGTTTTTGGGGGAAAACAACTTAATCTTAAGAGAGAACCGGACACATTTGAATGTGATTGTATAACAGGATTGCTTGTTGATGGTGGGGCCAGGGCTCAAAAGTCCTGGGATTCACTTCTGGTTTATATCTTATGTTCCTAAAGCTCATGCTTCAGAGCTTCAGCTGGCCACCAGCAGTGGTCAGGAAGGGATTTTTCTCCCCCAACATATTCTAAGAGGGTTTTTAAATCTCTTTCCTCTGAAGCATCAGGGATGGCCATGGCTGGAGATGGGACACTGGGTGGGGTAGGCCAGGCTCTGAAGTGTCACCAAGCATTCTCACTCTTAAGTGCTTGGCTGGGTGGTTCTTGTTCAGACACCCAGGGTCTATCTGATTGCCATATGTGGGATTGGGAAGGAATTTTCCTCCAGGTCAGATTGACAGTGGCCTTGGGTGTTTTTTGCCTTCCTCTGTAGTGTGGGCATGGGTTGCTTGCCAGGAGTATCTGGGCATATCTCACTTATCAATTCCCTGCAATTGTGGGGGCCTCAGACACTGGTGCACCTCGGTTGCTCCTAGTCTCTGCCTGTGGCACAGAACAATCTAGTCTCCTTTGGTCTAATTTTTGGTTGTTAGGTTTAGTGTGCCGTTAGCTGGTGATGTTGGTGGCCTGTGATATACAAGAGGTCAGACTATGCTCTAGTAGGCCCTTCTGGCCTTAATCTGTATGATTTATATGACTCCTTAACCTGAGGTGGCATTATGGGACAATACAGCTGTTAGATGCAGGGGTTTCTGCTGTTATGGGATAATCTAGTTATATCAAATCCCAAAACAGAGTTGAGCTGTGAGTGCAAATATGACTATGTGCATCAGTAGCTTTTCCAGCTTGGGTGGAACTCACATATTTATAGGTTGTGCAATTGTAATTTGGAGTCCATGATGTGTTTTGTTACCAGGAAAAGTCCAGAGTTCGGAAGCTGAGACCTCAACCCAACGTTTCCTAAAGTTCAGGGTGATTTCAGCTTTGAGGAGCTGCTTTGGGGCCATTACAGTGTTAGTTTTAGAGACAAAGTTTATTCAGATCAGAATCTAAATCTGAAATCGACCACCATGGGGAGGGCAGAAGGAGTTGAATCGAGATGGATTCAGGCCCATGTCTCACTGGTACCATGTTACAATCAACAAATGTGCACACCCAAGAGGTACCTGCATAAAGCGACTAAAGACAATTCATTCTTCTTTGAAAGAAAACTGGAACTGTCATTTCCCAAAGAACGAACTGTCCAGAGGCAAAGTGACCTTGAGTGACGAAGACAAACCTGAAGGAGGGATGCACAAGCTGCAGAAATAAAGTAATAAAAATGCAAACTATATAGGAATTATAAATTCTATCCCCTAAGGTCAAGGTCATAGGTTTCCTGGGGCAAAGGCTTTAAGGGTTTTTAAAAAAGGATTTGTGTGTGTGTTTGTAACCAGGGAGATTCTTGGGCCCTGGTCACTGTTAAGATACTGAATGAGATAGACCATGTGTCTGACCAGTGTGTCAGTTCCAGATTTTGATGTGGCCCGTAGTTAAAGGAGAAACCAGTGTTCAGAGAATTGGTTCCAAGCTTGGAATGGGTTTGGGATGTTTCTGCACATGCACCCTGCTAATGCTTTAGGATCGCCAGCACGTAAGGAACACTACACTTGTCTTACGTTGTGTTCCTCTCGCATTGTGGTGTAGGTGCTGCCCTCGTCATTTTTGAGCTAGCAGCCTAGCAGTAAATTAGAGGAGAAAAAAGTGGATATTTTGAAGTGTGTGTGACGGGTTATCCCCAGGGTGCCATTTGGAACTGGGGTACCATTCAGCCCACCTGACCCACCAGCCTGGGCTCCCTTTACACTGTATTGCTGAGGTAAGCCTGCCAAGCCCTTTCCCAGGCTTCAGACTGCATGTTACCAGCACACATACGTACGTACACCCAGCTGTAGCTACACAGACAGATGCTGAGATCAGCTCTGCATGGGAAGGCTCAGCTAAGGAACTGCCCAGTTACTCAAGTGCACACCCCCCTCTGGAGTGTAAACCCAAAATTATACCATCTTGCACTGCAAAGAGAACTGTACAGTGTAAGCTCATTAAATTCGCCCCCTCTCTCAATGTGGAGAGGAATATACACAGCTTTCTGCCTCAAGTAATGATTTCCACACACTGTTTTAGAGAAAACAAAACAAGTTTATTAACTACAAAAGATAGATTTTAAGTGATTATAAAGGATAGCAAGCAGATCCAAGCAGATTACCTAGCAAATAAAACGAATCACAATCTAATCTTAATATACTAAAGAAATTGGTTATAAGTAGAAAATTCTCACCCTAAATGTTGTTTTAGGCAGTTTGCAGAGATTCTTGAGGGAAAGATACACTTGCTTGCAGCTTAAAACTCCTGTTATTCCTTTCACAGGCTAGAAAACCCTCTAGCCTAGGTTCAGCCCTTCTCCCCTAGTTCAGTCTTTTGTTTCTCAGGTGTTTTCCAGCCATCTTCTTGGGCAGGGAGTCAGTGAAGAATGAACCACGCTGATGTCACTCCCCTGCCTTATATAGCTTTAGCATATGGTGGGAACCCTTTGTCTCGCAGTTTGATGCCCACACCTGGTCAGTGGAAAAACACTAGTATTATGGTGGAGTCTGGTACCAGGTGACTTGGTGACATGTCCCTGTAGGACCACCACAGCCATGACTCAAAGGCTGTTTGCAGCTTCCCCAGGAAGGCTCCCAGGTGGGAGATTAGCATCATCTAAGACCAACTGTTCTCCCTAATGGCCCTTCCCAGCCAGCCATCTAGACTGATTGCATTCTGTCTAGTGATCGTTCCCCAGGTTTAAACAAATTTGTAATAGATGCATAGACAATATTCCTAACTTCAGATACTAAAATGATACATGCATACAAGTAGGATAATCATATTCAGTAAATCATAACCTTTCCAATGATATCTCACATGCCTTATCTTGCACAAAATACATAATTATGCCTACTCATATCATAATAATATTACTATGAAAAATATGGGGCAAAATGCCACAGTATGCATTTCCACTGGACTCCTGCTCACATTCCCAGTCAATGTCCATGAAGGGACAGATGGCAGGGTACCAAGATGGAGATTTCCATTACTGGGGGAGAGGAGGAGAGTTCCAACTCACATGTGCAAATGGGTAATTCAGAGATGGTTTTATTTTGTTGCTAAGTGCCAGGTATCCTAAATAGATAAGGAAGAGCGCTTCTAAGGAGCGGTAGGAAATTGATTCTGCTCCTTCAACAATGTATGCTCTTTCCCCTTGACTGACGCAAATCTTTGGTTAGTGGTTGTCATGGCAATACTATTTCTGTGCTCGGAAAAACTATTAGATGATGTTGATTTTGCAGCATCCCTCTGAACAGAATAATAATAATAATGTTTTTTCTGTTTACAAAGTGTATCCAAAAATGATCGGCGCTCTGCACTTTCAGAATGCCTGCGCTGTGCACTGACTTTAATGTACACACTGAAAGACATTTTCACCAACAAAATCATTTTCTTTCCAGACATGTAGCCTGATATTACTATACCCAGGTAAGTATTGGTCTGGAAGAGTGTCTGTTTCACCCTAATGTCTATCATTAGATTAATCTGTCATTCAGCCTGGAATAAAACCAGCCACAAATACACAGCTGGGAGATCTTGAAATTCACCATGGGTGGTGGTCTATCTCCCAAGCTAAGCGAAGGTCAGGCCTGGTAAATGAAAGACTCCTAAGGAAGGCTCAGTATGCTACAGGAAGAGGTGTTGGTCATTCTGGAAGGCCATTTGTTCACAGAATTGATGCTGAATCTGGAATCTAGTGAGGTTCTGGAGGGGTTCGGTTTTAGATACATCAGTACACACCAGATAAATCAGGCAGCAAATAAGGCTGAGATGCGAAAAGGGGTCAGTGCAAGGAGTCTTTGCTTATATAAGGGTGAGGAGATGTCGGTGGGTCAGCAAACACCCAACAGAGGCCCAATAGAAGAGCCATTGCTGCGTTAATGCCTTTAATAGTTACAAACAATGCCCCAGAGCAGCAAAACTTCTGAGTTATTTACTAGAATCTCATAAAGGCCCCTCTTCTCCCTCTTCAGTGCAGAGTGGCTGCAGGGCACCAGTGATCAGTCCCAAAGACACCTCGACACCTTAAGAGTCTAATTTGGACATTCAAGTGTTGTTCATTGATTCCTGTTGGTCCTTTTTCAAGTGCTGGGCTCGTGTGGGTGAGTGCGCATGTGCTCCATGCATTTGGAAGGGGAAGATTTTTCAATAGCACTGTCCATTGGTCTGTGCCAGTGCTCTTCCCCTCCTCGTGTTCTGAACCGAGGGGATAAGGGGTGGCACGAACCAACCATCTCTCCAGTTCCTTTCTACAGCTCACAGTCTGGGACAGAACCCTTCTGTGTCTGTAGCCTTTCCAGGGTTCCTGCTCAATCTTCAGCTCCGTAAATAATTTATAAATAGTTATTTTTAGAGAGCTGATTTGGGGTGTTGTCTCCCCAGGCCTCCCACTGTTCAGGACACCTAGCATGCCCAAAGTTCCAGGCTTCAGTACCTGTCTGGACCGCCCCTGGGTCTTCCCAGTGACTGACCCTCACAAGAGCTGCCTTTGTTCCCTCAGGGAAGCACACATCCTTTTGTGGTGTGACATCTGCTGCTCCTTTCCCCCACTTACCAGACCGTCTCAGGAGTTCAGACTCTGACACTTAATGGAGCTCTCCAAGAGGCCCCATTTGGGCCCTGAGCCTTCCCACTTCCCCCCTACTCAATCTGAGCCTGCAGGTAGCGCCCCTTCAGCCCCCTCTCCCAGGCCACTCTCCCCATCTCTCTTCCGGGACCTTCTCATGAGAGGATTCTCATAAAAGTGTTGGACTCCCTTCTCCAGCTTGGGTCAATAGAGCTTGTAACCCCTCTGTAATTGGGCTTTTACTCCAAATATTTCCTCATCCCCAAGAAGAAGGTGGGCTAGAGAGCTATCCTGGACCTTACACAGCTAAATGTCTTTATACGTCATTCAAGATTCAGGTTGATTACCCTGGTCTCAGTAATCCCCTCCCTGAATGAAGATGACTGGTTTGCGCCCCTCAATTTGAAGGCTGTTTATTTCCATATAGTCATTCACCTAGCACACATGAGATTTCTATACTTCATGGTGAGCCCAGAGCACTTTCAATAGAGCGTGCTCCCCTTTGGCCTTTCGACTGCCTATCACAAAGGTACTGTCAGTGGTAGCGGTGTATCTCCACAGAGTGGGGAGCCCCATAGTTCCCTGCCTAGACATCTGGCTGCTCATAGGACAGTCGTATCAGGAAGTACAAGCAGCAGTCACCTCCTTACTTGACCTCTTTCATGCTTTGGAACTTAGGTAAATTCAGAAGAATCCACTTTAATCTCCACAGAAGTTATAGAATTTATTGGCATGAATCTGAGCTTGATCAAGGCAAGAGCCTACTTACCTCAGGATAGATTCCTTGCCATGATGGACCTTGTCACCCAGCTTCAACTCAGCCCTCAGATGACCGTACAGTAATGCTTGGTCCTACTTGGTTATAGGGCCGTGTTCACCTATGTAACCCCTTTCACAATGCTTCATCTTTGGTGCCTCCAAGCCTGGTTGCGGACAGTCTGTGCCCCCAGCAGGGACTCCCTGGACAAATGAGTCTCACTTCCCCAGAATGTCTGACATAGCTCACCTGGTGGGAGACCAGAGAGAAGGTTTGTGTGTGGGTCCCCTTTGTTCGCACCCTACCTACAAAGACACTCATTACTGATGTCTCCTTGCTGGGACAGGGAGCGCACCTAGATGACCAGACAGTTCAGGGTTCCTGGTCCCTGCAGAAGTTCAAACTGCATAACAATCTTCTTGAGCTTCAGGCAGTCCATGAAGCATGCAAGATGTTCCTACCCCTTATTTTGTCCATGTATGTCCAGGTCAGATTGGACCATGATTACTGTCTATTACATAAACAAGTGGGAGAGCAAGATCCATGCCACTCTTCATGACTTATGAGGAGAGGCTGAGAGAACTGGGATTATTTAGTCTGCAGAAGAGAAGAATGAGGGGGATTTGATAGCTGCTTTCAACTACCTGAAAGGGGGTTCCAAAGAGGATGAATCTAGACAGTTCTCAGTGGTAGCAGATGACAGAACAAGGAGTAATGGTCTCAAGTTGCAGTGGGGGAGGTGTAGGTTGGATATTAGGAAAAACTTTTTCACTAGGAGGGTGGTGAAGCACTGGAATGTGTTACCTAGGGAGGTGGTGGAATCTCTTTCCTTTGAAGTTTTTAAGGTCGGGCTTGATAAAGCCCTGGCTGGGATGATTTAGTTGGGGATTGGTCCTGCTTTGAGCAGGGGGTTGGACTAGATGATCTTCTGAGGTCCCTTCCAACCCTGATATTCTATGAAGCAATCCAGCTCTGGAACCGGTGCACCCAGCATCAGATTACCCTCTTGTCGGTATATATTCCAGGAGTAATGAACTCCCGAGTGGACAGCCTCAGCAGACATTTCCACAGGGATCATGAGCGGGAGCTCCATTCTTCAGTACTGCAGTACATCTTTCGTCAATGGGGCTTCCCATCCTGGGACCTCTCCACAACCCTAGGAAACAAGAAGTGAATCCATCCGACGAAGTGAGCTGTAGCTCACGAAAGCTTATGCTCAGATAAATTTGTTAGTCTCTAAGGTGCCACAAGTACTCCTTTTCTTTTTGCGAATACAGACTAACACGGCTGCTACTCTGAAAGAAGTGACCTATTGCTCTTGAGCCACGCAGGGCCTCAACTCCAAGGTACACCTTCCTAGTGCAATGGTCGGACCCACTAATATACATCTTCCCTCCCATTCCTCTGCTACCTCGTATCCTCAGGAAAATCAAGCTGCACGGGGTCACAATGATCCTGATAGCTTCATAGTGGCCCAAACAAATTTGATTCACTGCTATCCCATCCATTCACCCACAACCGTTCGTGGACATACTGTCTCAGAAAAGGGGCAGGATCAACCACCCCAACCCAGCATCCCTACATATGGGGATCCCTACAAAAGGGGAAACTACTCAGATGCAGACCAGATTGTGGGGGGAGGCCTGAGCCCCAGACCAGATGAAGAGAAGCAGACAGCCCTGGTTCTCCAGGCAGCTGCCACTTATCTCTTGCCAATGCCCAGCACCTGGAAACACTAAATACAAGCAGCACAGAACACACTCTCTCGCCTCATTAATCACAGAATCCAAATAGAGCAAACATCTAAATGTTTCCCTTGAACTTCCAGCTAAGAATTCTTTGGTGAGCAGCCTGCAAAGCTGTAATTCAGACCCCAGCCGTTTGCAAGAGAAAAGCTAATTCACCAACCCTGAACCCTTCTACTGGAAGAGGCAACTGCTGGAATAACTGACCAGTAAGTTAGTAAGGCACTGCACAACCTTTGACTAGCACAGTCAGTCTATTAACCCTCTAGCTGACAATGCCTCTGTTTGAATGAATCTGTGCTGTCACCCATAGCCAGCAGCCCGGTAGAGTTTTCAGTATGAAGTGTGAGCCGCCTTTGTGCATTGTGGTGTGTTGTGATCTGACCTTCAGATTTATTGCTGTTCAGTGGGCAGGAATAAAAATACAGTCTCATGTGGGGTGAGGGTGGAGTCCAGAGTCCTCTGCCTTGGCTTAGTACCAGGAACTCTAAGCAGTGTGGGCTTTCCTCTGGACAAGCTGCTCTGGATCCTACTTTTCAAAAGGTTAGCAAAGGCTTTGTTTAGCTGATTTTTCAAGAGACCTCCAGCCCTTAAAATCCACATGTCAATGTTACTGTGCCCATTTTACAGATGAAGGACCTTAAGCAGAAAGGTTGTGAATTCCTCAAAGTCACATAGGAAATCGGTAGAAGAAATGAGAATAGAATGCAGCTCTCCTGATCCCAGAGCCTGTCCCTCAGTCATAAGACCATCCTAGCTCTTTCTAGGTAACCAGTAACTGTGACAGATCCCTTAGCAACCCCCCTGGATATAACAGTCACTAGCTAACACCCTGTGTGCCATACATAATTAAATAATGAAAGCAGTCCTGTGAAGTTTTAAGTGTCTGCAGTGGTTGGGAAGATTTTACCATGTTCCTTGGGAAATTACTCTTCACTGGAATAAATCTAATTGTTAAGATTTTTCCTTAATACTCCTCTTAAATGTTCATTAACTCCATTTCAGCAAGTAATTTTCTCCATATTCAAATTGCAAACGTATTTTCAGTCCCAACAACCGTTATTTTTTACCACAAGGAAAACAGAACAAAAGTAAGGTCTCCAGGAAAGAGCATAGTGGGTATCTCCCTTCAGTCTGCATCAACTCTGAGTGCAAGATGGCTGCTGAACTTTGGACAAGTCTCTTAGAAATGGACACAGAAAACAAAAGACCATGGTGTGTCATAGCGACATACACCACAGTCCCATTTCCCTGAGTGGCACCCCTTTGTACCATTACCAGAGACAACGAAGCTCTGTGAACAGCCCAATTCCTGATGTAATGACATTAAATTCTGTGAAGATACCCCAAGGGTAAATCTGGCCCAATGGCTCCAAATTGCTCTGTGTAGAATGTTACCTACAGCCATCAGCGTGAGTTGGTTTTTCATGCTTCTGCATGTCAGGCTTTAAGGCCTACAAAGAGAAACCCGAAGACAAGACGGTGCTTGAGAAGTGAGTACACTGGACATGGCCCTTGAGAGGGTGTTAGTCCTGCCAGCCGGTCAAGCCTCCATGGCTGATGGCAGCAGCAGCAATCTTATTTCATGATGAATCGGACCCTCCATTTTATTACAAATAAATGTCAAATTTCCCCCTCCCTTCCTTTCCCCTATGACTGGAGGGGTGTTAATGGGCCACTTCACCTTGAATGGTCCCTTGATATATGTGTTAACTATTTATCAGACGGATAGCCGTGTTAGTCTGTATCCACAAAAACAATGCAGAGTCTGGTGGCAGCTTAAAGACTAACAGATTTATTTGGGCATAAGCTATCGTGGGTAAAAACCCCACTTCTTCAGATGCATGGAGTGAAAATTACAGATGCAGGCGTAAATATACGGACACATGGTATTGACACCTCCTCATCAATTATTGGGAGTGGACCACGTCCACCCTGATTGAATTAGCCCTGTCAACACTGGTTCTCCACTTGCGAGGTAACTCCCTTCTCTTCATGTGTCAGTATATTTGTGCCTGCATCTGTAAGTTTCTCTCCATGCATCTGAAGAAGTGGGTTTTTTTACCCACAAAAGCTTATGCCCAAATAAATCTTAGTCTTTAAGGTGCCACCGGACTCCTCGTTGTTCACTATTTATGTTAAACAAACTGTTCCACCTTGTATTTAGCTGTGACACTCTGAGTACGCTTCCCAGACCTGAAGAAGAGCTCTGAGTGGCTCGAAAGCTTGTCTCTCTCACAAATAGACGTTTGGCCCAATAAAAGATATTACCTCACCCACCTTGTCTTTTAAATTTCCAGGAAGTCCTGCAATATGGATTTGCAGAAAAAAAAAGTTAATGTCGAATCAATACAAGAAGTAATTTAGAAACAGATGGTGTATTTTTTTGTGGTCAGAAGGATGTCTGCAAAAGGAAAAATATGATTACTGTAATTTGGCTTCCCATTACAGTCCTACTGCCGTAACTCTTTAGGCTTTATTTCAATAAAAGATGGAACCACTCCCAGAGCAGATTTCCGATTCATCTTTGAGACCACGAGCTGCACACGTTCACAGGCACATGGTAGATGTACATGCACGAGCTGTGTTCGAGCTACCATGCTACAAATAGCAGTGTGGGCATGGCGGTGTGAGGGGCAGTTTGGGGGAGCCAACCAAGCACAATCCTGGCCGAGACCCTCAGGCAGCTAGGCCAAGCTATCACCTGTGTCGCCATGGCCACACTGTTAGTTTTAGCTTGAGCAGAGATAGGCATGTGCACTGCCATCCGAGCTGGGAATCGCAAGTCCCAGCTGCAGTGTAGACATATCCTAGGAGGTGAAGGCTTCCTGATGCGTGCCTACGAAAGTGAGTGCAGGCTCCGTCAGAGATTCCAGGCCATGGGAAAGACAGGTCAGTTTTATGGAAAGCGGATATTTGCTTCTTTGGTATCACATGTAGGATGATTTGATTTGATTTTTTAAATTCTTTTCCCTTTGCATCTTCCCATTTTATTTTAAGGTTTTTTTTAAAAAAAAATGTTGGTTTTGACACTTTGTTTGGATATGATTTACAGCCTCCATCCTTGCTCCGACGTCCAGCGTTTTATAGGGTGCTTTGTGGACAAGTGCATCTTGAAAGGGCGCTGTAAACTAGACTGTCACATCAGCCTCTTCTTATTTCTTTACAACATCAGAGAGTGTCTAGGCCCTTCGTTGTGTTAATTAACTTGCATGGAAACGGACGCTATAAAGGACGGACATCCACCAGCGACTGCCCCCTGCAGTCAGCCCCTTCCCCACATCCAGCCCCAACCTTGCACAGGGGAATGGCCCTAGTTCTGCCCCACCAGGAGCAATCTCTGCATTTGCCTCTACTTGCATTGCCCAAGGTCTGACAGTAACTCTTTAGCAGGGGCAGCAACAGAATTCAGATCTCCCAACTCCCAGTCCTGTGCCTTAACAATCCATCCCCCCACTGTCACGAATGGCCCCGCCCCCTCGGGCTGGCTAACGGCCCGTCTGTGTAAAGTGCTAGAAAAGCTATGGATGGCAAGCTAAGTGCTTCTGATTAGCATTATCCACGTGTTTGTACATGTGAGGAACTCCACTGAGGAAGCAATAGGAACTGTAACTATTATTTTAAAGGGGTTAAATCATAAACTTCATGTTGAATTAACTCTTTAAGCTACTGGAAACGCCAGTGATCTGAGGGTGACTGTCCGTCTTGTACTAAGTCTATGCCGGTATTTCTCTGTAGCAGACGGACAATACACTGATGCTTTATTTAACACTGCTGGAGCAATGTTCTCACAGTTAATGTGTCAGCTAGCTCTTGCTTTGGCTATGTGCTTCTGGACTGTGCGCAAACCTTGTGATGACAGTGCGTATTGCCTCACGTTAGCCAGGCTGGCACTCTCGGGTGTGCCATAGCAGGATAGTTTCCTGAGGCCTATTTGTGTGCAAAGATCTGTGGCTGCCCTTACCCTTTTTTTTCCCTCACCTGCTCAACCTGCTCAGAATGGGCAGGACTTTAGCACAGGGACTGAACACATGCCCTGGTCTGTTCCCATTGCCCGAGGTTCCCTCAGTTCTCTTTGAGCACCACTCACACTTCACTGTCTGAAATAACCTACTGGATTCGCTTTCTAAATGTAATAACCCCCCAGCTCCCTGTAATGCACTGCCTGGTGGAGACATGGCCAGCAGAGGGCTCACAGCCAGACCCTGACAGCACCTGTGCCACCCGCTAATTTCTGACTCCCCTCCCCATAGCCTGACCCTCAGTCATCACTGCAGGAGAAATGGTGGCATAACACACCACCCAGGCCAGCCCTGGGATGCTGCACAGAGAGATTGGCAGGTTTCTGACGGAAACAAGCAGCAGTAGCAAATTGACTGGATGACAGAGCGTGGAAAATGGCAAGTGCAGCCTCTGCTTGACCTTCTCCGCCCCTTTGGCTTGAGCTGGCTGGCTTTTCTGAGACTGGGGCAATAATATGAATGGAAAAGAATGAAAAGTACTTTAAAGAAACGATAACATTAGTTGGTAATTCCAACTATCCTGGGAAATATGGCACTTTGCCTGTGATATAGAGAGAGCCTGAAATAATGCTAATTTTAAAAAGCAGCCTGATTTATTCTTTTAACCGATTACATGGGATTGTCTTCCATGTTAGTTCCTCAACAACAGCTAATGGCCACACTGCATGGATTGCTGCCGTTCACTGGCGGGATTTCCTCATGCAGTGGCTATGCCTCTAAGCGAGTCTTAGAATCAAAGAATATCAGGGTTGGAAGGGACCTCAGGAGGTCATCTAGGCCAACGCCCTGCTCAAAGCAGGACCAATCCCCAACTAAATCATCCCAGCCAGGGCTTTGTCAAGCCCGACCTTAAAAATATCTAAGGAAGGAGATTCCACCACCTCCCTAGGTAACGCATTCCAGTGCTTCACCACCCTCCTAGTGAAAAAGTTTTTCCTAATATCCAACCTACACCTCCCCCACTGCAACTTGAGACCATTACTCCTCGTTCTGTCACCTGCTACCACTGAGAACAGTCAAGATCCATCCTCTTTGGAACCCGCTTTCAGGTAGTTGAAAGCAGCTAACAAATCCCCCCTCATTCTTCTCTTCCACAGACTAATCCCAGTTCCCTCAGCCTCTCCTCATAAGTCAGGCACCCCAGCCCCCTAATCATTTTTTTTGCCCTCCGCTGGACATTTTCCAATTTTTTCACATCCTTTTTGTGGTTTGGAGCCCAAAACTGGACACAGTACTCCAGATGAGGCCTCACCAATGTCAAATAGAGGGGAAGGATCACATCCCTCGATCTGCTGGCAATGCCCCTACTTATACATCCCAAAATGCCATTGGCCTTCTTGGCAACAAGGGCACACTGTTGACTCATATCCAGCTTCTCATCCACTGTAACACCTAGGTCCTTTTCTACAGAACTGCTGCCTAGCCATTTGGTCCCTAGTCTGTAGCGGTGCATGGGATTCTTCCGTCCTAAGTGCAGGACTCTTCACTTGTCCTCGTTGAACCTCATCAGATTTCCTTTGGCCCAATCCTCTACTTTGTCTAGGTCCCTCTGTATCCTATCCCTACCCTCCAGTGTATCTACCCTCTCCTCCCAGTTTAGTGTCATCTGCAAACTTGCTGAGGGTGCAATCCACACCATCCTCCAGATCATTAATGAAGATATTGAACAAAACCGGCCTGAGGACCGACCCTTGGGGCACTCCACTTGATACTGGCTGCCAAGTGGACATGGAGCCATTGATCACTACCCGTTGAGCCCAAAAATCTCACCAGCTTTCTATCCACCTTATAGTCCATTCATCCAGCCCATATTACTTTAACTTGCTGGCAAGAATACTGTGGGAGACCGTGTCAAAAGCTTTGGTCTTGTCTATACAGCAAGTTACTGCACAGACAGCCAGGGTGTGAATCTACAGCACGCTCTGGCTCACTGTGCGGTAACTTGCCATGTCAACAAGCCCTGAGTGCACACCCCATCCCATGCTGTGCTGGCTTTTGTATGCAGTCCCTGGATTTGGCTGTTAGGCCTTGTCTGCATGGGTACGTTTTACCAGTTATACCAGTATAGTTATAAAGGGGTAGCCCCCATGTGAGCATTCTTAGTCCAGTGTAAGAATGACTTTTTTCAGATTAGCTTAAACCCCTTCCTAAGTGATATCACTTAAGCCATAAAAATGCACTTTTCTACTGGAATAAGTGTCCATACAGGGGTTATACTGGTTCGATGATATCAGTTTAAACGCACATCTTAGCTTATACTAGCAATACTTTCCTGTGCAGACAAGGCCTTAGAATGCAGCTACATTTGAGAGTTTAGCTTTTCTTATTTCCAAGAATCTCGCCGAAATTGGTTTTTTGACCCCAGCCTGAGTTCCATGTTGTAACAAAACCCAATGAGTTCTGTGTGCTGTCCATGTCCATTACAAAAATCCCAATCAAGTGACAATGGGAACATATCACAGAGTTTGTTTCTTCTAACACTGAACAAGGAACTTCATTGGAAACAAGGGAAACTGTTATTCCTAAAGCAGCTCCGTCTCTTGCCCTGCTTCGTAGCAGAGCTTCTTCTGCCTCAAACCTTCCCTGGCTCACTTCAGCTACAGTTTTAAAAAAACAGTGCACATATCCTCATACGCTTCAAAGGGGGTAATTGTTCAATTATTTCTTATCCTACGGGGAGATCACATATGGTCCCAGGTGTAAACTGAGCTTATGGTGATTCTTTCCATTTTAAGGTGGTGTTAGGTTAGGACTTTTTCAGGCTAGTACTTCTCTTTCAGGACAGTATCTTAATCTCAACAACACCCTGTTAATGTATCATTCAAAAATCTTTAGAGCTTCCAGATTTTGTTCCTGTACTGTGGGATTTTCATCAAACGTCTTGAAATGTTTCTGGGACAGCCTAGGTCAAATCTCTCTGTCACTAATGCTCTGATCTTTACCTGCAGCTGGAAATCAGCTCTGAGCTTACTGGTACAGGTATCCTCTTCTGCAGATATCATCAGTTTCCAACGGCCCAAATATTCTCCCTTCACATGGGCAGGAATCAGGCGGTGCATCCAGCACAATCCATGGCAGGCTTGCCAGAGAACTACACGCGGCAGTTTTGACAGCTTAGTCCATTTCCTCCTTTCTGAAGAATGGATCATTTTTAGAGCCTGCAGGTGCCCTGTAATGACATCACGTAGTTGGATGCACGAATTGGCCACAGCTGTGTGATGGCACTAGTACAGAGTAACCTCTGGAAATCGTTATAATCCCATTTAGTGACCTCACAGTGCAGCTGTTTGGGAGGCAGGTAGGAATACTTGCTCACTGGGGCTTGTATAATTCTGGGCACTTTTATAGCACTAGTCATAATTTTTTTTAAAGCAACTTTAAAATAAATAGGACAAACCTGGCTTGTATAACTGCAGTAGGGGTAATGGGCTCCGAATAAAAAACAGGTTTCCTAAATCAAGTCCATTCAGTGCAACTGTAATTTTATTTGGCCACAGTGAATAGCAAGCTCAGGTAAAATGGATTTTACAGGCTGTGTGAGTGTGAGGAGGAATGTTGGCAGGTGGGAGGGAAAGAGAATAAGGACCAGATCCCGCAATGCATGCAGATCCCCATAGGAACTCAGCAATATTGGGTCCTAATGGTGACTTAAATGGAGGAGCTGCCAAGCTTCCGCCCAAATACTTAACAATGGCCCAAGCTGTGTGTATGCAGAGACTTCTGTACAGGATGGCAAATGGCCCAGTCATAGTACCAGCTACCTGTGCTCTCCCTCCTGCACTGGTAGAACTGGCTTGAGGGAAAGGCACCTGTCAAGGTTCCTTCCCCACTCTGAACTCTAGGGTACAGATGTGGGGACCTGCATGAAAACCCCCTAAGCTTATTTTTACCAGCTTAGGTTAAAACTTCCCCACGGTACAAGCTATTTTACCTTTTGCCCTTGGACTTTATTGCTGCCACCACCAAGCGTCTAACAAATATATAACAGGGAAAGAGCCCGCTTGGAAATGTCTTTCCCCCAAAAATCCTCCCCAAACCCTACACCCCCTTTCCTGGGGAAGGCTTGTTAAAAATCCTCACCAATTTGCATAGGTGAGCACAGACCCAAACCCTTGGATCTTAAGAACAATGAAGAAGCAATCAGGTTCTTAAAAGAATTTTAATTGAAGAAAAAGTAAAAAGAATCACCTCTGTAGAATCAAGATGGTAAATACCTTACAGGGTAATCAAATTCAAAACATAGAGAATCCCTCTAGGCAAAACCTTAAGTTACAAAAAGACACAAAAACAGGAATCTACATTCCATTCAGCACAGCTTATTTTCTCAGCCATTTAAACAAAACAGAATCTACCGCATATCTAGCTAGATTACTTACTAAGTTCTAAGACTCCATTCCTTTTCTGTTCCCAGCAAAAGCAACACACAGACAGAGAGAACCTTTGTTTCTCCCCCCTCCAGCTTTGAAAGTCTCTTGTAGCCTCATTGGTCATTTTGGTCAGGTGCCAGCAGGGTTATCCTAGCTTCTTAACACTTTACAGGTGAAAGGGTTTTTCCTCTGGGCAGGAGGGATTTTAAAGGTGTTTACCCTTCCCTTTATATTTATGACAGCACCAAAACTCAAACCCCGGGGCTCTGCCCTTGAATTTTGTTTCTCTTCAAATATGTGATTAGAACTGACACACGGCATTGGTGGAGTGTGAGGAGGGCTAGGCCCTGAGCGGCTGCTAATTGCTATCTACCATGATAAGAATGAGAGCAGGGCAGAGAACCAACTGGTACTAGAGAGGGCCCCAGGCTGCAGAGCCCAGATCTGGGGCTACGCTTTGCCAAAGCCTGGAGGTGCTGAGATCCAGAGTGGAGGGATGGACAGATAGCTGCACAGTTAGCATCCAGACTGTGACCACAACTGAGCCAATTCCCTCATGGTGAAAGTCTCCAAGGACTATATCCAGCCTCTCTTGACTTGGTGCTAAGGATTGTTAAATGCTAGTTGTGTGCTCTGGGTGTGACACAGAGGGAAACATGGTTCCTGCCTCGAGGAGCTGCCAATCTAAACACACCCAAAGGGCACAGTTCCCGCCTGTGTAGAGAGCCAGCACAAGCCCAGGTGTTGATGAAGCCCGTAGGCTTCTCCTGGGTCTGGCACAGGGTGAATGTCACCCCAAACGCACGGGGAGACCAAAGGAAGATTTGACCTTAGGGCACCTTTCGTTATGTTTGTAACCCGGTGACTACTTCCTCAGCTTACCTAGAGCCCTAACCCTGTAGAGGGCCTGGAAGGCTTCCCATTGGCTGCCGTGGGCTTTGGCTCAGCCTCCAGTGCTGGCTACTCACTGACCCTGCTTATAATTGTGCCACTGTGGCTGAGAGTGCGTTTATTCATGCGGCTCTTGCCAGACAGGAGAAACATCTTATGCCTCTCTGCCTTGTTCAGTCCCCAGCTACAGGTGAGTGAAAAGCTGCCCTCCCTCTCTCCCTTCCTTCCTCAGCTGTCGTTCCTCCATTTCACCAGAATCCTGTCACTGGTTTGTGTGCTGGAGTTATAGAGAGACGTTTATGAAAGACATGATTTGGCGACGCTCCCTCATAAGGGACTGTGTTGTGAGTGTGGGAATTTGCAGACATGCCCTGGAGGCGAGGTTTGGGAACACCCTACGCCTGTATGCAACAGTTCACCAGAGACCTCTCCTGTTTGTTTTATTCAAGTTTTATTCCCTTCTCGTTCCCTGCTTTATATAATGAACCCCAAGATCATTACAGGAGTGTGCTTTGGATGACAGACATGCAAAATAAGAGCCTGAGCCTCCAAATACTTGCTGCCATTGTTGTGTTTACTCCCGTGAGTAACCCTATTGATGCCAACAGGAAGCCTGCTGGTACTGAACGCTATGCTCAGGAGCAAGCGCTGGCAGGACTGGGCCCTACAGGGATTACTAACGTTGTTTCACATTTATATTGCAGCAGATTGGCCCCAATTTTTCTATTATTAATTGTTAATATCATCATTATTACCACAGCACCTAGGAGCCCTAATCATGCACCATTGTGCAAGGCACTGTGCCCACACTGAACAAAATGGGGTTCCTGCCCCATAGAGCTTACCTTATGGCTGTAATGGCTGCCACCAAGGCTTATCAGTGCGTGTTGAACCTGGGACCCACCGTCACCAGAAGCACAGGCCCCTCCCCATCTCTTGAGCTAAAGGAGCATCTCAGTTAGCTGGTAGCAGTAGCCAGTGGTGGTGTTAGGCACCTGAAACCCATGCAATCACAGAGGGGGCCCCTGAAAGCCAGATCTGGCCTGAAGGATCTTCCGTTCAGCCCACTGGGTGTCAGCTTCTCTGTCCTGCTCCCTGCTGGGGGCTCTGCTGCAAGAACTGCCCCACTCCCCATCTCCAGCTTCAGCCTGGGCTCCCAGAGGCATCAGCACCTGTGCTCCCCTGCCCAGTGACGACTGCAGTATTCCCAGTATTGACCTGTGAGCAGCGCCCTCCCGCCTGCTCAGCGGATGCTCTGCAGCCATGAGGGAAAGGGGGCATGCCTGGCAGTCAGAAAGCACAAGGGCCAGAGGTGCCAGGAGCCCGGGGCCAGCTGGAGCCGGGTAGCGGGGCCACCTTTACAGTGGAGGCCCCAGTTGGGAGCAGGAGGGAACAGCTTGTGCTCGGCAGGACAAATGGAAGTATCTCACCAGCAGTCTCAGGCCCCTGTGCTCACCTGCCTGGTGGCCCTTTTCCTTCCCCTATAATCCGCCCTCTGAGCCAGCAGGTGCTGGAGCCGGTCCCAGGCGGGGGTGCTCAGAGGCGGGTCAGTGCAGGGACGCTGCAGCCCAGGTCTGGGCAGGGGAGCTCAGGGGCCACAGCTGCTGGGAACTCAGGTGGGGACGAAGCCAGAGCCAAGTAGTGGGGCCGGACAATGGAGCCCCTCCGTGGGAGCGGGAGCCAGGCACGGGCAAGGGGAGGCAGGGACAGGATGGACTCTGGATGAATTCATTCCCTGCTTCACTGGGCCTCTCCCAGCTCCCCCACTGCACCCATCTTCCTCCCAGTCCCAGCTCCGCCCACTCAAGCAGTACACATAGGGGCCCTGGACCGGAGCTTTGCAGGCCCTGACCCCCCCAGGACAAACAGTGCCACTGGCAAGAGCAGGCTCTTATCTTCTGTGTGGCGTAGACACTAGCTAGGGACAACACACTTAGTTAGTGTGTGTCACCTCCTCCTGCCAGAGAGAGCCTGTGCCACGTGTCTGAGATCCACAGGAATTGTTCTGTGCTCTTCCATAGAGCGGGGATGATGACACCATGCTGTGGTCCCATGTTCTGGATAAGGGACTACTTCATCATCATCACGTCCTGATGAAAGGGCACGGACAATGTGCACCAACTAGCAGGAATCGGTTTGGGATGTGGATAGAAAACTCCTCTGTGATTGGGTAGGTGAGTTGATCTGTTGATCTACTCTGAAGAGCTGCATCTGTGCAGCTGGCTGCCAGGCCCTAAAGAAGCCAACCTGTGGCAAACAAAGAGGTGGTTCCCAGAGCCAGCAGTGGGACGGAGAGGGGCTAACCACTCCCAAGGGCTTATCACTGCTCTGGCAGCTGGTAAAGTCTAGGTTGCTGCAGCGGCAAAGCCATGTGCTGGGAACCTCCTCTTGCAATGCCTGTGATGAGGTTTACTGCACGTGGTTGCACAGCATTAAATCCAAACAAAGTGTATGGGCTGTGGATATCCCAGGTGCAGCTGCAAAGATTCAGGGACCGGCCCCCAGTTCTGGGTATTTAGTAGTTTATTTAGTGATCTATAAAGTGTCAGTTTCCAGTTGCAAGGTTGCTGTGTACCATCCCACAAAGTTATAACCAGACAGGGCATAAAAACAGCCATCCCTTCAAAATATGGGGACCCTGCATATAGCCCCAAATGAACGAACCAGTGAATAAAAGAGGATCAGAAATGAAGAGAGAGAGAGAGACAATGAAAAGACTGATAATGTTGTCCCCAGCTGTTTGCTTACTCATTGGCAGAATGGTATTTCCCTAGCAATATCACTTGTACTTTTCATTAGTCATTTGTGACCTTTTACTTCCATAATCAAACAAGACAACCTAACACTTAAATCTGAGCATTTAGGTTTGACATTTACAATTGGTTCTCAAGTTAGAGAGACCAAATGAAAATTTCCTAGCAGACAGCATGCTATGGGGAAGGGTGAATCAAATAATTCATTTGCTGAATAACATGCATGTCAGCCCTATTCAGCCGTCTGGATCTGACTGACTAATATCAGCTGGTATTTGTACTACAGTGGTTGTCATTAAAAAGTCAATATTCATCTAGAGTTACTACTGCACAGAGGTATCTGAGATCCCAGAGACATTTCCTATTTTGTGTACAGGGAAACTGTATTTGGCATTTGATTAAAGTAAAGCAGAGCTGATATCGGGGAGATAGCATTGTGCCAGTGACTAGAGAAAAAGTTTTGTTAAACACAAAAGGCTTGATTTAGCAGCAGTGACGTTCTTTCTGATTCAGTATAGAGTGAGTTTGAACCCCAACACATTGATAGCTCGGGTAGCTATATTATTAATATGTAATTATTAACACATTTATCCTCACACTGTATCAGTTTCAGTTGCAAGCCTATGCAAATTACTTGCGTTCATCCTGGCAAGTAGGGAGGTGCTATTATCCCTATTTCACAGTTGAGAAACTGAGGCACAGGGAGACCGGGGCCAGATTTTAAAGGTATTTTGGTACCTGAAGATGCAGGTAGGTGCCTAGTGGGGTTTCATTTAGGCACCTAACAACTGCCATTGATTCCAAGGAGAGTTAGTCCCCTAGATGCTTTTGAAAATCCCACTGGATGCCTAGCTGCATCTTTGGATACCTAAACAGTTTTACAAGTCTGCCCTGTGTGACTTGTCCAAGGTCACACAGGATGGCTATGGCAGAGAAGCACTTGAACCCTGGTTTCCAGACGCCAGGTACCCAACCCTAACCACTAGGCTGTTGTTGAGCACAGGACTACTGGAAATGTCAGCCTTTACATAGAGCACGTCATAAAATTGCTCCTGTCTGCTCATGGACACCACTGATACCATTGCAGTTTTGGAAGGAATAGGTGTGCTAATGCTGGTTTCTTGGGAGCCGCTCAGCTGCATGGTGATGGACATAATAGAAGGTCATAGTCAGAATAAAATATTGCATAGAAATTCCAAGTCAGTAATCATATTCTGCTTCTACTGATTCCTTCAGCATTTCAGTTGAATACAGGAGTCTGCTTCACTTCCTGTCCTAAAATGTTGCATTGTGTTGCTGTGCATTGTTGAGTTTCAGCCAAACTCTCTCACCCCAGAAGTGGCCACATTTCAGTAGCAGAAAAAGAGGCTCCTGTGTGCTAAACTTAAAATTCCCACGCACAAACTTTATTAATTTAAAGCTGCAAAGAACAAGTCAAACCAAGTTACCCCTTGCCATTACACATACCATATTACCACATTGCACACAATAAAGTTTAAAATAAAGAAAAAAATCAATTGAAAGCTGAGATTACACTCAGTTCTAACAACATCTGTAACACCCAGTTCACACAATTAAGCTTTTAACAGCAAAATTCTCACTGACACCCCTCTGTGTAATCTTTACTCTGCCCCTGGAGTTCTGTCATTATTATTAATGTTAAATTTGGATAAATGAGTACATTTCTATATCTAAAACCAGGGGAATAGAAAATGTGACTTCTGGCAGCAGTTGTATCCATATTTGCTCTGTTTTACTACTAAGTGTGATGGTCAGTTACAGCACTAACTATTGCTGTTCTAATGTAAGGGACATAATTTTACGATCTTGCGTACGAGTTAGGATTAGCATTTGTTCATGCAGCAGTTTTGTGTCTAGCAGCATGTTCCTAAGTAGAGGTACATGGAATTATTTTGCTCAGACGGATAAAATTGCTGTCTATATATTCCTATAGTCTTGAATTGGCGTGGTTGCATTGCTTTTTAGGATTGTTTATGGTGGCACAAAAGGCCAGGCTTTATAAAATACTAGTATGAAGAAGACTAAAACATTAAAATGTGTATGTACAGCAATGAAACAGGGTTATGCCATGGCTTTACCGTTTGTAGTAGTGTGCCCACAAAGTTTGAACCTACAAAAGGGACCACGGCCACACATGTGGGTACATCTCTCCCAGCTGAGTGTCTTTAGGTGCAAACAGATAGTTAAAAGGGCAAGTTTTCATATTTTGCACTCACAGTCAAATTACTGGTATAAATTGCACCCCAAAAAGGGAGAGCTCCCGAGTGAAACTAGACTGATCATTATAGGAGCATCCGCAAACCCAAGCTCACTCTAGAATTGACCACCCCTCCCTGGAATTGTTTGCAACACTAAAGGAAAGTCGCATAAAACAAAATCCAACACAAACTGGGTGCCACTGAAAAACATCCTCACGGCGCAATATTTGGAGTATTTCCAATACTGAGAGTACAAAATGCCTCAGTTATTACAGTGAATTTAGCTACTACAGCCAATTAATTAATTTTTTGATTAGTACCCACTGGACTGTCACTTTCCTCCTCCTTCCTCTGTCTATGACAAATATTTGTTTCCTTTCTTTTGCCTTCCCTTTATTGTGCCTGGCTGCTGATGTATTAGAGTCCTAGCTTCCATCTCATGTGTGTGACATCTCCATGGCAACAGATTGTGATGTGAAATTGCATGGGTAACACAAGAAATGAGTCATGAATAATCCTTTTCTCCCCTCTATATTAAAGGCAAATCAAATTTTTGGTGAAATATGTTTTAATGTGTGACATTGTCAAGGAGATGGTGATGAGACAGTGTAGCACCATGCATATAATATAGCGACTTTCTGGCAAATCAGATGGTGAAAGTGCAGCTTTTACTGGGAATGGAAATTAAAACATTCTTCATATCGGAGGGAGTATGGTCTAGCGGTCAGAGTAGGGGACTGGGAATCAGGATTTCTGGGTTTTACTCCTGGCTCTTTCACTGACTGTCTGTGCCTCGGTTTCCTCCTCTGTCCATGGAGGACACAGTGTTGGCACGCCTCACAGCACTGGTGGCTGAAAAGATTAATTGTTTGTTAAGCACCATACAGTTCTGTTCCCATCGTCAGTACAGAACGTCTCCAGACTTTGGTGTGTTATCCCTCTCTCTATAACAAGTCGAACCTAAATCCTGGATCTGAGCAGCCCTGAACTTTAG
The DNA here is from genome assembly GCF_965152275.1 of Natator depressus. NCBI lineage: Eukaryota > Metazoa > Chordata > Testudines > Cheloniidae > Natator > Natator depressus. The sequence goes on from NC_134246.1 coordinate 28,427,825, forward strand.
GGGGAATGGCAGAGCTGTAGCTAACTCTTATGGTTCAGGCCCATTTCTAATTATGCGATTCCAGCAAGCTAGTCAGGTCCTTCTCCCGACCCCCATCCCTCCAGAAGCCTTTCCCAGTAGAGCAAACCCTCCTAGGGAGGTGTGGATCATGCGGCATTTGTTCCAAAAGGTTTGGATGAATAGCCTGAACTTCCTCAATATAATCAGTCTTTAGGAAAATAGAGTACCTCCTGTGGTACATGGGTGTCATCTGGAGTAGTCTGAATGTTCGCACTGCTACTCAAAAGCCTCATTGAGAGAGACGCTGCTCCAGTGGTTAGGACGTGAGCCTAGGATTTAGGAGTGCCAGGTTTGATTCCCTGCTGTATCGCAGACATCCTGTGTGACCGTGGGGCCTCAGTTCCCATCCGTAAATGGCAATAATAGCACTCCCCTCCCCCCGCCGCCGCACTCCGGAGGGCACTGCGAGGATAAACACATTAAGGATTGTGCAGAAGTTTGAGATCTGCTGTTTGAAAAGTGCTATGGAAGAGGCAGCTATTATTATTATGGGCTTGAGGCAGCTCCTTTGGGTGACCCATTTCCCATTTATAGTCAAGGAATGGGTGATGCCCTCACACTGTCCAAAGGTTCCCCGTGGGTTCCTTGACCCTTGATTTCCCCCCATGGAGCACAGACCTTGAGAAATAGCTTTTACCATCCATCCTGCGCTAATTGGGATGTCCTGGAAACCCAGAAGCATATTTATAGTAGCTGGGAGGGCAACAGGAGGGCAACAAATATGAAGAGATCTCTTCTGCATATGCACCCCACTGGTGAGTGTGTGTCACCCGTCCCCTTCAGGGCCGGTCCCTTTCGGGGCCCTATCCACAGTGGGTATGAGTCTGTTGCAGTGTTAGCTAGGCAGCCTTAGCTTTTCAGCTCAGCAGTAGCTGCTCATGCTTTTACCCTTGCAGGTCCCTGGTTTAATGGCCACGGTGGTGGCCATCACAAATACAAGCGCTGGACTTACTGTTTACCTTCTTCTCACCACCCCTGGACACAGGGGTATCAGACTGGTGCCAGTGGGAGCCTGCGGGAGACTCAGTGCAGTAGCAGTGGTGAAATCCAGGAGAGTATCTTCCCGGGAAACCAGTGGGGAGGCAATTGGAGGACACTGAGAATGCAATGATGAATATGTGGAATTTCCTCAGTTGCTCCCATGGCCAAGCTAGCAAGAGCGCCTTCCCACCCTGCATTGTTCCTCTCCTTTCTGAGAAGGAAGTGGTCCTAATCTCTGGGAGGTTTAAAGTGCTGAAAGTCTTAAAGAGAGAGACATTAGAGTCTGGCATACTGTCTCTGAAAATATAGCACAAACATTCATCCTTTCTGTGTCTTTCAGGTTCCTTAGCTTCACGTGATCATATATGGGTTCCACAGAGATTAAGACCCTGATGCAGCAAAGCTCTTAAACACATGCTTCTGTGTAAGGATGTGAATAATCCCATTGAAATCAATGGGACTACTCAAATGCTTAGATTTATGCATGTGTTCAAGTGGCCTTGCTTCATCAGAGCCTATAACACGTTGGAAAATTACATCCTGCCATATAATGAAATATCAGATTTTTATTTGGCGTTAAGTTTTCATAAATTCATAGATTCCAAGGCCAGAAAGTACCACTGTGATCATCTAGTCTGACCTCCTGTAGAACACAGGCCAGAGAACTTCCCCAACATAATTCCTAGATCTTTTAGGAAAATAGCCAATCTTGATTTAAAAATTGTCAGTGCTGGAGAACCCATCACGACCTTTGGTAAATTGTTCCAGTGGTTAATTATCGAGATTCTAACGTATAGAGTAGCACCATTGGAAAGGAAGGAGTGGGCAAGACCAATTCCAATGGCATCCTTCTACTCAGCAAATGCCAGAGCACGACCTTGTAATCACAAACACAATCTTTAGACAAAGAAACAAGTACAAAACAACTTGGCAACACCCCCGTTCAAAACAAAGGCACCTCCTAGGCTGTGTCATTGTAAGAACGCAGGATCTAAGAGATGTTCAAATCCCCTGTGTCATGAAAGGAGCCAACGATTGCTAGACTGACCACCGCCTGGAGAGGTTAGTCATGTCCATCAGGATTGCAACGAAACATAGAAAGCAATCCAAATCACACAGATGGCAATACAACATCCAAAGACTTCAATCCTCAGTGCACCAAGAGAACTTCCAAGCACTGATCAGTGAAAAATTGGCCATATGCATACCTGGAAATGACCATACAAGTGTCGAAGAAGACTGGGAAGTCCTAAAACAGACCATCCATGAGGCTTATGCGGAAATCATCGGCCTTGGAAATCATCGGCCTTGCTACCCACTGCCATCTGGACTGGTTTGACAACAACAACATTGAGATCACAGCCCTTTTGGACGAGAAGAGAAAAGCTTTCTGTGACTGGCAAAACCATCCATCATCCAGTCAGATGCAGAGCTCTTTCCATCAGCTCAAAGCTGAGGTTCAAAGGAGGATCCGAGAAATCAAAAACAAATGGTGGGAGGACAAAGCAAAAGAAATCCAAGCATTCGCTGACAGACATGATATGCAGAGGTTTTTTTTGTGAGACAAAGACCCTGTACAGACCAAGCTCATGTGGCCTTACTCCACTGAGATCCGAAGATGGTAGTACCCTTCTTTAAGATAACGAATCTATCGAAGAGTGCTGGAAGGAACACTACCAAAATCTTCTAAATCGAGAATCGACTGTGACTGACGACACCATCGACTCTATCCCTCAGCATCCAATCTGGGAAACTCTTGCCAACCCACCAACACCTGAGGAAGTCCGCAAAGCAATTACACAAATGAAGAACAATAAAGCACCAGGTCCCGATGGCATACCAGCCGAAGTACAGAAAGTGGAGGGAGAAACACTGACTAACAAGCTTCATTTGATGCTCCTCAAAATCTGGCACACCAAAGAAATCCCCGCTGACTTACATAATGCTAACATCATCACCATTTTCAAAAAGGGAGACCGGCTGACTGTGGCAACTATCGAGGCATTACCCTCCTCTCCATCGCTGGGAAGATTCTTGCTAGAATCTCACTGAATTGCCTGCTCCTTCTTGCAGAGGAAGTACTCCCAGAGTCCCAGTGCGGCTTCAGACCATATGCGACACCACCAACACAATTTTTGCAGCCAGGCAGATCCAGGAAAAATGTAAAGAACAACACCAGGACCTGTATGTGGCCTTTATCGATCTGACCAAAGCCATTGACTCTGTCAACCGTGAGGCTCTGTGGAAAATCATGTCAAAGTTTGGCTGCCCAAGCAAATTTATCACCAATGTAAGACTCTTCCATGACCAGATGACTGTGTCCATCCTGTGCAGTGGCTCTACCTCTGAGCCCTCTGTCATCTGAACTGGCATAAAACAAGGTTGTGTACTGTCACCCACTCTTGTCTGCATTTTCTTAGCATGAAATGAATGCTAAAGCTTAATGCTTAAAATGAAAATGTTAACCCAAGACCTTCTACCACAGGGCATTGACATCCAATATCGGACTGATGGCAACATCTTCAACCTTTCTTGTCTCTCTGCCAGGACTAAAGTAATATCAGCAACAATAGCCAAACTCCAGTACGCAGATGATTGTGCTGTAGTTGCACACTCAAAGGAGGATCTACAAACAGCCCTTAATTGCGTCTCTGAAATGTACAAAAGCCTACGCCTAACTCTGAACATCAGCAAAACAAAAGTTCTCCACCAGCCAGCTCCCAGTCAATCATCAGACCCAGCAAAGAAGATCTACATTGATAGAGAAGAACTGGAAAATGTAGAATACTTTGCCTACCTTGGCAGCCATCCCTCACAGAGGACAGACAAAGACGTTGAGATTCAGCACAGAATCCACTGTGCCAGCCTTGCAGACTGTCTCGCCGGGTGTTCAATAATCATGACATCAGAACACACACTTGACTTTTAATTTATAAAGCGGTGGTAATCCCAACCCTCCTCTATGGCTGTAAGACTTGGGTGACCTATAGAAAACATCTGAAAAACCTGGAACGCTAGCACCAGAACTTTCTTCAGAAGATCCTCAACATAAAGTGGGAGAATTGCCACACTAATGTCAGTGTCCTCACAAAGGCCAACATCTTCAGTGTTGAGGCCCTGATTATCCAGCACCAGCTGAGGTGGAGCGGACACTGTGTATGCATGCCTGTTGTATGCTTACCAAAACAATTGCTGTGTGTCCAACTCTGCACAGGAGAAAGGAAATGGGGAGGCAAAAAAAACCCAACACTTTAAAGACAACCTCAAGAAAAATATCAAGAAATGGGGCATGGACACCACAGGCTGGGAGACAGCAGCCCAGAACAGGGATAACTGGTGAAGATTTGTCAGAGAAGGAGCGTCCACTTTTGAGGAAAATTGCCTTGCCCTGGTCACAGAAAAATGCCAGAAAAGAAAGGACAGATGACTGTCATGTAGTAATCATGGCCCAGCCCTGACTTCCAACACCACCAGCAATGGCTGCCAACGAGCCTGTAGCTCAAGGATTGGACTCCTCAGTCACCAAAGGACCCATACAAAATGAAACCTGTGAAAGAGATCATCCTCGACCTTGAGGGATTGCTGACAACTCTCGCTGTTAAAAGTGTACACCTTATTTCTGGTCTGAATTTGTCTAGCTTCAGCATCTAGCCACTGCACTGCGTTAGACCTTTCTCTGCTAGACTGAAGGGCCCATTATTAAATATTTGTTCCCCATGTAGGTGCTTACAGACTGTGATCAAGTCACCCATTAACCTTCTCTTTGTTAAACTGAATAGAAGTTTAAATTGCCCAACCATGGACTTCTGCTGGAGAGAATGCAGTAGAACTGGAGATTTTGGCCCAGCTCCCAGAGGTATTTCAAATTTAGGTGTCTAAATACCTTTGAGGATCTGGGCCTTTGACCATATGTTCTGCTTTTGTTCCACAGTGAAAAGGTACAATTCCAATTCAATCTAACACCAGGATTGGGTTTTCTGAAGTAATGAAAACACCTTTTCCCACCTTTTACAACATGTATTATTTGATACCAGAGTGATTATAGATACTGAGTGGAAATCTTCCAACAACATCACTATTAATAAATGGTTTAATAAATCATTGTATCTCCTCTCCACTGACTATCTTAAAAGGATACCAGTTTTCATTACATACACAGCTTTTATGTAGCCATTAAATCACTCAATTTTGCACCTCGCCAATATAATTGCACACAGTTCTCTTTTTTCATTTTTTTTTCACTGTTAGTAATTTTTTCTTTAATGTGGGTATTGTATATTTATATCTTCGGTGTTCTTTGGAATATTTTGGGACCTTTCTCTATTATTCCACTTTGACTGATTTCATACCTGCACCTATTTCCAATTAAAAAGCAAGCAAACCAATGGAAGAAATACCTATCTAAAGAATATGGCAAGTAACAAGCCAGACTGTCTGACCCAGACTGGACTCTATGGAAATGAACCAGAGGATAAAGAGTATCCCATCTTACTTGACAGAAAATAAAGAAGCAACTGATGTGGACATCATTAAAAATAGCTCTAAGAAAGACAGTTCATTAAAAACCCAGCAATCAATAAATTCAGACAAAAGCTAGGTGATGTGGTATCTGTGGTGTATTGAGAATTGTGTTAAAATTATAGGCTATCGCTTTAACTTGTAAGGGGTTTGCTGTTCCTCCTTGTAGACTAGGGGGCTCTGTAGGGAAGCATGTGATCTGGGTCTCTGGCAATCAGTCTGCAAACAGCCAGCCTAGAACGAGGTGGGGTGAGTTGTGCCTCTTCGCCTTAGGGAGCAGCCTGTTTTGTCTCTACCCGCTCTGGGGTTCTCAAGTGTGTTATCATTCTGAATTCTAAGAGATAAAGTAGTGTTACATTGCAACCTTCCAGCAAGAGTATTATAGATTTTTATCTAACTTCTTGGCATGTATGCCCTGAATTTAACTGTATCACTCTTCCAGAAACATAGGTCTTACACATTGGAAAGTCTAAAGAAACTATAGCAGTAAAACTGCATTGTAAAAGTGTGCAAAGCATGTCATGTGCATGGGTATCCCCTTTCCTCAGTCGAGGGACGTGGAAATAATGGCCTGCAACTGTGCTACAGTCAGCCTGGTGGCGGGGTCAGCCCACTGGAGTAGGCACTAGCAGAACAGACAGCGCACTTTTATCAACTTTTGCTCAGCAGTTGCTGGTATAACAGTGGAATGGGAAACTCACTGCTGGTAGGACGTATCACGTTTCTTCTCACACTGCACAAGCACGATATTGACAGTGGGCTAACAGACTCTAGGTTCGTCTTAACAAAATTAACCCCACAAATAAGAGACAGCGGACTAGACCAACGTCCTGGTGAATGACACTTAATGTTATATGCTCAAGTCACAAGAAAAGGAATTCAGCTTCCAATGGAGAAATCAGAGTCTGAGGTCTCCGGGTGAGTGGAAGGAAACCTAATCCTTTGCAGATATAATGTTGCCATGAACCAGAGAGCTATGTCCTTGCTTTCGGTATGTCCGTTCCCAGGGTGCTTTTCTTTGCAGGGAACTCACGTGATCCAAGGAGGTGCTGGGCAAGCTTGGAAAAAAGCCACAGTGGCCCAAATAAAACCCTGGGCCACTGGCCATCACTTCAATGGGGCTATGGACTGCTATAATTTCTCTGTAGTAATGCACCTTCCTCCTAAGCACCTGAGGACACTCTTCCCATGGAGGCAGCCTTCCAGACAGGACTGGCTCCATGTGTCCCTTGCAGCCTCTGTCATTAACCTCACTTACTGACAGGCCCAATCATATCTCAGGTGCGTTCAAAAGCTCAAATGCTAGCAATGTACAGCTGCAAGGCCACTTTATCAGTCGCCATGTTGAGCTAGCCAGCCTGCAGACTCTGACAGAAGCAGCATCTCTGGTGTATAAAGCGTCAGGCTGGCAACAAAAGCCTCAATCATGCCTCTTGAACTGCACGGAAAATCCTCACATGGGTTTCTGGTTCCGAATTGGCAGCTCCCAGGTTCCCTCAGAGGGGCACAATGCACAGACTCCCCAGCTCCTTGCCCAGGGGCACAGGGCGATCCATTGCTTGACTCTCTGTAGCTCCTGCTTGGAGTAAGGGGACCAAGCAGCTGAGAGGTCCAGCCAGGCCCCATCATTGGGGTGCAGAGAGAAGCTACGTAGCAGCAGTGTCTCCCTCACCAACACTACTGGGGCAAAAATCCACCCAGTGTTCAGCATTGCAAAGTTCTCCAACTCCCTGCTAATTCCCCATGCCCCTCCTGCCCTATTTACTGTCTCCCTCACCTTGGCGGAGATCCAGGCCACCTAGAGGCACCCTGGGGATTAATGCTCCTCCACAGAACAGGCACATGCCAGTTCAAACAGAACATACATTCTTTCCCCAGGGCTCTCCTTGATGTTAACCCAAGTCTCCTGTGGGTACAGAATACAGCTGGCCATCCTGGGCACTGTGCAGGTTGTTGTGAGCACATAGCCACTGTACTGCAGTTTGTTTCTGGGTGCTGGTGTGAAGCTTTAAGCCCCAAAATGATTTGTAACCAGAGAAACACCTCTCGCTCTACACCTGCCATGGCAATGACAAACAGTTGGGATGTCTGTCGCTGTAGTTAAACCCTCTGGCTGAGATTTCTAGGGGATTTGGCTGTCCGGATCCCATTCATTTTAGTGGGAAGTGAGTGTCTAAAACTCTTAGCTGGCTTGAAAAATCTCAGCCTGTGTGGGCTGCCTCAGTTGTCTGAAGCCCACATTAGGAGTACGCTCATCATAGGCGTCCTCTAGATGCTAAGTCAAGCAAGCTGCTTATCACGATGTAAGTGGTTCTCATTTGATTCAGGCTCTGTCTGATTTTTATTATGTGTTTGTTGTTATTTCTGGCACTGGGGTAGTGTTTTCTTGTTAAAACCATCCATGGTGCAGTGGATGACATGTTAGACAGGGAGCTGAGAAACCTGGCCTCTATGCCCAGTTCTGCCACTCACTAACTGGGTGACCTTGGGCAAGTCCCTTCCTCGCTCTGTGCCTCAGTTCCCCCATCTATAAAATGGGGATAATGCGACTGAACTTCCTTTGCAATGTTCTTTTGAGCTATGAATTTTGGTGCTGCATAAGTGAAAAATATTATTATAGTTATTTTAATTTATTATTTTGGTTTAGCTTTCTGTAATGCGTCGTGTATGTGTGTGTGTGTTTCACATGTGTAAATTAGCACCTTGCTGCTACAGAAGAAGGCTCTGTAGAAATGCTAACATAAACAAATAAAATGAAATAAATATATCCATTTAATTTCTCTCTGTGTGGTTTAAAAGAGATTTGGTTTAACGAGGCTCTGGAATGGAGGGCGGCTGAATTGACAACTGGAAGAGAGTGGTTCACTGCACAGCAAGAGTATGCAAACCACATACAATTGGGATTTGTTCTATAATACTCACTGAAAAGTTCTGAAACCCAGAGATGAAATTTGATGTATAATATGGAGAGCTACAGATGAGACCCTTTCACAGTTTCTGTGTTTGTGTTAGGCTGTATATTACCAGTGCTGCACGGCTGACTTCTTCTAAAAACTCCTTCTAAAAGCAGCAGAATATTGCTGTAGCGATGATGTGTCCATGTACAATATAATCAATGCCTTGTTTCCAGTGACGATAATACGAATAAATACCAAATTTAAAAGAAAACCAACCCCACAGATCACGAAAAATAGCAGAATTAAAAACATCCAGAAAGCTCCTGCTCCAGCAAAGGGCACGTAACCATGGCGACAGGTGGCCTCACTGTCACAATAATAAAAAAATATATTATTCGAGGGGAGCTCTTAAAAGGGAAATATACATTTAGCCGAGGTGTGTGAGGAAATATACGCAGCGGGCTGGAGAATGCTACGGAGGGGGCAGGAAAGCAAGCCCAGCCATCCTTCAGGCTGGAACAGGTGATGAGGGGGCATTTGTTGCTTCAGAGGCTGCAGGGGATGTTTAAAATGGAATCAAGCACGGCCACGTCAGTGGAGATGAGTATGGGCCAGCGGCTGCTGGGCTGGAACACAGAGGCCAGTCTCATTTAACCCCTTGTTGTCCCGTACTTGGCCCAGACTGTGCTTGGCCCACAAAAAGTGTGCACGAACGGGGAGAGGGCCCAAAGGAGTCTTCTTTTTGCAGCCGGGCAAATCGCTGCCAGGATTGCTCCAGGCAGGCACTGCTGGCAGCAGCAACAATCACCCAGCATGGGTGGGGTGGTGAGACCTGACCTCACGCCAGGCAGCTGAGCTGATTTGGGGGATAACACATGCTATAGAAGAGGGCAGAGCTGCCAATGCTGAGTCCTCCTAGGGCTCTGATGGGTGCATATGCCCCCTGCTGTCCCATGTAATTTATCACAGGGCTTGGTGTAAAGCCGGACTCTGTTCCTATGCAGCTCCTGCCACTAATACCAGGTAGAAACAGACCATGATGGGGATATGTAAGCTGGGGGCTGCGCACTTATTGCCATGGCTGCCAAGGAGATAGAAAAGCCTTTTTCTTTAGGAAAAATGTCCTTGCAACCAAGCTGAATTTTTTAGTGGGAAATCCTGGGAGCAGTGACTCTGAAAAAGGTTTGGGGGTTGTGGTGGAACAAAGGCTCCCCATGCGATGCTGAGGTCACAGGGCTGTCAGGGGGATAGAGAACAGCTCTGCCTTGCACGATTAATAACTATTAATCTCTCCTGGCCCTCAAAAAAATTAGAAAAGTGCTCCACCTCTGTTTATCCCACAACAGCATTCACCTAGGAAGTAAAAACAATAAGAAAAGGGTTCGTATCACATGAGACACATTGTCTAAAGACCAACAGATCGGCCAAGGTTGGGAGTTCATCTCCGCAAGAATAGAAATTACAATGACTAAATGAGATTATTGTTAATCACCTAGGCAAGAATCGCTTATAAGCTGCATATGCATAAATCCCCTTTCTCCATCCCAACATAGCTAAAAAGAACTCAAAAAAATTACCAGGTAAGGATAATGCTCTGCTTTCCTATGCAAAGTGGCCCATTGCATATTGTGAGTGGATCAAGAGACAGGGTGGGGAACCTGCAAGTTTATCAAACTAGAAATAACTTGGTGTGAGACTGAAAATCGATTAGCGTGAACTGCCTGTTACCCCAAGAAATCCAAACCACATGTATTCACCCCAAATTATAAACTATACATTAGCTTGTCTTGAAAAATCAAATATATCATTGATAATCTGTTTTGCCCCATCAATATGTCTTCCACCAAAAATTAGAAGTTGCACAGTTGTTTGCCTTGTGACTCCAATCTACATCTCTCTATATATGGATAGTGTCTCTTGTTCTGTTGCAAACCCCAAATAACATGAAATGCCTATGTATAATCAAAGAATGTCTGAAGTTTGTCCGTGAAATTTAGAAGATGATAAGAGATTTTGTTGGTTTTCGTTGTAAATAATTGTGGCATTCTGAAAGTACTAAGGACTGTATGGTACATGGAAGAAGGATCTTGAAAGATATAAACAAGGATGTAACTTTGGATTATAAAAATAAATTGCTTAAAAGGGGGAACTTACAGTTAATAATGTGGGCTAATATTGAAATTCAGTCCTTGAAATGAATCAAACATAAAAAGCCTCTGATAAAGGAAAAGGATTGAAATTATTTTTATACACCGTAGCAACAGATTTCATCACAAAGGTTGCATTTCCCCATCTTTTCTTCAACATAAGAGGCTGGTTAAGTCTCCACTCTCTAGTTAGACAGAAAGTAACCGTATTTTAGATCTTAACCAAATGCATACATTAATGTATAGGTCCAAGCAAACTGGCCTAAGAGAGATTTAAAATAATAATTTTAAGCAATTGCTTTTGACATTCTAAACTTGTCCCTTTTGGACTAATCCATTCCAATAGCAGGGACCATCCTCTTAAAAGTGCCTTAAAGACAAGTGCATGCTTGGAAGTATGATCAATGTGTTAGGTACTAAAAATTAGCTAAACTATGTCATAATAAATAATCTTCGTGATTTGCAATGTTCTTGGTATAGCGTGGCGTAGTCTGTGACAACTGCTTGCAAGTCTGTATTGTGTGTTCAGTACATGCCTAGAACTGTGGTTGTGTCTTACACTAGATTAAAGAACAGATGATTGTACACTGATGTGCTTTTCGGTGAATCAATACATTGTTTATTAGGTAAGGCTCACCAAGTGTCCTGATTTGAGAAATACTGCTCAAGTTAAGTTGACCTGAAAAGCATCTAGCAATAAAATTAGTAAACGAACACTCCCTGGATTCAATGAAAAGGGATTATTTTATTAGATTCCATTCTAATATTGGCTAACACTTATCCAATTGGCAAATCTAGCTTGTTCTATTTCAGTTTTAAAATCTAACTGGGATGTGACCCCCTTTCATCCTTACAGGGCTTATATGATCCTTGGATGCATAAACAGGGGAATCTTGAGTAGGAGTGGTGAGATTATTTTACCTCCATATTTAGCACTGGTGCAACCCTTGCTTGAAAGCTGTGTCAGGTTCTGGTGTCCGCAATTCAGGAATATTAATAAATTGGCAAGGGTTCAGAGAAGAGCCATGAGACCAATTAAAGGATTAGAAAAGATTCCTTATAGTGATAGCCTCAAGATGCTCTTATCTATTTACCGTAACAAAAAGAAGGTTTGCGGGGGTGACTTGATCACAGTCTGTGAGTACCTACTTGGGGAACAAATATTTGATTAATGGGCTCTTAAGTCTAGCAGAAAAAGGTATAAAACGCTCCACTGGCTGGAAGTTGAAGCTAGACTGGAAATACAGACTGGAAATAAGTCAAGACATTTTTAATAGTGTGGGTAATTAACCACGGGAGCTATGTACCAAGGGTCGTGGTGGATTCTCCATCATTGACAATTTTTAAATCAAGATTCAATAGTTTTTCTAAAAGTTCTGCTCTGGGAATGATTTTGGGGCAGTTCTCTGACCTGGGTAGAAGATCAGACTAGATGAACACAATGGTCCCTTCTGGGCTTGGAGTCTATGGCTCTATGAAATCTGTGAATACAATAAGAATGTACACTGTGCATTTATTGCCAATGTCTCTCTCTGCCCTCCTTGTGGCCAGCCATTCAACTCCAGTAAAGCCAGGAGCTGGCTGGAGAGTGATAAGTGCAGCATATAATCTAAGAAGTTTAGCAATAGTTTCCTATAAGTAAATGTACAGCTGACTCTGTGGCTCTGTTATTTTCAGGAGGTCGGTCTCTCTCTCTCTCTGGGGATTGTGGGACTTTCTGAGAGTGAGGCTGTGTTTGGTGTGTACAGTAGCTGACCCTCAGCTTGTGGTTGGTTTGCTTTGTTACTGTTCTATTCTGTGTAGATTCTCATACCACACTCATCACCATCATATCTGAGCCCTTCCCAGTCGTGCACTGAACGACGTGACTAACATCTGTCACGTGTTGTTTGTTCTCTCATCCTCTACCCACGGGAAGAAGCATGTGTAGTGGAGTGTCTACTTTTGGTGGGTTTTTAAAAATATATCCATGCTGGGACATATTTGCGTTAGAAAATGTAGGTCAACGAAATGTACTTTGCACTTGGTGTGGAAGCAGGTGAGGTTTGTGATGGTCCTTAGTCCTGGGTGGTGGTGTTTCCCCTTTCCACCTTTTCCCAGCAAGAAGTGGTGGTCACCATGGGGTGCAATTCAAAAGGGTTCAGACTGGGGGGTCAGTGTGTGCCTGCTGTCCCCTGCTCAGTGGAGAACATGTAGCTGAGTATAGGTCAGGGTACTGGCTGTGTTAATATATAATCTGCCTCTTGCAGGAGAAAATCTCGAGTGATTTTCCTGGCCCAGAAAAGAATAATAATTATAGCTAATGAGAATGAGAGAGACAGAGACTGCAAACAGAGGATGTATCTCTGAGGAAAATCTAAATTCCAGGGGCCCAGTTAGATATGATGATTTCATAGTCAATCAGGGCTCAAGATTTCAGAAAAGGGTCCAAATCTCCTGCCTGAGCCTCACTGATTTTAATTTTGTATGTGTGAAGGCAGGATTCAGCCCAACATGCTTAAAATTTTGGGTAAACTGCAGTTTTCTTGCCAATCTGTCTTTTGCTAGAAGATCGGTTGTGCTAAAACAGGGGTTCTCAAACTGGGGGTTGGGGCCCCTCAGGGGGCCATGAGGATCTTACATGGGGGGTCATGAGCTGTCAGCCTCCAGTCCAAATCATGCTTTGCTTCCAGCATTTATAATGGTGTTAAATATATAAAAAAGTGTTTTTAATTTATAAGGCGGGGGTTGCACTCTATGTGAAAGGAGTCACCAGTACAAAAGTTTAAGAACCACTGTGCTAAAAGCAGTGAAGTGGAGAAAGAGAGAGAGAGAGAGAGACAAAGATATGGAGTGAGATGTGATGTGATGTGAAAAATAACTTAATTTACCATAAATTACATATAAAAAACACATCAACAAAGTATTGTCAACAAATATTAGATATTATTTCTTATAATGTTCCTACAGAAAGGAGTAAATAAAGAGAAACCCACCCCAAGCAAGCATTACATCTGGATCAGAAAGGCATCTCCATCACCAAGTTCACCCAGGAACTAAATACTGGCTCAATCCCCAAAAGTTTCTAACACTGTAAACAGATAGTCATAGTCACCCCTACCAAAGACTTTCTCCTGGTTCCCTTGAAATGAACCCCATACCCAGATTTAAAAGTTTGCTGGCTGTAAAACTAACACAAATTCAAAACCAGTTATCAAAAATAGACTGGCTAGCATGAGGAGGCCTCTGTAGCCTTGTGATCCAGGCACTCACCTGCAAAGAAGAAGAGATGGAGTCAAATTTTCTCCCTACCTGATTCCGAGGAGGGATGTGACTTCATGTCTCCTACTTCCCTCTCTTTGACCCAATGACTAGTTAGGTATTTACACAAAGTGGAACAGCTTCAAGAGGAGTGATTGAGAGCATCCCCCTTTCCCACCAATGGCTGGGTGGTTAGGACACTCACCTGGGAAAGCGGAGGGGAATCTGAGCTCAAGTTCCTGCTCTAGAGCGTGATTTCAAATGTTGGTCTTCCCACCTCTCAGGCCATTGTCGTGACCAGTGAGCTAGGCCAGGCACACGTGGTTTTCTGGAGCTGGCTGAAACTTATCTACTCAAATTCACAAATGCTGTGGGGCCGACTGAAGTGACACTTTTCAGCAAATAAACCATTCCACTGAAATACGGTACCCGGCTCTCTCTCAGAGGGGTCATCGTCTTCCTCTACACGCCGCTCAGACTTCACCAGCTCAGCAGAACACCGGACTCCTGCTGCAGCATCCCTATTCCTCCTGAGGGCGACCGTCGGGCGAGTATCCAGCACATCGATCCCCCCATACCTCTCAGGAGCCAGGGGCAGGGCAGCCTTGGGCTGAGACTCGGTGTCACTACACCCGGGGGAAACGGGGCACCACTGGGCACCCCAGGCATGGAGCCACCACCTAGCACGGCACAATCCTGTTCTCCAGAGCCCTGCATGTCTCCAGCCTCAGCCCTATCTGGCAGCTCAGGGGCCTCCAGTGTCCTGGACCTTTTAAGAACAGCCCCAGGTAGATCCAGCTCACCCCAACTCCAGCATCTGTCTCCACCTGCTCCACAAGGAGGACCAGGACTTGCTTATGTCCAAGCACAGGTGATGGGGTCACAACAGAGGGGTGCTCTGAGGGGGGGGAGGGAAGGGGGACTGACCCCTGAACAACAGAAGCCCAGCTAGGGCGAGGGTGGGGAGATGCAGATCCCAGCAGTGCAGACATGGATACTATTTGCTGCTGGCCCCATGATGTCCCAGCCCCCTTTCCTCTATATCCTCTGGCCCTGTATTCTTACCAGGGTCCTCTGATTCAGCAGTGCATGGGCAAAATCCTTTAAGGTGACCCAGCTCACCACACAAGAACCATTCCATACCCTCCATGGTGGCAAACACTGCATAATCCATCCCATCCATATGGTGCTTCAGAACCAGATTCAAGGGCTGCTCAGGGTGATTTAAAAACCACGTAAACCTGGCATCAGACCAGCAGGATGAGCCTCATGCTGGGGCTCTTATAGCCCAGGAGGGCCATCCTACTGGCAGAACCCACCTCCCCCCAGGGGGAGAGGCCAGAGTCCAGGATCACACTGCAAATGAAGGGGGGGGGACTGGGAAAAACAACTTTAGGGGCAGGAGAAAACTGGAGCAAAATTTTGACCCAGAACCCTCCTGAACCAGTGATATAGACGGGTACTGTTTGGTTATGTTGCCAACCTCTAACAATACATAGGTAAACACACAAAATACACAACCATTATCTACTAATATGTCTCTAAAGGTTGAGTTTGGGTCAATTAGCCTGCTAGTTGGGTAACCCTTTCTGGCCCTGTATCACAGCACCTAATTCCCATTAATTTCAATAGAAGTTAGGCACCTAAATACCTTTGAGGATCTGGGCCAAAGTAGGAGACAGCCTCTCTCTGTCTCCCACACTGTCTCTTCGCTCTCCCTCCCTGCGTTCCCCCCATCTCTCTTTTGAATGTGCAGTTTTTAACCGTTACACTCTGAAAGCTAGAATTCAACATTCCCAAAAATGGCACCGGACCCCTCGCACACTGTGTTCACAGAGTTCTTCAGATGTGCTGAGGCCAATCCAGAAACCCCATGAGCACTCCCATCCCATGAAAGGCAGGAGCTAGTTTACTGGAATGTGGGCGCCTCGGGCTCCTTTGTGAGCCCTACAACAATCCTGGCATGTAAAGCTTAATCCTGTGGTGTTATATGGTGAAATTAGAGGGATCACGCAACAGGGGAGCTGGGACGTAGATGCTCCAGTTATTCCCTGCAGTGTCCCCATTATTTCCCCGGCCTTCTCATTAATGCCACCCGCACAGAACTGCCTTTGAAAATTCTCCACCCTGTCCCTGAGGAGCAGCAGATGTCGGGAGGAGCGAATTTACTCCCCACACAGCAATAGCGAGTGCTGCTTCATGAGCACGCTCAGAGCACAGACCCAGAGGGACAGGCCGCTGGAAACTGAACACAGCAACTCAGACTGCTGCCACCAAGCGCCCAATCCGAAACTCTCCGCTGAGGAGCTTCTGAAAATCACTCGCACTGAAAGACACAAGAAAACAACAGTAGCTTTAACTTTAAGCTACAGAACAGCGTGTGGGTAGGAAGTGGGGTGGGGATGGCCTGGTGCTTTAAGACCGGATTTGAAAGCTAGCTTTCCTGCAAACCAGAGCCGTCCTGGCGGTGGCAATCTTGTAATCTCTCTAGGCACTTCTAGCATGTGGCATGCTCCCCATGTAGGTATACTGGGCACATGAAGGTTGCGTGGGGAAGGGCTGTCTAAGTGAGGATCCATCCCTTCCACTGAAGATACTAGGGCACCTGGTGTGCACTATGCTGCTGGCCTGGTGCAGCAAGGATAGAGCAGCCACTCCCTTGTATTACAGGGGTGCTGAGGGGCCCAGCGTGCTGGGCAGACAGAGGTAGACACCATCCCTATCCTGAAACAATTACAATCTAAGGAGTCCCTACCTTGTTACTCTGCCCTGCACACCTGTTTAAGGTTTCAGCAGGATGTTAACTTCCTTCCTTTTTAATGGCAAAGAAGCCAGGCCTGTCCCACTTCGTTTTCACACAAGTATTTTTCTAACCTCCATTGACCCAACCAACCACATTAGTGTAATGGATTGACAGGGATAAAATGACATAATAGCATGTGTGTGTGGCGGGGGAGGGGGGGGAGGGGAAATATACAATGAGGGATCCTTGTGCACACTGGAACATGTATAAAGCACTCAGGCCCAGTTCCTCAAGGGTCTTCAGGCACCTTAACTCACACTGAAATCAATTTAAATCAATAGGAGTTAGGTACCTAAATACCTGTGAGGGTCTGGGTCTCAGGCCCCATAGTGGACAGACACACATCCACACGTATCCACACACATCTACCCATCCCCACATCCCCTTCCCCACACACAAAGATAGAGCTGAAGAGAAACAGAAGGGATGGTTCCTAATATTGAAGGTGATCTGAAAAAAAAATTGCGGCTCTCTGAGGAAAACCCTCCAAAGCTCCTTGAAGGCGCCTTACTGGGGTTTGATGCAGTAAGAGACCATATAACAATTTAAAGCACACTCAAGAAAGCTGGGTTGGTTTTGTAAAACCAGCAGGGCCTCAGGAAGTAACCAGAGCTCTCCTGCAACAGTGCAAAATGTTCCAGCATGTCAATCCTGCACCTGTTTGCAGTCAGTGCCTGAGCAGGACGAATGCCTCCTGAAGGTTGGAGATGCCATTAGGACACCACATTGCACTGTGCCGGTAGGTACCTCAGTTGTGAGAGATAGTAAGGACAGCTTGCCAGTTTATTTTGGACATGGTGTAGGAGCAAGAGTAGGCTGGGGACCCTCTGGGTTAGTGGGTAGGTAGAGTAAGTGCTAGCAGAGTCCACAAAATGACAAGAATAGAAAGACCCAAAAGACCCCTCTACAGTAAAGGCTACTCACTGATAAAGAAGGCTCTGAGGCTGCTGCAGGCCTGTGACACTGTAGCTGGGCACTGGTGTGTGCCTGGGGCCTGCTCGCTTATTATTTTACCCCTGGGCACTTGTAACCATCAGGGGCCTTCAGTTTGAACTCCTGATTTTCCATTGTTAAAAAGCTTCTCTGCACTCACTGGGTACATCACTGTGTTAGTGATGGACTCACAGCTCTGTGTCTGTCCCTGGGGAATGTGCTAAGGGCAGGGGACTTATGTACAGAACTACTGTATTTTCCAAAGCTCACTGCGGTGACTGCAGATGCAGACCCCAATGCACTGAAGGGTTCCCCCACCACCATTGCTCATCTAGGCCATGATTCATTGAGAACTTCATCACCTAACCTGAGAAGAAAGGCTGGTCTAGTGGGTAGAGCACAGCTGGGGCTTTAGGAGACCCAAGTTCAATTCCTGACTGAGCCACAGACTTTACAAAAGTCCCATTAACTTGGGTGCTTTCAAAAATATTATCCTTAATCTGCTCTGTGCCTCCATTCCCATCTGTAAAATGGGGATAATCCTTCCTGACCTCACAGTGGTGCTGTGAGTATCAATCCATTAACCACTGTGAGCTGGCAGATGCGATGACCCCGAGGGGCCATACGCGTACTTAGGGTGGTGACTGAAGCTAGCAAGTTGCTCTCCCTTCCCAAGAGTTTGGTCCGACCGCTAGGAGGTTCAAGTGAAGCTCCTGCTCCATTTCATGTGGACCATGGGATGCCATGGTGAGCTGTCCAGCTTCGGGGGAAGGGGGCTTGCTTGGGAAATTCCTGGAGCAAGTCAGATACAAAATACCTGGCATGTCTGATCTCAGCTAGAATCAAGGAGGAAAGAGGCAGCAGCAAAAATGAAATTAAATTGGGAATAAGGTTGATCCCAAACAGTTCAGTGAACAACTGGGAACGTATCTGACCCTTGGATACCCGTTGCTAACGCTACACCATCGTGGGGTGCCTGCCACACAGCAGTACTTGCTGATCCTGTGACATCCCGAAGCCCTGCTGAATAATTCCCTTGTTTGGCAGAGCCTGGAAGAGTAATAAACACAAGGAGATCATGCAGCTAGCACATCACTGCCTGCTGTTTATTCCCTTTCACAGCCAGATTAGAGCCTCAGTATGCTAATGACTGCCGCGGCTTCACACAAATCCTCCAGCTTGAAACGTCTGGTAGGAAAAAGCTCTTTTAACATGTCAACTTCTCCCACCCACACGTGCTCCAAATGGCCAGAGGCTACGAGGGCAGAGACTGGGGAAGCCAGGAGAATGTTGCCAGGTTGACTGGAGGCAGAAAAGCTGGAAAGCTACAATGTTTATCTTATGTGGGTCTGTTCACCACAAGTATATATGTGTGTGTGTATGTATGGTTGTATGTGTGTGTGTGTGACAGAGATGTCCATTTCCTGTAACCACCTTCAAAAAAATCGCATTGAATTGAGTTTGAGTCTCTTTGGAGGTCATGGTATTAACTACAGAGGTGAGCCTGGGAAGTGTTATGAATTTCAGAGGACTATATTGACCAATGGGCCAGACAGGAATGGACTTTTGGACCAACTGTGTCAAGTGGTTTGCCTGGAGCTCTCTAGCGGGAGGTGAATGGAGATTCCCATCTCCAGTTGTGCAGGAGCCCAGCTTTTTGAAGCTATGCCCTCAAGAGGGTACCACTGTCTGCTCATTACCTGTTCCTAAAATCTGCAAGCTGTATATAGGAAAGACTGACCTATGCATGGGGGCCTGGGTCTGAGCTAGGGCTGTTATGAACTTGTAACCACAGACAGGAGCGTCTCCTGCCAAAGCCCCTGCTGGAGTCAGGGATGATCTCTGGTGAGCTTATTGGCATGTGTGTAGGTTCTTTGTTCTTTTTAATAGGTTTTCGCTGCATTGCTTTCACCTCAAGAATAAATGTGCTTGACTAGAAAGAGCTGTGGGGTACCTTATCACTGGTGCAGTTACGTTGTTTCTAGCCTCTGAAGAGAGAAAGCAAAGCACAAATGCTGGCCTGGTTAGGCCATCTGGCTTGCTGGGTATATCATGGTGTAAGCAGTGAACTGCGTAGCCTGGAAAAAAACCCCAGTCATGATGGAGAGAGACGTGGGTCTCCTCCCCAGCGAGGTAGCTGGGAGCCTACAGTGGGTATTCTTGGTGGTCTGCTCCACAGACTGGAATGGCTTGTTGGATGTGAGTAATCTTAGATCCCTGGCTCAGGATCCTTTGGGCAAATCCCCTGGGCCAGAGTCAGGGATTCTGACTCCTGAAACACGATGCAAAATTCCCCCCCACTCCAGCTAGTTCCCCTTCCCTTCCCTCACCCTGGTGTTTCCCATCATCTCTCCTGCCCTCTCCCCTCCCTCACCCACCCCCCGGGGCCAGCTCTTTCACTGGCGGTTTGGTTCACTGGCTTTCAGTCTGACTGTACATTACTAGAGTCTGTGACCAGCAGCATCTCCCCAGCGAGCTCCAGGAGAGGTGACAGAAGCAGTAGCTGCCAGGCCAGTGACAGGCTCCTAGAGGTCTCTTGCAATAGCTGGCAATCCAGTCTCTGGTAAAAATGGTGCCCCCTCCTCTAGCCAGCCACCCCCGCCCCCATCACTCACTCACTGCGCACCCTTCTCTCCCCAACCTCAATGACTTGTCCCTCCCTCTCCCAGCCACACACACTTTGCCGCTCTCTCCCTCTGCCCTCCCAGTCTCCTGTCCCACAAAAGCACACCCTCGCTCTCTTCCCGTTATCCTGGCACGTTTCCCCCTCTCTGCCTCTTGAACTCCCCCTCACATGCTCAGTCTCTCGTCCATCCTCTCCTGCTGGGCTGGCAGCACTGGAAAGTGATGGCCTCTCTGCCCTGAATGGGAACAACACCAGCACCAGCCGTGCAAGCGTCCCCAGTGTGTCTCAGCTCTGCCCAGGAGGAAGCATGGTTTGTCTGGGGGCAGAGGGGGTTCAGTCTCCAGGTCCCGTCGGATCCTTGGCCTGTCAGCTGAGACTGCAATAACTTGCACCCGTGTGGGCAAGAGTGGAGGAGTCTGTGCTGTGCACACCTCGTCATTAGGAAAGAGACTGAGTCTCCCAGTGGAAACACTTAGGTAAGGGTGTGCCTGTGTCTGTGTGAACATGCATGCGCACGCCCGCCATTGGCACCTGGTGGGGAAGGTGCCTGGGCAGCAGTAGAATAAAGATAACTGACTGCCCCGCGGTTTGTATCTATGACCAGCTTGCCCTGTGCTGTTCCGATTCAGGCCGCTTCAATGGGCAGGGCTGGCTTTCCCCAGCTCTTTCCTAAGCTGTGCTTTGCTCTACATTGATTGCGTCCAAATAAAACTACTCAGCCAGCAATAATGCTCAATACTTTATAATGCAGGAGCACGAGGGATGTGACTTCTGGGAACTGGCTGAGTCTATTGTTTTCTTCTTGCAATAACTTAGCTATCAGAGCACTTTGCTGGGAGCGGGGGCGGTAATGCCCCACACTTGTACTGAAAGGAGCATGAGGCATTGTAAGGGCAGGTTCAATAGTTGTAATGCCCAGCACTGGAGCTTCTCAGAAGAGATTTTATTGTATGGGGCACTAAGTTGATCCATATTCATACTAGTTCATTGATCTAAGGGCTGCAGTACTGCATTAGTGAGGCTAACCTGACCAGCAAACCCTCAGATCTTGGCTTTCTATTCTCCTCAGGTTCTTGTAGACTAGAGCCATCATCACCATAGTATCTTAGATGCCGCTCATCAAGCTCATTTCATGCCTAATTGTTTTATCACCTCAAGAAGCTTCCACAAATCAATACAAATGGCAGGTTTAACAAATACAACCGCAGCCCTCAAGGCCTTCTTAGCCAGCCTGTTCTGAGCCTTGTCCAGATTGCTGAAAAGAGACTCACAAAGGGACATTCTCTGATGCTTGGAGCTACCCACCAGAGACTGAAGTATTGGTAGGATACACCGGTGGATCGCACAGGCGTGGGAGTCAGTGTGGGTTGAAAGTGCGCAATAACCTGCAAGATCAGGCCCCTTTTAACAAAATTGAGTACAGCCACTAAAGCAAAAGCCCAGTTGGTCTGTGAATCCCACTGACTCCTTTTACCAGGAAGCAAAAAACTTGGTGTGATGTTTCTATATTACAGAATTAAGAATCAGTTAACAAGCTGCTGGAGTTTCCCAGGCTTAAAGAAAAAAGCATGTGAATATGGATTAAAAAATTAAAGTGGAAAAATATTCCATTAAATCCTTTCTTTCCATCTAATCTATTTGCCTGCTTGGCTAGTTGGCCTTATCTATCGGGCAGTCGATCGCAGCACACACTGTGGTGGTATCTGAGCACCGCTCAAGAGCTCAGAACCAAAATCACAGCAGGCCAGTGGCTTGTGGATTGGAAATTCACCTCTCTCTGGAGACTGGTGCTGGGACACAAACCATGCCATTCTGCTTCTAGGTTAGGGACCTGAATCTAGCATAGATGGTTATTAAATAACTGCAAATTACCACCAGTTGATATCTGTTTGGTGGCCAGTGTGAGGTGAGTTTGGAAGGTCTCAATCTCTTTTTTAGCGGATGCTGGTCTCTGTCAGAAAAATGTCCACCGGTGTTATCAGTGTTATCTGTCACTCAGCTCTACAGAGTGTAAAAAGAAAGTGCAAGTGAACAGACTCAAATCGCTCCTGAGACAGAGAAAAACACGGAAAGGTTAAAAACAGCTAAACAATGAAAAGTGATGGAAGTCTATCAATTCTGGAATCCTAAAAGCCCCCGGGGCCAGACATGCAGAAAAGCTCAGCACATCAGGTACACGCTCGTGCTGACTGCGCTCTTTTGAAAATCAGCCCACAGGTGTCACAATGGTGGGCCATGGCTGGGATCTGTGCAGGACTGAAAATCTGAACCCCAACTGTGGGTGCTGCGCAACTGAGAATCTGGCCCTGAGCTCTTTTGCAGCCCTGTGTGTGAATGTCCCATTGACTGCTGTGGGACGTCAGCTGGTGAACAGGAGGCCTGCAAGACTGAATGTTTAATAATCTAAGACAGGGGTTCTCAAACTGTGGGTCAGGTCCCCAAAGTGGGTCGCAACCTCATTTTAACGGGGTCACCAAGGCTGGTGTTTGACTTGCTGGGGCCCAGGGCCGAAACCAAAGCATGAGCCCCACTGCCCGGGGCTGAAGCTGAAGCCTGGGGCAGTGGGGCTTGGGCTTCGGTCCCCCTTCCTGGGGTCATGTAGTAAGTTTTGTTGTCAGAAGGGGGTCATGGTGCAATGAAGTTTGATCTAAGATGACCTTAGTGACACAGGTTAGAAACTTACAGCAAATGGGGCTAAATACAGCTCTCAGTTACACCCATGTAGCCCCACTGACTGCAGTGGGGTCACTCGAGAGCAGAATTTAACTTATTCTGGGCCAGCTGCTCATGCTAAGCTTTTGATAGCGGAGGTAACAGGTTTTTGTTAGAGAGATTAGTATATTTTGTTTTTAAATGTTTCCCTGTATAAAAAAAGACATCGGCATTGGTAATGCAAAAAGATGAGCTGTCTGCAAATATTCTTGCAGAGTCCCTGAGCAGGTGTTTACACCTTTTACACATTGATCTAGTAGTGAGAGCCTTTTGCTACGTACTTATTTGCACAATTTTCTCCACTCTGTCAAGTCACATAGCACCAGCACTGAGTGTCTTGTCAAGGATTTCCTTAATGCCCAGGCAAAATGCCTCTCTCACAGCTGCACTTTTGCTCAAACCATACTACTTAGATCTAGGTGCTGAGAGATGCTAAGTGCGCTGCCCAAGATTACTCGACGAGCCAGGGCAGAGCCCCCGGGACACATCCTACATGCTTGGGTTGTGCATTAGCTACATCTCAGGGGTGTTGTCAGGCTGAAGTGCACTGAAATCTTTGGATGCAAGTATCACAGTGAGAGCAAATACTGTTAACTATCCGGGGAAAAAGCCACCAGGACCCATCAGAGTTCATTCACTGTCAGGTCAAACCGGGCACCTCAAATCCTGTCATACCTCAACAAAAAAACACCACCCTAAACAGGAGGTTAGTGCTGAGAGATTTACCATTGGATTGAGCCAACCATAGCGCAGGCAAATGCCACACAAACATCTCCGCCAGTGCACCTCTGTCCCACCCTCAGCCCCTCACATGGCTCTGCCAATGCACCTCAAACCTGCCATGCCCCGGTACTCCATACCTGAGCGCAGACTGCCAGTCATGCCAAAGGCAGAGAGGTTTTATGATGTGCACAAATGGGGACAAAGGACAAGACCCCTTAAGCATGGTGCACTTGGGACCTCAATAAGAAATTGCAGCCGATCTCCAGGAGAGAAAAGTCAAGGTCCTGTCACTGAGCAGAATTCCAACCTGCCCTTGAGCTTGGCTCATCATTAGTCTTCATCTATTCAGAATAAGCACAATATTCTGCATTTGCAAATGCACTCTCTCTGTCAAAACTATATATCCACCCATGTCCTTCTCTCTACAACTGTCACAGTGCACTCATCTTCTTTGCCTGTAAGGGCTTTGGGGCAGGGGCTGTTTCCTCATAGTTTTGTACATCAGGCCTCTGGCTGTTATTGCAATACAAATAATAATTGATAACAGTCATTGAGAATAACACAGGCACAGCTAGGGATGTGCTAAATATTCAGCAACAGCTGAGAACAAAAGCAGATCACCTAGGTGTCAGAAAAGACAGTAGGCTGTAATTATCCCCAGTGTAACTTCACTGACTGCAGAGGTGCAGGCAGAAATTTGAGTTTGCTTTAATTACTACTTCTCCCTCCTCTTCCTCCTACTCCCTTTCACTAAATGTGGTGAAACATGAGCCTTCCCTTTCATTTTCACACCCACGTAGGGTTGTTGCAGAGTATTTATACTGGGAAATCTCTCCTGGTAAAACACACACAAACATTTCTGAATCCCCATCAACAAAGTGAGCAAGAAAACTCCTCTGAGACAGGGTTTCTTGTACTTCGCTCCCCTTTTGCTGAGGGAGCAGAACAAAACAGACATCTCCATCCCAACAGTGTATCCCCTTTAACTAGCGTTGCCAGGCGTCTGGTTTTCGAATGGAACACCTGGTCAAAAAGTGACCCTGGTGGCTTCAGTCAGCACTGCTGACCGGGCCACTAAAAGTCCAGTTGGCGGCACAGTGGGGCTCAGGCAGGCTCCCTCCCTGCCTGGCTCCACCTGGCTCCTGGAAGCAGCTGGTATGCCCGGCTCCTAGGCACAGGGGCAGCCAGGGGGCCTCCGCATGTTGTCCCCACCCCGAGCACCGGCTCTGCAGCTCCCATTGGCCAGGAACCACAGCCAATGGGAGCTGCGGGGGCAGCACCTGCAGTGGGGGCAGTGCACGGAGCGTCTTGGCCCCTCTGCCTAGAAGCTGGATATGCCAGCTGCTTTCGGCAACCACCTGAAGGTAAGCACCACCCAGCCAGAGCCTGCATCCCCAATCCCCTCCTGCTGGTTTTTGAATGTTATATTCCTGAAGTCAGATTTGTGTCCATTTATTCTTTTGCATAGAGACTGTCTGGTTTGGCCAATGTACATGGCAGAGGGGCATTGCTGGCACATGATGGCGTATATCACATTGGTAGATGTGCAGTGTTAGGGTTATAACATTCAAAATCCAGTAGAAGTACACTTCAATCTTCCTGGTCACTAAATAACAGACTTAAAAGTGGCAATTCTTCAACAAAAAAAACTTCAAAAATAGACTCCAACAAGAAACTGCAGAACTGGAATTAATTTTCAAACTGGACACCACCAAAATTTGGGGGGAGGGATAGTTCAGTGGTTTGAGCATTGGCCTGCTAAACCCAGGGTTGTGAGTTCAATCCTTGAGGGGGCCATTTAGGGATCTGGGGCAAAAATTGGGGATTGGCCCTGCTTTGAGCAGGGGGGTTGACTAGATGACCTCCTGAGGTCCCTTCCAACCCTGATATTCTATGAAATTAGGCCTGAATAAAGACTGGGAGTGGATGGGTCATTACAAAAACTAATTTCCCCCTACTGTTACTCACACCTTCTTGTCAACTGTTTGAAATGGGCCACACTCATTACCACTACAAAAGTGATTTTTCCTCCCTTGGTATTCTACTGTTAATTGAACTGTCTTGTTAGCATTGACCCCCCACTTAGTAAGGCAACTCCCATCTTTTCATGTACTGTGTATATATATACCTGCTATTGTATTTTCCACTCCATGCATCTGATGAAGTGGGTGTTAGCCCACGAAAGCTTATGCCCAAATACATTTGTTAGTCTCTAAGGTGCCACAAGGACTCCCCATTTTTGCTGCTACAGACTAACACGGCTACCACTCTGAAACCTGCATTTTAATAAGCGCATCAGCCATGAGACCCAGAGAATCTGTTGACCAGACAAAACTCTCACCTGGTGTCCTTATACTAAAGAGAAGTCATCTTTATAGAGATCTCTAAGCAAGAGCATGCTCTTGAGAATCCATAAATAAATGCAACAGACTAGCAGGATTATAGCATTCTATTTTAGCGCCACTATCCAATAACACTTCATAATCCCAAGGACATTATCTTAACTCAGGAGACTGAAATATGAGTGAATGGTAATTCTACTAACCTTCATGTCTAGCAGGGAAGCAAGAGCAGCAATGATTCCCTGATAGGCCTGTGGCAGAGCTACTCCATTCAAATCCGTCTGAGGACCAGTATAGTATCTCCTGCATTTATCAAGGGCCCCGTTGCCCTTCACAGGGGACAGGAAACCCCACAAGTTTGCACTCATGCTGTTATCTTGCCAGCCTTTGTACATGCTGTCACACACACACATATCAGTGGTCCTGGCCCCTCAAACCAACAGACACATGATGGCCCTGGGCTGTGCTCAGACATCCTGTGTGTCTTCACGGGGTACTATGTCCAGTCCCCCGACTCCTGGGGCTGCATGGCTGTGAAATCTGCAGATCAGCGCAGGGTTGGATGCATTTTCTTCCCAGTGCTTTTGGCTGTGATGTGAGAAATATTTGAGGTCAAATTTCCAAATGTGAGATTCGCAGTTTGTTTGTTAAATGTGCATGTGCATCCCTGAACCCCACTTGGTGACTTGCAGTAACTCCCCTACCCCCCAGCAGTGCATAAATCCTCACTTGTGTGAGCAAATCTGGGATTTGTACTCTGCTTCTCTAACTGTTTTCCCCTGGAGTTTGCTGTAATGATTCAAAGCTCAGAACAGCTTCTAACAAACAAACTGCCAGCAAATTAGTTCCTCTTTTCCCTCCAGGTGCAGAATGTACCCCCCAAATTACCCTGGGCTGATGGCCAGCACTGGTAATATTTAAGGCCTAGTATTCAGTGGTGTTGGAACAATTTGTGTAGTGGGGGTGCTGAGAGCCACTGAACAAAAGTGTAAACCCTGTACATGATGGAAACCACTTCAAGCCAAGGGGTGTGGCAGCATCCCTAGTTCCAGCACCCATGCTAGTATTTCAAAACCCATCAAAGCTATCTGTGAAACTTTATTCCAATTAGAGAGGAACTGAGAATGCCCCCGAGCAATGGGACAAGGCATAACTTTCTAAATTTCTAACAAAAATGATTTGAGGTATGGAACAGCTTCCATATGAGGAGAGATTAAAAGGACTGGGACTTTTCAGCTTGGAAAAGAGACGACTAAGGGGAGATATGATAGAGGCTTATAAAATCATGACTGGTGTGGAGAAAGTGAATAAGGAAATGTTATTTACTCCTTCTCATAACACAAGAACTAGGGATCGCCAAATGAAACTAATAGGCAGCAGGTTTAAAATAGGGCTGTCAAGCGATTAATAAAATTAATCATGATTAATCGTGCAATTAATCACGCTGTTAAACAATAACAGAATACCTGTATTTAAATATTTTTGGATGTTTTCTACATTTTCAAATAAATTGATTTCAATTACAACACAGAATACAAAGTGTACAGTGCTCACTTTATATTTATTTTTATTACAAATATTTGCATTGTAAAAAACAAAAGAAATAGTATTTTTCAATATACCTAATACAAATACTGTAGTGGAATCTCTTTATCATGAAAGTTGAACTTACAAATGTAGAATTATGTACAAAAAAAAAACTGCATTCAAAACCAAAACAATGTAAAACTTTAGACCCTACAGGTGCACTCAATCTTACTTCTTGTTCAGCCAATCACTGAGACAAATAAATTTGTTTACATTTGCAGGAGATAATGCTGCCCACTTCTTGTTTACAATGTCATCGGAAAGTGAGAACAGGCATTCTCCTGGCACTGTTGTAGCCAGTGTCGCAAGATATTTACATGCCAGATGCGGTAAAGATTCATATGTCCCTTCATGCTTCAACCACCATTCCAGAGAACATGCATCCATGCTGATGATGGGTCCTGCTCGATAACAATCCAAAGCAGTGCAGACCGACGCATGTTCATTTTCATCATCTGAGTCAGATGCCACCAGCAGAAGGTTGATTTTCTTTTTTGGTGGTTCAGGTTCTGTAGTTCTGGCATCAGAGTGTTACTCCTTTAAGACTTCTGACAGCATGCTCCACACCTAGTCCCTCTCAGATTTTGGAAGGCACTTCAGATTCTTAAACCTTGGGTCGAGAGCTGTAGCTATTTTAGAAATTTCAAATTGGTACAGTGACATTCTGTACCCTGGAGGAGCACCCTGTGACCCCCCATATTCCTCATCTATATATCGTTGTGATATTACATATAAAGTATACCTTGTATGGTATCAGGGGAAAGGTTATGATCTGCTGAAAGTCATTTATCTATCCATATATGTATATCATTAATGCATATGAAATTATGAGATTGCGTTGTATGGTTGTCACTAAAACATGCTGTAAATTGGGGAATCAGCCCCCAGAGGCAACAGCAAAGCAAGTAAGCAACACCCAGACAGAGTGTCAATCAACCCATCAACAACCATTGTCCAGCAAGGGAGTTACAATGCAGTGATTCACCTGCATGATACCACACCAGGGGGCTCTGGGAAGAAGGATAAAGGAGTTTGAGGCGCAAGTGGTGTTCTCGTCCATCCTCCCCGTGGAAGGAAAAGGCCAGGGCAGGGACCGTCGAATCGTGGAAGTCAACGAATGGCTACGCAGGTGGTGTCGGAGAGAAGGCTTTGGATTCTTTGACCATGGGATGGTGTTCCATGAAGGAGGAGTGCTGGGCAGAGACGGGCTCCATCTTACGAAGAGAGGGAAGAGCATCTTTGCGAGCAGGCTGGCTAACCTAGTAAGGAGGGCTTTAAACTAGGTTCACCGGGGGAAGGAGACCAAAGCCCTGAGGTAAGTGGG
Source organism: Natator depressus (assembly GCF_965152275.1). NCBI lineage: Eukaryota > Metazoa > Chordata > Testudines > Cheloniidae > Natator > Natator depressus. The sequence goes on from NC_134246.1 coordinate 28,456,718, forward strand.
AAAACGGGATACCGGGAGGAAGCACAGGCAGGAACGTCTGTGATGGGAAGGCTCCTGCCTCATACTGAGAATGAGGAGCGATCAGCAGGTTCTCTCAAGTGCTTATATACGAATGCACAAAGCCTTGGAAACAAGCAGGGAGAACTGGAGGTCCTGGTGATGTCAGGGAATTATGACGTGATTGGAATAACAGAGACTTGGTGGGATAACTCACATGACTGGAGTACTGTCATGGATGGTTATAAACTGTTCAGGAAGGACAGGCAGGGCAGAAAAGGTGGGGGAGGAGCACTGTATGTAAGGGAGCAGTATGACTGCTCAGAGCTCCGGTACGAAACTGCAGAAAAACCTGAGTGTCTCTGGATTAAGTTTAGAAGTGTGAGTAATAAGAGTGATGTAGTGGTGGGAGTCTGCTATAGACCACCGGACCAGGGGGATGAGGTGGATGAGGCTTTCTTCCAGCAACTCGCAGAAGCTACTAGATCGCACGCCCTGGTTCTCATGGGTGACTTTAATTTTCCTGATATTTGCTGGGAGAGCAATACAGCGGTGCATAGACAATCCAAAAAGTTTTTGGAAAGCGTAGGGGACAATTTCCTGGTGCAAGTGCTAGACGAGCCAACTATGGGGGGAGCTTTTCTTGACCTGCTGCTCACAAACAGGGAAGAATTAGTGGGGGAAGCAAAAGTGGATGGGAACCTGGGAGGCAGTGACCATGAGATGGTCAAGTTCAGGATCCTGACACAGGGAAGAAAGGTAAGCAGCAGGATACGGACCCTGGACTTCAGGAAAGCAGACTTCGACTCCCTCAGGGAGCGGATGGGTAGGATCCCCTGGGGGACTAACATGAAGGGGAAAGGAGTCCAGGAGAGCTGGCTGTATTTCAAGGAATCCCTGTTGAGGTTACAGGGACAAACCATCCCGATGAGTCGAAAGAATAGTAAATATGGCAGGCGACCAGCTTGGCTTAATGGTGAAATCCTAGCGGATCTTAAACATAAAAAAGAAGCTCACAAGAAGTGGAAGGTTGGACATATGACCAGGGAAAAGTATAAAAATATTGCTCGGGCATGTAGGAATGAAATCAGGAGGGCCAAATCGCACCTGGAGCTGCAGCTAGCATGAGATGTCAAGAGTAACAAGAAGGGTTTCTTCAGGTATGTTGGCAACAAGAAGAAAGCCAGGGAAAGTGTGGGCCCCTTACTGAATGAGGGAGGCAACCTAGTGACAGAGGATGTGGAAAAAGCTAATGTGCTCAATGCTTTTTTTGCCTCTGTCTTCACTAACAAGGACAGTTCCCAGACTGCTGCGCTGGGCATCGCAACATGGGGAGTAGATGGCCAGCCCTCTGTGGAGAAAGAGGTGGTTAGGGACTATTTAGAAAAGCTGGACGTGCACAAGTCCATGGGGCCGGACGAGTTGCATCCAAGAGTGCTAAAGGAATTGGTGGATGTGATTGCAGAGCCATTGGCCATTATCTTTGAAAACTCGTGGCGAACGGGGGAAGTCCCAGATGACTGGAAAAAGGCTAATGTAGTGCCAATCTTTAAAAAAGGGAAGAAGGAGGATCCTGGGAACTACAGGCCAGTCAGCCTCACCTCAGTCCCCGGAAAAATCATGGAGCAGGTCCTCAAGGAATCAATCCTGAAGCACTTACACGAGAGTAAAGTGATCAGGAACAGTCAGCATGGATTCACCAAGGGAAGGTCATGCCTGACTAATCTAATCGCCTTCTATGATGAGATTACTGATTCTGTGGATGAAGGGAAAGCAGTGGATGTATTGTTTCTTGACTTTAGCAAAGCTTTTGACACAGTCTCCCACAGTATTCTTGTCAGCAAGTTAAAGAAGTATGGGCTGGATGAATGTACTATAAGGTGGGTAGAAAGTTGGCTAGATTGTCGGGCTCAACGAGTAGTGATCAATGGCTCCATGTCTAGTTGGCAGCCGGTGTCAAGTGGAGTGCCCCAGGGGTCGGTCCTGGGGCCGGTTTTGTTCAATATCTTCATAAATGATCTGGAGGATGGTGTGGATTGCACTCTCAGCAAATTTGCGGATGATACTAAACTGGGAGGAGTGGTAGATACGTTGGAGGGCAGAGATAGGATACAGAGGGACCTAGACAAATTGGAGGATTGGGCCAAAAGAAACCTGATGAGGTTCAATAAGGATAAGTGCAGGGTCCTGCACTTAGGACGGAAGAACCCAATGCACAGCTACAGACTAGGGACCGAATGGCTAGGCAGCAGTTCTGCGGAAAAGGACCTAGGGGTTACAGTGGACGAGAAGCTGGATATGAGTCAGCAGTGTGCCCTTGTTGCCCAGAAGGCCAATGGCATTTTGGGATGTATAAGTAGGGGCATAGCGAGCAGATCGAGGGACGTGATCGTTCTCCTCTATTCGACATTGGTGAGGCCTCATCTGGAGTACTGTGTCCAGTTTTGGGCCCCACACTACAAGAAGGATGTGGATAAATTGGAGAGAGTCCAGCGAAGGGCAACAAAAATGATTAGGGGTCTGGAACACATGACTTATGAGGAGAGGCTGAGGGAACTGGGATTGTTTAGTCTGCAGAAGAGAAGAATGAGGGGGGATTTGATAGCTGCTTTCAACTACCTGAGAGGTGGTTCCAAAGAGGATGGTTCTAGACTATTCTCAGTGGTAGAAGAGGACAGGACAAGGAGTAATGGTCTCAAGTTGCAGTGGGGGAGGTTTAGGTTGGATATTAGGAAAAACTTTTTCACTGGGAGGGTGGTGAAACACTGGAATGCGTTACCTAGGGAGGTGGTAGAATCTCCTTCCTTAGAAGTTTTTAAGGTCAGGCTTGACAAAGCCCTGGCTGGGATGATTTAATTGGGGATTGGTCCTGCTTTGAGCAGGGGGTTGGACTAGATGACCTCCTGAGGTCCCTTCCAACCCTGATATTCTATGATTCTATGAATTGCGCAAGCTTGCCTGGAGACTCAGCAATGCCCACCCAGACATGCCTGGACTTGTGCTTTCCAAGCACATGGACTGAGGGTATAAAACCGAACACAGGGGGTCCATGTGGGGCCTTTCTCCTTCACCCACCTATGCCCCAAGCAACAAGGACACTCTGAAGACTCCATCTGAGGGGACTGGCCCAGATTTCAAGCTTGAAATCTGTGTACTATGGATTGCAATATCCAGTGGGGTGAGAAAAACTGCTTAGTCTAGTTGTTGCCCAGTCTAATAGGATTGAGAGTTTAGACTGCGTCCTTATATTTTATTTCTTTTGGTAACTAACTCTGACTTTTTGCCTATCACTTATAGTCACTGAAAATCTATCTTTTGAAATCAATAAATTTGTTTAACTGTTTATCTTTACCAGTGAGTTTGTATGAAGTGTGTGGCAAATCTGCTCAGGTTTTGCAAAGGCTGGTGTATGTCCACTTTCCATTGATGAAGTGGTGAACCAATTAATAAATTTGAACTGCCAATTCTGAGCTGTGCAAAATGGTATATTCCTGGGGTACAGTTCTGGGAGATGGGGGGATTTGGCTCTGGTGCCTTTCTCTGTGTGATTCATGAGTGGTTCTGGAAGCATTCATGCAATATAGCTGGGTGTTTGGATCGCCACATGCTGTTGTGCTGAGTGATCACAGTGCCTAGAGGGGCTTACTGCTGGTCACTAGCAAAGCACTGTGAGAGACAGCCCAGGCTGGAGAGAGTTCAGGTGGGCACAGTGGTCCCACAGTCCCAGGATGCACCCTGGGGATCCTGTCACAGTTACCTTCTTTGCATGTTGTCACATACGCAGTGAAAGTTTCTTCAAATGAACAACATGTGCTGGGTCATCATCCAAGACTGCTATAAGATGCAATATATGGGAGAATGCATGTAAAACAGAATACGAGACATACAATTCTCCCCCCAAGGAATTCAGTCACAAATTTTATTAATGCATTATTTTTTTAACGAGCATCACCAGCATGGAAGCATGTCCTCTGGAATGATGGCCAAAGCATGAAGGGGCAAACGAATATTTAGCATATCAGGCGCGTAAATACCTTGCAATGCCAGCTACAAAAGTGCCATGTGAACGCCTGTTCTCACTTTCAAGTGACATTGTAAATAAGAAGCCGGCAGCATTATCGCCTGTAAATGTAAACAAACTTGTTTCTCTTAGCGATTGGCTGAACATGAAATAGGACTGAGCAGATATGTAGGCTCTAAAGTTTTATATTGTTTTGTTTTTGAGTGGTTATATAACAAAAACATCTACATTTGTAAGTTGCACTTTCATAATAAAGAGATCACACTACAGTATTTGTATATGGTAAACTGAAAAATACTATTTCTTTTGTTTATTTTTACAGTGCAAATATTGATTAAAAAATAATGAAGTGAGCACTGTACATTTTGTATTCTGTGTTGTAATTGAAATCAATATATTTGAAAATGTAGAAAAACATCCAAAAATATTTAATAAATTTCAATTGGTATTCTATTGTTTAATAATGCAATTAAGACTGTGAGTAATCGTGATTAGATTTTTTAATCGCAATTAATATTTGTGAGTTAATTGCGTGAGTTAACTGTGATTGATTGACAGTCCTAGTTTAAAACAAATAAAAGGAAGTATTTCTTCACACAATGCACAGTCAACCTGTGGAACTCTTTGCCAGAGGATGTTGTGAAAGCAAAGGCTATAACAGGGTTCAAAAAAGAACTAGATAAGTTCATGGAGGATAGGTCCATCAGTGGCTATTAGCCAGGAATGGTATCCCTAGCCTGGGTTTTGTCAGAAGCTGGGAATGGGGGTCAGGGATGGATCACTTGATGATTACCTGTTCTGCTCATTCCCTCTGGGGCACCTAGCATTGGTCACTGTCAGAAGACAGGATAGTGGGCTAAATGGACCTTTGGTCTGACCCAGTATGCCCCTTCTTAGGTTCTTATGTAACCCTAGTGAATTGCCGGGTATTGGACCTTACAATCGGAATCTTGCTATATATATAAAAATGGTGGTTTCCAGGGTTCTCAAAATGTCTTTGTTTTTCTTCTTTCCTTCTGACACCTGAAAAATTGGCCTTACAGAACAAAGCATCTATAGGCAGCGGAAATAACACCAATCCATTTTTTTAAAGCTTTCTAAAATATTTCTAAAAATAATTTTTCAATAAAATATGGAGCATTTCAAGAGAACGTGGTGCTATGGTGTGGTGTGAGGGTTTTACTGGCATGGGTTGGGCTGACCAGCACACTCCTGCCAATAGAAATCTTTATATTTCCCCAAAACATCCTATCCTACAGACACATCCTATCCTCTTTATATTTCCCCAAAGCATCCTATCCTCCCAAGCCAAATGTGCTGAAACCAATGGGAGTTTTGCCTGAGGAAGGAATTGGGGATTTGGCCCATCTGTATTATGTTTATAAAATACTGGAAGGTTCTATACAATGTAGAAAAGGTACAAAAAAAGCTGAAGTTTGGGTCTGAGACAGGGTGAGGGGACCAGATAGATGGATAGATAGAATAAGGCCTTGTGTACACACAAATCTGCACTGACTTAATTAAACTGATTTAACCTGTGCAAACCCCTAGGTGGACAATATTATTTCAGTTAAGAGTGACCCACTTTGGTTTCTCTTAAACCTGCTTCCAAGCAACTTGAACTAAACTGAAGGAAGTCTGGTTTAAAACAAAATAAGAGTGTCCAGGCAATCGTTTGAACTGGTTTAACTAAACTGGTTTAAAATCACATTTTGAGTTATGTCAGCACAGCTCTGCATGTAGACGAGCCCAAAGGAACTCAAAATGATATTCTGGCCTGCAAGCCATTCCAGCTGAGGATTCGGGGCTCCTTCTTAGGCAGTTTTCCCTCTGTGCTGTAGGGGGAGCTGTTGTGTTTTCAAAACAGCAGCACAAATTATCAGCAAATATTCTGCTAATTTGATTTTTTCAGAGTAGTCTTTGCAAATGATTCAAAGTTTCATATCTTGCAGTTTGCTCCCAAACTAACTTAAAAGAAATTGAAGATGATCATATCTTTCTCCTAATGACTCTCTGCTGCAATTTGGGACAGTTAGTTTATGAAGTAAATTATAAATGACAGCTGACAAAGAACATTTGTTTGTACCTCACAATCATGTTCATACACACACACACACTCCCCCCCCCCCCCCCCGAGCCAATGCACTCAAGATGGCTGTGGCTAGGCATTGCACTCTGAAAATACAGCAAGAGAGAGCTTAGGCAGCAGGGAGGATCCAAACTCTGGATCAGCAATCCCTCGCTCTGCAGAAGCTTGCACATTCTCTGATTATGAAAAGCATGCAAGAGACTTTCACGGTTTCTCTTTGGAGGGTGAGATATTTTATCAGTCAGAAAGAAAGACAGACTTTGGACACATTCTGCTCCCACTGCCACTTGTGTAAACCTGAAGTACTGGCTTTTGTCTAAACTGACACCAATGCCACTGAATGCAGCATTGGGCCCTTTTATCGTGTTTTTTAATGCTCCTGAAATAGTCCGGTCCTACAGCCCCAACATGCGGCTTGAACCCATTACTCACTCCCTCCTCAGGCAAAAGGAGAGTTGGCCTGAGCAAAGAGCATTGTAAGCTGAAGAGGGCTTCTGTGAACAGCTCAATAGACCTGCTGGCCTTTGACTCCGTGAAAGAGAATCTAATGAGTCATCTTTTTAAAAGTGGGGGGATTTTCTAGCCCTTGCCTTTGTAGAGAGGCTGGAGAATGTTCAGATGTAAACTGGAGCGAACTGGTTGCTCTAACAAAAAGGAACAGGCCACAGGTCTTACATATGCAGCAGAAGGCTGGGAAGTTCTACAGATAAGCACACGCACATTTCTCTATGAACACCTGGGCATACCCACAAAGTGCCCATAAGCATATGCACACAAACACTCACAGGCACACACATACTCACAACACTGCACATGCACAATTGACTTTGATGGGATTTTTTAAGCAATGGGATTCACTGCTGTCTCCAAAAGAGCTATGTTTCTATTTGGGACCCAAGTGCAGCTCCAGAATGAAATGATACATCAGTGACACAAGACTACTTTCATTTGGTTCTGTGTATTAAAAAACCAGAAATAATCTTTGTCTTTGATTTCATTTTAGTGTTGTGCAAAGACTTGCTGAAGTGGCTAAGCCAGAGCTCCTAGCAGAACCCTGCTCGCCACCGACTCTGTGTTTGAGGGGTCAGGGTTACATGTCATTTTGTACCAAAATGATTTTCAAGTTTAGACATCAATATTGCACAGATTGTTCTAACATTTCATCTAGATTTACTGCTGCTAATACGTGTGCAGCACCGAATGGAGAAATTCCAGGAAACATACAAATGCGCTGAGAAAGTCACTGCTGTTTGAGAAAATCACTTCTGTGGGTAGATTTCCCACAACTACCTGAAACCACATTTGCTTTGGCTCATGTGTGCGCATTTTCATTTCTACTGACATATAAACTCATATTTTCCTGTGTAACTTAAGGATGAAAATGCACCACTTACCTAAAGCAGCTAGGAAAAATCAGACTTGACCCATGGTCTTTTGGAAGGTTTTCATTTTTTGCAACCTTTACTCCCTTTAATGGAACAAGAATATTCCCATGATGGATTTCCAGACTTTCCCCTGGATGGCTACAAATAAAGCACAAGTGACAGAATATTTTCTAGGGGAATCTCTTTCTGGTCACAGTATCAGTTCAAACACTTATAAAGCTAACAGCAGAAAAGCAAGCAAACAACTGAAGAAGGAGGTTAAATATCATTCTAAAGATGGAATTATGCATATTACACTGCTTGCACTAAAGATCAGGTAAAAAGGAATTAAGGAATTATTAGTTAATTTGTCCTCCAAAGAGCCATTTATATTAATCCTTTATCCCATGTACGTGCCAATTTCACATTTTCAAATATATGTATGAAACTGGCACCCACCTGGGTTAAATGTAAAGGACTAATAAAAAGGACTCTGTGGGACAATTTAACTAATTAGACAGATAGATTAGATAGATAGATGAAAATGTATGTAATTGTTAAAGGAGACAGTGCCAAGATGAAGAATCATATATGCAAAAAACCACCTTACATAATCAAAATGAATGGATTTTTTTAAAACGTCCCGTTTGCGTCTTACTACAGCTGGTCAGAAAATGTTTCCTGCCATCTCCACAGAAAATGTTGACTTTGCATCAAAAAAACAAAATACCAGCGATCAAAAGTTTTCCAAGAAAAAGTCAGACATTACCATGGAAGGCAAACACTTTCCGTGACCATTTTTGGTTATGTCGAAAACATTTTATACCGAAAAACAGTTTTGATAAATAATTTCTGCCCATCTCTAGTCATTGCTGCTGGCGCTATGATTATTTTATTTATTTATGTTTGACATTTCACTCGTCTTGGGCAGTGAAAACCGACTGAGATTCTTCCCCTTTGTTTGGAGTCACTTTCTAATCAGTTTCTCTTCCTGTTTCTCAGATACTAGCACAGGGCCCAGTGTTCTGGCAAGGAAGTATATAAACCATGTCAGAAACTGGCTTTAGTGAATTTTGGTTTTAGAGAAATAATTTCTAATCATGTGAGATTTTATAACCTCCTCTCCCCTCCCCCTACCACTTTTGCGGGTGGGAGGAATGGCCCTGAAACCACTTGGCAGCTTTCTTTCAGTTTGGAAATCTAGATTTAAAATCCCTGGGAGGTTTCTCTGCCTTTGGCTGCCTAGGCCATGGTAGCTTTCTTACCCTTGCCCTAAAGAGAAGATAGCAGCACAGCACCAATTGCAGGTTAATGCTGCTTCCACTGACAATCCAGATGAAATACTACAATTTAAGGTACGTCTACCCTATAGTCCCAGGGTGTGACTGCAGCTGGGGTAGACATTCCTGAGCTAGCTTTAATCTAGTGTGCTGGAGTACTGGAACAGTGAAGACCTGGCAGCACAGGCTTGCTCTGTGAGGAATTACCAGGGTTCCTGGCAGTCTTGTACAGCCTGCGTGGTAGGGTGCGCTGCCCAGCGTCCCTGCTGCCACCAGCGTCCCTGGTACCCAAGCTGCCTAGATTAAAGGTCTCTTAGGTATATCTACCTGAGTTTCATCACACCCCCTGATTGCAGTCTATAAACGTCCCCTAAGGCTGAGACATATGCCATACAGAATAACTGCTCTGCGGCCTAAATAGACACAACTCCTCTGAGCCACAGAATTCTGACCATTTGGGACTGCTGCAGAGGGTCATGTCTTGAGGTACCACATACCTGGGCCAGGGCTATAACAATTAATGAACAGGCCTGGCTCTGGGATGCTGGGCTCGCTTCTCTGTGCCGTAGTGAACTACTCAAATTCAGGCTCTCCCTATCTCCATCTTTTCCTAAGGCTCCCATCACCATAGTAACAACAGCCTGTTTATCAATCTCTCAAATGGGTGTAATCGACTCACCTACCCCCAGATGTGGTTTGACGCAATTAATTAATTAATACCCTGAAAGTGCTTTGAGGTACTCAGGTGAAAGGTGCTGTATATATGTAAAAAGTTTGATCACTTTTTGTTCTGTGTTATGCCTCCCATGTGAAACCTTCTCAAATGTACCACTGACATTTGTGTGCGTCTATTTCTGTTTGTCTCCTCTCTTTAGATTTTTAAACTCTTTGGGGCAGGAACTATTTTGCACTGTATGTATGCATAGCACCTAGCAAAACAGGGCCCTGATCTGGATCAGAGTCTTTGGGCACTACTGCAATGTAAATATTAAAATATAAATTCCTTATTTTGTGTCAGCAGAACTGCCACCTTGTCACTGGCTCAGGGATTTCCTGGAGCAGCTTCTCTAATTCACACACCAGTCGTAAAGGGATGATATTTGAAAAAAAATACCAAAGGCAAAGGAAAAGCAAAGCCTTCAAGTAGCAATGTTTAGGGCTTCTCTGGAGAGGACAGTGGCTTCTCAGCTTCAGTTTAATTGCAGACAGAACATTAGTTGTTTTTCAATTTCGTTTCCTTTCCTACGAGTAACGCCAGCTTTGTATTTCCCTTAAATTGATTGAAATAAAGTATTTGCACAAATGTCACCTGCATTCAGAAATCTCCTGTTTACTCTCTCTTGCTTTCATTCTGTCCATCTTCTGCAGTGCCTGCTCTTAAGGCTTTGAGTGCTGCCTGTCTAAATTAATGCATCTTGTAGCCAGGATACCGTACAAATTCATTAATTTTTGTACATTGGAAATATGCCTTTATTAATCCTCTAGTCTTGTTCCTCCAATTGTTGAACAGTCAAGCTTCTTTGTGAGCCATCGGCAGAGAGCTCAGGACTCCTTGAGATCCATTAGGTGCATACCTCTGGGAAAACATTATTCATCCAACAAATATTTATATTTATTATAGAAAATAGGCCCTAACTCCCAGAAAGTGTCCTGTTCACCAAACTCCATTCCAAACCTCCAGCGAGGCTGATCGCTTTAAAATGTGAATATCTGAGACACAGGTGGGCAACTTGCCCTGGGTTTCTATCTACCTAATGTCTACAATCTTCAATGTATTTAGCCTCATCACCCCCGTAGGCAGGAAAATACAATTATCCCCCCATTTTACAGATGGGGCAGCAGGAGACTAGTGACTTACCCAGTGTCACACAGGAAACCTGTGTCAGATCAGGGAATCAATCCAGCATTTCTGAAGTCCCAAGCTAACATTGTAACAACTGAACTGCCCTTCCTCTCTGTGAGATGTTGAACAGCACAGTGAGAGAGACCTGCACTTAGATGGACTGATTCTGCTCTCAACGGAGTGACTCCTGATTGACACTAGTGTGAAGGAGATCAGGCTCAGCCCCAGGAGCTCAGCAGCTTGGTTCTATGAGGAGATATTAAGCTAAATCCCAAGAACTCTGCTGGCCTTCTCCTGGAGCCCAAAAGGGGTTCACTTATGGGAGACGAGTGCAATGACCTTCTCCCTTCTCAGAGGTGATGGTAGTATTCAGGGGATCTTCATGGAGAGCTTTGCCCATCAAGAGACAGGTGTGAATTTTGTCTCTATTTCCATCAAAAGGAGAACAAAGGGCTTTTAAAATTTCCAGTGACTCTGTTTTACGCATCCTGTGCCATAAGCAAAACATGCTGATGCTCAAAGAATAAAAATTCAATACCACACCAGCCGTCACAGTCACACTTTGAAACAGGGAACTTGCGCCCATCCCACAGGAAGGAGTGCAATATACAGTGGATAGAGACGGAAAGTTGCAAGAAAGAAACACATACTGATAAGCAGAGCAACATTCAGTCCTGGCATCCAGAGGTGCAGCTCTATGGAAATCTATGGCGGGACAGAATTTTGTCCTCTTGGGAGCATACTAAAGAAGAAAAGTATAAGCAATTGCTGTTTGCACTGATCTGCTCCTGGAACTATGGTCACTTGTAGGGTGGGTGAACTCATTCAAGGAAAATGAAAACCCACCTCAGTTTCATAGACCCATAGGTTTTAAGGCCAGTGGGGATCATTAGGATCATCTAGCCCGATCTCCTGCATAACAGAGGTGAGAGAACATCCTCTGGGAAGTTCTGCCTCAAGCCCATAATGTCTGCTTGAGTTACAGCATCTCTTTTAGAAAGAGATTCAGTTGTCGTCTGCACAAACTGTGAAATAAACCAGAATCTATGGTGAGCTTCAAAAATGGTGCATTTATTTTTTCATATTTGTTTTTAATTTTGCCCTGCCACTGCAGTTCCTAATCCAGCCAGGATGGAAAGCACCACACAAAATACTGCAAGAAAGGCTGGCTGCCCCATGGAGCACCTTTGCCCCATATAGCAGGCTGAAGCCCCTCTTACTTGGTGAGGGAAAGGGCCCCCATCTCTAGGCAAAGACAGCAAGGACAAGGTGACTGTGGTCTCTTTCTCCTGCCCCTGATTGGGAATCTTGGGTGTGTGGAGTTCCCCTTGCTGTTTGCATGCATGAGTGAGAGCAGCAGACTTGTCCAGGGCTCTTCCCATTCTGGTATGCCATGATGGTGGGGGAGTGAAATAGAAATCAATAGTGGTTTCCCCTCAACATGCAGTCAAGGCTGCTATCCTCCAAGGGTAGGATTTTGAAAACCTAGCCAGGTCCAGCGGTGGCCACTGCCATAGTTTATCTACTGCCAAGAAGTTGGCAGATCCAAGATTGTCCTAATTTCAAACGCACTCTAAAATTCTGGGATCTGCAATTTTACACAGATTTGCACATTACTGTGCCAACGTGCTGCTTAGGGGAGACGGGAAAGAACAGGGAGGGAGACAGAAAATTACAACTGAGAGAGTAACTGCACAGATAGCATCTAGATAGCAGAGCAGCCACTTGTGCCGGCTGAGCTCCAGGGCGTGGGGGAGTGTGTCTCTTGTCCCTAATACAGAGTGTGGTTTCCCTATAGTTAAGAAAACATGTGGGTCCACATCTCCAGCTGGGTTGCCAAGTTTATGCTCATGATTCAACTCCACTGATTCTGGGTTGGTCGGGGCTAAAATGGCTCCCAGCATAATTTAGGGAAACATAAGGGCTGCTCTAAGTTACTCTGCCTGCAGCAGTCCAGAGGGTCTGCTGCTCTGGCCAAGCATCTGTCCCAGCATGTCCACTCCCTGACATTCCCCTACTTTGCATTGTGTAACAAGTCCTGAGAGCAGCTTGGCTAATACTTCTGCCCACCACTGATTGATTTAGGATTTGTTTACAGCATCCAAGGGAATGTAGGATTATTTTTAAAGTTTCTCCCAGGCATGCTACCAACCCATGCTATCTCACAGCCATGCACCACACAAGGAGTCTGTGGTTCAATGCAAAGCCTCAGCTGCCCCATTAGGGCTGGGAATCTGGCTTGTTGTTTTTAAATTAGCCAAACTTAAACCTGGGGCACCTGACAATACACTCAAAGTTGTTTGCAAACCCTCCAACTCCAGAAGATTCCCATGTGTGTGCAGGCAGGATGGCCTCAGGGTCAGACAGCTCAGAAACCAACCTTTGGAAGTCCACCTCTTAGTCTTTGTTAACCCTGAAGTGCCTGCTAAATGTACAGCTGCACGTAATATTTCTGCCTGTGGTTTCAGTTTAATAGGTTAGCTCCTGATATGAGTCAGATGAGTGTGTTTCATTTGCAGAAGCAAACGCTCCCAGGGAGCGAAGATAAGCACCCAGAGTTCTCCAGCCCTTGCTGAGTGCTCTCAACTCCAGCTGGCTTTAGCAGACATTGAGGGCACATTGCACCTTGTAGGATCGGCCTGTGGGTGAACAGATCACAAGGAGGCTCCCTCAGACATAGAATTAGAGGTGTTCGGTCCCTGCCGAAAGTGCTTTGGAGCCTGTTTCTGCCATCCGCTGTGCTGGGTCAGCATTTCTAAAGGGGGTTGGGGTTCCAGGGGCTGTCTCTTCACCACAGAGGTGGGGAAAGGCTGCACCTGCTGGAAACCTTTAGAAATTAATACAAAATCACGACAGGAGCTGGGGGACTGAAACTAGCTGATGTGACTCATCCCCTACAGCCAGACACAGGGTGTTACAGGAGCATCAATGTTATAAAGAAGTCTCCAGGTCATAGCCCTGAAAGAGCTAGTGAAATATTTCTCTGCACTGAATGCCCAGTCAGCAGGGGAACCTGGGTAAATATAATTTGCCATGGGCGATAAACCAGTGGTGGCATAATCCCCATGGCTTGGGGCATTTAAAAGTGGACTGGCCAAAGCAGTCAGAAATGGCCTACAGGGAACAATCCTGCACTGGTCTCAGGCTGACAGGCTGCATGGGACCTAGCAGGTCTCCTCCGTTCTAATTTGCGTTATTCAGATTAGGTGGGGATAAGCGCAGTTGTCCCTCGAAGAAGCACCGATCCCACCTCAGGCTAAGCTCCTCATGAAACGCGGCATCAGTTTTCTGGGCCCAGCATATCAGCCACGCGAACTGCTGTCAGAGTGAGAAGCGAAGTGGTTCTTTTTCTGTGTATGTGGAGCCTGTAGCACAGAATCCTCCTGTCTGATGGCGGGAGGGGACTGACACAGATGCTCCAAGGTGCTTCCAAATGAGCTGATGAAATTTAAACCTTTGGGGCCAGATCTGGTGGCTTGGGGTGGGGGACCCTCTACTACAGCTCCACTCATTTGGGTTTTGTCCATGGGGGAAGCAGACCCCTCCTTCTTGCCCTCTCTTCATACAGGCTTCAGAGTGGCCTTCAGAGAAGCAGGCCCCTCCTTCCCAGTCTCCCTCTGTGTAGGCTTCAGAGAGGCCTTTGATAGCTGGTGGTGTTTGTCAAAGGACCTGTTGGATATTTGTGAGGGCTGGGCACAGCTCCAAGGAACAAAACCCCCAAAGAAGGCACAAAAGAGCCCCAGCACATGACTCCATCTCGAACAATCAGAAAGGACCATGGGGCCCCTCTGCCCTTTTCAGGAGTGTTTTCCTCCCTCTCCCAGAGGTTGGAACCAATCCTGTAGGTGAAGGCAGATCCCTGTCCATCCCCGCTCTGCAGCAAAGGTATTTTCTGTTCCCGGCCCTATGGCAGGTGGCTCCATTGGAGCTGGTAATTGAGTGAAGACCTTGTTAGAATGATGTCAAAGATTAATCGTTTCATTTTCCTCCGGGGATGAGAGGGAGCATGTTTTGTTCAGAAGGCAAGAGAACATTATGTGGGCAGAAGGGTCCTTGTGCTTCCAGAGGGGTCACACGCAGCACAGCTCAGAAGGCAGAAACCAGGACTGTACAAACATCAGGTTTACAAAACCAGAGCAGAGACTGGGGTCGGGCTGGTTTGATTTCCTTTGTGTGGTGGGAAATAGGGGAATTGTTTGTTCATTTCATCCAGCAAAACTCATAGAGCCACATTCTGCTTTCATTTACCCCCAGTGAAGATGAATGCTGTCAAGACAGGACAGTGGCACCGACCTTGGGCAAATCATACTCCCCTATCCCACAGAGGTGTTCTGAGGATGAATTCCTCCAAGTCTGCGAGGTGCTGAGGTACTGTGGGAGATAGAATTTGGCACACTGTTGCTCAGCAGGGAATTAGACATGCCCCTGTTATTTATGGTGACACCATCAAATTCTAAATGGGCAGCAGCTTCCTGAGGGCTGGACTTGGAAGATGACCCCGTGGCAGGAATAATGGAGGGTAAAACAACCCAGGAGTCACAATCACCTGGAATTCAGAGCTGTTGATAAGGTCTGGTTCCCCCAATTCATGGTCTGAGGATGCTCTTAGTGACTCCTCCTCTTTGTAGGAAACATTTTTCTGATGAGTGTATCTCTGTACACAGGGTAACATGAGGAAGTGTTTCTATGAACATGTGGTTGGCAGTCACGTCACTTGTCTGATGTGATTTCATTCCCTGCCTCTACTCACTTTCTTCATACATTGTGGGCTGGTGATTCTGACCCATTGTGCTACCAGCCTGGGTGAAATTCTCCTAAGGAGATGACCAGAACAAGGTTTAGGTACCATGTAATCGCCAGTGAGATTCAGTCTTTCCACACAGGTGAATTTTGTCGATGTATCTCAGGGTATGGATTGAGATTAGGATCTAATTTTAGATGTTATTGTCTGCAGCAGACTCCTCTGATCAACAGAGATGGGCTAAGGGGATGGTTAGAGCTGGATGAGGTTTGAAGGAGGGTGGATTCTTTGTTACTTGAAGTCTTTTAACCATGACATGAGGACGTCAGTAACTCAGCCAGAGGTTAGGGGTCTATTGCAGGAGTGGGTGAGTGAGGTTCAGTGGCCTGCAACGTGCAGAGGTCAGACTAGATCAGGGGTGGGGAACCTTTTTTCTATCACAGGCCATTGACCCACAGGAAAAATCAGTTACAGGCCACACACAGCCCGCGCGCGGGGGAGGAGCGGAGGGTTGGGGCTTCCCCTGGGGTGGGGCCAGAAATGAGGGGTTCAGGGTGTGGGAGGGCACTCAGGGCTGGGGCAAGGGGTTGGGGTGCGGGATCTGGGAGGGAGTTGGGGTGTGTTTCCTGGACCTGCTGCCCAGGAGCGGAGGTGCCTTCCCTGTTCTCTGTAAGGCCCCAGAACCAGTGCCACGTTCAGTAATTCTAGGGCTGTGAGCAGAGTCTAGTAGGTTGTATTTGTGGTTTTTTACCAGTTCACATGGTGCTTTTGCATTGCTGCTGGAAGGGAAGCGGCATGTACTCCAGAGCCATGCAATAAAAGCAGTTCAACTCCTGTCTGAGCATAGTTGTTGCATAGAGAAGGGAATAAATTAAAAAATAATTTTAAAATGACAGTTTTGATTGTAATAACTGCCAGTGTGATTGATGATCCTCTGCAAAATCCCTGCTGCTGGTGGAACTGCAGCCAAGCATGTAAACTGGCAACACAAATAAAGTTACAGTCTATAGGATGGTCTGGATGGAAACAAGCTCCTCCATTGATGCAGGCTTCAGACGGGCCTTATGAGGTCTGATTGTTCAAAGACACTGTCGACTGTACTAAAGACACAGTCACTCTATGCACTACCGTGTACCTTGGAAGCCACTGCTAATAGGCAGAGGATGGAGGGCGCAGTCACTTGGCTCAAGGTAACATTCTGGCCCTGGAGGCCAAGCATCAGCGCTCGGGTGATCGAAGAGTTTATTGCCATCTTTCCCTGCTGAACTGTTCAGTTATTATTATTATTATTCCTGTTAGATGGCATTTGTACTACAATGGCTCCAGCCAGGATGGCGGTGCCATGGCACATGCACATTCTCCCAAACCTCACACGATCAGATTCCAGTTCAACCGAAGTCTTCAAGCTGCCCCCTTAGGAAGAACTGCTGCTTCCACCAGCTCCTCCCATCTCGCCCTCAGGCTCAGCACAGCTCCTCCCATCTAGCTGGTACGGCTCCTAGGGACAAAGAGTGAAAGCTGCTCACTCTTAGCTGATATGAACAGTTAGTTGGTCTTAATGGGTAGGATTTTCAACAGCACCTGAGTTAGGAGCACAATTCCCCTTGGGTACGTCTACACTGCAGCCGGGGATGTCATGCTAAAAATGACAGTGTAACCGCGGCTAGCTGCCGAGTACAGACCCAGGGAGCCAGGCAGGGCTGCACTCGGGTGGCTAGCCCCAGCCACTGTCTATTTTTAGCACAATCAGAGCAGGCATGTCTATCCCAGCCAGAAATTCTGCCCCCCAGCTGCAGTGTAGACAGACGTAGCCACTGAAAGTCAAGGTTCGCTGACTGGTCCTCCGAACTCACTCAGGTGGTGTTGAAAAGCCCACACTATAGTTCTACAGAGTTTCTTTGCATGAAACAGTAGCTGACACTTTGCACCCCCGAAGCTCTGCTGGGGGGGATTTTAAGGATAATGAATAAGAGGGAGGTGCTTCAAAAACTGCCTTAGGGTGAACACAAAGGGAAGCAGACTTGACACATCTGAGTGCCTCCTGTTGGACTGTTTTATTAACTGGTATTCAGAATGGAAGGCCATGTTGCAATGGCTATGAAGGGCACCGGCCAAGCCACCTATGAAAATGCTCTTATGCAAAGTATGAAGACCACTTAGGGCTGGTGGCCCCTTCTCCAGTATAACAACCTTGTTCAGTGCTCCTTCAGATCACACCCAAGGGCATCAGTGGTGAAAACAGCGCTTGGCAGGTCAGATGGTCCAGAGAGACATGTGGAAAGCATGGCACAAAGGCCTTCTAGGAGACAGAGCCTGCCGAGGACTGTCCACTAGCAGTTGCGGCCTACAAAAGAAGAAAGTGGAGGGGCAAAGCATCCCCACCAAGAAGAGCAGCTGCCAGTGAGATCAGAGAGCAGCCAGCAGACACCACTGCTAATGGCAGAGGACAGTGGGCCAACGCAAGGAACTGACACCAGGGAGGAGAGCCAGGAGCTGCATCAATGAACGAGAGAAAGAGGAGCAGGAGCCAGAGCAGCATGGAGGGTTGAAGGAAGACATAGGGCAGCATGCTATGGGGACCAGGGAAGACAGTACAAGAACAAGGGAAGGCGTAGATGGCTGGAAGGCTGGGAGAGGAAGTGGTCATGGTGGACTGGCAGGGCAAACACCAGAAGTGTTGTCTCGGTCTCCCGCCAGGCAGCATTTATTTAGCTGAGCACAAGGATTCTCTCCCAAGAGATAGGCTTCACTCCACCCAATGTGAGTGCTCTTCTCCCCACCCCCAGTCTCTCCTTTGCTCTTTCTGCCCCAAAGACTGCTGGAACCACTCCACTAAAAGCAGGGATCACACCCCACAGTGTCTCTGCTGCGTCATTGCAAAGTTCAGAGCTTCTTTTCACCCAACCACAAAACCAGACATCAGCTTGCTGGGGATCATTTTCTCAGCAGAGTGAGTCTCTGCAGCAAAGGGAAACTCCCACTTGATCATTATGAGAAACACTAAGTGCCTGGTTTCTGCTTATTAGTGTGTTTATTTTCAGAACTTGTGGCTGTGTTGAGCTCTGCTGCCTGGCATCAGAGGGCCCAGGGACAGCCTCCCTTATCTTCCCAGCACACCTGGGCTCAGCAGTATATTACGCACCATTCAGGCTGATGATCACTTGTTTTATGGCCCTTTTCAACCAACGACAAGTTGAGTGACCAGCAGACAAAATAGCCCTGACAGCCTGACTATGGAATGCAAGCTGAGCTCAGGGCAGAGATGGGGATGCAGCAATGGGTGAAGTTCCCAAGGGCCAATAGTCCAGACTTTTCCCCAAAACTTGGCTGAACTGCTTGAGCCTGCTTTTCCTGTCACTTGCATCAGTATTGTAGTGGTGTAATTCCATGAACTTGAATGCAGTTACTCCTGATTTACACCAGTGTAAGCGAGAGGAAAATCGGGGCCCCCGGAGCTGCCAGTTCTGCTGGGAATCTCACAAGAACAGGCTCTTCCATGAGATTTCTGGCCCTGGTTTTTGCTCAAGCTGGAGATAAGCAGGAATCAGCCTTTCTTGGGGTATTTCTGCATTTCCACTGATGGTGCCAACAGGAATTCTGAATCAGGAAGGAGAATTACCAACCCCAATCATTCAAAAAGCATGACTCAGCCCCAGCCCCCAAATCATGAGACTGGATTTAAAATCATCAGATTTTAATAATAATACAGCTAGGTTCTTTCTATTAACCTTCTAGTTTCTGAACCTTTAGCATTCACATTTTCAAGCTTTTCTTTGAAACCAAAAGGCCTACTAGATACTCATGGGATCTTTAATGAAAGCTGGATTGTCATGAAATCACATGACTCCTGGAGCAGGGGCTTTAGGAACAATACCGAATATTGCAAGACTTGTGATAGAATCATGAGAGCTGGCAACAGCACATGTAGAGATTTTTAAGTTAGCCAAACCTTTTCAAGCCTCAAAAGAGCAACACTCCAGGTTCTGTCTGTGTGTTAGGGATAAGTCTGGCTGGGTTCACAGTTCCTTGAAGCCCTTGCTGGGCAGGAGTTTCTACATTGTGAGTAGGACAATGACCCACAAGAAACAGAGACATATGGGATGAAAGAAAAAAGGGGAAAGAAAAGCAAGGGAAATAGGTCCGGCCCCTGCAAGGGATGGGTCAAGACTGGGGCAGCCCTGCGGATACCTCATCTCCAGGGCCCTGTAAATACTGGCTACTATTGTTTGCTGAAGGATTGCACTGTGTGCTGAGGAGCTGATCCTGTTGAATAGAGGCCTGAGGGGCCTAACATGCAAGAGCCTGAGATCCTTCAACTCCTATTGATGCCAATGGGAGAAGGGCCAGTTAGTGCACAAAAACTCAGTGCAAATCACGCCCCCGTATAGACAAGGCCTAACTCCTTTTCAGAATATATTCTGTTCCGCTGGGCATGAGGGACCAGAACAGGGAAGGCAACCAGCAGAAGAATATCAAAAGACAGCACCAGTGCACGGAGAACATAAATACCATCATCCCAATTGGGAACCCCTTCCTGTCATTAGCCAGAAGGTCCTGGCAGAAGTGGCCCTATTCATTTCAGAGGGATTGCGTGTGTGAGTAACGGCCCGCCATTGGGAGTAAGAGACACAATCTAGACCCATGAAAATAGAAAGAAAACAGCATCGCGGTGTGTTCAGGTACAGAGTCACACCACCAAGCCACAGGAATAGCCAGATTTCAGAACATTGTTCTCCTGGATTTGAAATGTCCAGTTTTCTAGATTGGCTGGCTCTCTCAGGCCTAGGCACCAATCAGCCATTTTAATGGCTTTAGCCGGCTGCCAGCTGTGTGGAGTGAATTTGTATTTGCTCAGAAAACTCTCCCCCCATCCTAGAGGCCAGTGGAGTGAGAAGGAAGGACTGCCCTGCAGTGAGAGCACAGCCTGGAAATGTCAGGAGGAGCTGTGAGTTCTCTTCATAGTTCTAGCTCTCACAGGCTGACTTAGAGACGCTGTGCAAGTCGCTTCACCTGCCCATGCCTTAGTTTCCTCAGCTTCATAATCCGAATGAGGCCACGTCACAGGGAAGCTGTGAGGATCAAAGGGGTATTGTCAACTTAAAAATCACACTGACATTTGATATTTCCCCCTCTGTTGGTACAAGTGACTCCTCCAAATCCTGCAACTGAAAACAATTATGGGGAAACGTTCTCTGTTCTTCCGTGTCTTTCCTGTGTGCATTTGGCAGCACTTTGCATACAGTCAGCTGTATGTGTCCCCTGTATAGGAAGCTGTTGCAGCCATTTCACTGAAGTTTCTGTGGCTCTTTCACACAGCAACAGAGAAATCACATGTAAAAGCTGTGCAAAACATCTGGGAACCCACCTCTTATCTAGTGGACTCAGGGGTCATGGGCAGAATTTGAAAAAAACTTTTCACTGTTTTTTCAATTGACTAGATTTCATGTTGACACTCAGGGTTTGTCTACACTAGAGCCAGAAGGGGTAAATTCCGGCTTGAGGTGACATACCCATATTAGCTCTAATTGAGCTAGTGCGATAAACACAGCAGTGTGGCCACAGTGCTGGGAGGGGGCAGCTTCCCTGAGTACAGGCCCATCCAAGACCTTAGCTATACACTTGCTAAGAGTAGCCTCTCATGACACGTCTGTTTTTAGAGAACTACCTTGATCGGAGCTAGCGCGGGTATGTCTCCTTGAGCTGGAATTTACACCTTCCAGCTCTAGTGTAGACACCCTCTGTGTCCCCTCAATGGTTGTAAAGTGCTTTGAGATTCTTGGATGGAGCACAGCATTATTACAGGGCTGCGGAGGAGGGCATGCTGCTGAGCTGTGCCATAGTAATAGCAAGGGGAAACGAGACACTTTTTAGCTTTATGGTTGAATACAGGGGGCAGCATCACTTTTATGTGACCTACAGAAGATGGGCAGAGATTGCTCTCCAGCTGCTACCGGTGTAAACAGTAAAAAAGGCTGTCATTTGGCCCCTGGTACAGCTGCAACCATTGACACATTTGTATATTGTCTACCTGGGTGTTTTTTGGAGCTGGTCAGAGAAAGTTCAGTAGAACCATACTCTGTTGGAATATATTGTTCCCTCCAAACTGAAACACTCCACAAAATCAGGACAGTCTTGCCAGAATTTCATTTTGGAAGAAAACTGGCGGGGGGACATGACATGGAATTTCTGACTTTAAACATCCCAGGTGGGCATTTTTGAAACAAAACATTTTGATTTTTCATTTTGAAACGACTGGTCATTGAGAATTATTTTAAATTGTGTGTTTTAGATAGTGGATATATAACATATAAAATAGAAAATTAGAAAAAAGTCAAAATCAAAATCAGATTTTTCAATCCACCCCAATATAGAAATCTGAGGGGATTTTTTTCCCAGTGGAGCATTTTGAAATTTTCACTTTTTGCTCCAAGTCGGAACAAAGCCAAATTTTGAAATCTCCAAAATCCTTCATGAACTAGAAGTTCAATTATTATCACAGGGTTATCTGAGCTTCTTAATTGCACATGGTTCATCTTGGTTGTGGTGACATGTTCACAGACAGACAGGTTGCTGGGTAGGACTCCATTAACCGGTCACTCTGGTTACAAGCTGGCCACACATCAACCCACAGAAGTCTTGTTGGTTGGGGTCCCACCCTTGGCACACAGCTCACTGCTATGGATAGAGAAGGGTGTTTTGTATTGGATAGAAATTCTGCTGGCTGCACAGTTCACCTTTGTTTGCAAGGTAACAAAAGCAGAGCCCAGTGTGTAATATGAACATTCATCTGAATTGTTATATGAATTTGCTTCAGCTTTGTTTGCATCCCCATTGTCTACTTTCCAGGAATATTCTCTTGAATGAGCTCCTGGGGAAGGAGTTCCTGGGAGGGTCATGAATTTCAAATGGCTCTGGAGAATAGTCATAGAAAGTGAATCTGGAGCTATGCATGTGAATATTTTCACTGGAAATTTAAGTTTAAGAGTTACACTCATCCTACCAGGGAACAGAAACAATCCCATATGACCTGTGCAGCCAATCAAAACTAACCAACCCACCTGAGACTTGGAATGCTCACGATGAACTGCTTATGGACACGATACAGACCAAGGCTCCTGCTCCAAACACATCTGATAGAGCTTTGCAGCATGAAGGCTACCGTCGCCATCAGCCACTTGTGGACAATCCACCTGCTGGAAAAGGCAAAATTTGTCAGATCAGTTATTTGCTGTGGAGCAAGCTGTAAATGAAAGTTAGGCCAGGCGGTGATGCAAATTGTTAGCAAATGGTTTACTTGCGTGCATCTATATGACAATGGTGTAACCCTTCTGCCAGGTGAAGCCAGCTGCAACCAGGGCCGAGTTCAGTATCTAGGGGTTCTTCTTCAACAAGACAACACAGAACCCACTCGAGCTCCCACCCAGTAACCTGGGAAAATTACACGCTACCCCTGGGTGCCTCTGAGAGGCAATACTTCCCCACTCACAAGCACAGAGTCTGAGTGTAAAAAAGAAACTTTTAATGAAAGGAGAGAAGTCACCCAACATTAATTAGGGAAAATGCCACAAGCAGGATTCATAATAATAAAACTGTGAGCAGGACGCCCACCCCAGAGTGCGTGGGGCAGAGCCTTCCGTCTCATGTTCTTGAGTTCTACAACCAAGAGTTCCTTTTCTCTGCCCCTCTCTGCTCCCTCACCACACCCAACTCACAGTGGTTGTACTTGGTCAGTAAGGACCCAGGGTTCAGAGGTGCATGTGTGTGAGTTCACCTCCCACCTGGGAAAGAAGGCACCTTGCTTGCTCCGCCCTCTGAGCACTTGCTCTGGCTGGCCATCCTGCCACACACAGCTCCACTCCGCCGGCCGCCCTGCCAGCCATGGTTCCTCTCTGCCGGCCGTCCCACCAACCGCAGTTCCTTGCTGCCTGGCCGCCTCACCAGCCATTCGTTCCGCTCGCCACCTCGCCAGCCGCTTGTTCGCCGGCCGACTGTCAGTCACCTTCTGCTGTCACCTGCCTTGCTGCTGTGACCTCTGCACATCAGTCTCTTAGTGATTTTCAGCTTTTTGCAGGCTAGGCAGAAACACTGCCCCCCCAAGTGATTTCAGCTTTCATTCGAGCACTTTAACATAACAAAAGGCTCCTAATGAAGCCTATTTAGCTCTATCTTTGAACGGTGGGAAGGAACAGGTTAAAACAGATAGGGGACCCTTAGGGAGCATCCACACCTCCTAGCTGGGACACTTATCCCAACCCTTCTTACTTTCACAGGGGTCTGACATTCGAGCCTCTGTCTTAGCGAGTTCCTATCAGCTGAGAGTGAGCCCTCAATCGGGACAAGCTCAGCACAGTTCTGCTCCACTTTAGTCATCCAATGAAGATAACATTGACAACAACATTTCACTACCTCTGCATTCCAGATTTAATAATTTTATTAAGATAATGTTGAACTAAAGGGATTTGTAACCCAACACCAGCCAAAGCTGATCACTTGGAGCTACCCAGCTCCTGTCTGCTAGATACCTACACAGAGTAAATGTGTTCGTGTAAATACAGTTTGCTCCTGAAGTTTCTCCCCCACCCCCACTAACTGTCTGGGGACAGTTCGTTCAGATCTTGCTTACAATGGCATGTGCAAGTATTACTGCATGTAATATTAACATGTCTTACTATGCCACATGTTGGTGTAACAGACCATGAGGTGCAGAGCTGGACAGGTAAATATTTATGCAGTGCCAGTGGCTACTTTTACATGGATTCACCTTTACATGGGTAAGAGGTAGAGATTCTAGTGATCATCCAGTAGGGCCAGATTTTCAAAGGTATTTTGGCACTTAAAAATGCAGATAGAGGCCTGGATCCTACTCCTTGCTTAACGCCCATTGATCTCATCACAGCATAATATGAGTGGCTCCTCTGGAACAGTCCGCACTGAACTGAAAAAGGCAGCCAGCCTCTGCAAACGGAGATGTAAAGGCCCAGTCCCATTTACATAGCTCTGTACATCACACTCAGCCTTACCCATGGCCCTTCTAGGTCGAGGTTCAGCCATACTGGGCAGTGGTATGAAGGAAGCATGCATTACTGCTGTCTCAGCTCTCCTAGCTCTGTGGATAAACAGGGGACTTCAGCCTTTCGAGCTGGCAGTTGCAGTGGGTGTTGTCCAGGGTTCTTCACTTGGTGCACCCCTCTGGATCCCTTGTTCTGACCTGGTGACCTGTACCCCCAGCCATGGTTTTCATTTTTCTCCCCCACCATCACTGAAACTCAGGCTGGTGGCCCCTCCTGCACCTGAGCAGGTGGGTCTTTCATTGGTGGGCTGCCCCCAGAAGCCGGCATCTTTCCTCAGCAGAGCACATTCACTTTACACTGTGTCTGCCTGTATCCATGACTCTTGATATTAATGAAGGCCATTAATAGTACAAATAAGTCTAGAGCACAAACATTTATGTCTGTGATGAATTCATTCTCTATTGTGCCTTTCTTTATGGAGTTTACACTTGCTCTTTAAGGAGGCGAGCTAATTTAGTTCTGTCCTTTCATAAAAGCCATTGTGTGATGGATGAAATGTCAGCAGTCATTAAGCAAAATCGCTGATGTATCCCCCAAAAGAAGAGATACAGACTGCGCTGGAGAAATGCTGCATGCAAGCCGGGTAAGGTCAGCCTGCATCCTTCGCGGGGCTTGTCCGCCTCTCTTTAGCGAGATTGTGACCATGTTTATGCTTATATTCTGGTTTTGGTTTGGCTGCAGGTGGGATACCTTTGACAAACCCACACTCAGGTTTTCCAAGGGAAATGGAGGACTATGGGAGCTGCCATAACCAAACAAAGCCCTGGACCCTCTAATCTGCCATCCCATTGGAAGTGATCAACTCTTTTTTTTCTGTGCAGCTCCTTTTCGGGGTCTGTGAACTATCCCCATGGTGATTTTCCGGGAATGGATTTGTTATTCATCAGCACTCACTGAACAAGTGGGAGGAACAACTGTCATCCTCTGGCTCTTCTGGAAACTGATCATGAACAGCCAACAATCGAAGTCGTGTATGATGGGTCACCTGAATCACATGGTATTGTTTCTGCTGCCTGACTGGAGAACCTGAACTTTTAAAGCAGGTTGAACCGCTAGTAGCAAAAAAACATACCCATTTTCAGAACAGAATTTCTGAGGGACCATCATTTCCATGAAATGTTCAGGTTGCAATGAAAGCTTTTGCCAGTGCTCAGCTGTGGATCAGCCCCACTGCATGTCAGGCCCTCCCTGGGCATTACGAGTGGATAGGAGTTGGCCCAGCTACAGCTACATGAAAAATGCTGATTCCTGAATTTCTCTTCACTTTAGTTCTGATCAGGCCAGAGAAACGGGAAAGGACAGCAGAAAGTGGTCCCTGGTCCCTAGAAGTGAGTGAATGGCTCATAGAGTGTCCCCTCCAGAATACGTTCCCTGCACATATTGAAGGTGATGCAGAGCTGGACAGAGGCACAGGCCTTTCCTAAGTCCCAGGAGGAGTCGTGAGATTAGATCAGAGTCTCGGTTTTCATTAATTAAAAAGTGCAAGTTTCTGACCATCCCAGTTAGCAAGAAAAGCTTGAAAATGAAACCCGAGTTTAGCTGTTCGCCTGAGTCTGCAGACAGCCTGAAACAAGCACTGGGAGGTGTGATCTGCCCTACTCACCTCAAGGGGGTGCTAACTACAAGAGACACCTTTTTGGTATCACTGGCCCAACAGAGGAATCTGTGGATGTGTCTAAACTGGAGTTCTTGCTTCTGTTGAGCTAAGCAACTGCCCGTTAACTTCAGTTTACTAACACCTTTGAAAATGTTAATTGAGTATTGCCTACCCAAATGTTCAAAAATTATGGGCCAAGCCCCCCAAATAATGAGACTGGCTTAAAAAGGAAGAGATATTTTTAAACAAATAAATGCATTTTGGGTTCTTTTTATTTTCCTTCTGGGTTTTGAGCCTTTAGGGGGCACTTGGGTTCATGTTTTCACTTTTTTTTCTGCACTCACAAGGGCTAGAAACCTACTTTTTAAAATAAAAGCAGAGATTCTCACTTAATCACATGCCTCCAGGAGCTGGGACTTCAAGGCAAACAGAAAATATCATGGGGCCCACAATAAACTCCTGAGAGTTAGTGACATTGCTAATCCAGGCACTCCACAGGTGTTTGTTCCAGGACACAAATGTACGTCATTTACTCCAGGCTGAGACCCAGGCTGGACCACAAGCCCTAGTCCAGATGTGCCCTGTGTGGGGCAGAAGGGGCCTGGCTCCACTCAGATACACTTTAGTGGCTAGGGAAACATTGGACAGCCCTGCTGTTACCACCCAGGGGATAAGGGACCATTTTTGCTTCTGAGGGGAGAGAGTTCCATGCTGCCCTTCCAGGGCTCCATGATGCCCCTGGCTCAGCATCTCTGGAAGATGAGGCAGGCCCCCTAGCCTCTCCCACCACACATGTGGGGCAGAGCCATGGTGTAGATGCAGGGAGCCAAATCCTATGTCATGGTGTGCCTGGATTACCTTACTCTGGGCCTGGGCCGATGGACACCTTTCCCTGGCCCTTCTGACCTTGAGCAGCATTACAGAGCCAATTGTTTACACACACAAGTGACTTGCTCATGACCTATCCCATAAATGGGACACAAATGAGCTTCCCCTCATCATCTGGCAGTGCGAAGATCCAGTTTGCCTCTCTTTGCACGGACACAAGGAAGGAGGAGGAGGAAGAGCCAATGCACTGTGCACTCCCTGGCAGCTGGCTCAGGAGCGGAAGGATGGCCCAGGGCTGAGGGTGCTAGCCTACAACTGGAGAGCGCTGGGTTCAATTACCTGCTTAGTCATCAACTTCCTCCATGGCCTTGGGCAAGCCCCTTAGCTTCTCTGTGCCTCAGTTTCCCAGCTGTAAAATGGGATGACAATACCTTCCTGTCTCACAGGGATGTTGCATTAAAGACTGTGAAGTGCCACTAGTCCAGGGAAAATGTGTTAATTAATACTTGTCCATATCTGATGCCCTCAGTAGATCTGGTTAGCATTTCAACAATAAAAAAATTGGCTTTTCAACCAAAATGAATATTTTGACACCCCAAAGCCACTCTTTTTTAGTAAAAAGTTTGGGGTTTTGGTTTGGTTTTCAGTAAAAATGTTCAGTTGTTGAAAACTGACTCTTTTTTAACCTAAAATGTTTTTTGAAAACAAAACCAGGTACACAAACCAAAATTCCTGATTATATGCAGAGAGAATACCATCATGCAGTGTACACAGTCACCGAGCCATGTAAATACTCTGGGGAGCCAAAAGATACACAAACATATTGCAGAATACAGCTACAACAGAGGGGCCACAGGAAAAAAAAGTAAAGATCCAGGTGAATATGTCAGGCATCCCAGGGAGAAGAAGGAGAATGGGTGCGTATGGGGAGGGGGGAATGGGGGAGGCGGTTGGGGGAGTTGGATCCAGGGTTTTGATTTGGTCCATTATAAAGATAGAGGCATTTATGTAATGAGGATCCAGACCCTGGTTTGCATCTTAAATACCTTCAGACTTCTTAAATAATATTACTAGGTCACCACATAGAACAATTAACACAAACATTTTATTTAGTGGCAGTTAAAGTTGCATCAGGACATGCCTCACCCACTCAGCCCTTCAAAGCATGAAGATAAGAGAGAAGTCACTTGCATTCTTTGTCACTTTCATATTGACTACACTGCTGATAACATACTACAACCTGATCTCCACCCAAGAGGCAGGCAAAATTCAAAGACTGCATGTCTGTTAATTTCTGTGTTTTGTTTATTGTCATTTTCACCATGACACTTCTGTTAAGATGAAAACTCTGGTGCATCTTTAAGCTGGCGATAGCTTTCAATGTTTTTCAAAAGAGAAGTGTTATTATTCCAGGGCAAAGTGAGGAGCAGAGAAGATAAGCAATATAGTTAGGCAACATTGCATGTTTGGGAAAGAGATGGGTCTAGAACCAAGGTCTCCTGGCTGCTAGTGTTTTGCTCACTGACCTACTTTGCTTGTAAGTAGAGGTGTAGAACCACAGTATTGGAATGGAGCCATTTCTAACATCTACCATTGTATAAATTAACCAGGTAGTATTCATGGGGTCTAGGAGCATTCTACAGGATGCTCCTAGTACGGTCATGAACAGAATATTAAAATAACATTAGAGAAAATGGAACCTTCTTGGCAATTATTTCAGAACTGAGCTGGCAAGTCTGCTGGTTTTGTTCATGTTCATTTGAAAGCCTTTGACACATCAGTGCTGTATGTTTCTTTTATGAATATGCAAATCAAAGCAGTGAAATTACAGATAATGATATGTAGTCAAAACTTTTCAGAAGTTAATGCATATTCCTTATTTTGCAGATTTCTATCACATTTGTATTTGCAAAATAGATGAGATAACGCAGCTCAAGAGAACAGCTTTCCTGTCACGGAAACAGCGATACACCTTTCAAATCCAGCAATGGAGAAGTGCCAACTGCCTTCACGTTGACAGGGGTGCCTTTTGGGTGGGAGTGAGGTTGTTAAGCCAACTCTCATATACTGACTACATTGGGGGTAACTGAAGAACAGTTGCCCTGGGAAACCATATAACTGGCTCAAGCAAATAGATCATTGCACACGGAGGCCAGTTGTGCAGTTACCTGCTTTGTGTGCACCATTTGGACATCTATTTAGCCAACCTCATGTGGGCTGCTAGTGAACCCAGGTCCTTCAGAGCCAAAAGCCTAAACTCAGCCAAAGCACCAGGCCCCTGAGGTGTAAGCAGTAGCACACACATAAACGTCCTATGCAGACCCGCCATCAGAGCCTCTTCTTAGTGTGGGTTACACACATACAGTGACTTGTTTTGCTCACAGAGTTACTATCAAGGTAGGATTTGCCCTTTCAAGAGAGTACAGAGATTAACAATGGACACAAGGAAGCTGCAAGACTGAACTTGGCTTTGTCTGGATAGTTGCTGTTGCATTATGTTTGTGTTCTAACCATTGATGAGCGTGTGGGGCTGCTACTGTGTGGCTGGCATCGGGGCAGAGTGCCCACATGTCCTATGTTAACACCCCCACCTGCTACCCATAACTCTGCCATTGTACTAGTACTGATTTACACTCCCTCCTCCCTGCTACTTTAGCTCTGGGGTTTCAGGGATGGTTACAATAATACGTGCGGTATAAATATGGGGTCGTATCCATCACTGTGTTACTCCACTTTTACTCCTGATTGAGTGCATTTACACTGTCCTATGGCTTCACTGACTTTGTGGTGCATCAAGGCCGTTGGTATTTGCAAGTGTGCTAATAATATTAGTGGATAACACAAAGTTGGGAGGTATTGCCAATACGGAGGAGGACCAGAATATCATATAAGCAGATCTGGAGGACCTTGAAAACTGGAATAATAGAAATGGGGTGAAATTTAATAGTGTAAAGTTCAAGGTCATGCACTTAGGGGTTTACAACAAGAATTTTTACTATAAGCTGGGGATGTATCAGTTGGAAGCGACAGAGAGGAGAAAGACCTGGGTGTATTGGTTGATCACAGGATGCAACCGTAAAAAAGGTTAATGCATCAGGGGAGGTATTTCCAGGAGAAACAGGGAAGAGTTATTTCCATTATACACGGCATTGGCGAGACCTCATCTGGACTACTGTGTGCAGTTCTGGTCTCCCTTATTTAAGAAAGATGAATTCAAACTGGAACAGGTACAGAGAAAGGCAAATAGGATGATCAGAGAAATGGAAAACCTACCTTCTGAGAGGAGACTCAAAGAGTTTGGCTTGTTTAGCCTAACCAAACAAAGGCTGAGTGAATGAATATGATTGCTCTCTATAAACACCTCAGGGGGATAAATGCCAGGGAGGGAGATGAGTTATTTAAATTATGCACCAACGATGACATAAGAACACATGGATACAAACTAGCCATCAACTAGTTTAGGCTTGAAATTAGACAAAGGTATCTGACCATCAAAGGAGTAAAGTTCTGGAACAGCCTTCCAAGGGGAGCAGTGGGGGGGCAAAAGACTGTTTCAAGACTGAGCTTGATAAGTTTATGGAGGGGATGGTACGATGAGACTGCCTACAGTGGCATGTATCCAATCTGCGACTGCTACCAGCAAATATCCCCAACAGTCAGAGATAGGATACTAGATGGGGAGGGCTCTGAGTTACTATAGTGAATTCTTTCTCAGGTGTCTGGCTGGTGGCTCTTGCTGTCATGCTCAGGGTTCAACTGATCATCATATTTAGGGTCAGGAAGAAATTTCCCCTCAGGTCAGATTGGTTGAGACCCTGGGGGGTTTTCACATCCTCTGCATCATGGGACACAGGTCACTTGCTGGTTTAAACTAGTGTAAATGGGAGATTCTCTGTAACCTGACGTCTTTAAATCATGACATGAGGACGTCAGTGACTCAGCCAGAGGTTAGGGGTCTGTTACAGGAGTGGGTGGGTGAGGTTCTGTGGCCTGCGATGTGCAGGAGGTCAGGACTAGATGAGCACAATGGTCCCTTCTGGCCTTAAAGTCTATAAATCTATGAAGAATGCAATTAATATTTCAGTTGTACGAAAAGTGAAGCGCACATCACACAAAAAATACATCAGCCTGCAACCATTCATTTTACTCCTTTGTGCTCTAATTGAAGTTAAAATCAACAAACTCTGCAAACATTTTATCGGCTCCCAGGTAGTTCTGTGCTTGTTCTATCATCCAGCAAACAAATCAGAAACTTCGGTGAGGTGTTTTCTCTCGGTATTAACCTCTGAATGCCACATTGCTGACTTGGTGGTTTCTAAAAGACAGGCAACATTTAAGAATAAAGAAATGACGTCTGTAGGCAGAGAGAAATATTGTAGCTCAATGTGATTCATGAAGGTCATTGTCTAGAGAGAATATCTCCTGCGGAGAGCCAAGCAAAATCACATCTCACCTCACTGGTAAGACAAAAATGCCATCTGAAAAGCAAAACCAAATCTGAGAAGTGCATTGATTTGAAGAATCCACTGTGGTTGCACACCACCTGTATGCACATGCCTGGGACTGAGGGCGGGCAGAGGTATCGGATGAGAAGAGTTATGGAAGGAAGGGGCATTTGTTTTTCTTTGAAGCATACGGTCCTGTTCACTGTTGAGAGACCATTCCAGACTGGACCATTGGATTGGTCTAGTGTGGAGAATTCCTTGATCTTAGGCATCAAAGTGGGGCAGTCAGCTCCCAGCAGGAGAGTGGAGCAGACAACTTTGCTTCATCTTCTTCTGAGCGGCTGCTACTCCAAACTGACTTGTAATGAGCATCCCCCAAGTCAAATCTTTGCTGTGGTTAGAAGCAGTGATGATGATGGATAACGAGAAAGCAGAGCCATGAGAGAGAAACATGAGGAACTCTTTGTATTTGTTTAAAGACACACTAATGGAAAAGGGGACTATGCCTCGTGAATTGAAGACAAAGAAACTGCATCCTCCAGCAGAACGAGGGATTGGGTGTATGTGTCCTCCCAAGCAGCTATTCCATCCAACACCTCTTGTATAGCCATCTCCCATTCTTGTCTTTGTGCCTGTTTCCATGTGGCCTCATCCTCCCAAAGCCCCTGCACCTCCTCAATGTGGCAAAGTATAGGCTGATTTTCATTCAGATCCCTCCTTCACACACCCCTCTCCTGTAAGACTTCACAACAATGACCCATAAGAGACATGGAGTACGCACTCAGGATATCCCTGGGGTCACCTTGTGACCAGATCTTCATCTGCAGCTGATAGAATGCCAGTTCCCTCGGACAGGGGCCCTATCTCCTGCCATGTTTCCCACTGAGCTCAGCCCTCTGGCAGTGTCCCAGTAAGAAGACTGTGACAAATTAATAGCAGGGCACAATAATAATAGCAAATACTAGTGTCATCTGGCCACAGCAGCTCACTAACACAGCCATGCTGTAACTAATGAAAGCTTCCTAGTCAAGACACAGTGGAAGAGTGAGCTGGTCTCTCAGTTTGCATGGGATGTGGAAGCTGGTGCAGTGACTGCTCTCATCAGACTCAAGGCTAGTCTGAATTTCATGCTTTGCACAGGAGTTGAGAGCAAATTCCTTCCTGACCCCTGGGGGCACCTTCGGTCCTGAAGCAGGGGGTTTGGTTGCCCTCATGTTACCACGCATAACCACAATTGTTATTGAACATCTAGTTATCCCTGGTTTCAGAGTAGCAGCTGTGTTAGTCTGCATCCGTAAAAAGAAAAGGAGGACTTATGGCACCTTAGAGAGCAACAGGTGCAGCTTGTAACCAGTCCTCTGGCTCTTCCAGCTGAAGACAAGAGCCCTTCCACTGAACAGGAGCTGTATTGGGTAGTATGGGAGAAAACAGTTAAGGGCTTAGCTCTGCCCCTTCTCCCTCTCACTGAGCCACTCACAAGCATTGCGATACCCTTCCAAAGCCTCCCTGATGGGAACTTGACCCTGGCTGTGCCATTCACTCCAAGATTTATTTCATCAGCCTTTGTAACAATGCGTGAATGACTGTATGTCTATTTCTCACTGTGTCCTTTCACCTTCCTGCAAGTGACAAACACACAGAGACCTTTTCAGCTGCACAAGGGCCCTCTCCCCCACTTCTTTCTTCTTGCATACACCTACATCCTTCCTGTATTGTTTCAAACCACAAGAGAATAAATTAACTGACAAGTAAGCTTCAGCAGCCCCCCATCAAATGGCAAGTGGAAAGGTCTGTGGCTATGGAGCCGGGTGTGGTTCGAGGTGGACCTTTGCACCTCGCATGCTCCCCCTCCTTGTGCAAATATCACCGGAAACCTGTGGCCTGCTTATTACATAACCACAGCCTGGGTCAACAGAGAAGTTTATAATAACTTGGTAGGGCTTGGGACGTGACTTTAATGAGTTCCGGCCTTTTAAGGTCATTTCTCCCCTCCCCTGCAGCCTGCCCTGGCTGCACGGCAGTTTCGTGCTAGCAGCTGGGGGCTCACCAGCCCTGCGCCCGGGGGCTGGTTTTCTGGGTTCCTTGCAGTGTTCTCACCAGCTGCTATTTTAAGCTACAGGTTTGTGAACTCTTCGATAATCCTTCCCTTCCGCATCACAGCCCAAAAGGGCTGATTTCTCACTGGCAATAGCAGGCCTTGAGAAGGCAATGACCCCCCACCCCCCAGGCATTGCTGAAAGGGTGGGCAGAGGTTCGCTGGGTCAGAAATATTCACCACCTGGATCAGAACCGGGATCCGCTTCCACATAGATCACTTCAGTGCCATGCCACACGCCACCCATCTGGTGAAATTCCCTCCCCCTGGGGCAAGGGAGAGAGACACTCAGGGGCTGGGTATTTCTTTTAAAACTTTGTAAGGTGCCCAGACACTATGGTGCTGGGCCTGGTGTCAGAACTTGAGAGAGAAAGTGAGGCATACTTCAGTTTCCTTTGTCCCAGGCTCCCATCTTAACTGTGGCCTTAACTTAGACTTGGTGGAGGAGTCATAGACCCATAGACTTTAAGGACAGAAGTGACCATCTGATCATCTAGTCCAGTGGCTCTCAACCTTTCCAAACCACTGTACCCTGTTCAGGAGTCTGATTTGTCTTGCGTACCCCAAAGTTTCACCTCACTCTTAAAAACAACTTGCTTACAAAATCAGACATAAAAATACAAAAGTGTCCCAGCGCACTGTTACTGAAAAAATGGCTGACTTCCTCATTTTTACCATATAATTATAAAATAAATCAATTGGAATATAAATATTGTACTTATATTTCAGTATATAGTATATGGAGGAGTATAAACAAGTCATTGTATGAAATTTTAGTTTGTACTGACTTGGCTAGTGCTTTTTATGTAGCCTGTTGTAAAACTAGGCAAATATCTAGATGAGTTGATGTACCCCTGGAAGACCTCTGCGTACACCCTGGGGTACATGTATCCCTGGTTGAGAACCACTGATCTACTCTGACCTCGTGCACATCACAGGCAACAGACCCTCACCCACCCACTCCTGTATTAGATCCATAACCTCTGGCTGAGTTACTGAAGTTCTCAAATCATGATTTAAAGACTTGCAGTTACAGAGAATCCACCATTTATACTAGTTTAAACCTGCAAGTGACCTGTGCCTCATGCAGTAGAAGACGTCAACCCCCCCACCCCCCCAGGATTTTTGCCCATCTGACCCAATGGAAGTCCTGGTGAAGAAGCAGCAATTGGAGAAGGGGAGCTAGGCACATTGGCATGAGCTGCATGCACCCTGCTGTATATTATCCTTTTAATCCTTTTCCAAGGTTTTTCATTTTTGTCTCCTGAACACCCTGATGATTCGATATTCTGGCTCCCACAGCAAGACTCCTGGGCCCAAAGCTCCCTGTGTGGAAGCCTGCTGGCACCCAGAGAGATGCACCAAGCAGGAATTTGGCATCTACTCCCCATTTTTAAAAATGAGCAGGCAGCGGTCCTGGGACAACCCCCGGTTGCTCGGTTGGGGCTTCACAACCAGAAGGCAAACAGACAGCAGGCTGAATCAAGGTCACCATTATGGAAAATGGAAACAAATACCAAGATTTCAAGGGGAAGCAATGTCCAGTGAAAAGGCTTTCGAAAGGAGTGGGGCGCAGGCAGGGGGAAGGTGGGGACTGAGGCCTGGTGCTCTCCACTCACACAGACAATCCCAGTTGCCACATTCCAGCCGCTTTACCAGGATATGCTTGGGTTCTCTCGGAAGTGAGGAGATTTCTTCATGCGGCCTGTAGGTGGCAGCATTGCAAGCTGATACTGGGCCGCAGGGCTTCATACAAGGAGGAAGAAGAGCACGCCAGCCTTTGAGACAGCAGAGATCTCCTGCTAGGCTGCTGGCTCTCTGTGGAACATCCACCATGACTTCACTCTGAGACTTTGTTAGTAGTTTTTGAAGCCCATACGTATCTAACATCAATGAGTGGCAGGATCTCAGGCAGAAGCAGGGAAGCCCAGAGGACACAGACTATCACAGAAGACGACAAAGTTCTGTCCACACCTACGCTGCGGTAAATCTGGAGTAAGTACTCCATCGTCATCAGTTGACTCCAGATCTTGCTCCAGCATCTATACAATGACTCGTCTGTGTGGGAAAGCTCAGACCAGCGGGTTTGTATGGGGTCATGGGGGGCAGTGCTGATGAAAGGGCCCTAAAGAAAATAAGGTTGGAGACAGTCACATTGGGTCAAACCCTGAGGTTCTGGCTCAAGTTCTACCTGGCCTGTTCTCAGGCAAAACTCCCTGGGACGTTGAGAGGAATTTGCCGGAGTTAGGGCTGAGTAAGAACTGATTAAAGGAGCTGTAGCAAGAAATGTGCTTATCTGTTAAAACATTTCTAATATACAGAAAAGCTCAGGGGCATTGATCCTGGCCATGTCAATCTCCACTGACCGCAATGGATATTACATTACATTCCCTCCACCCCCCTCAGCTGTAACATGGATCAGATAATATATTTGGGGTTGTGAAGGTCAGCGGTCAATTAGAGTGACTGTGGTCCATATACTGGGAAAGAGGGCTGTGTGTCCTGCATGGAAACCTAGTTCGGTCAGACCAGGATCCAGGGAGTGTCACTGAACCTCGCTCTAGTAAATACACAGCAGGATCAGCTGAACAATCCACCTATTTAGTGAGCAAAACAACAGGAGGGTCAGCCCACGAGTGCATCCCGTTTGCCCACGTGCTTCTCTGCTTCCCATCCCTGCTCAAGCAGAGCCCTGCATGATTTCACTAGCATGTCACCGATAGATTATACGGCACTTCAGCTTTAAACCCCAGAGCATATTTCATGACTAAAACATCATAATTAGGAAGACTAGGGAGAGGAGGCACGAACAAAAGGCTCCCATGAATCTCCATAACTCTGCCAGCTGAGCACGGGGAGTTTGGAGAGATAGTATATTATCCTAGCGTGGAGGAGAGCCTTGACTCAGGCTTGCTCATCACACTCGTCCACCAAGCATCTGTCTCTTAGGAGTCACGATGCATCCCCAAGGCAAAGGCACCTGGCAATTCCAGGCAAATTCAAAGCCAGGCAGCTTTTCGTTTTATTTATTTTTGAGCTACTTTGGGACCGTCAAGGGGCATATCTTTAGGTCCAGATTGTGGCCCATCCAGTGAGCCCAGGCGGGCTCCCCTCTTACTGCTCTGCATCAGCTCTCCATGTTGCAGGTAGCAACACAGGACATAGACTGATATATTGCAAGGTCAGAAGGGATCACTGTGCACATCTAGTCTGCCCTCCTGTATAACACAGGCCAGAGACCTTCCCCAAAATAATGCCTGTTTGAACGAGAGCAAATCTTGTAGAAAAACAGCCAGTCTGGATTTCAAAATTACCAGTGCTGGAGAACCCACCACCACCCTGGGTAAATTGTTCCAATAGTTTAAAAGTGTTAACATTTGCATCTTATTTCCAATCTGGATTTGTTGAGGTTCAGCTCCCAGCCATTGGATGATGCAGGCTCTGCAGAGCTGCTACTCCTCCTCCCATGCAGATGAGCAGAGAGCAGGTGGAGTGGGGGTGGGGGGTTGGGGGGGAGAGCCTGGAGTTCCACTCCCACAATGCACCAGGCAGCAGAGGGAAGTCAGGAAGCAGGTTTTGACTCTAAGTCACAGTCTGACTCCCAGACTGCAGCATAACAATGTGCTGCCCCCAAACGGGGCTCGCAGCAAAGTAACAATACAGTCTGTACAGGGGACTCCAATTTCACACCCGTAATTAAATGATTTGCTCTAAATCTGTCACTGCTTATCAGTAGCATGCCGTCTGTGTGCACCAGGCACACGTTGCATGCCCCAGGACCCACTGTGCCCACGGGATGGTTCCATCCGGCCCAAATG
The DNA here is from genome assembly GCF_965152275.1 of Natator depressus. NCBI lineage: Eukaryota > Metazoa > Chordata > Testudines > Cheloniidae > Natator > Natator depressus. The sequence goes on from NC_134246.1 coordinate 28,493,907, forward strand.
CACATGGAGGATACCATTTTATAAAACAAGATGGCATTGCCAAATAGTGCAGCCTTGCACACACCATACATGTGAGGTCACACTGCATGGAGGACACCATTTTGCACGCCTGACTAAAAGTGTCACGGCACGCCGCTGCTACTTACGCAAAACAGAATGGGAAACGTTTGAAATTCCAGTTCTGCTCACCGCCCACCTTTTTAATGTCCTGGGTCTGGCATATTTTGCCATATTTGGCTTACATTGCATCCTGGGATGAGTAAATCCTGAGCAGTAAATGCCTCTCTGTACTGTGTATCTATATAACGAGATTCCAGGAACGTCACTGTGTGTGTCACTCCGAAGTCTGGAATGTCTGAGTCAGTGTGAAGTGATGGAAGCAGCTACAAGCATGGCTGAGAGCAATTTCTGTTCAGAATTTCACTGGGTTCTGTCATCGCTGGATTTCATGGTCTGTTACTGTCCATGTTTGCAGTTCTCAGCCATTTTAATTTTACTAAATATGCTCATGCTGTGTACAGCTACAATAAGGCATGTATCTATGCCATGCCAACAGTTCCAGACAATTTTGATATCCTCGTTAACTCAACCAATCACCACCCTCACTCTCCAGTAATTTGCATGCAATAATTTCATTGGTTGTATGATGGAGACTGCAGAGCAGGTGTTTTACTTGGCTCAGCTGCCCCACCTGTGCACCCAACTGCTACTTACACAATTCAATGGATAGCTCCCAGCACAACCCCCACAGATGCAAATCAACACAACCACCTACTCAGCAAGCTGACCAGCACGCACAATAACCCCAAGCATCATGAATGCCTGTTTAGTCAGGGTGAAGCAATGGAAAGCTACACACGTGGTTAAGAGCTCTTTTTGTTTAGAATATCACCAGGTTCAGTCATTGCTGGGATTTGCGGTCTGTTGCCATTCAGTTTTTAAGTTCAGCCATTTTTGGCTTTTATACACACATAGCTTTATGAATTACCCCCATGCGACAACACGGGCCTTCAGCTTCACCATAAGCTGGCCTCAGCAGCACTTGGAAATCAAATCCCATGACAGCTTTATCATAGATTTCCATAGCAAAGTCCACTTTCACTCATTCAAAACTTTGCATCCTAAATCTGTAGGAGTCTGGGTTTGCAAAAAAACCAGCACCAGGAGCGAAAAGATGGTCTTTAGTTATACCACTACCTGCACCACTTTGCACTTGTGCAACGTTTGTACAACTCCCAGGCGCTATTGCTACATTTTTCGTGTGTGGTTTTTGTGAAGTGTGTTGTTTAAAACCCAGGGTGATGTGTAAGGCACACTTGTACTCCTCGAGCTTTTCGTTTCCTTTCTTATTTTCTATCTGCAAAATCCCCAGCGAATGGAATGCAAAAGCTTATATCAGTGCAACGGCATGGCTGCGAGTCTGTACACAAAGGGCCTGCTTTCCAGCCCCATGGGAGGGTGGTTTTTGTGTGAGTGCCGTGCCTAAAACATTACACACTGTGGACATGGAAAGGAGTTGGATGTCAGCAGTCCCACGATGGGCCAGAATCCGTCCGGGTCTGAGTAGTTTCAACTCCATTGGCTTCAATATGCCAAAAACTACAAGCAAACTCAGCTCAGCTGATTTCAACAGGATTGCACTTGCTTGTGCCAGGGTTGAGTCCTAGGAGTTCACTGGTCCCTGCAGAATCCAGTGGACTGTTAGGGAGTAGGCACCGACTGAAACAAAACATAGCGTTGGTACCTACACAGGCACGGAGAAGAGAGAGAAGGAAAAATCAGTGAATCTGATACAGTGACGAGTTTGCCCCCATAAGAAGATCTGTTCCTTGCCTCAGGTAGTCATGCAGGTGCGTACCTCTGCAACAGCCGGGTGCACTAGCTTAGAACAAGAGCAGCCGTGAAAGACCAACTCTATGGAAAAGAGCACTGTGTAGCCGTCACTATGATGACAGGCCTCAGGCAGCCATCCTGAATTGTGAGCTCTGATGGCAGGGTGCACAGTGTTCTCAAAGAAAGATGCTTTACACTTAATGAATTACTATTACTGTTGCAGTGGCACCTAGGAGCCCCAGGCTGAACCAGGCCCCCACTGTGTCAGGAGCTGTACAAACACAGAGCAAAGATGATCCCACAGAGCTTACTTCAAAGAACACCTGGAAGTGGTCTAGTGGGGAGGGCAGTGAACTGGGAGCCAGAAGATCTAAGTTCCATTCCTAGCTCTGTCACTGACTTGCTGTGTGAAATTTGGCAAGTCCCTGCACCTCTCTGCCTCAGTTTCCCCTCCCAACCTTTGTCTTTCTCATCTATTTGGAAGGTAATCTCTTCAGGGCGTGGGCCATATCTCTGGATGTGTTTGTACAGTAACCACCACAAAGGGGCCAGGATCTTAGCTGAAGCCTCTAGAGGTGACTGTAATAAAATAAAATTAATAAGGGCCTGATCCAAACCCCACTGAAATAAATGGAGAGACTTTTACTGACTTCAGTGGGCTTTGGACTAGGCTCAGCCTGATGAAGAAGCTTTGGTGGCTGGATTTCTGCGCGTTCACTCATGCTGAGTAGTGTTGGTACCACCTGCCTCTGCGAGCAGTTCCACTGACACCCGAGGGACTAACTGTAGAGTAGGAAGGCACTACGCGGTGTAAGAAAGGGTCACAGAGTCTGTACCTTTCTGAGCAGCACCTATTACTTCCCCCCATCCGTGCTCAGCCTGCCCGGAGAATTATGGGCCAGATCAGCGCCAAGGGAATACACCATATACACTAGCTAAGCATTTGGCCCCTATATAGAGAATCTAATCCATTGTAGGTATTTATACGGTTCCAATCACTGGATTATTGAGCCCCCATTGTTCCTGCTTGAATACCCAATACATGTCCTAACAGCACTTGTCTCGATGAGTCGCCTACATGGCCCCTTCAGTGCTTGCCAGCTGCACGGCTAGATTTAGGCACATTACTGTTCTCCTGCACTGGGCTCCACAGTCACAGAACAGGCTGTACATACGAGAGAGAAAACTGTCGCTCGACTCCTACTCAGAACACAGGAAGGTTACTTCCACCCTTCAAAGCTAGTGTTAGACAATTTGCTGCAATAGCTTCCCCCAGTAATATATAGGTATAGGCGACCAAATATGGCAGGCGCCCAGCATGGCTTAACAGAGAAATCTTCGGTGAGCTGAAACACAAAAAGGAAGCTTTACAAGAAATGGAAACTTGGACAGATGACTAGGGAGGAGTATAATAACATTGCTCGAGCGTGCAGGGGTGTAATCAGCAAGGCCAAAGCACAATTGGAGTTGCAACTAGCAAGGGATGTGAAGGGTTTCTGCAGGTATGTTAGCAACAAGAAGAAGGTCAGGGAAAGTATGGGACCCTTACTGAATGGGGGAGGCAACCTAGTGACAGATGATGTGGAAAAGCTGAAGTATTCAATCCTATTTTTGCCTCGGTCTTCACAGACCAGGTCAGCTCCCAGACTGCTGCACTGGGCAGCACAGTATGGGGAGGAGGTGAGCAGCGCTCAGTGGTGAAAGAACAGGTTAAGGACTATTTAGAAAAGCTGGACATGCACAAGTCCATAGGGACGGATGCAATGCATCCGAGGGTGCTGAGGGAATTGGCTGATGTGATTGCAGAGCCATGGGCCATTATCTTTGAAAACTCATGGTGGTCTGGGGAGGTCACGGACGATTGGAAAAAGGCAAATATAGTACCCATCTTTTAAAAAAGGAAGAAAGACAATCTGGGGAACTACAGCCTCACCTCAGTCCCCAGAAAAATCATGGAGCAGGTCCTCAAGGAATCCATTTTGAAGCACCTGGAGGAGAGAAAGGTGATCGGGAACAGACAACATGGATTCACTAAGGGCAAGTCATGCCTGACCAACCTGATTGCCTTCTATGATGAGATAACTGGCTCTGTGGATATGGGGAAAGCAGTGGATGTGATATACCTTGACTTTAGCAAAGCTTTCGTTACAATCTCCCACAATATTCTTGCCAGCAAGTTAAAGACGTATGGATTAGATGACTGGACTATAAGGTGGACAGAAAGCTGGCTAGATTGTCAGGGTCAATGGGTAGTGATTAATGGCTCGATGTTTATTTGGCAGCCAGTGTCAAGGAGAGTGCCCCAGGGGTCAGTCCTGGGGCTGGTTTTGTTCAACATCTTCATTAAATGTTCATTAATGATCTGGATGGTGGGATGGATTGCACCCTCAGCAAATTCGCGGATGACACTAAGCTGGGGGGAAGAGCTAGATACGCTGAAGGGTAGGGATAGGGTCCAGAGTGACCTAGACAAATTAGAGGATTGGGCCAAAAGAAATTGGATGAGGTTCAACAAGGACAAGTGCAGAGTCCTGCACTTAGGACGGAAGAATCCCATGCACCGTTACAGGCTAGGGACCGACTGGCTAAGCCGCAGTTCTGCAGAAAAGGACCTGGGGATTACAGTGGATGAGAAGCTGGATATGAGTCAGCAGTGTGCCCTTGTTGCCAAGATGGCTAACGGCATATTGGGCTGCATTAGTAGGAGCATTGCCAGCAGATTAAGGGAAGTGATTATTCCCCTCTATTCGGCACTGGTGAGGAGTATTGCGTCCAGTTTTGGGCCCCCCACTACAGAAAGGATGTGGAAAAATTGGAGAGAATCCGTGGAGGGCAATAAAAATGATTAGGGGGCTGGGGCACATGACTTTCGAGGAGAGGCTGAGGGAACTGGGATGATTTAGTTTGCAGAAGAGAAGAGTGAGAGGGGATTTGATAGCAGCCTTCAACTACTTGAAGGGGGGTTCCAAAGAGGATGGAGCTAGGCTGTTCTCAGTTATGGCAGATGACAGAACAAGGAACAATGGTTTCAAGTTGCAGTGGGGGAGGTCTAGGTTGGATATTAGGAAAAACTATTTCATTAGGAGGGTGGTTAAGCCCTGGAATGTGTTACCTAGGGAGGTGGTGGACTCTCCATCCTTAGAGGTTTTTAAGGCTCAGCTTGACAAAGCCCTGGCTGGGATGATTTAGTTGGGGTTGGTCCTGCTTTGAGTAGGGGGTTGGACTAGATGACCTCCTGAGGTCTCTTCCAACCCTAATCTTCTGTGATTCTGACAGAAGAAACACACATGTTAAAAGGACCCAGCAACAATTGAACCTATTCATTATTATGATGACTACTATTATTTATTTATTTGTTGTACCATAACATGTAACAGCTGCAGTCATGGAGCTGGACCTCACTGTGCTGGGTGCTTTCAAAAACAGAACAAAATATAGCCCGTACCCCTAAAATCTTACTATCTAAGTGCTGTTTAAATGCTGTCCTCTCATGGCTAGGCTTAGACACAAGGGAATTTGAGCGTCAAAATGTTCAGAAACAGAGCTAGTCAAAAGTTTTTGAAGGAAAAAATTTCCCACTGAGAAATTGAGTTTTGCCTTAATTAAATGGGTCATTGGGCAAATTTAATTGTTATTAGCAATTTTTATATGCAAATTTCTAAATGAAATTAAAGTAAAATTTTTATTTTGAATTTTATTTTTCCATCTTGGTTTTTGGAAACCATTCCCCGCCTCCCAAGTTTGGATTTTTCTCCCCTTTCTTTTCTGTTTTTTGCCACCAAAGGAGTGATGGCCGAGGGTGGGAAGGAGGTTATTTTCCTTTTTGTTCCTGGTTTCCAGTTTTCCACTCTGCAACTTTAAACAAGGACATCAGCGGTGGAAACATGGTGGGCACAGCAAGACAACTGGAATGCCGTAACCCTGCCACCGTTCCGAAGTTGGAGAACTTTTCAAAAGAGACCAGAAACAAAGGAAAAGAAAAGGAAGACAAAACTGAACCCTGGACACTATCACTTGAATGCACTTTGTGGCAAAAAGCGAGGAAGGAGGAAAATGGAAATTTTGAAACTTAAAAAAAAATCATAAATATTGAAAAAATAAACCAAAAATTGTTTAATTTCTAACGCTGCAAAATGGAAACTCCTGGGAAATTTTTATGCAAAATTGTTTTTCCCATTTTTCAGGCCACTCTATTCAGAATAAAATGCCAACTCCTGGTCTTGGTTCTGGATTTCCTTCGGAACCCAAACCCTGAATAAGGTTTTTTTGAAGGTACACAAACATTTTAAGTGGAGCAGTTGTGTTCCAGACAAACCCCTCCGCGTTTGTTTTGACTCAAAACAAAATGAATCTTTGAGGTTTCAGTTGAATGTTGTTTTTAATTTTGGGACAAACAGTGCAAAATTCAGAAGGTGTGCAGGCCAATAGGAATCAGCCTCTCTCCCCGAAATGTTATTGAAAGCTATGGGAACTGAAACTGCCGTGTTTCACACTGTTATAGGAAACAGCCCAGAGCAGATAGCTATGAGTATGTTGGCCTTTGGTTGCAAACTCTGGCTGCCTGAGATCACGGTGAGTGTGAGTTGTATCATATTCAGAGCACAATGCAGCTTCTTCTCACGGGTCTCCCGTCAGTAGAGGAGACAGCAAAGCAGCCTTGCATCTTTGCTCCTTTGAAATCAATGTCTAAGGATGCTCGTTCAGCAACCAGAGCGAGCAGGGAATATGGTGCAAGGAGCTCCCCTTGGATGCTCTTTGAGGATGGAGAAGCTTTTAAATATGTTACTCCATCATGTCTCTCCTTCTCCCTCTGATACTTTTAGCAACAAGAAGCGCCTTGCATAGTGTTATTCTCCAGAGACACACAGTAGAGGCGAGTCAATGTTCATGTCCTTTCTATCATAGTTTTCTGAGACTGATTAACCCAGCAAGTCACAGTGCTGCCCAAACCCCTTACCAGAGTCCTAGCACAGAGGTGAGTAAGGAAACCAGACAAGGATCTGATCTCACCCTTTGCAAACAGCCTGGTATGCACCTATAGAAATATTTGGAATAAATGCACTGAAAGAAAATTCGGTGTAAACCTTGCCCCAGGCCAATAAATATTACAGTATTCTAAAGTCACCAGAAACAATGCTTTGGATCAGGCTTGTGTGGTCAATAAAAGAAAAGGTTTAATATGTTCTACAACACCTTAACCCTGGGTCTCTGCTTCCTCTCCCCAGGCCATTCCCACTCCCTGAGGAATTCCAAACCCTAGTGGCTTCTCCCAGCCCTTCTTTCCATAGTCTAAGATTTATGATCATCCAATCAGGAAACTGAATGATATCACATGACACGTGACCAATCAAAAGTAACAGAGACAGATAAACTTTAGACTATCGAGCATCAGCGCTCCCTAGAGTAGGAAGAAATTTTAAAAAAGCTAATCTGGCCAGCGATTAAGTGAGATCCCGGACTACTCCCAGGCCTTACCCCTCTCGCCTGCTGCAGGAAGGATCAAGTGAGGCCGCCTGCTCATAGTAAACGGATTTTGGCTTCTTTCTTTGTGTAATTGCCTATTGTGTCTATATTTTGCTTGTTGCTTGTTTTGGGGGCTTTTTCGAGGGTGTGGCTTCTGCTTTTGTTTTTAATTTCCCGCCAGAGAGTGTGATTGGCTCTTGGTTGCACAATCTGTCTTCTCTGTGCATGAGAACACTGCTAAAAAAAACTTAAAACTCTGCCTTTGGTGTCATCTGGCTCTGGGTGAATATGAACACAGAGGAAATTGCAGCTTGTTTCCAGAAATTCCAACAGGAGAAAACAAAAATCATTGATTTGCTGTAAACTGTTTGCTCATCTCAAGTAGTCAGTCAGTGCATTTATCCCCCAGCCTAGTCCTGAGCATGAATCACAGACGGACATGCACAAAGTCAGAGCTCCATTACGACACCGGTGCAGTGCTCTGCATTGGTGGCCCTCCATTGCTCCCCTACTGAGTATCTCTTGGCTCTAAATTGACTCCACTAGCTAAAGGGACAGGAATCCTAAGCAGGGAATTACCAAGAAGAGCCAAATGCTCTTGTTGTTTTCTGGTTCCTGTACTAGAGTGGGGGATAGGACTTGTTTTCCTGGATCCATTTAGAAACCCACGTCCCGTGCATTTTTATCATGATCTGCCTGGGACCTAACAGAAAGAACATAACAGCGAAGCCTTATTATCCCACAGCCATTACATTAAATTGCTTAGGAAAGATGACATTTTGAGAAAATTGTCCCAACAAGCACCCACTCCCGGCCCCCACTGCTGCCGTGCAGCTGCGACAGCAGTGGGACTGTGTGTGTAGGTTGTGCGGAAAAGTGTTGTTACACATCATTGTGCTGAATGGGGGGAAATAACCCAATAAAAACCCTTGATGGCAGATATTTCTAGATCACTCTGTGCCTTCTGCTCTTGCTATTCATGCACCAATCACCTACTTCCCCCCCAAATAAAGCAATCATGAGTTGCTTGAATCCCTCACGCGGAGAATGAGCTCTGAGTGGCACAATAAAGAAACACCTGGAGATGAGGATTGCTATTAGTTATACTCACCGGCCAAACCATTTTGGAACAAATTCTGCCACCTTCACTCCTGCTGACTTGTAACATACTCCTTGGTTGCTCCCATTCATTTCACTGAGAGTTCTCAAGTACTAAGGTCCAGATCCCCAAAGGTATTTAGGTCTTTAATTCCTGCTGAAACCAATGGGAATTAGGCACCCTCATACCTTTAAGTATCTGGGCCTCAGATACTACTCAGAGGGAATAAAGAGGGCAGATTCTGACCCTTTAGTTGTCTAAATTGATAGACTCCAAGGCCAGAAGGGACCATAGCGAACATCTACTCTGACCTCCAGAATAACACAGGCCAGAGAACTGCCCCAAAATCATTTCTAGAGCAGATCTTTTAGAAAAACAGCCCATCTTGATTTTAAAATTCTCACTGATGGAGAATCCACCACCACCCTTGGTAAGTTCTTCTGATGATTAATTCCACTCACTGTTAAAAATGTACACTTTATTTAAATTATATACATATATAATTTATATATATTACCCATCTACAGCACTTCTATTAACTACTTTATTTTATTATTAATAATAATGATTATTAGTTAAAGTAGATCCCAAAGGTCCCAGACAGATCGGAGCCCCATTGTGCTGGGAACTGTACAAACACATAGCAGAAGATAGGCCCTACCCTGAAGAGCTTATAGTCATAGAATCATAAAACCACAATGTTAGAAGGGACCGCCAGGGTCATCTCGTCCAACCCTCTGCCAAGATACGGGATTTGTTGTGTCTAAACCAGCCAAGACAGATGCTCTCCAGCCTCTTTTTGAGAGCCTCCAGTGAAGGAGCTTCTACAGCCTCCCTAGGCAGTGTGCTCCATTGCCCTACTGCTCTTACAGGTAGGAAATTTTCCCTGAGATGTAATGTAAATCTGCTCTGCTGTAGTTTGAACCCATTGCCTCTGTGGCAAGAGAGAACAACTTTTCTTTAGGTAGTATTTGAAGACCACTGACATCTTCCCACTTAATCTCCTCTTTTCCAAACTAAACAGCCCCAGTTCCTTCAGCCTTTCTCATATGTCTTTTCATCAAAAGATCTTAAAATGCTTCTGGAAAAGGCAGTGATCTGAACCATGCACCCTCCTGAGTTAGAGAAATAGGGTTTGTGATCCTCGTTTTACGGATGGGAAACTGAGACACTATAGGTAAAATTCTCAAAAGCACTTCAGGCAGGTCTACACTGACAGCTGTGCCTAGACTCTGCACACCAGCTAGCAGGGGTATAAATAGCAGTGTAGAGACTGCTTAGGTGGGTAGAGGGCCTTACACACCTGAACCCCAAGGTATGTATGCTACATGGCTCTCCATATGGTCAAGCCATCCCTATCCCATCTACACTGCCATTTTTATCAGTGTAGTGTCCCACTGCGTCCATCCTTTCCTGCTGCAGTGAAAGACTCTGGCAGGGGGGAAAGGTGGCAGCTCCCCGCTGCTGGAGCCTCTCCCCGTTGCCTGCCCCCGCCCGAGCCTTTCATTGCTGCATGTGAGTGTGGACACCACCTGCCTTTCACTGCAGTGTGTAACTATACATACACTAGATGCCGCTGCAAGTGTAGACTAGGTCTAAGTGACTTAGAAGCCTGAAAGTCACCAGGACTTAGGCTCTTAAATCAAATAGATGCTTTTGAGACCTTTACCCAGAGAGGGTAAATGACTCACTCACGGTCACACTAAGGCAATAGCAGAGACAGGAGCAGAATGCAGCTGTCCTGACTCTAGCTGAGCACTAGGGCTGAGATTTACAAATGGGGCCTGTAATCATGTGCTGCTCACCTCTCACGAGCACCCCCTGGCCAGGTGCACATGTGCCTCCCTCAGCTTGTGCTGCTTGCACTGTTGGTTGTTCTGGTCTTCTCAGGTGGGTGCTCTGTGACTCAGCCCTGCAGCCCCATCCCTGGGCTCAGGCCTCAATTAGTCCAATAGGGCCCATTGCCAGACCCTCAGTTACTAATGTCTACGGCCCAGTCCTGGGCTAGCTTTCAATTCTCTCTCAACCCTGGTATGGGACCATGCCCCCAGGGCTTCCTCCCTGGAGCCTTTTCACCCTTGGCAGTCAGTCTCTGATCCCAGCTCTCCAGCTGAGGCCCTCATTGGTCCCCATCTGGGGGTGTATCAGAGTCCACAAATGCTCACCCTCTTCAGTGTCTTCAGCCCCTTTCACTGGGCCTGTTAAATTCCCCTCTTTGGGGTTAGGCCATTCCACCTGTGGCCAGAGTGGGGTCCTGGGCCCGCCCACTACTCCAGACCCTCCCACTACTCCAGGCCCCAACCCAGAGACCCTCTAAATAGCAGCCACCCATTGCTTCCCCCTAAATCTGCTGCTACTGCTCCTTGGGCCACTTCCCACATGGCCCCTTCACCTTCACTCTTACCTCAGGGTTCTTCCAGCTTAAGTCCCAGTAGCCAGTCAGGAGCTCCTCCCTGCTTCCCCAGCCCCGGCCAGCAACTGCTCTGCTCCTGGTGCTGCCGCTTCTTCAGCCAGCCAGGAGCACCCTCCGTGGTCCTCTAGCTCCAGGCAGCAACCTTTGCTCAGCCCCTGCAGCTCCTTTCAACTGGGCCTGCACCACTCTGATTTGTTGATCCCTGTAGCCTCTCCCTGATTGACTGTTTCCCCCCACAGCCTCTCTGTGCAGTCTGGAGCACTCACCTCTATTGCTCTTTCTGCGGTGGGGTGTGCTAGGACCGTGAGGCTTCAAGCAGAGGGCCTGGTGGCCTAGTGTACCCTATCACAGGTGCCTAAAAGAATGAGGTGCCCAGATCAATGGGACTGATACAATCAATGGGTCTAATTCCCTTAGCCCCTCTGAAACCCACAGTCTAGCTCACACTCAGCCCCTGTGACTGAGAACTAAGGAACAGGGCTTTTATTATGAAATCTGGATCTCCTTTCTCTGAGCCACTTCTGAGACCTTTCCCGGCACCTTGGGTCTTTTTGCTGAGTTCTCATTTTTACTGGGATCCTTCTGGCACCATGCACAATTCTCCCACCCCCTCAGCGCCCATTACAGATCTACAGAGAAAAGCTAATCTGCAGCATATGGGGCAGGAGACTGCCCCCTGTGGCCCTCTGGGAGGCATTACAAGGGCAGTGTGATTTCCACATTGGGGAATATATAGTTGCCAATCTAAGCCTTCAAGTGTTCATTGCATAAATGCCTCAGCCTAGCAGATCCACCCATGTTTAGCACATGTGTTTTCTTGCATGTTTGCTGAGCTTGGAATCTGCAGTGTTCACTTACGCTTCCAAGCTAAACTTTTCAGGTTTACTGCATTTTATAAGCACATTTCTGGGGGCACATACTATCTGACCATAGCAGGTCCAGTTTCAGGGGGTGTTAGACCACTGTGAAGCTTCTAAGATAAGAAGGGGTGTCTGCAGTAATCTGAGTCCAATTACTGCAGGTCTCTGGAGGCAAATTTTCAGAAGGCCCTCAACCTTTCACCTGCAATTGCACCCACAATTAACATGCCCGTCTATATGCACACAATTTTTAATGCCCCATATTGTTTGCAAGAGAATGTGCACAGACAGCTATATGTATAAACATGGGGGCATGAAAAATCCCACCCACGCAGAGTTGAGCAATCAAACCAGAATTCAATTTCAGAAGCCACTTTTGACGATTTGACCCCCAAGGATGCAGAAAAAACTATTTTCTGAAGTCATAAGACTAGGCTTAGAAGCCATCTTTAGAAGGAGCTATTCATCTCCCAGAAATGGTTATAGGCTTCTCTGACCATGACGGCCTTGGGTCACCCCACATACCATGTCCCTTAACCATTCAGCACCACGGCCAGAGCATGAGGAGAGCAATACAGAAACACTCTAGTACAAAGATGAAAACAGGCAGAAACAAAAAATCTCCACTATGTTATTGATGCCTCTCCAATCATTTCTCTGACCCAGTCCACGTTCCATGGAAAGAGCAGGTATTTTATTTAAAGGTGTTTTGAACGTTTTCATTTGTGCTCTTTTCTTTGTGACACCCTCTCAGATGTTTGGTGGTTCCAGCTAAGTAACCAGACTGAAGGGGTCTCTAACAGGTGGGCTGACTGCACACAAGTACTCTGGACTAATTCTGTTGCACGCTCCCAACTTCAGGCTGTTTATTAGCTCGCCTGTGTTATTACCCAGCGAGTGGAGTCTCCGCTTTGTATCCAAAGGGCTGCATTGTCCTGATCCAGTCCCTTCCGATGAAGCCAGCGTGAGTAATGCTGATTACGCAGTAAGATCGGGGGAGGGCTCTGTCAGCTTCATAGAAGAGTGTAACCTATACTCTTTACCCCATCAAAACTAACTGTCATTTTACAGCCATAACTATCTCCCATGACAAAAATTCATTTGGAAAGCAATGACATGTACATTAATTACACATTGAAAAGCAGTAAAAGTTTTCCTCTCTCCCATCAACTTGCAGTGCAAGAGGCTTTGTTCACAATAAAGGTTTAATGTGATTACATTCTGAGGAACTGTATTATAGCAATGGGACTAACTGCAGTCAGTGGCATAAAACGGGGGCAGGAGGAAGAGGGGACAGAGCTGGCTGCCCTAAAAGTCAAGGCTGTGTGCTGGGACAGTCCTGGAGCACTATCCCTGCAGCTGCTCAGTGGCAATGCCTGGACCAGCTGCGAGTGTTGGGAGACAGAGAGCAGGACAGAGAAGTCAAGTGGTTGTGCTGGCATCCCAAGGGGCAGTGACAGGACACTGACCCCATCCAATGGCCTGCCTGTGGGGCGTGTTGTCAGAAATCCTTCTCTGGATTTCTGTTCGCAGAGTTGCTGCCTGGGTGCTCAGCAGAGCCAGAACACAACGGACCTGTTATTAAGTAATCTGACGGGTAGGAATGTTCGGTCCAGTCCCCTGCTCCAAAATGAATCGGAAGCAGTTTGGGGTAGAGGATGGCTTTGTTTTTTGGCTAATGATAAAAGCTAAGTTCTGCTGAAACAACTGTCAACGGGGGCTGTAAGACCTCCGCCCTAGAGCACTGTCGGGGCTTTACAACACAAATATATTTGTTTGCACTAGAGTTAGCTGAAAAATGGTAACAATTTTTCATTAAGAATTTCTAAAACATTTTCGTGCTCCAAACTTTGAAGCACGAGTTTTCGTTTATTTGTCTTTTTTTTTCAAAAATGTTTGTTTGAAAATGTTTTTATTCCTGCCATCCCCCCCTCTTTTTCTTTGTTGCTTTTGGAAAAGGGGGTGGGTGGAAAGAGAAAAAAAACCTGTAAAAATAAACCAAAAATGTTTTTGTTTTCAGGTTTTGTTGAAAAACCAGAACATTTTTTAAAAAATGAAGTTTTTTTCCATGACGTTGTGTTTTTTTAAAAAAGCCATTTTCTAATTAGAGCTGGGAAAACACTTTCATCAACGTTTTTTTCCCCTAGCAAAAAACTTGCAGATTTGGTGTCAATTTCAATTAATTGTTTTGCTTTAAAAAGGGGGTTCTAAAAAAGCCACCCCCAAATATTTCATGTCAACATTTGTAAAACAAAACCATTTTGACTTTTTGATTCAAAATAATTTTGCATCAAATTCCTTTAATTTTACTTTTAAAAAATTAAATGTTAAAAATGTTCAAAAGCTAAAGATTTTTTTTTACTTTTTATGTCTCTAACATTTTTGGAAAAAAAATTTTTTTAGTTCAATCCAAATGTATTTTTTTCCACATTTTTTCAGATTTACCAACAAACCACAAAATCCATTATTTCCACAGCTCTACTTTCAGTTAAAACATATTTCATTTGAAAAATTATGATGAGCCTCTTGATGTATTTTAAATATGGTGTACATAGTAGAATGTCCCATCAAAAGGTAAGCTAAATTCTCTTTGTTACTTCCAAGCATTCTCCGTCACTCTGAGAGCAGAACATGTGTTAACTGGTTCAGCATTTTGTAGGTTTCTGAATAGGGTGGGCACAGTACACTGTGCAGCTCGGGTGTGTGTGTGTGTGTGTGTGTGTAGTAACTGATAATCAAATAGGGACTCCTTTGCTAAATGCGTATGAGCAGCATTGTTTTATTTTTGAGTGGAAAAATGGTCCAGGTCCTTCACCAAGAAATTCATCAAAAGGGCCAACAAGACAGATGAACTTCTCCTAAGAGCCATCTGATGGGTGTCAGGATGGGCACATCGGACCCAGTAGCCTGGAGAAAGGGTCAGTGTTACCCTAAAACAAATGTGATTTTAAAAGAAGGTAAACATCGAAAGTATTTCCTACTGAACTGTTTCCCTTGTTGTTATTACACTGTATTCTATGGAGATGGAGCCAATGGCTGGGTCTCGTTTCCAAATTGAAAAATCCCAATCTTATTAATCTCTCCTCATATAGCAGCCATTCCATACCCCAATCATTTTTTGTTGCCCTTTTCTGAACCTTTTCCAATTCCAATATATCTTTTTTGAGATGGGGCAATCACATCTGCATGCAGTATCCATGTACTATGTATTTATAAAGAGGCAATATGATATTTTCTGTCTTATTATTTATCCCTTTCTTAATGATTCCAATATGAAATTATAGAAACTTTGGGGATTCCTAAAGACTCTCTCTCAGACAATGTGGCAGGCTGGCTAGAAGTGTAAGCCATTGGTTAGGTCACTGGCCTAAAACTTGGTGGAGTGGTGGTCGGTCAATCCTCCGCTCTGCCACAGACTTTGTGACCATGGGCAAATAACTTAGCCTGTCTGAGCCTCAGTGCCCCACATGTATAATGGGAATAATAGCCCTGCCTTACCCGGTGGGGGGGTTTGTGAGGCTAAATATGTTACAGGTTGGGAGGTACTCAGATATTATGGTGATGGAGGACAGATAAGTATGATGGATAGTTTGAATACTTATAAGCAACAAATCTCCTGACACTGCAGATAACAGAGAATTGAGCAGGCCAGTTTTATTTGCAAAAATATTTACCCAATTTTTTTTGCATTCTTTGAGCTGCTTTACCCACAACTAATAATGGTAGAGTAACAAAAATCTCCTCTCTAATGTGCTTGCAGTGTAATAAACTAACCCCACTTGGAATAAAATGTAACGCAATTACTGTGCCAGGTATTATGCTGATTTATCAAATCGCAGTTGAAAGTCAAGAAGAGTTGAGGATATAGTGATAAAACGGCTGATCTAAAATCGGACTCTAAATTACCCTTTTGCCTGGCATGATATTTCACCCAGAAGAATTGTTATTCCTCTGATCTCTCCTCTTCAAAAATCAGAGTGCAAACTGCTCATTTTGCACTCCTTACCCACTGGAGTAAGTGCTTTCCATGCACTCGGTGCTTTATAATTAGCGATTAAAGGGGCACTAGGCATTTTGGAGCACTGTGCCCAAATAACACAAACAGCATTCGGGGGGGAGAGGGCTGGGAAATCAAACAGAAAATGGAAGCAAAGCTAATGCATTCTGGCGCTGCCAGCCCAGGACAAAGTGCCTGTTACAGGTCCTTTTTAAATATTAAGGAAGGAAGAGATTAAAGGCCAGATTCTATCCTTGGTGCCAGTGAGCAGCTTCCAGTGACTTGACTGGCTACGCACACATCCAGGGGCAGAAACTGGCTGGGTGGGGTTTGAGTCAGTCCATGCTTGCGGGTCACAATATCTCCTCTAAACTAGAAGGGCAGGGCATCGAGTCTCCTACCCGCCTGCACCTGGGCAAATAGCAGCACTCGATTGGGGTTGCTCTGCGGTTCATGGAGCTGTCCTTCAGGTGACGCGGGGAAAGGGCTCTTTTCTGAGGTGGTCCAGATGAACATGAAACAGCTGACCTCTGATCTGTGGCTAATCTGTGCTTCTCTCTGCTACCCATGAGCCTAGGACGCCCTTCATGAAGAGAAGATTAGTCCAACACTCTGTTTAACATTCATCTTCCACTTTGCAGAGCACCCCTGAAGGATTTGTGAACCGAGGCCAGGGACTCTGGTTATACCATGTGCCTACAATGGAGTGTACTGGGTTTGGTGTCCCCTGGAGCGGTTCCTGGAATGCTGGCACTCGTAGGAGTAGGTCCTACTGAGCTCGGTAGCAGCGTGGAGTTTGGTGGTTAAATCAGTGTGGGAGTTCTCAGTGACTTCTGATGCAATCCCATTCAGCTGTGCCGAGCCAAGCTCCAGTTATTTGGGGCTGGCCCTGGCCCAGAGACTGTATTCTAATGTGCCTGTGTAGATGTGTGTAGATCTAATGTGTAGATCTCCTGGGCCTGATTCCCTTTGGCCCTGTACCGTATGCTGTCACTTAAACCTGTGTAAAATTCTCCCAAACCAGAAGGTTAGGTTTGACACTCAATCTCCCAGGTGCGTGAAGCTACCCAAGGTCCAAGGCCTCTTGTTCCCTCTACTGTGAAAGTGAAATGCATCAGTGAAATGCACTTGTTTTCCCATCAGATCTGGCCTATCCAGTAGCAGTAAGGTGGTTTCTGTTATTCTTCATCGTGATGGAGCCGGTGGAGGCTGGTGACTTCTGAGAGTGGGCAGGGGAAAAACAAAGCAGAAGGGGGTACCTAGAATCATTTCCCACTGGCAGAAAATGGTGACGACACGTCTGGCTGCAGACGGAACGGGAAATGCACGCTCTGGGCAGAACTGCTGTCTTCTTAAGCTGCAGATCATGTGATCTTGTCCGCTGGAGGCCCTGGAATTTTTCAGATGAAGTTCTTTGCTTTGATCCTTCTTGCATAACGTTTTCAATATTACTTGTCAACACTGTTTTCACTTCCATTCCATCATCTTAATAACAATAACAGAAATGTAACAAAGACAAAGTATCCCTCTGTCAGCTCACAGATGCGCCATCAGAGCTCACCCAACTCCACACTCTCTGCTGGGACTTCAGGGAGGATTTGC
The DNA here is from genome assembly GCF_965152275.1 of Natator depressus. Taxonomy (NCBI): domain Eukaryota; kingdom Metazoa; phylum Chordata; order Testudines; family Cheloniidae; genus Natator; species Natator depressus. The sequence goes on from NC_134246.1 coordinate 28,511,174, forward strand.
TGCAGGTACCTAATGCAAAAGGGCACAAAAGATGGACATTTCAAAGGGGAAAACACCCGAGGGAGGCGAATGGCTCAGGAAGGTCCAAGGAGGTATAGTCAGGAGCAATGGGTGAAATTAAATGGAAGAGTATTCAGGCTAAACTTTCTGTGCCTAGGCCGCTAAGGGGATAGTGGCAAATCAGTCTCTTGAATTATTTAAAACTCTATTGGAGCAAGTATTGTAGAGGACAATTTTGCACCAGCATTGGGACAGATCAGAAGATCAAATAGGTCTTTGCTATCTCTAACTCCCACGATCCTGCTGATCAATAAAGGAGGAGACCTGAGAAGCTCTTTGAATGCTCCTCCTGAGATCTTTACATTCCCACATGTCCTGTAGGTAGGGAGGGTTTTTTGCAGGAAGTCAGTGCTATTCAGGGGAATTCATCCTGGAGGGCAGGTGCAATTTTAAATCTCCAGGACCGCTGCATACAGCAAGAGCTGGTAGAGATGGTGTGGCAATACATTATGATTTCCTAAGGGGTATTGGGGAGACAGCCTGGAGGAAAGCTACACTTTGGCACACAAGGTGGGAGGACAGTAAGGAGACAGGAAAGGAGCAGCCTGGTCAGATTCAGTAAGAAGCAGTTCATGATGCGGCCGTCCATGATCTCTTCCCTGTGGCTAATTTTAAAGGCCAAGGGGAAAGCAGCAGTCTAACTCAGGAAAAATACTGACCAAAGAAAGAGACCATGGCACAGAAAAATGTCTGTGGGAGGCTGAATTGACCAGAAGGAACGTGATGGCCTTCACCGAGGAAGATGATGGGCTACATGCAGGTACCAGGAGTGGATGGGGGAAGTAGTAAGGGAAAGAAAGAAAGCAACAGAAGAGTGTGGATATAATTTGGTGGCCTGGCCCTTAGCTGTACCACTACAGACTGGTCATGGCAGGTCTCCAAAGATGTGCAGGGTCTGGGCTGACCAGTGCTTGGATGGGACGGGAGAGGGTCTGCCACAGAATGGATGGGCATCTCTGTGCCTCACGGGATGGAGGAGGCCCCAGTAAAAGGGCAAGACCAATGCAGATGTTAATGTTCTTGGCTCCAGTGCATGGAGAGCTGGTGGAATCAGAAGTCAGTAGCAATTCCACAAATGTGGCATATACCTCCAAAAAGAAAGGCTGGGTGCTACTGAGCATACACATTTCCTGCCGCTTCTAGTCCTAGATCTTTGGCATGGCCAGGATCAGCCCACTCCATCTCAGTGACAGAGCAGGGGTGTTCACACTCATTTAGGTTCAGGGAAGGGGGAGCCCGACAGCCCAATTCCCCAGGCATTTGAAGGGTTAATAACAGGGAGGAATTCAGTGATGAGAGTTGTTAAATTCTCCATGACATTTACCCTAGTTCTACAATATCTTTAATTACCTCTTCATAAAACAAACTCAATTAATGATCTCTATCTGCCTCTGCCTCTTAATTTCTGTCTCTGTTATTAGCCTGATGACTGAAAGCTCTAATTTTCAGCACTGTTTTCTCTCATTTCATATTGCGTGTTGTACTCTGCCCTGGAAGACTGAAGGCTGTACATTGTTCTGGGAACTGAGCAGGGCCAGCCTGAGGGAAAATGGCCCCCTGGGCAAACTTGTATTTTGGCATCCCTGGACCCCGTGAGCACCCCGCATCGCCCCTGGACCCCGCAGCTCCCCCAGCACCTCCAGGCCCACTACCTCCCCCCAGTGTTTAATTTGTACTGAAAGAGGGGCCAGGGCTCAGCCCCAGCATAAATTACGCACTGGCAGGGCGGCCTGATACTGGGCACCTAGCTCTGAAGGCAACGCCGTCTCCAGCAGCAGCGCAGAAGCAAGCGTGGCATGGCACGTAGTGTATTGCCACCCTTACTTCTGTGCTGCTGTTATGGCTTGTGGTGTCCGGTGCTTGGCTTGCGGCTTCAGGCGGGCTTCGTGCTGTCACACGGGGGCTGCGTCTTGTCAGAGCCCACGGTCCTCCCACAGCCCTCTGGCCACTCCTGGCTCACCAGGGCACCATTTCAGATTGTGGCCAGGGGCGGAGGGAGCAACTTTAACCATGATTCCAGGGGCTACTTAGGCACCTGAAAACTAGGGTTTTTTTTTGCAAACACCAATTTAGAAATTAGCTGACAGAAGCACTGTATCTAATTCCTATAGAAAGAAAGGGAAAAATATATATACAAACACCAATTAATGCCATATTTTAAGTTTATATGTAAGTTTAGAACAATCAGGAGATAATACACTATCTTTGGTGGAGAGAAATAAAAATAAATAAAATCTGCTGAATTTCTCTAACAGACACACCCTGTGTAACTGCCATTATCTACCCTATTTTAGTCAATTGTTTTTCACTCCACTAAAAATGTATTTACTTAATTTTAACATATGCAATTAAGGGTTTTCCCCTCTTTTATTAAGAAGAAGAAGAAATTTTAATTATTTTGACATTTATGTCTACCGATCACAATCATGTACATGACTCGCTAACATTTGACTCCATCATTACTATTAGTGTCAGAATTGGGGCCACGTTTACTTTTGTACACATTTTAAGTTATTTTACAGAGATAACTAAAAATACGATTTGAAAACACGCAACCTTCATCTGCCCAGTGTCTAAAGTTATGTATTTAGCTATTTTTTTAAAAAACTGGCACTGCTAAGGTTTCTACGAGCCAAATTTACATTCTAGAAGGATACTATTAGTTGATTGTACCATTTTAAATAATGAATGACAAAGCACAATATGGTAATAAAAGTAATAATGATAATCACTCTAGCCAGGACAGGTTAGGCATTTTAGAATTCACTACTCAAATAATTAAATTTAAGCCTAAGAGAGAAATAAAATTATGAAATGCACAGACCAGTCAAAAAACTAAACAGCACTGTAATCCTTAATGAGTTTGAAAGAATAAAATTACTGAGAATATATGTGCATTGTGCATTTTGCAAGGAAGTGCCAAGAAGTAACAACAACGACAACAACACAAGTGTGTGTGTGAGAGATGGAGCATGTATTGCAGGAGTGTGTGAGAGAGCGTGTATGTGTGAGAGAGGGAGTGTGTGTATAACACACTGTCTCTTTAAGAAAGCAATCAGGATCAGGAGCCTGAAGACTTGTTCAGACATGGTCAGCCACTGGCAGCTCCCACTCCGGACCCAGAGAGGCATCAGCACAGACAAATTCCCCCAGGGCTGCCACCCCAGCTCTGCGGAGACCTGGTACACTGACAGGGGGCACACCCCCACATCAGCCTCCTGCACAGCAGACAGGATGCTCCCAGTCCAGAGCAGTGTGGCCAGGGGCGGCTCGGGGAGAAACGGAGGGGGCAGGGAACAGGAGCAGCAGCGGGTGCTCATGGAAGTGGAGCAGCAGGGGGAGGATCATCCCTGCTCCGGAGGAATGACTTGGCTGGTCGTCCAACTGCCCCCCTGTAGCTGGGGTCCCTCTGCCCGCTCCAGACGCTGCTGCCCAGGTGGCTCTCGGTGGTCACAGGGGACTTAGGTACCAAACTGTGTGCACAGCACCTGCTTGAGCAGGCCGCCCTGGGCAACCACCCAGCCCACCCACGCCTAAAAGTTGGCCCTGGAACTAAGGTTCTATAAAAAATGTTATTATACACTAGACTCAGTGGAAGGATGGCCCAGAGCCAAGGGCACTAGCCTAAGTCTCTGCTCAAGTCCTGTGTGACCCTAGGCAAACTCTGTGCCTCACAACTTCATCTGTAAAATGGGGATAATAGCTATGCCTCACAGGGGTGTTATGAGGATAACTAGACTGAAGAGGGCATGGTGCTCAGAGGCTATGGTGATGAGGGCTACATAAGTACCTCAGATAGATAGAATGGTGCTGTGCCATGCAACAATGTGGCTTCCTATAGGCAAGCATAGGAGTTTGAAGCCTCCACAGAAGAGATTCTGAAGTCAGCCATGATGGAACTCCATTAACTGGCCCAAAGTCACACAAAAAGTCTGTGGTAGAGCTAGGAATTGAACCAAGATTTCCTGTATTTTACCCATGCCATACCCCACAGTATAATTGCTGCATGTCGTTACCCAGCATGCTCCCCCAACCCCACGCACACAGGCTGTGCTTGCCTCTTGGAAGTGGTTACAGAAGGGTTATTTGGTGCTGCTTTCCCTTTGCCAGGGGTGTAGTACAGAAGTATTTTGACTCTTTTCTTTGCTGGGTATCGTGTAGACGTAAATGTATTGTGAGACGCCGTTCCTGCAGTACGGACAAATGGAAAGCGGTGCTTCCAGCTGGAATGCTGGAGTGACTCCAACTCAAGACACTTGGCTAGCAGCTGGAATGCAGGTTAGGCAAAGCTGCCTTTGTGAAAATGTAAGGATTATGAAGGATTTAACTGGGCTGGCATGTTGCACAATCTCATCCTAATTCCTTGGTCCCATTATAGCCAACTGCCCTGGATCTGCACACAGGGCTTCACCCCTGTCTTTGTCCGAGTGACGTCACTGTGCCCACCACCAGCCCAGGCAGCAGCAGTCCTGTGGTCATTGTTTAACTGCAGAGGGGAGCAGCAGGGAAGGATGGGGTTGGAACAGCCCAGTCCTGTCACGTGGCTGGATAGTAATTGAAAGATTTAATGTTGTTTTTCACTGGAACCAGTTAATCCTGAGTCTAAATCTGCAGAGGCAAAACACTCGCCATCCCCCACCCAGAGATTATTAACCCCTTTTGGTCTCTCCCCACTGCCAACCATCTTTCACCCCCCTGCACAGATGTCTAACGCCAACGCTTTCTAGACCAATGCCAGGACCTGGGAGGCTACTCCAGAATCACAACCCGCCCTCAGCATGGTGAGGCACGGCAGCTGGGAGATGTGCAAACGTCCCTTTATTTCCAGTGGGAAGGGGAGGGATCTAACTGCCAATTGTACCTTCGAAAATCTGCCCCTTGGTGCTTTTGGGAAGGACAGAGAAGGTGTCAGAGACCCTGGTGCCTGGAACCTCTTCAGAAGTATCCGTGGCAATAAAATACCCATTGTTGGTTTACCCTGAAACTGCATCGGGTTGCCCCAGAGGAAGTGGAATCCAGTGACAGGACAGCTGTGGCACACCCAGGGCTGCGGGTGGAGACGGGGCAGTGCCATGGCAATAGGATGTAGCTCAAGGTTCCGAAAACTCTCCTACTGGTCCCATGATGGGTCAATCCGCACGGACCCTAGCGGCTATTGTTACACACATGAAACAGGAATCCAGCTGGGAGGAGTTTTCACTAAGCCCGCAGGGAAGCTGGATACTTCAGGGATACGCAGCATTGATACAAAGGAAGCTGCATGGGTCCAACTGCTCTGCTGGCCCACGTTTGCAATCTTTCTGTGACCCTCCCCTTTAGACTAGCTAAACAATTTGGAGGTATATTTGGTCCTGCTTCTTCACAGGGGGCCAGACTTGAAAACCTCTTGAGGTTCCGTCCAGCCCTATACCCAGTAGTTCTGGGCTTTAGTCTCCCAGCCCTCACTGCTCCTTCCCTGGACTGCTTCCTGCCACTCCTGGTTCCCCTCCTTGCTCTGGGTGTATCAGCTCCCAACCCCCTTCCCAAGGAGTCACTCCCCTTTCCCAGCAATCACCTCTGTTGCCAGCCTCCTGGCTTTTGTAGAAGCCCCGCCTGCCCCTTGCAGGTGAGCTTCTCTCTCATTAGCTGCCTCCAGCCTAAAGCTCCTCCTCCCTTCCTCCCCCTTTGCAGCCTAATTAATTGATTGGGCCCACCGGGCCTAATTCAGCTCTGACAGGGCCAGTGTGGGGAGCACACCGCATCACATGCACATAGGCAGCTCAAAAGAGAGCAGCTGATTGGTAAAGAGAGATGTGCTGTAAATCAATGTTCTCCTCCTGCCTTTGCTCTTTCCATGTTTGTGCAAGGTGCTGGATGGAGCGGGAAGACCTCTGGCTCTCAACGAAAAAGTCGCAATATGGGCCACAGCAGTGTAAACTCCCCCACAGTGCTCACAACTGTGCATTGCCCTGCTGAGAGAAACCACCCCCAGGAAATCATCAGTCTTTGTGCATCTCACCTGATGCCAGTTTGGGGCATGGTTTGTTTGATGGAGACATCATATGGCTACATCTACACTGCTCGCACTTTTGGCAACGTGTAGGGTATGTGCAGCTACACACCGCAGCGAAAAGCAAGATGTGTCTACTCAGTCAAAAGCTCTGCCAGGATGAGCTTTTCCCCACTGCCTTCCCCATGAGAGCCATTCTCTGTGGCTGGAAATGGTGCTGCAGCAGGACACTACACAGCTAAAAACAGCAGTGTAGACAGGGAGGCATGACTTGGGTAAGGAAAGAGCCATGTAGGAGACATACTCAGGTACATACCCACACCCTTCAGGTGTGTCTTTACTCACCTAAGCTGTCCCTGCCAGTCTACACTGCTGTTTATACCCATGCGAGGGGGGCTACCCCTGTATGGACTCGACGCTCTGCCAAAGAAGCGTGCACTGTAGATGTAGCCAAAGATTCAGAACTTCTAAGACCAGTCAGGACCATTATGATCATCTAGGCTGATCTCCTGCATAACACAGGCCAGAGAATTTCACCCTGTAATTCCTAGATCATGCCCAATTGGTCTTCTCAGAGCTGAGCTGAGCCCTACCGACTCATTTCACAGAGGTCCCTGGACACGCACTAAATGAGAATGACTTTTTTTCACTGCAGGCATGGGTGGGCCTCAAACCAGTGACCTGGGGTAAAGTCAAAAGTCTTGCCATTAGTGGGTCCAGCATTTCTTCTCTGGAGTAGAAGGTTTCATGTCCCATTACCCATCCCCTGAACCAGTTTGCCTATAACTACCAAATTAGCAGGGCCACACTTCCCTGTTACATAAAATAATATTAACATTCAAGAAAAGCCCCTGGAAGAAGTCCTATCTTCTTTCTGTGAGAATTCCAGCTAGGTTTTCATGTTAATGTTCTCGTTTCATACTTGCATATTTTGAGGAAATCTGCCTGCTTTGATATTGGGAAGTACTTAAACACTTGACAGAAGATCCCAGGCCTTGTTGAGATATCATTTTCAGAAATGTTATCACTCTCCCAGGTTCTATTTTAAAATGGACCAAGATCACTAGCGATACAAAGGCTGATTCACAGCAGCGGGGTTACCCAGAACACCAGCATGGAAGAGTTTAACTTTTGTTGTCTTACTCAACAGCTCAATTTCTTATTGCTTAGCCAGACTGCTGCAGTCATAGTGCAAACAGTGTCCCTTAGGCTTGCTGAGGGAACTCTGCTGGTTTCGCAGGGAACTGGCAGTTCTTTGCATTTCTCCCCACTGCCCCCTGCTCACAATTATTCCAGGATCAGGAATAAAATACATGGGCCTTGTGTTTCATGGGAGCAGGCGTTGGCCCTAACAGCTTCTTACACGTACCTTTATTTTTCCATGACTGAGGGGGGAAATGGGCTGAAGGGGATCAGCCGTGGTTGGTAAATTGGCCAGTGAATGCAGGGCTCTCTTCAAATCTCAGTTCCCTGTGTTTTTCACACAGAGAATAAATGTTTTCTGTGGGGAGGGCTGCCACTAGCAATAACATCATGCTGATATTGGAAACTGATGAGAACAAGGGTTTTATGTCAGACTGACAGCAGGATTTGTTTTTTACCTGAATATATTTCATAAAACATCCGAGGCTTCCCTAGAGCTGAAGACATGACCCACCACGTCCCATTGGAGTCTGCCTATTGGCCTAGGCCTCTAGGAATTTATCTTGGTGACAGCTGCTGCATGGAGGGCAGCCGAGGATTGTGATTGCACCAGAGCACACAACCACAGCCAACAAGGATCAAATGAGAGGGTTCAAGAAGGAAGTATCGAAAACTCCCAGCATCCTACCCAGCAGGCCTATCATGCTGCCCACGATTGTCTTACTGTTTCCTTGTACTCCCCCATCTGTCTGTCTGTCCACCTGTCTTAAATTTGGATGGTCAGCTCCTTGGGGCAGGACCATCTTTTTGTTCTGTTTGTGTAGCGCTGAGTGCAATGCGGTGCTGGTCTAGGACTGTAGCTCCTAGGTACGAAGGCAATACTCATAATAAATAATAATAAAAGTCTGCCAACGTTTCATCCAAACAGACTAATAAGGTGCCCATGGCTCATGCGAAACCACAGATTTATTGACAGCAGTGACCAAAGATAAAAAGTTATGGGCAGTCTGCTTCATTTGTCAATGCAATATAGAGTGGCTTGTGCTGAAAGGAAGTGAGAAACAAACTATGAAAGACACACAAAATTGAGAGAAATATTTTCCTCTGTTTCTAAGGGGTCTTATAAGTAGGAAATAGAAATTGGTAAATTTCAGGTAAGAATGTGTTCCTGTAATGGGTGCTTATTCTATGGGATACCAGCTGTGTTAGCGTTTGTGCCTGGAGAACGGTATGTAGAACCCATATAGGTTAAAGATTTAATTGAAATGAACATTTAAGATCCCCATGTGGAAAGGATGGACTCCCCTCTGGCATGTCCCCTCCTGGTTGGGCATGGCATAGCAGCTCTTCTCATCTAGTGCCTATTGCCAACAGTCACTCCAGCCCTGCACTGGTCTGCCTCTTCTTGTGACTCAGTCCTCTGACCAGGTCACTTTAAACTCCGTCCCCTTCTGGAGTAACAGAAGTTCAATGAAAGGTCCAAGGATGTCCCAACACAAAAGCTCCTTCTGCCCTCTCTTGGGCTATTCTTCAGCCCCACGCTGGGCTCAATAGTCCTTACATTGACCTGTACGCCCCTTCCTCAGGGTTGGCCAGAGGGCCCAGCCCATACTCTGCTCTGGGTTCCAGTCCAGGGACCCTGTCTGAAGCAGCTAGGTCTGCTCCTTCAGACGCACTTCTGTTTCCTGGGCCACTTAGAATCATAGAGCCAGAGGGTTAGAAGGGCCCACAAGGGTCATCTAGTCCAACCCCTGGCCAAAATGCAGGATTGGTTGGGTTTATACCACCCACGACAAATGGCTCTCCAGCCTCCTGTTGAGAGCCTCCAGTGAAAGAGCTTCCACGACCTCCACAGGCAACTGTTCCATTGTCCATTGTTTTACAGGTAGGAAGTTTCCCCTGAGATTTAATCTAAATCTGCTCTGCTGTGGTTTGAGCCCATCGCCTCTTGTCCTGCCCTCTGTGGCAAGAGAGAACAACTTTTCTCCATCTGTTTTTATGGCAGCCTTTCAACTATTTGGTGACTGCTGTTCTGTCCCCCCTTAATCTCTTCTTCTCCAAAGTAAACAGACCCAGTTCCTTCAGCCTTTTCTCCTATGGCCTGCATTCCATCCCTTTGATCACTTCATAGTATCATAGAATATCAGGGTTGGAAGGGACCTCAGGAGGTCATCTAGTCCAACCCCCTGCTCAAAGCAGGACCGATCCCCGACTAAACCATCCCAGCCAGGGCTTTGTCAAGCCTGACCTTAAAAATTTCTAGGGAAGGAGATTCCACCACCTCCCTAGGTAACGCATTCCAGTGTTTCACCACCCTCGTCGTGAAAAAGTTTTTCCTAATATCCAAGCTAAATCTTCCACACTGCAACTTGAGACCATTTCTCCTTGTTCTGTCATCTGCTACCACTGAGAACAGTCTAGAGCCATCCTCTTTGGAACCCCCTTTCAGGTAGTTGAAAGCAGCTATCAAATCCCCCCTCATTCTTCTCTTCTGAAGACTAAACATCCCCAGTTCCCTCAGCCTCTCCTCATAAGTCATGTGTTCCAGTCCCCTAATCATTTTTGTTGCCCTCCGCTGGACTCTTTCCAATTTTTCCACATCCTTCTTGTAGTGTGGGGCCCAAAACTGGACACAGTACTCCAGATGAAGCCTCACCAATGTCGAATAGAGGGGAACGATTACGTCCCTCGATCTGCTGGCAATGCCCCTACTTATACATCCCAAAATGCCATTGGCCTTCTTGGCAACAAGGGCACACTGTTGACTCATATCCAACTTCTCGTCCCTAGGTCCTTTTCTGCAGAACTGCTGCCGAGCCATTCGGTCCCTAGTCCGTAGCAGTGCATTGGATTCTTCCGTCCTAAGTGCAGGACTCTGCACTTATCTGATGAGGTTCAACAAGGACTTCTTTTGGCCCAATCCTCCAATTTGTCTAGGTCCCTCTGTATCCTATCCCTACCCTCCAGCGTATCTACCACTCCTCCCAGTTTAGTGTCATCTGCAAACTTGCTGAGGGTGCAATCCACACCATCCTCCAGATCATTTATGAAAATATGTGTGTGTGCAGATCCCATGCTTTCCCCATTCATAGAATCATGGAATATCAGGGTTGGAAGGGACCTCAGGAGGTCATCTAGTCCAAGCCCCTGCTCAAAGTAGGACCAATCCCCAATTTCTGGCCCAGATTCCTAAATGACCACCTCAAGGATTGAACTCACAACCCTGGGTTTAGCAGGCCAGTGCTCAAACCACTGAGCTATCCCTCCCCCCACCTCCGAGCTTCCCACCTCCAAGCGCCTTGTGCTGCTTCCCTGCAGCCTGCACTTAACACAGCCCCTTCTCTGGTCCCCAGGCTTCTCCCTAGCGCCTCCATTCTCTGCTGGAATACAGCTCCCTCAGGACGGCCTCTCTGTGCCCCATTTCTAGGCCCACCTCAGGGGCTAATTCCATCCCAGGGCCCTCTTCCGTCCACCTTCCCCAGGTCCTTTACAGACAGCTTGGCTCCCGACCTCCTCTCTCCTGTAACTTTCTCTCAGGTGCACTCCCGGCTCCTTCACCCCAATGCCCTCAACCACAGGCCCATCCCGGGGCACTCCCTCCTGAAGCTCCTCGTCAGGTGAATGCCTTGCTGGGTTTCTTCCCTGGAGGCCCAGGTCCTGCCCTTCTGCTGGGGCTCACTACTGGAGCATGCTCCAGCCTGGTAGCTTCTCTGTGTCTCTCCAGATTCCACTCTGATACTCAAAGGGCTGACAAGTTCCTTCCCTCTCCTGCAAACTCCTTCTACTCAGTACATCCCTTTTTATAGCAACCACCCAGCTGGGCTTCACCACACACTATGCCTAACACCCAGTGGCCTAACTGGGCTCAGGCTCCTGTTAAGCCATGTTAACCAGTGTGGGGTTTATACACTCTATCACACCCCAAACAACCTTAACTCTGCCCTGCTGTGATGCCAGGTGTGGAGGGGTGAAATATGAAAAAAACGAATCTACTTTTAAAGGTCAGTTTAAACTAATCTGGAGACCACAAACACTAAAATGGCTCAGAATCATCTACATTAAAAATGGGCTCATTTAAAAAATGTGGGATTTGGTATCAGACCTTGTTCCCTCCCACCCCACCCCAATGATGTTAATAATAGAGTAACAGAATCTTCAAATATTCCATATAGTTAAAACTCTTTAAAATCTACATTTAAAGAAATGAGGCTGTAATTAAGATAAGCTCTTAATGTTCGTAGTATCTAATAGCTATGATTATTATGGAAGTGTTGGTTGTGACTCTAAATTTAAGGTTCTGTTCCAACATGGCCTTAAAATGCTATGTTAATTCCTGTGTGTCTGTACGAGCAGGTGGCCTTTTGGTGTAAAACTTAACATTGCGTTAGGTTTTAGGCCACTTGAATTTTCTATCCTAGCTGTTTTCTCGTTTCTTTTCATGAATATTTAATAGGAAAGGTTTGAAATTGGTCTCTTGTTGACATTTGTCTGTGGCCATCACATTTCTGGTGACTCATATCCTTATAAAACATGGGAGACAGAGCTTTCTGGACAGCTGGTCCGAGACTATGGAATAAACTCCTCCAGGTGCATTGCTGTGACCTTGCCTTCTTTAAAGTAAACACGGAGCAATAGGTTTATTTATATTGAAGAAAAGACACACCCGACCAAAACAAGCCATGCCATTGCACTTCTCCCTCTCGGGAGCGGCTGAGAGAACAAACATGACAGATGTTGGTCACGTTGCTTAATGCTCAACTGGAGGGTGCTAAGATCTACACTGATGAATGGGGTATGAGAACCTGTAGAGAATGGAATATCAGCCGTTAATTCACAGCCTCCCAGTAACTCCTTCATATCAGATGCTGCACTTCAAGAAACGATTGCAGTGAAGTGGTTAAAAAATCGGCGGAGGCCCAAGTGCAAGCTATTCATAGGTGTCGCCTGGGTAAGAGGAGAGGGGCTGTTTCCCGAGTGTATCTCAGGCCAGATGACATTTGCAGCCCATGCAAAGGCAAAGGCCATTGGAGATGGAATTGCCCAAGCCAGGGGAAGCCACACCAGGGAAATTAGCACTTGTTGATGCAGCAGGGGCACGATCAGCAGCTACTGAACGGCCCATGTGAAATGCTGCCCAGACACATATTACTATAATGTCTGGAGACATCAATGGCTGGAAAACCACAATGCTGCTGGACTGAGGAGCTGAAATAAGTCTGATCCAGGGAGGGCACACACTGCTAAAAGGGGGGAAAATGTACTGCAGGATTATTTGGTGATTATAAATCAGCCACTGCAGGCAACAGGAGAAATCCAGCTCTCACTGAACTCGGGGTCTCTGCATACTAAATAGACCAATATTTCCAGTGCTGTTGTACTGAGAGTGGATTGGATCTGAAGGCGTCACAGGAAGTCCTGGGGTGTTCACAGAACACACCTGTCCGTGGACAGCATTCAGGTCCCCCTGCTGGTGTGTGGGTAGGAAGAAACGTGGACCCTTGGGTGCAACTCCTGGCGCCTGAGAAGAGCCTCTAATGTGGCTACAGGGTGATGGAGAGGAACTGCTCCCTGGGGTGGCTCAGAATTAAGTGGTGGTGAAGCCAGGTCATCCTGCAATAATACCCCTAGGATAAAGGACAGCTGTAGCGAGCCTGTGGGAGTGTTTGATGCTACCAAGATCCAGCCAGGATTGCTGGGTAGCAGAACTCTGTGCAGAGCTACAAAGGGGGAGTTCTGGGTAAGAGCCATTCATGTGACAGGGCAGGCAGTGCAGCTAGTGAGACGTCAGTGTCCAGTTTAATCAGTGTTCAAAGCCTCTCACAAGAGCAGAAACCAATAGATGTGAAGCAGTCAAGAGGGTAAAAAAAAGTTAGGAGTTGATCTGGCAGAAGCATCCGTGGAAGGCAATGAAAGGAAGTGACTAGACGAGTCACTCTTGTTATATGCTACTGTTTTGTCCAGGAATAAGGAAGAATTTGGGAGATACGATCAGGTGCAACACTGGATTGTGCTTAGGCTAGGGAATGTTCCTCTGAGGCAGCCCCAACATCAGATTCCCCTGGCATATCAGATCTTAGTGAGAGAGAACCTAAATCACAAGCTGAACGATGGTCTGAAGCAATCTGCATCACCGTGGGCATCCCCAGCTGTAATTGTAAAAACGCCTAATGGAGATTTGACCATATGTGTTGACTACAGGAGACTTAATTCCCAGGAAGTTCAAGATGGCTGCCAACTTCTCAACATAGCACACCCCCTGGATAAAATCTCAGGAGCAAAATATTTCAGTAACTTTGATTTGGTATCTGGAGCCATCAGATTAAAGTGGTACCAAGGATCGAGAAAATAATACTTTTATTCAGTTCTGCAGAATGCCTTTTGAACTCATGAATGTACCAGGGATGTTTCAGAGGGTAGTAAGTGACCTCACCTGAGTTTTGACTCTAGAGAACTTCATGTACTTAGGTGACTGTTTCCATAAAGCACCGAAGGAACAACTGGCAGGACTGGAAAGGATGCTAAAACTTTCTAAGGAGTCAGGGTTTAAACTTGCAGGAAACAAATAGTTTGTGAGGAGTCACAATCTTCCTGCGAGATATAGTCATTGAGGACAGGTTGGAATGCCAACTGCAGAAACCAAACATTATAAAGACTGGAAGTTTCCTACAAACCTGAAGGAGGTGCAGTGGTTTGTAGGCCTCTGCAGGTTTTACAGGAAATTTGGACAAAGTTTAACACAGTAGGCAGTGCCATTATATCAGCTAAGAGTGACTGTGTCTAGACACAGGACCACCAAAAAGAGTTTTAGTCACTAAAGGAAAGACTTCTAAACGGTTTAAACTGAAAATGGTAGAATGCAAAGTAGGAGCCTGGGGTGGGGAAAAGCTGAGTCCCTGAACACTAATGTCTCTGTGCTTTAAGGGCTTCCCTGGCAGTGTTGCTTTGGTGAGCAGTGAAGCTGAGGCCACAGGACTTCGGGAGCCTCTCTCCCGCACTGATTACTCACTACACAAGGCCTGGACGCCCCACTCCAGAGCTTCGCAAAGCCCCAGAGTGCACTGGGGAGTCTGGCTCTAGAAGTTTAAAAAAAGAAGAAAAATGTTTTGCACGGAAGTAGGGACTCAACCTTTATTATGGAATGAAGAATTCAGTGCACCCTCCCCAAATCTGTAGCACTTACTTCATAGCACAGGATGAATTTTCTGAGAATGTATAAATCAATCTATTAAATTGTGAGGCAAAATTAATTAAAAATTGGTCCTTCAAGCTATTTAGCACCTCGTATCAGACTTTTTTTTGTTTGAATGATCTTAATGGAATAACACAGATTCTTCAAACTTCCCAGAGAATTAAAATTCACTGAAATCTTGTCCACAGGTTCCATATTAAAACATTATGTTGTAATGAAACAAAGTTATTAACAGTTGATTAAATATAGCATTCATGGTTGGATTTCGTAGTTTAATGTTCATATACGACCTTTTAGTAATTAAAAAAGCCAAGCAAATTCCCAGATAATAAATTATGTTAACGTCTAATAAGGTTGAGAGTAGGTATCAGAAATTTAAGGGTAAAAAGCCATTGCACATATAGGCCAAGATCCTGTGAAAACATATGCACATGCTTCTCTTTACACAGGGCAAATAATCCCATTTAAGTCGATGCGACTGTGTGTAAAATTAAGCATGTGCATAAATCTTTGCAGGACTGGGGCCACAGTCAATGAGGTGAGGCTGGTTTCTATACATTACCTCTGGGTGCTGCCCACAAAAGAAGAAAAGAGTCTGGTTCATTTCTACTTTTCATATGTTTTATTATAAAGAAAGGTAAGATAAGCATTGTGAACTGAATGTGCTGGGTGCTGAGAAAACAGCACCATCCAAAAAAATTAAAAAACCCCCCAAAAACGCACCTTATGATAAATTGTAATTCTGCTTTCTAATTCTTCATAAATAGACAAAAATCATTGTCAGCAATTTTAAATAGATGGACATATGGCTGAAAAAAATATAATAATGCCATACAACATGGATATAAATTGTCCATTTCTTGCTGTACAAATAATAGAAACAAGTTTGGCAGGCTTTTTTTTTGTTTTTGTTTTTTATACACATCTCCCTTCTATGTATAACTAAAAAATGTGCTACACTTAATATAAAATGCTTTTACTATAAAGTAAACTACGAATTTTTTTCCACAAAAAAATCTTAAAGGATGTCTTCAGCACAGCTCTAAAACACTTAGTAAACTACTTACAACTATCCAACAAATTATATTTTTTCATGATCTTTTTCACATTTTTTCCTTTCATATTTTGCCAGCTGCTCTTTCCACCCGCCCATCTAGGAATAGTTTTTACTTTTATTTCTTTTTTTTTCTTGCCAGACATCCAAGGCCTTTGCATGTACAATATTCACACAAACTTCACATTTTCCTGCACAAAGTTTAGTGCTGTTAGCAAGTCAAAGAGTGCATCCTCCTACTGAGCCGGCCTAATGCGGCAGGACCCCAGACCTGGGCCTACGCTGCGTCTAAAAGCAGTTCACTAGGAAAACAGTCCATAGCTAAGCTGATGGCAAGCAGATAAACGGTGTTCTTATTTTTTTGTTTGTTTGTTTTTTTTGTTTTTTTTTGTTCTTCATGATTTATGAGGTTTGGGCTTCCACGAAAAGTAGACTTTAGAGTTCAAAATAATAAAAGAAAACTGCTCTTAGAGCCTGGAAATGAAGCCAGCAACGAGACGTGTTAGCTCAGCTCTCTTGTCTGTATGACTTGCGTGACGCCCCTCTGGGTGGTCCGTATTATAGACCCTCTCAAGTGTCCTTCCTTTGAGCCTTATTGGAAAGAGATGGTGGGTTTAGGTGAGGTAGAGTGACTTGTCCCTTGGCAGCATGCTGTAAGGGAAACAAGAGACAGAGGGCGGTGAGACAGGCAGCACAGCACTTCTAAAATCAACAACCCTCAGGGAAGGCGCCTTGGAGGGGAGGGCACAGAAATGAGCCGTCCCACAAATCGCGACTGCATCTTTTGAGCTGGTTTATGGTTTTTATGGTGTTACGAGGCAGATTTTAATAGATGTAACTGCATTGGCCTGCATGCGGGTGCGTGTGCGAGCAGCAACATCAATGCCTGATGTGACAAACAGGCAATTAAAACAGCAACAAATTGGGCACTTTTTAATTCTTAATGAACTTCAATAAACCTAACGACCCTCCAGCACTACACCAGGTCCTGGCCTGCCCCAACATCTGCTTTTTACAGGGA
The DNA here is from genome assembly GCF_965152275.1 of Natator depressus. Lineage (NCBI taxonomy): Eukaryota > Metazoa > Chordata > Testudines > Cheloniidae > Natator > Natator depressus. The sequence goes on from NC_134246.1 coordinate 28,527,630, forward strand.
GGCCAAACATTTGCTCTCAGTTTTTATTCTCCTCACATACTTTCCATACTAGGTTCCCCCAAACCAAATACTTTAATGCAATCAGTTTTTAACAAATATCTGTCATGCCTATTAGGCACTGGCATGCATGGGGGAGGGGCGGAGAGAGTGAGCTCTCTGGAGGCCCAGTCCCGCCCCATCCCCATCCACTGCACAGGAGAGCACCCAGCTGCTTCACCTGTTCACGGGGCACAGCACCCCTCCCGCTGCATGCTGGTGGCAGAGCCATAGTCCTGTCTCTTGCTGGCCCTTTTGGGGGTTGGGAGCCCTGGGGGCGCACGTAAAGAGCAGCCCCATAGCCCCATGGAGTACAGGGACTGCTGTTCTGAGAAGCCCTTGTGCCAGGTGTCAGAAGGGCAGGGGGAACACCTTGCCTGCTCCCCCAACCTATCTGCCTGTGTCGGTGCTTGCCAGAATCCAGACCTAACAAAGGGACCCGTCTTCAAAATCAATTGAAGTTCGGAGCCTAAATACTTTGAGGATCTGGGCCTTAGTACCAGTCCTAGTGCTCGGTGCTGTGATCAATCCCAGGAAAAGCACAGCCTACACCTGGTAGTAAGTGCTTGCAGAACTGGGCTCTGCATGGGCCCTGCTCTGCCAAGACTTAGGGAAATCTTGGCCCCATTTGAAGTTGATGGGATTTTTGCCATTGACTTCCAGTGCCAGGATTAGACCCTAAATAAATGGGGTTAACTTTACACATGTGATCAGTCTCCACATCTCCTGTCCAATACTGGTTGTCTCCTTAGGCCTCAAAACAACAACTTCTGAGTATTTTACAGCCACCTATGCCAGAGAAACTCTTATCCAAGAGCTCCTTTGCTCTGTACGGGTATGTCTACATTACACACTAAGCCTGGTCTGTGGGAGTCAGTGGACTCGGTGTTTCCAAGTCTGTGCTTCAGCGTTCACACTACATTGTAAACCTGGGTTTACAATTGCTAGACCTGGTTTCGCAGCCATGCTAATGGGTCCATGCTACACTATGCAGACCCTTCGACTCAGTCTGCAGCTTGAGCTGTGTCCACACTGCAATGTGACAAGCTTGGACTTGAGTCACAGAAGAACTTAGGCTCTGACCCCCCCCGCCCCTTTGCAGGGTCCTAGGACCTAGGTTCTGAGTACTTGATGGCCCGAGTCAGACTGATTTGTGTGTGGACGGAAGGGGGACTTGGGCTCAAACCTGAGTCAGGCTCGGGCTTAGTGTGCAGTGTAGACATGTACTATGAGCCTGGCACTCCCACCAAAATGAATGGGCTTACCAGATCAGTTCCTTGTTGCTCTCCCAATGGTAACACTTCCCAAGAGGAATTCACAACATAATACCATGCAGTTTCCCAGCATGGAACCCACAGAACAGCCGCAGCCCAATCGCTTTTCGGCCAAAATGAGGTCATCTGCAATTTCTTATGGCAATTGAATTTCTAACCTGTCATTAGCAGTGGACTGCAGGTGACCCCAGCTGGTCCCATTGGGAACGTATTAGCCACAAGCAACGGAATGGAGCCATCCAAACAAGAGGCATTCCCAGCTCCAGGGGGTTATGTCATGCAAGTAAAGTACTTAGGGTTGCCAAAAGCGAAGGCATGAACTCTGGAAGGCTCTTTTATGGCTTTCATAATCTACACAAATCGGCTCCAACAAATTTAGCCCCATAAAAAAGTCTGGCTTTAAAAGGTGATGAGAAAAATGATACAACTTTGGGAGATTCTTGTGTGTGTGATTATTAACTAGAGTAATAGAGAAAAAGGAATGAGGGCAATGAAGTACTGAAGGCCTGGTTGATGCAGCTGTTGATAAAACAAGAGCAACGGAACGCAGCCTGGCCCACACTTCACTAATCTGCATGTTTTATAATTTGCACTTAAAATGCACAGTCTTTCCCTACCGCACTAGCAAAGATTTAATACCAACGAACAGTAGTGAGGTCTTCTAGTACCAAAACTTCATTAATTTTACAATATGCACTACAGAACATTTCCTAGTATATTACAATGCATTACCATAAATAACTGAATTCAAACTAAGTCTATTTGTGATGTTTTATCTTTCCTTTTTTATGGAGCTTGTTCACTCAGTTGCTGATTTGGAAAATTCAGCCATCTGGAATGGCTCTCCCAGTCATTAGTATGAATTAGTGAGCATCTTCTCGTTTGGACAAACTGAGCATACACAAATCTGCAGGCCTGGTTGATATGCATCCCAAAGTAAATTATTCAGCTTTGGTAAGGTGCCCAGAGGATGGTGGGGAAATGGGGCCAATAGCAAATCATAATAAGTAGTTATGAGGGTCATAAGGACTGAACAACTGACCAGATCTTTGAGAAAATACGAGCCAGGCAGATACCACATAACTGGAAAAGAACACATGTGGTAGCATCTTTACAAGGGAAAACCCATCCGTGTCGGTAATACCCCTCCGGTAACATCAGTCCCTAATAATATCATGGTGCAAATACTAAAAGAAAAGCCTCACAGTACTCACCCTGTGGCTCTAGAGTTTTATATGAAATGTAGGGGTGACACAAGCGACTGGATCTGATCAGAGCCTCTTGCTGTGCATGAGACTAAGCTGAGCTGATTCCAGAAGTGCTTCTCACACCAGTGAGGCTGTGGGGAGCATGCAGAGGGCTCCAGAAAGGCAGTGCAAGTGGGGAATCTTTCCCAGGTACAGAGGGATGAAGAGGAGACCATCCCTCACTCTCTCCTTGTAACCCAAGGTGGAGCTGGGGGAGGGGAGAAAATTTGCTGAATGGAGTTACAGAGTCACAAAGACAATCAGCCCATGGAGATGAGACGTTGTCTTGCAATGTTTGCATCCTGATGTTCCGCCAATACATGATGCTGACGAGTCATGACAGTGCCTTGTCACGACGTTAACATCACAACCGCAGAACTGAGATGGTTTTTACATCTCTCTTCAACTCCATTTGATGACCTATTAGTTCTTCAGTTTTTCAAGATCAATCACCACTGACCTGGAGGACATCAGCTGCTATAAGCAATCGCCAACATAGGTTTATAATGAAAACACCATGCCAGAGCTACTGTGATACTTTTTTTCTTTTTACCAAATCACATTAATTATCAGATGCAGGCAATGCAATAGAGGGCCTCAATTTGGATTTTAGTACAGCATTTAATACAGTGCCTTGTGTAATCTTATTGAAAATATTAACACTTGCAAATTTCTGTCAGATTGGAAAAGTGGTTATAGGACTGGGGAATTATAATGCCTTAAATCATAAGGAGGTGTTCAATGTAGTGCTGCCTACAAAGATCTAGATGGGGGAGCTAAACATAAATGAAATCTGCAGCTAATGCTACACTGGGAAGAACTGCAACTGCCAATGAGGGCAGAGGAAACATGCAAAGGGGCCTGGAGAGATTAGAAAGATTGGCAGGTAATCACAAAATGAGCTTCAAGCTGAAAAAAGGCCAGCTCATATACTTGAAGGAATGCGATCTAAAACCCAGGTCTTCAATAGGTACTTGAGAAACAGTGATGGTGAAAGAGGCCAAGGGGTGATACAGAAGAGACAACTCGAGTCCGTAGCTTGTGATGTACAGTACCTGGGAAAATGAAAGCCACGCAATCTCACAGTTCTAGATTGCAACAAATCAGAGAAATGATAGTCACTCTTTAGGCAGTAATAGGGAGATAGCAGCTATATTATTACTTCCAGTTCTGGGCAACTCAGGACCAGAAAGATATTGAAAAATTGGGTGGAGTTCTGTAAAATCAACATGATAATGAAGTGTTAGGAGGGAATGATTGGTGAAGAAATATTTAAAACACTAAATATGCATAGCTGGGCTGAGTGATAACTGAAGGGATATGTGACCATGATATATCAGTATTTGAAGGGTATAAATGCAGGAGCATAATCATTTAGTGGGATAGAATTAGCAGTAATTGGATTAAACTGAGCTAAGGAAAATTTCAGCTGAATTATCAGGAAATACTTCCTAACACCAAGGAGTTAGTAGATGCAGAATAGTCTTCTGAGGGAAGCACAATCTTGTTATCATTTAAAAGTTGTCTGGACAACAGACTCAAGAGAACAATGCAACACTGGCCGAGAGAATGGCCAAGATGACTACAAATATATAGAAACAAAGCAAATGTATGGATCAGACATGAAGCTTAGAAAACACTAATCTGGAAAGCAAGATGGGATTGTCTGTTGCTTTAGGGAGGTTGGTACAATCCTAGCTAACGGGAACCTGAGCACTTTGTGTGTCACATCACCATGGAAAACATTCAGATTCTCGCCAGCCCATTGCTGATTTCTCTCCCTAGATTGTTGCTTTAATTACAGTTATATTGAGCACAATTTTGAGGCTGAAGTGGGAATTACCCGATTTAGTGATTATCTGATAACACTGAAAACTGTGCCACTCAATCAAACCCAACGAGGTGTGAATTTCCTTTATGACAGAGCATGCATTGCCTAAACTTTGTTGATACAAAGTCAATTTATTCATGTGGTCAACAATCCACAGCCAAGAGTAGAAATGATGGGAGAAGAGCAGTCCAGTTTAACATTTAATGTGATCTTCAAATTATCGTGAAGTTTGTTGGAGATGCTGTGGAGACATTCAGCTTTCACATATAAGTACCTACATAGACAGATGGAGTTATAGTCTCATTGAGACATATAGGGCTAAGCATTCAAAGCTAAGCAAAATGAGTCCTCCTGCAAAAATGTGTATGCACCATAGACCCTGCAAACCATGCATCATGGCAGCAAATACCAGGTTTTAGTAAGTGCAAGAGGCACAAATTCATTATTGCGGGTACAATCACTGACAAACTGTGCTTACAGTGAAATAAGAATTTGTCTCTGAAATGCAAAAATGTAGCTTTGGTAACTGGGCTTCCAACAGAATGAGTCTCTGTAATACAGTGGTTCTCAATCTGTGGGTCAGGACCCCAAAGTGGGTTGCGACCCCGTTTAATGGAGTTGCCATGGCTGGTGTTTAGATTTGCTGGGGCCCGGGGCCATAGTCAAAGCCCGAGCTGCACCACATGGGGACAAAGCCTTCAGCCCTGGGGTCAGGTTACAGGCACCCTGCCTGGGGCTGAAGGGCTTGGGCTTTGCCTCTCCCCTCCCCCCCTCCCTCTCCCCTCCCCCCGGCTCGGGGTGTCAGGGCTCTGGCAGGCTCAGGCTTCAGTCCCCCTTCCTGGGGTCATGTAGTAATTTTTGTTGTCAGAAGGGGGTTGTGGTGCAATCAAGTTTGAGAGCCCCTGCTCTAGTACTAAGCCTTGCTCTTTGCTCGATAGCAACTGTGTTTTTTCAGTCCTGAGCCCTGTCTGTACAAGTGGAAAGAACGGAGAGACAGTCCACACAGACAGACCCATACTCAGTTCAGTTCATTGTTATAATTTGCTGTAATTATTTTCTGGCGTTCTCTGCATAATCGGTGTGGTTTTAATATGATTCTTCCAGGAATCTGAGATAAACCCATGAAATTTGATATTTTCTCTGTGACAGATGCATGAACTTTGATCATGAATCACATGGGTCCCTGTGCATACAATACAGCTTTTTGTCAGGCTATTAAAGAGCTTGTTTTAGCAGCACACAGCTCACACCGGCCACTTACAATGGTGCTTCTCGCGGCTACCACGGTACCCCAAGTGTTCTGTATAATACACTTTTTATCAAGCTACCTCTATCAGGATGCCTGGAGGGGCACACTACGGGAAACTTCTCTCCCCACCCAATCCCCAGAAAGCTCCTTCCATGGAGTCTGGGGGAAGGGTGTGTGTGACTTATCCCTAGGCCTGAAAATCCAGCACCTTTCACCAGAGATAAATGCACGTAATATTTATAAAACGAACTCACTGACGAGCTTCGTTAAGTGCTTGAAAGAGGCTACTGAGGACAGCTCTGAATGGTGATGTTCACACTGAGTATCACTTATTTTTCTCCCAAGGTATCATAAATAGCATGAGAACAAGACCTCACTTTCCTCTGGCTTCCCCAAAGAACAAGAGCTACCCCCTCAGAGCCACCTGCTCCTGAGATGCCCAAAGGACCAGCAGGGAGAGCCAGTTGATCTCAGAATGCTGGCCTGACTGTTCGCGCAGTTCATGCTGTGGAAACCCTTCCTGCCCTGACCGGAATCGCCCTCTCAAGCTCCGGAGTGTAAATGTTCGTTTGCTGCTGCTGGATCTAAAGAGGGTTTTGTTTTTCCTGATACATTTGGCACCCAGTGCTGCTCCTTCAGGCCAAAATGTTCAGACATCTCTTCGGTGCCTAGGGCCACATTTTCAAAACTGGCCGCTGATTTTGCGTCTCTTAAATTCTGGTGCCCAAAAGGAGATGCTTTGTGTCTGATTTTCACGATTGCTGAGGACCGACACGGCAGCTGACACTAGTAGGATTGTCAGGTGCTCGGCACCTCTGGAAATGATGTCGTCAGGCCACCTTTATTTAGAGGTAAGCTTTCTTGGGCAGGATGGCCTTTCTGGGATGTGTTTGTACAGCACCTAGCACAAGGGGGCTCTGGTCCAGGACTCCGGTGTACCACTGACATACAGATACATAACAATAAACATTGTCAGAAATGAGTGAGTTTGGGTGCCTCGATTGTTGATGCGCAACTTCAGTCACCTCAAAGGGGCCGGCACAAGATGCTCAGAGCATTTGGGCACCTCAAATTTGAGTGCCCCAACTTCAGAGAACTTGGCAAAGATTTTCCAAGATGACGAATCAGTCGTCAGGTCTGAGGTGCCCAAAATTTGAAGCCACTTTTGAAAATGTGGACCTACACAGCTGCAATGGGAGCTGTGGGTGCTCAGCACCTCTGAAAATCAGGACCCTCTTAGATGTAGGTGCCTGAATTTAGGCACCCAAGTCTTAACATTTTTGCCTTAATATCCAAAAGTACCTTCCCGGGGTCTGGGAGGCAGTTCATTTAGTTCAGACTATCTATACCAGTGGTTCTCAAAGCCGATCCGCTGCTTGTTCAGGGAAAGCCCCTGGCGGGCCGGACCGGTTTGTTTAACTGCTGCGTCCGCAGGTTCGTGACTCCCCACAAAGGTTTCCCAGAAAAGTCTGCAATAATCCATGTAGCTGAACTGTTTCAAGTAGACAGAAGTCCAAAGCATCCTATAGGCTCAGAAGATTATTTACTTCCCTGAAACAAATACAAGGTATGTGCTATCTGGGCTGAATCAAGAGATCGTAATTGCATTGCTGGCACAGAAGAGTGTGGTATTTCCAAAATACCTGTAAGCTTGCTATTATCTATAGTGAATGCATTATGTTCCAGTACAGCACTATACCTCAGTCAAATCAAACAAGCGCTCAGAAACAACCATGCTTCCCCTTCCATACTTTCAGAGTGGGCAGCATCCACATCTCACAGGGCAAACAGGATAAAATGACTCCCAACTCCTTATCACTGCACTTTTGCGCCACGAGGAGTGGATACAGCAGAGGCCGGAGTGCTTTTAATACGCCCACCCCCTCTCAACTACAAGAACTAAGATGCTTCCGGACTTTTAGTTTATTCTTCCCTCAGAGCTTGAACGCCATTGCACTGAACTTTCCATTGACATCCTCAATATTGTAATTCTCATTATGGCATAATGAGAAAGAGCTCTCTTCAGCTCTGCAGAATTTACAGGTCTTGTCCTGAGACATGTGGAGGGCCTGCTGTAAAGTACTTTGTGTGTATTAGGGAGGCATGCTGTCCTTTAGCGCTCAGCCCTACAGAAAAGATAAGGGACATACTACTAGTGTTAGCCAGGGGAGTTTTTTAGCTTAAGTGTTAGAGGCCAATATTTTGGAAGCTGAAAAGACAAGTCTATTGTCTGCAGACATAGTACTGCAATACCACAGCTCCCAGTGAAGTCAAGCATTTTTCAGGATTAGGTCCTGTATTCCCGCCCCCCGAACATGGAACAGAAGCTGTCCAGACAAGAGAAAAATCTTGTTTTCTCAAGTTTGGGGGGCAGCAAATCAACCTCTCTCTGGCTACAAGAAGCTGCTCCTCTTGATTAACCAGCACATGCTGGGGGGAGGCCATCCTTGCTAATACTTGAAAAAGTCTTTCACGTTTTCAAAACTTAAGAAGTCAAAACTAGTCAAGCCGGATTTTTCACTTCAGTGCATGAGAACCATACTGGTAGGGATGAGACAAGAACTGCCCAATGCACATAACAGCAGTGGGTCAGGCTGGCCTGTCCTGCTCAGTGTAAATGTGCCTTTACTGTGCATTTACTTACACAAGAAAATCGCAAGATTCAGTCATTTTCTTTCCTTTTTTAAAAATATTTTTATATTCAATGTATGTGTAATTTTCAAACTGCCCGCTTGTGTGGCATGGTTTAGATTCTTAGCCTGTGCAGAAGGGACAATGGCACAGCTTCATTTACCTTCATTAGCAGAACAACTTGCTGGACATTTTGGGGCAGATCTTCACCTGGTGTAAGCTGGCAGAGCTCTACCAATTTACACAGCTGAGGATGTGTACCCCCTGTGACAAACTGCCAGCACTACTTTGATGGGTCTCGCGCTTTCTCCTCTTGGGGAGGGTTCAGGGCACCATTTCTCGCCCCTGAACTGGGGTATTAACTGCCCCACTAGTGTCCTAGAGGAGGGGAGTGGAGAGGGAGGGACCCGGGCCCACCCTCTACTCCGGGTCCCAGCCCAGGGGCCCTAGGGATAGCGGTAAACTGCTTGAACTAGCGGTTCCTTCCCCTGGGCTACTTCCCTCTCCTGCCCTTCAGCTTGTGGGGCTTCCTGCCCTCCCTCTGCACAAACCAGGTGTCCCTTTACCTAGGGTCTTGGTCTTCTTAGCCCACCGCAGCACTTCTCCAAACTCTCTCTGCTTCCCTCCAAACTGCTCTCTGCTCCAACACCAATCCACTCTGCTTCAACTCCTTCCCTTGTGTGATTGAAGCGGGGGGGCGGGCGGTTATCAGGTGACTGGCTTCAGGTGCTTTAATTAATCTATACCAAACTTTCTTCCCTCTACAGGGAATAAGGCTCCCTTCTAACACTCTCCTGCTGTCCTCTGGCCATGCTGTATCACCCCCTTTTTTTTTTTGGTCAAAAAGTGCTGATTAAAACTTTGCTCAGCGGCAGTTGGAAACACTGCAGAAACTGCTTCCACAGCTCAGGAATGAAAGTCAGACGAAGCTAATAGGAATCTTCACTGAGTTATCCTGTTATCATTTTAGTCCTCAGATTCAAGCAATTGTTTTGGGGCCAGGACAGCTCACTTTCCCAGAAACCCAGGTTACTAAATAAAAGGAGCACACAAACGTTAAAATAATGCATGTTTTTGGAACATGGTATTTTGATTTCTTTTACATTTTCCTTTCTTGAAGTTATAAACTATCATGTGTCTGATCACAAGAGAACAGTGCAGACAGCTCGTCAAGCATATTAGTAGTACATTGTTTTGTCTACTGGCCTGCAGTGGTTAATTCCACACTCTCTGCTGGAGTAATCATTGTCCCAGTCGGTATTTCCTGGGGGGTTTGATGCACCAGGTGACCGGGGTCCAACACTGTTTTGAAACTCAGATGAAATATGTGAAAAGTCCTGTGTGGGGAGACAATAAAAGAAGGGAAGAAAAAGTTACACCCATACAAACAGGCAGATAAGCAGAAGTTCTAGTTAATGTTTGCCTATGCACGTCCAAATATACTGCCCAGAAAGTATGGGCAGAGCCAAGCTAAGACGAGCGTTAAACATGTGCATAATCTCACTGAAATCAAAAGAACTTGAGCATGTGCTTAAGAACAGAATGGGAGAGTGGAACCATTTCAGAATGATCCCTGATACAAAGACAACATTTACTTCATCTCACTGTTTCTCTCCCATGTTTTTAAGGGCCTCTCTTCTAGGGAGAGCTTTGGTAAACAGCTGCAGAATATGCAACGTGATGAAAGCCTTTGCATCAGCATTCTGATAATGAAAGCCATTTTCCCATCTCAAGTGCGGTTCTCTTTGCAGTAATACATTAGCCTGTCCTAATGTACAGTAACAAGTTAAAGAATATCCACACAAGCAACATTCTCTCCATCAACTGTCATGGCTGGCAATTTAACAGGAACTGTGGGAGTTCATATTATCTGAAAACCTATTATGGTACTGTTTGTGCATGGGTGACCTAATTATCAAATGTTAGGGAACAGATATTAACAATGGAATCAAGGCAGCTACTTGACTGAGAACATGACTTCTCCCGAAACATTCATTTTTGGTATATAAATTGCTAACAAAATATGCGGAATTAAGCTTTAAAAAAAAAATCTGTGTCCAACCTTGCCTGACACCTCCATTTTAAACGATTGCCATATGATTCTCTCTTATCTCCACCATGGGGTGAGAGCTACTGCTGACTCTATACAGTGGCCACCTTTGCTTACACAGCACCACACCATGCCAATATTGAAATTATTGCTCTGTAAAGAGCGTTTGGGATTTCTGGAGTATGCCGGATATTGCTCTCTTGGATAGGATGTCTTTTAATAGCCTGAGGGAGAATTTTGTTACCAAGGCCCATTTCATATTATATTTTTTCCCACTACTCTATACGCCAAGGTTATCAAATGATCTTTTCTCAAAGTTAGTCCTGAATAGGATGGGCAGAATCATGGAAAAAGCCTTGTTCATTAATTACATTATTTGATTAATTTTGTGAAACATATCTAATAAATAAATGATTCGACAAATTAGTCAGTCAGGTCCTCTGGCTGGGAGAAAAATGGGGTAAAAGATTCATCAAATAAGTTGTCTGACAGCTGTGAAATTCATAGAGCAAGTCCTTCATTATGAATAGTTCACCCAGCTCTAGTTACATGGGAGAATCAGAGACTCCTAGAAATTAGAGACGGAAACGATCTCTTACGTCATCCCACTCATCCCTAGCCAATGCCAGAGTGTTCCCTTTAGGGTATATGATGTACTTTGTACCATTGCCGCCCATTCATCCAAAAGCTCTCCCCCCTCCTGGTTTATTTTCTTCATATCAGAAACCCATGACTGGCCACTCTAAATGTGGGCGCACAGGCTGAGTTTGGACATTGCAAAGCATGGTTTGTTCATCTTAAGGTAGGCAGCCTGCATATGAGCACACAATACAGGAACTACTTTGCTTCCATGCAATTCAAGTGAAGCCCGTTTTTCATCCTTTCAGATCTTCTATCAAGCAAGTTATTGGGTAATTTTTCCCATTGCTGGGAAGACACTGGAAAATCAATCATATTCCATGAAACGCTTGGTTTTTCCCCCTCTGCATTTTTTACTTATTTTCTCTTCCCACATGCTAATCTTTGGGAAAAAAAATCCTACATTCACCTCTGTTGTTATCCTAGGAGCTTTCATCCTTTATTTCAGTGCTGTCACATATGCTTTCTTTGCTGGATTTTCCAGGGCACTGCGTCAGATGAACAGAAAGCTCCGCTCCACCCTGCTAAATTCACCTGAAGCCCAACAGACAACCAGGGGACAGCTTGTCTTACAAGAACTTCTTCCTGGTACATCCTTGACTGCTATGGGAGTCTAAAGGCACATCTACACTGCAGCCGGGATGGCAGATCATGGAGACTTACAATGAAAGTCAACAAGATTTATGCTCCTAAGCCGCTTACTCCCTTTTCAAATTCCCACCTTAAAATGTCAGACAAATAACAGAGCTGGGAGGTAACAGAGCCGGGAGGTAACAGAGCCAGCGGCCATCTACAGGAGAATCGCATGGCTAAGGAGCTGACAATGGAATACTTTCTTAGAGTGACATCTTTGCCCAAAGTGCCAGATTAGTACTGTCATGACCTAGAAAATCATTATTAGTAATAGGCTCCACCGGTAACATGAGAAACTTAAGCTGAGAGTACAGTTTCTGATGCACAGCAGATCTTGCTTTAAAAATGTGTTTCCTTTTAGACTGGTATTCAGGATCCAGGCCACTCACCTGCTGCCCTGGAGGTGAAGCGTTCATTGGGGGCTGTACCTGTAGTGCCATGGAAGGAGACAAGATGGATTGCTGTTGGACCTGCTGCATGCTGAGTGACTGGTTGAGGAGGGAGCTCTGTGGGTGATGCAAAGACATCTGCTGATGGAGAGGAGGGCTGATTTGGAAAGAAGGAGGTGGCGAGGCACTGATGCTGGGCAACATGGGTTTGGAACTGAGGGTTCGGGAGAGGCTGGGGTGAGGGTGTCCCCGGTAACTCTGCAGATCTGATGGGGACAGGAATGAGCCTAAGCCAGGATAAGGCGACGAGGCCTGCGGTGGCATCGTATACATGGGCTGTTTTGGTGGTATCATTTTGGAAGGTTGGTTGGGTTGGGTGCTTTTCGTCTCACCCTGGTCGGCAGAGCTCTGAAAGAAAACAGAACAGGGGTCAAGTGAAAAAGGAGTTCTTTAAATGAAGAAAACATCATCATCATCCACCTTCGCCTGTTTCCTCACAGGCACTCTGCCTCCACCTTTCCCACACTGAGGATAGTGCTCAGGATTGTTCTGTGTTTGTATAGCGCCTGACACAATGGGTCCAGGTTCGTGGCTAGGGCGCCTCGCTGCCATGGTACTACAAATAATTCATGATACGGTAATAACAACAAGCTCAGACACAGGTTTAAACCCGACATTAACACACAGTTACCACGTGGCTCTCACTGACTCAGTTTTATTCCCTAAAATCTTGCAGCAAAAGTCATGTTAGTTTCCCTGATTCTCTTCCCCACCTAATACCTCCAGCCCCCTCTCAGACTGGCACCATCACCTACTGCTCTCAGCATGTCACTGATTCCTTCCCTTCAAAATCCCTCCATGCGGATTCTCGTCTCCTCTGCAGGCTCCACAATACAAAGGTGCACAGGTAACACCTTCCTTTCCTTTGTTCCTCCTCCCGTCCACCCAACTCAAGCCAGCAGGCCTGTAAAACCAGACTGACAGCAATATCCAAAGCCAGGAAAATCAAGCCCAGTACTCAGCAGTGGACTCCGAAGCGACTGGAGCACGAGGAAGCCAAACTCCTCAGAACTGGTGCCTGCCTGCAGTTCATTTTTAGACCCAGAGAGATGGGTGATAGAATCGCTTTCTTTTCCAATTAAAAAAAGAATGGCATTGTAACATGCTGACTTCTTCATCGTGTGCATTCCTGCAATCCTGACAGGGCTTCATAAAGCACAACGCAGGAATGGCCTCATTTTGGAACAAAGAGGACTACATGGGATATTTTTTGGCTTGGGCAAGCAGGGTTTTTCATGAGGGCTTTATAATGTAACTAACAGTTTCTTTCTGCCAGAGAAAGAGGGAGCATTGCCTAATCTGACTTTCACTCAACCCAGAGTTGCCCTTCTGCAGACCGATGACTTTTGGATTAACTGAAATTAAGAAAATCTCTCTCTCCCGTCCCCGCCAATTAACTGCCCACACCCATCTCCCTGGAAAGAGCAGCATATTATAGCAATAACTTCAGTACATTTTGTTCCCTGGAAAAGACTCTTATTCTGTCCCACCAAATGTAGGTTCTCACTGCTTCTCAGGATTGAGCCCAACAGCTGTTGATGCAGTAACACAAACAGCCCTAACATCTCACACCTCAGACACACTCCAAGTACTTCTGCCATAACCTCAAGCCTCTCCCGCCCCACCCACCCCCACCCTCCCAAACCAAACCAAACCAAACCACTGCTGCTGTACATAAACCCTTCACAAGCCCTGCCAGTGCTCCACTGCACTCCGTCGCTAAGTTAACTGCCTTATGTCACTGCCTGTTGTCGGTTCAGGGCAAGATCCTGCGAGTTGTTCTAGGCAGACTTAGCGAGAGGCTGTTAGGCCAGGCAGAACTTGAAATCTGTTAGCATCAAAACTGCCCCTCACATACAGTCACTTTTCAGCTGCTCTGACCCTGACAGTTACGAACACGCTACAGTGTATGTGTTTGTACGATGGCTTTATTCTCTTGCTGCCCATCGCATCCTCCTCTTTGATCCTGCAGATCAGTCAGGATGCTGGATTTGGGACATCACATTATCTTCCATGGTAACTGACTGTGATGCAATCAACTAAGGCTTAAGACTTCGGTGCAGGACCAAGGAGGAGAAACTGGGTTGGGAGGGAAAAGGCCCTAATATTCTTACAGACACACAGAGACACATGCTTAGAATCCTGCACTGCTGACTGGAATTTTGCAATTGACTTCAAATGGTGAATGATCAAACCCATAAACACACACACAAAAGTTGACACAAAAGTTGCACATGTCCACACCCACAGTAACTGCAGAAGTCCAGTGGTGGTTCTTAAAGGCACGGGAATCTTACATAAGATAAACAATCTTGTCTCGGTGTCTGCACGTAACAGGACTGCACTGGCTAGGGCCCTGTATAGGAGTGCTAGAGCCTTGCATAAAGAGTCAGATAAATTACTGACTGTCAGATGGATCTTGTTAGCTCCAGTCAGGATAGAAATGGGGTTGGAGGGGATCTCTGGGGCAGAGGGAACTAGGCTGGGAAAGATGAGTTCCTGCAGGGAAACTCTAGCAGCAGCTGTGCTCAAAGAGAAAGCTAGGCTGAAGTCTACATTTTCTTAATAATATAGTAATACTAGCATCAGCTCTTAGCCAGCATTTTTCATCGGTAGATCTTACAGCACTTTTCAAAGGAGGGTAGTATTATTACCCCCATTTTACAGATGAGGAAACAGATGCACAGGGAGGTGAAATGATTTGCCCAAGGTCACCCAGCAGGCCAGTGGCAGAGCAAGGACTAGAACCCAGGTCTCCTGAGCTCCAGAGCTCTATGTACTCGGCAACATTGCCTTGTGATTTGATTTACCAATAAAACTAAGCCCTAGTAGGAAGGTCACCTGGGATGATGCAGTGTGTGTAGACTCTATCTGGAGCAGGACTGGGCCCCCCCTGCAATATCCCCTTGTACCGCCTATGCTTACTTGCATACAACAAATACTAAGTTTCTCTAACTGCAAATACCTGTTTACTTATCTGAAGCAACAGGCAAGTTTTTAAGGCACATACCGACACAGGAAATATCTTTGCCTCTAAATGATCTCATTTCCACATTTATTTAAATGTGAAACTCACTCTTTAAAACTCCTGCTCTCTCTAACCCCTCCCCCACACAACAGTGATTATTGCTTTCTTGCTGTATGCACCGAGATACTGCTGCACTGTATTAAAGGCAGCACGAACAGCATTCCAAAATCAGAATAGCCCGGCAAGCTCATACTAAATACATTCAGAGCGGTTATGAATCTTTTTAAACACTTAAACCAGTGAAAGGGACTTAGATTATTTCCTTTTTGACCTTTTCGCCACAGCTCTTAACCTTCAAGTGTGGCTCGGTTAACTCTGAGGCAAGATGCCTCGGTGCTCGCTGCACAGCATGACATGTGTAGCTACTCCGGTTGTAATTACATTCCAGTTTAAGCCATGTGGGGTTATTTTTAACATGAAGTATAATTCTGCACAATATTAACGATAGGCTGACATCACTAAGCTCTCAGTCTGACACAGTCTCACTCCCGGGGGCTGTCAGCCCATGCAAGTTTAACAGGTTTCCATGCCAGGCACCCTTGTCATTGAAGGCAGTCCCAATTCTTAAAGGAAAGCGTATATTCGGTCCCCTCCCTCCACACCTTCAGCAAGGGCAGAAGCTTAGTTTGGTCCTTCACTGTGATGGCGCCCTCTGCAGGAAAGGGCCAACAGCTACACCTAGTTCCATTGCCATACAGTGGACAGTCACATACTACCACAATTGGGAGAGAGGGGGGAGAGAAGTCAGGCTGATGTCCTATATTTAAGATTCTCCCTCTGTGGTTTCACAAGCGGGTTGGGCTTCTCCCTGGCTGACTGTCGAATGCATCCGATGCAGTGAGCTGTAGCTCACGAAAGCTTATGCTCAAATAAATTGGTTAGTCTCTAAGGTGCCACAAGTCCTCCTTTTCTTTTTGTGAATATAGACGAACACGGCTGCTACTCTGAAACTAGTCAAGGAAAGACATTTATTGGTGATTTGTCTCTACGCCTCCCGCCTTCTACAGGATGTTGATGAGGCTGTTCCGTTTCCTTGTGGACCTTGTCGGCTGAGGCCATGTGCAGCATTTGAGTCACGCTGATGGGCCATGTAGCTGAGCCGTTGCTCCTTCAGAGTTCTGGCTGGCTGAGCGATGTGCATGTGTGATGGGCCATAGACACAGCATAGAAATCTGCCTCTACTTCTTCTAGAGTGCTATTCAAAATAGAGATGCACTACCATGGTGCAGGAGGAGAGATAGCACTGATAACAACCGCTGAGGGAAGGCAGTCCCCTGCCAGCAAGGCGCTAGCAATGGAAGACACTTAAAAGGCAGCATTCAGAGTATGAGATTTGGATGTTTAGCCAAACCTTTGAGATCTTTCCCATCAATCCATCCCCATTCCTTGTTCCTCCCACCCAGGTCTCCTCCCCTTCCCATGTGAACCTGATTCCAAGTCCTGCGACTATCCTTCTTCAGCATGGGGACACTTGCCTCTAGCTAGTCTCAACCACCCTAACCCTTGGTTAGGCCCTGCTCATTGGGTCCCTCTTGTTCCTCACATGCCAGTGGCTACTTTCCCTCAGTTCTGTCCTTCTCCATGCCCTTTGCTAACATTCTCCAAACACCACCGAGTCTCAGCAGTCTGTCTCCCTGAGTCCAGGCTGCGCACAGCATCGCTCAATCTGATACCCTCTTTCTGACCTGGGACACCTCAGAGCCCATGTGACTCAATGACAGCCGACCTGAGACCCAACCCCGCAGAGATGGCCAGAGCTGCTGAGAACCCACAATGGCTTCATGTCAGAAAGTGCACGGGGATGTAAAGGGGACAGAGTAACTGGGTACAGCGAACAGAATGAAATTTACTGTATGAAACCATGAAGATATAAAGGGGGCATGAGGAACACCCAACCAGCAGAAGGAAATGAGCCAAGATCTCAGAAGTGTGATACTAATGTCCTGGGACCAGTGCTTAATTTGTAACAAGAGAGGCTCCTGAGCTCAAGCAATTTTTTTACTTTCATAACTGAAGCAGCAAGGCCAGAAGGGCCGGGGCTCTGAACTGCCAAGCTGAGAGGCGGCAGGGCTCAACCCCTGGCACAAATTAAGCACTGCCTGGGACCTCACTGAGAGTGACATTTATATACTTCCAGAACTGAAAGTGGCAGATCCATTCTCTCTCCATCCTTTCTCCTCTGGACTGGATTCCTCCTCTCTAGCAGAGAAGGTTGTTTTTATTTTTTACTATTGCTGTTGCCATGTGTTATTTACCCAGCTCACAGCTGTTATGGCACTAATTAGCTATTTATTTCTTCATTGTTTGGGACGGTACACTTTCCTGTTTTCTAGGAATTCATTCACATTTGCTTTTAACTTTCTCTCCTAACCTGGCATGGGGAAACAGCACCCTTCTCCCCTTCTTGAATGCACCACAGACTTCTGTTTCCATTTAGAAGGTCTGCCTGAACTGCAGACCTATCCATTAGATTACACCAAAGTAAACTCTCCCTAGCACTGCGCTGCGCACAAACCTAAATGGAAGAGAAGAGTAAGCACAGAGGAGCGGGGAGGAGAGATTAGCACAATTCCAATGACAAAGTACAGGCACTTTCCCCTATAATGATGGTCTAGAGAATCTACTGCCTGCATATAACTCCCCTCCTCCCAGATCCAGCCCTGTTCAATGGGGCAAGAATAGCTGCAGGACAAAGAGAATCTATGTTGTTTCTATGGAACCTACTGCTGTGATATCGGCGCTCCTGTCTTGTCCCATATTGTGCACTGACCTGGTAAGTCACAACCCAGAAGTAACGCTACCTGGCGGGAGGGTTGATCCTCTGCCCCCGCTCTCCACTTCCACTGATGTGGCCTCTACCTCCACTCAACTAGCATCTGGAACTGCACCCCGAGTCTACTACGGCACCCAGGCCACATCAAGAGAGAGAAGGGGAAGCACTGGGTGCTTCCAGGCATTGAGGCCAACAGGTGCTACTTGAGGACTAAGCTGGATAGGTCAAGGGGCACCATGGGGGGAGTTCTGGTGCAGGAAGAAGCCGACTGCCCTCCACACCATGGGAGACCACCCCAGATCAGGAGCTGTAGTGGGGGAGTGAGGTGGGTGGAAGGCAACCTCCTCACCCGAGTGATGCAGAGAGAGAAATGGGGAAGACAGGTTGGGAGGAAAGGAAAGAAAGACAGGACTGGCTGGGGTGGGGAAGAGAAATGGGACCTGGAGGGTGGTCTGGAGAGGACAGACTCAGGGGAGGGGAAACTAAAACCTTCTCTTCCCAGGGAGCCAAAATAAACAACCACCTCAGAGCCCTGTAACACTATCACACCGTAGGCTCTGCTCTGCAGATGGCTGTGCTGCTCCTTCAGGACTCTTCCCACGCAGTGTGAACCTGTGCCCGGCAGAAGGAGTTGCTATTCCTCCCTCACACAGCCAAAGTCTCCTCCCTGCTAGTCCAGAGGTGCCCCGTGTGCTTTCACTGACGGCAGTGTGAATTCACAGTAACACCACCGACGCCAATGGAGTGACTGGGTATTCACATTGCACAGGGCGCCGGACTCACAGCCGGAGCCACCAGCAGGGCTGAACTGACAGCTCAGCACATGTGGCTCCAGTCCGGCTACTGAGCCCAGCTCCAGAACAGTTTAGGGCTCACCTTGCCACCCCAGCCCTTTCCAGGAGTCAGGAGCATCACTCTCTTGATTCAGGGGACAGGAAAAGGGGCCTGGGATATGAGAAGGCAGCCACTGGGAGGTGGACAAAGTCAGCATACGTGTTCCCTCCTCCCCATGGACAGAGATGCCCATTGACTGCGGTGGTACCTGCTGATAAGGACACAGATGGTAAACAGCAAGCTGATCAGTGGTGAGCCAGGAGTGGAAATTGGGGAATACACTCACATCTGCAGGTTGTATCTAGGAACCTTACGGACCAGTTCCTTTCTCCTCTCTCAGGAATTAAATCCAGCAGAAGGTTCTTCCTTCCTCTTACTTTGGAAGGCAAACAGTGTCCTGATCAATGGCCATGGGCACTCAGACAGATATGCTGAAGAGGGTGTACGGCTCACACTACCATTCTAGGAGACACTGGCAAGTGAGGGGGGCACTGGGCTTGGGCGTTAGTTCTGTTCTGCACACTCCCATGTAAGGCCATGAATTAATGTACTGAGAGTCCCCTAAGCTGACTTTCCTCTAATGGGTAAGAAAGTCTCCTGTTGTGGGCATGGAAGGGACAAAACCTCCAAAGAGTTATAAAACCACCATAGCCGATCCTCAGCTGGTGTAAATTCATGGACATCGCTGCCCCAATTTATACCAGCTGCGGATCTGGCCCATTATCTTTAGTTCCTTTTGCAAAATGCCTGTATATTGCAAATCCTTTTGCTCGTCAGCCTATCACCTGGAAGCCAATTGCAAGAGTGGTGTAAAGAATCCAAGCACCATGCTCTGGAATGGTGTAAGTGAGCGACAGAACCGGGTAATGGAATCAAATAACATCTCACCTTTGAGCGATGGCAACGTAGTGCTGACAATTCAGCCCCCTCTGATGGGGGGGCGGGAGGAACCAAGACAAAATGGAAACCTATCTAAAGCGGCAAATCAGTTATTACTCAGTGTGGTTACAAAGCAATCCAACTGCAGTGAGGGATCATGGAAGCCCTGCCTTCAAACACTCCAATGTGCCATAATAAATTAGATCTTATTCTGGTGTGTTAAGGAAAAAAAATTGGCACCCACACTGCATTGTGTATGCTCAAGTCGTGCTGCAGAGCATTTCATTTCGCTCTTCCAGAAGGTATTTAACACTGATATTAGTTTTGATAGCACGGTTACAGTGTATTTCTTACAAACTTGCTCCTCCCCAGAGATTTCCATGAGTTCCAGCTAATTCATCATTGCCACATCCATAGAGACGCATGTATGAAACACATTGTCTGTTACCTTGGAAACCAAGCTGGCCCTGTAGGCTGCCAGAGCCTTTAGATACTCCTTCTTCGCGGCTTCTGTTTTCCTCTTATATGCCTGAAAGGACCAAACAATGAATAATAATTAATAAAGCAAAACAGGGTGCTGTCTGGCACTGCTACATCTCACCCTCCTCAGATCGCCCGTGTCTCCACTGGGCTGTATTGCTTGGTTACAAGGAACGGGGATGGGGCCTTAAAATACAGTGTGCAGGAAAAGCTGATTTCTCACTGAGGTGCTGCTGCCAAGGGGGCGGGGGAGGGAGAGAGAGAAAAATTTGCCCCAAACAAACCCCTAGATCTGAACACCCTCAGATGTTGGGGAAGTTGGGGCGGGACCTTATCTGAACCTTGCTAGATATCTGAACCTTGCTAGATATTTGTACATGCTCATTGCCATGGTATCTGAGAGAGTGGGTTGGGGAGGTAAGGACAGCCTCTCTCTCATGGTATAGTTCAGAGAAGTCTGTGTTCCTGGTGCATGCCAAAGGAGGACAGCCCTGTCAATGGAGCAAATCTATTACAAAAAATAGAACCCCATCAGGGTCTATGCTGACCATCTGCCCTAGCCAGAGACCTGTTTCAGAGAGAGGTGCCTTTTCACTCACCCTTTGATTCATGGCCACCAAGGCTGTCAAGCTGTGGTTATCTGAATGAGTGAGATTTTGTCTATTTCATTGAAATACATGGGGAAAGTCTTCATGGTAAGAGTGAGGGTCATGAAGTCAGGGGGAGGAGGTCCGCTCTCGCTGACACTGGTGTGCAATCAATGGAGTCATTCCATACTGTTACCCCGTGTGTGAATGAGAACAGAATATGCTCCAGGTACTTGAAAAAGTACCAACAAATTAATTCAATATAAGGAAGCCTCCCAACACTGCAAATTCCAAATGTTCAAAAATCATGAGTCAGGCCCCCCAAAATCATGTTTAAAATCATATTTAAAAATCACAACATTTTCAGAAATCCTAAATTTTGGGTTCTTTTTCTTTGCCTTCTGCTTTTGAGTCTTTAAGGCTCATGTTTTCAAGCTTTTCTCTGCAACCTTGAGGGCTAGAAACTTAATTTTCCTTTTCAAATGAATGCGGAGATTCGCCATGAATTGGTGCTTTGAGAAAAACACTATATATCCTGAGACTCAGCATCACTAAATGGAGCTTTGCAGACTTTAACAAGTCTGATAATTAGTCTCTTTCTACCATAAGAACAATTGTTTTACTGTAGCTGTATTGTGCTGGGCTAATTTTCAGCTCAGAATGACACTCATGAAACCTTAGTATGAAGTCAATAGGCTGCAAGGAGCATAAGTATTAGGAGAATCTGGTGCGCTGTTTGTAGAACTGGCACAGAAATACAGCCCTGTCCCATGCAGGCCAATTCCCCAATGGCCCTCAAGGACCAAACTGGAACCAGTTAAAATGATCAAGTGAGAAAAATATTTTCAAATGAAAGAAAAATTTGGGCAAGGGAGGAAATTACTGAAATAAAATATCTACTAACCTCCCGTGTAAAACCCAAATCTCTCATCAAACAAGTCAAAGTTAATTTCAGTTAGAACAGATTTGAATGCATTTAACTCTTCTTTCAAAACAACAACTTTACAACAGTAAATATGCTGATGTCCACAGGGGATTTTCAGTTCTTTTTCGCCATGTGTTTTTATCATGGCACCATGTATTATAGTCAAGTAATGTAAATGACCAAGGACTCACCTGTGAGCCCACCTCCATGCCTGTCAGGGGGGCAAGGAGCTATAAGGAGCCCCCTTTCTTCCCTTTGTGGGCTATGTGCACCCGAAGATCTGTGCAAAGGGATGAGCAGCCCCTGCGGGGCTATGCCCTTCCCTGCTCAGATGGACAGGGATTGGGCAGAGCTATGGCTCCACCCCCATGCTCCCAATAAATTGGCCAGTGCAGCTGAGTCAGCCTGGAAGGGAGATTAAACTGTCCAAGCTCCGGTCACAATCTGGTTCCTGCGCTGCCCCTTACTCAGGCTGGATTGGAAGATAACCATCTAGTTACAAATTAGTATTTTATTACAGTCAAATGCCAAAGAGTAAATAATATTTTTACCATTGAGTTCACACATTTCTGCACACCCTGAAGGCGCCTGCCTGGCATGTCCCATTGTGTCATGTCTGTCCACACCCTGATCTTTTTTATCTTACTATGTCTGGTCTCTCAGCCTTGATAGCTGTTGCAGTGTTGCAGCCCCGCAGTATTACCACACTGGGCAGTGAGAGCTCAAATAATTGTGGCCCCAGCAGTATCAGAAAGGCAAAAAAGGGGTGTGAAGTTTTGCATCATGCTATTTCTTTCCTTAGGATTGTAATTTACAAACCATACTTGCTCTAGGTTGAATGCACAGTCTAAGAATGGGATCATTTCTCTTTACACTTCTGAAAAGGATCAATCTGGGAGATGTTGGGCCTGGTCCTGAAGTCCTTGCACATGCGAAACTTCCAGTAAAGTGAATAGAATTGAGAAGGTATTCCAGCCCACAGACATTCATGCACACTGAGCATATTTAGCAGCCCCACAGATCTAAAGATCATGCAGGAGTCAATATGGTTTCCCAGGATGAAACTTCTGGCTTTTCACTTAAAAAATATGAAATTTGATACAAAAAATTATGTTAAAAGACCATTAAAATGGCAAAGTCAAGCCCTCTAAAGTGAGAAATGGAGAATCAAGGTTGCCCATGCAATCTTAATTTCCCCCTTAGTAGGAAGCTTTATGATATAAACTTTAGTTACGATCACATTTGTTCTACATGGTCCCTGCCTCATTCAGTTCACTGAGTGGATGGTGCAAGAACAGAATTAGAAAGGATGCTTTTTTGTAGTTAAGGCACTGATGGAACCCAGGAGAGCTGGGGACTCTTCACAGACTTCCTGTGTGATGTCTGGCATACATACACAGGAACCCAATTAAGAATACAGAGACATATTTAATTCTGACATTTCCTAATTTTTGAGTGCTAGAGTTTGCAGCCTTTATTTGCTTTTAACGTATTTTTTGTTGTGTAATATACATCATATACACTGCCTATATTGTATATATTATCAGGCAACCTTAATAGTAGGTGGTGCTACCAGCCACACCTATAAATGCACATACACATATGCATTATACACATACCGATGTGTGAGTGTTTGGGTGTGCAGGCATGTGTCTAAAACAGTGTCAGGAAAGATGGTTCCAGTTGGAACACATTGTTTTTTATTCATGCTGCAGTCACGTACTGCTTCAACTCAGATTTACTAACAAAGGATTTGAGTGCAAGATTGGGAGGCAGACATTTTAAAGATCATCTTGCGTGTAAAGGCTGAAAATTGGATGAAAGCTAATCAGAAGTGATTTCAGAGCTGAAATTGTTTCTTCCAAAATGTGCAGAAAAACATTCATCTGGTCCCAGTGCATGAAGGACGCCATCCTCTTCACAGGGGCTTTTCAATCCCATGTCCTCTTCATTGGTTTGTATAAAGGAATATGTAATACTGAGGAATTTGCTTTTAATAGATGCTCTCAAATGCAATATCAGATGCCAGTATAACAATGAAATATCCATCCCCATCTCTCAAGTCAGTACATAACAACGACCATATCTGATGGTGATGAATCAAAACAATATTTATTTTCCTCTTATGCTGCTATAAAATACCTAGGACAAGACTTTCTTGTCTTTGGAAGCACATAAACTAAAAGCGCTCTTGACTCAAACGCTGCATGGAAGCTCATTCAATGACATGGACACTATTGTCATCTGTACACACAGAGAAGCAGCAATTTAGTGCTTGGGAGAGTGGGGAGGAGAGAGAATTTTAGAGTTTTTAACTTAACAAACAAACAATAAGAAACAAATAACTAATAAGTCATGTGCTTATCACCCCAGTCACTTTGCTTGTGCGTTAGAGCCCTTTCCCACCCCCTTCATCGGTCTTTGTCTTTTTAGATTGTAAGCAATTTGAGGCAGGAACTGCGTCTTCTCTTGTATTTGGAAAGTGCCAGTAACTTGTGGTTGCTACAGCAATCTATTACATGATAATTGAACAAAGAGACCTCATATTAAGAAGCAGTAATAACAGAAGGGAACTTTGTCACAGGATAATGGTCTCCTGCTGCTGAACTAGATTTATGACCCTACTCTAGGCTGATGTTGCAATGTAATATGTGGTGCACTATTTAGGCGGCTGTGGTCCCTAAATGGAAAAACTGCTTTGTGGAAAAGCGTGGAACCAACCTGACATCAAACTATTCCTCCTCGGGCCTGCAGAAGCCCGTCGAGAGATTTTTTTTGTTTTAAAAATAAACGGGCAGTTTCTCCTTTTGACACATTTACTGCGGTGACACTTGGAATGGTCATTTCCAGCGAGAAAAGTTGCACTTCTGAGCTACTTCTCCTCTTCCTGAAGGTGGCAAGTAAGAGGGGAGCCCCACCGACATTTCGTCTCCTTAATCGATGCTGAAGTGTGCTGAACTCTTAAGGAAACACGAGGCATCCGGAAGCTCAGCACTGCGAGACTACAGTAAGTCACAGATTAATATATTTTGAGAGCCTTCCCGGGGTCTGCACTCTTTCTGAAGCATCCTCCTCCAAGTCCTTCTCACACAGCAGCCATGCAACTTGCCCTTCACATAGGGGAGGTGGGGAGACTTCTTGGCATGTGCTACTTGGAAGTTGTTGCCAGGTCCTGGAATCTGAGATCTGTTAGATCCACTAGGGCTGAGTAACATTAGGGGAAGGTGACTCTGGAAACACTCCAGCAGGAATCTATCTGAAGTAGCTTTCAAAGAGCTGTGTGTATGGGCGTGTGGATTTAGCCACATGATCCTCAGGACAAAATGTCACCATGTCCAAACATGATGGCCAACAATTGTCCTGACACACTCAGCAGTTCTACACTGACCGTTAAACCATATTCCGTATGACGTTAACA
Organism: Natator depressus; assembly: GCF_965152275.1. NCBI lineage: Eukaryota > Metazoa > Chordata > Testudines > Cheloniidae > Natator > Natator depressus. Next base: position 28,552,593 of record NC_134246.1, read on the forward strand.
CAACTGGTGGCAACCTTGTTTAGGTCACAGCCCAGACCTGACTTTATGTGGTAAAATCCTGGCTTCACTGAAGTCAATGGCAAAACTCCCATTCAGTGGGGCCAAGAATTTACACATTGAGCTATGAGAGTCTTGTGGCTAAAAACACTGCATGACACTTTGAAAATGTAGGGCTTAAGTGTGAACAGCAGATCCTAGTGAAGCCGCTTAAGACCCCTCTGTGTTAAAGGAGCTTTGAAGCAGTGTTTATGACCTTTTAAAGTTTTAATTTAAATATTGACAGAACCATGCTACTTTCTAATTAAATCACATTTTCTCCCAGGGATTTTAATTTCAAAGTCATTTATCAGATTTAAAGATGCTCCAAATATTTTACATGTGTTCCTTGATAATCTGTCATGCCTGCTGATTTATTTTGCTTATTCGTAAGCAGAATTCATTAGTCATTAAGGGAGGGGGTGGAGGATGTGGGGGGGGGGAGCAAATACAGTTAGTGATTATGAAAAAAAATATCAGAGCTGTAAGAAGCATACGTTGGAGTCGTAATCCTGACACCTCTGTGTCTCAGCAAAGCAGCTAGTAATTGTACCATAATGAAATGTTCTTGTTTGATAACCAGTTAATTAGAGAAGACAATTATTCCAAACCCTGCTGACGCCCGTGGAACTGCTCTGTGGTGCGCACACACAGGATGACAGGAGTAGCGGTATCAATAACCTTTCCATTCCAGCCCTGTTGTTTGAAAAGAAACTGTTTTGTAACGTGGGGCAGGGGGGTGAAAAGGAACCCAGAACTACCACAGAAACATTTTACAGTGACAATTACCACCCAACCGACTGATTGTCTTTGCCCAGAAAGTCTAGTTTTTTGGTGAAATCCGGAGGTTTTTTTTTTGTTTTAAATACCAAATATATACCACCAAGGTGCAGTTTGGTATTACTGTTATTTCTGAAGGCAAATCTGGTGCATTTGATAATGAAGAGGATCAAACTGCTCCCCCTTTGCACCCCCACCACGTAACTCTATATGACCCATCTGGCCCCATGCCATATGACCCAATAATGACCAGCCTTCCCCCTTCACCTCTCCACTCTAAATGTGACTGTATCGCTATATAAAGCCATACAGACCATTACCAACATTGCCACCAACCCAGACTGACCACAGTCCTCACTGGGCAGTATAACTCCATATGAACTATCCTACCACACTATAACCATATACAGCCTGCAGCTGTGCATCCTGCCTGGGCAATGTCCTCCATATGGCCCTACCATCCTCACTGCCCACTGGCAGTCCCATATGGACTATCCTATATAGGCCATATAAAGCTGCATGCACTGGTCCTCTCTGCCTTGTACTCCTGATGACTCTCCCCCCACTCAGGCCTTCGCCACCATCAACCCCAAGGTCTCCCAGGTGGACAACTCCTCCGACTTCCTGGGCAACGTCCCCCACAGCCCCAGGGGCAATGTGTTCTAATAATAATGCCATGAGCAGTAGATAAGAAGTACATGCCATACAAAGTAGAAGCAACCTTAAGTGACATGGAGCAAGAAAACTTGTTGTTTTGTATCAACACAGAAAAGCTAAAGATTTGGTACAAGAAAGGTGACACCAACTGGTGCACGGCAAGAAAACTATCCAGGGCCCAACACCCGGAAGTCAAATGTGAAAGCACTGCAGCCCATACGGTGCGGAAGAAGTTTGTTTTTTCTCCTCAGATACTGTAGGAAGAAAATGCCAGGTCTGGCAAGCCCCAGCCTTGTTCTGTTGTTTGCCCCCGGCGGAGCACTTACATGTGTAGGTGTAATATCCTGCAGACAGAACTGCTGGCCTGAGGGTTCACTATGGGAGAGCAGCCTCCAAATTACATAGTACAGTTGAGATACTGCAGTGTTAATAAAGTAAAAAGTGCCCATGCTGGTGATAACAAGTACTGTGTGGTGGCTGCAGAGGGCAATCCTGGTATGAACCCAGGGAATGTTATTTTCATTGGCCTGTGCTCTGCTTCATGCCTAAATCTCCAGTGATGACAAATCAAAAGGTTTTTATATTTTGGAGCAGTTTATCATGATGTAATTAAAATAAAAGCCAAGGTGAAATCACAGATAGGAGACTTTAAAGACAGAGCAAGCTTATAATGTGGGTTTGGGGCTGTACCCATAGGAGGTGAGCATGCAGCCCCTGCCTCGTTCTTTGAGCCTAGTGTTAATGGTGGTTCAAACTATTAGAGCTACTGTGGACTTGGGAATACGTTGCTGAGTAGAGACCTTAAAAAAAGGAAGCACGGGAAGAAGGAGATATGATGCCAATGAAATGTAAGCTAATGGAGGAAAGACAAAGAACAGTGGTGCAACGTAAGCCTGGCTTGACATGAGTGATTGGACATGGATGATGTGGAGAGAGAGAGAGTGTGTGTGTGTGGGTGTACGTACGCACGCATGATTGCAGTCACTCACTGGGAAAATACCCACTCCATGGCCTGGAGGAATGGCATATCCCAGTGCAGTGAGGATGGATCCACAGGCTAGGGAGGATGGTGACCAGAATGCATGGTGCCAGCTAAGAAACCTGCACACAGGGTGGAGTGGGAGAAATGGTTCTCACGGGCTTGTCCTCTCTTTCCCCTCCTCCCTCAGCTGAGGAGGAAGCAGCTGTTTTGGGTAAGGAGTGGGAGGAAGACAGCACCCCACCTAAGGTATCCTGGGAGAATATCAAGGAAGTAACAAGCACCCACTAGATTTCTGTCTTGGCTCTCTTAGGAGAAGAGTTCAGACTCTTGGGGCTATGTTAAGAGAAGCTCAAGCCTTCCCTCTTTCACCATACAACCCTGCTAGATCACTTTATCTCTCCAGGGAACTTCACTCATTCTGTTCTCGGGGAGAAACGTTCAGCTTCCCCCAGCCCGTATTACCCTCAGGGCACGAAGGACTGTGCCAAAGCCTTGGATGGCACTCACAAGGCCTTCCTGTCTGCTTCCAGTTAGTGGTACCAGTCTGGCATCACCCCATCGCTAACAATAGCCAGGTCATTTCATTGTTGCCTATTATCTCCCCACTGAATTACCATGGTTCATCATTGCCAGCTCTCTGTATAAACACTATTACTGGTCAGTATTATGGCCAGGTTGCCTTACAAGAACGCGCTGTATATTGTTCCCAACAAGTCTAGGCTTCACTGTGGCTGAAATGTAATATAAACTTTACAACAGGCCTCAGACGCCCTTATATCCTGCAGGTGATATATGCAGTACCCTGTCAGTAAGTGATGTATCTGGTCCAATGAGCAGATGTCTCTGATTAGATGGGTGATCTACTATTTTCTGCTGAGCAAGTAATTTTTTCCTTGGGTGATTTATCCATTTAGTATAAACTCTGTTCCACTCCCCATGCAGTGTATTTATATGGGAATGTTGCACATGCATTTTGCCATGGGTACTGTATATCGCTACTTAGCATAGTGAATGTGTCCATTTCTGTTTAAGGTAGCCACAACGAGCTATATTCTGCTCTCACATTCATGTAATCCCACTGAATCCCAAGCCTCAAAAATGCAGTCAAAACTGCTGCTGAGTTTAACCTGATTTTGCATGAAAGCTATGTGAAATGGTGAATTTCACCTGTTTTATGATGTAAAGCCCAAGATTACTTGAAAGCATTGTTCATGACCCTTGTGCTGATCCTGGTCTAAGTTTCAAGTTTTTAATGAAATCCCAAACCAGCAACTTTCATATGTTCAGTGGTTTCATAATGCAACTTCCATAAGCCTCCAGTATTTATCCACATGAAAATGTAACCGTGATGCTTGCAGACCAAGTGCCAGCTCATGCCAAGACTCCTGGGCCTCACTGGACACTGACAAATGCATAGCTGGAAATCAGCCTGGATCGCCTGTGTGTTCATATTGCTAAAATAGATATTAGAGTTACGAGAATGCATTTAGACTTTACAAAATGATTGTAGGATGCTGAATGCCTTAATCTTACTTATAATATCTGTATCCCATCGTATAAGGTAATGTTTAAGTGTTTGCTCTGTACCTATTAACATGTTTGTTAAGACTGTAAATCCCCACAGTTGAGAAGCATTACCAAGTGTGAAATGCTAGTTTACCACAAGAGGCGTTATCTCCTCCCCAACAAAAGGCCTGGAGAGACCAGACAAGCCATTGTGAAGCATCAATGGATAAAACGTTTTGTTGGTCGCTTCTGCCTGTCTGCGGGGGGGGGGGGGGGGGAAGAGAAGGAGAAGGAGAGGTAGGGTCCATATAATTATGTCGCTCAGGGGTGTGGAGTGTAGATCTTGCCAAAGATTCCTATTGACTTCAATAGGAATTAGATCAAGCACCTTGAGAAATTACTTTAAAAACCTATAGCAGAGATATAATTTTCTATTAGATTCTATAGAATGATGCAAAACACAGATGGACAAGTGACTCTGTGACCTTTAAAAGTTTTAAATTGAGTAAAATATTACTCTGTTTTAACTTAGGTCCATTTTACTCTATCTAAAACCGAGAAAAGCTAACTGAAGGGAAAGACAATTGCCTCTACATTAAGATAAATACAGTATTTTTATATTAAGACAATGTTTATGTAACTCTAAAACCAGGGAGACATGATTCATAGTTACATGAAAGTGCTTGGTTCTGTTTATTCAATAATTTTTTTTATGCAAATGCTGCTCTTTAAGTGGTAGCTGGTATACAAGGCAAATAATTGAGGAAAAATAAAAAAAATAAAGGTGATTAAAGAATGAATGTAAACTGTATTTGTGATTTCAAGTACTCTGTAATTTAACTACCACTAACAATCAGTAAACCCAGAAGTTAGACCTATACATATTATTAAGCCCCTTGTCTCCCCAAATACAGAAATCAAACTACGCCCTCATCCCATCACAGTTTGAACGTTGGGGGGAAGGGAATAAAAATCCCTGTTAAAGAGAAATTGTATCCCTATGCTGCCTGAACTCTGAGGGGTGAAGTTTCGAAGCATAAGCAAGGGGTCCCCAGTTGTTTAGCATGGGCTAGCCCTAAAGGACATATAAATCTTGCATGTTATAGCAGCTACTCTCATCTTTTGGAACTTAAGACTGTAACTCGTGTGTGTGTTTACCAGCTTTAACCTTTAAATAACTCTCATTTCGTTTTCTTAGTTAATAAACCTTTAGTTTATTATAGGATTGCTTACAAGTGTTCACTTTGGTGAGAGATCTAGGGTGCACCTGACCTGGAGTAAGTGACTGGTCCTTACGGACTGGGAGTAACCTGAATATTATTGTGATTTTTGGTGTAAGGGACCATCTATCACTAAGGCAAGCCTGCCTGAGTGGCAAAATAGACTGGAGTGCCCAAGGGGGCTGTCTGTGGCTCCATGTTGAGGGTGTTGTAGTGCTTGATTTGTTCACACTTGGTGGATAAAATCTAAGTATACAACACACAACCAGTTCGGGGTTTGTGCCCTGTTTCTTGAGGTGGGGATTCACAGCCATGGGCCACTCCAGAGACCTTGACAGCAACGACCAAGGAAATCTGAGGTTTTCTGTTCTATGCAGGTGTCTCAACGCCCCCATCACCATGTTAGCTGAGAGCCCTTTGGGTCTTTCCCCTGAGATAGAATAGGGCTTTGGGGAGTGAGACACAGGAAATGTGGTCAGGGAAGAGAGGATGGGAGACAAGGGAATGGGTGCGGGGGGAAGAGGAGGTCACATCATTCATGTAACTTTTCAATATGCAGCAGAATCGCTTCTGGACATCTCAGCCAAACAAAATCTCCCAGCCCTTGGCGATTCACCCACTATCACCTGGAGTCAGGCATGGGCTGCTCATGTACAAGCGACAAGCAGGAGGCAATGATGATACCCTGGAGTCTTCGCCCTGGTACCTCCTGCTGGAGACGAATAGAGTAGCACTGAACTAAGGCTAACTCCTGCCTTGATTTATACATGTGCTATCCACTGACTTCAGGGAGGTTGCACTGGTCTGGGCAGAGTTTAACTACACTGTTGAACATGAAATTTTTCTAAAGGGGCACACCTGGTCTCTGAAAGCTTCTTGGAGCAGGCTCCATGTTTCAGGTTAATGTATTTCGCTCTCTCTGTCAGGGCAATGACAGGGGTCGCTGGCTTGGAAAACCAAAGGCAACACATAGGGAATGAGGTAGGGTCCTGGGGTGCTCATGGTAAAGAGATGGAACAGGACAAGAACCACTGAACCAGGAGGAGATTAAACCAGGCGACAAGATCAGAGAGGCTGAGCTCATGGAAGAGGAGAAAAATTATATGAGAAGGATGATTCAGTCAATCAATACAGCTAACTACAGCTGAGCTGTTGGAGGAATAAACACCAAGAGGCCAGGGAACCTGCCATTTTGTTTCCCCCTGATTTGCCTATTGACCTGGTTCAGACTTATAGCATAGGCTGTACCTGGGTATGAAACAGGGTTACCTGCACCACAGATTTGAGCTACATTTATAGCCAGGCTGGGGGACAACCAAATTGTTTGGCTCCCTGGCACAGCTGTATGGGTATCATGGATAGGGCCTTTGTTGCGTCACCTACAGAGGCAGATGGGCACGGTCACAGAGCTCCTCAGCGAGGGCTCTCATCATCAAGAACTCATGCCCTGTAATGACAGCAGTCCCGTGGGACCCTGTGCTATTCGCACCAATTCCAATGCTAGGACTGTGCCTCCCTCAAACGGGAGCGAGGGCCCACTCCCCTCTCCTGCAGGGACATCCTGGAGAACCATTAAAGCATTCTAAGAAGAGCAGAGATCAGATTCTTCCTCCATTTTTTAAGGGACAGGGGAGTAAAGGCTTTGACTGCCTCCTTTATTCTAGCATGACCTTTTTGCCCACATGTTTAAATACATGCCACACCCTCCAGGTGGAACAGCTAGCCCTACTGGAGAGCAGTGCACTTTGCACCTCATCCCTGGGAACCCAATGCAACAGCCTCTGGCCGACTTACTAGAACCTAGTCAGTCCAGTGAGGTAGCGTCTGAATGGTACCTTTCTGGATAACCTAAGCTCTTCTAGATGGTGCTAACGTTAACTAGATTCCAGCATCTTAATTGCATTTCGACAGGTGGCCTAAACTCCATGCTTGCTCCAGGACAGAATCTTCTCTGCAGAATTAGAAGAGTTCCTTTCAATCCAATCCTCAAGATCTGCCACAGTTAGTGTCAAATCAGCCTGCTCCTTTAAACCTCTCTCTAATATTGTGAATGTAGCTGTTTAATGAAAAAAATAACACTGTGGCAAGGAATTATACGGGGAGCTGGGAGTTGAAGGATTACTAAAGACAGGTACCCCATTTGATGATAATAGCTGAATTAGCATTTCACTTTTGAGTAAAGTATAAGCTATCTCTACAGGAACAGCTGCTAAACTATTTGCAAAGTTCAAAGACTGTGTATTATTATTTTTTTTTTAGTGTCACATTCTTTAGATTCCGGTGTAAGCCTCTTAGGAAAGGCCATGCCAGCTGTTGAAGAATGAAGATTATAATGTACTGTAAAAGTAGTGGTTACAGTATTTAGAGTTATTAATATTATTTATTATATTTATTATTATTTGCACATGGCAAAGTTCAATGCCCGAAAGGGTTAAGGAGGGGAAGGAAATGGTGCAAGTTGTTGAACAGGTGTCCTTGAGCAGTACCCAAGGACAGGGAGATTGCTAATCCTGTATTCCACAGCATGATCAAATCACCAGGCAACAGATATAAATAAAAAAAGGCAGGAAATGAGGAATTTAGATACAAGTGTGTCAGAGGGAAAATGAAGATTCATTGTGAAGAGGCTGGGAAGAGAAGAAGAAGGAACAATCTGACAAAACGCACAAGTGATAAACCAGAAGAAAAAGAAAGGCTAAGAAATACACGTCCGTGACAGCAGCCTTCTAATCAAAGATGTTCCTAGATTATAGGTTTTCTTGCATAATATGCATTCTGTTTCCCAGTCTGTGTTTGTCTTTCAGTTAGTGGAGGAGAAAGAAAAAACATATTTGAAATGGGATGGAAGCAACCTTTATTTTGCTTATTTCATCAGGAGAAAAAAGCAAATTTGCTTTGTGGGAGCAGCAGCACCTGTTCAATGGCAAATAAAAGGCTACAGCTTTGCTATTCCAGTGCATATAATCATTAGCAACCCAAAGGAGAGAGAGGATTAACCCTCTGCTTGCTGTCAGAGGTATGTGGCAAACAGCAGCGTCTCGCTTCAATTTGTAGAGAAGCCATATGCAGCGTCTCTCAAATTAACACACACTGCCAATCAGCCAGCTGTGGGAGGGTATTAGATTCTGCCTGCCAGGAGGACTGGCACTGGGCCACCCTCTCTAACTGGAGGGATTGGATACACTGTGTAGCGTGGGTGGGCAAACTTTTCGGCCTGAGGGCCGCATCTGGGAATAGAAATTGTATGGCGGGCCATGAAAACTCACATAATTGGGGTTGCGGTGTAGGAGGGGGTGAGGGCTCTGGTTGGAGGTGCAGGCTCCAGGGTGGGGCCAGAAATGAGTTCAGGGTACGGGAGGGGGCTCCAGGCTGTGGCAAGGGTTGGGGTGCGGGATGGGATGACGGCTCCAGCTGGGGGTGCGGGGTCTAGGGTGGAGCTGGGATCAAGGGGTTTGGAAGGCGGGAGGGGGATCAGGGCTGGGGCAGAGGGTTGGTGTGTGGGGAGAGGCTCAGGGGTTCAGGCTCCAGGCAGTGCTTACCTCAAGTGGCTCCTGGAAGCAGCGGCATGTCCCTTCTCCAGCTCCTACACATAGGCATGGGCAGGTGGCTCCACACGCTGCCCCGTCTGCAGGCACCGCCCCTGCAGCTCCCATTGGCTGCAGTTCCCGGCCAATGGGAGCTGCTGGGGTGGTGCTTGGGGTGGAGGCAGCATGCAGAGTGGAGTCCCATGGCTGCCTCTATGTGTAGGAGCCAGAGGGGGGCCATGCCATTGCTTCCGGGAGCCAAGTGGAGCAGCCACCAACCCTGCTCCCCAGCTGGAGCGCCGGAGCAGGGAAAGCCCCAGATCCCACTCCCCAGCAGGAGCTCAAGGGCCGGATTTAAACAGCTGGTGGGAAGGATCCAGCCTGCGAACTAAAGTTTGCCCACCTCTGCTGTGTAGTGATCCTGGCCAAGGTACTGGCACAGGCAAGGAATTTATGGACCATCCTTCACCAGCACAGAGATGGCGGCTGGGTTCACTCAGTACCATATATAACTTTCAAATGTAGCATATAGGGACAGACGGATCAATGTATTTGTGATACTTAATGGGCATGTGCTGTGAAACGGTCAGCATGTTTTAGAAAGGTGTGACTTGATAATGCAATGGCTCCGCTCAGCTAAGAATAGATTCATCAGACAACCAGATTCAAACCCCTGCCCTTGGTCCTCCCCTCCTGCCTCATCCTGGCCACTATCTGAAAGAGCTTGCACCAAAACTCACCTGCAAGGAGAGCTTTGAGACCGTCTGAAAACAAGAAATGATAAGGTTTGCAATCTTTGTCCAAGCGAAACAGAGCCATCAAGTCCAAAGGGCTGTGGGAGGAGTTCACTTCCAGTTATCCTCTTATAAAAAGTGGAAAGCTCAATGAGGCAAATGATGCATAAAAATATTGTCTGAATTGACTAGTGTCTTGGGAACACTTTTGCCTTCTTTAAAATCATAGGATCATACAAATGTAGGGCTGGAAGGAACCTTGAGAGGCCACCACATCCAGCCCCCTGCACTGAGATGGGACCAAGTAAACCTCAGCCATCCCTGACACATGTGTCCAACCTTTCTTCTTAAAAACCTCCAATGATGGTGACTCCACAACCACCCTTGGAAGACTGTTCCTGAGCTTAACTACTCTTAGGGTACGTCTTCACTACCCACCGGATTGCAAATTTTATAAGCATATGCTCCACTCCATTATCCAAGTCATTAATGAAAATACTGAATAGCAGTGGACCGAGGACTGACCCTTGTGAGACCCTACTAGATGCATCCTCCCAGTCTGACAGAGATCCATCCACAACTACACTTTGAGTATGGTCTTTCAACCAGTTGTCATGACTTCTAGTCATTTCATCTACACTACTTTTCCCTAGTTTGCTTTTGAGAACATCAGCTATCTATAGTCTTGATCCACCATACCTTGCAGATCCCAAACTCCTGATGACATCAATGGGAGTTGTGTGTGCGTGCAAGGAATGCAAGGCTGGGGTCTCTATGTTATGCCAGCTACACAATAACATTCTGGGGACATATCCCTAAATGCACGGTTTTTATGCCGGAAAAACCTTGTTGGGGTCAATGGGAGTTTTGTCTGAGCAAGAACTCAGTAAAAATTGAGTAAGGCCTTCAGGATTTGGCTCATTGCTTGTCTGGTTTTCACTGTTGTAAGGAATCCTTTATTATGGGGCTAAAGTTATGTCTTTCTGAACACTGGGTTCTGTGGCAGACTGCAATCTTGCCATTCATACTTTGCATGGACCTTACCGAGAGATTATCTCCATGTGAAAAACAATGTAAATTAAATTTCTTTCAGATACTTTATAAACATTTAAAAAAGTCCATGTCTCCAGAGCTAGTCATGTATTAGAACCAGTAATGAACACTAGAGTGTCTTTTCAGAGGATCTAGTGAATTGTAGTCTAGTAAAGCGACTGCTGAGAGTCAGGATTCTAGCCACTCACCTTCTTGGCCCCTCCCTTTGCTCATCTGTTAAATAGGGATAATGATGCTTACCTGTCTATTTACAAAGGAATGTTTGAGTTAATACATTAATCGTAGAAACGTAGGCCTGGAAGGGACCTTGATAGTCCAGTCCCTTGCACTGAGGCAGGACTAAGTATTATCTCTAGACCATCCCTGACAGGTGTTTGTCTAACCTGCTCTTAAAAACCTCCAATGACGGAGATTCCACAACTTCCCTAAGTAATTTGTTCAAGTGCTTAGCTACCCTTACAGTTAGGAGGATTGTATCATGCTTTGAGATGCTTAGAAGAAATGCCCTATATACTGTATGTTCTAAGCACCAGTCAGTGTTTTCATATAACAAAAAATTGTGTTAATTTAACCTGTCTTTTTTTCCTTAGCATTTGCTTGGGAATGTAAATGAAGGAGACTGGAAATACTGGCAGCTTGGCCAAGAGAAAGCAAATAGGGACTAAACAAACCATAATCCAGCCAAACTCTTCAAGAGCAAACGTGTCCCATCTCACAAACCACCAGTGCAGCCCTGGAGTCAAAGATAAAAAGTGTCCTCTCTGCCAGGGCCTCAGGCAGAGGGGATAATTGTAGCAGGAGAAATGTTTACAGATGGAGACAAAGCCAGGAAGTTAATATTTAAGCATTCAGACAAGGAACAAATGACTTAATTAAATCAATTAGAAAGAGAGAGAAATTGAGCCACTTATAAAGCATGTGTAAAGAAATGGCAAGTGCCACTGCTCTCTTGTAAAAGAAAATAAGGGAGAATTAGCAGGCAAGAAAAATGGGCTGGTTTAATTCCTTCTGTTAATTAGAGTTGAGCATTCGCACCTTGCTCAGGCAGGGGTTGCACCAGTGTTTCCAGTATGTAAACCCAATTTTCAGCTGGGCTGGGTTGAAACTGGGTCTCCCATCCACAGAGACCTCTTTAACATATTAAGAAAAGAAGATGCAGTTAGGGCTGAAATTAAGTGGCAGGAATAAAGGTTGAGAAAGCTGCTGTCTCCGAAGCCTGGGTTGGGTTTCTTCTGTGCATCTATAACTCAGATATGCCTTGGCTCTGTACATGGGAGGGGGCAGAAACCTAGGGGCAATTCCAACCCCTGCTCTGCAGAGGGTCTCTTGGCAGCAGAACTGATGCAGCTCAGCTGTGTAAGGGGGAGGTGGAAGGACTACAGGGCATGGAGTCTGGTATGGCAGCACACAAGGGTATGAGGGGCGCATGGGTGGTCTACATGAATCCTCCTGTCCTCCTCTTCCACCGGATACTGCAGAAGGGAGGGCCCCTGGGGGCTACTCCAGCCATTGGGCTAGAAGGGCCTTTACGCACCTACTCCATTCTCTGGGAAGGCAGAGTCCTCTCCCGTGGCTCTCTGAAGTTAATGGGATTATATTGGGGTAAATTTAGCCCATTACGTTCCTGGAGGGTCCTAATTCATATGGTGTCATAGGACGATTTACTGTGAGAGTCAACCATAAGCTATAGGGGAAGGTAGGTTTTAAGCAGATTATTAATGACTAGAAGTGAAAGTGGCTCCATATTTTAGAGATTGGGGGAAGGGCCAATTTCCAGATGAAGGGTGCAGCCCATGCAAAAAGCACCAACTGCTGTGGACAGAATGGAAGAGGGGGACAGAAAGAAGTCCCAGAATGGAGAAGTGGAGTCTGTGGGCTTGGTTTTTGTCTTGGTTACATTGACCAGGATTACTTCTGCACTACACCAGTGCAACTGAGATCAGAGTCGGAGCCAGGGAGCAGATGGGTATGAGGCCAGAGATGTGGAGGAGGAATAAGGCCCTGGAGAGATCTGAAACGTAGGAAAGCCATTTTGAATTGGTTTAACTGCTGTACAGGGGAGGAGCCAGAGGGAAGGTGACAGAGAGGATAAGACTGGTATGATTCTCAGACCTGGAAAGAAAGAACATTCCTAGGAACCATGGGAATTGCCAGACCAGATCAGACTCGGGGTCCATCTAGTTCAGAATCCTGTCTCGAACAGTGACCAGTGAAAGATACATCAGAGGCAGGTGCAAGAACCCCTGAAATAGACAGTTGTGGGACAGTCTGCTGCCAAGCGATATTTCTTTCTGACCCCCATTAGTGGTGGTTGTCTTATGCCCTGAAGCAGAAGGGTTAATTTCCCTCCCAGAACAACTCTGTTTATTAAAAAAACCTTTAATATCATATCTCTAGGTATTCTCATTTTCCATATAAATGTTCAACTATTATTGGAATCCTGCTAAGTTCCTGGCCTCAGTGATATCATGTGGCAATGAGTTCCACAGGCCAACCTTTTGGACTTGCTGAAGTACAGAGAGTAATAATTTAGGAAGACTAGTAGTTAAGGATTTCAGGATTAAGAATTTCAGTAGAGGCCAGGTCAAAGCCAGGATGAATCCCAGCAAGAGGATGGTGCTGGACACCTTACAGAGAGCTAAGATGTAAGAGGACAGAGAAGGTGTGAGGTCAAGAGGAATTCCAGGAGGTCTGGTTGTAGGAGCAAAGCAGAGGGGAATGTGTTAAGTGAGAGCAGGGTCAGAGAAATGGAACAGAGTACTCTTTACCTAGGGGAAGAACTTTGGGGCTGTTTAGTAATAAGTAGTTACGGTGTATTCAGGAGACAAGACCACAGCAGCAGAGAGATGGGAGAGGATCGGATCAGCAAACCATCAAAAGGGTCATTGCCATAGAAAGGGATGTCCAAGACTTTACACGCCATACCCTAGCTGTTAAAGTCCACTGGGTAAATAATAACCAGAATATGGGCTTGATTGTGCAATCACTGATCACAATGCTGGTAATCTCATTGAAGTCAGTGGGACTCTTTGCATGAATAAACACTCATTGACGGGAGTGACTGAGGGTTGCAGCATTGCATCATGTGAAAAGGGCCTATGCACATTCTGACAGCACCCACCAGAACTAGACTGACCATCTGGTTTATCATGTAAAGGACAGGAAGCATGAAAAATCCTTTTTAGCCACAATTTAGAAGTCATCTAAATATTCATTTTCTCAACTGATTCTGGGTTTCTGATGCAGGGGTGGTGGAAGCTTTCTAACAGTGGGGGAGCCACCAGTGCCCGAACTGTGGCCCCGCCCCTTCCCCGAGGCCCCTCCTCACCCCTTCCCCCCCGAGGCCCCGCCCCTGTGCCGCCCCTTCCCCTGACGCCCCACCCCCATGCAGCCCCTTCCCTTGAGGCCTCGCCCCTGCACCACCCCTTCCCCCGAGGCCCCTCTTCTTCTCCCCATCGCTTGGCTTATGGTAGATAAAAAGTGAGGGGGCCATGGCCCCCTGACCCCCCTGTTCTGATGTCATTTGCAGTGTCTCAGGGTGAATGATGTACTTCTCTCAATTGGCACTTTTATATTTACACAGGTTATAGATTTCTTTAGAACTTAAGAAAACAAAATACATCAAGGAATAACCAATACGAATGGTATGGAAGACAGTACGGAAGCCTCATGCAGCCTGGCAAACAACACTAGTGTGGAGAGTCATGAATCTTTGCAGTTAAATAAAATGGCTTTTACCCCACCGGAGTGAAATACATCCATGCTGTTTGTGCCTGCCCCAAAGCAACAGGGACTATTTCCCGGCATAGCTTTCATTTCAATTGGTTCTGTCTATTTGCTGCTCCCCTCTTAAGGGTAGCCACCTGGAATTCTAGCAGTGGGAGCACTGGGAGCTCAGTGACAGAGGGCACAGGCCCTAAGCTGTGAGCAAGCCTTTAAAGTTAGGGCTCTGTGCTTCAGGAGAGAACGGTGAATTTCTGAACGGTTGGGTTCAGAGACCAATTGCAGAGAATGTCAGATCTCTCTCCCTGTGATAAAAAGACACACGTGCTACCAAAAAAGGGTGCCCTGGGGTCTTCGCAATAGGCAATTACAGGGCTTTTGTAACTGACTCAACATCAGCAAGAATAGCTAAACTGAGCCTAGAAATCTCTGCGTGAAACAGACTGAGGGCTGTGTGATGGTTACAGAGTAGGGAAGTTCCCTGTGAGATGTTACACTGAAGATCTGCTTCCTGGGCTTTTTTGAAGCCTTGACACTGGATTTGAGGCTGCCAATGTGGAGAGAAGCTATTGTAGTTTATAGGCAAGCCCCAGAACAGTGAATCAGCACATACAAAACTGTTTCCTGTCTAGGCTTATTTTACATGACTGGCTGTAATAACGAGCCCTGAGAATTTCCCTGCTTTTGCATGTGTACGAGGGATTTATATTGTCTTAAATAATGTTTATATTATTCAAATGAAATTACTTCCCAAAGGAAAGTCCCTCCCCTCCTTCCCAATGGCATGAAGGATCTCTTTGCAAAGGACAAAGAACATAAGAACGGCCATACTGGGTCAGACCAAAGGTCAATCTAGCTTAGCATCCTGTCTTCCGACAGTGGCCAATGCCAAATGCCCCAGAAGGAATGAACAGAACAGGTAATCATCAAGTGATCCTTCCCCTGTTGCCCACTCCCAGCTTCTGGCAAACAGAGGCTAACAGCCATTGATGGACCTATCCTCCATGAATTTATCTAGTTCTTTTTTGAACCCTGTTAATGGTCTTGGCCTTCACAACATCCTCTGGCAAGGAGTTCCACAGGTTGACTGTGCATTGTATGAAAAAATACTTCCTTTTGTTTGTTTTAAACCTTCTGCTTATTCATTTCATTTGATGGCCCCTAGTTCTTGTGTTATAAGAAGGAGTAAATAACTCTTCCTTATTTACTTTCTCCACACCAGTCATGATTTTATAGACCTCTATCATATTCCCCCTTAGTTGTCTCTTTTCCAAGCTGAAAAGTCCCAGTCTTATTAATCTCTCCTCATATGGCAGCCGTTCCATACCCCTAATCATTTTTGTTGCCCTTTTCTGAATCTTTTCCAATTCCAATATATCCTTTTTGAGATGGGGCGACCACATCTGCATGCAGTATTCAAGATGTGGGCGTACCATGGATTTATATAGAGGCAGTATGATATTTTCTGTCTCTTTCTTAATGATTCCCAACATTCTGTTCTCTTTTTTGACTGCCGCTGCACATTGAGTGGATGTTTTCAGAGAACTATCCACAGTGACTCCCAGATCTTTCTTGAGTGGTAACAGCTAATTTAGACCTCATCATTTTATATGTATAGTTGGGATTATGTTTTCCAATGTGCAAAGCACATTGCACAAGCAGCTCAGCGCTAAAGCTCAAGCTATCTTCCCTTTGACACTACAACGGTATGAGCCTGATCGTATCCCCTGACCTGCACAGGTGGGAGATATTCTGTGTGTGGTTCTATCCCTTCCTATTGGTACTAGCCTGAGCTACCTCCCCGAACTTGGCTACCTCCCCACAGTCTGCAGGGAGTGCCCCAGGAGCCAGGAGATCCATGCAGGGAGAGAGGGAGGTTGGGGAACATCACCCCCACACCAGCTCTATGGAAGTCAGAGTAATAATATAGCCTTAGACCTAATCTGACCTGACACCATCACTCTAACTCACCCCAGTAGAGTAACTGCCTTTAAAATCCATACAGTTCTACTCTGTGCCCTAGTTAATATTACTTAAATATTAAATATTACATCAGTGTGTTCTCTACATACTCATTTAGGGATTATAAGAAATACTGCCAGCAAGGCTAATTACTTGTGAACTGCAACAGTAAAGATGTGACTAGAGGATGCACTGTGTTAACAGCTGATCACCTAGCAGGTCTCCGACATGTCTACATGCAGTGTGGTGGGACGGGAGTTGTAAT
This sequence comes from Natator depressus, assembly GCF_965152275.1. Lineage (NCBI taxonomy): Eukaryota > Metazoa > Chordata > Testudines > Cheloniidae > Natator > Natator depressus. The sequence goes on from NC_134246.1 coordinate 28,569,035, forward strand.
GTTAGCTTTGATAGGTCAGGCTCTGAATACAAAACTTCAAAAAATCTGTTGCATGCAGAACTCCATCTGTGTGTGCTCACTGGAGGATGCGATAAGGACAGAGGCACTCAGAACATGTTCTCTAGTGGCTTCTGACCCACAGCTCTAACAAATGGCATGCAGCAGGTTGTGAGCATTCCAGGACAAGTCCATAAAAAACTATCTTTGATTCATTGCAGCTGCACTGCACTATGATATAGCTGTTCTTGAGATTTGTGTGTGGAGAGAACTTACTTCCACTGCAATTATCCAGGGGCCAGGTCACACAATTACTGTACAGAATTAGGAGCTCAAAATTGTGCATGCAAACCCTAAAGCCTTGCTTCTAGTGGCAAAGGGCACTTCAACAATACTCCTGAAAAGAGCCTCCATTTTTGTGCATACACCTTTGGGTACCTAAGCTCCAAACGGTTTCTACCATGCTGGGCCAGACTCTAACTCGCTGGAGGTAGAAAAATAAAACCAATTCAACAGCTGTAACAAACAAGATCAGAAACTCACCTGCTTTTGTTCTTCTCCCAAACTGTCCCACATGGATGCAACAATTTTTGAAACATCTCCGAATGTAGCATTTGGGTTTTGCCCTTTGATAGCTGCTTGTGTGTCTCTGAAAAACAGGGCATAAGCTGACACAGGCTTCTGGGGCTCATTGGGGTCCTTCTTTTTCTTCTTCTTTTGGCTTTTGGGTTTCTTGCCCAGGTCTGTTGATGGTCTCTTCTCTCCAGAAATCTGTAAAACCAAAAGGGACCCAGTAATTACCAGCTCTCTCTGGTTGGAGTTAAAGATTCTGGTGGCATTGGGAAAATGATGAGACAGGAAGCCAATGAAGAAAGAGCACTCATGACAGGCACAGGATGGCGCCTGGCACCACAACCTGACTCTCTCCCCAGTATCACCCCTTTCACTTGTACAAATAGTTTGAGAAGTTTAGTGTTCAACCAAGTGACGAACTAATAACCCTGGCTAAGGGCAGGCCTAGTGCAGGCAGCTCCTGGGCTTTCCCCTAGCTATCCAGCACTGCCCTCCAACACAGGTATCCCATTACTGCCATCCTGAACCACTTGAGCAGTTTGCTGGTTATTCCCGCCTCGAGGTTCCTGATGTACTTGCTGTGTATGGTATGAACAAGACTGGGCCAGCACACTGTTTTTCAACTCCCTCCCACCTGATCTCTCACCAGTACCACTCTCTGATCTTGGTGACCACCCAGCTTCTTATGCCCCTGAAGATTTCGCCACTGATACTACATTGTTAACCCAATGTAGATCAGTTTTTTAAGCAGTGTATTGAAGGCCTTTGGAAATTCCAAATAATGCGTCTCTTTCACCCCATGCTGCTCCTACTATCACTTCCCCAGAGACATTAGTCAGGTTAGTTAAGCAGGCCTTCCTTGGTGTAGCCTGTGGAATAACTCTCCCGAAGTCCACCTGACCTCCGACTGCATGCTTGATCAGTTGTTCAGGAATCCATCTCAGTCTGCATGTTAGAGGCATTGGGCGGAGTTTGCCATAGCTCTTCCACTGATCCCTTTTCAATATGGGGGGGGGGGGGTGTCACTTTAGCTTCTCTCTCATTTTGCACTCTGCTCCCCTCCAGCTGTGCCCAGGTGTTCATATTTTCTCTTCACCGCCTCTTTCTGCACTGTGGGATGCTGGGTGTACAGCTCTGGAGCGGTCACTGCACTTCTCTCCCTGACTTGTGCTGGTGTCCTGTAGTTTCATGAGTTTCTCACTCTTTGTCCCCCAGTATATTCCCCTCTGTGTGTGGCATGTTTCCCTCCTTTTCTTTTGTAAGCACCAAGACTAAAATGACAGCCTGATGTATCCCCACATTCCTCACGCTCTCTCCTAGGGACACAACCTCCCTCACGGTTTCCACTAAACAGCTCCCCAGATACTTTCACTTGCTCTTGCTTATTTCCCCTAACCATCCCCTGGAGGCTCATATACTCCCTCCCTGTGCCCTGCCCATTTCCTCTGCCCATGACCTCCCCATTCATTTTGCTTTCCAGCTGGTTTCATTCAGCAGCGCACACATTTTTCCAAAATTCACTTTCACGTTTTTGCTTTCCCCTTTCTCAGACTCCTCCCTGTCCTGATTTCACCCTGGTGAAGTCATGGTCCATCTTTACCAGTCATTCCCCAACTTTCCTCATTCCGACTGCGTGCTGTGTTCCTTTGCACCAGGTCCACCTTGCCCCCCAGAGCAGTCATGAGCAGGGGCCACAAGCATTACCGGCACTACAGAAACAATACCAACACTGGAGCACCGTGCCCTTTTGGGGACATCTATACTTTGAAAGGCAGCTTGCTTCCCTCCCCCAAATAGTGCAGGGCCTGTATGCACGTACGCGCACACGCGCGCACACACATGCATACACTCCACAACAACAGGGCAAGAAGCACCTCTGGGGAATTCACAAGTAAAGTGTAGTATATCTTTATGAAAACACTATACACTGCGTTAATCCTTAGAGACCTGCCAATTTTGTGTTAAACAAGTAGACTCGGCTATCTGAATGCATTCAGCATTCCATGAGCTTTGAGAGCACTGAAAAGACTGCGGTAACATTGATTATTTAGTTATCTGCAGCATCTGGCAAGATTTTAAGGGAGTACAGGCCCTCTCCTGCATTCCTTGCTTACCTAAACATTGACCAAAGACCAAGGGGAGTTTTGAGTGCAGAAGGACTACAGGATCAGGGCTGCATTTTGTTACCTGTGATTACCAAGACTCATCAGATCACTGTGCTGGGCAGGCCATTTAGTGGGTCGTTTAGTCCATTCCCTGTACCATAACAGAACTGAATTCATTCTCCCCAAATTCTTCTTGAAGAAAGTCTAAGACTCAGCCTCCAGTGAGGCAGAATCCATAGCTTCCCTTTTTAGTTAGTGTCACCGCCAAACTTCTGCTTCTTATAGGGTCTGATCTTTGGCCTTGGGCACTCTCTTTGGCACTGCTGCACAGGCCATGCTGCTGAAATGTAACCACCTTTTTTACAGGCTGCTGTTCCAGGCTGGCATGCCCGGGTATTCCAGGGTGCTAATGTAGCATATGTGACAGCTGGTAACCAGAACACACAGTCACAGGGCTAAGAAATAACATGCGGAACTTGAAAACAGAAAGTAAATTTCCAGGTGGAGGGCATTTGCTAAAGAAGATGGTAAGATGCAGTAGGGGTAAGTATATCAGGCATAGACAAAAGAAAATCCATGAATATTGAAGCGTACGTGTTCACCTATAGAGGAAAGAGATACTTTTAAACCACTTTGAACTCATACACTGAGGACCTCTACGTTAGTGAGTTAAGCCACACAACACCCCTGTGAGGCAGGGAAATATTATTAAACACATTTTACAGGAGGAAAATCTAAGACACAAAGAGGTTCGTTGACTTGTCCCATGTCAACAGCAGAGCCAGGAACAGAACCCAGAACCAAAGGCTGCCAGTCCTGTATTCTAACCACTAGAAACACTTCCTCAAAGGCAAAAAGTTAACTAGCATCTCTGCTTATCAAATGCTGACAGTGTTGAGACACTTCTCAGACTGCTCAGCAATTCCATTAGTTAAAGAGTTACCCACTTTATCAGGAAGATGATTTTAAAAGAGGAAGTTACTTACTTTCATAATTGGAAGTTCTTTGAGCTGTGCGGGCCCCTGTGGGTATGCATATGCTTCAGGCCCCGAAGCCAGAGAATTTTGAAAGCAGTGTCTGTCGGTCTGTGCCTGCACCTTCACTCTCCTCATGACTCCAACTGAGGAGATAAAGGGCTGGGCGGACTGACCATCTCTCCAATTCCTGCTCTACTGTGAATCAAAAGATGATCCAAAACAGAGGGGAAGGAGGACGAATAGTGAAATACAGACAGGGACCATACATCTTGAAGAATCTCCAGTAAGTAACTTCCTCTTCTTCGAGCACTGGTCCCTGTGTGTATTCCACTATGGGTGACTGACAAGCAGTACTTAAGTAGGAGGAAGGTGTGAGAATGTAGATGGCAGAGCCGAACGAAGGGCCACCATTCCAAAGGATGCACTGGTGGGGGAGTCCTGTACTGAAGCAGTGTGGCTGGAACTCCATGTAGTTGCTTTGTAAATATCAAGTAGAGGTATTTCTTGAAGTGATGCCATAGACGTCACCTGTGCTCTCGTGGAATGAGCCCTCCCCCCATGAGGGGACGGGAGATAAGACAGCGGATAGCAGAGCAAAACATAGACATATATTTTACAGATAAATGGATAAAGACAACAAAGCTCTGGACTCTGGCAGTTCTGACCTGGTGGTGAGAAGGAACTGGGGAGGTGGCTGCTCTGCCTCACCCTTTATCTCCTTGGCTGGAGGCATGGGGAGAGTGAGGGTGCATGTGCGGATCAGTGGACACTGCTTTCAAAATTGTCTAGCTCCAGGAATATGGAGCACATGCATACCTACACATAGAGACCAGCACTCAAAGAAAAACACCATTTTATGATAGAAGCTAGGCTGAATACCAAGCCCTTAAGCATAAAATGTAACTAGACATGGCTGTCTGTCTGTCTAAAGAAGGCTGCTGTCATAATGGCTTTGTTATTTGATTGCAAGCACCAGAAGTGCTCGGAAACCACAGAGTTTAAGAGGACTCATTTCAGCTGGCACAGTTCTAATGTTCTCTGTTCATCAGCTCTTGAATGGCCATTAAGCTCGGTCTCAGTGCAGTGGCATTTGTCAAATGGACAGTTGCCCATTAGCGAATAAGCAAAAAAAAAAAAAAGGGGGGGGGGGAATGGGACAGAAAAAAGCATTTAATTTAAAACTGCCAATTGGGTTGGAATGGGATTCTTGGGGGTGAAAGGCCACCTTGTTAGGAGGAAAAAATTCATAACAAGGTTTCACTCCGTGGGTGAATTGGATGGCATTTTATCTCATTTTAATCTCAGTTCATCTACTTTTGTTCCGATGGGAAAGAAAACAAACCCTCCAGCAGTTATTGGCCAAAGTGCAGCATCAAGTGGAGGAGCCAAGAACAAGAACCAGCAACTCTCAGCAACTATTAGGACTTTGTGATCATTCTTATTTATACAGAGCCATAAGTGTGCATGGCACTTTACAGACAAATGACGGACCATGTCCTGGCCCCACAGAGTATTTAGTCTTCTAACTTCTGTTGAAATGCCTTTGTGGATTTGGGTCTTACAGTCTTTAGCAGTGTGGATTGTGCAGCTTTCATGGCCCACGTGCTAAGCAGTGAGCAGAGCTACATCACTGTTTAGAGTTCATTTTCTGCTGAAGTATGAATCTGGTACAGCGTAGTATGACATAGTCCTGGCTAGAGGGAGGTGTCTTGCAGGCGGGTATTATGTAGGCTTAAACAACCTGATCATTATTACTGACATCCTAAACCAAACCTGAACCAAGGCCCAGTTCACAGAATCACATTGGGTAGAGATGGAAAGACCTGTGAGATTATGTAAACCCCCCACTCCCATAATGCCAACCAATGTACAGTGGGATTACTCTCTACAGTGGGATAAATTGTTCTGGGCCATTATGTCTCTTCCACCCTCCTGTCTCCTCCACCTTCACACTTTGCATAAATGCCAGAGACAATCATGGAAGCACAAGGCTTGCTCCCTGTAAGCACCACAGGGGTGCACCCCACCCCACAGGAAGTGGGAGGAGTACAGTCATGACCCCACCCCTCTGCCTGTGGAGCTGGCTGGGTATGATGCTGTGGGAACAGGCTGCAACCTCCAAAGAGTTGGTGCATTAAGCATGTCCCCCCACACCCGGCACAGTTTGCTCGGGGAGGGATTTTATGGGCTGGCTCCACAGAGCACCCAAAGGGAGCCAGTGTCTTCCTAGCACAATCTGGCTCTCGGTCTTCCCTAATGGGTTCAGGAGCCTAGCGCCCACAGCAGTGGGAACTGCCCCAAGGATTGAATGCCTTTTGCCAATAATGCAAGTGGAATCACTCACAAGGGGCTGCTCAGAATGGCCTGGATTTGCTGCTGTTGACTTAGAAAACAGCTGTGAATATTATTTTAACATGTGACAGTGCTGTGATGTGTATCCAGCTATAAATGCCCTGAGATAATGCACTTTACTCCATTGGAGAGGCCGGTGTGGAGAACAATCGATGTAACATGAAGAGTAAACTGGGATAATTCACAGGTTTGGGCTATCACATTATAAACAGGCTGCTTTGCTGTCATCTAGGCGATTCTCAAAGAGTCAGGGGCTTCATTGGTCACATCTGGATTTTATAAAACCTGCAGAGAGATTTCTAAAGCAAGGGTAATTGGGACTATACCCACTCCCCAGGCTGGGCGAGTAAGAGTTGGATGCTTAATCCTGGGAACAACTAAGCCCGGAAAGACACTAAACTCTTAGGCTGGGGTATTCAAAGGGAGTTTAGCACCCAAATGCCATTGAAATGTCCATTGGTCTTTCCTTTGAAAACCCCTGTCTTACCGTTTTAATGGATGTGAATTCAAATGAGTAGTCTGTGCAGACAGGGCAGGGACACAAGAATGTTTAGCTTTCCAGACACTACTAGTGAAAACAAAACAGCCGTATTTCTGCCTTGATGCAACAATAAAAACAACTTTTCAGCCATGAAGCGCTGGAAGTGAAGTCACTTAGCACAAAATGTTAGTGTGCTCCTTTGCCCCTACATCTGAATTATCTACTGGTATGTTGCTTGAGTTCCCCCACTGACCCCTCAAGGCTCTGAAAATTCTCCAGTAAAGGGATCTTTCATGATCCCTCTTGCAGTGGGTCACTACGCTTCCAATAAGAGTTACAATTTACTTCAGCGTTTGGTCTCTATCCAGTTTTCACAAATTACTGGCTTTTGTGGGAATAGAAAAACCACCTCCTGGCATCAGGACCATTTCTTATGTGTTAATATGATTTTCTTGGTAGATATTTTAATTTCTGTTCTTTAGAAACTCTTTTTATGATCTGTTGTACAAAGGTCGTTAATGGTCATAAAATAAATGATGGATTGATGCCTTTAAATATTTCCAACAGCTGTGTATATAGAGAAAGCAAACAAAAACGCATAAGCCACTGTGACTCCAGTGCTCTCTTTACACTGTGGTTTCTTTTCTCCAGGAAACATACCACTTGATTATTGCTTTGCCTAACTTGCTATGTGTATACAGGATAGACAAGGTATATATTTGTGGCCAGAAAAAAAATACAAGGCTTTATAAATTGCCTTAGCTATCTTGCTCCAAGAATCTGACATATCCCCAAATTCTGTCTCCCTCACGTTCAGGACTGACTCGTTGGACCTATAAGAAATGTATCAGCAAAAAATCCATGACCTAACAGGTAACTCCTGTACTATCATATTGTCAGGCTGAAACCCTGAAGGTGATTGGTAAAGGTACAATGGAAAAAGCTGCTGCAGACACTGAGTGTAGTTAACCTAAAACTCACACTGCACTCTCACTGCAAGAAAGGTTTTAGCTGCAAAGCAAATGACATTTGCTTTCTGTGACCCTTGAGTTGCCGGTGATAGTGTCTCTTCTAGCCAGCAGATCACCAAACTCCTCTGGCTGCATAGGGCTGTGCCAAATAGATACAACCAAATTCTAAAACTGCAGTATCTGAGGATTTCATAAAATACTTCTATTTTCAAGCAAAAATATATTTTTATTTTCGCAAGTTAGTTCTCATGAAGATCAGATTTGCATCCACACACACTTTTTGAAATGTCAGGTTTTGAGAGGAAAACTTCCATTTTATGAAAAGTGAAATGAAAATGAAGAATATTTTTTCCTGAAGTTTCATGAGAAAGTATTTGCTAGTTTGCTCAGCCCTAATACTAGAGCTAAGCGGTCACTATATTACTTGTTACTGTGGGTAACACACACACGATTTGTCACAATTTGATCTTCAGGAGGTTTTTCTTCTGGGAATGAAGATACATTGACAGCAAGCCAGTGATTCTGGTAATACAGTGTCTTCCTTAGAAGTAGCATCTTTCCGAGACAGCCGTTCCACGAAGGCTTAACAAATGGGTCAGCACCATCCCAGAAAGTTACAAGTCTAAACATCAAAGTACCCAATGTCAGTGAATGCTCATGTATCAGGTACACAAGACATTATGGCTGTACCATAATCATCTCTGCAATCTGCCCACATGCAAGAAGAGTCAGGGAAGACATGTGGACAACAGAGCAAAGAGTTTGCTCTGCCAGTGCATTTTCTGAGAATGATGCAGGATGACTAAGGTGACCCAGAAATCTTAGCCCAAGCTGTCCTTCAACACTTCCTCCACACCAGTCCTAACGAAGCAGGTGATTTTTATTTTATAATCTTCCCTACGTTTTACCTCTTTGTTTATCAGTTCTCTTCATCCACTCAAGACAACTGGCATCCTAAGGGCTTCTGACCACTAGCCAAACAAGAATGGCAAGCAACTTTCACTATATCCTGTGTCACCATCACTTTATTAACTGTCCTAGGTAATAACTGGTTGCTAAAAAAATACCCAGGTGAATTAAAAGACAGAGGATGCTTTCTTTGTTATTTGACACGGGTGCTTCTTAAGGACTCTGCTAAATCACACGCTGGATTTTTGCTTCTCTCTTCCAACACAAAGTCTAGTTTTACAGATACAGTCTTTGAAACGGGAAAAAAATTGAGCACTGAACCACGTATTTATTGTCAAAATCCTAATCTGAAAGAACAATGTAGCATGATGTATCTGGCAACTGCAGTAGGAAAGAAAAGACTTAGGGGAGAAAACTTCTCTCAGAATTAGAGACTTTCATTCATTGAGTTGTTATATGCACCAATATAGCACACCAATGTTTGATATGATTTGCAAATCTGCCATGCTTTCCCGCGTCCTAGCCCAGAAACGTTCTCTGTCAACAATCGCCTGTTACAGAGAAAGTCTCTGTCTCTGTGCAAAGGAAAAACAAAAGGTCTGTTCTCTTATTAGAGCGAATTATTTCTATCACTGTAAATACTGTCTGTCATTCTCTTATTGTATGTCTGTCAAAACAGGCATGGCTGCACGTACCTTATAATGTGATTCTGTCTCCTCTTCCTGAGTAGAACTGGAGGGAGATGGTGTAGCAGATTTACTTCCTGGGGGTGATGGGGAACCATGGGTAACACCGCTTCTCATACCCATCTGAGAAATCAGCTGTGACTGGCTGAGGGCACTCATGTGACCGGCTAACATCCCTGGTCGATTGATCAGGGGGACTTGACGGTTGGAATCATAGGAAGTGGCGTCTGAGTGGACCATCTCCTGGATCTGAGTTAGGAGAATATTACTTTTTAATTAAAAATGTATTTTATTTATTGTCTTATAAAATTACTTTATGATGAACTAGTATTGACTGATTTAGAAATTATATTATAGAACTGGTAGAGAAAAATCTTCTTCCCTGCCCCTTTCCAAAACAAGAGAAGAGAGCGAGTTGGGCAGCGTATGCTTGTGGTTTCTCCTTTCCATAATTTCCCTGTGGGAAAACAAGGATTATGTCTACACGGCAGCTAGGAGGTGTAATTACCAGCTCAGGTAGATGTAGACACGCTAGGTCTGCTTGAGCTAGCACGCTAAAAATAGCAAAGCAGAGTGACTGTGACGGCATGGCTAGCTGCCTTAGGCTCTCAGGTGGGCTTGTGCCTGGGCGACTAGCAGTGTAGACGTACCCTAAGGGTTTACAACATGAGGGCTTAAATTGTATCAGCAAAATGTGTGTGCGCATGTACCAGCAGAGAAATGCTTCAGGCTATAATAGTGGGAAGAAACTTCCCCCAGGGCAGCTACGGCCAAACCGTCCAAAGTGGGGTTTTCACAGTCTCCTCTGAAGCACCTGGTCATAGCCACGGGATGTCAAACTAGCTGGGCCAACCAACTGCGCACACACACATATTGTGTGGACACATCGTCGGCCCTTGCGTTTGAAAGTTCAGCCCTGCTCTGCTCAGGGATGCAGCTGCAGGGAGTTGCGATTCCTTGCATGCTGCACATGACCAAATACAACGTGTTATCGCTTAGAATAGTGAGAGGCTCAAAAAATTAACTTCTTCACATTTAACAAGTTACCACAACTTCTCGGTTCCCCTGCTCCCTGGCTTAAACAGAAAAGTACAAGTAGAAATAAATAAATACATCGTACACTCTGGAGCAGAACAAGCAGAAGTCCCCGGCCTCCCCCAGACAGGCCTGGATTTGGCTTTAGGCCAGATAGCAGAACGTAAGTAGGTTTTGTTGCAGAAGTTTGTTATTTGACCGCACTGCGAAAACACAAATTGCAACCTAACCAGCTGAGGATCTGGCCCCATGCTGAGGTATCATTAGGGAAGTGACTTCAGCATAGTAAAACCAAGAAGATTCCGAGACCCAGAAGCGACTGTGTCCTAGACACAGGGGGTCTCTCACACAGTTTGCTCCCATGTGCTGTACAGTCTGGCCCAGGCACACAATGGGGTGTGTTAAGAATGATGCTTGAGCCTTACTGCCAAGAGCCTTACCTGACACTGCTCTGACTGCAGCATCCCTTTCATGAAGGTTTATGGACCTCCTTTTAATTTTTTGAACAACAGTAAAACAATAGGTGCCAACCCTCCCTTTGTCATCAAAGCCCCGTGTTTACAAAGAGGGGTGCTTCTCTGGCAAGTCTGAGTCCCCTGACTGGCAGAGAAATCAAGAACTTTCTACTGTATTTACTTTCTTCAAACATGCCACCCAGTGCTCCAGTCACTAGAACTAATGACACAAAACAACAAACACTCCCCACAAAGATCTGACCCTACTCAATCATTCATCCTGTCCCCCAGAAACATGTGCCCTGTCCCATCTCCTGAAGGCCAGCAGATTCGGGCTCTGGCAGACTGAGGCAACAAGCAAATTCCACAGTCAAGAGGGCCAAGGATTTCAGAAGTGACTATTGATTTTGGGTGCTCGACTTGGGACACCTTAAAGGCCCCCAATTTACAGAGCGCAGGGGTTCAGCACTTTTCAGTGGAGGCAACCAAAACCAACAATGGACTATAAGGTGGATAGAAAGCTGGCTAGATTGTTGGGCTCAACGGGTAGTGATCAATGGCTCCATGTCTAGTTGGCAGCCGGTATCAAGTGGAGTGCCCCAAGGGTCGGTCCTGGGGCCGGTTTTGTTCAGTATCTTCATAAATAATCTGGAGGATGGTGTGGATTGCACTCTTAGCAAATTTGCGGATGATACTAAACTGGGAGGAGTGGTAGATACGTTGGAGGGCAGAGATAGGATACAGAGGGACCTAGACAAATTGGAGGATTGGGCCAAAAGAAACCTGATGAGGTTCAATAAGGATAAGTGCAGGGTCCTGCACTTAGGACGGAAGAACCCAATGCACAGCTACTGACTAGGGACCGAATGGCTAGGCAGCAGTTCTGCGGAAAAGGACCTAGGGGTTACAGTGGACGAGAAGCTGGATATGAGTCAGCAGTGTGCCCTTGTTGCCAAGAAGGCCAATGGCATTTTGGGATGTATAAGTAGGGGCACTGCCAGCAGATCGAGGGACGTGATCGTTCCCCTCTATTCGACATTGGTGAGGCCTCATCTGGAGTACTGTGTCCAGTTTTGGGCCCCACACTACAAGAAGGATGTGGATAAATTGGAGAGAGTCCAGCGAAGGGCAACAAAAATGATTAGGGGTCTGGAACACATGACTTATGAGGAGAGGCTGAGGGAACTGGGATTGTTTAGTCTGCAGAAGAGAAGAATGAGGGGGGATTTGATAGCTGCTTTCAACTACCTAAGAGGTGGTTCCAAAGAGGATGGTTCTAGACTATTCTCAGTGGTAGAAGAGGACAGGACAAGGAGTAATGGTCTCAATTTGCAGTGGGGGAGGTTTAGGTTGGATATTAGGAAAAACTTTTTCACTGGGAGGGTGGTGAAACACTGGAATGCGTTACCTAGGGAGGTGGTGGAATCTCCTTCCTTAGAAGTTTTTAAGGTCAGGCTTGACAAAGCTCTGGCTGGGATGATTTAATTGGGGATCGGTCCTACTTTGAGCAGGGGGTTGGACTAGATGACCTCCTGAGGTCCCTTCCAACCCTGATATTCTATGATTTTATGAGTCACTTTGGACAATCTTACCCTAGGACCCCTCACCGAGACGGTTCTGCTTCCAGCCCCCTGGCCATCAAACAGGATGTGTTCAGAGGCGCACAGCACTGTGCATGATCGGACTCACGCCACCGCAGCAGGATGCCCAGATTTTGCCTTCAGGTGCCGCCGTTGGCAGTGTGGCGTGTAAATGGGGTTCTGTGGGCTGAAGTGTCTCCCTGAGCTCCCTCAGGATCCCCTCTTAATGTGACCACACTTGAAAATCGGGCTCTTCATCCCATTAGCCTACAACCACCACAGTTAGGCTGGATCCATGAACACAGAAAACAAACCGCACAACGACAGATAGAGCAAGACAGATCCAGCGTGGCCCTCTAACTCCCCAACAGAATGGTGATGGCCTACTTGCGCCATAGGACAGCTTACAACGTAAACCACCATACTGTGAGCAAATTCCACTTCAGTCCATGGCCTGCAAGAGAGCTACATCACACTCACACATTCAGGGCCAAGTTCTGCTCCTACTGAACTCTGTGGCAAAGCTCACATTTGTTTCTATGGGAGCAGGATTATAAGGAAACAGGCAGCAGGATCGGGCCCATATACAAGGGGACAGGCTTGTTTTGCACTCTTCAGCAGCTCAGCCCTTTCCCAGCTTCAAAAGATAACATGTGCTGGGGCCTTAACCAACACTGCAAGCACATCAGACACCAAACTGCAAAAATTCATCTTTGCACCTGTCTGGAAAGTAATGGAAAACAACAGTCAGAGCCTGCTGGAAGGGCTGAAATTATAATTGCCCAAGGGCCAGCTGTGTGAAAAGGTGAAAAAAATGAATACTATTCTTTTGGGCAGAGAATCTGTATGTCCGGTTCATATGACAGATTGTACAGACGTCAGGCTTAAATCGCAAACACCACTGATGAAAGGTGCTACACAAATCATTAAAATGCAGAAGGAAAAGGAGCAAAATGACAACAGATGCTTAAATACTCCCAAGCTAAGCTAGGGAGAGAGGCTATGGTGAGGAGCGTTACTGCATGAAGAGCTAAAACGCCCTATTCACCAGCAAAAGAAATGTTCATTGTCTAGCCATTTTCAGCCTTACCATTCTGCCATCCATCTCTGAACAAGCCTCAGAATATACAATCAGCCCAGCCTCAAATTGAAGGCCCTTTGGACATGGATGATCCTCCAGGCTGTTGCTCATATAGTGGGATACCATGGTGCCAGGCAGAGTGTGGGAACCTATATACTGAAGGGAGAAAAGACAGATAAAAGAGAGATATAAGGCCAGACGTTCAGCTGGTGTAAATCATTGTAGCTCAACCGAAGTCAATGGAGCTAGGTTGATTTACACCATCTGAAAACCTGGCCCATAATCTGTCTATCAAAGGTACTTCTAGACCACCCCATCACCCAATAACTGAGCACTGACTCACGGTAATTGGCCTCAGGAATATAGTGCATTCATGAAGAAGAAATCCTGGAGAGGACTACTGCACCTGCTCAGATCACGCCACATTATAACAAGCCCTTCCCACTGAGAATGAGTCATACTATGAGAAACATCAGGCAAACTTCAGACATGATGTAAGCGGCTACAGCTCCACTGAAGTCAAATGGGTTGCATCTGCTTACATCTGGGCTGAATTTTGTCCAGCGTTTCTAATTCCAACTGGCTTTCCACATCTTCCTTCAGGCTCTGGGAATTGCAGTAAAGAAATGGCTGTCATCTACGACCATAAGGAACCCAGTGTAAGAGAGCCCAAACCAGTTCCCAACCTGCTTCATCACTCTCTTAAAAGTTCCTTTTTGTGGACTTTCATGTTTTAAGTTATATATTTCGGATCAAATTTACAAAGGGCAGAGGACCATATACATACAGACACCAAAAATACACAACCTTATTTATGCATGCAAATTCTATGGTTGTGTGCATAAGTTTGGCAATGCATTGACCCAATTTGCACCTGCAGTTGCATGCACAAATAGAGGACAGAGTTGCCTTTCTATAAATGGAGCATTGTTTAGTGGATGAAGCACAGGTCTCTAAATGAGGACCTCTCTAAATGAGGACCTCCTGCATTCCAATCCTGACTTTTTGCATGCCCTTGTACTTTTCATAGAGACGACTTTCCTGTCGTCTGATTATCCAGTATACACAGAGTAATAACTGAGACATGTAGTAATCACAAAAATATAACAGTGAGGGGTTACTGAAGGTCCAGACTCGATGTAATAACAGAATAACAACACTATTATGACGTGCTACTTGTTTGGATCCAAGGTTGTAGAAAAATAGAGCCTTCTTCAGGGAAATGACCAAAGACACTGAACACTTTACTACATGGACCACTTGTCTGATCTAGCAGGGAAATTCCCATGCTCCATGCTGCTCTCCTCCATCACAAAACCCACCCTCCTGTGTCTATGGGAGGACTTTGTGTTGTCCTCACTGTACTGCTTGTTACTCAGTGAAGCTAGCAAATCTGATAAAAAAGAAAACTAGTTTGTATTCCTCTCCCTCCATTAATCCACTCTCTCCCCCACAGTCTCATCTGGGCACGCTACAGCCCTAATCTTGGAAAGACTTAGGCACACACTGAACATTATAGATATGAGTAGTTTTGATATTCAATGGGTTTTTTCATGTTTGTAAAGTTAAGCACATCTCTAAATTTTTGCAGAATCAGGACCTAAGCACTGATATCACTGCAAGACTGAGCCCACAAATACTTACTCACACGAGGGACCCTAACACATACAAGCAGTCCCAATTAATCCAATATGACTGCTCACATGAATGAAGACTACTCATGTGAGTAATGCTTGTCAGATCAGAATCTAGAACAGAATTTACTCTCGGGGACTAGTCAAATAACAGCAGCCTCAGAAGTGCCCAGAAAAGACTATGCAACCGAAATCTGTGCTGCCTTTCCTAGAGAAAACCCTACCAGAATTCACATTAGGTTATTTATCCCCTTCCCTCCCACATACAGATCAAACAGTTATTCCCGCCCTATAAACAAGGGAGGCCTATCCACATTTCAATGTCATCAGCAGCGTGCCAGAGTTCTCTTACTAATTTCAGAGACAGAGCTACTTACATACAATCTGATTCAGCCACAGAAGAAGTCAGCAGGAGGGAAATCAAACACAGTCTTAAATATCTTCCAGACTTTGTGCTTTCTATATTAATCTGATTAATGTTAACATGAGTTTAAAGACCCAGGGCTTTATTTATTAACAATCTTCCGATAAACCCACTGAGGTGCAATCGCTCATTAACAGGGAAGTCCTGCCAACACCATGAGCAGCACATAAAGTAAGGAATGGAGGGAAGATCTGCTAGGGCTCAGCAGGCTTCAGTGGAAATAAATCCAAATGCAGAAGCAGATTTACTGCTGCAGGTCAGGAATCGAGAGCTCTTCCACAACACCAGACAGCACACTCCGCTCATGCATTCAGATCATACACATGGAGAGAGAACAGATTTTGACAAGAGCAACCCCTTTCTGTGTTAATTACTTAGTACTGGGATTTAACTTTCAAACAGCAAATATGTCCTGCATAGAAATAACACCAAGAATTTGACTTAGGCTGACTATGTTTCATGCCCTTTAAGGTCAGGCTGCATCACTGTCCTCAGATCACATCATTGTGAAAAGATACAAATAAATACATGGAAAACCACAGAAATGTGAGTTAATGACAGAATGACAGCAGTGGCCTGTGCTATATATCTGCAAGGAATTTCCAATGCACACTATCCAGCTAACACATTCCCAAATAGTGGGGCTCACTGGACAGCTGATAGGTCACAGGGCACTGGCCCCTCCTCCTCATTTCCAAATGCTAAATTCCACTGAGACAACTACAAACACATCAAATACTTGCCTCCTAGAACTTTTCCAGCTAAGTAATTGCTGTAGTGGCGGCAGGGATGGTGAATGATTATGAATGGAATGGGAAAGGAGGGGCCAATGAGACAGTTTCTGTATGAAAGAGGAGGTCCAGGTTATGAAAACGTTTGTGAACAGCAGGTTTTGCATGTTGCTTCTGGGAGTCCTATGCTCAACAGCTATCTCAGGACACAAGCACAAAAAAGATGGGTGGGAATACAGTATGACAGCCAGTCTCTCTTCACCAGAGGCCTAGGACAAGGGCCCTGACTCAACAAGGGATTTAAGCACGTGCCTAACTGTAACCACGGGAGTTTAGTCCCACTGACTTTAGGGGGACCATTCATGCTTACAATTAGGCATACATTTATGCACCCTGTAGAACTGGGGCCCAAGTCATGGGACTCTTGGAAACGCGTCTGCCTGTCTACGATATTTCATTCTACAGTTGTCTTTTTAACAGTGAGGATGATTAACCATTGGAACAAACTACTAAAGGAAGTGGTGGATTCTCCATCTTTTGAAGTCTTCAAATGAAGACTTGATGCCTTTCTGGAAGATGCTTTAGCCAAAACAAGTTATTGGGCACAATACAGGAGTAACCGACGAAATTCCATGGCCTCCGTTTTACAGGGGGTTAGACTAGATGATCTAATGGTCCCTTCTGGCATGAAGATCTATTAAACTTTTAATCTAAATGAGGAGGGTGCTGCAGGTGCATTGACTGAGCGGGCTAGTCATCCCAGAAATGGCACAGTAAGGGCTACTGCAGGTCAGAAATTGAGTGTATTTGCACTAGGCAGAATATTCTTGGGGGCCAGGAGAGAACTGGAATAACAAGGGGGTGAGACAAGCAGGACTGAGGTGAGTGGCAGAGCTGGGTATGGGGAAGCTAGTATGGGACCTGTCTGGCTCACACGCAGTGAGTTCACTTGCAAATTTCAAAGGACAAAATGGTAAATTTATCTTGGATTTTGTCAGTTTAATCCAGAACTTTCATGTTCAAGATGATCTGCCAGCTCCCAAGAAAAAGCATAATTTATTGTCCTTATTTTAAATTTAAATGAAGAGAAGTTTATAAGATCTGTGTTTTATAAATGGGGAAGGCTTTAAAATGTGGTTTAAAAAATCCTAAAAGCTAAAATAGCTCATTCTCATTTACAGCCATTCCAGTCTCTTGGGTAAATACTGTATTAAGACAATTTTAAAAACTCTTATTATGTGGGCAATAGACCACAACGGCTCCATTTATCCATTAAATATGTAATCATACATTTTTTCTTTAAAGTGCATATTATTTATGCAGCAGAGCAGAACAAGTCCAGGAGTGTAATTATGGATAATGGACACGTGCTACAAATTCTTATGAAAAATTGTGGGAATGAGTTAGGGCCTGAGCCAGTGCCCACTGAAGACAATGGAAACACTCCCACTGACCATAATGGTCTTTGGACAGGTCCCCAGACAGCATATCCATCAGGTAGGGTGGAAATTTCAGCAGCTCTGCTTTTTGTTGTCTTTCAAAGACCTGCATATGATTTTCTCCACCAAGCCCCATGGGACTCTGGGAGAAATTGGAACTCCAGAAGTACCAAAAAATTTCAAACTTCCATAACAAAGGGCTGGAAAAATCCCTTCACAGAGGGAACTGGCACATTCCCTGACACACTCTCAGAATGCTCCTTAATCGGCCAGGATTGCCTCTGCCTTGTTTAGATTAAATTTCAGTCAAGCTCACTCCCAATCGGCTCCTAGCCTCAGCCAAGCACTGAAAAAGTGAGAAACTGCACCACCTGCATCCAAAGAAAAGGGAACAGTGCTGCGTATCACCAGCCCACTGGTAGCACTGCCGCCCAAACCACAGCGCAACCGCCACCTGCAGCCTCAGATCCACATTGAGCAGGTGGAGTGACAGCAAGGATTGCCACGGAACCAACGAGGTCTCAAAGTGCTTTGCAGACACTGATCAGCTCTCACAACTTCCTAGGGACAGCATCCTCATTCTTGTTTTACAGATGTGGAAACTGAGGCAGGGGAGTGACTGACCCAAGGCCACCCAGTGAGTCAATGGCAGAGATGGGAACAGCTCCACAGTGTTCTAATCCATAGACATTTATTCTAACCTCTGCACATGCCTCCTCCCTAAAACAAGGGAGACCAGTATTATTGGTTAGTAGTGACAGAAGACCAACAAGTTAAGCACTGCATCCTCACTCAGAGCTGTTGCCTGCAGAGAACTCATGGGGTCACATTTGGAAGGCTACCTGAGCAACCTGGAAAATATATTTTGAAATAATCCTGGTGCACGACATGGGGGAGCAGGTTCCAAAGGTGGGAGGGAAGGGCAGTTGGGCTTCCAACTGGGTCTGCCCTGCTACTGAACTCAGAAAGCTGAGCTCCAGTCATCATTAACTGATACACCTGGGCAGCCTCTTATTTAAGTAAGTGTTTCCCAGCCCTTGCAGAATATAAAGATTGTCACTAGCACCTGGAGCCAGACAGGTGGCCTGAGAAACACATGGAGGACAGGGGCATGTTCAAGGTGAGAGCATTTCAGCAATCCAAGCTGGAGGTGACAGAGGCACAAGTAACTGGGTGGATGGCAGAATGGTCTCCTCTCATCATGGAGATCATCACCTGGGGGAATTCTTCTGCTCGCAGGAGCTTCCAACAGACAACACATGTTAGCCCACAGACCTCCTCCAACAAAGAATATCTGCATCCTCTCTCTCCCAAGACATCCGTTTCCACTTACCCTTTTTCCTCTTTGCTGCTTACTCTTGGTTCCTCTCTCCTCTCCTTCATGCAATCCTGCAACTCAGCCTTCAAGCACCCACTCAAGTAACTCTCCAAATCTTGATAATGAACGCAGAGACTCAATGGTACAGTCCGCACTCCATAATCTCCTTGTTTACTGCATTAATAGCTGTTATTTTTCATTCATGACCAGGGCATTTTTACTGAGTGAATGATGGGAGGCTGCACTCAATTGCCCCGACCCTGCCAACCCTCAGAGCAGTCCGACTGAGACCACTGAGCTACTGATGTCGGCAGGAGCTGGCCCAGCCTTTGTCACTCACTAAGCTCATATTCCTTTTCTGAAGAGCATTTTTCAAACAGACAAGGTTGCAGCCATCCCCTGCACACCCACTCCCTTCATTCTGCATGGCTTACTTTTATATCCCTTTACCACAATCACTGATTTTTTAACGTAGGCTGTGATGGGCAGTATTCAGTGTGAAGACGCAGGAGATACAGTCCTGTGTATTCCAGCCTCTCCTTTTTGGAGACCTAGATTCAAATTCTGCTCATTTCAGAAATACTAATAACTTTGATGGTCTCCACTCAGCTTCTAAACAATAATAGTGAGTAGTTTTGGCAAAGAAGGAACGCTTTATTCAGAAAAGGCCAGGGAGCAAAATTCCAAGTCTCCATTCCTTCCGTCTCTCCCAAAATGGCCCACCTGCTGGCACCAGCCTAATTAGCTAAATAAACAAAGCAACAACAACTGTCCCTAACCAGAACAAGGGCACTAGTATGATGTGTTCCCCTTACAAAAGCAAGCCCACCTTCACCTTCCCTGGCGTAAGCACCCCATCCCCGATATTATCTATCTCTGCTTCCTGTCATGCTGAATATAACCTATCATGTAGGCTCACTGGCGCAGGCTCTGTGTCTTTATTCTCCGTAAAGCTCCATATGCCCTGATGGAGCCAAATGCAAATACATTCATAATTAAATCATCATCATGAGCATACCGTTAAAAAGGCAAAGAAGAGAAGATGGCCTAGTGAATACAGCACTGCTCTGGGTCATAAGGAACCGAGATTCCATTCCTGGATCTGCCACAAACACCCTGGGCAAGTCATTTCCTTTCCCCGTGCCTCAGTTCCCCCAACTGTGAAGTGGAGACAATGATCTCAATTCTGCTCTCCTACGTGTATCTGTGGCTTGCACAGAAAGAGAAGCTGCAAGTGAGTATCCGAGGGGGAATTCGGTCCTGTTTTTTTAAGTGCACTGGCATCCTCGCTACACGGCACTATGGCAATGCAAACTTCTAGACTCCAAAGGACACGTTTGCTGCCTCTATTTATAAGATGTTATGCATCTCAGAGGAACATGAGTAAAATGTGATGTAGTAGTTACTAAAGTAATTAAATGCATCTTACTTAAAAGATTCCCAAAGGCTGCTCTAATTCAAAGCCAGCCTTTTTTTTTTTTTTTTTTACAATAGTTTAGGTTTTTTTTAATGAATATGTATATCAGGCACATAAACACTCCAGCTAATCCTCCAAAAAGGAAAGAAAAATAGGTTGACAAACTGCACATGCTCTGAGCTCCTTGTTTATGGGGAAACCAGTAATCTACACTTTTGCAGCACGAGTAACAAAACACCATTAAAAACAGGCTAAAGATTCTGCTTTGGGAATTGGACACTCTGGCAGCAAAGATAATGTTTTTAAATATATCAAGTGCAGTTTTATGTTAACTCCCAGAAAATTCATTGGCAAAAGGCAGCTCTTTCCAGCAGTAAGTAGCACAGAATTAGCCAATTTATTTGGGCAGACAATATGCTGTCATTCCAAGCAGCATCACGCTTCGGACAGTGTAGTCATGAATGAATTATTTCAAGATGGGAAGATACTGACTACTTCTGGCCATTCAGAAGTCTGTGGTCTCTTTCTGCAAAATGAGATTTTAATCCCAGTGCCCTGGCTGAATTCCACTGTAGATAATTCTGCCTATCTAAAATTCCCTGTTTCTTTCATTCTGTTAGGAATTCTTCTTCTTTTCCACCTTCTATCCCTATACTGTTGTGCATATGGCTGCTAATACTTTTGCGGTCATGTTGCACCTCGGATGTAGTTGTGTTTGGCAGTAGAAGACTAGATCCTTATATATAGCGTATAGATGGTAAAATTCTCCTCTGAAACCATTCTCTCTCCTTGCTGATCTCCACTGCATATTTTGTCCTTGTTCCACATGTGGAACTGCTACTCGTGTTGATGAAAGCTGCTTGTGAAGAATAGGCTACAGTGAAAATAGAAGAGAAGTTTGCCCACAGCTTCTATTTCTACAAAGCACTGCGAGTTCGTCTAGACTAGGAAAGGTGACTGACGCGAGCTTGGGGCCAGCTAACACATTGTAGGGGAAAACCCAGGAGGGACCTACACTAGCTAAATCCACGTAGAACAGTGGTCTCCAACCTTTTTACGCACAAGAGCACTTTTTGAATGTAAGTGCAACCCAGGAGCTACCCCCCCTCTTCCCCAAGGCCCCGCCCCACTCACTCCATCCCCCTCCCTCAATTGCTTGCTCTCCCGCACCTTCACTCCCTTTCACCAGGCTGGGGCAGGCGGTTGGGGTGCAGGTGCTGGACTGGGGCCAAGGGGTTCATCGTGTGGGAGGGGGCTCCTGACTGAGCCTGGGGCAGGGGGTTGGAGTGCAGGAGAGGGTGCAGTTTTGGGACTTTGGGTGCAGGAGGAGGCTCCAGGCTGAAGGCAGAGTATTGGGGTGCAGGTGCTGGCTCTGGGAGGGGGCTCAGGGCTGCGGTGTGGGAGGGAGTTTGGGGTACAGGACGGGGTCGGGGTGCTGGCTTCGGGAAGGGGCTCAGGGCTGGGGGTTGGGGTTCAGGAGGGGTGCGGGCTCCCGCTGGGTGGCACTTACCTTGGGCGGCTCCCGGTCAGTGGTGCAGCGGGGCTAAGGCAGGTTCCCTGCCTGCCCCACTCCCAGAAGCGGCCATCACCCCTCTGCGGCCCCTGTGGGGAGGGGCACGTGGCTCAGCACGCTGTCCCTCTCTGCAGGCACCACCCCCGAAGCTCCCATTGGCCGCAGTTCCCTGTTCCCGGCCAATGGGAGCTGCAGGGGCGGTGCTTGCAGGCAGGAGCAGCGCACGGAGACTCCTACCCTGCCCCCTCTGCCAGGGCCTCAGGGGCGTGCTGGCCACTTCTGGGAGCAGCGTAGGGCCAGGGCAGGTAGGGAGCCTGCCTTAGCCCCACTGCACTGCCGAACTTTTAGCGGCTGGAGATCACGATTGACTGGCAGAGGCTCTGCGATGGAACAGTTGATCACGATTGACAGGTTGGTGACTACTGATGTAGAAGGTGTTTTCCCTTGGGAAAAAAGAGGTTAGGCCAGGGCTTGCTAAAACATGTTCGCTAACCCTGACCTGACCACTCTTTCTAGTCTAAAGAAGTCCTGTGAGCCTGGCAACAATAGTTCAATAGTTCAGGACAACGGACAATGATATTGGCCATGCATATCAAAACCAGACTACAAGATCACACCCCAACTCCATGCACCCAAGGAGGTGAGGGGAGGGGAGGCTCCACTTACAAAATATCTTCAGGGCTACCAAACACTCTAGAGTGACTTTGGTCCATCTCCCAGGATTAGCTCCTATAGCATGTCTCAGACAAGAGTTACTTGTCCTTTCAAACTTCAAGTATAATATTATATTCCTGCATCTTTAGCAAACCTACAACCTGCTGCTATCACCCCAATAGAGGAGCAGCTATTTCAATGGCAGATTATTTGGGGGAGCCTCTGGCAACCCCTCTCTCTGGCGTAGATTATCTCTCCTTAGATTTGTTCCTAAAGAACAAGCCATTACAATCATAATCAACCTGGGAGGGAAATTATCTGCTGAACAGTTTTGAAGCTAAGTTTTCCCAGCAGGCTTTTTCTGTATTGAAGTTTAAATGTAAACGCATCACCATAGTTGAAATGTGTAAAGATGATTTACTTTAAAAAAGAGAGAGAGAGAGAGAGAGAGAGAGAGACGCTGATAAGAAAATATATCCCCAATTACCACCCCTCCTCTTCTCGATTTGTAACTGCTCCTAATAAACTTTCATGGTCTACAGAAAATGCTCTAGCGCAGTGACAAATTTCTGCTGGAATTTGAGATGTCTTGTTCAGAGTAATAGCTATCTCACACAGGTGCCCAGCTGCTATTGTAAAATCAGTAAGCATTTAATTGAAACAAATGACTATAATAATAGTACATTATCCCTGCAGGCTCATAGCCATAACAGTTTTAATTATTGAGTTAAGAGTCAAACTAATTTATCCTTTAAAGTAACAGCCACATCTTTGGTTCCACCGATCATCCTATTATGAATATGAGGGGAACAGTAGGGAAGGATTTAAAAAGGAAGTGATTTATTTTGGTAGGGGCTGCATTTATCATCTGGTAGAGGCCTTTTAGTGCTGTGGTTCCCAACCACTGGTCCGTAAGCCAGTTTTGCTACCTCAGAGAACAGGCTTCCCCTCCCTGTCATAAGGACCAATCCGGCCAGGTGCTGAGTGCCTCTGGTGAGTGGTTGAGTGTCCTTAGTGCTTGTTGATTTCCGGCAGAGCTGAGGGCGCTCTGCACCACACAGAACCACGCTCCGAGGAATCGGCCTTGTTGTGGGGCCCTGGGGAACTGCCACTACGATCTCTGAATCACTGGTACATGTTCTACCCCTTAATAGAGTTTGTGCTGCTCCAAAGCTTAGTCTGGTACATACAAGTCTGGGCTTGAAGGTAGGACCGGTTCCTAGGCAGCTTAGAACATGGAAAGCAATGGACAACAGCTGGTGCAGCAGTATCTGATTCATTAAAGTCTTCCCGTGCTAGACTGGTATCAGCACTGAAACACCAAATATCACTGGCAAAGTCCCAGCACCTGGAGGCATGTGACTGACTGAATCTCAGCCTTCCTCAAAAAAGAAAAAGTTTCTTGCCCTCATGGTGCAGGAGAAAAGGCTAGAAACCAGAAGGCAAAGAAAAAGAACCCAACATTCACTATTCCAAAAAAATCTTGATTTTAAAACCAAACTCGTGTTTTGGCAGCCTGACTGGTGACATAAAGGCTGAGACCCACTGTCCTGATATAATTAGAGTATGATGCAGGCACATGGAAGCAACAGGACATCACACACAGACATTTTACCACCCAGTGCACGGGAACTAGGAGGCTAGCAGGCAGTGATGGAGACGGTAGGGGCAGTGCCCACTGCCAAAAAACACACAGCAGATTTTAGCACTGACGGGAGGTTTGAAAAAAAAATCTGGGTTTAGACCAAGATCATGAAAGATAAATTAGACAGATAATGTTTGATAACGGAAGGTTTTTAAAGTTTACCTTAAATGTCAGTTACCTTAAACCCTGCTCATTTTAATTAACTCAGGTTTTGCAAACACGTTTCATTTTCTTTGCCACAGAACTGACCCAGGACATTGTCAGCTGAAATCTCTCAGAGAGTCTTCGAGCTCAGATAAATTTATTTCTGCATCTTCACCTGTAATGTTTTTGTTCTGCTTGTTTTTTTACCTTGGGAATATCAGGAATCTCTACTCTGGCCTCCGTTGGCTTAGCTCCAGGACTCAGTAGGGGTTCTAAGAGGATGTTTATTGTTATTCTCATGCCTTAATTGAAGATGTGATAATTGGAGGTTTTAATGGAAGTTTCCTTTCTCTAAAATATTAATTAGTCATTGCCATTAA
Source organism: Natator depressus (assembly GCF_965152275.1). Classification (NCBI taxonomy): domain Eukaryota; kingdom Metazoa; phylum Chordata; order Testudines; family Cheloniidae; genus Natator; species Natator depressus. The sequence continues at coordinate 28,593,536 of NC_134246.1, forward strand.
TAGGTGTTAACAAAACAAGAGGTTTTTACTCAGCTTTCCCTCTCTTAGCATTTAGGGTGCCATCATTTCACTAGTTTCCTACAGCCTTTCAGGACAGGTAGGACCTGATTTTCTAATGTAAAAAGAACAAGAAGAAAAACAAAGAAATCAGACTTGAACAAAGAACTTCAAAGTCGTTTAAGTATTATGTATCCATTGCAAAGAAGCAAAAGAGGTACAAGCACATTTTTGCCACCTTTAAACCATGATATGGAAGAGCAGAACATCCTGTAAGCAATATTTTGCAACAGTACCCTTATAACAGACCTCAGGGCTTGATTCTCCAAAATACTTAAACAGATGCCTAAGTTTACTCATACAAATAGCCCTACTGGAGAGGGATAACTCATGCATAAAAGTTTGCAGGAGTTAGCCCTTCATTAACTTATGATAGGAATAAATAAACAGGGATATGTTCTGGTCTCATTTACACTGGTGAAAGTAGAGTAACTTCATTAGCTTCCATGGAGTTACCTCGCTTTACAGCAGGATATTTCAGCTAAGAACAGAATGCTGCTGAGTAAGACAGGATGGTAAGAGGGTTAGCAGGGACAAGGAGGCATATATAAAATGTGTGTATTTCTGCTAGAGAGACAAGGTGGGTGAGGTAATATCTTTTATTGGACCAGTGTCTGTTGGTGAGAGAGAGAGAAGCTTTTGAGTCACCAGAGCTCTTATTCAGGTACCTTTCCCAGACCCAAAGAAGAGCTGAGTGTGGCTCGAAAGCCTGTCCCACATCAACAGAAGTTGGTCCAATAAAAAATATTACCTCACCCACTTTGTCTCTAATATCCTGGGACCGACACAGCTACAAGTACACTGCATACATGTATATCTGATAAACAGAATCCCAACATTTAAAACAAACATGAAAAGTACCCAAAAAATCTTTCCAATATGCAAAGTTCTCCCTAGAGTCTACAGGCTTTGTGCCATTATGGAGCTGGGAATAGGAATTATATTTTAAAAATGTAAAGACATACATGAGAGATTAAATAATTATTACTGTATTAAATCTTTATACCATCAGCCAGCACATTTTAATGGTCTTCATTAGAAACCTCAGCGGGAGTTTTGCCTGAGTAAGGACTGGAAAATTGGGCCCTAGATAGCACAGGTATCATCAGCATCTCAAATGGTTGCTAAGTTAATAATTAAGGAAATGGGTAACTGTACATTTGTTGATCAAAACAGATGTTATCACAAGTTTCCTCATCCATTGTCATGTCACAGACAAAGGGAACCTGGTATTGTTTTTGGAGCATACCTGCACGACAATCTGAATTCAGCATTTTGACAGGCTCTGATCTAATGTTATGATATCCTATTATTAGTAGGAAAAGAATCATCCAAACACAATTAACACTTCATTATGAAGATAAATCACTCTGACTTCTGTGCAAGGAAAGCGGCAAAAAACAGGATGGAGACAGCATTTAACAAATGGGGGATGTCTCTCGTTAATATTCCTAGCTCTCTCACACTGTAAGAGCATGACCAAAAGGGATATCCCAGGGTTCTGGAGCGGTTCCTAAACCTTGTTATTTTAATATTATAAAAACATGCCATCATGCACATTTCCAATGATGAATATAACTGTGGACTAATGTAGCAGACTATCCACAGTGAACCCAAATCCAATAACTCTCAAAACCCAGGAAAGTGTTAGTCTCTTTTTAACAGAGAGATTCCTTGTCTCTGGGGCAGCAGAATTATTACACAGATTGTAACATTTTATCTTTCTTTAAAAATCCTGCTAGCCCTTCACAAGGAATAAAAATAGCTTGTGCAAAGCAGCGGATTCGGCTATGACATTGCTTGCTGGTTAACAATCCATGGATGGAGCTTTTTCCAGCAAAAAAGTATTTTTTGTTTGTTTGTTTACTTTCTGTTGAACAAACAATTTTGAAACCTTTTATTAAGGCAAAGTTACAATAAAATGTTAACCTGCAACCTTGTACTTTACTTATTACTTATGGAGGATCAGGTTAATATTCAAAGAACCTGGCTGAAGATTCTGGCTTGCTGGCTGGGGAGCCCTCCTACTCTGAATATGCTAAACGAGGTCACCAAATTTCTAAATATCTGTCCCCTTTTTGGCACTTGTGTACATACTTTGTGTGAAAGTTTTTCCATTGCAAGGACAGTCAATATTTTACTATACTACAATTCACAGGAGGAGAAGTCACATTTTCCAATAATGTGGTGTTACAAGATCCTGAACCAAATGGTACCATCAGTAGCACCCATAATTTCCCCTACAGGCTTTAATTCCCCATAACAGTGAAGCAGTGTGGTCTAGTAGACTGGATACTGCCTGGAAATTAGCAGACCAGGGGTCTGTTCCCACTGACCTGCTGCGTTACTTCACCTCTCCAGGCCTGTTCACCCTCCCACCCTTTGTCTGTCTTGTCTATTTAGACTGTGAGCTCTTCAGGGCAGGCTCTGTCTCTTATCATGTGTATACAGCCCCTGACACTATGGGGCTTTGTTCTCGGAACCACTGGAATATAAACAACAACAACAAGAAGTCTGTGTAAGGGGCCTAGCAGCTGGGATTACTACTGAAAACTGAAGAGTTTGCAGCTGATACTGAGGGTTTGGGTATATGAAGGATCCTGGGGCCTCCTGTGCTCCCTAATCATTTCAAATACATTCAGCTGAATAAAATAAAATAAAATCAGAACAATGCTTAGGGTCACATTCAACTCTCAATGAAGCCTGGTACGCGTGTGCTCAAGAATTTGGAACTTATGTTTTCCTGGACATCTTGATCCAGGAAACTTGAGATCTCTGACAGGTCCTAGTGAATGTGTTACCCCATCGCAACATGTGCTGGAGCCCTGGAGAGCCAGCCCACTTCCTTCCCCCAGTTCATTCGTTCACATGGGGAAGGACAGATTTCTATAGGCATATATTTATGTACTTAATTCTCATTAAACGTCCAGGAATTTACTATACTATATATTGCACAAGACTGTCCGGGCACAGAAAGTGTTGTGAGATTTATTAGGAGCCCTGCTGAGAGTGGGTTTTATATGAAACATCTGGAATGCCGTGAAGAAAGGAAAGCTGATAGCATTGGACAGAGCTGAGGACTAGAGAGAGATTCTGAATGCTGGTTTGAGTCAGAGGCTCAGGTAAGAGAGGAATGCACAACATCCCCTCCTCTACTAAAAGCAGGGGGAGACCCCCCGGCTCCTCTTCCTGACTTGGGATAGCTGCCCAGCCCCACAACTCCCCCTCCGGCTTCATTGCACTTCAATCACTGGCTTGAGTCTCTTGTCTAGGTTCACTTGGGAAAGGTCAAGCGACTGAACTGCCTAGTTCTGAATTATCATTCTGTAGTTTGGTCACTGAACTTGCCTTGCCCCAAATTTGATTCATGCTGCAAGTGGGGTGTCTTGAGCTACACTCGGAGCAGCTGGCATCTTTTCCATGCACCTGCCTGCATTAGGAATGTATTAGAAGTGAGTGAGTGCCTAGGGGCTAGAAGAAGGGAACAGAGTTAAGACAGCAAAGGTCTGATTTCTCTCCCAGCCTGCACCTTGCAACGTCACACCTGAGCAAAGTGCAAGTCAGTAAGGCAATATTTTATCCTTAGTCGGTCCAGCTGTAAAGGACTCCACAGGTTGCAAGGGAAGGCAGAACCATGCTGCTAGAGGCTACTATTCTGTTTTCTACTCTGCCTCCAACTTGCTGTGAGACCATGAGAAGGCTATTCAGCCACTGTGTGTTTCATTTGATCCAGCTTTATAACAGGCACAAGCAGCATAGACAGACTTAAGACATGTCTACACTGCCCTGCAATATTGACGTAGGGGGTGTGAATAACAGTGCACCAAAGTGCTGTACTGTAATTCCCCTGTGTGGGCGCTGCAGATGTGAACGTAAAGGTACTGAGTTTACACTGAGTGCACCTATGTATGCGACTAAATCACCCTTGCACTTTCACCAAGATTGGCAGATAAGGAAAAACTCCGCTGGTAAAGTACAAAAATTAGCCATGGTCTCCCTCAGTTCACCCTTCATGGAATTACTGGGCAAACAGATAAACATTGATACTTGTACAGAAGGTCACAGAGTTTAGTCCTGTGGGACAGAAAGTGGTGGAGTGAACTTCAGAGTCAAGGACCCTCCATGAAGAAGGCCCTGCCCCCAGCTGACATGAAAATCAAGGCACTGTCAGCGCATATGTCCAGGCTAATCTCAGTTGTCAGAGTATGGTAAGAAGAAGGAGCTGGTAGCCAAGATGTCAAAGATTCCGTCATAAAGGGCTTTGGTAGAGAAAAACCTTTAACTGACCTGGACATGACTAGAAGCCAGTGCTCTCCCTGGAGCACAGGTGTAAAACACACTCCTGCTGAGAAGCCCATGAAAGCAGACAGGCTACTGCATTCTACAGCAACTGAAGGCCAAGTGTTGTTCCAAGTGTTGCCCAAAGCAGAGAGGACTGCGGTAATCATGTCAGGATTGACAAAGTTAACCCTGATCATTCTGTGTTGCCCCATTTTCAAGAAAGAGGAATGCAAACTGGAACACGTGCAGACAAGAGCCTCTAGGATTATTAGGGCAATGGAGGGCCTATCTTACGAGAGGAGACTGGAAGAGGTGGCTTGTTTAGTCTAGCACAAAGAAGGCTGAGAGGGGATATGATTGCTCTCTATATACACATCGGGGAGGTAAACACCAGGGAGGGTGAAGAGCTATTTAAGCAACAGGACAATATTGGCACAAAACCATACAGGCATAAACTGGCTATAAACAAATTCAGTCTGGAAACTAGAAGAAGGTTTCTAGCCATCGGAGGGTTGAGGTTCTGGAACAGCCTCCCAATAGGAGTTGTGGGGGCAAACAACCAAATTAGTTTTTGGAGAGAGCTGGAGAAATTTGAGTGTGATTGTATGACAGGGTTGCTTGTGATGAATTGGGCATGGCATCAGAACCTCATGCTTCAGGTGTCAGGAAGGGATTTTTTCTCCCCAATGTATTCTGGTTTGGTTTGGTTTTTTTGTTGGTCTCCTTCCTCTGAACCATCAGCAATGGCCACAGCTGGAGAAGGGGCACTGGAGGGCCAGGGCTCTAAAGTGGTATCAACCATTCTCTCTCTCTCAGGTGCTTGGCTGGCTGGTCTTGATCACATGCTCAGTGTCTAACAAATCACCACATGTGGGGTCAGGAAGGAATTTCCCCCCAAGTCAGATTGGCCTTGGGGTTTTTTCGCCTTCTTCTGCAGTGTGCGGGTCACTTGCCAGGATTATCTGGGTATATCTCACTTAATCATTTCCCTGACACAGTGGGAGTCTCAGGCACTGGTACATCTTGGTCCCCCCTATTCTAGTCCACTGTGGGCTGTAATACTTTGGTTTAATGTCAGATGTTGGTTTAGTTTGTAGTGCTGGTGGCCTGTCTTAGGGCTTAGCTTAGGCTGACGTACCCCGGTGTCTTCACAGCACTGTGTCAACGGGAGACGCTCTCTGGTCGACTTCCCTTTCTCTTCTTGAAGAGCTGGAGTACCATGGTCAACCGGAAAGCACTCTGCTATCGATTTAGCGGGTCTTCACTAGACCCGCTAAATCGATCCCTGATGCATCGATTGCAGCAGCATGGATCTCCCCGTAGTGGAGACTAACCCTTTATAGGAGGTCAGTCTAAATTGTCTGGTCATCCCTTCTGGCCTTAAAATTTTTGACTTTGTGACCACTGAAGCCAGAGGGAGTGTTGCCATTGACTTCAACAGAAGCAGGATCAAGACCCAAAGCAAGTCAATGTATATACTGTGACAATCATGGCTGATTACAACCATACAAGTGAACTAGAGTTCCATCTAGCTGGAGAAACTGCGATCATGTTTCTTTCTTCAAACTTAGATTCCAAAGGGTAGACGATGATCTTAGTGGTGCAGGAAAAAACAAAGTGGAATGCCGTGTTCCTCTCGCTGGAGGTGAATCAGTTTTCATGTGGCACACTGCAAGTAAAATAGCTGTATGTGCCATACAGTGTGCATAGCTCTAGATCTCAGCTGGAGAAAGTCAAATAATATTCTTCAACTAATGTATTCGGTGAGTTTTATGATATTAAAAAATATTCATATTAGTTCGTTAATTGCTATCCAGCAACAAAACGAGGCTGATAATTCAATGAACATATTTTCAAATCTATTCAATTAAGTCTCATGACATTTTGTGAATAAATTATTTGACAATCTTTTAAAAATCGCTGGAGAATGAACACAACAGAAACTCAACCAGCCATCGCATCACTATTTCTCACCAATTGTGAGCCAGGATTTTTCTTATGCATGTAACAGGAATTACCTCCTGCTCCTGTAAAGGATGGTTGGGAGGTTAAATAATTAGGGCCAAATCCTGAGCTTGTTGCTTGGGCAGAGAAAGACCTAAAAACAGCGAAATGGTCAGTTTCCCTGTGTGTGCATTAGGAGGGGTGGAAAGGAAAGTTCTTAGTTGCAGAGGTCGGGTTCAGAGGATATTTGCAGGATAGACATGGCAGTAAGTTTTCCTCAAACATGTATATAAAGAATTTTCTCTATTCACAGGAAAAGTGCATTCAGTTTAGGATTCACCCATTCAAAAACAAATGGGAATGGAGAGAGTTGAGAGGAGAAGAACAAACATGATCAAAACTTTGCACATAAGACCTGTGAGAAAGGCTTGTGAGAATCAGGAATATATGTTGCAGAGAAAGGTCTATGAAGAGACATGTCTGCAGTTATGTAGAGAAACAAGGTAAAGAGGGCAGGGATCATCATTTAAACTGCAACAGGAAACATTGAACTTAAATATTGGGAGAAATGCAAAAAGAATGTACTAAACTGCCCAGAGAGGAGGTATCATCTCAGTCACTGGGGATATTCAGTCAGGAGGCCAGACACCATACCTTAAATGATAATAGACTCCATCCTGACACAAATGCAGTGAAGAGAAATTATTAATCAGACTGCCAGCAGAAACACCACATCCAACCCAAATCTCCCTATGCAAAGCTGTTCCCTGTGTTCTGGACACAGACTAGGTGAGGCCCGATGCCTCCAAAGAAGCTGTTGAACTGTATCTATAGAGGACAGAGTCTGAAACTTCCACTGACCTTCTGATAATAAATAATAATATTTTGCAATCTCAGGTGCCTTTCATCACAGGGTCTCAAAGAGCTGTGCCGGCCAGACTTTCAGTGCACTACTGTGAGGGGGGGGAAGGTAAACTTTGGGCCACTAAGTCTTCTTTGCACAGCCCAAGTGATGCAACGTGGATGTCAACTGGGAAGAAATGACCATCAAAGTTCTCCTGCACAGGGGATGTTATATCTGCTGGCAGAAGCAGTGAAGTTGCTTCTTGTGCTAGCCAGCACCACAAACTCCCTGCGGCATTGGAGGGCATATTGGAGACATGACGGGATGTGGCAGAGGAGCTACACCCGATCCTCCACTGACATAGGGTATCTGAAGGACTATATGCCAGTGGCATAAGCTAGAGTCACGCCTCTAACCACTGGGAATCACTCCAGCCACCAAAAAAGTGCTTTCTCCTCTGACATGGAAGTCAACAACTGCTTAAAAGAGCACAACAGCACGCTGCAACCATTACATTCACCAAGGCTCAGAAAGTGGTGCCCAGGCATCGTGTTGGCTCTTTGCACAGAGGTGATTTTCACCCAAAAGGAACACGACTATACATGTCCATCTGAAACATCAGGGAGGATTTAGGGAGGCAGAATATAATTAACTATCTTACCACTAGAAACAGATTCCTGAGGAACAGAGTTTGTTTTCATGCGTATAACTAAAAGAATAAAAAACAAAAGCAGAAAAATACGAGAGAGAGAACGTCTTCCATTCAGTATCTCCACCTGTAGGAGCCTCCCTTGGAGAAGGTTGCTTTGTTTGATGGGTTTGCCAATCCTTGACATTATTATAATGTGTTTTATAGCTTGAATTATGGTTCACTCTTCTCTTTGCAAAGTTCTGCACTATTAAAATGGATCAAAGTCCCTTTTTCTTCCCCTAGGGCTTGCTCCTGCAAACAATTATGCACACACTTAACTTGAAGCATGTACCTACCTCTCTTAAAGTCAATGGGACTACTCAGGCACATGTGTAAGTGTTGGCAGGTTCAAAGCTGTAGTGATAGCTGAACTCCATGAGCAGACAGTAAGAGAATTTTGGGAACATAGGGCCTGAGTGCTTGACTTTTCACCCTTAACATTCTGTTAACGTAGGGTTTTTCGTATATAATTACATAGATAAAGAAGGGACTAAGACCCCAATCCTGAGAAGACTTATGCACGTGCTTAACTTCATGCACTGTGAGTAGTTCCATTCATGTCAATGTGATTACTCACTGTGCATAACGCTAAGCACATGCCTAAGTCTTTGCTGAATCAGAACCTAGGTTATGTTATTTTCAGGTGCCACAAGCCTTATACTCACATGATGCAGAATTACATTGCTGAAGAACAAGCTGAATCCCTCAGATAACTTGCATGGAAATAACAGGGAACAGTGTGTTGGCTATTGTCATAGGCATGAGAATACTGGACTATATGGACCACTGGTGTGGTCTGGTCTGGTAATTCCTGTGCACCTATGAAAACCTTTCTAACGACTCTCTGAGTTGGACCAATTTCTTCCATGGAAAAGCTCACAGGAGGGAGCAATGCATGTGGAACACGCTAAAGGCTGATGGAGGGGGTAAGAGTGCTCTGAGCCTGGGATGGTGGCAGAGATCTCCCTCTGCCCTCCAACACTAGAGATCTCGCTGAGCTCAGGGAGCCTGCCCAGCGTGCTATCCTCTTTGTGGAGCTGCATAAGGCTTCAGTGCATTGCAGGATCAGGACTGCAGGTGTTAACACTGACAGCATCAGCTATAATTCCCATGGGAATTTCCAAAGGAAATTATATAGACCATCTGGAAGAAGACTCTGTGGAGTGCCCCTGTCCATCCACAGAGTCATACACTGCCCTAGCCCATGGTGCACCACTGGCATGGACGTATGTGGTTGAGGGGCCAGGAAATGATGCCAAGTCTGTTCCCTCCATGTTTATGGGGCCCTTGTTGCATGATTTCTGCTACTTCCATCCCTTCCACACTGTGCAGAAGAGACGGCGACAGCGACCATGATGTTTATTTAGCAGTAATACCCCTCAGCATGAACATTTGCCTTTTATTGAACCCTTTCTGCACAGTACCATCCACCTTGTTTTATGTCTCTCCTGGCCTTTCCCAGACATTTTAGATATTACATTCCCATAAAGCAATAGGCTGAAAAGTAATGACAGGCCTCTAAGTTTTATTGCAAGGAGTTAAAAAAAAAAAGTGTGTGATTTCAGAACAGGGAAAATGGGAGGACTATGGAAAAAATCACCCCCTTGGGATTGTGCTCTGTGAATTCATTTTAAAAGCATGCTTCTTCATTGCGAAGTTTAACAGCTCACTTTTCAAATATCATAAAATACTCATTCAGTTATATAACAATGAAGTCTAAATATGTACCCCAACATTTATACTGCACCTTCAAAGAGCTAACAAGAGGGGGCACCCTAACATACACTGGAAAAAATTCTGTCCCCAGTTATTTCCCAGACTACCTCAACAAACTCAATGGAATTGCACAGGGTATCAATCATGGCAGAATTTAGCCCTCTATGTTTCGATCTGATCTACCTGGAAATGCTATAAATTACATTTGAATTAGGGAGATTTGCATTTTGGGGAAGACAGTCTGGGGTTGTTGGTTTGCAGCGTGTTTTTATGACGCTGTGAGAGTTACCAGAAACACCAGGATACAGGGATGGAGGATGGTTTTAAGGCTAAGGCACTGGCCTGGACCCGAGAGACATGGCTGTAAATCCCAGCTCTAACAGAGAGTCTCAAGGCATGTCACTTAACCTCTGTACCTCAATTCCCCATCTGTAAAATGGAGATAATGATATGTGCCTACCGCATAGGGTAAATTAATTAATACCTCTGAGGTGCTCAAATACTACTCTGAGTGGGATTATATAAGTAGATAGTAGAATAGATCAATAGTTTCTCTAATCTAGTACCTTGTCTCTGGCAATGGCCAAAGCTGGATACCTCTAACACAGGTGTAAAACTCTCACAATGCACCTGTCTGTACAATACTTACCCTAGGAGGGGAGGGAAAAGGGATGCATGAGAACTACCTTCTTACCCCAGCTGCTGACCACTTCAGTTTCTGCTCTGAATCATGAGAACTGATAAACATTTTTAATTTTTTCCGAGCTAGGGTAACTGCAGACAAGAATGATGGCAAATGCAAAAAGCGATGTTACTGTAATGTTATGGTTGCACAATTAAAGTAATAAAAACATCAAGAAATGCCACATTTAAGGGTCCAATAGCCTCATTAACAGGACCCATTGTGCCTCCTGTATGTGTTATAGTATATATTTCATGACATGAAAGGTAATATATTAAAGGTGACCTGCAAAGGATGGTTTAAAAAAATGGGCTTGTGTCCCTCTTGCTTCTTTATGATGGATAAGGGACACCTGAACTTCCTTCCTTCCTTCCTTCCCCTATAAAATCAAGAAAGCCAGAGTCTGCTTTTCATGGGGTTTGAAATGCACGGGATCTAAGGGTGCCTAGGTCTGTCCTAGATCTTCTTTACAACAACAAAAAACTGCTTTGAATGGATCCTTAATTAGCCAAGGTGACCACCTGGGACTCACATAATCAAAAACACTCGCTCCCAAATCATACTCCCCCAAATATTTAATCCAAATTGGAAAACTAAAACCAACATGAAAAGGAGTACTTGTGGCACCTTAGAGACTAACAAATTTATTTGAGCATAAGCTTTCGTGAGCTACAGCTCACTTCATCGGATGCATTCAGTGGAAAAACGTGACCTATTACAGTTTGATTTTCCCAGTTGGGATTAAATTTTTGGAAGGATGATCTTGATCCATAAGTGTCAGCTACAATGTACTACATTATGGTTACATTATTGTTTTATCATGTTAAATAATTCCAAGCATCCAAAACAGAAGTGTACTAAGACAGCAGTTAAAGCCTCAGTCATTCCAATAACAGTGAAGTCTCTCTATTTAAGTATTTATAATGTGCATAATACATCAGTATCTTGGGGTAGTGCGCAGTTAATATTTTGGAACCAGAGTGGCCAAACTCATTAGGAATGACTATAAGCACGAAAGGACAGAATGACTATTTGTCAGTGCATCACGGAGAGGAGAACAATGGGAAAAATATCCATCTCAGTATCATCCACATTAGATGTGTCAGAGGGCCAATGTTAATAGACATGGTAAAACTCAAAGGCAATGACAAACATTTCAATGAGGGTCTTTCGAAAAGTTACCCCTCTTTGTCTTGCACATTGGATCACCAAAATATTTCAGAAAGACTGGCACACTCAACACCACAACTGCATTTCCATCCAATCAGATATTAAGGACACATGCCAAATCAATGTTTACATTCCAGATCAAATCATACATCACATAGATCTTATTAACTTAAAGATGTGGAATTAAACCATAGCACCTGGAAGGGAAGCTCTTTCATTCACTATAAACCAAAAGGCACATGCACGCCATGTCATGCCAAGCCCTGAATATGTTTTGCCTTATGTAGGCCTAAGGATCTTGATTCTCTGGAATATCTCCCAGTCCACAGAACTTCAATGCGTGCTTTCAAAATGGATACAACCCCTAAGAAGATACAACTGTCTCCATACATATAAATAGTAGGGCTTTATAACTGGAGAGAGAATACCCAGAAAGAATGAGGTAATATGGGTGGGTGGAGGGAAACACTAGTAGTATCAGCCCACTTGATTGGGGGAAGCGCCTCTGCCGTTAGTTCTGAGGGTTTGCAATGCTGGGGTGATTTGAGACCCCCAGCTGCTGAACATATTACAGTAGTAGCCCAGTCAGCTTTTAACCATCTATCTGCGAGTGGGAGGTTTTGCCCTTCCCTTTGGATGCAGACATTGCCGCTGTTGTCCACGTTTGTTACCTCAAGATCAGCCTACTGCAATGTCTGCATGGGGCTGCACCTTAAACCTGTTCTGAGACCGAAGCCAGTGCAGAACCACCAGCTCGCTTACTGAGTGGGCCATCTCTCTGGGAGCATGGGACACCACTGCTCCAGATCTGCACTGACTGCCCACTGGTGTCTGGGTGGCGTTTAAGGTGTTGATCATGACATACTAAGTCCTAAATGGCCTGGGATCAGCCCACCTTAGGGATTGCCTCTCCCCACGGGCCATACTGCCACAGCTGCAGTCAGCAGGGGTGCCTGAGCTGGATCCCCCTCATTATAGAAGAGTAGGGCGGCCGGCAGGGCATGCTCCGTGGGGGCTCAGAGTCTCTGGAACTTGGTCCTCACACCCTGGTCCAAAATAGCCCAAATGTGGTGATGTTCTGAGCAGGCTGCAAGAGATACCACCTGTTTGACAGGTCTTTTGTAGCGGGCTGAGGGCGACCTCCCCATAACAATGAGGCGCTGGGAAGGAACTTCTGTGGGCTTCTGTCTGGCTGAGGTCTTGTGAAATTATTACTGTAACGCTGCTGGGATGTAATTGCATTAATGATGTGCTAGGGCACTCAGGGCCTTGGACAGGCACCTTTTCATTATTTAAAATCTAAACAAATCAAATCAGATACATGCCCCCAATTTAAGCAAATAATAACAAAACAAGTACACTCCCCATAATGCCAAGCACTGTAAGCCACGGTACACTTGGCCTGCTGTCTCACCCACGCCCTCTCTTTCTAGCCTGATTGACAGGAGCAGCTCGTGCTTGGGTAATCCACAGACAGCCCTGGCCGTTGACACTTTCTACATCTCTTCCCTTTGATCTCTGTATTTGTACCCTGAATGTGATCAGGATGTCTGTGCCCTCCCACGGCCGCCCTCTGCCTGGATGAAGAAAATGGGGATTCTGGGAACTTGAGAAACTTCTTGACTTTCTTAGTAAATTCAGTTAAAGGGGATTCTCACGTACAGCTGTGGGTTCTCTCGCTCTTCTAGAACAGTCTCAACACCCTAAGCACCCTAAAGGTCCACTCCTGGGAATTGCTCAGCGCCCTCAACTGCCATCATCAGCGCTGCCACCGTTAGCGGAAGGCGCTCAGTACTGCCCAGGAAAAACTCAGCACCTCACTGAATGCAACCCTCTGATGAAAACTTAATCCCAATAAAAGAAGGGAGGAATAATTCCAAGAGCCAGCATGTTGGCCATATAACTTTGCTCCAGGCTTTAAACCCTCTCTGCTAAGATGTCAGCCCTCCAGTTAGGCCAATTCTCACATGGACTGAGCTTCCAGGTGAGCAGCTTCCATGACAGTGTTTATGGAACATCTTAATGTAGTCAAAACAGCAAGGCAGTCCCTTCTGTGATACTGGCAAATATCCCACAATAAACACTTCATTAACATGCCACAACAGCAATAAACCACCCACCACAGGGCCAGGTTTCACAACTCCATTGTGCCAAGCCTCAAGTTCTCTTCTTCTATGGCCTGCAGCTCAACAAGCCAACTGCTTGCAAAGAGCGGAGCAGCAGGCGTGAGTTCTTCCAGAAAGCAGACAGCCCCTCCTCAAACCAAGACTTGAACATGACAGACGGGAGGAGAGGAGGAAAAGAAAATCTACTAAACAAATCTCAAACCAATCTCTATTTCAGATATCACAGCAACAGATGGATAGTTACATTGCAACTAGAGCTGCTCACAATTTTTAATTCCATTATTTTTAAAATTACTGTATTATTAAAATGACTTTTTTGTCTGTTTTCAACTACGTTTCAGGTTTTCTTAAAAAAAAAACCAACCAAAAAAACCAATAAGAGAATTATGTTTCAGTTTTCAGCACCAAAGAATTGAACAATTTTGGCAGAAAAAGATTGGTTTTGGTTTTTTGACAACTGAAATTTTTCGCAGGATAATAAAATATTTCTCAACCAGCAATAATTGTACCAAAGAAGCAGTGTATATAACGTGGGCCTGGGAATGGATAAAGCAGGGCTTCTGGTATCTATTTACATCTCTCCTACTGACTGGCGGTAAAACCTTAGGCAAGCGACTTAATCTCAAACTGTGACTCAGTTCCCCCAAATTGTAAAAAGAAATAATTATGCTTACTCCTCTTCTTTGAAATGGTTGGAGGAGAAGCACTGTATAAGTGCTGGTTATCATTATTGTAAAAGACCTGCAATTACTGCAGCCATTCTGCAGCTGGAACTTGTTGAATTTGAGAAGCAGACTGTCCAAAATTATGAGAAAATTAAAGGAGAGAAAAATATTACCTGGGAGAAATGGGTTACTTTTCAGTCAAAAATTAATGCACTGCATTCCAAATTAACATGTGGGATAATTAAAACCATCTTTCCAATGAATTTATTATAGGATATACAAAGCTAATTATAAATTCTCTGTTGCTAATCCCTTGCAGTTTGCTAATGCAGCGTTGAAATCTCTTTGGCCACACTTGTTTAAATTATTCATTAGACACAGCAACAGTTGTGAACTGTAATTTAAATTGGCATCTCATGAATATTCAATTAGAACAATAAATATTGGAATGTTTTACTGCACACTGCTCAATATTTTGTGCTCTATCCTATGTTTACACATTTTTATTAACTCTTTATAAAGGTGTTACCTATTTATGTCACTGATTACAATAAGAATAAAAAGCCCTACTCATAAATATTTGTGTCGTTGCCTTAAGAGAGGCAAGGTAATTAGGCAATGCTTCAAAAGTCATAATTAACATTGTGCAGATATTATTCTCCTACTGTTTTGCTTTGAACATGTGGACTGGCACCATTTCAAACACTGTCACATTTACATACAATGCAGCTCCAGCACTACAGCTTTCCCAAGCAGCCAGGGCCATATCTACTAATTCCCATACCCTCACTGCAGAAGGTCCTCAGTGGAGCACAGCTATACAGGGAGGTCACTATCAGGCGCTCCATACCCCCTCCATGCTGCGGAGGATGCTCTGTGCCAGCTCCCTCGGTGACTGTGCAGAGAAGACCTAGGACGTGCATGCATGGGTGGCAGGCAAGCCCTGTGGGTCCACAGCCCCAGATCCAACACAGTAGTTGTGGGCAGTAATAATGGCTGCAGAGCATCTGAGCTGGAGCTCTGCTCCTTGGGCAAAGGTTCTATCTATCACCACATGCCCAGTAGAGATCCCCACACAAGGCACCTTTACTTGGGCTTTGTGCCTGTGCCTGGCATTTGGCTCTGAATGGACCCAGAAGCCAGAAATCTAGTGCACTGGTTTAGGATTCGATCCTGCACGGTACAGAGCATTGCAGCCCCGAGCCAACAAAGCACGTAAGCACATAAATAGGCCCACTGACTTCACTCGAACTTGTTACGTGCTTAGCGAGTAAGCACATGCTGAAGTGCTTTGCAAGATCACGGCCTTAGTGCTCAGAGTCTTCAAGGATCCAGTGCACAATGATCGGGACCATGAGAATTGATGTGAGCTGCAACAGGACTTGCTGATTGGGCAGCCTGCATCTGTGTACAGACACGAATGGTGCATTTCTGGGACCTGACTTTCTGAAGCACTGAGCACTTGCAGCTCCCTCTGAATTTGACTGAAGCTGTGGGTGCTCAGCACTTCTGAACAGACTCTTGCCAGGAACTGATTTTCCTGGTAGGAAGGAGTCATTTGTTTTGGTAGGCAGCATACAAGGGCAACAGGTGTTGTTTGCCTTTCACCGCAGAGTGCCAGCCACAATGAAGATAACGAGGAAGATCTTGCCTTCAGTTGAGAAGAATCCAAAAGATCCTGGCAAACTGACTGGCAAGGCATTAGCATACACAGGAACCTGCAGTTCCTAGTCACGTGCTTTGGTGGTGGGTGAGATTGCAAGTGACTAGCTCAGACATCAGCAGTAGCTATTTCACTGTACATATTTACTCTCTACTCTGTAGACTTGGACCAGCCAAAATAAGTAAATAAAATCAGCTGGAAATAAAATCCTCTTGTGTGGGAGCGCAGCAGCATTCTGCAGTGAGACACTGCCTTTTCAGGGGGCATTTTTAGCAGCAGCACTAAAAAATAATTATCGAGTACCGTATAATTCTGTGTGCTTTTATTTTTTTAATCAGACAATTTTTATTTAACGTTTGGTTCTACTGTGAAAAGTGACTATAAAAATGACATCGTGGAGCTCCATGTTTATTGCTTCTCAGTGGCACCATATAACAGTTGTTCAATTTATAAATTAAATGATGGTTTCCCCCTAACTGCAACCCCTGTAAACTCAGCATGGGAACTGAGAATCAAACAGTGTTCTTTCAGACCCAGTTATCCCCACTGGTGGAATAGGCTCTGCAATCAGTACTAAGGACATGATTCAGCAAAGCAATTCAGCACACGATTAAGATCCACCCCTGTTCAGCAAAGCAATAAGACGTAAGCATGTACTTAGCATTTGGCTGAATCAGGGCCTTAGTTAACAATTCTGTTGATACTGCACAGCACATCCCAATTCACTCTCCTTTAGGTCTATGGCCTCTGAAGGGCAAATGGGGAGAAAAAAAGTCAGTGAAAGTTCCTTTGGCAATAAAGAAGGCAGCTGAATATACACAGGATGAAACTTAGCTCTCTGCAAAGGGCCAGCACGAAGCCTGCATACCACTGAGATCTCACTCAAGCTGTCCAGTGCTGGTCACCTAGGTCCCGCCTTAGGCCTGCCTTAGGCTTTGTACTGTTCTTTGTAGAGAGATGAATGATTCTCAGTGGCGGCAGAACTGCTGAGTAAGAAAATGCTGTTTTTACATAGTCATTTTCAGACCATAGTTTCACTTCAAATGGTTCATTCCCACAGAAATAAGGAGATTTTACAGCAAACTCTCCATCTGTGCATTCCTATGTATATTAGACAACTGATTGGTTTGTTTAAGTGATCATATTGTTGACCCTCTGTTTTATGGAGTAATCTGATTAGCAAGTGGACAGATCAGGAGATCAAAGGCCAAGCAGTTTATCACGACAATGGAATCTGTTGATTGAGGAGGGATAAAGACAAGCGCTGATATCTTTGCTATTTAAGGTGAGTGTAAGAAACACAACAAAACAACTAGACTGGAGTCTAGTTTCCAGCTCTACCACCACTTGACCCTGGGCAAAAATCAGGTGCATATCTGCACCTCATTCCCCCATCTGTAAAGTAGCCATAATAATTACTTCCCTCTCTCACGGGGATTCTGTGCGGAAAAGCTACTGAATATTTGTGAGGCACCCAGATATTATGGTGATGGGCCATATACTTAGACAGTTACCATACCTTCCCTTTTTAAAGAGGTTTGCCAAATTCCCTGAGTCAACAAAATAAAATACAGAGATTAAACAAAAGAATATTATTAATGTTATTACTTTATCAACAGGTTTCAATTAATCTTTTTGGCTACTTTAACAGTTTTCTGGAACTACTGTAAAGCAAAGCAACTTTTAGGCATTTCCGTGCCTTTAACAGTCTAGTCAGTCTCTTTCACATAGTCCTGAATAGTGTTCCCAAGTACCATTAGCATACGTTTACAATTCCTTTGTAAAATGTTTCCATGTTTGGTTATTAATAAATATGAGGTACTATTTCTTTACTCTCCATAAATTGGTCTGGCCAGCAATCATCTTGCCAAAATCTAACAGAATCTTTGTTTTTTAACTGTGGTAAAAGTCTCTGTGTTATATTTTTGTGTCTATCTCAGTTGTCTAATCTCTTTGCCGAGACCACATTTGTCTTCTCTGTTTTATCTTGTAATCAAGCAAATATACGGCTGTTACACTGAAGATGTGATGATGATTTTTCATACTGAAGCAATGTTGCTTTGTAGTTGAGTGTTGCTAAATGTACATTTTTTTCCCCACCATCACTTGTTTTTCTGAGCAAGTTCTTCACCATAGGACTCCACATTCTTCTGTGCTGTTTACTTGTGGGTATCTAGGACTAGATTTCTCATGATGAAGTTCTTAAGTTTTAGTAATGCCCAGGAATTATCTGATTTCAAACTACGATCCATTATCTGTAATTACAGTCCTTGGAATTCTACGACATATAAAAATGGAATTAACAAATCGGATTATAAATGGACCTTTGTGATGAGATGGTCCAGTAGTGAACAAATCAATTCCCACTCTGTCTCATTGGACTGAAGGCTTTTCAAACTGTATCATAGGTTCTTACTGCCCTCAGTCTTTGTATCGCAGGCAGGTTCTAAACTTCCTCACCATTTCCTCAATATCACTGTTCATTTCTGACCAGAATACAGCATCTACAGCTCTTCTGTTTGACTGAGTCATTCCTATGTGTCTTCCATTTACTCTTTTCAATATTTTCTTTCCGGCCACTGTGGGAATTACTGTATCTTCCATGAGTACTTCTGAAATCAATAAAGATTCATTTTATATTGGGAATAAGTCGGTGGGAAACCCTGATGCTTCTATCTATTAATTACTGCGTTTAATCTCTGGCTCTCTGCAGTTCAATCTTTATTTCTAGTGATACAGCACATGATGATTTTATCATGCTTTTATGTACTGATACTACTTGTTCCAGATCATCTGGTTGTGGGTCAGCAGTGGAACATATACTCTTCATAGCACTGCTGCAATTATGGGGTGATGTCCTGGCTTGAACTGTAGTGATCTTCCAAAAATAATCACTGTATCCTTGCTAGTGCTTCTTCAAGCCCTTTCTTATGCACTGCAATCAGTGACTTATGGCCAGTTTCAGTTTTGCAGCTTCAACCATAGAGAAAATTACAGAATTTTGTATTGACATGTGCAGCTCATTTTTGATCTGTGCATAATTTTGTCTACCATTGTCGCAGTTCTCCTAACTTATAGCCATCTGGTCCCATATCTCCGTACTAATACAGGTCTAACAATGAGTCAAAGAACTGAAGCACTGGTGGTGGTGTCAGTACATGCTTCAAATACTTTAACTCTTTTTTATGCTCTGGCATCCAGGCCCATTCTGTGTCTCAGAGAGACCTGCATAGCTGGGTATGAACTTATTGTATGATTCAGCATGGCCTGTGGTCTTTGAATTCCCGTTTTATCTTTCGATCGCTATGTGCTCAGTATAACTCACACCTTAGACTGGAGTCTTCAGGCATTATTCCCTTTGTGGTCACTTTCTCTGCTAAGCAGGTGATTTCAGTCATTTGAAATTGACAAAATGGCCTTGTTCAACTTAAGATTTCCTCTTCCTGCATTTTCAAGTACTCTCTTTGGTTGTGGCTGGAGTCTAACAGCTGTGCAGCCCCAGACTATTGTCAGCAGTGTACCCTTTTTCTCCTGCAAGACCTTCTAGCACCTGCGATATTATGCGACAAAACACTTCCAATGCCTACCATATTCCAAAAGGCAATCTGCAGAAGCAGTGTCTGACACATTACACATTGAAAGTAATATTGACAGATGTTGATGCTGCCCAAACCTTGCCAATGTATTTTAATTTACAAAAGAATTTGGCTTCTGCCATCACAGCAAAAGTTTTGTTCCTAGTGGCATGTACAAATGTTCCTTTTCAAAGTTCTTGTTTAGCTTCTTGGGGTCCATAAAAAGCATTAGTCTCCCCCTTATTTCCTCCACACTTACTCAGGCCATGTCTACACTTACCGGTAGATCAGCACTGCTGCAATCAATGCAGCAGTGTCCATTTAGTGGGTCTAGCGAAGACTCACTAAATCAATCTCGGCGTGCTCTCCGTTCGACTCTGGTACTCCAGCTCCCCGAGAAGAGTAAGGGAAGTCAGCGTGAGTGTATCTCCCATCGACACAGCACAGTGTAGATCCCGTGGTAAGTCAACCTAAGCTACATCAACTTCAGTTACATTATTCACATGACTGGAGTAGCGTTATGTAGGTCGACTTACCGCGGTAGTATAGACAAGGCCGAAGGAGCGAACCCAAGTCTACTAAGGAGTGGCTCTTATACCACTGATGACATCTGCTGCGATGTTTTGCAGCTCCTCCTCAAGGTTCTTTTACAAAGCTTGTGGGACCTGATAGCGGCTGTGTATAATGGGTTCTGCATTCTCCCATAACCAGATCTCGCATGTCACCTGAAGACAGCCTTTTCCTTTGAACATATCTTCCTACCACATGATTAGCTGATTCATGCCTGAGTTGCATTTCTTACTAGAGTTACAGCATACACCCTGCTGCTAGACCAAGCACTTCACACATGTATAAGCCCAAGAGTGGTCACTTTCCTTGATGTACAACCACAAGCTCTTGTTCTAAGACTTTGCCTTTACACTACAGCAACAGTTCACACACATCCAGGTCTAGAATTTGTTGCTCGCTATAGGCGCTCACCTTTGACTTTTCCAACTTTATTCTCTCTTTGAGCCACTCTAGGTCAGTTTGTTACATTCACGTGGACTCTAGCGTTTATTTTGTATGTCACATATGGAGCAGTTGTGCACCATTTTATTGACCATTTTTAAAAAAACAGGCAGCTTCTTTGTCCACTGTGTTTATGAAGGAGTTCGTCCCATTCCACAGAGGAACCCTCTCAAAACTGACCCGGGCACTCCCCTGCGACAGCACATTTTTAAAAAGTGGTTGAGCTTGGTGGGACATCTCTCTACTCATGCCTGACATTTCCCTTTCCCTGGCCATTTTATTCCTGGTCTTATCTGGGAAATCTGTCCTCCATAAATAAAATGTCATCCTAGGGACTCAGCGATCCTCACACCGTTTCTTTACTTCTTCATAGCTTTTTCCCTTCCTCCTCGGACAATGCCAGTATGGAAGGCATTGTATATATTCAGCACTCCTGTAATAGCTACAGAACTAGTGATAGACACGTGCGTGTGTGCATATATTTTTTTGCTAACTGTCCATTTTTCTAGTCACTGTGGCCTTCATATACTGTTCAAATTGCTGTCTGTATCTCTACCAGGTCTCCGCAGCATTCCCTATGGCGTGGGAGGGGGAGGGGAGGGGAGGGGGGAGAGATTTACATGTTGCAGTAGCACATGCTTGGCCATAATCATATTTAGTTTACTGTTATCCTTGCAGAAATTGGAATTGCTGTCCACAGACATGAGAAATGTAGTTGATCTTTTCCTAGATTCACCAGCATTTTGGGCCTTAGGCTCCTGGTGCCATGTGGTATATCTTTAGAGGCTGAGGCAGTGATTTGGGTAATTCATTTACTTAGCTAACAACGAGGAATAATTTGTATACTAAACAGTACTGATGCCGCTGTAATCTAGCCTGGCTGTATTCTCTGTCTCCAGCTGCAACTGGTTCTCTATGTGAGTGAGTCCATGAGACTGGAGGAATCCTGGCATTGAACAGGGTCCTGCAGGATCAATTTTACGCTTCCTGCTGAAACACAGTCCTGTAAAAGCACACTCACTCAGAGCTCCCCATGCATATGAAGAGCTTGGGTAGATCAGGTTTGCTATGGGTATTTGGACAGAGAGTTCTAAGAGCGGAAGACACTCACAGCACATGGCTGTACAGATCACAACACAAAGGTGAGAGGCCAGAAAGCACATCTCATCTTAACACCAACTTGGGAGTGCTTCCTGTAAATATGGTAACACAGTATGCTTGGTTAGTGATCTCTGAGTCCAAAAGCCTTAGTTTACTAACAGATTGCAGTTGAAACCTCATAAACAGGAAACACACGAGTTACCATCTAAGTAATTTCATCACTGACCATAATTATTTTTACCTTGAATTGTGACTGGTTGAGCAGCCTACTATACCTGTGATATATAATTAAATACACAACAATTGATAAATATAGGGAATAAATGTGGTAGGCAAGTGCTTTTAAGTTAAACAGCAGACCTGATTCTCATTTACATAATGCCACTTTCCATCACTCTAGGTGTGTAAAGAGGCCTTAAAATGAGATTAAATGATATTTATACTCATACTACCCTTTAGATTGCCAGAGCAGCGTAAAGCAGCCTGAGCATAAAGAAGAATCAGGCCCATAAAATCTAATAGATACATACTTATTTTAATGATCCACTATTTATAAATTACAGTAGGTTATATATTACAAAGGAACCTGCTTGCTCTGACATAACTGTACTCACCTAATTTTTCCCTGATGATCCATAGTATCTAAGTATAGTCAAAATTCAGTTACTAATATTATTTATTATTTGCATAGTCCTAAAGCGTGCCAGGTAAATGAGTGTAATGTCGTGACTGCATGGACACCTTTCCTACAACAGATCAAACCCTCTATTTCTTCTAACCATACTGCAACATCCCCATGCAATATGATCCATTAGAAAAGGTAAAGATGCCATGAAATTATTAAAAATGTAGTGCAAATATTCTGCTCTTGGATTTGCTCAATGGATCTCAGGCTCCAAAGCCAGTTTTCAGCCCAGGGGGAGGATTCTCTGTGCTATCTGCTCAGCGTTATGCAGAGCTGCTCAGAAACAGCCCATTGCTGAAGCTTTGGCCCATAATGTTCTGAACTGCTGGGTTCCTTGGCAAGATCAGTTACTACTCTCAGTTTTTGTTGTTCTAAAAATAAATGCAAACGTTATGATAATGATACAGAGGTAGCCATGCTAGGCAAAGGGAGAGCTTCAAACAGACTTGTATGCCACGGTCAGGGCAATCAGGAGTCACAAGGGATTTCGTTACTGCAAGTCCAGTGAAAGCAGGAAAACTTGAAAAGTAACAGAGTTCCCAAAAGTGAAGGCTCAGCATTTGCGTGAAGTAGATAGTGCCGGCCACACCTTAGAGACCAAGCTGTGACCCTTCCCAGCTATGCTCGCTATGGGAAGTCCCAAGCTTTTTCCTTCTCAGGCGTTTGCTCAAGGAGCAGAATCACAGAAATTGGGTAGGGCTCACACCTGATTCTCAGCTACCTTGTAACACCCCCTGAATTGTGCTGGATTGCGCTGATTACATAGGGGCAGAGTTCGTCCTGGTAGGTCACCTTTCACCCATTCCCCTTCCATCCAGTACTGTTCTCTAGCCCTTTGCTCAACCTAACCTGTAGTCAACTCAATTCAACATTACTGCAAACACAAACAAGACTCTTTTTGAAGAAGAAAGCTGGTTTACGATAGGCAGGTCATCAGCAGCCTACCCTAAATTAATGCTCACTGGATGGCCAAGGGTTTGTAGACTGTAGTGACTGACCACTAAGTAAGCCCTGCAAATCTGCAGATGTCCATTTTATATCTGCAGATATCTGCATCCGTAAATGCAGTTGTATTGTTTATCATCATTGTGGATTGGACAGTGATCCAAATATTTGTACCTGCGCAGGGCTCTAACAGTGAGACGGTGCTGGTGCAGGTGCAGATACATATAAAAGGTCAAGTATGAATCCAATACAAGTTAATTATCGTGGATGCGCATCAGATGTGGAGCCAAATTTTTGTATCCACACAGGGCCCTACAACTAAAACATACACTGCTAAAGTGATCAGAGACAGAATCAAGGACAACCACAGAAAACCAAGACAGGGCTGGAGAAATGCCATGGAAGCTCAAATAGATAAGATCGAAGAGCTGCAAACAGGACAGTTTCCAACTCTGAGCAGAAGCATTCTGCAATTAAGCAGGTGGGCTGGCAAAGGTAAAGGTGGTTGCTCTCCACTAACAGAAAATGAAACCTGCATCGTATTAGCAATACCAGCTCAGCTCTTCAGCAGACCAGCTTTGTGCATGAAAGCCAGATGCACTGATGTGATCAACCTCTTTGCATTAGATAAAACAACATTGATAAGACAAACAGAACATTTGCATAGAAAGCTACAAGGTTTAATCTGGAAATGCGCCCACATTTCTCCCTTCCTCTCTTCCCTCAACAGAAAAGAAGAATCAAAGGAGCTAGGACTTGGATGGAAGGGAAAAATTACACAGACAACTTTGATTAGTGTAACTATGTAGAAAATTACAATCATAGTCAGTACTGACTCAGTCACCTTGCCTATCAAGGATCTAAGGCAAATTAATAAGATCAAACCATTATCTAATGACCTAAATGAGATATGGATTGATATAGACCATGTAGAGTGGCTTTATCTACACTATACTTTGTTTTGCTAAAAGTCATTATTAAGTACAAACATGGCAATTGTCAGATTGAATCAGTCTTGCACACTAGTTCAGCACACTGTGTACCACAGATTTATAATATCAAATATACTATAACATCTCTGTATTATTCATCGTCCTATTCCTTATGTATCCTAACATCTTGTTTGCTTTGTTGATGGCTGCTGCACACTGAGCAGAGGTCTTCGTTGAGCTGGCCACAGTTATGTCATGGTCTCATTCTAGAGCTGCTACAATTAATTTAGAACCGTGTAAGGTGTATGCGTAGGTTACAATTTTCCATCTAATGTGCACTGCTATGTATTTATCAGCACAGAACACTATCTGCCATTGTGTTGCCCATTCACCTAACTTTGTTTGGTCTCTCTGAGGTTCTTCACAGTCCTCTCTGGTCCTGAGTAATTTAAGTAACTTTGCGTCACTTGCAGATTTTACCACCTCACTACTCCCTGAAATTCACAGGACCTAGTACAGACCTTGAGGCACCTGCTGTTAACCTGCTGGCATGATGAAAACTGACCACTTAATTCTACTCTTCGTTTTCTGTGTCCTGACCTTTTTTTTGATTCAAGACGATACTTTGCCTCTCATCCCATGATTACTTCATTTCTTTAGTGACTTCTTGAGTGTGACTTTGTTGAAGCCTTTTGGATGTCTAAATAAATCATGCCAACCTCTTCTCCTTTAACTCACTATTTTATCGACAAATTAGAAGAATTCTAAGAGATCAGTGAGATACGATTTCCCTTTGCTCCCTTCCATGCTGGGCTTGGTGGTCCTCTCAGTCTCTGAATTTCAATGGGGAGGGGCAGCTAGCTCTTGTCACTTCCCCAGAATCCTGGGGGCAGGAGAGCGACCAAGCAAGGGTTGCTGCCTCTCCTGAATATGAGGGGAACATGAAGTGCTCACGCACACAGGAGAGCAGGAGCCAGGAAACAAGAGGGCCCAGGTCCTTCTGCCAGTGGAAGGCAGACCTCACCTGCAGAGCCAGTTAGCCAGGACACCTCCTGAGGTTGCAAAGCAGCTGCACACCATGAGAGTCTCCACAGCGTTGAGAGCACATTCAGGATTATGCTAGGTGGGAGTTGGGAGGCTCATGTTCTGCAGAACCCAAGACTCCTTGACAACCACCAGAGGGTGACCTAATGTCCAATCCCTGTGAAAGAAACTTGGTTTGTGGAGCCTTGCAGGATTCACACAAGCAGAGGTGAGGCTCACAAGGAGGGTGGGGAGGGGAGATCTGGTCCATACTGCGCCTGCTCTAAGAGAAGACTTCACTTGCCAGAGCTTTCAATAAAAATAAAGCTTTTATTAGTATTCATATTCTATAGTGACTATTGCATTTCAGTTTGTGTTGGGGTGTCAACGTGTGTGTTTTTGAGTTGGAAAGAGAAGACAAATTGCCAGGAATCCAAAGATGCATCCCACCTGACCATGCCTTGCCGCTACAGAAAGCCATTCTAATTTGAGTCTTTGAGTCTCCAAATCTCTTGCTTATGGGTATGGCTGCAACATACTTCTTGAAGGCAAGTGCTTTCCTTTACGGCCCCATCAGCTATGCCACTGCATGGGTTGGCTGTCAGATGCTGTGAAGGGCAGCCCTCCTGCCCTCTAAACCCCAACCAAGCAGCATCTACAATTGGCTTCAGCAACACCTGAAGGCTGAGGGACAGGGATTCAAGAATACTACTTCCTCTTTGTCCCCATCCAGTGTTTGGGGGTTGCATCACTGGCTGCAATGGAGGACCGTAAGTGAAGATTGTTACTCTCCTGCAAAGGAGTTTAACAGCTGACTAGTGCAGCTCACTTTATAGTGAGAAATGCCCACTGCAGCGAGAGATCAGTGAGAAGTACAACACTGACAATTTTTATGGATGTTGAAGAACTGCAGCAATACAATCCCACGTTCTCCAAAAGCCAGTTCTGAGAAACCAAACAATTTCCATGGTATAAATGGAAGGATAGTAATGGGATTCTGTAGAGCTGAGAGACAAATATAACAGCCAGATACAGCATTATGGGACGCTTTATAACCAACAGAGTCAAAGTGAAACATTCGGATTCGTAACATTACCAGCTGGCTTCCTGCCATGCATCAGATGGTATGGAAACATATCTCTCTCTGGATGATGAGCCGTTATCTGTAGCAATCATCGTAATTTCTCTTGACATTGCATGCCACATTTTTTTTTTTTTTTTTTTTTTTTTTACAGTCGCAGGACTCAAACAGGATTCCTTATTTAAAAGGTTGCTTTGATTTTTCTGATCCACATAGATTTAAACCATTTCAATCTGTGCCACTGATGCACAAAGTAGGATATTCAGGAACTGCATCCTCTGGGAAGGTTGAGTCCTGGCCTCCCATTGGGGGCCTGAACATTTTCCATCTGCAGTCAGATAGTTGGCTACAGCTGAAAATATTCAGATTTGCCCCCCACAATTTAATTGTAGATGCAAAATGCAGGCACAGATTTGAGGGACTCATACTACACCCACAAAGGGAAAAATCTGACTTTAGATTAATATTTTCCAAGGGCCAAACCCTGAAGTTCTTATTTGCTTTTTACTCTTTTCCCCACAGTGAGAATAAGACCCCACTGAGGCCATGGACAGGGTAAAAATGGAGTAAGGAGGTTAGGATGTAGCCCTTTATGTTTACCAGCTAAGAAAAGTCTTACCTACCAATTAGAACCTATTTCTCAGCTCACCAAGAGCACTTGCAGAATGGCTGATGTAGCTCTCTGATCTACTCACTGCATAACAAAGCATTTTACAGGCTATTATTTTTATTGTAAGCACTTTCTGTTATTTGCCTCTAAAAATGGTTCACATTTAAATAAAAAAAGACGTATTCACTGTGCATACACCTACACCACTGCACAGTCATCCCAACCCCTAAGTCTGAAACAAAAGCCATGGAATTTTCCATTCCTTTGTGCTCTGTAGCCTAGAGTATATCGTAGCAGCAATTCAACTGTAGGGATGGCATGCAGGCTGCAATTCCGTATTCTGTATAAACAAACTACTGCAAGAACATTTGTTCATTGCCAATGAAACCTGCACAAAGAAGGCTGGAAGAAAGCAATTTAACACAACGTATATTTTGATTGGAAACAAGTCTAAAAGTAGTTTTTACCCTGCTTTTTGGCATGTAAACTCAGATCATCTTCAGGAATGATGAGTAAATATTGTGAACAGTCCAACTTGATAAGATGCTAAGAGGCGGCAATTGTGAGCAAAGAGATAAATAATGTTCAGATGAAATAATTAAAGATCAACTGTAACATATTTGCAGAGCAGATTTTCAAGAGTGTTACGGGTGTCATCAAAGACTACCCCACTGTGGGATTATCTGCAAAAGCACAGCTCTTTCTGAGTGTCTGAGATCATGCTGTTTGAAGTTAAAAATTATCCTACTCCGACTGCCCATTGCAATTAAAATAGATTTTATGTTGAGTTACAATAGTGTGCACAAATACATACAGGGATATAAAGAACTATCTTTATCCCATATATGAGGTCATGACACAAATTAAAACCATTACTTATATTGACTTTATATGACATTGGTGCATGCCACAGAGCTCCCCCCATAAAATAACATCATTTCCATGGTATCTAATGTACATCAAAACAGAGAGAGTGGCATAAAAGTGAAAGGACAACAAACAAACAAAATATGTGGCACAGACTGTGGGATGGCATGGGAGCGCCATGCATTCGGGAAAGCCAGCTGCACCAGACAAGTGGCAATAGGAACTTTATTCCACACTGCACAAATGTAGCAATACCCTCCTCCTCTCTACACAAATGGCATATAGTCAGTGGAAGTAGGATACAGTATAATGCTCAGACTCACAGCTTTTGGGATTATTGTCATCTGGAAATTACTAGTGCGGCCAAAAGGATCCCCCATTACAGACAAACTAAATATTCCTGTCTATAGATATTAAACACTTTACAAACATCTTTTGGCCCCATATAGACTGCAGCTTGCAGTTAACTTCTGATGAGACTTCCCTTTTAGTCCCTGCCTTTGAAAAACTGCAAATTGCTGCCACCATTATTTATTGTTCCTAAAGAGGTTATAGTCCAAATATAGAGGATGCAAATTCCAGAACCTGAAAATCTTTAGCTAGACAGCAGTATGACTCTGTCATATTTGATGGAGGAAATTATGATACACACTTTAATTACAATGGTATGTGCTCATGTAACTAAAGACTGAATGCACTATGATGCATATGCACAAGGGGGCTGAATTAAGATTACATGGACAACCTTAAAAGTTGGTAATTTCTAACTTTTGAGTACTTAACTTTGCAATGTTAACATTCTTTAATGTAGGTTTTCTGGATGTAATTTCCTAGGTTTAAAAAAAGCAAAAAAAAAAAAAAAATAGAAATTCCATGTGGAACTGTATTTGACTTCCATATAGTTCATCAACAGGGTTAGGACACTTAGATCCACAGCACACACCTCTGTTACTTGTGTTACCTGAGTAACTGGTGGCAGTAGTAGGTTCTCATCCTACATGTGGGCCAGCCATTAGAGGGAACAGAGCCACAGATTTTGCCAGCGGGTCTCACACGGTATTTGCTGATGGCAGAGGAATGATAGACTCAGGGATCCTTGGTTCTACTCCAGGTTCTGAAGGGAGTGTACTTAGTGGTTAAATAGTCCCCCCACCACGTCCAGTACCTTCTGCCTTTGGCCCCTCCAATCTGTCCTCCTGCCAGTCTCAGTTCCCTAACTCCACTCAGCCCCTTGTCCTAGCCCACCCTCACTATTTTACAGCTCTTTGTCCCAGTCATACCTCTCGCCACCCGAGCTCTTCACCCCTCAGTACTCAAGTCAGACTGATTCCTCCTTCTCCTCTTTGCTGCCTACGTGCCAGCAGGGGGGCACTGAGAGCACAGGTGAGACAATCTCCCTGCTTTCAGCTCCAGTGCCTGGTACCTCCACAACCTTTGGCAGCTGAGTGGAACAACTGCAGGAAAAGTCCTGCTCAGCCTATGCAGCTCCTGCTGGATGGAGTATGCTCAGTTGGTGTGTGGCGATGGCATGGTGCGTGTGCAGCCCAGTCGGAACACAGGAGCTGTGCGGGGATGAAGCACGCTTAGAACAAGCAGACTCTTCAGAGAATTTAACTGCCAAACTCCACAGATTCTCTTCTGAGCAGGTGTGAACTGAGATTTTCAGAGGCTCATAAATTGGCCAAATATGGGCAGTTTTTCACTGGGATGGCAAAAGGTCTGCCCCTGATCCCAGAGCAACTCCCCCACCCCCCTTCTAAATTTCAAGCCCCTGTTTCAAAGCATGGAGGCATTAAAGCTACTCAACGAAAAATAGAAAATTTCAGCCTGAAGTGTTTAAGTTTAGCAAAGTTATAAGCATTCATATAAGTATATGTATGTATATACATTCATACTCAGATATATCATTCACATGGATTTTAAATTCATTAGTGGACTAGAAATGGCACCCACACACCCTAAACATATTTACTGTGCCTATTTCCAGCCACTTTATATTGTTCCTGAAAATCTCCTTCCTGCTGTATTATCTTCTCTGCTACAGTAATTCATAGATTTTATTTTCCACAACATTTTTAATTTATATCATGTTTTATTTATGCTACCGCCTTTTGTGAAATCCCAAATTTCAAACCAGACACAAACAGCACACACATAAAGTAGACTTCTCATTATCAACCTGACATAGGAAACACAATTGACTGAAATAAATCTTGGGTTTTATGTCGGTGAGGCGTTTACAGAGTACGTGACATTTTGCAGCAATACAAATTGTACATTAAAAGATAATTTTCCAGACACGATACCAAATATGCACTTGGAGCGTTGCACCATTATGTAGAGTAATACTGAAACTGTGCTTTAACAAATGCTGTTGTTATTTTGGACTAGTTCAGCTTCAAGATTGCATCAGGCCTTGTGAGTAGGTTTAGGAGTGATTAAGTTTACTGTGCACAAAAGCCAGCTATTTGGCAAACTGTCAACACAGCGTAATTGATATTTTAATTACACTACTAATACATACATGCTGCTGCTCACAATGAGCCTCCTCATTGGTGTTAGACAAACAGCTTATTTACGGCTCTGATTATTGTTCCAAAGAAGTTTGCATTTAAATTGGTAATATTCTAAATTGCTATAAAAATGAACCAAATTGTTTTTTGCAAATTCCTAATGGCAGGAAATGGATAGAACAATGCAAACAGAAATGATCATCCCGCTTGGCATACGTTCTGTGGGATGAAATGGGGCACAGCCAATTTACAGCTGAATGTCCAGGAAAATCTCGTAAGGGTGACACCTACTATTAGGTGGTGGAATAGTCTCTCTCAAGTTGTAGAAGCTCATCCTTTGAGACATAATGGGTGGCAAAGAACTGCAGAATATATAAATACCTATATAACTGTGAACAAGAATTCATCATTGGCTAATGGAAGAAGTGTTAGAATTCAAAGACCTGAAAGGTCTTTTCTGCCTCTAGCCTCTATGATCCAGGGAAAACACGATGTGTTGCCCAGGTAACATGGACTGCTGGGCCTCCACTTACACATGCTTATTGAAAGGGAAATCAGAGCTGCCATCTATTGGCCAGACCCTGCAGCCTAGTACTTTGGAGGTTGTGGTTAAACCCCTTCTCCTAGATCTGAGCGGACAGGATGAGGCTGTATGAAGAGGGAGATTTTTAAAGGCACTAATAGGAGCCATGTCTCCAAAGGCAATTGTGCACCTAGTTGACCTCTGTGCTTTTGAAAATCTCCCAGGCAGTGTGTTTAAAATTGCTATGGGCATTTGGGACCTCCTCTCCTCTAACATCTCCCCTCCCCTCTCTCACGTGCCAGCCACACCAGGCTTGACATCCCATTTAGATCCTACTTCCACTTCTCTCTCCTTGCTATTTCCTTTATTTTCCCCAAGGCATGGAATGACCTCCCAGTCCCAGCGCTCCAGGCCCCTTGCCTCTCATCATTCCAATCCCTCCTCAAAACCCTCTTTTCTGTGAGGCCCGTAAGGAGTGAACTAATTACTGATTAGGGAAGGAGGTCAAGGAAAAACCTGAGTTGTTTCCCTCTCTGGGTCCCGCAGATAGAGATCTAGCTTTCAGATGATGAACACTACAGAGGAGTGGCTCTCTATTTCGATGTATTAACCGTACTGAGTGTATTGTTGGCACTGAACAATAAGGGTGGGATTTTCAAAGGGATTTTGAAAGATCAATAGGAGTTGTGCTCTTAACTCCCTCCCTCCAGCAAATATGAAAATCCCATCATGAATAATTATTCATCCATCCACATCCCGTGCTCTTCACTGGAGGATCTGAGGATCTGTAATAACAATAATGCCACAGCAGTGTCTCCTATGTAGCTGAGGAACAATATGATATAGATATCTGTACAAATAGGCTAGGGACAAGTAACCCAGCATGCAGATGCAATTGCTGAATTTCACATATTAGCATCTTGACTGTTTAATTAGCATGGTTGAAGTGGGAAGCCCTGGAAAGGTCCACACCTGGGGTTGATCTGTACTCATGTACATTCAAAGCTCCCATCAACACAGGGCCTGGTTCTGGGAACTGGTGAGCATCTGCAACTCCTAATTAAGTCAATGGACGTGGTGCTACTCCCACTAAAGCCACAAGGAGCCTTGCCACCGATTCTCGTAAGAGCCCAAAGGGAGTCGTCACCTCTCTGCATCTCCCAGAACCGGATGGAGAGGGCTGAAGCTTCAGAAGACAGCACATGCTCTCTGACTGTGCATGCAGGGGATTTTGAAATGAGGTGGCCATGCACTGATGGGTAGGGTCATGGCATGACCTGCGAATAGCCACACACAACCTCTTTCAGAGCTGCTCAAGGGCCACCCAGGGCAACGCAGCACAAGCAAATGAGGCACAATGCAGGCAAGTGCAAGCCAAGAAGCGCAGCAAAGTTAAGGGAAGCTGCAAATAAGACTCAGAAAGAGGATTTTAAGCAAATGAAAACAGCAGACCAATTTACTGCAAAGTAAAAGCTACGGCTCAGGCACCATTACTCCCCGGTGGGCCTGGCCTGTTGGCAACAGCAACTGCGGTGGGACCGGAGCATCTAGCACACAGACTCATAGACTTTAAGGCCAGAAGGGATGATCATGATCATCAAAAAGCTTATCTTGGATTGCATCTTCCCCCTGAAGCCACCAGGACAGTGAATTGCTCTGCAAGTCACTCCTCCAGCTCAGGCATAGGGTCCCAAAACAATCTCTGTCACACTGCCGCTGACTCAGTCTCTCCATAGATCCAGGGTCTCAGAGGGCAGCATGACTGTGAAATGATCCAGCCACAAGTCTCTGGGCACCCGGGGCTCAGTGTGCTGCAGAGCATGTGGAAGAGGGCACATTCAGCACCATGCGGACTAATGCCTACAGCAGCTGCTAGCCGAGGAGGTGAGGGACAGCTGGGGGCAGGAAGGGGGAATTGCTGGATGGCGCTGGGAAGGCCCTTTACACAATCCCAGTGCTGAATCCATGTCTATTCCCAGACCTTGACTGCACAGTTCTGGCCTCATTTTCAGCCTGCCTAGGCATACAATCAGTCTTTGAATATAGATACCATCCCATGTACCTCTCGACACCACTGCACACAAGCTGCCTTGAAAGTGTGACCGCTAACCACAGCACTGCTGCTCAACCGCCCCAAAAGGCACAGAAACGCCCAAACCTGAGCGCAAAGCAAAGAATTCAGACAGCAACTTTTAACAAATGTCCGTTCCTATGATCTAGAAAGAGGAAAAGTGTTTTCGGTTTATTTATTTTTTAAGTATGTATAAAAGTAATTTGCTCCTAGACTTGTCTTCTAGGTTCCATGGAGTGAAATTTTGTAACCTAGTGATAAACCCCAGAAAAAAAGGGGGGCTTTCAAATGAAACTGCCAACAGAATCTTAACAGGAGCACACATGGGTGCTGCTAAACTAAGCTCACAAGGAGGTGGGGCAAATGCCTTAAAAGAGTTAGTGAAGGCAAAATAATGTTCATTAAAAATAGAAAAACAACTGAAAAAATATCCTTTGTATTCAACTTCGTACTCGTACATCATAATGTTCCAGTAAAAGCCCATTTTCCCTTGAGATAATAAAAGAATTGAATTTTTCCTTATCGGTCATCTATTTTTCTAGCTAAAGCTATTACTCCCTCTCTGCAGTTGCTAGGCAACAAGAAATATTAATAGCAGCTTTTATTAGCTTAGCTTTAGCAGCAGAGTACCAGAATGAGAAAATGGAAAACATAAATGTGTTACATAAATCTTTCAACCTTTCAGGGTTTGTGTTAGTCTCTGTTTTCATAATGATTTATTGAAGTGATGGTTCATTTATGAGAAAAAGGAGTGTGAAATAAGAAAACGGAACATTACCCTGAAGGACTGTTTGAAAATAAATAATTATAGGAGGTGAAGAAAAGCTGTTTAAAACCATTTTTCTGAGTTTTATAAAATTTAAAAAGACATATTTCTTTCATTTATTGCCTCTGAGAAAAACACTAGCAGGAGACTGCAAACAGGGCTCCATTTAATACAAAGAAACCTTCACATATGATAGTATTATTATTATTGTCCACCCAGGCCTTATCTTAGGCAGTTTAGTTTTTAAATAGCGAACCACTAATGAGCAGAATTACAAATTAGTTAAAACCCAAGATGTAAAGAATTAGTACAACTCCAGAGAGGCACAAACCATCTTGGGTCAAAAGCCATAAGGTTTCACTCACTCTCTTTGCACTCCGTCAGTCCCCGTGTTGACAAAGTCTGTCCCTACATTAAACTGCACCAATATTAGTGCTGTTCATTGTGTTGTAAAGCCTGCTAATTTGGAATTTAATTTGGTTTGCATCTTGATTTGTGTGGCGTCATGCTCTGTTTTATTGCAGCTGTCCTCAGCAATATGTCTGGTAACTGGAGCACCGTATTTAAGTTTATTTATTTCTGATTGCGTATCACATGTGTTTCTAAACCCTGTAACTCAGGAAAGCAGGTCTTCTTGGCTACCACGTGGAAAAGTAAGACATACAGTCCTGGTACCTTATCATTCCATCTTTCCTGTAAAGGATTTCTGCCTACCTGGGTGAGTTCCACTGAATAACACCGAGTTCTTGTTTTAAAAAAAAAAAAAAAAAAAAATACACGAGGTGAAATCCTGGCTCCATGGATGTTAATGGACTTCTGGCTGAACAGGTGGAATTTTAAGGCACAGGGAGGGTATCTCCTCAAAATGAACTCTCCAACGAACCTCAGTTATGAAAGCACTACCCCTCCCTGGGAACTAAATCACAATGGTATAGCCCCCGACCACACAGACATTTACAAGTCTGACAGGACCTCAGCCATAACTTTCCTCTGACTGTTGCCTTCCCACATCCCGCCTGCATACCTCAGCCCATGAGGGCCTTCCACAGCATCCAGCACAGAGAGTATGCCATGTCTTGGGCAGGGGTCCACCAGCCACAATCTGACCCATAATTCTTAGGGGGAAGGAGGAGGAGTGAGACAGAATCACAGCCTGACTGTGAACAATGCAGCCAATCATTCTACATGATTTTCTTTGTTTTAGGGCCATGATAAGAGCAAATTTGCTCCCAGGTGTAACATTTGACCCCTAAACCTAAGACACATGGAAATGTTGTTTTAAATGATAAAGAAACAAAATTCCAGTAGGAACAGGTTTTCTAAAAATCAGTAAAATAAGCATCCCCTCCCCCATACAGGAGAAAAAGAAAGTGAAACTCACTAAGGTGCAATTCCATAATATTTAAGCATTGTGGGACCAGGGGCTAACTTACATACAGAAGCAAAGCTGACTTCCAGCCTGTTCTCGTGCTGAAGTAAAACACAAAAAGGAGATGAATACCAGAGCTAGAGGGAGCGCGATTCAATTTCCTTTTTAATTGTTCAGCTCTAATAATCTAAGCCATTGGGTTTGATTCAGTGCTAGGCTAAGGGATGCCACGGTGATATATGCAGTATCAACGTGGGGGATGGGATTTGGACATAAAAACACTATGCATTAATTTCATATTTGAAATAAGTCTCACTGAAATAAATTAAATTATTTTTTGTTTCCCTTTCTGTTCTGTGACTGTCTGGACCATTTAGACTGTGAGCTTTTCGGGGCGGGGGCTGCCTCTCACTGTGTGATTGTACAGCCCTTAACACAATGGAACCCTGGTCTCAGCAGAGACCTCTGTATTCTACCATAACAACAGCAATTAAAAAAAACTCCCTGTTCATGACATTGTTCCTTTAAATCCTCTTATAAAGGAATAGTGCTAGATTACAAAGAATACTTTTAATACATTTTATTTAAAATATGTAACTTTTATTTAAAGTAGATAGGAATTTAAGATAGATATATTTATTTAAATAGTTACGCATTTAAATATTTATAAACAATAAATACACTATATCATCTGCCAAGCTAAAAACCACATTTAACAATTTCCATACCTCGAAGAAACAGCAAATGGCTAATACTTGTTTTTCTAGTAAATTTCTAATTAGTTTCCTTTTTGGGCTATTTCCTGTGTTAGAAAATGATCCAAAACTAATTTAAATCAATTATTATCTTTAGAGTGTAAGCTCCTTAGGGCAGAGACCCTCTTTTTGCTCTGTGTCTGTAAGGTGCCTCGGTCAATGGGGTCCCCTAGTCCATGCCTGGGGCTCTGAGGCAGTACTGCAATACAAATAACTAACAATAAATTATTAAGACTTGCACTGACTTCAATGGGATTTGGATCTGGCCCTAAGGGAGCACACAGTTATGTATGGACTTATCAGCACAGCAGGTCTGACTCAGGAGAAAAAGTGGATTCAAGTATGTGAGCAGTCTGAGGAAAGAGAACAGAGATGACCAAGGGTTTGATCCTGGGAAAAGTTACGCCTGCTAGGTCCCACTGACAATGTGCAGGAATAACAATACTCGGGGGGGGGGGGGGAATAGCTGTTTGCAGGATTGGACGCCGAGAAAGAAATTGCTGGGGGGGTGGAAGGTGTGGGAAATGTCATGAAGAGAGAACCAAGAGGGTGGGAACTAGGGCACTTGGGGAAAAGGAATAAGGCCTGGGAAATGGGGAGAAGCAACAACAAGAGAGATGGAGGGAGACACATGGAGCAAAGACACATTCAGCGACAGAAGACAAGGTAGTGAATCAGAAGAGAAAATGCAGCAGCACAGTCACAGGGCTCTGGATGGTTCCATTTGACATTTCAAATGTCTGATTTAATGTTGCTGTTTATTATTTATTATTCAGATTGTGGTTGGGGCCCACACGGCGTGAAGCACTTTCTAAACACAAAGGATCCTACCTTGAACAGTTCACAATCTATGGTCTTCGACCATTTGCATTTTTAATTACTCTAGGCTTTGATCAGGGAGAGGGGAGGCTTCATCTCCCCCATCATGCACATATGTACACATCCCTGCCCCAGCCAAAGGAAGTGGCTATTTTTAGTTTCCATTTCTCATTGAGAGATAGGCAGATTGTTTACAGGTGGATTGTTTATTTGGCTTTTATTTATATTTCATTCAAAACTGCCACAAAGTTAAAAGAGCGTTATTTAGGTTGCAAAATGAAGCAGTCGACTGTTAGGAAATTCCAGATTTACAGATGCCCTTGCAATTTCAATTCTGCTTCTTTGTGCATGTATCCTATGCACTAAATGAGACGGGCGTTATGTGGAAAAAACAGCAAGTGCTATAATTAAAGACTGTATCATAATGCATATATACCGGGGACTGAATTAAGGTTACATATGCAACTGTAAATCTGGCATAGTCAAACTTCCAAGTTCTTGCAACCTTAATGTTCTTTTAACTCAGGGTTTGTCTACTTGTATAGCACAGCAGCTGCGCTACTGTAGTGCTTAGCAAAGACACTACCTATGTCGATGGGAGAGCTTCTCCCGTCGGTGTAGGTACTCCACCTTCCCAAGAGGCAGTCGGAGAAGCCCTCCCATCAATATAGTGCTATCTACACCGGGGGTTAGGTCAGTATAACTGTGTCACTCAGGGGTGTGGATTTTCCACAACCGAGTGATGCAGTTATACTGACGTAAGTCTTTAGCGTAGGCCAAGCCTTAATGTGGGTGTGGAGGGAGTATACAATTTTCAATTTTGTTGTAACTGTAACAACTCCCCCGTGCACTGGATTTGAACCTTGAACTTCTAGCCCTGGTGCTCAAACTGCTACAGCTTGACCTACGGACTAACTACATTAGCTGGTAGGAGGAGAAATCTTTTATCCCACTCAGTCCAGAGGATGGTTATGAGGAGCCCAGGCTGGCTCTCTTTCCCACAGTGATCTTGGGGAATTTCTACTGTACATGGTGCCCCTAGAAGAAAATATGGGACACTGGAGGGGGGGAGCTCAGCCTGGTCCAACTCTTCCTAACCCTCCAATACAGCTGCTCTGGCAGCTCCCAGGTGCTCTCAGAGCAGTGATTGCTGCTGCTGCGAATTTGGTGGCAGTGTGAGCCCAACCTTAGAATGTTCATATTCAGTCATTACTTCGGTGGGCTGCCAACATTTTCCTGAGACACAGGAGAGACAGAAGTAAAATAAAAGTTGACTTTCAACAGTTTACAGCTCAGAAAAACTCAATGGAATTTTGTTGAACAAACTCTTATAAATTTCAAAGGCCTATTGCTAACCATGGACATTTCTGAGCTTCTCAAATAAAGTCACAAGAATGTTTTATGATGGAAGGTCTTAGGCAGCTTAGATACAGGGGTTGCTACCAGTTTCCCCTATAATACAGTGATCACCACTAAAAGGTCAGCACTTCCTAATAGTTACCATTGTGTGGTATCTAAGACACTGAAGCTTCCACACACACAACAGTGCATGTAACAATAATGTCCTTGCTTCTGCCCCTACCTTGGTGGAACCCGTAGGAGAGGAGCACAGGGGATGGAACTCTCGGCAGTGATACCTTCAACATCTTGAACCCCCTCCCTGAACCAGTCACACACAATGCCCAAGCCCAAGGGAGGAATGCCCCAGTGCTCTAATACCCTTTTCACTGCCATTGTGGACCACGGAAAAACAAGGCTGTGTTCCTGGAGTTGGTGTTTGTTCACATGGAGTTTTGTGATATTCATCTCCTAGGAGCAGGTTTGAAATAACGTGACCCCAAGTGTTTGAGTCAATGGTAAGTTACAATGGCAGGCGCAGTTCCAAACTGGGCCAGTGGGGGAGCTGTCAATGGGCTCCCATCTGGCTGACCAGCAGCGCTGCTCTCAGGAAGTGAGGTTTAGGGGCTGGGCCCTCAATAGGCTTGGGGGACTTCTCCCCTTTATGGGGTGAACCCCTGGGCAGCCAGGGAAGCCCAGTCCAAAATGGCTGTGGGCAGAGCTGTGTGCAGAGAGGGTAGCCTGGGCCTGGGCAGCACAGGAGGGCCCAGCAGGAGTCACTGCGAGTGGCGGTTCCCGTCTCAGTGCAGTAAAGTCCCATCTGTGGGCCAGGATACACCGACTCCTCCCCTCTGCTTGGGGTGCCTCCAGTGCTGACAGGCTCCGTTCGACAGTCTCACACGATGAGGGATGCAGACATTCTGAGACCCCTATCTAATATTTATGGAAATATGTTTGCACTGCATTGGAAATTCTTCAGCTCTGACCTTGATCACCCTTTGTTTCTGTCAAACATGTTCTTCCAAATCCCTTCTGAAAACTCATTTATTCACAACAGCTCTTTAACCCAACATGCTCCCATTCTCCCTGCTACCCTGGCCATTTTACCTCAGCTTTTTCAAAGGCTGGGGCTGTGCTGCCTCCAGTCACTTTCAGCCAATCTGCTCTGGCTGCACCACTCTCTTCACTGTTCTGTCCTCAGTAATCACCCCAATTCGGATGGCACCCTCGCCCACAGTGCCAAGGCCCAGGACGTGCTCTGCTGCCCGCCCTCATCACCACAGACACTCCTGATGGACAGAAGTAGCAACAACTGCTGGCTTCAGGAAAAAATCCTTGTGCTCACTGAAGCTGGTCAAAAATTTATTTCAAAACTCTCTTTTTCTGACAGAAAACACCATTTTTCTAAATGACTGGTTTTTGGAGGGGGAGGGAATTTTTCGTTTTGTTTGAAATGTTTTAATTTCTCACCAAAACATTTTCTGTTTTTCTTTTTTTTTCTCACGCACTCTCTCCCTTTTTTCTCTCCCTCTTCACTCCCGTTTTTATTTCCCCCCTATTTTCTGGAGGCAAAAAACAGAGAGAAAGTGGAAAAAAACTGACAATTTGGGGGGTTTGGGTTTTGTCAACAAAACAAATTTTCCCATCATAAAATGACCTTTTCTGACCAGCCCCCACACTTTTCCCTGCCTCCCGACTATCCTTATGTTCCTCCCATATCTCTGCCCCTTGCCTATCCCCAGCCCAGGACACCCTCCTTCTCTCCTCCATCCTTTCTAGCTCTCCCATTCTCTTGTCCTCTGCCTTCTCGCTCCCTTCCCTTCACATGTTTCCCACCACCTTCTTTCCTCTCATCACCTTCACCTATTTCCCCAACCTGTGAAAAGTCACCATTTGTATGAACAGTGATATAGGCAAGAGAAGAAAACCCCACCACTACATTACAGAACCATCTACATTACCAAGATGAGCACATAATATAAGAGAGCGAACACAAAGGGTGAACTCCTAATCCCACTCAAATTAATGGCAAAACTCCCAAGGACTTCAATGGGACACAATTTCCGACATGCCCTTCTCCACCATCCCACCCCCAGCCCTTCTTTCCTATTGTTTATTTAATTCACTCATGCATCTTGTAGGTCAGAGGCTCATCGAATCAAGGATCACGTCCTGTATGTTTGCACAGCACCCAACACAACAGACCACTAATTCTGACTGGGGTATTAGGTGTGATTCATAATACAAATAATTAATAGTAACTGTAATTATGTGCCAGGGTCAAAGGTGGCATGAAAACCATCTCCATTTATTCTCACTGTGTTTGTAACAATATTCCTTAAGATTCAGGCCTGAGAAAGACATCTACGGTTGCATCTCAGCTTTTTGCTTTGCTATTTCATGTTATGATTTTTATTTGTGCAGGAAATTTGCACAATAAATGCTTCCTTACTAGTGACACAGCAGCACGCTTTCTGCGTATCAATGGAGAGAATGTCAACTAGCTTTCAGCACGCTTCAGGCGTTGAGGAAAAGGCCTGAGGGCTAGGGAGGAGAACAGAACAGAACCATCCACAGAGCTACCCGCCCTCAGCCAGAGGAGCAGGGTAGAAGAACAGAGATCTTGAGAACACAGCAGAGCGGCTCAACATTGTTCAACTGAAAAACTTCTCCATCAAAAAATGCAGTCTCATTGAAATCAAAATGTTTCACAAAAGCACTGCTATTTCAAGGAGATTTTTCCAAAAAATCATTTGAAATGAAACAAAAATGTTAATTCTGTTTTATTTCAAATCACAATTTTCATTTTGTTTGTGATTTTGGACTTTAGATTCCCCCCTCCTTTGCCCCTGTTTTGTCCCCACTGAAAAAGGAGGGGAAAAACAGGTTTGGGGGATTCCCTCTCCCTGCCCACCCTGATT
Source organism: Natator depressus (assembly GCF_965152275.1). Lineage (NCBI taxonomy): Eukaryota > Metazoa > Chordata > Testudines > Cheloniidae > Natator > Natator depressus. The sequence goes on from NC_134246.1 coordinate 28,634,280, forward strand.
TATCAGTAGGGCCCTACCAAATTCATGGTCCATTTTGGTCAGTTTCACACTCATAGGATTTTTTAAATGGTAAATTTCATGATTTCAGCTATTTAAATCTGAAATTTCACGGAGTTGTAATTGTAGGGGTCCTGACCCAAAAAGGAGTTGTTGCGGATGTCACAAGGTTATTGTGGGGGGTGGGGGTTGCAGTACTGCTACTCTACTTCTCTGCTGCTGCTGGCAGCAGCGCTGCCTTCAGAGCTGGGCAGCTGGAGAATGGCGGCTGCTGGCCGGAAGCCCAGCTCTGAAGGCAGAACCACTGCCAGCAGCAGCCCAGAAGTAAGGGTAGCATGGTATAGTATGCCGCCCAGCTCTGAAGTCAGCACAGAAGTAAGGGTGGCAACACTGTGACCCCCTAAAATAACCTTGTGACCCCCCCCGCAACTTCCTTTTGGGTCAGGACCCACAATTTGAGAAACTCTGGTCTCCCCCTGTAAAATATGTATAGTTTAGGGTAAAAGCACACCAAAGACCAGACTTCACAGGGGGAAACCAGATTTCACAGTCCTGATGCATTTTTCATGGCCATGAATTTAGTAGGGACCTATTTATCAGTGGGAAAAAAGGAGGGGAGTAAAAAAGGAAGAGGGTAAGGGACAATAATCCAAAATGTGAAATATTTTTGATTTTTGAAAACTGAAACTTTTTTTGAAATTTTGAATTTTTGAAAACTGAATACAAAAAACTGTGATTCAAAATACAGAGCAAAAATGTCATTTTGTTTACAATTTCTTATAGAAAAATCTGAAGTTTTCTTCAGAGTATTTTGAACAAAACATTTTTATTTGAAACTTTTCAGGGGGAAAAACACTTGAATTTTTGGCCTGTGTCTGGTACAGAGCATTACATTTAATTTGTTTATTAATAACAAGAAATATCCATCTATCTAGTTTTCTCCCCCCAACTTCCCCATGCTGAGATTTCTCTCTCATAAGCGCGCGCGCGCACACACACACACACACACACACACACTCCGTGACCCCTCACTCTCTCACTGTCCATCCTGCAGCACTGGAATCCCAGTGGTATCTATTCAATTATTATTATTTTTTATTTGTATTATCATATCGCCTATGAGCCGCAGTCATGGACCAGGTCCCCATGGTGCAAGGTGCTGTACAAACATAGAACAAAAAGACAGTCCCCCGTCCCAAAGTGCTGCCAATCTAAGTATAAGATAAGTGACCACAAAAGGACAGACAGATGAGGGTACAGGGAAACTATATCGGTCAGCATGGGAGGCCATGATCACAGCACACCAGCAGCCTAACCACTGTCAAGTTTTCTGTAGGCCTCTTTCTTCTCCCTCAAAGTTCTGCTCTTCCACAGAGGCAGCCTGTACATGATGTTTGGAATGCCCCGTGTGCCAGAGAAATGTGTTGAACCTCACGTCTTCAACAAAGGAAGAGGTTTGAAGATGAACACCCAATTTGAGCCAGCCAGGACATATCAGACATTCACATAGAAAGAAGAGGAATAAAAAGTAACTTCCCATAAACCAGTGGCTTTTTGATCCCCTCTTGCAAATCAATCCAGAACCAGGGATGCTGCTGGGGAATCTGGGATGGTTGGCAATGCTATCTAATTGTGTCCCAAGGACACATGAGTCTGCAAGAGGGAGACCAGACATTAGATCTCAGGGAGCAGTCTGAAATGCCCCAGGAGCAACTGGCTGAGCAAAAGCAGGCAGCACAGAGAAGGTGCCAGGGAAGGGAGACTGTTGACAGGATGTATTCATAATAAGCAAATACGGAGGTGACCTTAGTTTTGCAAAACCTCCTTGGTCAGATTACTGCTCTGGAGATGTAATACAAGGTCCCATTTTATCAATACCCCTACATTCCAGATACAGAGTGTGCTTCACAGGAGGTCAGACTAGATGATCACAGTGGTCCCTTCTGGGTTTATAATCTCTGAATCAGATAAAATATTCCAGTTTTGGCCCATTTTTGAAACACGACCACACAGCCCTGGGAGTCAGGAGACCTGGGTTCTATTTCTGGCTCTTTAATGACAATGTGGGACTTTTAACAAACTATTTCACCTTGCAGTGCTCCTTTCTGTAAAATGGGGATAGTAATTTTCTACCTCCCAGGGGTATTGCAAGACTTAATGAAATGGTTGGAAAGTGTTAGTTATCAGATTCTTGGATAGGAGACACTACAGGATTGCAAAGCATCCCTTACCCTTATTCCCAATTAATTTTTGAGCAGTAGAGTAAATGTCATTTCCCATTGCTCTCAGTAATGCCTAGGTCATGTCATTTTAGTAGTCCTAGATTTTTCATTAGAGCACATGAAAAAATCCGAGCTACTAGACATAAATTCTTAACAACATTTAAAATTTGTATCCCAAACTTCTTGCAATTACAATTTTCCCCTTTCATTAAAAATATTCTTACTCCAGAAATAAAATAAATAGCAGCAAAGGTAGGAAACATCTGTGTATGCAAAAAAATGTATAGACCATTGTGAGCCAAAGCACATAGGAGGCATGTTAATACCCTTAACATTTGCATTAGTCATTTAGGTTTTGAAACAAAGACCAAATCTCATCTGGCTTCCTGCTGAACTCTCAAACAAGAGTCACCTTCCTAACCGGCTGATGCCCCCATTTCTACACACAGTGAAACAATTAGTGCTTTGTTACTGTCAAGTCAGTAAACATGTTCCTCCTCAGAATGAATTTTTCCTGTTGCAAATACCTACCTTAAATATGGGTAACTTTCAGGGAGGATCACAGCACTTCAGACGCCCTGCAATGTCACCCAAGCAATGCCTGAAGCACAGTCTACTTCATTAGACCATTACCAAGTGGGTTATGACTTGATGGGCATGCGGGCAGAAGATATTAATGATACAAATTTAAAAATCTGCTCCATCTCTGGGCTTTTATTGTTCCCTCATGTGCGTGCACAGCTCCCATTAATGCTAATCAGGAGTACACATGCACATTGGGACAAACGCTATACTGCCATGTGCACACACGGGAGTCAATGGGATCCCTGTCCGTGCATCCAAAGGCAGAATTGGCCAATTTGTGAGGGAGAAGGGCGGTCAGCCTGTAACAAAAAGTTTGATTGTAGAGGAAAAGTGTCTGACAGGAGGGTAAGAAAGGATTTCATTTGGGCCTAAAATTACAACACAGTTCATTTAGTGATCTACCTCATTACTGCTGGGATCTATGGAGATATCTTTCCCAAAGGCTTTGCTTTAAAACTAAACACTTCCAATTCACTATCAGCTGGAAAATTCAGGATTCCCTGGATTTTTAATTTTAGTGGTAAGGGGGAAACAACTCCTAATCTCTCTATTCTGTTTTCAGCATACTAAGCCCCCTTCTTATCTTCCCTAGCTCAGTCCTGATTTATTGTCAAGATGCTGCATTTGTAAAACAGAACCATAAAATAAAAAAGAGAACATTTCCCAAGGACTACTCCAAAATAAATTATTGCAGCCATTCAGAAGCTGCTTAATAAATCCCACTATTCTTGTTTCTTTGGGTATTTTAGAAACTGATTTATCAATGCAATATCACCTCGCAAAAATGAGACAATCAACACAAGACAAAAATATTGTGGTATGGAAACAGGGGTCAGAAGTAGGGGCTGTGCTTTAAATTAAACTAGGGAAAACATCTTTCATATAAAATTGACTCTTTTTGTCTCATAAATGAATATTTTAATGAATTAAGTACCTAAAAGCTAAAGAGGAGCCCGACGTAATATTTAATTTCATAGAAAGAGGTCTGTTTTCAATATCATGCTCGATCAATTTTTTTTAAACACACGAACTTTATAAAAAAAAAAAGTGCAGATATGCCAAGGATTTTGGGAGCTTTGGAGCATTCCTAGAGAAAGTGATAATATCTCCTGTGAACACTACTACCTTCCAGACCCTTATTGACTGAGGCAAGGAAAAGCAAATACTCTTTAGCTAGGATGGTTGTGGAGATGCAGGCATGTTAATTAAACAAAATTAGCTCTGTTTGATATTGATGCATTCCAGTGACACCCATGGAAATCAATGATCTTAGAAGCAAATAATATAGAAAACCTACCATGTAGTTAAATCTGCTAAAAGGAAAATTATTATTAAATGACTTCATCATAAATTCAATACAGCTGATGAAATCAAGACAAAAGCTTACACAACATGGCTGGTTCTGTGCTGAACTGATCTCTATACTGAGTTAAATAAGCTCATTTTCCCCCCTCAGACATCCATTTTTAAATTTTCATTCATTATCCCTGTGCTAGTCCTTTCTGCAATAGGTTAACATGAAACTTCTGAAGATATCGCCTTGTCCCAGAGTAATCCAAAAGGCATTTTAGTATTGCCACCTCTAACCTATGCAGGACTGGGGACTGATCCTGCTCCCCTCAAAGTCACAAGCAAAGCTCCCATTGACTTTGAGAGGACATGGGGTAGGCTCACTTCTTTCACTAAATGGGCTTTTAAACCACAGAATGAGGTAGTCCATGCCATACCTTAACCTTTTTACCAGGCCAATGAGCAGATTGCTCCAATTTTACAGTACTTGCAACGAACGTGGTGGTATATTTATTATTCAAAAGATCATCAATATTGAAGTGCCCTGGGATCTTTTTTGGATGCTTTGTTTTGGATGATCCAACCAAAGTATGCAAGAAAAATAAAGCAGGCGTACTTCACTCCCTCAAGGCAAGAATCAATGCGTATGACATTATGCACCAAGAGTGAAATACAAAACCACCCCCTGAATATAATTAGGTTATTAACATGGTCCAAAAAGGCACAGAATTTAAAATACAAAATTACGCTGAAAAGCACCATGACCATGCAAATGACTTCTATAGAATCAATCAAACCACCCCCATCTTTGAGATATGCTCCCTGTCCAACTGAAGGCAGCTCGGTGTTCACTGCCTTTATTCAATCCTTAGTTGGAAATGTTTTTTCCACGAATATCCTTCTATATTCAAACGACTCATAATGACACACAGTGGATTGTATCGGATCAAACAGAACATGATAAAAGAGAAAACTTTACTCACCGTAGGTAGTTGGCTGGAGAGAAGATGCCCATCCTGACTCAACATATTAGACACCATGATGGCTGGAAGGTCCATGTTCTGATAGGAATATGCTGGTATCAGGCTATTTGGAGGGAGGCCGTGGCACAGTGAATGATACCCGGTTTCATGATCCACCAAATGAAGAAGTGAGGGCTCCGGGAGGTTAGGAGGAGTTATAGGAGGGATTTCATAGTCCTCATTAGTCTCATTCTGACCATTATACGTCTGAAATAGTAAAAGGACATTTTTACAATGTGTCACTTCCTCGTTGCTTCAGCAAAAGAAATGTTTTGTGATGAAAAATATAAATAAAAAAATTAACCACAACCAGATAATACAATAATTCCTAAATGACAATTCCCAGTCATGTACATAAGCAGGTCCCAGAGCAACATCAGACTATCACAGCATGCTGTAGCTAATATCAAGATCATCCCAAATCAAACAGAAGGGCATTTCTCATGGCCTGAGCTTCAATTTCTATCACTAAGGTATAATGTCCTGCCTCCATCTGCTTTGTAGAACTCTCATCCACCTCAGCAGAAAATTCTGTGCATGGATCAATGTCAAGATATGACCAAAAGAACTAAATTTGCAAAAAGGGCTCTAAGCTTGCTTCTTGAAAGGGTATTTTCATGCATAAATCTGGTAGTAATACATACAACTGCTGCATTTGTAAGTACAAATGCTTCTTTGGACACACAAATGAGTGTGCAATATTTATGACTAGGATTTCCGAAGGGGCTTAAGGGAAGTAAGCACTCCACTCCCATGGAAAGTCAGTGATGGTACCTGAGCAGCAAATTTCTTTAGGCTCCTTGGAAAAACCCAGTTTTTATCTACCAGTTGAGAGACCTACTCAGAAAAGTGGCCGTAGCATCTTTTTCAAAAATGAGTCTCATTTGACTGTCCCAGGCATGGGGACCTGCCCATATTTACTTTATTGTGCAAAGATATTTAAGAATAAAAATACCTTTAGCTAGCTCTTTTCCTGATGACACTACCTTGAAGAAGAACACAACTGTGCAGATAGTTTGATTGTGATCATTTCCAGTTCAGTGGGATTTATAAAAACATTTCCCTGACGTGTGTTAAAAATTAATCTGAAATTGCACCCATGTAATTCTCCTGAGACAAAATATATTAGATCTACAGTAAATTTAAAATAAATGTGAATCTTACAATAAAATTGTTAATTGTGGTTTGGAAGACCATTATAATAGGTTCTATTTTAAAGAGAAAGCTTATTCTAAAGATATCCTACATCATATATGACTATACCATATGAAATTCTGATTATCCCTAGTGTTATACATATGGATTTTAAGATCAGCTTCCAAGATCACCTAATTTCATGGTTGGATTTTGATTTAATATTGACTTAAGACCAGAAATCTATGTGTGCAAAAATGGTTAAACACTATAGACTATTAAGCCATTGCCCCAAAACTCTCACACAAATCCTCATCTTCCATCACCCCAGATTTAAAAAATTATAAAATAAAAGATTTATGTAACTTGAATTCTTCATGAAACGCAGCAGAGAGCAAGTGAAGAAGAAGCTGTCTGGAATCTTGTTATGAAGCACCAGTTGGAGAGTGCATGAGCTTAAGCGTTCTGGCACTTTCTTTGGACAGAAACATCGACTGCAATGGCACCATCCCTTCGTCACTCTTCACGGAGGTGCAGGGAGTTTAACATTTTCATTATCCTTAGCAAAGGTGATTCCCCTCCCTTCTTTGTCTCCCCTATGTTGTTCACATGATACCATTGCAATAAAGATAGTGAGTGGAGCACTTATTGTGGGGCCAATTCTGTGATTTATATGCCCTCAAAATTCCCATTGACTTCACACCGTGTACATAATAAATGGGGGCTCAAGGTCTATACTACTATATATTAGTATCAACACAGTTCTCAAGTGGAGATTCCAGTTCAGTTATTCTTCCAGTCAGCTTGTCTAGCTCAGATATTACACTGGAAGGGGCGGGGATGACAGGCTGCACATAAAAGAGTATAAGGCCGATGGATTCCATTTAATAGGTTTGGTAGTTAGTTTTCATTTGGGTTACACAGTTTGAAGTGCACTGATTCTTTCCCAGATATTTAAGAGGATTTTGTTCCACGGTATAGGGAGAGGGATTTGAACAAATCATTGCGCAGCAAACTTCTTCCAACTGGTTTATTTTGGTATCAGGTATATAAACAAGTAGCTTTGCTGTACTTAGTTAAATTATGTAAAATTCACTCCAAGTTTCCTAAAGCGCTCTTCAAAAATACAAGTTTCTTGTGTTTCTGCTGAGAAGCTTGCTAAAAGGCTTTGAGGAGGTTTTGCCAGGAGTATGGAAAACCTGTCATCCCTGCTCACACCCCCTGCGCATTTCTGTCTCCTCATGCTATTCAGCTCAGAAAACAAGAACTGTCTAAATCACAAAGCTTTCCGATTCACTACAGTATTATGCAGTCATATCAAAATAAGGATCAAAGCAATACACAATCAGAATCATATTAGACAATATCCAATCAACATAATCAGACTTCACGCCTGCAACCGTTCATACCATATCAGCTAAGAACAATTTTCCAAGCCTATATTTACTCTATACGTGTTTTAAAAAGACAGCTAGAAAGATAAGGCAGAGAGATTCAATAGATAGATACTGTATATAGGTGGAATCCATGATGATGATGTATTGTAATACACACTGTTTATTTTTACGTTTGGGATGACTGAATCCATACGGACAAGTGGTGGTTTAAAGTCACAACTGAAGAAATGCTGTCCTCTAAAACTCGTCTCAGTAACAACCAACTCCCATTTCCTCATCAAGTGTGTTATACAACATATTTTGTATTTTAATGTTATTTTAGATTAAATTATGCAGTAGATTATTCATTATAATACACACTACAGATTAAATTATAGATTATGTTAAATTTTAATTATTTACTAACACAAACTCCCCCTCGGTTTATGTTTAAACCAATTCATCCCACCAGGGACTGAAAGATGTCACCACAGTGAAGCTCAACTTCCCTAAAAGGTGGCTTGCTTTATTATACACCTCTACCCTGATATACCACGACCCGATATAACACGGGTTCGTATAGAATGCAGTAAAGCAGGGTCTGGGAGGCAGACGCTGTGGGGGGGCACTTTGGGGGGCCCCACAGGCCCAGAGTGGCCCGGGTGATTAGTGGGGGGCTGGGAGCAGCCCGCTCCACTTCCTTCGCCGTGGCCCCAGCCGTGTCACTCGGGGGAGGGGGCTTGGGGGATGGGGTTCCCCCCGCCACTCACCGGATGTGGCGGAAGCGGAGCACCCTGGCCCCAGCCCAATCCACTCCACCAGCTCCCAGCCGCAGTGCTCCGCTTCCCACCGCCAGTGAGTGTGGGGGGCGTCCTTTCCCTAGCCTCCCCGCACTCACCGGCAGCGGGAAGCGGAGTGCCGCAGCTGGGAGCTGGCAGAGTGGAGCGGGCTGGGGCCAGGCTGCTCCGCTTCCCACCGCTGCCGGTGAGTGCTGTCAGGGGGCGGGGGTGTGGATAGGGGTCGGGGCAGTCAGTGGACAGGGAGCAGGGGGGTTGGGTAGGGGGTGGGGTCCTGGGGGTGATTAGGGATGGGGGAGTCTCTGGAGGGGGCGGTCAGGGGACAAGGGGCAGGGGGGCCAAAGCAAGTTCTATATAACGCAGTTTCACATAATGCGGTAAGCTTTTTTGGCTCCTGCAGACCGCATTATATTGGGGTAGAGATGTACTACAAATGCAGAAGAGGTAGGGTTTTCCACTTTCAAATATATTGAGCTAGGCTGAAATGAGGAGCCTGAATCTGCACGACTACCATCGACTTCTGGGGTGGAGGGGAGAGTTGGGTGCAAAGTCCCTGCTTGATTCTGCAGTAATAGGCACATGTTAAAATTAAGGTTGCCACCCATACGGTTTCTACTTGGACAGTCCAGTTTCTGGCTTCTGTGCCAGATTTTGAGGGTCCTGGCAACCCTAAATGGCACCTGAACCAAAGGCCCAAAGGCAGAGGGAGGCACCAGGGCATTAACCCACGCCAGCACCTGCTCATCTGGGGCCACCTCCTACCTGCAGGCAAGTTCCTTGAGATTATCTAATTAGCAGTGTGGGTGGGAGATCAATGGGATGGGGCCCTGGGGGAAGAGGCAGAGAAGGGGGCGGGGCCTTAAGGGAAGAAGTGGGATGGGGCGGGGCCTTGGGGGGGGAAAGAGGTGAGGCCTTGGGGGCGGAGTCCAGTTACCAGGAATTAGAAAGGTGGCAACGCTAGTTAAAATGGAGTGATGATGCCAAGGATCCATGTATCTTTCCATCTTTGCAATATGTCGGCCATATGGTAAAAATGGCTGCATTTCCCCCCTGCCCCACCCCCAACTGCACTTCTCTCTTCATTGTATTCAGACCCTTTCATGTCTTTATGTGATGCTGATAATGGGGCTAGAGTTCAAGGACCATGTCCAGTATGTTCAGCTCTTATGGAACTAGCTAATCCTTGTGTAGATTGTACCTGTGCAGAGACTCATTTCTAGGGTCTTTGTGGGAGGGGAACTATGGGGTGGGGGGTACTGTGGGAGAAACAAATAAATACTTTTTACATCAATTGTTTTAATTACAATTAAATATAAACTTGTTTCAAAGTTAAAGTGTGAACTTATGACTCAATCTCAAAGACTCAGCTTACCCCACCGCCTGGCTAGTTTGTGACTTTCAAGCTATAGCCCAGAAGGATGCAGAGGGGCTATGATACAAGGGTAGCTGTTGAAAGGATTCTGGCTGACTCAGCCAGAATTCAAGCTGCAGCAGCCTCTCTGCCATCCTTTCAGCAGGTACCACATGCCTTCCCCTCCACAGGACGCCAGGGCAGCCATGACTCCACCCCCAATTTACCATGCCCATTCCACTTTTGCATAGGTAACATTGCATGGGCTGCTAAGAGGGAGCAGTGTCTCTGATCCCTGGTGAGATCATACCCCTCTCTCATAGATCACAGAAATATCGGGCTGGAAGGAACCTCGAGGAGTCAAGTCCAACTCTTGGGCTGAGGCAGGGCCAAGTAAACCTAGACCATCCCTGACAGGTGTTTGTCCCACCTGCTCTTAAAAACCTCCAACGATGGGGATTCTACCACCTCTCTTGGAAGCCTGTTCCAGAGTTTAACTGCCCTTAGAGTTAGAAAGTTTTTCCTAATATCTAACCTCAATCTCCCTTGCTGCAGATTAAGCCCATTACTTCTTGCCCTACTGTCAGTGGACCTGGAGAACAATTGATCACTGTTCTCTTTATAACAGCCCTTAACATACTGGAAAACTGTTATCAGTCCCCCACCGTCTTTTCTCAACACTAAACATGTCCAGTGTTTTTTTTTTTAAATCTTTCCTCAGAGCTTAGGTATTCAAAACCTTTGATCAGTTTTGTTGCTCTCCTCTGGACTCTCCAACGTGCCGACATCTTTCCTAAAATGTAGCATCCAGAACTGGACACAAGTGCTCCAGCTGAGGCCTCACCAGTGCCAAGTACAGGGGACAAGTACTTGCTGTGACTTACATACAAAACTCCTGTTAATACACCCGAGAATGATATTCACCTTTTTTCTAACTGTATCACATTGCTGACTCATATTCAATTGTGATCCACTATAATCCCCAGATGCCTTTCAGCAGTACTACCACCCAGCCAGTTATTTCCCCATGGTGAGTAATGGGAGAAGAATCTGTTCCACATCCTGTACAAGACTACAGCCTATTCAATTGAACAATATAAATAAAAGCGCACTATAAAATGGTACTGAACAGGTACTGACAAGTCAGTGGATCCACCAGCTTTATTGTTGTTGGTTGATCAAAGAGCCTACTTCCTGTTTCCTCTGCACCCAGACACAGTATCAGTAAAGCCTGGGGCAGTTCCAGCCCGTTTAGTATCTTTCATGCAAACTGCGACCCCAGAGACTTTCTCGAGTGGGTTCATTAACAGCTGAGAGAGACACAAATGAAGAGGAAGGAGATTTTCAAAGGCACAAATGGCAAGTAGGCACCTAATTCCCACTCACTTTCACGGGGAAGAAGAGATGCATCAAGCTGAGGTTGGTAAGGAGAGTTGAGGAGGTGCAGAGATGCAGGGGGCTGCTCCTGACCGCACATGCCAGTGGCCTGACTGGGGATGAGCAGAGTGGAAGCCAGAGCTAGAAGAGAGTGGGGAGCAAGGAGGGCAGTCAGCTGGAGCAAGTGCATGAAGTCCATGGGGAGACCGAAAGGGAGAAGAGAGACCCAAAGCAGGCTCTGTTAGGCTGGCTACAGGAAGTCCATGGAAGGTTGTTTATAAACAGAGGGAGATTTTGAATTGCACAGAGGGCAAGTGGGGTTGTTTCAGGAGGGTGACTGAGCATTAATGCTTCTTTCATGCATATTCAAGCAGCAATGTTCGATACATGCTGAGGCCTGGGAAGCAGGGACATAGGGCAGGGAACTCCAATCGCCAAGATAAAGGAAGATGAAAGCTTAGAAGAAGAGTTTAACAGAGGGGGAGGGGCGTGAATTTAAAGGGGCAACAGAAAACAGGGAGTTGTGCTCAACTCCCAATCACCTTTGTAAACGAGAATTAATTGGTCCCACTGAAAAACTGCTCCCTGTAAAATTTCAGAGGAGGTGATTGCTGACAAACTCAGGTTCATCTCAAGATTCAGGTGGCTAAAGAGCAACTTCTACCAGCTCATTGGTTCTAAGGGGGTAGGCAATACACAGAAGAGCCCAGAGTGCCTTCACTGACCTAGGGGAGGCACCATTCAGAGGGCCAAGAAGGGAGGCTATGGAGGTGGAGGATCTTTTTCTGGAGATGGGGGAAGTGCTGAGGACAAGAGAGATCCTGAGGAGCTCAGTGAAAAATGAGGATGTCCTCAGTACCCCAGGAGTTCAGAGCCTGACTTTCTTCTAAGGCAGTGGTTCCCAAACTGGGGTTCATGAACCCCTGGGGGTTTGCAAAATGTTACAGGGTGTTCTTGGGAAAAAATTCCCTAATGGCGGACAGAGCTATCCCTAGGGACTCCGGGCAGCACAGGCCAGCAGCCCGGAGCCCCTGGAGTTCTAAGAGCTAAGCAGATCAAAGCAAGCATATCTATCACACTGAGCAGATTTAAACTTCAAGACTCATAAGAAATGGAAAAGGAGGTGGATATTTTTTGCTCTTTGTAAAATTAAACAGGCAGCTAGTATTGTTTTTAAAACTATTATGAAGAACAAGTTTAAGCTTTGTTGAAATGTGCATTGTTTTCCTGGACTGCTCAAGACCTGAATGCTTGTGAAGGAGAAACTCTTTGAGTTGGCTTCTTAAATACCTTCATGCTGTTTCACATCTGATACTCCTTGATGAAACCTAGGAGCCTTGTCTTATAACAGGCTTATTCAAAGTGATACAAGCTACGAAAGTGAGATCTTGGAAGCGTGTTGCCGTTTTCATAAATAAAAATACTGTAATGATAAATAATTGACAATAAATAATGTGTAATAAGCATGTCATAAAAACAAATTTTCTATTTCCAAGAGCACTGCTTTTATAATTTATATTCGGGTAAAGGAGAAAATCCCTGGAAATATTCATTTTTAGGAGGGGGTTCGCGAGACTTAACATTTCAGTGAAAGGGGTTCACAGGTTGTTAAAGTTTGGGAACCACTGTTCTGAGGCTTAACCACTCTCCCTTTTTGTGCCCACCATTTCGGTCACTTAGACATTGAAGCGCCTGAAGTGTCATGTATTTGGACATTACTACAGATACATTAAACCGCATCTGCAAATTACTGGGGGTGGAAGAACAGAAGCCAGGATTTTTCCTTTAAGATCATTTGGGCCCAAAGATTAGTGAGTTTGAAGCAGCACTGAGCCTTTTCAATGCAAACCTCTAACACTGTTGTAACACAACTTAAGCGTATGTGACAAAGGAACATGATGCTTCTGCTGCTTCCAATGCTGGAGAGAAACAATTGCAGTTCTGTTCTGCTCTTATCAGTGTGCTGCACGAGGCAGCTTCGCAGAGAGGTTAGGTAGGCGGGATGCTGGAATCAGATCTCCCCTTCAGCTGGGAGAATTCACTGGACATTCAGCTGCTGCAAAATCTTTGCACATGGGAACGTTGTGCGTACAGACTGCAGGAAAAGTGGGAGGAACTTGTGCCAATAAACAACTGCCCTGTCTTGTCTCCTGCAAGTACAGAACTTGCTGGGCCACGTAGCTCTAGAGTACCAGGCAACTTTTCCTCGTGTGTTAACCCTGGATTTGCCTGTTTCTGCCCTCTTGCCAATTATAGGCATCATCACACACATGGCTTCCAGAGCATGTTGTCAGACAGGTCCCAGGAAGGGGGAAGTCCCCACCTCCCTCTTAATAAATTAACCTGAAGCACCATGCCATCCATTCTACTTCTCTTCCCTGGGTGGCTACGAGGAGCCAGAAGACTTCTGCCCTGGGGGATGGAAAGACCATTTCTGTGGAATTACTCTCCTCTTTCAAGACACTATAGAAGCCTCCCAGCAAGGGCCCTGTGTGATGCATGATGTAGGTCTGGGGTGTGAATGGGCTCTGGGGAATGTTTTTGGTAGTGACATGATAGCTGCCTACATTCCCAGCTACACAGGACTGTGGTGGGTATGTGAAAAGCTGACTCAGGTACCTTTCTCCTCCAAGCTGTGGAATCTACTGCCCTTCCTGGGAGGGGCTCCAGGTCCAGCAACCTGTGGGGGAGTCCATTTTACCATCATAAAAAGAGATGGGCTGCTAGGAGGCTGGTGGGGCCACTGTGGACTGCCTGCACCTCTGCTGATTGCCTGAGGTGTACATGGTTCTTCAAGGGTCTGCTCTTTTGGAGGCCTGAACCCCCAGCTACTTCCTCCGGCCTTGTGCCAGAGCAAAGGAAGCAAAGCTCTCTCCCTGACAGATAGGAATGGGCAGGTTTCAGAGTAGCAGCCGTGTTAGTCTGTATCTGCAAAAAGAAAAGGAGTACTACTGGCACCTTAGAGACTAACAAATATATTTGAGCATAAGCTTTCGTGAGCTACAGCTTATGCTCAAATAAATTTGTTAGTCTCTAAGGTGCCACAAGTCCTCCTTTTCTTTTTGAGGAATGGGTAGGAAGCACTGAGAAGAGAATGTTGGAGTTTCCCCATCCCCTGTGCATTAGCAGATCACACAGGGGACAGTATGGGTTTCTCTCACCCTCCAGCCTCCCAACAGTGCAGAATAGAGTGTGTGTTCCTATGAGCAGAGCATAGGCTTGGGAGTCAGGAGTCCTGGGCTTCATTCCCAGCTTGTCCCATTTCTCTCACCCAGCGGCAATCTAACAAGGTTGCCACGTGTGACAAGCACCCAAAACAAGAAAAAAAATTCACACAGGAAACTCAGAATGCCGTGGGAGTCCTTCCTTCAGCACAAATGCCTCGAACACCTCTGCTGCATGATTCTTAACTGCTGCCATAAACCATTTTCAACAATAAACCTGTGAAAGGTATGGAGCTTTGAGACTAAAATGAGTGACATCCCTTGATATGACAGAGAGCTGAGCGGTATGGTTCCATTGCTAACTCATGGAATGACCTATGGGACAGTTCTGGGGCTATGGCTGTCAGTTTCTGTGAATCCATGTTGCATTTCAGCCTCCATTTTGGCTGTGTCCTTGCCTGTACACTATAACCCTTGTGCTGGATTGTATCACTCTGTTGTTGGTGGGCCTGGTGCCTAGATGTCTGACTCTGCATGAGAGCCAACAAGGGGACACCAGCTTTGAACGACCCTCTGCAATGGGAACAATGGATTTGCCAAAAAGGGAACCAAACTAAAGGAAGTTGGTTCTCCCAGTTTGTGTCCAGGGAGGCTGGACTTTAACCACCTGACCAGGGCTTTGAAGCCGGTCAGTGACAGAGTAGCCTGAAACTTTGTTTAATGGTAGAATGTGACCTCTTTCCCCAGCAGAACATTGCCAGGAAGCAGGAGACCAAAGGTAAGAGGGGACTACCCACCTCACACATGGACCGGCCCCTTGGCTCACAGAAGCAGTGAGCACAGACACACACAGGGTGGAGCATGTACGTGTTGATTTTGCATAGATCTGCATAGCTCCAGTACTGCTAAGAGTAAAGTGAGAGAGTGTGTGTAAGAAATTCCTGTGCAAAGCCTGCGGGTTCCTTGCTTTATCTGCTGTGTGTCCCCGAAGAGTTAGGCGACACACCCCACTGCCAATGAGGATGGAGCTCTGGGAGATTGTAACCTTCAGGACTGGTCTCTGGCACACCCAGTGGTCTGGGAATAACAGGGATTCACAGGTTGGGCCAAATACAGCAGACCTGTGACCATCCACAAGGGGGATCTCAGCCAGGGCTATAACTGCTGGATTTTCAGAGATGCTAAGATCTCACATCTTACATAGACCTTATGAGAGTTGTGGGTGCTTAGAACCTCTGAAAATTAGGCCCTTAACCTTCCTGGGCCTCAGCTTCTCCCCATATGGAAAATGGGGACAGTAATGCCCTTCTTTAAAAAGCATTTTAAGATCTACAGCTAGCCAGCCTCATCTCAGCATGTTATTGGTCACAGAGAAGACGACTTCACCGTGAACCTGGGAACCAATTCTCCTTTGAAACATGCCAAATATCCAGTGACCCCAATTCTCCACTGAGTCATGTTCTCTGTGATTATCTTTTAGGATCTCAGAGATTATTATTCACAGTTAGAGGGGGAGATTTTCAGCATTATTGCCAGTAAATATTTGCCCTGTGAAATAACGTTCACAGGCAAGCTTGAGTCTGAGAGAGAAAACGGCAGAGAATTTATTTTCGGTGAACTGCAAGGAACCATGGAGAATGGTGTGATCCACCCCACCCTAACAGCAGAGACAATGCAAAATATTCAAATATGTTTACTGTAAGCAATGCCTAGGAAATTTCTACATATCACTGTCATTTATGATGGAAACTCCCTCATCTATATCCGGTTTATGGGATTGTACAGTAAACTGTCATGCAAAGGAAACTGTGAGATGAGAGTAGCCATCCACTTTCCTGCTTCTTCACCTCCCTCCAGCCCCAGCTGAAATCATCACTTTCCATGACGCTGGTCCTCTGCAGCTCTTTCCTTCTCTTTTCAGAGGTATCCTTGAATTCAATACACAGCCAGATGAAGCACTGCAGTGCTTGGAGTGATATGGTGCTGTGGACCAAGTATACCAAACAGAAACACTGGTAATAATGGTTGGCAAATGGATATTATAGACTGAAGAGAAATGAGAGGAGTAAAAGAAGGCAGTGTGATCACTATGGATGTCAGGGGAAGGACACACTGCTGGTAGAGAAGCAGTGGGCAGGGGCACATGCCCCTTCATGTCCCTTTGGCATGATGCCTCTGCATAGTACTGGAGAAGGGGATCTTCTTTAGCACCTGGGATTTCAAAACCTCAGTGCCAAAGAAATGAAGCAGCACTGATTTTCTGCATCAGCAGTTGTGTGTGTTGGGAAAGGAAATTGATTTGCTTCATCTTAGTGTGTGGAGATCTAGCCTGTTCTCCACTGATGTATGTGGAACAAGAAAATAGGATACCTTCTGCTATATTTAGACTACACTCTGAAATACACATAGATCCACGACCCTTCCTATAGTCACAGATGTGAATTGCAGGGCCTACGAAATACACTGAGTACAGTTGGCCGAATACTCCAAAGAGACATTTGTGAATAGTCACTCTCATACAAATTGCTGATGGCCTTTGACAGTATTCACTGCTCCTTTCCCTCAGTTGCACTCCTTTCCCTCAGTGCAAATGTTCATGTGCACAAGTTTTTGTTCATAAGAATGTAGGTGGAAGGGGAAAGGGGCACAAATACTTGTGAAGAAGTATATTTCCGCTGGAACTGTTTGCACAGTTCCAAACTATGACATGAAAATTATCTTTCTGAAGGTCTTAAAGGGAAGGCTAATATGAAGCTTATAATGGAAGGCAAGTCTCAACCTTAACTGTGGCGCCTCTGAATAATACCAATTGTCAATGGGACCTAAAAGCCCAATGACTAGGTATAAATAATATGTGATTTTTAACCATGCACGAGTTGTTTACGGGTTTTTTTAAAAGATAAATTTAAATAGAATGAAAGCCAGAAAATGTGTCAAAACTATCTCCAATCTGAACGTCCATATCTGTACTTCGTTTACACTGGTGTAAATAAGGAGGAAGATGTGATGATGATGATGAATTATCTGTATTACAGACACACCCAAGGACCTGATCAGGGCCTCGTTGTGCTAGGTGCTAGACATGATACAGAAGTCCCGTCCCCAAGGCCTTACAATCTAAGACCCTGATCCTGCAAAGACTTACATTGACTTCTGGACTACTCAGTGTGCAAAGAGTTTAGCACATGAAAATCTCTGGAGAATCAGAACGTACCTAAAACCTTACAATATAAATAAGAGCTTACACTGAATGTTGACTTTAATTCTCAAAGCTCCAGCTGACTTGCATCACAACCTCAAATGGAAAATAAAATTTAAAAAAATGTTGCTATGTACAATTTGTAGCAAAAGAAACCAGTCCTATTGTCGGCTTTTAAACAGTCTCTCTACCCCGTCCCTTTTTTTAAACAGTATCTTATCCAGACCTGAAATTCTGTCAGATAGAGTGGATAGCATAGAACTATAACTTCTTATTATGTGTACAGTGATTTTACGAATTCAGTGGGGAATGAAATGCAATTTTGTCAGACTTGTCTGTGTTCATAATGACCAAGTCAAATTAATCATCGTGGATAATACTCTTGTGTCAGCCATTCAAGAGATTTTTTAATAGAATTTTTCTGATTCATGTCTTGCAGTACATCAGATCTGTAGTACTGCAGCACTTCTAAAAATCAGTGCAATTATGGCTTCTTGTTGGCCTGTCATTTTCCTGGAATAAAAATGTCTCTGCAAAAGTCACATACTGTACATAAACCAAAATGAAAAACAAAAATATAGTTACAATTAGACTTGATTTTTTTTTTTTTTTAAAGATTTAATGTCTTCTGGAGGCCATTACTCACAGGCACTATATAAAGGTACAGTGCGTGATGCTGAAGATGGGCTGTTTTATCACAACACATACCAGTTTTGTGCTGGTTGCCATTCTTCCTTTGATTACGCTGTGATTTAGTGTTTTTGTGAGCATGAAAATGATTATCCCATAGAATAAACATAGAATAGGTAATGGGTTTACAGTCAAATTACTGTGTTTATTAAAAATATATCCTGGAAAGTCCACACAGGTCCCAGAGGGCTCTTGTTCAGGAAAATCTCTGGTTCAAGAAAAGGTTACAGTTACCATAAATGCAGATAATACATGCACGAAAGTAGCAATGCAGCATGCAATGGTATATAAAGAATTAGTAAAGCTACTTTTATCCTCTTGTGTGAGGATAGAGGCCCAGAATTCCCCAGTGACAATGCCAGAAATGAGTTTTGGAAGTAATTACCCTCAGGAAAAAAGAGGAAAAAATTGTAATCCATCACAGTTCCCAACCTTTTCTGCTTTTATTACTAGGCTTTTTGAAGTACAGCAATTGCTTTGTAAAGGAGTACCCAGGAGGAGCCCAGCAGAGCTGCAGAATGTCCCCAATTACAAATCTACACAAAGATTTGGGGACTTCTTCCTCCAGATACATGCTCTCAAGCCCCAATGACTTCATCTAGGAGGAGAACAAACCCTTTGACAGAAACAGCATTTTTTAAAAAATAGAGGAAAGAATGGAAACTACACACATTTATTACAGGAACAACTGACATACTGGATCAGACCAACAGGCCATCAAGACAAGTATCCTGCCTCTGAAAGTGACCAGACTAGATGCTTCTGAGAAAAGTACAATAAATCCATAATGAACAATTACAGAATAATCGGCTCCTTGGGCAAATTTCTTCTTACTAGAACTTGTCAGCTGGCAGTTGGCTTATGCCCAGCAGCATGAGGGTTTAGCCTTCCCATATTATATATAATTTAACTATAGATGTTCTCATCATCCATAGAAAACGTCTAATTCTTTCAAAATTTCTACTAAGCTCTTGGCCTCAATATTTAGCGACAGTGAGTTCCAAGAATAATTATACAGTGTGTAAAAAGTATTTCCTTTGACAAGTTTTAAGTTTGTTGCCTTTGGTTTTTCACTGAAATATCTACTTAGAAGATAAGGTAAACACGAGTGCCTGCAATATCTTGGTTCATCAGCAAGTCCTAGAGCTTTAATATTCTCTTCTCCCACTGAGCGGACCAGAAAAGGGCCCCAGGTTTGTTGGTGAGATTTTTGAACGTGCTCATCTTGTTGGCTTATACAGAGTTAGGGCAACACTGAGCATGTCTGAGAAATCCCACCCTCTGTCTTTGTAGTCAGATTTGGAGGGTCTCATCAGATTCACGTTAGATCCTTGGCTGCTCTTGAATTTTTAGGTAGCATCTGTGACCAAGAATGCTTTTCTCCACTTGTGCTTGATGAGGAGGATGTGACCATTTCTTTCAGTTGAGTCAGATTGTTGCTTTTCTTGGCTATTCATGCTAACCTCTTACGAGCATTTGTGTACATCGTGCAACTGAAGGGTTCTGTCTACAGTTTACTTTGCACTCCACTGGCTGACATCTCTAGGTGCCAGTGCTCACTGTTACTTAGGCATGACTTTTGTTACATGCTGTGTATTTTGTTTGAGCTCAGTGGAACTATCAGCCATCTTAATATTACTGTTATTGCTTGCATGATCTTAAAAAATATTGGGGATGAATTACACAGCCAGTGTCAGCATCTTAGCTGGTGTCAATTGGTGGAGCTCCCTTCCACCAATCTACACTAGCAAAGGGTCCATCAAATACTGGTGTCTGCAAACAGTGATGGGGCCAGACTCTCTCCCTTAGTTTACTAGTATCTTGGGCTGTGCTGGACAAAAGAAATATTAAAACATAAAACATTTGACAGGCACAAATTTTATATATTTTTTTCATTCATGATATACTACACGTGCATAATGAGGTGATCACAGTATTGCATAGAGATGCATTGTTGGACCATACCAATTTCATATTTTGTGTTGAGCAAATGCAGCTGTACATAATTATACATAATACGGTACATGTAGGTCAAAAGATAAGGCTGCTTGAAAACATTAATGGAATTCATGCAGGAAAGAATAAGTAACAAGCACTCTAAGAAATTAATGCAACCTGGCTCCAGTGAAGCAGGAAAATAAGTACCCAAAGGAGGAACAATACTATGCTGCACTATGCATATTCTCCTTCCCTTTCCATCTTACATAATATTTCCCTAGTGTACAGAATTTAAATGGTTCTAAAGAAGTTGTGCCAGTTTTAATGGATAGTTTGGAGTAGGTTTTCAGCAGACTTACATCAAAGCACATGCTGCCTATATTCCACTGCTCAGGGCCAATATGCACTTCACATGGCTGTAGTATTGTGTTGCAAATGGATTTCAGTAAACACTACTTTATTTAAGGCGCTGTGGAATTAAAGTGATCAAATATTGCTACAATGAGAGGGCTACATACTAACTGGATTCACCCGTGGTTTCCGCTGAAACGTCTCATGTTGCTTCTTAATTTGTCAATGAAGATTCAAGACATAAGGGGCCAACTGTTCAAAAGCAGGCATGACTATTCACCCCCAAATCCTGTGCGCACACACACCATCTACAAAAGCGCACATCCGTATGCACAAAAACTGATTTATGTGCATAAACTAGTGTGTTACTAAGGGGCCATTCACAGGAGCATGTGAATTTTTGAAGATGTAGAAGAGATGCCCTCCTCAGAAAATAAGATACAGTGTTTTCCACATCAGATCCTTCGTGAATATCTTGGACTTTCCCACTAAATGACCCACCAGTACATAACTGGTGTGCCTTGATGTGTGTGAGTCTCTCTCTCTCCCCCTCTCACGCACACACCCCTCTCATGTACAGCGTGATATTCTGTACTCCTTGATGTATTTTTATTATAGATACAAAATCTCATGGAGTTTAGAATATCCAAATGAAGATTTAGAATGGCCACATTACGCACAATACCAAGACAACTCTGGGGGGATGGAATATGGCAGCTGTTTAACAGCCTACAGCAACAGTTCTTGAGATTTTTATGTAGGGTGTGAAGAATAATGCAACTGAAATCAGAGGGAGAGTTTAGGTGGAAATTTGAGCCACAAAGCTGGAATTAGCCACATTACACTTGCAAAAAGTACCATTAGATATTTAATAACTGTACATAGTCAGGCCTTTGATTTTTACCTCCCATCCAAGATATGAATATGTGAGGGATCTCTGTGACATGTTCTCATTTAAACAAGGCCTAGACCAATGAAACAGCTGCTGAATACCATGACAAGATGACCACTGTTACTGTGCAGCGCGTTTTGGAAGTTGCCATTTATTTCTGTAAAAACCACTGAATAACCTTTGCTATTCCTCAGGCGTTAACCATAAAATAGATGGAACCCACCAGTGTAGGCAAACTGCTCTCCATATGTCCTGGCAGCTTATAACCATCAATTCTGTGAAGCTCTGAATGCTAAGGAATACAGGGCCAAGCCTGGCCCTACTTAAGTGATTGCCAGATCTCCCACTGGCTTCACTGTGGCCAGGGTTTGGCTCATACTGAGAAAGACACTGAAATAAAGCTGAAACGTAATCGAAATGTGAAGAGCTAAACTCCATATTAGCATAAACAGGAGCAGCTCCATGCATGTTGGTGTTCTGAAGTAGGCACTAGCCGCGGCTGTAGGACAGCAATGCTGTCACTCTGGATACCTCAACACAGTAATAAAAGACGTGGTTGGCCCAAGTCAGCCGACTTGGTTAGGGTTGCAGAGCCCGGGCTCCAGCCTGAGCCCAAATGTTTCTACAGTTTTATAGCCCCACAGCCCGACCCCGAGTTAGCTGACTAGGTGCTGAGACTTGGTGCTGCAGGTTTTTGATCGCAGTGTAGACCTACCCCCTATGTCTGGGGAGAGGGATTTCTTCCCCCTGCCCCATAACCCAGCTGAACTCCTCAGCACACAGCTCATGTGCTGGGCCTGTGCACACAGAACAGAGTTTAGCTCTGGTACTATTCCAAGCACGCCCCCCCCCCCCGAGAGGGGCCAAATAACTGAATGCAATTTAGGCGAGCATTTGCCAAGGGTTCTAAAGGAGTTAGGCTCCCAACCACTGACCATCACTGGGAGCACAGTGTCCATTGTTATTATTTATTGTCGGTATTACCATAGCGTCCAGGAGACCCAGTTGTGGACCAGGACACCATTGTGCCAAGTGCTGTATGAATACAGAGCAAAATGATGGTCCCTGCCTAACTCTGGGAAGTCCCTTTGCAGCCCTCAGCCTAAATCACTATGGAAAATGATTGGACCTAACCCACTTACTTCAAAAGTTAGCTTTGGGCCCTAACAAGTAAGCTGACAGTGTTTCAGATCGGGGGGAGGGGGAGAGCGAAAAGAGCATGGAAAGAAAAACCTAACAAAATACAATAGAAGCAATGCCAATTCCCCTCCTCCTCCATCCCCAGATTTGATGTGTCTGATTAGCACAAGTAACAGACAATCTCGGGGAAAGCTTGCATAATGTGGTGCAATCTAGCACCTCCCCCAGGGTGCCCAGCTGCTGCAGAAGCAATTTCACAGCTCATCATCCATTATGAGATTAAAATAATTTTTTTTCCTCCCGTGAAGTATTAATAAATTGTGCAGGCAGCCCAGAGTCGGTGCCGTTTACACGAATGGTAGTGAATCACCTACCTAGTTATTTCTTAATGGATGGAGTCTCTGCAGCTCTCCTGATCCTGTAATTTAGGAAACCAAACACACGAACCTGTACACGTTGCTGTTTGTTTGCATCATCATACCCTGCATGCCACGAGGCTCATGCTGTAGCGGTAGGATGATGAGAACCAGGAGTATGGGAGGGGCGAAGATGCTCTAGTGGATTCCCATGGTAAGTGTATAAATCCAGGTTACTTACTACAGAACGACACCAAAGCATCCATGTCGATCAATACAAAAGAGGAAATGCACTTAAAAAAATAAAAAGTCCAAGTCCATGTTCAAATCCCTTCTAGAATTCACTTACATTTCCCTGTGGGGGCAAAGTCACTGAAGCAGCACTGACACAATACAGGCTCCTTGGAACCTACAGTGAAGAGGTAAAGCTGTAGAGCACCACTAATGGGTCTTCGAACACCTCTGCTTTATTACAGCATCACACAAAGCAGGCATGTTTAATGTTTAAACTCCCACCAACTAATGCCTTCAGCAAATATGTATTTATTCAGTGCTTTTTGAAGCGCCTGTTGCCTGGGCAGCTAGATGCTGCTTTTACACACACACACACACACACTTACTTCAAAACAAATAATACATACACTGTCCCTCTGAGCACCTCCAAACAACAGTAGCCTGAAAGCCCTTGCCAATCCATCCATCTTCAGATTGTCCAGAAGTTGTTAGGAGGGGAAAACAAAATTAACCACATCACTAACACAATAAATCCACCTTAAATGCTGCCCTGAAGACCATCAAATTCAGGATCTGGCCCCAAAGAAATAAGAAGGGGTGCTGAAGACCAGGCCCCTTCCTGCCAGTCTGGGACAGCTGAATTGTAGGAACCAACAGCTGGAACATCCTCTCTCTGTCTTAACTGCAGTGAGCAGGTTTGGGTGAGAGGCATTCTGCAGTAATGGGCAATTTGGGTTTCGTTTGTAATCAAGCACACACTCTCCTGTTGAAGCTGTTCTACTGTGGATAAATAATTAAAAGATTCACTGGAGAAGGGGGACTGGACCCTGGATCTCCCACCTCTTAGGTGGCTGCCCTAACCACTGGATGACAGAGTCATTTTCTGTCTCTGTTGTCCAATGAGTGTTACACTGTGGATAAATACCTGAATACATAGTATTCATTGGCCCAGAGAGAGAGAGAGAATAAGTCTGTAGTCCAGTGGTTGTGGCACTGAGGTGGGAGACCCCAGGTCCATTCCCCTGCTCCAGTCACTCCTCCATTATTTATCCATAGTGGAACAGCTTGAAAAGGAGAGACTGAGGGAGACCCACATCAGAATATCCCACAGCCCAATGGTTAGCGCACCCACCTGAGGGGGACTTGATCGGGGTCTCCCTCCGCTCTCCCCCTTTGGCACAGGGGAGGAATTGAACCTGGGTCTCCCATATCCCAGGTGAGTACTTTAACCACTGGGATAAAAGTTATAAGGTGAGCACCAGGGTAAGCTGCCACCTCCTCATGGGTGACAGGTATAATAGGCCAGGGTATAATAGGCTTTGCCTTCCCTGGCGCTGCCACTGACCCGCCGCCAGACAACTGGGCCGCGGTGCCCCCCCACTTCCCCGAGACCTCCACCGCCTCCTCTACTCATGGGGTTAGGGATAGCTCAGTGGTTTGAGCATTGGCCTGCCAAACCCAGGGTTGTGAGTTCAATCCTTGAGGGGGCCATTTAGGGATCTGGGGCAAAAATTGGGGATTGGTCCTGCTTTGAGCAGGGGGTTGGACTAGATGACCTCCTGAGGTCCCTTCTAACCTTGATATTCTATGATACTCCTCACCCGACCCCCGAACGTTGCCACTGCTCGCCGCGCTGCTGGGGCTGGCGGCTTCAGGGGAGGGCCTTCAGAGGCGGGAGGAGCTGGTGCTTGCGGAGGCTGCCTGCTTGACCCAGTGAGCCTGCTGGCTCGGCCTGGCCCAACTCTGGCAGCACTGGGACTGGCGCAGCGCTGGAGCCGGCCCAGCACTCTGGGGGGGCCAGCAGCTCAGCTGGGCGCTGGGGCGGGGGGGAAGCGGTGGGGCAGGAAGGCCAGGGCTCCGCCAGTGTGGGGGAGGCCCTTAGGGCTTTTCTTTTTAGGGGGGAATTCAGGGCTCTGGTGTGGGGGGGTTGGTGGGGGCGTGGTGTGCTAGGCTCCCCAAAGCAGGGGTTCACCCGCTGCCCATGCATCTTCTCCTCCAACCAACCTCTTGCAAAACAGCATAGGTATCTCCCTGCAGTCCACACTTAGGTGCCTATCTCTGAGAGAGGGGCACAGCTTAGCGCACACCGCTGTTGTCAGCATCTCCTGTTGGTTAGGTTAGGCAGGGAGCCACCTAACATGCTGGCTTTTGTGAATTGCAGTCTGAGGTGCTTCCCTCTCTCCATTCATTGCATAGGGAGTCTAGACACCTAACAGGCTTTTGGGATCATAGTGTGTTTGTGATTTTTCTAAGCTCCTAAAAATTAGGTGCTGTGTCACAATGCTTAACTTCTTATGGCATTCAGCCCTAAGTGGCCTGGAACTGAATAAGCATATAGTGCAGATCTCATTTCAAAAAGGAAAAAGTAGAAATGAAGGAAACAAAAAAACCCAATCCAATTAGCAAGAAAAGGTAGGCAAAAATGCAGACAAGTAGACAAAAGGTACTAGACGTGGTCGAGAACAGGAACCAAGACACTGAAGAGCATTTAGTTCCAATGTATCACGATTGCCATGGGGGAAAAATACATTTTCCAAAGGTATAGTGCATAGTTAAAGCCAAGAGCATCTGCGTGTTTGGAGATCAGCAAGGCCATGAACAGCAAATGGCTTCTGACAGGCAAATGCTAATGACAGAGTTGTATTCTTCAAGCTACAGAGTGGAACATAATGCAGTGTTATTCCCACAGAAATGTGCGGCAATGTACCTAAGGAAAAAGTATAGAAAACTAAAGCAAAGCTTGGTTCACAGTGAGGAAATATATTACCAGTACCAGGACAATTAACTGCTACAAACTTCTTTTTAAAAAACAGTATTATTTATTGTGAGAGGAACAGAGGAATTTCTGACAAGTCACTGTGAAGTGTTTTTTAGAAGACTTTTGTATTTAGCATGACATAAAATTCATCACATGAATCTGAAGCTGCAAAGATAAGGAGCTAACTCCTCAGTGGGACTGAATGGGAGGGCGAAGAGTGCTTCTAACCCACATTTCTACTCTATCCTGGAACCGGTAAAGTTAAAATGGTCCCCACATAACTGAAAGCAGCCTAGGAGCCAGTCTCTCTTATGTCAATCTGAGCAAATGTCTTAAGAACTGTTCTTCCATCTGAGGATTGCCCAGATGACTGGGCACTGAGACCCTGCCCCAATATGCCCCAAACATACCCACTATGCAGAGTGAGTAGGAATAGGTAGCATAGAAGAATGAGAAGACTGACAAGGACATTACTTCCCATGAGAGTTCAGGGTCTCAAACATTAACAAATACCAGATTTCTAAACTGAATGGGAAGAGAAGTGAATAAAAAAAATTTCTATGACACTTATATAACGCACTGTCCAGAATGGCAGCCTGGCACTCTGGGAACAGATAACAGCTAGTAGCCTGCCACAGTTATTAGCTACAATCACATATTGTGGAAATGGACAGCCACAGGTACTATGACAGCCAAGATTTACTTACAATTCCTGAGACATTCCAGATACTGGTGGATACAGGGGGAAAGGTCAAAGCTCAATTCCTCAAGGAACAGATGAGGATATCAGAGGATTTAAATCAAAGCCATTATCGCCTGAGTCACCAAGTACAGGCAGAACCTGGCTGAAGCCATGAGTTAATCAGCCTGGAGTGAGATGTGTTAGCAACTGGATCCTAAGAAAACCTGCCAGACATTTAGGGGCTGAAACCTTATAAAAATGACTCACTCATTAAGTGACTTGGGAAGGCTTTTCAAATGTCTTCACTGGTAATAAAGAATGTTACTATAAAGTTAAAGTGGTGTCCTTAGAGAAAATAAAGCAGCCAAAGAGGGGGAACGGGACTGTAAGGGGAGGCAGCAAGTTACAAGTAAAAGAGGGACTAAAGTAAGTGAGATGATACAGTTAGTCATGAAGTCAAAATGTTAATCCTCGTGTTAAGCCCCTGGACTTGCCCAGCGCACGCTAGGGTTTTAGCTGACACATATTCAAAATGTTAGGCTATTCAAGGCCTAGGTGTTTCCATAAGCTTGAGCAGACGCAGTCGGAGCTGAGTGCTCATGCTGTTCATAAAACCATTCCAACCAACTTGCCTCCTGGGATACTTACTAAACTTTACCAAAAGCACATTTATTTCTCTCCTCAAGCCCAGCCCCAAATCTGTTCAGAGTGGGACAGAGTTCTTTCCAAGTGTCAATTTCTTTGATAACTGCATTTGAGCCAAATGATTTTGTCTTTCACCCAGTTCTCCCCAACACAAAATCTTTTCCTCTTTTCTTTCAAGATAGCCAAAGCAATAAAGGAAGAATATTGGTAATCAGGTGTCACTAGGGAAAAACCTGGTGGAAAAGAGAAGGTGTTACATTTTCTTTTAACTTGTACATTTCTCCATATCCTTGATACTGAAAGTCTAAATAAAAGGACAAAAAGGAGTACTATGCAGTATATTCAGATCCCACTCTTTGGCATTCAGAAATTAAACACCATAGCATGATCTGCTTGAAGAACTCTGGAGAGCTTTCTGCATTTTACAGAGCTGCTTTCCATTTTTGATCCACAGCATCTCTGTGCAAGCATGATAAATTCATTCCCACTCAAGTGCATGATAATTTTTTTCCTTTATATATAGTTTCTCATTTGACATTTTATGGGCCAGTTTTCTCAGAGAAACTTATTGAATTGCACTTGCAATGTTTGCCTACTGCTTGTCATTAGTATATGCCATATGGCCATTTTTGCACATGGATAGATAAAATATCCCTCTTGCACGTGGAACTCCTGTTAACTGCACATACAAAATAGGCATGCAAAATATGCAGCTTTAGGGCTCAACTTTCTCTAACACTCAGGCACTGAATACACAAGCATTCTACTGATCTTGTGATATCAGCCTTCTATGATTTTGCTGCAGAATTAGAGAAGGGGAATTTGCCTTTCCTTGTTAATATCAATTGAATTTCTTTTCATTTCCTCAGACGTGGAATATCTGGAGCAAAAATCCTGCTCTCGGATGCATGGGTGGGTTATCAGGTAAGAGAAAACAGTGGACATCTTCCTTCCCTTCCAGCAGCAGGACAGGATTTCAAATGCAGAGCACCCAGGCCAGTGCTCAAGGGAGTAAGAGCCATCAGGTTGGGAGCACAGTGAGTCCCCTGGCTCTCTCCTGCTTGCTGCAGTCAGCATCACGCATTAAAAGGGAGGCACACTACTGCTTTTCAGAGCAGCAGATTGATGTGCTCCAGCGGGCCATGCCCCGCCCAGGCAATATGGCTCAAGATCCATTACATCTGTGGCTCTCCTCTGCTGCCCACTTCGCATGTCCATGAACAGCTAGGGCAAGGCCTTGCCCATAGTGTACATGAAAGACAGTGGCCAGTGAGTCAGACAGTCTACCAGTTTCCCTAACATAGCTCTGCCAAAGCACCAGAAGCAGCCCTGAGCACCTTTTGAACAGAGACAGGAGACAAAGTTCAAGTATGCTAGATGGCATGGTGGATGGAGACAAATGTCCATCTAGTCCATAGGGACTAGAAGAAGTGGCTTCCAACATCTCTCTCATTTGCTACCTTCAGAGTTCAAAGGTAGCAGTTAGCTGGTGCCCTACAGCAGGAGAAGTCCAATTGCCTGTAAGCTACACTACAAACTAAGCCTCAGAATACAATAAGAAGTGGTAGCTCAAGGCAAAAACAGTTATGCTGGGGTTTATAACGTCCCTTGGCTGTACAAATCCCCAGAGAGTCTGCTGGCTGCCAGGATGTTCAGTGGCATGTAAGTGCCCCCCTGAAATCCTACTGCAGTTGCTTTGGAGCCCCCTACTGAACTGTTCATACAGCACCAAGGACACAGCTGCCCCACACAGACCTGTCAAGTGGAAGAGCCTTCTTATTAAATTAACTGCAGTGGATGAATGGTGGAGAGAATTGGGATGAAGGGAAATTTGTTCTACTGTGATTTCATTTTCTTATTTTTCTGAGTGATACTGCACCCTCATTGCAGAACCACCACCATCTGGGAGAGAACAATGAATGATACCGCTTTATTTTCCAGAAGAGATGTGGATTATCAGCATTACAGGTGCCAAAGTAAATGTAAATCTGCTTTGCTCCCAATGGCAAGCCAAGAGCTTTAAGTTATGTGAAAGGAAACACCTCACCCTACATTCAATGAGCATTTACAAAATCAAGATCAACTCAGAGTCTTCTTATACTTTGTATTACACAAATAACAGATGGAGAAAAGCTCCTTGGAATGGGGTCGACAGCCTGGAAGAACATACAGCACCCCATTGCCATGCTTCCCAAGCAGAGCTCAGGGGAAATGTTAAAACGTTAGCAGCCACATTTGGATCTGTTTTGTTTATAAGTCATCTGGAGTTCTTTAAATAAATTTACTAAATTGTCTTCCAGAGACGAATGGCTTCTCCCCCCATCGCTTAATAAACTTTCAGGGATATCTTTATTGTTATGTCTAATTTTAGAGAAAACTAACATTTCCTGAGATTCAATTTCTCTCATAATTGTTGGAAGGAAACTAAATTGTCTGCTGTAAACATTCACTGTATTGTGTCAAAAGAATCTTTATTACAGTCCACTGGGAATACTAATAAAATTCCCAATCCAAACCCTTGCTTGCATTTTTTTCAGTTAGCTCTTTTCTCTTATGTGTTCATTAATGTCAGTTCAAACAGTCTGCAGCCTAGATATGAGAACTTAAAATATATTATTTAACAATCAAAGATAGAATAAAGACTTGTGCACAGTAAGAGCCTTTTTTGCTTTTTCTTTTGCTGCCTTCTATTACAGAAAGTGAGAATGGTTATTCCATTTGTCTGTGTGTGTGCTTAGAGTTGATGAAAAAAATCTCATTAGTTTAGTCTGACATATACTCAATGCAGTCTATGTACATATTTTTTTTCATTTTATTCTACAGCTGCAAAATGATACTAAATTTCATCAGATTGGAACGAAAACTATGGTCTTGGAACATTTCCCTTTAAGGGTCTTATATTTATTCAGAATTCATGAATCATTTTCCAGTAATACAACTATAATTATTCTTAAAGTGTTATGTTTGAAGGTTTAATATGAAATTCTTGCAAAAAGCTCTTTTTCACTTTGATAGTTTATAATCTTCATGGTAATCAGATCAGTTAGCTCCTTCACACAGCAGCCAGGAAAATACAATTTAATATGAATCTCACTCTTCACTCATGTTTTAATTAAAGTAATAAAAGCCAAGTCATATTTTGCCCTTTACAATGTACACAGACACATAGACCTAAGTTACATAGCACCAGCTCAGACATTTTTGATTACTGCTGACCGATTTCTTCATTTATGATTAATCCAACACAAAATTTTTCAAAGACTCCCAATCATAAAAAGAAGTGCCATTGATGAACAAGGCCATGCACTTCATTGGGGATAGCTCAAATGCAACCCCTGGCGACACAGTATATCTAGGCAATACAGCAATGCACGCTGCAGAGACAATGGGCGAAACTCAGGCCTGGTGTGAGTGGGCTCAGCTGCCATTTACTTCAAATGGAGTAGCATCCACTTACACCAAAGCTGGATGTGGTTCTACACATCCCAGCTCTTCATCTCGGTTCCAAAGGCCAACCTGCATCTGAATATGGAAGATTAGGGCAGCCTCAATTTACTGCAAATATTTGCTCCCATCTTCTTTAACATTAATAAGTAATATAATGCCATACCATAGGTGGACATGGTACTTGCATAGCGACTGAGGAGACCATACCATATGGCTCCATTTGCCACCAACACTCACTACCCAGCACAGGGATTACTACCATGAGTAATCCTATTGACTTCAGCAGGGTTACTCAGAAGACTAAAGAGCATGCTCAGCAGCAAGTATTTGCAGGATTGGGGCCTTAACTGAGTGTGAGGAAGACAGAAAGTAGGGGAAAGGCAGGGGTGGAAAGAGTGCATACACAGGATGTTGGGATTGCCAAGGTGGCTTGGTTTGTATCATGTCCGGTCTGAGAGCATCTTCAAGAATTGAAGGCTCAGGTGACCTGTTAGATAACTGCTAGAGTAGATAAATTCTAATGCAGCTAAGAATGATGTACATAGGTTCCAATCAACATCGAAGTGGCACATTCCAAGCCATGTTAGTTTTGGGGAGCTTTATTTTTATTTAGGTTTTATGTATTACTTAAGGCTGCAGGACAATGCACCTCTTGGTTGGGCAAAGTTTGGGTATACCAAGACGATACATTACACAGATGAAAGACTGAACAGAGGAAAGAGGGAAGAAGTGACCCTACTTTAAGACCCTCATGGCCATGCTCAGGAAGAAAGGTTGTAGGTCTATTAATGAGATGAGCACTGCAGAATAAATTAAAGGTAGACATACACTTCATGCAGCTTCTGGTAGAAGTTCTATAGAAATCAGGTCTCATCAATGCTCATCACAATCCCCACAAGGGAACACGGTGATGCCTGTGAAACTGCACTGAAGCTGCTATCTGCCATAACACATACAACAGTAAATCTTCAATCAGCTTCTCTAATGGTGAACAGTGAGGGATCCATCATCCCTGGAAGAGAAACAACAAGAGCTCTCACTGAAGGCCAGGGCATGAGAACACTCCTCTTGTTGCCTTTCTCCTCAACCCAGCCTTTTTAGAGGTCAACCCTGATCTCACAGAGTTAAATGGAAGCAGGACCAGGCCCTTTGCAGTAATCAGAAAGAAGATTTTCAGGCTTAGGTAGTTAATAGGGCTGGGAAAGTACTGAAGAACCCATAGCAATGGGTGCAACTGGGGGCTGAGCCAAAGCCCATTAAGTGAAGAAGATTCTTTCTACAGATCAATGGGCTTCAGATCAGGCCCTTGGTGAGCTGGAGTGGAGTCTGAATCCACACAAATAGAAGAAAGTTGTCGTGGAACATAAATGTTGAAGGCAGGTTCGGATTGTGGAGTCTCCTTCCTGTTTGCATAGGCCTCCATCCAAATATTGAAGTGGAAAATAATGCCTTCCTGCTTGAAGTAACTGGCTCCCAAGTAACCTTCTGACAGTTAATCACCCTGCTATGACGGAAGGCCCAAACACAAGCTTGGTCCTGGTGCTCAGATATGAGAAGTAATCAATCAGTTTGAAGGGAAACTTCACTCAGCTGCTCAGTCATTTTTGGATTCTCACACTGCCTATGATGCAAAAAACAAAACAAAAACAAAAAAACAACCAACCCTCCCCTGTGCAAGGACCCTTTCCTCCCCTCCCCCCACACCCAACTCACAACAGGCCAAAGTAGAAAATCTTACTTGTCACAAATCATGTGATAACATAGTTATCAGTGCTTGGAATCAATCATTAATATGTAAAGTCCTGACTTCCAATCAAACTTTATCACAGTGGGTAGTTGTGGAGACAAGCAGTGAAGAATTAACATAGTGGAAGGATTTGGAAAATCTGAAGACAGAAATAGCTCATGCATAAAAGTTATTGAATTGTCAATGTCTAAAGTAACAACAACAAGGAGTCCGGTGGCATCTTAAAGACTAACAGATATATTTGAGCATAAGCTTCCGTGGGTAAAAACCTCACTTCTTCAGATGCATGGAGTGAAAGTTACAGATGCACACATAAATATACTGACACACAAAGAGAAGGGAGTTATCTCACAAGTGGAGAACCAGTGCTGACAGGGCCAATTCGATCAGGGTGGATGTAGTCCACTCCCAACAATAGATGAGGAGGTGTCAATTCCAGGAGAGGCAAAGCTGGGTCTGTAATGAGCCAGCCACTCCCAGTCCCTATTCAAGCCCAAATTAATGGTGTTAAATTTGCAAATGAATTTTAGTTCTGCTGTTTCTCTTTGAAGTTTGTTTCTGAAGTTCTTCCAATTCCTCAGACAGAGAAAAACACCTACAAGATCTTTATCAAGCATTCTTAAAACTACAATACCCACTGAGGGAAGTGAGGAAACAGACTGACAGAGCGAGACGGGTACCCAGAAATCACCTACTACAGGACAGGCCCCACAAGGAAAACAACACAACACCACTGGCCATCACGTACAGCCCCCAGCTAAAACCTCTCCAGCACATTATCAATGATCTACAACCTATCCTGGAAAATGATCCCTCACTCTCCCAGACCTTGGGAGACAGGCCAGTCCTTGCTTACAGACAGCCCCCCAACCTGAAGCAAATACTCACCAGACCACAGAAACACTAACCCAGGAACCAATCCCTGTAGCAAACCTTGTTGCCTACTCTGTCCCCATATCTACTCTAGTGACGCCATCAGAGGACCCAACCACATCAGCCACACCATCAGAGACTCATTCACCTGCATGTCTACTAATGTTATATATGCCATCATGTGCCAGCAATGCCCCTCTGCCATGTACATTGGCCAAACTGGACAGTCCCTACGTAAAAGAATAAATGGACACAAATCAGACATCAGGAATGGTAACATACAAAAGCTAGTTGGAGAACACTTCAATCTTCCTGGACATTCTATAACAGATTTGAAAGTAGCTGTACTTGAACAAAAAAACTTCAGAAACAGACTTCAAAGAGAAACAGCAGAATTAAAATTCCTTTGCAAATTTAACACCATTAATTTGGGCTTGAATAGGGACTGGGAGTGGCTAGCTCATTACAGAAGCAGCTTTGCCTCTCCTGGAATTGACACCTCCTCATCTATTGTTGGGAGTGGACTACATCCCCCCTGATCGAATTGGCTCTGTCAACACTGGTTCTCCACTTGTGAGGTAACTCCCTTCTCTTCATATGTCAGTATATTTATGTCTGCATCTGTAACTTTCACTCCATGCATCTGAAGAAGTGAGGTTTTTACCCACAAAAGCTTATGCTCAAATATATCTGTTAGTCTTTAAGGTGCCACCGGACTCCTCATTGTTTTTGTGGATACAGACTAACACGGCTACCCCCTGATATTTGTCTGAAGTGACTGTCACTGTTAAAGAAAAATAAAGCATGGTCCGGGAAGCAGCAATAACTGACTTTAGAGGTGCAGTAAGTGGGCTTAAAAGCAGAGAAGAAGCCTTTATTATAAATATTACACCTATGTTTCTAAGGTGATCTGCTTCCTTGGAGGGTGCATTTTTTCGGGGCTTACTGCACTTTTCCTGCTTTCAGTACAGCATCATCCCCTGTATACTATTGACCACAAAATATTTCAGCTGTGCTCTAGGGGCATGCAGTGATTTCAAAGTTTTCAGAACTACTAGAGACGCTGTATGTTATGGGATACCATTGGTGAGTTGATCTTCACTGATTCAGCTTTCTTGTATGTCATCTTCATCAGTCTTTGGAGTTTCTAGATCAGCAGTACTACAGGACAGTCAGACATTCCAGCTCTGATCCATGCTAGGAGTTCTTCACCAACACCAAAAGATCCCTAATTATGACATTTACTCTTGTATGTTCAGCCAAATCTCAGGTGTGTTTCCTAGCACTCTAAAAGAGTGTATTATTGCCCCTCATATTCTCCTTCTAACTTGCATAGTGAATGTACAATTCTGGAACCTTATATGCACCTTTTCTTATCTAAGTGCTAGATCTGCAAACATCTGGATATTTTGAGGCTGACAAAGGTTTGGTTATTGTAGCATATAATATACCTTGCAACTGAGTCTTTTCCTCTTAGGTTCCAATTCTTCCATAATAAAATTCCTTGGATTTAAGGTCCAGCCAATGAAGCTGTATTAAGCAGGATTTCTCTCAACTTTTGCTAGTTGTACATCTTTGGAGCGTTTTCCCCAACTTCCTCATGGCTCCTGCCTTTTGTTTACATCTACTAATCATTTATCTCTGTATCTTTTCAGAACATGGGGCCAGATCCTCCGCTGGTGTAAATCAGTGCAGCTCCACTGAAGTCAATGGATCAGCTCCCCAGCTGGCATAAAACAGTGTACCTCCACCACAGCAGTCAATGGATCAATGCCAGTTCACAGCAACAGAAGACCAGGGCCTTTGTCTTAAATCCACTCTCTCTCCCCCTCCCTGCTGATCAACAGTCATGTCCTAGCGTTGCAAAATATTGATTGAAGCCTGTATGCCCCATTCTCAGCCATATTTGAATCAGACCTCTACTCCAGAGTTTGCCTAACAGATTGTCCTTAATCTTGCATTCTTGCAACCATACTAATATTCTCAGTCTATTTTCCATCTCTAATCTTATTGGGCCAAAATCACCACTGTTTTATGAGACTGCAATTCCAATCAAGCCAAAGAAAATGCACTTATTCACACCAGTGGTGAATTTGTCCCACTGTCTCTAAGAACTTCTAAATATTATTCCTTTCCTGATTCTCCTCTTACATATACTGGTTTTAGGCCGGTGCAACTTCATGAACCACTCTTGATTTACACAGCTGTGTTAAGAGAAACAAGTCCCCAGTTTTCTCTAATGCCCCTATCTATTGGAGCTTACTCTCAGAGAAAGTCTTTTACCTCTCTGCCATTAAGAAGACTTTTGTTTTTCAATTTCGTTGGCTCTTCTTGAGTCACCTCTTCCCAAAGTTTTGCCTGATATTTGGGGGTCTCCACAAATCGTAGATTCTCTGTTCACCTGACACACCTAACCCATGTGAAGACTCCAGTTACTGTTTCCTGATGGTTCTTCAAGAATAAACAATCTGAAGAATCATGCCCTCATGTCAAGAGCAATCATGGGTCTTTAATTCTAAACATCCTAACACGATTTGATTCTACCACCCAAGCCAGTGGAGTTACACAAGCTCTACAATTTGGAGTTAATTCACAAGATTCATGAAAATTATGCACTGCTTGGTATGTTTTCCTTCCTGCAGATTTGGTAATCTTTGTCCTTCCCTCTGTCATGTTGCAAAGAATTCTCAGCCCTGGTCTACACTACGAGTTTAGGTCAAATTTAGCAGCACTGGTGGATCACAAGGGACGTTGAAAAGTACCAGTTATTTTCTGGTCAGGAAGTAAGTCCCTTCCTGCAGCTGTTCAAACAGACCAGAGTTCCTGAAGATGGGAGCATCATGTACCTTTCCCAGCCATCCCACTTTAATGTCGGTGAAACGTCCCTTGCAGCACCATTTAGCAGAGTTAGATTGATTTAACCCTGCACCCATCCACCCGACGAAGCCATTTCTGTCGACTTAAAGGGCTCTTAAAATCGATTTCTGTACTCCTCCCCGAAGATGGGATTACCGCTGAAATCGACATCGCCGGGTCAAATTTGGGGTAGTGTGGATGCAATTCAACGGTATTGGCCTCCAGGAGCTATCCCAGAGTGCTCAATTGTGACTGCTTTGGACAGCGCTTTCAACTCAGATGCATTACCCAGGTACACAGGAAAAGCCCCGGGAACTTTTGAATTTCATTTCCTGTTTGGCCAGCATGGCGAGCTCATCAGCACAGGTGACCATGTAGTCCCAGAATCACAAAAGAGCTCCAGCATGGACCGAACGGAAGGTACTGGATCTCATCGCTGTATGGGGAGATGAATCCATGCTATCAGAACTCCGTTCCAAAAGATGAAACGCCAAAATATTTGCAAAAATCTCCAAGGGCATGATGGACAGAGGCTACAACAGGGACCCGCAGCAGTGCCGTGTGAAAATTAAGGAGCTCAGGCAAGCCTACCAAAAAACCAAAGAGGCAAACGGCTGATCCGGGTCAGGGCCCCAGACGTGCTGCTTCTATGATGAGCTGCATGCAATTCTAGGGGGGGCCCCTACCACTAACCTACCCCTGTCTGTGGACAGCTGCAAGGGGGGAGTCTCATGCAACAGGAATGAAGAGGAGGAGAAGGAGAAGGAGGAGGAGGAGAGCACACAGCAGGCAAACGGAGAAACCGTTCTCCCCGACAGCCAGGAACTGTTTATCACCCTGGAGCCAACACCCTCCCAAGGCGGGCTCCTGGACCATGAAGCGGTAGAAGGCACCTTTGGTGAGTGTACCTTTGTAAATATAATACATGGTTTAAAAGCAAGCGTGTTTAATGATTAATTTGCCCTGAAGACTTGGGATGCATTCACGGCCAGTACAGCTACTGGAAAAGTCTGTTAACGTGCCTGGGGATGGAGCGTGGAAAAAAGGAGCGAAATGATGGTCTGCCATTGCTTTCACGGAGGGAGGGGCGACTGACGACATGTACCCAAACCACCCGTGACAATGTTTGTGCCCCATCAGGCATTGGGAGCTTAACCCAGAATTCCAATGGGCGGCGGAGATGGCGGGAACTGTGGGATAGCTACCCACAGTGCACCGCTCCGTAAGTCGATGCTAGCCATGGTAGTGAGGACGCACTCTGCCGACTTAATGTACTTAGTGTGGACATACGCAATTGACTGTATAAAATCGATTTCTAAAAATCGACTTCTATAATAGCAACCTAATTTTGTAATGTAGACATACCTCAGTTTCTTGTGTGGATAGTAGGTAACTACTTTTCTAATGGTTTGAGACCGGTGTCCAACTCCTTCAGCACCTGAACCCAGCATCTCCAATCCCAGAAAGCATCTTCATAAGAGTACATTGTTCATTAGAAGGAAGATTTGCTTCAATTCTAGCTTTATCTCTTGAACTCGCTTCATTCTATTTAGTCCCTGAGATATTTTTGAGGTGCATCTTTATTACACTAATATCCCACTCCTCCCACAGAATTCACTGATGAGCATATACAACCTTGCTTTTGGCTCTGTCACATGGTACTGATGCTTCTTAAGGTTGGGTCAAAAAATTCTGTCTTTGTCCTGATTCAAATTAGAGATTTTTGGCAAGTTCTTGGGGGGGAAAAACCCTACTCTTTTGAACAACTAGAGCAAGGGAGTTTCTTGGGTCAATATATATACTGTTTTATATATATATAAAAAACAGACACTGCAGTGGTCTTGGTCAGATCTCTAATTCAAGGTCATTAACAGTTTGCGGCTGTTATTTACTTTCAGGTACCCAGAGTTTCACTCTTCCCATTGTTGTTGTTCCTGATCCAGCTGGTGTCAAATGGGGACCTAGGCAGATTGGTGAAATGTATGTGTCCACCTGTCCACAGATGAAATTCAGCCACAGTATATTGCTTGTCACAGCCTTCTGTCCCTACAAGGCACTCTCTGTACCATCTGACTTCTTCTCAGATATCTACAATTGTATTTGATGCTATTTTCCCCCCAGAGTAACTGCAGTAGAAACAGAGACTATTCCTTTTGGCTCCAGGAGCTGTTCAGTTATATTATCTTTTCGTCCTGTGAGACATTGTGGCTGTTCTTTCAAACACAGCCCTACTGTTAACAATGCAGGAGTTCTTTGAGACCTAGGGGTTGAAGACAATGTTTATTCTACTGTAACACCAAGGTAATTTTTCCCCATTTAAACAATATAGCCAATCTTACACCCAGATATGGATGCTTCTACTTCCAAAACCTTCATTGCTATCAGGCTAAATTACCGTAATGCCTTCCTGGCTGTACCCTCAAAAACATTTAATTGGCAGATAGAAGCTCATACAAAATTCAGGAGCTTAGATCTTCACTTGTACTTGCATTCATCTCAATATTACTCCTGTTTGGACGGATCTATATTAGCTGCTTATTCCACTAACCTCAATATAACATTATTTTCCTCATTTTTAAAATACAGTTTATGATATTGTTGCTGGATAGTCTGCTGAGGAGGGCATTTCACATATTCTGGTGTGTCCCCTGTAGTCTGCTGATAAAGCTCCTCTGTTTTTGATCCTCCAACACAGCATAAAAATTATACAGTAGTATTTGAAAAATAGCATATGAACAGTGAAGAGTGTCCCTTTAATGCACGCACACAAGGGGGCAGAGGTAAGACTCCCTGTTCAACCTTTACTTTTGCATTTCTTGACTTCTTGATATTGCATTTTTTAACCATGTAACTAACTTTGTGTTAACATTTTGTTCATCATGGAATTCTAAATATATCCCCACCCAATCTAAATAAAATTAATTTTTCACTCTTTCAATTAGGAACTTTGCATATTAGTTCTTTTTATTATAACAATAGCGGTTGGCTATTTTATTGTCATGACTTTTATTTGTAAGATGCATTATAACCAAATTGTTGTTCATCACGAACCTCAAATACAAAACTTGCGAAGGGTAAAAGCAAAGGAGAACACGCTGCTCATCTCATTCGTGCACTTCAGTGAAGCAAGACAGTCAAGCCAAGGACGTTGACGGAATACTGGCTTACATTTAGAATCACCAAGAAATCAACAAGCCAGTAGGACAAGCAGCCTACTCTTCGAAGCCTACTACGATCACATCAGGGTTTGTTTTTTTTTTTAAACAATCTGGTTGATGTTCCTCTGACCCGTGTCTTCTTTAAGTAGCCAAGATCAATGGATTACAAAGATTATGAAAGACTGCCTCTTCCCCCAGAAGTTTACACAAACTCAGGTCCCTGAGACTCATTAAATGGCCTGGGAGGCTGAAAATTCATCAGGAGCCTTGAATGGAAATCATGCCAAGAAGCCTTCTCATAGCATCATGGACCACTTTACTTTCTTTTTGCAAATACAGACTAACACGGCTGTTACTCTGAAACCTTTACTTTTCCTGTATTTATCTACTGTTCACTCTTTAAATAGAGCAAGATTCAAAATAAGGGTCACCTCTAGCTGTCACTCATACATGCAGAGAGTCTCTTGGTTTCTTACAACAGCGTTATCAAATGAGCAGTGTCATCTGTCGACAGCTAACACTGAAAGGGCTGGAGGAAACCCCTGATCTGTGTCAGCACTGAAGTCTTGGCAAGGATACCGAATTCATCTTACTTGCACCTAGTAACACCTACGTATCAGCAGTAAATGGACGGCTGGTATTTACTGGGTGCAGCGGAGTCGTAGCCGTGTCAGTCCTGGTCCAAGAAAAGAGATTACCTCACTCACCGTCTCTCTCTGGTATGTATTGGGGACACACATGTGTCCTGGCATGCATATAAGGATTTGCATTTGTGTATCATGTTTGGAAACAGAAGGATATTTCAAAGAGCCGAAGATCTGTGACAATAAGGAAGGAGGGTAAGAGTCCATTGCTGGAGCTTTAGTCACAGGAGTTGGGAAGTCTCTGCTGCTTGCAGGTGGCCTGGACTGGCAGAGCCATTCCCATTTCAAAAAAGAAAAGGAGTACTTGTGGCACCTTAGAGAGACTAACCAATTTATTTGAGCATGAGCTTTCGTGAGCTACAGCTCACTTCATCGGATGCATACTGTGGAAATTGCAGAAGACATTATTATATACACAGACACCATGAAACAATACCTCCTCCCACCCCACTCTCCTGCTGGTAATAGCTTATCTAAAGTGATCATCAAGATGGGCCATTTCCAGCACAAATCCAGGTTCTCTCACCCTCCGCCCCCCCACAGACAGGAGGAGAGTGAGTTTGTGTGTGTGGCTTTTGGAAGGGGGTGAGGGGGTGAGAGAACCTGGATTTCTGCAGGAAATGGCCCACCTTGATTATCATACACATTGTGAAGAGAGTGGTCACTTTGGATGGGCTATTACCAGCAAGAGAGTGAGTTTGTCTGTGGGGGGGGGCGGAGGGTGAGAAAACCTGGATTTGTGCTGGAAATGGCCCATCTTGATGATCACTTTAGATAAGCTATTACCAGCAGGAGAGTGGGGTGGGAGGAGGTATTGTTTCATGGTGTCTGTGTATATAATAATGTCTTCTGCAATTTCCACAGTATGCATCCAATGAAGTGAGCTGTAGTTCACGAAAGCTCATGCTCAAATAAATTGGTTAGTCTCTAAGGTGCCACAAGTACTCCTTTTCTTTTTGCGAATACAGACTAACACGGCTGTTACTCCGATTCCCATTTCACTGTCTAGCTGCAGCACTGCTGTGTATATTTGGCTGCTCAGCACACCTGCTCCCACGTCGAATAAAACCCGTATATTGATTGTATTTCTTCTTTTATTGTTAAATGCACCCTCTCTCCTTCCCTCTAATGGGTGTAGGACTGCACCATCCCAAAAGCGATGGATGGTCAAATCTTTCTCTAACAGTTTTTCTCTTTCTGTGACAATGGAGTATCTCAAACCCTAGCCCACTGGACTAAACATTGCTACAGCCCCGGCTCTGCTCCTCCTTCAGCACATGTTGGCTCAGAATTTTTTCCCCTCCCTTTACCAGAAGCTACCCAGGACCAGTGCCCATATAGTAATGCTCAGAGCATCCAAGGCTGATGTCATGTTAACAGGAGAGAAAGCCAATGCCCTCTCCCCTTCTACCTTCCACCCAACACCCCCCTATTACCCTCTAGTCTCTGCATACATGACTCTCTCCTCCCACACACTCACAGAGTTGAAGTAACAGCTAATCCGTGCCTTGCCTCTGACTGCCTATCTGCAGTCACTGTTCCAGTCCTATCCATGATCGGGGAGTCTGTTTAACTAACCAATCAGCCCATTTCCAGTGTTCTTAGGCTAAGGAACAATGTTCATGCAAATGCTTCTCAAATGCCTTTGACTTTCAAGTTCTGAAAGGGAGCAGTGATAAACACACTACCCCTGGTGCTGGTTGTTCGTACAGATCCCTAACTTTGATACACAGCATGCACCCCAAGCACAGGAAGCAACACTGAATAACTAATCAGTGCAGGCAAGAGAGGCAGGGCAGCACTGAGGGTGAAAGAAACTGTCTGGGGGACAGCTGCCAGCTGGGAAGGCCAAAAAAAAAAAAAAATCACACTGTAGAGGAACAGCCTTGCCAGAGAAACGGCTGTGTAACGACAGGTCCTTGGCAAACCGTGGCAATGGGGAACAACTCTGATCCCAAAGGGAAGCATCCTGCAGAGCCGATGACATGTTGGGTATGGCTGACCTGGGCAGTACAGCAGCAAACTACAGGTGCATAAATCTGGGACCAGTTTCTGCTATGTAGAGGAAGAAAAAGAGAAAGAGAACAAAGAGCAGGGAAGAAATGGAGGAAGAAACAATGGTCTGTGGAGATGAAGGAGAGTTCTATAAAGGAAGTGCAAGCTCAGAGTTGAACTCTTCCTCTTGTTCTCTCTTTTCTCTCCCCCTCCTCATATAGCTTTCCCCTTCTTTCTTACCCTCCATCATTTCTCATTGTAATGAACGGAAACTCCTCCCCATTCTTCATTTGGCATGCGTCAGTCACAGGTGCAGTTCATCAATTAAGCCCTCCTGATTGAAGCGCCTCTATGTTCCTTTGTGGTGCCTGGACCCTTGTTTGATGAACTTCCTATTTTTGGCGGGGGGTGGGGGGGGTTGGGGGGAAGTCTGTGTGTGTGGGGGTAACTGTATTCCTTCCTCTTCAGTAGGAACACACATGTGGAAACACTCCTGGGTTTCCTCCTGTTGTGCTTCTTTACCTTTTCTCTCCCAGTGTTACTGCGATGCTATGATGCTGGTGGCAGTTCTGAATGCGTTCAGGGTCTGTGTTGTTGGCTGATTCATGCTGCCGACACCATGCTGCAGTGCGGACTATTGGGGTGAGTTGTCGCACACACTGAAGTGTTGCACTGGAACTGCCTCGTGTAGACCCTGCTAGCGTGAACTAACGGGT
The DNA here is from genome assembly GCF_965152275.1 of Natator depressus. NCBI lineage: Eukaryota > Metazoa > Chordata > Testudines > Cheloniidae > Natator > Natator depressus. The sequence continues at coordinate 28,676,916 of NC_134246.1, forward strand.
ACCTAGTTTGCAATAGCAGGGTCTATACAGGGCAGTTACAGCACAACACATTAGCATGCGCTGCAACTCTCCTCCTCGTAGTCCGCACTTTGGGGCCCTGTAAACAAGCCCTAAGGCTCTGGTGTGGAGTGGGCTCACTGTATATATCTGCCCACAGTCCAGTCTTACTTTATATACAACTCTTCTGTTGACATTCTGTTACAATTCAGTTGAGATTGGGTCTTTAGGGGAGGAAGTGTAGTGCATCACCATCATCACAAAATTTTACAGCACATTTTATAACCTCAGGTTGCCAAAACTATCTCCGTCTAATCTGTAATACCAGCAATATATGGGGAAGTTCCTGGTATCCTCACTAGTCTCTAATTATGCTATTATTTACTTTTATATTATTGCTTGTTTACCAAACTCAGTTTTACTGTAATGGCCAATTCTTCATAACTAGCAAAACTATTGTTATGTTAAAATGAGTGTTCTAAATGTTATTTATTATTTGATAAAAGCTGCGTAACCCTGAATGAGGGCATTAAATGGCAAGAACACTGCTTCAAATTCCCATTTTAAATAAGTCACCATGACAGCTGTGCCTTTATAAAACACATTATAGCGGCACCGAGACCCGTATGGCTCAGGGATATATACAAATTATACAGTTTCTGTCATTCAATCAAATAAGAGGGACGTTTTGACCCAAGAAATGAGTCAAATACAAGTTGTAATTCAACACACAACAGAGGCCATGATGGTAATGCATCTTGACATCTGATCAAACAACCCTGACCATTTGCCCCCCAAGATCAGTGAGATACTGTATCTGTTATGACTAATACAGACCAAAGTTTAAAGATTATGCAAATAGATACAGTAGAGAGATGTTGATTTATACACACACACACACACACACCGTATATACACACACACACACTCATCCCAATTTTATTTATATGCACATGCGTGCGCACACAGACTATAACTATCTATCCAAGTCTCTCTCTATAGATATATGCTTGATTCTATTCTCACCTATGCCAGGTCTCCATTAGTGTAACTCCGCTGAAATTTTTTAATCCTGATTTACACTAAGTGAGATAAAATTCTGGCCTTTATTTTATATACACACTAACACATATACACAAACAGATTCCTTTAGGGCCAAATTTATCACTGATATAAATGGGTGCAATTCTATTGACTTTGAATGAGGTGCTCCAACTTACACCAATGATTAATTTGGCCCATGCAGTAAACATACTAACTGCTTTACAGAAAATAAGTGGATTTGTGAAATCAGGTGTCTTCACAAGCCGACTTGTGCAATTCATGTTCTGAAAGGAGATTATTTTCACCCAACCCCAGATTTTCAGCATTTTGCATCTAATCTGTACGTTAGTTACCAAAATTGCAGTGCAGTTACAGAAATCTCATACTTCCAGATCAGACTTTCCTGTGCAATTTGTTATGCACAAATGCAGTTCTTAAATACTAAGCTCTTATGTTTTTTGGTACGTTGGAAAGCAGCATGAGTGCCGCAGCAGTGCAATGGTATCAAAATAGCATTACTGTGAAGATTGGGGCCCATCTATACAAAGCTTTTGTACCAATTTAACAATTATGTTTTCTAAACTGATAGAGTTAAATCAGTACGATCCCTAACGTAGGTGCAGTTTTACCAGTAAAAGAAGATGCTTGTGTCGGTATCACTTTTTAAACTAAACTGTATGGATATAAACCCCTTTACAGCAGTATAGCTGCAGCCGCAGGGAGAGGTGTACCAATGTAACCGGTGTAGGAACTGATGTAGTTGAATTGGTATAAACTATGTGTAGACAGGCTACACTAGTCACAATGATGGTATTTTTATAGCATCGCACTGCTGGAGCACTCATGCTGCTTTACAACATTATTACGTATCGTATCTGTGATCGGGGTGCCCCGTGCCAATCTGTAACACCCTTCCTCCTTTAAAACACTCTTACCATCCAGTGCCCAATTAGCCAGCAGGTAAAGACAAGGTGGCAAGAGAGAACCTGGCCAAACCATCTCAATTTCAAACTCAGCAAAGCTTTTGGTATTTTTCTCTGTCTCACTAACAGAAGGAGGGGGGGAAAAAAAAAAAAAAGACTCGCTTCACTCATTCAAGAGCCAAGCGAAGACAGAACGGATCATATTGCTGTCCCCAACAAGACAAGGTAGAATCATCCCTATCAAACACCTCTTACCATCTCCAGTAGGATGCCTGAAGAGCCCCTTTCCATTGATCTGCATTGTAGCATAGTGTATCTCACTACAAATTAGACTGTACTGCTCTGACTAACATGCATGAGGTGGGAGAAACTGCATAAGTAGGCAGGCCAAGGTCTGATTCTATTCACAGTTCTGCCACTGCTTCACTACAGGTGATCTCGAGCAAGTTATTCACTGTGCCTGTTTACTCATCTATTATACGGAGACAACCACCCCCCACTGAATGCATCCGATGAAGTGAGCTGTAGCTCACGAAAGCTTATGCTCAAATAAATGTGTTAGTCTCTAAGGTGCCACGAGTCCTCCTTTTCTTTTTGTGGATACAGACTAACACGGCTGCTGCTCTGAAACCTGTCATTAAAGGGTACTGTGAGCTTTAGTTAGTTAATGTTTGTAATGCGCCTTTAAATTCTCACTGTAAGTGGAAAAGACCATGAATACCAAACCAACCAGCCTTATGCACGTATCAAACTGCATTCCGAATTTCTTAACCTTTGCTTTCACAAGCATTCACATTGCTAGACTAGTCTCTCCATTTGTTTTTTAATTATAGTCTCACTTCTGTCTTATTTTGCACAGTACACTGGATGACTGGTAACCTACCTGTACATTCGTCAGGATTTTACATTATTTAGCTACTCTTCGGTTCAAAAAAAGGAAACTGACAAGGGTGAAGAATGACACTCTACCATCTTTATCGGACACAATAGATACTTCACTCATCTCAGGGGTCAAATGTCCACGGTCGTTTGATCAGATGTCAAGTGGAATTAATACCATGGCCCCTGTTGGGGGTTGAATTACATTTCGCATTTGACTCATTTCTGGGGTCATATGTCCCTCGTGTTTGATTGAACAACAGGAATTATTCTCATGGAGCAGTTTCTACCACTGTGGCTAGGGGTCTGTCAGCATTTCCATTATGCTGTAGGCCTCCATGTTCATGGGTTTAGTTCTCCACTGAGACAGCCTCTTTCTGGCATGAAAACATGACATATAATGCATAGCCTGGGAGCAAATCTTTCAAACATAAGGTTCAGGGAAATAGTGGATCGGTGAGCTTTAAAATGTACATTGCTGTTGTTTATATAAAATAGCAGCTCTCGAACATGCTACCGCTCAGAAGGAAAGAAGTGTACACACAGTTAGAATAGGGAATTGGGCTCTGACCCTCGCTTCACCGCTGAGAGACTTTAGAAAAGCACTCAGGACACAATTCTGCAACGTGCTGAGTCACAGGAGCTGAAGATATGCAACCCGTTACTGGGGCTGCTTATCACAGAATCAGGCCCCTTAATCTCTTTATGTCAGTGTCCCCAGTTGTCTCAATATCCCCAACTGTATCTACCTGATGGGAAACGAAGAGGTTGAGAGGCTTAATTAATGGTTGGTAAAGCACTTTGAAATTCCTGGATAGAAGGTGGTAAAAAAGAGCAAAATTTTAACATCATCAAATTGCAGTTACAAACACTACACATGGAGGCCATTTAAATCCAAAAGGCTAACAGCCATTACGTTCAACAGAAAAATGATTGAATCGTAAATCTAATCCCCAGGTGGCATTTTGGAACAAAAGTGCAGGAAAGTACAACACTGCACTTTAAAAATTAGCTACAGCATGTAAGCAAAAAAGAGAGTTAGTTCTTAACCACCATAGACATATAGGGCCAGATTCTCCACTGCATCCCTCCAGTCTAATCCTGGACTGGAGTAACTCCATTGATTTCAATGGATTTCACAAAGTGACCCCAGCATAAAACTGGGGTAACAGAGAAAATCTAGCCCATATGTTTAAGCAAAATTTTCCTGCCCAAAATTAGCTTTTGTGGTCTATAAAACAGAAAATCCATTAACTTAGAATTTCTCAGGTGTCATTGATTAATTTGATCCGAACAATATACTCTGACCATCACTGATGTGCAGTCACCTCTGGGATGGAACGCAGCATCTACGGTAAGAACATAAGAGCTTCCATATTGGGTCAGATTATGGTCCATCTTGCCCAGTAGTATGTCTCCGATAGTGGCCCATACCAGAGCTTCAGGGCGAGTGTACAGAACAGGGCAATTATGAAATGATCCACCCACCTTCCACTCCTGGCATCCAGTAGTCAGAGGTTTAGAGTTGCATCCCTGACCATCTTGGCTAATAGCCATTGATGAACGTATCCTTCATTAAACTTATCCAGTTCTTTTTTGAACCCAGTTATACTTCTGGCCTTCACAAATTCCCAGGGCAATCAGTTCCATGGGTTAGTTGTATGTTGTGTGAAAAGATACAATTTTTTGTTTGTATTAAACCTGCTGCCTATTAACTTCATTGGGTGACCCCTGGTTCTTGTGTTTTGGGAAGGGCTAAATAACACTTCCTTATTCACTGTCTCCACACCAGTCATGCTTTTATAGACGTCTTGCATATTCCCCATTAGTTCTCTCTTTTCTAAGCTGAACAGCCCTGATCTTTTTAGTCTCTCCTCGAATGGAAGCCGTGCCTTACAGTGCACAGTGGCACTATGTAAAAGTTCAGAACAGGAAATGAAGGAAAAACCAGATCCACTGGTTATAACGTAATGGATGCTACAATTAGTAACTATGGTTTCCACCGATCCCCAAGGAGCGTGGGTTCTGAATGGTGTCCCATTGCATGCTATAAAGCTATACCTGCGGTGGTGACTTACCTGTCTCTCAAATGTGACTCTGGAGCTGTGCTCCTGAACTTGTAATGTGCTTGGCAAACACTAAATCACGTCTGGAGCGCTCACTGTAATAGAACCCTTGTGTCGTTAGTCATGAAGTCATGGCCAGTGTAATAAAACACTCTTAGGTAAACAAGCAATCATGCGAAAGTAAACAATGGCAGGGCTAGCGACTAATGAGGGTGGAAGCTGGGAATAGGGAATGACTGCTGCCATTACACAGCAGGTAAAGCTCCTTTTGGCAACTCTGGAATATGCTATGAAACCTCACGGTAACATGGGGATGCTCTCAGGGACCGAATTTCTCACACTCCTTCCGCCCTGCTTCTATCCCTGCTCTCTTCTCCCCCCCCCAAGCAAGGATTAGTAACGGGCTCAGGAGCAGGGCAGTGAGAAGCGACAGACGGCATGAGCACCCACACCACTGGACATGCTTGCAGGCTTAACACCAGCATTGGCAGGATAATGTCTGTACCAGTAACCTGATACTTTGCCTTGTGCTCTTCGCTCCTTCCTTCTTCCAGGTCCACTACTCCTCCCTGTCAGTCAGTCCAAAGGCGTGGTGCTAGAAGGTGTCAGCTAACATGCCCCAGAAGTCTGGTGTAGAGGAGACACCCCGTACCTTTGATATGTGTTAAGCAGCCAAACTGAAGCCTTGTGAGGCACGTAGGGCCTTGTCTAGACTAGGATGTAAAGGTATGTCATTGGATGAAGTTACCTAGCTCCATCTACCAATGCACCTTTAAAGGCCAATCAGGACAAAGCTTTTGCCTCCTCCCAACTTTTCTCACATTGCCCCCTAAGCTCCAACAGCCTTCCTCCCACTTCCCATATAGCAAATGCCCCCACTCTCCTCCCAAAGCCTCGCCTTCTCTCGGGAAGGCTTCCCACACTGACCCCAAACCAGATACATCTCTGTTCTGTCTCAGATTGTTATTATTAGAAGCAGTAGTATTTGTATTACCATAACATCTCAGAGACCCTGTCATGGAGCAGAACCCCATTCTGCTAGGGGCTGTAGAAACACAGAACAAAAGGATGGTCCCTGCCCCAAAAAGTTTACCACCTAAGTATGGACTGCTGGCCCCCAGGGCTGTAAAGTCATAGGGCGATGCCTTCTAGATCCCCAACCAGGACTCTGGAGGATCCAGAAAATAGAATGGATCCAGAGACTCCATCCCAAACTTTGCATTGTGCCTGTGCAAGCTGGGACAGGACTTTCAGGGCCAAGATCCTCTGGAGGATGCATGAGATGTAAGGTACAGGCAAGTGGTGATGGTGAAACTGGTCACCATGTAGCTTCCCATGGCCCCAGATGCATTTACCTCAGGATCTGCATAACAACTCCTGTTGCTGCAAAACACATGGCCAGTGGTCTGTCTGGGTATTGATGAGAATGCAGCTTATTTAGGACAGGGCAACGCCGCGTGGGGAGGAATGAGCCAAAGTTCACTATAGCACAGGAGCAGTGGGGAGTGCTCTTTCTGCAATTCCTAGCCCTCTCCAGGTCTCCCACAGAGGCTCATGGGCTTTGCTTCCTTCATTTGCAGTCTCACCCTCCTTATCCTCATCCCACCAGCTCCTCCTCTTCACTGGTTCTGAGTACTGCAAAGCATTACAGGGGCTCTGGACCCAGGAGCAGCCTCATCTTCACCCATTTGGTGTGTATTTCTTTCCCACTATCCACAGTGGGAGGTCATCGTGCAGCAGGGGCAAAGCATGTCCCTACCACAGTGCATGTCCACTTCACATCCTGCTGTGTCTCTGAAAGGTGCCTCCCAACCTCCCATGATGCTTCTCTTGGTTTTACCCCTGCCCCCTTTGCCTCTTGGCTTCCTCCTTTCCCCTCGTCTCTCCCACTCCTTTCTCCTGTTGCCTCTTCCCATACATGCCTTCCCCTGTTACCCCACCTATGTTCCTCCCAGCCCTCTCTAGTCCTGTATGCCCCAGTGCGAGGGAACCGAGCAGCCCAGGAGGAACAAGCATGGTGCCATAGAGCAAGGGTAGGCTTTGCAGACAGGGGGAATATGCTTCTCTCTAGAGGCATCAAAATGGGAGCCCAAAATGATTCTGCAGATTAATTCAGGGAAGACACTAAATGTGCTCTCCTCCTTCCCATGCAGATTGACTGGGAAAATGTCAATTTATAGGGCTGCAATAAAAAAGAGCAAAGAGAAGAGGCAATAACAGGAAAGCAAATAAGAGCCACAAAGTTGTCCCAACAGGTGTGCCAAGGAGAGCAGCTGAAAGGGGTCCTGCTAGCAAAGACAGGAGCAAAGGACACCACAAGCCCTGAGCTTTCTCGCAGCTCAGCTTACAAGCTGGCGGGCCCCAGAGAGAAAAATATTCTCCCCAGCAGGAAAGAAAAGGTGGAAAAGGCAGCTGAGCTATCATGCAAGTCAGGCTACAAGGCCCCAGACTGGATTGACAGAGTGCCATACAGAACGCTAACAGACATACAGCGCTGCACACAGGAACTGTTAATTACCCCTCTGCCTCTTTAACCATGCTGCCATTGACCTCCCTTCCTGGACGGCAGCACGTCCCTTCATGCTGGTCTCTCCAAAACAAACCCCATCACGCTGACTCCACCGACGTCCTTCCTCATATCTAGCATGCTACCCTCTGCAGCATTGAAAGAGCTTGGCAAGATACCCCACCCTTCACAAACTACCTCTCATGTTGCCAGCCAGTAGGCTGAGTGGTGGAGCTTAAAGCTCTGCTTTGCTTTTCCTTTGAGACATAGAAGATTCAGCCTCCCTGCCCTTCCCCCACGGTGGTCTCTCTTTTACAACAGACTGACATAAGAAATCACCTTTTGTTTTTTGCTGTTATGGTGTTGTTTGGGGGAGGGGAAGGGGTGGAGAGGGTTACGTGTTTTAGAAATTTTAGTGCTACCCTTAGCTGATCCTATGTCCAGCCACAGTTAATTTCTTCCGTCTTAATTTTTTTAAGTTTATTTGGGGGATTGGTCCTGCTTTGAGCAGGGGGTCGGACTAGATGACCTCCTGAGGTCCCTTGCAACCCTGATGTTTTATTATTCTATTTTGTGTTTTAAAACATGGCTTGAATTTCCATTTGAATTAATTATTTACTAGATTTAAGGGTTTAAATTTTTTTTTAACCGTCTCCTATTTTAAATCTGCACACTTATTCCCAAGTGCATGACAATGTGTCTTTCCTTATGAGAAAGTCGTCTCCTTTGTCTAGGAGAAATTTACTCATCATCTCTTAGCAGTGTTTCTTATTCTGGTTTCCCTCATGTTACCCACATAATAAGGAAGCAAGATATCACAAGGTCTGAGAGATAAATTTTATCACTTTACAATAGGAAATACAAATGGTTCCTTTTGGCTGCAGTTCAGGTCCCAGTACAGTCCATTCTCCCACACTATATTACTGATTTCATATTCAAAGTGGCCAGGTGAGTCATGCTGCACATTGGACTGGGAGCTTCTGACCTTTCTTGATTAGTATGTAAAGTTATTGCTCCTCGAGTTTTTTCTAACACAAGGACTCCCAGCCCTTCTTATGATTCATACTCCATTAATACACTTTGGTCTCCATCCCGAAAGATGCTAAACACCTGCAGTCCCAGTGGCTTCAGTTCAGAATTTGAGAATCACTTGTTCTTTTGCATCTGATCCTGATAAGCAACAGACAATTCCCTTGCTGTTTCAGCCCCACAGTCCAAGCGTGGTGGGTGTACAGCGCTTTGCTGGGGCCCTTTTTGAGGAAGCCCTTTTATAATTCCTGGACAAGTCAAATGAGAACAAGCACTGATGATCAAAAGGGGCATCCCCTTCCTGTCCTGCCATGCACAACCTGCACGGTACTCTCAGAAATGTGTCACCTATCAAGAACTGCCACTGGGCTCCCAGCCTGCAAGGCACTGTGTGCTCTGGCTCTGAAGTCAGTGGGACTATGCACATGCTTAAAATTAAACACACCTTAAATCCTTTGCTGCAATGGGGCCAGAATGCTCAGAGCCTTGTGGGATCAAGCTCTTTGAGATCAGACAACACAGGATAATCTGAGCTCGTCAGCAGCACTATCCAGTTCCCAATGAAAGAAGGGTTAACTCAAGCTCAGCTTCCCCCTTTCCTTGCCCAGGCGCTCAGGAAGTGGGTGCTTGGAAATCTGTCTTTGGGGAGGTCAGACTGCACACCCAGGGTGAACCCTAGGCTGGGGGTTTTGGTCGCTTGTTAAGTTTATCTGGCGTATTTATTTTATTGGGACCATGTTCTCAAAACACAAGGCACTGCTCTTGCTATTTATTTGTTTCTGCTGAGTCAGTTTAACACCTGACGATTGCAACATACATGCCTTTTCCACCCTCAGAAATCTCTTGAGCACGAGCAGCCCCTCTCCTCTGGAGCCGGTGCAACAGAACCATTCCATGCAGTCTCGGAAAGCCTATGGCAGAGCGCCTCTCTCTCTCTGCATGGATCTGAGAAGCTCATGTACGTTACTTCTCAAGAAGGCAAACAATTTTTCTTCTTGTCTTCAGTTTACCATTTGTTTTACATCAAAATTTATAGCCTTGACGAGGTACGTAAGAAGCCTGAACAACAGGAATGTACCGTAACCTTGTCCCAGACAGCAGATAATCAGCTTCCGGGAACCAGGAAGCTGGTAGTATTTTGTGCCTGGATAGAAATCCTCACATGGATTTATTATGAAATCTGTGATGCAATAACTTAACACAACTTTACTTGGCATCGTTTACAATGGACACTGCTATGTTACACTCATGACAGCTCATTGGCACCAGCAGTGTGGCATGGATGGAAATGAAAGCAGAATGTGTCTCTCTGGGTTGAACTTTCCAAAGCAGTCAAATGACTTAGGAGAAAAAGTCCACTGAAAGTCAATAGGACTTCTGCTCCTGCATCGCTCAGGCACTTTGAAAATGCCACCCTCTATGTCTTCAGAGCCCACATAAGCGAAGTGACCCTTACCTGATTCGCTGATAGGAACTCCTGATTATTGTCATTCATTCCCATATACATGTTCTCTCCGTCAAACTGGAAAGACAAAAGGAAGTGACAGTTAGTGAAATGCAGAACTCTGTCCTTGATGGGCTTTTTGGATCCCATGCATTTCCCACCCCATCAACATGGAGAATCAAGGTCTGAGGAACAAAATAGTTATTTAAAACAACTAACTGTTTACTCAACTTCTTGCCTAGGGTTTTTGGGCCCAGGTTATAACCTCAGCTACATGAGAGTTTGAAACAGACCAACAGTACACACTCAAAAAGGAACCATCCAAACAGACCTAAAGTACTGAAAGGCACCACAGCCTACTGAGAATAACTGACTTTCCAAATCCTCCCATCTCTCAGACACCTCGTTCAGTTACCCCCAGCCCTCTCTCACACAAAGCCCCTCCACGGAAGGCCATTCAGGAAAACGCTAGGCAGAATTGTTTGGTTTTGTCAGAGGGAAAGTAGGGGGATAAAAATTGTACTTGCAGCATGACGACAAGCTAGCTACACTCTTAGCGTGGCACTGCAGCACAGATCTGGATCATATATACATTCCAATAAAGGGAGATGTTAACGTTGATTAGAATGCCAAAGCACTGCTATGTTAATTTTTAGAAAAATCATGAATTAACCATTTTAATCATAACCATACAAATCAAAACCATACACATAGTTGGAGCAAAGGTTAACCAGGCTAAGAGCTTACTAAAAATCACACTAAACCTTCAAATCTTTTATTCCTTATTTCTTTTCCCGCCACTGCTAATGGCAAAGATGTGTAAGTCAGAGCTACACTTTTTCCCCATTCAGTCTTCTTCACAGTCCTGTGCCAGCAAAACTGCAACTATGTATGATGCAAAGATCATGCATTGAATGTGCAAGATAATCTTTAGCTAGGCATGATTCCTACATACTCCTTGAATAACTGATCCCAGGTTTATGAGGCCACACAAACAGACACCATCAAAATCAGGATCTTCAGCACAAATTACAGGCCTCTGCCACTAGAGCTAAAACTGCTCCACTTTAGCTATGTGTAAGCAGTAGGCTGCTGAACTGGCCAGGGCCAGCTACCCAGGAGAGATAGGGTCACACACACCAAATCACTGTTACACGTGCATTATCCACGCATGAGACTGGCACTTTTTGAGCTGCTTGATTCAGTCAATGACATCACTATTCCTGATACCACACTTGCCTCCATGGTTACAAAACCAGGATAATCGCGAGCACTGAGTAGGAAGCTGTTTGGGAAAAGAGGTAGGTTATAAATGGGAGAAGGTATCTGTTCATCAGCAAATTGTAACCGGCAATAAGGAGGCAAGCATGGCAGTTTAAAGGGCTTTTGACGAAATAGTCAATCTCTGAAAGTTAACTGGAGAGCAGCATTCCTTTTTTCCCTTCTGTTGGAAGACACAACACACCCTGCAAATCACAGTGGGCCCTGGGTCTGTTAATTCAAATCAACAAGCAGGAGCTAACGAGCTAAGCACCCTGCATTCTGAAGCACTGTTCTAGACCCTTGTTATAGGCATAAGGCCATGTCACATTGACCAGAGTCTTTATAAAATATGGAGGAGAGGTTCACTATAGGCCTATATTTGGCTAGAAGAAGCCTTAATTGCTTTGGAATGAAAATGTCTTGAGGGCACAGAGAAATCGTTTCTTCTTTTCAGTTTACGAAGCTCTGGGCGGGCCTGATTCACCTTTGCATTACTCTAGTTCTGCACCAGTGTAACACTGTGGGAAATCAGACCTCATGCCCGCAGGGAACTTTCTTTGTCTATATCAGCTGGAAACTTGGCAAGAAGCCATTCCCTTTTCACTCCGGCTCTGACTGCAGCAGTTCTCCTCCCTGTGGCTGGTCAAAGATGAGTCTGTTCCAGAGGCAGCTTGAGAATGACCTGGCTACGTTTGTACGATCAGCTCAATGAGCATTTACATGCCCCACTTGCATTCAGCACCAGACAACTAATCCAGTTACTAGACTCCAGAACCTTGGAGCTACAAAACTCTTCCTGTTAATCTGCTGGAACAGCTCTCTCAGAATCAGAACCAAAAAACCCTTCCAGAACTGCCTCTGTCTCAAGGTATTGCTGGGGCAATTCCTGAGGCTAAGTTCACAAATTAATTATGACAATACAATGGGATATGCCTTAAAACGTTTCTGAGTTAGAGTCAGTGGTATTGGCTCTAAATTACACAGTATTCTTAGCAAGAGGGGGAGAGAGTCCTGATGCCCTTACAAGCCAAAGGATGACATGGAGATGCTTGGCCACTCTGTGTTTCTTCTGCTCCTGGCTATATAACAGATACCAGTTGTGCATTAACTGACCGGTAAATGCCTAGTGAATTGCTCACACAAGAACAATTAAATAATATAAACACAGCCAGATGAAGATTATCAGTCTGACTATAGACTATTAATTACACTTCAGCTTCTCAGACTTGCAAAAGATTTAGCCACCGTAGTCCATGGAGTTTGGAAAGCCCATGGGAACAGCACAGCTATATCCCCACACAGCTGTGTGTCAGGGTGGAGACACACCTTTTAATGGCCAGATTATCCCCTGGAATCAGAGAACAAGCCAAATTAAAAGAAGCCAAATTACACAAGATGGTGTGACAACCATTAACCTGCACTGATGGTGTAGCACTGCAGCAGCTTCGTCAGGGTTAAAAGGTGAGCCCAGTGAAATGTGGGACAGATTCCCTTACAGTTAATGGTGGAGAGGAAACTCCATGAGATCAGTCACAAGAGACGATGAGCAGCTCCAGCTCTTGGTGACTTCCCGAGGAGTTCTGGGCTGGTCTCTCAGAAGTTGACCATGTGTTATTACATATAAAAATACTAATTAAAAGTACTTGTAAAATATCCATCTCCATATCTGCATGCTTTTAACCCAGTTCAGATGTAAAGCCATAATGTTTCTCCAAGTGTTAAGTTTCCCAAGCAGCCATGTCGCCCAAATACTCCACTGTCTCCCTGCCTCACCACACCTTTAAAAGGCAGAGCGTGCAGAAGCTGTAGGGTGGCTGCCACAGAATGCTAGACAACCTGGTAGAGAATGTTCAGACATTAGAAAGCAGTGGTGGGGCTGTTTGAGAGGGAGAAGCTCATAGGACTGGCCATTATTGATATTTATGACAAACTAACAGTATAGGATAGGTAGCTTCTTCACTGGGAAGGGCACTGGAGTGGGAGTCAGGAGACCTGGGTTCTGTTCCCAGCACTGCCACTGGCCAGCTGGGGAACCTTGAATAAGTCACTTCCTCTCTCTACACCCCAGTTTCCTTATTTATAAAATGGGGATGATCATAATTCTCCACCTTTCATAAAGATCTGCAGACAAAAGGTATGAGATAGTTGCTAAGTATTCATCACTGGGGTATGCTCCACTCTTGGCTGCAGTATGCTCTCATCTACATTGTATCTGTACCAGTGTTTTGTCTGGTTTACACCAGTGTAGGATAAGAAGCAAGGCCACAGGCTGATGACTGCCTCTGGTCCTGTGCAGAGGACCAGGATGTAGGCAACACTGGAGATTAAACCTCGTTTTGTGGATTTAAGTGGAGCATAGTCTTGTGCTGACCTTTGTCTAAGGGTGAATTTCACCCTTTCTAACCAGTTTATAAACTCCTGGAAGTCACTAAATCCAAGTAATTCCAGTGCACCAGGCCTGCAATAATTTTCTAAACCAGCATGGGCACATGCTCCCTAAGAGGGGGCAAAAGGTGCGTGGGAGGGTATGGCCAGGCATTTTAATTGTTCTCCAGATTCTTGGTTTTAATTTAAAATACAAATTTAGTCTCTAGCCATTATGGTTGCTAAGAAAACCTTGACAATATGACCTCAATGGAACATATGCAGAGATTCTACCTGAGTTTGCAGAGGTTGCCATACTCATTGCCATACCAACGAGACCCACTGTTTCATGTTCTCTGTGTATCTACATCTTCCTACTGTATTTTCCACTGCATGCATCCGATAAAGTGGGTTTTAGCCCACGAAAGCTTATGCCCAAATAAATTTGTTAGTCTCTAAGGTGCCACAAGTATTCCTCGGGTTTTGTTTTGTTTTTTGATGATGATCTGGAGAGAGTCTGCCGAAGTGAATAAAAATAGCTCTTTGTTTATATAGGGCATGATGGGGTGTTCACCCCACACCAGAAAGGAAGGGGTTAAAAGCAGCCCTGGGAAGCTGCGCAGCGAGCAACTTATTGGAGGGAGGCTGCACGGAAAAGCCAATCAGGGCTCAGTGAGCTCACACAAAAGGAGCTGCAGGGCCAGAATGAGTCTGTTGGTGTAGGGGAGAAAGGATTGTGTTTCTAGTGGGCTGCAGGAAGGTAGCACCTTGGACAGAGCAGTTGCTGGCAGGGACCAGGGGGAGCAAAAGAGAGCTCCTGTGTGGCTGCTGGGACGCGCTGGGTGGAGGCCCTGAGAAGAGGGTGACGAAGGTGCTGGAGCCACAGGGAAGTCGTCCAGGGAATTGAAGCAGCACTGCCAGAGAAGTTAGAGAGTTGCAGCAAGAGGCTGCTATCCACATGGTCCCTGGGCTGGGACCCAGAGTAGTGAAAGGGCCTGGGTCTCCCCGCCCCACTTCCCACTGGGGAAGTGTCTGAACTATAGAACTGGGAGATGCTCCTCTATCCCAGATGGTGATACGGCCAGAGGGCCAAGTCATGAAGAGGAAGCTGCGATTCCTGGACTTAGGTGGCTCTGCAGGTGGAGAAGATGGTGGGACAGGCACCACCAGAAGGGGGCGCGCCAACCGAGAGAGCTAATCCCCGAGACGGCCAACTGGGGGTGCTCTAGTGAGTGAATTCCACCACACGGTGAAAATAAAGCATAGTGGAAAGGAGAAGGATTTCACCTACTGGAGATATTGTCACCACGAGGTCGTCATTTCCTCTGCACACTACACACACTGGCAAAGCCATGCTGCTAACAGCCTGTAGAGTGGACTGAGTCCAAGTGCTCAAACCACACCCTGAATTTAGCCCTGATGCAAGTAACTTCATTAAAACGCAATGGCCCAGACTTCAACCTCCATCCCATCCGTGTAACTCTGGAGGAGTTCCACTGGTTTACAGTGATGTAACCGAGATCAGGATCTCGGTCTGGTGGAGCTGAACTCTGACAGCAGGGCATTCAGAATGCAGAAGATGAAGTCTGCTCTCGTTTACACCAGTGCAGAGTGGGTATAAAGTGCTACCACATCAGAACAGTAGCTGTTTCACACCCACTTTGTGCCAGTGTTAATAACGACTCAGCCCCAAAAAGACATACTGCCCTCTAGAGGCTGGGGTTCTGGCTGTTCAAGCTGTTTGGCATTAGCAGAATTCAGAGACCAAGAGCCTGGTTCTGAGCTCATTTAGGACCAATTCCAGCAATGGGATCAGCTAGCTCAGACCCTTATGTCTGCACAGAAAACCATTGACACAGTGGTGGACCAAAAAGGCCCGCTCCAGCTGATTCCATTGCAGGATCGAAGCCTTGCACTGGTGAAAATCAACAGCACAAATACATTTGGCAGCACCCCAGACATTTGAAAGCTACCGCGCCATGGGTGTGCATATTTGGATGCTGAAGGCGAATCACATGACAAAGCACTTTGACAAGCAGCTCCATGTATATATTTAACTTTTTCTACTGGGGAAATTATTTCTACCACTGAAACAAATCTGTTATTCTAACAGTAGAAATTCAGCAGTAGAAAAACTAAAACTCTTTCCAAAGTGACAGTATCCCTATTGTCCTATAAATATATATAAACTGTACAGATCCATCTCCAGTATCTTTTCACACACACATGCTGCTCACTTTTCCACCCATTTAAGGCCAAATATTTTGCAAACTCAGGATAAGAGCTATTTGCAGCACCTCTCCATAGGAAATCTACAGAAAATAGACCTCATTTGGAAGTTGATTTTATATACAAGTCTTTCTCTGGAGCAAATTCAAAATAGGAAAAGCTCTCTCTGCATCATTCTATTTGGCAGAACAAATTTGTTTTATTGCTTTATACCATTTCCTCCCAGCCCCCACTCCTTCATAATAACTATAATGAATCCTGTCCTGAAAATTACTGGGCCACTGATTGCCAACCTGAGCAGTGAGGCTGAAAATCAAGACTCAAAATGAAGTGGAAACTTCGGAACTTCCCCATTGCTGATTAGATTTTTTTCCCCTCCAGGCTATAAGGGTGCAAACAAATTTATTAGAAATTCTCAAGTCAGGATATTTTTTCAATTAGATGTTTGCCACTTATGCACTAGCCAGGTAGAGCAGATAAATAACGTGCTCTCTTGCTCGCTCGCTCTCATCATTATCATTTTGCCACAAAATGCATTTGAAAACAAGCAGTCCCATTATTCCACACTGATTTACTGCAGAAAACAAACATTTTAATATTTGCCTTTTGTTGCCGTTATTTCCTCCCATTTCACTTTGGAGTAACTCCTCATGCATGTCAGCATTCAAATCCATTTCCAGATCTGAGAGCATACAGTCATCATACTCCATCTCTGATAAAAATCGATCTGGCTCATTTTTGAATGATCTAGGCATGCTGAGAGCTGGATATAACTTTCTCCTAGTCCTCTTTAATTTGAAAGAAATGTAGTCTTGTTCTATTGTTTTAATCATTCTTCTGCTCTTTTTTAATTATTTAATAATGACCACTGTTTGGTAAAAACTATATTAAATAAATCAATGGGTGGGGCTAATTCTCACCTTCGTTAGTCATTTACACCCATGTAAAGTGAATGCAAAGTAGATGCAAATTGTGATCATAATGATTTGGTAGCATTGTACATCCAAGGTGTGAATGACAATGCCAAGCAGTGAACAATGCGGCCCTGTGTATCTAAACTTGGAAATGAGGGGTTTCTTTTTATGTACCCTGGGCCTGATTCTTATCTGACTTGCACTGGTGTAAATTAGTAGTGTCTCCACTAAAGCCAATGGAGTGATTCTGGTGTAAGTGAGATCAGAACCAAGGCCCCTATTTTTAAGAGAACCCATTTCTACACAAGCCCAACTGAGATTTGCCTTACAAAATCAACACGAGATTTAAACAGCTAGATTCATCCATCCCAAAAATTTCAGGAGAAAAAAGCCAAAATACCCTGGAACCCTGAAATGTAAAACATATAAACAAAGAACATCTAACAGGTGTTTCAGCTGTGCTGGCCACATTTACTCCCACTGTTTTAATTTTGGAGTCAATGTACATTAAGTATGAGGCACACCCGTCTCAGAGAAGAGGTTATAATCCTACTGACCTGTGGAAGATTTCCAGAATTGAGCTCATGGGGCCTGATTTTCTATGGCTTTGCAACATGTGTGGCCATTTCCACCTTTGCAGCATGGCTGTAAAATGCTACCACCAGTGGGACTGAGTAGAGAATTCTGATTTGTTAGCACAAAGGGTGCAAATGATGACAAGACGTAAAGGAGTGGAGAACTGGGACCACTACCAAAATGGGACAGTGGGCTTGATTCTGCAAGCCTTATTCAAATGAGCAGCCCCCCTGAAATCAACTGGGCTATTAACACAAGGACTGTATGCCCGGGTAAGTGCGGCAGCATCACACATGTTGTCAAGTACTTTAGGTCCATAACTCAACCTATATGAAGACTGTTCTAGTCCGTTAGGAAATGTCTTCCAAATGCTAGGTACCTTGCCTTTTTTTAGTCCAATTTGTCATGGAGAATGTACAAAGATGTCCATTCTCTTAATTCAGCTCTTCCCAAGGCAAGTGTAGTTTGCACACCAGCAGCAACGCCTGGGGGAGCACCCTATACCTGGAACAGAATTGGCATTTTTTTTTTAAATTCTTCTTTGGGTTGGCTTTTGTCTACTTGTTGTTTTTGCAGTATGATGGGTGTTTTGACTTATAAATGTGCCCATGGGTCACTATGGGTGCATGTTAATAGGATGAAAATGAATACAAATAATAAAAAATGAAGATGAAGCCAAAACTAAACCAAAGCAGTTGTGAGATCTTCAGTTCTACTTAAAGTATAAATGTTTGCCATTCAGAATGGACGAAATTGGTAAAACATAATTACTCATTTCCAAGCTTCTGAGAGGAGTTACCAACTCTCACAGATCACATGATGTCATAAACCTACAACTAAGGGTAGCATAAAATCCCTCCTTTACCTGTAAAGGGTTAAGAAGCTCAGATAACCTGGTTGGCACCTGACCAAAAGGATCAACAAGGGGAGAAGGTACTTTCAAATCTGTGGGGGAAGGTTTTTGTTTGGGGCTTGGGTGTTCTCAAAGAGAGAAAGGGAGACAAAGAGAGAGACCAAGCAAGTAATCTAGCTCCTACTGAATGATACATCTAAACTTACAGAAATAGTAAATAATAGCAAGGAAATGCATTAGAGTGTCTTTGTTTTAGCTTGTGAATTTTTCCTGTGCTAAGAGGGAGGTTTATCCCTGTTTTTTGTAACTTTGAAGTTTTATCTAGAGGGGAATCCTCTCTGTTTTAAATCTTATTACCCTGTAAAATTACCTTCCATCCTGATTTTACAGAGGTGTTTCTTTTACTTTTGTTTTCTTTATAATAAAGTTCTATTTTTTAATAATCTGATTGGTTTTTAGTGTCCTAAAAACCCAAGGGACTAGTCTGTGCTCACCTGGTTTACCTATTTGGTTGGCAGATTATTCTCAAGCCTCCCCAGGAAAGGGGGTGAAGGGGCTTGGGGGGATATTTTAGGGAAACAGGAACTCCAAGTGGTCCTTTTCCTGAATCTTCGTCTAACTCTCTTGGTGGTGGCAGCAGTACCCATCCAAAGACAAGGAAGGATTTATGCCTTGGGGAAGTTTTTAACCTAAGCTGGTAGAAATAAGCTTAGGGGGTCTTTCATGTGGGTCCCCACATCTGTACCCCAGAGTTCAGAGTGGGGAGGGAACCCTGACACATGATATTTGGTGATTTTCTTAAAGCTTCAGCTTCTGGAGTCATGGAGTGACATGAGACTCTCAGCTTTCAATTTTAAAAAAGGAAATTTCCAGTTCTCAAGTTTGCAGAGAAAAAAACTTGAAAATGTGAACCCTAAAGACTCAAAAGCCGCAAGGCATACATCTGGGTTTTGTTTTTTTTTTAATCTTATGATTTTTAGGCCAATCTTATGGAGCCTGTCTTATGCTGGTTCAATGCTTGGAATTTGCCACACTGTGACCATTTAAAAAAGAACTAACTACAGATACAGAGTCTTTAACAAGTGACTCATGACCAGGACAGCCCAGGATAACAGTGCCCAGAAGTCATCATCACCAGGTAGCTGTTGCGTGCCCTAGGAGGAATGAACTGGGCATCTCAGGTGGTTTCTAGCATCCAGGTATCCACATCACAAGAACCTTCATCTGTTTGCCTTGGCAGAGAAGCCAGGAACCAGCTGAGTCTACAGAACGAATCCCCCTCACCTCTCTAGAGACCATCTGACACTCTGTTGCTGGCAGAAGCTTGCACTCGAGTCAACCTGTGTCCGGGTTTCAGTCTCCAAGAAGGTCAATCTAGCATCCTTGCCAGCCCTAAAATCATTAAGGTTAATGGAGGAAAATAATACTGTCCAGTAAATTCCTTTAAACTGCTAGGAGTAAGCAAAGAAATCCAAAATCCCAGGTACAGAATAGTTCACGTTACAGTTAAAAAAAAAAAAAAGTTACTTAAAGAAATTTCATCAGATCATAGCAGCGTAAAGCTACTGAGATGTAAGGGGGTGCATCTGATCAGGTCACGCCCAGTATGCTGGCAAACGTAACTTGTCTTTGCCAGTGGATTACAGATGTTTTTTCCATCGTGAATTATTAGCAAACCAGAACTATTTCAAAACCAAAACTTTTTATGAAGTGCAAAATGTATCCCTCCTCAAATGCATTTCTGCCATAATATTTATAGGCCCATGTCTGCAGAACTCCTCATCCTGCAGGGCGTTGGAGTGAAACTAAGAT
Organism: Natator depressus; assembly: GCF_965152275.1. NCBI lineage: Eukaryota > Metazoa > Chordata > Testudines > Cheloniidae > Natator > Natator depressus. Next base: position 28,696,815 of record NC_134246.1, read on the forward strand.
GCCAGCTGAACAGACGAAGCTTTATGGATGTGCTGGAATGTTACCACTAGAACAAACATCTCCAAACACTGTCAAGAGCCTATTTTGTCAACACACATTTCTGTCAAGTCATAAGGATGTGAAATATTTGCTTCTGCCCTGCCCCCATCATACTCTGCTACCCGCAGGGCCGCAAGTGTGATTTCCTATAGGAGTAATTTAACATCAGACACCTTCAAGGAATACACAACTGAGGTTAGTCTAATCTCTTTAACTGCAGTTTCCCCATTAAGGTCTCTACACAACCTCTGGCCCAAAGTGATCTATTTAGCATTATTTATTTGTACACTGAAATGCTTGGATTTCCCCTCACTTGGACCTGTCAGATGGGGTCAAAAGTTCAAAAATAGATTTACTTAAACCTCCAGAATGCTACTGCAAGGACAGCACATTTCCATTTCCATCTAGAGCACATCCATCCAGGCTTACCACTTACTATAGTTTACCTTTCAGAGGAATACGTTGAAACGGCTACATAATAGCACAGCATGAATTAATAGTACTATGTGCCTCGCACGGCTATGCAAGCCTTGGTGCTACAAAAGTAACCTGTCTTTTATTTATAGAGGAGTTTACACGCGGTTGTTAAATATTATTATGTATGAAGTTAGAGGAATCGTTGAACTCTATAGACCACAAGCAAGCAGATTACAAGAGCATCCTTATAAAGGATCAAAACTCGAAAGACAGTTTTAAAAAGCACTTATCAGACGTATGGACTTATTGTGGAACTATCGTGGTCCGATTGTCAAACTAGCCTCTTGCCTTTGAACCAAGATTTAAGGTTGGTTGTTTTTCATATCAGGAAAAAACAAATACTAGCAGGTGATGAAAACGGAGGAGCATTTTATTTTCAAAACAAAATGAAGTCATAACATAAGGATTTTAAAACACATTAATAGTAATTACCTTGATAAATTATAAGAAATCAATATACAATATTTATTTTTTAAATATTTTAAATTATTTCATACTTAACACATAGTTTAAAATCATTTAAACCCTTTGTCACTCCAATACACTGGCCAGGTTTTATGAGCCCAGCTCAGAATGGTGACTAATTTTAAGTATATGAGCAGTTCCACTGAAGTCAAGTCACATGCTTAAACTTAGGCACATGCCTAAGTACCCTGCTGAATCTAGGTGTCACAGTATGGCTGGCCCTTTAACGGGAGTTGGGTCAGTGACTAATCAGCTGCCTCCCAGCTGAAGCTGACAGGCCAGGGATCAGGTGATAGCTTGAAGATCATCTGGGCCTCATGAAAGTCTGCAAGAACTCAGCCGCTAGGAGTAGGAAAGCTCCAGGAGGAGCCTGCACATCAGAGAAGAAAACCCAGTTTATATATGACTTAGATGAACGGTCTGCAGAGTGTAATCCTGCAGGGAGCAGGCTAGGAAGGAAAAAGGACCAAAGAGGTTAATCTCGACTCCCAGATGGATGGCTTGTGGACTGTAAATCTGTAGGGAGAAGACAGGCCTCCACAAAAGACCCCTGGTTGGGGAGAAGCAAGAGGACTGATATGATGAACTTGAGTTATTTTTAAAAGGAAAAAGGGACTGAAATCTTATGGCTAGAGGGAGTTCTTTGGTGCACAGGCCACTGAGATAGCCCACTGGCTTATACGGAACTGTAGAGATAAATCTATACACTTTCATGAAGGAGTTTTAGTCAGCAGCAGTTGGTGGGACTGCAAAGAGCATGGTTGGTTTGTTTTGCTTTGTTTTGTTTTAAATTGGGAGGACCACCACCCTAAGTCATGTTTTTTATCATGGATGCTCTGGCTTTACTGCCTTGCCTAGAGCATCTGGTATTTATATCCATTATGGCATCTAGTGCTTACAGCAGCAGATCAGGATCAGGCCAAATCCTGGCCAAAAAGTTACATTGGTATAAGTCTGGAGCAGTCTCATTGCAATTCCAGATGAACTCCCCTGAAAGCACTGGGTAACTGAGAGCAAAATCTGGCCCTGGGTTCATGGCTCTATTACTGTCCCATCACTGTATGATCTTCATTTAGCTATGCAATTTGTGCAAAGCCCTAGAGTGGATGCAGTGAGGACTGCAACATCCCAGGAGGTGCATTGGGAGAGAACATGCCTCTTGGGGCTGCTCGGTGGTATAGGTGGGGTGCCCGTGTGCAGCTGCAAGAGACGGGGGGTACTGAGTCCCATCTCCGGCCCGGTCCTTGCTTGGTGATTGGTTCCCCATGAGGGAGGAGGGCTGTGCAGTCTCTGCTCACAGGCACTGCCATTGGGATAGTAATGATGCTGAGAGACTGGGCTGTGGAGCCATGCTCAGCCATTTTGAGAGGTTGGGTGAGAGACTACAGGGGCAGGGTGAGATCCAAACAGTGAGCAGTGCTAGAGGAAAAGGTGTTTGTGCCCAGAGACACTTGTCATTTCAGCGACTCCTGCTGGTGACATTTCTGCAGGGCCATGGCAAAAATCAAAGCTACCTCCACCCTAGCAGATCTTCAGCACCAGAGTCTGTCAGAGTCCTATGCACAGTACAGCCCTCACCTTTAAACTTCCCAATTTTATCTTAGATAAATGGATCCAGGGCCAAATTCTATGCCAGCGGAGTTACACCATCAGAGAAGTGGGCCCAGTGTCCACAATCCTCCCTTGTAATTTTCCTACACTCCCTGTAGGAAAGATCTTGAGTGCTGCAAGTACTCACGTAATGTTATTTAATTATCTAGGGGAACATGCACATTTTTGATGGCAATTGCTGTACACCAAGTGCCAAATATTATTATTATTTTTCACATTATTTGGCAGGAGTAAGGACCTAAAATAATTTAAGCAGATCTTCAGATCCTTCAAAAGAGTGAAAATGCTTCACAAATAAAAACCCATCCACTCAAATCTACGGGCAGCAGGAGAATTTAGTCTTAAGCCCTGACATAGAAATAGATTAATTTTTTCCCCATTTCATATTCTAATTACAATCCTTTTATTCCCCCCTACCATTTTCTGTTCTCATTACAGTCTTAAAATTGCTCTGAAAAATTCTGTACCTTATTCTGCTTTTCCTGCAATCTTTGTCATGGAAATGAGAAACAGAATGTATAAGCATGAAAATACTGCAGAGATCAAAATTCTGGGCTAACCCTTTCACGCCTGACTGCAAGGAGAGGAGAAAACAGTATAAACAGAGTGGTAAATCAACCCTCACTGCATCTTCATTTGCCCAATGCTCAGTCTGCATTTCCTACTCCCAGACCAAATGAGGGATGGAAGGACCCCACAGAAATGCAACACTAAATAGGCCACGTACTGCTTTCAGTTACAACTGGGCTACAAGTTGTTTTTTGGAGTTGCAGGGCTGCCACTGAGGCCAAAGTGTGGCCTAATCTATTCAAATATTATTCAAAAAATCAAGTTTGTCTGCTATTTTTCAGCCCACCAGGCACTCAGGTGTCTTGTGTAAAACTGTCCAATATAAACTCTTACAAATCATACTTCACTTTGCAAAGCCTGGGCTTGACACTGCTCTTTCTTATGTTGGTGGAAATGAGTAACAGTTTTACTGAAGTCAAACTGATGTGAGCAAGTTCAGAATCAGGCCCCATGGCTCTTTGCTCACCCCAGACTCTGGCTGATTTTGCTAGGAGTTTTGGAACGGGCAAAGAAAACCACACAGGACCACAGACCTGTCCAGGAAACACTTCACCCACCAGTGCAATGCAACCTCCTCTGTGGCAGTGGCTGGGTGACAACACAGTGTTAACACCTCAGAATGACTGTTCAGGAAAGGAAGCAAAGGAAGATTATTTATCAAACTGAAACTACAGATAAATGTCAATGGGCAGAATTTGATTAACCAACTAGAATTTGACAAAGACCCCATGGTTTTAACACTCCGACCATTATATGTAGTGCCAGGGGATCCTAGAACATACGAACGGCCATGCTGGGTCAGACCAATGGTCCACCTAGCCCAGTATCCTGTCTTCTGATAGTGGCCAATGCCGGATGCTTCAGAGGGAATGAACAGAACAGGGCAATTATCGAACCCTGTCATCTACTGCCAGGTACTGGCAATGGGAGGCTTAAGACATCCAGAGCATGGTGTTGCATCGCTGATCATGTTGGCTACTAGCAATTGATGAACTGACCTAAATTCTTTTTTAAACCCAGTTATAGTTTTGGCCTTCACAACATTCCCTGGAAACGAGTTCCACATGTGATTGCACCATGTGAAGTAGTACTTCCTTTTGTTTTAAATCTGTTTCCTATTAGTTTCATTTGGTGACCCCGGTTCTTGTGTTACGTGAAGGGGGTAAATAACATGTCCTTACTCACTTTCTCCACACCCGTCATGATTTCATAAACTTCTACCATATCTCCCCTTTCGTCGTCTTTTTTCCCAAGCTGAAACATCCCAGTCTTTTAATCTCTCCTCATTCGGAAGCTGTTCCAGCCCCCTAGTCATTTTTGTTGCCCTTGTACTTTTTCCAATTCTAATACATATTTTTTGAGATGGGGTGACCAGAACTGCACACAGTATTCAAGGTGTGGGTGTATCATGGATTTATATATTGGCATTATGATATTTTCCATATCATCTATTCCTTTCCTAATGGTTCCTAACATTGTTAGCTTTTCTGACTGCCCACTGAGCCGATGTTTTCAGGGAACTATCCACTATGACTCCAAGATCTCTTTCTTCAGCAGTAACAGCTAATTTCGACTCCATCATTTTTTATGTATAGTTGGGATTATTTTTTCCAAGGTGCATTACTTTCCATTTATCAACATTGAATTTCATTTGCCATGTTGTTGCCCAGTCACCCAGTTTCGCGAGATCCCATTGTAACTCTTCACAGACTTAACTATCTTGAGTAATTTTGTGTTGTCTGCAAATTTTGCCACCTCACTCTTTACCCCTTTCTCAAGATCATGATGAATATGTTGAACAGCATTAGTCCTGGTACAGACCATAGGGGGACCCCACTATTTACTTCCCTCTATTGTGAAAACTGGCCATTTATTCTTACCCTTTTTTCCCTGTCTTTTAACCAGTTACTGATCCATGAGAAGGCCTTCCCTCTTATCCCATGACTGCTTACTTTGCTTAAAAGCCTTTAGTGTGGGACCTTGACAAAGGCTTTCCAAAAGTCCAAGTATATAATATACACTGGATCACCCCTGATCACGTTTGTTGACCCCCTCAAAAAAATCTAATAGCTTGGTGAGGCATGATTTCCCTTTACAAAAGCCATGTTGACTCTTCCCCAACAAATCATTTCCCCCTACGTGTCCGATAAGTCTGTTCTTTACTAGTTCTTCAAAGTCCACAAGGGAGCCGAATGTCTGTTTTACATCTCCTCTGAAAGTCAGCACTTTAAGCAGCACAGTGCAAACAAAACCTATGATGAGCTATTGGCTCAGCACTGACTTAGAGGGGAAGAAAGTCTCCTATTGAAAATACCCACATGCCTTCCAAAGATACCTTGGGTTTTCTTTGGGGACCTCCAATCCAATCATTGACCATGCCCAAAGTTGTTTCGTTTGTAAGATACGATCACTGGCCAAACTGACTTGGCTGTAAGTCTTACATGCACTGCTTCCTTCTCGCTACTGAGCAACCACCACATCCTGCATTGCTTATCACACTTAAATAGGTGCTAAAGGAGTTTATCTGCAAAAAGCGGGCATCTAGTAAATTGCTCCTTCTCCGACCAGGGGTTGCAGATGGAAGCCAAATAATCATGAGGTTGGTAGACCTGAGCTTGCATGGAAAATATCTCATGCCACGTGCCTTGTTTAGGGAAGAAAGAGGGTAAATTAAGGCAGCACATTTACTGGCAAATGGAGTAAGTGACAATGAGACTGTGTATTCTACTCAGCCAGTAACACTTTTTGTATTTCACAGGAAACTCAGAGAGGCAGCAAATGTACAAAGTTCTAAAAGAACCCACAGAGCATGTAAGAAAGGAAGTATATGAGAGTCAAAGGTATCTAGAAACATTGTTTTTTGAAAGATAAAACCTGGAGTCTGAAATAAAAATAGAGACTGTATCTACCTGATTCTGAACCCGATACAAGTGTGGTTTTACTGTGGAAGTCTTTCAAGGAGATGCTGGTTTTGATACAAAAACAACAGCTCTCATTGCAATCAAAGGTAACATACAATAAATGCCATATGAGAGTGAGAACACTCAGACTGAGCATCAGTGTGACAGGAAAAAAAAGGTACTCTTGAGTTTCAGAGGTTCTCTTGCCTTCGTATTTGGGGGCAGTTCATAGATTTCATAGATTCCAAGGCCAGAAGGGATCATTGTGATCACCTAGCCTGATCTCCTGTATAACACAGGCCAGAGAATTTCCCTCAAATAATTCCTAAAGCAGATCTTTTGGAAAAACATCCAATCTTGATTTTAAAATTGCCAGTGATGGAGAATCCACCACCACTACCCTTGGTAAGTTGTTCCAATGACTAATTATTTTCACCATTAAAAATTTACACCTTATTTCCTGTCTGAATTTGCCTTGCTTCAAATTCCAGCCATTGAATTATGTTATACTTTTCTATGCAAGATTGAAGAGCCCATTATTTACTCCTGGGGGAATTCTGTGCTACTGTGTGAATGCATAATTAATGAGCCATGCATATTTTTAATTTTTTGCGCAGAAAAAAAGCTTCTGCCGAAATGTTGCTGCATTTCCGCCTTTTGCCCACCAGAGGGCGCTGTGGTGATAGAACACAGCAACAACTCCCAGCCAGGAAAGGAAGAGAAAGAGGCCTGCCTTCTTTGCAGCGGGCCAGGTCAGGAGACAGGGGCTATGACAAGACAAACAGTGTGGGGCTGCTCGGGGGTCAGACAGGGGCTCATAAGGGCTAGTGGGGGAAGACAGACTGGGGCAGGGGCTGAATGGGAGTGAAGGCACAGGGTCACGGGGAGGGAGGTGCAGGGCCACCTGGGGATGGGGAGGGGGTACAGGGACACATAGGGACAGGGGAGCAGCTGGATGGGGGCACAGAAACATGGGGACAGGAGGAGGGGGAATAGGGACAGAGGTGGCTGGATACAGGCACAGAGACACATGGGGATGGGGGAGGAGGGTACAGGGACACATGGGGAAAGGGGAGTGGCTGAGTGGGGGCACAAAGACACATGGGGACAGGGGGAAGGGGTAGAGGGCCACACGGGGAGAGGGGGAGTGGGTGTCTGAGTGAGGGTGGAGGGACACATGGGGGTGCAGGAACACATGACACAGGGGCAGATGTGCCTGAGTGAATCGGAGAGGCTAGAGGTCAGCCAGGGTCTGCATGGGGGAAGCTCCCTAACAATCCCTCTTCACGCCAACGCCGCCCCTTCCCCCCAAAAAAACCCTGTTCCATACTTTTCCCACCCATACCCAACAACCCTCCAAGTTCACACCCAGGCTCCTTCCCAACAATTTAGTTCCCTCTCCTTCAGCTCCTCTGTTACCCCTGAGTCCCCCAAGCCTTTGCACTGCTTCTGAGGGGTGTGGGAAATACGGTTTTGTATTGTAGTTTAAATGAATTACTCAGAGTTCTGTATTAATATGCCTAGTAAGGAATCTATTTGTCAAAAAACACTTCCTGAATCTTTTTTGTTGTTTATATTGTTACAGACATACTTGCTGACAGGTATTTTGAAATAAATACGAAAAAAATTGAAACTGGTATGATTATATTGTGTTATTTTGACAAATAAAATATATGGAATTTTGCGAAATTTTAAAATATTGTGCGCAGATTTTTTGGTTGCAGAATTTTTAATTTTTTGGTGTAGAGTTCCCCCAGGAGTAATTATTAAATATTTGTTCCTCATGTAGATACTCATAGACTGTAATCAAATCACCCCTTAACCTTTTCTTTGTTAAGCTAAATAGATTGAGCTCCTTGAGTCCATCACTATAAGGTATGTTTTCTAATCTTTTAATGGTTCTCATGCTCTTTTTTGAACCCCCTTCAATTTATCAACATCTTTTCTGAACTATAGCCACCAGAACTAGACACTGTATTCCAGCAGTGGTTGCACAAGTGCCAAACACAGCAGTAAAATAAAACATGTTTTCTAATCCTTTAATCATTCTCATGGCTCTTCTCTGAACCCTCTCCAATTTATCAACATCCTTTCTGAACCGTGGCCACCAGAACTGGACACAGTATTCCAGCAGAGGTTGCACAAATGCCAAATACAGAAGCCAAACAACCTCTCTACTTCTATTTGAGATTCTCCTGTTTATGCATCCCAGGATCACATTAGCTCTTTTGGCCACAGCATCACACTGGGAGCTCACGTTAAACTGATTATCCACCACGAATGCCAAATCTTTTTCAAAGTCCCTGCTTTCCAGGATAGAATCCCCCATCTTGTAAGTACGGCCTACATTCTTTGTTTATGTTTAGCTATGTTAAAATGCACCTTGTTTGCTTGCACCCAGTTTTCCAAGAGATCCAGATGGCTCTAAATCAGGCACTTATTCTCTTCATTATTTACCACTCCCCCGATTTTTGCCATTTGCAAACTTCATCAGTGATGGTTTTATACTTTCTTCCACTGATAAAAACATTAAATAGCATGGGGCCCAGAACCGATCCTTACAGGACTCCCCCTGGAAACACACCTGCTTGATGACAATTCCCTATTTACAATTACATTTTGAGACCTATTAGTTAGCCACTTTTAGTTAGCCATTTAATGTGTGCCATGTTAATTTTACATCATTCTTGTTTTTTAATCAAGATGTTGTGCAGTGCCAAGACAAATGCCTTACAGAAGTCTGGTCTAGTACATCAACACCATTACCTTTATCAACCAAACTTGTAATCTCAACAAAAAAAGATATAAAAAGTTAGTTTGACAAGATCGGTTTCCCATAAACCCATGTTGACTTGCGGCAGTCACATGACCCTTCTTTAATTCTTTACTAATTGAATCCCATATCAGCTGCTCCATTACCTTTCCCAGGATCTATGTCAGGCTGACAGGCCTATAATTGCCCAGGTCATCCCCTTTACCCTTTTTAAATATCGGCACCACATTAGCTTTCTTCCAGTGTTCAGGAACTTCCCCAGTGCTCCAAGACTTAATGTTGATTTTCAATAACGGTCCACAAGCTTCTCAGCCAGCTCTTTTAAAATTCTTGGATGCAAATTATCTAGACCTGCTGATTTTAAAATGTCTAACATTAGTAGCTTCTGTTTAACATCCTCCAGAGAGACTAGAAGAACGGCATGAGTTATCACCATATGATGAGACTTCATAATCTGTTTTCTCCCCAAACACAGAACAGAAATATTTATTGAATGCTTTTGCTTTTTCTGCATTATTATCGATAATTCTTCCATTTCCATCTAGCAACCAACCAATACCATTGTCAGGATTCTTTTTGTTCCTAATATATTTTTAAAACTTCTTATTGTTGTCTTAACTCTGTTTGCCGAAGATTTCACCTTGTGTTCCTTGGCTTCCCTTATCAATTTTCTACAATTCTTAATTTATATTAATTACTGTTAACTTCCCCTTTCTCCCATTTGTTTTATACTTTGCAGCTATCTCCACTTCCCCACGAAATCAGGTCAGTTTTTAACTAATACATCCTTCTTCCTCAACTGTGGCTTTTGGGGCATCTAGTAAGATGTTTTTAAATTATTCCCAATTATCTCTTACATTTTTCTGATTATATTCTTCCTCCCAGCTGATTAGACTCAATTGTTTTCAGCTTTATGAAATCAGCCGTATTAAATCACCAAATACATACATTACTGGTCTGGACTTTATTTTGCTTCCACATTATAAATGTGATCAAGTCATGATCAAGTCCATATCCACTGAAGGTAGGCAAAGAAGTAATTGTCTTAATCTGCAACACAGGAGATTTAGGTTAGATATTAGGAAAAACTATTAGGATAGTTAAGAATTGGAACAGGTCACCAAGGGAAGTTGTGGAATACCTGTCACTGGAGGTTTTTAACAACAGGTTAGACAAACACCTGTCAGGGATGGGCTAGGTATACTTGGTACTGTCTCAGTGCAGGAGGCTGGACTAGATGACCTCTTGAGAAATGACCTCTTCCCGCCCTAAATTTCTATGATTCTATGAACTGAGGGGCAAAAAAATCTCAGAAGTTTACAAGGAGATAGCCATTCATTTTACATACCAAAGTTTCAGTGAGGTCTCAGAACTGCAGCTTCTATTTCACAGATGAACAAGTTTGCACACACACATCATTTGAACGCACAGTTTTTGCGCACACACAAATTGTTGAATGCACAAATGAAAAATACACCTGCTCTTGATTTGCACTCAGTTTTGCATGCAAATGAGTTTTGCAGAGGTACATACTATGATTTTCAAAAATGCACCCATGCCACTACTAGCTATTTTGAAACTTTTACCCTAAACATTTTGAAGCACAAATTTACGACGGTGCCATTTTGGGGAGTGAGGGGAGGGAAAAAGAAAAAGAGGAAGATCATTTCACTGTGTGATGAGAAAACGCTATTTTATTTAAAAGTAAAAAATCAAGGGCTATGATACGATTATTTCCTAACTGCTACCCGTGATCTGGAAATCTGGGCATGTCCCATCTCCACTTTGGTCTCAAACAGCAACCTAATTCTATAGAAGCAATGTGTTTATTAAGGAAGTTCGCCTCACTCACTTCTCCCTATTTACACTGTAAGCACATTGGGGCAGGGACAGTATCTTACTAGGTATTTGCATTGTTCCCAGCAAAATGGTGCCCTTATCTTGGTTGTTCCTCATGTAGATGCTCAGATTGTAATCATATCACCCCGTAACCTTTTCTTTGTTAAGCTAAATAGATTGAGCTCCTTGAGTCCATCACTATAAGGTATGTCTTCTGATCTTTTGATGGTTCTCATGCTCTTCTTTGAACCCCCTTCAATTTATCAACATCTTTTCTGAACTATAGCCACCAGAACTAGACACTGTATTCCAGCAGTAGTTGCACAAGTGCCAAATACAGTGGTAAAATAACCTCCCTAGTCCTACTTGAGATTCCTCTGTTTATGCATCACAAGATCGCATTTGCAGCACATGTTCAGCTGATCATCCACCACAAACCCCCAAATCTTTTCCAGAACCACTGCTTCCAGGATACTGTCCCCATCCTGTAAGTATAGCCTACAAGCTTTGTTCCTAGATGTATACATTTACATTAAGCCACATTAAAATGCATATTATTTGCTTGCACTGAGCTTATATACATCTTCTTTGAAGTGCATTTGAAAGCCGCATGCTGAAAGATATGGTATCCCTCCACACTGCAACTGGAACTGACTGAATGGGACACACAGGGGGAGGAGGTTTGGTGTTGAGTGCACATAACCTATGACAAAGGGTGCATTTTACAGCAAGTCTGCAGTGGTGTAGTATACATGACTTTCCACAAACTGCTCAAATTGGCCCGAGTCTAGCAACTGCCACAACTAGAAAACCAAAAGCAGATAAATAGTTTTACCTGCAAGGGAAATATTCCTTAAGGACAAAATCCACCCCAAGCAGAGAGCCAGCACAAGACGGTGCTTTGAGTATCAATGACTGGAGCCCTTTATACCACCAACCTGCTTTGCAGCTCCACTGCAGAAGCTAGTCCAGTGTGTTTATTTAAATGTGGGATCCCACATACATGAGAACACTGAAACCATGATAATCCCACACTGCACTTTTGTTTCAATATGCAACCACTCAGTGACTCTTCTGTGTATATTTACAGCAAATGAAAACAAGGAGCCAAATTCTGCTCACTATGGCACTGCATGGGGGCATATTACAGGAAAACTTTGCAGATAACATTAAATGCAAAAAATAGTTAATACAGCATCAAGGTTGAGATGTCAACTGCACAAGATTCAGGAAATGCAAAGCTATGGTTCCTGCACAGACTTTAACTTAGCCACAGTTCACATATAATTTACAAATCTGATTTTACTGGGTGTCCACAGGCAGTAATACAAAATTTTACAGATGAGCCTGCACTAAGGGGCTGGGTTAAATTTGCTAATCAAAACCACCATTCTACAGTTCCAGATTTTGGGGCTGTAAAATCTCAGCCATAACATTTAATTCAACTAGATTTGTGCAGTCACTGTCCAGCCCATTTTGCCCAAGTAGGGTGCAACTTTACCCCTTAACCTCAGCACATTTTTAGCGAAACTCTTTCCCCTTGGATCACTTCTAAACTGAGTAATTTCTTTTGGATACATAATTGTGTGTTCATCTTCCTTTAAGTCACTGTTAATCTGCCTGATGGATTTTGCTGCTACTTAACTTTATCTCTATGGCAAAAATAGAGAATATTCTTATTCCCTTGATCAGGAAAATTCAAAACAAAACTTAAATCAATTTTTTTATTTAAAAAAAATGTATGTCAACATTAAAGAGACCCTAAATTAACAGCAAGGTAGCTGGAAGAGGAAAGTTAACAAAAGAAACAAATTTCATCAGAAATACTGACCCTGATATTCCAGTTCGTCATTAGAAATAAGTACTTTCTACATAATGTGGCTTTGCAGTGTAGTATTACAGAATTGACCAACCTCTATTAATGGCACTGGAAAGTTTACAGGAAATTTTTAAAAAGTGTCTTAGGGTGAGATTTTCACAAGAGCCTATTGGCGTTAAGTACCCAAATCCCAACGAGTTTAATGAGAGTTGGAAGCCTAATGACTTTAGACTCTGAAAATCTCAGCCTAGTCAATCTGGGCTTTGATCTACATGTGAAATGTGACGCATAAAGTACAAGAAAAGAGGTTAATAATGTGACTTGAACCATGGCACGTAACATCCATTGCTAACCCATAAAATCTGAAATACCCTCAACTTAGAATCTGTTCTACTTCTCATTTCTTAACTTTACCGTAAAAGTCTCTTTTGATATAATGACAGCAGATATGATATTATTATTACTACCTCCACCAAGAAACTTAAAGCCTGTTAATGAGACAGTGAAAAACGAACTTTGTCCAGCTAATTAATGTAAAGAGGAAAAAACAGAATCCTCACTGATTTCAGAGAAGAGCTGCCTTTTTCTAAATAGTTAAAAGCTGGACTGACAGCTTTAAAGACAGGCAAGTGGAGAGATCAGATAAATGTGCACAGCACAAATTTGTCCAGTGCTGTTACAGTCTTTCTCTGCACCACTTCCAGTCCATTAAATTACAATATTACTATAGATTTACAGCAAAATTATCTTTTATCTCAGCTTATTTAAAGCTATTTGACATTTGCTAGTATTTTCTATTATAAATCTAATTGCAGATTCCAAACAGACCACGGCTCATTAAGCCTTAATTATGCACATGTTGTTTTCAACAAACATTTTCATTTGGACTGCTGTGAGCTGTAATTGTTCAGAAGGCACCACCACTTCAGATTACATACTTTGCTGGGATGGCAGAAGCTTCTTCGAAGTAGGTCATGGTTTGGATGAACAAACAATTTGGAACCTGTGGAGTTTTGGTTAAGCCGTTTCTCCAGTGATCCAGGCAAACTAATGTCATCTTGCACAGAAGAGCTGGCAAAGGCAAACTGGCTCTTACGTGGATGCTTGGGGCAGGGGACGGGTGCTAGGAATGAGTGCAGGGAGTGATCCCACCATACCCCCCTGAGGGCTCAGGGTGCCTGAAAAGTGGCAGAGGAGATAGGATTATGGCTCCACTCCTTGGTGCCAGCTCACAGAGCAGAGCCAGCCTAGCAGGAGCTATGCCTGCATACTGTCCAGGCAGGAACAGTGCACACGTTCCCGCCAGGGAGCAAAGGGAAGAATTTGGTCTCTGGGAGGAAGGATTCCTTCCCCAAAGGTGGAGTGCCAGCAACAAGGGCTTGTGCCTGACCTGAGACCACCACTCATGGTGCAACACACCCTACACCAAGGTCCAGTTGTGATCAAACAGTTGATAGGGTGACCAGATAGCAAGTGTGCAAAAACAGGATGGGGTGGGGGCGGGAAATAGGCATCTATGTAAAACAAAGTCCCAAATATTGGGACTGTCCCTACAAAATCGGGACATCTGGCCACCCTACACTCAGGCCCTGTAGCCATGACCAGCTCCTGACAGCTGTTTGGTGGCCCCAGCCTATTTCCTTGAGTTCACATTACAGCGGCCTCTCCCCCACTGGCAAGACCTGGCAACAGGGATGGGTCAATTCCTTTGCCTATTTTCAGACCCACATCGTCACCGTAGGTTTGGAAGGTTCAGTACTAAATTGAAGAGGGCTGTGTTTGTGTTCTACTTAGGAGAAACAGAACAAAGAAGCAGAGAGGGGTATAGAGAAAAATACTAATGAAAAATAGATACAGTGTCTACAGCCCTCACAAACTATCCACTGGAGACCGCCAAGCTTTTAACTCCAGCACAGAGTACCCTGCTTCCCTTTATAGCTGGAAAATCATAGATGTATAACTTGCATCAGCACTAGCAGAACAGGTTTAAACTGCATGAGGACAAGGTCTGCGTCCTGTTTGGGGAACCCAGAAGCAAGAGAAGAGGTTTGCAAACTCCTGGGCCTAAATCTCACTTATCCTCAGGATTTGCACCCACTTGAAAGCAGGGGCCTTTGCACACATTAGATCAGGGATCTCAAACTCAAACCACCATGAGAGACACATGAGGACGAGTGCATTGGCCCGAGGGCCGGATCACTGAAACCTTTTCATAGAACGATACAAAAGTATAGTCAAAAATGAAAAAAAAAAAAGAAGAGTAATATAGTATGCTATTAAAAGTCAATGTATGAATTTTTTTAAAACTGTAATACAAAGAGGGGTTTTAATAAAATATAAACACTCAGTAATGCATCTCACTCGAACAACAAAACATGCATTTACTTTTAGAATACTTCGGGTAAAGCCCCCACCCCCACTCCACCCCTTCCATGAGGCCCCGCCCCTGCCCTGCCTCACGGTCGGAGGGGGGACGAGGGGGCGCAGGGTGGGGAGAGGAGCTTGGCTGCTGGTGGAGTCGGCGCCTATGGCGGGCCACAGGGAATAACTCCACGGGCCGCGTGTTTGAGACCCCTGCATTAGATTAAGGCCCTCCAACTTCGTCAGCCACAGCCATTGCTATTCAGCTGCCTTGATGGGCCGGGGTGAATGGGACATGGGGCTGGCCTATGCCCTCACTTCTGGAGACGATCCCCCCGAGGCACAGATGAGGAATAGTGATGGTGTGGGGGAAACTTACCGTGCTACTGTCCATGCTGTATCAAAGTTCTCAAATCTGGCCCTGACTTCAGCTATGGGAGTCAGGCCAGCGAAGTCAGTGGATCTACTTAAACCACAGACTTGAGTGCTTGCTCAATTATGAGGATGTATTTACTGAAAGGCATTTCTATGGAGTTCCTCAGCGCTGAGTATTTGAGGCCCTTCACGTTAAGGAATTTCTGTTTCCAGGGCTGCGTACTTGGCACTTTCCACTCGCACTGTATTTATTTTAAAATGTCAACTGTGATCTCCTCCACTCAGCCAAGGGCAGGAGGCACATGACCGTTTTTTAAAGGGACACTGTTCTTTAAGGCTTCCTGCCAAGCAGCACAGATAACACTGTAACCAACTCCCTGCCTGGTCTTAGCCTTGCCTACTGAAAAGTCTGCAGGAGCTGGCCGCTCCAGCTAGGTTGGGCAGGCAGGTTGTCATGAGGAGGGTCAGCAGCTCAGAGAAGAGGAGGGTGATTTGTTTCTTGTAACAGAGGTAGTGGCTATCAGTGTTCTGCTGAACACAGCTGTGTTATGAACTGTGCGTGTAAAGGTCATCTAGCCTTTTCTGGACCTTCCTTGAGATTGAGTTTTTACTGGAGACAACTAATTTAAGGCTAGATTTTCAAAAGCAGCAGCCTGAAGTTTAAGCTCCTAAATCCACATTTAGGCACCTGCCAGATTTTCGAAAGTGATGCACCTCCAACAGCTCCCACGTCAACAGGGTCTATTCAGTGTTCAACACTCTTGGAAATCGGGCCTATATGTGAACTTGGTTTTCAAAATCTGAGCCTTGGAGTCTAATGTATGGTGCACCTAATAAATGCAGGGAGCAGCACAGGACAGTTACATGAAGAAATAAAATATCTTCTGTTCTTCACATTTGTTTTCCTCCAAGTGTATGATACAAGAAGTTCTCAGTAAAGATCTACAGTGCACTGTCAGAAGAAAAATGCGTCAGAGTAAGCATGAAATTGTATGTCCGTGCCTTGGGGGTGGGGGGAGGGGGCTTTTAAAGCTATAGTTTGACCTAAAAAGTTTTTCTAGGTCATTTGCACTTGGCATCTATGTGCCTGACCTACTAAATCTTACACAATAAAATTACAGAGTTCATTTCTGCCAGTCAGTGTCAGATCACTCATAAATTCAGATGCAATATTTACAAAACCACTATTCATATATTCACAAATAAGGTCTTATTAGGGTCCTTCTGGAGGTGAGTTATTTGCCCTGTTCTACATTGACTCATGCTGACAAAGAGAAGTTTAAAAGCTGCTTTGTCAAGTTAAAATCCAACCTTTAAATTTTCTCACAGATTCCTTATTCCCAAATCACACAGGATTTATGATAGTGCTACCACTGAAAACTGCATTGTCAACATTCTCCATAACAGTCCTTTTGCCAAATACACAGGGGAAATGGGAAACACATCTAGGGCTAGCTCCTTTTACTGACACTGGTGCAATCTACTGAAGTCAATGTGGTTGTACTGGTGAAGTGACAGAGAAGGTGTATAGTTGACTGCATAAACTAGGCTGGCATCACCATTTCTATTGCAAAAATACACACATAAAAATCTTATAATTTTCCATCTGTTTGATTCTTGAAGTGCGACCACAGCCCGACATGGACTTGCTTAGAGGAAGGAAATCTAAGGCCTTGTCTGCACTAAAGGGAAAAATCGATCTAAGCTATGGAATTTGAGTTATGTGAATAGCGTAACTCAAATTGACACAGCTTAGATCTATTTACCGCGGGATCCACACTCTGCGACATCGATGGGAGATGCTCTCCCATCGACTCCCCTTACTCTTCTCGATCAGGTGGAGTACAGGAGTTGACGGGAGAGCGATCGGCAGTCGATTTAGAGGGTCTTCACAAGACCCGCTAAATGGACTGCTGATGCGGCAATTGCCGCAACATCGATCCTCCTTAAGTGTAGACAAGCCCTGAGAAGAGGCATTGACTCAGGGAACATACATTTTGCCCCAATCATTCAGTTTGTTCCCATACCATTGACATGTCCAGTGGAAAAGACAACAAATGTAACTTGGCCACTCTGTTACAGAACACTGCAGTGGTGAGATCTGATAAGGACAGGGAGGGAGGTTGCATTTTCTGACTTTAGGCTTGGAAGGATTAGATTTTTACTGGTAAATGTCAGTATGTGTCAGTTACACACACAAACACATGAAAAAATATTTCCATTGACAACAGAAATTTAGACAGACAGACAGACAGAGACAATGTCAGAAAAATGCTGCTTCGGAACTTATAGAGTTTGATTTAAGAATATTTACTTTGTGTATTTTGACATGTGCTATTGACAATTTGTCTTTAGCTTTGATCCTCAGTATCTACAGTCAGTAAATAATCATCATCTGACATCCTCTCAATTTCCCACAACTCTGAAAATTTAAAATACATAAAAATTGGATACAATGTTTAAAAATAAACATTAATATTATTTGTCACAATTGTAACAAAATAAAAATCGAATTTCTGCCAAGTCTCTCGCATGTTTTATGCATCTGCCTGTTCTATCAGGACATTCCAATTCCTGACACCAAAGAGTTTTCTTAAATCAAAATTAATATTAATTAATTTTATCTACCCTTGTTTATTAAATGAATGATCATGAAAGGTGTTATTTGGCATATCTATCTAGGTATTCGTATGGCCTGCATCACCACAGTAGCTGAGCGTCTTACACTCACGAATGGTTTTTATCTTCACAGCACCCCAAGAAGTAAGTATAATCCCAATTTTACAGATGGGGAAGTGCAGTATAAGGGAGATTAAGTGACCTGCCCATTGTCACACAGGAAGCACAAGGTTGAGCTGGTACTTAAACCCAAATCTCCTGAGTCCTGGTTCAATGTGCTACTCATTAAAGCATCCTTCCTCTGCATGCTGGAGTTGGCTGTATATATCATTCAACGGCTGGGTGTGCTGACCCACAATGATCTCCAACAAGGCTACATGAAGTACACATTTTCAAGTGACTTAAGGGCTGAAGTGCCTAAATCCCATTGACTTTCAGTGAGGCTTAAGGTCTGAAGTGTCTAAGTCCCTTCTGAAATGGGATTTAGGCACTTTGGAATATTTAATGCTACGTGATTTGCTCGACGTACACACAAGTCAGTGACAGAGCTGGAAGGAGAAAGAAGGAGTAGAGATGCCCCATCCTTTGCCCCAACCACTCTCCTTCCACAGGTTAATTTATTGGAGCTGGCTGAAAAACAGAGAGCACTTTGTGTGAAAAGTTTTCAATTTTTTCATACTTTTTCTGTAGACACTTAGAATTAAAAAAAATAATTGACCAGCTCTATAGTTATATACAAAATTGGGGCTTTAAAAAGAAAAAATAAACTGCAAGAGAAACCAAAAAATTAACCAAGTTCCCCCCAAAATGTTAAAGCCCCAAAATAAATAAATTCAGAAAATCCCCAATACAGGACATCAACATATCCACGAAAAAAATACGAAATTTGCTACAGCTTAAAATGCATCAACATTCACCCATAAACCTTCTCACGTTTCCATCCTTCTACTCACTATTGTTGCTAATTAACTATCGTTCTTAATGATGCTGGTGGATCAGCTCTGCTTCAACTTGATGTTCTGTGGGGGGAAAAAATGAGCAGGGCAAATTGATAGCAGCCTCGTTAGCCCCAGAGCAATGAACTGGGAGGCCACCGGCAGGTGTTTTGCTTTCACTAAGGCCCAAGAAGGCGTAGCAGAGTCATGAGACAGACAGAAGAGGAAGTGTGTATTCATCCACAGAGATTACCCTCAGTTAGCTGCACAGGAACTAGGAAAAGGCATTGTGGTAGGGAGAAGCAGCTATGCAAAAGTTCCCCCTACCATTGCACCAATCCGAGCTCTCTTTTCCTTTCCCATTCCAGGAGCTGTAGCGCACACAGCAAGGTAACAATTCAGCTCCATGGGCTTGCTTGCCAGGGAGTGAATCCAGCCGCTCCTCCAGAGGCATGGATGGTGGGTAATGGGGAGCTGGAGGTAGGGTGGTGCACAGAGGGTTTGCACCCTGTTTGTGGTACAGAGCAGCAGGCAAGGCAAGGCAAGGCAAGGCACAGGAGGGGCCAGGGCACAAGCGTAGCCTATGTGTGGATCCTTCCATTTCCTCCTCCACTGGAGGGAACAAGCATGTACCTCCTCTGAACAGGTAGAGAGGATCCCCTGGGGGACTAACATGAAGGGGAAGGGAGTCCAGGAGAGCTGGCTGTATTTCAAGGAATCCCTGTTGAGGTTACAGGGACAAACCATCCCGATGAGTCGAAAGAATAGTAAACATGGCAAGCGACCAGCTTGGCTTAATGGTGAAATCCTAGCGGATCTTAAACATAAAAAAGAAGCTTACAAGAAGTGGAAGGTTGGACATATGACCAGGGAAGAGTATAAAAATATTGCTCGGGCATGTAGGAAAGATATAAGGAGGGCCAAATCGCACCTGGAGCTGCAGCTAGCAAGAGATGTCAAGAGTAACAAGAAGGGTTTCTTCAGGTATGTTGGCAACAAGAAGAAAGCCAAGGAAAGTGTGGGCCCCTTACTGAATGAGGGAGGCAACCTAGTGACAGAGGATGTGGAAAAAGCTAATGTACTCAATGCTTTTTTTGCCTCTGTTTTCACTAACAAGGTCAGCTCCCAGACTGCTGCGCTGGGCATCACAGAATGGGGAAGAGATGGCCAGCCCTCTGTGGAGATAGAGGTGGTTAGGGACTATTTAGAAAAGCTGGACGTGCACAAGTCCATGGGGCCGGACGAGTTACATCCGAGAGTGCTGAAGGAATTGGCAGCTGTGATTGCAGAGCCCTTGGCCATTATCTTTGAAAACTCGTGGCGAACGGGGGAAGTCCCGGATGACTGGAAAAAGGCTAATGTAGTGCCAATCTTTAAAAAAGGGAAGAAGGAGGATCCTGGGAACTACAGGCCAGTCAGCCTCACCTCAGTCCCTGGAAAAATCATGGAGCAGGTCCTCAAAGAATCAATCCTGAAGCACTTACATGAGAGGAAAGTGATCAGGAACAGTCAGCATGGATTCACCAAGGGAAGGTCATGCCTGACTAATCTAATCGCCTTTTATGATGAGATTACTGGTTCTGTGGATGAAGGGAAAGCAGTGGATGTATTGTTTCTTGACTTTAGCAAAGCTTTTGACACGGTCTCCCACAGTATTCTTGTCAGCAAGTTAAGGAAGTATGGGCTAGATGAATGCACTATAAGGTGGGTAGAAAGCTGGCTAGATTGTCGGGCTCAATGGGTAGTGATCAATGGCTCCATGTCTAGTTGGCAGCCGGTGTCAAGTGGAGTGCCCCAGGGGTCGGTCCTGGGGCCGGTTTTGTTCAATATCTTCATAAATGATCTGGAGGATGGTGTGGATTGCACTCTCAGCAAATTTGCGGATGATACTAAACTGGGAGGAGTGGTAGATACGCTGGAGGGGAGGGATAGGATACAGAAGGACCTAGACAAATTGGAGGATTGGGCCAAAAGAAATCTGATGAGGTTCAATAAGGATAAGTGCAGGGTCCTGCACTTAGGATGGAAGAATCCAATGCACCGCTACAGACTAGGGACCGAATGGCTAGGCAGCAGTTCTGCGGAAAAGGACCTAGGGGTGACAGTGGACGAGAAGCTGGATATGAGTCAACAGTGTGCCCTTGTTGCCAAGAAGGCCAATGGCATTTTGGGATGTATAAGTAGGGGCATAGCGAGCAGATCGAGGGACGTGATCGTTCCCCTCTATTCGACACTGGTGAGGCCTCATCTGGAGTACTGTGTCCAGTTTTGGGCCCCACACTACAAGAAGGATGTGGATAAATTGGAGAGAGTCCAGCGAAGGGCAACAAAAATGATTAGGGGTCTAGAGCACATGACTTATGAGGAGAGGCTGAGGGAGCTGGGATTGTTTAGTCTGCAGAAGAGAAGAATGAGGGGGGATTTGATAGCTGCTTTCAACTACCTGAAAGGGGGTTCCAAAGAGGATGGCTCTAGACTGTTCTCAATGGTAGCAGATGACAGAACGAGGAGTAATGGTCTCAAGTTGCAATGGGGGAGGTTTAGATTGGATATTAGGAAAAACTTTTTCACTAAGAGGGTGGTGAAACACTGGAATGCGTTACCTAGGGAGGTGGTAGAATCTCCTTCCTTAGAGGTTTTTAAGGTCAGGCTTGACAAAGCCCTGGCTGGGATGATTTAACTGGGAATTGGTCCTGCTTCGAGCAGGGGGTTGGACTAGATGACCTTCTGGGGTCCCTTCCAACCCTGATATTCTATGATTCTATGATTCCTCCTTCCCTGCCATCCTGCACATCTCCCCCAGTACCTGACCCAGCCACTCAAGACAGGCACCAAGGGCAGGACTTGAACCCATGTACATGAACCATTTGGTAAACGTTAGAGATAGGAAAGGCATAGAGCCAATGTATTGCTGCCGTAGCACAGGGGCACGGGAGGGAAGGAAGGAGGGAGGGAGGGAGGGAGGAAGGGGGGGAAATGGACAAGACTCTTTTCCCCTCCCAGCTAGTAGCAACTGCATGTGTATAATAGTGTAACTAGAATCGCACCAGTAGGAGAACACTGGCAAAGCTATAGCAAGTCCTGCTGCTCGCTCACCACATTCCTTGCAGTCCCTCCAGAGGTGCGATGCCTGGCCAGGGCACAATGCCACTCCGTACTGCCACTCGAGGGCTGAGCTTACTACTCCTGCTCCCCACAAATGCAGCTCCCCTGCCAAAGAAGTTTAACTGAGCTGCTATCATACTGGGAAAAAGAAAAGGAGTACTTGTGGCACCTTAGAGACTAACAAATTTATTTGAGCATAAGCTTTCGTGAGCTACAGCTCACTTATGCTCAAATAAATTTGTTAGTCTCTAAAGCATCACAAGTACTCCTTTTCTTTTTGCGAATAGAGACTAACACGGCTGCTACTCTGAAACCTATCATATTGGGCCATCACAAAACAGGCAAATCGCATATTGCAGTTGAAGGCTCTATGGCTAAAATGGATGCAGAAATGAAACCCTGGAAATCAGGAATTGTGCAGACAGCACTCTTTGAGCTCAGCTCTAGCGCGGGAATGAACAGGGTATTTCCCAGTCCATCACAGCGATTTTAAATCCCAGAGTGGCACCTTATCCTGTATGCTACCATAGCAGGAAAGCAAGGTCCCCTGGACCAGAGAGCATTCTAGAGACAGGGTTTATTTGTTAGGCTCCTCAGGGAGTCTAAATCAAACTCCTTAACAATCAGATTTCCCAGCAAATAAGATTATTCTCCCTCCTGGGTCCTCAAGTGTTTTTGGGCAAAAGTGATTTCCACTGAATTCTACTCATCCTAGCTTTGGGATTCACTCTAGGCTCCCAGCCCTTCTAGACTGCATGTTCTACTTCTATTTCAATTATGCCTATTCAAAAAGCTTTTTCTCTTCCAAACTTGTTCGTAAGTGTTGAAGATGGAGAATTCTCCTCAGCCTGAATCTACAGAGAGTAACAGAAATTATTCTGGCTGTGTGTGCTGGATGGTACAACAGGCTTAGACTCTGTTTCAGCTGAACTCCAGTACACAGATGAAGGATTTGCTGATTTGAATTTGTATTATAAAGATCTAAGTGTCCTAGAGAGATAATGCTGCTTAATTTTTACTGCTAGACTGCCCTCCCTTGTTCTGAACAGAGTACTCTACCTGTTTCCATTGACAAATGTCCCCATGCAATCCTCTAAAGCTATGCAGACAGCACCCTCCCTCCACTGCTAATTACAGGCTTCATTGTGCTAGATAATTCAGCACAAGTGAAGCTGAAGGGACAGTAATGTATTGCCAGACCATGTTTTGCTGTTGACTACAATACAGAGAAATTAATCATCATCTTTGTTTCTGTGCATAGGGATGGACACTTCAGTGTTCATGTGAAAGTAAAGCAGATTTGGAGCCTCAAAATGAAACACAATGAAGCTCAGAAGCAACAGAAACCCTGCAGCACCTGTTTATGTAAAATAGAGAGAGAGAGTCCTTGTGAACTGTACCAGAAACTGCATGAAACATCCACAGTCAGGGCCAAAGGATGCAACCAGAGATGACGCAGGCAACCCCAAAGTGAACACCTGTTGTGCAAATTGTGTTTACCATCAATATCAGCCAGGACTGTAGCTTAGTTCCTGCTCCGCTTTCTTTGCAGAAACACATACTGTGAGCAGTGCCGAAACCATCATTTCATTCTGACCCCACTTGTCTCCAAGACCTTTCCAGTTCATTTTGAGTATCCCAGGGCCTGGACATACACTAAATAACACCTAATTTGTGTCTGTATTTGACAGGTCACCATTGCCAGGCAGCATCAACTGATTGTGTTTAATTATCCTCTGCTGAGCACTGAAATTAGATTCACGCTTTTCCTTCCTGGCAGTGGAAATGACACCAACAACAACAACACTCTACATTTCTATAGCATCTTCCAGCCAGAGCTCTCAGCAGGCTAAGCTCAAAGGGGACAAGAAGCACCCTGTATAGGTACCATAGAATCTAACGAGGTAGAATATCTGAATGGGGAGGACCGCACACATCAAATGTCACATCAGAACAAGGTCTTGAGAATACATTTTTCAGCATCTTAAACTATTGCTTCTTGTAACAGTTCTGGTGCACACAAGAGGAGACACTATTCTTGACTTATTCCTATGTAACACAGAGATGTTTCTTCAAGAAGTAACTACTGCTAAGTAACAGCAACCATAATATAATTGATTTCAACATCCTCCAGAGAAGGAGCATACTAAAACCTAGCATTATGACATTAAACTTTAGAAAGGGGGACTTCAGCAAACAAGAGAGAAAGACAAAAAGACCCTAAAGTCAAAAGTAAAAAAATCCTTAGACTTAGTATTGCAGCTACTTAAGAAACCAAAACTGGTCACTGGTGGCATGAATAACCCCGAACAGAAAAGGCACCAAGGAGGCAACAACAAAATCATATGGTTAAATGGCAAAACTCAAGAGGTATTCTAGCCTGCACCTTTCAAAAATGGAAATCCATTCTAAATGAAGACAGCAAAAAGGAACACAAACTATGGCACTGAGACTGGGAGGGCTAAGAAAGAATTTGAAGAGGAAGGAGACAAACATAAAAACGAACAAGAAATTCTTGAAATATGTCAGAAACAGGAAACCTGTGAGAATTGGAGGGACTGCTGGGCCACCAGGGGAAGGGGACAAATACAGAGGATAAGAACATTGCAAAGAAGCTTGATGATTAATTTGTACCTCTCCCCATTAAGGAAGTTACAGAGATACCTTCCCCTGATCTACTTTTTTTTAGGTAATAAAGATGAGACAGTGCCAGATACTGAAGAGTCAAAAGAGGAGGTGCTGGGACATATTAAATTAAAGAGCAACAAGTCACCAGGGCTGAATGGTATCATCCAACAGTTCGGAAAGAACTTAAGAATTAAATGGCTTATATGCAGCCTCTCATTAAAATCAACTACTATATGGATGGAGGCCTCAGGATAATACATATTACACTGGTCTCTAAAATAAGCTAGTGGGGTCATCCTGAGAATTTGAAACAAGTGACCCTTACTTCAGTACCAGGAAAACTGGGGGAAATGATCATTAAGACGAGAACAGTCAGACACCTGGAAGAGTACAGCCCCATGCGGAGGCTGAGCAGCACAGCTTCTGTAAAGGAAAATGGTACCTCTCACGTCTACCAGAGCTCAACAACAGAGTGGATAAACGAGAATCAGATGCTGTAATTTACTGGGATTTTCAAAAGAACATTTGACAAAGTCCTTCTCAAAGCAGTCTTTAGAGCACTGAAGCTTTGTCTATATATCAGAGTTGTCCCTGGTTAACTAATGTGAGATTCTTAAATTCATTTAGTTAAACTGGTGCAAACCAGAGTGTGAATCCTCTTAATCCAATTTAAACTTTTTTAATGATGTGGTTTAAATTTGTTAATGAATACATTTAAGCTTAATCAACATAAACCTGGTTTAAACAGAATTAAGAAACACAATGGCAAAGGAAATTCAATGTTGATAAACCACCTTGCATGTTTTTTGGTGAGATGACAGGATTAGTTGATCAAGAGAACAGTGTTGATGTAATATACTTAGACTTCCAGAAGACACTTGACTTGGTGCTGCGTGACATTTTGATTAAAAACTTAGAATGATATAAAATTGACATTGTTCCCATTAAATAGATTAAAAGTTGGCTGACTGGTCTGAAAATGTCCTTGTAAACAGGGAATTGTCATTAAACAAGTGTGTTCCTAATGAGGTGCCACAGAGGGGCCCTGTGCAATTTAACCTTTTTATGAATGACCTAGAAGAAAACAAAGTCATTACTGATAAAGTTTGCAGATGACATACAAATTAGGGGAATGGTAAACAATGACGGGGGCAGATCACTGATATAGAGAGGCCAAGATTGCTTGGTAAACTAGGCACAGGCAAAACAATATGCATTTTAATACAGCTACATGTAAATATATACATCTAGGAACCAAAAATGTAGGCCAAACTTACACAGTGGGGGACTCTATCCTGTGGCCCTGAAAAATAT
Source organism: Natator depressus (assembly GCF_965152275.1). Taxonomy (NCBI): domain Eukaryota; kingdom Metazoa; phylum Chordata; order Testudines; family Cheloniidae; genus Natator; species Natator depressus. Next base: position 28,722,645 of record NC_134246.1, read on the forward strand.
TTGGATATTCAGCTTAACATGAGCTCGCAGTGAGATACTGTGGCCAAAAGGGCCAATGCGATCCTTGGATGCATAAACAGGGGAATCTCAATTTAGGAGTAGAAAGGTTATTTTACCTCTATATTCAGGACTCGTGCAACTGCTGGTGGAATATTTTGTCGAGTTCTGTGCCCACAATTCAAGAAGAACATTGACGAACTGGAGAGGGTTCAGAGAATCGCCACTAGAATAATTAAAGGATTACAAAAAACTGCCCTACACGGATTGAGCTCCTTGAGTCTATCTATTTAGCTTAACAAAGAGAAGGTTAAGGGGTGACTCAATTACAGTCTTAAATATCTACATGGGGAACAAATACTTGATAATGGCTTCTTCAATCTGGCAAAGAAAGGTGTAACACCATCTAATGGCTGGACATTGAAACTAGACAAATTCAGACTGGAAAATTGGTTTACATTTTTAACAGTGAGCATAATTAATCACTGTGATAATTTACCAAGGGTCGTGGCAGATTCTCCGTCACTAACAATTTTTAAACCAAGATTGGATGTTTTCCTAAAAGATCTGCTCTAGGAATGATTTTGGGGCAGTTCTGTGGTCTGCATTTTATAGGAGGTCAGACAAGATGATCGCAATGGTCCCTTCTGGCCTTTGAGTTTACGAAATCTATGAAAACTAATGCACTTTGGAAGAAATCATTTGAACTACTTATGCTCCTTACTGGGTTCTAAATTAACTGTCAACACTGAAAGAAAAGACCAGCATGTCACTGTCAACCACTCCATGAAAACCTCCACTCAGAGTATACCAACGGCCAAGAAACAAACAAAATCCATAAAGAATGGAATAAGAAATAATACTAGAAAGATTATAATGCTATTATCCAAACCAATGGCACACCCTCACCTGGAACACTGTGTTCAGTTCTAGTAAGCCCTGTCTGAAGAAAGATGCAACAGAAATGTGCACGGAATGGGATTCCGAGAACTGAAAGGACTGGGACTGCTTAGTTGAGACAGGAGATGAGTAAGAACGGGCATCAGAGAGGTATATAAACTAATATATGGTATAAGAGAAAGTGAATGTAATGTTCTTAGTCACCATCCTGTCACAATGTCAGAACTGGAGAACATCTAATGAAATTAAAAGGGAACCAATCTAGAAGTGATAAAAAGGAAACACACAGTATAATTAGCATATGGAACTCACTGCCACAAGTCATCACTGAGACTAAGATCTTAGTAGGATTTAAACAACCACTAGAAATTTACATGGATATGAGAATATTTATTGTTATATTAAAGAGGATACAAAACCATAAGGGATATAAATGCTTATGCTTCATGGCACTGACCACCCACTAACATATGGGGATTCAGAAGGAACTTGTCTTACGGTCTCATCCTTCACCTTACTCCTAAAGCATCCACTTACTGGCCACTCCTAAACAAAGACTCCTTCCAATGTTTAATAAGATGTAAATCATGATTTCTATGCAGATTTGCATCTCTGCCTCCCTTGAATCCAAAGAATGTTTCCCTTGGTTACTCTGTGACACAGCCACACACGCAGACATTTGGCTAGAACCCGACCTAAATATTGGGATGCACCCAGCTGTTTTAGCCCTGAGTGATAATGAACACAATGCAGACACAATACATCACTGGCTGGGAAACTATTCTGTGGCATTCAAAATCTGAGCTCTATTACCACATATACTATGGACTCCCTGTGTGCCCCTAGAGAAGTCGCTTCTTTTCCTCGGTTTCTGTTTCCCCCAGCTGTAAAATGGAGACAATACGTACCTACCTGTATTACGGATTTTGAGATTCTCTGGTGAGGCTATGAGGTTTTACTTACACACAATCTGCAAACAAAATTGGGACCTATGAAGTCCTACAATTTCTATTTCACACCTCCAAATAATTGGTTGTGTAACGTTGATACATTTCTCACACAGGGCTGGGTCAGAACTGTCCTGAGTCATAGTGAAACAAATCAGGGCACAGATTACAGAAAACGGAATTGCACACTATACCAAACCAAGAAGTCTCAAAGTGGAAAATAAAACCAGTAGGAAAATAGAGGAGGGCAAATTCATCCCTGGCATACCTGACTTTAATGCAGTTATACCAGGGATGAATTTGGCTCATAATCTTCTTCCCAAAGGAAGACAGTACCTTCAGGAAGGCACAGTACGGTGAATTGAAAAGGCCAAGACAAGGAGAAGCAAGCACTAGTGTCAGTGAGGCCCTATTCAGCTCCAGTTCATGGGGCCTATAAAGTACTGTGGCTCTCCCCCCCCGAAGTTTGGCAAAGTGGAGAGCCTCCTTTGTAGCATGTGGTAGGTGGGCCTCAAAAACCAAAATGTGCCGGGTCTGACAGCCTTTCACTGGCCTGTGTAAAATACGTTTATGAATCTGGATAGAGCTGTGCTCTCATCACAAAAACCACCCTAGCATTTTAGTGGTAACTGGCCCACTAGTTTGCAGCCCCACCCGGGTACTAAGGACTGAATGGATCATGGAATCTGAGATCCTCACTCCTGCAAAGCCAGGACTGGGGCGCACTGGTGGGCTTGGTATGGAAGATGTTCACCCTCCTGTTACGTCATGCTGTTCCTCTTTGGTGGCGACATGGAGGAATCCAGTCTCAAGCACTTTATATTTTCAGTTTATTTCACTGTTTTTACACAAAGCAATGTGAGGGGGCAGTGGAGGGTGGCTAGCAAGAGAGGGAGAGGGGAGAAAGCGGGGATCTGTGTCCCCAAAGCAGGTAAGGACAACAAGGGAAAGCAGTAGCCTGCCCCAAATGGACCGGTACAAAGCATGTATCCCACACTCCTAAATACACTTGAAAAATGGGCTGCATAAGACAGGAACTCCAGTCATCTCTAACTCGCATGGCCAGAGCTTCGCAGCGGTTTATCAGAGGTCTCCAAGAGCCTGTCACCCTTGGGACTCAGATTTTGTACAGTTTGAGCTATCTTTTAGAAACATTCCCCGATATTTTATGCAGTAAGAGGCTCTTCTCCGTTATCAAGAAGGCAGGTCATATCTTTCACCAGCAAGCAAATGAAAGGGCTATGAAAGCAATTACGCTCCCATTTCTTATGGCATCATAGGATATGGTGACACTTCAAGAAAACGTGTCGTAACGAGCCTTAGCTAACCCGCTTGAGCTAACTTGGGTTCAAATAGCAGCGAAGACATGGCAGCTTATTTTAACTCGTGATAGCAGCTCAAGTTCAAGCCTATAGGGCAGCTTGAAGTCAAACTCGGGCTGCTAAACCAGGTTAAAATAAATTCCTGTGTCTTGGCTGCTATTTTAACCTGAGCTGGCCAATGCAGGTTAGCTAAACCGAGTTACATTTTTCTGCCTTGTAGACACTTACTCAGAGGGATGGGTGGCCTTTAATCATCTCTTGGAGAGACATTCCCTTTAAGCGTCTGTCCTGATAATGCAGCTGGGAAGGTTCCCTGATTTTATTGCGCTTCCTCACTGTGTAGCTTTGCTTGTTTGTTTTTACCATCCAACTTGCTGTGTATTATTATTTGTATTTCAGTGGCAACTCTAGAGGCCCCAGCTGAGATCAGGAACCCACTGTGCTAGGAGCTATGCAAATTAACAGCCCAAGATGTTCCCTACCTCAAAGAGTTTACAATCCAAATGGGGAGGGGAGGGGGGGCCAGGGGAAGGACACAACACACAAGCAGAAAGAGCACATTTCGTTTCCTACATTTTCTAGGGAAATTAATTCACAACAAGAGTGATAATGAGGTGAGAGTTGCAGAGGATAAGGGCCCAGCATGCTTGACACTCAAAACAGCAGCTCCAACCCCACTGATCTCAAGTGCTTATGCTGTAAGGATGGAAAGCAGGGCAGCAAGCAACTTCTCAGGTATCAGAGAGTGGCCTAATACTATTAAGGCCTTCTAAACATTTTAAGGTGCAAGCACTGGACAACAGGCAGCTGGTGAAGACTTTATGTAAGACCCTGAGTATCGCATGATTTTGTGGCTTTGGCCACAAGCGTGATCCACCACTGGTGCAGAATTGTGACGCAGAATATCAGTTTTCATTTTGAAATGTATGTCACTGGCCATTATGGCTGCAAAGGGTAACCTTCAAAATACAAATGAAATGTAAACTGCTATGCTACGTGAGCCTGCAGAGCTCATAGAAGGGCAAGCTGTTTCCACTCAAAGCAGTGGGGTATTAACACCGAGTCTAATGACAACTGAAGTGGCCACATTGTTAAGCCTTCTGCACCTGGTAACTTTCCAGGCCCATTCAGCTCTTGTGCTTTATCAGAGTTGCTGGATGCATCAAAGAGAGGCAGTGGGGCAGCCAATCATTGCCTGTGGCTGCTGGGGTAAGGAGCAAAGACTTCTAGCCCTATCACCAAGCAAAACATCTAGTTACCTTGCTTAACAGGTAAGGGGGGGAAAGAGAAGCATCTGCACCCTACTGACAAAAGGCAAAACCTCCTGAGACCCAAACCCCAACTGCTCCCCATCTTCCTGGGTACCAACACCCCGACTGCCCCCTCTCTGGCTACCACAACCTCAAGCTTCATTTCAGCACTTCATACAATGCACTGATGAGCTTTAATTACAAAAGTCTGAACACGCTAGAAAAATGAAAATTGGGGAGCAACAGGAAATTAACTGAAGTGGATATCTGAATAAATACGAAGAGATGCCTTAGTGATGGGGTTTATTAATGGTCATACTGAATCCAGGAAAAGCCTCCAGTTTTGAATACACTGGGACCTGCAGCCGAATTCCAAGCCTGCTGCCAAATATAGCTCCAGCTTCCTGTAAAGGCCTTAATTTAAGCAGTTTCTTGAGTTTTTGAATAGGCGGTCCCATTCGAATCTGAATGTTAAAAAAAAAAAATTTTTTTTTGAATGAAGCCTGCAGCCGGTTAAAACAAAGCCCTGGTAAGTACCTTTCCAAAGAGACTGCCACTCAAATATTATTTAAGAGTGACTGAAAATACCAACTGATAAACTCCCCTGCAGGATTCAAAGAACAATATATTCCACACCGCAGTGCTGTGGCCAAGAATATATTTGCAGTGCAGGAACACTGCAGCAGCAGCAGCAACAGAAACCCTTGCAAGAGTAAATGAGGTTATTTTGGCAGCAGAGCGGATGTAGCAAACAAGCCACTTTAACTGAATATGGTAAACAGAGATGGAGTGATTATAGTACGGGTGAATGTAATACGGTTCTGAGTTACTTTGTATTGCCTCAACTGACCACAATATCTGATAAAACCAATGGAAAAAGTTCTGGTTTCCTCTTACATATAATTGATTATCTTAATGCAATCTACAGTTTTCACACACACAAAAAACCTGAAGTTCAGTTAGTGGGTGATGCTGACAGAAATAACATACAGCAATGGCGTTTATTTTTGTTTTGGTTTATGGGCTCACAACTGAGGGATGCAAAGCTATCACCTGAAATAACCAACTTGGAAGGTATGCGGGGGGTTTTGTGCTTTGTTTTTTTATTTTAAGACATATATTGGCGATGATCCATACATGACCAGCACAGATTATGGCTTTTTAAAAGACATCGAGGGTGTTTTCCCCCGGGGAAACACCGTATGTTGCTCTCCATTCATCAGATCTACCTCCAGGGTGCGTTTCTTGACAAAGAAAGGCTGTCTGATTTGCAAAGAAGATGTTAATGTGCCAACAGAATGCGACCAGCCTGCCAGAGCTGGGAAATAAAATTATGCCCCATTTCTTCCTTATGCCCCTTCCCCGAAGGTAATGGATCCAGCACTGTCCTGCTGTGCAGGGAGCTGGGCAAAACATGGACAGCATACCTCACCCACACCACCAGAGTAGAGATTTGGGGAACACAATGGGCCAGAAGAGAATGGAGCCATGGATCCAGGACCCTGCCTGTCCTACATTCAACTGCCCCTGCAGGGGCATGTGTGGTTGCCACAGAGTGACCCCCTTGTGCTCCCCAGCCTAAAAGGGGATTTCAAAGCACTGACTACTGCAGAAATCCACTACATGAAGTTTGTACTTAGATTTTCAGAAAGCCTTTGACAAGGTCCCTCACCAAAGGCTCTTAAGCAACGTAAGCTGTCATGGGATAAGAGGGAAGGTCCTCTCATGGATTGGTAACTGGTTAAAAGATAGGAAACAAAGGATAGAAATAAATGGTCAGTTTTCAGAATGGAGAGAAGTAAATAGTGGTGTCCCACAGGGGTCTGTACTGGGCCAAGTCCGATTCAACATATTCATAAATGATCTGGAAAAAGGGGTAAACAGTGAGGTGGCAAAATTTGCAGATGATACAAAACTACTCAAGATAGTTAAGTCCCAGGCAGACTGTGAAGAACTACAAAAGGATTTCACAAAACTGGGTGACTGGGCAACAAAATGACAGATGAAACTCAATGTTGATAAATGCAAAGTAATGCACATTGGAAAACTATACATATAAAACAATGGGGTCTAAATTAGCTGTTACCACTCAAGAAAGAGATCTTGGAGTCATTGTGGATAGTTCTCTGAAAACATCCATTCAATGTACAACAAGGAGTACTTGTGGCACCTTAGAGACTAACAAATTTATTTGAGCATAAGCTTTCGTGAGCTACAGCTCACTTCATCGGATGCATGCAGTGGAAAATACAGTGGGGAGATTTTCTATACACAGAGAACATGAAACAATGTTGTTACCATACACACTGTAATGAGAGTGATTAGGTAAAGTGAGCTATTAACAGCAGAGGGGGAGGGGGACCCTTTTGTAGTGATAATCAAAGTGGGCCATTTCCAGCAGTTGACAAGAACATGTGAGGAACAGTGGCGTGGGGGGGGGGGAAATAAACATGGGGAAATAGTTTTACTTTGTGTAATGACACATCCACTCCCAGTCTTTATTCAAGCCTAATGTAATGGTGTCCAGTTTGCAAATTAATTCCAATTCAGCAGTCTCTCGTTGGAGTCTGTTTTTGAAGTTTTTTTGTTGAAGAATTGCAACTTTTAGGTCTGTAATCGAGTGACCAAAGAGACTGAAGTGTTCTCCAACTGGTTTTTGAATGTTGTAATTCTTGACGTCTGATTTGTGTCCATTTATTCTTTTACGTAGAGACTGTCCGGTTTGGCCAATGTACATGGCAGAGGTGCATTGCTGGCCCATGATGGCATATATATCATTGGTAGATGTGCAGGTGAACGAGCCTCTGATAGTGTGGCTGATGAGATTAGGCGCTATGATGGTGTCCCCTGAATAGATATGTGGACACAGTTGGCAACGGGCTTTGTTGCAAGGATAGGTTAGTGTTTTTGTTGTGTGGTGTGTGGTTGCTGGTGAATATTTGCTTCAGGTTGGGGGGCTGTCTGTAAGCAAGGACTGGCCTGTCTCCCAAGATCTGTGAGAGTGATGGGTCGTCCTTCAGGATAGGTTGTAGATCCTTGATGATGCCCTGGAGAGGTTTTAGTTGGGGGCTGAAGGTGATGGCTAGTGGTGTTCTGTTATTTTCGTTGTGCAACCGCAGTCAAAAAAGCAAACAGAATGTTGGGAATCATTAAGAAAGGGATAGATAATAAGACAGAAAATATCATATTGCCTCTATATAAATCCATGGTAGGCTATAACAGGGTTCAAAAAAGAATTAAATATATTCATGGAGGATAGGTCCATCAATGGCTTTTAGTGAGGATGGGCAGGGATGGCGTCCATAGCTTCTGTTTGCCAGAAGCTGGGAATGGGCGATAGGGAACGGATCACTTGATGATTACCTGTTCTGTTCATTCCCTCTTGGGCACCTGGCATTGGCCACTGTTGGCAGACAGGATACTGGGTTAGATGGACCGTTAGTCAGACCCCATATGGCCATTCTTATGTTCGCACAGAAGAGATAATCCGGCCCTGAAATGAAATCCACCCATGGTTGCAAACATACAGGCTGTCATCGGGGAGAGCTATTGACCTTTGGTATCAAAAGCACAAACCCCCAAAGCCTGGGATAGAGAAAAACAGTAAGGAGTAGGCTCTCATTCTCCCCGCGGAGCAGCTTCACTCGGCCAGCATATTTGACACAAACACATGATTCTCGATGGGCTTGCCTCACATTTCTAACATATGTGCACAAACATTCTGACATGTCCTGCACTTGAGAGAGCTAGAATGAAATATTCTAGGTGTCTCCTCTCTCCACAGCACCCAGCTTGGTTTTCAGGAGTTTGTTCAGAAACAACTCAGGATGCTGCATTTCCGGATGGACCTTTCAAACTCAAGCCGAAATTCAGAGACTCATTTGCTGGCACAATTCATAACCCAGGGAAATGGGAGAAAGTGGATTTCATGACTAGAAATTAATGAACAAAGTTACAGTGGTTCACGCCACCAGAAAGAGAAACCAACAACAAGAATAGTCCGTGCTTGAAATGTCTGAGTAATTACTCTGAATATAAATGCATGGACTGTGAACTGAACACTCTCCACCGGCGCTGCTAGGCAGATGAGCCGCAGCAAGGCTCTGTTCTCGCTGCCATTGTGCATCCAATGCGCCTTCTAGACTAGAACAAGGGTAGCAGGAGTGCAGGAGAGAAGCTGGGTGCCCAGATACTGGCCAAAGGACATAGTCTACACATTTAAACACAGACGTGCAGCCACTGGGATCCTATGCACAGACCCCACCCCAATCCCACAAACTATTCCTGCTCTCCAGGATTGTTCACAAGGCTAGTATCAGCCATGATGTGGGCACACCTTTACACTGACTGGGCAGGATACTGGAGCTCCCATTTGTCGTAACGGGACATTGTGTCTATTCCCAGGTCCCTGCCACAGCATGGACCAAATGCTCTCCATTTTTGGAACCATGATTTCTGCTTGTAGCCTCTACTTATGCCCCCAAAATAATATGCTGTGGGCCAGCTTGTGGGCTGATGCCCATGCCATAAAATCCGCTGATTTCAGCAAGACTATACAGTGCAGAATTTGCCCCACTGTCTATTAATCTCATCTTAAGAGAAATATCAGGATATAATCTTCTCTCAGTTCAAACGCGTGCTCCATCCCTCACGTCTCTCCCTCCGTACTAGGCATTATGGTCTTGTATTGACAGAAGAATTTTGCACAGTTTGCAGGATACCCCTGAACGTGACAAGAGACACCACCCTTGAGTGGGGAAAAAAAAAAGAGGACTTCATATCCTATGCTAATTCCGATGGAGCGGACAGACAAGAGTGAAGGAAGAAAACTGTGATCCGCTGGTCTAAGCACTGGGATACAATAACTCTGAAGTTCTAATCCCAACTCTAACACTGGATTTTCCTCTGACCTTGGTCAAGTCATTTAGCCCCTCTGCCTCAGAGTGCCCATTGAGAAAACAGGAGACAATAATCCTCACCTCCCTCACAGCATGGGTTACATGGACAACTGGTCACAGTTAGCGTACTCCTTGGTGGAGAAAGCTACATGACAGCCAGTAGCAGCCCGTAGCACTAGGTGAGTCTGAGCAACTGTGGCTGACAGAGAATCAGGAAGCACCACTCATATCACACTGTGTTCCACTTCCAAATAATTCTCAGCTGTGCACCCATAACCGCCAACATTTGAGTCAATGGAGAACTCTTCAGACTGCACAGAATGGGGATGCTCCCGCATACAGAATACTCCACAGTGCCTTGGCCTAGCTGGGACCTATAAAGGAGAAATGGGGCTGGAAGAGGAAAGGAAAGCTAGGAGTGTGAAGAAAGAGCAGGATGGCAGTAGAAAGGGAGATAAAGGTGCCCCATAGAGGATATGGGAACCCCAGTACATTCACTAATGTCCCACACCTGCTACCAGCTCTGGAGGACTGGCACTGGGCTGATAGGGCCAGTGGAGCTGTAGTGTATGCATGTCACCTCTCCAAAGACGGAACCCGCACACAAAGAGTTTAGCTTTTGTATCTGGAGTCACACACTCTGCTCACTACAGACAGAAGGAACTGCACTGTGACCAAAATAAACCTGGGCCAAATGCACTGTGTGTGTGTTGAATTGCACCAAAGAGGAGTTTGGCCCAGGGGTGCCAGAAAAATCTTTGTGATGTAAGATTGGAAATATAAAACAACAACAGAGATTCCTGTTTGAAATTAAATTTACTTACAGACACCGAACATAGCAGAACCTGTGATTAATATTTTCCTCCTGGTGCACAGAACATGACAAAACAAGAATTAATGAAATATGAAACTGAATCGGAATTACAGCAAGTGTAAAAATATTGTTTCCTTCCACCCCTGTTCCCATTATTCCTCAGAGCGGTGAGACGTGGGTAACAATGTGTTTGAAGACTGTTGAGTTTCCCTTAACTAGCTGCCTTCGACACTCCTCGTAATTGCATTAATTAATCGATACGAACATGTGTCAGGATTCTAGCTCAAGCTTCTGTTTACCCGGCACATTTCTGAAACGGGGAAACAAATGACAGGTACAGGAATGGGATGATATAGGAAGGAAACAACACTTCCACAGCTGTGTGAATGACCTTGACAACACAACAAACTCTGATTTGCATGAACTAAACATTAGATTAGAAAAGATTTATACTGGCTGGCCATGCTACCTGAAACACTACACCCTGCTGGCACACATGAAATGGTTTCTGCTGACTCCCTTGCGCAGGTGGTTTGTCACCAAACACAGACACATGAGAGGTGAAAGGCTTTCTAGAAAGAGGGGATCTAGGGTGCAGGCGGAGCACTCTGGACAGCGGAGGTGAAGTGCAGCCAAGCCTGAGGAGAAGACTGAACTTTATGTTGTCTTCTACTACTGTTTCCTGTGTTAATAAGCCAAAGGTCCAGAAGTGGGTGAGTTTGAACTCTACTCCCATCTTCTCCCATTTCAGAAAGGGCCATACTTCCTAATGTCATAACCTCTAACGTTCTGCAATTTCAGTGTAATTTTCCTTCTTTCCCTCCCTCCAATGCCTTGGGAGAAAACCAATTGTCCATTTCTCATTTTACTTTTCACACCAAAGGCACAAATAATTAGTCAAAGGACCCTGTTTTAAGTAACCACTCAAAGGGGCAGCAAAAGCCAGCCAACTAACAGAAGCAGTTCTTTAAATAATGACTAGGAAATGACTTAGAGACACATCAGTTAAGACAGGGAGCTGACTCTCGAGGGTGGGGTCCTTCGTGCAGGTTTCACTGCACACAGTAATAGAGACACACTCTACTAATTGCCCAAGTCCAGCAGTAAAATCCCTGCAGTCTTCTGAGCGGCAGCCAGTCATCTGTCTAATGAGGATCATGGGGCAGGCATGTCAGCCACCCCTCCCCAACAAACACACCTGTCCAAACTGAAGATACACACACTGAGTATATTAGTAACCCCAATGCACCTAGCATTTTAAATGCAGGAGCTGGCTTCAATAGGAAATGGATTAAAATTAGTCAATTTCCTTTTGCAATTAGCCCTCACTGCTGGAGCACCCACTGTGGCCAAGGATTTAAGCAGCCACACAGCTCTCTAAAGGCCCCATGAAATGATCAGGAGGCATTCCACTGAACTGACAACAGATTGGCTCTGGGTGAGAGAAGAGCTTCATGAAACAGAACATGCTCGGCCTGCGAGCCACCTGTGCAGGGCTACTGTAAAGTGCGTATTAAACGATAGCAGCCCGCAAGACGTTTCCAAATTATACATCGGAGAAGCAACTGTTGCTTATGCTCAGAAAGAGATATCACTGAACAAGAAAAAGATGAAATAACGTTGCTTTGACCTGGAAATAAGGTTCTTTTTAAAAACAAAGACATACAATTTAGGTTTTACAAAGAAAAGTTTAACAGACTCTAATATTCATTGTTTTAATGATATTTCTTACATTTCATTTTTCTCTGTAGCTCTCCAGCACAACAGCATCACGCTAACACAATGAAACCAGAAAGTGAAACTGTCCACTCACACACACATGCACAAACTGAATCGTGTCAGTTTCTCTTTAAAGATTCCAAGACACTTTAGAGTCCTATTCCCTTCTCTTTATGACCATGTAGCTTCCACTGAAGTTAAATGGAACCCCATAGACATAGAGTCAGACCCTGCAATTGAGTATCTGCACAGGCAGAGCTCACTGAAGTCAATGCAGCTTGGCGCAGGCAAAGGCATCCATCTGCTTGGATCCAGTAGCAGGATTTGGCCAAGAGGTGTGAGAACAGACCCTCCCCATGTCAGAAGCAACCTATGGAAACTAGGCCCAGGTCAGTGGCTGAAGTTTCAGAAAGGTGCCAAAAACAGTAACAGAAATTACCCTTTGAGGAACGTGAGCACCTTGAGATTCAAATGGTGATATGATCAGTAAAAATACCTGTGATGGATTTCAGGACTGAATTGCCAGGGTATCTTCACTGTATAACACAATCGGATGTGCAACAGACTCCATCAGTTAATATAAATGGTGCCATGTGACAGTACAGCAGCTACTGCCCCTGCCCAACTGTAGACTAAATTCACTTCATTTATTTATTTAGATTTACAGAGAGAGAGAGAGAGAAATGTGTATCTATCCCTATGCTCTAGGCACCTTTGGCATACCTAAAAATACAACAAAATTATATCTTAAGTGCACCGTACAATTCACTACCAACACCACCAGCAAAGAGACCACTCAAAAACTCCCAACTGCCTCTCCCTTCGACACCAATCATAGCATGTTGCTACCCAGCATCCTAGGTCAATGTAAGGTTTGTTCACTAGAACACTAAAAATGTTTATTTCCTGTAAGTGTATTTTCCAGCTCCTCACTTTTGGTCCATAATAAATACAGGGAGGGGGGAAGCTTAACTCGGCCCTCTGCACCCCATGTAAATAGATATAGCTCCCGAATAATACTCTAATCAGTGCATTTCAGTGTAACAGTTTGTATTTTTGCTAATGGCTGAAAAATTAATAGTATGATAGATCAAGTACAAAACTACTTAATTTTCATATCTACAAACTAGACAAACAATCCCAACAACATTCACGGTCCAATAAGTGCATAACTGATTCCAGCCCTACGCCAAGTTAATCAAATATGCCACCACACTCTACATTCCATGACCCCTTTAAAATCCACCTCTGGTCCGAGATGCCTCACAGGGTGTGTTTTTACTTATCAAGCAAGTAAAGCTTCGGGTATATTTCCTCTGCTGGAAGAATGCTTTGTTTCCAGTGATCAGCGGCCAACTGCTCAGAGAGTATCCAATACAAGACCAAAGGAAAAGAGGAGGAAGAGAAAGGATTTTATAAAAACATATTATTTAAGACTACAAAAATGCACCAGCCATCTAGTAGCTGAAGGACTAACCTACTAGCCAGAAATGGATACAAAAGATGAGATGACAATAGAGCCCAGGAACAAAGCAGCAGAGAAAAGACTACCATTCCTACATGCCTGTCCTTAAAGGATTTCAAAGTGCTTTGATCAGAGGCTCCAACTCTCTTAGCAACCCTAGCTATTCAGTGTCTATTGAACAAGAAACCCCTTCTAGATGCTAGAAGGTAAGAAGAACTTTCACCCTTTCCCCACGCCACTCCAGAGTCTCCTGACTGTCAGGGGTATTGATCTCTGCTACAGTACTCCTCCACTATCCTCCTGGAAGGTACCAAGGTTGGGGAGCATGAATGGCTATTACTCTGCACCTCTCCAACCTTCTAGGGTTTTCTTGGGTCTTGTTACTCAGCGAATAGCTCCAATATCTGGCTCTATTGTTTCTCAGAGCTTTGGCTAGAAGCAGAAGAATGAAATTAACCTGAATCCTGTCTCTGCTCTGCAGAAAGAGCTCTGAAATTGACCAGGGCACTGGAATCCTCTCTGTGTGAAGACACAGGAAGAGAGCACCTTCAGCATTTTGGAAGGTAGCTTTCACATCTCTCGATTTTTCAAGCCCAGCAATTAAAACACTTAGAAGACGGATTCCTCTATCTTCAGAGCCTCAAGATTTACTGTATCTGTTACTTGAATTCAATGTATGACTTGTCCTACCAGACATTATGTAATGAGGTTTTTGTGGTCCACAGCACTGTTCTTTACTGATCCTTTTGTTGATATAGTCATCAGCAAGGATTAAGATGCAAATGGGTTTAGAAGAGCTTTGGATAATTTTTTTTATGTACTACGAAAACTGAAATTCCCTGCATTAATATGCAAGGAGAATAATGCTCTTACATTCTTAAGGACCCCAAATTCTACAAATTGTGCTGTAGGAACTGATACACCCACCAGTGAAGTACAGTACCTTTTAGAGGATGTGCAATCACGGTTTAAAATCACACAATGACAACAACAACATGGTAGGAGACAGAAGGAGAGAAACAAGGGATCAGGTTAGGGAAATAGACTGCATTTCCCCAAAGGGTTATCTGGGTAGGACACCAAGGCTAACACTCCTACAAATGTACCATGGCATCTTTAATGACCACAAGGGGCCAGGACAACTGTTTTACATACAAACTGAAAGACAACACTTCCAGCTGCACAGTGCCCCATAATGCACAGGCATGGTTTCAGTACCAACTCAAAGGAAAGAGTAGGAAATCACCACTTTGAGCAGCAGCTGGGTTCTCCCTGAAGGCATCCCACCTCTGTCTCAAACCCACTCTTCCTTCTGAGCTGAGCAGATCACAAATCAAAGTAGTATGGCTACAGAAAAACACAGGCCAACGTTTTCAAAATGTGGGTGCCCGACATAGGCACCTAAAGCCATACTAAAGCACTGAACTAAGTTTGGTCAGATTTTCACAAGTGCTAAAAACTTGCAACTGCCATCACCTTGCAAGTGGAGCTCAGCACCTTTGGAAACCAGATCAAACTTACGTAGATGCCTGAACGTTGAGTTAGATGCCTAACAGCCAACATTTTTAGTTTCAAATTCACTAGCAGCTTTACTGTCTGAATGACCACAGGATGAACTACCAGGGCCAAATTTTAAGTCACAATATTCTACCCATGTAAGGCTGGGCATTCTGGCCAGTTACAAATGATATGGGGCCTGATTTTCAGAAGCACTGAACACCCAAAACTCCAACTGGAGTCAATGGAAGTTGTCAGGGCTAATTATCTCTTGGACTCACGCCCAAGTTGAACAGTAGCTGATGGGGACTTTTAGGACCTGGCTTAGTGATTGGTTTCCACCTGCCCTCCCCATCACCCTTTGTTGCGCCTGCAAATTTTTGAAGTAAAGTTTGTGCCTGCAGTGGTTTCCAGGCCCAATTAATATAATTTAGTCATGTTAGTAACTGACTGTCAGTGCAAATCAACTGATATTCATTGTGCCCATAAATAACCAGGGGTACAAAACTGTGGGCCAGTTTTTTAAAATCAGTATTACATAATGCACAATGTTGTAATAAAATCTTGCACTGGTATACAGTAACACCTTTCCGTTGACAATTCCAAAGCACTTTATAAACATTAAAATTAATTAAGCCACTCAGCTTCACTACTCAGTAGGCAACTGACCTTTGTGTGAGCTAATTATTATTGGACCCATTTCACAGGGAACTGAGGCACTGAGGGTTGAAGCAAATGGGCCCAGGGTGCACAGCTAGTCAGAGGGAGAGCTGAAAAGAGTGCAGAAGTCTTAGCTACCAGCCCCAGCCACTAGCCCAGACTCGTTCCCCTTAAGATGGGAAGAACAGCAATCATAGTTATTTTCCACTCTTTGAAAACAAAATCATGCTAATGCTTTTTAGCTGCAGGAAGTAACTGAGCCAATAGTTATTTGATTAAAACAAGAAACACAACAACATACTCTGCAATGCTTGGACATGATTGCTCGAACCAATGTGGTTAGTGTCAGGTGATAAATCATATGCCCTTTAACTTGTGTATCACAGCTGCATGCACTGCACTACTGAAGGTAACAGCTATAACCAAGATTTCTACTGACAGATGATAAATCAGGTGCCCTTTAACTTGTGTGTATCAGTTGCAAATTTAGTTAATTAGAAATTCATGCTCACTTCTTTTTATGTATTATTTCCCAGTTGATTTACACGAGCTGTCATATTTGACTACTTCCCACAATTAAGGTTCTCAGAAGCTGAACAAGCACATGCATATGGTGCACAGAACTTCACTGGAGAGCTCAGAGTCCTCTGGTGTTTTACAAGCTAGGGAAGTTATCAGCTCTGCAGAGAAAGGATCAGTAGCTATCCTGCAGTCAGACAATATTGACTAAAATGTTCCATACAACAGGGGAAGTTGCTCTCCTGTAAGCGAGCCATGAATGCCAGAGAATAATACAGCTATGGAGCATAGGCACTAGCCTCAGTGTTTCCAATAGAAACTGAAGTTTCTTTAAAATCAGTGAGCTTACTGATACCTGGAGGAACATAGAATGGACAACACCAGGATCCTGACTCCAACAGCAGCCAATGCTTGATGTTTCAGAGGAAAGTAACAAAAATAAATGATAATGTACTTCATCAATTTTGCAATGCTGAACAAAGAGGGATTTCCTCCTTGGCCTCTGCAGTGATCAATTTGCACCCTATTGTATGAATGTGGATCACCTGCATTTTAGCATGTGTCATAGCCAACAGTTATTATACATAAAAAAGTTACACCGATCTTTCAAAGAGACAGCCAGAACATTTAAGTCAATGACCCTACTGCAGCAGGGACTTCTACAGGCTGCCTAAATGCTATGGGTGAAAGTCACACCTCCAGCACTAAGCCTGAAACTGAATTCACTTCTTCAGCCTACTGGCTGGGGTTGTGCAGTTGAGGCCATTACCCCAAGCAGAGGCTGCACAGGGTGATAGGGCTGCTGGATCTGGTAACTGTGAAACATGTTAACTGCTCCCAGCCTGTCCTTGAACCTATGTATACCTGTTGCCTGCATCCAGGTCAGAGGCCTCCTGAGAAGTTGTCCTACCCACAAACCACCTAACACCCCCAAAAAATCCTCACTATAAACCCATATCCCTTTCTTTCAGGTGAATTTCCCCCAGGGTAAGAGCACATTTCTGGTTAACAGTTCTAATTTTACCAGCCTATGAATCAAATTCAGCATAGAGAGATTAAAGCATTGCCTATTTGGGCCTATGAAACCAACAGGTGACTCAGAGAGTAAGGTACTACATAGACCGAGCAAGCATGGCAAACTCCGATCCTTTGTGAATATATCCCGTACTTGCCTACTGGCATCCCAGACAGAGCAGTGTGCACCACAATTTGGAAACAAACTACATGATTGACACAAACTCAGAAGTTCTTAGTCCTCCAGGATAAGACATGAGGATTTACTTTTTTCTGTGCTTGGACTGAAGATAAAACTTAGTAACTATTTCTGCTGGTCTCTCAAAAACCTACAGGGCAGAGACAATGCCTTGGAACAAAGATTGCCATGGCATTCTGCACGCTCAGCAAAACCCTCCCCTCCTGGCTATACACAGCCTGATCCAGTTGAGCTCTCATATTGCCCAACCACCCACGATCATTTCCACAACCACCACCACCTCCAAAAGAATTTCTCTTTGTAACTAACTCACTTGCCCAGTAACTTTTCCATGTGGTGGAATGTCACACTGCGTCATAGCAGCACCTGGAGGCTCCAGCTGAGATCAGAGCCCCGCTGTGCCACACCCTTCAGTCCTCTTTTGTTCCCTGCCATGGGAGATTTGCTTCTGTAAGGACTGCAGGATTTGGCTTGTTGGGCCTGACCCAAAAGCCCAGTGAAATTAATAGAAAGCAGTCATTGACTTTAATGGGCTTTGGATCTACTGTGAACTTCTAACGAGTACAGGGTAAGACCAGTCCCTGCTCTCACGCTGTACTACAGTAGAGCCATAAGCATCATGCTTTATTTACTTTATGATGAGGGGCAATGTGTAGCTACTGATCCAATCACAGAAATCGGAGGAATTAAAAAAAAACCCAGGACATTCTTTTTATTGGAGCCTTTAATGGAAACGGATTTTTCATGCCTTACTACAGCTGTACACCTCGTGGGTGCAATCTGTTAAATCATAATGGCCAAGAACGTAAAATCTGGACAGTAACAGACTGAGGAACCCAATGATGATTCATCCTGGTGATATTCTGAACAAAAAGAGCCTCCACCCATGCTAACCGCCATGGCTCAGTTTCCCAATTAGCAAAGAGGAATAACACTATTTATCTACCACATGAGGAGGTTGTAAGGATCAGTTTATGGTTATCAACACATTGTGAAGGTAAGTGATATACAGCCTGATTCAAAGACCACTAGAGTCGACTGGACTTTTTCCCGTCATAATGTAAAAATATGAAAAGTATTCACTGGTGAATAGAACAGACATGTTTAAAAGTAGAACACTTTACATGAAGGCAAGAGAAATGTAGAAAGTGCAAAAGGGGAAAATGCTCAATCCCTTGACCTGACGTAGGGGATTCATGGACGTACATGACAGGTAGATGGAAGAGAATGATCCATGAGCTACCTATTTCACAATGCAATGCCAAGAAGGGTTTCCAGGGAAATGTCTCAGGTGTCCGTGTTTTTATTCCTACTTTTAAAAAGAAGTAATAAGTCTTCAATTTTCAGAATGGCTAAAGGTCAACAGAAAGGTGCTGCAAGGTTCCCTACTAGAACTGGTGCTATTTAATGTATTTATTGAGGAGGGGAGCAGTGAGGTGGAAATATTTACAGATGACACAATTATTTAGATTAGTCAGCACTAGAAATGACTGTAAAGAGCTCCAGAGGGCCCTAAAAAAAAGTGAACTGAATGAGCAACACTTTGGCAGATTAAATTTAGTGGTGACAGATGCAAAGTAATGCACACTGAAAGAGATACTTTGAATTATACTTATACTTGATGGGTTTAAAATTAATTGTAAATACTGAGGAAAAAGAGCAGGGCATCACTGTGGACAGCTCAGTGAAAACCTCTATTCAGTATGCAGCAGCAAACAGAATCTTAGTATGCATAAAAACAGATCAGATAATAATATTGTAATGCCATTTATCTAACTTAGCGGGAGCACTGTGTTCCATTCTGGTCATCCAACCTTAAGGATATACCAGGAATCTTTATTTTCAGGAGTTTGACAGATAATATTGATTTTCCTTTCCAAGTATTTTTGCAATATTTTTTCCAACTTACATTTTTGCACTTCCAAGATTATTTTTTACCTCTAATACTAACGGATATTTGTTTTAAAATGTCATGACTGCAGAAAATTCATAACAAATTCACAAATGCACCATAATCATAATAATTTCATAGTGCTTGTCTGCCAGACAGAATTATCAGCAAAAGCGGGCACCAGTTATCTGCCAGAAAGGCATATGATATGTTCTTCATTTTCTCTCTCTGTAAACTTTAGTTATTAATGATGGTTCCCCTCCCAACTCCACCCGATCTCTCTTCCCCCTCCCTCTACTGGGAGAGAGAAATCTGCTATTACCACCATTTGCTGATTTAAATCTAATCCTCCAAGTCTACATGTAGACAAGCATTTGCAGGACTATATCCATTGATATAGCCAAGAAAGGTTATGCTCTATAACTTAATCTGATGCCAAACCATGATGTGTGTCTCTAGAAAATCTGTGCTGTAAATCTCAGTGCTATAAATATGTCACCAGAATTAACTGAAACCACTAATAGGTCATTCAATGAGCTTCAGAGTGCATGGAGGGCATAAGTAGGCTGCTATCCAGGCGCTCATGATTGATGACACCAAAAATTAGCAGGCTGGCAAGCAGGGACTCTCTGAAACACTTCTTTTCTCTGAGCAGAGGGATTCCTGCACTAGCCCATGAGCGATCAGGAATATTTAATACATTTTATACTTTAAAAGAGAATCATCCTACTACTGTCAAACAATTTTGACCTCTTCCTGCTGTACTCAGGGGTGACAAGTTTCATCCCAAATCAGCTGATGTAAGAACTGAGTAAAGACTTCAGTATCTAGCCCACAGACCTTGAAGAGGAAGTTGAACAGATCAGTAACATCTAGTTCAGGACTGTTCTGTACATCGTATTCTCTGGGGTTTTCTTCAGTTCAATTTCAAATGACCCAGGCATTGGTCTTAATTGCTTAACTTTATTCCATTATTCTTAATTACATCCCCTCCCTTTTGACCAATTCCTCTCTCTCCTCCATTTATACACCATTTAAATCCTTGTACATGGTTATCGAATCCCTTCACCTCAGCCAAGCAACACACATTCATGTTTGTGTCTTCTTATAAGTCAGCTCCTTCAGCCCCTTAATCGTTTGCGTTGCTCCTTTCTCAGTTCGTTCCATGACATCTCGCACTGAGGTTCCCTAGAGCTGTCCAGGGTAACCTAGGGGCAATCACTGAAGGGAGCCACAGTACAGTCCTGCACAGTTGCAGCATTCTCTCCTCCTAAGCCTGGGCATGGACATGGGCATAGTTTAGTTGCTCAGACTGCATCTCAGTCTGCTAGTTGACATGTTTTGATGGAACGTGAGTGCCTCCGCAGATTAGGAAACGGCTTATGTAACATGAGTAGCAGCTGCACAGAAGCAGAGCAGAGCTGGTTTCTATTTAACTTTTTCCTGGTCATTCACTGAGCTGAAGAAAACAATGCCCCAAGTATGCAGAAAACCCTCAGGAGAACTGCAGCCACCCACCCGCTCATTAGGAATAACTGGGCTGTGCTCTTCATTTAATCTCCGTTTGTCAAGGACCATCAGCCTGACCCCTTGAAACAACATCTGTCTTCCAACATCTAGGAAATAGCTGTGAACATGCCTGGCTTCCTGAAGCACACCAGCACATGTCTGAATTTGTTTCCACTTTGGTGACATTCAAACAGATAATGTTCCTTTTGATACATGGCAGAAGCATACCCTGTGATCTGGCTTTGATTGAGTAAACTCCAACCTCTCCTGCAGCAGCCAAAACACAAACCTCCAGGGAGGCCATTTGAAACAATGTAAATTTTCCCCTCACTTTTCAGGCTGAAGAACAACAAGAATAGGAATGTCCCAGTTACCTTCAGCGCAAACCTGCCCTGCTTCTTGCAGAGTTCGCTGACAGCAAGGCAGCCCGAGTGAGTGTCCAGAAGCTGACGTCAGACATCTGTGGCAAATGTAAAATTTTTGATAGTGCTGCACAAGTGAATTCTCCTTGTGTGCAGGCTCCCAATGAAACACTATTTTCCCTGACATGTGAACAGACTCCACAGTAAAGCAAAGGAAGAGCATCCCACTTCTGTTTTGAATAAAATCCATCCTGTACAAGCAGATTAGGCTGTAATCTTTTCCATGCCCAGTAACAGCCATGCAGCATCTTCTGCCTGAAGGCACAATTTTCATATCTGCCTAAGAGGAAATCAAGACAAATCCTCATTCTTCCATAAGCCAAAGTAGCAGCATCAGCACCCAGGGCAGCTGCAAGATTTGACCCAGATAACAGAAATAAGATGCATAAAGAGATGCCGCAGCCTGATATGCAAGAACAGGGATGTACTCAGACTATGCAGAATACAGACCAGGAAATTCTGTGGAGCCCTTGCTTCTGTATTTCACAGAACTCTTCAATGTACAAGTTTGTCTTCAGAGCCATACTTTAACTACAATCAAATGGACACTGCAGCAGAGGCCTTCCCTGCACCCCAACTTCCCACAAGGGGTTAAATACCTTAGTCTGTTTTAGGAAGAGCAATACACTCAGAGCGGCCTCTGAGTCAAAGTTTGGTCTGTGGGTGCACTAATGAATCATCTAGAGTCTCATGGAGCTAGGGAAGGTTCTCACACACATAGTCAGCATCTGTACTGTCCTCTACACAGCAGTCCTCACCACATTTCACCCCCAATCCACAGCTGCTCTTTTCTGAGACTTTAATTTAAAACTACTCTTGTTCTGGAGATGGCTTTTTATCTGCTTCCAAGTGATGGCAGACTCATGTGTGTCCTGCAAGTAGGCATTTAAGTCCATCTCCGATATCTCCCCTAATGCCACCCAAAATGCCCCATGCAAATTCCAGAATACACACCAAACACAAATCTGGCTCTTCCAGTTCTTCTCAATTAACCGGATTCTTCCCTTGTCTTATTTGTATGGTTATTTATTATTTGTGTCAAGTGCTGTATAAAACACAGATATCAAGCTCCAAAGGGCATGGAATCTAAAAGATTTACAGAAGGAACTACGTGCTCCTTTATCAAATCAATGAGCAGGGATTCTACTACAAAGTCCTGATTCAAGAAACACTTGAAACCCAAAATTTACTCAAATGTAAAAACCCTGGGCAACCCCACCAAGGTAATTGGGTTCGAATGGAATGCAAACCAGGGCAGAGTTTGATTTTCAGTTCACCAGAACCTAGCCCATCACACACCACTCAAACACAAAAGAATCTCTTTAATCCATCATCCTTAAAGTCAAATATGTGGGTTATCCTCAGAGCAGCTGTTATACACATGCTGTAATTACTGTGGTTGGGAGGCAGGTGTACAATAATCTCAGACCATGGAGAATATTATAACTTGTAGCACTGTAATAAGAGCAAGTGATTTTGAGAGGTAGGCTGAATTAACAGGCTCACCTTAAACAGAGAAGCAGGCAGCATTTTCAAGAAGAAACAGGATTTGTCCTGTTTCTTTACCTCTAGCACGTGCTGTGTGGTATTTTCAAAAATCTACAGCTGCCTTTTTGTCAACTTCCAGCACTTCAAGGATTAAGTTTCTTTTAAAAATCCCATTTCCCCAATTCCAGGGTGTTGTGGTTAATTTTGTTTCGTGGGCTTCTTTTGCCCATATTTTTCTGTGGCTTTTCTCTAGGCCATTGAGCTTGGCTCTATTATAATTACTGTCACCGTAACTTGTATAGCACTCAGTTGCATTGTGATTGAATGTAAGCGAATGCCCTTTACATTCTTTGGTTGCTAGGTCTGGGCTCTGCTCAGGGAACCCTAATTATTATTGGGCATTGTCTACACACCTGTCCAGCCAATGACTGAGTGCAGGCTTCCAAGCCCTAGTAAGGGAGAACACCCAGCAACAACTATGCCAGATCCCACAATGTGAGGCACCTTAGGGTTTATCTGCACCGTTTTTGCACCACTTTAGAAACTGCTATATTACTTTAACAATAACCCTGAGTGTTGACAGTTATAATGCTATAAAAGTGCTTATAATGGTATAGCCAAGTCCCCACCCAGGGCTATATTCATTTAGCTATATTGATATAAAAAAATCACAACTGAAACTGAAATACTTAAATCAGCATAAAAACTGTGTGTAGAACATGTCTTCCATCAGATATCTGGACTGAGAGCCACCCAAGTGCAGCAAAACCCCATCTCCCATAAAAGGAGGAAATTCCGAATTCTACATACTCCACGTGGCAGCATGGGTGTACTGTCTTCACAATAACAGGGCAGCTCAGAATGGAAATTCACAGCCCTTTATTGCCAGATTTTGAGTTTTTCCTCATAGTGCCCAGTGGAACTAATCTGTGGGGACATCCATCAGCAGTGGAAGAAGGAGCTGTGACAGTCATGGAATTGCATGTAACGTAAGAATACTGAGATGTAATAATTCTATAAACACTGTGTGTGACCTGGCTAGGTGAGGCGAAGTGAAGTTATTATATGTTGGGTTATAAGTGTACATTCCTGTATGTGAACGCATTGTTCTAGCTTAGTGGGGGCCTGTGGGAAGAACAAACAAGAAAGCAATTACAGGACAATGACATACTTCCAGGCCCCTAGCTGAGGACACACAACTGAGACCTAACAGATCAAAGGGCTGTAAAACAGTTAAAAAATGACTGGGTCTCAGGGGAAAGTGGGGGCGTAGAGAGACGCACAAAAGGACTAAGCAGCTTTTAAAGGACTCTCCCCTTTAGGCTGGGAGAGAGAAATGGTTTGAGAGTTAAGGGGACAGACTATGCCCTCCGGATCCTAGAGGTCTCAGGGGGTCTGTAAGAAGCTGAGATCCATCACGATCGCCTTGTGGAAGATGGCTAGCCACCTGGTAAGACAGACATACGTAACGTGAGTTTTATTGCTTTAAGATGTGTTTTCCTCTGAAATGCTTTAGCTCTAATAAATAATACTTTGCCTTAAAAAGGCTGTCTAGTCACTGGGCACCACTGTCATTGCTCCCAGAGAGCAGAGAAAACTGCAAATATGCACATATGTCGGACACAGCTGATACACAGGGGCCTGCAACCCATGGCCCTGTCTGATAGTGGGAGAAAGGTGTGATTTCATCCCAAGAAAGGTGATGGCCTGAGGTGTGTGTGTGAAGGGGGTGGGGAGTGCTCAAAGAGACCAAGAGGGGTTAGAGGTGAGGTTAGACCAGTAACCGTGAGGGAGCATACATCTTAAAAGACTGTAAAGGAAGGGCTTTAATGAGTTACTGGCTCTTTCCCTCATTCGTGGAAGTGATTTAACTTTTTACCTAACCTAGTGGGGTCTAGTGCTGGTTGACTGCAACAGAACAGGGTTTGTGAATATTCACTCAAGCTCTCTTCATGCCCCTTGTCATTTGCGAATGTTCAGGCGATCAGTCACTCAATTATACATCTGAGCATCAACCACGCTGCAAACAGCAAATAACCAAAGTGAACAGTGTGCAAACAAATAGACTGAAATTCATTCACATAATAAACTGCTCCTCAAACAATTACGCAAAGCATACAGATTCAGTAAAAATATCAATGTTTGTTTGTAAGCAACTCATGAACAGAAAAAAAGGGCTAAATTCAAAAGAGAATATCACACGCAATGAACAACGTGACCAGCCCTATTACAGGTGTATAATTAATCCATCAACTCAGCACGACTGTGTGTGTCCTCTGATTTATATTGGCTGTAGGCCTGACTCAAAATCACTTTTGGTTTTGCTTTAAGTGAGAAGGGCAGTTGGAAATCTGCAAGAATGATGCACTTTCACAGGGGTCTCATAATTGGAGAGAATCTCATCTGAGGATGTTATGTTTATACTCTTAGAAAACTCCTATTTGTCTGACAACATGAAGATAAGTTTCTTTGAAGCTAGATGCCATTTATAGATCAACCGCCATTCTCTTCTGAATGGAAATGAACTGAGCGAGCAAAGGCTCAGAGTTGCATAACTATCTGGCTTTCACACTGTGGGCAGGATTGAAAGGTTACACGTAGACACAGAATACTGTAACTGCACAGTTGGAATAACTTGGCCGTGCTGTCCTCTGTCATATTGAAATGCTAATGAAAAGGCAGAAAACTTAGCGAAGGGATTATGTCCAGTGCATACGACAAACAGCTAGGGGCTTCATTCTGATTACAGTCCAATGTAAATCAGGAGTCAATTGAAGTAAATGGACCTTCACCGGTGTAAAACCAATGTGATATCAAAATCGGGCCGTAGGTCTGCATTTAGATGGGTTAAATTAGGATTCAGTTTTCCATTGGTGGGGGCAATGCTGGAAGCAGCAGTGCAGACAGGACTCAGACAGGTACTGATTTTTCGTTAGAATTGTAGCATTTTACACCCTCTTTGCCCAGGTTTAAATGACTACACAGGTGCAGGGCAGCACAGAATCAGGTCTTCTCTTTAGAGAGGTACTCCCACCTGACGTAATGAGCCACCTGTCTTCATGAGTCAGCAGAACTTATTTAAAATTTTCCCAGCAAGATCAACACTTGCTGACAAGGTAGAGTGGTTCAGGTAAACACTGCCAGCCCGTTACACCATTTTGATAGTGGAATGTAAACGTGGGCAAACATATTACAGATTGTCTGTTTCTCATGTGCTAAAGATACTTGTTCTTCAGCTTCATCTCCTGATACACCCTAGGCATGTATATGCTGTATCCTTTGCCTACATTTGTCTTGCAGTCAAGTAATTCTAGTTTCAGGTAATCTTGTACACAGTATTTGACAGATCAGACCAATTAGCCCAGTATCCTCCTACTGGAAATGGTCAATATCTGATGCCTCAAAGAAAAGTGAACACAACCCTATAATCATGCATAAGCCAAAATGTCTGAGTTATGTCATAGACTATTCATGTGTGCTGCTGGAACTGTAAGCTGCCAAAACAATGTCAGATGACCAGCCCTGACAATGCCAATTGCTGTATACTATTGACCCTTAGCAGCACAACACACAAACAATTGTGAAAGTGACCCAAAAATGCAATGGAAAAGGAAAAGTAGTATGTAGCAAAATGCATTATGCAGCTCAAACACTAAACATGGAAAGTCAAGACTCTAGTTTCCCCTTGAGTTGTGTACACATGCATCTCTCCCACTGCTATCAGTGATGGTTGCTAAAATGGCTCAAAAGAACCATATTATTTAACCCTCAGTGGATATAGTGCCTCCATCCATCAATCTCAAAGCATTTTTCACACACTAAGCTACACAACACCCTTGGAGGCAAATACATATTGTTGCCTTTGTACAGATGGGTAAACTGAAGCCCTAAGAGATTAAGGCTGAGATTTTCAAAGGTACCCAATGGACTTAGGTACCCAACTTCCACTTAACTCAAGGGGCTCTGGGCACCTAACTCCTTTAAGCACCTCTTGAAATCTCAGCCTAAGTGATTTGGCAAGGTCACACTGTGGGTTGAGCTATGTATAGAAACCAAGAATCCTGACAGCTGGTCTCCTGCTCTCTCCATCACTCAACAACATTTCCCAACTCCCTGCAATAAAACATTGAAATTTTCATATGCACTAAAATAAGAAGCCTTTTTAACAATTCAGCATTTACACACCAGGTCAAATCCAGACCTAGCATATGTGGATTCTGGTTTCAGTGAATTCAGTGGAGCTGCACTTGCTTACGTGGAGTCTAAATGTGGCTACTAATGTCATTAGCTGGTGAACAGTATAATTTTAGAATGTGCAGAAATGGTTCCTTTTAAAAACTCATGTGAATCTGTATTGTGCAACTGACTGCAATCCTACCAATCACTGCATGTTCACTATGAAATGGAAAGTCAACTGTCTTTAGAAAACAATTAATCAGATAGATGTAACTAGTTCAGAACAAAAACCAAAGCCACTTATGCTTGCGTGCTCTGAAGTTTCTGGGGCATTCATCTCTTGTTTTTGTTTCAAATGAGAAGTAAAAGCACATTTTCCTCTCTCTCTCTCTCTCTCTCTCACTCAGAGAGAGAGAGAGAAAGAGAGAGAGTGTGAGAGATATAAAGATCACTTGGTTCTGCTTGGTTCCTTCAAGGCTGGGGGTGAGCTCAGCAGCAGCAAGTTGCAACAGGAAAATAAGACAGCTGTCTCTGAAGCGCAGCTCAGAAGGTTTAGTGCTGCAATTCCTACGTATTTTAATGAGAATTAATTCAGCTAAAACCCATGTCCTACTGTGAAAAATTGAAGGGGTAATTGTTCAAGGCCAGTCCATAGCCGTCTTACTCCAACTGACTAGTATGTACTCAGGTGACTACCGTTCCATGGGAGTACTCATCTGAGTAAGTACTATTCAACATGATGGGAGTTACACGATGGATCCTAATGGTATACAGAGCAGTTCACAGCCATTTCCTAATTCCTAAACACATTAGGGACAGGTTAATCCCACAAGATGAATTAATTCTAGGTGTAACTTTATTGACCTCAATAGAGATTCAGCCCTATGTACTGTACATTCAAGTGGAAGGCTTACAGCTTGCGTTGGCAACCACATGAAATGGACTCCTTTGAAGGCAACAATACCCAGAGAAACTATTTCCACCTCACAGGAGACACCAGGCCTTCCACTCACTTCGCTTACACTGGTTTTACACCAATTTAATTCCACTACCTTCCATGGAGTCACAACAAATGGATGGCAGTGTCAATGAGAGAAGAATCAAGCCCCATTGTGTTGCCTTGCTAACCTGAGCAAAGACCATTCTACTCAAGTCTAATTTAGCCATCCCAAATATTTTGTACTACAGTAATTGGAACTACCATTTTGTCTCTCTCTGAGGGAAAATGTAGAACAGCTAGAGAGCACCCTTTCCAAATATTTTTCATCATGTTAGGGGTCACTTAGAATACTCTAGGAAAGCTTAAAATTGACATTCATTTTCTAATAATTTTTTCTCCCCTTCCTTGCAAATTTCCAGTCACATGGATGCTGTTTCGCAAGGATGCTTATCAGTGCAGCTGGGTTAATGGCATTGATTATTGTTGTTCTTTTTTAGAAAGAAAGAGTACGGATGCATTTGTTTTCAGGAAGAAAAAGGGTTGCATAGACTTTGCAAACATAGGTCAAGTTTGGGGCCTCCCAACAATGATAACCATAGGCATGTCTACACTGCAAAGAAAAATCCACAGGGCCAAACCTCAGAGTCTGAGTCAATTGACCCAGGCTCAGACTAGGTGCAGTCGGGTTTTTTTGCAGTATAGACATACCCTATATTACAAGGTTGGAATCTCACCTATAGCTTCTTTAAGGTTACACTCTGATACTGAATAGCCAATATTGTCAGCTGAAGTTGTGCCATTTTGACATAGTAAGCTCTATTTTATCTTCAGTTACATCCATGCAAAGCCATTGAGCCAAACTCATCCCTGATGTAACTCCACTGACTTCACAGAAGGACACACTGAGCCCATAACTCCCTAGGTCATGCCAGTTTCTGCCCCATCCTCATTGGGGGCGAGTGACTTCAGTAGCCCCCATGGGATGAAATGTGTCTTTCTGAGGAGCCAGGAGAAATCAGGTGTAACCAGTAGGTAGAAAATCATATTTTAATAGAAACATAGAATATCAGGGTTGGAAGGGACCTCAGGAGGTCATCTAGTCCAACCCCCTGCTCAAAGCAGGACCAATCCCCAATTTTTGCCCCAAATCCCTAAATGGCCCCCTCAAGGATTGAACTCACAACCCTGGGTTTAGCAGGCCAATGCTCACACCACTGAGCTATCCCTCCCCCCATTTTGTTGGAAGACTGAGGTAAAACAGGGAGGGGGCCAGCTTGAGCCAAAGCCCTGGTGTCTGGGAGCCGAAAGGTTGGGCTGGGAGGAAACGCTGTGTGTCTAAAACTGAAGCAAATATAGGAAACATGCAGCCATTAGCCTGTTTCTAAATGATGTGTGGTTTGCTCTCCAAAATACCCTCCTGGCCTCCCCTTTGCTATATCTGCCCCTTGCCCATCAGTTTTACTGCTGCTCCCCAGACCATGGCTGGGCATTGAGACATCCCAGCCCGAGGACAGGGAAAGAATCCTGCTTGCCAGGACAGCGACAATTCTGATGAAAGCCTGGCTGGCACAGCACGGGCATACAGTATGTTCCTCAGGGTGCAAATCCTCCAAGGGGCCCAGTAGCAGTAATTGAGTACACATGTGGGAGGCAAATTCAATCTGTTCCCAACGCCACATTGTAAGCAGAGAGCAGCATGTCAACAGTCTCCTTTATTCTCCTCATGGGAACTGTCAATGGCAGAGTCCCGCTGTGCAGCATGCCCTACCAGTCACCAGTGGCTCTGCAGCATCTCTCCTGGGACACTTCAACACACCAGGGCGGCCAGGGTGAAGCCACAAAACCCCGTTCTCAGGGCTGGTGTATTGACACACCACAAATCAAAGCACAAATCCCACCTCCCAGGGGCACCAAGCTCAGTCTCCCCAAGTCTCTCCATCTGGGCAAAGGTGGTTCTTCTCCCCAGAGGTCGTATTAGGTTATTCAACACTGAACAAACTCCAGCCTCCTCAGCTATTTCCCCAGCCCTCTCCTCTTTAGACTTTAAACTCATCAAACATAAACTCCAGCCTCCTTGGCTACTTCCGAGCCCTCTTCACTTCAGGGCAGCAGGAGCTTCCCAGGGCCCTTCTCTTGGGCTTCTCCCACGCAATTCCAGGCCGCTCCAAAGAGTCGTTTTTCCGGAGCTCAGTCTCTGTCCTGTTGGCCCTTCACTGACCCTGACTGCATCGGGCAGCGCTCTCCAGCAGCACCTTTGTCCTTCCACCCCGCTTGTAAGTCCCCAGCTCCCCTTATTTCTCTTCCTGCTTCCCTCCTCACAGCTAGGGTTAATTACTACAATCAGACCGCTTTCCAGGAGGCACTCAAGCTTTTATGAAAGTCCGGTGCCCTTCTTTTAAACTTAATTAAGTGGCCCAAACTGGGGATGTGCTGATCCAGCATAGAAGCACTGGCCCTAACTCACCCTTAAGGGCCGGTCACCCTGCGACCAGCATAATGGGAACAACACAGCCAGACAGGAGGCCCAGCAGCTAAAGATCAGCAGGCAGCCATGGACACAAGAACATTCCAAACGTGTGAGCATGTGTCAGAATCGCTTTTTGTTTTTTCTTAAACGTTCGATAACACTAATAAGGGCAAAGTGATAGTGAAAGTTTGGGAGATTACAAGGCACATCAGCATTTACCTTGTAGCACAGCAACAGATACAAATAAGATGTCAGTCTGTGGGTGCAGAGACAGAACCTGCATGTTAAAGCAACACCGTCTGGGCCCCTGGATACACACACCATGGGCCCTTCCTCTGCTGCCAGGTAATCAAACAGAAAGGGGAGGGTGTAAAATACAGAATAATCCAGGGATCAGTGGAGCTATGCTGATTTACACCAGCGGAGAATCTGGACGCAAAGGCTCTATGTAGGAGAAATATTCCATTTGAAATCTAGGGATTTCATTTCATGGAGTTTTTTTAAAAGCCCTCTGTTCCCTTGGAAAAATGAGCTTTGTGGTTCACACACAATGCTTGAGTACACAAAGGAGCTGTTTAGGGTAACAAAGGGGATAACTAGCAGTAATGAGATGAAACTGAGCAGAAGTCAATTTTAAGAAATTATCAGGAAATATTTCCTCATGATGAGAGCTGTTAGGCTGCACAATAGTCTCCTAAATGAAGGTCCCTTGCCTGGGACATTTACAGATGGACAAAACTCTGAAAACTCTCTAAAGAAATACAGCCAGAGCCCAGCATTGTGAATGGTGAGGAGTTGCACCACCCCAAAGAGAACTCCAGGGGGCATCAGGACAAACTCCTCTGCTGTAGCTACATTGCTTTTAACGCAGGAACTACAGACACACAGGGTCAGGGAAATGCATTATGGTTGGGGAACATATCCAGAAAAACAGCTTGAAACTGCAATCAGACTCCACAACTGCAGTGTAGACAGACCCTAACACATGCAGTTTTACTAGAGGATCCTGCTATTTAGTGCATCCTTCCCTGGTTTCTCCCTCGACACTCTAAATACAGCTTTTAGGCCCTACAGACCTGACTCTGACCTCATTGACACAATCAGACATTAGAATCCAGATGTTGCCTCTCCCGGCATCATGTGGGTTTGGGAGAACCCTGCAGAGAGAAGCCAGCCAGAGACTCTAGCCACTAGGAGCAGAAAGCAACCAAGGCAGGGACCTTGGGCCTTTGTAAAACTTCCTGTGGTTCTGACTTGGCTTTCTCTGCCCTGTGCTGATTGACTGTTTGCTCTGATCCTCTTGCACCCCTTCCCTCGCAGTCTCTTCATCTCAACTTCACTCCACACCTCTCTCTTACCGTCCTCTCACTTGCCCTTCCCCACTCACTCTTCCTTTTCTTTCCAGTCAGCTGAACCCCTCCTACCGAAACACATCCCCTTCCAAAAGAATAACTGTGGCACTAACATGCCATTTGCTGCCATCACACCGTTCACTCTGCATAGAGCCCTACCAAATTCATGACTGTGAAAAATGCATCACAGACAGTCAAATCTGGTCTGCCCCGTGAAATCTGGTCTTTTGTGGACTTTTACCCTATAGTATATACAAAAGTACACAGTGTTTCTCAAACTGGGGATCCCAACCCAAAAGGGGTCGCAGTATTGCCACCCTTACTCCTGCGCTGCCTTCAGAGCTGGGCAGTCAGAGAGCAGCAGCTGCTGGCCAGGTGCGCAGCTTTGAAGGCAGCGCTGCCGCCAGCAGCAGCAGCTAGAAGTAAGGGTGGCATGATATGCAAGGGAGTTGTCACTACTTGGGGGAGGGGCTGTCACAGCCTGAAATATTTTCAAAGGGAGTCCCAGCAAAAAAAGTTTGAGAATCCCCGATTTAGCAGACTCCATTGTCCAGGGTGACCTTTAAATGTAACAGTACAGTATTTGTATATATACTGTATGAACACATCCGCAAAATTTGCTATTTATGCCATGACCAACCCACGAAAAATGTGTGATTTCTCTGCGATTTAAGTAGACCCCTAACTCTGCAGGCGTTATCCTTCCCCTTCCCTCACCCTGGATCTGTCTTGACTATTTAGACTGTAAGCAGGGTCTCTCTACCACTCTGTGTTTGTGCAGTGCCTGACACAATGGGGCCCCACCCTTGGCTGACCCATAGGCACTGAAGCAGGACCAAGCCATCCCTGAAAAGGTCTTTGCCTAACCCATACATACTGAATGCAATTAACACAATTAAAATTAGTGTAACTGCAGTGATTTCAGTGAGTTACCCAGTGCTCCCATGCACACCAATAATTTCCCAAAATTCTATTATGCTACTAATGCTTGGAAATATTCAGATTCTCTACATTCTCCTAAACCCACATCTTGACCTTGGTAAATGCTGAATCAAACTGTGGTTTCTACCAAACTAAAAATGACTGAAGCAAAACAAATTTTTGGATTGCAAAGAGAAAAGAAAAAGAAAAATGGCTTTTCCTCCCCCTCCCCTTCAATATTTATCATATGCTTAGCAAACACCTGCCATGCAAACAGCCCAGGGAGAAACAGAAGGTGCAGGGAACTCACTCGACAGCAACTCAGACACAACAGGAAACAAAACTACTGGTAAGAACATCAGAATGATTCTCTGCAATAAACCACACAGAACAAACCTCATGCACCTTCAGTGGCAGGACACAAAGACAAATTCTGCTTCTAGTTACACCAGTGTGAAGCTTCAGTATCCTCACTAATGTCAATGATTCGGTCTCAGTGTACACTATAACCAGAGTGAGAAGCCCAGCCAATATGCCAAATCCATGCCAGCTAACCTGAGCTTCTGGGCTTTTTGTATAAATGCACATTTAGAACCCTTTTAATTGCAATAAACCAATCTCTAGGCTTCTGAGTTTGCCACTTGTAACTGCCCTAAAAAAAACCCACAAGTAATTCATGGTGATACTGCAGAAGAGGAGAAAGGGAAATCACAGAAAAGTAAATAACGAAAACACTAGGCAATTTCCACTGGAGGATTTGAATTCACTTTACAATAATTAATTAATTCTCACTAACCCCAGGCAGGGAAGTATTCTCCTCTCCTTTTCACAGTTGGGTGAACGGAGGCAGAGAGAGGGTAACAGACACGCACAAGGTCATACAGAGTGGGGAACAGAACCTCAGTCTCCTGCTTCCCAGCCCTGTATTTAAATCACAAGACAAATCTCTGCTGGCTCAAGAGCTCCCTGTAGCTCAGTTAATTTTGTTATGAAGCTACCTCAGATGACACAAATGAAGTGTTTGTTTTATGATAAACACACAGGAATCAGAAATATTGTGGAATTTAAAAAAAAAATTAAGTTATCTGATTTCAGACTGTGCCAAACCTGTGTAAGTCTGAAATAGCTCCCCAGACCAAAAATTTACATCAGCTGTGACTGAGAGCAGAATTTGGCAGCTCAGGGTAATCATATTATCCATATGTTGTTTTATTATAAGGTCAAATATAGTAATGACTTATTTCAGAATTAGAACCAGAGGTTTGGACACCTGAGGAACTGAAAGTATTGACTTTGGCAAGGGCTGCCCCCTCTTACACCAGTGAGAGATTTGGTCCCATAGATCTATTACTCAAACTATCAACTGCTAAAGAAAAATGTACATTAATTACATCCTAAAACCAAAATAAAATAAAATAAAGTCCCTAAGCACCTCTTGGGGGATCATTTTCCCATCTACGTTACTGGGTAATAAACATGAAGTTCCGTTGTCGTTCAAAGTTTAATTTATCTGGGTTGTTGGCACAATGACAATACACAGTGCTGCCTCTTGGGAAGGCCTCACTGGAGAGTAGAGCAGAAATCTCAACCCTCCACCAGGCATGCTACAGAGACGATGCGTTACGAGAAGGATGCCAGATGTCTCACTTTTTCAGGATCCCCACTGGCTGATCAACAGAGCAATGCGGGTGTCACTTCTAGGAACTGGGAACCATCATGAAACCTAATGTAAAGGGAGATGCCTGAGTGACAGGGAAGAGAAGCGGCTTCCATTCCAGAGGCAATTTCTCCTCACATCACCAAGTGCAAATCAGACTCCTGCAATGCTGAAAAATTAACCATGAAAGACAGAGTGCGCTATTCCAGAGCTATAAATCATGACAGCATCATCTACACAAAAATGACTCCATTGGACAAAGTGTCCAAAAAGGCATTTGGACCAATCATTTCACGTTATGCTCTGAGAATATTTTTTCCTGTCACATAATATAAATTGTATAAGTCCAGTCACAGGTGGAACTCTCCACAGTGCCTTATTTATGGACACATTGATAGATGTTTTCTTCACCGAAGTCACATTTGAGAGATCTAATCTCAACAATTTTGCTCTCTGAAAATTTGGCCAAACCTGTGAAAAGGTGGTGCGCAAAACTCTGCATATGTACATGCAAAGTCAGACTTTTGCATCTAGTCCCTTACTTAGTGTGTGGGGTGCATAAAAGCCCATTAGAACCTCAAAATATGGACTTTTGTGCATGCAAATAAGGCATGGGGGTGTGCAGAATAAGGAGTGCAAAGTCCTCTGGTGTTATTTGGCTCAGTAACTGTCATCCCTGTGTTTTCTGGGTACTGCAATTTTAAATCTCACAGGACACTTATGTGCAGCAACTAGCAGCCATTTTGTTTTCAGTTCAGTGGACACTGTTACTACGGATTCCCACACACCATGAACCAGGGGTGGCCAACCTGTGGCTCTGGAGCCAAATGCAGCTCTTCAGAGGTTAATATGCGGTTCCTTGCATAGGCGTCAACTCCAGGGCTGGAGCTACAGGCGCCAACTTTCCAGTGTGCTAGAGGGTGCTCACTGCTCAACCCCTGGCTCTGCCCCAGGCCCCAGCCCCACTCCACTCCTTCCCCCAAGGCCCCAGCCCCTTCCCCTGAGTCTTCTGTGCCCTTGCTTCCCCCCCCCCCCCAGCACACCACAAAACAGCTGATCATGGCGGTTGGGAAGCGCAGGGATGGAGGGTTATGTGCTGATCGGCCGTGCTGCTGGCAGGTGGGAGACACTGGGGGCGGGGAGCTGACGGGAGGCTGCTGACGTGTTACTCTGGCTCTTTGACAATGCACATTGGTAAATTCTGGCTCCTTCTCAGGCACAGGTTGGCCACCCCTGCCATGAACGCTTCCATGGAGACTTTACTTTGGTCTTTCTTGGGTTTACTCTTGATATACAGTAAAGCTCATTCTTACTGAAAGTATCTGTTTGCTCTTCGTGTATGCAGAAACATAACATGGCTCTTAAAGTTTTGGTTGTCAATATTGCTCCACACATCCACAGCGCACATTGCAATCATAGCCTATGAAGTATACCCCTCCACTTTATGCAACTGGCCCTTTGGTCTGTGCGATTGTTTTTCCCCAGGGCGTGGATAGAGCTAAATAATACAACAGAGATAATATTGAGAAATTTAGTCTTCTTGACAAAGAGGCCCTTCCCAAACATGAAAACCACATACTGATGATTGATGCAATGGCCACATTTTCAAACTGTTAAATTACTCAGACCGCCCTGCAAGCCAAAACAGAGCCTCTAAATGAGCACGTACAGCTGTCTACAGAGAAAAGGGTTAACAATCTTATCTTAGGCCACCAGAAGAAATTCCAAGTAAAACCCACAGCACACAGGTTTCCTGCTTTCTAACCCAATGCCCTATTTATACACCTCTTTCTTCACAATGCCAGTGACAGCTTTTTCCTCGTTACAGGCATGTTTCCTGCTTTTTGAGTTACTTTTCATTTGTAGCTCATTTCCACAAACTCAAAAATATATTTTCAATAGATCATGTTAAATGTATTGATAAGCTCTTTTGCAATTTTATTTTATGCTATTGGGAGTGTGGGAGCAATTTAACCGGCAATAGAAAAATCATATATTTCAAGCCTTTTAACAGAATGCGGCAAAGTTTATCTCTGACTGATAAGGTAATGCCTTGTTACTACTGTGACAAATAAAGCACGTTTCCAAAATACAAAGTTCCTAATATAACAACAACAAACTTGTCTGTTCACAGTGACCTTCAAAGTCTTGAACCTTAATCAAACGATACAGCAACTAACATTTTGTAATCAAGTCTGGGCAGCGATCAAGTATGACACCAAAACAGCCCTGATTTCCAATTCTCCGTGTTAATTTTTCATTCCTTTAATCTGATTGGCTGCACTTTGAAGAGACTAACAATGCACTTTTCTGTCTGTAACTTGCACACAAACCAGTAAAGGAGTCTGGTTCTGCCATTGCTCCATGAGCACACCTCAGATTTTATTTCCCCATAGTAAAATGTATAGAGGCAGGAAAAAAACCTGATGAGCTAGATGAGACCTATCTCCCAGCCAGTGCAGTAATGGTCCCTGCAGAATATCAAATGAGAGCGCTGTGTTAAAAAATAGCAGGAGTAGGGGACTGATTTATAAGGAAAGACTAAGGGTATGTCTACACTGCAATTAGACACCCGCGGCTCTCTCATGTCCACTGACTCAGGCTAAGTGGGTGCTTAACTGCAGTGTAGACGTTCACAAACAGATCTCTGGGATCCTCCCACCTCACAGGATCCTAGAGTCCAGGCTACAGCCCGAGCCTGAAGATGTACACCTCAGTTAAACAGCCCCTGAGCCCAAGCCCCGCGAGCCTGAGTCAGCCACAGGTTTTCAATTGCAATGTAGACATACACTAAAGGACTCATTCTGTGCTGATTTACATTTTGTGCTACTCCACTGACTTCAGTGAGGTTGCAAATGATTCAAGGCAAACAGAATTTGGCTGTTAAAGAGCTACGGGTACATACAGCAGGCCAATATGACAGTGAAGGGGAGAGAGGAGGATGACGAGAAAGATACAGAGATTCTCACTGTGTTTATTTTAGAATTGACAAGGTGCTCAGATACCATAGTGATGAGTGCAGTATAAATGGGGCAGGAGAGAGAGAGAGAGATACTAACTACTTATTACAAACATTTGAATGGTGTAAATGCCATGGATAGAGAGGAATTATTTATGTACCAGGGCCCAGCTGGAAGTAATGGGATGAAATTAAGTACAGGAAAATGTAAACTAAATAGCAGGAAAAACATCTGGATAGTAAACCATCAGAACATGTAATAGCCTCTCAGGGGAAGTGACAGAAACCCTATTGATTGGGAGACATTTAAAACTAATAAGTACTAGAAAATGTCTTGTAAGGCCTGCATTGGCCCCAGAGAGAGGGACTGCAAGATCTAACAGGGCATTTTCATCTCCTACTCCTACAACTCCACATTATACCCTACCCATCTGAAATTACTCAAAGGCAGCCGAACATTGGCAACAAAACCTACCCGCACCTCAAGGGCCTTGAACAGTGTCCATGCAAAGTGCAGGACTGGCAGCACCTCCTGTAGAGAAAGGCAGGAAGCCCACGAAGAGGGGTTCGAACTGCTGCAGTGAGAAAGCAGCACGTTCATTCCCTTCTTCAAAAGCTGACCAAGGTTATCAACAAACACACATTTGTTAAAGCTTGATATGTCACTGTTACAGGTCCCGATTCCTCTCGACCACTCATCAGACTGCAGTGAGGGAGCCCAGCCACTGGATCCCCAGGCGTTTTAAGCCTTTGGCTCCTGAACAGAGTCCAGCCACTGCCCCAGTCTTGAGGTTCATAGGCACATTCTCGGGGTGCAAACTCTGTGTCTAGTATTCCTTTCTGAGAGCTGGAACCCACCGTCCACATACCTAAGCACCCTTCAGACTCCCCCACAGCTTAAACACAACCTCTCCCAGACCTCCATCCAAAAAGTGTGAGACTTCTTGGTTACCGTTTAACCCTCTGAGGAGTCTTGTGGCAGTTGTGAAGCAAATAATGATCCTTCTTTGAATGCTGTTAGACTCCTTCACTTCCATATTATCCCGTGGCAGCAAGTTCCATGGGTTAATCATACATGGGGAAAAAAAGAGTATTTAAGCAGCCATGCTGGCTGTTAATTTCTATGATGTGCTCAGAACCATTCTGCCACTTCCCATAATGATTTAAAACTTTTTCCCTGCTGCTTTCTTTTTTCTACCTCTGGCATTGAAAAGCCTCTAATTAAAAGGCAATGCACTTCAAAAAATAAAAAAAAAAAATAGAAAACCATTGCAAAGAAAAAAATAAAATTCAGTCAGAGCTCTTTACTCTGAAAATATTAAAGTCTTGGGAGCACAAGAAATGGTGCTTTCTAAAGGATGCTAAGCATTCAAAAGATTAGAGTGCAGTGTGCAATTAAATGTGTTCATAAACCTTTTTCAGAACACCTAAAATCTTACTTCCGTATGAGCTTAAGGTCCTCCCACTGGGAGCTTACTAAGTGGTTTACTTTAAACCTGCATTTCAAATATTCCATACCTTTCACTTTTATAATACTTCAACATATGTTAACAGTAGCGGAGTTAATAGTAACGGACTAATTTTAAACCTATGATTACTAGGTCTGATTTATATAGTAGCTTCACTTCACAATACTGTGAATCATGCGTGTGGGAATTGCCAAGTTCAATTTTAGCTCTGTCATACTGAGGCATTCGTTTTTATGCCTCAGCTGTTGCCTCCTCCATGCTAGAGGGGTAAGTGGATAATGCAGTCATTTTCACTGTTAAATATCATAATATTATGATACCCTATGTCAGATCCTTACAAGCCTTGTGAGCTATACATCATCTATTAACTAAATACTTTGTAAAGATAAATGATTGTAAAGGATTTTATTATTCTAACTTGCTCAGCCTCTACCTTGCACGCTGAAACATTTAAATTTAACCATTTAATTCGTCGCCAAAACTGATGTGCTCCAACAGCAGCATCTGCCACTCAGATACATTCATCATGATATTGTGACAAAGGTGGCAAAGGGATCAAATCAACAGTTTCATTAGAACAAATATCTGAGGTGAGATTTCCTGCAGCAGAGTTAAACATAAGCAAATCCACAACGCATAGGCAATTCACTGGACCAGATCCTCCAGTGACTTCAATGGAGCTGCACTAGTTGAAGATACAGCCCGAGGAGTTTAAGGCACTCGAGTACAGAGAATTGTTACTGTATTGTCTCACACATTATCAAAAAAATGCAACAATGCCTTTCAAGTACAATAGGTTCAAATATCTCTTCGTGGTCAGGCCAGGTAACCCTCAGATAGCCAGGCACCTGCCTGCAAAGCAACAGCCCGAGCACATGTTCTGACAAAGAGAACTCCACCTCTGACATGCAGGTTTTACCTGGGAGATACAGACAATTTGCATGGGAAAGGTAGCACGACTGGAGGTTTGGACAGAGCTGCTTTGCAGGAGTCCTGAAACTCCGGCAGATACATATAGGCTTTAGCATGATCCTTGCTGTGGCTTTTGTCCATCCTCCATCACAGCTCTATTTACGTTACACAATGTGCCTTATCCACATTCTAGATATCAGCATTAACTATGAGCATAAAAACAGCATAAACACAGACTAGTCTAGCCCTTTACTTCTGTCCCTACCAGGGATAAACCCACCCTGCATGCCACGCCCTCCTTGACGACTTGGAAGCCAGGCCAACAGGAAATTTGAGAAGTCTGGGCATTTTTGCATGACCTTTTTCTACTTTGCTGCTTACTCAGTACAGGAATTACTGACTCTGGATTCCAGTTGTTTTAATTCCACAGTATGTGGTTTAAAAGACATGCCACAAGAACATTGGATGGCTTGGGGAAATGGGCCTGGAATACAGAGTAACTGTCCTCTGCATCACCAGTTCAGCTCCAGACAATGTCACACTTATTACTGGCTGTTTGATGGCCTAAGTGAAATGGATGGCAAGCTTGGCCCACTTCCAAGTGGAGAGGTCCCACTCAACAAACTGCCATCCCAGTTGGCAGCTTCCTTGGCCGTCTCACCAGACAGTCCATCAGCCCTGAGTTGTCTACACTAGACTCTACGTCTGGAAAACTCCCGACTGTGCCACCACCAGTACAGCCCTGCTACTAGAGTGGAAGCACTAATGCAGACCAGCCCCCAACAGCACTCCCACCGTGACCCCGGCCCCCCCCTCCCCCCCACAGGGCTCCCACCGTGACCCCGGCCCCCCCTTCCCCTCACAGGGCTCCCACCGTGACCCCGGCCTCCCCCTCCCCCCCCACAGGGCTCCCACCGTGACCCCGGACCCCCCTTCCCCTCACAGGGCTCCCACCGTGACCCCGGACCCCCCTTCCCCTCACAGGGCTCCCACCGTGACCCCGGGCCCCCTCCCGGCCAGAAGGCTCCCACTGTGACTCCGGGCCCCCAGCCCCATACAGGGCTCCCACTGTGACCCCTCCCCCCCACAGGGCTCCCACCTTGACCCCGGGCCCCCTGCAGCTCTCCTACCATGACCCCAGGCCCCCCACATGGCTCCCATTATGACCACGGGACCCCTTCCCCGCACTGGACTCTCACTGTGACCCCATGCAACCTGCCCCCCACAGAGCTCACACCGTGACCATTGGAAGCAGAGATGAACCAGTGCTTGCAAAAGTGGGAAGTGTTACAAAAAAGGTCTAAAGTAGCCAAGGCCAGAGAGACTTGGCCCTGGAACCCTCCCACCTTGCAGGGTTGTGGAACCCAGGCTCCAGCCCAAGCCCAGAAGTCTACATAGCAATGAAACAGCCCTGCAGCCCAAGCCCCGCAAGACCGAGTTGGCTGGCATGGGCCAGCTGCAGGTGCTAGTTGCTGCATAGACAGACTCTCAGAGGGATGGGAGAGTGGTGCAGGATGCAGAAATACCAGTTCTGTGCATGCTGTGGGCTCCGCCACCGAAGGGGAATTCTCAGATGGCCAGATCTGGTGGCTTTCCAGACCCTTTGCACTGACAGAGTGGCATCTCCAAGAGAATCCAACGTTCTGTCTCTTTCAATGACCCTCAGGCATTTTGTGTACCAAAGAAGTGTGTTCCTCCAGTGCCTAGTACAGACTCCAGTTCAGAAAATACGAACTTTGCATCAGATATCCCAGTCACATGCTGGCATTTTATCATCTCCACTGACCATTGCTGAGATTGGCACAGGCCTTCCACTCAGAACTGAGCCTTCTGAGCATTCTGTTTTTGCCTTCTGCTCTAGTCACATTAGAAAGATAACATTGGGGAGGATCATTAGGAAGACAGTGCATGTAATTAACATGCAGCATTTGCTCCAGGACAGTTAACTTCATCACCTTTTTTCATTGTATTTAGTGGTGACGAAAGGTGTCAGACCAGCCGCACTAGCAAATGAAGTCTTCTCTTAACCCACACAATGCAAACAGCATGGGCAAAAGCACTGCAAGATTTCCTCACTGCCTACTCCACCACAGATCCAGATTTAAATTACACACATAAATGTTTTGTTGTCTTCTAATGATTTCTTTCATGTTGTGCAAACTCTCCATTCAAGAGAAGGAGGAGCTCCTGCACAGCAGCTCTCACTCTAATAGGAGGCTTGGATTTCCACAGCAATTAAAAACAGTTCATGTCAAACACCAGCATCACTGAGTGCACAGGGAATGCAGGATCATGCTCCATTCTTGGAGAATCCTACAAATCTAGGGGCACTCTTATCTGTACAGCACCTTGCACAATGGCACCCAATGGAGCCTCTAGGCACGACTGGATTACAAATAATGAATAAATTGAAATAATATTCCTAGGCCTCAGTCCTGTGTATCGGTAGAGCCCTGCACCCATGAAACTCCAAGGAAGTCAATGGAGCTTCACCCACACATATGCTGTTGTAGAACTGGGACTCTAGTGTATGAGACACACACAACTGCATGCAGAGAAATCAATGGGGAATTTGCATACTAAAAATAGACAGCTACAATAATAACAATGCTTAGCACTTATACAGTATTTTTCCTCTTCAGAACACTTCACAGTCATATTTTAATGGCTCCACACAACACCACCATAAGGCAGGGAAGTATCTCCATTTTACAGATGGAAAAAGTGAGGCAGACAGGGTGAGCTGCCACAGTACACAAAGGTAGTCTGTGTCATTGATGGGACTGCAATCCAGGAGCTCCAAATGCCCAGTCCTGTGCTCAGACCACCTCACTAAACCAACCTGACTTTTACATAAAACTACATACTAGTGAGTACACAGAAATCCTTATGAAAAGTAGCTACTATCCATGATCAGGAGCTAATTTTCTTATGAAAATATCTTGGTCATTCCTATACATTTTGAGAAAATCAAAGGCTATTAACTAACGTCAACACTAAACTTAAAATAAAATCTAGATGCCTCTTTGCAAAAAAAGAGCACTTGAATTTTCTTTTCTTGCTAATGTTTTTAAAACTGTTTTAAATCCTGCCTATTGCTAGGCAAAAACAAATTTTTCTTAACCGTAATAATTTTTGGTAAAAGAAAAAAAAGAGAGGTAGGTGAATAAGGCTGGGTGAGTCTCATATCCCAGTGTTACGTCACTAACCTGAAGATTTATACAGGTCTGAAAACTTACTTGCAACGGAAGTGTAGACAGTGGAGCTACAAGATGTTGTTCCCCTAATATTTTTTTACATTATATCATGTATTGCTTTAAAACAGCCTCTGCCAAATTTTCAGGAGGGCCTCAGTTCACCCTCTATTTGTGCATCTGGAATTTTGGTGCATTGTCATTTGGACACCATTGGAACTGTATGCAAAAACCCTTTGCACTCAATTTTGTGCATACAAATGGGGCTTTTGTACATGTAAAATTGCTTGCACAACTGAGTGCTCAAAGTTTTCTGGACAATCACTTGCGCATTCAACATAAAGAGAGCCCACATTTTGAATGTTTGTATTGTACCGCTTATTTTTATATTGAGATATAGTTAAGGAAAAACCCAAATTGCAAGAGTAAACTGCTCCTCAGCATCATTTCAAAAGAGACTCTCTCCAGATCAGAAATAATTAATACTTCACCAAAGCTATCATAGAGATATACTGAAATATGGAAAAAGTTGCATCTTAAAAAGCAGCAGTAACTTGGTTTCTTCCTCAGGAACTTGGCTCCTTCCTCTTCCAATGAGTGTTGCTTACACAAATGGTCAACAAACAAGTCATGCAACACTACAGGCTTCCTCCCAACGATGCCCAGTTAATTCCAGTTTTGAATGCAAGTGCTTTAACCAATTTCATCACTAAAGCGAAAGGGGAGGAGGGAAGGAAAGAATTACATCAAGGACCAAATTCTCCACCCTGCCCCCAGAGATGTGTCTGTGATGTACATCCCAATGTCAAACTGTCAGCTCCCAGCATTCAGTCTGATGGGGGTTTATTTGCTTCAGAGAATGAATTCACTATGCACTCAACTAAGGTAACCCCATGAGCTTTAAAACAGTATTCCCTGATAGAGAGATTGCCACATCCGTAATTTTTCCTGTTTGGGATTAATATTAAAAAGATAAGTATAATGGTTACTTATATGAAACAAACATCAACCACAAAAATGGACATTGATTATCTGCCCTAGAGTGACTTCAATTTTTCTTCCCTCTTTCATTGAGATATCATATCTATCACAATTTTGCCAAATGCATTCTATATAAGATGCTGTACATTAAAAATATTATGGTAAAACGTCCTTTGTCTTCACGACACATGGAAAGACTCCTTTTAAAACACATGCTTCATTCCAAGCTCTCCTTTCCCTTATTTTCTGGAAAAGCAGAATTCTAATGGCCTTCTAAAAATAGCAGCCTTTCTAAATTATACAACATGATGTACTTGACAGTGTATTTGTAGTTGGCATTGAATTACTGCTAGACTTTCATTTCTCTCACCCATCCCACCATAGTCTAAAATTATCTGGACCCAATTCTGATCACAGTTATACCAGTATAAATCCAGAGTAACTCAATGGAAGCGAATAGTGTTACTCCAATTGTACACTGGTGTAACCGATTGGTAACTGGCCCTTTAAGTCAGTCCTCTGTCATCCTAGAAGTTGAAGCAAACTGAGAGTTAAGTCCTATTTTACAGCTCTTGTAATTTCACATTACATTCAGGATAACTGCACCTGGCTCTAGCTAGCACTAACAGCTCTCTCTTTCACGAGCAATAGAAATCATCAAATTATAGAAAGCAAGAAGCACAGCAGCACTAGCCAACTTTTGCTGGATCCCTTAGCAGCTGCACTATAACCGGCTTTGAAGTGAATCAACACATCAGATACCCACAAGCTGTCTCATGCACCTACAGAGTTATTGTGAACTGTATTGA
The DNA here is from genome assembly GCF_965152275.1 of Natator depressus. Lineage (NCBI taxonomy): Eukaryota > Metazoa > Chordata > Testudines > Cheloniidae > Natator > Natator depressus. The sequence continues at coordinate 28,766,993 of NC_134246.1, forward strand.
GAGATTTGCTATGAGTTCTCATGTTGAGTCCATTTTGTTCCATAGTATTTAATGGTTATAGGACAGCTTTTGCCTAAGTTCATGGTAGCCTTGTCTTTACCTTGGATCTTTTTGTCTTTGGTCCAAAAGATCTATCTTTTCATAATAAACTGGGCAGGAAAGGGTCGCATATAAGTAATTTTTTTTAAGTGTTAGTTTTACTAACAGGTAGGGAAATATCTGCTGCTTTGAAATCCACCTTCACCACAAAACTCATCACGTACACTACAATAGTGACTGTTTCCTTCTTGAGAAGCTCAAGTAGTTGGGCTGGGCATGGAAGAGATGGCTCTGCAGACACTCTATGGACACTACTGCAGTCCTCCACCTCTCTTGTGCACCCCAGCCATAACAGAGAATCCATGATATGGTGAATTCCAGAGCTCCTCTGTCATCCTCCTGCGATGTACACCGATTGCCCGTGTACTCCCTGGACTCAGCATCGTGCAGGGAGTGAGCTCACGCTATTCAGAGCTCCCCCAAAGTGTGATCTGCCCAGTTTCCCCAGGCAGGGAATGTGCCATGGTTGTGGGGGCAGGGCAGGAGCGGGAGGGTAGGTTTGCCCCACAGTACATGTGCAATATCTACTGTAGAACATGTACCACACATTCCTCCTACTAGTACACCCTGTTCCCATTACCTGAGGACTAAGGGCACCTCTCTGCTTGAAAGTGTTCCTCCTCCCCCTTTTTTCTATTTGATTTACACAGCTATATACAGTTGCAAGGCAGGCTACCCCACACACTGCAACTGCATCTCCTAAGTGCTACAGCCCAGAGCTGGAGGGACCAGCCCTGCAGTTAACACTCAGTCTCTGTGGCTCATTCAAGCCTTGACTCTCTGCGGAGACCAATATCAAGAGACCCAATTAAATGCCTCCCAAACTGGCACAATCTCCCTACATTACACGGGTGCAGCGCACGACAGAGCATTGGCAGCAGTGTAATGAGTTACACCATTGAGAATCTCTAGTCTATACAAGCATTTAGCAGGTTAATGCATTCCTTGGATGTTTTCCCCCCTAGTAAATCTTTTGTTCCTCAAGAACTTAATTTGATTATAGACAGTACAGAGAAGGAAAAATAAAGAAGATGAGAACTCCGCAGAAGAAATTATTTCTGTAACTCAATCCAGTGCTGAGCATTATGTTAGAACAAAAAGGATATGATTAATTCACTTCTGCTGCACTGTATGTGGGACACAGCATTATTTTTATGAGTCACACCAGCAGTTCTCAAAATGAGGTGCTCACACCACTGGTGGTACCGGGCTTGGCTTAGTGTATAGCACGTGAGTAAGAATCCATTATAGCTACAATGAATCAAATTACAAAAATCAGACATGGCATGCTAGGCCTTAAAGACTGAAGTACAGAGCTATACAGTAACCACCATCTTGCATGTACACAACTCATCTATCAAAGCAGAGGGCCATATCCTCACATAGCGTAAAAGAGCAGCTCTACTCAGAGTCAGTGGAGCTATGCTGATTTTTAACAGCTGAGGAGCTGGCCCATTATTTCTTTTACTTTGTGGCACTGTGGATTGACTGGAGACTGAGATGGGAATTATCAACCTGCTAAAGGCTAATGAACTAGTCTCTCTGCTCCAGAGACAAATTCTGCCTTCACTTACACCCACACAGCTCCACTGATCTTTGTGAAGTTGCACTGGTGTAACTGAGCCTTTCCAATAGGTTCACATCTTGTCTTAAATCAGAAGTGGAGAGGGTTTTATCCTAGTCCCTTACAGAAGTTCAGCAGCACCATCAGGCCAGTTCAACAGGATTCACTTCCCACTAACCCAGTGGTTTCCCAACTGTGGTGCATGGAGCACAGAAAAGTGGCTGGTTACACAGCACTCCTGGCTTTCCTGCTTTTTTCCCCTCCAGCAGCCATATCCAATTAAGAGACATTTAGAAGTGCATTACAAATTCTATTAACACCACTTTTCCGTGTAAGCAATTGTTGTAGTTGCCACAGAGATGTTATTCAAGCACCACTGGGAGGGGAGAAAGCCTATCCAGTCATGCATGGCAGAGGTGGTGCTCAGCAAACAATTTCTCTATTAAAATATGGTGCCTGCCATGAAAATAGCTGAGAGCCTAACCAGTCTGATGGAGAGAGGCCCACATGGAAAGGTCATGATAAGTCACAGTCAGAGCTGTGGTTTTTGTTTCAGTGATATACTGCATGGTCCTTCATGAGAGTCAGCTAAAGAACTTGTAGCAGTATTGTGACATGAACTCCCCCAGATCTCAAGCAGGAGACTCGGAGCATCTTCTTCTAAAACCAAAAATTAGTTTTAATGTGCAATGGCTGTGGTCTAGAAGCAATTTAAATCCCAGCCTACAGTGACTTATGGTGCTCGTTCATAGCTCAAGCTGAAGCTACCTGAGATAACAGAACTACTTATTCAGATTCCTCTGAATGCCATTACTGATATCTGTTTCCTCCCATTAGTTGCTGAGCCAAATTCACCCACAGTGCAATTCTACTGAAATCAGTGGAGTTAGTGCAGGGGTGAATTTGACCCAGTGTGCTTAGCAGTGTCTGCTGTGAAAGTGTTAGGTTGTGATTCAAGGCTTACATAACACCATCAAATGCTTCTGCAGAAGCAAGTGGTGCTAGCAAGGAGGAACCAAACATCAGAACTGGCAGACACAGCAAGCAGACGTGCCACACCAGCCCCAAGGCAGGAAATATGTGTATAAGATGCAATGCTCAGATAAAAGGGGGGGGGGGGGAGGAAAACTGGACAAAGAGAGAGAAAAATGGTCAGTGTTTAGCAAGTCATCTCCCTGCTCAGTCAGTTCTCTGAACTCAGTGGTCTCTATTAACCAAGGCCTGGTCATTGTCAAACTGTGCTCTGAAACATAATGAAGCAGAATTTTCTTCTCACCTAGGGCTCGATGCTGCACTGAGTAAGTTGTGAGAGATGCTAAGCAGTTTCAGCTCCCAGAGAAGTCAATTGAAATGGAGGGTGCTCACCACCTGGTGGAACAGCATCCTGTGAACATACAGGTCCACCAGTAACTTTGTCTAACACCGCACCAAAAGGTTACACCATTTAGTTTCATTGCCATAATTATCAGAGATCCATGAGCCTTAGATAAGCTTATTTAGAAAAAATAACTATAACAGCAGCATCTTGGCATGTTAAATGTATAATTACACAAGCTCACCTTCACTTTATTATTTTTAAGCAAATTTAGTGTGGGTGTGAGGTGACGATAGAACTGGAGACCGTTTATCCACAGAGCAAACGCAACAGAAGCAGCACAAGCTTCCCCACATTGCCTCAACACTGTGCCCCAGCTCTGACCCACAGGGGCCACCATAGGGATGAGAGCAGCTGATTCCCAATGGTCCATTTAATCCTTGTTCTTTCTGCTGAACTTGACCACAGAAAGGCCCATTAATACCACAGTGCATGGAACTTATTTATGGTGCGGATACCTGTTCACACACAATTGCACTGAGATGCACCAGTGCTGTTTCACATAGGCTGCCTGACCAGCGTCCAATGATAATAATATTTGGTCATTGCTAATGCGAGCCCAGTTAGAACCAAGAACCTAGTGCTGGAAGGCTCTGTAGTGGTTCTTAAATCGCCAGAGCCATCCAGCTTTCACTATAATGTTGACATTTAGTGAGAAGCTCTCAGAATCATCCCTTTCTAAAACAGAACATGCTTTCCAATCTGACACATGGCACTATGACATTTTAACTCGAGTTGAGGATCTGACCATGACCCGAAGAGAAGGATGTTGAAATTCAAGCTGTCCCATGTAACTAAGGCAGCTGGGAGCACTGCTTTGCAGCTAATGGGCACTTGTTTTAGATGTTGTTATACAGGAGGGTTATAACACTAAAGGAACCTAAATGAATAAAGGTTTCAGAGTAGCAGCCATGTTAGTCTGTATTCGCAAAAAGAAAAGGAGTACTTGTGGCACCTTAGAGACTAACCAATTTATTTGAGCATAAGCTTTCGTGAGCTACAGCTCACTTCATCGGATGCAGCATCCGATGAAGTGAGCTGTAGCTCACGAAAGCTTATGCTCAGATAAATTGGTTAGTCTCTAAGGTGCCACAAGTACTCTTTTTCTTTTTAAATGAATCAAACACTTCAGGTTAACCCAAAAGTAAGATACAGAAGTTTCCCTGAAAAACTGTGATTTGTCCCTCCTGCAATTTCCTGTTGGCAGCAACAACTAGCTCATCTGACTGCTTACACCCTTCATATACTTCCAGCAAATCAAGATTCACAACTTGCTTCAGGACCTTGCATGACCTTACTGGAAGTATAACCTAACATTCCTCAATTCGAACATACTGATTTGTTTTAGTATATGAGTGCAGAAGAAGTGTGTACCCTGGATTTTGGGATCATAAGAACATAAAAGTGGCCATACTGGGTCAGACCAAAGGTCCATCTAGCCCAGTACCCTGTCTTCCAACAGTGGCCAATGCCAGGTACCCCAGAGGGAATGAACAGAACAGGTAATCATCAAGTGATCCATCCCTTATCACACATTCCCAGCTTCTGGCAAACAGCGGCTGTGCACGCCATCCCTGCCCATCCTCACTAATAGCCATTGATGGACCTATCCTCCATGAATTCTTTTTTGAACCCTGTTATACCCTACCATGGATTTCTATAGTGGCAATAGGATATTTTCTGTCTTACTATCTAGCCCTTTCTTAATGATTCCCAACATTCTGTTCGCTTTTGTGACTGCCGCTGCACATTGAGTGGATGATTTCAGAGAACTATCCACAGTGACTCCAATTTCTCTTTCTTGAGTGGGAACAGCTAATTTAGACGCCATCATTTTATATGTATAGTTGGGATTATGTTTTCCAATGTGCATTACTTTGCATTTATCAACATTGAATTTCATCTGCCATTTTGTTGCCCAGTCATCCAGTTTCATGAGCTCCTTTTGTAGCTCTTCACAATCTGCCTGGGACTTAACTATCTTGCGTAGTTTTGTATCATCTGCAAATTTTGCCACCTCACTGTTTACCCCTTTTTCCAGATCATTTATGAATATGTTTAATCGGACTTGGCCCAGTACCGACCCCTGGGGGACACCGCTATTTACCTCTCTCCATTCCGAAAACAGACCATTTATTCCTACCCTTTGTTTCCTATCTTTTAACCAGTTACCAATCCATAAGAGGACCTTCCCTCTTATCCCATGACCGCTTACTTTGCTCAAGAGCCTTTGGTGAACGACCCTGTCAAAGGCTTTCTGAAAATCTAAGTACACTATATCCACTGGATCCCCCCATTCACATGCTTGTTGACCCCCTCAAAGAATTCTAGTAGACTGGTGAGGTATGATTTCCCTTTACAAAAACCATGTTGACTCTTCCCCAACAAATTATGTTCATCTATGTGTCTGACAATTTTGTTCTTTACTATAGTTTCAACCAGTTTGCCCAGTAGTGAAGTCAGGCTTACTGGCCTCTAATTGCCAGGATCACCTCCGTAGCCCTTTTTAAAAATTGGTGTTACGTTAGCTGTTCTCCAGTCATCCGGTACAGAAGCTGGTTTAATGATAGGTTACAGACTACAGTTAGTAATTCTGCAATTTCACATTTGAGTTCCTTCAGAACTCTTGGGTGAATACCATCTGGTTCTGGTGACTTATCACTGTTTATCAATTTGTTCCATAACCTCCTCTAATGACACCTCAATCTGGGACAGTTCTTCACATCTGTCACCTAAAAAGAATGGCTCAGGTTTGAGAATCTCCCTCGCATCCTCAGCCATGAAGACCGATGCAAAGAATCCATTTAGTTTCTCCGCAATGGCCTTATCGTCCTTGAGTGCTCCTTTAGCATCTTGATCGTCCAGTAGCCCCACTAGTTGTTTAGCACACTTCCTGCTTCTGATTTACTTTAAAAAAAAATTGTTATTACTTTTTGATAGCTGTTCTTCCAATTCTTTTTTGGTCGTCCTAATTATATTTTTACATTTCATTTGCCAGAGTTTATGTTCCCTTCTATTTTCCTCACTAGGATTTAACTTCCACTTTTTAAAGGAAGCCTTTTTGCCTCTCACTGCTTCTTTTACTTTGTTGTTTAGCCACAATGGCACTTTTTTGGTTCTCTATGTTTTTTAATTTGGGGTATATACAGGGGTGAAAGTAAGTTAAAGGACTTACCCGTATTCTGGAGTTCTGAGCAGGGGGCGTGGCCTCAACCGGAAGAGGCAGGGACCGGACCGGCTTACTTTCACCTCTGGGTATACATTTAGGTTGAGCCTCTATCATGGTGTCTTTAAAAAGCTTCCATGCAGCTTGCAGGGGTTTCACTTTTTGCATTGGACCTTTTAATTTCTGTTTAATTACCCTCCTTATTTTTGTGTAGTCCCCCTTTCTGAAATTAAATGCTACAGTGTTGGGCTGCTGTGGTGTTTTCCTCACCACAGGGATGTTAAATTTAATTATATTATGGTCACTATTACCAAGCAGTCCAGCTATATTCACCTCTTGGACCAGATCCTGTACTCCACTGAGGACTAAATCAAGAATTGCCTCTCCTCTTGTGGGTTCCAGGACTAGCTGCTCCAAGAAGCAGTCATGGGAGTTCATGGGAACGTATGGAAGTTCATTCTTACTCTCCACTGGTAAAAACACAGGACTCAGGCCTTCAGCTAATCCAAACATATATGCATAATTTGAAAGGCAAGTTGGTGAGTCTCCAGTTTGGACCAGTTTAAACAGGAAAGTCATGAGTGTGATATTCTGCTGCCTTGGAAAAGGCAGGAGGGCTGCAAGGCTAGGAGAAACTAATCATTTTTCTCTAAAATTAAATTGGAAATAAGGCACAATTTTTTAACGATGAGAGTAATTAACCATTGGAACAACCTATCAGGGGAAACAGCTGATACTCTATCTCTCAATGTCTTCAAATCAAGACTGGATGTCTTTCTGAAAGATGTTCTAGCCAAACACAACTTATTGGGCTAAAACAGGGGTAACAGAGTCAGACTAAATAATCTAACAGCCCCTTCTGGCTTTAAAATCTAGGACCCTCATTTTCACTTCTGTACTCACTTCCTCTCAGACTTTCTGTCTATGACCACGACCTTTGCAAAGAAACAAAACTATACCATGGAAAGTCACATACATTGGGAGAGCACCCCTCCAGTGCCAGATCAGGAGTTTGCAATATGCAAGTATTTGTACAGGAAAAAGCTTTTCAAATCTCAGTCAGCTCTGGCACATTTTACAAGGAATTAGATGTTTCGCCTTTTATTAGTATGGATTAATGCCCTTTTTATTATTAAGTTCCTATTTACCATCTGATTGAAGCCATCACCACCGATGTAGTATACAGAATTACAAATCCAACATATTATATATATATATATATATATATATATATACACACACACACACATATATATATATACACACACACACACATATATATATATATACACACACAGAGAGAGAGAGAGATTAATGACATTTTCCTTCCTGCTTCTCATACCTAGAAAGTGCCAAGAGAACCATTTTAAAGCAATCTTTGGTGTATCTAGACCAAGGTGCATCTGACAAATGGAGACATACACAATTGCCAAGTCATGCCAAGTACAGCAGCAGTGAGGCTACCTCTCATGTGTAAGGCCCAGCTCCTGCATCTGGCTCCACAGGCAGACCCTGCACCCACCAGAAAGCCCACTGAAGTCAATGGTGAGGAGGCAGCTGTCCATGCTGGGCCAGTTGCAGGACTGAGGCCTAAATCTGTCGATAAACTGCATAAGAGGTTTCAGTTCCATCAGACGAAGGACTAGCCAATATAGCCCAGTGAAGACTGAGATCAAATGAGAAGAACATCTATTTAGTTTGCATCCACATGCACACAAGTTAACTATTTGTCACTGTACTTTCACAAGTAATTAAAATTTAAGAAAAAACTCCACCTGTGTTATTCATGTTAGACTTACTAGCAGGCTACTCTGCCAGGGAAGAGAAGGCCAAGTTACAGCCATTCTAACACAGAGTTTAGAACGTGGTAGGCTTAAGCAGCTATAAAGATTATAAATTTTTCCCTCTTCAAAGCCCATTACTAAAGTGACACACTGACTGAAAATAATTTTCAAAGACCAATGTTTCAATCTGCTTTAAATCAAATCCCAAAAAGCCTCTATGCGCTCTCTGGCCAGGCAGTGGCTGAGCTGCCCAATTTTTAGGCAGATGGCCTCCCACAATTAATTTGCCACCTTGTTGTAGAACCAGAGGTTGTCAATTAGTTAATAAATAACAAACGTGCAGTTAGTCTTCAGTTTACTTTATGACTACATAGTCTTTTCTTAGGGCAGGCTCTTTATCTTAAAAAAAATTGTACCACTTAATAATGAAAACACTGCTTTGGTTTTCTTGGCATACAGTAAATGTTTCCTTGGTTTTAAGATTTGTCAGGTTCAAAAACAACATGTCACCACTGTCCGTCTGGTGTAGAGGAGACCAGACCATAATTCCAGTGCAGGTTCCTAAATATACACAGACTGAAGCTTGGGTGACCTCACTGTCTGGCTACAGGGTTCACTCCATGGCTCTTGTTGGAAGGGTTTTCTTTTGCTGTTTGATTTTCAGTCAACAATGCTTATCACTGGTAAGGTCTGCCAGCCATTTCTGAAAGCTTGATATTTTTAACACTGCATTCTTCTTCATTTAATGTTCACTACTTACAGACAAGATAATACACTGGGCGGGGCGGGGGAGGAAGAATTACCTTCCTGAGTTTAACATGAAACCACTGGCAAGCAGAGCTCAGAAGTAATGGAAGTGACTGTTAGTTCCTAGTGTGATGACAAGCCACATTTTTCTGTGGTCAAAGTGCCCGTTTTTCAATTTTTAAAGTATTTCTACTTTTTTTTTTTTTTTCCAATTATATCCAAATGCTTCCCCTACCCACCCCAAGTGCAGAGACAGGCCAAGATAATTCAATTAAACTCTATTCCAGCTCTTGACAAAGAGTTTTCTTAAAAGTTTTCATAAAATTATAATCACTTCCACATTGACAAAGTCTCTTTCCTGCCGATTAAGGAATCTTGGGTACCCTGCTCCCTTTAGACAATAGGGTTACAAATCCAGCTCCCCTTGGGATTCCCTAGAAAACTTCTATTATGAGATCATTTTTACACTCCAGATTAGTGCGGTTAAAATTGCTCACCTTATAAAAATGCAATGTTAAGATAAACCTCTGTAAAAGATTAGAACCATTTCATATTCTCCATTGTTTTATTTCTTTAACAGAGAAAGTGTTTATCTGTAAATTAGGGAGCGGTGATGGCATATAAAGGAAAAAATGAAGTCCACTAATACAGTGCTGGCAACTAGTGCCAGACAGACACCCCTTGAGCCTGAGCACATGTCTCCAGAGAACAGATACAGCTGCCCAGGCACGGCCAGTGCAAGCCCCACACACACTATTCCTTACCATTGCACCACATCCCTCATTTCTTTATGCTGATGTGGTGCCTAGAGGCCCAGTCAAAAACCAGAACCCAGAGAGCTCACAATCTCGGATTAGTCAAAATCCAAAACTGGGGGAGAGGGGAGGAGGAGGGCGTTGTCCGAAGCAAAATAAAGACGAGTAAATCCCTGAGCTGGAGAAACCATCTTTAGGGGTAAGAGGGTAGTTCAGTCTACGTGACCCATTCAGTCACTAGTCTTTCTACTGAGACTGCCAACCAGAATGCCAGAATAACAGCAAATGTAGTAGTGTAGACACCTGTCTAAAACCTGGACAAAGGCCCACAAACTCTTTTCACACATCCCAGGGAGCAGCCATTCAATGAGAACAGATTTCAATCAGTAACAACCTGAGCTGGATTTGAACTGAGAACCTGGAAGCAAAAGGTTCCAGAACATACTTTCAATCCTGTTACTCTCCCACCCATTTCCCTTATTTAAATTGATTTTGAAATCAAGAAATATTTAAATGGCTTAGAATCTTCTTAAAAGTATTAAAGATGGCCTAGGCTGTACCGCCACCTCTCTCTGGATTAGTGCTAATGGGAATGAAAATTATTTGTGTGGTCAATGTTGGTGTTGCTATCAAGTTGGTATTGAAGCCAGGAAGTGGTAGGTGAGTTCTGCAAAAAGAGAGAAGGCAGAAGAGATAAGCATAGAGGAGACAGGGATCGGAGACTCTGAAGCAAAGAGCCAGGAGACACAAAGACCGAATTTTTAGAAGATGAATGAAGGATAGGTCAGAGTGAGGCGGTAACAACATTTGCTGTTTTCTAGAAGCTCTTAAGGGCTTTCCAAACACTAAACTTCAACTTAGTGACAAAGGGAAGAATTATTCCCTCCATTTTACAGGTAGAAAAGCAGAGGCTCAAAACACGTAAATTTTCAGAAGTGACCAGTGATTTGGGATGCCTCCATTTCTGGATGCTCAACTTGAACTACCTTCAAAAGCTCCAGGTTGCAGAGAGCAGGTGGCCAGCACTTTCTGATAATCAGGTCCCTCTCAGACTGGGCACCACAAAAAATGGAGCTGAAAATCACTAGTTACTTCTGAAAATGAAGGCCTCAGAGACATGCTCAGTTCAAACAGCAATAAAATCCATGTCTCCCAACTCTGACGCAACGGGAACCTGAAGCAAAAAGGAGAAGAGCTGAGCCCAGAGAAAGAGGAAGATAATGACTTCCACTAGAGGAGAGAGAAAGAGAAAAACGGGGCTAGAGGAGTGGAGCAAGAGACAGGCCAGGAGAGGAAAAAGACAACGCCTCCGCAAGGAATCCAAACAGGAATGGAAACAGAGTCAGACATTTTTGGTATATCTTGTGGGAAGAAAAACTGTGTTAATCTGTCTAATCTTCTAAAAGAGCTCCCACAAAAACAATGAACCCTGTTCTGCCATCAGACACTGGCGTGGGTCAAATCCAGAGTGAGTGGCGGAATGACATTACAGCAGGGCTGACTTTGGCCCAGTGGGAGCCGTGCATGCATAGCCAAGGCCACAAGTGTGCCCAATATTGTTTTCATTTTGGAACAGAGTATCTCCGTCTCCATAAAAACACTGAAGTACCATGGCTATAGATTTTGCAACATCCAGTGCCATGATCCTTTGTGTCAGGGTAATGTCTATAGCAGAGTGGAAGTGATACAAGTAACTTAGCCAGTCTTAAGGATCTTTTACAGAAGTTAATGGGACCGTATCTGCAGCTGGTGTAAGTCAGCACTGCTCCACTGACTTAGAGGAATTACTCACACTGAGGATCAGGCCAGATATTTCCACTTTAATTTCCTTGCTCTTGTGAGGTTAGCCGACCCTTATGAACACAGAATAATCATTTCACAAGGAGTGAGAGGGTGAGTTTTTAAGGCAATACAGAAAATCTACATATTACATTAAGCACTCATGCAATCCAGCCTTCTTGTGACCACGCTATAATTAGAGGTCAAGAAACTGCCTCAGACTAAAAGTCACCTGATTTCCTCAGATAAGGCTTCTGAGAAATAGCTCACTACCCAGTAGAAACTGATTTTCAAATAATCATACCACAATAACAATTACTGATATAGGGCCCTAATTTAACACTTACCTAACAGCTACATACAGCACAGAGCTGAAATGAAACCATACAGTAGCCAGGAAGAGATTTAATTATATCTACAGAGGTCAACCAATCTATGCAAAAGATTACAATGGAGGATGGATATTCTGTGGCATAATGCAAAGATTCAGCCTGCAGGCTACACAGGAGACTGTTCCTTTCTGGGTTTTTTTTTCTGATGGATGCCATTTCTTCTTTGAAAAATGGAACTATAAAAGAAGGGAGGATGCACATGACTAAAATATTTAAACCTACTCATATAAGTGAGTCAGACAGATGATTTAACACCATTCTCAACCACATCTTTATAACAATTTTGATTATTGCTCATTTCAGTGTATGTTGCATTGTAGGTTTCTCCCTCCCTACACAAAATGAATCCCAAAATATAAGCCTTAATTATAAAAAAGGTGTATGGAAAAATCACAAAAGGGGAACATTAAAACTCAAATCTCCCATTAAGAGTTAATGGTAGCAAAACTGGAATCATGGCACCACTTCACCCATACTTTAGCAATGCAAAATAAAATAGAAAGAAGCCAGAGAAGATGTTGTACGCAACAGCTAAAAACAGAAGCCTGATAGTGACTAGATGGAAAATTGTCTAGGAAAACACATTAGCAGCATAATAACTTATTTTTAATGTAGAGCAGTTAGGAAAACACAATTATATGCTTCATTTATACTGAAAGATATAATCCAACTTATGGTAAAAGCATTTAGAGCGCTATTCATAAAAAGGATGAACATAAAGGTAACTGGAAAAAAAATTCATTCCACATCTAGGGGGATGACACATTCCCCCCTCTCCTCCACCCGCCTTCCTGATTCACAACAAAATGCTGCTGGCTTGAATAATCTGCATATGGATACAGAGTGGTCCATGCCTCTTCTGCAGATTAATACAGACACACAAGGAAAGCAATAGTGGAACATGCAGAAATACCCTAAAAAGCAAACAATCCTACTTTACCCGTAGTGAATAAAACAAATAGCAAAAGTAGGACACTGAAAGAACAGGGATAAAGAGCATAGCATGGGTCACAGGTGTCCTCTACATTAACAATCATCCCTGGAGCTAGCAGGAATAATGTGTGTGGTACACTTTTATAAACCACTATAGAACTGCTCCTTTTTATGAATACGAAGTGAACTACAGTTTGTCACCAGTAATGCTTTTTTGACTGTACATGCACGGAGACAGATTCTGATCTCTGTTATACCACTGTCAGTACGCAGTAACTCTGCTGACATCAATATTTAGTCCAGATTTATGGCTGCATAACCACAATCAGACTCTGGCCCAGTGATTTTAAGGAAAATGTTCATAGTCAATTTGAAAAATCATAAATAAGTAAAAGAAACTTTAAGATTTTGATCCATTATCTTCAGTGTGCCAACTCCCTCCTCACTACATGCGCATAAAACTTTTATGGATCAGGCCTTTAAGGGATTTAATCAGAACTGATCTTCACAACCATATTGTTATATAAACCACCGTAGTCTTCAAGATATCTCTATTATTCCGAAAGCAGCTAGAATAAAGCCTTCTCTCTGCACATATAGCTAGAACAACAATTTCTATGAATGGATGGGCATTCATTATTTAGCTCTGAATTTCTGATTTAATAAAGCCCACGGCAAAACAGAGCTTCAAACACTTTCTACTATGCAGATAGAATGCATAAACCATCAAAGAATATGCTATAGGAAGCTGGGATGGCCCACTGAGTGACTCAGATAATTCCCAAGACTGTAGGTCTTTGCCCATCTTCAGGGAATTATTCAACATTTGCTATCAAGAGGAGTTCCCTGCACAAAGTGAGAATAAAATAAACTCCAAATTAAAAATTTACTGGACATTTATTCCCTATCCAATATTCTCTCTTGAAAGAAAAAAAGATTTATGTTTCTTCAAAACAGAACTGGCTTAGAAAGTAAAAAGGAACAGAAAATATTTTATCTTTCAGCATGGCAAAGTAATAAAATACTGAAAAAGGCCAGTGTTTATCACTGCAATTTACAATGTACAGTAAAAGTCAAAACAAAACAGAATGTTCCATAAAAATGTATTCATTAGATTGACCCTGTTTTATACCAGTAGGGCAGATTCAGATTCTAATGAGTGTTTGTTTTTTAAGAAGAAAATGTTGGTACAAATTTATACTTATCTCATGGCTTGTGGGTTTTAATTATCTATAATTTATGACAGTATATTAACAAAATAGTTTTTTATCAATTTAAGAACTGAGAAGGCAAAATACAGGGAAGTTATGGTATATCTGAAGCAGCAAAGTAACTAATAGTTTTCTTAGAAAGGCTTAGGGCAGTGGTTGTCAACCAGCAGTCCAGGGCCCCCTAGAGGCCTTCGAGCAGGTTTCAGAGGGGCCTCCAAGCAAGGCCAGCATTAGACTTGCTAGGGCCCAGGGCAGAAAGGCAAAGCCCCACCGCATGGGGCTGAAGCCCAAGTCCCTAAGCCCCACCACCTGGGGCTGAAGCTGAAGCCTGATCAATGTAGCTTGGGGGGGGGGGGGGGAGCCATGTGACATGGGGCCCCAGGCAATTACCTTGCTTGCTAGCCCCTAATGCCGGCCCTGGTTTTACATGCAGAAAACCAGTTATTGTGGGCCGTGGATTTTTTATAGCATGTTGTGGGATGGGTCGGGGGGGACGGACTCTGAAAGAAAAAGGTTGAGAACCTCTGGCTCAGGGCACAGGTTTTGATTATGCTATTGACTTCTAAAGATGTTAGACATGTTACGGGGTCTACAGCTTTCCCTTGACGTGCGTGCATAACTCCCATTAAGAATAATGGGAGGTGCACCAAGCAGAGCATATATTCCTAGTGTTAAAAGAGATATACTCTCTATACCAGAGAGTGAAATATACCATGAGTTAGACAACATAAACTATGTTCAGTAATTATGATTACCAGGTTGTTTGCAAATTTAATATCAAGAACTTTTTAATATGCACAGTTATAGTTAAGAGGGATCTATATTTAAATTTCTTTATGTAGGGAAATATACAGAAACATACTCATTCACTGTCAAAAGTTCCTTCTAGAGATAAGAGGCAAGGGCACTGGAAGCCCAATAACACATCCAGTACATTACAACATAACACTGCAGCCTATAGCCCATAAGACAAAGAACAGTCCTGATCCTGCTTTCCTCACTCAAGCAAGATCCCCACTATCTTACTTTTATTCAGTAGCAGTTTTGCCTGAATAAGCATTGCACAACTGGGCCTTTAATTAAAATAAGTAATATTCAATGTACCTGAATTATTCATTACATACATGCCAACAATTCAGCTAATACAATGTACATGCTCACTGAGGGCTCTGGGAGCAGGATGGGGCCCTAGGACAATAAAACTGCAATTTACCATGAACCCTTTATACATAATTTACTTACCATGGATTTCAAACACTGTTTAAAAGCAAAGGACACATATAAATATTCGTTTCAACCAAAGTGGGCATGAACCCAAGTTTTTCATGGAGCAGGCAGGGGTGTGTAAAAACCATCACATGACGGAGTGTCAATCATCTTACATGCCACAGATGTGTGCTGCCTTGGTCACGTACATAATATATTCACAATAAAAAATAACACAACTTGAAAAATAAGTGGCTTCTTAGAGTCTGAGGAAAATGCATCATAATACGCCTAATCACGTAAAAAACCCTTAGCCTGCTGGGGAGATCTTCCCCCCACCCCAGTAGGTGGCACTAAATGTAAAAGAACTGATGTGCATGCAGGAGTAGGAGGTGCCAATGCCAGGCACCCATGCCTCAGGGTAGATGGTTGGAATGGGACTAGAGTAGGAGGGCACTCACAGGCTACAGTAATAGGTATCAACAGGAGTGCCTGGGCAGGAGGACAGGTGTGGTTCCACTAACCATTCCCCTTCCCCAGAGGGAAGGTGGGAAGAAGAGCCACATAATGAGGCCAGAATTTGCCCTACATGAGCTAGCATTCGCCATTGCACACAGCTAACGGAGGGCCCCACTCCCATGAAGCCCATTGGGAGAGCTTTAGATGCACAGGCAGTCCCTTGCATGTGGTGCTGAACATATGCCCCCATTTCATTCTATCTTTAAAAGCTCCTGTCTTTTTTAAAATGGAAATGCTCATGCATAATAGGCACCTCAATAGTTGTAAAAAGGAATTGCAGCTCACTGCAGCGCACAGATGAGATCGGAAATCTCATGATAACAATATCATGTTCAGTAAGTGCACAAAACAATTACATTAACATTTCAGGATGCTTTGGGCTAAAGAGTGTTTCCTCAGTGAGCTTGCTGGTTGTACTGAAAGTGCCTATTGGCTCAGCCATAGCACCGGCAGAGCTATTGTTATGCTCTCAGCTAGAGCTATTTATACACTGTGACACTGCGCACTCCTTTCAATCTTGGTGTTTCTCCACATACTCAAAAGGCCGGGGGATGGGGGGAGGGGGGAAGAGCCCACCTAAAACTAAAAGCACTTTAGTCCAAGAGCTTTAAACTTACTTCTGAGCTTTGAGGTTCTCAATGCAGATGTTTCAGAGTAGCAGCCGTGTTAGTCTGTATCCGCAAAAAGAAAAGGAGGACTTGGGGCACCTTAGAGACTAACAAATTTATTTCAGCATAAGTTTTCATGGGCTACAGCAGATGGAGACTTCAAGCACAAGAACCAGCCCATGGAAGAGGAAGCACGAGCCAGGCCCAAGAGTCCTTCCCACCTCAATCTGCTTCCAGCCCAGACTCTCATCTAATAATAGAGAAGGGGGATCATGCTGAGGAGCTGCCGCTCACCCACAGGTCTGAATTAAGGGTTAGAAGAGTAGCACGTAGAATGCAGCACCACGTTACTGCCCTCTCCTTATTCACAGCCAGCCCAAAAACAAATTAACATTCGTAATGGCCATGAGTAGTGATAATTAAACTCCTTTAAGGCATTCATTCCCTCTTCCTTCAGACTTTACACCACATCTGCCTTCTCCGTGTCTGTATCTGTGTGTGTTGTTCAATGATGAGCACTTTGTCAGCACTAAACACACAATACATATCATGGATGAGTGGAGGGGAATCTGTATATGATGACCAAGAGTCTCATGAAAGGGGAAGATCTCACAGGGGGAAGCAGCCTTTTGCTTCAGAAGAAATACGCACACACAAGGAGTAGCTCTCTACCGAATGCCTGGGAAGGTGGATCTACAGAGAAGAGTGGACCACTAGTAACTGCACAACAAATTGAGCCTGCACTGTGCAGAACAGGATAGGAGAATTCAAACACACAGTAGCCAGGTCTGTCCCCACACCCCACAAACATACCCTGGAGTAGAACCAGATGATGCACACCACCTCCTGTTCATCTTGCTCAATCTTTATATTAAAATTAGCCACACTTGCATCTCTCTGCACTTGGTCCATAAAACAAAATTCAACCCAGTGGGCTCTCATTTAAGGTAAAGTTGGCCCACTGTGCATAAGCAAATGGCATTTGATAGCTCAGAAAAAAAAAAATGTTCTAAACATCAGGGAAAGGGTTAGTATTTTCCCTTCTTCCTCTGCCTGTCTTAAGATCTTCAGTAGTAGTGACAATAGCAGCACCTGGTGGCATGGTCAGTACCCTGTACGTTCCTGTGCAACATCCCATCCAGCTTGACAGCGCAATGGCTAGAAATTTACTTATTTTACTCTATTAATTACAGAAAAGTAGCTCCTTCTGTGCTCTCAGAGCATTGCACTCACAGCAGTTCTCTCGCTGGATGTACAGGTATTAACAAATAGCTCCAAACTGATCACAACAGTCTAACCTGCCAATCCCACTGTTGATTCCACAAAAATGGGCCCCACAGAATTTTCTCCATCGCTCAAGTCAAAGTTTTTGGAGGCACATATTAACTTTTACATTGTGACTTTCCACTACAGGGCACTCTGCTCTCAAACTGCCACAGGAAGAGCATATCACTCAGGTTACGGACAAATGAGCACTGCCCCAATTAGAGCTTTGGATGAATAACCCATGCAGCATCTTCTACATCAAAAAAACTGGAAAACAAGCTAATTTCTACAATCTTCTTAATAATAATTAATAGTATAATTATTATTATTAATATTATTAAAACAAGCAGTATTTTAGAGTTGTAGCTCTCAGGGTCTTCTGCTTATGTACTCCTGGACACCTTTCACAATTGATGTTTCTGTACTAATGAAAATGTATCTTCCCTCCCGTGCAGCTGTTTGCCCAATTTTTAGTATTTTCAGAGTGATCCTGTTGTTTAAAAAAAAAAAAAAAAAAGAGGGGCAACCAACAAAAGTGGGGTGGACGGAAGTAATTTCCCATTAAAATTGTTCAGCTTCAGAGAAATTATCTGGGCATTTTAAAGAAATGATTATAGATTAGCAAGTCTAATTCAAGTTAAACAAGATATTTAAATGACCCAAACAGCAGAGAATGCTTAATACGTACAGTTTACAAATGAAAATTCATTTGCTAAGTCTTAAGAAACCATATTGCTTTTTTCTTCAGTTCGATTCAAAGTGTTACCGTAGAAAAACAAATGGGCATTCTAGTTGCAGTTCTGAAACATTAAAACTTTCACTACTTTCATTAACTTTTTAAATATGAGCACCAGAACTTAGCAATATGAAACCCAGACCCAGCTATGCCTTCAAGCTTATCCGTATAAATAATTCTCCAAAGGTTTTACTCCAAACTGTTTTGTTACTAAAATGTTTACGTGTTGTTTTCCTCAAACCCGTGGAGCAGGGTGGCACTTGCAGAGAACTACCTGTCCCTCGAGTGCTGAATCCATCTATCACTGCTTTATCCTCTTGCTGCTCTTGGATGAAGGATTATTTCCTAAAATACCTCTGGCACTCTCGAATACTCCCCACCAAATTCCTTGCTAGTTACAAAAAAAAAAAAAAAAAGCGGGGGGGGGTGTTTTTCCGTGCAGCAGCAAGTGGAGAAATCTAGGTTAGAAAGATTGCTATGCTGCACTGTAACTCTTATGAAATATACATAACTCAGGTCTGTCTGCTGTGTTGAACAGAAGTAACTGCGTTGAGCGGATGAAAAGGCGAGTGAGATACTGACAAGTGCGGGGGCAAGAACCCGGAGTCCAAAGCCGGAGTTCCGAAAAATGCAAACAAATGTACCAAGAGCCGCGGCCCGGCAACTAACCACGCTGGGGAAGCCAGGTTTGCGAAATACAGGAAAAAACACGCCGAGATCCCTTTGGGCAAAGCATCCCCGTGGAGAAGGGGTGAATAAAGGCACCCAGCACACAACGCGGCCACACTCACCCGAAAGCGCGTCTCTCCTAGCCCGTGCATGCTCCAGCCCGAACCATCGCCCCAGAGCCACACTTCTAGAGCACAAGCCGCCCCCCGGGCGCCCGCAACTCCCCTGCCCGTCCCCACTCACTCCCTCGCTCTCACACACACCCCAGCGTGCGCGCTGCTGTCGGTGCGGTGCTTTGTTTTCCCCTCCAGCCACCGGGGGGGTTCGCAGGCAGCAGCCCCGGGGGCGCGATGGGGGCAGAGGCGGCCCCGCCGCTGCCGGCCCCCGGGGGCTCGCTGCCGGCCCGGGCGCTGCTCTCGGAACTAGTTTTGAAATTCCCTCCGGCCGGGCGCCGGGGCTCGGCCGCCTGCGGCACTGGGCTGCCCGCCGGGGGAGTTCGGCCCGTCCGGGGCGGCGAGCACCCGGGCTTGGCCCGCGCCCGCCCGCCCGCGGTGACAGGTCCCGCCCGGCAAGTTTGCCGGCCGGGCTGGGCGCTCGGCCCGGACCCCCCCGCCCGCGGTACCTTGTTGCAGTGGTAATAGTCCAGGGGGCCCAGGCAGCCGGGCTCGGCCCCGGGCAACGAGGCCACCGCGCTGGGCGCCGAGGGGTAGAAGCGAACGTCCATGGCGGGGCTAGCGGGGGCGGCGGCGGCACGCGGAGGCTCCAGCGGGCATGGAACCGGCTCCTCCGGCGGCGGCGGCTCTGCCTCTGGCTGGGCGTGCGGCAGGCAGGGGCGGGGCGGGGAGCGGGGGGCAGAGCCGGCTCCTCTCCTCGCTCGCTCGCTCGCTCGCTATTGTTCCAGGCGCCGAGCCGCTGAGCGGGGCTGGGACGCTCCCCCCCCGCCCCGCCCGCCAGGGAGAGGGGCTGCCCCCCCCATCTCCCCACAACTGAAGAGGGGCTGGGACCCCTCCCCAAACTCCCCCCACGGGAGAGAGGCGGGGACCACCCCAACTCCCCCCATGAGAGGGGCTGCCCCCAAGCTCCCCCCACAGGAGAGGGGCTGGGACCCCCGACCCAAACTCTCCCCCCCATAGAAGACGGGAGCACTGGGACACCCCAAAACCCCAGAACGGGAGCACTGGGACCCCCAAATCCTCCCACAACTGGAGCAGGGCTGGCACCCCCTACCTCAGTTCCCCCCACGGGAGAGGGACTTGGACCCCAGAATTCCCCCCACATGACAGGGGCTGGGACCTCCCAAAAGAAGAGGGGTTGGGACCCCTCCAACCTCCACCACACAAAGGAGAGGGGCTGGGACTCTGCCCCCACACCCTCCACCAAGAGAGGTTCTGGGACTCACCTCCCAAATCCCCCCCCCAACTCCTACAGACAGGAGATTGACTGGGATTCCCCCCCCCCCAAAAAGGGGAGTGGCTGAGACTCTTCCTCACCCTCCCTAACTCCCCACTCCCAAAGCAGCAGAGAAACTGGTCCTTCCCCCTCCCCACCCCAGCTCCCCAACAGGAGAGGGAGTGCAACCTTCTCATCAGCACCCTTCAGGAAAGGAGTTGGGACCTCTTATCCCCACCCCCAGTGGTGCTGGCACTCCTGCCTCTCCCCCTCCCCTCAGAGGGTCTAGTTTTACACTCCTCTTGCCCCAGTCCTCCAAAATACTTAAGTCTCCACCCATCCCCAATCTCTAGAGAGGGTCTGAGTTTCTCCTGCCCTCTCCCTACAAAGGTCAGAGCCGCTGTTTGCACCTGCACTTCTGAAAGGGGCATATTTTCTTTCTGCCCTACCATAAAGAGGTTGAGTCTCCTTATCTCCTCCCCTCTCCAGGAAAAGGAGCAGGGCCTTCCTCCCTGCCCATCCCCCAGGAACATGCCTCAAGTCCAAAGCTTCTGAAGTGGTTTCTCATTTTGGGTGCCTCAAGTTAGGCTCCATTACCAACATTTTCAAACCCCGGGGCCTAAAATCAGGCACTTATGATCACAGTTAGTGACCCACTAAGTGGCCTGATTTCTAGAGATGCTGAGTACCCACAGCATTCAGTGACTTCAGTGGGAGATGTGTGTGCTCACTTCTTCTGAAAATCAGGACCCCACAGGTGTCTAAAGTTGGCACCCAACATTTAGAGGCTACTTTTGAAAGGGGGAAAAGGTCCAAAACTCTCCCTCCTCTCTGTGCATCCCAAGGACAGGTGCTAATCTTGGTCCATTTCATCTGAGTCACCTGCCCCACTCACCAAGGAATGCAGGTGACTCTCACATCTTCTGCCCACTCCACCACAAAAGTTTCAAAAGTTTCAAAAGTTTACAACTGAACATTGACTTAATACAGCTTTGAAACTTTACTATGCACAAGAAAAATGCTGCTTTTAACTATCTTAATTTAAATGAAACAAGCACAGACCCAGTTTCCTTACCTTGTCAAATTTTTTTTAAACTTTCCCTTTATTTTTTTAGTAGTTTACGTTTAACACAGTACTGTGCTGTACAGCATTTCCTTTTTTTGTGTGTCTTTACTGCCTGATTGTGTACTTTCGGTTCCAAATGAGGTGTGTGGTTGCCTGGTCAGTTTGTAACTCTGGTGTTCATAACTCTGAGGTTCTGCTGTGTATGGGGCGGGGTTGGGCTATGCATAACAGGCTAGTCCCTCTGAGGACAGGCTGGGCATGGGCATGGGCTGAGGTAGTTTTGTTGGAATGTCACCTGGGCACCCTCACACTGCCTCCTCACGCTAGGTTCTGGCACACCTCTCCATTTTGCGGTCCATTTTCTCTCTTTTCTCCTTTTCCATTCCTTTTCTTATTTGCCTTGTCAGGTTTTTTTATTTTTCTTTGTAGATTTTCTTGTTCTCTTATTTTTTGACTCTTTTCTTCCCTGTTTAATTCCTCCCTGAATGGGCTGAATCCCTTTTCTCCCCCATTCAACGGAAAGCTACATACTGGAGAGGGCATCTATTAGTGTCATCCACGGCTGGCTGGGCTGAGCACCATGGGTGCAAGGAGAGTAGCTTGGGCCTCGCAAGCTTTTGCCCTAGGCCTGATCTAAATTAGGTGAACATAGCTACAGCTCACAGGGGTGTGAAAAATTCACACCCCTGAGCGCTGCAGCAATTCCGACTTAACCCTCGGAAATTCTTTCGTCAACCTAATTACCGCTGCTTGAGGTACAGCAATGGCAAAACCCCTTCCGTTTCTGTAGGAGGCGTCTGTGCTACGGTGCTGCAGCACAGTAGCTGTGGTGTTGTAACACCAGTAATGTAGACATGGCTGAGCCTGCAGACAGGCATAAGGGAGCTGTTCCTGCTGCTAGCTCCATAATAGGAGTCTCAGGATAGGCCTGGTAAGTACTCGACAATACATAGGATCATATTCTGCTCTCATTTACACCACTGCAAATCCATGGACTTCTGTGGAATTACTCTGGATTGACATTAGCATAAATGAGCAGAATTTGGCCCAGGGAGAGGCTAAGCTATGCACTAGAGCAGGGGTGGCCAACCTGAGCCTGAGAAGGAGCCAGAACTTAGCAATGTACATTGCCAAAGAGCCTCAGTAATACATCAACAGCCCCCCATCTTCTCCCCCCGCCCCCGCTCCCAGCGCCTCCCGCCCACTGGCAGCCCCACCGATCAGCACCTCCCTCTCCCTCCACACACCTCCCGATCAGCTGTTTTGTGGCGTGCAGAAGGTTCGGGGGAGGAGTGTGGGCACTGCAGGCTCAGGGGGAGGGTGTGGGAAGGGGTGGAGTGGGGGCAGGGCCTGTGGCAGAGTCAGGGGTTGAGCAGCGAGCACCCCCCGGCACACTGGAAAGTTGGCGCCTGTAGCTCCTGCCCCAGAGTCAGTGCCTATACAAGGAGCTGCATATTAACCTCTGAAGAGCCGCATGTGGCTCCAGAGCCACAGGTTGGCCACCCCTGCACTAGGGGCACACCCTGTGGGAATGGGCCAAACACAAGGGGAAAGTGGGTGAGAGGTTGGATCCAGACTTTTTAATACAACTTTTTAATTTCCTGGGATCAGTGTTTCTGGTGATGATTAGTAGGTTCTGATGTTCCTCACCAGAAAAGGGGTGTAGGCCATACAGTATCTGGGAGGGTGAGGAGGACTATGCAGCACTCTCCCTGGTACAAGGGGGTGGGGACCCGTAACAAGCAGCTGAAGGAAAGAAGGGAAAAGAGGGTGGTCATGAGAAAAGGCTGAGCTGAGGAAAAGCTCATAGGACTACTACGTGGGGGAGATGAGCACTGGAGAATGTAGGGTGCTACAGTGTGGAGGGGTTGGGCCATGGGGCTGAGAAAAAAAAGGAAGACGAGTTCTGCCCTAAGTAAGGGTTGGGATGTAAGAGAACCAAGAGGTCTGTTGTGGGAGGAAGAGTTGCTGGGCATGTCAGAGAAAGGCCTAGCTGGGGGAAACAGGGATTTGTCTGGGGAGAGTAAGCAGAGGGAGCTGCTATGGGAAGATGCTCAGCTTGGCCAGACACATGCTCTGTCACAGCAGCTGCGCCAAGCCTGAAGCCTCACTATGCATGGGGCTAGCTGAAGCAAGCTGTTGGCAAGGAGGACTCATCACTCCATCATGTTCCAGTTCTCAGTTATTAATTACTTATTAAAAACAAAATCTAAGTTTTGGGTGACTCCTGTGGAGAAGGCAAAGGGACTGCCTCAGGCCACAGTGGCTGCAGGATAGCTAACATTAGAACCCAGTGGAGATTTCGGGAATCTTTAATAACCTGTTTTAACTCTAAATTGGGTTCTAATCTGTTCCAGTAACCCAGACTGATGAGGAGAAGAACGGGGGTGGGGTGGGGGGAACGTTCAAAGTTGCCGTGATTACTTGGGTCCATGTCAACTATTAGGTCTTCTCCAGGAATTACAATTAATATTGATATTTAATACTTGGCACCAACAACCTCATAAAGGAAATTAGGTGGAATGAAAATCAGAGACTGTGAGTTCACAGCTCCCTACCCTGCACAGGATTATATGAGCACTATCTGCTGTCCTGAGCTTAGGCACTTACTTTTCAACTATCCAAAATCATTAGACCAAAATATGCCTCTGTTCTGTGCAAACCTGCTGTTATTTTAATTTTTTTATGCCAATTATTGACAGTAGAAATGACAATTCCCTAATCTGGCCTCTGGGAATTGTTCTGTATGCTAGCATGTGATCTAGAGCATTTGGAAAGAGCCAGTAAACAGAACTGGGGCCTGGAGAACCACAGCTTGCACCAGGCAGGGTGGAGAAATAGCAATTCCATAGTTAAGGAAGGCATGAAATGGCTCTTCCATTTTAACCCCTTATTTTCAGTCACATTGAACTTTTTAATTAACTTTTCTTTTGCAGCTGAAATTTCTCCTGCTTCATAATTATTAAAGAAATAAAAATAACAAACGCTCTCTTCGCCATCTGGTAGGAGTAAGCTTGTGTAGACCATAGAATTTTTCAGTGGGTGTACTCTGTGTGTGTGTGTGCGCAAAGAAATTATTAGGGAAGAGGCAGGTCAAAGTAATTAATCTTGTATTTAGTTCTGAAGGCAGCCATGGAACAAGTTCCATAGCATCAGCCCATCTCTTGTGAAGGTTTAGTCTTCCACATTCATGAGCCTCCCCTGACTGATCAACAATTTCATTGTTCAGGTGGAACATAGCTGTCATAGGCGCTGAAGAAAGAGGCAATATCTCAGGTGGCTAAGGTAGCCGGGGAACAGAGCACTGAGGTGATACGTTTGCAGTGCACTGTGTTGCTGAGCAGATGGATTCCTGTGTTTTGTATCAGCTGGAGTATTTTCAGGATGTGTGGTTCCATTCCTAGATATGAATGGCAGTAATCAAACTTTGAGACCACCATTGTGTGGATCATCATGATCAGGTCTGAGTCTATGTTCTCTGGCAAGTAACTGATAGAAATGGCCATTTTATTTATTTATTTATTTAGCCGCACAGCTGTTTGCACATCCAATTGCAATGAGGAGGCCTAGAGGATCTCAGTGCTGCAAACCCACCTAGTCTGTGGATGGAGGTCTCTAAGTTATGGGGAGTTTTCCTACCACCTGTGACAGTGTTGCAAACTCTCACAATATTTGGTATTTTTCTTAAAATCTTAGCTCCTGGAGTCAAGTGATTACAAGAGAAATCTTAGCTTTCACTGATATTAAAATGAAGTTTCTAGCCCTCATGATTGTGGCAAAAAGCTTGAAAATGTGACTTGAGTGCTGTCTAAAGGCTCAAAAGGCAGAAGGGAAATAAACCTAATGATTTCAGGGGGCTGATTTGTGATTTTTGAATGCTCAGGGTTAGCAATATTGTGTTTAATAACCACCTCTGCTTTGCTTTCAGACATTCTCTATTGTTTTTGTAAAGTGCTTTGAGATCCCTCAATGGAAAGCACTATGGAAGTGTATATTATTTTACAGTTTACAAATTCCCTGAACTGCAGTTTGCTAATCTGCACATTTAGTAAGTCACACATACCCAAAAATGGTGCTGTCTCCCCACTTCTCAGCAGATGCTGTAGTGAAGTGGCAAAGAGTCCTGTGGCATCTTATAGACTAACAGATGTATTGGAGCATAAGCTTTCGTGGGTGAATACCCACTTTGTTGGAAGCATGTAGAGAAATGTCATATTACAAAGGCTTCATTATTTTTGTAAATCTACCCCAGTACAGAGACTAGTACATTTTGAAGTATAAATAATTAAACCTAAACGAGAGTTGTCAAAATAACTGAACAAAGTGCATTTCCTGATGCATTATTTTGGCTTGTTTCTTCACAAAATTCAGTAATTAGTGAGGAGCCTCTCAGACATTAGTGTGAATGAGCAAGGTTTTACTGTGTTATTATCTTTATTAATTATTATCATTCTGATATTTCATATATCACTGAGACATTGCTTGCAACTCCACAGTTAAGGCTGCACTGACTTTTTCACTTCAAGCAAGATTTAATCCCTGTATTGCCCATGAAAATTAACACATTTCATCACCAAACACATGGCATCTCCTCAGCAGATACAAACTGATTTTTTAAACAATTATTATATTAAATCAGTCCCATTCTAAACATGTTAAAATCACTCTCTTTCAAAATATAGAAATATTTTCCTAACATCTTCTCCAATCCCTAGAGCATAAGTCTTACAACACTCAGAGATGTCAAACGTTGTCCATTCATCTCCCTTCACTAGACCTCCTACACGGACTGACTTGAAAAATCAGTCATCACAAAAGAAAAGGGTTATTCCTCTCAATATCTCTAACTGTTTTCACATACACCAGGGGAAGCTGGCAGAAAAAGCCCTTTTCATCAAACAAATGGCCTCGTAGCTCCTGTCCATTAAATCATTCAGTGCTTTTGCTGGAGGAACTTTCAGAAAGGACCATCTCCCAGCTCTTCTCTCCTGGACCTCCTAGGCCACAGGAAGTTCAGAGGAGGGCGCTGCTCTCCTTTGGACTCCCAAAGGTCCACAGGAGAACTCCCTGTTTATGCACTTTCTAAAGAGTGCAGGATGGAAGCTCCTGACCTGGGTCTTTGCACCCCTTGTGAAACCTCCTCAGCCACTGCTCTTGTGTACAGTACCCACTCTGGTCCAACTCCCCAAATCCCCACTTCACCACCCTTAACGGCTTTGTCCAGTTTGTTCTTGTAAAGGCGCTAATCCTGAAAACACATACTCATGAGTTTAACATATTGCAGCCAATGGTATTACTGGCAAGAGGAAATTTAAGCATATGCATTTTTCCAGCACTGGTACCTAAGTGCTTAGTTTCTGCACATACACAGATATACTTATAAAATGTCTCTCTATAAAAGCTAAATGCTTATAGTTTCCAAGAAGATATGTAGGGGTGGGGATAAGAGAGTAGTGGACAGGGAGCAGAAAATGTCTGTTTAGAACTTAAACAGGGATGGAGACTGAGCATCTGGAGAGCAGAGCTAGAGAAGCTGGGAAGACACTTAAACAGTTATCTGCTCTGCTTAAAACTTTATGGGAGATATTCATAGGTGCATTTGGGAATTACTATCTGTTGTGCCTTTGAAAATCTGCCCAGCACACACCTGGCAGAGAAAACTTTAAGCCAAAGTTTTCAATACTTGGAACCTAAAATTAGTCTCCTAGGTCTATATTTAGGCACCTGCTGGATGATGAGCACTACTTCCTACTGCCTTCAATGGTAGCTGTTGGGTGCTCAGTACTTCTGAAAACCGGGCAGGTACCTAAATATGGACTTAGTAGCCTAACTTTAGGTGGTTAGTTTGGAAAATCTTGGCCCATAATTCCTGCCTCTTTGCCCTGTACCATAACCACTGTGACTCTTACAACTGCACTCTATTACTACAATTTGGAAAACAAACATTTTCCCCAGTGCAATTCTGTGTATGCCAAAGGCTACAGAATAAAGGGCTAAGCTGTGTGTGTGGCAAGAAGTAAACCAGTCTCAGTACATCTAAATCAGAGTCAGAATATTAGGGAGTTCTTGAAAATTATAGCTCATTAGAGGTTAGTTACAATCAGAAAAGTGGCCAGAAAAATGTGAAGTTCCATATTTGTTTTCTCTCAGTGATGCCCAGCTCAAAGTGACCTTACCAGCTAGCCCTGAAAACTCAGCTCACCTCACCTCACACATCACCAGGAATAAGGAATCTGCAACCAGGATGTAGTGGGAAATGTTGCTGATGATGCACAAAGCAGAGGGAAAATCAGCTCCCCCTTCCCCCCCGCCCCCGCCCCCGCCCCCGTTGCCGTATTAGCCTGTAGAACTAACAGTCAGCTCTTAAGGTCCTTACTCAAGACCCAGTTACTGCAGGGAAATCTGTGGAAGGTGTGTGGGGGAAAGTTTCCAAGATTCTCCCAATTTTCCCCAAATTGTTCTGCCAAGGGGCTAGAGTTGTTTTCCCCACCCCCGAATCCACTCCCACCAGTGGAACCGGCTGCTGGGCTGGCTCATGAACTCCAGGAGACCAGGGAAAAGCCAGGGCTACCTGCGTGGAGGTTCTTTCACCCCAGCAGCACACCTAAACTCCCTGATAGTGCGGCTCCAATGAAGCTGGTGAGCGCCCCAGGGTTTCCTGAAGAGGGGGATCCCTGTCACAGAGAGATGGGGAATTAGTACAGCCTGGACTCTATTACCATTCCTGGGGAGTCTCTGTGGGCCTTCTGAGAAGACAAGGCATATCTCCTACCCTTGGCCTGCTTACTCCTTGCCCCCTACTCACTTGCAGATTCCCAGACCTACAGATGGCCCTCTCCAGGGCCTGTGGCAAAAGGTGGGGATGTTGCCATGTATGTGACTGACAATCCTTTTCACCTGGGAGCAAGCCGTTCCTCATTCTGAAGGGAGGTTTGATCAGACCCTCCGTTTTCACTCAGCCATTACTTGAACAAAACTCCTATTGAAATCTATGAATACAGATTCAGCAAAAACAGAGCAAAGACCTCAGGAGCCGGCCAAACATCAAAACAGTAAATGAACGCATCTCAAATACACAAAGAGCCAAATTCAGCTTGGAACAAGTAAGCACAATTCCAGTGAGATCAGTGGGGTTGCATTATTTACACCAGGACAGAATTTAGCCCCAGAAAGCAGACACACCAAGTCAGAAGGTGCAATTTTGTCATGGTCATTTTTAGATCTGTGTGAATCCTGCAAAAAATAGAATGTTTTCATTCTCCTTAGCCATGCTTATCCCTGGAAAAGAAATTGCAGGGCTGTATGCACAAGTATTCACAAAGACTGAATTTTAAATGTACACATTCAAGCATTCAATCAAAGAACAAAATACCATGCGACTTTTCTGTCCAATCATCTTTAGGCAACACAGCTAGAATTTCAAGTATTGAACTCTTGCAGAGAACAATTTGAGATCAAACTAAAGTTAATTTTTTTAAAATAATAGAATAAATCTGAATAACAAATAATTTTGAGAGAATCCTGTTGTCAGGTAGATATTTTAGGAGCAGAAAAATAGGCTAAATTTGTCAGATAAATTATTTGTTTTGAAATATTCACCCAGCTCCAACTGCACTTTAACTTTAAAAACGTATATTTTTTTCAGCTTATCCTTTAAAATGCCTGTTTAGATTGATTTTTAAACATAATTTAATACTGTACAGTTTATTGTTTTTAAATATGGATATTAATTTAGTGCTGTATTACACAGCTCTATCTTTGACATTTAAGTCTTATCTCTAGTTTGTATCTGAGAACTTCGAATCACACTATTTAATTCAGAGCTACACTTCTCATTTCTGCAAGGAAGTATATAGATCTCCAATATTCAGTAGTTTCATCAGTGTTAAGTTGTCCTGGGTTATTAAAAAATGCTGAACAAATGAATAAAACCAACTATCAATAAATACAATGCAAATTAATACATTACAACTGCAACGAAACTGGATTAACTAAATCCACATTGCATCTGGATTTACATGTAACACAAAATTAAATGCAGCTGAAAAACTTCCTATTACATGGGCCTGATTCAAAGCTCTCTGAAGTCAATAGAAGGATTTGTTTAATGCAATGGGCTTTGGATTACGAGCTGTGTGAGTAAATAAAAGCATTCATATAAACTGGATTTGATCCATAAAGCAAGGTTACCCATTTGACATTTTACGTCACGTAAAATCTAAAGTAAAATTGCATATCTCTGCTTCCAAAACAGATGGCATTAGCCTTCTTTTTGGCTTGAGGTTTTTGGTACCTGTCCAAAAAAAGGAAAAATCTTCTTGACATCCTTATAAATGCAGCTATTTAACCACCTGTCAGTTTGCTTTGGATCCCCATTGAATTTCTGACAGGAAAAACATTATTTTGTCTACATGTTATTTCATGACACAAGAAATGCAGCACATACACAAAGTTTACACATTGTGTGAAAAGCTATTTAAAAAAGAGAGGCGAGTTGTTCCGTAGTACCAAGGCAATTACTGTGTAATTAATGTCACTGATAGGACACAACATTACAAAAACCCAAACAAAACAAAGCACAAAACACTCCCAACAGTCTAGAAAAGGACTAAGGATACTCACATGAATAATTTACATCATCCTTATTTTGAACAAGCACAAGAATCTAAGATCCAGTCACATGTGGGATAGCTCAGGGTTTATGGACTCAATCCTACACACCTTCCTCACACAAAAATCCCATAATCAACAATAGATCAAATCAGAAAGGCTCACGTCTTGCAAACCACAGGTTAATAGGATTATCCATGTGCTTGAAGTTATACACATGCTTAAGTGCCTCGCTAGATCAGGGCCAAATGCTTTCATCAGTCCCTATTAAGAACTTTTGGCTTTGGTCCAATATGAGTTTTATGGAAGCAAAGTCTATAGGATCCTACAACTTGCATTTTTTATTTCATGGAAATTGAAAAGATACTTTTTTAGAGTGCCTGGAGGACTGGATTTTGCAAAGCGTAACATAAATGGTTCACATGTTCTTATGTAAAATTATCACATGCAAGAACCTATTAACTTAAAATTAAAGTTGCACTAGTGGAATTCCTCACAACAGTGCAAACATCTAAAGGGCATGGAAAGGAAATGTAAAAGCAACATTCACACCCATATAATAATGATGTCCAAACATTAGCCTACCACCATCACAGTATTCAAACACCCCAAAATACTAATAACGTCTCTATTATGCTAACCTTCTGTTCAACGTTAATATCCCCCTCAATGCACACATCAAAGAACTCAACACTACACTGCAGTGTATAAATTAACTGCAATCTATTACATGGCTCTTTTGTTGTATAAACATACTATGATTATACATATGGAACATCTGGATAATATTTGTACATGGTTGTGTCTGGTACTGTGTACGGCACAGCTGATTACACAGTGGAGAGAGGAAGGATCAAAAGATAACTAGGACCCTTAAGCAGAGCCCATACCACCCAGTACAAACACCTTCCCCCGATCCTCTCTCAACTCCACTGGCACCCATGTCCCCTGCCTAGTGAGTGCAGTTTAGTTGAGGGTGATCAGGGTATGCCAAGCACAGTTCTGCTGCCCTTGATTCACACAACAAGGATAACAACCCTTTATTACCCCTACCCCCAATAACAAAGTGACTTGTGATCCAACATGAGCCAAAAGTGATCATTTGGGCAAAGCAGCCTCATCATGCTGTGCACCTGGGCAGAGTAGGCATGTCTATGCCAACAAGGTTGGTTCATGAAGTCTTCTTCTCCAACTCATCACTAGATGTCAGGGGACAGCTCATGCAGACCCTGCTTACATCAGTGACAATGGAAATATGCAGTAGATGTTTGTGTTTTTAATAAGTTTTAAGTGTGCAGTTAGTTTACTAATCTTCCACTGTCTGGTGTAAGGTATCTGGAAATGCTACTTTTTCATTTGAAGACTATAATTCTCATTAATTATTAGATAATGTAGCCAAATTGCAAACTATTGGTGAGTTTTATCATGTTTCATGAAAGTAAACACTACATATTTTACAGGGCCAATTACCAAACCATTACACTGGAAGAAACCTCAGAAGAGGAGATCAACTCTTCTTGATGGGTAGATATTATCCACACCAAGTGAAATAGTAGACACGGGCTGCTTTCTCTTAATACTTATTCCCAGAAAAGCTGTATTTTGGGATAGTCCCAAAACATGAGCTTCAAAATGTCAACTGCTAAATTACAGGACCAGTATTAATTGTCTCTATTTTAAAGTTCCACCAGGTGATGGATAAGGTCTAAGCTGCATTTGATATTGCACATTAAGCTGGTTAACACAAAAAGACAGTTTATGGTTTTGTTACCAGACCTTTTACCAGAAGTTTTTTTTTTTAGTGAAATGCTGACCCTACTGAAGTTGATGGAAGTTTTGCAATTGCTAAAGTTAGACTCCTTGATCCATATTTAGGCACCTGCCTGGTTTTTCAAAAGTGCTAAGCACCCAATAGCTCCCACTGAGGTCCATACGATCTAGTGGGTACTCATCACTTTTGAAAATCAGCCAGGTGCCTAAATATGGACTTAGGAGCCTAGCCTGGCAATGGGTTCTATTACATGATCAGTCCTGTGCTTTGAGTGTGATCATGGACAAATCACGCAACCATTCCGTGCCTCAGTTTCCCCATCTTACAGACAGAGATACCGATTCTTCCTTGATACCCAGCGGTGTTAGGATGAATAGATTAATGTCTGTACAGTGCTTTGGAAAAATCAATGGATCTGAGCACAGGGTTTAAATTGTGAAAGTATACAGTATAATCAGACAGGACTCAGCCATGTTGCTCTCAGTTTCTCTAGGTTTCTATATAAAAGCAATGACAATGCAATCCAAGATGTGGGGTTTATACAAATAATTCCATGTTGAGCACCCCTTAACCTGTGGTTGATAATTGCTTTGGGGGGGGTTTCTATTTTTGAGTGCCCAACTTGTGACAGTTTAAAGGGAACTGATTTTCAGAGGCCAGGTTGCTTAACTGATTGAAGTTCCTTTAAGTAGTTTTTAAGTTGGGCACTAAATATTTGGGGCACACAAAACCAACAATCACTTTTGAATATCTTGGCCACAGACTTTGTGTGAGCTTTGGAGGTGCTATGCCTGCAGTTCTCGGTTCTGTATGTCAGCTTTTCTGAATTGGCATTATTAATACCAGTATGTCAAGTCAAGGTTTATAATTCCTCCAGAACATATAAGCTTTCCCCAGACAACTGTAAGCAAAGGAACGGACCACGTCCTACAGTGTAAATATAGGCCCTTTTCTGTACAGAATGAATTTGAAGAATAAACCCCAAAGAAAAAGAAAAAAGTCAGGAGAGAATAAACAGAGAAGTGTATCTGCCATACTTTTCTATATAGAGAAGAAAATGTGGTCTCGTGTTAGAGGATTGGAGGCCCTGGGTTGTATTCCTAGCTCTCCCACAGGTTCACTGCATGGTATTCGGTAAGTCACTTAACCTCATTCTGTCTGTCTGTAAAACAGGTACAGTGATACTCACTGTATCAGATGCTGATCTCTGTTACAGGGGAGTAAGCCAACAGTTGGGTGTAACTTGAAATCAGAATCTGACACGTGTGTTATGGTCCCCAGTCTACTGGCAGGCAAATGAAAGCACAAAGGGCTTAAGTAGGTGACTTGCTCAAAGTCAGGTGCTGAATTAATTGCAGGGTGGGGGGAAGAACAGAACCTCTGGTACTGCCTCACTGGCAACCATCCAACTCAAAAGATGATGATGTAAGGGCGAAAGCTGTTCAGTTACTATCAGTCGTGCCACAGCATCACGAGTGGCTAAAAAGTCCAATTCTCGCGCGACTGTTCTTGCCACAGATAACACAACTGCCTAAGGTGTAGGGCCAGAAAACGAAGCTGGTGCACTGCTAGCACTTGAGGCCTACTTTGCTTTCCTCTTCGCTCTTTGTGCTTTCCTCTCTCTCAACCATCTGTCTTCAACCTCTTTGGCTCCCTGGTACAACTTAACACCCACAGCCCTCTAGTGTGGCCTGTTGCTAGCTGCATCTTCCAAGTTTGTGGGGTCGCTTTTGAAAATCTTTGGGTCCCACTTGCAAACATCCTTGAACCTGAGCCTCAGTGGCCTTGGAGCATCAGCAAGGTCTCCATTCAGAAGATCCTTTGGGATATACCCATGGTCCACGAAAAAGCCAGTGGAGAGGTCTGTATTTGAGAATAGTGATTAGACTCAATAATTTTGCTTTCTCAAGTATTTCGATGTCAGGAACTTTGGTTTGCCACCTGATATTTAAAATACAGTGAAGACAGTGGATGTGGAACGTGTTTAGCCTTCTCTCATGCTGGCTCTATGTGGTCCAAGTCTCACCACCACACAGCACTGTACTCAGAACACACGTCTGGTAGACCCATACCTCGGTGTGCAATATCAATTTCCTGTTTCCCCATACCAGTGCTTAACTTGTCGAGAAAGAGGGGCTGGGGGCTCAAGCACAGTTTGCCAAAAGGAGAATGTCCTTTTGCAGCGCACACTGCTCCATGCCAGCTGCATGTCCTTGCACGGATGGTGCACAGAGGGTGCCATAACAGAAGAGGAGTTGGGGTGCAGTCCCAGCATGAAAAGAGGGGCTGGGGCTAAGCCCTGGCACAAATTAAGTGGTAGCTGGTTTCTGATGCAAGAATTGAGCTCACCATCTAGAGATAAGTTGTCTAATACAACTGATTGTAGATAGCAGAGCTTGTGCACAACTTCTAGTGCAGTGCCCGCTATTACAACTTCTGGTGCAGCCAACACACCCCATATCTTAACCATTGTCTTCTTGAGATGGGGTCCTGCCTGCTGATCCTCTAATAGGCTGGATTCCTTCCCCTCTACTGAGGGCTTGACTACACTACAGCTGCGCTGCTGTAGCACTTCAGTGAAGATGTTACCTACGCCAATTGGAGGGGTTCTCCTGTCAGGATAGTAATCCATCTCCCCCAGAGGCGGAAGTTAGGTCGACAGGAGGATTCTCCCACTGATCTAGTTCTGTCTCCACCAGGGCTTAAGTCAGTTTAACTGCGTCACTCAGGAGGGTGAATTTTCCACCACTCTGAGCAATGTACTTATACCAATCTGATTTCCTAGAGTATGCCAGGCCCCGACAGGCACACCGCTCTCTCAGTACTGTCCTGACTCAGAAAGGAGTTTATGGAAATATTTTTCTTCACAGTAAAATTTGCAAATTCCGTGGCCTTCTGAGGAATTCCTTTGCACTTACACTGATGTGAACAAGATCAGAATTGTGTGTGCCTGCAGAGATGTTGTGGGCCTTCAGTAATGCAGTGTTTGCAAAGTCCTTTGAGATCCCCATCTGACAGTCACACCATTTTTGAAGTGCAGAGCATTATACTGAACAATTTTAAAAGTTTCTATAACTAAACCTTTCAAAAACTCTTGGAGCCACTTATCGGTCTTCCAACCCAGTTACACAGCAGGGACAATTAATCCCTGGTGTCACTCCCCTGATGTCAGTTGGATTACACCAGGGGTAAATTTGGGCCCCTGCCTTTGTTTTTACTTTGCAGTAGCCCAGCAGAACTATTGCTTCTGATTTCAGGGATATCACACACTGTGACCAACTTTAACAGTTTCTTCAGTACTCTTCCTCCTAAAGTGAAGGAGTCATTTCTTATAACTACCCTTCTGAATGAATGTCTCGGAGGCTCAGACTCTGAAAGTGATACAATTGAATCATCTCGCTAGTTCATTTTGAGGGGTGAAGCCTACGCTGTCTTCCTCTAACCAGAAAATTAATCTCTCTCAGAGCATCTCTCAGAGTCTTCAGTGCAGCACAGTGGTTTTTGTTCTATAAATGATCTTCGGAGCTAGGAATTCTTTACACTTCAGTATTTTGGTGGTGTTAGAGCTCTCTTGTTTGTACCCTCAGTCTAGTGGCAAGACTGGCTGCTGATCTCGGGTAACTAATTCCTTTTATTTCTTTTTTACCGGTTTTGTGTGGCTTCATTTTGCAATGAAGACAAGAAAAATGATCTATTGTGAGATTTGCTGATTGATTTAGGATTAAATGTCAAAATTCATTTTATTTCAGTTTCATTGTCACAAATTTACCTAATGTTTCAGAGCCTGCGTTCTTGCTTCCATCCGACGCATTGCTGTCAGACATTTTGTCTTAGAGCTGGAATTTCCCCCTGTGTCCTTTGAGTTACATACACAAAGCGTATTTGAAAAGTATTTTTGCATATAGATATGTGTGCCCATACACACACGTGAGAGATAGAGAGTCAGAGAGAGATTCACAGACAGAGTTTCACAATGAAAAATCTTTATTAAAAAAGAGTTAGGATTGAAAGCACGTTTCAAGCTAGCAATCAAACCATATAATATTGTCTTTACAAAAAACCCTACCTCTTTAGCAAAATAAAGGTGTTAAAAAGCCTGGATATGAAATCCAGCTAGTTCCCCAGTTCCACCTAATCCTTTATCACTCCCTATTACCTAAACTGGTTTAGTGGTGGATGATGCAGAGAAAATGGACTGAGAGACAGAGGAGGCTTTTACACACACTGAAACATCAAACACTTAAAGTTTTATATTTAAAAATGTTTGAGCATCTAAAGGTTTTTAACATGAATATAAGCGCCCCGTCTCCCTACCCCACTCCCATTCAGCTCCCTGTACCCCATCCCATCCCCCCACTCAGCTCCCCATCTACGGGGAAACTGAGGCACAGAGCCCTTACCCAAGGTCAGTCAGCAAGTCCATTGGCAGAGCTGGGACTAGAGCCAGATCTCCTGAGTTGTAGGCCAGTGCTCTCGCCCAGCAGTTCTCAACCAGGGGTCTAGGGCCCCCTGGGGGGCCACAAGCAGGTTTCAGAGGATCCCCAAGCAGGG
This sequence comes from Natator depressus, assembly GCF_965152275.1. Taxonomy (NCBI): domain Eukaryota; kingdom Metazoa; phylum Chordata; order Testudines; family Cheloniidae; genus Natator; species Natator depressus. The sequence goes on from NC_134246.1 coordinate 28,803,189, forward strand.
CCAGCGTTAGACTCACTGGGACCCAGAGCAGAAAGCTGAAGCCCCACCATGCGGGGCTGAAGCCCGGGGCCTCAAGCCTTGCCACCCAGCACTGAAGCCTGAGCAACTTAGCTTTGTGGAGCCTCTGGTGGCATGGGGCCCTAGCCAACGGCCCTGCTTGCTACCCCTTAACGCCGGCCCTGACTTTTATATGGAGAAAAACAGTCGTTGTGGAACAAGTGGGGCCTGGAGTTTTTATAACATGGGCGGGGGGGGGAAGGCGGGGCGGGGGGGAGAGGGGCTCACAAAGGAACAGGTTGAGAACGCCTGCTCTAGCCACATTGCTCTTCTAATGGTGCTATTATTTTTTCTTCCGAATCTCTATGTTGTCAGAGATGGGGTGACAATAGGCCTGCCTCCTCTGGGCCTGCCTCCTGCCTGGCTACTCCTCTCCCTACAACAGGCAGGACAACGGAGTGCTCTGGGGCACTGGGGGATGAAGACGATGGTAGTGGCTGCACAGGAAGGAGGGAACTGCCCCTGGAAGGTCCCCGCCATGCATTTTGGGTGGGAAGGCCCCACCGTCCCACATATAGTTTAAAAACCCAACAGATATTTTAAGCCTGGGCTACAAACAGCTCGGTTAATTATTAATGCCCAAAGACGTTTACATTATTTTCACTGTTTTGGTTTTTCAATGGGCGTCACGGGCATGCTCTGAAGAGTCCGTTCTGCTCTTGTTTACAGTTAGCGTCACTGTCCTGGGGTGATGCTCTGGCACAACGCTGACCTATTCAGTTGCAAACGTTACAAGCATTTAAATCCAGATGTAAAAATCAAACAAATCCACATACCTGTTTTTCCTGGAATTAATCAACAATTTAAAACCAAAAAACATTTCTGTTGTCCATAGATTGAATGGGGGCCTGAAACCAACTGACAGCTTCCCTTTAAACAATGTTACAAAATGCTTCCTGAGTCTCCTTCCCCAAGGGGCAAGTTAGAGATCACCATCTGATCAGCTGATGAGCATGCCATCCCGTGATATGTCAGCACAGCCATTCAATGAATTGGAGAAATGGCAGAAGAGGCCATGGGAATGATGGGAAATGTTTGCAAAATATTTCCCTGGTATTTCATTTTCAACAGCCTTTTTGTTTTTAACCTTTCCATCAGAAGGGACACGTCCTGGGATGGGCGTACCCAGCCCCTGCTGAAGTCTGTGGGAGTTCCATGTATGCATCTAAGGGTAGAATTTAGTCAAATACATACAGAACACTTCATGCCCTTAGTATCATGGGACCAATGGGAGTTTTGTGCACATGTGGCCTCATCCAAAGCCCACTGAAGTCAATGGGAATCTTTCCCTTGACTTCAGTAGGCTGTGGGTCAGGTCTGCAGGGAGAGCAGAAGATGAGAGATAAAGCTCGGTGAGTACTATAAAAATGATTAATAATTTATTTGCTGAGTTTGTTATTATTTGTCTCATAATGTATTTTAGAATTAGCATTCAGCTGTCAACAGAGCCAGGCCAATAACGCAAAAAGTTATAGGTTGCACAATTTATTCATTAAATAGCAGCAAAATCCAGTGAATAGGTCGTTTATTACGTAGTAGTCCAGAGAGCAGGATTTTGCCCTGTAATCCACTTTTACAAATGCCGGGCTAAACGCATCTCTCACATCCCCTGGCAGAACCCTTCTCACATGAGTTTGGCTGGGTTGATGTAACTGAGAACTGTCTTTTGTACTCAGTTTTCAAACTCTTTCCTTTATGCCGGTCAGTTTATTAACTATTCAGAGATTGGAATGCACAACCAGCAAAATGCGGCCGGACTGATCTAACTGTAGCAAGCTCATGTTTGGATTATTTGTGAATAAATCCTTTACTTGGTTAAGGCTGGCATGCTAACCCTGTGTTCTCTGGCTTGAGGTTTGCAGTTCACCGCTGCTAGTTTTAATGTGCACTTATTTCTACATTAACATTTTTATTTGAAAACTGGCAGACAAATAGGAACAGATCACCCCCCCCCAACCACCCACCCACACACATACTTATCAAATGATGCCTTAAATGTTTGTGTTGAAAATTTTGAAAAAGATCTGGCTCAAGCTGTAATATTGATTCTGGGATGTCTGAAATTTACCATTCTTCCTAATTCCAATACAGTGTTTTGAATGATTTCTGCGTATATTGACAGAGAAATATGTTGGCTCCTTGGGTAAGATGGGACCTTAGAAAGCTGAAGTGCTTACAACTTATGACTAGAAAACTGTCAGAGGCAAGAGTTTCCAATGGAGGATTAAAAATAATAAATAATAATAATTAATAATAAATTAATCACAACATCTAAATTATACCTCTGATGTCAGTCCAGGGGCTGTGTTGATTGTGTTCTTTGGAGTCATAGAATAAACAGTGAGCAAACCAGTGTCTATATGAACCTCACTGGTTTTGTATTTGCAGGAGAACTGTGGATCTGAGAAGTCACTTAAGCTGGGAATGTGAAGGGATACAGAAATCTTTAGATTTGCATATACAATATTGAGATCATGAGAATGTCAAATTTAAATGCAAAACTCACATGTCTCATGAATAAATCATGAATGATAGCAAGACTGATTTATTCTTCTTTTTCTTCCAGTTGTCATCCCTCTCTCCCCCACCCCCTACCCCTTCTCTTCTCTACAGGCACTCAATGAATAGGCCCTAATCTGCAAAACAGACAGTTTCTTCTTTCCTTCTGCAGGAAATGCATTGATAGATGTGACTGCATAGGAAGCTGTGGGCTCCTCCAATGTTAAAACATGTATATGTGTTGTTTATACTTGGTTAGGAAGTAAAGAAGCATCATTTCCTCTCTCTCTCTCTCTCTCTCTCTCTCTCTCTCTCTCAAGAGATGCCTCAATACCATGGCAACAGCCTTCAACCCTTTCCTTGTATGACACAACCAGATTTGGAAAAGGTTAGCTGTGTGTTGTAATCAAATCCAGGCAGGTCAATCATGTCAGGAGATGACTTTCCATGAACTGTAGAATAATGAATGAATAGATCACACAGGACTTTTTTCTTTTTCTTTTTTTTTTGTCATTGTAAGTGCTTGGAAATGGCTCTGTGACTTTGCCTCTGGTGAACGAGATGGCTCTGAACAGTTACAGGGGTGTTGGAAGGAGGGGATGTCACTTGAAACCGGACCTTGTTTGTAGCTGTAATGAGTGGAATGAAAAGGTTTTGTGTGCAAAAGGCAACCCAACAGTGCCGAACTCCTTGTGAAACACATCATCTCTGGCTGCCTACACCTGCCCCTGCTCCCCCTTGCTGTGGCTGTCTCCTTTACAACCTTAAGATAGTCTTCCCATAGTCCTGCTTTGAAAACTAGGATTCAGATCCCAAGCAGCACTGGGTCACTACTTAGCAGCACTGGGTGCATAGCATTCATCACAGCAACGTTTCATCAAATGTAGGGCTTTGTTTAGCTCCAAAGTCTTTCACCAACTGTTCCTGATTTCTACACATTTATTTGTAAGGGTTTGCCACGTAATTTGGGTAAATAATTTTCCATTTGTGTGCTGTTCACTGTGACTATTTGCTGATCACTATGTGTGGTGTTTGATTGGTCGCATAGTACATTTTCTGCTTACTGATTAGCTGACTAAAACTTTTTGCTAATGATAACAAATGACAAATAGCGAATAGTGCACTTCCAGACCATATAATAAAACATAGATAATAAACCATATAATAAAACATTCAGCATTCACAAACATCTTCACCAATATCAGTGGTGATAAGAACATTCATGGATAACTATTATTATGACTCTATGAACCGCGGTGAATTAAACAAATGTTGCTATATTCCTGAATATAGTCACCACTGTGTTTTTTTATTATTCACTTCCTGTTCTAAACTATTGTGTAGATTTACTATGTGCTGTTAAAGAACGGCTATGTTTCACCTCAGACGTGGCTGCATTTCAGTGCTGGGCCAAGACAGCCACACAATGGGCTGTGCACCTTCTCCATCCAATTTGCCAGCAAACACAAATCCCTTTACTACACCTGTGAGAGTGTAGTATTGGTATCATTTGTATTTTGGGATATCTTTTTCTGTGATTGTAATTTATAATAACTATCGGCTAAATTGTGTAAATAGTGTAAATAGGCATAGTTCCACTGACCATCTGAGGATCCAGCCTTATGTGTAGTATGTGTGTATAGATTAGAATTAATTAGATTTTACTATATTATTACGAATGGCACCGGAGCCTTGGATAAGCATGTGTATTATTTCAAATCTAGATAAATAAATACATAATTTAAAGACTACATTAAAAGAATGTTAATGCTGCAAAGTCAAGCACTCAAAAGCTGCCCAGGCAACCGTAATTTGGCCTTCCTGTGCTTATGCCCGAGGCAGACACTCAAATTGGAACATTTCAGCTCTAATGGTTAAAAGTTTGGCAAAGTTATAAGCAACTGAAGATGGGGTGTTATAATGGGAAGTGTCTGGCAACCTTAATTTAGATGATACTACTGGCTCTGCCTGTAATTTCTGACTTGCTACACAGACATGTTGTGTGGTTTAACTAATGTTGGTAAAATGCTTTGTGATTCTTAGAGCAAAGGCACTAGCCAAACACAAGGTCTGAAATGTTGCAAATGATGAAGCAATCTTCCAAAGCTCTGAGAGACTCTAGTACAGTTTTCGGGATTCAACACGCTGTGTTCCACCTCTGGTTGACAAAATATATGAAAAAATGGAAATGTGAAACAATGCTACCATTTCATGCTTGTAAGTGTTACATGTTAACACCCCTTGAAGTTTGCCTTTTTATTTCGAAACAGCTTATTTGGTGGTGCCAAGTTCTGTGTATATATAAATCAGTTTACTTCAGAAAAGGATAAGTATGCAGAGTATAAAAGGGATTAGAATGATACCAGATTCCCAAGCTTGATAAAACTGATTTTTTTTAAGACTGACTTTGAAGTGAAAATGAAGTAAATCTTTGAAATTTTTGAGTCAGAAATGGTGTATTTATAAAAGCCACTGAATGTAAACAAGTGGCCTGGTTTTATGCTGTGTTGAATGATGGAACTATATGAATAATCTGGAAGTGCAAGTCACTTTTCTTTGTTAATATCCTGGGATGAACTGAGGCAAAGTTTAATGTTCAGAAAGGGAAGGGGCAGAGATCACTGACTGGGCACTTTCAGGTAGGAAAAATAAAAGACAAAATATATTATTTTGTGCTCTCTGTTTAGTTGAAATTGGACTCAGAAAGATTACTATGGTTCTTCAAGCAAGAATTAAGCTTTTAGTTAGGGGATGACTATGCACATTAGATGATGTAATGTTAATAAATAACAATAACACCAAGCTCTTATATAGTGCCCATATTTAGGTGCCTAAATATCTTTGATAATCTGGCCCTATGTCCTGGGAAAACCAGTTAGATACATGTGGGCAGAAATCAACTGTAACTGACTAATAATCATGTAACTTTAAAAAGTGTTCCACAAGTAATTGACTAGTTATAGGGTTTTTTTAATTGCTAAAAAAAGATGGATGTGAGGATAGGTATCAAGTTACTAGAAGGGGAGTGACTATGTAAATTATATGATGTGATATTAGTAGGAGAGAGTCTGTGCTAATGACTTGTGTTAAGCCTCCAAGTATACCCATTGTGAATTAGAGTTCAGGTCCTCAAAGTTATTTAGGTGCCTAAATCACCTTGAGGGTCTGGGCCTACATATTTCCAGAAGCCTTACCAAACTCAGACTGAGCTGTTAATAAAAGTGCCGTGATTCTCTCCTGACTAAACATTGCAATTTACAGACTGGTAAAAAGAAAATGGGCCAGAACTTAATCTCATTTACAGTAGTTTAAATCCAGAGTCAGTCCATGAATGTAAACAAGGTGACTCTGGATTTAAACTGGTGTAACTGAGATCAGAATTGGTCTATATTTCCCTGCCCTGAGGGGCATACAGTCTAGGTAATAGACAATGTGCAGTTGAAAGATGAAGAATGGGATTGAATAAAGCAGATTATTGAGCAATTATATTTGGGGTATGTATTTCTGGTTCTTCAAGGTTATGTATGTTTCAGCTCGTTTATTTTAAAAGAGCACAGAAAAGTAATGGAGAATGGACACTATGTCTTAATAGAAAGTGGTCCCATTCTGAGGGAAGCTAATCTGTCGGTGTGCATGCTCCATGTACAACAGAGTTTACCATTTGAATTTCCTGGGGCAACAGGCCTTCTGGTCTGTCATCAGGTCTTTTATGCAGTTACTCTACAGCTCACTGAACCAGCTGGGGGAGGGATCATGCTGGCCGCAGTGATAAATCTGCCTTGGGAGATAATGTGTTAGATTTTGCACAGGGCCTCCATGCAGATTCTGCCAGCAGCCACCTGCATAACTTACAGCAGCCTTCTGACGGCTGCCTATGGGATGCTCAGCAGCTATGAATCATTACAGTGCAAAGTGCTGAGGCCACTCCCCCTCCTGCCCCCAACAGGCTCAGGTGGGGCCGGGATCAGGCACTATGTTTATAATGCAGGCAGGGAGATTATATGGATGACCCAGTGTGTGCAGGCATTTCAGACTAGTATTTAGTATTTGTACCGTGATAGCACCTAGGCTGCTCAGTCATGGACCAGGGCCCCATCATGTCAGGTGCTGTACAAACAGAAAACAAAAAGATAGTCCCTACCCCCAAAAGCTACAATTGATGTCTGAGACAAGAGACACCAGGTGGATACAAATAGATGGGAGAACCCAAGGAAACGACGAGACAGTATTGGTCAGGATGATGGACAGTCACCTCAGCACCCCAGCTATCTAACTATTGTGATATTTTTTGTAGGCACCACAGCTAAAAAAAGGGTTTTGACTGTTATTTCTCCCCGCTAAACAGAAAATACACTCATCTCCAGTAGTGGATGCAAAACTCTTATTTGTGTTGCAAACATGGATTACCATGCACAGGTATCCTAAGTGCATAGGTATACATGTAGGATTTGTGCGGCCAATTTTGTGTGGGCCACTCTTTTTTTTGGCACGTACAGTTAGTATTGCCAACCACAAACATCATGAGTCAGGCCCCCAGCAGTATGAGATTGGCTTAAAAATAATAAATATTGTTTATTTACCTTCTCATTTTTGAGCCTTGAGGAGTCATGTTTTCAAACATTTCTCAGCAACCCCGGGGCTAGAAACTTCCTTTTTTTCCCCAACGCAAGCTGAGATTCTGATCTGTTCACATGACTCCAGGAGATGGAGCTTTAAGAACAACATCAACTATTGTGAGATGCATGATAAACCGGCAGCTTTGAAAATGTGTCCATAGCTGTCTCATGACATGGCTGCTAGGGGAGCCATACGTTCAACATGCTCAGCCCTGCGGTCCTTAGTCACCGACAATTCCAACTGGTTTCTCTTACATCTTCCATGGACAACCCATCTCAGCCAATCAGCTCCCTGAGGTTTTACTAATCAGTGAATTGTCCCTGTGTTTAAGTTGCCAAAGAAAATGTTTGTAATCGAACATCCACAGTGTTCAGGTGGAGGTGGAGGGCTCCCCAGCCTGATGCTGCAGGTAATAGGATGTGGACCCTTATGTCTTTAGGGTGGACCCTGCTCAAACCTGGTCATAAGCAGGTTGGTAATGGGGTTGGGCTGGGCTTGATCAAAAGCCAAGTTTACTTATGGGCTTTGGATCAGGCCCCAGAACTGTTACCATGTGAAGGCTGTGTGGTGGGGGTCTATGAAATGAGCTGCTGGTGTCAGTCCAATACCCAGCAAAGAGGTCCCCACAGCCCCACCCTTCAAAACACTGCAGTCACAACGCGCAGTCTTGTCAGCAGGCTCAGCCATGAGGACAAGGATTAATGTTATTTTGTTAATAAAAGTTTGTGCTTGCTAGCCCTGTGTATTCACACAATGCATTTCAAACATAAATAAGACATGTTCCCTGCAAAGGCGAACTAACAGGCTTAATAAGATAAGTCACAACATTTAGGAGAGGGTAGGTAATGTTGCTAGGCTCTCTCCACTCTAGTGAGTGTAGGATGGATAGATAGACGGAGGGGACAAGTGTGTGGCTGAGCATTTTTTATTGAGCCTTATTACTGATCACCTAAATCACATGGTATTAATTCTGTTCCCTACACAGATGCCAGGACTCACTTACAACCAGGAGTCACTTTTTTTTCTGATTCCAAATTATCTGCAAAAGTTCCTAATTGTTCGACATGAATCTATCATGTGAATTATAACAGTAATAGAAAGAACTTTTTGCACTGGCTGAGGGAGCCCATCTGGTACAGATACTCTTTTGAATAAATAGTCACACTGTTGTCCAGGAGGCTTTTGCCTTCTGCAAATGGTGCCCTGAATGAAATCTCCCCTCACCTAAATTTTGGCAATTTTAAAATCTCATTTGCTGTGTAGACAATTGGGCCTGATTCCCTGCTGCCCTGCACTTTGTGTCATTTACATCTATGCAAAGTACAGATGGGTAAAACCGCACCAGATCAGCAATCGCCACTTACACCAGAGTCTGTGTTTTGCACCCACTCTGCACCTGTGAAAAGGGGCACATACCATGCAAGGCAGTGGAGAATCAGTCCCCATGGCACCACTTTTTCCTCCCCTATACCTCTGTGGAAGTGAAGAGGATACAAGTGATGGAGCTCTTTCCAAACTCCACTGCCTGGTTCTCATATTACAACCCTCCACAGTCGATTTGCAGCGTCTCTTAAAAATCATGCTCAGGACACTGCCCGAGGCAGTTGTGTGTGGTTGCCAAGTAGCTACCATAAACTGATATGTGTTCCTCTGCTGTGACGGGCTCCAGTCGCTGCAGATGATGGTGTATGATGTATGATGGTGTATGAGACAATTTAAAATGCTATCAAACAAACAAACAACAATCACAACTTGCCGTTTACTTTCCATGTGGTAATTGTCTCCTGCCTTTTTTCTTCAGTCTATTACCTTTAGAGAATGCTTTATTGCATGCCGGTGATTAGCATTTTGTAGTTAATTGAAAGGACACTGTCAATTACTCTTTGTAGCTGTTAATTTTTCTTCCACACCAGATTGGGTTCATGGCACTCAGGTGCACACTTCCTGATTCAGGAAAGTACTTAAGCATGGGACTTTAGCATGTGTTAAGACTACATCTTAGACAGGGATGCTTTCCCGAATTGAGGCCCTAATGATTATCTCAGGGGACAAGTTAGTCCTTATTTTCTAGCTACCCTATAGGAATTAATATCAGATACCAGACGTTTACATTGTCTGAGTAGCATCAGGATCTCCTAGAATCAACTCTTTGGGCACAAAAGGTGGAGCCATTCTTCCTCCAGATAGTTCTTCTGCTCAACCCCAGTGTCAGGGCAGAGTTTGGCCCCGTGTAGATCTCAATCTCATTTTTATTTATTTTCCTGACTTTTAAAATATTTCATCCCTATTCAGTTTTAGGAGTAATTATTATGTCAAAGCAGAAGGCATTCTGAGACCCACTAGCAGATGCTCTGCTGGCATTTCATGCTTCCCTACAGCACTGTAGCTTCACAGGCATTCATGAGTTCTGTCTCTGAAGGGAACTTTTAAACAGCCACAGGGGAAGGAAACAATTTTCTAGGTTTAATCTCTCAATAAGTGCAAAAACTCATCCATGATTTCTGCTCCTCCCTTTGGGATCGCTTCATTCAGCTCTCATTTCCGAAAGACTTCTACTTCAAAGAGTTGATAAAGACCTACAGTAGGAGACCCTGGATCACTTTTATCTTTGGGGCAAAGGAGAAAAACTCCCAATGAAGTAAACAGGAGCTGCACCCACTTATGACAGGGATAACTTTGGCCCCGTGGCTTTAGCAAAGAGTTGGCTTGATTCTTTCTGTATCCATTGTAGCATGGTGGGTAGGGGTATTCCGGCTACTGTTCTTTCCAGCTTTCTTCCAGTGCTTTGACTTGATTAGCACATTCTTTTTCACTCACATTTCCCTTTACCACCAGCATGACTTGTCTATGCCAGACAGTTGCACTGGCTCAGTTTAAATCCATTCTTTTTCTAAAAAAAAAAAAAAAAAAAATCTCATTTAACTGGTGCAGATGGTTTAATTCAGTTTAAGAGCAGCTTATTTTGGTTTCGCTTAAACCAGATTCTAAACGACTTAAGCTAAACTGAAATAAGCCTGGTTAATGAGGAAACAAAGATGTCCGTGCAGCGGTTTGCACCAGTTTAACTACATTGGTTTAAAGTCACACGTTAATTTTAACCGGTGCACCTGTCTCGTGTAGATGCTCCCCGCTGTAGAGAAGCTAGCGAGCATGTGGGTCAGGCAGCCTGAACTCTTCTCATTTCCCACTAACAGTCTCTTCAGGTCAGGACTGACACACAGTGGTAGGGCAGCATGAAGGACTTACCATACTACCATGTGGTACTTATTTTGGGCATGAGCAGGGCTTCAGGCCAGGGTTCTCAGTCTGGTGCCTTTCATTAATGCTTACAGCTATATGCTATACAGTAACTTGGACCAAGATGCGCTGGAAGTCACACCTTTGGGTTATTTTGGAACAGGTTTCGTGCAGACACTTATTTTGAAGTGAGCACCCTGGCTTAAGAAAAGCAGTGGCGTTTTTTTACTGAATTAAATTATGTTCACACCCAGACTTGCACTGAAATAGCTAAAGTCATGAATTACAACCCAGTTAATTATTTCCCTTCCAGTTACATTGAAGATGAGACCTCAATTCATTTCTCTTTAATTTGTAAAACAGGTAAAATTCTTTTTCTTCTTGAATTTTTTAGGAATAATTTCCCAAACTCCCTAAAATCGCTGACTCTGGGAGATTCAAATGCTCACTGTGGTAATTTCTCTGAATAGTTCACATAGGGATTCTTATTGATCACAGACTCTGTTCACCTCACTCAGCATGTTTATTTCCTTATTTTCTGAGAAGGTCACAACTTGATCTCATTATTTTGCTTAGTTTGCACCCTTTATATTAATCTTCTCAGTTATTAACGAGTTTATGATTATAGGGGGCTGTGCTTTACTTTGCCTCCATCAGCAAGTTAGGAGGTTTGTACAGTCTGGCCTAAATATTTTGGGATGGATTGTAAAGATATTTAGGCATTCATTTCAATGGGAGTTCAGTCCCTAAATACCTTTAAAAATCCAGCCTTTTATGACAAGTGATAGATTTTTTGTGTGTGCAGGAGGGGAGCAGGGCACTTCCTTATTTGCTCATGTATTTTTGATTGAACTCAAAGAACCCACTGATTGTTACAGTCCCATGCTTGACATGGTCCCTGCACTTTTCTGCTTCCACACTCAGATTGAAAAGTTTTTTTCCTGCCCATTACAGAAATGGGCTGAAATTCACACCTGGAATAAGCAGGCTCAACTTTATTGACTGCAGAGGAGTCACAACCACACGCGCCAGCTGTGGATTTGGCTGATAAAATTCAGGTGCAGGGTTTAGCTATGATGTCTTGGTTTGGGACCATCTCCACAAATGAGTATGGAGAAGGAGAGAGATTTCATACAGAACCCGAACGGGTTTAACTTAAATCTGTTAAGAAACAGTTTAGTTAAACTGGTGCAATATCCTGTGTGGACTCTCTTCTATCAGTTTAAAATGGCCCTTGCCAGTTTAATCTGCACCTGTCCATGTCCCAAAGCAATCTACACCAAGAGAAGCCAAGGTTAAGTCGGTTTCAGAATGTCAAAAAGCTGCACTGATTAAGTCGGTTTCAAATCAAACGTCTAGTTACATTGGTGCCATTTTGAGTGTACACCAGACTCACTGAAATGTTTACCAACAGATCCATGCTCTGCTTCACCTTTTTGACGTCTTACCATGACACAGAAGCATTCATGAACGTGAGGATGGTTGGCAGATCATGAGGGAGACTGGAAAGCTTTTTGGACTACCTATCCCTGGGGAAAATCTCATCTTGCTAGAAGGAGGCTTTAAAATAGTCTCAGATATGAGTCTGAAAGAACAGAATCGCTTTTCTTCTTATATTCTCCTTAACATCCAGGCTGGGTCACTTCCTGAACCTGAGCAGTCTAAGAAGCTTTGTCAGACATTTCAATTTTACTTAGTTGATAAGGTAAATGACTTTAGGCTACATTTTTCTTCCAGTCTGAGAATCTGTCTGGATCTGCCTCCTTCCTGTGTATCTGTTAGCCCACATAAATCAGGCAATTGTGATTTCTCTCATTTGAATGTGCTCTGTATTGAGGATTTAAATAAGATTGTCCTCAAGCTCTGGACAGCCACGTGTAGTCTTGATCCTTGGCCTTCCTCATTTATGAAAGGCTGTTTTTAGTTTCTTGCCCCAATTTTAACTCACACAGACAATCTCGCTTTAGCATTTGGCAAGTTGCCAATAGATCTAAAGTCTGCTATGGAATTTACTCCCAGTGCTAAAAAAACCAACTATGCCAAGGAAAAGTATTGCTAATTAACAACCTATTTTCAACATATTTCCTTAGTTCTGATCACTGGAAAAATTCACTAGTTTCTAGTCAGCTTCTTCATCACCCAGGCTATCACGCAGGCTATCACTGAATTTCAGTTAGGATTTCAATCTTCCCAAATACAAAGGTGACTGTCCTCAAACCTTGCTTTGGCAAACTCTTCTTCCTTTACCTTTAGACTGATCTGGAACCTGAGAGACTGTTTAATTTTGTTTAGCTCTGGCTGGAACTGGGTTCGGATGAGTATTTTCCCAAACTAGGTACCTAAAATTAGGACACCAAGATTTTCAAAAGGGACACGTGGTTTTTGGGAGCCCAGCTTGAGGTGCCTTATAGGGGGCTAATTTTCAGAGGATAAAGGCTCAGCACATTCTGAGAATCAGTCCTCTTTACGCTGTCTCACTTTGGGTATCCAAAAATGGAGGGATTCAAAATGCTAATCACTTTTTAACATCTGTGTAAAGCTACTGAGTAAGTTCTGATGACTCTCTGTGATAGGTGAAAGATAAGAGAATTGGGTGTGACCCTTTGTTCAGAGGGAAGTCCAGGAAGAGATAGGGGAGTCCTGCAGGAAACCCTAGGAACAGCCTGGGGAGAAAGGTGAGGGTGATGTTGCTGTTCTGTTGTCATTGTTATGTCAGGTTTTGCCAGGTGGAGCTGTTACATGTAATCTGCCAAGTTCTTTTTATTGGCATGCGAGTAAGTGTTCAGTCTTGGGAAGACATGCTCTTTGCTGTTAGTTTTGGATATGTTTGATTTGGTTCCCTCTGGAGGCGGTGGTCCTTGGAGAGGGAACTGTGCAAGTAGCCTGAAGGTTTTCTCTCTGCTGTGGTCTCTGATTAGAGTATTACAAGATATTCTCTGGGAACAGGGCATTGGTGTGGGGCTATGAATCCTGGAAGAAGGAATTACCCTGCATGCTATCTGACCATCTCATTTCAGGACTGGCATATATATATGTGTATACAACAAGTTACACTTTAAATATTCCCAGACTCCATGATACTGATTTCTCCTGCACGAAAAACTGACCTGCAAGGCCCAGACATGTGCAGAGAGGTGGCACAGCATTATCATCTGAGTTACCAATAAAGCCAGATGTCAGGAAGGGGGTAGGAACCATTTGCAGCATGTGCAGACTTTGGGCCTGGGTCTCTATTCTTTTACAGGCATCATTCCCCTGAAGCCACAGGTTACACTGGTGTACAATTGGGTGTAATGGAGTGGTGAGTTAGGCCCAAACAGGTATGGTGGGAATGCAACCTCTTCACAGGGTCACAAACTTCTTTGGCAAAGTGTATAAAGCTACCAGTCCTCTGTGCCCCTCAGTACCTGTGGTGGATGGGCTAGGGAGTAGGGGGGAGTGGGCATGTGTAACATTTCAGATTACAAAGTCCTTTTTATCATGTATCTGTTTCTTAGAGCATTTATATAACAACCTAATGCAGAGGAGAAGGGGAACGGAGGCAGCTGGACGGGGAGGGATCAGGATGGGGGCTAGAGAGATGTATAGGACAGGATGAGGGATATTTTCCTTATATCTTTGCAGTGGGAGTTTTGTATTATTTGTAATAAAAATAAGAAGGAAGGTCACAGGACTGTAACTACACTGGAGCAGATTCTGTTTGTGATTAGATCCACTGGAGTCACTGCAGATTTACACTGGTGTAAATGGTCCCCTGCCTCAGGATGAGCTGGTACCATCACAAAGCGCTCAAGTTTAATTCCGGTATTGTGTAATGTTATTTGATCCCTTTGAATGCTCCACAATTCAGTTAACTAATGCATAGCATGAGTATGTGGTACGGGTAGATAGGCCTGGGCAGAACCCAAGGTCCCGAATTGGAACCAGTCTGTTCAGTTGATCCCTGCCCCTCCGATGGGCTGAACCAAAGCCAAAGCTTTAGACAGCCATAGCTTTAAAAGTCAGCAAGCTCAGTCTTCAGCTGTGCCAAAGGCATGCCCAGTGCACCTAAGGGGGGCGAAGCTAAAGACTGCTCTAAGCTGTCTTTCCACTTGCCCCAATCCTGGGGGCTAACCCAGCTCCTGGTGCACGATAGAGCAGCCTAAAGTCTGTTCTAGCTAACACTACCTTGAAATGGTCCCCAGTGGTTGTTAAAACTGAAAGGCCAGGCTAGAGTACTCCAGCCCTGGCCCTTTGCCACTCCTATCATGCCCTAGTATGCTTAAATGCCCCAGGTTAACTTAAATAAGGTGTTTTACCCACACCGCTATCTAGTGGCTGAGCACTATAATACAGTTCAGCATTCCATTTCATCTCCCCCTTTAAGTTCTACATTCCTACCATTTACAATATTTACACTGTCACACAGTCTCTGAAGTTCAGTATGTTTCAGTCTGCTAAGTGTCTCTGAATCATACTGTTTTTTTAATTACACAATCCAAATGCATAACAACTTGATCTGGCTGTTCATTAGTTGTGACATCTGTCACTGGTCAGTTTGGAATCCTTGGGTCTTCTACTTCTTGTTCGGTCTCTGCTATTCGTAGAGTTTGCTCTGTTGACTGTTCTGAGGAACAAACTGTAGGTATTGATGACAGGTTTCAGAGTGGTAGACATGTTAGTCTGTATCAGCAAAAAGAACGAGCAGTACTTGTGGCACCTTAGAGACTAACAAATTTATTTGGGCATAAGCTTTCATGGGCTAAAACCCACTTCACCAGGTGCATGCAGTGGTATGGCAACCACCATTTTTTCATGTTCTCTGTATATATAATCTTCCTACTGTATTTTCCACTGCATGCATCTGATGAAGTGGGTTTTAGCCCACAAAAGCTTATGCCCAAATAAATTTGTTAGTCTAAGGTGCCACAAGTACTCCTTGTTCTTTTAGGTATTGATGGTTTCTGCTGAATTCTCCTCTGCTGGTCTCAATCACATATGATCTGGGTGCTTTTTATTTATGACAGCTGGAATTGACAATCCTTTTTCTTCATCCAGCTTGACATGATCATGGTCACCAGGTTCTAGATCAGGCAGCTCTCTGAGTGTAGTCAGTTGTAAAAGTGTTCTTAAGCTCTATTTGCTTAAAAAAAACAAACAAGAAAACAAACAAACAAAAAAACCCCAAAAACGATTTGGCTACTCTCTTCATGGCTGGCCACTTTGGAGACAGATTCTTTTTCAAAGTTGGAACAGTAGTTCTGAGTTGTCTTCCCAGCAGGATTTGTGCTGGATTTTATCCAGTAGCGGCTATTGGTGTTGATCTGTAACTCAGAAGAGTGGGGCATAGATCTTCCTGCTGTAGGATTTTCTTGGCAATCAATAAAGCTCTCTCAGCCTCTCCATTTGCTTGTGAACAATGTGGGCTGCTAGTAATATGATCATCATCATATTTCATTTGGAAATACTTCAATTCTGCTGCAGCAAATTGTGGTCCATTGTCCATCACTAATTTTTCTGGAATACAGAAATAGCAAAAGTGCACTTCAGTTTCTCGATAACACTGTGACATGCCATGTCTTTCAGGTACATTATTTCTCTATACCTGGAAAAATAGTCCATGATGACCAGGTAATAATGTCTTCTGAATTTGCATAAATCCGCAGCAAGTCTCTTCCAAGATCTGTCTGGTAGAGGTGTTGTTGTTAAAGGGTTTTTGTGATACGTTGGTCTGTTCTGCAATGTTCACATGCAGACAATTTATTCGTTATGTCCTTGCTGATGCCCAGCCACCATTCTGACCGATTGACCTACTCATGGCATTTAGTTAAATCCTTGATGTCCATCATGGATGAGGTTTAGGATTTTTCCTCTCATTTTGTTTGAAGTTACAATTGTCTTTACATTTTACATTCCAATTAAAATCGGAATTTCCAATTGTCTTTAGTCATGAGGCCATTTGACTTCCTTCATTGTCCGCACACAGTAAAGTAGTCTCGTCCCTTTCTTAATGTCCTTTAGATACTTGGGGCAGCTGCCCCAATGTAATCTAGAACTTTCCAAAGTTGCTTATCTGTCAAGGTTGCTTTTTGTAGCTGATTTAATCTCTTTTCTAACACTTGTCTGTATGCATTCACAACTGGCACTTATGCCTTTAAGTCATCTTCAAGATCACAGGTAATGAAGTGTGATGCCGAGTTCCATAACAGAGTATCTGCTACTTACAGATTATTCCCAGGAACATATTTAGCAGTTGGGTTAAATCACATTAACCACAGCAATAGATGTTGGCTTCTCAGCAGTGCTTGATCCAGGTCCTTTTAGTTGGTACATTCAATTCTCTAATTGGTTTTACTTTCTTAGGGCTGGGACGAATTCCATCTTTCTTTGTTCTCAGTCTCAAAACCTCAATTTGGGGTACGTGGAAAACACACTTTTCCTTGTCTGGATTGACAGATTAGGATTAGAACTGTTGTGTTCTTCCATTGAAGACCCATATTTCACAATATCATCTGTGAAACTACAACTCCATTTGTGTTTGTTAACAGTGCTGCCATCTTTCTTTGGAAAACTTCAGATGACCTGGTAATCCCAAAAGGTAATCTTTCAGAGAAAAATCTCACAAAGAGTGTGATAAATGTAGTCAGTTGTGACCTTCCTTTGGCTAAAGGAACTTGCCAAAATCTGCTGGAGACATCCAGCTTGGAGGATACTGTAGCTTGTCCAATGTTGGGAGGATATATTTTTCTCTCACAACTGCTTCATTAAGTCTTTGAAGATCCATACAGATTTGCATTTTCCCATTTTTATTTATAGATGTTTCCATTAGGGCACACCATGCTGTTAGCTCAGAGATCTTCTCAATTATGCCAATTCTCTTTAACTCAGTTTCCACTTGATGAAGTAATGAGACAGGATTTCTGAAAGGTGTATCACACTATATGATTCAGCATTGTTCTGTCAGGTTATTTGTACTGGATCTCCTTTCACAAGTCCACTCACCAAATATTACATCGAGTTTTTCCACCTTTCTTTCTAGGCCCACCGTGGCCCCCACACTATGTCCGAGAAGGCTGTGGGTCTGTGGTTCTTTGATCACACCCACTCTGAATGCAGTTTTTGTCATTGTAAGTTGTTTCTGTGGTGAACAAGTCCATGCAGTTCAGAATCTCTCCAGGGCTAGTCAAAGCTGGGTCTGGTAACTTCAGCTCTGGGAGGATGTGATGGAGGGTATACTCCACACAGGCCCTGAAGGGGTTATTATGGGCCTGAGGGGCCAGTTAGGGTACCTGGATGCACATGGAGGGAAAGCCAGGCTTAACTGAACAGGAGGCTTAACTGGGCTGGAGCAGGCTATAAAGCCAGGAAGTTTCCAGCAGAAGGAGGCTGCAGGAAAGAGTCTGCAATCACTGTCTGGGAGCAAAGAGAGGGAAAGTGAAAACCCAGGAGGGAGAATAAGTGCCAGGGTTCTAGCTCAAGAAGAAGCGTCAATCCCAGAGGAGTTGTGCGGAAAGGAAACTTGAGAGGGCTGGATCGGAAGAAGCCCGGGTAGCAGCAGCAAGGGCCTGTGCATACCTTGGCTGCTTGTTATAGGGACCCTGGGCTGGAACCCAGTGTAGAGGGTGGGCCTGGGTTCCCCTACCAGCTATTGGGAAGTGGCACAGGAGCATTGGAGATGCCACAGAGAGATTTTGTTACCCTGGGAGTACTACAGGGACCTTCCTGGAGGGCTGAGTCACAAAGAGGGAGCACCCTGATCATGGAGAGAGAGGGGCCACAGTGCAAGGAAGGGGGCACCAGACCTGAGTGGAGCTAATCCCCAGATATAGCCACAAGGAGGCGCCCCTAGTGGTAAGTGAACTCCTTCATAGAGAGGTTGAAGATGATTGTAAATCCCTTCTGAGATGACTGTGACGTCTGCTCCTGAGTCAGTTTTAAAGTCAATAGTCTTCCCATGAATATTCAGTTTCACTCTCCTGGCAGGATCTGTGTCATCGCAAGTGATAGATCCCAAAAACAATGGCTCTTGATTTTGTTGGTAATGTGAGTGAACTCCCTGACTGTTGTGTGGCAAAAAGCTGAAAAATGTCCATAATGTGTGTATTTATTACACTGTGTGTCTCTGGCTGGACATGCATCATCTTTTGGAATATGACTTCCAGCCTACATGCACAATGTATAGAAAAAGTCATATCCCAAGAGATGATACATTTGCCACACAAAACAGTCAGGGAGTTCACTCACATTACTCATATTACAGACAATGCATCCGATGAAGTGAGCTGTAGCTCACGAAAGCTTATGCTCAAATAAATGTGTTAGTCTCTAAGGTGCCACAAGTCCTCCTTTTCTTTTTGTGAATACAGACTAACACGGCTGTTATTCTGAAACCAGACAATGCAGTGTCTCCCTTACCAGGGAGTTTTCTCTACTTGCCTCATGGGCTTTATATTAATTATGTTTTATGCTCAGGTGTCTGTTTATAGCTTCTAAGCTAGCTTCAGGTTTTTCAAGTTGCTCCTGCCTTTTGTTCTGTTTTTTGACTAGTTCAGACTGATTTGCTTTCTGTACAGCTGTGACTACAGTAAAGTCTGTAATCAGCTGTAGCTGCTGTAAAACATTTTTATCTGTTAACCCAAAAACCAGCCTGATATTTTCATATTTTGCATTCCCAAAAATCAGTTTTCAGCCAATGTATGCAGAGCTCTTATAAAACATTCAACATTTCCCCATGGTTCTTGGATTCTCTGGTGAAAACATGCTCTTTCATAAACCACATTGCTCTGAGGAAGAAAGTATGCATCAAACATAGCCAGAACTCTTTCCTAGCTATTTTTGAGACTGTGGAAAGTCAAAGGATTTAAAGATATGCACTGCCTGATTCCTCATAGCCTAAATTAAAGAAGATACCTGTATATCTCCAGTTTCCTTGTGGAGCTTGTTTTGAATGCAAAATCTTCCATAATACTGCTTCCAGTGTGTCCACTGTGATTTTTTCTGAAAGCTGAAGTTCTCTGGGTCACTGAAGAGTGGCGTGTTGATGAGATCCTGCAATCTTTGTTCCTTCTGTTTTCAACCTTTGTTGCTGTTTTCCTTCTGTTTTTGTTCTCCTCTGGCACTAGTTTACTTCTGACACCATGTCATTTTCCTGCACCAGTTATGGACTGGGTACAGCACTTTCTTATACACAGCAGATGTGTTCATCATAAGATCATGTTATGCACTCCCAGGTATGGCTGGGGTTAGCTTAAATAAGGTGTTTTAACCACAGCACCACTTACTGGCTGAACAGTATACTACAGTTTAGCATTCCATTGCAGCGGCAGGAGGAGGATTTATAAGCTGTTCTGGAGTGGGGCTCTGCATCTCTCCTGTTGAAGCTGTTTCACTTTGTATAAAATACTTAATAGTCATTGAGCCAGAGAGAGGAGACAGAGTCTATAGCCTTGTGGTTAGGACACTTGCCTAGAAGGAGGGAGCCCCAAGGCCCTGCTCCACTGAATATTTATTTATATAAAGTGCTAGCTTCAACAAAAAGTGAGACTGAGAAAGCCCTGCCAACAGAACAGCCTCTGTGCTAATTGTCAGGATGCTCACCTGGGAAAAAGAAAAGGAGTACTTGTGGCACCTTAGAGACTAACCAATTTATTTGAGCATAAGCTTTCGTGAGCTCACTGCATCCGATGAAGTGAGCTGTAGCTCACGAAAGCTTATGCTCAAATAAATTGGTTAGTCTCTAAGGTGCCACAAGTACTCCTTTTCTTTTTGCAAATACAGACTAACACGGCTGTTACTCTGAAACCTGTCACCTGGGAAAGGGGGCACCTGAGCTCAAATTCCTGCTCTTGAACATGGGTCTCCTACCTTCCAGGCAAGTGCCCTAACCACTGGGCTAGAAGTTATCAGGTGTACAGCAGCTAAAAGTTATAAGTGCCGTTACTGCTATTTTGTGACTCTAGTAATAATAATAGTAATAATAAATTCTGTTACAGTGCTTTTCATTAGTAGATCTCAAACTGCTTTACAAAGGAGGCCAACAACATACACTACAGCCCCCCTGCCCCTCAAAAAAATTTCCGGACAAAATTATTTGGTGAATTCATGTCAAATTCACAAATAGTTTGGGGTCAGCCAATGCTACATGTTTTGGGTGGATAATACATTCTGGGATGTCCTACTGCACAGAGAACTGGGAAGAAGAGGGACTGGTCAAAATAGTTACACAGAAAGAATTAGAAAGTGCTGTTCACATGGCAAAACAACTGGACAGCACTGGTTCCAGGAAGACAGCCATGCCCCAGACTGGGCCTCGGGCAGGCATGACACAGCTGCTATGTTTTAGGTAAATTGTTTATGGACACTAAGCATGCTCAGTGCCCGGGTAAACAAAAAGTTTTACAAACTTGGTTAAAAGTTGCAGTGGAACCAAGGCCTTTGGTTTTGGAAACCCAGCTGCAAATCTCATGAGCAAATCATAGGAGAACAAGCTTTCTGAAGATTTTAGCACTGCCTGGTCCCACAAGACCTGCCCTTTGGCACTGCTGCTTAATCTCAAAACTACTGCAAGGGTAAGCATGGGGAAATGAAAACAAAATCTTAAATGCATCAGCACTCAGGATGTTAGCAAAAAGCTCTGGGTTCTGGAGGTTCAGGGCATTACCTCATTTATTATAATCAGAACTGGCTGCCCCAATATCATGCAACCCAAAGCTTTCAAAAATCATGGGTCAGCCCCGCCCCCCCCCCCATGTGAAAGAACGCCAGATTTAAAAAAATATATAAATGTAGGGTTGCTTTTATTTGCTGTCTCATTTTTAAACCTTTTGGGGGCATATTTTCATTTCTCCTTCACACCCAGGAAGGCTAGAAACTTATTTCTTCTTTATAGAATCATAAAAATGTAGGGTCAGAAGAGACCTTGAGAGGTCATGTAGTCCAGCCCCATCTGCTGAGGCAGGACTAATTAAACCTAGACCATCCCTCACATGTGTTTGTCCAACATGTTCTTAGAAATCTCCAATGAAGGGGATTGCACAGTCACCCTTGGTAACCTATTCCAGAGTTTACCTATCTTTACAGACAGGAAGTTTTTCCTGATATCTAACCTAGATCTCTCTTGCTGCAGATTAAGCCCATCACTTCTTGCCCTACCTTCAATGGATCTGGGTCATGCCTCTCTCCAGTCTCTAGCACCGCCCTTGCCCATGGTCACTCTGGCGTGGTAGCAGTCTTCTTTCTAGTAGATAGTAAGTCAGCCCTCTGGCTAAGTCACCTGTCTAGTGTGACCCTCTGGGGTAACAGAGTCCAACAAAATATATAAATCCAACATCTGCAAAGGAAAAGAGGCATCATCCCATATCCAGGTCCCTGTAGGCTGTGTACCCTTGCCTCAGGGCTTACAACATCTCTGTCACCCCTCACACCCTTATTTCCCAGGGCATGAAGGGAAGGTGGTTGTTGAGGGAGGTCAGGCCCTCCCTCTCCACCAGGCTCTAACCCAGGACCTTAGGCATGGCAGCAATAGCAACCACCCAACAGTGCTCTGGGGCTGCCTCCCTGGGCCACTTCCTATCACTTACCACGCAGTCCAGGGCATGGTCAGAAAGCCTTGCAAATGATCCACCAGATGACAGAGTGAAGAGTTCTTTAGGGCTATGGAAAAGCTGGTCCCTCCTGTAGAGCTTGGGGTAGCTGTTGCTTGCATTTCTTACCTTGCAGACTTGAAGCTTTTGCTCAGGAGCTCCCAGAGCAGGTCTGTCCTAGCCTGTCTGCCACCTTCTGAGCTATCTGGGTCTCTTTTATATTCCTCCCGCATCTGGAGCAGTCTCTGCAGGTGCCAGGGGTGGGGCCACCTGGGCCCAGAACTGCTCCTTAACCCCTTCTATCTCAGTGTAGGGTTTATATACCCCTATGTCTGTTTATATACCCCCTAAACCTAAATCTCCTTAGCTGCAGCTTAAGAAGATTACTTCTTGTCCTATCTTCAGTGGACATGGAGAACAATTGATTACTATTGTCTTTATAACAGCCCTTCTACAATGAAAACTGAGATTGCTGCAGGAAACTGGGGCTTTCAGAAGAACACCAAATATTGAGAGACTCAGTAAAATTGCATGAGATGGCAACACCGAATCGAAATCATTAGCATAACCAAAGAGAGTTTAATTCCATTTGAGTTAGTGTCTCCAAACCCTGAGGTTGGTTCATTTCTTAAGCCATTTGAACAGCTTGACTGTCTATGAAAAGCTTTGCCTTGGAGAATTCCATTTGAATTCCTTGTTTCTCTGCTAATCACTTTGTCCTTTGTACTAAGGAAATATCTCTGGAAGACACATTCAGTGGGCCCACTCCTGTTCACACTAAAGCAAAGGGGAATTTGGCCACTGACTTCAGTCAGGCCGAGTAAAGGCAAATATGGGAATGCCATTGCTTATGCAATCCACCTCCACTTGAATACCAAGTCCTAACCCCTGGAATAGAAACATTAGAATTTTTGCTAGCTAAATGTAACATTATCAAGTAGTGTCTCAACT
Organism: Natator depressus; assembly: GCF_965152275.1. Lineage (NCBI taxonomy): Eukaryota > Metazoa > Chordata > Testudines > Cheloniidae > Natator > Natator depressus. Next base: position 28,826,111 of record NC_134246.1, read on the forward strand.
TTCTCATATTTTCTGCCATCTTAAAACTGGCATGTGCCTGATCCTGCTACTCTCATGAAATCAAAATTCCTAATGCCGTCATGGGGAGTTTTGCCAGGTGAGCACTGCAGGATTAGGCCCCAAAGGAATATTCTCTGTCAAAGTGTTTTATCGCAGCATGCAAGTCTCAAGAGAATTTGTGCAACAGAGGTGAACAAGTCATTCAACTTTGCCCATTTCCCTCCTGCCTCTTCAGGTCTGGCTAACTCTGCTACCCCAATTGCTACTTTCTAGTCATTAGTTGTCTGAGATGTTTATCTGGAAACATAAAGCGATCGTACAAATATGTTACAGTAGGAGAGGGTTAATATCCTTCTGAGTGCAAAATGCCCTCATGGGAATGGAATGCGTACTGTTCGTAAGTGGTTGTGCCCCAGAATCCTCTGAGAGACTCCTAACTACTGAATGTTAACGATCGGTATTATTAAAGAACAATTGATGGCCTGTAACCAAACAACAGAAACTAATTACTGGAAAACTTTTATTGTCCTTTAATTACTGGGCCTCTTTGTCAATTAGCAAAAGGGAGAGAGAGAGAGAGAAAGAGACTCATTTTATAGCAACAATAAATTTTCTAGAACTACAGTCATCAGCAGCTGAAGAAGTGAGTCTATTAATGCACAATATTAAGGCACAATGTTCACTCTAGCTACTACGTGAAAGTGTTTTTCATTTTAAAGAGTGAGGAGTTCTGTGAATGTTCAATGTAGTTTTCCTCATAAATTGCACGGCTGCTGCACACGATGGCTTTAACTGTCAAAGTAATTTTAATCCTTGACCAATAGATTCTGTCTTTGAGATTCTACTGTTAACTTGGCATCATGCCCACTGTAACATTTGAGCAGCATAAAGTGGCTAGAACAGGAGGAGAGAAACTGGTCCAGAGGCTTTAATGGGCAGATAGACATTGCTGTAGCAAGGGTCTTTGATCATGGAAAAAGTAGCTCACTCGTCATCATTATAAAATGCTCTGCTGAAGGAACCTAACTCCAGAGTCACCTTAGACACAATACACCTATTAAGGCAGTTCCTCTGTGTACTGGCAACTAGGTACGTTAATCTGTTCTGGATGGGAAGGCCAGCACACTGATCCCTAAACTTGATGACATCTAATACTAGAGCAGGCTCAACAATATTTACAAATCACTTATTCATCTATTTTTTCCCTGTCAGTTGTCCCATAAATGGCGTGTGGACACATTTTTCCTCACTATTCAACCAGCATTGAAGATGGTCAAGCAATAGTCAGCCAATAAATTAGCCAGGATTTTTTTTCTGTCATTCAGCAAATAATTTATTCACAAATAGTATTTTCTTCTATTTGGCCAGCTCTGGTTAGTGCTTGCAGTCCTGAGGAGGGCACAGTAAGGGTTAATGAATCAGAGGGTCAATTGATGCCTTTGTAACACCACTGACTTTGATGGTATAAACCAGGGAGTAATTTGGTGCTCTGTTGGTAAAGCACTTCAGAGATATAAAGGGCTACATAAGCCATGATTTATTAATTAATCTATTAATTATTAATTAAATTATAATTATCATTTATTTATTTATTTTAAATCACTGGAAGGGAGTTACTAATGGACCCAACTGATGATATTATTAGCATCAGAATCACTATTAATTGATTTCACACCTTCTGGTCTCAGCTAGATGCTCTGGTAGCTGAACTTTGAAAGCATAAGGGGACATCAAACGTAAGCTGATTTTGTCAGGGATGGGATACCCCTTATTGAGGAAAAACTGACAGATCATAAAGCACCCTGAGCGTAGCAATGTTGGATGGATCTCCTTACTGGAGCATGGAGAAAACAATGCCATGGAAGAGAATGACTCTGCAAATACACAAGCTTACTCAGCTTTAAACATGAGATTATTTCCGTGGCCCTCACAAGCAGGATCAGCTCCAGAGGAATTATTCATAGGAATAAAATTAGGAGTTTATAGGAGCAGCCCCCAAGACAGTAAAAGAGCAGGGAAAGCACTGACTCTATTAGAAGGGAGGTATAATTTAGATTTGTAACAGATGTTGGATACTGTGACGGGGTGTTCACCCTACACCAGTCCTGAAGGGGTTAAGGTAGGGTGGATGGGCCAATTAACAGCATAGGCTGCACCTGGAGGGGAGCCAGGGATCAATAATGTTAATTAAGGATGAAGCTCACCTGGGCAGGAACATGCAGGGCTTCTAAAAAACTAAGAAGCTGAGAACATAAGGGGGCAACAGTCTGCAGTCACTCCCTGGCAGGAGGGAGGTGTGTTGAGGGTTACAGTTCTGGCAAGAAGCCAAAGGGGAAAGTAGTCACAGGGAGTGGAGCAAGCTTGGATGGGTGGTAAACCCAGAGGTGTCAGAAGAGAGAAGGAGGAAGTAGGTCAGAGCCCAGGGAAGTAGGAACTAGTCTGGGAGTAATTAGACCATAGCTGGGGAACATAGGGTTCCTGGGCTGGAACCCAGAGTAGAGGGCGGGTTCCCCTACCAGCTGCTGGGCACGTGGCAGAGCCTTAGATGTAGAACGGAGAACTGCCTGGAACAGCAGAGGGACAGCTTGTCCAGAGAGATGTTGACAGACCCTGGAAGGGGAGAACTAAAATAGCCTGGCTGAATCACATGGAAGAAGACTGCCCTGAGTCCTGGAGGGTGAGATTGAGACAATGGGCTGAGCGACTGCAGGAAGGGATGTCAGACCAGTGGTGAGTTTCTCCCCAGATGAGCCACAAGGAGGAATGCCAGTGGTGAGTAGAGAACCCTGTTATAGATATACTGGACTGTCCTCTATGGATTGTCCTTTGCCAACCCAATGCCCTGCCTTTGTCAGGTTCTCTTCTGCATGTTCAACATACTCCAATGACTTGAATTTGTGGTTGCATTGAGATAAGCAAGTAGCTTGTAATTTTGTCACAGCCTGTCATACTTTAGGCCACTTGAATAGAACACGTTTTGAGCTATTTGGAGAATCCAGAGTAGCTCCTGCAAGTGGCCTAAACAGACAGTAACCTACAGTCTTTTGATACTTCATCACATATATGATGATGCAGAGGAATAGTTAATCCCATAAGGAGCAAGCCAAGCTAAATGGGATTTCTGGAGTGTACCCTTGGGGCATTTTTGTACAGAGGTCGGAGTGATTTAGCATCACTCCCAAAATCCCTTCTCTGCCTTCTCCTCTTCAAGAGGATTTGAGGCAAGATTAGTTGAAAAGGCCAGGTGGGAAAACTCTGCACAATGATGTACACTATGCGCAGTATCTAACAGGTGGTACGAGAATGAGGCTTATCCCGAACAAAATTAGCCCAAACCCCAAAACTTTTTTGTTGTAGAAAACCCCAGTTTTTAAACACACACACATATATATATATATATATATATATATATAAAAAAAGTCTAAATTTTCCATGGGGAAAACCCCTATTTTCCAATAATCCCTATTAAACTAACAATGAGGCAGATCTCTCAACTTGAGGATCTTTTCTGCAGAATCTTTCTGTTTTGAACATCACCATCCAGTTGTTCTCTGTGCAGAGTCTAGTGAGTTTATACACAGCACTGGCCATATCTGCCCAATTTCCACAGTGCTGCAGTGAATGCCTGCACTCCATCTAAAGAGCAGTAGCAAAGGTGACAGTTCCACCCTCCCTTTCACACATTCACCACAATGAGGTGTTAACATCACAATTTAGCCCAACCGCTGTTAACACAGTCAATTATTTTAAAGGGTGGTAATTTCCTCCCACAAAATGTGTCTGTATTTTAGCTGAAGTGCAGTGCAAATCTGATTACTTAATCCTCAAAATGCCAGGTAGAAGGTATATATCAGGGAGTTTGAGAAGTAAAGTAGGCACGTCCGATCATGCAATTCATTTTGCTGGTACAAAAATGTGGATTCAATTTGCAATTGACAACAAAGAGACCTGGCTTCAATTCTTCTGAAAATGACCTCCCCCACCCTTCCAAGTGTTGCTAACTCTCAGGAGTTGATTGTGAGTCTCCCCATATTTGAACTGCTTAACACCCCACTAGGGTGACCAGATGTCCTGATTTTATAGAGACAGTCCTGATTTTTGGGTCTTTTTCTTATATAGGCTCCTATCACCCCCTACCCCCGTCCCGATTTTTCACATTTGTTGTCTGGTCACCCTACACCCCACATCCTTCAGCCACATTTTTTGGTAAGGGCTTGTCTACATTGGCACTTTACGGTGCTGCAACTTTCTCACTCGGGGCTGTGAAAAAATCCCCCTCATGGAGAATGTAATGCTTTAACATTGGCAGTGAAAACGTACCCTAAGTAATTTCCTAGCCTTTGCGGTTTTTGGAGAGAAGCTTGAAAATGTGACCTGAGCACCCCCTCCCCACCTGAGCACCCAATCCCCTCTCCCCACCCCCAAATTTATTATTTTTAAAAATCTCATGGTTGTTTGGAGCCTGAATCATCATTTTTGAACATTTGGAGTTGGCAATACTGTAATAAATTACAGGTGGGAGCTCACGTCTCTGTGGCACCGCTCATCTCCATAGATTCCAGGCTGCTTCACAAGCAATACCCAGAAATCTCTTCACTCAACACCACAATCAATCTGTTTTGTTCACATGAAATGACAAGGTTGGTAGAACCTAGCCCGTATGGAATTTGCCAGGATGCTAGTGCTACTTTCTGCTCTTGGGAAAGTGTGATGGGATCATTAATGAGCCCAAGTGATCAGGACCATGCTTCTATGTCTGATTCAAAAGATGGATAATGGAGCACACTATATATCAGAGACAGACACTCAACTGGGCCTCAGACTTTTTCAGATTATGGTTTTAGTGCCCACCATTCCTCTTTTTTCCCCTCACATGGGCTCCTTGCTTGAGAGTCTTCCAAAGTAGAAAGTCACTGTCATTCTCATTGACTGGTTTGTGTGGGCAAATCAGGGGGCTGCATGCGTGAATGGGTAAGTATGGTAATATATGCATGCAGTTGTGGTAACTGCACACACAAACTATAAGTGCAATGATGCATGCATTTTTGCTGGCCTAATTTGTATAAAAACCCAACCCTTCATACCTAATTGAGCTGTAAGTCAGTTTCATGGAATTCCACAAACCTAAACAACTCTCCTGTCTTTCCAGAAATGTGCAAAATTCTTTATGTCACAGTAAAAAATGTGTCAAACAGCAGCCAGCTCACCCGCCTGCAGTATTAGCGCTTGATGTCAGTAACAGGAAACCCATATTAGAGATAAGGACTTGCTATCAGAGCCAGGGCAAATCAGGGTGAGTATCTCTGCAGATCCTCACTCTCCCTTTGCCAGGAGGTTGGAAAACCCCCATTTTGCCGAGCCCAACTGCTTAGCTCCAGCGTGGGAGCTTGCCATGCTACACGCCGATCCCATCCCTGGGATCCATACAGTTTCAATGAAATGATACTGACCTGGCTCAGCCCTTTGTCAGAGCTGGCACCCTCCCACCTCTTGTGAAGGTGAGAGTAGCTATTAGAGCAGGAATCTCATGCATTTTTCCGAAGTACAACAGACCTGCTGTGTTTAATTATGATGCTGTATCTGCTTTCACATCCTGGGTATTTTTAGACCTGTCAGTTTAAAATCTGGGATTTAGTGCACAGGATCTAATGGAAAGGAGTACTTGTGGCACCTTAGAGACTAACCAATTTATTTGAGCATGAGCTTTCGTGAGCAGGAGAGTGGGGTGGGAGGAGGTATTGTTTCATGGTCTCTGTGTATATAATGTCTTCTGCAGTTTCCACAGTATGCATCCGATGAAGTGAGCTGTAGCTCACGAAAGCTTATGCGCAAATAAATTGGTTAGTCTCTAAGGTGCCACAAGTCCTCCTTTTCTTTTTGCGAATACAGACTAACACGGCTGTTACTCTGAAACCTGTCAGGATCTAATGGATTGTTCTCTCTTTTGCTTTCTTTGGCGCTCATGTCCCCTCAGTGAAAGCAATATGCACAAAACAGACATAAAACCATTTTTTTTTTTTTGGAAGGAGCTGTGAATCCTTTAGGGCAGATGAAAAGGAGAGATGGTTTCACAGAGGTTTAAGGCCCAAAGAGACCATTATCATCTAGTCTGACCACCTGTATAACACAGGCCAGTAAAATTTCACCATCCGCCTTGTACTGAGCCTGAGAACTTGCATCTCTTCCAGAAAGGCATCCAGTCCTGATTGGAAAACTCCAAGTGATGGAGAATCCACCACTGCTGCTGGTCGTTTGTTCCACTTAATCACCCGCCCTGTGTGTGCTGTCCGGGAATGGGAAAGATGAGGACCTGCATCCCCCGTCACACTGTCCTGCCAATGCAGAATAGTGGTCTGTGCACAGTGCTAATGAAACCCAGGGTATGCCTACACTGCAACTGGTAGCCAGTGCCCTAACCGGGGTAGACAAACAATAGCAGTGTGGATGTTGTGGCTCTGGCGGACAAGCGGGCTAGCCACCTGAGCTCAGACCCAGAGGGTTGGGTGGGCTTGAGAGCCCACACTGCTATTTTTAGTGCACTAACTGAGCGAGTCCAGCGGGAGGCTGGCTCCCAGCTGCAGTGTAGACATAGCCATAGAGGTACAAGGGCCCTGCATGGCATGGCGGTACCTCTTTAGGCTATCCTTGGCTGCTCAGGAGACGGCACAAGGAAACTTTTCACTACTCCGTCACCACTTCCAATCCAGCCCAAGGTGGCAGTGGCCAAAAGTGGTTACCATCTGATGGCTGACTGCAAGGGTCGGTGGTCTCAGTCCAGTTGTCCGGTTCAGAGGTTCTCAACCTTTCTCTTTCTGAGCCCCCCCCACGCCCCAAACATGCTATTAAAACTCCATGGCCCACCTGTGCCACAACAACTGTTTTTCTGCCTATAAAAGTCATGGCTGGCATTAAGGGGTAGCAAGCAAGGCAATTACCCGGGGTCCCATGCCATAGGGGGCAACGCAAAGCTAAGTTGCTCAGTCTTTCACTTCAGCCCTGGATGGTGGGGCTCAGGTCCCTGGGCTGCAGTCCTGCACAGTGAGGCTTTGGCTTTCTGCCCTGGGCCCTAGCGAGTCGAACACTGGCCATGCTTGGCAGACCCCCTGAAACCTGTCTGTGCCCCCCCCCCCGCCCAGGGGCCCTGGACCCCTGGTTGAGAAGCACTGGCCCAGAACACAAAGGCGACAAACACCGTTGGCACCATCCTTGTGGACAATCTCAGCAGAGAGGCAAGGACTGAATGGGCCGTGGAAACTGGACCGTCCTCTCATGCACAGAGAGATGCTCCTGGGTAGAAAAGGGGGAGTATGGGGGGCTTCCACTACTGCCGCCTTTCCACCTGCTCTGTGGAGAAGCAGCGGGCTTCAGTCACTAGTGCTGAATTAATCAGGGAACATTCAGAGAAAGAAGTTGTTGCCTTACCAGGCCGGAGCCACTGGGCTTTGGTTTGGAGGGGGATGCGTTTGCTGTGTTACGATGGGGTAAAATTTTCAAAAATTTTTAAGTGATTTAGGAGCCCAAGCCCCACTGACTTTCAATGAGACTGAGGCTCTTCAGTCACTTTTGCAAATGAGGCTTAGGCACTTTTGAAATTTATTTCCCTAAGTCTCATTTTTCAAGAGGGATTTAGGGCTGAGTTTCCAAAAGCATTTGGACTCCTACAGGTGCAGATAGGTACCTAGTGGGATTAACAAAGTGCCTAAGTGAGTTAGGTGCCTACTCCTATTGACATTTAATAGGCATTAGGTGCCTAATCAGCTTAGATGTTTTTGAAAATCCCAGTAGGTGCCTGTGTGCATCGTTAGGTGCCTAAACCCCTTTGTCAATCTGGCTCTTGGGCATGTAGGAGCTTGAATCTCATTGAAAGACAATAGGATGTTGGCTCCTAAATCACTTAGGTGCATGTAGAAATTGTACCTGATGACAATACTTCCCTTTGCATCCTACAGTGTGCACTGTGTGTGAAATGGAGTCTCAGCAGCTTGGCTAGGGCAGGACTTTAGCCCAGTGTCCTACCTCGTGTACTGCTCAGGGGCCCGGCGCTGCTAAGCACCCTCCATGCCCACTGACCCAGCTGAGGGCATTCAGTACCTCCCAGGAGCTGCCCAGCACCCAGTAGGAATTGATCATGATACATTTATTGTGAGCCACTGTAATGTGGGAGTTTCACACCAGGGCAGACTAAACATCCGCAGGATACTCACTTGGAAGAGGCTGAAGACCCTAATGTGTTACTTTTCATAATTGTTTCCAGTTGGGCGTAGGCGTGGATTCCAAGCACCTTAGCCTTGTTTCACTTTTACCAGGGTGACTGGACTGACTCCAATGGTCTTAGCCCGGCTTACATCCGTGTAAGCATCTGTCTCAAATGTCCGTAATTTCAGGGGACATCACTCATTTTAGGCTCAAAGTTATTTACATTCCACACAGATTTGGAGTTGCCCCTTCTGAGTGTGCATTATGGTACAATCTTTAATTACAAAATCACATACTATTTTTCCCCAGGACCCCAGCCTCATTTAGAGGACTGGGTGTAGGCACAAGGGGGCCAAATTGAGGTGCCTGGGCAGCCACAGAACTGGCATTTCCTAACTCTTGAATCTTGACTTTACACCCTAAAGAATATTCTTTTAACATAGCCTTTTGTGTCTCAGATATAATATATTGCAAATTCAGTGAATCTGTTACAAAGCAATTAAAAACCACTCCGTTCCTTTGCATCCCCTTCCCTTTGGGGGTTCCCTCAGTGTTTGACCAGGTACCCAAGAGTTCCTAGGTTCAGCAAAAGTTCTCAATAGTCCAAATGTCTGAATTAAACATAACTAGGTGAAGACCACCATATTAGCTCCTTTTACACGAAAGACCTTCTGTTGTAACTGGCCTGGTATATGCTGACATAGAGCTCATTCTTCTGAGATGTACACAGCTTTTATGCTGTGCTTTCCCTACATGCCTGAATGTCCCATTGGCAGGGTGAGCAAAGCATCCAACATACGAACTTGTAGATTGCAGCCTGCAGCGTAGAATTTGATCCTTCATGTTTTTACCTTTTTTTTTACGTTGTTTTTTCAGTTTAAACTCAAGTAGGGAGCAGCACAACCGTTTGTTTTTCTTTTTTCTTTACCATCAAGCAAAGATCAAAAGTAAGGGGGGGGGGGGGGAATGGCATCTGTAATGTCCAGCATAGGGACAGCTAAGATGAACTCCACTTCCTTTTGACTCTGTGACGGTGCTCTGGGAGATTATAAGGTGGAAATAATTGAGACAACACACAATCCTGCCCTGAAACATGTTCTTATTTTAGCTGTACAAGAGCTGTCTGCCTGGCACTGAGTAATTCATGGGACCAGACTTTCACAGTCAGGCTTTGTGAGGCCAAGTTAAGACCCGTTTTCGTAGTTAACACCCATCACTCTCAGAAGCAGAAAAGAAACATTCGTTTCCTGTACATGGCATTTCCTATACAGTGGTTACTGACCCTCCTTTTAAAGTGACTGCCTTGAGCCCAGAAACTGACTCTTGTTTTATGAACATCTCTGTTAATCTCACTGTGGCAGAACAAGCCATCTGGCCAGCGGCGGGAACACAAATCATCACACCTGGAAGGCACAAACAAGAAAGTAGCAAGTGGACAAAAGGCCATGTTGAAAGCATTGGGGGAGGCAACCAAGGAATGGAGATAAAAACGGGCAGAAAATTAATGACATGGGGCCAGATTGGGCCCAACCCTGCATGGGCACTCAGAGATGAAGTAAGGGGTCTCCTCCATCACCCTGTATCACAATCAGGTATGGGCATAGTCTGCCTTTGGTTCAGGGCACAGAAGGACTACGTAAATCTAGCCGAATCCTCAAACCAGGGACCAAGGGAAGCGCTAGGGCTCCACCAGCAATGCTGGCCCCAGCTGGGTGAGTGCACACTGCCTCCTTTCCAAGGGAGTTCTGTGTAGCTCCAAAATTTGTCTCTCTCACCACCAGAAGTTGGTCCAATAAAAGACATCCCCTCCTCCACCTCACCTCTCAGAATTGGATTGACATTACTCCGATGACATTGCAAATTGCAGAGCTAATATTAAGGATGGGATGGAATCAGGACTCTGAAGCAAGGTGCCCCTGAACTGGATCTAAGCTTGCAACTTGCTGCTTAGGCCCATGATAGGCTAATGTTTGAGTTACCAACAATTCAGAGATGTACCACCAGATGTACCGTGTTATTCACAATGCCAAGTGCATTCTTGTGAGGAGATAACAATGCCAGTTGGTCTATTTTTAATTGAGTTCCTTGACAGAACATTTAGCTGTTCCTCTTAGAGAAGAGTTTTGTAATGGGATCCTATCATGTCAATTTGGAAAGAGTTCCAACCTCCCACAACTGAGAAGTATAAAACTATTGGCAACATATGGCATCCCCGTGGAGCTATTTAATTGCACAAAGGGCTGCCAAGAGATAAAAAGGGACTAAGAAAAATAAAATAAAAATACTACAGTGCTATTCTTCCCTTTTCAGCAAAACTGTTTGTTACATTTTCTATATCCTGCCGAAGAGCAGGCTGGGTTGCTTAGTCAGTTGTTAATAATCTACTGAGAATTTTGCCTGACGAGGTCACCATTTTGAATCCAGCCCAAACTGGTAATGATGGAATGCTGGGATTCTGCAGTCTTGGAATTTACTGCAGAATTCAGCCTTTCAAGGATCCAGCAGAAACCCTGCAAGGAATGGCTGTTTCTAGGGAACTTTTGCCTGACGAGGTCACCATTTTGAATCCAGCCCAAACTGGTAATGATGGAATGCTGGGATTCTACAGTCTTGGAATTTACTGCAGAATTCAGCCTTTCAAGGATCCAGCAGAAACCCTGCAAGGAATGGCTGTTTCTAGGGAACTTTTGGTATCTTTCAGAGTAACAGCCATGTTAGTCTGTATTCGCAAAAAGAAAAGGAGTACTTGTGGCACCTTAGAGACTAACCAATTTATTTGAGCATAAGCTTTCGTGAGCTACAGCTCACTTCATCGGATGCATTCAGTGGAAAATACAGTGGGGAGATTTATATACACAGAGAACATGAAACAAGGGGTGTTACCATACACACTGTAACGAGAGTGATCACTTAAGGTGAGCTATTACCAGCGGGAGAGCGCGGGGGGAAAAAACCTTTTGTAGTGATAATCAAGGTGGGCCATTTCCAGCAGTTGACAAGAACGTCTGAGGAACAGTGGGGGGGGGGGGGGGAAATAAACATGGGGAAATAGTTTTACTTTGTGTAATGACCCACCCACTCCCAGTCTCTGTTCAAGCCTAAGTTAATTGTATCCAGTTTGCAAATTAATTCCAATTCAGCAGTCTCTCGTTGGAGTCTGTTTTTGAAGTTTTTTTGTTGAAGAATTGCAACTTTTAGGTCTGTAATCGAGTGACCAAAGAGAGTGAAGTGTTCTCCGACTGGTTTTTGAATGTTATAATTCTTGACGTCTGATTTGTGTCCATTTATTCTTTTATGTAGAGACTGTCCAGTTTGGCCAATGTACATGGCAGAGGGGCATTGCTGGCACATGATGGCATATATATCATTGGTAGATGTGCAGGTGAACGAGCCTCTGATAGTGTGGCTGATGTGATTAGGCCCTATGATGGTGTCCCCTGAATAGATATGTGAACACAGTTGGCAACGGGCTTTGTTGCAAGGATAGGTTCCTGGGTTAGTGGTTCTGTTGTGTGGTTGCTGGTGAGTATTTGCTTCAGGCTGGGGGGCTGTCTGTAAGCAAGGACTGGCCTGTCTCCCAAGATCTGTGAGAGTGATGGGTCGTCCTTCAGGATAGGTTGTAGATCCTTGATGCCCTGGAGAGGTTTTAGTTGGGGGCTGAAGGTGATGGCTAGTGGCGTTCTGTTATTTTCTTTGTTGGGCCTGTCCTGTAGTAGGTGGCTTCTGGGTACTCTTCTGGCTCTGTCAATCTGTTTCTTCACTTCAGCAGGTGGGTATTGTAGTTGTAAGAATGCTTAATAGAGGCCTTGTAGGTGTTTGTCTCTGTCTGAGGGGTTGGAGCAAATGCGGTTGTATCGTAGAGCTTGGGTGTAGACAATGGATCGTGTGGTGTGGTCTGGATGAAAGCTGGAGGCATGTAGGTAGGAATAGCGGTCAGTAGGTTTCTGGTATAGGGTGCTGTTTATGTGACCATCGCTTATTAGCACCGTAGTGTCCAGGAAGTGGATCTCTTGTGTGGACTGGTCCAGGCTGAGGTTGATGGTGGGATGGAAATTGTTGAAATCATGGTGGAATTCCTCAAGGGCTTCTTTTCCATGGGTCCAGATGATGAAGATGTCATCAATGTCACGCAAGTAGAGTAGGGGCATTAGGGGACGAGAGCTGAGGAAGCATTGTTCTAAGTCAGCCATAAAAATGTTGGCATACTGTGGTGCCATGTGGGTACCCATAGCAGTGCCGCTGATCTGAAGGTATACATTGTCCCCAAATGCGAAATAGTTATGGGTGAGGACAAAGTTACAAAGTTGAGCCACCAGGTTTGCCATGACATTATCGGAGATACTGTTCCTGACGGCTTGTAGTCCATCTTTGTGTGGAATGTTGGTGTAGAGGGCTTCTACATCCATAGTGGCTAGGATGGTGTTTTCATGAAGATCACTGATGGACTGTAGTTTCCTCAGGAAGTCAGTGGTGTCTCTAAGATAACTGGGAGTGCTGGTAGCATAGGGCCTGAGGAGGGAGTCTACATAGCCAGACAATCCTGCTGTCAGGGTGCCAATGCCTGAGATGATGGGGCGTCCAGGATATCCAGGTTTATGGATCTTGGGTAGCAGATAGAATGCCCCGATAATGTCACGGCAAACCTGGTGGCTGAACTTTGACTTTTTCCTCACCCATAACTATTTCACATTTGGGGACAATTGTATACCTTCAAATCAGCGGCACTGTTATGGGTACCCGCATGGCCCCACAGTATGCCAACATTTTTATGGCTGACTTAGAACAACGCTTCCTCAGCTCTCGTCCCCCAATGCCCCATGCTATTCCCTCCCCCCCCCACTGTTCCTCAGACGTTCTTGTCAACTGCTGGAAATGGCCCACCTTGATTATCACTACAAAGGGTTTTTTCCCCCGCACTCTCCTGCTGGTAATAGCTCACCTTAAGTGATCGCTCTCGTTACAGTGTGTATTGTAACACCCCTTGTTTCACGTTCTCTATGTATATAAATCTCCCCACTGTATTTTCCACTGAATGCATCCAATGAAGTGGGCTTTAGCTCACGAAAGCTTATGCTCAAATAAATTTGTTAGTCTCTAAGGTGCCACAAGTCCTCCTTTTCTTTTTGGTATCTTGTTACTTAACTCCAAATATTAGCGACATTCAGTCTAGTTGCATGTAACAACAGGACACGGTTCAGAGAAGCAACGATTGCCTCCTGGAACAGCTAGTTCTGGACTATGGAAAAGGAGAGGCTATTCCCAGCTAGACCTAAGTAACACGTAGGTGTTGGTTCAAAAAGTAACTATAGTTGTGCAACTAAGTAATAGTGACCAAAATATCAAGTTCAGCAGACTCGGGGGAAGGATCATCCATCCCACAAACTAGCCTGGTGCCACGACACTTTAGAAAGGGATATATATATACAAAAATTAGGGCTGTCAAGCGAATCATGATTAATTGTGTGATTAATAGCACTATTAAACAATAGAATACCGTATTTTAAATATTTTTGAATGTTTGCTACATTTTCAAATATATTAATTTCAATTACAACACAGAATACAAAGTGTACGATGCTCACTTTATATTTATTTTTAATTACAAATATTTGCACTGTAAAAAACAAAAAAAATATTTTTCAATTCACCTCATACAAGTTCTATAGTGCAATCTTTTTATCATGAAAGTTGAACTTACAAATGTAGAATTATGTCCAAAAAACCCTACATTCAAAAAAATAAAACAATGTAAAACTTTAGAGCTTACAAGTCCACTCAGTCCTACTTCTTGGTCAGCCAATCACTCAGACAAACAAGGTTGGTTACAATTTTCAGGAGATAATGCTGCCCACTTCTTGTTTACGTCACCTGAAAGTGAGAACAGGCGTTTGCATGGCACTGTTGTAGCTGGTGTTGCAAGATATTTACATGCCAGATGCACTAAATTTTCATATGTCCCTTCATGCTTCAACCACCATTCCAGAGGACAAGTGTCCATACTGATGATGGGTTCTGTTTGATAATGATCCAAAGCAGTGCAGACTGACGCATGTTCATTGTCATCATCTGAGTCAGATGCCACCAGCAGAAGGTTGATTTTCTTTTTTGGTGGTTCGGGTTCGGTAGTTTCCTCATCAGAGTGTTGCTCTTTTAAGACTTCTGAAAGCATGCTCCACACCTTGTCCCTCTCAGATTTTGGATGGCACTTCACATTCTTAAACCTTGGTTCGAGTGCTGTAGCTATCTTTAGAAATCTCACATCAGTACCTTTTTTGCATTTTGTCAAAGTGTTCTTAAAATGAACATGTGCTGTGTCATCACCCAAGACTGCTATAACATGAAATATATACAGAATGCGGGTAAAACAGAGCAGGAGACATACAATTCTCCCCCCAAGGAGTACAGTCATAAATTTAATTGACACATTTTTTTTAACGAGCATCATCAGAATGGAAGCATGTCCTCTGGAATGATGGCTGAAGCATGAAGGGGCACATGAATGTTTATCATATCTGGCATCTAAATACCTTGCAATGCTGGCTACAAAAATGCCGTGCGAATGCCTGTTCTCACTTGCAGGTGACACTGTAAATAAGAAGCAGGCAGCAGTATCTTCCATCAATGTAAACAAACTTGTTTGTCTTAGTGATTGGCAGAATAAGAAGTAGGACTGAGTGGACTTGTAGGCTCTAAAGTTTTACACTGTTTTGTTTTTGAGTGCAGTTATGTAGCCAAAAAAAAATCTGCATTTATAAGTTACACTTTCACAATAAAGAGAGTGCACTCCAGTACTTGTATGAGGTTAATTGAAAAATACTGTTTTTTGTTTATTATTTTTACAGTGCATATATTTGTAACCCTAAATAATAATATAAAGTGAGCCCTGTGCACTTTGTATTCTGTGTTGTAATTTAAATGAATATTAAAAATGTAGAAAAACATCCACAAATATTTAACACATATCAATTGGTATTCTATTGTTATAAGTGCGATTAATCATGATTAATTTTTTGAGTTAATCGCATGAGTTAACTGCGATTAATTTACAGGCCTAATATAAATATTAAGTGAAAAAGGCTTTAAAGTTAAAAAGTAAAAATAATTAAACTCAATCATCCCCTAGCAGCATTGTGCTCCTCCCAAAAAAGAAAGGACACAAGACAGGCAAGGAAAAACGGTATGCCTCAATGGCTATGTTCGTGGGATTATTTGAACCAAGCAGGCATCCTTTAAAAAATGGAAATCAAATTAAACCAATAAATAGGAGCATAAACTATGTCAAGTAATATGAAGATGGAAATCAGGAGGGCTAAAAGGGTATTTGGAAAGGAAACAGATGATTAATAGAAACCAGCACCAAGAAATTCTTTAAGTATCTCAGAAGCAGGAACCCACTGAAAATTGATTTAATTCCTTGGACCATCAGGGGATAAAGGGACCAAGTAAGGAAGGTAAGGTCATTGCAGAGAAGCTGTATTATTAGAAGTCTAAATAATAAGTTGGGTGAACTAGAGTGCCTAGTATTAAATGAGGATATTGATATAACAGGCATCACAGAAACCTGGTGGAATGAGGCTAATCAATGGGACACAGTAACACCAGGGTACAAAATATATCGGAAGGACAGAACAGGTTGTACTGGTAGGGGAGTGGCACTATATGTGAAAGAAAGCGTAGAATCAAATGAAATATCTTAAATGATCTAAATTGCACTATAGAATCTCTATGGATAGTAATTCCATGCTTGAAAAATAAGAATATAGCAGTAGAGCTATATTACAGACCACCTGACCAGAATGGTGTTAGTGACTCTGAAATGCTCAGGGAGCTTAGAGAGGCTATTAAAATAAAAAACTCAATAATAATAATGGGGGATCTCAACTATCCCCATATTGACATATCACCTCAGTAAGGGATGCTGAGATAAAGTTTCTTGACACCTTAAATGACTGCTTCTTGGAGCAGCTAGTCCTGGAACCCACAAGAGGAGAGGCAATTCTTGATTTAGTCCAAAGTGGAGCACAGGATCAGGTCCAAGAGGTGACTATAGCTGGACCGCTTGGTAATAGTGACCATAATATAATTAAATTTAATATCCCTGTGGTGGGGAAAATTCCACAGTGGCCCAACACTGTAGCATTTAATTTCAGAAAGGGGAACTACACAAAAATGAGGAGGTTTGTGAAACAGAAATTAAAAGGGACAGTACCAAAAGTAAAATCCCTGCAAGCTGCATGGAAACTTTTTAAAGACACCATAATAGAGGCTCAGCTTACATGTATACCCCAATTTAAAAAACATAGTAAGAGAACTAAAAAAGAGCCACCGTGGTTAAACAACAAAGTAAAGAAGCAGTGATAGGCAAAAAGGCATCCTTTAAAAAGTGGAAGATAAATCCTAATGAGGAAAATAGAAAAGAGCATAAACTCTGGCAAATGAAGTGTAAAAATATAATTAGAAAGACCAAAAAAAGAATTTGAAGAACAGCTAGCCAAAGACTCCAAAAGTAATAGCAAAATTTTTTTTAAATACATCAGAAGCAGAAAGCCTGCTAAACAACCAGTGGGGCCACTGGACGATCGAGATGTTAAAGGAGCACTCAAAGACAATAAGGCTATTGCGGAGAAACTAAATTAATTCTTTGCATCGGTCTTCACTGTTGAAGATGTGAGGGAGATTCCCAAACCTGAGCCATTCTTTTTGGGTGACAGATCTGAGGAACTGTCCCAAATTGAGGTGTCATTAGAGGAGGTTTTGGAACAAATTGATAAACTAAACAGTAATAAGTCTCCAGGACCTGATGGTATTCACCCAAGAGTTCTGAAGGAACTCAAATGTGAAATTGCAGGACTACTAACTGTCATCTGTAACCTATCATTTAAATCAGCTTCTGTACCAAATGACTGGAAGATAGCTAATGTGACACCAATTTTTAAAAAGGGCTCCAGAGGTGACCCTGGCAACTACAGGCCAGTAAGCCTCACTTCAGTACCGGGCAAATTGGTTGAAACTATAGTGAAGAACAAAATTGTCAGACACATAGATGAACATAATTTGTTGGGAAATAGTCAACATGGTTTTCGTAAAGGGAAATCATGCCTCACCAATCTACTAGAATTCTTGGGGGAGGGGGGTCAACAAGCATGCTGACAAAGGAGATCCAGTGGATATACTGTATTTAGATTTTCAGAAAGCCTTTGATGAGGTCCCTCACCAAAGGCTCTTAAGCAAAATAAGCAGTCATGGGATAAGAGGGAAGGTTCTTTCATGGATTGGTAACTGGTTAAAAGATAGGAAACAAAGGGTAGGAGTAAATGGTCAGTTTTCAGAATGGAGAGAGGTAAATTAAATTGGTGACCCTCAGGGATCTGTACTGGGCCCAGTCCTATTTGACATATTCATAAATGATCTGGAAAAAGGGGTAAACAGTGTTAGGATATAGATATTCAGGCCTGTCTGTAAAGGCCTAGACTCTAAGAATTTAGGTGTATTCTTATCACTTGGCTAGTTATAGACGTATAAAAGAATCAAAATCACTGTCTGCCGGTGTAAGGTCCTTCTCTTTTACTGTGACAGTCCGAGGCCCTGTTCTTAGGCTAAGGCCTTTGGCTAAGCAGCAGAGGCAGCCATAAACTGGGAAGCGACCGGTCACATCCTCACATTCCAAACTAGTCACATTGAAATAAGGTGCTATTGGGCTGTTAGGAATACAATCCTGTCCTGATAATGCCTATCACCGCCAGAGAAAGGGAAGTGCCTAGAAGATGTAAAAGGAAACTTAGTTTGATAGCATCCTGTCTGGCAAGAACTCACTTGTCAATAGCTGGGATGTGAAATCCTCACTTCTGTATTGTTTTGTCATTATAGTTCCCACTTTGCTATTGTTTGTCTGTATAATCTCTGTCTGGTTCTGTGATTGTTTCTGTCTGCTGTATAATTAATTTTGCTGGGCATAAACTAATTAAGGTGGTGGGATATAATTGGTTACATAATCATGTTACAATATGTTAGGATTGGTTAGTTAAGTTTCAGGAAAATGATTGGTTAAGGTATAGCAAAGCAGAACTCAAGTTTTACTATATAGTCTGCAGTCAACCAGGAAGTGGGTGGGTGTGTGGGTGGGGGAATGGGAACAGGGAATGGGGGTAAGGAAATTGGAATCATGTTTGGCTAAGGGCAGGAATGGGAACAGGGACACAGGTGTAAGGCTCTGTGGTGTCAGAGCTGGGAAGGGGGACACTAAGGAAGGAAACTAGAATCATGCTTGCTGGAAGTTCACCCCAATAAACATCGAATTGTTTGCACCTTTGGACTTCGGGTATTGTTGCTCTCTGTTCATGCGAGAAGGACCAGGGAAGTAAATGGGTGAAGGAATAAGCCCCCTAACAAACAGTGAGGTGGCAAAATTTGCAGATACAAAACTACTCAAGATAGTTAAGTCCCAGGCAGACTGCGAAGAGCTACAAAAGGATCTCACAAAACTGGTGACTGGGCAACAAAATGGAAGATGAAATTTAATGTTGATAAATGCAAAGTAATGCACATTGGAAAACATAATCCTAACTATACATACACAATGATGGTGTCTAAATTAGCTGTTCCCACTCAAGAAAGAGATCTTGGAGTCACTGTGGATAGTTCTCTGAAATCATCTACTCAATGTGCAGCGGCAGTCAAAAAAGCGAACAGAATGTTGGGAATCATCAAGAAAGGGCTAGATAATAAGACAGAAAATATCATATTGCCTCTATATAAATCCATGGTATGCCCACACCTTGAATACTGTGTGCAGATGTGGTCGCCCCATCTCAAAAAAGATATATTGGAAAAGGTTCAGAAAAGGGCAACAAAAATGATTAGGGATATAGAATGGCTGCCATGTGAGGAGAGATTAATAAGACTGGGACTTTTCATCTTGGAAAAGAGGTGACTAAGGGGGAATATGATAGAGGTCTATAAAATCATGAGTGGTATAGAGAAAGTAAATAAGGAAGTGTTATTTACTTCTTCTCATAATACAAGAACAAGGGGCCACCAAATGAAATTAATAGGTAGCAGGTTTAAAACAAACACAAGAAAGTATTTTTTCACACAACGCACTGTCAACCTCTGGAACTCCTTGCCAGAGGGTGTTGTGAAGGCCAATACTATAACGGGGTTCAAAAGGGAGCTAGATAGATTCATGGAAAATAGGTCCATCAGTGGCTATTAGCCAGGATGGGCAGAAATAGTGTCCCTAGCCTCTGTTTGCCAGAAGCTGGGATTGAGTGTCAGGACATGGATCACTTTACGATAACCTGTCTGTTCATTCCCTTTGGGGCACCTGCCACTGGCCACTGTCAGAGGACAGGATACTGGGCTTGATGGACCTTTGGTCTGACCCAGTATGGCCATTCTTATGTTCTTTGCATCAATCTTCATCACAGAGAATGTTAGGGAGATACCTATTTATGGAACCCTACCTCCGGATCTATTCTGTTCAGATGAGACCCTGTCAGGGATTGAGTTGTCAGAAGAGGAGGCTTGGAACAAATTAAAGAGTAACAAGTCACTGGGACCGGATTGGATTGCCTAAGAGATCTGAAGGAATGTAAGAATTCCGCAGATGAGCTGCAAACAAAAATATCCAATCTCCCACTAAAATAAGCTTCTGGACTGGCGAAGTAAAGGGTAGTAGATATTGCACCTACCTTTAAAAGATGCTTCAGGGTTGACCGTGGGAATTACAGACCAAATATGTGTGGCAACATTGTGTAAAGTTATAATATTCTACTGTATGATATTACTAAGATATGTTCCAAGTCTGGAAAGCAGTCACAAACCAGTTCCCCAGAGACAAAAGGCTAGCTGATGCCTCAGCCAGGTGTCAACAAAATCTAATGCACTATCACCTGGTTAAGTGGCCAGTCTTTGGCAGGAAAGAGGATGTGGGCAAAAATCTACATCTTGACAAAGAAGCAGCGGTGGTTTCCAATCCACACAGATATCCCATCTCCTAAACCTGAGCTGGAGATGATCCTCAAAGAACAGAAATAACTGTAAGAAAGGAGAACCGATACCCCAAATTATCTCTCCCTTTCTCTGTACCCACGGCATCAATAAGACTTGAAGAACAAAGGAAGCAGGATTGGACGGGGGGGGGGAGCGGGGGGGGAATCCTGATTGAAAGAAATTCAGCCAGTAAGACTGCTGAAACATGTGGTGAGAAAGACTTTGCTTTGAATTCACTTAGCTTGTTAAGTTAGCCATTTTACTTATTTTCTTGTAACCAATTCTGACTTTTTTATGCCTCATTAGTGGTAATCACTTAAAATCTATCTTTCTATAGTTAATAAACTTGTTTTACAGTTTTATCTAAACCGGTGTGTTTGGATTGAAGTGTTTGGGAAACTCCATTTGGGATAATAGGATTTGTGCATATCATTTGCTAGTTATAAAATGACGGACTTTATATGAGCTTGTATCGTCCTGGAGGGGGCGGGGCAGTACAAGATGTACATTTCTGGGGAACGCCTGGAACTGGGAATTTGCCGGTGTTGCCAGCAGTGTAATGCATGAGTGGCTGGCTGTAGCACTCTCATAGAATAACTGGGAGTAACTTACCAGGAGTAGCGGCTCTCACAGTGAAGCAGTGTAAAAGGCACCCCAGATTGGAGAACTGAGGCTACACAGCTGTTCTTTGCTCTAGATCGTACCCTGGATAATGTCACAGTGGGGTATCAGAAATGTTGCATGCACTATCCCCCACCCAAGCAACCAGGGGTGAATCCACTGAATGATAATGCAGCCTAAGGTGGCAATAACTTTCCATTACACCTTCTGCACCATAGGGACCCTCTATGAGGGGGATTTGAAGGCAGTCCACAGCAGTGAGGCCCCATAAAGGCCAGGCTGCCACAGCGCCAGGTTGGGGAGCAGAGGGCCCCAAAGCCCACAAAAAGCACTGGAAGTTGGACACCTAACTAGCTTTGAGGATCTGGGCCAGAGCCTTTGGTAGATCCCTGAGATCCACACAGATCCCTGGGGATCTGGCTATTCTGGGGACAGAGACCCTTCCTCCCCCAACTCATTGGAATGATATTGGAAAACTCTGCCAGGGAATCCAAGTTGGTAGGATTTTCTGCAAGAGGTGGCAAATATGGGCCCTATTTTTAAGTCAGGCTTTTTAACACCAATAAACAAGGTGATTCCCCAGTTTTCCTGGTGGCTGAGGGTAAAAGCACCTAATTCCCAAGGATTTTTCCAGTGACATTTCAGCTTCTAAGTTACTGTGGCACTTCTGAAAATGCGTCCTTGAGTTTCTAGCTCGACATGGGCTTTGACGTCTGGGGGAGGAGCAAAGCTAAGTGCATTATCTTACTAAGGGACCTCGCATCTCCCCCGGGTCATGTATTATTGAGACCAGGATTTCAATAGCAGCAAATTAGTATCTCATGGGTCCGTTTGGTGGACCAATCTCCCTAACGCAGTCTACAGAGAAATCCAACTGCACAGAGCCGACTCCGCAGTCACAATTAATGAGCTCGAACCAAAACTTCCTTACTCTTTTTAAACAAGTGACCCTTTGTGGCTCTGTAAGTGGCGAGGCACAAATGGGACATATTCTCTCGTGTTTTCCTCTTCCAGGTTGCCTTTTCCTTACAATAGACTGGATTTTACTAGGGAAAAAATGTTTTGGAGGTGAAATAATAAGTTAGATTGGTGAGATTGGGCTGATGAGACTGAAAAATCATTTATAAAAACCCCTTGTGTTTGCTTCTGTTCATCTGAGCAGCAACAAAGAGGCTTCTGTTGGACATTCATTTTTTTTAGTTAAGTTGGGCTGAATCTCATTAATAAAGGAATGATTTTACTCTGAAGAGCCTGGAGAATTAGAAAATAAACTAGAACACTGTAGCCTGAACAAGTGAATTAAAAGAGCGAGACAGAAAACCAAGTGTATTTCACCAACTTCCCTTCTGCATTAGAGCTGACTTGTCATTTCTAAGACAAAGACTTATGTTGTTATTCTAAAAGCATTTTGAAGTCTACGTAATGGGCCAAATTCTGATCCTGGTATAAATGGATTTGAATTGCACTTCTCTGGATTCATGCCAGTGTAAATGGACTTGAATGGATCCCCCCCTCCCCCCGATTTACACTACCATCACTGAGATCAGACACAGGACCAATATGCAGAACAGCTCACAGCCAAGGTTCCCTCTGGGCGTGAAACAAATGGCTGTAAAACCTCTGAGCACAGCCTCTCCCATTCCAGCTTCCTCCCCTTCTTATTGTACCACCGCCCTCAATCCATCTGCCCCTCCATTCCTTCTCTCTCCATGGACTCCCTCTTGTTTACTGGCACACTCCCTTTCACTTTCCTCTGCCCCCTCCCGCTCCTCCTCTCCCATCCAGCACCCTCCCCTTCAATGGCTGCCTGTGTCAAGGTTCCTTCCCCACTCTGAACTCTAGGGTACAGATGTGGGGACCTGCATGAAAACCCCCTAAGCTTATTTTTACCAGCTTAGGTTAAAACTTCCCCAAGGCACAAACTATTTTCCTTTTTCCCTTGGACTTTATTGCTGCCACCACCAAGCGTCTAACAGATATATAACCTGGAAAGAGCCCGCTTGGAAACGTCTTTCCCCCCAAAATCCTCCCCAAACCCTACACCCCCTTTCCTGGGGAAAGCTTGTTAAAAATCCTCACTAATTTGCATAGGTGACCACAGACCCAAATCCTTGGATCTTAAGAGCAATGAAAAAGCAATCAGGTTCTTAAAAGAAGAATTTTAATAGAAGAAAAAGTAAAAGAACCACCTCTGTAAAATCAGGACGGTAAATACCTTACAGGATAATTAGATTCAAAACATAGAGAATCCCTCTAGGCAAAACCTTAAGTTACAAAAAGACACAAAAACAGGAATCTACATTCCATTCAGCACAGCTTATTTTCCCAGCCATTTAAACAAACAGAATCTAACGCATATCTAGCTAGATTACTTACTAAGTTCTAAGACTCCATTCCTTTTTGTTCCTGGAAAAAGCACCACACAGACACACACAGAGCCTTTGTTTTCCCCCCTCCAGCTTTGAAAGTATCTTGTCTCCTCATTGGTCATTTTGGTCAGGTGCCAGCGAGGTTATCCTAGCTTCTTAACCCTTTACAGGTGAAAGGGTTTTTCCTCTGGCCAGGAGGGATTTTAAAGGTGTTTACCCTTCCCTTTATGTTTATGACAGCCTGTTAAAAAGGAAGGGAGGGAGAGGGGCAGGCAGATGTGGGAGCCTCAATCCCCAGAATGGTGACACCTGAAGTGGCCAGGGGGAGGAGGAGCTGTGGAATCCCTTTGCCCTGTCCCCGAGAGCAGCGGCACTTGGAGCCCAGTGGAGACTCTGCTGGATGGTGGGCACCAATCTGTGCAAGGAGGCACTATGGCTGCACAACCATCTGGCCTAGAAGTCACCCTACTCCAGACAAGCCCCGGCATGATTTTACGGCTACCAGTTAGAATCTGCTCAGTAGCAATAGCAAGTGATGATCCCCCTCTCTTCTAGTGGCAGTATTTCTCTGAAATAATTAGCCACACTGCCCCTAATGCAAACACCATGTTTCCACTGTGCCGAGGAGGCCCTTCCTGCAGCAGGCAAGGATGTCTGGTGCAGATTGCCCATTTTGCTGCAGAATTTCTCAGAGCAGGAAATACTGTGAAAGGGCCTCTTCACTGTCACTGGATGGATTGCACCTTGAGATTGTTTTTTTGGATATTTGAAAACAGAGAGGGGAGGCTGCACCTGTGTCTCCATATGAGAAATGGGCTCAGGGAGGACATGCAGAAAGCTTAGCTTTAGAGGACAGTCTTGGTTTAAAAAAAAATCAGATCTGAATTGCAATCTCAGTAATGCAAGCTCATTTAAATGTTACTCAGGCCAGAGCTGCTGAGTTTGCACAGGAATTGTAGCTAACATATTTGAAAAGCATGGGGGGTTGTTTTTTTCCCCCCCAGAACGTTGCTGTAAAAGTTTGCTCTGGGCTGAAATGTGGCCCATGAGGGCACAACTGAAGAATGAGGCTGCTCCGTTTTTTACAAAACAGGAACAAGAAAAAAATGAAGTTTGGCTGTGTTTTGTTGAATTATAAGGTGGTGTCACAGCACCGTGAGTGGGAGGGAGGGGCAGTGTGGGAGAGAACGCAGATGATGGAGAGTGGTCTGGCCAGAGGGAGCTGGCACAAAGCAGCTGGAAGGGTGGTAAGGATCTGGCCTCTCCCTCCAGAGAACATCAGTGCTGTTATGCCAATGAACTTCTACGTAGAGATTATACCGGAGTGGCGGGTCTCCAGCCTCTGTCCCTGATAAGGTTAGATGCTTCTGGTTCGGGCCCATCTGGGTCAGCCTCATTGTTGCAGGGAAATTATCATATGATGAAAAACAGTGGAGGAGGGAGGAAAGGAGATTTTTCTCTGTTCAACCCTAATGTGAAGATTCTGCTACTGCTCCCAAGGCTGGTGGTGCCAGCTAGCCCTCCACCCCCACAGCCTGCTGTGTAGTCCAAGGGCTTGTAGGGACTGGCTTAACCTCTTGCTGGCTCTCCAGCTTCCCAGCCCCATGGCTGGCTCTTTACTAGTGTTTAAGCTGAGACAGCCTCCAGCAGCCCTGATGGAAGGCAAATATTGTAGTTGGGGGAATCTTCCCCAGTGCTCAGGCAGGAGGAAATTATGGAACCTATGCCAGCTTCCCAAGGGGAAAGGGGGAGTGGGGCAGGGAGTAGCTGGGATGAGGGACAAGTGTTGGTGTGGTTCTGTGAGGGAGAAATGGGGGTGGGGAACTGGAAAAAAGAGAAGCGAGGGGGGAATGGGCAGAGTGAAAGAGAAGGGAAGAGAAGGACAGTCAAGGACACCAGGGGAAAAGAAGAGGGGAGGAGAAGAGAGGGAAGAGGAGAAAAGGTGAGGGAGCCTGACACAGAGGAGACAGAGCATGGGGGGGGTGTCACATAGGAGAGACAGAACTGGGGCATGTCACTAGGGTTGCCAACCGTCCAGGATTGGCCCAGAGTCTCCAGGATTTAAAGATTAATCTTTAATTAAAGATTATGTCATGTGATGAAATCTCCAGGAATACATCCAACCAAAATTGGCAACTCTAGGTTTCACACTGGAGAGACAGAGCCGGGGTGTGTGTGTGTGTCACACAGGAGAGCTGGGGCTGGGTGGGGGGTGTCACACAAAAGAGACAGAACCGGGGGGGGCTGTCGAGCTGGGGCCAGGGTGGGGGATGTCACACAGGAGAGCTGGGCCTAGGTTGGGAGGTGGTCCTGTAAACCTCCTACAAGCCCCTCACTTCCCCTTTCCCCTCCCTGTCCCACCCTGAGCAGGCTGAACTGTCATTGCCTGAACAGGGCTCTGCTGCTGAAACCCAGCTGGGGCTGAGGTAGAAATAGCTGCCACCATCCCCTTCACCTCCCATATGTCTGACACTGGCTCTGCCCACCTCTCCAGGTGCCACATGTCCTGCTGGCTGGGGTGCAGCCACATCAGCCAGGCCTCTCTCCAGGCACCATGCCTTGACTCCCCAGCCTGTCTCTGCCTTCCCTCTCTCCCCGACATGCCTTTCCATCCACCCTGGCACCGACCCTCCTGCCTGCCTCTCCAACTGCTCCAGCTCCGCCCACCCCCAGACCACACCCGGTGCCTGAGCATTGGATCCCCAGGTTCATTTTCCCAGTGAGCCTTTTCCCTTAGTGTCCCCTTCCCCACCAGATTGCGAGCTACTGTAACGTACGTGCTGAGGGGGCAGAAAAGACTTGGCCATCACAGCAGCTTAGATCCCCTCTGTGCGGGGGAGTAGCTATTACATGATAGAAAAAGTTTTCATTGTTCCAGTCTGAATTTGGAAGGAGGAAAAGTGCCAGATGAGTGGCCCAATTGGGTTATAGTGAAAGTACCAAAGAAAGGAACTCTCTGTGATTGTAATAACAGGCATGGTATCACACTTTTAGCTGTGCCAAGCAAAGTATTATGTAAGATCATAGTCCAGCGTATATCAGAGGCAGTTGATAGCGTTCTCAGAAAAGAGCAAGCTGGTTTTCGGAAAGGACATGGATGCACAGACCAGGTCTTCACTCTACGAAACATAATAGAACAGTGCTTAGAATGGCAACGGCAACTCCACATAAATTTCACAGACTTTGAGAAGACTTTTGATAGCGTTCACAGACCAGCCTATGGCGCGTTCTGCGGGCATACGGAATTCCTTTCCGTATAATCAACGTCATCAAAAGCTTCTATTTCAACTTTACATGCAGTGTTGATCACAGTGAGCTCAGTTTTGAAGTCAAAACAGTAATACATCAGGGGTGTGTCATGTCTGCAATCCTCTTCAACATTGCCATCGACTAGGTAATGCAGCGTACAACAGAAGACAGGCCAAGAGGCATTAAATGGACACTCTTCTCATCCCTTGAAGATCTGGACTTCGCAGATGATGTCACTCTCCTGTCACATCCCCAACACGATATACAAGAAAAAACAATTTGACTCAACGCATTCAGCCAGCAAATTGAACTCACCATCACCAGTACGGATAAAGGATTATGTTCTCACCAATGTAGAAACATTCACATACTTGGGCAGCACCATTAGCCAGGATGGTGGAACAAGGCAGGACATCTGGAACAAAATCAATAAAGCCAGGAATGCTTTCAGCAGCTTAAATACAGTCTGGCAATCATCAAAATACAACACCAAAATCAAACTCAAAATTTATCAGAGCTGCGTACTTTCAACACTACTTTATAGTGCAGAAGTCTGGGGACAGAGAAAGTAGGACATGTCCAGACTGTCTTCATTCCATACAACCTGCCTCAGAAAAATCCTCCATATCTTTTGGCCCAGAACAATCTCAAACCAAGATTTATTGACACAGTGCAGCCAAGAGGATCTGAGCACCATCATTGCCAGGAGATGTTGGAGATGGATTGGTCATGTGCTTCGGATGGAAACTGATTCCATCACCAGAGTATCAATCAGATGGACACCTGACGGCAAGTGAAAACGAGGCCGCCCGAAAACAACATGGTGAAGAGCTGTGGAAGCCGAGCTGAAAAACCTGGGGCACAGCTGGGAACCATTGAAAGACTTTCCAGAAACAGACAGGAGTGGAGGAGCTTCGTCACTGCCCTAAATGCCAGAGGCGTAATAGGAACATGATACTGATGAAAAGTGTAGGACAGGGAGGAGAGGCAGAGGGGTCCGCTCTGCTCTGAGGTGAGGCTGGCCAGATGCTGTCTCTGTACTGTGATGACAGGTTTACAGGTTTGATCCTTGGGACTGGTTTTGCTGTCATTCCCTGTGGAGGCACCTGGGGAGCAAGCAGAGGTGCCTGTGACAGCTTTGGGACTGAAGACGGTGACTTTCTAGCAACTCCTGGGACTGTTTTTATCCCTGCGCATCTGGGGGAGGCAGCTTCCACCCCACGGCATGGGGGCAGTGCCTGATCATGATTCTGCCAATGATGCATGCTCAGGGGCGACAGGAAAATTACACTGTGCTGGCAGGGAACCCAGGCATGGCCATATGAGAGAGAGGTTGGTGCTGCATTTCAGAGGAGGTGTGGGCCTTTAGAACTGGAGTTTCCCCCATCTTTCATATACACGTCTGCAAGATTTTGCTGTTCCATGCAAAGCCAGTGTGTTACACTCAACTGAGGAAAATCAAGGAACAGTAATAGGATTGGCATGTAGTGCATCCACACAAGAATTAATTCAGGGAAGGCCTATCACCTCTGTTATGCAGGAGGTCAGACTAGATGATCACTGAAGTCCCTTCTGGCTTTAGAATTCATGGATTTCAGCTCTTTCTTACTGCTTTAGAAATTCAAAGCGGCTGGGAATAAAAGTATCACTCTGCCCGCACCTGCAAATTCAGCTTCAGGTTTCTCCCAGTGTGTTGATCAGAATCTCTTCACTTGGCTCCCTAATGTAATAACCATTCCCTCCAGGGGTTTTTGAAACCCATGCAATGTAGATGTGCAGCAAGCACTGTTATATTCAGCACCACAGCCCTGCCAGGGGTTCCTGCCCAAACCTCCTATGGAGGAGCGAGGTGCATTCAGAGCAGTGGGGACTGTGTGTCATGGTGTCTGGAGCGTTACCACCACAGAAATGCTGGGCGCACTCACTGTGAGGGAGGAGCACCCAGTCAGCTGAGGTTATGGAAACTGAGCACCATTCACGTCAAGAAATTATGATCATGAGCACCCCTCTAGGCAAGTACCGGAAATACACTGTTCATTCTCTAGTCAGTTCAGTTTGAGAGAGCTTCCTTTAATTATACAGCAACTTCCCCAAGCTGATGCACACTTCAGAGTTTAGCACTGCTTAGCCTTGCCATTCACCTGTAGCTTGTGACCCCATCGACCATAACTAGCATCGCAGCTCTCTTGTCTGTAGACTGAATGATTACAAATTACAGCCTGGGGTTCTGTATTTATTGCCTCTCACTGACTGCTGGTCAGATTTGCTCAGTTTACAAGTCAAAAGATATTTTGTCTGACTTTAGGGGGCCTGGGAATCAAGCTGGGTACTTTCAGCCTATTCTACTATCCCCCGTAATTGAGGGACTGATTCTGCTCTCACTTACACTGATTTTACTCTATCAGCATCGGTGGCATGATTCCTGATTCACAACAATGTGAGTGAGAGGGGAGCCTGGCTCAGACACTAGGCAGTCAGAATTTAGCTGACACTGTTCCTGATGAAGCATGAAGCAAAACCGAATCCAGCTCAATTTCCAGCCTGTGGCTGTCTCAGCAATGAGGCACTAATGGGGGTAAAGATGTGTTGTGGTAGGATACCACAAGTAGACACATGGGGCGAAATCCTGGTTCTATTGAAGTCAATGGCAAAACTCCCCTTAACTTCAGGATTTCACCCATGGGGAGAAGTTTGTGATGAAGAAAATGCTATTCTCCGTAGCCACTAGAGCCACTATTTAAATTCATTTTGCATCAGAGAGTAATTTCCCCCTGCTGTTAAAGGTTTCGTTTGTAGTGCCTCTCCATGTCTCTTGATTTGATTTCCTTCACCTTTTTTTCTTCTGTTTTTAATAGGCTTCCAGATTTGTAAGAGATTAAGAGATTTCTTTTCTGCTTCGTGTCTATGTTGTTGATTTGTGATATTTGCTTTTGGATCTCTTCTTTCTTTGATACCACGTTTGTCTGGGTCGTCTTTGCACTTATCCTTAGAACATATTCTGAGCTGATTTGGTTTACTTTATTGAGTACTTTCTGAAATCTTTCCCTTTGCATTTGCACTCAGCTCTGTTATCTGAATACATCTTAGGTAATTAATCAGCCTCCCATTGATCTGAACTCAAATTTCCAGCTTTCTTAGACAGTCATTATGTGTTCTGAATAGATGTGAAATGGGTGGATGATAGAAATCATACCTGACAAACAGCCCATCCAATCTTGACCCATTCTGTCTACTCTTTCCCTCCTCCTCCCAAATGAGCAGAGCAGGAACATTCAGTAGGCAGCTGTGAGGCAGAAGTATTCAGTCTAACAAGGGCTCTTCTTCAGATCAAAGTTCTGTGTACACAGCCTTTGCTGAATTGAATAAGATCATGGGTGGAAGGCTATTCAGAAGTAGCTACTGCTACACTTTTTGCTTTATTATGAAGCACAATGAATACTAATACCTTACATTTGTGGAACGCATGGCATCACAAAGGATCCCAAAGCACCGCAAGATGGATAGCAAAGATCAATCCTCCATTGACGCAGATGGATAATTTGACAAATCCTTTCCATCTCCAGCTTCTATAGATCCATACAAATATGACACCACATGCAGCAGTCAATTTCTCTCACCCCTGAAGCTCAGCCAGCTCTGAGGTAAAATCCCAGACGTGTAACTGTGTCCAGAGATACTGCAGAGCAGCTTTGGGCAGGGAGTGAAGAAGAATACTTGATCCAATTTAAACTAGAGACGGAATTGAGGCAGGCAGAATGTTGGCTCTTGTCTTGACCAGCTGTGCCAACCTATGTGTACCACAGTGTATCGGGGGAGTAGGGAAGATTTGGGAGGGATTGTCTCTTCCTGGCACACTCCCTCCTCAAATTCCCCCCAGGATGGTGCACCTCCTGTCTGGCACAGCCAAACCCCGAGTAAGGTGAGCACCCAGGAGGAAGGAGCCTGGCTTCACAGAGGGCCACCTTGCAGACTGTGCAGTGAATGAAGCAGATCTCCACAGAGTCCTGTTCTGATTCCATGCTCTCCAAGGACAGCGTGGCCAGTGGTGTCAAGCCAAACTGAGCCAGATTTTGATTTTTTTTTCATCTTTAACCCAACAAAACAAAAAACAGGGCAGGGGTTGTCACTTCTCAGCCTTTCCCAGACCATGTACCCCATTACAACATGTTTTGGGACCCACCTCCCATCCAGCCATAAAGAAAAGGAGGGTGACACCCTGATGCCTGTTCTTGGCCCCCACGGAAGGGTCATGACTAAGGCTGGTCAAAATTTTTCTGTCAAAATGTTTTTCAATGGATTTTCAACCACCCCCACCACAACAAAAATCATAGAAAGTGAATTTTCCTCAAAAACTCTTGATTTTATGTCAGACAACCAAACCCCCAAAATTTTCAGCCAAAACCAAAGATTTTTTGGTTTTCAGCAGTTTCTGGCCAAAAAACTGGGGGGAAAAAATCACTTTTCAGGTTTTTGGTTTTTTAAAGGAAAAGTTGCAATTTTCCACTGAAAATTTTGATGAAAATAAAAATATTTTGTTTTCACCAACATTTTCCATGCACACCCCCCCGCCCCACATTTTCCAACCTTCTCTATTTGCATGCCCCCCCCCCCCCCCGGTTGAGAACCCATGGCCTAGGAAATTCCATAAAAATAGCCGGGTTACGGAAGTATTAATGTTGTGCTTCCAAGCACTTAAAAGCCAGGAAACGCTTAAGTTATGGCTGTAAATGCAACCTTCATTTGTTGTCCTTGTGCATATGCCTTACGACCCAGTCTTTCATTGCATGATCATATGCTACTTCTCAAAAAACAAAATAACATACTATTTTCTAAGAGTTTGTTAAGTGAATAGGGTCCTTTGCTTCATTTACTGTGTATCTCCTATATAAATGATTTTCATGGACTCTGCCTAGCAGCAGCAGTCAAACACACCAACAGGAGATGCTTCACATGAGTACCTAAAACTGATATGTATGTATTGCATGAGAAGTATTAAGCAATCATAAAGATTGTATTGTAGAGCATTAGCACAAGAAGGCAGAATTCTGCATGCCTATCTGTGCAACCTCTAAGTTCCCTTGATGTTGTTTTTTGATGGAGTTATAACTTACTTGTTGACTAAATGGACAGCAACACATTATCTCTCCTTTCCACTTTCTCCAGCACCACTGCAGCTTCAGGCATTTCCTGACAACTAGATTTAAAAGCAACTCCAGCTTTCTTGAATGCTGGCTCATTACCAGCACCTTTGTCCTCAGCATTATTACCCAAACCCAGTTATGTGGGCCCTATTCATATAAGACATTTTGGGATCATCAGCATATTTCAGAGAGCAGCTTTGATGCAACAGACGCTATTCGGGAGGAAAATGTTTCCTGTATTTGCAAAGTATTTTAGGTCCTGTACTCCTGTACCTCATTTCTCGTCATTGCTGTAAATGCTGTTAATGAGCTTTCAATTGCAAATCACCTCTGAACTACGCATTGCATCACTTTTTACACAACATAGTGCACTCCTATGATAATTAGCACCTTTGGCTAACAATGGAGATAGCCTATAACACCGTGACAAAGAATTGTTGAATGGAGTGGATCTTAATGGCACATATTGAGTGGACAGAGATTGCGCATACCGTAGAACGGGCATGAATTGCACATACCATAGAGTGAAAATGAATTGTATATAACATTACATCCTCATCCTCCTGATGAAGCAAGGTTGGAGGTCTTTCCAAGTCAAAGGGCTAGGTTCTGATAACTTTATCTCCATGTCTAGTTGGCAGCCGGTATCAAGTGGAGTGCCCCAAGGGTCGGTTCTCGGGCCGGTTTTGTTCAATATCTTCATAAATGATCTGGAGGATGGTGTGGATTGCACCCTCAGCAAGTTTGCAGATGACAGTAAACTGGGAGGAGAGGTAGATACGCTGGAGGGTAGGGATAGGATACAGAGGGACCTAGACAAATTAGAGGATTGGGCCAAAAGAAATCTGATGAGGTTCAAGAAGGACAAGAGCAGAGTCCTGCACTTAGGATGGAAGAACCCCATGCACTGCTACAGACTAGGGACCGAATGGCTTGGCAGCAGTTCTGCAGAAAAGGACCTAGGGGTTACAGTGGACAAGAAGCTGGATATGAGTCAACAGTGTGCTCTTGTTGCCAAGAAGGCCAATGGCATTTTGGGATGTATAAGTAGGGGCATTGCCAGCAGATCGAGGGACGTGATCCTTCCCCTATATTCGACATTGGTGAGGCCTCATCTGGAGTACTGTGTCAAGTTTTGGGCCCCACACTACAAGAAGGATGTGGAAAAATTGGAAAACGTCCAGCGGAGGGCAACAAAAATGATTAGGGGACTGGAACACATGACTTATGAGGAGAGGCTGAGGGAACTGGGATTGTTTAGTCTGCAGAAGAGAAGAATGAGGGGGGATTTGATAGCTGCTTTCAACTACCTGAAAGGGGGTTCCAAAGAGGATGGCTCTAGACTGTTCTCAATGGTAGCAGATGACAGAACAAGGAGTAATGGTCTCAAGTTGCAGTGGGGGAGGTTTAGGTTGGATATTAGGAAAAACTTTTTCACTAGGAGGGTGGTGAAACACTGGAATGCGTTACCTAGGGAGGTGGTGGAATCTCCTTCCTTAGATATTTTTAAGGTCAGGCTTGACAAAGCCCTTGCTGGGATGATTTAGTTGGGGATTGGTCCTGCTTTGAGCAGGGGGTTGGACTAGATGACCTCCTGAGGTCCCTTCCAACCCTGATATTCTATGATTCTATCTCAGTCCACAATAGTTTCAACAGGGCTATTTCCAGAGTAACAAACTATCCAGTGTGAACCAGGGTCCCAGACACTGGCTGTGAATGAGGTCGAATAAAGAAATCTGTGTTACAAGAATTCGATTTAGGAACACAGGGAATGCAGTATCAGATCCTGTATCCTGTCTCTGGCAAGAGTCTGTACCAGAGGTTTCAGAAGAATATGCAAACCCCCTCAAATTTAGTTTATTGATGGGTAAAGCTCTCTCTCTCTTCCTCTCTCTCTCTCTCTCTGCATATATTCTCATAGATAGCATAGCACCATGGTGGCAGAAATTGTTAGAGTTAAGGTTGAAAACCCATTTCCAACAGTATTTACCCCCCACCCCCTTCACACATTCAGCTGGTAGAATAATATTTGTGAATAGTTTATTTCAACTAATTTCCTCTTCACTAATTGCTGAATTTGCATGAAGACACTTTTCCTGCTATTCAGCCAGTTCAGTGGTTGGCTGAAAAATAATCAGTAACATTTGTCATGTTTTTTTCCCATCCGTTGTCAAACAACGCATTTGTGGACCCATTCTTCCAGTATTCCACCCACTCTACTCACTCCTTTCCAAAACAGTCCCCTGAAATGTTCCATGCTCGGTCTCTACCCAGAAGTGATTTAACCTTTTTGGGGAGAGTGCAGGGGGAAATTTGCCCCAAATCCCATCATCCATTTTTGAGATGGGCAATTTGGAGAAGAGCTTTTCCTGTGTCAAAGCAGAGTTGAAGTTTGAATGGTGTAACATGGCCTGAGCACAGTCTCCTGAGAACCTCAGAGCCCAAGACTCTGGAGCTATTCTGGGGAAGAGCCATTTCCATTGCTCTGTAAGGGCTTGATCCTGTAAAGTGCTGAGCACTTTGGCTCTGACCATTAAAGCACACAAGCGGGTGCTGAAATTTAAACACAAGGCAGTCCACTGAAGTCAATGGGATTATTCACATGCATAAAGTTAAGCAGGACTTTATGTGCTTTGCTGCATTGGGTCCAGAGTATTCAGCACCTTGCAGGATCAAGCCCTTGCTGTATATTTAGGGACAAATTCTCCCACATAAGGCCAGACATAGGGCAGATTTTATACCCCCCCCGCCCTTTCCAGCTCCACCCTTCCCAGCTCCACCCTTCCCATGACCCCACTACCTTCAGCATGCTTTGTATCATGCAAGGTATTGATTCTTCTTGCCCATACCCCCACAGCTCAGCAAACATGTATTGGTTTGGCTGTCTGGTCTCCATGCCCTTGAACAAGCCTAGCAAAAAAATCTCAACTGCATATGCTCAGATTGCAATTTTCAAGCACTCATAATGTGGTCAAATCAAACCCAATTTCCTGCAATACAAAGCCCCGAGCTGCTCCCCAGTGACGGTTATTTCCCTGCCAAATTGCATCTTTTCAAACCACAGCCAATTGGGCTGTAGAGCTGCCAAAGAAAAAGGTCACAAGGATTTTTTAAACAAGTGTATTCTCCTCTTTCCTCTTATTCAAAAATGGCTCAGCCAGCTTTGCGCCAACTTTCAAAACAAAACAAAAATCACCTTTGGGCAGATGTGGAACATGGGACATTTCAGCCCAAAAGGTAACGTTTTGTAAAGTTATTATGAATATCTAAAAATAGGAATTTCTAATGGAAACTTTTTCAACAATAGCCCTCGCTGCTCCCAGTATAAATCAGAAGCTGCTTTACTGAAGTCAATGCAGTTATACGAATGTATGTGAAAGGAGAATCAGGCCTCCTACCTATAGCAGTGATTGCTGCTTCTGGTATATTACATGCATCAGTTTTATTTTAAAGACTGTACAGTTGTGTCTCTTATTAGTTCATTTTATGAGACATATATGCTGTGCCTGGGACAGGCATATCTTCTTTTCTGAATGAGGGAAAAAGACTGGACTGTAAGAGTACTGTAAGAGAGCAAACAAAGAATATGTAGAAATGGCAGAGCGGCAGTAATGGAAAATTTTGAGCACCCAGGCCCAGAATGGAGGGCATTAAGGAAAGAATGCTAAGCTAGAAGCTTGTTTATGGAACTGGCATACGATTGCTTTTTAACTCACGATGTGTATCTGCTGAGAGCTATGTGACTTGTATTCAGTGTTGTGGTACATAGGGTATGGGAAGGGGATCTGCCAAATTCCCGTGCCCTTGGTGTTAGCTTTAGGAGAAGGGGAAAAGACAGCAGGGCTAGATTTAGGGGCAGGTGACCCAGGTGACCACCTACGGTGCCAGGCTTGGGATGCTGGTTTTGTTGTTAGCGACAAAAGGGGAAACAGAATGTTTGAAGTAAAATGTTTCAAGCGTTCAGTAAGTGGATTCATTTTTCACTAACCTCCTAGAATGTTCTGGACCTTTGTAGAATCTTGTGGAACCTTCCAGACTTTCTGAGAACTATATTTCCCTGGAGCCTCCTGGAATGTTATCAGTCATGCCCTCGCAGGTACATAAGGGGCAGGGTATTGTCAGTCAGGCAGTGAAATATCAGAATGAAGTGAAGTGAAGTGAGAGCCCAGCTGCAATATTGTGAACCTTGTTTTATTGTGTAATTGTGAAAGTGTACTTGTGTTTTAAGATGAGAAGAGTGTAAGTAGTGACTAATAAAGGACATATTAAATGAGACGCCCGCGATATCTATCGAACCCCTGTCTATGCAACAATATAAAAGAAATAGTGTTACTTCTTTTGTCATGCTTCACATATAATGTTTGATGACAGTCGTGAGTGTTGAGTGCAGCTTTTCGAAGTTCAGGCTCATTAAAACATATTTTTGATTGACCTTGTCAACGAGAGGCTGACATCGCTTGCTATTTTATCGCTTGAAAATGCCATTGGCCAGTCTTTGGACGTCTCTGACACTGTGCTTCAGTTCGTGAGGCAAGAAAAGTGAGAAAAGCGACCCTTTGAACTACAGGACTCGGGGTTAACATTCTAAGGCAGTCTGTGGTGGGGTGGGGTCATGATGCAAGTCAACAGTAGCTGCAGAACTTTCAGATGCGGAAGGCCACATTCCTGGCGTTTTGAGCTGAGACACCAGAGCGAGAGCTGCTTGGACAGTGGAGAAAGGAGTGGGCATCAAGCCGGGTGTGCCAGGCCATTTGGTACATCCTGCATGGGACTGTGACTCTGGACAATGTGCAGGAAATCACTGAGGGATTCAATGCAATGGTCATCTCAAACTGTGGTGGGGTGATAGCCAGGATGCATAGCCCTATTGTAGCCCTGCCCCAGGTTGCTTCTCAGTGCACAAGCAGAAAGGGGTACTTCCACATGGTTATGCATGTGGCAGTGGATCACTGAGAACATCTCACTGACATTAACGTTGGTTGGTCAAGAAAGGTGTGTGATGCATGCATGTTTAGGACTACAGACCTTTTTGAAAAGATGCAAGCAAGGATTTTTTTTGCAGACCAGCCCATTCACATTGGTAAGGTTGCAATGCCAATAGTAATTTTCAGGGACCCAACCCATCCATTCCTTCCCTGGCTCATGAAGTCATACACCGGCCCCCAGGACAGAAGCAAGGAAAAATTTGAGTACTGATGGAGCAGGTGCAGGATGGCTGTTGAATATGCATTGACAGAAGGCTGCTGGTGCTTCATGTTGAGGCTGGATATCAGAGAGCCCAATATTCCTTGCCGTGTTTTACATAATATTTGTGAAGTAAAGGGAGATAAGTTGCTGGCAGGGTGGAATGGGTAGGAAGTAGAAAGATTGTCTGTTCATTTGTGTAGATTCATAGATTCCAAGGCCCAAAGGGACCCTGTGATCATCCAGCCTGATCTCCTGTGCAGCAAAGGGCAGAGAACTTCCCCACAATAATGCCTAGAGCAGATCTTGTAGGAAAACATCCAATCTTGATTTAAAATTTGCCAGTGATGGAGAATCGACCACAACCCTTGGTAAGTTGTTTGTGAAGGCCAAAACTATAATTGGGTTCAAAAAGAATGAGATAGAATCATAGGAGATTAGGGTTGGAAGAGACCTCAGGAGGTCATCTAGTCAAACCCCCTGCTCAAAGCAGGACCAACACCAACTAAATGATCCCGGTCAGGGCTTTGTCAAGCCGGGCCATAAAAACCTCTAAGGATGGAGATTCCACCACCTCCCTAGGTAACCCATGGATAAGTTCATGGAGGACAAGCCCATCAATGGCTGTTAGCAAAGACAATTCGTAATGCAACCCCATGCTCTGGGTGTCCTAAAACTTTATGTGCCAGAAGCTGGGAGTGGACGATGTGGGGATGCATCACTTGGTAACTCCCCTGTTTGGTTCATTCCCTCTGAAGCATCTGGCAATGGCCCCTGTTGGAAGACAGGATATTGAGCTAGATGGACCATTGGTCTGACCCAGTTTGGCTGTTCTTATGTTCCAATGGTTAATTATCCTCACTGTTAAACGTTTACACCTTATTTCCAGTCTGAATGCATCTAGCTTCAACTTCCAGCCTTTGGATTATGTCAGACCTTTCTCTGCTAGACTGAAGAGCACATTGTTAAATATTTGTTCTCCATGTAGGTACTGACAGACTGATCAACTCACCCCTTAGCCTTCCCTTTAAAATAAATTGATTGAGCTTCTCGAGTCTCTCACTATAAGGCACACTTTCTAACCTTTAAACCATTCTCCTGGCTCTTCTTGGCACCCTCTTTAATTTATCAACATCCTTTTTCAACAGCCACACATCAGGGCACTAACTAGAGCACACTGAAGTTTTGTGTGGCTGAGGAAGGTCGTGAGCACACACTCTGGCAGTGTGTTATTGAAGGAAATGTGCTGCTGGATGCTCTTTTGTGTTACTTGATGAAAAGAAAAACTTTAGTTGGCTTCCATACGAATTGTACGTGCCCTGTTAAAACTGTAAAACCTGTAAAGATGGGAGAGATGATGATTTGGGGAGATCACATGGTGGCTTTGTAAGACAAAGTAAATAAATCTTGATTTTCACAAAACCCAGCATTATTGAACAGTGCAG
This sequence comes from Natator depressus, assembly GCF_965152275.1. Taxonomy (NCBI): domain Eukaryota; kingdom Metazoa; phylum Chordata; order Testudines; family Cheloniidae; genus Natator; species Natator depressus. The sequence goes on from NC_134246.1 coordinate 28,864,307, forward strand.
TCAACAAAAACCATTTAAAACAATTGATAAGCACAGTGCAGTGTGTGGAGTTCTCCTGCATGAGTCCAAGGTCAGCATGCCTGTACTCACAGCAGTTGGGGTTGAGTGGAAGGGGTACTGCGCCAGGCCATGCAGGCACCTTGCAGGGGCGGGCCTAGCCCATGGCACAAGAACATGCATTGCAATGATGACTGGGGTGTAAGTCTCTTGGAATTTTGCTCCATAATATTTTGTGTTCGTTGTCTGAGGAGCTGCAATACATTCTGGTGCACTTCTCAATGCATCACTCATTCCTTCTCCCTTTCCTTGAGCATGTGGTACCTCCAATCCCTTGCATCTTGTGAGCCAGCCTCAGAGCTCCAGAGAAGAATTGAGATCGTGTCCTCCCTTGTCCATTTCTTCTGCTCAAGGTTTGTCTTTCAGCAGGTGTGCAGGGGCCGCCTCTCAATGATACCCCAGGAGACACATGAACAAGCTGACAGTAAGACTTTGGCTATGTCTACACTTGGAGTTGGGGGTGTGATTTCCAGCTTGCGTAGACATACTCACACTAGCTCTCCTTGAGCTCGCGTGCAAAAAATAATAGGGCAGCTGTAGTAGCGTGGGCATCAGAAGAACAGGGCTAGCCACCCCACATACAAACCCACATGGACCTTATGGGTACATCTTTGGGGCAGCTAGCCTGTGTCATCCATGTTACTGCAGCTACACTGCTATTCAATGAGAGCTAGTGTGGGCATGTCTGCTTCAGCTGGGAATCACATCCCAAGTGTAGACATAGCCAACGTTAGACTGAAAGGCTTACCAGACAAGGAAAGATAAGTCAACCCTCCCCTGAAATGTTCCCATAAAGAGATTCATAAAAGTAGGAACTGGGTCAGACTTCCTTCAGGGCTGCTAGCTTCAGGACATTACAGATGCTCCCTGGATAGTGAGTCTATGGGGCACTGTTCAAAGCTGGTAGCTGTGCGGGATGAGGGGTGAGCTGCCGGGTGTCCCAGGTAATAAGTGTAGGGCTATTGCAATAAATGTTGCTAAACTGGTTACAGGCAGCGGTGATCCTGGCCAGGGAGGACCTGGACCTGCCGATAGTGGGGGAGCAGAGTGAGGGCAGCAGCTTCAGCAGATGTTACTGAGCGTGCTCAGTACAAATCAAGCAGCAAATGGCAGGGGATGACCTAGTGCCCCCCCCACACACACATCACCGCTGATCCTGGCTGATATATTGCTCCAGGGGGTGACAAAGGCCCAGGAAATGCAGCTGCTTAGGTGGCTCAAGATTGTCCTGGCCTGTTATGCTGCCAGCTCTTCACAGCCATGGTACCCCAGAAGTAGGGTTGCCAACTCTCCAGGATTTCCCTGGAGTCTCCAGGAATTAAGGATTCATCTTTAATTAAAGATTATGTCCTGTGATGAAACCTCCAGGAATATGTCCAACCAAAATTGGCAACTCTTCCCAGAATCTCAGTACAGAGTGTCGTAGAAAGGTCCAGCCCCAGGGGCAAAACAAGGCTGCCCTTCCCAGAAAGTCTGGGCACAGGTTAAGGGGTGCCTGCTTCAAAAGTTTACTGAGATTGTGGAGCAAAGGAAGATACATAAGAAAATAAACTTAAAACTCTGCAAGCGTAAAAGGGTTGGCACTACTGCTTCACACCAGCAGGCAACACAAAGCTCTGCAAAGCCTCTACCTCGTTCTGCCCAGAATCCAAGCACAGCATGCGAGAGGTTTGTTATGGAAATGGGCTCTCAGGGTACGTCTACACTGGGTTAAAAAACCCATGGCTGGCTCGGGTCAGCTGACTTGGGCTTGTGGGGCACGGACTGAGGATCTGAAAGTTGCTGTGTAGCCGTTCGATCTCAGTCTGGAGCAGGAGCACTGAGACTCTGTGATGGTGGAGGGTCCCAGAGCTCAGGCTCCCGCCTCAGACTGAACATCTATCCTGCAAGTTTTAGTCCCTCAGACCCACCCCTGCAAGCCCAAGTCAGCTGACCCGAGCCAGCCGCGGCCAGGCTGTGGGGGTTTTATCCCCGTGTAGACGTATCTTTAGACTGGAAAACCGAAGCACTGTTTCTTGCAGTGTTTACATGACGTGTTTAGCTTTCAGGTTTATTCATAACAATCCTATCCTCACAGTACACTGGCAAGGATTTTTGTAATTTTGCTGTGTCCTGTATTTGAATGCTCACATATCGATTTCAGTATATTTCTTTCCATGTTTGCAATGCATTGATTTCTGCTGCTAGAAATTCTATCTGGCTGCCCTGCCAAAAGCATGCATATAGAAATGCTTCTATGCTCATAGTCTTTAAATTTTTATAGTCTTCTCTAATTTAACTGCCAGGGCACGTTGTAAACTAAACTGGCTACTTGAAAAGGCAATTCCTTTTTTCTCTCTCCGAGGGCACTTGGCCACCATTTTTGAAGGGGGAGGAAATGGGAAGGTGGGAGACAAGGGCCTATGAAGAGGGAAAGGAAAGTGAAACCATACTTTAATACACCTCCCTGAGCTCCCTTCCCTTTCCTCACTGGGCTCTGTGTCCAGGCTCATCTGGGTGGGTTTCTTCTGGGTCTCAGAGAGACCCTCACTCTCTGTAGGGCCAGCAATCTCCTTGTACCTTTCCTTCTCAAGCTCTTTGTCGCTGGCCACTGTTCGGGTTCACTGTCACCCATGGGAGGTGGTGGGGGTCCACACCAAGTATAGCATCCAGTGCTGCATTGAAGCAGTAGGTGTCTAGGGGGCAGCCCCAGGTTTCTGGTTGGCTTCCCTTGTCTTTTGCAGCAGTTCCTTCCCCTTTGCCTGGCATTGTTGCTCATCCCAGTGTGCCATTCCCCAGGGTGCAATCTGGACTGTTGAACTGTGTCTCCTTAATTCTCTAGCCTGGGGTGCCTTTTACACTGCTTTACTGCCAAAACATCCACTCCTGGACCGTTCACACAGTCTTCAGCATGCAAAGTCACTCCCAGCTATGTTACATGAATGTTCTGACGAGTCACTCATGAATTACATACAGGGCGACACCCGAAATTCCTAGTCCCAGCTTTGTCCCCAGAAACGTGCATCTCGTACTGCTCCGTACCCTCCTGAACAATACAAGCTCATAGAAAGTCCATCATTTCATCACAGGAAAACGATATATGCACCAGCCTTGTTATCCAAAATGAAGTTTCCCACACACTTTAACCAAACACAGTGGTTAAGATAAAACAATAAGATAAGTTTATTAACTATAGAAAGATAGATTTTAAGTGATTACAAATAATGATGCATAAAAGTGTAAATTAGTTACAAAAGAAATAGATAAAAAGCAAGCTATTGGCTAACTTAAACTAAGAGAGACTAAAGCGAAGGTTTTCCTCACCATACGCTTTCAGCCTGGGAAGCCTCCCACTTAGTTCAGTGTCCTTCAGATATTCACTGATGTCATGAGCAGAGAGATGGGAGGAGGAGTGAAATCAAGTGTTTTCCTCCCCTCCTTATAATTCAGTTTCTTGTGCTAGAAACATCCTTGCTGAGTCATGGCAACACACAGTCTGTTGTGGATGTGAGGTTTGAACTGTCCCTGTGATGAAATGTAAATTTCTTGTTCAGGCCTTCCTGTTGCTGGAGAATGGCTGCTTAAGCAGGTGATAGCCCTTTAACACTGGCTGGAGGGTGTCTTTGTCTCTGAAAAACTGGTTTGGGCCTACTTTTCTTAACCTTGGAGCATGTTATAATAATGTTATGCAGTAGAATCTTGTAACTTTGCATTCAATGTTGATACACATATTTTACCAGGACAAAAATATTCAGCAGAGTATGATTTTTCCAATGATGCCTCACAAGGCATACCTTGTAAAAATGTATCATAATCTTGTAAAAGTAGTGAATATAATGGTACAAACAGTCACACCCAGCCATGCCCCAGCTGCTGCATGCCCTCTGCAATGTCCCAATAAGACAGCTTTATTTCCATGGCTATTCCACAGCTGGGCTTGCACTGCTCCGTCTTCCCACCAGCTGAGGAGATCCAGGATTTCTTTCCTGCACCAGGCAGCAGCATGAAGTTTACCACTAGCTTTACATGGAGCCATGCCTGTGTACTGGCTAAGGTGGGCTAGCAGAAGGAGAAGCATTTCAAAAACATGCCGGGAGGGCTTTGGGTCACTGTGACCCCTGGGGAGCAGATTTCCAAATTGTGAGCAGAGCAGTCACTATCACGGGGACAGGGGCATTGTGGGACTGCTCCTGGAGAACTGCTTTAATGGCACAAGTAATGCAGCGTCCCCACTGGCATTGCACTAGTGACACAGTGCCAGTAGATGTCGTCTGTCATTCGGGGAGGTGGTTTTCACCACTGGCAGAAAGCCAAGGTTTTACCAGCACAACTCTAAATAGATGCACGCAGAGGTCTGCTAAAATAAGGCAAGTTTTACTGGTAAAATTTTTGAGTATTGAGCAGGCCTCACTATGCCTCCGTTCTGTACACAGATGGGCGTCATGGCCGCCGCTCCGAAAGTCAGGCCGCTTTGATTCAGGTGCCTATGTCCAGATTTGGGTGCTGACTCGAGGTCCCCAAACATGAACATTTGACACTGAAGCCAAGCAGCGTGTTGATGCCGATTTCAGGAGCGGTAGAGCTCAGAGCACTGGTTTCAAACCGGCGCAGGGCCCGATCCAGGCCCAGTGAAGACAGTCGAGATCCTCGCATGGATGTCAGTGGGAGCTGGCCTGAGCACTCAGCTGGGCACGTTTCTCCTGAATGGGTCCCTCAACCCACCATCCATCACAGCTCACTGATGAACATAATCTTTGCTAACCCAGTGCTGGAACAACCCTCCCTGGCCACCACACACACAGGCCTCTGCTAATGCACCTCCGTCTTCACCTTCAGCACCCTCCGCTATTCCAGCCTAGGCCTCCCCCTACACAGCCCTCTTTCACTGCCCCTCAATCCTGATCTGCTGCCAGCCTGCTATTCCAGTCCCTGTTCCCTCCACCCCAATAAATGGCTCGTCCAATGCCCATCATCCTGATCTGCAGCACCCCTTGCTATTCCACTGCTAGGTCTCTCCTGAGCAAAGATCCTTTGCTGAGCCTGGTTGTCATGCGGAATAACACCCTTTAAGAGGCAGAGACCATTGCTCCCATTTTCCCATGGGATGCTATAACAGGGTGTGCTAATCAGGAGCTACCTCAGCACCCGGTCACTCCAATACTCACCAGTATACAGAGATGGGGACCTCATGGGAAGACAGAGGGTGTAAATTGCCTGAGCAGAGCTACAACTGAAGGGCTAATTGAAGGGGATGCAACCCCAGCAGGTGGGATTATACAAACTGACAGGAAGGAAGTGCTGGAAGGGGGAGGTGCCCAAAGGATGGCAGAAGTAGGCAGCACTGGCTGCTGCTGCTGCTACTCCTGTACGCTTCCCCAGAAGCAAAGGGGGAAGCTAGCGACTCACTGTAAATATAAAATACCATACAACATGGGGGTGGGAAGGAGACCTGGAGTGGTTGTGGTCTGTGGTTGAGGCCAGAAAGGATTCACTGGGGACCACCCTGGGACTGGTGCAAATTGGAATACAGCTGGTCATGCAAAACCTGGCTCTAGCCAATACTAAAAGCTCTTCCCTTTCACTGGTACCAAATGCAACTAGATAATTTTAAAATAAACACTAGAAGCAAAGGAGAGCGCACATAGGAGCGGACTTATTTGTTTAAAGAATTCCATTTTCATCCTCGAGGAAGGTGTATGCGTGGCTTTGCTTTCATGTAACAAACCACATTTAAAAGCAATTGCTTTTGCAAATACACTATCAAACTTGGAAATTACTGAGATAATGCAGCTTTCGTCTCTGGATGCTCCAGTCTGCGAGGAAGCACAACAGCAGCTCTTGATGAGGACATGAATTTGTTATGACAGTCTAATTTTACAAATCCATGGCTGCCTTATGGCAGAATTATACAGACAGATATTTTTTTAAAAAGCCTAAGGAATCAAAAAATGTATCATGTCACTGGTGAGAAAACAGTCTTGCGGAGTCAACTCTCACAGGTCAGTTCAAGGTACTACCCAGCTGCCTTCGACAGCTCAGCAAACAGCATGCCGGGATGAGTGCTGTACACATTTTGCATGTTTAGACTGATTGACAACGTCAGTTCTTTGCTGCATGTGTGCTGGGATATGAGTTCCTCCACGCTAATAAGAAGTGACAGATCTTTGGGGAGAGAGCAAAGAAACAAAAATCACCCTACCCGTTCCTCTGCTGCCCGCCCCCCGCAATCTTAAACAATAGAAATCCTGACTAGAACCTTCATGCAGTATTGTTATGCCTGAATGAAACTGACTTTCCAGGCCAGCATCAGAACCATGTGGGTCTCCGAGAAATAATCTCATCATCATTTCTATTGCTAAACCTCTATTGGGAAGGGGCGCAAAGACAGCAATATATGTCTGGATAGGTTTTCGGATAGACGCCCACTGTGGATCCTGCAGCTGAAACAGAGAGAAGGAAAAACAAAACATGGTAGGGAGATGAAGCAGCAAAGTTGGCTCCCAGGCGTGGTGTGGAATAGGAAACTGAAGTGAGCAATCTGTACGGTCAGGATGGAGGAATGGAGAGCCAGAGGGGCAATCTAATTGCACAGACAGCACTGTGGGTAAGTCAGGGAGTGATGGAGTGAAGGATGTGGTATGGGAACTGGCAGAAGGGACATGGATAATGGAATGGCTGACAACACACAGGAGAAAATCAAATGATTCTTAGTTCTATGAACTGGCCGTGCCAAACAGTGCATCAATCCCCCCACTGCACTGTTTGCTCAAAAGGCCAATGAATCATTTGGGGTTAAGGAATTCTATTGTAGACACAAAGCAAGATACCCCAAACTCATGGGCATGTGCAGCATATGATAAAGCCCAATTTGTTGCTTCTGCCAAATGATCTAAGGATCACGTGTCTGGCTCATGACTGAGAGGGATATTGCCACATCACTACCATTCACTATCATTGTGTAAATCTCTCTAATGTGTCATTGATATAACAGTCTGTGTGACAGGTGTCACCCGTAAATCTGATCTAAGTACATCCATTCCCGCCTGGGATATCACTCACAATCACGTACAAAATGTCTGTTTGCAGCGGCGAATCGGGGAGGGAAGGTTTAGATCCATTTCAATACTAGTATCCGATTATGCAAATGAGCAAGAATAGGGCGGCGTGGGCGTAACCATATTTAGGTTGTTCCCTTGCAGCCTTCAGTACATGTGGGCATAGCTCCCTAGGCTGAGACTTTCTAACCATCTATGGGATTTAGATACACAATTAATGCCTTAAGTTTTATATTTGAAGGGCCTGATTGTGCCCTGTTTTCCACTTCGATGTTATTATTTACACGTGAGTAAAAGCCTTCCATCCTGATTTGGCAGCATTTTGCAGTCACTGGCCCTGAGTGTGTGTGTCTACACATGTGGCGCTGGCTGGGAATTTTTTTTTTTTTGACAAATTGTTTTTTTGATTGAAAAATGCCTATCTGTCAAAACCGAAATTGTTCACAAACCAGGGTCCTGTTCAGCAAATTCCTGACTTGAAAAATGTGTAGAAAAAAGTTTCAAATGGTTTGTTTTGACACTTTTTGAATGGAAAATTCTGCTTTTCCATTTTGGAATGAACTTTTATTCTCAAATTTTAGCTAACTAGCTAATTAGACGGAAATCGATTTTACAAAAGAAAAATGGTTAAAATCTAAGCAAAATATTTTGAAATGATCAAAACAAAATATTTCAATTGACCCAGAATGAAATTTTTCTTTTTTTCAGTTTGCAAATATTGGCGCTTTCAAATTTTCAACCTCATTCGAGATCAACAGTTTTTCCTAATTTTTGAAAATATTTGCAGGATTGGAAAAACATTGCCTCCTCAGCTCTAGACGCAAGGTGTAAACATGGGGTAAACCAAGGTGTAAACATGGGGTAAACCAGGCCCTCTGTCTTCTCAACATGTGAACATTAACATAGTTTCTTCTCCAAAATAGTACAGTTTCTGGCCTGAGTGTCTTACAGAAAACTCACCAGTAACGGTGCATAATGATATTTCTGGAGTCTGCTAACCTGTAATTACAGTAAGGATGTTTGCGGATGCATCTAAGCAACATATGAAAGGATGGTTTTTTTAAAAAAATATTTATATTTATTTATTTTGTGAGGAGGAGTCATTGATAGCTGTTCTGTGGAGTCTGTGGTAGGAAGAAATCATACAGACTGAAAGAGTGAGGGAGGAGTTCATGACAAAGAAATTAACAGATACTTCAGAATAACAGCAGCAAAATAAGGGGCTCTCCTGTGTTCTGTCTCTGAAAATGGCCAATTCCAGCTACTTCAAGGGAAGGGATAGTAAACCTTGCAGTGGGCAGCTAGGGAATAATCTGCCCAGAGAGCACGTTTCATCCTGACCCTCATTGGTTAGCTTAGGCCCTGCACCATGAGGGTTTATCTCTCTTCCTAAATGCATTTCAGAAATCGTGAGGAAGTATGGTCCAGTATAGGGCACTCACCTAGGATTTGACCCAAGGTCTGTCAATTCCCTCCTCTACCACAAACTTCCTGTATGACCTTGGGCAAGTCACTTAGGCTCTCTGTCTCAGTTCCCCATTTATAAAAAACGGAGATAATGGCATTTCCTACCTCAGTGATGTGCTGTGAGCATAAATATATTCAAGCTTATGAAGCCTTTTGCTATCCCCACCTGAACAGAGCTAAGAATTATTGTTTTTAATTATTCTTATGCCTCTAGATATTCTCCTTATTCATAGAAATGTCCAGTCCTTTTCTGAAGCCTGCTAAGCTTGTGGTCTCAATAATAACTCTTGGTAACGTGCTACACTGGGTACAATGTTCACATGCCAAAAGCAAATGGGCCTGAATTGGCATATCAGATTCAAACAACTCCAAACTTTGTAGAAGTTTGAATTTAAGTTCTGTGGCTCGTGCTTTGTCTCTAGTTTGAAGTCGTGTACAAATCGGACAAAAGGACATGCAGTCAGAGAAATCAGCTCTGCTTTGTAAGCATCTGTGTGTATGTGATGCTCATAATGAGCTGCTGGAAGGAGATCAGATCACTCATTCATAAGGAAGAGGAGATGAGAGGAAATGTGGAGTGAGCGTATGAGAAGTGAGTGTGGGGGAACTTAGCAAGAAAAGTATTGTAGTTTTTAATGAGGATGATGATTATGTGCAAGCAGCTGTTTACTGATCAGAGAATGAGGGCTTAGTTGATCAGGGATAATTATGTCTCTCTCTCTCTGGAATGTGGAGTTTTCCTACTTTCTGGCTGGGAAGGTTGTTCTGGGCTCCAGAGCCCAGCATCCAGATCTACAACCTCAGCTCCAAAGGGAAGGGCATGTTAACAATGCTAGCAGTAGATCTTTGTCCCCGCAAACTGGGGAGAAAGCTCTTTCAAGAAATTTTCCCAGAAGCAGCTGCCTGATTACGCCGTATTGTCCTCAGTTCCTCCAGTGTAACACAGAAACTTTCAGGCTTGCATGCAGCCATTGCTTACTTGGCTATGGGATTCTGCGTTGCTTGGTCCGCTATTTGGTTCAGTAAAACACTCTGGAGATTGTCTCCCAGAATCATTCATCTTTTACAGAATGGCAACCTCTCTTTTGAGGTGCAAGTTGAGCCCTCGTTGTTACAACCATTAATCTGAGTACTTGAGCCTCCAACAACATCAGTGGACGTGCTCTGTGAGTGTGCAGTACGAGTGCTCAGATTGGCATCTCATTTTGTGGGCAGAAACCCTGCAGATGCTTGCAAGACGAGAAGATGGGCATCAGGCTTTTTTTCAGTGGTACCGTAGAGCGTCAAAATGTTATTTATTCATCTTGTTTGTTCCATTCAGCCAGCCTGATGAGAAAATACATGACTGCTATACACCTGCTTAACAGAAAAGCTCCTGTTAGTGCCAAATTATTTTTCAACGGAAAGAAACTTTGTGAAAGTACAGTATTCGGTTGTAAAAGTTTTTTCTTCAGGGAAATGGAGTTCTCTTTTGTTCCACCAGCAATGCAGACTGAGACAGTAACTAGTGCGTGTTGAGAGTATTTGAACTAGTTTTTATTAGAATCCTAAACTAGACTCTATAGGTAGCATCTCTCAGTGGAATACAGTCATCCCAACTTAAAAGCTGTAAACATGCATGGTTCCCTCTATTCTATCCATCCATAAAGCTGAATGGAAAGGGTGTTTTAAATCTGGTTCCAAAGGGAGTTGTCAGTGACAGATGTGCCTTTCTTTGCTTTAATTAAAGGAGGTTAACTTGATTTGCAAGGAACACTGGGCAGGTTAGCAATCTGCTTCCAGTGGTGAATTGGATTCAGTCCATAAAGTGAAAGGGGTATTAGCATTGGCTGAGAATGTAGCCTACCTCCATCATCTTTCTACTTGTCTAGAGCTCTGTTGTCCTCTTGGGGAGTACATGTAACTGCTGTAAACAGCTAGGAGGGTGACCTTGTGCATAGTGGGGAACTCAGACTGTGCCACGTAGTCTATTGTCCTTTTAGAAAAGTCCTATCAAATTTATTAGAGATGAAACCAATGGGATTCCATCAAAATGTAATAGAGTTTTATAAAAAATGGCTTCTAATAAGCTGTAGAATTTAATAGAGAATGAAACCATTTCTATCAGGGTTTTTTTTTACCTATACTATAGTTTATTATAACAGGGGGTAGAATTCTCTAGATCAGTGGTTCTCAAACTTTTTTTTTCGTGTGCCACTTGAAAATGGCTGATGGTCTTGGCGGCCCACTCACCGATCTTTCCAAATGTTGTTTGTACTGTTAGCTAACTATTGTAAAGTGCTTTGGATAAAAGCGCTATATATATATATATATATATATATATATATATATATATAAAAATCCTTAATAATAATTAACGTATTTTTGTTCTACAAATAATAGCCCACAACTCATATTTTAATATCAGTAATCTCACCTTTCTAATGCAACGGATATGCCCTCTCTCCCCCACCGCAGCAGCCCCCGAGCGGGGGCTGGGAAAGAAGGGGGTCTCTCTCCGGCCACAGCAGCCACAGAGCTGAGGTTGGGACGGAGGGCAGTCTCTCCCCAGCAGCTGCGGCCCTGGAGCTGGGGAAAGTCACCTCTTTCTCAGGGCTGCCACAGCCCTGCACATCCCAATCCCCCCCACCCCCTCTTCTCACCCCGCTGCCCCCTCCCACCGACCCCCTATTGCCCCCAAGGCCACCACCTCACCTTACATGTGCGCCTTCTCGAGGGTCCAGGTACCTAATTAGTGGAGACTGCGCAGCTCCACTAATTAGGTGGGTGGCCCTTCATTCTCTCATGTCTGGTCACCCAGGTGTGCACCTTAGAGGGAACTATCCGCAGACCACCTGAATGGAGCTCGTGGTCCATGGACCACAGTTTGAGAACCTCTGCTCTAGAGGATGGTTAACAAAGCATACAGAAAGGGATTCTCTATTGCATTTTGTATGACTGCTCCATAAGGGCTTTGGGGTGCAGCTGTACCAATGTTCTGCTGTCATTTGCATTAATCCTGCAAGGCCCCAGTCCTACAGACATTTACATGTGTCTCTTTACCGGCGTGCGATGTCCCTTTGAGTTTGATCAGGAACAAGGAGCCCGAACCTCTTTAGCCTTTTGGGAAGCTCAGATATGAATCTGACCTTGGCCCTGCCGCCTCTCTACTTAAAAGACATACACACAGTTGTAGAAGTTACTGGGAATTCAAGTCCTCTCTGCTACATGTGAAGGGGGTGGGAGGGAGAGGCTGCTCAGAGTCTTCCTCCCATGCCTCAGGGATTGGCGGGAATGGCCATTGCAGCCAATGGCAAAGCCCACGCTGGCTTCAGCGAGAGCACAACTGGCCCCCTAGGTGGGCAGCAAGCTGCCGAAACAAAGAGGCAAGGAGAAGCCGCCACTGCTTCTATGCATGAAGGCAAGTCCTAGTAGCAGCCAGCGATGCTGGAGGTTGGGTGACCTGCTTCTGTCCTCTATCACACAGCAGGGCTGTGTCGATGCGAGAGGAGGTGCTCAGACATGGCCCCTGAGGAGATGGCATTAGAGAGAGGATCAGTGCTGGTGTGTATGTGTGTGTAAGAAGGTGTTAGAGTTCTAAGCAGTCATGGTGGGAGCTAGGCTGTAATTCCTCATCTTTCCCATCCTCTCCGTACCAGCACTAGTTGTAGCCCAGTGGGTGACCGTATCAGCCTCACCATGTGAATACACAGTAGGTAAAAAAACTGATTCCTGAGATACTGGTCAAACATTAATGTTCTGAAAAATAAACAGGCTTTTCCTGTAGCAAATGGGATAAACATAAATTATCCCCAGATCAGGAGTGTTCCTCGCAGCACTGTGCCTCTTAGTGACAGTCTGTTCCTGAGCTCATAAGGAATTACAAGTTCCATATGCAGCCGTACATGTGCCTGCTGCTAGCCAACTCTTCTGCATGCTCGCCTGTGCGCTTGTGCTCCTGTAAGAGATGCCAGGCTTGGCAAGTGCAAGCTACTTGCATTTTAAAGACATAGGGCCAGCCAGGGTCCGGGCTCAGTGACACTGTATCGAATAAAATGGAGGCAGCAGAGTTCCAGGGTGTATCTGAAATCAGACTCTGGCTTATTGTGTGCCAGTGGCATCTGTCCAAAATATGGAACAAGCGAGCACGTGTGAGTGCAGGTGAGCGTGCACAGAGCCAAACACAGAGGATACTATTGTACAGGGTGCTCTGAGGCTGGCCAAAGGTGTCCATTTCAAAACGATGTGCAGTAGTGTAATGATATGTGCTGCAGCTGTTGTGTTGTTATTGAGCCATTAGCTGCCTCTGTGCACCGTACAGAGTTCCAGGCAGGGTGGGATCCCTGATAAAAAAAAAAAAGGAAGCAAAGCTGGAATTTGAAGTGGGTGGAAGCCTAGTCGCTCGGTCTCTACCATATAGTTCTTTGTACAACAGACACCTACCTGAGGAGGATTTTGTTTTGATTGAGGATTTGATTCCTTATCACAACAGACATCCAGGTGTATTCCTGCCCTGCCTTGCACCATCATTTATGGCTGTGCTTTGTGGGTGTAAAATGCTAAAATGGGTGCCAGTGAGTGGAATGCTCCAATCCGGTAGCACTTCAGCCCCACTTTGCATAGGTGCAGATGACTCCAGAAGGTGCCGGGCAGCCCACCGTGCTGTCCTTGTGACGCACAGCCAACTATTGCAGCTGGGTATGACATTTACTGAGCTTGGGTCAGTTGCTGTCACCTGCAGGAGCTACAGATTTTACTCTGATTACTGGCACAGGGCACTTCAAAACCAAAGAAATCATAAACAAACAAAATACCTTGGACCATCCAAAAACCAAGTCAAACAATCCTCATGCTTTTTCCATTCCTGGTAGGTGTGTGTGGCAGGGCTCTGTGAGTTCAGACTTACAGGGTCCCCAGAATTCTTTGTGGGTGTGTGGGGGTTACTGCCTACCCCTTCAGGGAATGGCTGGAGACCCCACTCCTGAAAACCCCCTGGACTTTGGGGAACTGGGAAGGTACAAGGCCATCAGAGCAAAGGCCCTATATATCCACGCCAGGGCCTGACTCCCCCATTTTTTCCCAGCCAGAGCAGCCCTTAGAGAACAGGCCCCTGCTAGAGGCTTTCAAAGCGTAGAAGTCAGAATTAAGCTTAGAAGTCCAAAACTCGGTGACTGCTGGGCATTTGGAGGAGGGGATGAAGCCTGGAACAATTCTTCTATATTCCATCACAGGACGCTTGTTCAGCTGGGATGCTCTTCCCCCCTGGAGAGGGTCACTGCATCCACACCTGCTGGTGAATGTATGCACTAACATGTACAGGAATAAAAGTGCTGAGTCCATGTCACTGTGGTGCATAGGGGCAGGGCCAGGAAGGTGGGGCCTGGGGCACTGTGTGGTGAGGTGCGCCTTGGGCTGCCTTAATCCAGCCCTGTGAGGGAGGTTCCTGGGCACGCACCCCAAGGGGAGCAGCTATTCCCAGGGGAAGGACCCAGGCCCGGAAGTAATTCTGAGAGGGAGTCTGGTGTCTCTTCCTCCCACTGGCGGGAAACAGAACACGTAACTGCAGCAGCAGCTGAGTTGTCTCCAAGAAACAGACCAGTGAACCTGTGTGCCTGTGGCGGCCGGGTCATGGGAAGCCAGGCCCAATAGTCAGAGCCAGAGTCTTCAGTCACAAATTGGGAACCAGAGTCAGGCCGGGTCAGGATACCAGGGGACCAGAGGCAGGAACCAAACTGGAGGCCAGGAACCACAAGTCAGATACAGATGTCAAGCCATGTTGGATGCCAGGAAATTAAGTGCAGAAGCAGGGAGCCCAAGGCACACTGTCCAGAGTTGTTCGGGCAGCTCCCTGTTCCTGTTGCTGGTTTAAATAGGGCCAGCTGGTCAATCAGCCACTCTGGGACTCTGCCATTCAGACCTCAGCGGTGGAGCCTCACTCTGGGCTTCATGGGTTCCAGGTAAGCCATGGTCAGCAGGCAGCCAGGTGGAGCATTGGAGTGTGGCTGCTCCTGTGGGCCTGGGTCCGAGACCCAGGGGTCATGACACTGCTTGCTGCCATTGCTCGGGGAGTAAGCCTGCTTGTGCCAGGTTGCCATTAGGCAGACTGCCAAGCCATGTGTCTCAGGTGCCCAGGTGCACAGCACAAATTAGAAACACTGAACAGTCAAAGCCAACAGCTTGTGAATGTCGCACCATCTGAAAATGATTCCTCCAGTGCTGGGCATGTAATGACTCCACGGGCAGAAAGCTAGAGTCGGCTGGTGAATGATTCTCTATTGAAACCATGGGCTAAACAAATTCCTCATGAAAGTTGTTTATGGCTGAAGGCGCGTCCGGCCAGGGCCGTCACTCTCTGGGGCGGCGGGGAACCAGACCGCCTCGCTACTTCTGTCAGGTGTGTTGGGGAACTAGCCTGCCTGAGCAAAGAGTTCAATAGCAAGGCCCAGGCCCTGGGTCAGGGCGGCGCAACAAACAGTCCTCAGGCAGGGGCTGAGCAGAGAGTTCAATAGCAAAGCCCAGGCTCCTGGCTCCGATCGGCCTGGGAGAGGGGGAGACTGCCACCCGCGAGATGGGTGGCAGGGGGGACGCAGGCCCACCCATTCCACTGCGTCCCAGCCTGGGGCCCTAGCAGCAGCAGAAGACCCGCTGCTGTGTCAGTGGGGTTCCTGGCAGCAACACACTGACATTGGCTCTAGCAGTGGTGCAGCCTGACTAGGGTCGGCTGCCCCTGGGCTACCTCCTACCTCCCCCTCTAGAGGTACCTGGGTCCGGCTGGCATCCTCCAAGGGGGTCACACACCATGGGCTCCTTGGGGTAACTGGCGCTCAGTTGGCTTGGCGGCACCTCGGGGTAACTGGCGAACGGCAAGCTTGGCAGCGTCTCTGGGCTTGGGCTAGCATCAGGCATTGGCTGGTTTGGCCAGTCCTCGGGTTGGCCACCGATCGCCATGGTCTCCTGGCTGGGAGCTCCACCACATGCATCTGGCCTCTCCCGTGGCTGTGTTTCAACTGAGCTCTGGGGTCGGGCTTTTATACCTCCGGTCCTGCGCTTTGACCTCTGAAGGGCGGGTGCAGGGTTCCCTGGCTCCGACCACTTTGGCGTCCAGAGAGGCTCGTCATTCTCCGGGGCAGCAGGGAACCAGGCCACCTCACTACAGTGGCAAATAGGTTGATTGGTTCTAGCAGTCTCCACATCCCCTGGGGGAGCCGGGGAGGAGGCAGGAATGGGGTCAACCTATAGGGATACCTACTGTTGATGGGAAAAAGTAGGGAAAACTCTGCCCCTTCCCAAACTGTCACATTTATAGTGTTGGATTTTTGAGAGACTTGGCATGGCTCATGCATTTAAGATCATCACATCCTTTTGCAATTTGATGTTCTAGCTATTTAATTTTCTCAAGCACAAACAAATCAGAAATGAAGTCTGGTCTGAAATTGCTGTTTTGATGTTATGTGACATTTTCAGATGTGCAAGGTAACAATGTGTACAGGGCACCAAGCAAGGAGCTTGCTTTCTGTGCTCGAATTCTCAATTGAGACATGCACTTTCAAAGCAAAAGGACCTTGCTTGGATGGAAAAGTACAGAGCACAGTACTCTAACAAAGAGCTGCCTAGTCACTGTGCTGCTGGGCAGGGAGCAGGACACGGGCCCTGTAATGAACCGTTATAGCATTCAGAGTTATTAAAAGCCACTCAAGGATATTGGATATTGCCGTCTAACTGGGCCACACGGGTGGGATGGGTTCTGGCAGAGAGGGGTGTTTCTACCTATTGAATGTGTGAATAGGCTGCTGTGCATTGAACCTATGCACGCGCTTTGCAGTAGTTGGCTACTTTGCAGTTCTGGACCAGGTGGGACACCCAGCAGGAAGCACTGGAGTGATATGTTGCTTTGTCTCTTGGTCTGCCACAGAGCTCCAGCATTGGCTGCTACACAGGGCAGCCAGGGGAAAATAATGCCAGGACACCGATGGCCTTTCCATTGGCAATACTCATCGCTGGCAAGAGATAAAACCCAAGTTGCACCTCCTGGCTGCAGGTGAGCTGGCAGTGGGTTTCGCCACTGGGAATGAACGGTGCCCATAGCATCTGAACGGAAGAGATTGCACATTGGTGATGTTACGCTGTATATTGGATCGCACTGCAAGGCTCCACAGGCCTAACTGAGTGATCCACTGAGCTGCTTCTTACATCAGAGATTCGGAAATGTCAGGCTGGAAGGGACCTCAAGAAGTCATCTAGTCCAGTCCCCTGTGTTGAGGCAGGACCAAGTAAAACCCAGACCATCCCTGGCAGGTGTTTGTCCAGCCTGTTCTTAAAGACCCCCAACGTGGGCATTCCACAGCCTCCCTTGGAAGCCTGTTCCAGCGCTTAACTACCTTGAGAGTTAGAAAGTTTTTCCTAATATCTCACCTCAATCTCCCTTGCTGCAGATTACGCCCAACACTTCCTGTCCTCCTGTCAGTGAGCTAAGGCACAGGGTAGGACTGAAGTGCCCATGTAGGTGAGTAGCATTGTCTCTACCATTTCTTGACACCCCCTCAACCTTGCAGCTTCCTGCTGCTCTTCACAGGGCACTCACCCTGATCTCTCCCAGGTGTTACTCGTTCTCTCATCAGGATTAGCTAGCCCAGGGGTTCTCAAACTGGGGGTTGGGACCCCTCAAGGGGCTGCGAGATTATTACATGGGGGGTCGTGAGCCGTCAGCCTCCACCCCAAACCCTGCTTTGCCTCCAGCATTTATAATGGTGTTAAATATATAAAAAAGTGTTTTTAATGTATGGGGGGGGGGTTGCACTCAGAGGCTTGCTGTGTGAAAGGGGTCACCAGTTCAAAAGTCTGAGAACTCCTGAGCTAGCCCCAGCCCTTAAGGGACAAGCCACCCTGGGTCTGTCCACACAGCAAAGAAAACCCAATGACTCAGGCTAGCGGGGCGTGTAGACTTCTGGGCTCCATCTGGAGCCCATGCTCTGGGACCCTCCCAGCCCACAGGGTCCTACAGCCTGGGCTCCAGCCCAAGCCCAGAGATCTACACAGCCAATGAAACAGCCCCGCAGCTGGAGGCCCACGAGCCCAGGTCAGCTGGCATGGGTCAACCATGGGTGTCTAGTTGCTGTGTAGATGTAACACCAGGAAACATCCCCAGTGAATCACTGCAACATGAAAATGAACCCCGGGAATGTCAGGGCCCAAGTGGAGATGTTCAGCTGTTTTCTCCTTTGACTGAATAGATAAGATTCTTGATTATCCAAAAACATGGAGAGAGGCTGGGCCATTGCTACAAATTAGGAGAGGTGGTTCTTTGTTTAAATATACTACTCCTATTTGAAAATATTTTGAGAGGAAAAAATTAGCATGCAATTTCACTTATGACATTATCTGCTTTTAAAGCCGGGGGTAGGAGGGAAGGTTTACATTTGTGAGACAGCCAGGGAAAAAATGTACTTTGCAAATTCCCTCTTATTCAGTTCAATTAAATAAGCTCTTAGCCTCTCAGGCACATCTGACAAGAAATGTTTTGTCTTGCGCATACACACACACACACACACACACGCATGTAAAGAAGCAGCATGCATACTGTCTTTTCTCTCTGTTTTGCCGTATTACTTTGTGATTTAGAGACAAACTAATAAATTGTCTTGTTTCTGAGTGTGTAGCTAGCAGCACAAATAACAAGTCAAAGAATTCAAACTTTGTGTCCAATATACTGAGAAAACACCAACCTCTGGCAAGGATGACCTAAATTACTATTAATTATAGTGGTAGGACTAAATATCTGTGTGCCATGTGTTTACAACTGTAGCAATAAACAATTTGTTCTCAAGATTATTATGAACCGTTTATATTTGGTCTACGAAAGGACTGTTTGTTCCCTAAAAACCTGCATCAGGAATTGAATTGTGAAAGGAAAATAAAATGCCTGCATGAGCAAAACAGGGCTTGGAGCTCCTCCATTACAGGATGCTGAGTCTAACTCCTCCACTCCAGAGCTAACTGGAATGGTAGCATGAGTTTTCAGCAGATTATTGGAGTCAAAACGTCTTCACAGAACTACCAGCATCAAAGGAGTCAGGAGCAAGTCCTTATTCACCCTGGAGTGTAACTCCAAAGCCATTTGACTCTGAGGATGTTATAGTTTCCAATATGTCCATCTGCAAACTACAAAAGGATCATTTATCTATCAGAAGCCATCCAGGTTGCTATTGTCCAATCCTCCAGCATTACTCACCATCTGCTGGCATCTAAACACTGTAGGAAGAGAGTCTATCTACCGTGCAGGACACTCCTGATTCTGCTAGGGAAGGCCCAGCTCAGCTAGACAATACTGACATGTTGCAAGGTTTCAGAGGGCAGGAGATCTCACAATATCAGATCATCTCCAGTGACCTCCATTTTGGGTCGAAAATCTCACAGAATCAGCTCATGACATTTTGGTGCAGCAGAATCCAAGCTCTGACTGAACCTGACACTCAAACACTAAACTCTAGCTTATCTGGAGCTGAACACAACCCCACCTTCCGGAGACTCATAGTACTGCTTCATTGGGTTTGAAGCTGGACGCAGGCCCACGGGCCTGTGCGACACACACTCTTGTGAAAGCTACAGCTACACCGAAGCCTCAGCTTCTCAGAGTTCACTCATTTACAATGGGCCACACTGTGCAAATACACCCATTCATGTTCATGGGCCACTCACCTGGGGAAAGCGATCATGATTTGGCCTGAAATGTGGCTGGAACAAAGTTTCATTTTGAAATGGCAGGGGAAAAGGAGTCTGAGATGTCACTGGTCAGGAGAAAACCAGCTTTGAAAGGTGGCAGTTCTCTTAATCAGAGATATCATTCCCCTTAGGAATTCATGGCTTTGGTGAAAACCCACAAGAATTCTGCACGCTTAGGGCCAGATTCTCAGCCTGGCTTCCATCTACTGGGGGCAGAAATTCAACACCTGCATTTTTATGTTTGCAATTCACTGAAGGAGTAAAAATGCATTTGTAGTTATTAGATGATACAAAATCACACCCACCCAAATGGAGAAAAGCACTGAAAATCTGGCCTTCAGCAACATGACTTGACTTCCACATTACTGTGTGTGTGTGCAGATATTTTGAACAGATCTTATCATCTTGGAATGGCCATGAAAGGCCTGGTCCTGATCATAACAGCAGGAATTTGCTTTGGTGTCCCTGGACAAAAATACCCGTTCCCTCTTTGCTCAAGAACAGTGTTCTGTGTGCTTGCTTGTTACCTTCTTCCCCAGAGACAGCTGCATTTCAGAGATGCCGCACGTGTATAGTGAACCCTTAGGAATTAAAGATGCAAGGCTCTAGATGCACCTACCGTATATTCAAAGTACAGTTGCATTAAAGAATGTAAAGCAAAATGATGATTCCTTACCTGTACACCCTTAGAAATGAAGGTCACTGCAGCTAGGTACAATCTGTGCTCGAGTTCAAGTGTGTTTAACTTTGGGTGTTCAGTCCCACTGCTGGGAAATCATCCCCTCCAAGAAGCAGCAATTTTCCACTGTTACCCAAAAGCTCTAGCACTCCATTTCTTGCACGTGAGTACATGGCAGTGCAGTTGAGTTGCTGTGCTGGCTGGAATGACGTTTGTCTTGACGGGGTATGGGAGCCTAGTTTAGGTCAGGCTTAGCTGGCCAATGCTAGCTAACTGCACCTAAACTCGACTGCAAAATGCTGAGCATTCGATGAGGCACTTACACTCCCCGAGCGCTGCAAGAGAGTGGCTCCTCTCATCTGAGAAGGACCTTGAATTAGAAAATTACTCTGAGGGTATCCAGGGGCTGGGGCTGCTCTCCCTGCTGCTGGGGAAGGAGGAGGCAGTGCACGTAAAAACCAGCAGCGGGGTGTGAGCTGCCTGTGCAATCTCTTCAGTGATATGCAGACCCGTCTCTTTTATTTAATGAATGTCATTATTCCAGGGCTGGCTTCTGCTCGGCCACCAATACACAGACCATGAAGCTTCAGGAGGCTTTCTACTCTGAACACTGCACAGAGAGGTTACCAGCTGACTGCATCACAGCTTGCGGCCCACCACTACCTCTGAAATGCCCTAAAATGCCTTGATTGACAGCAAGACCAGAATGAGGCTCTGCAGAGGGAAGTTAGCTAACAATTCTGGTGGTAATGCATGAGGCAGAATAGACTCCAGCTCAGTCTTCCACAACGGGGCTGTCTCTGTAGGGCTAACACGATTAAAAAGTAGTCAATAAAGTCAACAGCTGGAGGTAAAGAGGGAGAAGATCTGTTGGGTAAACTGTTCTGGTTTCACATAGTCACTTTTCTAAGTTTAACAGCAATGTAAGTGTGAAGAATGTGTAAGTGACAGAAGCAAAGGACACTAATTGTGTTCCTCACTATGCACATTAGGCTAATCAGACAATTAAGAACAATCAGTGATGCCACTCATTGCCCATCAACTGTCCATTTGGCAGTGATTTTACTTTCCATTAATACTGCACTCTGTAAAGTGTGTGTGTATGGGTATGGGTATAATGGATGACAGATTCCTAACAAGAAGAATTCAGCTGTGAAGTCAAGTTCAAGAGCAAGATAAAATGATTATCCAAAGAGTGAATGGTCAGAAGAACTGCACTGATACTTTTTAGTCTCAGAAATGCTGGGAGTAGCTTGTGGGAAGCACATTGCAGACCAAACACAGCTTGAGGAACTGAAGATGACTTGGGATGGGCCAGCTTTTATGGACTTGGAGGTATTGAGAAAGATTTTTCTTGGGTTCACATTATTCATTGGAGTTTGTGACAAGTGCAGGGTGAAATTTCTCAGATGAACAGTTTGTTGTCATTTCGGCCAACACAAAACTATTCTCGAGTTGGACCGATCAGTTTCCAATGGGAAAAAGTTTTTCAGGGCCAGCTTCAGAAAACTAAGTCAAAGAGAAAGTGTGTGTCCCCCTTTATAGCCCTAGCCTAGTGGTCAGGGGCCTTTCCTGGGATGTGAGACACCCTAGTTTAAATCCTCCCCTTGAACCAGGAACTTGACTTCCTGTGAGCATCCTAACCCCTAGGCTATAGGCTCTTCTGGGGTGGGCTGCTCTCAGTCTCTCCCGTGGAAGCTGTTCCACTTTGTATAAATACTGAGAAATTCATTGGAGCAGTGACTTGAACTCAGGTCTCCCCCTGCCAGGGATGTGTCCTAACCACCAGGCTATACTGCTCTGAATTACTCCTTCTGAAACTCTCCCACTTTGAATAGCTATTTATGTAGTGCAGCCTCTTTCATTCAGTGAATTAATGCATACGTTTATTTCGATGTGTTCGGATGTGCCCATTCAGCACCATGGTGCTTTCCCCATTCTATTCTCTCTGGCGCCTTACACCACACCTATCCCCAAGGTGTCTTAGCACCTTCCCATAAAGTCAAAACAACAACTCCCTCCTCTTCCTTTGTCCCTCCACGATCAACGCTCCCCCATCACCGCAACCCATTTACTCCTGTTTCCCCACACAAGAAAGGCCTGACACCTCTTGGCATTGGTACCTCTGTGCATTGTACCTACAGGGTGGGCTTTCCAACAGCTCCCAGCAAGGGCCTAATGCTGCTCCCATTGGAGTCAGAGGGCGTTGTACTGTTAACTCCGACAGAAGCAGTGCTAAGCACTTTTTTAAATCCATCCTTGGAGCCCAGTGCTAGGCAGTCAGAAAGCCTCATGTGCCTTTCATATCTGGACACAAACCCTCCTGGGAAACTAACCCTCTCCAGAGCCCATTCATAAACAGACTCACAGAAGTTTCACCAGCGAGCAGGAACTCAAAGCAATTCCTTTCTGATAAAAATAGCCCAGCAGAGCTAATAGCAACAGCCCAAGTTACTTCCCAATAGAGCTAAAGCGGTATTTAGGATCATCAGCACAGACCCCTGTAGCAATTATTTAATAAGCCTTTAGCACCTGAATTTCAAAGGTGCTGACTCCCTGCAGTTCCCATTGTCTTCTAGGGAAATTCTGGGTGCTCAGAAAATTCAAGCCCTTAATGTGTATAATTTATTTTTGTTAAGATGCTTAGATATCGGGAGACAAATGGTTTGGGGCCAGGTTAACTGAGAAGCCCACTGTTTCCCCATTCAGTTGCGGGAGGCACACAAGTGAGGGTTTAAATGGGAGGAGGCTGTGGCCACATGAGAGAGAGGTTCATACCTCCTATTTTCAGAAGTGCCCGAGGCCATCTGATGCCTGTGAGAAGTAAGCAGTGTTTTATCAGGCAGAAACCTGGAGGTGCTGGTGGAGAAAGTCTCCATTCAGCGCTTTGCTGGCTGGTGGGGTAGCCTTTCCACGGGAGGCAGAGAACAAACCCATGCGTGGGGGTATGACATTGATTAGTAGAAACTGGCACCACATGGAATCCTATACAACAGTGAAGAGCACACAAGCAACAAACTAGTTGCTGCTGATATATGAATACCATTAAGAGGCAGAACTAGCTTCTGACATTTGCCTATCGCCTACACAAGGGGAAATGCTGCAGCAGGTCACTGGAGATAGCTGGGTGAATTTTCTCTCATACTGGAGAATGCAGGGGATTGTTAACTTGCGTTGCATCCCCATTCCAGCCAAAGCGTGATGTTTGCTTGTGGATAGTGCAAGAGTATCCATTCAAGGTTTCATACGAGTCATGGAAACTCTTGCCTGTCCCATGTGTGATCCTTGCTTCATGCATGCGTGACGCTTGCAATTTTAATGCCCAGGCCCAACCCTACTTAGCCTATGAGTTCTGAGATGACAACAGGCCAAGACTGATTCTCGGCCAGACGGCCAAAATAAAACTTGCTAACAGAGGAAACTGTTCCCATGTGACTGCAACATTTTTTGGCATGGCTAGTTCAGGCAAAGTCATGCACACCACGGCTGCCTTTTTACGGGGTGAACGTACCCATATGCTAGATCCTGCTACTGCAAAAAGGACACAGTATATTACAGTATCAGGAATATCTCTATGAATGAGGCAAAATCTTTATTGCCTTTAAATCCAAAAGTTCTTCAGTGCAGCCAGAGCTGTTCCACAACCAGGTCTATGTCTTCTTCCAGCCCCAGACAGCAGCACTCAAGATAAGACCACTTTCATTTTCCATTCCCCCAGCCTCTTTCAAACCACATCCACCAGCTGCCCAACTCCTGGGGAGAAGAGACACATAGCAGTGTTATTCAAAATACAGGAAGATTGTATTTTTCACATGTTTCTTAAGTAGTAATACATGCTCACCGCTGGGACTCAGGAGCATGGGGCTCTCTCCTGGCTCTGACTTGAGGTCAGGCATTTCGCCTTTCTGTCCCTTAGTTTCCACATCTGTACCATCAAGCTGATGAGTCTTACTTGCTTTGTTCTTTAATATCAAGGGGTGACAAGAGTTGACTATTCTCCTTAGTTAGAGCTGGGGAAAATGGGGCACACCGGGACTTCCCCACGACCACGCAGGAAGCTGAGGTATAGCTGGGATTAGAATGCAGGTTTCCTGGCTGCCAGGCCTGTGCCTGAGTCTCAAACCAAACCTCCTCCCTAGTCCTTGAAGAACTCTGCCGGCCTTCATGGAGGGCTCGGCTGATTGCTGCTCTCCGAGCATCTGCCTGCACGCCTCCAAGGTGGATGCCTATCGGCAAGGCCAGCCCACAACATTTTGTCACGTGAGGCAGGGAGCTCAAATGACACACCCAGGCCGCCTTGCTTGGGCCAAAACTTGGAAAGGTCTCAGTTCTGCCTTCTTCCTGTTCTACTTCTCTCATGGTACTGCTCTACCACCTACCCCAATAAAGGAGAACTAACATCTTAAAATGACTTGTTCAAAAATTTTAAGTAACACTTAACTTTCAAACGCCTGAAGAGCAAATGTAACTTTTCTTGTCTGCATAGTAAACACTGGCATTTTTATCTGTTTGAATAATCAAAGTGGTGCTTTCCGTGCCTTCTTGGTTGCAAAGATTTGAACTGCTTCCTGCTGAAGGTCCACAGTCTGGACCAGCTCATGCTCTATTGAGATGGTTGCAAGGCCGACCAGCCTCTCCTGTGTCATTGTGGAGCGTAGATGTGTTTTTATTAACTTCAGCTTGGAGAAGCTGCGTTCTGCACTGGCAACTGTTACAGGAAGTGTTAGAAGTATGCGCAGACCAACAAAAGCATTTGGAAAGAGGGTGGTCATCTTATTTGTGCACATATATTCCAGAATAGCTTTTGGAGTTGATCCTGCGCAAATGTTTTTTTGAAAGGGCTTTTAGTTCATCACCTAAATCACTCGCATCAATATCGCACATGTCATCACGTGTCAACACGGTCTCTAGTGCCCTGCATTGCTGGTGTAGGTCTTCTTTAGGTATAGTGAGGAGTTTTGGAATATCATACAACATCCCAAATATACTGCTGTGTTCCTTGAGCTGCATGAAACGTTCTTCAACTGACTGGATTGCACAATCTAGCACCTGGTTAAAGAATTCAACTTTGAATTGTTGTTTGAGGTCTCTTATGGGATTATCTCGTGCCTTGTAATCAAAATGTCGTCTTCTTCGGTGACTCTTGTATTCTTGAATGGGTGGGAAAACAGCTTCAGTGTGAAGTTCCTCTGCCAACTTCTGTGCACTCTTCAGAACATTTTGAAATCCCTCATCTGACCAGTAAGACTGTAGGTATGACTTTGCTTTGTCCAGTTGTTCCATTGCTCCAGATATATCAAGGTCAACACCTTGGAGTCTCTTGCTTACAACATTTATTTCAAACAGTATGTCATGCCACAACACTAAGCCACACAGAAATTTGAAGGTGTGTATGTTTCTGGTGATTCCATTTCCCTCTGCCACTGTTCTCCCACGAACAGTTCCTGTCATAACATTATCCTCCATAATGGCAACTATGGCATCCTTCATCTTCCCAATTTGGTGTTTGATAGGCTTTATTGCCTCCATTTGACTTTCCCATCGTGTGGCACTCAGTGGTTTCAGTGTCAGAGAGGATGTTCCCAGATGTTGCTACAAAATTTGCCATCGATGAGTTGATGCAGAGAAAAATACATAGATGCTTTGAATTACATTAAAAAATTCAGCAGCCGCACTATAAGTCAGTAAATTCTAGAAAATGCTCTCTGACAGTCACCATTGCAGGGACATTTTCACTATTTTCACATTTTCTGTTGTTGTTACAAAACGCACCATTAAAGTCATTTGTTCCATATGGCTGATGTCAGGTGTGCAGTCCAGAATAACAGAGTAATATCTTGCTGACTTCAGATCTGCCACAATCTTCTGTTTGACTTTTGTTGCCAGTAACTGTATGATCTTATTTTGAATTGGTTTTCCAAGGTAGTAGTGTGTACATTTCTTGGGTGGTGACTCTTCTTAGATGCTGCTGGAGTACAGCATCAAACTCAGCCATCAGCTCCACAATTTTAAGGAAGTTTCCATTGTTTGGCACATACAGCTGATCTGAAGTGCCACACAATGCTAGGTTTTGGGTAGCAAGCATTCTCACAATGGCAATGAGCCTTTTCAGAACATTTTGCCAGTAAAGAGACTCTGATGCAATCTTCTCTTGATGCTGATCATCTATGGTGGCCTTTAACCTTAGTCTCATCTCAAGCTCTTTCCACCTATGGAATGCTCTCTGGTGATTTGCTGCCTTCTCATGGCATGCCAGCTTTCTAGCCAGATTTTTCCAGTCCTTTGTTCCTGTAGAACCCAATGTGGCTGGAGCATTAGACTGGAAGAGTTTGCAACAAAAACAGTGTGCAGCGTTCTAGGGTTTTGAGTACATAAGCCATGGCCTCTCCACTTTGTCACCATTGGGGATCTCATGCCAGTAATGTATTGGATGAAAACTTCTATTTTCATTGTCTTTGGAGAACATGAAGTTTTTCACTTGCTGTACTCCATGCAGTACAAGGAAGTCCCTCAGGCTACTGCTCAAGTGGGTCCACAGTTCTGGATCATCTAAACTTCCGGAACTAAACTCAGCAGCAGCTATTTCTTGCGCCTCTACCACACTCTTCTCTGATCTACACTTTTCTTCAGGAATGTGCATGGTTACATCCATTTGAGATGGAGATATGGATGCTGCAGTAGCTGCCCCGTCACCTGCACTCTGACTAACTGGAAGATCAGGCATCTCCTCACCATTCACATCCTCACTGGGGCCGGAATGCTCACCGTGAACATTTGTGTCTATGTATCTCAGAAGAGCTCCTTCCTGATTAGATAGAAAAGCTTCCTTTGCTTTCTTTCTTTTACTGAATGCTGCCCCAGAGGGGCATTCTCTTCTTTCACTCATGACTGCTGTTCTGTGCCAGCTATAGTGGCTCTCAACACTCAGTTGAAGGGGACAAATAAGCAGGCTGGTAGCAGGGCCTGAGTGATGGAAGATATCAGCGTCTTAAGGGCCTAACTGGCTCCTACTCCTTCAGCTGACGGCCTGGTCTCCTCAAGTGGGTTCAGGGAAACAGCAGGACACAGGAAGCTCCCTGAGAAGCTGGTGTTAATCAGTCCCGGCTCCTAGGGGTGCTAGAGAGGTACATAAGAGGCTCCTTCTCCTCTCTCTCCCTGTAGCTCCTGCTGCTTTCTGTTGTTCCCTCTCACCTTTTCTCCTGCCTGCCTGTTATGTCTCTTGTGCCCTCCTTCCTCCAGCACAGCACTCCACCATCTCTGTGCATCTAGAGCAGAGAGAATCCATACGCACACCAGCAGCAGACACAATTTTCTACACTCTGGGTCCTAGTGGCGCCCCCACCCGCCAGTCGGGCACCTGAGGCGGCGCCTCAGTTTGCCTCATGGTAAGGCCAGCCCTGCCTATCGGGCTCAGACAGCGTGCAGCGGAACAGCCTGCGTGTGAGCCGGTGATCTCAGACTCCTCTTACATCACTGCTTCTTTTGGCAGTTCAGCTAACACCAAGGGAAAGACCTTGGGAGACAAGCCACCGATTTATTTGGTCTTTAAACTGTGAAAGGCTGTTGGCTGCTGTGTGATCTTTGATAAACCCAGGGAGCAGCTGGGTTGCAAAAGTCACTTCCAGTGGCTGAGACCGATGCTTTCTGGCACGACACCAGTGACTCCTTTCATCACATGTTTATCCACATGTCCTGCACTGATAGCCACAGAGATGGCCTCTGGTTTTGGGCCCACAAACAATGGCATCTGCATTTTTCTGTCTGCAAAACCTGTGGACACAAGTATCAGTAGTGAGGGCATGCGTTGTCGAAAGTTGCCTATTATTTTGGGTGTCCACTTTTGATCACCTTGGGTCTGATTTTCAGAGGTGTTGAATACTTGCAGCTGTTGTTGACTTCCAAGGCGCATCCTCAGTATTTATTAACTGCCCAAAACATTTGTTAATGCAGAGTTAAGGGTGCCCAGTGCTGCCTCATGCCCTTCCAGAATGTGGAGAGTAGGTGAATCATAAACTGCTGGAAACCAGGATATGCAGAGTTAAGGTACATATCAGCCCTGCCCGGCTGAGATCAATCCCAATTGGGTGATGGCAGTTTGGGGAGGATCAGAGCCATAGTTTGAGCCTCAAGTGTGTTCACAAAAATGTTATAAAGAACAATTCTGATACCATGTGATATTTGTGGTGTACTGAAAACTGTGTTAATATTATGTTCTATCACTTTAAATTCTCAGGGGATTTCCAGGTCTTGCTTGCAGACATGGGGCTCTGTAGGGGAGCTAGGATCAGGGTCAACACTCTGCTGGGGAACAATATGGGGTGAGTTGTGCCTCTCTGCCTTTGGGAGCAGCCTGCTGTGTCTCTCTCGGGTTTGGGGTTCTTGTGCGTTATTATTCTGAATTCTAAGAAATAACAGTGTTACACTTCAGCCTTCCCGCAAGAGTAGTTCTGTTTTTATCTAGCTTCTCTGTGTGTGTTGTGAACATAACAATATTGTGAGAGAGCTGTATCTCGAGAACCCCTTATTGAAATGTCCCCAAACCTGGACCATTCACCATTCCCCAAACCCTGATGAGGCACAGCAAATGTCAAGGCAATTCAGGCATGCTTGTGGATTTTAGAGTGCTTGGAAAAACTGACTGGTGAACAGTAATTGTACAACAGTAGGTTTCAGAGTAGCAGCCGTGTTAGTCTGTATTCGCAAAAAGAAAAGGAGTACTTGTGGCACCTTAGAGACTAAATAAATTGGTTAGTCTCTAAGGCGCCACAAGTACTCCTTTTCTTTGTACAACAGTACAATCTCAGTCTTAACGATAGCGATGCTAGTGTAGTTTGTATCCACTTTCCCCATTTGCACCTGCAGATCTGGTAGTTACACATCTAATTATGAATATTTGTACCCATAGTTCACTGCAAACGTGTGGCTATGTTATTAAATATGTACATGGGCCCTGAAGTGTGTAACAGTGCATTTTAGAAATAATATAGAGATATTAATAATAATAACGTCCTTAACCCTGAGATTTCACTCCCAGGAGCCACTTTTCCCTTTGACTCAATCATTTAGTGAAGTTCTGATCTGGACACATACTGCACCAATACTGAGATGAATTTACTGAAGGTAAGAACCAAAATCTTGCATTATGCCAACTTCAGTCATTTCCCTTTTATTCCATCCAGACAGGAAAGTTGATTTTAATACCAAAGAGCAGTTCATTCTTTTATAATCTCTTGAATTAATTATATGTTGCTGTATCTGGGACAGCATATTTCCAGCATTAGGCCTGTACTGTGGTTTTCGAACCAGGAGCCACTAGATTTCCTGTACAGTTCCTTCCCTGCCACTGGCAAGCAGTAGCACGTATGTTCTGCAAGGATCCAATCAAGGTGTCCTTTTCTTACCATGGAGTGTCTGGGAGTGATTCCTTAGTTAGGGCTGTGTTCTAAAATGGGCCTGAAAAGAGGCAAACATTGCTGGTTTTGCTGAAATGAAGGGGTTTATCAGTGTACAGTGTTAGTTGTTATGCTCTTTGCATTTTCTGTGCGATTTTTCATAGGTTTCTCTCTCTATATTTTTATTACGAATCATTTAAATTTGAACTCCGGTTGGAACGTTTCCTGTCCATAGTTGACCAGTTGGTATTTCTAAACTCGTTCTATCTACACAAAGCTGGGCAGAGAGGTGGGTCCTGAGAAGGGGATTTTTTTTTTTTAACTATTGAAATTGGGGTAATTTGTAGTTGTTGTTCATGTTAGAACTGAAACTTTACAGGCTGTGCACACAAGGCTGATTGATGGGGATGGAGGTGGGGGATCACAAATCTGATTGCTGGAATGGGGGCAGGCACACACAAACCTGATTGATTGGGGTGGGTGCACACAAGCCTGATAGGTTGATTGGAGCTGGGCTCACACAGGCCCGATTGTTGAGGATGGGGGCACACAAACCTAACTGATTGGGATTGGGCGCATCCGGAACATTCTCACTGAGGAGCTAGGCTTTTCTGTCAGATTTTATCTTAGTACAGAGAACAGTTAAGGTGGCTGGCAGATAAAATATTCTGTCAGGAGCTGCATATCTAGTCCTTACAGGTTCACCCCCATGATTAAACTTTAAGAAAACGTAGGAAATTAATACACAGAGAACTTTGTTGTGAAGTGGCCAGAGTTGCTGCACACACCACATGCCTGACAAACCCCACAAAAGGAAGGAAAAGCCACCTAACAGCACAAAGGCTCTACAGCTTTACACACAGACCTACGCTGTACCACCACAACAACTGAACACCACTGACCACATACCACAACCTTAACTCTGCCCTTCTAGGGATGCCAGCTCTTCATCATCCCTTTTAATCATCCTTCTGCACGCAACCTTTTACCAAACTGCCTCTTCCACCACAACCAACTGCTACACCAGACTCCCACAACTGCTAGTGTTGGGAAAGAAACAAGCAGGCAAAAGGGCATGTGCGGAAGGGCAATGGGGGGAAGAGTTAAGGTTGAAGGGTAGGGTGCATGTATGGTAGCTGTGATAGTCATAGGGTGTGTGCCCCTGAGAGGAAGAGCAGAAAGTATGTACTGCTATGGGGCTTAACTATTCATTTCCCTGCTTTTGTGGGTTTGTGTCAGGCATGTTGTGTACAGCTGCTCCGAGTGTCTCACAACAACATTTTCTGTGCATCAATATACTTAGGTGCTACCTCTGGCTCAGAGGGTGCATCACATGCCTTTATAAAGTGCTCCGTCTCCTCTGTGTCGTTAATGAGCAAACTTATCATGCGAGTCACCTGAGGAAGCAGGTTCGCTTGTCCTGCCTTGTCACCTTTTATTATCACACTCCGATGAAAGCGAAACCTGTCCAAGTCAGAATGGCTGATCCAAAGTTCTGGGACGTCACTGGGAGTCTTTCCAGTGATTCCAGCAATTGTGGGCTCAGGCTCTCATTTCTGGTCCTGCTGCTGAGGCCCGGGTTTCTCACTCCATTTGAATTCGACTGCATCGCTCACCCTGCCCCGCCTCTGTTGCGAGGCCTTGGCTTTCTCACTGAGTCACAGCTCTCTTGGGCCCCATATCAATCACATGGCCAGCTTCTGTTTCTACCTTCTCTGAATTACTGCTGGTTCCCATCACTGATGTCTGAGCTTCTCTGACATGGAGACATTGATTCATGCACTGATATTTCCAGCCTTACAGTCATTCTCTCTTCTTTCCATTCTTTTCTGCTGTGCCCAGCTACCGGCTCACCTTGAATGTGCTAGGCCTCTCTCCCCCAGCCAGGCTAGTCCTCCCTTCACTGGCTCCTTATGAGGTCCTGCACTGAATTTAGAAGCACTTAGTCCAGGCTTTATTTGAACCTGTGGTACGTCCTTCTCTCTGGAGTCTGATTTGGTAGAATCATGTTCTCTTTTGCCCTCCTAGAACATCTGACCAGGGCCTTTTTGTGGCCCCACTGCCCAAACGTAAACCATGTTAGGTCTTTAGTCTCTGGATGTGTTTTTTTTTTCCAACTTGTTTCCACACGCCATAAAAAATCCACTAAATCACCAGCAAACTTCAGATCAGAACTGACAACTAAGCTTTTTAGATGTGCCTATTCCAGTGTATGTAATTAACATGTCTTGTTTTCATCATTTATATTTTATTTATATGCTTTTATATATTGTGCGCATCTCTGAGAGGGTTTTCTTTTTATGAATTATGCTTTATAAAACAACAGCACTGATGCTGATGAAATAGTTATTACTGGCTATAGACTATCTCCTGTACTGTACCTATCACTGCAGCTGGCAGTCTGTCATTGTTCATTATGAACCAGCTACTTATGACAGACAGACAGACAGACAACTCAGTGGAAGGAATCTGCAAGCCAGGAGAAGAAACAGAGAGTGATGATGATGTAGCTGATAAAGAGAGAGAAGGATCCCTTTGCCACAAATCACAGAAACAGAGGCTTCAGGGAGAAAAATAACAAACCTAAAAAGCTGCTGCCCAAAGGGGCTTTCACTGATTTCAGGCATTTTGTTGTTCAGCTCAGTTCACTCTAGTGCGCGGCTCTACCAGGTTGTTAGGACAGAAGAAATAATTGTACTAGTGTATTTTGGTTTGTTTGTTTGTTTGTTTGATTGGTTTTAATTTAGTTACCTGAATGATCTTTTTGTTCATGTCAAGCTTGGCTTAAAAAAGGTTAACTGAAAATGGATAATTGAAAAATTCCCCCCCCCCCCCCGGCCCCTTGGGCTGATTAACTCTCTGCCAAGCTACAGTCCCAAAGGAAGTTTTATCACTACTTATAATGTACTCCTGAAAAATATGGGTTTGCAGTGGAAGTGCTGAGACAGCAGCCTCTTCTGTAAGGCTGGAAATGGAGAGCGTAAACACAAAAGCTCTTTGAAGCAGCCTGACCAAGGAAAATTACTCCCCAATTTGGAGGTATTCTTCCTAGTAAATACTTTGATTAAATGGGCTAACCATTCTCCTTAGTAAAAGGAATGACTCAAACAATTACAACTAGGACTGGAAAGTGAGGCAGCTGCAAAAGAAATTAAATCCACACAGCATCACGTCTAGATTATTTAGAAAATGTATTACGACCCACGCAATGTGACTCCCACGGAGGCTGCTGTTCAGCGGAAAGGGTGGAGGCGCACAAGGTTGCAGAATACAATTCTGATCCTGGGCCGAGCTGTACTGGGGAACATGAGCAGAACCTGCCTTGGCCCTCCTTTGTGTGGATCTGAGTGCAAAGGAGACAAGAACTTGTTTTTAATACCCCAGGGCCCAATCCAGCATTCCTTCCATGGCCAAACTCCCATTAATGATCATGTTAATAGCCCAGTCAAAAATAACTTGATTGTTAATATTGAAATTAACAGGAGAGGTTTGTGGCCCATTCCTGCCCCAGCTTGAGTTAATGGCAGAATTCCCATTGAGTCCAATGCAAGTGGAAATGGGCTATAAAATACCATCTTGCCATTCTGTGTGCCTGAGGAGAGAATAGGAGAAGTGCTTCTCCTACTTATCCATGGGGCTCTGTCTGGTACTGCTCAGGGTGGAGGTCAGACAAAGGGGATGTCTGCACTGGAGCTGGAGGTATAATTTCCAGCTCGAGTAGACGTACCCATGCTAGCTCCGATCGAGTTAACGTGCTGAAATTAGCAGCGTAACCAAGGCTGCATGGGTGGTGGGATGGGCTAGCCACCCGAGGGGGATTTCCAGGTGGGATTGTACTCATTGCAGCTGAGTGGAATGGCTACACTGCTAGAAATTACACCTCTCACTGCAGTGTAGACATACCCTAAGCGGTGGGTACTCCTCTCCTCAAGGTGCAGCCTTGATGCTCATGTGATGTGCCATTTACTGGATCCCTTCACTTGTACCTTCCCATTAGGCAGCTCTCAAAGCTGTTCAGATCCAGGGACTAGGTCACGTCAAGCCCCCTCAATGGAGGTGGCTGGCCAGCATAACGTTCTAAATATCACCCCTCCCACAGGAAACCCAGCCATTTTGATACTGTTGGTTCTGTCCCGATGACTCATGTTGACATTTACATGACAAAGAGATGACTTGCAATGGTAATTGGAGAGAAGTTCAGTCTCACATGAGTCAAACCAACAAAGACCCAGACACACGTGGGAAATTCCCTGAGAGGCTGCCAAAGAGCCCTCAATGTGTAACAAGCCCTCAGGGAGCTAGACCCTCTTCTGATTCGCAGCTGGGATTCTGTATTCACTGTGGACTCCTCGTCACCAGAAATGTACCAAATAATGGGAGTGAGCTCAGAGACGAGCAGCGCAAATGATCAGAGGGTTGGCGGGGCTGGTTTACGAGGCAGGATTAAATGAACTTCATACAAATACCTTGAGTAAGTGACCCCATTATTATTATTCATTATTTGTACTGTGGTAGCACCTAGTGGCCCCATTCATGGACCAGGACCCCATTGTGCTAGACACTGTAGAAACACAGAACTAAAAAGATAGTACCTGTCCCAAAGAGCTCGTGCCCCAGGTAAAGCCATAAGCCATAACTGTCTGCAGGTGTCTGAAGAGTGTAAACACCAAGGGATGGAGAGGAATTAACTAGAGCAGTACAAGTAAGTCTAGCAAGCAGCAATGGGGCACGATCAATCCTTTGTCTTTCTGTGATGCCTTTGCTAGAAGGTTCTGGAAGCATTGACTCACGAAGGCATGTAACACCCCAGCCTGGAAGGGCTCTCAGCTGGGTAGGAGATCTAAGGAGTTAAACCTTGTACTTGCTGATGTTTGGGAAGAGCTTGACATGTGGTTGGATCTGTCAGTATGTAGCTCAGTCTTTATCATCCTTATTATTGAATTGTTTTATTTTTTATTTTTAGAAAAATAATTAGTACCACAACAGGGCTGGGCCTGGCTTTGTCTTCACCCTCACAACCCCACTGATGCTCATGGAATGAAAGGCAAAATATGATCCTACACGAGGAAGGTTCTGTAAGTAACATTACATCCATTTTACAGATGAGGAGACCAAGACACAAAGAAATTAAGAGATGTGTCCAAAATCACACAGTTAGCCAGTGGTACAGCTGGGGGCAGAACCCAGGTGGGTGGCCTCCAGTCTCCTGCTCTCACTGCTAGACTGTACTGTCTCTAAAGTTCATCTTCTTGATTCCAGATTAATTCCTTTTTCAAATGTTATGTTGCGCCCAGTATAACTAGGAGGAAGTAACCGGGGGGGGGGGCAGCCATTTTGGACTTGATTCTGACTAACAGGGAGGAATTGGTTGCAAATATGAAGGTGGAAAGCAATTTGGTTGAAAGTGATCATGAAATGATAGATTGCATGATTCTAAGGAAAGGAAGGAGTGAGAGCAGCGGATGCGGACAATGGACTTCAAAAGAACAGACTTTAACAAACTCAGAGAACTGGTAGGTAGAGTCCCATGGGAAAAATGTAAGTGAAAAAGGAGTTCAGGGGAGCTGGCAGTTTCTCAAAGAGACAATATTAAAGGCACAACAGTAAATTATCCTGATGTGAAGAAAAGACAGGAAGAATAGTAAGATGTCAATATGGCTCCATCAGGAGCACTTTCATGACCTGAAAATCAAAAAGAAATCCTACAAAAAGTGGAAACATGGACAAATTGATAAGGATGAATACAAAAGAACATTATAAGCCTGTAGGGTACAAAATCAAAAAGGCTAAGGCACAAAATGAGTTCTATCTAGCAGGGGACATAAAAACAATAAGAAGAGCTTCTGTAGATACAGCAAGAGAAAGATGAAGGAAACAGGTCCACTATTTAGCGGGAAGGAGAGCTAATAGCTGATGACATCAAAAAGGCTGAGGAGATTAATGCCTATTTTGCTTCAGTCTTCACTAATAAGGTTAATTGTGACCAGATGCTTAACACCATCAGTATAAACAAGTGGGAAGGAACACAAGTCAGAATAGGGAATGAACAGGTTAAAGTCTATTTAGTTAAGTTAGATGTATTCAAGTCAACAGGGCTTGATGAAATTCACCCCAGAGTACTGAAGGAACTAGTCAAATCAATTTCAGAGCCATTAGCGATTATCTTCAAGAACTCATAGAGGACAGGTGAGGTCCCAGAGGACCGGAGAAGGGCAAACATAGTACCTATCTTTAAAAAGGGGGAAATAGATGACCTAGGGAATTATGGACCAGTCAGTGTAACTTTGATACCTGGACAGAGGCTGAAGCAAATTATTAAACAATCATTTTGAACATAAGAACATAAAAATGGCCATACTGGGTCAGACCAAAGGTCCAGCTAGCCCAGTATCCTGTTTTCCGACAGTGGCCAGTGCCTGGTGCTTCAGAGGGAATGAACGGAACAGGTAATCATCAAGTGATCCATTCCCTGTCGCCCATTCCCAGCTTCTGGCAAACAGAGGCTATGCACGCCATCCCTGCCCATCCTGGCTTTTAGCCATTGATGGGCCTATCCTCCATGAACTTATCTAGTTCTTTTTTTGATCCCTGTTATAGTCTTGGCCTTCACAACATCCTCTGGCAAAGAGTTCCACAGGTTGACTGTGTGTTCTGAAAAAATACTTCCTTTTGTTTGTTTTAAACCTGCAGCCTATTAATTTCATTTAGTCACCTCTAGTTCTTGTGTTATGAGAAGCAGTAACTAACACATCCTTCTTTACTTTCTCTGCACCAGTCAAGTTTTTGTAGAATTCTGTCATATCCCCCCTCAGTTGTCTCTTCCAGGCTGAACAGTCCCAGTCTTTTCATCTCTCCACATATGGAATCTGTCCCCTAATCATTTTTCTTGCCCTTTTCTGAAACTTTTCCAATTCCAGTATATCTTTTTTGAGATGGGACAACCACATCTGCACACGGTATTCAAGGTGTGGGCGTACCATGGATTTCTATAGAGGCGATATGACATTTTCTGTCTTATTTTCTGTCCCTTTCTTAATGATTCCCAACATTCTGTTCGCTTTTTTGACTGCCGCTGCACATTGAGAGGATGCTTTCAGAGAACTATCCACAATGACTCAAAGATCTCTTTCTTGAGTGGCAACAGCTAATTTAGACCCCTTCATTTTATATGTATATTTGGGATTATGTTTTCTAATGTGCATTACTTTGCATTTATCAACATTGAATTTCATCTGCCATTTTATTGCCCAGTCACCCAGTTTTGTGAGATCGCTTTGTAACTCTTCGCAGTCTGCTTTGGACTTAATTATCTTGGGTAGTTTTGTGTCATCGGCAAATTTTGCCACCTCACCCTTTACCTCTTTTTCCAGACCATTTATGAATATGTTGAACAGTCCTGGTCCCAGTACAGACCCCTGTGGCACACCACTATTTACCTCTCTCCATTCTGAGAGAACGTAAGCATCTAGGGGATAATAGTGGTATAAGACATAGCCAACATGGATTTGTCAAGAATGAATCACACTAAACCAACCAAATTTCCTTCTTTGATAAGGTTGCTGGCCTACTAGGTGAGGGAAAGCAGTTGAAATTATATATATCTTATATATTTCCTTACCTCACCCCTCCCTGCAGGCAAGCCTCACCCTAGGTGACAGCCCGTCCTGCTTCCCAGACAGTCTCTGGCAATCAGAGGAGCTGCTGTGGTTTCAGAAGCTCGCTGGTGAGGGCATGGCATGCGGTATGCTGCACGCAGCAGCTGCTCTAGCTATAGTGGTGTTATGATCCTGTGTGCCAGGTCGCAATGCCACTCATTCAAATTTGGACCTGCTGCCTCTTGGTTCTGATGGGGGATAGCCAGGCAAAACCTGAGTGATGCTGCGACCCTGTCATGTATCATGACAGAAGGAAGACTGGGGCAAATTTGAGTGGTACTGCAAGCCCATGTGCTAGGCCACACCACCACTCACTTACATTTGGCTCAGCCATCCCTTGGTCATATTATTCCATGGACTTTGGGGGGTTCTGGGGCCTCCTCCCCACTCCCAGGCAACCCTGTACCTGGATCCAGTGCTAGTCAAAATTTTCATTAATCGCTTAGCTAACGGAGTGGAGAGTATGCTTATAAAATTTTCAGTTTATACCCCGCTAGGTGGGGTTCCAAGCACTTTGTAGGAGGGCAGGATTAGAATTCAAAATGACCTTGACAAATTGGAGAATTGGTCTGAAATCAACAAGATGTAATTCAATAAAGACAAGTGCAAAGTACTTCACTTATGAAGGAAAAATCAAATGCACAAACACGGGATGGGGAATAACCGGCTAAACAATACTACTGCTGAAAAGGATCTGGGGGTGATAGTAGATCACAAACTGAATATGAGCCAACAAGGTGAAGCAGCTGGGAAAAAGGCCACTCTAATTCTGGAGTGTATGAATGGGAGTGTTGTATGTAGGCTTGCCAACTTTCTACGTGCACAAAACTGAACACCCTTGCCCCACCCCCTGTCCCACCCCTCCTCTGAGGCCCTGTCCCTTCCCCGAGGCCCCATCCCCCACCCACTCCCTCTGTCGCTCACTCTCTCCATTCACTCACTCATTTTCACCATGCTGGGGCAGGGGGTTGGGGTGTGGGAGGAGGCGAGGGCTCCTGCTGGGGGTGTGGGCTCTGGGGTGGGCCAGGGATGAAGAATTTGGGGTGCAGAAGGGGCCTCTGGGCTGTGGCTGAAGGGTTCACAGTGAAGGAGGGGTCTCCAGGCTAGGGCTGGGGGTTGGGGTGTAGGGGTGTGTGTGAGGGCTCCAGCTGGGGGTGCAGACTCTGGGGTGAGGCTGGGGATGAGGGATTTGGGGTGTAGGAGGGTGCTCTGGGCTGGGGGGTGGAGCCCAGGGGTTTGGTATATGGAAGAGTGCTCCGGGCTGAGACAGGGGGTTGGGGTGAGGGAGGGAGTATGGGCTCTGGGCTGGGGTGCAGGTTCCAGGGTAGGGCAAGAAATGAGGGAGCTCTGGGCTGGGGCACAGGTTTGGGTGTGGGGGGAGGGGGGAGAGCACCGGCTGGGGATGCGGGCTCTGGTGTGGGGCCAGGGATGAGGGATTTGGAGTGCAAGAGGGGGCTGGGGCAGGGGGTTGGGGTGTGGGAGGGGTGAAGGCTCCAGCAGGGGATGCGGGCTCTGGGGTAGGGCCGTGGTTGAGGGGTTTGTGGTATAGGAGGGGGTTGGGGCTGAGGGGTTCAGAAGGCAGGAGGGGGAACAGGGCTGGGGCAGGGGATTGGGGCACGGGCAGGGTGAGGGCTCTGGCTGGGGGTGCAGGCTCTGGGGTGGGGCTGGGAATGAGGGGTTTGGGTGCAGGAGGGTGCTCCGGGATGGAATCAAGGGGTTCGTAAGTTGGGAGGGGGATCAGGGCTGGGACAGGGAGTTGGGGCATGGGAGGGGGGTCAAGCTCTAGGCAGTGCTTACCTCCGGCAGCTCCCGGAAGCAGCGGCATGTCCCCGCTCCAACTCCTATGCGGAGGCACGGCCAGGTGACTCTGCACACAGCCCTGTCTGCAGGTGCCACCACTGCAGCTCCTGTTGGCTGTGCTTCCCAGCTAATGGGAGCTGCAGAACTGGCGCTTGGGGCGCAGGCAGCATATGGAGTCCCCTGGTTGTCCCTACGCATAGGAGTTGGAGGGGAGACATGCTGCTGCTTCTGGGAGTTGCATGGAGCCATGGCAGGCATGGAGCCTGCCTTAGCCCCACTGCGCCAGCAACCGGACTTTTTATGGCCCAGTCAGTGGTGCTGACTGGAACCGCCAGGGTCTCTTTTCAACTGGGTATTCCTAGCAACCCTAGTTGTATGTAAGACATGGGAGGTAATTGTCCCACCCCATTCGGCACTGGTGAGGCCCCAGCTGGAGTACTGTGTCCAGTTGTGGGCCCTACACTTTAGGAAAGATGTGGACACATTGGAAAGAGTCCAGAGGAGAGCAACAAAAATGATGAAAGGTTTAGAAAAGCTGACCTGTGAGGAAAATTTTAAAAAACTGGGCATGATTAGTCTAGAGAAAAGAAGACTGAGGGGGCACCTGATAACAGTCTTCAGGTATGTTAAGGGCTGTTATAAAGAGGACTGCGATCAATTGTTCTCCAGGTCCACTGAAGGTAGGACAAGAAGTGATGGGCTTTGTGACAGGGTGCTGAGTGAGAAACACTTAATCAGCCCCTGCCACTCCAGCCCCAATCAAGGGGAATGGATTGGGGCTGGTTGGATAGCCCTGTGCCTGCCTGGTAACGGGCAGCACCTGCCAGCCTTATTAGCCAGGGGCTATAAAGGCTGGGAGGAAGCCAGAGAGGAGGAGGAAGGGGGGGAAGAGAAAAGCCAGGCACAGAGGGAGGTGGGAACAGTCTTTGGTCTGTTGCTGGCCAGGCCTGCTCTTGGCAAAGCTGGCTGCGAAACCTGTACACAGGTGGAAAGTGGTGGCGGGGAAAGAACTGTAGATAAAGAACACTGGAGTTGCATCAAGCTGAGGCGATCCTGACTGATTGGAGAGGGCAACAGGGGCCGAAACAGAGGGGCCCAGCATGCACCTCGCTACAGCTTAATCTGCAGCAAGGGAGATTTAGGTTAGATATTAGGAAAAACTTTCATATTATAAGGGGGTAAAGCTCTGGAATAAGCTTCTAAAGGAGGTTGTGGAATCCCCATCATTGGCGGGTTTTAAGAAGAGGTAGGACAAACACCTGCCAGGGATGGTCTAGGTTTACTTGGTCCTGCCTCAGCACAGGGGGCAGGACTACATGACCCCTCAAGGTCCCTTCCAGCTGACAGTTCTATGATTCTAAGATTAATTTTTAAGACATTCACTAGCAGCACTAAGCAAGCAGGGTGCTGGTTCTGTACAGCTTTTGGTACTGTCTTGCATGACCTTGTCATAAGCAAACTAGAGAAATGCAACCTAGAGGGAGCTACTGTAAGGTGGGTGCATAACTGGTTGGAAGACCATTCCCAGAGAGTAGTTATCAGTGGTTCACGGTCAT
The DNA here is from genome assembly GCF_965152275.1 of Natator depressus. NCBI lineage: Eukaryota > Metazoa > Chordata > Testudines > Cheloniidae > Natator > Natator depressus. Next base: position 28,904,645 of record NC_134246.1, read on the forward strand.
TCTGGCAGGTAATAATGAGTGGAGTCCCTCAGGGATCAGTTCTGTGTCTGGTTCTATTCAATATCTTCATCAATGATTTAGATAATGGCATACAGAGTACACTTACACAGTTTGTGGATGATACCAAGCTCGGAGGGGTTGCAAGTGCTTTGGAGGATAGAATTATAATTAAAAGAATCTGGACGAACCTGAGAAATGGTCTGAAGTAAATAGGATGAAATTCAATAAGGACAAATGCAAAGTATTCCATGTAGGAAGGAACAATCAGTTGCACACGTACAAAATGGGAAGTGACTGCCTAGGAAGGAGTACTGCAGAAAAGGAGCTGGGGGTCATAGTGGACCACAAGCTAAATATGAGTCTACAGTGTAACGCTGTTGCAAAAAAAGCAAACATCAGTCTGGGATGCATTAGCAGGAGTGTTGTAAGCAAGACACAGAAGTAATTCTTCTGCTCTATTCCATGCTGATTAGCTGGAATAATCAACTGGAGTATTGTGTCCAGTATTGTGTGAGCACCACGTCTCATAAAAGATGTGCACAAATTGGAGCAAGTCCAGAGAAGAACAACAAAAATGACTGAAGGTCTAGAAAACATGACCTATGAGGGAAGACTGAAAAGATTGGGTTTGTTTAGTCTGGAAAAGAGAAGACTGAGAGGGGACATAACAGTTTTCAAGAGCATAAAGGGTTGTTACGAGGAGGAGGGGAAAGAATTGTTCTTCTTAACCTCTGAGGATAGGACAAGAAGCAATGGACTTAAATTGCAGCAAGGGAGTTTTAGGTTGGACATTAGGAAAAACTTCCTGTCAGAGTGGTTAAGCACTGGAACAAATTGCCTAGGGAGGCTGTGGAATCTCCATCATTAGAGATTTTTAAGAGCAGGTTAGACAAACACCTGTCAGGGATGGTCTAGATATGGTCAGGATATATACTTAGTCCTGCCATGTGTGCAGGGGACTGGACTAGATGACCTTTCAAGGTCCCTTCCACTCTTATGATTCTGTGATTCCCTCTGTCTGTTGGGAATGAGCATTCTTCATATTGTTTGGTTGTGTATTTTTGAAAGAAAGTTATATTCCTGCAGCCTTTGTAATTTTAATATCGCCTCTTCCTAGACGGATTGGCTGAACGCTCCATGAAATCCTCTCCTGTGCAAAAAGTCAACAAGAGTGAGTACCAGAGGAATGCGAGAGAGAAGAGTCAGAGCCACTTTTACTTTCCTTTTCAACATTGGGCTTTTCATGCGGTAGTGGCAGTGAGGCTAAAACAGAAGTATTTTTGTAAATGAAGATAAATGCATTGAATTCAGGCCGATCCCCAGTCTTGGCTCCCACAGCAAACAGAACTCAGCTCACTTGCACATGTGGCATTTTGCATTTTTGCGCGTGTTGTACATGCAGTTTGAAGTCAGGCCTCACCACAGTTCCCATAGGGTTGATGGCCTCTGTAACTGGGCCACCTGCAGACTAAGGGCTCCAGGCTGGTTTTCTGTATGTTCCAGGAAGAGTATTGAGAGGTGTTGGACTATTCTACTGATGGCCTTAGGGGACATTCTAATCATTCATTGCCCTTGACCATTAATATAATAGCTTCTAACATCCCCTCTTCCCGCACTTGTTGACTACCTGTTCTATTCATTCCCTCTGAAGCATCTGGCATTGGCCACTGGCAGAAGACAGCATACTGGGCTAGATGGACCTTTGGCCATTCTTATGTTCTTATCTTCCTCAGAGATCCTCCTCTCTACAGGGAGAGACTGCCAGCTCCTCATTCTGTCTGATGAGCTCTTGCTAACATTCCCTCCCTGGGAAATATGTAATATTTCTCTGTGTGCAGTCTCAGCTCTGCGCTGGTAGCTGGCTCAGCTGGAGTCCAGGTGCTGGAGAATTATCAATCTCATCATCTCAAATGGGGAATGGGACCAGATGAGATCTGAACTTTCTCAGTGTGCAGTGGTGTTTGGATCTGAGGGTCAGGCCCATCTGCAGTCTGAACATGCTTTAGTGAGTGTCACAGTCGAGGAGCGTGCTAGGGCTCCCACAGGGACCGAGCAAAGAGCGAAGGACAAGAACAGGCAGGATGTCTCAGTGGTGATGTGCCCTAGAAGTTGCCACCTGCAGAGAAAAACACTCCACACTGGTAGATTCAGCTTTGTTCCTAGCTCAGAGCCAGGCGGAAAGGTGATTCAGCAAAGCCAAAGTATGTAACCCCACAGCTGTCCCTGTGAGCCACATGTCAGCACAGGTGGCGAGAATCAAACCAGGATGCTTAGGGCCTGATTTCCCAAGCCCAGGGCTTTGTGAACGTGTCCAGTTTGCATGCACGGTCATGGTATGTGTGCACATAAATTAGGTGTATGATTCCACAAGCATTTTTATGCATCACCCTAGGCTTCTCCCCTTTTAAGATCAGGAACTTGAAGTCCCCAACAAAAATAAAGGGACACCACATGCAGTCCCCCTAACCCAAACCAGCAAGAGCTGTGCTGAGCTTCTCTCAGCTGGAGGTCATTACCATACATTAAACATACAGTCTTCACTTCCAGACCTATTTATAGCATGTTGAGCAATCACAGTCGTATGAATTCCTTTGCCATCTGCATCAGTTGTGAAAAAACAAGCCAGTCAGGTGGCAGAAACGTCATCCTGTAGGCAGAGGGTGCTTTTTCTTTTTTTCCCTTTTTTGTTCATTTTTTTGCTCCAAAAGGAGACGCCCAAGCCACAAAAGGCATTTGATCAAGGACCAGAGCAGCAGCCCCAGCAATTGTTTTTGTCAATATCAGGAGAGTGGCTGAAAGTGATGTATTTGCAACATATATGGTCCATTGCCTGATTAACTCAGAATGAAAACCACCCAAGCTTTGCGCTGAAATCAGTTAGCAATACGATATCTCCAAAGATTGTGCAATTACTTTTATTTTTTTCTGAATGGTTGCCAATAACTGCAACTTTCACAGAAGATAAAGATCTTTTCTGCTTCATTACTTTTGAGATGGCACATTAGGATCAAATGTACCGTCCTATTAAATAAAACTCCAGGAACACTATATATAGCACCATACCAAATGTGGCCTGGAGAGCAGCATTGATCAGATTAGCCCAGCTTGTTGTTTACATGTTGAGCAGTTAAAATATTCTTGCCATTAAAATTTATACTCTTTTTGTAAACTTGTGTGTGCTGTGTACCGCGCGCGCGCGCACACACACACGCTTTTCACTCTTCCTTTCCCATTAATTTGTCTGTGGGTTTTAACCCAGGTAAGCTGGCCTGATTCCAAGTGGGCCAATTACATTCTACCTCATCTAATCTACTGCATTTATAGTGTCAGGTGCTGTTGTACCTAGATGTCTTACTTACCTGGATTCCTTCTCCAGGTTCAACGGGATAAGCAAACTCCAGAGAAGGGCGAAAACTGTGTCTCTTTGTATTCCAGCAGCAGCACCCGGAGAGATCAGGGCTGTGTTTTGCGAGGTGCTGTACAAACAGAATGAGACAACGCCTGCTCCAAAGAGGTAACAGCTGAAAGAGACAAGAAGGCCTTATAACCCCCATTTTACAGACAGGGAACTGAGACACTCAGCTACGGTCACATAGAGCAGTAGCAGGGCTCAACCCCAGGTCTTCTGAGAGCCCTGGCCCCAGTTACATGTATTGCCCCTCACCACCCAAACTTAGCCGTTGTGGAAAAACAGCCACTGTCCAGCCCCAGGCATTTGGCCAGTCACAGATGTTGGGCTAGTGCCATCGCCAGGGCATCCCGGAACACACCGATGACACTCACTGAGTGGGCGCTGAGTGATTGATGGGCACAGCTGGCAGATGTAGGGGCAGTGGTCAAAAGCGCCCAGTGATCCAAAGGTGCTGAGTCCCAAGAGGGGAACAGAGCCCTTCTTTTTGGGGGGTGGGGGTAGGGAAGGATAAAGGAGGGTGAGCTGTCCCTGCCCTGTGCCTTGCAGATGGTCAGGAGGGGATGCATTTGCTCAGCAACTGCAGAGCTGCTGAAGGAGGTGGGGAACTCATGCAAAGGAGCCTGCCCCTCTCTGTGCCCCACAGGTTCCCTGCAAAGGCTACTGCAGCCCTCGAGCTGCAGTAATCCCCCAGATCTGCCTTGGGGAGGAGGGGAGAGGGCATTGGCCATAGCAGGACGTGGCTCAGATGGGAGATGGCTGTGTGGGGGCTGCTCTTCTGCCCTGGTAACTGCAATGGCACTGGAGGGGGCCCACCTTGACTGACAGCTCGAGATTAATCCTGAGAGAACACACCCAGCAGCAGTCCCCACTGCATAGACCCCTGGCAGGCCCTGCTCCCTGTAGGGACGGGGCAGAGCTGTGACAGCGGCGTAGCTAATTCCCAAGGAATATGTGGACAGCAGCTCGCAGGAACTGTGCAAGACAATAGAGCCCCCAATGCTGACACAGAGGTGGGAATGGTACAGTGCAGTCCCCAGGCTTGTAAATAGGATGCGTGCATGGAATTCAGCTTCCTGATCACCTTACAGACCCGCCATCGGGAAGGCCAATGGAAGAGACCAGCCCTGCCTGATAACAGTCTGTCTCCTATGGTTTTACATCACTCCCCATGAGGGACAGAGCTATACAGATTTGTACTCTATGTATAGCTATATATTCCCAGGGTCTCTGAATGCTGGGCACCCCTTTATTGCAGCTACTTCAGGCTGATGTTGTTCAAGGTGAGCAGCCCCTCTAGTTCCTCCTGCAGTAGAAAAGAAATCAGACATCAGCCTCATGAATACATAGGATTTTCTTTATTGAGGCTGCTGGACCATTGACAGAACGAGGAGTAATGGTCTCAAGTTGCAGTGGGAGAGGTTTAGGTTGGATATTAGGAAAAACTTTTTCACTAGGAGGAAGGTGATGCACTGGAGTGCATTACCTAGGAAGGTGGTGGAATCTCCATCCTTAGAGGTTTTTAAGGTCAGGCTTGACAAAACCCTGGCTGGGGTCATTTAGTTGGGGATTGGTCCTGCTTTGAGCAGGGGGTTGGACTAGATGACCTTCTGAGGTCCCTTCCAACCCTGATATTCTGTGATTCTATGAGACAGACCCTGTGGTTCTCATTGGCTCTTCAGCTGCCAGACTGACTCACACAGTGGTGCATCTCACTAGGTTTAGTCCTAGCAGTCCTGGAATGAACTGTTGACTCCACATCCCCCATCCTGTCATGCTAGGGACACCCTCTGCTTTGCTTATAGCCAACCACAACTTTCCACCTTCCTCCTTGAGGTGTGGCTCTCAGGACAGAAGACATGACCTTCCCCTCCCCACTGACTTTGCTTTGAAGGCTATGACATTATTGATTTTGCAAACAGCCAGGGAACATGGGGACAGGACACAATGCATGTGTGGCTTCTTTTAGTAGCTGAAAGCAAGGAGGCAGAGCGCCAGCACCATACAAGCAGCCAGCTCTCCTTGACCACTGTGGTCATGTAGCTGATCAGGAATGGTAGGGGAGGCAGGGTTGGGCTGGGTGATGGGGTATGGGAGGGGAGCTGGGGGCCAGGCCGTGGTGAATGAGCAGGGTAATGAGTTCATATGAAGTGGGTCTTCACAGTGGCACTCACATGACTGGGAACTGCAAGGGTCTGCAACATGTGCCCAAGGTCATGGGTCTATGAAAACATGGTCCACATTATGGAAAAGTTTGCTCTGAAGGGCCAAATGTTGAAAAAGCAGAGGCCCAGCTCTGCCAGCAGAAAACCTGTATAGAATTAAATTCAAATGTGTGCACAAATTAGGTAAAGGGATATCTATTTGCATATAAATTGACATGATTTGCATACACAATTGCACTAACTGCACACACTCTCAGATGTGCTATTGCACAAGCATCGTTTGCACTTATTTAAATGAGTATGCTTTTTGGGCTCCTCCTGGCCCTATCCTTCCACAACTGGGAGAGAGGTGGCTGGGAGGACCAATCTGGGGCACTCTCCCCCCACCTCCCCATCCACTTTATGCGTCTGACCTTACAATGCTTCCTTTCCCCTTTCACTCACAGAGGATTGTCTTGTCTCCGTGAAGCATTTTGTGGTGTTAGGTACAGAGGACACAAAGTAATAAACGTATTGGCTTGTTTTTATACTGGAACCTGTTCAAACAGTAAAATGAATCTTGGATCAAGAAAAGTTTAAAAGATAGTAAGTAGGAGTTAATGTACCTCAATAACATTTTTTGTAGACTCATTACCTCTCTATTTACCCTTCAAGAATTTGCTTCTGGTTTATAGCACAATATGCATTGAGGAGAGACATAAACTGGGCAGAGAAATGCCAGTGAAATGAGAAAATAGAAAGTTAATGGTGAAACTAGAGTAGGCTAAATTAATTTACTGATTATATGACCATATCCCATCAGTAAGACATGAATTATTTTGTTTACAATCTTCAGGTTGTTGCCTGGCTCTGCTACCCTTCACTGTTTTCAATTTAAACTGCAGTGATTGTAAAGAGAAGAGAAAATAAACCAAATGTTCCCATTCCACTTATAAATTTTATGTTTATAATCTTGTAGCCATCCATGGAAACCATGCCTGTTATTCAAGTGCTTCGCCTCCCTAAGCTGAGCATAATTATTACTGATACATCTGGATGTTTAACTACCTACTACAGCCTCTTGAATTCCTTCCAGATTTAAAATATCCATTAACACAGGAGCAGAGCCACATGGAATCATAGGGGAGGGAGAGAGGGGAGGTCTCCTGTCTATTACTTAAATTCTTTGAGGATTTATGACTTGTTTACCACCTCCAGAGGTAATACACTGTTACCTAAACTGGTATAATTCAATTGGAAGGATGCAACAGGTTTCTTTCCTTTTACATTAAGCTCTCTGTGAAGAGCTGGATAGCTCTCAGCTGGACTGGCATATGGGAGAAAAGTAACTCATTTGTCCCCTCGAGCTGCACGTGCCTGAGCCCCGGATGTCAATGGGAATTCCACACATGCATAGGTGCTGATTAGATGTTAGTACCTGATTCACAACACCTGGACTTTCACCTAGAGGTGATGTTATCCTAGCCGACAGAACACGGTGTAAAACCCTGGCTTGATATGTTGCACAATTCTGAGATGAGTTTTTCTTTCTCTGCTGGTTATTTCTGATTAAAGTCATTCCACAGTGACAAGGTCACCCATCTGCTTCAGGTGTCACTGTGAGCAAAGGAAGGTGTTGTAAACAGGTGCTCGTGGTGTGCACATAAGGGGTACTCCTGTATGGCTAAACTGACCTGCAGTGGTTTGTCCATCCCACTCCCTGGACCTGTCTAGCCCTAGGAAATAACACTGAAACCTATGCTTGAGATGTTTGTAAGTTTGGTGCTGGACATCGGCCGGAGAGCAGCACGGACACCAAATGAAAACCAATCCTAGACGTGGGTTAGAAAAACAGCTTGGGAATGGAGACGGGTTCATCCATAGACCTTAATTTTTCTCCATGTTGGTTATATTTGATTTGTGGTTTATTTCTCTTAATGTCAGAATGAGCCCTGGCCAAAATGTTCCAACCTGGTTACCAGAAGTTGGGGATGTGGGGCTTGATCCAGCTCCCGGAGATGTGAATGGAAGTCCTTCCATTGACTTTAACGGGAGACGAGTTGGACCTTGAAATTCATAGCTAGGCAGCCGGCCTTTTCTTCAGAGGGGGAGTGTTCCATGCAGCCTGCACAGGAGGCAATTTTTGCACCCGTGTTTGAAAACGTCACTCCATGTTTTTATGAAAATAACTGTGATACTGAAGATTTCCTTAAAACAACAACTCCCTTAGCACCCAGTTAGTCCGTATTACATGCTTACCGACCACTTTTTCACCTGTGCCCAAAAACATTCATACAGACCACTGACCCATACACGGGAACAGTTATTTTTAACCAATGCCCCCATCAGCTCCCATTTTAAAGAGCATGATAGTCAGTCATTCTTTTGTTATTGCCTCATTAACTGCAGCATATTCCAGTCCAAGGTGCACTGCACTGGCCTAGGTCCAGTGCAGTACTTTAAAGATCCGTCATAAAAAACGAGGGCTGACACTTCCCTACGTCTAGGGCTTGGAACACGTTTTAGGAATTCTTGGTTTGTAAGACAAACACTTAGGCTCCAAGTGTTTGATGTCTTTTTGTGAAACCATTATTTGCCTTCAAATAGAAGGGGAAACAACATCTCTTTGATCATAGTTACTTTAAAGTGATGGAGTGAAGGGGTAAGTGAGATAAATTAAACTGTGAAAGAGAGCTTTCCAACCAGCAGTTCACTACATTCAGTCAGGCAGGTAAGTTCAAGGCTTTCAGCCCTAATCAAGGTACAGTAGCTGAACCAAGAGACTCAAATTTAGTGTATTAGCTCAAACATCAGCTGCCATTCTAGAGTCAGTCACCAAATGCAAGATGTCTTCCAATGCCCCTTCATTGTTTACCCTGCCACCACCACATGCTACACTGAACAGAAACCTGTAAGTCACTAGCACTGCTGCTTCCCTCAGATCCTTCCATCAATGGGTCAGGCAATTATGAGACCTCAGGCAAAAAAAAAAAAAAAGAAATCTCATTCTCAGATTGCCTCCATCTCTCACAGCCCCATAAAATCCTCACATGCCAACCCTGAGCAATGATGCCCCGGCATTATTTCAAAGGCAAGGGGTTTCTACACCCGTTTCCTTCAATCTTCGGTGGCATCACGAATGGAACTTCTGAAATGCCTCCTGCAGAAATGCAATTTGTCTCTGCACAAGCTTATTCCGATTGTACAGGGTTGCCAGATGGAATTTCACTTTCTACATATTAAGCCGCCTGGATGAGCACAGGGAAGCTATACAGGACAGGCCTTGTGCTCAAGTATCAGTGGGTTCACGTTTCACAAAGGCAGTGGACTGGACTGGAAAATCCCATCTGTTGCTAAAATATTTGTGAAAATTGGATGTTTTGATTGGGTTTTTCAAGGCTGGAAATACCTTTTGTCCCCCTAGCTACCCATTGTAGGCCACAGCTGGGGCGGGGCAGGATGGTATGCTGCACAGGGCGTGAAGTTCAAGTGCCTGCAGCCATCCTAAAGCAATGAGAAGCACAACCCATTGAACCTGCACCAGAAACATGACTTGTAAACATGGAGTTTGTGCTCCCCTTGCTTCAGCTCTTGGGGCTTGCCCACCCTTCTGGGACACATGGTGAGGGCTGAACTCTCCAACTAGGCCTTTGTACTATATGCATGCACTGGGGATGCAACTTGCAGTGGCCGCCCCCTCAGTCCATCTGTGGCTCCTGTCCAAACAGAAGTTAAAAGCTGCGAGGCTTTTAGCAAAAAGAGGGGGTACGATGTCTAATACTCAGAGCAGAGGACTAGAAGCCAGCACTCCTAGGTTCCATTCCCACCTCTGGAAGGAGAATGTGATCTGGGCTTAGAAGAGCATGGGATGGAGAGCCAGGCCTCGTGGGGTGGAAAGTGCCTTCAAATCCTCTGGTGAAAGGTGCCATCTCAGTGCAAAGCCTTCTTCCCTCTCCTCAGTAAAGAGGCTTAAATGCCCAAGAGCTGTGTGGGAAGGGCTGCTGAACATACAATGGGTGCTACAAATGGCCTCTCATGCTAGGGGAAGCAGTTCATGTGGGCTCAAGCCACAGCTATGCCCCAGCAGAGCTCAGCATTAATATCTCACCAGAGATTCTGGGAAGAATTGAAATGACCACTTCAGAGGAGAGAGGGTGGTGCTGGCTCAGCCCAAGTGCTGTAAAGTGGCCGGAAATTGCCAGTGGTGAACTCCCCCTGTGCACACTACAGGCAGGTCTGACTCCTACACCAACTGACCCCCACCGCCCACAGCATAGGGAGAGCAGATGTACTGAGTTCTCCCAGAGCAGGCTGGGAATTGGCAGAGCAGAGCTCCAGGGTGCCCGAGCCTCCATTGGTGTAGGTCTGTGATGGGGTGTTTACCACACACACGTGGCAAAAGGGTTAACGTGGGCCTGAGAGGCCATTAACCCACCTGGTTGCACCTGAAGGGTGGGCCAGGCCCAATTGAAGGGGAAGCCCAGCTGGGGAGGAGCTGGGTGGTGCACTTAGAGGGAGGAGACCCGGAGGAGAGGTAACTGGGAGTTTCTGCTCTTGGGCTAAAGGCTGAGAGAAGCCTGAAGTCTGGAGCAGGCGTGGGAGGGTCTTGAGCCAGGATGGAGCCTGGGAGGCTGTAATGCTCAGGGCCGAGGAAGCTGGAGGCAGTATTGCCACAAGGCAGTGATGGTGAAGCCTCAGGGGGTTTGGCTTGGCCTTTGTGGGTGCAGAGGGAGGGGAGGCACTCTGCAGCCCTTCTCCTGGCAGTAGGGAGTGAAGACACCTGCAGGGAACAGAAAGCCCAGGGAAAGGTTTGGTAGGAAGAAGTCCAGGGTGATGGTCATAAGGGTTCTGGTGGAGTGAACCCAGACTGCCTGCCCGAGGGTCCCTAGACTGGAACCCAGTGCAGAGGTGAGCTCCCCTACCAGCCACTGGGAAGGTGCCGTGAAGCAGGGGATGTCATTAACTGGAAGCCCTGAGAAAAGGGCATATGGACCCAGACCCAGAATCGAGGATAGCAGCCTGGATGGAAGGATCAGTCATTTGTATTTGTTGGACTTTCTGTGACCCTAAAAGGAGAAAGACTTTCAAGTGACCTGGCTGGAGGGCTGAGTCGTGAGGAGATGCAGGGCCAGAGTGACAATTGGCAGGGGGTGCTAGACAAGAGAGAGCTGCTAGGCGCTGGCCAGTCGGAAGGGGGCATGCCAATGGTGAATCTGTCCTTCTACAGGGTCACTGAGGGACCTTACTGCAGCGCCACACAGCAGATATGCTCCTCAGCACCTCAAACTTACACCAGGCACACTGGTGCGGAGCCAGCTCCCTGGGGCCACCACTGTGTCTGAGTGGTGCTTGGGTGGGGCAGAGGAGCAGAAGCCACTCAAGACAATCTGACTCCCCAGGCAAACCTTCAGTATTCAGCCCCCTGGGACAGAGGTTCTCAACCATGGGGCACCCCCTGGAGGTATGTGTCGGACATTTGGGCGTGGGGACGACGTGCCTTCCGAGGCTGTGGTGGTAATGGTAAAAGTGTGGGGGCCAAGCACCAGGTCACAGCGCCACTTGCTCAGGTTTGGCCTGGCTGCCCCTTTCTCATGACAGGGAAGGCCAGGCCAAATTTCAGTGACCTGTTTGACAGGGTCAGAGTGCCACCCAGGTTTGGCCTGGCCACTCCTGCCACCCTAGGCAGAATCTGCCACCCTAGGCAGCTGCCTAGTTTGCCTATAACAAGAGCGGCCCCTGTCCAGCGGCCTCTGTATGCTAAGTGCTGAGGAAGGTAAATTGGCTGCTGGCCAAATCCTCTGCTGGAACCTGGAGCTGGAAAGCAATTCTGTTAGGTACAAATTTCAATCCACCAGTGCAGGTGGAAAATCTTTTCCAGTAGCTCCACCTACCTAATCCTATGTCCGCTGAGAAATTAATTAAGTGCATCTCTTATTCCCAAATCAATTATGAGGCTAAATTTACCGTTTCTTTCTCTGATAGAAATAGAAAGGTAGAGCTTAGTTGTGTATAAAGAAGCTATGGTGATTTCCAGTACAGGTAGAGGAACTGAATAAACTCAGCTGGACTGATGTGTTTTTCTCTACGCTGCCAAATGGCCGAGAGGAGTGAAATCATGGGCGGTGCGTGAAAATTCCCTTGGGGGAGGCTAGCTCCTTGTCCTACCTCTTCTCTCACGGCTCCGCCCACACTCCACCCCAGGCCCCGCCCCACTGACTCACTGGTGCACCGCTCGCCTCTTCACTCCCCCTGCCAAGTCCCCCACCCCCCCCATCTGCCGTGCCACTGGCTTGCCCCTCGCCTCCTCACCCTGCCTCTGACCCTCCCACCACAAGACCCTCCCCTCCTTTCATCTTAAAGCACTAATAACATTCCCCAGGGGAACTAAACAGCTACAGATCAATTGCCAGATGGACTCTCCTCTGTGCGGTTAGAGTTCAGTGTATACTGTAGAGAGAGACATGGCTTTTCAGCTTGCGCCAAACTGATGCCTAATCTCTCCTTTTTCAAGTGTTTGTTGATGACCGCCTGCATTAAGGCAGTAGTTTAATCACCTTTCTTACCCAGAATTCCCTGCCAGACTTGTTTACTTAAACGGGGTTTGAATAAAATGACTCGATCAAGAAATAAACTCACTGGCTATGTCAGCTCCTCCTTGAGCCAGGTTAGTCAAAAATACTTCTGCTGGGTACAGAGCATGGGAATTACTGACCAGTCATTTGGAAACTGTTTTTAACCCCAATAACACTTTTTCCGACAATATAAAAGTCAGCTGAATGTGGCCAAAGGCTACCTGGGCAAATGCCTGTTAAATGGCTTCATTACCACTTCAGTGGCCCCTTTAACAATTTCAGTGATCTGCTACTAGGTGTCTGGAAGGCTTTTTCACTTGGCCCAGGTGTCGGGTGGCAGGAGCGGCTGCGCTAGGGGAGGCTCAGCCTCCCCTTGCCTATTATACCCACTGCCCATGAGTGAAATACTGTCTGCATGATTTGACAATGGGAAAATGTCTATGCCTATTGATGTTGCTTCCAATAACTGGGGGAGATAACTGGACCACGGAACAATGAACCAAACTAGCACAATGTTCTGGATAAAAATGAAATTTTCCAGCTCTTTAAATTACCATTTCTCCCTTTCTTCTCCTTGACTTCCAACTCCGTCGGTTCCATTTTCTTTTCTTTGACCCTGGCTGACCCATGTAACCCTCCCTCTCTGTGATCGTAGGCTTGGCCTTTTCCTTCTTCTCCTTGACTTTTGGCTGTACCTTTTCCTTCTTTTTGATTTTATTTTGGGTGTCTGTCTTTCTCTCATTTTTTCACACCCTCTAGCTCAGGACTTCAGTCAGGAGCTGAGCCCCAAGGTAGGGTTTCTTGTTCAAGATGACCAGTCGGGACCAATGTTGCCAACCCAAGCGTTCAAAAGTCATGAGTCGTGCTCCCAAAAACCAGGAGATTTTAAAGAATAACAAATTTTATTTGCCCTCTGGTGATGGAACATTGCGGTCACATTTTCCAGCTTTTCTGTGCAGTCATGCGGGCTAGAAACTTAGTTTATACAAAAAATGAAGACTGAATTTCTCAGGAGATAACCTGATTCCAGCAGCTGCAGTGCTAACAAAAACACCAGATATCACAAGACTCATGAGAGTCAGCGACATTGAAGACCCTCTGCCCCGTCAGGCACATCATAAAATTTGTCAGCAGCATCTTAGTTGTTATAATCTCAGTCTTGTTCCTGAATCTGGGGGAAGGGAGATCAGTCTCCTGACCTTAGCAGTAGCTTTCATCTGCTGGGAGTTCTGTACTCGTTGAAGCTTTAGATCAATTGTTCCAAGCTGTTTGGCTGGTGTCACATTTCCAAAAATCTTTGTGCTGTCATACGACAAGTGGGACTGGGGAAAGAAGGTCCATTTCCAGAAGACCCAAGAATACATGTAGTGCAAAATGGCTCAAGAATACCAGGAATGCAAAGCCACCTTTTCCCTCCTTCCCCTGGAGGTGGAACCCAGTCAAGCCTGGCACCATGTAGGGCAGCAGTTTAGGCAGCAGCTTGGGGCAGAGTGGTCTGCATGACCCTATCTCATGTTGTGGCACAGGCTGACAAACCTGGTGCTCTCCGTCAAGGACACAATGGAATTGCTGCAGCAACAAGGGAGTAGTATCCAATGGCCCCTTTTTCTTGAACTCTCATGTGAAATAAGCATGAGTCCCTTGCCAGCTGGCGGGGCCACTCAAAATTCCTACTTAGCCCCTTCAGATTCCATTTGGCTATCAAAGTTGCAGTGTGCCATCTGGGTGAGCATCGAGAGGTAACTATAGGAGATTTCCTCTCCCCAGCTATCTGCCCGGCTGGGTCACTATCTCCATGTATGCACTTTAGAAAGAAGTCCCAGTACTGGGTTTGATCTTTAAGAATACTATGACTTTCTAAAAATGCATGAAAACAACTGTGTTTAGAAATGTCTGCACTATGGCTCACAGTTACATCTATAGCCTTCTGAGAGGTGAAGTTTCCTCTGGCTAAGGAAAGTCTTGTGCATGAAAATTTCTGTTTTCTTACAGCTCCACTTATTCTTCATTAGAACACTCACCTCAAATGGATACTAAGAGATCCAATTAAATAGTGATTTGTGAGCATGAGTTCTGGGCTGGTGTTACCCAAAGTGTCACTTAACAGTTTCTAGTTAAAAGTGAAAATTGGTGTGTAGGAAGTGAGCATTTATTATCAAATGACCTGTATTGAATTTATACCCACTATGTTGGCTTCAACTAAGGATTCATGTGTTGAAGTCTTTCTTTCTTCTGCATGGAACAGGATGTTTCTGGGGCTAGAGCTTTGGCTGATTCACCCAATCAGATCCAGACAGGTCCTATCACTTCTAATACCATGCATGCTTTTTGTTATGATCTGTGCACCAATAATAATTAGTAACCTGACTGGGAGTCTTCTGGCAAAGTCAACACAGAGTCATCCTGGCTCTGAGCACTGCAGCTCCCAAATAACCTGCAGGAAACCACCCCTTTGCCAAGGAAGTTGACTTGAGCTCAAGTTAGTGACAGAGCTAGCTCATTGAGGACCAGATTGCAAGCAGGAGAGGTTATTCTACCTCTGTATTTGGCACTGGTGCAACCACTGCTGGAATAGTGTCCAGTTCTGGTGTCCACATGATGTTGATACATTGGAGAGGTTTCAGAGAAGAGCCACAAGCATGATTAAAGGATTAGAAAGCATGCCTTAGGGTGATACTCAAGAAACTCAATCTATTTAGCTTAACAAAGAGATGATTAAGGGATGACTTGATTAGAGTCTACAAGTACCTACATTGGGAACAAATATTTGATGATGGGTGTGACGGGATGTATCCCGGTGTGAAGCCTGGAAGCTGTTGGAACTGCTGAGCCTAACTATTCAGCTGGGTTGGCCTCTACCCCTGCTCTCCTGGTGACATACAGCCAGCCCCTCTGAGCCTGTTATCACTCAACACGACAGCAAGTGGTGCCACACACCCAACTGAGTTACCTGAGTGCTTTACTTAAGCCACTCATGGACCAACAATGGAGGCACCAGCCATTTTCCAGTTCCCCAGCCTTGCACCCCTACTGGATCATAAACCCCAAATTATACTGCCTTGCACTGCACAGGGATCTTTATGATGCAAGCTCATTAATTAGTCCGCTCCCACCTCGATGTGGGGAAGACATGCACCAGCCTTTGTTAACAGAGCTAAGATTCCCAAACACTTCACTCAAAAACACACCGGTTAAGATAAAACACAAATCAGGTTTATTAACTACAGAAAGATATATTTTAAGTGATTATAAGTGATAAACAGATCAAAGAAGGTTACCTAGGAAATCAAACAAAATCGCAATCTAAGATTTATACAAACTAGATAAGATGTGAATCAGCGATATCTCACCCTGATTGATGATACAAGCAGGCTTACAGATTCTTGAGGCAGAGGTTGCATCTGCTTTGCAGCCTGGGTTCCCCTCTCCCATTCAAAATCCTTTGTTTTCCAGAGGTTCTTTCAGGTGTTGAGTTGTGGGGGAGTGAAGACAAATGATGATGTCACTCCCCATCTTTTATAGTTTCTTTCAGCTTGCTGGAAAATCTATGCACATCACACGGGGGACCCACCCCCATTGGCCAAACATTCTCCATTCTCGGAGGAGGCTTCCTTATACAGAGTTCCTGTGTTAGTGGATTCTTCCCTTGATGGGTGTTGATGACAGCAATTAACACTGTCTGGCTACTCCACTGTTGTACCTGAAAGGCTGGATGGGGTGTTTCCAGTAACTCACACATAGCAAGATTTCATAACTTTGCATACAATGATAGCAAGTACAATCAAATGAGATATTAATGTTTAGCAGATCAAGACTTTTCGAATGATACCTCACAAGGCACACTTTGTACAAAACATATCATAATTACATCACCATGGTAAATATGGGGTGCTTTGGGGTGCAGAGTGTCAGAATGGGTTTTGCAGTCTAGCAGAGAAAGGTATAGCACAGCATTACCAAAGCATGCACCAGTGTATAACAAAACCCATAGAGGCATCATGTCTAAAACATCAGCAGCATCAAGTGTGTCTGCCATGGGAGCTCAAGCAGTGGTGCAGAAGGGAGAATGCAGATAGCAAAGCCATTTGGAACGTCCCTGGCAGGGACAGTTTGTAGCCAGGAATGGGGAACCCTCCTTGGATCATAATGGGATAGAGTTCTGAGATCTCAGGCAGGCAAAAATCCCAAGAATGACACCTCAGTAAGGGCCTCAGGATTCAGCCCAGTAATAATGTTTAGCGCCGATACAGTGCTTTACATCTTTAGTGTCCCATGAGCAGATGATGACAACTTTGGTCATTAACTGCATCTTTGTCTGCCTCTGTATAGTGCCTAGCACAATGGGCCCTCAGTCCTGGTTGGTGTTGCTGGCACTGCAGTAATAGCAACTGTGAGGAATACGAGTGTGAGTCACAAGCCTGTCTGGGAAGGAGGCAAACATTACCCTTTTAGGGGAAGCTGAGACAGAGCAGCCATGGCCCCACCTTTTCAAAAGTGCCCCCTCATTTAGGGTTTCTCCATTTCTGGTTCTCCAATATGAGACACTTTGGGGCCTGATTCTTCTCCCATTCACACCAGTTTTCTTCTGGAGCAACACCACTGGCTTCAGTGAAATTAGTCCTGATTTACTTTGCTGTTAGGAGAAGAATCCAGGTTCTAAGAGTCCAATCCATTGCTTCCCAGCAGCTCCTGAACAGTGGCTATGTCGGCACAAAGTGACAGCAACGCAGTGATACAGCCCCTGAGGAAATAGCATGGAATTAGGGAGTCTTTAGTTCCCAGCATGTGCAAAGCTCACCAGGACATCTGTGATCTGATGATGGGGGGACTACAGCGGCCATCCCTGGAGAGCCAGGCTCTCCCTGTCTCACTCCACGTGTGTTCTCCACTAGGTACTCAAAGGATGACGGGAAACACCACTGAAATAAGACAGTCCATTACCTCTGTGAAACTAGACGGCTTCCTAAATGGTGTGAGCCACACACTCACAGCCCAACGGAGCTGCTTCCTTGTGAACTGGCAGCCCCAAAACTGCACTCAGCAGGAATTCCATTCCTGGTCCAGCCCCTGTGGGCTGTAGGCAGGGATGGCTCCTCTCCCCTTCCCCGCTCTCCCCCAGCTGGCTGGGGGCATGTCTGTAACTATGGGGATGATTTCCAGGTCTGTGTACTTGGGTACCCTCTTGCCACCTAATTTCTTCCTCCATCACCTGCCCCTGCCCTGAAGCCTGTGGGTTTGCCAGTCTCCAGTGGTGCCTGCTTTAGCACTGCTCCCCATTCTGCTTTCAGGCAATATTAGCAACTGTAAATCAATCATTTACATATGCTAACGTGCACTTAGCAGACATTTCCACTCACCTCTGAGCAACCAGGAAATCTGCATGAGCACTTTTGAAAATCCCTGCGCATTGGGCACTCAGCCACTCTGAGCACAGCCAAGCCCCAGCTTCGGATTCTCTGGGTACCCTACTGCCACTCGAGCCCTTAGACACTGCCTGGATGGCTGTCTGAGCCACCTGCCCACACCTTAGGAGCTTTGGGCTTTATTCTTAGCCTTGGCAGCATGGAAACCAAAGACTTGCAGGGGCCATTCCAGAGGCAACCACTGAGAGGTGGGGCCAATCCCGGTGGAGCTCATGGGTTGCTTCCAGGTAGGAATGCAGGGTTGGCTTATACAGCGCCCGAGATGGCACATGAAATGATGAAAAAGCAGGCGCAGAACCAAAAGGACTCTCTTCCTCGTGCCTTGTTGCAATGTTTTAGAGCCAAACAGCTCCCTCGCCTTCACCTGCTCTTTCACCCGGCCGGCTGAAACACAACCCAAACCTGCCAGGTGTGACAAGGGTTCTAGACAACATGCACGTACTGTTCTCCTAGGATCGAAGCATTCGATGGGGCCTCATCCTGCATTTGCAGAGAGGTGGACCAGTGATCCTAACAGAATCCCATCTACGGTAGAGACAGGAAATCACCTATGTTTCTCACAGCCGCAGCGACATTGTCTGGGAATGCTGATTTTCTGGCTTCTTGTCACATGACTCCACAGCTGGCAGCTGATGTGGATGGAACTTTTCGAGTCTGCGTGGGCTACTGCCCTACGCTGCTATTTTCCACTGCCCTACAAACGCACACGGGAGTGCAGTCTGCTCCCTTTCATGTGCCTGAGAATAGAATCCCACGCAAACGTAACCATATCAGACCCATGCAAAAAAAACCCCAAACCGCCATTTTAAGGTACAAAAATACCCTTTTTTTCCCCCTCCCTAATTCTGGCCCAGAAATTTACTCCCAGCCTGAGAACAAAAGTGTTAAATCATATAGAGACAAAAGATTGTGATAATAGAAGCTAACAACATAAGTGGTCTCTCGATCTCACCCCAAGCATCACTGGGGCTGTGGTAGAATATTCTATCTTTCTCATTCATTACAGATTGCCAGAGATCACTGGCTGTGAAATTACAAACGGGATCTTTGTGCAATCAGCAGACACGGACCTCCCAGCATCTTACTCTGAATTTAGACCATTTTGGCTGCTCATAGTAGCTTTTGGTTCTGGCTTCGTCGTCTTTTTAATACACCCTGATTGGAAAGGAAAACCTTTAGAACCCCAACATGGATGTGACTGTGCCACCCTGCTCCTTAATTAACTCTTTTCTCTGCTGATGTTTCTTCTGATATCCTTATCCATTTCCCTGCAAAGCTCCATGCACGTCTCCCTCCCTCATGGTCTTCTGATCAGCCTTCTAGAACTGTCAGGGCTGGAAGGGGTCCAGAGCAGGTCCTATTTTCCTTCCTCCAGGGCCTTAATATTTCAACAGCATCTTCAGCATGGACTTATCAGTCCAGAACTTATTATTATTTGATCATACTTTATACTGAGGTTCCATTTGTAAATGGTTTGTAAAAGGTTAATACATTATTAATAGATGTTACAAGCAAGTTACAGACAGGACTGGTATGCTTATTGATGGTTAAAGGCACATCAGTAGAAGGTGGTATAGGCAATTATAAGCAGCCTATTTGCCTGTTGAACTCTACAATAAATCTATAACAATTGATTAACCATTTTTTTTAAACATCTATTAATCATTTATTAACCCTTTATAAACTGGATATAAATAGAACAGTAATGAAAGTGTGACCATGATTGGTGTTACGGTAGTGCCAAGGGGAGCTGGGCAAGAAGTGACTTTCCCTTACTGTGAAGTTTTGTGATTTCAAAATTTAATCCCAGGATGAAAGGTCAAAAATCTCAAAAAATTTCATTGATTGATAATCCAAAAAAAAAAAAAACCCAAAAATCATCTTCGGTCAAGTCCACTGTTTTTGTTTCAATAATCCAGGAACTTTTCATTTTAATTTTCACCTTTTTAATTTTGTTTAATTTTTTAAAATATAAATTAACAAAAAATTCCACCCACAGTGTTGTTTCAAATAAAAAAAATAAACTTTTTGTTTTAGAAATAACTTCAAAGCCTTTTCCCCCCCCTCCCCCCCAAAACTGCATGCCTCAGGAGATTCGCTGGAACCGATCCTTTCCTGCGACCAGATCCGTTCGGCCAAATCAGCATTTTCAGACGACAAAGCATTTTGTCAGAAAATCCCCAGCTGGCTCTAGTGCCCAAAAGCCCCCGCTGAAATCAGGGATCCATTGTACTTTCAGCTAAATAGGCCACACTAAGGTGGGGTGGGAAAGACATGCCAGGGAGCTGAAGTTATTTGCTTTAGGTCTCTGGCAAAGTGGGGAGTGGAAGCCAGGCCTAATAAGCCTTAGTATAGTGTTGGAGCCACAAGATCACAGTGACTTCTACATTTCAAGCTCTTCTGAAATTTCCTTTCATCTTACTTCTCTACCCAACTTCCTCACTCATTTTTCTTTGTCAGCGAAATCGTATTAATTCAGACTCAACTGCTTACCAAAAATATTTAAGATGGAGAAATAACTAAGGAGTCCTTCTGCTTGCCGTGTAGTAAGGGACATTCCTAAAATGATAAATTTCCTTCACGAACGAGAGCAGAAATGTCCCTGAAGTCCCCATTCTCCGGCCCCCTCTGATTATTAGTCTGGGAACTTCTCCCACTAGCGTATTGCCTTTGGGCATCCTGGCGCACACTCATAATGGAGTAAAGACTTTCCCCAGCTTCCTCCACCATTTTGTACATAGCTGATGCCAAGTCAGCAGCAATCTGCAGATGCTACTCTCCCGCCCCGTCCCAGATCAGCAGAATATCCCATGCTTTGAAAAGATGTTAGACTGTCAAGACACAGGAATGCAAACAGTGGCACATCTGATGAGCAGGGATCCATAGATAATGCTACTTTGCCCTTTGAATCCAACCCAAATAGGTGTAGCATAATTAACTAGTTAAAGATACAGCACACCACACAAATATTACATACACTCTCCCACCTGCTGTCTCTTCCTTGTCCCCTTATTTATGTCCCCCACTCTGTCCCCCAGATCCTTAGCAATCACGCCTGTCTGCCGATGGGTCCCCAAGGGACCTGCAGTTGAGAACCACCCCTTTGAGAGCTCACACTGTCTCTCTGGATTGTCAGAGAACGGCATTGCTTCCGCAGCTCGTGCTGCCATGTCATTCTATGATTTAATTGATAGGTCTCGATTCAGAAGGGCCATGCACTGCTTCCACCCAGCATGGATAGCCTCCCAATTCTGATGCTTACGAACCCAAAAGATCAGATGCTTTATCTGAAGCTCTTTGTATTGACAGGCAGGCTGGAAATCTTGCACTAGCATGTTCACAGGATGGGAAGTCTCATTCCAGCCAGGTATATCAGGGACACAGCCTTTTTGGGGATTTCTGTTCCCGGATCCTGGCAGAGCCATGTGACTATTTGAAAAGGAAGAAAAAGTGAAATTAACTTTCTTCCATCTCCCCCCAAATGTGGGCGTTCTGGGCAGATCCCACAAGCTGACCTGGTTTGGTCACCTGTACTTGACGTTCATTCTTCTGTGATGAATCAGGTGCAGGCAGACAGCAGTTTAAGATTGGAGTTTGGTATTTAGCATGAATATCGATTTTAAAAACTTCCAGTGGGTGAGCTCTGCTAGAGTGTGGAGTAAGCTTCCAGGCTGGAGATTGTTCTGTAGGAAACCATCCTTTGTTGGCATGGGAAGACTGGAGTATCGCCCGTTGCTGATCTCTAGGATTGTCATTGTTCTGCACTTCTCCGATCTCTTGGGGCTAGACTGTGCCACAAGGACACAGGCCACAGTGAGGAGTGACATGATGCTGTGTCACTCCGGGGACAAGCCTATCCCTCCCTGCTCTCCACTTGCAATGGGAGGGTAGAACTGTACCACTGGCTGAAAGCAGCAGCAAAGGACACTGCTCCTCTGCAGTACCTTGGAGAGGTGGACTCAAGTCTCCAGTCCCCACTCCACTCTCCAACTGCTCCCCCACCTGCTCAGCAGCTGCCCCAAGCACACCCAGGCGCAATGCCTGGATTGCTGGTGCATGGGTGTGAAAGTGGAGGAGGGGCTTGCCACCTCGCTCGCTATCTGCAGATTACTTGCAAGCAGGGCTGGAGGCCTTATTCAAGGACAGAATGGCAGCTTGACCTGAAAAAAGTGATTTTCTCCTCCAGGTTGTGACTTGCACTGAAAACCCCTCTCTGTGTTTTACATTCAATAGTTAATTTCACACTCTTTGTTTCAGGCAATGCTGGTTGATAGGAGCTGACATGCTACTACCTTCAACTGCTAGAGGCTGCTAGTCTCCCCCCCCCCCCCCGCACGAATTCTGAGCTATCGACTGGCTTTAGAAAGATTTCTATTAATAACTGGAGAGTAACCCTCAAACTCCCTCTTCTGTAGGATGTGGGGGTCGCAGAGCTGCAGCCGTCAGCCAGTGTAGCAGCTCCCAATGTCTGCAAATGAGCCACGCTACTGAAGAAAAGCATATATTAAATGGGTTAAGAACTGGCTGATGGACAGATCTCAAAGAGTAGCTGTCAGTGAGGAATGGGGATGTTTCTAGTGGGGTTCTGCAGGGATCGGTTCTGATAGTGTTTAACATTTTCATCGGTGATCTGGAAGTCAATACAAAAACACTGCTGATAAAATTTGTGAACAACACAAGGAAAAGTGAAGTGAAAAGTAATGATGAGCACAGGGCAGCCCCATGGAATGATCTGGACCACCTGGTAAACCGGGCCATTCAAACAAAATGTATAACTGTGCAATTAGCTGCACGAAAACACACCTAGGAACAAGAAGAAAAGGAGTACTTGTGGCACCTTAGAGACTAACAAATTTATTTATAAATTTAATAAATTTCTTAGTCTCTAAGGTGCCACAAATACTCCTTTTCTTTTTGCCAATACAGACTAACACGGCTGCTACTCTGAAACCTAGGAACAAGGAGTGTGGGCCATACCTACAGAATGGGGGACTGTACCCTGGAAAGCAGGGACTCTGCCCCTTAGCTCCTTTTATAGTGGACAAGCAACTCAACATGAGCTGGCAGTGTGATGCTGTGGCACAAGGGACCAGTGTGATCCTTGGATGGATAAACAGGGGCGTAGAGAGTAGAAGTAGGAAGGTGGTTTTCTACCTCTATCTACGGCTCTGGTGAGACTGATCCTGGAATCTTACATACAGAGCTGGTGCTCTCCTTGAAATAAGGATGTTCAGTAACTGGGCAGGGTGCAGAAAGGAGCCATACAAATTATTTGAGGACTGGAGAAAATGCCTTGCATCGAGATGGAAAGAGCTCAGTCTGTTTAGCTCATCAAAAAGACCGGGAGGTGTCTGATCACTGTGCATAAATGCTTCCCTAGGTTGAAAATGCCAGGTAGGAAAGGGGTCTTTCATCTCGTGGAGAAGGGCAGAAGAGGACCCAATGGGTGGAAGCTGAAGCCAGATGAATTCAAATTAGAAATAAGGCTCCAATGTGAGTTACCACTGAAACAAACTATCAAGGGAAGCAGGGGCACTGGGACAATTTGTACAGTGAGGGGGGGACAGCTGAGAGCCATTGAACCAAACTGTAAATCCTGGATATGATGGAAACCACTGCAAGCCAGAGGGACCCCTAGTTCCAGCACCTGTGAAGGGAATTGCTGGAATCTCCATCTCTTGATCCGGGCTGGAGGCATTTCAGGAAGACGCTTTAGCCAATTGCAAGTTATTGGGCTCACTACAGTAGTGACAGAATGAAGGTATCTGGCCTGGGTTCAACAGCAGGTCAGACTAGATGGTCTAATGGTCCTGTCTGCCCTTACCCACCATGACTGGGTGTAGAAAAGAACCACTGGGAGGTATAGCGCCAAACCAGGGCTGCTTGGAGGGCACAGATAAGGCTGAGAATAGCCATGGGAGCTCTGCAGCTGCTCACACAGTGACTCACTCCGTGAGGGGCAGGCCCCAGGGTGCCAGACAGAGGGGAGGTTTCAGCATGGGTGTGAAGAACTACAGGAACTCATACCAGGCCTTCCCCCCACACACAATGCCAACCTGCTGTTCTACAGGCAGGGACAGCTGGCTCCTTGAAAGCCCCCCACCGCCTCCCCTTCTCCTGTTGCAGGAGCAGTTCCCAGGGCCGAAGGCTCAGGCACTGGCTCATCAGCCCATGCGTCTCTCCTCTGCTGCCATGGCACTCCGCTCAACCTTGCATGGCACTGGGGGGAAGGAGGCTGGGGAAGGAGGTCAGGGCGCCTGGAGAAAGAACGCAAGGGAGGGAAAAACCAGCAAAAAACATGTAACAGAGCAAAGGAGGATAAAAGAAAAGGGGAAGGAATACAAACACAGATGGACGAAGAGGAGAAGGGACTGCAAAGGAGAGAGGAGAGAAAATGGATGGCAACAAGGAGAGATGGTGCCAGGGCTCAGTGTGAAGGGACATGCTGGGGGTTCCCAGGCAACAGTCACCCATAGAGGACCCAGCAGAGCCAGGCTGGGCACCGCTGGCATGGGGTGGGACCCAGCAGAGCCAGGCTGGGCACCGCTGGCATGGGGTGGGACCCCACAGAGCCAGGCTGGGCACCGCTGGCATGAGGTGGGACCTAGCAGAGCCAGGCTGGGCACCGCTGGCTTGAGGTGGGACCAGCAGAGCCAGGCTGGGCACCGCTGGCATGAGGTGGGACCCCGCAGAGCCAGGCTGGGCACCGCTGGCGTGAGGTGGGACCCAGCAGAGCCAGGCTGGGCACCGCTGGCGTGAGGTGGGACCCCGCAGAGCCAGGCTGGGCACCTCTGGCGTGAGGTGGGACCCCGCAGAGCCAGGCTGGGCACCGCTGGCTTGAGGTGGGACCAGCAGAGCCAGGCTGGGCACCACTGGCATGAGGTGGGACCAGCAGAGCCAGGCTGGGCACCGCTGGCATGAGGTGGGACCCCGCAGAGCCAGGCTGGGCACCGCTGGCGTGAGGTGGGACCCCGCAGAGCCAGGCTGGGCACCGCTGGCGTGAGGTGGGACCCAGCAGAGCATGGCTGGGCACCGCTGGCTTGAGGTGGGACCCAGCAGAGCCAGGCTGGGCACCGCTGGCTTGAGGTGGGACCCCGCAGAGCCAGGCTGGGCACCGCTGGCGTGAGGTGGGACCCAGCAGAGCATGGCTGGGCACCGCTGGCTTGAGGTGGGACCCAGCAGAGCCAGGCTGGGCACCGCTGGCTTGAGGTGGGACCCCGCAGAGCCAGGCTGGGCACCGCTGGCTTGAGGTGGGACCCCGCAGAGCATGGCTGGGCACCGCTGGCGTGAGGTGGGACCCCGCAGAGCCAGACTGGGCACCGCTGGCGTGAGGTGGGACCCAGCAGAGCATGGCTGGGCACCGCTGGCGTGAGGTGGGACCCCGCAGAGCCAGGCTGGGCACCGCTGGCGTGAGGTGGGACCCAGCAGAGCCAGGCTGGGCACCGCTGGCGTGAGGTGGGACCCAGCAGAGCCAGGCTGGGCACCGCTGGCGTGAGGTGGGACCCAGCAGAGCCAGGCTGGGCATCGCTGGCTTGAGGTGGGATCCCGCAGAGCCAGGCTGGGCACCGCTGGCTTGAGGTGGGACCCCGCAGAGCCTGGCTGGGCACCGCTGGCATGAGGTGGGACCCCGCAGAGCCAGGCTGGGCACCGCTGGCATGAGGTGGGACCAGCAGAGCCAGGCTGGGCACTGCTGGCTTGAGGTGGGACCCCACAGAGCTAGGCTGGACACCGCTGGCATGAGATGGGACCCCACAGAGCTAGGCTGGGCACCGCTGGCATGAGGTGGGACCCAGCAGAGCCAGGCTGGGCACCGCTGTCGTGAGGTGGCATTTCTGTGCATGCAGTCCCAGTTCAGGTGTCCCAGCAGAGCGGTGTGTGTTACTTCCCAGGCGCTCTGGGGCAGGGGCAGTGGCAGGATCCCCCCAGCAGTGGTCCTTGGCACAGCTGGCTCTGTCTGTACGTGAGGCACTTGGTGCGGATGTCAGGGAGGTCCCAGTGGGAGGCTGCCATGAGCCATGCTGGAGGCAGCCATGGGAGGTGGGGAAAGCATAGGGCGTGAGTCAGCTCTTCACATGTCTCTGGATGAGGTGCTTGCAGGCTGGGTGCGAAGGAGGAAGGGGCCATGTGAGGGGGAAGCCCGGGCTTGGAAATGCTCTTTCTGGTTTTCATTTCCCCGTCAGACAGGAGCTGCCCCGCTCAGAAACGAAACTTACTGAGTCGGCCCATTGTGTGAGCCTCGGCAGCCACCCCAGGGTCAGGTCCTGCGCCCATGCCGGGCACCTACAGTGTGAGAGCTGTCAGTAGGGCCAGGCTGTGCTGTGCACACCATACACTGTGCTGTGGGTGCATGCTTGCCCGAGGTGCAGGTGTCACTGGGCTGCTCATGGACACAGGAATCACAGCCCAGGAGGAGATGGGGAAGCCAGGGAGTCCCTGTGACATTGAGCCAGGGAGACAAAGAGGGGAGTTGGGAATATAAGAGTGTGCTCTGCAGACTGGATTCGCCATCTCTTCCCATCTTCATGTTTTATGTCCTTAGACCATCTCTTCTCTCGTAGCAGCCATAGGCTTCCTTGGCAAGCAGCACAGCGATGTTTGAGTTGGTTGTTTGCTTTACCCCAAGAGAATTGCACTGGGATTTAGTCCCTGTGGGAAAATATATCTCAGGGCTCGGCTCCCAGAAGCCCAGCCCCCCCTGCTTACTGAACACTTCCTCCCAGGGGTGGGCAGACTCCGAAAGGGCAGAGCGAGGTTTGTGGGGGTCACTCTCTGGGACCCAGGGGAGCCCCAGCCAAGCTTGCTAGAAACTCAGGTTCCTTCTGGGAGCTATTACCTAGAGCTGCGGGGCCTCCATGATGAGACTAACCATGACCCACAAAGGGATAAAGCACGGAGTTCTGCCCTTTGTTCCGATCCATGGGCGATAAAGAGTGCCTGGAAAGGGGGATAAATAGCTGGGTCAGGTTTGGTCTTCCCCGGTGTTGTCAGATGGCTCACTGGAGGTCACAGAGAGGTGGATTGGGAGCTTTTTCTGCCTCTCTCCTGAAGGGGAAATATTGGATCTTTAACAAGGGAGTTTCTTGGTGAGAACAATTTTCTCCTTAGTGTATCTCGGGCATTTGAGTTATTTAGGGTATTTGCATTGTAAGCTCTTTGGGGCATTTGTTATATGTTTGTACAATGGCTGGCACAGTGGGGCCATACAAATAATAAATACTATTAGCAATAAACTGAAAATCTAAAGGATTTCAGCAGTTTCAGTAGAAATCTTAAAAAGAAAAGGAGAACTTGTGGCACCTTAGAGACTAACCAATTTATTTGAGCATAAGCTTTCGTGAGCTACAGCTCACTTCGTCGGATGCATCCGACGAAGTGAGCTGTAGCTCATGAAAGCTTATGCTCAAATTGGTTAGTCTCTAAGGTGCCACAAGTACTCCTTTTCGTTTTGCGAATACAGACTAACACGACTGTTACTCTGAAAGTAGAAATCTTGCTTTGCATGGTGTTCCTGCTGTTTTTATTGTGCCAGCTCTTCTATTGTTATTAAAGCCTTCCATGAAAAGCAGGGAGCCAAGACTCAGAGTTCGACTGTGAAAAATAACCAGAGTCACCTCCCCGACACAAATAATAAACAAACAACTGTGAAGCCTTCTTCATCCATCATTAAAAACCAAAAAGAGGCCGCAAGCGCATGCTATTGGTATTTTCCTTTGCATGTCATTTGTAAAGACCACCGTCATCCAACATGGAACCACATTGAAAGCCAGTAGGTAACGAAAGCAAAAATATTTCTTTGAATGCCTCCACGGGTCCTTTACCAGATTAAACAAGTCTACAGTTCAAGAATGGGCATTTTAATTGTTCAGCCATAGTGCAGGCAGGGGTATGGTGTTGAGTGACTTCATAAATCTAGCTAATTTGTACAGTTATCTTAAAAGAAAAACTGTAATTAAAAGCAAAGTCCTGCTTCAGACTAAATTATTTGATTAAATATTATGCTAGGTCTGATTATTAATGTGTGTGATAACTATTTAGCAGCTTGATATTTATTCAGCAGGTATTAGTAATAGCACCCAGAGCAATATTTCCCGTAATGCTAGGCCCTGAGAAGAGTCGAACTCTTTTCCTCTTGTGGTTTAGCTCTGCCTGGTAATTTCCACAGATTTTCTGCCTCTCTCTTAGCTTTCGGGTTTAGTCAAAAGCCATGCGAAATCGGCATTATTTGGCCGTGACGCATATGGGTTTTTTAGCGGGGGGGAAAAAGAGTCGTGCCATCTCCGTGACCACAGAGCAAAGGTGCTGGCTGGCTGTATTTTCCCTTTATGTCAGTCAAATGGTCCCCTCCTTCCAATGCGATGTTTTCTAGCAAACCATCTCCAAAACCACTTCAGAATAAATATGATCACCTCGTCCCACACTTCTCCACCCACCCAGGCCAAACCCAGGGAACTGGCCTTTACAATGCAGGAACAAAACCTGTGTTGAGGGACACCACAAAAAAACAACAGCCCACAAAGAACAATGAGAAGTGGAGGGGGCCGTTGGGCATTGAACTGCCACTGCTAGGTTCACTTTCTGTAACCTCAGAGTCAGCATTTCGGATGTCAATAATTTCCAACAATCAGCACTGAGCTCTGCTAATGAGAGACACACGTAAATTTGGGTCTCAAGCTCAGTAAAATGGAAAAGGCCTGTTAGGGTTGGGAAAGTTGGCCTCGATGTGACCTAACACTCCAAAAGTTGCCTTCCCTATATTCTCTGGGGTTTGTGCAGCCTAATTTTCGATGATTAGGTGAAGGGGCTTGTTCCAATTCCCAGGTAAGACTAGCCACAACTGGACAGATCTTGCTGCTAGGCTTATGTTCCCCATTAAATCCCCTTGGTTTAATTGTATTCCATTACTCTCTGGGAACAGAGGAATCAGTGAATATGGAATGAAAGTAACCACAATATGCTGTTGCTCCCCACTGTCTCCTCTTAGGGCCCAGTGAGATCCCCTCAGAGCCCAATCTGTATTGAAATTGGAAGATATTTGGGTCTATTTCTTTCCCTCATTTTCATAGGTTGCTGCACTTCCTGGTTTTAGACCAGGCCAGAATTAGGGCTGCCACCCATGTTTCACTTGGATCATCTGCCCCGTGCAATCTAGGCACACAGGGCCCTATTAAACTGTCCTTGATCTAGCTCTTGCGCCTTGCCGTAGCATCAGGATGTGGCAATTGCCTCATTGTGACTCAGCAACACTACACAATTATTTCATCAGGTTGGCAGAAAACGCGCAGTACTCTGGGAAGCGAAGATGTGCAGGTGCCCAGAGATGGGATGATCTCTTGGGGTCTCTGCCCCAGTTCCGGGATATACTGGAACCCAGGTAAGACTTTTGGACACTTGTCGGAACCTTGGCGTCTTTGGAGTTCTCCCATCACTAATAACCAGAGTTAGAGGTTGATGACTGCCCTGGTTTTCCCTGCAGCTGGGTCAGGCACATACACTCAAGTGACTGGGATTCATTTATGTGCCCTTACAGACTTTTTTTTAAGACACACAAAGTTACCATTCAGCATTTGAATGGTCAAGTAAAGAGATCTACCAAACTCTCCCTGCTCAGAGACCCACAAACCAAGGGCAGAGATTCCCCCAAAACTTGCAGTGTGTGAGGGATTCTAGGAAATTATGCTTACAGGAGCAGGATCTCATTTTCACCAAACTGTGATGTATATAAGCTATGTACGTGTTAGGACCCTGCTTCTGTGCACTGCACCTCTGAAATCTCTAAGGACTCTTCAGGCTGCAGAAAGCAGCAACCATTTTGTGTTCTGTTCAGTGCAGACTGTTACCGGGGGAGCATACACACATTGTGCTCCCTCTTGGAGACTTCACGTCTCTTCTTTCTTGTTTGCATAGTCTCTTGATCTAAAATAAAGCCTGACAAAGTCTTTTATGTATGGAGAAACATCATAAAAATACTTGCTATTTACCATAAGCAACATTAATATTCAAAGTAAATTGTTCAGAGTTATATGTCGATATAGTGAAAGGTCCCGGGCCCGAATTCAGCTCTCATTTACAAGCCCCCATGAACACAGCATGCATGGGTGTCATAAGAGCTGAATTTGGGCCCCTGTTTCTCTACATCCTGTTGTGAAAGGGTAAAGTCCCCCCGCCCATCCAGAACCGAGAAGTAGATAATCATCTCCTTGAAGTGACAGCTTCCCCTTCCTTCTCATCTAGCACTGCCAGCTATGAAAGAGGGTGGGAAAGTGTTAATGTTTGAAACACTTCCCTAGGAGTCTGGTTTTGGTGCCTTTGTGCTTTCTGTTCTTCCTCTTCCTTCTGTGTCCTGCTGTGTCCAGGGAATGTGTGTCAATGATCCACCTCTTAGACATTGAGCTCTCAGCAAACCTACCAGGTTTGACGGCTGAGTTCCAAGTGCTAAAGGTGGGTATGCTTCTGCCTGCCTCCCCTGTCCCCAGCTACATGGGAGAGAGGGTTTTACAGCTCACCAGAATGGTTGTGATACACAAGGTCTGGAATGGGTTCCTGGTGAGTAGAGTGATTGTAAGTTAATCAACTTTCAAGCTTCAGAGTGCAAACTATTCACCTCTGGGGGTCAGGAAGCAATTCCACAGACTCATCCATTCACGAGCAACTCACACAGAAAAAGATCACTGCAATATTGTCATGTGAAGTCATAAAGGGGGATGGGGCATCAGACCTAGCCACTGCCCAGGGCAGAACACCAGAGAATGAACTCTGATCTGGGCTTGCAATTCCTATCTTCCAAAGGTTTGCTTTAGTGTTTTTTGTAAATGTAGTTCATATTTCTAAATGTTCAGACACAAGGAAACCAATAAAAGGCTTCATCTTCTAGGAAACAATTTTAGCCAAAACTCCACTGGAGTATAAAGAGGTATACATGTGGGAGATATAGATAAGCCCAAGTATCACAATCTAAAACTCAATATAATCCAAATATTTTACCAGGCACAAAATATAATAAAAGGAAAGAAAAAGAAAATGAAATAACTAACTCCTTTCCCCATCATGCTCCATATCACAAACTAACAATTATCACAATCAACACACCTTGGTACTCCTGCTTTCAATAGTAATAATACTTTGCACTTTTACAAGACCTTTCATCTCACCAGGGCATGTGCGTTACCAATATTAATTAATAAAGCTTTACAAGACCCCTCTGAGATACACGGAGCTCTACACCTATCACTGAAGTGTCCACCTCTGGGATGGCCTGGAGCAGCTGTCTAACTGTGCACAGAAACATTGTACAGTTAGGAGAGGCAGGGAAGGGAAATGCTGTATCCAGCTGAAACTGCAGGGGAATGTAGAGAGGCAGAATACATTTGCATGTGCTGAGATTTGGCTGGGACACTGGTGTTTGCTGTTTAGATACAACTGATTGTTTCAGGATTGAAATGTATATGGTGACAACCCCTACCATGGCTGAGAGTATTTGAGTCCCAGGCATCATGGAATGGCCCAGTTTCCTTTACTGCTGTTTTATAACAGGGTTTGGTGTTTTTTAAAAAGAGTGGTCTTGTGGTTAAGGCACTGCACAAGAACACAGTTCGGTTCCAGCACTTTGGGCCTGATTTCCAGAAGCACTGAGAACCCACAACTCTGACTGTAGTCAATGGGATCTGTGCATGGGCAGCCCCTCAGGAAATCAGGTCTTAGTTCTTTGAAGTTGACCCTCCCCAAAAATCAGTGGCCAATTCTTCAAAATATAGTTCACCACCTCTCTCTGCACCTCAGTTTCTCCAGCTATGAAAAGAGGGATAATAAGACAGCCCCACATTGGAATTTATGGATGGAAGTAAGTGAGTATGGATGCCATGTAAGTGCTAAGAATTATTATTATTGCTCCAGGGTAATGCAGGAGTACATCTCTAAGTCCTGCTGACTGCAAAAGAAGATGGGAGCCTCTCAGAACAGCAGGACTATCTCTCCTGAACAATGTCGGTTAACTGGTTTCGTTCCTCCAGAGAAGTAGGAGCCACAGGATTGAAGGAAGATTCAGAAATATTCAGCAGCCGCTTTCCATGAGGCCCCTCACTGACTCGGCCTGCGGTGGGGACATATAAGTTAATGTTCCCGAAACAGCTGCCAAGAACCCAGCATCCTCTTCACATACCCAGGAGCCACACACTGCTGGCTGGGGTTTTATGGATTGGCAATTCCTTGGATTGTGTGCAAGGGCTGAATGACTGTTTGTGAGCACATCTGGCGGTGCATGCTCTGACACAGCCAATGCTATACGTGCACGAAAGCTTTGCATTAAGTAACTGCTGGCTCCTGAGGGCGATGGGAGCATGCACGACAAGCACAGCATCCAGAGAACACTAGCAAGAGGAGAATAGCAGCAGGGGGGAGTACAATTCCGCAGTGGGCACTGGTGAATTACACTCTCAGAGGCTGTGCTATCATCTCTCCTGGACCCCTGGCCCTCTAACACTTGCTCAGACCTCTCTGGATTTCAGCAAGGCAATACATGCTCCCGGATGGAATAATCATCTGGAATGTAGGCCACTGCTTTGCTCAACATGCCCAACACAAGGCTGCATTTCAAGAACCAGATTTTCCCCATTCTTATTGTTCTTGTTCCTCTGCGTTACTTTCATCAATCGCTTTTTCCAAAGACTTTTATAACATTGTTTGCAATGGCGGTATGTGTATGTCTAACTCCACCCCTTCTCTTTTCTAGCAGAGCATCTCGTTTTCCCACATTTTCTATCTTCTCTTCTTTCAGCTTCACTGTTTTCTCTTTCACTTTAGTGCTGCTCATTTCCCCTTTTCCTTTCTTCTTCTTTCTTTCCCTTAAGCCTTTTCTCTTCCCTTTACTTCTCTCAGCCCTGCAGGGCTCACACAGCTCTGGGAGAAGGAGCTGAAGTCCATTCTCTCTTAGCATCACCAACAGAATTATTTACTAAGTCCCAATCAGTGATGCCTGTGCGAACCCACTGACAGCAAATGTGGGTGTACAGATGTCTCCAAGGGCAGAACCTTTCTGTCGGTGCTGATGATGTGTGGGAAGGGAAGCCCAGCTTGACTCTCAGATCCCAGGCTGAGTTTTCAGTTAGAAAGAAGCTCTTTGACACAGTTTATTTGTAACTAGTTGTTGAGAATAGCCCAGTGTCCCAGGTCTGGTCCCCAGCACTGCTGGGAATCAGGTTGCCTGGAATGACAGGCAAGTCTGATAAATAATTTTGACACAGGCGAAGCATTTAGTCAAACAACTAACTTCAGTTCAAGGACAGAATGGATTTTGTCAAACGCCTTTCTTTTTTCTGTCAAAACCAAAACTAAGTGTGCAGTCCTTTCATTCTGTCACCACAAAGGCGTTCGTTCAGGCTGCTTGCTTCAGTCTATGTAAAAAAATGCGGTTGTCAAGTGGCAGGCAGGGGATTGCTCTTCCCTGGGTTAGCAAAGACACGGGCAGCCCCTCACTTCCTTGTGCTGACTGAGCAGGGGCCCCTCTCTTGTTGCCACAAGTGAACGTTCCTCAGCGTGGGGTTTGGAGTGCCGAACGGGAATGGTCACAGGTCCGGGGGGAAATGGTCAGGCGCATTCCCTGGGGCACTGTTGGAGGAGGAACTTGGAGCATCACCTCCTTCCAGAGCGCAACAAGACTTTGCCTAAGGAGAGGTCTGAGCTCTCCCTCCCCTGCCCTGCACCCAGCCTCGCGCATTCCTCTCCTGCTGCCCCACAGCCAGCTCTGTGCTCTTCCCCCCACATTGCCCCACCCACACCCAGCTCCACACTCACCCCCTGCATCCAGCCCCATCCCCACGGTATGCTGACCTCACCCTGACCCCTGAGCTCTTACCCCGGAGGCAGTCAGGCTAAGAGCACCATCTCCACCAGGGGCCAGGCAGTTCTGGGAGCCCGACCCATCCTCCTTCCATGTCTCTGCTTCCCCGGGAAGCACCAAAAGCCCAGATCCAACCCTCCCCCCGGCTGGGGGTGCCCGGTGCCCTGCTCTGCTTCTCCCTGGGGCTGGGAGGGGGTGGGTACCCATGGGTGCCAGAAGGACTGCAAAGGTGGGGGTCCAAGCAGGCACATAGGTTCATAACCCCTCTCAGGTTTGGCCCAACCATCCCTCTGTGATGATGGGGGCAGGTCAGATTTCCAGCTCCAGTCAGGGGTGAAGGGTTCCCCTGCTTGTTGTGCCCCTGACTCTTTAACAAAGAACCCGAAAGCCTGGGAGGCAGGCAGCATGGTAGGACACAGGGCTGGGAGCAGGAGCCCTCATTTCTAATCCCAGCTCTGACCAGCTAAGTGACTCACCTGTTCCCCCATCAGCAGCATCCCTTTGTCTGCCTGGCCTTGTTACGGCTGGTGTGTGAGAGCCTGGCTCACTCGGAGCAATAGATAGCCCAGTTGTCTCCAGTGGGAATGCATCTGGCATGAGGTACTGTTCAGAGTGAGTGAGATGTCCCAGTCCTGCCCTTACATTGTAAACGCTTTAGCACATGGATGGTCTGTCATTGTGTATGTACAGTGCCTGACACAATGGAGCCTCTAGGCACTACTGTCAGATCAATAATAACAAGCAATAATTAAGTGAGTTTCTCAACAGCCCTACAAGATAGGTCAGTATTATCATCCCCATTTTACAGAGGGAACCATTGAGGCCCAGAGACAGGAAGGGACTCAACCAAGCTCATGCAGCGAGTCAGTGGCAGAGCTGGGAACAGACCCCAGAACTCCTGCGGGCCAGTCCTGTGCACTAACCACTAGACTCTGCTTCCTCGCAGAAACAAAGCTGGAGGAGCAAACCAAAAAATAAAACTAAATTGGATTGATAATTTAAAAGAACAAACCCCGTTGGTACAGTTGCATTGTAATCTGTCACCCTTACACATACACTCATTTCCTAACCACTTCCCAATCCACTTCTGAGTCTGCATGTGCGTTTGTAGCCTGACTTTTTGTACAGCTCCATGCTGGGATGTGTTTAAAGCTGTATGCTACAGGTAACATGCTAAAAAGTGGAGCAGTGCAAAAGCTTCAGGTGTAAGGGTCTGGAACAATAAGGTCAAAAGCAACATAGCAGCAAAGCTGATGGGCAGCTGGTCTGATCCTCTGCAGGGATCAAGCATGTAGATTAGGGTTGTCCCCAGAAATTATCCCCATGGTAGGCTCCATCAATCCCTGTGGTGCCATCCTGGCTGCAGCTGCTGGCCCCAGAGCCTCGCCTGCTGAGTCCGTGCCACGCTCAGCCCCTGCCTTCCAGCCTGGCGCGCCCTGCTGCCCATCACTGAGAGGGGACATGGGATGCTGGAAGCAGGGTGAGGCCAGGCAGGCCACCTGCAGGGACCCTGGTGCAGGAGCCAGCCCCGTGGCAGCTGCAAGGAGGAGCAGTGCAGGGCACTCCCACTGCCCTGTGTTCCCACTCAGCTTTGGCCCTGCAGCCCCTTTGTCATGATGTGGGATGGAGAAAAAGTTGTGTGGGTGGCATTGTGGCCTAGCGCACGGGGGTTGCAGCACCATGCAGGTTTGGCCCCGCCAGCCTTCCTTCATGACAGAGAGGCTGCAGGGCCAAACCTGAGTGGCACTGCGACCCCCACAATGCTGCTTACTCTATTTTGGCCCCACAGCTTCCCCATTACAATGGAGGGCTGGTGGGGCCAAACCTGAGTGGGCAGTGGAGCGGCTGGTGCTGCTTGTCCTCGCCCCTTCCAGTGGTACGCACCGTGCGCAACGTGCGTATGGCTGCGGGTGCTACCAGTGGCAATCACAGTTGCTTCCCAAGCCCGTTTCTGCCAGCAGGCGAATGGATTAGCTAATTGAAGGGTGTTAGCGGAGTGAGTTGAACGTATATATATTGTTTTGGCAAATAGTAAATTCACCAAAAAAATTCATCGTTTGGGACACCCCGACGATTCACAAATTTAGGCTGAATTCAGCAAATAGTTTTGGCCAAAACAACCTGAAAACAAAATGTTGGAACTGTCAGAATGAACTGTTCTGCTGTTTCATTTCAAACGGATAGCTCTTTTCAGCATGTTGCTTTTATCAGCTGTGGAAAGGGTTTTATCTTTTTGGTTTCCTGTTTCATTAAGAAAAAAAATCAGCTGCAGGTCAAAATGAACTGAATTCGTGTTTGGGATTTGAACAGCCACTGAACCAAAAAAACAATTATTCGCGGCGCTCTCATGCTCGTTACGGAACTCGGATCCCCGACACTGGCAGGATAACTTTCTTCCCTTTTTCTTCCTCTCCATCGTCTGCCACACTCTATCCCAGTGGCGTGAGTACCAGCCCATCGCTGCCTGCATGAGTTTGTAGGAAAATGTCCCTTGATGATGAGGTCTCAGTTTACCTGCTCCTGCTCTGCACCAGGTTTCTGTGACCCTCAAATCAAGGGGAGGACAAGCGGTTTTCCATGCCTTGATAGAGTCAGACAGACTCCGGATGTTCCTAAGCCAACCCTGCCAGAGACAGCTTATTCCCAGGCTCATAAAAATACTTCTGAAGAGCAGTTTCTTTTTACTTGGGAATGGAGCCAATTGCACCACATGGCAGGGATTACAGGCTGGGGTCCCCCCAGCAAAGTCTTCACCCCCCGCCCCCAGCCTCAAGTGGTGACCGCTGAACACAGTGCTATCCAATCCACCTACTTGGGGCCCTGAGTCTCCCCCACCTTGCACCTTGTGTTGTCATTTCCATGCGTGGACAGGGACAGTGGGGGAGACACACTACAGGACACATTCCCCTCCCCACAACCCCTGTATGCCTCTAGAGGAATGTGAAGCGGGAGGAAGTGGAACAGCCCCCGGTGGAATTTCCCCAATGCAGGGTTGTGTAGGGCTGCTGTAAACACCCCATGCTGCTGACCCCAGGGCTTTCTGGGACAAGGTGCAGTGGCCTGAATGGAGCAGCCCACGGGCAGTCATACAAGGCTGCTGTAAATTAAAGGAATCCCTGGAGCAGCTCAGAATTAGGAAGGTGCATATGCGGCTCTAAGTCACCCTTGCCCCTTCTCCAGCTGGGCTCCGACTCCTGCTATGTGGCATGGCACAAGATTGGGCCCTGCAGTTCTGACCCACTTTGAGCTCTCTGTTCAAAGGCTCAAATGACAATACAAGGTACCGGGCAGGGGAGGGTCAGACCCCACAGATTTCTGAGGAACAGTGTATGATCATATCCAGCAAAATGCAGCTCAGTGTAAGCTGGTGGTTGATGGCTTTGCCCCCTTCCTTGAATGAAGCATTTTGGTTTAAATGGGAACTTAGAATCGTAAAATCATGGAGTGTAGCACAGGAAGGGACCCCAACAGATCATCTAGTCCAGTCCCCTGCACTCAAGGCAGGACTCAGGAATAAACTAGACCATTCCTGACAGATGTTTGTCTATCCTGTTCTGAAAAACCTCCACTGATGGAGATTCCACAACCTCCGTAGGCAATTTATTCCAGTGCTTAACCACCCTGACAGTTAGGAAGTTTTTTCTAATGTCCAACCTAAACTGCCCTTGCTGCAATTTAAGGCCATTACTTCTTGTCCTATCCTCAGAGGTTAACGAGAACAATTTTTCACCCTCCTCCTTGTAGCAACCTTTTATGTACTTGAAAACTGTTATCATGTCCCCCCTCAGTCTTCTCTTCTCCAGACTAAACAGACCCAATTTTTTCAATCTTTCCTGGACACAATACTCCCGTTGAGGCCTAATCAGTAGTGTGAGTAGAGTGGAAGAATTACTTCTCAGGTCTTGCTTATAACCCTCCTGCTAATACAGCCCAGAATGATGTTCCCTTTTTTTTGCAATAGTGTTACACTGTTGACTCATATTTAGCTTGTGATCCACTATGACCCACAATCCCTTTCCACTGTACTCCTTTCTAGGCAGTCATTTACCATTTTGTCTGTGTTTTTGATTGTTCCTTCCTAAGTGGAGTACTTTGCATTTGTCCTTATTGAATTTCATCCTATTTACTTCAGACCATTTCTCCAGTTTGTCCAGATCATTTTGAATTTTAATCCTATCCTCCAAAGCACTTTCAACCCCGCCCAACTTGTAGGATCTGCAAACTTTATAAGTGCCATTATATAAATCATTGATGAAGGTATTGAAAAGAACCAGACCCCACCGGATATGCCCTTCCAGCTTGACTGTGAACCACTGTTTACTACTCTCTGGGAATGGTTTTCCATCCAGTTATGGACCCACCATATAGTAGCTCCATCTAGGTTGTATTTCCCTAGTTTGTTTATGAGAAGGTCATGCAAGACAGTATCAAAAGCCTTATTAAAGTCAAGATATACCACATCTACTGCTTCTCCCCAAAGTTTGTTACCCTCTCAAAGAAAGCTATTAGGTTGGTTTGACAAGATTTCTTCTTGACAAATCCATGCTAACTGTTACTTACCACATTATTATCTTCTAGATGTTTGCATATTGATTGCTTGATTATTTGCTCTGTTATCTTTCCGGGTACTGAAGTTAAGCTGACTGGTCTGTAATTCCCCGTAATTTATTCTTATGCCCCTTTTTATAGATTGGCACTATATTTGCCTTCTTCCAGTCCCCTGGAATCTCTCCCACCTTCCATGAATTTTCAAAGATGATCGCTAATGGCTCAGAGATCTCCTCAGGCAGCTCTTTGAGTATTCTAGGATATATTTTATCGGGACCTACAGTCTTGAAGACATCCAACTTGTCTAAGTAATTTTTAACTTGTTCTTTCCCTATTTTAGCCTCAGATCCTACCTCATTTTCACATTCATTCTGCTAGATGTCTGACTGCTACTAACCTTTTTGGTGAAAACTGAAACAAAAAAGTCATTTAGCACTTCCACCATTTCCACATTTTCTGTTATTGTCTTTCCCCCTCATTGAGTAATAGGCCTACTTTTTCTTGGTCTTCCTCTTGCTTCTAATGTATTTGTAGAATGTCTTCTTGTTACCCTTTATGTCTCTAGCTAGTTTAATCTCATTTTATGCCTGGCCTTTCTAATTTTGTCCCTACATGCTTCTGTTGTTTTTTTAAATATTCATCCTTCATAATTTGACCTACTTTCCACTTTCTGTAGGACTCTTTTTTGGGTTTCAGATCATTGAAGGTCTCCTGGGTAAGCCATAAATGAATAGAACACCAAGTCCCTCTCCCTTCAATTCTGTAGCTACGGACATTGCTGATGTACAACAACTAAAGGGAGGAGATTTGCGTGGACATGCCTGTTTAAATGACAGGCTAGATCCCATGAAAGATCAGAGCCCCATGATGCTAGGCACTGTATACGCACACATAATCAACAGATGGTCCCCACCCTGAAGAGTTTACAGTTTAAGTCTAATATCAGAGACAATGTGGGATACAACACACAGAGGGGGAAACACAAGGTAATAGTGAGAGGATGAGGCTAAGCTGCTACCTGTCCCATTGCCAGAAGAAGGGCCTGGCAAGAGTCTTTGGTGCCTGTCTGCACAGGAGCTCACCTCTAAGCAAATTGCTCACAACCAGCATCTTGCAGCAGATAACCAAAAATGCAGGAGGGCTTAGGGTCTTTTGAAAATGACTATGGGGCCATTGTGAAGAGAGCTGAGCATCTCAGTCCCTCAGATCACAGGTGTGCATATGACAAAGCCTCTACAAGTGCCACTCCCTGGTTCCCTTGCTGGCAGTCTCAGAGTCCAAGGGCTGAAGGGATCATGGAGACAACTTCTCCAGGAAAGTTCACGGATGGGGCATTTTAGGGGCAATAGATTACAATGTGTCATCTGTGGACACCGAGAAAATCTCAGTCTCCAGCTCTGTCACATTCACCACGACACCTTT
Source organism: Natator depressus (assembly GCF_965152275.1). Lineage (NCBI taxonomy): Eukaryota > Metazoa > Chordata > Testudines > Cheloniidae > Natator > Natator depressus. Next base: position 28,943,995 of record NC_134246.1, read on the forward strand.
TGTGCTCCTTGTATTTACTAAAGAAATGAATTTAAAAACTGGCACACCTAGAGATACATGCGGGGGTTAGGGTAATAAGTGATCCGTGCATCATGAGGGACACATGAAATGCGAACACAGCAATGCACACATCACCTGGTTCAGTTAGCTGGCTTTGCTGTCATGGTTACCAGAGCGTAAGACCAGCCCTGTCTCTGAGGGTGTGTGCTGCATGGACATGGGTAGCCTGGACTGTAGCTCAACGGTACCTGTGCAATAGCCAGTTTTCCTTTTCCCACATTTGCTATTATTACTAATGGAAAGGCTAATTCACATATTTCTGGCCTGATTCTCTGCTCACGGTGGTGTAAATCAGAAGTAATGCCATTGAAGTCAATGGAGTTATACTGGTACAAGATTGATATAGCAAAGTGGAGGATTAGACCTATAACTTCTAATGTGATATAAATCCAGTAGCCAAATTTTTTTTAAAAATCTTGTAAGATGTACTCCATGTAAATACAGAGCATATCTATTCTAGCACAATGGCACTGTTTGGCAGGAACAATTTTTAAATACTAAGTTGCACCTTGAGCTAAAAATCAGCAATGGATACGGCTGAGACTATCTGTCTGACTTTTTTTGGTTCATGATCTCAACGTCATAGCTACACTTTATTTTTTTAAACAATAAATTAGTGAATGGAAGAGGGTGATGCTATGTGCACTGGCTTTGCCCTGGTGTAATTAATTAGTTCATGGATATAAACAAATTTTTTTAAAAACCTAAGATGCTTCCTCACAATCTTCAATCTCACAGTATCCTGATGAGGTAGGGCAGCGCTGTCAGCTCTATTTTATAGATGGGGAACTGAGAAACAGTGACTTGCCCAAGAAAGTTAAAGACAGAGCAAGGAATTGAACCTGGGTCTCCCAAAACACAGGCTTATGTGCTAACCATTGGGTTATTTGTCTTCCCCAGACAAGCTGATAGATCACATACATGGCTCACTCACCAGGATTCTGCCCACTAATGTATCTCATAGGCCCTTATCGCAGACAAGCTTCAAACAGCCCACTCAGAGACATTTCTTCCTTATCTTTCCGCATGTTGAATTCCGCCCCCATGTTACAATTGCCCCAGGCCCAGGTTGAGCACGAATCAGCCCTGGGCCGTAACAGGTTTTCCATCGATAAAAGTGTCTCCCAATTAGAATCTTTTCTCTCCCCACCCTTGGCAGATCAGTGTCATTCGAGGGAGGAATTCCTGCTGGAGGCCCCTGCAGTTGCTTCTCATTCTGGAATGGCCTGGGAGAGTGAATGTCAAACACATTTATAGAAAAGCTACTTTAGAGGTTCTTACAGCTCCCTCTGAGCCTTCTCCAGCTGGACTCCTGGTAAAGAAAGAAGTCTGGCTTTACAGGCAAAGGGATTTGGAAAACAATCCCTCCCAAATTTTGATCACAGTTTATCACATGGCTATCACCTTGACATATGTGATGGATCTATAGCTGAGTGTGGGTTTGTGTTGTAGATATACATTGTGTTTACACGGTCATGTGGTAGTCAAACATCTCTACATTTCTGGGACAAGAATAAGCCATTTCTCTAGCAGACTGGTTTAAAAAAGCACTGGCAAACATTTGAATCTGCTCAGAGGTTAAAGGTGACCCCAGAAGGCAAGAGTTAGTGCACAGAGTGTAAGCAAGATGGTCAGAGGTGCATAATAAATGCAGTTTATCACATAAAGCTGGCGTTTATGTCCTGAATATCCCCAATGAATACAAAATCCAGTGCAAGATTCCCATCCTGATATTGAAAACCCTCCATGAGATTCATGCTGGCACCTGTAGAGGTCATCTCGCCCCTGTGACCATGACGTCCCACGGCAGTCAGGTTCCATCTGAACCATGAACCTGCTATCCTAAAGCCCCACAGCCAGAGGAATGGGCCGTAGACTACAGAAATCACTTCAGCACAGACAAATCATGACCAGTGGTTCAGAGCTAACTGCAAACCTTATCTCCAAGGTGCGCTTTCCCTCCGTCAGTTCCCCTTACATGCAAACACTTTCTCTCATACTGCTGCTGCTCTGTTGCCTTTTATATGCTGTCTCCAGCTGGAGCATGCCCAGCAGAGCCGAGGGGGCGTGGCCTCCTTGGCCAAGAGAGAAGGGTTAACCCCTGCTGCACCAGTACTGGGCTGATAGACCCTATCACACACACCCATAGCAATGATCTAATCAAGTAGCTGACTGGTGCCTACTAGAGAGGAAGAGAGAAAGCTATTGATATTGTTTGTTATTTTTAATTCTTGAGTGGGGCTGCTGCAGGGATGGGAGACTAAAGGAATCTAGGCACAGTGATGCCTCCACAGATTGTATATACACTGCTGTGCTGTATAGACACTGCTGCAGTTATCATGCATAGTAGCCCAGCACACCTGTGCTCTCTGCCCACTAGTCTACCCCTGCCAGTATCCCTTCCAACCTTCCAGACTGATGGGCAGCTCCACACAGCTGCCATCAAAAAAAAATGCCACAAAAATGTTTCTGTAGTAAAGTGGTCACCAAGGGATTAACTGTGTTACTCAGAATATTTTTGGGGACCTTACTCCACCCCTCCCTCAATTCTTGTTTCGTCAAGGGGCACCCTCCCGCCCTCCACTGCAATTTGTTGTGATGCAATTAAATACTGCAGCAAGTGCCCTGCTTGCAGTCGTGGGAGTAGACATATTCGTCTTGCACTGTGGTTGCTTTTCAGGCATTTCCTTCTCACTCACAAATTCAGTCCGGGACCTGAGAGACCATGTTGCTGGAGCTGATACATTCCTGAGGAAAGTGTCAGTTTCAACATGTTTTCCACTGAAAAATAGCCACCCAGCTGCACCCAGCCACTGCCCACGCAGCCAGGCAAGCTGCCCCGCCGCACAGAGGGCCAGGTACCACACTCCCTTGTGTGCAAAGCTGTGTACGGGGGAGCTGCAGGCATTGTGCTCCTCTGAGCTACCCCTGCGTTACTGCAGTTCCACAATGCTCCAACCTGCACCAGGGCCTCAACAGCACAATAGAGCCCAGCCTATAGGAACAATGATGGATCTAAACTATACTTGTAAAGGAAACTAAAACCAAGAATTGCAAACATGCATTTCATTCCGATGTAGGAAATGAATAATGAGTTCATTAGCTACCAATTGATTGATAAAGGGCAATCTATTGGAAAGTCTAATATGTGTAGCCAAAATTAGTTTGCCATGTAATTAACTAAAAATTACTTAAGCAATGCATACTTAATTATTATCTTAGTACAGCCGACTTGTAAGAAATTTCAAGCATTTAATTGGCATTTGATAGAATAGCTATAGCAAGCTAATTAGGAATCAAATTATGGAATGTGCTAATTGATATTTAATAAGTATGTCAATTGGTATCTAACTAGCCAATATGTTATAGCTATCTTGGAATATGTCAAGTAAGTGCCTAAAGATCTCTTTCAAATAGATTATAAATGTAATCTATTAAGGATGTAATTTGCAACATTTTTTGATTATGGATTGTAATTTATTTGCTTTCTGAATGTGCTCCTGCTATTTGCAGACTTATTCATACAATATAAAGGATCAACTCTTTCCTATATAACCTACTTTGACAACTGATGCTTCGCTGGGGCCAGATTTTGCTTCCACTATACTGATGTAAATCCACAGTAACTCCACAAAACCCAGTGTAGTGCTTCTGAAATGTATGCTGGTGTAAATCTGGTGTAACTGCATTGAAATCAGTGGAATGACTCTGAATTTAAACTGGTGTAAATGAGGTCAGAATCAGGCCTGGTGCATTTTAAATGATCAGTAAGCATCATCAAGCCAGAGAGAGGTTAGACTAGACTAGGGTGCAAATAACTCACCTGAACAAGAGAGCTAAGCTAGTTTTCTAGCTGTGCTAGGGGTGACCCTGGTCTCTCACTGATGTAAATCAGGAGTGACTCCACTGAAGTCAATGACGTTACACACGTGTAAAATTAAGCATGAGAGTTTTGCCCTGGAAGTTGTTTCCCAACAATAGTAACAAGTGTTACTCGCAGGGTAGAGTCAAGAGGGGAGTAGTGTGATCAGCTGCTTAATACAAGGGAGTACCTGTCAGTACCTCTCAGGAGGGCGTTAGGCTCGCACAGTGATTTCATAACAGGATTTACTTTTCCTTAAGCATTTCAGTCTGACTGAATCCACAGGGAATTGCACTAAAGAGTTAATGTAAAGGGTGATGAGGGCTGTGGGTATTTTTTTCTGATGATTTCTTTGACACAAGTTCTCATTTCCTCTTGCCTTCCCTAGGTCTTTTCCCCCCCAAAGCAATCCACACATCTAGTTGTATCATGTATAAGTATAAGGTTTGTATTATGATAGGTGCAGCACATAACATTAGTGTCATTGCAATCCGAGCGCTTTATCTTCATGAATAAAGTACCCAGCTGCTCTTGAATTGAACTGGAAAAAAAAAAAGCTACCACTCTTAACAGCGATACATTTTCAGTTACTAATAACAACAGTTGCCATGGAAACAGTCGGTCCAGCGTGAATGTAAGGATTTGCTTTCAGGTCAGTGCTGTATTAGTCAGCAGCCTTTCAAAACCTCGTCTCCCAAGCACTGAAGTCTCCCATCTAATTTACTCTCTACGGCGCTTTTTCTACATTGTGAATTACAGGAAATTAATTACATTTTCTGACAATTGCATGCAGATCCTTTTAAACTCTGCTCTTCGGATAATTACTTGGGAATGCTTTATAAAGTCCAAAAGAAAACTTCATTCTGGTTTGCTTTTTGGGGAGCATAGCAATAATAATAATAAACCAAAATCACAATAATAATTAAAAATAATAAAGCACTGGCTATACAGATGGGCAAGTATTTGGGAAGTTCATTGTTTTCCTGCCCTTGTTGTGAGCTGACAATTCATGCTGCTTTCTGTGGATCTCCTTTTTTAGCAAATTCAGTGCCAGTGAAAGGGATAGGATTGAAACCCTGCACACTGAGGTGCTGTGTTTATCCCCAGAGCAGGTGTCACAGAAGCAGAGGCACTGCAAGTGCCAGTACAATCCCAAAAATTGGGGTTGGGGGAAGATTAAAAGAACCCAGGATTGGTTCAGCAAGTCCAAGAGATCCCCTGATTTGTGTCTGGAATTTCCATTGTCCTCATGAATGAGCAGCTTAGAAGATACAGCTCTCCTAACTGGAACTGATTTTGCCAAACATTTACAGGAAACTGGTCAAAAATGCAGCATCCCCACTACAAAAATAATCTAGAAAAAGGGCTGGCCTCCAACCCCGAATCTGAGCTCTGGAGCGGGTTAAAGAGCCAGAGCAGGACCTGGTTCCCAATGTGCAGCGTGTGCTCATCTCAGCCAAATCCTTCGGGGCCAAACTCACAGAGGTGCTGAATACTCCCAGTGCCAGTTGATAGCAACAGGGGCTGCAAGACCAGGCCCTTTGTTCCTAATTAAAATGCCCCACTTCCTCTCCCAAAGGGGGGTTAAGCTTTCCCCGGATGCGTGGGCTTGCTGAGCAGCTGAGCCCATCCCTCGTGCCCAGCCATCTTTGTAATGCCCCTCCCACATAGCCATAGCCCCTGGTGTGTCCTGATGCACAGACTCACATTTATCTCTGTTTTATAGTATGGTATCTTAGCACCAAACTTTCTGGAAAATGAAAAAAAAGAAAGAAAACTAACTGGTCCTGATCCTGCTCAACCCAGCATTAGCTCCAGTGGCTTCAGCAGAGCTCCTCCTGATTGCTCATCCAATGCAGAATCAGGCCCGCCAATGAAGCCCAGGTCTTGCTCCTTCTTTTTCCCTTCCCTTATGCCAGCTGTCTCCTTCTCTCCATTGTTTTCCGTGCCTCGTTCTCATTTTCCCAGGCTGGGTATTTTTTTGGTTTCATTTTATTTTCTCTCTAGGGCCAGTCTTGTTCTTCTTCTCTCCTTTCTTGTGAAGACATTAAAAAAAAAAAAGCAATCTCCCCCTTTACTTTCCATGCTGGCTGGGCAGCCCCAGAGATCAATGGCCTTTTCATTGCACCACGGACAGCTCCCCTCCAATGTGCGTCACCCAGTTCCACAGAGCCCAACTCCGGGGTCAGTTTAGTCTCTCTGGCCCATTCGCTCTTTAGCATCTCTGCTGACTTTGCCAATTGTGATGGCAGCCCCCATCCATTTCAAGCAGAGACCCGGCAAACTCATTTCAGAGTTACTGGAACAGCCTGCTGAGAGCAAGTGTTGACTGGGGCGCAATACAAGCTTCTCTGCTAGTGGTGAATTGCTCACAAATCCCTCATCAATCCCCAGAGCCACCCAGCCCCTCCTGCTTACTTTTGGGCTGCCTCTGCCTTTCTTTGTCTCCATATTTCCCCCACATGGCACTTTCCTCTGACGTTCTTCTCTATCAGACCTTTCACCCTGTTCCATCTTCTCTCCTTCCATCCTTCCCTTCTTCTTTCACTTGTCCTCTCCTTCCCTTCAACTCCTCAGTTCTCTTTTTATTATGAATTATGTTTATTATGGTGCTGCCTAAGGCCCAACCAAGAGTGCGTTGTGCCAGGCACTGTCCAAACACCAAGCCCTTCCCCCAAAGCCCTTACAGTGTAAATAGCCAAGACAGACTCTGGGTGGAGGAAGGGGTAGAAGACACCAGCAGAGTGAACAGTGTGACGGCAGCAAACATCCCGTTCGCTCCACCGTTGGGAAGGAGGGGGAGTTAATCAGGAGGAGATCCGCCACAAGGAAAGAAAAGGGAAGGGAAAGGGGACGCTGAAAGGAAGGGGAGAGAGAGTAATGGGGTCAGGTGTGGAGTGGAGCTAAGGAAGAGGGTTGGAGCAAACAGCCAATCAGCAAAGGCAGAGAAAATCCCATCCAAACACTAATTCACTCACTCTTCTCTCCTTGGTCATAAAGAACACATCCGAGATCTTCTGACCAATTTCAATGAATTCAAGTCAGCACGGCTGTACGCTGTTCACCCCAGGGTGCTTAAGGAACTAGCTGAAGAAATACCGGAGCCACTAACAATAATATTTGCTAACTTGTGGATGACAGGAGAGGTCCCAGACAACTGGAGAAGGACTAACGTAGTGCTCCTCTTTAAAAAACGGACAACGAGGAGCCAGGAAACTATAGACCAGTCAGCCTGACTTAGATATGTGGGAAGCTACTAGAGTAATGTATAAAACAATCAATTTGCGAATACCTGGAGGATGAAGGGCTGATCACTAGCAGCCAGCATGGATTTACCAAGAACAAACCATGCCAAACCGGATTGATTTCCTTCTTTCACAGGGTAACTGGTCTGGTGGATAGGGGGAATGTGGTAGTTATAATATACTTGGACTTCAGCAAGGCTTTTGACACAGTCCCACATGACATTTTGATAAGTAAGCTGGAGAAATGTGGGCTCAACAGAACTACCATTAAGTGGATACAGAATTGGTTAAACAACCATAAACAAAGAGTAACTATGAATGGAATGATGTCAGCCTGGAGGGAGGTCCCAAGGGGGGTTCCACAGCAATCTGTTCTGGGTCTGGTGTAATTTAACATCCGTATTAATGACCTGGATGTAGGTATAGAGAGTATAGAGATCAGATCTGCAGATGACACAAAGCTGGGGGGGTTGCCAACACTTTGGAGGATGGAGCTAAAATTCAGAGGGATCTTGATAAATTGGAGAACTGGGCTATAGACAACAAAAGAAATTCAACGAAAACAAATGTAAGGTGCTAGAAATAGGGAAGAAAAACCAGACACACAAATACAGAATGGGGGGTAACTTGGTTGGCAGCAGCACTGCTGAGGAGGATCTGGGAGTTGTGATGGATCACAAACTCAACATGAGTCAGCAATACAATGCTGTTGCAAAAAAAACCAACAACTGCAATTTTAGATTGCATTAACAGAGGCAAAACAAGCATGTCACAGGAGGTGATAGTACCGCTCTACTTGATGCTGGTTAGGCCTGAGCTGGAGTACTATGTCCAGTTTTGGTCACCAGTGTATAGAAAGGATGTGGAGAAACTGGAAGCGATCCAGAGGCAAGTGACAAAGATGATCAGAGGGATGGAATACAGCCATACAAGCAAAGGCTGAAGGAACGGGGTCTGTTTAGTTTGGAAACAAGGAGATTAAGGGGGGACATGCTAGCGGTCTTCAAATACTTGAAAGGCTGCCATAAAGCAGATGGAGGAAAATTGTTCTCTCTTGCCACAAGGGGCAGGACAAGAGGCAATGGGCTCAAACTACAGCACATCAGATTTAGATTAAATCTCAGGGAAATCTTCCTACCTGTTAGAGCGGTCGGACAATGGAACAGATGCTTAGGGAGGTCGTGGAATCTCTTTCGTTGGAGGTTTTCAAAAAGAGGCTGGAGAGTATCTGTCTTGGCTGGTTTAGACACAACAAATCCTGCATCTTGGCAGGGGGGTGGACAAGATGACCCTGGCGGTCCCTTCTAACCTTCTGGTTCTATGATTCCTTCCCACCAGCCTCCATTGCAAGGAGTGTGAAGGGGCACATTATTCCACCTCCCCTAAAGGGCCTGTTTGCCGCTCTCTTCCTATGCCACCCTCAGTCCTCCAAGGGATGTGCTGAGACTGCCAAAATGTGCTATGGGGAGTGGGGAACTGTGCTGTTAGCTGGAGCCTGAGTAGCGCTGGGGCTTGGTAATGGCCAATGGACCCTTTTCACTTGAGCTCTCAGGTTCCAACCCAGCCATGTGTGGAAATGGCCAAAAGTTGTTACTGTCTAGAAGTTGGCTCAACGACTGACATGAAAACACTGGGGAAAGGGGCAGATCCTAATGCAGCAGGTAAAAGGACAGCTGTTACCTTGCTGTGAGCACTCAGCTGGGCCTCTTCATGGCATTCTCAGGGAAGACAGACAGAAGGACTGGATAGGCCATGGAAACTCTGCTCCCCTCTCCACTCTCAGTGTTGCTGTGAAACTAACACACGGGCTGGCGGAAAAGGTAAAACTTGGTGCTGGAGTTTGGTGCTTTCTAGGGGAAGGTGGGCTCTGCTGGCTCAGGGAGGCCAGGACATGTCCCTCACGAGGTCTGATCGTGATTTCAGAGGGAGTTGTGGATTTCATCGTTTCTTGGGAACTGCCTGGGTTAATGCAGTGAGACATGATGCAAATTTATGCTCCTGGGAGCACACTGGAGCGCAGGGCCCATCTCTGTCTTAATTCAGCTCTGCAGAGTGGGCTGAGGAATGGGGGTGGGAGGCTTATTTAGAAAAAGAAATGATGAGCCTGAGTTAGGATGTTCTGATCTGGACCCAAACTTCCCCACAGAAACAACCTGCAGTGAGCAGATGAGATGAGAAGGAGAGATCCTGATTAGCAGTGGCCCTAGGAAATGTCAGATCCCAAACTCTTCCATCTCCTAGCTCAGAAACAGTCAAGTGGAGGCTGTGAATGGAGGCAAGTCTATTATGTCTGAAGCGCTGTAGAGGGGAGCAGGCAGAGGGGGAAGGGAGGGTTCACACTAAAGAGAGCGGATTTCTCAGCAAAGTGAGTTTATCCTACACTCTGCAGTGCTGCTATCATTGTGCAAATCTGCTTCATTGTCTGGATCATTCCCACATATTCCAGTGTGGTTGAATGGCGCAGACAGTTGGTTGAACCTTTTGTACACTGTCATGAAATAAATAAATAAATTCCAAATAATAATACATTAAAGTAAAGAAGACTTAGCAAATATCATTAAAGAAATGTTTGAGTTTTCATTGCACTGAGAGTTGTACTCGCTGAGCTGGAGCAATGGTATCATAGCTCAGAGATCCATCCAATACTGTATTTATGGATTCTTAGATCTTTATAGGCATTTCTAGTGTCCACATGTCGGACATGTTACCCTCAGACATCTTAATCTTATCACATACCGCAAGATGGTATTCAGTCTACTAAAAGATCTGATTATGTATTAGTATATTGATATATTTAATTATATTATTAATTATACATATTATAATAAGAGCTAATATTATGATCAGTTAAAGATCACAACTCAGGGGAAAGGTATCAGTCTAAACCAGCTGTACAACCACACAGCTATGGAACTCTATGTATGCTAACACATTCGTGCATTAATCTACGACTCTCCTCTGCATAAATCTTCCACCAGATGATATTTCTGAAAGACACGGTAGAGGAGGAAGCAACAGAGTAACTGGGGTGCAAAGTGGGGAGCAGCTTTCCGCAGCTCATGGGAGAGCCAACGGGGAAAGATGACTTCTCTCTGACTGGCTCCGCATTATGCATGTGGCTCGCACTAAAACTGGTTCTTCTTGGCCACAGGAAAAGGTTTGTACATCAGTTCAAAGGGACTCAGAAATCTACAATCACAACAAAATGAATCAAGAGTCCAGGAGAAATTATTTCTCTCTTTGTTCAAAAGACACTTGTTAGGAGCCTATCTTTAGCCCATTGAAGCCAAGGGGTGTGGTGGAGGGGTTCCATTAGCTGTGGTGGCCTTTGGATCAGGCTCTGTCTTTCTCCTCAGCGTTGCTACATAGGAATATGGGAATTGTCAGACTGGCTCAGACCCAGGGTCCAGCTAGTTCAGTACCTTTCTCTGTGGCCAGCATGAGATGCTTCAGAGGAAAGTGCAAGAACCCTGCAGTAGGCAGATGTGGGATAATCTACCTGTCACATTAGGGCCTGGTCTAGATGAACAGTTAGTGCGCATCATGCTGGGGTGTAAATTTACAGCAAACTAGCCAGCCATGTGCTAGTGTCCGTGTGGCCCCTGCTGTGCCTTGATCTACTGTGTTTGGTCATAGGTCAGTGAGCGCCAGGGCACTCCTAATGCATGGTACCAGGGTCCACACAGACCCACACACCTAGTGCCTGGCAGCCTAGTGCACTGTAGATTTACACCCTAGCTTCCTGCCCACAAACAGGTCGTCTAGACAAGCCCACTGCCTCATCCTGCTTTCTAAGAGGTAGAGATTGGCTTAAGCTCTGAAGCATGAGGTTTAACTTCCCTTCCAAATATTTTGTTAGCAATAACTATTGTAGTCTGTATTTTACCTGAATTTAGACATTTTGGGTCTGAATTTAGACATTGGCCAGGCAGAGGAAGATTCATTCTTAGGGTAACCTCACTGAATTCACTGGGTTTACACCAGACACAAACTGGGCCCCTGCTATCAGACTTCTAGTTCTCAATATAAAGCAGATACTGCAATGGTTGTGGTGTTCTGACCTGATCTATCGGAACAAGGTGTGAAATTGGAGGACGTGAGAAGTTCAGAGTTCCAGCGTACTCTGTAAGATGAAGTCAGGAGAGCCAGCAGGAACAGAGACAAGGAACAGCAGCAGATGGGGAGCTGAAACCACACTGGGATTACCCTCCCCACAGCACCCTCCCACCCCCCAATCCAGAACTGTGCAGGGGAGAGACAGCTCTGGGCTTCTAGGTTCCCATGGCATCACCCCTCTCACTGGTCATTGGTGCTTGGGAAAGGAAATCCCAAGGAGGAGTCAGCCAAGGACACAGGGCGTATCGGACACAGGAGCTGTGACGGCAGCGCATGCAGACGTAGCCGAGCTGGCTTTGAGTTACCTAGCTTGAATGACACTAGCAGTGACGCTGCAGTGCAGCTGGTTGCACAAGTTAGTCTTGCCCAGCCAGGACCCTGGGTACATACTTATGAGGCTGCCACCCCTGCTGCTGCAGCTTCACCGCTATTGTTATTTGAGCTAGTTAGAGCCGATCTAACTCAGGTATGTCGACATGGGCTGCAATCACACCTGCCAGCTGCAGTGCAGAAGGACCTCAGCCGCAGACTTCAGATGCAGACGAACGACCTCATCAGTGCCTGGCTGCTTTCTACAGAGTTTGTGCTGAACATTCCGCCCCCCCTTTGCTGATTGGCTGTTTGCCACAGGCCCTGCCCACCCTTCATTGTCTCTTTGCTCCACCCCCCCCATGCTCCCCTCCTTCTTCCCCCTTCCTGGATCTCTTCTACTCCCTCCTTTCCATGACCCTTCCCCCTTCCTGTGTCTCTCTGTTCCGCTAATCCCCTCCCACTGACACTCCATCCAAAATACTAAAAACAAACCCAGCCAAGCCAACCCGCCTGGCACTAACATGCTGTCTGTCAGCCATGGCGCTGTCCTCTGCTTCTGCGTCACATCCCATTCCACAGCCCTGTGTCTGGCTTGTCACGTTAGACGGCTAACTCCCGGGGGCACAGATTGTCTGGCAGGATGTGTACGTAGAGCGCCCAACACAATGGGGCCCTGAGCGTGGATAGCACCTCAAAGCACTACCATCAGCCTAATAATTGAAAGCAATCAGTAATAATTATATTAACCTCTTACCTTCCTATAGCCCCTGCCAGCCTAAAGGAGCCCAAAGGTCTTTATACACTGTACAGACATGCAGCAGCTCTGCAATAGCACATGGCACACTACAGAGCCTGTTAGGTCAAGAAGTGAAGAACAATCCTGAGTCCAGGGGAAATGCAGGCAGAGGCAATGTAGTTACCTACACTGGAATTTGGTCACGTCACAGGCTTCCACCCAAAGCTCTTAGTAACAACTGCTCAACACCTCAGTTTTACACCTCATCTGCAAGACAACAGTTCCGGTAACACAGAGCCCTCCAGTCCCATGCTGAGTCCTTGCTTCTGTACTGACCCAGAGGGGAAAGTGCCATCTGTTGACCCACAGTATCAATCTTACTTCTCTGCAAGCCTGGGCTCTCTGAAGCCTTTCTCCATCCCAGATAAAAATTAGTAAATGTAGGCCAGGCATGAATAATGATCGAACACCCCCAAAGTCTAACATGAAGCTAATTCCTTTTCTGGATCATTGGTCAGATGTTTAGAAAACCTTGCCCTTCATATGGCTGTCTCACCTGGTTCTGGGTTCCTATTAGCTCTTACAAGTTGAGTAGAGCTTATTTGGGAGACCTCTAATACACACCTAAATGATGCTGGAGGGCCTAGCTTTTTTCCCTGGAGGCATTAAAAGCCTCACTTGGTCATGAAGTGAGATGCAGAGCCTGACTACTTGTCGTCAGGAAAACTTATATGGTCAAGCCTGCAAGAGTAAAAGTATTACCCCTCGTGTCCGGGCCAAATTCCAGCTCGAATGATTGCATTCTGCTGGCCTCAAACACCCCTTGGTGATGCCATTTGGAAAATATCTTTCTGCCATGCACAACTGTAGCGGTGCCATCCAGCGGAGAATGCGTTTCACTGGTGAGCTCTGTGGAGAGTTTGGTATGGCCGCAAATTACGTTTGTGAAGTGTTCTGGAATCCCTTGGGGAGGAAGGCCCAATAGAACTGTCAGGTTATGAGCATTTCTGAGACCCCATTCTACAGCTCCTGCTTCTCTCCTTTCCTGTCTAGTCATTCTCCTTGCCCCTACCAGAAGTTATAATGACTCCTATCATCTGCTACTTAGCTGCCATATTTTAATAGACCAGTCCAGCAGGGCGCTCAGCTAATGGCCAGGCACATGAATGGAGTCAGGGTTGCCAACACGGTATTTCAAAAATAAGGGACTGTATACTTGGCACCCCCATCCCACCCCTCCTCCCGATATTATTATTATCATCATCATCATCATCAATAAGCAGGACTCACCTCCATTCGCCAAGGGTATTTCTTGCTTCTTTTTGCAGCACTCAGCCACTCTCAATCTTGCTATGCAGAGATAAAAAAATAAAGGACCTCCGTTGCAAGAAGGGACTGTTGGCAGCACTAGTCAGGAGGTACAGTGGCAGGAAGTGGGCAGAGGAGCCTGGCAGACAGCCAGATTGATGGCACTAGTATTCTTCCCCAGTCCCTATGTCTGCTGCCGAGTCTGAACACCAGTGTAAGGAGGGTTGTGATTAATAAAAAATTACCAATAGCCTGGGTGCAATGGACAATTGGATGAAAACTAATTTTTCCACCAGCAAACCTCTGTTGTACTGTTTCACAAATCCTGGTTCTGTTTTCTTAACTTTGCTCCAGTTATCATGCAGGGAGCCAATTGTGTTTTTCATGCTGGTCCAGGTACCCCAGGTAACGTAACATTTTATTGTCTCCACATCTTTACTCCCTTAGGGTCAGCACATTATGCCTGTCTAGGCTCACTATGTTGGCTCCCAGTTTTAGGCTTCTAGGGCCACATCCAAAAGACCATTGATGCCAATAGAAAGATGCCTGTTGACTTTAGTGGGCTTTGGATCAGGCCCCTGGAGTGCTAGACTGTCCTTTGGATGGCACGTGGCGGAACAGTTTTGAGAACAGGAAGTCACCATGTAATCAGAAAGTCATGGTGATTCAGAGATATCAACAGACAGTCAATAAGGGTCACAACACTCTGCATCAGCCAGGGTGGGCCCCTGACCTGCACAGCAGGCCTCGTCATTTGTGTGTGTTTTAATTGCTTATATTTGTCTGTGGCTCTTAATACCCAGATCAATTTATCAGTACATCTCAAAGCACTTTACAGTCCTTATTGTACTTATCCTTACAACTCACCTAGGACGTAGGGCACTATTATTATCCCCATTTAAAAAAAACAGATAAGGGCCCGGGGCACAGATAGGCTAAGTGACTTACCCAAGTTCACACAGGAAGTCTGTGGCCGAGCAGAAAATTGAGTCTCCCAAGCTCTAGGCCAGCGCTCTACCCACTGGACAGTGCTTCATCTCCTGTTTGCAGTTGTTTTTTGGTTTTAATTTCATTTGATTTTTTTAATGACCCTTGTCATGTAACAGGGCCACTGATAACCCTGAGCCATATCAGATGACTGAGGCCAGAAAATAAAGTTTCATCTCTTAGCAGCTCTCCTGTGAGTCCCGTGTTTAGCACACGCCTCATCATATTGGAGGAAGCAAAACACTTGCAGTGTATTGAAACTTATTCCAATTTTGAAACCACTTTGCCAGGCCATCAAGCCATGGGCAGAGGCTCATTCCAGGAGCTGTTTACTTAATAAATTAAATGTGGAGATTTGGAAACCCCTGTTCTCTCCTATATTACTCATTGTTTACTCAGTGACATTTGAGTCTTCAGCAACCGCAATAAATGGGAGGCAATCTGATACAAAAGGCTAGTAAATGAAGGTGCACAGAGACTTCCTCTGAAATTAGCTGCAGAACAAGCTAACATATCATTCCAACTCAACTTGCAGAGAGAACTGGCCCAGGAAATATAGCAGCTGTGCCAGTCAACCTCTGATTTTTCCAGATCCAAAGGGAGGATTTCAGGAGTATGTTGCCTGTCTTAGTTTTTGCTGGATCTTCCCTGGTTCAAGAAGGCAGATCTGTATTCTGCAAGGTAAATATAAAAGGGATCTTATAAAGGACTCTACTGCCAACTCCAAGAGTTCAAAAACATGTCAGGCTAAGGCTCTCCCAAAATTGGCTTAAGAGACTTAAAAATCATGAGGTTTTTTTAAAGATAATGAATGTTGGGTTCTTTTTATTTGCCTCCTGGTTTTGAGCGTCAGGGGGCACTCACTGCACATTTCCAAGCTTTTCTCTGCAACCACAAAAGCTAGAAACTTCCTTTTTTCAAACTGAAAACAGAGATTCACACGTAATCCCTTGACTCAAGCAGCTGGGGCTTTCAGTTAAACATCAATAGTGTGAGTCTCATGATAAAATCTTGAGTTGCCAACACTGG
The DNA here is from genome assembly GCF_965152275.1 of Natator depressus. Lineage (NCBI taxonomy): Eukaryota > Metazoa > Chordata > Testudines > Cheloniidae > Natator > Natator depressus. The sequence goes on from NC_134246.1 coordinate 28,959,650, forward strand.
AAAAAGTACCTTTCAAGGCTGGCACATTGTCAAACCAAGCTCTAGATCTCAGTACTTCTGGATATCTCTGCTGGACCAGATCCTAGCTTCAGATCCCAGAGGACAGAGAGGATTGCTCTGGTCAAAAGCATGGTAGGCATTCAGCAGCACTTGAGATACCACAGACTGCCTCAGGGAAAATTGTGGTTCCCTCTTTCAAAATGGCCACTGCCTCCCTTTGTTCCTAAAGGGTTCCCCATCTGCCATGAGGATAGCTTGGCTTCGCTCTCACTAGGAACAATGGGAGTCAGTGGCCATTTTGAAAGGGAGGTCACTATCTTCCCTGAGGGCCCCTGTTGTTTCAGTCCCATTGAGAATAATGAGAGATGGCAGCCATTTTGAAAGAGGGCCGCTCTTTATGGAACTCTCTGTAGAATAACTTTATGCATCAGGTCTCACAGAAGGAGAAACTCTTCAAATGTAGCCAATGTGCAAGACTTCAGTGAGTTTTAACTACGTGGGAAGTTTGAAGAGTATGTGATATTCTGTTATGAAAATCATTCAGAACAGGGGGAAAAAAGGGTCTGACTCAGGATACCAAATTTCTTAAAGGACCCATTTTTACATGATTTTTAACCATAAAACTAATTAACAGATTTACTTGTGATTTCTCAGATAATCCATTCTGTGCTCAAAGTATAAGAGCTGTAAACTTGAGAAGGTGCCAAAGGAGCATTCAAGGAAGACAAGGCTGCTGCAGAGAAGCTAAATAAATTCTTTGAATCAGTCTTCACAGCTAAGGATGTGCGGGAGACTCCCACACTTGAGCCATTCTTTTTAGGTGACAAATCTGAGGAACTGTCCCAGATTGAGGTGTCATTAGAGAAGGGTTTGGAACAAATTGATAAATTAAACAGTAATAAGTCACCAGCTCCAGATGGTATTCACCCAAGAGTTCTGAAGGAACTGAAATATGAAATTGCAGAACAACTAACTCTGGTATGTAACCTATTGCTTAAATCAGCCTCTATGGCAGAAAAACAATGAGGACTCCGGTGGCACCTTAAAGACTAACAGATTTATTTGGGCATAAGCTTTTGTGGGTAAAAAACCCACTTCTTCAGATGCATCTGAAGATTCTTCCATGCATCTGAAGAAGTGGGTTTTTTACCCATTAGTCTTTAAGGCAGGGGTGGCCAACCTGTGGCTCCGGAGCCACTATGCTGCTCCTTGTATAGGCACCGACTGCGGGGCTGGAGCTACAGACACCAACTTTCCAATGTGCCAGGGGGTGCTCACTGATCAACCCCTGGCTCTGCCACAGACCCTGCCCCCACTCCACCCCTTCCCACACCCTCCCCTGAGCCTGCCATGCCCTCACTCCTCCCCCTCCTCCCCAGAGCCTCCTGCGTGCCAAGAAACAGCTGATCAGCAGGTGTGGGGAGGGAGGGGAAGGCGCTGGGAGTGAGGGGAGCTGATTGGGGGCTGCTGACATATTACTGTGGCTCTTTGGCAATGTACATTGGTAAATTCTGGCTCCTTCTCAGGCTCAGGTTGGCCACCCCTGCTTTAAGGTGCCACTGGACTCCTCGTTGTTTTTGTGGATACAGACTAATGCAGCTACTCCTCTGATACTTGGTACCTCTGTACCAGATGATTGGAAGATAGCTAATGTAATGCAGACTTTTTAAAAAGGCTCCAGAGGCGATCCTGTTAAGTACAGGCTGGTAAGCCTAACTTTAGTACCAGGCAAATCGGTTGAAACTGTAGTAAAGAACAGAATTGTCAGATACATAGATGAATATGATATGTTGGGGAAGAGTCAACACAGCTTTTGTAAAGGGAAATTATGCCTCACCAATCTATTAGAATTCTTTGAGGGGATCAGCAAACATGTGGACAAGGGTGATCCAGTGGATATAGTGTACTTGGACTTTCAGAAAGCCTTTGACAAGGTCCCACACCAAAGGCTCTTAAGTAAAGTAAGTTGTCATGGGGTAAGAGGGAAGGTCCTCTCATGGATTGGTAACTGGATAAAAGATAGGAAACAAAGGGTAGGAATAAATGGTCACTTTTCACAACGGAAAGAGATAAATTACTGTGTCCCCCAAAAAGAAAAGGAGTACTTGTGGCACCTTAGAGACTAACCAATTTATTTGAGCATAAGCAATGGTGTCCCCCAGTGATTTGCACTGGGACCAGTGCTGTTCAACATACTCATAAATGATCTGGAAAAGGAAGTGAACTGTTAAGTGGCAAAGTTTGCAGCCGATACTAAATTACTCCAGACAGTTAAATCTAAAACTGACTGCAAAAAGTTACAAAGGGATCTCACAAAACTGGGTGACTGGGCAACAAAATGGCAGATGAAATTCAATGTTGATAAGTGCAAAGTAATGCACATTGGAAAACATACTCCCAACTGTAAGTCCAAAATAATGGGGTCTAAACTAGCTGATACCACTCAAGAAAGATCATGGTGGATAGTTCTCTGAAAACATCTGCTCCATGTGCAGCAGCTGTTAAAAAAGCGAACAGAATGTGAAGAACCATTTGGAAAGGAACAGATAATAAAACAGAAAATATCATAATGCCATTACATAAATCCATGGTACACCCACACCTTGAATAGTGCGTGCAGTTCTGGTCACCCCATCTTAAAAAGATACATTGGAATTGGAAAAGGTTCAGAGAAGGGCAACCAAAATGATCATGGGTCTGGAACAGCTTCCATTTGAGGCGAAATTAAAGAGCTGGGACCGTTCAGCTTGGGAAAGAGACGACTAAGGGGGGATGTGATAGAAAATCTATGAAATCAGGAATAGTGTGGAGAAAATGAACAGGGAAGTGTTATTTACCCCTTCACATGACACAAGAACCAGGGGTCACTCAATGCAATTAATAGGCAGCAGTTTTAAAGCAAACATAAGGAAGTATTACTTCACCCAACACGCAGTGAAGCTGTGGAACTCATTGTCAAGGGAGGTTGTGGAGACCAAAAATACAACTGGGTTCCAAAACAAAAATTGGATCAGTTCATGGAGGATGGGTCCATCAATGGCTATTAGCCAAGATGATCAGGGATGCAACTCCATGCTCTGGGTGTCCCTAAATCTGTGAGTGCCAGAAGCTGGGCCTGACTGACAGGGGATGGAGCATTTGATAATTGCCCTCTTCTGTTCATCCCCTCTGAAGCTTCTGGCACTGGGCCACTGTCAGAAGACAGGATACTGGGCTAGATGGCCCATTGGTTTGACCCAGTATGGCCACTCTTATGTTATATGCTGTATTTGTTATACATAGCAATGATGCTGAATAACTGTTTTAATTGTGCAAAATTCAATTCAACCTTACCTGTGGAAAACCATGACTGGCACGCTCATCATTCTAAGAGAGAAATGGCTATGATAGATCAAAGATAATCTATTTCGCTTTCGTTCTGGGAGGAGCACATACTAATATGATTCATGGGTGCCTCATCAGTTGTGCTCGATAGGCTGAGCAGTGAACTTCCAATATATGAGTGGTATGTGTACAGAAGGGATGCCGAGCAAGGGGAACCAAAATCACTGGTCACTTTTGAAAATGTTGGCCAGGGGTCTCCAGGATAACACCCAAGTGACTAGATCCTTTGCTGCTGTAAGCCAATGTCAGTCCACTGAAATCACTAGATCTATGTCAGTTTACATCAGCTGAGGGTCTTGCCCAAGATCAGTTTGCACCAAAGGCAAAGCAATTCTGCTAGCAGGCAGACTACTTTCCACTGAGGGACAGGACTGGTGAGTATGGAGGTTCTGCACTATGCAGTGAGTCATGCCTTCATGGGTAGGATTCAGCGCCCAGCGTGTTCCTGCACTGCACTTGAGTGACATGGAGAAAAGTGTCTGTGGGCTGCTGCCCCCTACAACAGTGCACAGAGTGCAAGTGACAGGGAAACCTGGAGAAAATCAGGGTTTTGATACTGCAGCATTCAGAGGAAATTGAATATGGACCACTCTGACTCCTCCCCATGCGCTAGGGACTGGGCCCGAGAGCACAGAGCTGGCAGCATCACCACCATCGCAATGTGACCACATAACTTCAGGTCATTGCAAAGCAGACCTGAGCCTTGTGCTGCATATCTGGCCTGAGGTAGGTAGACCCTGAACCCTAATGTCTAACCTAAATCTCCCTTGCTGCAATTTAAACCCATTAGTTCTTGTCCTGTCCTCAGTGGATAAGGAGAACAATTTATCACCCTCCTCTTTGTAACAACCTTTTACATATTTGAAGACTGTTCTCAGTCTCCCCTCAGTCTTCTCTTCTCCAGACTAAACAAACCCAACTTTTTCATCCTTTCCTCATAGGTCATATTTTCTAGAACTTTATTCTTTTCTTTTCTTTTTTTTTTTTTGCTGTCCTCTGAATTTTCTCCAATGTGTCCATGCCTTTCCCAAAGTGCGGTGCTCAGAACTGGACACAACACTTATCATTGCTGAGTAAAGTGGAAGAATGACTTCTAATGTCTTGCTTACAACACTTCTGCTAATTAATGCCAGAATGATGTTTGCTTTTTTTGCAACAGTGTTACATTGTTGACTCATATTTATTTTGTGATCCACTATAACTCTAAAATCCTTCTCTGCAGTCATTTCCCTTTTTGTATTTGTGCAATTGATTATTGAATGTCATCCTGTTTATTTCAGACCATTTCTCCAGTTTGTCCAGATCATTTTGAATTCTAATCCTGTCCTCCAAAGCTCTTGCAACCCCTCCCAGCTTGGTATCATCCACAAACTTTATAAGTGGACTCTCTATGCCATGATCCAAATAATTTATGAAGATATTGAATAGAGCCAGACCCAGGACAGGTCCCTGCAGAACCCCAATCAATATACTCTTCCAGTTTGATGGGAATATTCCTAGACAGACATTCTCCCCCTATTTTAATATTGTTAAGGGTTATGCTTAAGGTACTGTATTTTCAAAGTCAAAAACCGGGGCACTGTTGTGGCAACATGGCTAGCATCACTAAATACTTCAGCGCTTCATGTTCCATCTACTTCTTTGGATCTGCTCCCTTTGGGCTGGGGAAATGGATCAGTGGGGCCATCAAAGCAAGGCAGAGATCTCCCTCTTCTTGCACATCCTTCTGACATTCACTTTCCTCCTCTCTACGGTTCTGGTGACTGTAAAGCAAGGGACACTGGTACCGTCATGTACCTCTGACCACCCAGAGGCTAAAACAGGGGTTTGCACTGACTTGAGTGGGCCATTGACTCAGCTATAGCAATGTTGCCACCTGATAACTTATGGTCAGCTTTGGCCTTGAACAATGGCTGGCACAAAATCCATGCTCACTACCTGATGGGAGTGACCCAAGAGTTACAGCAAGATGTGCCAAACATGTGGTTTTTTTATTGTTAATAAACCCCAATGTTTTAATGGAGGAATTGAGAAAACAAGGCATTTCAGGGGTCCCTGAGACAAGTCCCTGAGACACCACAACCTCATATGAACAGCCAGGACAGTCCAGCGAAACCAGCACTGTGGCCTCTAGTTATCTCGCTGCACATACAGAGTTTCTTCTCATTGTACTGCAACAGCTTCCAGTGGATGATTAGCTAAGGTGCTGTCTATGCCGAAGAGGATTCAGACTTTATTCATAGCTCACTACTTTCCACCTTTTTATTATTCTGTTATGGACACTGAGAACCTTGACAAATGTGTCCCGGACAGGGTGTAGATGCAGTTTTGTTCTCACCAATATATGTTGTATTGAAAAACAAAATGACAACAAATTGTGAGCTTAAAAAAGCAAGGCCCTTATATAATGTATAGCGTACATTGAAATAAAGGAGTCTTCAAAATGATCATTTTCATATGCCACAGGACTGCTCCTGCCATCAAGCTGATGTTTTGTAGCAGTAGCTAAATTTGCCACTAGTCACGCATGCTAGGGCTGTGGGGTTTGTTTTTTGAATTTGTTTGCAGGCAGGAATGGCACTCTTTCTGTTTCTTCTCCGTAGCCTCTGAATTGTTTTTTGCAGACTGAAATGGAGTTTTTTTTATAGTGAATATTTAAACACTGGGAATTTGCAGGACGGAGCAGACAGAGACTGCCTCTTGCGATAAGAGACATTGTTGTTGTGAAGAATTCCTTTAAGATTCCATCTTAATCATTCCGCTATTGAAATGGAAGAATAAAGTAATAAATGGTTTGAATAGACTTGATTAAAAAGAATAATTATATTGCTCGGGGGGGGGGGGTGGAGGGTTACATATATAAACTGGTTGTGGTTTTGCATTCTTACCATTGGCCTGTGAGAAGGGGGTTTTTTGCTGTCAATGAGTGTGTGGCTAGCCTGGGTGAAGGAGAAGAACCTCTGGCAATAGATTGGAGCCTGCAGTACCCATGCTTTGGTAGATGAGGGAGCCTGTGGCAAACTCAGCCCTGGGTAAGCAGGCACTGTTTCCTTTGACTTCAGTGGGACCCACAGCTACAGTGGTCCTCATGTCCCGTTGTTACCCACATGCCAGGCAGGTCCATGAGCAGAAAGAGACTTCCAAAGATGGGTTCATCCCTGAGTCAGGTGGAAAGATGGGGCCATCCATGTCTGGCACTGCCCTGGATTCGGCATGAGCATTGCCCTGTGGCTATTTGGGAATGGAACCAGAGGCCGGATGCAATGTAGCTGGGGTGCTGCTGTTTTCCATGGTGCCATCCCTGCTCTGCGCCCAAATTTCCAAATGGAAATCTGAGCAGGAGGCAGCACAGTGCAGAGATGTATTACCTCCCTTTGGGTCCCCTCTTGGCCCAGCCAAAGGCAGCATGATTCTGGTAGACGCCATGCTGCCATGGGGAAGGAGTGGACAGTGGAGCTGCAGCTGTCCCTGAGTGAAGGCTCCTGCCTTAGGAACCTGCAGCTCTCCTTTCTTCTCATGCCAGTGCATAGCAACCTGCATGGGACATGGAGTGAGGAGCACAGGTGGCAGAAGGGAGGAGACAGTGCCAGCAAACTCCACTGGGGCAACCTCCCTGAGCTTGCTTGCCTCCAGTGAAGCAGGCCAGAAGGAGTGACGCTGTTTCAGACTCCATCAGCCCCCCTCCCTGAGCCAGTGCCTGGAGCTGGGTCAGCAGCCTGTGTGCTATTGAGGCCCGATTGCATGTGCCTTCACCACAGGGAGGGTTGCTAGGCTGATAATAATGATGCGGTTTATCCAGCACTCCCACTCCTTCGGAACACTTGGGATGCTGTACAACTGGATTTAAAGTGGCAGGAGCCTTTTAATTAGAACTGGCTGAAAACAGATTTTCCATCCCATGGGAAATTCTGAGATTTCAAATTTTGTTTCATCCAATTCGGGCTGAAAATTAGAAAGTTTGGAACTTTTCACAAAATGAAATATTTGGAAATAATCTGTTTTCAGCTTATTGTTCTGACTTATATTACAGCATAAAAATAATCAAACACAACATTTTGACCTTTTCAAAACAAAATGTTTTGGCCTAAGCTTTATTTCCTTATCTATTAATAATTTCACAACATTGATATGTTCCCATGAAACATTTCAATTTGCTGAATTTTACATTTTCTGGAGGGAAAACTGTTCTGTTGGAAAAATTTTGACCAGCTCCACTTTTAACTGCTAGGGTACTGAGTTCCCCTGGCCCATCCCCCTTCTCTGCTGCAACCTTTGAAAATCTTTTGCCACAGCAGAATGCACCTCCAACTTGTATTTCACTTTTTGACTCAGATCAGAGAGCAGCTGTCTCTCTCCACTTCCCTGCAGATCTGAGCACGGAAGCTGTATTACTAAGGCTTCGTTATTTTTGCAAAAATCAACTCCAGTGCATTATGAAGTGTTATAAATAATTAAAGCAAAACTAGAGTTGTCAAAATACGTGAACAAAGTACAGTTGGTGATGCATGTTCCTGGCTTGTTTGGGGTTTGTTTGCTCACTTGCTGATTCTCAGAATTCATTAACTGGGAATAGGTCTCCCATTCATTAGTGCAAGCTAGCGAAGTTCAGCTGTCTAACACAGGGGACTACACATACTTCTCCCAGGTATTGGGTCTTTTTTTCTCTGGCAGGCACCACACAGCAGATTTCAACTAGGAGCTTTCAGAAAGATAGTTCCCTTCTCTCTCTTTGGCCCCCTGGAAGGGTCAAGAACCAACACTCTTTTCTGCGTCCAAAAGTTTGGCTTCACTCTCTTGCATGCTGTAGCCTTTGTGATCCCAGTATCTGAAAGGAGTGTCTCATTGTATTGCATAGTAACCATTCTTCTTCTCTTCACTCCATACTCTTTTTCAGAGGGTCCCCTTTTTGTTACCATGACAACAGGGATATTTCTTCCCATTCACTAAGATCTGCTAAAAAGCTGGTTATTAAGTTAATTTGGCCAGTGTGGTGCTGCCGAAGGAGAAGAGAGTCCTGCTTCAACAAAAGATGCCATCCTCTTCTGGTCTCTGTGCCAGTGGGAGATCTGCCGTCAGGTGCTCATCTTGGCTCCTCTGTCCATTCCTCCCACTTTCTTTCAGAAATGCTCTAAAAAGAGAGAGAAATTCCAGACATAGAAAGAAAATAGTTAATATTGAGCCTAGGAATAAATGTCTCTCTATTCATCCATTCATTCATCTCCATCTATCTGCCTCCAGGTTTTCTATAGCATCCACTGCAGTAATAACTAAATTCTTTTCAAGTTTACTGGATCTGCATAACAAGGTTCTCGCAGGCCTCTGGAGTGTGGAAACCTCAGTGACCTCCCATGGCTTCCTAAATGCCACTAATATTCTAATTTGTCCCCTACTTAGCTCTTGTAACCTCCAGCTTCTGCATGACAACTTGCATCATACAGCTACTCAACACCTGCAGCAGGGGTGGGGGATAGAATGGGGAGGAATTGTAAAACAAATTAAATTGTATATCAAACTAAATCAGCATAAGGTAGACTATATTAGTTGGACTATAAGGGATCAGCTGTGGGTAGAAAGCTCGGGGGATCTCTGCTGCATAGGTCTGTGGTCCATGCTGCATAATGTAGATCTAACGTACCACATTGGACACAGGGCCTTGAGAACAACCAATAAACACTACATAGGATATATCAGCCATTTGAAGCTCCCCAATAGCTTACAAGCTGCAAACACCAGCTGGCATTTCAGCGTTTGCCTGTTTCTTCATCAGCTACAATATTTTTAACTGCTTTTACTCTCCCACAATCCAAACTGCAAAGAGGTCCCATGAGAGTAAATGCTGAGCACTTTCATGTGGTTATTGTCACGAGGAAAACCACTTCCTTGTGATTCACATGTTCTGCTGCTCTCCCTTCATTTCTCCCCTGGTTTCAGAGAGGTAATATTGTGCTGGTACATGCCTGGGGGATGGGCAAGAGATGAGAGACAAAGGGGCAGGAGAGAAATATCTCGAGATAGAGCTGATTGCAATGGCTCACACAGAAACTGAGCTTCGGATCAAGGCTGGATGGTCAGGGTGATGTCAGAGCTAAAGGCTTTGTTGGATATGGCTCATCTTTTAAGGTTACCAAAACATGAAATTGACAGTGTTGGGCTTAGAATGACAGTGCCATTAAAAGCCTCTTTTTTGTTTCTCCCTGGCTCACTTTCTTTTTCTCCTGTATATTACCACAGCTGTTTGAAACCTTTAAAGCCCAAATTCCAGGAGGCAAAAGCTAGTAACATAAATCTCCACAAGCCTGGCTCTTCAGATGATCCAGAAAGTCCCCATTATCTTCTGCTCCTGAGGCCAGGCTGATGGGAATGGTCCTCTGACTGCCTGCCCCTCAGGGACCCATGGGAGGGATGTTCTTAGCAGCACTTTGCCCAGTGGTCACCCTAGCTGATAAGAAACCAGGCTGTGGTCTTAAAAATGGACAAGGATGTAATCTGTGCTGTTGCTTTTAAAGGAGAATGGATGAATTACATGCAGCTTATTGGCTCTGGTGAGTGACTGCAGAAAATCAGAGAATCTGGAGAAGCCTCCAAAAGTTCAGGTGCATAACTGAGTCAGAACTCAGGAACAAACCTGATCAGCAACTCCCTGCTCCTGCACAGTGGGAAGTACTTGAATGGGCTCTCTCGGGGTATTTGTAAGCTACAAGGCAGTGATTGTAGCACAGATGGGTATAGCTGTGCTAGCATTCATCTAGCTCGCAGACGTAACAATAGCAGTGAAGACGTGACAGCATGGACTTCAGCATGGGCTAGCCACCCAGGTACACACCCAAGGTCCCAAGCTACCCCACAGTGAATCCTGTGTTGCTGTGACATCGCTCCTTGTGTTACCTGTGTTAGCATGTGCCTGCGTGTGCTACAGTCACACCTTCACTTGCAGCGTTGACCTAGCCTCGTTGTGTTTCAGCTTCCAATCGATGACACTGGTAAAGAATCACACAATGACTCACTTGCTATTAGCTCTGAGCAAGGAACTTTATTACAATAAGGAAAACAGCATTAACCCCAGGGCTGGTGGAAATTTTTCCATTTAAACTGTTTTGGACAGAAAATGGAGTTTTCAATTAAACAAAATTTTTCACCAGAAGTTTGTGCTTTCAGCAGAAAATGTTGACATTTTGTCAACAAACAAACCCCCAAAGTTTCAATTCAGAAATGTCACTGTGATGCCGCATGTGGGTGGTAGTTTGGGTGCTGTGTGGCCGCGTTCTCCTCTATGGGCCAGCCCCCGTGACTGGACTACGTCTCTTGTGATGCATGACCAGGGGCTCTCACCAAGAGGGGAGACCACGGTGCATCATGGGAAAAGTAGTCCAGTCAGGGAGCCCTCCCCATAGAGGAGAATGAGCACATGAGGTGTCTGAGCCACAATTCCCATGAGGCATTGCAATGGTATCTTTTAACCCTTTTTAAAAATTTTCAACCCAGAATTCAGTTTTTCATTTTTGTTGCTGAAAATTCAAAATTCACAGAAAAAAGAATCCATTTTCTGACCTGTTCTAATTATACAGGAAGCTGCTCTCTCTCTCTCTCTCCAGAGCTTCTGCTTGAATCCTACCTCGTTGCTCCTCTTGCCTGGCTTCCTGTTGGTGCACATCTCCTCACATCCCCTCTCCACCCTGTGTATACAGCCTTTATAGAGGTCAATGCCCTACATACCCCATGGACAACATGCCCCATGCGTTCAGCTTTCATTTTCCTGTAGTACCATACGCAGAATGCTCAGCAGTCCTACACTGTTGCTCTTTGGAAGACTGAAAAAGGCGGTCTCCTCTCCTTGCCCCAAAGTCCAACTTGCAGCCTAGTGTATCTCCACCTCCTTACCCCTAGGCACACCAGAGAAATTTGCTGTTGCCGGCACCTGCCGGTTGCTTATAACACACCTTGTGTCCCCACACAAAAGTGCTTGACCCAGTCACAAGTGATGCCAACACCATTGCAATGGCAGTTGCTGGGAGCTGTGCTCACCACCACTGCATCCTGCGCTGAGCTGCCCAGCACTATTGCAATGCCGGTGTAGACCAAAAGCACCAGCATTTCAGCTACCCCAGTGCAAAGAGCTCACTCTGTTTAGTTGATCAATAAAAAGAGCAGCAGATGACTTGATCACAGTATGTAAATATCTTCTCAGGCTGAAAATACCACATGCGAAAGGACTCTTTAATCTAGTGGAGAATGGCAGAACGAGAACCAATGGCTGGAAGCTGCAACCAGAGAAATACAAATTATAAATAAGGTACAAGTGTTTAACAGGGTGGGCTATTAACCATTGGAACAAGCTACCAAGGGAAGTGGTGGAGTCTCCATCTCTTCATGTCTTCAAATCAAGATGGGCTGCCCTTTTGGAAGAGGCTTTAGCCAAACACGAGCTATTGGGTACAATACAAGGGTAGCTGGGTGAAATGTAAAGGCCTGTGCTATACAGGAGGTCAGACTGGATGATCTAATGGTCCTTTCTGGTCTTCAACTCTATGACCCTGTGCAATGATCCTCCCGGTTTGGCCCTATGATGTCCCTTCCACCCTTCCTGTGACTTTCCTTTGAAGTCTGCAGGATCAGGGATCTATCCCTATGCCCTTGGAGGTATGCAGAACAAGCTCCCCTTTGCTGAGGGCCTCAGAGGGACCATGCAGGAGGCTAAGACCCTTTTTGATCATAATGCTATTCTGGACCAAGTGCTAACCTGACTCCAACGAGCTGGCATAAAGTTGAACGTGGCCAGGTGCAGTTTTGCAAAATTCGCTGTAGAATTTCTAGGGTGTTCTCTGACAGCCGATGGAGTGAAACTGACACCTGAATGGCTACAAGCAGTTGCTTCACTCCCATTATACACTGTTCATTCCTTGGCCTAGCTCACTACATAGGTGGCCATGCTCTGCCACATTTTAGTACCCTTGCCAAGCCACTATGGCATTTATCCCAGGGCCAGTTGGTGTGGACTAAGGAGGCAAAGCAGGGTTTGGAAACCCTGCATCAAGCCCTTTGTTGGATCCAATCCCTGTGCTTATTTTGATCCAAGGAAGCCTGGAGTGATTCAAACTGATGCATGCAATTGGCGGGACAGCCAGTTCTATTTGTGTCCCATACTCTCACCTCAATGGTAGCAAAATATTCCCAGACTGAGCTAGAGTTCTTGGCAATGGTTTTTGCTACTGTGCGTTGCAAAGTCTACATAGTAAGAAGAACTTTTACCTTAGAAACTGATGGTTTACCTATTCTGGGCCTCTGTCATGAGACCAGTGATCTGCTGAGTGGGAGGCTACAGCAGAGGCTTATTCAGTTGCAGCAAACTTTAATTGGATTCATATCAAAGGAAGACATGATTTATTTGCCAGTGCTCTTTCAAGAAATTCTTCTGGGCTGGCACCCTCGTGTGCAGAAACAGCAGAGTACACGGCATGCTTTTTACTGAAAGATATGCCAGTTGACTTAGAGCGGACCACTGATGCCACTCTTCAAGATGCTGAACTGCACAAGGCGATAAGTGCTGTACAAGTGGGTTGGATGGATACAGTCTTAAGAGAACTTTGTCTGTATTCTACAAAATTCATTCTGAGCTCCTGGTGAAGACACGTGCTACTCAACATACCTTATACAGAGGAGCCCGGGTGTTTGTCCTAGCAGCATTGCAACAAGCAGTCCTGGATGTGGCTCATCAAGCACATTTGGGGATTATGAAGATGAAGGAACTTCTACATAGTTGTGCTTGCAAGCCAGGGCTGCACTCAGACATTGAGCATCATATGAAGGCATGCTCAGCATGCCCTTTGCATAGAACTACTGCTCCTCTGGCCCCTTTGAAATGGGTAGTCATAGACAGACCGTAGCAAAGAACTGCAGTGGCTATTACTGGCCTCTTGATTGTACTACATTGCTACACACTATTGACTGTTATAGACTATTACTCACGTTACCCCTTTGCATTCCTAATTTCATAAGGCACCTCAAAGGAGGTCATTTCTTGCCTACCACTTTATCCGTGATGTTTGGCCTCCCAGAGAGCCTTGTTTCAGATCATGGAACACCTTTTGTGTCAAGAGAGTTTGAAGGCTTTCTGACAAGTATTGGCACAGTACATAATAAATCTGCTGTGTCCCATCCCCAAGGAAATGGGACAATGGAGAGATTGCATGGGGCTCTGAAGAAGCGTGTAGCTCACATACTGGAGGAACATTGAGGTACCTTCTTCCCTATTGCATTGAGTCATGTTTTATATGATATTTGGAGTACACCTCATGAAAGTACTGGAGAAACCCTGTTCTAGTGGCTCATCATCTGACCTATGAAGACCAGTTTGCCTGGGCTGATGTACCCCTTCCTCATCCTTGGAGCCAACAGCTGACGCTAGGAAATATGTAAGTTTCAACCAGTGTAACCATGCAAGAGTCCATGGGATTGCCATTGTGGGGTGCATCTGAGCGGACCGTCTTGACTGTGCTTAGGGTCCTTTGTGAAAATATACTAAGAGGACACAGAGCACTGAGCAGTGGCAGCAGCACTACTGGGAACTCAGCCACTTTGGCATTTATTGTTTCCAAGTGTGCTGAAGTCAACGCAAGAGAAGTAAAGCCTGAAACAATCAGATGGGAATCAGCCTCTACAAACTTTAACTGGCTGCTCTTTTCTATTGTACTGTTGGCTCATTTCATTAGACATCCTGCAAAAACTCAGAAAACTCAGAAACATCTCAGAAAACTCAGGCCGCAACTGAGATTTCAGGGTGAGATTTTCATCCTGCTCCAGGCTCTTTATACTGGGGAAAGCTCTAAATGGCCAGTTCCAGCCAAAAGAGAATTCTTCTGGCGTCAGCATTACAGCTACCTTCTGAGGACCCCCTTTCAAGCCCTGGCCATAAACAGGGGGAGGAATAGCATGTATGGGGTGGGACTACCACCCCATATCACTATAGAGTTTCTGGGAAGTGCTGATTACAGGCTACTGTAACTTACACAGGCTCCAACAGCTATCTAAATTATGCCAGGAGGTGCAGAGGAGCCTAGAGGTGGGAGGGCACTGTGGTGTAGTCTGTGTAAACAGGAAATGAAGACAGTCTTGCATTCGCCCCAGCCACGATGTCCTGGGTCTCTGTAATCTTTATAGGCTCACAGGTGGCTCATAGCCAAAGTGAGAAAAAGGAGATTTTCAGATTCATGAGAGGACACACCTCACCAGACCCTAGATCGATGCAAGAAGAGACAATGAGACTAGCCAGACCAGAAGCAAGGTTGGGTACTGCTCCAAGAGCTGAGAGGGCAAAGGTGGCTAGCAGATTAGTAGCACGCCCTGGAATGGTGGCTGGTAACACAAAGGCTCAGGGCTGGATATGAGTCATTCCATTGACTTCAGTGGGCTTTGAATCAGGGCCTCTGAGCTTGCAAACAAACATGACAAATTAGATGTCTTCAAGTCACCAGGGGCTGATAAAATGCATCCTAGAATAGTCAAAGAGCTGACTGAGGAGATATCTGAGCCATTAGCAATTTTTTGAAAAGTCATGGAAGACTGCAGAGATTCCAGAAGTTGGGAAAAGGGCAAATATAAAAAGGGAAATAAGGACAACCCAGGGAATTACAGACCAGTAAGCTTACCTTCTGTACCCGGAAAAATAATGGAACAAATAATAAAGCAATCCATTTGCAAACATCTAGAAGATAATAAGGTGATAAGTAACAGTCAGCATGGATTTGTCAAGAATAAATCGTGTCAAACCAACCGGATAGCTTTCTTTGACAGGATAACAAGCCTTGTGGATGTGGGGAAGCAGTAGACATGGTATATCTTGACTGTAGTAAAGCTTTTGTTACTATCTCTCATGTCCGTCTCATAAACAAACTAGGGAAATGCAACCTAGATGGAGCTACCATAAGGTGGTGCAAAATTGGTTGGAAAACTATTCCCAGAGAGTAGTTATCAGTGGTTCACAGTCATGCTGGAAGGATATAACGCAGGGGTGGGCAAACTTTTTGGCCTGAGGGCCACATCGGGGTTCCAAAACTGTATGGAGGGCTGGGTAGGGAAGGCTGTGCCTCCTCAAACCCTAACCCTATCCGCCCCCTCCCACTTCCCGCTCCCTGACTGCCCCCCTCGGAACCCCCGACCCATCCAACCCCCCCACTCCTTGTCCCCTGACTGCCCCCTTCCGGGACCCCCTGCCCTAACCGCCCCCCCAGGACTCCACCCCCTATCCAACCCCCCCTGCTCCCTGTCCCCTGACTGCCCCGACCACTGTCCACACCCCCGCCCCCTGACAGGCCCCCTGGGATCCCACTCCCTATCCAACCACCCCTCTAAAGCCCCTTTCAGAATGCAGCCCTGCGAACATGGGCGGAGGACTCAGGAGGAGCAGGGGCAGCCGCGCAGCCAGAGAGAAGTGGCGGTTTCCCCATCAAAGTGCCGCTTCTCTCCGGCCACCCTGTGCTCCTCCTGAGTCCTCCGCCCACATTCACAGTGCTCCTGCCACCCGCACTGCCCACCTGCTCCCCTGAGGCTGCAGGTGAGCCTCCCTTCCTGCTCTCCCCTGCCCCAGCAGTGCAGCCCCCCTGGAGGGATAGCAGGGGAGGGGCGAGGGGATAGCCTTCCCGTCCAGGAGCTCAAGGGACAGGCAGGGCCGTAGTTTGTCCACCTCTGACATAATGAGTGTGATCCTGCAGGGATCAGTTCTGGGTCTGGTTCTGTTCAATATCTTCATCAATGATTTAGATAATGGCATAGAGAGTACACTTATAAAGTTTGCGGATGATACCAAACTGGGAGGGGTTGCAAGTGCTTTGGAGAATAGGATTATAATTCAAAATAATCTGGACAAACTGGAGGAATGGTCTGAAGTAAATAGGATGAGATTCAATAAGGACAAATGCAAAGTACTCCATTTAGGAAGGAACAATCAGTTGCACACATACAAAATGGGAAATGACTGCCTACAAAGGAGTACTCAGGAAAGGGATCTGGAGGTCATAGTGGACCACAAGCTAAATATGAGTCAATTGTGTAACGCTGTTGTAAAAAAAGGAAACATCATTCTGGGATGTATTGGCAGGAGTATTGTAGAGACACGAGAAGTAATTCTTACGCACTACTCCATGTTGATTAGGCCTGAACTGGAGTATTGTATCTAGTTCTAGGTGCCACATTTCAGGAAGGATGGGGACAATTTGGAGAGAATCCAGAGAAGAGTGACAAAAATGATTAAAGGTCTAGAAAACATGACCTATGAGGGAAGATTGAAAAAAAATGGGTTTTTTAGTCTGGAGAAAAGAAGACTGAGGGGGGATATGATAAGAGTTTTTAAGTATACAAAAGGTTGTTACAAGGAGGAGGGTGAAACGTTCTTGTTAACCTCGGAAGGTAGGACAAGAAGCAATGGGCTTAAATTGCAGCAAGGGAGGTTTAGGTTGGGCATTAGGAAAAACTTCCTTACTGTCAGGGTGGTTAAGCACTGGAATAAATTGCCTAGGCAGATTGTGGAATCTCCATCACTGGAGATTTTTAAGAGCAGGTTAGACAAACACCTGACAGGGATGGTCTAGATAATACTTAGTCCTGCCATGAGTGAAGGGGACTGGACTAGATGACCTTTCGAGTCCCTTCCAATCCTATGATTCTATGACACACCTACTAACTCACAAACCCTGGCTAGCTGAAGCTCTCTCAGCTGAGGCCTAGGACATTAACACTGAAGCTCCTGCAATTTGATTTCTGTTGGGGAGACTAGTGGACCTACCAATTAAGTTGGCAGGTCCACTAACTTAAGTTAATATTTAGATACTTCTATAGCCTTACAAGGTGGCTGTTTAACTCTGACCAAGAAGAAACATATGATTTCTTTAGTATGTGCATTCAACCCTGTTTTTAGCAGATCATTAATACTGGGCATTGTTTGTGAAACCTCTTATTGCTTCTAGTGAATCCCATGAAAAGTGACACGCTGGATTATTTTGAAGTGCATTGGATTGCATTGGGTCTTAAACACTGAATGCTAATGATTGGCCATACATTGTCTTGTCCTGTTTAGCTGGTGCTGATAAAATAGAACTCGGTTTACTCACTTAGTGCTGAATCCTTTATATTACGAGAACATAAAAAACATGGGCTTCTAATATTGTGGGGTGGCTATCTGGAGAGTGCCTTGAACATTTTATCTAATCTGAATGTAAGTGACCTCTCACCCTGTGATGGGGCACCTGCACCACACTGGGCTCTAAGGGATTAATAGAGCCCTAGGGAGGCTGTGCAGGAGGCGGCCAATCAGAGAAGGGCTGAAGGGAGCAGCCAATCAAGACCAAGCAGGCCCATATAAAAAGGGAACTGAGAGAACTGCCAGCACCCTGGACAGAGTAGTGCTGCTAGCAGGGACCAGGAGAGCGAGAGACAACTCCTGGCTGGTTGCCGGGGTTTGCAGGCTGAAGCCCTGAGGCAAGGGCAAAGAGGATGCTGGGGCCACAAGGAACTGGCCAGATAATTCGCTGCAGCAGTCACTAAGGGAAGTGGCTGAACAGCGGACTACAGGTCCCCTGGAAGCGGGGAGCACAGTGCGTAGCATGGCCAGAGCACTGTGTCACTGAAGAGGATGCTTGGAGAGACGTGGGTCCTAGAGCAGAAGTGACACCAGCAAGGCACTACCCAAAGAGGGTACACTAACACACAGAGCTAATTCCCAAGACAGCCAGCAGGAGGTGAGTGAACCCCGTCACACACCCCCACATTCAGATGTCCATGGGGGTTGAGAAGTAGACTTGTGAGCCACAGGAGTTGCACAGGATTGGGGCTCCAGAGGAAGGGGACGAGGTCTGGGGCAGCAGGGGACTTGTGAGAGGGAGTGAAAGAGGGGACTTTCCCTACATCCAATGTTCATCCTGGGAACTCAACAGTTCTGGAGAGCTGGGGTTGGTGCTGTAAGGAGATGTGGCCTCAAAAGGGGAGGAGGAAGGGAACCATAGGAGCCAGGCTAAGAACAAAGGGATAGGTACCTACCATGGAGGCAGTGCAGTGGATGCAGGCGTGCTGTGCATGGACATGCTGCATTTCTGAGCCTGAAGCAGAGTGCCTCATGTGGACACACTGCACCATTGCAACCTGTGTGGGTGTGACTGTGCTGCTGGAGGCTGAAATGGTTCAATTCCTTAGTGTACTCAGAAAGTTAGAGTGAAGTGAGCTCGGCTGCCTGCATGTTACATAAGTGATAAAAAGGAGGTAAATGGCATGGCAAAAATATGACCCTGGCCTTGAACAGAAAATCGCAGTATCTCTTAACCTTCAAAGATTTGGGTGACAGCTGCCTGACCTGCAACACTCTGAGTGGGAAGCTCCTGAAAATCTTCTAAAGTGGCTGTGACAATTCTCATGCTCCTGAGTTGATGTGCTGCGTTATGTTGTGATACATGCTGTCAGATCCCTCTTGCTGTGACACACAGCAGTATGTGTCAGCCTCACAACCTCCATGAAGAGGGGAATGTGTACATGTGCCTTTAGGGAAAAAAACAAGGTTGAATAAAGTGTAAGAAGAGAGAATATCTGCAAAAAAAGATACTCACTACTCTGGATCTCCGTCCCTGAGTTACAGATTTAGGCCCAGATCCTCAAAGGTATTTAGGCATCTAACTCCCATTGGGAGTCACTCATGTAAGTTCCACTGAAGTCAACAGAAATACCTGTGTCATCAAGGACTGCCTCCATGACTTATGGTATGTCTACATTAAAAACGCTACAGTGCCACAGCCGCTGCACTGCTGTAGGAGAGACACTTACTACAGTGTCAGAAGGAGCTCTTCCATCACGGTAGTGAATCCACCTCTTTGAGAGGCGGTCGCTAGGTTGGCGGGAGAATTCTTCTGTCGACTTAGCGGTGCCTACACTGGGGCTTAGGTCAGCTTAACTACATCTCTCATGGGTGGGAATTTTTCACGCCCCGGAGCAATGGAGCTAGGTCAACCTAAATTTTAGGTGTAGACCAGGCCTTAGAGTCTACAAGGGCAAGTAAATGTCTGATCCAAAAAAGAAAACGAACAAGAACACACATCTCTCCATCCCTCACTGCCTAACTGCACTAATTAATTTAGTAATGATACTGTGTACTGTAATTTGGGTAATTCAGTAATAGGATATACAGCAGCAGTCGTCTTGGTAGCAATGATCATCTTCCATTTTGGACTGGTCCTGTAAGGTGCTGAGTGCTTCCAGCCAAGTGCTATGCCCCTGAAGCTCCCATTGACTTCTGCTGTGCACTCAGCACCTCATCAGATCCAGCCCTTAAATAGCTACAGATAAAAAAAAAATGACCTTTATTGCAGAGGCTGCAATTTCTAACCTGAATGAAGTCACTTGAAACTGAGCCTCTGATTGTCAAGAGCAGTTAAGCTCTCATCTGCTGTCTCTTGTTTATCCTGTGCGTGTTAGGGTCCCTTTCCCATTGTGATGGGAAAGCTCATTCGCTGTTCCCTGCATATGGAGGGTGTTTATCTTCAGATTTTTGTTCTCTTCTAGGGTTTCTTTCTTTCTTTCTTTCTTTCTTTCTTTCTTTCTTAATGAATATTTGGCTTGTTAGTCAAAAAGCTGGTTTTTACACATGTAAAAAGATGCTGAAACTGACAAAACAGAAGGTTAACACTAACAGGCAACTGTAAATGGATTAGAAACCATTAAAAAAAAGCCCCTCAACAAAGCTGGCATTTGTGTAGCGAAAACAGAAGGACTTCTATGCTGAAATGAATTACAAAATAAAAATGTCTTGTGTGCTGTATCTTGGGAAAAGAGGGGTTTGGGGGGTTGATGGTTTTTTTCCTTTTCTTTTACTGAGACACTCAGGAATTCAAAATAAAAGGATCATGAATTATTTCCAAGAAGAACATTCATGGCAATGCTACAAAGAAAGAGTCCTGAAATAGCTGTAATTTCTTCTAGATTTTTTGTCGCTGCTTGGCAATTTCCATGAAAAAATCTGGTAGTTTTGATTCCTTATTTGCTTGTCTTCTCAATCTGTCAGCAAGGAAAAACATGAGAACACACTACACACTTTTGCACATCTCTCTCTCTCTGTATATAGATACATAGATAGATATAGATATTCTAGGAAACCAGGTTTTTTTAATTTTCTTTTTACCATAAGCTATAATATTTGCCCTCTTTAGGTTATCATTCTATATTTACAAGTCATTTCTACTTTAATCCTTTGATTTATAAGCATTCTTACAGCAAGAGAACTCTTTCAGTAAAAACAACCTTTATTATTCCAGGTAAAATAATTTTCTAGGACAATGCGTCAGGAAACCCAACACATCCCTTCAATTACTGCTGTACTGATTTTCTCTGAGCTACTGGACAATAAGTAGCTTTCAGGGAAGCATTAAGTAGATTTGCCCTCAAGGGTTTGCATTTCAGTAGAGTGACAGTTATTTTCATAAATACAAAAACACACACACACAAAACCCCCAAACCTAGTAAGATAGACAAACAGACATTGGCTAGACAACTGCTTATTATCTGCGAACCTTGATTCAGATAGGAAAAAACACAGTTTCTAATGTCTTCAGATGTCAGCGTATTATGATTTATACTAGCACCCAGTGTACCATGCTTTATTATAGAAGGGAAAAATTGAATTACTGAGCTAATGTATGTCCCCTTTTTTCAGACGGCTTCGATACTAGTCTGAGGATATAAAATACATCATTAGTTGCTTTTAAGCTTGTCTCTAACGATGAAAAAAATAACGGGGCATGAAACCCAGACTTACCAAAACAAAAATAAAAACACAGCATTTTACAGACTTTACGTAAACATAATGTGACAATGCACTTTCTTTCATTCTCTGCTATGACAGTTAATTCCAGACCAGGAAAACTGTCAAAAATATTTAGTTCTGCTTGGGCTGAGTTAATTACAGGCCCTGGGGCTGTGCTGACTTTCTCCTGCTAATGGCACTGTGCTACAGGTAAAAATCCATTTGCAAGAATGTTTTCATAGCTACAGATCTAATTTACTGAATATCAAATATTTATGCCATTGCAATTAAAGTGACAACGTTCCACCCCCACCCCACACCCCCTTTCACCATGCAAGCTTGGGCTTTTTAATAGAATTTATTATACAGTAAACATTTGGTAAAAAGTTTTGCTAGCACTTATCATGTGAAAGCTTTGAATATTTTATTGATTTTATTTCTTTTGCCCTCAATTGCTATAAAGATGGGAATGTTATGAACTTCTGCAGCACATAAAAGGCCATTTTTTACTGTCACATCTATATGGGTGAGCGTGCAAAGCTGAGTCTGAAGGAGGGAAGCTGCTATTTAACTCTGTAATATTCATTTGTTATTAGGGGGCGTGGAGGGATGCGGGAGAAGAGCGTGAACGGCTGAAATGTCAGGGAGAATTTGACACGGCAGGGATTCTAGTGATGAAGTGGAAGGAAAATAAATACATGCTAATAATGGAAGCTCTCCAGCTCATTAGCAAATTAGCAGGTGAGTGGCCAAGTAACCCAGGGCCTGATTTTTCTCTCACTTACGGCTTCACACTAGTGAAACTCCAGAAGTCGTTGGAGTTGCTCCCAGTTTACACTGGTGTAAATGAGATCAAAATCAGGCCCTCAACTGAGAGCAACTTCTCTGTCCTGTCTTCCCCCCTCACTCCCCTTTGCTTTTGAGTGACAGAATTCCATGTCCTGTCAAACCAGAGTAAAGGGGTTGTCCCCGCATGCAAATGCGAGCACTCCTGACTAAGCAAATCCCCGCTCTTCAATGCAAAGTGAGCAAAACCACTCCCAGCTTGGCACCGGTCACACAGATCACAACGCTCAGTGCGTGGAATGATGCAACGCTAACCATTTCTCAGCAAAGTGAAGGGGCTAGTGGATGAACCTCCCCTCTGAGTGCTGCTGTAAATCTCAATGAGCTCCAGTGGAGTTTATGAGGCTACGCTGCGTTTACACCAGGGTAACTCAGAGCAGAAGGCGTTCTGCTGTTTGGTTCATTGTTGGTTCTTTTGCCAGAGGAGGTGCCAAATTCTGTGCTTATGTCAGTTTACACCACTCCATTGAGCTGTGCTAATTTACACCTGCAAGGAGTCTGGCCTAAGATTTGGCTCAGTCACTATTGGCACCAACTGGAAAAAAAATTTCCATGTGAAAATTTTTGATGAATTTTTTTCATTTGCATCTAAATTTCTGTTCAAAAGCTTTGGGTTCTTTACTGAAACCTTTCTATGTTCAGCAACCTCTTAAAATTTCTCTTTTTTATTGACAAACCCCACCTCCCCCATTTTTTGATGAACATTTTGAAATTTTCACCATTTTGTCCATCAAAAACACATCTCTAGGGAAAACTTTTGACCTACTTTGGTCAATATGTGGCCAAATATTGCTAGGCTGCATTAGCCTCATGATCCTTTGTACATTTTAGCACAGAAAGACCTGCCTAAAAATTTACCAAATGCTCACCTCTATGCTGAAAGAAAATCCTGTAGAATGAGGGAAGGGGGTTCTGCAGGTATTCCAAGCAATGGATGAACTGTGAAGAAAAAGAAGGTATGAGCTGACTTCAAGAAGACGGAGTCTGGGGCCAGCCATTCTGTGTGGTCCATTCCATGTCCAATACAGCCCAGATACTGCAATCAATATCAGGGCCTACTCATTAGCAAAGTGTTGCTAGCCCTGCTGAGGCTGCACCGGAGAAAGTGCAATGCGGAGAGAATTAGGAAAGTGTGAATGCAGATAAGTCATCTAAAGGGCAAATTCTGCTCTCAGGAATGTTGATGTATCTCTGGAATAATTCCATTGTAGTCAGTGAAATGACACCTGTGTAAAGCAAGAGAAAATGAGGGCAGGATCTGGCCCTTTGTATCCAGTTAACATGCCCACAGTCCAGCTTTTGGTATAAACAGTGCACTTCCAGCCTGAGAGGTCACATGCCATTACTTTAATTAGGTGACTTATACTGTAATAGTCTCTCTTTTAACACATCATCTTAAAATGACACAAATGAAATGAAAATCTATATTGATAAATGCAAAATTATTTATATAGGAAGGAAAAAAAATGTGAACTACTCTTACACCTTACACGGGTCAAGTTAATTGTGTCAACCAAGAAAGGGACCTGGGCATCTGTCAGGGCCAGTAGTGTGGGCTCTCTGACCTACTGGTGGGAGCCCAGAGTAGGGTCAGGGTCAAGGTCATATGATGGGTCAAGCAAGACACATCAACTAGGGTCAGTGCAAGGAAGCATTTTTATGCCCAAATTCAGCAAGCAGGAGTAATGGAACTCAACTGTTCTGACAGTGGTTTAGAAAGCAGCAGAGATATTGTTTGAGCACCTGGTTGCCCCATTCCAATTGACCATTCAGCTGAGGGTGGTATGCGCTGGACACATGGGGTCAGATGTCTACAAAGTGAAACACTTCCTTCCAGAACCTGAATATGAACTGGGATCCCTGGTCTATGGTAAAATGGTCAGGAGGCCATAGAGGTGGAAGATATGTGTAACCAGAAGGCATGCAGTGGTTTCCAGAATTGGGAGACATGTGCATGGTACAAAATGGGCCATTTTGGTAAGCTGGTCCACGACAGTCACTATGGTGTAGTGGCCCTCAGACTTGGGTAGCTCCACTATAAAAATCAAAGGTTATGCATGACCAGGGCCAGAAAGGGGTCTCAGATGGCATCAGGAGGCCAAAAGGTCTGCTCCAAGTGGTATTTGTTTCAGCACAGGTGTTGCAGGACCTGCTGTAGGACCGAACATCATCCCGCATTTGTGGCCACCAGAATGAGAGGGCTACAATGCTCAAAGTCATAGAATGCTCAAAGTGACCGGCACAGAGGTATCATGATGTATGTGCAACATGTGGGGGAATTGCTGGGGACATATAGGCAGCTATTGACGTAGAGGAGGTTGTTGACCCAGGAATAGTGGCGTAAGGTCTGCTGAGACCTTCTTGGATGAGGTTATGAGTTTAAAAAAAGGATTGCTAGGGAGGGCTGCTTGAAGCATGGTAAGGAAGTCTGAAGATACAGACCCACAAATGAAATTGTGTGGTTTTAATATGCCAGCTGGTGGTTCTTTGGCATTGGTGGATTCTATGTAGCATTCCCTTTTTTGTGAGAGGGCATCAGCCTTGCCATTCTTGTTGCCTGGATGACAGATGATTATGAAATTCCATCTCAAGATGACTAGGGCCCGATGCAACTGCCACTGATTCAGCTCCTTGGCAGATGATAGGTATTCTAGATCTTTATGGTTGGTTAAGACTAGAATACCCCCCTCAGGGTAGAGACTCCAAGTCTCCAATCCAACCTTAATGGCGAGTAACTCCATGTCAGCTATTTCATAATTGCATTTGGCCCTGGTGAGTTTTCATGAAAAATATGCAGATGGATGTATCTCATGCTGGGGCCCAGTTCCTTGGGATAGTACCACCCCAATTGCTACATCAGAGGGATCACAATCAAAGATAAAGGGTTGGTCAGGATCAGGGTGGAGCAGCATTGGGACAGAAATGAAAGCTTTCTTCAGGCATTAAAAGGCCTATCAGACCTCTGGGGTCAGTGAAATCTTGCAGATTTGTGAATGATGGCAGCTACAGGGGCTGTGACCTCTGAGAAGAATGGAATGAACCTCCTGTAAAAGTTGGCAAACCACACGCACATCTGAATGTCTCAGATGTTCCGGGGTTCAGACCACTCCCGAATTGCAAACACCTTTTGAGGGTCCATCTGTAGTCCATCTGCTGAAAGGATGAACCCCCAAAATTTGACAGATGATTGGTCAAATATGCACTTTTCCAGTTTTGTACATAACCTGTGCTGATGCAATTGTGTGAGGACTTCACAGACATGGTGGTCATAGCTTTCTTAATCGCTGGAATAGATTGAGATGTCATCTAGATATGCCACCACAAACTGATCTAGGATATCTCAAAATATGTCATTGATCAGGTCTAGAAAATGGCAGTAGCATTGGTGAGTCCAAAGGGCATTACCAAATACTCAAAGTGTCCATACTTTGTTCTAGAGGCTGTCTCACACTCATCTTCTGCCCTTATATGATCTAGATTATATGCTTCAGTTTGGTAAACACTTGTGCGGACTGTACTTAGTCCAGGAGATCTAGGATTAAAGATAAGCGGTCTAGTAGAGAAAGAAAGAGCTTGGAGCACTGAGCCTAGTGCAAGTTCTGAGGCTTGAACCCAGACGCTATGAACCAAAGTTAGGTCATGTATTAAAGCAGATGTTTGCAAGTTCACTGTCCAGTATATGAACTTGGCAAAGTTTTTGCTAGTGTACTAGGCACTAGATATTTACATAAATATATTCCAGCTAGTACAGATATATCCCACTCTAGTACAAGATAAGATGGTTTGGCAAAATAATGAATAGGAATGCTTTGTCCAAGATATCAGGAACAAGGGGATGTAACAAACGGATGCCATGAAACATGTAAGGTGGTATGTACATTGTTTATCCTAGTTGTTTGTCTCAGGTTATAAATGTCAGGGTACCTCACCTTATGTGCAGCCAAGGGGATGGCAGAAATTCCCACTGCTGACTGAGCTGTTCCTTGCCACTGGGCACTCATATGTTGGAGTACCGGTAGCTCCTATGGGATGCTAGTTCTGTGCCTGGAGGGCAATAAAACTGGCTGAATGCCTTTGTCACCAATCCATGCCAGTGGTCTTTCTTTATGAGTAACATTGAGGTCTGCTGAATTAGCAGACTACACTATCTGCTAGTACTGATAACACTGGAACTCAAAGGACACAAGCACTGAGCAGCCTGAACAGCATTACTAAGGCAATGACATTCCAGCTTTCTACACTTAACTACAAGAGGTACCAATTGCATATAGTTATTTGGTTCAGTGCTTTGTGGTCTATGTAGAGTCTTAGAGACCCGTCTTTTTCTTCTTCACAAAAACTAATGGCTTGCCTGCAGGGGAGGAAGAATGGCACAGAAAACCTTTAGCTAGGATTTCCTGGAGGTACTCCCTTAACACTACTAACTAACATGGATAGTTTAGACATAGAATATATACATCCACATGGAGCCTTGGCTCTGGACTGCAGGTCAATGGGGCAACTGTAGATGTGATGCGAGGGTAGTGAGTCTGCATTCCATTTTTTGAAGACTTCACGGTAGTCTTGATATTTCACAGGAAGTCACGGTTCATTGTGTGGGGATGGCGTTTCTAAGTCTGACAAGGTTGCCACCATGTGGGGGGAGTGTCTGGGTTATCAAAGTGGAACCCTCTGGCTTTGTTTCTAGGGTTTTGAATTCTTGAACAAGAAGGCAATTCTTCCTACAGAGTCTAGATGAGAAGGCAATGATGCACTTGGACTACAGAATATGGGGGTTGTGACAAATGAGCCAGGGTGCCCCTCAAATTGGGGTGAAATGTGGGGAGGAAATAAGTTTAAACTGTAGGACTTTGTGGTGCTCCTCAGATGCCACTTCCAGTGTTGCGGTTTCCTGTGTAACTAGGTCTGATGTCATCTATAGTTTCTATCAGGTCCAGGATAACCTTGGGTTCTATTGGGAGACTGAGGAGTCAGGAAATGGAAAAAATCCATAAAATTGTCCCCCACACCCAAATCAATCAAGGTCCTTTGTATAGGAAAGGCCTGCTCTACCTCTGGGTTCTCCAATTGCAGGGCAATCTATAGAAGTGGAGATGTATGAGGAATTCCTGGGTTAGCATCATCTCAGGGTTTCTCCATGGTGGTAATGAGTCTCCAAATATTAATGATTAACCTGTTGAATTGGAGATAGTTCACCTCCCAATGACTTCACAAATATCTGCTTCAATTACCTTTGGTAAATGACATAACCAAACAATCATTCATTTTCTGATATAGCTGTAAAACTAACCTGAAAAGTTTTCAAAATAAATTACTGTTTAAAAATGTATAGTGTGTACCTTCTAAAAATGAAACCTACATCTATCTCTGAGTTGTGAAGAATATGTATTAAAGTTATAACAACCAACAATAATGCACTTTTATGTAGAAAACCATGATTAAATCGAGTCTTCCATGATTAAATCAAATCCACCCTGTGAGAACCCCCACTCCTGGGCTGTTCACGCACAGCCTCTGTCATGTAAGTTGCTTGGATTGTGCAACTGAATGACACTAGCCAATATCTCTGGTCTCAGATACAACCCTAGGAACCTCCATCTTGCAGTGTCCAGTTGTGCCCGCTGGACGCTGCAAGCTTATATGAGTTCGTCTATTTAACTAAGAAATTGATATGTACCAGGCTTGTTATCCCAAAGGGAGTCTCTGACATGCTTCAAACCAAGTTCACTGCTTCAGGTAGAATAAACAAACAGATTTATTAACTACAAAGATAGATTTTAAGTGATTATAAGTCAAAGCACAAGAAGTCGGATTTGGTCAAATGAAATAAAAGCAAAACACATTCTAAGCTGATCTTAACACTTTCAGTGCCCTTACAAACTTAGATGCTTCTCACCACAGGCTGGCTCGTTGCCCTTCAGCCAGGCTCTCCCCTTTGATCAGCTCTTCAGGCGCTTGGTGGTGGTGTCTGTAGATGGAGGTGGAAGAGAGAGGAAGAGCATGGCAAACGTCTCTCCCTTTTATCATGTTCTGTCTTCCCTCTTGGCTTTGCCTCCCCCCTTCGGGGTCAGGTGAGCATTACCTCATCGCAGTCCCAAACTGGCCAAGGGAAGGGGGGTGACTCACTCCAGAGTCCAACAGATCCTTTGTTGCTGCCTAGGCCAGTGTCCTTTGTTCCTGTGAGGCTGGGCTGGATTTGTCCCATATGTGCCCCGATGAGATGTGAACTGCCCCTCTGTTCCCAGAGAGTTTTGCCTGGGCTTGTTTTAAGCCATGAGGACACATTTTCAACCTCATAACTATATACATAAAATTACAACCTATAACAATAACTATAACATTACTATGCTCAGGGCATCATGAGCCTTCCGAAGACTCCCAAAATGACAAACTTTGCATTGGATACCACACAATCATTTTATAAGGATGAACATGGGGTGCAGGGTGTTCCCACGAGGTACAGAACGTCACAGGAGCCCTCGGTCCCTAACTGGGGTCCCAGTGTCTACATTACATTATTCAGGCCCAAATCCAACCACCTATATCCCAGATTTCCTAGCGCCCTCCCAAAATGTGGCTGCTCTAGCCCTTTGTTCCTGGTGTAGTTGGAAAAACTTGACTGTCCACCAAACTTGACTGTCCAGACAACTAAGAAAGTTGGCCCATGGGACTATGGAATATTTTTGGTGAGCTCCCAAAGCACGAGTCTGGTTAGGGTGTATCTACACTGGAAAGCAATAGACCTTGAACCCTGGGTCCCAGTTTGATGTAAGCTCACACTCTCTACCCCCTTGTGGTCCTGGGACCCTGGGTCCAAGCCCTGGATTAGTAGGATTTGTGTGTAGATGGAAGGCGGGTTAGGCTTGAGCCTGAGTTTGTACCCTGGGCTTATATTGCAGTGTAGATATACCCTCATGGGGCTAGGCAGCAATAGACTTAGCAACAAGTTGCTCAGACAAAGGATGGAACAGGAAGCTTTATGCCTGGTGGTGTCCAATCAGCAGCCTGCTTTTAGCCATCTGACCTTGCTGCATTAGCAAGTGTAATTTCTGGTATTAGCAGCAGTTCCCTCACCAGTCCTTGCAGCTTGGGGGTGCTCAGGACAAGGCTCCCACTTGGCAGCATGTGCTTTGAGGCCTGACAGCCTCACTGTAGACGGCTCCATGGAGACTTCTGTTCAACGTGCATCTGCAATTAAAAAAAAAGTTAGGAATCCTAAGGAACGAGATGGAGAATAACAGAGAGACTATTAACATAGCCCTATATAAATCAATGGTATGGCCTCATCCAGATACTGGATGCAGCACTAGTCCCCCCCCTCCCAAAATGGATATTGTAGAATTAGAGGGGTTTGGAGAAGAGTGAGGAGAATGACCAAGGGGCTGGAAAAACTCTCCTGTGAAGAGAGATTGAAAAAGTATTGTTGCCTTAGAAAGGAGACAAATCAGAGAGGTCATGATAAAAGTATGTAAAATACTGAATTGTCTAGAGATGGTAGATTGGAAACATCTGTTCTCCCTGACTCACAACACAGGAACAAGGGGACTGTCACTGAAACTACAAGGTAGAAAAATTCAAATTCAATAAAAGGAAATGCTTTCCCCCACAATATGTGATTGGATTGTGGAACTCACTGCCACAGGAAGTCATTGAGGCCAAAAATTCTACAAGTTTCGAAAAGGGATTGGGCATTTATATGGATAATAAGACTGTCCAGAATTGTAATAGTTAATTCTAACAGAGTCATTGAAGGGATATTAAATCTCCTGCTTCAGGAGACGGGGGGTGGGGGGCAGATCATCCCATAGCTTCCACTGCAGGTTTCCTTCACCTACCTCTGATGCTGGCCACTGACGGACAGGATTCTAGACTAGACAGGGCTTGGTTCTGATCCAGGCTGACAATTCTAATGTTCCTAAACAACATGCTCAAGAAAGAGAATTGCACTAGTTCATAGCCATGGGCGTGCCGAAGGACTAGGGGAAAGCTGTAGCAGCTATCAAACAGGGGCACAAGGTAATACAAAGAATTCAGAAAAAAAAATCTGATGATCAAGTTGGTCAAATAACATTTGGGGAGAAACCTGACCTTACTGTAGCTCTAGTCCAAGGAATACAACAGTGACACAGGACATGGGGTAACACAGCTGTGAGCAGAACCCTCTTGAGGATTTGAAAATGTTCAATTAGCTTTATTTGGAGCATTTTTCATTTGCACTCAGCTCTGCCCTTCCCAGCTCCAGTCAGTGTCCGAAGTGAACGCCCTAGGAATTCCAAAAAACAGGATTTGAAAGATTCAGGCTCGAGAGGCTCAGACAAGGGTCCCACAGAACTCTCCAAACTGAATGGAACCTCTAAGCTCCTGGAGACTTGCCTAGCTAGTCTAGCCACCTGAATGACGTTCCCCAGGATCCAAGACTTCTCAGGCGACCGAGGTCATTTAAGTGGTGGAGAAGTGCTATACTGTGCACAGTGCATGGCCCATGGATCACTGATAGATCACAGCCCATTACAGGGGGCCATTGGGTGTCACACTGATCTGAGATGGGTCAGAATCAAGACACTGGATCCGAACTCCTCTGGGGATGATCAGAGCTGAACATAATGACCCCATCCCATCTTTACCTCTGCTGCCTGCGGATCTTAAAGAAGGAAACTGCAATCGGTGTCAAGTACACCTCTCTCTCTGCCGTCACATATTCCAGGGAGGGCACAGTTTTTCCACCAGCAATCCCAGGTAGCTATAGTGGGTGAGATACCCTCCACTGCAACCCTCAGTTAAGTGGTGATACCAGGCTGGTGGGGAAGTGAAGGCTTCCCTGAATAGTGGTTTGAAACACCATTGCTTCATTGGTGCAGTATTTGAAGGATCTCAGATTTCATTGCTATAGAACCATTTAGGGAGCTGGACCTCTGCAAATGCCCTTCCTGAGTATTTGCTATCAACAGACACCTTTCCAGCCAGGCAGATGTACAGGCAGAGCCATTCCAGCAGTGCATCAGAGTCACCTAGTGATCACTCATGGTACTGCAAAGCGTCTGTCTGCATGCACAGCCTTAGGTATGTATAAACAGAGATCAAATCATTTGCTTTTGCTATTTAAATTAGGGATGGGAGAATGGCATTTCATGAAAGGAAAAGTCTGTTTGTTCTATTTCAGACAACATTCAAATAAAACCAGCAACTTCAGAGGCAAGATACAACTGAAAAGTTTTTCACGGCTGTAAAATCAAAGAGAAAGGGAATCAAGATACTACATTACTTGTTAGTTATGAGTAGAATGCATCACAATGTCACTCCATAGGGAGAAACACCATCAGTAGCATGTGACCTGTTTTCAGACAAACACCTGACATTAAGGCCCTCTCCAGCTATTCAGGCATGAACACATTCTTCATCAGAGAAAATGAAGACTTTCTGGATAGAAGTCAGTGTTTGGTACTGCAGGCACAGCATGCTGAAGAACCAGAGAGGGCAGTGCAGAATGGGGAAGAAAATTGGCAGCATCTGACCTCCAGAAGAAGAAAGAGGAGAACCCATGTACCCCCAATGCAGACAGAGGTAAGAAACTGTTTTCAGGCTCTCTTCACAGGTACTATGGCGGAGAATGGTTTGGAAGAGTCATCCGACGGAAGGGATCAGAAGGAGACCCCATAGACTGTAAGGCAAGAGATCCATTGTCCTAGGCATGGGGGTTTCATGACCACCACTCCCAAGAGGAGGAGATGGGTGGTGGTGGTTGGGGACTCCCTCCTAAGGGGGACAGAGTCATCTATTTGCCGTCCAGAGTGGGAAACTCAAGAAGTGTGCTGCTTGCCTGGAGCTAGAATTCAAGATGTGACAGCGTGTCTGCCAAGACTGATCAAGCCCTTGGACCGCTACCCTTTCCTACTTCTCCATGTGGGCACCAATAATACTGCCAAGAATGACCTTGAGCGGGTCACTGCAGACTACATGGCTCTGGGAAGAAGGATAAAGGAGTTTGAGGCGCAAGTCATATTCTCATCCATCCTCCCTTTTGAAGGAAAAGGCCCAGGTAGGGACCATCAAATATTGGAGGTAAATGCATGGTTACACAGGTTGTATCAGAGAGAGGGCTTTGGATTCTTCGACCATGGGATGTTCTTCCAGGAAGAAGCATTGCTAGGAAGAGATGGGATCCACCTAACAAAGAGAGGGAAGAGCATCTTCACAGTAAGATGGGCTAACCTAGTAAGTAGGGCTTTAAACTAGGTTTGCTGGGTGATGGAGACCTAAGCCCTGAGGTAAGTGGAATACCAGGAGGAAATACAAGGAGGAGGGTGCAACAGGGGAGGCCTCCTCATTCATACTGAGAAAGTAGGGCAATCGGCTAGTTATTTTAGGTGTTTGTATATGAACACAGAAGCCTGGGAAACAAGCAGGAGAATTGGAAGTCCTGGCACAGTCAAGGAACTATGATGTGATTGAAATAACAGAGACTTGGTGGGGTAACTCACATGACTGGAGCACTGTCATGGATGGGTATAAACTGTTCAGGAAGGACAGGCGAGGGAGAAAAGGTGGAGGGGTTGCACTGTATGTAAGAGAGCAGCATGATTGCTCAGAGTTCCAGTATGAAACTGGAGAAAAGCCTGTTTAGAGTCTTTGGTTTGAGTTTAGAGGGAGAGCAACATGGGTGATGTTGTGTTGGGCATCTGCTATAGACCACCAGACCAGGAGGATGAGGTAGACAAGGCTTTTTTTCGGACAACTAACAGAAGTTTTCAGATCACAGGCCCTGGTTCTCATGGGGGACCTCAAACACCCTGACATCTGCTGGGAGAGCAATACAGCAGTGCACAGATAATCCAGGAAGTTTTTGGAGAGTGTTGGGCACAACTTCCTGGTGCAAGTGCTGGATGAACCAACTAGGGGTCATGCTCCTCTTGACCTGCTGCTGACAAACAGGAAAGAATTGGTAGGGGAAGTAGAAGTCAGGGCAACCTGGGTAGCAGTGACCATGAGATGGTTGAGTTCAGGATTCTGACAGAAGAAAGGAGAGCAGCAGAATATGGACCCTGGACTTCAGAAAAGCAGACTTTGACTCTCTCAGGGAACTGATGGGCAGGATGTGAGGGGGAAAGGAGTCCAGAAGAGCTGGCTGTAATTTAAAGAAGCCTTATTGAGGGTACAAGAACAAACCATCCCAATGGTCAGAAAGAATAGCAAATATGGCAGGCGACCAGCTTGGCTTAACAGAGAAATCTTAAGTGAGCTTAAAGACAAAAAAGAAGCTTCCAAGAAGTGGAAACTTGGACAGATGACCAGGGAGGAGCATAAAAATATTGTTCGAGCATGCAGGAGTATAATCAGCAAGGCCAAAGCACAATTGGAGTTGCAGCTAGCAAGGGATGTGAAGGGTAACAAGAAGGGTTTCTACAGGTATGTTAGCAACAAGAAGAAGGTCAGGGAAAGTGTGGGACCCTTACTGAATGGGGGAGGCAACCTAGTGACAGATGATGTGGAAAAAGCTGAAGTACTCAATGCTTTTTTTGCCTTGGTCTTCACAGACATGGTCAGGTCCCAGACTGCTGCACTGGGCAGCACAGTATCGGGAGCAGCTGAGCAGCCCTCAGTGGTGAAAGAACAGGTTAAGGACTATTTAGAAAAGCTGGACATGCACAGGTCCATGGGGCTGGATGCAATGCATCCGAGGGTGCTGAGGGAGTTGGCTGATGTGATTGCAGAGCCATTGGCCATTATTTTTGAAAACCTCTGGTGACTGGGGGAAGTCCCAGACGGTTGGAAAAAAGCAAATATAGTGCCCATCTTTAAAAAAAGGGAAGAAGGAGAATCCAGGGAACTACAGAACAGTCAGCCTCACCCCAGTCCCCGGAAAAATCTTGGAGCAGGTCCTCAAGGAATCCACTTGGAGGAGAGGCAGGTGATCAGGAACAGTCAACATGGATTCACCAAAGGCAAGTCATGCCTGACCAAACTGATTGCCTTGATGAGATAAGTAGCTCTGTGGATAAGGGGAAAGTGGTGGACGTGATACATCTTGACTTTAGCAAAGCTTTTAATATGGTCTCCCACAGTATTCTTGCCAGCAAGTTAAAGAAGTATGGATTGTATGAATGGACTATAAGATGGATAGAAAGCTGATTAGATCGTTGGGCTCAACAGGTAGTGATCAACGGCTCGATGTCTAGTTGGCAGCCGGTATCAAGCGGAGTGCCCCAGGGGTTGGTCCTGGGGCCAGTTTTATTCAACATCTTCATTAATGATCTGGATGATGGGATGGATTGCACTCTCAGCAAGTTCGCATATGATACTAAACTGGGGGGAGAGGTAGATACGCTGGAGGGTAGGGATAGGGTTCAGAGTGACCTAGACAAATTGGAGGATTGGGCCAAAAGAAATCTGATGAGATTCAACAAGGACAAGTGCACAGTCTTGCACATAGAACAGAAGAATCCCATGCATAGCTACAGGTTGGGGACCGACTGGCTAAGTGGCAGTTCTGCAGAAAAGGACCTGGGGATTAAAGTGGATGAGAAGATGGATACGAGAAGTGTGCCCTTGTTGCCAAGAAGGCTAACAGTATATTGGCCTGCATTAGTAGGAGCAATGCCAGCAGATCTAGGGAAGTGATTATTCCCTTCTATTCAGCACTGGTGAGGACACATCTGGAATATTGTGTTCAATTTTGGGCCCCCACTATAGAAAGGATGTGGACAAATTGTAGAGTCCAGTGGAGGGCAACAAAAATGATTAGGGGGCTGGGGCACATCACTTATGAGGAGAGGCTGAGGAAACTGGGCTTATTTAGTTTGCAGAAAAGAAGAGTGAGGGGGGATTTGATCGCAGCCTTCAGCTATCTGAAGGGGGGTTCCAAAGAGGATGGCACTCATCTGTTCTCAGTGGTGGCAGATGACAGAAGAAGGAGCAATGGTCTCAGGTTGTAGTGGGGGAGGTCTAGGTTGGATATTAGGAAAAAACTAGTTCACTAGGAGGGTGGTGAAGCACTGGAATGGGTTACCTAGGGAGGTGGTGGAATCTCCATCCTTAGAGGTTTTTAAAGCCTGGCTTGCCAAAGCCCTGGCTGGGATGATTTAGTTGGAGTTGGTCCTGCTTTGAGCAGGGGTTGGACTAGATGACCCCTGAGGTCTCTTCCAGCCCTGACCTTCTATGATTCTATGACTCTATAGTCTAGCTCATCATGATTTTTGTGTTTCTTTTTATATCATTTTCATAGACTCATAGATTCCAAGGCCAGAAGGGACCACTGTGATCATCTCATCTGATCTTCTGTATAGCACAGACCAGAGAACTTCCCCACAATAATGCCTAGAGCAGATCTTTTAGAAAAACATCCCATCTTGATTTAAAAATGGTCAGTGATGGAGAATCCACCACAACCCTTCCTAAGTTGTTTCATTGGTTAATTACTCTCACTGTTAAAAATGTACACCTTAATTCCAGTCTGAATTTGTCTAACTTGAACTTCCAACCATTGGATCATATTAAATCTTCTCTGCTAGATTGCAGAGCCCATTATTAATATTTGTTCCCCATGTAGGTACTTACAGATTGTAATCAAGTCACCTGTTAACCTTCTCTTTGTTAAGCTAAATAGATTGAGTTCCTTGTGTCTATCACTATAAGGAATGTTTTCCAATCTTTTACTCATTCTCATGGCTCTTCTCTAAACCCTTGCCAATTTATCAACATCTTTCTTGAATTGTGCACAATATTCCAGCAGCGGTTGTACCAGTGCCAAATACAGATGTAAAATAACATCTTCTCTATTCCTACTCGAGATTCCCCTGCTAATGCATCCAAGGATTGCATTAACCTCTTTGGCCACAGCATCACACCAGGCACTCATGTTCAGCTGATCATCCACCATGTCCCCCAAATCCTTTCCAGAGTCACTGCTTCTGAGGACTGAGTTTGAAACCTATTTGGGCACTGTGGGGTGGAATTTTCTGAAGGTTTGTTTGTGGCATTTCTGTTGGAACATGACATTTATCACCCATGCGTTCTGTGGTCTGGGTAAAGATTGCGTATTCCGAAAAGCGTTGTGGATCAGTGGTTGTGCTGTGTGTTTGTGACCAGGGACATCTTGATGCCAACTGGCAGAGGGCACCGATGTGCATATGGGTTACAGGAATCCCCTGGATCTGGTATTTACATGCTAGTTCATCCAAGAGTGTCATGTGGCAGCTCTAATGAAAGCCTGTGTTATACTGGCCATCAGTATCAATGTGAAATGCATGTACAGTTGTTGTGTACGGAGTTATGTACACACACTGAAAATTGTGCCCTTAAGGTCTTTGTCTAGGGATTGATCACCAGGAAAAGTGAAAAGCAGGTTTTTCTCTAGGCAAGAGATGTTTATTCCTCTGTCCATTTACAAGTAAACTGAATATTGTCTGGTTCATAATGGGGAGCTGTTAGCATTCTAAGTCAGCGTTAATGAAGAGCTGGCAATGACTTCAAAAGGAAACTAACAGGGAGAGGTAAAAGGTGGGGGCAGGGACCCTATCTCGATGTGACCCTCAAAGGTTTGCTGTTTGGGGGGCAGTGAGGACAGCTTGGCATCCTTCATCTAGGCCTGGTCTACACTACACTGTTAGGTTGACCGCAAGGCAGCTTACATAAACCTAGCTGTGGATGTGCCTTCACTTCAATCTGGGTCCTGCTGATGTAAGTGATACACCAATTTAATAACAATACCTCCCTGAGCAGTATAGAGTCAGGGTCGATGTAGTTAGGTTGACACAGGGAGAGTGTAGAAACTGCATTACTTATGTCAACCATTGCTGGCCTCCAGCAGCTGTCCCACAATGACCACTCTGGTCACTGTTGTGAACTCAGCTGCCCACAGGTCATGGAGACTGGAAGGTTTCAGAGTAACAGCCGTGTTAGTCTGTATTCGCAAAAAGAAAAGGAGTACTTGTGGCACCTTAGAGACTAACCAATTTATCTGAGCATAAGCTTTCGTGAGCTACAGCTCACTTCATCGGATGCATGCTGTAGCTCACGAAAGCTTATGCTCAAATAAATTGGTTAGTCTCTAAGGTGCCACAAGTACTCCTTTTCTTTTTGCGGAGACTGGAAGCTCCCCCTCCCCTTTAAAGCCCCACAAAGTTTTGAAATTCCTTTCCCTGGTTGCCCAGCTTGGCGAGCACAACTGACAACTCTCCTTTGCTGAGTGCAGCTGCCCAGCTGACCATGCCAGCTACATGCTTCAGACGTGCTCCTGCCTGAAGTAGACAGGAGGTGCCGACTCCTGTCACCTGCCATAGATAAGCTGTTTCACAGTGTCAGGAGGTGCTGGGGGATGGGGAGGAGCGAGGGTGCAGCATGCTCAGGGGAGGGGACGGAACGAGGCGGGGAAGAGGTGGGGCAGGGATGGAATGGGGGTGGGAAGAAGCAGGGTGGGGGTGGAGCCTTAGGGGAAGGGGTGAAGTGGGGGTGGGAGCAAGGCCTGGGTGGAACCCCCCGGCGGATTATAAACTCAGTGCCTATGGGTACTGGATCTCCTGGGCCTGTGAGGAGGAAGAGCTGTGCAGGCACAGCTCTGAATCAGCCATAGAAATGTGGACATTATGAGCAGATTGCTCAAGAGATGCAGGCGAAGGGCTATGACAAGGACCAGCAGCAGTGCTGCGTGAAAGCCAAGGAGCTGCAACAGCATACCAGAAAGCCAGCAAGGCCAACAATCAACCTGGTGCCAAGCCACAGACCTGTCACTTTTACAAAGAGCTGCATGCCATCCTCGGTGGAGACCCCACCACTTCTTCCAAGAGCACCATGGACTCAGCACTTTCAAGAAGCCTGAGTCACATGCCCCTGCTGTGAACCGTCAGGAGGAGGAGGGGCATAGGGGACAGGTGACAGGGGGATCCTGCTGCATAGCGAGCCCAGACCTGATTTTGACTCCACTGCAGTCCAGCCAGTCCCAACAGTCCAGCAAGGGTGAGCCTGATGCAGGGGAAGAAACCTTTGGCAATTGTGCAGTTTGCTTTGAAATTACAGGGATGATATGCCCAAAGTAACAGGACACATCATTTGATTTATTCATTTTTACTTGTGCTAGAAGAAGTAGTGGAACAACCAAGAGAGGTAGAGTTGCTATCTGCTTTTCATTCCCCTCTAGAGTTAGGCAGTGGGGGCCACATGGAGTAGTTTGTTTATGTGCACCGGGATGTCCTGTGAATCCTGTGTAGTGATCTCAATGAAACTCTCATGAAGGTACTCTGCAATCTTCTGCCAAATGTTTCTTGGGAGGGCTGTCTTATTTCTTCTGCTATGGTAGGACACTTTCCCATGCCACTCAGTGATTATTTCAGCAGGTACCAATACAGTACATTGGTTAGCAGCATATGGGTTTGGGTGGCATTGGAATGCCAGCAGCAGCAGCAACCAGGCTCTTTCTGCCTCTGTTATACTCAGAAGTGAGATATCAGCTAAAATCAGCACCACCTGTGGAAAACGGTGCCAGTATTCAATTCCATTGCCCTACACAACTAGAATCATTGAGCTCCAATCTTGTAAGTAAACCACGCCAGCAACCCTTCAAATGACCAAAGGTGCATTCAACTCAACCCATTCACAGTGCTTGTGCAGAGGCTGCAGGTTTCAGGGAGCTGATCCACAACAGGTACAGACAAGATTTCCTGAAGCTCAGGGCAGGTGGGGTTGGGAGGGCCTCAGAAACCTGGATGCCCCTGGGGAGCACCACAGTGATAACTGTCAATTCCCTAGATTTGTTATGTTTGCATCGCTGTTTGCTTATCTTGGGTGACCACAGTTGGTGACACAAGGTAGTGTTTTTCTGTGTTAATATGATACAGTTACGGGACCACTCTAGACATATATATCAAGTAGGGCCAAGGTAATATACTGAGTAATAAGTGGTACAATAATGCTGTCTGCACTTAATTTTTTAAATAGGAACAAGCAAAGTGCCAGACTGGATCAGACTCACTGTCCATCTAGCTCAGTGTCCTATCTCTGACAGCAGCCAGCACCATCTGCTTCAGAGGAAGGTGCAGGTACCTGGCAATAGGCAGGTATGAGCTAATATGCCCCACATTAGGTCTCCCTTGTAGTTAGTATTTGTCATAAGCCTTGAACCATGAGCTTTAATATCCCTTCCACAATGTTAGTTAGCAATAACTATTCTGACTGGATATTCTTGGTATTCATATAAATATCCACTTCTCCGTTTTTTAAAGCCAACTCAGCATGGCTTTCCCTGAGTGAAGTTCAGAAACGGCTGCCTCCTCTGTGTTAGATCAGTATAAATCTGGGCTTTCTCTCTTTGGGCCCAGTAGTTTGTGTCCCTTATCCCACTCGATGGGGTAACTGGAGTGCCTGGAACATCAGACTGCTATCTATGTTCACAACATACCCACTGGGACTTCAGATAAAAACATAGGTACTCTTGTGGGAAGACTGCAACATAACACTGTTATTTCTTAGAATTCAAAACAATAATACACACAAGAACTCAAAAACAGATTGGGAGACAAAGCAGGCTTCTCTCTAAAACAAAGATGCACAATACATCCCACCTTACTCTAGGCTGGCTGGCTGCAGACCGATTGCTGCTAAATCCAGATCACACACAGAACCCCTAGCCTGCAAGCAGGACCCAGAAACTTCCGTGAGCATTTAAAGGGACAGCTTACAATTTCAGTACGCCACACAGACTTGGTACCAAGACAACAAACTCCACAAAAAACTTTTCCTGCAGTAGAAGTTCCAGAACATGTGAGCTGATTTTACTGAAATGTGTTGAGTTCTGGAACAAGTTACACACCATTTAGCTTGTGATCCTTGGGATTTCTCAGGATAAAGCTACCACAAGCTAAAGAGAGAGTCTGGAGATTCGTTGGTTGTTTCTTCAGTTCTGCACTGAAGGATTTCTGAAGTGTTGCTGACACATTTATTGTTCACTTTAATAGGTGTTGATCGGTTGATACTGGCCATTAAAATACAAGGTTATGAAATTTCGGGCCAGATCCTGGGGCCTCCACTCTGTCTGCTTATGCTGAACTGGCAGGAACAAAGCTGGTTTAAGCAGCCAGGTGGGGATTTCTCTGATGTAAGGGGAATTCCTACGTGGCATAGAGACAACATAGGGCATAAACTGATCGCTATAGGGGTTGGAAACGGAATCTCACACTTATGCACTGTATTTCAAGAAAACGAGGGCATGAGATTTTCCCCCTTTCCCCTTATCCCTGAAGCATGAGTATCTCCTGTTGAAGGCAGGAATTTGGACTTGATCCAGCATGGCAAATGGCCAGGAACCGACCCATCTCAGATATCTGCTACCCGCATACGACATTTCACCCCTAATCTTAGTTAGAAGAAAATTAGTGGGAGGGTTCAGGAAACCGTGATTGCAGTTTTATTGGCCCTTCATGCCCTTCATGCCAAAGGCAGAATCTGTCAGGTTGCCAAGAAGCAACTTTTCTACGAGGATTCCAAAATGTGCTCTCCTCGCTACATCAGCCCCTCCGCACACTGCAGCAGAAAGCGACGTGCCGGATTCAGAGCTAGATCATGGTATGTTAGCCCGCCAAACTGCACAGCGTCCCCTGGCTGCAGGTTACTCATGAAGGGAAGATGTTTGTTTATTTTGAGAGCAAATTAATCATGCAGCTGCTAGCAAAGGAAATATCCCCTGTGGGTACTGGATGAGGGAAGGGCATACTTCTAATAGGAAGAATAGAGCTGGGAGCCTTTCCTCTAACTGAGGAGGAGCCAGCCCCACCTGCAGCACCTGTGCTCTGCAGCGCATGAGGACTGCACCCTGTTATCCTCCCCAGGGGCAGTAGCCACCCCAAAAGTTGTGGGCAAGGATAGGGAGGAGGCAGGATTGTGGTTCCCACCCCACCTTTTCCCTCCCCTCCCCTCCCCTCCCCTCCCCACACACAGCACGGCTGACTGGTCCAAGAGGGGAGTGCATGCTGCACTCCAGTACAAGGTGTGGCAGTGGGTGTGGGCCCCAATGCAGAGAGCTCATGAGACACAATGCTCCCAAGTGCTTTGGCTGGGCTGGTGCCCTGCAGAGAGCCCCTGTGTATCCTGTATAAACTGGAGTGCACCTTAAATTCCTGCCACTCCTAAACATGTAGCCTCATGGATGGCCCTGAGCTGCAAATGGCAAGGCACAGTGATGCATCTCCCCATGCATGGGAAGACAATCAGTTTCCGTTGCATTAGGGTGCACGCTTCCCCTCAGCACCGAGTAGCAGCTGCACAGAAATGTGCGCGCCAGCTCTAAGCTGCCACTTGCAGAACTCTGTGCGTCAGTGCCAGTTGCACACGCTGCACGCTGCTGAATGACTCGACTCCAGCCCAGTGCCAGCTACACAGTCACTAGTATATTAGTAACGTTGGGGAGTGGTTTGGGGATAGTCTGATGCTGAATCCAGAGTGGCTGTCATTTGGTCACTGGATGCTGCTCCACTTTCCTGCAACTCTCCTGGCCCTGGGACTCATTGCTCCATTTCCCTAAGGAGCTTCGCGGAATGTATTAAGTCTCAGTTTGCAAGTCCCATCAATCCTTAGCCCTATTTGTATATTTTGCCATGTTTTTTAAGATGGGAAAGCCCTTATGTAAGTGACGAGG
This sequence comes from Natator depressus, assembly GCF_965152275.1. Lineage (NCBI taxonomy): Eukaryota > Metazoa > Chordata > Testudines > Cheloniidae > Natator > Natator depressus. The sequence goes on from NC_134246.1 coordinate 29,001,268, forward strand.
ACACCCCACCCAGCCCAGCCCAGCCCAGCCCAAGCACTCTTAAAATTCCGGACGTGGAGCTAACTCTCTATCAAGGACGCGTCCCCACCAGAGCAGCCCCTTTGGAGGTAGCATGGGAAGAGCTTCGAGCAGGAGTGTTCAGTGCAGTCTAGTGATGACAGGCTCTCAGCCCTCCAGCCAAGGCCTTCTGATTATTTCTCCCCTTTTGGGAGTTCCAAGGGAAACAAACAATCCAAGGGCAGCAAAAGAAATTAACCAAAAGGGCAAAACCTGTAGGCAGTTCCAGCCAGGTCCTTGGCCTCTCTCCAACGTTCGCTGAGGTCTCCAGCATAAGCTACAGCACACAGTCCCTTCCCACCTTTTTAATAAAGGTGACCTGGGCTCCCTTTCTGTAAGGGCAGAGGCTCTGCTAACTTCCAGGCCTCTTCCTGGGAGCTGGGAAGCTCAACTTCCTGCTCCCCTCCCAGGATTGTCCATTTCTTTCTTTCTTTCTTTCTTTCTTTCTTTCTTTCTTTCTTTCTTTCTTTCTTTCTATGGCACAGCAGCCTCAACACATGAGGCTATGACCTCCACCTACCCCTGTTTTGACATAAGCAAAAACTAAATCCTCTCACCCAGTCCTGTCTCTTTAAAAAAGCAAAGTAGTGCTTTTTCAATGCTACCCCGCTGTCTCGGTACTCTCCCCAGCCCCTTCAGATTGTTCTTTCACCTTGAGACATCTCAGTTCTTCATCAAGAATCTTTCCTTCTGTGCCATTCTCCCTGCATTGCCACAGCAGATGCTCACCTGTTTCTTTAACTTTCCATGTGTCACACAACCCAGCTGGGTGCATGTTTAGCAAATGTAAATCACCATTCAGGTCACAGTGACCTGCTAGCACTCTAAAGATAGTTACTTTGCTTCTTCGATCATAGCTATTAACCAAACCATTATGCTAAAGTTGAGGACATACGTCATAGAACGTCCACCCTTTTTTCTCTTTGCTCCATAGTTCGTGCCATTCCTTCTTAAGTTCTCTCCTAACCAAACTTTTGATTAATGGGATCTTTATATCAACCTCCTCATTTTTAAGACATTTTGGGCTGCTTTAGATACCATTTCATTGCCTGGTCTCCAACACATACCGAAATCCACACTACTGCTATATGTATACTTAATTGGACCCTCTCCATATTTAAGAACAATATTTCATTGATTAAGTCACTCCTAATTTCCCAGACTCCCTTTCTGATTATGATTTATGATTGGGCATGCACCCCTTATCCAGGTCAGTGCCAACAATATGCCCATCAATTTGGCTGTCACAATGGCCACAAAACTGAATAGTCCAGATTTCTTAATTCAGGGATACAAAAGGCCATTCTCACTCCACCCTTATTGTCATCTCTAGAGCCGTCAGTATAGATCTGGCAATGCTGACCCCATTTGCGATGTATAAACTCATAAATCTTAAGTATCATATTTGACAGTCCTGCTCTTCCATTTTTTGTTATTGTATAATTCCAAACCCACAACTGGAGAGACAACTGTCCAGCTGTCGTCTGATTTCCCATGACTACAGATTTTCATTTCTTCCAGTCCTTCCTTTTCACCCAGGCTTGTTACCCACCTTTTGATGCCGTTAGCATGTGGGAGTTTGTGGCACCCAGTTACATCTTGTCCACTTAATCCCCTCCGCCCTCGTATATTTGTGTAGTACTCTGATCTCCACTGTCTCCACTAACCTTAGCCCAAAAGGTTCAATCTAACAATTTCATCCTTCAGTTTATAGGCATTTCTCTGGTCGCTCCCTGCAGCACACACAAGTGTCGTAATGCTCGGACCACATGTGATTGGCAGAGCTTGGGCTTGGGTTGGCTCTAATTTTTTAGTGTTGATTTAGAAGCTGAATTAAAGGCTCGGCATCCACAATCTATCACTAGTCTAATTAGTGCCCTATACAGCATCCGCAAGATATTCTCATCTACACCCCAGTTGTTCCCAGGAATACTTTAAAGCAGATTCATCCTATTTTTCCCTTTAGTCTTGATATTATCTATATGACCCTTCCAAGTTAGTTTGTTATCAAACACAACTCCTAAGAAGGTAACATTTTGAACTACCTGAATCGTTTCTGGAAAAAGTTCCCTTCTCGCCCACGCTTCCTTTTGGTGACGATCATTCCCTTTGCTTTAGCAAGTGACAACTTAAATCCCCAGGAATTGCCCTGAGCGCCTCATTGGTTCTTTCCATAGCTATCTTAAGTCCTCTAAGTTTGGCCCGTACAGTCATCTGCAAATAGAGTAATATGTATTCCTGCCTGTGTGCTCTCTCATTATAAGCATAATGTTAGACATGGTAGGGCTGATAAGACTCCCCATTAGCAAGTTTATAAACATTCGACAGTGCCAACCCCACCCTGACTTGTACGGTTCTATCACTTAAGAAGTCGCTTATCCAGCAGAACATTCTTATTATTATTCCAATTGCGGCCAGTTTATACAGCAAGCCTTCCCTCTACAGCATGTCATACAATGTCTAAAGAGACTGCTCTCATAAACTCTCTGTTCCTCATGCTTTTTTGTATTTCTGTTTCTAATTTTACAATATGAGCCTCTGTGCAGCTTCCTTTCCTGAATCTACTTTGTTCACTCTTTATAATTTCATTTTTTCCAGGTAGGCTACTAATCTCTCACGTGTCATTCTTTCAATACTTGTGCCCACACATGATGGGAGGACGCTAGGTCAATGTACATCAGGTCTTGTGAGTAATTTGCCAGGTTTCCCTATCGGTATAATCGCCACTGGCTTCCATTCTGCTGGTGGTTTTCCTTTTCCTCATGTATTATTCTGTCATTTCAATAAAACTCTTAAACTTCCTTCCGGTAGGGGCTTGTGCAGGTGCAGTGCACCGGTAACAGGGCCCTCCATAGTGCACATCTCTGGGCAATCGCTGCACCCTGCAGGTGCTCAGGGTCAATTGACCTCCAGCCTTGTGCTTTACCAGAGGGCCAGAGGCAGGCTCTAATCTCTTAGAAATCCAGCCATGACCGCGTTTTGTTGCTTAAACCTCAGCTTCCCCAGCTGCAAATTTACATCCTCAGCATTGACTCAGCTAATGTAGCTGTCATTTAGGCATTAGTGATCTGCCAGAAATAGCACTTGAGACATCAGCTATTAAGGACTGGAGTCTGATGGCTTCCAACAGGAGAAATTGGTCCCAGAGCATCCAGTGGATGGACGGTGTGCTCTCACCCGTGCTCACCTTCAGCGCCCCTGGGTGTTGCCAATGCATCTCTAAATACACTTGCCCAGGCACTTCCTGACATCATACTGGGGTGGTCTGGCTGAGATCCTGCTCAGCTCCCTGGGGCCAAGGGAAGAGGTGAATCAAAGTGGCCACAACCTCAGGTGCACTCAGGGATTGGAGAGGGAGCCAAGAATCCCCAAGCTTGGGCACACTGGTGGGAAGGAGACATGGCCAGGTGCTTCCAGACTGCCCTGTAATGAGGGCTCCATTTTGGGAAGTGGGGAGTCCAGGAGAGTATTTCCCCTTAGATGCCGAGTTCTATGCTGTGCAGGAGCAGGGAGAGTGGGGAGCCCAGGGGATGTGCTGGCAGAGAATCCCTGAAACTGGTGTGAGCATCCTCTGGATAAAAAGGACCTGCGAAGTTCAGGGCATAGACATTGTAAGCTGCTTAAGAGGCCAACTCAGGAGCAGACTACAGAGGTTTAACGACTGCACAAATACTCACAGTCTAAATCAAACTCAGTCCCTCCTGCTCCCAGCAGCTGAGTCCAGAGCTGGGGGTCCATGCTGTGCTGGCAAGGACTGAGGAAAAGCAGAAAAGAAACCAGAGAAAAGCAGAGGATGCAAGAACATGATCTGTGCTAGGGCCAAACTCTGCCTCATGCCCACCCTGGGCAGCCTGAGCAAAGGCCTGAAGTGTTTCATCCACTGCCCTGTGAGAGCATCCCCCTCTGATGGCTTTAATGCTGACTCTGGGAGAAACCTGCCAGCACCTCTTCCTTAACCCTTCGGGCACCAGGCCTGGAGGGGCGGGCTCTCAAATCCCACATAGCATTCACTGCACCCTAAGTCCCATGGGACTTGGAGACAACTGACATGTGGCCTTAAAATGGGACATGTTCCACTCTGACAGCGCCATGTTGCAGTGGTTCTCACCCTGTGGTCAGTGGCCACTGGTACTCTGCAGAGCTGCCAAAGGGCTGACAAATCATGTCATCTTGGCTCTTACTCCTTGCTTCCAGCTTCTCCATGTAAAGGAGAACATGGAGGCCTGTTAAAACAACTGGAACCAAGGAAGGGGAGAGAGCAAACTGTCACATCAGAGGAGGAATAGGGGGAAAAGGAAGTGCTCTTAAAGATCAGGACCAACTCCAGAACTATAAAATAACTAAATTCTTTCCTGATCTGAGAGGGTGCTGTTAGCAGCTATAAACAGAGCCTCTAATGACAGCCAGCACCCTGGTCACTTAGAACACACGGAACACTGGGTGTAGCTAGAGTAGGAGGGAATTAGGCAGTCTGATTGAGTTTGAAAGGTTAGAGGGGATCCTTTGCACCTGTGGCGGTATGAGGAGAGATTAAAAGGACTGGGACTGTTCAGCTTGGAAAAGAGATGACTAAGGAGGGGTACGACAGAGGTCTATAAAATCATGACTGGTGTGGAGAAAGTGAATAACGAAGTGTTATTTACTCCTTCACCTAAAACAAGAACTAGGGGTCACCCAATTAAATTAAATGAATAGGCAACAGGTTTAAAACACACAAAAGGAAGTACTTCATAGAATGCACCGTCAACCGGTGGAACTCATTGCCAGGGAATGTGGTGAAGGCCAAAACTATAACAGGGTTCCAAAAAAAACCTAGATAAGTTCTTGGAAGATAGGTCCATCAAAGGCTATTAGCCAGGATGGGCAGAGATGCAACACCATGCTCTGAGTGTCCCTAGCCTTTGTTTGCCAGAAGCTGGGAGTGGACAACAGGGGATAATTGTCTGTTCTGGTCATTCCCTCTGAAGCACTTGGCATTGGCCACTGTCAGAAGACAGGATACTGGGCTAGATGGACCATTACTCTGACCCAATATGGCCATTCTCATGTTCTTACAGGGAGTCTGATGAGCTAATGAGGTAATTAGCTCACTAGCTAGGTAGCTCAGAGGAGAAAGCAAGCAGTATAAAAGGCTGAGCCAGGGAACACTAAGGAAGCCCCTTCTATCTGCTGCTATATTGTGTTGTACCTGGAGCATAAGGAAAGAAATAATAATAAAGACACTTGGTGAAGGTACCTGGTGGAGCGTGTGCTTTTAAGCAGCAGGAGGGCTGACCAGCCGGGGTTTCTAGGGCTGGAATAAGAACCTGCCAACACCTGATAATGCTTTTCCACATCAAACGATTGCTGTAGGTGTCACAGGGACATTCCACAAGCATGGATGGGTGGGTAGCAGGGTCCAGGGGATTGGGAACAGGTGGGAAGGTGTCCATGATGAACTCTCTCTACTAACACACAGTATATCAAATGCCCATGGGGCAGCAAAAAGGAAATTTGGTTTATTTTGGGGATGAGCTTGTCATGCTGCCAGGCCAGGTGCCAGCTTACACCATGGTCCCCGGCTCTCAGCCGGACACTGACAGTTACACAACTGGAATCTGTCTGGCTCACGTTGATAAAATAGATATTAGAATGATAAAGAACGTGTTTAGTGTTTAGACTCTATTGAATGCTTGTGAGTTGCTGCCTGCATTAATCTCGCCTGGAATATCTGTGTCCCATATTGTAATGTAATATTTGCACAATTGTATTGTGAATTGCCACACAGGAAAGTGACACTAATTAGTGTGCTCTTCTACAGAAGTTGTTATGCCCCTCCCAAAAGAGAAGACCCATAGAGATCAGACGGGCTGTGATTGGAGCTTACAACTGGAAACTCTTTACATCTGGATTGAGAAACTGTCAACAAAAGGATTAAAGATTCATATTGTTCTGCTCTCTTCACCGTGAAGATGGAACTAAAGATCTCTGTGCTGCCTGGGCTCTGGAGGGGAAGGTATTTCTAGGCATAAGCAAGAGATCATCCACTGTTTAGCCTGGGTTAGCCCTAAAGGATACATAGAGCTTGCTGATTATAGAAGCCTAAGATTTTAACTCATTCATGTGTCTATGTTTGCTTGCTTTAACCTTGTAAATAACTCTCCAATTTAATAAATCTTCATATTGTTTATTATAGAATTGGCTACAAGTGTTGTCTTCGGTGTGAGACTTAAAGCACAGCTGACCTGGGGTAAGTGACTGGTCCTTTGAGATTAGGAGTAACCCGAATATTGCTAGGTTTCAGAGTAGCAGCTGTGTTAGTCTATATTCGCAAAAAGAAAAGGAGGACTTGTGGCACCTTAGAGACTAACAAATTTATTTGAGCATAAGCTTTCGTGAGCTACAGCTCACTTCATCGGATGCAGTCCACTGAATGCATCCGATGAAGTGAGCTGCAGCTCACGAAAGCTTATGCTCAAATAAATTTGTTAGTCTCTAAGGTGCCACAAGTCCTCCTTTTCTTTTTTTGGTATAAGGAGTCATCTGTCACCAGGATGGCAAGACAGACCAGAGTCACCCACGGTGACTCTGGTAAAGCACCTGAGGAGTTTGCACTTGGTGCAGTTAGTTGGTGAAATCTAAGTTTACAACTCACAACCAACATGGGGATTGTGCTCTGGTTTTTAACAGGCTGCCCTGAGCTTGGTACTCACGCTCTTGTATCACCAGTGAGACCTTCACAGAGATGACAAACTGAGGCTCTGCTACTGAGCTATGTGACCATCAAAGAGCACCTAGTATAGGAGTAAAGGGAGCTGGCCCTGGTATCTTGATCACATTCCAATCCAGGCAATTACATCCTGCCTCATTCAGACTTCAGTTGGATTCGATGCTCTTCTTCACTTCCTGTCCTAAACAGTCATGTATTGCTGTGTGAGCTGTTGAACAGCTGTCATGTTCCATCCAAGAGGTGGGTGCATTGTCATGATGGGTGAAGTGATCTATGTCTATACTGCCGACAAAGCAATTTGCCATCCTTTGAAATGATAGGAGCTAGCTAAGTGCAAGTCATTATCATTATCTTTCAGTGTTTACTTGATAATGTTCAATTAAGTCCTAAGCTGCGAGATATGAATAATTGAAAGGTACATATTGGCTCTGTGGAGCAGATTAATGGATAGTAACAAGGGACAGGAACACAAACAAGACCGATCCAGGCTAGGATATGTAATAGTTCTGTGGGGCGGAATTCAGAGCATTGGATAGAGAACTCTCCCCTTACAAATACGGCTGACTCAGAGGTTCTTGGGTATGAGGCCAGCACAGAGTTCCAAAGCTGCCACCGCTGGGATGTGCCATTCCAATCCAAGACAAAACCATGCTTCTCTGAAGGCAAACCCAACCTGGAGGCTGGGATTTCAGTTACCTGCAGAGCCCTGCTCTCTACCCGGCAGAGCGGAGATGACAAGATCAGCTATCCAGAATGCAGGCAGCTGCACCGCTGACATATTCAGGGGAGATAGAACAGGAGGGATGAGAACGAGATGAAAAGGAGCCTCGCCCCAGAAAGGGTCACCCAGGCCCCTGCTGAAGAACCAGATGTGCCATGAGGGGCACTGCCCATGTCAGAAGGCTGACGGCCTCCACTGGCTCATTGTGCTGCTGTTTGTGGAGAGGGGTCCTGCTGCACTGGCACCTCTCCTGAGAAAAGGCCGGGGCGGAGCTGGCCAGGCAGTGGAATCCTCCAGACTCTGCCCAACCCAGTCGCCGCTTTCAGCAGGGGGTGCCCGTGTTCACAGTATGGTCATGATCTTGGCGCTCCCCCTTGAGGGGACTCACATGCCTGCCTGGGCTGCTCAGGCTGAGCTCCCCATCTGGTTAGACAGATACGTGGAGGTGCGGCCCAGCCACCAGCATCCAACTGAGCCCATGGTGCTGAGCTTCGCAGCCTCCCAGCCCCTGGTCTCCCCTCTGCGTTTGGCTGAGCAGTGAAATAGATGACAACGCTGATATTCAAAGTTCAGAGCCCCACCCCAGTGCCTGCCCTGACCCCACCCCCTGTGAGGATCTGATTTCCCTCACTGCTGGAGGGAGGGAAGGCTGGCCCAAATTCCCAGCTCTGGTGAACCCCCCTCATTGGCCCCCTGCCAGTACCTGACCCCGCCACTGCAGGATGTGGCCGTGGTTGCAGTGGCTCTGCTGCAGGACATGGCTGTGACTGCAGTGGTTCAGCAGTACCCATCCCAGCCCCCGACTGCAGGGGGTGGCTGTGAGGGCCATGGCTCACCCAACCCCCCTCTCTCCCACTGTCCTGCATGGCTGTGAATGCGGGGGCTCACCAGAACTGGACACCCACCCGGCAGGGCGTGGCGGTGGGTGCTGTGACTTAGCAGTACCTCACCCCCACCTCGTGCAGGGCATGAGCGGGCCCTCAGCAAAGAGACACAATCCCCAGCAGGCCATACACCCCAAAGCTCTCCTTGAAGAGGTGCTAAGCCTCACAGGAGCAGGGTTCCCGTGCTTCAGGGATCTTATACTCTGCTCACATGCTGCCAACTCTTGCAATTTTATTGCAGGTTTCATGACATTGGGTGTTTTTCTTAAAGCGCCAGCTCCTGGGGTCATGTGATTGTGTGAGACTTTCGACTTTCATTTCGAAACAAAGTACACTTCTAGCCCTCACAGTTGTGGAGGAAAGCTGGGAGATATGCCCCCTCAGGGCTCAAAAGCAGGTGAGCAAATAAAAAGAATCCCTAAAAAAATCTCATTATTTTCAAGCTAACCTCATGATATTTGGGGACCCTATCGCCTGATTTCTGAGTGCTGGGGGTTGGCACAACTGCACACATTGAGGGCTTTGCCACGTCCTGCCAGGCTAATGTGCTGCAGACCACACAGGACCTTGCCTAGCAATGCAAGGCATGGGGCAATGCCATGGGGCTAAAGATTATGGGGGGTGGGGACACCGCCCTGGCTGTTTTGTGTGTGTTTAGGCGTGCTCGGAGTATGCCTACCGGGTTGGACCCAAAGGCGAGTTAGACAGGGGAATGCCTGGCTCCCCCTGCTGGGGGTGTCAGAATGCGGACGGCAGCGCCGAGGCTCAGTTGTTGGAATTTAGGCACTTTCCCCGCAGAAATGTAGGTGCCAAGGGACCTCAGGCACCCACCTGGTGAGGTGGCAGCTGAGCACGGGTTTGTGAATGCCAGTGGTGCCTAAATGTTGGACTTAGGTGCCTAATTCTCTTTATGACTCTAGTCACAATTCTTGTGCCACCTTTGAGCAGGTTTTCCTGTAGGGCTAAACAGTGGCAGAGCCAGGTTTTGCAACGGGGGGGGCAATAGCCAGAAGGCGAGGGTGTGGGGGGGGTAGGACATGGGAGGGCAGGATGGGGCAGCTGGGGTGGAGGTAGGACATGGGGGCCAGAGAGGAGCAGGAGGACTACAAGAGCGGGAAGAGGGGGACCAGGGGGTGCTACTTACCTGGTCACTGCCCCTCCAGCGGGAGCCCTCATCCTCATGCTTGTCCACGGAGACACCGCCGGGGGCTGGGGGCAGCCCCACTGGTCTGGGCCCTCCAGCTGCATGATTTGTGCTGAGGCCTCTGTACAAGTGTACAGGTGAGGCCTCCCTTAGTGTGCACTGGGTGGTGTCTGCTGATGCCCATTAAATTTGTTATCACTCTTTGGTCTAGTCCTGTTTCAAAGAGGCCTCAAGAAACGATTGCTGCTCACATGTCAGGGTGCGCACGGACCGTCAGTTCACGCCACAGCAGGCTAGTGCACAGTTGATCACCTCCCAGTTTGCTGCAAATCTGCCACCCTAGGTAGCTGCCTAGCTTGCCTATGCCTGGAGCGGCCTCTGTGCATATAATTGTTGAAAAGGCATCATACATACACCTAAAGTCTGCCAGGGAGTGGGTGCTCATCCCCTGGACCCCCTACTAGCTTCACCACTGGGGCTCAGTTCTTTTATTTAATCTATGCACAGGATTTAGAGTATTTCCCAAATCCATCCAGGAGGTGAAACCCCACATTGGAATCCCATTCTGTGTGTTTCCCCGACAGTCAGGCTTCGCTCCTGGGGGGTTACTACAGTTGCCATTTTGGCTGGTTAATCTGGATTTCTCTGTAGAAAGGGTGTGGTTAGAAAATTCCTTAGGGAGCAGATTTCTGGGCTTACCCAAAACAGTAGTAAAGGGTCAAAATCACACCTCCTAAGTGAGAGGGGAAAGGACAAAATGTGCGAGAGCAACACCAAAGGTGCAGCTAGTGTTACAACATACGTGGACATCCCTTGCTGGATCACAGCTCGGAACTGGGACCTTTAAAAACATCAGTGTGTCCCTTTCAGAGTCACTCTCGCTCGTATCAACTCCCTGCTGCAGCTGTGACGGAGACTAACAACTGGTGAGCCCACTGTTAGCTGCTTTTTGTGATGCCACTTCTGCCCCCATTGGCAATAAAGACGGTGGGATGGAGCAGCAGAGTGGAGATAAGAGGAAAGATCATTGGTTAAATCCTCCCCTCAGGTGAGCCGTGTGTGTAACAGAATGAGACACAGCAGTGCTACTTAATCAGCGCCGAAGCTCAGGGGAGCTTGTCTGAGGTCTTGCTGCGCTATAGGAAGCCGGCAGGCTTAATGAAATCTTTCATTCATCAGTAAATGCCGCTGTACGAAGTGTAATTAATGGATTTAGCAGAGCTGGAAGTAGCCCAAACTGAAATCTAAGCGTTTAGATTCTGAGCAGTGTCCTCTACACTGTTAATTATAAGTTGGTTACCAGAGTGAGCAAGAGAGACTCGCTCGTACCCCTGGCTCTGGTGGGGAAGTTGTCAGCTCTGAATTTTTCTCTAGCGAAGTGATTGATTTTAATAGCAAGAGATCAGCACGTTTGCTGATCAGGAAGCACCAGCACCAGCAAGGCAGCCTGCACCGAGGGCCTGATCCAAAGCCCTTTGAAGTCAGTGGTACTCTTTGGATAGGCCCTGAGAGAGTGCTAAAGGCCAACTTTAGAGCCAAGGTGAAACCCCAGTGCAGCACACACAGGAACAAGCAATGTGAATGCACCTGAGAGAGGAACTGGACTTTAGATCTGCTCCCTCAGCAGCCAAGAGGTTTGGGGCAGCAGCTGAGGCTTCGGTTCTGCCTACTGTTGGGGCTGTCACATTTTGGGGCAATAGCAACCATATTCCCCATCTCTGGTCCAGCAAGTGCACCCACTTCCAGCTCTTCAGCTGTTGGTGCTCTGGGGTGGAGACACATGTCTCTTTCTTTCCCGACTGTGCGTTTCCAGGCTGCACAGTCCTCTGACTACCCAGCAAAAGACAGGCTGCCTAATCAAGCTTCTTTTGCCTCTCTTCAGAGACGGTTAACAGTGTAATTGCCACAGGTATTAGTTACCACACAGCTCTTTCTAACTAAGCACATTTTATTATTAAGGTATAAGAAATGCAGAGAAAACATCTTAAAAACAAAAAAAGAACAGACATGCATGGTAAAAAGCTTACCAGAGATCACCCCAGCTTCAACATGGGTTCTGGCAGGTGAGCAGTCCTTCAAACCCCACCCAGGGGTGGTCATGTACTTTCATGTGCATCACACCCTTTGCTCAGAACAAGAACTCTATGAATCTGTGAGTCAGCCTTTATCCTGTTTGGGCCTTTGAAGAGACCCTGCATAGGTAATCAACCAGACAATGTTTTTCTGCTCAAAGCAAAGCTTCAAAGGGGGGTGGGTCATCTGCTTTCCCCTCACCCCAAGTATTTCCTAGGAAATCCACTTCACACGTTGTGTCCCCCCAAATCCTTTGAAGTTCCTAATTCTTCCCAGAGATCACATTAATCACATCTCCTAGACAAATTACATACAATTCCACAATAACACATAAAAAATTGCATTTTTAATACACTGGACTCATAAAATACTCAATTCCATATGCTTTGTCCAGAATATTGCAGCATATTGTCAGAGCTGTCACAGGAGCCAGTTGAAAGTTTGGACCTAGCGCCAAATTTCACCAAAGTCTGGGAGGATTTGATTCGGGTTCCTCTCCAATATGCATCAGCCATACCCAGACCTCAAAGCCAGGACTGAAGACCCATGCAGTCTCATGGCTCTTACTTCCCAGATCATTCATCCCAGATAGCTTGTGGTTCTAATGTGTCCTGTACACAGGATCCCGCAATGGGCTTTCTACAGGGCTCTGGTTCTGGTTTCTTTGGTATCTTCCATAGCTTAGTGCACTTATCAAGTGTCATTCTCTGTTCTCCTTCACCTTCCCCCCTGCCTGCCTGATGTGTCCAGCTATGAAACAATGGCAATAATAATTCATACTAATTCATAAATAATCATGCTTTGCCTTTCTCCAGTCACACATGGCCACACATCAGTCAAGAAGTTAATCTTAGATACTTTCCACCTACAGTAAATATGACTCTCTAAGTCATACCTCCTGCACCTAGCCTGTATCATTCAGAGAGAACAGTCTTATCCTTCTACCCTGGGCCACACTGTGCCATCGGGCCTCATGCTGACTGATACCTGACTCCACAAACCAATCAATGGATCCGAAGTTGCCGGAGATGTCTTCAGAGTAAAGTTACTTGGAAAGAGTAAAGGGTGGCACAACCTGACCTCCTGTATAGTGGAGATGTAAATGGGCTTCCCAGAAAACAACATACCTAAAGGTCAAATGAATCAAAGGTCTAAGCAAAATGGATAATAATGTCCCCTTTGTCTATATTATTTATTTAGATTGTAAGCTCTTTGGGGCAGGGACTGTCTCTTACTATATGTCTGTACAGTGCCTAGCACAAGTGAAGTCCTGATCACAGTTGATCTACATGCTACTGCAATAGAAATAAGTCCAGAACCTAACAGATATATCCCCTAACCCTCTGCATCATGAAATTTCTATGCAAATCTTCTCCAACATATTTCAAAGGACCAAAGCCCATTATGAGGAACAATCAGCAGCAGATTTTAATAGATACATTTTACACTTAGCCATTACCATCTGTGTTTCCCCATTAGAAATGCAGAATGAACATATTTTGCAATTACATCTGGAAAGAGTGAGATGTATGGAACTGGGAGGGATGGCAGAGGGGCCTGGCAGAGAGCAGCCTGCATTTGTTCATGTTTTTCTTCATTTTCAAATATTATTTAGGGGAAACCATTGCATACCTGCCTCCCAGAATGCTACTGCTGCCTAGACTGTATGCTCAGGCTCTCTCAGAGGTCTGCACTCCGTTTAGTGCTCATCAAGAGGAGACTAGACCTTGATGTGTGTGCCTGCCCCTCAGGCATATTAAATACAGAGGAATGCAGCTACCTGTAGAAAAATAAAACACAAAAATAATAGACGTGAGCCAGGCCTTGTAGCTAAACACTCCCAAACTCTAGGAGGAGTGGGGAATGATTTGGAGGAAATCGGGACTCATTTCTAGATGTTTGGCATGAAAAAAAATAAACAAGGTGTCATGTGTTGACTAAATTACAAGTTGTGAATTGCTCACATCTTCCTGTAAATTAGCCAAGGGTCATGCAAAACTGGAGCCAGATTCATGAAATAGACCTGAGTTCCAGAAAACCCAAACTAGTCAAGTTTCACAGAATCATAGAAGTGTAGGACTGGAAGGGACATCGAGAGGCCATCTAGTCCAGTCCTAGCACTCAAGGCAGGCATTCCTGATAGGTGTTTCTCTAATCTGTTTTTTAAAACCTCCAATGACAGAGATTCCACAACCTCCTTGGATAATTTGTTCCAGTGCTTAACTGATAGTTAACTGACAGTTAGGAAGTTTTTCCTAATGTCCAACCTAAACCTCCCTTGCTGCAATTTAAACCCATTACTTCTTGTCCCATCTTCAGTGGTTAATGAGAACAATTTTTCACCCTGCTCCTTGTAACAACCTTTTATGTACTTGAAAACTATTACCATGTCCCCCCTCAGTCCTCTCTTCTCCAGACTAACCAACCCCAATTTTTTTAGTCTTTCCTTATAGGTCATGTTTCCTAGACTTTTAATCATTTTTTTCTCTCCTCTGGACTTTCTCTAATTTGTCCACATCTTTCCTGAAATGTGGCATCCAGAACTGGACACAATACTTCATCTGAGAACTTATCAGTGCAGAGTAGAACGGAAGAATTACTTCTCGTGTCTTGCTTAGAACACTCCTGCTAATACATCCCAGAATGATGTTTGCTTTTTTTGCAACAGTGTTACACTGTTGACTCGTGTTTTACTTGTGATCCACTATAACCCCCTGATCCCTTTCCGCAGTACTCCTTCCTATGCAGTCCTTTCCAGTTTTGTATGTGTGCAATTGATTGTTCCTTCCTAAGTGGAGTACTTTGCATTTGTCCATATTGAATTTCATCCTATTTACTTCAGACCATTTCTCCAGTTTGTCCAGATCATTTTGAATTTTAATCCTATCCTCCAAAGTCCTTGCAACCCCTCCCAGCTTGGTATTGTCCACAAACTTTATAAATCTATTCTCTATCCCATTATCCAAATAATTCATGAAAATATTGAACAGAACCAGAGCCAGGAGCCATCCCAGTGGGACCCCACTCAATATACTCTTCCAAATTGACTATGAAAACTGGCAACTATTCTCTGGGAATGGTTTTCCAACCAGTTATGCACCCACCTTACAGTAGCTCGGTTTAGGTTGTAGTTCCCTAGTTTGTTCATGAGAAGGTCATGCAAGACAGTACCAAAAGCCTTATTAAAGTCAAAATATACCACATCTACTGCTTCCCCCTATCCACAAGGCTTGTTACCCTGTCAAAGAAACCTATTAGGCTGGTTTGACTCAAATTGTTCTTGACAAATCCATGCTGATGTTACTTATCACCTTATTATCTTCTAGGTGTTTGCAAATTGATTGCTTAATTATTTGCTCCATTATCTTTCCAGGTACTGAAGTTAAGATGACTGGTCTGTAATTCTCCGAGTTGTCCATATTTCCCTTTTTATAGATTGGCATTATGTTTGCCCTTTTCCAGTTGTCTGGAATCTCTCCCATCTTCCATGACTTTTTGAAGATAATCACTAATGGCTCAGAGATCTCTGAAGTCAGTTCCTTGAGTATTCTAGGTTGTATTTCATCAGGCACTGCTGACTTGAAGACATCTAACTTGTCTAATTAATTTTTAACTTGTTCTTCCCAGTCCTAGCTTCAGATTGTACCTCATTTTCAGTGGCATTCACTATGTTAGACATCCAATTGCTACTAACCTTTTTGATGACAACTCAAACAAAAAATTCATTTAGCACTTTTGCCATTTCTACATTTTCTATTTCTAACATGCTGTATCTCAAAGTACCACCCTTTACCCCCATATTCACCACTGTCATATAATTATGGTGTGTTTTGTACAAAGTATGTCTTCTGAGGTATCATTTTAAAAGTCTTGATCTGCTGAACATTAATATCCAGTTGGACTGCAGGTGTTGTCATTGTGTGTGAGGTTATGAAGTATTGCTATATGTGTCACTGAAATATGATGTGGGGTTGGAAATGCCCACAGCCAGCCTTTCAGATGCAACAAAGGAGGGCCCAGACAGCATTAATGGCCCATCAAGAAAACAATCCACTATCCCAGAGGCTCCATAGAGAAGGCACGTAGGCAATGGAGACTGCTTTCCCAATGGGGATTGACTGACCCCCCATGTCACAGCAAGGATCTTTCTAGAAGCTGGAAGAAGGTATAAAAAGGGAGACAGTGACATCATGACTTGTCCTCTCCTCCCCCGCCCCCATCTCAACACCTGAAAAAAATCTGAAAAAAAAACCTTTGAACTGGGGAAGAGTGGGTCTCAGGCTGGAAGAGTGCCCAGTCTGTGTATTGAGGAACTGTACCCTGCTTGTTGTAGCATCTGTTAGACACTGCTTGATTCAAATTGTCCTCAGTCTGTTAAAGTTAGAATTAGACTGCAAATTTATTTTTGTTTCTTATGTAACCAACTTTGATCTCTATGCCTGCTACTTATAATCACTTAAAATCCGTTAATAAATCCATTTTATATTTTACCTAAAATAGTGTGTTTTGGAAGTGCTTGGAAAATCTCAGCTCAGATTACAAAGGCTGGTGCATGTCCACTTCCCTATGAAGACGTGGTAAAGCTTATACTTGCCAGGCTTCTGACCAGTGCAAGTTGTGGGGCACAAGACTGGGGAGAATTGGCTGGAGTCTCTCTATTGATGGTTCATGAGTGGCTGGGAGATCATTCATGTAACTCAGTAGGGCGTATCCATGCCTGTGGATGGCTGTGTACGTACAGTGCCTGTCAAAGGCTTGTAGCTTGACATCAGCATCACAATGTGAAAGGCAGCCCAGGTTGGTGGGTTTTGAGGGCTCAGCGGTCTCACAGTCCAGGCTGCACCCCATGGACCCGTCACACTGTTATTGTTTTTCTCCCCTCATTGAGTAATGAGCCTACCCTGTCCTTGGTCTTCCTCTTGCTTCTAATGTATTTGTGGACTGTTTTCTTGTTATCTTTCATATCTGTAGCTAGTTTAATCTAATTTTGTGCCTTGGCCTTTCTAATTTGTCTCTACATGCTTGTTTTGTTTTTTTATATTCATCCTTCATAATTTGACCTATTTCCATTTTTTTGTAGGACTCTTTTTTGAGTTTCAAATCATTGAAGATCTCTTGGTTATGCTACAGTGGTCTCTTGCCACTCTTTGTATCTTCCCTACACAGTGGGATAGTTTGCTCTTGTGCCCTTAAAACTGAAAAACTGCCAAGGCTCTCGAACGGTTTTTTCTCTGAAAAACTGCCGAGGGGAGGTGCACTGTGTATTGCTGGCAGCCCTACCATGGCATCTTTGTTACTTTCCTGGCAGTGTGTATGGGAACCCGCTGAGGGCCAGAGCCTTGTGCCCGGAACGCCCACAGCGCTTGCTCTGAGCATGTGGTTCACCCAGGGCCGCATATGCAGCCCACAATGATAAACAGGTTGAGAACTACTGGTCTAGGGGTCTGGACTAGATGACCTCTTGAGGTCCTTTCCAGTCCTACATTTCTATAATTCTATTATTAAAGGCCCATTGTTTTATCCATTCTGCCTCACTTGCCCCTCTGTCTCTGTCTGTCTGTCAGACAGGAGGGTCTTTGCAGTGGACACTGTCCCTTCTCTTATGTTTGGAATGCACCACTGTGGGCACTATCGGAGACACGCAATAATAGTAAGGAGAAGGCAGTCCCGCTGCCCAGCCCCGCCGTGGAGTCGGAATGCACACTCTGCTGCCGTGGAAGGGAGCATGCTGGAATTCAGCATGCCAGGCTGGGCTGTACATGGGATTCAGCCACGGCCTCTGACAATCCGCCAAAGCAGCAAGGCTCAGGGCCAGAACCTCACCATAGCTCCCTTGATTCCTAAAGTGATTTACACCTCCGAAGGATCTGGCCCAAGATGTAAGTAGGTGCCAGGCTGGTCAGAAACAGGTGGAATTTTGCCAGGCTATGAAATCAGAGGGGGAAGGTGTGGGGAGTCCAGCTGTACCATTGGGGAATGCTGGCTGCCATTACCAAGTTATTTTGAAACTGCAGCACCTTGACTATGTCAATACCACCCTCTGAATGTGAATTCCACCGTTGCTGGCATGGGCTGAGCCCTATTCTCCTAGGCCAGGGACAACAGAGGGTCGTGAGAGCTCAGCGATCAGCCACTACAATAAAAATAGTTGGGAACAATGGGTGAGCTCAGGCCTAGGAAACAACTGTTTTACCCCATGTTTTTGAGGGGCAGGGGGGATGTGGAGGGTAGAAATTTACCAGTAGCAGAACAAAGGAAGCCAGGTGACCAATCAGGGGTTTAAAGAAAGATTCACAGGGGGAAAGAGGGAAAGGGACACACAGGAAGTTTCAGCACTAGGAAGGGCCTGGACCAGCCCAGGTGGGGAAAGAACGTTCCCTGTTTTAGGATAAGCCAGGCACTGAAGTAGGACTCAGGACAACCGCAGGGACTCTGCCTCCAGCCTAAATGCTGCTTGGGAGTGGTGAGGAAATGGAGGCAGGGAAAACCACTTTTTGTATAGAGCAGTGTATTTTTTGTGTGATTAAGTAAACGTCACCAATGTGGGAGAACCCTGTGTGAAGTGTCTGTGTGTGTTATGTGTACAACTACTATAAGCCCCCCAGAAAGAGTTAAACTAACCCAGAAGGCTCACCCCCTACAGTGGGAATCTGGAAGATGGCGTGTTTAAGCTACAAATGGAGTTTGAGGGGTCAGCACTGGCTCTAGGGACTAAGCCACTAAGCCATGGGGCCACAGCTAGCCCTCAAGAAGGGGTGCTAGATAGAAGGTCATCAGTCCAAGTGTGTTTAGGGACCCCCAAGACTGGAGCAATGCCTGGACTCTGTTCAGACTCGAAGTTTAAAAAACCTGGGAATCCAGAAGCCGGATCCTCTCATAACAGTCTGGTGGGCTGCTGGCAGGGGGTCCCACCTGTGAGGATGATAACCCACGTGAAAATGGCTCAGAACAGCTGAAGATTGGCCAAGCTGGAGATTGTTCAGACATGGGCGAAGGTGATGGGGTAATCTTGGGAGTTCCCAGGTAATGGGGGAGAATCCAGACCCGGGCAATACTTAGTGCAAGGACCAAAGAGGAGGTGCCCAGAGAAGGGGCAAAGGTGGGGACAACTCTGAGAGGCAGGCCAAGAGGAAGTGAGCTAGAAAGAAAGCCCAGAGAGGGGAGATGCCAGAGTATGAGAGGGAAAAGGTGTCTCCTTCGTTAGCGGTGGTAGGAGAGAGAGCTGCAGCTAGGAAAGTGGCTGAGCGGGAAGAAATCCAACAGGAAGTAGAAACTCGTGAGCTGGTAGGATAATTACTTTTTTAATCAAGTCTTTTCAGAACATCTAATTTTATTACTTTATTCTTCCATTTCAATAGCAGAATGATTAAGATGGAATCTTAAAAGAATTCTTCACAACCATCATAATGTCTCTTATCGCAAGAGGCAGTCTCTGTCTGCTCCGTTCTGCAAATTCCCAGCATTTAAATATTCACTATATCAAAAAACTCCATTTCATTCCACAAAAATAAAACAGTCACATCACACACATGTCCCGTTCCCCCACACACACACAGAAAAAAAACACCCAACTCTTTTCCCCTTGAAATCACTGCAAAGCTATTTCCAGAACAGAACGTGCAGAGCTAGTAGCTAACTCAGCTACCTCTCTGCGACCTTCTAGAGACTTCATTGCTATAAGAATCCACTGAGAATCATGGACCTGCAGGCATTGCTGAGGAAAATCTCCCACGGCTGGAAGGTTGCAGGGCAGTTTGGATTAAGACCAGAGATAATACAAACCAGGTCATTTCTGACTCTGTCCATGCCTTCTATAGACTCATAGATTCCAAGGCCAGAAGGGACCATTGTGATCATCTAGTCTGACCTCCTGTACAACACAGACCACAGAACTTCCGCACAATGATCCCTAGAGAAGAAATTGGCTATGTTTGGGGAATGGGGTTGGATTTCTGGCTCCCAGGAGTATACATAGGGGAATCCATCCTTGTCAGGGTGCTGAAACTAGCATAGGGCTGTGTCACCTTGATTTGGGGACTGGTGGGAGCTGGTTTGGGCTGCAGCTGTCATTGCAGCAGGGCAACATCTCCCCGGCCAACACCACCCTTGACACACCCCTCTCCTGCCCTGGGCCTCCTGCAGGATGGCATGGGGCTGTGTAGAACTGGCTCTGTGGTCAAGGGTCTCTTGCTCCATTCCTGACAGGCCCCATGTAGCATAGCTGGCACAAAGGGGCCAGGGACAACCGTGAATCCAGCCCTTGCACTTTTCCTTCCTGGGTTTGTCACACTTATGCTAAAATCATCCCAGCAATCCTTGGCCTTCTCCTAGGGCTGAATGGGAAATGTTAAGAAATGCCAGATCTGTGACTGCCCATGCAGCCTTCATTCTGCTCCTTTGCTCATCCATCCTGTGCACCAAATGAGACAAGATCCTCTGGAAAGAACAGTATATCCTCATTTAATTAAAGCCTGTCCCATAATGCATAGACACCGAGGGGCTGAATGAAAGTTGTTTTTCCTACCTTTTGATTGCTTGACTGCAAACAGAATAAAGTTCTTTCAGCAAAGTTTTGAATATAATTTCCTTGGTTGTTTTTTTTTCCTAAAGGCAAAAGGTACAAATAAATTCTCTATATAATTGTAACCCCACATTATGCATCATCCTTCAATGCTGACTCTTCAGCAGTGTCGCACAGCTGCAGCTCCAGGGCTAAGTATAATCCCATGAGCTAGTAGAAGGCCCAGGTGCTGGGTGCTGGCTGGGAGTGGGAAGCCCTGACCAGCCCAGCTCAACTCTTTCTCCCCCCATGGGAGGTGGGGTGCTCGTACCCCATGTGGCATTCCCAGAAGGGGTCATGGGTCACTGGGGCCACGTTCAGGGTCTGGTGGATTTGCAGTGGGAAGATGGCTGGGTGAGCTCCTGACCCTTGCATTGTCTCCAAAGGAGGAGGGGAATGGGATGCTGGAGCCATATACTGGGGTACGAAATTGGGGAGTGGCAGCTCGGCTGAGCTTAGTCCACCTCCCATGCCTCCATAGCTGCTTCACCAACTCTCGGGTATCCTTGGCAGTGACTGCACTTTGGTGGCAGTGCAGGCCCAGCCTCCGAATGTTCATGTTCAGTTATTCCTGCCGCAGGCTGCCAATACAAGCGGCAGAAGGGAAATGGTGATTTTCAGTCATTTTTATCTCAGCAAAACCTGGCTTGTGATTTCATGGGACAAGTGAAAGGCATGTCTCTAGCCCCAGAGCTTTCCCCTGCTGACCTGCAAGGGCCTGCTACAGGCAGTGCTGGGCTTCTCAAATAAAGGGCACAAGAACCTTTTATAATGGAAAGCGTCAGGGAACCTGAATATTGGAGTCAGTACCAGTCCCCCCATAATGTCAGACATGTTTGTTTCCTTTTCCTTCTCCAAGGGGAGCGGGTGTGCCTGGAACAGCAGCCTGCAGCAGTGGGCTGAGAAGAAGACATCAGATGAGTGGGAGGAATACACTTGCAGTGCCTCCATACCATCAGGTGCACCCTAACCCAAGATCTTAGCACAATGGCTGGTTGTTTCCAATGCTGGAAACTTAGGCCTGACCCAAAAAAACCCATGGTAACTGCTTTCCATCTGAACAATAAAATGGCTAATACCAGACTCGATGTCCAGTTCTGTGGTGAAAGAGTCAGCCATGAGTCCAACCCAAAGTATCTCGGCGTTACACTGGATCAGAGTTTGATCTTTCGACAACCCCTCGAGAACGTCCGCGATAAACTCAGGTCTTGTGTTGCACTATAAGAAAATTGGCTGGAATATCATGGGGCTGTAGTCCACGGACCTTACAAACCACAACTATTCCCTTGGCATATTCTGCAGCTGAATGTTATGCGCCAGTATCGTCTCACAGCAGTCACACTAAACTCCTTGACACTCAAGTCAATATTGCTATATGCATTGTGTCAGGGACACTCAAATTGACTCCAGTTGACTGGCTCCCGGTCCTATTGCACATCCAGCCACCACAGATTAGAAGAGCTGCTCAGACATCTCGCTTTCTTAACCATGTCAATGCAAACACAAGGATCCTGTTGCACAATGACCTGCAGAACCCACTAAAGACAAGATTAAAGCAGTGAAACTTGTTAAACATCCTTTGGATTTTTTTCCCTCCTGCCCTGGTTCCACCTTGAGCTGCCTCAGAATCCCCTCCTGATGGTGCCCACAAGGGGCACATGGGTCCCAAACTAGGAGGGCCCAATTCACCATCGCCCTGCACTGGTGGTGGTGTCTGTGCAACATGCCCATGAAATGCCGCTGTTCTGAGCTGGGCTGCACTTCACACTTGCTTGGTGCTGGAGTAAAAGCCTGCACAAGATGTGGGGCAACGGTGAATCAGGCCCTGAGATTCATCTCGAAGAAGAGAGCTGAAGGGAGGAGGCAGCCATGGCAGGGGGTGACTGAGGTAACTGCTGATAGGCTATTTCCTGATAAGAGTCAGTGACAACTGCTTTCCTGGCTAGGGAGGACTTCTCTCCTGCCCCAGCTGGGGAAGCAAAGGTCTCCTGGTGGGACGGACTCTTGAAATGCTGTCTTTTTTTTTTTCCCCTCGGTTTTCAGAAAGTAGCTTCCAAACAGCACAGAGCTCAGAACCTCCTGGTCCTACGTCCAGATGCTGTGATTCTGAATGCCACCATCCTTCCTCCTGAGCAAGTGCCAGCTGCTTGTGCCTGACATCACCCACACACCCCTCCATGTGACTCAGGAGCCTCTCACTCCTGGGTGAGCTCTACAAGCTTGCCCAAGACCATGGCTATGTACCTGAGTGGCTAATCCTGCTAGTGTGATTTGAGATAGCTAGATCAAAGCTAGCTTGGGTGCTGCAGTCACACCTCTGATTGCAGTGTAGACATACCCTGAAAGGGCCAAGCCCCTTTCCCACCTAGGACTCCGAACGGGACCATTGCCTAGGTCTACAAAATGTCTAGGCCATGTCGACCATCGGAGTTCTGGGTGCGAATCCCAGTTCCCGCAGACGTACTTGTGCCAGCTCTCCTCTGAGCTAGCGTGCTAAAAATAGTCATGCAACCATGGTAGGGCGGGCAGCGGCAGCAGGGATAGCAGAGCCGAGTACTGCTGGGACCCCATGGGTACTTACTCGGAACGAGTAGCCCTTCCACAGCTGCCCGTGCTCCCGTGGCTACACTACTATGTGTGGTATGCTAGCTCAGAAGAGAGCGCGTGTGAGTACCTCTGTGAGCGACTGGAATCTCCCCCCAGCTCGCAGGGTAGACGTAGCCTTACAAAGGTGGTGACTGCAGAGTTCCTCAGCCAGGAATAGCACAGTAATGCCGAGCTAAATCCGGTTAATGATGCTGAATGCTCGCTTGGTGCCTGTGCCCAAACTCCCTTCACCAGAGTGATCAGGCCAGCGGTAGAGTATAGAGGGCGACCCGGCATCCCTGAGAAGGAGACCCGCACCCTTCACTAGCTGTGGGGACCTGATTCAAGGGGAGATTTTCAGAGACTCAAAGGGCAGGTAGGCGCCAGCTCCCAGTGACTGCCAGTGAGAACTGGGGACCTAACTGCCCCACATGCCGGGGAAAGTCTACCCCTCCATTTTCAGACTTTCACCGACTTATCCATTGCCCCGACCACTGCAGCTGCAGCGGTGGCCTCGTGTTGTGGACACAGGGCCCAACACCAAAGCCAACACCAAACACCCAACCACAGATTGTTTCCAGCTCTGGCGTGTCAGCTCAGAGTCTGTTGGCTGATTCCTGCTAGCATTTCAGATCCACGACCTTGTCGGAAGAGGTGCTTATCCAGATCTTTGCAAATAACAAACAATGTGGCCCCACCCTTCACAATGAGCAAAGATGGCCCAGTGCTTAGAGCCCTGATATTAGCTACTGGACACCTGGGTTCAAATCCCTCCTCTGGCCTAGGCTAACTGTGTGATCTTGGCCAAATCACTTAGCCTCTTTGTTCCTTGTCTGTAACGGTCCCCTAACTGCCAGGCATGTTGTGAAGCTAAATGACATCAAAGGTTACAAGGTGCTCAGATACTATGGCAATGGGCCAGAGAAGTACCCAAGATCGATGTGTCTGTGCATCTGTCTTCTTTGGTCCCCTCTCCCAAGGTCCAGTGCCTGGATTGTTCGTGGGCCATCAGGAACACTTATGACCCCAAGCAGCTGTCACACTACAACCTGGTAAATTTCCCCACTTGTCCCGATGGCAGTAATTTGACAGTGATCTCCTAAAAACCTCACTGCACACAATGATACAAATGTTCTAACACATAATTCTCCCATAAAAAAGAAACCCTTTCAGCAGTTAGTGGAACAAGCTGCATACAACATCATTTATTTTTTTAAGGTGAGCCCTGAATTTCGATCAGTTATCTAATGATATAATTTTCTCTTCTGTAATGGCTTCCCCACTGCATCGATACTCTCTTAAGATGAGTAATTTTAAATTGCTGTCTATCTTTAATAGACTTTCCTCAGACTCCCCTTACGCTTATTGCTTGCGTGTTCTGGGTAGAGATTAAAATCTACTGGAGCTTGCCCAGCAGTTGTCCATCACCGAGAGCAGTTTCATTAGTTGATGAAAACCTGCTTAAAATAAATTCTAATTAAACTAGAACCTGAAATATATTTTGGAATACAGATTGTGCACATTTCAGTGGCATTTATTCCCTGCACTGTGCTGCCAGCCAAGTTATTATTTAGTCCCAGATCTCGTCATTGTGGATGTATTACCAGACGACGCTAAATAAATAGCACTTTCATTAAAGACTTTGGAAATCCGGCAGCCGATTGAATTATTTGTTTCTCAAGGTAGATGGTTCATTCTGTGCGTGTGTGAGAAAGACAGAGAGAAACATACTTCACAGGCATTCTCATTCCAACTGGCTGATCTGTTTATCGGCTTGTAAGTGGCCCTGGCACTGTGTCATCATTCTGATGTCACGGATGGTGATGTTACTCCTCTCCGCAGTCACTCAGTCCAGAAGAGGAATGAGGAGCTGTCAGCTATGCACTACAAAGAGGCTGGGGCTTGCCTACTGTAAGCAAAGGCAGTGATGTTTGTTAGGAGTTTGCTCAATGAAGCAAAGTGTAGATTAGGATGAAGAGCAAAAGCATCAGCACAATGCCATGGCGTCAGAATTATGGCAGACCGGGGCCTGCCCAGAGACCCATCGATGCTCGCTACCCCATGATGGTGACTCAGAGCTCTTTGGATTCACGGTGTTCAGACCCCAAGGTGATGAGCACAGCATAAATGCCTAGATAGATGGATTAGGTGCACTGGGTTGGAATAATCAGAGATGTTTTCAGAAAGGGACTGTTAAACCAAACCGTATATGATGAGACAGCATGGTGCTCGTATTCAATGGACAGAGAATGTCGTTGGGCTCAGGGGATATCCGACTGGCTCAGATAAACAGACCGAAGTTTGGATGATCACCCCAGCCACTTGCATTGGAAAACAGGGGCTAGAAAACTTGCCACAACAGCCTGTCTCTTGAGTGTCCTAGAAGATGCAGCTTCTGGCCAGGCTCCAATGCCACAATAGAGCCTCTCCTGACATTTGGGCAGTTCTGTTGCCTGCAGAATGGACACGTGCAATAGCACACGGGACATGGGGTAGCAGAAACACTGAACTGAACTTCTTTTGTCCCTTAAAGCCGTGTCTGCGTGGGCTGGCTTGAGTTCTGAGTGAAAGTTTGGCTGGGTCCTTGCTTTATCCAAACCCACATGGGCTGTGGTGTCACCAGAAGGCAGGTGACATAAAACGTCACATCCCCTTTTAAACAGGCTCCCAGATGAAGATGCGTCTTTGCTTCTTCAGTGGCTGGCTGACACTGGACTCACGTGAGAGTGAGCTACATGAAGCACCATCCAGACAGAACTGGGGGGATTAATGCGGTTGGGGTGGAATCTAGAAAACATTGTAGGGGCGTGTCTTGTCTCACTGTTGAGGCAGTTTACCCACCTTCTGCCCAAGAACTTTGCAACTTGGGATGCACTGGGGTCCCTCTTGCTCCTGGGAATGCAGGTGGCATTGGCATTCAGGAGCAAGAATGCCTTATAGTTCATCTGCTTATAGCAAAGTTATTTCCACCACCATTTTTGCCGGCCCCTCATTACAATCACCAGTGCCTTTGTTGAGTCGAGACTAGGATGCTGGCTATATGGGGCTATCCTGGAATGTGGCTTGGAAGCAGCAGCTGGTGGAGAATGTATCTGTGCCTCTGCTGGGTGGCATTAACTGCACAGAGCATCTTACACCCATTCTCTGCAGGCTGCATTAGTTTTCTCTTAGTTTCTGGATGCAATTAAAGATGTTGACACCAAACTACAAGGTCTAAGGGGTTTGGATCCTAGCTATCCGGGATGTCTGTCTGTCCCCATCCACTCTTACTGCAGCTGTAGTCAGCTGAGGAATTTTCACTCCCAGTCCCTAAATTTGAATGTCTGGGAGGGTGGGATAAGGCATTATTGGAAGAGGGACTTGGAAAGTGGAATTTGCTTCCAATTTTGGTCCTCCAGAGCCCAAGCCTGTTGACTTTCACGGCACATTGAAAGTCCCATCTCCTCTTTCAGGGTTTTGCCTTACTGGGTGTGCTTTGGGGGAGCTCTGTGGTTTCAAATAGGGTAACAGACTTTAGTGCGGATCTCACTGTTTCGGTGTGTATTGTACAGCCTGCAGGGACTCTTTGACAGGCACTTTGCTGCATAGAAAATAAAAATCAAACCTTACCACAAGTGTCCTTTTTAATTTATTCTCTTGGATTTTATAATTTAGTGTAAGTGGGGGAATAGTCCCACTATTGTGGGGAACTTTCCTGGCTTCTGCACTACCCTGGTGAAGTGGGCTAGCGAAAGGATCTGAGTCCTCGCTCCCACTTCCTTTACCCAGTGGCCTCCCTGCCCTTGAGGACTCCCCTTCCACTCTCCTGTCTGGCAGAGTCCTCGTAACCCCAACAAGGCTGGGCCCAGGATTCCTGGGGGGCTCAACCCCCAACCCTGCTGTGGTCACCTAGGCTGACCTGGAGCATTGGCCTCTCCCCATTGTTCCTGGGGACTGTCAGTCTCAGGGTCTTGATTCCCCATTGACCCTTCCCCCTTTTTAGTACTGGGAGCTAGCAACTAAAACACCCCCACTGAATGTTAGTAAGGGGGCAACAGTCCCCTTACATTAGGTAGCATACGAAATTAACCAGTCACTGGTTGCACAGTGTAATAGAGCCAGACTCACCCAGCAGCGCCTCCTGCTGGTTGCCCTTGGGAATTAGCTCACCAGCCACCAGAGCTCCCTCTGCCATCTGGTGATCCTCCTGTCACTGGCCCCCTGTGTCCCTCCCAGACCCACTGCCCTTTTGTCTGGGGTGCTGCCCCTCTAGCAGCAACCCCTCAGTCTCAGAGTCTCCCCACCCAGGGGAGCCCCCACCCACTACCCCCACCCTTGGCTACTGCCAGTCATCGCTTAGGCCTGCTCCTCAGGGCGGACTGCAGTGTATCAGCCACTCATCACAGGCAAAGGGGTTTGGACCTGCTGCCTCTGTCTACCCGTGGGCTGCCCCCTTGCAAGCCCAGGACCTAATAGGCCCTAATCTAGGCCTCGCAGCCTGGGGGCTTCCAGACTGGAGCCTTCCTCCCCCTCAGCCCTGCTCCACTCTGGGTCTCTCCTCAGGTCTCTACAGCCAAGCCCTTCCCTCTCTGAACACAGAGAGAGACTAGCTAAGCTTCAGCCTAGCAGCCCCTTTATAGGCCCTGCTGCGGCCTAACTGGGGCATGGCCCAGCTGCGGCCATTTCCACAATCAGCCGAACTTCTCTTGCCCTCAGCCCTGGCTCTCTCCCAGGGCTGGCTTTTAAGCCCCACAGGCAGGAGCTACACACAGCAACTCCAAATATATGGAGATACACACATGGACATACACACAGAGTCCAGGATCCCAAGAGCAAGCCACGCTGTACAACGGATGTTCTAATACCCAGGCCAGTTCCCCTGGGAAAGGAAAGTCCTGCTACCCTCCAGCCCTAGCTCTGCTCTCACTCTGGATTTAAACAGTTCAGCTCCTCTTGCAAGCGCTGTCTGTAGCAGTTTGATGCTAGGAGCCACCTAGCTGTGGGTCCCCCTTTCCTCCCGTGAGGGGTGGTCACAGTGCAGTCCCTGCACTGCCTGTGGGCCATCCGCCAAGTGGGAAGGGCAAGGCAGGGAGGTGGTGGGCATGCAAGGAGGGTGAGTGGATTGGGTCAGGTACACTGTCCTATGTGTAGTGTCACCAGCAACCCCTTCCATGAATGCTTAGTTCAGGCAGTCTGGCAGCTAGAGAGCCAAAGAGAACTGTAGGCTCTGTCTTTGTCCAGCTGTCTCAATAAAGACTCCATTTTATATTAATTCCAGCCAAATCCTGTCTCTTCTCTGCCATACCGGCACTAGCCCATGAACCTTGGGCAGCTCCTCCCATATGCACTGTGGATCTGGTGCTGCACGCTTGAATTCCGTGGGAGTTTTGCCATTGCCTTTATTGTAACAGGATTGGGGCCCCACATATTTTCCAACTTCTGAAAAATATGATTCCAGTTTTGCAGGCGGTGTGCTGGGGAGAAGGATGCTCTGAACTTATCCAGACCAGTTTGCCTGCCCCAGTTACAGTGGAACTTATTTACTCACTCTCAGGAATACAATTCTATTTAAAGCAAAGGAGTACTTGTGGCACCTTAGAGACTAACCAATTTATTTGAGCACACGAAAGCTTATGCTCAAATAAATTGGTTAGTCTCTAAGGTGCCACAAGTACTCCTTTTCTTTTTGCAAATACAGACTAACACGGCTGTTACTCTGAAACCTATTTAAAGCACAGGATCATGTTGTAGCTACTTCTTATTTACCAGACTGGAAAGTTACATTACAAAGTTATCACTTATCTTGCCGGAGACCTGATTAAGAATGAGGGACCATTCCACAGTTTGCATGCAGCTGCACTTCCTAGGTTGCTAAAAAGACATTTGATGTAGCTGGTCAGGAAGAAATATGATTTTCATTATGATATGCAGGTATCAGGGATTTTGTTCTAATGGTCCGCTGTCACCATCGAAGAGCAAAATGGCCTGTGACCACTGTAATGAAAAAAAGGTTTCCTTGCTATTTTGCATAGCATGTCAATTCTTTGTTATTTTCTTGTACCATTTTGACTGAAGCATTAAAGGGAACTGGACCTATTTTGCCCAGTATGGATCTTCCCTAGCATGGGAATCTTGGCCTTCACAGCAAGTAACTTTTCTCACCCTGTATATACGAGGAATTATGTTTGCCAACAAAGTCTTTAATTAGACATTGTTAAAATAAAATTGGGGGCCAAAGGTTTTCAAAGGCTTTGGGGTGCGATTGTGGATCTCTTTGGCAGGCACAATTACCACAAGCCTTGGGGCAAATAGGGTGAGTGTGTGCAAATACGTGACTTGCACTGCAAGCATGTGGGGGCCTAAACCTTTTCAAAATATGGCCCTCTGCATTAAAAAGCAACACTGGCCTGTATGTTACTTCCAGGGCCTGAGGGCGAGATTCCATCCCCCATCTCCTGCTGAGGAGTAGCTGCAAACAGTCCTATTGGTATTTTCCTCCTGCAGCGGCCCTATTGACTTCAGCAGGGCTCCTCGAAGAGCAAGATACTACTTCTTGGGAGTAAGGATGGCAACATTCTTTCCACAGCTGGAAGAACAGTAGAAAGCGTAATACAGAACCAAACTGCTGAGCCCTTCCTCGACCTCACAACTGCTTCTGCAAGGGGCCCCAGTGATGTCAGCGGGCGACCATCTGAGGAAGTGCTCACTGAGATGAGTAGGGGCTCCCCAGTCTGGCCGTTATTTGCACTTCCTTCGGCTTGGTCAGTGCAACAAAACTGGCCAGTCCATCTTTCTGAAGTCTCATTCATGTCGGGTTATCACACGCTAGCACCAAGCTGCTGGGTTTAGGTTTCCAAAATGGTTTCCCTGTTCTCAGTGGGTTTTGACACCGTTCATGAAGACAACTCCGTTCATGTTACTGAGTGTTTGTAACCCCCTCATCCTCCTTTTTTGTAAAGCAGAATCTGTATTTAGGACTTTAACAGTTGGCAATGGCCCCTAAGAGGTGGTGTTTCCCTGCTGTCAGAGGTCACCATCTCTCATTCACGGGGATTATTTCTAAAGCTGAGCAAATAGTACAAAGGATTCTCCACAATTATTCACTTGAATGTGTAAGTACATTTTGATTTGACTCTATTGCTGACCCTGTCCTCTTTGCTTTCTGCAAACAATCACTTGAGCTCTGGAGGCATGGAGCCTTGTGAAAAGTGAATTTTGAGGCAAAATATTTGCTGAGAGTGGAGTTTGAACAGTATATTTGACTGCTGTATTTGGAATTCATAATTTCCCAGTGCATGCCCTGTTGGTTAGCTACCTGAGTTACCCAATAAGGGAACATAAAGAACACCACAATTCACATAATTAACCAGCACACCATCAATCACTATATTTAGATATTGAATATTCACAATAAAATGTTCTGGAGCAGTTCATATGGGGTAGGAGGGTGGCGTTCTCAAAGAAATCTGTGAATTAATTGTATATACCTGATCAATTTGGAGACCAGGCTTGCTGGAAAAGGGTGATCTGAAGTGTGCAGGCCTAGCTCCAGGAGCAGGCAAATGAATGATTCATTTGAGAATTTCACAATTAGCTTCTGAGCCACAAAAGATGGGAACATTTGACAGAGAAATAATTTGTTGCAAATGTTTTAATAGCCTTTAATTACCTGATTGGTTCAAGAACTACAATGACTTTCAAATGTAACCCACATTCCCCCATCACTATGTGGTATGAGGCACTTCCCATCGTGTGAATTTCCAGACAGCTGGGCTAAGCAGCTTTCCTTTAAACCAATGTAAGTTAAGGACAAACAAATTAGGTCCATTGATCTGTAGCTGTGGAGCCTCCTGTTTAAACTCTGGGAGTTGGAGGAAGCATAAACCTGGTGCACAGGATTTTCCTTGCATTGCTTAGATTAAAGGACTTTGGGATGAGTGGTTTGTGTGATGATCAAAAGATGTAGCATACTCTGCACCTGTCACAGGTACAAGTTCAGTTCTCTACAGATAAAAGCAGAGTGGAGCTGGCATAGCATGAGAGACTTACTGTAAAGTACGTGTGGGGAGTGTATTTCAAGCAGGCTACATAAATATAGGATTAAATGCTAATATCGTATAATTTGCCTCGATTAGGCCATTCCTAGCATGAGGTTCCTGTTGATCAGAGCCTTCGCTGTGAGATAAAGAGTGCAATAAGGGATTGTTTTCACAGAAACACGACCAAGGCTTCTAGGCCCCGGTTTGATCATTAACATGAAGATGGGACTCATTCCCTTTCCACTAAGGCTCCTTTGCACTGCCAGAGTGGTGGAAAGGGGCCTGCACCTAAATGAGAATCTGGCGCTGCCAGTCCAGTCCCTACTCTTGCCAATTTCCAGTCCTTGCTGCGACTCTGCAATTGATCTGGGAATCTGGAGGTCACTGGCTACCTGGGAATTGGCCCTGAAACCAGGCCCAGAGGCAAGCGTGATGGTTCTCAAGTTAGACTAGGCAGAGAAGGTCCCGGTGCTCTGCCAGTCTGATGTCTCGGCTGTCCAGCAGCGATGGGTCCTGCTAGCTGAGCCCAGCCTAAGATTCTTTTAGGGCTCCCAGATGACTGGGCAGCTAGGCACTGCCACAGTACAAACAATAAGGACACATAAGAAGGGCCATACTGGGTCAGACCAAAGGTCCATCTAGCCCAGCATCCCATCTTCCGACAGTGGCCAATGCCAGGTGCCCCAGAGGTAATGAAGAGAACAGGTCATCATCACGTGATCCATCCACTGTCACCCACTCCCATATAATGGTTATAATTAATAATAACCAAGAAAAATGGGGTGAAACTGAGCCAAGGCAACATTGAGATGGACCTTCAGGAAGCCATTCTTAAGCTTAGCCTGCACTAGTGCTCCCTGCAGGAATGAATGGGAGGCTTGGCTTGTTTAGAATTAAACTAGGCAGCACCCCGGAGCAGGCAGGCGAGGGGGCAAATGCTGTATGATCAGGGCTGGTGTGGGTGGCTGGGAGTAAGGTGTGCTCTGCCTTTAACGTCTCTGAGTCTGTGAGTTTTGGACTGAGCGAGGCATCATCCCAGGAATGTCCCTGTCTGTGTGTCCTTCTGAAGCGTCCGTTGAGTCAGCGTGAAGCAATGGTAAAAGCTACAAGCATGGCTGAGAGCTCTCTCTGGAATATCGCTGGGATTCGCAGTCCATTACCATCCAGGTTTTAAATTCTCAGCCATTTTTGCCTTTGTTAGACACGTGGCTTTATGAATTACACCCATAAGCACCGACTCCATGGGTGCTCAGGGGCTCAAGCATCCACGGGGAAAAAAATTGTGGGTTCTCAGCACCTGCCAGCCACAGTTGTTGGGCTGTGCTGCTGATCAGCTGTTTGGCGGCTAGCGAAGGCACTTGGGAGAGGGGTGGGCAGAGAGCAGCGAACAGCGGGTGGAGGGCCTCTGGAGAGGGAACAGAGCAAGGGCAGAAAGAGGCGGAGTAAGGGCAGGGCCTTGGGGGAAGGGGTGGAGTGGGGGCAGGGCCTCAGGAGACAGCGGGGTGGTGCACCCATGTGGAAAAATAAAAGTCAGTGCCTATGATAACACCTGTGCGAGCGCACAGGCCCTCAGCTACTAGCTTGACAATAATGTATCTCTTTTGGGCTCCATTTATCATCACAGGCCTCAGGAAGGTCAGGAGCAACCCAGCCGGAGCTGCTCTGCCTAGTAGCTACCTGCAGGCTCTGTATGGCCGTTCCCACACTAGGCGGCCTCCCCGGAGAACACGGCGTTCCCCCTTAAGGGGTCAGAAAATGATGCTCTGAAGTTGTTAACAAGCTTGATGGATATCTTCAGGCAATGAGGGATCCTGGAACCCAGGTGTCTGCTCACCACCACAAGATCCCAAGGATGAGGAGCCAGTAGGGGAGCTCATGGACATGCACAGACATTGTGAATCACACTTATTCCAGACACTGCCCTTTGCAACTTTACTCTTCCATTTCAGTGGCAGAAACATAAGGCTGGACCTGAAAGGGATCCTCCCTAATAACAGAGACAGACTCTTCCTGCACCCCACAGCCTTCACTATGGAGGGAGCCTGCAAACATCTCCCACTTTTAATAGATGTAGTGTGTAAAAGAAAATCCATTGTCCTCCACAAAAGAGTTTGTCTCACACTGGCAAACAGAAAAAAAACAACCCAACGCTCTGCAATCATTATCTGCCTTGGATGGTTTCAACACAACAGATCCTGCATCTTGGCAGGGCGTCAGACGAGATGACCCTCGTGGTCCCTTCTGACCCTCTGGTTCTATGAGTGTAAGATCCTATGAACAACACCTTCTATTGTGGAAGCCCCCTCTACTACCTTCGTTCCCACCCCCCTCCAAAAGAACTCAGACTATATGATGAGGCTACAGTAGATCCATATCTGGCTGAGATTTAGTCCTGAGGTTGTTTCCATTGTCCGTTATTCCAACATCGGTGTCCTCCCTCTGCTGAGAGGTAGCAGGTGTCCAGGGCTTTGCATGGCAGTTTCATGAGGAGAAATCAGCAACGTGGAGGCTGAGTATATTCCAAGTGTAACTTGTTTTATTTACACATAGACACCAGCCCTGGAACAGACATGGTCAAACAGGATGCAGGGCAGCCCCTTTGTCACGTATCTCAGCCCACCACCGGTGCTGAGTTCCCAAGAGCAATTCTGCTTCAAGAACTGGTGCTGATTAGACCATGGCAGAGAGCAAATTCTCCTCTCAGAGGGTCACCACCTCCACACACACCTTGCATAACCACAACAAAAACAACACAGCATGTCTTCCCTGGATGGAGCACTTACTCCGCACTAAGAAAAAGAACATGCAAGATTACATGTAACAGCACCAGCTGGGGATGCCTGCCATAATACTTCCTTGCCATCTGATTTATTCCCACAGCTAGCCTTTTCTGCCCTGTGTGAATACAGGTCTTCAAGATTGTTTTCAAAATCAATCTACTGCTGGTGAAAGGTGCTGAACTTATGCCCCTGGAGACTTATTACTGGGGCTATAAAGGAGTCGGGACAATCTGAGAGAGAGGAAGACCTGGGAATCAGGAGACTGGAGAAGGGCTCTGGGGAAAGCTGCAGAAAACAGAAATCTCCACAGGCCATCCCTGGCCAGAGGGAGAAATTATCAGGAAACAGGGCCAGCCTTAGGGAAAATGGAGCCCTAGGCAAACTGGTATTTTGGTAACCCTGACTCCTACTGCTTCCCTAGGCTCCCCACCCAGCCCCCCATTGGCCCTGGCCTCCGCTGCCTCTCCATGCTCCCCAGGCATCACTCCTGGTCCCCACTGCCTCCCCATCCATCGCCCCATCACCTCTGGGCCCTGTTGCCTCCCCACTCATTGCCCCAAGCTCCCATTTGTGGCCTCACACCCCAGACCCGCCCCGCTCCTTGCTTCTTGACCCTGGCAGTCTGAGTGGTCACCCACGTTACCCACCCAGGAGGCCAGCCCTGTCAGGAAGCCAGAAGAGGGGCTAGCTGACCTTCCTGAGCCAGTCCCAGTGCTGAGCAGCTAAGAAGGACTGAGGGCTAGGGGACAGCAGAAATCCACAGCCAGAGACAGCAGGAGAGAACTGAAGGCTGAGAGCAGCAGAGGGAGATGTCTGCAGCCTCTTGGAATTGAAGGGCTGAAGCAAGAAGATCAGTGAGGGCTGAAGGCTAGGACTGAGGCATGGTGGGAGACACTGGAGCTGCTGGAGAGCCAGGGCATGGTCAGGTCTCTGGAGCTGTACTGGGGAGCTGGGGCACGGTAAGGGAGGCCGGAGCTGTGCTGGGGAGCCGGGGCATGGTGAGGGAGGCTGGAGCTGTGCTGGAGAGCTGGGGCGCGGTGAGGATGATCTCCAGCAGAGAAGCTGTCAGGGTTCCTGCTGGGAAGAGTGGGGTTGCACTCCAGCTGGAAGGGCTGGGGACAGCAGAGGACTGACGAGGAGACCAGGTGGAGGAGCAAATGCCGACGTATGGTATGTGGTGCATCATGTCATGGGATTTAAGGCCTGTATAGACTGTGATTACACATGGACTATGTTGGGGACTTTTGTTCTGGACTGATTTGTACTATGAGTTTGATAATGAACAGGCCCCAAGGATGGGCATTGTTGAGGCAAGAGAGCCTGAAGTAGAGTCCTTGGGTTACCTGAGTGGGGAAACTGAGGCAGGCACACATGTCATGCTGCAGCCTGCAACAAGAGGGCACGCTAGGCAGGGCCGTCCTTTGACAGGCCCCACTTAAGACTGGGGCCCCATTGTGCTAAGAGCTGCATAAATTCATAGTGAGCGACAATACCTGCTCCAAAGAGCTTATCGTCCAAATGACAAGAAGTTCCCCCATACTACACTCCAAGTGTGCTTCACTGCACGTTCTAGAGGGACAACCCAAGGGCAAGCTCTCAGCATAAAGTAATCTCTTTCCTTCTCAGAGACAGCCAATTAGCACCAGCCCCATGCGGGGTTTTATGATGTGAACACCTGTTAGGTAGAGGTCTGATCCAAAGCCCAGTGAAGTCAATGAGTGTCTTTCCCTTGATTGCAGTGAATGTTGGATTGGACCCTAGGAAATGAACTCAGACCTCCACTTCCTTCCACCCATGCTGCTGAACAGCTGTCAGACCATGGTACTGACTCGTGGTCACTGGTAATCTGATTCAAACCAGGAAACAGGCGCCCTATCCAATTACAATCCCTTGAGTTGTCCGGTCCCTCCGTCATGAAAACTTAAGTGTGCAGGTTCATTACAGCTAAAGAGATGCTGCCAATGTCAAAATGTCCAAGACAGGTTTTTCTTTATATCACTTTACAATGGACAGTTCCCCACATCCCAGCATTCATGGACAACTCAGCAATAGCCATCCCTTATGAGCAGCATTCCAGAGAGCAGAGCAGCATGCAAACCCCACAAATAGCCCTACCATCACAAATGAGTGAGCACGTGTGCTTGGAAAATGCACGGAAAGTCAAGCGATCCCTGCAGCGAGCTTGGAAGGGGTTATTCTAAACAGTGGGAAAAAGAATATTTAAAATTGTGAAACTTCTTTTGACAGGGTCGTCCTTTAATTACCCCGTGGAGCGATAAAATCCCAACGCGAAAAATGTGTCTTTACAAATCTCTAGCTGAAGTAATTAGCCCCGTGCCTTCCTCTCCTGAGGGATTATTGCTGCCTTCTTTTCTGATTACTTACTCAAACAGAAGTGGAATCACTGCTACATTTGACAGTAAGAAATGAAATCTCAGATAAGGATGTTAAAATACTGTTGCACATGACGGGTTTCTGCAGAGTGTGTGTCTGCTCTGTCGATACAGGGCACTAGAGCTGAGTAAATAATTCACAACAGAGAATTGGTGTGACAAATGTCACCTCTTTTTCTGCTCCTGGCCATTCCAGGAAAATCAGGGTAATCAGGAATTTAGTAATTATTCAAACAATTCAATTCCATGGCTCACAACTTGTGTCCAGTCTATGGTTTGCAATTTGAGCCAAGTGGCATATCTTTGATTGGTCACAGGAGTCATAAGGTATTATTTCTCTTCCCTCATTGGTTGAGAGTATTATTATGTATTATTTGTATTACTGCAGCGCATAATATAGTAGGGGAAGCAAAAGTGGATGGGAACCTGGGAGGCAGTGACCATGAAATGGTCGAGTTCAGGATCCTAACACAAGGAAGAAAGGAGAGCAGCAGAATACAGACCCTGGACTTCAGAAAAGCAGACTTTGACTCCCTCAGGGAACTGATGGGCAAGATCCCCTGGGAGAATAACATGAGGGGGAAAGGAGTCCAGGAGAGCTGGCTGTATTTTAAAGTATCCTTATTGACGTTACAGGGACAAACCATCCCGATGTGTAGAAAGAATAGTAAATATGGCAGGCAACCAGCTTGGCTTAACAATGAAATCCTTGCTGCTCTTAAATACAAAAAAGAAGCTTACAAGTGGAAGATTGGACAAATGACCAGGGATGAGTATAAAAATATTGCTTGGGCTTGCAGGAGTGAAATCAGGAAGGCCAAATCACACCTGGAGTTGCAGCTAGCAAGAGATGTTAAGAGTAACAAGAAGGGTTTCTTCAGGTATGTTAGCAACAAGAAGAAAGTCAAGGAAAGTGTGGGCCCCTTACTGAATGAGGGAGGCAAGCTAGTGACAGAGGATGTGGAAAAAGCTAATGTACTCAATGCTTTTTTTGCCTCTGTCTTCACGAACAAGGTCAGCTCCCAGACTGCTGCACTGGGCAGCACAGCATGGGGAGGAGGGGACCAGCCCTCTGTGGAGAAAGAAGTGGTTCGGGACTATTTAGAAAAGCTGGACGTGCACAAGTCCATGGGGCCGGATGCGTTGCATCCGAGAGTGCTAAAGGAGTTGGCGGATGTGATTGCAGAGCCATTGGCCGTTATCTTTGAAAACTCATGGCGATCGGGGGAGGTCCCGGAAGACTGGAAAAAGGCTAATGTAGTGCCCATCTTTAAAAAAGGGAAGAAGGAGGATCCTGGGAACTACAGGCCAGTCAGCCTCACCTCTGTCCCTGGAAAAATCATGGAGCAGGTCCTCAAGGAATCAATTCTGAAGCACTTAGAGGAGAGGAAAGTGATCAGGAACAGTCAGCATAGATTCACCAAGGGCAAGTCATGCCTCACTAATCTAATTGCCTTCTATGACGAGATAACTGGCTCTGTGGATGAAGGGAAAGCAGTGGACATGTTGTTCCTTGACTTTAGCAAAGCTTTTGACACGGTCTCCCACAGTATTCTTGCCAGCAAGTTAAAGAAGTATGGGCTGGATGAAGGGACTATAAGGTGGATAGAAAGCTGGCAAGATTGTCGGGCTCAACGGGTAGTGATCAATGGCTCCATGTCTAGTTGGCACCCAGTATCAAGTGGAGTGCCCCAGGGGTCAGTCCTGGGGCCGGTTTTGTTCAATATCTTCATAAATGATCTGGAGGATGGTGTGGATTGCACCCTCAGCAAGTTTGCAGATGACACTAAACTGGGAGGAGTGGTAGATACGCTGGAGGGTAGGGATAGGATACAGAGGGACCTAGACAAATTGGAGGATTGGGCCAAAAGAAATCTGATGAGGTTCAACAAGGACAAGTGCAGAGTCCTGCACTTAGGACGGAAGAATCCAATGCACCGCTACAGACTAGGGACCGAATGGCTCGGCAGCAGTTCTGCAGAAAAGGACCTAGGGGTGACAGTGGACGAGAAGTTGGATATGAGTCGACAGTGTGCCCTTGTTGCCAAGAAGGCCAATGGCATTTTGGGATGTATAAGTAGGGGCATTGCCAGCAGATCGAGGGACGTGATCCTTCCCCTCTATTTGACATTGGTGAGGCCTCATCTGGAGTACTGTGTCCAGTTTTGGGCCCCACACTACAAGAAGGATGTGGAAAAATTGGAAAGAGTCCAGCGGAGGGCAACAAAAATGATTAGGGGACTGGAACACATGACTTATGAGGAGAGGCTGAGGGAACTGGGGATGTTTAGTCTGCAGAAGAGAAGAATGAGGGGGGATTTGATAGCTGCTTTCAACTACCTGAGAGGTGGTTCCAGAGAGGATGGCTCTAGACTGTTCTCAGTGGTAGCAGATGACAGAACAAAGAGTAATGGTCTCAAGTTGCAGTGGGGGAGGTTTAGGTTGGATATTAGGAAAAACTTTTTCACTAGGAGGGTGGTGAAACACTGGAATGCGTTACCTAGGGAGGTGGTGGAATCTCCTTTCCTAGAAGTTTTTAAGGTCAGGCTTGACAAAGCCCTGGCTGGAATGATTTAGTCGGGGATTGGTCCTGCTTTGAGCAGGGGGTTGGACTAGATGACGTCCTGAGGTCCCTTCCAACCCTGATATTCTATGATTCTATGATAAGAGCCCTAGCTGTGGACCAGGACCAGTGTGCTAGGTGAGGAACACAGAACTAGCAGCATAACTCAACTGTATTTAAGTGTGCAAACCAAAAGTTGATCACAGGCCAAATCTGAACCCATTGGGAAAAGCCAGTTCTCTAAGAGCTGCATCTCCCCACAGACACTTCTGCCAAAAACCATGCTGCTGTCTTTCTTTTTTTCTCTACAGATGTCCATACTTTCTTTCAAGGGATGTAACATCTTAGGGGCTTGTCTACATTATCCGCTGGATCGACGGGCAGCAATCGATCCAGCGGGGGTCGATTTATCGCTTCTAGTCTAGACGCGATAAATCGACCACCGAGCACTCTCCCGGCGACTCTGGTACTCCACCGGAGCAAGAGGCACAGGCAGAGTCGACGGGGGAGCGGCAGCCATCGACTTAACACAGTGAAGACACCGCAGTAAATAGATCTAAGTACGTCAACTTCAGCTACGTTATTCACGTAGCTGAAGTTGCATAACTTAGATCGATTCCCTCCCCTGCAGTGTAGACCAGGCCTTAGTATTCTTCCTCATCCATATACAATGTTAGGATCTCAGAAGGAGGTTTCTCTTCAGCTGAGGGGACAGGATGGTTGTGGAGACTTTCCTTAAAATATATATTTTTTTTATTATTTCTGGGAAGGAAGGGACTTGGGATGGGAACTCAAGCTCTCCCAACATTGTGTCAGTCTAAGTGTTCGTTATGCTTACGGTGCTAGAGAAAAGTGCCTTGTCTGATCATTCTCATCAGTTGCTGTACAGTGGTACATATTCTAGCCTATGTGTTTCATCCCTTTATTACCCAAAGGATGAATTTATACCAATGTGAAAGTATTTCTTGTACCCAATGTAACCTAGCTAGTAAATACAGTCATACAGAAAGTGTAGACAGACCATAGTGACAGCAGCCCTATTAGGTGCCACTGAAACATGTTTTTAAACTCTAGTTTGTGAAGAGGTTTTCACACCCCGCATGATACATACTTTGCGTGCAATGTATTCATTAGCCCCCCACTACAGCGTTTGTATCTCACCAGTTTTTAATGTGATGAGTGGCATAGCTCACCCATGGGTCATCGGAGAGGAGGAAAGTGTTTAGCAATGCACTTGTTCCCAATCACCAATACAAGTGTTTCAGGCTGCCCTTAAAGAAGATGCTCATGTCCTATTTACAGTGAGAGTTAACACCACATTAGCACTTCCCAAGTGAGTACAGGGTTTAAACATAGCCCTCTAGAAAAGTTCTAGCTCTGCTTCAAATCTCAATGCAGGCAGGGCTTCCGTGCTGGTCGTGGGGGCACTGCACACCTTCCATTGATTAACGTGCACTCTGACCCACAGAGGATCTCAAAAACCTGGAGCAACCTAAACTCCATAGTGGGCTAGAATGTGATCATAGGAATTGGAGGCCTATATCAGCAACAGTGGAAGGATCACAAGA
This sequence comes from Natator depressus, assembly GCF_965152275.1. NCBI lineage: Eukaryota > Metazoa > Chordata > Testudines > Cheloniidae > Natator > Natator depressus. Next base: position 29,041,324 of record NC_134246.1, read on the forward strand.
GTGTCCCTAATTAGACACAATCTTTGCAATAAACCCTGAGTAATTGCAGACATGCATGGCTGTTGCACTTTTGCTTGTATTAGGGATGGATCTAGCTTGTGCAACCAAGCTCTGAGTCCTGGGAACTTGGGACAAATGCCCAGGAGTTTGGGAGCCATCATTGTAATGGATTCATTCTTGAATCCATTCTTTGTAGCGCCATTTGTAAGCATGGTCGTCTCACTCCCCAGCGAAAAGTCACCGTGTTCTGGCCTAGTCTGCTCATCCACCTGCCTTTTAGCACCAGCAAACCCCACTCAGTCATGACTTTTCCCATGGTCTGGAGGGGGAAAGCACAGTGGGCCATGGTGTGCTTTGCTTCAAATGCTGCAATACAGAACTTCCACCACTGTGACTCCCCTATTAACTCCAGTAAGTCAGTGCAGTTACTCTGGCTTCTTCTTGGCTACACCAGTGTCAGAATTTGACCCAGCATCCAATCCTCCCAAGTACTTTTCTCTGTGAATTGTTTCTTGAGCTTAGTTCCACGGGCCTCTCCCCACACGCATGAGCTCCTGCTGAAATCCCCATTATCACCATGGAGGGCAGCGTCACTGTGACAATGAAGGCAAGGTCCCTTTAAGTTGCCATGAAGCATCACAGACTAACAGTTGGGTGGCTGGGTTTCCCAGGAGCTAATTCCACAGCGAGTGGAGGCAAACACACACACACATGCTGCTTCCCCCTTTATTTTATTTTGATTACATTTTTTGTTTTTGCATGATTACCTACAGTAAGCAGATCATAATTAACGGGGGATGAATAATATTTCTGCCAGTCTGTGTATTAAGTTTTCTCACAACAAATGAAAACATAATTATCATTGCCTAGCACCCTTATCTCAGGCAATGTGCCACAGTTAGGAGGATGGAGATTTACAGATAGACACAAGCTTGTTCAGCTACTTTGGGATGAGAACAAAACACCTGTGACTGATGGGAAGCAGCCGCACTGCACACTGAGCGCACTCCTTGCACGGTGAAGGGCAATAAGTCTCCTCCAGGGAGATAGCTCAGTTGGCTGCTGGCGCAGTAGCTCTTGTGGGAGACAAGAGGCAGGACTTGTTTGTAATGATTATAAAAGGGACCCTTTATTGAGGCTGCTGGGCATGGAACAGGCCAGCTCAGTGCGATATGTCCCCCTCTAGTGGCTGCTTCCAAGGGTGGAGAAGAGCAGAGATTTCATGTGCAAAATAATAATTGATTCAAAAACCCAATTTTCCTTAAAAAGGCCGTTTCAAAGGAAAATGTTCAACGAGGCCTAGCTATAGGGCATCTCTTCCCATTCTAGTACCGGTGACCAACCAGACACTGACAAAGGGCCACAGTTTGCCAGCTTGGTGTTCCGCGCTTTTGGGGTATAGTGTGAAGTGAAGCTTATTGCTTTCAGCTCCTGCTGGCCATACGGGAATGGACTGGCCGAGAGAGAGCAGTACAGATTGCTAAGAAAATTCAGCAACAAAAGAAACCCCATATTAGTTCTGCTGAGCTACAGAGCCGCATCACATACAAAGTCCAGCTCAGCTACTTTATGGGCTAACAAAGCAGAACCATGGGGCCAGCCTCAGAGATCAGTCTTCAGCCTAAGTAGCACTGCTTAAGGTTGTGAGGCTGAGAGATGCCCAATCTAAAGGGTCTCAAGGGTCTCCTTTAACCATCAGATGCAGCCCAAAACTTCTACTAGGAGATACGCTCCTGCTAGAAGTGTGAAAAAAATATCAGATGACACCAGCTGTTGTTACTGGTAGCCACACCCTGAGATCCTGCACGGCTGAGACCGGTCAAGGTGCAGCAGGAACAGATGTGTGTACTGTTCCTTTCCGCCTGTGACAGGAGGAGAGGTGGGGGAGGGTCTAGGCAGAAGCTCTGCAGGGAAGCAGAGGCAGAGAATAGCTTTATGGATAATACTCTCTTCCTTAATCTAACAAAGTTGCTTGTTCAGAGGTAGAAGAAAGGGACTCTCGGGGATTCTTGGCTCTTGTCACATGACATGATCCCTTTGAAAGTTGTTCAAACCAGGTTCCACAGATTGTTTCCCTTTTCTCGTCTTCCCCAGTTCCAAAGTCTCCTCGGCAACGCTGCGGTCCTTAATGGAGGTAATTTTTTCCCCTCTGTAGACTCCGGTGCAAAGTCTAGGTGGCTTCTTCAATCCCAATGTTGCTCTGCCCAGACTTTTATCCCATGTAAGAATAGCTATAAGTAAATATGAAACCTTTTGGCCCCAGGGAGCCTAACTTGCTCAGTACGTCTGTGTCCTGTCATTCTTATCAGCGTCAGTAACCGAGTTTGTGCTTCCTTGTCCTTTGCTGGTGCAGCCTGCGCTGCATAACAGACGTAGAGTTCCGGCAGGGTATAATTGCTAGGAGTTTATGCACTGCCTCTCGGTACCTTACCTGAATCCTTCCAAAGTGAATTCTGGTCACTGACTAGTAAAAATAATGATTTTTAGAGACCAGCCCTTGGCCTGGTTCTGCTGTCTGGGCAACAGGAGGGGGCACTGAATCCTGCAGTGGCAGAAAAGGCAGAAGGGCAGAGGTGTGTTTCGATGGGGTCAGGAGGAAAAGGACTTGCTCTTCCACTTGCTGGATATCATTCTTATTTATAATAATTATGTATATTGCAGTAGATACAGAGCACCTAACGAGTGTCATCCACATGTCAAAGAAGCTGCAAGGTCCATTTGAGGAAGAGAGTTGCACAGAGAATGTTAAGTAACTGACAAGCCATGCTACCGCCTTCTGCTCCCCACTCCTTTCCACTTGCTGCCTTTGAATTTAATGTGCTCTGTCACCGGCAGGTAGACGGTAGGTCCAGCCACACACCACAATGACATTTGTACAGATTATTTTTCAGATCGCACCATCGCAATCAGTTTGGGCAACAAGTGTCTTGGCTGAACCTTCTCTCAGAACTGCTAGGGTTGGGACTAACTAGGAAACAGGGAGACAGTCCTGGAAATTTATTTCACTTCCTCTTTCTCCTTCAGTGAATGTCTCGCTGGCAAAAGGAGACTGATCAACAGGCCTGTAGGCTGAGATCTTCTCTCCATCCCTGGGCAGCAGCAGCGCTAAGCTGCCTCCCCCTCTACTTTGGCTGCATGTGCCAGCATCACTGCTTTGTCAACAGCCCGTTCCACTACCTGTCTTATGCACAGCATGGTGAGATCATTCTCGTGCATGTTCTGCTCCAGGTCCTGCTCTGGGTGTGCCCCACCTGCAGGGGGGCTGGAACAATTTGTACAGTGCGGGTGCTGGGAGCCATTGAACCAAACTGTAAACCCTGAAAATGATGGAGGCCACTTCAAGCCAGGGAGGGTGGCAGCACTCCTAGTTCCAGCACCTGTGCACCTGTGCCCACCTGAGGTCCTGCAGCTGACCCAGTAACACAGCAGCAGGGCTGCTCCTGTTTCTGAGTTTAAGGCCAGGGTTCTGACATCGACCCAAGAAGTAACACTTGTCCAGCTGTAAAACTGAATGTGAACATGCTTGCAGGTACAAACACCGACGTATCAGCTAACGTTGCATGTGCCTTTCAGACTGCCCCCTGCCTGTAAGCATGCAGGGGTTAGGATCCTGAGCAGGGGTGAGCACCTGCACTTGTGCCTCCATGCAGGTCCACAGCTGGAGGCCGTGCTACTTCCCTGGATATCGATGGGGAGTGGATTTTCACTTACTGTAAATTTCAGCAGCTTTGGTAAAATCCTCAGTGCTAGCTCCCATACAAACGGGCTCTGTAGTTCAAGGGTTTGTCGACACACTGTTTTTATACTGGATGAATGGTATTGGTTTAGAAACAACCATACATTTACAAAATACGCTACACTGCTGTAAGCACCTTTATACCCACATAACAGCAGCCACACACGCTGGTTGCACCCTTTTGATTATATTGGTCTAGAAACTGCATCTAGCCTAGCCGCAAGAGTGATGATATAGTATCTTACATGAGCACCTGCTCTTTACAAAAAACACCTGATTTATTCTTTGTTAAATATCAATGATGTGTTGGGGCCTGAACAAAACACAAATAGAGACCATCCACCCCACCAAAGGAACTTCCAGGCTAAAAGACATTTAAGACTTTCTGAACCATTTCCAGGGCTTTCAGCTGGACAATTTTCTACCCAAATAAATGTGTGAGATTAACAAGCTGTTTTCAGTGCAGTCATGGAACAGTCAAGAGACTATCAGATCTTTGATGATAACCTTTCATCTGCTTTCAAGTGCTTGACATCAGGGTACATACTGTGCTGGCTACATCCCATTTTGTGTCTGGATGTCATCGGAAGGCAACCATTGGCCATGGTTGATAACGTAATGATCTCTGGGCAGCGGAAAATAAATTATCCATCCTAAATTAAAAAGAGTGCTCTCTGCTTTTGGAATATCACAAATGTACCCAAAAAGGCAGAAGCACACAAAGCTCCAGCCAGGATCTTTCTAAAATGGAGAATTCTCCTGATAAATAAATCTCTTAATGAAATACAAGCAATTAAACTAAAAGCCCGATCAAATGCAGCTTGTCACTCAGCACACTGACATTTAATTGAATTTTTTTCCATTCCATGGTCCCTTTTCCCTGATAAACAAATTCATTCACAACAGATCAGGTTTCACTAACCCAGAAACCAGATGATAGTCAATCAACTAATTGACACAACAAAGACTTTTATATAAAGAAAAAAAGCTGTCTAATTAAAGCTCAAATGAAATGTAATAATGCACAGACTTCTTACATTAATTACTCTTTATTAACCCTTTCCTTCCTTCCAGTCGCCACCATGCTGGGCAAGAACAAGAAGGCAAAGTTAGCAAACACAGCAATACTACACGTGTGTATGTTTTCTAGAGACTGGAGCTGGGTTAGATGCATCAGGGAGCTCCAGCCTATGGCCCTGGGGTCCCTTGTGGCTCCCAAAGACAACTCTGTTAAGAAAACAGCGTGTACTGGAAGATGACGAAACCCTTGCCACCTTAGGAGCAGCCTGTGATTGTTAAACAAGGGGCTATGAACCAGCTCCATCCCTGCAGACAGCAGAGTCTCCCATTGCTTCCTCATCACCCCCAGAAGCAGCTCATGTGGAAGCCGAGCAGCCGCGGTCCCTTCTCTGCTTCCCCGCTGGCCGCCCACTGAATGGCTGCTCAGGAGCTCAGCATATGGAGTCTGATCCTGCTCCTATCTGAATCAATAAGAGATTTGCCTTTGATTTCAGTGGGTGGCGGAAGCAGGCTCTGGGCTGTTCAGCCCTGATTTAGCAAAGCTCTCCAGGCATGTACTTAACTCTCATGGGGTTGAAGCGTGTGCTTTGTGCTCTCCTGAAAAGGGTCAGCGTAAGCACGTGACTAAAATTAAGTAAATGATCTAAGTGCTGGATTGGGGCCTAAGTGCACAACGATCCTGCACCCAAATTGACTAGAAAGAGAAAATACAAACTGATTCGTCTGGCGCTGCTGTCCAAGCGGAGTGAAATGCAAAGAGCCTGGTAACAAACAGCATGAATGGTGGACAGAACAGAATTGCAAAGTCCTTCATGTGCTCTTAATCTCAGCACTGCGAACGCGGTGAAAGGGTTTTAATTTTAATGCGGGATTGAAATGGACAGGGAGAGCACAAGTGGCAGTCAGGTGCCCAGTTGGCCCTGAATGCAGTGGCAGAGCTAATGGGACAGGGTAGGGAGGTGACTGCCCCCCAGTGGCCTTTAGGTGTATGTGTGGTGGGTTTTCAAGCATATTATGCAATTGACAGGTGTACGACATGAATTTTGACCCAGGGCTAGAAAGTGAGTCTGCCCCACACTCATCCAGCAGGTTGCGCCTGCTCCCTGCTTCGCACTTTGGGACACGCCACACAGAATTGCATGGCGCTACAATCTGTGCACCAAGTCACAGCACCACTCGTTCAAATGTAGCCCAGCCACCCCTCTGTCATGATGGAAGGGGTGGCTGGGCCAAACCTGAATGGCGCTGTGACCCCATGCACCAGGCAGCAATGCCTGGAGTGGGGAGCTGGGCCCAGGCCTGCAGGACAGGAGTTGCCAGGTGAATATGGGGCAAGCTCACTCTCCAGCCAACCCCCAATGACCCATTGCCCCTCCTCCCCAGCTGCAAAATATGACTCTGACACTGACTGAAAGCCAGTGGGATTTGGTGTCCTTACTCCTACCTGTGTCTTTGAAAATCTCCCCCAAATCTCCCTTCAACAGAAGGAGTAAGGAACCTGTCTGTCTATGTTTGTACAGCGCCTTGCACAACGGGGCCCTGACCTCTAAGTGCTACCATAATACAAATAATCAAATAATAAAGCAAAGATGTTACCAAAGTAACGAGAAGCCACCAATGGCCCAGGCACAGTCAGAAACAACAAGAGAGAGAAACTAATCTAATTGAAATTATTGTTGAACTTTTAAAAATGGTTAGCTGCTTATGCAAGCCAAACCTAAAGGAAACGCCCGGCATCTTTTCCATTTCTGCTCCACCCCACCTCCCCTGAGCTTTCCCATTTGGCCTGCTCTCCACTGGCTTATTATGATGTAGCTATTATTTTCATGAGTATGTTCTAGTGTGCTTTGTGACCGCATTTGGACTCACTATTGTGCATGATCATCTTGTTCCACAACAAGCTTGGGCAGAGGAGTGCAATGAGCATCACATTCCCTTGACAGCAGGGAATATGCTGGGCTTCTATAAGCATCCAAGGGCTACAGATACCAGCAGAGTTTGCAAACTGCCCATGGCTATCCTGAAACACCCTGCTCCCTTGGGGATTCCATTCCTGGAGGGCTCGATTATTCTAAACAAAAGATAACAGGGCACCAGAGGGACAGAGCCTGGGGGAGAACTAGCATCACTCCAAGTCCTGATGAATTCCCGCAAGGTGTTTAAGGTGTTTCTATCTAAAAATGACAAGCTGTTCTTGAAATACAATGTTATCGTGTTGGTGCATTTGATACAAGTAAATTGGCCAGAGAAGAGCTGATTATTAGATGAAATCCCTTACTTTCTGACATGTTTGTAAAATGTAGAAAAACCATAAAATCAAAGGCACACACAAAGAAAATGGTTACTGCTCACAGACAAACCCAGACGCAGAGGTTTAAGGCTGGTATTGCATGAAGTCCACTTGCCCAGCCCATGTCCTACTCCATCATCGCAGAGGATATGAGGCATTATCTTCATCACTAGCTGAGGTCAAAGCCACCTGGGATGTGTAATGAGCCATTGGACAAAGCACAAGACAACACACTGCACTGGCTGGGTTAGCACTGGACCCCTCACATGGATTCTCCAGTCTTTCCTTCCTGCAGAGCTCTTGGTAATAGAGAGGTTCTCTCCAGGTTTCATCTCCCTCCCAGCATCCAATCCCCCCATGCATGGTTTGCAAAATATTCATTGTGTGGACAATCAGGAAGAGCTCCCTGGATCCCAGGTTAGGAGCCACAAACCTAACAGGTCTATTCCAACTCTAGGCCCAAATTCTGGCATGGCACCCAACAAAAAAGCTCCCCCCTCCCCCGCAGAAGAAACTTCAATCTTGGCTTCCCCCAAAACCCAGAGAGGCATCTCTGCAGGCTGAAGCTGCAGGGGGGTATTCCATGGAGGGATTAGGAGTTGCGGGGCCCTCTCCCCACAAGCCAGACAATGGCGCATGGCCCCAGGCAGATTACTTATGTTCATAGCATGTTGACGTTCAGTTTGGAAGAGCTGGAGAGATACTTCATCACAGCATCACTGTGTGATGCCCTCATGTTGTGTGGCAATGTATGCATCCTGCCCCTTCATCATCATGACAATGTCCTCCTGCACTGATTTGACACCACAATGCAAGAATCTCTGTCTCCCTTCTTCTTCCCCCCGCCCCTTCCTGGCTGCTGGAAAGGGTGTTTAGGAACATCAGAATTGCTTTTGATATACCCTTTTTAGGCCATTGAATAAGTTACATACTTTCACCAGGTCTCCTCTTCTTTGTCGCCTTTCTAAGATAGCAATCCCAATCTTGTCAATCTCTCTTCACAGTAGAGGTCTTCCAGCCCCGTGATCACTCTCATCACCATTCTCTGAACATCTTTTATTCTGCAATATCCCTTTTTTAGATGGGGTGACCAGTGCTGCACACAGTACCCTCATGAGGCTGCACCACTGATTTACATAATAGCATTATAATTGTAACGGTATTATTCTCCATCCCATTTCTGATGCATCCCAACATCTTGTTTGCTTTTTTGGCCGTGGCTGCACATGGAGCAGAGGTCTCCATTGAGCTGCCTACAGTGGTGCCCGGGTCCCTTTGTTAGGATGATGCAGTTAACTTAGAACCCCCTAAGGTATATGAGTCATTGAAATGTTTCCCTCAACATGCGTTACTTTGCATCTGTTGACAGATTGAACTTCATTTGCACATTCACCTACCTTGGTAAGTTCTCTGAGAGAACCCTGAAAGTCCTGCCTGGATTCAATGGACCTAAATAACTTTGTGTCACCTTCTAATTGTGCTACCTCAGTGCTCTCCCCCTCTCCAGATCATTAAAGCAAGAGTTGAAACAACATCCTGCCTCATGTGGTTTGTTATTAATGATTTCCAGATCTGTATAGGAGTATTCTCTATAGCAGCCTTCCTGGCTTCTTGGAGCAAGGGGAGGAGTATTTCTCCTCTCTCTGTGCCTCCTATCCTCCTTCCTGGCAGCTTGGCAGGCCATGGAGGGATTTTAGAAGCTTATGAGTGTCCTCGTCACTACCCCTCTGCCCCCCAGCATTGCATGTAGCAGGGGCACGGCTTGATCTGCACTCCATTTGCATGGCCTGAGAAAGGGCGGGTAGGAGGTGCTTCAGCAAACTCAGAGAACAGCGATCGCAATCATCACATAAGGAATAATGCAGAGGAATATGGCAGGGAGGGGGGTTCTAGTCAGAATACAAGAGATGGGCCTTTGCAGCATTTTGGGGAGCACTTAGCTAGTGGGCAAGAGTTCGGCCTCTAATCAATAAGAGTTGGCTTATGCCTGGAGCCACAACCCTAAACAAAAGTGTAAAAGCAGCATTGCACCAGGAATAGCTCCAGGAGGCTCTGTGCCTCACAGACACCCCTCCGAGGTAAAGTTCCCTTTGTTCTAGAGGTGGGGCGGGGAGGACAAGTTACTGCAGGCCTTGGAAGGTGCGGATGAATTTGGTCTCCTGTATACTTACATAGCCTCTTTAGTATGCATGTAGATGGCAGTCTAACAAATACTGGTATTCTAAGGGTTAAGCTCTTTTCAATGTCTTGGGAGTTATTTGTAAAGCTATTACTTCAGACTTTGTTAATAAACCAGGATTTAATACACCTGAGTTACATTATTTCTACTTTCTAATGTACAAATCTTGTCAGTAAACCTTCAGAATCAAGTGGTGTGTACTTTTAGTCTTAGGTTTAGGTACCTTTCTAAAACATGGGATTGTTTCACAAGTCAAGAGTTAGATTTTTAAATCCTTCAAATCTTGCAGCAAATATACAAATCTGCGTCTGGAGTTACAAATCCGATCAGCAGGTTTATAAACCCTACAAAAGATTTGTGTGAAAAAGTTTTCATTTACAAATTCTCGCTTTGCCTTTGGGACTAATGACTTATTTATAAAGGAGGATTCCGAAGGCCTGCTGCCATGCGGGCGAGATTGATAAAGCCTTTCTCTTCAATTGTCACACACAGGAGAGTATAAATCCTGATCCAGTTATTCTGTATCTGCTTCTGAAATGAAATGCAGGGTTAGTAATGAGCTCCATAAAAGGTGATAGGATGTTCATGCTGCAGTGCACCCCATGCCATTTTCTTCTTGGAAGACTAGAGATCACTTCTAAGACCTTCCCATCCCAAACACGAGGCAACCAACAAATTTTATTGATCTGGTATACGATAATGGTGCATTGGAAATCCAGCAATAGGTTTCAGGGCGTGCATTGGTAATCCAGCGGTAGGTTTCAGGGCGTACATTGGTAATTGAGCGGTAGGTTTCAGGGCGTGCATTGGAAATCCAGCAATAGGTTTCAGGGCGTGCGTTGGTAATCCAGCAGTAGGTTTCAGGGTGTACATTGGTAATCGAGCGGTAGGTTTCAGGGCGTGCATTGGTAATCCAGCGGTAGGTTTCAGGGCGTACATTGGTAATCGAGCGGTAGGTTTCAGGGCGTGCATTGGTAATCCAGCGGTAGGTTTCAGGGCGTACATTGGTAATCGAGCGGTAGGTTTCAGGGCGTGCATTGGTAATCCAGCGGTAGGTTTCAGGGCGTACATTGGTAATTGAGCGGTAGGTTTCAGGGCGTGCATTGGTAATCCAGCGGTAGGTTTCAGGGCGTACATTGGTAATCGAGCGGTAGGTTTCAGGGCGTGCATTGGTAATCGAGCGGTAGGTTTCAGGGCGTGCATTGGTAATCCAGCGGTAGGTTTCAGGGCGTGCAGTGGTAATCCAGCGTAGAAGAAGTAGGACACTGCTTCCAGGCTATTGCAATGGGATCAGCACTCCCTGCCTGAGTGCACAAGTTTTGGCCTCTGGCTTCCAGCAGGGTAGCCCTTGCTGTAAGCTCGGTGTCAGTCTCTACACAGTCTATTAAATAAAAATAAACTCAGAAATTTGGCAGTCTTTAAATAAACAAGCAAAACCCCAAAGGCAAGCACTTAGATGCAGCAGTTAAAGATCAGGCCCTGACGGGACCTTGAGGTTCTGCTATAGCACTGAGGAGCTCCTCTGTCCCAGTCTCACCCACTACTGCCCCTAAGAAGAGGTATGCCTGATTAACTGCCCTGCTGGCTCCCAGTTGGCCAGTGTCTTCTCCTGGTCCTTCTAAGCCTCTGGAGGACTAACTCTTGGTAGCCCAGACTGTGCAGCGGGTATTAATGCGCTGATGCCTCCAGCAGGGAGCAGAGAAGGGCTGATGGAACGCCTCCCGGTGTCAAAATGACTAAAGAGTCAGAGTTTGGTTCTCCTCTCATTTATACTGTTGTAGATCAGGAATAACACCAGTGAAGTTAATGGAGTTATCTGCTAGCGTAAAAGTGATGTGCGAGGATAATAAGGCCATCATTAGTCCCCACAACTGAAAATAATTTGTAACCATTTATTCTGGTAAACCATTTACTATTAACTGTTTCTAGATTCAGTACAGCGTGTCCATTTGGAACTATGTGTGAGTCCCAGGCTAAAGTTAAGATGGCACTGGCGGTGTTTGTAGATTACCCCATACTGCACCACAAAAGCTCACCGGATGTATCTCAAAGACTTTTTGAAGTCATATGCCAGGGCTGTGGCAGAGGCAGAGATATGTTTGAAAACAGTTTCTTTACCTCCACCGTAGTTTACGCAGCCTCAGTCACCAGATTTGTTCTTCGTGTTGCACAGCCCAGGTAATCCCAATGGTCTCCATGCAGTTGCTGACATGAGTCCCTCCTATTGTGAGGATACTTCTGGTTAACTAGCAGAAAAATGGCCAGATCCTCAGCTGATGTAAATCGGACTCATAACTGACCAGATTGGGACTGAGCTCTCGGCATCTGTGGAGGCAGGATAATGGAATGGGACAAATGCTAGGTCTTCTTTGCTTGGGATCTAGCCAGTGTCACATAAAGAGGTGCAGGATGGGTTGGGAGAACTTCATGTCACAAGCTGTATTTGGACCCCTCTCCTTCCAGGACAGTGGAGGCCAGTGGGAAAGTACTGGGCAGAACTGGCTGAAACTGGCCTCTATTTCTGGAAAAATAAATTAGAAAATGACAAAAAGAAATTGTGTTGCTTGAAAACTTTATGGGAACTGTTTGGGGGTTTGATGAAAATTTTTGAAATAAAAGACTTGGGATCTGTGCAAGGGGGAACGTGATGGGGTGGTGGGTGTAATGGAATGCTAAAGTCCAATTTACTGTTCAGCCAGTAGGTGGTGCTGTTTGTACCACAATTAAGCTCACAACAGCCATTCCAGGCAGTGCATTAAAAGATGTCTTAAGGAGAATACATCTTCTAATATCTCTCTGGGTACAAGTTCTGTAACCAATCTTTATCTGGTACATGACATGGTGTCAGAAGTAAATTAGTGCACAAGGAGAACAGAAACAGGACAGCAGCAACAAAGTTTGCAGAGGGAAGAAGAATCAATAAAGAGCAACAAGGATTTCATCAACATGCCACTCTTCAATCCCCAGAGAACTTCAGTTTTGACAAACCTTTGGGCTGGACAGACTGGAAGCAACATTTTGCAAGATTTCACATTGCTACAAAACTCCATGGGGAAACTGGAGCTATTCAGGTATCACCTTTAATTTATGCTCTTGGGAAGCAGGCAGATGATATCTTTACATCTTTTACCATTACTGAAGGCAGTCACTAAGATGATAGGAAAGGGTTATGGCTAAGTTTGATGCATACTTTATACCTCAGAGAAATGTGGCTTATGAAAGAGCATGTTTTCACCAGAGAATTCAGGAATCAAGAAAATATCCTACACTGGCTGAGAGGGGATGATTGCCTTAAGAGAAAAGGAAATCAGAAATGGGGGAAGCTTAAGAACAGCATAATCAATAGTGCAGCTTTCTGTAGTTGTTCTCTCACATTTAAAGGTTCAAAACAACAACAACAAAAAGATCCAGGGGCAGTATTAACTAAGCCATACTGAACATGTTTGTGCCATAACTTGTAGAAGCTTAACAATTAATACAGGGATACAGAGCACTACAGGCTGAAGTTACTCCAAAGAAGTAGATTCAGAATTGATTCTGACCTTATGCTTTGAAGTTCCAGCAGTGATTCAGGGGTAGATAATATCCTGCACTTGCAGGCAAAATGGACTCTGATCTAATGTGTCTTCTCCATTGCTAATAATGTCCTATAAAACAGTTAAGCCAGCTGTTGCTGGCATCCAAGACATGAAAGAGCTTCATATAGAGGTGCGGTAATATGCCAGGATTAGAAGGTCAGATGTCAGGGTCACAGTAAGTACACTGGCCAAAACGCTCAAACATGGTTGCCTAAAATTAAACACCTCAATAAAAGTGTCCCTGGTCCTGTTCTACTGAAGTGCTGAGCAGCTGCATCTCTCACTGACTATCACCGGTATTGTGAGGACTTAGCACCTCTGAAAATCAGACCACTTTCATTTACATGCCAAAAATGGCATTAGGTGCCTTACTTTAGGCACCCACATTTGAAAATGTTGACTACAATTTTTTGTTCCCCCTTACAGGCAACTCCCATAAAAGAGAGATGCCCCATTCTCAGCTTGGACCAGGCCTACCTACTAAATGTGTTCATCTGCAAAGCTCATTTCTAAACAAAAATGGAGATTTCTGTAGTAGCAAGAGATCCAAGTCCTCTTATTTATAGCTCTGAGGGAAGGATTAAGAGTAAACACATTTACAAAAGTGGGGAAATGAGACAGCAGTGAACAAGGGATGGGGCAGGAGGACTGAGAAGTACTCTAAGATGAAGAGCACAATAAAGATCTAGTAGAATGAACCAAAGCCCAAAGCATATTGTTGATGATGGAAGGACACTTGTATGCATCTCCTCAGTCTAGAAAAATGCTGAAAAATTCAATCTACCTTGATAAAGTCATGAAAAAGAGTAGAACCCAGGTAGCAACTAAACCCTGAATAGAGCTCATCACTCAATTTAGCCATTTAGACCCATAGTAGGAAACCTAGATCAGGAAGGATTTATAAATGCAAGCAATGATTAGGAGGTGGGAGAGGGGTCAAATCATCAAGTCCATATTCCTAAGTGAGATGAATGTTCACCAGATGTGAAGAGAACGGTTTTAAAATCAAAACTTCTTTCATAGGATTGATTGGCCTTGTTTATAAACTCACGGGAGGGTTTGTTTTAATCGGGTCCCTCATCCTGAAATCAATCAATCAGTCCTTCTCTCATGCACAAGTGCACACACACAAACACACGAGGAAGATTCTCTATATAGCCATTAGTGATTGGTACCAATGTCCTAATGAAACAAGCCAGTCAGCTTTAATGACTCTGCATCTGGCCTGGGCAATCATGGGCACTCCATAACAGTGACCTATGGCATGGGACTGGGAGGGCCTAGCTCATGTGCCCCAATGAATGAAATACTAGCAAAATCCTGCTCCCAGCCCAGGGGAAGCTGTGGATGCCAACCTGGTGTTTGTTGGCTGCAGGAGTCCTGGCCAGAAAGGGCCTAAGGACTTTCCATGCTGATCCCAGGATCTCCAGTTAGGAGGCCCTCCCGCCTATGCTGAGGAATGGGCAACGCAGTTCCGATAAACTAAGAAACAAATGTCTGCACCAAAAGGCATTCAGCAGGTACAGGGAGGAGCATTACAGAAGCAGACAGAGAAATCAGCTAGATTAAGTTAGGGTGTCTGATGCACTGCAGTTTGAAGTAAATTAGATAGGTTTTTCCCCCCATCACTTTTATTTATTTCTTTTTCCCTGCAACTCTCTACTCCCTGGTTTCAACCAGGACACAAACCAAGTACTGAAGACTAGTGTCATGAGAAAGACTAGCCTTGCTGTATTTCTGACCCATCCATAGCCAAGGAATACTGAAAACCTCCCAAAAAAGCCAGGCTTGAGATTTCCAGCCCTTTTTCTTGAGAAAAGGGTTTGGGATAAGCATAAAAATCTCGAAATATTTTGAATTTTTCTCATCTTTTTTTTGAATTGATGCATCTTTTTTCTTCAATAGCTTTTCCTCGCGCATCAACAGAGCTATCAATCCTTGTGAATGGAACAGCGCAGTACATAGGTTATCAATAAAGGCACCTTAATGGAGACTAAATACCAATCAGCATCTCTCCATAGGAGTCACCAAGGCCTGGACGCACACAAGGAGTTAGATGCCTAAATCCCTGTTTTAGGAGCCTATACACAAAACTCCTGCTGAAATCTATAGGCACCGAAACTCACTCAGCACCTAAGATTTTGCTTTACAAGTTATGGCACTCCCCACGGTACAATCTGGATTGATGGATAGTTGTGTTCCCTCAGTTCATAGACTTAAGGTGCTGTCACACCATCTTCCAGCACCACCTGCAATGTCTGCCAGTGAGCCTGTGGCTCAAGAATCAGACTCTTCGATCACCAAAGGACCCGTGAAAAATAAAACCTGTGAAAGGGATCATCCTCGACCTCAAGGGATCACCGACGACCTCAGGGCAGACAGTCAGAAAACCCCAAACTGGTGCTGTGGTCTATAATTAGATTTTACCATGCCAGTAACAAATGTGAACTCCTGGATCACTGTAACAGTCTTACTGTGGAGTCACAGGCAGTTCCCTTAGACTCTCCTGTCTTTCTTGCCACTCATACAAACTGGACTTTGTGGTAATAGTCACTTAAATCAAAAATCACACCACATCAGGTTTCTCCCAGTCCCCCGTTCCAGTCACTTACCCCAGATCAACTGGGGTACTCTGGATCTTACACCAAAGACAATGTTGGCAGCCAATTCTGTGGTAAACTAACTAAAGGTTTATTTGCTAAGAAAAAAGAATGAGTGTTATTGCAAGGTTAAAGCAGGTAAAATATATGGACAGGTGAGTCACAGTTTGTAATTCCAGTTGGTTGCAGTGATGTAATAAACTGTCAATTTTCCAAAAGTCTTTCAGGATACCCAGATTGTCTCTGGGCATCTCCACTTTGCATCTGGTGCACTTCCCTGTAAGAATTCAAACAGTCCAAAGATAAAGAATCTTTCTTTGAATCCATTCTCATATCTTCTCACAGAAGCCAAGCTGACAGTCTCTCTAGCCATGCGGACTTTTCCTTTGATGACAGTGAGGAATGCACTTTGAGTCTCTCACCTCAGTCATCACACACATGGTAATTTGATTTGGAATTAGCACTGTTTCTGATAAAGTGCTTCATTAGCATTCCACAGGGCTTCTTTGATGTCGGATAAGTTATTTAGTTACAGGGGTATTTACAATGTAAATGTTTGCTATTATATTATGACAGGACACAGATAAGTAAAAACAATACATGTAACATCCCATTAGTTTTATAAAGTTTAAACACCAAAAACCTTATACATTTAACAATCACTTTGATCTAATACACTAAGAATTGGCCTGAATACACTCGGACATGACCATGTCTGCCAGCATCACAGGTGCCTCTTACACTGCTTTGCCTCCAGCATGTAAATCACTCCCAACTATATTGTGTGAGTGCTCTAGCCAGCCACTCGTGAATTACACTGTGAGTAACACCAACAGGCTCCCAGTCCCAGCCTTTCCCGCAGAAGTGTGCATCTTGTTACTGCCCTACTCTCTCCTGGATGATACAAGCTTATATAAAGTCCGTCATTTCATTAATAGAAAACAATATGCGCAAACCTTGTTATCTCAAATCCAAGCACACTGGTTTAGATAAAACAATAAAACAAGTTTATTAACTACAGAAAGAGATTTTTAAGTGATTACAAGTAATGACACATAAAAGTCAGAATTGATTACAAAGAAATAGAAGGTAAAACACAAACTAATATCTAACTTAACAAGCTAAGTGAATTCAAAGCAAAGGTCTCTCTCACCACATGCTTTGGCAGCCTTATTGCCTGGATTCCTTTCAGCCAGGACCTCTCCCCCAGTTCAGTGTTCATTTCCTTGTCCTTCAGGTGTTGTAGATGCTGTGAATAGAGATGAAGGGAGAGATGATTTGTTCCTCATTTTTACCCTTTTTCTCCTCTTTGAAAAACATCTCCATCTGGGGTTTAGGAGACAGAAGGTCTGTGGGGATGGGAACCTCCAGGTGTTTCTTTGACAAGATGTAAATTTCTTGCTCACATCCTTTTTCCTGACAAAGAATGGCCGCTTAACCAGGTGATAGTCCATTTGATTTTGCTGACATCTGGCTGAGGCGTTTGTTTGCCTTTTGTCTTTGAGTAACTGGTTTGTGCCTGCTTTTCTAAACTTGGAACATGGCTCAGTAATGTTATACAGTAAAGTCTTGTAACTTTACATACAGTGTTACCACACATATTTTACCAAGACAATAATGATCAGCAAATTATGATACCTCATAAGGCATACTTTGTACAAGATTCATTATAATTTTGCAAAAAGGGTGAACATAGGGATACAGACCATCACACAAGTTCCCTAGGTGCCTATGTTTTTGCCCCAGGCATGCGCTCTGCAGAGTTCCTTTAGATGGACAGATGCCCATCTCCCACCTATGCCCCCAGAGTGATTCACAAACCAGGGGAAGACAGGCATTCAGCCTCTTAAGTTGTGCGTATGACCTGATCCAGTAGTGTGGTCAGAGGTCACATACCAGATCAGGCCCTTCAGGCAAGCTCTTCCATAACAACCAGGTGGAGAGAAAAGGACCTGGCCACCCCTTATAACTTTTAGCCCAGTGGTTAGGGTACCTCACCTGGGATGAGGGATGTCACGCTGTCTGGAGTGGCTCACTACAACGAGTGCCACACCTCAGGGCAGACTGTCAAGAAGCAGGGTAGAGCACCCAAACTAGTTGTATGTTCTGTACTTCGAATTTACCAACCCTGTAACAAGTCTGAACTCCTAAAGCACTATAACAGTTTTACCATGGAGTCACAGCCCTTGGGCATTCCAGTCTATCTTGCCACCTAGGCAAGCTTGACTCTGGGATAGATGGTCACTTTACACCAGAGTTCACAAACTATTCAGGTTACTCCCAGTCCCAAAGGACCAGTCACTTACCCCAGGTCAATTTGCATCTTAGATCTCAAACCAAAAACAATGCTTGTAGCCAATCCTATAGTAAACTAACTAAGGATTTATTAACTAAGTAAAATAAATGAGAGCATTATTTACAAGCTCAAAGCAGGTAACATAAACACACAAATGAGTTACAGTCAGGTTTCAAAAGGTAATAGAAATTTCTAGAGTAAGCAGACTCTGCATATCCTGTAGGGCTACCCCAGGTGAAACAACTGGGGGTCTCCTTGTATATCCTTAGGAATCCTCACCCCTCAGAGTTCAAGCAGCAAAGGAATAATAAGTTCCCCTTAATAGGCATTTTTATTCCCTTTCCCCAGCGTTCAAGCTGTGATGAGATGAGGGCTTGGGCATGTAACCTCTTCAGGGCTGTGGGGGAAGCCACCAACAAAGTCTTTGCTCTACAATGGCCCATTTGGATTCAATGGTCCTTCCTGATGGGCAGGAGATAAGAATCCTGCATTTTGCATTAGGTGACATTTTCCCCTGTTTGGTGAGGTTTCAGAACAAACATTTTACAGTTATAGAACAAACACTTAAGTATTACCTTATAGCTGGGACAGAGAGGCTATAAGTGAGATTAATGCATGCAGCAATTTACAAGCATTTCATACAGTCTAAACACTATACACATTGATGTAAGTCCAATACCTATCTTAACAATAGTAACACACAGGGAGACAGACTGGTTTCCAGCTATCCATTTGTCAGTGTTCAGTAAGGCCTAAGGGCCTTGGCATGAGCTGGCACCTGGTCTGTGAGCATCACAGGGGAGACCCCCAGTTCAAGTCCCCCCTTCACCTGTCGGGGAGAAAGGATTTGAAGAGGGGTCCCCACCTGTCAGGAGAGTGCTATAACCACAGAGCTATGGGATATCCTGATGTGGGGCTCTCTCAGTCTCAGATGTTGCATTCTAGATTAAATAATGACTCATTGGAGTAGGGGGTCTCCCACGTGAGACTCTAACCACTAGCCTACAGTGTCGTTCTCATGCTTGTGCTCTCTTGCTCTGGCCCAAAGGACTCTGTGCGAGAGAGAGTACTCAGTGTCACAAGGCCTAGCTCCTGCTGTTCATTCAGGTCCAAGAAACCCCAGTAATTGCTAAACACTGTTTCATGGTCCAGCCAAGTGCTACTACCGAATGGGTGACCCATATGAGCAAAGGGAGCAGATGAGATCCTTTGCAACATATCTCTGACAAAATGTGGACAACAGTGCACTAAGTACAGGCTGTTATATCACCCTCTAGTGGCCAGCCCAGGAAGGATATGAGACCTACTACTACTGACAGCTTCTTTATATTAAGTAATTGACAACTATGATTTTGGAAGTCCTGGGTTCTAATCCCTGCTGGTAATCATGTCTGTTGGCTATGGATTCAGTATACTGTTTGAACACAGCCCAAACTAACTAACCTAAGGCCCTTCCATTCTTTGGCTCTGTAACAATAAAGGTGGCCTAATATGATATGGCACTTTTTCATTATTGAAGCCCAAACTTCAAATAAAAAAGCATATTAAACCTTCCAAGGACAGATGCAGCTTTAAAAAGAAAAGAAAGAAAGAAGTCTCTGCCGCTTTTCTGTGTGTTGGTAAATCAGAAATGTTTTTCCCATCTCATTCTGCTTCTGTTTCACCATTCTTCCTGCCTCTGTTTTCATTTTTCTATGGCTGTGTGGAACACATTTCTCAGTTAAGTACTTGCTTTTGAGAGTTGTTGCCATAACAACCGTTTCATTGCACGATATGCACACTATCTCTGAAATACAGAATTTCTCTTTAAAGGAGCATGGGCCATGCACATCAAAGGGGAATATGGACTCATTATTTTTACATTATTTTCTGTGCAAATAGATGTTTTCCAATACAGGTTTTTCTAACTTGATTTTCTTGTTCAGTGGAACTACGCTTTTTTTTTTTTAAAGCATCCCCATAATTTTTGTCCAAAACATTAGGAGACAAGAATCTTTATTGTAGTTCCCTTTCTCCAAAAGGTCTGAGGTAACTGTGCAGCAGTTAATGCATTTAAAGCCCTTCTTAATAGACAGTAAAATTATGTAAATAAAATCTATTAAAAATAATGGGTCGCTTTTAGAGACAAACCTCCATCTTAATGTACTGTAGATGCCATTCTGTGGGTGTGGGACTAGAGGGTACATACTGTTCGCTTGCTTTATTATTCATTTCTTTGCTTTGGGTGCGGGGGGGGGGGTTGTATAAGCTATGTTAGGAATGTAGCAGTTTTAACTCTTTCTCGGAAAAGTTTTCCTGTGTATGAAGTTCTTTGGTTTTTTGTCATATTTAAGCATTCAGTATCACACTGATGTGCCGCCCCAAACTGTATGGAGTGGGGAGTGGAGTGGAGCGGAGCAGGGCTTCCGGCACTGTTGGCAGGGCAGGTGCCAAGAAACAGAGTGCGTCATTGGAGAGTGGACCTGTACTGGGGTTTTTTGGGAGATGGAGGGGATGCCGTACCAAAGGGAAGGTCTTCAGAACTGCACTGGCCCAGTTGCAGGGCTCTGATACTCAGCCCATCACTCTGTCCCTGTTCAGTGGAGAAAGCCTAGTGTGAGTTCAAGCTTTCCCCACAGGGAGTGTCAACTTTTCAACACAGCAGCTGTTATTGTTTCACCCGTGCCCTAGCCCTCTCCCCTGGCCAGCACCACTCGCGACCCCTTGACTCTGACCCTTGCTTTAAACTGCGGCCTATCTGCTCTCCTCCAGCCTCTGCCCAGCCTCCACTGCCTCCCCCCACCCCACCCCCCGCCCCGTTTGCTTGTTGCAAAGTAAATCCTAGGCTACCACCTAAAGCACAGGCTGCTTTTAGACTTTATTCACATGTTAATCTTTAAACGCCATTGGTCATAACTGTTTCCATCTCCGCTGCAATATTTTAGTCACTGAATGTCATTGACAGCCAGTGTATCTGACAATGAATGGATGCTCCACAGTCTCGGGTGTTATTTGTAAAAAATCTCTCTAGCCCTCATTGCTGTGGGGGTCCCTTGAAGATGTGACCCGAGTGTAAGCCATGCGGCTAATGGGTTGGCAGCATATGGCCGCAGAGGAAGCACGGGGCTGAGCAGCAGAGACTGAAATCGGTGAGCACTTGACAAACTTTGAGCTGCTGCTCTCACCGAATGAGTGGACTGAGGGGAAAACAGCACTGTTCCTCGCAGTGTTTCTAGGTGGTGATGCAGGAGCATTTTACCAGCAGCTTCCCAGTGCAGCTCATGGGTCTTTCAGACAGTTACGCATCCTGGACAACATTCATAGCCCCCTTGTTGGGTGTGGATAGGAAGAAGCGTGGACCCAGGGGAGCAACTCCTGGTGCCTTCGAGGAGCCTCTACCATGGCTACAGGGTGATGGAGAGGAACTGCTCCCTGGGGTGGCTCAGAATAAAATGGTGGTGAAGCCAGGTCATCCTGCAATACCCCTAGGATAAAGGACAGCTGCAGCGAGCCTGTGGGAGTGTTTGATGCTACCAAGATCCAGCCAGGATTGCTGGGTAGCAGAACTCTGTGCAGAGCTGGACCAAGAGGGAATTCTGGGTAAGAGCCGTTCATGTGACAGAGCAGGCGGTGCAGCTAGTGAGACGTCAGACCCTGGGGACAGTGTCCAGTGTAGCCGGTATCTCAAAGCCTCTCACCGAGGCAGAGATCAAGAGCTGTGAAGCAGCCCAGTCAGTGAAAGAGCTAGGAGTTGACGTGTTAGAACAACACGTGGTTGTGGATGCTTTCAGCCAGGTGCAGGCAGCAAGAATAGACTCAGTGTGGTCTTGTGCTGACATCTGGCAAGAACAGTCTGACGACCCTGTTGGTGCAACAACAGATCTACTGAAGGAGACCCAGTCTGGGGAGGTTCAACACAGAGCAGGAACCAAGGTGAGGGCGAGTGTTGCCCATCCTGCGAGTAATGGGGGAGTGAAGAGACTAAACCGTACCATTGGCTCTGTGCTTACTGTCTTAGCTTCTGCTTGGGCCTAGAATCTTGGGCGATGGCTTCCAATGATGGGTGTTTAACACACCCATAGGCTCTAGCCAAGCCTGTGATTTATAGCAGCCACCAACACCTTCCAGAATGACAATACAAATGTAGGAATCTTACTTTAGGCCCCCCAGGTGAAA
The DNA here is from genome assembly GCF_965152275.1 of Natator depressus. Lineage (NCBI taxonomy): Eukaryota > Metazoa > Chordata > Testudines > Cheloniidae > Natator > Natator depressus. The sequence goes on from NC_134246.1 coordinate 29,063,178, forward strand.
TCCTGGCTCTATTGACATCAATAGCAAAAAACCCATTGACCTCAATGCAACCAGGACTTGACCCCCAGCTTTGACAATCTTGGCCTGAGTAGATAATGGCAATAAAGTTCTCTGGGAATGATTTGAGTGTTGTTATTATTATAGCGCGATATGGATACAAGGACATTTCACAGCCATTACCCATTTTGGCCCCACTTTAAGTGAAGCGGAATAAAAGTCATGCTTAAAATAAGTTGCTTCCTCTGAAATTAACACTAAATAAGAGGGGGTGGAATACTTGCAATCAGTCTGTTCTTTGCAGCAACCAGGCCCTGCCCAGAACCACGTCAAAACGCACTCCGTGTCCACTGGTCACTGAGAGGGAAGTTCTCCAGGCTTGTCCATCTCATTCCGTTTGAGTTCAATGAGCAGTTTCAGAAACTCCCCCTCACATTTGCCCTGCTGCTGTCACAACGAAGAGCCCCAGGAGGCTAAGTGTAGATAGACCCAATGCTGCCAAACTCCAGACACACACAGCAGTAGAACATAGGATGCTAGAAACTCCTACCAGAAGACACACACTACAAAACTCATACCGCAGTGTGGCCATTAGTAGAGGCTGCAACAGAGCTAGGCATTTCTAGGGCAAAATGCTACTTTTCTCTAGTTTTTGCTGGGCATGTATATAATGTAGGATCTGAAGTCCATAGAAAGACTCCCACTGATTTTGTGGGCTTTGAATCGGGTCTATAAATTACCCCCAAATGCCCAGATCAAATTTTTTTTTAAATGTAGGGGATCAGATACTTGGCTGATTTAAGTTTATTGAAGCCAATAGAGCTAAGCTGAGTTACACCAGCCGTGGGTCTAGCTCAATTGACTTAGATGGAGTTACATTGATTTACCCCAGCTGATGACCAGGCCCCACTGACTTCAATTGAGCTTTAATGATTTACACCACCCGGAGATCTGGCCCTTTAAGACAGCCTGTTTTTTGGTAAATAGTTAATACTTTCTAACTCATTAATCTTTTATTGAACCCTATTGATCTGTCAAGCACTGGCCTGTCAGAGCACCCCAGTCACACAGCACCTGAGCGACCCACCCAATCACGCACAGAACTGCTCTGCCCCATTAGCCGGGCAGACAAAACAGGGCATTTAAATCATAGACCCAGAGCGTTCAAAGCCACGCCAAGGAGCCTGTACTTTACAGCACCTCTTAGTGGTCTCAGAGGGAAGAGGCAGAATCGTAATGGGTGAGTACAAAGTGGCTGCACGCTCCTGGATGGGTGTGGTAGCTTGGGGGTCATCTCCATTTCTTAACACAAGCTGTCTAACCTGCAGTGGTCACCGCCCCTTCGGAGACTGTAGGGATCCCAGAGTAAAGAAGTAGAATTGGCCTGGGAATTATGTCAGTGTTGGTGGGACACTGACACGTGCTCTGCATGGGGAGAGAAGCTGGAGAAACTGACTACGACTCATTTTTTAAAAAAAAGGCAGAGTCTTTGCAGGACAGATGTTCAGCCTGGCTTCCATTAGTGATAGTGCAAATAAATAATTGTTGGTGCAAACTGCAGGTCCATGGGAGTTAGCACCAGTGTTGCATGGACTAAGATCAGGCCCCACAATGATTGTGATTCACTCTGACTGCCCTGTCACAGCAAAGAGGTCATGATGCATTGTGACTGTGAATTGGCCATGGGGTATGATCTCTGCAATTGCTGTGTAGTGAGGGAATTTATTGTGCCCTAATGGGGGTGTCACTGCAAAATGACTGTGATGTGACTGGAGGGCATTGAAGAGAGATGCCAATTAGCTGTGACAGCATTGTCACTCTGGAGTGACTGCACTGTGTGGTGAATGGAGAGCTCTGCAATGTGAGGTTGATGTGATATGACCAGGATGTAACTGCAGTGTCAAGATTTGTCTGTCATTTATGGGGTATGTGAAGATAGACATGTTAGATGCAGGATCTGCTACTGTGAAGACTAATCTATTATGTCAATGGCTGTAAAGCTTGCTGTACGACAAAGGGCATTGTTCCAAAAGACACACACAGAAAAGACTGGCAAACACAAGGGCCATAAGGCCAAATCCATTCAGATTTGGCCTGATGAAGTTTGCTGTTGCCTGACTGGGCTCATCTCCAGCAAAGTGTACTTGGCCTTGTATGTGATAGAGGTGCTGTTCATGATGCCTTTGGTAAGGTTGCATTGAGATATTTACTTAAGACAGGGATTCGGTCTCTGTGTTTGGTATGAAGAATAGTGTATCCACCCCAAATATACAGCACATAATCTGTGGGTAAAGCTGGACTTCCCTAAGAACTTTCAAGTGAATCTGTGGATTAGTTTATAAATTAAAATTACTTTCAAATGGGCCCTTTAAGAAATGTGTGGTGGTGAGTGTCATCTTTTTTTGTACCTCACTAGCTAAAACATTACAGCCCCCGCAAACACCCAGCCTCACTCACAGCCGCAGGGTGAGTACTTCTCAAATGCAGGCCCCTTAGTGAGTGCCAGCAAGTACCACTGGGTAGCCATCTGTCTTGGAGGTTTAGATGCAACAAATCCTGCCTCTTGTGGCAGTCAGAGGCTTAAATGGTGCTGTATCTTTATTTTAGCGTTAAGTTGTCGTCTTGGGCTGGGGAGGCAGGCAGGCTTGGAAACTGTGAGCAAGGAAAGTGCCTGCTGTTTTTCAGGGAAATAGGACTTTTATGTACATTCTCCGTAAATAAACAGGATTGCACCAAAGAACATACCTGACTCGTATCACCAATTTCTCCTAATGGAAACAACCCAGCAAGGCCCTGAATACTGGCCAACTCCTCCAGCCAAGAGGTAACAGTCTTGAGACCCATTAAATAAGTAGCCTCTTTTCAAAGTGCTGGGCACCCATTGGAGTCTGCTTAGCTCAGTTGGGGCTTCTGAGTGCCTTGCATGTTTAAAAATCATGCCACTGAGTTAGGTGCCTAAATATCGATTTCAGGGAGTAACGTTAGGCCTCTGGTTTTGAAAATTTCAGCCCACATGATTCAGGAATATGGATAATGATTTCCATTGTAATCTTGGAACAATGCTCATTCCAATGAACATTATCATCACCCTCAAGCAGATTTCTCAGTTCACCATCTTCCTCACCATCCTTCCCAGACAGTTTGATACCTCTAAGCCTTTCTTACTCTGCAGCTATTGCCAGAGGTGTGCATGTACCAGAAACCTGCATCCAAATACCTCCTCTCTCTCTGTGGCTGGGACCTATTGCAAGCTACTGAAAGCCTGCAGGGGGAGACCAAGTTGCTGATGAGGAGCATCCTAACACATGCACGCCTCTTGTGGTACACAGCCACCCTCTCTTTTACAGCACGAAGCATCCCCTGACACACCACCAATTGTTACATCAACCCACGAATGAAGAGCTTTCAAAAACGCATGTTTATGAGCTCTTTGAAATAGCCCTTCACTTCTGCTGATTACTCACATTTTACACTGGAGCACTGTTTTTCTAGATGCATTTCAATGAATACAATAGTTTTTTAGCGCACACGTTACAGCTCACCTTTGTCTAACTAACCAGCACATTTCTTTGAAAGTGCCCCTTTGTGTGATAGTATCCTCAAAAACTCGGCATGTCTTTTTTATCTGCCACCCAGCTTTCGGCACACACCTTCTGATATAGCTTTCACAAGGCCTGTGTCTAGACTTCCGAGCTTGCTTTTCAGATAGGTTGATGGATGTCTTGTGTCGTTCATGTCACAACACGAGGCTTTCCCCCCACACTATGCTTGCAGCCTCAATGTGCCTATTCAGGCCTACTCATCTCAAGATTAAGTCCATTAAATCTTCTGTCTATCTAGGTTCCTTTATTTAAAGCCCATCGCCATGGTACTGAATCAAAAGATTTAATAGTAGCTTCACAGACATCTTTTGCAGCTGCACTTTACGCATCCACTAATCCTACAAGCTTTGGCAAAGATTTACCATAATGCACTATGTATGTCAAACAGGCCTTCTTCCATCACATTACAGTCATTGCCCCATTTACTATCATCCATATAAATCAAGCAACGTCCAGCTCGCCCTGCTACTGATTCTATCTTTAACGCCCCAGCTGCACCTTTGTTGCTGAGGTTGTTCTGTCCAAACACACAATTCCATTTCTCACTGGAAGGGCACATGGCATTTTGCAAGCTGGAAAGGCCCATTCTTCTTTGCTAGTAAAATACGCACTGTTAGATAGCACAGCTGGTGTCTTCGTTTGTTCAGTAGTAAAACTAAAGCATGTTAATGAAATGGAGCGGGTTTGCTGGATTTTCTGCTGACTTTGCCCCTCTATATACATTATGAGCCTGCTTTCCAAGCATGTGCGGCATGCTATTATTTATTTATTTAAATGTTGATCTAAAAGAAACTCCACCCCAAAGGGTGCTCCCCAGCCAAAGTTCTCGGCGCCTTTCACATACGCTTAAAACGCACTGGCGTAGGACTTACAAAACATCAGGCAACCAACAGCAACAGTGTTTCTCCTTTCCATCCTACCACAAGTCATTTCATCACCCAGCATGTAGCCACTGCATCCTAAACCTGAACCGCACTTTCCCATTGGACAAAAACCCCACCTGTAGCCCTCCGCCAATGCCCACTCAAAGGGAGCACGCCCAGAAGGACAACGAATTTGGGCTATTTGGGACCTCACAGGGCAGAGGGCTCGAAAAGAAAGGGGCTCTTATGGAGAGCGCTTTGCCAGCAGCCCCCTCACTTTGATTATGAAGGGGATCAGTCTCCCATAGCAGCCGCGGCAGGATGTCACATGAAGAGAGCAGAGTCTCACATAGGCAGGCTCCAACCCATAACTGTGTAAACTGAGTAACTGGACATGCAAAATGCTACTTCATTGATCTTGCACTCACAGTTACCTGATCTGTGTGTGCAATTGGGTAACTCTGGGTACAAACTAGATGTCCAATTTCATGCCTAACTTGGCTAGAAATCTAGCTTGTATATACTGGTGTGTTTTGCTGGCACTTTCACAAATGTCTCACCTATTGCTTCTCCCTGCACTACATTCTCCAAGAAACAGGGCCTTGTGTGATGAAGACCAGACCAAGCTTCACTGCAGTCCTGTTACGGGAACTCTTGCTGACTTGACTGAGGAAATATCAACATGTGCACTTTTCCCTGTGATCAGACTAATGCTTCTTTTTGGTGGCTATCGGAAAATAGATTTATACATATGATCCACACATGGTGCATGGTGAAAGACCTACCCTTGATCAAAGATTTTATGTCGTCAGCCTCTAAAAATGTCAGAATGTCTAATGCTGAAATCTCTCCCAAAGCCCGACTGTCACCCCCATCCCTGTATATTTAGATTGAGGGTGGAGCATTACACCTTCCAGGTAACCTAGAGCAACCCTACTGAAGGAATCAGAATGGAATTTGTTCCTCTCCACAGCCCTGTGCTAGATTCTCAGCCTGGCTGGTTTCAGAAACCAGGTTAATGAAGCTTAAGCAGCATCACGTCTTGGGGAAATCACCTACAGCAAATTGTGTCTAAAAGATAAATTGTTCTAGTTCTGTAAGTGCCCAGCTGAAATGTTTACATGGAGATGGCAGACAACGTAACATTTCTGAAGACTGAAGAAAGATACCAACAGAAACCACATAGAGATGGAGCGAATAGATTTGTTCATTCTGTTGCAAAGCTTGGCTGCAGAGAAGCATATGGATAGACTTCAAAAAACTTCTGGGAAATCATTTTCCTGAATCATGGCCTGACTTCTACCTCAGGCACCCCCAGACCTACTCATTCAGCCTGAGAGACATTATTTTGTTTCCTAGCTCTCAGCCTTAGTCTTATTTATCACCCATTCCTCAGCTCCACCCCTTTCCTCTTCCTCTCTCAGGAGGAGGTAGAGAAAGGATGCCTTCACCAACACCTAGCTACATGGAATGAGTCATGTGAAGTACTCCCTCTTTTTGGATGTACGTTACAAGTATATCTGACCATAAATAACTGCCTTCAGATGGTATCTGGGAAAAATCTCCCCACCTTCTTCCCACAGTGTCTAAAGTCCAAGTGCGCCAATGGATCCAGGCATCTGGGGATTCCTTTCCTTTTTTTTGCATTTTTGCATTCAGTGTCCCAAAACAGATTTAACCTCCTTATGCCACTTGAGCCAAGAACCCGTGTTTAATGTTACTCATGGGAGTGCATCATCATTTGCCAGATCAGCATCTTAGCAGGAGTTGTATGAAGTCAATGGGTAGTGTGATAGACCCAGGCCAGTTGGGTACAGCAGAGTAGCCATATTGGGATCCAGGAAGAGATCGGGCAAAGCCCGCCCACTGCTAAAGGATCCCCCCCCCCAGCCTAAAGGGGGGGGTCCACAGGACCTGGAAAACCAAATAATTACAGGGGACAACTAATGAACAACAGGGACAGGAGTGTGGTCAAAGGGTCAAACAAAGGGAATTGGATGGGGACACCGAGCAGAGAACCCCGGACAGCGCCCACTGCTCCTCAAAGGCGTCAAGGGAGTCAGTGGACACCACCCAGAGGAACTCTGCCCAGAGGCGTGAACGGACGGAGGATCGGAAATAGGCTCCACAGTCACAGGAGACTCCATTGGCCAACCTCCTCACCCTGGTTTTATAGATGCCCACTTTAGCCAGGGCCAGGAGGAGGTTGACCAGGAGGTCCCGCGACTTCATGGGGCCACGGACAGGGAGTGCATAGATAAGGAGGTGTGGGGAAAAGTGCAACCAAAATCTTAACAAAATATTCGTGAGGAGCCGGAATAGGGGCTGCAGCCTGGTGCACTCCAGGGAGACGTGCGCCAGGGTTTCCCTCACGCCGCAAAAGGGGCAGGTGTCCGGGATTGGAGTGAACCGCGCTAAGTACACGCCCGTGCTCACGGCCCCGTGAAGGAGCTGCCAACTGATATCCCCGGTGGGACTTGGGACCAAGATGAAATATAGGCTGGCCCATCGGGGCTCCTCACCCTCTAGAGGTGGCAGAAGGTCCCGCCACTTTGTGTCAGGGCGGGAGGTGAGGGTGAGGACGTGAAGGGTGTGGAGCACGAGTGTGTATAGATGTTTCCATGGTGCAGTCTGGAAACGGACCGGCTGCAGCTCGCGTAGCTGGCTCACGGTGAAGGGGTGGTGGGGGGGGGGGGGGTCGGTTGGGTCCACGGGGCAGGGGCCCAATAAAAAGGTCCAGAGGGCCTGGGGTGGAGGGTGGGCAGGGCACGCCCTCCCTTAGGACCCGGTCAAGGTAGACCCGAGCAGCGGGTGGCAAAGCGGCCCTCACCTCCTGAAGTACACGCAGGGGAGTACGAGGTCTGGAGAGCCCCATGTGCTAAGCGAGCATCAGGGGATCCAGCCAGTCTCCCCGGTCGTAGTCCAGGAGGTCTCCGACTCTGGTGACTTCTGCCAGGACCAACCTCTGGCGCACCGAGGGGGACTCCGCCACCTGCACACGGAGCTGGGGATTGTGTAGCAGGGGCTCCGCAAGGAGATCTTCCCCCACGGAGGCCGCCACAGACCTGGTCGCTGTGAACAGTTTCCAGGTCCAGAGGAGGTCCTGGTAGAAGACCGGCAGCCCGGAGGGGTCTCGCAGAAGACCTCTTGGATGGAGATAAAGGAGCTGCCGGTCATATCAGAGCCCTCGGAAGCGGCGCAGGAAGGCATGCGCCAGTACGCTCCACGCCGCACTACCTGCACCATAAAGGAGCCTCTGCAGGGCCTGGAGGCGGAAGACATGGACCGGAGTGCGGAAACACTTCAGGCCCTGCCCTCCCTCCTCCAGGGGTAGATGGAGAACCCCTGATTGGCCCCTTACTCAGTGCACCCATGCCCCCTCCCATGCGCTTGTGCTCTTTTCACTGCACTCTCCTAACATTGTTATGACCCCCTTCCCCTAGTGCAGCTAGAGGAGCCGGATTCCTATCCTGAGTCGGTGACTGTCCCCCACAAGCCCTTGATAGCCCCCCTGTCCAGCCAACCCCTTTTGGTGCCCTCCTCCCCTGCCTGCAGCCTAGCGGGGAGGTGTGGTTGGCCTGCCTCCCCTTTCCCCTCCTCTCTCTGGTGTTTTTCCCCTCCCTCCCTGCTCATTATGGCGGGGGACACTGCGGGTGGGGCCCCTCCAGCAGCCCCAGATACCCCTCCCCCGCCTGCCCCTCCATCATCCCCCCAAGCCTCTACCTCAACTGCCGCTGCCAAACCACCTGCCACCACCCCCACTGGGGCGCCGGCAGCGGCGGGCACCGGGGTGACCTCCGTTGCTGCCACGTCCCTCCCCCCCTCAGATTCTGGGGGAGCCCCCACAGCCGGCGGTAATGGCCAGGGTAAGAAGAAGGGGAAGGGCCCTGCCAAAAAGACCAGGCCCTCCATGGAAGGGGCCGCCCCCACTGCCGAGGCCCCGCCACAGCGTCCCTCCCCGCTGCTCCCTCCACCAGCTCTGCAGGTGTCTCTCCCCCAGCCCCCAGGGCGTACGCCCAGGTGGTGGCAACCCCCCCACCTGCTGCTGCGTCATCTCTCCCGCCCACCGCCTCCATTACCAGCTATAGCGGCCAGGGCCCCTTTCCCACCATGACCAGGAAGCACGGCGTCCGTTGCCTCCTGGTGCCCGCCTCGCCCCACGTGGAGACATACGTGCGGGCATTGGCGAGGGCGGTGGGGCCCACGGCCACTGTGGCGGCCTCCAAAATGTATGGGAAGGTGGTCTTCCTGGCATCGGAGGCCGCCGCCCAGGAGGCGATGGAGAAGGGCCTGGCAGTGGGGGGCGTGTTCGTCCCCCTGGAGCCGCTGGATGACCTGGGCGTCCGCCTGGTCCTGACTTCCGTCCCTCCCTTCCTTCCCAATGCCGCCCTGTTACCTGCCCTCTCTACCCTGGGGAAGCCCATCTCTGTTCTGAGCCCTCTCTCCCTGGGCTGCAAGGACCCCGCCCTCCATCACATCCTCTCATTCCACCGGCAAGTGCAGCTGCAACTGCCGCCGGCGGCACGGGACGGAGAGGTGCTAGAGGGGTCATTTTTGATCCCCTACCAGGGGGCCCATTACTGGGTCTGAGCGACCTCACCCCAGCCCTGCCTTCTCCATGCTCCCTCCCCCTAACCGCTGCTTCTGCTCCCACCTCCAAGGGTTCCCTGAGCTCCTCTATCTGCCTGGCTGTGGGTGGCACCCTGCTGTTGGCCGCCGAGCCCACCGAGGTGACCACCGGTGCCGTGCGGCTGGGACCCGAGCCCCACGGGCTGCCCCTTGTGGGCGTGGGGCGACCAACCTCCTTCCCGGGCGGGGCCCCACTGAAGATGCCGTGGCAACTATGGCGGCTGTTGTGCCAGAGCCCAGCATCACAGAGGGCCCTCTTCCCCACCCCCAGCTCCCAGAGCTCGATTGAGAGGGGCCATTTCCCAGTGGCCTGGCTACTGGGGCCCAGGATCCTGCCTTTGCCCCTCTCCCTGACTCTGCACCCGACCCCTGCCTTGCTCCCACTCTGGATCCCTGCCCTGCCCCTGATGTCAACCCCGTTCCTGTCCCCTCCACCTCCCGTGATATCATTGCCACCCCTGGGGCCGTCATCTCCTCACTCCTAGAGGATAGCCCCCAGGGAGCGGCCTCTGTATTTCCCAGTCCCGACTCACTAGGGGCTGCTGTCTTCCCTCCGCCACCCCCAATCGAGCCGGGGTTTGAGGGGGGCTGCGTGGCACCAGCCCATTGGGCGCCACGTAGGGGGTCCACCCCTTGCCTGCCTGTTTCGGTGGGCCACAGGGCTGTGTCAGTGGTCCCTCCGGAGGAAAGCCGGGGGCTAGTGACCCCGGCCCCCCATACGCTGCGAGAGGAGCGGCGAGAGTTCCTTGAGGATGTCCGGGGCTCCCGTAATAAGGTGCAGCTCGCTCTCCAGTGATGGGGGGACTTCCATCAAATCCTCTGGGCTGCAAGGGCCCTCATGGGGGAGGGTAAAAGGACCAGGAAGCAGGCCACCGCGGCCTACCAGCAGGTCCGCCTCTTCCGTGACTCCCTACTCACCTACGGGGTAGGTCACGGATTGTTGAGCGGCCCGTTGGGAACTGCGAGTGTCCCTGCCGGCGAGGATCCCCCCCAGCCCTCCTCATGGCACCTCTCACCATCACAACGTTGAACACCCGGGGCTGTAGGATGGGTCTCCGCAGGTGCCAGGTGCTCTCCTTCCTTCGGGAGGGGGGGGTACTCTGTGGTTTTCCTGCAGGAGACCCATACGGATCCGGCCGCTGAAGATAGCTGGTGGCTGGAATGGGGGGACAGGGTCTACTTTAGCCATCTCACAGTTCGTACGCCTGGAGTGGCGACCCTGTTCTCCCATGACCTACGGCCCGAGGTGCTGGGCGTCGCCAAGGCTGTGCTGGGCAGCCTGCTGCATCTCCGGGTCCGTATGGAGGGGCTCGTGGTCAATCTTGTCAATGTCTATGCCCCGACATCGGGCCCGGAGCGGCTGCGTTTCTTTCAGCAGGCGTCCGCCTTCCTCGGCGCCTTGGATCCTCGCAAGTGCCTGGTCCTGGGCGGGGACTTTAATACTACCCTCGAGGAGCGGGACCGCTCAGGGACCGAGCGGTGCCCAGCCACCGCGGACGTCCTCCGGGAGGTAGTCGACCATCACTCCCTGGTGGACGTCTGGCGCGACTACTACCCGGATGACATTTCGACATTCACCTTTGTCCGGGTGGAGGCCCATCGGTCGCGCCACTCCCGGTTGGACTGCATCTATTTATCACGTTTCCACCTTTCACGGGCCCACTCCTCCAGCATCTGGCCGGCCCCATTCTCCGATCATCATTTAGCCACCGTGACGGTCTCTCTCTGTGCAGAGAGGCCGGGGCCAGCCTATTGGCATTTTAACAGCTTGTTGGAAGATGTGGGCTTTGTGGCGTCCTTCCGGGAGTTCTGGCTGGTCTGGCGAGGGCAGCGGCATGCCTTTCCCTCGGCGCGGCGGTGGTGGGACCTGGGGAAGGTGGGAGCCCTGCTCTTCTGCCGTGACTACACCCGGGGCGCCAGCCGATGGAGGGATGCGGCAATAGGGCAGTTGGAATGGAAGATCTTAGAGCTGGAGAGGCATCTGGCCGCCAGCCCCGAGGATCCATCCCTCTGCGGGGCATGCCGAGAGAAGCGGGAGGAGCTCCGGGCCCTCAAAGACCATCGGACCCAGGGTGCCTTTGTTTGATCCCGCATCCGCCTCCTTCAGGAGACGGATCGCGGCTCCCGCTTCTTCTACGCCCTGGAGAAAAAGAGGGGGGCCAAGAAGCATGTCACCTGCCTCCTCGCAGAGGACAGCACCCCCCTCACGGATCCGGCAGAGATGTGCGGGAGGGCCAGGGCCTTCAACGCGAGCCTGTTCTCCCCGAATCCAACTGATCCTAACGCTTGCAGAGTGCTCTGGGACGAACTCCCAACGGTCAGCGCGGGTGACCGAGACCGGCTAGAGCTGCCTTTCACTCTGGCCGAGTTCCCGGAAGCCCTCCGCCGCATGCCCACCAATAAATCTCCGGGCTGACCATGGAGTTCTACCGCGTGTTCTGGAATGGCCTCAGACCTCACCATCTGGGCCGAGTCTGTGCAGAGCGGGATCCTCCCTCTTTCGTGCAGGAGCCAATCAGGGCAGAAGTACCACATGGGGAGGGGGGAGAACCAGGCTGGAGGCAGGACAGGGAACCAAGGGGCTAGCTTCAGAGACAGGGGCGGGGCAAACAAACAAAGGCTGCAGAGGGAAAAGGGCGGGGCAGGCAAACAGACTGAAGCCAGCAAGGTGCTAGGGTAAAGGGGAGGGCAAAAAAGGCTGCAAGGGGCAAAATGGGGCAGGCAGGAAGGGACAAAGCTGGGGGCTTGCTAAAGGGGGTCAGTCCAGGATGTGGGGGCGGGGGGGGAGCACGTGCACCCACGTGCACTTGCAAAAGAGTCAGTGCGGGCTGGCTGCTGCTTCAGGCCCAAAAGGTGGTGAAAGGGGGTGGCAGGCCAAGCAAGCAGCGGAGTCCCAGAGGCAGAAGCTTGAGGCAGCTAGTAAGCGTCCACTGGGGGTGGTGGAGGGGGCAGCGCCGACGACGGTGGTGGGGGTTGGGGGAACACACAGATAGATTGGGGGCAGGCTCCTCGCCACACCCCCTGTGTCCCCACACACACAGTCAGAACCCCCACCACAAGAGCACAGTCCAAAAGTTACTCAGCCTTCAGGCCCCCTCCACAGTGGTCTGCAGAGTCCCTGTGTGCTCCCCCAGCAGCAGAGGGCCTCGTCCCCTCCTCCTTCAGAGTCCAGCAGCTCCCAGGCAGCAAAGGCAGCAGCAGCCCGGTGGCCAGGCAGGCAGAGAGGACCCCTCACAGGTGGTGGTGGTGGTGTCCACAGCAGCAGTAGCAATGGCTGAGGTAGGGGTCCCTCACTCCCCCACTCTGGGGAGCAGGCCAGCAGCCCCCGGGCTGTAGTTGGAGCAGTAACAGCAGCACCCAAGGGTGGTGGGGGAGTCCAGCAGCTAGTCAGCAACCAGGTAGCAGAGAAGGGGGGTGGGCGGTGTCCAGCCCAGCCAGGGGAGCAGTGGCAGCAGCAGCAAGAGCCCAAGGCCCAGCAGCAGTCTCCCTCCTGGCCAGTCAGGTACAGCAGAGGAGCTGAAGGTGAGTCTACTGGCGTCTGGATGAACAGGGTTCTGTTCCCTGACTGACCAGGGCAGGGGTTGCTCCAGGCTAATGAGAACACCTGACTCCAATTAACCTGCAAAGAGTCAGGTGAGGCCATTAAGCTAATGTGACCACCTGACTCTAATTAAGGCCCCTCTGATAATATAAAAGGGCTCACTCCAGTCAGGTAGAGAGAAGCCAGTGAGTCAGAGGAGAGGAAGTGCAGCTGAAGGGCTGGTTAATGAAGACACCCTCAAGTCATTGGTAAGGGAGAAGCAGGAGAGCTGTGGGGAAGTAACCCAGGGAAATGTAGTAAATCTGGTAGTGAAAGGTTGGCTGCCAACAGCTGCTACCATTAGGGTCCCTGGGCTGGAACCTGGAGTAGAGGGCAGGCCTGGGTTTACCCCAACCCACCACTACAGAAACACCTCCTGGGAGGGGAAAAACAGGCCCCTGTTAGGACATGAGGCTAAACTGTTTTGGCATGAGGCTGTAGGAGCAACAGAGACTGGGAATTCTCTCACCAACCTCCATTGCTAGCTTATGATGAAAAGGGCTCAGTAAACTGTATCCCTGGCCCTAGAGAGAGAAGGGCTAGGTGGAGGGTTGCAGTGAGCCTCTGAGGTTAGCATAAACCATCTGAAAGCGTGGGACCCACGGGGACAAGGTTGGAGCTCTGCCACAGTAGATACCTATGCCAACTTTCACCAGCTAAGGACCTGACTGTATGAGGGAGGGAGAGAGGCAGGGATGTTACCCTGCAGTGACTGCCCCCAAAGACAAGATTAGGGCTCTAAAAGCAGTAGCAGCTGTGATACTCTTCCCTAGATTGTGGCAGATACCTGTGCTGCTGGAGGTGAGGGAGTAGGGTTCTAGGCCCCTACATATGAGGGTTCACATGAGCTTTAGTTTGCAAAATAATTATGTCTGCTATCTGAAGTCCAGCAAGTCACCACACCACCCCCAAGGACGTGTGAAGAATAAAGTTAGAAGGAGACAAGTTCAGACTGGAGATAAGGTGTAAAATTTAATGGTGAGGGTAATTAACTCCTGGAACTATTTACTGAGTGGTTTTTTTTTTTTTGTGGATTCTCCACCACTGGCCATTTTAAAATCAGACCTGGATGGGTTTTTTCTTAAAGAAATGCTCGGATTCAAACATGAATTATTGTGGGGCAGTTCTCTGGCCTGTGTTATATAGGAGGTCCAACTAGATCCCTGCATAGGTTGGTTATCGACAAGGGAGGGCCCTTCTGTTCTGCAATAGGAAAATTTTCTGCCTGATGCAGATTAAAGGTGGTGCTGCTGCTAATCTCTGTTTTTCATCATGCTCTGAGTAACTTTCCCCTTTGGTTTCCTTTTGGGGGGGGGGGTCCTAGATCCTGTCCTCGTTTTCACCAGGATTTTCTCGGCACAGGCGCCAGCGGATATGCTTTGATTTCGTTCCCCTAGCAAGTGCAGTACCGCGTGTGTCGCTGTGATGGGACTATTAGTGCCTTAGCAGCTCCCTCCTGAGTGCCACTGCTGCCTGCTGTTGCTCTTTGTCTTTGCGTCTCTCCAGCTGGCCCAACAGAGGGTTCTGCGAGGGGGTCACTTGGGGGTAGAGGACAGTGGCACAGGTGTTTACAGGGCCAGTGCTGCAGAGCCCTGAACACAAAGACAGCCCTGCTTTCCAGTGTCAACACCAAGTTACACTGACAACATGAAACGGAACCGCAAAATGCACCCACCTGTCTGAGTAAGAAACATTTAAGCGCCACATTCTCCACATACTGCAGTTAGCACATTTGTGGGGTTAGGGCCTGCTCCAGTTCATAGAATCATAGAATATCAGGGTTGGAAGAGACCTCAGGAGGTCATCTAGTCCAACCCCCTGCTCAAAGCAGGACCATCCCCAACTAAATCATGCCAGCCAAGGCTTTGTCAAGCTGGGCCTTATAAACCTCTATGGATGGAGATTCCACCACCTCCCTAGGTAACCCGTTCCAGTGCTTCACCACACTTTCAGTGAAATAGTTTTTCCTAATATCCAACCTAGACCTCCCCCACTGCAACTTGAGACCATTGCTCCTTGTTCGGTCATCTGCACCACTGAGAACAGCCTAGCTCCATCCTTTTTGGAACCCAGCCACCCCCCTTCAGGTAGTTGAAGGCTGCTATCAAATCCCCCCTCACTCTTCTCTTCTGCAGACTAAATAAGCCCAGCTCCCTCAGCCTCTCATCATAAGTCATGTGCCCCAGCCCCCTAATCATTTTCATTGTCCTCTGCTGGACTCTCTCCAATTTGTTCCTGATAGGACCCTATGCATAGACTTCAGTGGGCATTGGACCTGGCCCTTATTGGGGTGGTTACTGAATGAATAACCCACAAAACCCCAGCATGGAATTCCAGAGGTAGCAGATTTCCAGTGCTGAGAAGCCATTGGGATTTCACGGAGACACAATACTTTAAAATGGAATGAGATGAACAAATTGGTCTTTCCCAGTTTTCATACCATAGTTGGTATTTTCATTTTTTTTTTTTTAACAACAAGCTTTGGTTGCACCCTCTTTCGGCCTGGAAGTGCTTGGGAAAGAGGGGAGAGGGAGGAAGTTGTATGCAAAGCTTCTGGAGCCACCGCTGATCATTCCAGGTCTGCAAGACAACGTGGTCCCACCACTCTGCGGTAGTTGTCCTACACCAGAAGTTCCAGTCTACATACGGGGAATCCGCAGTGGCTGCAGCATGCATCGGCTGTCTCCATTGCCATGTCAGCGTTCAGCCTGCATGATCACCTCACCAAGACCTGCTGCCACCTTCCGAGGGTCACAAGTCACTGCCCTCCACTATGTCTCATAGCCTCTGTCTGCATCCTGCTGCAAGAACAGTACATCTGAAAGAATGAACAGCTCATTGACCTGTGCTGGAGCCGAGCCTGGGCACCAGCTGGAACAGGCAGAAGTAAGGTGTGTGCTGAGCTGGAAGTGTTATATTACAGTGCTAGCAGGCTGAGAATGCTTCCACACAGGGACTTGGGAATGTTGTGGAAAACGAGTCACACCATCTGTTTGGTTCAAACAGTCTGATGTCTTTTATTTTTGAATACAAGCATGCAGGGAGAAAGAGACAGAGATGGTCACACACAGGTGCCACCTAGGTCTCCCTCTGTCCTGCCCCATAATACCAGTCTTATATAGTTTTTTATGTTTCAGTCAAATGATGCATTTCCTTAATTTTTTTATCACTCAAGCATTGTTAATAAAGCCTTATAAGGAGCCAAGGTAAACAGCTTTATAATTAGAATTGTGCTGACGCACTTTGTTATGATCAAGATCTGCGGTTTGCTTGTGGCAGCGTTTTGTCTAAGGGCTTTTGCAGGTTTGGGGGGGCGGGGGAGGGGGTTGTACATAATAGAGAGCTAGGGACTTGAGCTAGGTAAAAGGTTGGCCTAGTTTGTTATCTGTGTCAAAATACCACGGCCCAGCATATGCTCTTAGCTTAAGCTAAGTCTTACAGGATGCCGGCCTGTAGGTCTCTTGCGTTACTGCTCTTGCCTATGCTGCATATAGAGCATAGGTCTTGTCACAAAGTGGGATAGGGTCAGGTCAACAATACTTTCCCCCACGATTCCCCCGTTTTGTGCTTTTAGCACAACTATTAGTTTTAAACCTTCATTTTTATCAAAACTTGTATTTTTTTATTTTAAATTAAATGGCTTAGCCTTTGGGGTTTTAGTTGAATGCAACAACAATGCATGGTTAGGATGAATATGGAAGGTGCTAGTTTTATTACATCCTTTACAATAACGATAACATAATCCTAAACTAAACAACACTAAAAGCATTAACATTCCCATTGTAACAATATGATGGGATTGTTGTATAGCCTTAGTCCCAGAACACAATACATTATACTTAGTACATAAAGCAGACACTTTATAGGCTGTATGGAAAGCATGCTTCTAAATTTGATATATTTTTTGGAGCATATGAATTTTTTTCTTGTAATTCAGGATTTTTTTTAACCTCTGGTAGGATTGAAAGCAAATTTTGGAATTGGTCAGGTACTAAAGTAGTCTAGTTAAAGGGTATTTGGAACCTACGGGCTAATTGTAAAATTTTATCCGCAGACCAATGAATGATATGATTGCCTGCGGCTGTAGCGAGATTAAAGTGTACGTCATTCAAGGTAGTGGCCTTAACATGCACACAGTTATTATTAACTTGGAAAAGTAGGTGTCCTGTCAGGGTAGTCCTATGTCCCATACCCTCCCAACAAATGGTGTCATGAACAGTGACAACCTCTCCTGGTTTTAGTTTACATACACACTGAAGTTGAGGGGGTTCTAATGGCCAGAGTGTCCATTGGCTTCCAATCCCTACCCAAATGTCGGGCGTTATTCCAGGAGCACTGACTAAAAATCAGTTGGGCATACCAGGTAGTTCAAGTTCCCAAATGTCTCGGTGAATTATCCAGTCCCACATGGATCCTCCCCACGGACCCGGCAGGATTTGGTAGGTGGGAGCCCATACTCCTCCGACTGGCCCGTATGCTTGGAAGAAGCACTGAAAACATCTGCATTTCCACTTAGAAAATCTCCAAGTATGTCTCCACGGCCACAGATCACATGGTACTCCCGAGGTGACTGTAAGGGCAGAGGGCCATGCCTGATGTTCAAGATCCCTCTGAATGGCCATGAGCTGGTCATTCAGAAAATCCTGAACCTCTGAACAAGCCTGATCCCACTGCAATGCCTTTCCAGCGTTGGTGATACCCAGTACCACCTCTGTTAACAGCTTTTGGGTCATTGAACTAAGGGCTGAGATAACGTATAATTTACCAGCACCAGCCTGAACCTGGGCTAGCTGTGCTCCAGTAATAAGGTCCGTGGCTTTTTCCAACTGTCCCAATTTTTTCCTCATGCTGCTGACCTTTATGGATATTCCAGATTGCAGCTACGCTATTTGCACCATCCCATAGGTATCCAGCCAAGTCCTTTTTCTTGCTAGTGGAAACTTAGGTCCATTGCTGTCCCAACCGAATGGCAGCTCCTTTTGAACAATTAGGATATACAGAGGTAATCTGAAAACTAGATAAGGGGAGTGTAATTTTTGTAAATCCCTAATGTAGCATTAATTACAGTCCATTGAAACTCCAACCCATTTCTCTTTGATGAAGTATTATACCACATTTGATGGCTGAACACCCTTATATACTTTTGAGAGGCCTCAGCATCAGTAGCATAGGACGGGTTGTCCTGCAATATGGTACAGTTTAAATTATTAGTTATTGGGACATTTTCAGTAGAAGTAAGCTTTTCAGCAGCAGAACAAACTTTTTATTTATTTATTTATTTTTGGTATTTGTTTGTTTATTCACCAGTTGGGTGATCAAATAACAGTAAGGGCCTACTTCATCCAATACACTGAGGAGTTCAGGAGCGGACGTCATATTTACCCCGTCATAGAACCCATTTATCTCAATTTCTGATTCCTGGGGCTCATTTGTAGTAATATATATTTTTATTTTCAGCGACCCATTTGAAGGCCTGGGCCATTGGTTTTCATTAGAATATATAGTATTGTCTGTATTCGGGTAAATTTTAGGGGTGGTGACAGAGGTGGAGGGAATGGTGGGAGTAATGTCTGTGGCAGCAAGGTGTTTTTGGTATTTATCCTCTGGAAGCCAATTAGGAAGGGCAGTGCATTTTGATGGTTCTTGTTAGTAAGCACAGAGCCCCGCCCCTGGAAAAAAAACCCACCCCACCACTCAACTTCACATTTCCAAGCACGGTCCCCACAATTCCCTCCCTGCCAATAAACAATACTTAGTCTTTTCCACCAGGGCCAATTCTTAATGTCTTTTGTAGTCAGGAATCCCTGGACGTCAGTGGTTTCAGCAGAGCGAGTGTTCCCTCTTTTTTCTTGAAACAGCTGTGGTTTAGCATTATGCAGGGAAGAGGTTACTAGCACAGCACCCTGTAATGGTTTGGTTCTTCTAGCAAAGTCCAAATGCACAGTAGTTCTGTCAGTGGATAAGGGAGAGGTTACTAGCACTTCACCTTGTTCTTTTCTCCTGCTGTCCGGAAGGAACAGCAGCATCAGTTGGAGGATCATCCTGAGGTGGAGGGATGGCAGTCAGTCCCCGGCACCCCACAGCTGTGTTGGTAATTACCAGGACTTGGTAAGGGCTTCTCCAGCGCAGGGTCAGGGCGGTCTTTATATAGACCTTTATATAGACCCAGTCTTTTTTGGTCCCAGCGAGTGGCAGGGTTGCTCAGGATTCTTGGATAGTGCTTCTTTTACCTGTGTATAAAGAGACCTGACACATTTCATTAGTGCCTGGCGATAATCAAGCATTGTGTCATTCCTTAAAAAAATGTCCATCTGAGCCAGGGCCAGTGGGGGCGCAGCCAGTAGTCGCATCGGGTGCCCCATTAGAATTTCATGAGGACTGAGTCCAGTTCTTCATTTGGGAGTGGCCCTCATATTCATTAATGCTAATGGGAGGGCATTTGGCCACTTTAAATTTGTCTTAGCACAGATCTTGGCCAGTTCATTTTTCAAAATCCCATTTTGACGTTTTACTGTCCCAGCAGACTGCGGGTGGCAGGGGCAGTAGAGATCGCGTTGGATCTGTAAAGCTGCACATAACTTGTTATAATTTGTCCAATAACATTAGGTCCACTATCACTGTTGCTACTCACAGGTATGCCAAATTGTGGTACAAAATCCTTAAACAAAGTTTTACAACAGTTTTGGCATCGGCCTTTTTACAGGGAAAGGCCTCAACCCAGTTGGAAAATACATTAACTAAAACTAACACACTTATAATTACAACATTTAGACATTTAAATAAAATCAATTTGAATATTTACAAAAGGTCCCCAAGAAGGGGGTTGTGCTGCCTTCCCAACCTTGACAGCTTTACCAACACTATGTTGCTGGCAGATTACACACTGTTGGCAGTATTGCTTAAAATATTCCTTTCTTTATAAATACCCTTGCTGATTGCAGAGAAAACTGAGGAATTACTCCCCATATTTTTCTGTATTTGTTTTATAGGCAGGTCAGGTTTCAATGGCTTCTATCTTTATTATTTAGGTGATTTGCATTAACACAGACATTCTTGGCTTGCTTTTGGATTCAAAGTTATTAGCCGCTTAGAGACTTTGTGTCAAAAGGACACAGTTAACAAATAACTTTTAACTTCTCCTTTTAAACACACATTGATTTGAAAAGGGAAAAAAGACAGCCCATTTTGGCTTCCCTTTGGCAAAATGACCGTTGATTACACAGAGCCACCTTAAGACTTAGTGAGGGGCACTGACTACAGCTTTTATCTGCTTATTTGTTACCAAAGCAGATTTAAAATCTTTTCCCATTTTCCTGGCTTTGATTGCCCTGCTGCAGCCACAACTCTGGTCTTTATTAAAAACATTTAATTTTAAATCTTGTAAAGCATTAAATCACCTTAAGGATTAAATGCTAAATACCAAAATTAAACAACACTAGTTTCTTTTGTCTGGCAAAAGTATTTTTCGGTTTTACAATTTTAAAACAACATCAATTCATCTTAAACTTATAAAACAAAGATTGTTCATAGTTAAATGATTCCACTTAAATAACCTCTTGCCTGGATTATCTACAGACATTCCCAAAAGGAATGGCTGCAAAGAAACCAAGAATTTTCTTTTCATAACACCTTCTTTTAACATTTGTACAAAGTTTCACTGCTTAATTTCCTCCAGTAACTACAGAGTTAATCTTTCACTTTTTTCTTTTAACTTCCTCTACTGTGGTTGCCTGCTTGTCTGGGCCCGATCCTTCTTTTTTTCTTCTTCTTTCTTACATTATTATTATTATTTTATTGTTTCACTACCAATTTAGCAAGGAGGGTGGGCTTTTTGACTAACCCCCCTTTTATTTATTTATACACACCTATTTACATACACGCACATTTAATCCTCATATTTGGATGCATTGTATTTAACAATAACCTTAATTCTTTATGTCTGGACTCAATACAACCTTTTCCTTATTTGAGGCGGTAACAACCCCTCAGCACCGGTGCTTTGCCGGAAAGGATAGTAGCAGGGGGCTAGGGACAACGTGAAAGGTAGGGAGAACAGCATCATTAACAGCACGGTGAAATGGGGAGTTACACTCACTGACCGTAGGAATAATGACTCCTTGCTGAATTAAGGAGGTGATTACCAGTCAAATTATTTTTTTTCTCAGCCATTTTGAGAGAGGATTCAGGTGAATTTTAGGTCTGCTGGGTTCAGACAGAATTTTAACCAGGTGGGCGGACCCAATGTACCCAACCTGGTCAGCATGTTCAGCCCACAGGGGGGGCGCGGGGAACCTTAGCCAGCAGTTCCTGTTGCAACGAGGAAGGGCTGGGGTCGGTCTCCCTCTTGGAGCGTCCATATACATTTTAATTTACATAGCAAGCCTCTTCCCAAAAGGTTAACCCGTGAGCAAGGGCTGAGGAGGAAGGCATGATGGTCAGACAAAGGACCAATAGAAATGGTCAGAGTCCTTGAGACTCCTCCTTTGACATTCAAGGTGCCGTTTTTCTGTTTCTCCGTACCAATTGAAATATGCATCAAACATTTTCCCAGAAATGCGCCTCTGAGGTACACAATCTTGTCAAGGGCAAAACTTTTCCTCTAGGGGAGACTGTAATTTTGAATCATCCCTGGTATACCAATTCCATTTTTTCCAGAAACTTGCAAGTAAAGGACTAGGCCTTTTGGCGAGATGGTGATCCCTCTGGACCCACCAGCCCCCATTTCTTCCCCTTTCGGGTCCTATTTAGAGGGTGGACATTTTTAGGGTGTCCACGACCTTCCTACAGCCCCCTTTCATCAAAGAGCATCGGCTAGAGAACAGCACTACATACTCTGTTGCTTCAGGCGAGGTGATTGGCTCGGTCAGTGGCTCATTAGACCCCTTCTTAGGCGATAAAGGGGAAACCAGAGAAAACAAGTTGAGGGAAACACACTCATACAAGGAAAATTTACAGAAGATGTCCACGACCGTCCTACAGCCCCCTTTCAATGAAGAGCGTCGGCTAGTGCCGCATGTTCTATCGCATCAGGCGAGGTGTAAGACCAGTTAGTGGTCCTAGCCTATGACCTTCCTCACAGCCCCCTTTCAGCAAAGAGCGTCGGCTAGAGCCGTATGGAGCATAGGGACACACACGCTTTCCTTGCCTTAGACAGGGTCCGTTTTGCAAGTCAAGCCATGCAGAAATGGCCCATCTTGGCCAGGGCCTTTAACGCCCTTCTCCATTGGGGTCACAGAGCTTGCTTTAGAGACACCTCTGGTCACAAGCAAAGCTTCGCAGAGGGCTCTGGGCATCTTTCCGTTACCCTTACTTTCACACACACACACACACACACACACACACAGACTAAGTCCTAGACAGCCACCTTTGTGGCTTTTTTTGGGGGGGGGGGGGGGGGAGGCCTACCTGAAGGCGTCAGAACTGTTTGAAAATAAAGTTCAGATCCAGCACGCAACTCACCCAATTCTAGAGCCTACAGTCAGTTCTCCACTGAAACCCCAATATAGAGATTTAAAAGGTCTCTTACCTTTTACATGACGCCCTGGGTTCGGAGGGAAACAGCCTGCGGTCCTCTAGTCATGGATGGTATACGGTGAATCCCGGACGAGCCCCCAGATTGTTGTGGAAAACGAGTCACACCATCTGTTTGGTTCAAACAGTCTGAGGTCCTTTTATTTTTGAATACAAGCATGCAGGGAGAAGGAGACAGAGATGGTCACACACAGGTGGCACCTTGGTCTCCCTCTGTCCTGTCCCTATAATACCAGTCTTATATAGTTTTTTACATTTCAGTCAAATGATACATTTCCTTAATTTTTTTATCACTCAAGCATTATTAATAAAGCCTTATAAGGAGCCAAGGTAAACAGCTTTATAATTAGCATTGTGCTGACGTACTTTGTTATGATCAAGATCTGCGGTTTGCTTGTGGCAGCGTTTTGTCTAGGGGCTTTTGCAGGTTTGGAGGGGAGGGGGTTGTACATAATAGAGAGCTAGGGACTTGAGCTAGGTAAAAGGTTGGCCTAGTTTGTTATCTGTGTCAAAATACCACGGCCCAGCACATGCTCTTAGCTTAAGCTAAGTCTTACAGGATGCAGGCCTGTAGGTCTCTTGCGTTACTGCTCTTGCCTATGCTGCATATAGTGCCTAGGTCTTGTCACAAAGTGGGATAGGGTCAGGTCAACAATACTTTCCCCACAGGAAGGACAGACAAGTCTTCTCACAATATGCTGCAAAACAATCCCTAGAGCGGCTCTAGTCTAGCTAAAAACCCTGGGATATGCCCCTAGCACCAAAGCTGGGTTCCTGCATGGTCAGCATGCTGTATGGGTATAAGTTCAGTATGTCTCTGCAGGGTGGGTTTGGTTACCCCAGTGCTTATACCTGGATGTCTGGCCCCAGCTAAGCTCTGCAGTAAAGACATACCTTCAGTCTGAGAACATCGATACTGGGGGTGTGTATGTGACAGATTGGTATGGGTCTGTATAAGTGTAACCCTTCTGCCAGGTGGAGCCAGCAGCAACCAGGGCTGGGTTCAATATCTAGGAGTTCCCTTCCGTTGATACAACACAGAACCGGCTTGAGCCCCACCCAGTAACCTGGGGAAATTACACACAGCCCCTGAGCACTCAGAGAGGCAATACTTCCCCACTCACAAGCACAGGATCTGGGAGTAGAAAAGAAACTTTTAATAAAAGGAAGGAAGAAACTGGGTGTTAAGTTGAGAAAACAGCACAAATGGAGCTCAAGAACATAAACCATGAGTAAAAGACCCCAAGTAGGTTGGACAGTGTCCTTTTCCCCTCAGGTTCTTAGGTCCAGCAACCCAAAAGCCCCTTTCATGTGCCCCCCACTCACGGCTGCTGTCCTTGGTCAGTGCAGACCTAGAGTTCAGAGGTGCATCTGCAGAGTTCACCTCCCTCCTGGGTGGGGGTAAAGAGGTACCTTACTGGCTCCACTGCTTGGGCACTCACTCGCTGCCCCTCTCTGCCAGCCACCCTGCTGGCCAGTACTGCTCGCTGCTTCCACCGGCCACCTGCTCACCACACCTCTTCACCAGCCGCCCTGCTGGCCACTCATCACAGCTCTCTGCTGGCCGCCTGCTCACTGCACCTCTCCACCAGCCGCCCTGCTGTCCACTCATCGCACCTCTCTGCCACACCAGCCACTCATTCACCAACTGACTGTCAGTTACCTTCTGCCTCTCTGCTGGGACCTCTACACATCAGTCTCTTAGTAATTTTCAGCTCTTTGCAGGCTGGGGAGAAACACCACCCCATCTCAAGTGATTGTGGCTCTCAGGGTATGTCTACACTACGGAATAAGGTCGAATTTATAGAAGTCGTTTTTTTAGAAATTGGTTTTATATATTCGAGTGTGTGTGTCCCCACAGAAAATGCTCTAAGTGCATTAAGTGCATTAACTCGGCGGAGTGCTTCCACAGTACCGAGGCTAGAGTCGACTTCCGGAGCGTTGCACTGTGAGTAGCTATCCCACAGTTCCCGCAGTCTCCGCTGCCCATTGGAATTCTGGGTTGAGATCCCAATGCCTGATGGGGCTAAAACATTGTCGCGGGTGGTTCTGGGTACATATCGTCAGGCCCCCGTTCCCTCCCTCCCTCCGTGAAAGCAAGGGCAGACAATCGTTTCGCGCCTTTTTTCCTGAGTTACCTGTGCAGACGCCATACCATGGCAAGCATGGAGCCCGCTCAGGTAACCGTCACCCTATGTCTCCTGGGTGCTGGCAGACGCGGTACTGCATTGCTACACAGTAGCAGCAACCCATTGCCTTCTGGCAGCAGACGGTGCAATATGACTGGTAGCCGTCATCGTCATGTCCGAGGTGCTCCTGGCCACGTCGGCCAGGAGCGCCTGGACAGACATGGGCGCAGGGACTAAATCTGGAGTGACTTGACCAGGTCATTCTCTTTAGTCCTGCAGTCAGTCCTATTGAACCGTCTTATGGTGAGCAGGCAGGCAATACGGATTGCTAGCAGTTGTACTGTACCATCTTCTGCCGGGCAGGCAAGAGATGAGGATGGCTAGCAGTCGTATTGCACCATCTTCTGCCGAGCAGCCATGAGATGTGGATGGCATGCAGTCCTTCTGCACCGTCTGCTGCCAGCCAAAGATGTAAAAGATAGATGGAGTGGATCAAAACAAGAAATAGACCAGATTTGTTTTGTACTCATTGCTTCCCCCCCCTTCCCCCGTCTAGGGGACTCATTCCTCTAGGTCACACTGCAGTCACTCACAGAGAAGGTGCAGCGAGGTAAATCTAGCCATGTATCAATCAGAGGCCAGACTAACCTCCTTGTTCCAATAAGAACAATAACTTAGGTGCACCATTTCTTATTGGAACCCTCCGTGAAGTCCTGCCTGAAATACTCCTTGATGTAAAGCCACCCCCTTTGTTGATTTTAGCTCCCTGAAGCCAACCCTGTAAGCCGTGTCGTCAGTCGCCCCTCCCTCCGTCAGAGCAACGGCAGACCATCGTTCCGCGCCTTTTTTCTGTGCGGACGCCATACCAAGGCAAGGATGGAGGCCGCTCAGCTCACTTTGGCAATTAAGAGCACATTAAACACCACACGCATTATCCAGCAGTATATGCAGCACCAGAACCTGACAGAGCGCTACCGGGCGAGGAGGCGACGTCAGCACGGTCACGTGAGTGATCAGGACATGGACACAGATTTCTCTGAAAGCATGGGCCCTGCCAATGCATGCATAATGGTGCTAATGGGGCAGGTTCATGCTGTGGAACGCCGATTCTGGGCTCGGGAAACAAGTACAGACTGGTGGGACCGCATAGTGTTGCAGGTCTGGGACGATTCCCAGTGGCTGCGAAACTTTCGCATGCGTAAGGGCACTTTCATGGAACTTTGTGACTTGCTTTCCCCTGCCCTGAAGCGCATGAATACCAAGATGAGAGCAGCCCTCACAGTTGAGAAGCGAGTGGCGATAGCCCTGTGGAAGCTTGCAACGCCAGACAGCTACCGGTCAGTTGGGAATCAATTTGGAGTGGGCAAATCTACTGTGGGGGCTGCTGTGATGCAAGTAGCCCACACAATCAAAAATCTGCTGATATCAAGGGTAGTGACCCTGGGAAATGTGCAGGTCATAGTGGATGGCTTTGCTGCAATGGGATTCCCTAACTGTGGTGGGGCCATAGACGGAACCCATATCCCTCTCTTGGCACCAGAGCACCAAGCTGGCGAGTACATAAACCGCAAGGGGTACTTTTCAATAGTGCTGCAAGCCCTGGTGGATCACAAGGGACGTTTCACCAACATCAACGTGGGATGGCTGGGAAAGGTACATGAAGCTCACATCTTCAGGAACTCTGGTCTGTTTCAAAAGCTGCAGGAAGGGACTTTATTCCCAGACCAGAAAATAACCGTTGGGGACGTTGAAATGCCTATATGTATCCTTGGGGACCCAGCCTACCCCTTAATGCCATGGCTCATGAAGCCGTGCACAGGCAGCCTGGACAGTAGTCAGGAGCTGTTCAACTACAGGCTGAGCAAGTGCAGAATGGTGGTAGAATGTGCATTTGGATGTTTGTGCAGTTTACTGACTCGGTTAGATCTCAGCGAAACCAATATTCCCACTGTTATTACTGCTTGCTGTGTGCTCCACAATATCTGTGAGAGTAAGGGGGAGACGTTTATGGCGGGGTGGGAGGTTGAGGCAAATTGCCTGGCTGCTGGTTACGCGCAGACAGACACCAGGGCGGTTAAAAGAGCACAGGAGGGCGCGGCACGCATCAGAGAAGCTTTGAAAACCAGTTTCATGACTGGCCAGGCTACGGTGTGAAAGTTCTGTTTGTTTCTCCTTGATGAAACCCCCTGCACCTTGGTTCACTCTACTTCCCTGCAAGCTAACCACCCTCCCCTCCTCCCTTTATTCATTGCTTGCAGAGGCAATAAAGTCATTGTTGCTTCACATTCATGCATTCTTTATTAATTCATCACACAAATAGGGGGATGACTACCAAGGTAGCCCAGGAGGGGTGGTGGAGGAGGGAAGGAAAATGCCACACAGCACTTTAAAAGTTTACAACTTTAAAACTTATTGAATGCCAGCCTTCTTTTTTTGGGGCAATCCTCTGTGATGGAGTGGCTGGTTGGCCGGTGGCCCCCCCACCGCGTTCTTGGGCGTCTGGGTGTGGAGGCTACGGAACTTGGGGAGGAGGGCGGTTGGTTACACAGGGGCTGTAGTGGCAGTCTGTGCTCCAGCTGCCTTTGCTGCAGCTCAACCATACACTGGAGCATACTGGTTTGGTCCTCCAGCAGCCTCAGCATTGAATCCTGCCTCCTCTCATCACACTGCCGCCACATTTGAGCTTCAGCCCTGTCTTCAGCCCGCCACTTACTCTCTTCAGCCCGCCACCTCTCCTCCCGGTTATTTTGTGCTTTCCTGCACTCTGACATTATTTGCCTCCACGCATTCGTCTGTGCTCTGTCAGTGTGGGAGGACAGCATGAGCTCAGAGAACATTTCATCACGAGTGCGTTTTTTTTTCTTTCTAATCTTCACTAACCTCTGGGAAGGAGAAGATCCTGTGATCATTGAAACACATGCAGCTGGTGGAGGAAAAAAAAAGGGACAGCGGTATTTAAAAAGACACATTTTATAAAACAGTGGCTACAGTCTTTCAGGGTAAACCTTGCTGTTACCATTACATACATAGCACATGTGCTTTCGTTCCAAGGTCGCATTTTGCCCTCCCCACCGCGTGGCTACCCCCTCAACCCTCCCCCCTCCCCGTGGCTAACAGCGGGGAACATTTCTGTTCAGCCGCAGGCAAACAGCTCAGCAGGAACGGGCTCCTCTGAATATCCCCTGAAGAAAAGCACCCTATTTCAACCAGGAGACCATGAATGATATCTCACTCTCTTGAGGATAACACAGAGAGGTAAAGAACAGATGTTGTTTGAACGTCAGCAAACATACACTGCAATGCTTTGTTGTACAATGATTCCCGAGTACGTGTTACTGGCCTGGAGTGGTAAAGTGTCCTACCATGGTGGATGGAATAAGGCTGCCCTCCCCAGAAACCTTTTGCAAAGGCTTTGGGAGTACATCCAGGAGAGCCGCGAATGCCAGGGCAAAGTAATCCTTTCACATGCTTGCTTTTAAACCATGTATAGTATTTTAAAAGGTACACTCACCGGAAGTCCCTTCTCCGCCTGCCGGGTCCAGGAGGCAGCCTTGGGTGGATTCGGGGGGTACTGGCTCCAGGTCCAGCGTGAGAAACTGTTCCTGGCTGTCGGGAAAACCGGTTTCTCCGCTTGCTTGCTGTGAGCTATCTACAACCTCATCATCATCATCTTCTTCATCCCCAAAACCTGCTTCCGTGTTGCCTCCATCTCCATTGAAGGAGTCAAACAACACAGCTGGGGTAGTGGTGGCTGAACCCCCTAAAATGGCATGCAGCTCATCATAGAAGCGGCATGTTTTGGGCTCTGATCCGGAGCGGCTGTTCGCCCCTCTGGTTTTCTGGTAGGCTTGCCTCAGCTCCTTAAATTTCATGCGGCACTGCTTCGGATCCCTGTTATGGCCTCTGTCCTTCATGCCCTGGGAGATTTTGACAAAGGTTTTAGCGTTTTGAAAACTGGAACGGAGTTCTGATAGCACGGATTCCTCTCCCCATACAGCGATCAGATCCCGTACCTCCCGTTCAGCCCATCCTGGAGCTCTTTTGCGATTCTGGGACTCCATCATGGTCACCTCTGCTGATGAGCTCTGCATGGTCACCTGCAGCTTGCCACGCTGGCCAAACAGGAAATGAGATTCAAAAGTTCGCAGTTCTTTTCCTGTCTACCTGGCCAGTGGATCTGAGTTGAGAGTGCTGTCCAGAGCGGTCACAACGGAGCACTCTGGGATAGCTCCCAGAGGCCAATACCATCTAATTGTGTCCACGGTACCCCAAATTCGACCCGGCAAGGCCGATTTAAGTGCTAATCCACTTGTCAGGGGTGGAGTATGGAAATCGATTTTAAGACCCCTTTAAGTCGAACTAAAGGGCTTCATCGTGTGGATGGGTGCAGGTTTACATCGATTTAACGCTGCTAAATTCGACCTAAAGTCCTAGTGTAGACCAGGGCTCAGTAATTTTTAAGCTTTTAGCAGGCAGGGCAGAAACACATTCCTACCACAACTGATTTCAGCTCTGAGTGGGCATTTAACATAACAAAGAGGCTCCTAATGAAGCCTACTTAGCTCTACTCTTTTAACAGTAGGGAGGAACAGGTTAAACCAGTCTAGGAAGGACCCTTGATGAGTGCATGTAGTCGCCTGGCTGGGGATTCCTATCCCCACCACTCTTACTTTCACAGGGCTCTGGCATCTGAGCCCCTGGCTTAACAACAAGAAAAGGAGTACTTGTGGCACCTTAGAGACTAACCAATTTATTTGAGCATGAGCTTTCGTGAGCTACAGATCACTTCATCGGATGCATACTGTGGAAACTGCAGAAGACATTATATACACAGAGACCATGAAACAATACCTCCTCCCACCCCACTCTCCTGCTGGTAATAGCTTATCATCATGATCACTTTAGATAAGCTATTACCAGCAGGAGAGTGGGGTGGGAGGAGGTATTGTTTCATGGTCTCTGTGTATATAATGTCTTCTGCAGTTTCCACAGTATGCATCCGATGAAGTGAACTGTAGCTCACGAAAGCTCATGCTCAAATAAACTGGTTAGTCTCTAAGGTGCCACAAGTACTCCTTTTCTTTTTGCGAATACAGACTAACATGGCTGCTACTCTGAAACCTGTCACTAAAGAGAGTGGCCAGGCACAAGGGAACTGGTTCTCCCAGCTTGTCTGGGGTGAGTGCGAGCTGAGACTTGAAGCACTGGACTGGGGTTCTGAAGCTGCCCTGTTGGTCACAGTGCAGAAGGGACTAAAATCTTATTTAAATGCAAGATCTGCTCTTGGCTCCCTCTCTCTCTCACTGGCTAACCATCACCAATACAACAGATGGACTGCATGGGCTGGGGGCAGGAGGGGCCTACCCCCGGACACACAGACTGGGCCTA
This sequence comes from Natator depressus, assembly GCF_965152275.1. Classification (NCBI taxonomy): domain Eukaryota; kingdom Metazoa; phylum Chordata; order Testudines; family Cheloniidae; genus Natator; species Natator depressus. The sequence goes on from NC_134246.1 coordinate 29,092,897, forward strand.
ACAACTCACCCAAAGGGGTGAGCAGAGACTCGGGGAGACCATATAGGCCACTGTTGTTTTCCCTACCGAGCCATAACTCGTGTTTGCTTTGAGAATAAACATTACTGTGGTTGTGGAAACTCCTGTGGAAACCTGTGCTCCCTACTTTACCTGCCACCAGGCCCCCAAAGAGTCACTTAAAGCTCCTATGGAAGGGGTTTCATGGCCTAGGGCAGTTGGACTGCAGAGTCCCACATCCCAGGAAGAGACGAGACAGGGGATCTGCATCTAGTGCCCCAGAGCTAGACCAGTGACTGAACTCTGCTCGGCCCCTGCTGGCTTGGGAGCACATGGGAGCCTAAGGTTAGGTCCAGTGCAGCAGACTGGTGACCATCCATGAGGGGGACTCAGCCAGGACTTTAAGAACTTTTATGCCAGAAGGAGGTTTAAATGGTATCAGTTCAGGCTCCCTGATGGTAGATTCCTTTACACTCATCTCAGAGTTTGCCCTGGAAGCAGAAGAAGAGCTGGGAGTCCGCAGAGCACCCCTGACTTTGCTTTTCACTTGGCTTACAAGAGGGAAAATAAAAAGCCATCTTGTCTGGAAACCAAGGTCCCTGCTGAGGATTTAGCCCCAACCATTTTACCTCCTGCACATGCGGCCTGAAGCTGAGTTTTCAGCTGTGGTGCAGGATTTATTTTGGCATTGTTTTCTTGTTGAAAATAAAACTAAGCTGAGGGCAGGATGTTGTCTTTCGCTAGGCTGCGATGACTAATTATTAAACTCAATTTCTAAAGGTTACCATATACAGAAAAGCAATTATGCGGAGATTAAAACAAGTTCAGAAACCTGATTCAGTCTGAAACTATGGTCAACCCAAATCTTGTACTATTTCTGATTTTTAATGACCCCAGAAACGTTTTATTTAACTTAGATGTCAAATGCAATTTTGAAATGGGGGATTAAATATATTTCATGCCTTTTCTACATAGTGCAGTGTACGAATTTCCAATGCTGATTCTGTTAGTGAATTTCAGCAGGCTGGAAGGAAGGCCGCGCACTGGGAGAAACATCGATGTCGATTTAACCCCTTTGTGACCGGGCTCCTCTGAGTGCTGAAATGTCATTGGAATCTGGTGCATCAGACAGCCAGTCACGTACTCTCCCCTGGAACCAGATCCACTCTGCCTTGTGTCAGTGGCTACCCTGGCCATTGGTATGTGTTGTTTAAAAACCTCTGCATGTGAAAGGGCACTGCTTTTGATGTAAGTATTTGATTCTCAGCTGCTTGGGCACTTCCCCAAGCACCCTGCAGAACAAAGTGGCTAGCACCTCACCATGCTTGGCTAGGGTGTGGTGGTAAGGGTGCCCGGTGGCTAGCCAAGCCATACCCTTAAAAGAGCATTGCTCATGGCGAGGTCACTGCTCACTGACTGACCCAGCTGTGAAGTGATATCTGGATCCTTTATCTGGGGTCCTGCTCTATGGCTTCCTCATGTCTAAGGTCCCTTGTACCGAGCATCACATTAGACCACAGGCATGCATGCCTTGCAGTATAGCAATGTGTGTTCACTCTCTCTTCGAGCTCCACCAGTTGAGTCGTAGCTGCTCCCAAGCAGCAGATGGAGACAGAACATTGATGCCTTTGGTGTCATCCCAGCCCACATAGGAGTGGCCATACCTGGGCCTTCTGTCACCTGTGTTTCCAGCAGGTGGGGATCACTGTCCCCAGCAGGCTGGCTGCTAGAAGAGACAGGAAGAGGCAGCCCTCAGAGGCCTAGGGGATTCTCCTTTAGCCATGCTTTGGCATGCAGCTGCCCATACAGTCCACATGACACACTCACGGTCCAAGTTTCCTTGGTCCCACATGCCTCAGACCTGCTCCTCCACCTCCGGCATACAGCATGACTGACTCCTGCAAAGGGGTGACTCCCCAGTCCAGACCCAGAAAGTATCCATCCAGGCGGGTAAGGGAGAGACAGCATTCTCTATACATTACACTGGCTCCCCAGATGCAATCCATAGTAACTGGTTAAAAGACAGGAAACAAAGGGTAGGAATAAATTGTCAGTTTTCACAGTGAGAGAGGTAAATAGCAGGGTCCCCCAAGGATCTGTACAGGGACAAGTGCTGTTCAACAGAGTCATAAATGATTTGGAAAAAGGGGAGAACAGTGAGGTGGCAAAATTTGCAGATACAAAATTACTCAAGATGGTTAAGTCCAAAGCAGACTGCGAAGAGTTACAAAGGGATCTCACAAAATTTGGTAACTGGACAACAAAATGGCAGATGCAATTCAATGTTGATAAATGCAAAGTAATGCACGTTGGAAAACATAATCCCAACTATACACACAAAATGATGGGGGTCTAAATTAGCTGTAACCACTCAAGAAAGATCCTTAATGCCACTATATAAATCCACAGTACATCCACACCTTGAATACTGCATGCAGTTCTGGTTGCCCCATCTCAAAAAAGACATATTAGAATTGGAAAAAGTACAGAGAAGGGAACAAAAATTATTAAGGGTATGGAACAGCTTCCATATGAGAAGAGATTAAAAAGACTGGTACTTTTCAGCTTGGAAAAGAGATGAATAAGAGGGATATTATAGAGGTATATAAAATCATGACTGGTGTGGAGAGAGTGAATAAAGAAGTGTTATTTACCCCTTCACATAACACAAGAACTAGGGGGTCACCCAATGAAATTAACAGGCATCAGGTTTATAACAAATATAAGGAAGTAATTCTTCACATACGCCCAGTCAACATGTGGAACTCATTGTCAGGGGATGTTATGAAGGCCAAAGGTACAACTGGGATCAAAAAAAAATGAGGTAAGTTCATGGAGGATAGGTCTATCAATAGCTATTGGCCAAGATGGTCAGGAACCCACCCCATGCTCCAGGTGTCCCTAAGTGGCTGACTGCCAGAAGCTGGGACTGGATGACAGGACATGGATCACTCGATAATTGCCTAGTTCTGTTCATTCCCTCAGAAGCATCTGGCCCTACCCATTGTTGGAAGACAGGATACTGGGCTAGATGGACCATTGGTCTGCCCCAGTCCAGCCATTCTTATGTTCTATTCAGAGGAGGGATAGGAGCTGACTACCTAGGGGATCGCATTGCTCTTTATACAACTCCAAGAATCCTGTGACCAGCAGGGAAATGCAGCTGTCAGTGCCCAGCCTGAGGCTTGCTGGAGCTGCAGGCAAGGAGATAGATCCTCGGCTGGTATAAATCAGTGTTGCCTCATTGGAGTCAACAGAGCTAGGCTGATTTACAGCAGCCAGGGATCTGGCCCAACGGGAGGTTTTGGTAGAACTCAGCTATGGAACTCACTGCTGCAGGAGATCAGGCTGAACCCATGCCTTGCCTTGGTTTAGAGTGCAAAGTCAGAGTCTCCTGTTTTCATAAGTCTCTCCTCAATAGACGCACTGACACTGGCCAGCCAGCCCTGTCCTCTCAGAGGCATCTCACTGGAGTGAAGACAAGAGCCATCCTACAGGATGCAGCCCCAAGGAAGGGAATGGCCGTGTGGACAATCACAGCCTGCGGGGCAGCCCTTAGAGAACAAAGTGACCCATTCAGTTCAATAGGGCAGCAATGCTGCCTAAGAGACCACTAACAGTCTGGAACTCCAGCGTGACTCAGACATGGCTGCCATGTATTGCTCCTGATGCTTGTTTTGCTCCATGTGGCTTAGGAGCCTCTAGGCAGCAGCTCCCTGCTCCCCCCAGCCTCCCTCTCAAACAGAGCTAAGACCCTTTTCTAACCACAGCTTGGACCCTTCCAATGACTAGGCCATTGCCTCCTCTCTAGGCAAAGCATCTCACTGTCTGGCGCTTCCTTGGGGTGAACATTTTCCAGAATGATTTCTTCTTTTACCTTAGGCCACATCTTGTCTGACCCATAGTGCCCTGGGGGAATAAACCTCACCCTCTTTTGTGTATGGGTTGCTAATATTAAGTAAGAGCTTTAGAGTGGCTCCTGTTCTGTGCATTAATAACAGAGACACTGAAATAATAAATAACATTAATTAAACCTCTAATCATACACAATAACACACTTTATTTCTGATTCACACACACAGGACTCCCTGAGAAATGGTCAGGACACCGTACAACAAGGATTAGGAAACATCACAGAAGCATTAAAAAAAATTTAAAAATTAGAAATCTGATTCTAAGTTAAGAAATAAAGGGATCTGTCATGGGAATAGGACTGCAAATGATGGAGAGGTGACAAATATGGTGCCTGTAATGATATGTGATGCAATATACTATTCAGCCACTAGATGTCTCCATGAATAGTATACAGCTCGAGACAGGTGTTGATCAACAGCAGGAACAAAGCTAGAACTCAAGCTGTGTGGAAGCCTGTTATTTGTGTTTGTGGTTTGTAGATGTTTTCTTTAACAAACACTTCCTGTTGAAAATGGGCCAGGACAGGCCCAACAGGTGGTTATATTAAGAAACACTTTGGGGAAATAAAAGATTTGGATCTATTAAGTGTGGAATGATGAGCTGCAGGAACTGTCCCTGGGCCATGAACTCCACACCTTACAGCCCATTCTTCAGCAGACATAAGGCATGCAGGATCCTTTTGAAATGGTGGTGCCTGGATCTAGGACCTGTCAGGCCAAGATTCAAGGATAACAGTCACCCAGGCTGACATCATACAGGGCTATAAAATCCAGCAGCATCAGCTTCAGTGAAACTGCTCACCAGACAGCTCACATGAGAATGAAGACTGCAAAGAGGGTGCTATCCCATGCTTAAGCCAGTGAGCAAACATACCCCTGCATTCTGGGCAAGCTGCAATCAATGAAGTAGGGCACGCTGCTGGAGTCTGGCAATGAGGGAATTACAATAACTGAGTCTCCTGCTACAAGGGGGGGGGGATGTTAGTGTGGGGGGATCAGAAAGGGTGAGGACAGAGCAAACACCCCTGGTGATTCCTCTTACCTGCAGACAAAGCTGTTCACAAAGGATGTCACCAGCACTGCTACACAAAGCCAGTGCAAGACTACCCCCCCTATTCCAAATCCTCCTGGGAAGAATCAGGCATTTGGGGGCAAAGGGCGGTGCAGGGGATGTCAATACACCACCAACTCCTGCAGAGACATTCTTCACACTGCTCTCGCAGGAGACCTGAGATCACATGGCTTCAGTGGAGCTCTGCTGACTTACACCAGCTGGAGTCCGGCCCCTCCTCCCAGAATAAGAACTGCCAGAATGGGTCAGACCAGGGGTCCAGCTAGCCCAGTATCCTGTCTTCCAACAGTGGCCAGAGCCAGAGGGAATGAACAAAACAGGGCAATTATCAAGTGATCCACCCCCTGTTGTCCGGTCCCAGCTTCTGGCAATCAGAGGCTTAGAACCATAGAACCAGAGGGTTAGGAGGGACCGCAAGGATCATCTAGTCCAACCCCCTGCCAAGATGCAGGATTTGTTGTGTCTAAACCATCCAAGACAGATGCTCTCCAGACTCCTTTGGAAAACCTCCAGTGAAGGAGCTTCTACGACCTCCCTAAGCGTCTGTTCCATTGTCCGACTGTTCTCCCAGTTAGGAATTTTTTCCTGAGATTTAATCTAAATCTGCTCTGCTGTAGTTTGAGCCCATTGCCTCTTGTCCTGCCCTCTGTGTCAAGAGAGAACAACTTTTCTCCACTGCTTTGTGGCAGCCTTTCAAGTATCTGAAGACCGCTAGCATGTCCCCTCTTAAACTCCTCATTTCCAAACTAAACAGACCCAGTTCCTTCAGCCTTTGCTCACGTGGCTTGCATTCCATCCCTTTGATCATCTTTGTCGCTCGCCTCTGGATCCTTTCCAATTTCTCCACATCCTTTCTATACATTGGTGACCAAAATGGACCCAGGACTCCAGCTGAGGCCTAACCAGCGCTGAGTAGAGCAGTACTATCACCTCCTGTTACTTGCATGCTATGCCACTGTTAACGCAACCTAAAATTGCATTTGCTTTTTTTGCAACAGCATCACATTGCTGACTCACGTTGAGGCTGTGATCCACCACAATTCCCAGCTCCTTCTCAGCAGTGCTGCTGCCCAGCCAGTTACCCCCAGTCTATATTTGTGCATTTGGGTTTTCTTCCCTATTTGTAGCACCTGACATTTGTTTTTGTTGATTTTCATTTTTTTGTCGATAACCCAGTTCTCCAATTTATCAAGATCCCTCTGACTCTTAGCTCCATCCTCCAAAGTGTTGGCAACCCCCCAGCTTTGTATCATCTGCAGACTTGATCAGGATGCTCTCTATTCCTACAACCAGGTCATTAATAAAGATGTTACACGACACCAGACCCAGAACAGATCCCTGTGGAAAACCCAACTTGAGACCTCCCTCCAGGCTGACATCATGCCATTAAAAAAAACAAGGAGCCCTTCTGGCACCTTAGAGACTAGCAAATTTATTTGGGCATAAGCTTTCGTGGGCTAAAACCCACTTCATCAGGTGCATGCAGTGAAAAATACAGTAGTCAGGTATATGTATTACAGCATGTGAAAAGATGGGAGTTACCTTACCAAGTGGGGGGTCAGTGCTAACGAGGCCAATTCAAACAGGGTGGATGTAGCCTATTCCCAACAGTTGACAAGAAGGGGTGAATATCAACAGAGGGGAAATTACTTTTTGTAGTGACCCAGCCACTCCCAGTCTTTATTCAGGCCTAATTTGATGGTGTCAAATTTGCTAATTAATTCCAGTTCTAGAGTTTCTCATTGGAGTCTGTTTTTGAAGTTTTTTTGTTGAAGAATTGCCACTTTTACGTCTGTTATTGAGTGTCCAGGGAGACTGAAGTGCTCTACTACTGGTTTTTGAATGTTTCAATTTTTGATGTCTGATTTGTGTCCATTTATTCTTTTGCGTAGAGACTGTCCAGTTTGGCCAATGTACGTGGCAGAGCGGCATTGCTGGCATATGATGGCATATAGCACATTGGTAGATGTGCAGGTGAACGAGCCCCTGATGATGTTGCTGATGTGGTTAGATCCCTTTGTAACTGTTTGCAGTCTGCTTTGGACTTAACTATCTTCCATAATTTTGTATCATTTTCAAACTTTGCCACCTCACTGTTTACCCCTTTTTCCAGATCACTGATGACTCTGTTGAACAGTAGTGGACCCAGTACAGATCCTTGGGGGACACCATTATCTAGCTGTCTCCATTCTGGAAACTGACCATTTATTCCTACCCTTTGTTTCCTATCTTTTAACCAGTTACGGCTCCATAGAATCATAGAACTAGAAGGGACCTCGAGAGGTCATCTAGCCCAGTCCCCTACACTCATGGCAGGACTAATTATCTAGATCATTCCTGACAGGTGTTTGTCTAAACCTCTTCTTAAAAATCTCCAGTGATGGAGATTCCACAACCTCCCTAGGCAATTTATTCCAGTGCTTAACCACCCTTAACCACTCCTGCTAATACAGCCCAGAATGATGTTGCTTTTTTTGCAACAGCATTACACTGTTGATTCATATTTAGCTTGTGGTCCACTATGACCCCCAGATCCCTTTCCACAGTACTCCTTTCTAGGCAGTCATTTCCCACTTTGTATGTGTGCAGCTGATTGTTCCTTCCTAAGTAGAGAACTTTGCATTTATCCTTATTGAATTTCATCCTATATACTTCAGCCCATTTCTCCAGTTTGTCCAGATCATTTTGGATTTTAATCCTAACCTCCAAAGCACTTGCAACCCCTCCTAGCTTGGTATCATCTGCAAACTTTATAAGAGTACTCTGTATGCCATTATCTAAATCACTGATGTAGATATTGAACAGAACCATACCCAGAACTGATCCCTACAGGACTCCACTCATTATGCCCTGCCCGCATGACTGTGAACCACTGATAACTACTCTCTGGGAACAGTTTCCAACCAGTTTTGCACCCACCTTATAGTAGTTCCATCTAGGTTGCATTTCCCTAGTTTGTTTATGAGAAGGTCATGCGGGACAGTATCAAAAGCTTTAATAAAATCAAGTTATACCATGTCTACCGCTTCCCCCCATCCACAAGGCTTGTTACCCTGTCAAAGAAAGCTATGAGGTTGGTTTGACACAATTTGTTTTTGAAAAATCTATGCTGACTGTCACTTATCACCTTATTATCTTCTAGATGTTTGCAAATTGATTGCTTAATTATTTGCTCCATAAGTATCTTTCCAGGTACAGAAGTTAAACTGACTAGTCTGTAATTCCCTGGGTTGTCCTTATTTCCCTTTTTTATATATGGGCACTATATTTGTCCTTTTCCAGTTTTCTGGAATCTTTCCCGTCTTCCATGACTTCTCAAAGATAATCGCTAATGGGTCAGATATCTCCTCAGTCAGCTCCTTAAGTATTCTAGGATGCAATTCATCAGGCCCTGGTGACTTGAAGACATCTAATTTGTCCAAGTAATTTTTAACTTGTTCTTTCCCTATTTTAGCCTCTTCTGATCCTACCTCATTTTCACTGGCATTCACTATGTTAGACGTCCAATCACCACCAACCTTCTTGGTGAAAACTGAAACAAAGGAGTCATTAAGCACCTCTGCCATTTCCACATTTTCTGTTATTATTTTTTTCCCCTCATTGAGTAACGGGCCTACCCTGTCCTTCGTCTTCCTCTTGCGTCTAATGTATTTGTAGAATGTTTTCTTGTTACCCTCTATGTCTCTAGTTTGATCTCGTTTTGTGCCATGTCCTTTTTAATTTTATGCCTTCCCTCTTATCCTATGACTGCTTTACTTTGCCTAAGAGCTTTTGGTGAGGGACTTTGTAAAAGGCTTTCTGAAAGTCCAAGTACCATGGGATCACCCTTGTCCACATGTTTGTTGACCCCCTCAAAGAATTCAAGTAGATTGGTGAGGCATGATTTTCCTTTACAAAAGCTGTATTGACTCTACCCCAAAAAATCGTGTTCATGTGTCTGATAATTCTGTTCTTTACTATAGTTTCAACCAATGTACCTGGTAGTGAAGTTAGGTTTACCCGCCTGTAATGGCCAGGATTGCCTCTGGAGCCTTTTTTAAAAATTGACGTCACATTAGCTATCCTCCAGCCATCTGGTACAGAAGCTGATTTAAATAATAGGTTACATACCACAATTAGTGTTTCTGAAATTTCATATTTGCGTTCCTGATCTGGTGATTTATTACTGTTTAATTTATCAATTTGTTCCAAAACTTCCTCTATTGACACCTCAATCTGACACAGTTCCTCATACTTATCAGCTAAAAAAATGGCTAAAGTGTGGGAATATCCCTCACATCATTCATTTAGCTTCTCTGCAATGGCCTTGTCTTTCTTGAGTGCTCCTTTAACACCTTGATTGTCCAGTGGCCCCAATGACTGCTTAGCAAGCTTCCTGCTTCTGATGTACTTAAAAGTTTTTTTGCTATTAGTTTTTGAGTCTTTTCATAGTTGCTCTTTAAATTCTTTTTTGGCCTGCCTAATTATACTCTTATACTTGACTGTCCAGAGTTTATGTTCCTTTCTATTTTCCTCAGTTGGATTTGACTTCCAATTTTTAATGCCTTTTTGCCTCTAGCCACTTCTTTTAACTTGTTGTTTAGCCATGGTGTCATGTTTTTGGTCCTCTTACTATTCTTTTAATTTGGGGCATAGATTTAATTTGAACCTCTAATATAGTGTTTTTAAAAAGTTTCCATGCATCTTGCAGGCATTTCATTCCTGTGACTGTTCCTTTTAATTTTCATTTAATTAGCTTCCTCATTTTGTGTAGTTCCCCTTTCTGAAGTTAAATACTACTGTCGTGGACTTTTTTGGTATTTCTCACACACACACATACTCACACACACAAAGATGTTAAATTTAGTTACATTACAGTCACTATTACCAAGCAGTTCAGCTATATTCACCTCTTGGACCAGATACTGTGTGCCACTTAGGACTAAATCAAGAATTGCACCTATTCTCATTTAGATGGTGACACACGCAAGGGAATGGAAGGTGTGGAGGAGCTAGCCCCTCCTAGCAATATCCATAGCTCCTTTATCTCTTTATTAACCCAGAGGAAATGCAGAAATGCCCCTCTGAACTGAAAACAATGCGAGGGGAACTTCCCATGTGCCACCATGTCCAGAACCCCAGTGTTGTCGCCGCTGGACAGGAAGGGCTGGGTCTTCCTGTGAAAAATGTCAATGAAAACAATTTTGTTGTTGTTATCTTTGTAAGTGTTTCAGGTTTTCACTGTAAAACCAAACACCTCCCAAAATAATGTTTTTGGTCTAATGCCAACATTTCTTCTTGGGGTTTCCAGGTTTTTTCTTTTTTTCTTTTTCTTTAAACAAAAACCTCAACATTTTCAATGAAAAATTGAATTATTTTTCAAAAAATTCCATTCGTTATAAAGTCCCCTTTTCCCTAGAAAAACACCTTGGCAGAACATTTTCTAACCGCTCTTCAGATCCCCCTCAACTAACTTCAACACACCTTGCTTCAACTCTCCTACAGCTCAGTCCCATAGACCCAGAGCTCAATTCGCCACTGAACATTGGTGTCAGCAGAACCAGCTGAATTTGTAATCAACTTGAAAAGTTTAGACACAGCAGAAAAATCAATCCCAGATTGGATCGAGTTTCCTCCAACACCAACTGCTCTCAGGCATCTTATCTTAGCGTTTGTCACATTTTTTCTCAAAGCTGTGGCCCCACAGGCTGGAGTTGGCCAGCTGAGAGACATGTTGGGCCTCTCTTGTGCTGGACCTACTAACGATGCCAGGTTATGGGTGTTTCAGAGACATGCCCTGTTCATTCATTCCACTTTTTTAGGCCATTTAGCGGAAAACCATTTTGTTTACCCCGTGACACGTGGCTGAGCTGTGTGTGACATTACATCACCAGAGAAGAATATAAACTGCACTGCACAGGTAACCAGGTGGAGAGGCTGCACTTCTACCAAAATGCTCAGGGAGCAGCTACCAAGGAGCAATGGTCTCTAGTTGCAGTGGGGGAGGTTTAGGTTGGATATTAGGAAAAACTATTTCACTAGGAGGGTAGTGAAGCACTGGAATGGGTTACCTAGGGAGATGGTGGAATCTCCATTCTTAGAGGTTTTTAAGGTCCAGCTTGATAAAGCCCTGGCTGGGATGATTTAGTTGGTGTTGGTCCTGCTTGGAGCAGGGGGTTGGACTAGATGACCTCCTGAGGTCTCTTCCAACCCTAATCTTCCATGAATCTATGATTCTATACCTCCATGAAAAAGTCTCATGCACAGAGAATTGGAGGAGCCAAGATTCCTTTAAACCATTTCATGGGGATGGGAAGAGTCCATCTCCTACTTTAATTTCCCTTCTTTAGTCCTCCCCTTTTTGAGGCCCTGCTTCGGACTGGGCTGGCCTGCCCTTCCCACAGAGGAGGGCTAAGAACCTTGAACCACCAGCAGCACTCCTGAGCCAGCCGAAGGAGGAAAGGTGTGCTGGTTAGGAGCAAGATGCTGTTCTCCCTCCCTCGCAGAGGCTAAGTAGACTGAGCAGTGAAGGTGGTTTCAAACGACAGCAGTTTCAAATGAAGAACTCCTGGGACACAGCTATGTTATCAAGAGGTGCTGTATCAAAGCACAGCCCATCTGCAGTAGTTATGGCTGCATTTCCAAAGCCACGTCCACACTCATCACAAGAGATGCTGAGGCTGATCCTGTTCTCACTTCCACCAGCGTCAGTCCATCCCTTTCAGCGAAGTCACTGAATGATTCCCCTGGGATCAGTGAAAGCAGAACCAGGCCAGGCAGGTGGATTCTCCACTGCCTCAGAACTTGTGCTGAGATTTATGCATTTCCAAAACAGCTGCAGAATGTGATCGTGAGGCAGTGGCGCTTTAAACCTGCTTTGCACTCGTCAGTGGTCTGGAGAGCAAGGTGCCTGTGTGGCTAAGGCAGCAAATTAGGATTCAAGAGTCCTGGGGTCAGTACTTGGCTCTACCGCAGACTCAGCCAAGTCACTCGAGACTCAACTCTGTGCTCCGTGCTCAGCTGGAGTGGAGAGGGGTGGCTTCCAGGAGCTGGTTGCAGCTTCCTGGTTCAGGGAGGCCTGGTCCCAGCACAATTAGAGACCAGGACGGAACAATCTCCAACTTGATCTGCTGGTGTGAGGTCCCTTGTACCAGCTGAGGAAGGGGTGTAGCAGAGCTCTGTCACTCCCCCAGCCTTCCCTTACACCGGGGAAGGAAGGCGGCTGGCAGGGCTGCTGCCCATACACAGGGGCAACTCTCTCCTGTGTTTAAGGTCACTTTGTACTGGTCAGCAGCATAAAGTGGCCTTAGTGGAATGGAGAATCGGGTCTTAATCTGTCTCTGCCTGAGTTCCCCAGCTGCGCAGGTAATAATCCCTCCTTTCTCCCCTGCTTTGTCTTGTCTAGTTAGACTGTGAGCTCTTCTGGGCAGGGCCTGTCTCTTCCTATATTTGCACACAACACCCTGTCCAATGGGGCCCTGATCTCGGTTTGGCCTCTAGATGCTACTGTAATGTAAATAGTAACACTAACTTTGCAGAGAGGTACTTGACTATAAAAAGCACCAGGCAGAGGAGAAGGGGCCCACAATATCCCCCGGGGAGACAGGGAATCCTCAGGCACCCAGCCTGGTGGGAAATGTGTTTCTGTAACATCCAAACAGGTTTCTCTCTCCAGGAACCCATGAGAGGAATAAAACATAGGCAGAGAGTCAGAACATGCAAAGTTCTGCAAGTTTAACACCACATATGGCAGCAGGCCCAGATCCCTGCTACTGCAAAGGTGACCTGAGTGTGTTACAGAAGTTCTCCTGCTGTGCTCCCCTTGATGGGCACTGACCCCTGGAGGTCCTTTCCAGCCCTACATTTCTATAATTCTCTGAAGGCAGCAATAGTGCAGACTGGCACAGGAGTCATGGACAGCATGGTGGTGGTAAATGGCACTCCCCCAGCAGTTCATACAGCCACGGGGAGCTCTGAGTCACAGACCTGCCACACACAATGTAGCTGGTATTCCAGTGAGCCAACTTCCTACCCGGCCTCATCCCATGGTGGGGCTATATAAATATAAAGGGAAGGGTAACCACCTTTCTGTATACAGTGCTATAAAATCCCTCCTGGCCAGAGGCAACATCCTGTTACCTGTAAAGGGTTAAGAAGCTCAGCTAACCTGGCTGGCACCTGACCCAAAGGACCAATAAGGGGACAAGATACTTTCAAATCTTGGCGGGGGGAAGGCTCTTGTTTGTGCTCTTTGTTTACGTGGTTGTTCTCTCTTGGGACTGAGAGAGGCCAGACAGAAATCCATCTTCTCCAACCCATCCTAATCCAAGTCTCCAATATTGCAACCAGTATAGGTAAGCCAAGCAAGGCGGATTAGTTTATCTTTTGTTTTATGTGAATTTTCCCTGTGTTAAGAGGGAGGTTTATTCCTGTTTTCTGTAACTTTAAGGTTTTGCCCAGAGGGGGATCCTCTATGTTTTGAATCTGAATACCATGTAAAGTATTTCCCATCCTGATTTTACAGGGATGATTTTTACCTTCTTTTTTTTATATAATCCTTCTTTTAAGAACCTGACTGATTTTTCCATTGTTCCAACATCCAGGTGTTTGGGTCTTTGATGATTTTGTAACCAATTGGTCAGGATATTATTCTCAAGCCTCCCCAGGAAAGGAGGTGTGTAGGCCTTGGGGAGATATTTTTGGGGAAGACGTCTCCAAGTGGTCTCTTCCCTGTTCTTTGGTTAAAACGCTTGGTGGTGGCAGGATATGGTTCAAGGACAAGGCAAAGTTTGTACCTTGGGGAAGTTTTTAACCCAAGCTGGTAAGAATAAACTTAGGGGGTCTTTCATGCGGGCCCCACGTCTGTACCCCAGAGTTCCAAGTGGGGAAGGAACCCTGACGCACAAACCCAGTGATCTAGAACAAAGTGGAACTGGTCAGAGAGGACAGTTGGGCCCAAAAGGATGGCAAACTACAGAGCAGCTGCCAAATGAGTTTGGGCAACTGGGCGAGAGCCAGAACGGACATGGCGCTTGATGAACTACGTGTCAGCCAGATGCAGGGACAGTTGGGAGAGAAGCATTGTGTGGCTGAAGGCACACGACCTCTTGGACCCTCTACGGGGGTAACGCAAGCGCTTTAAGGCCAGAAAAAAGGCTGCATCCCACCCAGCATGCTCCGTCAGACCTAGAGAGCTGGGGCTTTTACCGGAGTCTCATCTTTTCGCCAGGCTCTGACCACTGCTCTGGCTGGCTGGCTGCAAGAAGAATCTAGATGTGTACTAGACCTTCGTGTTCTCCACCTTCCCCACCAGCTCATTCCACAGCCTCAGGAAAAAGCAGAGGCTAGTTCACAACCTCTTGACCTCCAAAACCCACTCACAGCTTATAAGATCAGGGTCACCCTAAGAAGCTAAAGGCAAGGCCAGCTGGAGGTGGGAGCTGGTGGGCAGGCTGGAGAGGAGGGCTGGTATTTGGAAGGAGGGCTGGTGGGACTGGTGGCTGGACTGGGAAGGACTTGGCAAGCTGGTGGTGGATTTGATGGTGAGGATGACTTCTCCAGGACCCACCCGCTCCTCCCACCAGCCCTCCAGCAGGGCCCTTGGCAGGGAAGAAGTCACAAACTGAAGAGGCAACAGGAGATTCTCCTGCTTGTGCAGAGAGGATCATGGGAAGCAAAGTGTCACTTAGGACATTCACCCTGCCGGCTGCTCTAACTTACCCCAGGGCTGGGCAGTGCCCAAGATACAGAGTGCAGACATGGCTTAACTCCTCCTCAGCCCTTCCATGCCTGTGCAAGGGGCAGAAACATAGCAACAGGCAGGCCAAATGGCTCAGGGCTTGTCTACACGTACAGCATTGCAGTGGCACCGCTGTAGCGCTTAGTGAAGACCCTACCTATGCCGAGAGGAGGGCTTCTCCCATCGACATAGCGCTGTCTGCACCAGGAGTGCGATCAGTGTAATTCTGTCGCTCGGGCTGAAATCCATAATGCAGTTATACTGGCATAGGGTAAACCAGGAATCAGACTCTAATCCCAGAGCCCAGCTTAGTACAGCCTTGCACAAGGGTTACAGAAGTTGTCTCTTCTTGTACAGTGACTCTTTGCTTGCTTTTTCCCCATGATGATAACAGAAAACAAATGATATTTTATTCACCCATCAACAAAAGGTGCTTATCCCAAGTGAGTGAGAATTCTGAAAGCAGTCTCTAGGCATATTCATGGCCCACTGGGGAGGAAGTTACCTCTACTGTACTGATGACATTTTGACATGCACCTGTGATTACGTTTGCAGATATTAGCCTGGACAGCCCAGGGACTGAGGTTCTAATTCTGCAAAGGACATTTTCCCCACAGGAAGCCAGTTATTAATTAGCAAACTGGCCTCTTTATTTAAGGTGTGCAGTGGCCTCCAGTGGTGAATAGAAAAATCATTAACAGCACTGACTCAGGAGTAGGTTAGAGGCCAAAAGATAGTCATCTAGGACCTGTTGTATTATGCATGTTGTACTCAGTAAACCATTCAGCTTTCTATGCAATTTCTCATTACCTGAATTACATTAGTTGCCTTAATGTTATAGGAAGACAGAGACTAAATAGCACTTTTTAAATATGAATGGCATTACGTCGGGCAAAGATTTGCCAAAAAAAAACCTCCTCAGCTGGTGAAGTTTTTGGATTTCACTTTGGTTTTGCGAAGTAGTGGATGCAATTTGCACCCATGTTAATTGTCCTCCAGGGTTGAGAAGAGGGCTATGTGCCAACAGTCCCAACCTTTGTGTAAAATATGAAAACCAGCTGTTCGGAACTGGGTGCAGTGGTGGCTTGGAATGGCAAAACGTCACATGGGTGGATGCAAACCGGGATTTTTTGGTGAAAATAGAGTGGAAGGCAAAACGCTGGGTCTGCCAACGTGGCCTGGGAGCCAGTTGTGGACATTCATTCCCATTTGTCATGAGAAATGTTTTCTATGCACGATTTTTATAAGAGGTGACAGATTAGAAGTCGGACTCTCCCAGCAAATGAGTAGGCTCCTGACTGCAGTGCAGCTGCAGGAGGGATGGACAGGTGAGCATTGAGCTTCAATGAGTGAGAAAGCAGAGAGGCTCAGGGTCTTGCTGCATCCCAGAGCTCAGCAAAGCATGCAAAAAATTGTTTGTGACTGTTCCTTGCATTAAAATCCAGGGCCCCACTTCTAAGTTCCCCTGTCCCTGGGCTTTAAACCCCTTTGCACGCACACCATTCCTGGGCATTTCAGAGGCGCAGGCCCTGCTCTGACTTACCTTGCCCCCGTGGAATTTTCAGACGTACCTCAGTGATTTAGGAATAGTATTCTTTTGAAAGCCTGTGAGGCTTGTGCTTCTAAACCACTTAGACAGTTTGGAAAATCCTCCACCACAAGCAGATCATTCACAAGCAATCCACAGGCTAAAATCTGACCCTATGGAGTGCTTGCACAGTCAACAATAAGAAACACGTTTGTAAACAGCATGTGATTTGCAAACATACAAACAATAATGAGACAATTTGAAAGCAGAAGAAAAAGAGCTAAATTCCTGAAATAAATGATTTTCTGGAAATCGTTTGCCCAGCTCTCTTGGTATCTATGCAGATATACTTCCAAGAACTCAATGTTCAGAATTCCCAGATCTGTGATTGCATCCAGCAAGATGAATAACCAGCTAAGGAATGTGCTGTCCAGCATCCGACAGGGGCAGGCTCCAGCAGCCTCTCACATCAGTGACCATTGATAGCGGTGACCATTATGGTTATTAGTGTTATGGCTCTAATCTAAACTGTCTAATCCTGGTGCTGCTCTGGACAGGGCTGGTCCACCTAAGCCATATTAGAACAAGCCTCCCAGGGTGCTGAAAATGCAGCAAGAGGGCATAGGGATGTCCTGGCCACATCCCCCTTTCCTCCATCCACACCCACTTTCCCTAGCTACATGGGCAGCAGAGAGTGTATGGGGCATAAGAGCCTTTACTGTGACTGTGGGAGTGTACCCTCACATGAGGGTGGACGTCTTTTGGCCAGACTGTGCACCATGCTGGAGCACGTAGCTGTAGAATTTATCCCAGGGGAAGAGACACTGAAGAGCTACATCCCTTTGTGGGTTCATCACTCCCCTGCCTCACACTAGGGTCCCGGTGCTCTGAGAGTGAAAGCCCGAGTAGGGAAAGCTTTTAGCCATTTGTCAGAAAAGCTCAGGGCAAATTTGTGACCTGCCTCTTGTCGTGCTGAGTATTTGGGGAAATAACCGTCAATCTCTCCCTTGCGCCAGTCAGTTTATGCCTCTGTCTCTTCTTTGCGATCATCTCATCTGAATGGACCCGCTGGCTGCATTTGCTCACTTTGTATTTTAAGTAGTGAATTCCTGTGCATTATTCATACCCTCAATCTGGAAAACAGGATCAAAATGGCTTTTCATAGCTTTTTACTCCCATCTTCTTCTTAAATGTACAACTGTGAAATTCAAAAGGCAGCTTGGTCTCCTGTTGGGGGAAATGGGCTCTAGGTAAGACATGTCAAGGGGAGTTGCAATGGCAGCTTCCAGAGAGAAGAGTGGGTGTCAGGTATGGAGGGCTGGGAGTCTCAGCAGGGACTTAGGCCTATCCTCCACTGCCTTGGAGTCTCTGGGGAATATAGGGAACCAGCCAGCAGCAGCCCCCATGCAAACATCTCTGCTACAGCAAGGCCAGATGGTCCTCCTCCTCCTGACCTCTCTATATCAGACAGGCTGCTTAGTGTCCAAGTCCTTTTACGACAGAGGATTCACGGCCAGTTGTATGAAGTGCATCTACCCACGAGGAGACAGTACGCTACTCATGAACCAAGGAATCAATGTAGCTTTAGGAGTCTAATCAAACACTAATCTAATTTAGTATGCTGTAGCTCTAGCCAAAGAATTTCTGGTGGTATACTCGGTTCAGAGATGGGTCTATGACTGGGGGAGGGATAGCTCAGTGGTTTGAGCATTGGCCTGCTAAACCTAGGGTTGTGAGCTCAATCCTTGAGGGGACCATTTTGAGATCTGGGGCAAAAATTGGGGATTGGTCCTGCTTTGAGCAGGGCGTTGGACTAGATGACCTCCTGAGGTCCCTTATAACCCTGAGATTCTATGCCGTCTTATCTGTTATATTTGAGCCATGAAATGAAGCATTACAAGAAAGTATTTACTGCCATCAGGACAACAATGTCTCACTGAAGAGAGATCTATGTTCGTGGCCCATTTAGGGAACCCCTTAAGCCCTGTGATTTGCAGTGCAAAGCCAATGCCAGGCACTTTAAATCCATAGCCTGCCACATGCAGCAGCTCTGCTGAGCCTACTCAGCTGGCTTCCAGACACAGGGGGTGAGAAAACTCAGCAGTGGAGCCAGAGAGGGGCTCTGAGGGGCTCATCTATCAATTACAGCAAATATTCTGCCCAACACAGACACACCCAATCCCCTTGTTGCTAGGAGCCCACATGAGGGGCAACTACAGAAAACCCATGGAAACCCTGAAACTGTAGCCCCATTGTGTCAGGTAGGTAAGTCATCAGGAGGTGAGGGAGAGAGAGAGGGAAGGGAATCTCACTGGAACCATCTTGCTTCTGACCCTGCCCATGGCAAGTCTCCCTCAGGGCCCCCAATGCTGAGGAGCTAGGAAACTTGAGACAAACAACCCCAGGAAAACACCCAGCCCTTTGGGGATGAAGAAGAAGAGCTGAGAAGGGAGCGGGGAGAGGAAATAAGGGGTGACTGGTGTTCTAGCACACAGGTGTGAAAGGCAGACTGCAATGGGCCAGAGCCCACTCCTGGGTTTGGTCACAACACAGACTGGAGCTGGGCAAATGCACACCCACAAAGCGTGGCTGCAGTTCCTTCAGGAGCTTGCTGTGGCTGAGTGCCCGCCTCCCTGCGGTCGCCTTCTGGGAACTCTGCAGTGACACAAACACAGATTTCAGAACTGCCTAGGTGCATATTTGACCAATCTTCCCACAGTACTATGTGTGTCACAGCCAATCAGGAAACAAAAACAATAGCATGTGACCTATCAGACCAGCCAGTAGAAGCTAAACACAGCTGAGTATGATGGTGAATGCTGAAGAGCAAATCCTCACAGATATCCCATGAACAGATAAAGACACCAAACTCCTCAGACAAATCATTCCCTCAGCTCCAACAACAAAAATAACCACAGGAACAAGCCTCCCAGGCTCCCCGGTGACATTGTTGGGTTGCAGTATTAGGAACAGAGGAGTTGCCAGTCTTGAACAGACCTCAGGGTCCATCTAGCCCTGGAGCCTGTCTCTGACAGTGGCTGGTGCCAGATGCCGCAGAGGAAGGTGTAGGAGCCCCACAGGAGCAGACGTGGGATGATTTGCCCTTCATATTGAGTCTCTATTGAGTCACTGTTGAGTCACCTTGGGCTCTGGTAGTTAGAAAGTGGCTTAAGCTTTGAAGCATGATGTTTAATGTCTTTTCCACAACATTTTGATTGTCAGTAATCATGACTCTGGGTATTCTTGAGACCTGGTAAATCTCCAATCCGCATTTGAACAATCTGAAGTTATTGTTAGGGGACTGTTCTCCTCTGAGATAGTTTACTCTCAGCTCAGTTTCTAGTCACTGCCATGTACTTGATAGCAGATTATTGGAGGAAGAAAGAGAGAGCACCCTAGCATGACGGCTTGCTTCCCACAAGGATGGGGCATACTAATTCGACACTGGTGAGGCCTCATCTGGAGTACTGTGTCCAGTTTTGGGCCCCACACTACAAGAAGGATGTGGATAAATTGGAGAGAGTCCAGCGAAGGGCAACAAAAATGATTAGGGGTCTAGAGCACATGACTTATGAGGAGAGGCTGAGGGAGCTGGGATTGTTTAGTCTGCAGAAGAGAAGAATGAGGGGGGATTTGATAGCTGCTTTCAACTACCTGAAAGGGGGTTCCAAAGAGGATGGCTCTAGACTGTTCTCAATGGTAGCAGATGACAGAACGAGGAGTAATGGTCTCAAGTTGCAATGGGGGAGGTTTAGATTGGATATTAGGAAAAACTTTTTCACTAAGAGGGTGGTGAAACACTGGAATGCGTTACCTAGGGAGGTGGTAGAATCTCCTTCCTTAGAGGTTTTTAAGGTCAGGCTTGACAAAGCCCTGGCTGGGATGATTTAACTGGGAATTGGTCCTGCTTCGAGCAGGGGGTTGGACTAGATGACCTTCTGGGGTCCCTTCCAACCCTGATATTCTATGATTCTATGATTAACTGTGGATGGAATATCAGGGCCAAACAGCTTCTGTGGGGCTCGGTTCCTTTTCCGTGAGCGTGAACAGAAACAAGTGCCCAAGGCCATAGGCACCGACTCCGTGTGCTCCAGGGCTGGAGCACCCACGGAAAAAAATGGGTGCTGAGCATCCACTGGCAGCCCAGCCAATCAGTGCCTCCTGCTCCCCTCTGCAAATCAACTGTTCTGTGGCATGCAGGAGGCGCTGCAGGAGGGGAGAAAGGGGGGGTGCACTCAGGGGAGGGGACAGAATGGGGCAGGAAGAGGCAGAGCGGGAGCAAACTGGCTGCTGGTTACTTCTGTCAGCAGGCAGTGCTCCACCTCTGCTCCCAACCCGCCATCCTTAGTGATGAAAAACCAGTATGCTGCCCTGGCAACAAGGGGTGAGGAGTCTCCCCAAAGGTGGAGGAGGAGAAGCCATGCACCCCAAGACTGGGAGGACTGCAGCCACTACTCCCAAGACAAATTGAGAGGGGGGGGTTGGTGACTCCCTTCTAATGGGGGCGGAGACATCCATCTGCCAGCCTGACCTGGCATCTTGGGCAGAGTGCTGCCTGCCTGGGGCCTGTATACAAGGTGTTATGGAGGGATTGCTGAGGATCATCTGGCCCTCTGACTACTGCCCCGTGCTACTCATCCATGAAGGCACTAATGATACTGCGAGGTATGACTTTGAGCAGATCAGAAATGACTACAGGGCTCTGGGAGGGAGGGTGAAGGACTTTGGGGCTCAGGTTGTGTTCCCATGATCCGTTCAGTACGGTGGGGCCCAGGCAGAGACAGACACATCCTGGAGGTGAATGCATGGTTGTGTGGATGGTGTCGCCAAAAGGGCTTTGGCTTTCCTGGCCATGGGATCCTGATCTGAGAAGGACTGCTGAGCGGAGCTGGGGTCCACCTATCCAGAAAGGGGAAGAGTATCTTCAGATACAGACTGGCTAACCTAGTGAGGTGGGTTTTACACTAGGTTTGACAGGGGCAGGAATCAAAAGCCCACAGGTAAGCCCAGAATGTGGAAACATAGGTGAAGGGTTGGAATCTGGGGGAACATGGGCAATCATAGGAGAGACAAGAGGGAATACAGAGGATAAAACTAATGAACATCTTAGATGTCTGTATCCTAATGCAAGAAGTATGGGGAAGAAGCAGAAATATTAGTGAACAATCACAATTACAACTTAATTGGCATCACAGAAACTTGGTGGGATAATTCCCATGACTGAAATATTGATATAGAAAGGTACAGCTTGTTCAGGAAGGACAGGCAGGGGAGGAGGCCTTACCTTGTATATCCAAGATGTCTATACTTGCACTGAGGTTGACATAGAAGTGGGAGGCAGCCTGTTGAAAGTCTCTGGGTAAGGATATAAGAGGTAAAAAACAAGGGTGATGCCATGGTAGATATCTACTGGAGACCACCAAACCAGGAAGAAGAGGTGGATGAGGCTTTTTTTAAACAACTAACAAAATCATCCAAAAGACGGGATTTGATGGTGCTGGGCTTCAACAACCCAGACTTCTGTTGGGAAAATAATACAGCAGGGCACAGATTATTCAACAAGTTCTTGGAACACATTGAAGACAACTTTTTATTACAGAAGGTGGAGAAAGAGACTGGGGAGAGACTGTTCTAGATTTGATGCTGACAAACAGGGAGGAACTGGTTGAGAATTTGAAGGTGGAAGGCAGCTTGGGTGAAAGTTGCCATGAAATGACAGAGTTCATGATTCTAAGGAATGGTCGGAGGGAAAACAGCAGAATAAAGACAATGGACTTCAAGAAGGCAGATGTTAGCAAACTCAGAGAATTGGTGGTTAAGATCCCACAGGAAGCAAGTCTGAGGGAAAAAAAAGTTGAGGAGAGTTGACAGTTTTTTTTAAAAAGACATTACTAGGGGCACTAGAGCAAACTATCACAATGCATAGGAAAGAGAGGCAGTATGGCTTAACCAGGAGATCTTCAATGGCCTGAAACGCAAAAGAGAGTCATACAAAGAGTGGAAACCAGGGTCATAACCATGGGTGGGCAGCCCCACCCACTTAGCATCCAAGCCCACCCAAATCGGGGCCAGAGCCCCCCGAATCCACAGGCTGGGACTCCCGACCTGGCTCAGTGTCCATCAGCCCGGCAGCATCCCTTTCCTGCTGGCGCCGTGCGCTGCTGCCCTGGTCTCCAGCCCCAACATTAGCTCTGCAGGGGGTGTGCCTCATGGAGGCGGGTCTGGGCAGGGCTAGTGCTGGGGCCAGAGATCAGGGCAGCAATACGCGGTGCTGGCAGGAAAGGGATGTGCCACAAGGCCAGGCTGACAGACTCTGAGCCAGAGTCGGGAAGGGCAGGCAGAGCTCAATCCCTAGCAGGGCCCCCTTCTGCCCCATGGGCACGCCCTGCAGTCTGAGTGCCCCAGGCAGCCTGATCTTCAGGTGCCTGCTGAGCAGTAAGGGCCAGCTGGAGCGGGTGGGAGGAAGCTTGGTGTCCCATCCCTCCTGCCTCCCTCCCTAGGGCACCAGATCCCTCCTGCGCCCCCAATCCTTCCTGCCTCCCATCTCGCTTGGCCCCCTTTCCGCCACCCCCGTCATTGCCTGCCCACCTGAAAGCCAGGGCCCACCCAGTTTTCCTGTCCTAGCTACACCACTGGTGGAAACCAGGTCAAATTATGAAGGATGTGTATAAAAAAGCAACACAAGCATGTAGGGACAAAGTTAGAAAGGCCAAGGCACAAAATCAGATTAAACTAGCTAGAGACATAAAGGGTATTTTACAAATATGTTAGAAACAAGAGAAAGACCAAGGACAGGGTAGGCCCATTACTCAATGAGGAGGGAAAGGCAACAGAAAACAGAGCAATGGCTGAAGTGTTAAATGCCTTTCTTCTTTCAGTTTTCACCAAAACAGTTAACAGTGTTTGGCAAACTAACATAGTGATCATCCATCTAAGTGGGGTATGATCTGAGGCTAAAATAGGGAAAAAACAAGTTAAGAATTACTTAGATAAGACAGATGTCTTCAAGTTGGCAGAGCCTGATGAAATACATCCTAGAATACTTAAGGAACTCGCTGAAGAGATCTCTGAACCATTAGCAGTTATCTTTGAGAACTCGTGGAGAAAGTCAGAGATCCTAGAGGACTGGAGAAGGGCAGATATAGTGCCTATCTATAAAAAGGGGAATAAGGACAGCCCAGGGATTTATAGACCAGCCAGCTTAACTTCAGAACCTGGAAAGATAATAAGCAAATAAACAATTTGTAAGTACCTGGAAGAAAATAAGGTGATAAGTAACAGTCAACATGGATTTGTCAAGAACGAATCATGTCAAACCAACCTAACAACCTCCTTTGGCAGCGTAGCAAGCCTTGTGGATGGGGGGAAGTAGTAGATGTGATATATCTCAGCTTTAGTAAGGTTTCTGATATTGTCTCACATGACCTTCCCATAAACAAACTAGAGAAATGAGAGCCTAGGAGAATGTAATATCAGGTGGGAGTGCAACTGGCTGGAAAACCGTACTCAGAGAGTAGTTATCAATGGTTCACAATCAAGCTGGAAGGGCATATCGAGTGGGGTCCCACTGGGATCTGTCACGGGACCAGTTCTATTATGAAGATATTGAAATGATTTGGATAATGGCATAGAGCAGGCGTAGGCAACCTATGGCACGTGTGCCAAAGGTGGCATGCGAGCTGATTTTTAGTGGCACTCACACTGCCCGGGTCCTGGCCACCGGTCCGGGGGACTCTGCATTTTAATTTAATTTTAAATGAAGCTTCTTAAATATTTTAAAAACTTTATTTACTTTACATACAACAATAGTTTAGTTACATATTAAAGACTTATACAAAGAAAGCTTCTAAAAAGATTAAAATGTATTACTGGCATGCGAAACCTTAAATTAGAGTGAATAAATGAAGACTCGGCACACCACTTCTGAAAGGTTGCTGACCCCTGGCATAGAGAATAAACTTATAAAGTTTGCAGATGATACCAAGGAGGGAGGGGTTTGCAAGAGCTTTGGAAGACAGGATTGGCATTCAAAATGATCTTGACAAACTGGAGAAATGGTCTGAAATAAATAAAATGAAATGCAATAAGGACAAATGCAAAGTATTACTTTTAGGAAGGAATAAGCAACTGCACAAATGCAAAATGGGAAATGACTGCCTAGGAAGGAGTACTGCAGAAAAGGATCTGGGGGTTATAGTGAATCACAAACTAAATATGAATCAACAATGTAATACTATTACAAAAAAGGGAACATCATTCTGGGATGTATTAGCAGGAGAGTTGCAAGCAAGACATGAGAGATAATTTTTCCACTCTACTCCATGCTAATACAGCCTCAACTGGAGTATTTTGCCCAGTTATGGGCACTGCACTTTGGGAAAGATGTGGACAAACTGGAGAAAGTCCAGAGGAGAGCAACAAAAATGATTAAAAGTCTAGAAAACATGACCCATGAGAGAAGGTTAAAAATACTGGTTTTGTTTAGTCTGGAGAAGAGAAGACCGAGGTGGGACATGATAACAGTCTTCAAGAACATAAAAGGTTGTTATAAAGAGGAGGGTGATCAATTGTTCTCCTTATAGACTGAGGGCAGGACAAGAGGCAATGGGCTTATATTGCAGCAAGGGAGATTTAGGTTGGACATCAGGAAAAACTTCCTATTGGGTAGTTAAGCACTGGAACAAATTGTCTAGGGAGGTTGTGGAATCTCCTTCATTGGAAGTTAGACAAACACCTGGCAGGGATGATCTAGTTAATACTTAGCCCTGCCTCAGTTCAGGGAACTGGACTAAATGGCCTATTGAGATCCCTCCCAGTCCTGCATTTCTATGAGTCTATATGAGCAGTCTTACAGAGGCCAATGGGACTATTCAGATGCTTAAATTTAGGCACATGCTTAAGTATCTTGCTGAAATAGAGATGGGGTCCGCATGAGGAACACTGACTCTGCCACAGTCCATGCTCCCCCTACTTTCTAGGGAGGATTTCAGGCCCCAGAAGTGTCAATCCCACACCTTTCATGAGCTCTGAATTAACTGTGTTTCAATAATAACCAGCAAACCCCTGTCCTGTTTACTTGCCCATCACCCCCTGCCACAGGGCCCATTGCATTCCAAAGCGGGCTCCTCCTGCCGTTATGAGCAAGCAGCAGGTAAGAATGGCAGCTGCAACAATGGAGCACGGGAGTTCTTTCTCTAGCCCCTTTCAAACTTCAGGGAACCCAAAGGTCTTTATGAAAAACTGACTCCAGGGCTGTCTATCTATCCAAGCGCTTTCCAGGGCATCTATTCCTGTGTATCTAGGGGTAGGAACAAACATAACAGCCTTCCTTAGACATTTGATCCTGGTTTTATTGAAAGTGCATTGGCAAATATGTCCTTCCCTCTTGCCTCTACCACGTTGGCCTGAATCTCTCACTTTGGGCACTTTCCATGAGGAAGGAATGTCACGGCATTTTCCAGCCTGGAGTATTTTATAGAGGTCAGCACCAATATCTCTCCAAACGTGACATGGCCAGAAAGAGATGATACATACTGCAACCTAGCAATGTAAAGGATTGTTTTCAAACTCAGCACATTAAGTCTGTTTGAATATCAATATATCTAGTAATCACCCTTATTAATCAACTATGATGGTGAATTTCACATCCTATAGTTTTAACTGCTAGCTAGAGGCTTGCATGTGTGGGTTTCAAATCCAAGAAAATATTTTATGTAACCAACCTGATTCCTTTTTGCAAAAGGCAAATTTGTTGGCATTAGCACTGGTGCTAGAATCACCATCAGTTTAGTTTCCTGAACATAAATCTATATGAGCGTCTGAGGGGACAAAGATGAAAGTCAAATTTTATTTGTCTTGTTGTTTGTACAATAAAATGCAATCAAACCCATGGAGAGAACACATTGTTTCAATGACAAAGCTCCTCTTTCTTTCCATGTTGCTATGGTGAATGACTCCTCTCCTCTTTAGGCCTTTCACCCATATGCCAAATTACATATCAAATGGGAAAAAAAATAATCACACTTTCCTAAATAAACCAAGAGCTTGAGGGACATGATATGAGTGCATCAGAAATACAAATCAAAACTAACTTTCTCTTCTTTAGAAGAGAGTATGGAACATGCCCTGAATCACAATGGATCTATTTCTGCAGAGTCCCACAGCACGCAGAGCCCTGCAGTATTTTTCTTTGGAAAACCAACTACTGAATAAAAGAGTCTGACCTGTTACTCCGGGTGAACTGCTGAGCTAAGGCTCCATCCAGATTCTCCTGCCCATAGCAGTGTGGTCAAGTTGATGGGAGACCCTGAGCCGTAGTGAACTGTGTTGGTTTGGCACGTGCAGTAGAGTCATGGCTACAAGGCTAGCTGCACCTCTGTTCCTTGTCTGGTCTCTCTGGATAGACCTCGTCAAATGAAAAGCCTCTTGCCCTTACTTGTCTTGAGGTGGGATGATGATGAACTCTTTGCATTATCACCAATCCCAAGTGTTCAAAAATCATGAGTGAGACAAAAATCATGGGGGGAGAGAGAGCTCAGTGGTTTGAGCATTGGCCTGCTAAACCCAGGGTTGTGAGTTCAATCCTTGAGGGGGCCATTTAGGGATCTGGGGCAAAAATTGGGGATTGGTCCTGCTTTGAGCAGGGGGTTGGACTAGATGACCTCCTGAGGTCCCTTCCAACCCTGATATTCTATGATCATGAGTTTGGCTTAAAAGCCAGGAGATTTAAAACAATAATAAATGATGGCTCCTGGTTTCTGAGCCTTTCAGCTTCAGTCAGTTCACTTCAAGCTTCCTTTTGCAATGACAAGGGCTAGAAATTTACTTTTTTCAGAAAATAAAACCAGATTCCAATATAATCAAAGGATTCCCAGATCTGGGGCTTTAAGAAAGACACCAAATATTACAAGATGTACCATAAAAATCTCACTAGTTGGGGGTGTCACATAGCGCCCAGAGACCCATATCATCTGGTGCCGTACAAACAAAGAGGAAGACCTGAACCCTGCTACAAGGCGCTTATAATCTAAAAGATGAACCATCCAATATGATACTGGGGAACAGTGGCTCATTAACAAGCCACTTCAACCTTTCCCAGTAGCAAAGAGGGAAGAGGCCTTATTTCCCATTGAGACTATGCAGCAGGAAGGCATAATTTAGCCTTCAACCAGCCCAAGGCCCTCATTCATAGGTCTTGTTAACAAAATGGGTAGCAGCACCAGATCCTGGGTGAGCTATTGATAACTAAATGAAGTAATTTTAAATGATTCTTATCCATTACCCTGGATGCCAAAGCAGATTCAATCTGCTTTCATAGCAGGACAAGGCATGTGGCAATTTAAAGCGCAGGCTTTCATCTTGTGCAGTGCACCGATCAGGTTTGAGAAGCTAATGGCATGACCTTCTCTGGCTGTTTGTTACACCTAGATGATATCCTGGTGCATGCTGAAACCTTATATCAGTTCCTGTTCAATTTACAAATGGTTTGTGATGATCTTAAAACTGCTAATCTGAAATTGAACCCAAAGGCATGTGAATATGTAAATCGTTGACTGTATAATTGATAACCTGCAAATTATTTCTTTGCTTTCCATTTGGAATGGATCACACAGAGCTTCAACATTTGGACATCACTGAAATGATGGGCAGAGCTGAGACAGTGTGTGTCATTGAAGCCGGTGGGCACACCAAGATAAACTCATGGAAAAGGTAAAAACCAGTTTGACTTTTTTATGGAATATATAGCTGAAACAATATAAATCACAACCCAAACACTGGCCACATGCAAGACTGGAGTTGGAGCTAACCCATGTGGTCTGAAGGCGTTTTCCCTGGGGTCTGAATGCAGATGCAGGGGGCTGGGTATTGTTTGAGGGAACTCTGTATGTGTGTGAGAGAGAGAGCAGAAACACCACAGAAGCACAGTTCAGGCAGCAAGGAAGCCCCAGAGACAGCCAGAGAGGTACTTCTGTCATGGCCCTGAAAAAAAGTTAAGAAAGAGAGAGCACTTTAGGGCTGAGTGCTAGCTGGAAAGAGGCAAGGAACTATGAGCAAATAAATTATCTACGCCGGTTTGATTCCTACTGTGTTCCGAGAAACCGGACTTTGTACATTCCTTGTAAATAACTAGGATTGCATCAAAGAAACACCCGACTCCATTGTCAATTTCTCCTCCTAACAGAAACAGCCTTCAAGCCCCCAAATATTGTCTAACCTCTCAGGTCAAAGGGGTAACATGTAGAAACTGGTATTTCAGTTACTGCCTCAGAGCCATCGCCCCATGCCTTTCCCCGGGGCCAGCTCCCTCCCAGCCCATCTTCCCAGTTCCCTCCAGATGAGGTACTCAGGTCACCCAATGGGAACATCTGTTCTGCAGCTGTCAGCAAGCAGCTGGGCTAAGGCCATGTTCCTCCCTGGACTTTTTACTTTGTCTCCTTGGTGCTTCTGCTTCATGGGGCAGGGCCGGCACTAGGGAAACAATGTCTCATTCTCCGCTCACCCTGCTGCTGCTCGTGGCTGGCTCCCAGCATGGGGGCTGGGAGGTGGAATGCCCAGTCTTTCCTCCACCCTGGAGCTCCTGGTCCACTGACCATCCCAGGGGATGGGGGAGATAATCTGAGAGGTGGTTTCCACCCCCAGACTGTGTGCCAGGGAGCAGGACAATATAGGGGAACAAAAGTCAGCATCCCGCAGAAGAAGAGGAATAGATGGCTGACCTCATGCGGGGGATTGTGGGAGGAGAGCAAGAGAAGATCTTCAGAGCAGTCAGGGGTGGAGACAGAGAGGACTTTGGATGCAGTCAGAGGGGGAGTCAAAGGAGATCTCTGAAGAAGTTGGAGGCAGAGGGAATCATGGGAAGAGTTGGGGTAGGGCAGAGGGCATAATGGTAGGGCAGAGAGGATCATGGGAGGAGCCAAGGTGGCAGGGCCAGGGCATGGGCAGCCTGGCCTAGGGGCTAGTACCAGGAGCAGGCCAAGGATCCAGGAGCTTGGCTTGCATTCAGTTTACCAAGTGATCCAGACTGCTCTCTATCAGTGATGTCTTCTTCATTATTTACCACTCCCCAGATCTGTGTCTCATTTGCAAACTTTATTCATAATGATATTATGTGTTCTTCCAGGTCATTGATAAAAATGTTAAATATACTGAGGTCAAGAACTGATCTCTTCAGGACCCCACTGGAAACACACCCTCTTGATGATGGTTCTCCATTTATAATTACATTTTACGATCTGTCAGTTAGTTCGTTTACCATCCATTTAATGTGTGCCATGTTAACGGCGTGTTGTTCTAGTTTCTTAATTAAAATGGCATTCAGCCCCAAGCCAAAGATCTTGCAGCAATATACATCTATTGCATTAACACTATTCCCTTTATCAGCCAAACCTGTAATCACACCAAAAAGGTGTCTAGTCACTTCAACAGGCTCTACTTTCATTAAACCCGTGTTGCTTGGTATTCCTTACATGACCCTCTTTTAAATCTTTATGAATTGAGTCCCGTATCAGCCATTCCCTGATTTTGCTTGGGAATGATGTCAGGCTGACAGGCCTATAGTTACCCGGGTCGTCTTCCTTACCCTTCTAAAATACTGACACAACATTGGTCTTCTGAAAGGCCCCCAGAGTGGAAGCAGGCGTGGCCTTAGGAGGAGTGAGGGGTGCAGGGGATGTGGGGAGGAAGAGAAGTGGGGGCAGAGTTGGTCTTGGAAGGAATTGGGATGGAGGCAGAGGGGATTTGAGGAGAGTCAGGAGTCAGGGTAGAGACGTTCTTGGTGCAGTCAGGGATGGGGGCAGAGGGGCTCAAGGGAGGAATCTGGTGTGGAGGTAGAGGGCATCTGGGGGTGTCAGAGGTGGGGGCAGAAGGGAATTCAGAAGTTGGGGGGACAAAGGCATATTGAAAGGATTCAGGGGTGGGGCAGAGGGGATCATCAGATGAGTTAGGGAGAGGGTGGACAGAGAACATGTTGAAAAGAAAGGGGTGGAGACAGAGAGGCTCCTGGGAGCTGCCAGGGGTCAGGCAGAGGGGATTATGGGAAGAGTCAGGAACGGGGGCAGAAGGGCTCCTGGGAGAAGTCACAAAAGTGAGCAAAGGGCATTTAGGGAGTATTCAAGGGTGAGGCAGAGATCATACCTCCCAATATTCCCAATGGCTAAAGCATGATGGGTCCTTTCTTCAGGGATAGGGGAGGCAAGGGGAGGCCCTGAGGGGGTTGCGTGCTGCCCCCAAGGCACACCTGATCTCACCTCCCAGAATTGGGGAGTCAGGAGATGGGAAGTTGGGAGGAGCAGGAGCAAGAAGAAGGGGAGATACTGGCAAAAGCTAGAGGTGGGGCACAGAGTGTAATGGCAGCAGTAAGGGCCTGAGACAGAGGATACCTTGTCAGGAGAGAAGGGCAGGAAGAGAGGGGATCTCCAGCAGAATGGGGTGGGTAGATGGACTGCTGAGGGCAGAGAGACCTGTATTAAAAAACATTGACATTTCCTTGTATCACATATCAATGTAATGCCAGAAGTAGTGGAAATAATTTTGGAAAATGATTAAATTACCTCAACAGAGAGAGCTTTCACAAAAAATAACCCATGACCTGTTCACAAAGTTTGAAAAATGCACCTTTGACCAGTCCTCTACCGAATTCTTGGGTCACATCCTCTCCTCAGAAGGCATTAGGATGGACCCCCAAAAGGTAGAAGCCATCTGTAGCTGGACCGTGCCCAGGTCCTGCCAGGAGTTATAGCACTTCCTGGGCTTTGCAAACTTTTACCAACGATTCATTCCAGGCTTTCCAGGGCAAATAGCCCCTATGACCAACCGCATCCGCAAGGCTGCCAAGTTTGTTTGGACACCCAAAACTCACCATGCTTTCAAACAACTCACTACTGCCCCCATTCTAGCACACCCCGATTGAGCCTAGGCATTCATAGTGAAAGCCGATGAACAGAATGATGAAATACTGGATAAGGAACTACGTGCAATTCAATCAGCCTTCAAAGAGTGGCACCATCACCTCAGGGAGCCCGACACCTAGTGCAAGTCTTTTCAGGCCATAAGAACCTTGAATATCTGGGGAAAGCTCAAGCCTTGAACCAAAGACAGTTCAGATGGGTGGTGTTCTTCTCTTGGCTTGACTTCATCACCACCTACTGCCCAGGAACAGGAATGGGAAGCTGATGCCTGATCCTGAAAGGGGGAATACTACCAAGAGGGTGAGGAACTTAGCCAAGAACTGCCCTATGTCCTAAAACCTCGCAACTTCCTCAGTGCCACAACACACCAAGACCTGCTCAATCTAATCCAGTCCACTTTGCAGGGCAATTCATTAGCACAGGAGGTCATGGAACAGTCTGAGCAAACAACAGCCAGAACCAAGATGTAATGCTCCCCACAGGATGGGATTGCCTCTCTCAATGGGTGCATATATTTTCTATCAGGGTGGCCATGACAAGAAGTGCTTCATCTCTGCCATAACAGTCCATTGGCAGGCCACTCCATGATTCACCTTTGCCCCGATTCCCACAACAAAATAGCCTTTGCTACCCTGGTAGGCCTGTTCCTCTTTGTCACAATGCCATCTGGGGGACTTGTGGGCCCAGCCACCTTCCAGAGGTTGATGGACCAGGTGTTATGCTGTCACCATCAGCATAGCAGCCTATTTAGATGATGTAATCTACAATCGAAATTAGGCCACCCATCATCGGGACCTGGCTGCAGCCCCGCAGTCATGACGAGAGGCCAATCTGACAGTGAACCCAAGAAAGTGCATGGTGGGAAGGCAGGAGACGAAGTACTTAGAGTATATGGTAGAGAACAGCAGGGTACAATCCCTAGTCGATAAGATAGACTCATTGGCCATCACACCCACCCTAAGCTCCAGGAACCAGGTACGGACCTTCGTGAGCCTAGCCAAATATTACAGATGGTTTGTGCCAAATTTCACCTCACGGGCCGAGCCCCTCACACAGCTTACAAAAAAAGTCAGCTCCAAAGCAAATTGTCTGGTCACCCTCAAGAGATTAAGTGAATTCTCTGCAATAAGCCTATTTTGCACAGCCCCGATTTCATGCAGGAGTGTATTTTAAAGACTGATGCCTTACAGTGGGCCCTGGGCAAGATCCTTTCCCCACAGTTCCAGGGCCATGAACAACTGCATCCTCCTCTCCAACATTTCCAGTACGAATATCCTGGACAGAAAGCTTGGCCATCCAGTGGGCTGTGAGAGCACTAAGATACTTCCTGTACAGTACCACCAATCCAAATGTTTTGACTATTATATTTTTTGCAATGTCATAATAAAACATAATCAGATTGAGAAGGACCCTTCCCAGACAGCAAGGTTTCAATGCCAGGCCCAGGAGTCACTGGCTCCCCTACATCACAGCCTGCCCCCCTTCCCCCACCCCCAATAGGGGCTTCAATTGGGGAGCTCTGTCTGTTACTGGGGGCTTTTTTCAGCCAGCTCAGACTCTGAGCCAGGCTGGAACCAGACCTGCTGACCCTCTGAGTATGTTTTATTTTTGTTTTGGCTGGAGGGTTTTTTTATCCATCTGACTCTCACCTGTGGCTCTTGCCATGTCCCTCTTCTAGATCATAGCATTCATTCTCCTCCCCATCCTTTCTTTCTGTCCATTGGCTAAAGCTCCCCTTCCTGTTACCCTCACCTAACTACAGTTCCCACCACCTGTACCTACTCCTCTTCCCCCTCCACTCTCCCCCTCCTCCCATCAGTACAAATCAAAGTCTTATATCTCGATTCTTCTTGTCACCTCTGGTGACATTGGCTGCAACCCTGCCTCCACACTTTCAACCTCCCACACAGGGCCTCACCATAACCTCCACCCCTCTCATTCCACCTTTCCTTACCTCATGCCTGTCCCTTTCTTCCCCACTTTCCCTCTCTCCTTCTCTTGCTGGCCCTGGAACACCCATTACAACCCAAAAAAGATCACAGCCGTCCAATTCTTTTTGACCAAACTCTTGGGTAGAGAGGCTATATTCCAGCCGTAAATGTAGATTGCAGAACTGCCATGGAGTTGCATGGGGAAAGGCATTTGGAAGGGCTGTGTGACAGATATGCAATATCCTGGATAAACCTTATTGTATTAAGTGTAATGCCTTTGTCCTTGTGTTAAAAATGCACCTGTTTATGGCTAGTGTGAGACTGTATGTAACATCTGTAGGAGGAGGGGGTATGCTAATGTTGATTGGTAATGCCAATTACCTACTCAGTGTCTCTTCAACGGTTCAGACTGGGTTCTCTAGAGACCAGCAGACAAAAGACTTTGGGATAAATAACTGTATGGTGAACTGGCTCAGGGCCTTCACTCTGACCCAGCAAATAGACATCCTTAGGGAATGGTTGGAAAGACTGACACCGACCCGAGCCCTGGTGGAGATTGGGCGGGGGGGGAGGGGTGATCTCTGGTAACCTTATTAGCCTGTGTCTAGATTCTTTTATTCTTTTTAATATGTTTTCTCTGTAATGCTGTTACCGTAAGAATAAAATGTGCTTGCTTAGAAATAACCATTGGTAACTGGGACAATTACACTGTGCATTGTCTCTGAGGAGAAAAATGAAGCAGGCCTGCTTAGGCAGACTGTCCTTTGCTGGGAATAATGTAATGAAGGCAGAGAACTGCTCATCCTGAAGATATCCCTATCAGAAGGGAGAAAGACTCAGGACTCCATCCAAGAGAGGCGATGGACAAGGAGCTGGGAGCGGGTGCTCGTGCTTGGTCCACTGAAGGGAAATACAGGTGCAGTTTCCCTGAACAGTGACAGAGTGCACCCCTGATTTTCACACACAGTCACGCATTTGTTGAGTGTAACAGGGTGCCTTGCCTCTTAAGGACTGGAAGGCTGGGGCTAACCAACCCTGATCACAGTATGAGCCACACTGGGAAAGATCAGGGGACTGCCCTACAAGGAGGAGCAGGTGGCTGTAATAAAGGAGGGTATGCTCAGGGATTAGAGACTGCTAGAAGTGAGCAGGTTCTAGCAGACTCAGGACCAAAACTCCAGGCAGGAAGGCCTGGGAGCAGCCTACCAAAGGAGAAAAGATCTCAGGGAGGAGGAGGAAGAGAAGGCTTTGTTTTGTGGGGGCTTTTAGATGGGCTTGAAAGTTTTATTTTGAATGCTTGTTTATTTAATAAAGCTCAACCTGAGAAGGGATGGAAATGGACAAAAGCATTTTTTGAACAGTCCAAGAGAGAAAAATGAGGCAGGCTGCCTAGATTGTGACCATAGGCCATGAGGGGTGCATGAGAGGCAGCTGGCCTAGCTACACTATGGTGCACGGTCCTAGACTCTTTGAACATCTGGCCCCTAATTTATCTCTGAGCTCAGAGGGTGAAACCACAGCATGCATTTTGGAAAAACCCTGGGGAAATTATATGCAAAGCCCCCCGCTGACATTTGTCTGTAGCAGAGTTTTAGCAGCTAAACCGAGAAGAAAGTTGAAACTATACATTGAATTCAGACGGGAAATAGCTGCGGAATATTGACACTGTTTCAGGAGCTATAGAAACCTGTTTCCATGACAAAAGAACATGCACAATACATGCTATCATCACAATCAGAGATTGTGTGGCATCCAGTCTTGCCCATATGTACATTTCCTGTTATTTTGTCAGAGTTACACAAGGGAACTTGGATGGTTTGATCAGTCATGAACTTCTGAGACCCTGTGTTGGGAGGGAGACGGTGGGAAGTTACAAGAAATGAATTATGTCATTCGTAACAATTTGTATTTCATTTCTACCTGGAAGCTTCAAAACAAATTATGGCCCC
Organism: Natator depressus; assembly: GCF_965152275.1. Taxonomy (NCBI): domain Eukaryota; kingdom Metazoa; phylum Chordata; order Testudines; family Cheloniidae; genus Natator; species Natator depressus. The sequence goes on from NC_134246.1 coordinate 29,127,912, forward strand.
ATTGTGCTACGTGCTGTGGAAATGTGTAAGATGAAGGGATCCCTGCTACCAGAGACACACAGTGGCCATCTGTCCAAAAAGTGGCACATGACAGGGGTTTTATGGTAGGGAGACTGGACGGAGGTTATCAAGATGGTTCTTTTACAACCATATTTCCAGCACACAGTACTCAGCAATAATAACAATATGCATGTACCCCAAACATGCTCACAACAACCCTGTGAGGGAGAGAAATATTGTAGTAGCAGGAAAGAAGGCTTCAGAGAGGGGTAGCAAAAATAACTAGAGATCTGGATAAGGAGAGAATGAAAGTACCAGGTGTGACGGTGCGCCTCAGAAGGCTTTATGGAAATATGCTTATGAGTATATATGACATAACTCGAATATGTTCTATGCTACATATGCCATGTAACATATCTATGTAAAGGTTGTGATCTACTGAATCTATTCATCCTATTTGTATGCATGGATCTTTTTTGTATTCGAAGTTATGAATATTGGCTGTGCACTGGCTTGATTTCTAAATAACCTTAGTAGAACATTTGGTCAGATCCTGGAGAAAGGAATTCGCAAAGTTAAGTGCCCAGTCAAGAAGCACTTAAGGAACAATGCATCTTGGAATGCTCCAATCCACTTAAGAAGTCTTCCTGGAGACATTCAAGATACCATGAGGGCAATCGCTGCTGTCTGTAAAAACTGAGAGTCATGCATGGACATGTGACTTGCCCAGGTGACTCCAGAACTCCATCTTGGAGCTGGACTTTGCATAGGAGGGAGAAGTGGGTCTCCACCCACAAGAGAAAGTCTATTTAAGTCTATTTACTGGTGAGGTTTTTATCTGTATTCAGTTTGATTAGACATAGACTTGCGTGTTTTATTTTATTTTGGTTGCAGAGAAAGTTTGGCAGGGAAGGAGTCCAAGAGATTTATTTTATTTTGCTTGGTAATTCACTTTGTTCTGTCTGTTACTACTTGGAACCACTTAAATCCTACTTTCTGTATTAATTAACCCAGAGTATGTATTAATACTTGTGAGAGAGGGCAAACAGCTGTGCATTTCTCTCTATCAGTGTTATAGAGGGCGAACAGTTTATGAGTTTACCCTGTATAAGCTTTATACAGGGTAAAACAGATTTATTTGGGGTTTGGACCCCATTGGGAGTTGGGCATCTGAGTGTCAAGGACAGGAACACTTCCTAAGTTGCTTTCAATTAAGCCTGTAGCTGTTAGGGGACATGGTTCAGACCTGGGTCTGGGTTTGCAGCAGGCTAGCGGGTCTGGCTCAAACCAGGTAGGGCACTGAAGTCCAAAGTTGACAGGGCAGGAAAGCAGGGGCAGAAGTAGTCTTGGCACATCAGTTGGCAGCTCCCAGGAGGTTTCTGTGATCCAACCCATCACACCAGGACTGTTTACTCCAGAGATAAATAAAAGAGGACACAATGGAGCTATCAAAAATAATTAATGGAATTGACAAGAAAATTTGAGCATGGCTATTCATCCTCTCTCATAATTAGAGGTACAAAGGGACATTTCCCAAAAATTGAAATGCACCAAATTTAAAACTAAACAAAGGAAATCTTTTTGGCAAAATTAGCCTGTAGAACTCATTGCCACAAGGTATCACTGAGGCCAAGAATTTAGGAACTGATTAAATGGATAATGAGGGCATCTAGATTGACAGCATTAAGGATGGGGGGGAACATTTGGGTGAGATATAAGACTTTAGGACATAAGGCAATCACTAACTGATGTGGTTTAGGAAGAAAACTTTCCCTTTGGATAGAAATGCTCATTAGGGTGTTCTTACACCTTTCTTGGAAGCATCTGTTACTGACCATTGTCAGAGACAGGAAACTGTGTTAGAGAAACCATCCTGAGATGCCTTAAAAGGGACTGATGTTCAGAAAATACAGCACATCCACCTCGTGAAAAGCAGGCTCCCCAAAATTGAGTGACCCAACACCTCTAAAAAAAAAAAAAAAAAAGAGGAGTACTTGTGGCATCTTAGAGCTTAACAAATTTATTTGGGCATAAGCTTTCGTGGGCTAAAACCCACTTCATCGGATGCATGCAGTGGAAAATACAGTAGGAAGATATAGATATATATACACACACACACACACACACACACACACACACACAGAGAACATGAAAAAATGGGTGTTGCCGTACCAACTGTAATGAGACCAATTAACTAAGGTAGCTGTTTGCCCCCTCAGGTATTAATACATACTCTGGGTTAATTAATAAATAAAAAGTGATTTTTATAAATACAGAAAGTAGGATTTAAGTGGTTCCAGATAATAGCAGACAGAACAAAATGAATTACCAAGCAAAATAAAATAGAACATGCTAGTCTATGTCTCATCCCATAAGAAAACTGAATACAGATAAAAACCTCACCCTTAGAGGAATCCCAGTAAGCTTCCTTTTACAGACTAGTCTCCTTCTAGTCTGGGTCCAGCAGTCACTCACACCCCCTGTAGTTACTGTCCTTTGTTCCAGTTTCTTTCAGGTATCTTTGGAGGTGGAGAGGCTCTCTCTTGAGCCAGCTGAAGACAAAATGGAGGGGTCTCCCACGGGCTTAAATAGACTTTTTCTTGTGGGTGGAGACCCCCTCCTCTTTCCTATGCAAAGTCCAGCTACAGGATGGAGTTTTGGAGTCACATGGGCAAGTCACATGTCCATGAATGACTCAGAACCTACAGGCAGCAGCCATGGCTCACATGCTAGCTTGAACGTCCTCATGTAGACTTCTTATGTGGATTGGAGCCTTCCAAGATCCATTGTCCTTTAATTGCTTCTTGATTGGGCACTTAACTTGCAAATTCCTTTCTAAAGAAGCTGACCAAATGCCTTACTAAAGTTATTTAAAATCAAACAAGTATACAGTCAATATTCATAACTTGGAATACAACAATGACAATTGCATACAAATAGAATTAATAGATTCAGTAGATCATAACCTTTACATAGATATGTTACATAGCATCTGTAGCATAGAACATATTCCAGTTATGTTACATATATATTCATAAGCATATTTCCATAAAGCCTTATGGGGGGCACCGTCACACCTGGTTCCTTTCAGATTGTTCTTTACTCCATACCAACCAGCCCTGTTGCTAGGGAACTGACATCGGGGGAGGAGGGGGCAAATGACATGACAGGTGGGGCAGATGCGTGTGCCTTCAGAAGTTCACGTCCTTAGTGAAAAACGCAGTCTCAGTCAGAAACCTTTATTTTTATGAACTAAGAAAACATAAGATACATATTGATGTGATTATTCAGCATAACAAATATTCAAGCTTTCAAAAACTTTAAAGATTCAGAAATATACAAATATAATCTTAACATGAAAGTGCTGTGTAATGTAAAGACTGCCCCTGAAACTAAAGTTGAAGTCTTCTTGGATAACGGCATCTGAATTTTTCCACAAAGCCAGTTTTGTCAGTTTTGGCATCAAATTACTTTCATATCACAGGAGAATTAGGGTTCTCCTTCTTTCATAGGCCATGCTCATACTTTGGTGTGATAACATTATTTTCAAACAAGAAAAAGCATTCTCACAAGTTGCAGCTGATGCTCCAAACAACAAGACCACTATAGACATTTCAGAAATACATGGGAAATCCTCCTTTTTTTCCTTCACGGCACCTAGAACTTCTTCATATTCTTTGCAATTCCTCTTATCTATCAGTGGTTTAAATACACCCATTTCAACTTTCCCCTTCTTAATATCTAATCCAAGCAAGTCCATCAAAGCACACAGTTATTCCAATTTCAAGAAGTCTGGAGAGCTGGCAGAATAGATTTCTGACAAGCTTTTGTATAACTTGGAGTTCTCAGAAAAAAAACCCTATGCAATTCACCACTGGTTTCATCAATCTGTTCATGATATGTCTGGGCCACTGATGCGCATTTACACTTTGGAATCCAGGTAAGTGATCTTGACTATGGAATCTTGAAATTTTGGGGGCAATAACTTGGCTCTTTTGGTGGCACATCTTAAGGTTGATGCTTCATCACATGCATCTTTCAAAACAAAGTGCTTAGATGAAACCTCAAAAAAAAAAAACTTCAAGCATCTTTCTCTTTTGTTGAAGTTCAGGCAACAGAAATCAATTCAGCTCACTTAGCAAGGTGCATTAGTTCCTTTTGAAGGTAATTGTTCACAGGAGCAAACACTTTCAAAATCATTCTCATAACCTCAGCTAAGAGCAAGAATTTGGATAATTCTGTAACTTCCAACAGCCCTCTTGCCTCAGTGAACAGATCGCCAGACCCATTCACAATATTAGACAAAATACTCCGAATTCTTCCAAATTCTTGAGGATTATTTCCAAGGTTTTAAGGTGGCCAGTCCACATTATTTCTATGAGGCCAGGTCTACATCACAGCGTTAGGTCAACATAAGGCACCTTATGTTGACCTGATTAGGTCACTGTACACACTACAGCCTTACTCCCACTGATGTAAGTGCCCTACTACATCGATATCATAACTCCACCTCCACGAGAGGCATAGGGCTTATGTCGGTGTAATTAGAGTGACGCAGTGTCCCTGTAGACACTGGGTTACTTACATCTATTGGCTGTCATGCTTCTGTGAAAATAGAAAGAAAGCTGGCTTCCGGCTCCCCAGCCAGGCCGCTGCTCAGTCTCTGCTCCAAACTGGGCTGTCACCCAGGCTCCCAGCTCAGGCTGCTTCCCAGGCTCCCCAGAGGGGGCCCTGCTGCCCCCCAGGGCCACTGGGAGAACGGCTGCACCCAGCAGGGAGCTCCACGCCCAGAGTCTGGTCAGCTGCATTGTTCCTGGCAGGGAGCTGAGAAGCCCGGTGTGGCTCTCCCGTTCCCAGCGAGTAGCGGGGAGTGGGGAGCTGGGTTACTGGCATGCAGCTGCATATGGAGCTGAGACCCCTGGCTCTCAGCTCCCCACACTGCCCCTCTTAAGTCGATGCCAGCTCTCCTGGTGAAGACACGCACCACCGATATATGAAGGGCAGTGTGGACATGAACCACCGCAGTAATTACTGCGGTGGCTATAAGTCGGCCTAACCTAAGATGTGCCAACTTAAGTTTATAATATCAATGATTTCATGCTGAAATTCAGCAGAGGTGTGCTTTGCTTTTTTTGGAATGGCTTTCAGAGCATCCTTGAATTTTGGATCTTGGCCTGCAGTAAACTTAAATAGGTTGACGAAAATTCCTGATGAATTGTTCAGAGTAAAATCCATTTCCTTGAAGTTTATGATACCTTGATCTCTTCTCAGAGGCATCTCATTTATCCAGTCTGCTGTGAACATTTTTGCCAAGGTTTTTAAATAGTATGAGTGTCTTTCAATTTGTAAGGATGACACGAAAGCAGAAATTGTGACACCTGAAAAAGGAAGTCATGCTAACAAATGAAATTCATAATTCATTAATGTTGTTGAGCAAATTAATAAGCTGAAATAATAAAATTAGCAAAAAATTTTGTATGCTGGATCTACCACATCAAGTTTTTGAGCTTTCCTCAAGATAGAGGATTTAGGGCACATCTACACTACAAACTTAAATTAAGTCAACATACAGCCACTGCGATAATTATTGCGGTTTTTCATGTCCATACTACCCTCCTTCTGTTAGTGGTGTGCGTCCTCACCAGGAGCACTCACATCAACTTAAGATGAGAAGTCGGTGGGGCCAAGAGCCCAGACTCTTAACTCAGTGTGGAGCTCCCTGCTGGGAGCCCGGCTACTGGCCTTACATCAACCCACCTCTATAATGTAGACCAGGCCTTAAAGTTTATAGGTGATAAGAACCTTTTTTCTTTAATTCTCTTCTCTTGGCATGGTGACTCATGACTATTCAGGGTGGGGAAAGATTTCCTCCTTAGTCTCCCATGAGAAGGGTTTCTTTTCCGTTTCAGGTTGTTTTGGTGTTTTCCCATTAATTTTAATGGTCCACCATTGTCTTTTCCTGGATTGTGCTCGGAACCAGTCTGGTCTAGCTAGAGAGCCAGCCCCTCTCTGCCTGATTGCTTCACCATCACCTCCCTGTGATGGAGCTGAATGTTGCAGCACAAATTAGGAGCACAGTTTTATATACACAAGTACATAAATTCATAACCATAGTTTGTATACATATGTCATAGCGGCCATCAGGCTCAGAACATTACAAGCTTTCATAAGAGATCTTACTTGGCATATATTTATTTATACCAGGGGTGAAAGTAAGTCAGGACACTTACTGGTACGGGGCCTGGGCATCTCCAGCCCCCAGAAGGGGTGGGCCTCAAGCTAAAGGGGCGGAGCTGGGGGGTCATCATCCCCCACCCAGCCCTTCCAGGCCTCCTGGCCCGCGCCACCTTGGGCTCCCACGTTGATTTAAAGGGCCCGGGGCTCTGGATGCCGCTGCTGTGGTAGCGGCAGTGGCATCTGGAGCCCCGAACCCTTTTAAATAGCCGGCCCCAGGGCAGCTGCTCCCTTTGCCCCCTGCCACACCTGCTGGCGGCCGCGGGGGGGGGGGGCAAAAGGGGCAGGGACGTTAAAGCACTGCAGGGTCCTTAAAGCGCTGCTGGGGCAGCGATTTAAAATCCCTGCCCCCTGTACCAGCAGGGCCGCCGACGGGGGGAAGGGGCAGCGCTTTAAGGACGGTTCTTTGCCGCCGCAGCACTTTGAGGATCCTTAAAGCACTGCCGCAGGAAAGGACTGTCCTTAAAGCACGGCCGCCGCAGCACTTTAACGTTGCTGCCCCTTCCCCCATCAGTGGCCCTGCCGGTACAGACCCTACCAACAGGGCCCCCAACAGGGGAGGCAAAAGGGGCAGGGACAAAAGGGGCTGCCGCGCTTTGATGTGGGCTAGGTATGGGCCGGTGCGGGTTCTTACCGGTACGCAGTACCGGCCGGTACCGGCTCACTTTCACCCCTGATTTATACACAATACTATTGTATACAAAGAGTTCACTCAACTACGTATTCTTTGGGGTTCAGTCCACATGTTCTCCCCCTTGGGATGTCTGGACCCTGATTGTTACATTGACCATCCGCAGGCACGGCTGCCCGCAGTTCCCAGTGGCTGCGGTTTGCCGTTCCTGGCCAATGGGAGCTGCTGTAGCGGCTCAGGCCGCAGGAACGTGCTGGCCACCGCTTCCCGCAGCTCCCATTGGCTGGGAACAGTGAACTGCGGCCACTGGGAGCTGCAGACAGCTGTGCCTGTGGACGGTCAATGTAAGCAAACTGTCTCGCGGCTCGCCAGTGGATTACCCTGACGGGCCACGTGCAGGCCACAGGCCGCAAGTTGCCCACCACTGCCCTAAAGGCTCAAAAAGGCAAATAAAAAGAACACCAAATCTATTATTTTTACATAATCTCATGATTTTAAAGCCAATCTCATGATGTTTGGTGAGCCTGACTCATAATTTTTGAACATTTAGGGTTGGCAATACTTAGATACACAAAATTTTCTATCAGTGATTGCCCTGTGAAATCTATTTCTCTCTGCTGGTCCTGCGAATCATTTGTAACAAATAATTTACAGTATTGACAACTCCACATGTTGAAATATCAGGAGTCAGGCCCCAAAATCATGAAATTAGTTTAGAAATCATGAGGTTTTTTTAATAATAATACAAATTGGGAGGTTTTTTATTTGCCTTCTAAGTTTCTGATTCTTTAGAGTTCACTTGCTTTATGTTTTCAGGCTTTTCTCCACAATCCTGAGGGCTCGAAACATACTTTTAGTTTTTAAATGATAGCTGAGATTCACATGTAAATGCTTGACTCCAGCAGCTGGAGCTTTTAGTAAAACACAAAATATCACAAGACTTAGTACCACTGAGTTTATTTGATGCTTCTTCTGGTTGCAAGTTGCCAGGGAGCAGAGAGTGATTCTCTGAAATGCATTTGTCATCTGGCATCATGCGTCAAATCATTCCTGACACTGACATTCAGTCAGTATCTTATTCATGATCATTTTGTTGTATTTGATATTCTCCCTTCGAAACGTGAGCAGCTTTGATTGAGTGCGCTAATCATGTGGTATACGTCTGTGCCCTGATGGAACAGGCATCACTTGAGAGTCAGCTTTACAGTGCAACACTCATAAGGATCAATCTGAATTTCACTTCCTGCAGATATTTTCCAGTCCTTTGTTTAATGTTTGATTTTTCCAGTGAGCGTCGCTGCCAAAGACCATATTTTCTGGAATATTTTTGGGAGGGGAACACAATCAACATAGAGTGAGTTGTAACAAATAGATTGTAACAAATATCCATGTAGAATTTATTGTATTTGCTGCCCCTTTGGCCCAGGCTATTAGCAAATATCTGAGACCTTGCCAGATTGTTTCTCCTCCTAATGGAAACAAAACAGATTATGAGTCAGGTTGTTCTTTGGTGCAATCCAGTTTATTTACAAAGAAAGGACACAAAGTCCCTTTTCCCTCAACACGGTAGAGATAAACAACATCAGGCAGTTCCTTGCTCCCTATTTCCAAGCCTTCTTCTCCAGTCAGTTCTGTGCCCCTAGGAGCCGACTCTCGGCTCCCTCTCAGGTTCAAGCTAACGACTGCTTCTCTCCCTATCTGCTGGCTTTCTGCCTCTCTCACACACACACACACAGCTTTCCCTTAGCACCTGCATTCGCAGTCACACTTTAGCTTCTGATCAGTCCTTGCCGTGCAGCCCATTGCCTTGGGTAGTGGCTTCTAGCGTTTCTAGATATCTCGATACATAAAAGGCCTTAACTGTTCCTTCCATTTAGCCTGAAAGAAGACTGCTTAGCACACCCATCGGCTTTGACCAGGCCTGCGATTGTCTGGAGATCAAAACCATGCTTGATGGCAACCATTAGCACCTTCCAGGAGACCATGTTGTTTGCCCAGTTCCAGGAGTGACAAATATTTTTGTGTCACTAACATTCCCCTGTAGCCAAGGCTAAAAGGTATCAGGTATAGAGAGGGGAAATATAGATATTAATGAATGTTCCACAGGGCCTACAAGGCCTCAGGCCTGTAAAATATTTAACTTAGCCAAATTAGGCTTTAGGATAAATTAGCATAAGTAAATTAATAATAAACCTGCTGAGCTTCTGTCTATATCTGTGATCTGCTGATGTGTTGAAAATAACTGCTGAGTTTGCATAATATTGTCTACCACAGATCAGCAGACATCACAAGATGACTGTTGGTAGCCCAGATGAAATGTTAGAGACTTCCTTAAGGTCTGCCTGCTGCTATGGCGATAAAGTGACATAAATGTTAATGAGCATAAGGGGAACTAATGAGTTAGCCTATGAGAAATGGGGTACCCCAGAAGTAGTGGGGTTGGATGTTCAAATAAGGAAAAGGGGTTAAAACTTTCATAAATATGTATGAACCCCAGTGGGATTAGCTTAATACATTATAAAAGCTGTATCGTGGCCTGTGTGCCTTGGTGGGGGGAGGGGAGACACCAATATGACAACTACTGGTGGTGATGATGATGAAGATGATATTGAGGAAGATAATGAGAATGAGAACTAAAACTTTGGGTTTTTCTGCAAGGCCTGGTGTGAGTCATGCAAATATTATGCATTCTGAATTGGTCTCTCTCCTTTACCAGATTGCAGTGTGCATATTGTTTGGTTGGTTTATAGAAGTAATTATTACAGAAAAAGCACCGTGTAGTCTCGGTTGTGCACCATGGGGTCCCCCTTCTATTGATAACCTCTCTACTGTAGTTGATCGTGGGGGATGAACTCTCACAGACTAAACTAGGTGTAAACCCTCACCTTGGGGTGGGTAACTGGTTAAAGTAACCCTTAACTATAGATGAGGCTATACCCCAGTCCTCCCCAAAAGGCTGCCCCTCCAAAACGGGAGAGTAGAAGAAAGCCTCGGAAGTGGACATCTCTGGCCAAGAAAAGCTACTGGAGGCAGTCACTGCAGGACATACAATGGGCAGTGGCTTAACAGAGAAGTCACTGCTCCTAGCAACCAGACATGATGCTTGATAGCCATGAAATGCAGCTCATGCTGCAAATTCTCACCAATGGTCATTTCTGTATGGTCATTGTGCAGAGCATAGGTGGAGTAAAGTGCTGTAGCCTATCTGTTCCTGTATTTATTGAACTGCTCAGCTCCAATCCCCACTCAGGGTTTTCATGGTGTTCTATTAACTGTGGTGATAATTAGCGCTCCAGCTGTGGACCTGGAGGAAGCTCTGTACTTTCAATATAACACTTTCTGGTAAAGAGATATTTATTAATGCTCATTTCTTCTTAAACAAAACACACCAAACCTGATCTCTTATCGCTCTCTTGGTGTGTAACTTATGAGTAACACAGGAAGCTATTAGCCCATGAGACAGTAAATACACCCTGCTCGGCAGCCTGTAGGAGTAGGAGGTGCAGCGATAAAACCAAGATAGATCTAATCATCCCTGTGTACACAAAGCTTTCTGCAGCTCGTGAAACGATGTCGGGATCTAAAGGCACTTTGTCTTCTTTATGAGAAAAGCCGCTGTGATTTAGCAGTTTAATCACTTTCCCCATAAGAAAACGCAAAACAAAGCACATCGTTGTGAGGCAAGAGATGTTTTTGACTTCCTATTGGTGAGGAACGATGTTTACTTCTGAGCAGAGTGGAAGGGTCGACACAGTTTAGATTAAAGTTATTTTCTACATCAAGAGCCAGGCTCAGGACCAGATCTCTTAAAAGACCAAACATGGTAATGACTCGGCAATGAGGTTGCCACAAGTTGCAGCCAGACTGGGGAGACTACTGCTTCCTACCAAATTCCACCCATTTGCTGTAGGCAGAGGTGGACCTGAGAGGGCCAGGTAGCCAGCATTAAGGCAGTTTGGCATTAGCAGAGCAGTACAAAGCTGCCCTAACTCAAAGCAGGTTCTGGCTTCTGGATTGCTTCCTGCATAGCCTTGTTCATCCACATTAACCTCTCCTTTGCACATCTAGTACTGGATCTATAGTTAGAGCTGGGCAAATAATGGATTTTTCGATTCACTGACAATTTGGAAAAGTCAAACAACAAATTTGTTTCAGGTCAGACCAAAAATGAAAAATTACAAATTTACAACTACAAAATTTAAGTGTTTTGACCACTTGCATTTCAAAAAAGAATTAAAAGAAATGTTGACTCTCCATTTTAAATGTTGCTCCTTATATGGCACAGCCTTCTAGTCCCAGTTAGTTGTAACAATATTGACACCTCTTCCCCTCTACCTCATGCGATGGTTGCCACTGGAAATTCAGTGCTTCCTGATGTATGTCTAGGATGTAGGCCTGGAAGGGACTGTGACATTGCACCCCATATTCTTCACCGTGATATTATGATGATATTGTTATGGCATAATTATGATGCATTTTGTACAAGATGGGCCATGTTGAATATGATTATCCTATTTGTATGCATGTTATGAATATTGACTATGTATCTGTATTTCAAATGTAGTTACACCTGGCCGACACCCACTAGGCAAAATGCTTCCAGTCTAGATAGCTGGCTGTGAAGGGCCTATTCAAGGTAATGGGCCGTTAGGAAAAACAATAGGCCTTAGGAGAAGTTTATCCCCCACTGCGTGAGCCTTTCGGAGAACACTCCAGACAGCCTGTAAGGAATGGCTGCTATGACTCAGCAAGGTATGCAAGGGCATGTGACCAGGCCACATGACTTTGGACTCCATTTTGGGATGTCTGTATTTTTCCACAAACTGGTCTGGGAACCAAGGTTAAAACAGAGGGTTGCCACCATATGCTAAAGGAATATAAGGCAGGGAGTGACATCATCTGTTGTTCTTCACTCCCCACACAAGGAGACTCCTAAAAATCGCTAAGGAATGAAAGACTGAACTGGGGGGAAGTGCTGGACCCAGGCTAAAGGGATTTCTAGCCTGTGTATGAAAACCTGAGGATCCCAAGCTGAGAATCTGCTTGTATCATCAGTCAGGGTGAGAGATTGTTAATTCAAATGCTATCCTTCTAGTATGTTAAACTTAGTTTGCATTTTTGTTTATTTACTAGGTAATCTGCTTTGATCTGTTTGCTGTCACTTATAATCACTTAAAATCTATCTTTTGTAGTTAATAAACTTGTTTTTGCTTTATCTAAACCAGTGAGTTTGAATGAAGTGTTGGGAAATCTTAGCTCAAGGCTGCAAAGGCTGTTTCATTTCCTCTCCACACTGAGGGGGAGGTAAGCTGGATAATAAATTCATACTGGTTGGAGTGTGGGCCAGGGCAGGACGGTACAGCTCTGGGTCCTAGGCTGGGAAGCTGGGGGTTATTTTGGCTGTAGTCTCTCTATTGTTGGTTCATGCAGTGGCTGGTCAGCCTGCATGTAACTGCAGCTGGGTGTGTCCCTACCTGTGTGAATGCTGGTGGAAGCGTAGGACCAGGAGCAGGTCTGCAGCTTGTCACAGCAGCACAGTGTGAGAGGGAGCCCAGGCTGGTGAGTCAGTGGGCACAGTTGTACCCCAGTTCCAGGTGGCACCCTGGGGGGAACCCGTCACAGGGACCTCCTGTGTTATCGTGTCCAGTGCCCATTTTAAAAGAGTCAGGTGTGACACTCCCCAGGGTTCTGAGGCACCTCACCACCTTCTGCCCTTAGCGTGGAGCAGTCTTGTGTGTGCCTGCCACAGCTCAGCTCCCTGAAACCACCAGCCTCTGGCAACACCAGCCCTTCCTTCCAGGCCTGTGCAAACCTTGTGCTCTCAGCTCAGGCTAGTAACAGGCACACATAACTCCTGAGTCCCCAGAGCCTCCCCACTATAGTATCCAGCCCCTGGCACTGGCCCTCACAGAAATCCCAAGGTAAGCTGACCCTGAAGGGACAGAGTACACACAGCTTGGCTGGCACAGTTCAGGATCAGTCCCTTTATAACAATACAGCACTGTGATCTAGTACATCTAAAACAAAGTACAACATGCCTCTAAAATTCTAAATTTACCTTTAACAGGCTAAAATCCTTGTCTAACATAGTTTCTCACCTAAAGAAATCTTCTGGCATCACCAACCCACATGGTTGGGATCCAGTGTTCATGGAGACAAAAAGTGCTGTCCTTCTTGCTCCCCCAGTGATGGATAAAAGAGGTCCTTTTGCTTTCCTCTTATAGTCCAGGAAACCTTTGAAGTGCCAGGCCAGGTGCCAGCTCTTGCCAAGGCTGCAGGTACTTGCTAAGAACTGACACACTCACAGCTGTTGACCAGACCAATTCAGATATGTGTTAGTGTTGCTCAAATCAGGTATTAGTCCTAAGAATATATTTAGTGCTTAGACTAGAGAATGTTTTGTAAGTTGCTTCATGTATTAATCTTATTTGTAATATCTGTATTCCATGCTATAAGGAAATATGTATGTTTTGCTTTATAACTTTGAAAAAGTTTGCTCTAAACTTTGCTCTAAAGTTTACTCAGTATGCATCCGATGAAGTGAGCTGTAGCTCACGAAAGCTCATGCTCAAATAAATTGGTTAGTCTCTAAGGTGCCACAAGTACTCCTTTTCTTTTTGCTCTAAACTTGTCACTCAGATGAGTTTCCTCCCACCTTTCCAGAAGAACTATCAGAATCAGATGGCCCATCAAGGAACATCGCAACACAAAGGATGGTTAACGGTCCAATTTACACCTGGGAAATGCTACATGCAAGGAAGGCTCCTACTAGGGACTTGGTGTTGAATGAAGGAAATAAAACAAAGACCCAGGAAAATTTTCCGTCTCTTTGCTGTTTGAATGCTCACAAAGCCAGAGACACCAAACTGAAGCCAGAGATCCTGGGTCCATCCTGAAAGACACTTTGAATTGACAGATCACCACAACTCTGTCACTCTTAGGATTTAGATTGCAACTCATTTGTGTATATGTTCACTTGCTTTAACCTATCAATAACTCTTATTTCTGGTTCCTAGTTAATAAACCTTTAGATAGTTTATTACAGGGCTGGCTGCATGTGTTGTCTTTGGTGTAAGATCTAGGGTACCAATTGATCTGGGGTTAGTTACTGATCTCTTGGGACTGAAAGCAACATGAATGTGGTGGGGTTTGGTTTGGTTTATTGGTGTAAGTGATCATTTATCACTAAGTCCAGCTTGTCTGGGCAGCAAGATAGACTGGAGGGTCTAAGGGGACAGTGTGACTCCATGGTAAGACTGGTAGAGTGATCTAAGAGTTCACACTGGGTACTGAGTTGGTGAAGTCTAATTATAGAACACACCACCAGTCCGGGGTGTCTGCCCTGCTTTTGACAGTCTGCCCTGAGGTCTGCACTCATGGGCGTGAACTACTCCAGACACCATGACAACTCTTCTCCCCCATTATTTGTGCCCCACTGTGCTTCCCCCTGTTGATTTCATATCTGCCCGCCAACCTCTTTTTCTGCTGACTTCATATGTAAATGGGGCTTCCCTTGTGTGGCTTTCCAATGCATAATTGACATCAGAGACGGGGCATAGTTATGCTTCGTCTGGCAGAAAACCTGTTTGTCAGCTCTGCCTTGTTACAGACTTTGAAACATCATTTCAGTGTGTATCCACAACTCCTTGCAGGGTGTCAGTACGTACATGTCACAATAATATTAATGACACACGTGTCACCAGCTTTCATTTGATACTTTACAAGACACTATTTGGATAAATCCCATGGGGTGTAGTAAGTTTGCCAGGCCTGATAGGAGTTGCTGACACAGTAGTGAACCCTTTGCTAGCTGGCACTAAAGGGTCACAGCAGGATCCGAACCCAGCTCTCCTGAGTCTCATGGTAGTGTACGATCCACTAGTCCACACGGCCTCCTTTACTCTTGAGCTTCCCCACAACCAGCTGTAGGGTTGTTGACCTGGCCTCCCCATCCCCTGTTATCTTTCCTGTCACAAAGGTACAAAACTCTACTGGAACACTGCCACAATGTGTCCATCACAGGGGATCTGGCCAGATGCCTGAGGGGATTCCCTGTGAGGTACAACAGTTGCTTCAGGTCAGCTAAGGACCGAGCTGACGGGCTCTGAAGAATTTGCCACATAGTCACTTTGCAGAAGGATGGCAGCTGCAGCCCAGCATCTCTGCAAAGCAGAGGCTCCTTAGCAGAAGCCTAGTAAAGTGTACTTCCAGTCCCAGGCCTATTGCTTTCAGACAGAAACATGCTCACTACAAAGGAGTGTGTCATTCTGCTCGTCCAGGTGACACGAAGCCTCCTCTTGCTGGAGGCAAAGGCTGTCACTGGAGAATTGTTCTGACATGCTTTTGTGGCAATTTGTTCATGCTGGAAATTGAATGCTTAGTGTTTAGGGCTGTAATGTAATGTTCGTAAATTTTGCCATTACATTTTAATGGACTCTCTGTGGAAGGTTCCTGCTCTATGAAATTCTCATCATGCAGCTCAAGCTCATGTTAAATTAAAAGGGAAACAAAGCCTAGAAGTGAAGGGTCTGCTCAGGAAAAATACCGATTGAAGATAAAGGCAGCACAGCGCAACGCTTCCCTACATCGTGGGAAATTTGCACATCCTTATTGGGACCCATCCATAGGGGATTCTACAGGAAAATGACAAACTTCAGCATTAAAAACACACTCAGCATTTTCTTTGTTTTTCGGCGAGGGCCAGCACTCTGTTAGCACATGGAGTCTCTGCCAGGGCTCAGCACCATTCTCTCTTGATACTTCAATGGGAGGGAAATCCCAAAACAATGGGAAAAGGGGCCTGAAACACTTTCCTGTTGCAGGATGGGAAAGGTAGACACCCGCTGCAGGATTCCTTGATAGCTCAGGTCTCCAACGGGGCAACTCCTGATTCTCACCACTGTTATGACAGAATCCCACCAATGCTCTTTAGTCCGTAGGGTCAGGGGAGCAAAGACATGATGCATTGTTCATGCTGCACCCTGCTCAATAGCTAGCCCAAGTTATCCACCGCCACCTTCACCCCACAGCCTTAGTAATGGCTCCCTTCAGCCATTGTGACAGGTCTAACTGCACCTCACCGGTGAGGAAGGCAGGGACTTGGAGGAACACGGGCTTTGCTGTGAAAGTAGGTGAGAACATTTCAGCCCCTACTTGGAGTAGTAATAACATTAGTACCCAGATTAAAACTGGGGGACGTGGGGAGAGGCACCACAATCCACCCCTTCCCTGAGCTACCATCCTGGGCTCCAGAATCTCAGCTTTCATTGAAAAATAAGTGTCCAGCTGTTGTGGTGACAAAGAAAATCTCCAAAACAGGAACTGAGTGCAGTCGCTGCAAAGATGCCTGCCTGAGTGTGAGACAGCCTGAACCATTAGCCCAGGGAAGCCAGACCTGCCCTACTCCTCTCACTGGGTTGTTAACGCAGATGCCCATTAATGATAATTGAAATGGCAATATTGTTCCATTACTGATCAAAGCACGGAAGAAAGGTGAGTGAGGATCATATTACGAAGATCTCCACAATAGATTCTGAACAGCTGCTCGGCTTGGTACCCTGAGGGGGTGGCACTTGGGAGATTCTGTGATGGGATCCCAGGCAATGTTCCCTCTAATTTTTTCCATCTATGTGCAGAATGAATATTGTTATGTGCACCTGTATCAAGGTACTGTGTGGGTGTGCGCCCCGGTAGAAACCAAAAACCTAGCTATAATATATATATGTTTAATAGGGATAATTACTCCAGCCAGGACAGGTTAGGCATTTTAGAACTCACTAGTCAAAGAATTAAATTTAAGCATCAAAGAGAAATAAAATTATGAAATGTACAGACCAGTCAAAAAAACTAAAATAACAGCACTTTGAAAGAATGAAATTACAGCGAATATATGTGCATTGCAGGAAGTACCAAAAACACCACCACAGGTATGTGTTGGGAGGTGAGTGTGAAAGAGACAAAGTGTGTGTGTGTGTTTCAGAGACAGAGTATGTGTGTGCAAAGCAAGCAGCTGCACTGGGCACTGTAGCAAAGCGACAACTCACTGGTGCAGCACCTCCTGCTGGTCATCTGGGAATTAGCTCTTTTCCAGCTTACAGAGTGTGCTTTGCAGGCCGGTGTCCCTCCCGGACCATGGTGCACTTTGCCCTGGGGTTCTGCCCACTGCAGTACTCCCACACTCTGGGTCTCCCCTCCCAGGGGAACCCCCAACCCTCTAAGCCCACCTTGCCTCAGTGGCTACTGCCAGTTGTCACCTAGCCCCTGCTCACTGGGGCAGACTGCAGTCTGTAATAGCCACTCATCATTGGCAAGGGGGTTGGACCAGCTGACTCAGCCTATTCCCAGGTTGCACCTCTGTAGCCCCAGTACCTTTGTAGGCCTTCACCAAAGCCTGCAGCCTGGGGGTTTACCGGGCTGGAGCTCCCCAGCTCCTATGCCCTTCCCCAGCACTGCTCCACTTCAGATACCTCACTCTTAAGCAGCTAGCCCTTCCCACACCAGGGCTAAAGTGAGACTCCTCCATGCCTGGGCCACAGCCCCTTTTATCCAGGCCAGCTGTGGCCTGATTAAGCCAGCCACACCTGTGGCCAGTGATTCACTCAGCTGCTTTTCCCAGCCACAGCCCTCTCCGGGGCTGCTTTTACTATTGGCTCCCCCAGGCAGCCCTCTCCCAGGGCTGTTTTAACCCCTTCAGGGCCAGAGCGGGGTGACCACCCCGCTACAGGCACCAGGAAATTTGGTGCCCCAAATTTCCTGGTGCCCTGTGCAGCTGCGTGATGCCCCAGCCACTGCTCAAGCTCTTCCCCAGGGCCTCTGCCTTGCTCTGCTCCCGCCCCACCTCTTTCCACCCCTGCTCCGGCCCAGCACTGCCTCCACTCCCCTGAGCTCTGCAGCAGGGCCAGGCCTGCACTCACCCATGGTAGGAAGTGCAGGGATGAGGCCCCAGCCGCGCTGCTGGGGGTGGTTCCCACCTGCCCCCCAAGCCAGCCCCCCCCCACAGAGGCCTGGGGCTTGCCCCCCCACTCTGCCCCGCAGAAGCCTCCCCCCACCCCCCGCAGAGGGGCTGCTTAGGGCCCCAGAATTGCTAGGGACAGCCCTCTGTGTGTCAGAGACAATGTGTGTGTGTCTGCTGGCGAAGTCTATGAGAGACTGTGCACTGTCTCTTTAAGGCACTCAGACCAGAAGGTTCAGACCACAACAGCTGAGCTCTCTTGTTCCTGAGCCCTGTCCCCAGCCTGCTGCTCTGCGGAGCTAGGATACATGGGCAGAAGGGAGGTGGCGGAGGGGGACACCCTGACATCAGAACCCCTTGCTCTGCACAGCAAGCAGGAGGAGCCTGGGAGCAGCTGGCCAAATGCTCCAAGGCAGAGGGAGGAGTGGAGCAGAGCAGAGCAGCGGGGAGAGGGGCACCTGAACACACGCCACCGGGCTCTGCTAATCAAGTGCATGGCACTTGATTCGCTCCTGGGCAGCTGCGCAGCTTAGATGGAACACAGATCCCGGGGGGTCAACCTGGAACTGGGGTATTGCTGTGCCCCCTTAACTCTCCAACCTGGGCTGTATCTCACAATGCTTTGCTCGTGACAAGCAGCAAACCCCTCAAGGCACTGTGATTGCTCTGCACAATAGCATGTAGAGCCTCACACCCAGCTAAATTGCATAAATGCTCCCAGAGCCATTCATGAGTCACACAGAGAAAGGTACCAGCTACTTTCTCCAGCTCCCCAGCCTTGTACCCCAGAGTTGTACTGCCCTGCCCTGGTCAGAAGCCTGACTAGTGTAAGTTCATTACCCAGTCTGCCCCTGTAAACTGAGCAGAGATTTCCCAAGCACTTCAAGCAAATCACACTGTTTTTGGTAAAGTATAAAACAGATTTATTAATTACAGAAAGATAGATTTTAAGTGATTATAAGTGGTAGGCATAAAAGGTCAGAGATAGTTACCAAAAAAAAATAAAAGGTAAGCACACAGTCTAAATCTTAAACCTTATTAGAGCAGGCAGTATTTAGATCAAGCAATTTTCTTACCCCACTGGATGTTACAGTTCACAAGACACAGGTTTCTCTCTCTTAAACCTAGGACCACTCTCCTCTGTTGAAGTAATTTGTCTGCTCGGCATCCTTGTTGCTTCCAGCATAGGTGGGGGGAGGAGAAAGGCAAAAGCATGATGCCATTTTCCCCTATTTTATATCCTCAGTCCATGTGCCTGGAAAACACAAGCCTAGACATGTCCTGGTGGGCTTTGCTGAGTCACAGGGTTGAGCAATCCCCTGGTGTGGTCTCGTGCAAATAAGTCATCGAGCTAAGCAGTCCCCATTGTGTGTTGCTTGTAAATACCTTCTTTACAACTCCCCTGCTGATTAATGGTGATTGCACACCATCCTGGGTGGGAATCACCTCCTTTGTATGTCACTAGCAAATTTACAGCATATTTCAGTAACAACCATACAGCAAAAATCTCATAGCTTCATACACATTAATTATATACATATTTTGACAGAACAATGGATTTCATCAGGTCGTGACCTTTCATATGATACCTTACATGGCATGCTTTGTATGAAATATAACTATATGACAGGGTGAATATGGGGGTTCCAGGGTGCTGCTTTGAGGTACACAGTGTCCACCATTTATTTTTCACCCCAGTCAAGAGACAGACAAGTCTGAGGAGTTCAGCTGGGCATCTGAGCCCAGCAGAGGGCCAGCTGAGCCCCAGGAGCCCAGCAAAACCCAGTGTTGTCAACTCTGGCAATTGTATTGTGAGACTTGCTCTATGTGATGTTTTTCTTAAAGCCCCAGCTCCTGAAGTCCTTTGATTAGATGACGACAATCTTCGTTTTCATTTTTAAACTTAAGTTTCTGGCCTTCATGGCTGAGGAAAAAAGATGGAACCTGGGGCCCTTCGAGGCGCAAAGCCCAGAGAAATCCAAAGCCGCTCTCCATCTTTTGTGTTATAAAATCTTGTGGTTTTTTTAAGCCAATCTCATGATTTGGGGGCCTGACTCATGATATTTGAACTTGGAGGCTGGCAACACTAGAAGCAGTGGGAGTAACCAAACCACGGGGAGGGGGAGCTGAGGCTGAGGAGCCCAGCAGAACATGCATGATCATATTTTGAACCTCCACACACACCCTACTGTGAATGGCATCTCATGTGGGTCTCTCGGGTGGAGTTTAATTTCTGGGTGGAGTCTAGTTTGTAGGCAGAACTTGGGAGAGCTCCACTTCCTTTTTCACAGTTCAAGCCCTCCTCAGTATTTACACAGAACCTTCTACCCTCACAGTACTTGGAGAGGCAACATTGCAAACACTGTCTGACTAACCCTCAGCCCCACTGAAGGCAGATGGGTTCAGCAAGTCGTCCTGTCCCTTTTTCACAGATATGGAAACTGAGGCACAGAAAGTGGAAAGGACATGCCCAGGGTCACACAACCAATCAGTAGTGAAGTCAGGGATAGAGCACCAGAGTTCCTAGCTCCCAGTCCGCAGACCACACTACCTCATATACAGACTAGGTGATGCTACGTGCTTTGCGACCAGATGCCAGGCTGCCAAACTGCTCTCAAACCACGTAGCATTATCTAGTCTGTATGGGAGGCATGCGGGAGGGCCGGAGCACCCTGTCCTGGTGCTTTGGAAGAAGTGTTCACTGAGGGTATGTCTACACTGGAGCTGGAGGTGTAATAAACGTGGGCAGAACTTCTCGTGCAAGCCCTGATCAAGCTAGTGCACTGAAAACAGAAGTGTAGCTGTGGCAGTGCGAGTGGCAGGAGGGACTAGCTGCCTGAGTGCATAGCTGGGGTTTCACACAGGATATATACTCAGTCTGGCTGGTCTTTGCCACCACTTGGGCCACCATGGCAACACTTCTATTTTTAGCATGCCAGCTGGATCAGAACTAGTGCGAGTGTGTCTGCCTGCTAGAGCTGCAGATTCCACCTCCAGCCCCAGGGCATAGCCCTTCAGGTGCTTCCACCTAGCTGGTGTGCAACAGCAGTGAGTTGAGTAGAGTCAGCAGCGGGCTTTATGGGTGTGTCTACACTGCAGCTGGGAGTGAGCCTCCCAGCCTGGGTAGACAGACACGTAGCATCCTAAGAACAGCAGTGTGGAAGTTGTGATGCTGACAGGGGTGCAGGCTAGCCACCTGAACTCGGACCCAGGGGTAAGGTGGAGCCACACCGCCCACACCGCTATTCTTAGAGTGGTGGCACAAGTCCGTCTACCTATCCAGGGAGGGCTTCTGGGGCTCGCGCTGTTGCCAGTGCTCATGGTTTCACTGTGAGTCGACTGGTATTTGAAGCTTTTCTTAAAGCTCCCTGCTGCCCCGCTGGAATCAAGAGATTGCACGAGAATCTCAGCTTTCCTTTCAAAAGCCAGTTGCTAGCCCTCGGGGCTGCAGATAAAAGCTGGGAGATGTGAAGCCAGTGCCCCTGAAAGGCTCAGAGACCAGAAGGGAAAGAAAAAGAGCCCCAAATGTTTGTCGGGAGGTTTTTTTGTCTATTGATTTTAAGTCATTCCCATGATTTTGGGGGCCTGACTCCTGGCTTCTGAATACTGACCATTAGCAATGCAGGATCAGGCCCATGGCTTTTACGCCCTGTGTAACTTGCTTTCCCTGCCCCTTGCTCTTCTCAGAGTTTGGGGTATACCGCGTTTAGCACAGAACTGCACGGAAGCCAAGAAAGCCACTCATTTCCCCCGCAGTCCCGCTCACCTCCCATGGCGTGGGATTTTTAGAACACAATTGAACCACAATGTGGTGAGATAAAATAAACTAGGAGCCCAAGCTTTTCAGACTGGTGCAGACGGCTGGGTCGCCTGCCACCCGCTGTCCACTCCTGGAAGATGAGTAAATATGGAATCATGGTAGCACTGAAAGGTCTAGATATGTTTTCTTTTTAAATGCTGCATGAGTGGGTTCTGAATCCAAAACAAAATTAAACTGTGGGAGTGGTGGGGGAGGGGACTGCAGTGTTGCCTGCTCTTGTGATTTTATTGTGAATCTCACAATATTTGATGTTGTTCTCAAAGCCCCAGCTCCTGGAGTCAGGTGATTACATCACAATCTCAGCTTGCTTTTTTTTCTTTTTTTCTTTTTTTTGTAATGAAAGTTTCTAGCTCTTGTGGTTGCAGAGAAAAGCGTGTGACTGTGGCCCCAGTGCATCTGCAAAGCTCAGCAACCAGACGACATATAAACAGAACCCAGCATGTATTATTTCTGGCAAGCTCAGGATTTTGGGGGCCTGGCTCATTGTTTTTGATTGCCTAGGGCTGGCAAAAGGGGAGAGGATCTAGCCTTTTAGTCACCGTCATTGCCTCGCTTCCTCTTTCTTCTCACAGAGGGAGAAACGGTCTTTAAAAATGGAGAAAAAACTCTTCACCAAACTCAAGCAGCTTCAGAGACCCCCACTCCTCATGACACAGACCTGCCACAGAGAGGTCAAGGATGTGTGGGCAGGAAACCCCAATGTGAGCTTCACCCAGGAAAGTGCAGCTGATGCTGCTGGAGAAACAGCCTGAAGCAAGCCCAGTTAGTTAGCAGGAGAGACACCTGCCATCTGTGACCCTGGGCAGAGGCAGTGCCAGAGAAAAGGAGCTCAGAGCTTTGTCCCTGTACCTGTGCTACATACAGGTATTAGAGCCGCTCTGGGGCTAGGTCAGGCCAGCCTGGTAGTGCAGAAGATGCCCTGTCTGGGATGGCTGGATGACTTCATTGAAGAACCCAAACCTAATGTGTTTCCCAAGGTGACAGAGCATGGCTCTTTGCCCCCTGTGATGGGCGGACTAGGTCCAGAGGCCTCCTACTGGAGGCCTTGTGACCCTGCCACAACCTCCCTCCCCCAGGAGATCCTCCAAGCTACCTAGAGGGGCTGTGTGGGAAGCAGCCAATCAGAGTCCAGCAGCCTACTATAAGAAGAGCTGCGGGGCTAGTGTGAGATCAGTTTCTTGTTAGACCTGGAGGAGGGTGTGCCTGGCTGGTGAGGGGCGTGGGGCTCCTGGAACTCCAGCAGGACAAGGCCCTGAGGTAAGGGTGAGGAATGCGCTGGAGCCATGGGGATGTGGCCCAGGGGATTAGAGCAGCAGTGCGTACTGCTGCTATCTATAGGGTCCCTGGGCTGGGACTTGGAGTAGTGGATGGGCCTGGGTTCCCCCACCAGCCACTGGGAAAGTGGTCTGGACTTCAGTTCCCCTTCTGAGGTGTATCAGATGCTTTTAGTGGCCCAGCTGAAGAGCTGGGACCAGAAAGGCCCTGAGAGGATGAAGTCACTACCTCCAGGGAGGGAGCCATGGGGTACTGCTCTATACTGGAGCAGAGACATTACTTACCGAGAGAGGCCCCTGTTAGACTTGTATCCCTGAAGGGGTTTGCTTTGCTTTTCTGTCACAGACAGGCGGGGTGTGACTCGGCCGGAGGGCTGGGTCAGTGAAGACCCAGCACAAACAGAGAGCGTGTAGGCACATGCATGGAGAAAGGGGTTACTCGTAAGAGGTGAGTGCACCTCATTACACCCCCTCTAAAATGTTGAGCTGGTGGCTGCTTCCATCCAGTGGATTTGAGGTCTGATACAACAAGGCACTTAAGCATGTGAGTAATTCCATCCCTCTTCAGCAAAGTATGTGCTTGACTCTCATGGAAGTCAGTTGCTGAAGAGGGATGGGATAGCCCATATGCTTATGTATATTCCTGAATCAGGGCCTTAGTCCTTTAACAGAAGAGCTGTGCTATGAAGTTAGGGTTGCCAAGTGTCTGGTTTTTCAAGTGGAATGCTCAGTCGAAAAGGGATCCTCATGACTCCGGTCAGCACTGCTGACTGGGCCATTAAAAGTCTGGTCGGTGGCACAGCAGGGCTAAGGCAGGCTTCCTGCTTGCCCTTGTGGCTCCCAGAAGCAGCAGCATGTCCCCACTCGCCCTCCTATGGGTAGGGGCAGCCAGGGGGCTCCACACACTGCCTTCACCCCAAGCGCCAGCTCTGCAGCTCCCATTGGCTGGGAACTGTGGCCATTGAGTGCTGCGGGTGCAGTACCTGTGGACAGGGCAGGGCACAGAGCTGCCTGGACGCACCTCCATGTAGGAGCTGGAGGGGGGACATGCTGCTGCTTCTGGGAGCTACTGCAGGTAAGTGCTGCCTGCACCCCTGGCCCCCCCTCTTGTGCCCCAACACCCTGCCCCAGCCCTGATCCCCCTCTAAACCCCTTGATCCCAGTCCTGAGCACCCTCCTGCACCCCAAGCACCTCACCCTCACACCTAGCCAGAACCCTCCCCCCTCCTGTACCACAACCCCCTGCCTCGGCCCTGATCCCCCTCCAGAAATCCCTCGGTCCCAGCCCAGAGCATCCTCCTACACCCCAAATCCCTCATACCTGGCCCCACAACAGAGCCTGCACCCAGCCTCGTGCCCCAGCCCAGAGGCCCCTTCTGTACCCTGAACCCCTCATTTCTGGCCCACCCTGGAACCTGCACCCCCAGTCCAGAGCCTGTACCCCTCCCACACGCCAGCTGCCTGCCTCAGCCGGGAGCCCCCTCCCATACACCAAACTCCTTGGCTCCAACCCCAGCCCAGAGCCCACTCCTGCACCCCAAACCCCTCATTTCTGGCCCCACCCCTGAGCCCACACCCCAGCCAGAACTCTCACCCCCTCCTGCACCCCAACCCTCTGAGCCAGCCTGGTGAAAATGAGTGAGTGAGGGTACTGAAGGCGAGTGACAGAGGGAGGGGGGATGGAGTGAGAAGGGGTGGGGCAAGAGGTGGCCCAAGGGTGTTGTAGAAAGTTGGTGACCCTATATGAAGTCAGGCAGCCCAGGTTCAAATCCTGTTGTCAGCCCAAGATAGTTCAGTTACGCTCATTCAGCGGGAAGGGGAAGGGTGAAGATCTTAGCGGGATTGCAGCAGGGCCTGCATGCAGTTGAACTGATGCCTCCCTGATGTGGAGATTAAATGTTTTGTGGGTAGGCAACAAGTAATATCATTCTGTGCATTCCTGTAGCTTCACTGCCTCACCCCTTCCTCAGATGCCTGAGAATACAGGAAATACACAGCTGGGTTTTGTAAAGGAGCCACACCTGTGGGGAGCAGAGACTAACCTCCCGGGACTGGTGTTGCTGACCCTTATGTCGGGGGTGGGAGGACAAGACACAATCTAGGTCCTTATGTGTCCTCAGCACAGAGGCAGGGGAGTCTGGTAACTCTACAGGAGGGGCCTGAGAGAGGAGATAGGCCCCGGTCTCCTTCTGACCCTAGATGGCAGCACAGTGAATGTCTGATTAGCCCCTGTTCAGAGAGGGGGAAACAGAGGCACAGAGCAGGTAAGTGATTTGCCCAGCATCACGTTTGTTGCTGATCAAGCTAAAAGAAGCATTTGGACCCTTCACTCATTATCCCCCGCCCCTCCATGACTGCTCTGCCCTCCAGGCCTGCTGCAGACAACGCAGGGCTTTGCTTATGGATGCTCAGTAAGTTGGGACTCTCAGGAAAGGAAGCTCAGGAGCAGTGAGAAGAGCCAGTGCTGCTTTCTTATCCTGCCCTGGGTCACTAGGAAACTGGCCTCTCTGCAGAGGGCCAGCACAATGCCTGTGTGGCACATCAAACCCCCTTTTTTCTCCCCCCCCCCCCATGAGAACAGTGCAAGAGGGTCATTGGGTGAGAAGTCAGCAGTTGGGCAGCATAGCCTAGAACCCCAGCACCTCTGCCTAGCTCTGAGCCAGCACGCGCTTGCCTCCTTGCTCGCACCCCCACCCCGTGCACTGTAGGAACTGAGTAGCAGGCCCATAGAGGGGCAGGTCAAACCCCGTGTAGGGCCGCAGTATGAACCCCGTGAACAGAGCAGTTCACACTCCACATACAGGACTCTTCAGACCCTGCATAGGACCCCAGATCAGACCTGGCCATAGTCAGCCTGTAACTAACACCTGCAGACCTGTCCCCTCTGTTGTCAGCATTCTCCACTGAGGTTCTGCTTCCCCACCCTGACACCCCAGTGCAAAACTGGTGCCCCCAATATCTCAGTCTGAAGCCACGAAAACGCAACCATGAGTCAAAACCAGGAGGAACAGAGTAACAAATTGCTCAAAATTGAAAATCTACTGGGCTCGATTTGCAGAAGTGCAGAGCTCCTACCACTAAAGTCAATAGGCACTGCAGGCTCCTAGCCACGCTGAACATCAGGCCAGTAACAACTCATGCTAATGACTATGCACAGTGATACTATCTAGCTGCCCCAGCAGGGACCAATGAAGAATCCCTCCCAGGCTGGCTTGGGCCAAGTCATGGCAAACTCTCCGTTTCTTACCCTTCTCAGACAAAACTACCATGCTAGTGACCCAGCATCTGACCCCTCCCTGGTCGGCAGCTAAACAAAAGCTCCTGAAATGGGCCATCGGCAACTTATAGCCGCCCTCCTCTCAGAGCAAGGGGGTTGCAGGGAGGACATTGTACCCCCGAGGCGTGTCTATAATAAGAATAATCCATTGCTCTTCTGCAGGGCTCTTCACCATTAGATCTCAAAGCACTTTACAATAGAAGTCAGTGTCATTAGCCCTGTTATACATATTGGGGAAACTGAAGCACAGAGCAGGGACATGACTGGCCCAAGGTCACCCTTGGTAGCAGCAGGAATAGAAACCCAGTAGTCCAAGCTCTAGACCAGTCTCTTTTCACTAGCCCACACAGCCCCCCAGGGCTACTCCTGGGACAATGTAGCTTGTGCAATACCCCTTCCAAGGGTTGTACCTGAGGGCTGCTTTATGCACAGATGTGCATCCAATTAACTAAGGCTTCTCCACAACACAGGGTGTCCTGGTTTTACTTAAATTAAGCTGTTTAAAAACCAGTTTAGTCATATTGGTGCAACTTTGTGTCTGTCAGTTTAAACCTGGTTCATACCCTTTTGACTCATGACTGTCTCTCACCAGATATGACAGGTTTAAGTCAATTCAAGAGTCTCCACAATTTAATTACATTGATTTAAAAGCAATCCTCTAGTTAAACTGGAGGAGGTTTATATGCAGGCCAAGCACTGCTCTAGTCCAGACCAGCGGTAACAAAAGTGTGGATATCCAAGGCCAGGTCATCACCTCCCAGGATGGGATAGAGTCTCTTAGCCAACCAGAAATGTTAGGAAGCATTACTTATGGAAGAAAACTTTAACTTTGTGGCTGGAGGCTAGAAAGGCTGGTCTAGGGGACTGAGAATAGGACTGACGATTCCAGAGACCTGGTTTCATGTCCTGGTTCTGTCAAAGACTCCCTGGGTTACCTTGGGCAATTCTTCTCCCGCTCTGGGACTTAGTTTCTCATCTGTAAAACAAGGACAGCATCCCAGAGGTGCTGTGAGAGGAGAAATCCACTCATGATGGTGGGGTGCTCAGCTATTGGAGGGAGAGAAACAGGCCTTTTCTATTGCCTGATCTCATTGCTTCTGACAGGCTGGATGAAGCTCCATCCAGACAGGTCAGAAGTGATTGGTGGAGGATTGGGGAAGGTGGCAGAGGAGTCACCCCTTCAGTAAGGGGAGTGGCTGTGTCCCCCATTTGTTAGCAAGGATCCTGGTCTAGATGCCCTCTGGGATCCTTAGCTACTCCTGGATTTCCAGGCAGTTGTATTAGTCCCCTGAAGTTTATGGGAGTTAGGTGCCTAAACACCACGGAGGATCTAGGCCTCAGAGCTTATGCTGGTACAGAAAGTAACTACCTACTTGCTTAGTGGTACTGCCCCTGCTGAGCAACTTGCGCTCTATAGGTTTCACTGGCTGCCCATTTGCTACCATATTCAGTTTAGGGTGTAGTCACTGCTCTGTAAAGCCTGGCTTGGATCCTGATTCTCTTTCCCGTCATCCCTCCAGAGAGCTCTATCAGCTAGGATGCTTCTGCTGCCTCCCCAGACTCCAGCTTGGGCATATTCAGTGCACACTCAGGGAAGGCCCGCAACGTGGGAACACACTTCCCCCATTGGGACAGATCAGCGAGCCTCTGTTACCTTCTGAGCACTGTGCAAGGCTCCTCTCTTGGCCTGAGATGGGTGGCTGAGTGGGATGGAATCCATTTGGAGAATGTATTTAAATACAGTAAAGCTAGATTTCACATGCCCTTTGCTCTGATAAGGGGTTATACCAGAACTGTCCACCGGGGGGGGGGGGGGGTCTCTTGTACCTTCCTCTGAAAGAACTGTTGCTTGTCACTGTTGGAGACTTGATGTTGGACTAGTTGGCTGACTGGTCTGATCCCCTGTGGCAATTCCTGTTTCAGAGCAATGAAGGTGCTAGCCCTGAGTGTTGTGGAGAACCCTTCAAAGGGTGACCAGGGTGTAACCAATGCAGTGAAGTCTGCCTGAAACAATGACTTGGAGGTATCTGCCCCATTCATCCCAGTAGGGAAGGCTGATGATAATGTGACAGTCAACACTGTTTGTTCTTTCATTGCTCACTGGGGCATGCAGGGAAGGAGCAGAATGAACAGATTATGAAGATCTGTACAAGCTACACGTGGCGTCTTTTTGGCTTCTGAGATGGGCAGAGCTGAGGTGGTGGGTGGATACAGGTTTGCAAATGGAGCTTGGGAGAGTACCAGTACTCTTCTTTTCCAGTTTGAGCCCCTGCTGCTGAGAGCTGAGTCTGCCCTCTCTTGGGGGGGTTGGTGTAGCTAACAGTGTAGGCAGGGGGCAAGCAAGCGCCTAAGCGTGGTGGTTTCCAGTGGAACAGGACTATGACTGATGCTGAACTGCTAAAAATCTGCCATTCATAATTCACAGCTGTATTGCCGCACCATGTCTAGTCAGTATCCTGTAAGGTTCTTGAAGTCTAAGGTTAGCAAACTAAATAATTTAATTAGTTACCATTTAGGAAACTTACAAAGGGATTTTTAGGAGTCAAACTATTACTGGTGCAGGCTCTCTCGACAGGCGGCCTCCGTTCCCATCAGCGTCACACAGGATCAGGCATGCTGGACCTGATCCAAAGACCACGGAAGTCATTGGAAAGATTCCCACTGATTTCAAGGGGCATTGGATCAGGCCCGATCTACGCAACCCCATACCATGTTAATGGGAAAGGAGTTATGGGCCTCATGGGGAAAGCAGCACAGCCGCTGTACTAACTGTGTCACGGCAAATGTACCGCCAGCTTCGCTCTGCAGCAGTCCATTAATTGGAAACTGGATTTACTTGGCTTCTGAAACCACTAAGGGCTCATTTCCCTGATCGCCAACAAAGCAAATCTCTTCACTCTACACTAAATGCTCAGTTGGGCCACTTACAACTAAGCCATCTCCAATGAGCTGCAATGCCTTTAGGAAGGAAAACATGTCAGGCACACATCTGTAATGCCAAATTATCTCGAGTGATGCCTCCAGTTGAGAGGGGCAGGGTCACGTGCTGCCAACATGCCCGCCTGCATCAGGTCCCTGCCACTGCAGCTCCTGTGTGGACAACTCCAGACCATCAAGCCTTATTGCAATTACCAGCCCTGCCCTGGGGAAAACCCCCTTTGACTGGCTGCCTTCCCCACCTCCCTGCCTTCTCCTGGGGAAGAGCAACCAATCGGAGATCCTGCAGGAGGCAGGCCCCACTCTTCTCCCCTCAGGAACCAAGAGGAGGTTTGGGGTATGAGAGCAGGGGAGAGGGAGCCCAGCAGCTCAGGATGGCTCTGCTCCCTTTCCTTCCCTTCACTACTGTGAACAATGGGTTAATCTGCTCCCTGATCCTCCCCATCCCCTTCCCTACAGTGCCAGTGGAGGAGGGAAAAGAGGAGGGGGAAGACCCCTGGAAACTGCTCTCCCTATGTCTTGGGAAGTGGGAAAAGGGGACCCCACTGCTGCCCTCCAAGCCAAGAGGAAGTCATGAACTCATGGGGCTACAGGAGGGGCTCTGCTGCTGTGTGGTGAGGAGCAAGGGGCAGGTGTGGGACTGGGGGCAGCAGAATTAATTGCTGGGCTGGAGGATTTAATTGAATTAAGGAGAACCCTGGGGCTTGGGTAGAAGCTGGCAGCTCCTGCAGGGGGGCCAGAATCAGTGGGAGTTAGCAACACTGTAACTGCCCACACCAGCAACACCCACTGTAGGATGGGAAAGTAAAGCCAGACCACAGACACAACAAACTCAAAAAAAAAAATCCGGATTCTGGGGCCAGTCTCAGAGTGGTGTCCACTCATGGTATCTGCAGCGCTGGGCTGGCAATACTGCATTTACCTCCTGGATGCTCCGGCTACACGTGCTGGAACGGGGCAAAGCAGCCTGCGTATCAGGGTAAATCTGGGCAGCAGCTGTCAAACCAGCATGTTGTTGCAGTTCCTGTGAGTGTTTCAGCCCCAGTGGATTTAATCCTCCATGGCACACTCTGTGACAGCTGTCCCAGCATCAAACCTCAGGGCTTGGAGCCAGCCACTCTCCCCTTTTCACAAGGCACCATGGACTAGATTAGCTGCTGCAGAGTAAGCTACCCTGCAATTAGTCACTGATCTCTGCAGCCAGGCTGCCAGAAATGAAGGCTTTTCTGCACAGGTTGCCATAGAATGTAATAGGTGAAAACTAGAGCTGTCAATTAATTGCAGTTAACTCATGCAATTAACTGAAAAAAATGAATTGCAATTAAAAAAATTCATCACAGTTAATCATAGTTTTAATTGCACTGTTAAACAATAGAATAGCAATTGAAATTTATTAAATATTTTGGATGTTTTAACATTTTCATATATTGATTTCAGTTACAACACAGAATAGAAAGTCTACAGTGCTCACTTTATATTTTTATTACAAATATTTGCACTATAAAAATGATAAAAGAAACTGTATTTTTCAATTCACCTCAGACAAGTACTGTAGTGCAATCTCTATGGTGAAAGTGCAATTTACAAATGTAGATTTTTTTTTTTTGGTTACATAACTGCACTCAAAACAATGTAAAACTTTAGCGCCTACAAATCCACTCAGTCCTACTTCTTGTTTGGCCAATCGCTAAGACAAATAAGTTTGTTTATATTTACAGGAGATAATGCTTCTCGCTTCATATTTACAATGTCACTTGAAAGTGAGAACAGGTGTGTGCATGGCACTCTTGCAGCTGGCGTTGCAAGGTATTTACGTGCCAGATATGCTAAACATTCATTGTTTGTACATAATTCTACATTTGTAAGTTCAACTTCCATGATAGAGAGATCGCACTAACGTACTTGTACTAGGTGAACTGAAATACTATTTCTTTTGTTTTTTACAGTGCAAATATTTGTCATCAAAAATAACTATTAAGTGAGCACTGTACACTTTGTATTTGGTGTTGTAATTGAAATCAATATTTAAAAATCTAGAAAACATCTAGACATATTTAAATAAATGGTATTCTATTATTAACAGCATGGTTAATCATGATTGATTTTTTTTTTTAATTGCATGACAACTCCAGTGAAAACTAATCTTTAAAAAACCAGTTGGACTTTGAAATCAGCCCCACTAAAAGGGTAGTGCGCACACGAAGGAGGGACCCTGATGGGGCAACATTCCTTGTGGGATAGTGGTGTGCAGGGGATAGTGCACTGAGTTGGGACTCAGGAGACGAGGGTGCTATCCCCAGCTCTGCCATTGGCCTGTTGGATGACCCTGGGCAAATACCTTCTCTGTGCCTCAGTTTCCCCATCTGTAAAATGATGTGGCAGGGAGCCAGTGCTGAGGGGCCCCAACAAGAACAGCTATTGCTCTCTTTGAACTGGAGCTGTCTCAATACCTACAGGATCTGCAACCTTTCCCTTTCCTGCCAGCCCAAGTAAAAACGCTCTTTCCCTGAGCCGTGTTTCTGAGCGCTCACTGAGACCCACCAGGGCTAGCACTCACAAGGCCTAGCTGCTGAAGCACCTACTTGCCTCAGTGCACCAGGGACACAACTCTTACCTAGAAGTTTGGTGGCCTCTAGCACTGAGCAGCTATAATAATTACCCTGCAGCTGAAAAGCGCTATATAAGAGCTAGGCAAAGCTGATCCAAGAAAGGTGGATCCCTGCCTTTTCCCTGGTGCCCATCTGATGGCCATCGAATGGAGGGAAGCAAGAACAGGGTGATGGTGGGTACCCTGTGTGATGAAGTGGGAATTTTTGTATTTTTTTATGGAGCCTATGTGTGCCTCTGTTTCTCCTGTACATTGTATTCTTACTTAGGGGGAGGGGAGGGAGGAATTAAATTTGCTTTCAGGGCAGACCAATATACACAGGTGGGTGTCTCTCTCACACAACACCCCCCCCCCCACCCCAGTCTGGCTGCAATGAAGAGTCCTTAAGGAACTGGTTGAAACTGACCCAAATCAGCAAGGGGGACAGAGAGACAATGCAAGCTGCCACTCATGGATTTCCCCGCCTCTCAGCAGGGAACCTGAGCAAAAACTCCAGCTCAAGAACAAGAGACTGAGAAGTGGGAAGTATGCAGGGATGAAGAAAGCTGGGAGCTCTCTGACCTGGGAAACTGATAGAGGTCAGACTGAGGGCATGGCTACGCTTGCAGATGTAGAGCGCTTTGAATTAAACCAGCCTTCAGAGAGCGCAGTAGGGAAAGCGCTGCAGTCTGTCCACACTGACAGCTTCAAGCGCACTGGCATGGCCACATTTGCGGCACTTGCAGTGGCATTGGGAGTGGTGCATTATGGGCAGCTACCCCAGCATGCAAGTGACTGCAATGTGCTTTTCAAATGGGGGTGGGGTGGGGTGTGACATGGAGTGTGTTGTGTGTATGGGGGAGGATAGAGAGTGGGTTGGGGGGGGGGGGCTGAGAGCATGTCAGCGTGCTGTCTTGTAAGTTCAGACAGCAGCAGACCCCTCCTCCCCCCACCTGTCTCTCTCTCACCCAGCATTCCACACAAAAGGTTGCTTTGTCTCGGAGCAGATAAGCAGCCGGCTGTCAGAAACGGAGCTTTCAACGGGCATTTCCGCATTCCTACTGCCAATTCCAAACAATGACAAGAGTGGCCACTTGACTTAAGGGGGTTATGGGACGTTTCCGCAGGCTGATCAGAGCGCAGTAAAGCAACACCTCGTTCACGCTGGCACCCAGGTGTTTCAGCCAAGAGGCAGCAAGCGTTAACCTTCTTGCTGAGGGACAGTACCAGGAGCGCTCTAGCTGCAGAGTCAGAGAGCTCTACGTGCCTTGCCAGTGTGGACGGGCCGTGAACTACGGCGCCCGGGGCTGCTTTAATGCGCTCTAACTCGCAAGTGTAGCCAAGCCCTGAGAGAGACAAAGCCTGAAAACGGAGTTTGCTACAGCTTGGCTGGGCTCTGGGCTGACCCGAATGGACTGTGCTGTAACCTTCAGTTCTCCGTGCTACCCTCAGGGCTGCCAGTGCTGGGTGCCAGGTGAAAATGCTTCCTGCGTGTCCCGTGTCAGAGCTCACGGCGCTGAAGCCCTACAGGTTTAGTCTCAGGGGATGGTGAAACCCTGTTCCAAAGCTCAGGGCATAGCACCACTCCTGTGGATCTGTGACAGTGTCCAACCCACCCCAAACGCCCCTCCCTGAGGGCCCAGTGCAAGGATTGCATTAATTCCATTGGGTCATATCCAATGCTGCCACCTGACACATTATGAGAAACTTTGGTCTCAACAATGGTTGGCACAGAACCATTGTCACTAAGTGATGGGGTGACTCGGGGTGCAGGCTGAGCAATATGTCCTGAAGACACATTTTATAGCTATTTTAACCCCCGAGGCTTTCGCTGATGAAATGAGAAACGAGGACATTTTGGGCATCCTGGCAGAAGTTCTCAGGGTACCAGCACATCATATGAAAAGCCAGGATTGTCTGGGAGAAACTGAAATGTCCCATAGCACAAGATCTACAACAAGTTCAAAATTCAGGAGTAATATCTTTCCAACAAATAAAAGACAAATGTTGTTCTACAGCATTTCTTTCACAGCATGAGCAGGAGAAAGGACAGATTCCATGGCTGGGTTTGAAAGCTTGATCCAAAGATCAATGAAATCAGTTGCATGCATTGACTTTAGTGGGCTTTGGATAAGGCTGGATCATTTTAATACTACTCAAAAGAGCGATAACTCAATCAGGTGAAATATATTTGCTTACGCTCGTGATAAAGGAACAGGCAATGGGGAGCCAAGGTCAGGAGATAATACTCCACACCTTCACTAGCGTTGGCCAACTGCCTTCGTACACCGGGATTTGTGGTTCCTCTGAAGCATCAGCTGTAGGCCAGTTTAGCGCAAAGGACACCTGACTAGACCTATTGTTCAGATCCCTCATTTGTGACTGTGCAGCAGGAAGGCCAAGGAATTTGCTGCATGTTCGTGCCGAGCCCTGTCTTTCAAGAAAAATAAATCCAGGGCTAACAATACTCTTCCTTACTGTAAAAATAGCTAATGTCCATTAAGCAAAGCACTAAACAGCTCCTGGAAAAGCAGGGCTGTTTACAGCTACCGAGATCCAATTATGTAAAATTTATATTACATCACCTACTCACAGCGAGGCAAACACCTCTACTATATTAAATTAGTCTTGCTTTTTATTTTCTGTGGTGCTTTCCCCAAATTCTCTCTGCGAGAAGGGGAGATTAAGGAATAGAGAAGGTCATCAACTAATTTACCCAGAAACTACTGATGAATATTATGCAGCCAACTCAGTCCTCAGCTTCCCTTATCAATCCCCAGAGGGCCAGAACAGATGGGCTCCTATTTTCCAAAGGGCACTTATTTTAAGACACCTACAAGGGCTTGGTTTTCAGAGGGCAGGTGCTTGGCTAGTTCTAAAACCCACACCCCTTTGAGGGGTCTCCAGCTGGGTACCCACTCTCATGAATCCCTTTGGAAAACACAGCCCACTGTCACTGTCCTAGACCAGGCAGGGTGCCATGTTCCAGTGGAAAGGCTGTTTCCTGTGCTACTCGCTCTGTCTGGGTTTCCCCTTTCTGTGGATCTGATTTGCAGAAGCGCCGAGCATCTGCAGCTCCCCTTGTCATCAGCTGAAGCGGATGGTCAGGTGTCTCTCGTTCCCTGTGCTCCACAGATCACTATCGGGCCCACCCTGCCAATCACAGTGTGAGAATAGAAGCCTCAGACTCAACCCTTGCTTTGTTTGTGCTTCTGCATCCCTCTTGAGGCATGCATTCACTGCAGCTGGACGTGTATTTTCCAGCTCGCGTAGACATACACGCACTAGCTGTGATGGAATCATAGAATCATAGAATATCAGGGTTGGAAGGGACCTCAGGAGGTCATCTAGTCCAACCCCCTGCTCAAAGCAGGACCAATCCCCAATTAAATCATCCCAGCCAGGGCTTTGTCAAGCCTGACCTTAAAAACTTCTAAGGAAGGAGATTCTACCACCTCCCTAGGTAACGCATTCCAGTGTTTCACCACCCTCCTAGTGAAAAAGTTTTTCCTAATATCCAACCTAAACCTCCCCCACTGCAACTTGAGACCATTACTCCTTGTCCTGTCATCTTCTACCACTGAGAATAGTCTAGAACCATCCTCTTTGGAACCACCTCTCAGGTAGTTGAAAGCAGCTATCAAATCCCCCCTCATTCTTCTCTTCTGCAGACTAAACAATCCCAGTTCCCTCAGCCTCTCCTCATAAGTCATGTGTTCCAGACCCCTAATCATTTTTGTTGCCCTTCGCTGGACTCTCTCCAATTTATCCACATCCTTCTTGTAGTGTGGGGCCCAAAACTGGACACAGTACTCCAGATGAGGCCTCACCAATGTCGAATAGAGGGGAACGATCACGTCCCTCGAGCTGCTCGCTATGCCCCTACTTATACATCCCAAAATGCCACTGGCCTTCTTGGCAACAAGGGCAAACTGCTGACTCATATCCAGCTTCTCGTCCACTGTAACCCCTAGGTCCTTTTCCGCAGAACTGCTGCCTAGCCATTCGGTCCCTAGTCTGTAGCTGTGCATTGGGTTCTTCCGTCCTAAGTGCAGCACCCTGCACTTATCCTTATTGAACCTCATCAGGTTTCTTTTGGCCCAATCCTCCAATTTGTCTAGGTCCCTCTGTATCCTATCTCTGCCCTCCAACGTATCTACCACTCCTCCCAGTTTAGTATCATCCGCAAATTTGCTAAGAGTGCAATCCACACCATCCTCCAGATCATTTATGAAGATATTGAACAAAACCGGCCCCAGGACCGACCCCTGGGGCACTCCACTTGACACCGGCTGCCAACTAGACATGGAGCCATTGATCACTACCCGTTGAGCCCGACAATCTAGCCAACTTTCTACCCACCTTATAGTACATTCATCCAGCCCATACTTCTTTAACTTGCTGACAAGAATACTGTGGGAGACCGTGTCAAAAGCTTTGCTAAAGTCAAGAAACAATACATCCACTGCTTTCCCTTCATCCACAGAATCAGTAATCTCATCATAGAAGGCGATTAGATTAGTCAGGCATGACCTTCCCTTGGTGAATCCATGCTGACTGTTCCTGATCACTTTACTCTCGTGTAAGTGCTTCAGGATTGATTCCTTGAGGACCTGCTCCATGATTTTTCCGGGGACTGAGGTGAGGCTGACTGGCCTGTAGTTCCCAGGATCCTCCTTCTTCCCTTTTTTAAAGATTGGCACTACATTAGCCTTTTTCCAGTCATCCAGGACTTCCCCCGTTTGCCACGAGTTTTCAAAGATAATGGCCAATGGCTCTGCAATCACATCCGCCAATTCCTTTAGCACTCTCGGATGCAACTCATCTGGCCCCATGGACTTGTGCACGTCCAGCTTTTCTAAATAGTCCCTAACCACCTCTTTCTCCACAGAGGGCTGGCCATCTACTCCCCATGTTGCGATGCCCAGCGCAGCAGTCTGGGAGCTGTCCTTGTTAGTGAAGACAGAGGCAAAAAAAGCATTGAGCACATTAGCTTTTTCCACATCCTCTGTCACTAGGTTGCCTCCCTCATTCAGTAAGGGGCCCACACTTTCCTTGGCTTTCTTCTTGTTGCCAAGATACCTGAAGAAACCCTTCTTGTTACTCTTGACATCTCTTGCTAGCTGCAGCTCCAGGTGCGATTTGGCCCTCCTGATTTCATTCCTACATGCCCGAGCAATATTTTTATACTCTTCCCTGGTCATATGTCCAACCTTCCACTTCTTGTGAGCTTCTTTTTTATGTTTAAGATCCGCTAGGATTTCACCATTAAGCCAAGCTGGTCGCCTGCCACATTTACTATTCTTTCGACTCATCGGGATGGTTTGTCCCTGTAACCTCAACAGGGATTCCTTGAAATACAGCCAGCTCTCCTGGACTCCTTTCCCCTTCACGTTAGTCCCCCAGGGGATCCTACCCATCTGCTCCCTGAGGGAGTCGAAGTCTGCTTTCCTGAAGTCCAGGGTCCGTATCCTGCTGCTCACCTTTCTTCCCTGTGTCAGGATCCTGAACTCGACCATCTCATGGTCACTGCCTCCCAGATTCCCATCCACTTTTGCTTCCCCCACTAATTCTTCCCTGTTTGTGAGCAGCAGGTCAAGAAAAGCTCCCCCCCTAGTTGGCTCGTCTAGCACTTGCACCAGGAAATTGTCCCCTACGCTTTCCAAAAACTTCCTGGATTGTCTATGCACCGCTGTATTGCTCTCCCAGCAAATATCAGGAAAATTAAAGCCACTGGAGATAGTGTGCTAAAAATAGCAGCATAGCCATAGGGGCGCAGGTGGTGGTATGGGCTAACCTCCCAGCTACAATCCTGTTCGAGATCCTAGGTACATATTTGGGGGGCTGACCTGTACGCCTCCTCAGCAACGCTGCTGTTTATAGCGTGCTATCCTGATCAAATCTAGTGCATGTACTTCTACCCACATTAGAAATTACACCACTCATTGCAGTGTAAGCTTACCCTCAGTTTGTGTTCTGGTGTCTGGGCAACAGGTCTGTCATTGGGCTCTCCTCCAGTTTTAAACAAACACTGTGTCATAGTATTAAACAACTACGCGTTTTCAGCAACTCAGACTCAGGCAGTTGCGAGTGTCAGTGGGACTTGTGTTAATTTTGCTGGAATGTATGGGCCCAGCAATTCAAAAGTGTTAATGTGTTCCGGGTACAGAGACCACAGCTGGCTTCGTCCAATGGTAAACACACTAGAAAATTCATGCCAAAGTTTGGAACTGAATTGATTAGGATACACAAGAGAATAAGCACCAAACAGAAAACCTAAACCATTTTAAAATGGAAAGATCTGCAAAACAAACAATCAAAATGCACCAAGTCCCTTTTTCAGAGAGAGTATATCAGTTAGATTCTCTTATGCTCTCAAGCAGTCCTCCATGGTGGGAATGAAGAGAGCTAGTTCTGTTGCTGAATTCTGAGTTGTGGATGACAGCCACTTTTCGTGTCTTTGCCAAAGAAGACAGGGACAAGGCGAGAGAAGAGATAGGCGAGTAAAGGTGGGGGAAAGACAGCTATTTGTTGACATTCTCAGAATACAAACTGGCTGGCCTGTCACGCACAGATGTTGTGTTGGCAGATCAGCCACAACAGCTGTTGCTCTGGACTCTGACTCACTTCCCTAGTCTGGGAAGCCATCTGGCTGGTCTGGTCAGGTCCCTCTCCTTCGCTGGTCCTTCTTGGGCTAGGCAGAATTGGACGGGCCATGTCATCCCGTCATGCAAGTGACGTGTGGTGTGGCTGGTCTTAGGATCAGTGAAAAGCCAAGAGAGAGGGAGGAAGGGAAGAGGATAGGGGGAGATGGAAAAGAAGAACACATGAAGGAAGGGCAGAGCGAGCAGGACCTTGTGTATCAGGCTGGGTCCTGGCAGGTACAGCAGTGTTGGCCGCACATCCCTACTGATGCACTGAAATCTGGGTGCCATGATGATCCTTGAGGTTCATGAATGGATGCCGGGTCTCTGGAGTGAAACGGAGGCAAGTCAGAAACCCAGGCAGTCATTCCCTATTTGACACCCCACCTTGTCTCCTTTCTATGGTCTCCAAAAGGGGGTGATGGACAGGATGGCTTTTCCCCTCATTATTTTGCTCACCAATTGGCCCAGTGTTTGACACACCAAAGTTGGTGCATTAATTTCCGACTCCATTCTCCTTTGGTTTACCAGACGTGATCTCAATGCAGTCCTTGGGTTGTATTAGGAGACCATTTTGTTCGGCTAATTCAGTCTGTCTGGCTCCCTTTTGCACCTTTTTATTAACATTTGCTGTTATCGGAGATTGGAACATTTTATAAATTTTAACCCATTTTCCATCAGTAGGGCTCACAACTGGTGTAGCTCCCCAGGGCCCCAGTGATTACAACAGACCATTCTGATGTATATGAACAGAACCAGGATTTGAATGCAGACCTCCCAAGTCCTCATCAAACACCTTAACTGTAAGCACACCCTTCCTTCCTACGAGCCAGACATCCATGAGAAAGTCTTGCTAAGCCAGGCAAAGAAAAAGCTCATAAGATATTAGTGAGAAAACCCTAAAAGTCCCTGTGCTGGATTCTGAGCTGGTGTCAGCTGGCACAGTGGATCTATGCTGATTTACACCAGCTTAGGATCTGGCTCATAGTTTCTATCATGGAACTCAAACACACCATTTGATAAGGCTGCAGATCCCTCTGAAACCAGACAACCCGCATTCTTCAGCTGGCTGGAAGGTACATCACTACAGAGCCAGGCCAGCTCTTTCAGCAACCTCTGCCAACCCAGACGTCCCTCCTGGGGTGAAATCCTGGCTCCACTGACGTCAACATCAGAATTCCCATAGATTTCAACAGGGGCAGGATTTTACCTCCAGTGTGGCTCTACTGTACAGAGCATCCCATTCCCCGTTAACAACAGATCTGGCTGGGCTCCATCATTCTCTCAGTGACTACTTGTGGCGATTCACTTGTGCTGCTTTCACAGTTATTTGGATGTCACAAAATTGGAAATTATTTAGCATCCAAGTAATTTTCACAGAGGATAACGGGTTTCAGCATCTGTCAGATTATTATCGCAAGCAGACTAAAACAACAGCATCAGGGAGGAACTTGCTATTTACTCCTGTCAAAAAATAAGTCTGAAGACATGATGTAGCCAAGAGGATGTTCTCTGATTGGCTTTAATGTGACACACTTCATGTGAAGGCAAAGAAGTAATTTTAGGTTTGAAAGCAGAGATATTGAGACAAGAAAAAAGAAGGCATATGCTGTCTCTGAAGGCATATGCTGTAATTCAATGCATGTTCCAGCCACATGTATTTAAATGCATATTTACTAGCAATACTTTCACAAAGAACCTTCATGAAGCAGAACCTGCCACCAGGCTTCAGTGTTCTGCATTGACAGCATAATCCCATCCCTCAACACTTGAGTTGAAATCCTGTCTCCATTGAAGGCAATGGCAAAACTCCCATTGATTTCACTGGGGGCAAGAGTTTACCCTTAAAGTGTAACACCATGCACTGGAGTCAGCCATCATGTTAGGGGATAGCTGACAAGAATTATTCACTAATACTAAATAAGCCAGGCATCAGCTGATTCAAAAGATTACAACACAGACTGAGTGAGTGACACATGCAAAATCCTGGGGAAAATCCTGGCCCCAGTGAAGTGGGAGTTTTGCTATTGACTTCTATGTAGACAGGATTTCACCCCTGTTCTCTAAGCATGGGATTTTCAAAGGACCATAAGGCAGTTAGGGGGGCTTCATGTGCCTAACTCCCATAGGCTCCTTTGGAAATCCCAGCCTAGATCAGTTACAATCCAGCTATTCTCTAATGGTACCGTTAGGAGCAAGCATTTAGCCTGGTGATTTTAGCCTCGCTCTAGTGCACTGATCCAAAGCTCCTGAGAATTAATGGGAGCCTTTCCTAGAAATGACTATTCATTTTTGTGAAACGTTTCTAAGGAAACAAAGCAATTGCTGTCTGGTTAGAAAATTTTCAGATTTTTAAAAATTATTTTCAAAATTCATTTCAGTTAGGTTTGAAACAAACCATTTCATTTCAATTCTATTTGCTCTGAACCTCCATGAAAAAAATGGTTTTAATTTTTTGGGTCTTTTCCTCCTACGTTCTCTCACTTTTTTGTCCACTAGACAAGGGAAATAAAATGGAGTGAAGGGGAGGGGATAACAAAAAATAGAAATTGAAAACTCTGCTCTGATTTGACTAAACAAAAATTGGTTTAACAAGAAAAATCAGAAACTTTCAAATGACAAAAACATTTTCATGAGAAATTTTTGTATCATTTAAAAAGACATTTTTCACTGAAAAAACTTACCAATGAAAAATTTTGACCAGTTCTTATTTTTGTTGACATAGATGTAGTTAAACTGGTGTCACTTCTATGCAGAGACACATACACTTTACAATGAGTTTATTTAATCTGGTAGCAAGCCCAGTGAGGTGACATCAGCATAAGGCACTCAAACTGATTTGAGAGTGTCCACAACAATATAACCACACTGATCTCAAAAATCCAGTGTGTATGTGTAGGCCTTAGAGCAGCGGTCCCCAAACTGTGGGGAGCACACCCCACCCTGAGGGGCATGGAGGAACATTCAGGGGGACACAGTGGGGCCCGGGCCAGCCCCCATGGGGGGGCGAGGAGGGAGCATCACCCAGCCCTGCTCTGTCCCCAACTCTGCTCCTGGCCCACCCCCTGCCTCGGCCCCTGGCTACCAGCTCCAGCCTCAGCCCCTGGCTTCCTGCCGTGGCCCCGGCCTCGGCCTCAGCTGCTGGCCCAGCCACAGCCTCGGCCTCCGGCTCTCAACTGCAGTCTGGCTCCTGGCCCCACTCTTGGCCCCAGCCGCGGCTCTGCTCCCGGCTCCAGTTCTGGCCCCAGCTGCTGTCGCAGCTGCGGCTCTGGCACCAGCCGCAGTTCTGCCCCGGGCCTTGGCTCCTGACTGTAGCTCCCAGCGAGGGCAGGGGCAAATTACATTGGGGTAAGGGAAGTGCGACTTAAGAAGTTTGGGGACCACTGCCTTAGAGTCAATGGAACAGCACATTCTGCACAATCACTGCCTCCTGCTTTAAAAAACAACCCCTCCTTGTTCTGACCATTAGCTAACAGCAGGAAATCCTGTTGGCAGGGGAATCCAAGGGCCAGTGAGTTCATTTTACATGGTCCTAGCCTACTAACTCAAACCTCTCTGTATCCAAAGTGTGTGTTAAGGTAGCCAAGGGAGAAATAACTCAACACTTCTGCTCCACTTCCATGTTAAACTCGGGCGATCTCACCATGTTTCCATGTGGTCATGAAAGGAAACGCTAACAGGTGCAAAGCCTTTAAACATCTAGGATGCAACAGTGGCCCCACTGAAGCCAATGACAAAACTCCCATTGATTTCAATGGGGCCAGGATTTCACCCCTCATGGCAGCTCCTCTTCCCTAGCTCTCCTGTGCACAGCATTGATCAAGGTTAGAAAAGTCTGCATGGTCCAAGACTCTTTCATCTACTAAAAGGAGCTCCACAAAGCATTCCTGATTCAAAGACACTGGGAGGGAGAAACCGCGTCTCTCCTGCAAACATACATCCTGGAACTAGGGTGCTGGGGGTGCAGCAGCACCTCCTGGCTTGAAGTGGTTTCCATCATATATAGGGTTTACAGTTTGGTTCAATGGCTCTCACATTATACAAATTGTTCCAACACCCCTCCCGACAAGGGGCACAGTTGTTAAATGTAGAAAGGCAAACAAGCAGAGCTGGGCAGAAGATGGTTTTCACGATTCCAAAATTTTTCCCATTCTGTATCAGAATGAAACCAAGACCTTTTGAACATTTTAATTAAAAACACAAGGATGTGGGAGATCTAGGTTCAAGTCTCTCTGTTCCCACATGAATATCCTACACATGGGCCATTGTTTCAGGCTGTCTGCAGACTCAGGCAGAGATCACGGGGCAGGTTTGTCTCAGTCACATTTGGGATTAAGTTTGCAACCATGAGAGGCTAAAAATGTACATGAAAAAAAAAGCAAAAAGATAAAAACATGAGTTTCTGCAGAATTGTAATAATCTATGCATGCCAGCTGTGTGACCTGGGACCTAGACTCTACAGGGCACTTCCCAAATCCAATACAAAACAACTCTCTCCCCTCCCCCCCGGCTAGACATGATAGTGAAAGGGACTCCCGGCCCTCCAGTGGAGTACTCTTCACCAATGGAACCTCCAGTTCTCAACACTGAATTCACAATTGCTGTTCAGAACTGACTTCCCCATCATACAATACAACCCCAAACCTGCTGCCTAGGAGGGGAGGCAACTTGAGATGCCATGTTACCAACTCACAACAGGCTCGTGGATAACAGTTTAGGATCTGGTCTCAGGTTTTGCACATGGATAGGACATAGAGACTGAATGCGCCATTTCATCCTAAAGCTCATCTACCCCATCTGTGCACAAGGCAGCCAAAGATGGAGGGGCCAATCCTGGAACGTGCTAACACACTGCTGGAGCCACTCGGGGCTGAAGGCACTCAGTACCCCACAGGATTGGGCCTGAGGCTTGTACGTCTGGCACCTCTCCTGGCCAATTGTAGAAATACCCTGCAATGGGCATGGAGCCTCACCACATCAATCTATCTAGTTACTCATATAGTGGCCAGCTCCACAGTGTCTAGTGCCTCCAAGTCTGCTTGGGTAAAGAAGACCAAAATCATAATCCCTTTGGGAAAACCCTAGTACTTGGCTAATGAAAACAAAACCCCATTCACAGAAGCGTGGCAGCCCTGGACTTTATTGAAGTCATGCAATGCGAGTACCAGAAATGCCCATCCTAAAAACCTAGACATGTTAACAATTAAGTCTGGTCTATATTTCTAGCTCACCTGCCAAAAACATAGCACTAAACTGGACCTGCATAAAATATTCATATTCTATATAGATCCATAATTCTTTGTGTGATGCACATAAACAGTCTCGCCATGACCTATTGCACTGTACCCTGCTATTTGTAAAGTACCTGCTCTTCG
This sequence comes from Natator depressus, assembly GCF_965152275.1. Classification (NCBI taxonomy): domain Eukaryota; kingdom Metazoa; phylum Chordata; order Testudines; family Cheloniidae; genus Natator; species Natator depressus. Next base: position 29,171,642 of record NC_134246.1, read on the forward strand.
TAATGCTCACTGCATTATTATAATGTAGGGAACATCCTTTTTTTCTCTGGGTATTGTCTATGGATGGATGATGGATGATGAAGAAAAGGAAAGAACTGTTTAACTCAACTGTTCTGCCGGCAATGATATACGAAGTGGAAAGTTGGTCAACGACGAAAGCAGAGGAAGAAAAATTCACTGTAACCCAGAGAGCAATGGAAAGGTGAACGTGTAATATATCGTTCCATGATCATATACCGTATGAGGAGATCAGAAGGCGTACAGAGGTGACCAATGTAGTGCAGGCAATGTACGACGCAAAGCAAACATGGGCAGATCATGTAGTCTGCGGGCACGACAATGGGTGGACAACCCGCATCAGTGACTGGATCCCCAGAGACCACAAGGGACCGCTGGGCAAACCGAAAACGCGCTGAGCCAATCCCATGACAAAAACTCTTTGGACAGAAATGGAAAGAACATGCTCACAACAAAATAGAATGGTGTGGCGTTGACTTGCCTTTGTGGAGGGATGGACGAGGACAAGCTGGGCACAGGTGAAAGGTGATTGTCTACGGACAATCTCTGAAAATCAACGTTTATTAAAAAGCAAAAGGAGATTTAAGGAGGCACAGTTGAAGCCTATGGAGTTGCATTGTTTATGCCACCCTGGAATGCTGCTGAGTCAACTGCCGCCTCTCCCCACACATACTTTCTGTCAGTTTCTGATCCTTTTTGAAGATATACACCCTTCCCCCTTGCTCCCCAAGGACTTTATTTTGTAATGCAGCGATAGGATGTCCTGTCATTTATAAGTGAAGAGCTGTGTGCATGCTTCTTTCTTTTTAAACTACAGGATGACATAATTTCAAGGAACCCAAAAGAAGAAAACAGGGTCCCACTGTATTTTCTGTACAGTCAGCTCTAGTGTTTGGCTGTGCTTTGTTTTTTTCTTTCATTATTTTAGTCTCGTGCTAAGCAAATAAAATCAATTCTGAACGTATAAAAAGCAATTGAAAATGTCTAGTCTTTTATAGTGAAATCTCAACTCGGCAGCCCACAATACTTGGAGAAAAATCAATCATCATTTCCATCCTGCTACGGGTGCTACTAAAATTAAGGATTGATGTGAGCCTGCAAGTGAAAATTATTCCAAGAGAACCACCTTTGCAACAATTTTTAGTGTTCATAAAACTCCTGTTTATGGTTTCTTCTTGTAGCAAGCAAACTCCTGCATTCCGGCATGAATTATAGATATTAATGGGGTATCCTGATTTACATACAGTTTCCATCTTAATGGGCATCAGATCTGCAGGCAGGGCAACAAAACTACTTATGATAATAGTATGTAGTAAACAAGTCATCAGCTTAAGGATTTCATAAACCGAAGCATTAAATGCCCTCATAATAATTAGGGAGTACCCTCCCCCACAGCCAAACGAAACTTTTTATGACTTCACCAGTGGTCTTTTGATAAAGACTGAGTGCCTGAGCAGTATAGTGAGATAGCTGAAGAAGCACTTAAGCCTGATGTGGCCTAAATATTTTAGTAATGTACCATGTCCATTTGAAAGCACTGTTCTCAACATTCCTTTTTGCATCCATTGGAGCCAGACATACGTAACTAGCATGATCTAGGGGAATATATGAGGTATTCCACCACAATCAGACCAATAGTTTCCATTTCTCCACAGTATTTCTGTTTGCACAGGGCACATCTGTGCTTATTAACATTAAGGCACTGGTTGTGCTACTACCTGGCGTTCACTCTATATCCTAAAGGCAGGTGCTACGCAGGCTCCAGCAATTTCAGTTTCTCTAACATGCTCTGGAAGCATGAGCTATTCAGAGCCAGATTCCTTCACAGCGACGCTGCCAAACTCCATGCAGCGGAGGGCGTAGCACTGCCCGCAAACTCATTTTGTTTCAATGGGATTTAGGGTATGTCTACACTAGGAAATTAGATCGAATTTATAGAAGTCGGTTTTGTAGAAAGCGTTTTTATACAGTCGATTGTGTATGTCCCCAGAGAAATGCTCTAAGTGCATTTAGTTGGCGCAGTGTGTCCACAGTACCGAGGCAACCGTCGACTTCCGGAGCGTTGCACTGTGGGTAGCTATCCCACAGTTCCCACCGTCTCCGCCACCCATTTGAATTCTGGGTTGAAATCCCAATGCCTGATGGGGCAAAAATATTGTTGCGGGTGGTTCTGGGTACATATAGTCAGGCCCCCCCTTCCCTCCCTCCCTCCCTCCCTCCCTCTGTGAAAGCAACAGCAGACAATCATTTCGCTCCTTTTTTCCTGGGTTACCCCTGCAGTCGCCATACCACGGCAAGCATGGAGCCCGCTCAGCTCTTCATCACCGTATGTCTCCTGGGTGCTGGCAGACGCAGTACTGCATTGCTACACAGCAGAAGCTCATTGCCTTTTGGCAGCAGATAGTGCAGTATGACTGGTAGCCATCATCACCGTACTCCTGGGTGCTCTTTTAGCCGACCTCAGTGACGTAGATCAGGGGCACCTGGGCAGACATGGGAGTGACTCAGCCAGGTCATTTCCCTTTTTAAGTTTTGTCTCATGGAGATTCAGTCCTGCCGGCAATCGTACTGCACAGTCTTCTGGTGAGCAGCCGGGAGACGACGATGGGCAGCAGTCATACAGCACCGTCTTCTGCCGAGCACCCAGGAGATGACGATGGCTAGCAGTTGTACTGCACCGTCTGCTGCCAGCTAAAATGTATAAAGATTGATGAAGTGGATCAAAACAAGAAATAGACCAGATTTGTTTTGTATTCATTTTCTCCCCCCTCCCTCCCTCCATGAAATCAACAGCCTGCTAAACCCAGGGTTTTGAGTTCAATACTTGAGGGGGCCGTTTTGTTTCTCCTTGATGCAAAGCCACCCCTTTGTTGATTTTAATTCCCTGCAAGCCAACCCTGTAAGCCATGTTGTCAATCGCCCCTCCCTCCGTCAGAGCAATGGCAGACAATCGTTTCGCGCCTTTTTTCAGCACAGACGCCATAGCACTGGGAACATGGAGCCCGCTCAGATCACCACGGCAATTATGAGCACTATAAACACCACGCACATTATCCAGCAGGATATGCAGAACCATAACCTGCAAGAAAAGCTAAACCAGGCGAGGAGGAGGCGACTGCAGCACGGTGACGAGAGTGATGAGGACATGGACATAGACTTCTCACAAAGTACGGGCCCCTGCAGTGTGCACATCGTGGTGTCAGTTGGGCAGATTCATGGCGTGGAACACAAATTCTGGGCCCAGGAAACAAGCACAGACTGGTGGGACTGCATAGCGTTGCAGGTCTGGGACAATTCCTAGTGGCTGCGAAACTCTTGCACGTGTAAGGGCACTTTCATGGAACTTTGTGACTTGCTTTCCCCTGCCCTGAAGCGCAAGAATACCAAGATGAGAGCAGCACTCACAGTTGAGAAGCGAGTGGCGATAGCCCTGTGGAAGGTTGCAACGCCAGACAGCTACCGGTCAGTCGGGAATCAATTTGGAGTGGGCAAATCTACTGTGGGGACTGCTGTGATGCAAGTAGCCAACACTGTCACTGAGCTGCTATCAAGAGTAGTGACTCTGGGAAATGTGCAGGTCATAGTGGATGGCTTTGCTGCAATGGGATTCCCTAACTGTGGTGGGGCGATAGACGGAACCCATATCCCTATCTTGGCACCGGAGCACCAAGGCAAGCGAGTGCATAAACCGAAAGGGGTACTTTTCAATGGTGCTGCAAGCACTGGTGGATCACAAGAGACATTTCACCAACATCAACGTGGGATGGCTAGGAAAGGTACATGATGCTCACATCTTCAGGAACTCTGGTCTGTTTCAACAGCTGCAGCAAGGGACTTACTTTCCAGACCAGAAAATAACCGTTGGGGATGTTGAAAGGTCTATAGTTATCCTTGGGGACCCAGCCTACCCCTTAATGACATGGCTCATGAAGCCATACATAGGCAGCCTGGACAGTAGTCAGGAGCTGTTCAACTACATCGCGAGTGCGTTTTTTTCGCCTTCTAATCTTTGCTAGCCTCTGGGAAGGAGAAACATATGCAGCTGGTGGAGGGAAAAAAGGGAGAGTGGTAGTTAAAAAGACACATTTTATAGAACAAGGGGTACACTCTTTCACGGTAAACCTTGCTGTTAACATTACATAGCACATGTGCTTTCATTACAAGGTCGCATTCTGCTTCTTATTGAGAAGTTCTTATTGAGTATGCCGGTTTGGTGTGAGAGATCACTCATGCAGGGCCGGGCAGCAGAATTCGGCTTGCAGGCAGCCATGGTAAGCCACAGTCTTTTGGCTTCTTTAACCTTCGTAACATGTGGGAATGGTTTCAAACAGCAGCACCCTCGTTTCCCATACGAAGTAGCCGTTGGGTTGGCCATTTAAAATGGGTTGGCAATTGAAAAGGAGGGGCTGCGCTTTCCGGGTTAACGTGCAGCAGAAACCCAACTAACCTCCCACCCTGCCCCCCGCACACACACACACACACACACACACAATTCTCTGGGATGATGGCTTCACCCCTCCCCCCCACCGCATGGCTAACAGCGGGGAAGATTTCTGTCAGCCACAGGCAAACAGCCCAGCAGAAACAAACACCTCTGAATGTCCGATTACTAAAACCACCCTATTTCAACCAGGTGACCATGAATGATATCACTCTCCTGAGGGTAACACAGAGAGATAAAGAACAGATGTTGTTTGAATGTCAGCAAACACCAGGACCATACGCTGCAATGCTTGTTCTGCAATGATTCCCGACTACGTGCTACTGGTCTGGCGTGGTAAAGTGTCCTACCATGGAGGACGGAATAAGGCTGCCCTCCCCAGAAACCTTTTGCAAAGGCTTTGGGAGTACATCCAGGAGAGCTTTATGGAGACGTCCCTGGAGGATGTCCGCTCCATCCCCAGACACGTTAACAGACTTTTCCAGTAGCTATACTGGCCGTGAATGCCAGGGCAAATTAATCATTAAACACGCTTGCTTTTAAACCATGTATAATATTTACAAAGGTACACTTACCAGAGGTCCCTTCTCCACCTTCAGGGTCCGGGAGCCCGCCTTGGGCGGGTTCGGGGGGTACTGGCTCCAGGTCCAGGGTGATAAACAGATCCTGGCTGATGGGGGAAACGGTTTCTCCACTTCCTTGCTGTGAACTATCTAGAACCTCATCATCATCATCATCTTCCTCGCCCACAAAACCCGCTTCCGTGTTGCCTCCCACTCCTTGCATGGAGTCAAAGCACAGGGTTGGGGTAGTGGTGGCTGCACCCCTAGAATGGCATGCAGCTCATCATAGAAGTAGCATGTCTGGGGCTCTGAACCGGAGCGGCCGTTTACCTCTCTGGTTTTTTGGTAGGTTTGCCTGAGCTCCTTAATTTTCACGCGGCACTGCTGCGGGTCCCTGTTATAGCCTCTGTCATTCATGCCATTGGAGATTTTTTCAAATATTTTGGCATTTCATCTTTTTGAACGGAGTTCTGCCAGCACGGATTCGTCTCCCCATACAGCGATCAGATCCCATACCTCCCGTTCGGTCCACGCTGGAGCTCTTCGGCGATTCTGGGACTGCATGGTCACCTGTGCTGATGGGCTCTGCATGGTGACCTGTGCCAGTGAGCTAGTCATGCTGGCCAAACAGGAAATGAGATTCAAAAGTTTGTGGGCCTTTTCCTGTCTATCTGGCCAGTGCATCTGAGTTGAGAGCACTGTCCAGAGCGGTCACATTTGAGCACTCTGGGATAGCTCCCGGAGGCCAATACCGTCAAATTGCGTCCACACTACCCGAAATTTGACCTGGCAAACCCAATTTCAGCGCTAATCCCCTCGTCGTGGTGAGTAAAGAAATCGATTTTAAGAGCCCGGAAAAAAGGGCTTCGTTGTGTGGACAGGTGCAGGGTTAAATCGAGGTAACGCTGCTAAATTCGACCTAAACTCGTAGTGTAGACCAGGCCATAGGGTAAATTGGCAGTTTGGTTCCCAAGTGTCTAACATGATTAAAAGGCAAAGCAGTCAGGGGATGAGGACTGCCAGGAGTTCAGAAATGATGCAAAGTTCCAGCGCTACTTCACCTCAGCTCCTACAATACAGGATCCATCTGCCTCTCAAATGTTATATAGCGGGCCTGATCCTGTAAGCGCCTTCTGCATGGTGATGAGCTGCTATTATAATAGAAGTCCAGAGTCTTAGCACTACACAGGATGGAGTCTGTTACAAGCAAGACTCATTTTAGAACCACCTATTCCTCCATCCTAAACAGTTCTGCTCTCCCATCATCACACCTTAAAGGAATGATTCAACATCATTGACAGCTTCCTCCTCTGTTAGTGAGACAAGGTGGGTGAGGAATATCTTTAGCAATGAGTAAGAGCTCTCTGGAGCTTGAAAGCTCATCTCTCTCACCAACAGAGGTTGGTCCAATAAAAGATATTACCTCACCCACTTTGTCTCTAATATCCTGGGACCGACACAACTACAACACCACTGCAAACTCCTCTGTTAGTCTCGTTCTTGGTCTTGGACACACTCTGGCCTTAGCAGGTCAAAAGATAGGAAGCTCTTTTGTTTGGAATATTTTCATACCACATTATAGGAAGGAAGAAGGAGATTTTTTTCCACCATATTTCGCAGGTGCCCACTGGAGTAATGTGCAATTAACATGCTCCGATGGGTATTTGTGTAATTTCACCTGTGGAATCTGCCTTTTTCATATTCCGTTATTTGTAGTCTCACTGTTGCTGTCTTGTGTCCCAGATTCCAGCATCTCACTGTATGAAAGACACTGGAGCATTTTACTGCTCTAGCATCTTGTCCTCCTGTTTTTCTTTCAAGTCACATACTGTATCTGTTTAAAAATATGTTTGTCAACTTTTAGAATTCAATAACTGACTTTGATAGAGAAATGACTGTTCCAGTGCATGGTAAATGACAGTGGTCTAGAACGCTGTTAAATTTAAGTCTGGAAAATGAACTTTAATAAAATGTGCTCCAACAATGTGCTGTGACAGCTTTTAGTGAAATCAACTCCAGTACTTTGATCCTCCCAGGAGCGTAGTGAGACATACTCTAGCAGCCTTCAGCCATGGAATAAGAGAGCAGACGGCTTTATGATAAATGGCCCTAGAAGACTAAATTACAACTGCAGCAAATGAACAATATGTGGAAATTATTCGGTGGCTTTTTGTTTGTACACAAGCCTGCAGTGACACCTAGTGGTCACACACCCAGCCAAGAAACCAACCCACCAGCACTGTAGCTGTCAGTCCATGAAACTTCCGCTTTCTTTAAAAGAACACCAGTTTGCAAAAGACTGCACCAAAATTAGCTGTCACCCCCCTCTGCCCACTGCTGTGGGTTCTTCAAATAAAGATGTATCCCGTTAAAGACTGAGAGTAAAAGCACCTTTCATTCTAACAAGTGACAGCTGGCAACAATGTGATGCACCATAGCAACACACAGCTGGCTTTCAGGCTGACCGTACTCTTCCCTTTCCTGAGAGCAATTTGCTTGATAGGTTTAGTTTCCACAGAGCACAGCTTTGGCAGGCCAAGACCTAGATTGCCAAATGCCTTGACCTTCCTACCATCCCTTCCTGCGCATGTGCCTCGCCTGCACTCCTTCACCATGTGCATGCACACTCACTTCCGGGAATAACTGCTTTAGAGAGAGAACGTGAGCTATTATGGACCAATCGAACCCTCTGAGACATGGGGGCACAGAGAAGAGAGACCAGCCGCTGTTAATAAACACCCATACTGCAAGGGAGAGCTCACAATCAGCATGGGGGAACATAGATTTAATGGACCGTACCAAGAGTGACGTTGGGAACATTGGGTAACTGCCAATCATTCAAAACCAGGGTGGGTCAGGATTTACAATGTGCTGCCAGTGGGGAATGCTGGCAACAGCACATCAGTATAGCTCAGGCCAGCCATCAGCCTCCAGCTTGGTTGAAGCATGTCCCTGTGGGCACTGGGCATCTTGCAAGGGCTCAGTCTGAAGTGAAGGGAGGCAGAGCACTTGGAAGGAGGAAATCTGGAAGGCCAGGAAAGGGAAGAGACATCTCCAACTTCACCTGTCCATCCCCAATATACAGGAATCTTCCCAGTTCAGCTCCCAGCCAGATCATAGAGCAGAAATGGCATCAGTGACCTCCTCCTATCCCCACACAAGGCAAGGGTGCCTATTTGCATGACCCACAGTCCCTCTGTGGCACCTGGTACTGTCAGCTGCAGTGTACTGCACTAATACAGGCCTGGAAGAGAATGCTCTAAGATTCTACCGATTCTTCTTTGCAGCCTGCGTTCAGAGTGATGAAGCGCTGGTCTTCAGCAGATCATTCACCTGTGGGGCTCCAGAGGCACCATGCTCTCACCTATCCTATTCAAGATCTACAGGAGGAAATCATGAGACTGTACAACCTCAAATAACTGCTCTGTCTCCTGTTCTTAGACTGAGCTCTTCTGGGCAGGGCAGGGCTGTGTCTTCCTGAGTTCATGAGCCGCATGCTGTGGGCATTAATGGAAAAGAAAAGAAAAGAAAAGAAAAGAAAAGAAAAGATTAACTTCTGACATCCATGGTGCCATCATGCAGCTATCCTGGTTCCAATCTAGACTCCACTCTTGGGTGAGAAGCAGCTGCCTGGAGATGAACTCAAACAAGATGGAGCGAACGGTGGTGAAAATGAAAAGCTAGCTACATAGCATCACTTGGTCTGGAGGAGGCTTGACCTCCAATAGCCACATTGGTTCATGATCCAACTAGACTCATCACTGCCCAGCAGCACTACTAACCATCAGCTGGGGCTGTGTTTATAAGAAAATATGTGTTTGTATGTGATTGTGAAACTGAAAATCATGAGATTTTAAAAATAAATATGTGGCTTACTTGTCCTTTGGAGGTGGAGTTGCTCATATTTTCCAAGCTTTTCCCTGCAACCACAAGGATGAGAAACTTATAATTTGTTTTAAACCAAAGCTAAGATTCTCATGAAATCACATGGCTCTGGGAACTGGGGCTGTAAGAAAAACAAGCAAGTGTTAGAGTGGGGAAGCGGGGAGTGATGAGCCAAGCAACCTCTGAGCTGCTGCTCCTTTGAGAGCAGGGTTGTGAGCAGTGAGAGAGAGCAGAAGGTGCTGTGTTGGAGTCTTCCCAGGAGGAGAGCAAAGCAGCATAGCAGCCTGTGCACAACAAGCTGGGTCTTCCACGAGAGGGTGCACCAGGAAGAGGGGCAGCAGAGGGCCCCCAAAGAAAGGTCGGGGGAAGGAGCAATTGACTGTTGAGGTGGAGGTGCCCCCACTGCAGTAGATTCTGGGAGGGTTCTAGGGCCTCAGTGAATTACTTTATTTGACAAGGAGAGGGGTGAATTGGTTTTGCAGAGGGGGCAGTTCATGGGCAATAGAGGCCTAAGAGAGATTTTGAGTGGAGGGTGTATTACTGAGTGGCATGGAAGGAAGGATAGAAATTTGGAGATGAAGAGTGTTCATGGGAACATGGGAGCATGGAGAGGGAGATGGGCTGAGTTCCTGGGGGCTGGCTGGAAGGAAGCAAGGCTGAAGGACCTGGGGAAGGAAACACTTTTCCCTCAGGGACTGGACCAAGGAGACTGGTTTCATAGGGTCGGAAGAAGGCAGAGACAGGTGTGTTTCTGAGGCACAGAGGCACTAAAAGCAGGATTCAAAAAAGAAAGCTCACACTTCCTGCCCCCCACCCCCACAAGCCCAACTGGTGCTCTGAAAAAGTAGCTGAGCAGCTCTGAACCCAAAGTTGCGTGCCAGGACCTGTGTTGGGAGCTGCTGTTAGGCTCTAATGAACTTTACTTTGAGGGGTAATCTTCAGAAGAAACCATTTCAAAGGCTCACTAGACAACAAAGAACCACAAGTTATCTTTCACCTGAGACAACAAAGAAACCATTTGGACTTTATGGGAGATCTTGACCAAAGGGGCTGGTCAGCCACTTTCTGGAGCATATGTTGGTAAGGAAACTTCCTTGAACAAAGGCTGTAGCTTGTTTTGTAAGGTCTTAGCCTCTAGAAAGCATTTTTCACTTTAATTTGCTTGTAACCATTTCTAACTCTATCCTTTATACGTGAATTCACTTACAATCTTATTGCCTTTTGTTAATAAACTTGTTTTACTTTTAATCTAAACCATTCCAGTGCTGTGTTTGATGTAAAGTGAATGTTAACTCTGGCTAAAGTGGCAAGCCGCTTGGTAATACATTTTTAAAGGAACAAACTGGATGACTGGGAAACAAAATGGCAGATGAAATGTAATGTTGATAAATGCAAAATAATGCACATTGGAAAACATAATCCTAACTACATATACAATAATAGGGTCTAAATTAGCTGTTACCACCCAAGAAAGAGATATTGAAGTCACTGTGGATAGTTCTCTGAAATCATCCACTCAATGTGCAGCGGCAGTCAAAAAAGCAAACCGAATGATGGGAATCATCAAGAAAGGGATAGATAATAAAACAGAAAATATCATATTGCTTCTATATAAATCCCTGTATGCCCACATGCAGATGTGGTTGCCCCATCTCAAAAAAGATATATTGGAATTGGAAAAGGTTCAGAAAAGGGCAACAAAAATGATTAGGGATATAGAATGGCTGCCATGTGAGGAGAGATTAATAAGACTGGAACTTTTCAGCTTGGAAAAGAGGCGACTAAGGGGGGATATGATAGAGGTCTATAAAATCATGAGTGGTATAGAGAAAGTAAATAAGGAAGTGTTATTTACTCCTTCTCATAATACAAGAACAAGGGGCCACCAAATGAAATTAATAGGTAGCAGGTTTGAAACAACCACAAGAAAGTATTTTTTCACACAACGCACTGTCAACCTCTAGAACTCCTTGCCAGAGGGTGTTGTGAAGGCCAATACTATAACAGGGTTCAAAAGGGAGCTAGATAGATTCATGGAAGATAGGTCCATCAATGGCTATTAGCCAGGATGGGCAGGAATGGTGACCCTAGCCTCTGTTTGCCAGAAGCTGGGACTGGGTGACAGGTCATGGATCACTTGATGATAACCTGTCTGTTCATTCCTCTTGGGGCACCCGCCATTGGCCACTGTCAGAGGACAGGATAGTGGGCTTGATGGACCTTTGGTCTGACCCAGGATGGCCGTTCTTATGTTCTTAGTCTCTCTCTGAATTCTCCAGGAAAGGGCTGGACATTACAGAGCACATGTTTTGGGGAAAATTCAGGACTGGGGGGGGGCATTGCGTTCATCGTGCCAGGTATAAACAAGGCCGGTGAAGGCCAGAGTGGGGACATGGTCTAAGGAGCAGATTCCTAGAATCAGAAGACTGAACCCGGGCTGCATAATACACAGTCACTTCGTGCCTGCGTGTGTGATGGATGGACGCCTCCAGACACAGGCGCTCCAGCGGCAGGTGTTTTGAGGCACTCAGGGTTACAGGGAAAGCAGCGGCACCACCGCTCACTGGTCTGGAAGGCACCCCGGAAGAGAAGACGTTTGATTCAGGCTGAAGACGTCTCAGGGAAAGCAGCAGACTGACAGGGCATTCGAGGTAAGGCAACGGCCACGATAAAAGCTGCGTACCAAGGCTCCTGCAGTGCCGGAAGAACTGGCGGGAAATTAAGCCACTGGTTCAACTCAAAGCTGACTGGCCGGGGGTTAAAACCCTCCCTCTCATTCGCAGCCCCGGAATGCGCTTCCTGCCGGAGACCTGCCCCCGGGCCACGTCTACCTGGAGTGCACCAGGTTGCAGCCCCTATTCCGGCTCCTCACCAATATTTTATTAAAGTTTTGGTTGCACTTTTCTCCTCACCTTCTCATTTACGCCCTCCCTGTCCGTGGCCCCACTAAGTCGCGGGACCTCCTGGTCAACCTGCTCCTGGCCCTGGCTAAAGTGGCCATCTATAAAACCAGGGTGAGGAGGTTGGCCGATGGAGTCTCCTGCGACTGCGGGGCCTATTTCCGATCCTCAGTCCGTTCACACCTCCGGGCAGAGTTCCTCTGGGCGGCGTCCACCGACTCCCTTGACGCCTTTGAGGAGCAGTGGGCGCTGTCCGGGGTCCTCTGCTCGGTGTCCCCGTCCGGTTCCCTTTTTTTGACCCTTTGACCGCACTCCCGTTCCTGTTCTTCATTAGTTGTCCCACGTAATCATTTGGTTTCTAGGTCCTGTGGATCCCCCCCTTAGGCTGGGGTGGGATCCTTTAGCAGTGGGCGAGCTTTGCCCGCCCACTTCCTGGATCCCAATAGGACCTGCCCCCGGGCATCCCGCGCAGGGCGGGGAGAAGAGCGCGGGTTGCCAGGGACGCTGTTGAGAGGCCTGTGCAGGGCTGGGTCACCACGCCCAGGGCGAGGCCCGTCCCTGACCGTGGCTGTAACGGGCTGGGCCAGGCGCTAGGCCGGTGGCTGGGACACGCCCCTCCCCGCGAGGGAAACCAAACGCGGCTACCTCTAGGGTCAAGACCCCTAGCCTGGCAGCAGCTCCAGGTGCTGCCCTATGCCCCGGAAGGGGAAACCGCAGCCTCGTCCTGACACACGACGGATTCTGGAGGGCGGGGACTTGCCACGGTAGCTAGAGAAGCCGGAAGTGGAAGGTACTTTTTGTGCGCAGGCGCATTAAGGCCTACTGCCGGGGGGGGCAAGTAGTGGGACAGGCGCGCAGAAGGGGCGTGGCTACCCCCTCGTGAGGGGCGGAAGTGGCGGCGCGGCCGGGCTCCGCTGCCACCCCCCGATGCTCCGCTGCTGGTACCTGCTGTGCTGCCTCTGGGCCCTGCACCTGCCGGGCGCCGGGGAGGGGGCGGCCCGCGGCATAGACACCGCCCACTACCGGTGAGGCTCAGGGCGGCTCGGTTCCCCCCACCTCCCCCTGCCGGGAGCGGCCCCCTCAGCCTGGCGGGCCCCGCTCCAGCCCCGGGCTCGGTGCGGGCGCCGCTCGGGCCCGGCTGGGGGCAGTAGGCGAGTCCCGCCCAGGCTTGTGGAAGGGGCCGCGCCGCGCATCTGGGCGCTTAAGCGGAGACCCGGCCTCGCCCGCGGGCGGAGCCGCGCGCCCGTCCCCGCCGCGGCGAGCCGCAGCCCCGAGGTGCGGCTGCCCAGCGGCCCGGGCAGTGCGGGCGGCGGGCGGGGGAACCCCGCGGCCGGTTTGGCCAAGCCGGGGGCGCAGCCCTCGCGCGCCGATGGGCCCGTAGCCGTGTCCGTGCTCCAATGCCGCCTCTGCCCTCAGGGAGCGGGTCAAGTCCATGTTCTACCATGCCTACGACAGCTACTTGGAAAACGCGTTTCCCTACGATGAACTGCGGCCTCTGACGTGCGATGGACAGGACACCTGGGGAAGGTACTGGAGAGAGTTAATGTTCCCTATGAGCTTGTTCGCCTGCTGTGTCCAGGGTGCTGGCGTGTCCCTACCTCTCCCTAGACTTAAAAATCTAAAAGACTTTCATCTTTAGCTCTGATGACTCTGTGGGGCGCTGTCATGGTCTCTGCTGTAACTGTGCCAAGCCATTTGGTAAAGGTGGAGTCTCAAACTGCATTAGCTTGAATCGTTTATGTTGGTGAAGGAGAAAAACCAATTGGATCACACAAGCCAGGCACCTGCCAGTAAAAGAGAATTGTTTAAGGAAAAGATGAGAGACAGGGTGGGTAAGGTAGTATTTTTTTATTGCCTCGCTAATGTCCTGGGACCAACGTGGCTAAAACAACTATTTAAATAAGATGATTATGTCATGAAATATTATTGGGAAGTATTTTTCCCACTAAGGCTGCAGGTATTGCTGTTGGAATACAGTATATTTTTGTTCTTAGCTCCACCTGTTGCTTAGCCCTCCAGTGGAGTCATAATTTTGTGTTGATGCTATCAGTGGCAATGGTTGTGATCTGACAGATTCAGCAGGATGATAGATGTCCTGTGGGTAGAATTCCCAGCCTTCTCTATACACAGCTTAGGGGTCTCAGGTTGGCTCATGCTGTTGTCTCCCAGTAACTGGAGTTGTAGTTGGACATTTTTTGTTTTTGCTGTTAAATATTCAAGGGTTATATTTGTTACTGTCTGTCACCCTGGCTGCTACTTATCTCACTTGACATTTCCTCACACTGCCTTCTTTTCTCTTTTAGTTTTTCTCTCACGTTGATTGATGCTTTGGACACTCTACTAGTAAGTACCTCACTCAATTACAACCTTTTCTTGTTAATTTCCCTCTGTTTTATTTCATACAATATTACTTTCTTCACTTCTTAAATATCCTGCATTAGAGGCCTCGATTTATCTCTGCTCCTCTCAGGTGCTCTTCACCTACTTGTGAGAGTAACTTATTAACTGAGAGAGAGAGAACCTGCATTGACTTCACTCCACTGAGATGCAGGTGCCTGGAGTGCCCAGCCTCTGACACCTTCTAAATATGGCATAAGGACCCAGAATGAGGGGGGAAAGCTTTGAAGACAATCAAATAGGAATCTTTTTCTTAGTGTCTTTTATAACCTCAGTTTCGTGAATCAGCAGCTTGTGCTCCCAGCTAGTCAGGGGCGGCAAGTTGTATGGGCCCGTGGTGCCCGGGCTCCAGCAAGTTCAGGGCCCAGTTCCACCAATGTTCGGGGCCGGGTCTCTCCCCCGGCTCTGCCTGCCACCCCCGCGCGCCTCCCCTGAGCTGTCCCCTGCAGCTCCGTGCTGCGCTCCATCACCAGCCGCTCCCGGCTACAAGGGAGCAGCGCCAGGGGCAGGCTGAGGCAGCTGCTGCGCCGGAGGAGGCACATGGCAGTCCATTCGTCTGTCCCCCCAAACTCCCTCTCAGAGCGTGCATCCCCACCTGCACCCCCTCCTGCATGCCTGCCCCAACCCAGAACCTGCACCCGTCCCAGAGCCCGCATCCCTCGTGCACCCAAACTTCCTCCCAGAGCCTGCACCCCAAACTCCCTCCCGCACCCAAACTCCCTCCCAGAGCCGTGGGCAGGATTTGGACCTGTTCTGGGCACCACCAAAAATTATACAAACCTGCCGCCCCTGCAGCTTGGTCAAGTGAAAAAGGTTTAAAACAGCATCTAACCCTACAGTGAAGCTGCTGAGGAGTCTGTTATGTCATGCATTCCTTATAATTGCTCCTTTGTTTTCCTGAGTGTAGTCATTTGCTGCCTCATGAGCCTCCCTCTCATTTGTCTTGGTTTCTTTTCCAGATTTTGGGAAATGTTTCAGAGTTCCAGAGGGTTGTCAATGTGCTGCAGGAGGGGGTGGATTTTGATATTGACGTAAATGCATCTGTCTTTGAAACCAACATCCGAGGTGAGCTGGGTGCTGGAGTAGGGCTTAACCTGAAAGTCGTTTGTGTGTCACAATCACAGTCTCTGTGAATTCATAATTTTATATCTAATGCAGAAGGGCAATGCAGAAGAACACAGTGGGAATTGAATTCTGCTGCATACAAATTAAACAAAGAAAAATACACCTCCCTTCCTTCATTGTGCATTACTTCCCAGCCCCCTTTTGAATGGTTCCATATGTAAACTATACATACTACGGTTTGTGTTCTTGTTTAAGGTTAGTTTTGAGTTTCAGAATGAGAGGTTTCATGCTGAAGTCATAAAGTTACACATCAAATCTGCTGTTGCTTCTAGAACAAGTTTGTGTCCCTTGAGGCAGACTTTGCTCTGGAATGGAGAGTAATTTAGTCTATTTAAGAAGCTATGATTAAAGTCCTCTTTCTCTGGAAAAATCATGACGACCTCTGCCTTCAGCACTACTTGCTTGTTTTACTCCTTCAATTCCCTCCACCTAAATGACACTTTCAGAGAAGAAAACTGTGCTAAGCTTATTCTCATTCTCCTGCTCTGCTAGTTTCTGCATCCTGAGACAGTTTCTGGTAAAATATTTTACACATTAATAGTTTTTGACCTACACTTGCTATGTTACGCATTTCTGGGCTCATTTAAAATACAAGACAACCCCATCCACTCTCTTTTTCCCTTTCAGTTGCTCATACTTTATTCTCCTGATGTCATAATCCCAGTAGTTCTTCAGTTGTCTATAGACTAGTACAGATAAATGGGCATAGGTAAGATCTGCTGTTTCTAATGCAATGAGGTAGAAGAAGTGCTTCCAGTTCTTTTTGACAGTTTACAAAGAAGCAAGAACAAGAATAAATCCAACTTTTTGTCTTTGCAAAGCATCTTTGATTAGCACCTTCTTAGACACTAGAGATGAGCCATCTGTCTTCCCCTTCCCCGCCACAACTTCCTAGTTATGGAATCAAATGCTGCTGATTTGGGGGTTTTGTGGGCAAAACTATCAGTTCATTTCTCCCTGTACTTCCTAATGAGCCCCTCACTTTGCACTGTTCCAGTGGTAGGTGGTCTCCTGTCTGCTCACTTGCTGTCTAAGAAAGCTGGTGTTGAAGTGGAAGCAGGATGGCCGTGCTCAGGGCCTCTTCTGAGGATGGCGGAAGAAGCTGCTCGTAAACTCCTACCAGGTGAGAACCTTTCCAGAGCTGCAGATCTAACTTCTCTCTGCACTCTTCTGCATAGTAGATGCTGAGTTAACTGGCCAGTAGTAATACAAGTGCCATCACTTCAGCATCTAAAATAGTCCCCAGATCACTGGAATCATAGGGGAAGTCTAACTAGCTGTATTAAACAGCCATATTTTTGTCAGTGCTGCACTGATGTACAAGTATTTTGGTGTTACTGAAGTCTGGGGAATGAGCCTAGGCTCAAATAAATCCTTTACAATCCACATGGAAACCTCTGAAGCTTCCAAAGCAGCTGTGGGATGGTTGTTGGAAGCAGAATGCAGGACTCTGGGTCACTTGAGACAAAATATCGCAGGAAATGTGAGTGTATTCTTCTGAAATGACAGCATTAGGTATATGTAATGTCTGTAGGAAACACCCGGAATGTGGTGCTATCGGTCACATGAACGTACGCCATCATGTATATTAGTTACTCCAAGCAAAAAAAAAAATGTTAAAAGAACATTAAGGTGGTCAAGTGATGGTCTCTAGAGGCAGAAAATGTGCAAACTCAACTCTGCCCCACTGTGGGCTTCCATTAGGATACACAGTCAGAGTACGTGAGTTGTTGTGTTGGTTTTATGTGCCTCGTCCTGGGCACAGGTTGGACTGCATTCAGTTAATGAGGCAGCTATTCAGTGTTTGCATCCTCACAGAGATCATCCCGCTTGTGCAGTGAGGCAGGCATACCCTCAAACACTGCATGCTAAGTGATAGGTCTCCACAATCGATGTCCAGCATTTCTTGTCTAGCCTTCTGGGTTCTACCTCTCTCCCCCATACTGGGCTATGGTGCCACCTCCCATTTATTTCAGTGCACTTCAGACTACTCCAAACCCTGGTCTCTTGCTGGCATCCATGCTTGAATGAGAGGCACAGGCAGTAACAGTCAGCCTGTTAAATGTTGTCTGGTGATGGATGCCGAACGTTCTCCTGTGAATCACGACTGTGACGTGTTTCAGCTTTTCAGACCCCAACTGGGATGCCATATGGGACAGTGAACTTGCTGCATGGAGTAAACCCTGGAGAGACCCCGGTTACCTGTACTGCTGGTATCGGAACATTCATAGTGGAATTTGCCACGTTAAGCCATCTTACGGGTAACCTAGTGTTTGAGGATGTGGCCAGAAAAGCCATTAAGGCCCTGTGGAAAAATCGTTCCGATATTGGATTGGTGAGTGGGGGGGAAATGCCCTTCATGTTATGCTTACATCCTTTTTGTAAACAGTGTACAGGAGGCAGTACTAGGTAAGCCAGGATAGATAGAGGACATGCGTTAGCTTTAAATAAGTGATACCTTATAGTACTACATGAGTATAACTGCAATACCAGTAATCCTGCAGTAGGTGGCACGTAGCCTACTGTTCCAGAACACTGGTAACTTCAGTTACAGACTATATCCACCTCGGATACATTACACGGTTCTTGTATTCTACCCAGAAGAAGCTGGCGGACAAATATGATGTGGTTTTCACAGTTTTATAGTTTTTATAACTCTGCTTTCGTTATGATCCTGTCATTACTGACTCACAGCCTCCTTAAAATGCTGCTTAAGCGCCGCTATTCCAAGTTTAGTCTCTGTCGAAGGGGGATTTATTTATTTATTTATTTTAAATGAGACTAGTCAGTTCAGATGTTTATAATTTAGGCTTTGGAGAGGAGGATTGGAACACAATTTCCCCATACTTAAAATATAAATATAAATATTTTCTCTTGACACTTACATTTTTGTACACAACTTGGACATTTCTGAAGTTTAAAAATGTCTGTCTCCACATGTGACTAGACCTCAATGAGGACCTTGGCAAATTTAAAGAAAAAAATTATGAATAACTACAAATCTGTTTCCACACATGCACTGTAACAGAGAAAAATCTTTAAGCATACGGTTATGGTCTTGCCCAGCTCCATAATGCCACGCTGTAGAACTCGAGTGCCACAAATAGGTTTTTTCCTTGTATCTAAAGAGTTTTTTCTAGCTTAAAACCCTCTGGAATTTCAGAAAAATGCAGTTATTCTATTCTGTAGTCCCAGAGTTCCGGTCAGATAATACCTAACAAAGCTGCACTTTATGGCATTGTAATCAATAAAATCCTACGTAAAACTTTATACCAATGAGGCATTAATGTTGCAAATAAAAAATGCAAAGTAGTGGTTCCCATAGCATTGTTCATGTCTGCCTATTGACAAACCAGGTGTAGTTGTGAAATGCAGAAAACAGTTAATTTAACTTGAAGGTTGCAAATTCATCATAAAATCAGGACAGCAATACTAATGGTGTATTGCTATATGTGTCTGTAGTTCATAAAGTCTTTGCCAAGTGCTTTGGAATCCGTGGCTTTCAAATAAACGGTAGAAAGAGAAGGTCGTCCTCGGAATCTAGTATTAACAGGCAAGCTTTGGCTTTTCTTTAAACTCTTCCTTTTCCCACAGGTGGGTAACCACATTGATGTGGTAACTGCCAAATGGGTAGCCCAAGATGCTGGCATTGGGGCAGGGGTAGATTCCTACTTTGAATACCTTGTTAAAGGAGCCATTCTGCTGCATGATGAAGAGCTGATGTCCATGTTCCTAGGTGAGAGCTTTTTTCTCCTGGATGACTGGGCCTTTTTTCACCAGATTTTCTCAAGTGTCTCCTTAAGTGCACCTGCAGATATCTGTATGTGCAGAGAGAGGCCCCTGGAAATGTGACCTTAAGCAACTCCATGGTGCAGACTCACTTCTGAGGTATCTTCAGCTCTGTAGGTGAAATTCTGGCCTCCCATTGACCTCAGTAGAGCCAGGCTAGTACCTGTGTCTTTTTGGAGCTAAATTTCTTTTTCCATCATTTGGTGTGTTAGACTCCTTTTAACAAGCGGATGCTAAGTCTGACAAAACTCCTTTCTAGACTGTTTCCTGTAGTGATGGTTTTTGTTACAATAAGGCCTTGTAAGATTTGTGAGTGTTCTGTATGACAGTGCTTGGGAGAAATGAATGTTCTTAGTGTTAATTTGACTAATCCACAGTGGAAAAAGGGGCTTCTCTTCTGCTATTTAAAAATTCAGTTGTATTAAATTATTTTTCTCCGTTTCTTTTTAGAATATAACAAAGCCATTAAGAACTACACAAAATTCGACGATTGGTACCTGTGGGTCCAGATGTACAAAGGGACAGTGTCCATGCCTGTCTTTCAGTCCCTAGAGGCCTACTGGCCAGGCTTACAGGTAGGAAGAGAAATAACATACACTAATCTTGTTCCTCCCTGTCTTGGGTCCATCTGCACCACAAATACTGTGCCAGGGCATATGATGATAACTTTTATCTTCTGTCCTGGTTAAAGCCTGGCTCTGCTCCGCAGTGTAGATGGACTTCACCTCCTGCAGCCTTTGGCAGAGCTGAATTAGACTCCAGAAGTGCTACATACAGAACCATAGATTAAGTGTGAATGGGGACAGCCATATGGTAACCTGCTTTCCTAACACAGTTCTTATGAAGTTGGGGTGGGGAGGGGCCCTAAGAAAAGAGACCCAAATCCCTTCCCCATCTCCTCCTAAACACTTTTTATGTTTGAGTTTATTTCTTGCAATGAGAATTGCTTATTGAGTAGTTCCAACTCCCTAGTGTCCTGTAGTTGACTACGCAGCAACAGCCCCTCTGCTGCTGAAATGAAAGGAACAGTGTCTTCTAGATGAGTCAGGGAAGCTCTAAAATGAATACTCTGAGACCCACATCAGCCAGAAGGGAGTAGAAAACTTGGTATGAATTCAGAGATCACATGGAATATGATCCAACAGAAAAGTGTCACCAGCTTCCTTGTTAGTTCCAGCTATTCTTAAGGTACCCTGTCTGAATATGACTATGTTCAAACTCTGTGAGCAGTCCATTGGCTTCTCATTTAATGACTGTAGGAAAGCTTGTGTTTTTTTTTAAGCTAAGTCCTGTGTAGTTTGTTCTTTCCCAACTGAGTGTTGCTTCACTAGGTGTTTTTTCTTTCCCCAGAGCCTGATAGGGGACATCAATAATGCCATGCGAACATTCCTCAATTATTACACTGTTTGGAAACAGTTTGGTGGGCTGCCTGAGTTTTACAACATTCCCCAGGGCTATACAGTGGAAAAGCGAGAAGGATACCCACTCAGACCTGGTAAACAGAACCAACAAATAACAAACATGTTGACACTGAGTCCTGCTTTTACTCTAGTGTAGTAATTAAATGTTACCTAACCTCTAACCTGCAAGATCTTACGCTACTGCAATAATAACTTCATTCTCAGTGCACTCCCATTTTCCATTTCCGGCAAGAGTCTGACTTTCACTATAGGTAGGACTACATTTTAAAGGAGCCTAACCACTGTGCCACTTCTTAAAGGGGCCCTGTCAAATGGATTAGGCCCAAAATATAGGGTTTGTGCTATTGAAAAAGATGCATCAAGTGTAGTATTAAGTGTTCTCAAAGTCTGTCAGTAAAAGGCTTTTTAATGTAAATGTTCACTTGCATACATGAATTCTGTACTAGTGTAACTAGAAAGTGAAATTGACTATAAACAGACCAGTCTGGTTTTGCTGACTGAAGTGCATAGAGTAAAGCAGACTTTTGCTATTCCTCCAGTTTTATTAACCTTATTGCAGTTGAGTAACACAAATAATGTTAATGATCCTGTGATGTAAGATCCTCTGTGAAACTTGAAAATAACATTTCTCCCTCGTTCCTTTGTCCTTTTCTGTTCCACAACCATTGATTTCCCTTTTCCGTTTCTTACAACACACATGGTTCTACTTCATTTACTTGTGCACCTGCATCATGTAGGTCTGCAAATGCATTTGTTAATTTGAGTTTCCTGAATGGCTGTTACAGCAGCATAACAGCATTCGCCATGTGGCATGTAAACTTAGCATGTATCACAATATCACAGTAGCAATGTTTCTAGAGTAAGGAAAAGAGAAGGTGCACCTGATGTCTGCCGTGGATGTATCCATATTACCCATCCCTGTATCTAAACATCAGGAAACCCTATCTTTCAGTAGCTTATAAAATATACAGCTTTTTTTATGGGGCTGAAATGTCTGATGCAGAATTGCGGTATCAAAGAATTTTCTAAATTTAGGTTTTTTTAGGGCAAGTTTAATTTTAAATTTTTTTAACTTCACTTCATTCCCATCCCCTAAATGTGAGGCGGGAAATGCATAGTTAACATGTCATCTCAATTCAAACGGTTTAATTTCAGATTTGGCTTGTCTTCTGGGAAGATGGGTGAGAGCCAGAGGCAATATATAGGGCTAACTGATCTGATCCTCTTGAATTGTATTGGTGAATCTATGCAAACTGCAGGGGTGTCTTCTGTGCACTGTAACAAAGTCTTTGCTGCTGGATTTTGCAGAGCTGATCGAGAGTGCCATGTATCTGTACCGTGCCACACGAGATCCCACCCTCTTAGAACTGGGGAGAGATGCTGTGGAGTCCATAGAGAAAATCAGTAAGGTGGAGTGTGGATTTGCAACAGTAAGTATCTGCTGAAAACCAGCTTTCAACCAGCAAGTGTTGGTCTCTTGATAGTTTGTCAAAGAGGGTGATGTCTGTAGGCTGGCTGATCACTTGTGGGGAGGTTTTCTTGTTTTTTAAAGACCAATCAAACAGTCCCGTGGTAAAACTCAATTTTGTAACCCTGCTCATGCTTCAGGGAGTAACTCCACTGCCAGAGCAGTAAGGGAGTTAGGGCCATATTGTGCCCTGCTACTCTGTGGGTAAGAGCTGGGGATGGCACAAAAAGCCTCCCCACCTCCCTCTGCCCTCAGCACAGGAACTACTTCCTGCTGGTGCCTCTGTGGGTGCAAGGGGTTGGGGAGAAAGCAGGGCCAGGGCATGTTCCCGCTGCATGTAGGGCACTGCACCTCTCAGCGATCTGCTGGAATGGTGCAGGTCTGCATTGTCCTGACATGGGCCTGTGCTGATCAGATACAACTGAGCCTGTACGAGTGATTTCTTTACACTTCTCTAACACCTGCCATTCAAGGATCTCGCACTGAATCGTTAATGCACAAACACTGAGAATTCAACCTCACAACTCTGAAGTAGATAAGTCCCCATTTTATAGGTTGGGAAATGGTGGGTAAGTCGCTTCATGTCACTAAGTCACATGGGAAATCCTTAGCACAGAACTCCTCTCTCCTGATTAGCAGTTAGAGCAAGTGACTGGCAGACATTTCAGCTGGATAAAACAGCCAAAAAGAAACTGTTAGAAGTAATTAATTTTAAATGTTGTGCACCATCAAGCCAAATGGCAACTCCTCGGGGTAAGGATTGGCAGTGGACTGGTGAGTCCATGTATTGCTTAGCTGTAGGGATGAATTCCAAGCTGACTGTTTTCCCAAGTTCATGACATCTTGGAGTACTCTGTGAGGTTCTGGGTTCAGGACAGATGTAATCCACTTGATCTGCTCTCTTACAGATCAAAGACCTGAGGGATCACCGACTGGATAATCGCATGGAATCCTTTTTCTTGGCTGAAACAGTGAAATACTTATATCTGCTGTTTGACCCAGATAACTTCATTCACAACGATGGGTCAGCCTTTGATGTGGTGTCTATGCCTTATGGGGAATGCATCCTTGGTGCTGGCGGATACGTCTTCAATACCGAAGCTCACCCCATAGACCCTGCTGCCCTGCACTGTTGTAGGAAACAGAAGGAAGAGCAGTGGGAAGTGGAAGACTTAATGAGAGCGTTTTACTTTCTGAAGAAAAGCAAAAAGTCCACGTTCAAGAGAACTGCAGACCATAGTGGGAGGGAAAGCCAGACAGCATCTGCAGATACTTCCTCAGAGAGCAGCAGGGTGGAAATGAACCCGGAGAAGAACACCAAAAGGAGAATCCCTCTCCTGAGCTGCCCTAATCAGCCCTTTACCTCCAAACTTTCAGTTCTGGGACAGGTCTTTCTAGACAACACGTGACTCCTTCACTACGAGTCCGAGTTGTTGAAGTTAATAAATCCGCTTAGATTTGCACTCTGTGGACCTTTTTATTCTGTGGGAAATATTTTTCAGTGGTGGAAAAAAATGCACAACAGGATTTCCACTGTTATGTAAAATATCCTACAATTAGATCCCCTTGCACTCTTGCCTTTTGTATTGCGTGAATCAGGGTTACTGTTCCGTTTGTTAACGCAGCTCAAAGTGTTATACCAGAATGAGTCGCCAGTTTGGAAAGCAGAAATCTCTGAGAAGGAAGAGCCTGCAGCCTGTGACTTTTGCTGTTTCATTTGCAGCTGTGTTAAATGTTCTGAGGCCGTTTAAAGTCTCGACCATATGCAGAGTTTCCAGTGCCTCCTGCTTAAGAAAAGAAAGGAAATTGAGCTACCTGGCTGTAGCAACATAAGAACAGAAGCGAATTACTAGCAGCTACTTCTCTTACTCCTTAAATTGCAGATTTTCTCTGATTAGCCTTAAATTTTACTGCTGGTCCCAGGAGATCATGTGGGCACAGGCTTGAACACCCAGAGCTCCCAGATGGGGAATAATTCATGGGCAACCTCTATTCCAGATAACAGGTTTTCAGTTCCATGCTGGGCTGTTGGACAAATGAACTGTACATCTGGCAGTTGGGGGGAAACCAACATGGGAGGATCTGTCAAGTGTCAGGAAATGAGTTAATTTGTGTCATAGAACATTTCACATCACACATTCCCTTACATCTAGCACTAGTGCTCATTAGTACCCTGTGTGTGACACTGTCCCTTAGGAGGCTGGCTGGCTGATTGCTGGGTGGATGTCACCTAGAAGCTGATTAAATTTCTGTAGTTTTCTGGGGCCTGTGATGTGCGGAAGGAGGGACTGTGCTGTGGATTAGAAACCCTTCTAACCCCAAGGGACGAGGCTTGACTGACTCCCCAAGTGTTCTGCCTGCCTCTGCTCTGAAAAACCCTTCCTCCTTCCCTGCCTTCAATGCCTAATATGACCCATCTCCCTCTAACAGCTGCGTGGACCTTCTTGTTGGGAGCTAATGTGGCATTCAGCAGGAATCCACACAGCATGAGGCAGGCAGCCCATTGGTAGGGCAGGGGTAGTGTGGGGTGGGGAGATGGGACCAAAGCCAGGGAAGAACACCAGTTTTGTTCAGAGTGAGGTATAGAATACTCCAGCCCCTCAATACAGAGGAGAGGCTGAATAGACATGTAACTCCTCTAAAAGTGGGGGAGGGTGGGTTTCTAATGGCCACATTCTTTTAAAGTGAAGTCGAACCATGATGGTTCCCTTTCTAATAGTGAAAAGCCTTGCTCCTGAATGAACAGGCTGTTGGTGGGATCTGACAACCCCTACCGCTCTGTGAGTCTCAGGAGATATAAAGAACCCTGACCCTTCTGCTTCAGCAGGGGAGATGATCTTCCAGAGTCCCCTGGGGAGCCTGTCCCCACCTCTATCATGGTGGCCAGGTGCATTGCAAGAGTTTCATTTTGATGTAGCAGGAACCAAACTGCCCAAGGCTACAGATGGCATAGCCTGATGGTTTGATTCCATATAGCCATTCCTAGCTTCCCTTCTACCTTTCTTTGCATGTGCAATACATCTGTTCTTGCTTGGGGTAGCAGAAGCTGACCAAGCAGGGGCTCTCTACACTCATTTTTATGCCAGCAGTGCGCCACAGTGTTAAGTAGAATGGGAGCCTTGGTGTGGCAATAGGTCTATAACTTTTGCCTGTTTTAGAATTGGCCATGGAAAATAGGTCAAGTTATTTTCAATAAAGAACATTGTAAATAGGTGCAAGAGAACCAGACAACCTAGATTAGCCTAAACCAAAAAGGCCATGATTGATATAATCCAAGGACTGTTGAAATTATGCTCATTAAAAACAAATGATGTGGAGCCAGAAGTTAATGAACTGAAGTTGGCGTGTTGCATATTAGGCCAAATTGGTGGATTAAACCATGAGAGGATCAGCTATTCCACCCAACGCTCCCTTTTCTTGGTCCTTGAAGAAAGACACTTTGGCGGAGGGGAGATACAGAGAGAACTCTCGGAAGCTTCTGGAGGAACTTCATCATGGCTGCCACTCTCACCATCTCCTGGGACCCTAGGCCTTCAGCATCCTGATCCTGAGGGATGTTCTGACCAGACTGGACCAGAGAGAGGGACCCCAATGACATTGCCACCTGTACTGGCCCCAGCTGAATCTCAGACACTAGCTGGGATGAAATGGGATCAGACTTTGACAGCATCGACGGCTCCAGCTCATTTCAACTTCTTCTCTTTTCCCCAAAAGGACAGTTATTACCATCTGATACTATTTAAGAGACTGTCAGACAAGGATGTTTTCCTTCTAAAAACTCTCCAGCTTAAGGGAAAGGGGGAAAGGATGTTGTTAAAATTAAAGGCTTTACATTCCAAATACTGTAACTGTTTGTCCTTCTTTATCTTTAATAAAAGGTTCAAATGATTTTTACTGTCATGTTTAGCATGATACTAGGCAGGCTAAGGTCTCTGTATACCAAGCCCCAAACAGTAACTAGATTATGTTAACACAGGGATTCCCAAACTTTTTGCCAGCATAACCCCATTTTGAGACTTATGGTCTCCAGTGCCCCCAGACCACATCATAGCAACCAAGGAATTTACACATGAAGTACATTATTTAATGCTCTCTAATGTGACACAGGGGCTTGTGTGTTGCGACACAGCTTCCTGAAGTCTGGTGGCATGGTAGAAATTGCACATCTAATCTCCAGTTGTGACATCCACAGTAGATCAACCCTGAGACTTGATGGACATAAGCACTGAATCCAGCCTCACCCGAATACAGGCTTGCAAATGGCACCATCAGTTTGAAGGTGCAGGTTGAGAGTGCAGGATATTCGTTCTTGTGACAGTGAGCCAAATTCCCAGAGAGAAAGTTGAGCACGTGTTCCTCGCAAGAATCTATCACAGGAAATTTCAGTGAGCTGTTCAGTTTCAGCTGCTGGCAACTCCATGGTGTCAGGCTTGTACTGAAAAGGGTTTCGCACCCAGTCATACTTTGTCACGTCCAGGTCAGGGGGAAAGGATGTAAACTGTTCTGGCCAGCTGAGACGCTCGGCCATCACCTGTGTAGGAGGCTGAATAATTTCATTGTCAGCCAGGAACTTGCAAAGCTGAAGGAAGGATTCATAGTTTGTCTTCAATAGATTATACTTCCAGAAAACAATTCATAAATCTTGTGATTTTGATTGACTCAGCTGAAGGACGGGGGGGCCAGGGGAGTCTTTCCTTGCAGACCTGTATTTAGTTCATTCAGATTCCCAAATACATCTGTGACAAGGCAAGAAGGCACCTCTTCCTGTAGGCACGCAGGAAAATCAACACATTCACTCTGTTCACAGTCCATTGCACGGGCACACAGCTCGTCTCTCCGTTCAGAAAATTGGCCCAGCACTTTTCATTTTGAGAGCTAACAAGCTTCATTGTGGAATAATAATACGGCATGATCGGACCCCAGGTCTTCACACAGTTTTGCAAAAAGACCATGCAGGGAGACAGAACAGAATGTCTTTGAGAACTGCACCATACGTGTGACGTCGCACTGTGTGTGTGAGGTCACACCATGAGAAGGCTGCTATTTTGATCTACAGCCTGGTGGCCAGGTCATGCTGGGTAGGGGCTACCATTTTGTAGGTCAAACAGGCAGCCTCCTGGTGTGGCATTTGTGGAGCAGGTCTGGACATGGTGTGGGGGATCGGGGACGGGACAGGTGGTATTGTCTTGCAGGCCAAATCTGGCCCATTGGGCCCATGAGCATATGTTCCTCCACCACCATCTGCTGGTGGTGGCATAACCCAATTTGGGGTCACAATCCACAGTTTGGGAACTGCTCTGTTAACACCTTTGTCCCATATAGTCCATGGCACAGCCCCCAGGGTGGTGTAGAAATGCATATGAAGATATATTCTCTGTCTTGAGGGCTTGCTTTGATGACTTGAGTGTGAGGTTGCACCTGCTGACTCACTCCACAAACACAAAGGCATGCTTTTCTCTGTATGCCTATAAAGTTTCTCCACTCGTTTTGGGAGCTTAGTCAATTCTCTGCCCTCTTTGGTGACTGTACAGAGTGCTCTTACCAGAACCACTGATAAAGAGTAAAAAAGGAGACTTTTGAACAGAGAGCAAAGGAATTGCATGTCACCTGCCTTCACACCCAGCCAGCTGGAACAGGCGTAAACAAGGCTGTAATCAGTGAGGGAGGCTCCAAATTGGCTTTTGTAATGCTAATTTTCATCTCAGCAAGACTGCCTGGCTGCAGCCCAGGAGGAGTAGGGTTTGTATGGGAACATCTCTGAGCTATACTGGATTACACTAATTAGACATTGGATAGAGGAAACTCAGATCCTCCCATGCACCATGGCTACTTCCTGTGCCTCCCATAATGCTCCTTTTCCTGGAGTCATTCCAGAATGCAGTGTGTGCAGCCCAGGTGTGGGAGAAGGACATGTGGGCTTTGGTTTTTCAGTCTTTGCTTCCACTAACATCCTCTTTTCCAGCTGCCAAAGCACCAGCTGTGGCTCTAGCGGATGGGGCAGTGAATGCTGTTACCAGCTCAGCGGCCTGTGGAGGAGGGGTTGTGGGATTTTGGCAGGCCCCATAGGTCTGTCTATTACTGAATGGGAGTCCAGTGTATTGCTGAGTTTCTGTATCCCTGGGCAAGAGGGGGTCAGACCAGATACCCTTCAGAGCAGGCTGTGGGGTAAGGTTCACGTAGTTTCCGGCCACACCGATGCTTGTAATGGCTTACTGCTGTTTCCCAAACACAGCTTGAATCCATGCCTCTGGTGTTGGAAAGCATCCTGCAACTGTGTTCAGAGCCCTACAGAAAACCCTACCATAGACCTCCATGGTGCAGGGTCAGAAACTACCAGGCTCTACCAGGTTGGCACTACCAGTTCTCCCTGCCCCAGAAACCCCCCTCTCCCAATTTCTTTTATCCCCCCAGAAATGTAAGAGAAGCTGGTATAAGAGAAGCAAAAACAGGCCAGGTTTCTGGAATTAGGCAGATGCCTGCCCATGGAGGAGATGCAGGTGCTCTCATATTGTAGTAACAACAAGTGTTATTATCCCCTCTAAATATATGTTACGTACTAAAAAACCCTATTTTAAAACATTAGGTTGCAAAGTGAAACACTCATTCCAGAACTAAGGTTCTTCCCTATGTGGGTAGGCCTTATGATACAGTCTCTGACTGCATGATTATGTACAGTTTTTTCCACGGGACCCCTGCCTCATGCAGTGAGCTGTTCTCAGGGAATGAGACTATTGTTCAATATTTCTGCTTGTCCTTGACATTCAAGCTGTGGTCCCATATCTTATTTACTACACACTGTTCAAACCCTGCACTGACTAGGGAATATTAATTGCCTCATGGTCTTTTCCATCCCACTCATCACCATGTCTCATCCTCACAAGTATTAATACCTGGCTCTTATGTCGTGTTTTTTGTCAGTAGATTTCAAAGCACATCACAATCTTTTGTGTATTTCTCCTCACAGCCCCTCTGTGAGGAGAAATTATTCCCGTTGAACAGATGGGGAACTGAGGCACAGTGAGATCAAGTAACATGCCCAGCGTCACATGGGAAGTCTGTGACAGAGCAGGGAATTAAACACGGGCCTCCCAAGACCTAATGCTCTAACCACTAGGCCAGGATTTCTTTGCATTTCTCTTCACTTCTTCCTTGTGAGACAGAATGTTCTCTTCAGGTCACAGATGGGGAACTGTGGCACAAAGGAATTAAGGCCAAAATTTGCAAATGTCTCCACTAATCTTGGATGCTTGAGTGATTGCAGCACACCAGGCTTCATTCTTCAGAGTACTTTTCTATGTCCTAAGCACTGTGTCGAGGGGATGCAACTGATCCTCAGCCACCCAGGGAAGTAGGAGAGGAGTATTTCCATTTTACAGATGGGGAAACTGAGAAAAACAGCAAGTTGCACAGTGAGCCAGTAGCAAAACATGCCTCAGAACTCATAATCTCTTAATTCCCAACACTGCTCAGTCCACCAGGGCCCGCTGCCAGAAATATTGAGCAGTCCCAGCTTCTCTTCACTTCAGTTGCAGATACGTGCACTCGGCATTTCTGAAATTGAGGACACAGGTGGCTCAAGTTGGGCATCCAGAAATTGAAGCACACACAATGCCTCCCGCAAGAGCTTTGGCAAAGATAATTGAGTTTTCCTGAGTAGCAATCATTTGTGTAACTCCAAGATCATACTTCCTTTTCCTGCAATCCTTGCCTCGTTTGCTGCATACCTGCTAACTTTTGGAACACACGAAGCAGGACTATCCTACAAACAGGAGCCTCATTCCCTGACTCAATCCCTGAGCTCCATCCATCCTGTGCACTGAATGAGATAGAGGGATTGTGGAAACTATAGGATAAGATCTTGCAATTATAGCCTGTGTAAACCTTTTGTAACCTTTCTGTGAAACGTTCCCAATTAATATTAAGTTGTTAAAATAAGGGTGCAATAAAACCCTACTTAGTGTTCTGATTTGAGCCTCTAGGTTGGTTACAGAACATTTATTTAGTGGAGGACCACTAGGTGACACTTGGAATAATATAATTAAACTTTATTAAAAAGAATAATGATTAGTTAAGCTAGTAGGGATGCAGTTACTACTAACACAATACTACAATTATATTTACCTGTACACTCAAAGATGAAATAGTGTATCAAGGTGTGATCATCCACTAGCAACAGAGTGAAGTACCCTTTATAATCCTGGAACCTAATAGTACCTTTCTGATGTTAATTGGAGCTCTCCTGCAAAAGCTCTCTCATTAAAAACCTTGCTTAACCCAGTTATAACCACAACATAAGGGTAACATAACCCTGGGTCATGGCCTTCTAACTCTTACTCTCCCATAACACTCTGACTCCAACGTCTCACACGGGCAGCTTCAGTTTCCCAGACTCCTCCTCACTTCAGCTAACTTAGGTCCCAAACCTGACTTCCACTTATTTCTTAACCTAAACCATCCTACAGGCTACATTTTAATGGGTAATCCATACAAGAAAGGGGAAAACTTAATTTTGGCATTTCCTAACTTTTGAGTGCTTGACTTTGCAGCCTTAATAACAGTGTTTTAACGGGGGGAAGGATGGGGAGTAATTTCCTAGGTTCTTTTAAAAAGAAAGAAAACAGAAACAGCAAATTATACTATGTGCAGCTCTAACAGTCACCCCTTCAATCCATCAGCATCACTGTGTGAACTGTCAACTTCCAGCACTGCAGCACAGACTTGAGCTAAAAGGTAGCTGCATTAGCAATAGGCTAATATTATCCTCTGTGGACTAGCCACTAGAGGAAGACATATAACACATTTAAACTGTGAGGTTACCTGTGCATGAGTAGCACCATTTTACAGACAGCCTAGGCAAGGACCAGTATTTGGGAGACTCTTTCAGAGGGACAATTAGATTAAGTGGCTGATGCTTGGTTCTGCCATATTGGGAATGGTCTGGTTCCATTCCCAGGTCGTGTAACCCATGAGGCCTTCTTCATAATAAGGGTTCTGATGGCTACAGATTTATTAACACAAGTTAGTTGAAAAAGTGAGTCTAGATTTCCTGGTTCCCAGTACAGTGCATCTTCCCCTAGGTCAGAGGCTATCAGAATCGGGGACAGGTTTGGCTCTGTGGACTGCTGAAGTCAGGCAAGAGGGTGGAGTATGTGCCGCATTAACAGAATCTCGAGGGATAGCGGCAGCAAGCCAAAACCAAGCTATGCTGTGTGAAACACAGGTGGGCAATGGTGATTTTCAGTGGTTTACAGCTCAGCCAAACTTGACTTGATTTCCATGAGGCTCCACCTTGCTCCCAGGCTATGCTCAGAGTCCTGGTGCAAATTGTGGAGTTGGCAGAGCTCTTCGCAGAAAGTTCGCAGGAACTGTTTTCATGGACAATGACAGGCAAACTAAATATAGGTTTCAGAGTAGCAGCCGTGTTAGTCTGTATTCGCAAAAAGAAAAGGAGTACTTGTGGCACCTTAGAAACTAACCAGTTTATTTGCGCATAAGCTTTCGTGAGCTACAGCTCACTTCATCGGATGCTCACGAAAGCTTATGCTCAAATAAATTTGTTAGTCTCTAAGGTGCCACAAACTAAATATAGGGGCCAGGGCTACTCCCCCTGTAATGTCGTTACTTCTCTTCTTCCCCACAAGCAGGAAACTCAAAGCAGACACTATTGTAATATTTCAGGAGCAGCTTGCCAGGACATGTTTGCACAGTGCCAGATTTATAGCTGGTTGAACTCTTTGCTGTGAACAATTTACTTGAGCAAATTGTCGATCAGCAGATCATGATTGTTACAAATTCGAAACAGTTTGGTTAATAGATTTGATGAGCGTGTTGGGGCCTGTGGATTGTTCACAAACAGCACATAATGGGAGATACACCAGAGACGTGCTGCAGTGTCAGTAAGAGAGCAATCTTTTGTTTCCTGGCTAGTCACATGACACGGGCCAGTGTTACAAACGGTTAAACGACCCTGCCACATCCATCTCCATGGACTCCAGTGGCTGCTCTTTCAACTTCCCTCTTTTCTTTTGCACGTCAAATGAAAATAAAACAAAATATTGTTACCCCTTGTGACCCAAGCGGCGAGCCAAAAATTCAGGGTCTTGTAGGTTGTTCCAATTAGGAGGTGAGAGTTGGGTATTTCTTTGATGCAAGTGTGTTTATTTACGAAGAATGTACAAAACCCTGCTTCTCTGAACATGGGAGGAATTCAAGAATGGAAGACAGTTTCCTTGCTCACAGGTCCAAGCTTCTTTCCATATGGCACCTTGACCCAAAGCCATAGATAAACCGCGCCTACCGATAGTGGGGGGGCAGAGTGAGGGCAGCAGGCTTCAGCAGTGTTAGTGAGCATGCTCAATCCATGTGAGCAGCATACTCACTACAAGCTAAGCCACAAATCTGGTAGGGGTGGGCCTGTGACCCCACATGCTCCCCCCAACGTGTCGCCTCGGCACAAAGCATCTCTCCAGGATTCTCCTAGGGCCACACACCATGCGACCAGGCTGTGGCTGCTTGGTGTTCCTTCTGCTTCTGAGGTGTGCCAGCCTGGGCTGTGTGTCTCACACATGGACACAAAAACAGTTCCACCAACCCAAACACTAGCCCCTGCATTTGAAACCCCCTGGCCACATGGTTCAGCTTCTTCTCAGGCTTTTTCCAGGTGCCCATGTTTTGGGTGCTACTGCTGTGGTTTCAGTCAGGTTCTTATGTTCATCCTGAATGTAAGGAAGTAGTTACCCCTTACCCATAACAACAAGGTTTAACCCAACCCAGAGCAACATAAGCCAAATCCCACAGACACAAACAAATAGAGCCCAATAATTTATGTCTGGCATGGAGGGCGGGGAGATAACCTGACCCTTCCGACAAAGGAAAGCCGTGTTCACTCTGTTAATGCACATATTACCTCAAGGGCCTTCTTATCATGGAGCCACTTCTGGTCTCAGAACAGTTTCTTTGGCAGTGGCTTGTTCAGCCAATGACATGGATCCACCTACTGGAGCCGGTATTTGTTGCTTCTCGTGGTTTACACTGTTGGTAGTGATGGGTGTGATGCTGGTAAAACAGGTGCTAGCTCTGGCCAAGGCCATAGGTGTCAGCTAAGAACTGACAAACTTATAGCTGGAAACCAGACAAACTCACCTGTATGTTAGTTTTGTTCAAAATAGGTAGTAGTCTGATACGAATGTATTTAGTGTTCAGACTGTGAAATGCTTGTAAGTTGCTGCCTGCATTAACCTCACTTGCAGTGTCTGTATTCCATGCTATAAGGAAATATGTAAATTATTCTTTATAACTTTGAAAATGTTTGCTATGAACTTGTGAACCCAGGCATGGGAATTGTCCATCCAGCTCCCACCCATCCAGAAGGACTATCCAAAATTAAGTAGGCCATTATAAGACAAAAGTTTTGTTAATTGCCCCATCCGCCCATGGAGGATTATATGCAGAAGGCTGGAAGAGGGAAATAAAAATAGTGGACATGAAGATTTTTCATCTCTTTGCTGTTTGAACTTTCACAGGGCCAGAGACATTATATGAAGCCAGAGATCCCCAGGACTTTCCCCTGGGTCTGCCCTGAAAGACATTTTGAATTGACAGATTCCCATATCTTTGTCATCTTTAGAAATCATAGATAGTAGTAACTCATTTGTGTGTACGTTTGCTTGCTTTCACTTGCTTAGCCTGGAGAATCTAAGGGGACTGTCTGTGACTCCATGGTAAGACTGTCATCAGTTTGGGGTGTCTGCCCTGTTTTTGACAGTCTGCAATGAGGTAGGCGCTCTCAATGGTGAGCCACCCCAGACAGCATGACAATGGGCATGTCACTTTTGTCTGCCCAGGAGAGCTGTCAGAGGCATTCTGCATGGCCCCAAGAAACAGAGAGCCAACATCCTCTTTCACTTGGTTTCAGTATCTTCACTAACCCTCAGGGGTTTTTATGATGTGTGGTCTTAGTGAGGACAGTAACTGTTATTTTAGCAGATTGCCATCCACCTTCTGTTTTCATACATTCATAGATTAGAAAGCCAGAGGGGACGATTGTGATAATCTAGTCTGACCTCCTGTAGAAACAGACCAGAGAACTTCCCCCAAATAATCCCTTTAGCAGATCTTTTAGAAAAACAGCCAATCTTGATTTTAAAATGTCCAGTTATTATCTCCTGCTTGCTGGGGAGTGGGTGGGGGTGATAACCATGTGACACTCCTGCCATATTACTTCTCCTGCTCTAGTTTCCTCTCATACAGCTCTTTTGTTACTACTTCAGAATTAATGTCAATTGGCTCAAGATGCTTTTCAGATGCTGCACTCTGGATCCTAGTCCTTGTTCCATAAGCCTCTGAACTAGTAACCCTGTGATATTCTATCACAGCTAAATATGACAGGTTTCAGGGTAGCAGCCGTGTTAGTCTGTATCCGTAAAAAGAAAAGGAGTACTTGTGGCACCTTAGAGACGAACAAATTTATTAGAGCATAAGCTTTCGTGTCACGAAAGCTTATGCTCTAATAAATTTCTTCGTCTCTAAGGTGCCACAAGTACTCCTTTTCTTTTTACAGCTGATATGCATCTCTTGAACTACCAGAGCTTTCTAAATTCCAGTACTCAACTTTTTGTACTGACTGGTCTACTGACCCTTTGACTGTATGTAGTAAGGGCTTGAACTGATATATTAAAGAGAATGGACAAAATGAGTCACACATGGGTTGTGGGTCATTATCCATTATCAACTCAGCTGGTATCCCACAGTGAGCAAACTGCCGTTTGCAATGTTTTATGCCACTGCAGTGAAACTGACTTTAGTTTCTCTCTGGCACTCTTTACGCTGATTGCTGTGTCTGTTATACCTAGCAGTGTTTTGGAAGGAGGCTTGATATGCAGAAAACAAACTGAGTCAGGGAAGCTTCTCTTAAAATCAGACCCAGAGCTGTGGCTGACTTCGACATGCAAAAACCAAGATACAGCAAGCAAGCAGACGCTGTGCAAATCATTACTGGATCAAGCTCTGTGAAGAGATACAGAGAGCCTCAGACACAGGAAACCTCAAAGTCATGTATGATGGCCTGAAGAAAGCTCTAGGTCCCATTGTCAACAAGGTTGCCCGTCTCAAATCACACAGCGGTGAAATCATTACAAATAAAAGCAAGCAGTTGTCTCATTGGGTTGAACACTGTTCAGAGCTTTACGGACAAGAAAGAAACATCACCAGTGAATCACTGGACCAAATACCAGCTCTACAGGTCATGCCAGAGCTAGATGTGGAGCCCGCTGTAGAAGAGCTAAGCAAAGCCATTAATTTGCTATCTAGTGGCAAGGCTCCTGGAAAAGATGGCATCCCAGCGGAAATCCTCAAGTGCGGGAAAGACAGCCTATTACCATATCTTCATCAGCTGCTACTTAAATGCTGGAAAGAGGGTGAGGTACCACAAGAGACGTGCGATGCAAACATCACTTTGTATAAAAATGAAGGTGAAAAGGGCAACTGCAACAACTACAGTGGAATCTTGCTACTAAGAGTAGCAGGAAAAGCTTTCACAAAAGTCATGTGAGTGTGACTACAACAGCTGGCAAATCTTGTCTACCTTGAATGATGGTGTGGATTCAGGGCTGGAAGATCAACTATAGACATGATATTTTCTCTGCGTCAACTCCAAGAAAAATGCAGAGAGCAAAACCGACCATTGTACATCGCTTTTGTGGACCTAACCAAACCATTCGACACAGTCAGCAGAGCAGGTCTATTTGCAATACTAGAAAAGATAG
Source organism: Natator depressus (assembly GCF_965152275.1). Lineage (NCBI taxonomy): Eukaryota > Metazoa > Chordata > Testudines > Cheloniidae > Natator > Natator depressus. The sequence continues at coordinate 29,207,412 of NC_134246.1, forward strand.
GATGTCCACCAACCTTGTTAAGTCTTATACGTTTCTTCCACAACAACATGAGAGTAACTGTCCAGGTTGGCGGGTCCACTTCGGACAGCTTTAAGATGAAAAGCAGAATGAAGCAAGGATGTGTTCTTTCCCCCACACTCTTTGAAATCTTCTTCTCTGTACTCCTGAACTGCGCATTTAAGGACATGAAAGATGCAGTGTATCTCCACACAAGATCAGATGGGAAACGCTTCTGTCTGTCCCGATTTAAGTCAAAGACCAAAGTCAAAAAGGTGCTAATCAGGGAACTTCTATTCACTGATGCTGATGCCCTCATAGCCCATAATGAAGATCTATTACAAGAACTCATGGACTGCCTTTCAAGTGCCTGTCAGGCATTTGCTCTCACCATCAGCATCAAGAAAACGGTTGTATTAGGACATGGGGTTCCACAAGATCATAAGAACATAAGAGTGGCCCTACTGGGTCAGACCAAAGGTCCATCTAGCCCAGTATCCTGTCTTCTGACAGTGGCCAGTCCCAGGTGCCCCAGAGGGAATGAACAGAACAGGTAATCATCACGTGATCCATCCCCTGTTGCTCATTCCCAGCTTCTGGGAAACAGAGGCTAGGGACACCAATCCTACAATCACCTTAAATGCAAACCAGCTAGAAGTAGTTCAAAAATTCAGCTATTTAGGTTCTACAGTGACCACCAACCTCTCACTGGATGAAGAACTAAATGTTTGCATTGGAAAGGCTGCCACCATCTTTAGCAGACTAACTAAAAGAGCATGGAACAACTCAAAGCTTACCATCAAGGCCAAAATGCTAGTGTACCAAGCTTGCGTCCTCAGCACTCTCATGTATGGTGGGGAAACATGAACAACTTATGCTCATCAGGAGAAAAGGGTGAACAGTTTCCACCTACATTGTTTACGCCGCATACTCAACACCAAATGGCAAAGATAAAGTCACCAGCGCAGAGGTTCTTCAAAAGGCAAATTTACCAACTGTGACAGCCCTGCTCAAGCAAAGACGACTGAGCTGGCTGGGCCATCTGAGTAGGTTGAAAGACGGATGCATACCCAAGGACATGCTGTATGGGGCGCTATCAGAGGGAACAAGAACAACAGGACGTCCCAAGCTTTGCTATAAAGATTCATGCAAGCGAGATATGAAGGAATTTGGAATTGATCCTGACCAATGGGAAATCTTGGCAAGTGATCATAACAAGTGGTGCCATCGTCTCCAACAGGGTATCAAAGTCCATGACAGAAGCTGGCTCCTTCAGCTTGAAGAGGAAAGAGCCCGTAGGAAGCAAGCAGCTCCCAACCAAGATACATACATTTGTAATACCTGCCAAAGATCAGATTGGCCTATTCAGTCACATGAGACATTGCAAACCATCTACCTCATAGGCTGCAATTCCCACCGTCTCTCGCAGACAAAAGGATGCCAACAAAATATACCTAGCAGTGTTTTGGAAGGAGGCTTGATATGCAGAAAACGAACAGAGTCAGGGTAGCTTCTGTTAAAATCAGACCCCAGAGCTGTGGCTGGCTGATTAAGGTTATCTCTGACTAGTGTTCCATGACATTACTCTGCAGTATTGTCCGTCTCCTGTCCTGTGGCAGCAGCGTGAAGGATGCAGTGACTCTGATGGCCTGGCTGTGCTGCTCCAGGCAGTCAAACATTTTATTGCAAGGTTGCTTGGTATAAAACTCCTGAGAAGAACAGGATCCAAACTGAGTGAAGAGACACCAGCTCTATTTTTCGATATGACATTTGTTCTGGATGAAATGTGCCACATGTGTAATCAGTGTAATAAATCCTATTAGGCACATGCCATTGGACAGAGGCATATTAATTAGGCTAAGAGGACTAGTGGAGAAGTAGCATAACTGAAATTGTAATGACTTACAGGCCACTGATACCTCCTGCACTACCTGCTCTGGTTTATTTAAGATGTTGTGAATGTCCCTATAACAGTTTCCAGAAAGTGTCCATGTAACATAGTGCCGGCCTCGAATAGTGCCGGCCTCGTTATTCACTAGGAATTAATTAGCTGATGAAGTTAATCTTTGTGTATCTGTCAGCAGATCATCTGAAAGCCCAATCTGCTCTGTGTGAATCTATCAGGTTATTCATAAGTATTCATCAAATAGGCTGAACAATTTTCAGCCAGTGGGATAGATGTAAAATGATGACTTCTACTAGTATCTGTGTGCGTGGTGGATGATTGATAAAGTAAGTCACGTGGTTTTGTTTCTACTCCCCAATTCAAGAGCTGAAACTTTTAAAACAGAAAAATAAAGAATAACAAATAGTGAATCTCTGGGATCATGTACGTGCACAAAGGACAACTGTTTCCCAAACGCTCATGTGAACAAACCCCAGTTGTGCAAATGTGGGCAAATAGCAATTAATGAAAGGCTTGACGCAAGATGGCACCAAATAGCCGTTCAGAAGTGGAAGGAATGTTTATGAACACTGTTTTGGAAATATTTGACCCAGTTCTAGTCAAGAAAGAAACATAATGGATGCTTCATATGAGTAACTACATACAAAAGCACTATGTTAAAAGAAAGTTAAGGTTGCAAAGTCAAGCACTCAAGGTTGCCAGAATTAAGGTTCCTTGGGCAACCTTAAGTTGGCCTCTTTGGGCAGATGATGCATTTTGATAGTCATTAATTATATGATCACAAATTATTTTTTCCAATAGACCCCTACCTTGCAGAAGCTGCAACTAAAGGGAAAGTCCTAGTCAGTTCCTGCAACCCCAGGTTGAAGCCAGCTCAGTGCTGATGGACTCTTCAGAGAATTTAAATGCCAAATTCTATCAAGTCTTTATTGAGCATGTGCAAACTCAGATTTTTTTCAAAGCTTTATAACTTGGTCAAATTTGAGCAATTTTCCTGGGGAAATCCCTGACACCAGGATGATCTCCCCACTCTGCCAAATTTCACGTCTCTGCATCAAAGCATGGAAACTCTTGAGCTTCTCAGTGAAATGGCTGTAAGAATTTTTTAATGTGGGCAAAACAGTGTATTTTTCCTTAACCTCATTTTGAGAAATGGCTGAACTATTTTAGCTGAAACTTTCCAGAAAAGTTCAGCCTAAGGCAGACACCCAGTATGGAAAATTTCAGCCTGGATAGTTGAAGGGTGGCAAAGTTTAAATCAACTGAAACCAGATTCTTATCATGGAAAGAGTCAGGCAACTCTAGGCATTGCTGCAAATTCCACCTATAACACACATTCACATAATTAAATATAAAGCTGAACAGAAATAGCGGTTTAATTAATTGAGTTAATTAGATGGCCAGGATAGCTGAGGCTTGATAGCCATGGTTATAGCATATTGCAGCATAGTATAGAGTAGCTAGGTACTGGGTAAAGCTTCAGCCACTCCACTCTGCTTAACACTATTGTCTGTTTCTCCAGTCATGACCCGGTCCCACTCCACACCCAGCTCTGATGATGCACCTCAGTCCTGACCTTCAGTACCTTCTGCTAGTCCAATAGTGGGCCACCACATAACTCTACCACTGTATTGTAGACTTGGCCTGTAGCATCCCCTGCTCTTCTAGTCCTGGGCTCTGGTGTAGCTGTGCAGTGCACCTGCAGCTCCTCCTCTTTCTACCAACCATAGGCTTCTTTGTAGCTCTGCCAGTGCACTTCCATCCTCACTTGCCACATCCTGGGCTAAATTCTGTCCCTGGATGTGCATACTAAGGTTCCCCTGAAGTCAAGAACAGCTGCATGCATATATGTATCTGAGGGCAAAATCTCTCCCTCACTCACTCATACATGTCCCCAACACAAGCGCTGGCTTCCAATTGTCCACCAGGGTGCTCAATCCTCCTGCTCAGCTCCAGGCCCCACCCCCACTCCACCCGTTCCCCCAATGCCCCACCCTGCCTCTTCCCAACGTCTCCTCCGAGCGCACCCTGTCCCCGCTCCTCCCCGCCCCGTTCCAGCACCTCCTGCATGCCGCAGAACCCAGCTGATTGCAACAGGTGGGAGGTGCTGGGAGGGAGAGGGAGGAGGTGATCGTTGGAGCCACTGGCAGGCAGGAGGTGCTGGGGAGAAGGGGTTAACTTGGCTGCTAAGCACAAATTTTTTTTCTGTGGTGCTCTGGCCCTGACGCACCGATGGAGTCAGCACCTATGGTCCCCAAGCTCTTCCAGTCCTGGGCTGGGCCCCCACACTTTTCCTCAGTCCTGACCTGCTGTCCTCCTGTTCCCTCAAAGAGCTGTTCTGACACAAGTTCTGTAAGTCTCTTTGCTCAATCAGGCCAGATGTCGTTTGCTGCTGTCACACTGTTCACTCTGCTGGTGTGTTCTACCCCTTCCCCCACCCGATGACTGTTTACACTGTAAGGGCTTCGGGGCAGGGACTCTGTGTTTGGACAGAGCCTGGCACAATGAGCCCCACTTTTTCTTGACGCTTAGGCACCACTGTAATAAACAGGATTCATATTAATGCTGGCAGAATGGGCTGAGAGTAGCTGTGTGCATTGTGTTGTGTTGTTATTATGTAGTACTTTGGTGCTGTGGGGCGGCATGTCATAGAGTCTTAAGAGTTTAAGGCCAGAAGGGACCACTAGATCAGCTAGTCTGGCCAGCTGTATGTCACTGACCATCAGCACCATCCAGCACCTGCACACTAACCCCAATGGCTGAAATGAGCCCAAAGTAAATAACACCCACAGGAGCCTAGACTGTGATGTGCCCCAAGCTGAGAACAGACGGGGACAAAGTTTACCAGTGTCTGAGGCCCCTATAGTGGGACAGAGATGATTAAATGAGATCTACCCAGATAATTCTGGCAAGTGACCTGCACTCACACTCTGCAAAGGAAGGCAAAACTCCCCAAAGTCACTGCCCATCTGCCCTGGGGAAAATTCCTTCCTAACCCCACATATGGCAATCAGATAGACCCTAAGTGTGTGAACAAGAATCAGGCAACCAAACACCTGAGAGAGAGAATGCTCGGTGCCACCTCAGAGCCCTGGCCCACCCCACCCAGGATCGTGTGATGTGGGTTGCTGTGTTGTTCGGTGGTTTTGTGATGTGCAGGAATGTGCTATGACATGTTGTGCCCTGTGTTGCAGTTTTGTGTGCTGTGTTGCAGTGTGGTTATGAAGGTCTGGCTGTATTGTGTTGCAATTTATTTTACTGTTTTGTAGTGTTTATGAGGTTTTGCAATTAGGCAGTGTTCTGTGCAGCAGTCTGAGTTGTGTGTTTTGTGGCATTCTGTTGTGTTGTGCACTATGTTGCAGTATGGTTTGTGGGTGCTGTACTGCAGTGCTCTGTAGTGACTTGCAGTGTTGTGTGATGTATTGCAGAGTGGTTTGGATTGTGTTGTTGCAGTGAGGGTGGTGTTGCGGTGTTACAATGAGGGTGAGATTGCAGTGATGGGTGTTGCAGTGAGGATGGCATTGTGAGTTGCCCTGTACTGTCCACCCTACAGCTCTAGATTGGAATCTGGAGGCAGACCCCTGCCCAACCGAGCACCCGTTGCCTATAGGCGGTCCTAGTGCGCATGCGCGCCATGTCCCCTCCTGGGCTGGGTCGGGACTACGTTTCCCAGCGGCCCCCGGGCGCTGCCCCTCGCTCCGCCCAGCCGTGCAGTGCGGCCGGGGCCCAGCGGCTGGCGCTGTGGGGAGGGCCCTGCGCCGCTCCGTACAAAGCGCTGGAGGCGGCGGGGGGCGCTTCTTCCTGTTTGTCTCCGTCCGATCCGAGGCCGAGCGGCAGGAGCGGCCATGGCGGCGGCGGCGGGGGGTACGGGGTTCGGCGGGGGCGGCCGCCGCGGAGCCCGCAGGGGGGCGGCCAACATCCTGGCCCAGCTCCGGCACGGGCAGCTGAGCGGCCGGGGCCTGACCCGGGGGGCGCAGGTACCGCGGGCCGGGCCGGGCCGGGCCGGGTGGGGGGCGGCGGCGCCGGCGGGCTGAGGAGGCCGCGGGTCCCCGCACGGGGCGGGCCCAGTCGGCTGGGCGCTGGAGGGAGTCAGCGCCGGGGGCAGGCCGGGGGGAACCGCCTCGGGCGGAGGGGCAGGCCCGCCGCTGGAGACCTGTCAGAGGGGCCTTGGGCTCCCCCAGCTCGTGGGGTCCGGGGCGGCGGCCAGCCGAGCCCTCCTGCCTCGAGCTTCCCCAGTTGCCTGTCCCTGGCCTGGCGCAAGGGCCAGCCTTGGAGGCCTGTTCCGGAGCAGCCGCTCAGCAGGGCACCGACACTTCCTTCCCCGCTCCCAGCCCGGGGTCGTGCTGCTCTGGCCTTGGCTCTGCTTGGCCTCGAGCCTTCGCACCTTCTGCGAAGGTGGAGATCGCAAAATCTCCCCTGGGCTGGGAGAAGCCTGGGCTTTGCGCTCCGGTTTTGTGTGCGGCAGAAGTGAAGGTCTCTGATTCCCCTGCTGGATGCAGGATTCAAGTTCACCATCGCCAGGACTGTAGGTTTTTAAATTCTCTCCTGGCTACTTTACATCTGCCCACTTGGAAGACTCTTGCCTGGCTGGGAGGCCTCTGGTTCCCCCCCTTGGTGGACTCTTCAGTGTATAGAGAGACAAGGTGGGTAAAGAAGAGTTAGGTGGAAGCTTGAAAGCTTGTGTCTCACCCGCAGAAGTTGATCCAATGAAAGGTATTACCTGCCCCACCTTGTCTCTCTAATATCCTGGGACCAGCATGGCTACGACAACACTATATATCTTCAGCATATAGGTTGTCTGGAGGGCCTCACCACAGCTGCTCTAGTGGGTCTGTGTGGAAACTAGAGGAAAAGTCAACTGCTGAACAGCAAAACTGTAACTAGTATCAGAGGTTTTAGAGGGGTAGCCATGTTAGTCTTTATCCATAAAAACAATGAAGTCCGGTGGCACCTTAAAGACTAGCAGATTTATTTGGCCGTAAGCTTTCATGGGTAAAAAACCCACTTGCATTCATGGGATCACAGAATATCAGAGTTGGAAGGGACCTCAGGAGGTCATCTAGTCCAACCCCCTGCTCAAAGCAGGACCAACCCTCAATTTTTTCCCCAGATCCCTAAATGGTCTCCTCAAGGATTGAACTCACAACCTTGGGTTTAGCAGGCCAGTGTTCAAACCACTGAGCTATCCATCCCCCCATTCTTTAGATGCAGGGAGACATCTGTATCTCCAGGCATCTGAAGAAGTGGGCTTTTTTACCCACGAAGCTTATGCCCAAATAAATCTGTTAGTCTTTAAGGTGCCACCGGACTCCTTGTTGTTTTTGTGAAAACTGTAGCTGAGTTCTTATTTAGTGGCAGCAACTGAAGAAGCAACCCTCCGTGTCCCCAAACTCTTAACCACTTTTCTAATTAGTTCTTGGGCCTTCCAGGAACTAGGTTTTCTCCCCTGTCTGCTTTCTGGGTCCGTCTAGCATTGCAAGCCATCAGCACTAGGAACCTAAGCATCACCTGTAGCGAGGAGAATGAACTTATTTTTTGTGACTTGCTTTCTCTTTCCCTGCCACCAGGGTATTTGTGTAAAAGAACTGGAGGAGAAGGGCAAATTTCCCACAACATAGAAATGCTGTTCTGCAGCAGCATTTTGATTGGAGGTGGGGATGGGTAGCTCTCTGTTCTGAAGAGAAATGAAGCCCTGCATGGAATTATGATTTAATATGTTAAGCCCATTATTGATTCAGTTGGCGCACATGACCTGGTGACTTTAGTGCTGAGCAGAACTCTGGTTCTGCACCTGTTGAGTAGGAGGCCCGTTTGTGTGTTCTATTAAAATAACACTGATCTTGACTGTTTGAAATCACTGTTTTCACTGTTGGTCTCGTGGACTATTGAGAACGACGTCTGTTTCTTCACTGGGACATTGCTTACTCTGTGTCTTCTGTTTTGGAAAGCTGTGCATGGGTGCTGGATGGCAAGCGGCTATTGCTACAAAGAAAGTAGCATTTATTTTGGAGGGAAATATGAAGAATTATATGGACATTGCAGACTGAGAATTTGTTTATACTATTCTGGCAAGCCCTTCCTCCTCCCCCAAGTAGAAATACCCGCAAAAAAGGTTCACTGAGCGTTGGTTAATGAGACATGGCCTCTACACTTAACTTCCTTGCTGTTGGGAGGGGAATGGGACGAGAGATCATTTCAGTGGAAACGGGTATTTGTGTTTAGGCACTTTTGACCTGTCCAGGATATTGTCCAATCTGAGCAAAATGACTTTTCACCAGCTTTTGCTTTTCCTTATATTTTGTTAACATATTAATTTAACCTTGACATGGCTTCTTTAAAATGAGTTTTTATTTCCACAGATTGTTTCATATCTGTAATACATTTGGGGTCTGAGTCATACCTTGTGCTGTGTTCACCACAACTAATCTCATGTTATACAGATTTAAGTAAATGTTCAGGTGTGCATGTAATAAGAGAATGCACAGTAAGGTGTTCTGTCACTTTAGATATCTGTACAGCTTCACTTTAGCCCCTGTCTCTGCACATAGCTGAGAAGTGCTGATGACCGCATTAGTGCATTTTTTGTTGTCAATGCTTGTATAAAGTGTGTGTGTGTGTGAGTGTGAGAGAGACTAGACCTGTGCAGTTACCCACAATACTTGGTCAGAATCTTTCTGCTAGCTGCCTCACTCCTTTTATAAAACTGACTTTCTGAAATGCTTTCAGCATGACTTGGCTGCATTGAGAGGCTTAAAGCTGAAGGCTGAGAGCTCCAAGTGCTTAAGTGGCCACAAGAACACTTCATTAAATTACTTGGATTGAGGGAGCAATTTAATTGCCTGACAGGTTACGAACTGTATAACTGGCATAGGATTAGAATTTAACTATGGCGTTAAAAATGATTTTAGTGGTGCAGTGTTAAATGCCACGTACCTGTGTACACTTGCTTGGAGCTGGGAGATACTCAAGCAAGTGTCATAATTTCAACCTGGCATGTATTTCTTTTGTGTTGTGGCAAATGTTGCTGCTCTTTTAAACTCATGAGTTTTCACTTATTGTGTGAAAGACTTCACCAAACAGTTCAGTTCACCAAACAGGGGCAGAGGGAGGGAGTAATCACTGTTCTAATATACCGTCTGAGTTTCTCCTCTGTTTCTGTGGGAAGTCCATGTGTAAAGCACTTGGGTGTGACTCCTGTTCTGTTTGTTTGGACACTTATTTACTGCTTATAAAAACAATCTTTAGGTGCCTTGTAATCAGTTAAAATTCCATGTTATCAAAGTATTACAAATATTTCCCAATAGACTCTTAGTTCATTTAGTTCTTAAGCCCTCATCTGAGCAGGCTTCTCAACTATCCTTCCCTCCCTTCCCCAGATGGTCAATTCATCCACTCCTAGATGCCTGAGAGAAATGGTTGGCTTTGCAGGTATATGGAAGGCTAACTGAGCTGGGCTCTGACAACCCGAGAGTGGAGATGAATTTTAAAGTCAAGGATAATGGCACAGGGGTCATTCTTTCCTGTTCATAGCAGAGAAGCTCCATGTCAACTGCCTCCACTGACTGTGGGTGAGGCAGTACAGCAGTGGGACAGGCAGTCTCTCAGGACCTGGTTACCTAAACCATTTAGAGCTATATGAGTCAAAACCAACACCTCCGATTCCATCTAGACCCTGAGAGTCAGGCAGTAACCTTCCTTGAGCATCTCGTATTTGGTCTCCACATGAAGCTCTAATTAGTAAATGGATTCCTGTATTCAGCACTAGCTTCAGTTTCTGGGCAATCTCAAAATCCAGCCCCGCATAAGAGACAATATAGAGGCCTAGTCTAAAAGTGACAAAGGCACAGATAAATGTTGCAAGATCTGCATCTGGAAGGTACAGTTCTAGTCTTACCAGGAACAGATGGAAAAGCTTGTCTGGCTGCAGCTGGCACCTTAATATCTAGCAGCAGTTTGGGTCTCGCCAGACCCGTGAACTATGGACATCCTATAACAAATTGTGTCACGTTCTCTCAGCAAGCGTGCTGATATAATTCCTTTCAGTTCTTCCTGGCTACTTCTCAAATCTACTGACATTATCTCCATCTTATCTGGATTGAGATTCAGCCAGTTAACCCTCATGCGGGCAGGCACCAATCACCAGTAAGAGACTAGGTCAATCCACTGTGCTGCATTAATAAGGTCCTATAATAGAGACATAGAGCAAAGTAGTGCCAGAAACTCAAACAGAAAAGACTCTGTGTTTGTCTTAAGTCTTGCCTCAGTTTGAAACAGGTTTTCTTCGAGTAAAAAATTCCTCACAACAAGAAAAAGTGGGTGCTAACAAAGTAAAGGAACATTGATAAATTATCAACCCATCAGAACATTTCCACTCTATGCAACTCTTCCTCCACCATAGCTTCTGCCAATAGACCTTTATTTGCCTTCTGTACAGTCATGGCATAAGACCTGAAACATTTAGTTGCAATTGATCAAACTCAAAATGAGACTCCCCTACCAGTGTTCTAACAGTCTCTCCTCTTCCTTTATCTGGTGCAAATCATCTGTAAACAGTGGTGTAATGTGAGGGTGAAACCAAGTTGCCTAGGGGCCTCTCTACAATGACATTTTTTCCATCATTATTGAAAGTCCAACCAGGTCATTCACGGTGGTCTATTGGCAACACACTTATGCTCCCTCAGTCTCTGAGAGCAGGCTATCAAATTGGTCTTAAACCCTGCAGGACTGTCAAGGTCTAGCTGAAACAGTTGGAATGACGTTCAAAAGGCCATTCTCTACCCATGCCGTATGATCTGCTGCTCCTGGGAATAAAGTCTCCAAGCTGACAGTGCCATTCTTATCCACTTATATCAAATCCCTCACTCCCAAAGAAAATGTTTAATTCCTTAAAAATATACATATTATCAATACTCTGTACAAATCTCTTCTCCTCTCCCTCCAGCATCACCTACAATTTTTTTTTCTTCTAAACAGTCTTCTCAGCCCTGTTCAAGTATTGGCCCTTTAAAAAAGGGAAGTTTCTTCACATCCACCTCACCCACTCAAAAAGCACTATTTCTGTTGCCAATCAACAGCCTCACACAAGTTCATGCAAAAGGGAGGGATCGGGCTACAGACAGAGGAGCATCTGAGACTCCCTTGTAGTCTTGCTTGGCTGTAGCCTGAGGCCTCTGACAGCTTCCTCTTCAGGCTGCTCTTCCTACTGGTGAAAGGACCTGGCTGGCCCCAGTGCAGTTGCTGTTGGTAGATTGCTGCCTGTTCAGGATTGTGGGCATAGGAAGCCTGGGGATGTGCTTATGTATGGCAGAAGGGAGAGCATGCCTGATGGCTATACCCTGCTGTAGAAGTGCTATGAAATAAGTGCTGGATGTTAGTACTCTTACTTTATTTAGTATGCATAAAAGTGAGTAAAAAGGGAAAACTTTAGTCAGTTTCAAGGCGCCCATAACAACATCTTCCAAAAATTGGTCACCTCAAAGTGAGGAGCCAATCCAGTTACTTTGTGAACCACTGTTATTGCCTTGTGCTAATCCATAGCAGAGTATGCATGTCCAGTGTCGGAATGATCCATCCATGCTAAGAAATTAGACCCTGTTCTAAATGATAGTTGTCATGGAATAACAGGATGTCTAAAGCCGACACCAAAGGATAACCGGTACTGGCTGGCATTGCACCACCTGATGTCAGGAGGAAGATAGCAAGCCAAAGGAAAAGATCACGGCAGATGGAAGATCCAAGGCATCCATTATACGGTCACATAGGAGCAATCAAATGCCTTAAATCACAAGAGTTTTATAGCCAGTGTAGTGCCTTTGGATATGCCAGCTGGCAAGGCATGACTGTGGTTATGGAATGAAAGACTACGCGCAATTGGATGTGCTGAAATAGATCTGGAACCCTAGGAGGACATTCCCGGAGGGGCTGATACAGACTGGTCAACGTGGCGATGCCTGAACCGCCTGTGCATGCAAACAAGCAGATCAAAGTCTATAGCTCAGTGCTTTGAGCATTGGCCTGCTAAACCCAGGGTTGTGAGTTCAATCCTTGAGGGGGCCATTTGGGATCTGGGGCAAAAATTGGGGATTGGTCCTGCTTTGAACAGGGGGTTGGACTAGATGACCTCCTGAGGTCCCTTCCAACCCTGGTATTCTGTGATCCTTCTGTGATCAAATGGGGCTACTCTAATGACACGAATATATGTGAGTGCGGTGAAGTGCAGCACCTGCTCGTTTGCTGATTCCCCGTCTGAAGGAGGACCTCGCTGCAGCGACGGAAAGAGCCATGGCTTGTGCACAGTTCTGGTTTGTGAAAAGGGCACAGGAAGTTGTTTCAAGGCAGTAAACTTTCCAGTTTTGCTATCCTGTGAAAGAACAGTCAGGGATTGAAAGGTAAACTAACCAATGGATGGGGTTGTTTTCTTTAGAGAGAACATACTTGCCTTGTTCTGAGCATTAGAATGTCTAAATATCATTGGCCTTTTCTGCAAACTATCACAGTCTGCTCAATACTGAAGGCTACTGTAATTAAGGGCAATATTCTGTAGCTGCTGTGCACACACAAACCCCATTGTCTTTAGTGGGATTTCCACATGAGGAGCAGCTGCAATATTGGATCCATTATTCATCTTGAAAGGCAGACTCTTCAGTGATAGTGGGTTAGCATCAGCTCAGGCACATCTGTGATTGGCAATCCAGCAAAAGAGAAATCTCCTAAAATGTTCAGGCACTGAGCTGCTTATAATAATGAAAACTGCAGCATAATATGATACTTTCGGTATAAGTAAATGTAAAAAGTACGTTTCTAATGTTTTAAAAAGAATCTTTTGTATAATTAAAAGTAAGAAGCCACCATCTTGAATCTGACATGCAATAGAATAGGACACATGGGCAGTTCTGCATACAAGAGCATGAGAGGCAGGGGTTTTTCATAGTCTTTTCTAAAGTAAAGTAACTTTTGAAAGAAAATATAGCATTGTGTTATGGTAGTGCCTGTACAAACACGTAGTAAAAGGCAGTCCCTTCCTTGAAGATATTAGTCTAAATCGACATGGCAGACAAAGGGTAGAAGGGGAAACAGGCCCAGAGAGGTGAAGTCACTTGCCAACAGTCTTGCAGTAGGTCAGTATCAGAGCTGGGAAGAGAGCCCTTGTCTCCTGAATCCCAGTCCAGTGCCCTAGCCACTAGATCATGCTGCCTCTCAAGTAATAGTAAAAATTAATGGAGCGCTATAAACATGAAACTCTTTAAAAGACCGAGGAGTCCGGTGGCACCTTTAAAGACTAAGTTTTTGTGGATACAGACTAACATGGCTACCCCTCTGATATTTAAAAGACCGAAGGATATATTACATGTAATCTTAACAGAATTTGGAAAGTCTCGTGCAGGTTTAATGCTCTCATATGTTGGTTGAGCTGCCCTACTGGAGTCCCAGTTATATCGTTATCAATAATCTCTGCTGTAATCGCAACATTTACCATTTACTTATGGACAAGCAATTCATCCCTGTTCACTTAAAACTGCTCTGAAAATTACTGTGTAATCCTGATTTAGTATTTCTGTTACCATGTGTAGTGGTAAATTGAAGTGGGTGGTCTTGTTCACCTTTTCAGTCGAATTGTAGTTCTTTCTGTAGAGAGAAAGTTGTATTGAGAAAAAACAGCCAAGCTGACGTTGTCGTTGTTAGTGACTGGAAAACTACAACTAAATCAACTGAGATGACCGGGCACTCCCTAAAATAAAGAATAGCACTCCTCTGGCAGTTTTCCAGTGAGTGCTTGCCAAGGAATACTAACTAGTCTGAGTAAAGGATTTAAATGATTAGTTGCACAGACATCAACATTCCCTTTTTTTTTCCTCCAGATAAAATGCTTAGAACATATCAAGTTTAAAAAAAAACAAACAAACCTTCAAAAAGTTTGAAGATTCCTTATTTTTAATAATGTGGAATTTTTAAAGAATGGAAAAGCATATCTGAGATAATCAAACAACCTTAATTTTGTTGATTAGTACCATCAGCTCTACAGTCTTCTCTTAAATTTGTAGAAGACCGTGTTTGAAAAGCTGACAGGTGAAATACTGGAAAAGTGGGAGACTTGGCATTTCTAAAAGGCTTCCAATCTATGTTTGATGCGTCATTACCACACTAACCTTTTTTTATACAAGTGCTACAGTTTCAGGATCGTGGCCTAAGGATTCAGTCTCCAGTGCAAGGTGTAATGGTTAAAGGATGGTTAGGTGCCCATCTTTTGGGAACTAGAGATAATAGAAGCAGGGATAGGAAATGACAAGGAGGGAATGCACATTAACAAACATGGGACGCTGGGGGATAATCTGAAAAGATTCGCTGGAAGGGAAGAACATGGGAAGCAGGAATGGCTGAAAGAGACTACAGGGTGATAGCAGACAGTCAGATAAATGTATTTGCAAAGAAAGTACAGTTTTGAGTGCAAACACAGTGGCCCTGTCACAGAGCAGAGGATGGGATAATCCCCTCCATATGACAGATTGCACCTGGAATACAGCATCCATTTCTGGGCACTTTAACAAATGCATTAGCAAATTGGAGTGAGTGCCGAAAGAGGAACAAAGCTGATCAAGGGCTTGATTTTAAGTAAATATTTTAAGGTTGGGCGGCTGTTTCAGATCATCTGAAAGCTGGAAGTACTAGTGATAGTCTTTGGGGTATTATAAATAGGAAGAATGGGATGAAATTAAAAGGAAATGTATAACTTTGTTCTTAAAACGCCTCTGTTGAAAGCACACGGTGCTGAACATAGTTTAGAAATAAACATAGGAATAGATTTATTTAGACAAAATAGTGGGGGAAAAGCTTCGTGACTGAGTTATCAGGTTTTGGAATGATCTCAAGGGAAATGATGATGAACTGTCCTGGGTGGGCTGTATGGCTGAGGTATTTTATAGCTCTGTGTTTTAACTACAGTCTTCTCTAAATATATTCTGCTTGTTAGCTTTCAAATGAAGCTGTACTTTTATGCTTTCAGTTTTACACTGTCTGGAAACACAGAGCTAATATTTGATTAGGTGTGGTATGTAGAACAATGTACAGCTAGCTGGCAATAAAAACTGACCATTTTGAATTTCTTTCAGCCTAGCACGTGCCATTAAGTTGGGACGTCCTCCATAATAGTGCAGGTTGTCTGCTTTCTGGTTGAAATCCTCTGCAGAGTATGAAAAACATGGAAGACCTGAAAATCCTTACACATACCTTCAAGTCTGTTTGTAATATCTAAAGTAAAGCAAAATAGTACCTTGAGAGAGAGGTTCTTCAATACTTCCGCTGTACGTAACCCAGTATTAAAACTAGCACAAGTGTTTAAAAGTTCTAAAGCTTGGTGATTATAGTGTGTGGATGACTCTAGTTTTCATCTAGTGTAGTTATGCTTTAACTTCAGTTAAACTTCTTTCCTCTGTAATGCCAGTTAAAGCATGATATAGTCATAGCTCCTTTAACTGAGAATTGGACTGTCTAGTTTAATGGATGCTGTCTTGTCTAGTTATACTCCCTGAGAAACCACATTCACTTGCTATGCAGGACCTTCTTATCTCAAGCTACACATCATATATCAGAGAGGTAGCCGTGTTAGTCTGTATCCACAAAAACAGCCAGGAGTCCGGTGGCACTTTAAAGACTAACAGATTTATTTGGGTATAAGCTTTCGTGGCATAAGCTTTTCGGGGTTCACAGGTCCAACCTAGTATAGGTTAATAACCAAAACAAAAACCCATTCCGTAACAGAGATCTGTGGTGAATAGGACCTTCTCCTCTTGTGGGTACCAGGACTAGCTGCTCCAAGAAGCAGTCATTTAAGGTGTCAAGGAACTTTATCTCTGCATCCTGTCCTGAGGCGATATGTACCCAGTCAATATGGGGTGTGATAGGGCAAGGCCAGATGGCTATAGTAAAGTAGTCCTGTTGGGATCCAGGAAGTGGGCGGGCGGAAGCCTGCCCACTGCTAAAGCACCTCCCCCCAGCGAAGGGAGGTAAGAGCTTGGAGAAGGTAGTGTTCTCTTTTGTGTTACTAACACCTGCTAGCTGGTCACTACTGTAGACTGTTGCCTTAGAGAGGGCTTTACAGTAACTCCTCGTTTAACGTTGTAGTTATGTTCCTGAAAATGGTACTTTAAGTGAAACAATGTTAAGTGAATCCAGTTTCCCCGTAAGAATTAATGTAAATGGGTGGTTAGGTTCCAGGGAAATGTTTTTCACCAGACAAGAGACATGTATATAATACACACACACACACATATATACAGTATAAGTTTTAAACAGTTTAATACTGTACACAGCAATGATGACTGTGACGCTTGCTTGAGGTGGTGGAGTCAGAGGGTGGGATATTTCCCAGGAATGCCTCGCTGCTAAATGATGAACTAACACTCGGCTGAGCCCTCAAGGATTAACACGTTGTTAATGTAGCCTCACACTCTACAAGGCAGCACAAATGGAGGGAGGAGACACAATAGTTGCGTGGCAGTGGCTGCGAACGTTCCCTGCGGAAACTGAACGTGATGATGAACCCACGCTATCCCACTGGAGCACGCCACTCCCTCCACTTTCCAAAGTGCTGGGTGGTGCATGTGAGAGAGAGACAGAGGGGTGTGGGGGTGGGTGGGTGTGTGTATGAGAGAGATGCGCACATTGCCCATTTAAATACGTTGACCCCACTCTTAAGTACACTGCCTTTAAGTATATCAGCAAGTTGAGACAGCAGCTGCTGCCAGCAAGCTCCCTCCATCCTGAACCTTGTCATGTCCCCACCCCCCTGCTTTGTGGAGATGGGGTACAGGGGGAGGGGGACACCCTGACATCAGCACCCCTCTTCCCCCCCCCCCCACCCCTTGCACAGCAAGCAAGAGCTCCCAGGAGCAGTTCCAAGGCAGAGGGCCGGAGCAGCACACAACAGTGCGGGGTGCGACACCTGAACTGCCTGGCACTTGATAGCCTGCTGGGTGGCTACCACGCAGGAAACTTAGGGGAGCTGATGGTGGGCTGCTGGTCCACCCTGGTCCCAGACCCCCCCCAGCTAGCTCCAACAGGCCGCTCTTCCTGCAAGCAGTGAACAAAGCAGGCGGCTGCCAGACAACATTGTGCAACTTGAAACGAGCATGTTCTCTAATGGATCAGCGACGTAACAACATTAACTGGGACGATGTTAAGTGAGGCGTTACTGTATCTCCTTCCAGCAGCCCAAAGGAGTGGCAGGGGAAGGGAGCTGACTTCACATTTACTAGAAATCCATTAGCCAGAGGCTATTACCAAAATCACAAGACCAAGACCTAAACCAAAACAACTGCAAAGAAGAACCAGCCAGCAATCTGGATTGGTGCAGCTGCTTGTACAAAATCTGCACATTAGCAGATGACATCACCTCAGTAGAAATATGCAAAGCCAAGGTAGACTCAAACAAATACAGAATAATGGACCACCAACTAAAGTTAGATAAGGGAAAACCCAAAGCATATTGCAAACCCAGAGAGAGATTGACACATACTTCCTTCTCTCCCTTTCAAAATATTGGGGCAGTGCTAGAGAGATTTCTTCAAATTAGCAGAAGTAACTTCTGTTGCTAGATGCTGGGACTGGCCGACACTAGATAGGATCACTAGATAATTGCCCTATTCTGTACATTTGCCTCTGGCGTTGGCCACTGTCAAAGACTGGATACAGGGCTGGATGGGGCATTGGTCGGACCCAGTATGACTGTTCTTATGTTCTAACTTGCCGTTAATTTTTGTGTGGGAGTCGGGGGAGACAGGGGGGTAAGAGGGAGGACTTTATTACCCAAGGAAAGAGGACAGATAGTATTGCCTTTGTTAGCATCCTATCACTGAATCTGAAAAGGGCAATAATGACTAATGGACACAGGGTAAAAACCTCTTGCACATTAAAACCCTGTCCTGGGCAGATGCTTTGACAGAGGTATCTGTCCTTATACCTTGCAGTGCTTGGATTGCTTGTCTGGTTAGTAATGTCTTCTGAGTTGAACTAGGCATCATTATAGCACCTTTCCCATGGCCTGGAGGCTGGCATCTGGGCTTCATATCAGGGCATTGTCCCTGGACCTTGCTACAGACTCCTCCTTTGATATTGGTCTGTTCCTATTAGGTGTAGTCCTCTGGCAACAGATGGCTGGTACGTTTTTCAAACTCTGGTTATTAGTAGTGATGCGTGTGCATTGAGATTCTAGCACACACACAGTGATGTGTGTGCTAGAATTTTTTTAACTTGGGTTAATTGATTGCCTGTTAGTATATACAAACTACTTTGGTTTATATCTAGTTGGGACACTCCCCAAACTTTTGTTCCAGGTGAAAAACAATTTGTGCTTTATTCTAAAGTGAGCCCTACTTCACATGAGATGCATGTACATTAAGGAAAATGATAAACTGCGACTTTAGCGTACACTGGGTTTTATTCTCTTTCATGTATCAGATTTCTAGCTTTGAAGTTCTGATGTTTTCTATGTATGTTATTTACTTAGCCATGTGTCCTTCATACAGTGATGTATTCATATGGACTTCCTTTTGTTCACCACTGGTATATTCCCAAGGAAGTTTAGAACCTCTCTTTCCAAACAACTCAGCTTACCACAACTGTCTAAAGCAGTGTCTGTCTGCATGGAAAAAATGATCTGTTTCTTGGTTCAGTTGCATATTGCAACTGTATTGGTGAAAAAGCTGGTTTTGAAACACTTTACTAGGTGCTTACTAGACTGGGGGAAAGCCCTCTGGCAGCTACGTAATAGGTAGCCTGGTGTCTTTCTCGTCTACCATGCAAGACTTCCCTGAGGGTTCTTCCACTGTGGGAGTGTGCCCTCTCCCCATTTTGCAAGACAGATGCAAAGGAGTAGTCTCCACTCCATTGTAGTTAAGTGAGGAATTTTCTCTTCCTTCTCTCCACTAGGCATTAGGGTGAAGAACGCTTCTTTCTAGTTCCCATTATCCAAACCATGGTGACTGTGAGGATGGGGCATCACTTTCTGTTCCCTTTTTGACAGGTTTCAGAGTAGCAGCCATGTTAGTCTGTATTCGCAAAAAGAAAAGGAGGACTTGTGGCACCTTAGAGACGAACAAATTTATTTGAGCATAAGCTTTCATGGGATGAAGTGAGCTGTAGATCACGAAAGTTTATGCTCAAATAAATTTGTTAGTCTCTAAGGTGCCACAAGTCCTCCTTTTCTTTTTGTTTGTTTTCTCTTTCCTCTTTCTTCATTTCCTTGTCTTTGTACCTTCCCAGGATAATGTCAGGTTTCTGCTATTAAGTGAAACTGCCCTATTTGCTCAGGAGAACTGAAACATTTGCAAAGCTAAAGGGATCTCCTTAGCTGTATATACTTTGCTGAGTATCTTCCATGCTTTACAGTCACACTAAATATTCTTGGACAGAAGTGGTTTGGGGCCTAACACTATTAACCATACTGAGAAGTATACTTTGCCTTACCATATGTAAACTGAATTGTAATTACAAATATTTAATAATAATTAGCATTACAGAGTTTATTGCCAGTGTGTCACCCTTTTATTAAAGAAAATAATAATTTGTTTCATTGGTGTCATGGAGTATCCAGCCAGTGTCACAAACTCTAGATTCCTGGCATAGCTGCCCTAGCAGTTAGCTCAGACATGCCAGTTACACTTGAGTGTTCTTCATTCATGGTGAAAATACTCCTCTTTCATGCTGCTGTGCTGAGCTTGACTGAGTGTGTGATTCTCAAATGTAAACTGACTGTCTACCTCAATCCCTCCTTTCAGCAACAAATTCACCATCAGATTGTAACTTTTAAAAATAGGTTACCATGAGGTCTATTGGACTTCTGCGAAGCAATCACAGTGTACAGGCATAATGTATTTTTTTAAAATAAAGTTTGTCCCCTCAAAGGAAAGTGAGCTCTTGTCATTGTTCAATGTGTAATGTTCCCTCTTAGGTTACTGTTTTCAAATTTGTCCGTCATACATGTTGAAACTTTTTTCTTCCTAGCTTACTTCTATGCTAGTATCCACTCATGTCAGGCTTCTTGGAAGTACAGTACAGACCCATTTACGCTTGGATGTCGGGAGTCAAGCAGTCACGACTGCGTGTTAATGGACCGCGGGTTAAGAGGGCCATGCTGAAAAAAGTGTCTCTGATTCACTTAGAAAAAACACTGTTGTTTTCTGCTCTTTCTGGCTCGCATTTTTTTTTTTCTTATGAAGTCTGTCGTTTGCCGCAGATGAATGATTTCGATATTTCCGCATTTTGCTCCTCCACAAATCTTACAATAGTTTCTACAGCACTATGGGCTTCTGTGGGCGAAATTTTGACTTTTTCAACGACATCCTCGCCATCACTTTCGCGGTCTGACGTAGCCTCGCAGCCCGTTAACGTTTCTTCCTCAGACAGAAATTCTGAAGTCAGGCAGTCTTCATCCATCTCCAGCCACTCACTCGGTAATGATTTCCAGCCATGTATCCAAACTAAAATCTTTTATCATTTGAAAGAGAAGTTTTCCTTTATCCTCTTTGGTCGTGTGCGTGTTTGTAGGGCGTCTTCTTCTGAAAATCCTTCGAAGTCTGGCTCTGAATCAGTGCCACTGCTGGAGTTTTCCGAGTCTGAGCCGTCTTTGATGGGAAAGGCATCACCGAGAGCCTTCATCCAGCAGTTTTCAATGGACTTTTGTTTTACTCCTTCCCAAACTTTAACTAAACAAATAATTTCCTTCATGTTTAACTGTTTCAGGAATTCAGAAATGCCTGAAGATGTGCATGACACGATCGCCGAAATCCGCTCCCGTCGATAATTCTTTTTAAAATTGTGAATAATGCCCTGGTTTAAAGGTTGAATTTTTGATGTTTTGTTGAACGGTAGATATAGCACTTGAATTTTTCCATTGCTCAATACCAGTGATTCAGTTGGAGGATGGGCTGGACAATTGTCAAGTAGCAAAAGTGCTTTGGCTTCAAGTTTCTTCAACCGCAGATGCTTACGAACAGCTGGAACAAAGCTGTTGTGGAACCAGTCATCCAAGCATTTTTGCTGTTAGCGTATATTACTGGCAGTTTGGATCTATTGAGTTGATTAAAGCAGCGAGGGTTATGAAAGTAGCCAATGAGAAGGGGAGCAAGCTTATGGCTGCCTGTCTTATTACTACAAAAAGGAAGAGTCACACAATCTTTTATCTTTTTAAATCCAGCTGTTTTCTGTGTCTCGTAATTAAAGGCTAAAGTCTTATCAGGTAGCAGTTTTGCAAATAAAGATGTTTCATCACAACTATAAAGTTGTTCTTCATGGTAGTCTTCATTTGTAAAATAGATTTTAACTCTGCGGGAAACGCGTTGGCGGCCGATTCATCGGTTGATCGGCTTTCTCCAGAAATCGATACCTGCGCTATGCCATGACGCTTTTTAAAACGACTTATAAACCCCTTGCTGGCTTGGAATGATTCATCCCCCATTAAATTTCCAAATTTTGTCGCTTGGGCTTGAAGAATTGGCCCACTTAGTGGCATTCCTTTCAGACTTTCCCGAGCAAACCCCGTGCACATGGCTTTGTCTGTTGTGGATTTTGCTGAATAGCGCACAGGTTTTTGCTTAAGCTCCGCGGCAGAATCGATATTTTGTACAAAGCCATTCAGTTTAGATTAGTTTTTTAGCCATCCTTGGAGAGTAGATTCGGCAGTCCCAATATCTTTTGAAACTTTGACCTGGGTTTCTCCACTATTTACTCGATCTATTGCAGCTAGCTTTTCTTCTACCGTGTAGGAACGCTGACGCTTGCCCTCTGCCATTATACAGGATTAGGCCTAGGGTTAAAATTTTCTAATGTAGAGTGTGTGTGTGTGTGTGTGTGTGTATATATATATATATATGTGTGTGTGTGTATATATGTATATAATCTCTCTCTCTCTCTAGCGTGACCATGACTAAGCGTGCATGATATGTCTTTACCAATATCGGTAAAGATGTACAACACATTTCTGCTCTGTACTTCCTGTCGATTTCTATGTCCGTGAGTTAGTGAGCAAATCTGTAGCGCTACATAGCAAGTTCCTGTACCGCGTATTAACGAGTCTCGTGTGTTAAATAGGTAGCACTGGGAAGCATGGCGCTACCATGCGATAAGCAGATTCGCGTGTAAACGCGTCTGTACTGTAGCTCTCGCACAGCTCTGATATACTAGTTAACTAAAGATAGAGCTTGAAAGCCATGAAATGTAAGCCTCTTGAACAAGCTTCTTACCTTGGGTTAAGTACTTCAATGAGAAAGGAGCCCTACTGTGGGGGTGTGGGGCGATCTACAGGAGCGAATGCCTGTCGGATTTCTAATTAGAGATGGAATTTTTTCTATCTCAGGAGCTTCAGTTCAGCTTGATAAGATTTTGTTTTGTCTGAAGAGCATGCTGGGTAAGTGCTGTTAGTGTGCTTGGCACTGTACTGTGCATACAGATGGAGACAAGGTCTCTGCCCAAAGGAGCTCAAGCCTAAATTAGCTGCTGACAATAGGGCAAGGTGGAAAGCAAAAATTCTTATTTGTGAATCAAAGCCAAATGCTGAAACCTCGGTGTTGTGCATCAGGATGAACCAACACCTCTTGGAATTTTTTTGTGAAAACAAGGGACTCCCGTCCTTGAATATCCATAGGCCAGTGGTTAAGTCCCTAACCTGAGACGTGGGAGACCCAGGTTCAGGTCCCTGCTTTACCTGATGCTTTTCCTGATTCAGAGACTGGTCTTGTGTCTGGGTCTCCCACATTGCAGGTGAATGCCTTAACCACAGAACTAGTGGCTATTCTGGGGTGGGTGTGTCAGATGTTGATCAAAATTCCATCTTGGAGCAGAGAAACAGGTATTTCACTTCTGGTGAATCAGCATTCTCTGATGGAAAAGAACACTTTGTTAAAATTGCTGACCAGATGTAGCTGATAAGTGTTGTACTTGATATGAAAGCTCAAGCTTCAAGAGGGGCTGTATGCTCGTGCGTGCATATTATGTATTCTAAATTCAGTGGATTGTTGAATAATGGGCCTCGGGTACAATTAAACAATAAAATCCAAAATGTTCCTGCTTGAGACATGTCTGTGTTCACTGGAAGAACAGATGAAAGCAGTACAATCCCATCCCAAGGGAAAGTCTGGTAGTCATAGCCTGGAACTTCTGTTTGTCTTAATCTGTCAATGGTCCCCAAACTTTTTTGGTCATGGGTCCCCCCCCCATTACTTGTCCCACGCCCCTGCCTGCCAGGGGCCGGGAGCTGGGGGCTGCGGCTGGGAACGAGGGGCCGCTGTTGGGACCGGAACTGGGGCTGGGACCAGGGGACTGGAAGTGGGACCAGAGCTTGGGCTGGGGACAGGGGGCAGAGGGCAGAGCGGGGCTGGGTGTTGCTCCTTCCCTGCCCACTGTGGGGGCTGGTCCAGGCTCTGCTGTGTGCCCCCCCCAACATTCCTCCATGCCCCACAGTTTGGGGACTACTGGTCTACAGTGATGTCCAAGAGGCTACATTTCTAGGATAAAGAGACTCCAGAGTGTTTTGAAATGTGATGGTGGACTCTGCCTGGGTTTGAGTGTTCTCTGATTACAATAGGTATGCCATTGTTCTGTAAGCATTTCTTAGCAGGTTCTCCTGCAGTGGACTGCCCATCTGACTCAACACAACAGGGGCAAACTTCCTTGTGGAGCTCAGTCTAAATGTATGTATGAATGTGCGGGGGATGAAGGAGGGTAGAATAATCCTACTGAAGAACCCCTTTTCTTTGTGTGAGAGGTTGTCTCCCTTTTCAGTGCCCCACATCATGCTGATCCTCCTTACAGAAGGAGGCTGGACGTGGTTTTGTTGGTGCCATTCATGAGCTGGCCAAAGGTGCACTGTCTGTGAAAGGAGTATCGTGGGGATAAAGAGTCATCTCCCTATGAGTTAATGGAGCCATCTTTTCCTTTCCAGGAAGATTAGCAAAGGTGTATTCTGCAGTTCCTGAAGCCCTCAGATGGATTTCAGACCTATTAACTTATAAATGTTGCTATTTCCGTATAAAAGAAGAAGACTGAAGCCATGCATAGAGATGGGTATCTTAGGCTATGTCTACGGTTAGGGCATGTCTACACTACAATCTTAAATTGACCTAAGTTAGGTTGACCTATAGCCACCACAGTAATAACTGTGGTGGCTGATGTACACACTGCCCTCTATCTGTTGGTGGGGCGCATCCTCACAAGGAGCTCTTCCACCGACTGAAGAGGGGCAGTGTGGGGTGCTGAGAGCCAGGGCTCTGAGCTCTGCGCAGCTACCCACCACGAACCAAGCTGCCATCTGGGGCTGCTTGCCTTCCCACTCGCAGGTGGGGGGAGAAGGGAGGAAGCTGCCTGGGGCTTCCCGCTCCCAGCTGGGGAGTGGGGAGCTACACTCTGAGTCTAGTCAGCTACCGTGCTCCCAGCAGGGAAGCTGAGAGCTGGGCTCTGAGCCTGGAGTCTTGATACAGCCTGGGCGGGGGAGGGGAAGAAAGCAGAGCTCCAAGCCGGGACTGGGGGGGGGGCAGCCCAAGCTGGGGAGCCTGGGTGGCGGCCTGGTTTGGAGCGAAGACCCGGCAGTAACCCAGCTGGGGAGCAGGGCTTTCTTGTCAATTTTGGCTTTCTTGCCCACAGCGAATGTAAATAATGCAGTGTTTACGTTGACACTGTGTCGCCCTAACTACACCAACATAAGCCCTATGCCTGCCAGTGTAGTAGGGCACTAACATCAGCGGGAGCAAGGCTGTAGTGTGTACACTGACATAGGTCAACGTAAGCTGCCTTGTCAACCTAACTGTAGTGTAGACCAGGCCTTATACCAATGCGGTGTCACAGCTGCGGTGTTGCAGTGTAGACATTCATTACAACAATGGAAGGGGTTTTCCTGTTATAGTTAATCCGCCTCCCTGAGAGGTGGTAGCTAGGTTCATAGAATATCAGGGTTGGAAGGGACCTCAGGAGGTCATCTAGTCCAACCCCCTGCTCAAAGCAGGACCAATTCCCAACTAAATCATCCCAGCCAGGGCTTTGTCAAGCCTGACCTTAAAAATATCTAAGGAAGGAGATTCCACCACCTCCCTAGGTAACGCATTCCAGTGTTTCACCACCCTCCTAGTGAAAAAGTTTTTCCTAATATCCAACCTAAACCTCCCCCACTGCAACTTGAGACCATTACTCCTTGTTCTGTCATCAGCTACCACTGAGAATAGTCTAGAACCATCCTCTTTGGAACCACCTCTCAGGTAGTTGAAAGCAGCTACCAAATCCCTCCTCATTCTTCTCTTCCGCAGACTAAACAATCCCAGTTCCCTCAGCCTCTCCTCATAAGTCATGTGTTCCAGTCCCCTAATCATTTTTGTTGCCCTCCGCTGGACTCTTTCCAATTTTTCCACATCCTTCTTGTAGTGTGGGGCCCAAAACTGGACACAGTACTCCAGATGAAGCCTCACCAGTGTCGAATAGAGGGGAATGATCACGTCTCTCGATCTGCTGGCAATGCCCCTACATATACATCCCAAAATGCCGTTGGCCTTCTTGGCAACAATGGTTGATGGAAGAGTTCTTCTGTCATCACTGCATTGTCTGCACCAGGAGTTAGGTTGGCGTAATTATATTGCTCAGGGATGTGGCTGGGTTGATGTAACTCCTTAGTATAGATTTAGCCTTAGATTATAGAGAGCTGGGAAGGGAGGTTCAGGAAGTATTTGAGTGGCAATTACCTGGTTGTAATTACCTTACACAGGGTAAGCCTCTGCCCCACAGCAGTGTTGTGAGATCCGCATAGCTTGTGAGCCGAAACCTTTCTACTAACAATTTTGCGGGCATGCAGCTTCCAACACTCAAAGTTTCAGCAAGTCTCAGGAATTAGCTGCTTCGTTTTGTACTGTTCTTCCTATCTAATGTATTAGGGGTCGTGCTGGTAGCGACACCTCTAGTTAAGGTTGCCTAGCATTTTCCATTGTAAGACCATGTTTTCAGTTGCTTAAACTTAGCCAAACTTAATGTTTGGGCTGAAATTTTTCATACCAGATGTCTGCTTCAGGCTGAATTTTGTTGGAAAACTTCAGCAAAAACAGTTCAGCTTTTTTCTCACAATGAGGTTAGGAAAAAAACATCTTACAACCATTTTGTTGAGAAGCTCTAGCTTCGTCACAGAAAACTTGAAATTTGGCAAGGGTATCAGTAGGAATATTCCTGTAATGTCTAGGATGGGCACACTGAGACCTGGCAAACTTGTACCAGGATGAGGCTGTTTAGGGCATTGCTTTTAGCTGCCTCTTTCTGGTCACAGGCTTGCAGCAGTGTTGCAAAATATATAGTCTTGGATGGCTAAGCCAGATTCTTATTAAACAGAAGGCAAAAGGAGAGAGAGAAAAGAGAAGAAATAAGGTTGGGAAGGAAAAGGACGGGGAGGGAATGAAATCTCACATCCCAGGTAGTAGTTGGGTTTCAGCCAGAGCTGGCAGAGGTAGCAGTGTCACCTGGGTCCTCTTTCTGGCCTGGTCTGGTCAGGACATCCTTCAGGATGAGGATAACAAAGGCCTGGGGTCTCAAGAGATGGTGGGGGTGTAAGTCATGATGGTGAAGCTCACTCCAGTAGCCAATTTTTCTCCCTAAAGTCTTTCTTTTGGGTCCTTAAAGGGAGTGATGGGTGGAATAGCCCATTCCCCTTACTATGGTGTCCACCAGTTAGGCCTAATTTCTGACACACTAATTTTGGTTTACTGATTTCTGTTTCTACACTTCTCTTGTTTTCCATAACACAGTCCTTGAGTTATAGCTGTAGGCCTTTTTTGTTTGGACTAATTCAGTTTGTCTGTCTTGCTTTTTCACTTTTTCCCATCAACATTTGTTGTTATAGGTGGTTATGACATTTTATGAATGTATACTCCTCACGGCTGAGCTCACAATTAGGGCAAATTTATAGGCCCAGTTATCACAACATGCCCAGGTCAGTGGGAGCACTCATGGTAGCAAAGTTGAGCATATGCATAAGTGTTAGCAGGTTGGAAGCCTCTGAACACAGTCCATCCTGTGAATTGAATGAGACAGGTGCTGTGGGGGAAACATAGACTACGATCCTGTAATTAGAGTGTATCATAATGCATACACACAAGGGAGTCAAATGAAGGTTGCATGGGAAACCTTAATTCTGGCATTTCGTAACTTGAGTGCTTGAATTAGCAACTGTAATGTTCTTTTTATGGTAGATTTTAATGTAGTTTTTTGTATGTAAAAATTTTAGTGTCTGTCGTAGTATGGAAGTGCTCAATACAGTAATTTAGATTTGCAAGGTGTAATTCACAGACCACATTGCGGTGGATGATACTGAGTCCTCCGCTTCCAGGTTCTAGGAAGCTTTGCTTCCTACTCTTTTTTGTGACTAGTTCCTTCTTGGTCATGGCAGGGGGGCTCTGGAAACTCTCTTAAAAACAGCTGGTTGTATTGAATTGAGTAAAGGTTCTTTCCATTCCAGACTCTCCAGCAAGTGCTCTTTGTTGTGGCATATACTTCTCCTGGAATTGAGAGACTTAGAAATGAGAATCTGTAGAAGGTTTCGCACAGTGAGTGCATTTGGTGCAATTTATGTATGCTTTTCAGCATCCATTCCCCCCACTCTTCAGGTTCTAGTTCGTGAGATACCTAAACACTGTTGAAATCCTTCCATCTTTTTCCAATTTAAGTTGGGAGATCTTTGATGTTTTCCTGGTGTGTCTAATTTTGGGGCACTGCCCCTGTTTAAAAAACCCTCACAGCCTGCCAAGAACTTCCCCTCCCCGCTCCATCCACTCAGGAAGTAGTCCACCCTGGGGAAGATCTGTATTTTCTCTGCTGCTATGCATCCCTACTGGAATCTGCATCAAACTGCATTCAGAATCTTCATAGACTTTCAAGATTAAGGAGATAGGGTTATCTCCAGTTCTTCCCCTCCCCCTTTCCATTTCTGGTTTGTTGGGATTAAGGTCTTTATATAAGACTCAATTTTTGACAGCACTCTTCTATTTTGGACTAGCTACTACACAATACTGTAAATTGACTCAAGTGTAGCGGGTTACAATGCTCTTTAGGCTTTCCTACAAAGGAAAGTTGACACGGTTGGTACCAATCAACACTGTCCAGCCTCTTGTTGAGTATCGTCCCTCCTGCCATAACTAGCAAAAAGGAACTACTAAGAAAAGAAGTTTATATCCCTGAACAAATTTGATTTCATAAGCAGGCCCTTTTTCTACTCCTTGAAGTGCAATTAATGCTCAGTCTTGCGCAATGTGGACAGGAGCATGTTGGTGACTCACTAAAGAAAGGTTTCAGAGTAGCAGCCATGTTCGTCTGTATTCGCAAAAAGAAAAGGAGTACGTGTGGCACCTTAGAGGCTAACCAATTTATTTGAGCATAAGCTTTCGTGAGCTACAGCTCACTTCATCGGATGCATAAAAGTGGAAAATGCAGTGAGGATGTTTTTATACACACAGACCATGGAAAAAATGGGTGTTTATCACTTCAAATAGCTTATCTTATAAGCTATTACCAGCAGGAGAGTGGGGTGGGGGGAGAAAACCTTTTGAAGTGATAAACACCCATTTTTTCATGGTCTGTGTGTATAAAAACATCCTCACTGCATTTTCCGCTTTTATGCATCCGATGAAGTGAGCTGTAGCTCACGAAAGCTTATGCTCAAATAAATTGGTTAGTCTCTAAGGTGCCACAAGTACTCCTTTTCTTTTCACTAAAGAAAGAGCAATGTATAGGTAGAGGTATAAGATATTGCTACCCTCATTAAAACAACAGCTTAGAATCTGGGACTCTACCGCAGTATTCAAATGGGTCATGAAAAGCACTAACTTACTAGAAGGTTGAATACGTAATTGCTTATATAGGCCAAGCTGTACAGCCAGCTGGGCCCTCTCCCCCACTATAGCAAGGCCCCCCTCTCTCTGGTCAGAACCCTATTGTTGTTGGTGTTAGTGAAAATCAAAACCCCTGGTTTTTGTGGCAATAGGCTTTTCTCTCTCGTCTCCCCCCAGCCCCCATCAAAATCAACAGTTCTGCCCTTTCATGCCTGAAACTTTTGAAAATTGCATGTGATTAATTCCAAAGTTATTGCATTGCATACAAACAGAAATGCCATTGAGTTGAGTGTAGGGCATTGCTTTTCTGGCCTACCACTTTAGGATTTATGGACTGGTGACTTTGAAGGACTGCTGACAGAGTGATCTGAGGGTCCTCTGGCTTTGGAATTCATTTTCCAGTGGCCCTTCTGCCAGTAAACCAGTCCATAACAGCCTAATTCTGGTAACCTAGGTTTGCTGCAAAGTCCATCTTTTTTTCTGAGCTTTTGGAGAGGCAGGGGTATGCTAAGGGCCGTCTCTTGGGTACAGTGTGGGCGTTGGGTATCTTGTCTCACTGGTTTTGGGAAGGATGCTGGGTTTACTGTTTTGGGTACTAGTTGGAGTATGTATGTTAAACATAGGTCAAAGGTGCCTAGAGCCTTTGATAGATGTCTTTAAATGTATCTCAGACTAAATATTGAGTCATAAACTAATGCCAGGAACTTACTGTAACAATTGTTTTAAGGAATTTTGAGCATCACCTGGGATGGTTTTAAATTTCTCTCGTGACCTCTCATTGTTTTCTATCTAGTTTATCTGAAGAGCCCTGCAAATCCACAAATACCCGCATATGCGGACCATTTTTGCAGATAGTGGATCGGATGCGGATACAACCACGCAGGGCTCTTCTTCCTGGCGGTGTCCGACTCGGGCAGCCCAGGGGGCACAGTGTGCTTGGGGCCAACAGCCAGTGGCTGGGCGGCAGGTCAGAGTCGGGGCTCTCCAGCACTTGTTCGCTGCGCTGCTTCCTGTCCAGCAGCTCGAGCCCCTCGGGCAGCGCCAGCGTCCCCACCAGGGCCCGGCCCGGCAACATTGGACGTGCTCCCAGTCCAGGGCCCGGCCCGCCAGCTCCTAGGCGGTAGGGCCCACCCCCAGCCACAGGGATTGGAGAGGGCAGGGCCCCAGTGCCTCACTCCTCTGTCCCACTGTGATGCAGCACAGCGCTGCTGCTGTGTGTCGCTCGCAAGCTCCCAGGAACAGCATGTGATGCAATGCCCCTTCCACCCAGCCCTCCCTCCACGCTGTCCTGTCTCCTCGAGACCCCACCCCTGTGCTGCCCCTTACTCCCAGTCCCCACCCTCTTGATGCCTCTTTCCTTCAAGACCCCGCCCCCCCCATCCCTCTCATTCGCTAGCCCTTGAGACGGCTTGCTGCTGCTGGGTGCAGATGTGGATACAGGTAAAATACTGCGGATCCATATTTTTATATCCGTGCAGGGCTCTATTTATCTGAATCCTCTCTCTCCCACTCTTGAATTTCAGCATAAATTTAGCAGCCTCTTCTTTATTTTGTGAAAGCAGCTTGAAATTTCCGCTCTGTATGTGTTAATGAGTCTAGCATTCAGTAGCTCATGTTCCCTTGAATGCTTCTGGGGAGAGGGTGAATCGAAGGCAATATGGTAACTGATAATCTTTTAAGCACAGAGGGCATTTAATTTAATTTTTCATTGGATTGTTTTTGTCACTTTTCTTGCCCGATGACTAGAAAACCTCTCGTAGTTCCACAAAACTTCAGTAGTTTGTTTACATCTTCACTATGAATCTTTAGCCGTAGATATCTGCAAAGCGATCTGTCCTGTGTTGCTTCTGACATTAAAAACAGTTGTTTGTATCCACAATCAAGGGGAGCCTTATGATATCAGATTTCAGACAAGACTAAAGAAAACTTATACAAATAGAAAGGACCTTCCAGCGGCAAGAATTTAGCTTCACTGTTTCAGGCTGCCTCTCAAGTCACTAACCTTCTTTTCCTATTGATCTCCCTGGCTGTCGATCCTCCCACCTCTTGAGCCAAGGCTATTAAGTACAATGCTCAAAGCAGTGTTGGTACATCATTTTGGAGGGAACTTCCAGAGTTTTGAGGAAGTGTGGATCACTTCAGCCAAAGAGGTGGTGAGGACTTTTGGGGAGTATTTATTCTTCCTTGTTACTTGCTGTTGGTAGAGCCTTTATGTCTAATTTTATTTTAACTCCAACCTTCTCTCCACTTCGCTGGGCCAGTGTAATTCCTGAAAGAGGAAACAGGAGCTGCTTATGATGCTGGCAGCAACAACATATGACTCAAAGCTTTACTAATCTCACAGGGAGAAATATGAACTTACTAAATGTAATGGAACTACTGAGATTTTATAGACAATATCATAAGTGTGGAAAGAAATATTTAATATACTAAGTGACACCCTTGCACAAAGATCTCTCATCCTGTAATGCCTACAACACCTTGGCAAACCAGTATGAACCTTTCAGGATCAGTAAGATTATTCAGACGCTGGTCCTGGACCAGTGGTTTGAGAGGCGAAATGCTGATCTCTACTATTGGGTATTCTGATACGGATGTTCTCTCGCTCTGTTTGTGCTGGAATAATCTATTTGGTACCCAAATATAGAGTCTTGTTTTCTCCTTTTTATGGTTTATTTACCTTAAAATTAGAGAACCCCTTCAATTATTCCTTTGTTTGTGTTATATGGAAACGTTCAGTGGTTAAAATGGAGTAAAATAAGCGAGAGCTCACCAAATTTGGGAGCATAACAATGGTGAGTCATGAGGTCACCTGATGGTGGCATGCAGTATGGGGAAGGGGTAAGCAAATGTTAGTCTGAAAGCCAATGGTATTCTCCCTTGTCATAGATCACTGAGGCCTTGTTAAAGGAAAGGGATAAACAAGCAAAATGGAATGGAATTCCCCTGCTGTTGCAGAAACTATATGAGAACAGCCATCCGAACAGCGACTTCTCTCAGTGCCAAAGCATCCTCAAGGTAATCTATACTCAGTCACTGACTCTACTGAAATACCACCGTGCTTCTTGGAAGCCAGTCTCTTCAACTGTTGCATGTTGGGAAACTTGACTTCATGCAGTTGTAGCTTCAGTCCTTGAAATCGGGCATATGGAGTAATGCCCATCTGTGAAGTGGAATAAGTAAAGAGGCATGTAATCACAACTAGGGATCAGATGATCATCCAGTTATTCTAGGGCAGTTACAGAAATTGTACATTGCTAGTGTTTTGACTGAATGTGGTGGTGGCATTTTTTTTCTTCTTCTCAGGAAATTTCTCCACTTCTCTCAATGGAGGCCATGGCGTTTGTCACGGAAGATAGAAAAGCTGCTCAAGAATCCACTTTCCCAAACACCTACACATTTGATTTGTTTGGAGGAGTAGATGTAAGTGTTTGGGGTTTTTGTTAACCGTGGCTATAGTCGAGAAACCCTCTGAGGCTTTTAACGAGAGTAAATGGGAGAAGTGTCTTTAAATCAAACAGTTTGGAGGGACTATAAATGCAAATCACATATCATTAGAAGCTTTGGTTGTACTGTCATATATGTTTGATTTCATAAGAGAATCACCACAAGATTACGTCTGCTTTCAGTTTGGTTTGCAAGTACTTTCCAAGATATTACGTGTTCAAAAGCAAGAGACTCTTTTCCATGTGGTATAAAAATACTTGGTGAGCTTCTGTTCGGGCTCTTGGGCACATAACAAAGATGATATTCTTTTACATTGCTGCCTGATATTTCCATGGGGTTTAAGAAAATAGCTAAATTCTTGGAAATGATAAACAGATACCAGACTAAGTTTAAAAAAAATAGATTTCTGATTACATACATAACTTGTATAACATGAAAAGAAGCAAAAGAAAAAAGAAAAAAAAAGAAAATGCTAACAATACTTTGGATACTTAAAGTTCTGCAAACCTCCCCCCTCCCCCCAAAAAAACCAAAAACAAAACAAACCGAAAAACAAAAACCTAATCAAATGGTATTGGGCACTCCTTAAGTGTCTTCTGTCCAAGGATCTCTGTGTTATGTGGTAGGGAAGTGGGGGCAGAATTGGGGATTGAGGCCAGAAGTTCTTGAACAGTGTCCCTATGGATGCTTCACTGTAGGTGTGCTTGTGTCCCTATGCAACTGATCGGACACTACTACTAAAGTTCTCCATTCGACCTGCACGTGCAGTGTCCTCCTTGTGCCCCTCCACAAGGCTAACCAGCACATGGGAGCTAACTCCTTCAGTTCCTTCTCAGCTGCCCCTGGCTAGAGACACAGCAATTAGCAGTTTGTTCATGATGATTAACTTCTTTAGCATTTTTAGTAGTTAATCTCCTTCAATCTTAATTGTTTTTTCTCTTTATTTTCTCTTTGAAAACAGAAAAACTGTTTATTTCCCCCCCTTTTTTACTGGGGACCCCTTTTTCTAACAGGATTTGCCCAGCTCACCAGGCTTCAAGAAGTGCCTTCCTTGCAAGGAGGCCATCCCTGTGGCAGAGAAACATTCTCGCTGCATAGGCTGCCTCGGGGGAGAACCACATTCTGCAGAATGTGGTTCTCTGTCAACAGTTTAATAAACCCAGGTCTCAAAAGAATAGGGAGTTGAGACAGAAGATCATCCTGATGGAGGCAGCCCTCCAACCTTCCCTGGGTCCATGCCAGGAGTCCCCCAGAAGGCATGAGTCTTCCCCCGTAGGCCTCAACATCCAGGAACTATGGGTCAAAGAAATCCCCTCTTGTACATCTAAAAAAGAGAGCAGTGAGTCTCCAGAGTGAGCCGTGAGCTAGCTGCAAAAGGTCTCCAGCAAGCTCGGTAGTGTCTGCTCCAAGACCATCCAAGCCTGGTACCTATAGCTTACGAGGGTCTGGAGCTGCAGGTACTATAGACACGCTCAAAGACCTGATGGGCACAGGCACCAAGCCCCAACTGTAACAATTGACAAAGATCAGAGGGGTAGCCGTGTTAGTCTGGATCTGTGAAAGCGGCAAAGAGTCCTGTGGCACCTTATAGACTAACAGATGTATTGGAGCATAAGCTTTCGTGGGTGAATACCCACTTCTTCAGATGCATTGACAAAAGACAGGATCAGGGAGCACACCAGTAAGAAGACACTTCCAGTACGCACTGTACTTTCAGCACTGTCATCAGTGAGCCAGCAAGCACTGGAGCGTTCGGTGCAGGCAAGATCCCTGACTCCCTCCGTACCACCAACAGCACCGGATCGGTCCGATTCAATTCCAGGGAATTCCAGCACTCAGGAGATGTCAGGACATCTGTTAAACCAAAGTCTCCTCTTGTCAGCACCAGGACTTTGGTACTGAGTCTTCTCCAAGTGTGGGAATCCTCTCCGGTACTCTGCCATGCACCTGCCACTGTATAGTGGCAAATCAGACAGAGAGCCAGAGGAGGTCATCTCCCACCACTCCTCCCATGCTCTCTATGATGCCCATTATCAAGAGGCTCCTCAGGCATACCCTCAGCCTGCTGCACCACCACCATGATACGGCCAGCCATGGGCACGACCACCAAGCTCTATCCCACCACTTGAGTGACCCTACTGGGGTCTCTGGGTGGCATATCGCCCCCACACCTCTCGGGCTTCCAGCCTCACCCGTGAGTCCCTGAGACGTTCTTCCTTGGCTATGGCATCCAGAACCTCGGAATCTCCAGAGGAGATTATGGAGGAACAGATATGAGAAGGAGGTTACACCGAGAACTAATATATCTTCCTCCTCTCCAGATGAGACAATCATGCTTCCACCACCATCCTTAGCCAATGATTTGCAGCTCTTCCAGGCCTTGGCAAAAAGGGTAGCAAACATGCTGCAGATACCCCTGGAGGAAGTCAAGGACACTCACCACAAACTCCTTGACATCCTACGCTCTTCCTCATCCTCTAGAATAGCCTTACCCTTCAGTGAGGCTCTCCTGGATCCTGCAAAAACTGTATGGTAAACCCCAACATCGGTGATGCCTACTTGTAAACGGGCTGATAAAAAATATTACATTCTGGCTAGGGAGACGGAATTCCTTTTTCCCCCGACCCCAACTCCATTGCTGTGGACCCGGTAAACTCCCGGGGCCGCCAGCACCAAATGAGATCATCCCCTTACAATAGGGATGGGAAATGTTTGGACCTCTTTGGGAGAAAAGCCGATTCCTCTGCCACATTGCAATTTTGAATCACAAATTATCAAGCCTTAACAGCAAAATATGACTGTTAGTTATTGAAAACTCAACACCTTTACTGATCAGCTCCCAGAGTCACAGCGTGACCAGTTCCTAGCTATCGTCCAGGAGGGGCAGCTAGTGACAACAGCCAAAACAACACTCCAGTCAGCCCTCGATCCAGCTGATAAGTGTCCCGGTCCATCTCTATGGCAGTGGTTATGTGACATGCATCATGGTTACACCTTTTAGGCTTCCCTAAAGAGGTGCAGATGACTGTTGAAGACTTTCCCTTTGAAGGCACCAAGTTCTTTTCTGAAAAGACTGATGCATCCTTGCATACCCTCAAAGATTCCAGGACCACTCTGCTCATTAGGGATCTATATGCCTGAACAAAAGAGAAAATTTAGGCCACAGCCCCAACATAAAACCTGTACCTCCCAATACCCAACTCAATGCTTTTACAAATCTCAAAGAAAGAAATCTAGGTTCTCCAAACGCAAACCATCAGGTCCACAGCCTTCCATGTGACAACCATCCACCTCCATACATGAATTTTGACATGTCAGTCAAGGTGTCGACAAACCATTCCCCTCAACCACTACAGCTGACCAACCTATCCTACCCATTTGACTACCACCTTGCCACGTTCCGCAGCATCTGGGAACATATAACATCGGACCAATGGGTCTTGGAAATAATTCGCAATGGGGGTATTCATCCATTTTACCTACCCCTGTCCCCAGCACACTTCTCCATCCATCTTTAGGGACCATTCTTACAAGAGTTTACTACAACAAGAAATAGATCACCTCCTCCAGTTAGGAGCCCCAGAACAAGTATCTCGACATCTACGAGGCAAAGATTTTTTTTTTTTTTAACTCTTGCTATTTCATAGTACCCAAGAAGGAAGGAAGGTTGGAGACCCGTACTAGACATCAGAGCATGCAACAAGTTTGTCAAAGCCCAAAAATTCAAGATGGCCACTCTAGCAACAATTATTCCATCATTGGAACAGGGAGACTGGTTTTCGGCCTTCAACCTTTGGGACACCTATTTCCATATCTCAATCCTGCTGTTCCACAGGTGGTTCCTCAGATTTACCCTGGGACAAGACCACTGTCAGTACAGAGTACTCCCCTTCGGGCTATCATAGCTCCAACGGTATTCTCCAAAGTCCGCTCAGTAGTGGCTGCTCACCTACACTCCTAGGGGATCATGACCTACCCCTACCTGGACGATTGTCTCCTTCAACGAGGCTTGCTGGATTACCAATATTGCAATAGACTTGTTCATGGAACTGGGTCTGAAGATCAATGTCCAGAAATCAACCCTCACCCTGGGACAGCACCTGGAATTCAGAGGGGCCAACCTGGACTCATTACAGACCAAAGCGCTCCTGTCTCAGCAAAGGTTCCTCTCCTTGGCCACATTCATAGACAGTACGAAATAGCCCCCAAATATCAGCCAGACACTGCCTCAACTCCTGGGGCATATGGCAGCCAGCACAGCGGTGATACCTCATGCCAGATTTCATGTGCAGTGTCTCCAGAGTTGTTTCAGCTCTGTCTACAGACCAGATAGACAGACTAGACAAACCCCTGTCACTGTCCACCAAGGTCAAAAACTCCCTGGACTGGTGGAAAACCACAGCAAATGTTTGCAAAAAGGAGATCTCTCTGCAAACTTCCCTGTCGTTACTTCTCACCACCAGTGCATCCCTTATAGGATGGGGTGCACATCTAAACGACATTACAACACAAGGCAAATGGTCATCTATGGAGATGTCCTCCCACATCAACCTCCTCAAGCTTAGGGCGGTCAGGAATGCCTGCACCCATTTCCTCCCACTGATCAAGGGAACACACATGAGTCTTAACAGACAACATAGTATGTATGTATTGCACATATTGACAAGGAGGAGCCAGGTCACCCTCCCTCCACGCAGAAGCATTAAGGTTAGGGAACTGGTGCATTTCCCCCATCACGCCATCAGCGGCCTATCTTCCAGGAACGCAAAACTCTATAGTGCACAGTCTGTCGCAAGTTCCCACACGACCATGAATGGGAGATAAAGCCATGACCTATTAAGGCGGTGGGGGGAGACGGGACCAACCACAAACCTGTTCACTACTTACCTGTACAAGAAATGTCCATGACATTGCTCCAAAGCAGGGATGGGGCAATACTCCATGCGCAACACTTCTTCTGTGGGACAGGGACCTTCTGTATGCCTTTTCTCCGTTTCCCCTACTGTCGAAAGTCCTATTAAAAATAAAATAAGAAGGCCCACATGTCATACTGATTGCCCCCACTTGGCTGAGACAGACTTGGTACCCTTACCTGTCACAACTTGCGATGTGCTCACCGAGCTCTCTCCAGTCCGCTCCATGCCTGCTCTCGCCGAACAAAGAACGCACTCTATGTTCCAACCTGAGGATTCTCTGCCTCAAGGCTTGGCTCCTTCATGGTTCCAACACAGAGAAAGCTCCTGCTCGGATGAGGTACAAGAAGTATTACTATGCTTAAAAAATCCACAACACTCCGTACTCTACCTTCAAAAGTGGTTCCGGTTTCAGACTTGGTGTAAATCCCAACAAAATTCTCCGACATCTGCTACTCTTCCAAAGTTCCTAGGCTATGTAGTGACTCTTAAAAAAAAAAAAAAATTGAGACTCTCTCAGTTCACTCAGGGTCCACCTAGTGGCTATAGCAGCCTTTCACCAACAAGTAGAGCAGGGCTGGCCAACCTGAGCCTGAGAAGGAGCCAGAGTTTAACAATGTA
This sequence comes from Natator depressus, assembly GCF_965152275.1. Taxonomy (NCBI): domain Eukaryota; kingdom Metazoa; phylum Chordata; order Testudines; family Cheloniidae; genus Natator; species Natator depressus. The sequence continues at coordinate 29,245,136 of NC_134246.1, forward strand.
CATCGCCAAAGAGCCACAGTAATACATCAGCAGCCCCCCATCAGCTCCCCCACCCCGCTCCCAGTGCCTCCCACCCACTAAAAGCCTCGCCAATCAGCACCTCCTCCTCCCTCCCCGCACCTCCCGATCACCTGTTTTGTGGCATGCAGGAGGCTCGGGGTGGGAGGAGCGAGGGCACTGCAGGATCAGGGGATGGGGCAAGAAGGGGTGGAGTGGGGGCAATGCCTGTTGCAGAGCCAGGGGTTGAGCAGGGAGCACCCCCCAGCACACTGGAAAGTTGGCTCCTGTAGTTCCAGGCCCAGTGTCGGTGCCTATACAAGGAGTCGCATGTGGCTCCAGAGCCACAGGTTGGCCACCCCTGAAGTAGAGGGATACTCAGTACTATCGCACCCAACCACAAAATGATTCCTTGGGGGTATAGTAAACCTTTTTCCCCAACCCTGACATCCCACCCCAAAATGGGACCTAAACCTAATGTTGAAAAGCCTGACTAGACCTCCCTTCGAACCCATGGCTACCCATTCTCTTACATACCTGTCAATGAAAGCAGCCTTCCTGGTGGTGGTCACCTTGGCTAGGAGAATACGAGAAATAGCAGCTCTGATGGCACATCTTTTCCCTCCTTCCCGCCCCCCCAAGTATTCTTTCAGAACCTGGAGTACTGATGTTTTGTGAAGCTAGTTGACTGGGAACTACTCAGCTTTTCTGATTCTCAGTAACATCCCTACTTCCTGCTCCAATCCAGGAATTTTCTCCTCCAGCATAGCCACCAACTTGAACTTTATGCACAGGAAATCCCTTCCATCTTCAGGCACGAAAGAGAACATGCACATGTGTAGCAGGTCACCGCCACTGTTGAATCACTAAGCAGTTTGAAATGTCAAGTGCAGAACCTGGAAGGAAAGCCTTTCATGGTCCTTCTCTAAACTCCCTCCAAATCTCTCCTGTTAGTTACCTTTGTTCACTGTTAAGGAGGAGAATCCGCTTGCTCTAACTAGCATAATCAGTTAAGGAAAACTTTTTTTTATCTAAAATTCTTTTTGCTTCCAGTTGTAAGGGCAATGGCTGTGGGTGATTTCCCGTAGGATTGAAATGATGCTAAAATCTAGTGGGCTAGGCATTACTTCAATCTGTGACCTTGAATATCTGTTAATGGGATTTTGTTTAGGGGTGGAAAAGGGCACTTGGTTCAAAAAACACTTTGGTAAGTTTGAAATACTTCATTTAATATGTTTATTACTTCAGTTCCAAAGGGCCAACCAGTAGCAGGATCCCATTGTGCCAAGTGCTCTCTCGGCTGTTTTGTGCTTGGACAATGCAAGGTGTAGGAATGTGTGCAGCGCTACAAGTGCGTGTGCAGTACCTGACTTCCTCCAAAACCAGAGCACTAGCTTAGCAGCAGGCCACCTGATATTTCATGCAACCAGAAAGGAGGTAAATTGAAGCAGCCATGTTTGTACTAGTTCCCTCACTGTTATCTGTAGCTCTGTAAGAAATCGGACTGATTTGGGGCTTGCTATTTAGAGAAAAAAACATGGGTCTTGGGTGTCTTTTTGATTGAGTCTGTTAAAATGACTCTACACTTCAGTTCATTCTCTTATTTTCACAGCTTCTAGTGGAAATTCTCATGAGACCAACACTTATTACACAGAAAAAGAAACCGAAAAGTAAGTAGATAAAGGTTTAAGATTAAATAGCTGTTTTCAGTATCTTCCCTTGTTTCCTCCTCCATTTATTTATATCTTTCACCCTTTCTTTACTAAACAAATGATTCACTTTTCCTGAAATAGGAAAACTAATGTCAGTCATTCTTTGTGGTTCTAATTTGAGGGGGTGAATTATAGTCAGTATGTGTTTAAGGCTTAGTTTGTTAGTGTCTGTATTTTTTTCAGTGTATAAATTTGTTTTCCAGGCATTGGCATGTCCGCAAATGTTAGAAACTTCCACTGAAGTTACTGGTGCCTATATAGCTCCTATTCAATCCCTCCAGAATGCTGTCCCTAGAATACAGAGCAGTTGAGTGAGTCATGAAGAGAATCCTATTTTTCCAGACATGTAATGAATAGTAATTTCCTAACTATATAATAAAGGGAGTGTGCCAAAGTGAACTAACTAGGTGCTTCAGAATAGCATTTTGTCTGCTGGAGCAGCTCAGTAGGCTCAATATTTGTATTTTTCATCTTCCATATCTACCTGACACTATCCGGTCCTTGCAATACCTCTGAGAAGGACAAGTATTATGATATCCTCCCCACTTCTCAAGTGAAGCAACTGAGATTCACAGGTGAAATATCAAGATAAAATCTGTCAAAGGTTTTGTTTACGCTGGGAAAATGTGTCCTGTTCGAAACCATGTTAGTTGGTTGCGGTTAATCCGAGGAGGGAAAGACTAGAAGACTGATGTTCGTTGGATGTAGGTCAGAATTAGCATGCCCTATAACATGTCCTCGGGCCATTAAATCTCTTGGACTATACTGCTCGGGTATCTCATTAATCATTTCTAACTGCTTGCTAATTGCAGCTTAATTTTTTTGCATATACGTTTCAGGCTGTTTAGCTGAATATATAAAATGTCATACACAATGCTCTGTGATTATAGCATAGAAATTAAGTGTTCTGGAAACTGTGTAATGAATTGGTGTCTTATTTTTGCTTTGTAGTAAGTGATGACCTGATCAAGGACTGCTTAAGCATATTGTACAACACTTGCATATGTGTAAGTATTAACTTTTAAAAAATACTTTGTTCCATTTCTTTGGCAAACAAACATGTTCCACGCTTCGGCATTGGCAGCACATACCCCAGGAATGAAAGTATATTTGCTTTAAAACATAATTTAAAGACATAATGCAACTCTAGTTTGCAGCATTTTCCAAAGTCTTGTTACATATCTGGACCTACTATATTCAGCCACTCTCTGTATTTTGGGTGTTTAAGTAGTGTTTTATTTATAGGCCTTTCTATAATGCATTACTGCAGTAGCTGAGTGCCCAGTAATTCTGACACACTATTGTGGACATTCGTCTACATATTCATGTTCCCATCTGAGAGCTATTTTCAGCTCTTGTACTTAGAAACATAAATATCAAAATTAGAAAAATGTATGCCCATTAATTTGAGCATCTCTGCCTGTGTGCTGTTCAATACCCTAGTCAACTGAGGGTATTAGGGGCCTGATCCTGCAGACCATTCATATGCAGAACATCCTTGGTCAATCACTGGAACCTGAGTGCCAAGGAAGGGCTGCAGGTTAGAAGTCTGTAGAGAACTTGGCTCAAAAATTGAGGCCTAAAGTGCATATCTAATGACTAAAACACTGTCAATAAGGAACGTATTTTCAATATTGTATAGTTAGTCATAACCCTTCAGTGGATAAATGATCACAAGCCTGAGAGCACATTTAAAATACAGTAGTTTTAATGAAATGCTGCATGTAATCACTGAGTTGAAGCCATTTTAGAGAAACTGACTTTCTCTTAACATTACAAAAGTATTCGTACACAGTGTTCTCAAAACAATACAGAGACCCAGTAAAAGTGGCAAGGGCTGGTGTTTGAGCATTCTTTATTTGATCTCCTAAGGGGGGAAAAAATAGAGGTAGTTTGATAGCTGCATTCGATCTAAAGACGAGCGCATTTGCAATCCATAGAATAGCTGCTGGCTGACTTAACTCATTTCAATTGTAGTGCCCTCTCTGGATTATTGGGATGGATTTGAGTGGAGGGTTTCTTCAGGATTGTAAGACTGTCTAATGTCTTGGTGCAGTTCTGGACTAATTCTCTTTATATCTAGGTATGATATCTATGCTGATATCTAATCCATTTGATCAATACCTTATTGATAGGGTTCAGAGTAACAGCCGTGTTAGTCTGTATTCGCAAAAAGAAAAGGAGGACTTGTGGCACCACAAGTACTCCTTTTCTTTTTATTGATAGGGGTTTTTAAGAATAGTTTGTACAAACGCCTGTCAGGGAAGGTCAAGGTTTACTTGGCCCTGCCTCAGCATAAGGGCCTGGACTCGATGACCTCTTGAGGTTTTGTTTCTATGCTACGGCCACTAGTACATGGTCAGTCTTGCTGAACTCTGAACAGACAGCATTTCAAGCATTTGGGGTAGCATTTTCTGGAATAAAAAAAATACTGAATTAAACCAAAGAGCAACCTTACTCCTACCAGTGATCAGGGTGAAATACTAGCCCCATTGAAGTCAGTGGAAACTTTGAGCAAACTCTGTTCGACTGAGAACTATGTTAGCAGTTAGGCAAGAGAGATTAAGGCAACTGCTATCAGCTCCAATAGAGAGCTAAAGCCCACAGGCAACGCAGGATCCAGCTGTGCAACTTTTAATCTTGTTCCAAGCAGGCAAACAATTCAAGTCAAAATGGAGTTTTTCATCCCGGGGACCTGTAGTTTTGGCAGGCCCCATGAGGATTAGCTGAATTGTTGATCTTCCTGGTCAGCACGTCACCAAGTTCTAGGACTTGCCGAATAGGTAACCAAGAGAGTGTCTGAAAGTGGCTTGCTACATATGATTATCACATCTGATTTGCCAGTGCAGCCATTGTTGGGTGTATTTTACCGTTCCTCGCTTTCTTCTAGACTGAAGGAGTCACTAAACGATTGGCAGAAAGAAATGATTTTGTGTTGTTCCTGTTTACATTGATGACAAACAAAAAAACATTTCTGCAAACAGCAACGCTTATTGAAGATATCCTAGGAGTTAAAAAGGTCTGTGGATGTTTCCTATAATCGTGGTTGCGTAACTGTTCAGGGTTGTGTGCTAGAGGGGAAAAGTCATCTATGTTAATAGTGGGGTTTTTTTGTGAACATGCATTGAAGAAAATTTGCCATTTGTTACATGTCATTTAGTGTTACAAATAAAATATTGTTGGAGATATATAACCATTGTAAAACCTTGGGCAGGATACATTTAAGATCTCATCTACATTATGTGCTATAATCAGGTCAGGGACCAATGTTGTAAATTGATCTTTTGACACTGTTGCATTTGTAAGGTAGATGTACTTCTCTGTCTTGTCTTTGGGAATTTCATTCTCATCGCTAAATACTGAAGAATGCATATGTCAGACTAAACTGCTTTCCAAATTGTCCTAAAAGGAGCCTTTTTGCTTGAGTTAGTCAGTCATTTGGTGGCTTTTAGTCTTCTCTAATTTAATGTTCGGGACTTTGTCCAATGTCACTGTTCTGCCTTAAAGGAATATAATATTTAAAATATTGGTAGCCAAGCTTCCTTGTGTTGAGAAAAAGTTCTATTAAAGTTGAAACAGCATAGATAGTAGGTGGAACAATGAAAATACACTTGTCAGTTTTACTCCCTGGTTCTCGTGCAGTGAGTCCTGCTAATGCCAAAACCTCTCCTTTTTAAAAAATGTCTCTAGTACTGTTTTAATAAATTCTAAATGATAGCCCTGAATAATATAACCAATATTCCTTCTTAGAGGGTGTCACTGCTACAAACCTAATTATTCCCTTTCCTCTGCTAATATCTCTTCAGCGGTGAAATACAGTAGTTGGATTTCAGTGTCCAGCTAATTTCTGCCCCCTAGATAGGGTTTGGGGGTTATATGGCTTGTGTTTTCCTGAAATTCAATATTTATGTAAATTCGGACTAATTATTAAGTTGTATATTTTGATTAACTTTGCTGAAGGATGCTTAGACGCTGTCTGAACTTTCCTTCTGATTACTTTTCAGAATCTTCCCTTATCACAGATGAAACTATAATTTAAAAATAGCTGACAGCATAGTCAATCTTTAGATGCATTTAACTTCGATAAATTTGGGGGTACAAACCAACAAAAGTTGGGGGGCGAAATTAAAATTTCAAAATAGCTAAAATTGGCTTAGTGCTTATTTTTTCACAATTCTGTTTTGTTTTTGTTTTTGTTTTTTTTAGTAAAATGACTTGAGAATAATTTGATCTCTTATGAATTGGTGAACACATGGGATCTTAGCCTTGATTTGGGATTCACAGCCCCTTTCAAACTCTGAGGAATTTCTGCTACCCATCTACCCTTGTGTCTGACTAAATTTAAAACAATTTTAATTCTGTTGGGGAAGGCTCTTTAATTTTTATATGTTCCCTCTGTTAACGTTGATTTTTGGTTAAAAGACTGTTGGTTTATTTCATCGAACGATCAATGCATTGTTTTTGTTTTCTATAGGAAATGATACAGTTAGAAGATATTCCCAATCTTGCAAGTCTAGTATCCAGTTTTGATCAACAGCAACTTGCTAATTTCTGTAGGATCCTTGCAGTCACAATTTCAGAGCTTGAGACAGGGAGTGATGACAAACACACACTTCTTGCTAAAAATGCACAGCAGAAAAAAAATTTGGGTCCTTCTCGAGCTGAAGTTAATCAAGGTAAAGTGTCCCAGTTACTAGAGTCTTGCATTCTAAACACAGGTGCAGAGGAATCAAAAAGGAAGTCCATAAACCTTCTCTCCATCCTGTCAAGAGTCTGAGGCTTCTGTATTGTGATATTGTAAGCCTTCTGCATTTATGATTGTTATTTCTTTAATTCTGCATTCCATGTAGGTTCTTACCCAAACTATCATTATCAACAAAAAAAAAAAACAGTTTAGTTTGATTCACATGCACCCTAGAAGTTAGTTGAGTAGGTATTGATGGTTAGAGTGGAGGGAAGATGTTTTCATGCTATGACGGGCTATAATGTCTCAGTACCATAGGTGTAGCCAGTGCTTGTCTGTTATCCAGGCAAGCATTTACATTGGTGTCAGGTGGCTTTATCTAATATCTTGCTCTAGAGCAATATATCAGTCTTTTTCCCCTTTCTCATTAAGGAAAAAATGTTTAATACAGTTTTTGGTTCTGGCCAGTCACCTACCAATTGCTATGCCAGTGTGGAGGAAAATACAACTTCCCTGGGGAGGGATACTCTTGATCTATTTCATACATACTGGTGAGGAGGTAGCATAGTGCATTAGAGCGTTACACTCAGAAGCAGACATAGGTTCTGTGTCTGTCCCTGAACTAACTTGGGTTGTGACCGTGAGCCAACTCATTGACCTCTGTCAGTGTCCAAGTGAGCTGTGCTCGTGAAGGGCTATGTAAGAGCTACGTGTGGATTTATCACTATTTGTGGACCTAGGATTTCTAGCTTGCGTTTAGTCATGCTTTTGAAGACTCTCTGGTGTGATGATCTGACTAGAATACCTCTTCCCTTAGAGTTTCAGGAGTTAATTTTCCATGTTATGGGAAGTAACCTTTTATATTAGATATCAGAAGGTGAGGACCATTGTAAGAGAACAGTCCAGACCAAAGTCTGAACTAGAAATTATATTGGGCAAAACTTCAAAATCTGTCTAATCTTAAATTCTTGCTGGAAATCTTGAAGCAACACGTGTGCTGCTTTTCAGATTGAGTTGGCATTTTTGGAATAAAACTGAATGTTGAGGAGTTAATATTTTAAGCAGTTTCAAATCGTATTAGGCTAAATCTTGGTTCACATTTTGACCTCAGTTTTTTGGTATAATGATGACTCATATTAAGTATACTCAATTAAACAAATAGCAGAGAGATCTGTATATAGACCTTGCTTACATTTAAAGTCCCTGATGGTTTGTAATTTTTTTTTCCAGAGGTGTTGCATGCCTGATGCCCTTTTGGGAGGCATTGGTAGTTGCAGGTGCTCAGCATCTTGGAACTTGAGGCCACTGTGTGAGCTTTTTTTATTGCCTTGAGTACCTCTGACTCGAATGTTATCTTGAGTTCCTACTTCACTGTGAGCCTTCTAGGCTTTATCAGACAATGTAATCAATTAAAATGCCAGCAAAGGGAAGGTGAATTGGTTTCACTTTTGTTGTCTGAAACTCTTTTTGAAATATGAGGAGCCCAGGGCTTTCGTATATAGACTCTCCAGGAAGCTCTTGTCATTAGGATCCAGTCCATTTAGGGGTTTCAATGTCAATATCTAAATGTTCAACTTAGCCCACATCTACAAGTAGCAAATTCAGAGTATGAAGCAATGGGCTGGCCAAAAAGATTCTCCTCACACCTCTCAACAATCATGCTGCTGCATTCTGCACTGGTTGTGGGCAGCAGAGTGGCCTTTTCAGAAGCTCTTTGTAAAGAGTATGTATGCATGAGAGTGGTGCCACTGGATGGTGACAAATGGGTATTCTTTACCGCAAATAAGCCCTTATGGCTGAAGATCCAAGGACATCTAATATATTAAAGTGAATGTGCAAATCTTCAGGCTGTTTAAGCAAACTAACTGAATATGTCCCGGATCCTGCAAATGCTTAAATCTGAGTATTTCAGTAGTCTCTCTGCACATGCTTGAAGTGAGCTATTTGCACGTTTGTTTGCAGGGTCCGGGTCTAAATGTATAAACCTAAAATATTATTTTTCACATATAATTTTAAGTTAACTTAATCTTTTTCTAAGTTCAGAATTCCATGGTTGACATGCTGCTGTTGTTGGAATTGCAGCCACTGAAAATGGTGGTACTTGGACTAAGGGCCTTGGCTTTTCAGTGCACAAGGATGAAGATTTAGCGTAGGATTATATCTAACAGCTCTGTTTTTATTTGATGATGAAGACCGGATACTATGTATCTTTGTGAAAGCCTTACACTGAGGGCAAAGTGCAGCTTTTATTCAAAGTTGACATAGGAATCAACAAAAACAAATCGAATGTGTAATGCAGCAACATCAGTCCACCCTGCGTGGGAAAGGATTTAAAGTACCGATTTTAATCATGATTTAAACCAGCAAGCAGGAAAACTCAATTTAAATAATTTTGATCTTCTTTTGCCTTTGTGCTTTTTAGTTACTTTCCTTTAGTTGATTCTCCATTGGTTGGTAATCATTAAAACGTTGATTTTCAACTAAATATAGTCTCTGTGCTAAATTTGGTGGTACTTTTTGCCAACCAGAAGGATACGTTATATCTCTACATTTATTTAAGCAGTTATATAGATTCTTAATTTTTACATTTCCTTGTTATGTTAGAAAATGGTGAATAATGCATTTCTTATTAGATGGTTTTTTTACTTGTTTCAAGCTCTATTTGGATGGAAATTGGAATTCAATTAAAAATATGCAAAAGCATTGTTTTATTGATTAAATAAAGCTATCTTAAATATCCTATACGTATAAGAGGAAAAAGGTTTTTCAAAACCATGTGCATTTAAAACTGATTTATTAGACAAAGGAAGTATTATCTGTAGTTGTGAATTATACTGATTGTTTGAGCACCATGTCCTTTGTGATTTTTGAGCTAGTAGATACCATGCTCTCTCATTTAGTTTCTTTTAATATATTGGAGAAAGAAAACCAGCTTTCCTACTTTTTCAACTCCCAATCAATTTCTTAACTTTTGAATGAGCTGGTCATTGAACTGAATTAGTTGAATAAAGTGAAATGGGGAAAAAAAATTCTTTTTGCATCTGCAGAAGAGGCAACTATTGTTAAAGCCAGTTTAACAATTCAACAAACGCTGGTTCCAGGGCCTTAGCCAGTTACTTCCACCAGTTCAGTGGTCTGCCTTTCGTTAAAACTTCGGTAGCAAATGTATTGATTGAGGTGAATGTTTTTGTTTTATTTAAATTATTTTAATAGGTTATAGTAAGTTTAGGCCTTAACAGAGGTTGTCATAATTTGAGTTTAATTTTAAACTAGTAGATGAAAACCTGCACTGTTGCACAGATGTAATCTGTAAAGGGAGGTGTAGGGGTGTTTTTGTTGTTTTAAGAGAAGGCAGAGAACTTTAAAAATTGAACAGTAACAGACCGCAAATCCCAGTGATGATGGAATCTGGTGATATTTTAAACAAAGAGTTCTCAGCCATACAAGTATCTGTTTCCATCACTTCACACTGACTCAGCGGATGTTCAGAGTTGAGGATAGATTATTTTTATGTGCTGGTGGTGGTTGTGTGTGGGTGGTTGTATTTGTGTTGTCCTGGGAGAGTTGTATAGATTTGTGCAGGTGGTGAGTGAGGACTGGGTGCTCCAGTGAGGGGAAGGGTGTTTGAGGCTATTGTATGTACTGGTGATAGACCTGTGCATGGTTTTGAAGAACTGTAGCAGTTGGGCCAGGTAATCCATCATCTATGCCAAAGGTCTCAAACTCAAATGACCATGAGGACTAGTGCATTGGCCCGAGGGCCGCATCACTGACACCCCACCCTTGCTGCCCCCGGCTCCTCCCCCACTCCACTCCTTCCATGAGGCCCCACCCCTTCCCTGCCCCTATTTCAACCCCTTCCCCGAAGTCCCTACCCCAAGCCCGCCCCCTTCCTGCCCCCAGAGGGAGCAAGAGGGGTGCAGTGTGTGGCAGGGGCTCAGGGCAGGGAGTGCAGGAGGTGTGCAGGGTGCGACAGAGGGCTCAGGGCAGGGAGTTGGGGTGTGGGGTGCAGCAGGGGGCTCAGGGCAGGGAGTTGGGGTGCAGGACGGGTTCAGGGTGCAGGCTCTGGCCCAGCGCCGCTTATCTAGAGCGGCTCTGGAGTGGCAGCGGCACGCACCGGGGCCAGGGCAGGCTCGCTGACTGCCCTGGCCCCTCACCGCTCTGCTCTGCTCCAGGAAGCAGCTGGAACCATGTCCCTGGAGGTGGAAGGGGGGCACACAGCTCTGTGTGCTGCTCTTGCTGCTGCTCCTCCAGGTACCTCCCCCGAAGCTCCCATTAGCTGCGGTTCCCTGTTCCTGGCCAACGGGAGCTGCGGAGGGCAGTGCGTGGAAGCGAGAGTAATGCATGGAGTCCTCTTCTCCCTCCCCCTTGGGGAGGCGGGGGCTGCAGGGGCATGGTTCCGGCCGCTTCAGGGAGCGGTGCAGGGCTTGCGGCGCCACGGGGTGGGAGGAGGGGCGCGTGGGAGCTTGGTGGGCTGCACGAAAGAACCCTGCTGGCCACATGCGGCTCGCAGGCTGCGTGTTTGAGACTCCTGATCTATGCAGTCTTCCTCATACAACCAGTGAAATTGTTGCCTCTAATTAGCTGTTGAGTAAGGGTGGTGTTTGGTTGAGTTACTTCAGATATCACAGTGGACTAGGATTCTTGACATGGCAGACTAAATTACTTTCCTAAATGATTTTAATAAGTAAATATAATAACTTTAGGCCTTAAACTCAAATTATAACAGCCTATGTTAATTTTGAAACTAGTTGCTGAAAGCCCTTGCTGTTGCATGGGTGTAATTCATAAAGTCAAAATGGCTGAGAACTTAAAAGTGGGACATTAACAGACTGAATCCCAGTGATGATGCAACTTGATGATATTCTGACCAAGAAGAGCTCTCAACCAATGCACGTAGCTGTTTCCTTCTCTTCATGATGACTTAACAGACATTCTAGGCTTAAAAAAGATCCATTTTTTAAAAACGATTCGTTTTTACCCAACCTGTCATGGTCTAACTGTCTAGGATCCCTCTTGCTGCTGTTGAGCACTCATCAAAAAAGCCAATATTTGGCTCTTGTCAGCTATATAGAATACAGTTGTGTACACTGTTGTATACTTTGATAAGAGCATTTTGAAAAGTGAATTTGCCATCTGGCATGGAGTCTTTTGTTGGTTGTTGACTTGTTGTGGTGTTTTCCTGTTGTAGCTACACTCCTGAATATTCCAGGCTTTGTTGAGCGATTATGCAAACTGGCAACAAGGAAAGTATCAGAAACAACAGGTACTTCCAATTTTCTCCAGGAGTTAGAGGAGTGGTACACCTGGCTGGACAATGCACTTGTTCTTGATGCCCTGATGCGAGTAGCAAATGAGGAGGCAGAGCAGAGCAGCACAGGTATCTGTTGTTATTTACTAATCTATGGCTTTGCTTTATGGCTTGTAGAATAGCTGGGTTTCGCTTCTATCTCCTCCCCATTCCCCCTTCCAAAAAAAAACCCAAACCAACATGTTGAGCACAGTATGCTTAGATCTGTCTCCTGTTTTACTGCAAAGTGATTTGATTTTTGTACTTACCAATAGATCCTATTGCGAAGTTTACTTCTCAGCTGTCCAAAGAGCTCCTTATATAGTGTTATGCTTGCAACCCTCTGAATCCCTCTCACGAGAGGTAGGAGAGTTTTATTTCCATTTTACAGATGTGGGAAACTGAGGCACAAATTAAGCAATTTGCTCAAAAGCTACAGCAAACTGGCTGTAGAATTGGGATTAGAATCTAAGCATTCTTGCATCCATCTCCATGCTCAGGCAACTCAGTGATTCGTCTTCACACAATGGCAAGTAATTCGGATAAACTGTTAATTGTTCCAGCAAATCATTTATCTGCTATCTTCAACTGAATTAAGACAACTTAGAACCATACAAATGTAGGGCTGGAAGGGACCTGGAGAGATCATCAAGTTCACCCCCTGTGCTGAGACAGGGCCAAGTAAACCTCAACCATCCCTGACAAGTGTGTGTTTGTACAACCTAATCTCAAACGATGGGGATTCCATCATTCTTTCCTTGGAAACCTGTTCCAGAGCTTAACTACCCTTTTAGTTAGAAGGCTTTTCCTAATATCTCACCTCAATGACCTTTGCTGCAGATTAAGCCCATTACTTCTTGGTCTACCTTCAGTGGACACAGAGAATAATTGATCCCCATTCTCTTTGTAACAGCCCTTAACGTATTTGAAGACTGTCATCAGGTTCCCCATCAGCAGTCTTTTCTGAAGACTAAATGTCCAGCTTTTGTAACCTTTCTTCACAGGTCAGGCTTTCTAGACTTTTTTTTCATTTTTGTTGCTTTCTTCTGGATACTCTCTCCAATTTGTCCACATCTTTCCTAAAGTGTGGCGCCCAGAATTGGGCACAGTACTCCAGCTGATGCCTCACCAGTGCCATATGGACAGGACAGTTACCTCCCATATCTTACATACTACACTCTTGTTAATACACCCCAGTATGATATTGCCTCATTTTGCAACTGCATCACTTTGTTGACTCATATTCAGTTTGTGATCCAGCAGTACTACCACCCAGCCAAGTACTCCCTATTTTGTAGATATGCATTTGATTTTTTTTCCCTTCCTAAATGTAGTACTTTGCATTTACTGTAGAATTTCATCTTGTTTTCAGACCAATCCTCCAATTTATCAAAGTCGTTTTGAATTCTAATCCTGTGCTCCAAAGTGCTTGCAACCTCTCCCAGTTTGATGTAATCTGAAAATTTTATAAGCATACTCTCCACTCCATTATCCAAGTCATTAGTGAACATATTGACTGTACCAGACCAAGGACTGACCCGCATGGAACTCCACTAGATACACCATCCCAGTTTCACAGCAAGCCATTTATAATTACTCTGAGTACAATCTTTCAACTATTTGTGCACCCAATTTACAATAATTTCATCTAGACCACGTTTCGCTAGTTTGCTTATGAGTGTGTCATGGGGGACTGTATCAGAAGCCTTTCTAAACTCAAGATATATCATGTCTTCTGCTTCCCACCATCCATTAGGCCAGTAACTCTGTCAAAGAGGAAGTTAGAGTGGTCCGGCATGGTTTGTTTTTGACAAATCCGTGATGGCTTTTCCTTATAACTGTATTATTCTGTGCTTACAAGTTGATTGTTTAATAAGGTGTTCCATTGTCTTTCCAGGTATTGAATTTAGGCTGACTGGTCTGTAGTTCCCTAGGTCCTCTATTTTCCCCTTTTTAAAGATAGGTACTGTGTTTGTCCTTCCCCAGCCCTCTGGGACCTCACCCGTCCTCCATGTGTTCTCTCAAAGATAATGGCTAATGGTTCCACGATTGCTTCAGCCAGTTCCTTAAGTACCCTAGAATGAGTTTCATCAGGCCCTGCTGGCTTGAGTACATCTAATTTATTGAAATATTCTTTAACCCATTCTTTCTCTATTTTTGCTTGCATTCCTTCCCCCTTTTTATGTTTGTTTTGAAGATGTGTTATGTAAGCTCTGAAGTATTGTAATGAAAATGCATATACACTCCCTTCACTATGGGAATACATAGATTATGAGGTCAGAAGAAACCATTCTGATCTTCTTAGTTTGACCACTTGTATAACACAGGAGGTGAACTACTCTCCCAAAAATGTAGTCTCCTTAGTGGAGTAGACCTTATAAGGTTGTTTTCTTGAACTCCAAATTTTACATAGCTTCTGAAGATACATAGGAGCAACTTTCGTCTTGATCCTACTTGATCAGGATTGTGGCAAAAACTCTTATTAAAAATCCTGCAAATATACTAAAACAAAATTAAGTGTAGGTCTTGCACACAGAACTGTCTCTGTTCAGTGTGTTATCTCGGTATGTGTGCACAATTTTGGTTTGGTGTAAAGTGGAAAAAGCTTGCTACTATAAAAGAGAACTCTCTCAGAAATGGAGTACACATTTCACAGAACTCTTGATCTTGGATAATCTCTGTGATCATCAGAATAAGGGCTGCAACTTCCTCTTCTGGGCAATGTGAGTGTCTCTCTGACTCTGGCTGCATGCCTCCCAGCACTCATGCATGTTTAACCGGTTCACAAAAATGTAGTATGGGGACAGCATGACTTGCACCTCCTTAAGTCAAGCCACCATGATGGGTCTAACTTTAAATCCTGGCCTGTTTTTATTTAAAGTGTGTCAATTTTGTGATCTAAATAATTCCATATCGTGGCTTCCATTGCATCTCAAACATGTTACATTTTTATCTCTGTCCTTCAACATTATACTTACAGAATGGATTTTCAGAAGCATTTAGCACTGGCCTACCTGTAACCCCCCAGTGGAGATAGTTAGAGGAGAGTTAGGCCAAAGCTGAGCATTTATGAAAATCACACCCCCGAATTTATGATTTCCTGTGTACAAAGAAGAGAACAAGGGTAGAAGTGACATAGTGTCATTAGGAATTTCACATTTGTAATCCATTAGTTTTGTGTATGAAATGCTGTTTGGCTTGTTATCAGAAGGTGAACTATTTTAAAAAAAATATTTGAGGTAAGGATCCTAACACTGTCCTAATCTAAACCTCAGTGGTGCGTTTTTCCCAGAATGAGAAAAACGTCTTGCAGATAACTTGGAATTGCTTATTTCAGTCCCATGACACATCTTCATTTTTGCTAGGAAGATCTTCAAGCAAATGTGCTGGTCGTACGTTTGCAGTACTGCAGTATTGGTATTACATAAAGCAGTAACCAGTCCTTTTCCTTGGGGACTACCTCAGGCTCATGTCTCTGATCTCTCATTTAGAATCTTCAGATGAAAGTGGATTAGCCAACACCTCAACAAGAACTCAGCTTCCGCAGTCCATGAAGATCATGCATGAGATCATGTACAAGCTGGAGGTGTTGTATGTTCTCTGTGTATTGCTGATGGGGAGACAGAGGAATCAGGTGAGTGTCTACCTAAATGTTCATGTGTGCATAGAATAGTCATTGTCTCTTTAAATCCAATCATTCAGTTTAGCCTACCTGAACCCACCATCATGCGCTCCAAGTTTTTGTTTAGTGAAGCTGTATTGGAGTCACTGGTTAGAAACCACTCAGTACTTTCCCGTTTAGAGTTCCTTTACTTCTGGGCCTCATGGTGAGGTTTGTAAACACTTTTTTTTATTTAAAGAAAGTTCTACAAACAAATATACATTTTAAGTACAATCCTATAAGCACAAATAACTGGTACTTTATAAACCTACGTACGGATACAAAAGAACATGAAAATGAACAGAAGAATTGTTCATGGTAGTACACAGTGTGCGCTTCACTGCTTTCTGGGCAAAGCACAGTCTCTGTTGCATGGAGTTCATAGTTCAAGGACATACAGAGAAAGTGAAACTAATATATATGGATAGGCTGGGGCTATGGGATCAAGAAAATCATGGACTCTGTGAAAGGCTTTTTGATTGGGGGGGGGGGGTATTGTGTAAATGCAAAGACTTCATTTCTGCCTTTTTCCATTGCAAGAACGCAGCTTTCATAGTATACATGAATGTGCTGCAAAAAGCTGCCTCCGATTTCTATCCCACTCCAACCCCTTTCGCTGTCATAAGGCACAAACTTTGCTGCATACAGGTGTCCATTTGAATACTATTTTTGTTAAGCATGGCTGTTTGAGAAGTAAGCGTTCCACTGAAATCGAGGCACATTATAAGGAAATACTTCTCTGTAATTCCACTATGCTGAGAAATGCCAGCAGAAAAACGTGTTCATAGATACTAAGGTTAGAAGGGACCATTATGATCATCTAGTCCGACCTCTTGCACAATGCAGGCCACAGAATCTCACCCACCCACTCCTGCGATAAACCTCTCACCTATGTCTGAGCTGCTGAGGTCCTCAAATCGTGGTTTAAAGACTTCAAGGAGCAGAGACACCTGCAGCAAGTGACCTGTGACCCATGCTACAGAGGAAGGTGAAAAACCTCCAGGTCCTCTTCCAGTCTGCCCTGGAGGAAAATTCCTTCCTGACCCCAAATATGGTGATCAGCTGAACCCTGAGCATATGAGCAAGATTCACTAGCCAGATACCCAGGAAAGAGTTCTCTGTAATAACTCAGATCCCACCCCATCTAACATCCCATCACAGGCCATTGGGCCTATTTACCATGAATATTTAAAGATCAGTTAATTGCCAAAAACATGTTATCCCATCATACCATCTCCTGCATAAACTTACGGAGTCTAATCTTAAAGCCAGATAGGTCTTTTGCCCCCACTGCTTCCCTTGGAAGGCTATTCCAAAACTTCACTCCTCTGATGGTTAGAAACCTTCGTCTAATTTCAAGTCAAAACTTCCCGATGACCAGTTTATATCCATTTGTTCTTATGTCCACATTGGTACTGAGCTTAAATAATTCCTCTCCCTCTCCGGTATTTATCCCTCTGATATATTTAGAGAGAGCAATCATATCTCCCCTCAATCTTCTTTTGGTTAAGCTAAACAAGCCAAGCTCCTTGAGTCTCCTTTCATAAGACAGGTTTTCCATTCCTCGGATCATCCTAGTAGCCCTTCTCTGTACCTGTTCCAGTTTGAATTCATCCTTCTTAAACATGGGAGACCAGAACTGCGCACAGTATTCCAGGTGAGGTCTCGCCCAGTGCCTTGTATAACAGTACTAAAACTTCCTTATCTCTACTGGAAATACCTCGCCTGATGCATACCAAGACTGCATTAGCTTTTTTCACGGCCATATCACGTTGGCGGCTCATAGTCATCCTATGATCAACCAGTATTCCAAGGTCGTCGTTGTCCTCCGTTACTTCTAATTGATGCGTCCGCAGCTTATAACTAACATTCTTGTTGTTAATCACTAATGCATGACCTTACACTTTTCACCATTAAATTTCATCCTATTACTATTACTCCAGTTTACAAGGTCATCCAGATCTTCCTGTATGATATCCTAGTCTCTCTCTAAATTGGCAATACTTCCCAGCTTTGTATCATCCGCAGACTTTATTAGCACACTCCCACTTTTTGTGCTGAGGTCAGTAATAAAAAGATTAAATAAGATTGGTCCCAAAACTGATCCCTGAGGAACTCCACTGGTAACCTCCCTCCAGCCTGACAGTTCACCTTTCAGTATGACCCGCTGTAGTCTCCCCTTTAACCCTTTCCTTATCCACCTTTCAATTTTCATATTGATCTCCATCTTTTCCAGTTTAACTAATAATTCCCCATGTGGCATGGTATCAAACGCCTTACTGAAATCTAGCTAAATTAGATCCACTGTGTTTCCTTTGTCTAAAAAATCTGTTACTTTCTCAAAGAAAGAGATCAGGTTGGTTTGGCACGATCTACCTTTTATAAAACCATGTTGTATTTTGTCCCATTTACCATTGATCTCAATGTCCTTAACTACTTTCTCCTTCAAAATATTTTCCAAGACCTTGCATACTACAGATGTCAAACTAACAGGCCTATAATTACCTGATCACTTTTTTTCCCTTTCTTAAAAATAGGAACTATGTTAGCAATTCTCCAATCGTACGGTACAACCCCTGAGTTTACAGATTCATTAAAAATTCTTGCTAATGGGCTTGCAATTTCATGTGCCAACTCCTTTAATATTCTTGGATGAAGATTATCTGGGCCCCCCGATTTAGTCCCATTAAGCTGTTCGAGTTTCGCTTCTACCTCAGATATGGTAATATCTACCTCCATATCCTCATTCCCATTTGTCATGCCCTAAGATCCTCATTAGCCTTATTAAAGACTGAGGCAAAGTATTTGTTTAGATATTGGGCCATGCCTAGATTATCCTTGACCTCCACTCCATCCTCAGTGTTTAGCAGTCCCACTTCTTCTTTCTTTTTCTTCTTATTTATATGGCTATAGAACCTTTTACTTTTGGTTTTAATTCCCTTTGCAAGGTCCAACTCTACTTGACTTTTAACCTGTCTCACTTTATCCTTACGTGTTCTGAGCTCAATAAGGTAGCTTTCCTTGCTGATCCCTCCCATCTTCCACTCCCTGTATGCTTTCTCTTAATTACCTCTCTGAGATGCTTGGTCTACAACTCCTGCCTATGAATTTTTTCCCCTTTCTTGGGTTGCAGGCTTCCGATAGCTTCTGCAGCTTTGACTTAAAGTAATCCCAGGCCTCCTCTGCCTTTTAGATCGATAAGTTCTTCAGTCCAATCCACTTCCCTAACTAATTTCCTTAATTTTTGAAAGTCAGCCCTTTTGAAATCAAAAACCCTAGTTGCAGATTTATTTTTGTTTATCCTTCCGTTCAGTTTGAACTGAATTAGCTCATGGTCACTTGAACCAAGATTGTCCCCTAAAACCATTTCTTCTGAGGTCCTCACTACTCCACCAAAACCAAATCTAAAATCCCCTCTAGTCGGTTCAGCAACTACTTGCTGAAGCAATCCATCAGCTGTCGCACCTAGGAAAATCTGAGCCCTATTATTACTAGCACTCGTCCTCCAGTCTATATCTAGGAAGTTAATCTCCCATGATCATGCAGTTTCCATGAGTATTTACTTCATTACAAATATTAAAGAGGGCTCGATCCATATCCAAATTAGATCCCGGTGGTCTATAGCACACCCCAAGCACTATCCCGGGGAGGCTCTAGTAGTTTTTCTTCCCCAATGTAATTTTTGCCCAGACGGGCTCTGTCTTATCCATTCCATCGCTTTTTATTTCTTTACATTCTACCTCATCATTGATATACAGTGCTACTCCACCACCTTTACCTTTATTTCTGTCTTTCCTAAACAGCACATACCCTTCAAAACCCATAGTCCAATCATGACTACTGTTCCACCATGTTTCTGTTATCCCTATAATATCTGGTTTCACTTTCTGCACCAGTAGCTCTAGTTCCTCCATTTTGTTACCTAGGCTCCTCGCGTTGGTGTACAAACATCTTAATTTTTGCTCTTTGGCCTCGCTCACATTCTGTGCCCGATTAGGCACAGTCATTCTACAGCCACTATAACCTATTAGACTGGTATCCACACTGTCCTTTCTCCTTATGTCCATTCTCCTACCCACAGCTGTATCCTTTCTTACTTCGTTTTCTTCCCTCTCAATGCTAAAATCCGGTGTGGAGATTGCCTGGACATCTCCCAACCATCTCCCCCAAATTCCTAGTTTAAAGCTCTCTTAATCAGTTGTGCCAGCCTCCATCCTAGAAGTCTGTTTCCTTCCCTACTCAGATGAAGTCCATCCCGAGAGAACTGTCCTCTGTCCATGAATGTCTCCCAGTTGCCATACATCCCAGAGCCCTCCTTATAGCACCACTGCCTAAGCCATTTGTTGATAGTCATAATCTTGTCACACCTTTGTTGCCCTTCTCTAGGAACAGGCAGAATCCCACTAAAGATCACCTGAGCCTCGATTTCCTTAAGCATCTTCCCCAGCCTAGCATAGTCTCCCTTAATACTTTCCAGACAGAATCTATCCGTATCATTTGTTCCCACATGAAGGATAATTAAGGGATTCTTTCCTGCTCCCTTTAGGATCCTTTTCAACTTCAGGTCTACATCCCGTATCTTAGCACCTGGAAGACAGCACACCCTTCTAATCTCGGGATCAGCTCTGGTTACAGGCTGTCTATCCTTCTCAGTAAAGAGTCCCCGATAACATAGACCTGCCTTTTCCTGGTGACGGTGCTATTCTCCAGTCTGTCCCCTGATCCCTCTGGCTGCAAGTTCTTTCCATTCCTGTTCTCCCTTGTAATCCTCTTCAACCCATCCTGTATCCTTCTGGGGCTCATATTTGGTGTGGTCTCCATTGACTCTTCCCCTTTTCCTATAGGACTAGCCGCTCTTCTCTTCTCTTCTTGCCCTTCCACCTTCAGTGACCACCTGCTGAGCCCCTTCTTCATTTTCCAACTCTGCAAACCTGTTCTTGAGCTCTATTTCTCCTTCACTAGCCCATCTTTTCCTCTGCCTGGTTCTTTTAGTCACATGCTTCCACTGACCACTTTCCTCACCTAGCAGTCTCCCGTCAGAATTCCTCATTCCTGCTTCCATCTGCAAGTCTGAGCTTTTCCCTTCAGATACCTCGTGTCTTTGCTCCATAATCTGCTCAAACCCCTTCCTAAACTCTACCAGACTTTCCACCTGCATCTCCAAACCTCGGATCTTTTCCTCCATCAGCTCTATCAGACGGCATTTCATGCCGACAAAACTCTTACCAGGTACCCCCTCCAGGATCATGGACACACCGCAGCTTCCACATCCAGTCATCCTCATTGTGTCTTCCACGACATGGGTCACTCCCACTGCTGCCTCTGTATCTGTCATAGCCTTCCCACCTAAACCCTGTTAATCTTCTCCTCCAACAGAACTGCCACTGAAACTCCCCTGTTCACAGCTCTGTTTGCTGTCTCCTGGGCCGCTGCAGCTGTCTGTGTTCTCCCTCTGCTGCTTCTGCCATGGTAACCACCATATAGATCAGCAGTTGCCAGGCTGAGGGGATTAAAGGTCATAGGTTTGTGACATCAGTCTTCCAATTCGGGCAACCAAAGATCTTGCTTCAGCAATTCCATGCAGAATTATGCTGTTGTCTCAGGAGGTTACAAAACTCTTTTTGGATCACTGATTTATGAGAAAAAATGTAAATAGGCATTTAATTTTTCAGCAAGGGAACATTCTAAAAAAACTAAATTCTCCAAAACTGAAGCATCTCTCTAGATTCTCTTCCTGGTGACTTTGTACACTGTTCAATTCTTCTCTGCAGTGCTAGCAGTGGCTCCGTGACCACACTTCACTGCCCCCTTGGGATGATCACACTCGGGTAGAGAAGTGGCTCTTTACTGCATTTGTTGGCTTTTCATGCCCTGTAATTATAACCGCACCCTCATGTAGTCACTTCACATATTTCTTTAGGTTGTCTTACATGGTTCTACTTAAGTGGTGAAAGATACTCTGCTGCTCTACCTGCTCCTTTCTTGGGGGGCCAAGCTGCACACGTTAAGAGGAAGTGTGATGGGGTTTAGCATAATGAGGAACTGGAAATGGGCATTAAACTATCTGCACAATCTTGAGCAGCAGTGGGAAGATGCCAAAGAGGATTTGTTCTGGCATTAAACTGAACTATATAGCTATATTTCAAATGGGGTCTCTAGGAGGGACAGTGAAATTAGAAAGCAACCCTTATGGTTTATGGGTGTCATAGGATATAAAGGTTAGCCCCGCTTGGTCTTACAGTTCAGCAGGCTAATATTAAGAAGGCAGGAAAGTATCTAGGGGTGTGTTGGTTGGCACAGGGCACAAAGGCACGGAGTATGACAATCTGATTCTTGTTGTTAAAACGGTGAACACTGGTGGAGACAACAGGGAAGCTGCAAGTTCTGCATTTTCACATGCAGTTTTTATACATTTTATAGTTCACCCTGCTGCAGTTATGCCATACTGGCCACTGTGAGGGGCTAGTGCATCCAAAGTAGTTTCTGCGGACAGGTATTGGCAACTGTCTCTGGAAATGATTGGGAGAGTCCCTTGCTCTGTGCAGGAGGCTCTTGGCGTGTGGGAGCATGTGAAGGCGGAGGTGGGGGTAGGTAAAAGGCTGACTGAAATGTTGGACAGAGTGCAAATATAATGTTGGGAGGATTCCACTTTCTGGGACTGCTGAGTTAGACTTCATGTGTGGTTGCAGAAACAGGATCCCACATTCCCTGTTAGGGAAATGTCCTGATTTACTGAGAGATCATGTTAAAATGTGACTGCAGGCCATCCGTGGATTTCAGTACTATGACTGCTAAACAAAATGCCAGCTATGGAAATGGTTGATCCAAATAAAATTAAGAAACCTGCTGCCTGGGTTAATCTAAACGGCTGAACTATTTGAGGAAAGATGGGCTAACACCAACTAAATCATCCCAGCCAGGGCTTTGTCAAGCCGGGCCTTAAAAACCTCTAAGGATGGAGATTCCACCACCTCCCTAGGTAACCCATTCTAGTGCCTCACTACCCTCCTAGTGAAATAATGTTTCCTAATATCCAACCTAGACCTCCCCCACTGCAACTTGAGACCATTGCTTCTTGTTCGGTCATCTGCCACCACTGAGAACAGCCTAGCTCCATCCTCTTTGGAACCCCCCTTCAGGTAGTTGAAGGCTGCTATCAAATCCCCCCTCACTCTTCTCTTCTGCAGTCTAAATAAGCTCAGTTCCCTCAGCCTCTCCTCGTAAGCCATGTGCCCCAGCCCCCTGATCATTTTTGTTGCCCTCTGCTGAACTCTCTCCAATTTGTCCACATCCCTTCTGTAGTGAGGGGACCAAAACTGGATGCAATACTCCAGATGTGGCCTCACCAGAGCCAAATACTCATAAGACTGTCCTAGTCAAGCTTGTGAGTAGAACTCTGACTTGCACCTCATCTCCAGGGCCATTGCTCATTTTAGTCCCAAAGCTCCCTACATTTCACACACACTTGGCCTTCTCTCTCCCCCTCCAAATCACTTACATCAGAAATGGAGAATTCTGAATCTGAGGTGTTAATTGAAGTCCTTTCCACAGAAGGAAGAAATCCCACAGCATAAGTTTCCTGCATGACTGACTGTCCCTCATTCTGGTTTTGTCACATGGCGTCCCACATCTGGGACTTGGCTGGCAGAGGCATGTTTAAGAGATGATCTGCATTTTCTTTCTTTTTAAAAAAAACAAAAACAAAAAAGAACAGGGGGTGGAGTGTGGGAAGCATCAGGAAAAACATACTGGTTTGCTGACTAACGTTTGTGCTGCTTGTGCATTGCAGGTCAGTTCCCTGCTAGCGCTGCAGGACAGCATTCTCCACAGCACATAGTATCCCATGCTAGGACCCTGGGAAAATGCCACAGGCATTATTTTCATTCCTGCCTGCAAGGAGCCACCCTAGAATCAGTGGCCTGACCTAGGATCAGCAGAAAAGAGACTAGGGAACTGGCACTAAAATGTTATAGGAAGAATTTCAGCATACATAAATAGTTGGGTGTCCCTTTACCTTCAGTGTGCTAAATTTCCTCTTCCAGAGTATGCTGTTGCCCCTAGCTCATTCTTCAGAGGAACCTCCATAAATTCAAGCATCAGTTTAGGCTGTCTCCAAAGAAACTGGATCAAATGTTTCTGTTCAGTGGACGTGGACAGAATTAATTCTTGAAGGAGACTGAAGTCTTCCCCTTGGGATTCACCACTTCTTGTGTGTGGAGTAAAACCCACATTGTTCAGTAATGCATTTCAGTGTCTCTGCTAACAAGAGACGATGTAGCCAGGCCCATCTGTGTTCTAAACTGCCTTTTTCCCCTTTGTGAAGGTACCAGACACAACCAGACACGTTTAACACTTTTCTTTTCTTGTCCAGGTTCACAAAATGATAGCAGAATTCAAATTGATTCCTGGCCTTAATAACCTGTTTGACAAACTGATCTGGAGGAAGCATTCAGCATCAGCCCTTGTTCTGCGTGGGCATAATCAAAATTGTGACTGTAGTCCAGTGAGTACCCTAGTTTCACATTTGGCATGGTAATTTAGATGCTACAGTTATAGAACATTTCCCCCACCCTTGGAGTTGCTGTAGTCCATTGATTTGAGAGCCTTGATACCAGATACGAGGCATTGCTTTATACCTGGAAATGTGGAGGTAAACTTAGCTTTTATTTTATTTTAAATAAACTTAGCTTTATGGTACACTGCACACATCCCGTCACCCTTTTCATTCTCTTCTGTTTTGGGGAACTCATGATGAAGTTCCTTCCTTCCTTCCTTCCTTCCTTTACTCCAATTGCTTGTCACATTCAGGATGTTGTGAATACTTTTTCAGTCTTGAAAGATGTCCAACTCCAGCCTAGTCTGAGATACCTATTTCTTCTCTGCTTATCATTAGTGATGATACTGTAATATGTATAATACATATTTAAAGGGTTTTTTCACCTTTTTTTTTTTTTTTTTTTTTGGTAGGACATTACTTTAAAGATACAGTTTTTGAGGCTTCTTCAAAGTTTTAGTGATCATCATGAGTAAGTATGGAAAAAATAAGCTTACAGTAAATTGTATTTAGTAGTGTCTCTTGTTCCCTTTTAACTAAATTATTGAGCACCCCAAATGTATTTAAATGCTTTGCCCCGAGCTATTGTATTTAAATGTTCCACTGCTGATATAAAAAGGCTTTTTGGTAAATGAGAAATAGTGTGAAAGTAGGTTTCATGAGTACTAGGTGGCTCTCCTCCCTCAGAATGAGTACTGAGCCAGTGCAGTAGTGTGGCACAAGGGTTTTGCTGCAGGTCTTTTTAGATAGACCTTGATTTTGCTAGGCAACTTGTGATCATTAAGGATCCCATGGAACTTTTCACAAGTGAGGATTTAGTCCTGATAAAACACAGGCTTGGGGAATTGTATTTAATCATCCTAAATTTCTTCCTGTAGCTTAAATTGATAGTGTTTTCAGGAGGGTACATAATGAACAGTTCTATCTCAGGTGCTGTGTATGCAGTTTTTCCTTCCAAAAGGTGGATGAAGGTGGTCTCAATATCCTAGTTCTTGCTTATTGGATGTCAAAAATTGAGTGTCTTTCTAAGAGTATGTCTACACTGCAATTAGACAACGTGATTGGCCCGTGCCAGCTGACTCAGGCTTGCGGGCCTTGGGCTAAGGGGCTATTTAATTGCTGTGTGGACATTCAGGCTCGGATTGGAGCCTGAGCTCTGGGACCCTCCCCCTCAAAGGGTACTAGAGCCCGGGCTGCAGCCAGAACCTGAATATCTACACTGCAATTAAACCAGCCCGTGAACCCAAGTCAGCTGGCATGGACAGCCGTGGGTTTTTAATTGCAGTGTAGACGTATGGGGGAGCACTCCCATGACCCCAGCCCACACACCCCCAGCCCCCCCATACGCCATGCCCTGACTCTTGCACCCCCCACATCCCCACTCCCACCCTGATCACCAAACGGGAGTTCCTGAACACGCGTGCACATAACACACGCGCACCCCTCGCACCAAATGGGAGCTGCCCAGGTAAGCACTCCACACCCAAACCTCCTGCCCCAACCCTGAGCCCCCTCCCTCATTCTAGCTCCTGGCCAGACCCTGCACCCCAACCCCCAGCCCTATGCTCAGTGCACTCCCACTCTCATCTCAGTGCAGAGAGAGGAAGTGGCTAGAACCAGGGAGAAGGTAGGTACCTACTGTATGTGGACACTGCCAGGACTCGGGGCCGAGCGGCAGCGGGCTGAGCCACTTAGCCCACTGCCAGTCTGGGGTTCTGGCTGCCGGTCCCTTGCCAGCTGGGGTCCCGGCCTCAGGCCCCGCTCAGCCCGCTGCCAGCCTACGTGAACGGAACCCCAGGCAGCAATGGGCTAAGCGGGCCGGCGGCATAAGATCAGCATTTTAATTTAATTTTAAATAAAGCTTCTTAAACATTTTGAAAACCTTGTTTACATACGACAATAGTTTAGTTATATAATCTATAGACTTATAGAGAGAGACCTTCTAAAAAACGTTAAAATTTATTATTGGCACGCGAAACCTTAAAGTGAATAAATGAAGACTTGGCACACCACTTCTAAAAGGTTGCCGACCCCTGTTATAGACTAACAGATGTATTGGAGCATAAGCTTTGTGGGTGAATGCCCACTTCGTCGGATGCATGTAGTGGGGCAAATTAAGAAGTGTTCTGTCATGCTTGCCTTTATCTGATCATTTGTTAATTACATTCTTACACCTTTTCAGCAAACATCCCACTGCATGAAAAATGTCAATCTGTAATTTGTAATTTCCTGAAAATAGGGACTGGGAAAGGAAGTGCTGCCTGGTGTAGAGCTCTAATAAGAACTAATGCGGAAGTGCTTTCTGACAAGGATAAATAAAATGTTCACTTCTAGACACAGACAGTGCAGGTAATTCCCATTTCAAGGAGAGATCTAAATTACACCTATAGCACTGGATTCTGACTGGTTTGTAATGTTTCAGGGGAAAAAATGCAAGGATAGAAAATACCAAAACTATCCTAAGAGCATGCATATGTTGCTCAGAATGAAAAAACATGCATCTCATCTCGAAAGGTCAAAATGGGGTAGGTGGAGGGAACCCAGATGCTGTTCTCTTGCACTCTCAGAAGTTTCTGGACTAGACAGTAAATAATGCTCTTACACCAATTCTTATGCTGTAAAAGTGTCACATTTACCTTGAGAGATCTCGCGCCATGAAAGCTGGGACCTAGATCTGTATCTCAGTCCATCAAAAACTTTCCCTCTGCAGCCACTATTAGCCCAGCAACAACTCCCAGATGGTACAGTAAGTCTCCTCAGATGCTGTCTGTATTAAAGCGATCACTATAAAAACCTCAAGCATGGTTGAAACAAAAATTATAAAGTTAAACATCTAAAAGTTGAACATCTTTAGATCATGAACATTGGAATCCACTGAAACTGAATGGAAAGTGTGGAATCTAAAACAGACATGCTTAAGAAAATGGATTATTAAAATTAATAGTAAAGTAAAATCTCTGTTAAGGCATGTAAAATGACTGATAAACTTGAGTTACCTGAAAACCTGATGAAAGCAAGAGACTGAAGAGTGCTTGAACTCAGCTGGTACTGGGAGAGAAGACTCAGCTAAATCCCTGAGTTACTGGCTAAGGATTCAGAGAATTCCTTTTTTTAATAGTGAGAGATGTTAGAATTCCGTTGCAGAAACCTGTTGACCTGGAAGGAAACAGAGATACCGTGTGGCAACTCCAGCTGATGCTAATCAGCAGGGTTAGGTGTTAAAAGTAATAAGGCATCTGAGGAACAATTTATATTTTGTCTTGGTCCAGCATCTTAAAGTAGGGGAGAAGTGCTGGCAGATGCTAAACAATACTTGGAGAGAGATCTCAATCGTTACTATAGCCAGTGAAAGGAAGCCTTTTGTAGTCTTGGAAGTCACCTTGACTAACTGGTGGCTGGAATTGGTGTGACCTAGAAAATAGCTAGATAGCCTCCTGGCCTTCATTATCAGGACTATGTTTAAAAATCATTGTTGGCCACTTGCAACTAAAACAGACTAAAATTGATTTACAGCAAAAGTGAGTGTGTTGCATTTGAAAGAATAGTTCTTGTAATGCATTTCTTTAAAAAAAAAAAAAAATTCTTTCACAGTGAATATTGTAGAATAGAGTATATAAATGATTTTTGCGTTCTCGAAAATGGGGAATGGGCAATTCAGGTTTGTTTGAATGACATTGGAAAAACACTTTCTCTTTTACATAGTTACTTGGCTAAATATTTTATTGTGTGAGTTCTTTACATTGCTATACCCGTCCCTGTTTTTCTAGTTTGTTTCCTGATGTTTTTTGGTGCTTTCCAGGAGTAGGATGGGAGCATAGTCAAGTAAATTGTAACCAAGTACTGGAAAAGTTGAGTGCTTTATACAAATTAATGTTACTAGTTAATCTTCATATTATTGGGCAGGTATTGATAGGCAGCATAGAGACTCTTTGAGGGATTCTTGGAAGGCTGTGCTGTCTGAATTTTCTGAAATCTGTTAAGCTGCCATTTATTTTTTTGAAAGTTAATGTCCTTGCTGTTTAATCTGTTGGAAGCTATTATAGGAGATGAAATACCTCTATTTTGTAAGAGCTGAAAGGCAATCCTTGTATTGTATCTTTTTTCTCTAATTTGCTTTTGGATGGTTATGGTATAATAAAAAAGACAAGCGTAAGAAGCCTGGCACTGCTTTTTTGATTAGCGACAGGGACTGAATTTCAGGAGGACTGGCAATGTGATAGCATGCACTCTTAGGCAGGGCGACAGCCCAGTAGTGGGCTGCACAAATAAAGGTCTGTTCCCGTCTTTCCAGTTTCACAAATAACTTAGCCACACTGTCTTGTTCGGCTTGGAGTTGCCGGTTGCAGCTGCAGTGTCTATAACTAGCAACATTTACCTACGTCATGAATTAAGGAGACAAATGAATGTGCCCGGCCTCATTTTCCCTTTTCTCTCTCAATGATTTTTGTTCAGGAACAAGTATCTTCTGCTAAACAGCCAAGAACTTAATGAACTGAGTGCAATCTCCCTCAAAGCCAACATCCCCGAAGTAGATGCAGTCGTCAACACAGACAGGTAGGGAGGAAGCTATAGGTTTTGTAGCCTGCTATTTCAAGCTTTCTTAAACTCTGAAAGTTTGGTAAGTGCTTACACTAGATTTTTTTATTATTTTCTCTGCTCTGTTTGAAATCCTTCATGAAGCCTCGTTCCTTTAACTTCAGCAATAGGTTACACTAGCAAAACCACTAGGAAATTGTAGAAATGCAAAGAGATGCATTTTCCATATATCACATGTAAAAGAAGCTAGGTGAAATTGCCACATCAGTATCAAATAGTGTTGCTCTATAATGCCATTGCACTGCCAGGTGGAGAGCCAGATCTTTCAAAGGAAGAAATAGCTATCCCTATTTTCATGGTAAGGACTAGCTGACATCTTAAAATGCACTTTATACTCTAAAAAGAGGCTATGACAATGGCACTATGGAGTTTGACGTTTTGTGTCCATGATCTCTGTTATATGCTTTTCTAACTGCCAGCCTCACAAACTGCGTGTTGTAAATCAAGATGGAATCTTTCTAGCTCATGAATAGCTACCAGTAATATTTTGCAGTTGCGATTTAGGCCTGGCCTACGCGCACACATTACACCAATTTAACTAAATTGGTTTCTAAATCAGTTTAGTGAAACAGATGAGAATACCTGCAAAAGGGGTTCGATTTAAGAGGGCTAATAACCAAATTAAGCTAAATTGACACAACACATGTAAACCCATTTGAGTGGCCCCGCAAAGGTGTTCTGTGATATTGATCTTGTTACATCAGTATGACTTCTGAAGACAAGTGCTTGGTAAACAGTTCTCTTCATGTACTCCACAAAAGAATCTAGCTCACTCCCTCTGCAGGGCTCGGAAGAGAGAGCCAACAAACGTATTTGGGTCACTAAACCCTACAGCTAATGTTTCAGACCAGGAAGCTGGTGTGAGTGGGAAGGTGCCATTGGCTTTGAAAAGGAATCTCTGGCACACAATGGGATTTCCCAATTCTTAAATGTTGCCAGCTTCCTCGTTATCTGCCTTGTTGGTGAGAAACCACCACCGGTGTTGACCAAATCCTCTCTTCCTGAGCACTGCTGCCATTCTGGCCCTGCTTCAGCCACTCAGAGGGAAACACTGCCTTGTGTTGTACGTGTGCTAGAAGGAGGAGGGGTGAGGCCACAGGTAACCTCTTCCATCCTGCGTAATCTGCAGAGCAACCTTCCCTATTTTCTGATGGCACTAGTAAGGGGAGCCAGCTATCCCGCAGCCAGTGCCCTCCTTTGTGAATAGCTCTGTTCTGCAGACTCCAGGCTGCATCCAGCACCTCAGCTGGCCAGTACACAAGCAGTGACCAGCATGGACCAACTGAGTGGCCTATCTTTGTGAACAGCAAAAAAGTGAATCCCCACCCTAAACTATCTTGTCTTACGCCTGGAGGTTGGCTTATGGTCTAAGCACATGGACAGAACCATTCCATTTCCTGCCTTTGTTTTCAGGTGCCACGCCCTTTCCGAATAACGTGATTTTTCCGGCAGTATGTCTGCATAGGTCTCCTGCATAAATACATCTGCCATTTCTGTCAAGGTGCTGTTCATGTTTGTGTGCTTCAGTTTGATGGGTTTTCCCTGTGGAGACTGTTAACTCATTTGGGCCGCTGCCTTGGTCTGAATTTCGATGCCAAAAAGTTGTGCTTGCTGAACCAAACTCTCTCCCTTCCACAAATGTGCAGTGAGACCCAGCCCCCTCCATTCTCACTCAGAGCTGTCAGGCCTGCTGCTCCCTCTGGTCACAGTGCTCCTGTTTCTTTCCTATTTGGTAACGTTTCAACAAAAATGCTGTTTGAAACTTCCTTGAAAGCCAGTTATGCTGCAGCTCTTGCAGACTGCAGCATCAGAGCTACGTGGTCATCAGCATTTCAATGTGAAATGCTCATGCGTGACGTTGCTGTGTAATACTGGACTCTTCATATTCAGCTTTGTGAGTAGTATCTAGCTTGATCTCCAGAAGTACGCTCTGTAGTGACCTGCTTTTGCCATCCTTCCACGCACATTTGTAATTTTTTTCCCCACATGCTTTAGAAGTCTAGTCTGCGATGGCAAAAGAGGTTTGTTGACCAGGCTACTACAGGTCATGAAGAAGGAACCAGCTGAGTCCTCTTTCAGGTGGGTTCCATTTACACTGGTATATGTGGTTTTTTGGTGGGGTGGGAAGACTTGCTAGTCTTCAGAGTTCATGGCAGCTGAAGTATTTTATTATCCATCGTGAGAAGACTTAAAATATTCTGATTTGGTTTCTCTGGTAGTGTGAGTGGAATAGAGTTACTATTCTATGGAATCTCTTTACATCTCTTCACTTTCACGTTGATACTAAATGGACAGGGAAACTTAGTTTAGTCTGAGGTGTATGTAGTAAAGTAACTTTTCCCAATGAGTTATAGCCTTGTTGAATTAGTAGTTGAATTTATATTTGTCTCAGGTTTTGGCAAGCAAGGGCAGTTGAGAGTTTTCTACGAGGTGCCACTTCTTATGCAGACCAGATGTTCCTGCTAAAGAGAGGACTCTTGGAGGTAATAACCTAGATAACTGCTCTGGCACAAATACACTGTAACAAACTTAGCATGTGTCTCCATGGGAACTGGTGGGCTTAATTTTTAAGAAAATCCAGGAAGCTTAAAAAACAAGTGCTAGAATTCACTGCAGCAATAGGCAGATCTTATACCTAATGCAAGACCTTTTGAGAGGTGTAGCTCTGGTTTCAACAACAAGATGAACTTTTAAGGGGGTGATCGGTAAATCTGTGATTTATAGGAACCTGAAATGTACATGATTATAGTTGCTAGGTTTGGTTCAATCTAACTCTGGGAACTGGTACAGTTACTTACAGTATCCAGATGCTAAGTGATTTGTATCTATCTTCAATACTCCACTTGTGGGTGCTATGGAAAAAATCACCTGATTTACCTACTCTAAAAAGAATGAAATCTGGATAAACTTTTTGAAGCAGTAATTGGATCACAAGCATTTGAATCTGAGTTTTCTGGTGACTTAGGCTAAAATGTGGTGGTCACACACTTTTCTTTCTTGCCAGCAAATTCTCTACTGCATTGTTGACAGTGAGTGCAAATCACGGGATGTGCTTCAGAGTTACTTCGATCTGCTGGGAGAACTGATGAAATTCAACATTGATGCTTTCAAGAGGTTCAACAAATATATCAACACAGATGAGAAGGTAAATCTCTTCAAAAAAACAGCCACCCTGCTCTGTGCCAAATAGCAGGTGCAGTGCTGTGATGTACATGGGTTAATTTGCCCCTTTCCTTTTTCTGGGCAGGAGCAGAAGCAATTTATAATTTGGGGGTTGAGGGCTCATAGTTACCTCTGAAATGAACAGGGCATCTGTACTTCCGAGCTACTGTTTTAGGTAGTCTACAGACTTGGATGCACAACACCTGTTCAGGATGTGACCTGGCATCACTGCAAGCAATGTGGCTAGAGATTTAGTCCTTTAAAACAAAAGCTCAAATTCTTGAGCACAGTTATGCAGTAACTTTTCCAAAGGCCATTTGTGTGGTCACATAATTGTACTTGTCTCAGGGCCTTGTCTGCAGACCTACCTGCAGTGGGCAGCTAATCCTAATTACTGTTCACGCCGTGGGTAATATCCAGCTTGTTAACCATATACAATGCTCTCAAAGTGTATGAAACTCTGCTCCACAAGTGCCTACCAGTATAGAGTATATCGCTTTTGCAGACATAGCACTAAAATGTCTGTCTTTAGTTTCAGATCTTTTTGAATCAGATCAACAGTTCACTGGTTGACTCAAACATGTTGGTTCGCTGCATTACATTGTCCCTGGACCGATTTGAGAACCAGTCTGATATTAAAGGTAAAGGAAGACTTGGCATTTCTTTGAGAGATTGTGATCTGGCTTTAAAATCCTTAGCAGGAGTGTCTCTCTCAGATGCATGACTTGGCCCATGTGCTTACTGGGTATGAGCACCAGTTCTTTTTTCTGTGCTGCCCACGTTGTCAGCTGGGATGGCCTTCAGTTGCAGACCACCCAGCAGTAAAAGAACATTGTGGCTGAAGACAATCTGTCCTCAGGACAGCCATCTTTTTCAACCAGAAGTCTCCCTTGTCTCTGTTCGGAGAGAAGCACAACCTGTCTGCAGCTCTGAATATGATGGCTAGTCTTGCATTAGGTTCAAGAATGACTGTCTTCCCCTTACATCCAGTTTTTAAGAATGACGGTTTCATTCTTTTGTATCTAAACTCTGCAAACCTAATAATCTGGTTTTCTTCCCTATAGTTGCAGAAGTCTTGTCCGAGTGCCGCCTGTTATCATACATGTCTCAGATGTCCATGAGAATGTCCTTCCTTTTCCGCCTCATTAATATTATTCATGTACAGACACTCACACAGGTAAAGAGCTGACATTAAAATATGATCACTGTAATCATTCATTACGTGTATTAATGGGTTTGGGGGTCTGACTTCTTTTCAAGACATGCTTTTTTTTACTGTGCGGTAGGCATTAGAAGCATTTCTCTTGGATAGGTTTGGACCCTAAATGAATTCTGTGTGTTCATTTCATGGAATACTTGATCTCTGCATTTTTCTGTAACTTGATTTACCATGTCTCCTTTATTTTAGGAAAATGTCAGTTGTTTGAACACAAGCTTAGTTATCTTAATGCTGGCCCGAAGGAAAGACAAGCTACCCTTCTACCTGCACACACTGCAAGAGATGGAATACACGGAAAAATATCCAGGGTTCATCCTGAACAACTTTCATAGTCTCCTGCGATTCTGGCAACAGCATTACCTCAACAAGGACAAGGACAGCACCTGCTTAGAAAATGTATGTGTTCGATCTCCTACTGCCTTAGGGGAGAACCATGGTAGTCTTAGTGGCCCAGCCTGCACAAATGGAGAAATGAGAAGTTTTGAGGGAAGTAAGGAAATGGAACTTCCTAAAGTGCTTTTATAGTGTCTTAGCAATCCAGTGCCAGGGTGCACATGATCAGAAGAGCGTGAGGCAACTGTAGGGCTTGGATCTGTTCAATCCACTGATCAGATCAGAGGTGGCAAAGACCTCTGAGGCACTCTGGCCAGGTTCCTGAGGAGGCAGTGCAGAATTGTTCCCTAGAAAGTGTACTGTTCCAGAGCTGTGCCATAAGTGTCCCAAGCAATGGGCTTCTACCACTTATCCCTCCCCAAGGAGTGTGTATGAGGAGCTATTATGCCATTTTCATAGATTTCAATATCCGGAAGCTTTTCATGCTATTCAGCCCAGCTTTTCCCTAACTTATGCTAATGCACCTGTCTGTCCCACATGGTCATGCTTCCCCCACAGATACCCAAGCGATTCAAATACAGGTCTTAACCTTTCACTCTAACACAGCCCTTCCTGCTCGTTAATCTGTTGATGGTGCTGTTCTCTTAAATCCCTCTAACTTGTCAATATCTCAGTGTTAGAATATTAACCCATGTAATTCTAACACTAAAAGTAAATGATGCTCATCTTTGGTGGCTTATAAGTCCAGATCCGTTAAGTCTAAATGGAACTCTTCCTTGCCCCTTATATCTGTACCAGGTAACATACCCTGGCTGGAGAAACAGCTGAATTGTCCTGTGCACCTTGGTGGCAGTAGTCATTGGTAGCTTGGACAGTATGAAGGGAATAGCCCCATCTCAATAGCTTTACTTACAGAAAATTCTGTCTTAATTGGATCAAATGCCGGGTAGGTTCAACCACTTTAGGTGTCCAAAGTCTTCCTGATATTTAGTCTAATATTAAATTAAGCCTTAATTTTCCTTGTGCTCAGTTTTTCCATTTGTCTCATGTTAGCTTCCCCGCCCCTTTGTACGACAGCTCACTTCTCAACCTCCATGCCATCTATGTCATTTATATTCTTCCTAAGCACTATGTGTAAATGATTCTTTTAAAGCATGTACTCAAGCTAAAGTCCTCTAAAATAGAGAGGTAGGAGGAGTGTTCAAAACACGTCTAAAATTCAGCCTTTGTCTATCAGCTTTGACCCAACCCAAGACCCATAGATATATCTCCATTAGGGCTTTCAAACTATTAAAAAAAATGAATCGCGATTAATCACACTGTTAAACTGTAATAGAATACCATTTATTTAAATATTTTTGGACGTTTTATACATTTTCAAATATGTTGATTTCTATTACAACACAGAATACAAAATGTAGTGCTCACTTTATATTTATTTCTTACAAGTATTTGCACTGTAAAAAAAACAAAAGAAATAGTATTTTTCAATTCACCTAATAAGTACTGTAGTGCAATCTCTTTATCATGAAAGTTGAACTTACAAATGTAGAACTGTTTTATTTTTGAATGCAGGTTTTTTTTTTGTACAATGTAAAATTTCTGAGCCTGACAAGTCCACTCAGACCTACTTCTTGTTCAGCCAATCACTCAGAAAAACCAGTTTGTTTACGTTTTCAGGAGATAATGCTGCCTGCTTCTTGTTCACAATATTACCTGAAAGTGAGAACAGGCGTTCACATGGCACTGTTGTAGCCGGCCTCACAAGATATTCATGTGCCAGATGCGCTAAAGATTCATATGTCCTTTCATGCTTCAACCACCATTCCAGAGGACATGCATCCATGCTGATGATGGGTTCTGCTCAGTAACAATCCAAAGTAGTGCAGACTAATGCATGTTAATTTTCGTTGCGAGTTAGATGCCACCAGCAGAAGGCTGACTTTCTTTTTTGGTGGTTCGGGTTCTGTAATTTCCGCATCCGAGTATTACTCTTTTAAGACATCTGAAAGCATGCTCCACACCTCATCTCTCTCGGATTTTGGAAAGTACCTCAGATTCTTAAACCTTGGGTCGAGTGTTGTAGCTATCTTTAGAAATCTCACATTGGTACCTTCTTTGCGTTTTTGTCAGATCTGCAGTGAAAGTGTTCTTAAAACGAACAACATGTGCTGGGCCATCATCCGAGACGGCTATAACATGAAATAAATGGCAGAATGCGGGTAAAACACAGAGCAGGAGACGTACAATTCTCCCCCATGGAGTTCAGTCACAAATTTAATTAACTCATTTTTTGTAGCAAGCGTCATCAGCACAGAACAGGGATCTCAAACTCGAATCACCAGGAGGGCCACATGAGGACTAGTACATTTGGCCTGGGGGCTGCATCACTGACACCCCCTGCCCCGCCACCACTCCACCCCTTCCATGAGGCCCCGCCCTCCTGTTCCCACCCCCTTCCCCAAAGTCCCCACCCCAACTCCACTCCCTCCCTGCCCCTATTCCAACCCCTTCCCCAAATCCCTGGCCCTGCCCTGCCTCCTCCCCTGAGCACGCAGCTCCCCGCTCCTCCCCCCTCCCTCCTGGAAAGCGCTAAGTGCTGCCAAACAGCTGTTCGGTGATGGGAAGTGCCTGGAGGTAGACAGAGGATCAGGGACGCAGCGCGCTGGGGAGCAGGGGGGAGGGGAGCTTGGCAGCCTGCAGGAAATAACGCTGCGGGCCGCATGTTTGAGACCCCAGCATAGAAGCATGTCCTCTGGAATGGTGGCCGAAGCATGAAGGGGCATACTAATGCTTAGCATATCTGGCACATAAATACTTTGCAATGCCGGCTACAAAAGTACCATGCAAATGCCTGTCCTCACTTTCTGGTGACATTGTAAATAAG
This sequence comes from Natator depressus, assembly GCF_965152275.1. Taxonomy (NCBI): domain Eukaryota; kingdom Metazoa; phylum Chordata; order Testudines; family Cheloniidae; genus Natator; species Natator depressus. The sequence continues at coordinate 29,281,231 of NC_134246.1, forward strand.
AAGAGGGCAGCATTATCTCCTGTAAATGTAAACAAACTTGTTTGTCTGAGCGATTGGCTGAATAAGAAGTAGGACTGAGTGGACTCATAGGCTGTGAAGTTTTATGTTTTGGTTTTCAGTGCAGTTATGTAACCAAAAAAAAATCCACATTTGTAAGTTGCACTTTCATGACAAAATAGTGCAATCTTTCTACTTGTACTTGTATGAGGGGAATTGAAAAATACTATTTCTTTTCATTTTTACAGTGCAAATATTTGTAATTATTTTTTTTTAATTTTTTTTTAAACTTTGATTTCAATTACAACACAGAATACATTATATATGAAAATGTAGAAAAACTTCCAAAATATTTAATTTCAATTGGTATTCTATAGTTTAACAGTGTGATTAAAACTGCGATGAATCGAGATTAATTTTTTAAATTGCGATTTTTATTTTTAAGTTAATTGCGTGAGTTAACTGCAGTTTAATCAACAGCCCTAATCTCCGTGAAAAGGAAGTAAAAAATCCAATGGGAAACTGAACAAGCAAACATCCTCTGTAGTATCTAACCCGGCATCCACGCTTCCTGCAAGTGAATGAGAAACCGATTAGGAATGGCAGGCTATAAATAGATATGAACCTGACCATTTGGGTTGCTTGTTCATATGAGATACAAATGTAAACGGCATCTATCCTGGATGTCAGCTAGTGTTATTGGCAGCATGGTGGCATGTTGTTCAACACTTCCTATTGTACGACCCTTTTTTCAGTGACTCATAACTTTTTTTTGCCAGACTTTTAACTGTTTGGGCTGAAATTTTCCATGCTGGGGGCCTGTCTCAGGCTGATTATTTGGGGGGAGAACTTCAGCCAGAAAGGTTTAGACATTTCTGAGAATGAGCCTAGGGGAATTTTTTTTCCTTGTGTTAAAGTTCCGGTGACCTTTTCTCTCAAAAGCTTAGGGCACCCGTGCTTTAGAGCAGGGACTTGAGGTTTGGCAGTTGGCTGGTCTTTGTGTCAGGGATGTGCCTTTTGCCATTCCTGTGAAAATGCACCAAAGTCTGGTTATATGTTTTTGGAAAAAAAATCCGTTCACACATGCTCAGTAGAGACTATAGATTTTAACAGCTATAATCCTTCAAGAGTCCATCCACAGTGGGCATGCCTGAGCCTTGGGCTCAGCAGGACTTCCCCTGCATTTGCAGTTCCTGGCTTCTGTGGGCCCTGCCAGTTCCAGGCGTCTGAACTGAGAGCAGGGAGGAAGCCTTTCCTCTCTGGTGCTCTCAATGATCCCACCCCGCCCCCGCCCCCGCTGTGCCCAGGCAGTTATCAGGCAGCCTCCTCCGCCCTGAGATTGCAGAGGACCTTGCTGGACAGGTGGGAGTGGGTGGAAATAGACTTCTTGCCTCCATCTAAGTGGGGAGGTGAAAATTGGGATTGGAGGCTGGTGGGGATGAGGGAAGGGAGCTGGGGGGTGTCTGGGTCTCTGAGCCTGGGGAAGGAGACTGATCAGATGTGAAGCCATGTGTACGAGTAGGGGAAAGAGAGACAGATGAGATGGGCAGAGACTGGAACAAGGAGGGTGTGAGAAGACTGGAAATTGGATGAGAGAGGTGGGGATGGGGAAATGTGGGTTGGGGGCACAACTGGAAGCCAGAGTATGTGGAGGGAGACAGATTGGATGGGGAGCCAGGGTACAGGGAACTGGGACTGGCTGGGGACAAGGGGATGAGGACACTGGGATGGAGAAGAATAGAGGGTTGAGGCTAGGACTGGCTCAGCAAGGAGACTGGGAACAGGCCTGAGAAGCCTAAGGAGTTGAGACTGGAACTGGCTTGCGACAAGGAGCCGGGGTGGAGGAAGAGACAGGACTGGGACAGAAGGGATATTCTAGAGCACACTTCCCTCCACTGCCTAGATTGGAACCCAAGGTTCCCAAGTCTCTCTCCATCCCTCTGCTGTTCCATCCACCAAGTGCTGGTCCACAAACTACTCCTGCTCCCAGTTACTCTGGGTGGGAATCTAAAGGCTCCAGCCCTGCTGCTGAACTCTGGGGCTGTCAGGCTGATGACACATCATGAAATTTGGTTTTTGGTTTTCTTTCTTTAATTAAAAAAAAAAAAAAGTAGGAAATTATCCACATAAAAGCTTAAAAATGAAGTTGCGAAGTCAAGCACTCAGAAGATGGGAAAAGCCAGGATGAAGGTTGTCGGTCCAACCTTTACATGGCCCTCTTGTGCATATGCATTGATACTCTTCAGTACATGATCACATACTACTTTTCCCCCACTGGACCCGCCTCATTCAGCACAGAGGCAGGATCTGCTCTGGGGATGAGTCAGGGTTGTGTAGTGAAAGAGGCTGTTGTCTGTGGGATCCTGCTTCATTTGTTGCAGACCTGGGAAGGTGGGATGCATGCTGGGGGGCCCAGGGCTGTGAGGCACCTTGCTGCCACCTGCCCTTAGCCTGAGGACTTAGCCTGTGCCTGCCAACGGTCAGCCCCCTGTCTCCGCCAGCCGCAGGCAACACAAGCACTCCCCTCTCAGCCTAGGCAGGCTTTGCTGTCCCTGTGCAGGTAAGCAACAGGCACACTCCAACTCGGGAGTATTCCAAGTGTCCCATGGGATGTCCAGCCCCCGCTCCACGGGACTCTCACAGAATTACCAGACCCGCTGTTCCCAAAGGAACAGTACACCCCGGCTTACTGGTTACACCTTAGGACACAGCGCCGCTTCACATGCAGCACTGACGCTTGCTTTCTTTATAAACAAATCTGTTTGTTTAATAAAGAACAGGGAGTCAAAGTATAGCAAACAGAAACGTTGGCATCAGAGTTACATGTACAGTAAAATAATAACACATTCTAGAGCCTAAACCTGACCGAGAAGATGCCTCTTGTCTAATAAGATCCTGCTTACCTAAAGTCCTTCGCACAGCTTTTTCAACCTGGATGGCTGAGACCCTCCTTTCATAAATCTCCCCCTGCTGGCAGCTTGCCTCCCCCAATAAAGGGTGCCAGGGCATCTTTCTGCACCCCTAGGTATACTGGGCCACCTGTAAACAGTATCATCATTCCCAACTGCCCCTGTTAATTTCTTCTCCCCACATCTCAGCTCTCTCTCCTTAGCACCTGACTCAGTGTGCAAATAGACTCCCATTGGAAGACACACAATGCACAATGGTCAGCCAGGGAGATAAGTGTCTCCTGTCTGGTGGAACCTGTCTTAAGGCATGTTACCTCTGGGTGAGCTGCCAGTAACTGCCCGGCTTTAAGAACATAATTTTCTATATAATACATACACATACACTTTGCAGCGATTTAAGATGATCGTGACAGGCTTTCAGCACAAACCATACATGGCCCTTTTTGTTAAACTTGTATGTAAATACCAGACCCAGGGGATCTCTGTAAGCCTTATGCACCCCTGTGGCCCCTGCCACTTGGCACCGAGAGGCCCTTGGGTCAGAGAAGGTGTGTAGTGAATGAGACTGGGCATTGCAGGAAGAGCAAGGCCAATCTCATGGTTAAAGCAGTGGGAATTATATTCTCTCTGCCTCTGCCATTGAGTTCCTGTGTGGTGCTGGGCAAGTCACTTAAATCAAACCTGTCATGGGGGGGGGGTCATTTTCTGGGTGCTCAACTTGAAATGCTGGTGCCCGATTTGCAGAAGTCCTGGGCACTTGCCGCTGTGTCACTGGGAGCCTGACGACGTTAAGTGCTGTACAACGCTGAGCACTCTGAAAAGTCAGGTCCTCCGTGTCTCAAATTGGTCATCCACAATTCGTGGAGAATTTTGATCTTAATCTCCGTCTCTCTTCCCCCTCTGTAAAATGGGATATTTATTTTCTGTATGATAATACCACCCTCTCAGATGACAGTGTTTTATGAAAATAAACTGTTTGAGGCACTCACTACTAGACTGATGAGTGCCCTAAGAAAGCCCACGAGGAAATTAATAATTCTGTCTTACGAGCAGGGCTTGAATAGTGCCCAGTAAGGCCTGGGCCCCACCTTAAACAATGAGAAATCAAAAGATGGAATCACTTCATTCAGTGCGCACTGTCCCTCCTGTGCACTGAATGGGGTCCTGTGAGTAAAAACGCAATTAGTCTGTATCACCTTGAGTGGTCCCTTCGAGTATATGCTAACTACTTCTGCTAAACGATCCATTTAATCTTGTATTTAGCTGGGACCTTGTTTACGCTAGAATTTCCTTCAGTTTGACTTGCGTCATGCAGGGGTGTGAATAATCCACACCCTGAGCAACGTAAATTACACTGACCTAAGTGCCAGTGTAGGCAGCCCTGTGTCGGCAGGAGAGCTCCCTCCAACATGGCTGCTGTCACTCACGGGAGGTGGAGTCATGAAGCTGACAACTTAGAGCATCGGCTTAGCGCATCTGTACCAGAAGTGCAGCGCTTCTAGTGTAGACGTACCCCGTGTGCTTTTCCCAGCCTTGAGGAAGAGCTCTGTGTAGCTCCAAGGCTTCTCTCTCACCACCAGAACCTGGTCCAATAAGAGATCCCCTCCCCCACCTCATCTGTGTCCTAATACACATGCATGAGGGGGCTGAATTAGGGTTACCCAGGGAACCCTTCCAAACCTGAGTGCTTGATCTAGCAGTCTTTGTTCTTTTCCCATGGTTTGTGTAATATATATAATACTAATTCACTTCCAGTATTGATGGTATAATATTTACATATAATCCATGTTAATGAATGTTTGCATAGGTAAGGACACTTATTTCTTAATTATTTTTATAGTAGTAAGTTGGCTGTTGCATCTAGCCACTGAAGTGCCAGGGATGGATGCAAGGAGCCAGAAAGAGTCTGGGTCAGCAGCCTGCAACATGCTGCTGTGTTGGTTTCCCTACAAAATCCATCAGTGTTGGTTTCTGTACATTAACTCCACTCCCAAGTCCCCTCCCAAACAGCTGTTATCCTAGGAGCAGGCTAGCAAGCTTGCTTAATAGCCTGTGTTCCTTACGTGAGACCACTAAAGCCATGTGCCTGGGCTGGGAGGGGGCATAGCTAAAAGGGCCTGGGATGATGAGGCACTTGAACTGCACAAAATGAAAGCGGGAGAGTCAGTGGAAGGATGCGGCGATGGGCAGGAGCAGAGTTTATGCTGCATGCAAGGTGCAGACTTGTGATTTCTTTGAGAAGTTTCTGATCTTTACTTCTGCTTGGCATTCCTTGTTGGACTTGAGTGACAAGCGAAAACCAGTCTTCGAGCCTGTAGATTACTCGGTGCGCAATGGAGCTCTTTGCAATGCACAGGCACTGCATTGTCTTATCTGTTTGTGCAGTTAATACCCAATGACGGCTTCTCATTGTGTGCCTCATTGTCTTGCTAGAGATGCTAGCACATCTCTGAAACTGCCATAGCATGTCGCGCTCTGCCATTGTTGTGTTCCACTTCAGCGTGGCTCATGGCTGTCAGTCCATCCTGTCTCTTGAAACTGACATGCTGGCATGCCTGGTCCCTCTCATGTAGGCACCAGCTGAGAGCCGTCTACATGAGAGAATGGTATTGTCTGCCATAACCATTACGTTGCTCTCTTGGTGCATGGTCTGCTGTGTGAAGGAACTGACCGTTCTATGACGTTAATGAAAACGTGCACCTAAGCCAGTGCCTGCGCTGTGCATACGCAACTGTTCAGCTAGAGGGTGACTTTGTCTCAGCTCCCCTTGGGCCTGGGCTTGAACCATATAACTGGTTATCACCACAGGGTAGCCGGCCACAAGCTTCCTGGCTCAGATACCACAGTGGCACCTGCTCATTGCCGGAGACCAGGCAAAAATCGGGCATGTGAACAAAAACGGAGTTCTTAGGATTGGTCCTGTTTGCTGTGTAAGGGAAGCCGTGTGCTCCACTGTGCGCATGGCTGCATAATTGTCACGCCCTTGGCAGAAGCAGTGCTCCACCCTATGCCCTCCCCTGGCTTGCCCTCTGCATGAGGGGACAGTGCCATCACCTCCCTGCACCCAGTCCTGCGTGGCTTTCCTGTGTGGGCCGAGTTGGAGCACCCTCTTACACCTCTGCCTCATGCCCACCTACCCTGCTGCGGACCTGCCAGGGAGTGGGAATGGAGCTGAGCCACAGCAGGGGCAGGTGCCTGCTACCCCATTGTGAGCGAACAGGACTTAGGAGACAGGACCATGCTTAGGACCTTAGAGTGCTGGGGCCATATGTCGGCTGTTCCTGCAGCCTGGAAGAGTCCTGTCATCTTGTTCTGTGACAGCAGGTTCCATGCATTGCATGCAGCTCTACGGCCTGTCGCATGGAGACCTCTCACTTAGGCGGTAACCCCTCTGTTCTGTCCAATTCATCTTCGCCCCGTGACTCCCACTGCCCGTCCTGCACACCCGGAGCTAGCCGCCGGGCTCACTCTGGCCCTATGTTTTTTCAGCCTGCCCACCTACACCTGGACTAGAAGGTGCACTGCTGGCCTGCTAGAGTTTAGTAGGGTAGGTTCATCTCAATGGGTCTCTCCATTGAGAGCACGCTCTGTAGGGATCCCTACTCCGCACCTTAATGCCTCCTCCTGCAGTAGATCTCTGGCAGTGGAGTTGGCTCCCCTTGCCATCCATCTCTCAGTGCAGATCTAGTGGGACTGTTGCACCTCTCCCCTTTCCTTGGCTGGATCCCCTCTACCATTGTCTGGTTGGAGGAGGAGAAGTTGGTTCTGTTTATAAATATCGTCTCAGCTGTGGGACAAGAAGAAAGGAAGAGCCCTGTGGTTTGGGGTGCTATAAAAAAAGAACTGCTTCCCATATTAATCTTTTTTACAGAGACTCATTGGTGCAGGCTGGCTTCCGTACATACGCGCATTGTCTGGTTTGTGCGGGATACGTTGCCATGGTGTGGGGTAGCTTTCCTAGAGCCGAGCAGGATTAATGGTAAACTGACGGTTACGACGTTGGCCTGATGAGCAAATCAGACCCGAGTGTAAGATGACTTTCAGGTTTCTCTCTCCTTGGTGCACAGGAGGAGGGAGATCTGGTTCATGTTCATGGCTCATATTTTGGGGGCAACTCAGGTTCCCGCTAATGAACTTCAGGGTTATTTGCAGCCTGTCACCTAATTAGACTTTTCTCTCTCTCTCTCTCCCCACAGAGTTCATGTATTAGCTTTACCTACTGGAAAGAGACTGTGTCTATACTGCTTAGTCCCGACCAGACATCGCCCTGTGCCATAGTTAGCTATATTGACGAAGCGTATATGGACATTGACAGAGATTTTACTGAGGAGTGATTCTTCAGACTGGCTTCAAATGGACAGCGCTTGGAGGGTATCTGGCAGATGGTGGATTTTCAGGGATACGTTGTGTGTTGCGCGCGTGTGTGTGTGTGTGTGTGTAGGCTTGGAACCATGGATGTTACTGCTTTGTTAAAGACTCTTCCCCCGCCTCTGATCTCTGAAGGACAGGACTTCATAAGCTATCTGGGCGACATTCAGGGACAGAGCTTCCAGTTGTTTGGGGATAAAAATAATCCCCTGCAAAAACTAGCCTTTTTTCTGGCACCCCCAGTGCAGTGTGGCTAGACAAGGATACTCCACACTAGTTGTGGCTTCTCCTTGTGGCCACCCGAATTAGCACGTTAAAAAGCACAGCAAAGGCCCCAGGCCATCCAAACCAAGGTCAGACAGGCCAAACGCATGCAGATGCCCCCCACACATCTACTAGGAGCAATCTTTTCAGGGTTGGGTGTGTCGGGGTGTGGGGATCAGGGTGGGTTAGATTGTGGTTTTGAGTTCCTGGGTGCTGAAGCTCTGTTCACCTTTTTACCATCCACTTTTGGATTGTTTGGTGATAAATCTGTTTAGCCCACATCTGTCTGTGCTGTTCCATTAGGAGGTAACCTCTGCTCCCGCTCTCCCCAGCGGCTCCTTCCTGTCGGAAGGTGGTGTTCAGTGCTGCAGAGAGCAGCAACCTTTCAGTGAGGGGGAAATTGCAGTCTGGGGCCTAGACTTGACCAGGCATTAATAGATTAAAATATACTGATTTTTAAACTTGTGGCTTGTCCCTTCTTGGGTTACTAATCTGGTTTTAAAATTGCCTTCAGGAGCACTGCTTTTGCTGCAAGGTTCTCCGCTCTTGAACACGGCGAGTGCTAACCAGCTGTGCCTGGAAACCTAACACCGGAGTCTAAGCTTGCAGTCTTCAATACCTTAAATCAACATACCAACAATAATTTCGAAGTGCAATATTGACTTGGAGATGTCAGGTTTTTCCTAGAGTTGTTGTTTTAATCAGAGTAACAGTGCTAGATGCTGGGAATAAAAGACCTTTGATCAAAATAATTTTGTAATTTATGTTTTAAAAAAACAAGTTTGGCAAAAATCTGACTGCTTTGCTTAGCTTTGCCTGAGCTTGCGATTCCTAATCAACAGCATCAGACCACGTCGTTCAAAGGCCAGATGCTGGATGTGGCCCGAGATTTCTTGGAATGAAATAAGTCAGTGCAGTGCCGAAGCATCGTTGAGCCACTGCATTTAAAGCAAATCTCATGCCTCTGTGGCTTACGCTGAGACCCATTTTCCTATTCTTCCCCCAAACTTTACCTGTGAATTTTAATTATTTAGGTTTTAAGTTTACACTAATATTTGGTAGCTCAGACAGTTAATGGGAAACATCCTTCAAACATATTGCAGTGAGTGCAAGTGAGAGTATCTCTGACCTGCAGTGTCCTCCCCTTCTGTGACCAGTACCTCCTTCCCCAAGACTTTATCTGCAGCCAGAAGGAAGGGAGAGCAACTACTGTGTAGCCAGTCTGGGTACAGACACACAATGGTTGTCTGAATGTGTAGGACCTTTGCCAGCAAAGGGAATACAAATCTTTAGATCCCTGAAGCAGGGGTTGAATGTGCAGGGCAGATGTTTAGCCCCTGACATTAGATTGTACCGTCTGAAAAACTTGATTCTGAAGAGTGTTGACCTGTTTGTAATTGGAGTCGCCTTTGAAATGGCTACGCTGTTAGAACTGAGTGAATGTTGCAATGCCCAGGCTAGTCTTAATCCACACTTCAGTGTCCGCCCCGGGCAGTTCACATTCAGACTGACTGGTAAAACAGAGTGTGAGGAGCAAGGGGCAAACAAGTTCCAAAACTGCTGAGCCAGTGCATCCAACTGGAGCTTTAACCGAGTTTATAAGGAGCTATTAATGTCTTCCCCCAAGGGATTTCCTTCCCCTAGGGAGATTTTTTTTTTTAAACACACAGCTCCAGCAGATGCCATTCCTCCAAAACGAGGCGACCCATTGGGAGAACCTTTTGCCATGACAGCTGCAACTCTCCATCAGCTTTCCCGCGGGAGCAAATTTCTTTTCCATCCGTCCTTTTATTTTTTGTTTTGTTTTTTTTCTTGGGATATTTGTGGGTTTGGTGAATCTTTGCTTATTCTTAACTGTAATAGATGTACACTTAAAATAAATGCTTCAAATGAAAAGGCTTTTAAGTTACAAGAATGCCTTTTCCCTAATCTAGCTAATTGTTGCATCCAAAGATTGATGCTATAAATCTGCAGAGAATATATTTTATTCTTAACTTGATCTGTGTATTTCTGGAATTTACAGGTAGGGGCCAAGCTGTGTTTGCCCTTGTTTTAGACATCCCCCTCTTCATGTATTTTAGCAGCTCCAGGGACTGATCTTGGAGCCAGGGCTCTTTCATCACCTGGTTCTGATTGAACTGGCTTGGTTCGGACAGGTGCACAGGAAGCAATCTCTCCTCCCACAAAGGAGCTGATCTGGCCTCCCTGGAAGGAAGGTTCTGTCTGACTTACGTGAAGGGACAGAGGATCCTTCATAAACTGAACGTTTCTAACAATTTTTTAGCTTTGTTTTAAGGCACTAAATAGGTTGAGGTTAAAGCTCACACTCACGCTCTCTTGGCTTCCATGGAACTCTTCGTTCACATTAGCCGCTCGTATAAACCTGCCCTGCAAGTGGCCAGAGGTGGCTCGGTCCTTCATTCTTACTGTGGTAGCAACCTGTTGTCAGTGAAGATGTCTCAGAGGAATGGTGCGAGGGCAGGAATGTTAATGTGATGGACCAGAGAGCTCGCTGCTGCTCTGCTGTCATTAGTGTGGTTTCCAGCAGCTCAAGTGATGGACTGTTGGGGGCGGCGGTGGGATCCCAGCTGGTTAATGTTCCTGGAATTCTGCACTATCCCAAATGCATTGCTGAGGTTTTTGCTGCCCAGATTATTGCCAATTTACTAACTGCAAACAAGCGTATTAAATGGAAACTATTAAAGAACTCTATTTTAAAAGAAGTGCGTGGAGAGGCGTCTTTCTTTATAGAGGTCTTGCCTACTGTGGTGATAGGATCTATGCCTCATCCCTGCTCGAGTGCAGCGCTCCCTTTTATGTTGCAGTCCTCTCCAAACGCCTATGGGCTCGCTGGCATTCTGCTCGCTCTGGTGGTCATCCGTGCCTTGGGTGCTCTCTCGGCTGAAGTCTAAACTCCCTGCTGGATGGTGGGTGAGTGCTTCAGACTTTAACATGTTTGACCAGATCCTAACCTCAGTTTGGCTCGTCCCCCTGCACAATTTGGCTGTGCACAAGTTCTCTAAACCAGGTCTGAAAAGTCTGCATGCAGTTCAGCGTACCCCATTTCTGAACCACTGGTGGGCAGGGCCTTATGCAGTGACTGTACTTGTATAGAGCACCATAAACCTGCCCACTGCCTTGTACACATGCAGGGGCCAGGGTGGTGACCCCAAAAAGGTCACTGTCTAAACTGCCAATGGCTGTGAACAGGAGAAAGGGCTTCTGAGCAACGGCTGTCATGGAAAGTTTCCTGCCACAGCGGCCAGGTGGGTGCTGGGAGAGGCTGAGCAAAGATGGGGGTAAGTAAGGCCAGCTGCTCGGTGAGCCCTGAGGAGCGGGAGGCTGCCTCACACATAGGGGAAGGACTGTTCCAGGCACAGGGGAGCATGAAAACTGGCGGAGCCTAGCAGGGCTATTCTGTTTCTCCTGGGTTTTAAATGCCTTTGAGTGCTGCCTCCTTGGGAGCTGCCCTGCAAGAGCAGAGAAAGAGAGACCAGAGTCCTGCCCTCTTAGGGCATGTCTACACTGCAACATCACGCCCCTGGCTGGCCTGTGTCAGACTTCCTGGCTCAGGCTAGAGCCCAGGCTCTGAGCCTGAGCAGCAGCAGGGTCCCTGAGCCCGAATGTGTCCACTGCAATTTTATAGCAACGTGAGCCTGCATCAGCTGCCACAGGCCAGATGTAGGTGTTTTATTGCAGCATAGCCACACCCTTACTCTGCATGGATTTGTCCATGCAGCCCCAGGAAAAGGGCCCGTTCAGTAGCGTCTCCCCACTCCTTGCAGCTGGAGAACAGGAGCGTGATCTGCAGTAGCTTCCCCTTCAATATCTGATCTGACTCTGGAATTGCATCTCGGGGACTTCAGCAGCCCTGTGTTCCCCTCTTGGCAAGAGGCTTTACAAGCCTCCCCCCTCCCTCCAGTGCCACTCGGGGCTGATCCCTCGCCCTGAGGACAGAGTCAGGCCATGCTTGCTGCAAAAAGCAGTCTGGGGACGTGAACGTGGGTCACACATTTAAGATACTAGCACATTGCCCCAGTCGCTGCCTTCCTGTGTCCTGATGAAGGCTGCCTTGGGGCAGGGGTAGCAGGAGCTCTTCTGACAATGGAGCTGGCTCTGCACTGAAATAGCCACTCCTTTGGCTCCTCCTGGGGCCTGCTCCAATAACTGATCTCTCCCCTCCCCTGGCTCGTGTCCCTCAGGAGCAGGGCTGAAGCACTGTGCTAGGGAGCCAACATAGTTTGCTGAGCTGCTGCCAAAGCCGGGCCTGTTCTGCTGAGGGTTGGGACTTCCCAGCCAGTGCTTCTTGCAGGGGCTAAATGACAGCGGGGGTTTGTCTGCCACAGGGATACAAACCTGGGTTCTGGAGCTGGCCTGGCCTGTGCGATTCTAAACCAGTGTTAACTGTTAGTACCATACTCTCTATGTTCCCGTCCTTCGCTCCCACGTCTTCCATCGGGCTGCTCCCCGCACAGCCATGTGTGCTCTCAGGCAGCCCCGGCCTCCCCAGAGCCCCCTCTGGGGCTGATCCCAAAGGGTAACTATGTCCTAGCCAGTAGCAAACTCCCAGCCTCCATTCTCCTCACTGCCTGGCTCTTGGCACGTTCCTCTTGCAGGCGTGGAGCCAGCTGCTCTTGGGCCAATGCAAGCCCTGCTGCACGGAGCTCCGCTAGAGCTTCCCTCCCACCCCACAGATGCAAGGAGCCTGTGCTCTTTGGAAGCTGTTTATTCACTCAGCATAGAGACACAATGACTGTTGCAGCCAGTTGCACCTCACACAACAGGCAGGTGTGACGGCGGCGGGGCGGGCGCTGTGGCTCCTACTCCTCATGCTGGCAACAGAAAAGAAACATGGACTCAGGGACGTTTGACTTGCTGGGGTGGAGCAGGGTGCAACCCTCCTGCCAACAGCAGCACCTCCGCAGGGGTCTGAGTCCCAGTACATGGCTCGCTCCCTGGAGTGGATGCTGTTCCCATGCGTGGCCCTGGCCCCATGCAGCCGCTCCTCCTGGCTGGTGGCTGGTCTCGCCCTGGCCCCAAGGGGCCTGGCAGTGGGGTCTGTTGGCCCCTTTGATAATCCTGCAGCTGTGGGACTCACTGCCCATGGGGCTGGTGTAAACATGGGGCTGGCTGTAGCCCCAGGCAGCTTCTCTGCTCCCACTTCCCTTCTGAGGGCCCACGTCAGGGTTAGTTCAGGCTTCGCTGGTTCCCCCCACTCCCCCACGGAACCAGGCCCTGCAGCTGAGGCCTTACCTTGGAGGTGATGACGTCCCTGGTGCGGGAGCGCAGCTTGTTCACCTGCGTCTCGGCGATGTCGGCCCGCTCCTCGGCATCATCCAGCTCGTGCTGCACCTTGCGGTACTTCACCAGGTTGGAGTTGGCCTGCTGCTCCTGTACCCGGCAGTGCAAAGGGGGTGAGGGGGGCAGGGCTCTGCGAGGATGAGCCGTGGCCTGGACTGAGGTGCCAGCAGCGCCCTCTGCTTTGAGGGGGTCATTGCCTGAATTCCCAGCCCCTCATTTCCTGGGCAGCTTTGTGCATCTCCCTCGGCAAGGCGCCGTGCTGGGATCCCAGCCCTGGAGCCCAGGCCTCATCCACAGACTAGCAGGCCATTGGCAGGGCTGGTAGGGTTGTCCCCTCCTGCCCTGCAGGCATGTTGGCACCCCCAGTGCAAGGAGGACTCCCTGGAGAAGTGGCAAGGACTCCGGCTGGCTCGGGCCTTGGGATAGCTCTGGTCCCAGTGCTGGGCTATGGGGAAGCCCGAGCTATTCAGGAGCAGCCTGAGCCCTGGCAGGAGAGGAGTCCAGGCTCTAGCCCCCCAGGAGCAGGGCCAGGTGTGTCCTGCCTAGGAGGGCAGGGGGGTGGGATCTCTGCCTGGCACTTACCGCCTCCTCGAACTGGCGCTTGTAGCTCTTGACCTTGGTCTGCAGTTTGTCAATTAGGTCCTGCATCCGTGCCAGGTTCTTCCTGTCCTCCTCGGTCTGAAAGAGCCCAGCCAGGGCCACTAGTGAGTCATCAGCCCCTGCCACCCGGCCTCCTAACCCTTCCCCTGGCCAGGCTGCCAGCTGCCCACGGCTTCCCCTCTGGCTGATCTCCCCTCCCCATAGACCCCCAGTGAATCTCCACTGCCACAGACCCCACCCTCTCCCCACGGAGCCCAGGCTGGCTCATGGCTGCTCAGCCCCTGCTTCCTGCCTGCCCTGGGGCAGCAGAAGTCAGGAGGGATTTGGGGGAGGGGACTGGGGAGGGCTGAAAGAGTCTGGGCTTTCCTACAGGTGACGTGCACTGTGCCCAGGGACTGGGGCCTCCTGCAGGGCAGGGGCTGAGGCTTGGCACCGGGTGGGGGTGGGCCTCGGAGTCCCGTGTGGGGGCAGGCAGGTGGGGCTGGGAGCTCTGGGAAGGGGTCGGGAGCAGGCAGAGGGGAGGGACATAGGGAGCCTGGTGTGGAAGCAGGGGGAGGCAGGGAACCGGGTGCGGTGGTTGGGGAGCCCTGCACAGCTGTACCTGGTAGGTCAGCTCCTTGACCCTCCTCTCGTACTTGCGAATGCCTTTCTGGGTCTCGGCGTTCCTCTTCTGCTCGATGTCCAGCTCCCCCTCCAGCTCACGCACCTGTGGGCAGAAGCAGGGTGGTGATGGTCGGCTCTGGGCTCCCAGCTGCCCAGGTCAGGCTGAGCTGGGAGGGCCGGGCCCTGGCCTGGCAGTGTGGGAGGAGCTGGGAGAGGACACCCCCTCTGAGCCCACTCTGCACTTGGGGTCCCTGCCAGCACTTACCCTGGCCTCCAGCTTCTGGATCTGCTTCTTGCCCCCCTTCAGGGCGATCTGCTCGGCCTCGTCCAGGCGCATCTGCAGGTCCTTGATGGTCTGCTCCATGTTCTTCTTCATCCGCTCCAGGTGTGCGCTGGTGTCCTGCTCCTTCTTCAGCTCCTCCGCCATCATGGCCGCCTGAGGGGACCGAAGGGAGGGGGCCTGTCAGTGCCGGGGCCAGGCCTCATGCAGTCAGTCAGTGCCGCTGGCAGGAGCGCGGGAGAGGGATGCAGGCTCATTGTCCATCCCACACTGGCTGCTGATCCATGACACCCCCTCCCCCCAGGTGCTACACGGAGGGCAGCAGTGAGCCCCGAACAACGTGAGCTGCTGCCTTATTGCGAGAGCCTCATGAAGCTCAATCAACTTAGCTTAACAAAGAGAAGCTTCGGGGTGACTTGATCACGGTCTGCAAGGACCTGCATAGAGAATGAATATTTAATACTGGGCTCTTCAGTCTAGCAGAGGAAAGTCAAACAGGATCCAGTGGCTGGGAGCTGAAGCTAGACCCATGCAGACTGGAAATACGGCGTAAGTGTTTACGAGGGAGGGGACTTGCTCCCTGGAACAAATTGCCAAGGGGCCTGGTGGAGGCTCCAGCACAGGCAGGTTTTGAATCCGTACTGGGTGTTTTTCTACACGCTCTGCTCTAGGGACTGTTGTGAGGCTGGTCTCTGGCCTGTTATACAGGAGGTCAGACAAGAGGATCACAGTGATCCCTTCTGGCCATGGACTCTGAATACCGGCCTGCTGCCTCCTGAATGCCAGCACCAGGGTGCGTGACCACGCAGGCACTTTCCCTGAGGGCCCCTCTTGCTTGCTGAGCCTGTGGCCAGCACCCCCGGTTCCCTTACGTCGGTGATGGCTTTCTTGGCCTTCTCCTCAGCGTTGCGACACTCCTGCACGGCCTCCTCCACCTCTGAGCTCAGCTGGGCAAGGTCCGCCTCCATCTTCTTCTTGTGGTTAATGAGGCCTGTGTTCTGGAGCAGCAACAGGGCAGGGTTATTCACGTGGGATGGGGACGGGGCTGTTTGCACAGGAGCAGGGTGGGCTGTTCATGGGGGGGTGGGGGGGACAGGGCAGTGCCCATAGGGCAGTGCCCATAGGGCAGTGCCCTGGCTGGTTCCAGTCACCTCTGTCCTCGCAGTGTGGGAGGGCCTGGAGCTCAGCGGCCCAGGGCGCTGCGCTGTGCGGGGTGAAGGGGCCCAGGAACCCACCCCCTGCGTGCCCCCTGCCCCGTGGGCTGGGCCTGCACAGGCTCCCGCTCACCTGGGAGTGCAGCAGGTTGACTCTCTCGGTGGCCTCCAGCAGCTCCTGCTCAGCCAGCTTCCTGCCCCGCTCGGCCTGCTCCAGCGCTGCCCGCAGCTCCTCCACCTCGGCCACCAGCAGGTTGTTGCGCCTTTCCAGGGCTGCCGCCTGCTCCTTCAGGTCGTCGTTGTGGCGCAGGGTGTCGTCCAGCTCGATCTGCAAGTCCTGCCCGGCAGCGACACACGCAGTCAAGGGGGGATGGAGACGGACCGGGCTGGATGCAGGCCCGGAGCCATCATCCCAGGCAGGCGTGAGCATCCGGCCAGACTAACCCTGCTTCCGGCTGGCAGGGGCCAGGGCTGGGAGCCAGCTGGTGCACTAGCTGGCACTACCCGACACTACCCCTGCCTTCAGCTGGGGGCTAGCACAGCTCCAGAGCGCTGCGATCACCCCCACCCAGCGCAGCAGCTGGAGCCCTGCCCGCCGTGCGGGGCCGCACTGACCTTGATTTGGGCCTGGAGCTGCCGGACCAGTTTCTGGGACTCGGCGGCCTGGCGGTTGGCATGGCTCAGCTGGATCTCCATCTCATTCAAGTCGCCCTCCATCTTCTTCCTCAGCCGGATAGCCTCGTTCCTGGCCTTGGCCTCTGCGTCCAGTGTGGCCTGCATGGAGTCCATGGCTCGCTGGTGGTTACGCCTGCGAGAGGGGAGGGGTTAATCCGCCTCCAGTGCTCAAAGCTTACTGCTGGGGGCCAGCCCCAGGCGCGGCGTGGGCCCCTTGCCCTTGGCTTTACCCTGGGGTTATGCCAGCTCTGCAGAGAGCTCTGCCAAGCCACCCCCGTGGGCTAGATAGCAATGGGAGGGGGGCACAGGCAGGTGCTACCTGAGGTTTTCAAACTCCTCGTCCTTCTCGGCCAGTTTCCTCTCCACGTCAGCCTTGATCTGGGACAGCTCGAGCTGGATCCGCAGGGTCTTGCTCTCCTCGTGCTCCAGTGCCCCCTACAGGCAGCAGCAGATGGGCATTAGTGTCACGTATTGCTGGGGTCCCTCTCCTGGCTTTGGCCCTGCCTCCCCTTTGAAAAGCTCGACCCGGCCTGCTCTGGGTGCAGCGGGGCGAAGAGACCAAGGGGCAGAGTTGCTGGGTCAGAGGTGGTAACCCTCTCCCAGCCCCGGTGCGGGCAGGCTGAACCGGCCGGCCGCGCACTCGGCCACAGAGAAGAGTGGCCGTCGGCTGCACTGCAAGCAACGGGCTCACTGGGGATCCTCGCAACCCCCACCCTGGCAAATGGGGAGCCCATGGGCCAAATGTGGTGACTTGCCCAAGGTTACAGAACACGTTAGTGCCGGAGCAGGGACAGAGCCCAGGAGTCCTGCCCCATAGCCCCCACGAACCCAGAGGCCTCTGGGCAGGTGGCAGCTGTCGCCCTGGGCAGGGGTTGTTTGGGGAGTGTCTGATGCCTGCCCAAAAGCAACATGGGTGAAGGGGTGTCGGGGTGGCAGTGGCTTGGCTCGGAGAGCGTTTCTCACAGGCTGATGGCACCCAGAAGAGAGCGCTGTGTTTGGAGCCCCGGCCCTGGGGCACCGCAGGGAGGGGGCTGTACAGGGCATTGCACTGTGCAAGGCCATGGGATGGGGCATTCATTAGCGTGAGCCCAAACCCACCTCAGCCTCCTCCAGCGCCGCCTGAATGTCGTTCTTCTCGCTCTCCAGGGCCTTCTTCACCTTATCCAGCTCGTGGATGGTCTTGCCGCTCAGGCTGATCTGGTCTGTCAGGTCGGCGATCTCCTCTGGAGGGTGACAGAGGGTGAGCATGGGGGGCCTGCATTCCCCTAACCGCCAGCTTTCCCACAACTGTCAAGCAAAGCCTCCAGCTTCGACCCCCCTCCCCCCATCCTGGGCCTGCCTGACAAATGGCAAACGGCCAGACTCGCAGTCTGGGGATGTGGATTCGGACCCCTCCCAGCCCTACCTGCAGGCCCAGACCCTCAAGTGGGCTGTTTGGGCACTAGCAGCTGGGCAGGGGCTCTGCCAGCCACCCCCCAAGTTCCCGCACTGGCCAGTGGGCCCAGAGACACAGCTGTGCTCAGCAGGCCAGGGCACGGCGCTGGCCCAGGGGTGCCCCCATGCTGCCTTGTGCCCAGCCCCAGGGACACAGAGCTGGGTGCCAGAGCCTGGCTGTGCCCAGCCCCAGGGACATGGCGCTGGGTGCCGGAGCCCGGCTGTACCTTGGAGGTTCTTGTTCTCGCGTTTGAGGGTTTCCAGGTTGTCCAGGGACTCCTCGTAGGCGTTCTTGAGTTTGAAGAGCTCCGTGCTCAGGCTGCGTGACTCTTTCTGTGAGGACTCCAGCTCTGCCTGGGTCTCCTCGTACTTCTGCTTCCATTCGGCCAGGATCCGGTCGAAGTTACGCTGCTTCTTGTCCAGCGCAGCGGCCGCAGAGTTGGCTCTCTCCAGGTCGATGGACAGGTCCTCGATCTCCGTCTGCAGCCGGTGCTTGGTCTTCTCCAGGGAGGAGCACTTGGCATGCGCTGCTTCTACAGCCTCCTCCGCCTCCTGCAGCCGGATGGCCAGCTTCTTCCTGCCAACCGCCGTCAGAGGGTGAGCCGGGGGCTGGGCACAGCAGGCCCCACGCGTGGACACGGAGCCCGGCAGGCGTGCGCCTCAGGCCAATTCCATCAACAGGGACCTGATTCCAAGCCCAGGGAGTCGGGGGGAATCTTGGCCATTGACCTCAATGGACTTGGGCTCAAGCCCATCCTCGAGATTCTCCTGGCCTGACCCGGAGAGGAAGGCCCAGGCGTAAGGGGGCTGCTGGCCTGTCATGAAACTCAGTCCGGGTTAGGTTGGCCCTCTCCCAGTACCAAAAGAAGGGGGAAGAGCTGATGAGAAATCAGGACCCTGAGACTGACGGTCCCTTGGGCCAACGGGGAGAGGCCAATGCTCCAGGTCAACCTGGTTGACAGGGCAGGCAGGCCAATGAGGGAGGCTGGGGGTCCTGTCCTCCATGTGAGCTGGAGCTGGCTGGGGCAGAGCTAAGGAGAGAGCAGGAGCCCGAGCTGAGCTGGGGGGCAGGGCCATGCTGGCTGGGGCCGGAGGAGCAGCCCAGGGAGCTGGAGGCAGAGTGGAGCTGGAGCAGGCCAGAGCTAAGTGCAGTGAGCGGCTGGGGAGAGCAAGGGGGACCCTTGGCAGAGGGCCCAGTGCAGGGAGATGCCCCAGCCAAGAGGCCTTGCAGGCCGCACTGGGAGGGGGATCTTAACCCCAAAGGGGGGAGGAGAGAGGGCGCTACTCTGGGAAGAAGGGTCCTGCCACCTACAGCTCGAGGGCATGTGGCCACCGCAGGAGCAAGTGTCCAACCTGCGGCATCCCTGCAGAACAGCCAGGGCCTGGGACATGTGAGAGACAGACTATGAACTTCCCTTACATTCCAGAGACAGCTGTTTGTGATGTCCAGGTGCCCCAGAGAGAGGACTCTGCCACACAGGAGAGGGGAAGTGGAGCCCTCCCTCTCTGGGTAAAGGGAGTGGGAGCAAGGACTTAGATCCCTTCGCTAGCCAATTCCACCAGGGTAGTGTATAAGCCAGGAAAGTTCCTCACACTAGCGGGACCATTCCCCCACTTACACAAGAACTACGGGTCACCCAATGAAATTAATAGGTAGCGGGTTTAAAACAAACAAAAGGGAGTATTTCTTCACATAATGCACAGTCAACCTGTGGAACTCTTTGCCAGGGGATGTTGTGAAGGCAAAGACTATAACAGGGTTCAAAAATGAACTAGATAAGTTCATGGAGGATAGGTCCACCATTAGCTATTGGCATGGATGGTGTCCCTAGCCTCTGTTGGCCAGAGCTGGGAATGGGCGATGGGATGCATCACTTGATGTTTACCTGTTCTGTTCATTCCCTCTGGGGCACTTGGCATTGTCAGAAGACAGGATATTGCGCTAGATGGACCTTTGGTCTGACCCCATATGGCCGTTCTTATGTTCTTCCACAAATGCCACATCACCCCTTGGACAGCCACCAGCCCCCGTGCAAACCCATTAGGCACATGGATGTGTGTGCACGCACAGATATGTTGGCTGATGCACAGATCCCCAGACAAGCCCCCACGGAGCAACATGCTGGACATTCAGGGCAGTCCCTGGGCAGCGTTGGTGGTTGGAGCTTGGGGCAGAGAGCACCCTGCTCTCACACAGTGCCAATAGGCAATGTATCGCTTGGCCAGGCCCAGCATACGGGCGTTCCCTGAGCCAGCCGCGTCTCTGTGTGAACGCAGAGGTGTCTCTGCAGATACACGTGGGAGTGTCAGCTCAGGAGCTGCCCTGTCCCTCTGCAGAGACCAGCAGCCACCCAGGAGATCTGCTCCCAAGCAGCCCTAGCAGGCGGATGGAGCAGCCAGTGCCCAGTGCATGACCCTTGCTGGAACTTACTTGGCTTCCTCCAGCTCCTCTGTCCTCTGAATGGCGTCCGTCTCGTACTTGGTTCTCCACTGGGCCACCTCAGCATTGGCCTTCGACAGGGTCCTCTGGAGCTCCCCTTTGGCCTCCACCTCCTCCTCGTACTGCTCCCGCAGCAGGTCGCAGTCATGGCGCGAGGCTTGCAGTGCGTGAGCCAAGGCGTTTTTGGACTGCAAAGGGGAAGGCAGGAGAGCCGAGATGGGCAGAGGGCTCCCCTCAGGCCTGGGTGGGAGTCAGCCTTCACGCTTAGTCAGTGCTGCCCAAGGCCGGAACCCCCTCTCCCCCCTCAGGCAGGCTCTGCTGGGGCAGTGCCCAGTGAAAGATGCTGGATTGCTGGCCTGGGGACTGGTGCTTTCTGTGCAGGGCATGTTCCCACACCGGCAGCAGCAGTGCCGGTCTCCCCTCCTGTGTGCCACAAACCGGCCCTGTAGGGCAGCCTAGCAGAAGGGAATTCAGCCTCCCTGGCCTCTCTGCTGAGACTGACCCCAGGGGCCAAGTTGTGCAGTGGTGGGGGTGCATGTGGGGAGATGCAGAGAGCAGCCTACTGGGCGACAGACCAACACCCACCAGCTCCCTTCACAGAGGGCCCCAGAAAGCCACTGCCTGGGCTGAGCTACTGCTCACGACTGATCAGGGCTGGATCCAACCCCAGCACCAGGCGCAGGGTCCCATTCCCGGTACCTGTGCTGGCCAAGGCCTCCCTGCACAGCTACCCTCCCAGACATGTTTTTCCTGCTCAGAGCAGTGGCTTCAGCCCCTTGCCAGGCTTGGCTGGGCTGGGAGCCCCTGAGCATGGCCAGGCCCAGTGTCAGTCTGGCCAATGATTGGCAGTTTGATGGATACAAAGCTGGCTGGGTCGTCAGGCTCAAGGGGTAGCGATCAACGGCTCAGTGTCTAGTTGGCAGCCGGTATCAAGCGGAGTGCCCCAGGGGTCGGTCCTGGGGCCGGTTTTGTTCAAGATGTTCATTAATGATCTGGATGATGGGATGGATTGCACCCTCAGCAAGTTTGCGGATGACACTAAGCTGGGGGGAGAGGTAGATACGCTGGAGGGTAGGGATAGGGTCCAGAGTGACCTAGACAAATTGGAGGATTAGGCCAAAAGAAACCTGAAGAGATTCAACAAGGACAAGTGCAGAGTCCTGCACTTAGGACGGAAGAATCCCATGCACTGCTACAGGCTAGGGACCGACTGGTTAAGCAGCAGTTCTGCAGAAAAGGACCCAGGGATTACAGTGGACGAGAAGCTGGATATGAGACAACAGTGTGCCCTTGTTGCCAAGAAGGCTAATGGCATATTGGGCTGCATTAGTAGGAGCATTGCCAGCAGATGGCAGGAAGTGATTTTTCCCCTCTATTGGACACTGGTGAGGCCACATCTGGAGTATTGCATCCAGTTTTGGGGCCCTCGCTACAGAAAGGATGTGGACAAATTGGAGAGAGTTCAGTGGAGGGCAATGAAAATTATTAGGCGGCTGGGGCATGTGACTTATGAGGAGAGGCTGAGGGAACTGGGCTTATTTAGTCTGCAGAACAGAAGAGTGAGGGGGGATTTGATAGCAGCCTTCAACTACCTGAAGAGGGGTTCCAAAGAGGATGGAGCTCAGCTGTTCTCAATGGTGGCAGATGACAGAACAAGGAGCAATGGTCTCAAGTTGCAGTGGGGGAGGTCTAGGTTGGATATTAGGAAAAACTATTTCACTAGGAGGGTGGTGAAGCACTGGAATGGGTTACCTAGGGAGGTGGTGGAATCTCCATCCTTAGAGGTTTTTAAGGCCCAGCTTGACAAAGCCCTGGCTGGGATGATTTAGTTGGGGTTGGTCCTGCTTTGAGCAGGGGGTTGGACTAGGTGACCTCCTGAGGTCTCTTCCAACCCTAATATTCTATGCCTCTATGATTTTCCATCCTTTTCTAGGCACTTAGGTGCAAATCCGCATTGCTGGGCTCCCCAACTCCCTTCCTGGCTAGCCAACAAGCCCCCCCCCCCCATAGGAGAGAGGCCCCAGAGAGCCAGTCGTCTCCCTCACACAGCCTTACCTTGGTCTCTTCTTCCAGCTGCCTCTTGATTTCCTCAATAGTCTGGGTAAACGAGGTCTTGCCACGGCTCAGCTGGTTTATAAAAGACTCCTTTTCCTCCAGCAGCCGGCTTAGCTCCCCTAGTGCAGACAAAGCCAAACAACTGGAATGGAGCTGGGCAAATGGAAACGGTGCAAGGCCGTGTGCTCGTGTCCTTCAGCTCCCTGCGGCCCCTGAGCGCCAGCGTGCAGAACTGACCCCCAACTGCCTCCGGTTCCAGGGGGCCCAAGGTGATGCACTCGCTCACAGCAATAGGCCTGAGCCCATCTCTGAGTTCCCGCAGAGCTAGAGGAGTCTGGACCTGGCCTTGCAGTTATGGCCCATCACTAGCTCGGAGTCAGTCGAAATGGACTTTATCTAGCGCTTCCCATCCCCCAAGCAATGACTTGGCTCTCAGCCAGGCTGTGAGGAGCCAGCCACTAGTCTGGGCCCTGGATGGTCCCCACACAGTCTAGGGTAGCAGAACCTGGCTTGCTGGTAGATGGGATGTTGGCCTGGGCAATTGGCCTATTATCCCTCGTGCCAGGGGCTCTTTACCTCTCGCCTGGGCAGCAGGGATCTCAGCTTAATGTCACAGCTCCCTGATGCACTCAGCCCTTTCAGCGCAGATCCCAGGAGAGCCTGGGCAGAACCTAGCCTCACTGGCTCTCCAGCCTGGCATCCTTGGACCTAAAGGCAGCAGCTGCACTGCTGGGGCGGAGGGGGAATTCTGCCAGCAGGGAGCTTCCTGCTGGCAACACTGGTGGTCATGGCACATTCCGTAGCCACACTGAGGCTGACGCTACCTCTCTCCTCTCACTGCCTCCGCTGTTCTGTCTTGGCTGGCCGCGCTGCCCGCCCTGAGTGGGCCCTGCGGGTACATTCTGCAGCTCCTCCGGGCACTGCTTTGGCATCAGTAATTACTCAGCAACCTGCTCCCTGCCAGAAGAGCACACTGACCTCTCGGAGAGGCAGGAAAGTGGCTGATCCCAGTCCCCTGGTTTAGCAGCAAGCCCAGCCTCGGGGCCCCTCTCAGCCAGTCCCAGAGCTGGGCGAAGGCGTTCTGAACCTACCGTTCTCAGTCTGCAGCCGGCCACGCTGGGTGCTCACTTCGGCCAGCTGGCGCTGCAGCTCATCCACTTTGGACTTGGCCTCGCTCAGCTGGTCCTCGTACGTTCGGCACAGCTTCTCTGCATTTGCCTGCAGCAAGCAGCCAGGGCAGCGTCAGATCGGCAGCCCCGAGCTAGACAACTTTGCTCTTCCAAATGGGCTCAGCTGCTGCACACGCCTCCCCGGGAACTGTCCTGCCTCCTAGGCTATGGTTTGAGACTAGGAAATCCCCCTTTCTCTGACCCACTCTCAGCTGAGTGATGCAAAACGGGATTCCCATTAGGCTCTCACACAGAGCCCTCCTAGTATGGGACCCTTGCATGTCCCCCTCGGTAGAGGAACAGGTCCTGCAGCTGCCTTCAATACAGAGAGCTCAGCTGCTATTCTGCGCACATGCAGCATCTAGGATAGAACCCAGGGCTTTCCACGCCAAGAGCTCCAGCCTTTACTCTGATCTTAGCAGCTTCAGAGCCCTCCGGCCCAAGCACGGAGCAGGTACGTGTCGTTATCCCCACTTGCAGCTGCAGGCAGGGAGGTTAGTGACTTGGCCAAACGAACATCAGACCTGAGTTCAGCGCCCAAGACTCCTGCGCAAACCACCTACACTTGCTGGGTTAGAACTTAGAGCCTGCCTTGGCCTCCACCCGCTCTTGGGCACCCTAGTCCCCCACCCCCAAGCAGGTCTGGTTCCACCCAGCGGGGGGCAGCCCTGCTCACAGCTTCCCAGTCCCTCACCTTGTTCTTGGTGAGATACTCAATGTTAGACGACAGGTCGTCCACCTCCATCTTCATCTCGCTCTTCTCCTTCTCCAGCTTCTGCTTGACCCTCTGCAGGTTGTCGATCTGCTCGCCCAGCTCGGCCACGGTGTCGGCGTGCTTCTTGCGCAGGGCGGCCGCCGTCGACTCGTGCTGCAGCGTCGCCTCCTCCAGATCCCTGCGCAGCTTCAGGAACTCTGCCTCCCGTTTCTTGTTCATCTCCAGCTGGACAGCCGTCACGCCACCCGCCTCCTCCAGCCGCTCGCTCAGCTCCTCCAGCTCCCGCGCCACTTCCGCGCGCTGCTTCTCCACCTTGGCCCTCGCTGCCCGCTCCGCCTCCAGCTCCTCCTCCAGCTCCTCAATGCGGGCCTGGCGGGGGGCAAAGCAGGGCAGGTGCTATGGGGCCAGGCAGCCCTAGCATCCTCGCCGTCCCAGCTGGAGTGAGAGTCTCACTGCAGCACCAAGCTACCCCAGTGGGACAGGCAGCCAGTGCCCCAGGCCCCCGGGCTGAGCTAGCAGCAGTCCCAACACTGATTCTGCTAACACGATCACCCCTAAAACCTTTGGAGAGCTGGGCCTGAGCCACCCAATCTGGGTCCAGCTGTGAATCAGGATTCCAAGCCCAGCCCCACCCCCACAGCTAGGGCGATCTGACCCTGGGGTTCTGGTTTGGCCCTTTGGGCCCCTCTCACAAACTGTGACATCAGGGTTTGGGGGGTTGGATTTGAGGTTCTGGTGTGTGGGCAAAGGGCTAGCACCCTCCCGGCTGAAAGGCCAGGAGCTTGTCTTTGAGTTTTTAATTAAAAACCCCCAAACCCAACCCCGTTTAACCTGCCTCCCCTACAGATCGTGCCTGGGATTGGTCCTGAGCGCACCAGCCCCACTGTGCTGGCTTGGCTTTCCCCAGGCATCCCTGCTGGGCTCCGTGAGGTCCGTGCTCAGAGCGCTGCTAACAAGAACACCCCTCTCATGTCCAGGGTAACAATCCCCCCCACAGTGTGGGCACGTAAGGAGCTGCTGGGCTTCTGGGGAAGCCAGCTGGCTCCATTAGATCTGAAACGTGCCCAGCTGAACTGGGATCGAGGCCCCAGGGCTGGAGAGAGGGGAGAGGGAGACACACTAGCTTGACCGGCCCAGCCGGAAGGGATGGTGGAAAGCAGAGCCCTCTCCGCATAGCTCCCTAGAGGTGGCAGCAGGCCCAGGGAGGGGCCCGCTCAGGGACAAGCTTCTGTGTCAGCCCTGGGGCACTCTCCTACTCAGCCCCCTGGCGGTTCACTGTGGAACGCCAGGCCTGTGTTGTCTGTACAACACTCCTTTACCTGCAGCTCTTTGATCTTCTTCTGCAGCTGGGCGCCAAGCACTTGCTCATCTTCAATCCTTGAATTCAGCTGGTTTGTCTCAAACTCTTTCCTGCACAGAACCAGGACAGAGGCCTGCGGTTAGGCAGAGAACAGCTGCCAGGCCCCTCCTAGCCTGTCCCCCAGGGGCCAGTGTAGGAGACTTCCCTGCAAACTAGTGACTCGTGGTTTGTCCTGTACCAAAGGATGAATGAACCTGTACTTGCAACCTAGACTGTTTGGAGAACTGTAGCAGAGCACCTAAGACAACCCCTCTACATCAGGTTCCCCTGGGGGCACACAGCCCATCCCTGCATCGGGGCGGTTCCCCATGGGGCACACAACCCATCCCTGCATCGGGGCGGTTCCCCTGGGGTGGCATAGCCCATCCCTGCATCGGGGCGGTTCCCATGGGGACACAACCCAATCCTGCATCGGGACGGTTCCCCTGGGGTGGCACAGCCCATCCCTGCATCGGGGCGGTTCCCGTGGGGACACAACCCAATCCTGCAACGGGGCGGTTCCCCTGGGGTGGCACAGCCCATCCCTGCATCGGGGCGGTTCCCAGGGGGACACAACCCAATCCTGCATCGGGGCGGTTCCCCTGACGGGGCACACAACCCAATCCTGCATCGGGGCGGTTCCCCTGGGGGGACACAACCCAATCCTGCATCGGGGCGGTTCCCGGGGGGGCACAGCCCATCCCTGCAGCGGGGCGGTTCCCAGGGGGGCACAGCCCGTCCATGAATTGGGATGTGGCAGCTGATATCAACCCTGCTGACTTGCTGGTTACATTTGCAGTCCCTGGGGGCTGCAGGTGACAGCTCTGCATAGCAGCCTCTCTTGAAGCTTTGAGTGCTTTTCTGGGCTCCCTAAAGCCTGGGGTGCTGGGAGGCAGTTCGATGGGGTGGGTAGAGTTCTGGACCACGAGTCAGGAGATCTGCCTCTGTCACAGGCTCCTCTGGGTAAGTCACTGCACCCTATGAGCCTCAGGCCCCACAGCAACATGGGGATGAGAACCCCTCCTGCGCTGGGCTGGTTAGACCCTCTCTCCCTGGGTGTCTGGGTAGTGCCCAACGCAGTGGGTTCTGAGCATGGCTGGGGACACTAGATGCTACAAAGGATAACAGCATTTTCCAGTCTGGAAACAGCTCCAAGAAGTGAGAACACCAGCCCCCTGCACCTGTGGGCGTGCTCAGTGCAGGAGGAAGCAAGTGGCAGGAGCAGCGCCTGCTGGGGTTGGCTGCGGGGTATTTCCCCAGGCGCTGCTGGCACTCACTTTTTGAGTTTCTCCTCCAGTTGCTGCTTGTCGTTCTCCAGATCCATCACAGACTCCTGCGTCAGCTTCAGATCCCCTTCCAGCTTGCGCTTCGCTCGCTCCAGGTCCATTCGGATCTTCTTCTCCTGCTCCAGGGAACTTTCCAGCTGGAGAGAAGGAAGAAATGTAAATTCGGAAGGGAAATACTCCCTCCAGTGCCCCTGACATCTCCTGTTCCTCCACATCCTCCTGCCTCTGATGAGAGGTCCCTTCTCCATTGCTGGCAGAAACCTAGCATGGCATCTAACACATCTCCTCTGTACCGGGGCGGTTCCGCTGGGGGCACACGGCTCATCCATACAATGGGATTGCTGTCACTGGTCTTTGCATTCATGTTTTACTCACATCATCCACTTGCTGTTCCAGTTTGACTTTGGCCTTTGTCAGCGTGTTGACTTTGTCCTCTTCAGCCTGCAGGTCATCTAGGGCCTGCTGATGCGCCTCCTGCAGTGCCTTCTTCTCTTTGGTCAGCTTGGCGATGATCTCGTCCAGAGCCGCCATTTCTTCAATCAGGTTTTTAACCTAGGCAGGCAGAGGAAAAAGAGAGCTTAACTCCTCAGGAGACTGGGGTTGGGGGCAGATGACAGCTAAACTCTAGAATACCACATCACCACCATTGTCTTCCTCACCACCATCACCACCACTGCCTTAATCTCCACCACCATCACCATCACTGCACTCATCACCACCATCCCCACCACCACCTTCCTCACCATCATCACCATCACTACCCTCATCACCACCATCCCTCCCACCACCTTCCTCACCATCATCACCACCATCTTCATCTCCATCACCATCACTGCCATCCTCACCACTACCTTCCTCACCATCACCTCCACCACTGCCCTCATCACCACCATCCTCACCACAGACATCATTACCATGACCTCCACTGCCATCCTCACCATCACCACCACTGCCTTCATCTCCACCACCATCACTATCGCTGCCATCTTCACCATCCCCACCACCACCATCACAATCACTGCCCTCATCACCACCACCCTCATCACCGCCTTCCTCACCATCATCACCACCACATTCCTAACCATCACCACCATGTGCGATGCTGTATGGAATGTGGGAGACACTTAATGATACTATGGATACCAATATTTTAAAACTGCAATGAATCATGCTAGATATGCCGTGTAAAGTATCTACAAAAATGTTATAATTTGCCAAATATGATAATCTTGTTTATATGTTTGTATCACCTTCGTATCGTGAGTTATAGATATGTAGGGTATATCTGTATTTCCAATCTTGTGCTGTGTTTCTGGGTGACACCCCCAGACAGATTGGCATCAGCACTAAGCCAGCTTGATGGCCCATCAAGGGACATCACCTGTACAATAAACCAATTGAAAAAGCCAGGGAATACACCTGATGAGTCAGCAAGCAATGTAGGGGCATGCCTATGGACAAAGAACTCTAAGGCTTTTTCCATCCCCATTCTTTTGCCATGAGGCTTGTATTTTCTGTGTCCCAAACACAAGCTTCACAGCTGTGAAGTTTGTGTTTGGGACACAGAAAATACAAGCTTCATGGCAAAAGAATATAAAAGACAACTGCTTCATCTCCATTTTGTCTTCAGGCCTGCTTCCCACTGGAGTAACTTTCCTACAAACGAAGCTCTGAACAAAGGACTGAATGACCTGTCCAAGCTGTGGATGTGTTCCAGAGGGACTTTCCAGCCAGCAAACTCACCAATACTGCTAAGAACCTGATATATGGACTCTGAAGTCTCTGTATGTATCTGACTGCTTTACCATTTAACAACTCTCTTCTTGTTCTTTCTTTTTTCCTTATAATAAACTAGAGGTGGGCAAACTACGGCCCATGGGCTGTATCCGGCCCGCGGAACTGTCCTGCCCGGCCCTTGAGCTCCCGGCCATGGAGGCTAGCCCCGGCCCCTCCCCTGCTGTCCCCCCCTCCTCCACAGGCTCAGTGCGCCGCACCGCCAGCACTCTGCACGGCGTGGCTGGCTCCAGCCAGGCCATGCAGCTGCGAGCTCCTGCCGCTCTGAGCAGCATGGTAAGGGGCTAGGGAGCGGGGGGTTTCAATAAGGGGCTGGGGGTCCCACGGGGGCAGTCAGGGAGCAAGGGGCAGTTGGATGGGGCAGAGGTTCTGGGGGAGAGGGGGTGGTCAGGGGACAGGAAACAGTGGGGATTGGATAGGGGTGGGAGTCCTGGGGGGCCTGTAAGGGAGTGGGGGTGTGGATAGGGGGCGCAGCAGTCTGGGGACAGGGATAAGGGGGGTTGGATAGGGGGTGGTGTCCTGGGGGGTGGTTAGGGGTGGGGGGACCCGAGAGGGGGCTGTTGGATGGGTCGCAGGTTCTGAGGGGGGCAGTCTGGGAGGGGGCAGATAGGGGGCCAGGGGCCGGGCTGTTTGGGGAGGTACAGCCTTCCCTACCCTGTCCTCCATACTGTTTCACAACCCCAATGTGGC
Organism: Natator depressus; assembly: GCF_965152275.1. Lineage (NCBI taxonomy): Eukaryota > Metazoa > Chordata > Testudines > Cheloniidae > Natator > Natator depressus. The sequence continues at coordinate 29,310,304 of NC_134246.1, forward strand.
CCTCAGGCCAAAAAGTTTGCCCACCCCTGTAATAAACTCTTAGTTTTAGACACTAAAGGATTGGCTGGCAACATGGTATTTTGGATAAGAGCCAAATTAATATTGACCTGGCAATGTGGCTGGCCCTTTGGGGTTCAGAAGAACATTTTGTATAGTGAGCAGAGTTTTTAAATAACTTCTCACTGTGCTGGACCTAGGTGCCGATTGGGAGCCAGAGAACTGGAATGCAATAAAGGGGGCTGTGTGATTTCTCTTTTTTAATCTTCTTGATAACCAGTGTGGGGAATCAGAAGCACAGTTTGTGACTGATGAATGTACTTCAGTGTTACCCACCAGACTTTGGTAGTATCTGCTCTTCCTTTTTCAGCCTGTCCTGACCCTGGCATTTCCAGTGAGGGCTGCCCTAGGCACCACCACCATCTCCACCACCATCACACCCACTGCCATCCCCACCACCGCCTTCATCACCTCCATCACCGTCAAGCATCCTCACCGTCACTGTCACCATTACTGCCTGTAGCCCCATTGCTCTTGCAGGTCTGTCATGGGCTTGCTTCTTATTCCAACGCTTTCACCAGCTACACCAGGCAAAACTGAAGGCATTTTTTGCAGGTGGAAAGTCGTGGCATTACCCCCGGCTTCCCTTATTGCTGCACAGACTGTGCAATGCTCTGGGGCCAGGGAGGTTTTTGCTCTTTCAGATTCTACCTTCTACAGAGCCTCGCTGCATTTTGGCCAGCCCTGCCAGAGACTGAGCCCTTCCTCTCACGCCCTAACAGCAGCCTCTTCTCCCTGAGTAGGCCCCGGGCTCCTACAGCAGTCACAACGCTCAGGGAAGCCATCGGGAGTGTAGCCACAGAGCTCTGTGGAGCCCCCGGTAACTGGCTGCAGCAGTTGCACAGTGACCCCTCTCACATGCTGTGCCTGTTACCTTGTTCTCTGTGGCATGCTTCTCCTTCTCCACCTTGGCCAGCGTGATCTCTAAGTCATCAATGTCCTTCTTCAGCTCAGCGCATTCGTCCTCCAGCTTGCGTTTCTTGGAGGTCAGATCCGCGTTCATCTCCTCCTCGTCCTCCAGACGATCCGTCAGCTCTTTCACCTTGGCCTCCAGCTGGATCTTGGCTTTGATCAGCAGGTCACAGCGCTCTTCTGCATCAGCTAGGTTGTCTTGTTCCTGGGAGAGTGCATAAGGAAACACATGCTCATCCATTTCCCCCAGGAAATATTACCATCCAGTCAGGGGTCCTAGCCCCTGGCAGAGATCACTACACCCTCATTCTCCTGGACACTAGCTGCTGATGCTCTTCACTTAATGTAGAGAGCAAGCACAAGCCATTCAGGCAGATGGAAGGAAGCTTTTGTTTCTTTCTGGCACGTTCCCATCCTTTCTCTTCCCATCCCTTAAGGCCAAAGGGGAACAGGAGAGTTGCCGAAGCTGATGCTGGCCCTTCTGCTTCAGGTGTATCGGGTGGTGGGAGGTGCTGGACTGACAGTGCCTGGAGACCGCGCTCCAGGGAGCAGGCACAGCTTGGCCAGCAGACACTCACACTTCCCACCCATGTGCTGCAGCCTGTTCTGGTGGGGTCACCTTTGCAGAGCAGCCCATTCATTCCTCAGTCTCTGCCCTGACACAAGGGTTCCCCTTATGACGGGACTTTTTGTGAGACGGGCATTTGCTCAGCACTGGACTAAGGCCTTCCATCTCATTTCATGCCAGCCGCTGAATGGCCAGCAGATGACACTGGACCATGGCTGCCCTAGACCAGACTGAGCAGTGACCTAGAAATTCTCCATTCCCAAGCCTCGCTCCTTTGAACAATCCTGTCCACAGTGTCAGGTCCTTCTCTGAGCCCTCTCGGGTGCAAGGGGCCAGAAGGCTAGTGGTTCCCATCTAAGGGACACTTCTCGCTTGTGGTATTACATTTGACCTGTCTGGCGGGGTATATCCATGCCTACCCCCACTCTCATCACCCACACCCACATCTCCCCTGCCAAGGAGCTGCACACGGGGCTTACAGCTTGAAGGTGGAGAGACAAGTCATTCTTCTCCTGGATCATGGTAATTTGTTTCTCTTCGAGCTCCTTCCTTTTAGCCTCTGACTTCTCCAGAGCTTCCTTCAGCTTCTGGAACTCCTCCTTCAAGGTGGCCATCTCCTTCTCATTCTGTGCCGACCGGAGCAGAGGCTTGATCTTGAAGAAAAGTTTCATCCAGGACCAGTTCTTGACAGCATTGAAAGCGCGGATGTTCCACTGGATGGTGTAGAGTGCTTCCCTGAGGCACGAGAAGGGCAGGCTCAGTCAAACTGTGATGCTCAGGGACTCCCTGCTTGCTCCCACCCCACAAACACCTTCTTCTTGGCTGGCAGGTGCGGAGATAGGTTTTCACAACAGCTCAGTATGTCAGGTGCATGTCAGGGGTTGAGCTCTTTGGGGTATGTGGCCCTTGCAGCAGCAATTGCCGGGACTGCCCAACCATTGCATGGTGCTTATGTACAGCAACAGAAGGGTCAACAATGGCCTCAGGTCTGGTCCATGGCCTGGAATGCATTAACCCTCCCAGGGGTTTCTATCCCGGTGCATCCCTAGCGAGCCCTCCACACTGACTGTAAGAGACTTCCCAAATATGGGGATGTGGCTTTTTGTCTCCTGCTGCCAGGCCCCTCCCAGTCCCCCTTTGCAGGTCATGCAAGCCATGGAAAAACACTCCCTGGGCAATACAGCTGACACGCATGCTGGGATGCTTTCCTTGCCTGCCGCCTGGAAAATCCACCACCGCTCAGCCTGAGCAGCCCAGAGAGGAAACTGATCTGCCTTATACAGTCTCCATTCCCTCACCAGGAGTAATAACGCCCATGGATGGCACTGCTGCCTGTACAGCAATGGGAGAAGTGACCCCCCTGAGTGGAGCAGGGCAGGGGAAAGGGCATTCTGTCCCATGGAACAATGTTGTATTTCAAAATTTGGTTTCATTCTGATTTGGAATGAAATTCTCCTTAAAAGGGAACGGAGCTGCAGGCAGGCTGCCAGGCGGAGCTGCCGCAGAGCCATGAGTTTGGGAGCTGGGACTTCTAGGCTCTTGGCTCCCCATCAGCCCTCCAGGCAGGCTGCCCGGGAGCTGGGCAGGCGAGCTGCACCGAAACCAGGCAGGGCTCTGCTGGAACTTCAGCAGCATCAAACCATCTCCACAGAACGGTTCCATTTTGATTGATTGGCAAAGGTTTCATTGGAATTCCATCCAGCTCCGCCCCTGGACGTGTCTGACCAACCGGGCGTGGTGGGAGGTTCATCCCTGCCTGCTCTGATTGGACAGCAAAGGGTGAGCGCTGCTGGCAGGGCAGGCCGCCCCTCTAGCTGCTCTACCTCCGGTTGATCATCTTCTGATACTCAATGCGCATCAGCCGCCCACGGATTCTGGCCTGCAGCATCGTCAGGATCTTGGCCAGGCGCTCGTCTCGCATCTCCTCCAAATGGCCCAGCAAACCAGCTTTGAAAAACACCTGCAAGGAGGGGAATAAGAGTGAGCTTATGGGACCAACGGGCACCCGAACCTCTCTGAGCAGCCATCAGACCCCTAGACACCATTTCTTCAGCGCCTGAGTATGTGTCATTAGCGCTGCCTGGTGTGGACTCACAGCGCCAGTGCTCCCCAGCCCGCTCGGTGACGTGTGCCCCGATTGCTAGGGCAGGGCCTACGGGAGCTCTGAGCCAGCGACTCAAATACCACAACGTGCTCTGGGGTGATGGGACCCTGGGGAAAGGGCGTCCTTGCTGGACCTCCTCCCAGCCTGTCTCTCTGCCCTTCCCTAGCTACCCACCTCCAGCTGCTGCACTGAGCCACCCCCAGCCTGCCTCCTCCCATGGGTGGAAGAGCAGGCAGGCAGGGCAGGGACCTGCAGCGGGAGGGCCTAGTCCAGACAGCGCTGGGGTGGTGGGGTTTGGAGCAAGACCTCTGGAGGCGATGAGCCCTGGGGAGAGCAGAGTGAGCTGGAGCCGGAGAAGAGCACTGGGAGCTCTCACCCTTCCCCTCCCTGCAGCTCTCCAAGGAGGAGTCCCATCCTCAGGGCAGACCACCCAGTCCCAGCTCCCTCCCTGCCTGCGGGAGCCCAGCTGCCCTCCCCTCTCACCTTGGTGTGACCAAACTTGTACTGGGTGTGGTCCAACTCCAGAGAAGTCAGCAGCTTCTCCGTGGCCTTTCTACTGTCCACAAACTTGTCATCAGGAATGGCAGCAGGATTCAGGATCCGATAGCTGCAGAGACACAGCAGAGGGGCCATAGCACCGAGCTCGTAGCTCCCCCTAACCCCACGCAAAGAGGGATCCAGCCAGGAACATGTCTGTGCAACACGTGCTGTGGCCACGCTAGACACCGGCAGCACCATGGCACAGGTCGCGTGCTGGCTTGTGCACCGGTATGTAGCATGCCTGGCCAGCTCAGAGCTGCCTCCTCTGTGCTGGGATCTGCATGATACAAGCACCATGGGGCTGAACTGCCAGGATCAGAGCCAGGCCAGCAGGCTGCCAATTGTGCCTGGGCCTACACTTCTAACCAGCTCCGAGCTCAGCTCACAGAGGCAGGGAGGGAATTGAGCTGGGCTCTGTGCATCTGATGCGGGGAGCCTCATTAGCCCCTGACTGACATTCAGCCTCTGCCTTGGGCTCCGGCCTCTCACGCCGAACACCATCATTTGGGGGAGGGCAGCACAAGACCCTGATGTATCCACGTTAGCCCAGGTGTATCCAGGAATCTCGGACGGCTTTGCGCTGGGAAGCAGGATGAAGGCACCGTGCACAGCAGGGCCAGTGGCAGAAGGCGAGTGACACACATGCTGGATTCAGATGAACCCCCACGCGCTGGGGAGCAAAGCGGAGCCTGGGGCAATCTACTGTCTGCCTGAGCTAATCCCCACCAGCCAGGGGAGAGAGAGGGGAGGCGTTACCGCTGCTTGAAATCAGCGTAGAGGATCCTGTTGGGGAAACCTTTGCGGCAGATGCGAATGCCCTCCAGCACACCATTGCAACGCAGCTGGTGCAGCACCAGGAAGGCGTCCATGGCTCCTGCAGAGGAGAGAAGGCAGGGGTTGCGTCAACAGGGCCCACGTCAACCAGGCTATAGCCTGGACCAAACCCCCATGGCCAGTGGGGCTGGGGAGCTGAAAGCTGAGCCTCCAGCTGGACCTGGATTTTGCACATGGCCCCTGTTTTAATAACAGGTTTACCCCACTTGCTGGCCTGGACCGAAACCCAGTGCTGTGGCCTGGGCCCCCTCTGCTCTCTGGAGGGTGGCCAGTGCTATGTGTGTCTCCTGTGCAATGGCAGAACACAGGCTCGCAGCATAGCTAGGGAAGGATTTGCCTTCCATCTCTGCTGCTCCTGCCAGGAGACTCTAGGAGGGGTCGGAGCAGCATCCACAAAGCGCAGGTGTTTTACCCACAGCTCCTGAGGAGCGACCCACTTGCTTCTGGGTTTAGACCCCTTGTATAGGTCCTTGTCACCTTTGCATCCAAGGGGCTCATGCAGACAGGGAGCTCTCCTGTGGCCCCTCTGGGCAGCCCTAGGGCACATGGTGCATCTGGAGGGGGGTGCTTCCCCTGACCCCTCCTGACAGGAGCTGGAATTCATGGGCCTAGGAGAGACACCTGTCAGGCCTCCTTAGCTGGGAAGCAGTGACTAGAGGTGGGGGGTGGGATCCTCAGAGCTCTGGTGGGAACAGGTGGCACACGCAGCCCAGAGGAGATAACGATGAGCTGCCATTAATCCGAGTGCTGTCCTACCAGCCCCGTTCCTGGGCCAGGCCAGTCCTGCAGCTGCATACCTGGGGTCTTGGTCTCATTGGGGATGATGCAGCGGACGAAGTGAGGCTGGGTGGCCCGCAGGTTGGTCATCAACTTGTTGAGGTTCTCCTGTAGGGCAGATACAAGGGTGAGGCGGGACACGCTGCCTCTGCCCTGCCGGGTGTCACCACTCGCCTCACATCACCCTGCCCCATGTCTCCTCAGGGGTCTTTGTACTTTCCCAAGGCTGTGGGAACAACACCCTAAGCCCGGCTTCCATAGAAAGGTCTCTGGGCCCTGGAGGCCTTCAGCCTGCGGGGGAGGGCTCGGCACAGCACTCCTTTGAGGCTCTCCTGAGCAGCCTCTGGGTGGTGCCATTCTCCACGGGGGTATGCCATGCATGGTAGGGGCTACCAAGTGCATTTGCACTTGCAGCTTGGGGATGGATTTGATCCCAGGAGTCTGGAGACAAGAGCCAGCCGCGCCGGCATCCCCCGCACCAGCCACGCTCCTTGTGAAAAGTGCAAGGACAGGGCACAACCTGGGGGGGAGGCGTCCCCCCGTCTCACTCAGAGCATGAGTGATGCATGATGTTTGTTTCTGGGACTTCCTTTCTCTTTGAGCAATGGCCCAAGCCACCCAGAAGCCCTGCCCTTCCTTGTGCCATGCCAAGCTGCCTCCTCTCCTAGGCCAGGCAGCCCCCTGCTCTCGGTAGCAGACACCCTGCAGCAGCTAGACTGACCCACTCACAGCAGCGTGTCTCTAAGGCAGATAGGCCTTCCCAATGCACAAGGAAGGAGGCCAGTAAAGTGTCCCCGCAGTGGGTTGAACCCAGAACCCTCAGCTCTGAAAGCCCCCCCATCTGACGCTGGAGCCAATGAAGACTGGCACAGCTGCTGCTCCCCTGTCATTGCAGGACAAGACTCTTCCAGCAGGATCTAGCTTTAGGCTTATGAACCCCAGTCTGGTCTGGTTCTCAGCTGTCCCCCTGGCTGCCTCAGAGACAGAGACACCCCCGGAGTGAGTGCTGTGAACGGGGTTCAGGGCCCTGTGCTGCACTGAGCTAGCAATCTGTCCTAGCCATCTCCCAAGGCAGGAGAGCTGCAGGGCGGCTCCATAATCCTCCCCTGTTCAGAGCCCCGTAAGATCCACCTTCATTGTCTTCTGCCAAGGGCTGTCCTTCCCGCAGTTCAGAGTGAGGAGAGAGGTAGCACAGACTTAAAGTGATGTTCATGTAATACATTATCTAAACATCACTGCAAGTCTTAACTGCCGCTCTCCCAAAGGCGGAGACGCTGCCGGGCGCTGGGCAGCACTGCCATCGCGGGCTCAGCAGCGGCACAAGCCCCACCTCAAAGGGGGACATTTTCTCTCCGTCTGGGACCACGGGTCCTTAGCTGAGCGAGTGCAGCGTGGAGAGGAGCTGGCAGCAGGGGGCTGAGACTGTTCCCGACCCGGCACAGAGCTAGCACCTGCTCTAGGGCTGAGGACCTGTCGCGCCCATGCAGCAAGAAACACCAACCCTGTAGGGTCTTTGTGTCTCTTACAGTGTCAGGGGCTTGTGAGGGAGATGCCCCCGGGCTGGGTGAGGGGCTGGGATGGATTCTCGGAGGGGAGTCTTCACCCTCCTGCCCTGAGTGTGGGTCTCGCTCTTACCTTATGTAACTGTGACACCGTTTGGAAGGAAGCCGCCTTCTTACGCTTCTCCTTGACCCCTGTCTTCGGTGGCTCATCTGTTGGAGGGAAACGGTAAATTCATGATGCCGGTGAAGTATTGATCTGTGGTCTGTTGTGTCTGCTGCATTTGGAAGACTCTGGGTCCCGATGTTAGTGCACCTAGATGAGCCACAGGCCTGCTCTTGGGAGTGTGTGAGGCGGGAGGAGGGTGTGTGAGGCGGGAGGAAGGGGTGTGCAAGGGGGGAAGAATGGGTGTGCAAGGAGGAAGGACTTGGTGTGTGAGGCGGGAGGAAGGGGTGTGCAAGGAGGAAGAATGGGTGTGTGAGGAGGGCAGAATGGGTGCATGAGGCGGGACATGGGTGTGTGAGGTGGGAGAAAGGTGTACAAGGAGGGAGGAAGGGGTGTGTGACACGGGAGCCAGGGGTGTGGGAGGCAGGAGGCGGAGGGGGTCTGTGTTGGGCCCAGATGCGGTGGCAGAAGTCCTATGAGCGTGTGGGCAGAGACGTTGGAGGGAGAGTGGAAGTGTGTGTAGGATCGGTGAGCATGTTAACTAAGGGGCAGAGCTGTGTGTGAGTCCCCCTGTCTCTCTCCTCACTGGGGAGTGGAAGGTGGCTTGTGAGTCTGGCCTGGGCAGAATTCCCCATCATGCAGATCTTAGCAACCCCGGGCCAGCACCGGGCGCCAGGTCTCTGTTAAGGGGGAAATGGCAACACTTACCCTGGATCACACCTGTAGACCGGGATAAACCTCTGCTCCCCTCTGGTGTTGCCCAGCTTTCCCTGTTGGGATTCCCCTTCACTCCCATGACACCATCCCCCACTGGGCTCCCCAGGACTAAGCTGCAGCACCCCATTGCCCAGGGAGCAAGAGGTTGTGAATGGGAGTCAAATCCAGGTCTCCCAGGAATCAGTGCAGCGTGGCACCCTAGGTCTCTTGGTGAGCAGGGGATGGCCAGTGGCGGATTAGCCACTAGGCCAATGAGGCCCATGCCCAGGGGCTCCGGCTAATTGGGGGGCCCCAGGCAAATGGGTGCCCCCATGCCCTGATCCTATTTCCCTGGCAGGAACATGGGGGGACTGCAGGCAGAAGGGGTGGGGAGGGACCCCCACTTGCTCTGGCCCAAGGCCCCACAAAACCATAATCCGCCCCTGATGATGGCCTTCTGTCAGAGCCACGGCATGCTGCAGGCCTGCTGGTGCCAGCAGAGAGCAGTTCTGGGCAACTCGTGAGGTGTTCCCAGGCGAAGTCACGGTGTGGGTGAGGGGCAAAGTGGGGCAGGACCATGGCTCACCTGAGGAGGAGCTCACATAATTCTCATATAAGCTGCCCAAGAGCTTGTTCTGTGATTTCTGGAAGACTCCCACCACTGTCTCATTCAGGGGGTCTTTATTCTTATCCAGCCAGCCAATGATGTTGTAGGGCACCTGTCACAACAGGACAAAGAGAAGCGGGTCAGGTCAGCAGCCCAGCACAGAGGGCCCAAGAGGCCTGGGAAAGAGAAGGGCTCGGCGGGGGACATACCACTCCCGCGTAGTGCACCAGCTCAAAGTGCGCCTCATATTTGCGCTTCTTGTCTGGCCGTGGCTTCTGGAAGTTGGGAGACTTCCCGATGTGGTTGTCGTACAGCTTGGCCTTGAAGGACATGTCTGAGGCTTTCGGGAACATGCACTCCTCCTCCAGGATGGAGAGGATTCCCAGCGGCTGCAGGAAAGGATATCCATGAGCCGCTCAGACTTCGGCACAGCGGGGAAAGGACAAGAAAGGCCCCCACCCAATCCCGGCCCCCAACCAATCCCTGGCACAAATGCAGCCATCCTAGCAGCTGAATTGCAGGGGAGACTTGCTCTGCACTACTGGCTGGGGAGGTGCTGAGGCCCTTGCCAGGGAAGGAGAGTCAGGCCTCTGCAGAGAGGTGCTGGGAGAATGTGCCATGGGACAAACTGTCACCACCTTGTGACGGCATTTCCCCCTCATTCCCTCCCTACATCCCAACTGGCAGGATAAACTCTATTGTGGAAAGCCCCTTCCCGCCCCATTACCTCCAGCCCACCGCCTTCTGGGGTTCCCCTAATCAGCAGGCCGTCCCGTTCCCCTGGACTTGTTTTTCATTTCCCTCTCGATCAGTCAGGGCCAGGGTGAAATCCAGAACTCACTGAGGGCTCAGCAAGCCGGTTAGAACGGTTAGAGCCCTCAGCCCTACAGCTCAGTCTGGCGGCAGCCAACTATCCTCCCCCTGTAATAAAAGGATCCGCCAAACGGTATTGCTCAGCTGGCTGCTTGGTTACAGAGATTATCAGAGCCCATGCAGCCAAACCGTATGCACAGCCCGCTCCTGTCTCACGGAGCCACCCAAGCGGGCTGGCAGAGTCACTGACCCCCATCTCCACGCCTCATGCTTTACCTTCTCAATCAGGTCAATGCAGGCTTGCAGGTCCAGGCCAAAGTCGATGAAGATCCATTCGATGCCTTCTTTCTTGTATTCTTCTTGCTCCAGGACGAACATGTGGTGGTTGAAAAACTGTTGCAGTTTCTCATTGGTGAAGTTGATGCACAGCTGCTCAAAGCTGTTAAACTACAGGCACAAACCAAACCTCTGTGTAAGCAAAGGGGAGCGTCCTTTGGTCCCAGTGATTCCACCCAGCCCGTGTGGACCGGCCCAGCTGGGGTCCCATTCCAGAGCAGGCGGAAAAGAACTCAGCTGGGACTGAATCGTCACTCTGGTCCTCAGGGGGCTGTGGTGGGTGTACTCTAGGTAAATGAATTGACACATGAGCTCCATTTTCCATAGACACCCATGTCTTCATGGCAGAACTGCCAGAAGCCGTGGGAAAGCTGCCTGTGCGTCTAGGGCACTGAGTCAGTTTAGTACACGCCACCCCTGCAACCCACCTCAAAGATCTCAAAGCCTGCAATGTCCAGTACGCCGATGAAGAACTGCCTGGCCAGCTTGGTGTCCAGGGTTTTGTTGATACGCGTCACCAGCCACTTGAACATGCGATCGTAGGTGGCTTTGGCCAAGGCCCCGACTGCGTACACCACCTGCCAACGCAAACCGGAAAGGGCTCGTTACATCGGGACTTGCTCCCTATTAGTTTCATTTTGTCTACACCCAGCCTGAGGTGGTGGAGACCTGTTACTCTCAGAGCAGGAAGGGGAATAGCCAGACAGAACCAAGGGAAGTGCTGCTCCCACCAAGGGCCGTTCACATTTTCAGCTATTGAATTAGTCCGTGTGTTTGTGCTCCTGCAGCCATTTATCTTGTGCCCTCCTTTCCTGACTAAGTATACCTGAAGCTCCATGTGCTGGGGATGTGCTGGGGTCCAGATGAGATCTAGGGTGACATTTTCAAAAGTGCTCCAGTAACTTAGGAGCCTGTCCCCCATGGACTTTCTGACCCCCAGGCTCCCTGGTGCGTAAGTCACTTCTGAAGATGGAACCTAGGCCCACGACTCAGATAGGAATGATCAGAAATGTGACTCCCAGGCTGGTGTGCAAGGTGGGTGCGCAATCCAGGCCAAGCTTTGGGTGTGTGGCTGAGGGTGCGGAAACCTCATGAGCTGTGCTTGCAATCTTCCCGCCCTCGGCAGTGGGAATCTCACAAGAGCTGCTGTCCTGGGGAGGTTTCCACCATCTTGAGCCAACATACTCATGAGATAGGGGCTGCAGTTGAAGCAAGAACCACAGAAATTAGGCCCCTCTTGTGTGTGAATCCAACCCAGGCCAAACCACAGGGCCCAGGGATTTGAACCGAAACCCTCCACAAATTGAAGGGGTTCGAATTGAAATTCCAGCCTTGGCCCATCACTGTAAAATGCAATGGCCAAAAATATCTGGCCATCAAGCCAGCACACTCCCTGCTTCCACGTCACACTAGCAATGAATAACCGAGACAGCTGCTAAAAGCCAGCAACAGCAGGCTCAGCTTACACCATGCCCTTGGGGCTCCCAAACTCAGACTTTGTGGGGCCACCAGAGGGGAGAACTCCAGACCTAAGGGCCCTGGACTGGGAACGTCACCCAAATCCATCGCTCTCCTGTAGGGCACAAAGCCAAGGGATTCTAGGTAACAATGCAGGCAGGACACTACAGTCCCAGCACACTCACCTGTTCCACGTTCTGACCTTTTGTCACATACTCATTTCCTACTTTCACTCTGGGGTGGAGCAGCCCTTTGATGAGGTCAGCTGAGCTGATTCCCATGAGGTAGGCGGCCTTGTCAGCACCTGGAATACATCATCAAACCATGAGGAAGCAGCCAGGCGATGGGCATACTCAAGACAAAAAATATAGGGTTCTGTGGCTGAGATGATGCTGTCCTAATTCTGCTGGCTTTCACTAGCCCCCAAATGCTCTGTAGTCTGCCCACCTCCCCAGTGGGCAGTGTCTGTATTGTGTTCTCCAGGGGTTGTAGGGGGCTTTTGGGATCTGGCGATTTTTGCACATGTGCCTCTCTGAGGTATTACCAACCCAGAGAATCTCTGTCTAGGAAGATTTGCTCCATCTTAACGACGTAGGGGAATCGTTTCGTGTTAGATCAACATTCTCTTTGCTGTGCTCAAATATCGGGAACTGCCTAAGCTAAGGTTCCCTGCACAGCCCTTTCTCTGCCCTCTTGTGCTGAGAGAGGACAATGCAATAAGGGAGAACAATAAATCTTTGCACAGGGCAGCTGGTTTGACAGAAGCAGACAAAGTGTCGTGCACCAAACAGATGCTCAGAGAGACAGGGCTGCTGTGGGGAGTTCTGAGCACTGTGGGAGGCATGGCCCCTAGTCAATAGGCATTGCCACATGAGAGGAATGTGGGAAAGGGAAGGGATGGAGGGCAGATGAATGGGAAACTTAACGGGGATTGTTTCACTGCTCCAGCCCTGGGATTTCCTGTACAGCTGTGGAAGGAGTTCACGCACCCTGCTGGGCTCAGCAAAGCTTGCCCCAGCCCTACTCGGCCATGGGGCAAACTCACTTTCAGTGTTTTCGGCCTCCGCCTGCTCCTCCCGCTGCTTCTGCTTGAACTTCATGTTGCCAAAGTGCATGATGGCGCCCACTATTTTATAGCAGCCGTACTTCTCTTCATTGCTGAAGCCCAGGATGTCCATGGCATGCTGAGGGGTGACAGGCAGCGAGGGTAAACCTAGCCACTGTCACAGCAACCCCCCCCCCCCCACCAGCGAACAGAGACCTAAGTTTGGCAGTTGACTTGCACCCACAAGGGGCTCTCCAAACTCCCCAGTGGTCCCAGGTGCTGCAGGCTCAGCATGTTCTCATGCCCCGTCATAACGCATCCCCTGTGCAGCGTGGCCTACGCCGCGTGATCAAAAATCAGGAGACAGGCACTGAGAAATCATGAGATTGCCTTAGACACCATAAACTGGGGGCTATTTTCATCTGGTGTCTGGTTTTGGAGCCTTTACTTGGGACACATCTTCAATCTTTTCTCTGCAACCTTGAGGGCTAGAAACTCACTTCTTGGAAGAAAGGAAGGAAGGAGGGAAGGAAGGAAAAGCTTAGACTGTCACATAATCACATGACTCCAGGAGCTGGGGCTTTAAGAGAAAAACTAAATACTGAGAGACTCATGACATCATTGTGAGTGTTGGCAACATGAACACTTGGAGTAGGGTGAGTCCAACATTTTAACCAGTTACTGATCCATGAGAGGACCTTCCCTCGTATCCCATGACAGCTTAGTTTGCTTAACAGCCTCTGATGTGGGAACTTGTTGAAGGCTTTCTGAAAATCCAGGTACACTACATCCACTGGATCATCCTTGTCCGCATGCTTCTTGACACTCTCAATAATGCCAATAGATTAGTGAGACATGATTTCCCTTCACAAAAGAGAATTTTTGACTTTTCTCCAACAAATCATGTTCATCTATGTGTCTGATTATTCTGTTCTTTAGGTTCAACCAATTTGCCTGATACTGAAGTTAGGCTTACCGGCCTGTAATTGCCAGGATCACCTCTGGAGCCTTTTAAAAAAAATAGCATCACATTAGCTATCCTCCAGTCATCTGGTACAGAGGCTGATTGAAGCCATAGGTTACATTCCAAAGTTAGTAGTTCTGCAATTTCACATTTGAATTCTGTCATAATTCTTGGGTGAATCCCATCTGATCCTGATGACTTATTACTGTTTAATTTATCATTTAGTTCCAAAACCTCCTTTAGTGACACCTCAATCTGGGACATTTCCTCAGATTTGTCACCCAAAAAGAATGGCTCAGGTGTGGGAATCTCCCTCACATCCTCTGCAGAGAAGACTGATGCAGATAATTTATTTATTTCTCCACAATGGCCTTGTCTTCCTTGAATGCTCCTTTAACACTTGGGTCATCCAGTGGCCCCCCTGGCTGTTTGGCGGGGTCCTGTTTCTGATGTACTTAACAAATGTCTTACTGTTAGTTTTTGTGTCTTTAGCAAGTTGATTCTCAAATTCTTTCTTGGCCTGTCTTATTATAATTTTACACTTAACCTGGTAGAGTTTGTGGTCCTCCCTATTTTCCTTACTAGGATCTAAAATTCACCTTTCACCTCTAATGGCTTCCGTTACTCTGCTGTTTAGCTGTGGCGACAGTCTTTTGGTCCTCTCAGCGTTTTTTCTGGTTTGGGGTACACATTTAGTGTGAACTTCTATGATGATGTTTTTAAATAGTCCACATGCTGCTTGCAGCTCCTTTTAATTTCCGTCTAACAAGCGTCCAAATTTTTATGTAGTTCCCCTGAAAGCATTTAAAGTTAACAGCTACCATGGGGGGGGGGGTTGTATTATCCCCCCTACATGGATATTACACTGAATTACATTATGGTCACTGCTACAGAGTGGGTCAGCTAGAGTGACCTCTTGGACCAGATCCTGTGCTCCACTTAGGATGAAAGCAACAATTGCCTCTCCCCTGCTGGGTGTCAGGACTAGCTGATCTGAGAAGCAGGCATTTATGATGTCTAGGAGTTTCTCTTTGACCCGCTGAGGTGACATTTACCCAGTCAGTATGAGGATAGTTGAAATCACCCATTACTGCGCTTTCTGCTTTTCTAGGCTCTCTAACATCCCTTAGCATTTTGCAGTCACTGTCACCATCCTGGGCAGGTGGTCAGGAGTATATTCCTACTGCGATACTCTTATTATTCAAGCCTGGAATTTCTATCCATAGAAATTCTTTGGTACAATTTGATTCAGCTAAGATTTTTACCTTATTTGATTCTCTGCTTTCTTTCACATATAGTGCCACTCCCCCATCAGCACGGCCTGCTCTGTCGTTCCTGTATATTTTAAGCCCTGGTATTACTATGTCCCATTGATTATCCTCATTCCACCAAGTCTCTGTGAGGCCTATTATATCAATAGCCTCATTTCATACCAGGCTCTCTAGTTCACCCATCTTAGTACTTAGACTTCTAGCAGTTGTATATAAGCACTTGTACATTTTGTCAATAATCAGTTGCTTGCCTTCAGGTGCTATATATAAATGTGACTCTTTTACACTTGACTCTTCCTCACTGGCTCCTACCTGTACTTTACGAGATTCTTTCCTATCCTCTTTACTAGGATATAGAGTTCCCCATTTAATCATTTCATTCCTAAGAGACATCCCCACGCAAACCATGTACTCTCCACACCTGTCGGATTTCCCCCAGCCCTTACTTTAAAAAATCCTCTACAACCTTTTTAATTTTACATGCCTACAGTCTGGTTCAGTTTGGGTTGGGTGGAGCCCCGTCCCTCCTCTATAAGCCAATCCTTCCCCAAAAGGTTCCCTGGTTCCTAATCAACCTAAATCCCTCCTCTCCACACCACTGTCTCATCCATGCATTGAGACCCTGCAGTTCTGTGTGCCTTACTGGCCTTGTGCAAAGGATGGAAACATTTTAGAGAATGCTACCATGAAGGTCTTGTCTTTAATCTCTTACTTAGCGGCCTAAATTTGGCCTCCATGATCTCTCTCCTATATTTCCCTAAGACACTGGTACCTACACGTACCATGACCACTGGCTCCTCCCCAGCACTACCTATAAGTCTGTCTAGGTGTTTGTACCAGGCAGGCAATTCACTAGGCATTTCTCCTTGTCATCACAAACCCAAATATCTATATTTCTAATAACTGAATCCACTATTACTAGTACCCATCTCTTCCTAAAACTGGGGTTCCCTCCCCTGGAGGGGTATCTGTCATAGGTTCCGACTCCGTGGGTGCTCCAGGGCTGGAGCACCCACAGGGGAAAAACGGTGGGTGCAGAGCACCCGCCAGCAGCCCCCTTTTCAGGGGCCAGGACTCCGGGTTCTATTCCCGGTTCTGTCACTGAGCCTCTGTGGTTTTCAAAATGAGATGCTCACTCCTACATGTCTAGGGCTGTGTGCATCATTGGTGGCCATGTGTCTCACTGGCCGTTTGCATGGGACTGACCCCCTCTGGGTGCGTAGTGATAGGAACGACACACACTGCCATGCATGACCCTTACCCATGCTGTGCCTTGCTTTCCAGTCTATAAGTGGGGCTGAGAATGCACTCTCCCTCACTGCGGGGGACAGCTGGGGAGTGAATGTCTGCAAACCTCGGGGTCCCTTGCGGGGCAGGGGCTGGAGATGTGCACAGTGTGATTATTAATAAAACATCAGCAGAGCCCAGCGGTGTCTAAGCAAAGCTGGGCCATGGCCCCATTTCAGTCCAGGAGCATGTGAAGCCGTTCTCCCCTCTGCCCTCTTCCCAGGCCTCTCCCCTTCTCTGTCTCGCAGGTACGTACGTCTGTAGCCATGAGCTCCTCGCCATCATCCAGGTTGTCCACCGTTGTTACGCCTTGCGAGCAGAAGTGGTAGTCGTAGGGGTTGAGAGAGAGCAGCAGCATATCTGGGAGCAGGAGGGAGAGCACGGGCGTGAGGTACGGTCGGCTCCTCTGCCTGCTGACTTACGTTCCAGAGCAGACTCCACTGGCAAGGCTGGCACAGGACCAGAGGGGCCTAATGCTCTGCACAGCTCCAGGAATGAGCCCTAGGGCCCAGTGTAACCAAGGCTCTGCCGTGGGACATGCCCTCCCTTGGCTGAGCTCTGGACCTGCAAACCTGGCAGAGGGCTGGGCTCCCAGGTGGACACCCCAGGCATCGGGAGGTAGCTGGAGGCTGGCTGGAGCCCTGCCCCTTGGAGCCGCAGGGAGGGTGGAGGGCAGTGCTCCGGGCAGGGGCTAAGTGCAGTGGGATGTTTTGTTTCTCCCGGGCTCCCTCAATCCTCGCCCATAGTGCAACATGCGCCATGAAGCTAGCCCTGGCGCATACCACAAAACCCACTGCTCCTGGGGAGGCTCAGCTGGAGCCCCGGGCCGTGTGCTGCCATCTCCCGCAGCTTGCTGAGCAGCAGCTGCCAAAGAGCAGTGGAAAGCTACCCTACTCTGCCTTCGCTCCACCTGTCCTGGTAATGCCCCAGCACGCCAGTGCCCTGCCACTCTCCCTACCCTGGTCTCATTGCCCAGGCCCTCATACACACCACACTGTGCCCATCGCATGGCTGTGGATACCGCCCCCTCACTGCAGCACTGGCCCCCTGGCGCCGTGGCATGTACTGCTGGTGCCCAGTTCCCACGGCTAAGCAGCGCACGCTGTGTCTCTGTGGGCAGGGCAGGGGGAGGGCTGGGTGGCTGAGGGCAGAAGAGGGAAGCATGGCTGGGTGTGACTCCCAGCCCATTCCAGTCTGTTGCCTCAGCTCTAGCTCCCTTGATGGGACTGGCGTGTGGGGCTGACTCCAGCAGGCCCGGCAGCCCTTCGCAAGGCCCATCTCTTCTGCAGCTCCAGCTCCCTTCTGCTATCTTCGGAAGGCTGCTGGGCTGGAGACTGATTTAGAAGTGGCTGTGCATGCCCTCGTGACCCCCAGATAAGATTACTGTTCCCCGGCTCTCCAGACCTGCCTAATAAGGTGCTGCTCACAATCCAGCAGCAGGCTCAACAGGCGGCAGCCAAGAAGCTTATCACGCCAGGGGCTCTGCCAAGCATCTCTCCAGTGCGGAAAGGTTTCCTGTCACGCGGCCCCTGGATCCCAGCCCCGCTCAGTGCCTGAGAGGTGGCTCAATGGCAGAGCCTGGCAGGGCCAGTTGGGATCATTTCTGGGCCCTCCGCGAGGTCCCAGAGGGCAGTGCTGAGTAACGACAGCTCTGCCCCCAGCACCCTTCCTCCAAGGGATCTAGTTGGGCTCCCTCCCCCTGCGGGGCACTGACTTCACCGGGGGCTGTGGTTGCCCAGGCCAGATGTATTTACACTGTCGTTTCCCCTGGGCCTGTTGCTTTGAAGCTGCTTACCTTGGAGCTCGGGTTTCTTCCCAGACACGATCTGGTAGTAGATGTGGTAGCTTCTCTCACCGGGTTGCTGGAAAATCACTCTGGATTTTTCCAGCAAGTCTAGAAACAAACAGAAAAAAACCCCCAAAAACCAGATTGGGCTTTTTCCGGAGCTGATCCAGTGTCAGGGCATAAAAAGAGCGTGTTGAATTAGCAGCTGCGCAAGGCTGCTTACTCACAGATATCAATGTCAGCGGAGGCCAGTTTCCCTGAGGGGCCAAAATGGATTCGGATGAACTTGCCCTAAGGGAAGGAGATAAATACTTAGGCTGGACAGAGGAACTAAGGCAGGCACAGCTGCTGTCCTGGGTGGGCAGCTCTTACAAATCAGACAGCGGGGGAGGGCTAAGGGTCTGTCTGTTCTCCGCCAAATGCTAATGTCACACAACTTTGGGGCTCAATACAAGGTGGCTGGGTGAAATTCTCTGCCTGTGCTGGTCCCTTTTGGCTCAGAGGGGGCTCATCCGCCTGAGCGTTGCTCCATGCGGCTGTGCTCTCGTGCAGCACTCAGAGGATAGTTGCAGATGGCCCCTGACAGCCCCTGGCTCCTGGGCAGAGCTGCATGATGCTGGGTCTGCAGCACAAACTACCTGTATAGTCATGGCCTGCTACTGCTGATCAAGCTCAGGAGACCCTATGACACTCCCAGGCCCCTGGTGCATCGGGGAATCCTGAGAGGACCAAGAATGCTACTGTGGCCTCCAGCACATTATTATGGAGATAAATGGGAACCAGGCGTTTGGTTGAGCCAAACACAGGGCCAGGGTTCGATGAAGGGGACACTGCACCACCGGTCCACTGAGGCACCTCCCAGCATTGGCACTTCCAGCTCTCCCTGCTCTCCCTTTGTGCCAGGCTCCTTCGTGGCACTGCCGGTCATCACCCACAGCCTGATCCAAGCAGAGACGGACTTTGGGCCTCCCCTAACTCCAGCCTCACCTTTTAGGGCCAGATCCTCAGCTGGTGTAAATTAAATGGCACAGCTCAGTGAACTAGCCTGGGCAGTTAACACCAGGGAGTGGCATTGCTTTACAGCAGCAAAGGATTTGGCCCTACATCCAACCCACCTAAAGAAGAGAGAGTTGCTAGTTCTGACAATGATTTGTTCCCTATGTAAAAGCTAGCTCTGGATATCTGTGGCCACCTCACACAGGCATGGGTATCGATAACTTGAGCGTTGCCGCCTCTAGAAATATAAACCCCGTGTATTAACAAACACATCCTCCTAGCATACTTACAAAGCGCGAGGAGTTATCGTTTCGCAGGGTTTTGGCGTTGCCAAAGGCTTCCATAGCAGGGTTGGCCTCAATGATTTGATCCTCGAGGGTACCCTAGAAAATGCAGCCAAAGGATGGGTCAGCTTGTGTCTGTGGCATTAGTAACAGTGGCTCTGTTGCTACAGATGCAGCTAAGGGGCAGCAGGACGCAGGGCAGGGGGAAGTGCTGTGCACCTCCGCTACTCTCACTCGCTTCCCTTAAGGCCTTAGTCTCCAGGGTGGCGTCTTCCTACCTGGCACGTCGTATTTTTAATTAACATTGGGGAGAACAGAGCTGGGCTTTGAGGCCATGAATTCTGTGGCCATCTCCTCCCCTGTGAGTGGTGCCCATAAAGGTCTGGGCTAATAGCTCAGCTGTACATGGGAGTCCTCTGTGACAGGGCCATAGCTATAAAGGCCTGGAGAGGAGGGCTTGAGGTACTGAGAAAACCTGCCTTTGTAAGCGAAGGGGTCCAGGAAATAGCCCAGGAAGAGACATTAACAACCCTCTGTAACATTCCTAGGTGAGTTTTCCTTTAAACGCGTGTCAGAACCGTTCCCCCAGAGTGGTGGTGTGGTGTGGGGTACAGTGTTATAGACACTGGCTGGGGGGAGCTTCAGAACTCACTGATGGCCTCTTCACAGCACTGCCTCTGCCCCAGACTCATGTTCTTGTTATGACATTTGCATGCCAGTAGCATCTAGGAGCCCAGTGTGCCAGGCACTGTACAAACACACAGAAGAGACTGTGCCTGCCCCAAGAGCTTAAAGCCTAACTACGCAAGACAGACAAAGGGTGTGAGGGGAAACTGAGGCACAGAGTGGTGAAGTCATAGAAAAAGCAGAGCTGGGACTAGCACTCATGTTTCCTGACACAGAGCCCAGAGCCCTAGCAATTTTATACCATGGCATTATAACTTTGTACCACACCATACCATCGTGTCTTAGCCACTGTCTCTCTATATGGTACGGTGTGTTTTCCAAATGTTTCCAGAAAGCTACAGTCCGTTTACTCGATTCATCATCTGCCTGCTACCGACTGCTCCAGATACAGCCAAGCAGTATGCTGACTATCCCAGGTGGACCTAGGCAGAGCCCCCCAAACGCTCAGGCTGTCCTGACACCCTAGTCATGCCAAAGGGATGCAGGGCCTTGCCTGCACCAGGAAACCAGGACGTGTAATTCTCCACGGGTGCTGCTCCACCACAGTCACCAGCAATGGAAGCCGCAGTGGAGACAGAGTGCTGGTGGTTTTCATCACTGTGTCTTCAAACGTCGGAGTCCTAGCCACGTTAAACTACTACTGCAGCTTCCCCCGGTGGTGGTGTGGGTCCAGAACTACAGCACTGAGTGGTGCTGGTAAGACCATGTCACGGAGAAGCAGCCAGCTCTCCAGCGTCAAAGCTGCCACTAGCTTTCAGTTTGTTCTCTAATATCATCCAGCCTCAAAGATCCCTGGGACAGTCGGGCTCCCACCTTTCAAACAAGTGTATCTCAGTGTTTGAATGTTAGTCTAACCCTATTGCCTGGAAACTCCAAAGCTGGGCGCTAGGTTTTGTATTTGGGGTTGGACCAAAGACTCTTTTTTCAAAGGCTCTCATTAGAGTAAGTCCCTCTGTCTTTTCTGACCCTTACATCTCCTTGCACTGAGCCATAAACGCTAGGGGCAGAGCCCAAGCATGTGGCCGGCTCTAGTGGACAGATGAGAGGGCTGGGAGCTAGGCACTTGGGTATCCTGTTCGCAGCTCTCCCACACTATGTGGCCTTATATTGCACGTGGGGCGGTGTATCCCTTGTTAATTATTATTAATTAGCACCTCTCCTCTCAAAGAACATCAGACAGCTGAGTGAATTGGGTCTCCCAATCCCCATGTGTGGTAGCTAAGTTCTGCAACACTCGCTTATAGAACTTGGGGGATTTATTAGGACACTGCACCAGTCAGGACCCTCTGGTGCATGAGAGCAGATTAGCTTATGACTTAGTTCCTGCTTTGCCCGGCACTCTGGAAATGTTCGGTGGCGCCCCCTGCAGGAGCAGAGAGCAGCACTGCTCAGGGGGTGCTGACCTCTCCCCTGCGTCCTTGCTGTGCTACCTGCCCCTGAGCGGAGAGGCTGCAGCCCACACACCCTGGATGGTTTTGTTTGATGGGGGGCTTGGGAGAAGGGAGGCTAGGGGTGAGCTGATTTCGCTTGTCACCCCAGGACCAGCCAGTCTGTCGCTTCCAAGCCAGTGATAACGTACATCATGGGTTAAAAATGGCCCCCATAGGAAACACCCAGACAAACACTTTGCTAACTAGAAGGTGAAATTCAAGTTTTAAATCTCTAGCGATAATTTAAAGTCAGCAAACTGGGAAATATGCTTAAACCCCAACCAACCCCCACTCTTGGAAAATACCCCAAATAACCTAAACCCTGCACCTGTACCCCTGGCCACCCTTCGCCCCCACTCCTGAGACAATGGTACGCCAGTGCTGCATGCCTCCAATGCACTGCTATTCTAGGCACACAGCCGTGGCCACCATTAACCCACTACACATGGGCCACCTCCCTGCCTGGCACCATCTACAATAGCCCTCCCCTTTCCCTTCATACACATGCCCAAGACTGACCAGCTCCTGCTTGGCCAGCCCTCACACCACACACTGGACTTTGGACAGCCATTTGCACCTTTTACTAGCCACACGGCTCAGCTCCCTGAGCCAGCAGAAGTGCTGAATTCTTATCTCACTGCAACTGGGTTACGTATCCTCCAATGTCTCAGCCGCACGGGCCATGGTTTCAGATGTTTGCATCCACCAATGAAACACCAAGGTACAGGGTTTAAAGTATCTCAGCTATCAGGATCCCAAGGCAAATCACTATGATTTCCAGGGCTGAGTGTCAACTAGAGCGATCCTGGCCATAGACACGCCTCTGCCTAGCATACAGGGTGCACAGCATGTGCCCTTACGGTTGTTTGGGGTCAGAATGTAACCTTAACTCTGATGGTTCTGGTAGCTGCACTGTGCTCTGAAGGTTATTTTCCTGAGGTCTCTGATCCAGATTAACTTCCTTAACTCCAGCTAGCACAGTTTCTAACCCCATCCCATCCTCTCTGTGTTGCTGTGAGATCACATTGAATCCAAGATAGCTGGCTGATAATATTGGAGCAGATGCAACAAAGATTGCCTTTGAAGGGATACGTTAGAGAAAACAGCTGTCTAGTTCACGTATAACCTTGAGAGGGGAGGGGCAGCTCCAACTGGATGGATTCATCCAGCCTTATTGACTGGGCTGCCCGCAGCCCACCATGGGCTCGCAGCCCTTTGATTACATGGCTCTTTACATAATACTGTTATTCACAAGCACTTTACCCTCCGATACAGAGCTGGACTGGGGGACTCTGGAGCACAGCACACTGGTCCGTTGGGCAGGTGTAACATGGGAGCAGGAGTTATATACTGCCTAGCGGACCCACTTGGGCTCTGGGTGATGATATTTTCGACGTACTGCTACCATTGTAAATGTAACTGTTTATGCAGCGCCCTAGCGCCTCACTTCCCTCCCCCAGCACCACGGACAGAAACTGTTACCCATTGGGATTAGGGACGTGTTGTTGCTAAAACTCAGAGGCAAACGATCCAGATTTAAAGCGGGGGATGTGCGTGACAGAGTGAAACTAGGCTCCCGCGGTCGGGGTGAATCCACTCAATGTTCTGGCCCCAAAGTTTAACAGTCACTCTCATTTAAATGAGGTACCCTCCCAAAGCAAGCATCCACTGGCATCTGGACTCAAAGGTCTGGTACTGAAGGCCATACTCAGGTCAATGCCTGAGGAAGTCAGCGAGAGCTCGGCCTGACCAGACACTGAGTAACTGCTTCAAGCCTGGCCCTTTTTAGACATTTCTGGTTTGCAATGCAGCCTCTCACAGAGCCACAGCCTGGCAAGAGCTTCCAGCCCCCTTCCACTGAGGCTTGCAGTGAGCTGGGAGCTAAAGAAATTCCATCCCCAGGGCAGTGGATAGAAAATCCCAGCCTGACTCAATGCCCTGCAATGTGCAGATCCCAGTCCTGGCGACAGTGATCCCTCCACTGAGAGAGAAGCTGCTCTACGAAGAGACATGCAGCCTCCCTGGATCCTCTCAGCAACCACAAGAGCACTTTCCAGCTGCAATACTGCCTTCTCACCATCAGCAAAACGCAGTCCTGTGCACAGGGGCCTGATTCTGATCTCATGTCAGTTTCACAATGCTACCATTCCAGTGACATCATTGCTCAAGTTACTCTTGACTTGCACTGGCATAAGTGAGCTCAGAAAGGGCCCAACATCTCCCCATCATAGTGGGAGTTAACAAAGTGCTGCTTAGCAAGCCTAGCCTCTCATTTGAGGATTGGCCCCTATTCCATGTAACACTTACCCCAGTTTTAGTGGCAGGAGCTTGCTAGAAAAAGGAAAGAAAACTGTCTTTAGAATTCCAGAAGGGACAGGTCAGAATCACAGAAAGCATCAATTAAAAAAGCAGGGCGTTAAAATTTAGTTACTAAAACTGTCCAAAAAAATCGAAGGATTAAATTTAAAAAAATACACCAAAAAGATGTTAAATAGATTAGCTCAAGAAAAAGAAGAAAAGCACCAAAAAGCAGGAATAGTTAAATCCAAACCCAGGGAAGAGGAAAGGAAAACAATGCTGGAGAATTGCTTATCAAATACCTGAAACAGCCAGCCTGCTTCTGCAAGGGAAAGCAGGCTGGGGCATCAAGTATCCAGAAGAAATAAGCAATTGCAAGGGATCTCAAAAATAACCAACACCAAAGAAATGCGAGAAAGAATCAAAACAAGAGCAAGAAAAAGCAGAAGCTGGACAAAGACCAAAATGAACACAAGAACCAAAAAGAGAAAAGGGGGGAAAAAGCAAAAAGCAAGGCTTAAAAGAGACGGGGTGGAAATGGGGAGGGGGGGGTCTGTCCCCTTTAGAGCGTCTGAAAAAGAAAATATGTTGGGGTGAAAGAAAAGACCCCAGTGTGGCTGATCCGTTTGGTGAGCCACTTAAAAACTCCATTTCCCCAAGATCAATTGTTTCAAGCCTTGCTTGTTCAAAAGTCAAAGGAAAAGCAAAGCCCATGAGGGGCCAGATCCAAACATGTTTCCAAATGCAAAAAGTTACAAAAAAAAAGAATAAGAAAGAAAAAAAGAAAAAGAAAACAGCCAAAGTGTGTTTCAAATGAGGGTCTTACTCCTTTCTTGCCCGGCGTGTCGCCCAGGGCTGCGACAATGGCAAAGTACTGAATGACCCGCTTGGTGTTTACAGTCTTACCAGCACCAGATTCTCCGCTTAGGGTAACAGAAATACACAGATCAAGAAAATGAGGCAGAGTCAGGCAAAACCTTTACACAGAGACTCAGAAAACTAAGGACACGGCCCAGCCCCCTCTAACAGTGTCATGTAAAAGAAGTGAAACACCGAGGGAGGAGTTCAGCCCTGCCCAGCCCTGGGCAGTCTGTGATCCCTTCCCATTGGCTAACACGCTGCACGGGGGCAATGTGGGGGTTTCAGCCACTGGGCTCAGCCCCTGTGGTGCTGCACTGGCACAATTCCCTTGAACAGACGGGCAAAGCTGCTGGCCTTTGCAGCGGAGTGAGTGATCTCCCCTGGTGTGAACCCAGCACAAGCAGTGCCGCTGCTTGTCTGGGCTTTGCCCGGCTGCATTAGGGGGCTGTAATGGGGCTTCTCCACCAGGGGCAGCCCCCCCAAGGCTGACACTGGGGCAAATCACCACTGCAGACGTGGCCAGTGACTCCACGAAGTATCAGGTGGGGAAGTCTCCCCCTCTCCAGGCTCCTCCTAGTCTGTTGCACGCTTGGTATGAACTTCAGTGCTCCGGGGGCTCAGCAAGGAGCCTGCCCCCTCCTGCTACAGCTCAGGCTTTGACACTTTCACCCCAGTTCCCTGGGGAGCGAGGGGCTTCTACGGTCTGTGGGACGTACTCTGCCCTCCCCCACCCCCCACAGGGACCCCACTCCAGTTTGCAGAGGAGGGCCAGGAGTCCAGGTGAGACCCAGGGGCTGGCTTCTTTAGCAGGCGGGCTGGGCAATTCCTGCTGCCCTGATCTGCACCGCCTGCTGGCACTGGCTCACAAGGCCTTGCAGTGATTTCATTCCTAGAGTTAGCTGCTCTTCTATTGTAATCCCAGATCACAAAGAGCAGGGATGAGTGTGGGGGGGAGCTGCCGCAGGACAAGAGCCAATTACCTAATTAGGCCATGGCTGAGGCTAAAAATGTCAGTGGCTCATGGCAGCAGGGTAGGGCCCTTCAGTGAACTTTATATAGCCCTCATCTATATGTCACTTGAACTTAACCTTGCCTGCCCCTCCCCCATCACCCTCCTGGGCCTGGCTGCCTCCTCTGCCCACCAGTCCTGTTCAGGAGCACCATGCATGTTCCTTCTGGGGACAAGGCCTTAGCTCCCCCAGCTGTGGGCTAGCATCACGCTGCATGTGGCCAGCCCCAGCACCGGGGCTGGGAAACAGGTTGCTCCAGGGGCCCATTTGGGAGATTCCTGCCCCGTGATGCCAGCAGCAACAAGTGCAGGGTGAGCAGCTGCCCTTGCCACTGTCACCAGACGGGCTACCCTGGAGGGGCTCTGGGAGCTGATGGTGGGGATGTGAAGGAGACTTGTTTGGGGAGTGGTGGCAGCCAGCGAGGCCTGATGGGGGCCTCATGAGGGGCCAGGTGGTCTGATGGCTGGTGAGGGGGTGCAGCTGGGGGCATCACATCTCACAGGGGGAAGGCTACCAGTCAATGGGTCAGTCCAAATGACAGGGGAGAATAAACCACTGCCAGGGACCCTAAAGACAACTTGTATCCTGCAGTGACGGGCAGGAGAATTGGATCCAGGAGCCTAACCCAGAGACACGTACAATGCAGGCAGGGAACAATGGCCAACAAAGGGAAGCATGGGTCACTTACGTGATGAGCATGGACTGGTTCTCACGATCTGCAAAAGAAAGAGCCAGTGTTAGACTGAAATGTACCAAGATAGCTTGGCGCTCTGAGAACTCTCCAGGCCTGCCGTGGGTCTGGGCTTTCCCTGTTTATCCACAGCCACACCTGGCTGGTCAGTGATCATGGGTATTCCCCCTTCATCCACAGCATGTCCTGGCTGGTCAGTGACCATGGTATTCCCCCTCATTCACAACCCCACCTGGCTGGTCAGTGACCATGGTATTCCCCTTCATCCACAGCCCCTCCTGGCTGGTCAGTGACCGTGGTATTCCCTTTCATCCACAGCCCCTCCTGGCTGGATCAGCAACTATGTTCACCTGACTTATTAACACCAAGCTTTCCCAGGGTGAAAGGTCCAAAATGAGGCTGTGAGTGCAGGAGTTCCCTCAGGCTCCAGGGGACTGGCACCCCTGGGAAGAAGTATCCTGGTGTCTGTACATTTCTAGAGTGTTTCTTTTTATCCTGCTGTATCTTCCCCTCCTTCTCTGGACCTGGCCCCACAGCATGAGCCTGAGCCAGCCCACTGTGCTGCCAAGGCCCTGGCCCTGCCAGAGCAGCCCAAGGTCCATGCAGGTAGGTGCCCTTTCTCCTCACCACTCTGACTGTCCAGCTAAGGTAATTTATGGATCATTTTCCCTTTTAGGGGATTGTTACACGGCACTGCTGGTTCAGGACAGCTAAATGCCAGGGCTGTGTGTGGTGATCCCTTGAGATACAGGCTCTGACACCCACCCAGAGTCTGTTTTGCTGGAGGAAAGGTCTATTGGTTACTGATCAGTATTGCCTGTAATCAGTGTTTTTAACAGTGGTCCTGAACTCCCGTTCTGAGCCCAGTCCAGACACAAACGGTCGGGTTTATCCGGAGCTGGGTTTGATCCAGGCCCATCTCTGCTACTGTGCATTAGTTTCCTCTTGTGAGGCGATGCCCCAATGCCCTCCCCCGCAGCATTCCCCCTCCCACTGAACAAGGTCTGGCCTCCGCTGGGGGGCGAGCACAGGGAGGAGAGGGAGGAAAGATAGCCGCTTACTGCGCAACATGTCGTTGTAGGCGTTGTCCGCAATGGAGTAGATGTGGGGCGGGACCTCTGACCTCCTCTTGCCCTTATAGACTGCTACCACGGGGGAGGTGTAGACTGGCAGCCACTTGTAGGGGTTTATGGTGACACAGAACAAACCTGAATAGGTCTGAGAGCAGAGAGGAGGCAAGTGAGTGCAGAGGGACACAGCTGCCTCAACACAGCAGAACAAAGACTCTTCAAAGCCACCGGGCTCATACAGTGAGGGAGCACAGAGCTAGAGATGCCGCAGTGGGGCCCACCTGTCTGCACCATGCTGCTTCCTTAGTCTATTACAGAACAGGGATGCAACCAGCCTTAACAGCGACATCCCCTTGTGCTGCCAACCTACCTTACCTTAATGGTGACATTCCTCCCCCACCCCACAGGCAGCAGGTCTATTCATCGCTACCCCCTCCACGCAGGCAGCTGGCCTTTGTCAGTGACATCCCTCCTGGAAAGCCACCTTTAGCATCTCCTCTGGAGGTCCTCGGGGCCGCCAGCTTTAGCCTTATCTAGAAATCCTTCCAGCGTTAGGAATTTTGGGAAGCATCGTGAATTGAGTTTCATTTTGCAGACTCCCTGGTGAGTGAGTCTCTTCACCTGGCATCCCGAGATCAGCCTGGGGGCTTATTTCGTTTTAATATGTTTCCCAAGTGAGTCTAATCAGTACACGTAAATCTATACCTCTATCTACCTACATCTGCCTGGGGATTTCTAATGCATCCACATGACTCCCATGTCACGAGGAATACTGAATGGGTATGGGTTCCTGAGGCATGACAAATCCAGGGCATAGCTGTCCTCATTCGACATGACCCTGGCTGGGATAGCCAGTAATTGGGACAATCAAGGGGAGAAATCTGTGGTAGTTTTGACTTGGTGCCATTTCAATCAGCATTGACCTCTCACTGTGCTGGCCAGGGCTCTACGTGTCACCTTCACGCCCTGCACCAGCTTCACTTACATAGATCATCCAGTGGGAGTAGCGGCGCTTCAGGTTGTACAGCACTGAGGCCTCGTTGAGGTGCGTTAGCATGGCCATGTCCTCAATCATATCGAACTTGGGAGGGTTCATCTGCTGGATGTCGTCCTCCTTGACAACCCGGCTCTGCAGGGAGGAAGCAAAGCAGGGAAGCCTGAGTTTGTCCTTGGTTCCTTCCAGCCGGCACCAGGCTTTGCAGTCGCCATTAGCATTGACAGGGCAGCATGCTGTTTGCTCCCATCTGTTGTGCAGAGGGCTTGATTCTGATCTCATTTACACTAAGGTAAATCCTGATGATGGAAGCACTCCAGATTCACTTCAGTGTAAAGGGATGCAGCATCTGGCCCAGTCTCATGTCTGGGCCTCATGCCCTCCTGTGACTCTCTGAGGCCAGATTCTAGCTGCCCTGGCAGTGTCTAAGGAGATCTCTGATGCCATCCCCTCACCCTCGGCCCGGTCTCCATCCCTGCCTTCCTCCCGAGGGCAGGCAGTGAGATGTCTTTGCTCAGTTGGGCACAGGTGCCCCCACGCTGGGGAGGATGCTCAATGCCGGAATACGTCGGTGGGAACTCTTTGGAAAAGCAGTTTGGCCTTTGCCAAGGGGAGAATGACACAAATGACCTAATATGGATCCAGAACACAAGGGGGCAAGGGGCATTTGCTGGGCACCTGAGCTCATGCCACAAGAGGGCACCGGCAGGAGACAATTGTGCTGGAGACCAAGGGCAGGTCTACGCTAGAAGTGCTACATTGGCATGGCTGCACCAGTGTCACTGCAGCACGTCAGGTGAAGACGCTCTATGCTGACGGGAGAGCGCTCTCCCATCCATG
The DNA here is from genome assembly GCF_965152275.1 of Natator depressus. NCBI lineage: Eukaryota > Metazoa > Chordata > Testudines > Cheloniidae > Natator > Natator depressus. The sequence goes on from NC_134246.1 coordinate 29,339,185, forward strand.
TAATTACTGCACCTCCGCGAGAGGCGGATGCTTTGTTGGCAGGAGAGCGTCTCCCATCGACATAGCGCTGGTGTGGACAGCGCTTAGGTCATAGAATCCTGACCTCAGGAGGTCATCTAGTCCAACCCCCTGCTCAAAGCAGGACCAATCCCCAATTTTTGCCCCAGCTCCCTAAATGGCCCCCTCAAGGATTGAATTCACAACCCTGGGTTTAGCAGGCCAATGCTCAAACCACTGAGCTATCCTCCCCCACTGGAATGTGGTCGCTGGTGGGGGGAGGAGTCTTTTTCACACCCCTCAGTGACATAAGTGGAAGTGGAGACCTGCTCTGCAGGGTGAGCTCGTTCCACTCCAGAGGAGTCCCCAGCACTGCTCTGAGAATGCACCCTGTGACTGGCCCTGTCCGGCTCCGCAGACCTGCTCCCCCCGGGTCAGAGCCAGAGCACAGGGGAGCCTACATGGCAAAACAGGGTGGTCACTGCTGTCTGCTCCTTTCAACCTGCACAGCCAGCCCTGCTCAAACATGCCACCCCACCCCACCCCGCAGGGTTCTTCCAGAGGGACACACAGCTAATGGAGGACAAGCCGGGGTGCCATGTGAAGCTCCTGCCAGCGCAGAGCAATGTGAGGGTGGAGGAGGGACACCGGGCACAGGACCGGGGAGGGCCATGGAGTGATCAGCATTTCACCCTCCCCCACCAGCCATTGCCAGCTCTCATGCCACTCCACTTCCCCAGGGACAAGTGGCCTTGCTGTCCACACCCCAGCCGCCAATCCCTTCCCTGTGCCGTCTGCCTCTGGCCAGACCTCCCAGCTGCCAACCATGTCACCCTGGTGATGAGCATCTGGCCAGACCCCCCTACTACCCTGCCAAAATTGCCATGTTTCTGCCCCCAGGCACGGACTCCTTCTTGCTTCTTGGGGAAGGTTATTGCACAGTCTGAGAACCCACCGCGAGAGATCAGAAATACGAGAAGGTGTGCTCTAGGGCATGGGCCTGCCCTGGTCCCCGGCCCATGGCCCAGCTGCTCTAACAGCTCTTCTCCATCCAGTGGTACAGCTCAGTGCTGAGTGCTCCTGCTGCTATGGGCCTTACTCCTTTCATGGGCAGTGGCCCATGGGGCAGTCCGGTTACGTCTCATCTCAAAGAATATGGTGCAGGGAGCGTTAAACGGCCGATATGTACAGACCATCTCTTGTCACTGTCTTCATTTAAATCTATACATCTAAGTACTGGAATAGCTCTCACATTCTGCCCCTCTGCCTGATTGGGAGAAGGTGAATTTAGCACAGGCCACTGTTAATCAGAGTTGAAGAAAAGAGAGTTTCATTGCCACTCTTAGGTGAATTAGAGAGAAAGTCTAGTAGTTAAAGCAGGGAACTGGGTCTCAGGACTCCTGGGTTCTAATCCAGGCTCTGCCCTAGATTCTGTGGCCCTTCGTCAGTCATTTTTACCCTCCCTGTGCCTCAGTCTTTGTCTGCATCAACACTTTTGTCAGCAAAACTTTTGTCGCTCAGAGGTGTGGACAGTGCTATGCCGGTGGGAGCCGCTCTCCCGCCCACATAGCTACCATTGCTTATGGGGGTGGTTTAATTATGCTGATGGGAGAGCGGCTACTCAGGAGAGCTTACAGCTGTGCCACTATTAGCCGCTATTTTATAGCCTAAGTCTCACTAGCTATAAAATAGGGCTAATAATATCAGCTGATTTCACAGCCTGGTGGTGTGACATGGTTCATGAATCGTTTGTAAGAAGAACCTGGGGCTAATTCTCCTCTGATTTATTCTGGTGTAAATCAGGATAAACGCCATCAGAGTCGGTGTAATGACACTAATGTAAATCCAGTGTAATCAAGATCAGAATCGGACCCTTCATAATCCTGCTCTTGCATATACTGGTGCAACCCCACTGTACTAACTAGTCTAGCCCTGGTTTAACCAGAAGCAGAATTTAGGCAGGCTTAGACTAGATCTGATTTAGATAGACCTGCTTGGAAAAATTTAGTCACAACAGGTTTCTGTTGGAAAATGCCATTGCAATGAAACAGATTTTTTTTTTGCTTAAATTGTATCGATTTTGATGAAGTCTCAGTTAGAAAAAAATGGAAACAAAAGTTTTGAAAACACCAAAACATCCCATTTCGATTTTTCATTTTGAAATGCCTTTTTGTTTTGAAATTTACTTTATTTTATATTTTTTTAAATTAAAAAAGGTTGAAATCGAAGGAAACTTATTGAAACAAAATGTCTCAGTTGACCTGAAAGAGTTTTGGAGGGCATTTCATTTTGTGAAATACTTCGGAGTTTTGACTTTTTGTTACAATTCAGAATGAAAGTTGTTTTGAAATCTCGAAACTTTTCCCTGGGACAGAAAATCTGTTTTCCAACCAGTTCAAGATTTTGACAGATGTAAGCTATTGCTCATTACATTGACTAGCACCATAGCAATGCAAACAAAGAAATACATAGTTCACTGTGTACATAGGACATGACTCTCTATTCAGTTACTCCAGTTTTACACTGGTGTTACTCTGTTGAGTAGTGGTGTTACACTGGCATAAAAAGAAAAGGAGGACTTGTGGCACCTTAGAGACTAACAAATTTATTTGACCATAAGCTTTCGTGAGCTACAGCTCACTTCATCGGATGCATTCAGGGGAAATGCTCAAATAAATTTGTTAGTCTCTAAGGTGCCACAAGTCCTCCTTTTCTTTTTGCAGATACAGACTAACACGGCTGCTACTCTGAAAACTGGCATAAAACTGTTCTAATGGAATGGAGAATCCAGCCCAGAAATTATTTTTACCATATATTATTTTGGTAAATAGAAATTGACTGGAGCAGATTGTGAGCTTACACCAGTGTAGATCTGGAATATTTCCACTGAGTTCCATGGGTCTCATTCTGATCTCCCAGCTACCCTATACTGGTGTAACTCCATTGATTTTTGAGGACTCACTCCTGATTGCCACTGGTGTAAATGAGGTCAGGCCCAATGGATTGACATGGGTGGAGCAGAGTTCAGAATCTGGCTATATGTGTATAACAATTTAACAACCTCTTAGTCATATGTATCTAAACACTATAATGAAACTGAGGTACCCAGATATTGCAGCACTGAGTGCTATGGTGATCCCTCTAAGCAATGTAGTTAGTTCATTAAAATATTGATCTTTGGACAAAGTCTGTTCTCTATAGTACTGGTGTAAATTCAGAGTAACTCTAGATTTGCACCAGTTCCCCTTATTCCTGCTTTGAATGGTTTTCTCTCAGGATTGACTGAATAATTTCGCCCAAGGGAGCAACTGGCTGTTTGCAAACTGAGCAGACTTCTCCTGTTGGCTGTTGTTACAGCTGTTAAGATGCCAGCTGATCACTGGGGCTGGGGAAGCCCTACTGTCATTCTTGCTGTCTGTTGTTTAGAGAGGACTTTTTGAAACTGAACATTTGATGCTGGTTTATTGAAGCCCTGACATGTTTGGCAAGTCAGATAGCACATTGTTACCGAGTACATTACGGTGTAACAAAAGCCATTTACACTACTGAGCTGACTGATCCCAGGTTGATCACTTAAGTAAGAACTTGTCTAGTTTCAGAGATGAGCTGTTCACACATCCCCCCCCCCCCCCGCCCGCATTCCTTTCCTCTGTGCTTCTTTCCCCATTCCTATGGCTGCCCTTTGAAAACCAAAAATCAAGATTGTTTTGCTTACGTCTTTATTTTTGGTTTCCACGGTGACTTTGCCACCAGAGATTTCTTTGATTTCAACCTCGATATAGGCTTCCTTGTCATCTGGGATCCAAGCTCGTTTCTTTCCTTCAGGTCCAAAAGAAAAGAGAAGAAAACAGTCTGAAGCAAAGGGAACCGTTTGCTCTTGTCAATAGCTTTCAGAGAGAGGTAAGAACACAAACTAGCAATATTAAGGGACATTTGTTTTTTCCTTCCAGCGTTTGTGGTCATTTGACCTGGATTCCCTGGGAGTTTTCATGCTGGATGCTTGTTTAATTTTCCCCAATTAATGCTAAGATTGACTTTCGTCTGTTGTTTGCTGCATTTTTGGAGACTCATGTAGAAAACACTTTAGGGAATACAAAATTTACCCCCTCCCCCCATTTATTTATTAGCCCTCCAAAATTTATCCTGGCACAAACCCAGGGCTTTTTTATCCCTGGCACACTCTAGCTGTGCAGCAATGGCAATCGAATATGATAATGGAATGAGTGGAAGGATAATGTGAAAAATCTGTCACCCAAATCTATGATGATCCCCATTTATCACCAAAGTGAAATGGGAAGAGGGCTTTGCTGAGATCTGTTTCTGTGGAACAGGCATTGCTGGCTCCCTCAGTCCTTCTGGGCACTTTACCTAGGCGCAGATAAACAGCCACCTTGTTACCCTCCACACGGAGACACCACAGTGACTGCCAAAAGCAGCTGCCGCCTTTCACTAACACTGAGTTATTCTGGTCCTCTGACTTCTTACCAGTGAGCACAAAAGCAGAGCTGCAGGTGGGGGGATTCCACTGCTGCAGGAGCATATGGGAAGCACGGGACAAAATGATGCTACAAGACCCTACCAGGGTCCACAACACTGGGAAGGGAGCTGGAATACTCTGCAAACCAGGCCATGGATGTGAGAGCCCCTGTGACCAGCACGTGCCATGCTCAAAGGTGCTGCTGATCTTACCATCGAATGCGATGGTTTGAAGCTTGAGCTGCTCTGTGTAGCTCTTCCGGAGGAAGTCAGCAGCCTCCCCGAACTCGCTTAAGTCCATCATGGCTATCTTGCCTCCTGGGAGGGAGAAGACTGGGCAGCAGAAAAGAAAGAAGAAGCCAAAGACTTGTGAGCCCTGAAAAGGAGGGAAAGTAGAGACAAGGAGTCAGTCCAGAGAGACAATGCCAGTCCACAGGCTGCTTACAGGGGGCAGATACAATTTTCAAACACACCATGAACTTAAGCGGGCCCAGGAGAATAACAGCAGTAATAAACAGCCTCAGATCTGCCAAAGTAATTACTAACCACACGGTACGCCTGCCATCTATATTGCAATGCACCTCTCGCCTGTCTCTCTTAGTGGGTGGAAACTGAGCTTCGATCCTGAGTCTGTTGAAATCTACCCACTGCACATTTGGATTTCTGTCAGCAGCCAAGGTGGCAAAGAGAAGCCCGCTTTTCACGATCACCTCTGGCAGCGCAGTTCCTGTTCTGTAGCCCCTCTGAAGCAGGCACCACTTTTGCAAACCCCATAAGAATACAAGGGTCCCTGCTCCAAAGTTAATACTGGAGTGGAGAACAGGAAAAAGAAGGGTGAGAGCGTTAACCCCTGAAAGCTCTTGAGTGCCTTCCAGGTGGCTGCCATAGCAGTTGCACTGACAAGCGATATTATTGCATTATTTCCTATCCTCCATACAATACAACACCATGCAACAGAACTGAGAAACCCCGCATCAATACAGACATTGTAACAAGTGCTGGTACCAGGAACTTCCCAGATTTCCCAGATCTCATTAAATATGCTTTTCCCTATGTCCCTCTCTATCTTGGAGACAGGCTGCTCTGACCCACCCTCCCTACACCCCCCAGTTAGTACCCAGTCCTGTCTCTCTGGAGCTCCTGTCCTGCTGGCGGGGAAGCAGGTTAGCAGCACAGAGAAGCATGCACACAGACATGCTCTTTATTACCAACCTTGGTTATAGGACTGAATGGCTGTGGGTGTGCAGTGAAGCCCCCTTTTATTGTGTCTGTCAAGGTCAGAGTGGGAAGAGATATGTCAGAAATTCCCATGTGTCACGTCCACGCAGCTCCATTGGTGCTGCTGTCCTCCTGCCCAGAGAGACACAAAAGGCAAACCTCGCTTTTATCTCACTGCAAATGCGGGCTGGTTATTTTTACTCCTGTATTGTCAGGCGAGTACAAAGGCAGAGGGAGGCTCCAGTCTTGGGAGTCAGCACCGCTCTCCAAGCCAGCCTGTGCCTTGCTGATCTGCAGGGGACAGAGGTACAAGGGCTCTACCTCTCTCCTCTGCCTTCACCTGACATTGTCTGTGTCTCGCCACACGCCTCAGTGCCAGGAGAAGCACAGCCTGGGTGGGCACAACGGCTCCCACACTGATCTCGAAGCCACACTTGCCCCGAGCTTTTTCCTCTGCCTTTCCCTGGGCCAAGCTCCCATTGATTTCAATGGGCACAGAGCTAAGGAAGGCGTACACGTTTGGACCAGTAGGTTTAGCTCTTTTCTGCTTTCCTTCTTCTCACAGGGCTCAGGTTGGTTCCTGGGAAGGTAAGTGACTCTGGAACGTTTGGCACCCAATGTTAGACCCCCAAGTGCCTTTTCTCTTGCTGGAGCAGAATCGCCATAGGTGATATTTTTAAGAAAAAGGGACCAAATCTCCCATCACACCATGGCGACCCCACTGAATTCAGTGAGGCCAGTTGAATGAAAGCACCATGCACCCAGATAGTGTCTGCAGTACAGATGGGCTGTGGCCTTGAAATTTGCACCCAGATGTGAACTGTTGATAGTGATGAGCTCCCGTGAGTTGGCTCAGCCCTTTGGAGATACACCAGCCAGCTCTGATATCCAACTGGGCTTCTGGATCCAAACTGCCCCAGATTTCAGAGGGGTCTTAGGATCTGGGATTGTTCTGTGTGGCCAGGTCTAGCTGATAAAACTGAAGCTCTCCCAATCCTGACACAGCCTGGGTGGTCGTATAAGAGCAGATCACTGGGTAACTAACAAACAAAGATTTGACATTTAACATGCAACAGGGTAGCTGCATAAATGAGTACAGCTCAGTCACTGCACTTTCTGAAAACCATATCAAATGGAGATGATAGGGCTGGTCCAGGCCAGTAGCGGAGGTCTGGGATCACCCTGGGATGTGGGGCATTGGGATCCACTACCCCAGTTTTGGGATCCCCTGTTACCACGAAAAGCTGGGTAATAGTAATGGGGAATTCAGTTATTAGAAATAAAGAGAGTTGGGAGTTGTGATGACCGGGAGAACCGCTTGCCAGGTGAGAAGGTTGCAGATCTCACAAGGTATCTAGACAAACTTATGTGGAATGCTGAGGAGGAGCCGGTGGTCGTGGTATGTGAAGGTACAGGGAAAGGTAGGAGAGAGGTCCTGGAGGTGAAATTTAGGCTGCTAGGTAAGAGATTGAAAACCAGGACCTACATAGTAGCATTCTCTGAAATGTTTCCAGTTCCACACACAGGGCCAGTTAGACAGGCAGAACTGCAGGGTCTCACTGTGTGGATGAGACGATGGTGTAGGGATGGGGGGGTTTAGATTTATTAGGAACTGGGGAACCTTTTGGGAAAGGATGGTCTCCATCTAAACCAAAATGGAACCAGATTGCTGGCATGTAAAATTAAAAAGGTTGTAGACATGGGTGGCAGGTATCAAAGGCGGGAGGGGAGGGGCTGTGCCTCCCCAAACAGCCCTGTGTGGTCCTGCCCACACTCTGCTCCCAGGCCTCCTCCTGCTTCCCAGCGCTCTGCGGCTGGGGAGAGGGCACCGTGCTGGCCGTCTGCCCAACACTCTGGAGCTGGGGGTGGGGACCGCACGGCCCGCCTGCCCGGCGCTCCAGGGCTGGAGTGGGGGGCCACGCCACCTGCCTGCCCAGCACTCCAGGACTTCCAGGGGGGCTGTGCCACCCGTCTGCCTGGAGCTCCAGGGCTTGGGGGCTTAAGGGTGGCCCGGGGCTAAGAGGGGGCTCTGGGCTCTAGCGGCAGCAGGGGAGGTGGGGCCTTGGGCAGAAGGGGTGGGCCATGCTGGGGGCTAGCCTCCCCGTGCCCAGGGTTCACCTTCCACCCATGGTTTTAGAGGATTTTTTAAACTAAGGGCTGGGGGAAAGCCAACAGGTATGGAGAGCACATGGTCTGGGTGCAGACGTCCCTTAGGGATGAATTTATTAAAGGAGGAAGTCTATATCCTAGTAAAGAGGATAGGAAAGAAGCTGGTAAAGTACAGGTAGGAGCCAGTGACGAACAATCAAACATAAAAGTGTCCCATTTAAACATAACGCATGAAGGAAGCAACTGAATATTGACAAAATGTACAAGTGCTTATATACAACTGCTAGAAATTGAAATACTAAGACGGGTGAACTAGAGAGCCTGGTATGAAATGAGGATATTGATAGCACAGGCATCACGGAAGCTCGGCGGAATGAGGATAGTCATTCGGACACGCTTAATACTAGGGTACGAAATATACAGGAAGGACAGGGTAGTTTGTGCTAGTGGGGGAGTGGCACCATGTGTTAAAATGGCACAGAGTCAAATAAGGCAAAAATCTTAGATAGAACAAACCATCCCGTAGAATCTCTAGGGATAGAAATTCCAGGCTTGAATACTGAGAGTACAGCAGTAGGAATATATCCCCAACCACTCCTATGCTGGTAACAGTGACGGTGAAATACTAGAGGAGATTACAGCAGCTACAGAGAGGCCCCTACAGAGCCCTCGAGCCCCAGACTTGTAAAGCTACTAGGCAGCTAATGGCAATACGATGCCCCACTGTAACCAACTTGTATTTTACAATGGACACAGACCATGGGAAGTCCCGCCTCAAGGGGTCTGACAAGCAGCAGCCCCATGGCCCCTGATTGGCCCCCTGCCCTATATTCCAGGAAGTGTCCGGGTAACAGTGTGGCTCTCTTGTAGCTGCTATGACCATTCCTGCCCCTGGCTTTGACCTTGGCTTTAGTTGGACTTTGCCTCCAGACCGTGACTTAGACCCTTGGTAGTGACCCTGGTCTGGAACCTGATGACACACTTTACTGCTACTCCCAGACTCAGGTTTGATCCTGCTCTGATGCTTGGTCCCAAGAAGTGTCCTTGATCGGGTCCTGACAGCTACAAAAGCGGTAATAATGGGTGACTTTAACTACCCTCATATTGACTGGGTACATGTCAGCTCAGGGTGTGATGTAGAGGTAAAATTTCTAGACACCATTAACAACTGCTTCTTGGAGCAGCTAGTTCTGGAACCCATCAGGAGAGAGGAAATTCTGGATTTAGTTCTAAGTGGCGCACGGGAGGTCCAAGAGGACACTAGAGCTGAACTGCTTGGCAACAGTGGCCACAATGTAATTAAATTCAACATCCTTTTCGGGGGGGAAAATACTAAAGAAACCCACCACGGTAGCGTTTAACTTCAAAAAGGGGAACTACACAAAAATGAGGAAGCTAGTTAAATGGAAATGAAAAGGAACAGTCACAAGAGTGAAATGCCTGCAAGCTGCATGGGAACGATTTAAAAACACTGTAACAGAGGCTCAAACTAAATGTATACCCTAAATAAAAAGAAAGGCAGTAAGAGGATCAAAAAAATGCCACCTTGGCTAAACAGCAGAGGCAAAAAGGCATCCTTTAATAATTAGATGTCAAATCCCAGTGAGGAAAATAGAAAGGAGCATGAATGCTGGTAAGTCAAGTGTAAAAATATAATAATGCAGGCCAATAAAGAATTTGAAGAGCAGCTAGCTAAGGGCACACAAATTAACAGAAAAAAAAGTAAGTACATCAGAAGCAGGAAGCCACCCAAACAATTCAGTTGGATCATTGAATGATCAAGGTGCTAAAAAAAAAAGGAAGACAAGGCCATTGTGGAGAAGATAAATGAATTCTTTGCATCAGTCTTCACAGCAGTTGTGGAGGGAGATCCCCAAACCTGGGCCATTCTTTTTAGGTAACAAATGTGAGGAACTGTCCGAGACTGAGGTATCAGTATGGAAGGTTTTGGAACAAACAGATCAAATTAGACAGTAATAAGGCACCAGGACCAGATGACATCACCCAAGAGTTCTAGAAGGAGATCAAATATGAAATTGCAGAACTACTAACTTTAGTATGTAACCTATGGCTTAAATCAGCCTCTGTACCAGCTCCAGAGGTGATCCTGGCAATTACAGGCTGGTAAGAATAATTTGAACTATAGCAAAAGAAAAAAATCATCAGACACATAGGTAAACATGATATGTTGGGGAATAGTCAACATGCCTTTTGTAAAGGGAAATCATGCCTCACCAATCTATTAGGATTCTTTCAAGGAGTTAAGCATCTGAACAAGGGTGATCCTGTGGATATAGTGTACTTGGACTTTCAGAAAGCCTTTGACAAGGTCCCTCAACAAGCAGTCATGGAATCAGAGGGAAGCTCCTCTCACAGATCAGTAACAGGAAACAAAGGGTAGAAATAAATGGTCCATTTTTCAGAATGGAGAGAGGTAAATAGTGGGATACATAATAGTGTACAGGGACCTGTGATGATCAATGTATTCATAAATGATCTGGAAAAGGGGGTGAACAGTAGGGTTGCACAATTTGCAGACCACACAAAATTACTCAAAATAGTTGAGTCCAAAGCTGACTGAAGAGTTACAAAGGGATGTCACAAAACTGGTGACAAAATGGCAGATGAAATTCAACATTGTTAAATTCAAAGTAATGCATATTGGAAAAATAATCCCAACAATACATATATATAAAATGATGGGGGTCTAAATTAGCTGTTACCTCTCAAGAAAGATCTTGGCGTCATTGTGGATAGTTCTCTGAAAGCATCCTCTCAATGTGCATTGGCAGCCAAAAAAGCAAACCGAATGTTAGGAAAGGGATAGATAAGAGAGAAAATATTATAATACCTCTGTATAAATCCATGCAGTTCTAGTTACCCCATCTCAAAAAAGACATATTAGAATTGGAAAAGGTGCAAAGAAGGGCAATACAAATGATTAAGGGTATAGAACAACTTCCATACTCGGAGAGATCAAAAGGATTAGGGCTATTCAGCTTGGAAAAGAGAGAACTAAAGAGGGATATGACAGACGTCTACAAAGTCACAAATGGTGTGGAGAAGATGAACAAGGAAGTGTTATTTACCCCTTCATACAACACAAGAACCAGGGGTCACCCAATGTAATTAATAGGCAGCAGGTTTAAAACAAACAAAAGGAAGTATTTCCGCACAGTCAACCTGTAGCACTCATTGCCGGGGGGGATGCTGTGAAGACCAAAGGTAAAATGGCTTAAAAAATAATTAGATAAATTTGTGGAGGACATCAGTGGCTATAAGCCAAGAGGGTCATGGAGGGTAATTCCAAGAGGGTCATAGAGGATGTGGAAAAAGCTAATGTACTCAGTGCTTTTTTTGCCTCTGTCTTCTCGAACAAGGTCAGCTCCCAGACTGCTGCACTGGGCAGCATAGCACGGGGAGGAGGTGGCCAGCCCTCTGCGGAGAAAGAAGTGGTTCGGGACTATTTAGAAAAGCTGGACGAGCACAAGTCCATGGGGCCGGATGCGCTGCATCCGAGAGTGCTAAAGGAGTTGGCGGATGTGATTGCAGAGCCATTGGCCATTATCTTTGAAAACTCATGGCGATCCGGGGAAGTCCCGGATGACTGGAAAAAGGCTAATGTAGTGCCCATCTTTAAAAAAGGGAGGAAGGAGGATCCTGGGAACTACAGGCCGGTCAGCCTCACCTCAGTCCCTGGAAAAATCATAGAGCAGGTCCTCAAGGAATCAATTCTGAAGCACTTAGAGGAGAGGAAAGTGGTCAGGAACAGTCACCATGGATTCACCAAGGGCAAGTCATGCCTGACTAATCTAATTGCCTTCTATGACGAGATAACTGCTCTGTGGATGAGGGGAAAGCAGTGGACATGTTGTTCCTTGACTTTAGCAAAGCTTTTGACACGGTCTCCCACAGTATTCTTGCCAGCAAGTTAAAGAAGTATGGGCTGGATGAATGGACTATAAGGTGGATAGAAAGTTGGCTAGATTGTCGGGCTCAACGGGTAGTGATCAATGGCTCCATGTCTAGTTGGCAGCCGGTATCAAGTGGAGTGCCCCAAGGGTCGGTCCTGGGGCCGGTTTTGTTCAATATCTTCATAAATGATCTGGAGGATGGTGTGGATTGCACCCTCAGCAAGTTTGCAGATGACACTAAACTGGGAGGAGAGGTAGATATGCTGGAGGGTAGGGATAGGATACAGAGGGACCTAGACAAATTAGAGGATTGGGCCAAAAGAAATCTGATGAGGTTCAACAAGGACAAGTGCAGAGTCCTGCACGTAGGACGGAAGAACCCCATGCACCGCTACAGACTAGGGACCGAATGGCTCGGCAGCAGTTCTGCAGAAAAGGACCTGGGGTTACAGCGGATGAGAAGCTGGATATGAGTCAACAGTGTGCCCTTGTTGCCAAGAAGGCCAATGGCATTTTGGGATGTATAAGTAGGGGCATTGCCAGCAGATCGAGGGACGTGATCGTTCCCCTCTATTCGACATTGGTGAGGCCTCATCTGGAGTACTGTGTCCAGTTTTGGGCCCCACACTACAAGAAGGATGTGGAAAAATTGAAAAACATCCAGCGGAGGACAACAAAAATGATTAGGGGACTGGAACACATGACTTATGAGGAAAGGCTGAGGGAACTGGGATTGTTTAGTCTGCGGAAGAGAAGAATGAGGGGGATTTGATAGCTGCTTTCAACTACCTGAAAGGGGGTTCCAAAGAGGATGGCTCTAGACTGTTCTCAGTGGTAGCTGATGACAGAACAAGGAGTAAAGGTCTCAAGTTGCAGTGGGGGAGGTTTAGTTTGGATATTAGGAAAAACTTTTTCACTAGGAGGGTGGTGAAACACTGGAATGCGTTACCTAGGGAGGTGGTAGAATCTCCTTCCTTAGATATTTTTAAGGTCAGGCTTGACTAAGCCCTGGCTGGGATGATTTAGTTGGGGATTGGTCCTGCTTTGAGCAGGGGGTTGGACTAGATGACCTCCTGAGGTCCCTTCCAACCCTGACATTCTATGATTCTATGCTCCGGATGTCTCTAAACCTCCAACCGCCAGAAGCATCTGGCACTGACCACTGTCAGAGACAGGATACCGGACTAGACGAACGGTTGGTCTGACCCATATGGTCATTCTTATGATCCAGTCCCCCAGGTCTGGCATCCCCTGAGCCATGGGGCGTAGGGATCCAGTCTGTCAGGTCTCCACCTTCCTGGACTGTGGGGCTTCTTGACCTGCAGTGCTGGAGCTAGATCTGTCTGCTAGATTTGATCCCAATCTCAGAACAGGCCAGAGTCTGTTTCTGGACCTTGGCAGTTAAACGTGGCCCACACACTGTGGCTGTCTGCTGGCAGGCTGGCCCACAGGCTTCCGCCACACTGCACTGTCTGGAAGAGGGGCACACAGACACTGCTGGGAGTTGTAGTTGTGATGAGTGGGGCTGACAGCAGGGCAGCGTTTAGCATTTCAGGGGGCTGGGCTGGTTTTAGCACCTTTGGTTTGGCGTGTTTAAGAAGGAAGCCAGAATAGGCATGTTTCCACCACTGTATACCAGCACATGAGAAATGTACCCACTCCTCCAAAGCCAGGCCCTTCTGAGACAGCCATGGTGGCTCGTGGACACGGTCATGTGGCAAAGAGCAGCACCCTTTGTAATCCAGCCCTAGTCACAAAAAGTCAGGGGTCCAAATCCAGCTGCTCCGCCGGCTGCTGTTCACTATCTGTCACTCAGACACGTCCTCTGGCAAGTCAGAGGATGGGCATTGTTTGCAAAGCAGCTTCACTTCTTGGCTGATACCAAGACGTTTTTACCCACGTGTGTCCATGGGCACATGGGCCCTGACCCAGACACATGCACAACAAACAGCAGCAGCCTCCGAAGCAGCAAATACCAGCAGAGCTGCCCCCTCAGACCTCTTTTAACCCAGAATTTATGGCTACGAGTGTGCGTGGCGGGGCCGTGCCCAGACTTTGCCCAACCCAAAGCCAGGAGCCACTGGAATAAGGATGAGTTGCCATGGAATGCACTGCAGAACTCACAGTGGCCACCCAGTATGCACAGTGGGCCCCTCTGGGAGAGCTACTCAGGGGGAGTAAGGCTGGTGGCAGCAGGCCCATAACTTGCCTGAATATGGTGGGGGGTTTTGATCCCAGAGGTGACCCGTTCCTCTTGGTCTCCCTCCATTGTAGTCTCTGCTAAGGGGCACACTTAGACTGACTTTTTTTTTAAATTAATCTATAGACCACATGTTTATCAGCTCTCTCCCCCTTCTCCGAACACTCCTGTCTGAGGATCCAGAAGGCACTCTAATAATCGGACACAGAGAAAATGCATCTCAGACTCTTCAGTGTGAGATTCTTTTCTTATCACTTTTTCTTATGCTGTCACTCTAGTTCCCCACATAGTGCCTCCAGCCCGTCTTTCTGTCTCTCTCTCTCACATCCTGCGGTTCTTCCATGTGATTTTTCTCCTGTGCCAGGTTTGGTTGTATTCCCAATGCCCTCATGGCACAGACAGCATTACCACTGAACCTTTGGGAAATAGTTGCTTCCTTGTTTACACCTTCTGTTAAGACTGGGGGTTTGAGTCGAGTATTGAGGTTCGGCATCCTGGGCTCTCAGCCCCGCTGGACAGACTGGGGGCATGGCCAGGTCTAGTAATGATAACCATTTCCGCTTTCTGGACGTTACCACTAGTGGCTTTTCTAATACATATATGGCCTCTGCTGGTACCAGAATATACCCAGTGGGGGTGGGAAAAAAGGAATGGCCCTAGTTTCCTGGGTATTTTTACCTTCCAGGTGTCGGCGATGGAACCTAAAATAACCTGTTCACTTGAGAGTTTGCTCACACCAAGAAGAATCTACCTTCCCTAGCCAACACCTTCAGTGTTCTGGGTTGGGCTGGGAGAGCATCCAGCCCTCTTCCTAGGGAGGCAGTGTGGCCAACTGGATAGCGTTTGGCACGGGGCATCAGGAGACCTGAGGTCTGTTCTTGGCTCTGCCACTAGTATGTTGAGCGACCTTGGCAGGTTACTTTGTTTTTCTGTACCTCAGTTTCCCCTGCTTGAGGTCTATGATAATAGCAAGAGATTAATTATTGGTCACTTTGCATGGGCTGAAGCACAGAATCTCTGCTTTAGCCAATCATCAGGTAATGTTCATCCCTGTCCAGGGTGAAAATCGATTTGTTAAAAATCCAAGGGCCTGACCCGCAGCCCATGGACGTAAGTGGGAGACATTGGAGGGGCCCCATATCTCCCTATTGATGCATTTCTGTCTCTCCACCCTCCCAGTTCAGAGACATCCTTGGCAGACTCCACCTCGGGCTAGTGACCCTCGGGCTACGCTGCTGTGGTGTGCTACGCTCTGCGGGAGCAGGGGAGGGAGACAATACTTTGATGATACTTTGCAGTGGCAGAGCATGGGTGAAACACCACGGAAGTTACACTGGAGAATCGGGTCCTATACAGCCACAGGCCCAGAGAGTGAAAGGTATTTAGGTGTCGCTGTGCTCAGCGTTGCAATGTCTAACTGATTTAGGAGCTTAAAGCTCATTTTCAAAAGGGGTTTCGGCACCAAAATCCCATGGACGGCTGGAGTTTAGGCTGAGCCCCTTTAAAGCCTGGGTCCAAGAGCTGTCCTACGGCTAACTCCTCCAGCTGCCCAGCCCCCACGGGCAGGTCACATTTAGCCTTGCTTTAGCCAGCTGAGGCACAGGGAGGCACGTGCCTCTCGCGAGGTCGCCCAGCACGTCAGCTGCCGACCCAGGGCTGGAGCCAGCCCAGCCCATGCACGTTCCCCCAGGCGCTGCGGCCTCCCCTGGCACAGGCACAGTGGCTGAGCAGCCCCGCTCAGCCCCTCCACTGCATTAGTGCTAAGGCCGGTGTGCTTTGGGTGACTCCTGCTGCTGTTACCGCCAGGCCCAGTTCCTTCCCCGCCGCACAGACGTTCTGTTGGGCCGCCCAAAGGGAGGAGGGAAGGGGAAAGGGAATCCAGCAGCTGCGGGAGGGAATCCCTTTGGCGTCAGGCTTGGGGTGCGATGTGGTTCTGGCGCTGTGGGGGACTCGGCGATGTGCGGCCGGGAAGAGCTCACCGGCCCAGGCAAGGCCCTGCGCGTGGTGAAAAGCAGGCCTGGGGTGGGTCTGGGTGAGGGCCAGAGGGTGAGGGCTTGTAGGGGCCTGTTGCTGAGGCTGGGGAGCGGGGTGGGGGCTGAAGCAGGAGTCGGAAGGGAAAGAAGCGGCTGACGCTGCACCGCCCTCATTTCAGGCTGGTGCGATGTCACTGAAAGCAGCAGAGTGACACTGGGGCAATGCAGAGGGGAATCCGGCCCGTTGCTTCCAGGTCTGCGGGGAGAGGAACTTGAGATATTGTGGCTTGTCCCTGGGACAAGCAGCCTGTCCGGAGACAGTAGTTCCTTCTCGCTCACCTCTCCTGGCTCTCCTCAGTGGCTCTGGTGTCCCTACGTCTTAGCTGACTGGCCCTCCCTCCCGCAGGAGCTGCTTGGCACCTGGCTTAAGCCTGTGGTTCATGATGATGACAGTAGCGTGACTGGGATGGTACAGGGCTATTTCCCCCCCCACACCCCCCCCAGGAGGAAACAGGCCTCTCCTTCCAGAACATGACCAGGCCCACAATCCTCTCCTCCCACAAGAGGCCAGCCTCAGTTAAAGCATCACTGGGCAGTGGCAAGGAGCCAGACTGGCCCCTGCTCAACGAGGTGTTTTCCCATCAGTTCAGTTGCCATGTGCCCCGAAATAAGTTTTGATCCCTCTGAGACAGTTCGTGTCTGAGTGACTTTGGCATTTGATGGGAATAAGAATGACCTCTCCCGTGAAATTCCCAGGACATCCCTGAGCCAGGGCTAGCTCCCCGAATCCCTGCTGGAGAAATAGTTCCCATTAGGCATCTCTGATTAGCGGCAGGAAGGGGCAGTTCTCTGAAGAGTGCCACACTTAACATGTCGCTGCTATCAGCTACCATGAAATGTGCTGCGAGCAAGTGCTAAGGCTGCTGATTAGATAGCCCCAATCTGCAGCGGGGCTATTTCAGGCATATTTCCATTTAGTAAGAGTACCTACTTCAAGGGAGACAAGGCTGGGGTGACATATTCCTGCAATAGCTCCCCAACGCTGCACCAGGCTGACAACAAGCCGGCTGAATCATGACCCAGCTAATGTGTGGCTGCGATGGTGGAGGTGGGATTCTTGCAAAAAACAACAACAACCCCAAATGCCCCCTAAAACCTCAGCCCATGGTTTCTAGGAAACCCATGTGCACCTAGACACAATCCCACCTTCCAGGAACGCAGCATGACAGTGCCTGGAATGCAGCCAGTTCCAGGGGCTGCTCCGTTCATACACCTTGCATAGTCCCTGCCCCTTCTGACCATGGGAACTGGGGCAGAGGGAAAATAAGAGATAAGGGGCTTAGATCTTCCCAGCTGCTGTCACTCCATTGACATCAACAGAGTTACGCCTGATTTACGACAGAGTGAGAAGAGAATCGGCCCCAAGCTCTTGATTATGAGAGAATGAAAAGTGGATTTTTGTGCAGGACAGTCAGGTCCACCAGCATGGACTCTGAGACCATTGGAGCTCCCAAACCAAGCAAGGTTGGGCAGAGACAGTCCTTTGATGCCAGACAACTGGTACTGTAGGAAACAGTGCTGAGGTCTTGGAAAGAGGTACCGCCCCTCTGAGGTGCGGGGTGCAATGCCCCAGCATGGGGCCAAAGAGGCACGTGCTGTCAGAGGTGAAATGTAAAATTGAAGATCACCTGTGGTCATTACAAATCTCCTGGCACTTCCCAGAGAAGTGTTGTGGGGGTGCTACCCCTGGAATCCTGCCCCAGGTCAAACTCTGGCAGAATGCAGGTGCCTTTCTTTCCTCATCCTAGCTGTTGTGAGGTGGTGGTGGTGTGTGCTGTTAATCAGCTGCTGCTTCTCACCCCAGAGGTGGCTGCATTTTGGTCACGAGAGAAGAGATCCATATATTGTGTGTATATTCGTGGGTTAACTTTATAAAGCTTCATGATGGCGGGGCGGGGCTGGGAGGGGAGAAGTGCGACAGATCCTAAGTGGGGCCCCTAGGTGCTACCAAGAGTGCAGAATAATAGTAATAGACACAAGTTGTTCTTGCCCTCGGTGTTCCCATGACAACAGCACTGAGTGCGTGAGCAGCACCCACACTTCCAGACCCTGGCTAAATAGAATGAGGGGTTGTTTCCTTAAATAGTTAATTTTACTGTCAGGCACAAAGCAGTTCAAGCATGAATTCCAGAAACATGCCCAGCTCTAGCCCCCATAGGCCCAGAGGGCCTCACAATAAGGGCTGGGTTTTTAAAAGAAGAGAAGCCCAAGGTCTGTGTGCATTTTTTGTGTGCTCACGTGCATGCCTACATTTACACATGCAGTCCGTGTGATTGCACACGCACAACATGCTAATTGCACACATAAATGTAGGTGCACACATAAGCCTCCACTGTAAAACCGAGGCCCTTGAAAATGTCCTAGTTTTAACAGGCAGGGAAAACAGATAGAGAAATTCTATGAGACATTAGAAGCTGAGGCAGCTAAGCTACGCATCCCAGAAAGTGACTATTAGGCAGGGGAAGCCAGGCGTGTTTGGGGTTTGTGAACTCTTTCAGGGGAGGGGGAGTTTGCCAAATGTTGGTTTCATGAAACATTTTCCCAAGGGAATGCAATTGTAATGTTAAACTGAATTTAAAAATCACATTTGTCTGAAATGTTTGTTACCGGCTCCTTTTACAAGATGACTAAAATGGAGCTGCTTTGAATTGCACCTGCGGAGGATCTGGTGCTATATCTCAAAGAGATGAGGGAAGACAGTATATTACTCTGTTTTTCCAGCTACTCTGTTCTTTGGACAGCACTGGGTGTGTGGTCAGTGTGACTGCTTCCCCTACAGCCAGGCAGATTCTCCTGGGGTGAATTTGCCGGGTGGGGGCTGTCACACAGCGCAGGGAGCAGGAAACATTTTTAAAAATACAGGATTGTGATTGTGAAACCCCAAAGCTCAGCAGGGGGACCCGACGTCAGGTGCGGGTCAGTTTCTAAATACCTGATTATATTCCAAGCTGACAGTATCTCTTTAAAATGTCTTTTCACTAAAGAGAACTCTGGGGCATGCAAACAAGTCTCTTGTTTGAAGAGACTCTGGTCCCGTTTCTAGGACAGCTACCCCGTGGTGCAGCAGGTCTAATCTCAGTCTTTGGCCAGAACCAGTGATGCTCAGGTTCTGGTCCAGCTCTAGCCCATGTGATCTTCCCAGTGGACTCTAAACTTGGCTAAAGGAATTCTCCTTTCCACAGTGTGTTTAATTCAAGTAGACTAGAGAGAGAGAAAAGCCTGGCATCTGGGCTAGACACCCAGGGATCAGGGGGATACTGGGTAGTTCAGGCTAGGGGTCAATCAACTTTATTTTAAGAACCTGATACTGAATGAAAGTGAGCCTCTAACGCGCCTTGCTTGCTCATTGGGGAAGGGCAGCTAAGCACCTTAAACTCCTGTCTGGACAGTGTAATTAAGGCATGTGCCGCAGACACTTGCGGCTGGGGCTACTGTTGTTCTGAAGACCCGCAGTTATTCTAAGGTCTCCATTCTCCAGAGTTATTTTGAATAGCAGCCCGTGTCAGATTCCAGGAGTGCAGCCGGGTGTCATCCATGTAAAACATACAGTTGTTGTAGATTATCATGCATGCAATGCCAACGCGGGGCTGCCGAGTGGGGCACAGGGTAGTCTTTGTTCAGCCACAGCCCCCGTTCTGGTTATACAGCCCCCTGGGTGAGCCAGTTGTGACACCTCCCCTCCCCCAAAAGCCACTTCAATGGAGCTCTTGGGATGGGCTGCCCCCACCCCCATGGCTGATCCTGCTTATTGGCCTTTGGTTTCCTGACTCAGTATCCTGCCTTTGTGTTTGCCTGCAGCACACAGTGCCCCACCAAGTGCCCAGACCCAGGTGGAAGTGGGCAGGTTAGAGCACAAAGAGGCGGGGGCTCCCTCCCCCATTGCTGACCTTGTGCTGAGTGAGGAAGCAGGCGGTGGGGTGCATCCAAGGGCCACGTCAAAAGCTGCAGCAGCCTGGCCTAGGCCATGTCGCATGTGTTATTCGATGAGTATCCGGGCAAGACACGGGCTCCAGAGCAGAAAGTCCTCCCAGCTGTATCTAGCCATTCCAGAGTGTCATCAGCATCAAGCCAACTCTGGGATAAGGGCTCAGAGATGCTTCCATGCAGCATGTGTGATCAGGCGGAGCCCAAGTCCTTGGGAGCCAGTTTGCCTGTCTGTGGGAGACACAGTCAGTTCCCTAAGGAGTGGGCCTGGTGCCTGCCACGTGGACTTGATAATATGACCTGGTGTCACTGCTTCAGGATCTTGGGGCAAATTAATCTCACCTAGTAACAGCTCTTTGCCATTAGATGGCGCGGTTCTTAAACAGTGCTCTCCCCATAATACAGCTAGAGACGCTGAGGCCTGGGACACAGCGAGGCAGTAGCAGAGCTCAGATTACCACCCAGATCTCCACAGGCACCCAAGGCCCAGACCACGGCTGCCTCCAGTCCGTAGTTAGGACATCATCGCAGTTGTGGCTTGCTACCTTTTTCTGCTCTTGCATCAGTTGTGTTCCAGAGAGATTGCATTGTCTCCTCTGCACCGTAGGGAGCTGTGAGGGAACTGGTGCTTCCCTCCTCACGGCCAGGCCTTACCCCACTGACTGCACACAGCCATCTGGGCAGCATTCCTTTTCTGTTCTCTCTTGTATCTCATCTTCTCCTCTGCTCAGGCCACTCAGACACACCAGCCCCAGTGACCCAGCACCCTGCAGCTCCCGAAATACAGATGGAGTGCACTGGTTCTCACACACTTCCCTACTGGAAACCATTCCTTAAGGGAGATCCGCCCTGGTGCTCTCCCCACTTGAACTCCCCTGCAGCGGTTCTTGTACTTAACTCCATGGAGAAGCCAGAAAGAGACAGAATCCAGGTAAAAGCTGGGCTGGGCTGGGCACAGCTGCTTGGCTTTGTGCTTTATTTCCTCTGCCCGGTGCAGGGCTTTACATTTATTGGCCCTGAGTCTTCACTCCCAACCTGAATGCCCCAGCGCTCTGGTAAGACCTGTGGGAAAGAGAACTGTGCGTCTGTGTCCACTGACAGGAGGACAGGAAGTAACGGGTGTAATCTGTAGCCAAGAAGATTGAAGTGAGATATTAGGAAAAACTTTCCTCCTCTCAGGGTAGTTTCGCTCTGGAACAGGCTTCCAAGGGAGGCTGTGGAATGCCCACCATTGGAGGTCTTTAAGAACATGTTGGACAAACATCTGCCAGGGATGGTCTAGGTCTATTTGGTCCTACCTCAGTGCTGGGTCTGGCCTCCCTTGACGACCTGTCATGGTCCCTTCCAGCCCTGCTTTTCTGCGATTCTATGACACTCAGAACATGGCACTAGCTCACACCAATCAAGAGAACAGAACCTGCTGTATTGAAGGGGGTGCTGGCAAGCTCCTGGGGATCCCTAACTCACGTGAGCAAAGCCAGCAAGAGATAGGGAGCAAGGATCTAGGGTTAGCTCTCCCCGCACTGAACATCAGGGGCCATGCTAGGCATGAGCCCAGTCCTGGTGTGGAGATTTGAACTCACAACTCACTGGCTGAGAGGGAGGAAAGCCAACCCTGACATAGGCGCTGCAGTCAATACATCGTGGTGCCCAGGCACGTCTGTCTGGTATCTCACGGCTCCATTTGGCATCTGGGGCACTTTTGCGGACCCTGTGTGATTTCATTGTTCCTGTTCTCACTCTGCGGAATGTCTCCAGCAGTGAAGGCTGAGAAGAATCCTTGGCATTTCCCACACTGCAGATAGTCTGCAGGTAATGCGTGATTCCCGCCTGCTTGAGCACAGTGGTCCTGCCCCTTGTGGGAGACCACCCTTTCTAGGACATGCCCCAGCTCTGGACACGTTTGCATAGTGTGGCCTCTTTGTACTGCTTTGCATGCACAGTCTCATATGGGCAAAATGACATCGCTGATGCCCTCCCCACCCGCTCATGCCAGTCTTGGCTGAGCACTTGGGATCGGTGTATGTGAAATAGTGACGCATGTGGGATTGCATTTAGGCAATGATGGGCTGGCCTTTTGCTTGCCTTTTCCCTACTGCTGAGATGGGGATCAGGTCCTGGCATGGCACTGGATTTCACCAGTCCCCTGGCTTGCGGGACGCAGGATCGTGGTCCCCCGCTATCCAGATGCCATTATTAATGAGAACACCTGAAGCCACTGCTCTGTGGGTCAAGACTGCAGCAGTCACTGTGACTCATAGATAATGCCCCCAGCCCTCAGCTGCAGGGTGAAACGTGCAGGACGGCCTGGAGGGAATCACAGAGGTGAACAGCTGGGATGAGGGGTTTTATTGCTCTTCCTTGCAGAGCATCATTGCAGCCAGGAGAGCTGGTGTCAGTCAGGAGTAACTCCCTGAAGTTACACTGGTGTAAACGAGAGGGGACTCAGTGCCCAGGACTGCAGGCAGACACGCTCCATTGACAGCACAGCACACTCTGCCTTGTCATTTCTTGGGGGCCACACTCCTTTGGGAGTCTGGCAGGTTATTTGTTCTCTGTCTGACCTTTGATTAGAACCTCACTCGACCATGGTGTGACCGTACCCCTGTGCTGATGATCACACTGCATGGGAGAGACTGGGGGAGACTCCTGAGAGCCCACATTTCTGGTGGCTAGCTACATCCTGTGATGAGAATGCAGGTAGCCAGGAGTTTCCTTGGACTGTATCGGGAAGTGACAAGGCAGAGAACAAGAGCGTGGTTTGCAAAGACGCTTTTTGTGTTTGGTCAGAATCCCATTGTCTCTCTCTCTCTCTCTCTCTCTCTCTCCATTCTATTTATACTTTGCCACAGTGTTCACTGCCTGTTAATGTCACAGAACAGGCTGATGGAAAAGGCTAAGGAAATGAAATTACTTTGGGGAAGAAATGACCTGACCTGTTTATAAATAACTCAGGTTTCATTGATCTTTTAGCTGTTCCGTTGGCAGAGTTTCCAATGTCATTGCTCCAGTAATGTAGACAATACTTGGGCATTGTTTTATTCTCAGTTACTGGGAAATGGACAGCACCAGCTGCCATTCTATCTTTAGCTCATTAGAGCACCCTCCAATTGTTGTCCTGCACTTCAAACAATAGCCACATGCATTAGGGGTTTAAGATTGCTGGCCTTACAAGAACATTTCACATTGAAATGCAGCTTAGAGACAATAGGTTGCTTTTCATGCCCTCGATCAAGCTGGTATTTACACAAAGGAGAGTTCAGAATGCAGGAGCTTTTGCTTGTTTGTCCTTTGCATTACTGGCCGCTCAAAGATCCAGCTCCCTGTGGATTGATACGAAACCTCTCCTGCAAAAATAGCACAATTGTTTTGGCTTTATTTAGCTAGAGTCAAACATGATGTCATCCTCTCCAGTTATGTGATCAATCTAATGAATTTATTACCAAATCCATAAAGGCCCAAATATCTTTGGCTTTAATATACAATAATATAACAGTGTTAGCTGAAAGCTCAGAGAAATGGCCTTTGCTAAGGTCTATCCCCTGCAGCATGGTGAATAAGCAGGGGCTTGGGGTTTTTTTTGCCAGTCTATGCATTTCCCTTCATTAGATGTTTTGGCTGGGAAATGCATCCTCTGCTCTGTGTGTGTCACTGTTTGAAAGAAGGAATCAGGAGCATGGCCCAGCAAGAGACACCAGTCAGCTCCCGCGTCAGATGCCTTTGCAGAATTTAGCAATGTCTTTGGGGAACAATTTGCTCAAATGGTTGTGCTCTGTGTGTGTGATCAGTGTCAGGGGCGTTTCTGGGGTGTGTGTGTGTTGTCAGTGGGGTTATCTGTATGTGCTGCGGGGTGCATGTGAACGTGGCAAAGCTCACACAAACACATCAGGCTGTGGTGTTTAAGACAAGCAGGGTCATGGGACAGCTACTCATTCCTTCCCTATTGTTGCGGGCACTGTATTGAGCTTCCATTGTCTGAGCACTCAGCAGCCCTTGAAAGGGGACGCTGCATCCCAGGGTCAGGCAGCCTGGCTTCGAAGGCTCTTTAACAGACAGAGGAGAGGTTAACCAGCACAATGTGCTTTTTTTAACACTTTGCCGGATGCTATTTTTAGTGAATAAAGATAATGTCACAGTTGCTGTTGTTCATCTTTTGTTGCAGATACGTGCCAAATACTTACCATGTCTGCCATATTTGTTTATCATTTAACCTTCCCTGAGCTATTCTGCAGCCCGCAGCGGGTGTAATGGAGATTAGGGGCTGGGTTCATTAGCAGATCCCTCCCAGGAGCCCAGGATTACAGTGCAAATGGTTTCAGTCCCGGGGGTGGGGGAACAAAAAAGGGAAGCTGGAGTTTTCGGTACAAAAGCTGCTTTGCCATTTCGATCAAACATGGGCCAGGGGCAGTTCAGACGGGCTCTGGATGTGTTAAAGGTACTTACTGGGGGGGGGAGAGGGAGCGGATGGGGCCCTCTCTTACTACATTAGGGTAGAGAAAGAAGGCTGGAAGTGAGGGGTTTTAAGATACAAAGTTGGGTGAAGGACTCTGCCTCGTCCTTGCATTGTATTCGGGTCTGAGCACCCCTGTTTTTCTGGCAGACTCGCAGGGGGAAGGGCAATCTGATGGAACCGTGACATCACAAGCAGCAAGGAAGTGAAAGCGATGAACTGGGAGGAGATTGCCTGGGTCACACAGTTTAAAACTCGCCTATTTGTTCCTTAATTCTAATTCCTAATGAACACCGGGAAGAGAAGGGCTTTGTGAAAGACTCGGACATCTCCCCCTCCTCCCCTTCAATGGAGGGCTAGGAAAGCTCCTTCCAAAGACTCCTCCAGCAAAGCCAGGGGAGAGTGTCGGGATAGTCCTGATAGTTCTACAATAAAAAATAACAGGAAAAAAAACCCTTAAACCCCCCTCTCTTCTCTGCCAAGACACAGCAAACCAGGGCCCTGCACCGGTGCTTTGTACCGTTTGCAGGTCACCGTTAAATTATAGGCCTGATTCTCACGGATGCTGAGGGTCCTTTACATCATTCTGGTAGTGGAAAGGGGATGTCGAGAGGGCACAGAGGCCACTTGCCCTGCCAGAGGGGTGTAAAGAGGCCTGATTCTAGGATCTTTAGCAGCCCTGCGAGCAGAGGACGTTTGTGGTGAAAGTAGCAGGGGGGCTCTTCATGAGCAGCTTCACTCTCCTGCTAGCAATCCTGGGCGCCCGAGCAAGGAGCCTGACGTGCAAGGCCAGCATGCTGCGGGGGCTGCAGCCACAAAGGCATCCCGTCCCAGAGCCCCTCTGAGGGAACCACGGTGGGGATATTGCTGCCAGTTCTGGCCTCCTCAGCCCAGCAAGCTGTTAGCAAGCCCCGGGGGTTTAATGAAAAGCTGCACTCGTTCAGGGGTGGGGCGGGGTGTAGGGAGAGCGCTCAGTGCATCTCCACTGGATTACAGGTTGCAGAGGTGAACCCCAGGAGGGCGTGGGATAGTGTAGGGGCACTACAGTCTGCCTGCAGTCCTGGGCACCGAGTCCCCTCTCGTTTACACCAGTGTAACTTCAGGGAGTTACTCCTGACTGACACCAGCTCTCCTGGCTGCAATGATGCTAAGGAAATACAGAGGGAGAAGTGGAGGGGCCCAGCTGAGAACCCAAAGGGGGAGCAAATAACTCCTTGATCCTGGGACTTCTGCCAACCCCCAAGAGGCTGGTGTAGGCAGCGCTCCAGCCAGCACAGCCTCTCTGGCTCCCGAGTCCTAGCTGGCGGGTCAAGTCAGAGAGCCACAGTATTGCAAAGAATTACTTTTCTGTCTGACAATCTCTCCAGAGAGACAAGGTAGGGGAGGTGATGTCTTTTACTGGATCAACTTCTGCTGGGGAGAGAGACCAGCTCTTGAGCCACACACAGCTCTTCTGCAGGTCTGAAGAAGCTGGTCCAATAAAAGATACGATCTCCCCATCTTGTCTCGCCAATATTCTGGGACCAGAACGGCTACACCGCCACTGCAGCTGTCCCTGTGGCTGAGACAGGGGCATATCTGTCTGGGCAGGGCAGGTAGGGGCGTGATGGGACTGGAGCAGCTCATCGCAGACAATCTAACAGGCAAACCTGGGAGGTTCACTTCCCATGAGCCCCACAAACTCCATCACTGCCTCTCTGCATCATTGAACCGGGGGTCGGGCTGGAGGCCCAGCAAGAGCTGGCTCCCCCCATGAGCTATGCTGCACCAGCTCCCCTCATGCAGCCGCTGCTGCCTGCTCTCACTTTCCTTCAGGGGAATTGCAGCAGCTCACAGATTCAAGGAGAAGACCTCATTGCCAGGGAGCGTCGTGCCTCCTTACAAGGTGAATTGCCCCAATGGTAGCTACTGTCATCAGGAAACAATGGGTCGCCCCTGGGGACAGAGTGTAAATCGCTCATTCCTCCTTGGGGAGGTTGTCGAGCTGTGAATGTACAATCACTTGGCTACCATGGGACCTTCAGAGACTCCCGCAGCCCCGAGCTCTCACCCTGCCCATCAGGGAGCCTATAGAGATGTTGCATCCCTGGGTGAATCTTTACACACACCTCCGTGCAGGGTACTGCCCTATATATATATATATCTGTCCCTTCGATGCACTCTAGCTCTGGCACTCACTGCAAGACTTAGCGGCGTTCATTCTGACAAGGAGTGATGTGGAGACCACTGGTTCTTTTTCATTCACAGACTCAGCAGCTCTGGAACTGGGTAAAAATTCAGGCCCAGAGGCCAAGAACTGACAAACTGCACACATGCCAGGCAAACTGCAGGTGGGTAGCAGGGGCACTGGGCACTGCAAGCACAGAGAAGCTGGAGGGAGCTGGAGCCTGGCCCTAGGAAGGAGACTGTGCTAACTGTGCAGGCTGAATGCTCGGCAGGTTGCAGGGCGTCTTTCGGGGGGTGAGGAGAGGCAGCTACAGGTCCTCTGGCTACAACACCGGACTAGGGCTGAGGCCAGCTGGGTTCAATGCCTGGATCTACCACAGAGGTTCTCAAACTGTGGTCTTGTGGACCACCAGTGGTCCACGAGCTCTATTCAGGTGGTCCGCGGATAGTTCCCTCTAAGGTGCACGCCTGAGCGGCCGCACATGAGAAAATGAAGGACCACCCACCTAATTAGTGGAGCCATCCAGGCCTGGCTCCACTAATTAGGTGCGTGGACCCTGGAGAATACGCACACGTAAGGTGAGGTGGTGGCCTTGGGGGGAGTAGGGGGTAGGTGGGAGGGAGCAGTGGGGTGAGAAGAGGGGGTGGGGGGAATTTGAGACGTGCAGGGCTGCAGCGGCCAGAGAAGGAGGCGACTTTCCTCAGCTCCAGGGCTGCGGCTGTTGGGGAGAGATGGCCCTGCTTCCCAGCCCCAGCTCAGGGGCTGCCGCGGCAGGGGAGAGAGGGCACATCCATCACAGTAGAAAGGTCAGACTACTGATATTAAAATATGAGTTGTGCGCTTTTATTTGTAGAACAAAAAATGTTAATTATTATTACATTTTTTTTCATATAGCGCTTTTATCCAAAGCGCTTTACAATAGTTAGCTAACGGTACAAACAACATTTGGAAAGATCAGTAAGTGGTCCGCCAAGACCCTCAGCCATTTTCAAGTGGTCCACGAAAAAAGAAAGTTTGAGATCCACTGATCTACCACACATGCCCTTTGTGGTCTTAGGAAAATCCCTTCAGCTCACCAGCCTCAGCTCCCCTTCTCTGTAACAGGAGGAACTAAGGTTCCCTTTTGTCCGCATGCGATCCGCCTGGATTGCTTCAACTGTAAATTCCTCATGGCAGGGACCGTCTCTTCCTACTTGTCTGTACAGAGCTTAGCTCAATGGGTCCCTGATCTCAACACTATCAGTTGAATCTCTGGGCTTTGCTGAACACACTTCTACTTGGTCTAAACGTATCTAAGTGCTGTGAGTTAAGCAGAGCGGTGACCTGAGGTGGAACTGGTAAACTGGGGTGGATCTGCTTCTTTGGAAGCAGCGAATCTGTGAATGCTGCAAGTGTCCAGTGGCATAGGGGCTGGACACTGCTGGGAGAAGCTTGGAGGGGTCGAGGGTTGGGGTGTGCCAGTCATTGACCCACAGAGTGACAGCGAGGCCTGCAGGGTCTAGAGGGCAGTGCTTGTGTTGCTGTGGCTGATGGAGTTGGGGAGCTAACCCCTGGCAGGCATAGACAAGACTTCCTCGTGCTAGGGTGGAAGGTAGCAAGGTGCCTCACAGCCCTGGGTACCCCAGGAAGTGTCACACTAGTCACAGCTCAGACAATTGTACCTATATTCCCCCTCTGTGGTACACGAGGGCCCCCACTTCTAGGCTCCTAGCTCCCAGCTGTCACCTCTCCTGGAGGGAGACACGTGTCTCTCTCCCTCCTGAGCGGGATGATCCCACACTACGCAGTTCCCTGCCTGCACTGTGATATCCCTCAGCAAGCCAGCACCTGCACTTTGCTCACTCTTCAGAGGCTATGAACAGAGAAACTGCCCAGCTACAAGTCACCACACAGGCCTCCTAAGCCAGCACAGTTATTCTTAAGGTGACAGCGTCACAGAAAAAACACATTAAAACAATACAAGAACCTACATGCACACTAGAAAGCTTTCCAGCGGTCATCCCTAGACCCCAACCTCGGGTTCTGGCTGGTGATCAGTCCTGCATACCCCACACAGGTGGTTGTTGGTGGTTACAAGCTTTAGCTCAGAACAAGAACACTCAGGAACAGTTTGTTTTTCCCCTCTACACAGCTTGGGCCTTTCATCTTGTCCTCACGGACAGGTTCCAGGAACAGGCAATCAGCTCTCTGCTCAGGGAACAACCCCCAAAGGGTCTGGAGGTGGAATTATGCATTCACCTCCCCCAGCTATTTCCTCGGAAACTCATTTAACTTTGTCCCAAAAGTTCCCTCTTGTCTGGCATATCGTTTAAAATAGTTCTTTGAAGCTCCCACACTTCCCAGGGTTTAAACTGGCCATGTCCCCTCTAGGGAAGTTACAGCCAATCCCACAATAGTATGTGAACTTTGCATTTAATATAATGGATTCCAGACATCCTTACACGTCAGTCAGTCAGGTTTGTCAAGGGTCCTACAGGGAATTGCCCTGTTGTTACAATGCCCTTCGCCCGAGAGCAGCCCTCCTGCATTGGCAATGTTTGTCTGAAGGCGATGGGTATTGGTTGCCCAGGATTGGTGGGTACAAAGAGTCATTTGTATCACATGACGGTGCCCACTAAAATCCTCCCCGGAGCCACACGCTGACCCTCCTCTAAGAGACCGGCTAGTCCCCCAGAGCAGCCATGCGCCTCATGCTGCTCCCTTCTAGCGACCTCTGTGCAGTGGTTGGGATCTTCCACACTGTGGAAGTTTTTGATCCTTTGTCAGCTTCAGCCATCTGGAAGGGGCCCGGACCCCTGCATAGGGACTGGAGGGCAGAGAGAAAGCGAGAGCTGACCACTGCTGCTCTCCTCCCCCCGCACATCAAGGGTGGATTGGATCCTCGCTGCTTTCCATGAGGAGTACAAGGGCAGGGACTGTGCCTGGGTTTATAAATTCTTCCACTTCCCAGGACACAGCACCAGAATTGCAAAGTCAGGGCAAGGACGTGCCATTACTGTCGGCTTGGTGTGTCTGGCCAGGATTCTCTTCACCTTGGACGAGGGCCTCCAATCAGGGAGCGCTGGGGGCTTTAGTTTTTTATTTATGAAAACACCTAAGCAAGCTGGACGGTTCTGTCCACTCCAGCAAGTGTCCCCCTGCTCTGTGCAAGGGCTGTCCCCGCCCAAACTCAGGAAAACACGCCAGGCAATGCTAGGCACCAAACCTGGGGGGTCAAGCTGCTTGTTAGCTTTCTATACCCCCTGGGATCTCTTTGTCTGCTCTGCTCACTTCTGGGGCCTTTGACATGGCCGTGGTCACTATATCAGTGAGGATGGAGCCATAACTATATATAGCCTCTCCGTCTAGCCAGCCTCCATGGAGATTACACAGATTAGGGACTTTCTCCACAGAGAGGAGCTGTTTGGGGCCAATATCCCCCTTTAGTTAACTGTCTTCCAACCAACCAGAGAGGCTCTGGGCTCCGAGGGCAGGTGGAAAGGCCCCGACTTGGGGAGGAAAGGCTTGGCATTGCCAACAGCTGACCTTGTGCTCAGATTTATCATTGCCTAGCTTTGAGCAGTGGATGACGCAGCATTCCTGCAGCCCCTGGAGAGAGCCACTGGAACTGCCTCGATGGACTCTGGCGTGGGTCTTACCTGCCCGCTGGAACGGACACGTCTGGCTGGAGTGACAGCACTTGGCTACTTCCCCTGCTCAACCTCTCCCCCCGCCTCCCTTCACACTAGTATGGGATGAGTTACAAGCCCACTGAAAGTCAAGAACACAGACACCGAGAGGGCTTCACAGCTGGACTCCACGCTCAGCATGAGAGAGTTCAGGCTGAGTCCTGTGGAACCCCTTGCTGCACCGCGCAACGTCCAGGCTGGCTGACAAGGCCCCTGTCGGGAAGCCAGCAGCAGGCAGGATGCCGGACTGAGGCTGCAGGGCGCCGGGCCCACGTGGGGAAGTGGAAGGGGGTCTGTGGCCCTTGCTCTGCAGTGCTCCTCTCAGGGGAATGGTCGCTTGCACCGACGGGGCATGGCAGATCCTGGCTCTGAGTGGCTCAGCGCCCTGCCAGAGCACGGGCATGAATGCTGTCATTCTCCTTCCCAGGGGGTGGAAAACAGAGAGATGCAGGGATGTGAGCAGCCACTGAGCGAGACAGGGCCAGAGGTAGGCTCTGCTTGTGCCAGGGGCAACACTGGTTGCTCAGCAGATGTGCCAGCTCAGCTGCTGGCAGTCAGGGGAGCTTAAAGCCACACCTGGCAGCATCTCCCCTTCAAACGCCAGGGTCCCCTCCAAGTGGTGAGAGGCCCAGGCACTGCACCAAGCACACCATTCACACGGTTCAGCTCAGACAGCCGCTCTCTCTGCCCTCACGGACTCCTGAGAAGCAGCACCTCTGCTCGCTGTCTTCGCACAGTTGCTGCGTCTCCCCTCAGCCCTCCTGCCCCACCCTCCAAGCTCCTCCTTGCAACCACGGCATTACTAGTAAAGCACAGATGACATTCAAAATGATGGGATTCCTCTGGCGCTTCCTTTGCACTAAGACCCAGTATGATGGTGAGGACGAAAACACAGCACTGGACCCTCAGCTGGATCCCTCCATCAGTCCCTGCCAGCCTTTCTCCAAGGTGCCCCATCTTCCATTTCTAGCACACTGATCCTCTCTGCTCTGCGCTTGTTGGAGGATCCCATGCCTAGAGCATGTGCCAGACACTATGTTAGTACCCAGCACCCATTCAGCGCACATCACAGAAGGCCAGTACACCCATGTGTTGTTCTACCCCTGCCAGGCTCTCCTCCCTTTCCTAAAGGAGGTAACAACTTGGGTGTTTTTGTCATCCCTGACTTTCCTGCTGGGCCCTGCCCTGCTCCCCAGCCAGTTATCACCAGCCCCATGGGGAAGTGATGCATCCAACAGCTGTAAACCACAAGTTCCTCAGAAATGCCAGCATGTGGCTGAACCAGCCAGAGAGGAGAGTGTGTTTGTTCCCTCCCAAGGAGCACTTGCTCCAGCACAGCCGGCCAAACTGCTCTGAACAAGATTACAGCAGAGGCTCTCAACCTTTCTAGACGACTGTACCCCTTTCTGGAGTCGGATTTGTATTGCGTACCCACAAGTTTCACCTTACTTAGAAACGACTTGCTTACAAAATTGGACCTAAAAATACAAAAGTGTCCCAGCACACTATTACTGAAACATTGCTGACTTCCTCATTTTTACCATATAATTATAAAATAAATCAATTGGAATATAAATATTGCACTTACATTTCAGTGTATAGTACATAGAACAGAATAAACAAGTCACTGTCTGTATGAAATTTTAGTTTGTACTGACTGCGCTGGTGTTTCTTCTGTAGCCTGTTGTAAAACTAGGCAAATATCTGGATGGGTGAATGTATCCCCTGGAACACCTCTGTGTAATCCCAGGAGTGCGCGTACCCCTGGTTGAGAACTGCTGAATTACAGTATACAAACCAAATCTAGCAGAGGATTTCCCCTGGTAAGTTATACTGGACTCTGTATCTGAGCCGGAGAGGGGGGCTTCGCCAGGCTGCCCACCATCACTGCTCTAGGCTTTGGCAATGCTTTGGTGGAGAACACAAACATCTCTCAGGCTCCAGCCATGTCTGCCTGCTAGTGGATCGGCTGCCACCTACGCATCCTGCCCTTGCTAACAGCTTTGTTTGTTGCAGGTCATCGGGGCACTAAGGCGAGGATAGGGTGAGGGGCAGACACACGGACTCCCAGACGGACAAACGTAATGAGAGGGGCCTTGCGAGCCAGCTGCAGAGCATTCTCCTGCTGAGAGCTCTGGGGCGTGGTGGCCTGTCAGCCTCTCAGGGTGGGTCAATGAAGAAGGCCAGCCCTGTTGGTAGGGAAAAAAATAAGCCCTGACTTCAGGAGGCAGGGATCAGCGTGTGATCATCACCTCCACTGCTTCCAGCCTCAGCCTGGAAATGACATCCTGATGAGTGCCCCCCAAAGACAGGCAGCCACAGCCAGCACCCAGCAGGGAGGGTTCCCCACCACCCCAAAGGCCTGAGATCCCAGGCTGAATCACGGGAGCCATTTTCAGCATGGATGGTGACGGTGCCCAGGATAATGAGCCTGGGGAGTCCCAGAGCAGCCCAGATTAGTACTCAGCTCAGACAGGGGCCTGGGGCCAGGGAGGTGGCCTGTACAGCAGCACCATGCCTAACTTGCCCTATCCCCAGACACACACCCATAGGACATGCGCATGTGAATCGTGTCTTGGGGATGGGCACTGCTTGTCCCTGAGGACAGACATAAAAAGCACAGCTACGCTTGCTCCCCGTTCACACCAGGCCTAAGAGCTGGAGACAACGATGCCAGACCCAGACCCCAACTCTCCAAAACATAAGCCCAGACAAGAGCCTGACTCGTAATTAAATCACAGACCTGGAGGTACTGAATACTTTGCAGTGAGCTGCATGAATACCAGTGGGATGGTGGCCCACCATACACTCATGTTAGTAATATAAGAACGGCCATACTGGGTCAGACCAAAAGTCCATGTAGCCCAGGATACTGTCTTCTGACAATGGCCAATGCCAGGTGCCCCAGAGGGAATGAACAGAACAGGTAATCATCAAGTGATCCATCCCCTGTCGCCCATTTCCAGCTTCTGGCAAACAGAGGCTAGGGACACCCTCCCTGTCAATCCTGGCTATTAGCCACTGATGGACCTATCCTCCATGAATTTATCTAGTTCTTTTTTGAACCCTATTATAGTCTTGACCTTCACAACATCCTCTGGCAAGGAGTTCCACAGGTTGATTCTGTGTTGTGTGAAGAAATACTTCCTTTTGTTTCAGAGTAGCAGCCGTGTTAGTCTGTATCCGCAAAAAGAAAAGGAGTACTTGTGGCAGCTTAGAGACTAACAAATTTATTTGAGCATAAGCTTTCATGAGCTACAGCTCCGATGAAGTGAGCTGTAGCTCACAAAAGCTTATGCTCAAATAAATTTGTTAGTCTCTAAGGTGCCACAAATAAGTCCTCCTTTCCTTTTGTTTGTTTTAAACCTGCTGCCTGTTAATTTCATTTAGTGACCCGTAGTTCTTGTGTTATGAGGAGTAAATAACACTTCCTTATTTACTTTCTCCACACCCGTCATGATTTTATAGACCTTTGTCATATCCCCACTTAGTCTCTTTTCCAAGCTGAAAAGTCCCAGCCTTATTAATCTCTCTTCATACGGAAGCTGTTCCATAACCCTAATCATTTTTGTTGCCCTTTTTTGAATTTTTCCAATTCCAATATATCTTTTTTTGAGATGGGGCGACCACATCTGCACGCAGTATTCAAGATGTGGGCGTACCATGGATTTCTATAGAGGCAATATGATATTTTCTGTCTTATTATCTAGCCCTTTCTTAATGATTCCCAACATTCTGTTCACTTTTGTGACTGCCGCTGCACATTGAGTGGATGTTTTCAGAGAATATCCACAATGACTCCAGGATCTTTGTGGTAACAGCTAATTTAGACCATATCATTTTATATGTATAGTTGGGATTATGTTTTCCAATGTGCATTGCTTTGCATTTATCAATATTGCATTTCATCAGCCAATTTGTTGCCCAGTCACCCAGTTTTGTGAGATCCTTTTGTAGCTCTTTGCAGTCTGCTTGGGACTTAACTATCCTGAGTAGTTTTGTAACATCTGCAAATTTTGCCACCTCACTGTTTACCCCTTTTTCCAGATCATTTATGAACATGTTGAATAGGACTGAGCCCAGTACAGACCCCTGGGGGACACCACTATTTACCTCTCTCCATTCTGAAAACTGATCATTTATTCCTACCCTTTGTTTCCTAACTTTTAACCAGTTACCAATCCATGAATGGGCCTTCCCTCTTATCTTAACAAACTGTGGTTACTGCTGACATGAGCAGCACTGAACCAGTAATTCAGCAGTGAAGTCTCCAGGTCAATTTCCAGTCCCAGAGTCAACTGGTTCCCGGGACTAGTGTATTGCTGATGGAATACTGGCTTCGTGCACTGCCATCTAGTGGAAGCAGAGTTCATGGCCATGCAATGAGCTTACCCCACCGCTTCTCCGTGGTTGATAGGCTAAAAGATGCTTCACCTGATGATCGGAACATATGGGCCAGCAGATAACAGAAATGATGGTCAGATTTCAAAACATTCCTCCCTCTGCCCGCCCCAGATACCAGTTGGTGCCTACAACAGCATTGGCCTCTCTTGTGTGTTAACAACAGTGACTTTAACTAGGAATGGAAATACCGTTTTAAAAGTTTACTGTTTAAACAATGTAAAATATTTCGTTTAAACGGTTAACTGATTAAAGGGCCGGCCGCCCAGCCGGCATGGCTGGTGCTGTGGCTGCTCCGGCTGGGGTGGCTGCTGTGGCTGGGGCCACTCTGGCTGGAGCGGGGCTGCTGGGGTCTGTGGGCCGGCCGGCGCGGGGCTGCTGGGGCCAGCCAGCTGGCCAACCTGGGGGTTAACAGTTAAGGCAGGTTAACCGGTAAGACTAATGCTTACCAGTTAACATTTTACATCCCTAATTTTAACACTGAATTCTTCCAGCCCCCAGTTCCAAAAGGACTCTGGGGACCTGGACGAAAATCAAACAGTCTTGTCACCACAAGCCACATCTCCCCAGCGCCTGCTCAGAGAGTGATAGAGCTGGCAAGGTGCTCCCCACCATGCCAGGCGCTGAACCTGCTGCCGCTGCGCACTCCCAATCCTGCTGGCCACGGAGCTGAGCAAGGACCTCCTTGCCACACCAAATGCCCTGTCACTGCATTGCCCCGGACCCCTGCTGCCTAGGGGGAGTGAGGGGCTTCCCCCCGCCCTGCTGTCAGAGGTGGGCACTTAGCCAACCAGCCGTTACCCAGGGTGTGGGACTACATCTGAATGGGTGCTCATTTGACTATGCAGATGTGGAAAATGGTGGGCCACTTCCTGGCCAGCAGGAGCTTGGAGTGCTGCAGCAGCTGAGCCACGGGTGGTCTGAGAGCCTGCGGCGTGGTGTCCTCCGCCAGGGAGGTGGGAGCTCCTCACCTTCAGGCAGCAGTAGGAGCACTGCAGAAGCTACACGCTCAGCTTCTCCTGGGCTGGGAGAAGCTTGTTTCCTGGACCAGTGGAGGGCCTACCTCCATTTTATGGGTAAGGAAACTGAGGCACAGAAAGGTCCCTGAGGTGCCCTGCTGCTCTCGCTGTCCAATGCACCACGGCCTTGTCCCCTCCCCCCTTTTCAGGAAGGAGAGTGCTACTGTGCCTGGCCCTTGTGCAGTGAGCATAAAGAGGGCTGGGGTGGGCCTTTCCCCCCCTGCACACCCACACAGGAGCTAGACACCACCTGGCTCCTCGCGTCGTTCCTGAGGCACACAGGGAACCTGAGCCCAGATCAGAACCCTGCAGTTCCCGGCCCCTTTGCTCTGTGTACAGCTGTAGTGCCCCTACACCCTGTTGTGCGAGGTGCTGTTCAGCCACCGGCGCTGCCCCAGGGAGTTTACAATCTAATTAAAACAAGCCCCGATGCGTGAGCATAGCAAAGGGAAGGGAGAATGAGGGGACCTGTAATGGGACAGGATTTTACAAAGGCTAATAATGCACATCTGATTTGGAGGCTGGGAACCGTTGTTTTTTATGTATCAGTATCAATGGGCTTCGTCCTTTCACAGTTCGGTCCATCACACTTCACTGCCTCACCTCGGAATCATCAGCTTTGCTGTGCACTTTATTGGAGAGTCTCTATTTAACAGGCCCAAGTTCTTAGGCATAAATTATCACTTCCGCCATTTTGAGCTCTTGCTTCTTGTTTTCACTCAGCACCCCTCCCACCGGCAGGCCACACTGAGCTTTGCCTTCCCAGGCAGCCTGCTCGTTCCTCTGGTCTTTTCCAGCCACAATGGTTTTGTGAAAAATCCTAAAGAAAAGAAACAGTTAGTGAGAAGAGAAAAACTCTGCCTCGCTACTCTGGGCAAGGGGCCTGCCCTGTCAGGGGAAGGCAGAGGATCACTGTGCTGTTCATACACGGGTCTGGTTTGTCATTGAATTACACTTTAAGCTTTACATTTCGAACAGTCCTTTTGCTCGTTTGCTGAGTATGGGTATCACTAGTGAACAGAGAGGGCAGGGAAAGGGCCAGGAGGGAACATCTTTCAGCAGATAAGCGTCCAGCTCCCAAACACTGCTGAATGGAAGAAGACACTGTTGCTGAGGTTGCGTGAAACCTTGTTGCAGCTGGTGGGTAGAACTGCTGCCTTTCACTCAGGGCTTGTCTTCACGTACAGCACCACAGCACCGTGCGGCTGCGCCACTCTAGCACTTTCAGTGAAGACGCTATTACGCCAATGGGAGAGCTTCTCCCATCGGCACAGTCAATCCACCTCCCCAAGAGGTAGTAGCTATGTTGATGGGAGAAGCTCTGCCGTTGACATAGTGCTGTCTACACAGGGGTTAGGCCAGTATAACTACGTCGCTCAGGGGAATGGATTTCACATCCCTGAGCGACACAGTTATACTGATATAGGTCTGTAGCTTCTCCCATCAACGTAGCTACCACCTCTCGGGGAGGTGGACTGCTGGCTGGAAAGAAGCTTGGAACTGTCTTTGGCTGTGTTCAGGGAAACAGGACTTTGTACATTCTTTGTAAGTAAACAAGATTGCACCAAAGACATACCTGGCTCTAGCCAGTGGAACAACCTGCAGGACTGCAAAACTTGGCTAATTGCTCAAGTCAAAAAGGGGTCACACTATTCTCTTGAATTGCTCCACTAAACTCAACTCTGGCAAATCCCTAATATGCTCATCAACACTTCACAATGCTTGTGTTTCCCAGCACTTGTGAATAGCACACATCCAGACAACACTAGGTGAGATGCAGGAGTGTGCTAGAGAGGGGTATCTCAAAAGTACCAATGTAGCATTTTGGATCAGATTGCCACTGAAAATATAAATCTACACCGTAGCCGTAGCACCACCTTAACTCTTCCCCTTGTGCATATGCATTATGAGAAAAATCTTTAATTACATGAGCCCGGCTAGTTTGTCCACCAGACCCTGGCTTCATTAAGTGCACAAGTTGGATGTTGTGCAGAGGATGACGCAGGGATATGTAGTGAGTCTGGATGGGGTGAAGTGGGGAGGGAAGATTCTCTGTTGTCCTGCCTTGTGTGTAGCTACTAACTCCAGTGCAAAGTGGGTGTACAATACTCCCAGATCAGAAGAAACGTACTGTACACACACTTTGTGCTGGTGGAGGTGACTCCACAGGCACAGGGGAATGGAGAACGAGGCCCAAATTCGGTTTGTAATTGGCTAGTTCTTGGTTAGACGGTGTAGAAGCCACCGAACATGTTATAAGCCTCCACAGTGCTCTGTCCAGAGCCAAATCTGGCGCGTTACAGGTAGAATGCCTGCAAGGGATAGTCCTGATGCTGTCCAGTCGTCGTGTTTTAAATCTCCCGGGGGGTGTTTTCACTGGCTCAAAGTCAAAGATGATTCTCCCTGGGAAGCTGGTAGGCATTGGAACAGATGACCATACCGCCTTAGAGAGCACTGGGTGCCATTTCAGGGAACGGGACCTGTTTAGTTAGGAAGCAGAGCTCTTCGTTTGACTTGAATTTGTACCATTTGATGGTTTTGATCATGCTGAGATGTTTCATCTCAATGGTGTCAAACTTCTTTTCAATCTTGACAGTGATAGGCCAGGTTTCAGTCCCCTAGCGCAGAACACTGACCACTGAGCATTATATATCCTCATACCTATCAAGGTGTTCGGTTTGAGAAAGACATTTTTGACGAGACTCCCCCATTACTGACTTTGCTTGTGCAGTGTGGGCTTCAGGTTCTTTCTCAATGCCCCTCACGTTATCAACAACAGAGCTGAGGTAGGTGAAATCACTGGCAATATTGACTGGGAGACTGCCCACTAAGATGCTAGAGGCCACAGCCCAGCGTGTTCCAGATCAGTGACCAGAAGAATTTTGGGTTTATCCAAATTAGTTTTCAGGCCAATTTTTGCAATTTGCAATTCCCCTGATTCTAACTGAAAGAACTGAGCCCTTAGCGGACACAGTGGGCAGCATGTACAGTAGATGAGACAGGCAATGTATGGTAACATTATCAAAAGCACCAAAGTTCTACTGAAAGTAATTTGGCCATAGCCTAGGGGTCATGTCAGGGAATGGCTAGAGCTTGCTGTGCTCCTGCTATCCAGCTAGCATACAGTCTCTTGGGAACTATTGCCAGCTGGTAAGATCAGAGCAGACCCAGAAATGCCCTGAGAGTCAAAGCGCCATAGCTGACTGCACCTTCCCTCCACATCAGAACTTGGCACAGCAGATAATCTGAGTCTGTGCTGTAAAGCATAAGCATGAGGGGGCAGAGTTAAGGGTGTACATACAAGACTAACTTTCCCTGATTCTTCAGTGCTGCATTTTGCAGCCTCACAATTCTTTTAACATAGTTTTTTGAATGGAATATACTTCAATATTAGACACACACATTGCAGGTTGTAAACCACAGTTGTGTTCAAGTGTTCTAACAGTTACATTCTTTTCAGTCAGATGTTGCGATAGGTTCAGTGAGTCTCACTTTTTCGTCTCATAAATGCCCTATGAGAAGTGCATTGTAAGTACTGTAAGGAGTCGGTTCCATTAAGCACCTATCACAGAGTATGGAGGTGAGGTTGGGAAATGCTCAGAGGGGAGCCCTAGTGATGATGAAATCTTTGTCCTATTTCCGTTGCTGCTGGGCTTACGTTATCTGCAGGTGATTTCTGGAGTCTAGTTATTTTATTCGAGGTATTTCTAAGGATTTGCCCAGGGTGTTCAGAGCTTGGCACACAGGCTCTTTTGGGCAGTGTAAGTATAAATCTGAACAAATAAAAGAGGAAGACGCAGTTTTTTCTTTACACACCATCACGAGGTTAACGCTGCATTAGCTCAGAACCTGCCTCCTACAAAAGTATGCCTACAGCTTGTTATTTGGTCTTCACTTCCCAATATTTCCTTTTAGCAGAAGTTCTTTTTGAGGCAGCTTTTTAGTCATGTTCCATTCTCAATACAGATTGTTACAAAACTGTCTGACCGCAGTTCAGGCATTATTTTCACACTGCAGCAAATGTTCTTCACTGCAAATGTTTAACATTATGAGAGAGACAAGGTAGGTGAGGTCATATCTTTTATTGGCTCAACCTTGTCTCTCTCCTATACTGGGATCCATATGGCTATAACACTGCATTTAACACAATGTCATTTTGAGAATTACTGACTGAACTGAAATTGAATCATTTCCAGCTTTGCATCTTTAACTGAAATACCATGTGACAGAGTAAAAGAACATTTTAATGAAACGGATAGATAAATGGTATGTCTAAGGTTGTTAAAAGAAGTATCGTCTTGTATTACTTGAGAACCTGTACGGAATCATGTAATTAAAGAATGTATTATAAATGCATGAGCACAATGGGAGAGAGTTTAAAAGTACTTTTCTTATTATTCTTTGTGTTATGGCGGCGCTTAGACACTCCAACCAAGATACCATGGAGCTGGACACCATCCAGACGCACAATGAGAGACATTCCCTGCTCAAAGCTAGGAAATGCAAGCTATGGCTGCATTAATCTGGATTCACTCCTGCTAGCACACAGAAGTGTAACCTGCACCTCCCTGCCCCAGGGAGCTCTCTATATGCTAGTGGGCATTCACCCCACGGGAAGGCAGGGTTCACACAGAGCTTTAGTCTCCAAAAGGAACTCTATGGGCGCCCTGGCAATGGAGGCTGCTGGAGTGCTGGGGGGTGGGGGAAATGCTGAATTATTGTACCCCCTTCCCTGCCTAGCCAGAGCTGACCACTCTTTGAGCTGTGCTACCTGATGC
This sequence comes from Natator depressus, assembly GCF_965152275.1. Taxonomy (NCBI): domain Eukaryota; kingdom Metazoa; phylum Chordata; order Testudines; family Cheloniidae; genus Natator; species Natator depressus. The sequence goes on from NC_134246.1 coordinate 29,379,539, forward strand.
AGCCGCCTGCCCCAGCAGACGGGAGGTGACAGACACTTCCCACTACATTCAGTTCACCTGAGGCCCAGAAACAATGCAGGAAATTTGAAGAACACCAAGAAAAAGGAGCTGGGGTCTCAAGGACTGCCTTACAAACAGTGTAGGCTAAATAGCAATGAAAGAAGGAACATGACAAGTGTCTGAAAGATGTAAACACTAAGGAGACAGATTGCAAAGATAAATTGAATCTGAGTAACAAGAGAAATGAGACCTTTTACACTGGTGATTGCAGTCTTGATGGAAGTCTCACTGATTGGGACCTTTAAAATTAGCTTGGACAACACGCTTGAAAATGCATTATAAGAACAACCCTGCCCTACTGGGGCTGGAGCAGAATAAGGCTTTTCCATCTTTAACTTCTATAGTTCTTCAGACATACTGCAGGATGCATGTATTGAGGGAATGCTCTGACTTTTGGGGGCACTGAACAAAATCTTTAATGTTATTCCACTGAACGTTTGCATGTGTTAACATAACTATTTTGAGTTGGTACAAACCTGAATTAGGTCTGGGTCATTTCTCTTTGGAAGCGTAGCTCTATTTTCCTCATACGCAATAGTTTGTTCCAGGTAGGGAAGGGGGATTTCTTGAGAACATTTGCATTGGCTCCTATTCCCCAGGCAAGGATCAATTGTAAGCCCTCTCTCTATGCTCAAGTAACTCTCGGGTTCTTTCTGCTTTGACTTGAAGCAGTTATAATAGTCACTTGATGTGCCTAGTTTTTGGGTAGCAGCAGGCTGGCAGGATGGGTAACAGTTGGGGTGATATATGGAATACTCTGGTAGGGTTTTCTCTCTCCCACCATCCTCAGAAGGTGTTGCAGCATACATGCCATGTGCACAAATTTGCTGCATAGCGGCAGCATCCATATCGCTTCTGATATTCCCGCTTTCACCCATTTCCATTCGCTTCCCTTCTTTTAGGAGTTCATTTGTCACCGTCTTTGCTGGAACACTGTTCTCAAAGTAAGACTGTGTGTTAGTGAACTGCCCTCTTGTCGCTTCTTGCTTGCGTATGTTTTCCAAAGATGAATGCGTTGGGAACACAGATTGGTTACTGTACCAGTATGTTTCATTTGTGTTATCTGGTATTTCTCTATGGCTGCACTCCCTTGCTGGCTCGGGTTTGCAGGATCCCATACCAGTATCACGGCTGCTTATGGTTTTCTTAGTAACTGACTGGAAAATATCTCCAGTAGGGAAGAGTCCATGTTGTGGCATCTGTCCACATCTGCAAAACATGAGTTTCTTCAGGATGGAGTCTCCAGAAGGAACTGAGGCAGACTCAGAGTCCAATTTCTCCAAGGGTACATTATTATTGGCCTGAAACATACTCCTCTGCTCTGGTGGCTGCACAAAATTACTGATATTCCCGGTATAAGGAGAATCCAAGGTGTTCAAATTGTCTTCAGGATGAAATGTCCCATCTGCGAGACTCTGACTCGCTCTTTCATCTTGGAGACATGGGGCAGTCAGACTCCTCCTCTCAGCTGGTAAAGGTTGGCTCAAAAGACCTTCCTCTTTTATTTCTGGATCATCTGCAGTGTAAGAGAGCTCCCCTTTACATGGTGACCTCTCATGTTTCTTTTGTGCCCCCGGCCACCCAAAACAAAAGTTCAGAATGCTATGCATCTTCAAATCCTTTTTTCTTTTGGCAGAAGAGATGTATTGGGTCTCCTCAGTACTGTCTCTATCACTTAGCAGAGACTGTGCAGAAAGTCTACGTGTTACACCACCTCTTTTGGATGGTTTTCTGTTAATGCTCAGGGATTTCTCAATGCCAGAATATCTCCGCTTTGGATATAGGTTGACACTCAAGTTAGATAAAGGACTGCAATGACACTTAACAGCTTCTGATAAGGGCACGTTATTCAATTTACCTGTTTCTGTTTCTTTCACAATTTTGTAGTGACCAGATTTTTGCTTAAAAGGTTCAATATCCAAAGTCTTTCTGTTGTCAAGGTTGGAAGAGATGTAGGGTTTGTTTATAAATCTTAGATCTCTTTGAGCTTCTTTGGGTTTGGTAGACACAATAGGATGTCTTATGGATCTGCAGACTTTTAATTGATGTTTCTGCTCTTCAAAGGGCTCTTTAATGGATATCCCTTTTCTGTAGGGAAGTTTTTGAACACTATAAGAGGTAGAAGGCCAAACTGTATCCTGTGTATCTTCAGAGGACACAAAGAACTGCTTGGCAGATGGGGGTTTAAATATAGAAGATGCTTGTTCTATCTGAGCTCCAGGAATGTCAGAATCAGATGAATCTGTCTGCGTTTCCAGAGGCTGATTGATTTCAGGACCTGGGACTTGTTGGAGTCCTACCTGCCCAGCAAACGGAATAGCTTGCTTTTGAGTGTCAGTATCTAAGTGCGCAGGATTTGGAACTATAGAAATACACAACTTGTTAAAATATTGGTTAAGCTCAGGTTCTTTAAGTTTGAAAGCTAAGACAGGTCTACTTGCATCGCCTCTGACTTTCCTAACCTTTGAAGAACTACTATATTTTGTTTCAGCTCCTGCTAATGAAACAGAGGGAACTGAGTAACCTGCTTCCAATGCTAGAGATATAACAAGAGTTGATGAACTAATGGGTAAACACCAATGCTTGGAGGTCTGTGGTTTGACAGGTTTATCAGTCACTGCTTCCAAAGGACAATGTAAATGTCCATTCACCAGTTCACCAGAAGATAAATCTTGATTGGCAATACTTTCAGTGTTATGAAACACAGCAACTTTCTTCTTGTCCAGTTTTCTGTTTCTCTCTTCCTTTAACAGTGACTGTTTTGAACATTCACAAACAATACATTCACCAGGGTCTTCCCCTCTACAAGTGAAAGAAGCCTGCACAGCTTTATTGCACTTTGAGATTGGAGGAGAATCAGCTGACAGGTGCTTTTGATGTAGCTTATTAACTATGTAAGCTTTCTTAATTGTGAAAAAGGCTGGCTCCTGTATTGGGTGCTCAGTACTGAAGAGCTGGGAGGGTTCACTTTTGGAAAGTAAATCTTTTCGAGATGATAAGGCAGACCTTGACTGAAGCACTCTTGCTGAACAACTTGCAGATGGGTGATCAATTGTCTGATTTCTGTTAAATGTAGAAGGTGGTATGGATTTTGGTGCCTTTTCTTTTTGGCTGCTCCTAGAATGTTGTGATTTTTTTCCTTGTAGTAAAAGATAGTCCCTGCCGTTATTTTTTCTGTTGGTTTGATTGTTTCCTGAGACCAGAAGAGCTTCTGTCAAGTCATTGGTTCTTTTGCTTCTTTCCCTCTCTTCTCCCAGTGAATTGTACCGATCCTTTGTATCAATGTAAGTATGAAGATCACTTTCACTGTCAGAGCCAGTTAAATCTAGAGAGGAAACACTTAGAAGTTATTTTCAACTAAAAATGATTCTTTACAATAGAACACTTACAAAATATATCACAAGGAATCATCATCGCTTACAATATTAACTAATGGCAAGATATATTACTATAAAGCAGCGGTTCTCAAACTGTGGGTCGGGACCCCAAAGTGGGTCGGGAACCCGTTTTAATAGGGTCACCAGAGCTGGCTTAGACTTGATGGGGTCCAAGACCACAGCCCAAGCCCTACTGCTCGGGGCCAAAGCCCAAGGACTTCAGCCCTGGGTGGTGGGGCTCAGGTTACTGTCCCCCTGCCTGGGGCTGAAGCCCTTTGGCTTCGGCTTTGCTCCCCTCCCCCCTCCGGGGCAGTGCGGCATGGGCTTTGGCCCCTTCACCTGGGGCGGCAGGGCTCAGGCTTCGGTCCCCCCTCCAGGGGTCACGTAGTAATTTTTGTTGTCAGAAGGGGTCATGATGCAATGAAGTTTGAGAATCCTTGCTATAAAGTATCCGCAACAAATTCACTAGAGAGAAACAATTCATATTCATTTCTTTAATAATTCACTATTTATTCTTCAAACTAAAACACTCCTGAAAGTTTAGACAAGGTTCTGTAGCCTTTCATTTTACCTTTGCAGCTACAATGACTATGTGAAAAGCTTGCTTCCCAGGAACAAGAATAAAAATCAGATTCATTTGCAACGTCACACCATGCTGAGTTCTTGCTGGACATAGCACCTACAATATAAACATATTAGAAGAGGCTTTGAAAAAGTAACTCCTTGGAACAGGGAGGTTGATGCCACTGATGGAAAAAAATCTGACCTTTGTAGAGATGTCAAATAATTAAATAAGATACCTGACTAATTCATCCACTCCTCACAATGTATTCAATAGGGTTTCTATGATTATTGGGAAAGATAAAGAGAGATGGAGCCCTCAGGGCACCTCTTTCAGACAGAGTATGGCTCTGTGTCTTTTTATAGATTTTCAGAGCCCTAATGATATTTTTGTGATTGTTAATTTGTATTTTGGTAGTGGTAGTGGACCAGGACCCCACTGTGCTGTACAAACACAACACAAAGATGTCTGCCCTAAAGAGCTAGGGTTCTTTTACTGTTGGCAAAAGAAGAAAAATAACATCACTATCACCACCAGGTTGCAAGAGATGCAGAAATCTGGCAGAGGATTCATAGGCTACTGCATAACTACACAGCTTTACACAGAGATGGAAACATAAAAGATCTGGTCATCTAGTTCTTCCGCCATCTTGTGAAGCATCAGCAGTTCCCATTTAAAGACAAGTGAAATAATAAGAATCAGATGAGAGAATTAATCTATATTCAGTCTGAAAAAACTGAGCGGTCTAATCTGGGAGCAGCAGCTTTGGTAAGCCAGTGCTTAAAATGTGTGCCTCAGCAACCTGGCACAATTAAAAAGTAATTTTTTTGCCTGGCCTGCAACTAGGCAGGCCACTCATCTGCTTTTCAACTGGACAGTCCTGCTTTTGTACTGTCTGTCCCCCATCCAATACTGAGGCAAAACCAGATGTGATTTTGTCCAGTATCAGACAGGCAACACCATAATTGAGAGCATGCCACTCTGCCCCAACCAGCATGACCTTGCACACACTGTGTGTGCGAGGTCACACCAGCAGAGGCAGGGCAGCATGCTCTTCCAAATGGCCCCCCCACGTGGCATGACCTCCCATGCACCATGCGTGCAAGGTTATGGCAGCAACAGGCCCACTGTTTCTGGAAGTACCAGAATGTCTGGCATTTTGGGAATGTGCGAGAGGCCACCCTGCCTGCAACCCCTTGTGGGTCACCCCACACACACATTCTAAGCATTGTCTCTATCCTCATTCAACTGCTTAATGTCATTTGTGTTTGTTAAGGGGTTACCATCCTCCCTTTTCAAGTAGTGACAATGAAAACATTCAGGAGGGCTCATTTGTTTCTTTCTTTCTGCTACTGACGTCTTCTTCCAACTATAACTTTTTCCCCTCTGAGAACTAAGCAGATTGAAATGAATTAGCTCTTGGAAATAAAAAGGGTGGGTTTTTTTATTATTTCTTACAGAAATCAGTTTCACAAAGGCCCTATCCAAACTAGATAATTTTTCCAAAAATATCCCTCCAGTGCCATGTGTTCTGTTCCACCAGTGGTAGCAATGTGGGAAGTCCTCATGTAGACAGCACTGGTGGCATATTAACACCATCACACATAACCCTTCTTACAGTAGATCCAGCTGACAGGTGTTAAAAATGCTGGTGGCCCATCTACACTTTAGCTTCTGACATCGCTGCCACAGTTAAAATGGTGTTAGCAGTGGCACTCCCAACCCCACCAGCTCCATGGGGAAAGCTCCCCCCTATGCAACCCAAACCCTGCCAGCCCCATGGGGAGAGCTGTCCCGTGTGCACCCATAACCACACCAGCCCCATGGGGAGAGCTGCCCCATCTGCACCCATAACCACACCAGCCGCCTTCGGAGAGCTGCCCAATGTGCACCCCAACCCTGCCAGCTCCATGGGGAGAGCTGCCCCATGTGCACCCCAACGCCGCCACCCCATGGGGAGAGCTGCCCCAGGCCCTGCCCTGCCCCCTGGGGGTCGATCTCCGCCCCTCTCACCCGCAGGCTCCGCCCCTCCCGCGGCTCATGGCCTCTGCTGCCCCCGCGCCCGCCGCTTCCGGTCCTTGGGGGGATTTGCGTGACATTAGCATGATTCACAGCGCCGCGGGGTGACGTCATACGGCACTGTGATGGAGTTCCGGCTTCAGCCCCCCCCCGCCGGGCACTGGCCGGGGACTCTGCCTCCCGCCCCCCCTGCAGCGCCCGGGGACTCCCCGTGTCCGGTAGGGTCCCGCACCTCCCGGTGCCAGCCCCTCCGCCTGGGACCTCCCCTCCCCCTTGGGCGCTCATCCCCCAGCGCGGGGGGGTCCGTTCCCACGGGGGGCTGCAGCCAGGGGGCCCCTCCACGGGGACCAGCCTCCCAAGTCAGCGCCCTGCCCAGGAGACCTCCCTGCCAAGTGGCACCCCCATCCCCATGCGCTACGTGGCACAGTACCGCCCCGGCGCTCAGACAGGGCCAAACCGCCTGGGGTGGGCAGTAAGCAAAGGGCCAAGTGAGCAGCTCAGAAGAGAGAGCTGACAGCATCAGGCTGAGCTTCCCTCCTCCTCCGTGGGGGTCTCTGCGGTTTAACTGCCCTGGGAAGGGGAACGAGGGGAGCGTGAAGCTCTGTGCAGTGCCTCCCTGCCCGCACTAGCACCTAGGGACTGGCAAGGTGCAGGGCTTGTCTACCTGGGAAATTATTCCAGCCGGAGTGAGGTAGGGTGTGAATTTAAAGCACTCCAGCTATTCTGGAATAACTCTTTGTGGGGACACGCTCATTGTGGAGTAAGAGAGCCTTTTTCTGGTTTTTGGCCCTGGGGTAAATGGACATACCTCCCATTAACTTCACTGACTGCTACTGGACTTCACTGGGAGTTATGAGCACGTACACCAGAGCTGAATTTGATCCAGAATATGGCTAGTAACTTCACAATAGGCATCTCGGAGCTCCAGGTTTGTCTCGCTGATTCCATTTCCAAAGTGCTGAATCTACAAATTAAAAACTGATCTACCCCACATGCCAATGACAGGTTCCATCTAGAACACTTCTGGTCCACACGTCACCGATCACTAAGATGCTGCAAATGGAACTTAGTTAATAATTCTGTTGACGTGCGAGGCAAAATAGACTCCAGCTTTCTCATCTGATATAAAGGAGCAGCAGACACCACTGATTTGGTCAGTTTAATGTACCCTCTCTACACACACACTCATCATATATCATTCTAGAGCTTATTGTGTATACTTGAAGATGAGGTTTGCTGTGGAGCTGTCAAGTGGTGTCCCTACCATAAAAAACAGGGATAGCGTTATTATTAATCAACACATTAAAATGACCACTTTGAAATATTTGCATTAGTTTCTGTTTAATGACTATGTATTATTTTAAGACATAAATTTGGATTTCTTTTGACCTCAGAGTATCACAACAACAATCTAAAGGGTAAAAAAAAAAAATCTAATAATAAATACGTACAGGCATCATTGAAATGTAACAGCACTGGTGACATTTCTAGTCATCATCATCATGGGTTGCCACATTCTTTATTCTCTTGGTATATACAGTTCTGTGCAGGGAAGATTGTTCTGACTACAGACACAGTTGATTTTCTCAAGTATTTTTCATGGTGAACTGGTGCTGGACATTTTTTTGGTTTTTCAAACGCTGCATAAGAGAATCTGCCTGGGTAGAGTGACATTTTTTCCCCCCACACTTCAGTGATATTTCTTGTGATGCTGGACTATCTGGAGACTGTTCTTGAAATACCACTCTATCGAATGAAAGATATTATTTCAGTCAAGGATCTCCATGTTGATTATATTATCTCCTTCATGGATGAGATTTCCATCCGCATGTAGTGGTACAATTCCATTTGGAATGAACGCATCTCCCTGGAGTCTTTTTACTTCAGTTTTTGCAGCACTAGTGATGAATTGCTTCCGTTCATCATAATTGATATCAGTGGAGGTGTAGCCTGTCAATTAAATTACAAGCCCCAGACTCATGGTGTAGCGGTGCAGCAAGGTTTATGTGCAGTGGTGTGTCAATTTTGGAACTGTTAAATCCTATGTGCTCTGCAATTGAGAGCATCTTATTTGAATGTGTTCTGAAAGATGGTACTCATTGCTGGCTGAATTATATACATTTCTATCCATCAACGAATGGACAAAGAAACTCTTGCACCAACTGGGGCACAAAAGTAGATGACTTCTCTAAACCACAATCATCTGGCTTTGGATAATATTCTGAGGCTTTCATTTTGGCTATTTCAGACTGAAGGATTGAAGTGGCATTATACAAAACCACTTAGTCATTTGAAAGCTATTCATCAAGCTCGCTCACCAGAAGAACATCGACCAAACATTTGGATGTCTTAAATTCCTGCTTCAGCTTACTAGTAGCTTGGATAGCACCAGTTAATGTTGTTGCACTTTATAGAACAAAGGTAGATTTGCCTAGTTCGTGCTGTGCATGGAATGAAATTGCAGAACCAGAATGTTTTTCTAATCTTGCTGTTGGAACTGCTTGCAGTTTCTACATCTGAGGGAAGTAGGGCTTTATATCTTTGTAGCAGCTTGGATAGAAGAGCCTTCTTGCTGGATAATGATATTATATACATTTCTTCAATCAATTGATTGAAATGCAGTGTCATAAGATGACTGTATTGTTGAAGTGTAACTAGATAGTTTTAGTTTAAGATTCATTTTACTCAAGTAGGAAGAAAGGCATGTTGAGTGATAAATTGCATCCTTAGCAATCAAGTCTTCCACAGGTATTCTTCTGCACAACATATCATCATCTCCTCTTTGAAGTGCTGCCTCCCTGATATTGGTTGCTCTCTCCAGTGTTTCTGTTTTATTAAGGTTCTTGTGTTGTATGTTTTTTTATCAAGCAAATGATGCAACAGGACCAATCACTGGAAGATGTGCGTACTCTGGAAGCAGGTGAATATGATGCTGTCTGATCAGATTGTCTGTTTTCTTTCCTAGGTTCACTACAACTCTGATGTGTGTCAAAGTCTATTTTCTTCTGTATTTCTGAAAGCAGGCCCTGTCATAGAGTATTGGTGGCACATCATCTAAACTAGAAAAGGCATCCTATGCTAATACTATTAATTTCTGCTGGCTTCTGCTGCCAGCATCACAGAATTCTGTCCAGCATTGGTGGCTTTGGACAGTTTTGTATTGTTTTGATTTCCTTGACAAACATTTTTCAAAGTTTGTAGAGAATCTTTTTCTCTTTGATGTAAGTTTTAAGACATGAAACTCCATGTCTTCATATAGTGTAACTTTCCTGTAGAGTTAAAATTCTCAAAGTATCTTGTTAGCATTACTATCACCATTACCACCATTTTTCATTTTGTACAAGTAAACAGGCTTATGCTAATCTAGATATAAATTAGGCCTGTTAGTATCAAAATTGCCATTTTTGTTTAGTGAGCACTTTGACTGTAGCCCAATATAAAGCTTTGTATGATCATCTCTAACACTAAGTGTGCATAAATGTCACTAAATTAAAAGCTAGTTTCTAGAATATTTCAAAGGCTAGTACTGCATGCATTACAAATTAAAACCTTCAACCAGGCAGCCTAGATGCTACATTGTATGTACAAAAGCTTACAAATGGAGAAGCATTACATTAGGAATTCACATACATTTATATCTACCCACTGTTCAGGACAAACTACGGGCATCCAATCTATGCTGCTGGTGCACAACCTTCAAATAAATTGGTTAGTCTCTAAGGTGCCATTAGTACTCCTTTTCTTTTTGCGAATACAGACTAACACGGCTGCTACTCTGAAACCTTCAGTCTGAGATTGATCTGGTCAGCAAATTTCAATTGAAAATATAAAAAAACTATTAGAATGACATGTGAGATACTTTGACAATTAAGAATACTGTATGCAATGCGAAAACATTTCATGTTAGTATATTGGAAAATGTTGATATTGGCCATTCTTGCCACACGCTAAACAGCTTAATCAATCCTGGGAAAAAAATACTTGCCCATGCAAAACCAATAAAAATCTTTTAACACATTGTCCTATGGTAGCTTTAACCAATAAACACCATGTTAAGGTGTTGAAATTAACTTAAACAGTAAAAAGCTGTACTCAGTCGTGTTGCTGTGTTTCTGGAACTGTGCAAAAAATGACACTTTCTCTTTTTGGGTACCATTGTTTCACTTACAGCACCACTTGACAGCGTCACATCATGCCTCACCTAATCATACATAAAATAAGCTTTCAAATGATATATGATGTGGGTAGGTGTAAGGTGGGTACATTAAACTCCAAAAAATTGCCTTTTTTGGAGAATTGCCACATGCCTTACAACTGTGGTTGGCTCTTAATAGAAGAAGCTTGTATTTGTCACCAGCAGCTCTAGCTCTGATATACACAAAGCAGACCTGCTGAGTAAGAAGACGCAGTTTTTATGCCCCCTTCTTTTCTGCAGGACTTTCCAAATGACAGGGATTCGAGCCTTTGCTTTTCCTCATAGCATCTGTGTTCAAACTTTCTCCCTATCCTGACATATATTATATGAGGATTTTTTCCTGAAAAATGTAATGGCATCTGTTACTTCATCATAGTATAATAACCCCTTGTTAATATGTGCTTCGCAGCAACCAGAATGACAAAATGGGGGCTGCTGGATTGGGGTGCAACACTAGACTTTGAAACAGAAGATCCGTGACATGTGATAGAGCAGTAGCTCACCAATAACTGGTACACCAGAGTCTTCTTGGCCAGACGGTGGCTATTGTAAATGTCACTGCTTGGTCCTTCATGAGCTTAATCAGAGCTCTTACAAGCAATGACATCAGAGAAGTACAGACCAATGATCCTGATGGGGCTGAAGCAAGATGTGGCGTGGATGGCTCTGCAGTGCTGCCTTTTCCCATGTGTGAAATCCTTGCATCATGACCTTTGTGATTATTGGAAGCAGCTTGACACCAGTTACTTAGGTCTGACACCTTCTGGCTATTTGAAGTATCCTGCTCAGCTGATTCTTTGGATCATTCACAGATCTCTTACTATGTATGGACCGCAGAGGTAACAACACAGTCTTCACCCATCTGTATGGTTCTAAGGCCGAGCTTCCCTGGGTGTTCTTAGGAGCCACACTATCATTAAAAAGTCCTATCCCCCCCACCCCTTTCATTCTTTCCTCATTGACAGGAAAACCTACTTCATGAGAGACACCACTCACCATTTATCTATTCAGGGTAAATTCAATAGATGAAGATTTATGAACTGCAAAGAGCAGAAATTTGTGGAGCTGCTGGTTTTGCTTAGATTCTTTCTCTCTGGCTAGCGTCTGAGCTTTTTCTTTAAAATCTTCCACAATTGCTGTAGTGCTGGTGCCCTCCAATGGTGGGAGTCCTGTTATAAACTTGCTGCCTGTATTTTTAGCCTTGTGTCAGCTAGACCTGCTTTAAGCAGAGTTGGACAACAGTGGTAAAAGTATCAGCAGTCAGTCTACGTTAGTGCTCCCACTTTTTCTAGCCCCAGTGGAGCTGAATCAGTCATATAGCAACATTGAGAGATTTTTAAAGAAAAAGTTCAGTGTTAGACACAGCGTCCCAGACTGGGCCCACGGAGGAACCTATTTTCGGCCTGTGGATCACTTTCTGTCCCAAGATGTCGGCCTATGCTAAAAAAATTTGGCATCACATTTCTTCAGTAGTGAGAGAAGTTGGAAGCATGAAGCAAAGCTGTGTAGGTATCAGGGAGACCTTTCCCAGACCTGAAGAAGGGCTCTCTGTAGCTTGCAAGCTTGTCTCTCTCACCAACAGAAGGTATTACCTCCCTCCCCTTGTCTCTCTAGGTATCGGGGGGACATCAAACTGAGGAGAAGGAGATAGACTCCAAGGGCTGATGATACGCAGGGAACCCTGCTTCAGCTGACCACAGAAGTCCCGTTAAGCAGGCCTCCCCTCCTCCAGACTTTGGCAGCCGGCGAGCAGGAGGGAATCCAGGAGCACCTGGACCAGGGTTGAACGAGGGCAGCTTGGGCTCCGGGAACGGAGCGGCTGCACACGGGGCGTTGGGTGCACCAGGTAAGACGATCGCGGTGGGACAAAAATGGGCCGGCCGGAGGCTGCGTTTGAGAGAGGCCGCCGTCGAGGACGTGGATTTGAAGCGCTGGTTGCTGGCCAGCGTGGGCCAGAGAGCGAGGGGTGGCTCTGCTCCCCAGGTGGCCTCCAGCAACTCGCATAGGGCCGGGCATTGGGGGGGAGACGCTGCCGCAGCAGGCACCGAGCGGGGTGTTTAACGATGTGCATCGTCGGGGCCTGAGCACCCTGGGGGGCCGGCTCAGCCCCCAGCGAGGCCGGCAAGGCACGGCGCGCCGTCCGGGCCAGGCCAGAGCCCAGCGGCTGCAGCCTGGCGCGCGCGGATCAGAGCACGAGGCCAGCCCGGCCCCCGGCTTCGCGCCCTGCCGCTGCTCCTCAGCCCTTGTCGGGCGCCAAGCGCCGGGAGGGCCTGACTGAGAGCCCGGCGCAGGCGCGTTGAGCGCCTGAGTACGCAGGGGAGGGCGGCGGGCCTTCCACTTACGATTTATTCCTTCTGTAGCTGGTCCGGAGTCCAGCCCTGACTGGCGACCTCGCCCGCCCTCCTTACTTCCCGGTGATAGGCCCACTCTCCTGCCAATCATGGGAGAAGGCGGGCGCTCGATGCCGTTCTGGGCGCTGAGAGAGGCGTGTCCAATCAGAGGTTGAGCGGAGCAAGAGCACATTTCCCTTCGCACGCGCAGCCGGCCGGTGCCGCGAGCTAGGTACGGGGGCTAGGGGGCGGGGCCGGTCGCTTCCCCTGGCAGGTGGGGGGGAGCCCCTCCCCGGGCTCGGTCCGCTGACGAGTGGCGGCCTCAGGTGAGGGTTCCCGCGGGGCGGGGCCGGGCCGTCCCGCGCTCTGCCCCCACCCCCGGGTCCGTTCGCTCCTCGGGCCGGGTCCTCCCGGCGGCCCGGCGCTGGGGCGGCGCGCAGCGTTACCCGGGGTAAGTCACAGCGCTGCCCCGGGCCGCCCTGGCGCGGCCATGGTGCGGGCCGGGCAGAAGGCGCCCGCGGGCCGGCAGGCGCGAAAGCGGGTCACACGCTCCCCGGGCCCCGCTCGGCGTCAGGCGGGGCCGGACGGGCCGTGACCCGCTGGGGGCGGGATAGCGGAGCAAGCCAGACGCTGGGGTAAGGTGGGCCCGGCTGTGCAAAGCGCCGGGCTGCTACTTCCAGGCGGCTGCCCTGGGGGGGCTTCTCCTTTGTTCCAGTAGGACTGGCTTATTTGGATGAATAGATCACGAACTTAACTGGTATATTTAAAATGGCTTATTGTTTATCAACTAGATTTATAAACAAAATGGCACACAGCCCAGGGTGCGGTATCCTGTGGCCCACGAGAGCCCTTCATTGGGCTTTGTGTGCCTTGCTGAGACGCACACACCTTAAATACCGATGTCTGTTTCAACTTGACCAGTTAAATGACTGACTCCTTTCTAAAGCAGGTGTCTATATAGCGATTGTAGGCTTGTCCTCTTTCCAACATGACACTTCTCCAGGTGACGATATGGCTTGAAAGGCTCTATTGACACTTCCGTTACATTTATAGAGTGCTGTAATAAACGTGAGCAATGCTTTGTACAGCACGTAAAGAAGCCGCGATCTGTGCCCTGAGGGGTCTCTGTTTATCTGCAGAGATTGTACAACCTGAGCAATGATGATGCAAGCTTCCCACATACGTGCTGCCTCGTCAGTAGGCCTCAACCCTGCCCTGGCAGGACCAGTTCTGTGCACCATGTAGGACTGTATTCATTGTAATTAGAAATGGTGACATGCTCATCTGATATAGTTACAGCACTAAGATATTTCAGTGCATCAACACTGCATGATATTTCCTTGCTCCACCATACCTCTGTGGTGCAAAAATGTGGTTCTTGGTGCATTCAGGTACTTTTGCCAAACTGTTCTGGCAGCTGAGGGCAAGTTACACAGATGCAGCTTGGCAATCATGATAGAAATTACAAATTGGTGAGAGCCTGATACTTGTGTTACAGCCCTGTTCACAAGTATGGTAAAAAGAGTATAGTTCCCAACCGCGTGGCTATGTCCTAACCATGTTCTGGATGGTCACAAACAAGGTACCAATCAGTAGAGCAGATAAAAGAGTTGGGTTAGTCCTTGACCTCTCTGCTAAGTCTGTTTTCTAAGGGTCATGAAAACATGAGTATCTGCTTTACTACTTCTCCCCACAAAAACAGTTTTTCTATATCTGGCAATACCTTTCCCTCTAAATACGCATCTGTTATGTTTAATAGGTGATATTAGAACAATTAGTTGGCTCAAAAGCCCCAGGAATATAGTTACAGTGCCTGGCCTGAGGACCTGTTTGGCACTTGGGCAAATCTCACAGGGAAGTTAGTGTGAGTGTTGCCTGAGTAAGGAATGCTGACTAAGGCCTATATTATGCTAAGAGCCTGTTCAACAAACCCTGCGTATATCACCTCTGCTATCCAGACCAGAATTCAATACAGAAGGGAACTTGCTAAAGCTAGGAGAAAATTGCAGTTCCATCTGGTCTGATTTAAAACGAAACAACCACTTTCACACCCCACCACCATCACCTACTAAGCAAAAAAGGGTTAGGCCATGTACAGGTAAAGAGCACTGGACTTTGTTCCCTCCCCGTCTTGTGAGTGACTTCTCTTCTGTCTTTAGTATTTGAAATGACTGCCCACCTGGCCCTATGGGAAGATGTTTTGCACAATGAGCAGCTCATTCCAGAGGTAGCTGCGATCGCTGTGGATGCAGCATTGCTTGAAGGAGTTCTGATGAGGACCAAAGAGGATTCCAATTCATCCGACGTAAGCTCAGCTTATTTAACTACTCAGTGTTCTCACATAGAAATAATGCATTCTTGGAAAAGGATCAAATGACTCAGCAAGATTTCTGCCCCACAGGACAAGCTCTTGGGAGGGAGATGGTTGCAGGTGATGAGGCTTGTTTATTGAGTCGTCATGAAATGTGCAATATTTTGCAGTAACTGCACAGCTCCACAGGAGACTAACCAGAGTTGAGACAATAGCAGAGTAAGCTTCCACCACACTCCATAATACCAGCTGTGGTCAGACTAAGATATTCTACTGAGAGATCTACCTGCATTATGAAAATCTGTTTTATTTGTCCGTGAGAAAACATGAGGTTTGGATGTGGTGGCTTAACAGTGGATGTCAGTGCTGTGTGTTCACTCTCCCCAGGGGCAGTCCTGGTGTGATGAATGTGCTCCCAATATCTGAGCAGAGCTCATCTCTGGTAAATCCCAAGAAGTTTGTCAGTGGGAGGTTCTGCTTTTCAGGAACCTTCAGCTACCACCACAAGTGAACAAGGAGAAGAGGATTGTGTCACCTTAAATGGCCTGGACTTCACAGGGATACCAGCTCTGCTTGGGAGGCAACTTCTCCCTTTGGTGAACCTACTGTAACTTGCCAGAGGGGAACTCTTGTGTTATAAGCAGGGTCTGTCAGACCAGGATCCTGCTTGTGGACCTGATCAGGTCCACCAGCAGCCTGTAAGAGAGAGGGACTGTGTATTGGCTGAAGGCTGGCTAGTTGCCTGGCATCTCCATGGGCAGGCTGCAGGAAGACTGTAGAGATGACTGACAGTGATGCTGTGGAGTATGTGTCTGCCATGTATCTTTGTGTTTTGATGCTGGCTCTGCTGTCCAGTCAGTCTCTCTCAGATCAGCATCTGCCTAGGGCAGGGGTGGGCAAACTTTTTGGACTGAGGGCCACATCTGAGTATAAAAATTGTATGGCGGGCCATGAATGCTCACAAAATTGGGGTTGGGGCTTGAGGTGGAGGCTCCGGGTGGCGCTTACCTCCAGCGGCTCCTGGAAGCAGCAACATGTCCCCCCTCCAGCTCCTACGCGGAGGTGTGGCTGGGCAGCTCTGCCCCGCTCTGCCCCGTCCGCAGGCACACCCCTGCAGCTCCCATTGGTCGTGATTCCTGGCCACGGGGGGCGATGCTTGGGGCAGGGGCAGCGTGCGGAGCAGAGCCCCCTGGATGCCTCTATGCATCAGAGCCAGAGGAGGCCCATGCTCCTGCTTCCGGGACCCGCACGGAGCAGCCCCTGCCCCTGCTCCCTGGCTGGAGTGGGACAAGCCCCAGACCCCGCTCCCTACATTAAAATGGCTGGTGGGCTGGATCCGGCCCATGGGCTGTAATTTGTCCACCCCGGGGCCTAGGGAATTCTAGGATTTGATGCTGAGGAGTAGGGAGGTAGTGTTGCAGAGCAGACATACACATTGGCTTCTGAGAGAGGAGTTGGCTTCTCTTGGCGTGCACAAAAGGTTATGACAAACAAGGAGAATAACTTTTGTCCTGTATAAAATTGCTGTTTTCAAAGTGGCTTATGCCTGGGATGTGGTCTCAGTGAAGAGGTGTATCGAGTCTGGAATTTGCAGTGACTGGAGTTGAGTAGTCAAAGTGAGTCAAAAATAATGAGACCCTCAGAGATAAATTTCAGAACTGGATATACTATAAAATTCAGTCGTTCTTTGAACAGTACTTGTGGTAAATCTGGAGACTACATTCTATCATTAAGGTGGAAACAGAGATTATACTCCTTTAAATGAAAAGTTCAACACAGCTGTAACTATGGAGTTGCTACTGAGGTCTCCCAACTCAAATTCCATTATATTAAGTTTTGTAAAATGAAACACTCAAAAGTAGACATGCCAAAGTTCAGGCAATGCAACCTGTGGTGTACTGCGGGAAAGTCTGTTCAAGGACAAATGAAGTAAGGATCTAGTCTAGAGTATGTCAGTTTTAAATTGGGACTCATTTAAATGGGAACTGGCTGGGCCACACTTTCAGAGGGTTTCAGCCCAGTCTGTTAGGAAAAGGAAGTGTGAGGAAAATGGCTGACTTCTCCATTGTTGGACCCTTATCTGCAGGTGGTGAATTATGCTCCCTTTACATTGCTCCCATCTGTAGTACCAAGCACCATCTTTGAAGAAGCCTATGCTGTTCAGCAAGATTTTAACCTACTTGTGGATGCTATTAGCCAGAACGCGGAATTCCTGGAACGCACTCTTGCTAGGTATTTATTGTACTGTATATGTTAACTAAACAAATATTTTAAATGTAAAGGTTCTATCACTCTTAATCTTAGTCCATTTTTGCTGTTACTTCTTGAGTTGCTGCCCTCAGTCATCTCTACGGATAGTTTATGGATGTCCCTCAAGTTCTTCAGGTTACAGACAGGGTATAAATACACAACTTCTGCTGCAGGTTACACTTTCTGTCTGCCAGACTGGTCACAGAACTAACCTCTCCTTTTCCCCACCACATTAGTTTTCATAAAATGGTTGCCAGTAGTTCATAAGTAGTTAGGTGCATTAGACTCTACATTCTTATTTAAATTTAGTATTTTTTAGCTGTTTTCAGTAAGGGTTTTGGGTCTCTTTGGGCCTTGCAAAAGATGACAGATCTATATGGGAAAATGGGGTATGGGTAGGGCTTCTCTTGCCTCACTATATGCTCCACTTCAGATGGTCTTACAGACTTTATCCTCCCACCTGGGAGCCTGCTTGAGACTTAAATTCAGTGTTAACCACTGGGATCTCGCTGTCTGTACCGCTGTTCGCTGAAGGTTTTGTTTCTGGCAGCTGTTGACATGGCCAGGAGGGTCTGAGAGCTGCAGGTTCTGATTGCCAGCCCACGTAATAAAATATTCCACAAAGACAAGATGCTTGGGCCTTCCCCCAAATTTTGGACCAAAATTCTGTCAGACTTTCAGCTCCATCTGTTGCTATCCCTACCTGTCCAGTAATCCTGGGGAGCTGAGGGTGCACCTTGTATGTTCAAAGAGCTGTTGTACTATGGCAACATGACTGATCTGTTATGACCCTTGTGGGGGGAGGAAAGGGACTAAAGGTTGTGCCATCTAACCTGCAGGGCTGTCTAAATGGACATTTGCTGATACCTGTAGCTATGTGGCCAGGCCCAGGATTCTTGTGGCTCTTGGCCAGGGGAAGTGAGGGTAGTGTGTTATGTAAACAACTTATTGCTAGTAAGTAATCCAGTTGTTTGGAGTAGAACATACATGTAGTTTGTGCCAGGGCCCTTTCTAGAAGGGTTATACAGCGGTGAGTACAGTGATGGGCAGCATGGCCAGCCAGTAAACTACCAAAACATGAATTTGGTGGTGGCCCCCATAATTTGCACTGTGAATTATTATACCAGACCCCAGTGGGAGTGGAGAGACTTTTGGTCTTTATCTTTGCTGCTTTTTTCTATCTTCTGTTTGTCTTCTCTCTCTTCCTTCACAGAGATTTACACTGGCAGCTGCAGAGGGAGAGTATGGGAGGGAGAGCCTCTGCAGCATGGGGCCTGGGTCGCATGCAGGTTTAAACTAGTGTAAATGGTGGATTCTCTGTAACTAGAAGACTTTAAACTATGATTTGAGGACTTCAGTAACTCAGCCAGAGGTTAGGGGGTCTATTACCGGAGTGGGTGGGTGAGGTTCTGTAGCCTGCGATATGCAGGAGGTCCGACTGACTAGATGATCATGACGGTCCCTTCTGACCTTTAACTGTATGAGTCTCTGAACCTTCTTCACAGAGAAGCTTTTTATTAGGGTCCCTATTGCTGTGTGTGTGGATAAGGGTTATCTGACCACTTGAAACTCTTGCCTTATGCACAGGGGTACATTGTAAATGCTCTAGGTGAGGGTTGAGCTTGTGCAGCTCTTACTAATGCTCAAGAGCATGGTCTGACCACAGCCCTGTGCATTGTGCTGGGGAGTGTATCCTGTAGCTTCCACCATGTAATAGATAATAGATTTCCTCAGGTAAGGGCTTTATTTATCTCCCTTATAACAAAGTAAACTGATTGGTATACTTTTTTTTTTTTTCTCTAGCACCATCAAAGTGGATAACTTCACAGCTCATCTCTTTAAAATCTACAAGCAAGTTCTGAAAGAAGGGTTGGCTCAGGTATCCCACAGGAAGTAGTCTCCCCCTTCTTCCCTCCTCTTACCTCCCACCGCCCCATTAGCAGCCACTCTCCTTTCTTTCATAATGGAAGTTTGGGATTTTTTGGTAATTTGAAAGATCTCTCCTACAGGTTGATTTTTGAATTGTTCCGTCAGTAGGAGGATGTATAGGGCTACTCTCTAGATTATGGTATCTTGAGTAACTTGTCCCATTTTATGAGACCGTTCAGCAATCATGCCTCTAAGTATTTTTGGTGGGTATTGCTGGGAGCAGTCTAACCTTGTGTGAAAGAGGACTGTGATTATACATACTTCTAATGTTGTCTTCTGAAAGTCTCAAAAGAGCATTTTGCTGAGTTCCAGTTCAATGTAGCTGGGTCAGAAGTAGCACTTAAGGGCTTTCCTGTGCTGTTAAATTTCTTTTGTAGCACAGTTACATCAGTTACCTTTTCTTGCCATGAGATGTATATGAAAGAGGGAAATGATAAGGGTTTCATATGATGTCTGTCCAAATAAATGCAGGAAATAAGCTAAGGACCCAACCGACAGTCTTTACTCTGCCAAAACTATTTGACACCAGTGGTTACTTTACCAGAGTGAAGATTGCTGGCTGCAGCTCTAAAAAAAGGGGTTTTTAAGTGAATTTGTCAAAGTGGCAAATGAGGTGCCTCACTATGCTGGTCAGAGATGTGGCGGAATGGCCGTGTGCTATATTTTGCATTTTATTTTCCCTCTCGTTCAGTCAGTGTTCTTAGGAATAAATCGCTCAGATTATATGGTTGACCATGGTGCAGATGGCACTCCAGCACTGAAGCAAATCGAAATAAACACCATTGCTGCCAGCTTCGGAGGCCTTACTTCGAGAACCACTGCTGTGCATCGGTAAGGGAAACCCTTTGAAACAAAGGCCAGTCCCGGATACTTCATTGCTTAGCCAGTGAGGAGGTTTCAGCAAACCATCAGTCTGCATGCTCTGTGTGTCTTGTGCTGTCACCCTGTCATAACCTCTTAATATCCACAAACTCTCTAAACTTCTGTTTTACAAATCCTAGGTCAGCTGGGATCATCATGTGATTTTGTTATTTCTCTTATATCACAGGCACATATTGAATGTTTTGGGTAAGTCCAAGGAAGCTTCGAAGTTACTGGACAATAATCCATGCCAAGGGATTGCCTTGGGCATTGCGAAAGCTTGGGAACTCTATGGCTCAGCCAGGTAAGGGAGGAGTAGCCTGTGGGAAGATGTCAGGATGAGTACACATTTATTTCTCGAACTGCACCTTTTAAAAGGGATCTATTTAATACATACAACACTTCGTTTAACTCTGTAGTGCTCTTATTCCCCTACCATCCCAGAGAAGGAGGATCTCTGTTCTTCAGAGCACAAAAAGAAAAGGAGTACTTGTGGCACCTTAGAGACTAACAAATTTATTGGAGCATAAGCTTTCGTGAGCTACAGCTCACTTCATCAGATGTTAGTCTCTAAGGTGCCACAAGTACTCCTTTTCTTTTTGCGAATACAGACTAACACGGCTGCTACTCTGAAACAGAGTACAAAGTTACTGGGTCGGCCATACACTGTTTTCTTTAAAATTACACAGTATCCAGCTGCCCACAGGTACTCCCTAAAAGGCATGAAAGACTTGTACTGCTAGAAGACTTTTTGTAGCCATTCTTGAATCCTCCTATTTCTTCCCCTTGTGCTCCTGCCCAGAGCTGCTTTTCAGTAAGAACACGGCACCTGGCACTGCCTTTTAGCAGTGGACTAGGAACTAGCAAAGAACATCAGTTGGAAAGCCGTGCAAGCAACACACACCACCAAAGTGAATTTAAAAGATGAAATGTTTAGCTAGAGGTCCATAGTTCTGTGTGGGGTGTGTTTCAGGCTCTGATGCAGTTCTTGGGGTGTATGTTTCAGGGCTGTGGTGGTGTTCCTGGTTGCAGACACTGAAAGGAATATTTTTGACCAACGCTGCATAGAAAATGAGCTGTGGACCAGGTAACTGTTTAACGTTTTAGGATGAAATAATTTGTTTAATCCCACTTTACAAGGACCCAGATCACATAACTCATTTTAAAAAACAAACAAAAAAACCTTGCATGTCTTTCTAGTATTATCTTAGATTATTAAAATTGAGCATTTAAAATCCAGTGTGCTTTTAAAATCCAATGTGCTTTTAACCACTTGTGTTAGGGTTACTTAGCATTTCAGTTTGGGCAGTAGACATGCTCTTAGACCGGGGTGGACAAACTACAGCCCCTGGGCCAGATCCAGCCCCTCAGGGCTTTGGATCCGGCCTGCGGGATTGCCACCCCTGTGGCGCTCCCAGAAGCGGCCAGCACCATGTCCCTGTGGCCCCTGGGGGAGGGGGATCAGAGGGCTCCGCGCATTGCCCTTGCCTGTGGGTACCTCCCCTGAAGCTCCCATTGGCAGGTCCCGTTCCCAGCCAATGGGAGCTTCGGGGAAGGTACCCACAGGCAAGGGCAATGCGAGGAGCCCTCTGCCCCAGATGCAGCAGGGATGTGGTGCTGGCCACTTCTCATGGCGGCACAGGGCAAGGGCGGGCAGGCAGGCAGGGAGCCTGCCCTGGCCTTGGTGCGCATCACTGCAACCCCAGAGCCGCTCCAGGTAGGCCGGGCCAGAGCCCACACCCCTACCCCAAGCCCCTTGCTGCACCTCACACCCCTCCTGCACCCCAGCCCCCCGCCCTGAGCCCCCCTTGTATACTCCGCACGCCTCCTGCACCCCAACCCCCTGCCCTGAGCCCCCTTGTACACCTCACCCCCTCCCACACCCTGCAGTCCCTCTCGCAACCCAACCCCCTGCCCCAGCCCTACATTCATGGCACTGCATGCAATTTCCCCACCCAGATGTGGCCCTTGGGTCAAAAAGTTTGCCAGCCCCTGTCGTAGACTATGAGCAAAGAATAAAACTGGTACTTTCTGGTGGTCCTCCTGTATTAGAGCAATGCTATTGTATTTGGGGGTCACAACAGTGCAGGGGAATATTTCTGTTCATAATAGGCTTGGTTCTACACCACCTCACTTCCCCTTATACCCTCAACCCCTCCCCCCCTTCAAATCTAAATTATGACCTAAGACCATCACAATTCTCTATCCTTATAGTGACTTCTTAAAGGATCCTAGTCCAGTTACAGTGGTATGAAAACCTAGGGATGTATCTTTCTGCTTTTTGATCTATTTTGTGCTATGTATATTAATACGATGGGCAGGAGTGATGGGGACAATCTCCTTGATGGAAAGGGGACACTTGATTATGGGCCAGCCACATAGACCTTTTTAATTTCATTACCTTGGCTCCTCGCCAGTATTTAAGAGCTCTGGGTGCTGAGGAAAATCTGTTAGTTAAATTACCTTGGAAAAAGGGAAGAGAAGCCAGCAAGCCTTACCCTTTTCCTCTAGGGCTCTAAAGCCATTGGGGATGTAAATTCCACTTGTGATTTCACTTGCAGATATCTGTCTCTTTGCCAAGTTCAATGACTGTCACTCCTCTCTCAAAGGAATATCCGGGTGATCCGGAGACGGTTTGAAGATGTGTTTAAAAAGGCATCGTTAGATAATGACAGGAGACTGTACATGTAAGTACTTGCCGAGGCCCTGCCACAGCATTCTGCTGTGTCCTTAAACAGGCATTAGACACAGATGTGTGACCCCAGATTGGCAGAGGTGGGTCTGAGACATTCTTTTCACATCACACTCAGTATATGGCAACTTTCAATCCAAATTGGTGGCATATCCCTCTTTTGAGATTTAGTAGGTTTAACATTTTTATCCTCTTCAATAAGAAATCCAGAGCTTGCTTTTCCTGGATTCACTGGAACTGAAATAGTTTTAGAAACGTTTCTGGGTTGTTGTTTTTTGTTTTTGTTTTTTTATATGGAGGCATAAATTTCCTCTTCTGAACCACAGCCCTGAGGACCTGGCAGGATGGCATGTTTCGTTCGTGTGTGTGTATAAAAACAGCGTAGCTGTTACAGAGCAGTGTTTCTCAAGCTTTTTGGTACCAGGCACTGGCTTTACTGCCTTCTTAAAGTGTGTCAGGGAGATCTTGGGGACCGGCACCAGTCCACGGACCAGTCGTTGAGAAACACTGTCCTAGAGGGTGCCCCAAAGAGCACTCTTCTGCTTACTGGCAGTGTGACACATTGCTCATGGGAACGTACATTTACTGGGAGAACTTTATTGCATGGTTATTAGTGCCACCATAGGAAGCACTGTTCCCTTACTCTTCTCAGTTGTTGTAACCTCAATCTTATTCATTAGTTGGAGAAAGTCTCACTATTTCTGCTCTTCAGTCTCCTGGACTCCTGACACAGGTCAGACTGTTGAAACTATAGTGTGACATTCACAAAATCCAAATATGGTACTTATTATCATTTGTTTTGGGGAGGTCCTCAGTGTGCGTGACGCTGTCCAACCATAAAAGGGGCAAGTCATGTCCCAAAGTTTAGCTATGTGGCTACATTCATTTCTCTCCAGTTCCACATTTGATGTTTCTACGGTGGTGTGTGTGTGTGTGTGTGTGTGTCCCATACCCCCAACTTTTTAATCAGAGATATCATATCAAACAATGTGTACGTTTCCTCCAGGAATTCCTCCTTTCTTACTGACTGAATCCCTTTAAATCATACATGGTATATAATTAACTTCTCCAGCTGTTACTCACTGATCATGTACAGAGTTGGTGAAGCCAGAGCTTGGTCTTGTGGTAGATGCTGAACTTGAGAGTGGATATACTAAGATCACCTGCATTATCAAGATATCAGAGTTGTTGTTCATATCTCAGACTTAATGGCAAATCTAGGGCAAACTGCTCTTCCAGTGATTTGTGAAGAACAACTTCAATATTTTAGGACAGTGGTTCTCAAACTGTGGTCTATGGAGTGTTAGCTGGTGCTCTGCAGGTCCTTCTTCCAGCTGGTGGTGTCGCATCCAGGCTCTTCGTTGCAAAGAAAAATCTGGGTGTCCATAGAAACAGAGGACAGTCTTGATGCATCTACCCTGGACCACTTCTGTAGAGCAGCAGATAGACCAGAGCTATCAACATACTGGAGGAGCCAGATGTTGCTGGAGAGGGACCAGAGCCACTGGTGGGAGAGGATTGTCCTGGAGAGAAGAAAACCAGACAGTATATCCAGGGGGATTGGAGGGAGAGGAGGACAAGGCAGTTGGTGAGGCATTTGGGCTTGATGCAGAGTTTGCGGGGTGAGGTTCTTTGGCCTGAATTCATAGATTCTTAGATACTAAGGTCAGAAGGGACCATTATGATCATCTAGTCTGACCTTCTGCACAATGCAGCCCACAGAATCTCACCCACCCACTCCTGCGAAAAACCTCTCACTCACATCTGAGCTATTGGAGTCCTCTAATCGTGGTTTAAAGACTTCAAGGAGCAGAGAATCCTCCAGCAAGTGACCCGTGCCCCATGCTACAGAGAGAGGCAAAAAACCTCCAGGGCCTCTTCCAGTCTGCCCTGGAGGAAAATTCCTTCCCGACCCCAAATATGGCAATCAGCTAAACCCTGAGCATATGGGCAAGGTTCACCAGCCAGACACCCAGGAAAGAATTTTCTGTAGTAACTCAGATCCCACCCCATCTAACATCCCATCACAGGCCGTTGGGCCTATTTACCAT
This sequence comes from Natator depressus, assembly GCF_965152275.1. NCBI lineage: Eukaryota > Metazoa > Chordata > Testudines > Cheloniidae > Natator > Natator depressus. The sequence continues at coordinate 29,404,176 of NC_134246.1, forward strand.
GAATATTTAAAGATCAATTAATTACGAAAATCATGTTATCCCATCATACCATCTTATACAGGAGGTCAGTATAACGGTCGATTCTGGTTTTTAAAATTTATGAATTTTCACTAGAGAAGGGAAGTATGTGCAGGAGAGCTGAGAAGGGGACCAGTAGCAGAAGAGCACTGGCAAGGGTGTGAGGAGATGTCAAGGAGACAGTGGATGAAATCTTGGCCCCACTGAAGTCAATGGGAGTTTGTCATTACTTTCAACAGAGCCAAGATTTCACCCAAAATGTGATTAGCTTTTACTGTGACCAAGAGCAGAAGATTGATGTTATTAAATGTAGTTAAAAATATATCAGAACTTTCCTACAGTCACTTCTCCATAGAAGCAATTGCTGTAGTTGCCACAGGGATGTTACGCAACAACAAATAGGAGGGGAGATGGTCTGTGCACTGGGACGGGAGGTGCTTTAAAAAGCTGGATAACTGTTGCTCTCGAAGGAGTTCGTGTCTGATTGTTCGTATGTTCTGAATGCTCCATTTCTCAAATTGTTGATCTTCTGATGCATAACCAGAGGCTTCTAGCTACTCTTCTGTGAAAAGCCTTGCATGCGTGCCATACACAGCTGGCTCCATCATCAATTGCTTGCCCCACTAGCTAATCATTACCCACAGAGCTGTCTATACGTGCATTGTTCTTCACAGATGTTCGCTTTCAGGACATGGAGGGAGAGCCATCCCTATTACAGCCTGAGGGCTAGAGGAGGATGGATTGATATGATGGTCTTTATTCTAGGGAAGGCCAAGAGGTTGCGGTGGTGTATTACAGAGAAGGTTACATGCCAGAGAACTATAACAAACAGGTGGGTACTGACTGCTTTTATTTAAAAAGCAAACACCAAGTGCAGTTACCCTGAACGGGGTCATTCGTCCCTCAAGTCTGTAAATTACCTTGGAAATCCCTTAATTATCTGAGCTTCTTCAGTGCACCCCTGGCATTCGGATAGTGCTGGTTTGGGGAATATCTGGGACGTATGAACAGATTTCTTCTCAAAACAATTTTCTGCTGCACATTGTTGTCAGTTCAGTGCTTTTACTAAGCTGAAGGGGACACATTCACTGGTAATGTATAGGGCTAACCCTCTGACTAGAGGTAATGTCTGACCTGAAGTATTGCATTGGGACCATGTTGGAAAAGTACATGTCTGAAGTGGATTTTTATCCTTGTTTAAAAGGCTTTAGGCAATAAGGTACTTCCAGACTAGCACCAGAGCGTAGAATCACCACCAGTGCTGAGCTGTCTGTCTGAGCCAATCCAATGAAGAATATCCAGGCTGACCTACTAATCATTTGCTAGTGCTTCTTCCAGCAGTAGGAAAGGACCCATATGGATTCGGGTCTGCATGCCTTCTGTGTGCTCCTTTCCTGCCCGCTGGGGCTGCATGAGAATGTTTAACTATAGGAAGTGGAATACATGTGGGGGTCAGGGAACCTAAATTCATTCAAGTGACTCTTGCTATATCTCCCTCTTAGAACTGGGAGGCACGGTTGTTGATTGAAAGGTCCAAAGCAGTTAAGTGTCCTGACATTGCTACCCAACTTGCTGGGACCAAAAAAGTTCAGCAGGAATTGAGCCAGCCAGGAGTCATGGAGAGATTACTGCCCAGCCGGGCTGAGGCGGTTGCTCGGATAAGAGCGACATTTACTGGCCTCTATTCCCTGGATATGGTAAGTAGTCTCATTTATGTGGTGCATAAAGCAACACTTCTGTCTCCTACCTAGTTCACACCTGCTTTGATTTGATTGTGTGACCTTTTAGTTAAAAACTATAGCACAGTAGGAGAATAGTGAAAAATGCATTTAAAAAACCCTCTCTTAAACAGTGTCAAATTTAAGACTTCAAGTTGTTTTTTGTTTTGTGTTTTTCTGGCCTCTTCAGTGAACTTGCTGTGCGGGGTGTGGTATTTCTGCTCAGTTTTGGAGTAGAACAAATAGCCAGCTGTTCTGGAGATAGAAACAGGGACAGGAATACTGCTGGGATTTTGCTGTTGCTATTTCTGTCTCCCTCTAGGGCGAAGAAGGTGCTAAGATGGTTGCAATGGCCATTGCTGATCCGGAACGATATGTGCTAAAGCCTCAGCGGGAAGGCGGAGGTATTCAGCTTCCTTGATTTGTGAGCTACAGAGCCCAGCAGCCTGGCTGGAGGATCAGGCCTTTGCACTTCTCTAGGATATTTGTTCTGTATTTTCATTGCAGTGTTAGTAAGATACCTGGAACAAGCAAGGTGCCTTATAACGCCATATTTGGTGTATGTAATACTTCGGCTTTCCTCTTACCAGCTGTGGCATTAGGACATAAAAGTGGCTTAAAGCCATCTTCACTCCCCCTCTTTGAGTTTTGTGTTGCATCTCTTGGAGGCACAGCACAAAATCTCACCCAGCAAGTTTACTTTATCTTATGCCCTCTTCCTTCTGTCTCTGCCCAATTAGTACAAGCATCTTCATCTCTTCCAGCATCCTGTGTTGACTGGTCAGCTTTGGTTTTCCTTCTTTCCTGCCTCTTGTTCATAGAGAGATTTGTCTTTTTTAACCTGTCTTTCAAACCTGCAGGCTGTTCTGCAACCGTGGGCCAGCCCCTGTACGCTCCCCACCCCCACCCATTGATAGTGCTTATGATTGCAGTTGTTGGGGTTGGTGATCACTGAGGGGATCCCAGGATCCAGACTAGTGGAAACCAGGCCCATAGTATTGAATCTAGAATTCCATGGAGAGCCAGTGCCGTCTCCGGGGGGTGGTGATTGCATCCATCCTTGTTGCTTAATGGGTGGATGTTCACATTTGCACCATTTGCAGTTTCTTCAGGGCCATCTAATGCAACTGGATCCAATGGCTTCTGTTGCGGGGATTTGTTGAAATGTATGATTGTATGTTACCAGGGAACAATCTCTATGGGGAAGAGCTCAAGCAACTTCTGGAGAAGATTAAAGACAGCCCTGAGAGGTCCTCCTATATCCTAATGGATAAGATCACACCTCAGACATCAATGAATTACTTGCTCAGGGCTCACAGTCCCCTGAAAATATCAGAATGTATCTCCGAGTTGGGGTTTTTTGGTGTCTACATCAGGTGAGAAGTTGGCTTTCTTTGCAATATTGCCATGTCCCGATCTCGGCCATCCACTCAGCTTTGGTAAATTAAAACAGTTCTGAGCAGCAGGCATTACAGTGCAGCAGCACCAGCCAGACAAGTGTGCGGAAATGAGTGCATAACAGAAATGCAGCTCTTCCAACATCACCTCTGTCAATAGCTTTCTGTGCATGTCACACAGGCACCAAACTGTGGCACACTTGCATTCCCAGCTAGTGCCAGATTATACCAGTTTAAAATACAATTAGAATTCATGCCAGCAGACTGGAACATAAGCTGCCTGAAGTAAAAAGGATTAGAAACTTGATTTCCAAGGGTGTCATCTTCAGGATCTTAGGCCCTGCAGGAATTTCATAAGCCAGGGGCCACAGAGAAAAAGATTAATATTGGCAGGTCTCTCTGTGCTCTCTGGTGCTGAGTTGTGCAGCAGCCTCAAATACATTCCAGGCCAGAGGTTTTCACTGAATGGACTATGCAGCTGAGCAATACTGCTTACCGTACAGTTTTCCCTGTACTATGTATTTTGATACTATGTCAGCTGATGCTTTGACTCTCCCCTTTTTGTGTATGGACAAACCCAACCCCTCCAGGGCCCCTAGAAATGTTGCCATGATTTCAGAATAGGAACCGATTGTATACAGTTTTGAAGACAAACATTCTCCTCAGCAGCACTTACAGCCCAACACTGGATATGCTAGGGAGAAAGAACTAAAGTGCAATTGATGAGAAATTGACTAGCCTATGTACAAGCCCAATGCAAACAGTAGTCAACATACCTAGGGCAAGAGAAATTTTTTTTAAAATTGAAAAATGGAGCTAATGCCATAGGAAATTCCTTAGTTTTACAACTATTTTAACTTGAAAATTTTTTTTTTTCTTTCCCCCCTCTCTTGCAGCCAGCCTGCTCTAATCTTAGGCAGGCCCAGTTGCCTCTCATTTCCCTGTCATGTGTTGAAGGCACAAAGTCTAATGAATTTCCTGAATTTAATTTGCCAATATAGCTCTTTCTTGTGCTGTGACCTAGGGATTATGGTTGTGAAGGTGCTATTATTGCATTGTTTCCTTGGTAGATGTACTCCTCCTGAAACAGGCTCACATCTAATCTTTTTGGGGCAGGGTCTGTCTTTGTGCTTTGCCTAGTGCAGTGGAATCCTGGCCCAGGACTACAGCTCCTAGGTGCTACAGTAATACAAATCTGTTCTCAACAGAAAAGCCTTACCATTAGGCCCAAAGTGTTTTACGCATGTCCTATTGCCCAGGGCTGTGGCAGAGGGGGACCAGGCTAGAATTCTCCAGATCTAGGATCAGTAGAAATGCCAGACATTGAATAAAGCTTTAAATTTTGCAGCTGCTCACTGTAATCTTTCATTGCAGGCAGGGAAAGGACATTGTGGTGAATAAGCACGTCGGTCACCTCTTGCGAACCAAGGCAGTTGAGCATGCAGATGGCGGGGTGGCAGCTGGGGTGGCTGTGCTGGATACTCCCTATGTGATATGAAGAGGATACCTCCCACATCTGTTGCCCTAACTGCTGCCAGAAGAGCTGTGATTTCCTTTAGGGTTTGATAACTTCAGTGTCTTGATAAATTTCTGTAAGCAGGACCACAGGGACATTTCCCCCTCCTAGCACAGTGATCACGGGGAGGGCACGTGCAATCACACTTGTACCAAATACTTTTGTGCTACCCCCCCCCCCCCCCCCCAAGTCTTTCCTTTTTAATTCTTCCCTCAGAAAGTCTTGGGTTCTCATCTGATCTTTTTGCCTTATTGATAATTTCACACAAGCTAATCCACAGACCCATCACCACCTCTGCTCCAGGCAGCCAGATGTGAATGTAACACTCTGAATTGTCCTGAATGCAGCTGCTTTCTCAGGAATGAGGCCAACCTATTGTTCAGAACTCCTTGTAACTAGGAGTTGGGATTTCCATATGTACCCTGTTCAAGACACTACAGCTGCCCAGTCTCTCCTTAAGTGCCTGATCCCAGAGGGTTAAATGTGCCTTCCCCATTTTCTGCTTCTCATTTAGTTGCTACCTATGAGGGCATTTGCTTTCTGGGCCAGAGGAAAGGAAGATGGAGAACAGAAATGAGGGTTGATGGATTTAGTTAAGGGCTTCCCACCCTAATGCTGCTAGCCTCTGTAGTGTAGAGAGAGCCTGGAGCGAGGCCTGAACCAAAGTCAGCAAAAAAAAAAAGCTATGAGCAAAAGTCAGACTATCAAAAAGCAGCTGCTTGCTTACAGGTTCGCTGTCTGGTACACGCATGAGGCATACGCATAGCTAGCATTGCTAAAGCCCAGGCAGTCCGAAGAAGTTTTAGGTACAGGGTATTAACGTAAGCACATTCCAGAAGGCTGGTACAGGTACATCACAACAGAGTTATGGAACAAACACAATCCTAGGAGAGTGTACAGAAACACACCAACCCCAGGTAGGACACAGATAGAAGGCTGGAATGATGGATGGAGATGTCTTGTTCAAACCAGCACAAACAAGGTGTAGGGTTGGTAACCAATCATGCCAGGAGTGTAATACGTAACTTGTTTGTATCAATATATAAAAGGAGAAATCATAGGAGGGGGCAACAGAAAATCCTGCTGCTGACTGAGCTGAGCCCTTGTCAGTGGGCACTCATGTTAGCTTACATGTAACCATGGAGCCAGGGGGCTAATACTGTGTCTTAAGGGCAATAAACCTGGCCGAGGGCCTTTGCCACCGAACCGAGTCTGGTCTTTCTGGGTAATGTTATGGAGGTCCGCTGTACTAGCTATCTGCACAGAGCTGGGACGGTGCACGCACACAAACTGACGGCACTGGCTGACCCTGACGGCTGATTTGGTAAGTGGTGAGCTGTCCACTGTAGGAATTGACATCTAACATAACAGAAAACTCTGAGCTAGGGACTCCCCTTTCTTTTCCCTTCAGATCCCCACAGGGTTCAATGAGGAATAGACCTGCTGGGTAACAAGTAAAGGCAGGTCACAGGAGTTTAAAAAAGAAAGTGGGGAAAGGTGGACTGGAATACGTAAGGCTATAGTAGGGGCAGTAGCCTGAAAGAAGAAGAATAAAAGTAAGAAGGGTAGACTTGCAAACTGTTGCCATGGCTGTGAGATGGCTAAGGCGAAATGCCATAACATTGGTGAGGCAAGTAACAGAACCAAACCACGAGAAGAGGTAACCCAACCTGTCGAGCACTGGAATGCCGAGGCCCTGCTGCGAGGGCGTCGGGCACTTCAGATGCATGATATGCTTGAGCAACTGAAACAGGAAAATAAAGAGTCTGGGAGCCGCAACAGAAAATCTGCAAAAAGAGTGCCATCTTCCAGCATAAATATTGGAGGGCAACAACAGACTGCAGGTACTTTCATAGCACCTGGAATGTGGGGACAGAAATGGAAAAAGGTGGCCTTAGCAAAAGTAAAAGATGGAACATGGGATTGTTGGAGTGTGTGGTGCAATGGGGACATGTGGAATGACCTAGACCACCTCCTCTCCAACAATCCTGGCCAGGGACCACTGCGCTGCACCAACTCCTTACGATAAGAGCCAGGTCTTGGCAAAGCCTAAACCGAGACAGAGTGGTACCTCTTGGAATGGGCGAAGCACACGGAGAGGGGGAGGAAGAACACTCAGATGGGTCTTTCCAGAGAGTGGAGACTGAATAGGTCAAGAAACACAATGGTTAACAGATTTCATTAGACAACATGAGCTGTGAACTGATCAGGGGTAAGGCTATGATTAAGTCACGGAGATGGTCCAGCGACCTCTGTAACTTCAGTCTGCGGGGGTCGGGAGCTGCAGGGTCCCTTGTTGCCCGCGGGGGCAGGGAGCTGCTGTAGCCATGCTGCCTCTGGTGGCCCCTGGAGCTCCAAGCCGCTGCAGGGGGCAGGGTACCCCACAGCTCCTGGCCACCATGGGGGAACCCTTGAGCTCACAGGCCCCCAGAGCTGTGAGCAGCAGGAGTACCCTGCAGCTCCCAGCCCCCACAGGCAGCAGGCGCACCCCACAGCTCGTGGCCATGGGGGAACCCCCAAGCTCCTAGCTGTGGGCCCCTGGAGCTGCAGGCAGCAGGGGTACCCTGCAACCTCTGGCTGACACCAGAGGTGAGGGCACCCCATAGCTCTTAGCTCCCCATGGGCAGCAGGGGAGCCCCCAGAGCTGCAGGTGGTACGGGTACCCTGCAGTTCCTAGCCCCTGCACAGCTACCCCGCTTCAGGCAGTGTGGGTACCCACAGATCCCATTTTGTCCTGGATATTTTTAGTAAAAGTCGTGGACAGGTCACGGCTCCTGTGAATTTTTATTTTTTGCCTGTGACCTGTCCGTGACTTTTACTAAAAATATTTGGGACAAAATCTTAGCCTTAATCATGGGAGAAGGAGAGTATAGAGCCTCAAACTAACAAACCTAGAGTCAGTGGGTTAACACCCAGAATTGATACATTAAAAATGAATGAGCTAACTGCTCTGGTGAGAGCTGTAGGCCCCCCAACCGCCAGGAAATTTTAATGAGTTTTTGGAGTGGATCCATAAACGTTCACAATTCTGCAAGCAGTAGGTATTTCTATAGCAGAGAAGCCGTTACTTTGGACATTATTGGATGCGTTAGGATCCATAAGCACCCGCGCTGTTAGATTTGATGATAATGTTGCTCAAATGATTAGATGGGTGACTCAACAGCACTTTACATTATCTTCAAGCATGGCTGCAAAAATTGCAAGACTGCCAGGGGAGGCTTCTGCACAATTAGCTGAGAGAATTCAAACATAGATTGAGAGAAGGGAAAGTAGAACAAGAAACGTTAAAAGACATTGTGTTGCAGGCATTGTTCTCAGGTGTAGTGGAATGGGTGAAAGCAAGATGTGAGAATGAGGCAGACACGTGCCTCTGTTTGAATGGCTGGGGAAACTAGAAGCAGCTGTGAGGCAGGAAGGGGGAACTCTAGTAAGTGAGCTGCATGGATAGTCTGGGGTTAGAGGTCGTGGAATGAGTAGAGGCAGAGGAGTAGGAAGAAGTGATGAATGGATGCCAGTAGGACAGCTGATACAGGAGAACAAAGAGCTGAAAGGCTAGACTGATCATTTACAGCCACAGCTGCAAGCATGGAGGATTAGCAGGGACAGTGGAAATAAAGATAAGAAAGAAGAGCCTGAGACTGGTCGCTTTCGCCGCTGGATTAAATGACCCCATCACCAACAAACAAATGCCATAGGACAGCCCTCTCCAGGACTCGGAATGCGTTTTCCAGCAACCCGTGACTGTAGATGTTTGGGGATGCCCCCACATAAGCATCCAAGTCAGGGATGGGCTTGTCAATTTTTTATTAGATTACGGGGGCACGGATCCCCCTAGTAAAAGATGTGTAATGCATACCAGTTACGGTCAGTACAAATACAGGGAACATCAAGGGATAAACAAAAACATAATGTTAAAATATTACCTCCCTAGTTTGGTGCACATGCAGCTCAGGAAAAGTGAGCCATTGAAGGGAGAGAACATCTGATTGGAGCAGAGACAATATAGCAATTGGGAATAATCACTGATTTCCCAAATATGTGTATCAGACAAGCCCTTACCTTGAAGGGGGGGAAAAGATGTTAATCTGAACCCTCTAGGGCTACCAACACAAACAGTGAAGGTGATAAAACCAAAGAACCATGCAGAAGGGCTGGGAAACTTGGTGGAGTGAAATACAAAATGTGTGGGCTAAAGATTCCCTGGACACAGAAAATGTACAGACCTTAGTGGGAGATATTCCCCCATAGGTTAAGCAATATCCAATACCGCAGGAAGCAAAGGAATCATTATGACAGGGCCTGACTTTTGCTCATAGCCTGGTTTTTGCTGACTTTGGGTCAGACCTTGCACCAGGCCCCAGGCTCTCTCTCTCTCTCTCCACTGCAGCCTCCTGGCTCTATTCGGAGGAATTAGCAATTCCTGCCTGGGGGAGGCAGCCGAGTGTAATTACACCTTTTAGCACACAGGCTATGCCTGGTCTGCTCTGGTGCTGCCTTGTTCCTGTATGCGGTTTAGTTCAGATTGGTTCCTCTTCACTCAAAGGAATCAACTCACAAGCTTCAGACTGAGCAGGGAAAAAAATGGCTAAGCAGAACTGCAGCCTCCATTCAATGTGATTTTTACAGAGGTGCTGTATCTGCTCAGCTTACTGCTTGCGACCCCCAGCAATTTCACCCTCACCAGCCAGTTGATGGCTTTACTGTTACAGGCAAAATCAACTATCTCGGGGTGGCCAACCTGAGCCTGAGAAGGAGCCAGAATTTACCAATGTACGTTGCCAAAGAGCCTCAGTAACATGACAGCAGCCGCCCCATCAGCTTCCCCCCCCCCCCCACTCCCAGCGCCTCCCACCCACCAGCAGCCCCACCAATCAGCACCTTCCCTTTCCCTCTCCGCATCTCCTGATCAGCTGTTTCGAAGGCTCTGGGGGGGAGGAGCAAGGGCACAGCAGGCTCAGGGAAGGGGTGCAGTGGGGGCAGGGCCTGTGGCAGAGCCAGGGGTTGAGCAGCGAGCACCCTCCCGGGCACATTGGAAAGTTGGCACCTATAGCTCCAGCCCTGGATTCGGTGCCTATACAAGGAGCTGCCCCTGAAGAGCCGCATGTGGCTCCGGAGCCGCAGGTTGGCCGCCCCTGCACTATATCATGGAAAGAGGGGTTATTGATGGTAGCAGAATAAAGTGCCCAGGGCTAAAAAAAGTCTTTATGATCCCTCTGTGGTGTTACGTAGAGAAGAAGAGCGGCTAGATGAGTCTGGTCTCTCCCCCCCACGTCACTGTTATGGGATGACATGGCCCACACCTAAAGCTACTGAGGTTGCTGAGTTAAGTGCATCGATGTTAGGCAATTCCAGGACTAAGGTTGCCTGTGCGATCTTAATTTGGCCCCCCAGATCCACATGCATTTGGCCCCCCAGGGCCACAGGCTTTAATTAATTTAATTTAGTTACGTGGTCACATGGTACATTTTCAACAGGGCCCCGTCCTCATGCCGTGCACAGGATGGACAGTAGCCACTGAATGAGCCGGTGTTCGAGACGTTGGTTTGTTGCTATTGTTTAGTCAGTGGCCCCAGACCTTATTTACTGAACACTTTGCAACCCCTGTTCTGAATACACACTTGATTTCCTCTCAGGGTTGGTACTCATCACACCTGCTTCACAAGTATGAATTACTTTAGCTTCACAGCACCTCTGTGAGATGGGGGGAGGGGGGGTTTATCCCCAGCTCATTTTGAGATGCCTAGGACCTGCTTTTTAAGAGTACTTAGCATTTTATAGCCCTTAATGTGTTCAAGAGCAGCTCCCAGTGACTGCAGTTGCAACAGAGTGCTCAGCACTTCTGCAAATCAGGTGCCCAGGTTTCAAGGTGGGCACCCAGAAAATGAGGCACACGCCATTAGTGACCATCTGTGAAAAGCTTGTTAAATGACTCGCCTAGCATGGCATGGGAACTCTGGCAGAGGTAGGGGTAGACTCCAGCTCAGTAATCAAGTGCTTTAACTAAGAGACCAACCTTTCCCTCATGCCTCCCCGTCTCACAGGCAGCCTTAATCCTGGCATCTCCTACCTTTGTGTGCTTGACTATGCCCCCTTAATGTTCTTTTTAACATTGTTTCTATGTGTATGATTTCCTAGAAATCCCACCATGTTGACACCCCCCCAGTGCATCAGCAAGGCTGGCACCTTTAGCTCCACCGCACCGACCTCTGGCAGCTGATAGCAAGAGTAGCTTGTCATCCTGTGTGTAGACAGGCTATGGAGGAGGGGACACTTTTGCCAATGGGTTCCACAGGTACTGGCTGACAGCACAGGAATGGTGAGATTTAAGAATTCTGGGTATTCGTGCCGGCTCTGGAGGGGAGCAGTCTCTACTTGGACAGACTTTTCTGCCTGATTGCCTCCCCCTTCTCCCTGTCCTCTCCACCCTGTCCCCGTCCTGCTTCTCTCCCCACAGCCGCCCCATGGCTCTTTGGCCCAGGGAAAAGCCTTCTGTGCCACCAGCAAGCACTCTATGCAAATAAATTTAATTTTATGCAAATCAATCTACTTTTTTTGGTCGGCAAATGTTGGTAGGTGCAGCGTAGACATCAATTATTTAGGGTGAATGACATTACAGGGCTGGTGTCGTTATAAATCCCTAGGCTATACCCACCCAGGAAATTGAGTTAAAGTGAAACATAAGAGGTGTAGCCCTGGTAGGCTCTAGAGATGCCCTGGTAAGGCACCAGTCAGCCTGGGCGCTGCCCTAGGGTGAGGGAGAATATTCAATGAAGCCAATGGTTAAGAAGCCATGTGAGCTGTGACTACAAACACCATAGGGCATTAATCATACTTGCATGGTTACTCCATGGTGTTACTACAGTGTAGAGTTACACTTGTGGGTGGCTTAACGGTATTTCTGTGTTTTTAACGGTTTGGTTTTATTTAAGTGTCACTTTTAACTCCGAATTTCCTGAGGTTATAATGCTCAGTTTGGGGGGGCGTTCCAGCACTCCTCTCATGCAGATTGCCCTGACTTACTAATGGCCTCTCACCCTTTGCTGAATTTTAGTGTCATTTTTGTCTGGACATGTTAAGTTGTGTTGCTGCACTCGCTATTCCCGTTGTACATTTGTACCTGAGGACAGGAGTGCCTGGAGCATATGGATCGGCCTCCTTAATTTAACATTTGCACAAATCTAAATAAACAAATAGCCCAGGCCCAGCCCATTTTCTCTGCACATTTGCTAGCGGAGGCCTGGTCCCCACTTTGTTTGCTCCCACCTGCATCCTGTTCCATGTCAGACCCCTCCAGCATCCTTAGAACAGGCCTCTCTCCACCCCCAAGCGGCTCAAGCCCTCCCGTGAACTCCTTTCCTCCCTTTCTGCCCATTGCTGTGACACCAGGCAATGCTGGGGGCGGGTGAGAATATCACTGACGCCATTCTGTGGGTGCCGTGCCTGGAACCGCCCCGCTGCAGCCGGGAACAGGTGCAGACTCCTAGACATGAAGGGCAGAAGGGCGCCGCGCGATCATTTCACTGCACTTTCCTGAACGATTGGTCTGACCCTCATATTGCGATAAAAGTCTGGTGTTTCCTCTTCCTAACCGAGGCTCTCTCCGGCCGCAGGGCTGCTGCTGCGGTACAGACCAGTATCTTGCACTGCACGTTCACTGGGACTTCCCTAGTTCTTACCCCACTGAGACACTGTCACTAGGGAGCACCAAACGCCAAGGCTGGGCTGGGAAGTACTGCTGGATCACTGGCCCTGAGGGTGGCTTTATGCCCAGTTATTGTTACACAGAGAAGCAGAGGCCTCTGGAAAAGATCCCTGCTTCCCATCCCTGATACCCCCTCTGAGAGGGGAGCAGAGCAGCCTGCCCCCTGGCTGCAGGAGGGAATATGGGAGGGGGGTTAGAGGGGGGTCTGTGCCACACCCTGGGTCTGAGCAGCCCCAAAGGCCATGGGAGTGTGGATTGGGCATGGAACTTCATGGCTTGGGCACTGTTCTAGGCGAGACAGGATCCACTGAGACCAACGTGAGTGGGGCGAGGCCAGCAGGTCATAGCAGTGGGGTGGGGATTGTTTAGCTGGGACTGTCTGGGACGGGGGAGAGTTGAAGCACACAGGTGAGCTTGGGCCGATGACACTTGAGCCTGTCGTCCCCCCCCCGCCCCAACCCCTCTGTGGTGCAGGGAAGAGAGGGCTAGTAAAGTCATTTCTTCTGCACTATCCTTCAGCACCCCAGCAGGCCTCACTGGGAGGTGGGAATGGGGCATCCCAGCTCCCTGCGGAGTCATGGGGAACAGGTGTTGGTACTGCCCACATGAAATCAGTTCATCACAACTTCCCCTGGTGCCTCAGTTCCCAGGGATGGTGGTCTCTCCCGGCAGGTGCAGAGGTCCCAGTAGCTCCTAGTCCCCCCTGCTGGGCCCTGGGCTAGCGCAGAGGCCATGGCGATGTGCTCAGGCTGCGGTGCTGGGAGTCACCTGGGCCAGTGCAGGTGCTTGGGACAGCCGGCCCTGTCCCAATGCCTTGGGGGGGCTGTGAAAGCCCTGCCTCTGCCATGCTTATGGAGAGCCCCATACCATGCAGGGGAGGCTCGTGGGGCTTCCTGGGGCCTTCTCAGGAAGGAGGTGACGGGAAATGTTAGGCACCACCGTCTCCTCCCGACCCTGACTACCAGGCCCCATTGTGGCCAATTCCCATCTCAGCCCCTTAACTCCAGCCCCTTGCTTCCCCCTGCCCCCACCACCCCTTGTGGGGTCTCCTTCCCATCCCTGCCCTCATGCCAGCCTCTGTGGTGCTCAGTCCTCTCATTCACACCCTAAAACCAGCCCTGCTCGGGGCTCCTTCCCCACTCCCAGCCAGGGCTGTGCGCCTTCCCCAGCATGCCCACTGCCCCCTGCTGTCCATGGCGGGGGGTGGGGCAGGGGGGAGACTCAGAGCAGGGTCCCCTGCTTGGAAGGGAATGCAGAAGGTAGGGGTGGGGGGATGATGTCAGCTGGTGCTTGCACAGGCTGCTCCTGTACCCTCAAGCTCTGTCTGGCACCTGTCACTGGTGCCTAGACCCATCTCTGCATGGCGGGATCTCAAAGGGATGCTGGGTTTTCTGTTCGCTTCACCCCTGCCCCCGGCTATATGTTTGGGCACAGGGTCAGTGGGGGGATGGGAACGTAGGAATACCCCGCCTTTCATTCCGTATAAACTCGGCAGGAGCCACGTGCGGGGCAGGGGCTGGGTTCAGCCAAACGAGAGCCAGGCTATTCGAGAGGAGAGGCCTTGTTCAGCCTTGACTTTAGCAACATTCTGGTTTACACAATTCTGTCACCTGGGGGTCAGGGAGGAGAATCCCCTGCCCTTGGCCTAGTACCGCGTGGCCAGCGAGCAGCAGGCCGAGGGGCCCTGAGCTGTTATCTCACTAACGCTGGCACAGCGTGGCCTGCACTGGCCAGTTCACTGGGACCCCAGCGCTCTGACTGGGCAACCATTAAATGAGGCCGAATCGTGCTCCTCGGGACAGGCCTAGCCACGTTGGCCTTAAGCAGGCGGCTGATGGGCAGCAGCCTTACAACTGTAGGCGGAAAAGGCTCAGCTTTCATACTTGGCCAGTTACCCCAGGCCCCAGCTACGGGCCTTGGACAGACCCACGCCAGCAGGAACGGCCTCCAGAAGCTAGGAGGGTTCATGCTTCCCTACTTTAAGGAGTTGCTCAGAGACCAAGGAAGTAGCCACCGCGCCTGCCAGGCTTGGCCTGTAAGTTGGGTTAGCTGCAGCGTAAATGTCCGAGATGCCCCCTGGCAAACAGCCATAGGCCAGGGTGATCAGCAGGGGCCAGCCGTGCATTACGGACAGCTGCAGGCTGGAGCCACTGACCTGACCTGAATAGGAGCGAGCTGCCCAGCTCACTGGGGTTACAGCCACCTGAGAGGGGCTGAAAAGGCTGCTGGGCACCCCCAGTGCACAGCCGTGGCCAGGCTTGGCCAGCGTTTGCACTACAGGTGCATTCTGGCTGTGCATTGAGCTGCGGGGAGTGGCACAGTGGGGAGGGACTCGGAGGCAATGGGGCGTGCGCAGACCAGCGAGGGGCAGGTGGCAGGAAGGGTTAGGGCTGCCCAAAGGGCCTGGGGCTCTAAAGGTCCCTTCCCGCCGTGTTAACCAGGTGGTGGAACAGTGCGTGGCCCAGGCACTCAGTGGTGAGAACAGGTGGGGGGGGGGAAGGGGTCGGGCACAGGCCTGTTCAGTGCCAGTTTCCTCATTCAGAGATCCCCACATGGACAGCCATGGGGAACCTCCACCTTTTCCCACAGGTCAAACAGATTCTGCCTTGCCAGACCAATGCGGGGGTGAATGCCCCAGCTAAGGGCTCTCCCCTGAGCACCCCCTGCCCCAGCACCCAGGAACTGAAATCGAGGGCCTGGAGTTCACAGAGGTCACCAAGCTCCAAATCTCACAGGGCTTTGCAGATAAAAAGAAACTCAAAAAAACCCCAAGCTCCACCCAAACCAGCATCTCCAATGACATTTGAACTAGGCCAGCAGCAAGCACACTGCTGTAGCTTCCACATGGGCTTGACGTGGCAATAACCCAATCTGGAGGTACGAAGGCACTGGTAACTGTGATGACCTCTCTCACAGAAGGGACTATTTCCTAGCCAGTGAAGTGGAGACAATCCCTCCTGGTGAGGGCTGCTCCCTGGGACTCCAACCCCCTTACTTACTACAACAGATATTGCTGTCTCCTCCCCCAGGTCCCAAGCAGAGTGGACAACTAGCTAGGCACATGGCAGTTACTCTCTGCCTCATCCCCATCTGCTAAGTCACTTGAAGGACGATAAATGCACGTTAAACATATCCCTGCTTTTGGTTCTCCATGGAAGCAGTTGTAGCCAACCCAGGAAAGTATTTTATTGCCATGGGAGGGAAGGCAGACTCATGAAGCGATCATTCTATTAAGGCTTGAGTCATCCACTGAAAAGGTTGGTGATCTGCTGCCCTAGGTGCTTCACTGTGGCCACCAGCAGCACCTCCAACTCCATCCAAGCCTACTTCTATAGGCCAGGCCCTGGGAAAGCTCACCTGCTGCCCTGCCCATCTGTGCAGAGACATACTGATGACACAGGAAAGTCCCCCTGGGATCTGTCCCAGGCTACATCTGAGGTGTGTTAGCTGGGTGACGTTAAACAGAAGCTACTACAGTTGGACATTTTAAAACCAGCAAGTCCAGATAATTTGCATCCAAGAATTTTAGAAGAGCTGGCCGAGGAGCTTGATGGACCATTAATGTTAATTTTCAGAAAGTCTTGGAGGACTGGAGAAGTTTCAGAAGAGTGGAAGAATGCTAATGTGCTAATTTAAAAAAAAGGGTAAACTGGATGACATGGGTAATCATAGGCATGTGAGCCTGACATCAATTCTGGGGAGGATAATGGAGCGTCAGTTACAGCACTTGATTAATAACAACTTAAAGGAAGGTAATGTAATGAATGCATATCAACATAGATTTATGGCAAATGGATCCTGTCAAGCTAAAAAAATTTTTTTTTGAGATTACAAGTTTGGTTGACAAAGGTAATAGGTTGATGGAATATACTTAGACTTTTGTAAGGCATTTGATTTGGTACTGCATGGCATTTTGATTAAAAAACTAGAATGATAGAAAATTGAAGGCATACATTAAATAGATTAAAAGCTGGCGAACTGATAGGTCTCAAAAATGGAATGGTAAATGGTGAATTAAACAGGTTTATTTCTAGTGGGGTCCTGCAGGATTGGTTTTTGGTCCTACGCTAGTTAACATTTTTATCAGTGTCCAGGGAGAAAACATACCATGACCACTGCAAGTTTGAAGATGATGCAAAAATTGGGGAAAATGGTAAATAATGAAGCGGACAAGTCACTGATTTAGAGCAATCTGGATCCTTTGGTAAACGGGGTGCAAACAATATAGGTTTTAATAAGGCTAAATATAAATGTATACATCTAGGAACCAAGGATGCAGGCCAAACTTATAGGGTCAGGGACTCTACCTTGGGAAACAATGACTCTGAAAAAGACTTGCGGGGGTCATGGTGGACAATCAGTTGAACATGAGCTCCCAGCGTGATGCTGTGGCCAAAAGAGCTGATGTGATCCAGGGATGTACAAACAGGGGAGTCTCGAGTAGGAGCAGAGAGGTTATTTAACTTCTGTATTTGGCCCCGGTGTGACTGCTGCTGGAATAGCGTCCAGTTCCGATGCCCACCATTCAAGAATAATTTTGATAGACTGATGAGGGTTCAGAGAGGAGCCACAAGAATGATTAAAGGATTAGAAAACCTGCCTCAGAGTGATAAACAAATAGACTCTGAGTCCAACAAAGAGAAGGTTAGGGGGTAACTTGATTACAATATAAAAGTACCTACATGGGGAACAAATATTTGATAATGGGCTCTTCAGTCTAGCAGAGAACGATCTAACATGATCCAGTGGCTGGAAGTTGAAGCTAGACACATTCAGACAGGAAATAAGGCGTACATTTTTGACAGTGAGAGTAATTAACCAGTGGAACAACTGACCAAGGGTGTTGGTGGATTCTCCATCACTGACAATTTTTAAAATCAAGATACGATGTTTTTCTAAAAGATCTGCTCTAGGAATTATTTGGGGGCAGTTCTGTGGCCTATTATACAGGAGATCAGAGTAGATGATCACAATTGTCCTTCTGGCATTGGTGTATGACCCTATAAAGGTAAAAGATGTTGCACTGGGTCCAATACTAGGGGAGAGCATGTGATTAGGTCGAGGTTAATTAATTAATATTTTTTATTGGACCAACTTCTGTTGGTGAGAGAGACAAACTTTCAAGCTCCACAGAGCTCTTCAGAAGGTCTGGGAAACATACTCAGTGTCACAGCTAAATACAAGGTGGAACAGATTGTTTAGCATAAGGAGTTAACACACATTTCAAGGGACCATGCAAGGTGAACTGGCCTGTTAACATCCCTCCACTCACGGGGGCGGTGGAGGCAGCTGCAGAGGGAGCCAGGGGGCAGTTGTTACTGAATTAGTTTGTTGTAATGAACCATAAATCTAGTGTCTGTTCAGTCCATGATTTTTAGTGTCTACCAGAGTTGTGCATTTAAGCTCCCACGCTCATCTTTTGAAGGTGTTGTGCAGGTTTCCTTTAAGGATGAAGGCTGAGAGGTCAGACCCAGAGTGATCGCTCTGGGAGAATTGTTCACCCACAGGTGACAGGGTGGTTTTGTCTTTAACCATTTCCCTGTGTGAGTTCATATGAGAGCGTCATGATTGTCTGGCTGTGGGACCGGTCATAACTTCTCAGGACAGCTGGGTTGATGCTCACACTGCCCCAACAGGCAGCCCTCTGCAAGAGGAGCACATCCAGCAAGGAGAAGCCATTCTTGTAGGAGACCTCTAGTTAGGTGCTTGGAGATTCACTGCAATCCTGAGCAAAACAGCATCTCCAGAGCGAGTGGAGGGCTGAAGGGCTGTGGAATCCAGTGAGACGTGAATGGAGGACAAAGGTTTCCAGGCTGCCATGCAGGGAGCTGGAGGGCTCCCCGCCCCCGCCCCGTGTATGTGAAATCTGTAGCTCTCCCATCAGTGATCTCATGTGCTGCAGCAAGGCCCCATGTTGGGCTTTGATCTCCATCACTTGCACTTTCAGCTAAACATGGTTTATGGACAATGACAAGAAGTCCAGTCACTGCTTGCCTGCAAACCTCTTGCCAGTATATACTGATCACACAGAAACAGGAGGACATGGATCTTAATCTACTGCACACTCAGATTTACCGGGCACAGATCTCAGTATGACAACAGAATTTAAACTCCTTCCCCCAAATGCCAGGTGCCTTCTGCATCAGGTGAGTGATGGTGCAGATCTGAAGCGGTAAGTGCCAACCCAAGTCCAAGAGGGCACTGCAACTAAGATCTCCATTTACCAACCATCCCCAGACCGTCACCCACAAATAGTGAGCGCTCCAGAGTATGTGTTTCATTTTTATTTCTTTGATTTTTATTCCAACTAGAATAGGAGTCTAGCTGTTTTTCCAACCGAAATTACAGACCAAGATAAAAGAGGACAATATGGTTTTGAAGCTAGCAGGCCAATGGCACAGCCCCATTGCTGCTGAGTACACAGGTCAGACGTATACACGGAGGTTACAGATCACAGAGACGTACATGTAGCATAAGAACAGCAGAAGTGAGCGACATTTAGCAATGAGACAAATCAGGGTGACCCCAATGTTATCCATTAGGACTTGGCTTTTGGAACAGAGCTTTGAGTTTGTTTTGGCCAATTCAAGTGCCAAATAGTTGTATGGACAACGCCAGCATTTTGGGTAGTCACAAAACAGCCAGGGTTGCAAATCTGGAAACCTACTTTCTCCGTATGTTAATGTGTAAATTATCAAATGAGCCTGGAAGCCATTTCTAACACAAACACATCACAAAGGCAGTGTCTCCCCAGAGCAGACCCAAGGCAAGGCTGGAGTTAAGCAGCTTGGAAACTGACCCGCAGCAGAAACCCTGTCACCATCCGTAGCCTTCATTGTCAGGTATGTTCAGGCTGTCGGTCCTGAGTCCGTTTAAGGGTTTTCCCACCATGAGGCAGCATGTCCGATTTAAAGTGTAGACTTGTTTTAAACACCTTTCACTCCGTTTTTTGGATGAGGAAGCACCTTGTTGGAATAGTAAAGCCCTGCCTGCCCCTTTCTACGTACTGTGAGACAGGGCACCTCTGGATACGGGTCCTGTTTGCCTGGCAACGGGGAAGACACCTCTGCATAGTTCTCAATCACCTTTCCTTTGATATGTGTAGCACCCACTGCCCCCACAAAAGGCAACTGGATGAGCTATCCCTACTGAGATTAACGGGCACCAGCGTGATCTGCTGGCACCAGCAATTGGATAGCAATAGTATACTATGGAGCACGGCCAGTATGGCACGTCCCGGCACTGAACTCACCCTTTCCTGACTGTGGTTCCCTAGTATATCCACTGCTCATGGAGTACCCAGTGCTGGGACGATCCGACTCCTGGTGCCAAGCAGTTAACATAACAAAATATTGGTACCAAAAAAGTTATATAAAACGTCACTAATCCCCAAAGCCCCCAGCCACACACAACTCCCTTGCCGATCCCCGGAGATCTCAGCTAACACACAGCTCAGACTAAACAGATTTGGTGGAAAGAAAATTAAAAATAGCTTGCACAGCTACAGAGTTGCAGCTCCTTTTTCTAAAACTCCCCTCAGCCTCTAACAGACGGATACAGAAGAAGCAGCTTATCTGCAATGTGGATAGTGGTAGACGAATCCCACTACGCTCTCGTTTATTGAGAGCGATTCCAATCGTTCTGCATTAACTTAGAGAGATTGTTGCAGGGACTCTGTTGGAGCCCAAGGCACATAACTACTGTTTGGGAGCAAAACACCATTTGCCATCAAACTATCAATCCCCTCTCTGGGCAGGATGCCAGGCCACACAAAGTCAATTTAAAAAACACAAATAAAATGAGGGAAAAGAAAATGATGTAAGTCATTCTGCAATGAGTGACGGAGGCTGGAATTTCAGATACGCAGTATCAATCGACATTATCATGTACATTCTCTCCAGAGGCACAGACAGCTAGATACAACACAGCGAGAGGACTAGCTCGAGAGCCCATCTTCTCCTCATTGATGGCGTTTCACATTCAACTTGACAGGTAATGGCTTCTCTCCCCCAGTGAATACAATACTTCTCCGCACGGCCCCTGCTCTACTAGGACTCGGTGCTTCGGCGTTTCTAGTCTGAAGGACGGCATGCTGGTCTGCTACAGCACAGTGGCACACCTGTTGCTGAACAGGTGGTTGATAACAGCTGGATCTGCCACTGTTGAGGTATCTCCCAGCTCTCGGTCGTTCTTTGCAATCTTCCTTAACACGCGCCTCATAATTTTACCTGTCGAACAAAGAGCTGTGGTGATTTGACTGTATGTCCAGAGAGCCAAACCAAGACTCAGAGCCGGTTTTCAGGAAGCTCCCCATGAATAAGTCATATTGGGACACAGATTTCTTCAAGTCTAGCCATGCAGAGACCTGGGCAATCCAAGACCATTCTCAGGACAACTGGATCCCACCAAAACCTATCGTAATTATCCTGGACTGCTGATCGCCCTGGGAGCACTCCGGTGACTCCCTTCCTCCGGGGCTGCCCAGCTTGCAGACACCAGGAGCTGTGCTGCTTGTTCCCAAATGGTGTATCTGACAAGAGTGAACCTGGACTCCTTACCTGAGCGGGTCTTGGGCAGACCAGGTGCATGCTGGATGTAATCAGGGGTTGCTATCGGTCCAATTTTTTCTCTGACTACAAAACAGATTTTCAGTATAATTATTAAGATTTCCCAGAGCGCTTTCAGCAAGAGCTGATACCCAAGTGAGCAGCAAGTGGGACAACCAAGCCCACCAGGGCTGCACTGCAATGACGCCAATATCTCCGCTGTTGGCAAAGGTACGGGTGTTTGCAGAATGGGGCCAGGCAGCGCAATGGCACCGCTCAGGATTCGGCACCTGGAGGCCCAGGACTGGAGGGGAGGAGAGTGCATGCGGCTCTCCACAAAACTCATTCTCCAGCTGCAGGAGAGATGTTTGACCATTTCTAGTCTTTCTCCATTGCTTCTAGGGTGCACTTAAGGACTTGAAATGAAGACAGCTTTCCCCCGGGTTTGGGCCCATTTCCACATAGCAATGACTGACCCCTCTCAGGGATACCCTGGAGCAACAGGCAACCTGGATGCATTTTGTTTACTGCCTTGTTCACGGACCACAGTCATCTCGGATGTCAATGGAGCGTGTGTCAGTTTAGCTGGACTCCCACACCCATCACACCACACCCATTTTAACTGCTCTGGGATGGCGCACTGGATTCCCCACCAGCTTACACCAGCTCTTCCATCCCGCTTGGTGCCATGTATGCGGGTTTACAGCAGCAAATGACGAGCCAGGAGAGGAATGCAAAGAGGCTCCCATGGGGCCTCTGCACGCCCATCACTGTCACTATCACTGTCTTCACGCCCATCCGCTAGCAGCACGGATGGACTTTGGAAGGGACGCCTTGAGGGGGACGTGAGACCTGGACTGACATTCCCTCCCCTTCTAGGAAAACCAAGTCCACAGACATTGACCAAAACCTTTTGGTTTCAGTTAAAGGCAGCAGCAAGCACAGCAACCCATACGGTCCATGCACCAGCATAGATCACAGCTGCAGGCACCACGCCTGCAGCCCCATTCCCTCCCAGCAGCGCCCATGCCTGCCTCCAACACACACACAGCGAGCGGAGCTGGGGAACGAGGAGTCTGGGCACGTGCCAGCACAACGGCCCCCATGCCTGGGGCTGGAGAGGCAGAGGCTGCCCTGGAGAGCAGGAGCCTCACGCCCCTGCCAGCTCACAGGAGGCAGGGGGCGTCACATGAGCAGCCACAAAGTTGGGAGATCTAATTTTAGCCTCTGCCAGCTGTTGCTTTGTTCCCCAGGCTGCAGGGGCACAAGGGGCTCGGATGGGAGCTGGCCATAGCCCTGGCAGGGCACTGGTGTTCTCTAGGCGAGAGGCACCTTCCTTTGGAGAGGCCACGCTGCTTCACACCCCAGCGGGCACGTCAGCCCCTGCAGAGCCTTCGCTGTGTCCAGCGAAGCCCTCCCCTGTTCTCTGGCGGCAGGGGGCACCTGCCACAACACACCCTACACCAAAGACGCGAACAGCTCGGCTGCCGTTACCTTGTTTTCTCAGCTCGTCTATCAGGGCCGGGGTGAATTTGTGGCCGTCCCTCAAGGTCACAAAGCAGTAGAGGCACTCGCCTTTCACTGGGTGGGGGTGACTCACCACCGCAGCCTCAGAAACGGAGGAGTGCTCAACCAGGGCAGACTCCACCTCCGCGGTGCTCAGCAGGTGGCCTGGAAAGAAAGAGGCAGCGCTTGGCTGAGTCCAGCAGCGGCTGGCTCCCTTGCTCCAGGAGGGCTCGCTGCAGAAGGGCCCTGAGAGCAAACAGGGCCCCTAAGCTCCGGTTGGGTGGTCTGTCTGCATGCAGTACAACGGACTCTTGGGAGATTCTGCTCAGAGCCTTAGGGCAGCCCCCACCTCGCTCTGGGGAGACGGCAACATTCCCTTCCTTGTGCCATGTGCCCCACCCCCGGATACATGACAATCGGCAGGAGCTTTGCGTGAACAAAGGGAGAAGCCCAGGAAGCTACATTCTGTCCAGAACACGTGTCTCTGAGCAGGCCCTTCCATGGCTGGGCGAGCTGCCACCAACCACTGGGTGCTGATAACACCTAGCTATCCCACTGGAATTGAATCACACACCGAGCACTGCTACCCATTAGCGATAGGCTGTCACAGAACTGTCGCTGTGTCACACTACGCCCATGGTACAGGAGAATCTGCATTCCTACCATACCCCAGCCAAAGGCATATGGAGCAGGTAACCAACAGGCCACCTCTGTCAGTTCCAGGAGGCAGCCAGGTAGCAGGAAGCAGAGTCTGAAAGTCAATGGTCACTTTAATAGAGCATTTGATGCACTGCACTGAAATCTTACTAGCAAACTTCAGTCAAGCTACTTTGGAGAGGAGCAATTCTGAAGGGCCCTAAACAAAGAGTAATAACCAGCAGCAAGCTGGGGGAGGCACCTAGTGGGCAGTACAGAATTCAGGGGTGCACAGCATGTTAATGACCCTCCCAGATTACATTAAAGCAAAAGCAGAAAAAGAACCAGGGACCTGGTGAGATGAGAAGTGCGGGCAGGATGCTGCATGGAAAGCCAGCTGCAAGACACCAGCTGCAGACAGCACTACTGCCAAAAACGGGCTCGGATCCATAGCGCACAGTGAATTGGAAGCACCTTGCAGTGCGACAGGGCAGCAAAATGGCTGAGGTGATGGTGGGGTGCATACACAGAAGCTAACCGATAGAGCCTAACAAAGTTACCTGACATCTTTTGTTAAAATGAGATTACAAGTTGTGTGGCAAAAGTAATAGTGTTGATGTAACAGACTTAGACATCTGTAAGGCATCTGACTTGGTACCACACGACATTTTGATTGAAAAACTATAAAGATACAAAATAAACCTGGCACACATTAAATGGATTAAAAGCTGGCTAACCAATAGGTCTGAAAATGTCATTGTAAGCAGGTAATCATGACTGAAGGGGTGGGTTTCTAGTGGGGTCCTGCCGAGATTTGTTCTCTACACTATTTAACATTCCAACTATTCTACACTATTTAACATTTCTATCAATGACCTGGAAGAAAACAGAAAATCCTCACTGAAAAAGTTCACAGATGACACAAAAACTGGAGGAGGGGTTAATAATGAAGCGGACAGGTCACTGATTCAGAGTGATCTGGATTGCTTGGTAAGCTGTGCGCAAGCAAACAATGTGAGTTTAAATACGGCGACATGTAAATGCATACATTTAAGTACAAAAAATGTAGGCCACACTTACAGGATGGGGGATCTATCTTGGGAAGCAGTGACTCTGAAAAAGATTTGGGGGTTGTGGTGGATAATCAGGTGAACATGAGCTTCCAGTGTGACGCTGTGGCCAAAAGGGCTAATGCAATCCTGGGATGCACAAACAGGGGAAACACGGGTAGCAGTAGAGAGGTTATTTTGCCTCCTGTATTTGGCACCGGTGCAAACTGCTGCTGGAATCCTGTGTCCAGTTCCGACGCCCACCATTCAAGAAAGATGATGATAAACTGGAGATGGTTCAGAGAGGAGCCATGAGAACGAGTTAAGGGTTAGAAAACCTGCTTTACAGTGATAGACTGAAAGAGCTCAATCGATTTCGCTTAACAAAGAGAAGGTTAAAGGGTAAATTGATCACAGTCTACAAGTACTTACATGGGGAACCAATAGTTAATAACTGGCTCTTCAGTCTAGCAGAGGAAGGTCTAACAGGATCCAATGACTGGGAGCTGAAGCTAGATACATTCAGGCGTCAGTGTTTAACAGGGAGGGGAATTAACCAATGGAACAACTTACCAAGGGCCCTGGTGGACTCTCCATCACCGGCAATTACCAAATCAAGATGGGCTGTTTTTCTAAAAGCTCTGCTCTAGGCATTATTGTGGGGCAGGTCTCTGGCCTGTGTTATACAGGAGACCAGACTGGATGATCACAATAGGCCTTTCTGGCCATGGACTCTATGATTCTATGTAACAACCCACTGTATCATGGAGCAGTAACCCACCTTGGTCTGCTGAGACCTTATCTGGAGTACGATAACCAGCACCAGGAACTGCCTTACAAGAGATGAGGGAAAAAACTGAGGGAGCTAGGGTGGGGGGAATTGTGTTTCAGAAAGGTTTAGAAGAATATCTCTAGCTCAACCAAACGATAGAGGAGTGTGTAAGAGAGAGAGAGATGATAACCAACAACCAGGATCCGAGGGCTCGGCATGCCAGCAAGGAAGGGGTTATTCAGCCTGATACACTGAACGAGGAGCAATGGGATGGAAGGAATTAGAGACATTGACTGAACCTCAGACAAAGCTTCCAGACTGCATGATCTCCAGCCCCGCGGAATCGTCTCCCTGGTGGTATGGAGGCTCCATACCTGGAGACAAGATAAAGCACCAGAGAACAGCTGGGGACAGCCTGCCCTGGCTTTGGGAACAGGGGCTAATTTCACCAGGAGCTTCCCCCTTCCCCAAATGTCTACAAGGCAGATTAACAATGTTATTTACATGGTGCCTTTAATCCACTAGCAGGGAGAGGTAACCATGGTAATTCACCTCACCGAGATCCTAGAGCATTCCCTGCTAGTGCAGTACTCACACTCCTCCAAAGGCAGGCAGGCAGGCAAGGCCCTGCCACAAGGCCAGTCCCTCTGGGTTCAGTGGAAGTGCTCCTGTAAGTGATGCCTCCAGACACCCGGCAGGCGTGACAGTGGGATGTCTCTCAAGTTACGACTCTGGTTTGTATCATGGGCTGAACACACGTCTGACCCTGCTTATTATTGTCCTGTACTGCAGCCAGCACCCTGCTTGGGAAAAGTGTGTGATGCCTCCCTGTAGCGGGGTGGCTACCCCGCTCCTAAAATAGAAGGGGTTAAAAGCAGCCCTGGAGAGGGCTGTGGCTGGGGATGGCTGATTGGGGAAACAGCCGCAGCTGGGCCATGCCTCAATCAGGCCCCAGCTGGCCTGTATAAAAAGGCTGTGAGCCAGCGGCCCAAGGAGTCTGTCTCCAGGCTGGGAGAGAGCAGGGCCTGGCTGCCTGCCCGACAGGGTATTGAGAGTGGTGCAGTGCTGGGGAAGGAGCAGGCTGAGCGGGGGGTGCTCCAGGCTGGCAACTCCCCAGGTCCAAAGCCCACAGAGGTACTGGGAGGCAGAGGAAGGCAGCAGGTCCGAACCCCTTGCTTATGATGAGTAGCCTTTATACAGCAGTCTGCCCCAGGGAGTGGAGGCTTGGTGATGACTGGCAGTAGCCCAGACTGAGGCAAGGTGGGGATAGTGGGTTGGGGGTTCCCCAGGAAGGGGAGACCCAGAGGCAGAGTGTGGGGGTACAGCCAGGGGGCAGAACCCCAGAGAAAGGGGCACCGGGGTCTGTGAGGGTCACGGGGGCCAGAGTTGTGCAGATCACTGGCCTGCAGAGGGCGCTCCAGGCTGGAAAAGGGCTAATTCCCAATGACCAGAAGGAGGTGCTGCAGGGGTGAGTCCAAACCTTTACACTCCTGGAAGAAATATCACTGAGAAGATGGCAATTGAGGGCCACTGACTCCAACTGTCTCAATTACCAGCCCCTCCCCATGGAGCAATGGATCTTCTGCACAGGGACTTGCAGGGTGGGGCGAGTATGCCTGGGGGAGGGAGCTGGAGCGTCCCAGTGGAACACCTGCAAAAGGGACAGGAACTCTAAGAGCAGAGGCGCTGCTCTGAGCGGGAAGCCAACCACTGCCACATGTGTGAAGGCCTGGTAGGAGAGAGAGGGTCGACAGGACAGCTGGAAACTCTGACAAACCTTACCTCGAGTGCGAGATCAGACTGGGGAGGGGGCGTTTCAGGACTTTCGTTATTTTTGGCTCTCGAGCTATTAAGAGTAACGTCACTGTGGGTAAGAAATTCCTTTGCTAAGCCTGGGTTCCTTGCTTTTATGCCTCATTGTCCCTGAAAGAGTTAAACTAGAAGCCCAGCAGGCTCCCAGCCTAGATGGAACTCTAGGGGAGCACGTGTAAGCAACAGGGGAGCTTGGGATGTTTCATCCACCAGATTCCGGATCTGAGTGGTTGGGTGAAGGTGTCCCAGGTCCTCAGACAAGAGTGCACCATAGGGTCCAAGAGCTCGAAACTGTGACTAGTCTCTGCACAGACTCAGCTGGTTTGCAAACATGGGGCCTAGGAAGTGGCTCCACTCACAGGCTGGTGACAGCACAGAGGGACAATAGGCCAGGCTGCAAGAGCTAGTACTTGAGTAAGCCCCACGCATGGCTGGCTACAGACAGTTTACTGGCTGTGTGCTCCCCTTCCCAGTAGCTTCAGCTGAGACTATCCAGCTGCGGCCAGAGGCTGTGCAAACAGCCGCTGGTGTGGGAGTGCCTCATGCTGGGCAAAGCAGAACTTGCTGCCCATGGCTGGGAGTGAGGGGGGATTCCCTCTCCCGCTGCTTTGCAAATGTTGGCTGGAATTTTTAACCTGCACTTTTAAAACCCGTGCCTCCTCTCTCTCCACCACAGCCAAAGGGTTTGTTCTCACCAGAGACGTTGAGCATATCATCGATGCGCCCCGTGATCCAGTAATAGCCGTCCTTATCTCTCTTGCAGCCTACAAAGAACCAGTCACCAGTATGAGAACACAGCGCCAGAACTCAATGCATCTGACAAAGGAGTCCGGGAACAGAATGGAACGCAGCGAGATCCCGGACCCAGGGGCTCTCCCATGCCAGGTGCTGCTAATCCCCAGTGAGCGGAACGGCCCACCAACCCTCCCGCTCAGAAAGCAGAGACACTGAGGAGGCCACACAAGCTGCCACTCCCTGGGACAAGGCTGCTGCTTGAAGTCTTACCATCTCCTGTCACGTAGTACCCTGGGAACTTCTTGAAGTAGGTGGTCTCAAATCGCTGGTGGTTCCTGTACACTGTGCGCATTATTCCAGGCCAGGGCTGCTTAAATACCTGTGGGAGAGGATATAGAGATGTGGCATTAGAGTCAGGGAGCCCCTGGGGTACACAGCCTTACAGCAGCATGAGTTCTTGGCCTAAGTTGTAGGTCACGGTCTCTAATGGGCTTTTACTTACACAGCCAGAGAAAGACAGAGCAGTCTAGCGAGCAGATAGCCATGTCTGTCTCCTGCATTACTCCTGGGCCTATTCACTAGCTCAGCCCCATACTACCCTGTATCCCATCTCTGATCACAGCTGCCGAGAGCAGGACGCCAGCGTATTAACCAAAGTCTCTCAGTGCCCAGCACACAAAGGGCAATATGACGCTTCTACCTTCACATCCCCACCATTGGATAGCCGTTAATTACAGGAAATGAAGAGTGTTTTGCCCCTTGCAGCGAAACCGTAGATTCCAAGGCCAGAAGGGACCATTGTGATCGTCTCGTCTGACTTCTAGAAGGGTGATTCTCAACCAGGGACCCGGGGCCCCTTTGGGGGCTGCAAGCGGGTTTCGGGGGGTCCACCAAGCAGGGCTGGCATTAGACTTGCTGCAGCCCAGGGTAGAAAGCCAAAGCCCCGCCGCATGGAGCTCAAGCCAAAGCCTGAGCACTTTAGCTTCACAGGGTCCCCTGTGGCGTGGGGCCTCACGCAATTGCCCTCCTTGCTACCCCTGGCTTTTATATGCAGAAAACCAGTTGTTGTGGCACACGTGGGCCATGGCATGTTGGGGGGGCTCAGAGAGAGAAAGGTTGAGAACCCCTGTTCTAGAACACGGGCCAGAGAACTCCCCCCAATAATTCCCAAGCCAAATTGGTTAGAAAAACATCCTACCTTGAGCTAAAATGGTCAGTGATGGAGAATCCACCATGACCCTCAGTAAAAGATTTAATCATACAGGGAAGAGCTGCTCCCCCATTATGGCAGACATAAGATCTCCCACGGGGCAGCCAATGTTAGAGAGGTAGGACCCTGCCCTATCAACATCCCAGATGCCCAAACAGTTGCAATCACTGACTTCACCCCAAGCATCGGCTCATGCTGCAGAGAGCTGACGGCTGGGAAAGCCCCATGTCCCCTTGCTCCTGATGGCACATTCTACCACAAACTTCCTAAAGAGGGGAGGATCTCACTAAATAGCCTTTAACCCGCTCCCCCCACATTTGCTTCAATTATACAACAGCTCTGATAACAATCTACAGGGCTCCTACACTGGCGATTAGAGTCCAACGTCATTTCTAATGGCACAAGAGCATCTTGCAGCATAGATGTGAAAGGTGTAACTAGACACGCTTGTGAGGGGATAACCTCACACCAGTTCAGGCCTCTGGCTTGGAACCAACACGCATGTGACTCCTGCTCCCCAGTGGGAACCAGCCAGTCACTTGGTGAGCCTCAGCTTTCCCGCAGCCCTGGTGTAACTGTGACAGGGCTTGGTCCGAGCCCAGGATCAGCTGTTCTTTACCAGGTAGCCTTCTGCTTCTCCCTCCAGCTCCTCCCCGGATTCATCCAGGATAGCAGGGACGACACCAAAGAATGGAAACGTCTGCAGGGGATGTTTGTGGAAAGAGAAAGTTGAACATACGATTAAAATCCCTTCAAACAGACAAAGGAAGGGCAAAGTGAGCCTGGCTTTCGGGAGGGATTCAGTCCAAGTGTCTGCCAGTAACCATGCTGATGGAGCGGTACGTCTCTCGCTAGGCTCCATTATGGCCAGACATCCCCAGGGAATTCACCCCCGCTCAGGCCTGGCACAACCCCTTCCAGACAGTGCTCATGCTGCCCAGGCTTTGGGGAGGGAGCGTTCCCCGCACTGATTATCTAGGGAGTTCAGTATCACGCCTGTGCTGGGCAACGTAGCAAACCAGGTAGTTAGGCAAACGGAGGACCCTGTCGGTGCAAATGGGGCTTTACAGGTGTCACTGAGCCCAGGCCCCACCCCATAGTCACTGCCCCGGAAAAATCCCAGCAGCAGGATTGCACAGAATGGAGCACGCCAGCCACAGGGCACTCGAATGGTTTCTACTCACTGCGGAGCCCGGCTTCATGGGCGTGGCAGCGGGGAGCGGCGTCAGCACATGGCCACCCTGCGGGAGGAAGCAACGGAGATCAGCCATTCACACTGCCTGGCCCCTCACACTTGGACACTGCCTCATAGGCACTGACTCAGTGGATGCTCTGGGGCTGGAGCACCCACGGGAAAAAACTGGTGGGTGCTCTGCACTCCACCCCAGCTCCCCACTATGCCCCCCCACCCCAGCTCGCTTCCGCCTCCTCCCCTGAGCGTGCCTTCCCCGCTTCTCCCCCTAGCTCCCAGCGTAACAAGCTGTGGCAGGGAGGGGGAGGAGCGGGAATGCTTAGGGGAGGAGGCAGGGAAGAGGCGGGGCTGGGGTGAGGATTTGGGGAAGGGGTCCCGTAGGGGCAGGGATGGGGCAGAGTTGGGGCGGGGACTTTGGGGAGGGGTTGGAATGGGGGCGGGGCATGGGTGGAGTCAGGGTGGGCGAGCACCCACCGGCGCCATGAGAAGTTGGCGCCTATGCACTGCCCCGCCCTGGAATGTGCTCAGATGCTAGGCAGCAGCTCTGGGCACGGCAGGAGGCAGGACTGGTGCAGAGGCAGGACGTGTGGCAGGGAGTAATGCATTGGGGCAGCTTGGCAGGAGACAAGAAACAGAGGGAGGAGTGCGGGGGCACAGTGGCGTATGGGCTGAGGAGAGGCAGGTGGGAAGCCTGGAGAGCATTGACAGCGGCCAGCTGGACACTATAGGAACAGGAGGCCAGAGAGCCTGGTCTCCTACCCCAGCCAGCCCCTAGCAGTGCCCGTCTGAGAGGCAGGCCCCATACTGCTCTGTAATCAGAGATGCACCCGGCAGGGGAGGTAACAGGAACAAGCTCTCCACTCATCCCAGCCTCCATGGGAGCATGTGTGGCAGTGCCCCCGCTCCCTGAGCTCCCGGGAAGGTTAGACCCCACTGCGCGGACACTACCCTGCAGCAAGCCTGCAGAGCAGCCTGGCACCTCGAAGGCACCGAAGTGGGGCAGCGCCTGGCACCCTTAGAGGTTTCAGAGCTCCCAGGGCTCCCTGCTCTCTCCCAAGGGGGGTAGGAGGGTCTGAGGAGAGCTGGCAGCGAGGAACTCACAGTCTCTGTCTGCCAGAAGGTATCCACGATGGGACACCTCTCTTCTCCAACCACCTGATAGTACCACAGCCAGGCTTCGGGATTGATGGGCTCCCCAACCGTCCCCAGCACTTTCAAGGATTTCCTGCTGTACCTGCAGTGAGAAGCAGTGGGTTTCACACATGCGCACGTGCTCTCAGCCTGGACCAGGCCACAGGGAGACTGGCTCGTAGCCCTGTCTGTGAGCTTGCCCAACCCAGACAGCCCACTTCGGCACATGGGATCTCGCGGATCATCCGGTTTGGGTTTTCAAGAAGCTCCTCTAGGACTCAGCGTGTGCAGAGAGGGGAAGTGTACGAAGCAGCAGCAGAGCCAGCCCCTTGGTCTGACCTACACAGTCAGGGCAGCTCAGACAGCAAGGACCAGAGTCACAGTAAATTCTGTGAGCTCAGGGCAACTTCTGTTCCCATCACCCTTCTCAGTCCCTCCACAGTGTCTGGAAACAGCAGGCTGGCAATGCAGGAGCTCTCTGTGCCCAGCACACTCCCCTGCAGTCCCAATCCAGGGCTGATGGGAGTTGTCCTGCTACATAGCCCGGCAATAGCCCAGAACTCTGACATCATAACAAGAGGTGGATGTTTCAGACTCTGCCTAAGACCAACCTAGGGGCAGCGCTGAGAAGTGACATGGGATAAAGCCAGCTTGCCATAACCTACTGCCCAGGGCTCAGAAACGCAACCTGCAGATTCCTGGTGCCCACTTACAAGCACCGTAACAGGAAAGTTCCCCCATTTGTGCAGGCCAGACACAGCATAGACTCACTGACTCAGACTTTACAGCCAGACATGATCTAGTCCGACCTCCTACACATTGCAGGCCACAGAACCTCACCCACCCACCCCTGTAACAGACCCCTAACCTCTGGCTGAGTTACTCCAGTCGCCAGATCACGGTTTAAAAACTTTAAGTTACAGAGAATCCCCCATTTACACTAGTTTAAACCTTCAAGTGACCCAGGCCCCATGCTGCAGAGGAAGGTGAAAAACCACCAGGGTCTCTGCCAATCTGACCTGGGGGAAATTCCTTCCGAACCCCAAATATGGTGATCAGATAGACCCTGAGCACTTGGGCCAGACCCAGGCGCCAGACACCTGGGACAGAATTCTCTGTAGTAACTCAGAGTCCTCCCCATCTAGTGTCCCATCCCATTTGCTGCTCGCAGTTGCAGTTTGGCTACATGCCAGCACAGGCAGTCTCATCAGACCATCCCCTCTGTATACTTATCAAGCTCAGTCTTGAAGCAAGTTAGGTGTTTGCCCCCACTGCTCCCCTTGGCAGGCTGTTCCAGAATGTCACTCCTCTGATGGTTAGAAACCTTCGTCTAAAGAAAATGCTCCAGACAGCTGCTGTTGGGGATCCACAGCCCATCTGCTCAGGGACAGGCGGGCGCTCTCAGGCAACTAGTTCCAAGCCAGTCCTGTACTCCCGGGTCCTACTGCCTTGTGCCCACAGAGCTATTGGGGTCCCTCCCCTGCTGCGGAGCTGTGCTTACTTTTTGACGGGCTCATTGCCGTACTTCATGAGCAGTCGGATGGCTGTGGGCGCAGTGTAAAACTTGGTCACCTGGTACTTGTCAATGATGCTCCACATGCGGCTGACGTCTGGATAGATGGGCAGACCTTCAAACTGAGCGCGAGACAGCACGGTCAGCACAGCCACTGCCCAGCCCTACTTGTGACGGGCCCAGGGGAGAACCTGGCACCCTGCCTTGGAGCCCAGGCAGCGAGACTGAGCACAGCGGGGGCCAGGGGATGGTGGGAGCCCACCTCGCTCCAGGCAGACCAGGCTTTAGGCCAATGGCTGCAAGAACAGAGCAGAGCCTCTGTGCCACCGGGTGAGGCAGGGACCAGGTCTCCTCCATGCTCCGTGTGGTGCTGAGCACAGCCGCGCTTGCGGGCATGAAGCAACAAGAGCAGGTCAGAGGCAGAGATCTAAGGTATCCCCCCCCAGCCAGTGCTCCGACGGCTCCCATGGTTCAGCAGCTCTGCAGAGGCGAGGGCCCAGAGACCGCTGGCGTACAGCCTTAGGTGGGGATTAAGGGAGACTGGAGGAGCAGAGAAAACGCTCTCCATGCCTCCCCTGCTCCTCCCAGTCCCAACCCCCGCCCCACCTTTCCCCACTCCAGAGAGAGCTCCCCCTGCACACCCACAAGGGCTGGCAGGGCTTCCCTCCCAGCAGGCACAGCACCCTCTGCTCCACCCCCTGCTGCCTCTGGGCTCCATGGCTTACCAGCGCCAGGTAGGGACACATCTCCCAGGCAAGTGGGGGAGAAGGCCATGTGCAGACTGGCTCCAGCCAGGACTGCTGACGTGGCCCCTTTTCACAACAGCCACAGCACAGTGCCTCCTGGATGTGGGTCCTGCAGCTCGCCCCCAGACAGGCTGATGTGCTGGGGGCTCAGGCTGACATGACAGGGAAAGCCAGCCAGCCCCGCCATGCCACTGAATGCAGCTAATGCAGGCTATGGGAACAAGGGCCGCAGCACACTTCCATGTTCCAGAATAACACTGCGCCCGAAGGGCGTAACACACAGCCTGCAGACCCTGCCACACTGCTCGGGATCTCACCAGAAAGGAAGAAAAAAAGTTCTTCCTCCTCCTTTTCCCCCCCGAGGAGTCTGGGGACTGACAAATCCCTGCCCTGGTTTTGCTGGGGGGGTTGGGGTGCTGCCAGCCTCTCTCCCAAGCATCCTTCAGGCACTGGAGATAAATGTGCTAGCAAAGCATCACAGCAGCAAGACAAAACCCCTCACAACAGCAGCTCTGCTTTCACACTGTCCCAACACCCTGATTCATTCGCTCTCCCATCCCCGCAGCATCCCCCAGGGCAGACAAGGCCCTAGTTTCTAAGGGCAAACAAAAACCACTTGTTTTATTACTCAAGAATCTCACAAACCAAGCCCTTCCTGCCTTATCACAAAGCAGCAAGAGCAACTGGCACTGGCCTCCTCTGCTTAGCCCTCCAGCGCCACTCTGTGAGGCCTGCCTGCTGGGTGCCTTGCCCTCCTCACAGGGCAGCACTCTGCTATTGCGGCCTCCAAGGCGCTGGTTACCGCACAGCGTGCGCGCTGACTCCCAGGGCGCTTTTCAAATGAGGTAGAGAGAAGAGCGGGTCACGAGGGCAGGGGCTTGTGCTCATTACAGAAACAGACAGATACCAAGGGAGGCTGTTCAGCAGCAGGCTGGTCTCTACCTTCCAGGAGATGCTCCCAGCCCACACAGAACTTACCAATACACTGGTTGCCCCATTTGCCAGAGGTCCGTAAGTGAGGTAGGAGTGGCCAGTTATCCAGCCGATGTCAGCCGTGCACCAGTAAATGTCCTCAGGATGATGATCAAACACATACTTAAAGGTAGCAGCAGTAAAAATCATATATCCACCCACCGTATGCACGACGCCCTGCAACAAGAACACATGATCAGCAGGGGATGCTTCAAAAGCAAAGCCACCCCCAGCCCTCCCAAGCTGACCAGCACCAGACTGGCAAGTACCAGGAACAGGTCTTCAGTGCCTGACCTGGAAAAGCACAGCCCCATCCCAAAGCTACCACCTCTCCAGCTCAGAGCTCTTGCAAAGTGCAGCAGAAAAAACAGAACCGTAAACTAAGTACGTCATAGCGTGCTCCATAACTGAAGTATGAGCATGGTTCATCTCTATCTTCCCCCATGATATTAGAGACACGCCCCTATTACTGGTATCTCTGAGACCTATGGACTAGTTACTGTTACAGACATCATTTCTGGCCAGGGAAGCAATATGAGTTAGCTATTGTGAAAAACACCTTGGGTTTCCCAGTTGATCCACTGGTGTAAAGAATGAACAGCTCATCTTCAGCATCACACCACTCAGGCTCACACTCCTTGCTGGCATTCTTCATAAGCTCATGCCACCAAAGGTCGACATGGGAATTCCATGGAGTCTGAAGAAAAGTGAAAGACAGAGGGGATGATCTCCAAAGGCTGCTAGAGTGGGCAAGCGGAGCACACTGTAGCAGAAGGCTAATCAGCTTGGAACACAGCGCTGCATGTTCCATGCCTCTGAACACACCCCTGCTGCAAAACCAGGCTTCAGAACCACAGCCTCCATTAAAACCAGGGATGTTTCCCACCTGCAGGACTACCAAGAAAACCTTTACAACGCAACCCGAGCGTAACAGGTGCAGTCTGCAAACAACCTGAAACTCCAGACTCACCCCCAACCCCCAAAAGAACTTGGCAGTGCAGTTAGTATCCAAATACCTAGCCCAAGGGATGCTGTGCCAATGGGTATTCGTCAAGCCTCCAGGTTTTACTTTATTGGACACTGCACAGATGCTCAACTGGTCAAAGAACCAGGGGCCGTGCTGCAGCATTTGGGTCCAGTCTGCTGTGGAGGACACAGGCCTCAAGAGGGAGACAGCAGCAACGTGGCTCAAGGCCTTTCCTGGCCATCAGCACCAAGCTGGGAGAGCTAGTGGCCATTAACCTCAGTCAGCTACTGTTCATGTAACTGAATATCTCCCCCCTAAGGAACGCCATCCCTTCCCAGCTACGCATGGACAAACCTGACGCGCTCTCCTACCTTACTGGAGAGGCAGCATTGCACTGCCCTGCATGGAGCTCGGACAGGGCGGGGTGCTGGCCAGTACACAGGAGAAGGGGCAGGGTTAATAGCCAGCTAGAAAGCCAAGCACAACACCCCTTTGTGCTTCCACTGCCCATCAAGCCATAGAATCTGGCCCGGCAAAGACTTGCCCACCTCCCAAGAGCCCCGCCAGGCTGTTCTCAACACAACACTCTTTGGCACTTTGTTCAGTCTAGTTTTAAGATGTCCCAAGTGATGGGGCTTGCAGCCCTTATGGAAACTTATGTTCCACTCACCACCATCACTTAGTTTAGCTATACACAGTTTATCTTTCCACCATTCCTGAGGAGTCAATCCCTCCAGCTCCTCCATTGCGTCTGTGGCTGGGCTCTGGGCCCCCTCCAGTTTGTCAGTACAGGTCTGGGAACATGCTGCTCACAAATGAAAGCAGTATTCCAGGGACAGCTGCCACATGCACAACTTATCTCCCTCTTCTGGGACATGGGGCCTCCGAGCTGCACTGGGGTCTCCCTCAGCAGCCATTTCACCTTGCACACTCGGCTCTGGTCTCCTGACTACGGCTGGGAGGGAGGGAAACCCTTGGCCCATCCTGCAAAGGGTTTTCCATTCTGCCTTGGGATGAAAGCAAAACTGTAGCTGTGAGATTGCCCCCTAGTGCCCTCAGTGCAGCCCTGCACAAGTTTCTTTCTTCGATCCCCAAATAAACTCCACGCAGGGTTCTCCGGTCCAATCACAACAGCCCTCCTTAGGGTTTGATTTACTAACAAAGTTCAAAACTAAACACAAGCGTTTTCTCTCCAGTCAGGTACAGCCCAAACTCCCCGGCTCTGCTCGGAGTACTTCCTGCCCTAGCAGGCTACTCTCAGCTGTTCCCAGCAGCAGCAATTCCCCAGAGGCAGGGATAGAACTTCTTCAAGGGACAGCAGAGAAGGCGGCTGGGCTGCTGTCTGGTGGGAGGAGGAAGTGGATTCAGCATTGTAGGAACATAGGGTTTTGTAGCAATTCCTACAATGGAGTTAAGGTCTAACTTGCCTGAAGCATGAGGGATTATATCCATTATGGTTTGGTCTTGTCTAACGTAACTGAGGAGACCCTCATTACCCACCGTATAGGAATCCTTTGTTAGAGAGACCAGGAGGGCAAGGTCGTATCTTTTATTGGACCAATACCAGATATTCCCTTATCCACCTTGTGTCTCTAATGTCCTGGGACTGACACAGCTACAACTATACTGCATAATCCTTTGTTGGGATTCAGCTATGTCTGTATCTTCCATGGTAGCCTGTGGCAGAGAGTTCCACACATAATTATGAACGAAGTAAGACTATTCCTTTTTTTCCAGTGCTAAACTTGTTGCCTATAAAATTCCTTGAATGATTCCTTGTTCCTCTATTATGAGAATGTGAGATCCTGTTGCCCAATCTCCCTTCTCTATGTTGTCTCTATCACATCCCTTCTTACACATTTCCTCTCTAAACAGTCCTAATCTTTCACAGTCTCTTTATATGGCAGTATATTACTAAGTTTTCCTCGCCCATCTCTGCATCCCTCTCCCCCACATCCCTTCTGCTATATCCTTTTTGAGACAGGCTGATCAGAAGCAAAAATAGCATTCTGGGTGAGGGCAGATCAATTTAAATTTAGATACAATGTTCTTTCCAAGACCTATGATTTCGCTCCCCTTTGAGCAGATAATTTCACTGAGCTGTACACAGAAATGCTTCTGTCTTTCCCTTGAATGATTAGTTAGCTTGGAATCCATCAATGTGTTGGAGAAACTCAAATTATTTTAACCCACAGTATCTTGTACTCATCCTCAGTGGCATTAATATGCTATCACATACTCTGCCCACACTCCTGGCTTTGTTATCAGAGGTCCCTTGGAAGTTCTTCACACACAGTTATTTACATTAGTGAAGACTACAATCTGAAAGTTTTGCCATTTTACTTTCCCTTGTAGAACGGAACTTCATGGCAACCCACTATTAACTTCTATCAATATTGAAAACGCCACATTTATTCCTATTCTGTTTCCTGTGTCAGCCAGTTTCTGATCCATGATAGTACTTTGCCTCTCAGCCCATGACTATTTGGTTTCCTTAATAGCCCTCTCGTGGAAGACTTATCAAAGGCATTTTGAAAGCCCAAATAAGTATCAGTGGGTTCTCCTTTACCTACCATTTTGCTGACATGTTCAGAGTTCTGTTCTGGGGCTGAGACAACAAAGGAGGCATATGATAGAAGTCTGTCGAATCACAAATCAGATGGAGAAAGTGAATAAAGAAATTTTATTTACCCCCTTCACATAACACAAGAACCAGGGGTCACCTGATTAAATTAATAGGCATCAGGTTTAAAAACAAAACAAACAAACTAAAGGAAGTATTTCTTCACACAAGACACAGTCAACCTGTGGAACTAGTTGCCAGGGGATGTTGTGAAGGCCAAAATTACAACTGTGGTAAAAAAAGAACTAGATAAGTTCATGGAGGATATTGGCCAAGATGGTCAGGGATGCAACCTCATGCTCTAGGTAACCCTAAGCATCTAACTGCCAGAAGCTGGGACTGGACGACAAAGAATGGATCACTTGATGATTGCCCTGTTCTCTTCGTTCCCTCTGAAACACCTGGCCCCAGCCACTGGCAGAAGACAGGATACTGGGCTAGATGGACCATTGGTCTGACCCAGTCTGGCTGTTCTTATGTTCTAGTAGATTAGATGCATGAATTTGTTTGTCCCTATTATGTTAATCTAGGCATTGTTATAACTAACTTTAGTGATTGCTTAGACCGATTTACTTGATGCTGAAGCAATGTTCATGCGCCTGATTTTCTGAGTCACCCACAGTGCCTTTCTGAAAGCAAGGTACGTTGGCTACTCTCGAGAAGATGAGCTGATTTTAATAAGTGACTGGTATTACTGCTAGTGGGTAAGCCACATTGTGAGTTCCTTCAGAACTCCTGGATGTATCATCCAGGCCTGGGGACTTCTTGCAATTTAGTAACTAATGTACTTCAGCACCTCTGACCCCTCAGTCTGACAGTGGCTCCTGTCTGTTAACCTAAGGATTATGTCTGGAGTAGCTCTCTCCCCAGCACCCTCCGCAGTGACACTCAGGTAACGATATCCGTGCAAATAGTCATTTAGCTTCTCCGAATTGCTGCTTTTACTCCCTAGTAGTTCAGCAGAACCACCAGCTCGCCCCAAGCTTCCTGCTTCTGCAATATACCTAGAGAATTCCTTCTTGTTTGTGTGTATATCCCTTTGGCTATCCGTTCCTCCAGAGCCCTCGTAGCCCTCCTAGCTTCCCTCTTACATGACATGGCTCATACTCCTTTCTATTGGCAAATCTTGACTTTATCTTGCCAGTTAACCACACTGTGCTATCTTGTCCAGTCTGCTCCCACAGGGCGACACAAGTCCTGCGTGACTCCGTTATGGCGGTTTACTTAACCATCCTGCAAAGTAGAGTAGAGAGATTTCTGAACATTTCCTCCTTTTTGACTTCAGAGCCTTTTTTAGCCACTTCCTCTATTTTTCGATACCCCTTCTCTATAGTTGATGTCACCATGCTAGTTCGGTAGAGTTCTTCCCCTGAGGATGTTGCATTCAATTATACTGTGCTCACTATTACTTGTGGGTCAAGTAGTAATTATAGTTGAGCCAACTCCTGTTTGTTCTTCGGACTAAGTTGAGAGCAGCCTCTGCTCGTATGTGCTCTAGAAATTAGCTAATATAATTCTCTTGGCTTCTTTCCCTCCGCTTGGGACAGGCCGTCTGCTCATTCCCAAGGCTATTGCAGGAATTAGTGAGATACCAGAGAACACAGGGCGACAGCGATGATCTTCAAAACAAAAAGGTGGGATTTTCATAAGGGCCTAAGGGAGGTCAGCACCAAACTCCCATTGACCTGAGCACCGAATTCCCTCAGGCTCCCTCAAGCATCCCAGCCTAAGATCTGGGCAAACCCTCTGTTAATGGAAACAGTAGGTGTGCAGTGTCCACGCCCAGAGTAGCAGCACCTTGCCAGCAGGAACAGGATATCCTGCTGCAGTTTTTCCTGGAGCCACCCTGTGCCTCTTCCTGCCCAGCCTCCATTTACCCATGTCAGCATGCTGATAGGGGCCAGCCAGTACATGAGAGAAGTGGTGAACAGCAAGATAGGCCCATTCCCCTGCTATGTTAATATGGGTGGTAATACAAGGCAAACACCTTATCACCAAAGTGTACACACTATTATAAACTGATAAGAGACTGTATTCCAAGGAGCTGGTGCGAGGGCTGGGTGAGCTCCTGCTTGTTCAGACGAGCCTACTGCTTAACATGGTCTCGCGCACCACACTGTGCCATGGACAGCTGCACTGCCTAGCCACCTCCTT
This sequence comes from Natator depressus, assembly GCF_965152275.1. Taxonomy (NCBI): domain Eukaryota; kingdom Metazoa; phylum Chordata; order Testudines; family Cheloniidae; genus Natator; species Natator depressus. The sequence continues at coordinate 29,444,091 of NC_134246.1, forward strand.
TACGATGCAGAACGCTTTCTGAAGAGCCCCCTTCATCTAGACGGAGCCCTACACGCGAGCTCCTTTTTCACGGAAGTCAGGCATGAAAGCTGCAGGCTCCCTGCTGCACGAAAACCCCTTTCACTTACCCGTGTCCATGTCTGTGAGGTTAGAAAAAACATGACATATGAAAAGGAACATCAGTAAGGGGTTTAGTGAGGATTAGTAGCAGAGCTCTCCTTCCACAGAACAGCAATTGGAAAGTTAACTTCAATTAGTGCCAACTTCACTAAAGGAGGCTAACTTTAAGAACTGTTTTTAAAGGTAAACAGATTAAATGTCATCCAAATGCTGGACACAAGGTGCGTATATCTTCCGTGAGCATGTTGTGTATTGTGCTGCTCTCTCCACACCACTCCACACCATCAAAATATAACTAGGGCTTCTGCACTAGCCATTTATGAAGGGGAAAGAAACAGGCAGGGATATTACCATCAAACAAACCCTGACCCACATTACGAGAGTCTCTAATATTTGTTTCTCCATTTACGCCTCTGCACATTCATGCAACTACAGAAGATTTCTAAAACGTTAACACAACAAGGTTAGCATCCCCACCCCATCCCAGGGGAGTGGTCTGCAGACCCGGGGTAACTACGGCCAAGGGGGTCAGTGAGTCTACCACTAACATGCAACTGCTGGTAACCCGATTAGGAAGATACACGTGGCTGTGCAGACAGAGAGAGAGAGCGGTTAGAGACGTGGAGCACTCAGAGGGAAGCAAAGGGCACAGGCACTGAGAGGAGGAAGCTGCTGCTAGATGTAAATACCTTGGGATGGAATCTCTTTGAGCTCTCAGTCTCTTTTTCCTGTTAAAAATCCACAAAGAGGGTGTGTGAGTTGAGAAGTGGAGGATCCACATTGGGCCTTTGTCCACTTCTGTGCACGCAGGGAGTTTTCCAGGCTAGCGTCAGCAGGCAACACGTTCCTATGTTCAGGGTGACGGACACTCAGCCAGGAGGCACTCTCTGAATGAATGCCTGCCCTTCGTTTCCACTTCAGTTTCACTCCCTAGAGATTCGCCTCTTCTGCTAAGCACTGTGCAGGCCACCACCTCCGAGTGTGCACCCAGCCCGTTGGGAGTAAAAGCACAGACCAGTTACACAGCTATTTAACCCTCACATAGTGTGTTCAGTGCAGGAGCAGCAAGTGCAGGTGGAAGGGGACAGGTATGGACCCAGGACTAAATATCAGCATTTCAGAGAGCGCTTAAATGGATTTACCGGGAGGAAGTGTTGAGTAATGAACAGCACCCCACAGCGTCCATCACCCTTTTAGGATTGACAAATAGTTACTCAGCCCTAGGTTACAGGCACACCCTGACAAGCAGGGCCCAGACAATATGTACCCAGTGTGAAGGCAGGTGCCACCACGGCGAGAGAAAGGACAGACTACAGCCTAGAGATCAGATGAACAGAAGCAGAACCCTAGGCTGCAGTTAATCTATTCATTTAAAATGAAGTGTGCCCACTATTTTCCCTGTATTTAGAACTACCCAGCATGGCTAACAGGCCAGAGTCGCAGTGAAGACCAACATATAGGGCCAGATTGTCAGGAACAAGAGGGGGACATGCTGCCCCCTACAAAACAGTGCTACCATCACAGATCACCAGCATGCCTATCCAACCTGGAGCCTGCACATCCATGCATGCAAATACCTCATTTGCTGTGCACACATTTTTGAAAGGTGCATATGGACCATTACCTTGAAAACATCCCCAAGGAGCATTCACTAAGCCCTCCCCCGGAGCATGAGAGATTGCTTTCCACACTTGAGCGAGCAAGCCTCAAACCTGCAATGTATTCCCACTATTTCTACAATGGTCAGTTACCATGACGACATGTCAGAATAGCAACTCTCCCAACACTCAGTCTCCTACCCAGTCGGGTCACACTTGGGACCGCTGGATTCTCTACCATAGATGTGACGGACAGTACAGGCACTGACCTGTGAAAGCACCTAGCAAACAGGGCAGAAGGAACAGCCTCAAGGCACTAACAGGAGCTTTTGCAATCTTGGGGAACTGGCAAGGAGGGATTCCACCTCCACAAGTGGGCTGTGGTCTCCTTCCAGCGAGAGGAGGCAGAGATGGGTAGCATGTCTCTTGAAGTGTGCATGTGCACAGCATGACTGCACGCCCCCTCAAATACTTGGACACCATGGTCAGAGCATCTCCCTCCTTTTTCAGTCTCCTGCCCTTCACTGGCTTCCACCCCTGCCTGAAGTGTTCTCCAGGCATCTGGCCCCAAGCTCCTTAGTCCACCTTCAGCTGTGCTGGAGAATCGCAGCAAGCTCTCAGGCCCAGCAAGGCCACACTTCACAGAGCTCTCCCACCACAGAGGGAACAGACAAGACTGCACTCAGGAAACATGCTAAAAACAGACTGAAATCCCATAGGGCATAAGTGTCGGGCTGTGCAGGGCGATGCCCAGGGACCTGTCCAAAGGTGGTACCTACACTTCCCATGCCCGATCCTTCCCCTAGAGAGACAAGCTATCTTCTAGAATGCAATGAAGTTGCTAATCACATAGAGAATTCCACTCTCCCCACCCTGCCAAGCTGCACTGCTTTCAGCTCCCTCTGCAAGGGGAGAGGACACTTGCCCTAGGGTCCCTAAAATAATTTTATAGGCAGCTGGTTTCTCTCAGATGGGAGAAAGCCCTGCCTTGCATTCTGGTTGCCTCCGAGATAGCTGGACATTTACTGATAAAACAAGACCCTGTGCCTTGCGTGAAGAAGCAAATTTCACGTGCCCAGCAACTGCAGCTGTGTGACCTTTCTAGTCAGCTACTACAATACTGTGCATTTGGTTTGCCCCCAGGCCACTCAGTGAAAGCTCCCATTTACCCACAGCTCAAGCCACTGCTCAGCTGATACAGCCCCCTCTCCCCATGCTGTTGGCAGGGAGATAGAGGCGAGGCTGGGAATCGGACTCAGCTGTCAGGGTTACGGGTACTTTCTGGGAAGTCTTCTCATTGCGCCTGGGAGGGGAGATGGCTATTTTCATTCAGAAGGAAAATTCCTCTGCCAGAGAGGAACACATCTCCTTCTAGCTCCTGGGCTGCTCAGCTCGTGGAAACTTGCACCAACATGGGTACCCCAGCCATTCCTTTTGGGGAGCTGCCAGGGAGGGTTAAAGGAAACAGCAGGGTGCCAAGAGGCATTCAATATTTTAGTGGGTGGGTGGTGGTTCTTGAGAGATCACATTGCACCATAAATCCCAAGAGGAGGGAACACGCAGCAGGGAAGAGTCTGAACACATAAAAGCCCAGAGATGTATCGCATTGGTGGTTGTACTGATCGATTTGTTAGGCTCACACCCAGAGCAATGAGGGAATCCCTCCTCCTAGCTTCCCACGGGAACCCACCTGTACATCCTGGCACAGCCTCTTCAGAGGTGGTGACTTGCTGCATATCCCATCTGACACCACTTCCTCCCTTCCCAAGTGCTTGACCACAATGCAGTTTCTCAGAGGGGAGTCTCTGCAAAGGGAAAGGGGGAGTCATTAGCCTGCTCCCATACAGCCAGAGACCCGTTATACAGGCCGCTGTAGAGAGAACGAGGCTCTGAGGCCAACATGCTGATTGTATGCAATTAGTTCCTGCTGAAAACAATCATTCCACCAGTAACGGCATGTGTTGTTACCCAGGCCGGCTTGCTCCCACAGCTGCTGTCTCAAGGAGCTAACGGGCAGAGCAGGGAGGGCACGGAGTCATACTGGATTCACCTCGTGTCTGTCCCTCTAACTGAGCACCTGAGCTTCCAGCCTCAACATCTAACTGAAACCTAACCCAACAGCAAGGCTACTACAGCAAACGGCTCAGCATTCACTATGACTCCACTGCTGGTGAGAGACCTGCACCTCCATCACGTCTCCCACCACCACTCATCTCTCTTCCCCGGGTCATTGCCAGATCCCTGGACTGTATTTCCTAGCAGCTCAGGGAAGGAGCTTTCCCAGGCAACTGGAAAGGAAAAACTTCAGTCAATTGTCTGGGTTTTTGTTGTTTTTGTTTTGCTTTTTGCCAAACAAACAAACAAAAAAGAAAACAGTCAGAGGGCACCAGGTGAGATCAGCTTCCATCTATGGCTACTGAGCACATGTTACACATGAGACCAAATGGCCTGCACACCCGTAAGGTGCACAAGGTACAATATGAACATTTAGAAGAGCAGCTGAAGGTAAAGAGGTGTCTTTTCAGTGTCGTATAAGTATGGGGGGAGGCATAGCTCAGTGGTTGGAGCATTGGCCTGCTAAACCCAGGGTTGTGAGGTCAATCCTTGAGGCGGCCATTTAGGGATCTGGGGCAAAAATTGGGGATTGGTCCTGCTTTGAGCAGCAGGTTGGACTAGATGACCTCCTGAGGTCCCTTCCAACCCTGATATTCTATGATATCTGGGCACACATTAGGGCTCTCCAAGTGCTGGTCACTTTATTTCCAGACCCTGTGGATTAATCACTCTCCAAATGGGTATTAGTAGGCTTAGGCCTATACCAAAAAGATGTCTCCGCTGACCAAGATCCCCTCATCCCAAGAGAACAGGAACTTACTTGTCTTTACATTTCTGCAGGGCCTCGTCTGCGGTCTGCTTCAGGTTAATCAGCTTATCACCTCTATAAAAGGCATCTACAAAACAGTAAGTGAATCATTAAACTGGCTCACTAGCCAGGACAGCCTACAAATACTTGAAGGTCATTGGTATTAAAGAGGGGAATGAATGGTTCCGGGAGGATGACTGGAAGAGACTAAACGAAATGGGGAAGAGAATATTGGTGCAGGTGTCAGGAAAGGATGCCTGACAAGATCAATTGAACTATAGAAGACTCCTCCAAGGGAAGCGGTGAAATCCCCTCCTTGGGAGAGGTTCACATTTAGGCTGACCAAAACACCTGGAAATGTTCTGTAGGGAACAATCCTACATTGTCAGAATGCAGACTGCACGATCTAATAGGCCTTTCCCATTTCTCTGGTCGATTAATAATATAACCAGTGCTACAGAGAACATGGTTGGGCAAAAGGCAGGGGACGAATATGCAAATCTCACTGCACTCCAGTTCCCTCCCCACTCTGAACTCTAGGGCACAGATGTGGAGACCCGCATGAAAGACCCCCTAAGCTTATTTCTACCAGCTTAGGGTAAAACTTCCCCAAGGCACAAACTCTTTGCCCTTGGAGGGTACGCTGCCACCACCAAGTGATTTAACAAAGAATCAGGGAAAGGACCACTTGGAGTTCCTATTCCCCCAAAATATCCCCCCAAGCCCTTACACTCCTTTTCCTGGGGAAGCTTGAGAATAATATCCTAACCAATTGGTTACAAAGTGATCACAGACCCAAACCCCTGGGTCTTAGGACAATAGAGAAATCAGTCAGGCTCTTAAAAGAAACAGAACGTTATTAGAAAGAAAAAGGGTAAAAGAAGCACCTTTGTAAAATTAGAAGGGAAGCTAATCTCACAGGGCAATCAGATTTAAAACACAGAGGATTTCCCTCTGGGCAAAACTTTAAAGTTACAAAAAGAAAACCAGGAATACACCTTCCTCTCAGCACAGAGAAAATCACAAGCCAAAACAAAAGTAAACTAACGCATTTCCTTGCTATTACTTACTAATTCTAATGGAGTTGTATTGCTTGCTTTCTTGATCTCTCTCTGGCAAGCACACGGCACAGACAGACAAAAGCCTTTCCCCCCCACCCCTAGATTTGAAAGTATCTTGTCCCCTTATTGGTCCTTCTGGTCAGGTGCCAGCCAGGTAATCTGAGCTTCTTAACCCTTTACAGGTAAAAGGATATTGTGCCTGTGGCCAGGAGGGATTTTATAGTACTGTATACAGGAAGGTTGTTACCCTTCCCTTTATATTTATGACAGACTGACATCTTGCTTTACAAATTAAGATGTGTAGCAACACATTACTGAACTTATTCTAAATGCTACTGTTTCCTGGAGGGGTGGGAGGGCACCACATAAATGACGCATCTGGGAAACTGCATCAAGGAGCATCCAATTTATTTCAAAGAGAAAAGGTGACGCAAAGTTAGTTTTTGAAAATACACTTGCTATGAAGAGTTGGCAGCAACACAAGCCACTGAGCAAAGTGCACAGGCTGCTTTTAACTCTCTGCTGTTTATCAGGAAAGGGGAAACCGTTACTAAAGCATATTTGCCAGCAGAACATACCCCGGAACTGGCAATTCTATTCAGAAACAACCCCTTCCCCCACCCCATCTGAACAGAATTTCCCATTTGCAGGAATATATTTTCCCTGCATTAATAGTTAATCTAGTTTTAAAAATAAAGTATTTCCACAGCTAACGCTGTGGTTATGGACCTGCAAGGCGGAGGGGAGTATTTTACCTGCCGTAATGAGGAGAGAACAATTGGAATCAAGAATCCGTTCGCAAAGGGAGTCTGCTGAGAAACCTGCAAACTGACAAAAGAACACATTCAACTCAGCAGCAAAGGATGCTGAAATGCTGGGAATTACAGGATTCAAAAAGGCAACAGAGAGCCTACAAGCACTAATGGATACTGCCAGAGGGCCAGGAGGCGCACTGGGCTCCAGTGGGCCAGTCAAATACCTGAGGCTCCCTTTGGAGAAGGGCAAGGTGATGGCCCCTCCAGACTCCTACCACAATACAGCTCGCAGAGCAAAGCAAAGAGCTGCTCCACTTTTAAACTCAAGTCTTTTAGCGAGGGCAAGTGGGACAGGAAATGGCACCTTAATTTTAGCCGCCATCCATCTCGTAATCACTGCCCAGCTTAACAACTCTTCGCAGCCCTCTGTCACTCCGCCACAGGAAAACTATCTACATCCCAAGCACTGGCTCTGAATTTAGCATAATTCCCAGCAATTGCTCCTACCACAATGGAGTGAAGCGCTCCAATCCTGGCACAGGCAAGCATGGCAACAACCAGCTCAATAATCATTGGCATGTAGATAGAAACTCTGTCTCCTTTCTTTATTCCTGTGAAAAAGAAACAGAAGATATTTCCCATACCGGCAGGGATGGGACAGCTAAGAGTTCAGTGGCATGAGGCTAGCAGAGATCTGAGCCCTGCTGCTCCTAGAGAAAGCATAGGAAACAACCACTACAGGAGATGGGAAATAGGATACAAAACCACAAGCTAGCAGAATGTTAATCAACGTCACTGCCACATGCAAAGAAGCTCTCAGTTTAAAGCTCAGCTGACAGGAGCCACTGGGTTGAATGTTTAACCCTGTATGTATTAATGTGTTTAATATGGATGCAAGGCCCCCACTGAAGATTTCCAGTGACATTAGCTTGAAGAGTAATGACTGACTGGCATTGTCATCACGATGTATAAAGCCAAAGAACCAAAAGTGCTTTCAAAGTTTTATATTGAAATGGCAACAGTATGAATGCCAGCGATTTCCAAGCCATGTACATGCAAATGCACAAGTGTGTGTGCACACACTTTGCTTTTGTAATCACTTAAGTTCTTGGTAAGGCACCTGGAATGGTTACTGCAACAGGGTGCCTTTCTATGCAATGCCCCTTTAAAGAGATACCAATGTAACCAGCTTCCAGTGCTATCATCAAAACCTCTAGTAAGTTCCTAGCAAGGTGTCGGTTATAACCTAACTAAACACAGTAATGGATTTAATAACAAGAATCTCTAGCTCTTGTATAGTGCTTATCAGTAGCTCTCAAAGCACTTTTCAGAGGTCAGTATCTTTAGCCCCATTTTACAGATGTGGAAACGGGTGCACAGAATACAGGCCCGTGGCAAAGCTGGGAACCCAGGTCTCTCAGGTCCCAGTCTGGTGCCCTTGCCCTAGGCAATACCACCTCCCACATCAGAGCAGAATAAAGGTGAGCTAAGTCAGGTACCTTGTTCCCGGAGAACATTGGCAAATTGGCAGACCTTGTGCAACAACTCGCTGTATGAGATCTTCATGGAATCCCCGGGTTCATTCCCTTCCCTGCAGAAACAGAAATCAAGATTCATTCGGAGAGGGTTGCAAGGATAAGCAGTAGCTGTGTATCTTCAGTGCACCTCTCAGCACAGCCTATAGTCTCTAATGAGCTGCCCTTCTGAGCAGAAAGGGCCAAAGCCCACCCTTCTCACCTCAAGCCTAACTCGCAATAGCAGTAGGATTTAATCCAGAGTCACAGCCAAGCTGAAACCCAGCTCTGGGACAGGGCAGCATGAATGGAAGCAATCAGAATTCACTCAGCAGCACTGAATTTCCAGTCTCCAAGGGTGGGGAGGGTCACAAACAGTACAGATGGCAAGAGCCAAAGGCACCCCTGCCACATAGAAACGCATGCGGTGCATCCCATCATGAGCACACGCATTGGAGAACAAAGCCCAGATCTGTCGCGCTGCATCTTGCACATGCTCACCCCAGTGGGGCATGCACACGTGGACGCCTGGAAATCCAGGCCAGTGTCACCACTGGTGACTCGGCCACAGCCAGGACAGCTGCAAAATGAAAGAGCGGAGTAGGACAGGGAAGGCTCCCCTCTTTCCAGTTCCCTGCCTGCTGGGGTAATGCGGAGAAGCACCCAAAAACTTTTAAAAGGCTCGCCTACACCGCAGTGCCCTGTCTGTAGCCCCCACTGGGTCTGCACTGACTAACGTGAATGCTCCCTGCCACAGACAAGGCACACATTCAGAGGCTCAGAATGTGTCATGACTGGCACCAGACGTGGTGATGGGATGAAAGCCGAGAGCTGTCACTCAGAGAGAGGAGAAGTGCAAAATGCCGCATCCCAGGGAAGTGCTTGCTGCCATACTGGGCAGGGCAGCAAGACACCAAGGGATTTGTTTTTAATTTGATAACATGCTGCAGCCACCCAAGTGAAGTGCACGGGGCGCGGCTCATGGTTAGTCAAAGGGTTAACATGGGGGTTGCAAACAATACCAGCCAGCAGACTTCCCACCCCACTGACCGGAGTTAGCGCCAATGGAAAGGAATATACAACCTTGGTCCCTTCCAATGAGACAGCACTGAGCAGTTCTCTACCAGATCCTGCCAGCACACAAGCTTCAGTTATCTTTCCAGAATCGTGAGTCTCTGGCTCCTTCTCACCTGCATCCAGGATGGACCCTACATGGCTCTGGAGAGCACAACAAGTGCTGCCTTTGGGGAGAAGGCAGAACCATACCTGCATGCTGCCCCCTGCTCAGGGAAGCAGAGCCCTCCCTGGAACTCTCCCCTGACGGACACTGCTCAAACAACAATGCTTGCACGGTCGTGGTGCAGCAAAGAATATTCTAACTTGGGAGCAGAGACCCAGCAGTTTAAAGCATCTGAAAATCTACAGCCTACAAAGGTAGCAGCTGAGCCCTAGCTCAGCCTGCTCCCTGGACACCCATATCTAGACATGAAAGGACAGCTGTGCCTACAGAAGTGTGCGCATATGCATACATGCTGCCCAAGCACTACACCTATCTGCACACAGGTGTGCGACAGGCAACAGATCTTTCAATCAATGGCAACTGAAAATGGATTTCCGTCTTGATCACAGGTGCCAACATGGCCTCCGGCAAGAAGGAGAGAGTAAAATGAAGGGTGGGAAGTGAGCTAATCATTAGCACAGGAGGCTTGGGCCCTGTCAACACTAGAGGCAATTTTCAGACACTTCCCACCATTGCTAAGACCAGTTCAGCTCTGCCGCTACGAGCAACGCTGGGAACCCTTGTGTAGTCAGACCCACTTTGAGCGAGCTTAGGTGACAGGAGGTTTAACCGTGGCAAAAGATGGCAGCCCACTTGCATAGCGCTGTCATCATTGCCAACACAGGTAATTTGAATGTGGCCCTTGTGTAGACAGGATTTCAGGGTCAAGAGAGACTCGAGGAACTCTTCAGAGCTGGGGTAAAGCTGATGCAACTCAGCTGACTTGAAGGATTACACTGGCTTAGACCAGGTAAGAACCTGGCCCCAGAATTCCATTCTTGATTCTGCCAGGGAGTTTCTCAATGACTAAGTTGAATCCAGCCCTCTACTGAATGTGACTCTCTCAATGAGAACAGAGAAGGGGAGTTGCTCCTTCCACTTACACTCAAGCAACAGGGCATGACCTAGAGACAGCCCTCAGAAGAGCATTAGTAGAAACACGCAGCAGATGAATCCCACAGGGGGGCAAGTTGCACGAGGAGGGAACGTGTCCAGACCACTGGTGCAGCTGGGTGCTCTGACATATAGCACAGCATGGTCCAATGCCAGCAGAATTCTGTCCTGGCCAGCAGGGCAGGTTTGCTTTAGCCAAGGACACAGCGAGCAGCGTGTCTGCTCCCCTGCCCCAAGCTGTCTGGGGTAAAGTGTGCCACATGCTGCCTATCAGGGAGTATGTACAACAGTCACCCCACAAGGGGCTGGGAGGCTCAGCAAGCGAGTAAAGCCCTAGGATCCTCCCTCAATAGTTACTGAACTTCAGTGCTCACTGGGGTTGTTCCAGGATGGCTTGGCTTCCTGCCTCAAGTGTTACTCGGTTGCATTTAATTCCTGTGCCATTAACACATTATTACATCAGCAGCCCCCTACACGCTCCCTCCCTGGCAACAAACTCCAAAGAAGCCCATTTGTTTCAGGCGAGGGTGGTGTCTGCTGGGGTAAGATGAGCCGATCACTACACCATGATGCAGCAGCCAATGAGAACAGATTACACTTCCCACCCTGCACTCTGCAGAGGGTCAGAGCAGTGTGGAGACTGCAATCCTGGCAGGCAGCTACAGAGCCGGAACTGGGGGACAGATCCAGAGATGCCAAGGACAGGAGGGACCATTAGGATCACCTAACCTGACCTCTCCTGTACAACACAAACCAGAGACCTTCCCAACAATCATTCCTAGAGCAGATCTGTTAGAAAAACAGCCCATCTTCATTTAAAAATTGCCCACCATGGAGAATCCACAGCAACTCTTGTTCCAAGAGTTAATTACCCTCACTGTTAAAATTTTACAGCCTACTTCCAGTCTGAATTTGTCTAGCTTCAACTTCCAGACACTGGGTCGGGTTAGACCTTTCTCTGCTAGACTGAAGAGCCCTGTCATAAATATAAAGGGAAGGGTAAACACCTTTAAAATCCCTCCTGGCCAGAGGAAAAACACTTTCACCTGTAAAGGGTTAAGAAGCTAGGATAACCTCGCTGGCACCTGACCACAATGACCAATGAGGAGACAAGAGACTTTCAAAGCTGGAGTGGGGGAGAAACAAAGAGTCTGGGTCTGTCTGTCTGATGCTTTTGCCGGGGACAGAACAGGAATGGAGTCTTAGAACTTAGTAAATAATCTAGTTAGATATGCGTTAGATTCTGTTTGTTTAAATGGCTGAGAAAATAAGCTGTGCTGAATGGAATGGCTATTCCTGTCTTTGTGTCTTTTTGTAACTTAAGGTTTTGCCTAGAGGGATTCTCTACGTTTTGAATCTAATTACCCTGTAAGGTATTTACCATCCTGATTTTACAGAGGTGATTCTTTTTACTTTTTCTTCTATTAAAATTCTTCTTTTAAGAAACTCAATGCTTTTTCATTGTTCTTAAGATCCAAGGGTTTGGGTCTGTGGTCACCTATGCAAATTGGTGAGGATTTTTTTTATCAAACCTTCCCCAGGAAGGGGGGTGCAAGGTTTTGGTGAGGATTTTGGGGGGAAAGGTGTTTCCAAACGGGCTCTTTCCTAATAAAATAAAACTGGTTAGACGTTTGGTGGTGGCAGCGTGTCATGGAGTTCCTGGGTGATGCTCTGGAACTGCTCCCCATGAAGCCAGTCAGGACTCTGGGGAAGTCTCCTTTCTGTGAGCAGCCTGTCTTCAGGACACAAAGCTCATACATATTCCACCTTCCTGGGTCTGACCTCAGAGCATTCAGCATCCTCTGCCCCTCCGTGCGCTTCCCACAGCGAGTCCGCTCAGGCGGGTCTCCTGGGGAAGCCAGAGGGTCCTGCACCCCAACTTCGCAGACAGACGTGACTCTCAGCCAGCCAGTAAAACAGAGGTTTATTAGACGACAGGAACATGGTCTAACACAGAGCTTGTAGGTGCAGAGAACCGGACCCCTCAGCTGGGTCCATTTTGGGGCCAGTGAGCCAGACAACCACGTCTGCACTTCACTCCATGTCCCAGCCAGCCCCAAACTGAAACTCTCTCCAGCCCCTCCTCCTCTGGGCGTTGTCCCTTTCCCGGGCCAGGAGGTCACCTGATTCCTTTGTTCTCCAACCCTTTAGCTCTCACCTCGCAGGGGGGAAGGGCCAGGCCATCAGTTGCCAGGAAATAGGGTGTTGGCCATTCTCTGTGTCCAGACCCCTGCACACACCTGCCCTCTAGGGCTCTGCAATGATCATACACCCTTATCCCACCACCTAGATACTTAAGAACTGCATAGGGGAAACTGAGGCACCCCCACACTATTCAGAGGAACCATTAAGAACAGTCCCACTTCGTCACACAGCGAAAGTCCAAGGGCAAAAGGTAAAATAGTTTGTACCTTGGGGAAGTTTTAACCTAAGCTGGTAAAAGTAAGCTTAGGAGGTTTTCATGCAGGTCCCAACATCTGTACCCTAGAGTTCAGAGTGGGGAAGGAACCTTGATAAGCCCAGTATTAAATATTTGTTCCCCATGTAGGTACTTGCAGACTGTGATCAAGTCACTTGTTAACCTTCTCTTCGTTAAGCTAAACAGACTGAGCTCTGAATCTATCCTTATAAGATATGCTTTCTAATCCTTTACTCATTCTTGTGGCTCTTCTCTAAACCCTCTCCAATTTATCAACACCTTCTTGAAATGTGGACACTAGAATGGAACACAGGATTACAGCAGCAGTCACACAAGTGCCAAATAGAGGTAAAATAACTTCTCTGCTCCTGCTTGAGATTCCCCTGTTTAAGCAGCGAAGGATTGCATTAGCCCTTTTGGTCACAGCAGCGTTCAGCTATCATCCATCACAACCCCCAAATCATTTTGAGTTGCTGCTTAACAGAATAGAGCCCCCCATTGTCTAAGTATGAGCTACATTCTTTGTTCCTAGATGTACACATTTAGCCATATTAAAACACATACTGTTTGCTTGAGCCCAGCTTATCAAATGATCCAAATTGCTCTATCAGTGACAAGTTTACCACTCCCCCAATCTGTGTTTCACCTGCAAACTTTATCAGTGATAATTTTACGTTTACTTCCAGATCACTCATAAACATGTTAAATAGCAGAGGGCCAAAACCGATTCCTGCGGCAGCCCACTAGAAACACACCCATTCAATGATGATTCCCAATTTACAATTATATTTTGAGACCAATCACTTCATCAGCTTTTAATCCACGTTGTGTGTGCCAGGTTAATTTTATATCTTTATAATTTTCTTAATCAAAATGTCACATGGTACCAAGTCAAATGCCTTGTAGAAGTCTAAGTATTTTACTTCAACACTAGTACCTTTATCAACCTGTACTCTTATTTAAAAAAAAAAAAAAAAAAAAGAGAGATGCTTTCCAGGGTGAATTACCCTCACCTTTGCCTCTGAATACCTTGCCTCGCTGTACGTATTAGAGTCCCACTAGAACGCATCCCCCACACATAGCGACTGCATGGAATGTACAAGTTCCCTTTGCTGTGGGGCCTGTATGTCAAATTGTCACTCTTAATCCCACAGAAAATTCACCCAGTCCCCCAGGAGCAGCGCAGCTAGTGGCCACTGAGCACCGAGAAGCATTTTCCTGAGCACCGAGAAGTATTTTCCTAATGTGTGGATCACTCTGACTTCCCAAGACACAGCACTCGGCCTTGTAATTTTAAAGTTATTTATTTTCTTAATGAGCGCATGGTACAACAGGTGAAACACTGGGGGGTGAAGAATAAAGACTGGGCAGGATCAAAGCCTCAGCATGCACTTCTGCTTCTTTTGGGGTTTTGTTTTTTTTTAAATCCTTTGATAAGAATTAGCTTCATCTGCTCAGTGTTTAATAGGGTTTCACTTGCCTCGAGAATGAGAGCCTCAGGCCTTGTGATGGGTTTGAGGTGCAAAATTTAAACATCAAGAATACCTTCCCCATAACGTTAGGGCTCTTGGTTTGGTATGGGTCCATCTCTACACAAAAGGTTGCACAAATACAAACAGCGTTTTCTTTAAAACTATAAGTCAAGAACCAATTTTCAAAATTGTTACAAAGGAGTAACAAAAGCTCCTTGAAATACTTTACTAAATTAAATACAGCTATGAAATGCCATTTGGACTGGACACTTTTCCAATCCACAGCACAGTTTGAATCCTGGCATTTAACTGTTACTTCATAATTTTATGATACCACATGGATCACAGCATGAAGATTTAACACTTTCAAGCCCTTGAGAGTCATAGCTACGTAACACAGGGCTTCCGATCCCATGGTTAGGAATTCCCGTGCTGCATGTGCATATGTAACCCAATGGTGTGTGTTACAGGGCCCCTCTGTGCCTGATCCACAGAGGATACGAACCATTACAGCCCCTAGCTACAGAGGCACAGTTCTTTAGCTCAAGCTGTAACAGGTCAGGTCATGCTTTTAGCTCTGGAGGTCCCTGGTACAGTCTGGGTGTGTTGGCCAAGAGGGCAGTGCTCCCGTGCGCGCGCGCGCGCGCACACACACACACACACACACACACACACACAGAGTCTGCCTACAGAGCCCCTGCAGAATTCAGTTTCAATGACTGATTGACTCTACACTACAAAGTTAGTGACTGACCAAACTAAAGATACTCATGTCCCTGGAACACACACTGGAACACACACACAAAAGACTGCCCTGGGAGACGCTCAGGCAGCTGCCTCAGGGAGCACATCGGCTTTGAACTATGCTCTGAACTCAGGTTTCCAAAAAGGAAAATGATTTTGAGAGTCAAGGGCCTTCTAGTGAAGATCCCCATCTAGCAGCCCCCAGATACCCACCCCCAGGAACCATTAGCCAGAGCACATCAGCAGGTGTCAAATAACATATTGGTGCATTAGAAGGGAGACAAAGAAGTGGGTGCCAAACTCCATAGGGCTCTTACCTCCTTCTCAGCACACTATGTTTTAGGCGAGGAGGGAGCTGGCGAGCTCTCCAGAGCATGCCTGCAATGTGCTCCCTGCAGCTAACTCAATTCAGCAAGCCAGCCGCCAGGTTCTGAGCAGCTGTAGCACAGCAGCCACTCCCGGAAGTATGCCACAAGAGGAGTGAAGTAGAGGAGGAGTTAAAGGCTGAGGTATCAGTAAAGCAGTATGGGACCACTCTGGTGGATGAGCTGTGGCCAGCAGGGAGCAAGAGGTGCACAGGAATGGCGGCCATCCCAGGGAGAGGTGGGGAAAAGCCATCCCTTAGTGAGGGATCAAAGAAGGATCTATTATAAAAAGATGATCCGTAGAAGCCTGGGAGATCTCATTATGGGGCAGGGGCTGGTTTGATTAGCTGAGGTTTTTTAATCTGCTGCAGAGTCCTGGAGCTGGAAGAGCCAAGGACCTCTGTTATTTGACTCACGCAGCATCCCAGCCCCAGAGCCCCAGGTCTGATTGGTTTAACAGAGCTCTTGAATACAGCAAAGGGCAACGAAGGCCAGCAAAGCAGTTAGCATTCGACACCCATTCTCCCCTCAGCACAGGGCAAGCACAGAGCCCCTTCTCCACAGCCACCTCCACTGCAGCATTCTTCAGTCATGGAGTGCTGGCTTCGTCTGCACCAACTGGCGGGGTGACAAACGCGCTGGTGAGGCGTCTGGAGGGGTCCCCGGGATGTGAGGAAAGGTGGTGTGCGAAGAAGAGCATGGGGACTACTGCCTCACCTAGCATCGGCAGCTCACACCGGAGAGGGGAAGCCAGGAACCTGCCCCAAAATAAGTCACAGGAATAAAGGTCAACATCTCAGTGCACCTTAGGGCACGCCTTCATTGGCAACGTTAAAGCGGTAGTCGTGGCATACCACCCACCTCCCAGCGCTGGTGCACGGTCTACACTGGCATTTTACAGAGCTGAAACTTGCAGCGCTCAGGGGTGGTGGTGTTTTTTCACATCCCTGAGCGAGAAGGTTGCAGTGCTGTAAAGTGTCATTGTAGACAAGCCCTTAGATTACCTTGTAAGCTACTGTTTGCGTAACCTGCTTGATCAATGGTTAAAAAGACAGTCCCAGCCCAGTGTTTATACTCCACAAGCAGCCATGGCTTTTATCAGCAGGGATCAGGTCTGAGGGAGATGTCACAGATAAGCAGGTGTAAGGAGATAGGGGTTGCTCAGGCTGGGTGGGGGAAGGATGAGGAGTAACAAGATGAAGCTGAGCAAAGGAACAGGTTCCTGCCAGGTTTCTGCCAGGCTTTTGGGACAGTCAGTCTCCCATGGGAGGTGCAGCAGCCCCCGAGGCATAGCCATGTTTGGGGGCCCAGACAGAGCCCAGCAGGAAGCCAACGTAAGGGTAGAGCAGCCAGACTGAGCCTTTGAAAGCATCTCCCCCATCTCCCTTTGGCCAACAGTCCCAGGGGGAAGGCACACACCAGCTAGAGCAACCTACTTATCATTGTAGGCCACAAAGTGTTACCTGGGCTGCAGGCAGAGAACCACAGTGCCCCCCACCTAACCCTCCCCACAAACCCCTATGCCCAGCGCTCTCCAGCCACAGACCACTCCACAGAGTGGGGCCAAGTGCGGAGAGCCAGGCGTGGGGCCAGGGACCCTGACCCCGGACCCCTCCGTGCAGGGCTGTGCAGCAGCCAGCATCCCGCTGCAACCCTGGACCCTGCTGCGTGGGGCTGGGTGGCAGCCCAGACCCTGAGCCCGCAAGGTGGGCCCCGGCAGCAGCCAGCAGCCCGGGTCCTGGAGCCCGCTGCGAGGAGCCAGGACCCGGAGCCCCCGTGGCCTTTAGCACACAGCTGAGTTGAGCTGGGCCACAGCTGTGTGCTAATTGGGCTGCATGAGGCCCGCGGGTTGAGAACCGCTGAGCTAGAGGCAGAGGCCCAGCCAGTGCCAGCTCTGTGGCCTTCTGCCTGCTCCCCACCCTACATGAGGGAGGCCCATATGTGAACTCCTAGGGAGACACCATTACATTGGTGGCTGGGGACAAGGGAGGAAGCGATTTCAGGAGGGTGTGGAGAAGGAAGGGCGAGCTCCCATGGGAGGAAGGACCCTTTGGAAGGGGTGTTCTCTAGCTACCAGGGAATGAGGGAGAGGGAAGTCCTGTTCCCAGGTTGTGTGACAAGGTTGGATATACACACAGTTTGTGTGGATGGAGTTACAAATCCAATGGGCCAACAGCTGAAAATAAATTTTGCCTGAATGCTCTGGGCAGTCACGAAGGCTGTTATTCTGGCCAGCTGGTAAACAAAGCTAGGGTGGAAAATGACAAGTTAGCCTCAAAGCCATGAGGTTTAGACACTGCCGCTAAATTGAAATCTAGCCCCTCTGCCAACCGTGGGGTTTTACAATACAGGAAGATACGATTTGTAGCACGTTTTTCACTCCCTTGCACTGGGTGACAGCACAAGAAAGTGACCAATTCTGCAGGGAAACCGTCACTCTGATCATATACCCAATGCTGTCAAATGCTCAGCATGAAGTAGCTGGGAAATCTGAGACAAACTCTCCTATGGGGGTGGGGGGGGGGAACCTTTTCTGACTGTACTGACAGCGTCCCTTTAGCTGGCTAGAAGAGCTCCCTAAGGCACGAGAGAAGGAAAACGCAACCCAGTTATAAATGCAAGAGGGAAGTACACAGCCTTTGGACAGGAAATGCTGAAAGAGGCCTGAGGTACACAACTGCACAACAGAAAGCTCACATGGGAAGCCAGAAAGCCAGCTCCTGGCCTGAGGCATGACTCAACAGCGCAGACACGGAAACCTTCAGGAAGGTTTGGTTGGCATCACAGAAATTTTATAATCAAGTCAAAATTTGGTAACTGGAAAACGCTCCGTAGCCTAGGGACCAAGCCAGTGCCCGGACCTGGGGGTGTTCAGGTGGTCATTCCTCCGCTCTCTCAGTAGCCCTTCCCCTGAACACAGGCACAAGCAGAGGGGAGAAGCTGGAATCAACCGCCAATCTGCTGGAGACCAGGTTGTAGCCCTTGTGATATACCCCTAACCAGTCTATAATGCTCTGAGGGATAGTATCCAACCCAGGGGGATCAGAAAGGCTTTTATCAACCCCCTATACAGAGCTACAATTTAATTACTTGAAATACCAAATGAAGCTGCTTGAGACATGATTTCCCCAGCCAAGATGGACGAGAGATGCAGGAGCAGCCAATGTAACAGTAATGCCAGAGTCTGGGAAAGACTTGTCTCTCTAATGGGCCCACATTCCTAATCATAACCTAAGAAGATGGGCTGAAACATTCAGCTAAAATCCTCTGCAAAATGCATTAATAGGGATCATTTAAGATTATGATGATATGAACAACCAATAGATAAAGGGAGAAGGTTATATTCCCTGGCAAGCGCAACAGAGAAACACTGGCCTATTGTTCAGTATTGATGCAGAAAAGACAGACTTTTCTGTGGGTGGAGTGAGTCCTAAAAAATGGTCCCACAGAAAATGGGGATTAGCACAAAACATTAAGCCTGGATGGAAGCCCTAGAGGCCATACAAAGAGTAACCAGAAACAGATCAGATTGAACTGGGTGTTTAATACATGTCATGGGAGACAGCCTCTCCGTTTGACGCAGAAGCTCTCTCATAGACTGCACAGAGGAATGGAACTTACTGTAGCCGATTACTGTCTGCTACACTCAAGGACAGGTCTCAAATTAGTTAGGGACAAGATCTAATACGAGCCCTCTCCTAATGGGGAGATTCTCCCCCTTCCTCATCTACTAATGCTGAGGTTCCACATCTCCTGCCTCTCCCCAACCCAATATACACACCAGTTATTTAAGCAGACTCCTGAGGTGCTCTGGCTTTCTACAGTGACAAATGAAGGGAGTACTTTTCATTCAGAGTCTTGCCAAAAGGCCTGTTTCTGCCCACTCCCAGCAGTCAGCCTGACATCTTCTTTCCTCGTGATAACGAACACAGAGGTTTCTGTTTGGGGGGAGCAGAAGTTGATTTGAACATCACAATTTGTAGGGAGGTTTGGCACGGAAGTAGTTTCTAGAAGTTTTGACTAATTTGGCAACGCTTTTCCTGTTGGAACGTTAGTGCAAGCAGAGCAGCAGAACGCACCGCAGCCAGGCTCAGCCTGGACTACACACAGAAAGACACTGCTTTACCTGCACTGGCTCTGAACCCCCTTCAAGTCCAGGCAATCCCCTTGTGTGGGCGCTCAAACCAGCGGAAGCTTTCCACACAAGGGAGTCGCATGGATTTCACCAAGTAGAGTCAGGCACGCTCTACACATAGACTTGCAGCTGTTTAACTAAAAGTCAATCTAAAACATTGTGTTAGTTAAACAGGGCAGGTTTGTGCGCACACCAGGCCTCAGAAGCCAGTTTACTTCCATCGGTGCAGTCTCACCGCTCAGATCAGGCCTAGGAGACTACTTCCAAAACGAAGTGGTTGCACAAGAATTGCCTGTGTAGGCGGCGGCGGCCTTGGCACAGCCAGCACAGCATTGAGAAACGATCTCCTGAGGCACCCAAGCGTTCAGCCCCCTGGGTTGGGAGGGGACTGCCTCTGGCAGCAGGATGTTTTCTGCAAGGGACCCTCAGCTTTGGATATGACTGTCCCCTCTGGTCCAGAACACTCCTTGTATAGCACCTGGAAGAGCTGCAAGGCCCATCAATCCCCTGGAACGTGGGGCTAGTGGGGTACTTTATTTTCCTCTGTTTGGCAGTTGGGATGGCTAATTGGTTGGTGATGTGGGCAGGGAGTGATACCGGCTGGGCTGGCATTTGAACAGATCATATCATTTAGATTATGTGCAAACACCTGGAGCTCTGTTTAGTATCTTAACCCTTTGCCTGCTGGCCCAGTGCTGCTCAGACAGACGCTCAACCTCCGTGACGAGATTAGGAGAACATGACTGACTGTTTAGGCCCATAACATAGCCCATCATAGTCTTGTTGGAAGAGGCCTTGGATGATTTAACCAAAACTCCCAAGAGGACTAAATTTACTAGCCAGAGGTGGAAAAAACAGAGAAGGGGAATGCCACGAGTGAGGTTCAGAGGCAGCAACCTAAGGAGAAGTCCAGCCCAAAGTGCTGGGGTTCCTAGCCAGGAGCTATTCCTGGCCCACCAACATGGGCTGCACAGTAATACAGACAAGGCCCCTTTACCTGTGGGTAAGAAGTGTGAAGAATGTGGGAGCTCTATTATTTGGAGTGTTGTATGAACCTCCATTTGTTCGATTCTGAGTGGGTGGTGGCTCTATGGAACATTAAGGGTTAACTCGGTCCCGGTGGGCTCCGGAGGGTTGCAGGAAGGCAGACAGTTAACCCCAATATAGGTGTCAGCTCCTTTAACAGTAGCCCCACCACATTCCTGACCAAGGCTCTGGCTGGCCCCACCTGTGAACTGCAGGTTGACCAGGTTCAAGCGTTGCAGCGCAGACTTTGAATAGGACAGAAGACTGCCTATGAGCTGAGAGACACACAGACCAGGGGCCAGGCTGAAGCTGTACAGTTAGACCATCTTGCTCAGACCCAATCAGGTGGGGCCTACTTCCCTTGGCAATGAAAGGCTACGTTTAGCTCAGACATGTCTGAAGCTGTCCCGAGTCACTGAGATTTCAGACCCATCACAAGCTCCCAAAGAGACTCCTATTAGCAGCTGTGGTGATACAGCTGGTAACCAGGGGGGCTGCCGCCTGGTTAATCCAGTCCAGAAGTGGGATAAAGCACAGGACTGCACTCACAGAAGGAAAGGAAAAGTGCTTGCAGAGACAGAAAGGGCAAAGATCCAGCTCACCCTGAACACAGGGCAGGAAAATGGTATTTCCAAGTTTATATGAAGTTAGTACAAACAGAGGATAAGAGACACCAATATGAACACACTACTCTTACACAGTGCAGTTCATCAGTAGATCTCAAAGTGCTTTACAAAGGAGGTCCATATGATTAGGCCCAGTTTAACGATGGGGAAACTGAGGCAGAGGTGAAGTGATTTGCCCAGAAGGACAGTAGCAGAGCTGAGACTGGATCTGGATCTCCAGAGTCCGAGTCTGGTGGGTTACCCACAAGGCCCCCACTGCCTCTCACTCCCAGTGCCCATTCCATTCTGCCAAGCAAGCTAGATGTCTGAAGGAGAGGAACAGAGCTTCACAGCACAAACCTCACAATGCATCTAAAACCTAAGTGCAATTCTAACTGGACTTCTGGTGTCACTGCCGCTGGCTGCAACCACCGTGCTGGATGAATTATCTGTGAATATTATTAAATGAAAATGCACATTTGATTCTTAATATTTCAGCCCCAACTCTGTAATCGGATCTGCAGAGATTCATGCCCAAACCCATGCAGAACCCCACAGGATTAACCTAGGTAAGGATTTTTTTTTTTAAATGTCTTGGTCATGTACCTTTAAGCCTGAAAGGATTTCTATCACCTGCAAAGATCCTTGGCACTGCCTTTACGAGTAACACTTTACTAATGTTAAAATGCAACCTACAGTCATAAGCAGCAAACAGAACCTGTCCATGCACAGAAAAACCAAGCGGGCAGCTCTCACCCTCCTGTATCAGATTCAGCTTTGCATTAATATGATGCCTTTGGCCATTCAGTCTAATTAAAGCAAGGCAGGAAATTCTGAGCCTTTACAGCCTTTCAGAACTTGAGAAACTGCCAGGAGCTTTTAAGCAAATTACAATTGTTCTTTCCAGTCCAAACACTGCTCTGCACTCCGTGTTGCTCCTACAGCCCAGAATTCACCCAGCCGGAGTTGGACGCTGCTCCAGAATGCATAGATTTGTCTAGTGAATATCTAGATTGGCTGAATTATTTTATCTTGTTTGGGGAGCTATGCAATAAAATTCTCCACAAGTACCAGATTTCACTGGACTGTAGACTCTGCCTGGACACCACTGATGAAGTCACCACAGAAATTCTTTCCCCAGTGGATGGGGCTCAATTACTAACTACACATTCACTCAACACACACCACTGTGGCTAGCAGCCAGCATATGCACATTAGCGAAGCAGAGCAGACAAGTGTTTTGCATGGCCTTAGTTTCACACTGGACAGTAGGGAGGCTCAGTTAATCCTACCTTCTCTAAGGCCCCATTAGCGCCCCTTATAGAAATCCTTCCAGTTACACCTTTGTATTTCACCAAGCAAAAAACAGAGTTTCAGGTGAAGAACGTTTATATCAAATACAAACACTTGCAAACTGTCGGGTAGTCATAAACAGTTATTCATCATTGACTGCTATATAAATATAGGCCGGGGAAGTTTCTGTCTCCCCCATCCATAACTTTGGGTCACACAACGCTGCTAGTCTAACCAGTAACTACACCCGGCCTAGAGAACGTATGTTGTGCCTATTGGTTGATACCCAGTAAGCGCTGTTTAGAGAAAACACCTTAATGCTAAGCCTTTTTTAAACAATGTATTTCATTCCCAAAAGCGTGTCTTCAGGGCAGGTCTACAATTGTGACGCTTTCTCAGGGCCGTCCAGAACTATAGGTGACCTTGTTACCTCTCCACCTTAGCAAAACAGATTTGTTAGTGTTAATCTGATGAAAGCTCCCTGTAACTAGAGCCCTGCATGGATACAAAATTTGTACCTGCATCCGATTCACAAACATGGTCCGTGGATATACGCAGATTTGCAGTGCTACCTGTAACCCCAGTTTGTCAGCCAGGCAGCCAAACGCCTTAGGATTCTGCCAGCTCTCCTAGCCTCACAGGAGACACTGGATACACCCTAAAAAATAAATTGGTTAGTCTCTAAGGTGCCACAAGTACTCCTTTTCTTTTTGCAGATACAGACTAACACAGCTGCTACTCTGGATACACCCTAGTCCCCAAACCCTTTGGAAGAGCGCTTCTCTGCATTGTGCAGCTCATCACTGGACACTCACAGCCATTACCAGCTCCGCTGTCTCCCATGTGTTGATTTCACACTGCTTAAATTACATTAAAGGTGGGGAGATAACTACTTTCCCTCCTATCTGGAAGAAAACCTGTTTCTCCCTGTGTTTGGTTACAAATTTTAAAGCTTACCAGTAAGTATTCATAATTCTTCATACAGCATTAATATACATGCTTTCACAATGATATTAATTACCAGTGTGTTACCAGCTTTCATTTGATACCTTACAAGACACCTGTAATATAAGAAAAATGCTCCTTGGATTAGTCAAAATCCAGTGATTATGACTTTTGAATTAGGCTTGTTAAGAATGTACAAGCAAAGGAATAGTAACAATATGTTTAATTGACTTAAGGATATTTACTTTTGTGATATAGCATGGCCAGAGGGCAGCAGGAGAGTGTTAGAAGGGACCCTTATTCCCTGTAGTGGGAAGAAAGTTTGCTATAAATTAATTAAAGCACCTGAAGCCAGTCACATGATAAAACCCCCTTGCTTCAAACAGACAAGAGGAGGAGTTGAAGCAGAGTGGATTGGTGTTGGAGCAGAGAGCAGTTTGGAGGGAAGCAGAGGAGAGTTTGGAGAAGTGCTGCGGTGGGCTAAGAAGACCAAGACCCTAGGTAAAGGGACACCTGGTTTGTGCAGAGAGAGAGAGGGCAGGAAGCCCCACAAGCTGAAGGGCAGGAGAGGGAAGTAGCCCAGGGGAAGGAACTGCTAGTTCAAGCATTTTACTGCTATCCCTAGGGCCCCTGGGCTGGGACCCAGAGTAGAGGGTGGGCCCGGGTCCCTCCTTCGCCACTCCCCTCCTCTAGGACGCTAGTGGGGCAGTTAATACCCCAGTTCAGGGGCGAGAAACGGTGCCCTGAACCCCCACCCAAGTAGAGAAAGCGTGAGACCCGTCATAGTAGTGCCGGCAATTTGCCACACTTTGTATATTTGACATGGAACGCTGACCATTTGTGTTTTAACAGTTTATAAAGCTTTAACCTTTTGAACCCCAAAAGGTGGTCCTTGAATAATTGTCTGACCCCACAGTGCAAATTTAAAATAGATAAAAATCTTACAAAATGTTTAAAAATAAACCTGGATATTATCCAGCACAATTATAAAACCTGAAAGCCACATTCTGCCAAGCCAGCATGTAAGTGTGGTTATAGATAGCAGTTGCACAGTGTTCCTATTGTACATGACTTTAACCCCAGCGGCTCTCTTGCTGGTTTGAGAGCACAGATCCCGACATTCTCCAGCACAATCTGTCGGTCCAAATCTTGCACATACGTGTTTGTACTTGTCATAACCATACAGCTAAAGGGTAGCATAAAATCCCTCCTTTACCTGTGAGGGGTTAAGAAGCTCAAATAACCTGGTTGGCACCTGACCAAAAGGACCAATAAGAGAAGATGATCCTTTCAAATCTGTGGAGGGAATCTGCAGTCTGTGGAGGGAGGTTTTTTTGTTGTGTGCTTCATTGTTGCTCTCTCGGGACAAAGAGAGGGATCAGGCAGGAAAAAAACACCTCTCCTAAAACCAAACCTGAAATAAGCCTCTAAGATTACAAATTGTAAGTAAAGCAAGAGAATGTGTTTATCTTTTGTTTTAGCTTGTGAATTTTCCCTGTACTAAGAGGGAGGTTTAGCCCTGTTTTTTGTAACTTTGAAGTTTTGCCTAGAGGGGAATCCTCTGTTTTAAATCTTATTACCCTGTAAAATTACCTTCCATCCTGATTTTATAGAGGTGCTTCTTTTACTTTTTTTTTCCTTTATAATAAAGTTCTGTTTTTTAAGAATCTGATTGGTTTTTAGTGTCCGAAAAACCCAAGGGTCTGGTCTGTGCTCACCTTGTTTACCTATCTGGTTGGTAGATTATTCTCAAGCCTCCCCAGAAAAGGGGGTGAAGCGGCCTGGGGGAATATTTTGGGGAAACAGGAACTCCAAGTGGTCCTTTTCCTGAATCTTTGTCTAACTCACTTGGTGGTGGCAGCAGTACTCATCCAAGGACAAGGAAGGATTTGTGCCTTGGGGAAGTTTTTAACCTAAGCTGGTAGAAATAAGCTTAGGGGGTCTTTCATGCAGGTCCCCACATCTCTACCCCAGAGTTCAGAGTGGGGAGGGAACCCTGACAGTACTTTTCTCCATCTGGAAGCCAGGGGGTCAAGTTCTAACCCACAGAGTTCATTCTAAATTATTGACACAGAAACATGGGAACAGACAGACTGGATCAGACCCGAGGGCTACAGCTCAGTGCCCTGTCTCTGACAGTGGCCAGCACCAGATGCTTTAGAGCAGTGATACTCAGTCTCAGGCTCTTGAGTTGTCAGTGGCTTTTTTAACGTGGCTCTTGGCAGCACAGGATATTAAAACACACTGTGACTGAACACAGAGCATGACAGTAAATGAAGCAATGAATTGACACTGCTGTGTCTCTTTTGGGTAATGTTAATGGCTAATTTGGCTCCTGAACCACTGAGGTATGATATGACTGCTTTAGAGGAAGGTGTAAATACCCTGCCATAGCAGATGTGGGATAATCTGTCCCCCAGATAAGTCTGATGCAGATCTCTCAGAGAGTGGCTTCATGAGGTTTAATATCTCTGCCAATATTTGTTAGCAATAACAGTTTTAACTTCTTATCCATATGATCTTGTTAGATTCAGCAGGTGACAAACTAATTTACCAGCTGTGCCCCCAAAGAGCTAAAGAGCAGGGAATGTATCTGCAAGAGTGTCCTTAACTAGGCATGAGCCTCACATTAAACCTTGAATAGCAACTGATCTGTGCATCATCCATGCGCTTTCCTTGCCTTGCAGCAGGTAGGGGTAGACAGTGTCTCTCCGGAAGGCTGACAGATTAGCAATCCCATTAGACTAGAGGTTAGTGAACCTGAGAAACTTGCTGCAGCAATGCTAGGCAGTTATAAAACTGTGATTAAGGTTTTTGTTTTTTCCAGCTCACAAAAAGCACTACTGGACAAGTGACACATTCCTTGGAAAAGGAAAAAGGGATGTGTAGCACAGAGAGTCCAATGGGCAGAAGATACACCAAAAGAAAAAAAAATCAGGAAGAAATTCTTGAGCTAGTTATCTGTGCGAGACATTTTAACTGATGACTTTGAGTACATGATTGTCCCAAATCAGCACTGGTTGGAACGAATATTGCACAGAAAAGGCAGTTCTTCTATAGGGGAGTGAAATTAAAAGGATTGATTTACCAGAGTGTCTGTAATTTTTCCTCAAATCCTGGGAATCTGTGCAATAAGTACCAGGTACAGCTTAAAACATGTTCCAGAAGATTGAGTAACTCAAGGTTCTCTTTAGTACTGTGTACTACATGAATGATGGTTTCTCCGGTGTTTGTTACTTTTTCTGTACAGTGGCCCATCTCAATGGCTTCAAACAGCAGGTACATCCTGTTAGAAGTTAATCAAGACTTCAAGGTCTATTATGTAAACAAATGACAGGTGTTGAGAATCTCCTAAAGAGGATTTTATTTCTGTCCTCTTCATACTTTGGAGCCATTTACCTGCAGGATTAAAAAACCTCTTGCCCAGAACACGTAGGAAGCTTCCCCAGGCAAGTGCCAACCCTTTAAAATAAAAGCTTAGATTCTGTACAAAAGTATCTGGCCTTTAGGGTTACAAAGATAACCCTTCAAACATGAACGAAAGTTAAACCAATGCAATGTTCAGTCTGCAGACAGACTGCTCCAGTGCCCCTGCTGCTGCCCAGAGCTTCCCAAGCTGCATGAACAAAAACTAGCCCGTCTTGTTAGTTTAACAATGCTGCTTTTCAGATCCAGGTGGACAGCCCTGAAGTTGACATGCATCAGGTCACTTTCATTCTTCAGCAGCCTACAACCATTCCTAATTGCAGAGGCAGGTGTGGGGAACTCTTCTCAGGGGAAGGGAACTCAGAAGGGAAGCCCAAAATGTGAGGGGGGAGAGCCCCCTTCCTCCCTCCTTGCAGCCACCAGGAGTCTGGGGGAGGTGTGAGGTAGCAAAGATTTAGCACCCACACAGAAACCAGGAGGTTGGAGGAAAGAAGGGGGGCAGGGCGTTGGGAAGGACAGAGGAAGAGAACTTGATGTTTATCAAACACGGACAAAATAACATAAGAGAAGGAGTCCCCACAGCAGGGTCCAGGGACAGTGCCCTCGGAGGAATCCCAGCACGCTCCCCTTTCTCAACAGGCAGAGGGGTCAGGAGATGCCGTCTCACTGATGCATTGTCCCCGAATGGTGAGGTGACCATACCTCTGTGGCTAATAGGTTTAGTCCTCTGGCTACTGCATGTCTGGTAAAGTTTCCAAGATCGGTGGAGTGCCTGAATGGGGGAGGCTGGAAAGGTCTGGTGTTAGAACAGAAAAAAAGTAGTCAGAAAGATTTAGGGGAAAACAAAGGGAAAAATATGCAACACAAGGTAGGAGAAAGGAAAAAAGCAGAAGATGAAGACAACTCAGGAAGAGATGTATCGTGTTCTGTGAAAGGCAAAAACCTGGGGAGTGGAAAGAAGAGAAGAGAAGGTCTGACAACGCCAAGGGATGTAGTAATGCAGGTTAGTGGAGCAGGATTCAGATATACTACTGGATGGATTTGACTAACATTTTGTGGCATTTCACCAGGTCCATAATCAGTCAAATACTATTCAGTAAGTAGAGTAGTATAGTATTGGTGAAATTAGTCTATGAAATTTTATTTTCTGCTATTTGACCAGCCCTGGTAGTAAGT
Source organism: Natator depressus (assembly GCF_965152275.1). Taxonomy (NCBI): domain Eukaryota; kingdom Metazoa; phylum Chordata; order Testudines; family Cheloniidae; genus Natator; species Natator depressus. Next base: position 29,471,781 of record NC_134246.1, read on the forward strand.
TATAGTCAGGAAACCATCCCCTACACAGAACTGACAATACACTACACACAGACGCAGTGAGAACAGTTTAAGCATCAGGAACACAGTGGCTCAAGCAATTTTTTGCCCAGAGTAGCAAGCTTATTCCTAGGACTAAGAGCGGGTAATGTGCATTTTTCAAGCCCTGTCCATCAGTGACTGTGTTGACTATCTGCTTCTGGATTAAAGTCTTTGTATACAAACACAGATGACTTGTACAAGATTGAAATGTTAATGTATTTTCCAAAAGCCTTCTTTTGTTGGATATTTTCACTCCTTCCAAGCGCCAGCCTCTCCCCATACTCACCTCTCTACTTCCCCAGGTCCGTCTCACCCATGCGTCATTTGTCCGTGCCCAGCAAAGGATGAGGGTCGTTAGAACAGCTTTATATTTTGCATAACTGGGCTTTTGGGCTGCACCAGCAAGAAATTGATGTGTATTATAGTATGGAATTATTTTCATTCTGCTGGTGCTAGGTAAGTGCTAGTGACATAACTGCCACCAGCAACTACAAATTCTCCCACCGAGACATCCAAAACACGGGAAGGGAAGCATTTGGGAGGAAGCGAAGCAAAAAATCCTGATGTAGCCATTACTCTGTCACTGAGGATTTACTGAAGATATTTTCTTTTCCTCCAATACACAACAGAAACCCATTGCACTAAAATGCACTGCTCATTTTGCAGGCATATCTATGACATTAGCAAGTATTTAAGTAGATTACATTGCCGTAGCTATAGTGGTACATACGCCATTCCTATCTTAGTAAGTATCTTACTTGTGGCTGTCTTGTCTGCCCAGAATAATTTCATCTCAGAGATCTGTATCTGTTTTCTCTCCAAGGTTAATTTAATAATGAGGACAAATAGTAATTTAGACAAGCTTTCAGCCAGTCATAGAAACTGAGTTTAATCACTTAAAGCCTGGCACAAATCCATGCTGACAGAAGACAAGAGATTCATGTCTATTTATCTTGCCATAGAAAAATACCATGGTAGCAAGAGAAAAAGTTACCCACATCTGCATGTGCTTTCAAGGTGCAGACTGGTTCTTCTGTAGCTCAAACTGTACTTGACATTTTCTTCTTTTGAACGTTCACCCAACTTTTAAAAGAATCTTCCATGAACAATTTAATCTACCACAGTGTTATTCACTACAGCCAACCAGCAAAGTTACAGGTGGAAGCAACAGTGAGTTGTATACAGAAACAACAGGTATACAAACTACCACCTCTGAAAGGAGAGTCATGCAGAGAGCAGGGATTCCTTCATAAGGGTTTCCAGTTCTCAAACAAGTTAGACATATTTGGCTTGCCCTCTGGCCAGGGTTCTCCTCACTTGGTGCTCTAAGAAAGATGGCATCAGAGGCAGGAGCTAGCCTAAGCAATTTAGTTGTAATGTCTGCTTTCCCTGAGCTACTAGCTGCACCACCAACACACTTGGAAGCTGAGCCCAGTCCAGCCCTCCCCAGTGACTGGGTACACCAGTATAGCCATCAATGGACACTCTGGCTGCTACAGTACTGTAAGCCCAAAAAAACAGAACTAGGTCACCCACAGATATGTGCCTATTCCTAGTCAGAACACAGACTTCTACAGATTGATGGTTTCTGCAGTTTCCACAGGAATTCTGCATCCCTGGCTTTCCATCAGCTCTGCTCAGGGGGTCTGTACCTTGGGGATTGAGCTCGTTGGTGGGTGGGCCAGGAATCTCATTCACCCTCTTTCTTTCTGGGAGTTTTTAAACTTTCTCCTTTGGGTAAGGACAGCAGAAGTGGAAAGATAAAGTACTTCTTCATTACCCTCTTATTAAATTAGCTGATTTGACAAACTGACATTTTCCTCTGTATCTTCCTCCTATATCAACTGTATTGAGCCCAGTATTCCCTTTGGGGGAGCCCCTCTTGCCCCATGTATCACGAGTGCCCATTAGGTCACACAGGATCACTCCTTCCCTCTCCACTGGATTATTTCTCAATTCCAAGTTCTGTACTTTTGTCCATAGGGACATGTAAATGCTCTTGGTTGATGGTTACTTGTATTATTCAAACTGGAGTGACATGTCAGGTTTTGGAGTGGAAAAGAAGCTCCCCATCCCAGCTAGCAGGAAGCTCCCTTAAGGGCATGATCCTACAGTTGTGCCGAGCACCCTCACACCTACTGAAATCAATGGGAATGGAAATCACAACACGCAGAAATTCAGCACCCTTCTTCATACACAGCTGGCTTGGCCTGTCTTCTCGTGGCACTGGGGGGAACATACTGCCCTGCCCTATTTATCAGTCACACTTGGCCTGGAGCACGTTCCACACTTGAGGTATCAAGGAAGTTTGACTCTTACTGTTTTCACTGGTCACCTTTCTCTGGTTTGTCAGGCTATTGTTTACCCTCAGTCTTGTCCCACAAGGAATCTAGGATAGACTATTCTAACACTGACAGGTTTCAGAGTAGCAGCCGTGTTAGTCTATATCCGCAAAAAGAACGGATAAGAAAAGAAAAGGTGGACTTGTTGCACCTTAGAGACTAACAAATTTATTTGAGCATAAGCTTTCGTGAGCATCCGATTAAGTGAGCTGTAGCTCACGAAAGGAATGCATCCGATGAAGTGAGCTGTAGCTCACAAAAGCTTATGCTCAAATAAATTTGTTAGTCTCTAAGGTGCCACAAGTACTCCTTTTCTTTTATTCTAACACTGTTGTCAAAACCAAATGGCTCTGTTACTATGAGTTGCTCCTCCTCTCTTCTTTACTACCACATTCTTCCACTCACCTGTATATCCATCCTACATGTGGTCTAAACCTACCACAGCTCCCCTGACCATGCCTCTCTTCAAGCTCTATATGCAGTTGGTCTGCAAGTGATTTCTCTTAGCAACATCAGCTGTTGTCCAAGTTCCTCCACATTCTCTTCCAAAATGGAAAACGGGTTGCACTGTTTGCATCTGCAGCTCTGTCTTCCTGCAGAAACAGCAGCACTGAAATGGCTACCAATGGAACCAAAGTAGCTCGCAGACAAGCTACAGTTTCCCAGGAGATGCTTCTTTTAGTAATGACCTCTTCAGTTTCAAGAACCTATCTGGGTTTAAGCACTCATAGACAGCCTTCCCATTCGTTATGAGTACACTGATACCCTTACCCATAATTAGTAGCATGTTTCTCTACAAATGGTCCCACTGAATTCAGTGAGACTATTTCTGGAGATAGGTACTAAACATGAGGATCTCACAATCTGGCCCCATGTTCCCTGGGACCTGGCTGTAAGAAGTGGCTCAGCTATTTCACCTCATTTCAAATCTCTCTCACACACATACTCTCCCAAACCAGAGTCAGCTCCCACGCAAAACTTACTACACAGATGGAACAAGCAAAGGTTTAACTCCTTAAGCAAAGCCAACTCCTTACCAAACAAAGCACTTGGGTTTGGTCGAGTTGCAGAGGTATAAACCAACTTGTTTTGTAAATTCCAGAATATTTCCACTGTTGGCTGCCTCACTCAGTTGCAATCGTGACACGCTTTACGAATAAGAAGCCTAACTGCTACCAGTTATAGTAGGGGTTTTGAGAATACCTGTCTACCAAAAACCAAAGCCACTAAAATATTTCCTCGATGGGCCAATTATAACAGCACAGAAATTTTAAGTCTGGGAGGGTTTACTAAAGCAAGAAAACATGCCCACCATGTACCTTTAGACGAGTAATGTGTTTTTTCATAGACTCAGATTCCAAGGCCAGAAGGGACCACTGTGATCATCTAGTCTGCACAGTATAACACAGGCCGGAGAGATGCCCCAAAATAATTCCTAGAGCAGATCTTTCAGAAAAACATCCAATCTTAATCAGGGTAGATTTGATTTAAATCATGATTTAAACCACTAGTCAGGAATACTCTATTTAATCATTGATTTCTACATAAAAGTACATTCTTGTTGGTTGTTATAACCTTAATACATATTCTTCACAACTCAGAGATAGATGTAGGTTTCATTTTTAGAAGGTACACACTATACATTTTTAAAGTGATCTATTTTGAAAACTTTTCAGACTAGTTTTACAGCTATATCAGAAAAGGAATGATTGTTTGCTTATTTCATTTACCAAAGGGAATTGAAGCAGATATTTATGAAGTCATTGGGAGGTGAACTATCTCCAATTCAACAGGTTAATCATTAATGTTTGGAGGATTTTCTTGCCATGCTGTATTAGGAGGAGAACATCACCAGACAGACATTTAAATTGTTTTATTTAAGTAAAACAACAACAACGTTATATATTCTGTTTTTTTTCTTCAACAGCAAACATATAATATTTTAACAAAACAAGAATATGAATTTTTGAATTTAGTTAAACATTCAAGTTTTTTAAAATCAGGTTTGTTTTTGTTAAAATTGGTTTTAACTAAAATAGTTAAATGAAGTATTTAAAAAAAAAATTAAATCGCCTATGTCAGCCAGGTCAACATGAGAAACTTAAAATATTGGCTTTTGCAGCTAACTCAGTCGTTTTCACCTTCATTTTCCTGTTTGTTCATAATCTGGAAAAGAAAAACAAGCTTTCCTGCTTTTTCAGGTCCCAAACGATTTCTCAATTTGGAATGAATTAGTCCAAAGGAAGAAAATATTCTTTCTACACTGGCCGAAGAAGCTACTCCTGTTAAAAGTGAGATTATCACTTCAACAGTCTCTAAATCCAAGTGCTTAAGTGACTTCCACCAGTTCACTGGTATGACTTTGTTTAAAACATCATCAGCAAACATACATTTCTTGAATGGTTCTTATTCCCAAACTGGGTCTCTTTTACAGCCTGCTGCCATTAGAGATTTTCCCTACTAGTGAGAGAATGGTATGGTAGATCTCAAACCAGTGAAGACTACACTCAGAAAGACCTCAAAACTTCTGGAATATGCTGCTCAAACAGTTTCACTTTTGTTTCTGCTGCCTGTCCCTCCCTTCTCACATTTATCTCCAGACTCCTCCTCCTTGACCAGATCTATTCCGCCCCCAACCATCTTCTATTCATTGAACTTTTTGAAACTTTGCACTTTTAGAGAGAGGTAAGGGATTGACTCTGTGTACACAAATTTGCAGAGGGACAATAGGGTTGAGGTCTGTTATTTCTCACCTCTATATATTATTTATTTAGTTATTTAAAACATTTTTGCTGTTAACAAGCATGTTATCTCTGGAGACACAAATCCACAGTTTGAGAACTGCAAAACTAAGCATCTCTGATGGTATCTTCTAGACTGAGCACTGAGTCCCATTGGGTAGATAGAAAGATTAACCTAAATAATCTATACAGAAGCCCCTGGAACCCCATAAGATTGGGTCCCTAATCCATGAACTACTGGAACTCATTTACAAAACTTTTCTTAAACGTTACATGAATATATTGTCTCATACCATAGAATTAGAATTTATAATCCCTATTCCATGATGAGATATCTTTGAGCTATAACGTATCTTAATTAAAACGATCTTTAGATAGGTTTTTTCCTCAAAAAGCATTTCATCGAAAAAATCCAATTTAAATTTTAAAAAATCCGATTTTTAATTTTTTTTAAATAAATCATTGATTTTTATCCACCCTGATCTTAATTTAAAATTTGCCAATGATGCAGAATCCACCACAACCCTTGGTAAATTGTTCCATTGGTTAACTACTCTCATGGTTAAATTTACACCCTGTTTGCACAGATGAGTTAAGTAGTACCTGTCCTCCTGCATAAGACAGATGTGGATGTAACACCAAGTACAGATATTTACCTCAGCAACTTCAAGGACGCTATACCTCTATGCATCTACATTTAAGTTCACTTCAGTGCCTCATACAGGAAAATGTGCTAGGGAAGTGTTGCAGAACAGGATCTGGCTGATTACGCACATCCCAGTTTTTCAGACCCTTGGTCTTTACAATTACCAGGGCCTCCAGAAGTGGTTGCCAGGTTGACTGCACTCCAAACCCACTCATGCACCAAAACGCCCTCGCAAATACAAAACATCAACAAGTAAGAGAACCATCAGCAAGCTAAATCATTCACACTCAGCCCCCCTTTCACAATTACTGCTCATTGGAAAGGGAAGTGTCTGGCATTTTTTAAAGTGACAAATCTGAGGAACTGTCCAAGATCCAGGTATCAGTAGAGGTGGTTTGGGAACAAGCTAATAAATTAAACAGTAATAAGTCACCTGGACCATATGGTATTCACCCAAGAGGGAGTGAAGGAATGACTAACTGGTATGTAACCTATTGTTTCAATCAGTCTCTGTACCTGGAGGATAGAAGAGAGCAGCTAATGTAACGTGGATTTATTACAAAAGGCTCCAGAGGCGATCCGAGCAATTACAGGCTGGTAACCCTAATTTCAGTACCAGGCAGACTGGTTGAAACTATAGTAAAGAACCAAATCATCACACACAGAGACAAACATGGTATGTTGGAGAAGAGTCAACACAGCTTTTGTAAAAAGGGAAATAACACCTCACCAATCTATTAGAATTCTTTGAGGGAGTCAATAAACATGTGGACGAGGGGAATCCAGTGGATATAGTGTACTTGGACTTTCAGAAAGTCTTTGACAAGGTCCCTCACCAAAGGCTCTTAAGCAAAGTAAAGCAGTCATGGGATAAGAGGGAAGGTCCTTTCATGGATCAGTAACTGGTTAAAAGACAGGAAACAAAGAGTAGGAATAAATGGTTAGTTTTCACAATGGAGAGAGATAAATAACAGGGTCCCCCAACAATCCGTACCAGGACCTGTCCTGTTCAACATATTAATAAACGTCAAGCATCAGGGGGCAGCCGTGTTAGTCTGTATCCACAAAAACAACAAGGAGTCCGGTGGCACATTAAAGACTAACAGATTTATTTGGGCATAAGCTTTTGTGGGTAAAAAACCCACTTCTTATTAATAAATGATCTAGATTAAGAAAAAAGGGAGAACAGTGATGTGGCAAAATTTGCAGATACAAAATTACTTAAGATGGTTAAGTCCAAAGCTAACTGCGAAGAGCTACAAAGGGATCTCACAAAACTGAGTGACTGGGCAACAAAATGTAAGATGAAATTCAATGTTGTTAAGTGTAAAGTAATGGACATTGGAAAACATATTCCCAATTATACAAACAAAATGATGGGGTCTAAATTAGCTGTTACCACTCAAAGAAGACATCCTGGAGTCACTGTGGACAGTTCTCTGAAAATATCCACTCAACGTGCAGCAGCAGTCGAAAAAGCGAACAATGTTAGAAACCATTAGGATAGGGTTAGATCAGTGGCTCCCAGACTTGTTCCTCCGCTTGTCCAGGGAAAGCCTCTGGCGGGCCGGGCCGGTTTGTTTACCTGCCGGCCCGGCCCGCCAGGGGCTTTCCCTGCACAAGCGGCAGAACAAGTCTGGGAACCACGGGGTTAGATGATAAACAGAAAAACATAACGCTGCTATATAAATCCAGGACACACCCACACCGTGAATACTGTGGCCGTTCTGGTCACCCCATTTTCAAAAAGATGTATTCGAATTGCAAAAGATCCACAGAGAAGGGAAACGAAAATGATGAGGGGGATGGAACAGCTTCCATACAAGGAGGGATTAAAAAGACTGGGACTGTTTGGCTTAGAAAAGAAACAACTAAGGGGACACGTGACACAGATCTATAAAATCATAAATGGTGTGGAGCAAGTGAATATGGAAGTGTTATTTACCCCTTCACATAACAAAAGAATGAGAGTCACCCAATGAAATTAATAGGCAACTGATTTAAAAACAAACAAAAGGCAGCAGTACTTCACACAACATATGTGGAACTCATAGCCATGGGATGTTGTGAAGGCCAGAAGATAAATGGGTTAAAAAGAATTAGATATGTTCGTGGGGGATAGGTCCACCAATGGCAATTAGTCACAATGGTAAGGGATGCAATCCCATGCTCCGGGTGTCCCTAAACCTCCAATTGCGAGAAGCATCTGGCAGCAGCCAGTGTCAGAAGACAGGACACTAGGCTAGATGGACCACTGGTCTGACTCAGTATGGCTGTTCTTATGACTTAGAGAAAGCCCTACTGTTTTCACTCTAGTGAAAGCAAGAAAACCAGTAGTCTATTGCAGTGGTTCTCAACCAGGGGGAATGGCAGTATGGAATAGCTACTCAGGTTCTCCCAGAATACACTCCATTGATACAAACATGGTTAAGCAGCATGGAAAGTGCTGGCCGTACAAACATGCACAGCCATAGTTGTGAGGCAGAAAAGCTGCCATGTGAGTACAACTCAACTGTGTGTGTTGCAACCAGATCAGATGAGAAAGTCACTAACTGGCTACAAAGACACAATTAGACTCTGTCCCCATTACAAGAGTCAGTCACTGATCCCAAGTCGTACAAGAATGTGCCACTTTGTCTGGTCTTCATAACCACAAGACAGAAAGCCCCTCCACGTCTCACATCTAAAGCTCACCCCTACAGATTCTTTATACCTCCAACTACAGTTTCTGGACATGGGTACCCATTCAGCAAAACATAAAACCTAGTTTTATTTCCACATAAATGTCTGAAATGTCACATTCTGACAATTATTTAAAGGTCTCTCCTAACAGAGAAGTGTTTTTCCTCATCTAACCTGCCATTAATTAAACTGGACCACCAAATTTAATCACCGTATTGGTAATCTATTTTTCTGACTGTATTGTGTTAAGTAGTCTGGCTTCTTATTCAGTTACTGTCTCCAGAGATGTATCATTGCTAATGCATTGCAATTTCCAGAAAGAAATCTTGCAAGAGCCATAAATTGTACACACCCAACCGGCAGAGAGAGAACGAGAACGAATGCCAAACAAGATGCCTAAGAAAAATTGTAGGTGGTAATCATACTGAGCAAATAGGAACTGCCACAGCAGCTCAAACTACTGCTCCTTTGCAGCCTGGAACTGAATCTCTGCCAATGACAACAATGTGATGAAAAAGGACTCAGGAATCACCTCTGGAATAATCCAAACTGGAAGCTCCTTCCCTAACTCAGGTAGTTACGCCTTGTGCGTGGGAGTTTCCACATGAACAGTACTGCAAGTGAACATGGGTGAACATTATCTTAGGGGTCTTTTGCTAAAAAGGGATTGTTAGGTGAGGACACAGCTCTGTTCTTCCACTGTGAGCCTTTGAGGTTTGTCTCTTCATGGAGCTGTTCAAGGCCAGCTACTTCTGAATAGCTCTATGCATGGACATGCTTATTCTGGAAGAAGTGTTTTGTTCCTGTGTAACTCTAGTTTCATGCACTTTGCAAGTATGGTTAAGTTACACAGGAACAAACCACTTATTCCAGAATAAGCACATCCACGCATGGAGTTATTCAGGAATGGCTGTTCCTGAATAGCTCCGTGTGTATACAAGCCCTTAGTTAAAGGCAACATGCACCAGAAAAAGAGACTGAGCAGTCACTGTCTTTTCCCTTCAGTCCTCCTCCTATATGGCCGGGACACCCATCATCTGAGGTCAGCACCATCCCAAGCCACTTCCGACCACAGAGCAGGGAAAACAAACATGGTACTGGGGAGCAGTGGAAGGAAACATCCCTGTGTAGGCTCCCAACTGCGTCTTGCTATCAGCCCAGCCTCACAGCGAGGTTGCATCCTATGGCAGGGAGTGGAACCTTGATTTGTTCTGCACAGAAGCCCTCTTGCACTGGGCTTCCCTGCTGTGGCAGCTCAGGTCTGTTTTAGCCCTAATGCCACACCAGCTCTGGATCCGTGGACTCTGTCCTTGCCTGGGTTAAAGTTTCAGCTATTGTTCAACAATCAGGCTAAGACTTTGAAAAGGGGAAAACTAAAAGAATTTTTGCCCAGTTCTTGAGACTCACTGGTTTAGACTGTACATTGTCTCTCCGGGTTTTGTAAGTTTAAGGAATTCTCCTCCCTTCACCTGCCAAGTGCCAGGCTCTGGATTTCACTGGCTGCAGTTGGTGGCCCCACTAACGTTTCAAAGCATCATAAGGATTCCTTGCACCATTCTAGATGTTTGAGACACCAACTGCTTGCAGAAGAAAAAGTCCCAGCCTCAAGTCTTGGCAGGTGATAAGCTCTGTAGGTCTCCAATGCCTTACACACAGGACGTGTGAACAAGGAAGGTTGGAGTTAGTTTTTTGGACAGGCTTTCTGGTCAGGAGTTAGCTTCTACACTGAGATACCTTGGGTCACATCTCAGCCCACCCCACGCCTCTACTTGCTTTAGCCTTCTGTTAAAGCAAGAAGCTCACTGTCCTGGTGCCAGCCTATTCTCTTCACGTATTCCTCAGTATCGCAGCCAGGAACATTTCAATCTGACACACACACAAGTCCCTGCAACAAGCACTGAGGTAGCCAATGTGCAAGTTCACCAAGCTCATCCATCAATGCTGTGAACACAACAGAAGAACTTCCTGGCACCTCTCTACGCCCTAGCAGCCTACACCTGCCATGCAGACTTCAAGCTTTGCTTCTTGCTCAGCTTTCAGAAGCGAAAAAACAATTCCAAATGACCAAAGAACCTGTAGGTTACCTGTCTGCATAACAATGTCTGGTGTGACGGGGCAAGCGAGCCAATGCTTCAAGCACAGATTTATAGGTTTTAGGAAGTAGTCTGTTATCTGAGAATCGTAACGAATCACTCCTGTCACTGGGCCGATACAGACTGTGCTAAACTGACAACAGGATTTTACTGCTCTGATGTGTTTCTGCATTGTCACCAACGTCTCCAGTGTGACTACTGCATTTCCGCTGAGATGGCTGGGGCAGACAGTTTACGACACAGGCCATTTTGAGGGTGAGTCACAGGGCCATTTCTTCAATAACAGCCGAAATTCTGAAGCTCTGATCATTAAGAAACGTGTATTTTTAAGAAAGCCTAGTTCTACATCTCTCTCTAGGGTGGGGGGGAGTTTGATGAACACTAGACCCCAACCTGATTTGGAAAACTGCCCTGGAAACAAGTTTCAGACATTGGCAACTGTATTTTCTGGGCCTAGCCACCATTCCCCTTAGACCCAGCCAACAGGATCGGGAAACACTTTCCCATGCATGGCCCTGCTGCCAAGAGACTCTGCCTAGCCGCATCTCAGCTGCAGCCACACCTATCAAAAGCTAATCTCATTTAAACACACTAGCTTTAAATTACAATCAAATAAGCTCCCACACCCTAATACCTAACAGCTGAATATGGAGGATCTACATGGATAACTTCACTAAGAGAACAAACACCAAGTTCCCTTCAGTCTCTTCTCTGGTCCTTTGTGCTTTTTAAATAAATATCCAAACCGAATGAGAAGGTTCCCCACCTTTACCACATCCAAACAGAGCTGGGAAGCCATTCGACTGTATTTTACACACGCACACGCACACTAACCAGTGGGGCCTCAGAGCCAAACCTGGGGAAGAGCTCCTTGTGCAACCTTGCCACTGCTAGTGCTGAGAGCCTTTCAGCTAACCAGCTAGGAGACAACACTCAGAGAAGCTCACCAGGCTCTCAATGGCCTTTGCTAAACAGAAGAACAAAAAGTTCAGCATTTCCAAACTGAGACTAATTTAGCTTTACTCAGTATCCAGGAGCTGAAGCACCCAGAGCGAGCGCCTCAGACCAGCCCCAGCTGTGATGCAGGTATGACACAAAATCAGTCCTCTCTGCAGAACGAGACACACACCACCGCTGAATGACAAAGGGTGAAATCAGCTGAAATGCAGTGTCCCAACATGGCTAAAGCTCTCTCAGTCCAGCTTCTGACTTCAGTTACGCACTACAAATTTTCCACTACTCCCTTACTTTAAGGACAGGCTCACTGGGCAAGTCACACCCATGAGTTTGTCAACACTAGATTTTAACTCAAGTCAGTGTTTATATGCTCGCGAGGACACTCCACAAACATTTGTGGTTGCTCCTAGGGTCAGGCAGTTTGTGGGCTTCCTTTGCTAGCAATATGTACTAGGGCACCTGGAAAGTCTGGCTGGCAAGAAAGTTCTGAGTTCTGGGAAGTTTCCTGCACTGAGGGCTTCCACCTCAGTATGGTGCAGAAGCATTTTGCAGTAAGAACACCCGGGAATTGTCCTTTTGACAGATGAGCTATGGAAGCCTACTGGGCAATGAATATGTCCATCTCGATACCCCACACTAGTAGACTTGGGGCTGGAGACATGTTGTGAGACTCCTCAGGATTGCGCCCATTCTCAGTAGATTCTCTCTCACGCCCTGTTTTCTCTGTCTGGGTGTTTGCTTGGACAGAGCCTATTTAGTCATTTTTTCAGGTTTTCTTCCAGGATCCCTCAATAGACTGAAAATTTTGAAGGGTTTTTCTTATTTCCTGTTTTGTGCCTCTTCAAAAGACAGCCAGTCATTAAGAGTCACTGGCAGAAACCATCCCCACCCAGATGATGGGTAAGTTTGATCCACCACATAAAGGCTTCTCTCTGCTTCATGTTTTAATATCCAGCTCTGTCTTGGTGCTTCTGGGGCTCCCATCAATGAAGCATCCAGCAGCTCACACTCACTAATGGGTTCACCCGCCACAGTTCTGTGAAGCAGGGCACTATTCTTGCAAGAGTCAAGGAATGTCACTCGTGCACTGAAAAAGCCGGCACTGCTGCTGCACTGAGTTTCAGAGCAATCCCCTGGAGTCTGGAATTCTCAAATTGCACAACTAGGCTACAACACACTTTTACCCTCATTTTTAAGGGCAGCAAATGTCTGGGTTATTCAACTATATCTGCTGTATTTTACTGTTTACAGCTTTATTCCAGCCACTCTGGGTACGTGCTTTAGCTGGTTGTTTCTGGCAGGATGGAGAGCACAGAAATGATTGACAGGGCTGGATTGTAGGGGGCTACCAACAGCATGGTACATGAAACAGCAGCGCTATACACAATGGTTCGGTACTGGCCAGCCGGCCAAAGCAGCTGAGCTTATTAGAACATCATAGGCAGTGAAACACGTGGGCTGAAAGAGACGCCATTTATTTCAACAGAGCTCTAAGTAAACAAACATTACCCTCTCCAATTCCCAAGTGGCATTATTTCTCTTAAAGAGCATCAGGTCAGCTGCGCCCTCTCCCATCCTCCCAGCCTGCACCAAGACAGCCATGTTTAGAGAGGCCAAGCAGTTGGTCACAAGATAAATCAATCAGAGAGTTATTAAACTGAAGGGTGAGTGTCGAGGAGCCTGCAGTCATCACCTGCCCAAAAGTGAGACTGAGAGTGGGATTTTCAAAGGGGCCCAGCAACGGCCTAACTCTGCCCCACTGAAGACAATGGGAGCATTACAACAGCCTGTAGTGAAAGCAGAGCTGGGCCAATGCAGAGTGCTTCTGAAAATCCACCCTCAATGTTACAGCAACACTGGCCCAATGCTTGCCTTGGGCTAGCGCCAGAGAGACTGCTACCATAATTGGGGTTCAAAGGTAATACACAAATGGCACTGAAGGGTGAGGTGTGTGCTGATGTCGCAGGTTGCCCAGAAGCAAAGGCAAAAGCTCCTTAGCCATTTATGGTATGAAGGCATTTGGAAGCCTTACAGGTCAGAAACTTCAAAGAATAAGGCATGGTGAAAACACAACCTACAGCTGCCATCACTCGAGTACGGAGGGGTAGCTATGGAGACTGCACGCAGAGCTCCATCCAAAGCTGTGCATGAGGCTGCTCAGATGGAGATGGTCACCAGCATGCAATGTGCTTGTAGTTTCCAGGGGCCACTCTGCCAACTCTGAAAGTTGATAGCAGCAATACGTTCCAATCTATGCTCTTGAACATTTGCCAATGTGGCCCTCAGCTGGGCAAAATGCTTGGTTTAAATTCAAGCGTAGATTCTGGAGAACTTTATAATGTGCAGAAAACCCCAAATCCTCCCATCATGTATAGGTCCACATCCAGGTCATCTACTGTCCCACATTGGCAGGCTGTATTAAATAACTAATCTCTCCAGTCTCCTGGTCCCTATTAACAACACTTAGCAGCAGTCAGGGAACACTGTCTGGTTTTTCCAGCACTGCATTTCTAAACCCACTTAGCTTTCTTCCTTTCAGAGAGATTTATTTGAAGAATTTTGGAATAAATGCCCAAACACTCTGGTTATCAGCTAAAGCAGTAGCAACTCTACCAGATACTTTCCCCTCTACAATTCATCCTAATATTTGCTCCTTCTTAACACAGCATTTTATGTTTACCCCAGATTCAGACTGGGCAAGCCCATTAATTGTAATATCCTCTTTCTTTTTTTAACAGAGCTGCAGTAGAACTGCCAGAATTTGTTACTGTCTCTGCTTCCCCCTTTTAAAAATGATGATTCATATTTAGTGCTCAAGAAAGCAAGTGACCAAGACGTTCTTAAAATGATCAGAGCCGGCAGGCGCCATAGAACGCTCAGAGCTGTGCCACTGTCCCACCTGACCAGCAGCATGCCAATGCTACCCCAATCCTAGGCACTCCTCACTGCTCTGCCAGTGCCCCTTGGTCCTCATGTGCAGCAAACCCTAGTGCTTCAATCCCACTTCTCCCTGAATACATCCCCAGGCCCCTAAATCCCAAATGGCTGTCACTGCAACTGTACAATGGACAGGCTGTCTCTCTCCAAGAGGCCAAGTTACATGCTACAGGTTCTCCTACACACAGATCAAGGTTTAAAAAAAAAATCCAGTTACTTACCTACTCTGTAACTGTTATTCTTCAAGATGTGTTGCATTATTTAATCCACTCCGGGCATGTGTGCACCAGTGTACTCAAGATAGTGCACTGGGTATGCACCCCCCTAGAGTGGAATAGACGTGGGCAATCCCTGGAAGGGCACATCTCTACCTTGGGAATTAGAGGTCAGGGTGGTATTAGGTAACAAAGTTTTGCCTTTTAACCCTCCTGCCTGGTTTATTTATTTATTTTTAACACCTCAAACTACTGAGGCAGTGACATAACCCTGAGATCTCAAAGAAGCCTCAGCACCAGGTAACTAATTGCAATGCTGCATTTAGGACAAAGATCTTTTATTTCAGACAGATGAGTTTTCTGGGGCACATTTCCTGGTTTTCTGTTGCTTTTTAGGCTGTTGCAGCAACACCAATCACAGAAAGAGGAATCACAAGTGGCAGGGGACAGGAAATAAAAGTATTTTCAAATGTTCCCAGGCAGCAGGAGATGCCCAGAAACGATCTGCAAGGAGAAGAAACTGAAAACATCTTGCATTTACTCAAGATGGCCGCTGCCTCTATTCCTGCTGGAGTTCTGTTATCAACAAAGAGAGTCCTATTAAAGGAAATAAAAGTGATACGCACCATGCACGCAGAGGCAAGAGATCAGAGAGATAACTGCTGACCTTTGCGATGAAAAAGCAACCCCACATGGGCAACAGTTACACTGCTGCCAGCGGTTACGACCCTGACATACCGCCAAGCCTGCAACTCTGCTCTGGCTTTCAATTCCCACCCCCAGCAGCTCTGGCCACTTTACAATAGTCTTCTATTACAAATTTCAACATTAGTCAATTGCATACGATCCCTCTGGGAGGTCTGGTGACAATTAACAGAGCTCTATCACCCCACCAGCAACCTCTGACTAACGAAACGGGGCATGATTCTCCTCTCTCTCACGCTGGTGTAAACTGGGAGTAATGCCACTGCATCCAAAGCACAATGTCACTCTCAGTCAGGTGTGGGAGGGAAATCAGGCCCAAGATCTAACTTTTGGCATTCCCTTCCCAGGTGTTTATTACCAGACCCTACATTACACACCATCATTGCCAATTGCTCCTCTCCGGAAAGGACAAAAACCACATAGCATATTTATCTGCACCACGTTCTGGAGCTAGTCATTCTCCCATAATTGGTGACCTATATTCCGTCATAATCTTGAATTCTCTCCCACCTAACTTTGCCAAAATTTAACCACCTGCCTCCAAATTAGCCTGACAAAAGCCCTCCCAAGAGGGGAGATTGATGGCAAGTTTGAGGGAAATTAGTCAAGGTATTTCCCGATCTAGGGATTCCCTAGAACGGGGTTCTCAAACTTTTTCCCCTGAGGCCCACCTGTGCAGCTGCAATAGGCACCGCAGCCCACTATTAACATGCATCCGTCAGGGAGAGGGGCACCCTGGGGCATGCATGGCCCCTTGCCTCAGCAGGGACTGGGGCCAGTGAGAGGGTGAAGGGTGCAGGCAGGTGCCACAGCCAGTCCCCGCCAACACACTCCACCTCAGCAGCCTGTTGAGTGCCTTGAGCTGGTCACCTGGCAGCCCTACCGCAGTTACCCACCCGGCGCGCCTGACAGGCACCCCCCTGCCTGGGAACGAGGGAAGGGCTTGGGGGCCGCCAGTGCTAAGCAAAGACAGGCACTCGGGTTGGGCCCGCCTGTTACCTTGATGGTCCTAATCATCCACCACCAATCCTCGATCCCTGGTGGGACCGTGGGGCTGAGAGCCACACATCGCTGGATGTGGCAGCTAGGGAGCGGGGCTGGCCACGAACCCTCCTGCCTCCTTCAGCTGCCATGGGAGCCACCACTTCTCGGGGCCGGCCCCTTCTATTGACCCTCTGCCTCCATTTCACCTTCCAGGGGCGCTGGGCTCCTCTGGCCCTTGGCAGGGACCGTCACCGGCCACCACTCCACCAATGTATATAGTTTGGGGGGCAATGCCCCACCATACCGCCCAACTCCGCCCATGGCGGACCATGCGGGACTGTGTTGCAGCCCACCTTTGGGCTGTGGACCACATTTTGGGAACTCCTGCCCTAGAAGAGCTGTCTTGACTTTCAGAAGAGTTTCTCAATGTCTTTTTGGCATGTCATAGCACAAAAATACTTGGATCTAAATTCCAACATTTGTATTGCAGAGACGGCTGAGTACTTTTCACTAATGTGGGGGTGGAGGGAATAGTTATAATTAATTCTGGGGGCGCTATAAGTACTTTAAGTTGTGTGCATGTTCCCAATGTACAATGCTCACCCTCTGACACTCACAGCCCCTGGTTACAGACTTCCTAAAGATCCACTCCATAGCTACTGTGCCATATTTTCCTCAAGTCCATAGCCACATGTGCCTTATGTTCCTTATACTACTTACTCTTGGGGGAATTCTGCACCACTGCGCATGCACAGAATTCACGTTTCCCTGCAGATTTTTTTTTCTCCTCACAAAATACATGCTGCCAGTGAGGCACTATAGTTACACCTTTCGCCCACCAGGTGCTGCTGTGGCACCAGAACGGAGGTCAACTGGCTCACCGACCGTGGCAGCCAGCCATGGAGAGGAAGGAGAGTTTGCATTCCTCACAGCACCCTGCCCGCAGGGCCAGGTGAGGAGGCACAGGATATGGGGGGCGGGTGCAGGGGGGCGGGAAGACAGACAGACAGACAGAAATACACATGGAGCTGCTCAGGGGTCACATAGACTGGGGTTCAGAATGGCTAGTGGAGGGGAATTCTGGGGCGGGGGCTGAATGGGAGGGGGGTTGCAGGGCCACATTGGGATGGGAGTGGAGGGGGTGGTGGTGGGACATATGGGAACAGGAGCAGATATGCCCGACTAAATGGGAGAGGCTAGGGGTCAGCTAGCATCTGCACGGGGGAAGGTCCCCAATTCCCTAACAACCCCCCACCCCCACCCCAAAAAACCCTGTTCCATACTTCTCCCACCCACACCCAACAACCCTCCAAGTTCACCCCCAGGCTCCTTCCCAGCTTCCCTCTCCCTCAGCACCTCAATTACCACTGACTCCCCCAAGACTTTATACTGCTTCTAAGGGGTGCAGGAAATACATTTCTGCATTGTAGTTTAAAAGAATGATTAATGAGAGTTCTGTATGAATATACTTAGTGAGGAATCTATTTGTCAAAAATCATTTATTGAATCTATTTTGTTATCTGTATTGTTACAGACATACTTGCTGACAGGTATTTTGAAATAATTTACCAAAATAATTGAAACCGGCGTGATTATATTGTGTTATTTTGACAAATAAAATATGCAGAATTTTAAAATATTGTGTGCAGAATTTTTTATTTTTTGGTGCAGAATCCCCCCAGGAGTAACCACGGCATGCACATCGTATAGCTACAGACATTCTAACACCAGCTTCAGAACAAGGAAATCATGCCGGCTTTAGAATGTTCATAGGCGAGCCGAAGATTTCTCCCACAATATATTAATTTATGACCCTTGTGTGCTATTAAAATTTATTTTATCACCACCACAACAGTGCTACAAGATGTCCAGAACCAATATTTACCTCTTTGACATCCACTGTGGATTTCTCCGAGTGTGTCAGACATTCTTACAAAGCCTGTCAAATCAAATCCAAAGAACATCAGGAAAACAACTTTTTCTACCCTTACTGAAGGCTGAAATCGTAGGCTGCTGACGGCCTGTCAGAACCTTCTACGTGCAGGTTTATATGAACTTGGAATGCCCAGCCTGAATGAACAAAGCATGCACACGCATATAGAAATCCTGGCCCGCTCGCCAACCTGCCATACAGTCTGTAAGATGTACTTTTACCTGCTCAAATAAATTGGTTAGTCTCTAAGGTGCCGCAAGTACTCCTTTTCTTTTCACCTGAATGAGTTTACAATAGTTTTCATAACGAATTTAAAGAGTCATCTTAAATTAAGAAAAGCTGCAGAATTTATTCAGTATGTATGTGAATAAATATTTTTCACCAGCATGTAGGCCTGTCTATACTAATAAAAATTTACCAGTATAACTATTTCTTAGGGGGTGGGATTTTTTTTTTTTACTGAAGTTACATTGGTTAAAGCTTTTGTGTGGATACAGTTATATTGGTATAAAGGTGACTTATACCAGTCTCCTCCCCATACAGGAATAGTTATGACAGTATTAAAGTACCTTTTTACTGGGGCCATGTCTACACTACAGACTTCTGCCAGGATTGCCGCATCAGTCGGTATGAAGAGGTGTGATTCCCCAATTGACATAGCTATGCCAGCAGAAGCCCCTAGTGAGGACATAATTATACCAACAAAACTGTGTTTTTACCAGTATAGCTTGTTTTGCTCAGGGTCTGTATGAAATAAGCTATACCATTAAAAGCACAGCTTTGGCCAGTATAAGCTATGTCCACACTAGGATCAGTATACTTGCACTGGCAAAGAACCCCTAGTGTGGACGTGGTCCAATATACTCATATTAATGCATCCAGTCTAGAGGGTTGTACCATTCTCACTACAGCGCTACACTGTACAGCTTCCTTCCATACTACCATTGGTTCTTACCACATAAGCCCCACAATTGAGGATTCTATGCTTAAAAGGTTCATATCTGTTGGTGGGGGAGCTGAATGTCTGATATCTTTGTACTTGGAGGCACGTGTCCCTTTGAAAGGCAGTGTGGAATGACCATGCCCACTTTTGTATATTATAGCCAAGTACATGTTTTTCAGTGGACTGCATGTGACCCTAAAGAAACCAGGAGTCATGGGAACATACAATGTAAACAGATGCAGTCTGGTTCAAGTGATACAGCAGCATGAGACCCCTTCAAGATGAGTAAGGTAGCCTAACTACTATTACATTTTGGGAGTCACTGATAGTGAGTATTCTTCAACATGGCACCTTAGCACCAAATATCCAGGTTTTCTAGCAATTGCTCTTTTGGTTCAGGATGGGAATTCCAGGTGTAAATAACTCTACAGAATGTTTTCAGAACTGTTACTGGCCTAAATTTTCAGACTTTTCCTCAATGACATGTTTTGCCTGGGGCTAAAAGCAAAACACGCAATGCTTCAACAAGAATGTATGAAAGGCACATGGACTCAACAGCACTGACATATCCATGCATTACTTTGCTTTCCACACGAAATTCAGATTTTTTCACCTTGAGCCTGCAGCCTTGCCCAAACGGCACAAGACTGGAGCTAGTAGGTGGGTTTCACCCTTGTTCTGACACTGATTTGCTTTGTGACTTTGCAGAAGTTTATATCTGACCCTCAGTTTCCTCATCTGTAAAGTGATATTTACCTGCTTCATAAGGGTACGTAGGTGCTATCAGCCAGTGACTGAGGTGGGACTAAGACGTGGGGGGGTCCTGCCTACCACCCCAGCACTTACTCATCTAGACCACAAGGACTCTAGCAATGCACCATCTTCTCAGCATAGCTTTTACATTATTTAGAAAATCTGCATCCGCTGACTGCAAGCTTCCTAGAATACATGCTCAATTCTAGGCCAAGCCATTCTGGAATTCTGACAAGCCAGCAAAGAAAGTTAAAATGTGTTGCAGGGGATCTTGCCACTTCATGTTTTTGCATGTAGATACCCTGGAGCTTTGAAGAAGTTAAAGAAGGTTTCACAGCCAGCTTCTAATGGGAAGCTAACTCTAATCATAACTATGGAAAGAGCAGAGTCTCCCCATCATTTATCTCTCAGATCATTATGTTTTAACATGTACCTTAACAGAGGTCAGTATCAGTTATATGCTTTACTCTAGGACCATGGTTTTCAACCTTTTTTCATTTGCAGACGCCTAAAAAATTTTGAATGGAGGTGCAGACCCCTTTGGAAATTCAACCTGTGGTCTGCGGACCCCTACCATAGATGTGTTAGACTGAAAACTGACTGAACAGAATGAAACTATAAATGTTGCACGTGCTTGGCATGGCATTTGATGCAACGTGAGAAAGGGCGCTAAGCTGTGGGCTTCTACAGTAACGACAACACTTCCGGGTTTTGACCTGTAAGTGGGGGCATTCACATATTTCTGATTGATCAGAAAAACGGAATGCCTTTTCTGGGATCTGAAACTTTATTTTCATAGTCACCTTTCACGGACCCCTTAGACAGTCTGCAGACCCCCAGAGGTCCACAGACCACAGGTTGAGAATCACTTCTCCAGGATTACATGCAGACACTTCTATATTATAATAAAAGCAGAACATTACCAGTAAAAAGCAATTTTGTCCCCAAGTTTCTTTTCATTGACATTTCTATCCAACAGGTTGTAGCAGATGTTGGTTGTAGCCCCTTTCATCCATTCAATAAAGATTTTCCCTTTTGTCACATCGAAGTTGTACTTCAGAAAGG
Source organism: Natator depressus (assembly GCF_965152275.1). Lineage (NCBI taxonomy): Eukaryota > Metazoa > Chordata > Testudines > Cheloniidae > Natator > Natator depressus. The sequence continues at coordinate 29,492,816 of NC_134246.1, forward strand.
GTCCAGAGTGTTGGCTCCTCCAGTAAAATTCCTTAGCAATGTCATCCCAGAATTCTGCAAAAGTAACACAGTCAAACCTTAAGTGACAAAAATGGATAAAGACACATTTAACATCTGAAGAAAAAATTCAGTGGTCCTTCCTAGGAAACAGAAATAGGGTTAAATTCAGTGGAGGCTGCAAACCTGCTACACTTCATGCAATGAAAGTTTGCACGAGCTAAGGCTTCTTTTAAAAGCAGCCTTTATCACCCTCATCAAGTCCCCCTCTAATACTCACTTTTATGCAAAACTGGTTCTACTGAGATTACAAGACATGGTGGTGCAGCTGCCACCAACCTATTCTTTAACTACATGAAAGCATTTTACCTTCTTCCAAAATTTGGAGATAATGTTACATTTCAACTTTGCAATTTCTTCTAATGTTCAAGAGATCTGTCTCCAGCTGTGTCCTCACACCATGCAGATTGTGTAGCATGCCCACTCTTTCCAGAACGAAACCCCACCCCTTTTTCAAGAAGCAGATTTTTCTACTAGCCCACTCTGAGCTTCAAATGCTTCGAGTCATGTAGAGTAATTCCTGGGAACATCACCATTTCCTGTGGTTTTAGAAAACTAACTGTATGTCCATAATATGGACTGGTTAATATGATTGCAGATATGGACAGCAAAGGCACCACACTCACTGACAGGTTTAGAAGCACCGGCATTTACCCAAGAGCAATGTTTGACACAACATGCACAGTTCTGATGAAAAACTCTACACCTACTTGTACTGTGCAAGCACAGAGTAATTTGCATTTGATTACAAGGGAGTATCAAAACAGAGTGACAGCCCTGGGAAATGTACCGAGTGCATTACCTCTAAGGACAACGGAGAGATATCTGTGAGGTGTGGCCTAGCAAAGCATAGGATAGATGGCATGCAGAGACAGTGGGAGGTGAATAACAGCCAGCCTACTTCTGCTAGCAAATGCCTCCTAAAGGACCTCCTCAAAAGCAGTATTTGTCCCTCCCCACTGCCAAACCATACAAAATACTGCTACTAAGACAATTCCCCCCATGCTCAGTGTCCACCATAATAATCCCCTGCCCCCATCTCTCAATCCCTCCAGTGGCTCTCCTCCTCCTTCACTATATCAAATTCAAGCTTGTTACCACCTTCAGAGCCCTGTATAACTCTGCCCCCTCTACACAGCCACCCATGACTCATTCCCTGTCCTCCCCGGACTTTCCACCTCACTGCATGTTTGTCAGTGTCTAACACAAATGTCCATTCTTTCCTCCACACTGTGTCTAACATTCAGAAAATCCTTCCTGAGCTTATGTCAACCCTTTCCTCATTCCCAACCCTCCAGGAGAGAGACCCTCTGGGGTGCCATTGTCACTCCTGGGTGACTTAGGCATTTAAATATATTTGTGGACACAAATGGATATTAGTTGCTCACACACCATAAATCTGCCCAGCTGGTGAACTCCTTAGACTAGGAACTGTGCCTTCCTGTTTGAAAAAGATCTAGCGCACAGTGGGCACTGCAGAAATACTACGATCATTATATTTTTCCCACCCACAAAGATAAGGCTCGTTTTAGGGAGAGGTAGAAAGGCAAGGCAGGGGGTAGACCGTGGCAGAGGTCACCAGCACTGTGGCATATTCTCCTTTCCAGCCAGTCACAGAAAGATCACTCTCAAGCAGCTTTGCTTCCTCACGCTGCATAAGACAGCCCTTGGGCAGCACCACAGGGCAGTGGCTTAGGCATGGGACTGCATCCGCAGACCCAAGTTCCTTTTCCAGCAGCACTGCTAGCAACGTGCCTGCTGCCGGGGAAGTAAGAGCCTCTGCACCTCAGATCCTCCTCCTTTAACAGAGGCAGCTCGGCCGCCTGCGCGAAGCCCAAACCTGTGGCCGAAGAGCCTTACAGAGGCGGTACCGTTCCCTTCCTCCCCACGCTGGCAGTGCCCAGCTGTATGAAGCTCAGAGGAGGAGGATCTGAGGTAACGAACAGAGAACGGGTTTCAGTTTTAGAAACCACAGCCTGGCTTTACAGCAGGGCTCCCCTAGGTAAACACAGGGCGGAAGGCCCCGACACAGGAAGCCCTGCTCTGAGGGGCAACGGTGCATAAATAGCACATTCAGTCCAGGCCTTAGTTTGTGCCAGGGCCGCGCCCCAGCACCTCTGTCAGTCACTAAAGTACAAACACGGCAGGGGCCCCGCACCGCTTTGGCTCCAGAGGAAGCGCTGGTTAAGCCTGCCAGAGGCTCTGCTCTGGTTCAGGCAGCACAGCCCGACGGGCACCCGGGGCAGCCCCACGCCGGGCGGCAGGGTCCAGCGGAACGACCCGCCCTCGTCTCGGTGCGGACCCCCGCCGCACGCAGGGCTTTGCGCCGCGCCTACAGGCCCGGGGCGGGCAGCGGCCGGGGGCGGGGAGCCGGAACCGCGGCTCCGGCTCCTGCCCCGCCTCGGGCCCCACGGGTCGGGCTCCGGGGCTCCCGGCAGGGCAGCGGGGTCCCGCCCCAGCCCGGGGAGCGGCCGGGCACAGCGGGGCCGGGGCTCCGTGCCCAGGCAGGCCTGGCCCCGCCCCGGCACTCACCCTGCGGCTCCTCCACCGAGCGGCGGTAGCGCTCCCGGTAGGCGGCCAGGCTGGGCACGTGGGCCTCCAGCACCAGGCTCGGCGGCGCCCGGAACAGCCTGTCGCGCTCGGCCGGCAGCGCCATCCTCCTGCCGGGCAGCGGGCAGGGCACTGAGCGAGGAGCGCACCGCACCACGCCGAGCCGCCCGGGGTGTGAGGCGGGCGGGCGGGCTTGGCCGGCAGGGCCCGCCCCCGGAGCCGCCCCCCTGGCCCAACGCGCCAGGGGAGCCCGGGCCGGGAAGCCTCCGCCCGGGAGCGCTTTGCCGCCCCCCCCACCCCGGAGTTTTCTCCCCCCGGGGCAGTGCTGTCGCAGGACTCATCTCTTCAGGGCGCTGCACAGAGTACCCCGCCCCGCAATGTCCCTGCCCCAGGTACCCGCCCCCCAGTGTCGCCGCCCAGGGTACCCCACCCCCCTGTGTCATTGGCCGGCGTACCCCCACCCCCCCATGTCACCACGCAGGGTAACCCTCAGTCCCCCTAGTGTTACTGTCTGCTGTACCCCCAGCGCCCCCGTCACTGCGCAGGGTTATCTGTGCTTCTCCCCCTGGAACAGTGCCTGAGCGGGACTCACCCCCCCACATTGCCCTTGAGCACTTAGCTCATCACTGTGGGGGAGCAGGGCTTACAGCAGAGCAAAGCAGGAGGGGGAGCTGTGCGTGTGCTCTCCCCCCCCCCCCACCTCTGCTGAGGACAGTGACCTCCAGCAGGACCCCACTGCCATCACTTCCTCTATTGACACCCCACATCGATCAGGGGGCTGGCTGCACAATCCTCATAGCGCTCTCAGACAGTAACAACTGAGCCCCAAAGCTCTGCCAGTCAGACCAACTTCAGGATCCCCATGGCAGGGGCAGGGAGCAGAGGCTCAGGGAACTGAAGTGACATGGCCAGGGGCTCAGGAAGTCAGTTGTGGAGATGGCCTGGGAGGGGAGGTGTTCTAGATCCCAGCTCCCTCCACGGCATCCCGAGGCCTGTCTAGGGAGAGAGAACTACTTGGGTAAAGTGACAGGTTTCAGAGTAGCAGCCGTGTTAGTCTGTATTCGCAAAAAGAAAAGGAGTCCTTGTGGAACCTTAGAGACTAAAAATAAATTTGTTAGTCTCTAAGGTGCCACAAGTACTCCTTTTCTTTTTTACTTGGGTAAAGTCCATTTTCATTGCATTATTATACTCCTAGTTAATAGCGCCCTCACCGGCTCTGGGTGGGCTTGACACCACCTACCTTCAACAATCCTCTTGGCTAAAATCCCATAAACAAAGCTGGTGACTTTAATTTCTAAAATTGAAGGTCTCATCCCCAACCAAGCTACTGCACAGGAGTAATAGAGTTGTCCTTAATTATTTAGAAACCATTAGGCTGATGCCCTTTCATGACTTCAAAATGTGAAATGTAAGTGCTCTTGTGTTATCAGTGCCCTGCAACGAGTGTAGCATATTTGAAGACTGACTTAAAGGAAACCTGGAAATGAATGTGGTCAATCTTTCATTCAATCTATTATATAAGTGTCTTATATTGCATTGTGAACATAGAACAAGGTAATACACCTGAAACACAAAAATAATAATAGAAGGGAAATTCTTTTGGTTTCTCCGTGACAGTTACCTGAACCGGGTTCTTTTACTCCTGGGGGAATTCTGCGCCACTGCTCAATGCATAATTTTGCAGAAATTAATGTGCGTGCACAATTTTCTTTCCCCCACAGAAATGGGGGCAGAGAAACAGGAACTGGGTTATCATAGGGGCTTCTTTAACTCTCTACTCCTGGGGAGAATTTGTGTGTGTGTCTGTATTGTTACAGACATATCTGCTGACCGGTATGTCTGTAACAAATAAATAAAAAAAGAAATTGAATTTTCAGAATTTTGCAGAATTTTAAATTTTTTGGCACAGAATTTTTAATGTGTTGGCGCAGAATGCTCCCAAGAGTATTCTTTGCTATGTAGTAGTTCAAGTGTAATGACTGATCCTCCAAATGCAATTTGTGACATCACTCTTGCCTGCACTGTAGCCAGCTGGGACTTCATTGGGATTTGAGATGAATTTTCCTGACACTTTTAATATTTTTCCCATAATGATTAAGATGATTGAAACACCTTTGAGCATACAAAAGGCTGGTATGCCACCTTAAATACCCAGAGAGCCTTTTAACAAGGTAGGAGTAAGCCATGTGGTCTTCATGGCTCTTGTGTGATGCAGGATGAGAGACGCAGGCCCGCTGACAGAAATTTCGGGCGCCAGGGCTGTCCCTGGGGGGTTGGGCTGGGGCAGAAGTGACAAATCCCTCTAAAGCGCAGTGCCTAGAGCAGTTTTGCGCACCTAGGCGCCCTGCAGCCCACCTGGGCGTCTGGGGGCCTCTGGGCCCTTTTAAATCGCCTGGGTCCCTGGACAATTGCCCTCTTTGCCCCCTTCCCCCATCAGTGGGCCTGGGGACATGGTTTGTAACCAGGCTCACAGATGGTCCTGGAATACCCTTGACTGGATTCTGGGCTCACTCTAGCAATGTATAGCCACTGAAATCAATGTCTTTACACTAGTGCACAGAGTGTGAGATCAGAATCAAATTCACAAGCGCATGAGAGGCTTGCACCACACCTTCCAGAGAGAGGAGAAGGCTGGGGTTGTGGAAGTATCATCTCCTAGGAGCCACAAGGAGCAGGGAGGCTGGCTATGGTTTGCTGCCCATGGGTTGTTAAGTTTTATCTTTCTCTATAAAAGCTTCCCAGTGCCATGAACCCATCCACTAGGATAGGCTTGAATAATATAGGTTCTGAATAGGCCCCTTTCATTTCATGTTTCATCTGCTGCCTTGGTTTTGTCTTTTAAACAGTTCATGCTATAAATAGAATTTCCTTTAACTCACAGTATTTGAGAGAGCCAACATTGTTTTTTCAAATGTTTGTTATGTGAAAGGCAATGTGGTCCAGGCACTGCACTTGGTGTCAGAAGACATTGGTTCTGTTCTCAGCTTTGACACTGACCTAGGGCAAATCACTTCACCTCTCTCTGCCTTTGTTTACCCTCCCACAGTTTGTCTGTCTTGACTATTTAGTTTGTCATTTGCACAGTAGCTGGCATAATAGTCCCCCATTCTCATTTTGGGCCTCTACTGTATAATAAACAATAATGTTATGAACAGGCCTGCTCTGATCACATTAGCTAGGCATATAGCAGAAAGTTTGAAAGTCTGGCTCCTTCATCTTTGTGGTACAAAGTTTCATTGTGCCTGAGGAGCAACATTGTCAACCACTGCCCACATCCTGGAGTTTTATGTGATCTTTTAGATCTCTTGGGCCCAGGCATGGAGCCCCTGCAAAATATGGACTGAGACCTTGAACTTGACTTGATATTCCAGGGGAAGCCATTGTAGAGAGCAGAGGACTGGTGGGATATGTGACGTGGTCCATGTTGATGAGGAGACACGGTACAGTGTTCTGTATTGCTATAGTCCAGACTGGAGGTAAAAAGTAAACCAGATCATCATCTGCGAGGATGTGACAGACTCCTAGCTGAACAGGGTTGGTAGAAAGCATTACTCATGGACACTGCTACGTGAGAGCTTAACATCAGTGGGGAATCTAGTAGCAATCCTGAATTGACCAAGTATGGCTGTGCACCAGCATCTTCAACCAAAGGAGGCTGCACCATGGCTGCAAACTCTTTCCTCTGCCCACCAGCATCACCTTTGTCTTATGTGGGTTCAGCTTCAGCCTATCTATGGTCCCATTCAAGTCAATGGGTATTTTGCCATTGATTTCAATGGGAACAGAGTTAGGCCAATGCTGGACACTTTTGAAATCCCTCCCAGGGTGTTTAAAATGCTTTAGCCTTGTATACCAGTGAAAATTTTGGCATGTTAACCACTGTTTGGACAGAAAACTGTTGAAATCCCTCATTTATAGCCTTGACACATGTCCCTGCAACACTCTATGTATTGCCACGCATACCTCCACCACAACAGCACCTATCATGGGCTTCCCAGCCCCAAACTGATCAGAAGAGACCCTGGGCTCCACAGCTTCTACAGAGAAATCACCATTCTCTTTTCCATGGGGAGTAGAACTCCTGTCCTGATACTGCATGGTTGGATCCTCATAGAAGTAGAGAAAACTCTCCTTCCTCATTCAGAAGCTCTGCAGTCAGATCTTGAGAAGAACCAGGCTGGTTGTGGTCCTGACCCAAAAGTGGCATTTCATCCAGTAAAGTTCTCCAAGGGACTCTCACAGCTGCTCATGCTAGGGCGCAGGCTGATGGGGCCTCTCCCACTGAGCTGCAACATTAATTCTGTGCATTGCTGGTCTTGGTCTCTGGCACTCCAGGTGTTTTGCCAGAACACCCCACCCTGTCCCTGGGCCCCTGGAGACACTTTGTGATTCAAAACACTGTCTCTGAACAAAGAGTGAGATCTGGCCATCCAGTCTGTACAGTGAATACTTTCTGCAAGTGTCTGCAATTCCTGGGGAGTTATGGGATCTTATCTCCTTCTTTTACAATCCCCTGGGTCTCTTAGAAGGCCTTTTCAAAATCCCACAACCACTGCTTCAGGGAGCAGTGCCAAGAGCTTTGGATAGGTACCGGAGGGTAGTACAACTGCAACAGCCATCAGAGTGCTGAGTGTGGATATAGGGCAGAACCTGACATCAAACAGCTAGTGTGAACATCTGCACTACTGCTCTTTCAACTGGTGCGGTCCCACTGGAGCCACTCCCACTTTGTTTTTAAACCTGCCAGCTCTTCTTTGCACTTTATAAAGAAGCAAAAAAAGGGCACAACTTCCATGTTTACAAGTCCTCTGCAGGTCACCTCATACAGAATAATGCTGTATACAAGGAGATGTCAGCACCTCATTTTAGCAACTTAGTTCTGCTGGATTTTGCATTTGCATGGGGAAGGATTAGTTAGATCCCCAACAAGTGCCATTGCTTTGTCCCTCATTCCTTAAACATCAAGCTCTGCACCCTTATGCATCCCTCCAGCCCCTGCTCAGGGTTGCCCTCCCACCTACTGCTGGACACTGTTTCTGCTCACTGTCACCACTGTGAAAAGTTTGCCTTGTCCTGGCTGGTCAATTTCAGGGCAGTACATATCCTGTTATTTCATTGGGTGGCATTTGCTGTGCCTGCATTGAATATTTACTGCGCCTTAAAGCTGCAACTGTCTCGATAGTGAATCTAATTCCAGAAAATCCTTCTTCTGCTTGCACCTGAGATGTTGGGAAGCACAGAAAGAAGAGCTAGTATGAAGAGCTGTCAGGATATATATCCCTCTGTTTGCTCTCTGTTTTGCCTTTTACTTTGGAGTGGCACATCTGTCAAACTGAAATTCTCCACCAAGACCCATGACAGTATGATTTCTATCTAGCAACTGTTCCGCATGGTAAGCAGGACAGGATAATTTGTCAGAGACAGTGGCAGTCAGCTGTCTGGAACCAAGAATTGCCCAGTATGGCCTGGCCGGTCTGGAGAGAATGTTAGCCCCCTTGGAGTTGCCGCACTTGTCAGTCACTTTCTGTATTGAAGTCAGAGTAATTGCGTTATTGTCCTTCAGTGTTCCTGCATGTCTATCCAGCCCTGTGTGCAGGGACGCCGATTGAACCTGCCTATGTCCAAAGCTGTTGCTTCAGCTCCCATGAGACATCTCTGAACAGGGCCAGCTATGTCAGCACAGCCAGCATCCCTGGCGAACCCTGAGACTTCACCCTGCAACTAAGCCCCAGGCAGCCACACAACTGCCATCAGTGGCAGCAAATAAGACTTCTCCGTGGAGCCAGATGTTCAGTGTAAGTAGGCTAGTGCTAGGGAGGAAAACAATACACCAAGCCCATTAATAGCTCAGTCACAGAATAAAGGTAGAGAGGCAGCATTGGCTAGGGCAGTGGTTCTCACTCAGACTTCGAGACCTAGCACACCACGTCTGAAACTTAGTACTTGGCACCCTACCTTGGCACCTTTACTCAGCGTAGGTGTAATAGATTCCTATTCGGATACCATACTTTAGTAAGCCAGCTCACATACCACGGGACTGCCGCCTGCATGCCACAGTGTGAGAACTGCAAGTCTAGAGGATAGAGCCTGGGGCTAGGAGCCAGAAAAGGCAGAGAGCTGCTGACTCACTGGATGGCCTTGGGAAAACACCTTAACTTCTGACTCCTCTCTAAAGTAATAATGAAATGGGAAAAGGATGTGGTAATACAACATTACGGTTAAAAGTTTAACGTCAGAAAAACAGGGATTGTACAGGTAAAAGTTTGCATAGTGACCTTAAGTTACCCACGCTGCCCATGCTGTGTACACAGCTAATAACCTCACTTGTAACTAAAAATAATACAGATTGGGTGAGTTAATGTTGTTATGAGAATCTTAACTTTTGTTTCCCTGCTCTTTCTGTGTAGATGTATATGTAAACTTAATGTTGTGTGTATGCAATGTTGTGGGTTTATGCAAATACGTTACCTTAATGTTACATGAATGTAGGGCTTATTTGGCTTTTTATTTCCTTGGGTTTTGTGAAAAAAAAACAGAAAGAAGCTGCCCTGGCAAGTTGTTTCACTTTAATTATACTGGGGTAGGTGTGGCTGGACCCCACCCCCCAGTGTGGATGCACTTCTTATGGTATCGAGATGCTTAGGCTGTGTCTAGACTTCAAATGCTACAGCAGCACCGTTGCAGCGCTTCAGTGTAGACATGGGGTGGGCAAACTTTTTGGCCCAAGGGCCACATCGGGATTGCAAAACTGTATGGAGGGCCAGGTAGGGAAGGCTGTGTCTCCCCAAATAGGCTGGCCCCTGCCCCTATCCACCCCCTCCCACTTCCCGCCCCCTGACTGCCCCCCTCAGAACCCCCGACCCATCCAACCCCCCCGCTCCTTGTTCCCTGACCACCCCCTCCCGGGACTCCCTGCCCCTAACCGCCCCCCTGGGACCCCACCCCCTATCCAACCCCCCCATCCCCTGACTGCCCCGACCACTATCCACGCCCCCACCCCCTGGGACTCCCATGCCTATCCAACCCTCCCCGGTCCCCATCTCCTGACCATCCCCCCAGAACCTCTGCCCCATCCAACCGCTCCCTGTCCCCTGACAGGCCCCCCAGGACTCCCACGCCTATCAAACTGCTCCCTGTCCCCTGACCGCCCCCAAACCTCTGCCCCATCCAACCGCCCCCTGCTCCCCATCCCCTGACTGCCCCCGGGGACCCACTGCCCCTTATCTAACCCCCTCCCCCCCACTCCCCACCCCCTTACCATCTGCTCAAAGCAGCAGGACTGGCTTACTGGAAAGGCTGGGAGGTGGGCGGGCGCAAGCCATGGCTGCAGGGGAAGGAGAACAGCAGAGGAGGGGCCAGGGGCTAGCCTCCCTGGCCAGGAGCTCAAGGGCCGGGCAGGACGGTCCCATGGGCCAGATGTGGCCTGTGGGCCGTAGTTTGCCCACCTCTGGTGTAGACACTTACACAGTGACTGGAGGGGTTCTCTGGTTGCTGTAGTTAATCTACCTTCCCGAGAGGTGATAGCTAGGTTGAGGGAAGAATTCTTCCACTGAACCAGTGCTGTTTACACCAGGGCTTAGGCTGGCTCAACGGCATCACTCAGGGTTTGAATTTCTCACACCTCTGACCGACCTAGCTATGCCAATGTAACTTTTCAGTGCAGACCAGCCGTTGTACCGGTATAGCTTATTTCCATATGGGTGGGGGACTACGCTATGTATGTACAAGGGCTGGTCTGCACTAGAAAATTAGATCAACCCAGCTACATTGCTCAGGGGTGCGAACAACCCCCCTGCCCCCTGTCAGCTTATAGTGTCTACACTGAAGCATTGCAGCTGTGCTGCTGTAGCCTTTTACTTCTAGACAAGCACTAAAGTAACTATATCCTGGTATAACAGTGTCTACACTAAGGGTTGTAGCAGTATAACTATGTGGGTAGGAAATTACCTCCGTAACCAGCATAGTTAAATTGGTGTAATAACTGCATGTGGACCTGGGCTGAGTGTTCAGCGGTTCCAGGAAAGCTTTGAATTTCCCACATGGCGATGGGTGGGGAGGTCAATTATGTAGTTCTTAGTGCACTGCGATGAATGGGGTGAGGGAGGACGCAGTGCTGAATCATTCCTGGGGAGCAGCGGGTGGCTGGGTGAGCTCGCCCCTGTGCTGTTATTGTTTAACTGAAGGCATTTTTCTGACAAGTCTGGGGCTATGTCACGATGGAAACCATGCTGGGACCGCCCCCTCGGGTAGACACAGTGTGCGCTGCCAGACAGGGATTTCCGCTGGTCTGGGAGCACACCTCCCCGAACAACACTCGCTGTGCTGCGAGAGTGCTGGGCAACAGCAGCGGTACCTGCACTCTGATCACGGCATCCCCAATGAAATCACCCCGAGCAAACCTTGAGGGGCTGAGCTGTGCCTCGCTGGCAGATTAGAATGGGCTGGGGCGAGTTAGAACCCTAATTAGCCCATTAGCTCAGGGAGTAGAAGACACGGGAAGGAAGTGGAAAGGGGGAGAGAGCTTGAGCACGTGGAGGCCAAGAGAGACTTCCTCCCTCTCCTCTCTGTGGGCTAAGGGGCTGAGGAATCCTATATATCATAGACAGCGTGCTGCCCAACACTGTAAAGGCGATGGGGGAATGCTGTAAGTGAACCACACATGGAGTTCACAAGCAGAATCTCCGAGCGGTCTGTGTGGGACGAAGGCGCGCCCTTGTACACATGCCGGCAGAAGATCTCTTCCGTCAGATTAGCCATGTCCATGCTGGGGTGGTGTCAGCACAGCGGCGTTGCTAGGGGATGTGGTTTTTCACATCCCTCATTGACATAGATAAGCCAGTATAAGCTTTAAGTGTAGACCAGGCCTAAGTTTACAGGGCATCAGCAGAGCATCTCAGAAAGTGACAGAGGAGGCCAACAGCACCAGAAAAAGACAGCAAGTGAGGCCTCAATCCTGCAAACACTGAGTTGGATGGGAGGCCCAGTGCATACGGGTTTGCATTTTTGGGAGGATTATGCTGTGTGTGTTTCCATAAGAGAGACTTTCCCACCTGCAAACTCTTCCAGCAGCAGCTCCTGGACTGGGCCAGGCCTGGACACTGGGTATGGTGAGATTACAGGGGGGCAGGCCTTCAGCTCGGCCCCTTGCCCTTTTTTATGGTCGCAGTCACATTCAGGTGGGAACATTTTGGACTGTGGACGTGGCCTTTCCAAAGCAAAGCAAACGCTCATAGGGATTGAGCTGATATACCAGAGGCATCTGCATGGCTTTATTAATACATCTCAGAGCAAGATGGAGAGATTTTTTCCCCTGAACTGGAGGCTACAAGAGAAGCAGGAAATAGAACAGAATAGAGATGAAGAACAAAAGAACAAGGGAACTGGAAGAAACTCCGAATGACAACAGCAAATGCTTCTGACAACTCCTTGCCAGAAAGCTATGGGAAAAATGGTCTGAGTCTCTGAGAAATGGTATCAATTTACCGCTTGGACAGTACAGCTAAAAGGACACTGTCAAGGTTAGTTAAGTTAGAAAGCACTTGCATTGCCAATGTACCCCCTGGCAGGTTTCCCCCTCTGACGCCTGCTATATCAGAAAGTGTGTGAGATGTGGACTTTCAGTGGGACTGTCAGCAAGAGAGCAGCTCTCACCACTCATGGGGACATGCTGTATTTTATCTGAGAACCAGCTCAGAATGTAGTGTGTGGCTTCTGGTTTATTCTCCACGTGGCTTATGTTGGAGTTAAGTCAATTCTACTGACAAGAAGCAAGGGCTTGTCTATATGGGGAAATTGATCAACATAGCTGTTCTGGAATAACTCGTCTGCAATAGATATTCCAGAATAGTTCCCTGTGTGGACCCTTTGTTCTGTCATAAAGTCCCCAGGATTCTGGAATAATTACTCCTTTGTTGAGTATCACTTTTATTCTAGACCAGTCTGTCCACAAAGGAGTCATTCCAGAATAGCTAAATTATACCAGAGTAGTTATTCCCATGTAGACAAGGCCCAAGTAGCCTTCCCCTCTGCTGTGTATTTGACCCTCCTATATACCATTGTGACAATTCACTAAGGGGCAAAAACAGGCAGAAAAAGAAAAGAGACACAAGGAAAACAAACTAGGCAGGAGCAATTGACTGAGCTGTGGGCCCAGCTGTGCCTCTTTGTCATTCCCTCACCCCCAACTCCATCGCTTCAGCTCATTCTTCTTCCTGTGGGTCTCAGGCTGGCAGCAGCACCCCTACCTCAGAGAGGCATGGCAGAGAGAGAGTCCTCTTTGGTCTCCACACTCACTGGTCTCTGTGTTCTCTTCAGTGACAATGATAGATCCCAAATGATCCAGGTGAATAGCTTCAGTGTAGCTCATTCAGCTCACCTGGCTACCGTGTTTCACAGCCACAGCTGCTGTAGAGAAGAATTCTGCAACGTCATTAAGCTCACAAGCCTGGTAGATAAAGACTCAGAGACAGACGATCCCAGAGAGCAGAAATAAATGTGGGTGCCAAAGGAAAGACCGAGTCGGAGAGAAGCAATTCTGCATATTGTATGTTCACTTGCTACAAAACGTCCTGGTCCAGCATGGGAGATGGCAAAGAGTAATGCTGCTGGTCAGATGGAGACACCTATAAAATGAGCACAATGCTGTATAAACTGGCTAGTGTGTGTGTGTGTGTGTGTGTGTGTGCATGCATGCATGCACCCAAGTGCACAACGGTTCCCTCTACTGGATGGAATCAGCATTGTTCAGCTGCACCCTTGTCTTCCCTCCACAGTTAACTCAGGCGTTGCCCTTAACCCAGCTCTTGTCCAGACACAAACCTTCTGCCCCAAGAGTGGTGGTGCTTCACACACAGGCTGCCTGGCTCGTCTAGAGCTACAGGCTAAAACACGAGTGCTGCTCACACTCAGGCCAGTAACCCACCCACTTTACAGGGAGGATGCAGACTGGAGTGCTGATAGTCCTCAGATGCCTTTCCACAATTCCCTCCACCATCCCCCTAGATGGGCAGACAAGTTATCCCACAATTTCCTAGAAAGAATCAGAGCAGCTCAGCTTACCGCAGCACAAAGACCCATGGGATATGCTCCCAGCAGTCCTAGCAACTCTCAGAGTGAGTGCAGCACCTGTAGATGCCATCAAATGGACACTCAAGTCTGATCTTTGTAGTCTGGCCACTCAGACCCTGGCTCAGTTAACACTGCAGTGCAGATATACCCTATGAGTCATAGGCCCTATACTATCACAGATAAAGAAGTGTTGCCTAGGTTGAGTGGCAGGGACCTGTGCTTTTGAAACAGGAGGGTCAGAGCTTGACAAAGTTTAAGGTCAGAAGGGACCATTAATTCATGTATCCTGACTTCCTACATATCACCTTGATGGATCGGTCCTTTAGCCCTCATATAAATTGCGCCAATCACAATATGTCTTCCATTCTTCTCGTATCCTGGCCTTCCTTCTCCATGTGCGGCCATGTCTTTTCACGATAAAATCTTCCCATCTCTTTGGAACTCGGATGAGTGGTTGTTTCAGTTCTCGTGGGTACCACTCGGCGACAGTTGCTGTCCATCAATTGTCAGTGAGCCTCGCTATGTGCCTGGCCCATCGCATTTTACTCTACTGCTTTCAACAATGACATCCTGCACTCCACTCTGCTGTCTGATCACTTCATTGGGGACTCGATGGCAGATTGAAATTCCCAGAATTCTTCTTTCCATCGCCCTCTCCGTGACAGACAGTTGCTGCTCCTCTGTCTTCGTCAGCGCCTGTGTTTCACTGCCATACAACATTGCTGGCAGTACTGCTGAGTTGCAGAGGCTAGCGCATGTTGCCTTGTTGATTTTTCCTTGGAGGACATCCTTGATAGAACTGAATGCACACCAACCTGCTTGCTTTCTTCGTGAGAGTTCACCTTCCTGAGAGTGGCGCACGTTAATTTCTTGGCCCAAATAGACATTTTGCTCAACTTCTTCTGTTTGTTCTCCCTTGATTGTTATTTGGGCTTTTGGCAAGGTATCAGACCACACACATTTCCTTTTGGAGCGGTTAATTTTAAGGACATTAATTTTCACCCAGTTACCCCACATAGAGCCCAAAGACTTTAGTTGCACTAAAGCAGGTAAGTCCTCAGGAGACTCTGTACCAGGGGCAGAGAACAAGAGAGACTGAGGGCTGCCAATGCCTGAGGCCCCTGCAATTGCAGGGCACTGATTAGGTAGGATATACCCAGATGATCCCAGCAATTGTCTGCTGACAACTTCTTGTCCCAAATGTGTGGCTCAATACCATTCAAGACACACCAGCCAGCCATCTAGAAAGAGGATTCTCCTCACCACCTCAGTGCACTGCTCCAGCCAGCCGGGGAGTCCTGGCTCCAGCCGGGGGCCAAACCTGGAAGCTTCAGAGGAAATGTTAGCACCTCACAGAATTAAAGGCCTTTTCATTCCTGCTGTCTGGTATTTCACGCCTTTTTTTGAAAACATAACTGCTCTACACCAGTGCCGCTCTGAGATACATCATATATGACCCTGTTGTCCTTTCCTTCCCGTTTAAACAGCTCATCTCAGCTCTTTACCCAACCAGCCATGTTTCACCTTTGCTAGCCTAATTTCACACAGAGTTTCCAGACTCATAGGAAATAATAAAATACACAAAAGTGAGAGAGCTAACAGCAGAAGTGTGATAAAGGAACTCAGACACTTCAGAACTTGGGGGTGACCTTACAGCCACGTTGTCCCATCCTGGGCTTTGCCACTGTCAGTAGGAAGACCAATGAACTTGGCTCTGGTTCATGAGTCAACAAAAATGGTAATAAATATCAGGGACTGGCAATTTATCCCTCTGCACAGGAAAAGCAATATGTTCATAATTATTTAACATCCAGATGCACTAGTAAAGGAGTCACAGATATACCTATAATCTGGGAGGCAAATTACCAGTTTGATAGAACATATTAAACATGAGCCAGACAAAGAACAATCTTTTCCCTGGATTGGGACAATTAACTTTATAAAAATACACTCGCTTCCCAGAACTGATTGTTTGTTACTAGCTGTTCTGATAGCTGTTCCTATTCAGATGGAGATTTTTAGTAAAAGTCGTGGACAGGTCACCGGCAATGAACAAAAATTCACCGAAGCCGTGACCTGTCCCTGACTTTTACTAAAAACATAACTGACAAAATGGGGAGGGAGGAGGGTCCAGCACCCTGCCCCACTACATGTGGCCCCCTGCCCAGTGGCTGGGAGCTGGAAGGGACCCCTGACTGAGGGGCTAGGAACTGGGGGGGGATCCCCTGCTTCCCTGCAGAACTGGGGGGGGGGGAATCCCCCTTGCTCTGAAGGGCTGGGAGCTGGGGTGGGGGTGCCACTGCCTGTGGCTGCTGGGTGTCCCCCACTGCTCAAGTGGCTGGGCTGCTGTGGGAGGACCCCCCTGCTGCCAGCAGTGGCTGGGCTGCTGCAGGGCCCCAAGATCACTGAGGTCGTGGAAAGTTATGGAATCCGTGACTTCCATGACCTCCGCGACATACTCGTAGCCTTAATCATGAGCACCTGGAGTCAACCCGCCACTGAGCTGAATGGGGGCTGATCACTCCCCTCAGCTCTAGTGTGTCTGTCTGCAGATGCAGGACGAAAGCAGCACATCAGTTCAGGTTTGTTTGGAAACTTTCCTTCACAAATGTATGGTCTAGAAGCTCCGTTTTTTAAAAGTGAAAGCTTACACAGTGCAGGAAGAGCTGGGTGAAAAGTGAAGCACTGGCATGGGGTCTCCCGTCTGAAGGCAAAACTGATCAAACCAAATACGTAAAACAGAAAAACCAACAGGCTTTCAGTGAGGGGCTACCCTGCTGATGGAGTCCCCATTTCTGGGCCTAAACCAATAACCTCTCTGTGGAAAGGATTCGATTTCACCTTCTGCAGGGTCTTGTTATTCAAAAATAGATTTTCCTCTCCAGTGAGGCAGGGTCAATACAGTTCCCGTGGGATTGGGTTAATTAACAGGGACTGGTAACAGAAAACAAGTTATTCTCATGGAGAGCATCATGCAAGTATCTGTACACACAAGTTGTCTGCCAGCCTGCGCTGCGTGACTGGAGCATGACTTGGGTGTCTGGGGGTGTGAAGGGGTGCCCACCCCAGCCAAGGCCTGAACAGGTAAAATAGGCCAATTAACCTTTAGGCTGCACCTGGAGGGAAGCCAAGGCCTGGTAAGCCCAATGGATGATGATGCCCAGCTGGGGGAGAACCCAAGCAAGGCTTATAAAACCAGGACGTGAGCAGGAGGGGGGCTGCGGTTACTCCCTAGAATGAGGAGGGGAATTGACTAGGTACACAGAGGAGTTCTACGGGGACAGTAAGCCCCGGGGTCCTGTCTTGGACTACAGACTGGCAAGTACCCGAACGTGGGTAGTAGTCCTGAGGCCCAGAGGAAACTCCCATAGTAAACCCAGAAGATAGGAAAGAGGTAGGAAAGAGTCCAGGGAAACACCAACAGGGTCGGAGCTTGAGCAGACTGTGGTTGCTGGGCATAGGGTCCCCTGGGCAGGAACGTGGAGTAGTGGGCGGGCCTGGATTCCCCTGCCAGCCACTGGGAAAGTGGCACAGACTGGGCAGTGGATTGGAAGACTGAGACGGCAGATAGATCGTTTGGCCAGTGGGCCTTGGCTACCCAAAGAGGGCAGAGCACATCGACCTGGCCGGAGAATTACATGGATTACAAGGGGAGCAGGAAAGTAAGAGAGTGAGCAACATTAGGTCCCTTCTACACTAGGTAAAGGTATCGGGATGGGGAATAACATGGCAGCACAGAAAGTAAAGGATATTTCAGCCTTGCAGCGTGGATCAGACTGAACCTGGCATAAACTATCATGTTGCAGCCTTGGACTCTGAGGACTGAGAAGCACCCCAGTCTGTCCCAGTAGCTTTTGGCTCCTCGCAAGCATTCGGTGTAGGCAATCTCCAAGTAAGATCCCCTGTGCACACCTGGAATATTCAGTGCTATGGACCCTGGATGGGCAGCTGCTGCTGCACTTTAGCAGAAAAATTGGAGTCTCCTGCCCTCTGCTGGTGAACTTCTGACATACCCGCCCCTCACACTGATTGCATGTGCTGTGCAGACCCTTCCATCACCGTCCCCAAGGCTTTAGCCAGCCCCCATCACAGCCAGCTCTATTGCCAGGATCTGTGCCCTGCCACACGTGCAGGCACTCAGCACAGCAAGCTCCAGGGCACCCCGCTCAGGAGCTCACCCGGGGCTGCTTCCCATTTGTCTTTCCCTAAATTATAGTCATAGTGATTTATTTTTACAAATGGCCCAGCTTGTGTGGTGCTCTCCAGAACGGACAGACCGATGGCCTGGGCCTTCTGCCCCGAAGCCAGAATTTTCAAAAGAGCACCGCACCCACGTGTGGAGAGCTCAGCACATCAAAGGGCGAGGTGGGAGCTGAGCTCATCTGAAAATCTGGCCATGCTTGTAGGTGCTGAGTCTTTGAAATCTGGCCCCATTTTATATCCACAATCACAGGGGCTGGAACTTGGGGTGCTGCTGCACCCCCAGGCTTGCAGTGGTTTCCATCATATCCAGGGTTTACAGTTTGGTTCAATGGCTCTCAGCACCCCCAGTATACAAATTGTTCCAGCCCCCCCGTATGCAATATATAAATGTGAAACCTGCTGTGAATGCAGCATTAAGGATGCACACTTGAAAGGGGGAAAACAAAGTGTGAATGTGAAACCTTAACTCTGTCCCCTTGTACACAACCGGACAGTACTGCCAACTCTTGCTGGCTTATGATGAGGTCCACAATATTTAGTATTTTTCTTTACAGCTCCTGGAGTCAGGTGGTTACATAAAACTTTTGGTGTTCATTAAAAATAAAGTATGTTTCTACCTTTGTGGTTGTGGAGAAAATGACACCCCGTATGGCTCAAAAACCAGGCGACAAAGACTCAAACTTTATTATTTTTTAAGATCTTGTGATTTTTTTTTTATCCAATTTCATGGTTTTGGGGGGCCTGACGCTTAATGTTTGAGCCCTTGGGCTTGGCCATGCTGTGTGCAATCAGCCTTACCCACACCTTTCCTGACTGAGGCGTGTTTAACTGAGCAGCCTTAATGTTGCATTCCCAGAAAGTTCCTTTATTTAACTGTCTTAAAGGGGTAAAAAAAGCAAAGTCTATTTCTCTAGCAGGCAAAGCCCAGGTGCAGGGGTAAGCTGGGTGTATGGTGCCTGGCCATGCTGAAGGGTGAGCACTGCCTGGGAGTACTGCCGGCTAGCTGGATGTTTCCACACCTGTATGTATACTTACTCTGGAAAGGTGCAGTCTGAAAAATCCTTCAGGGACTATTTAGAGACTCCAACCACCTATCCAACCCTCACAGCTCCTTGCTGCCCCCTCCTCCCCATTTTGGGGGGGATTTTCTTCACCCACACTTAGACGGGGGGAGAAACCGTAAATACCATATATATTCAGGGGTAAGCTGACAAGCTGCCCCCTAACTTATAGCTGCAAATTCTTACACTAAATTAATTGTCATCTCAGCAGAGTGTATTCAGGTATTTCTGGGAGCACTGGATCATCACTACAGTGGAAGGGGAGCTGTAGGAGCAAGTCCCACCTGAGAAACCCATTCCCCAGGCAGAGGAAGAGGAGCAGCTATCTTTTAATACAGCATAGTGAGTTCATAAGTTCTTCATGCTCCCTGGGCCTTGCTGATCCGCTCCTGCAGCGTTTGTACATTTCACTGACACAGGTTGTGCACTGGGGGGCAGGATCTGTCCCCACAAAAGAAGCACAAACCCTGACTGGTAACTGCTCAGCTCATGAAACCCAAATCAAAAGATCCCTCCCTGAGAAATAAACCAGCACCACCAGTGTCCCCTTCCAGAGGCTAATCCACCCATTGGAGGAGTTCCCGGTCTGTTGAGGGACAGTTCCCAAGTGAGAAAGGGGAAAATGTGTTGCATATAATCTTCAGTATGAAAGGGTCACCGAGCTGTATTCAAGGCAATAGACCAAACCATGGGAAGTCAGCTGCCAGCACATTGGGAAAAACAGAGCAGCCCCCGCCCGCCTGTGACGCTCTGTACCTCAGGAGAATACCCTGCACCCCCATGTTCATCCTTATAATATGATTGTGTGGTGTCCAATGCAAAGTTTGTCATGCCGGGTGTCTTCGGAAGGCTCATGATGCACTGAGCATTGTTGTTATAGTAATGTTATAGGTTGTAATTTCATGTATATAGTTATGAGGCTGAAAATGTATCCTTGTGGCTTAAAACAAGCCCAGGCAAAATTCTCCAGGAACAAAAGGGCAGTTCACACCTCATCAGGGCACGTATGGGACAAACCCAGCCCAGCCTCACAGGAACAAAGGACGCTGGCCTAGGCAGCAACAAATGATCTGTTGGACTCTCGAGTGAGTCACCCCACTTCCCTTGGTCAGTTTGGGACTATGATGAGGTAATGCTCACCTGACCCTGAAGGGGGAGAAGCAAAGCTAAGAGGGAAGACAGAACATGATAAAAGGGAGAGATGTTTGCCATGCTCTTCCTCTCTATTCCACCTCTATCTACACACACCTCCACCAAGCAACTGAAGGAGAGAGCCTGGCTGAAGAGCAACCAGCCAGCCTGTGGTGAGAAGCATCTAAGTTTGTAAGGGCACTGAAAGTGTTAAGATGAGCTTACAATACATTTTGCTTTTATTGCATTTGACCAAATCCGACTTGTTGTGCTTTGACTTATAATCACTTAAAATCTACCTTTGTAGTTAATAAATTTGTTTGTTTATTCTACCTGAAGCAGTGCATTTGGTTTGAAGTATGTCAGAGACTCCCCTTGGGATAACAAGCCTGGTACATATCCATTTCTTTGTTAAATTGACAAACTCATATAAGCTTGCAGCGTCCAGCGGGCATAACTGGACACTGCAAGATGGAGGTTCCTAGGGTTGTGTCTGGGACCGGAGATATTGGCTAGTGTCATTCTGTTGCACAATCCAAGCAGCAGCTGTCCAAAAGTGCTCCCTCACGTAGCTGGGAGCAGCTTATATGCTAGAGGCTGTGCATTTACAGCCCGGGAGTGGGGGCTCTTACAGTGGAGCAGGGTAAGACTGGCTCCCAGAGTTGAGGATTTGAGTGACCTAGCAGATCACCGGTCCAGATAACACCAGGGGAACGTCACCCCCCAACCCAAGCTGGTTTGCTAAATAGCCCTGAGCAGAAATGTTCCCCAGTAGAACCCTCACCGTAGGGATCGATTCAAAACCCAGGCAAACCCTCCCAACTACACAGTCAGTGAGCACAAGCTAGACCGAGAGCAAGAACCACTGTGCAAACCATGTGTCAGAGGAGATCCTGCACTGTAAGGCATTTTCAGCTCCATTGTTCAAACCACAGGAAAGACACTTCTCCAAATATCAGAAATGACAAGAAATCTCCCATTAAGCAGCCTGGGAAAAATGAGTCAGAAAGAAACTAAAGAGACAGGGGAAGCAACCTGCCAGATAATCCCCGATGATAAATGGTCACAGTAAAACTCAGCTTCTACCCCATGTGAAGCACCCGCCTAGACAGCGACTCGACTGACTATTTACCGTTAGAAGCAACAGTATCTCAGCTATGGCAGTACAGTTCCTGAGTAGGCTTGGTGTGGAGATGAGGCGTGTGTAGGGAGGGAGAGCCAGACAGGCTGAGGGTGAAGGGGACAAGGTGCTCTGGTGGTTAGGACACTGCACTGGACTCTGGAGACCCACATTCAACTGACTCGACTGCAGACTTCCTTTGTAGGGTGGGCAAGTCATTGTCCACCCTGCACCTGGGTTAGCGGTCTGTAAAGTGGTGACGATACTTCCCAGGGTGCTGTGAGGGACAAATCCCTGAACGGGTCTCAGGTGCTTGTGTCACACAGGCCATGGATGGACCTAGACAGACAGAGGGTCAGTGAAGGTGGTTGTGTCTGAAACAAAGCAGCAGGTTACTCTGTGTCCTGCTCAGCAGCACTTTCAGTTCCAGAGCCCTGCAATAGCAGGGGAGCACTGGGGTGCTCACTGCCGCTGAGGCTGTGACTTCCCTGCACAGGTAGCCCAGGTAGTGCAGACCAGGTCGGAGCTGCAACACTGAGCTTGCCCTACCCAAATTACCATGTCCTCGCTGGTGCTGCAGTCACCTGTCTCTCTCACTAGGGCTTCTGGGGGCAGCAGCTCCCATGGTTCTTTGCGTTGCTGAAAGCTGAGCCGCTCTGGGAGTATTTCCCAGTGAATTGTGGGAGAACTCCTGGGCAGACTCGTGGGAAGGCGTTGGAAGACTACCAGCACTTGAGTGATTTAGCCTGTGTCCTCATGGCACAGTGGATTGGTTTCCCGCCCGAGTGAAAGCAGCGCCCATGGTCTAGCCTGTATCCCCAGCCAGGCCAGCTAGCTGAGGTGTAACACACCACTAACCACTGTACATGGGCTTTGTGTGTGGCCAGGAAGCAGGCGAGGGGCAACAGCTGAGAATGAGCCTGAGTTAACAGCAGTGGAGACATCCCCTAAGAGCCAGGAGTTCTCACTCCCCTAAACTTCCACACGGAACAGCCCCGTAGCGTTGCTAACCCAAGCATTCAAAAGTCATGAGACTGGCTTAAAGAGAATACATTTGAGGTCTTTTTATTTGCCTGCTGGATTCTGAGCCTTTTAGAGGTCACATTTTCATGAGGGCTAGAAACTTCCTCTTTTTTACACTGAATGCTGCGAGTAGCATGCGATCACCTGACAAGGAGCCGGGGCTTTAAGAGAAACACCATGAGTTTCACAATAAACTTGCAAGAGTTGCCAACGGCACCCAACTAGCCAAGTGGGGTTCTTGGTTTGTCTTTTCCTGGCTTGCTCAGGCCCTGCAGGGCTGCAAGCTGGGCTGTGACTGGCTGGTTGGAAGGTGGCATTTCTCCTGCGTTCCTTTGATGGAGTGGGTTGGGCAGGCGGCTCAATCAGAGAAAGCTGGACATGTTGCAGAGAAGGGCGTTGTCAGGAGTGCTGGACCCCAGCGATATGGACCGTAGCACTACAGACAGGGGCGTGTGGAAACCTGTACCAAACAGAGGATTGGCTTAGCTGAGCCACAGCTAAGAGGATGGCTTAGCTAAATGGATGAATGGAAGGGCTAGGCCCTATTGCAGCTGTGTGCAATCAGAGACGGGCCACTGGCCCAGCTCAAGGCCTGTGTTTCACTGCAATCTGGTTCCTTCTGTGAGGAGATTCCGGAGTTCAGCTACTGAATGAAGCAGCAGCTGCTGTACTCTTCCAAATATGTTGAATCATCCCTGGGTGACAGAGAGCTGATGGTATAAATGGCATATTTATCAGCTTATCAACCAAATCCAAGTCCCCCATCTAATTGCTGCCTGATCAACAGACCCATCTCACTTTGAAGGTTGATTACATACAACTGGACACTGGGAGGCAGTGTGTTATTACTGATCCGCTTACCATAGGCAGATTGGTGCCTCAGAGGAGGGGGGAGGGATAGCTCAGTGGTTTGAGCATTGGCCTGCTAAACCCAGGGGGTTGTGCGTTCAATCCTTAAGGGGGCCATTTAGGGGATGTAGGGCAGAAATTGGGGATTGGTCCTGTTTTGAGCAGGGGGTTGGACTCGATGACCTCCTGAGGTCCCTTCCAATCCTGATATTCTATGATCTATGATCAGAGGTGTGGTCAATAGTTAGAGCAGCAGACTGGTAGTCAAGACTTCTTGGTTCTCTTCTCGACTCTCATGCTAACTCACTTTGTGAGCTTAGGCAAGGTCCAAATCTTCAAAACACACACCAGCCTTTGCACAGGCTTGGCTGCTGCACATAGAGCATCGCCTGTGGGTGTGCAAGTCAAGTGTGCAGGTGTGCAAACCCCTGACCTGCACGTGAGACTCGGATGTAGCCTGTGTGCAAGCCAGGCACCTGCAGACTTGCCCGAGTACTGCTGAAACTGTAAACCTTAACTTCTTTGCGCCTCAGCTTTCTCCACCAGTAACATTGAGATGAGGAGGCTACCTGCCATGTGGGCTGCGGGGCTCATGTCCGTCCGTCCGTCCATCACTGTAAGATCTCCAGAGGGAAGCAGCTATTGGGAGGGGGATTAATTGTAACCCTTCTGCCCGTCAGAGTTGGCAGCAACAAGGGCTGGGTTCAGTATCTAGGGGTTCTGTTCCAATAACACAATGCAAAACCGGCTCGAGCCCCCACCCAGTGACCTGGCACAAATATATACCACCCCCACCACCCCCCAGGCACCTCTAAGAGGCAATACTTCCCCTCTCGCAAGCACTGAGTCTGAGTGTAGCAAAAGCCTCTTAATAACAAAAAAAAAAAACCAATGTGGCATTAGTTGGGGAAACACCACCAACAGGCTTCATAACACAAACCATGAGCAAAAACCCACCCCAAGCAAATTGGGCCGTGTCCTTTCCCTTTGGTTCTTGAGTCCAGCAACCCAAAAGTCACCGAAAGTTCCAAAAGTCCAACAACCCCAAAGTCCAGCAACCCAAAAGTCTGTGTCTCTGTCCTTGGTGAGTCCAGAGTTCAAAAGTCCATCTGCAGAGTTTTAACCCCCCACCCCCACCCTGCCTGTGTGGAAATAGGAGGGGGGGGAAGTAAAGGGGCACCTTACGTGCTCTGACAGCCAACTGCCCCACCTCTCCATGGGTTTCTGCTGCAGCCTTCACCACCAGCCACTTCTTTCCAGCAACTGCTCCTCCCCAGTAGCTGTCCTGCGAGCCACTCCACCAGCCGCTCCTCTCCAGTAGCCATCCTGCTAACCGCTCACCAATATATCTTCAGGCTCCCTACTACTTAACACAGTACTCAGTAATTTCCGCTCATAGAAGAGGAACCCCAGTGCTGGTGCACCATTGGCCCAAAGTGAATTCAGCTCTGCAATCTGCAACCAGATTCTTAATCAAATCAAAATGAGCTCTGCTATTACACAGGGAGGGAGGAGACAGTGCAGTTAGCATTTAGGGCCCATACCACAAAGTACACATACCTGTCCCCAGCCTCTCTCCATTCATGGAGTTTTGGAACCCATCTCCCTTGCCTAGCGAGTGCTACTAAGTTGATGGTGAGTCCCTCCATCATCACAAAAAGCCAAGTACAGTTCCACCGTCATTGATGCACATAATCAGGATAATAACACTTTATTCTTCCTGCCCCAATAACAGACAAACTGGGGATCCCACAGCAGCCAAAGTGACCATCTAGGCGGGGTGGCTGTGCCTATGCAAATGAGATCAGCCCCTGAAGTTCTTTTCTACAACCCGCCACAACTCACCACCAGATGTCAGGGTAGAGCTCATCCTGGCTCTGCTTACATCCGATTTCTGCTGTTCCAGAGGGGGCACGTGTGAAGCAGTCTCCTTGGGAATTTCGCGGCGACAGGCTGGTTTCCCACAGAGGACTCTGCACCTGGGATTTCAGAAATCCCTGTTAAAGGGCATGCTATCCCTGCAGGCCCCCGGCCCCTGTGACTGGCAGTGATGTAGCCAGTACTGACCCATGGACACACGTGCCAGCCGGAGGAAGGGTGTGGCTTTGGGCAGAGCATGGAGGGGCTGTAACCCAGCCCAGATTTCTAGCACTTTGGTTTGAGCCGACATTTCCTCTCAGTCTCTCTCTCGGCTTAAGCTGCAGATACGCGTCTCTGCTCATCTCTGCCCTGATTTCATTTTCCTCCTGCTGCTTGTTTACTGCCTTGGTCCCTTTACCTGTGGCAGGTCCACACTGCTCTGAAGGCCAAGGCTCTCTGCCATCGCCATGGAAACAGAGCCTGTGGCTCCTATGGAAACGGGAGCGGCTGAGAGAGGCTGGCTGGCCCCTGTGGAGTTAGGGCTCTGGAAAGGCTGCTGCAAGCCGGTCGCTCAGCTGCCTGAACAAGCCCATTGATGTGGGGGGCTGCCCACTCCTACCCCCCACAGGGCCCAGCCCAGCCTCGGCCATTCCTGCAGTCGCCAGGCGGTGGCCACCTCTTCCTGACACCGCCCGCCTGGCGGCGCCTGGCTGGGGTCTGACTCAGGGGCACGCTGGGGACGGGTGTCTGTCTTCTTCCAGGCAGGGCTGGGTGACCTGTGCAGGGGAAACGGGCCAGACCAAGCCCTTCCCCGAGATGGGAACCAAACCCGCTATGATGTTCAGTACCGGGCAGTGAATCGCTCCCAGGTGCTGTGCCTTCCCTGCAGTAGCAGGGCCGAGTGGGGGCTGCCAGGCAGCTGTTCCCCCTTCAGCGATGGCAGTTAAATAGGGAGGATGTCCGGGAGCCTGAAGACAAGCCAGTGTCTCACAGGCAGCGCCAGGGGTGACCATGTGGCTCTGACCAGTCATGCTCAGCCCAAAGGCCCTGTGGAGTTGAGGCCTCAGAGAGGCCTGCAGTGTGGGGAAATCCCTGGGCTCTTCCTCCTCATTCCCATGAGATGCGCTTCCTTGGGGTGAGGGGTGGGACTCCAGGGCCTTGCATAATGTCCGTCATTTAACCCCCATAGGGCTCACCCGGTCAGCGGCAATCTGGCACCAATTGATGCTTACCGGCTCAGGACAAGTTAGCTAGTCGCTTCCAGCATAGGGGAGAGAGAAGAATTGCAGAGGAAGTCTAGTGTGTGAGGGGACGGAGGTCCAGGGGCCCCGGGGAGGGTGGCGCCGGCGGCGAGGGGACGGCGGGCATTAGCTTTGGCATGCCCAGGGAACGTGTGAGCGCACCAAACAGGGCAAGAGGCAGGGTTTGTTTAGGCCCAGCGGATGAGGTGGGTGTGGTTCTGCGCAGCTGCTCAGGGAGGGGACGCCTGGAGTCCCAGTGGTATTGCTGGTGAGCAGGGCGCATGAGGGTGCAGGAGAACAAGCTTTATTCCCTGGCTTCAGGCTGCAGGGGCACGAAGAGGCTTTGTGCCCTCTGCCCCTTTTGACCCGTTGCTGTTTAGGGAAGCGCTCTCCGTTTGGTTTTACGTAAGGAAGTCAGGTCTTCCGCAGCCTGTTCAACTCCATGGACAACTGGAAAAGCTGGACGAAAATTCATTTAATTTGTGCTTGAAACTAGCCAATGGTTTAGGCCTTCAGGATTCCTGGTGATGCTCAAGATTGGTTGCTTTTAGACTCACGTTAGCCAGAATTTCATAACGAAGACACGATGCAGACAGGGATGCCTTTGCATCCTGCCACATGTATCCCAATGCCAGGTGGTTTGTACCACAGCCACCCAGAGGGCAGGGGCAGATTTTAGTTATGGGATAGGATTAGAGCCCATGGTTTGGGCCAGCTTTTGGGGGATGAGGGAGGGGATGGAGGGTCAAGTGCCCCCCAGATTGGCTTGCCGGGGGCAAGGGGGGAGAGGGGCTCTGTCCTTCTCTCCCTGTGCCTCTCCCCCCTCCCGCCCCCCAGCACATTCGCAGCTCTCCCTGGCAGCTGCATGGGGAGTGGGACCTGCTTCTGCCTGAAAGAGCCTGGCTGGGAGGCAGCCCACCGGTAGAGGCGAGGGGTGGGCTCTGGCTCACTCGGCCCCTGTCCCCAGCAGCTGAGCCCAGGCAGGGCGCAGGCCACCGCTGCCTCCCAGCCAGGCTCTCTCAGGCAGAAGCGGCTCCATCCTGCCCTCCATGGAGCTGCCAGGGACAGTGGCTGAAGGTGCTGGGGGGAGGCACAGGGAGAGAAGGACAGAGCTTCCCCTCAGCCCCCATGGGTAACATGGGATGGGGAGAGCGCAGTGGCCCTGGGCGGGGCACAGGGCGGGGGGGGGTCACTGGGCAGGGGAGACATCCGGCGGTCACATGTCCTCCCGCCCCTCCCAGCATGGGGAAGCACAAGTTGTCTATGGTTAAAGCCCACATTTTCTGACTGGACAGGATGAGAATCTAGGGTTGGGGGATCAGGAGTGGTTTACAAGCCGCTTTTTGAGATGTGATGGGGTAAGAGCCCATTGTTTGGGACTGGACTGGGTTAGAGCCCCCAGTTTGGGGTGGGACGGCATTAGAGCCGTCATTGTGGGATGGGATGAGGCAGAGGCCATGGTTTGGGATGGGACGGACGGACTTACAACCCAGGTTTTGGAATGGAATGAAGTTAGAGCCTTATTTTAAGACAGAATAGGGTGAGTGTCCCCAGTTTGGGATGGGCTAGGACTACAGCCCATGCTCTGCTCTGCGGCCAGAACCAAGCCCCTTCTTCACCCCTCCACTCCCAGCCAGGGACTAAGCCTCTCAGCCCCTGCAGCTCCTTTTAGCTGAGCCTGCTGGGCTCCAATTGGTTGCTTCCAAGAAGCCTCTCAAGGAAGGCCTGGAGGACCCACCTCCACTGCTCCTTCCTGCTGCGGGGTGTAGTAGGGCTGAAGGGCCTTCAGATCAGGGTCACAAAGTATCTGGTGCACCCCGTCCCAGTGGGATTGGGGCCCACAGCTTGGGATTTGGGGACTGGGGCCTATGGCCCAGGTTGTATTTGTGTTCTGAACACAGACTAAGAGATTGCGTTTCACTGGATTTGTTTCACTATGGGGCAATGTCATCACTCGTGGGTCTGGCAGACCCTGGGGCTGAGTCTCCATCGAGTATGGACGCTGACATACTGGGGTAGAGCAAACAGATCTGAGAAAGGTTCAGGGGATGCCCCAGTGTGTCCACAGGGGGCTGAGGGCAGGACTGGCTGCCAAGCGTCACACAGTTCTCGTTCTTCCCCTATGGGTGCATCAATGCTCCCAAAGCTCCATCAAGCAGGAGGGCAGAGCCAGGGGGTCGTAGCTTGTCTCCAACTCAGGCAAACACATTCCACCGACCCACTTGCCTCCCGCCACTTCCTTCCCTCCAGACTAGCCACGGGAGATATATTGGGCTCCTGGTAGCTGGAAGAGGTGACAGCCGCCGTCCTGAGCCATTTAGATCAAAGATGCTAATAGCAGAGATCCGGGGCTCTGTGAACCTGCACGCGTCAAACCCTCTGTGGTGATTTATTAATCAGCTCATTTGACCTTGCAGTGTTAGGGGACAAGGCCAATAGCCGTTTGATGATTCCACAGAGACGGTGCCAGGAAGATGAAAGGCCTCAGGGGAGAGTGTGTGGGCACAAATGCTGATTTGAGTTTCATCAGCAAAGACCTGGGGACAAACTAATATGGGACAGTGCTTGGCAGAGCCCCCAGGCTGTGGCTGGGATGGCCCCAGCAGGGCATGTGTTGCCTGTGCTCAGAGCAGGACTGCGTCTCGTCCCAGCCAGCCCTGGTGGAGAATCTCCACCCACCTGCTCATCTGAGCTGCAAAGTTCTCCCCAGCCAATGACGCACTGGGCTGAGCTGGTTACGGCAGGTCAGTTTCACAGCCAGCGGTACACAAGGGAGTAATGTGGCCAGCATCACGTCCGCCTGCCTTTGGCTGCCCCGACCAAAGGATTGGCTACCCATGTTGCAGCTGGCTGTCCCCCATTTAACCCGCCCCCCGGCTATTCTGCTGCCCAGACAGCTGCTGGGGGGACATTGAGTGTCCTTTGCCCCAGCCCACAGACCCTGCCTAGCACCAGGCCAGGCACTCCCTTCCCACTGGACCCTAGCTCTTTGGCCAGGATCTTGGAGTGAAAGTTAGTGCTAGACTGGGAGCCCTGGAGCTTGAAGGCCTCTCTCCAGCCCCAGAACAGGCCTGGCAAGGACAGCACCAGGGCAAGCTTCCCCGCACACTGCCTCCCAGCGTTCTGCAGCATTGCTGTCCCCAGACA
This sequence comes from Natator depressus, assembly GCF_965152275.1. Taxonomy (NCBI): domain Eukaryota; kingdom Metazoa; phylum Chordata; order Testudines; family Cheloniidae; genus Natator; species Natator depressus. Next base: position 29,522,125 of record NC_134246.1, read on the forward strand.
GTCAGGTAGCCTGAGGCAGGCCCGCCAACATCATGAGACTGATTTAAAAATCAAGAGGATCAATTTCAGCTCTGCCTTCTTTGCGATCCACCACATTTGCTGGATATTTCTGCTGAACTGATCCGTAGTGAAATAGCTAACAATACTGACATTTATGGGTCATCGTTAGACATCCTAATTAAGACACCAGTGAGATGAATGGGGTTGTTCACACCTCACAGAGGTATTTTTTCAGGCTCTCAGCAGACTCAGGCAGACAGGTCATATTTGAAAAGTTTATTTCACACCCAGGGGGTCTTGGAAAAAGTGAAAAATTAAACCCTGCAGATACTACGGTGCCCCAAGGGGCTTTTATGGCAGCCAGCAGGTTGCAGGCCAGGCAGCATTGCTCTCAGGAACAGCGCATTTGTTAGAGGTGCTGCTTTGCTCTGACACAATGTTAAGAAGACGATGAGAAGACAGAGATTTTAAAGAGATTTTAATGGCTCTTTTAACAGATTTATTTTAGATTGTTCTTTTCTACAATAATTCAGTGTAAAAAGTCCCAGTTCCATATACAACAGTTTGAACATTTGGAATAAGAAATCCAGCTCAGGGAGACTGTGTGACGCCTAGAATCAGCTCATTTTCTAACAACACAGGTAGAGAAACCCCCATAGAAACTAACCAGAAGGAGAACATTTCAACTGGAATGCTTTACAAATGGCAAGAAAAGCCCCTGGCCACAGCCCGGCAGCCCCCAAGTAAATATTTACAGAGGGATCATCTCTTTGGACACATCCCCATGGCAGGGAAAAGGGACCAGACAGCTGCGGCTGCCACAGGCTCGCTGAGCAGGGAGAAGGGGCAGCTCCCTAGGAATCTCGTAATGGTTACAAATGGGGTTTCTCTTCTCCTCAGTGGACCAAGCGCTGTAGTTGTCCTCATAAATTTGCTGTCAAACAACCCTTCTGTCCCCACATAGGAAACATCTAACAGTCCCTGGGTACGAGGGATGAAGCAGCCCCAGGGCAAGAGGCAGTTTCCCCTAGGAAAGGGGTTTTGCCTCCCTCCAGGTGTGCCTGTCTGCAGGTGATGAGCCAAGCTTTGTGTGCACGAAGATGTGCTTGGCACAGGCCTGGCTTCCTGGGATGGCCTCAATCGGCATTTGCTCAGTGTGGGTTTCCTAGGAAGAACAGGAAGCATATCCTTCCCCTACAATAAGGAGCAGTAGGCATGTGGCCTATGGCCTAGTATGAGGCATGGCAAAGCCCACTGTAATGCGATGGGTAGGGAATAGTCTCGTCCCCATTGTGTTCCCAGTTCTGACTATGATGCAGCTCACAAAGAATACTGAAACTGGTGTGAACACCCATGTTCCAGGGGCTCGATCTGAATGAAAATGAAGTTCTTAGTAGAAGCTACATAGTTTGGGGCAGTTTCTCGGCTGAGTGCAGCAGAGCGGGGCAGCTGCCAGGAAGCTGGTTACAGCTCTCTGACCCTCTCCTGGCTCTGGCTGCAGGTTAGAGCACCCTGGGGGCTGCTCCAATGTGTGCCAGCTGGCAGTTGTCCCTAAGAAGCTGAGCACAACTGGAGTGCAAGAGATCCCACCCGCCTGCCCTTTATCCATCCCTGTACCCAGGTAGGAGCTGCTACCTGCTAGGGACTGCCCTCATTTTGTTAACCAGCAAGAAGTGTCCCCACAGTTGGAGATATTTCTCCAGGTGAGATTTTCATGCAGACAAATTGCCGTGAGCAGAAGGCCGAGGGGGCCCCAACAAGCAAGGTTGGAGGGGGCGGATGCTGAGCTCGCGTACTGCTTTGGAAGAGCCCCCTGCCGCATCTAAAGTCATGTACCCTTGGCAGGATGTGTCTTGCTTGCTGTGCTGTGTTGCTTTGGCTGAGGGTTGTTTTCGTGGAACAAAATTTCTCACTGGCCCGGAGGGACACTGGAAATGCAACATGTGCCTGAGGCTAAATGAGGGTGAGAAACCCCTGCCCCCAAGACTGCTCCTTGTGAGGGGTGCAGCTCACATCCATCTCTCAGTCTGAGCTCCAGGAACTGTGGAAGGGGCTGGGGCTTGTGCTTTTGGGTGTCAGAGCATGGGGAGGCATGGCGGGCTCAGAGGCCTAGGAGAAACACTAAGGGGAGCACCAGAGTGGGAAGCCCCATGGGGAAGTCAGAGAATTTACCCAGCCCAATCTGGAGCATCATGGAGAAAAGGGATGTTTGGGAAGCTTGGAGGAAAAGGAATGTGGTACCAATCTTCAGGCAAGGGGAAGGAGAGAGATCCTGACAATTACTGTGCTGGAAGGGTAATTTATAATGGAATAGCCAAGGCCAGAGTGGGAAGAAGAAGAGGCTGAGGGGGAGATTACAGGGAGATGCTGCTGAGACTACCGCAGGGAGAGGCAGCATGCTCACTCCCCAGGCAGGAGCGAAGGGCTTCCAGCACGCACTACAGAGCCCTTCCTCTCACTACTGCAGCACCTCAGGGGTTATTCAGCCTGCACTGGATGCAAGCTCTGGCCTAGAACTTGGTCTCTGGCCTCTGAGGGGAAATGGAAGAAGAGTTAGCAGAAGGGCAGAGGCAAGTAGAGAGATGGTTGGAGAGGAGGAAACAAGGGGATCAGGTGGAGAGAGGAGGATGCACAAGAGCTGGTCACAAGACTGATGGAGTTAGTCGGGGAAGCACCAAGTGGTGGGTGAGGAAGAGGGTCATGAAGTGAGACAGATGCAGGAGTGGGGTGGGGGTCCTGGAGGAGTGAGACAAGGAAATATGGAGGCGGCATGAGAAGGTGTGATGGAGAGAAATGGGGAAGTACAAAGGTGATTGAGTGAGCTGGGTAAGCATGAGGCAGTGATGGTGGAACCATGAGGGATGCTGTTGGGAAGTGGTGGTGGTGGAAGAAGAGAAAGCACAAGGGGAGAATCAGGTGGACAGATGGCAGGGAGGAAACATGGGGGTAGGTGGGAGATGAGGAAGGTCGAGGGGACAATGATGGAGGGAGTCAGAGACACCTGAAGTGGGGAACTCAGTGGGGAATGACAGCGGGTTATAAGGAAACCTGGTGGACAAGCCAAGGGGTAGCAATGGTGGGACCTGAGGAAGCATAGAGGTGTTGTCTTGTGAGGAGCAATTTGGGAGATGAGGAAGCATTGGGGTGGTCAGTGGAGAGTGATGCTGGGAGATAAGGAAGTATGAGGGGGAGTAAGACAGGAGAGATGGCAGCAGATGGGAAGCATGGGGACAGCTGGGAGGCAAGGAAGCACAGGGAAATGAATAAAGGGGAGATTTGGAGCAGCTGAAGAAGCATGGGGGGATGTTGGGGGAGAGGTGGCAGCCTGGGGAGAGGTGGGAGATGAAGACGCACAGGGGAATGAATAAAGGGGAGAGATGGTGATGGATGAAGCAGCATGTGGGGGTATCATGGGAAAGATGGCAGGAGATGATAAACATGGGGCAGTCAGAGTAGAGAGACAGTGCGAAATGAGGAAGCCAGCTGGGGCAGGTGGGAGAGATGGCAGGAAATGAAGCATGAGAGACACCATGAGGGAGAGATGGCAGGGAAAGAGGGGAAAAGGACAGTGTGGGCAGAGCTGGTGGCAGATAAGGAAGCATGAGGGGGTGCCAAAGATGATAGAAGAGAATGAAACATGGGGAGGGGCTTAGTGGAGAGGGAAGATGGGAAATACAGGCACACTGGGGATTGTCAGTGGAGAGCAATGGCCATATATGAGGAGGCACAGGGGTTTGAGTAAAAGCAGAATGACTGGAGGGGTGAAGAAGCACGAAGTAGAATCAAGGGGGAGTGATAGCAGGACATGAGGAAACATGGAGGGGGCAGGGTTGAGAGATGGGGTCATGAGGAAGCATGAGGGGGAGTCAAGTGGGAATGATGCCATGAAAGGGGGATGCATGGGGGTGGTAGATAGGGAGAGGAGAGGGTGTGAAATAAGGAAGCATGGGGAGGTCAGAATGGAAAGAAAGCAGGAAATGAGGAAACACGGGGTTGGGAGGTGAGGAAGCATGAGGGGGTCAGTGGAGCGTAATGATTGTAGATGATGATGTATGAAGGGGAATCAAGGGGGAGTGATGGTGGGAGTCAGGCAAGAGAGATGGCACCATATGAGAAGCACGGGGGCAAGTCAGTGGGAGAGATGGTAGGAGATGAGGAAACATGGGGTGGTTGAGTGTGAGTGATGGAGTGAGATGGGGAAGCAGGAGGTGGGGGGTCAAGGTGAGGCCACATGGGGACATGGAGAATGTCAATGGGACTTGAGGAGGAGCAATGGAGAAAGATGGGGAAGCCTGAGGAGGAATTGGAGGCAATGGTGGGAGATGGGGAAGCAAGAGGAGGGAATGGGGGTGAGGGTGGTAGATGGGGAAGCAGAAGGAGGGAATGGGAGCAATGGTGGGAGATGGGGAAGCACGAGAAGGGAATGGGGGCGAGGGTGGGAGATGGAGAAGCAGGAGGAGGGAGTCAGGGCCGAGGGAGGGTGGGAGACGGGGAAGCATGAAGCAGGAATTAGGGGTATGGTGGAAGATGAAGCATGAGTGGGGATCGAGAGTTAGTTAGAGAAGGGAAAATGTGAGAGGTGGGGGTTAGAGGAGCAAAGACTGGAGATGGGGAAACATGATGGAGGATTGAGTAGGTGACTTGTAGGGGGAAGGGGACGCTCAAGGGCTTCCATGGGAATATTGCAGGGAAATGGGGAAGCCTGAGTGTTTGGGGGAGTGATGCAGGAAAATGGGTTCAGGATATGGCCTAAGGGAGCAGAGGAAATACAAAGGGGACTTAGAGGAGCAATGCAGAGAGACCGGGTGGCAGGGGTGGGTCGAGACATGGGGAACACAGGAAGGGAGGCTGTGGGGAGCAATAGAGGGAAACAGAAATACAGGGGGTTGGCAGGGGAGAGTTACAGAGGGAGATGACAGGCATGAAGGTGGGGACTCGGGTAGTGATAGAGGGAGATGAAGCAGCATGAGACACAGTCAAGTGGGAGAGGTGGCAGAAAATGAGGAAGCACAAGGGACAGTTTGGGGGACAGATACTGGCAAATGAGGGAACATGAGGGGGAGTTAAAGGGGAGCGATGGTGGGAGATGAGGGAACATAGAGGGAGTGAAATGGGAGCAATGTGGGAGATGAGGGAACGGGGGAGTGAAAGGGGAGCGATGGAGGGAAATGAGGGAACACAAGGAGGCGTGAAAGGGGAGCGATGGTGGGAGATAAGAGAACATGGGAGGAGTGAAAGAGGAGCGATGGTGGGAGATTAGGGAAAGGGGGAGTGAAAGGGGAGCGATGGAGGGAGATGAGGGAACATGAGAGGAGTGTAAGGAGAGTGATGGTGGGAGATGAGAGAACATGGGAGGAATGTAAGGGGAGCATGGTGGGAGATGAGGGAACATGGGGGTGGTCATTTCAGAACTATTGAGAGAGGATGACTAAGCACAGTGAGGAAGTGAGAGAAAGAGTTGGCTGCAAATGAGGACACATGAAGGGGAGTCAGAGAGAGATGATGGTAAATTAGAAAACTGAGGTCTTGAGGGTGTGTGATGGAGTAAGACAGGGTAGCACAAGGTGAAGGTGTCGAGGTAATGCCATGTGAGGAGGTGGGGAGGCACAGGGCAATTGAGGGGGGAGCCATTAAAGATGGGGAAGCCTGGGGAGGGACTGGGGGTGATGGTGGGAGATGGGGAAGCACAAAGGGGTTCAGTGGGAGACTTTGGAAGATGAAACATGAGTGGGGATTGAGGGTGAACTGGTGTGAGACAGGGGAACAAGAGGTGGGAGATGGGGTAGCAGGAGGGGGCAGTGGGGTGTGATGGTGGGAGATGGGGTAGCAGGAGGGGGCAGTAGGGAGCGATGGTGGGAGATGAGGTAGCAGGAGGGGGCTCTAGGGTGAGATAGTGGGAGATGGGGTAGCAGAAGGGGGCTGTAGGGAGTCATGGGAGGTGGAGTAGCAGGAGGGGGTGCAGGGAGTGATGGTGGGAGATGAGGTAGCAGGCAGGGGCTGTGGGTATGATGGGTGATGGGGTAGCAGAAGGGGGCTATAGGGAGTGATGGTGAGAGATGGGGTAGCAGGAGGGGGCTGTAGGGAGTGATGGTAGGAGACGGGGTAGCAGGAGGGGGGACGTAGGGTGTGATGTTGGGAGATGGGGTAGCAGGAGGGGGGGGCCGTAGGGTGTGATGTTGGGAAGTGGGGTAGCAGGAGGGGGCTCAGAGAGTGATGGTGGGAGATGGGGTAGCAGGAGGGAGGATGTAGGGTGTGATGATGGGAGATGGAGTAGCAGGAGGGGGGCCGTAGGGTGTGATGGTGGGAATGGGAAGCAGGAGGGGGGCTATAGGGAGTGATGGTGGGAGATGGGATAGCAGGAGGGGACTGTAGGGTATAATGGTGGGAGATGGGGTAGCAGGAGTGAGGAAGTCGGGACTGATGTGGAGTAGCAGAAGGGGGCCGTAGGGAGTGATGGGAGATGGGGTAGCAGGAGGGGGCTGTAAGGAGTGATGGTGGGAGATGGGGTAGCAGGAGGGGGCTGTAGGGAGTAATGGTGGGAGATGGGGCAGCAGGAGGGGGGGCCATAGGGTATGATGGTGTGAAGTGGGGTAGCAGAAGGGGGCTGTTGGGTGTGATGGTGGGAGATGAGGTAGCACGAGGGGGCTGTAGGGTATGATGGTGGGAGATGGGGTAGCAGGAGGGGGCAGTAGGGTGAGATGGTGGGAGACGAGGTAGCAGGAGGGGGCTGTTGGGTGTGATGGTATGAAGTGGGGTAGCAGGAGTGGGGCTGTAGGGTGAGATGGTGGGAGATGGGATAGCAGGAGGGGGCTGTAGGGAGTGATGGTGAGAGATGGGGTAGCAGGAGGGGGCTGTAGGGTGAGATGGTGGGAGATGAGGTAGCAGGAGGGGGCTGTTGAGTGTGATGGTGGGAGATGGGATAGCAGGATGGGGCTCTAGGGAGTGATGGTGTGAAGTGGGGTAGCAGGAGTGGGGCTGTAGGGTGAGATGGTGGGAGATGGGTTAGCAGGAGGGGGCTGTAGGGAGCGATGGTGGGAGATGGGTTAGCAGGAGGGGGCAGTAGGGAGCAATGGTGAGAGATGGGGTAGCAGGCAGGGGCTGTAGGGAGCGATGGTGGGAGATGGGGTAGCAGGAGGGGCTGTAGGGAGCGATGGTGGGAGATGGAGTAGCAGGAGGGGGCTGTAGGGAGCGATGGTGAGAGATGGGGTAGCAGGAGGGGGCTGTAGGGAGTGATGGTGGGAGATGGGATAGCAGGAGGGGGCTGTAGGGAGTGATGGTGGGAGATGGGATAGCAGGAAGGGGCTGTAGGGAGCGATGGTGGGAGATGGGGTAGCAGGAGGGGGCTGTAGGGTGTGATGGTGGGAGATGAGGTAGCAGGAGGGGGCTGTAGGGTGTGATGGTGGGAGATGGGGTAGCAGGAGGGGGGCTATAGGATGTGATGGTGGGAGATGGGATAGCAGGAGGGGGCTGTAGGATGTGATGGTGGGAGATGGGATAGCAGGAGGGGGCTGTAGGGAGTGATGGTGGGAGATGGGGTAGCAGGAGGGGGCTGTAGGGAGTGATGGTGGGAGATGGGGTAGCAGGAGGGGCTGTAGGGAGCGATGGTGGGAGATGGAGTAGCAGGAGGGGGCTGTAGGGAGCGATGGTGAGAGATGGAGTAGCAGGAGGGGGCTGTAGGGAGCGATGGTGAGAGATGGGGTAGCAGGAGGGGGCTGTAGGGTGAGATGGTGGGAGATGGGGTAGCAGGCGGGGGCTGTAGGGAGTGATGGTGGGAGATGGGGTAGCAGGCGGGGGCTGTAGGGTGTGATGGTGGGAGATGAGGTAGCAGGAGGGGGCTGTAGGGTGTGATGGTGGGAGATGGGGTAGCAGGAGGGGGCTGTAGGGTGTGATGGTGGGAGATGGGGTAGCAGGAAGGGGGCTATAGGATGTGATGGTGGGAGATGGGATAGCAGGAGGGGGCTGTAGGATGTGATGGTGGGAGATGGGATAGCAGGAGGGGGCTGTAGGGAGCGATGGTGGGAGATGGGATAGCAGGAAGGGGCTGTAGGGAGCGATGGTGGGAGATGGGGTAGCAGGAGGGGGCTGTAGGGAGTGATGGTGGGAGATGGGGTAGCAGGAGGGGGCGGTAGGGAGTGATGGTGGGAGATGAGGTAGCAGGAGGGGGCTGTAGGGTGTGATGGTGAGAGATGGGGTAGCAGGCGGGGGCTGTAGGGTGAGATGGTGAGAGATGGGATAGCAGGAAGGGGCTGTAGGGAGCGATGGTGGGAGATGGGGTAGCAGGAGGGGGCTGTAGGGAGTGATGGTGGGAGATGGGGTAGCAGGAGAGGGCTGTAGGGAGTGATGGTGGGAGATGGGGTAGCAGGAGGGGGCGGTAGGGAGTGATGGTGGGAGATGGGGTAGCAGGAGGGGGCTGTAGGGAACGGTGGTGGGAGATGAGGTAGCAGGAGGGGGCTGCAGGGAGTGATGGTGGGAGATGAGGTAGCAGGAGGGGGCTGTAGGGTGTGATGGTGAGAGATGGGGTAGCAGGCGGGGGCTGTAGGGTGAGATGGTGAGAGATGGGGAAGAACAAGGGGGGGTAATGGAAGAAGAGGGAATCATCAGGGGGCACCCAGGGGAGTGATGGAGGCTGCAGTCAGGTGGACAGAGGTGAACAGGTATGACAGGGATCAGCGGGGGCATCAGAAGAAGGTCTTGGGACGGGCGGGGGCAGAAATGGAGGTAGATGGGGAAAGATGGGGGCCCAGTGGTGGAAGCTGGGGGCAATGGAAAGGAATGAGTGGTCTGAGGAAGCGTTGGGGGGCACATGGTGGCCTGGGGGAGTCCCATAGAAAGAGGCACATGGCTGAGCTGGAGTGGGAGCACTGGGAAGGAGAAGGTATATGAGGGGTGGAGGGTGAATTGAAGAGTGGGGGAAGACCGAGGGGAGGGCCAGGAAGCAATGGGGGAGCGTGGAAGGCTGAGGGCGGGGTCTGGGGAGCAATGGGGGAGGTGGGAAGTCACTGGGGGACCAGAAGAAGGGCTGGGGAAGCAGCGTGGTGGGCTGTGTCCCAGGCTCACAGTGGGCATGGTGGTAAATCTCCGCACTGCCAGGTCTGGTTTCCCCGTGGACCCTGGACGAGGCTGAGCTGGGTGGTCCAGTAGGCACAGAGCCCACTGGCTGTGCAGGGCTGGGGTGTGCGGTGCCTTCCCGGCACTTGGCAGGTTCAGGTGCATTCTGGGAGCACTGGGCCAAACACTGGCAGGTATTTAGGCTCCCAGCATTTGTGGATTTCAATGGAGTTCAGTGGGAGCTAGCCAGTAACAAAACCCAATTGAGGCCCAGGTGCTGTGGGGTCTCTGGCGAGCGTGTGGGGCAGTATGCACATGTGGGGAGTGTGCAGGTTGGGCGGGGCCCACATTTGCACTGGGCTCTGTGATGGGGGTACCTGTATGTACATGGGTTGCTGTTGTGCCCTCAGGGCTAGGCCCCTCTGTGTCACCCCTGTAACATCCCTCCCACCCCCCGGGGTGAGCTGTTCTGGGGGTAGGGGGTGGGAAGGGTGCCAAGCACAAACACCTGCCTTGCTACAACAGTAGCCTTGATGGGTGCATACTGCCTGCCCCCCACCCTGTGGCCATGGGAACACTCTACCTGAGGCTTTGCTGGGGGGAAGTGGTCCCTGCAGCCCAGACCCTAGATCAGGGGCTGGCAAACTTTTTGGCCTGAGGGCCACATCTGGGTATGGAAATTGTATGGTGGGCCATGAATGCTCACAAAATAGGGGATGGGGTGCAGGACAGGGTGAGGGCTCTGGCTGGGGGTACAGGCTCTGGAGTGGAGCCAGAAATGAGTTCAGGCTGTGGTAGGGGGCTCCAGGCTGGGGCAGGGGTATGTATGGGTGTGTGAGGACTCCAGCAGGGTGCAGGAGGGAGATCAGGGCTGGGGCTGAGGGGTTCAGAGGGCAGGAGGGGGATCAGGGCTGGGGAGGGGGTTGGGGCGTGGGAGGAGGTCAGGGGTGCAGGCTCTGGGCAGCACTTACCTCAAGTGGCTCCCAGGAGCAGCAGCATGTCCCCCTTCCAGCTCCTATGCGGTGGCGTGGCCAGGCGACTCTGCATGCTGCCCCGTCTGCAGATGCCACCCCTGCAGCTCCCACTGGCCATGGTTCCCAGCCAATGGGAACTGTGGGGGCAGTGCTTGCGGACAGGGGCAGCATTTGGAGACCCCGGATGCCCCTACACATAGGAGCTGGAGAGGGGACATGCCGCTGCTTCCGGGAGCTGCAGGAAGCCACAGCACGTGTGGAGCGGGGCAAGCCCCCGACCCCACGGAATCTCGAGGGCCGTATTAAAATGTTGGCCAGGCGGCCCATGGTTTGCCCACTCCTGCCCTAGATGTAGGGATGCTCCGTGATGTGGGACTGGCCAAGGAGCAGCAGCTGGAGAGGATGCAGGCCAGGGCTGAAGGGCTGCTCCAGCCAGGAGCACTCAGCAACCGTGCGAGTGTAATTGTGTGCCTGTTTGACGCCGTGTGTGTAGCCGGGTGAATCCCTGGACTGGGGCTGGCTCAGCATCTGTAACCCAGGCTGAGGCTGGCTCAGGCACACGTTGTGGGAAGCGGCTGCTGGAAGCAGATGGGAGGGGACAGCTGGGCACCAGGGTCTTCCCGAGCCTCTCACACCTAGCTCTTGTGTGGGGTGCGGCCAGGCCAGGAGCGCTGCAGGCCTGAGGCCGACTGCCCCAGCTGGGCAGGGTTACTGGGGGCAGATGGAGGGGCAGGGGTAGTGAGAGCCAGAGCTGTGGAGGCTGCTAGGGCAGGTGTTGGACGCAGAGCTGTCAGAGAGCCCTGCACGCCGCCCAGCGATGGTGTGCAGCTTCTGGCTGTTCAGCAATCCATGCGGCAGCCATGCTGGTGAGGGGCTGGCTCCGTGATCTCAGCTGCAAGCAGCTTGATTTCCAGGGCAGCAGCTGGGCAGCCCCGCAGCAGGGGAGACTAACAGGAGTGGAGGATCAGCGTGGCTTCCCTAGCAGAGGGAGGCCTTGCCCCACAGCACAGCGCGGCGTGAGCAGCTGCTCCTGTGGCCAGAGGCAGTTTGCAGCCCACAGCCCTGGGGATTTGCGGTCATGGCTGCTGGATTGTCCTGGAGTCTTGCGGAATTAAAAATTAATCTTTTAAAATTGTGGCATGTGATGAAACCTCCAGGAATACGTCCCCAAACTGGCCACCCTATGGCTGCTCCAGTTCAGGGACAAGGGGAGCTGAGGCTTTATCCTTCTGCCCCATAAGTCAGCACCTGCTGTGCCAGCCCCTGCAGCACCCTGGGCAGGTCGTCTGCTCCTGCCTCAGGACCAGCAGGGCAGCTTGGCGCAGGTGCCATGCACAGCGGAGGGGCTGCACCGAGTCCAGCCCCACTGCGGGGCCACGCAGCAGCAGAGGCCAGCCTGGTGCTCGCACAGAAGGAAAAGGCTGAATAGATTTTATCACCGGCCCTGGCTCCCTTGGTCCAGTTCTTTCTGGGATCAGCTGTGGAAGAATGGGAGCCCAGGTGCCCCTCAGCTCCCCCGCTCAGCGTGAAGCGGGGCCTCCTGCTCCACCACGGGAGCCTCGGCCTGGGGAGAAGGTGCGTTCCTCCCGAGGCCTGGCCAGGCAGCTGTTGCTGCTCCCAAATCAACCAGCAGGGGGCTGTACCCCAGCCCGCTCTCTTCTGCTGGCCGGTGACGCCCAACTTCCAACAGCTGAAGCAGGGCTTCAAGGTCACCCAGAGCAGTGCTTCTCAAGCGATCCGCTGTGGGGCACCGGCGATTTTTTCCCCAATGTGCGCACAGACCGGCACCGGTCTGCGGACCACCACTTTGAGTAGCACTGACCTAAAGGGCACGAGATGTTCCTGAAGGCGGAGTGCACCAGCTGGAGGCCAAAGACCCTCCCCCAGCTCCTCTCTCGGTCTCCTGGGAAGAGTCTGTCAACTCAGTAACGGAAGCACCCCTGACCTAGCCCCCAGGAGCTGCTCAGGGCAGGATGGAGCCAAGAGCAGGATTCTGCCTTTCCCTTGGATCGAGAGGGTGTCAGGGAGCTACTCTGGGGGCTGCGCCCCCGACCCAGGGGTCAGCCAGGCACCCTGCACACATGCACACAGAAGGTAGCTCTGGGGGTTTCATTTCAGAGCTCACAGGCCCTTTATTTTCTACCTCACAACACACAATTGTACAGACAGAGGACAGAGTGAGTGGGGAAGCCCCGTCATCAGTGGCAGTGAAACTGCCCTTCATGTGAGTGTGGGGCCATGCAAAAGGAAGGGGCGAGCACATGGAACCCAGACCCGGACACCTGAGGCTGCTAGGGAAACAGCAACAGGGGCTGAGAAAACAGTCGCTAACAGCCTCCCGCCCTGCCCTATCCGTGAGCTTTGCAGCAGGGCAGGGCCTTTGGGAAGAGCTCAGCTGGCTTTTCAAAGCCCAACGCTGCAGCAAGGAAGAGCAGGGAAAGGCTGTGATGGTGCGGGTGACATGGACAGAGAACTCTGCTCGGGAATAGCTTACCCAGCGTGTGGCAGGGCTGCAGGGGGAACAGTCCCCCAAAGGGCAGCTCTTCTCTCCCACCCCCTGCAGGGAGAAACCCTAACCCAGTGAGATGCATGGAAATGACATGAAATCAGCGCCTCCCTGTACACACACCCTTCCCCACAGGAGATGCTGGGAAACAGGACATGGCTGACGGAACCAAACGAGCGGGTGGGAGTTTAAGCAGCCAAACTGGCTCATCTTTAATTTCAAGTATGCTATTTTCAGAATGGCCGGCACCCCGGGCTGCAGCCAATCGAGGCTGAGCTCATGCGGAGATTCTGCTCTTTCAAATTCCAAGCAGGGAGATGACAGTGTCAAGTTAAAAGGCTGCGTATTACACACACCATGGCTCAGGGTTGCTCTCTCTGCTACCTCCCCGCATCCTTCAACTGACTTTGCCGAAGCAAAGCCCGGCTTCTTTGCACACTTGTTGGGGTGGGCCATCAGGTGGCCAAGACAAGGCCCCGGGCACATGCCCAGTGCCGTCCCTCCCAGCCACAGGGCCACACATGGCTTATCACCTCCACCCATGGCAGAAATGCCCAGTGCTGCTATTTACAGGACAGGACAGACATGACGAGTATCACAAATAATTAAAAAGGCATTTGTAAAAATGAGAAACCACATTCCAAAAACTAGATTCTTTAAAAAAGCCCTAGTTACCAATGAAAATGCGAAACCCACCCCAAAGTATTTACAGTGGGTGTTAACGACCACATTAACAACACTCCCCCAGCCCCCGCCCGGGACAGACCCCCACGCCTGCCAAACGCATGCAAAAACTAACAAGAGCTGCACTAACCCCCAGGCTCCCACAGCTCCTTGTCTGCTGGTAGGCTGGACAATAAGCTGTCTGCTCCTCTCAGGTGAGAACATTCCCAGACCTTCTCTGGCTCTGCCAGTGAAAGGACACAACCTAAGACCCACCCATAGTCATCAGGGAGAGTAAGGTGACTTGTGCAGAACCAGCTGGGCCACTGCCCTCCCCTCACGTAACAGAGGTGCACAGAGCGTAGCCCTCGGCTGCTGACAGAGAACAAGACTTGGCTGTGGTACTAGCATACACCCTGCCTGAGCGCAGAGCACAGCCTCACAGCTTCATTTGCAAGGCCCCTCTCTTCACGGGATAAATACACGAGTTTCTCCTCATCCCTCGGGTGGATCCATCCCTGGCTGCATGGCTGTTACACACTGGAGTGGACGTGTTGTCTGGCTGGAGCCCTCCCCACGGGTTTGGCTGGCACCTCACACACCTACCCACTGTTGTTCTGCAAGCCCAGGTGCTCTCCACACTAACTCTCCTAATCCTCTTTGGGGGCAGATGTCTGTACTCTCTCCCAGAGCAGTGCAAAGAGCAGCAGGCCGGTAATGGGACTTCATTAGCACCTAATGCAACGGGCATTTATTTTTAACTGCAGAAATCTGCTGGCATTGAGCGCCAGGGCTTCACAATAAAGTGCTGATGCCTTCCAGGGCTCCCAGCTGATAAACACTGGCTCTTTATTAACCGGTGGCTTGTTTGCACTTCCTCCCCTCCCCCAAATGAGACTCCATTCCCAGCCAAACAGCAGTTCTGGTCCTGGGCAGGGCAAGCCCATAGTCCAATTGGTATTTTTAACTCATCTACTACCCTCCCAATTTAGCTAATTTCATTATTTTTAAAAATTCCTTCAGCTCAAAAGTTCATGCTGATTTAAACTGACCCTGCCTTGTGCTCTGCCTGGGCCTGCAGCCCATCAGATCAGGTCAAACCAAAAGGAAGGGATGTTTGCAAGACACTTGTAATGAGCAATTAACTAAAACAGCCCCCCCCAGGCGCTGGGGGTGTCCCAGCTGAGACTGTGAAACCGAGTAATGGATTCAGCAGATGCTGTTAGCGACAGGGCCAGGGCTCCCCGGACACCACACATCTGCTCAGGGATACAACGGGGCTAGGGGTATCTCTGGGGCCTGTGTTGTGTTTTTAAACATTGAAGCAAAATGCGGTCACACATGGCTCCCTGGTACAAGTAGTGGGCAGGGCGGTGGGTTGAAGAAATTATTTCCCAGTTGCAGGCTGAATTAAAACTCTGCGCACACACACATACACACTCTCTCTCCCTTTGCAATATTCTCAGAGACCCTGGGGAGGGAAGTCAATCAAAATGCACCAGGAGCCGGGATGATAAAATGGGCCAAAAAGGGAGTTTACAGTGAGCACAGGGCTGCAGTGGAGGCTGATGCTGAAGGACAGCGAGGGGTGGGGGGACCCTGCCAAGGCCCGGGGACCAGCACAGAGAGGAGCAGCTGGACTCCATGTCTGATGAGGTCAGCTTTTCTCACACCACTTCCAGCACAGCTGGGCTTGGGGAGGGCTGGAAATGCAGCCAGAAAAAGGGTTCCCCTCTCCCGCAGCGGTTGCCATTGCCAGTCCACAACCAGCAAGTGCTGAAAGGCAGGAGAATGGCATGCTCTCTCAGCCATTAACTAAACTCCTTCCCCCCACCATGCCAGGGCTGCGTTGGGGGTCAGGGCCAGCCCGCTCCACGCTGCTGGCTTGCTCTGAGGTGGGCTGTACAGCCCAGTCCGAATATCAGAGGAGCCCCCGGGGGGGGATTCAAACTCAGCCTAACTGCTAAGAGAGCTGAGCGGAGCACAGCGTGGGGCTTGCTGGAGCATAATTAACAGCCCTGGGAAGAAGGGGCCAGGCAGTTTATGCCGGCTGTAAACACCCTCACCCACCCCCTGAATTTGGGATGTGGTTTCCAAGCACCTGGATCAAGCTGACCCGGAGCTTTGCTGTGGCAGGTCACCTGTCCCAGAGCCCCCGCGGGACAGCCCTCCCTGGCTCATTGAGCATTCCCTGCCCGAATGCACCCTGGACACTCTGCAGCAACAAAAGGGACACGAGATAGGGCAAGGCTACACTACAAAATTAAGTTGACCGTAGGCTGTCTACACTACAGATTACTTTGGTATAAATGTCGCTCGGCAGTGTGAATAATCCACACGCGAGTGATGTAAGTTACACTGACCTAGGCGCTGGTGTGGACAGCGCTGTGTTGGCAGGAGAGCTACTCCCGCCGACACAGCTACCGCGGCTCGCGGAGGCAGGCGTTATTAAGCCAACGGGAGAGCTCGCTCCTGTCAGCTTAGAGTGTCTTCACCAGAAGTGCTACAGCAGCACAGCTCCATCAGTGCAGTGCAGACAGTCGAAGCTGCGGCGACGTACAGCCACTGCAGTAATTAAACTGCCTTTGCATGTCCACACTGTGCTCCTTGGGTCGCCAGTGCGTGTCCTCACCAGCAGTGCTTGCACCCATTTAACTGTCAGCGTAGGGCATTGTGGGAAGGCTTCTGAAAGGCAGCAAAAGTGTCTACACTGGCCTAACTACATCGACCTAAGTGCTCTCCCTCCCACGGAGATGGAGTCATTGTCAGCAGGGCAATGGACCAGAGATGGCTAATCCGCCCCCCACCCCTGGTGACTGCTCCAGCAGTTAATCACCCTCACCCCTGACAGGTGCCTGGCAGCAGAGAGCAGGGGGACGGCTGCAAGAAGATACAGAAGGGTGCAATAAACACTGCGTCTGAAGGAGTCTGTTTCTGAAGTTTTTTTGTTGAAGAATTGCAACTTTTAGGTCTGTAATCGAGTGACCAAAGAGATTGAAGTGTTCTCCGACTGGTTTTCGAATGTTATAATTCTTGACGTCATAGACAACAAAAAACTTCAAAAACAGACTCCAACGAGAGACTGCAGAATTGGAATTAATTTGAAAACTGGATACAATTAACTTAGGCTTGAACAGCGACTGGGAGTGGATGGGTCATTACACAAAGTAAAACTATTTCCCCATGTTTATTTCCCCCCTCCACTCCCCACTGTTCCTCAGACGTTCTTGTCAACTGCTGGAAATGGCCCACCTTGATTATCACTACAAAAGGTTCCCCCCCTTCCTGCTGGTAATAGCTCACCTTAAGTGATCACTCTCCTTACAGTGTGTATGGTAACACCCATTGTTTCATGTTCTCTGTGTATATAAATCTCCCCACTGTATTTTCCACGGAATGCATCTGATGAAGTGAGCTGTAGCTCACGAAAGCTTTTGCTCAAATAAATGTGTTAGTCTCTAAGGTGCCACAAGTCCTTCTTTTCTTTTTACTGGGACAAAGGCAGCCCTGATTCTCTACACCAGGGATGAACCTGGCCCATGTACTTGTACCACTCTTGTTACTGTGGTGTCTAACCAGTGCTAAGGCACAAATGCTTGGGCTTGGAGGCAGCAGTGCATGTGCAGAGAAAACCCCATCCCTACAGAGGACACGAGCCGGAACGCAGCACTTTCACAGAGGAAGGGAGCAGAAAGGGCCAGGAAGAAGTGAGCGCAGGGATCCTTGAGGGGCCAGCGTGAGTTGCGGGGCAGAAGCAGGGGTCCTAGAGCTGTTTGGCCACTGAGTCAGAGCCAAGCTCCCAGTAATGGTCGGGGAACATCAGACTGAATTCCAGCCGTGGCCCCGCTGCCCTCTGCCTCCTCCGGGACAGACAGACAGACAGACACACACACACACACACCCCAACCGACGCTGCCCCACTGGATCTCCCACACCTGCCACACTCAGACACAACCACAGCAAGCTCCAGGCTACCAGGCCAAACACACAAACAAATGACCCTGCGGAGACCTCTGCAAATTGCATCATAAACCATGCACAAATACCTTAAATAGTGAGACCCAGGAGATCCAGACGACCCTCAGCGTCCAACCACACCTGCCAGACGCTGGGTGGGACACAACCTAGGGAAATGCTGCCACCTTGGCTTGAGCCACTGTCAGACTCACTGTAACTAGAACCTCGCTCAGACCCAGCTGCGAGGGGCAGGGGAAGGGCCCCCAAGGTGTGCCTGGCTTATCTTGTCCCCAGGGTTTCAGTGCTCTCGGCCCATTGCTCCAGAGGGGAGGGGAAGGGAGAACACACAAACACACTCTCTCTCTCACACACACACACACACACACACTTCCCACACAGCCCCCTGGAAAAGGGAGAACACCGCTGTACTCCCCCCTGCCCTATGCTCTGCGAGGCTGCTAGGTCCCCTTTCTACTGCAGTCTATAGTCCCCCCGCATTGCGTTTGCTCCTGTTCCCATCTGCCTTGGGCTGTGCTTCCTGAGACCAGGCTTTCAGAGGCCAGGTGGCTGTACGGCTTCTGACTCCAGGATCCCGCTAGGCGAGCCAGAGACAAAGGGAGCTGCTGCAGCCACTCGGCCAGCGCTCTAGCTCGGGGAGCATTCCAGAGAGGGCAGCTTGCTGCAGCCTCCTGCACTGGCCAGGCTGGCGCTGGGGTGGGGAATTAAACATTGTTTGGGTGAGGAGAAGGGCCTGAACGAGCCCTGTGCCTGCCCCCGTGATCCTCCCCTCGGCATCCTTCCAGCACAGGAGGCAGGCACTGCAGCGGCTGATGCAACAGCAGGGCAATCCACTCTGGGCTGGGTTTGCACAAAGCCCCAGGGCGCGGGGGAGGGACGGCCGTGTCAGCGAAGGGGCGTGCCAGTGCCACTCGAAGACAACATGGCAAGGGAGACAACATAGTGAAGAGCCTCACACACAATAATCAGCTTTATACAACACGCCCCCACCCCCCCAGGACGCATGCCCCCCAGGGCTCACCCCTGGCCCACAGCCCTGTCTGCGAAGTGCAGTGACAGTATGCCCAGGGCATTTCCTCTCAGAGCTGACCCAGCTGCTCTCTGCGCTCCTGCTGCTGATTCCTCTCCAGGGCGCTTGTCAGCAGCATGGCCCGAGGGAGTCCCAGGCTCAGGGCCTTGGCTTTGCCGGCTCTCCAGAGGCTGCTGCAGGGTGGTGGTTCCCAGTTCCCACATCCCAGGGCAGGCAGGGCCCATCTCTTCATTCCCCCCCACCCCCCGCCGGCTGTCCGTCTCCCTGAAGTGCAGGTCTCTGAGGAGCCTGAAGGGCTATGGAAATGGCCCAGAGCTCCCCACCCCAGGCTCTGGGGACGCCCTCCTCTCTCCTGGAATCATCCTTCCCTTGCAGGAGCGGTGAGGCTGGCAGGCTACTTCCTGGGGGTCAGGAGACACCCGCCCAGAGTAACTTCCCCTCCATCCCTGGAACCGGATCCAGGCATAACGCGGGAAGCCTCCGTTCCCGACTCTCCTGCAGCATCTGCTTCTTAAGCGCCCCCATCAGCTGGGGAACAGTTAGGAGACAGATGTGCATGCGCCTGAGTCTCTGCGAGAGCGAGGGGCCCGCTGGGACCCCAGCACAGCTCTCTCGGGGCTGGCGGGTCCCGCAGGCTGCGGCGGAGCTGGCGCAGACGGGAAGCGTGCTCTTTCGTCAGGGCCGCAGAAAGCAGACACGGCTTAGCCCAGTCCCCGCTGCCCTCACTCACTCACTCAGAGGCCCTGCCTTCTCCTCCGCCCGGCTGGGGTCAGAGGGATGCAGCTTGCACTTGGAAGGGGAGTGCCGGACAGCTGAGCGGGAAGGCCGGGCGAAGCAGGAGGTGAGGGACTGGGAGCTGCAGTCACATGCTGTGTCCTGCAAAGAGAAAGGGGAGGAGGGATTAGAGGTGTGGAGGGCTCAGGGGAGCCGCAGCTGGGACCAGTCTGGTACCCACTCGAGGGCAGATCTCCTCGGGCTAGGTGCAGTGCTAGCAGAGGGGACTGCAGCAACACCCAGCTGGGACCAGAGCCCCCTAGGGCTAGCACTGGGTGAGCCCAGAGGCAGAGCGCCTGCCCCAAGAGCCAGCTCTTTAGTGCGTGAAGCCCTGACGCGAGTGCAGGCTGAGGTCCCCTGGGCCATGAGTGTCTTGACCCAGCCCCATGAGTGACAGCGTGGACCCAGCCCCGCTGTGGGGAGCAGTCTCCGCACGGGAGAAGCCAAGGGCTGAGCCAGCGGGGCCCCTCCAGGCTGCAGCACAAGCCTGGGCTGCTACTGCCTGAGTGTGTCTGGCTGTCAGATGCAGACAGTGCTACAGCCAACCCACCAACTGCTGCAGGAACAGGTCTTCTCCTCTCACCCCTCCGGCCCCCGGGGTGGAGAGGGGCTGCACTACACTTCAGGCTGGGGAGGAAGCTACCTCCTCTGGTGGGCGCAGAAGCTAAACAGACGTTTGCTTTGTCAGCCAGCTCTGCCCTGAAGTCGGTCTTATTCGCTAGGATAAAAACAAAGCTGCCAGGGGATGTTGGGAAGGCCAAAAGTGTAACTGGTCTCAAAAAAGAATGAGACAAGTTCATGGAAGCTACGTCCATCAATGGCTATTAGCCAGGATGGGCATGAATGCAACTCCATGCTCTGGATGTTCCTAAACCTCTGATTGCCAGAAGCTGGGCCTGAATGACAGGGGATGGATCACTTAATAAACTGCCCTGTTCTGTTCATTCCCTCAGAAGCATCTGGCACTGGCCAACTGGCAGAGACAGGATACTGGGCTAGATGGACAATTGGTCTGATCCAGTCTGGCCGTTCTTATGTTCTTACCTCATTGGCTATCATAGATGTGATGTCCAGGTCCCTTGGGGCCCCGTCTTTGCTCCCCTGGCTTGGGGAAGATGCCTTGGGCTCCTCGCTGCTGCTTTGCTTCAGGAGTTTCTTGTTTAAGCTCCGGGAGACGTTTTCAGATGGATGGCAGGTGACCGGCTGGGAGTGATCCTGCTTTTTGGTGCCATCATCTCCCGGTGATTCTTTCTTCTCTGGGGCAGAAGTGGGGCTCTGGGCCCTCCCGCACACATTCCTGAAGAACTCTTGCACGATGCCGTATTTCGGGGCTTCTGGCTTAACTTTGCTCTCTGGACAGCCTGGTTTCCAGATGGACTCTGTACTCCCGGAATGCTCCACAACATTGAACAAGCTGGACAGGCCATCGTTGATGTTACTGAGGACCGGGCTGTCTCTGGTTGTGGTTGACCTAGCCCAGGCTGACCCATTTTGCTTACTCTGATGAAGGTTCCATAAGCTTCTGTCCTTCGAATTGTCGAGCTTGGAGGAAGACCGTCTCTGGAGCTTTGGGGAGCCATACTTGGGAGAACAACAAGGCCGTTCGATTCTGGAGTGGACTTTGTCCAGAGACGAAGAAATCTGTTTGCTACGCACAGACATCAGGGAGGAGCTGCGTGGGGACCAGCTCTTGCTGTGGAGGTTTCCCCGGGGCATGTCTGTCTGCAGACCGACGCTCACCATCTGAATGGTCTGGGTCCCGACGCTCGTCAGCCCCGTGGTCTGACTGGAGGCGCTCTTCACCTTCCTCTCCAGCGAGCTGGAGCGGATGGCCTGCCGCACGCAGTTGGTGATCTCTTTCATGTCGTCGCTCATGTTGCCGGAAATCTCAAAATCGTGCAGGGAGGATGGGAACCGGGGGCCGGAGGGCCCAGCCTTGTCGGCACTGCGGCTGTCCAGCAGCTCGCGGTGCTGCTTCGAGAAGTTGCACAGCCACCGGCTGTACGTGTTCTCTGAGCTGTCGGATTCCTCCAGCTCTGTCGGCTTGGCCATTGTGAACAGGAAGCCCGGCTCAGTCATGATCTTCCCCTCCTTGTTGTGGATTAGCGGTGCCTCCAGTCTTCGCACCACCGGAGGGCTGTAATAGATGCGGATCCCGGTCTTGTCTGGTGCCGTGTAGCTCCTCTGCATTTGCTTCTGGGCCGGATCCTGCCCAGAGAGGTTGTTTGCCCGGGAATAGTCCCATGAGGAAATGCCCAGTTTGTCTTTTGCCAGGCTCTCAGGGGCAGGTTGCTCTGTAGTCACATATGTACAGTTTTTGGGGTGGACTCCGGCAGGGTCTGTTATGCCATTAGGCAGCAGCTGTGTGGCTGGGGACCCCTTGCCTCGTGCGTGGTCAGGGATCACAGGGCTGGTCTTGCCTGGAAGGTAGGGAGAACAGTCGAGCAAGCTTTCAAACTCGGACATCGAGGAAATGGACTTTGTCCTAAGAGGAGAGAAGAGGGGAGTGGTCAAAACGCATGGGAAACGCAGGTAAAGAACTCACGTAATGGCGGCTCTTTGAGAGCTGTGGATACCACTGTACGTACACACGCGCCCCATCCACGAGACCGAAAAGTTTGGAATAGCAGTGTCTGTTGGGCCTGCGCTTGTTCCCCCCTCCTGCTCATGCTCCAATACAAGGGCCCAAAGCACACACCGCTGAGAGCCTCCCGGAGTACCCTCGCAATTCAAAGCCCATGTTCCTGAGGGCTCTGAAAAGCGAGGGTGGATCAGGGATCCATGCTGACAACGACATCTCCAAGAACCGCAGTTACTGCAGGGTAAGTAACTGTTCTTCCTTCTTCAAGTGCGCGTCAGTGGATCCCGCGGTAGATGACTGGACCGTGGGGGTGAGGAGTTTCAGCTGTATCACTCAAACAGGGACTGAATCAGAGACTCGCAGCAAGGTAGGGCTGGCAGGGACCTCGAGGGGGTCATCTAATCCAACCCCCCGCACTGAGGCAGGACCAAGTAAAACCCAGACCATCCCTGGCCGCTGTTTGTCCAACCTGTTCTTACAGACCCTCAAAGTGGGCATTCTGCAGCCTCCCTTGGAAGCCTGTTCCAGTGCTTAGCTACCCTTACAGTGCTGATTACTTTTGTCCTACTTCCTGTGGACATGGAGAACAATTGATCAGACCTCTCTATAACAGCCCTGAACATATCTGAAGACTGTCTTACTCGTTTCTCAAGACTAAATATGGCCAGTTCTTTTAACCTTTCCACATAGGGCAGGTTTTTCTAAACCTTTCGTTTGTTTGTTTTTTTGCTCTCCTCTAGACTCTCTCCAATTCGTCCACATCATTCTTAAAGTGTGTTTCCCAAAACTGGACACAGTACTGCAGCTGAGGCCTCACCAGTGCTGAGCAGACACCTCTGATGTCTTACACCTCCTGTTAATACACCTCAGAATTATATTAGCCTTTTACGCAATTGCATCAGGTTGTCCAATATTCAATTTATGATCCAGTATAACCCCAGATCTGTTTCTGAAGTATTACTGCTGAGCCAGTCATTCCTCATTTTGTATTTGTACATCTGACTTTTCCTTCCTATGTGAAGTATTTTGCGCTTGTCTTTACTGAATTTCATCTTTTTGATTTCAGACCAATTGTCCAATTTATCATGGTCATTGTGAAGTCTAATCCTGTACTCCAAAGTCTTTGCAACCCCTCCCAGCCTGGTGTCATCTGCAAATTTTATAAGCATGCTCTCACTCCATTAGCCAACTCATTAATGAAAAATTTGACCAGTACCAGAACAGGACAGACACCGTCGGATCCCCACTAGGTAAGCTCTCCTAGTTGGACAGCGAACCCTGGAAAACGACTCTGAGTACTGTTTTTCAATCAGTTGTGCACCCGCCTTACAGTAATTTCCTTTAGACCACACTTTCCTAGTTTGCTTATGAGAACACCACGTGGGATTGTGTCAGAAGTCTTACTAAGGTCAAGATACATCAGATCTACTGCTTTCCCTCTCCCTCATCCCATCCACTAGGCCAATGACCCTGTCAAAGAATGGCTCTTCCCAACTCATGATCTGCCCTGGCTGCCATGTCAAGGATGTAATGTTTCTCGAAAGTCAGTGGGTTGCTCCATGTTCCAGCCTTGCCGATGTCAGAGAAGACACATTCCTGGAGCAGGTGGAAGACAGAGCCTGTGCCTTGGTGGAGTGTGTGGTGACGTACGGAGGGGAAGGCTCACCAGCCATCCGCCAGTAGATGGAAATACACAGTGGGATCTACTTAGAGATTCTCTGTGGCAAGATGGCATGGCCTTTCGATGGGCTGGGGATGAGTGCAGAAAGGCCTGGTGCCTGATGGGTGTGGTCCTGTTAAGATAGCAGAGAAAAGCTCTGGACAGGGCCAAGGAATATGGCTTCTCTTCCCTCAGGGTCGAGTGGGATTTGGGAAGGACACTGACAAGGCAATTGACGGGTAGTGGAATTCCGAGGCTGCCTTGGGGATGATGCGGGCTGAGCACCATCAGGTCCATATGGAAAAATGCATAAGGCAGTCTGGCCATGAGGGCTTGCGCGAGGATCCGCAAAGGGACTTGAGCATTGCAACGCCTCATTTTTCGGCACCCAGAAAATCACTGCAATCAATCCACAGAGCCTGAGCTAGGGGCCCAGGCTCCCTACGCAAGGCACGGGGGAGCCAGGCACCACAGAAGCCAGCACACTGAGCAGCGACCCGCCTAAGCTAACCCATGGGAGATGCTGACGATGAGAGGGTGTGTCCTAAGCCCGCCCCCCTCACAGAATTTGGCGCCTATGGCTGCTTGTGATCCTGGGGCCAGGCGCCATTCGCACCTAACTCTGTGCAAGTGAAAGGGCTCTTCCCTCATAACCTTAGCCCGGCAGTTGAGGCATTCACCTGGCATGTGGGAGACCCCGGTTCAATTCCTCCCTCTGCCTGATGGGGGGGGAAGGGATTGGGATGGTGTTTCCCATCTCTTGACTGAGTGCCCTAACCACTGGCTAAACATTATAAAGGGGTCCTTGTCCTCTGGCCATTGGGTGTGGAGTTAGGCATGCTCCGGGTGCACTGACTGGATCGGGCCCTGCTGATGAGGTAGGCGTGACCCTGCCCATCTTCCCCGGCGTGAGGATTGTGCTGGGGTTAGGTGTGAGACAGACATCCAGATGCCTGCTGGAGGGGAGGGGTGCATTGCTGAGGAGGAAGGCTGGTGCCCTCTGATGTATTGGCATGGTACTTGGGTTGCCTTGGATGGCAGGATGGCTCCACTGTCTTGACGGAGGCTGAGGATGGTATGGGGTTGGGGCATAAACCCCAGGGAGCACAAGACGGCCTTGGAGTCTTAATGGGTGTAAAGAGCCATCTGTCCGCTCCTTGCCATCGAGGGACAAGGCTCAGTCATGGCCTGTTCCTCTCTCAGGGTACCAATGCCTGGGGCCACAACACTCAGTCCGCTGTCACAGCAGTGGCCATAGACCGAGCTGCAGTGTCAGAGGTGTCCATCACCGATGTAAGGCCATCTTGGCCACCAACTGGCTGTTCTTAATGACCTCCCTGAGCTGCTCCCTGTTGCTAGGCAGGACCTTTGACAGGAAGGGGGTGACCCAGTACGGCCCGGCAATTAGCTACATTCAGCTGAGGCAGAGTACGATGTGCTCCCAAAGAGGTTGAGCCTTTGGGGTCCTTGTCCTTAGGGATACTCTTACTCAACTGAGACTGTTCGTGTACCATTGACATGACTGGGGAAGCCTGCGCTGGGGTGAGCAGAGACACACTTGAACCCTGTCAGAGACTTCACGCAGAGTGTTACTGCAGCAGGCATCTGCCACAAGGCCCTGGCCAGGCTGACAAGTCTCTCATTCACAGACAAGACAACCCCGGCTGGACCAGAGGTTGACACAGATGGTAGAAGAGAGGGCCCTCGGCTGGAAGATGGGGTGACAATGCTCTGATGATGGTGAGGATCAGCCGATCCCCTCTGGAGGCGGCACTGGTGTTTATGGCACTTTTGCTACCGGGGACTGAACTGGTGCAGGCAGGTTCTTCGGCACTGATGAAGGTCCTGGTTCTCCCTGGGATGCACCCTTCATGATAGGCATTGACGCTGAGGCACCACCAGAGTCTGCCTCTGACACAGGCTGCTCGTTATCAGCAACCCTCGGGCTGCACAGGGCCTGGTTGTTTTATCCCCAAGGGCTCTACGTGGTCTGTCCTTATGGGAGGACACTGAGCTCCACCTGGAGTCTGCCTCTGTGCTTGGAGCTTCCTCTTGGTGTGGCTTGAGAACAGGAAATGGTGCCTGATTTGGCACTGCGGGGAGTTTCAGTGGGGGGGCCAGAGCAGGGTCCCTTCTCAGCATTATCTTCTCCATGCTGGCATTTGGCACTGTGAGTCTGCTAGACGGGGCACTGGATAACAATCTACTAGCAGGGCTCTGGGCACGATCCTCAGGCTTTGATGAGACTCCACAGATTGCTCCAGAAGATGGGCCTTCAGCCATGTCTCACAACTTGGGAGTCCTAGCCCAGAACAACAGGTACTCCAAACCCTGGCTCGGTATGTGTGACTCTCCTAGATACCTGCTGTGCCCAGCTTTCAGTGGGGAGTCCTTCGCAGGCTGGCCAGGGCTTGACACTTTGAGGTTTCAAGTCCACCACGTTAGGTAGCTGCGTCCCGGAGGGATGTCCAGCAGGTCTGACACTACATTATGTAGCTGTGTCCGGGGGGGGGATGTCCAGCAAGGTCTGACAGCACGTTAAGTAGCTGCGTCCGGGGATATTCTGTGGGGTCTGATAGCCAATACTCAGTCCAGACGGGTCGATGTAGATTATGGCAGTCATACATGGAAGAATCGGAAGAGCTCTCGCAGTTTGTAGAAGATTTTTGAGATGGTTCAGCCAAAGCTAAGAACTAGCAGGTCTGACACCTGCCAGGTTCCATCTTTGTGCTGCAGGTGGTGAGAGGGACCTGAGGGAGGGTCATGGCTGCCCTACCCTTTATGGGAGTATGTGTAGGCACGAGGGCAGTCCTGAGAGACTCTGCTCATCAAGCAAACTCTTGTGCATGAGGCGCACGCATAGGCGACGACTCCGTGGGTGCTCCAGGGCTGGAGCACCCACGGGGAAAAATTAGTGGGTGCTCAGTACCCACCAGCAGCCAAGCTCCCCTCCCCGCCCTCCTCACCTCCTCCTCCGCCTCCTCCCCTGAGCATGCCTCATCCCCGCTCCTCCGTCTACCTTCCAGCGCTTGCTGCCTCCAAACAGCTGTTTGGTGGTGTAACAAGCTGTGGGAGGAAAGGGGGAGAAGTGGGAACGCGGCACGCTCAGAGGAGGAGGCGGGGAAGAGGTGGAGTCGGGGCAGGGATTTGGAGGAGTCAGAATAGGGGCAGGGAGGGAGCGGAGTTGGGGTGGGGACTTTGGGGAAGGGGTTGGAATGGAGACGGGGCAGGGGCGGGAAGGGGTGGATTCGGGGCGGGGCCAGGGGCAGAGGCGGGTCTAGCACCCACCAGCGCGAGCAGAAGTCGGCGCCTATGGGCGCACGAGCCCTGCAGTGGGATCCACAGCGACACACGCACGACAAACCCCTGCTGCTTCCCCTCTCCAGCTGTCCAACAATGCTCACTAGCCAGCAGAAAAAGAACAAGTCCAGCCCAGCAAGCCTCTTTCAGCTGCTCAAGGAGACAAGAGCTTGGACCGGTTCTGGGCTAGGGTGAACAGCTAGGCCCCTCCTGTTCTCCCCAGAGCGCTGGCCCAGTGCTCCCGGTGGCTTTGCTTCTGCTAGCCCTGGCTCCAGCTCTCTGACATACATGGCGGGCTACCGCCCTGGGGTTTGTTGGAATAACAGCTTCCATAGGCGCCGACTCTGTGGGTGCTCTGGGGCCGGAGCATCCATGGGAAAAAAAATGGTGGGTGCTGAGCACCCACCGGCAGCCCCTCTGCTAGAACCTCTCCCTCCCCCCAGCGCCTCCTGCCCACTGGCAGGCCCTGCGGATCAGCCCCTCCCCATCCTGCCCAGTGGCTAGCACCTGCCCTGGATCAGCTGGTGCCCTGGATCAGCTGTTTTGCGGGTCAGGAGGCGCTGGGGCGGGAGGAGCAAGGGAGAAGTGCACTTGGGGGAGGGGGCAGGAAGAGACAGGGTGGGGCGGAGCAGGGGTGGAGTGGGAGCGGGGCCTGGGCAAAGCTGGGGGGAGCACCCCCCCCCCGGGAGAGTAGAAACTTGGTGCCTATGATGGTTTCTGACGTTAGGAGCTGGGTGGCAACACAAACTCACATCTGCCTTTCGTCTGAAAAGGAGAGGGAAGCAGGGACCCCCTCAGGCTCAGCCCTTGGGCTCTGCTGTGCAGAGCTGCTTCCCGGAAGGGGTCTGGGTGCACGCTCCAGCTCACAGGGCTGGGTGAAGACACTCACTTCCCTGGGGCCCTGAACCTGCGCTCAGTGAGGGCATCACACACCAAAGGGGTGAGCTCTGTATGCCTCTGGGTCCACCCAGCGCTGAGCACAAGGAGGCCCTGGTCCGGACTGGGCCTCTGGGCGGTGCTGTCATACACCTGTGCTAGCGCTGTGCCAGCCTGAGGAGGGGCGCTGCCCCTTAGGGGACACCAGACTGGGATTCCCTCTGGACTCTGCTCGGAGCATCAGCGGCGTGTTTGTGCTGGGAAGCGCCAGAGCAGCACGGTGGGGTTCTCAACCTGAACTGACCCACTGGGCGGATCCAGAACTTGGCCACACTCAGCTACCAGCGCGTTTCTCTGCAGGGTCATCGGGGCCCCTGGGCTTTCTATAGCACCCCAAATGAACTGTCCCACCCACGCTTGCCTGTCCAAGCTGGGGAGACCCAAACAGTGATAGGCACTTCCAGTCCTGGCCCTCCCACTCCAACCCCTCTCGCTCCTTCTAGGAAGTGACCCTGCTGAGCAGCCTAGTTTACTACTACGCTCAGTGCTGCCTCTCTCTGGGGAATTCACACTGGGACTGATCTGACATTATGCTGCAATCAGAGAGAGATGGTGGGGGAAGGAATAGCTTTTACTGGACCAGCTTCTGTTGGGGAGACAGAAGAGCTTTCGAGCCCAAAGAGCCCGTCTTCCAGTCTGGGAAAGGAACTCCCAGCCTCATAGCAAAATACAAGGTGGAACAGATTGTTTAGCGTAAGTAGTTAGCACGTAATCTAAGCAACCATTCAAGGTGAAGTGGCTGTTAACAACCCCGCAGGCACAGGACAAAAAGGGGGGCTACTGGGTTACAGTTTGTTGTAATGAACCATAAATCCAATGTCTCTGTTCAGACCACTGGTTCTCAAACGGGAGGGTCGCGACCCCTCAGGGGGTCGCAACCTGGTTATGTGGGGGGTCGCGAGCCCAGACCCCAGCGCGCGGCTGCAAGTTGCGAGCCCCGACCCCTGCGCCAGGCTGTGAGCCTGATCACGACGCATGGCTCCGAGCCCCGACCCCTGTGTGGAGCTGCGGGGCTGCGAGCCCCGACCCCTGTGTGGAGCTGCGGGGCTGCGAGCCCTGATCTGGGCGCGCTGCTGAGCCCCAACCCTGACCCCTGCGCCGGGCTGTGAGCCCTGACCCCTGTGTGGAGCTGCGGGGCTACGAGCCCTGACCTGAGCGCGCGGCTGTAAGTCCTGACCCCAACACCTGCGCCGGGCTGTGAGCCCTGACCCCAACAGGTTTGTAAGCAGTGAGCCCCAACCCCAGTGCCGGGCTGTGAGCCCCAAGCCCCTACCCCAACCCTGACCAGGAGCAGGGCTGTGAGCTCTGGCTAGGCGTGGGGCGGCGAGCCCTGACTCTGACCCCCCATGGGGCTGCGAACCCAGACCCCAACCCTGGCCAGGAGCAGAGCTGTGAGCTCCGGGCAGGTGCGGGGCTGCGATCCCTGAGTCCGACAGCCACGCGGGGTTGCGAGTCCTGACCCCAACCAGAAAAGGGGCTGTGAGCACTGAGCTGGGGCATCCAGGACGCTGTGAGCCTCGACCCCTGTACTGGGGTTGCCAGGCGGAGCCCGGCCATGTTGCTTCAGGTCATTAATTGCTGTCAAGTATTAAAATAAAATTCTACTTAAAAATAACTTTTCCACTTATATTTAATTCGATAAAAATGTGTTTTAGTCTTAATTTAAAAGCAGTCAGAAAAGGTAAATTCATTTTAAGCAATAGGGTTTAAATTTAGTATTTAACATGGTGTTAAATATTAAAAATGTGTTTTTAATTTCTAAGGGGGGTTGCACTCAGAGGCTTCATGTTCGAAAGGAGTCACCAATACAAAAAGTTTGAGAACTGCTGGTTCAGACCATGATTTTTGGTGGCTAGCAGAGTTATGCATTTAAGCTCCCAGGCTTATCTTTTGAAGGTGCTGTGCAGGTTTCCTTTGAGGATGAGGACCAAGAGGTCAGACCCAGTGATTGCTTTGGAAGAAGTCCAGTGGCACCTTAAAGACTAACAGATTTATTTGGGCATAAGCTTTCGTGGGTAAAAACCCACTTCTTCAGATGCATGGAGTGAAAATTACAGATGCAGGCATAAGTATATATTGGCACATGAAGAGAAGGGAGTTCTGAAGAAGTGGGTTTTTTTACCCACAAAAGCTTATGCCCAAATAAATCTCTTAGTCTTTAAGGTGCCACCGGACTCCTTGTTGTCTTTGTGGATACAGACTAACCCCTCTGATATTTGGGAGAAGTGTTCACCCACAGGTGACAGGGTGGTTTTGTCTTTTATCATTTTACACCCACCTTGTCTCTCCAATACCTTGAGACCAATATAGCTCCCACTACACTGCATACAATATCCTGCAATCTCCTTGACAAACTTTATGGAATTAAGATAAACCTTCCGGAATGAAGGGCATCACCAGGGAAACAGACTACTAACGAACACTGACCATATACAATAAGAAACTAGACAGACTATTTGCGAGGTTGTGAGGCTACAACCATACAGAGCTCTGACTCCAGCCACGGGCGGGGAGAAGGAACTGAGGGGGGGTCGGGGTGGTGCTGCCTCATATAGCCAGGGGAGGGGCCACAGCCACAAGGCGCGACACCGTCCCTTTATGGACACTGCTAGGCAAAATCTCTGGCTCCAGTGGGCTGGGCACGCACACACCTAGCTGCAAGAGATGGCTGCATCTACTCGAAGAACCACCTTACTGAATCAAGTTTAGTACCTCCCCGTTGTACTGAAAATGCAAGTGTTTGTGTTCTATCGAAGGGCTGTATAGGCGAGGCAGGCAGGATTAATGCAATCTCAGGGAGATACCAGGAACTTCAAAGGCCTTTTGGGGACAATACATGTGAAGTGGATTTCCCAGGAAACACTTGGAGGCAAGGGGAAGGCAAAGGCCCCACCTCAATCCAGGCTTCTGAAGCTGCACTTTGAGCAGAGCCCCACTGCCCGGCTGCTGACCTGCTCTGGGTCTCAGCATGCTCAGGTTCGAGCAAAGGGGGTGAGGACCTTGAACCCACAAGAAAATATCTGGAATGGAGGAAATGCTCCTGACAGAGCCGTTTGGCAGCTGGGTGACCTCTGGCAGGCCTGTCTGCATGTAGGTTCTTTCACTGTTGGTAAGCTGTTTTCTCTGTAATGCTTCTACCCTACGAATGAAATGTGCTGGTTTACAAAGGGCTGGGTGGTAACAAATACCAGGGGCAATCACACACTGCACTGGCTCAGAGGAGAGAAGTGCCGCAGGCCTAGGGTGACCAGATGTCCCAATTTTATAGGGACAGTCCCGATTTTTAGGTCTTTTTCTTATATAGGCTCCTATTACCCCCCAACCCCTGTCCCGATTTTTCACACTTGCTGTCTGGTCACCATACACAGGCCTGCTTAGGGGATAACACCACACAGGCAGAGGGCCATTCAGCCTGAAATACCCTGCTCAGAAGGGAGAGAAACGTGTGGGTCTCCAGCCAAGAGAAGCCCCGGCTAGGGAGCAGGGAGCCTAGAGGGGGTGGCCTTCCTGGACCGTGAAGGAGGATCCAGGTGCAGTTGCCCTGAATTGTGAGACACAACCATCTTCAGCAAGCTAGATGGGAGGTGGTTGCTCTCAGGGCTATTCACCTGGCTCTGCCAGCCAAGGCTTTGTAACTCACCAAATGAGAGAGCAAACCCAGAGGAGCGTCTAAGGCAGACACACGCTGTCACTGGCGCAGCCTCAACAGCGAAGACGCTGGAGAGTGGGGAAAACCCAGAAGCAGCAGAGAGAGCCTGACAGATGAGAGCTGAAGAAGTGCCAGGAATTACAAATGCTGTAAGGAGCCTACAGCTTGGACGAGCCGAGGAAGATGAGAACGCAAATGACCTGCAGCTGGTGTCATGCCAAGGAATCATTCCAGTGAGTCCCCTCTGAATGCGGCTGCTCTGGGCATGTTTCCTGCATGGCTAACAGGCTCTATCTAGGTGGGCGGGATTACACAGCTGTGATCTCGAGGAGCACACCCGGTATTTATTGCTGCTCACTCTGCTGGGCCTTTGCACAGTGTGGTGAAATGCTGGGTGGGCTAACAAGCTGCAAGGAAGGGTTATACACCAACCCAAGCTTCCTGTCACCAGGCAGGATTTATGGTTACAAACCAGCACAGCAGTGCATGCAGTGGGGGGAGGGGACACTACCAGGTGTTGGGTGCCCCTTGCTGCAGGCCCCACCACCTTGGCACACCCCACCCAAAGCAGGTGTCTTTTGGGGGGAAAATGAGCATCAAGTTTAGACCTTCAGGAGCTGCCCAGAGAGGCCACCCAGGATCAGCTGCTAGTGGGACCAATAAGATTTGGTCCTCCAGTGGCTAGAAGAGCCAGGAGTAGGCAGAAGCCAATCAGGGCTCAACAGTCAAGATGCAAAGGGCTGTCTGCCTCCTCCAAGCGTGCAGTTCTGGGTGAAGTTGGGATCAGTCTTAACCTGAAAGCCTGGTCTGGCCCCTCACTCCCAGCACTGTTCAGCCTCAGTCAACGAAAAGACTGTTCTGGGTCAGGTTACGCCAGGCACAGCCTGCCTGGCCATCCTGCCTTGAGTATCGTTTGGTTGTACAGATTTCAGGAGCTTGCTTTGGGAGAGGTTCCCCCGGTTCAGGTGAACCTGCCACGGGCAGGTCCCTGGGAGAATATGCTCCGGGCTGGGAGCATGGAGCAATGGCATGTTTGGGGCAGTGCTGGCTGAACGCAGGCTGGAAACAGGGCAGAGCAGGGTTCAGGGGGTCATAAGCCAAACCCTACAAGTCTGTTTGCAAGGGCTGGCTGCAAACCCACCCTATGCATTCACTTTTGGGTTCAAACCCAAGCATCTGTCCCAGATGCACTCGAACCCCCCCAGCCCCCGCCTCCCCTGGCAGTCCTGCCCCACTCACACACCTCTGCAGGCTCTGGGAACGCCCAGGGAGCAGAACGTGCACCTCTCCCCTGCACAGCAAAACCAGCAATGATTCCTCCCACCCTGCAGCCAGGTCCCTGTGTAAACAGGGCGCCCCCCCACCCAAATCCCTCGCCCAGTAACTAGGTAACACCCTGGAGTTCCCTAGCAGCAAAGGATTCTGGGGCATCTCCCAGACTCTGCTCAATACCAGGTGCTTTATGCTCATGTTCCTTGTGGAGGAGAAGCCAAGTTTACCTCTCTACCCCAGGGCACCAATGTGCCCTCCAAGCTGCACTGCTGCCCAAGAGTCAATCAAGTGCCGCACACATCTGGCGACGTGTGTGCAGGTGCCCCTCCCCCCGCTGCTCTGCGGCCGCCTTGCTCCTGCCCTCTGCCTTGGAGACCCTGGCCAGCGGCTCCCAGGACCCTCCTGCTTGCTGTGGTAGAGGGGGGTGTGTGCTGATTTCAGGGTGTCCCCCTCCCCCCTGCCCAAGTACCCCATCTCTGCAGAGCGGGGGTAGGGAGACAGGGCTCAGGAGCAGAACAGAGCTGCTGTGGTCTGAGTTCTGGTGAGTGCCTCTCTGCTTAATAAAACAATGCATGGTCTCTCATACACTTCCCCAGCAGCTGGCACACACACACTCTCTCTCACACACACTCTCACACTCACTCTCTGTCTCTGACTAGGGCCCTACCAAATTCACAGTCCCTTTTGGTCAATTTCACGGTCATAGGATTTTAAAAATCGTAAATTTCATTATTTCAGCTATTTAAATCTGAAATTTCATGATGTTGTAATGATAGGGGTCCTGACCCAAAGAGGAGTTGTGTGTGTGTGTGTGTTTGTGCATGGGGGGGAGGGTTTTTTTTTGCAAGGTTATTGTAGGGGGGATTGTGGAACTGCTACCCTTACTTCTGCACTGCTGCTGATGGCCGTGGCGCTGCCTTCAGAACTAGGCCACCAGCTGCCGCTCTCAGGCCACCCAGCTCCGAAGTCAGCGCAGAAGTGAGGGTGGCAATAGCATGACCCCCCTATAATAACCTTGTGACCCCCTTGCAACTCCCTTTTGGGTCAGGACCCCCAATTTAAGAAACACTGGTCTCCCCCATGAAATCTGTACAGTATAGGGTAAAAGCACATAAAAGACTAGATTTCATGGTGGGAGACCAAATTTCACGGTCCGTGATGCATTTTTCATAGCCGTGATTTTGGTAGGGACTGATCTTTCACACGCACAGTCTCTCTCTCTCTCTCTCTCTCTCTCACACACTCGCCTCCCAACACAGACTTGTGTTGCTATTGTTGTTACTTCTCGGTACTTCCTGCAATGCACATATATTCTCTGTAATTTTATTCTTTCAAAGTGCTGTTATTTTAGTTTTTTGACTGGTCTGTGCATTTCATAATTTTATTTCTCTCTTATGCTTAAATTTAATTCTTTGAGTAGTGAGTTCTAACCTGTCCTGGCTGGAGTAATTATCCCTATGGTAACTTTAAAAAAAAAAAATCTAGGTTTTTTGTTTCTACTGGTGGCGCACATCCACACATTACCTCGATATTGGTGCACATAACAAAATTTATTCCGCACATGGATGGAAAAAATGGGAGGGAACATTGCAGGACACCATTCTAGGGGTTGGAGCAGCAGCCTCCCCCCAAAGAGTCTGTTGGGGGAAGCAGATCCCCAGCACAAGCCCACTGAGATAGCAGCTGTGTTAGTCTGTATCCTCAAAAGTAAAGGGGTTAGTCTCTAAGGTGCCACAAGTACTCCTTTTCTTTTTGAGCTAGATGTGAAGGCCATCAGATACTGAGGAGATGAGCTGGGGGGTCCCGGCAGCGTGACACCTGTAACGAGGGCTGTGACCCCATCAGCCCACATTCACCAACCAGTCACAGCCCTAGGCTGAGGCTCCTGCACTCACCCCCCAAGCCCCAGGAGGAGTGAGCAGTGCCAGGCTGCCCTGTACCAAGTGTGTGTATGTGTCTCACCTTTTTAAACTGGCTCCCTTGGGGTCTGTTTCAGAAACGGTCTCTTTGTCGGTGATCTTTTCGTTGAGCGTCTGGAACGACACAGGAGGAAGCGCTGACGTTAGCTGGCACGCGATCTGGACTTGGGAATGGTACGTCAGGCCAGGGGACTCCAAACCAAGGAGCTGCACTTGCAACTTCCCAGGAGTGCAGGAGCTACACCTCATCCGTATCCAAGTGACAGTACAGCTCATCTGGCAGCCAGGACTCCTGGGTTCCATTCCTGGCTCTACAACGGCCTCATTAAGTCAGAACTTTTCAGTGCCTAAAGTTAGGAACCTAAATCTGTCTTTAGGCCCCCAGGAAAGAGACCTATAGCCCCCATGGCGCCAGGCATGCCAGTGCTCACCAAGCCTGGATCAAAAGCCATGTATTCAGGGGTCTAACTGTAGGGCCCTATGTTTGAACCTGCCCGTAATCTTGGTGCCACATTAACTTGCCTGGTAACAATGACCCCCCTTCTGAGATCTCAGGGTGCCAAGGGTTACATAAATGCCACGCCCAGTGAGGTCCCATTCATGATCCAAGGGAGCAGACTGGTCAGACTGAGTGCTCTGGGACAGGGACTGGTGTGTTGGTGTCTGGCACAGAGGAGCCCCGCCATGGCTGTGTGCTGGGCATGACTGTAACACAGGTGATGAGTCCCAGCATGCAGTGCTCCACCCCAATCCAAGGGAAGGGGGCTGGGCTTCTGCTCTCAGAAGCAGCTGCTCCACCTTCCCACGGATCCAGTCTCATGCCCAGCTCACTCCCTGGGAAGCTGCTGGCAATGCCCCCTCCCCCCAACAGGCAGGCACAGCTGCTCTCCTGCTCACCTCTTTCCAGTTGCTGCCCTGCTTCTCCACAGCCCACCGGTCGGCTCCCTTCTGCAGCTGGGAATCGGACAGAAAAGGAGCCAGTCACTTGACATGGGAGTGGGGGAGAGGCCTTGTAAGAGCAGCTGCTGGCCTGAAGGCAGGAGCTGCCCAAAGGGCCATTCCTGCAGGCAGCGACAGCTGAACTGGGGCTCAGCAGCGTGCTGGCTTTCCCATGGCCCTGAGCGCTCTCGGCCAGAGGCTGTACTGGACTCCTCAGGCTCAGGGCAGGCCCAGGGCCACACTCGACTCAGGGGGGCTGCAGGAGCCTGGCTGGAGCTGCTGGAACACAGCTGGGCTGGGGAGCTTACAGGACTGCTGCATGGGGAGTGGGAGACCTAAGGACTGGGGCAGGCCCATAAGGGGGGACAGCGAGCCAAAGGCAGAGGGGATGAGTTCCACCCTGGGGATCAGACAAACCAGCTAGCAAGGCCTGCGTTCACCATGTCTCCACAAAGCGTGAGCCACTGCCCGCAGGGGAGGGGGCTTCTGAGAGCAGTTTGGGGGATGGGTGAACGTGTATTCCTGTTAGCGTGTTCCCAAGAGTGTGCACTACGCAAGTGTCATGTGAGCATGTGCAAAAGCAGGCTGGGACCACTTGCGTGGGAGCATGCATGGCAGTGGCTGTACACACGTACGCTCACGTGAGCATGTGCGTTCACAGGAGCAGAGAGCACTGGCGTGAGAGCTTGGGTGCATCCATGCACTCGCACGGTCGCACAAAGCCCCACGAGCAGCAAGCACTTTTGTGAGTGTGAGCCCAGCGACACGTACATGTACGCACATGAGGGTACGCTCCCCGGAGCATCTCTAAGCAGCAGCTCACATGCGTGTGCATGTACACATGCAGGAACAATGCTCCCAGGAGCGTCTCTGTGAGTGTGAGCTCAGGCGCGTGGGCACGCACACTCCAGTGAGTGGCATGTGCGTGCGTACGCCCCTACCTGGTTGATTTTGTTCTGCAGCTCTTTCACTTGCTGCTCTGCCTGCTGCTGCTCATCCTTGAACCTGCCCAGCAGCTCCACCTTCTCCTGGTTCCAGTTCTTCTCACTGATCTGGAGCTGCTTGGTGAGGTCCATGACTGCGCTGTAGGACTCGGCCAGGAGGTGCTGGTGTTCCTCTCGCTCCCTCTTCAGAGCCACTTTCCAGTCCGACGGGGCTCGCTCCGGGACCCCTTTCCCAACCTTCGACTCCAGCTGCGGGGAATCCAGGGGAGAGGAGATCAGACCGCAGGCACACCCGCCTCCAGGTGAGCATTACAGCCTGCCAACCACCAGCCCTTGCTAACACTGGGCTGGGCCAGGGGGCTATTGCTGAGTCAGCTTCCCAGAGCCTCACCCAGCATGTCCTCCTGGAGCTGCTGTGCCCACAAGGGGACAGTCTCTTTCTTAAAGGACCAGCAGGGCAGCTGCAGCCATGGTCATGCAGAAGGGAACCACAAAGCTGAACATGCAAGCTCAGGTGCTAGCAGCCTGTGGCCGGGTGGCTCTTGGAGGGCTGGCTGGGAGGGAGAACCCAGCTCAGAGGCGCGGGCGCGAGCAGGGGGCATTACAGATCTTTACAGCCGATCGCTGGCTGGGACCCCATGGAGGATGCTGGGAGATGGCGCCTCTTGTACTCAAAGCAACGAGCCGGATCCCAGCTGGGCACTGACTGCACAGGGACAAACACTCCCCGGGTAGGACCCTCAGCGTCCCAGGCTGGGGGACTCCGTCCCCGAGTTAGTTAGCCCCAGTTCTTCGGGAAAAGTGCCAGGAGATCTTCAGCTTGCCTCTGGCCCATTATCTAGTCATACCACACTCCCTGTGGCAGCGTCTGAGCCCCTCTCTGGGCACACACCAGGAACGGGCAGAAGAAACCCGGGTTTAGCCCCTCCCAGTGCTGCATGAGGAATGGGCCCAGAACCCAGCACAGGGGTTTCAGGGCACAACCTGAGTGGGATTGGGATCACGGGGTGCCTGCACAATACAGTACTGAGGCCAGGCAGTGAGAGCAGCGCTCAGCAGACAGGCTAACACCCCACACCTGGGAGAGGGACAGCAGCAAGGAGCACTCAGGCGGAGAGCAGGTGGCTGCCCCCTTCCCACGCAGCAGGGAGACTCCTGGCTGGCCGGAGCCTGGACACAGACGAGCCGCACCCTGAAGGCAAGGGGCCACGCTGGGAGGAGGCAGGGCTAGGGCAGGCTATGGGAAATCCTAGAGCCCCAAGCCAGCCCATGCCTGTGCCCTGGAGGCAAGAGGCATGGGATACGATACCCAGGATCTCCCAAGCCCTGAGGCCAGCTCGCGAGCAGGGATGAATCTGTGTGTGTCTCATCCTGGGCTCAGCAGCTCAGACAGCTCACAAGGGGCTTAAGCGTGTGATGGCTTGAGAGGCAGGTTGAAGCCACTGACAGCTGCTCAGAGAGAGCATCAGCAAGAGATGCTGCCGCTGCCAGAAACATCGGATCAGCAGTAGGGGCAGGGGCACCGCGCGGGGACTAACCCCTCGAGCCGTGTCCAGTGCCTTGGGAGGTAGCCCCGAACAACAGCTGGCCATTTTGGGGTGTAAACCAAACTGGGTTCTCAGTTAGTTTCTCATGGATCTGCCTTGCAAAAAGGGAGATGAAGACCCAGGGAAAGCAATCAGAGAAGAGAACAGAGCTCAGGGCGTCCAAGGGCAGTCCACAGGTCCACAGACCCCAGTGAGACGGACGAGGCCATACCACTACACCACACGGCAGGGTCCAGCTAGCAGGCAGCCAGGGCAGGGCTCAAGTCCTCTGGTGGACAACGGCTCAGACAGCAGAGTGGGAAATGATTATTCTCAGCTTGGTGATAAATGGGTCTGGATGCTGCACGGATGCTTAAAGCCAGGCCAGTCCAATGACACTAGGGGATACTGGAGTCTGGAGGAAAGCCTAAGAATGACACCTCTGGAGCACGGGCCTGGCAAATGGTTTATTATTCATGACTTCATCAGGGGCCAGTGCATCTCTGAGCAGGCCCTGACAATCACATTAAGCTAGCATCACACTGACACGGCCCCCAGCCCCAGACAGCTCAGCGCGATGGGGATGAAACCAACAGGAAGCCTCAGTACATTTCCAAAGCAGTAGGAGTTAGACGACGGGACAGAAAAGGTGCCCTGGTGTCAGAGAGTGGCCAAAGACACCAGCTTGTTTGCCTAATGGCCTAACTGTTCTCCTGCCTCCGGCCCGTGATTTACTGCCTGCAAATGGCCTGCACACACAGCCTGCTCAGCTGGAGAGGGTCCCTGACAATTCCACTGTCTGCTCCTACGACCCCCCACCCCTGCCCCCCAAACAGAGAGCGCCCCTTTCCCAACAGGGTTAACCACCATTAGAAACAAGCTTTGCTTCCTGACTACTGACATCCCCAAGGATGCCTGGTTTGACCCTAGAGTTGCCAACTTTCTACTCACACAAAACCAAACACCCTTGCATCACCCCTCCTCCAAAGCCCCGCCCCTGCTCACTCCATCCCCCCTCCCTCTGTCACTCACTCTCCCCACCCTCACTCACTCGCTCATTTTCACCAGGCTGGGGAGGGGGAAAGGGTGAGCTCTGGTGTGGAACCGGAGACGAGGGATTTGGGGTGCAGAAGGGGGCTCCAAGCTGGGGGGTCCAGAGTGTGGGAGGGGGCCCAGGGATGAGGGATTTGGGGTGCAAGAGGGTGGTCCAGGCTGGGACCGAGGGGTTTGGAGAGCAGGAGGGACATATGGGCTGGGGCAGGGGGTTTGGGCATGGGAGGGGGTCAGGGGTGCAGGCTCCGGGCAGCGCTTACCACAAGCAGCTCCCAGAAGCAGCAGCATGTCTCCCCTCTGGCTCCTATGCAGCAATGCGGCCAGGCGACTCTGCACGCTACTCCATCAGCAAGCGCCGCCCCCGCAGCTCCCATTGGCCGTGATTCCTGGCCAATGGGAGCTGCAGAGTGGTCACCTGGGGCGGGGGCAGCGTGCAGAGCCCCCTGGCTGTCCAACGCGTAGGAGTCAGAGAGGACACATGCTGCTGCTTTCGGGAGCTGCACGGAGCCACGGCAGGCAAGGAGCCTGCCTTAGCCCTGCTGCGCCACTGACTGGACTTTTAACGGCCCGGTCTGCAGTGCCACCAGGGTTCCTTTTCAACCAGGCGTTCCGGTCGAGAACCAGACACCTGGCAACCCTATGTGACCCATGGGACTCACACAGCACCCCCAGCGGAAGGTCTTGTCAACACACTGACTCCAGCTCCCAAGCTCAGGTGCAGTTGCAGCACTGCCGCTCCTCCTGCAGACCCTGGCCATGAAAAGGTTCTCCAAATTAATCTGTCAAGTAACACGTTCTCCTGAAGCCTGGGCATTGTGGTCACCCAGCATTTATTGCCTCCGGTCATCGGAGCCAGTAAGGCCATAAATCCAGGCTTCATTTCCACTAGTTTGGGTTCTGCTGATCTCAACACTGCCTGCTTTGAGCTGCACGCAAGCCTGGCATGACTCTGAGCATGTGACAGCTTGGAGATGACTATTTGTAAGCCAGAGACATCAACACTGCACGGCCAAGGGACTGCACGTGCCCTGATCCTGGGAAAGCCCACAGAGTAGACATGTACTGGGCAAGTATTTCCAGGTGTCAGGAAAACATGCTGATTGCCAGATGAATTGGCTTTGCAAGGCTAGCAGAATGGACCCTCACTGTTAGATGGGCCAGGAATGTCACTGGAATCTGCTTGCCTTAAAGTGCAGATCTGCTCAGCAACAGCCCTTCATGCTGCAGTGTGTGGATCAGAATCCGAGCCATTGTCCTTAAGCACTAAAATCACTCTGTGCTCCTGGCAGCCCTGCCCAGCCAGCACAGCTGACAGAGAAGGGTCTAGAGTCTGCTCACTTGCTCCCACTCAGCGACACCTGTGCTAATGCCTGCTACAGAGCCTTTATTAGTGGTTTCCTAGGCATAGGGAAAAGCCCAGCTTGACTCTCTGATCGCAGACTGATTCTCCAGGTCAGGCCGTTTCCTTCTACTTGTGAACTGACATATGCGAGATGGAGTCACTGAGATAAATACAGAGCCTCCTGGTTGAAAAGGTGACCCTAGTGTCACAGATGTGGTGGTGTCTGCCTGAGTCTGAAGAGAGCCTGACAAAAGAGCTCAGAGAGGTGGGAGTTGGTCCATGCAGCTCCATGTGTGTTAACCTACAGCCTAAAGATGGCAATGCTGTTAACTTTTTCACTGCCAATCAGCACCCAAGGAATATCTGAAAACTGCCGACCAATCTGCTGCAAGCGGCATCTCATTTTGGCATCACATGTGGGTGGAGCATGGATTATGGGCGGAGTTTGGAGGGTACCACCTCTTACTGTCTCCTAAAATGAGGAACTGTCAGAAGTGAGGACTTGTAGCTGCACCTGCTCAGTGTCAGGGCAGCCTATTAGCACAGCAAGGCCACCTGATTGACCATTCCACCTGACCGGCTGAGGAGGTCACCAAGCCTGCTCCTATGACCATCAGCAACGACTGAATGATCTCTGGCTGCTCATCACGCACGCCTGCAGCTGCGCTCTCTCTGGTGCCTGCCCTGCTCCTAGCCTTGCTCCAGCCCTGAGCCTGGCTTGTTCCCAGCATTGCTCTTGGCTTGCCCAGTCCGTTTCCTACTTGCCTACTGGCTTCCTGACTCTGGTGCCTGAGTCCTGCTCCAACCACTAGGCTTGGCTGCCCACATCCCAGTTCATGACAGTGGTGCTGGACAGCTATCCTGTTCAACCAGGGTCCCTGCTGAGCATCCTCAGGGCTCACTGCATGCACAGCCAGCCTCTCCACTGCTTCTGTTTGGGATCTCTCCAGCCAGGATACTCCTCCCACCTGCTCTGGGTCCCCAGCCCAGCAATCCCTGCAAGGGAAATAATGGGCATCATTTACTTCAACAATTGGATTCTCAGTGTCAGCCCTGTTGCTATAGAAACTCCCTCAGCAGGAGCAGAGATTACTAATTAAGATTCCCACAATGCTCTGCTTTCATCCTCTGCCCCAGCCCAGCTTATCAGGCTGCAGACATCTCCTGCCGCTCTCAGCCCCTCTGATATTAGACAAGCACTGGGAAGCGCGCTCTGCCCTGCTGGACTCTGAGCACATGCTGCCGTTGCATTCAAAGCCCTGCCAAGGGGGTCTGCTGCGGCCACCCTGCTGGCCTGGAAGGAGGGTCACCCTGAAGCAGGGATTTTGGGGTGACGGGGGAAGGGAAGCCAAAGGAGGAAAATGCCCCCCCCCCAAGATTCCAGTGCGTGTCTGCAGCTCTTACCTGGGCGATGTGGCACTTGAGCTCAGTCCGCTCGACCTCCCAGGCAGCCTTGGCCTTGGCAAATTGCTGCTGCAGCTCATTCATGCCCTGCCTCTCCTCACGCAGCTCCGTGCACAGCTCCTTCAGGATCACCTTCATGTCTGCCAGGGTCTTGACGTACTCATTGGGCTGCCGGGCAGGGGAAGGGAGAAGGGCGTGAACGCGGGCAGCTGTTCACAGACATCTGCCCGGGGGGAGGCGCTGCTGTCCGCTCTCCCGGAGCCGCGGGCGCAGGGCTCCACGGGCCCAGTGTCTGTCTATGCCAGGCAGCGAGGACAGGGAGAGGCAGCTCTGCTGGCCCCAGGGGTCAGGTCTAGGCTGGGCTGCCTCCTCCCGTGGATTGAGTTTCAAGAATGTGCCTTGCCCTACAGCCAGTTCAGCAACAATGGGGCCAGCTGGGCTGTCCAGCCCCCACCCCGCCAGCCTTGGGACCTGGGGGAGGAAGGTTCACTCCAGTCCAGCACTCCAACTGCACCCTGCAATACACACCGGATTCATTTCATGGTCCTCAAACCTGCCATAGAAACCCCCTGCTGAGGATGACGACCCCATGGGAGAGGGGACACAGAAGTAACCCAGAGATCCTTCAGGCCAGTAGGCTGCAGAGTTGGGAGGGCAGAGCACAGGACTGGGAGACAGAGCTGCACAAATCCCCCCCACCCCAGTCCCCCTCACACAAAGGGGAGAAGGACCTTGGCCAGCTGCTGGAGGGCTGGGAGAGTCCTTGCCGTGTGCAGCAGGCCAGTGTTCCTCCATCTCTGCTGCGCCCAGGCAGTCAGGTTGGAGAACCAGCAAATGCCAGGGCAGGAAACGGCTGCAGCCCCTGCCCCGTTCACTGGGCTCCAACCCTCCCTCCCACCGCCCTGTGAAGCTGCCAGGTTGCAGAGGAGTCCTGGGGAATGCCTAGGGGCTCCCTCGGCAGCACCGCCAGCCTCCAGGGAGCTGTCCTCTCCCCTTCGCCTGGCACCAGTTTGGAGAACGTGACTCAGCCCAGCAGCAGCTCAGTGTCCCACCGCCACCCGCTCTCAGTGCCCATTGGCTTCTGCCCACCGCCCAGCTCCCCGCTCCTGCCAGAGCAGCTCACTGTCCCACCGCCACCCGCTCTCAGTGCCCATTGGCTTCCACCTGCCACCCCACCCCTGCTGGAGCAGTTCTGGGGCTGAAGGCTGGGAAACAGTGCAGGGACCCCTGCTAGCCACCCTGGGGTCAGCATGTAGAGGCTACCCCCTCCCTGGCCCGTGAGGAGGGTGAGAGGCCATTCCCCCAACCCCACAAGCGGAAGGGCCCGAGGAAGCTGCAGCAGGGGCCTGTTCCTGCAGAACTTGGCCCTGCCCACTGAGCTCACCCAGCCGCCATCTCAGAAAGGCCAGGCCTGCCGGGTGGCTGGGAGGCCAGGCTCAGGGCCTCTCCCAACACCCCTGTTCGTCCCTGGAGGATCAGAGAAGAGGAGGAATGTCTGCAGAACAAGGGCAAAGGGGCATGCAGGCTGGCATGCTCCACGGAAGCTCCCAGCAGAGCCTCACACACGCTGAAGGCGGGGAGGAGGGTGTCTCTTCATTGGCACTTCCGCTGTGAGATCCCGGGCAGCCAGGTGTGCAGCCCCAGGGATGGGAAGTTCAGGCTCCTTTGTACTGCCGGCTACACCCAGACGCTGTGTCTTTCATAGTAAGGAGCCAGGCTTCAAGCGCACCTTGTTCTCAGCAGATAGAGCAGCAGGAAGCTGGAGCCCACAGGACACAGCGGCTCTGCTGCAAGCTAGGCCTGCAGTTTGCTGGTTAGGCCCAGCCCCTTGCTCTACATGACACAGAAAGCGTAATGTCCCAGTGTAGAGACTCCAGCCAGCCCCGGGGCCCAGCACAGAGACTCCGGCCAGCCAGAGCTTACCCCACAGCCAGCTGCCCTGTTTGCCCGCTATGGGACGTCCTGGTGGTGCAGGGAGCTGGTGACAGGTGCCCCGCACTGCGGTGTCCCTCAGAGCCCAGCCTAGAAGCTGCATGCAGGCTCCCTCCCCATCCAGCTTCTGCCTTACAAGGGCTAAACACAGACATCTGGATGGCTGTTGCTCTCCAATGTAAACATGGACCCGAGCCCATGGGCCTCAGCTGGGGCAGGCTCAGAGACATCCCCCACTCAGCCTCACTTCCACCCCTATGAACGCCTCCCCACAGCCCCCAGCAGCGGGTGATGTTTCCAGTACAGACCTGCCCACCCCTGCACAGGATCTGCAGCCCTTGCTCTCTGAGGAACACCCACATTCCTGCAGGCACCGGGAGCCACGTCACCGGGTTCAGGGGCTCCCTCGGCTCATCTGCGCGGCATTAACACTTTCCAATCAATCCCCAATGCTTACAAATAGCAGGAGCAGCCTGCACTGCAGCTCTGGCCCCGGCCCCCAGCACACATCAGGGCTTCTGGCCTCACTGCCTGGGCAGCAGGGTCTGACTGTGACCAGGCCATTGGTGCTGGGCTTGGGGTGCAGCACACCGACCCGCAGTCCCTTCTGCCAGCCCAGGAGAGGGGCCGGGATGGCAGGACTGAGGGGTTGCTGCAGCAGACACGCACAGGGCCCCGGGCTGCCTGGGCTCCCAGGGAAACAGCACCCTCCCGCCTCAGCCTGGCCCTGCACAGCCTCCTGATCCTGGGTGTGCTTGGCTCCCAGGAAACGAGAACGGAGTGGGAAAGGAAGGGGGGATGTGAGGCACCCTTCCCACAAACACGCCCAGTCTCTACGCTCGCTCTTTGCTAGAGCCAGGCACCAGCCTGTGCCCGGGGAGCCGGGCTGAGCCCAGAGACTACAGAGCACTTCCCCCCCCCCCCCCCCCCCAAGCTCAGGGCTTGGGCGCCCACCGCAGCAGGCGTGCCAGGGTCCCAGCTCACCGTGTTCTGGGTCCAGGTGTCTCCGGCACAAGTCTTGTTATCGGCCTGCTGCTGTGGGGTGAGCTCCTCCTCCTCGATCAGCAGGTACAGCTCTTTCATGCTGTTCACCTGGAAGCACAAAATACAATGGTCCCCCTCAGCCTCCAGCCACGGGCAGACGAGGGGCTCCTGGCCCAGGGGAGTGGGGGGAAGGGGCCCTGGGGCACTGAGAAGCTGGCACCCATGGCTGCCTGTACCCAACAGAGCCCAGGGATAGGGGGTGACTGCGAGCTGGGATGGAGGGCCACCAGGAGAGCTGTGTGTGGGGCCCAGGACTGGAATAACGGAGGAGCTGCATGCGTGGACTGAGGGCCTTCAGCAGAGCTGTGGGGTGGGGGTGATCTGGTCTCAGCACCTCCCCAGCTCGTGTTTCTGGCTCTTCCGTACCAGGTACCAGAAACTGCAGCCTCGTGCCAGGGCACAGAGTCATCTTCTGGCCTCAGCACAAGGCCGGGCCATAAT
The DNA here is from genome assembly GCF_965152275.1 of Natator depressus. Classification (NCBI taxonomy): domain Eukaryota; kingdom Metazoa; phylum Chordata; order Testudines; family Cheloniidae; genus Natator; species Natator depressus. The sequence goes on from NC_134246.1 coordinate 29,567,037, forward strand.
GAGGCTGTTGTTACCAAGCCTCAGACACAGTTGCTGCTGGCCAGAGGCAGCACACTCTGTGCACGTCGTTTGTTCTCGTTTGTGAAGACGTTTAGTGCTCAGAGAAGCGAGGGACTCGGGCTCGGCACAGACAGGTGTTGGGCAAGCTTCCCTGAGGGGCAGCTATGCACTTAACTGGCATTAGAGCAGGGAGCAGCTGCCCTGGCTTGGCATGTAGATGGGCGTCTCATGGACATGCGCAGGAACAGTAATGATGCAGAGGTGCAGCCCACAGACGAACAGGCCCTGGCCTGTCTGCTTGGATGCAGGGCTGGAGTCTGAGGGCTGACCTGCGCTGACTCCGGACTCTCCTGCTTCCTGCCCTGTGACCTCCTCCCTAGCACGTGACCATTGCTGGGGAGCTGAGTGCACGCTGACATTGTGTAACAGCCAGCAGGTTTCCAGCAGCCAGCACCATTGAGAGCAGCATGCCCCCACCAGAAAAACCCTGTGCCAGGCACCAGCTCTGCCCACAGAACAATGGACACACAAGGCGATGGGCCATTAGCCCTGCTGTGGCTCCCACATCTCCATGCTGCTCCCACGCCTCCCCCTGCGCCGAGCTGCCCAGCCTCCCTTCTGCTGCAGAAAAGGGGGCAGGATCCAGCGCAGGCCGACCCTGGCCGGCACTGCCCAGGTGTCCCCATGCACAGCCTAAGCCTGGGGCCTTTCGGAACCCGCTGAGTCTGGGGTTAGATGTCAGCCCAGACACAGGAAACCACCCAGGACAGAGCACAGGGCGGGGAGTAACTGGCTCAGCAATGGGCCACGGGGCCCTTCACCTCAGGACACTGCAGGACTTTACTGCCCAGCAGCTGGTCCCTGCAGTGACCTGGGTTAAATGAGCAGGACTCTAAGGGGGCTGCAGAGCGTGCGAGTGGCACCAGGTGGCACCTTATCCAGTGTGAGAGAGGAAGGAACGGCTAAGCCAGACTGACCCCCACTGTCCCTACAGGGACCCTCCCCAGGCTGGAAGTGATGGGGGTTGGCAACGCTGACTCTACCCAGCTGATAGCCCAGAGACTGCAGGTCCCAGCATGCCGAGCTCCCTCCTGGGCTGCGACCCACAGGCTCTGCAGGCTGCATATCTATGTGTAGGGTCACAAAGGCTGGAACAGGCTCCACTCCATGCCACCTGCCTGCCCAGACTCTGCTGCAGGTCTCCTCTCCAGTTGGGACAGTGCAGCCCAGTATCCAGCAGACTATGGGATGGGAGCTCCTGGCTGCAGCAGGGACCCCCATGGCACGCAGGCCAGGCAGCATGCCCTACCTCCAAGAAGCCATCGCCCTCACTGTGGAGGATCTTCCCCTGCCTCCAGCGTTTGAGGAACCACTTGAGCTTCATGAAGAGAAGCAGGAAATTCTGCTTGAATTGCTGGGATTCCTGCACCAGGAGGTTCTTCTCCTGGCTCCAGAACTTCTGCTCCAGCCGCCTCTGGAGGCTCAGGCTCTGCAGCTCAAACTCCCGCCTCAGGAGAGCCTTCTGCTGGTCTTCCCGCAGCTGGGGGAGAGCCACTGTGAGAAGGACCCTCCCCTCGGCCGCGCGAGGGCCCCCAGTGGGTGCTGCTGCAGGATCTGCGCAGGTGGCGGGACTGGGGGATTAGGCCCCTGGTGGGGAGGGGCTGAGACTGGAGCAGAGCTCCTAGGGCTGTCACTCATTCCCTGGCCTCATGGGCACCGGGAGAGCAGCGGTGGAAGAGGGAGGGCCCAGTCCTGTCCCAGGGGTGCTCAGAGCAGGGTCACCTGGCTCTGGAGATAGTGGTGCTGTGCCAGGGAGCTGTGGGGAGCAACAGCGGGGAGGGGGGAGAAATACAGACATGTTGGATGATTGCCCTGATGACAGGCTATGGGGCGTGTGTGCGCCCCTCACAAGCCCCGGGCACGCTAGTGGGCCAGGGGGTCCCAGGAACGCTGGTGGATGGGGGGGAGAGGATCACGCAGGCCCCAGGAACGCTAGTGGGCAGGGGAGGGAGGGGATGATCCCGCGAGTGTGCTGGGGGCGGGAGGGAGGGAGTGATCCCGCTGGCCCTGGGCACGCTGTGGGGATCCCAAGGGCCCCAGGTGCACTGGTGGGCACTGGGAAAGGGCAATCCCGCAGGCCCTGGGCATGCTGCAAGGGTGGGGGCTGATCCCACGGGCATGCTTGTGGGCGGGAGAAGAGGGCAATCCTGCGGGCCCCGGGTGCACTGGTGGGGGGGCGGAGGGAGTCATTTTACGGGCCCCAGGCATGCTGGTGGGCTGGGGGAAGGGGCGATCCCGCGGGCCCCAGGCATGCTGAAGGTCTCAAGGTGAGGCTGTGGCACAGCTCTGCCAGCGCTGGGGGGAGATGGGTTCGAGTCGGGGGGGGGGGGGCCCTGGGTGCTGCACACTCCTCTGAAGGAGCTGACAGCCCAAGCTCTCATGGAGACTCCCCTTCTCCCCCAGCAGATGGGGCAGGCAGTGGCTGCCTCGTGTCTGCCCAGGAGGTGGTGGGAGTGGGGTGGGGTTCTGGGCTTGTCTCTTCCAAGGTCTGTGACTATCCCCAAGGCCCAGCCTGGCTCTTGGCTGCCACCAGTTACCCCCACCCCAGGCAGGGGCAGGCACTCGTGGCATAGACCCCACTTGGCCGCTGCAGCAGCTCCCTGCGGCGCCTCTCACTGACCTGGCAGATCTTCTGGGAGAAGTCCTCCAGCTCCTCCTTCCTCAGCTGCCTCTCTTGGGTGAGCTGCTCCTGAAGGCCCCGCAGGCTCTCGTTGGCTTCAGCCAGCACCAGCTGCAGCTCCTTGATCTGCATGGGCAGTGGACAGAGTCAGTCCCCTGGCACTCCGCCATGCCCAGGCCTCGTTCCTCTCCCCTGGAGAACAAGGCCCAGGAGCAGGCGCGAGTACGTTGGAGGGGACGGTGGATACAGTTCTCCTGGGCTCCACCCCGGCCAAGGGACAGAGGAGGGGGCTCAGAGGCTGCAATCTTGGACTCTGCTCCTGACGCATGCCGTGACCTTGAGCTCATCACTTCCCCTCTCTACGCCGCAGCCGAGCCAGCTTTAAAATGGGGAAGCCACATCCTTCCCCGCCAGGTTCACTAGCCAGCCAAGGCCCGTAGACCCTGCGGCGCGCAGCTGGGAGGAGCTGCAGACAGGCACACAGGGACTTGGAGCCTGGGGCAGGTGGCTGTTTGCTGTACTGGGGCCTCACGGCAGCCACTGCTCCTGAGCATATGAGAGCAGAAAGGCCCCAGCCCTGATCATGCTGCTGCTGGGATGGGGTGAGCTCACGCCATTGCTGCCAAGCAGTGGTTTGGAAAGGCCGGGGCCCCTAACCAAAGCCCTCTCGGTTTAACCGCAGAGCCACACCGCACTAAGGGAGCAGCTCGGAGACACCGGGCCTGGCACAGGAGCTGAGGGGTGGTGCAAGGACAGCGCCCCCGTAAGCAGTGCTTGGAGGAGACATGCTGGAGGCTGGGGTGTGAACTGGCCTCTTGGAAAGTTTCCCTTCCAGCAGCTCTGCTCTCCCAGTGCACCCGTCCCTCCAAGGGTCACTGGACATGCCTGGCAGTAGGTGGCTGCTCACAGGATCCCTAGGGAGGGACAGGACCTCTAGTGAGCCATTGGGCCCGTCCCCTGCCATTGGGGTCCCAGCCCCACATTTTAAAGACCCTTTTCCCATGTTTGGACCTTGATTAGTTCAGAGCAACGGAGCCAACAGCCCCACTGCTGGCTGGGTGTCCCACACCCACTCGTCTGGGAGCTGGGGCCCCCCGGGATCCGCAGCCCCAGGCCAACCGCTCCAACCTTTCCCGAGGCTCTGCCCTCCCCGGGTCTGACAGGCCCTCCACCTCACGGAGCTCAGCCCTACACAGGAATTGCAGCTGCTTGTGGGACTGTGTGGGGAGCAGCGTGCCAGGTGGCACAGCTCAAGGCTTCCAGCCACCAGCCGGGTGCGGAGCAGGACCGTGCACCCGGAGGCCAGGGCACAGACACACGGCACCAGTTTGTACAGAGATTCCCATCAGCAGAGCCAGCCTGCCAGAAACGCGCCGCTTCGTGGAAAGGCAGCAACGAGACTCATGCCAAGGCAGCTCAGAACCCAGATCCTGCTCTGGAGAAACTGGCCAGTGCAGGCCCGGGGGAGCAGTTTGTCTCCCCCCTGTTGAGGAGCAGCCAGGAGCTGGGGAGGCCTCCAGTGCAGGCCCTGCCTTGTGTCACTGCTGCAGGGGTACGGAATAGCTGGAGCCATTCCCCTCCCGCTCCAGCACGCCCCCTACCAGGGGAGGGGCAGGGCCACAGAGCTAGTACTAAGCTGGCGGAAACATCACACAGAGCCAGATCCATGCCTGCCCTAGGGTGCCCACCACTGGGGCTGCAGGGGAGCTGAGGCAGCAGCAGGCAGGGTGCTGTGAACAGCAGTCCCTCCTGAACAGTCAGGCCCAGCAGGAAATGAAGAGCAGGTGGGTTCAGCAGGGCAGCAGCTCCCAGCCTCGGCAGGGGTGTGTGTGTGGGCCGGGGGGGGGAAGAGTGCTAAGAGGGTGGGGAAACCCTCTTAGGCCAGGCTGGGGAAAACCCTACTACCCAGTAGCCCAAGACAAGTGTCAGGGCTCATGCCTGCTGCACAGGGACAATGGGGGCAGCTGAGGGCACTGGGCCCAGCAGCACAGAAATGCCAGTCAGATGGGACGGGGATGGACCAAGCTGCCAAACACGCCAGTGACGCCTTGGGCAGAGGAGGTAGGACCAGGGAGAGGAGCCCTGCTGGCTGTGCCTGAGGCAGGGCCATGCTGTGAGTGCCCTGACCCGAGCTCTGGGGCAGTGACTGGGGAGGGGAGAGGCAGGGCTTCTCAGTCAGTCATGGCTCCATCTTCTGCCACAAAGGCCAAACTGTCTGGCTTTCCAGCCAACCCAGAGTTAGCTTCGGGGCAAATTAAACCTCCATCTAGTTACATGTCCCTGCTGCAAACCACACATGGAGCTGAAATGAGGAGGGAACTGGTCTTTCAAATTTGTTACAGCTCTGCCTTGCAACCTGAGCAGCTGCTGCGGAAGTGTACCACGTGCTCTACAAGGCTGCTCTTGAGACACGCACAGACTATTCCACACGCTCTGCAGAAGAGCTAGGTCCATGGATACTTCGGGAGTTGGAAACAAAAGCATGAAACCACCCTGGGTCGGGGGCTAAACCTGGCAACAAACCCGCAGCCGGGCTCAGCAGAGGGTAACACCGAAGTTGCTGTGCCAGAGGAGCACAAAGCCCGTGGCACAGAGGAGGCGGCTCAGAGACAGGATGTGAACACGTTTCCCAGAGCTTGTGGAAAGCCAATTACCCCAGGCTTCATGTCAGGAAGATGGAGCACTGGGTGGGCAGCTTGCAGAAAGCACGGGGAGCTCTCTTGGCAAGGCACTCCTCGTTTGGGGCCGGCAGCACTTTCCTGCCTGTGGAGAAGCAATCGGAACCCCTCCCCGCGTCAGACAGACCCAGGGCAATCTGGGCAGAGAGGTGGGAGATAGTGAGAGGGGGAAGCCCCATCCTCCACAGCAGCTAACAGACACAGACCCACCATGCATGAGTCAGGTGCATTTTAGGGACACTCAGGTTGATGCTGCTTGTCCCTCTCGTGAGCACTGGGCTCTGACTGCACTGTGCCTGTCTGCTTAGGGAAGTGGTCCTGCTGGGAGCAGTGTGCCTGCAGTGCCCATATCACCAGCTGGCTGAGCTCCAAGACACGAGAGGGGCTACAGGGCTTTATGGCAGCCCGGGATCCCACAGCCTCCTCTCCTCCCAGGACAACCGGCTCCTCTCCAGGTGGTGCTGGCACCTGGGGAAGGACACAGCCTGCTAGCTGGAGTCTCTGCTCTCTGGAAGGAGTCTGCCCCATTGCCCCACTAGCTCAGCAGTGCTCTCCCCCATCACCCCATTTACCACAGAGAGAGGGGAGCTCTCCCCACCCACATCTGGCAAGCTCCAGAAAGCAGCTTTCAGAGTGATCCAGCAGCCCTGTGGGCCCATGCTCCCTCTCACCCAGCTGGGCCATGGGCCTGCTGAACACAAGTGCCGAGAGCTCTCCCATGGCAGATCCCCAAGGGCCCCAGCAAAGCCACCCCTGCCCCACATCAGTGCCTCCCCTTTCACATCTTCTGGCCTTCCCCCTCCCCCCACTGACTCAGCATCTCCTAGGCCAGCCTCATCTCCTGCAGGGCGGGGAGCTCCCGCCCCCTCTGCTCACCTACCTCGGTGACATAGGAGTTGTTCTCGTCAGGTCGGTAGGGCTTGTAGTTCCTGGGGAGTTTCACACTGGGGTCCACGTCCATGGCGTTGTTGCTGCGGTACAGGTCAGGGGGCCGGCTCCCCGCGGCGTCCCAGTCTGGGCCGTCCCTAAAGTCTGGCTGCTGCATGCATGGGCAAGTTAATGAGAACAAACCAAAAGGGCGGGAAGAAAAGAAAAACAAACAAAACAATGGGTCTCAGAAACAGCAAAGAACTACAAGACAACAAAAAGGATGAAGAGGAAGAGGAGCTTCAGCACAGTGGCATAAGACAATGTGGAAAACAAAAGGAAACACAGGATGAGGAGACACGTGGGCTGGATTGTTGGGGGTGGGGGAGAGAGAGAGAGGGGAAAAATATGCAAACCCCAGTTATGGTGCCATGCAGTGACTGGTGGGGTGGGGGCTTGGGCTGGGTTGGACTAAAACCCAGCAGCATGCAGGAAAATAGAACTCTGAACAAATGAGAGTGTGCTTCGGAAAGGGGCACTGTCACCCGGCCACCTCTGGAAATCTGCTCCCTGTTCAGAGCCCGGAGCCCTCTACCCTCCCCTGGCAGTCTGCAAATTCTCAACTATGGTCCCCCTCCTCCTGCTGCACATGGGCTGGGCTGGGCGATGTGGAGCTCGGGGTGGGGGCGGGGGAGGCGAGGGGGAGCGAGCTGGCTGGTTTGGGGAACAGCGTGAACCCAGGGTTTTTGGCACATTCCCAGCAGGACAGATTTTGGATGGTGGTGGCCAAGGGTCTATGCCGTGAGGAGATGGTGCTGCTGGAGACGCTCCTCAAGGGGAGCGCCGCCATGCATCTCGAGGGGACTGCGTGCTTTGGGACAAGCCGCATCCTGTTGCTCCAGCGGCATGGAGGGGCTGCTCCCCAGGGTCAAGAGGACATGCTCAGAGTCTTACTGAAATTTGCCTTTCAGATCTTCACTCTGGAGTCTCTTGCTCATGGGCTCTCTCTGCAGCACTTAGCAAAGGGGCTGGGAAGTTCTCTCCCAAAGAATGGCTGTTAGGTGGGGTGCCACTGGGATCCTGGAGACCCAGGACAGCACCCCTTGCCCTCTCTCCCATGCACTGTGCCGATTTCACATGAGCCTCCTGCCTCGCTTAGATAGGGTCTGAGCTCGCTTGGGGATGTTTAACCATGACAGGAATCTGGCACCAGACCAGGCAGCTATTGCTGGGTCTGCAGAACAGTGCAGTCATCTGGGATGGACCCTGGGCATGCTGAGGGAGGACTGTACTTGAGAGCCCTTCACCTGTGGCTGGGGACAGGCTCTGTGTCAGCCAGCCCACGCCCCAAGAGTTCTGAAGTGACGATGACCCAAAACAGTATTCCTCTGCCTGCCCCATCTCCAGGGCTCCACCTTCCCCCTACGCACACTCTGTTAGAGCAGAGTCCTATCTTGTCTGTGGGTTCATTACCATGCAGTGAGTTGTTAGTTTGTCATTCACTCTAGAGAGGCACAAGGGAGGTTACATTATAGGTGGGGTTTGTTTTGTTAAAGCAGGAGAAACAGCACGGCAAATAAAGCAACCACCACTGCACGGGAATGGCAATGCCATGGAAAACACCCTACCTGGAAGTCAGAGCTGTGCTCTTTGCGCAGTGCTCCTTTGGGAGAGTCCTGGGCGCCGCAGCTGGGCAGGAAGGAGAAAGGGTCCATCTGCTCTTTCCAGCAGTCCCCAATGTGATCCACCTTCCTCATGAAGGAGCTCAGCTCCTGCTGCAGGACGCGGAGCCTCACGAAGATCATGTTGATCAGCTTGGAGTCACTGGTGCTTTCACTGTTGTTATCCACCGGCTCGCTCAGCACCAGGTCCATGCAGTCATTGTCCAGACACACCTTCAGGCTGGGGGTGAAGCCATTGGAGTCCGAAATCAAGACATCGATGGCTTTGCTGACAAGTGCGGCCTGGTCCCGGATGCCGAGCAGAGTCTCCAAGTCCTTGGATTTGAACAGCCGGGTGGGGCTGTTATCCTGAGACTTCCCATTGCCGTTGCCAGGCCCTCTCTCAGGGCGGTCCTTGGCATCATTCTCTCCTCCAACGGGCACCTCTCTCCAGAGAGGGGTCGGGATGCAGTCCGCAGAGTCGCCAGCCTCAGCGTCGGTCTCCATCATCGGCCTCGTGGTCTGGCAGGAGGCCAGGTCACAGCGCTGCAGGTTAGAGAGCAGCACGCGGTTCTCGTACTGCAGCTTCTTCACCTTGCCGCTGAGCTCGCTGATCTGCACCTTGGCTGTGGCCAGCTCCTCTTGGGACGGCTCGCTGATCACCGAGCAGCTGTCCTCTGACAGGGTGATGTCCAGGTCATGGTCCGACTTGTACTTGTTCAGCTCATTCATGAGGAGCTTGTTTTGGTCTTCCAGCTCCATCAGCGACCTCCTCAGTAGCTCTGCCTCCTCTTCCACGAACTGCAGGTGTCGCCTCAGCTCCACCTGGCTCTCCCCAGAGTCCCCACAGCTGGTGGAGGAGAAAGCAAACCGGATATCCTGCCCCATCAGCTCTCTGTCGCCTTGTCCCTTCATGTCATCCATCTCTGCCCTCAGCCCGCGGTTTTCAACCTCGAGCTCCACGATCCTCCGACTCAGGATGTTGGCTTCTTCCTCAACGAGCTTCAGATGGGCCTTCAGTTCTGCCTCTCGCGAATGAGGGGAGTCCGCCAGCTCCTCTATGGACAGAGAGCTCTCCAAGTCCCCGTACAAGGAGTGGTATTTCACCAGCTCCTCCTTCATGCTGTCGTTCTCCTTGGCTAACTTTGTTAGTTTCTTGCACATCAGAGCAGACTCTTCTTTCGCAAAATGCAGTTGACACTTTAGGTCTGCGCTGTCCTCCTAGGGGCCAAAATGGCACAGGCATTAGAAAACAGGCTGCTTCTGGTTAAAAATGAGAGTCACAGACCACGCAGGACCATTGTGATCATCTAGTCTGACCCCCTGTACAACACAGGCCAGAGAATGTCCCTCAAATAATTCCCAGGACAGAGCGTTTTAATACCTATTGTTTGCAGCTCTACAAAGTTCAAGTAGTCAACCTGCCTATTTGTAATTTATTAACATACACCTGAGCCAAAGCACGAGGCCAGGAGCACAAGACTTGGCTTCATATGGACTGCAGTTTATTGAGAATTAATGGGCCTACCTCAATGGTTTCATTACCTCAGTTACACTGGGCACGTGAGAAGTCCAGGAGCTCATGTCACAAACTGGAGCTGCGCTCGCAAACCTATGGGCAGAATTCGGCCCTTGAAGTTGGGAATTAATTTGGGACACTGACATGGAGAAAAACTAAGTGAACTGGCCCATAGCTGACATTCTGTCATTGTCAGAAAACTGTCCCTCAGGTCTGCAGAGTGACAGTTCCTACAGGCCCTACCAAACCTCAGATACCTGGAAATACGGCTCCATGGAATTGTGGCAAACACAGGAAAAGGATACCCAGGGAGCTGGAAAGCAGCTAATCACACAGGAGATGGGCCCCAACTGGTCTGAACTGACAGGGAGGAATTCACACCCCTGAAGCTCCATGGCACTGAAATGATGTTCACACTTCACTCTAACCGGGCCAATAAAATAGAGCTAAATGTTGTTTCAGCAGCATGGGGAACAAGCTGTCAGACTCCATGTGGAAGAATAAAAACCACAAGCAGGTTTCCTCCTGAAAGCCTGGCATTGCTGTGCAAGTGCGGCAGTGTTTTGAATTATTTCAGATTGCTACAAATCCCCCCTCTGGGCTCCCTTCTGCTGCCCAGCCAACAGGAGTCAATTGTTTCAAAACAAAGCAGCACAGCCTCCCCCATTCGCTCCCTCCCCTGGGCACGTCACTCCACCCAGCCTGCTGTGTGCTCGCTGTGCTTGGACTGAGCGTGCAGGGCACAGAGACGCTCTGTGTGCTCTCGGACAGTGCTGCATACATCCCCGCGGACGTTAGCAGCAGCAAACACAGATCTCGTTTGTCTAAGGGCTGGAAACGTCAAAGGTACATTTTCAAAATGAGCTGGGCCTTTTGCTGTACAGCTCCCAACGGCCACTGAAACAGTCCCACCCACATCTTGACACAACGGCTGAAGTAGCTGGCCCTTTATGCCACAACTTTGTTGCATGAGCATAGATGGGGAAACCCTGATAGGTCCCATCCACCCCCTTTCCCCCAAGGACCAAAACTGGGCTGCTCCTCTCAGCACCGCTCTCTAGTACTTTGTCCATGGGGCAGCGGGGAGGCCCCCAGTTCCCTGGGGTGACTATTCCCCACCCTCAGGAAGGTTTCCTGTCGTTCCCTTTGCAGGAATTCACTCCACTGCTCCGAGAGCTGCCCCACGGCTGACAATGGCGTAGAGGGCCAGCGCTGATCTGATACAGATTCTAGGTGTCTGTCAAGTCAGCCTTCCAAAGCAGCTTGGGAGAGCCCCTTCCCCTGCTCACGCCAAGAGACGGAGACACACAGAGGAGCAGGGTGCTCCCTGCGAAATGCCAAGTACATGTCTTGTGGGGAGGGGACATCAGATGCCTGAGGGGCTAGAGAGCACTTCCACTCTGCGACTTCCATCTCAAAACCCAGCAGTAAATACTAAGCCAGAAAGATGGGATGAAGCCATTGCATGTGGAATTCAGGGAAAGCTGGACCTGTTCCACGTCCGGAGAGACAGCCGAGGGGAAAATCTCAGTTCTGCTGTTCATTACCATCAGTCTTTCAAAAGCCAAGCCATTAGGAATTTGGAGATTTCTTTCCTGGACTCCCCAAGTGCGTTAGGGATTTTTTGCTCCACGAATATGACCTCATGCAAAGGGTCCGTTGGTTGTAAATCTCATTGAACGCATTTCATTTCCTGTTTTCAGGGCTGGGAGAAAGCGTGTTCCTGGGAAAACTCTGCACACTGGTGACGAATCCCTCCCACTGAGTGCCCTGTGAAGCAGTCAAGATCTTTTTTCCAGATGGCTAATACAGTTTGAAAATTCAAATTCAACAGCTACGCCTGAGCCTGCATCACCCTCAGATGAGCAGTAGCTATTAACTCTGCAAACTTCCCAGGCTGCTTTATGAAACCCCACAGAGTTTTTTACTGCAGCCTCGTTCAGAGTGTAAAGGTGGGTGCCTGCTCCCAAGCTAGGGTGCAAACCCCTGCTTGACAGAGCAGTGGGCATGATGGCCTCATGTTATCCTTCCGCCTCACTCAGAACATTCTGCAGGAGCTCACCAGCAGATTTCAGATCAGTGGAAAAATGGTGTACTGCGAAGGATAGGATATAGCCCTTACTATACCCTATGAGGGCCAAATTTTCAAGTGTTGAGCACCCTCAGTTGGAGGCAGATTTCCAGGAGAGGTTTCCATTTGGGCACCTAAATAAAAGCAAGACTTTTAAAACCCACATCTCCCTGCAGCTCCCATGGGGACACACCTGGCCAGATTTTCAAAAGATCTCAGCACCCAAGATGTGGTACCCTTTTAAAATCTGCCCCTTGCTCAGGTGCCTGAATGGGAGTTCAGATCTTGAGAAAATTCAAGTCTTAGTGTTGAAGATCAACACACTCAGAACTGCCAAACCACTGGCCTGGAACCATCAGACCCCTAGAAGTGACGGTGAATGGTGCTCTCTGAACACTCAGATGACAGACGGAAGCCCACCTATAGCAGTCTGTCTGATTTCCACCTAACACCCATTTAATTTGAACAGAGTCACATTTCATACTACACCAGTCAGATGTGAGCAGGATGTGACCCCAGGAACTCTCTAAATCAGCGATCAATCATGAATCAAAGCCGTCACTGGCGATAGCTCATAGCACACAAGTAGCAGTGCTGAGACTTACCCATGAACAGCACTCCCTCCCGCAGAAACAAGCAAGTGAGGAAACGAACGCCATCTCTCTAGGTGTTCCTGCTGCACTTGTCACGGCCTACATCAGTCACATCACGGGAAGGGACTAGTCTTGCTGAGAAATTGCTGGACTTTCCAGTTTTATCCACAGTGCTGAGACAGGGACGGTCATAACTCACATGAGGCAGAGCCTCAAGTCCCCCAGACCCGTTTGCGCAGTAGCATGGACAGCCTAATCCCTTTGCCCACCCTTGCACACCAGCATACTGCTCACACCCTAGGGATTTCTGAAGAATCTGGGGGTCCATCTCCTGAGCTCACCCAGCTTTGCAGCAGCCATGGGTCTTTCTTGGCTCCATGAAGACGACAGCCTGAGAAACATGAGGTTTATGTCCTGTGGTTTGGAGTTGTGTTGTGTTTGTTCCCTCTGCCCCTTGTGGTATCTCATTAGGAGGGAGTGGGGATGGTTTTGTATTGCAGTCTCAACAATGTCTTGTAAGAATATTTTTGATGTTCTCAAAGGCCTGAACATCTCCCACTAAGAGGGACAAAGATGGCAGAGGGGACAGCGTTTCCAAGTGCAGCTCAAACGTGCAAACTGGTGCACCTGACCATTAACCACAGTGCTCAACACATGTACAGACGTGTGCTCTGGGGAACATCCAGTTGTCTTGACCAAGCTCCTCCACTGATGAAATATGGGAGGACGGAAGAAAAGCCACAAATGAAAGGACAAAGAAACCAGCAGAAACAGACCCCCATTCTTCAGCATGTCCCCTCCACCAAAGAGATCTGCTAACACACAAACACCCTGCAAAGGGAAAACACAGACTGCTTCCTGGTCAATGATTTCAGAACCACCATCAAGTGTGTCATGGTGGGCAGTGGATTATCAGATTTATCCTCACTGAGCAGGTATGGGGGTGAGACAAACTCTCAGGAGACATGGACCTTTCCCTAAGTCTGCAGGGAAGATATACCTGCTATTCCAGTGAATACTTTGTACGTGTGTGTGAATCTGTGTGCGTGCCCTCCACAGTATGCCCCCACATACAATGGCAGGCCAGATCCTCAGCCGGTGGAAATCAGCTCATCTGATGTCAGTGTAGCTATGCTGATTTATACCAACTGAGGACATCTGTGTGCGCAAATCCTGGAAGACCAATTTTATCCTCACTGCAGATTTAAGCAGGGCCATAAATTTAACCCTGCAATGCAATGAATTGAAATTTCCTCTAACACTCATTCTGCTGCAGCAGACTCATGTTATCTGGGGGGAGGGATAGCTCAATGGTTTGAGCATTGGCCTGCTAAACCCAGGGTTGTGAGTTCAATCCTTAAGGGGGCCATTTAGGGAATCTGGGGCAGAAATTGGGGATTGGTCCTACTTTGAGCAGGAGGTTGGTTGGACTAGATGAGGTCCCTTCCAATCCTGATATTCTATTTCCTTTGTATCATTATATCGTTCTAATGAACCCCGTTGGCATTGCTGCCAGTGTCTTGGGTTACATGTAATTCAGATATTCCACTGCTATTCGGGATTAACTAATGCAGCTCATGAACTCAACATCAAGCATTTGGACGCTGGAGACAAACCAGAGCAATGAACGATGAAGACTTTACCGGTCAGTCCTTTCCTACCTCTAAAATGCTGACATCAGCCTTTGAGAGAGGCTTTTAAGAACAATAAACTGCTTTCATTTCTGCAGTGACAACACCAACTCTGAACCTCCGCACCGCAGTCAGGTTGTTAGAGAGTCAAAGCCACTGAACACACCAGTCACTGAGAGACGAAATCCTTCCACCAGTGGAGAGAGCCCATATCTGCTGCGTGTCCAGTGTCCTGCACAAGGCAGGGATACAGAGTGCATGATGTTCGGGAAGTTTACAAGGCGAGACTGTTGGACAGAGGCACCTCAGCTGCACCCACTAAACCGTCTGAGCAAGATGGATACCTGAGCATGCCCGTGTGCAATGGCCCATGCTGCAGAGGCAGGTGTGAATGGGACACACACAATCACCCGATAGCCAGGGCACAGCACCCTCTCTGCAGGCTGAGCTTTGGCTCGGATTTTTAAATATCTCAGAGTGTCAAAACTGCCCAAGTGGTGCTGGGATCACTGTTCTAGCCAGGCACGGTGCTCTCTCCACCAGGCACATGGGAACAGGACGTGGAACTGGAAGAGACCTCATGGGTCATCAGGTCCAGTCCCCTGCTGTTGCAGGCAACCCCGTCATGCAATCCCCATCCATCCCATGCAGCTAGGCCCAGAGCCAAGGTCTAAAGCAAGGGCACTTAGCTATGTACTGGGTCTGAGTAGTTTTCTGGTTAACAAATCCTCGTTACCCCAGTGGAGTCTGGACTGTTCTGAGCCCCACCCCATTTCTTCAGGCTTGACTCTCCAGCTGTGTCATAAGTATCCTCCCTCCAGCCAAGGAGACCTGGCTGAGATTCCTTACAGAGCACATCACTCAGTATGCCATATGCTCATCCGCCTCCCCACCCAGCCACGTGGGGGTGAGAGCATGAACTCTGTAGCACTCCCTAGAAAAGTGACCGTTAGCGTCCCAGGTAGGAGCACTGCTGGGGCAGATGCTCCATTTGCTCCTCAGCCATTGGATGTTCTCCAGAGAAGAGCCCCAGCTAGCCCCCAGAGAAAGTCAGCTACGTGGCTCTCTGCAGCACCAGCATCATTCCATGGCTGAGCAGGCTGGCCAACTCACTTAGCACTTCTGGTTCCAGGCCTCGGGAGCTACGTTCCAAACCCTTTATTAGAAACCCTTCACCCTAACCATTCCCCAGGGGCCACTCGACTCATCAGGGCCACGCAAATTAAGACATGACTCTTCCATGTGCACTGTTTTACTGCTATGCCAGGACTGGCGACCTACAGGGTGAGCATGGCTCTTTGAGTTCTACAACGCCATGGATAGTCAACATGGCCCCAGGAGGGCCTGCCTGGCTACAGTCTGGGTACCTGGACTGACGGCTTCTTTTCAGTCTTCCCCACAGAACGAGATCCCCTTTTCTTCAACGAATTCTGGAAAGAGATGAGAGAAGGGTTATGCAGAGTCGTTTGCACACTGCAATGCATTTGTGAATTCGGTTATTTAATATCACGCAGACACTTGCACCAAGAGACTGCTCTATCGGCCGTGGGCCCCACCCTGAGCTAGAACCCTGCCATTTGCTGCCAGCTTCGGTTATGGGCTGCTGAACGCAGAAAACAAACCCCAAAATGTGAACTTTGACCTTTTTGCCACCTAGGTCAATCTAACCATTTGCAAAAAACAATACCAATGCCTGCCAACTGCATTATGGGTAAGGCTATGTTTATGTCACCAAGGTCATCCTGACATTCTCTGCTTCAGCCCCAGGGGCTGAGGGATCCGAGCTGGCAGCTAGCAGGGCCCCGGGAGGGTTCCAGCAACAGGCAACAGCCTCCTCAGGGTTTCAGCGACGGGCGACAGCCTCGCGCAAGGGAAGGGCGGCTCCTTGGGTGAGTGGCTGGGTGTGTCCTGTTTTCTCTTTGGGAAATATGGTCACCCTGCAGCTCCCAGCCGCCGTGTGTGGAGGGAGACCCCCCTCCCCTGCAGCTCCCAGCTGCCGGGGGCAGTGGGGGTACCCCACAGCGGCAGAGGACACCATGGAGCCGCAGCAGCAGAAGTCACAGACAGGTCACAGCTTCCGTGAATTTTGTTTATTGCCCGTGACCTGTCAGTGACTTTTACTAAAAATAACCATGACAAAATCTTAACCTTAATTATGGAGGCACACTGCTGCCGCCTAGGAGAAATCCCATCACAACATGGTCCCCAGCTTGATTGAATGGACTTTGGCCAAGGATGTAGTTAAAGGGGAAGGAAGGTGCAGCACATCTACCAACGCGATATATGCCATCATGTGCCAGCAATGCCCCTCTGCCATGTACACTGGCCAAACCGGACAGTCTCTACGCACAAGAATGGACACAAATCTGACATCAGGAATCATAACTTTCAAAAACCGGTAGGAGAACACTTCAACCTCTTTGGCCACTCAGTAACAGATTTTAAGGGTGGCAATTTTGCAGCAGAAAAGCTTCAAAAACAGACTCCAAGGAGAAACTGCTGAGCTTGAATTAATATGCAAACTAGATCCCATTAACTTGGATTTGAATAGAGACTGGGAGTGGCTGGGTCATTACACATATTGAATCTATTTCCCCATGTTAAGTATCCTCACACCTTCTTGTCAACTGTCTAAATGAGCCATCTTGATTATCACTACAAACGTTTTTTTCTCCTGCTGATAATAGCTCATCTTAACTAATTAGCCTCTCACAGTTTGTAAGGCAACTTCCAACTTATCTGTATGTATATATATTTCTTCTTACTATATGTTCCATTCTATGCATCCGATGAAGTGGGCTGTAGCCCACGAAAGCTTATGTTCTAATAAATTTTTTAGTCTCTAAGGTGCCACAAGTCCTCCTGTTCTTTTTGCGGATACAGACTAACATGGCTGCTACTCTGAAATCTGATTCCCCTGAAGGGGGCTGCTGGCAGCTCGTTTAATACCTTGCATTCCCAGCCTCCGGCTTCTGCGGATGGAAGAGCACCAAGTACTGAACCAATCCCCAGTGAAGCAGGGAAGTGCTGTCACAGTGAGGGTCTGCCATGGACTAGAGCGGCACAGCTGGGGCTGGAGGCCAGCAGCCCTGATTCGCAGTCCCAGTTCTACCCACTAGGCCATGCTGCCACCCCAGGGTTTCCAGGGGCACCCTCTACCGCACGGGGAGCAGAAGCACACAAGGGAAGCTTCTGCTCCTACTACCCCTCTTTTGATGATAAAGGACAGCTCGGCCTGGCACCTCTCAGCAGCACAGTATGTAAAGTGGACACCAGCACAAACCTCCCTGGCTTCTGATCATCACACTTGGAAAACTTCCACGTGTACAGGAATCCTGTCGCAGGCCTTCTGGAGCCACCCGCTTCGGCCTGTCTCCCTGCAGTTCTAACACCCTGGAGGGAAGTCACTCTATCATGAGCTGCCCTGGGCTCTGTAAACCACAGATCCAGAGACAGCTGCCCAGACAAATGCTGGGTGCAGACAGTGTGACCAATACAGCTGGACCAGACCTATTGATGACTTTGGAGATCAGGCCCAAGGCCTTGTACTGGTGATGGAAGTGTGTTGGAAGCTGGTGGAGGAATCGGCGCAAAGGGGAACTGTGCTCACAACAGGCTGCTCTGTGAGGGGGCTGGCTCCCTAAGGAATGAGATGCTGACAGCTTCAGGGCGGGGCCAGAGAGTGAACAAACCCTGTGAGGTGGTTTGCAGGGCTACTTGACACAATACTGTGACTAAGCACATCGGGAGGGGCTGCAAGTATCTGACCGGCTCACGGTGGTCTGTGCAAAACTGTGACCTGCACCACCCACCAAGAATGTCGCAAATGCCCGTGTGGTTCCAGCATCGGCCCAGAGTAGCAATAATGACCTTGGCCCAGGGCATTTCTTGGGGCTTCACAACCAGTGGCAGCTCCTCTGTTGCACCTTACACCAGCAGCTCCTGCCAGCCAGTCATGCACCTACACTCCCGGCTTCAGTCATTCCAGTTCCAGGCCGTACTTCCTGGATTGGCTGCCCAGCTTTAGTCTTGATCATGATTTGCATGGAAACAGCATCTTTATTTCTTAACTGCTCCCCCAGCTCCAGCCTGACATCACTGGCCAAAGACAGAGTCTGTCCAGGTCCTTACAGCGCTCCCATGGCTAGCATGCCAGCACCAGAGTGTGATTCTTTAAACAGAGTCCAGGAACCCACAGCAGTCTGAGGGCAGATGTCAGAGGAAGCAAGCTCAACAAAGCACTTCTCTCTTCCTACCAGCATCCCCTCAGGCTTGCCCTGGGTTCAGCAGCTTAGCTGACCTCCGCCAGGCACTGAGTGAGCGGGGAGATGGGGCTGAGCAGGCACTTCAATCCAGGCTGCACCACCACAGGCCTTCCCCAGAGTTAGGGCAACATGAGGAAGAGGATGGAGCTGGAAGGGACGGCTCAGAGCACTCATGTCTGTTGCTCAGATACCCATAACACCACTCTGGGTTTGCTGCGAGAGCGATGACCTGAGCCAGTTCAGGGTGTTTCTGTTGATCTGTGCAGGGACTTAGAGGTGGGATCGGACTGTCTACTGATCAAAGGCATCCACTGCAGCAGAGGCCCGATGTCACGAGGATGGAGGCACCTGTACCTGCCCACCAGACTAACAGGTGCTGTCTCTGTCTCATTCCCTGGGCTGGAGCCTGATGCAGTAGGGTCCAGCTACTTGGCCAACAGGAGGAACTGGACCCTGCTCATTTATTAGCTTCTCTATCAGCTTGTTCAGGAGCGTGAGGCCTGACAAAGCAGCACTGCCCAGTCATTCCCTGGAGCAAGGGTTTTGCTGAGTAGTTCTGAGCAGACTCCTGCCTGCCTGGGGCAGCATGGCAGATTCCTCTGCTCAGGTGAGGTGCCCAGGTCGGGGACCATCTCTCAGGTGGGGTCCTAGAGTTCTTTATTCTTTCCCCATCTAAAGGGGCAGATGCAGGTGGTGCCCAGGTGCTACCACTGGCCCAGGAGAGGAGCAGCTTTGCTGCTAGAATTCTTTTCCAATGGCTGCAGGAACAGAATTTGTTTTACCTGCTAATTCACGTGGGCTCAGCAGGATTCCTGGGGGTGGAGGTAAGGAGGAGTGTTTTTGGCTTTGAGGAGAGAGCATTATTCATTGCTCTGCAGCCATTATAAAACAGATTAGATCTCCGTCCCCAAGGCTGCAGCTCTATTTTACTTGCCCCAGGCAAAAGGTGAAGCACTCCTGCAGGGCTCAGAGGTGAGTTCTCCCAGGAAGCCTCTAAAACCCCTGTCCTCCCAGCTGCCTGGCTCCAGCCCATCCAGTCCCCACAGCTGTCACCTCGGCCTCCTGGAAATCCCAGAGTAAGACTGCCAGCCACTGCAGGAAGTGACAGGTTGAGGGAATGTAGACGCTCTTGGGCTTCTCTGCCAGGGAGCAGCCCACAAATCACATCAGCACACCAATGTGTCAGCTCCCATTTACACCACACATATTGGCCCATGAATCCTAGATTTATCAGTGCTGGGGACAGAGCGACTGTAGGGAAAGGCCAATGCCCACAGCTCACTGGAATCCAGCTTCTGCCTCTGGTCCCTTACACAGCATGGAAAAGACAGAGGCGTAGAGCAGCCGAATGCTGCAGACATGAAGATGGGCTTTGGGGAACAGCAGATTGAGAGCTTTATGAGATTTTAACACCCGCTTTCAGTCCCACAGCCTGCTCCAGCTGCAGGCCTCCCAGGAAACCAAACGGATTGCAGGCTCACGTGGTCTCCTCCCTCCCCAGGGCAGCATGGAGCTGGCAGGCCCAAGCACTTGCCGATACAAAATGTATGGGGTTTGTTACAGATGTCCCTCCTATACCTCTACTAAAAATGCAACTGCCCCAGCCACCACCACATTGTCCACAGCATGATGCCACTGAGCCTGGAGCCATCACACTCCCCCCCGGTAGATGAGACAGGGCAGGGCTCGAGCCTAGGACTGAGGCCATCCAGGCTCAATTTCCTGCTCTGCCTTCGACTTCCTGTGTGCCCTTAGGCATGCCCCTTAGCCTCCCGGGGCCTCAGTTCCCATCTGTGCAGGGGGTGGGGTCGTCACAGGCCTGCCCTGCCTCCCGGGGGTGTGAAGATAAATGCATGGGAGATGGTGAGGGGTCAGATACTGTGGGGAGGGGGAGTAAGTACCTCAGATAAACAGGAGAGACTCAGACTGGGCAGCCAGTTCCAGGCAGGACCCTCCCAGCCAAGCTGCCTGACCTGACTTTCTGCACCATCCAGCAGGGAGTGTTTGGGCAGCAGACCATGAATTCAGGGAAGGGACGAATGACCCAGATGACCCTCCAACACCACAGCAAGTGCTCCTCACCGGCCGGCCTCTTCCTCGCTACCCCACATGGGGCAGCAGAACTGAAACCTGGGTAAGGTGTTCCACCAGCTGGCGTTGTACAGCGGGTTTCGTTCTGGCCACATGCACAGCAGCCTGGCCGGCTGGTCAGGCCAATCCAGCAGGGCAGCAAACCTGCAGGCTAGCCCCGGTTCTCCACTCAGTAGCCAGGAGGCCTCAGGTACAGAGGGTGAGGTGGGGCACTCAATGACGAATCTTCCCAGAGATGCCCCGCACTCATCTCCTACCCCCAGCAGCTCGGACAACCCAGCTTCCAAGCACGCAGTACCTGGGGTTCTGACCTCCCCGCCCGGGGCTGCAGCTTTGGGCCGTGCTGCCCAAGAAGAGTTAAGAACACCCCCCGCGCGCGCGCGCACACACACACACACACACACACACACACCTCTGCTGGGCTAGTGCTCACTCCCTAGGCAGGACCCAAGAACAGCTTGGCAGGTCAGCTGGGGAGCAGGCGCCACCACCTGGAGGAGTCAGAGCTGGGATGGAGAGAGAAGAGGGGACCTGGGTGGGGGTGGCTCGAGGAAGGGAGAAAGGTCAGCTAGGGAAGGTGGCTGTGCGGGGAGTCAGATAAGCAGGCAGGAAGTGGGGGATGCCTGGGGGAAGGGGCTGCTCCCCACACACTCAGAGGACCTGCTGCCTGCCCAGGGACACTGCGTGTGGGGAGAGTGGGCCTGCGCCCGACGGGTGAGAAGGCTGCTGGGGCCCCGCCTGGGGAAAATGCCATGGGCAAGGCAGGGGCTGCTGGAGAAGGGAGCAACTGGGTGGATCAGAGAGCAGTGGGATATGGCAGAGCCCCCAGAGGTTGGGATACATTTCAGGTAAGCGGCAAAACACGCATGTGCTTATCTGAGTGAGACCCAAGATTCTCCATCTGTGCACCCACAGACCTGGGGGCTGGCCCAGCCCAGGCTCCGTGCACACCAGTGCTTGCTGGTGGTAGGGTCAGCTCCAAAAATACCCTAGCCCTGGAAGCACCAATGCTTCGCCCTGCCTAAAACCCACCTGTGACTCACCAGCTCCGAGTAGGGGAGTGAGGGAGGTGGGGCGAATATCCCTTTCTTGTGGCCATGCCCCTCCCACTTCCCTCACCGGCTGGGGGGTGGGTCTGGCAGGCGAGCAAGCTAAGTTTAGCAGCTGCCATTTGGCAAGCCGGGCAGGAGGCAAGTCAGAAAGGAGGAAGGTGCAGCCATGGGGGGCGATGACCAACAAGGCACATAGCCATGGGCACCATGGCGGATTTTCAATGTGTTGTGGCAAAGCATGAGCAGGAAGAGGAGTGAGCGCCCGGGTGGGCACGGGGAGCCTGTGGGACAAGGACCCTCATCGCCATTGTTTAATGTGCAGGGCAGCAGACAGGATGCAGAACCACGGCAAACCCTGCCCCCGCGAGCCCCCCACATAGTGTGGTGGTGAAGAGAAGAGCGTGCAGCGGCCTCGGAGGCGCATGATCATCAGCCCTTCGCCAAGCAGATTGCACGGGGAGCCTCACACACAGCGGCAGTTCCCCATCATGGAGGGTGCAGAGCCAGGTCCCAGGCATGCACCATGCACCTGGACTGCTCCTGCATTCTCTGCACGTTACCTCCTTCCTTCCCACCAATTTTCACAGCTCTTTTCAAAGCTGAATTTGATTCTTGTTTTCCAGCCACTGCCGCCTGCTCCTGATGTGGAGACCCGGGGGAAAGAGAAGCCACACTGACTCGAAGGAGACAAATTTCGTGTTGCTTTAGTGGGTCTTGAGAAACTCTCCACTGTGAGCCACCACGTCTCCTGCTCCTCCGAGATGCAGGCATTTCCCCTCGCCCGGGCGGAGCAGCCCAGCTGCCTACTCAACCCTGCAGTCCCAGCAAGTGTTTGGTGAACAGCCCTGCCAGCCACACTACTGAGCAGGGACTCTGCAGTAGAGCAGGGCCCCGTGGATGCTGCCCTCAACACATGTGCTGCACCAGAGATATTCACAAGCTGGTGCTGGGACCCGGCAGCCGAAGACTGCAGCTGAGCAATGCAAGCTGCTGGCCGTGCCAAGGTGCTGAGATCTAGGCCACTCCTATCAAGGACATGCCCGTTGTCAGGGCTGCTGCTGCTGCTGCTGGGAAGCCCCCATGCAGTGAGCAAACCCTCCCAAAGGAGCAGGGCCACACCACGCTTACATCTCTCCCCCAGAAGCAAAATGCTCTTGTGACACCAGCATGACTCTGGAACGGGGCTGGACCCGGCTGTCCCATCCCGAGGCCAGAAAAGTGGCTGGGTAACGGCCGGAGAGGGCGTCCCTGAGCCTGCGATATGAGCACCACAGTCCCGTCAGTCTCTGGCGCTGGGGTCATGGTGTCAGTGCGGCCATGCCGCCGGGCACCCCTCCAGCACTACGGGCTGGCAGCAGGACTGTGATTGCTGGGCAATGCTGGGTTCAGATTAACACGTCAGTCCTGCTGTGCCAAGCTGCGCCATGTGGCTCCGCTGGGCGTCAGGACCAGGTCCTGTCTCATCCCCCTCCTGCCGCCAAAGGACTCAGGCGCTCCGGGAGATGCAGCCCTGGGAGGGGAGAAGATGCACGGAGCCACAGGTGTCATGGTGCATGCGCTGGGTGATTAATTGGCCTTCCCAGCATTTATCCAATTATGGGAGACGCCTCTTCCGGCTGGAGAAATAATCAGCCTCTAATCCCCTTAGGGGCAAGCCTGTCCCTGTGCTGAGCCGTGGAGAGGGGCTTGTTTGTATTGCTACTAACCAGCTTGGGGGCTGCGCTGCCAAGATGCACCTCAGCACAGGAGGAAGAGGCGTCTG
The DNA here is from genome assembly GCF_965152275.1 of Natator depressus. Classification (NCBI taxonomy): domain Eukaryota; kingdom Metazoa; phylum Chordata; order Testudines; family Cheloniidae; genus Natator; species Natator depressus. Next base: position 29,589,907 of record NC_134246.1, read on the forward strand.
AGGGCTGTTAACTCAGTTGTTCAGAAACCCTAATTAGAAAACCAAATGAATCACTGAAGCTGCTAATGAGGAGCTGGGACCTTGCTGGCCTCGGGGTATCCACTGCATGGGCGTGCCAGCCCAGCTCCTTTGCCGAGTCACCTCAGACAGCACCTCAGCCCAGAGGAGCATCACGGTTTGGACATAGTCCAAGAACAGCAGGCTAAATAAGTTAGCATCCAAGCGTGAGTATCCCAGAGGACGCCTGCTGGAGTCAGGACCTGACCTGACCCCACCTGCAGTTCAGGTCTAAGCCACTGAAAATACACAGCTCCCAGCTGATAAGAGATTTCGGCCCCCGCTCATCACACACCTCTGAAGTGCAGAGTCCTGAGAGCTGGCACAAGGGATGGTTCTCCCCAGCCCAGAGGGGACCCTCGCAGCCCTCTGTAAAGGAGGCAGGAGAGTCTGGCTTTAGCTAAGATACCTGCAGTGGGCAAGGGGTATGTGGGTGTGTGTGTGTCTCTCTCTCACACCCTCCCTATAGATTTGTCTCTGGCACATCTGCAAGCTTTCAGATGCATAAAAACAGTTTCTAGTCATGCTGACACCTCCAGGAAACTGCACATTTGCCTCTGAGATGACAATATTATGTGCTTATGTACTGCTTCCTCTCTCAAGCCCCTTCCCCAGGAGGGTCAGCATTAGCAGCTCCATTTCACAGATGGGAAACTGAGATAATGAGGGGGAAGTAACTTGCCCAAGGCCACAAAGCAAGTCAGCTACAGAGAAGAGAGCACAAGCCATGTCTGACTTCAAGCCCACTACTCCATCAGATCACAACTGCCCTTGGGACAGCCCTGAGGATCCCAGATCCAGGCAGATCCACCTCCCTAGCAAAGCTAAGGAGCTGCATCTTCCTGTCTGTAGCCTGTCAGGAACCCTGTGGAGATTAACAAGAGGGACTTCAAACACCAGTGCATAGCGCTGGCCTTTCCTCCCACCTGCCCCATCCATGCACAGCTGCTCAAAATAAGAAATGAAAGGCTGAGGCAGGAGGACAAACCCAGCTGGGCTGCACCGAGACTGGCAAAGAAACGCAGCGACATGAAGCCAAGCTGCCTAGCAGAGGAGGCAGGAAGGCGTTTCCAGCGAGGAGGAGGAACTGACCAGACAGAGGGCATGGAGCTGCAATACCAAACCGAGAGAGCCCATGCGAATGAGGGAGAACTCTCCAGATGCAGCTCTCCTCTGTGCAGCGCTGAAAGCCTGGACAGGGCACTGCCATTCCTGTGGGGGCGATTCTGCATTGGCACTAACTGGCTGGGATTCCAGGGGTCGCCCTCGCCCCTGAACGAGGAGCACTAGACACAACGACACCCTGGAGCTGCACGTTCTGGCACCTCTCAGCGAGAGCCTGAGTGCAGGCGACACACAAACCTTAATCCCTGGCCACAGCTAGACATCAATAACTCTCGGTCTCATCACAGCACGCTCACATTGCGGCTTTCTCTGCCTCTGTGTATCAGGCCATAGAATTCCCTGCAGTTCTGCTCCAGCCGCTTTCCTTTGCTAGTTCATGCTCTCCGGCTGCACACAAGCTAATCTCATGCCCATTAGTACCGTCTGCTCACGGTTGGGCAGCACTCTGGCTGGGGAGCCATGCTCAAGGGAACGCTGAGCCAAACATGCATTGGAGAGCAAGGACAGACAGTAGGCAGCTCAAGAAGAGCCGCTGCTCTGAATCAGCCCCAGCCCTGTACGCAGAGCAGCTGGACAGGGTTTGCTAACAGGGTTTGCAAGTGTGAGATTAGTTCCGAGCTGCTCACATGACATGTAAGCAAAGTCTGCTCTTGGCCTGCAAGGACAAGGGCCATGGAAAGGGATCTGCACAGGAGGGAGCCAGGCAGGGCAGGAGGGTTACTGCACAACACAAGGGTGGGTGGCTAGCTGGCTCCCCAGAGGGGCTGGCCTGGGCCAGCGGTGCAGGGAATGGCACTGGGGGTGAGCATGGAACCAAGGCCCCAGCATGGTGCTGGGGTGCTGTGCTGCGAGAGGCACAGTCTCGAGCGCTCATGGTCAGCAGAGGTGCCCGGCGCTGAGTCAGGCCGACAATCCTGCTGTCTGAGCTGAACGTCAGTCAGGGTAATTCCATCCTGCTGATCTGGACCCCCCCACACATACACATATATTCAGTGACTCCCCTTGCTCCTGCCCTGAACTATGTGTACTGGCGTTACTGTCATAGCCCAGAGCATGACAGGGAGAGCGGGCCCTGCAGGAGGGAGAAGCAAGTCAGCTCTCAATGCTCCTCTCTGGCCTGCCCCGCAGCCGCCTCCCCTAGACAGCCCTCGGGGTCCTGCAGCCAGCCCCAGCTCCCTGGCTGAAGGCAGGGGCTCAGGATACAACCCAGACGATGCATGCTAGAGAGAGGTTATTCTGGGAGGCTGCAGGACCAGCAGTGCCTTCCCAGCCCCACGAGGCAGGGCATGGCGCTGCTGCTGACTGGGGCGTGCATGCTGCTGTGAGGCAGACGCATTGGGGGAGAGGCAAGGGCAGCACTGGACATTCTGGAAATGAGGAGGGAGGGGGGACTCTATGCCCAGAGTGACCCCAGACCCGGGCTGCTGCCAGGAGCCAGCTCCCTGCCATGGCACATGCATGCTATCCGTCACCCCCCACATGCACTAGTTGCCCGGTGCATGCATGGACCCTCCCTCTGCAGCTCAGTCACACACGCCTCAGGCTGGACCAGAGCCAAGGGTGCCCCAGGGAAAGCCGGCTGACATTTCTAGGCTCAGGAGGGGCTGGTTTCCTCCCTCTCAGGCACCCCATTCATATGTTGGGAAAGTGTCACAGTCCCTTCCACCAGCAAACAAACGCACCCCCTGAGGGACGTCTTCTGCAGCTCCTGGGCCTCCCACCCAGGCCCCACTCACCAACCGTCACAGGAGGGCGGAACAGTATTTATTAGTCCATGTCTATGGAGAGCGTCCACATGGGCAGTCAAAGCCGCTGCTGTCGAATCAGAGAGCTGGAGGCACACGGGTCAGCCCCTGCTGCTACGGCCTCCCTGAACCGTGGCGAAGTAAATCCCAGCAGGGCTAGTGTCTAGTAGGGATGGAACGGAGATCTCACAAGCAACTTAGCTGAGGCCCTAGGCCATTGAGGCTCACAGAGAGGAGACAGGCACTGCCCAGAGCTTGCAAACCGGGGGAAAAGTTACAAATATTTTGATGGCAAAGCAGCTTTCGTTTAAATGAGGAGAGCAGAGAGGCCAGTGGATTCCCAAGGTGCAAGGAGACAGGAAGCCTTCTGGAGGCAGAGCGCCTGTAGCCACTAACCACTAACAGCTGGGCTGGCTTCCTGGTACACCAGGGACACATAAAATACCCCCTACCCCCACACAGCAGGGTGCATACATGCTCACTCCCCCATGCACCCCAGCCCTCTCACCTCACGCAGTTTGTCCATCTCGTTCTGCAGCACCTGCTTGGCCAGCTCTGTCTCGATCAGCCTCTGGCGCAGGTCTTCATTCTCCTCCTCCAGCTTGATCCTCTTCTTCTCCACCACCTCCAGCTCGTTGTGGAGCCGCACAGAGACGTCCTTGGCCACCTGCAAACAGGGCAGGGCCACGTTCAGGCTGAGGCTCATAAGAAAGAGCGGGTGCAGCGTCTCTAATGCCCGTATGAAAGCAGTGCTCAGAGGGGCAGGCAGGAGTGGGGCCCATCATGTGGGGTGCTCTACAAGCACACAAGGACCCAGACACTGCCACAAAGGGCAGCCCAGGCTAGAGGGCTCTAACATTTCCTTGTGGCTTGCAATAGCTTTTCCATCCATGTAGACTGGGGATTTTAAAAACAACATGCAAACAGTAGCCACAGTTTATATAGGGCCTAAAATTTGTGATGAGCAGTAGTAACTAGCCAGCAAGCAGCAGTTCTCAGAGCTGGGCTGCTATGCCCTCCCCTAAGCAGGTGGGAAGCCTGCCCGCTGAGCCCTCTCTGAGCTAGGGGGTTTGCTGCTCTCACTGAGACCCTTCGTTCTCTCCTGTATGGACACAGACTCTGACCCAGCCTCCCGAGAGGACAAACCGTCTTTGCAGGGTGCTGTCTCCAGCAGCTCATTAGCAGCCCTGCTGTACTGGTGGCCTGGCAGTGCTGGCGCAGCCCCAGGAAATGGGAGCTAGTCCAGGATTGCTATTCGAACTGTTTCAAACCCCAGCTCCACTGAGAACGGAGGAGGAAACAACTGACACCAGCAAGAGACATTTATTGTCACTCGTGCACAGCAGGGAGTGCAAATTACAGGGGCCCGAAGTGTAGCAGCCGACGTCCCCGGTGCCCGCTGGATCCCCCGTGTGGCATGGAGCAGGAGCCAGCACGGATCGTTCAGTGGAAACACTGGTCCAACCAAGTGGAGAGCTCAGACACGGGGAAGAGCACGTCACAGCCAGAGTAAAAATGGCCATGGGGGAGCCTGCAACTGCTGACATAGCCAGGGGGCAACTGGCACAGCTCCACTGTACTGGCCACAGCTCCTGGAGGAAGAAGAGTCACTAAAGTGTCAGTGGGTGACTCAGAAAGACACTGACAGCTACAGAGATCTCTGCAAACAGGTCACATTCCTGCAATGGGTTTGCCTCGCCAGAGTGCTTGGGCTGCCAGACGGCCCGAGGCAAAGGCACACCCGAGCCCCAGGCGAGGAGGAAGGCCAGCTGAATGGATTTAAATCAACTGATCATGGGTTTTAAACACAACTATATCTGTCACACCAGATGGGCTCAGTCTCCTTTGCCGGGTTCCTGCTAGTCCCCCAGGGCTAGGTCTCTGTATCTATGACAGGTTTCAGAGTAACAGCCGTGTGTGTGCGTGCGCGTGTGTGCGCGCGCATCCGATGAAGTGAGCTGTAGCTCACGAAACCTTATGCTCAAATAAATTGGTTAGTCTCTGAGGTGCCACAAGTCCTCCTTTTCTTTTTGTATCTATGACCTTTTTTCTATAAACGAAGCACCGAATGGGGTCACAGCCTAATCACCCACCGCTCACAAACCCACGCCTGCCAATCCCAGTGATGGGTTTTGTCTCCTGGAGTACCACCCGGGCCCTGGGAAGGGACACTGCGACCGGGTAGCACCAGGATGTGCCCTCCCCAGCAGTTAGGAGGAGGTTAGCTCTGGGCCAGGATAACACTGCAGTCCCTGTGCAATCTGCCAGAGATCAGTACACTTAATCCCGGGTGGGGGCAGCTGGCACAGGCACACGTTGCCATCGCACTAAGCCGATGAGGGGGAAACCATGCCCACCACGTGGGGAGCGCCTCCCAGATTCCAGCAGATCGGAGAGAGAGACAGACAAGGCTCTGATGGCAACACACATGCTAATAACCCACATGAGCTTCACACGCTTGTCTCTCTGCTGGAGGGCGTAGGGTGGCTGAGAGCACCAGAGAAGGGGATTTATACCTGGGGGTCCTTCCTGTGCCGGACAGCCAAGCCCTTTTCTCCAGGGTACCCATGGCAGTGGGGGACATCAGAGAACCGCTGCGCATTCCTATACCACCATTTCGATTTGCTTCTGGCTCTTCCTTGGGCCAGCTGCTCCCCAAGCCAGGAGCCCTCCTCCAGATGATTCCATCTCACCTCCACTCTGAGTCAGGCCTGCACTGCCCCAAAGGCTGGTAAAGCCTTTTCCCTGGATCCCAGGATGTCACGGAGTCCCCGGGCAATGCTCTGGAACTGCTCCCTATGAAGCCAGTCAGGACTCTGGGGGAGCCTCCTCTCTGTGAGCAGACTGTCTCCAGGGCAAAAAGCTCACACAGCTTCCACCTTCCTGGGTCTGACCTCGGAGCATTCAGCATCCTCTGCCCCTCCGTACACTTCCCACAGCGAGTCCGCCCAGGCGGGGTCCTGGGGAAGCCAGAGGGTCCTGCACCCCAACTTCACAGTCAGACATGACTCTTAGCCCGCCGGGAACACAGAAGGTTTATTAGATGACAGGAACACAGTCTAAAACAGAGCTTGTAGGTACAGAGAACAGGACCCCTCAGGTGGGTCCATTTTGGGGGGCAGTGAGCCAGAAAACCACGTCTGCACTTCACTCCACGTCCCCTGCCAGCCTCAATTGACTCACTCTCCACCCCCCTGGTCCTCTGGGCTTTGTCCCTTTCCCCGGGACAGGAGGTCACCTGATTCCTTTGTTCTCCAACCCCTTTAGCTATCACTTGCAGGGAGGAAGGGCCCAGGCCATCAGTTGCCAGGAGACAGAGTGTCCGGCCATTTATGTACACTGGCCCTTTGCTCTGCAACAATTACACCCCCTTATCCCACCACCTAGAGGCTTAAGAAATGCATAGGGGAAACTGAGGCATCCCTACAGTATTCAGAGGAAACATTAAGAACAGTCCCACTTCGTCACACGGGGCACCACCCTCAGCCAGTGGCTGTGTCAGAAATGGGGGTGGCTTCCAGCTGCAGTGCAGAGAGGGAGCAAATGGGCGGGCGGCATCTCCATGCCAGGCCAGGCCAGCATGGGAACCTGCAACAGCTGCAAAGGCTGGGGGAGGTACGGGATGTCCCAAGGCAGCCCTGACTGACAGGTTGGACGGGGGGGGGGGGGGAGTGTGTGTGTGTATGTGAAGACACACAACTGCCCAGTGCACAGCTGAGGGGCCAGGAGAAGGAGATGCCCCTTGTTTAACCTTCCGCAGTTATTTGTGCAACACCCCAGCGTAGACTGGTCTCTGGGAACCGGCAAGCGAGCTGTGAGGGCACTGCTGCATGGCAGACAGCGCCCAAGGAATGCAGGCATGGCTGTGGGCCTCCATGGGGAAGGCAGCTTTGATGAGCAAAGTGCTTAATTCCTGTGCGTGGGAACACGGCCAAGAGGCAGCTGCTGGGAGTCGAGGGCGGGAGGTGTAGGGACAATACAGACTGACACACACATTGGAGCAATTGCTCCCAGCTCCTGCTCCCAGGACAGAGCCAGCCCATGAAGCCAGGCACCCTGTCTCGCCATTCACCTCCCTGTTGCGAGACTCATGGCAAGGGAACAAGAAGATGCAGCCAAAGCCTGAGACACTGATCCCCACTCTTGGACCCTGACCTCCAAAGCGAAGCCAAGCCTTCCACCCTCAGAACACAAGTGTCAGCATCCAGACTTATCTCCAAGGCAGAGCAAGCAGGCAGTGTCGGCTAGGGTGTGCAGAACCTGGGGGAGACAGGACCCCCGCTCACGGCCCTGAGATACAGCAAGCTGATTTGACAGGCCTGAAAACCCAGGCCTTGGCCAGCTGCAGAACCGGGCCTCAGCCCTGCTGCTCTGGGGGCTGCAGTCTGACAACACCCACAGTAACACTAGACAGCACCACTAGTCACACTGCCTGCGGGTACCTGCCACCCAGTCCCCTGGGGCAGCTTCCGGAAGCCATGGCTTCTGGGAGATTTTGAAAGCACTTCCAGGAGTCCAGGGAATTGTGGGACAAGAGATCAAATTCCCCTAATCCCTGTGGCCTTGGTCACGTTTCCTAACCCTAGTCTCAAGACAGAGGCCAGGGTGTGTCATGCAGATCCACAGGGGCTCGGGCGCTCTCCAGGGCACTCAACCCAGCACCCAATCGACTGCACAGGGGATGTGGGAAGACGACTGCCACTGGCTGCAGCGACACTGTCTGGCAGCACTGCTCAAGGGAGCTGGGAGCATGAAGCCAGGGTTGCTGTGCGTCAGAGGAGCAGTGCAGGGGGCCCAGGAGAGGAACAGCACGGGGGCAGCAGGAACATAAACCCATACATTTGGGTACATTGATTGCAGGGAGCAGAGTTCTGTTCTATCGGCTCTCACAGGGTTTGTCCCCAGCAGGTGTGGGCAGCAAGAGACTCGCTTTTAAATACACACTCAGACTTTGCCTCATAATTACAGGCCAGTTAGCGCCGGATGCTGGGGAGGAGCCGCCATCACTCACTTATGGCATGTTTCTTTTCCAGGATCAGCCACTTTCTGATGCCTGGGGCACTTGGCAACCCAACCCCTCCTTTGTATAAGGGCCCTTGTTTGGCTCAAACTCAGACTTTGCTCAGCTTCCTAACGCGAGGATGGAAAAGCGCTTCATGCCACAGGATGGCCAAGTGCTAATCTAAGCCGCGCAGCTGCGGTGCCTGCTCTTGGGGGAGCCAGCAGGGGGAGGGGAAGGTGCCGCCTGGGCTCTGGCTGTGCAAGAGAGATTACAGAGCCAGGGCATGGAGACTTCCTCCTCCATGTGCACAGCAGGGCAGGGAGGGGAAGCCAGGCCCTGCCCAGCTTCTGCAGCGACCTTCCTCTTCTGCCCCTCAGTGACTCTGCAGTGTGAACGCTAGGAGCCAACTGGGAGAGACACAACTGGCTCCCCCCAGGCCCCCCTGCCTTAGTCCTACATCTACTGATTGGCCCCGGGAGGGAGCAAGGCCAGGCCAGGCCCTCTGCCTGCGGAGCGAACAGCATTGGAATGGGCCCAGAGAAGAAAAAGGGAGGGGCGACGGTGTCCAGCTAGCTGCTAGGAGCAGGATCCCTACTGTCACCGTCAGCACTGAAGACCACACGCTGGCAAAGGCAGGCCAGGGCCTTGCCCACTAACCCTGCCAAGCTGCACTGAGCAGCACAAAGACAGCAGGGGGACCACAGCATCTCTGACTCCAGAGAGGGGAGTGATACAGCCCTTTGGGGATCAGCAGATGCTGCAGAAAGGAAGGGTTCAGGGCCAAGCTGGGGGGAGGGGCCTGGTTCCAGCTCCAACTCTTCGCAGGGTTGCTATTTGGAGGCCTGGGTTCTCTGGGCGACTTGGTTTGCAGGGGATCTGAAGCTGGGAACAGGGGCGCAGACTGTCGGGTGAGAGTCAGTAAAGACTGTTAACAATCCGGTGCTTCCTGCACCTCAGCAGCTGCCTGCTCCCCTCGTTATCTGCAACCCAGTGGCTGTAGAGACCCCCGTGCTCCTGCTGTAGAACCTAAGGGTATAGCTACACTCCAGCGCCTCCAGCTGCATCGCTATGGCATTGATATGTTGCCTATATCAAAGGGCTTTTTCCATCGCTGTAGTTAATGCACTCCCACCCCCTGAGAGGAGGTAGCTAGGTCGGCAAGAATCCATCTGTTGACCTAGCTGCCTCTACACCGGGCGACCTAGCTACATAGCACAGGGTGCAGAATTTCCCCCCATCCCTGAGCGATATAGCCAGGCCAATGTAATATTTACCTTTAGATCAGGCCTTAGGGTTTAAAAGTTTCTATGTGTGATGGTTGTAAAGGTCACCTTCCAATGGCGAACAGCGTTTGGCTAATCCATGGTCACCTTCCCAGTGGTCCTGAAACTCTTTAAGAGCTGTGAACTGCTCCATTCAGCTCAATGGAAGTTAACAGTGAACCCTAAGGATGGCAGCTGAAGTGTCAACACTTCTCTGTTTCACTGCTGACCACTTCAGCAGGAACATCTGGTAAATGTGCCTGTCTGTTGGTCTTGGATGCAGTGATAGTTACTGAGGAGTGGAGAGCAACCAGCTGAGGGGTGCTAGGAATTAAAACTCCACAAAATTCAGATCACTTCTGCTCTACCCAGCTCTGTAAACGAGTCTTCAGCGACGCCAGCTACAATCAACAAGGGCTCAGCTCTGCCAGCGTGGCTGAGACATGTGGTGGGAGCCAGGACCCCCCAGCTTTGGCTCCACAAGGGCTTCACCTGGGGCTGGGGAAAAGGGGGAGCCTCTTGTCAGGAAGGCTGAGGCCTCTGTCCTAGCCAGGCTCCAGGTCACTGAGCATAGCCAGCCCCACCACAATGGGGTGAGCTGCATCTCAGAGTGACACTCCCCTGGGAGACCTGCAGGCTACAGCTCTGCAGCAGGAACAATTCCCACACACTCAGCGAGGGTCAGGAAAAGCTGCAGCTTCATGGCCTGCCCAGCTGTACCAAGCCAGCCCTCTCTCCTCCCTCTCTCTCCCATCCTCTCTCCACCCCCTCCATCCTGTTGTCCTTTCTCCCTCGCCCCAGCTCCTTTCCCTGACCTCTTCCCCACTTCTGTCCCTTGCCCCCTTGCGGCTTGTGCTATTCCCAGTGTCACTATGGCCCCATCCAACTCCTATCCCTTCAGCTAGGGAAGCTCTAGCAGAGGTCCTGAGGCTGGGACCATGCCACAGAGAGCACAAGATGACACAGCCATCCATCCGGCAGCGTGGGTGCTGCCGTGCCGAGCCCGCACCATCCCCGGGCAGCAGTGGAGACACGCAGACCCCTTTCCCAGCTGCCTGGGACAGTCATTAGCTAGCCCTGACCCTCAGGCAGATCCTGGGTACAGCTCGCCCTTCCAGGTCCCTTCAGCTGCTCCCCTCCGGGATTTGAAGCAGCACTGGTGGGAGAGCAAATCCCTGCCCGGGAGGCCAGGAGCCCCGGACCCACACATCAGGCTGGGGCGGCACAAGCAAAGGGGCATTCGAGGGGAACAACAGAGGGAAGCGTGGCTCCTGCTGCAGCTGTGCCCTCCCGTGCCCCTCCTTTCCACGGAGAAAGAAGCTGCCAAGGGAGAGGGGAGCCCAGAAATCTCTACCCAAGGCTCCACCGTGCAGAGGAGGGAAGGGGGACGCAGGGTTACGGGGTCACAATATTGGTCCCCTTCTGATAAGGGGGAGGGGCAGGACCTTACAGACTACCTGCAATGTGAGATGACCCCAGCGGCCCCTGGGACTGGCCAGTTCAACCCCTCACAGCCAGCCAGCATGGAGGGGGCACAGCCAACCCCCCCCCCCCGCCCATCCACTGCCCCTCCCCTCACATTGCTTGAGCCAGAGAGAAGCCCACCGCTCCAAAGGGCCCACTCTTCTGCACAGCCCCAGGGAAAGCAGGACAGCAGCTTCCACAGACCAGCAACTGCCACAGGGCCTTCCTGTCACCCCGGCAGTGGGGGGGGCGGGGGGGAGAAGGTGGGGGACCTCCACACCCAGCTGCCTTCAGAGCCACAGCAGCAGGGTCCCCTCCCCCAGCCACCCAAAGAGCAGCAGCGGGCCCTCACCTGGGGCAGCCTGCCCTAGTGTACACCTCTGGCTGCACGTGGTACCACCCGCCCCAGAGCCAGACCCCACACATGGGCCTATGGTGCCTGGTGGCTGACGCAGCCCAGGGCATTCAGCCGCACTGGCACCGTTATGGTCACTATGGTTATGCCTATGCTGCGGTCAGGAGGTGTGACGTAGCACGGGCAGGCACCCGAGCTACCGTGGATCCAGCTCACTCCAAGCACACCGGGGCACCACGCCGTGTGCTGGGATCACGCCGCCTGGCGCAGGGTCCGCACACCCGAGTCAAAAGGGGCCAGGGAGGAGCCAGAACCCTTCCCAGACTCCCGGGAACGCTCCTGGCTGCAGGAAACAGAGCTCTGACCCCAGGGCCTGGTGACGACTGGGGGGGCCGAGATTACAGCACCTGAGCCACTCCTCCAGCCCTGGGCCATCCATGGCTGGCCTAGGCTCCTAGTACTGTCACCCACCCTCCCCACACTGGTTTGTCTCACCCAATTGTTGGGTCTTGCCCCTATTAACTGGGATTGGAAATGCCTGGAGCAGGGGCTGTCTCTCCCTGTGTGTCTGGGCAGCGCCTAGCACAGCAGGGCCTGGGCCTGGCTGGAGCCCGTGGGTGCATCTGCAGTACAAAGGCACTGCCACAATAAACGTGGTTAATAAGAAATAATAACCATTCAGACAGGACCACACATCAGTCCTGTGCAGCTCCGGGGTCCTGCACACACCACCAGCCCACTGGGCAGCGGGACCCCCGAGATCTCTCTGGCAAGGTCCCCATCCCTGCAGCATCTGAGCTCCCACGACTAACAGCTTTCTGTGCCCGGAGAGCAGAAGCCAGAGCAGATGTGGCTTGGGCCCGTCTTACCTTGACATCCTGCTCCAGGCTGTGGATGAGCTCGCCGTCCACCTGCCCAGTCTGTGCCACGCGCAGGCTGCGGCGCTCTGCTTTGCGCAGCCGGTACTGCAGGATGCGACAGGTCTTGCTGGCTTGGTCCAGTTGCTGCCGGAGCTCTTGCAGCTGGTAGACATCCTCCTCCATGTAGACGTCTCTCATCTCCAGCATCTCTGCACGCAGCTCCTCAATCTCATCCTGAGAGAGAGGGGGACATGGGCATCAGGGGGGCCCACTCTTGACAGGAAAAGCCCCCACCACAGATCACCCACCCAGTCCTTCTCACTTGCTGCCCTGAGCTGCCCCCCGAGAACACCAGGCCTCAGCCTACAGGGCAGACGTCCCATAGAAAGAAGCTCCTTTCCCCCCAGGACTGTCCATGCCATGCACCAGGTTCACCAGCCACAAGGAGGGGGGCAGCGCCCAGAGCCATCATCAGAAATCGCCAGGCCCAGGGTTCCCTGGGGGCCTCTGGGGAGCAGCAATGACTGTTTCACTCCCTACCTGCAAACACACCCCACAACTACCAAGACTCTCCCTCTCCATGAACCTCTCGCTTCCTTTGTACCAAGCCCACAGAGGATTTGAGGGGTGCCACAGCCCCTCAATGAGATGAAGCAGTTCTGGGGGTGCTTATGCTCCCCCTGCAGGCTGCATTAACTAGGGGTGCCCCACGCAGAGCGTCACCACCCCAGAGACACTACACGTGAGCACTTCGTGGTGAGGCACAGACAGTGCTCTGGCCGCTGTTGGCAGGACCGTGCATTCTGCAAATCCGGAGCTCCAGAGCATGCTCTGGGATTTGCTCCTTGTCGCTGAATCTCAGTGTTCCCTTCCAAGCCATAACACTGTCTAGCCGGCATGGTCGTGAGGAGCAGCTTGGAAACAGGAACAGAGTTTGCCACAACTCCAGCTAGCACCAGACCACAAACACTGGTGCCATTGTGATCCCATGGCGGGTACAGTGTCCTCACAGTCCCCAGGGGCAGCCTGCAGCTCCAGGAAGAAGGAGCTATGGCCCCACCTGCCTCTCCGGGCCCATGAATGAATTTATTCATAGATCCACAGCTTCCCAGGCCAGAAGGGCCCACTGTGATATCCAACACAGGCCAGAGACCAGCTCCACAATCATTCCTAGGGCAGATCTGTTAGAGAAACTGCCCATCTTGACGGCAAAATGGCCATGGATGGAGAACCCATCAGAACCCTCAGTAAATTGTTCCAATGGTGAATTACCCCCACTGTTCAAAATGTATGCCCTATTCCCAGTCTGAATGTGTCTACAGATTCATAAGCAAGCAAGTCATTGCTGACAGCAAGCCCCCCCATGAGCAAAGCAGCCTCGGGCAGAGCTTACCTACCCCATTGTCTGGGGTGCACAGGATAATGACGTGATTTACCACATGCAGAGGAAGAGCCAGGATTAGACCTCATGATCACCTGGCTCCTAACAGCAAAGGCAACCCACTAGCCCACATTGCCTCTTGACCCCTTGGCCCCATACTGCGATCGAACCCATACCCTTTCTATTATCAGCACCAGGCTTTAACCAGCTAAGCTAATGGGCTTGGGTCACCCAACTGGCACTGGAAGAGGCAAAGGCTTGGGTCACCTTGGGTGGCACTGGAAGAGGCAAAGGCTTTGCTGTTGGGATCGGATCATAACACTGCCACAGAGAGAGAGCTCTGTGCCAGCCAGACCCAGGAGGGGAGCAAAGCCCTTCCCCTGAAGCCACTAGGGTGGTGGCTGCTGACCCCCGGGGGACTTGGGCCAAACCGTACAGGCCCTCGGGATGGCTTAAAGACAAGTTAGGGGAGCTGCTGAAAGGGTGACACCTGCAGCCCAGGTAATTCTGCAAGGCTGCCTAGGAGCCTGGAGGGGTTTGCAGAGACCACGGAGCCTATTGCAAGCCACACCCGCAGTCTTCACTGGCCACCACCAGTGAGAATAGGACTTGCCCTTTGCTAGCTCTGCCCACCCACACTCTTTCTTCCAAACCCCTTGGCAAGCAATCAAAGGTGAGGAACGCAGGCAGGCCCCTCCCCCATTTGCTTTCCCTAGACTGGATACAGGGCTGGAGGATTCAAGGTTTTAAGGCGGCTTTGTGTTTCCTGCTCGTTTTTTGCATCTGAAATCCAGGCTGCATCTCCTCTGCGCCAGCAGAGCCTAGAGAACTGGCAGGGCCATACCAAGGGAAACCTTCAACCCACCAGTGACAGGGGAGTGGGTTTGATCACATGGCTGGGAATGCTCTTTCTGTTTGTGTTTGAGTCAAACTCTTGGGAAACAGGAGAGAAAGAATCTCTCCTTGTTAAAGATTCATTTCCCTGGTGGCCCCTTTCGAATAGGGCTGAGATAGCTCCCAACTCACAGGAGTTCTCCAAAGAGTCCCGCAGCTCCCCTTTCCGTCAGCTTTCTGAGGTAAAGAAACCAAGCCCACAACAAACAAAACAGCAAACCTCCCAGCCCTTCTGGACCCCCCCATGAAGACACAAACCCTCCTCCCAGGTCACCACTGAGCCTCAGGATCCCCCTTTAAGGTAGAGCAATATTATCCCATTTTAGAGATGGGGAAACCGGGGTACGGAGTCATTCCATGACTTGTCTAAGGCCAGAGTCAGAGCTAGAATAAAACCCAGGTCTTCTCCCACCTACTGCTGTGCGTTTACCACTCACCCATCCACACGAAAGATGAAGACCCGTTTGCTTCGTTTCATGCTCATCCCTTGCAGCGGCCACATGGACTCGTGTAACACGCAGCCCCAGCCCTGCCCCAGCACGCTGGCTCCGTTCTCTCCTAGCACGGGCAGCTCCACACAGGCCAAGGGATGGAAGAGAATCGCAGCTACGTGAGTCCAGTCAGCCGCTTGACCACCCCACGCTGTGACTCCCATCACCGAGCTGCCTCCCTACGCTGACAGGGCTAATTAGACCTGGGTGATTATGACCCACCGTGTCCCACATACCATGTGCAATGCGGAGATAAAAGAGGGCACGGGTTCCTATGCAGGAGGGAAAGATCCACACAGGAGCATTACCAAGGCCCTGGGCTCGGCCTCCCTTGCTGGCAAAATCAGTGTTGTCCCATTTACACAGATCCCTCCCCAAAGGAACGTTAAATTGCCCAGCCCCGCAATAGAGCCAGTCTGGCTCCTGCCCCCAGTGGCGTAGCTGGGGGGGAGCGGGGCAGCGGCCGCTCCCCCACTGAGCACAAGTGGCGCCATGTCAATGTCTTGGCGCCTTTTAAATTTTCCCCTCTGGAGGGAACAGGGGGAGCGATCCAAAACAAAGGCGCCACCCGCTGTGGCGCTTTTACTCACCCGGCGGCGGGACCCTCAGTGCCGCCGGAGACACCCAGCGCGAGTGAGGGCCCGCCGCCGGGGTGCCGCCGGGTGAGTAACAGCGCCGCAGCGGGTGGTGCCTTTGTTTTGGATCGCTCCCCCTGTTCCCTCCACCTGGCTACGCAGCTGCCTGCCCCATGCCAGCAGGTCAGGGCGCATGTGCTTCCCGAAGGGGTAGGCGAGGATCGCAGCCTGAGCCCCCAGGAGGCTGCTGTCGCCGCAGGGAGCAGAAGAGACGATCTCACATGTTGGGAGCAAGCGCACCCCCCAGGGACAGCTCCAGCCTCCCGCTCTGGGGCTCAGCCTGGGTGACCTGCCCTGAAGTGCTCCCACCACCCAGGGATCCATGCCCTGGGCTCAGAATCTCACCATCGCTTTGCACAGCTCATTAGGTGCCAAGGGCGAAAGGACAATGCCAGTTCTCTGCCACGGTCCACGATGCACTAGACAATGTCTGGCCATGTGCAAACTCCTGCTCCTCTCCCTACCATCCCCGGCTGACCTGCACACAGCGCAGGAGTGCAGCAGGCACCAGGCCTACCCAGCCCAAGCTGAGGGGCCAGGAGGCTAATTCTGTGTGATTCATTCCCTAAGCACATCCCCATCTAGGCCCCAGCAGTACTGGATGGGCCACTCCTTCAGCTGTGCTCCCGCGGAGGACAGAAGCCCTTCTACGCCATGCCGTGAGAAGAGCCCAGGAGAGAACACCTCCTACGTGGGGGTGGGGCTTGGTCCCCACGCTGTCTATCAAGGGGGCTGTCAGCCCCAAAGCAGCGGCAAGAACTGCTTAAGGTTCGGCAAGCTGTGGGGCATCTCCTGCCAGTTCCAGCGCTGAGCGTACGTGTCGCTGTGCCCGGGCTGTGGAAGGGGCAGGCAGGCAGCCTGGGCTAGCGACAAGGACAGCACAGCCCTGTGCCATCAGCCTGGGAGATCTCAGACGTCCTCCCGGTACACGTGCTCCCAGTCCCTGGAGTCTGCCCCAAACAGACTCACTGAGAACACAGGGCTCGCTAAGGCAGCCTGCAGCCTGCTTACCACAGGCTTCAGTTCAGTGCTCAGGCCCTCGCCAGCTGTTAGCAGAGGGCACGGTTAGCTGCTGTGAGCCAGGACACCTGGGTTCTATTCTGGGCTCTCCCGCTGCCTCACTGTGTTACCCAGGACAATTCACATAACTGCCAAGTGCCTCAGTTTCCTTTTCTTTAAAATGGAGCTAATAAAACCTTCCCTGCCTCAGGCACATGCTGAATTAGCCACGGTCTCCTTCGGGCTACCTAAGAGAAACGTGTGAATAATAAAGGGCTCCTGCTTTTTCTTTTGCATACCCAACTCACCCCACTATACCAGCGGTGCACCGCTGCCCACGTAGAGAGCCTGTGAAAGAACACGGCACGGACTCCCTGGGTACCGACACTCCTCCCCACACACGCAACGCCACCGCACAAACAGCAGGCCCTTGCTCACAGACAGAGAGCTGGAGGTAATTCCAGAACACCCAACTCCCCCTGCAATGACAGCACGCTGAGTAACCCTGACATCCCGCAGAAACAAATCAAACCTGAGAGACTCCAGCAAGGGCGACAGTGGGGGAGGCGCAGCAAGGGGCCAAAAACATTTACAGTGAAATAAAGAGGAAGGAGGGGGTGTGGACAGGCAAAGCACAGACAGAAGCAGCAGCTAAAACAAGAGCAATGCAGGTTGACAAGGAAAAGATCTTTCGGCAATGCAGCAGGCTGCCCTAGGAGCCACTCGCGCTGGAGCGATTCACAGAGAGACTGCATTGCACTCCAACCTCTGACCCGGGCCAGCGAAGGGCTCTCATCCCAGCCCTGCTGCCTATAACTGTCCTTGAGACACACCCCCGCACAAAGGGGATGCTCTGCTCTCCCTTCCCTCTGCACAGCAGGACCTGTCTGGGCCTGCAGCCCCATTCAGTTTCTGGGGTTTCATTGCCATGCAGAGGCGCACAACCGCACTTGGGGGGGATAGCGGGACATTTACCAGCTCTTCTCCCCCAGCTGCAACCCCCACGCTTCCCCCAAGCTCGAAAACAAATCAGGACATGGCCTGCTGGAGTGACAGGCCAGCCAGTCAATCTCAGGTGAACTCACGGCCCTGCCGCCCTCCAGGAGGCACTAGCTTTGCAGGAGGAGGCCTGGCGCCCTACGGCAAAGGAGCTAACACATCAAGTAACATTAACGCCAAAGTGAAAAGTTAAAGAGCAGATTGTGTGCGTGTCCCAGGGAGGGATCTCTGCTAAGCAAAGACCTCGGCTAATCCTCTAGTGGCCAGTATAGTGCGTCTGACTCCCCTATGTCTCAGGAGTGCCCCCGCAGCTCCACTCTGCCCCTGGCAAGGCAGCACCAAGCATCTCCTTTGGAGCCCTCAAGCACTGGGGCCTCCTTTGCTAAGGAAAAGCTCTGGGGCAGTACTACCTAGCAGGCTGAGCTCAGGACAGGGAGCCAGGAGCTCCCAAGAGGCGGTCCTGGTTCACTGGCTCAGATATCCATGGAACTCCTGACGCATGCAGAGTCCAGGGCTGCACACCAGGCGAGTGACTGCATCTGCAAATGGCTGACTTGACACAAGCATAGGGCACTGCAGGGGTGCACAATTACACGCTTGGATTCCTTAGGAACCTGGCTAGCTGCATAGCCTGGGGCAAGCCCGGCCACTGTTCTGCCTGAGCTCCTTCCTTCCCAGGACTGGGCTAGTCCTTAGTCAGCTCCCTCCCTTCCACATGTGTAAGAAGTGCTTTCAACGTGTACAGTGCTAGTGAGTCCCACGCGGCCGGGTGAGAGAAAAGGCCTTATTGTGCATAGAGCACAGACACCAGCCATCCCCAGCACGGGTTTGCTCCAAGCAGGATTACCACATGGGAGCAAAGGGAGGGAGAGAGAAGCAGCTTTTCCCATCCCTATTCTGCAGTGCCCTGGGTCCCCAGCCCAGCTTTTCCTGTCTCCTCCCACTGGAAGCTCAGAACCCTGCACTGGGGACATCACTGCCTGGTGCCATGGGAACAACCAAGCAGGCAAGGGCTCCAGTGCGGGATGTGGCAGGAAAGCCTGGGCCAGCTGGGAGGGACGAAGTCCCTCCCCAGACTGACAGGTCCGAGGGCAGACAGACGGCAATGCAGCGTCCCCCTCTCCCCTAGGGTTGTGTGCTGCCATCTGGATGGGAATTGTGGAACCCGTGGGGGGAGGAACTCCTTCCTTCGGGCTTCCTCCAGTCGTTACCCATCGCCCAGTCTAGAGAGCGCTCGCACCAGCTGGCACTCCTGGCTGCCCCAGCTGCAGGACTCCACCGCAAACAGCAGGTCCCTGCCGGTTCCTCTGGAGGTCACACTTTTTGCTGCCTTCCCCGAAACCCTCGGGCTTTTACTGAGTGGATTTTGGGGGTGGGAGCAGGGATATAAAGTCCCTTGTTTTTCCAGGCCAATGAGTCACTTGCTGTGAACAGCCGCAGAAAGCCAGTCACGGGACAGCACCCATTAGAAAGCCTTTTGATTGAGCCAGCGTGAAAAGGGGACATGAACAATGGCTTAGCAGGCCTGTCTCAGCCAGCATGTCAACTCAGATGATAAAACGAGGCATCATCTCCCAGGGCACCCAAGGCTCCAGCTCGATCTGCCGTCAGGAAGCACTTGCACAGCACTCTGCCCCTCACTTCAGTTGCTGAATGTGCTACGGGACGCGATGCAAACCCCTCAGCTGCCACCCCAGAGGCCCATAGCATGTACACAGACCTTCCACCGGGCATCCCAAAGCTGGGCTCGGAACCCCATTCACAGATGGGGAAACAGAGGCCCCGGGTCCCAAGTCTCCCCTGCCTCCCACCATCTGAAGCCATTTTCACCTTGGCAAAGGGGGCGAGTGGAAACTCCTGCTCTGGTGGCATTTTACAAAGGTGTAAGGACAATACAAAGGGCAAGACAGGGTCACCAAGGCACACGATTTACCCTTGGTGACTAGCACAGCCAGGAACAGAGTCCACCTCCTGCCTCCCAGCGCAGGGCCCTGGCCACACCACCTCCTTCATGCAGGGAACTTCACCACAGTAACAACAGAACAGGGCACTGGGTGAATGAACGTAGCCCACTGAGTCCTGCTCCACATCCCATGGCTGCCCTGATGGGGAAAGCCCTGGGGCAAGGGATGTCTATGTGCTGGGCAGCACATTGCTGGTGTTAAGTACAGACATAATGATACAGGTGTGCTCTGCAGACTACAGGTCCTAGCATGCCATGCTCCATCTCCCTGCACAGAGGCTACTTGCATTCCTGAGACTTGTGGTGTCCAACGTGCATATTAAAAATGAGGCCAGCCACAATTTGCTCCATTTCATGCTCATTGCCAGTGAAACATGGCATGAATCTGGCCAACAGGAAGACTCCCCAAGAGCCTTCTTTGTGAGCTGCTCAGTCAGGACCCACCTTCCTCCGGCATCGACAAGCCTGGCGCCTGGGGCACGGGGCACCCAGCCTGCCAAAAGCCTGGCCCAGAAACACCCAGAAGGCTGAGACTCAGACAGAGCACGAGGCTGGGCGGCTGTGGGGGCCAGTCACTGTTGCTGGCAAATAGAGACCGTCAGCCAGGCAGTCCAGGATTACCTTCCAGCGAGGCTAACCCAGCCACTCCACAGAGTGCAGGGAGAACAAACAACCAGACGAGTGTGAACTCCTGAAATGCCAAAGGGGAGAAATCCAACCCAGCTCACGATTCCAGGTGCCGTTTCGTGCCAGGTAATTACCCATTGCCACTTGTGGGAGGCAGCAATTGGAGGAAGCAGCGGGCCAGGCCATCGGGGCCGGACACATACCTCTACAAGCACACACTGGCATCAAACGCTGAAAAGAAAGTCTTTGTGCCAACACGCCCCATATGACTGGCTCCCACTCACTGGGCTTTGACTGTTCCCAGGGGCTATTCTGGATCAGAGCACCAGGGCAGAGATGCCATAGCAGTTTGGAAAGGAAGAACACACAGCGAGCTCTCTGGAACAGCAAGTTCCAGGGGGCAGAGCGGCCTCGTGGGAGACGTGTTTGGAGAAAGGATCCTTAGAAATGAAGCTGCCTTTTAGCAAGAGACCTGCATTGTTAAGAGTCGCTGGGGCTGTGACTGCATCCAATTAAACTCAGCAAACAGCCCTGGGGAGCGGTGCAGATTGAGCAGCCGTATGCAATCATGTAATGAAAGGCTGTATCACAGGGATGCTTACCCACCTTTGGAAAGCCCTATATAGCTATTATTATTATGAGTATAATAAAGGGCAGGGGCTGGAACCATGCAGTACAGAGTACAGCAGTCCAACCCACCACCCCCTCTCAGCGTCCAAGTACAGCACGCAAGTATTTCTCTATGAAAATTCCTCCAACATAAAACCAAGGGAAGGAAATTGTTACTCCCAAGAACTCCATGTACACACATGATCAGTTTCAGAAACCAAACAAGTCTCAGACATGTCAAATTAGAGAACACCGGCCCAAAATGTAACCACTAGCTCTTCAGATGGCCTGATGCAAAAGAAAAGGAGTACTTGTGGCACCTCAGAGACTAACCAATTTATTTGAGCATAAGCTTTCGTGAGCTACAGCTCACTTCATCGGATGCATACTGCAAAAGAGTCTCTTTCTCGCCCACCTGCATCATCGTGAGTGGTGCAGGCATCACTCTGTCCTGCTGCTCCACTCTTGAGGGCAGGCAGGAGATGGGAGTCCTCAGGTCTCAAGAACAAACATGATGGGCTGGAGGAGGGACAACTCAGCAGACCAACCAGGGAAGCAGCCGGGTCTAAGCTAGAGCCTTGCCTAAGTCTGCACTGCCCCTTTAAGACAGAGGTGCCCCAAATTCGCCCAAACATGATTGCTTCTCTGAGGGCTTGGCTACACTTGCGAGTTACAGCGCAATAAAGGAGCCCCGGGCGCACTAGCTCACTACCTGTCCACACTGGCAAGGCATGGAGCACTCTGACTCCGCGGCTACACGGCTGCTGGTAATCCACCTTGGTGAGTGGAATAACTTTTGCTGCGCCCCTCGCTGGAGCACCATGGCGCCAGTGTGAACGAGGTGTTGCTTTACTGCGCTCTGATCAGCCTCCGGAAACGTTCCATAATCCCCTTAAGTCAAGTGGCCACTCTTGTCATTGTTTGGAATCGGCGGTAGGAATGCGGAAATGCCCGTTGAAAGCTCCGTTTCTGACAGTCAGCTGTTTATCTGCTCCGAGACAAAGCAACCCTTAGTGTGGAATGCTGGGTGAGAGAGAGAGAGAGGCAGGGGCGGGTCTGCTGCTGTCTGAACTTACAAGACAGCACGCTGACATGCTCTCAGCCCCCCAAAAACCCACTCTCTCTCCCCCCACATACACACAACACACTCGCTGTCACACTTCACCCCACCCCACCCCACCCCACCCCTATTTGAAAAGCACGTTGCAGCCACTTGCATTATGGGCAGCTATCCCAGCATGCACCGCTCCCAATGCTGCTGCAAGTGCCGCAAATGTGGCCATGCCAGTGCGCTTGAAGCTGTCAGTGTGGACAGACTGCTGCGCTTTCCCTACTGCGCTCTCTGAAGGCTGGTTTAACTCAAAGCGCTCTACATCTGCAAGTGTAGCCATGCCCTGACTGAAGGGAAGAGTGCAGCAGCTCAGAGCAGGAAATTGCATGGCCCACCTCTGGGCCAACTTGGCTTGCAGCGTCCCCAAATCCTCACTGGAATGGTTTGAATGAGAAAAGGTACAAAATGGTAAATAAAGCCATCTGCTTCCTCGGAAGCCCAGCTTTTGGAAGTGTGAGTGAACAAGTGAACCTGACACGTGTGCCCACAGTGCTCACGCCTTATGCAGGCTGGGGATTTGTGACTACACAGCTGAGCTTTGCACGTACATGAGAAGGGCACAAAACACACATTTGAAACTATAACAGAGTCCTTCCCTCTGAGCAAACTGCTGCATCATCAGTGCCAGCGGTCTGGAGAATGACTTCTGTACAGAGCAGCCTCCCTCCCCCTGCTCACAGAGTCAGAGTTTCCAAGGCCAGAAGGGACCATTGGGATTGACCTCCTGCATAACACAGGAGATGGAAACCTCGCCCAGCAACTCCTGCATCCAGCCCACAACTTCTGTTTGAGCTACCATGATCAAAACCTTCCAGTGGAAACCATCTCGCCAGGTTTTGGTGGAATTATTGGTATTGTCTTTTTTTTTTTTTTTAAACGTGCGAAGACAAAATACTAGAAAACATTAAATATCTAGAATGAAATCCTAGATTAATGATATCCACTAAATATCTTTAGAATGACCAAAGTTAGTGGGAGTTTTGCCACTGGCCTCAATGGGTATGTCTACACTGCAATTAAAACGCCGTGCCAGCTGACTCGGACTAAGGGGCTGTTTAACTGCAGCGTAGCAGAACAGGCTCAGGCTGGAGCCTGAGCCCTAGAACTCTCCCACCTTGCAGGGTCCTACAGCCCAGGCTCCAACCTGACCCCAAACATCTACTCTGCAATTAAACAGCCCCTTAGCCAGAGCCCCACGAGCCCAAGTCAGCTGGCACAGACGGGTTTTTAATTGCAGTGTAGACAGACCCAATGGAGGCAAGGTTTCACCTCCAGGGCATAATACAGCCATGTGCAGCCAACCCCGAGCTTATAAAAGACAGATCTTTCCCAGAAAACTTGATTGGTTTAAAAATAAAAATGACAAACTGCTTGGGAGCCGTGAGGAAAGCAGGCATATTCCACCTGGATTTCAGTGGAGCATTCAATCTAGCATCTCATGAACCTTTTATCACCAAATTAACTGAAACTGATTTCGCTATGAACGAGCACTGCCACGCAGACTGGCTCAGGGACTCAGAGCAAAGGGTGATATATCGAATTCGCGAGAGGCGTCCCGGGAGAGAAAATTACATTGATCCAAGAGCCTGGACTTAATAGAGAAAGTCCTGGATCAGTGCCAACATAGAACCACGCTAGCCTGAGGGACCATTTAAGGACCAGAGTCTTGTGCAGTCCAGGGCTAGACAGGAAAGCTCTCAGATTCCCAGTGGTGCCTAGTGTTCATTTATAAGCCCAGTAAGTCATGGCATATTACAGCCTCAGCCACAATCATTCGGATCTCCAGCCTGACTTTCCCACGCACCACCTACTTCAATTCTGACCTGATTTTAGGGGCCACTGAGCACTGTTAGTACATCAGGTTGGCTCTCACTCTGTGCGCTACGAACTCATCCAGTTTCCAGCCACGGGTAAGCACCGATCTGTAACTCCAGGGGCTACTGAGACTATGAGCATATAAAATCCAGATGGAAGGCGAGTGAATCGGGGGCTGAAGCAGGGTAATGCTGGTTTACTGAATGTTAACAATGTAAAACAACTTCCATCGCATCACAGCAGCTAGACTTCATTGTATGCCTCACTACGACAAGCCAGAGAGGCTGTCTGCATCCCATGCAGCTGCTGACATGGGCAGCTCCTCCTCCCCACGCACACAATGGCCCCTGGAGGCGAAGTGCAGAAAAATCAGCGAATTTAGGAAAAGGACTGATTTTACTCCACCTAACTTCCCTTCAACACCCTCCCCGCCACGCCCTCCAGCTCAGCCCCGGTACCAGTGAACAGGTGACTGCTGCACAGTTCCCACCTCTCAGAACCAGCATGTCAGGCTTTCTGCAGACTCAGGTAGGCAGCATCGGCTTCACCTCTGGAAGGTTCACACCAAATCAAAGGCTCAAATCTTTGTGGGTTTTTTAATTCAGCAGAAACTGGCAGAAACTCTGTGCTTTAAAAAATACTCATGTTTACCACCAGGATGGCATCCACTGTACCAAGAAAACATGGCCATCTCCTCATCAGAACTCTAAAGAGCTGCCTGGATGAGACCCAGCCGTGGAGTCCCAAGCCCTTCTTATTCAGGCTACCCTACCAGAGAGCACAGCTGACCCAGCAGATACCTTTGCCTGAAAAGTTAGGTCGATTCAGATACATCGTTCAGAGGTGTGAAAAATCCACACCCCTGAGCAACATAGATAAGCCAGCCTAACCCCAGGTGTAGAAAGTGCGAGGTCGACCTAGCTACCCCCTCTTGGGGAGGTGGATTACCTACCCCGATGGCAGAACCTCTCCTGTCAGCACAGGCCGTGGCCACAATGAAACACTACAGAGGCGCAGCTGTGCTGTTACAGTGTAGACAAGTGCAGAGTAGCCATGGGATGAAGCTAAAGTTCGGTCATGAATTAGAAATTGGTTAAGAGAAAAAACAGAAACCAACTGTTCATTTTTAGACTGAAAGGAGGTTAACAGTGGTCCCCACAATCTTTTCTCTAATCGATGTATTGATTATGTGCAAAAAGAGTTGAATGGTGAGGTGGCAAAATTTGCAGGTGACAAAAATAATTTTGTGTCAAGAGTAGAGAAGAGATTGGGAGGAAATTCAGAAAGCCCTAAAAACTTAAAAGTACAACAGCAGATGAAACTCAAGGTGCAAGGTGATAGCAGGGAGAGCTGCATGATCATATCCAGGGATGGGCTGCACATTAATTGTTACCACTCAGGAAAAGTCCCTTGGCATCACCTTGGGCAGCTCAATGAACAAACGAGGTATCTGAGAAAGGGCTAGAAATCACACTGGACACACTTCACTGTAACAGCCGTGTTCGTCTGTATCCGCAAAAAGAAAAGGAGGACTTGTGGCACCTTAGAGACTAACAAATTTATTTGAGCATAAACTTTCGTGAGCTACAGCTCACTTCACGAAAGCTTATGCTCAAATAAATTTGTTAGTCTCTAAGGTGCCACAAGTCCTCCTTTTCTTGTTACTAGACACACTGTATCCCTATATAAAAGCAATGCTGCAGCCTTGCTGTATCTATGGCATTCCAGTTCTGTTTCAGGAAGGAGCACAAGTGGCAAAGGTCCAAACAACAGCAACAAAACTGATGACGGGCACAGAAAGACCCTGCAAACCTTTATGCATGTGCATGACTTTACTTTTGTGAGTAGACCCACCGCATGAAATCCTGGCTCTGCGGAAGTCAACAGGATTTTGACCATTGAATTTAATGGAACTACTCACACAAGTGGTGATACACATGCTTAGGTATTTGCAAGTACAGAGAAAATTTAAAACTGGTAAAAGGAATTTTTTTTATACAATGCATAATTAATGT
Source organism: Natator depressus (assembly GCF_965152275.1). Classification (NCBI taxonomy): domain Eukaryota; kingdom Metazoa; phylum Chordata; order Testudines; family Cheloniidae; genus Natator; species Natator depressus. Next base: position 29,615,316 of record NC_134246.1, read on the forward strand.
GTAAGACTTGCTGGCACAAAATATTGAGACAGAGAGCTTAGTAGGAGTCAAAAGACATCAGACAGTTGTATGGATAACAAGAATATCACCTGCTGTTATGTTAGTTAGGATGAAAATATGTAAAGGATATCAACCCTCCTGCTTCAAGGCACAAGCTAACTATTACATGCCTGGAATTAGGGAAAAACTTCTCTCATGAGCCTGTTACGATATAATTTATTACTAATGATTACAGTAGGATGCAGAGCCTCCAGTCAGGACTGAGGCCCAGCCTCACTGGATGCGAGACAATATACAATAGAAGACAGTCCTTGCACTAAGGAGCTTGCAGTCTAAATAAGGACAACACACAATGGGGAGGGGAGAAGGAAGAGAAAACAAGAGATGGCCGCAATAATAGAACAGAAGCTTGTATATATGTTTAGCTAAGTGTGCACTATGTCCATTCACACTTTCCCCCAAAGCTTCTGGTACCAGACCCAGTCAGAGCTGGGTCATAGGCTAGAAGCTCCACGGATCTGATGCAGGATGGCAGTGCAGTGTGGTTGTGATCTCTCCTTGTAAAATGGGGATTACTAGCCAGGAATGACAAGGCGACATTTCCTCTGAGATTAAAGAACAAAAGCAGCAGCTTTCAATTAGTGCCAGAGGAGGGGATCATGCTATAACTTACCAGAGAAAATGAGATGGGGATTTCCACTGGGAATTAGTAAGAAGGAAGCTGCCGAGGCTTCCAGACCCCGTGCCATGCTGTATCCCAAACTCCTGGGGCCCCTGACCCCAAAAGACACAGCTGGCCTCTGCTGTGACAGGCCTGAGCTCTGGGTTGCTGCACAGCACAAGGGGACAGCAGGTCACCTCCCCCAGCCACAGGCTGGGATAAGATTGGCTACAAAGCACCGGCTCAAACGAAAACTCAGAATCCTCAGCCCCACCCAACGGGTGCAACGATTGATGTATTCCAACAAGTCAGTCTGAGTGGCGGTCAACCAGCAGCAGTGAGTGAAGCTGTCTGTCACCTGGGGGCTGCACAGACAGGTGAGCCAAGAGCAACCACCCAGAGATTGTGCCCCAGAATCCCAGAGGCTGCCTGAGTGGGCGAATAAAGCCTGGCACATCGCAGAGAGCACAAGCTTTCAACGCCAACACAAGCCAGGCTGCTAGCCAACTGCCATTGCTCCAGGAAGGACCTGTAGCCATCTGCCCACAGAGCACATGGTGGGGCACAGCAATGTGCTGCAGGAGAATGGCTGTTATATATACTGGTGGTTCTGAGACATACCTGGAAGAACGATGATAAGGGAGATCAGCCCCTATCCCTGCCCTCTCCTCTCCCTGCTCTCATTCTCTCCCTGGCTCCTCCCCAGACTGATCACCTCTGGGCTCCTCACAAGTCTGGGGCCAAATCCTGGCTCCAGAGAAGTCAAGGCACAATTTGCCATTGACTTCAATGGGGCAGGATTTCACCCAGGGATCTAAGGCCAAGATTTTCAGAAGAGAAGGGCCTCAAAGGGTCCTGAGTCTCAAAGTGCTGAGCACACAACCTCCGAAAATCAGGCCCCTTTAAACCCGCTCAAGTTGGGACCTCAAAATCACTAATTGCTCTCAAAAATCTTCGCCAGATCCTCCCCTTTTCTGCCCCCAAATAGCGATGGCAACATATTGGTTTTCACAATATAAAAGCAATAGACTGGTGCCAGGTTGGCATAATTTATTTCAGCCCTGTAATACAAGATGGGGCAGGTTGGGGCCGGGGGGGGAGGGAAATGGTATGATGTAACCTAGCCACATCTCTGCTGGGATTGCTGTTCAGATGCGGTATGTATTCCTGTGCTGTGAAAACACAATAAGAATTCTTGAAAAGCTGTAGCTATTCTGATCTAGCTCTGGAAACCAGAGACAGTCTGTAAACCCAGGCTCCTCCTCCATTGTGCTAGGCAAATAACCAGATACAGCACATCTGTTTTACACTGATGTGCAATAATGAAAGGCTGGACTGTGCCTTCTGCACACGGCAACCTGGAAGAGATTCTCAAGTGCTGTAACACCCCACTGCATCTTGCCAGCAGATAGCGCACAGCTCAGCAGAGATTAAAATGTGTTAAGGAGGGAAAAAAACAAACAATTCACAGCTTTATGCTGCCCCCATAAATTAACAGCCAAACTAACAGCTGAGAGCTTCTATCAATGCTAACTCAAACATGCAACATTTCAAAAGTAAAAACGGGCCGCAAAGTCTCTTTCCTCTCACTCTGCATTCAGATCACACACAACTAGCAGGATATTCCACAAAGCACTGGCTACAGAGAGCACTGATGACTTGGGTGGCCACATGCACCCAGCGTTCTACAGCAGAGCCGCAGGCACGCTCCTCTGCAGGAGGGCGAGCGAATGGCCCGCAGAGGTGACAGGTCCCAGAATGCAACCCTCCACCTTGATGCGAGCAGAGCCATGCTGGGACCTATAGCCTCCTGGGGCCACAAGGCCATGTTCTAAGATGGGAGCAGTAGCAGTCTGATCCCATTAACGAAAACTAGCAGCAGCCTTGGGGGTCTTGTCATATTGCCAACAAAGCCTGGGCACCTCTGCAGGAGAGGGGCATATTGGCAGGAGCTCATCAACACATTTTGTTGGCATCTCCTGCTTCCCCCTTGTTCCATTAGGTGAGAAAACAAAACAACATCAACCAGAGCCCAGCACAAACCGTTCACATGTCGCAAGACAATACAGATCAACTGGGGAAGGTTATTGGTGGGGGGAGGGTGTGCTAACAAGCCTAATTCTGGGATGAGCAGAGTCAGGTTTAGAGCCCTGGGCTGTAGCAGGTCTCAGTCCATCTGTTAATGTTTGTAGCATGACCCTTTTCTGTCTGAACAGGGATTGGTCAGAAGGCTTTGCCCTCCCCTCATTCCAAACTAGATCTCCAGTCCCCATTCTTTGTCTTCACATCTCTCCGCAGCTGCTGCCATATCACATCTCACATTTTCCGTTTTGCTGAGCAGGGATTCAGGGGTCCTGCTCACCACACTGCTGGGTGACAACAAGGCAGCTGGTGAGGCTCTTAAAGGCACAGCTCCTCCAGTTGAAGAGCTCACAATCTGAGCATGAATTCTGCTGTCTCTTAGGGGAAATGCTTTCAATAGAATCCGGATGGCTGAGGAGGGTCAGGGCAGGTGCACACAACAGAGCTCCCACACATATCTACAGTAGAAGCCAGAGGGGAGCAGTCCTCTCCCTCCAACACTCCTGATCAGAGAGAGGAAGAAGTATCAGCAGTCGGGTTTAGAGGTTTCAGTGACTAGCTTCTGTCCAATTATACAAATCGCACTGCACTTCTGGGATAATACAGCACAGGCCGGGACGCACACGCCTTCAAACAGGGTCATTTTAAAGACCTTGTGCATGTTTCTGCTCCTCCCCCATACAAGATACAAATTATTATCTATCCAGTCACAAGCACAGAGCTGAGCAGAACTGAGGTGTCTGTGCAAAACCAAACCTTAGTGGCATTTTGCTTCTTGATCTCACTTTATACAAACCCTGAACATTTGGAGGTGGTCGGGAATCTAAGTGATTCTGGTTTTAGCTCATCTTACTAAAGATTAGACAACATCCCAGACCCCAAGAGCCTACAGCTTTGGCGCAGCACAGAGATCCCTTCCAGTGCTGCCAATATTTTAGCAAGGGACTCCCACAAAAATTTGCCCTCTTAGTCTTTGAAAAACCCTGTGTCCCAAGGATGCATGTGCAGCAGAAAGGAAAGAGTGAGGGGTGGAATTGGTTTATTTGTTTTCCATTTAACAAGCACTTTTTTATAATCATATCCAAGGAGAGAGGCAACGCTAACTTATATGAAGCTGCACTTTGCTGGAAGTGTTTATACTTTGATGCTCATAAACATACTGTGCATAATGCTAGCATAGTCCTGCTCTACTTGGGCAGTCAGAAATGGGGCAAGGGAGGGCCTCCTCCTCAGGAATCTCTTTCTTTAATACCTGCTTTTGGTGGAAACTCACACCATGACGAAGACAAAGCATTTGGACATCAGTATTTTCATGAGGTCTAGAAAATAAGTGATTTATCAATAACCAAGAAGGATGAACTTGAGTCAGGAGAACCTCCAACCCTAAGCTCTAGCTCAACCAGACATTGTAGGCTAGCTGCAAGAACCACTGGGGGAGATTCTTTGGACTGTCTTATACAGAAGCTCAGACGCACTCAATGATCATAATGATCCTTTCTGGCCTTAAAACCTAGCCGTCTATGAACACTTATTTCAATGTGGAGCCAATTTTATCAAGTGGCTCCCTAGGTCACGCTCTACCATATTGTTATTCCCATACCCCTGTGGGAAAAGCTGGGCAGAATTCATGCAGCAACTTGCTTTCTTTTGCAGTGCACAGGAGGGCATGTCTGTCTGTGGTTTCGAACCAGCAGGAGCACAGTGTATTACTCCACAGGCCGAGGTTGAGGGTTCAGGAAAGGAACCTGAAATAAGCTGCTTATAACTGAATACACAAGTCAGAAAGGTGTGATCAGAACTACTGACACTCTGCCACACTCCACATGTACCGCTGTAGCAGCGCATCACTCATCCACTTGGGAGCTCTTCCCTAACGTCAGGAAATATTGCTGTACTATTATACAGCCAATTATATATTCAGCTACAGAAATGCAGGAATCGTACTATACATGAGGGCTTGAAAAAAATCCACCCACCAGTCCCAACATAGAAGTCCTCCTTGGTGAGTGCCTAACTTAACAACTTCTTCAAAATTCTCCCATTTTAAATAAAAAAAGTGTCTCGCCCCCATGGTTGCAAAGCAAACCTTCCAAACGTGACCCACCTGAAATCAACATGGTGCTGACTTCCTGAGTCTGCAGACAGCAATGCCTCTGCACAACCAGATCAGTCTCACTCTACTGCAGTTTGGAAAGGTATAGAGCCCAGCTATGCTGCTGCTCAGAGTATGAATATGAAAAATGAAGTCTCCAGCAGGGAGAAATCCACCCCAGTAGAAACCCAATCCCTCTTCCTTCCCAGCAGCAGGGGTGGCAAAGGGGATAGGGTGCTGCAACTGTCACTCTGGCATTGCCGTGGGCCTCACAGTTGAACCCCAGTCTCTCATTTTATAACCAGTAGGATTGAATCCTTCTGCCCGCATCTAGTAAGATGTGTAACCCTGCTACATATGCACATTGTCACCAGAAAGGGATCACAGGGATGTGTAATTATTTAAGCTGGATAGACAGAATAGTTTTCAAATACATTCCTGGGAAACTGGAGGATTCTCATCTGTATTTTCCAACTGACAGTAAATCAAAGCCCTAAAGCTCCTCCTACTAATCCTGGCAGGAGTTTGGACTCCAGCTGTGAACAAGAGCTTTGCTAACAGACAAAAGGCCTTGGGAAGCATCCCCAAGGGTTTTACTTCTGCACAGTGCTCATCTCAGAGCTGAAATCCCAACACACTTGCAATCTTCTGGCCTCCGCATCGGAGAACTGCCCTGTCTTCCAACCTGAGTCCTCAGCAATAGCAGGTGCAAAGGCATAAAAATCACCTTTCTGAACCCACTCCTGCTATGACATGGCTCTTCAGATTACAGAGGTGACTACATTTATCTCATCCAACATCACATCGCTTAGGCACATTCGGGGGGCGGAAGGTACCTGCAGCCTGCCTAGCCCCATTTTCCTGTACTTTTCTTTAAAGTACAGTCACAGCTACAGATTTTCCTGTAGTCTCCAGCAATATTCAACCTCTGCATCACAGAGAACTTTGCTCATTGTCCCAGCCTGGATTCAGACCAGCTCCCTACAGGTAAAAGCCCCTTTATTCCATTCCCAATCACCAAGCCCTCCTTCCTGTTTCATGTGTTAATGAATTAGATAGCAAAGCTACAGGCCTGGAAAATGGCCCCGAGGCGCATGCAGGCGCCATGCTGACAGCACACATGAGAAAGACCCAATGGAAAAGTAAATGATTTGGAAAATCTGTTCCCCAAAATGAGGCCAACTGCGTCAGCACATGCTGGGTGAACCTGTCATTGTGCTTCCCGATGGCAATGGGTGCATGCAAGTACTGCAAGAGCATCACACTTGCTTTGCTCTGCTCTTGCAAGCAGACAAGCATGGCAGAGCGGCAGTATGAGCCGCAACACCTGGCAGACCTTATTCCATACTGACCAGCCCCAACCCCATTTCTACATCAGTTGTTAAGGGTTACACCTCCACCACACAGGCAAGGGGGCAGAGCCATGTCTACTTAAGGATGCATACTTTCCACAGTATGCATAAGATGAAGTGAGCTGTAGCTCACGAAAGCTTATGCTCAAATAAATTGGTTAGTCTCTAAGGTGCCACAAGTCCTCCTTTTCTTTTTGCAAATACAGACTAACATGGCTGTTACTCTGAAACCTGCTTAAGGATGGTGATCCTTTTCCGGAGCTGAGAAATCTCCCAAGTCACAGGTCTAATGAGCTTTGAGCAGAGTTTTTAACATGTCATTATTTGTTTCTAAGGTCTAGGAAATGTTGTTACATTGCCATGACAACTTTGAATATCTGCAGCAGTTCTGTATCAGAACACTGAAAGGGGCCTGTCTGCGTGAAACCCTGACTTCCTGCCAATGTGCTTTCAAAAAAAACCAAAACACCCTACTACTTTATTTGGCTTTGCATGAACTGAGTCTAAACCAGTAATCCACAGCTTTTAAACCGGCGGGGAGGGGGACTGCACCTCCGTAAATGGGGCAACGCCAGTGGCAATGCTCATAGTGAGCAGTAAGGCAGGGGGACAGTAAGAGGCTAGTGAACCAGACCCGGAGCCTGTCCCCCAGGCCAGGTGCACCCAAGTGCAGCGCACCCCACAGCGATCTGCACAGACCCTGAGGCTCCCTCCAGCAGCTGCACCCGGCAGCCTCCTTATGGATCTTCCTACAGCACCGAGCTCCAGGCAGCCCCTGAGCCGGGCTTCCGTGCCCGCTGCTCCGAGCCAGGGCCGCGGCTGACAACCCGGATGACAAGCGATGAACCTGACATCACCCAAACACAAACCTAACGGCTCCGCCGCCGCTCCCCGCCCAGGGCCCGGCCCCGCCCCGGCACACAGCTGGCCTATGGGGGCGGGAGCAGCGAGAGCCCGGGGCACAACACAGCTGGGACCCGAGTGACACCCCCGCCCCGTAACAGACCCCGACGTCCTGCCCCGGCCCGTGACCCACAACCCCCGCCCGGCCCCGCTCCCGCTCCAACAACTCCCTGCGCCAGGTCCCCTCCGTGCCCTGCCGCGCCCCGCACCTTGAGATAGTCGTTCTCGGAGCGCAGCTCCTCCAGCTCCCGCGCCAGGCCCTCCTGCCCCGCGTCCAGCAGCTCCTCGGTGAGGTCGGAGAAGGCCAGCGAGGTGCTGAGCTGCAGGCGGCTGCTGGCCATGGAGGCGGCGGAGGGCTCGTCGGGCGGCGGCGAGATGCCCTGGCCGGCGGGCAGGGCCGGGGCGCTGCCCGGGGACTCGGGGTCGCTGCCGCTGAGCTCCAGCGAGAGCAGCTTGGCCTCCTCCGAGCCGCTGCAGTCCGAGCCCTCCGAGCTGCTGTCCGTCAGGCTCAGGGGGGGCGGCGGCTCCTCCCCGGCTGGCCCCCGGCACCGCCCCTTCGTCTTGGCCCCAGCCCGGCCCGGAGCCCCCTTCCCGGAGCCCCGGCCGCCAGCGGGCTGCGGCTGCTTCCCCTTCTTCTCGGGCCGCCCGTCTTTGCCCCCGCCCGGCCGCCGCGAGTGCCCGGGCCCCGCGCCTTGCTTCCCGCAGAGCGAGGCCGGCGAGCCGGGGTGGCTGCCGCGCCGGCTCTTGGCCAGGGACCAGCCGGGCACATCCTTGGGTCTGGCCGGGGACGGCGCCCGCTGCAGCTTCTTCTTCTCGGGCGGCGGCGCTGGGGCCGGGCTGAGGGGCTGGCTCGGCTCCGCCTCGGCCGCTTCCATGCCGGCTGCGCGCTGCTCACTGGCCCCGGAGGCTCGGGCCGAAGGCGCGCATCCCTCTGGGCGCGCCGGGGATCGCAGCGCCGGCCCGGGAGCTCGGCGGCTCGCCCCGGGGGCTGCGGCGCGCCCCGCTGGCCGGGAGCTCGGGATCGGCGCGCTGGTCCCTGCTACGCCCGAGAGCTGGCTGGGTGCTGGGCTCTAATCAGCGCCCGGTGGCCCTAAGCGCGTCCCTCTGCCACGCCACGGGGATGCCTCCTGCGCCGGCAGCAGCGCTGCTCAGTCTGGGTGTCTCCGCCCAGCAGCCGCCGAGACGGTGACGCGCACGGTCTGGGAACAAAAGGCGGAGAGGGGCGCCAGAGGGGCGGTGGGATCCTCAAGGCAACAGCGACCCCTTCTCTGGCTGGGCTGCGAGGGGGAATTTCCTCCTGGCACAGTCAGAGCCGCGCGCCGCGCTGTGCGGGCACTGAGCTGGCTGGCAGGACGGTAGCTCGGGGGCTGGGGAGCAGCCTCCCTCTACTGGCCTCAGCAGCAGCCAGGAAGAAAATTATTGCGCCCTGCAAGGTACCATAGGGGTTAGGACCTTTCAGGCACCCCAAGGAAAAGCATCTTCCAGCCCCATCTGTCTTGTGGCGCCACCACCCTATCCTTCCTGCTCAGCTGCCCCAACCTCCCCCGATGGGCTGGGCCAGTCTGTATTCTACCTTGGTGCCACAGTCTGCCCAGGATATCAGCTTGCAGCTCCTTCATGGAGCCGAGAGCAGGGGCATGTACCTGGCACAGTTCACCGCCCTCCCTAACACCTGCTTCTTCTGCGGTGTGAGGGAGACCCTGGTGCACATCTACCTGGAGTTTACCAGACTGCAGCCCCTTTTCCGGCTCCTCCAGAACCTTCTCCTCAGGTTCTGGTTGCACTTTCCCCCTCACCTCCTGATCTACGCTCACCCCATCCGTGGCCCCACAATGTCACGAGACCTCCTCATCAACCTCCTCCTGGCACTGGCCAACGTGGCCATCCATCATACCAGGAGGAGGAAGGTGCTCTGTGACTGTGGGGCCTATTTCCACTCCTCCCTCAGATCACGTATCCGGGCAGAGTTCCTCTGGGCTGGTCCACTGGTCCCTGGAAGCCTTCGAGGAGCAGTGGGCGCTGTCCAGGGTTCTCTGCTTGGTGTCCCCTTCTGGCTCTCTGCTTTTGTCTCTAAGACCCTCACTCCTGTCCCCTGTTTGTCATTAGTTGTCCCCTGACTTCAGCTGAGAACTGGGTTCAGTGGCTCCTCCCCTTAGGCTTGGGAGGGGCCTTTACCAGGAGGATGGGCTTGCGCTCACCCTTCCCCAGATCTTCAGTAGATGCCGTAACCTCTCACCCCATGTAAGTGCTTTGTGAAATGCTTATTGTCAGCTGTGGTGCAATTCTTTTTTCGATACCATATCACCACTAAAATCTGTTCTTCAGTCTCTCTTAGAGAAACACTGTCTTTGATGTAGCTGCTGCTATACAAGTTATACCCACATCGCAAACATTTACAAAATGTTGTAAACATGGTAGGACTCGGAGCATGTGAGGGGCCTGCAGAAATACAGCAAAGAAGACACAAAGAAGTAAAGGCCCCTCCTATAAAGCCTCCAAAGCATTTGCATGAACAACTCTCTGAGCCCTCACTTAAGCCTTTCCCCATGCCTGGAGCCCCCCTCCCCCCCATCCCCCCTTCCTGCTAATCATCATGGAAATCTGTTCACTGGGATGATGGGGAAATCCATTTTGAGCCCTTTACCTTAATATGAACCCAACAAAATGCATACACAGCCCTCTGGTGGCTGGGCCCTGGTGGGTCTTTGGCTCAGTGGGAGAATTGTCCTTAGGAAAAAAGGCAATTTGTTGATAACTAGGGGAAAGCCTGGGGGAGGGGTATGATTTCAGAGCCTCAGGCCCTGCTCTTATACCCCATCATAAATCCCAAATTGTCATTTAAAATGTTCAGATTAATCCAAAAAGGGGAGCGTACTATGGGACCATAAACTTTGTCTCACATGGTTCATACACGCACTGTACTTACAGCCATGTTTTTGAACGCAGCCTCTAAAATTGCTCTTGCAAAGCAGTGTGTGTACAGAAACTCAGATTTGGATGTGCAAACTACATTTGCATGCATGCAGTTAGTAGGCCTCTAAGTGTCCAGAGTGCATGCACAGACACAGCTTTACATACACAAATCCACATTTTCAGCGTGCAGAAAAACGCTCAGAGTCTGCTTTGGAAAATGCCTTGTTCCAAAGGTTCCTGTGGCTGGAGCTCAGCAATGTGGAGTGAGGGAAGCCACGATATGTGGCCCGTCTAACTGCAGGGTGAAGGCAATGCTGTCTAGCTAGTGTCATTTATACAGCACTTTGCACCATAGCCTTTAAGCACTGATTCGCTTCAGGTTTGTAATGCCAGAGAACACAGCATCCAAGCTATTTCTTTTCCTCTCTGGACGAAAATACAAATCCAGGCAAATACTCTAGCAAGCTGCGTTCATCTTTAATTTTAAATAGAAGTCTATGCACAATAGAGTTGGTTCCTAGATACATGGCAAGTCACCTATGTGGCCTCCTCATGGACATAATGTTTGGGGAACCCTACTTTACAGTACCCCAGACTTTATTATCACCCACAAGTACAAAAAAAAGCCATCTCCACACTCCTCTGCTTTCTTTAGTGCTAAAGGCTGCTGCTAAGAATCCCATGACTAGAGCAATCACTCTGGACCATCCTTGGTCATATGCAGAATGAGAGGGAGGGCCATGAAAGCCTCCCCTGCAGCCTCAGGTGATAGGACTCCACCTAGGAAGCTGCCATGGGTGACTAGGTCAACACGAGTGTGCCTCCTGGTCTTCATAAAGCAGCTTTGCATCAAGCTGAGCCCAAGAAAAACCATCATTTCATGACAAGTCCAAGAGACCCTCGTTCGAGGATGAGTTCAAAGCCTTCAATAATACCTTCAGAGAGCCATAGAGCCCACTGCAGGCCTATGGCAAAGCTGTTAACACACCAATGGATAATTTGAGGCCACCTCCCTGAAGCCTCATTACTAGTCACAAACCCTCCATTACAGAGGTGCACTAAGCACATAAGGATGAAGTCATTTTTCCCCCTTTGTAAAGCTGATGTTATCACCAAGACCTTTTCTCTCCCCAGAGCGAGGGATGTGGTGTTTTCAGCCTGGATGGATTCTCTGGGCCAGACGGGCCAGTGCACCCCAGCATTTTACCGACTCAGATAGCAAATGAAACCTGAGTTTGCAACCCTATGACCATAGGACTGGAAGGAACCTCCTGGGTCGTCAAATCCAGTCCCCTGCTATTACAGGCAATGCCATCATATCATCCCATTAATCCATTTCCAAACTCCATTCTAAGCCTAGCCAGGTTTCTTTTGCCCCCCACACTTCCTATTGGGAACCTGTTCCAGAACCTCACTCTTCTGCTATTTAGAAACCATCTTCTGTTTTCCAGCCTATGTTTATTCATGGCCAGTTTATACCTATTAGTTCTTGTGCCAGTGCTGTCCTTTAGCTTCAATAGCTGTTCAACCTTTATAGAGAGCAGTTTGTATTTATAGAGAGCAATCAGATCCTCTCTCAGCCTTCCTTTTGCTAGGCTAAACGAGCCACACTCTTTTAGTCTCCTCTGGTAAGAGAGGCTCTCTATTCCTCTGATCATCCTAGTAGCTTTCTCTGCACCTGTTCCAGTTTAAATTCACTCTCATCCCAGAGACCCTGCACCGATTCCCATGTCTCCTCCTCTCACTAGTGATCTGTGCTTTGAGTTTTTCTTCATATGGATGATCTGCTTTTCTTGGAGATGACCATTATTTCCAGCCCCTGTTTCTGATCTCTCCAGACCCCTTACTGCTATTGCACTGTCCTGCTTGGTATTCTCATTCCAATTTAGGATCAGCTGTGAATGCCATGAACATGCTGCTTACTGCCTCTTCCAGACTGTTAGCAAAGCTGTTAAACAAGACCAGGCCTAATAGAGATCCCTCAGGTACCAGAGGCCAGATGCCTTCTCACAACTCACTACTTTCTCATCACTCTTTGCCTAGGCCCTGCTGCCAATGTTTAGTCCATGTGGCAGTGTTTATACCCTAGCAGATTAAAATGAATTGTGAGCAGCCTGGTTTCATGGACCTGCTTTCCCTCAATGTGTTTATAGAAGCATTTCTGGTTCCCCTGTTACCACATTCTGCTTTGTTACTGCCTTAACCTTGTCCTGGAATTCTTAACAGAACTGGGCACTTTTTTTTGGTGCCTCTGCCTTCTCCCTTGCCAGGACAGAATTCCTTACCCTCTGGCCTTGGAGCATCCCTTTACTGAGCCATTTCTTTTTCCTAGCACTGTCCCTTGTCACAGGAGTTGCCAACTGTTGTGCTTTCATTGTGGTTTCTTTTACTATTGCTCCACCAGTGTGTGGCCAGAGCAGGGTGTGTGAGGACTTTATGAATTGATAGCAGCAGGTGACAATCCTAACCTAGACAGAAAAACAACCTCTGGACCTTAGCATGCCTTCCCTTCAGACTTCACTCGCCAGATTTTTTAAAACCCATTTTATTTCGTCATTAACACGCATGAAATTTCTATACAAGAATTAACAAACCTAATTCATAACTAGTGAGTGTCACCTTTAACAGACCCACACGCACTACATTGAATTCCTCAACACTTGCTTTCTGGAGTCTAATCTCTTTGTACACAGGACTGTGGGAATTACCAGCATGGATCAGACCCAAGGTCTATGGTACCCTAGTGTCCTGTCTCTGACAGTGGGCAGTATCAAAGGGAGGTGTAAGAACCATTTAGTGGTGATGTGGGCTCATCTCACCACATTAGATTTGCTGTGCTGTGTGCATCCTCTTTTCCTTCCTAGGATGAATTTCAGTCATTGATAGTGCCTGGTTTCAAGAATATTATTTTTTCTCACAGAAGAATAGGAAGACGAGGTGGGTGAGGTAATATCTTTTATTGGACTAACTTCTGTTGACGAGAGAGACACAGAGCTCTTCTGCAGGTCTGGGAAAGGAACAGGAATAGAATAGGAAGGCAGGAATTGCTGGTCTAGAGATCCAGTTAGGCTGGAATCCTCATCTCCAACAGTGACCAGGACCAGATGCTTCAAAGGCAGATACAAACCTCTCATGAGGGACATGCAATAAACATGACTATGGACTATGGTTTCTTCCTAACCTGACTTCAGTGGGCTTTGGATCAGGCCTGAGCAACTGGTTCACGTGCTAAAGCATGAAGGTTTCTAGCATTCTTTATTTTATACCTCTGTCCTGTCTCCTCTCTTTCACCTCTTCCCTACACTAACCAGTCCTACTCCTTCTCTCCTGGGCTGGAGTTATTTCCATGCATCTAATAATTTTGGTGATGGGGGGTGAAAACTGAACCACAGTATTCAAGCTGAGGTTGTGTATATGGTGGTGTAAGCCATGGCCAGTATCTCTCCAGCCAGCTTTGTGTCTTGTTTGTGTGTTTGACCACTGCTGACCACTGAGCAGGTATTTTCATTGAGCTGTACACAATAATGGCTTGGTCCTTCCCTGCATGGTTGCTGTTAGTTTAGAGCCTATCACTGTCTATGAGCTGTTCATACTGTTTCCTCCAATGGACGCTACTGTGCACTCATCCATATTGACTTTCATTGGCCATTGTATTGCCTAGTTGCCTAGCGTTGTAAAGTCGTTCTGAAGTTCCTCAGAGTACTCCCTAGATGTGAGCAGTCTAAATCATTTTGTGCTATCCATATATTTTGTCAACTCCTTGTTCACCCCATCTTCCAGATCTTGAAGAAATATATTAAATACCCCTGTTCCTAGCATGGATGTTTTGGGACACCCCACTCCTACAAATTGGCTATTTGTACATTTTGTTTCCTCTCTCTTGTCCAATCCTGACTGGACAGAGGTGACATCGTCTGTGTCAGTTCCCTGCCATGGCAGTGTAACTCACAGAACCAGGTTTCCAAGGTGAATGCTCATTTGGTTTCTGCAAATATTCACCAGTGTCCCTCTTCCTGCAAAATCTCTGCCAGGCAACCACATATTCCCGGAAAGAGAAAGGAACATAAATGCAACCAGACCAAATTCATCCACAAATTCAAATTGATGTTTGGGGAAAATAGGTCGTAGATCAGCCTGCTCTGCATCTGCATCATTTTATGCGGATGCCTCGTGAAATGTTACATTACCAGACTGTAAATTAAAAGGCGTATTTGACTGTACTCAGGAAGTCCCGTGAAACACACAGCAGCTGCAGGCAAAGGATGCTAAGCAATCAATGGCCCCATCTACACTGCTGTTGTCATTGAGCCAAGGGACTTGGTTGTCTCCTGACCCGATTAAAACATGGGTTAAAATTGTCCTTTAAAGGGAACCTAACCATCTCTGTGTGGGCAAGTTGAAACACCAAACTGCCCAGGGTTTTAACAAGTTACGAGGAATGGTTAGAGCCAATCTACACCACAGCTTATTGCCAGAGGGCGACTGAATCAGGAGGCACTGGTGTTGCAGCTGGGTCCCCTGGCCTGCTTGCAGCTGTAGACAGAGCCAATGTGTGCTAAGTGCACTGAGCAAAAAGCATCACTTAGAGTGGAGGCCTGCTGGGGATGTGTTCCGAACGGCCAATAATGAAGAGCCTGTCTTCACCCCCACCCCCGACCCCCTTTAAGAGATAGGCACAAGCTGGTAGCCGCCATGCTCTGATCAGTTCCTATCTTCCTGGACAGCACTTGAATTCCAGCCCAGAACTCCGAAGCAAAGACACAGGGCATTTTATTGCTCTCGATCTGAACAGTGTGAAGGTCAAAAGGAAGAATGGCAGAGAAATCCCAAGAGGTGGGATATTGCTGGCATCATCTTCTTAGGGACTGAAACCCACTGAAACCTCTGCTAGAGCCAAAGATCATAGACAGCTGAGAAGAGGCATAGAGGGATTCATGGCTAACGTGAAAGCTGCTGGAGCCACGATGAAGCCATGCGATCAGGGGACAGCTTTATTTCTTGCAGTCGCACGCAAGGAAGCACTTGAACTACAGACGTTTTTTCAACTACAGACAAATAAAGAGGAACCTTTGGATTTGGATGTGTGCTGTGTGCCCAGAAACCATGTGCCTTCTCGAAGCCGTGCTGTCCCAGGGCTGGCCTTACCTTGAGGCGAACTGAGGTGGCCGCCTCAAGGTGTGGGGGGGCACCACTAGGACCCAGAGTGTAGAAAATTGTGTCTGCTGCTGGTGCGTATGTATTCTCTCTGCTCTAAATGCACAGAGATGGTGGAGTGTTGCGCTGGAGGAAGGAGGGCACAAGAGACATAACAGGCAGGCAGGAGAAAAGGCGAGAGGGAATAACAGAAAGCAGCAGGAGCTGCAGGGAGAGAGAGGAGAAGGAGCCTCTTATGTACCTCTCTAGCACCCCTAGGAGTCTGGACTGATTAACACCAGCTTCTCAGGGAGCTTCCTGTGTCCTGCTGTTTCCCTGAACCCACTTGAGGAGACCAGGCCGTCAGCTGAAGGAGTAGGAGCCAGTTAGGCCCTTAAGATGCTGATATCTTCCATCACTCAGGCCCTGCTACCAGCCTGCTTATTTGTCCCCTTCAACTGAGTGTTGAGAGCCACTATAGCTGGCACAGAACAGCAGTCATGAATGAAAGAAGAGAACGCCTCTCTGGGACAGTATTCAGAAAAAGAAAGAAAGCAAAGGAAGCTTTTCTATCTAAGCAGGAAGGAGCTCTTCTGAGATACATAGACACAAATGTTCACGGTGAGCCTTCCGGCCCCAGTGAGGATGTGAATGGTGAGGAGATGCCTGATCTTCCAGTTAGTCAGAGTGCAGGTGACCTGGCAGCTACTGCAGCATCCGTATCTCCATCTCAAATGGATGTAACCATGCACATTCCTGAAGAAAAGTGTAGATCAGAGAAGAGTGTGGTGGAGGTGCAAGAAACAGCTGCTGCTGAGTTTAGTTCCTTAAGTCTAGATGATCCAGGACTGTGGACCCACTTGAGCAGTAGCCTGAGGGACTTCCTTGTACTGCATGGGCCACAGGAAGTGAAAAACTTCATGTTCTCCAAAGACAATGAAAATAGAAGTGTCCATCCAACACATTACTGGTGTGAAATCCCCAAAGGTGACAAAGTGGAGAGACCATGGTTTAAGTATTCAAAAACCTAGAATACTGCACACTGTTTTTGTTGCAAACTCTTCCAGTCTAATGTTCCAGCCACATTGGGTTCTACAGGAAGAAAGGACTGGAAAAATCTGGCTAGAAATCTGGTATGCCATGAGAAGGCCGCAAATCACCAGAGAGCATTCCATAGGTGGAAAGAGCTTGAGATGAGACTAAGGTTAAAGGCCGCCATAGATGATCAGCATCAAGAGAAGATTGCATCAGAGTTTCTTTACTGGCAAAATGTTCTGAAAAGGCTCATTGCCATTGTGAGAATGCTTGCTACCCAAAACCTAGCACTGTGTGGCACTTCAGATCAGCTATATGTGCCAAACAATGGAAACTTCCTTAAAATTGTGGAGCTGATGGTTGAGTTTGATACTGTACTCCAGGAACATCTAAGAACAGTCACCACCCAAGAAATGTACACACACCACTACCTTGGAAAAACCATTCAAAATGAGATCATACAGTCACTGGCAACAAAAGTCAAACAGAAGATTGTGGCAGATCTGAAGTTATTCTGGACTGCAAACCTGACATCAGCCATACGGAACAAATGACTTCAATGGTGTGTTTTGTAACAACAACAGAACCTAGTGAAAACGTCCCTGCATTGGTGACTGTCAGAGACCATTTTCTAGAATGTATTGACATTGATGACTACAAGAGCTGGTATGACAAAATGCTTCTTAAAAAGCTGGAAGATACAGGAATTGCAATAGCTGACATGAGGGGTCAGGGCTACGATAATGGTGCCAACATGTATTTTTCTCTGCATCAACTCATCGATGGCAAATTTTTAAGCAACATCTGGGAACATCCTCTCTGACACTGAAATCACTGAGTGCCACACGATGGGAAAGTCAAATGGAGGCGATAAAGCCTATCAAACACCAAATTGGGAAGATAGATGATGCCATAGTTGCCATTATGGAGGATAATGCTATGACAGGAACTGTTCATGGGAGAACAGTGGCAGAGGGAAATGGAATCACCAGAAACATACATAACTTCAAATTTCTGTGTGGCTTAGTGTTGTGGCATGACATACTGTTTGAAATAACTGTTGTAAGCAAGAGACTCCAAGGTGTTGACCTTGATGTATCAGGAGCAATGGAACAACTGGACAAAGCAAAGTCATACCTACAGTCTTACCGGTCAGATGAGGGATTTCAAAATGTTCTGCAGAGTGCACAGAAGTTGGCAGAGGAACTTCACACTGAAGCTATTTTCCCGCCCATTCAAGAATACAAGAGTCACCGAAGAAGAAGACATTTTGATTACGAGGCACAGGATAATCCCATAAGAGACCCCAAACAACAATTCAAAGTTGAATTCTTTAACCAGGTGCTAGATTGTGCAATCCAGTCAGTTGAAGAACATTTCATGCAGCTCAAAGAACACAGCAGTATATTTGGGATGTTGTATGATATTCCAAAACTCCTCACTGTACCTGAAGAAGACCTACACCAGCAATGCAGGGCACTAGAGACAGTGTTGACCCATGATGACATGCGCGATATTGATGCAAGTGGTTTAGGTGATGAAATGAAAGCCCTTTCAAGATACATTTCAGCAGGATCAACTCCAAAGGCTATTCTGGAATATATGTGCACAAATAAGATGACCACCCTCTTTCCAAATGCTTTTGTTGGTCTTCGCATACTTTTAACACTTCCTGTAACAGTTGCCAGTGGAGAACGCAGCTTCTCCAAGCTGAAGTTAATAAAAACACATCTACGCTCCACAATGACACAGGAGAGGCTGGTCGGCCTTGCAACCATCTCAATAGAGCATGAGCTGGCCCAGACTGTGGACCTTCAGGAAGCAGTTCAAATCTTTGCAACCAAGAAGGCACGGAAAGCACCACTTTGATTATTCAAACGGAAAAAAATGCCAGTGTTTACTATGCAGACAAGAAAAGTTACATTTGCTCTTCAGGCATTTGAAAGTTAAGTATTACTTAAAATTTTTGAACAAGTCCTTTTAAGTTGTTAGTTCTCCTTTATTTGGGTAGGTAGCAGAGCAGTACCATGAGTGGAGTAGAACAGGAAGAAGGCAGAACTGAGACCTTTCAAAGTTTTGGCCCAAACGAGGGGACATGGGAGCATCATTTGAGCTCCCCGCCTCAGGTGCCAAAATGTTGTGGGCCAGCCCTGCACTGTCAGCGTGTGAATGGCACCCCAGTGGGAGCACCAGGAAGGTTTGTAATTGATCTGAAGAACAAAACCCAGTCATGCAGCCCTGGAGTTGTTGGGGAATTATTTACTAGAGATGAAACATTGAGAAAAGAAACAAGGAATGTTTTATGGGAAGTTAGATGACACTGGAGCATGCAATCCAAATCCAGACAGACTGCAGAGTGCCCTGAAGTCACTGGAACTGATTTGCAAGATTTGCTGGTTAGTGTAGGTTTGAACCCATCTTTTCACATCCAAGATACCCACAAGCTAATGTGTAAGGCCATACAGGGTCAGACCAGTGGTCCATCTAGCCCAGTATCCTGTCTCTGACAGTAGCCAGTACCAGTGCATCAGGGGAGCATGTAGAACAGAGTGATCCACCCCTGTCTTCCCCTCCAGGCTTCACTCTGTGTCTGACCTCTCAGTCCTCATCCTCAAAGGAAACCTGCACAACCCTTTCAAAAGACGAGCCTGGGAGCTTAAATGCATAACTCTGCTAGACACTAAAAAGGTACTGGATTTATGGCTCATTACAACAATTTGTAACCCATTACCCCCCCTTTTTGTCCTATGCCTGTAGAGGTGTTAACGGGCTACTTCACCTTGAATGGTCCCTAGATTGTGTGCTAACTACTTATGCTAAACTGTCTGTTCCAGCTTGTATCTCCGAGTATCTTTCCCGGACATGAAGAAGGGCTCTGTGTAAACATGAAAGCTGGTCTCTCTCCCCAACAGAAGCTGGTCCAATAGAAGATATTACCTCCCCTACCTCGTCTCTCTAATATCCTGTGACCAACGAGGCTACCACTACACTGCATATCTTCTGGCTTTTCGCAGTCAGAGACTTAGGGTTTTCCAGAGCATGAAGTTGCATCCCTGACCATCTTGGCCATTGATGGACCTGTCCTCCATGAGCTTATCTAATTCTTTTTTGAACCCAGTTATACTTCTGGCCACCACAACATCCCACGGCAATTAGTTCCATAGGTTAATTATGTGTTGTGTGAAAAAGTGTTTCCTCATTTGTATTAAACCTGCTGCCTATTAATTTAATTGGGTGTGTGATGGGTTGGATCATAGAAACCCCCTGGGCACTGCCAACTGATGTGCCAAGACTACTTCTGCCCCTGCTTTCCTTCCCTGGCAGCTTGGGACTCCAGTGCCCTGCCTGCTTTGAGCCAGACCCGCTAGCCTGCTGCAAACCCAGACCCAGGTCTGAACCACATCCCCTAACAGCTGTAGACTTAATTGGAAGCAGTTTAAGAAGTGTTCCTGTCTTTAACACTCAGATGCCCAGCTCCCAATGGGGTCCAAACCCCAAATAAATCCATTTTACCTATAAAGCTTATACAGGGTAAACTCATAAATTGTTCACCCTCTATAACACTGTTAGAGAGGTATGCACAGCTGCTTCCCCCCCTGCAAGTATTAATACATACTCTGAGTTAATTAATAAGTAAAAAGATATTTGATTAAATACAGAAAGTAGGATTTAAGTGGTTCCAAGTAGTAACAGACAGAACAAAGTGAATTACCAAGCAAAATAAAATAGAACCCGCAATTCTATGTCTAATACAGTAAGAAAACTGAATACAGATAAAACCTCACCCTCAGAGGTGTTCTAGTAAGATTCCTTTTACAGACTAGTCTCCTTCTAGTCTGGGTCCAGCAATCACTCACAACCCCTGTAGTCACTGTCCTTTGTTCCAGTTTCTTTCAGGTATCCTTGGGGTGGAGAGGCTATCTCTTGAGCCAGCTGAAGACAAAATGGAGGGATCTCCCAGGGTTTTAAATAGACGTTCTCTTGTGGGTGGACACCCCTCCCTCCCCCAGTGTTGGATCCAGCTACAAAATGGAGTTTTGGAGTCACCTGGGCAAGTCACATGTCCATGCATGACTTAGTTTTCACAGGCAGCAGCCATTGCCCACATGTTATCTTGAATGTCTCCAGGAAGACTTCTTATGTGGATTGGAGCTTTCCAAGATCCATTGTTCATTAAGTGCTTCTTGATTGGGCACTTAAATTTGCACATTCCTTTCTCAAGAAGCTGACCAAATGCTTTACTAAGGCTACTTATAAATCAAGCAAGTACACAGCCGATATTCATAACTTTGAATACAAAAATGACACATGCATACAAATAGGATGAATAGATTCAGTAGATCATAACCTTTACAGAGATATGTTACATGGCATATGTAGCATAAAACATATTCCAGTTATGTCATATATACATTCATAAGCATATTTCCATGAAGCCTTATGGGGTGCACCATCACAGGGTGACCCCTGTTTTTTGTTAAGGATAAATGGCACTTTTCTATTCACTTTTTCCACAGCATTCATGATTTTATAGACCTCTGTCATATCCTCCCATAGTTGTCTCTTTTCTAAGCAAACAGCCCTAATCTTTTTAGTCTCTCCTCGTATAGAAGCTGTTCCATACCCTTGGTCATCTTTGTTACCCTTCTCTGAACCTTTTCCAGTTCCACTACATCTTTTTTGAGCTGGGGTGACCAGAACTGGATACTGTAGTCAAGGTGTGGATGCACCATGTATTTTATAGTGCTTTTATTTGTTGCTAAAAAATAATAATAATAAAAAAAATGAAAAATCATGATTTTATAGACCAAAGCCCTGCGGTAAGTGGGGAAGTGGGATACCAGAAGGAAGTACAAGCAGGAGAGCGCGAGAGAGGAGGGCTCCTGCCTCAGACTGAGAAAGCGGAACGATCAGCGAGTTATCTTACGTGCCTATACACAAATGCAAGAAGCCTGGGAAACAAGCAGGGAGAACTGGAAGTCCTGGCACAGTCAAGGAATTATGATGTGATTGGAATAACAGAGACTTGGTGGGATAACTGACATGACTGCACTCCTGTCATGGATGGATATAAACTGTTCAGGAAGGACAGGCGGGGCAGAAAAGGTGGGGGAGTTGCATTGTACGTAAGAGAGCAGTATGACTGCTCAGAACTCTGGTATGAAACTGCAGAAAAATCTGAGCGACTCTGGATTAAGTTTAGAAGTATGAGCAACAAGGGTGATGTCGTGGGAGTCTGCTGTAGACCACCGGACAAGGGGGATGAGGTGGACGAGATTTTTTTCCGGCAACTAACGGAAGTTACTAGATCACAGGCCCTGGTTCTCTTGGGAGACTTCAATCACCCTGATATCTGCTGGGAGAGCAATACAGTGGTGCACAGACAATCCAGGAAGTTTTTGGAAAGTATAGGGGACAATTTCCTGGTGCAAGTGCTGGAGGAACCAACTAGGGGCAGAGCTCTTCTTGACCTGCTGCTCACAAACTGGGAAGAATTAGAAGGGGAAGCAAAAGTGGATGGGAACCTGGGAGGCAGTGACCATGAGATGGTCGAGTTCAGGATCCTGACACAAGGAAGAAAGGAGAGCAGCAGAATACGGACCCTGGACTTCAGAAAAGCAGACTTAGACTCCTGCAGGGAACTGATGGGCAGGATCCCCTGGGAGAATAACATGAGGGGGAAAGATGTCCAGGAGAGCTGGCTGTGTTTTAAAGAATCCTTATTGAGGTTACAGGGACAAACCATCCCAATGTATAGAAAGAATAGTAAATATGGCAGGCGACCAGCTTGGCTTAACAGTGAAATGCTTGCTGATCTTAAACACAAAAAAGAAGACTTACAAGAAGTGGAAGATTGGACAAATGACCAGGGAAGAGTATAAAAATATTGCTCGGGCATGCAGGAGTGAAATCAGGAAGGCCAAATCACACTTGGAGTTGCAGCTCGCAAGAAATGTTAAGAGTAACAAGAAGGGTTTCCTCAGGTATGTTAGCAACAAGAAGAAAGTCAAGGAAAGTGTGGGCCCCTTCCTGATTGAGGGAGGCAACCTAGTGACAGAAGATGTGGAAAAAGCTAATGTACTCAATGCTTTTTTTGCCTCTGTCTTCACGAACAAGGTCAGCTCCCAGACTACTGCACTGGGCAGCACAGCATGGGGAGGAGGTGACCAGCCCTCTGTGGAGAAAGAAGTGGTTTGGGACTATTTAGAAAAGCTGGACGAGCACAAGTCAATGGGGCCGGATGCGCTGCATCCGAGAGTGCTAAAGGAGTTGGTGGATGTGATAGCTGAAACATTGGCCATTATCTTTGAAAATTCATGGCAAACAGGGGAGGTCCCGGACAACTGGAAAAAGGCTAATATAGTGCCCATCTTTGAAAAAGGGAAGAAGAAGGATCTGGGGAACTACAGGCCAGTCAGCCTCACCTCAGTCCCTGAAAAAATCATGGAGCAGGTCCTCAAGGAATCAATTCTGAAGCACTTAGAGGAGAGGAAAGTGATCAGGAACAGTCACCATGGATTCACCAAGGGCAAGTCACGCCTGACTCATCTAATTGCCTTCTATGATGAGATAATTGGCTCTGTGGATGAGGGGAAAGCAGTGGACATGTTATTCCTTGACTTTAGCAAAGCTTTTGATACGGTCTCCCACAGTATTCTTGCCAGCAAGTTAAAGAAGTATGGGCTGGATGAATGGACTGTAAGGTGGATAGAAAGCCGGCTAGGTCATCGGGCTCAACGGGTAGTTATCAATGGCTCCATGTCTAGTTGGCAGCTGGTATCAAGCAGAGTGCCTCAAGGGTCGGTCCTGGGGCCGGTTTTGTTCAGTATCTTCATTAATGATCTGGAGGGTGGCATGGACTGCACCCTCAGCAAGTTTGCAGATGACACTAAACTGGGAGGACTGGTAGATATGCTGGAGGGTAGGGATAGGATACAGAGGGACCTAGACAAATTAGAGGATTGGGCCAAAAGAAATCTGATGAGGTTCAACAAGGACAAGTGCAGAGTCCTGCACTTAGGACAGAAGAGTCCCATGCACCGCTACAGACTAGGGACCGAATGGCTCGGCAGCAGTTCTGCAGAAAAGGACCTAGGGGTTACAGTGGACGAGAAGCTGGATATGAGTCAGCAGTGTGCCCTTGTTGCCAAGAAAGCCAATGGCATTTTGGGATGTTTAAGTAGGGTCATTGCCAGCAGATCGAGGGACGTGATCGTTCCCCTCTATTCAACACTGGTGAGGCCTCATCTGGAGTACAGTGTCCAGTTTTGGGCCCCACACTACAAGAAGGATGTGGAAAAATTGGAAAGAGTCCAGCGGAGGGCAACAAAAATGATTAGGGGACTGGAACACATGACTTATGAGGAGACGCTAAGGGAACTGGGATTGTTTAGTCTTCAGAAGAGAAGAATGAGGTGGGATTTGATAGCTGCTTTCAACTACCTGAAAGGGGGTTCCAAAGAGGATGGATCTAGACTGTTCTCAGTGGTAGCTGATGACAGAACAAGGAGTAATGGTCTCAAGTTGCAGTGGGGGAGGTTTAGGTTGGATATTAGGAAAAACTTTTTCACTAGGAGGGTGATGAAGCACTGGAATGCATTACCTAGGGAGGTGGTGGAATCTCCTTCCTTTGAGGTTTTTAAGGTCAGGCTTGACAAAGCCCTGGCTCGGATGATTTAGTTAGGGATTGGTCCTGCTTTGAGCAGGGGGATGGACTAGATGACCTCCTGAAGTCCCCTCCAACCTTGATATTCTATGATTCTATGATTATGATATTGTGTCTTATTTTTTATGTCTTTCCTAACAGTTCATAACATTCTATTAGCTTTTTCAACCATTGCAATAAAACAAGTTTATTAAATACAGAAAGGTAGATTTTAAGTGATTACAACTAATGAGGCATAAAAGTCAGAATTGGTTACAAGAAAATAAAAGGTAAAATGCCATTAATATCCAATTTAACAAGCTACATGAATTCAAAGCAAAGGTTTCTCTCACCACATGCTTTAGCAGTCTTACTGGCTGGTTTCCTTTTTGCTAGGATGCCTCCCCCAGTTCAGTGTTAATTCCCTTGTCCTTCAGGTTTTGTTGATGCCATGGACAGAGAGAAAGGGAGAAGTATTTTGGGGTATCCGTTTCCCTTATTTATAAATTCTCTTTTTCTTTGAAAATCATCTCCAGCTAAGATTCAGGAGACAGCAAGTCTGTGGGGAGCCAGCTGTTTCTTTGCCAAAATGTAGATTTTTCTACCTCATACCCTTTTTCCTGCCAAAAAATGGCTGCTTAACCAGGTGATAGTCCATTTGATTTTCTTGACACCTGGCTGAGGCATCAGTTTGCCTTTTGTCTCTGGGGAACTGGTTTGTGCCTGCTTTTCTAAACTTGGAAGATGTCTCAGCAAGGTCATACAGTAGAATTTTATAACTTTACATACGATGTTGCCACATGTATTTTATCAGGACAATAATGATCAACAAATTATGAGTTTTCAGATGAAACCTCACAAGGCGTACTTTGTACAAAATTTATCCTAGTCTTGTAAAAAGAGTGAACTCGGGATACAGACTGTCACACTGCAGCAGGGGTCACTCATGAGGATGGTGTTCAGTTTACCAGTGAGTTTCATCTCACAGGGAGTTGTTGGTATAATGCATGGCTCTCTGTGTATCTCTGTAGCTGGAGGCTGCCTTGCATCCCACAAGGGCTGCTGCTGAGCACTCAGTGTGTGCTGAGTGGAGGGAGCTAAGCCCAGCGTCCTAGGCATGGTCTGTGTGTGATGCGCTGTGACCTTATCAGCAACAAAGACCTTCCCTTACAAAGCACAGTTGGAGCACCACAGAGAGTCAATCCCACAAGGCCAGAGAGGCAGGCTGGGTTGGACGAGGTGGGATGAATGGACAGGGTTCCGAGAGGCAAAGTCAGGGGTGGGGCAGAGTCTGCAGAGTGCTTTGAGAAGCAGCAGGGCAGTATGGAGCTGGGTTCAGAGGCAGGTAGGAAGCCAGTGAAGAGTTTGGAGGATGGAAGAGAGAACAAAGGAGTGTCCGGCCACTATGTGCTGGATTCCCAAGCTCAGAGATTTACAGAATCCACTAAAGGAGCTTTGATTCAATATGCCTGCATGACTGCACATGTCCCTAAGCAGGCCCCTGACCCATGGCTCCCTCCTTCGTTAATGAAGATAATTATTTCTCACTCAAGCAGCAGTTAATTGCACCACCCTGGCATCCTACATCTCTGGCCCTTATCTGACTCAGCCAGTGCTGAGGGAAAATACGTAAGGTACAAAGAGGAATCAAATTTCTGTGAGCCAACCCAGCATCTGTGACTCTCCCTCCCTGTGTGGGGCCCGGATCAGTGTTCAGAGAGGAAGCCTCCTTTCCAAGACGCTGTGGAGAACCATGGCAGGGACCTGGGCCTGCCGCTGTGTCCCTGGGCCCAGTCCTGGTGCTTATGACTTTCCTGCAGGAGTTTAGAGAAGGGCCAGCAGCACCCTTTAGTACCCTGGGGACAACGGTTGTTCTTGCAGCGGAGCCTGACAAACTGATGGAGAATAAATGAAAGCTCCAGGGATAAAGGTTATAAATCATGCAGGAAATTAGTGCAACCAGCCTGATTCTCCTCTCACCCTAACTTTACACTCAGGCACACCAATTACTTCAGCAAACTTACTCCCAGTTCACACTGGTGTAAGAGGAAGAAGAATTGTGCCCGCTAGCATCATCCTTTCTTAAAAAACTTAAAGAGACTTTTTCCTTAGGGCAAACAAATTCACCCTCGTTTGCTAGTGAGAATTACAGGCTCTGAGATTCTCTCTGTTTGGCAGGCACGGCCCAGCCTGCCTTGGGAATGGTACCAATCTGATAAATGAAGACCTCAGCTGTACCAGCCCCTCCCCTTCCCACCACACTCATACCCAGCTCTCGGTCAGTTGTGTTTGTTCTAACCCACTAGGGAGTTCGCCCTGCTCCAATCCCCAGTCTAACAGTTGCTCACGCTCGGTTGCAGGCTGCGATGCAGAAGGCTGGTAGGGAGCAGGCTGTGACAGCAGCAGCACAGCGGGCCTGTAAAGCCGAGAGGGGAGCCTAAAAAATCCACCACAGACCCCCGAAGTGTCAGCGCTGGGGTGTTGAAGGACATTGCACCTGCAAGAGTGACCACAGGTAACAGCATTGCAACAGGTGTCATGCAGGAAAGTTCCTGGATATGGCTCAATCCATAAACCTCTGGGGTGGCCTGGAGCGCCAAGTAAGATAAGGTCATGCCCCCCTTTGGGCTCTCAAACTGGGAGTGTTTGTCATCTGGCAGCCAGGTGGAACCCAGTGCTCTGCTGCCTCTCCAGGTCACCCACCCAGTCACAAGCTTTCGCTTCATCTGGACACGTGGCGGCCAGGGGAGATGCCCAGGGCAGAGGGCGAGGAGTGTGACCTCCCAAATGGTGGAGACTGGCACCAGCAGCTCTGACAGTTTAAGAATGTAAGACTGGCCATGCTGGGTCAGACCAGTGGTCCATCTAGCCCAGTATCCTGTCTTCTGACAGAGTCTGGTGCCAGATGCTTCAGAGGCAATGAACAGAACAGGGCAATTATGGAGTGACGTATCCCCGGTCATCCAGTTCCAGCTTCTCATGCTCAGAGGTCTAGGGACACTGGGAGCATGGGGTGGGTCCCTGACCATCCTGGCTAATAGCCACTGACAGACCTGTCCTCCATGAACTTGTCTCTATTCTTTTTTGAACCCAGTTATGCTTTTGGCCTTCACAACGTCCCCTGGCAAGGAGTTCCACGGGTTGACTGTTCGTTGTGTAAAGAAGAACTTCCTTTTGTTTGTTTTAAATGTGCTGCCTATTCATTTCACCAGGTGACCCCTGGTTCTTGTGTTGTGTGAAGGGGTAAATAACACTCCCCTGTTCACTGTCTCCGCACCCATCACGATTTTATAGACCTCTATCGTATCTCCCCTTAGTCGTCCTTCTTCCCAGCTGAACAGTCCCAGTCTTTTTAATCTCTCCTCACATGGAAGCTGTTCCATCCCCCTAGTCAGTTTTGTTGCACTTCTCGGTACTTTTTCCAATTCTAATGTATCTTTTTTGAGCTGGGGTGACCGGAACGGCAGGCAGCATTCCAAGGGGGCCATGGATTTATATATTGGCATTATGATATTTTCTGTCTTATTATCTGTCCCTTTCCTCGTGGTTCCTAACATTCACAGGGTTCAGCATCAGTTCCCAACACAACTAATTGGCTGCCCAACAAACGCGAACAATCAGTCATTGCTCCAATAGCCACAACGAAAAGGGGCAAGTGAGGCAGAAAAACTCTGCCGGAAGCTGCAGCCCCCTCTCAGCGAGCCTAGCGAACGCTCTCCCAGGCAAGGAGGATGGAGGGCGTGGGGGGGAGCTGGGCTTGCAGAGGGAGTTTAGGAATTGTGTAGAAATACTCCCCAGTACTGTGTGCTTAGGGTAGGGATGCTGCTGCTATAGGTTGCAGTGTGGCTGTCATAGGGACATAGGGAGCTATGGCAGGTGACTGGACCAGTGCCGGTGGAGGGGAAGGGTCAGGCCATGCTGCAAGAGCTGAGCCCGTTTTTCAGTACCAAGTAGCTGGCATCCCCCAAATACCCTGCAGGGCGGGTTCCACCCTCTGTCAGTGGGGTGCAGCGCTTGTTTAAGAGCAAGGCAATCACCGTCTTGCTGAGTCTCACTTAAATGCCTGCTGGGAGGCGTGCCAGCAAACCTTGCTCCCAGGCTGGGGCTGGTGGCTGCATTCATGGCCACTGGAAGAGAGAAAGGGACAGAGCCAGGTTCCTGCATGAACCATTTCTGAGCCGCCAAGAATCCACCTGAGCTGGGGAAAACCCTAGCGTGCCACAGTGAGAGACAGGTTCAACATTCCCCTTGGGAGCACTCAGCCAGCACCAGGATTGTGGGCCTGGGAAGGGGTTGCCTCCGCCACAGCAGCAGGGAGCTTTATATTCCTCCCCACGGTCGCCACAGTGCAGGTGATTTGCTGTGGCAAGGCAGCCTGGAGAGCCCGGCAAATGCGAGACACAGAGGGGCCCTCTGCAGCAGGCAGCGCTGGGGCCATGTCAGCCTGGTTCATTGATTGTCTATTTTCCTGGCTGGCCTTGAACTAGCTGGTCCCAGGAGAATTATTCAATAAATCTGAATTAACTGTGGGCAGCCGACTTTCTGAAGGCTCAAAATGAAAAGCAATGAGCTTAACCAGCCCCCTGGGCCTTCAGCAGGCCTGGAAAACAGCCAGCCTAGAGCCTGAGTTAGACACGTCTGGTTGTGGGTGGCCGCTTGAGCTTCCCAGTGCAGAGCGAGAGGCCAGGCTCAGCAGCTGCTCTGCCATGGACAAATTGGCTGCAGAACACCCATCCTGCTGTCCCTGCTGCCCAAGGGCTGGCCAGATCACCGCTGGCTCAGCACTGCCATAAAAAGCCTGTGCTTCCCAACCGCAGGCTCAGGGCCAGAGAGGGCATCACACAGGGTCATTAAGGGAGCCTGTCAAGGGTTCCAGGGGGCAGGGGAAAGAGGTGGGGTGTCAGGAAGGGGCACTGCTGCAAAGGGAATCTTTGTCCCACATCAGACACTCAGAAGAGCCTTTGCCAAAGGGTCAAGCATGCTGGTGCCCTGTCGTCCTCCTTCCTCCGTCCCCTTGTCCCAGGGACATTCCGGGGTGAGAGTGAATGGGCCTGGACCAATGGCTGGTCTGGGGAGAACTGTGACCCTCCCCTCCCCCAAAATGTGTACACACACCCATACACACCCTTGTGGAACCAACCCAATGGCCTTGTGAAACAAAAGCAACTTCTTGGGACCTGTTGCACTTCATGTCACTGTCCGAGTAAGAGATTGTGTGATTTAGTCATTAGAGCAGGGTGCGCGCACCAGGACTCCTGGGTTCTATGCTGGACTTTGTCAATGACTTGGACAAGTCAATTATGCCTGCCTGTAGAATGGGGATCATAATGTGGCAACAGAGGGAGGGTTGGAGATAATCAGGGAATGGCTGCCCATGGCTTTCAGATCACAGGCGAGGGGCAAAGGTCACGGCAGTATCAGGAGACACTTGAACAGCTTCCCCTGGGTGTGTCCATTAATTAGGGCCGTTGCCTCCCTGCCTGTCCAGACTCAAAGGGAGGGTGTCGGGATCAAGCTCACAAATCCTCTTCTCTGTACCACTGTTGACCCTGAGCTAAATCCCTCTGGCAGCACTTTAAACACTGCCTTTGGGGGCGTTGCTCTCAACTTGGACACTGTCGCGGGCAGGGCCTCATGCCCCGGCCTGATGCTGCAATGCCAGCTACCCCAGGGTTTGCAAAGGCTGTCTCTGTGAGCGTTAGGAACATGCATTTCCTACGAACCTCTCCTCCTGGTAGATTCTGGGCTGTCTCTGACCCAGCCACATCCCTTGGGGCTCTGGCTGGTGACTGCAATGGGTGCTTGGCACTGGGGCACCAGACCAGGTGCCAGCAGCATGGGGAAGTCTGTCTCACTCCCCATGCCCCCCAGCTGTGCTCTCCAGTGCCGCCAGTTCCTGTCAGCCCCTTCCCCTCACCATTGTGTGTCATGCTGGAGGCCTTTCCAGCTGGCCACAGCGTCAGGCTCCAGACAATTGCCTTTCTCCGCTGCTGCCTCTAATCACTTGCGGGAGGCGGTGATGGGGTGGCCAGTGTTATCTGATCGCCTCCCCCCTCCGCTGGGCAATGCAGCAGGCTGCCCGAATCCCATTGCCTGGGACACAAACCGGGGCGCTGAATCCCTGCTCGCCTCCTTACTCCTGGGCAGGCCGCCATTGCCATGGAAACCACCAGAGGCTCAACAGGGCCTGACTGTAGCAGGAAGCCCTTTGGCACGGGGGTGCAGCACATTGTGGGGCTGCTGGCACTACTGCAGGGAATGCCGATGGGGCGCCTGCCCCCCCGAAGCCTCCCTCAGCCCCCTCACTACACTGAGCCTCCCCCGGACGCTGCATCCACCAGCGCTCGACAGAAGCGAACCAGGCAGCTATGACGGAGCCAGCAGCTCCGCACCGTGTGCCGTGGCTCCGGGCTCAAGGGCTGTGCCGCCGTCAGCCTGCCTCCAGCTCTCGCCACAGCGTACCTGACACAGTACCCAGGCTGCAGCCAGGGGTCTCTGTGTCCCGTGCCGTGTTACTGGAGCTGGGGCTGCCATGTGGGCACACACCATGTACTCAGAGTCCTTGCCTCACTGGTAAGCAAGGGCTGTGTTTTCATTGCACCTGCTTCTGGGGGCGCGGGGCACAGCAGTATGCCTGCCCCAGCGTTGTGTGTGCCCACATGTGGCAGCCCCTTCTTCATGCGGGGGGGGAGGGGGGCTGTGCGCTCACACCACCAGCAGGCCATCTCCACATGCCCTGCTGGGCCCCAACCGTGGCACTCCCACTTGGTGTGCACTCTTTGGCCCAAATGGTATCATGTGGCCCAGTGCAGCCATCTGGGGGCTGGCAGAGGAGGGCTGGAGCAAGGGGCTTCCCGCAGCAGCAGGGAGCATGAGGGTCCTTAGACAAATGTGTGCCATTTGGTCTGAGGGCCGGAGGGAGGTTCGTAGGCTGGTTTTCCATCCCATTAGACCGAACGGTGGCTGCTTGTGTCCCTGCTCAGGCACCTGCTGTTGCTGGCATTGTGATATCTTGGACAAGTCCTTTCCCCTCCTGGTGCCTCAGTTTCCCCATGTGTAATGTGGGGGTGACAAAGCTGGTGCCCATTGGCGAGGATGGAAATTGCCAGAGAATTGCTTTGTGGTGTTATTGGTACTCTGCAGCCTTAGCAGAAATCTTCACTGAATTGTTCCTTCTTCCATCAAACGTGGACACTGCAGTCCTCCTTAAGTGCTCCTGGGCTGAGCCAGAGCTGCTGAGTTGCAGGGTTAGTGATGAGCCCCAGCTGGGGAATGTGGGGATTATCCTCACTGGTTTGGACCAGAGCAGAGCAGACAGGCCGGGCCTGGGTTCATGCTTGGCCAATTCCTGTTAATTTCCGAACAGACTTGAATCGAAATCCTGGACACAACGTCCCCCAGCTTTGATAGGCAGCTCCATACTCTGCAACGGGCCATGCCCACCCACAGATCTGAACACCCCCAAATGCGTGGCGATGTCAAACCTTGATGGCTTGGGCCTCCTGTGGGGTAGAGCAGCCCAGCTGTTGGGGTGTCTGGGCCCATATGCAGAGCAAGGCCTCCACGGCTGGCAGGCACGTTCTCAGCTCTCAGGGGTGCAGCAACTTCACTGAAAGGCCACTGCCCACTTTACCCAGGGACAGGGAAGGGGCTGGAATCCCTTTGGGTGCATGTTTTACAGTGGGTGCAGCTGGAGTCACTTGAACCACCTGGTAACCTACAGGGTCCCTGCCCCTCACCCCGTCTCTGGGGGCTCTTGCTGGTTTGAAGCTGTAACATTGTGACACAGTAGCTACCCCAGGAAAAGCTGAGCCGAGCTGAGGGATCCAGCATTTAAGGGGGTCTCACAAGATGCCTTCTGGCCCTGCTGCTTGATGAGACAAGCCAGATGGGGCGTGGGGGTCGGGGGGCTCTGCAGTGAGCCCTCTGCCTGGCAGCGAGGAGCCAATGCACTATTTATATTCACATGCAGCGTGGACCCAATTAAGGAGGGGGATCAAAGCTAATCTACTGCCCAGCCCTCGATAGTCCAGCACGACTCTGGCTCCGGGGCTAGCTCCAGTAAACAGGATTATGTCTAACCAGATTAGCTGCTGCTCAGGCAGAGCGAGGATCCAAAAGCAAACCAACAACAGGGGAGGGTGGGGGGAACCCTGTCCCCATCTCACCACAGGAGGGCAGCTGACTTCCAGGCTGGCATACAGAGAGGTGGGCCCTGCCAGGGCTCCACGCCAAGGCCTGAGGAGAGCCCCTTGGGCACACGGGACAGTGGTGCCAGCAGCAGGGGGAGGGCTGACGAGACTAGACTTGGGACCTTGCTTATTATAAAGCCCCTGGTAACAGAATGGCCTGGGGCTGCCCCCTCAGCCTCCTGCCAGCAACCCTGGCTGCAGCTTGGCAGAGACAAGCCTGGTGGGGGGCACACTGTACCTTCAGCCACATGTGCTAAGAGGAGATGGCCCCGACTCCTACTGCTGTCAACTGTGGGGGGAGGTGCGGGGGGAAGGAGAACTCACAGAAGATCCCAGCCACTGCAGAGATACTATAAAGCAGGCTCAGAGACCAGAAGGCAAAGAAACAGAGTCCAACATCTGTGATTTAAAAAAAACAAAACAAAACAGGATTTTTTTAAGCCAGCCTCATGATTTTTGGTACCCGATTCAGTTTTTACACGTCTGCAGTTGACTCCCATGTACTGCCCCAAAACAGCTGAAAAGTGCTACTAGAATGATCAGGTGTGAAAGAGTTAACCATGTTGGGCTTTAAATAGTCATCATTAGGTACCAGCGTCAACACTCCATTGTGATGAACAGGGGCGTTGCTCTGAATTTGCCACACAGGGACAGAGGAGAGCCTGGCCCAGATCTGGGAAGGGCATGGGACACTGGCTCAGCACTAGGTTCTGTCCAGCTGTTGGTTTACAGAGCCATGGTGGCCCTCTGTTGCAGGTTCTCAGTGGGAGAGAGCTAAGGCTGCAGCAGGTGTCTGTTCCTCATCTAAGGCTGTCAGATGCACTTTGGATTCAGAAAATAACAAGCTCCTAACACAGATTGCAGGGTGAGCAGCAGAACAACAAGAGCAGAGCCTTCTCCAGCAGCAAATCCAGCCAGCCCCTGTGAAGCCACAGAGCCAGAGGCTGCAAATTTACACGAGCCAGTCTCCCTGCTGGGTAAGTTGCAAGATGACAGACTGTAGAGAGAGATGGATTCCTCCCACTGCCGGGGATTAGAAGAGTCTGGGGGGCTTGGCCAGCATGTCCCCAACACTCCCAGCCTCTCTGATTTAGGAGGGCCACAGAAAGCTGAACAGCAAAGGCCCAGTTTCCACCCCACTGGCACCAGTTTGACACTAGTGCCATCACTGACTTCCATGGAGTTACTCCTTTACACACCAGTGCAAGGCAGGTCCCCGGTGGTGCAGGGCCCAATCCTGTGAAGGGTTTGATACCACTGACTTCATCAGGACGCGAGGGTGCAAGGTGAACGCTACAGAAACCGGCGCGAGGGCGGCACGGCACCATCCGGAACTCCAAAGCAGCCCTACAGCTGGCATAGTCAGACTCAGCACAAGGGAATGTTCCATTGGCATAGCAGCTCTTTCATGACCTCGGGGCTGCCAAAGATCGCCTTGGTTTGGGCCATGGTCACCTGGTGTAATTAGAGAGACCAGGCCATGGGTGCAGCCCAGCACACAACAGCCCTAGCATGGGGTGCATCGTTGTGGTGGGGAGAATACCAAGGAAGCCCACCACAGTCATATTTAACTTTCAAAACGGGAACTACACACACACATGAGGAATCTAGCTAAACAGAAATTAAAAGGAACAATCACAAGAGTGAAATGCCTGCAAGCTGCAGGGAGACTTTTTATAAACACCATAATAGAGGCTCAAATTACATGTATGCCCCAAATTAAAAAGAATAGTAGGAAGACCAAAAAAATGCCACCATGGCTAAACAGAGTAAATGAAGTGGCTAGCGGCAAAAAGGCATCCTTTAACAAGTGGAAGTCAAATTCTACTGAGGAAAATAAAAAGCATCATAAACTCTGGCAAGTCAAGTGTAAGAGTATAATTAGACAGGCCACAAAAGAATTTGAAGAGCAACTAGCAAAAGACTCAAACTAACAGCAAAAAAAAATTTTTTTTAAGTACATCAGAAGCAGGAAGCCTACCAAACAATCTGTGTGGCCACTGGATGATCGAGGTGCTAAAGGAGCACTCAAGGAAGACAAGGCCATTGCAGAGAAACTAAATTAATTCTTCCCATCAGTCTTCAGTGCAGAGGATGTGAAGAAAATTCCAACACCTGAGCCATTCTTTGAGGTGAAAAATCTGAGGAACTGTCCCAGCTTGCGCTGTCACTAAAGGAGGTTTTGGAACAAATAGATAAATTAAGCAGTAAGAAGTCACCAGGACCAAATGGTATTCACTCAAGTGTTCTGAAGGAACTCAAATGCAAAATTGCAAAACTACTAACTGTGGTATAAAGAAAAGGAGTACTTGTGGCACCTTAGAGACTAACAATTTTATTTGAGCATAAGCTTTCGTGAGCTACAGCTCACTTCATCGGATGCATTCAGTGGAAAATACAGTGGGGAGATTCTATATACACAGAGAACATGAAACAATGGGTGTTACCATACACACTGTAACAAGAGTGATCAGGAAAGGTGAGCTATTACCAGCAGGAGAGAAAAAAAACCTTTTGTAGTGATAATCAAGATGGGCCATTTCCAGCAGTTGACAAGAATGTGTGAGGAACGGGGGCGGGGGGGGGGAGGAATAAACATGGGGAAATAGTTTTACTTTGTGTCATGACACATCCACTCCCAGTCTTTATTCAAGCCTAATGTAATGGTGTCCAGTTTGTAATTTAATTCCAATCCAGCAGTCTCTCGTTGGAGTCTGTTTCTGAGGTTTTTTTGTTGAAGAATTGCGACTTTTAGGTCTGTAATCGAGTGACCAGAGAGATTGAAGTGTTCTCCAACTGGTTTTTGAATGTTATAATTCTTGACATCTGATTTGTGTCCATTTCTTCTTTTACGTAGAGACTGTCCGGTTTGGCCAATGTACATGGCAGAAGGGCATTGCTGGCCCATGATGGCATATATCTCATTGGTAGATGTGCAGGTGAATGAGCCTCTGATAGTGTGGCTGATGTGATTAGGCCCTACGATGGTGTCCCCTGAATAGATATGTGGACACAATTGGCAACGGGCTTTGTTGCAAGGATAGGTTGCTGGGTTAGTGTTTTTGTTGTGTGGTGTGTGGTTGCTGGTGAGTATTTGCTTCAGGTTGGGGGGCTGTCTGTAAGCAAGGACTGGCCTATCTCCCAAGATCTGTGAGAGTGATGGGTCGTCCTTCAGGATAGGTTGTAGATCCTTGATGATGCATTGGAGAGGTTTTAGAATCATAGAATATCAGGGTTGGAAGGGACCCCAGAAGGTCATCTAGTCCAACCCCCTGCTCGAAGCAGGACCAATTCCCAGTTAAATCATCCCAGCCAGGGCTTTGTCAAGCCTGACCTTAAAAACCTCTAAGGAAGGAGATTCTACCACCTCCCTAGGTAACGCATTCCAGTGTTTCACCACCCTCTTAGTGAAAAAGTTTTTCCTAATATCCAATCTAAACCTCCCCCATTGCAACTTGAGACCATTACTCCTCGTTCTGTCATCTGCTACCATTGAGAACAGCCTAGCTCCATCCTCTTTGGAACCCCCTTTCAGGTAGTTGAAAGCAGCTATCAAATCCCCCCTCATTCTTCTCTTCTGCAGACTAAACAAGTTGGGGGCTGAAGGTGTTGGCTAGTGGCGTTCTGTTATTTTTTTTGTTGGGCCTGTCCTGTAGTAGGTAACTTTTGGGTACTCTTCTGTACTAACTGGGTATGTAACCTATCATTTAAATCAACATCTATACCAGATGACTGGAGAATAGGTAATATGACACCAATTTTGAAAAAAAGAAACCAGAAGCAATCTTGGTAATTACAGACCAGTAAGCCTAACTTCAGTACCAGGTAAATTGGTTGAAACTATAGTAAAGTACAGAATTATCAGACATAAATGAACACGATTTGTTGGGGAAGAGTCAATATGGCTGCTGTGAAGAGAAATCATGCCTCATTGATCTACTAGAATTCTCTGAGGGGGTCAACAAGCATGTGGACAAGTGTGATCCAGTGGATATAGTGTACTTGGACTTTTGACAAAGTCCCTTACCAAAGACTCTTAAGCAAAGTAAGCAGTCATGTGATAAGAGAGAAGGTCCTCTCATGGATCAATAACTGGTTAAAAGACAGGAAACAAAGGGTGGACTAAATGGTCGGGTTTTAGAATGGAGAGAGGCAGATAGCAGGGTCTCCCAAGGATCTGTACTGGGACCAGTGCTGTTCAGCATATTCATAAATGATCTGGAAAAAGGGGTAAACAGTGAGATGGTAAGTTTGCAGATGATACAAAATATTTCAAGATAGTTAAGTCCAAAGCAGACTGCAAAGAGTTACAAAAAGATCTCACTAATCTGAGTGACTGGGCAACATGGCAGATGAAATTCAGTGTTGATAAATGCAAAGTAATTCATATTGGAAAACATAATAACAACTATACATACAAATGATGGGGTCTAAATTAGCTGTTACCACTCAAGAAAGATCTTGGAGTCATTGTGGATAGTTCTCTGAAATCATCCATTCAGTGTGCAGCAGAAGTCAAAAATGCTAACAGAATGTCAGGAACCATTAGGAAAGGGATAAATAATAAGACAGAAAATATCATAATGCCACTATATAAATCCATGGTATGCTTCAAGGGTCTCAAACTCAAATGACCATGAGGGCCACATGAGGACTAGTACATTGGCCAGGTGGCCGCACCACTGACCCCCCCCGCCCCACTGCCCCGGCCCTGCCCCCACTCCACCCCTTCCATGAGGCCCCGCTCCTGCCCCACCTCTTCCCTGCCCCCATTCCAAACCCTTCCCCAGGACACTGGGCTGGATGGACCAATGGTCTGACCCAGTATCCCATTCTAATGTTTTTAAGCTCCTTGGCCAGAGCAGGGGCCAGGGCTGGTGACTTGACACACACCGAGCTACAGTTCTTCAGCCTGGGGCTGCTGCCCTGCCTCAGGGAGGCGAGGGGGATGTGACACTGCATGCTTCTAGCATCAGCCATCTCCAGTTCAATCCCTAGCATCAGCTATCACAGAACTGAGCCGTCCTGCAGAGAGGAAGCTTGTCCTGAGCATCTGGGGCCCACAACATCCAAATCCCAGACACACCCTGCTTTCTGTGCCAG
The DNA here is from genome assembly GCF_965152275.1 of Natator depressus. NCBI lineage: Eukaryota > Metazoa > Chordata > Testudines > Cheloniidae > Natator > Natator depressus. Next base: position 29,652,427 of record NC_134246.1, read on the forward strand.
CCAATGCTGCGGTCTGCAGAGCTCAAAGCACAAGCTTGAGCTATCAGAGCAACCTCTGTAGATCAGAGCTGTCATGCGGCCCCCGTGGATCACGGACATGTGACCTAACTCTTCTTCTGCTTCGTCTTACATGGAATCGCTCTCAGCTACCGACGGTGTGCGTTGGTCCCATATGGTTTGCCTCTGAGCCGGGTGGCTTTCCTAGCAGTGTGATGTGTATCAATCTCATTAGCTTGTATGTGCAGCAGTTCCCGTGTTAATGAACTAAACACAGTCCCAAGACAGAGCCTTTAGACTGGACAAAGGGAGAATGACTGTACTCAGCTTCAGTTCGGTGTGATCTCCTGCTCACAGCGTTAGCATTTCTCTATTACCGTGATGGGGACAGCAATTATACAAACCTGCTCCATCCCCATCATCCCCTAAGAGTCAAAGCGGGGATTAGCCAGTGTCATTATAACCTGACATTAGGGTGTGAAGAAGTGGGGATTTTCCCTTGTTATGTTGTATGTGAGCCTACGTGAGTTTTACTGTTTTGCATGAATACTGTGTGTGCCTCAGTTTCCCTGTGTGCTGCATCAATGCCTCGGTGGTGGGACTAAGGATGTGTGACTGTGGCTGAGACTCTCTGGGGCAAGTGAGGCTGCTCCAGCTGCCTGCACGTATGCTATGGCCGGTGCCCTTCATAAGCTGAGACCCAGGAGGGGGATGCAACCAGGTGACAAGCAGGTGACTCTTTGCCTGGGAAACATGACAAAGACAAGGATGAGGGGCATCGGGGGTGTCTGAGGTCAGGTCGCTGGAAGCTAGGCAGTCTGCTTGGGGGGACTGCAAGGGGGGAGTCCAGGGCGTCTGGCCCAGTACTCCCCAAGACTGACTTGGCAGAAAGTCACTGATTTCTGTGCTAACGAGTTCTGTTCTATGCTCTGTTCCTGTCGACCAATAAACTTCCATTTTATAATGCTGGTTGAGAGTCACGGCTGACTGCGGAGTTGGGGTGCAGGGTCCTCTGGCTTCTCCAGGAGCCCCACCCGGGCAGACTCGCTGCTGGAAGCGCACGGTGAGGTAGGGGATGCTGAATGCTCCGAGGTCAGACCCAGGAAGGTTGAAGATGTGTACGCTTCTTGCCCTGGTGATGGTATGCTCAGAGAGAAGAGGCATGCTCCCCCAGAGTCCTGACTGGCTTCATATGGAGTAGTTCCAGAGCATTACCCGGTGATTCGGTGACATAGGGCCATTCAGTCACGTTCATTTCCAGAAGAGTGTTGTCACGAAAGCCCTGTCTCCCATGTGAAAGCAGCTCCCAAATGGGGCTTTCAATCCAATTAGCTGGATGAGTGTTCACTATTCTGGGGATCGGGGGGCCAGGGGTGTGTCCCCTGGGCTGGCACCACGTTCCACCTGGGTCCTCGCATGGAACAGCCCTGCCTCCTGCCCAGAGTCTCGGGGATGAGCTAGCCCATGGTATGCCAGCGCTCCAGGGGCTGCTCCAGTTTGCTGTTCGTGGCCTGGGGAGGGGCAGGACTCGAGCAGTGCGAACCCTGAGATGATACGCCACTGGCTTTGTGCACACACGGAAGCATCACCAAGCCTGGCCCTGCAGTGTCACCAGCCTGGCTAAAGATCTCTGCGTTTAGCTCTGAGGGTCCATTTGCCACCACGAAGCCCCACATTTGCTGTTGTTCTGCCTGACACTTAACCCAAGTGGCAGAGAAATAAAAGCCTGGCCACAGTGGCCAGTCCCTCCTTGCCATCAGTGGAGCTCCGCTGAGCTGCACCAGCTGAGGTCCCCCACCACTGGCCCCAGGTTACACCCCGGGCACCTACAAACAGCTAGAAGAGCAAACGCTGGGCCCTTTTCTGTGGGCAGGGGAAGGCCTGTTCACAGGGGTCCCTCCGCACCTGCATCCCAAGATACGATCTGCACAACGCTGTTGTCGCTGCGGGCCCAGGACCACGCTGCGTTGTATGTATGGTATAAACAATCGGACCCCCCCACCATGCAGAGTCGTGTCCCTGCAGCAAAGAGCAGCCCTGCAGTTCTTGCAGCTGGCGAAATGGCAGTGATAGAGGTGCTTGGGGATGGAGTACCTGCTATTTTCCCCTGTGTCACACACATAGCCATCTGACGGCCCCAAAGCTTTACTCCCCCATGTATGGAGCTGCTGGCCGGGGCCGACTCTCACCTGCGACATAGATTCATAGATTCATAGATACTAAGGTCAGAAGGGACCGTTATGATCATCTAGTCTGACCTCCTGCACAATGCAGGCCACAGAATCTCACCCACCCACTCCTGCGAAAAACCTTTCACCTATGTCTGAGCTATTGAAGTCCTCAAATCGTGGTTTAAAGACTTCACGGAGCAGAGAATCCTCCAGCAAGTGACCCATGCCCCATGCTACAGCGGAAGGCGAAAAACCTCCAGGGCCTCTTCCAATCTGCCCGGAGGAAAATTCCTTCCTGACCCCAAATATGGTGATCAGCTAAACCCTGAGCATATGGGCAAGATTCACCAGCCAGATACTACGGAAAATTCTTTCCTGGGTAACTCTGATCCCGCCCCATCTAACATCCCATCACAGGCCATTAGGCCTATTTACCATGAATATTTAAAGATCAATTAATTACCAAAATCATGTTATCCCATCATACCATCTCTTCCATAAACTTATCGAGTTTAATCTTAAAGCCAGATAGATCTTTTGCCCCTACTGCTTCCCTTGGAAGGCTATTCCAAAACTTCACTCCTCTGTTGGTTAGAAACCTTCGTCTAATTTCAAGTCTAAACTTCCCAATGACCAGTTTATATCCATTTGTTCTTGTGTCCACATTGGTACTGAGCTTAAATAATTCCTCTCCCTCTCCGGTATTTATCCCTCTGATATATTTATAGAGAGCAATCATATCTCCCCTCAACCTTCTTTTGGTTAGGCTAAACAAGCCAAGCTCCTTGAGTCTCCTTTCATAAGACAAGTTTTCCAGAGCACTGCACCCTGGCAGGAGCCAAGTGATAGGGGGCTGCTGGATGAGGGGCATGGTGCGTGGGCCCAGGCCCTAGAAATCAGAGTGCCCGGCGACCTAGGATTCTTTTTGAACAGAGGGTGGTAGGATCAACACGTCACAGTTTGTAGTTTTTCACTAAGAAACAGGCCCATTTTCAGGGGAAACACCAACATTTTGCTGCACCTGTTTTGCGAGGTTTTACCAATTTAAAGAAATCAACCCAAAATCTAAACCCCTCCCAACTGCACGGTGACTGGCTCACACAGCCCGGAGCTTCACAGTGCTTCACCACCCTCCTAGTGAAATAGTATTTCCTAATATCCAACCTAGACCTCCCCCACTGCAACTTGAGACCATTGCTCCTTGTTCTGTCATCTGCCACCACTGAGAACAGCCTAGCTCCGTCTTCTTTGGAACCCCCCTTCAGGTAGTTGAAAGCTGCTATCAAATCCCCCCTCACTCTTCTCTTCTGCAGACTAAACATCCCCAGTTCCCTCAGCCTTTCCTCATAAGTCACGTGCCCCAGCCCCCTAATCATTTTTGTTGCCCTCTGCTGGACTCTCTGGCCTGGCCTGGCTGGCCTGGGGTTAGAAGATGGACCATTGGCTAGAATGTTAGCTTGGGATTTAAAAGAATCAGCAACCTGGTCTACTACAGGCTTCCTGTGTGATGATGGCCAAGTCCCTCATCCTCTCTGTGCATCTGCTCCCCATCTGTACATGGGGTGACAGCACTGCCCTGTTGTGAGGATCAAGACTTCAGGGATTGTGAGGTATCCTGATGCTGTGGTAATGGGGGCCTGTGGCAGGCAGCCTCACCCCCTCCCCCGAGTCCTCACCACAGTTCTCCCCCTCCTTCCCCCCCCCCCCCAAGTCCCTGCTTACAAAGTCCCTGCCCTGCCTGTGGCACACAAGGGGGGCTCCAGACCCAACACACCCGCTCCCACCTCTGGGAAAATCAAAGCCAAGGACCAAAGGTGGTCAGTCTCTGAGGCAGGCGTGGTCACCCTTTGGGGTTCACCAGATCTGCAGGGTCTAGTGTCTGTGGTCAGGGCCTCCCACTAGGCCCTCTCCTTTTGGAGGACTCTGCTTTATACCAGGTCCATACAGTGTCTGGGGTGGCAGGGTCTGCAACTGTCTCCTCTTTGCTGCTCTGTCCCTGCAGCCAGCTGTCACCAAGGCATGGCAGCCCTGCCTGGGGCAGCCACATCCCTGTGACAAGCTTTCCCTTTCTAAGCTTCCTCCCTGCAGGCAGAGCAAGCGTTCCCGGTGTGCCTGGTTAGTGCTGGGTAGCCCACAAGAGCTCGTTAGCCTGCTCCACTCTAGAGTGAGGTGTCCCTCTCCCTGGGCCATAGGAACCCCTTTCATAGGATTTCAAGTTCCTTGTAGCCAAGTGCAAGAAAATGAGTGTGCGGATGGCTGGCCCCCATTTTTTCTTTGGGCTGCAGTTCACCCTGTTAGTCACTGAGTGTGGCAGGGCCCTTTGCAGGCAGAGGGGTTAGCGTTCAGGTTGGCAGCACACAAAGAGAGATGAGATTGGCATGACCCCAGCCCGCCTGGCAGAGGCAAGAAGCCTTCCCTTGAGCTCACCTAGAGCTGCTGTTTCAGTCAGGTGCTGGCTGCAGGCTGCACACAAGCCCAGCTGCTCTCCTGCTAACTGGTTCAGTCCAGTCGAGACTCTAGTCACCAGTTGGCAAATCCAAGAGCTGCTCCTGGTTGCTGCAGGAAGCTGTTGGCAGCTTTTTAGCAGCCAGTCCATCATGTACAGGAACTTTCAGAAAATCAATTCTTCACGAAGGGAAGTGCTGATGAATTGCCATGGCCTGAGGACATTGTTAATAGAATTTCACAATCTTTTTCCACCCAAAGGATTTGCACCAGACACCCCCCTGTGCTGCTCAGATATTTAGCACTTGTGGGATTTCAAATGATGGTGGGTTAAAACCCCCAGACCCTCACACACAAACCAGATTAGTGCTTCGGCATGTGGACATTAATTATCCTTGATCTGTTTTGTTCCTAGTGAAGACATCCCCCAGTGGTTTCCCTGGGATCCTGCAAGAAGGCGTGAGGCGGGTTTTGATTAGCAAAGATTATCCCTGGTCTGAGCAGAGCCCCATCAGCCATGGTGAGCATTGTGGAGACACATTGATGCTTCAGCTCACGATTGCCACTTTCTGTATTTACATTTTTAAGCACATTTCACACCAGGCAGAGAGCCCTGGAAAATGAAAATCCAGTGCTCCTCCCCAGAGCAGGCACAGCACAGGCAGGGGCTGGGCAGGCCAAAGAGGGGCTGGTTGGGAGAGGACTGTATCAACAGGGATACCTGCCCCTTTGGGAAATAGACTGAGACTGCCAGCTCATTTCCCTGGACAGCTAGAGTGTAACAATCTTCAGTCACACCTGACAACTGACCTAGGCTGAATTTGACTAGGGAAAAACTCCATATCCCATTCCCAGGCCCCAGCATAAGTCCTGTTTCAGAGTAACAGCCGTGTCAGTCTGTATTTGCAAAAAGAAAAGGAGTACTTGTGGCACCTTAGAGACTAACCAATTTATTTGAGCATGAGCTTTCGTGAGCTACAGCTGTAGCTCACGAAAGCTTATGCTCAAATAAATTGGTTAGTCTCTAAGGTGCCACAAGTACTCCTTTTCTTTTTGCATAAGTCCTATTTATCATCCTCTAATGCAGTGGTTCTCAACCAGGAGTCTGGGGCCCCCTGGGGGAGCCGCAAGCAGGTTTCAGGGGGTCCGCCAAGCAGGGCCAGGGTTAGACTCCCTGGGGCCCAGGGCAGAAAGCTGAAGCTCCTCTGCATGGGGCTGAAGCTCAGGGCCCTGAGCCCTGCCACCTGGGGCTGAAAAGAAAGCCCGAGCAATGTAGCTTCCACAGGCAACTGCCCTGCTTGCTACCCCCTAACACTGGTCCTGACTTTTATATGCAGGAAACTAGTTGCTGTGACACAGGTGGGCCGTGGTGGGCTGTGGGGGGGGGCAGGCTCAGAAAGAAAAAGGTTGAGAACCCCTCCTCTAATGCACACATGGTCCTGGGCAGATGACGGAATGAGCCTGATTTCCAGGCCAAATGTGCACACCTACCATGCACACCTGCTACCTCAAGTGCACACACACATTTGGGATTGCTCCATGCACAGGGCTAGAAAGGAATCTGTCCAGCCAGGCACGACTGCTCGTGTGCGCATGCTGAGGTGTGCATGCAAAGCAGGTGCAGGTCTGAAATCGCAGCAAAGGCATGCAGAGTTTGGGTCTGAAAATACCCCCTGACAGGTCGTTCCCCACGCTGGCTTCCATCACTCTGTGATGAACGTGGCCATCTTCTGAAGCACGGGGCACTGGCCACTGCCGGAGGCAGGGCGCCAGGCTAGATGGGCCATTGCTTTGCTCCGTATGGCAATCGCTATGCTCCCATTCATTTATGGAGAGTTCGCCCTGCTCCCCTGGCTTAGGCCCCATCTAAAGCCTGACTGCTCTGTCATCCCCCAGCCCTGGCTCTGCAGCCAGGTGAGGGACCCAGGAGCTGAACGCCAGCAACAAAGTCCTAGTTTCCACATAAAGACCCTCAGAGAAAAACCGAGGGAGCTGTCGCACTTGGGAAGCGGGCGAGGCTCTGGCTGGCGTGTTGCGGCACCCTGGGGGGACGCTCTCTTCACCAGCTAGCGTCACAGCTCTCTGCGGAGATGTTCAGCGAGCCTCATGTCTAGAATGGCGCCGCTGTAGCCATAGCAACCAGGCTGCTCTTGTGCTTCCCATTTCTATTCAGGTGAGCACGTTCGCTGCTGCCACATTTGCTGCCATGCACAAGGCTCCTGGGCAGAGACACTCCCCGCTGCCCAGGCTGCTCCCTGCGGGTTGATTGCCAGTCACTTCCCGGCTTGGACCAGGAGGCTCTTGAAAGGAAAGGCAAAGATGATGGGCGCTGCAGTTGGGCCAACGGCGCATCAGAGCAGCCGGGATGGCTGGAGCTGTGGCATGCTGGCAGCTCTGCACAGCCTGCTGGGCTGGAGAGGAGGCCTCAAAGCACCACAGTGTCCAGTGGCTCTCGCGCGCCTGGGAGGCCAGACCTGTCCTTGGGGTGTAAGCCTTCTGGGGAGGGGAAGGAGGGGAATGACAAACACTCTCCCTGCATTGGCTGTGGAACTGCTCTTCCGGCCAGAGCGTAAAAACCAGACTAGGAGTTGGCAGTCGGGGCAGGGGAGTAGGGACCGTGGTGGGAGATAAAGTGGGGTAGTGTTGAGTGGTTTGAACACAGGATAGGCAGCCAGGGAATTGCTGAGAGTGAGCTCTGACCCTTCAACCCTCTGTTTCCACTGCCCCAGCTGGGAATAGTGATGATAACACAGGGAAAATCCCATCATCTGAAAGTCTCTGGTCGATGGATTTCAGCTCCCATCCAAATGCTGGATGGAGGGGAAAGAAATGAACCTGCACATCCTGTCCATGGGTGGGTCAGTTCGTTACCAGCAGCGCAGCGCTGTGCAGGTCAGTCGTGCTCGGCAAGTGCTGAGTACAAATGTGTGAGTGTTCTCAGATGCTGGGGGGACAATGACAGTGACTTGTTCCTTGAGCATTTGAAAGATACCGTCACAGGGAGACACTGGCTCTTTAAGAGAGAAGAGGCCAGCTCCCCTGTGACTGGTCAGACAACCCCCATCAATGGGTTTAAGGGAGGGCACCTGGGCCCCACAGAGTAGGAGACTGGGAGATTTGGGTACAGGAGGTGTGGGTGAGGGTGTGGGTAAGGGCTACAAGGAAGAACTGGCTGGAGTTGCTTGGGTGAAAGCTTCAGGAGACCCAGCAGGGAGAGCTGAGCTTGGAAGAGAGCTGGGACAGATGTGGTGGTGAGCCCTGACCAGAGCTGGGGACCCCACGGAGCAGACAGGCCTAGGAAAAGCAGAAGATCTAGCTTGGTCAGGGGAAGCTGAGCTAGAAACAAGAGGATTGTGGTGAGAGGGTGGCTCCCCTGAGCAGGGGTACGACTCTCTGGCTGGGCAGCCTGGGGAGTGGAGCACTGCAGCATGGGGAGTGCTTGGGGCGAAGGGCCGTGTGAAGGGCAGCGGGAGGACTAGTCAATGGGGCCCTAGACCAGGGGCCAAAGGAACTGAGAATACAGTGTTGCTGTTGACTCTTGGGTGGATGACTTGCTGGTGGTGTCCCATAAGAGGGAAGTGGAAAACTGCTGTACTTTTAGATGTTGACTATGGGAACTGGAGAATAGTTTTCCTACAAGCCTTCGGGGAACTACTACACTGGTGCACATGAATAAATTATGCCCAGAGGCAGGTTTTGTATTGATCCTGAGAGACCATGCCCCTTTCACGTGTGGGAAAAAAGGGAATCCGAGGCTGGGTGCACCTGTTGTGCCCTGGCTGAAGGTAAGATTGCCCTGCTACATACCTTGACATAAAGATGCATAAGAAGGAAGCCGTGGCAGCACGGATTGCTGAGACAAAAGGTTCTGTGCCATGTAGCAGTAGCATTCCGTGGCCTTGGAAATAATGCCTTAACGAGTGTCTAGCTGAGTAAACCTAAAATACCTGAGCTGAACTTCTCTTACCCCGTTCCTAAACTGTTTTACACCACCAAGGCCACTGGGCTATCTTCCGATGGATAGCAGGTTACCACGGCTACACTCCACTCCTCTCTCCCCTTGGCAACATCTGTGCATAGCAACAAGGCTGCATACTCCCTCATGTGCAGGGACGAACCACAGCAAGCCTCTGAGCCAATCCAGTGCTTCCCAATCACAGACTTCCGAAATGGAGACCACCAGTCCGATTATTTAGCTCCTGCACTGCTGGTAACGACTGCCAGGGGAGGATTTCCATGCATCACAGCAAACCCCCTTGCAGAGCCCCAGCCCAGGCATTGCTGCTCAGCGTCTGGCACCTCTGTCCCTCTCCAGGGCCTCAGCCCTGTCTTGCTTCTTCCTTCCTTAGCCCCTGCATTTGCTTGGGAAATGCCCAGTCCAAGGCTGCTCACACGGCTGCCTGGATTGGAAAGGCGGCCTGCGTATCCCACTCCCTTTGTGCAGCTGCTCTGTTGGGCAAAGCAACCTCAGAGCTTTGCCTGCTAGAGAAAGAGGAGCATTTTAAGTCACCCATCCCCCTTTCCTGGCTGCGGCTACTCGCTGGGGTCAGTCGCTGTGCCTGTGTGACATTTCACCCTGAGTGTTGGCCATCAATGACTCTGTGTTGCCAACTCTCACAAGTCTCATGGTCTCTGGTGTTTTTCTTGAGGCCCCAGCTCCTGGAGTCCTGTGATCACATAAGTCTCTCAGCTTCCGTTGAGAACAAACAGTAAATTTCTAGACTTCATGGTTGTCGAGCAAATCTTGAAAACATGACCCAAAGACAGAACCAAGAGCTCAGAAAACAAGGAAAACAAAATGAACGCCACATTTATTATTTTTAACAAACCTTCTCCATTTTCAAGCCCAGCTCATGATGGTTGAGGCCTGACTCATGATTTTTGATTGCCAGGTGTTGGTGATTTACTGATGACCCCTAATGTGCAAGCGACAAGGAAAGTTTGCCATAGCATCTCTGTGTCCCCTGGATGATTCTACCCACAGCACATGCTCCTTTCTGTCTCATCTGGCTCCCCACACACCCCTCTTCAGCCCTCACCTCCAGGTCCCAGCACCCTATGTTGTCTCCTCTCCCCTGCCCCAAGCACCAGCCCTTGCTCTTCTCTGCATCCCTCTGCCTCTGTTCTCCCTGGCCCACGGGCCCTGGTGCCTTTGTTCAGTCAGTAGTGTCACCTTGCCTGTTTCCCACAGCCATGCTTTGGTCTCTCACTCCTCCTGCCCCACAGGCCCTTGCCCCTTACTCCAGGTGTCACACAGCCCCATACCATTTGTGGGCCTTCTCACCTGCCAGGCTTCCCCCATTGCCCTGGTCCAGGGACACCAGCCTCCCATCCTCATCCCACTGCAGAGGCCTCTATCCTTACCTCATCCCTGTATCGCCTCCTCCCTGAGCCCTGAGTCCTTTGTCCCCTCCCCCTGGCTCTCAGACCTAGGTCCTTCCGCCCCACCCCTCCCCCCGGTTCTCTGTCCTCTTCCCCTCCCTCAGTTCTGGGCATGAGGAGGATGGGGGTGGGGAGGAGGATGTGCTGTCTTGGCTTCCTCTTCCCTGGGATGTCTTCCACTGGTGCTGCCAGGACAGGTGATGATGGGCCCCACAGGCGATGGGGGAAGGAGTGGGGGATGTTACACCTGGAGCAGGCAGACCTGCGTAAGTCACTCCTGCCAGCCCCCATCGTTATGGTTGCTGTTCTCCGAGATCTCTCTGGTTTCTCAGTGGCTCTGGCACTGGGGCGAGACTTTGAATGGTTTTTCCATTTTGCACCACTTCAGACTCTCACTGGGTGCCTTGCCCAGTGCACTGACCAAGGACTGTGGGCACTAGGTAATTGCCACATGCTAGGGGTACCAAGAGTAGGATCTTATCCCTCCAAAACCACAGCTTCCTCTTGCACTAAAGGGGTGCTCCCACGGCAGGTAATGCTAGCAGGTCTCTCCCTGCAGGCTTGCCTGCACAAGGCCAGTGTACAACATGTGCTGCAGAGCGCACAGACCTCTCTGCCTTGCCTATGGAAGAGGCAGACAGCAGAGCAAACCAGCCTGCAAGTGATTGCACTTCTACAACAGAAGGGAAAATGGCACTTAGATTAATGAGCAACCAGATCTGAGGCTCTGTCTATGAGTGAGGCATGTAGATTTAGCTTTCTGGAGACTCCAGATCAAAACCAAGTGTGCCTCTTGCTTTAAATAAGGAAGTTGGATTGAAAGTACTCTGTCCATGTCCAAAATCATGAGAGGTAAATTTACACAGGCATGGAAATGGAATAGGATGAAAGCAGCTGTCACTATAACTCACTAAACATCTGCACGCAGAACATTTGGGGGTGTCAGGGCAGAATTTACTGCTTTCTTGGGAGTGGTTTTCACCAACACAGCCTGGCTTACAGCCGTTCCTCCTCCAGCCACCCTATCAGCTCTTGCTTGCTGAACAAGTTTGGGCTGGGTGACAACATGGATGAGAGATACCTGTCACAGCCTATGATGGTCCAAGAAGTGGTGTCGGTGAGTGAGCACGTGCCACTCTTCCTCTGAGTCAGTACTGAATTGATGGTGTTGAGAGACATTGTTCTGCCTTCCAATTAGATTTAAGTTCCCTTGTGTCCTCCACAATGATAGAGGTGTTAGCTCCAGGGTCCTGGATAAACTGAACAGCAAGTCACCCGGCTCAGGTGGGATGTATTCAAACATCTTATGAATGAAGTGGCTGTGGTGCTCACAAAACTATCAGTCTTACATGAAAATCTGCCATTGCCCCGCTCCAGTGGATAGGCTGGAGGGTAGCAAATGTTCTGTCTATTTTGAGAAAAGGCTCTGTGGGGATCTGTAGAACTGCAGACCTGTGAGACTTATTCCGGTACCTGGTAAACTGATGACCAATTAAAAATAGAAACCTCTAGAAGGCCATGACATGACAGAGTCTAAAGAGTCTGGCTTCTGCAAAGGCAAGTCACAGCTCACTAACAGATTCCTAGCTATTAGGATTGGAAGGGACTACTATAATCCTGCAGCTTGATCTCCCATGTCACACAGTAAATTCCTGCATCAAGCCCATGACTTCTGTTGAGCTAAAGCGGTGTGACATACATAGGGTTCAATCTAGACTAGTGAGGCACTGGATCACACCTGCACTCTAACCTGAGGTGCTCTTTACATCACTTTGCTTGTTGCCTCTGCTCCTGTACTGCTCACAAACAGCCTCCAGCGTGTAAATCATTCCCGGCTATGTCTGTGTGCACTTGCAGCCTGCCGGTCACACCCAAGCTTTCACCAGCCTGGATTATACTACAGGGTGACTCCAGCACACTCCCGGCCCCAGACTTTCCCAAGAAATATATGTTTCATACTGCTCAGCCCTCTCCTGGACCATAGAAGCTCATATAAAGTCCGACATTTTATTAATAGAAACGATATGCACAAATCTTGTTGCCCCAAATGGAGTTTCCCAGACATTTTAATTCAAATACTCTGGATTAGATACAACAATAAAACAAGTTTATTAACTATAAGAAGATAGATTTGAAGTGAGTACAAGTAATGAGGCATAAAAGTCAGAAGTGGTTACAAGAATAATAAAGATAAAACTCAACTAGTGCCTAACTTAACAAACTATGTTAATTTCAAAGCAAAGTTGTTCTCACCCACAAGCTCTTAACAGCCTTACCGGCCAGACTTCTTAGGACCCCTTCTTCTGTGTGATGGCTGCTTCCTTTGTTCCTTCTGGTGCAGTGAATCAATGGACAGAGAGAGAGAGAGGGGAGGGGGAGGAGGAGGAGGAGGAGGTATGGTCCATTGGAGTGTCTGTCCCTTATTTTTATAGTCCTGTCCTCTCTTAGAGAAACATTGGAGACTGGTGCCAGGAAGTCTGTGGACGAGAACCCCATGCTGCTTCTAACCCCCCCACTGCAAGGTAATGAGGACACCATCTACCTGCAGTACCCCCTCGCTGCAGACGTGCTCACCTGCCCCATCTGCTCTCCGCCCCGAAGCTTCCACCTCCTCGGTGGTGTCACCAGACACCTGAAGAGATGCCACATCAAGCATCTTCAGCCCTCTGCAGCCTGCCCTTCGAGACGCAGAAGCAATGCAAGACGCACCAAGTCACCTGCAGGAAACACCTCAAGGGAACAACACAGTCTCCTGCCCTGGCTCCCAGCCCTCCTGCTGCACCCTGGCCCGCTGCTCCTGAGCCTCAACAAAGAAAAGCAATTGTGCAAGCTGCCATCAAGAAGCCTGCCCCCATCGCCAGACCAGCACAACGGGGTGCTGTGATCGAGAAGGTACTTGCTGCCGCGGGGAACACCACCCAGGTCCTTGCCAGCAGGAGGCCCATCTCACCCTCTCACATTGCCAAGCAAATCTCCATACTGAGACAACTCAGTACTACCTGCCCCCTGCCCAGCACGTCCCCGTCCCCAGAAGGATCAGCGCTCCATCACGCATAGCTGCTTGAGATCCTGTCGCCAGAAGAGCCAGCGCCGCCCCTCAGACCGCCCCACGAACTCCAACTGCCGGAGGAGCCAGAGCCAGACCTCAGACCGCCCTGCGAACCCCAACCGCCGGAGGAGCCAGAGCCACACCTCAGACCGCCCTGCAAACTCCAGCAGCCGGGGGAGCCAGTGCCAAGCCTCAGACTGCCCTGCGAGCTCCAGACGTTACTGGAGGAACCAGCCCCGCAGCCACAGGAAAGCCCCGGGCCCTCATCGCCAGATGGTCCAGCACGGCCCCCGAGTCCATTCTACGGGACACTGCCTATGGCAGATCCCACGCTCCAGCAGCAACCGCCCAGGCAGCAGCCACTCATAGAAGGACCAGCGGTGTCCCAGCAACCCCCGAGCCGGACCACGTCTCTCCAACCACTAGCAACACCAGCATCCCGCCAGAGATCCCGCCCCAGCACCCAATCGAAGGGAATCCTGACTCATGAGATAGATGGCAGGCCAACCATGCAGGCTTTGAGCCTGCACCAGACGAGGTCGAGGACCATGAAGGCCAGCAGCCGATGGTGAGGGCTGCCACTCCGTGGCAGACTGCCTGGACCAAGGAGCTACAAGCGACAGCTTCCTTTGACGACTTCAACCTCCTCGTAGACAGGCTCACCCAAGAACTGTCTGCGGAAACCGCTCGAAGGAGAAGTTCCAACCAGGAGAACGCCCCGTCTGCCCACAGAACACCTGCTCCAAACCTCAACACCACCACCAGGGGAGCCAGAAGTAGAGACGCCAGCCGCCACTACGATCCAGCAGCGGCTTCAAGGATCCAAAAGCTGTACTGGGCAAACCGCTCCAAAGCCATGAGGGAGATCCTCGACGGGCCCTCATCCTACTGCACGATCCCATCTGAGCGTCTCTACAGCTACTTCAAGGACGTATTCGACCACACAGCTCAGGATGGCGTGCTGCGCCCAGAGTGCCTCCGCCCCCTGCCCTGTGTCGACGACGCAGGTGTCCTGGAAACTGACTTTACGCCCAAGGAAGTGATGGCCAGACTCTCAAAAACAAAAAACACAGCTCCTGGGAAAGACGGCATCCCCTACAGCCTACTGAAAAAGCAAGATCCCGGCTGCCTGGTCCTTGCCACGCTCTTCAACCAGTGCAAGCGATTCTACCGGACTCCCAGCTCCTGGAAGAAGGCCATGACGGTACTGGTGTACAAGAAGGGTGAGCGGGATGACCCCAGCAACTGGAGGCCCATCTCCCTCTGCTCCACGATGTACAAGCTCTATGCCAGCTGCCTGGCGTCAAGGATCACAGAGTGGTCGGTGAGCGGGGGAGCCATCAGCTCCACCCAGAAAGGCTTCATTTCCTGCAGGGGCTGCTATGAACACAACTTTGTCCTCCAAACCACCATCAAAATGGCCAAAAGAGTGTGGAGCACTGTAGCATGGCTCGACGTGGCTAACACCTTTGGGTCCGTGCCCCACCACCACATCTTTGCCACGCTCCAGGAGTTTGGGTTGCCAGAGAACTTCCTCCGTGTGATCCGAGAGGTGTACGAGGGATGCAGCACCACCATTCGCTCGGTCGAAGGGGAGACCGCCGAGATCCCGATCCGGAGCGGAGTTAAGCAGGGCTGTCCCCTCAGCCCCATCATCTTTAACCTCGCCATGGAGCCGTTGCTGCGAGCGATCTCCAATGGCGCAGATGGCTTCAACCTCCACGGTGAGAGGGTGAGCGTCCTGGCTTACGCGGATGACCTGGTCCTGACCGCGGACAACCCAGAGAACCTCCAACGTATGCTAGATGCCACCAGTCAAGCTGCCAATTGGATGGGGCTCCGCTTCAATGCAAAGAAGTGCGCATCTTTCCACATCGACGGCAGCAAAAGGGACTCGGTGCAGACGACAGGGTTCCAGATCCAGGGCGAGCCCGTCATCCCCCTGGCAGAGGGGCAGGCCTACCAGCACCTCGGCACACTGATGGGTTTCCGTGTCCGGCAGACACCTGAGGACACCATCCAGGAGATCTTGCAGGATGCCGCCAAGATCGACGCCTCCCTGCTAGCACCGTGGCAGAAGATAAACGCCCTGAACACCTTCCTGATCCCCCGCATCTCATTCATCCTAAGGGGATCCGCCGTGGCGAAGGTACCCCTCAACAAGGCAGACAAGATCGTCCAGCAGCTCGTGAAGAAGTGGCTGTTCCTTTCCCAGAGAGCCAGCAACGAGCTGGTCTATATCTCCCACAGGCATGGCAGTGCCAATGTCCCCCGCATGGGTGACCTGTGTGACATCGCGGTGATCACCCCCGCCTTCCGCCTGCTGACGTGTCCCGACGCCATGGTAAGGAACATCGCAGCAAACGCCCTCCATGACGCAACAAAGAAGCGGATCGGCAGAGCCCCCTCCAACCAAGACACTGCCAGCTTCCTGAGCGGTTCCCTGGATGGCGAATTCGGATGGGATGGGCGTGACATCGCTTCACTGTGGTCCCGCGCTTACAATGCCACGCGTTGCCTGGGGAAGCACATCGGCTGCCGCTGGGAGTGGTGCGAGGAGCGCCAGGAGCTGGGAGTCCTGGTGCTGCAGATCAGGTCTGAGGACAACACCATCATCACCCCGAGCGCCAGGGGCATGCTGGAGAGGACCCTGAAGGCAGCCATCCATTCTCTGTACATGGAAGCCCTGAAGCGTAAACTGGACCAGGGTAAAGCCTTCGAACTGACCAGCAAGTGGGACGCCAGCAACCACTTCCTCGCCGGGGGCGGCTGCACCCGTTTCGCCAACTGGCGGTTCATCCACCGCGCCCGGCTCAACTGCGTCCTGCTCAACGGAGCTGTCCACCACGGGAACCGAGACAAGCGTTGCAGGAAGTGCGGCTGCTCCAACAAGACGCTGCCCCATGTCCTGTGCAGCTGCAAGCCCGACTCCAGAGCCTGGCAGCTGCGCCACAATGCCATCCAGAAACAACTAGTGAAAGCCATCGCACCGCGCCTGGGAGAGGTCGCCGTGAACTGCGCCATCCCCGGTACTGACAGCCAGTTGCGACCTGACGTGGTAGTCACCGACAAGGCCCAGAAAAAGATCATCCTCGTCAACATCACGGTCTCCTTCGAGAACAGGACCCCGGCCTTCCGCGAAGCCCGAGCTCGAAAGCTGGAAAAATATGCCCCCTGGCCTACAACCTGAGAGCGAAGGGCTATGAGGTGCAGATGGATAACCTGATCATCGGAGCCCTGGGCGCTTGGGACCCCTGCAACAAGCGTGTGTGCGGACCTGTGGGATCGGTCGACGCTACGCATGGCTCATGCGGCGCCTCATGGTCTCGGACACCATCCGATGGTCCAGGGACATCTATATCGAACACATCACCGGCCACCGACAGTACCAGGAGGTATGAGCCGGTACGACATCGTGCATCCACTATGGGAAAGGGACTGAGAGACTTTTTCCATTGGACCATATGAACTGGAACCATAAACTCACTGAACATTAAATCCCACTAAATGAGGGTAGATCCATCCCCATCATCGTATCCACTCATTATACTCCACACCTGAACATAGCCATTATATGGACAACATACCCCCATATCTCAATGTCTGTACTTTGACCGGTTAAACTTTTACCCCCAGTCGGGGAGATTGCAGATTATGTATTCCTTACGCCACCTGTTCCTAAACCGAATTTCGCACCCCTTGATAATCTGTAACTTATTCCCTGATAACCAGAAACTTCTATGCCTAAACTCCGTACCGTTTTCTTTTTATTTCAACATTATCTTAATAAAATTATTATTTCTGCCCACACTCCTTTTCCTGCCAATGAATAGCCATTTAGCAGGTGATGGCCTATTGACCTTGTTAGCACCTGGTTGTGGCATCAGCTTACCGTTTGTCTCTGAGGAACTGGTCTGGCCACTCCCCAGACTTGGAACATATGTTAGTAACTCCACACAGTGGAATCCCATAACTCTACATAGAGTGTTGCCACACATATTTTACCAGGACAATGATGATGAGCACATTATGAGTTTTCTAATGATACCTCACGAGGCATACTTTGTATAAATACTCCAGGGTAACGGTCTGCACTGGAGCTGAATCAGCCCATTCTGCTGCATTGCCAGGTCGGGGCATATTCCATGGCAGGTGAGCGCACCATCCAATCCCCTGTCACCTGGGCTGAGCTGGGAGCCAGGAGTTCCAGGCTCACCTCGCCTGCCTGCCATGTATTGATTTATTTCTATTTCAGTAGTAACCAAGAAGGCACTGACTTCAGCAGCAATAAAGTATCAGTTCAGCTGGAACTTGGCCAGCCATGCATCTAGAGACTCATTTCTGCCCCTTACCATTACAGGGAGCACGCCTCCAGCCCTCTCCATCCCCTCCCCCTCAGACTGTGTGCCTGCAAAGGTCACCCCATGCTGGCTATTTCAGACCAAGGGTGGGAGCAAGGTCCAGAGCCCGGGAGCCCCCACAGAGAATGCCCAGACAGCCACCTCTTTTTTCATTTATGTTAATATTTCTGTACACTTCACTAAGTCCTCAAACCCCACCCTAAAAGGCCATCCAGCATTAGCCCCCCACCTCCATTAGTTAGAGAGGTTAGGAAAGGGCACTTCAGGCAGAGTTGGGAACAGAATCCAAGTTCCTAATCTAACAAGTGGGGGAGGGGTGTGACATTATGGCTGTATGTACAGGAATTTGTCCAGGTTTTTTAATTATTATTACTAAATAGGTTTATTTCATTCACCCAGGGAGAGAACAGCCTTCAAATGAGGTTTAACAGTTAAAATCTGTTCTAATTTGCCAGTTATGGTGTGACACGCAGCAAAGTCGAAGTGTGTCACATGGCAGCCATTTGTCACACATTTTGATTTCTGGTGTCACATCGCACCAGGTCTGAGTGTTGAAGTCTGGTGGAAGGGATCCAGTGAGGGAGGGGGGCTCTCATTCAGAGAGGGCAGGGGAGAGCAGGGGAGAGGAAAGCTAGAGGAGACCAATTGCCTTGGCTCCTGTCCCTCCCCTTTGAGTTCTTGGGGGCCATGCCAATCTTTGTCCTCCAGGCTGTTGGGAAATCCTGTACCAGGTCAGCTTGTATTCAGCAGAGGGTAAATTAAGAGCCCTCATTCCAAACAGTGATGATTAAAGGTTGCTCCAGAGTCCAGCCTCATAGTCCCCTGGGATATTAGCTCCATGAAACACTCCAGAGAGCAGGCCTCTCCCAGAGGATGACTGTGCTCAATAATTAAGCAGGGCAGTGCAAATATCCTTCCCCTGGCCCAGAGCCTACTGCTTGCACAGAGGACCCAGGCCAGAGATGCTAATCAGTGTCGGGGTACGAAGCCGCCTGCTTTCCCAACAGGGGTGTGACGGTGCCTGTGTGCAAGGGCTGAAGCGCCAGTCCAGAAGGGCTGTGACATCCTTTTCCTTTTCCCTTTTAAAATCCGCCCTTGATTGCAGGTTCCGTGTTTGCTTGTGGGGCCTCTCCTAACGGAGCAGCTGCTTCCCAGCTTGTCTGGGATGCTGAGCTTTCTCACTGCAGTGAAGGAGCCCCAGTAGACATGTCCTGGGGTGGCTCAGCCATTGTCATGCTCCCCTGCACCCACCCCCAGTGGTGATAGCACAAGGCCCTCGGGGTGGAGGCACAGGCTGAGCAGCCACAGATGGCCCTCTGCATTCGCTGTGCCGTGGAAACAATCCCCACGTTGGCAGGTGCTGAGGGTGGTGGCAGGGGATGGGTTGGGCTGAGTATCAGTCAGTGCATAGTGAGATGCTTCCACTGGCTGTATCAGAGGGAGAAGAGACTCCCTTGGTTATTGACTGGCCTTCGATATAGCTGAACAACCACAACCAAGGAGAGGTACAGAAAGTGTCCACTCCTGCTGGTGACGCATCCTAGGGGTTGTGTTTGCAGCATGGGTTGGTCACATTCAGTCCAAGGATGTCTCCATCTGTTTGCTAGAAAGTCCAAGTCTAATTGGGATATTTCTCTGAGGATATTAGTCTCTGTTTAGCGCTAGAGTTGCCAGGTGTCCCGTTTTCGACTGTTAAAAGTCCGATCGGTGGTGCAGCTGGGGCCCAGGGCTAAGGCAGGCTCCCTGACTATCCTAGCTCCATGCGGCTCCTGAAAGCAGCCGCCAGGTCCCTGAAGCCCCTAGACGTATGGGCGGCCAGGGAGGCTCCGTGCGCTGCCCCAGGCCTGAGTGCCAGCACCACAGCTCCCATTGGCCAGGAACCGCAACCAATGGGAGCTATGGGGCGGAGCCTGCAGACACGAGGGCAGTGCGCCAGAGCCCCCCTGGCCATCCATGCACCTAGGGGCTGCAGAGACCTAGTGGCCACTTTCTGGGAGCCACAGTAAGTGCTGATGGGACCCTGCCCTTGCAACACCCCAACCCCCTACCCCAGCCCAGAGTCCCTTCCCGCACCCAAACTCCTTCACGGAGCCCGCACCCCCCACCACCACTGCAACATCCTATCCCAGCCCTGAGCCCCATATCGTACCCCAAGCCCCTCATCCCTGGCCCCACCCCAGAACCTGCACCCCCAGCCAGAGTCCTCACCTCCCTCCCACACCCCAACCCTCTGCCCCAGCCCGGAGCCCTCTCCCATACCCTGAACCCCTATTTCTGGCCCCAAAAGGATCCTGCACATGGGCAGCGGGTATAATAGGCAAGGGGAGAGACTAGTAGTCTCTAAGGTGCCACAAGGACTCCTGTTCTTTTCACACAATGAAAAAGCCTTCCAAAGACCTAGTAGCAGAGATCACTGAAACTGTTAAAGAGCCATTAAAGTGGTAACAAAGCCATTTAACAGGCATTTGCCAACGCCCAGGAAACCTTTGGCCACATTCAGCTGACTTTCCTATTGTAGGAAAATGTGTTATTGGGGTTAAAAACAGTTTCCAAATGATGACCCTTCAGTTAGCCTCTGAACCCAGAAGAAGTAACTGCTGACCTAGCTCAAGGAGGAGCTGACATAGCCAGTGATTTTATTTGTTGGTCGAGTCGTTTTATTCAAACCCAGTTTCAGTAAACCAGTCTGGCAGGGAATTCTGTGTAAGAAAGGTGATTAAACTACTGCCTTAATGCAGGCTGTCAATGACAAGCACTTTTGCAAAAGCAGAGATGAGGCTTCAGGTTGGCGCAGGTAGCCTGGCTTTTCGCCTGTCTCTGTACAGCGGACGCCGAACTCCCTGCCACGCAGAGGAGAATCTATCTGGCAATTCAGCTACCCCGTTGCCTGTTTAGTTTCCTTGGGGAATGTTATTAGTGCTTTAAGGTGAAAAGGGAGAGGGTGTCATGGGGGGAGGGGCGGAGGAGGCAGCAGCAGGGTTAGTAAGTCTAACAGGGTTCAAAAAAGACCTAGATAAATTCACGGAGGACAGGTCCATCAACGGCTATTAGCAGGATGGGCAGGGATGGTGTCCCTAGCCTCTGTTTGCCAGAAGCTGGGAATGGGTGACAGGGGATTGATCACTAGATGATTACCTATTGTGTTCATTCCCTCTGGGGCACCTAGCATTGGCCACTGTCGGAAGACAGGATACTGGGCTGGATGGACCTTTGGTCTGACCCAGTATGGCCACTCTTATGTTCTTATGTTATGTTCTTATGTGAGGAGGTGAGTGGCAAGCCAGCTGCAGAGCAGGTGGTGGTGGGGGTCTCATGGTGGGTGGGGAAAAGGTCTGGTGGTGCGGGGTGGGGGGGGTGTTTGCCGTCAGCCCCTCTTGTCCACTTTATATTAGGTGAGTCAGGTTTTCCACTATTCCCCAAGTGGAATCCGATGCATCCGATGAAGTGAGCTGTAGCTCACGAAAGCTCATGCTCAAATAAATTGGTTAGTCTCTAAGGTGCCACAAGTCCTCCTGTTCTTTTTGCGGATACAGACTAACAAGGCTGCTACTCTGAAACAAGTGGGGAGAAGCATTTTTTGCTGGTTGGTTGTTCCCAGCATTCTGGCTGCACCAAGGGTGCTGGGTGAACCCAGCTGTGCAATACCAGAACACCGAGTGGCATGCATTCTGTTATCTGCGCAATCTCTTCCCTAGTGTTAAGCTAATATCACTAAACCAAATTCAAAGCAAGCTGCCTCTCTGCCACCCCTCTGCAGGATAGAGCAGTGTACTACATAGATCTTCTGGAGCAAGAGGCCCCGCCCCCTGATTCCCATGTCATTTTCTTGTACAAGACAAATGGAAGTGTCAAGGCTTGTAGCTGTGTTGTCTGCCAGTCCTCATGCGTTCTCTCACTTTGTGCATCACTTGGCCATTTTTTCATGAAAGAACGTGTGTGTGCAGGGCCTATTGTATACTAAACTGGAGATACATTTGAAATCAGCTTTCTGTTTCCTGTCATTGCCGTGTCTTAGAGCTGAGCTTTTGTGTGCTCCTTTTTAGAACTGGGAGTTAGGTTATGTCTGATCTGCAAATACTGGGGAAAGGCTGGCAGAGGATTGTTCAGTTTATTTTTAATCCCCATGTAACTCATCACAGCATGTGTTTTTTATCAAGAAGTTGGTAGAGTCTCTTAAGATCTATCTTCTCCCATCGCTCAAAGCTATAGCTTAGTTTTGCGTTTAGGTTAAAGTCTCAATTTCTCACCCTGGGAGTCATAGGTAGCAGGAAAGAGCTAAGTTGTCCGGGTGCCTAATCCTGTTATAATAAATAATAATTTATCGCAAATCGGTTATGGAAAACAAACACACACACACCCCTCCCACACACACACATACACCTGGTCCTAGCTCAGTTCTGAGGTGATGCCCCTGGAAATGGCAGCCCAGAAGACCAGTGCACTGGGTTCATCCTGCAAATTAAAAATAAATAAAATCATTAATGCTAGCAGTGTGCATTAGATGTTCTCTGCATGCAGCAGTGTAAGCTGCTCAGCACACTCCCCTAGTGGTGATGCATTTGCACGAACAATCCATGCAACAGGCAGATCGCACAGCCAATGACGTGTAAGACCTGATGATAGATAGTTGGTATCTGACAGATCAAAACACTGGATTTGTCCCACGCCCTTGAGGATTCTGGGGAACTCTGTGAAAGATCTGGAGTAGGACACGCCCCTGAGGTTGGAGTTTGGACAAGCCACATAATTCAAAACCTCTGGTTTTTGATGCCCAACTTGACATACCATGAGCCTGATATTTCAGAAGTGCTGAGAACCTGCAGATCCCAGTGATTTCAGCTGGAGTTGTGGGTACATAACACCTCTGAAAACCAGGCCTTGTATGCCCTAAATTGGGAACCCAAAAGCAGAGGTCACTTGCCTTGCCCAAGGTCACATAGGAAGTCTATGACAGAGGTGGGAAATGAGCCCAGATACTCTTGAGTTGCTGTCCTGTGTCTGCACCACAGACTGTATGATTTACATAGTGCCCAACACTGAGTCCTGTTGTTATTATTTATATTACCGTTGTGTCTAGATGTAGAATGAACCAGCTAGAGACCCAACAACCAGAATCCCTCCGAATATGACACTGTGGTGGAGCTTCTCAAAGCACTTTGAGGGGTTTAAACATATATCTGCCTTTGATTTTAAGGTGTCTGAATCCCCTAGGCTGCTTTGCAAACCTCAGTCTGTTTTTACCCTTCACGCGCAGCCCTTGTCTGACCCTGTTCTCACTTTTTCCTTTGGCAAGATGGGTACTGCCTGTGTTGTGCACCAGCTGGAGTCTGCCACCGTGAGTCACCAGCTGTGGCTGCCCTCCGGCCCTGAGCAGTCTGTGTGCTTTCCGATCAAGGCTTGATTTCTACTGTCTCTATAATTTCCCTGCCTACCAACCATCCTCCCCTCTTTGTAGCTCTGTCATGACGAACAATTAGGAATCCGGTCACTTTTTACTGTCATTTATTTATATGCAAAACATTATTTTCAAATTCGGGGCTTTTAGCCAAGAGCAGTTGCAAGCTTTCATTTTTTAAATCCAGCTGTGTATTTCAGCCAACACAGTACTTCAGTGACGCTCATTTCCATGTTGCTGTGCTACCTTAGCAGCCCTGCACCCATCGCTGTGGAGAAGAGTCCGTCAGGGCTCCCCACAGGAACCCCAATTTTCAGGGATTACACATCATCAGCAATAAATATCCTCCTCTGAGTGAAAGCTGCACATTCAAGGCCGCCTGCTGACACGAGTGTCTTTGCTCACTAGTTTGAGAAACTGATTTTTTGAGTTGCAGGCAGACAAAGAATATTGAAGTTTTAAGCACCTGTGATCATGATAAATCCCAGGGCAGTATGTGCAAGAATTTGTTGGGATGTTAACCCTGCAGTCCTAGCTCAATTCCTATTCAAATAATTCCATTCTGATTGGCTGCATTCCCTCCTCACCTCAATGGTGGAGAAATGATTATTCATTTCACACATATAGAGAAATTGCATGTGGGGTATGTAGCTTGAAGCTGTTACACTTTGATTTCCTGTATCCTAAAACTCTTTATACACGTCTAAGAATTCTGTCTCTGCACTGACAGCAGCCATTTTGTTCTCAGAATGGCTGCAGCCCCTTGCAGAGGAGACTTACACGCTGTGTTCTCTCCTGCAGACTGGATTCTTGTTTATTCTTTTTGCTGTTTTCCTGAATCTAAAACAAAAGTATCTTTTGACTGATTAACAATGATTGTTCTTTGTGTATAGAAAATATACTACCTGGAGACTCCATATGTATTTGGATCTAGATGCTCTAGAAATGCCAGGGATTATTACTGAATTATTGAAACCTGCATTTTAAATGTGAAAAATGAGCCGAAAAAAATAAAAACCTTTTTGACAAACAAAGAAATAAAAAAACGGTCTCTTCATTGGGCATTAGAAAGAAGCCACAAGAGCACAGACTCATTCTGAGGCTCAATGCCTCTTTCCCCTTGCAGATCACCGTTAGGTCCCTCAGCACAGTCAGTGTGAACGCGATGCACTCCAGAAGTCTCAGTCTGAGCTGGCTGTTCATGCAGTTCATAAAAATGCCATTGTGCATTCCCTCCTGACCATCCTGGTTCCTGAAGGCTGTTAAACATCACAAAGAGGATGCACATTTATATGTTCTGGCCACGGCTCATGCGCTGGGCTTCAGTTATTGAACAACAGTGTCCAGTGAAAGAGTTGGCCTGGATCTAAGCCTTAACTGAAGTTTGTTTCAGTTACTCAAAATCCAGAACACATCTGTCTATCTAGCCAGATATTTACATTGGGATCTCATCACTGCAGTACCGAGAGCACATATATATGGTGGTTGTGGTATAGAGGTTTTAGCATACCCCCATTACTGCTGGGTGGCAGATCCACCATTCTAAGCCATCTCTTCTCACCTGAGTGCAGATAAAACGGTGTCCTCTGGATCCATAGGGCACACGGCCACCATTATGTACTCTGCGGGCTCCGCTTGTGTTACAGAGAAATGGTTTATGAAAGTTTTAGAAAGTTTAAGAAAAATGCCTTGGGACTATTCCTCACATCCCACTGCCTGTAAACAGCCAGGGAGCCCTGCACAACTTCAGAAAGGATCCTAAAAGAGCTTTTCTACACATGAGATTTTCCAGTGTGTTATCTCTGTCACTTCCGGGGCTAGAAGGGAGTGCTGGGAATTTGGGAAGCTTCCCATTCCAATGAGATAAAACTCCTGTTTCTAGCTCTGTAGGTGCATGAGAGATCAGGACACGTTTATACAGAAGAGCAAACCCTGCTCCAGGACTGACTCTTGACTTGGGCAGGCGTGATTTGGAGGCAGGGGAGTATTTTCCTAGATGGCTGGTTTTTTGTTTTTAGGCAGCTGTTGGAAGCTGCTTAGGGGGTCTGGTTAGATTAAGTCCCAAGTGGACAGTCAGTGAGTAGATGGCAGAGGAAATGGTCAAAGGTGAAGGGTACAATTACTGATCACACTGCTCTGTAATTTAACACACAAATAGCATCTC
Organism: Natator depressus; assembly: GCF_965152275.1. Lineage (NCBI taxonomy): Eukaryota > Metazoa > Chordata > Testudines > Cheloniidae > Natator > Natator depressus. The sequence continues at coordinate 29,677,391 of NC_134246.1, forward strand.
TGTGTATGTATTGTTTCCCTTTTTGAGAGTAACCTTTTGGCTGGAGACATTCCTATTCTGTAAGAATGCAATGGTATAAAATGACTAGCTACACCACCATCTAGTGACAGTTTAAGGTACTAGAGAGAGAAGATGGGTGAGGTAATGTCTTTTATTGGAGCAACTTCTGTTGGGGAGAGAGACAAGCTTTTGAGATTACACAGAGCTTTCTTCTTCGGGTCTGGGAAAGGTAGCACAGCTAAATATAAGGTGGAACGGATGGTTTAGCATCAGTAGTTCACACATATTGTGAGAGACCATTCAAGGGGAGGGAGGGAGAGATCAGTGGTTTGAGCATTGGCCTGCTAAACCCAGGGGGTTGTGAGTTCAATCCTTGAGGGGGCCATTTAGGGATCTGGGGCAAAAATTGGGGATTGGTCCTGCTTTGAGCAGGGGGTTGGACTAGATGACCTCCTGAAGTCCCTTCCAACCCTGAGATTCAGTGATTCAGTGAAGTGGTCAGTTAACGCCCCTGCAACAATAATAGGCCAAAAAAGGGAGGTTAGTGGGTTAAAGATGGTTGTAATACGCCATAAATACAGTGTCTTTATTAAGTCCATGATTATTAGTGTCTAGCAGAGTTATGAATTTAAGCTCCCAGGCTTGTCTTCTGAAGGTGTTGTGCAGTTGTCCTTTGAGAATGAGGACGGAGAGGTCAGATATGGAGTGATCATTTTGTGAAAAGTGTTCACTGATGGGTGATTTTGTCTTTTGTTACTCCTGTGTGTGAGTTCATACCAGAGCTGTGAGTTCATTCCAGAGCGTAGTGATTATCTGGTTTAACCTACATAGCTGTTATTGGGGCATTTAGTGCCCTGGATGAGGTACACCATATGTTGTAATAGGCATGTGTAGGACCATGGATCTTGAAAGATGTGTTGTGGGGATGTTGATCATTGTAGCAGTGGAAACATGTCTGCAAGTTCTGCATCTGATGTTATGATAGGGTCTGGTCTATGATAGCTGCTTTGAGTTGTGTCCTGTTCTGTGGGTATCTTGCTTCTGACAAGCTTGGAGAGGCTGGAGGGTTGTTTGACGGCAAGAAGAGGGGGTTCAGGAAAGATTTCTTTCTGGATGTGGTCCCTGTCAAATATGTGTTGTAATTATTTGATAGCCTGTATGGGTTCCAGTGTGGGGTGGTAGGTGACAACTAGGGGTTTGTGATCGAGGTTTTTTTTTTGTCCCTATTGAATAGGGTGACCAGATGTTCCAATTATACAGGGACAGTCCCAATTTTTGGGTCTTTTTCTTATATAGGCTCCTATTACCCCCCACCCCGTCCCGATTTTTCACACTTGCTGTCTGGTCACCCTACTGTTGAAGCAGGTACTCTCTACATGACATTCCCCACTGGTATGATGATCAATACCCCCACAATTCACCTTTCAAGATCCATGGTCCTACACATGCCTACCACAACATGAGGTATACCGCATCCAGTGCACTAAATGCCCCAGCAACAACTGTGCGGGTGACACCAGACAATCACAACACTCTCACGTGATCTCATGCAGGTAAATAATAAAAGACAAAAACACCCTATCACCCAGGGGCGAACAGTTTTCACAAAACTATCACTCCATAGCAGACCTCTCAGTCCTCATCCTACCTGGTGCCACCTGTAGGGACATCCCAGAGATTCATGGATTTGCAGGATTGAGCCAGATCTGGGAACTTCACTGTACGATGCCTGGTGCAACGCCATCCACGTGGTTACTCTGGCTGGTGCAACGGCCCTCAGTAGACAGGGTGTGTTTGATGCTGATGTTGATTTGTTTGGGATTGATATGGGAGTGAGGAGGGATATCTGGGTCATGGGACACTGCCACCTGCTCAGGCCCCTGGATGCACCCACCTAAAAGGCAGGGAACTCCCAGGCAGTGTCCCTGAAGGAGGTCTTACAGGTTTGTGTCTGGGCCCCCAGGAACCTAAGTCCAGTGGAGTTCACTTCCCCTACAGTCTGTCCTGGGGAAATGATAATGTTAGAAGATGGGTTAACATGTTGAACACGACTTGGCATTTTACGTAGACAGGGCAGATTGTATTTAAAAAAACATGGTAGCTGGTGGGGACGGACCCTGGAGTGACCCATTTACCTACCTTTTAAAACATGATCAGTCCTTGTCTGCACTGAGTGCTAATCTGTGTTAATTAGACACATTAGTGAATTTATTTCCTAACATGATGCATTTTCCCAGTGCAGACAGCCCCAGGTGTCAAGTCCGCAGGGACAGATACTCGCCATGTCTCCCTTGTTCTCTTTTGCCAGCCTCACTGTGGGAAGCTGAGAGATCAATGTGGGTTTGTTTGCAAACACCTGCTTCAGAAGCAGCCTTCTCCATTTCGGAGCCAAAGGCCTGCCTGCTTGTGTGCCTGCAGTGCAGCCAGCCGGCTCTGCTTGGCCTCATATCACAGCGCACATGATGGCTTTGTCTAAATTCGCATCTCTCCCCACTTATCTGAGCACGTGTACTGCAGGGACTGCCTGGTCCTGTTTCTTTGCTTTCAGCTTTTACCTCAGCAGTGTGGGGAGCGATGTGGGGCCTTAAGCCCATCAGGGACCCCAGCTGTTCTGGGGCCCCTCAGATTGGACTTGAACCAAGTGACTGAGAATATTTCTGTGAGTGGGGCCATGTTTGAGTCAAAGCTGTTTCCTAATGCTCTTTCCAGTTCTGTAGCAGCCTCATTATTTCTGATGCTGATGGATTTCCAATTGCCCTGGGATCCACTGAATATCGCTGTAGAGCTGGGGTGTCAAGCAAACAGCCCGCAGGCCAGAGCCAGCCCACAAGGTGTATTCATGTGGCCCATGTGACATATCCTGGTTGTGCACAATCTCAGCTTGCTATTTATTGATTGATTTAAATAAAAGTTTCTGACCCTCATGGCTGCAGACATCTTTCCAAAAGTGGAGTGAGTGTAACCCTAGAATCATAGAGCCGTAGAGTTAAAAGGGACTGTAAAGGTCACCTTGTCTAACCCTGCCACGGTGCAGGATTTATTGTGTCTAAACCATCCGAGACAGATGAGTATGCAGCATAGGCACTGACTCCGTGGGGGCTACTGGGCTGGAGCACCCATGGAAAAAAAGTAGTGGGTGCTCAGCACCCACCAGCCACAGCTGTTGGGCCAGCCCTGCCAATCAGCTGTGCAGCTGGCCCTGCTGATGAGCGGTTCGGCGGCTGGAGGGAGGCAGGGAGAGTGGTTGGAGCGATGGTGGGAAGAGGTGGAATAAAGGCGGGGCCTCGGGGAAGGGGCGGAGCATGGTGGGAAGAGGCGGAGCAAGGGTGGGGCCTTGGGGGAAGGGGCAGAGTGGGGGTGGTGTCTCAGGGCGAAGTGCGGGGTGTGGCACCAACCCGGAAAAATGAAAGTCAGTGCCTGTGCTCTCCAGCCTCCTTTTTGAAAATCTCCAGTGAAGGAGCTTCCACAACCTCCCTAGACAGTTTGTTCCGTTGTTCCACTGCTCTGCCAGGTAGGAAATTTTCCCTGAGATTTAATCGAAATCGGCTCTGCTGTGGTTTGAGCCCATTGCCTCTTGTCCCGCCCTCTGTGGCAAGAGAGAACAACTTTTCTCCATCCGTTTTATGGCAGCCTTTCAAGTATCTGAAGACTGCTAGCATGTACCCTCTTAATCTCCTCGTTTCCAAACTAAACAGACTCAGTTCCTTCAGCCTTTGTTCACATGCCTTGCATTCCATCCCTTTGATCGCCTCTGGATCCTTTCCAGTTTCGCTACATCCTTTCTATACAGTGGTGAGCAAAACTGGACCCAGGACTCCAGCTGAGGCCTAACCAGAAAAGCGGTACTATCACCTCCCATGACCGGCATGCTATGCCTCTCTTACTGCAACATTAAATTGCATTTTTTTGCAACAGCAGCACATTGCTGACTCACGTTGAGGCTGTGATCCACCACAACGCCCAGCTCCTTCTCAGCAGTGCTGCTGCCAAGCCAGTTACCCCCCAGTCTGTATTTGTGCATTTGATTTGTCTTCCCTACGTGTAGCACCTGACATCTGTCCTTGCTGAATTTCATTTCGTTGTCAGTAGCCCAGTTCTCCAATTTATCGAGATCCCTCTGACTCTTAGCTCCATCCTCCAAAGTGTTGGCAACCCCCCCAGCTTTGTATCATCTTCAAACTTGATCAGTGTGCGGGGGGGGGCTGCCTCAGCCTGCAGCCAGCCTGGAACAGTGACTTGGGAGTGGGGGAGGGGGGAGCGGGGAGTTCACGCCTTTGTTAGTTGATTGGAGTGTCAGCTCTGAAGTCCAATGATGACACTTCAGTGTCATCATTAACTGCTTCATTGCTGATCATTTCTGGCTGATGAAGGGGCAGGGATCTGGGGAGATGAGAACTGGGAGTTGCTACAGCAAAGAAAATGCAGAGGGAAGACTAGAGAAGACTCACACAGACAGAGCAGTGGGAGGGAGACAGAGGAAGTGAGAGGGGAAGGATTAGCGGTGGCCCACAGAGAGAGCCCACTGAGTGATGAATGTAACAATGAGGCATTGAACAAACAATAAATACCCAAGCGTTTATGTACTCATAGGCACCGACTCCGTGGGTGCTTCAGGGCTGGAGCACCCAGGGGGAAAAATTAGTGGGTGCTCTGCGCCCACTGGCAGCCAAGCTCCCCTCACCCCCTGCCCCACCTCCTCCTCCCGCCCTGAGCGCACCGTGTCCCCGCTTCTCTGCCTGCCTCCCAGCACTTCCCCCGGCTGCCGCGGGGTCAGCACGCTCCGGGGGGCGGGAGGCGCAGGAACGTGGTGCGCTCAGGGGAGGAGGCAGGGAAGAGGCAGGGCCGGGGCGGGGATTTGGGGAAGGAGTTGGAATAGCGGCAGGGAGGGGGCAGAGTTGGGGCGGGGACTTTGGGGAAGGGGTTGGAATGGGGGCAGGGAAGGGGGCAGGGAAGTGGCAGGGCCGGGGCGGGGATTTGGGGAAGGAGTTGGAATAGGGGCGGGGGGGGGGGGGCAGAGTTGGGGCGGGGACTTTGGGGAAGGGGTTGGAATGGGGGCGGGGAAGGGGGAAGGGAAGGAGCAGGGCCTCATGGAAGGGGTGGGGGCGGGGCAGGGGGGGGCGCCGAGCACCCAGGGGAAAGCAGAGGAGTTGGCACCTGTGTACATACTCCATAAATGCTGGATCCCCTTGATCTCTGAGCAAACTGCCATTGACACCTGCTGGCAGAGCTGGTTGAGAAATGGAAAAAACAAATTTCATAAAAAATGTACAAGTTTCCTGTTTTTGCAATCAGTGCACACAAGGGGAATCCACACCTAAAACAAGACAACCCACTGACTTCAGGGGCACTTACCACATGAGTAAAGGGGACATGACTGACCCTTCAAGCAGTGGTGGTCGAGCACCAATATACTCTGTCTGCATCATTATTAAGGACTTCAGCATCTGCGTTTGCTCCTCCATTACTTTAATCATCCGCTCAGTAGCATCCTTAACAAATGCCTGATTCTCTTTTCTGTCCTGCCATTCGGCTTCCCAGCACTCCTTTCATTCCCTTTTTTCTGCATTAGACCACTGCAGGGCCTCCCGGAACATGTCTTCTTTGCTGCGTCTTGGGCGTTTCTTACCTGGCGGAGACGCTCAGCCGGGGTGTGTGGGGTGTTCCTGAAGGCCACATCTGGTGAAGCACAGGAGACAATGCACAGAAGTGGGATTGTTAAATTCACGCAGAGCATTGAGACATTTCTGTTAAATACACCTTTTGCAACATTGCCATCACTTTCTCACTGACCCTAGCCAGGCACACACCTTTGCGAACACCCAAAGCATGGTGAGTGTTGGCAGGGTGTGTGGGCTCCACATGGGGAAAAGAGCACACACTATTTGCAAGGGTTGTGGTGCAGTATTCTAGGGAACAAATTCTAAAATTCTCCCACACTTTTCCACAGGCAGGGGTAATTCTAGCAGGCATCTCACTGCTAAGGGTAAGCAGCGAAATGAGGGTACATCTACGCCATGCTTGTGGCTTCCGCCCTGCTCCCTGTGCTGCTCGCCTATGTGCCGCCTTGGTCCCTGCACAAGTGATTGCCGAACGGCGCAGGAAAGTTTCCTACAGTGAGGGAAGGAACAAAACTACTCTGTCACAGAACCTTAGACAGAGGATTACTGAGTACCCCCAGGAAACTTTCCTGGAGATCTCGCTGGAGGATTCCCGTGAGATCTCGGCGTGTACCAGCAGCCTGTTCTGCCGAACTGATTAGCTACACAGGGAAATGTCCAGCTCACAGAAACACATTCAGTGTCCCACATTTCCATGACCTGAATCCACCCTCCGCACTGCACAAGCCACAATTAACAGGAGTCTTATCTCCTGCTTCTTGCTCGCTGGAGAGCAACTGCTGAAACTGGCTAGACAGCCCTGGAGTGGAGAACAATTCCTGGCTGCCTGCCCCACCGGGCAACCCCGCCGGGAGCTGCACATCTTCATGTAACTCCACCTCTTCATCAATAACTTCGTCCTCCGGGTTAGGTCCTCTTTCCACCGCCTCCGTGCCCTCCCAAGTATCCACGGGGCTCTTGGCGATGGAGGTGGGGTCACCACCGAGGATAGCATCCAGCTCCTTATAGAACCGGCAAGTTTTAGGTAAAGCATCTGAGTGATGGTTTGCCTCCCTCGCCTTTTGGTACGCCTGCCTCAGCTCCTTTATCTTTGCTCTGCACTGCAGTGTGTATCGATCACAGCCCTTTTCACACAAGCCTCAAGAAATCTGCCCATAGGTATTCCAATTCCTATGGCTCAAGCGCAGCTGGGACTGCACAGCCTCCTCTCCCCATATACTGAGCAGATCCAACAGCTTCGCAGCTGTCCAAGAGGGAGAGCGTTTGCTGCAATAACCCGCCATGGTCATCTCGGAAGATGAGATGAGAGCTCTCCATGCCGAGCAAACAGGAAATGGAATTTCAAATATTCCCAGGGCTTCTAAGGGGGAGGGGTGGATGGCTGTTTACCCGGCTGCACGGCAATGGAGTTCAAACTGCTGACCAGAGCAGTCAGGATGGGCATTGTGGGACACCTCCTGAAAGCCAATTAAAGCAATGAAATGAAGCGTAGTGTCCACACTTGCACTTTGTCAGCAACAAAGTAGAGGAAAAAGACATAAATCTCTAGTGAGGGTGGATGTATTTTGTTACCAAAAGCAGGCATTTTCCCCAGTAAAAGTCACCTCGCAGTGTGTACACACTCACTGTTTGGGTCGACAAATGGCAGTTTTGGCGACAAAACTTGGCCTAAGCGCTTGTGCTACTTTATGCCCTTTGAGCATCTTAGCAAAGGCCTCTAAGCCCTTCCCTTTCTTCTCTTCTCCTTTTCTCAAAGCAGGGCAATTAAATGCAAAATGTGCTCAAGGTTCCACAGAGGAGCTGACGACTAATATCCCTGCTGGGCCGTGGGACCAGAGTGAAGTTCAGGCTGGCCCTCCGGGGTTTCTTGCCCTCCTTAGGGGGCAGCAGGTCTCACCACTCGGTGTCAGGACGGAACACGAGGGGGAAGGAAGTGGATGATGTGAAGTACCAGCACACACAGATGTTCTCTGGGTGTGGTTCAGAGGCAGACTGGCTGGATATGGTGCAGCAGGCAAGATGACATGTCAGGGACGGCCAGGGAGGCTCCCATGGCAGGGGGCCTGAAGATGAGTTCTGGAGGGCCAGGGTGAGGGGTGGGCAGGGACCCACTTGAGGAAAGCGAGAGAAGTAGGAGATGAGGCTGCCCTCACCTCCTGGTGCACAGGATGGGGGACAAACAGGATGGACAGTCCCATGCGGTGTGTGAGCACCACAGGGATCGTTCGGTCCCTTTGATTGTTGTGCAGGACGTCTCCTAATCTGGTGGCACCAGGCATAGAATCATAGAACCATAGGGTTAGATGGGTCAGCTAGTCCAACCCTCTGCCAAGATGCATGACCAGCCTCTGGTGCACCAAGGGGGACTCCACCACCTGCACATGGAGAGGAGGGATGTGTAGCAGGGGTTCTGCAAGGAGATCCTCCCTTTGGCTGCCGCTACGGACCTTGTCATTGAGATCAGCTTCCAGGTCCTGAGGAGGTCCTGGTAAAAGACTGGCAGTTCGCAGAGGTCTCAGGGGCAGCCTTTCAGGTGGAGATAAAAGAGCTGCCTGTCATATTGGACCCCTTGGAGGTAGCGGAGGAAGATGTATGCCAGCAAACTCCATGCCAGACTACCTGCACCCTAAAGGAGCCTCTGCAGGGCCTGAAGGCAGAAGTATGGACCTGGCTGTGAATGCAAACCAAGCCCTATTTGTCCTCCCCAACGTAGAGGCTAAGGACACCCGCAGAGACCCAGTGCAGCCCTGGCCAGAAAAACTCCGGGATCTTCTTCTGGAGGCAGAACAGGGTTCCTGGGGGTAGGCTCAGGATGTTGAACCAGTACCAGAGCATGAACAGGACCAGCTGGTTGACCACCAGTGCCCTCCCACAAAGCGAAAGACACCAGAGCAGCCCCATCCACCTCCGCAGCCGGTCAGACATCCTGGCCTCTAGATCAATCCAGTTCTCCAGAGGCGAGGGATTCGTGGCAGAAAGGTACATGCCCAGATAGAGCTGTGGACCCATGCCCCGCCAGATGGCATGAGGCATGGGTGGGAGGGAGCCCACCTGCCACTCAACCCTGACCATCAGGCCTGAGATCTTGAGCCAGGTGGAGGAGGCCACTGAATAGATGGCTTGGGAAGTCTCCACCCATGCCAGATCTCCTGGGTCCTGGGCCAGGAGGAACACCTCATGAAGACCACCCGCCAGTCCAGCTCCCACAGCACAAACCCATCCTCCTCCTGCTGAAGAGACAGAAGAAGGGCTCAATAGCAATGGTATCGAGCTGGCTGGACAGTGGGCAGCCCTGACCTCCCCTCAACTGCAGGGGACAGGTTTGGTCGAAGCACCGGTAGAGCAGACCACACACACTGACCAATGAGCATAAAACAAAATATTGACTAGCTATGCCAGGGGTGGCCAACCTGAGCCTGAGAAGGAGCCAGAATTTACCAATGTACATTGCCAAAGAGCCACAGTAACACGTCAGCAGCCGCCCCAGCAGCTCCCCCGCTCCCAGCACCTCCAGCCTGCCGGCAGCCCCCAACAATCAGCGCCTACTCCCCCCTCCCCCCATGCACCGCAATCAGTTGTTTCACATGCACAGGAGGCTATGGGGGGGAGGCACGAGGGCATGCAAGGCTCAGGGGAAGGGGCAGGGGCCTTGGGGGAAGGTGTGGAGTGGGGGCAGGGCTTGGGGCAGAGCAGGGAGTTGAGCAGCGAGCACCCCCTGGCACATTGGAAAGTTGGCACCTGTCGCTCCAGTCCCGGTGTCCGTGCCTAGGTAAGGAGCCGCATATTAACCTCTGAAGAGCCACATGTGGCTCTGGAGCCACAGGTTGGCTGCCCCTGCGCTACGCATTCAGTGGGCACTGTCCAACCTGTGCGCGGAATGAAGCAGGGTCCTCTGTGGAAACAGCATGTGTTCATGTGATTTAAAAGTGTATCATAATACATATGGACAAGGGGGGCAAATTAAAATTTCACAGGGAACCTTAATTCTGGCATTTCCTAACTAGTGGGGGCTTGCCTTTACAACCTGGACAATGGTCCTCTAATGTCATTTGGGGTGTAACATATATTTACATAATTCTGGCTGCAAGGAGATGGGGAGTGTTGCTGCTGGTTCCTTGGCTAATCAGAAATGCCTCTTGGTGCGTCACCATGTGTCACCCTAGGAATGTCTGGCCGCTGATTCCATGCGCATGTGAGAGAATCTTGCAACCGTTGGGTCAGAAGGGACTGCAAGGGTCATCTAGTCTCGTCCCCCGCCAAGGTGTTGTGTCTAAACCATCCAAGGCAGATGGCTCCCCAGCCGCCTTTCGAAAACCTCCAGCGAAGGAGCTGCCAGGCCCTTGGGAGAGAGTGAGCCTCTGAGGGCAGCAGAGACAATATGCGTCTGGAGACGGGCTGAATGGGGGACAACATAGACTGACAGCTCCGCTAGGATGCAAAGGCAGCTCAGGGTCAGCTGAAAAGGGCCTGGGGCTTTTAATCTGTAATGTTTATAAATATTTTCGTGCCATCATTCCCCCTCTCGCCAAAGATACAGTTGGTCTGGCAGGTTTTATTCTTTACACCCCCCCTGCCCCGGCCCCGGGGTGCTTGTGGCCTGTGATTCCATTGCAGGGAGGTAGCAGAGCTCCGCATAGGGCTGACACTCACCGCTGGGTTCAGCAAACAGGAGACACAGCAACTGGCTGCAGCCACCTCCGCACTGGCCCTGGGGTTGGCTGGGGCTGCGGAAAGGTTTACAGCGAATACAAGCATTGCTACAGCAGTGTTACAAACAGCAACACTTACACAGACCTTCCTGCTGATCCCAAAACAACAGCCTGCAGCAAGGCTGCCCTACTGCACCCCTGGGCCACCCCACCCCGGCCAGCCTCCTCCAGCCCGTCGCCCGAGGGGTGCTCAGTGCGGGCAGGCTGGGGCTGGATCCTCAGGGGAGGCTCCACATGAGCTCATCCTGTCTGGGCTCTGGAACCACCCAGGGACCTTCCCCTCCTCACAGCCTAGAGACACTAGCAGTGGTGCTCTCCCAGCTCCTGGAGCAGCGGGAGGATTTGAGCTGTGCTGCGCTGTATGGACCCACCCTGGCCAGCTCTGAAGAAGAGGCCCCGGGGAAGCCTGGGGTAGAGAAATGTTAACATATGAAATGAAACACTTCCCTGAGAAGGGGGAAACTCAACTGATTCTCCCCTCAGCCTGCCAGTAACAGGCAGAGTTCGGGCTCACACGGATCCCACAAGACCCCTCCTATTCTACACACACACACACACACACACACACACCCCCGCACACACCCCACAGCCCCCTTCCATCCCCCCCTCGCACAGGCCCCACAGCCTTCTCCCGTTCCCCCCCTCACACAGACCTCACGGCCCCCTCTCATTCTCCCCTCGCACAGACCCCACCGTAGACAACCCCCTGCAGTCACCAAGGACAGCCCTTGGCATCAGGGACACAGGGAGGACAGACAAGAGGGGAAATGGCAGCTGGATCCTAAAATTTGGGACCCCCATGGTGGGGAGGGTTAATGTGCCGTTGGGGTTGCTGTTTGCTGCTGAAGAGCTGATCCCTCCTGTCAGATCCCGTGGGGAGTCCTATGCTATCCCCGTGGATCTGTGCACTTCTAGCAGCCCAGCTGCTCCATCAGACCTGGCCTTCCCTCGCAGGACTCAGTACTCCAGCCACAGTTATGGGGCAGGGGCACACAGTCCCGGCTCCAGCCCTGGCCCTGGAAGGGACTGGGGGCGGGGGACACAGCTCCAGCCCTGGTGGGGAGGGCAGGGTGCAGATGGCCCTGGCCCTGGCTCCAGAGGCAGCTGCTGACAGCTGAAGCCGAAGAAGTCACAGAGGTCCGGTAAAGTCACAGAATCCATGATTGCCGTGACCTCCGTAACTGAATCGTATCCTTAGCAATGGATTAACTCCAAACTATCCAGTGGTAATTTACAAATGTTACTATGAAGTAACAATAATACAGACCCTGCAGAGGAGTGGTGCCCTGAGACTTTAGATGCCTGAAGTGTCCTGCTGTCCCTGTGTCTTTCCTGCCCCTCCCTTGCTTAGAATCATAGAACCAGAGGATAGAAGGGACCACAAGGGTCATCTAGTCTAACCCCCTGCCAAGATGCAGGACTTGTGTCTAAACCATCCAAGACAGATGCTCTCCAGCCTCCTTTGGAAAACCTCCAGTGAAGAAGCTTCTACAACCTCCCTAGGCGTCTGTTCCATTGTCCTACTGTTATTACAGGTAGGAAGTTTTCCCTGAGATTTAATCTAAATCTGCTATTCTATAGATTGAACCCATTGCCTCTTGTCCTGTCCTCTGTGGCAAGAGAAAACAATTTGCACACATTCCTGCCTCACTGGTCTGTCAGGGCCATCATTTGTGCATGTGTTTAATGGTATGCATGTGTAAAGCCAGACATAAGCCTTTGCAGGATGGAGGCCTTCAACTGTACTCTCTGGAGGGCAGGTCCTGCCAGCTGTACGCTCTCTGGTAAGTGCACTCCTGTGGATGCTATCATATTGTAATAACAACTCTCCCTCCCACATAGATCAGAGATGGCAGCAAATACTGGATTTGTGGAATTGGAATATTGGATATTGAATATCGGCAGAAAATACTGGAATTGTGATCAGCAACAAGCGTACTCCTGCTACAGCCGAGCATCACATGAACATAACTTTAGCTCTGGCAGCCAAGTCCCCTAGACCTTAAAGGGCCTTGGTGAACTAGCAGGAGCCCCACTCTGACAAGACATGAGCTTGCTCCATGAACAGATTTAGTTGGCTACCAAAGACAGCAGCTCAGAGGCCTGGATAGCTCACGGCACTAGTGACTGACTATAGAGCCCTCTGTTGCTGCGGAGCACGTAGGACTCCCGTCTAAGTCAACGTATTCAGGGTTCTGGAGGTGCTAAGCTCCCACGGACTCAGGGAGAGCTGGGGATGCTCAGCATCTCTAGAAATCAGACCCATAATGACCAAAGCAGTGGCATCGGATAGAGGTTCATCGGTCCCTGTGGGAAATGAGTTGGGGGGTCTCCATCCAGTGACCAGCCAACTGTGTCACAGCACTAGCAGCAGAATAATTTGTCCCCTTGCTGTCTGCCTCGTGAGAGCAGCTGGGCATCTGCTGGGCAAAGGAGCCGGGGTCCCTCCAGGAGATGTGTGAAGCCCATTGGCGGGGTGGTGTGTGGGGAGCTGGCAGTGCTGCTGCCCCTGTTGTACCTGCTCTGAGGGCTCCGGGGAGCCCAGATAGACCAGCACAGAATTCACTCAGGTGAAGAAACAAATCCTGGAAGCTGAAGAACTGCAGGTTCCAAGAACTGCTTCCTGGGACAGGAGAGAGGAGCTGTCCCTTCAGGATCTCCCTTGTACACATGGGCAGGGGCAGTGCTCTAAGCAGAGCTCCCCACACCACGGCCTGCTGCGCACCTGCTGGTGGTCGGCAGAGCTGGCAGGTCTATGGTACTGCCTTTCTTTTGTGGCTTGAGCTGGAAAGGAAGTGACAGGGACTGTCAAGGCTAATTCCCCACTCAGGCACTTCGAGTGCAGAAGGTAGGGGCCCGCAAGGATTCTAAAAATTAATACTGGCCACTCTAGGCTTGTATTAAACTCCCAAGGTTACAGCTTTTCTCTGACCTTGGATTGATAGATGCTGCCACCACCCAAGTGCAGCACCCCTTTGAGAGCCCAGGAAGGCGCACTTGGGAATTCCTTCCTGTGGGGTACCCTCAAGCCCTTTCACCCCCTCTCCGGGGAAGAGGTGAGAAAATAAAAAAAAGGAAATCAGCTGTTGCCACCAGCTAATTAACATGTGCACAAACCTCTTAAGACACAAAAATCCAATTCTGTTCTTAAAAAAGGTCAATTTTATTAATAAAAAAAGAAAGAGAATACATCTGGGAACTCAGGCTATTGCTAGATTTTAAAAGAGCAACGACAAGGATTAAGCACCAAGAATCACTTTCTTGAGGTCCAGCTTACAGGTTACAAGCAAAACAAAAGCACCTGGGATTAGCCCTGAGGAATCCACAAGCCATCACGAAATAAAAGGGATAAACCTAATCGCGTCTTCCTAGACATTTCCTGATCTACTTACATATCTGGGGTTTTAAATGAGTAGTTTCTAGGTATGATACTGATGATTTTTTCATATCTGGCCCAGGCTTCTCACAGCTGCTGCCCTGTCCTCCTCGCACCAGGAGAACAACAGACGGACAAAAGGGGAGTCTTTTTTCAATTTCAAAAAGTTCTAGCCTTCCCATTGGTTCTTTTGGCCAGATGCCCACTCCCTTCCTTTTACCTGTGCATCACAGTGAGACTTTTTAACCCTTTACAGGTAGAGCAATTAGAGAACAACTACTAAGAGGGATTTTATAGCTACTGGCTGGCTCGGTGTCTATAAAAGGGAGCTCCTCCCCCCGCTTCATTTATCACAGGGATGGGGCGGAGAAAGGAAGAGGAATAGGATATAGAGAGCTCTTCTAGTCTGCACTCACACAGCCCTAGCATTCCTGTCCTAGGGGCTCCAGTGAGGCAGTCGCTATAGGGATACTGTGTGATTAAGAATAGGAGTGGGGTTAGGATGGGCAATGGGAAACAGGATGAGAGGTAGGGGCCAGACAGGGGGAATGGGGCCATGGGGAAGTGTGCCAGTTGGTGGGGAATGCGAAATGAGGGGTGGGCTGCGCCAGGCGGAAAGGCAGGGGGTCTGGTTGAGAGGGATCAGGAATGAAAGGGGGTCCAGCTGCTGGGGACTGGTAGGGGAGACAGGTCCAGTGAGTGTGGAGTGGAAGAGGAGCTGTATGTGAGATCATCTCTCTACAGAGCAGCGGGGCACTATACAGACAAATCTGGGAAGCTCTGCGGTTTCCTGGGTCTCTTTGTGGGACTGACTGTGTTCCGTGAGCACTAGTGTGTGTTTCTGTTGTCTCAAATAGTCTCTGGGTTGAAGCTTTCTCAGAAGTTGTCAGCAGCTCTTGCTGATGCTTACAGTATTTATTCTGCTGTCAGAACAGCCCTCCAGGTGTGGGGACTTTGCTCCTAATCACCTTAGTGTTTGTTTGCCCAGGTTCACTTTCTAATTTCTGTTTGTAGACTTGCTGTATTTCTTATGCCTTTAAAAAGCAGAACTAAACCAAACCCCAGTGTTTCAAACGCTTCTTTCTCCTTAAAAAAATAAACCCACCTTCAGCATTCATGAGCAACCTGAGTAAGAAAGTACATGTAACCGGTCCTCCAATACCAAAGCAGGGTGCTCAGCTCAGTACCCGGGTGAGACCCTACAATAACAAAGCCAGCTGAATGCAATAGAGGGAATAAGCACTGTGGTTAGGAACCCAATTTCACTGCAGTCTTGCGAAGAGCTCTTTGAGACCTCCATCAGGAAGATATTCATGTGCAATTACAAAGAGTTCAAAGCCCTTTAAACTCCTTTTTCCAATTGGAGAGGAGGGGTTTGATCTGTCTTGTAAGCCCTCCACAGACACTTGCTATCCAATGGGGCCCTGAGCAGTAGAGGCCGCCCACGGTTGATGACCTGACTGCCGGGAGGTGGGAGAGCCCAGCTAGAGGGAAGCAGTAAAATCTGCGTTGTTTAGATGGGAGTGTTCTCAACAGGCCATTGGCAGGCACCTGCTTTCCCCTCCCCTGGGCAGCTCTCAGCAGTGAGCACAGCTCCATGCACCTGCTGCAGCACTCGCCCACACACCATGAAAGCTCTCTGGGGCCGCTACACTCTCCTGGTATGTACCGTACCGCACCGCGTGTGCCCAGGGGAGACGGATGGGGGTTGAAACTCAGAACAACCTGCAGGCAGCTGTGCTCTGTAACTTGCTTCTTTCCTTTCTGAAACAGGCTGATCAGGTCCAGCTGTAAGATGGTGCAATGACGCTAGCTCGGATTTACTGCTACTGGGGCATCAGTTACCAGCTAGATTTCATTGATTTTAACAAGGGGACCTTGTCCAGTGTGCGTAGGCTGTTACCCTTCAGATTGGTGCTACTCCTACTGGAGAAAGTCCTGACCCAAAACCCTGGATCCAAGTGTCCCCAGATTTGGGGGAACCAGATCCAGTCATCTCAATCCAGCTCCAAACACTCCTGGACTACAGGAGCTGAGATCCAGAGCTTGAGTTAGAGGGTTGGGCCCATTTCTAAATCCCGGTGCTGGCTTTGAACCGTGCACCTGCAAACCTGCAACTCTCCATCACTGATATGACAGCAGCACGGGCGGCAGGCTGGGTGTTGTACAAACATGTGAGAGACACACTCGCTGTCTCGCAGAGACTGCAGACGGAAAAGAACAGACAAAGGGGTGAAAGCAATACAGCATACAGGCAAAGTGCCCTGGCTGACAGCCAACACAGGGTGTAAATGTTTGAGTTGTTCTTCCCTTCCTTTAATATGGAAAGTGAAGGGTGCTTGTTAGTTACAGAGGTCTGTCCTGCTCTCACTGCATCTGGTGCAAGCCTCAGTGTAGATGCAGCCTCAACGGAAAGGGGGCTGATGGTGCGATAGACCCTGGCAATTTACCAGATTCACCTGCACTGGGCTGAACCCCACTTCACATCCATGTCATGTGTCTATATTAGGGGTTTGCACTATCAGTATCACTTCAGCTGTGCAGTGTCTTTAATGCGGACATGGCCCAGCCTGCAGCATCCACCTGCCTTTTCAGTCACAGCTGGCTGCCCAATGTAATCTGATCTGTTTTCTTTTTAAATTGTGATTCTTCGGTGCCGGGCAAGACCAATCAAAACAAACAGGGGCAATGTGGCTCTGACAAGCTCCAGCTCTGTTTACCAAACATCAGCACTGGTTCTGACCTGCATGTGGATCAACAGGGTCCCAGAGCCAGGGGTGCTGGCTTCCCACAGTGACAGGCCCAGGGCCTGACTGCTTCAGGGCTCAGGCCTCTGCCTGGAAAGGAATGTGATTTCAGCACCCCAGGTGGGGTGCAAAATGCTGCTGCTTGCTAATTGTTTTCTGTTCCTGGTGCCAATGGGACTTTCTGTGCATCCTTCACTGTGTTTCCTCCTAGCATGCGTGCAAAGGCAAGGGGAGAGAGAGCTGTGCCTTGCGGAGGCAGGTTCTCATTAATATAATGCAGAAAGAGAGTTGCTTTGCAAGTAGCCCAAGAAGGAAATGCTGAGGCAAGGAGAAAAGATGAGTCGGGAAAGCAACTGACTCTGCTTTCAGGATTAGCATAGTCCAGCTGGGCCCTGAGTCTTGACTTGAGCAGATATTAGTGGGCTCTAGGAGATCTGACATGCTTCCTGCTATTTTCCCCTTGTTTATTTGTTTGCATTTTCTTTGGGGATGGGAACTCCCCTGAGTCAGGGAGCGAAGATGAGTTTCTGACCAACTATCCCAGCGAGGGGAAAGCAGGGCTGGGCAGTGATTTCTGCCTGACTCATGGGGCACGAGTGCTGTGAAAAGGCTTTAGATCTGTCAGGGCTGAAATCTCTTGTGCAATATCGAGCAGGAAAACTACACCAAAGAGCAAATTCTGCCTTCATAATTTGCCCTTCTAGACTCTGCAGATGCTCGACATTATGCAATGTCCAAGTACTTGTCACAGCCGGTCACATAGCCTCAGAAATGTTTAATAGGCGGAGCTGCTAGTGCCACCTGTAGTAAAGGTTGCTCGACACTTCCACTGTTCTCAGGTCTCTGCTTCAGGCTGATTTTAAAACAAACAAACAAACAAACAAAAACCTTTCAGCTAAAATGGTTCAGCTATGTCCAAGAATGAGATTGGGGGAAAAAATTTCCATGCTAAAAATATTTTTGCAGTTGTTTAACTGAGACTCTCTAGGGCCTCCATGAGTTAGAGCCTAGCCTTGAAATCCAGAGTGTGGTGTGGGGGTGAGGGGGTTACCTTTTGTTCTTCCCCTGAGTATTTGCCCAAATTAGGTCAAGTTATAAAACTATGAAAAAAATCTCAGTTTGCAGATGCTCAGTAGACACTTGTTAGAGTTTGGCAGCTAAATTCTCTGAAGATTCTGCCTACACTGAGCATGTTCCACTCCCTCAAAGTGCCTAAGTGCCCACTGCACAGGCGCCTTCCCAGGACTGCAGAGGCTGAGGTGGGCTATCCCTGCAATTGTTCCCCTACAGCTGTTAAGGCCACCATGGTGCTACGTGCTGGAACTTTGAGCCGGGAGCCAGTGTCTCCTGCACTCTCAATGCTCCCTCTGCCAGTGCCCCGGCAGCATGGTGGGCAGGAGGAACCAGCCACATTGGAATGGGGTGAGGGGAGACCAGCAGCAGGAGCCAGGGACGTGGGAGGAGCAGAGTGAGAGGGAAAAGGGAAGTATATAGATGCTGAGGGTGAAGAGGGTGGGAACTAGGGTGGGGAAGATAGGATAGGAGCAGAGTGGAGTGTAGGGGAAAGGCATGGGGCTAAGGGCTCTATAGGTGCAGAGAGAGCAGAAGCCAGGGGATGGGAGCAGGTGGCTGGGGGACAGGAGTCGGAAAGGGTGGGGTGGACAGGAGCAGAGGGGGAGAGAATAGGAGAAGGGAGGGGAAGGAGCCAGGGGTTAAAATGGTGGAGAGGAGGAGGAGGGAGGAGCAGAGACAGGCTAGGGAAACAGGAGTAGAGGGATCTGCAACCACTAGATCACACTCCCCTACAGATCCTAGAATAGAACTCAGAATTCCTTTGCTGTCATCAAATAGCTGTGAAACTCACTTCTCCTCCTCTGGGCCCCATAGAGGTTAAAGCCCACTGCTGCTGCTACCAGCTCCTCCAGTAGCTCAAGTAGCAGAGGTCTGTGCTGTGGAGCAGAAGATCTAAGCCCTGCTGCGGACCCGAAGTGGGGGTCAATATGAGGGAATTTTCATTTTTCAGGGGGGTTTTTTCTTCAAAAAATTAGGAAATTATGTCCCCAAAACCACATTAAAAGACTGTTAAAGTTGCCACGTCAGGCGCTCAAAAGCCAGGAAATGCCAGGATCAAGATCGCCCATGCAACCCTTATCCAGGTCCCCCGGGTGTCCGCATCCTGCCTTTGAGTTGCACTCAGTAGCACCTGAGCAGCAGCGGGCAGTTTGCCCAGTGGCAATACAAAGTCTGGTGAATGCTGGCAGCCCGCCCCTTATCGAAGCCTGGGGGCGTGGGCGGGAGGGCAGGTGTCACGTTCTCAGGAGTCAGCTAGGCGTTGTGGTGCAGGGTGCCAGTGACCATAACAAAATCACAGCAACAATGCTGAGATTCCCAGAGCGGGAATTATGTGCCTGGCTCCCTAGGTGACAAATGGGGAGACAAAGGTGCCTCACAATGCAATTCACAAAAGCCAGCAGGGGAGGCGAGAAGCCACCTAAGCTAGCCAACGGGAGAGGCCAGTTAGAACCGCCCCCTCTCTGCTTGCAGGTCTGAACCCTCGCTTGGCAGTAGGTGCCTGTGCTGTTAGCAAGATGCCTCCAGCACATCTTTTAGCCCCGTGATTAGGGCCCTCACCTGGAATGTGGGAGATTCCTGGTTCAAGTCCCCCCACTGCCTGAGGGGTAGAAGGGCTATGGGGTATTCTCATGTGGGGCTCCCTCTCTCTCTCCTGTTGAAGCTGTTGCACTGGACAGAGTTGGTGTGGAGCCCTCGGGATCCATGCACACAGTGAACCAGATCGTGGTTCGTGGGGCAAGCCCAGGAGTTGGTACATGGCAGCCAGGCCCAGACTGAGGGGCGGTTCTGGCAGCCTCTTTATTCTGTGCCAGTAACAGAAAGGGACCATACAGAAGGGGAATTACCTCAGGCAGGGGCAGCACTGGCCCAACACACAGCCCGATATGCCCCTGACTCCCACAGCTCCCAGTGGAGGCAGTGACAGAGGGTGGGGCTGGGCTGGGAGGCGGGCACGTGTGTTTCAGCTGTTCTGGGCTGTGGAGCAGCCCTGGGGTTGCTCTCTCTCACTCCAAAGGCAGTGCTGTATCCTGGAGCTCCCCAGACTTGGGGAAGCTAAAAGCCACCTTTTCCCCCCGCTGCCTAGGGCCTGACCCACACATTGGGCCCTTGAGAGGCTCAGACTGGACCCTGCCCAGTGAGCTTAAAATGCCCTCTTCTACTGAAGGGCTCACCAGGCAGGGTGTGGGTGGTGCCAGCCCCATCTCTGTGCACCAGCGCTCTCTGGATGGGATGTCCAGGAGCACTGTGGCTGGGTCCGAGGGGGAAGTGCTGCTCTTTGTGCTGGGGTCCCTTATCTCTTCCCCACATGGCGTGGGCATCTCCCCCTAGACTGACTGCCTGGAGGAAGCCCAGACCCTGCAGTGTGTGGAGACTGCTGAGCAGGAGGAGCTAGGCCAGGCAGGCATGGGGGTAACAGCATCGCCCCCAGAGGAGCCCTACCAGCCGGTGCTGAATGGAGAGAGCAACATCCTGTGTGCAGGGCAGGTCCAGCAGGTGAGCTCAGTGCAACCTGGGGGCTCACCCCATTGCAGGGCTAGGTAACCTCACTGGGTCAGGCTGTGGCCACGTGCTTGGCAGTTCTAGAGCCTCCTCTGGCCTGGAGCTGGCCCCTCCACCCTGTCCTCTGGGCAGCTCCTCACTGGGATGGAGCCATTCTGGTGGGCACCCCAGGGCATGGAACTCGTTCCCCTGGCCGGCCCGGCCCTCCTGGCTTGGTTCAGGCTGGGCAGTGCTGCTGTAGGCTCCTGCTGTCGTTTCTCTGATTTGTAGCCTTGGATCGGCTCACCGCACAGGGCCTGCAGGGGCACTTCGTGCACCAGCACTGGGCCAGCTCGGACCTTGGGGATCCCAGTGCAACTGGCTCCAAAGCTCTGCCCTGTGGGACTCAGAGGACCATTCGCTCCAGAGACAGTGTGTCACTGGTGAGGGTGGGTGAGCAGGGACCAGCCCTGTCTGGCTCAGGGCCCAGGGGTTTGCCGGGCTGGCAGCTGGGGAGAATGTCCTGGTACTTGTGAAAGGAGGTAAAGACCTGATACGGACACACTGAAAGACAGCAAATGTGGAGTCCACAGAGCCACGTATCAAGTCACCCCGCAGAGCTGAGTCCCGTTGCCAAACGACAAAAATAATGAGCAATAAATGCATCTAATAAATCATTCGCCCGACCTGACCATTACCCCTCATTCCTCCCTTCAGTGAATAGCCTTCCACCAGCTCCAGGGTAGGCCTGGACCACAGCGCGCGTTCACCGAGAGGGGTGATGTCCCTGGCAAACCTCGTTCTGGGGGTTCCCCCTTCTGGGACTGGGACACTGGGATTGTTCCACACCCCCACACTGCAAACACTCTGGCAAATGTTACCCCGAACATCTCTGCCGCCCTGGAGCTGTGTGAGTTCTTCACCCTGAAATAGGTGATAGCAGATAGCAAGTGTGAAAAATCGGGACAGGGGATGGGCTCTGTGCATGCAGCCCCCAGGGTGCCATCCAGCCCAAAGCCAGACACCCAGAAGAGGACAGCGGGGAGCAGTTGGGTGAGGGAGGGTGTGGAAGTGACTGATGGGAAAGACTCCTGCCAGAGGTCAGGGAGCAGCGAGGGACCCTGGTGGGAAGTGACTCCTGTGGCTCTGTTCCCAGCTGGTGCCCCACCTCCCACCAAGAGTGACCGGGTACCCTTGGAACCTGCTCTACTGCACCGCCAGGGATGGGTTTAGCCTGAAGAGCATGTACAGGAGTATGAACAAGCTGAGCTCTCCCGTGCTGCTGGTCATCCGAGATACCGACGGGCAGGTGAGAGGAGGGAAATGGAATTGTATACTGCACTGGGCTGGGCTTCCCATGCGAGAGAAACATCCAGCTGCTACAGGCCAGCACAACTCTGGACCCTGCACACTAGGGTCATCCTGCAGGGTGTGGCCCAAGAGCCTGGCTCCCCTTTCTGGCTGTAAGCCCCTTTCTGGGCCCAAGCATACCCCTCAGCCCCACACACTCTGTGCTGGCTCCCATTCCATCCAGGGCATGTCAGAAACACAAGGCAGGGAAGCTACTGCCCTGGTCCCTAGGTTGGGTGGAAGACCTGCAGCCCGATTCTGCTCTGTGACCTGACAAGTTGGCTGGGCAGAGGGTTTGTGGCCGGGAGTTGGGGTCTGTGTGGTTTATCCTGAGCAAGCTGCACTAAAGGGGGTGGTGCTGAGCTCTCAGTGCATTTGCCTGGGACTCCCAGAAGAAGCAGGTAGAGACACTGCTTCAAATGTGTTTACCTGACCTCAGTGAATGAGCTGGGGACTGAGGAGAAGAGAGCCAGGGAGATGGACTCCTGGGGGATTCTGCACCAAAAAATTAAAAATTCTGCACACAATATTATAAAATTCTGCATATTTTATTGGTCAAAATACCACAATAGAATCATGGCAATTTCAATTATTTTGGTAATTTATTTCAAAATACCTGTCAGCCACTATGTCAACAATATGGACAACAAAAAAGATTTCCCCAGGAGTAGAGAGTTAAAGAAACCCCTATAACAAAGGTCCCCAAACTGTGGGGCGTGGGCCCCAGTGGGGTGGGGAGAGACTGCCACCCAGCCCTGGCCCCAGGTCTGCTCTGGCCCCACCCCCAGCTTTGGCCCCGGCTCCTGGCCCTGTGCCTGACCCTGTCCCCAGCCCTGTTGTGGCTCCACACCTGGCTGGGGACCCAGCTGCCAGCCCTCAGCCCGGGGCAAAGGCTGGGGGTTGGGGAAGGAGCTGCACCCAGCCATAGGCATGGCTGCCAGCCCCCACCATGGCCCAGCTGCGGCTCTGCTCCCGCCCCCGCCTCGAGCCTCGGCCCCTGGCCCCAGACCCACCCTCAGCTGTGGCCCTGCCTTGGCCCCCTTACCCTGTCTGCGTACCCCCCCCCCCAGCGGCCCCGCTCCTGGCCCTGGTTCCAGGGAGGAGGCGGGGGGCATGGACTGGGGCAATTACTTTTCATGAGAAATTGTGGGGGAAAAAAGTGATTACATGCGAGTTGGGGCCACAGGGCAATCGAGTCACAAGTTGCTGAAATTGTTACTGTAAGGTAAAGCAACAAAATCTCACTCCCCACACACCCTGACCCTTCCAGCTGAAATATCCTCTGCCAACCCCTGGAAACAACGTGTCCCCGCCCAGGAAATTCTTAACATGTTCTCATTGGTCCACTTTTTACTCCTACTTTTATAGTTAATGTAAAGGGGTGGGTTGCGAAGATTTTTGACTATGAATAAGGGGTCACCAATCTGAAAAGCCTGAGAGCCGCTCCTGTAGCCCACGGAGCCCCTCTGGATCTGAAACGAAAGGAACGTGTGATCTGTTACAGTTCTGGGCTGTCCCTTCTAAGCAGAGCAGTGGCAGGTCTGGAAAGAGAAGGATTTGTTAAGGAATTCCGGTACCCAGACTGGAGATCCGAAATGCAGAGTATGCTCAGTGCAGCCTGGCATACAACCCCCGACCTTACAGTGGTGCTTGCCATTGTTTTGAACTGGCTGTGTGCTCTGTGCTGGCCTCAGAGAGTAACCCGGCATCTGCAGACTCACATGGGATTTGACTATGTCAGCATGCTGCTGAGTAAACACCAGCGGGAGTGCAGATGCTGCTGACTGTGGCAGGCAGAACTGTGCTGTTCAAACACACTGGGCGATCTGGAGAGCTTTTTGGTGTCTCTGCCAGTATGAAGCACTGGCCACCCACCTGCACAAACATATTAATTTCCCAGTACTGCACATGGGCCACGGCAAAGGCTGCAATGAAAGGCGTGGTGCTGAGTCAGTGAGGGAGAGAGTTGGTAGGAAACTCTCCATAAACAGGTAAAAGCTGAGAAAGCTCCCTCAGGAGTGGAGAGGAGAGCAGGAGGGGCTGGTTGGCAGGGCACCCTGGGTAGCACTCTCCTTGGTCTGGGGGGAGAAACCCAGCCATGCCAATACATTGGTAAGAACAGAGGGGCCTTTCAGTAGGGGGTGGAGGGTGCTGGGCTAGGGCTTGCAGAGCAGGGGGCAAGGGCTGGGATGCTGAAGGCAGGCCGGGGTAGGCAGGGCACTGCTGAGGCGAGTGGGGTGGTGTAGCTGAGCTCTGCCAGGGTTTGTTGTTGCTTTTGCTGTCTCTCTGTAAGCTCCGGCCTTGGACCAAGGTGCGAGTGAAACCTCCTGAACTTCTGGGCCACTAAACTTCTCTTGCATGCTCATGCCCCAGGCTCTCCCCATTCTGTATGGTCCATGGCAGCCCCAGGGCTCCAGCCTGCCAGCCCAAGGGGCCTGTGGGATGCATTCGGAGTCCTGGGGCGTGGGAGGTGCTGGCCGGCTGCTGGGGAACACGTGGGCTGTTTGCAACTGGGCGTTCCCAGCAGGGCTCTCCTGCCAGGCACTAATGAGCACCCAGCTGCCCTCTCGTCCATCTCAGACCAGGACCTCCTCCTCTGGATTTTTATTAGAAGAAAAAGGACAAAGAAGCCAGCCAGTGAATGAGCAGCAGCGTCCTGCCCCAGGGACCCAGGCTAGCTGCCAGGCTGCACAGCCATGGGCACCAGTCCCACTCAGAGAGATGCTGCAGTGGGATCCTGCAGCCTGCTCCGGGCACCGGGGAGCTAGTGCCAGACCAGGAAGAGGTGGGAGGCAAGCAGTTCCCATAGTCTCAGGGATCGCAGGGTGGGCCTCTTAGCTACCAGCAATAGCATCCTGGTGCCTGTGCACCTCCTGCAGCCCCACGTGTCTCACCTGCTAGTTCCCCCAGCATCCCTTTCCACATTCATTGTGTCCTTAGAGTGCATCTCTGCTGGTCTGGCCTATCTCTGCCCTCCCTGGTCTCCCCTCGCCACCTGACCCGTCTACGCCCCCTCCCAGGCCCCCTAGGCATGTGCTAATCCCTGACCCACCTCTCTTCCTGGTCTTCTCCTAGGCTAATTCCACACCTTGCTGCAGGGAGCCCTGCCCTGCCCCCGGGCATGTCCCCAGTCCCCAGATGCTCGTTTCCCTGGGTCTGCCCATTGCACAGAGTGAATTTAGCCAATCAGTGAAGGGGACACATGCCCCAGGCTGGCTCAGGGCTCAGCCAGGCCTTCCAGCACCTCCCTGACTGGTCCAGACTAGAGAGACCGCCCCCCCCAGATGCCAGCCTTTTCAGCACTTCCACTTCTTGTCCCAGCTGAACCAGGGAGAGCAGAGGTGACTGGAGAGTTAAACAAGCAGAGGAATTAGCCCAGCATCTCCGGCGCGCACAGGTGGTAGTGCTGGGATGACCGCACACGCCACTCATCTAGCCCTGGGTAGCCAAACCTGGCATAACTCTTCCCTCCACCTCGGCACCCGCAAGCCAGAGATCAGTGCCACCCAGGCAGGGAGTGAGGGGGTCACACAGTCCAGCCATGCAGAGCTGGAGCACATGCTGGTTAATATACCAACCCGACACTGTCCAGTGGCATGGGCAGCTCTGTACTCTGCACACCTGGCTCAGCCCCAACCCAGGAAGAAAATGGAGTTAACTCCCGAGAGCTCATCCCCCGTGTGCTCCCACTCACCATATCACATCCACAGCTACAGCACACGCACCCTGCGGGCTCCCCGCCCCTCACCGCAGCACACTTGCCCCCGTGCCGGTAGTGGTGGGGTAGCACAGATGCTGTGCTGGGAGCATGGGGGGTAGGAGGCCAGAGGTCCTAGGGGCAGTGCTGAGGCTGAGGGCCTGTGGGGTACAGGAGTGGGGGAGAGCTAAGGTAACGTCGGCTCTCTGTAGTTCACCTACTGCCAGTAACTCAGGCAGTGCAACTGGGGCAGGCTGAGCTGTTGGAGGGGATCAAATAATCCACCTGCAATTCCCCAAGGCTTTTGCATCCTGTGTCTGGCCCCCCCAGACGCTCCTTGGAAGGGGCTGGGACTGCTCTGGAGCCCATCCCCAGGTCCCCTGCCCACGGTAGGCATTGGGGTGTGATTGTGTCTCCCTGCAGTGGCTGGCTCTGGTAACCGTACAGCCTGCTGGTCACAGCCAACGGAGCGACTCCTCCTCACATGGTCACGGCCTGGGCTGCTGGTGATCACGGTCCCACGCGCCAGCCCTGCCAGCAGCAATGGTCTGTGGGCAGAGCATGCGAGTACCTGTAGCCACAGCCCTGCATGACCCTAGCTGACTAGCACATGGACACCTGTCCTCAGGGAGCACCTGCCAGTGTCAGGGATTAGCCCAGCACTGGCTGGAGGGAGGATCCAAGTGGTGAGGCACCTTTCAGATGTGATGGTGATGGCTCTGTCCTGTCTGATCGACCCCTTTCCAGCTTGGCTGGAGCCCCGGTTACAGGCCGCAGAACCTCCTGACTGAGTGATACAACCTGGAGCCACTGGTCCTCCCCATAGGGCCTCCAGCGTGGGATGTGGAGACCGTGGAGGGGACAGCGGCACCATGGATTGGCCTGGGTAGTGACTCTGGGTAACTGTTCATAATGGTGCCTAAAAGCCTGGGTGCAGATTCCAGCAGCCTTAGGGCCCTAGATACCCTGCGTTTGGGAGGGGAGCCAGGGCACACACAGCCTGCCCTGAGAGCTGCAGTGGCTTGGAGAGGTAAAGCTAGTAACAGACCTTGCCCAGGTCACTTGCTGCTGCTGGTAACTGCAGAATTGACAGCCCCAGCAGTCACACATCACAAGTGAGGCCTTCAGAAATCACTCACGTGATTGGTTTACAAATCAGGAGATTTTTAAAAATAATACATTTTGGGTTCTTTGCCTTCCGGCTTCATTTTGTATCTAATGCAAGCTGAGATTCCGCTGGAATCCCAGGACTCCGGGAGCTGGGGTTTTAAGGAAACCCCAATTACAGCAAAACTTTTGTTAAAACCACGAGAGCTGGCAGTGCTCTGACCTTCTCTCCTCTGCTTCCATTCCAGATGTTTGGGGCCTTCTCCTCTACCACCATCCGACTCAGCAGCTGCTTTTATGGCACAGGGGAGACTTTTCTCTTCTCTTTCTCCCCGGAGCTAAAGGTAACAGTGATGCTCACGTTCTCGGTGCAGGGGCTTTGGAATCAGCCTGTGACTCTCTCTCCCAGGAGCAGAGACAGGGGCTTCTGCTGGCCAAGGTCCAAGTGCAGCACAGGCCCAGGGGCATGTGGGGGTGCAATCATGGGGGGGAGGGCAAGTCCACAGCATTTCTGCTTCCCCTTCTCCACCAGCAGTGTGCCCTTGTGGCTCCGCCCCCAACCCTACAGCAGGAGCTCTGGAAAAAGAAAAGGAGTACTTGTGGCACCTTAGAGACTAACCAATTTATTTGAGCATAAGCTCTGGGTCACTCAGCCACTCTGTGTGGGGGGGGGGGGGAGGGCTGGATTTCCCCTCCTCCACTTCCACCCTAAAGGCCCCATGCTGCTGGTCAGCTGCTCCCACATTCCTTCCCCAGAGTGTCACCGGGAACCACGCTGGGAGCCGAGCCAGTGCTGGGGAGAGCATGCTGCACTTCTGGGCGCACCAGGCCTGTGCTGGCCCTATGCCTCCTGGAGCGCCCGCCTGGCATCCAAACAAGTCCTTAGTGCTTCTCTTGCTCAGTGCTGAGCAGGACGGGCGCAGGGGGGGTTTGAAAGGCTGCTGCTCTGAGGAAGGGAACATGTCACTAAGCCCCTCTTTAGCATGATGGGCATTGCCCACCATTAGCTGTATGCTCCACCCACCCCTTCACACCCTGCACTCTTGCCTCATGCAGGGGCTTTGGGCTTGGCTTAGTGCACAGGGCTGAGCCGAGCCCCCTGCACTGCGCACAGCTGCTTTGTGCAACCTGCTGCACACCACACAAACCTGCAAGCCCTAGGCCGCCCTGCTACGCCCGTCAGTGCCCACCGCTGCAACCAAGCAGGCTGCTCCTGGGAGCCTCGGTGAGAAGAGGCCTGGAGGGCCCAAAGTCCATGGCATGTGGCTGATTGAAGCAGCATGAGTCACACCTTGCACAGCATCACCGCGACAGCTTCCTTCCCAACCTGCCGGCACCTCCTGAACTCAGCAGGGCACGGCCAGTTCCTTCCTCACTGCCTCTAGAAATGGCTGCGTAACCCTGTTCCCAAGCCAGCCCTGCCTCAGGGCTCCTTTACCCAGCAGGAGCATTTAACTGGTAGGAATAATTACCAGTAAGTAATTCCTCTCCTTAGTCATTAAATAGTGAATTAATTGTAAAAACAGAACTAAGTAACTGACTAATTCAGCATCTGATTATGGAAAATCACTTGACGTTCCTGCTAATGACTGGCAGAGTCAGACTAACCCACGCGCCTGAGGGCACAATCAAGCGTTGCTTGCGAGGCACAGCTCCTCTGGAAGCTGAGTCTCCGAAGGACTGGGCGGAAGCCTCCTCCTTGGGTCCCTACAACACCCTAGAGCTTGCGGCCTGGCTGGCTTCAGAGGTGTTTCCGCCTGACTTCTGGAAGGGCAGGGTCAGGCCCTAAGAAATCCCAATAGTCCATAATGCTTTTCTCAGGGCCTGACAAATCCACCCGGGTAGGTGTCCCCCAGACAGGCATGTCCCGCTCTCCCCGCAACACTCGCTGCCCAGCCCCGGGAGATACTGCAGCAGAGCCCCAGCCTGGGACCCAGTTTGGTGACTGATCAAATCAGAAACATTAAGACCCCTTTGTGCAGCCAGCTTCAGCCCTGGCATAAGCTGCACTCACCAACATCAGAGTTGAGGTTTGCTCCTTGCTTGCCTGTAACCTGGGGTTTGGTGAATATTTCTCCTTTCCAGTCATAGGATGGCTGGACACAGCAATACCCAATGCGTGCTGTGGGTCGGGGGGAATACTTCTTGTTGTTATGTACATGCTAAGAACTGGGAAAGCCACTCCCACAAATAAGACACCTTTGGTGCTTTAGAGCTAAGGTTGCCCAGGTGCAAATCATAGAATCATAGAATAACAGGGTTGGAAGGGACCTCAGGAGGTCATCTAGTCCAACCCCCTGCTCAAAGCAGGACCAATCCCCAACTAAATCTACTGGAGTACCCGCTAAAATACTAGGAAACCCTCAAGTACGTTCCTCCTCGCCCTTTCCCGCTGTACATGCCGTCTACCCTGTCCCTAGCACCTCACCATCCAGCATACACACCCCTTCGCCTGCGCCATGCTGAGCAAGCTGCTGGCATTGCCTGGCATGGGTGGTAGCTCTGGGGCAAGCGGACAGTAGTTTGGGCTGGATTGTTGTTGTCACACTGTGTTGGACTCTGGCTTTGTGGTGGGAGATTAGGAGCAGGTTACGTACCAATGTGGCTCTGTGAAACCACTGGAAAGATTTTTAGGAACTGTTTGGTGCATGAAGGTGAGAGTTAGAGCTGCTTAGAAAAATAGCCTTTTTCCCCCCACACTGAAAAGTTCAACTTTGTGGTGAAAAATGTTGGCTGAAAACTGAAAATTTCTACTCTGACTGGAGCGGCAGTGCCTCACGGGCATTGCAGTTCTGTTACCTAATGCTCTGAGCAGGGTTTTCTGGCTGGACTACATCGCCCATGATGCACTATTTTCTCCCCGCTTGGTGATGGGAGGAGGTGCACAGAAGTCCCTGGCAGTGATGCATCATGGGTGATATAGTCTAGCCAGAGAGCCCTATCCATGGAAGAAGGTGGCAGCATGAGGCACCCGAACTATTAATCCCATGAGACACTGTGGTGGTATTTTGAACCAGAATGTTGGGGATTTTCACCTCTTTTTGCTAACAAAATATTGAGATTTTCCACAGCAACAGACACTTCATTTGCTTGAAAATCCAATTTTCTATCAAAAACAGTTTTGATGGGACCTTTTCGAGCAGCCCGAGCAAAAACATCTGTGACACAGGTTTTGTGTTGTGTTAGGCAATCGTGTTCCAGGGGGTTGCCATGTTGGCTTGCTGGGCTTGGCCTCCAGGCTGCACATTTGTTGGTGTGGGGCATGGGGGCTGTACGCTACGGGGGCTGGAGAGATGGGTCAAAAAGGAGCAGTGTGTCCTGGGCAGGAGCAGGAAGAACGTACCTGGGTGTTTCCTAGTGTTTTAGTGAGTGTGCTGCTGGGATCTGTACTGGAGCAACCCTCATTCTCAGCAAACCAAGTGTTTTGTTTGGGGGAATCTGCCCAAACACCTGGCTAAGTCAGCTATTGCTGGGACAGGGGGAAATAGTGACTGGGAAGTCCTTGGTTTTCATAATGATCTAACAAGGCAGCTTAGACAAAATGCAGTAGGATGGTGGAGAGTTCAGGTACCTCCCGGCTCCCCAACCTGCTCAGGCCCTTGGCCTTCAGCCTGTCGCACGCAGCCGCTTGCTGGGCTCGTGGGGGTCATAACACATGGGAACGGCCAAGCCCACTTGCTGCCTCACCCGGAAGCAGCCGGGAACAGGGCTGTCAAACCGAGTCCCATCTCAACTGTGGCGCAGACAGTTCTGTTGGTGAGATTCCCATTGCATTACAGCAGCTTTATGCCAGCAGAGCCAGCGTGAAGGTGCCATAAGCCGCAGCAAGGCCCCCGTGGGGAACGCTCCAGCATGCAGCTCTGGCACAGGGGTGAATTCCTCCTTGGAGTCCAGTCTTGCCTGCATGTGGGGGCTGGATCTGCCTCTGACTTCAAAATCAGCTCCGTTTCCTAAGGCCACACGCTGGGAAACCCAAACACAAAGACAGTTTTCGTTTGTGATCCTGTATGGCAGCCACGGCTGTGTTGGGTCGGAGTGGGGAGGCTGCTGTATTGTGGGCTGAGTGCTGGACGGTGTGGGCAATGCAGGCCAAGTTTCAGGAGAAGCCTCTCCTTACACTAGGGCCTCTTTCCTCCTCCCGGGTTCGCTCCGTCTTTCTCCTTTTCTGGGGCTGGGGAGCTCCGTGCACAATACCTCCCACAAGCCATTCTGACCCGCAGCACTGAACTGATTTATCAGCCCCCAACACAGCTAATTCAAACCCTGCACCTTATCAGCCTCATTTCCTGCCCCCTCTCCCTGTCTGTGGAGTTCAGAGCCACCTCAGCATTTAGGGGAATTGTCCACACTAGGAAGAGCCCTAGGCAGTTACTCATTTAACCCCTTATAGGCCTGGCGCACCCTCTGCTAAGCAAGGCACAGGAAATGTTGGCTCCTGGCACAAAGTGCCACCAGGACTGGAACACGAGCTGGTAGTGTGAGAATCTGCTCTCTGGCCAGCACTGCTGGTACACTTGTGACTGGCCAAAGGCGCAGTCCAGTGGGACTCTCCCCCTTCCTCACCAGCAGTAGCATTCATCATCCTGCCACATCGCCAGCCACAGGGACCCAAAGCCATGAGTCAGACCCCAGGGAATCACGAGAGGCTGAAAAATACAAAGGTCAGTTCTTATTCTTTGCCCCCTGGTTTCTGAACCTGGGGGTGCATTCGGGTCACAGTCACCAGCTTTCCTCTGCTACCACAAGGGCCAAAAGCTGACATATTTTTAAGGAGAGCCAAGAGGCTGATGTGCTGCTGAAGTGACTCCAGGAGCTGGGGCTTGAAGAAATCAACCATCCCAATAGTCGCTATAAAAGCATGCGCGAGGGCAGCACGGCTAATGCTGACTCACAGGCAGTGGGGCTCATCGGGGACAGGGCTGTCGGCTGGCACAGCGCCCCCAGCACGCTGCCTGTGTTTGCCGCTGCGGTAGTGGCTTTGCACAGCCCCATCGGTGACTGCACTGCCCCGGAGAGCGCCCCTGCAGGCACAGTAAAGGAGCTCGCACCACTCCAGCCAGGGAGGAGGGGCACTGTGGGGTGCTGCTTACCCCAGCCACACGGAGCGGAGGGGGAGCCATGCTCCCCTTACTATAGCCTGTGCCTACATTTTGCTAACCAGGACGCTGGAAGAGCTAGAAAAGATTCTGCCCCAAGTGTGACATACTTCCCTGAGGCACAGTCTGGAACTGAGGAACCGCTGAGCCTTCTGTCTCACCAGCCTGGGCTCCCTCTCTCTCTGTGATGCTGTGACAAGCTGCAGACCCGCTCCCAGTCCTGCCCTTCCACAAACATTCATAGTCTGGGACACTCCCAGCTGAGTTACATGAATGCTTTCACCAGCCACCAATGAACCAACACTAGGGAGGCTTCAGCCAGTTCCTCCCAGCTCCCCAGCCTAGGACCCTAGAGCTGTGCCATCTTGCCCTGGTCAGAAGCCTGAACAGTGTATGTTATTACCCCGTCCGCCTACTCCCTCAATGTGGGGAGGACAATGTACCAGCCTCTGTTCCTGAGCAGATTTCCCTTTGCACTTCAAATAACACCCTGTTTTTAGGTTAAAATATAAAAAAGATAGATTTTAAGTGATTACAAGTAGTAAGTCTACAGATCAACATAGATTAGCTAAGAAATAAAACAAAATTGCAATCTAAGTTCTATTAAACTAGACAGGATTTGAATCAAGCAGTGTCTCATCCTGATGGTACAAAGAGTTCACCGATCTGCCATATACAGTCTGGGATTCCTCCTTTCCCAGTTGGGACCACCTCTGCAGTCCAGTCTCTGTCCCTGAGGTGTCTCTAGGTGTTGAGTTGTGGGGGGGAGTGAGGCCAAGTGATAATGTCACTTCCCCCTTTTATAGCTTCTCCCATGTGGAGGGAACTTCATTTTCCCAAACAAAGCCCCCAGCACAGTTAGTGGAAGAGTACAGGCACAAGCTGGAGTCCAGAGTCATATGAGTTGGTCACATGTCCTTGCATGCTTTGATTACCCATATTCTGGCTAGAATGTTCACAGGATGGTCCAGCAGGTGGGGCTAAGCTTCTTCCATGGCCCATTCTGTTCACTGATGAGCCATCAACCTGACTAGTTCATTCACAGTGTGCTGGCTAGACGATGTAAACTATTTTGTGGGAGCTATTCAGGAGCAAACACATTTGAAATACAGATACTTAATCAGTATTCATAACTTCAGATACAAAAATGAAACAGGCATGCAAATAGGATAATCATACTCAGCAAACCATAACTTTTCCATAGACACCTCACATAACATGTTTTGTACAAGATACATCATAATTATATCACCATGGTAGATGTGGGGGTGCCAGGGTGTTGCACTGGGGTACAGAGCATCACACCAGGTTTCACAGTGAGCTGGTCAGGGTTGGGGAGCTGGTGAATGCATAGTGCAGAGAGGATCAGTGACGCTCTAGGCTGAGTGCTGGTCAGTACTTTGGGCCAAGTAGCTCCTGGTGAGCGGGGTTGCACCGGTGACCCCAGCAGTCATGGCAAGCCACCGCTGACCAGCTCCCTCCACACTGCAGTACAGCTCTCCATTCCTGTGCCAGGTGCTGCCCAGGGGGTGTAATTAGCTGTTCCTACACCCCTGCTCTGATTGCTAATGGTTGCTTCTCCTTACAGGTGTTTAAGTGGACTGGCAGCAACACCTTCTTCATGAAAGGAGATGCAGATTTGCTAGTGATTGGCGGGGGCAGGTATGTAGCTGACTGGATGGAGCTGCCTTTCCCTGGCTAGAGTTCTGGGGCCTGTTCTGCCTAGATGCTCCTCGGGGCCCTTCTGCCCTCACAGCGTAGGGGAAGGCTGGGGCTGCAGTACTCCAAGCCAAGCACAGCCCAGCCCAGCCCATCCTGAGCCAGCAGCCAGAGCAGGCAAGCGGAGTCCTCCATCCAGTCACAGGGGTCTGTGTGGATGTATCCACTCACACACGCTGCCCTCCTGGAGGCTGGAGACAGACCTGGCTGCTGTTCTGAGATCTGCTGCGCTGGGTAGCCTTGGGAAGTGGAAATGACTTTGCTCATCTAGTGCGCCTTCAGCCCAGCCCAGTCTAGGGAAGGAGGCTCCAGGGGAGTCGAGTGCATGATTCCTACCAATGAATGGATCTGGCTGATTTCCCCTCTGCAACATCCACACTCAGAGGTGAGTGAAGGGTTGCAGAAGTGTTTGCACTGGTTGCTCTGTTCTCAGGGTACGTCCACACTTGGAGCAGGAGGAGTAATTTCCGGCTTGAGGTGACATCCCTGGGCTAGCTGTGATGGAGCTGGTGCACTAACACTAGAAGCGTAGGGGAGACAAGGCCATTCCCCTGGGAGCAGAGACACTCAGTACTAACAGGAAGGGAGGTCTTGGGGAGGCTGGACAGCCCCCCCCAGTCCAAGAGCGGGGGGGACAGGTAACATAGAACATGAAGCTGTGTGTCCCCTGGCAGACCGACTGCAAACCCCTCTGCCAGCACTGAACCCCTGTGTGAGTAACACATGCTCAGCCTGGTCATGGCCCAGCGCTTTGGGAAGCGCTGAGCCCTTCCCTTCTGCCACCACCCAGCGTTTTGTGACTGACCGCATCCCCTACCTGCTGCCATCTTCCAGCCAGTAACAACACAGGGATGTACCTGACAGAACCAGTTTGCACCAGGACTCCCCTGGAGTTGACCTTGACCAGCTAAATCAAGGTAGAACCTGCATGTGCACCAGGAAGAGGACTGGGGTTAGCCATGCTGACACCCCACCCCACCCACCTTCCCTAGCCTAGAAAAACCCTTGAAAGTGAATGCAAAGCAAAACTGCTCAGCAGCCCCATGCCCTGCTCCCTCCAGAGTTCCCCGGGTGCATGGCACTGCCCCTCCTGCTCTGTTCATCTTTCCTGGTCCTGCTCAAGGAGCATAGCAATGGCTGCAGGAAGCCTTGGCTAAAGCATGGCTCCGGCTCCAGCTCCCACTCCTTGCAGGTTACGCAGCCTCTCTGCACTATTCACCTAGCTGTGAAACAAGCACATTAAAATGCCCCGCTGCCCTGAGAAGCGGCTGTAGCAAGGGGTGTTGTGGGGCTCTGAATGATTCGCTATCATGTGTGCCCGGCTAGAAGGAAGAAGCTATTTCTTCCACCAGCCCTGCATCCTGCCCCTGGGTCTGAGAGCCAGGCAGGGCTCTTCCCCCTTCTGCAGCCTCGCCAGTAACACAGGTGCTGCAGGACGAGTCAGGAGCACAGGGCTCCTGTACAGCCCATTAGCCTCCAGAGGCTCCCTCAGTGCATCTCCTTACTCTGCATGGGACTGCACCAGCAGGAGCAGCTGGGCTGGGCACTAAATAAGGCATCTCTAGTGCTCATCAAGAGCCTGGTGCAAAGTGTGGTAGAAGGGCAGCCTTCATGCTGCGCTCAATCCTGGGCGGTGCTGAGCATCCTGCAGTCACTGAGAGCAGGGGTGCCTTGTGCTTGGCAGGATCAGGCCCACTAGCTGTCCTTACACATGGGGACAGAGGCAGGGAACCCTTGTTAGCTGATGGGTCAGAGAGGCCCCTGCTCTGCCCGTCTTAGCCCCGGGACTGGAGCCCTTGTCCGATACTCAGCTCGGTCTTCCCTTTATTTTCAGTGGCAAATTCGGCCTGTGGCTGGATGGGGACATGTACCGCGGGGGAAGCCACCGATGTGAGACATTTGACAACGAAATCCTGTCGCCCCAGGAGCAATTCTTCATTCAGGACCTGGAGGTTTGGGCCTTGACCTGAGCCCTCAAAGCCCACCCCATCAGGGGTCATGGGAACTGACTGCTTTCGAATGGACCCTGGCTGCGCTTGGCAGTTGTTCCCAGCAGTGTCTGGAACCCTTCGGAGGGCAGTGCTCAGCCTCTCCTCCCCTTTGCCAGCCTGTGCTCCTTTCTCCTCCCCCGCCAGCACTCACGCTCCAGAGATGCCAGCAGGGGCGTTCCCACCCATTTTCCCATCAGTGCGCTCACCCTGTGGGGAATCAGAGCAGCCCCAGGGGCTGGCTCCCACAAGCACTGGATCTCGATAAAAATGGAATCTCACGAGCAACTGGGTGATTTAAAAATAAAATTCCCACATGAAGTGACTGAGTGTTAGCACCAGGGGAGCTGCCAGCTGGGGGACGCCCTGCCAGTCAGTGCCATGAGTTTGGGAAGTGAGCTCAGCTGTTGTCCGCAGTGAGTGAGGCAACCCCCCCTTCAAGGCAGAGAGAGCAGGGGCACCATGAGATGTGATAGCCAGGCCCCCTTTCACTCTCAGAGAAGCTTGTTGAAGTCAGGCCAAGACCAGTATCGGTGGTGCCTGAAAAGCTACACACGAAAGGGGCACAAGGAACACACACATTTTTCTGTTGCTTGTCACGAGATGGGCCTGAATCAAAGCCCCAATCCCAGCAGCCCAAGTTGCAGGAGAGCTCAGGTCCAAACTCTCCCACTGCCTCCTGTCCCTGTAACAGGCCAAAACAAATCCCACAGCAAAATCCCTCCTGATTCGTCCTCCCATGAGGTCATGGGGCAGTGCAGGGCCTGAGCAGAGCATGGTGGTTAAAACCCAGCCCAGAGACTGCCACGGTGGACCCAGAGAGTCTGCAGCACTGATGAGCTGTTGGCTTGATATGGCATCAGACTTCTCACCACAGCTGGGGTGACTAGGAGCTAGCTGTGAACTCTGTTCAGACTCTGGAGGCTTAAAGCACATGGGATTCAGCATTTGGATCCCCTCACAGCAAGCTGAAGCCCAAGAGGTGAGGAGTTAGGAAGAGGTGGCTCTAGTCTATCAAGGACTGTCATGGATGTAGTCTATCAAGGACTATGTGGCTCCACATATTGAACACTAGAGTTGCTTGTAAAACTTGAAGAAATAGGCAGATGAATCCAAATCAAACCCTCTGGGATCAGAGCAAGGAAAGCATAGAGAAGTTTACTGGACAATGGAATGCAACACCTAGGGAATGTGATGAGGCCCCATTACTGGATACATTCACCACTCTCAAAAGGAGCTTTGGTACTTATGTAATCCCCTCTGGCAGATTCACAGTCCCTTTTCACTGGTCACTATCTTATCTGCCTATTAGCATCCCTCCCCTCGTCTTCAAATGCAATCTTCATGTCTATAGACCAAACGTCACATTCTCTTCCAGTAGCATATGATGGTAAAATGTTGCTGGTTATCTCTTTATTTATTACTCACTTACAATAGCTGAGAATTTGGGGTCACTTTGAGCCATCATGACCATTGTGGCAGCATCTCAGTAACATCATGCTAGGCACAGGTCTCCCATCTGGCTGCTCTGGGAACCTGCCACATGTCTCAACACAGGACATTGCTTCCTTGGCCTTCTAATTGGCCTGAATCCTTATTACCTTTCATGGTGCCTTAAACCTGAATTTGACTCCAATCCAAAATTATTCCTGCTCCAGCATAGGGACTGGGAATAGAGCCAATCTCTCTCTTCCAGCATGAAGAGCTTCCAAAGCACAAGGGACATCACAGCAAACTGATGGAAAAAGTCATTCTAAATTGGGCTCAGACTTGCTTTAGCTATGAATGTCTGTCCTTTAAGAATGCATTTGGCAATTTTCATTTTAACTGTGCATTAATTGATTTTAATACAAACAATCCACACTGCAATTCTATGAAAAAAGTTTATTAAAATATTTGTATACATTCGTTTTCAGTCAACTCAGGCTCAGTCAGTTTGAACAATTAAAAAAAAAAAAAAGATCCAGCTCAGAGGTAAAGTTTCACCTTTCAGAAGCAAAGAGCATGGCTCTCTCAAGCAAAAGATTTTCTACAGAACACCCTTTAAAATAGTTTCAAATAAGCAAATACCTTGAAGTGACAGCTGTGAAATGAATACATTATTCTGTATGTAATGTTTCAAGTTGCCTTGAATGACAGGGTTTTAGCACAATTGCTTCACTTTCAGTTTGATGAAGTCAAGTACAAAAGGCTTATTCCAGCACTGTTAGACAGGTGCTTCCCAAGTCCGTGAACATTTCTGACAACCACCATTTCATCCACCTGTAGATCAGAATCACTGGTAGTGCACTGAAAAGGGGGTTTGTACAACGCCCCCCTCTGGTGAACACATGGGCTTCTGCATATTAAGAGAACAGCAGACCAGAATTATGGCCTGATCAATGCCCTTGCCTCCATCTGGTAATTATCAGATACCATCTCTAGAAGGGACAGTTTAATTAATTTCATGTAACAGAGCTGGTCTCTCAGTGAAGACTTCTTATTACACTGATTTTGTATTCAGACCCACTGGTGACTAACACCTGACTTCCAAAGTCAAAGGTTCATAAAAAGAGGTTAAGGTTGTTTTCTTCGTGTTTCAGGTACTACTTTAAAAAACGGACACAGGCAACTTAAAAATCCCATTTCTGTATGAAGATTCTTTTTACTTACTATGTTTCGAGGAATCTCTAAATGAAAGACTGGAGGAAAAATCTGCCTAGTTTGTTTGCCCTGTATACTGGACAGCCATTTGTCAGTAGTCAAATCGGGTCCCCACCCCATTTGTGCTGTATGACAAGACCCAGGGGAAAGAACATTTAAATGGCAGGAAAAGGTGATTGTAAAGCCACAAAAACACAATCTAAAAAACAGTGTTAAAAAAAAAAGCGCCACACCTCACTGACGCACTTTTCACTTCAGTAAGGCTTAAGAAATCTGAGCTAAAGGCTTGGCTCTGTCACAACATGTGACATCACAATTATCTTAAAAGAAAGGGATCTGAAGTAGGGGACATAAAAGAGAAAAAAAATTGGGAAGATCTATACTATCTATGACATTTGCCCCAGTAAAGGAAGCTGGGCACTTGCTGCTCACATTTCTCTGATTTTAGGGAAGTCAAAATCACGTTGAAGTGCAATGCTAGCTACACTACAGCAATGGTAAAATAGTAATTTCCTTTTGGAATTTTATGGCAGTTTGGGGTATTTCAAAAGCCTTCATTTTTAAAGGTACTCTTGCCACACAGCCCCCATACATTCAAGTCAAACACTAGAACAGCAGTGTTTGTTCTGCTGCAAGTACTCCCTGATCACATATAAAATTCCCCTTTCAATGTCAATGCTCGCAGGGCTTTTGAATCACTATGTTACATACAGGAAACATCAGCAACTTAAAAAACTGCATTATTGTAAACTTCTTCGGTAAAGCTTTTCAAGTAGGTTTTATACAATGTGCTGTTCCCTTTCAAGTATCTTTTAAAGGGATAGAAGGAACAGCGTAAAACTGTTACTGGAAATGCTTTAAATATTGCAAATAAACTCCATTTAACAAATCAGTTATTGAAAGAGTCTGGTTCTGGATTTTGAAGCTTCCCTGCAGTCATTTGCACTTTGCAATTCATCCTCGTCAGGGTCATTCCAGCTTGGTTTCATTGGAGTTAGTTCAGGGGCGACCACATCACCATCCTAGAAAGTAATTGAAAGGAAGTTGAGAAAGTTACCAAGTTTTACAAGCACATTCTTACTTTATTATTTGTCTTACTGTAGAAACCAGGACCTCATTGTGCTAGGTGCTGTACAAACAGAACAAAACAAGAAGCACAATTTTAGGCTTATGAATAGAAAGGATGAGAAATGAGCCATAAAAGGGTCATTATCAATGACTGAGCACTTTGTAGGTGAGAACTTTGTACAAACGTACCCGAGTCGTTCAGCTGGTTCCCAAAGCTTAGTCACCAATAAATCCAGGAAGTAGGTGAGCCAGAAAATACTTAGTGGATTATCACACAAAGTGAGCCCAGTAACCATCCCATTGTCCATCTCAAATTCAACTGTCCAATACTGCCACAACAAAGTGCTGAGCACCTGCAGCATACCTGTGGCATGGATTACCCACATTCAGTTTTACAGACTTGGCCACGTTTCACCTGTTAAGACACATTACTATGGTGCAATGAACTGGTGTGGTGGTTGTAAAGCTGGTTGCATGATAAAATTGATATTGTTAGAAGCAGGGAAAGCTTTTTACCAATCTCACGTGCAAAGCACATTGTAGAAATTAACTCTGATTTGCTCTCAGAACCCAGAACTGTTACAAAAGGATGAGCCCTAAGGGGACTCACATGCCCAAGATCATGCCTGTTGAAACCATATTCCAGTGGTTGGATTTCTGGAGGTACTGAGCGACCCCCAAGATTAGCTGTGGGTGCTCAGCACCCCTGGAAAACAAGCCCTGAGGCCTAACACACTGGTTTTAGAAATGCTCAATACAAGGTATTATGCTTTGTCACACTGAAGGGATTTAAAGCTCTACATTTTTTATTAAAAAGGACATGAAACTAATTTGTGATGCGAGTACATTTCTCTCAGAGCTCATCCAGACTACATTTCATGCAGGGAAAGGTATTTGAGAAAACATCTAGACCTGAAAGAGCAGATACAGATTAATTAGCAGCATTCAAAACCAACTGCTAAGAGAAAACCTTTAATTGCTGGAAAAAGACACCTTATCACACTGTCCGTACCCAACTTGATGGACAAGTCACACCTACTAAGGCTTATGGTCCAGAAAACTAGAGGTTCAGTGCACCTTATGCAATGCTATGATTTGCATATTTAATACATGTGAAATACCTAATTTACATTCTCATTTTATTTATAATGGCAAAAATGTCATTTGTTTCCATCATATTAACTGCTCTGCTACAGTGATGGACATAAATAATTTTATCAGCTGAAAAACAAGTTTACTGGGAGAAATGATAGAGGAGGCAAGGGGCAGCACAGGGAAGGGGATGCTGTCTCAGAAATGCCAAGTTAGCTCTATTGATATTACAGGTGCCACCCCGGCAGGAGACCGAGGTTCCTATTTCCTTCAGGATCAGGTTCTGTCTCTCTCAGAGACTGTTTTTGACCCACTGACTCAACATCCCCAAGAGCTGGGACCACAGAGGTGGCTCTGGCCCTGCCCCTATTGCAAAAGCCACAACTGCATAAAGGGCCTACAGTGTGCTCCATCCCCATCATGTCCTGTGGTATCTATGCTCTGGAGTCTGACAAGCAGCAGGGGCAACAGGCTCTACCCACACACAGCAGCAGGGACCTTCGAAACCAGGAATGTTTGGGCAGTCTCTACCCTCTTCCTGTTCAAGTCGCCTTGTTTCCCCAGGAGATTGGGGCTCCTGAACAGGAGCCCATAAAAGATCAACAAAAAAAACAAATTAAATTCTCCTGGGGAAACAGGAAGCTTTACAGGCCTGGGAACTGGTCTGAATGATTCCTTAAAGAGATGCCATTGAGCCCCACCATGGAGGTTTAGGGCTGGTCTACAAACAAAAAACTTGCACCAGTTAACGAAACCGATGTAAACCCTTGGGTGGATGCTCTTATTTCAGGATAAAAGTGTCTCACTTCAGTTCAATTTACACCTGTTCCCAAGCAGTTTATGTTAACCTGATAAAAGCTACCCTTAAACAGAAATAAGAGTGTCCACATGGGTTTGCATTGGTTTAAGTTCACTGCTTTGGTTAGAACATTCAGCATTCCTGTGTAGACAAGGCCTTACAGGTAAAAAATCCCTAACAATGCCCAGATTTTGAAGGTCCCAAGTCCATGTGCCAAGGTGAGATGCTCCAGGAGTAGGGATTATTTTGGGCAAGCTCTCTGGCCTGTGTTGTACAGGAGGTCTGACTAGATTATCACAATGGTCCCTTTTGGCCTGGGAATGGATGAATCTGTGTGTAGGGGTATTTATAAAGTGGTACGTTACCTGTGGTTTAGTAAAATCCATGTTCATACACCACTGAATAAAACACTTTGTTGCAGCATCTAAACTCTTCTCATCCTTTTTCTTGCAATAAACCCGGATCAGCTGCTCTGCAAATGTCTCTGGCAGAAGCCTTGAAACCTTTTGAATAGAGGAAAAGAAATTATACTGTTTCTTGGAATCTAGAGCCAACTGATCAATGAACTTCAAAATGTTTCCAAATGTAGGTAGAAAAATGTAAGTTCTCATTATAAAGCATAATGTGTACCACAAAGTTAGGGAGTTTGACTGGAAAAATTAGTCAATCTGAAGATAATGAGGAATGGATTTTGGATGGACTGTGTTAAATACTAAGATTCCAGATTGTGGTAAAACTGCACCCCACCACCACATTATTGCACAGAAGTACTTCCACAACCTGTTATATGAAAATTTCCTTCAGAAGCAGGCCGGGCATGTTTGATAAGGGCCTTTGGCAAAGCGATAGCTACCTGTTCTTTCGAAATCTTGACTGCCTGGCTCGGATCAGACTTGCAATAGAAGCGAACTTTATCAATAGGGTTCTGTTCTTTCATTCCATAGTCCATATTGATAACCTTGATGGAGACAATTCAGAAACGGATACAGATGAACAAAACACGGTTACCCACCTTTTACATAACTGTTGATCTTCGAGATGTTGCTCCATTCCATTCTAGGTGTGCGTGCACCCAGATGCGCGGTCGAAGATTTTTGCCGTAGCGGTATCCGTAGCGCCAGCTGTGGTGCCCCCTTGAGTGCTGCGCTCCTGCGTCGGTACATCAGGAGCCGCCGGCCTTACGCCCTCTCAGTTCCTCCTTGCCAGCAACTCTGACAGAGGGGCAGGAGGGCGGGTAATGGAATGGACATGAGCAACACAGCTCAAAGAGCAACAGTTACAAAAGAGGTGGGTAACCGCTTTTTCTTCTTCGAGTGCTTGCTCATGTCGATTCCATTCTAGGTGGCTCACAAGCAGTGTCAACGGAGGTGGGCTCGGAGTTCACGGTCTTGCAGGCTGCAGCACTGCTCTGCCAAAGCCAGCGCTGTCTCGAGCTTGCTGGGTAAGCGCATGATGAGATGCGAACATGTGGACAGACGACCAGGTAGTGGCTCTACAGATCTCCTGGATTGGTACCTGTGCCAGGAAGGCCACTGATGACGCTTGTGCCCTAGTCGAGTGTGGTGCCACGATCACAGGCACTTTCGCCAGCTCATAACAGTAGCGGATGCAGGCCGTGATCCAGGACAAAATCCCCTGAGCAGACACTGGGCGACCCTTCATTCTGTCTGCCACCGCAACAAACAGCTGTGTCGACTTACGGAACGGCTTTGTCCTGTCTATGTGGAAGGCCAGCGCCCTCCTGATGTCCAGGGTGTGTAGCCTGCGCTCCTCATCTGACGTATGAGGCTTTGGAAAGAAGACGGGTAAGTATATGTCCTGGCCAGTATGAAACTGGGAAACGACCTTGGGCAGAAATGCTGGGTGCAGTCACAGCTGGACCTTGTCCTTGTAGAAGGCCATATAGGGCGGCTCCAAAGTAAGCACCCTGATCTCGGACACCCTGCAGGCCGACGTTATCACGACCAGGAACAAGACCTTCCACGGGAGAAGCAGGAGAGAACAGGAAGCCAGAGGCTGAAAGAGAGACCCCATGAGCCTCGACACCATGAGATCTGGGTCCTGGGTGGGGAACGGGATCCCAGACGTGCAGGTAGAGACACTCCAGACCTTTCAAAAACCACGCCGTCACGTTGTGAGCGAAGATTGACCTGCCTTGAAACAGAGGATGGAAGCGAAGATAGGGGCCAGGTGGACCTTGATCGATAACCGGGACAAACCTTGGAGTTTGAGGTGCAGCAGATAATCCAGTATCTCCTGCATCGGGGCCTGCTTGGCCCGACTATGCCATTCTGAGGCCCAGCACGTGAGTCTTTTCCATTTGGCCAGATATGTCGCTCTGGTGGAGGGTTTCCTGCTACCCAGCAAGACCTCCTGGACACGGGCCAAGCACGGCCATTCATCCATGCTTAGCGATGCAGCAGCCAAGCTGTCAAGTGCAGCACCTCCAGGTTAGGATGCAAAAGGCTGCTGTGGTTCTGGGGGACAGCAGATCCAGCCAGAGGGGCAGCTGCAGCGGGGCAGCTACCGAAAGGCTCAGCAACATGCCGAACCAGTGCTCGTGAGGCCACGCAGGGGCTATTAGGATAATTCTCACCCTGTCTTGCTTGATCTTCACAAGGAATCAATGGCACTGGCGGGAAGGCATACATCAGCGCCCCCAACCATGGGATGAGAAAGGCATCTGAAAGGGAGCCCCTGTCCATTCCCCGGATCAAACAGAACACGTG
The DNA here is from genome assembly GCF_965152275.1 of Natator depressus. Taxonomy (NCBI): domain Eukaryota; kingdom Metazoa; phylum Chordata; order Testudines; family Cheloniidae; genus Natator; species Natator depressus. The sequence continues at coordinate 29,720,681 of NC_134246.1, forward strand.
GCATTTTCTGTTCTGCCTGGATGTAAACAGGTCCACCTGGGGAGTCCCCAACCTCTAGAAGTTTATGCTGACCATCTCCGGATGGAACGACCACTTGTGCCAAGATGAGAAAGTCCCGCTGAGGTGATCCACCAGGACATTCCTGGTTCCAGGCCGGTGCGTGGCTACCAGATGAATGGCATGCCACACACAAAAGTCCAAAGGGCAGAGAGCTTCTGGACAAAGGGCCGAAAACCTGGCACTGCCCTGCCTGTTGATGTAATAGATCACGGCGGTATTGTCTGTCAGGACCTGCACCACCTTGTTCCTCAGGTGGGGCAAGAAAGCCTGGCAGGCCAGGCGAACCGCTCTGAGCTTCCTAATGTTGATATGGAAGGCTAGATCGTCCCACAACCAGTGGCCCTGGGAGCTCAGCTCGCCCAGGTGGGCTCCCCAGCCCTGGTCCGAAGCATCGGAGACCAGCGTCAGCAACGGGAACGGGGTTGCGAAGGGGACTCCCTCCAACGCTTACCTGAGGTCCAACCACCAATTCAGGGATGACCTGATGTGGTCCAGCACCCAGACTATCCGGTTCAGGTCGTGCCTGTTGGGAATGTAGACTGACGCTAGCCACGTTTGCAGGGGCCAAGATGAAATCGACCATGTACGTACATGCGGCCATATGGCCCAACAGCCACAGGCAGGTGTGAACTGTGGTGAGCAGGTGGTTCTTTACATGGGAGATCAGGTCCATCCAACATGGCCTGAAAATGAGCTCCTGGAAGGAAGGCTCTAGCTCGCATGGAGTTGAGAACCACCCCAATGAACTCTATTCGCTGGACGGGCGTTAAGGTGGATTTTTTCTGGCTTATTAACAGGCCCAGGTTGCAGCAGGTGGAACGCACCAGATTAAGGCTCCTCTGCACTTGCTCCTGAGATGGGCCCTTGACAAACCAGTCGTCATGATACGGGAAGACCTGGACCCCTCGATGTCTCAGGTAAGCAGCCACTGGCGCCACACATTTTGTGAACACCCTTGGGGCCGATCAGAGGCCAAAGGCTAGTACTGTGAACTGAAAATGGCATCTGCCCACTGTGAAACTGAGGAAGCGCCTGTGACCTGGGAATATGGAAATAAGCGTTCTTTAAATTGAGGGCAGTGTACTAGTCTCCCAGATCCACGGAGGGGATGATGAAAGTCAGGGACACCATGCGAAACCTCAGCTTTTTGAGAGACTTGTTGAGGCGACGCAGGTCCAGGGTGGGTCTGAGGCCCCCCTTTTGCCTTCAAGATTAGGAAGTAGTGGGAGTTGAACCCTTTTCCTTTTGTGTCCTGAGGGACCTCCTCCACCGCCCTCAGGCGCAGGATGTTCTCAACCTCTTGAGTAAGGAGCTGCTCGTGAGAAGGGTCCCTGAAGAGGGATGGGGGAAGACTGGGGGTGGGAGGGAGGGATGGCCGAAAATTGCAAGATATAGCCCCGAGATACTATGTCCAGCACCCTGCGGTTCGAGGTGACTCGCGACCAGGCTGAACAGTAGGGACGAAGATGGTTGAGGAAAGAACGAGGTGGATCTGGGAAATTGACTTGGGCATCACTCTCGAGCGCACCTTCAAAACAAATGCTTCTGGCCCCCTGGGCTGCTTTGCCAGGCCAGGCTGCGTGGGAGGAGGAGGAAGGGTGGTGAGGACTAAAACTTGCGTGTCTATCCCTTCTCCTTGCAAACCCATCGAGGCTGCCAAGGCCTTGGTGGCGGGGGTGGCTGGAACTGCTTCTGTGAAGACTGCAGCATACGCATGACCAGAAAGCGAAGGATGGCCCGAGTGTCCTTTAACCCATGCAGCCTCACATCCGTCTGTTTGGAGAAGAGACCATTCCCATGGAACAGGAGGATCTAAATCGAGGGCTGCATCTCTAGGGAAAGACCGGCGGTTTGAAGCCAGGAGCTGCGCCTCATAACCACTGCCACCGCAACCACCCTTGCTGGTGAGTCCACTGTGTCCCACGCCATTTGGAGGGAGCACATAGCCGCTGCAGTGCCCTCCTCTACCAGGATGCTGATTCTTGGGCCAAACCCTGCAGGAGGGACTGACTCCTTGAGCTTACAGAGGGAGTCCCATAAGTTAAAACTGTATCTGCCCAAGAGGGCCTGATGGTTTGCCACCCGGAATTGCAGGCTGGCAGTGGAATAAATTTTTCTCCCAAAAAGGTCCAGTCTTTTGGCCTCTATTTCTGGGAGTTAAGCTAGTGTGCCCCTGCTTATCTTTTTTGTTGGCCGCAGAGACAACCAGCGAGCCCGAAGGTGGGTGGGTATAAAGATACTCAAACCCTTTGGCTGGGACAAAGTACTTCTTTTCAGCCGTTTTGGAGGTGGGAAGGATGGAAGACAGGGTTTGCCAGAGGCCGTGGCAATTTTGAGGACCCCGTCATACACTGGTTGGTGCTGCAAACTGTTGCTGCAAGGTGAGTGGTGCGAAGGCGGCATCGTCACGACCGGCACGCCCCACGTGCTCCAGTAAGGCCACTGCACTGGCCACTGGCTGTGCTGCCAATGGGGCACCGATGACGGCGTGGCCTCTCGTGCCCAATTGCGCCGGTGGAGTCTGGGCGAGGGGCTGAACTGCTCTTCCGTGCCGGAGGAATCCCCTTCCTGTGACCATGGTGGGGCCGTCTATGCCTGTGTCTTCCTGCTGACCGTTGCCCCTGGAGACCGGAGTGAGAGGATCAGTGCCGGTATCGAGGGTACTGGTGTCGTGACAGGGAGCACTCCCACAGGGCAGGCAACCAAGACCTGCACCAAGAGGACGATCAGCGGGAGGCCGAATGGTGCCAATAGTATGGGGACTGGCGCCTCCCCTTAGTCAAAATCTGCATTGAGACGGTGGAGAGAGCAATTGCGGCGACTGAGGGAGAGCCCTGGAGGATCTGGGCTGCGACTCTGGAGATCTGCGACAAGAGTAGGAGAGCGTTGCCTTGCCTCGGGGGATTGGCGGCGCTCCACTGCCCCTTGAGGGGTCTTAGCAGCTGGCTTGTCCTCATAGGGAGCCTTTGCTGTTTCCTGGGGCACGTGTGGTGCCAGCGGCATGGACGGAGGCCTCTGCTCTCTTGGTGCCGGGGGAGCTTGGGAATGCATCGATGCTGTCAGGAGTTTGGGTCCCCTACTGCTCCCGGGAGTTGGTGGTAGATCCTTTAAGGGGCTAAGGGCGCCGACTGGGGAGGCATGTACACGTGGCTCCAGAGTAGGCGGGTGGCCAGAACTGGGTCCTTTGCCCGATGTCCCATGGCCCTTCTTGCCCAGTGCCAGGGAGCCATGCTTTTTTTCTTTTTGGGCACCAGCACCAGGAATTGGCACCAGGCAGAGCCCGGTTCCAGGGGTGCGCTGCGCACTGAGGCCGAGGTATTAGGTGAGTCTGAGGAAGGCTCAGAAGCCAGGTGGAGAGCAGTCTCCATGAGGAGAGCCCACAAATGAATATCCCGCGCTGAGTCCTGGGTAGAAAATTTTTTACGAAAACGACACCTGTCCTTCAAATGTGATTCCCCCAAGCACTTGAAGCAGCTTCTGTGGGGGTCACTTACAGGGATAGGCCTGTTACAGTCCATGCAGGGCTTAAGCTCCGGAGACTGGGGCATGCCCCGCCGGAGGCGAAGTCCCTGCTGGGACTCTAACTTCTAACTACACTTAACAGCTACTTATCAGTAACTACTATAAGCAAACTATTTACAAGGTCCAACAGCTCAAAGTCAGAAGAGATGAAACCGCTAGCCCTTGCTATGCAAGGAAATGCACTCCGACTAACCATAGTGGGTGGCAAGAAGGAACTGAGAGGGCATAGGGCTGGCGGCGCCTGATAGACCGATGCATGAACGCGGCACTCAAGGGGGTGCCAGAGCCGACCATATGGACACTGCTAAAGCAAAAATCTCCAACGACCGTGCACATGGGCGCACGGACACCTAGAATGGAATCGACACGAGCAAGCACTCACAGAAGAACACATATTTTTGGGTAGTTTTTTAGACTTGAGATTACTAAGATTCTAACAAAAGAGACACTATAATTATTAGTAGTTAGAAAATAGCAAGGATTATTCTAAAATATTTGGCACTAACTAAAATAGTTAATCTTTATGAAAAAACTAAAATTTGTCTCAATTGTTTCATGAAATTAGTTTCACTGATGTGATGAGCTTCAAGAAAGTTGTAAAGTATCACCTTAAAAGTGACCTACAATCAGACAGAGAGGTGTCCAGCAAACAGAGTTGAGGGAAATCTAAAGTGATTTACAGATTACCTTTCAGATATGCTTCAGATCTGTCTATATGTAGTGATAGCCCTTAAATTTTAATTTTGCCTCGGTAACTTGACAGTGCTGCCACTAGAATATTTTTGGCAGTTGAACCAAGACAATTTTAACACACCAGTGCTGCCTCCACCCAATACATATAATTTTTCTATTTGTTTTCCAGAATATCTGAATTAAGAAAACAGAATTTTTAGGGTGGAGAGGAATGGGGCACAGAAGGCGAGAGGAGAGATCAAATCAATTTCAGCAGTGAAACACTTGCAGAGAAGCATTTCCCTTTTTCCAATGACTCAGATGTAAATGAAGGCATAGTTTGAGGACAATGGGATTACATCAGTCTGCCTGAGGGCAGCAACTGACTTGCAGAACCTTTAGTACTGGTGGGAATGCATAGACCAGGAAGACCTCTAGTTGCAGGACTGGCCATTACATGACACATTAAGTGCAGATGCAGTAAATGGAAAAACAAATGTTAAACCCTAATGATTTTTTTTTAAGCAAAGTTAACTTTTCCAAGTAGAACTGCTCTGAAAGGGTCTTGTCCAAGGTCACACTGCCTATCTGCAGGAATAATGGCTTATAGGAAGACATATTCCAGTCACAAAGGTGTAGCTGGACATTGCACAACCCAAGGGAGAAGGAATGCTTCAGTCTCTTTCTACTTGCAGATGTAATACTTCCGTTATGTTTTCTTTATGCTGGTCTTAGGTAGCTATCCATTTTCAAGGTCACAACCCCCTTCCCAAGTGCAAGTCTTCCACCATGTGGGCCTTAATGTATCACAAGCACACGAGTAATAATGAGATTGCTGTCAGAGCAGGCTATTCTCAATACTTAGGGCTTGTCTTCACTATCAACGCTGCTGCAATCGATGCAGCGGGTGTCGATTTAGCTGGTCTAGTGAAGACCTGCTAAATTGATAGCAGAGCGCTCTCTGGTCGACTCCAGCTCCCTGAGAAGAGTGAGGTAAGTCCACTGGAGAGCGTCTCCCATTAACGTAGTGCAGTGAAGACACTGGGTTATGTCGACCTAAGCTACGGTGACTCCAGCTACGTTATTCAAGTAGCTGGAGTAGCGTAACTTAGGTCAACTTACCCGGTAGTGAAGACAAGCCCTTAAAAGTGACCTGCAAAGGTTTTTACATTTAATGATTAGCAAGTCTGTCTTCAAGTCCTCCTAATTTTATTTCTCTAAGTATATATGGTGTATGTATTTCATCACTAGCATAAACAGTCAACTATAATTAAATACTAAATTGAGTAATCATTTATATGGTTAAATATGTATTATTATTATATTTTATTTTTAAAATTCCTTCTTTTATTCCTCCTTGAAGATTGTCTTTTGGATACATTCCTGTGTGCTCAGCAGCTCCCGTAATTTTGTTTTCTGTGAAACAGTCCACACTGCAAACCAATGGAATGTGTTAATCACCGACTATTCCAAGTCAGAGGGTTTTCTCATCCCACGCTGTGCTGTGAGACAGCAATGTAACCACTATGGTCAAAAGGTAGCAATTTATAAAAGTGGTAGAGCTGGCTCAGAGAGCATGCCAAGAGCTGTGATGTCAGTAGGGGGAGGAGCCTATATCCCTCTCCCTTGGGTTTTCATGTGAAGAGAAGTCTCATAGCCATTATTTTTAGTTTTTTCTTTTTGATAACAGGGGTTTTGCCAGAACTAAGGAAAATAGAGGTGAACCTTCATGGACCACAAGCCTCATTAGATGAAAAATGGAATAAATGCAAAAAAAAACTTTAGAGGTCATCTTTAACATACTTTAGAGAACACACCAGCAGCCCCACTGCAGGGACTGGATGGCATTTTCTCATTATCTTTTTCAGCAATATTAGTTTAGAAAGGCTTTGAGCTGTTAAGTTAGATTTGTAAGGCAGTCAAACTGCCTTCTGTGTTTTGGTCTCCCTCCCCTACTGGGGGAAACAAACTTGTCCTGAGTGAAGCATTGTGTTAGCACCAACTATTCCTAGGAAACAAGATTGACAATCCAAATCCACACACACCAACTGATAGGTGAAAGCAGCAGGTATTGTTTTCTGCCAGGTCCAGAAGAGGTGAATTTATCAGACCCATAATTTCTAACTGTATAACTTAAATCCATTATGACTTTTGAAATTCAGTTTTTGTGAAGGACACTACAGAAACTATTATATTTCACAAAAAAGTCTACTGCAGTGGTTTTTAAGTTGCGGTCACTCAATACTTGCTAGCAGTCTGCAGAAAACTGGCAGGGCACATGATGCTGGGACCACCACTCATTGCTTCTACAGGCATTCAAGGCTCTTCTTTACAAACACTAGTCGCAAATGTTACAGAAGAGGAAATAGGAAGTGCTTTCAGGGAGCAGAGCCAGCAATGGAACAGCTAAAAAACTAACTAAATGCTTTCCTAACATTGCTTTTCCATTGCCACAGGGATATTACATGACAACAAATTGGAGAAGAAAATGGGCTATGCAATCCCTGGGAAGAGAGGTGTCCACAAGACAATCTTAACACATGATCCACATTATGAAAAAGTTTGAGAACCCTTGATCTATAGGCTTCAGGAGTAATACATACAGGGAAACTGCTAGGCACCAGATACCAACTGCATACTCCACACAAGGATGGGAATGCACCGAGGGTTACCTTATGCCTTATATTGTCCCTGAATTGTGTAATTAGTGTGAATGGGGCAAACTGCTTTCTTATTTTGAATATAAAGTATACTCAGCTTTATTTGCAAACTTTTACATGGTACACTTGGCCCTTTGTGATACAGAAATGAAGACAGAGTATGTTTTACACTAAGTTTGCTCTGAAAGGACACACTTACATCAACTATAAAGTCTTCAGCATTCAATTCAATATCCTGAGGTGCATTCTTTGGTCTCGAAGCAACAATGTCAGCTGGCAGCCTGTCATACTGTTCCTGAGAAAGAGAGAACACTTAATTCTATTCAAGCACTACCAGTTCCAGACCTGTGCAATTGAACCCATATATATCTGGAGAGAACGCTGCCATGCAACAACAAGGCTGGTTGAGATAAGGCTAGATTACTTTATTACTTAAAATACCAGCATTTTTAATGTAAATAATTCACTTTTCAAAAGAAAAGTTCAAGATTTTTCACCTGCATTAATAGACCATGAAGATTTTCACCTGCATTAATAGACCATGATTACAGCTGAAGATTGGTCACATGACCAGGTGAAGCTATACAGAAAGTGCCTCAGCAGAGGGAATAAAACCTGCATGAAAGACTAACTTTGAAGTATGTACGTTTTCCATGATAATTGTGTGACTTTTAGCCAGAGATACAATCTATTATGTTGGTGATTTTAGATGGTCCCTTAGAGAGTCACAAAAATCTTTGCCTAGGGCAATCTACTAGCCGTCAAACAGAAAGAAGTTGACCTCGAGGGGACTACAGTGCCATGAACCTGTGCCTTTAAGCACATTATCTATGTTCCTATTAAACAGGTCAACTTCCTCAACTCCTCATTCTAAACAGGAAAACAGACACACTCAATATTTCTTACAGAGTCTGTTTGCAATATTGACAATGGCTACAAGTATGTATTCCATAACTGCTGGGAATCTGCCTGTTTCTGCTGCTATCAGGGTGTCATCACACAATGAAGGAAAGGGCTGTTGAAGAGAGAGCTCTTACTCCCCAAACAAACTTAATTTAATACCAGAACTGTTAGAGGTAGCTACCTATAACACTTTTTAAACAAGTATCAGAGGGGTAGCCATGTTAGTCTGTATCCACAAAAACAACGAGGAGTCCGGTGGCACCTTAAAGACTGACAGATTTATTTGGGCATAAGCTTTCGTGGATAAAAAGCCACTTCTTCAGATGCATCTGAAGAAGCATCTAAACAAGTGTCTCAAGGATGAAAGCCATCCTTTAAAAGTGAAAGAATGGTTTGGAATTTGAATTTCTTTCCAACCAGATAAATCCTGACTTATGAACCATTAATAAGTGGAGTTGATAGGAATGCCTATGATTAAGACTGCCCAACACATCCCATTATAAGACATTGTTTTCAGGAGTTTATAAAACTTTGGCAAACTAACCATTTGGGCTGAAATTCTCCCTGCCAGGTGTCTGCCTCAGACTGAATTTGTTTGGAAGGTTTCAGCAAAAAGGGTTCAGCTGTTACTGAGAATGAGACTAGGGAAAAATGTCATTCCCTCATGCCCTCCCCATGCCCAGTTAAAAATTATATAATCATTTTGTTGAGAAGCTCTTGCACTTCCAGCCTTTGGAGGAAGAGCGTGAAATTGGGGTGTGTGTGTGTTGGGGGTGGAAGGAGCACTCTGGTGTCAAGGATAGGCCTTTTGCTGTTCCTGTGAAAAACTGACCACAATTTGACCAAGTTATAGACCTCTGAAAAAAATCTCTTTGCATGTGCTTAGTATAGACTAGTTAGAGTTTGGCACCTAAATTATATGAAGATTCTGTCTGTAGTGAGCATGCTCCAGCTCAGGGTTGCAGAGGCTAAGCAAGACTTGTTTGCAGTTGCTACTGCCAGTTGCAGGGGACTGTTGTGGGGCCAGGCATCAGAACTAAGAGCTGAGATTCTCTCTCCTGTGCTCTCAATACTTCCACTGCGGGCACCCAGGCAGTGAGGAGGTAGAAACTGCCTGATTGGAACGCAGAAAAGACAAAGCACTGACCCGGGCATGGCAATGGAGGGGGTATACTGGTACTGGGAGCTGGTAAAGTTGCAGGGTCAGACAAGGAGACTGGGACTGGCTGGGCAAGAAAACTGGGACAAGCAGCTGAGGGGTGGAAATTAGTAATTCTGTCTTCATGGCAAGGTTTGAATTGTGTGTGTCAAGGTTCCTTCCCCACTCTGAACTCTAGGATACAGATGTGGGGACCTGCATGAAAGACCCCCTAAGCTTATTTCTACCAGCTTAGGTTAAAACTTCCCCAAGGCACAAAGTCTTTGCCCTTGGATTAGGTAAAACGCTGCCACCACCAAGTGCTTTAACAAAGATCCAGGGAAAAGGACCACTTGTAGTTCCTATTTCCCCAAAATATCCCCACAAGCCCTTACACCCCCTTTCCTGGCAAGGCTTGAGAACAAACAAGATAAACACAAACCCCTTGGATTTTTAAGACCCAAAAAACCCAATCAGATTCTTAAAAATCAGAACTTTATTAGAAGAACAACAACAACAAAAAAAGATAAGAGAACAACTCTGTAAGATCAGAATGGAAGATAATCTTACAGGCAGTCAGATTCAAAACATAGAGAATCCCTCTAGGCAAAACCTTAAGTTACAAAAAGACACAAAAACAGGAATACACATTTCCTCCAGCACAACGAATTTCACCAGCCAAAAAACAAAGAAAACCTAATGCATTTTCTAGCTAGATTAACTAACTTTACAGGAGTTGGAAGGCTTGCATCCTTGATCTGTTCCCGGCAAAGTATCACACAGACAGACAAAAACCATTTTCCCCCCCTCCAGATTTGAAAGTATCTTGTCCCCTCACTGGTCATTTTGGGTCAGGTGCCAGCAAGGTTACCTTAGCTTCTTAACCCTTTACAGGTGAAACGATTTTGCCTCTGGCCAGGAGGGATTTTATAGCACTGTATACAGAAAGGTGGTTACCCTTCCCTTTATATTTATGACAGCGTGCAATATAAGGCCTGGAAACCACACACTGATGGATGAGAAAACAAAATGTTAAATAATGTCTCATTTAGTAAGCATCGTCCATTGAATGAGGGAGGGATCCCATGGAAAAAATAGTATTTGACCATGTAATTAAAGATTATATCATAACACATACACACAAAGGGTCGTTTCTTGCATGATTGATTGACTTTGCAACCTTAATCTTTTAATGTAGTGCATGGGTCATTTCCAAGGCTTTTAAAAAAACAAAGTGTAAAAGAAATGTCACCATGTAGCATCACATTGATAGCCACACATTTCATCAGCAGGCTTTGAACTTTTAGATCCACCACACAGACCTCTGCCACTTGAGCTAATGGAGTAACTGATATAGCAGTAGTAGGTTGTCATTCTCTATGTTGACCAGCACTAGGGGGAGAGATACTTTGCCAGTGGGTTTCACAGATTTGCTGACAGCAGACGAATGAAGAACCGCTGTAATTTTGGGTCCAAATCCAGGTTCTGTGGGAGTGTGCTTTAATGGTCACAAACTATTGTCCATTCCCTCTGGCTCCAAGCATGACCCCTTCTACTCTGTCCCATCCAACCTATCCTTGACCCCATCCTCTCTCCTAATCTCAGGCTCCCTCTTCATTCTTCTCCCCAACCCACTGGCTCCCAGTCTCTTCCACCCCCAATATTTCAGTCAGTCTCCCCCCTCATCCCCACAGGCTCCTTGTTCCAAACTACACTCTTCTCTGTTCCCCAGGACAGGCTCTTGTCCCCAGCTGCATATGGGTCAGACTGTTTCCTCCTCCATGCTGCTTGGGAGACAGAAAGAGGAGTATCTGGAGTACAGGAGAGAGTCTCCCTGCTCTCAGTTCTGATGCTCAGAGGCCCCTGGCAGCAGCCATTGCAGGCGCAGTCCTGCTCAACCCCTGCAATCATGGGCTGGAGTATTCTCAGATGAGGCAAAACCTTTGGACAAATTTGTGGTCAAAGTAAGCAAGTCTCTACTGAGCATGTGAGAGTCTAGATTTTTCAAAAGGTTTTCAAGTTGGCCAAATTTGGGCAGATTTTCTCCAGGGAATCTCCCTTGTCAATTTTCAAATCCCTGCACCAACGCACGCGTGCAACAGAGCTTATCAATAACGTAGCTGAAGGGTTTAAAAAAAAAAGACAAAACATTTCCCTCTATTCTTATTCTCTGAAACAACCACATCATTTTTGCTGAAATTTTCTAAACCAGTTCAGACAGCGGCAAGACACCCAGCATGCAAAAATTTCAGCCCAAACAGTTTAAGTTTGGCAAAGTTATAAACAAATGAAAAGAGTGTTTTATAATGGGACATGCTGGGCAACTTTAAATATTGGCAGTATTACCAGCTCAGTCTAGAATATTTCAGTGTACTATATGAAATTGATATTGACTGTTTTTGAAATAAACAGCTATGCTGAGCCTGAGAAGTAGATAGTGACTAAGGTTGAGAATTTATACCCCCGCAAGTCAAGAAATTCAGAAGTTATATCTCACATGAATGTAAACTCAGCCATACCACTAAAGCCACTCTGACAACAACTTGGAGCCAAAACTACACCAGAGTCTCATTACTCTGCTGAACGGTTTTACTGTTTCCTTGTGTTCAAATGTTCTCATTTGGTTTTTTGGCCGAAGCGATGCTTTTCCACATATTTTTGCAGAACACGTTATTTCAAATAAAAATATCCTGAAACAGTCCTCAGCTTAGCAGTTGATCTTTTTTATCCAAATCTCTTATCCTTCCCCCAGCTTCCTCCATGTAACAGCCCTTCACACACTTACTGGCTGAGTTTTGAAGAAGACAGGCCATTTACCATTGGCCCAGGCAGTTTTAGGAATGAGAACAGAATAGAGACAAATCAGCAGAATAGTCAGAAGTGCATATTTAAAAGAGGCAGCAGAATTTGTAGCCCTCTATCAATAGAGATTGGATTGAGAATGCTGTTTACCTCTGTAATTTCTTTTCCTGGTTCAGTCCGAGTCTCTCCTAAATACTTGTATAGATCGCGAAGCTCTATTTTCCGCAAAATTTCTCGTGCCTCTGTCAGCTCTTTATTACTAGAGTACAGAATCTCCAGAAAGATGTTATCTGTCAAAGTTAAATACATTTCATTTACATAGCCATGTACCCATTGTTACAGCAGAGAGATGTGCATCTGTGAACTTATCTCTATATAGAAAGCCTAACCCATGTGCCAAGAAAAGAAAACACCATTTTCAAAGAGTTACCCAGCACACTAACCCAGTGGTCTCCAAATTTTTTTGATCGCGCACCCCATCAGTAAAAAAATTTTGAGCATGCACCCCCAATATATGTATATTTATGTATTAATTATATACATGTACTACTGTACTAATATATTACATAAATTATAAAACATATACAACATAGAAATAGAAAAAATAGAAATTAAAAAACGATGAGATAAAGATGAAATAAACAATATTTTTTAAATAATTTTTTATTTTATTTTATTTATTAACGGTACAAAAAACCTTTTTGCTCTCATTAAAAAAATTATTAATATTTTTAGTGAGAGCAATGTGATGGAATATGCTTTAGTATTTTTGAAAATGTTGGTTTAACACTTTGTGATACAGCGGGCGCTCAGGGTGGGGTGCGGGGTCTGGGAGGGAGTTAGGGTGTGGGAGGGCGCTCAGGGTGGGGGTGAGAGAGGAGGCTCAGGGCTGGGGCAGGCAGGAGGTGCAGAGCACTTACCTGGGGCAGCTCCTGTTTGGTGCATGGGGCGTGCAGGTGGCTCTGCGCAGCGCAGCACCGCCCCCCATGGCCATGATTCTGGGAGCTGTGATTCTGGGAGCTGCCCCCACCCCACAGGCAGGGCCACCCGGAATGCAGGGGCTTTAGGGGCTTCAGGGCCCTGGGCTAAGGGGGCCCCGGGGCCCTGGCCTGCAGGTCTAAAGCCCCTTTCGGAATGCAGCCCTGCAAGCACGGGCCGGAGGACTCAGGAGGAGCAGGGTCAGCTGCGCAGCCAGCGGCTGGAGAGAAGCGGCGATTTCCCCTTCAAAGCGCCACTTCTCCCCGGCCGGCTTTGAAGGGGAAAGCGCCGCTTCTTTCTGGCCGCTGGCTGCACGGCTGCCCCTGCTCCTCCACGGGCCAGAGGACTCAGGGCCACTCCCCCCTACTTTTTTCCCCCTCCGGCAGTGCTCCTCCTGCCACGCCGCCCTTTTGCTCCGGCAGTGCTCCTCCTGCTGCGCCCCCCAATCGATTGTCTTGCGCACCCCCTGGGGTGCGCACACCCCACTTTGGAGACCACTGAACTAACCTAACAATTTCAAAGTTCCTTCCAGAATAGTGTGGGCTGCCACAGGCTTTTCACAATACTATTAGCATCAGATTGAAAGAAGAGGGTTGCTGACCTCCCAACCCCAGGACAGAAAGTTTAACAGCTTCAGAGTTAACAACCCTCTTTCATTCCAGGTCATAGCACATCCCAATTCATCCATTCAACATGCATCGGAAAATGCCAATCCCCAGAATTACGGAACTAACACAAGCCTATTTCCTAAAGTAAGGTATGGAAAGTGCTGCATGTTAGGGGGAACTGAAGTATGCCAACTAACTTAGATCAAGCAGTTTCATTATGTACACAGATACAATGTCTCAGACTATGGATGCTGGCAACCAAACTCCATTTCTAATCCCTCAAACTGGACACTAGTGCAGCAGTGCCGGATACATTTTTACCTGAGACATGCTTTCCAAACAGCAGGGGAATAACTGGTTCTTTTATATGCATTGTCTATATGTAGAACGTATTCCTTCCCCCCCATTGGTGAGCATGCACCCCACAGACTTGTGCTTGGATTCTTTCAGGTAACAGTGTCTGTGTGGGGCTGCCTGTACCCTGAGAGTCCTAAAGGGTGAGTGACCCCAACCATCCCCTCAGTTCCTTTGCTAATACAAAATCCTGGTGCTACCAGACAGGAAGCAAAGTATCAGGAAAAGGAGGGCAGGTCATGGAATATATGGACTATACATCTCAAAAAACCACAGTTGCTGTAAGGTAGTAACCATTTCTTCTTCAAGTGCTTGTCCATATATATTCTACTGTTTGATTCACAAGCAGTGACCCAGATCATAGGATGTGGGTGCTAGGAGTCTATTTATAATACAGCTGTGGCAAAGTGAGCATCAGATCTTGATGATTCTATGGAGTAATGTTGCATAAGTGTATGCACAGAATTCCACTACCAGAACACATCTCAAAGAAGCTGCAGAAGCTGCTTGAGCCCTGGTAGAGTGGACTGTAGTCCTCAATGGTGGGTCTAAATAAGCTATTTCATAGCATAATTTAATGCAAGTAAAAATCCAATTCAGTCATCTCTGGGTTACATAGCCTGATGTGCAAAAGCTACAATTAACCAAGGTGAAGCCATGAATGGCTTAGTCCTATCGAGATGTATTGTGGGTCCTATCCTACTTAAGGTATACAGTTTAGCTTTTCCCTTGTTGGAATGCGGCTTGGGGAAAGAACACAGATAGGTGTATTACTTGATTCCGATGGCAATCAGAGACAACCTTTGTTAAAAATGTTGGGTGAGCCCTTAAGGTCCCCCTGTCCCTAAGAAATATTGATTGTGGAGGGCCCACCATGAGTGCTTGTAATCTCCCACCCTTCTAGCTGATGTTACTGCCACTAGGAAGGTTAGTGACAAGTGGAAGAGGAAACATAGGCCGGGGGTTTACTGCATCCTTTGAGCGATCAATAGGTTGACACCTAAGGAGGGGGAGACTCCTTGAATAGTGGAATATATGCACATAAGTGCCTTCAGGAATCTAGCTACTGCAGGGTGTGAGAATGTTGAGTGACCCTGTATGAGAGAATGGAAAGCTAAAATGGCTGCTGTGTGAATCTTAAGGGAACTTCTAGACAACCCTGAATTTCTCAAGGACAGGAGGTATTCCAGTATATCCGGTATCTGAGCTTGAGATGAAGGTAACTGATGTTGATGAGTCCAACAGTGAAGCTTAGCTTCTGTTGTCAGCTGGCCTGCGTGTGTGTGCTCTCTCCATACGCTGTACCAACCCTGCGCAGATAGGTGGCCCAGCAGATCTCAACAGCACTTCTAAGACCACAGACTCAGTTCGGTGATCAAGGAGCTCAGGCAGGTTTATTGCCCTCAAGAAACAATACTAGTTCCTGGCAGACTCTATGGGGACACTAACACATGAGTGCCCAGTAGCAAAGACTCAGCTCAGTCAGCAACGGGACTTTCCATTGCCCCCTAGGCCAGACAAAGACACCCCTCCTATGATTTCTCTTTTATACACTGATACAAACAAGTTATGTATTACTCTTCTGATGTGGTTAGTTAACACCCTACACTTTGTACCTGTTGGTTCAAACAAAACATCTCCATTCATTACCCTGTCATCCTGACCTTATCTTTAGGAGGGGTCAGTGTGTACCATCTTCGGGGAGTGTGTTTATACCATAAAACTTTATATCAGGATGTGCTTGTATTAGCCTTCTGGGACATATTTATGTGAATACCTAATGCCCAGTACTTCTTAGAAATGCCTGTGTTTTAGCAATGCCAGCCATATTCTTGCAAAGTTCATATACCAGACAGCAAACTTTTAAGCGGACATTTGCTTTGCAACAGGGCCTGACTCTTGCTGATTTTGGTTCAGGCCTCAGGTCTTGCACCAGGCCCCATGTTCCAGGCTCTCTTTCTACTACAGCTTCCATTTGGCTGAGTAAGCATGCCTTACTGAGTCTTCTCTATTGTGGTTAAGAATATATTGTACTTCTGATGAGCAGCTCCTCTCTACTGCTATTAACCAACCAGCATCCATGCTGTGAGGTACAGGGAAGTTTGATCCAGATGGATGATCTGCCCCTCCCTTTGCAATATCACTTATGGACTGGAGCTCGAACGGAGAGATTCACTAAGTCTGAGAAACAGAACTGCTTCAGCCAGATGCCAGCATGGTCATCTTGGTGGAGTCCTGTCTCAGTTTCTCAATGACTCTTGGGATTAGTGGAATTGAAGGGTATGCATACGTTAGATTCAGAGCCCATGGCATCAGGATGCATCCGACAAGAGATACCCGAGCCTGGCCTCCTGTGGAGCAGAACCTGTGACATTTTTTTGTTCTGTTGCATATAAATCTATAGCAGGTTTACCTCACCTGGTGAATGTGTCCTGAATGATTATATGCTACAATGACCATTCATGGTTGATTGAAAACTGTCTGCTGAGGTGATCTGCCAGAACATGCTGCCAGCCTGCTAAAAGCACTATGGGAATAATCTCATGTCACAGGCATCAATTCCAAAGGTAATTTGCTTCTCGACAAAGAGGGGTGAATCCTGCTCCCCCTTGCCTACTGATATAAAACACAGCTGTAATGTTGTCAGTCATGATCAGAAAGGTTAAACCTCTCAGAGCTGGATAGGTAGGAATGCTGTACAAGCTTGATGAACAGCCCTTAGCACTAGGATGTTTATATGTAACTAGGCTTCCTGAGATCATAAACCTGGTGTCAGAAGATTGCATAGTTGGCTGCCCATCCAGCCTGGTGGCATCTGTTACCAGAGTCTTCTATGGCAATGGTGCAGAGAAGGACACTCCCTTGCATACTTTTAGGGGGTCCTCCCACCAGTTCAATGACAGAGCTTCTGGAAGGACCTGCACCCTTCATCTTTATGTGTCTGTCAACCACCCTTATATGCATCAAAGTTGAGGTTTGGCATGCTGAGTTATGTAAATGAACGAAACCATGTGCCCCAGAAGTCTGAGAAGTTTTTACAGACATCTGAGGTACTTGTAGGTGGTTGACCAGATTTATTATGGCTTAGAGTCTTCCCTACGGCAGACAGACCATTGCTGTAATAGAGGTCAGAACTACACCTATAAATTCTACCTTTTGAGCAGAAATTAACACTGACTTCTTGCTGACACTGTGTCCTCAAGAGGCAAAAAGACAAAGAGTCAGCTTTATGGAGTTGGTCACCTCTTGTAGAGGCTTTCCCCAAGTAAGCCAGTTGTCTAGTTGGGGCAAACCTGGACTTCTCAATTCATCAGGTAAGCTACCACTGTCACAGGGCATTTGATAAATACCCTGGGCACTATGGATAGACCACGTAGCAGGATTCTGTACTAGTAGCATGAATTGCCCACCTGGAACCTTAGGTATTTCCTGTGGTCAGGTGGACTGCTATATGAAAATCAGTATCCAGGAAGTCAAAATCTGTGTACCAGTCCTGTGGATCAAGAAAAGGAATTATAGAGGCCAGGGTAACCATCCTGAGCTTGAATCTGAATGAAGGTGTTCAGCTGTCTTAAGTCCAGAATAGGGCACCATCCCCCTTTTTTCCTTAAAGTAATGGGAATAAAAACTCTTCCCCTTGTACTCTTCAGCTACTACTTTTACTGCTCAGAGATTTAGAAGTGACTGCACTTTTTGATGCAGCATACTCTCTGAGAGGGATCCCTGAAAAGGAATAAGGAAGGTGGGTGAGTGATGGGGAGAGTCTGGAATTAGATGGCATATCTCATCTCTATGATTTCTAGGACCCAGCGGTCCATAATGAAGGTGTTCCAGATCCCATGAAAACAAAACAAATAGTTCCTTAACTGTAAGGACATAAAAGAAAGATCCAACAGAGGCTGTATGCTGCTCTTGACCAATGAGACAAATTTGCTGCCTCGATGAACTTGCTGCAGGATGGGAAGATGATGCAGTCGAAACAGATGATTTCCTTCTTTGAAAGAGCTGATGCAGATGGTCTGAGCTGTGCAAAGTAGGGTTGCCTGGAGTATGGCTGAGGCCTGATTTGCTTCCTTTTTGAAGCAAGTATTCCAGAGACCTGAGGATTACTCTAGAGTCTTTTAGAGGATGATCAGTCCTTGGGTTAAGAAGGTGCATCCACCACACAGCAGATCATCTACTGTTTGCACCTCTTTTGGGATGCCAGATTGGAACAAAGAGGACCCTTCTCACAGCAACTGAGGTGGCCATAGATCTGGGTGCTGTGTGGGATGCTTGAAGATCAGTGCACATCAGAAGCTGTGCCACCAAGATTTAATTCCTCTGAGGTCAAGAGGGATTAATGTCAGAAAATTGGGAGATAAGAGTCGCAATGTAATTAGCCATTTCATCAGTGAAGACTGATGACTGGCAATCTTCATCTGCAGCTTGGTTGACGAGTAATTTTCGCAGCTGAATAAATCTAATGTTTTGGGATCGTTGTCCCAAGTTGTTGATTTCAGCAGACCTTGATGATTTGTCCTCTTATGGACTTGCTGCTCCAATCAGTGAGCCAGACAGAGTACAGAATTGCTCAAAGGCTGCTAGGAGCACCTGGCAACACCGATTTGCCCATTTGGTGTCAGCACCAAGGAAGCAGGCATATACCAAAGCAGCTTGGCTGGCTCCAAAAAGCCCTCCCTGATGCGCACTACAAGGTGCCCTGGCATGGAGGTATGTAAAATATGCAGGAGCTTGCAAGACTTGCCCTGGACAACTTCCACTGGAATCTCTACTATGTCCACCATCCTGAGAGGAATGGAGTACCTACCTCATGAGAGTAGACTTTAAGGAGCTTGGCTTGTTTAGCCTAACAAAATGAAGGCTCAGAGGAGATACAATTGCACTCTATAAATTAGGGCTGTCAAGCAATTAAAAAAAAATCACAATTAATTGTGAGATTACAAAAATAGTCACAATCAATCATAATTTTAATCACACTGTTAAACAATAATAAAATACCAATTTAAATTCAGCATGGAAGCATGTCCTCTCGAATTGTGGTCAAAGCATGAAGGGACATATGAACTTTTAATATATCTGGCAGTGCACGTAAATACCTTCCAACACTGGTTACAACAGTCCCATGGAAATGCCAGTTCTCACTTTCAGGTGACTTTGTAATTAAGAGGCAGACAGCATTATCTCCTGTAAATGTAAACAAACTTGTCTGTCTTAGCGATTGGCTGAATAAGAAGTAGGACTGAATGGATCTGTAGGCTCTAAAGTTTTAGATTTTTTTTAAAAAAATTTTTAACATAGCACTCAAAAACAAAAATTCTACATTTGTGAAGTTACACTTTCATGATAAAGAGATAGCACTACAGTACTTAAATGAGGTGAAGTGAAAAATACTCATATTTTTACAGTGCAAATACTTGCAATAAAAAAATATAAAGTGAGCACTGTACAATTTGTATTCTGTGTTGTAACTGAAATCAATATTTTAAAATATAGAACATCCAAAAATATTTTTGGAATAAATTTAAATTGATATTCTATTATTAACAGTGCAATTAAAACTGTGATTAGTTGTGACTTCTTTTTTAATCTAGTTAATTTGTTTTGTGTTAATCGCTTTCTAAGATTTCTAACAACCAGCGGAGTGAAGTTCTAGAACAGCTTTCAAGGGGAGTATTGGGGGAAAAAAACCTAATTGGCTTCAAGGCTGAGCTTGATAAGTTTATGGAGGGGATGGGTATGATGAGGCTGCCTGCAATGGCATACGCCCCATCTGTGACTACTATCAAATATCTCCAAAGGCCAGAGATGGGACGCTAGATGGAGAGGCCTCTGAGTTGCTACAAAGAATTCTCCTTCAGGTGTCCAGTGGGTGGGTCTTGCCCACATGCTCCAGGCCTAAATGATCACCATATCTGGAGTTAGGAAGGAATTTTTCTTCAGGCCAGGCTGGAAGAAACTTTGCAGGTTTTTCACCTTCCTTTGCAACACAGGGCACAGATCTCTTGCTGGCCTGAATTAGAGCATATGGTGGATTCTCTGTAACTTGAAGTCTTTAAATCAAGATCTGAGGACTTCAGTAACTCACCCAGAGCTTACAGGCCTATTTCACGAGTGGGTGGGTGAGGTTCCGTGGCCTCTAATGTGCAGGATATCCGACAGATAGATGATCATGATGGTCCCTACCAGCCCTAAAGTCTACGAGTCTACTGTCATTAAATGTCTGATACACTCTACCCCCCATAGTTGTGAACTGTGAAAATTTAAAGAGATAAATATCTATCTGCCCAAATTTTTAAAAAAATCAAATTCTGCCTAGCCTACTTATAAACTGATACCCCATGTAAGCTGGCACGAACATGTCACCATCAGTGAAAGCTTACCTGTTAGCTTAGTGTAAGCTTCCATATCCTCCATTGCTGTAGAAATCTTGTAGTGTTTTCCACCAGTGCCCTCTATTTTAATATAGGGATCTGCTTTTAGGAAGGCATCTGTAATCCTATTTTGACAGACAGGATATGGATTTAGCGTTTTAAAAAGAGAAAATGAAAAGCCAAAATGTTTACAAATAAAGGACCATTAGCAAATAAGCATTCCCAGCATGAAGCCAGAAGAAGTCAGTTATACCAGGGGTTCTCAAACTGGGAGTCGAGAGCTGTCAGCCTCCAGCCCAAGCCCCGCTTTGCCTCCAGCATTTATGATTATGTTTTTAATTTATATGGGGGGTTGCACTCAGAGGCTTGCTATGTGAAAGGGGTCACCAGTACAAAAGTTTCAGAACCACTGAGTTATCCTATAACATTTCATGTCTCCCATTGACTAAACCGGGCTTGTAACTGAGTGTGTCAATGCAGAAGCTGAAGCAATCAAACAGTAAATAACTGACCTTTTGACTAGTTAATAGCGTACTTTCACTTAAAACCCCCATACTTCTGATGAACTAGAAATCTTACAGTATGCAGTGCTTCTGATTGCATGTTTGACATTACTGTTTGGTTGACTGTAGGAATATGGAAGTCAGTAACCGACGCTCAGACTATTATAATGTAGAAGTACTGCACAGCACAACACACTTGGTGGTGACTAAATAGCTCCATGAATGAATAACTAAGTTGGATGAATGTTTGTAAAGTATTTTTTGAGGTAAGCTGCCAGGTAAGCTATTCGCCCACTGCACATGACAAAAATTTATTTAAAAATACAGTTTTCCTAAATTTTAACAGTTTAAAGACATCCAGTGTCTATGGACAAAACGACAGTATGAAAAGGACATCTGCTCTATTACTGGGCTTGATCAATCTGCTGTCAACTGGTTCTCAGTGTGGCAGGGGAGAGTTCTTATTCTCTTCATTTTTTTGGTTTATATGTATGAACAAAAGCACAATCACCACCATACTGCAGAACTTTAAACGCTTATTTAAAAATTAAGTCTTGTGTAACCCAATGGAAATCAGCTGGATTTTACACCACTTTATACCTTATTGATTATTTACATATTCTAAAATGGATTTAGCATAACATTTTAAGACTAGTAAAGTTCAGAGGAGTGAAGCTATTTCTAGTAGTTGGAAATCTATTGGGTTCAGATTGTCTCTAATTAAAAAAAAAAAAAAAAAATCAATCTAGAACCAAAAAGGCAGAAGGCTATATAGCCAAACTGCCTTAGTGTGATGAAGGACCAAGACATGCTCAGAGATTAGGGTACAGACAGGGTGCTGTAAAACTGCATATAGAAAACTTAATTTGTGCCTTTTACAGAGGCACAAACACGTGCTTGGTTTCACAGAAATCCCAACTTAGCAGGTCTTCATTCATCTCAGCAACTCACCATGAATAAAGCTAAGATTTTGTCCCAGATATTTTTAGTAAAAGTAATGGACAGGACATTGGCAAAAAAAAAAAAAAAAAAAAAAAAAAAAAAAATCACGGAAGCCCTTGACCTGTCCCTGACTTTTACTAAAAATATCCATGACAAAAAGGGGAGCTGTGGAGTCCCCATACCACCCACGGCAGCTTGGCAGCTGCGGGGGGCCCCCATTCAGAGCTCCAAGGTCCCCGTCTCCATCGCCCTTGGCTGCTCAGAGCTCCCGGGGGCCCCCAATGCCCATGGCGGCTGGGAGCTGCAGGGCACCCTCAATACCTCCAGTGGCTCAGAGCTCCAGGGGGCCCCCTGGGGTACCCAGCAGCTCCTGGCCACTACAGGGACCCTGCAGCTCCCAGCCGCCACAGGCTGAAAATCCTAGCCTTAACCACGAACAATCAGAATACACAATGGACACTTACATTGTTTCAATGATGTTGCCAACCTTGTGCTGGTAAGCTCTGCGGTGCAAACAATTCCGTGTATGGAACATGTCATACAGATTTCCAACCTCCTGCAACAAAAGATAAAGTTACCTTTTATTTGTACATTGACTCAAGTCGACTGGATACTGCACTGAGGATTCAGATAAAGTAACTGTTTTGTTCTAGGCCCGGGACACCTGGCAGGGGTGCTCCGAAAAACCGAGGCCCAAACGCGGCAAAGCGGCGAACTATTGGCTTTATTGAAGGTAAGTGACACACCCGCAACGGGGACTCCAAGTGTTGCTGTCACGGAGGCGGAGAGCCCAGCGCACCGGAGCAATGCCTGGGACAGAGTCCAACGAAGGGGCGGGTAGCAGGCATTAATAAACCCTTAACAATAACAGCTCATGTATATTTAACTAAGGGGTTGTGCTCCTTCATTGGCAAGGGGCCACACAAGGCAGTCAAGGCCGGTCGGGGACCGGTTTCGACCAGTCCCTCATGTCCGAACTTGACTGATAGTAACCGTCTGCACGAGAAAGCGTTCTTCCTTAGCTAGGCCGTCACAGAGTCTTCCGCAGTCCCTTACAGTAACTGTCACAGTTCAGTTTCCACTGTACAACAGAAGGGGTGATTTTCACCATTCTGAAGTCACGAGCAGCTTCTACACCTGGATTTGTAATGATATGGGTACAGTCCCATTTTTACTGTGCTTTTTCCACTCTAGCTTCTGTAGTTGTGAATGAAGAGATTGTAAGGTGACTGATCAACAAAGAGGATGCATTTTGAAAATAATTTTGAAGGTATCAAATACTACATTCTAAACAATGCAACAGAAAAGAGCTTTGCCGCTGAAAGTTATATTTGACAGACTTATGTCTGATGCTTTACAAAGTGATCAGCACCATAATCAATGGACAGTATGTACATGCAATAAGTGTGAAATATCCCTTCTGGAAGTTGTCCATTATAAGCTATGACTATTCCTTTGATGTCTAAGCCCTACTTTTAACGTCTTTAATATTTTCAACACACTGTTTCATGTTTACAAAGCAGACAGTACATTTTTCTGATGCTAGATCCAGAATAAAGTATAATCAAAGGTTACAGTCCTGGACATTTGGCTGCTGCACCATTTAAACCTACAAATGATTTTACTTTTTAGCCAGATGGTTACTGCTAGCAATAAGATCAGAAATACCATCTGATTTTTTTTTTTTTTACAGCTATCTTTCTAGAAATATGCAAACAGTAAAGAAAACAACCTCTCAACTAAAGGCAATTAATTTATTATTCAAACTGACTTAATAGCTCTGAACAGACTTCCGCATTCCTTGGCTACCACTCTAGTATTCAGAGGCACACTGCAATATCTGATGATACACACATTATAATACAATATACGTACACACAAACCTCATACATGGAGGAAACAGCCATATGGTAACTTGCAGAAGCACAAGTTATCACATACCTATAAGTGCATCAGCTTCCCACTACCCATCTCGCTGGGATTTATTCCAACATTCCAAAACTCAGCTACTCTTTTCCCCCACTAAACATCAACTTCTCGCTTCCAAAAAGCTTGTTTTCTCAGAAGTCCCACTAGATTCTACTCGCTCCTGTGAGGAGATGCCTAGGCCTTGCAGGTTCTGTGTTGCATAAGTAAGGCCCTACCAAATTCATGGTCAATTTCATGGTCATAAGATTTTAAAAATCGTGAAATTTCATGATTTCAGCTATTTAAATCTGAAATTTCATTGTGGTATAATTATAGAGGCCCTGAACCAAAACGGAATTGTTGGGGGGAGGGGATTGCAAGGTTATTGTAGGAGAGGATTGCAGTACTGCTACCCTTACTTCTGCACTGCTGCTGGCAGCTGTGGTGCCTTCAGAGCTGGGCAGCCGGAGAGTGGCAGTGGCTGGCCGGCTGCACCAGCAGCACAGAAGTAAGGATGGCATGGTATGGTATTGCCACCCTTACTTATGCGTTGTTGCTGGCGGTGGCTCTTCCTTCAGATCTGGGCTCCCAGGCAACAGCCGCCAGTCTCCAACCACCCAGCTCTGACGGCAGTGCAGAAGTAAGAGTGGCAATACTTCAACCCCCTAAAATAACCTTGTGACCCCCCCTCTGCAACTCCCTTTTGGGTCAGGACCCCTAATTTGAGAAATGCTGGTCTACCCCGTGAAATCTGTATAGTATAGGGTAAAAGCACACAAAAGACTAGATTTCACAGGGGAGACCAGATTTCACAGTGTGCGACGCATTTTTCATGGCCATGAATTTGGTAGGGCCCTGTGCATAAGTAACCGGAGAAGCGGGCGAAGTAAGTTTTGTGCTTTTAAAATGTTTTATGGTTTTATTAGGTGTAACTTTGTTTCTGTTCTAGAAAGTTTTCAACAAAAAGGATCAACACTGTAGAATCTTATTCCTCTCTGCTTCGCTGCTTCCTCTAAAAGATTTCTGAGGTTCTGGAGGCAGAAGGAAAGAGTGTTTCACCTCCGTATTATAGGCTACACATAAATAAGGTTTCTGGGTCAACCAGGAGACCAGAGCTCCATTACTTGCTCACCTTGCAGACTGCTCATCTAAACGTTATACTTCTGAAGCCACACTGACATGAGGAAGTTACTCACCTTGTGCAGTAACAGAGGTTCTTTGAGATGTGTCCCCCTATGGGTGCTCCACTTTAGGTGTTGACGCAGGGGATGCACCCCTGCACTCGTAGCTGGAGATTTAAGGTAGCAGTGCCCAGTTGGGCCGCACATGCACAGACCTTGTCTCACACTGCCTCAGGCTGTTAACTGATGCTGTGCAGCCAACCCCCCTCAAGCCCCCCACCCTTCCTTCTCTACTGCAGAGTCCATATAGGACAGAACTCCGAAGCAGAGGGGAGGAGGGAGGGTAGTAGAGCAACCACAGGGACACACATCTTGAAGAACTTCCGTTACTGCACCTGTTGTAGGTGCCGAGATGCGTGGTTTAACTTTCCCCCTTGTGGCAGAGCTCGAGTGTTTAGGAGCTCTATGCTTTTTGGCATCGTCGGTATCAGAGGGACCTGGTGCGTCAGCTGTTGATATAGC
The DNA here is from genome assembly GCF_965152275.1 of Natator depressus. Taxonomy (NCBI): domain Eukaryota; kingdom Metazoa; phylum Chordata; order Testudines; family Cheloniidae; genus Natator; species Natator depressus. The sequence continues at coordinate 29,745,748 of NC_134246.1, forward strand.
TGGTGCCGCTGGTACTGGGAGTGCTTGGCCGCTATCGGAGTGCCTTTTCTTAGATGATTCCGAAGTCAGGGCTGTGGTCTCCTGTCTCTTTGCTGCCTTCTTGGCAGTTTGGTTGGGCTTCTTTGCCCTTGAAGAGGGGCCTTTGTGCAACCCGGCCATAGGCAATTTCTGGCCAGGAGGGGTTCAGACCTCCTGGAGAGATTTCTCCATGAAAAGCTTCAGCTGTAAAACTCTTGCCTTTCTTGTGCGTGCTTTGAAGTTGTGGCAGTGCAGGCACTTTTGTTGTATGTGTCCCTCACCAAGACACCAGACACGCTGTGAGTGGCCGTCTGAGAGGGGTATTGACAGCTAGCAGGTAGGGCAACGTTTAAAGCCAAGGGGGGCAGGCATGCCCCAGAAGGGGCATAGTCTCTTGGTTGTATGGAGAGAGATACAGCTGTAGAGCTGCTGCAGTCGCTGGGTAAATGACACGTAGGGTCCTGTAAGGATTTATTTATTTATTTTGAGACAGGGAAAGAGAAAAAGGAGATAGTATTTCAATGAAGACGACTAACTACAGGTAAAAAGGAAACAGAAGAAGAGAGAATTAAGAGTAACTGCGAGGTGCTGCTGAATGCTCCAACTCGAGCCAACAGAGAAGGAAGAGGGGAAGGGTTGGCCGCAAGCATCAGTTAACCGCCTAAGGAAACGTGAGACAGGGTCTGTGCATGTGCAGCCCAACCAGACCCTGCTACCTTAAATCTCTGGCTACGAGCACAGGGGTGCATCAACACCTAAAGTGGAGCACCCCCAGGGACAGCACTCAAAGAAGAACATGAATTTACAAATATATATATAGTTCAGAAGCCAGAAACCTGAAGTTTGCTGTGAGCTCAGTTTAAAATTGAGACACCCCATATTACACAATAGTATCTGTAACCTTCCATTCTGGCACAGGATGAGGAAAACTGAGCATCCTTGCATACAAATGGCCATACTTGGTCAGACCAAAAGGTCCATCCAGCCCAGTATCCTGTCTACCGACAGTAGACTTATCCTTATCTGCTCTAATTTTCTTAATAGGTGCTCTTCATCTACTGTTCCTGGAGATGAGGCACATAGGAGCACCGGGAAGTCTAGCAATCCAGGAACACAAAAAGCTTTTGATAGGAGACTTTGTATGTATTATGGGGACAATTCCTTAATAACTAAAACCCATAAGCAAAGTCCAGCATAATCCACATCACTCTGGCTAGATGGGTAAGAAAGCATACAGAACTGTTTCAACAAAATACTGCTCAGTTGTACACAGAAAAAGACAAACTAGCTAAACTTTTTTTTTTTTTTTTTTTTTGGGTGTACATAACGGTCATGTCCCATTTATGAAATCAAAACCTGGAAGACAACACAGAAAGGCAAGCACAGTGCCTTCAATACCGATACACATGCATGAGAATTTCTGGACACAGTAAGAACCAGAAGACAGCAACATACTGTATTTAGTAAAAGGAGTCTGGATTCAGTCATTATACAGACGCTATCATGCTATTATGGCCACAATATAAATTCATTGTTTAAGGTCTGGAAGATGTGCTTTCACATCTCTCTGGAAGTCATACAGTAGATTTAATAATTGTTTTTAAATAAATTAGAAAAATAAATTAAGAAATAAGGAAGTGATACATATTCAGCAAATTGAAAATAGCACAAGTTATAACTGATAAAAACATGACATGTCAAGAGAACACATGAAACATGAAACACAGAACACATCTGGTACATGAAACACAGAACACATCTTTCCAGACTTTACTTAATAATATTCAAACCTTACTACGCAATGGGGATGTACTTTGCAGGGAGTACTACTGGTAGCTGGCCAACCAAAGAAGTGCCTCTTACTTCATATCACCTTCGATCACCAGTGTTTTCAATGGAAAGATATGACAACCAGCTGGAGCAAACAAGGAGAATACCTCTAAGCACCTAACAGGATTGCACAATCTCTCCTTCATGAGGACTGGGGGGGGGGGGGGGGGGGGGGAGGAGACATACTTGCCAGTGTCAACTTTAAAATGAATGTCAACCCATTTCACCAGTATCAACTGGTGAGTGCAAGCAACTGGTCATCTCTTCCCTGGTGTGCCTGCTCCAAATAAGTGGCAGCAAAGAAAAGCAGCACTAATCTAGCTGGTCCAAGGGGGCACTCCCATTTTATTGCCCCACCACCGCTGAACCTCTAGTTTTCTCTTTCTTCATATCTCCTTGTCCCACGCCCTAGCTCTGTTGTGCCTGCTCTGCTAAACATACTCCTTCACATTGTTTTCCCTCGTGTCTTTTATTTTCTCTCCTCTTCTGGCTCTATTTTTCTGCTCCCCTCCCAATCCACTCAGAGGCCAACATGCTACTCAGGTCAGACTGCACGGGTTGTGCATTTGAGGCTGATCCAAGTGCCATAGGAGCAGAGAAGAAAAACTTTGGCCAGCAGACTGTGGCTTGAGTCTGCAGTAGTGTATCATCCAAACTGCCCATGCAGCCAGCGGTAAGAGGAACCAATATACAAGCACACAGGGAACTCTGAGCCGGCTTTCAGGGATCTACCCACCACTATACATCTGCAGGGAGACACAGAGTGATGAAGCTTTGCGAGCACACAGCTCCTCTGTACTCCATTAACACACACCCCCGCCCCCCAACTCTATTCATTTTACTTAGGTTTTATACCGACATTTAGGGTATGTTTACACTGCACCTCGGAGTGTACCTAAAAATAATAGTTTGGACATTGCAGCACAGGTGGCGGCTTAGGCTATCCACCTGAGTCCAAGCCCAACTGACCCTCTGGCTGTGAAGCTGGGTGTCCAGCCAAAGCCATGGCCCATGCTGCAATGTTCACACTGGTCTTTTTAGCATGCTACCTTGAGCAGAGCGAAGACGTGTCTGTCTACCCAGGCTTGGAGGCACACTCCCAACTGCAGTGTAGATATACACTAATAGACTAGTTAATGCTGCCCTGAGGTGGCTGTCCATCAAGTTGGGGAGTACTGATCTATACATTGTTTTCATGCTAGATCAAAGGAAAGCACTGGCTATTCAACAAAGGAGCTAGCACCGAGCATATCTCCCGCCTGATAACCTCAGGAAGGTGCAGGCTGTACAGAAGATTATGCCCAGTGGCTCAATTCCTCAAAATCAGGAGGACAAAAGTCAGTGAGTGCAACTTCAGAAGCAGAAAAGGTGAGAGGAATGATTACTATAGATGGGAAGAAGCTGACTTGGGAGTTGAGCAATCTCACAAATTACCTGATATTTACTAGCTAAGACTGTACGAAAAATACTTTCCACTCTCCACAAGCAGATTCCAGGTGTGGCACCTTGGCAGGAAGCCCAGTACATGCCCCTCCCAGTAACTGGGGAGAGGCAGTGGTATTGACGGGGCTTCTCATCAGGATTCTACTTCCTCTGAGCGCTGTTAGGACTCTACACCCTATGGCCAAACACGCACTGCTGCCTATGCCAGTCTTTGGCTAGCAGGTGTCTAAACTTTTCTCTGACCCTGGATATCACTAAAAATTATTTTATTTTATGAGCTGCTAATCCACCATTCAGTAATAAAAGCAGTTTGATTTTCAAAATATTGTATATATAAATCTAAAGAGTGGATTCAAACTTCTGAATATAAAGGGAGTATGCTCCTGCAATTGCCATGTCTATCTGGGCTTCTAAGAATAGCCAGATATAGGGGGAAATAGCTCTCAAGTGTTATCACCATGAGGTAAGCTGTGTATTGCAGTATTTAAAAATAAAAATAATATTTAGCACTTTAAGTGTAAAAGCATGCACAGTCCTTGTAGCACTGACTACTTAATTCTGAACTCCCCATGTGAGGAGGGTATTTTCTCTATTTTATAGATTGGAAAACAGCAGCAAGGGTAAACTAGTTGTTCAGGGTCACAAAAGGAGTCAAAGTTGGAGCACGGATAAACTGTAAAGTTCCTCACTTCCAGTCCTATGTTCAAATGCACTAGCTCAAGCTGCCTTCCCCACTGTAAAACACAAACAGTATCTAAAAGTATCATCTCACTCTCACCCATTTGCCAACACCTTACAAAATACTGTATATGACCAGCACTCATAGACAAGCCTTCTTTTCAAGTTAAATTTACTTGCTACTTGTCCTGTGGCAGTACCTTTCTAGCCTTCCAGTTTCCAGGCAGCTGCACAGGTGGCCTGTGCTGTAGGGGCCATCAAGAACTAGACGGGGCAGCCTCCATGCTGAGATGAAGGGACACCTTCTGCTTTGGAAGATATGGGGTGAGAAGCAGACAAGGTCAACCGTATGGTACAGAGAATGACCAACATCCCACATACTCGGTGACAAGCTGGACCTAGAATTCTGTGGCAAGGCTCCCTGGTTTCTACAATACTTAGAGATGGCAAACTGAAGTTCCATATCAGCTTCAGGAAAGCTAAAACAGAGATTTTCAATGAATTCAACATGAAAATTAATACACTTTCAAAGCTCTGCAGAATTTGGTACTGAAAATGCATAGCTGCACAGGAGAAATTGCTGGGAAGCCAGAGGCTTAAGTGGCTGGGTATCAAATGGCTAGGGCTTTGGGCACCCAGGAATGTGTGGGTGCTGGGTTTTGGCACTAGGGAACTGGCTGAGGCTTTTAGCATTGGTAAGGAATTCACCATGTGGGCAAAGGTGGAGATGACTAAATTTGGGGAGGGAAGGGCTTGAACTACTAGTTCTCTTCTCGGCCGTGAACAATCAAAACTTGTGTTTCTAGAAGTGAAATCTTGGATTCAACAAGTTCTGTAGCACAAGTAGATTTTGCAAGTTACACAGCTCAAGCATGGTAGAATACATATCGCCCTGAGAATAACTAGTTGAAAGGAACTGCTGAGAGAGGTTGGAATCCTTGCTGGATCTCTGAACCTAGAAAGTCAAGGAGAAATACCATCCCCTCAGACAAGGCATAATTTGGCAGGGAAGGGGATGTCTGTTTCTCAGCTACTCTTGTTCACAAAACTATGCTACTTGTAGCAATGCTGGGAAAGAGACAAGAAAAGTAGGAACTGGTGGATGGCTTCCAAACTACCCTCTATCTTCAAGACTGGCTGGCTATGATTTTAATCCCATCCAAAAGCCAACTCACCAACTGCTTTCCCTGGTACTAGAGATAAGGGTGACTGGCTGGCAGTGTGCGATGGGCAGACCACCCCAAGGGCTCTAGCTTCTCAGTCAGACCTCTAAAGTACTGCTATACATCCAGCCCTTCCCCCCCCCCCCCATGATAAGAGTAGCAGCGGGAGCTGCTCCTATCCCTCCCACCTTGTGTTACTTTTGACAGCATCTCCTGGGGCAGCAACTACTTCCTCCCATTCCTGCTAAGCACCCTACCTAAGACAGCAGTTTATCCATTTCTGGTCCATGACTCAAAGCAGCCAAAAAATTCACACTGTGGCATCACTTTATGTGTGTCCCCAGGGGTGGGGGTGCTAATGTTGGAAGCACCTCCCCCGGTCCCTGCATTGTGCTCAGCTCCAGGTCTGTGCACTCACTTTACTACAAAAGGCTCTCAGGGAAATGTTGGCAGCAACAAGAGAAAGGGGAGGGAATGAACTGCTTCTTCAATTCCTTGCCCAGCTTCCTCAGGCTCCCAACAACCCAGGGATTTTTGCTGCTTTCCTTTCTCCACCAGTATGCTAGCAAACCCACTAGGCTCCTGCATGCAACCCACTTCAGGGTTGCATTCCATTAGCTGAGCAGAATTGACCTCACGTTCATTTTCATGACAGGTTATGCTTTTCAATCTGCTGCTACAAGAGTACAATACTTCACAAGTTAACATCCTCTGTTCTCCCCCATGCAGTTTACCTTGTCACGGGTACAGATATGCTTCTTGTTTTTCACTTCACAGACCCGAGCGAATTTAAGGAAGCGCTTATAATCAAAATTATTCTGGATTCCTAAGTGATGGCAATCCCTAAAAGTATTCCAGAGAGAATGAGTTAAAAGTATTCAATAATGAAATTTTACTTACAGTAAAAGCAGCAGCATTGGGCAATTTTTTTGTTAGGATTATAATAAAACTAACATCAGGAAGATTTGTACCTGGCAAAATAATCCCATTTGTCAACATCGATGCCATTTCTTTTGTTAGCCACTATCTCATAAAGGAAGCTTTTCTCTTCTGATCGACCACGGTATGGCCACTGGAAAACCAGAACAGCTTATTCAGAATAGGTTAACTCATGGTCAGCAGCAATTTCAGAATGTGTTTATAGACGTCAGGAATACATTTTGATTTTGCACATGACAGTATGGATAAATACATCAAAACTACTGATTTAATAAAGAAAATATGACAAAAAGAAATAAGACTAAATTTTAGAAACCAAGCTTGTGACATCAGTATCTAGAGTTGGTGTTTAAGCAGCAAACTCCCCTAAAATGATTAAATGGGTACAAGAGTGCTTAATTTGCAAGTTATACCAGAATTAAAGAAAATCTGCAGCTTTAAGCCACTCAACAGAAGTTTATGGTGATGACAGTTTGTGTCCCTGCTGGCTCCTCCAAGCTCTGACACAAGCCGCCACCCATAAGAAGAAGGGGAGAGAGATTCTCTCTGTACTATTCAAATGCCAGGGATGACAATTTTGGAAAATTTGCACCTTTCAGTCTAGGGCCAGATGCACTCAAGAAGTCAGCAATTACCAAGCACTGGAAAAAAATCAGAGAATGTCAGTTATTGTAAAATGCATGTTCCATGTGTATTAGTGTTTCTTGTGAGGTTAACCAAAAAGTAGCCTTCATGGCAACTTTAAAATTCCATAAAAAGATCCTGAAAAAAGGAAATGCAATTAACAAATGTTTTGCTTTTATGTTGTCTGTCTATTTATCAGTCTGTCTTTTCTATTTAGAACACAAGCTCTGTGGGGCAGGCAACAGTGTCTGTATACTGCCTAGTACCAAGGGGATCCTGATTTTGATGATGGCCTCTAAGAATTACTGTAATACAAATAATTAATTATCTGTAAACACCAACGTTTGTCATAACAAAGATGAATCTTTGAATTCTATTTTGTATCAAGCTGTCAAGATAGAGGCTTTCCATTTATTATGTATGGTTTTTGCGTAAGCCTTTGTAATTTGCTGCAGTGATTGGAATCTCCCCTACTGGAACAGCTTCCCTTTAAAGAAACCATCTGGTCAGAGAAGCATGCTGGTAGGGTTTCTAGTTTCAGCTCTGCCAATGACTGAATGTATAACTTTGGGCAGGTCACTGAACATCTGTACTTCCGTTTCTTCATCTGCATAACAGGATAAGATTTGGCTGTTTCGCTGGGTTATGAAGATTAATAATTGTAAACTCTCCTTCCTTGCCTAATTCGATCACATCACTCCCTTCTTTGAATCCCTCCACTGGCTTCCCAATCACCATTTTATCAAGTTTCCATTTGGTCACCCCTTCAAGATTGAACACAATTCTGCCCCTTGCTCTGGTAAAGCGTCCTCTGCTCCAGTACTTCCAGCCTTGTTCACCTGTTGGTCAGCCTCTTGCTGAATCACCTCCTTGTGGCTCCCTATGCACGATATAACTCCAAGCTCATCAAGGCCCCTACCTTGTCCACATGTAAGTTCCCATTAAAGACCCAATTCAACAAAGTTGTTTGCCATGAACAAGTTGACTTGTATACAAAAACTGCCTCATTTCCTTTCCCTGTAGCTGTCTACTTTTCAACCTGGCCTTAGTTTTTGAGCTTCTTGGAGCAGGGATTGTACTTCTTGAAGGTTTGAGTGCTTAGCATATCAATGAATCCACCAACTGCTAACAACCCACAAACAACAACGCACTCTGCAGTTTGAGCATGTTCCATCCAAGCATCTCAAAGTAAAGTTTAACAACTTTTCACACTGACCTCCTAACTTAAGTGCCTGAAGGTGTCCCAGAAACTACACAGATAGAGCTTAAAAAGAGAATAGCAGCAAAAATGATATTTTTATTTCGCTTACATTGAAGAGCATTTAAAATAACTTCCAAAGAAGAGGCGAACTGACTCACCAAACCTCGACATGGGGTTGTATCTAGTGGTCCTCCTATTTGTTCCTTGATGAAGTCCATATCTTCTTTCAGGACAAAACCATAATCTTCCATGACTTTTTCTAGCCCATTGGAAGTAATCAGGTGTTCAAACATCTGAACAGAAGCAGTTTCATGCTGCAGAAAGTATATGATGTTACTTTATCAAAATACACAAGCTGCTATCAGACTAAGCCAAAGTTACATAATGTCTGAGCTGGGAATAGACTAACGTCAAGGACCTGTTCTAGCCATTGGACCAGGCAGTCCTCAGGAAATGCAAAAAGTTAAGCTTCTCATACTAATGTCAACTTGTCCACAGTGCATGTGTGTAGAATTTTGACTACTGGGCTGGTTAAGCATGTGTTTTAATATCCAGGAGGTTCACTGCTGGGAAAGTTACACTACTGAGAAAGGTAACTTTGATATTGACCAACTTCATTTTCTGTTACGTTAAAATATTCTTCACAACAAGTTTTCTTTCCACTTCTCATGTATTAGCACAATGAGGATTGCAGAGAATATAGGGAAACATTTTTGTTACATTTAAAAAAAATTCCAAACAGTACTAGAAAACCTGTCCATTTTTTAAAATTGAAACCTAAATTTTGAACATCCTGTTACCATTTTAGCCTTTTTATATTCAATTTCTGCTTTCGTTACTCTGTCTACAGTTAATGTTTTATGCCTATAAAATCTGGGTTGTGGGCAAAGCTACCCATATACATTAAGGGACTATGCCAACTTGGAACTGATCAATTTAAACAAAAAGACATTTAACCAAGTTTTCAGGATTTGTTTTATTTTACTTTCCTCATCCCCTGTTGTGCAAGAGTCAGGGTGTATGTGCATGAACAGCAGGGTCTCTGAGCTTTCCTACACACAGCTCAGGGAGACAGCTGGTGACAAATGTCTACCCCCAATGTTCCTCTCAGTCCCTCTTGCCCCAGGCTCACATGAAGAAAGAATGGCCAGGAGTATGTGCAAAGAAAAGGAAAATTCCCTCTGCTCCTCCATAGCTTGGATATTATGAGACAGAATAAAAAGAACAAGGGTATCACCATGATTGGAAGAGAGAAACCTTTTTTGACATTTAATCATGGTAAATATCTTGTCACTCAGATTAGAACACCACTGTCTGCTCACAAAAGCAGGCAGTATTGGCTGCCCATATATTTAAAGGTGAATTACCTTTTCCTTTAAAAAAATATTTAAGTGGCATATTTTGCTTGCATATTGTTCTCGGTGTAAAATACTTACCTTCCATTTCAGCCCTGGGCGAGCAAGTGGAATAAATCTTCCATCAAACATGTGTGAAAATGGTCCATGACCTTAAAAATAAAGAGGGTACAGGCTTAATTTGAAACGTTTGTCAGCAAAAACATAAGTAGGAACTGTGTGAATTTGTATTCTCTCATTTCATTGTACTGCTCTTCACAGAATGGGAGAAGATGATTCAAATGCAGTAAGTACACTATACCAACGCAGACACTGGAGTAAAAATGGACATAGCAACTTCACAGGGACTGTTCTTCAGATAGAAGATTAAACTAAAGGTCCTTCTGTCCATCTTCATCCTCTCTCCCTTCTGTCCAAGTGGAAATCGAAGATCCTAGCACACTTTCCAAGAAGTGTCAGGAAAACTGCAGTGTTCTGGCTACTAACTCTTGAAAAACATTTCCAGCTGAGAACCAAGAGACAAAATGTTGATGTGGAATGATGTTCCCTGCTCTTTTTTTTTCACCTGTTTAAGCTTTCTTTGTTTTCCCTTCCTACTTGGAGTCTCTGTTTACTTCTTAAATGCAAATTAAGGCAAGCACACATTCCTCTGTTTAGGACAGACCTATTTGCCAACTTCTGCTTGGGGAAGGCTGTGGGGTTTGGAACATGTCTTAACAACATCATACAGGTGAATCTTATAACTTCACATACCGCATTGCCACACATTTTATCAGAATACTGAGAAGCAAATTATGAGTTTTAAATCATACCCACATATGTTGTACAAAGATTATTACAATAGCATGTAGGGGGGTGAATACATGGGTGCATTCCGTCACATCCAGCAACCATTTAAGCTACCAAACAATTGTTCTAAAGAGCTGCTTACCCAAATCGTGACAAAGTCCAGCAATCTGAACACAGAGAATATCTCGCTGGTTTATTTCCAACTCTGGCTGTCTTTCGTGTAATGCCTGGACCAGACATCCTGCCAGATAGCCTACCCTGTTCCAGGCAGAAAATATGAGAAAGTTAATAATTTGAGGTTTAGTAAACAAACAAGAGAAACTGCCAATTCAATTCTGCCTTGGCTATTGCAAACCATAGCTCTAGTGCAGTAGAGAGCAGCAACAGATGCTCAAAACCTAAACTTTAGTCCAGTTATGGAAGCTAGCTACTTCCTTTTTTACAACCTACACCATGGGGAAAAAAATATATATTTGAAGGAAACAAGCAACAGATTTCACATCCAAGGAGTCCTCTCCTCAAAAATTCCATCCCAACCTCATAAGAATACACTTTGATTACAGTATTCTCCCCTCTTCCCACTCTAGTCAGTCAAAATTGCTGCTACCGAAGTCATCTTCCTCTTGTAACTCCAACACAAACCCTTTCAATGACTTCCTTCACCTACCACATAGTCAAAGTCCTTATCCTTATTTTCCACGTCCCTGCACAAGCTTGCTCTTGCTTGGATCTCTGCCCTTATTTCCTTCAACTTCTCCAACCTCCAGAGACATTGGACTGGTCTACACTAGTCCATCCAATGCAGCACCGTGACGGTGGCCCATAACCAGATGTCTCAGAGGATGCAAAAAAAAAAAAAAAAAATCACTGTGGACAACTAGACAATAACCTGATTATGGAAGTTCCTTCCTAACATAATCAGTTATTGATTGGCTTACGCCCTGGAGCACGAGTTCATATCCCTTATTTTGAATCCTATTTTATGCAACTGTAGATGTTCTCATTATCCACAAGAATACCTAACCATTTTTTAATTCTTCTGGCCTCTTGACCCTAATTATATATTGCGGCAATGGGTTTCATAGGTTAATTATGCATTATATAAGAATATCTTTTTATCAACTTTACATTTGTCATTCAATCTCATTGAATGACCCCTTATTCTTGTTATGAAAAAAGGGAAGGATTAATGCATGATTTACCTTCTCTACACTATTAATTATTACCGCTATCAAATCCTCTCATCTCTAAACTGAGAAGTACCACCATCTTTTCACTCTCAGACAGAAGTTTCTCAAAGCCTTTCGTAATTTTTGTTGCCCACCTCTGGAAACAAACCTTAAGTAACAATTCAGACAGTGGTATCCTCATTGTCTAAAATGCTAGTTTTAAGTTCCAACTAGACAATACACCAGCCCAGCCCTACAGTCACTCCAGACTGGTGGAAAGGAAGATAACCTTGGCAGAGAAATCAAAATGGAGGAGATTTATATGCATGAGAATATTGCCTTACCCCAAGGAATGTTCAAAGCGGTTGTGCGATGCTCCTGGGAAAACATAGTAAGTGCCTCCCAGCTGTTTTATATATCGCAGGCGTTGAAACTGAGGTGTGTCAATGATTCGAACGAGGAGAGGATGTATTTCAATATGTCCATGAATAGGATCATTAAAAACCTAGAAAATTTCAAACACCATTGAAACTAAGGTTTAAAAATATGACCTACAAAAGGGAAAAGGCTTGACTTTCTATGATAAAGGAAGTCTGAAAAGTTGTCAATTTTTTTTTTTTTTTAAATTTTAAAATTCAGTTCTTGTCTATCCTGGAAAATGCCATAGTACTGGAGAATAGTGAAGTTATGACATTAAAAGAGTTACAGCTAAATAACTGAGAGCATAAGGGATTTCCAGCCAGCCAGCTTACAACCTTGTTGACTCCTATTTAACTCAAATTCCTAACACATGGGAAAAAGGATGTATTTATTGTAGAGTCAATGTACCTACTCCGTCAATTAAAGTAAGAGCCCACAATACATTTCTGAGACAAGAGTCCACCAGCAACGCCAGGAAAGAGCAGACTTGGCATTGCTCGCTTTTAGAAACACAGAGTTCAGAGGGTTAGGAAGGACAATAAGCAGGGAACAATTATCCAGGCTTCCTTTCTACAACACAAAGCAACAAAAAAAGGCAACTCCAACTTGTTAAGTTTCTTGAAGGTCACCTTTAAGTAAAATTATACATTTTAGAAAAATCTGGGTAATGAACTACAAAAGATACAAATTTAAATACTTTATACATCTGGGCATTCATTCTGCCAAAGCACACGGTAAAGACTTAACTATGAATATTTAAGTAAAGCAGACTGAGGCAACAAAAATTATTACTATCTAATTTCAGTAGCTCTGTACAACCACCTTTTCAATATTAATGCTCTTTCTCTAGATGTGCCTTCTATGATCATATTAAATGGGGACCTGCAGATGCAAGAAGCTATTTCACCTACTGGAAAGGACGGAGCTGCACAACCCCATTGCAAGTACAGAAACATGCCCAGAAACGTTAGGCAGAGCTGCTATTTTTATCCTCCTTTGCCTACTTTTATATCACTTAAATATCATTATTCCAACACCACATTTACCTTGAGATTCTTTATGTAAATACACTTAAAAGAGTTACTCACATGACCCTGGAGGGAGGGGGGAAAAAACCCGAGTCTCATCTTCAAAGTAGGAATAAAATCCTGAGAGTTAGGATCCTGGTTCCAGATCAACATGACATTACACTTACCTTCATTATATCACCATGATTTTTTTCTAATTTTTGCAGGCAAACAAGCAATTTCACTCTCAAGTCCAAGGGCCTGGAAATATCAAGAAGATTTGAAAATTATTATAAAGTGAAAAGCAAAATAACACTAATTTAACCATTTATGAAGCTGCTTATATAAATTCATGATTTTTTACCTCATTTGCTGTAGTAATACGAAATAGCAATATACACTTCTATAATGGCTTTCAGGAAAGGAACTTAAACAGTTTTTAAAACATTCATTTATAAAACCTAGCACCTCACTGAGGTTAAGATAGGCAAGGGGAAAAAAAAAAATCACATGTATACTCATAAAAAAATTGTTTGCAAACAGTGAAGGTTGCTAAATCCACTTTTTTTACAACTCAAAACCATGAACACAAGGAAAATGAAGGTTACTTACCTGTAAACAGAGTTCTTCGAGATGAGCCTCTTCACATTCACTTCTGGGATCACGGCGCCAATGCCATGAGCTTCCAGAACGTTCTCAAAAGCAGTCACCATCGGGGGCCCACTCACCCCCTCCCGCTCCCTCACATACTGAAAGGTTCTGAGTGTACAAAAGCGGGAGTGGCCCCAACCACCAGCCAGTTCCTTCCACTAATTCGGGAATTCTGAAGAAGTAGGGAAGGTGGGCAGGGACTGTGAAAAGGCAGAGGCTCATCTCAAAAAACTGTGTTTACAGGGTATGCAACCTTCATGTCTTCAAGTGGCCTGTGTATATTCCCACTTGTGTGAATTTAACAAGTAGTACAACGCTCAGGAAGGTGGGCTGAGGAGTTTTAGGTAAAAAGCGCAGCAAAACTATCAAAGAAAAATCAGCTCTGGATGCCAGGTCAAGAGTGAATAGAAGTGACTGATCTTGCTCTCCCAAAAGAAATCTTAATGAAGGAAAATTTTTGCCAAAACACACACATATCTGCAGTATCAGTCATACAACAGGATGTGATGAAGACAACATGACATGGATGTTGCCTTTGTCCTAGATGAGGACTGACAATTCCAGGAATATAAAACCCTGTCAGGTCATAGTAACTGTGATTGACATAGTGTGATAAATGGACAACCTTTGGACCTTGATGGATTGGTTCCTCGGTTAAGCTCCATTTCTCCAAGTGATGGGGGAAACTTGTAGATAAGCTCTGAATATGCAAAAAAGTATGATACCTGTTCTCCCTGAACGTAAAGGAGGCCCAGGAACATACAGACATTCTAGAGGTCTAAAAGATATGGAAATCTCAGACACTTTAGACTGTTGGGACAGAGATGTGAGCAGGACCACTTGTTCAGTAAAAATGCAACTTGAAGGAGATAGTTACTGAGATACATGCCTAATGGCTAAGCTATCAAGAATGGCATCTTCATTTAAACAGTCTAAAACAACAGCCGAGGACTTTATCAGGTCCACTGCCCAGATGAGAGATCTCTTTCAAGACACAGCAGGTCTGACTGATCACAAACTCTTGTTTTTCTGTTAGACTTCAGCATAACAATCAAGAAACCAAGCAATCTAGAGTCAAGGTGTTGACCAGAGAAACTGTGAACCTGGGTGAAGACTCCTGCCTTATCTCACAGGCAGTAGACCCAGCTGTTTGGAAAGCAAGACTTTATGGATATTAATAGCAAACGCCATGATACTGATGACAGAATTGCCCATCTCGAATCATAGCGAATGACATCAACTTGGTACCAATTGGACCAATATTCAAAAAACCTCGTAACAAGTTCCTGCTCTTGGTGTAGGAAAGGAGTGCAATATTGATGTTACAACTTGCTTGTCTTTAGATCAGAACCATACACAAGCAGAGTACCTCAAACCTTTTCCCAGGGATATTTACCCCACTTGTAGAACAAGATAATATAAAATGGATCCCTTGCACTTGTACTATTGAGTGAAAAACTCTTTTCAAATATGCTATCAATACACCATCTTTCCTTGGTAGATGAGATATTGGAGACATCCAATGACGACACTGAACTGTATGAACAGGAAATTTCCTGGATACAACTGACTAGAGCAGAGGTTCTCAAACTTCATTGCACTGCGACCCACTTCCGAGAACAAAAATTACTATCCAACCCCAGGAGGAGGGACCAAGACCAAAGAGGCCACACGTCTTCTAAATAGTTGGAAAGTAGCCATTTATGCAAATTATTAGGGAAGAACCATGTGGACCCTCTATTGAGGTTCATGTCTACACACGAAGAGACACCCAACCATTCAGGGAGAATAATTATGACAGCTACGAATTTAATGGAACACCTGCTGCCATAGAAAGACCAAGAGGTAAGGTACAGTTTAGTTTTATTGAGAGAGGCCAGCTTTGACTCCACAGGTATGTGTAAAGAGACATACATGGCTAAGGCACAGAAGGGGACTCCTACACCTCTGAAAATTAGAAACAGTTCTGTCTCTGGAACCCAGAGCCAAATACAATGAACCTCACTGTCCAGATTATATGATAGGTAGCAAATCTCATTCACATTGTGGCCAGGAAGCAAACCTCATACACCACTAAGTGTAGATGATGCTGTCTCAATCATTAGGAGCAACTGTTCCTACCAAGATGAGAGAAATCAAAGGTATGTGTACTGAGACCTTATGAGATGCTGGGCCAAATGCTCCACTGAACTCATGTGGTCCTTGGTTCCAAGGAAAGCTTAATAAAGAGAAGGATGAGTGCCACTCTGTGTTTCTACTACACATAAAAGGGCCTACCAAAGACACTACCCAACCCCAGACACTTTGTCTTCCATAGTGGAGCCAGAATTACACCCGGAAAGTCTCCTTCCTGGCTTAGAACCACAAACTAATTATAACTGAAGGTAGGTAACCCAGAGTCCAATAATATGCTAACAAAATTTCCTCCTACGAGAGATCAGAGGCACAGATCCATCAGCATGTTAATGATGTCTGATTCAAGGAATATCAAAGTGGTTCTCATAGCCTGTCATATCAAGCTCTAAATCTGAAATAGGACATACAGACTTTGTATCTTCTCTGCAATGCACCCTTTTAATTCTCTGAAGGATTCCAGGTATCCTGTTGTCTTTGCATTCAAGGGTTAGAGAGATTGTAGACTATAGGCGGTCCTTACTGGAGCATCAGATGGAACTTGTGACACCATATCTCCTACAGAGGCTGTGTAGCAAAGAAGTCTTCAGATCCATGAATTTCAAAATCAACAGACCTGAGATGGGTATAGTACCCTCCCATCCCATGAGAGCTTCTGATCCTGGCATCAGTTCTAAGCCTGTCAGATTCTTATAAATCCAGTCCAGGGCAGCTGAATGAGCCCTTACAGATGGGCTGGGAGCCCAAGAGAACCTCAACAGTTCATATGCACTGTCACACTGCCTGGAGTGACTCAAAACTGTGAGTGCCTATCTCAGGGCAGACTGTCAGAAAACAAGGGGAGACATCCCAAACAGCTGGTATATTCTATCATTAGATTTCACCATGCTAGTAACAAATGTGAACTCCTGGATCACTATACCAGTCTTATCATGGAGTCACAGACAGTCCCCTTAGACCCCGCAGCCTATCTTGCCACCCAGACAAATTGAACTTTGTGATAAATGGTTATTAAAACCAAAAATCACATTACATTAGGTTACTCCCAATCCCAAAGGGTCACTTACCCCAGATCATTTGGTACTCTTGATCTCAAACCAAAGACAATGCTGGCAGCCAATTCTCTAGTAAAACTAACTAAATATTTATTAGCTAAGAAAAGTAATGAGTTATTGAGAGATTAAAGCAGGTAAAATACATTAAAGGGTGAGTCAAAGTTCGTAAATCTAAAATGACAGCAGAGATGTAGTGATCTGCCAGTTTCCCAAAAGTTTTTTCACAGTTATCCAGAATAACGCTTGGGATCTTTGTCTTCTTATTCAATTATTCCACCCTTATCAGTTAAGTTCCGGAATTGGGCTCTATTCTCCTGAGAGAATGGGTCTTTGAAGTCCAACAACGTAGCAAAATACTATTTCACCAATTATGTGAATAGGATCTAGTGGTTAGCAATTCTGAATCGGAGCTTGTCATGGAGAAAACTTTTCTCCCTATGAGGTTGAGGCATTTAGCACCCTGTCCAAAGGTGCTGTTTGGGGTGTTGCAGCCTGCATCTCTCTGTAGCTGCTTGCACCACCACTGAGTTAGGTGCTGGGTGTGAACAAAAACTCTACTCCTACAGGTGGATCAAAATAGCACTTCTCAGCCTTTTTTGGGGTGGGACTGCAGGAGGCGGGAATGTGCCGTATTACCCATGACTGGGTCTATAATAGCCTTGTTGACCGGAACCCAAGGATTGCAATGAACTATAACGGTTCAAGTTGAGATTCTTGAACCTCTTCGAGCTGGATCAGGAGCTTGGACATCACTCTTTGCAAGAGCGCCTCATATTACCTGTGATAGTCAAGTGGAGACAAAGATGGGGTGACCATCTCATTCAAGGAAGACAATAAAATAGCTGCTAGATCTGTCTTAACCGCTGGATCCAGCTCCACTTCCTCTTCCTCACAGTCCAAGAGAGCTGGTTGGTGTTGGCTAGGAGAGGGTAGATAAGGTGCACACATGGAACTGGGGTGCCAAGAGTAAGGGTCCCAGAACCCCAGTAATGCCAGTCCAATGGGTCAACTGGTTGGGGTGTAACCCATGACATTGGGAACACTCATCCCTTAGAAAATCATATCTGGGTGGAGAACAGAACCTCAAGCT
The DNA here is from genome assembly GCF_965152275.1 of Natator depressus. Taxonomy (NCBI): domain Eukaryota; kingdom Metazoa; phylum Chordata; order Testudines; family Cheloniidae; genus Natator; species Natator depressus. The sequence continues at coordinate 29,763,313 of NC_134246.1, forward strand.
TCCGTCTAGACTCAGTTCCCAATGTAGGGTTGAAGTCTCATCTGAGTCCTTCAATTTACCATATGAGAAGGTTGGTTCTTGGTCAACCAGCTGAACCACTGGTATCAATGGATGGGTACTCAGGTTTGCAGATGGAAGAGGAGAGTAGACTCATGTCCTCAAGGTGGTATCTTTTTCTGATGTAACAATGTCTCTCTCTAAAGTCAGACTTGAAATGAGACTGAAGACAAAGGAAAGCAAAGATGTCTTCTGGGAAGATGTAAGTCTCAGACTGCTCTAGAGTGCAGGATGAACCAGTGGTGCTTCCCTGGTCAGAGTAGATGTCTGATCCCTTTGGGGCCATGCTGGTACCAGTGCAGAGTCTGAACTGCATGTTGAATTTAACGGTGGTGGATGTCTAAAAGACATCTTTTCCACAACTGGTGTCGGAAGTTTTTCCCAAACAGCCTCTCCACCTCCACCATGAGAGCAACTTTTCACCCTTTGCCTCTCAAATATTATGCAAGACACAAGCAGCTATAGCCATTGGGATATTTTTCTCACTGAAATCTAATTGTGAGTAAACACTCATTCTGAACCTGCTGAGCCAGTAGCAAAATCCTTTCTTAGTACTGTTGAGGTGGCCGGTGTATGGCTTCATGAGCCAGATCACGATCGGCATTTCAACATTGGCAGATTACCATTTGCAGGAAAAACCTGTCTGTCTCTGCTTGCAGCTTTCTGAACAGTCCTCTGTTCTTAAAAACCCGAGCATCATTCATCTTCCTTGACCAGCCCCCACTGGTAACAGTGAAGCATCCCCAGTGATCCATTAGCACTTGCATAACCATTGAAAAGCAGCCCTTTTTCTATTGATGGATTTTGTGGTAAGACGGGCTGGGGACTAAATACAGATATGTGCGCCATCTATCACCCCATCACAGTACAGAAGCCCCATAGCTGCAGCTCTATCTACGATGTCCTGCACATTGCTGAGAGTCAGAGTCCTGCATAGCAGATGATTAGTACACTATACACTTGCATGACAACAGCCCCCACTGCGGATTTTCCAATACCAAAATGATTTCCCATTGACCTATGGCAATTCAGCATTATACCACTTGCTTCTCAGCAGGCAATGCAGCTCTCATTCTGGTGCCAGGCACTGGAGGGCTGGCGCAAGTTCTGTACACAGATTCAGCAACATGACCTTTCATATTTGAAAGTTCTGCAACCACCGCTCGTCATCCCAAACATGCATTACAATGCAATCCACCAGTCAGTACTCATTTCTCAGGCCCAAAAGTGGTGGTCCACCATCTGTAGCTCTTCTGCGAATGCAAACAATGGGAATTGTTTTTCACTGTGGCCCTTAACAACGTGTGCTTAAGAAATTGTTATGTCTGTTGTTGGGGTACTTCCTGTGGTTCTGAAAACACCAGAGGATCATGCATTTTGTGTTTGCAATGTTCGTGACAACAGTGCAGAGCTGTGTGAGCTCCATGTTTCTGCCACAGATAAGTGACAAGCACCACACAGGTTTGTGGGATTTTTTTTAAAAAATGAAAGCTATGAGATAGGGATGGCATTATGTATTAGACAGTTGCATGATGAGAACTTGACCCCTAGCTCCCAGTGACTCATTTTTCTTCCACAACACATTGTGAAAATCTCTCAAAAGGCACTGCACCGACAGGTGGTGCATAGTACACTGGAATATCTATCCATGATGCACTGCACTTTGCATACTTACCAGGAGTGCTTGTTGATGCAAAGTGCTGATGTAAGTGGCCAAGCACGCACGTGCCTGAGCTACATGTTAATTGTGGGGGCTTGTGCCACTGAAAGTTGCATCAACCAAAGTTTGCACTGTTGACATGGCTTAAACAAGTTCTTCTGCCCCTACCCACAGGGAACACATCCCAGAGCGGGAGTAGCCACAGGACATAGTACAGGAGACAATTCTCACAGCAATCTACATTCATTTTATTTCTAATGAGTCAGTATTCAATCTCAAAATATACATTTTTAACAAAGCTAAGGTCGGGGTGGGTGAAGCCGAAGAGAAAAACCTCTAACCTAGAGAAGGATCCAGAACCGAAGAAAAAATAGCTGCCATTCAAACTTTATCTGTGTACGTGATGAACAGCTATACTATGGCAGATACAAACAGATGTGCCCAGTGGAGGACATTCCAATCGACACCACACATACAGTACAATTTGAATTGGAAAAAAAACTTTGTTAATGCAGAGTTAAGGTTGCCTGGTAATAGCTCCAGAATATGGAGGTCAGCAAAACCTCAGATTTCTGAAAAACCAGGAAATAGTGTTAAGGTAAATACCCAAGCAACCTTAATCTGACCCCTTGGAACTGGCAATTATCTGTATGCGTTCCAACTGCATTCACCGTGTTTGGTGTAGCTGTACTGAATAGTGGAGGAATTAGTTGCAGCAGCTTGGAAGAATTGTGATTGTGATATGAGATATGGGTCTGAGTCCCTCTCATTTGTCTTACCAAAGGAAAGAGTTCCATATGTACCTTGGGGTTCCAGTCTGCTTCTTTTCAATACAGAATTGTGTAGATTGTATCAGTAGCAGGGCAATGGGGTCTTCTTGCCATGGGCATTGTCAGTCATGAGGTGGGATAGGAGAGCAGTCTGTGGATTTAGCGATAGGGGAGGGAAAGTATCGGTTTTGTGCCCAGGATACTGCTCGAGTGAAGGGGTTCTAAAAGGGTATGAAGGAGCTATTAAATTTTAGAAGTGTGGTATTCTGTTGGGGAAAGAGGCTCAGTGTTTGAGCATAAGGCAAGAGTAGTTGATGCCTGTCCATTACAGTGTAAAGGGAGAGTGCAAGTACATGTATGATGGCTGTTTTGGGGCATCACTCAAAGAGGGCAGAGTTAAGGTTGCCCAAGTGTTTACACATTAACTATATTTCCTGGTTTTCAGAAGTCTACGTTTTGCTGAATTTTATGTTTTGGAAGTGCACAAGCCTTCACCAGGTAACCTTACCTCTGCATTAACCAATTTTTTTGCCATTTGATTTCCTAGGGGTTTAAAAAAAAAAACAAAAAAAAAACAAAGAAAAATGTTTGTTGGAAGGAGTTAATGGTCATTTAGACAGTTGTAGGCCTCATGTAGGTTTGCAGCCAATATGCTACTGTGGCCAGGCAATAATCAAAAGACCTAGCTTTTATATAGTGATTTCCATCAGTAGATCTCAAATAACTTTACATCATTATCCTCATTTTACACATGGGAAACTGAGGCACAGAGCCAAAATGGCTTGCCCAAGGTCACCCAGCTGGCCAGTGACAGAGCTAGGAATAGTTCCAGTCTGACTAGGCCACACAGTTGTGATGTGACTCCTCAGTGCTCGTCCCCATTCCTCTATGCTTTTGATGCAGAGGAATGGCGATAATGGTCATACTTTGAAATGTTTCCAAAGTGTAGTTACTCACAGGGCTGGTGAGAGAAATCTAATCCATGGTCCATATAACATAGTTAGGGCCCTACCAAATTCACATCCATATTGGTCAATTTCATGATCATAGGATTTTAAAAATCGTAAATTTCATTATTTCAGCTAATTAAATCTGAAATTCCAGGGTGTTGTAATTGTAGGGGTCCTGACCCAAAAAGCAGTTGGGGGGAGGGGGAGTCACAAGGTTATTGTAAGGGGGGGGGGTTGCGGTACTGCTACCCTTACTTCTGCGCTGCTGCTGGCTGCGGCACTGCCTTCTGTGGGCAGCTGGAGAGCAGCGGCTGCTTGCTGGGAGCCCAGCTCTGAAGGCAGAGCCACTGCCAGTAGAAGCGCAGAAGTAAGGATGGCCTGGTATGGTATTGCCACCCTTACTTCTGCGCTGCTGTTTGCGGAGCGCTGCCTTCAGAGCTGGGTGCCTGGCCAATAGCAGCTGCTCTCTAGCCACCCAGCTCTGAAGGCAGCACAGAAATAAGGGTGGCAACACTGCAACCCCCCTAAAATAACATCGCCACCCCCTCTGAAACTCCCTTTTGGGTCAAGGCCCCCAATTTGAGGTCTCCCCTATGAAATCTGTATGGTATAGGGTAAAAGCACACAACACACCAGATTTCACGAGGAACCACATTTCACAGTCCGTGACGCGTTTTTTGCGGCCATGAATTTGGTAGGGCCCTAACCATAGTTGTCACAGTAACTTTACACATGAGAGATGACTGGTGTTTCTCTTACTCTCCACCTCTGCCCCACAACACGTAGGCCAGTGGCTCTCAACCTTTCCAGACTACTATACCCCTTTCAGGAGTCTGATTTGTCTTGCAAACCCCCAACCTACACCTCACTTAAAAACAACTTGCTTACAAAATCAGACGTAAAATACAAAAGTGTCACAGAACCCTATTACTGAAAAACTGCTTACTTATTTTTGCCATATAATTATAAAATCAATTGACTGGAATATAAATATTGTACTTATATTTCAGTGTATAGAGCAGTATAAACAAGTCACTGTCTATATGAAATTTTAGTTTGTACTGACTTTGCTAGTGCTTTTTCTGTAGCCTGTTGTAAAATTAGGCAAATCTCTAGATGAGTTGATGTATCCCCTGGAACACCTCTGAGTACTCCCAGGGGTGCACATACCCTGGGTTGAGAACCACTGATTTAGGCCCCCCCGCTCCAACATTTAAGCTCCCCCACCCCTTCCCATCAAACCATTGGTTGGCAACCATAGAAACCATTAGCTTGTAAGAAGCTGCTCCTTGCTGTCTCCTGCCCTATGCTGCTCTATACACACCACAGGCAACAGCTTACTGGAGGGCCGCACTCTTCCTTACTTATGTAGCTCAAGCTGGGCCCTTCCCTGCTACCTAGCTCCAGCTGGGACTCCTTCCCCTGCTTCAGCCAGGCTTCCACAGCCATGTCTCAGGTCCACACAGCCCGCCCCTCCTCCAAACTGGGTCCTTCCCCCGCACTCTGGCAAGCCCCTCTTTCCCCACACAGGGGTGAGATGTATCCTAACTATTCATTTCTGGAATTCATGTTTTTAAATGTGCATTACCTTTAGTTCCCCCACCACAGATCCCAGCTCCTATGGAGGGGCAGGGGAAGGAACTCAGACACCTCAAGAGAAGCAGGGTCCCCCAAATTCCAGAACACACAGCAAGAAGGGAGATTGACTCAGACCCCTGAACAGAGTGTAGGGCTTCCCCAGACCGCAGCAAATACAGAGAAGGGAAGAATTCACCGCTGACAGGTCCCACTATCCCTAAGTCCCCATCATCTTCTGCTACCCCTCGCATTCTCCGACCCTTTCAGTCTTGTTCCCGCCTTCTCCCCCAGTTCCCATCTCCTTTATTTTTACCCAAGCCCCGCAACCCTTCTTCCTTTCCCTGTCACCAATTCCCATTTATCCCTGTTGAAATAATTTTCATAAGTTTATTAATGTTTATCAAGACTCAGTTTCCACACCAGTACTACTTTATTAGTTTATTGGTCACTTGGTGATGGTTACAACCAAAATATCAATTTAAAAATATACACTATTTTATTCTATATCCTAGCAACAATATAAGCATTGTCCAACATACCTACAACAGGGTCAGGCCTGGGAAGTACATTCCCATCATTGTGTAACTCCAGATGGGTAAGGAAAACTTTGACAAAGAAACCCCTAGAAAACCTTGCTTTTTATACACTATAACACACAAGTGATGTCATTGGCTAAGGTCCAATAACCAAAGACGGATGAGGCAGTTTAGGGCTACACTCTGCTCTCCAAGGTTTTTTTCCTTTTCTCACTTTGCTATATTTTTCCCTAGCCACTGAACTAAGCATTTATTTCTAAGCAAACTTATATAATAAATTATTTAGTGCACCTGGTACCCAGTTAACCATATTTCTTTTATTTCTATTGCTTAGCCCAAACCTTAACTAAGATAATGCTGGTATTTAAAAAGGGCACTACAAATTTATAACAAACTTTCTCATGAGCTGCACAGGGCTTCAGCTTCCTCGACGATGGGATGCTGTTCCAGGAAGAAGAATTGCTGAGAACACATGGGGTTCCACCTACCAAGGAAGGGGAAGAGAATCTTCGGATACAGACTGGCTAACCTAGTGAGGTGGGCTTTAAAGTAGGTTTGATATAGGATAGCAGATAAAAGCCCACAGAGAAGCCCAGAACATGGACACGTAGGTGAAGGATGGAATCTGGGGGGGCAGAGGGGAGGGCGCGGCGGAATATGGGCAATCATAGCAGGCGCAAAGAAGAGTCAAAAGGAATAGAAGGGAAATCTAATGAACATCTAAGATGTCTGTATACTGATACAAGAAGTATGGGGAATAAAACTAGAAATATTAGTGAATACTCAAAATTATGACATAAGTGCCATCACAGAAACTTATGGGGGGAATAATTCACTTGACTGGAATATTGGTATAGAAGAGTACAGCTTGTTCAGGAAGGACAGGCAGGGAAAAGGGGAGGAGGTGTTGCCTTGTACATCAGAGATGTATACACTTGCACTGAGGTGGAGATAGTGAGAGGCAGACCTGTTGAAAGCCTGGGGGTAAAGATAAAAGGAAAAACAAGGGCAATGTCATGACATGAGTAACCTACAACTGCTAGAAAACTGGTATAATGATCTCAGCACTAGTCTGATCTCTACTTGTGACCAAAGAAAGGTTTCTGGAATCTCTCAACTTTAAGAAAAGCTGGGTTGGTTTTTTCAGGTGCTGTATCTGAGGAGCCCCGTGGTGAATGGCCCCAAATCTGAATCGCTAAAACAGAATTCGGTGCCCCTAGGAGAGGCACCAAGTTTCAAGGAAATCTGCGGGCTTGTCTACACTTAAAACCCTTCAGCACTGCAGCTGCACCGCTGTAGCTCTTCAGTGAAGAGACTACCTTCAGAACCCTTCCCGTTAGCACAGGCAGTGTCTACACTGAAGCACTACAGTGGTGCAACTGTGCTGCTGTAGTGTCTTAAGTGTAGACAAGCGCTTAGAAGGATCAAGCTTTAAAGAGAAAGTTGGTCTTAATCTAACTATAGCAAAGCTACAATAATGGATTAAAGAAGAGTTTTGAACAATGCAAAAAAGTACACTGACACCATCTTAGAGAGTAATTCTGCTTAGACAATAGTGTCATTGAGAAGGACTTCGGGGGTTATACAGGACAACAGAACGCAAAGGAGTTATCCAACACTATCTTTTAAAACGCACTGTATAAACTCAGACTATCCTGAATGAAACAGGCAACAATTAACATGCTGTATCCAGGAGTGGCTTGAGGTGTAGTATGTTCAATTTGAGGCATGTCAAAAATGACATGAAAATTCAGGGAACAATAAAATTGACTGGAAAAATAAGCCTATATGAGAAAAAGCTGAATTGGGCATGGTTAATCTGGAGAAAATAGCAGTGACAAGACACATGATAACTAACTATCAACAGAAAGGGCAGCTATAAAGAGGACAGGAACTAAAGAATCTGATTTGTAAATGAGACTAAAATAACTTTTCTTTGCTTTAGGTTTAAGCCCACAACTGTTAAGTAATATTTAAGAAAGCTTGTCTCATGTCACCAAGCATACCAAGGAAAGTAGTGGAGTTACCACAAGAAATACCCAAACCTGAGACTTTATACTTGTCAGGGATAGTTCAGGATCCCATCACAATGCACAGGGAGGACTAAAATATCTACCTACCAATCCCCATCCAGCTCCAATGATTCCCATCAGGCTCAGTCACCTGATACAGAAATTAATATTCTAGTTCAGTGAGCAAAGTCAGAAGTGCCAGACATCACTGGCTACTTCGGAACATAAAATCAGGCACAGAGATAAAGTTACGATGTCAACAAATTAATGGCTCCTTGATAGGGATGATCAAAGACGCTGAAGGTTTCAAACCTATTATTTTATCAACTGAGATTTGCCAATTGTTATAGAACCTTCAGGTCCAATATTCTGTCTCAGAGGACCTCGTGCTGAAGAGGAGAAAAGGGTGGGGCAGGATACCCTTTGGCATTCCTTTACATCACAATGAAGCAAAAAATGCATGAAACATTTTTCCTCCATTTATTCAAAAATACTGAACATGTAAGCCAGCTGGCGGAGAACCACACGGCAATTCTGTGGGTTCATTCTATACCCTACAATAGTTAAATATAACTATTCACAAGCCCTGTCCACAGTAGCGCAAAAAAAATGTGTTAGATAAAAACATGTTCAAAACAACTCACTAACAAAGTTCTGGCAGAGCTGAGCATGAGGACTATGTTCAGACATGGCTGTTCTTACACTGTTGTAACTGGATTTTATGCTACAGTGTGAACAGGAATTTCCCCTTCTCACAGTATACATGCAGTACAGGCTAGCCTCTCCTGCAAGCAGTCTAAGCAAGGACAACTTGCATCTCAAGTGAATTTAAAAATAATCACATTTTAAAAAAATTATAGGCTCCCTCCTTCCAAAACAAGCTGCTGATCTGACCTGACCCACATTCAAATATCCTAGAAATACTTCCCGGTCAGCAGAGGCAGCCCAAGACTACAAATGAAAGCTGGTTTCTGAATTTGATTTTCTTGTAAATATCAATGAAAGGCAGCTGTACCTCTACTGTACTACAGAAAAAGCATGCAGAACTAGTAACTTGCACCCTTCCCAAAGTGCAGCATGGGCACAACAGGGTGAGCAGAGCTGGAAGAAGAGTTCAATGAAGTGATTGGCTCAGTGTCTTTAGTTACCCATTTCTTCTGCATGCTTGTGGAAACTGAAGATGGGGGCAGTTTTCAATTTTAGCCTCACACTGATATATTAATTGGTCCTTGTGCAATGAAGTACACATGGAAGGATGCTTTCCCACTCTTACCACCATTTAACAAGCTGCATGTCCCTTTAGAATCATAGGGTTACAAGGGACTTGCAAGAGCCAAGATGCTGGATTTGTTGGGTCTAAACCATCCAAAACAGATGGCTATCCAGCCTCTGTTGGAAAACCTCCAGGGAACGAGATTCCCTAGAAAGGGAACGGAATATTGGCATCAGAAGGTTCTATGACAAGGAGAGAGTCTGAAGAATGTGTTAATCCAGCTGCAGGAAACCACTGAAGAGGAGAGATAGGGAACAGAAGGGAAGAAACATGATAGCATCAGGGATGTCAAAGTGAATTGAGGAAGGAGAATGTGGTTTATTTCTCTCCCCCCCCCCCGCCCCATTTGCTTGTTTTGTCTTTTAAAAAAAAACCTGAGACATGTCAAAATTAGTCTTCCCTTGTTTTGTTGAATCATCTTGAAACATCTGAACCATGTCTGTACTAGCCATAGCAGCAGTACTACTGCCTCTCTGCTGAAACACACTAAATCTGAGAGCATAGATCAGTCATGTAGAGTGTTTGGGGCTACAGACCAGAGAGTTTAACACGTAAAAGCAAACAGGAAAAAAAGCTTTCCTCCACCATTCAATACAGCTACCCCTGAAACAGTAAATGCAGCTGGAGGGCATGCACCTAATTACCAGTGTGTGTTGCCAACCAAGGGGATGCAGAGTTACGGCTGCATGGGAATGTATTTCTTGGTTTTCTCAAGTTTGACGTTTGCTGAATTTGACATTTTGGGAGGGCACAAGCTATCACCAGCCAACCTTAACTACAGTAATGTAGTTTTTTTTTTTAACCAATTATTATAAATAAGGTGATGATGTGGCTAATCACCAAAAGAATAGAATTTCTGAAAATAGAATTTAAATCTGCTTTTAAGTCTTTTTACTAAGACTTGTTTCTGATAACAAAAGAAAACATGAGTCACAAAGTAGAAGCATAAGAACAATGTGCCCTAGCAGGAAAGGACTTCTTATAAAACGACATAATATAGGATTCATTTCTCCTCGACACTGAATTGGAGACTGAGGCCTGGTCTACACATAGGTTTTGTACAGGTATAACTATTGGTTTAAGAATGTGATCTGTTGCACGGAAATACTTATACCATTACAAGCCATACTGTTGAGGCAGTTATACCAGTACAAAGTGGCTTATATTGGTACAGCCTATTCCCATTCCCATATGAGATAAAGGACTTGTCTACACAGTAAAGTTTACCCAGGTTTTTGTCATGTATTTTTACACAAAAAACTTGTGAGAAACACAGTGTTAAATTTGCAAGTCAGGCACTCAAGTTAGGAAATGCCAGAATTAGGGTGCTAATGCAACCTAATTCACCTTTCTTGAACTACAGTACCATTATAATCACATGATCACACACTACTTTTTCCACAGGACTCCTACCTCATTCCATGCAAAGAATGGAGGGTGTTCACTGGTAAGGCAGTTACATGCTGCCCTGGAGACCTGGATTCTATCCCTGCCTCTGCCACAGCGTTCCTATGTGATGCTAATCAAGACCACTTGTACAGGTGGTCACTCTGTACATTCATTTTCTGAAGGCCTTCCTCATTTCCTGGGTTTTCTCCTTGTTGTTCAGTGCATTGCTCCAGGCTATATTTACTGCACACTATTCAAATCTTACTCTGAAGATAGAATTATTAATTTCCTCATGGACTTTTCTCCGGTGCTTAAATCAATATAGTATCTGAGACCTGCACAAATATTCATTGATTTTCACAACACTCTGCTAAGGTGAAGAGTTGGTATTATCCCTCATTTTATAGATGGGGCACAGAGATTAAGGTCAAAACTGTCCACTAATTTTGGGTGTGCAATTTGACATACCCAAGACCTGATTTTTCAGAGAAGTAGGAATTAGTGTGTTCAACACCTAACTCCCAGTGAACACAGTTTCAGGTATGAATGCTCAGCACTTCTGCAAATCGGACCCAAGGGTCTCAAATCAGGCACCAGAAGATGAGGCTCACATAGTTACTGAGCACCTGTGAACAGTTTGGTCTAAGTCACTTGCCCAGCACCACACAGGAACTCTGTGGCAGAGGCAGACAGAATCCCATTCTCCAGGGAAGCATTCAACTGACTAACTATGAGACCATCTCACTGCTGTAATCCTCAGCTTCATTCATTACACACCTTCCAACTTCAGTAAGAAATGAAATAGGAGTCTTACAGACAACAGCCTCCTTTACTGTACAAACCTGATTCATCCCTAGAACAGATCCTGCCTGTTCACTGAATGAGCAGGGATCCTGTGGGAAAAAAAATAATATGTGATCATATAACTAAAACTCTCAAGTTTGTAAAGTGCTTTGAGATCCTGGAATTACAAAGGTGTTATGCATCCGATGAAGTAAGCTGTAGCTCACGAAAGCTTATGCTCAAATAAATTGGTTAGTCTCTGAGGTGCCACAAGTACTCCTTTTCTTTTTGCAAATACAGACTAACACGGCCGTTACTCTGAAAGGTGTTATATTAATGCAAAGTAGCATCAGTGTATATCAAGGTGTTCAGATGCACAAACAACTTTAGTCAGTTTTGTATTTAATCTAGTGTTAAATTCTCATTTGTTTAATCAACACTGTCCACTAGCCACCCCATTTAAACATGCCTCCTAAAGTTTGCACCCTCTCCACTGAGCCATACACATGGAATATACCAGCATCCATAACAGTTGATAATATACATACAACTACAAACTACTAATTCTGTTCCAGTTATCTCCTTGTCATCTTTAACCTGTTCTTCTTCCAAATGTTTTTCACATCTCTTTTATAATAGTTGTGATATCTGCCACAATATTACCCCCAAATAACCCAATAGTCACAGAACAAAGCCAGCTGCACATAAAATGACATCCTCAATCAGTTTTTAGCTCTGTTTAACAATTGGCTTATATATCTCTTTTCAAATAATTACAACCCCTATTTTTAAATCAAGAAGTATTTTACAAAATGTACACACTTTTACACATTACTCCAAGCATATCAAGGTGTTTCATTTCTAACAGGCTGTCAGCCTTGACATGAATACCTGAAATTACACAATAGCAAATAAGAGTTGAGCTAACCAAGACAAGATACTGAAATATCACACCACAGGAATCAAAGGACAATATTTGCAATGAATCACCTGATGACTTTTCTTCCCCAAGATGTAGTATTAAACCTTGGTTAGTTTCAGTGAAGATCAACACCAACAGATCTCTTTATACCACCGCCATCGGGTTTTTTTAAGGCACAGACAAAACTTAGGACAGTTAAACAAAGCCAATGATGAGAAATAAAGATCCCAGAGTTATTAAATGACCAAAATTTCTCAGACAGGAAATGGTCTCAAAAGTTCACTTAGCTCATGTTACTACATCAGTAAAAGTTGTTCTTACCCAACTCCTAGGTCTTTAAGTTCAGATTTAGTGAGGTAAGGCAGCACTGCCCCGGTGATTTGATTTTCTGAGGAGTTAAAGGAACAACTGTTACTTCTAGGCTTTCATGTAAGTATTTAAGCTTCTGGAATACTTTACAATGGAATTATTTAAGCACTGCTGTCTAACATTTATTTTAATTTAGCTAAATAATCCACTTTATAATAGGATCCTCCTAAAATATCCAGATCTCATTTATGAACCACATGTAGGATGAGATTTCAGATCTTGACATTTGAAACTCAAGTGCCTCCACTTCAATTTTACTAAAGCTCTAAGTTCTTGAGGGGGAAAAAATCATATTCATATGCATTTAAGTGACAATGATAGTGTCCAGCCTTGGTCAAATCAAAACTCCAGATAAGGTCAAAATTGTAAGATTTGTAAAGTATTTTCTAACATCATTATTAGAGATTTTCTAAAAGTTCCCCATTTATAATGCAGCACACAATATCCTTTTCACCCTTTTGTTACTTTATTTTAAAAATTCACTTAGCAAAACATTTGGCCCTCAACTGTAGACAAAGCCTAAATTCAGGAGGCAGGGGGAGCAAGGGGGAAGGCGCTGATCCACGGGGTCCACCGGCAAGCGGGAGGGCGAGCACGTAGGGGGGCTGCCAGCCGTGGACAAAGCAGGAGGCCAAACTACGTTATAGCGGAGCATTGCACAACTTTAAAGGAGCATGTTCTGTAATGGAGCAGGGACGTAAGATTGAAACAATGTTAAGCGAGAGGACGTTAAGTGGGGAGTTACTGTAGATGGTCCAGGCTGGGAAAAGTGGAGATCAATACAATGAGAGGCTTAATTATTACAAGATTAGATAAACTCTTCAACACTATGTTTAAGGATCACCATATAAAACCCTAAAAACAGAACAGTAAGAATAAAGCTATGAAGGGCCTTGAAAGTTAGGACAAGAAGCTTGACTTTAACATAATGGAAGAGTATTGTGTTTGCATGTTGATATTGCTGTGTTGGTTCCAGGCTGTCAGAGAGACAAGATGAGCGAGGTAATATTTTTTATGGGACCAAATTCTGTTAGCAAAAGAGACAAGCTTTTAGTAAGGGATTCAAAGAGGTTGATGTGATCAGAGCAACAAGCAGTGAAGGTGAAATCAGCACAAACATCAAGGGTTAGGCCTAGTCTGCACCCTGAGTTTGTACCAGTATAATGACATCAGTTGGGGGGGTGATTTTTTTACCGATTAATACTGGAAAAACCTTTAGGGCTTGTCTACACTATCAATTTTGTTGACAAAACCTATATCGACACCCAAAAGTCGACAAAACAAAAATCGCCAAAGGGTGTTCACTCTTACTCCCTCTGTCAACAGACCATGTCCACATTGGGGACACCATCACCGACAGGGTAAGCAATCCACCATGGGTATGTATCCCACAGTGCAGTGTTGTGGGAAGGAAGATCTGATCGCTGCACATCTTGGGATTCTCTCCAAGTTCTCCCACAGCCCCCTCAGCTGCTGAGAGCAGCATCATGAGTAGCTCTGTGAGCTCTCCATGCTGAGGAATGGCAAAGCAGCACAGCAGTCTGTCCCCCTCTCCCTGCAGCAGCAGTCGGCCTGCTGCTGTGTTCCTAGTGCAGGGCAGAACAGGAGCATTCCAATGATTTCCTCCCCAAATGGAGCAGCACACAGATACTTCCCCGAGCTTTGAAAGGAGAGGGGCACATTCCTGCAGGGCAGCAGAGATCAAAACACTGAGCAATCAGGGCAAGTATTGTGGGATCCGATGAAGTGAGCTGTAGCTCACGAAAGCTTATGCTCTAATAAATTTGTTAGTCTCTAAGGTGCCACAAGTACTCCTTTTCTTTTTTGGTGGAAGACAGTTCTGTCCCCAAAACAATCAGCAGTGTCCACACTGGCTCTTTGTCAATGATAAAGGGAGGGGAAAAGCCAAAAGTCTCTCATAGGGATGGAAGTTTTTTGTTGCCAAAACTGGGTGTTTTTTGTGACAAAAGTCCCATTGTAGTGTGTACGCTCTTGCTGTTTTGTTGCCAAAGGCAGTTTTTGGCGACAAAAGTTGCCAGGGTAGACAAGCCCTTAGTGTGGACGCTGTTATAGTGATATAACTTATTCATCTTCCTGTATCGGAATAACTATATTGCGATAAAATACTTTACCATTGATATATCTGTACCAAGACCGGGGCCGGGGGGGGAGGACAAGCGGGGGGAAGGGAGTACAACTTTAACTATAACTGGGAAGTTAAAGTGGTACAACTTCCTAGTGCAGATATTGCCTCAGACCAGGTCTACACTAGGAATTTAGATCAACTCAGCTACATCGCTGAGAGAGAAAAATCCACATCCAAGTGATGTAGTTAAACTGATTTAAATCCTGGTGTAACAAATTCTTCCATCGACCGAGCTACCACTTCTTAAGGAGTGAGATTAACTACAGTGACTCTTGCTGTAGTAAGTGTCTACACTTAAGGGCTACAGCTTTGCGGCTGCAGCATTTCTAGTGAAGAGAGCGCCTCAATTTAGAAAGAAAATGCAGATACTCTACTCCCACTGCTTGCTGCCGCAAAACAGCTGTTTCGCAGTGTAACAAGCTCCGGGAGGGATGTGGGAGGAACAGGAACACGGGTGCAGGGATTTGGGAAAGGTGTTGAATAGGGGCAGGGAGAGGGGGGAGTTGGGGCAGGGACTTTGGGGAAGGGATTGGAATGGGGGCAGGGCAGGACCAGGAAGGGGCAGGAGCAGGGGCAGCGGGGAGTCGAGCACCCACCAGTGCCAGCAGAACTCGGCACCTATGTCTACACTAAAATGTAGCTCTCACCAATGTTAACTCACCCACTATGCTGACTTAATAACTCCACCTCTGCAAGAGGGAGAGCACTTAGGTGGATGTAGTTAGGTCAGGGTCAGTGTAGACACTGTGTTGCTGCAATCCACTGTTGCTGCCTTTCAGAAGCCTTCCCACAATGCCCTATGGTGACTGTTAAATTGGTGCAAGCACTCCTGGTGAAGACACACACTGGTGATACAAGAAGCATAGTGCGGGCATGCAAAAGTCATTTTATTACTCACACCTTCTTGTCAACTGTTTGAAATGAGCCATCCTCATTACCACAACAAAAGTGATTTTTCCTCCTGCTGATAATAGCCCACTTTAATTGATTTGTCTCATTAGGATTGGTACAGCAACTCCCATCTTTTCATGTTCTCTGTATATATCTTCCTACTGTATTTTCCACTCCATGCATGTGATGAAGTGGGTTTTTGCCCACAAAAGCTTATGCCCAAATAAATTTGTTAGTCTCTAAGGTGCCACAAGTACTCCTCGTTCTTTTTGCTGATACAGACTAACACGGCTACCACTCAGAAACCTGTCATTACTGTGATGGCTGGACATTGATATAACTTAGGTGGACTTAATTTTGTACTATAGACTTGCCCTAGACAACTTCTAAACGTAGGTTTAAATCACACAGAAACTAACGGCGCCCAATAGCTGCATCAGCTTGCCCAATCCTGGCTAACATCAAGCCCTATATATACATATGGTGGGTAATAGCAATATGCAAAGAAGGCCTGGCGCTAGCTACGATCTGGTATGGGTTGTTTTCTCGGGGGGGGGGGGGGGTGTTTCCCTGTGGCTCCAGCACAGTAAGAAGTAACAAGACAGAGCGGGCCAGACACCCACTGGTAACGCACAGGCTTGCCGCACTGAGCCAAACCGTGCCTGGGTGGGAACGGGGCGCGGCCCACGCTGCCTGGTTTCCAATCGAGAGCTCAGGCGCAGACACCAAGCCGCGGCGAGCTCCGCCCAGCGCAGCACCCTGCCCAGCCGGCCGGGCGGCGAGCGGAGCTCGCCCGCCGCCCCCCTCCGCCCGCAACACCAGCCGAGCCCGGGCCGGGCAGAGTGGGCCCCCCCCGCAGGGTCCAGCCGCCCCGGGCAGTACCTCGGAAGCGGCGCAGCAGGCCGGGCTCACTAAAGCCGTTGCGGCAGAGGAAGTCGCAGACCTGCTCGGTGCCCCAGTGCCGCGGGTGGGGCCCCTCCGGGGCCATGGCCCCCCAGGCGGAGACCCGCTTCTCGGGGGTGCAGAACCCATCGGGAGGGCTGGCGGGCCGGCCACGCTTGGCCACGCCTCCGGCCACTGCAGCCCCGCTCCGGCTCATCGCCACAGCCGCCGGCTCCAGTCCGACTGCCCCCGCGCAGGCGCGCTCGCTCGCGCTCACCAGGGCCGACAGGCGGGCCCAGCCTAGGGTCGCGACCTCCGCCTGTCTCCGCCCGGGGGAGGGGCAAAGCGGCCAGCGCGGCCGGGACCGTGCGGAACGCGGGGCGCTAGCGCGCGCTGTCCTCGACTCCGCCTCGTTCGTCGCCGCAGCGATCGACACCCCCACGTCACAGACCGTTCCCGCGTCAACGGCACCCTACCCCCTCAGCCAGTGACACCCCCCTCAGCTCTCAGTCACCGACCCCACAGGGTCACTGATACACCCTGGCCACCCACCCCACCCGCTCCTCAGTCACCGACCCCCCCCATCCTGACACGCCCCGGCCACCCACTCCTCAGTCACTGACACCCCCCTCCTGACACGCCCCGGCAACCCTGCCACCCGCTTGTTGGGGACCCCAGGGCATGGCCACTAGTTAAGTCGAGGGGCTGGAAGGCCATAAGGGTCGAGGAAGTCTCCCTGGTCTAGGCCTAAGGGCTTCTTGTCAACCCCCCCCCTTAACGGAACTCAGGCCTGGCTGGTTTGAGTAAGCTCTTTTGCTCTTAAAACAATGTTGCAGCCACAGATAATGCCTTATAGTGTAAAGTTTGCTGACGGCAAGTTAACGGTAACAGGAGGCGACAGCTTCAAGGCCAGACAGGATGTGCTGGTTGTTTAAGTTGCTAGGAATGCTTGTTAGAGGTTGCAGGAAATAAACATTGTTGTAACCTATATAAGGAAGGCAGAGTATTTGTGCAAAGCTTTGATTAGCTGATGTGTAGTGCAGTAGCATTAAGGAATATAAAAGTGTGTGTAATGACCTGCTCTGAGATGCAGGATTTGAGATTTCTCTCCCTGTACCTTTCTTTGGAATTCCAGATAAACTTTTCTGCTTCTCCACCCCGTTGTGTTTATTGGGTGACGCACACCGGACAACGAATCCCTGCTGGTGCTTGCCTCAGGCATGCTGTGCTGGCAACACGCTCCTCAGTCACCGACCCCCCATCCTGACACGCCCCGGCCACCCACTCCTCAGTCACCAACACCCCCTCCTGATACGCCCCGGCCACCCTCCCACCCGCTCCTCAGTCACTGACCCCCCCACTCCTGACACGCCCCGGTCACCCCGCCACCCGCTCCTCACTCACTGACCCCCCCCTTGTGACATGCCCCCACCACCCGCTCCTCACTCACCGACCTCCCCTCATGACACGCCCCCACCACCCGCTCCTCACTCACCGACCCCCCCCTCGTGACATGCCCCGGCCACCCTGTCCCCCACTCCTCAGTCACTGACACGCCCCAGCCACCCTGCCCCCCCGCTCCCTGCTCCTCAGTCACCGACCCCCCCGCCCCGACACTCCCCGGCCACCCTGCCACCCACTCCTGACACTCCCCGGCCACCCTGCCACAAAACTCCTCAGTTACCAACACGCCCCTCCTGACACTCCCCGGCCACCCTGCCACGCACTCCTCAGTCACCGACCTCCCCGCTCCTGACACTCCCCAGCCACCCTGCCACCTGCTCCTCAGTCACTGACACGCCCCAGCCACCCTGCCCCCCGCTCCTCAGTCACCGACACCCCCCCCGACACTCCCCGGCCACCCTGCCACCCACTCCTGACACTCCCCGGCCACCCTGCCACAAAACTCCTCAGTTACCAACACGCCCCTCCTGACACTCCCCGGCCGCCCTGCCACGCACTCCTCAGTCACCGACCTCCTCGCTCCTAACACACCCCAGCCACCCTCCCACCCGCTCCTCACTCACCGACCTTCCCGCTCCTGACACACCCCAGCCACCCTGCCACCCACTCCCCGACCTTCCCGCTCCTGACACACCCCAGCCACCCTCCCACCCGCTCCTCAGTCACCGACACCCCTCCTGACACTCCCCGGCCACCCTGCCACACACTCCTCAGTCACCCTCCCCCAGTCACCAACACGCCTCTCCTGCCACTCCCTGGCCACCCTGCCACACACTCCTCAGTCATGGACACACCCTGGTCACTCACAGCCCCTTAATCTCTCAGTCACCAACGCCATTCAATTGAGTGTTGAGAGCCACTATAGCTGGCACAGAACAGCAGGCATGAGTGAAAGAAGAAAACCCCTCTCTAGGGCAGCATTCAGAAAAAGAAAGAAAGCAAAGGAAGCTTTTCTATCTAAGCAGGAAGGAGCTCTCCTGAGATACACAGACACAAATGTTCACGGTGAGCCTTCCGGCCCCAATGAGGATGTGAGTGGCAAGGAGATGCCTGATCTTCCAGTTAGTCAGAGTGCAGGTGACCTGGCAGCTACTGCAGCATCCGTATCTCCATCTCAATGGATGTAACCATGCACATTCCTGAAGAAAAGTGTAGATCAGAGAAGAGTGTGGTGGAGGCACAAGAAACAGCTGCTGCTGAGTTTAGTTCCTTAAGTCTAGATGATCCAGAACTGTGGACCCACTTGAGCAGTAGCCTGAGGGACTTCCTTGTACTGCATGGACTACAGCAAGTGAAAAACTTCATGTTCCCCAAAGACAATGAAAATAGAAGTGTCCATCCAACACATTACTGGCATGAAATCCCCAATGGTGACAAAGTGGAGAGGCCATGGCTTATGTACTCAAAACCCCAGAATGCTGCATACTGTTTTTGTTGCAGACTCTTCCAGTCTAATGTTCCAGCCACATTGGGTTCTACAGGAACAAAGGACTGGAAAAATCTGGCTAGAAATCTGGCATGCCATGGGAAGGCAGCAAATCACCAGAGAGCATTCCATAGGTGGAAAGAGCTTGAGATGAGACTAAGGTTAAAGGCCGCCATAGATGATCAGCATCAAGAGAAGATTGCATCAGAGTCTCTTTACTGGCAAAATGTTCTGAGAAGGCTCATTGCCATTGTGAGAATGCTTGCTACCCAAAACTTAGCACTGTGTGGCACTTCAGATCAGCTGTATGTGCCAAACAATGGAAACTTCCTTAAAATTGTGGAGCTGATGGCTGAGTTTGATGCTGTACTCCAGGAGCATCTAAGAAGGGTCACCACCCAAGAAATGTACACATAACACTACAGCTTGGCTGTAGACAATGGATTGTGTGGTGTGGTCTGGCTGAAAGCTGGAGGCATGTAGGTAGGAATAGCGGTCAGGAGGTTTCCGGTATAGGGTGGTGTTTATGTGACCATCGCTTATTAGCACGGTAGTGTCCAAGAAGTGGATCTTTTGTGTGGACTGGTCCAGGCTGAGGTTGATGGTGGGATGGAAATTGTTGAAAACAGAAGATTGTGGCAGATCTGAAGTCAGCAAGATATTATTCTGTTATTCTGGACTGCACACCTGACATCAGCCATACTGAACAAAGGACTTTAATGGTGCGTTTTGTAATAACAGAACCTAGTGAAAATGTCCCTACAATGGTGACTGTCAGAGAGCATTTTCTAGAATTTATTGACACTGATGACTACAGGAGCTGGTATGACAAACATGCTTCTTAAAAAGCTGGAAGATATGGGAATTGTGATAGCTGACATGAGAGGCCAGGGCTATGACAATGGTGCCAACATGAGAGGAAAGAACAGAGAAGTGCAGACACGGATCCCAGAGTTAAACCCTCGAGCTTTTTTTGTCCCATGCAGTTCTCATTAATTGAGCTTGGTGGTCAGTGATGCAGCATCAGCTTCTAGTGAGGCTGCTGAATTTTTTAATGTATTTTTCCTCTGCATCAACTCATCAACGGAAAATTTTGAAGCAACATCCTCTCTGACACTGAAACCACTGAGTGCCACATGATGGGAAAGTCGAATGGAGGCGATAAAGCCTATCAAACACCAAATTGGGAAGGTAGATGATGCCATAGTTGCCATTATGGAGGATAATGCTATGACAGGAACTGTTCGTGGGAGAACAGTGGCAGAGGGAAATGGAATCACCAGAAACATACACACCTTCAAATTTCTGTGTGGCTTAGTGTGGTGGCATGACATAATGTTTAAAATAAATGTTGTAAGCAAGAGACTCCAAGGTGTTGACCTTGATATATCTGAAGCAATGGAACAACTGGACAAAGCAAAGTCATACCTACAGTTTTACCGGTCAGATGAGGGATTTCAAAACATTCTGAAGAGCGCAAAGAAGTTGGCAGAGGAACTTCACACTGAAGCTATTTTCCCACCCATTCAAGAATACAAGAGTCACCGAAGATGATGACATTTTGATTACGAGGCACGGGATAATCCCATAAGAGACCTCAAACAACAATTCAAAGTTGAATTCTTTAACCAGGTGCTAGACTGTGCAATCCAGTCAGTTGAAGAACATTTCATGCAGCTCAAAGAACACAGCAGTATATTTGGGATGTTGTATGATATTCCAAAACTCCTCTCTATACCAGCAATGCAGGGCACTAGAGACAGTGTTGACACATGATGACATGCATGATATTGATGCGAGTGATTTAGGTGATGAACTGAAAGCCCTTTCAAGATATATTTCAGCAGGATCAACTCCAAAGGCTGTTCTGGAATATATGTGTACAAATAAGATGACCACCCTCTTTCCAAATGCTTTTGTTGCCCTGCACTTACTTCTAACACTTCCTGCAACAGTTGCCAGTGGAGAACGCAGCTTCTCCAAGCTGAAGTTAATAAAACCACATCTACGCTCCACAATGACACAGGAGAGGCTGGTCTGCCTTGCAACTGTCTCAATAGAGCACGAGCTGACCCAGATTGTGGACCTTCAGGAAGCAGTTCAAATCTTTGCAACCAAGAAGGCACAGAAAGCACCACAGTGATTATTCAAACAGATAAAAATGCCAGTGTTTACTATGCAGACAAGAAAAGTTAACTTTCAAATGCCTGAACAGCAAATGTAAGTGTTACTTAAAATTTTTGAACAAGGCATTTTAAGTTGTTAGTTCTCCTTTATTGGGGTAGGTGGTAGAGCAGTACTATGAGAGAAGTAGAACAGGAAGAAGGCAGAACTGAGACCTTTCAAAGTTTTGGCCCAAGCGAAGGGGTATGAGGGCGTCATTTGAGCTCCCCACCTCAGGTGCCAAAATGTTGTGGGCTGGCCCTGCCCAGACTACAAGGAGACTGGTCTGTAAAGGAAGCTTACTGAAACACCTCTGAGGGTGAGGTTTCATCTGGATTCAGTTTTCTTACTGTATTAGACATAGACTTGTGTGTTCTATTTTATTTTGCTTGGTAATTCACTTTGTTCTGTCTGTTACTACATGGAACCACTTAAATCCTACTTTCTGTATTTAATAAAATCACTTTTTACTTATTATTTAACCCAGAGTATGTATTAATACCTGGGGGAGGGGGGGAAATAGCTGTGCATCTCTCTCTATCAGTGTTATAGAGGGTGAACAATTTATGAGTTTACCCTGTATAAGCTTTATACAGGGTAAAACGGATTTATTTGGGGTTTGGACCCCATTGGGAGTTGGACATCTGAGTGTTAAAGACAGGAACACTTCTTAAGCTGCTTTCAGTTCAGCTTGCAGTTTGTGGGATGTGGTTCAGACCTGGGTCTGTGTTTCTGGCCGGCAAGCGTGTCTGGCATATCCAGGCAGGGTTCTGGAGTCCCAAGCTGGCAGGAAAAGCAGGGGCAGAAGTAGTCATAGCACATCAGTTGGCAGCCCCAAGGGGGTTTCTGTGATCTAACCCGTCACACTCCCCTTTTCCCAAACCCCATACACAATAATGCTAGCAATGAGACAAGCGCTATAAGACAAACATGAGACCTAAAACATGAAACACAAAACATAAGACAACATAAGACTTTGTTGCAACGATGCACCATGGTACATTTCAATTGTTCTTCAGCTGGTACCAGCTCTTTCTGGTGCTCTGAAAAACAGAAGCTGTGAAAAAGACTTAAACATTGTAAACTGTAGGCTATCATAGAGCAGAACATGGGATTGGGGTGGTTCCCCCTCCATGCTTGACTTCTCCCCGATGGACCCACTTCCCATAGGGGCCTCAGTCAATTTGGAACACTATCACTTCCCTTATTACAAATAGTAAACACCCCCTCCCACCTTGCTTGGAGGGGCTTAGTGTTCCATTTCATATACATTACCTGATCACTGACCTATAGGGTAACCCCCAGATATTCCACCTGTGGTTGTATTAATTGTGCCTTTTCCAGGGATGCCTTCATACCATGCTGCTGAATCAACTCCAGTACTCGTTCAGTCCTCCCTCAGGCATCCACATCATCCATTCCCATTATCGGATATTGTCCACATATGAGACCACCCACCCCTTATCCCCTGGAGGGAGATGGTCTAACATTTGGGTCACTACCTTATGCGCAATAGCGGGGTTGCTATGAAATCCCTGGTGTACAAGGGTAAAGCAATACTGTACCCCGTCCACATGGAATGCAAATCGGTCCTGTGATCCTTCCTTGAGTGGGATAGCAAAGAAACAGACAAATCCAATTCAGAAAATCTTTTAGCTTCCCTCGGTATGTCTTGCAACACCTGGGTCACGTCCATGACTATTGGAGCCCACTGGGGGGGGGTCATCGCATTGACCTTCCGATAGTCAACAGTCAGTCTCCATGAGACACCATCAGCTTTCCTCACAGGCCACATGGGGGAGTTAAAGGGGGAAGTCATTCTTTTCACTACTCCCTGCTCTTCCAGCTCTTTGACTAGCTCTGCTACAGCCCAGCGTGCCACAGTGGGGAACAGAATATTGTTTCTGGGGGCCGGGAACGCTGGTCCTTCTATTTTCACTGGTTCCCCAGTCCATTTACCGCAGTCCTACTTGTGGGCCGCCCATGCCTGGGGAAAACGCTTCCTCCATTCCTCCTTGCTATCCCCAGTCACTGCCGCCACTCCCAACACACTACGCGTCAGCAATCCGGTATCTCCCTTCCTTACTTCAGGGGTCCAGTCTTTCTTTGGGGTCCTCCATAAACCTTCCTATTAGCACAATCAACCACTATTCCTCCCTCCCACAAGCAATCTATGCCCAAAATTGGTTCTATAGTTGTGGGGATATAAATCCAGGGCCATCTTCGGGTAATATTCCCCTCCCAACACTTGCCCCTTCGCCGAGCTGCCATCAAATCTATGGATCTCAATGGTTCCCTGGATTGGCACTCATGGCACGGGGCAGGGCAGCAGCGAGACAGCTGTGCCGGTGTCCACCAGCACCACAAAATCTAGTTCAGATGTCTCAGAGTGCTCATGTGGCCCCCACACCCGAAGGTGCACCCGCAACCTTCCTCCCAAATCCACTTGGAGAGGTCCCACCCAGGTCCATCCCCGGGTGCTTTCCTCTCCCAGTCCACTGGGGCCCCCCTAATCTGAAGTTACTTTCTTGGCCCCAATATCGCCCCCCAGCTCCGGGAGCTTCAACCCTAGCTGAATACAGCGGAGTACTAGGGTCTCTGTGGGTTTCCCATCCCATTGGCCCATGGGTCCCCATGGTCCTTTAAGGCCATCCACAACTGTGTGCGGAGCCGACTGGTATCTGATTGGGGTGCCTTTGTCGAGGTGCTGGGGCTGAGGCCACAGCGACAGGAGGAGGAGCCCCAGCTCTGGGCTGACCAACCACTCTGGTGGCCTGGTACGCTGCTTCCTTAAGGTGTGATATGTCTAGGGGCTCTCCCTGCCTCCACACTCCCATAGCCATCTGAACATCTCTGGGCAACATTGCTGCAATAAGCCTTAATGCGGCCATTGGAACCACAATCTAGGACAGAGTGCTAGGGATCGCTCCCCCCTGGGCACAGGCCGGATTCTGCCCAGTTAACAATCCTGCTAATACCATTCTCTCCACAAAGACATCAGGGGCCTCCCCTGGAGCATGGGAGCCTGCTGCATACTGGCAGCTGACCTCCTGCAGTGCCTCTCCTTGAGCCAAATTGCAAACCATTGTGAACGGGGACTGCCACCGTCCGTCCGCCTGCATCCGCAGTGTGATTCCCATATCACACGCCAGTACAGTGGATGCCATCCTCAAACAGCTTCCTAACCTCCTCTGGATTTAACCCCTGATCCTCTGTCTCCATCAGAAACTGATAACGCCCTTTCCAAGAATGTGCTCACCTTGGCTGGCCCTAACCCAGAGAAGTTATCTCCATGGGGGTCAAGGCTATTCCTGCATAGTTACCCTGGTTATGGGTCTGGGGCTCCCTCCGTGGGCCGGGGGGCCATGCTGGAAAGTTAACCATTGCACAGCTGCCACCGGGGCTGGCCAAGCTCCTGGCCCATCTGGCGGCCATCCCGGGTCTGGGTCATACCATGTGTCTCCGTCCCAGTCTCTGGGGTCATATCAGAGCGGCAGCTTTGTCCCCGATCCTGGGGGTCTTGCTGCTCTACTGCCGGGACGGATCCCCTGCTCTAACACCAGTTCCCGCAAACACTCCACCCAGACCTCCAACTCCTTAGACTGTTCCCTCTCTTCCTTGACCTGTTCAGCTCTGTCCATTGCCTTAACGGTGGAGATTGCTAGCTGCTGACAACTTGCCCCTGCCGCTTGCGCCTTTCACATATCCCTTTCCGCCTTTACTCACTCCAACTCCTACTTCACTTGCATAGTTTCAGAATTATAATCAGCTTTAGCAGTTTGCCAAGCACAACAAGTTTGCCACAACAGCCATGCTGCCGCCCGATCCTTAGTCTTTGAATCCGGATGATAAAACTCACAGTATTTCTGGTACCTATTTTCTTCATCCACCCTGGTGTCCCCTGATGAAACCACCCCTGGGACAACACCCTTGGAGTGTGCCCAGAGCAAGAGGAGGGGAAATTTTGCAACCTTCCCCTCCCTTGTGGATTCAGGGGGGCTCTTTCCCTTTCTAAACAGTGGCATCGTACCCAAAATCAGGAAGGGGGAGCAGGTGCACCGGGATTCCTAGGCTACCCGAACGTGCTCTCTACTCTTTGTTGCCCCTTTCCTCTAGTGTACCTGGAATGGGGAGCAGGTGCCACACATGCTCTCTACTCCGTGTTGTCCCTTTCTACTAGTGTACCGTATCAGTGGCTGCCTGCAGTCTCTACCACTAATGTTACCTCAGTTTCCCTAGAAACCAACCCAGGGTTACACTTATATTGGTTTTATTAAATGCTGCTATTGCATCAAACAGAAAAGGGATGGAGCTTATTCATGCACCCACACACTCACGCAGGCGGAAAGTTACTGGAGACAGCAGAGGAAGCCGAGAAGCTGAAGCAGAGTAGATCTGGTGTGTTTGCCTGAGTCATGGATCCAGGCAGGAGAGCAGATCAAGAAGCAGGGGCCTTGTGCACATGCCTTCCTCCTTTTACTGGGACTGGGTGGCTCCTGTCACGTACACTGAGTTTTTCCTTCTGTGTCCGTCACCGAGAAGCATTCTCAGACCTCGTTTTTTTTTATGCATACCAGGTTCTTCTTTTCTTTACAGCACGCCGTGATTGCCTTCTCAGGGCAGATTACATCAGACACATCTGGCTCCTGTCTCTGGGCTCTTTTCTCCTTGCAGTTCCTCTCTGCCCAGTCCCATGTACACTCCCTTGTTCACACTCACCCTGATCGCGTGATGGAATAGTGCGACGCTTGGAGGTTTTACAAGTGGTAACTGAAAAGGTTACAAAGCTTGCAAAAGTTACAATATTTAAAAGGCTATGCTAACAATGACTAAAAGTTACAAAGTTTGCAAAAGGTTACAGAACTTAATGATTATACTAACAATGACTGAAAAGTTACAAATCTTACAGTCGCATTCTACTGGATTGAGCAGAGGCTTTACACAACATTCTTTGTCTTATATTGAGGCTCTGGGGGTAAGTCCTTTTTCCTCCCCTGTCCTTCCTAGGAGTTCTCTCTCTCCAGCTCAGTGTGCTTTAGGAAAACCAGGGCCTCAGGCTCTTGACCAGGCAGTCGCTGCAACTCCTGTTCAGGTGCCATGCAGGTGCTGGGAGCCAAGTCAGATGCTGCAGTTGCTGGCCTCTGCCTGCTGCAGCACAGTGGGCCACCGGGGTTGTGGCTGTTAGAAGGGGTGTGCACTGGAGGATGGCAGCAGCTGGAGGAGGCATCACTGCAACCAGCAGGGGCACCATTTCAGATTTCAGTGGGAGGGGCAACTTTCAGCAGGGCATCGGGGCCATATTTGAGTGGCATTGTGACCCCATGTGCCAGGTCAAGATGTCAAAGTGCCAGAACATTGCTCTCTTTTGGATTTCAGATGCTGGAGAGATGTTCCAGACCGCTTGAGCGGCAGCACCCTCATCCCTAGTTGAAATACAGGATAAAAAGCATCCAGCATTGATTGAGTACAGAACGGGCAATTTTTTATTTATGTAAGGGACACCCTTTATAATATGGGACTGCTGTCAACCCTAGGCCCCTACTGACACTGACACCTTCAGTGCCCTGAGGGACACTGACACACCCACAGATATTGAGACTCCTGACATTCCCACAGACACTGTCACTGCAAAACCAACACCCCGATGCATGCCTTCAGGGACTCCAAGCCCCCTGCAGACATTCATGCCCCCAGAGACACTGACACTCCCAATATGGTGCCCCCACAGACATCAATGCCCCTGTCACTTGTAGCCCATGGAGACACCAATGACCCTCAAAGACACCCCCCCCCCCAACATCCATAACTCTCAGTTTGCCAAGGCCCAAATGTGAGAGATGTATGACAAAGGAACCTATTGATGCCAGCTGGCAGAGGGCACAAGGGATTCAAAGTTTTACAAGAATCACCTGGGTCAGATATATGTATAATAGTTCACCAAAGGATGTCAGGTAAGGTCTCTATCAAGAGCCAGTAGCCCACTGATCATAATAATCATTTCTGAGGCCAGGTCTATACTAAATGTTAGGTCGTTCCAGCTATGTCGCTCAGGGGTGTGAAAAAATCCACTTTACTACTTATAGCCAGTTTCTTTAGTGTATTGAGTGTTTGTTTTATTTGCTCAGTAATCTACTTTGATCTGTTTGCTATGCCTTATAATCACTTTTTATAAGTTTTTTTAACCTCTTAACTTTTTATAACCACATGGAGGAAGGGAGCAAATTTCATGAGCTTACGCTGTACAGTTTTCTGTGCAGCTCAAGACAATACAATTTTGGGTTTACACTCCAGAAGGGGTATGCACTTAAGTGCTGGGCAATTCCCACAGTGAGTATTCCCACGCTGATCTCTGTGTTTGTGGTCCTACCTGCATGTGTGCTGGAGGAGGCTTGAGGGCCTGGCTCAGCGGGGCAATGTAAGGGAACCCACATTGGTGGAACTGGTGGGATCAGTGGTTCCCCAGGACATCAGGTGGCACCCCGGAGAAGGGCGGGGCAACTCATCACAACAACCAGGCCCTAAAAAGTCCTACGACCTAAGAACATACCAACAGAAAGGGGGAGGTGGGTCAAGCAGGGACCTCACAGATGCCTGGGTCTTGCTCTGAGCCCTGTAGCAGTGTAGAGGCGGGTAAGAAAGTGACCTCACATAATTGTGTGAGCTCATATCAGGTTTGCAAGACAGTGCTGATGAGGCAGGGACCTCATAGAGGCCTGTGCACTGACATCAGCCCAGTAGGACCAGGGTACTGGTGGATGTGCCAAGAACCTTGCAGCATCCTGGGCCTTAACATAAGGCCAGAAGCAGATTAGGTTTTGGTGAGGTAGGAAACGTACAAGGGCCATTTCCCTGTCATTTATCCTAGATAAAGATAAAAGTATATGAGATAAGGATCTCAAAGAGACTTATTCCATGTAATCAGATAACGTTTGGTTTTGTATTCCCCATGCTAAGGTTTGCACATGATGGGATTTTAGACAGCTGTATGGTAGATCAGGTGACTTGTACTTTACTGTAAACTGAAGGCTAGCCCTCTGCAGGCCAAGACTGATGTAACCTTGTCAGACATTTATTTCTTGGAATTGTACTACTGTCTTCACAAATTCCACTTTTTGGCTCTCAAACAGGCAGTGGAAAAATTCAGGTAAATGATAGCGTCCTTCATAGTCTTCTCTTCAGATCTCTGCAATAAGGTTTAAGTTGTCTGATGTCTTACTCCACTGAAGTGTCTTCTTAAAAAGACCTTGTCTTTTCATTTCTCAGGCCAATTAAGAAATATACAATTAATGTTAAATGTTCATTGCCCTTTTTTATACTCTGTGGAGAGTCTGTTTATATCCATCCCAGTAGTTTCTGAGATTTCCTTTCGTTCTTTCTCTGCTTTTAGCAACAACAAACAAAAAAATTCCTGAAAGCAGAATCACTTCAGCTCACTTGGCAGAGACTTCTGCCAGTTCTAGGAATGGGGCATGCACAAATACCTTGACTGTTTTGTCTACAGTTCCCATTATCTCATCTTTGGTTTCCAGTCCATGGTGCAGACAGTCCAACTCACAGAGGGCATGAAGCAGATAGTAGACACTTGATCCATTATTTTCTACAAACCTCAAGACAAGCTTGGAGTCACTCTGATTTGCAAAGAATGTATTTTCTCCTTTAGCAACTTATTTATGCTACTGTACTTTCTCTTGAGCCGTAAAAACTACAGTAAAGAGAATATCTTCTTGTGTATTGACAACAAAATTCAGGTAATCAGAACTATCAGTTGTGGAGTATGGTTTCCCTCCCACCTGCCCTCCAGAGCTGGTGAAGGACTTGTCTACATAGGAAAATTATTCTGGATTAAGCAGGGAGGGAGAGATTTAAAGTGCACTAGCTATTTCAGCATTGCTCCCCAGGTGGACGCTTATTCCAGAATAGCTATCATGGAATAGCTATTCTGGTCATTTCCCCCCATGTAGCTTTCCCCAAAGCATAGAGGACACCTTTTACAATTAGATCAGCAATAATCTTTCCCATTGTTTCCTGTTTCATGGATATTAAGGTCAGAAGGGACCATTATGATCATCTAGTCTGACCTCCTGTACAACGCAGACCACTGAGTCTCACCCACCCACTCCTGCGAAAACCTCTCACCTATGTCTGAGCTACTGAAGTTCTCAAATTGTGGTTTAAAGACTTCAAGGAGCAGAAAATCCTCCAGCAAGTGACCCATGCCCCATGCTACAGAGGAAGGTGAAAAACCACCAGGGCCTCTTCCAATCTGCCCTGGAGGAAAATTCAATCTGTCCTGGAGGACTGTTGTTGTTATAGTAACAGTCACTAATGTCATACACATTGTGAGTCACTGATGTATGATCATTCAGGATGAAACTGTCCATAGAAAGAGTTATAGAGATATCATGCAGTGACCACAACCAGACAGTCTCTTCATGGACAGTTAAACTTCTCTGCAGTTCCTTTGTCATGCAGAGCAGCTGCCCCTAGTGGTCCTACAAGCACCCCCTGCAGTTTCCCTCCAAATTCTCCAGAATAATCCAGTTAAAACCAAAGTCTTTGAAACTATATTCCCCTTCTCCTGGGAACTAAATTTATTCAATATCATTCAGCTCCCACAAAAGCGTCTTTCTGCTTCCCCCTCAGGTTTAGGGTCTCAGAGTCCTCCTACTTGGGACTGTGACTTTAAGAAGGGAGTTACCAGCCAGGATTTAAATTTAGGGATTACAGATCACTCCTCTGTGGAGTGGGCTGTTGGCAAACTTCTTTCCTTCAGCAGCTGATTACTCTTCCTCAGGCTCCTCCTCTATATCCCTAGATTTGACTGGAGTTAATGATATGACCTTCCTGTCACATGACTAAAAACATTTCCCTCACTCCTTAGAAGGCAAGTTAAGCTTATCACAGGTGGATTGGGGGCCCATGTTCCCTTAAGAGGCCAGTCACTGTAGGATAGTGACATTGTGAGGCAGCAATGCCTTAGCTGAAGTTTCTGCCTGTGCAGTACGTAACTACCTTGACTTTGCATTACTAATTCCTCCTCCTCCAAAACCTGATCTGTAAGACCCCAAAATCTGCTACTATTTGGCAAAAGGGAACCACTCTTCATTTTGTTCTACAATAGCACCAGAAGTCCCAACTAAGGTTGTGTCTTCGCTACAAGTGCTACAGCTGCGGGTATGCAGCTGTAGGAGGTGAGTGTAGACGCTACGTTGACAGAAAGGGGTTTTCCATTGGTGCAGTAAATCCACCTCCTCGAGAGGCAGTAGCTAGGTTGATGGAAAGAAGAATCCTTGTATTGACCTAGCTGCGTCTACAGGGGTGAGGTTGACCTAACTATATCGCACAGTGTGTGAAATTTTTCAGAACTCTAAGTGATGTAGCTAGATTGACCTAAATCTTAGGTGTAGACCAGAATTAGGACAGTCCCTTCCTCAAGGAGCTTGCAATCTAAATAAAAAAAGACAGTGTAAATATTCAATTCTCTGCAGCAAAAATAAATATAGGCATACAATAATATAGTCATTGCTAAAGTTTCTCACAGGGCCAGTTTAACATGATTTATGCTGTCGCTGGTTTTTCAATCCCTGAAGGTCCCAACAGCAAAAACGTTCCTGGAGCCTGCCCTTTTCCATGAGGTTCTAAAAAGCTTTGATGTGAGGCAATGAATACCCAGGACTATCCCTTTGAACTGTGAGCGTCAAATGTCTCCTTCCAGTGGCTAATCCATGCTCTCTCTCTCTCTCTCTCTCTCTCCTTCCAAAGTTGATGTTTCAGCAATAAAGAGGGACATGTATTGTGCATCTAGACGGGTCCTTTCACCAAGCAAACAATTCTTTCTTAAAATATTAAAGGCTTGTCTACCAATATAATTATGCTACTCTAGTTACACTGATATAACTCCCTGTGTGGACATTCTAATTCCCAAATAAGAGTATCCACACAGGAATTATACTCGTATAACTAGAGTAGTATAGTTATTCCAGCAAATTTCCCCATGTAGCCCAAAAGACTCTACGTAAATTCTTTTTGTAATATATTTTCATACCACAAAGCATTGGAAAAGTGACCAGTAAATGTTATCCAGATAATCATCTTAGATGTGATTCTACTAGTTAGAACAAAGGCCTGGAAGTCAGGACTGCTGCATTCTTTGCCACTGACTTGATACATGTGTAACCTTTATTTAGGTGGGCTAGAGTTCACTTCATTTCCCTTCTCTAGTACTTAAAAAAACCCGACTCCCACAGAAAAGTGGCTGGAGACCCAGAGTTCAGTCTCTCAGGATTTTCAGCAAGGATTGCACAGTGTCAACCTCCCGACATTCAAGTCCCAAAAGGAACTAAAAAAATTCATTTAATTAAATAACTTCATAAAATCTTATGATAAAGAAACAAATATGTCATGTTGTAAAAAATAGAGTGGCTCTTTTATAATCCACAGACATTATCTTCAGTTATACATAAACAAATAAAGAAAACAAGTTAAAATCTGAACAGTTCAGTCCCCACAGAAACACAGTGAGAAGAAACTCAGAGTTCCCAAAAGCTTAGGTTGAGTTTGCCTGAGTCTCAGTTAGTCTTTGATCACCAAATCTAAACTGTCTGCCGAGTCTAAAACAGCATCTTCCCTCCACATGCTTGTAGGAATCTTCAGTTGGAATCCATGCTGACTCTTCCTCTTCTGAAATCACAGCTAGCCAGTCAGCTAACTGATTAATCAACCACTCAGTTAAGTATACAGATTGAAAAAAAAAAAAAACCCCTGTTTCAAGAAAATACAAAATGGAGAATAGCAAAATATAAATGACTCTTTCCCCATTATCACATTTAAAGAAAAACTGGTGAATCATAGTAATTGAGACAATAACTAAAACAGTTTGGCTAAAATCAAACAATATTCAAAGCATACAGTTAAAACAGAATATATTATTTCCCCCTTGCTATAATTAGCATTGCCCAGGCTTCCCTGTTATAGAGGTAACAATATCACTAACCTGCTGCAAAATGCTTCAGAGCTAAGGACAACAGCCTACTTCCTGTTCCTAGGTTCAGCTTCTCCCAACTCACCCAGACCATATGACCCTTTGTAAAGCAGCTGCCTTGACTGCTTGCCTTCATGGAGTCTGACCACAGCAACAGGGAACCTGTCGGAGCAGACCCAAAATTACCACACCCAATGCCAGAAGCTTCTGAATGTGGAGTGCTAAATCTGCCTAGCAACAATGACCCAGACTCAACACACACCTCCCTCCCTCCAATGGGTCTCTTAAAGAGATATCTCCCTTGTAGATATATGGGTTACACATGACTTTGGGTCAAGCCACTTATCTTTTCTGTCACTCCATCTATTAAACTGGGGATAATACCTCTCTCCAGAGGGATTAGATAATGAATATTCATACAGCACTTGTCAGGAATTAGGATTCGCAGCTGACCCTGGGACCAGCTAGCTCCATGTCCCTAATGAGAAACAGACTCACAGCTGAATCACCTGATTGGTCAGACTGCATGATTGGTGGGAATATTTAGCAAACTGCTTCTTAAGCCTAGCAGCAGCTCAATGCATTTACACATAGCTGTGTTAGCCGCTTGTAAGGGCTTGAGATCCATGGATGAACCACACGTCGTATGTGTTGTTTTAGCCTGGTCTTTGTGGGCCAGGCTGGATGTCCCTTCCTCAGGTGCATGGGGGAGTAGGGGAGGGTTCAAGAAGACTCCCATCTTGTGTATTCCATGCGAGGTGCAACCACTCAGAATTGTAGAATCATAGAAAGGTAGGGCTGGAAGGGACCTTGAGAGGTCATATAATCCTGCCCCCTGCACTGTGGCAGGACAAAGTCAACTAGACCATCCCTGACAGGTTTTTGTCTAAGCTGTTCTTAAAAATCTCCAATGGCGGGGATTTCACAACCTCCCTTGGTTCCTATTCCAGTGCTTAACCACCCTGACAGGAAGTTTTTCCTGAGGTCCAATGTAAATCTCCCTTGCTGCAATTTAAGCCCATTACTTCTGGCCCGGTGATCAGTGGACAAATCTCCCTTGCTGCAGATTAAGCCTAGTAATTGTTGCCCTACCTGTCACAGCTCAGGACAACTGCACCTGTCTTCCCTCTCTGTTGTCCAGCAAGGTTACCCATTCTAAGCTCCTCAGCCTTCACCTCTCTTGGGAAGAGACCCATGTCTCTCTTCAGCCTGACTGGGGTATTTCCAGGCTGAACAGTTCCCTGACTACACTGTGATATACCCAGCAAAAGACAGGCTGCCTAAGCAGGCTTGTTTGGCCTTCTCTTCCGAGATGGTTAACAGTGTAATTAGCACAGATATTCATTACCATGCAGCAATTTTATTCTTAAGGTAAAACCAATGCAGAGAAAACATCTTAAAAACAATAAAAGAATCTACACAGAAGGATAATAAGCTTACCAGAGATCACCCCAGCTCCAGCATGGGTTTGGGCAGGTGAGCAGTCCTTCAAACCCCACACAGGTTCAAGTTCATAATACCCTTTGCTCAGATCAAGAACCCCTATGAATCTGTGAGTGAGTCCTTTATTCAGTTTAGGTTCTTTGAAGAGATCATTCATAGGTAATCAGCCAGACAATAGGTCCCTTTCCAAAGGCAAAGCTTCAAACAGCTGAAGAGTTATATTAGTATACTCCCTCCTCCTAGAGATATCCTGGGAAACCCACTTAATTTTAAACGTTCAAATTGTTTCAAAAAGTCCTTTGAAGTTCCTAGCATTTCCCAAGGTTTAAATTAGTCACATCTCCTAGAGCTGTTGCAGACAGTCCACAGTAACACATAAACAATTGCATTTTTGACCCCAAAGTTATTAAACTTATTGAATTAAGTTAAAACTTATTGAACTAAGGTTTATCCAGGTGATTGGCCTATTTGTCTCACTACCTTCAATGGACATGGAGAACAATTGATCAGTGTCTTCTTTGTAACAGCCCTTAACATATTAGAAGACCGTTTTCAGGTCCCCCTTCAGTCTTCTTCTTTTCTCATGCTAAACGGGGCCGTTTTCTTAAACCTTTCCTCATAGGTCAGGTTTTCTAAACTTTTTGTCATTTTTGTTGCTCTCCTCTGGAACTGCTCCAGTTTGTTTCTTCCTTAAAGTGTGGCACCCAAAAGTATACACAGTACTCCAGCTGAGGCCTCATCAGTGTTGGGTACAGTAGTAAAATTACCTCCCATGTCTTATATACAACACTCCTGTTAATACACCCCAAAATGATATTATGCTTTTTTGTAACTGCATCACATTGTTGACTAATTCAGTTTTTGATCAACTGTAACCCCCAAGGACTTTTCAACAGTACTGCTGCCTAGCCAGTTATTCCACATTTTGTAGTTGCACATTTGATTTTTCATTCCTAAGTATAGTACTTCGGACTCATCTTTATTGAATTTCATCTTGTTGAATTCAGATCAATTCTCCAATTGATCAATGTTGTTTTGAATTCTAATCCTACCCTCCAAAGTGCTTGCAGCCCCTCCCAGTCTGGTATCATCTGCAAATTTTATTAGCCTACTCTCCATTTCATTATCCAAGTCATTAATGAAAATATTGAATAGTACCAGACCTAAGACAAAGCCCTGCAGGATCCCATTAGAAACATTCTACCAATTTGACACCAAACCATTGATAACTAGTATCTGAGTATGGTCATTCAATCAGTTGTGCACCAATCTTATCGCAATTTCATCTGGACCACATTTCCCGAGTTTGCTTATGAGAATGTCATGTGGTACAGTGTCAAAATTCTTACTAAAATCAAGATATATCACATCTACTGCTTCCCACAATTCACTAGGCCAGTAACCCTGTCAAAGGAAGACATGGTTTGGCATAATTTGTTCTGGACAACTCCACGTTGGCTATTCCTTACAACCCCATAATCCTCTAGGTGCTTACAAATTGATTGTTTAATAATTTGTTCCAATATCTTCCAGCTACCTTTTTAAAGGTAGGTACCATTTCTTTAACACTGCACCTGCCATCCATGAGTTCTCAGAGGTAATTGCTAATGCTTCTGAAATTGCTTCAACTAGTTCATTAAGTAACCTAGTGAATTTTTTTAGGCCCTGCCAATGTGTAAACATTTAATTTATCTAAATAGTCTTTCACCTGTTTTTTTTTCTCTATTTGGGCTTGTATTTCTTCCTCCTAATTGTTTATATTAATTGTGTTAAGCATCTAGTCACAATTAACCTTTCAGTGAAGACTGAACCAAATAGAGATTAAACACCTCAGACTCTTGATGCCATTTGTTTTTAGCTCTCCTTCCATGTTATATAGTGGACCTACATTTTACTTTGTTTTTCTCCTTCTGCTAACATATTTATAGAATCTCTTCTTATTGCCTTTTATATCCTATGCTAGGTGTAACTCATTTTGTGCCTTAGCCTTTCTGATTTTGTTGCTATATGCTTGCACTAATCTTTTGTACTCATCCTTAGCAATTTGTTAATGTTTCCAATTTTTGAAGGATTCCTTTTTGATTTTCAGATCATTCAAGAACTACTGATGGAACCATATTCTTCTCTCACTATTCTTCCAAACTTTCCTTCAGAGTGGGATAGTTTGCTGTGGTGTCTTTAATATTGGCTCTTTGAGATGCTGTCTCTTTCAGAAAATTCCAGCTCTCCTGAACTTTTAGAGTTCAGCTCTCCTGAATTCCTGAACTCTTTTTCCTTTAGAGTTGCTTCCCATGGGACCTTACCTACCAATTCTCTGAATTTGTTAAAGTCTGCTTTTTTGAAGTCTGTTGTCCTTATTTGGCTGCTTTCACTTGTTCCTTTCCTCAGAATCTTGAAATCTACCATTTTATTATCATTTTCACCCAAATTGCCTTAAGATTCATAACCAATTCTTCCCTGTCAGAACCAAGTTTAAAATGGCTGCTTGATTTACTTCTGCCACCTTCTGAAATAAGTTGTCCTCAGTACATTCCAAGAACTTAGTGGAGACTTTGTGTTTTGCCGTATTATTTTTCCAACAGATGTCTGGATAGTTAAAGTCCCCCATTACTGTCAGGTCTTGTGTTTTGGATACTATTTCTTTTACAAAAGCCTCATCCAGCTCCTCCAACTTATTTGACGGTGTATAGTAGACCCCTAAAATGATGTTTCCCCTGTTTCCCTTCCCTTTTATCTTCACCCTGACACTTGCCATTAGTTGGTCTTTCATCTCCTTCTGGAAGACTTCACACAAGTATATATATTCCTGATGCACAATGCAACACTTCCTTCCTTTTTTTTTTTCTACTTGTCCTTCCTGAACAAGTTATACCCCTCTATATGAATCTCAGTGATGCTAATTAAGTTATAATTGAGTTTGTGTACTAATACTTCCAGTTTTTCCAGCTTATTCCCTGTGATGTGGTGTTTACCCCACACAGGTGTAGAAAGGGTTAATCTCAGCAGGGAGCAGTGGAGGTGAGTGGCCCAGAGAGGCTGTGTGAGGTACAGCCAATCAGGGGGGATTTGAAGGGAGCAGCCAATCTGGGCCCAGCAGGTCCAGATAAGAGGAGGTGCAGGACAGAGTAGCAGAGTCAGTAGCTGCCTGGAGCTTGTGGAGTCAGTATTGCCAACTTAGAAATTTTGTAATTAGATTTAGCAACTTTTTGGTTTCCATAGTGAGGAAATAAGTGTCAAAGTGACCAGTGACATATCTAATGACTTTCACTGCCAATTACAGTGACATTCAGAGAAAAGTTGCCAACTTGTAAATCACAAAATCATTCACAAGCAGCTTAATAGTGTTAATAAAATCCATTCCATGCTCAATTCCATGCTCTTCTTACTATATTCTGTTGCACACCAAGTCAATATTGTTATGTCTCACTTGGGCATGTCCTCAGAAGGAAGTTCATTTACTCCTGGGGGAATTTTGCACCAAAAAATTAAAAATTCTGCACACAATATTTGAAAATTCTGCGTATTTTATTTGTCAAAGTAACACAATATAATCATGCCAGGTTCAATTATTTTGGTAATTTATTTCCAAATATCTGTCAGCAAGTATGTCTGTAACAATACAGATCCCCCCACCCCTCAAAAAAATATTTTTTTTTTACAAATAGATTCCTTACTAGGCATATTAATACAGAACTTTGTGTAATTCATTTAAATTACAATACATAACTGTATTTCCTGCACCTGTCAGAAGCAGTGCAAAGGCTTGGGGGAGTCAGGGGTAATGGAGGAGCTGAGGGAGATAGAGAAGGAGCCTAGGAGTGAACCTCGAGGGTACTGGGTGTGGGAGGAAGAAGGTTTTATTGCGGGGGTGAGAGGATGGTTGTTAGGAAGCCTCCCCTATGCAGACCCTGACTGACCCAAGCCTCTCCCATGCAGTCAGGCACATCTGCCCCTGTCCCTGAACCCCACATTCCCATGGGTCTCTGTAACCCCTCTGCCCCATCCCCAGGCTCAACGCCGTCACGCCACTAGCTCCTGAGCTCATGCTACAGTCTGTCCCCCCACTAGCCATTCTAAACCCCAGTCTGTGACCCCCCCAGCAGCCCTGTGTGCCCCACTCTGTTCTAACCTGGCTCTGCAGGCAGGGTGCTGTGATGAACTCTATCCCTGGGGGAATGTTGTAGCACTGGGCGTAGAATTGGAATTTTCCTGCATAAAAAACATTTTGCTCCAGAAGTGTTGCAGTTCTGTCTTTTCCCCACCAGAGGCTGCTGTGGCGCAAGAACAGCCGGCTGCATTCACAGGTGGCGCGGTGTGAAAATGCCTTATTTAGGCTAATTTGAGGCATATCTGGCAGCACATTAAAAGATCAAATCATAAACACATATGGTGTGTATCTGAGACATAGTAGGGTACAATCCAGACCCGTGAGCAGTTGTGTCACCCCTCCCCCTAACCCTGGGTGCCTTACAATACCTTGAAAAGTGACTTCCACATGCGCTGCTCACAAACACCCTTTCAGCATGCAAGACACACCCCGAGTCTCTGTGTATACATGCAGCATGCCACTCACAGCTGGGTTACATTCTGGTTCTCACCAGCCTTGCTCATACTCCAAAGAAAGGCCAGCACAAACCCAGTCTTAGATTTCCCCGCAAAAATATATGAACTCACTACACAGCTCACTGGGAAAATCAAACCCCTGACTCCCGCATGATAGGCAGCGATAATCACAAATGTACTAATAAGGAGAACAGGAGGAACGTTTTTGCCAAGTCACTTTGAAGAGAACCAAAGCTTACACAATTTCCAAAACACGCTACCCTTCACTAACCTAGAAACCTTATGAACTGAAAAACCTTCCCGAAGGACAGAGTAAGAATGGAAATCTTTCAAACAGTGAGCAGAGAGAGCTTCCAGGGGGAGACGGAAAGGAATGCTCAAGCATACGCGGCAGATGATCCCTTAAGAGGCACTGTGTTGAAAGGACCTTCTTTCAAGGAACCTCAGCCATATCCGGCAGTGCATTGATGAAAGAACCTGACCATGGAGCCAACAGGCATGTCTGAGAAAGCTCTGTAGGCAGGCTGCAGCTGTTTCAGAAAGATGTGAGAGAGGGGAACAAAGAGCAGCCATGCCAGGAAATCCTCTCCCTGTCGGGGAATCGAACCCTGGGGAACCGCGTAACACATGGGGATACTCACCGCTGTAGTAATGATGAGAACTGGTGGGGAAACAGGGCCCTTTGGCTCACCTGCTGCCAAGAGCACCAACTGCGGGCTCAGCACGGCCAAAGGGGACAGCGGACAAGGGAAAGGAGGAGGCCACTGTACTGGAATGCTAAATTGTATTATCCTCTTCAGTCACTCGTTGGCACTGTGACTAAAATATCTGATTTCAACCAACCTCAGCCATACCTGGCAGAGCACAAAACCATCTTATGGTGAACACATCTGCTGTGCAGAAGAGAGCTCTGTAGCCAATCTATAGATGCTCCAGAAGTAGAGGACATGGTGTCAGGAGTAAAGGGAGAAGAGGAAGAGAAGGGAAACAGCAACAAAGGTTGCCAAGACAAGGAACAAAGCTTACGGGATCTCCTCAGCATGCCACTCTTCAATGCCCCAGAGAACTTCTCAATTGACAAACTTTCCCGATGGACAGGCTGCTAGCAGTACTTTGCAACGTTTCGAATGGCAAAGAAACTCCATAAAGAAACTGGAAACAGACAGCTAGCTTTTTTCCTTTCTGCTGTGGGGAAGCAGGGAGAGCATATCATTTCACCCGTTGCCTTTCCTGCAGACAGTCAACAAGGGTGGCTAGGAAAGGGTTCTGCCTATGTTCGATGCACCCTTTCTACCTCAGAGCAATGTGGTTTATGAGAGAGCATCTTTCCACCAGCGAATCGCAGAGCCAGGGGAAAATGTCCAAAGTTTTCAACGAGCTCCGCCTACATTGGCTGAGAGCTGTCCTTTTGGGAATGTACACCATGAAAATCTCAGGGACAGGCAGGTTATTGGGTGAAGAGCTACAAATCTTTCCCAGCGGCTACAGCTAAAGAGGGATTTCTCCCTAGCCACAGCCAGTCAAATAGCAAAAGACTCTGACCTGCCGAACCAGCATAACCGTGCACAAGCTGAGAAAGGAACCCACTTCCAAAGTGGCCAGCCATGAAGAGAGCAGCCAAGATGGATGAGAAGGCTAAAATCGCTTCCCAAGACTTTCACAAGGGACATCACTCAGTTAAGAAACTGCCAGCTCTAGAACCCGGGGGCCATCAACTTGCATGGAGGAAAAGGACGGTCAACGCCAACTCTCATAAAGAAAAAGAATTCAGCGTCCAGGTGATAGGTGAGCGAGATCCACAGTGCAGACGTCAACAGAAACCGTCGACATCTACAGCTTGTTCCTCACAAAGACCAATGAACAGAGCAAACTCTACAGATGGAAGAGGCAGAACAAGAAGGAGAAGACCCAACGATTCCAAACCCACCGCAGTCCGTCCCCATTGCAACTAATGGACAGCCACAGGACCGAGTTGTTACGCGCTCAGGTGCTCTAATTAGAAAAGCTCTGCCATTAGGGGACTCTTCACAGACTGATATGCAGTGAGCTTCAAAGACAGCGTGAGAGTGGGCAGAGAGATGGAATGGAATGCTCAAGCGTACTCTACTGCTGATCCCTTAAGAGGCACTGTGTTGAAAGGACCTTCTTTCAAGGAACCTCAGCCATATCCAGCAGTGCATTGATGAAAGAACCTGACCATGGAGCCAACAGGCATGTCTGAGAAAGCTCTGTGGGCAGGCTGCAGCTGTTTCAGAAAGACATGAAAGACGGGAACAAAGAGCAGCCATGCCAGGAAATCCTCTCCCTGTCGGGGAATCAAACCCTGGGGAACCGCGTAACACACGGGGATACTCACCACTGTACTAATGAGGAGAACTGGTGGGGAAACGGGGCCTTTCAGCTCAGTTGCTGTCAGGAGCACCAACTGCGGGCTCAGTATGGCCAAAGAGGACATCAGGCATGGGAAAGGAGGAGGCCACTGTACTGGTGGCACTGGCTTTCAGTGAGGAAGAAGAGGAGTTGCGAACTTTAGCCCTGTGGTCAGGGCTACGAGGAAGGGGTCTTGTGCGAAAAGGCCCAGTGAATGCAGCAATAGCTATTGAAGGAAGCACCACGTGGCTGCTATTTGTAGGATCCCAGGGTTGGGATCCAGATTAGTGGGGAGGCCTGGGTCCTCCATAGTGCCAACTGGCAAAGTGGCCAAAACCCCAAGAAGGAGACAAGTTTTTTTTTGAAGGCCAAGCACAGGGCTGGAATTTGAAGCGCTTAGAGAAGGGCTGAAGACCCTGCAGAGCACCAGCCGCTTGTTGGATTTTGTTATCCCGGAAGGGGACAGAACTTGAAAGAGGGACCTGGCTGGAGAGCTCCAATCAGAACCAAGAAATGCAAAGAGTGTCCAGGGAGAAAACCCGATGGTACTGCTCTATAGCTGGGTAGTCAGGGACTTAAAGCTAACCCAGAAGTGGCTGAGAACTGAGCACAGACATGGGGTTAAAGACATTAACAGGGGCACAGAGAAAGGCCTTGCTGGACCTCTTACTGGTTCATCCATCCATTCACCTATTAACTGATTGTCCTAGGTGAAGGGCTGAGCCACTAAAGTCTCATCTGATGAGAGCAACAGCCCACAGGGAGAGCCCCAGGTAGAGAAAAGAAAGAGTGCAGGATTGCACCCAGCCAACAGGAGGCACTCACAAGAGGTGACTGTGCCCCATCAGACACCTCAAAAGGTCCATCTCAAGAATTTTCCATTTTGTAGTTTTTCACATGGCACAATATCAACACCAAGTCCCCTGTTTCAGAAGAGCATGAAAGAAATTTTGCATATGGCTAAGTCTATTAATATGGTAACATAGTAACCTGGAGCAAAAGGAAATATTGTACTGCGATCCCAAAGGGGAGTGATAAAGTCCCAGAAACTGCTTAGAGCCCAGAGAAGGTCTCTCTAACTCTTCTGCAGCAGAAGGAACCAGGGTGTTTCGAGGGGTGGGAGGGGCTGAGGCTGGCTCCTGCACAGGAGAGAAAAGCAGCCTGCCCTCAGGGCTGGGGTGGAGCAGGAGGAGGAGATGGCTCCGGTTATGAATGAAGCTGTCCCAGATATCAGCTGTCAGTGGTCCCACTCTAGAGAGCATCACAGGGTATGTCCTGAAGGGAGCCCCAGGAATGGAAAATGGGGAAAGGTTTTTTTTTTTTAAGCAGATGGGAAATTGTTTAGGGAATTGCTATGGGAAAAAACAAAACACCCTTGGCAGCCCTATAAGCAGTTGGCTGTGCCCACCCAGCACCATGGGGAATTAATGTTTTAAGCATATGGTTGTCCTTTTGCTGGTCACTTGGGGGCACAGAGAACTTATGACAGCTTAAAGAGAAATTCTACTGGTGAGGAGAACAGAACAATGTGAGGAATTACTGCAGGCACCTTCCTTCAGCTGCTTGCCTCCTGAATCCCAGAGCCTTACCTCTGCCCCTGCCCCCTCCCCTGCCCCCACCCAGTTTACCCCCTCCTGCAATGCTCCTGCCGCCCCTGGGGTCGTTTTTTTTCCGCCTTTTGCAGATTCCCCCCAGGGAGCAGTCTTTGCACTTTCTAGTCGCGACCCATTAGGAGTTGCAATTTTCCCCCCGCCATCCCCTTCCACCCCAAGGCATGAAATGGATTTAATAACCCCAGCTTGTCAGACGCCCCGTCAGTGGTCCGCACCCTGCCTACCCGCCTTAGCGGACCACGAGGCTGTATTAAGAGCCCCACCGGGGAATACCCCGGGAACCGTAACCCCACCCCCCCATGAGCTGCGGCATGCACTACGGAAGTTCTTAGAACACACCCGTGGTGCCCGTAATAGGGTACAGCTAGCTCTTCAGCTCTGGGGGGACTTTGAGCAAATTTTTCAGGCCACAAGGGCCCTTATAAAGGAGGGCAGAGGGCAAG
Source organism: Natator depressus (assembly GCF_965152275.1). Taxonomy (NCBI): domain Eukaryota; kingdom Metazoa; phylum Chordata; order Testudines; family Cheloniidae; genus Natator; species Natator depressus. Next base: position 29,805,997 of record NC_134246.1, read on the forward strand.
GCAGGCGCGGTGCTGCGGCCTACGAGCGGGCCCGCGGCTTCCGAAGCGATCTACTCATCTACGGGATGGGTCACGGGTTGCTGCGCAACCCGCCGGGGGCCACAAACACCCCCGCCACTGAGAAACCTCCACCCCACCAGCCCTCTGCATGATGCCTTTTCTTATTGCAACCTTGAATACCAGGGGCTGTAGGATGGCTCTCCGCAGGTCCCAGGTGCTCTCTTACCTTCGGGAAGGGGGGTACTCTGTAGTTTTCCTGCAGGAGACCCATACGGACCCGACCGTTGAGGACAGGTGGCGGCTGGAGTGGGGGGATGGGGTCTACTTTAGCCACTTCATGACTTGGCAAGCTGGAGTGGCAACCCTGTTCTCTCCCACCCTACGGCCCGAGGTGCTGGGGGGTCACTGAGGTCATGCCGGGCCACCTGCTGCACCTTCGAGTCCGTATGGAGGGGCTCGTGGTCAACCTTGTTAATATCTATGCCCCGCAAATGAGCCCAAAGCGGCCACAATTTTACCAGCGGGTGTCTGACTTTCTCGGCACCCTAGATTCGCACGAGTGCCTGGTCCTGGGAGGGGACTTTAACACCACCCTCGAGGAACAGGACCGCTCAGGCGCCGAGCCGAGCCCGGCTGCCGCGAATATTCTCCGGGGAATAGTTGAATATCACTCCCTAGTGGACGTCTGGCGTGACCATCACCCAGATGACACCTCCACGTTCACTTTTGTCTGGGTGGAGGCCCATCGGTCACACCACTCTCGGTTGGACCATATTTATTTATCCCGTTTCCATCTTTCACAGGCCCACTCCTCCACCATTCGGCTGGCCCCTTTTTCCGACCATCATTTAGTTACTATAACGGTCTCCCTCCGTGCAGAGAGACCGGGGCCGGCCTATTGGCACTTTAATAATAGCCTGTTGGAGGACGAGAGCTTCGTGACGTCCTTCCGGGAGTTCTGGCTGGCCTGGCGAGAGCAGTGGCGTGCCTTTCCCTCGGTGCGGCGATGGTGGGATCTAGGGAAGGTACGCGCCAAGCTCTTCTGCCGTGACTACACTCGGGGCACCAGCCGACGGAGAAATGCGGCGATAGAGCAGTTGGAACGGGAGGTCTTGGAGCTGGAGAGGCACCTGGCCGCCGACCCCGAGGACCCGTCCCTCTGCGGAGCGTGCCGGGAGAAGCGGGAGGAGCTTCGGGCCCTCGAGGACCACCGGGCCCGAGGTGCCTTCGTCCGGTCCCGCATCCGCCTCCTTCGGGAGATGGACCGCGGCTCCCGCTTCTTCTGTGCCCTGGAGAAAACGAGGGGGGCCAAGAAACACGTCACCTGCCTTCTAGCGGAAGACGGCACCCCCTTCACGGATCCGGAGGAGATGTGTGGGAGGGCCCACGACTTCTACACAAGCCTTTTCTCCCCGGATCCGATTGATCCTGGCGCTTGCAGGGTGCTCTGGGAGGACCTCCCCACGGTCAGCGTGGGCGACCGAGAGCGGCTAGAGCTGCCTCTCACCCTGGCCGAGTTCTCGGAAGCCCTCCGCCGCATGCCCACCAATAAATCTCCGGGCATGGACGGACTGACCGTGGAGTTTTACCGCACGTTCTGGGACATCCTCGGCCCAGACCTAGTCACTGTCTGGGCTGAGTCCTTGCAGGGCGGGGTCCTCCCTCTGTCGTGCAGGCGAGCGGTGCTCGCCTTGCTGCCGAAGAAGGGGGACCTCCGCGATTTACAAAACTGGCGTCCCGTCTCACTCCTTAGCACGGATTACAAAATCGTAGCAAAAGCAATTTCGCTGCGGCTAGGGTCCGTGATGGCGGACGTGATCCACCCAGACCAGACCTATACTGTCCCAGGTCGCAGCATTTTTGACAACCTATTTCTAGTCCGAGACCTTTTGGAACTCGGGCGGAGAGATGGTCTGTCGTTCGCCCTCCTGTCTCTTGATCAGGAGAAGGCGTTCGATAGAGTAGACCATGGGTACCTCCTGAGCACTCTGCAGGCGTTTGGATTCGGACCTCAGTTTATGAGTTTTCTCCGGGTGCTGTATGCCTCCGCGGAGTGTTTGGTTAGGCTCAACTGGACCCTGACCGAACCGGTCAGCTTCGGGCGAGGAGTGCGACAAGGGTGCCCCCTCTCGGGCCAGCTGTACGCTCTTGCGATCGAGCCTTTCCTCTGTCTCCTCCGTAGGAGGTTGACGGGGTTGGTGCTGCGGGAGCCGGAGCTGCGGCTGGTCCTGTCGGCGTACGCCGATGACGTACTTCTCGTGGTCCAGGACCCGGGCAACCTGGAGCGAGTGGCGGCATGCCAGGCCATCTATTCGGCAGCCTCCTCCGCCCGAGTCAACTGGGTCAAGAGCTCTGGCTTGGCGGTGGGGGACTGGCGGCAGGTAAGCTCCCTCCCACCCGCGCTTCAGACCATCCGGTGGAGCGCGGGTCCTCTGCTCTATCTCGGCGTTTACCTTTCCGCCACGCACCCTTCCCCGCCGGAGAACTGGCAAAATTTGGAGGGCGGGGTGATAGAGCGGATCCGGAAATGGACGAGGCTACTCCGATGCCTCTCCCTCCGAGGGAGAGCACTGGTGCTTAACCAACTAGTCCTGTCCACGCTCTGGTACCCGCTCAACACCCTGGCCCCGGCCCCGGGTTTCCTGACCCACCTCCGGAGATTGATTCTAGAGTTCTTTTGGTCGGGAATGCACTGGGCCCCTGTTGGAGTTCTTCATTTACCCCTGAAGGAAGGAGGACAGGGCCTGAAGTGTCTGTACACTCAGGTCCGCGTTTTCCGCCTCCAGGCCCTGCAGAGGCTCCTTTACAGTGCAGGTAGTTCGACGTGGAGCATACTGGCGCACGCCTTCCTGCGCCGCTTCCAAGGGCTCCGATACGACCGGCAGCTCTTTTACCTTTGTCCGAGAGGTTTTCCGCGAGACCTCTCCAGGCTGCCGGTCTTCTACCAGGACCTCCTCCGGACCTGGAAACTGTTTCTAACGACCAGGTCCGTGGCGGCCACCGCGGGAGCAGATCTCCTCACGGAGCCCCTGCTACACAACCCCCAACTCCGTGTGCAGGTGGCGGAGTCCCGCTCGGTGCGCCAGAGGTTGGTCTTGGCGGAAGTCACGAGGGTCGGAGACCTCCTGGACTACGACCGGAGAGACTGGCTGGATCCCCTGACGCTCGCTCGGCGCATGGGGCTCTCCAGCCCCCGTACTCCCCGACGCGTACTTCAGGAGGTGAAGGCCGCCTTGACCCCCGCTGCTCGGGCTTATGTCAACCGAGCCTTGCGCGAGGGCGCACCACGCCCATCCTCTACCCCAGACCCGCCGGACCTTTCCATTGGGCCCCTACCCTGCCGATCCCGACAAACCCCTCACCCTTTCACTGCGAGCCGGCTGCATGAACTGCAGCCGGTCTGTTTTCAACTTGCACCACGGAAATATTTGTATACACTCACGCTTCACACCCTTCACGCCCACACCCTGGTGTCCCGCCCCGACACAAAGTGGCGGGACCTCCTGCCACCTTTAGAGGGTGAGCAACCTCGGTGGGCCAGCTTGTATTCCACCTTGGTCCCGAGGCCCGTCGGAGACATCAGTTGGCGGCTCCTTCACGGAGCTGTGAGCACGGGCATGTTTTTGACACGGTTTACTTCCATCCCGGATACTTGCCCTTTTTGTAATGTGAGGGAAACCCTAGCGCACGTCTATTTAGAGTGTGCCAGATTGCAGCCCCTTTTTCGGCTCCTCACAAATATTCTATTGCGCTTCTGGCTTCATTTTTCCCCCCACCTCTTTATCTATACACTCCCCATCCATGGCCCCACAAAATCGCAGGATCTCCTGGTTAACCTCCTCCTAGCTTTGGCAAAAACAGCCATTTATAAAACCAGAGAGAGGAGGTTGGCCCATGAAACGTCCTGCGATTGTAGGGCCTTTTTCCGATCCTCAGTACATTCACGTATCCGGGCGGAGTTCCTCTGGGCGGCGTCCACCGACTCCCTTCACACCTTTGAAGAGCGGTGGGCGCTGTCCGGGGTTCTCTGCTCGGTGACCCCATCCGGTTCCCTCCGTCTAACCCTTTGATTGAGGGGAAGAGCGAGAGACACCAGCCCCAGCCGTTGCCGCTGTGGATACCATCGTTACTGTCATCTAGGAGGGCCCTATAATACGTGGGTTTCTACCCCCCCACCCCCAAACTGCCCACCCCGCAGCCGTGCCCATCTTGCCGGGTACTATCGGGGGGGGGGATAATCGGTGACACTGGGCGCGGCACTAGGTAACTCGAGGGGGTGGAAGACCACGAGTGTCGAGGAAGCCCCCCCGCTCTAGGCCACCAGGTAACTCAGGAGGGTGGAAGACCACGAGTGTCGAGGAAGCCCCCCCGCTCTGGGCCCAGGCTAGCCTGAACACTTCTCCCTCCTGAAAGTTGCTGTGTTATACCTTCTGTTTGCGTTGTTTTGTTGCATACTTTGATTTGGTTCTTTGGTAATTCTTGTAATTGTCACAATAAATTTTTTTTTCTGTTTCAATTAAAAAAGAAAAAAAAAAAACCTTCCCTGTGACCTTACCCAGGGAAAAGGGACCTACTTAACCTGGGGCTAATATATCTGCCTTCTGTCACTCTCCTGTAGCCATCTGGCCCAACCCTGTCACAGTATGCAAATAGAGGGTTCAAGATTGGGACAAATTGTTAATGTATTTCCTGTTTACTTGTAGGGAGGTATCAAGAATCAACTGGGTTCTCTCCCATTTGTTCTCCTATACAGCCAGAAAGTCAGGGAACCCCTAGATCTCAGAGGCTCCTGGGAAGGGGAAATTGAAGCAGATGAAGAGCCAGTAACTAAATATGTACAAAGGTTCAGAAACTAATTAAAAGACATGTCGGGTATTGTACAAACTAACCTCAAAGACAGTCAGTCCAGACAAAAGGCACGATACGATAAACATGCTTGTCAGCACCCTTTTGAAATAAGAATGGTGTTGATATTATGCCCTGTGAAAAAGTGCAAAATGCAAAATTCTTAGACTACATTTAAAGTCTGATGTGTATCCTGTATGCAGTGTGGTTGTAGCTGTGTTGGTTGCAGGATATTAGAGAGACAAGGTGGGTGAGTCCTGAAGAAGAGCTGTGTGGCTCGAAAGCTTGTCTCTCTCACCAACAGAAGTTGGTCCAATAAAACATATTACCTCTCCCACCTTGTCTTTTTGGTATGTATCCTGCGGCTTTTAATTTTATTTCAATACTTTAACAATCAGAAGAAAATTGCAACATGGATAAAAAACGGATACTTGTATAACACTACAAAAAACCTGTGCTGGATGACTTCCTTTCCCCTCTCAGTTAATTTATTTTTGTCCAACTCCTGTCTCTGACATCCTGATAACACCTTACTACATATTCACAAGACACTTGGAGAATTCTCATTGATTAGGATAACTATAATTGGTATGATCCAGCAGTTCTCAAACTGTGGGTCATGACCCCAAAGTGGGTCATGCGTTCATTTTAATGGGGTTGCCAGGGCTGGCATTGGACTCACTGGGGCCCAGGGCAGAAAGCTGAATCCTGAGCCATGCTGCCCCAGGCTGAAGCCAAAGCCCAAACAACTTAGCTTCATGGGGCCCCCTGTGGCGTGGGGACTCAGGCAACTGCCATGCTTGCTACCCCCTAATGCTGGCCCTGATTCTAGAATAAAACAGGGGCACTGGGGTCATGTAGTAATTCTTGTTGTCAGAAGGGAGGCACAGTGCAATGAAGTCTGAGAACTGTTGTATAATCTACTGTTTTGTATGTGTCATTCTAAAGTGTAGAACAAACGGTTAGTAACCTTTCTGTAACTCTTGTTCTTTGAAATGTGCTGCATATGTCCATTTCACTGTAGAAGCGTGCGTGCCCCAAGCACAGTTGCTGGAAATTTTCCCCTCAGTGGTACTCATTAAGTTGACTCTGGTGCTGCATACTGAGAGCATCAGTCTAAAGGCCCAGTTGACCCCGCACCCCTCAGTTCCTTCTTTCTGGCCAACTCTGAAGAGGGTCCAGTAATGCTCTTATTGAGAGGTAGGGCCACTTTTGATGGACCTGCAGTGGCTAGGAGGTAGATAAGGATATGAGAGGACTCTTTTACTACCTCCGCTTGCAAGCCTAAGTTCATGATCACCCTCTTCAACAGCTCTTGGTAGGCCTTGAAGTCATCTTGAGGGGGTGACACGCCCACCCTCGACCACCTCATCTGGGAAGGTGCCCACACCAGCAGGGAGCCTCTCTCTCCTACTGTACCAATGGGAGCCGGATCCTGAAGGTCAGCACCAGGCTTGATACCAGAGTGCTGGTCGGGCACTGCCCGATGGGACAGAGGAGCTCTTCTCTAAAAGGCCCCAAAGTAAAAGAGTCTTGTGTGGGATCCTGGCATCGGGGAGAATCCTCGCAGGTTCCAAAAGGGTCACTGCATTGGCATAGGCCCGTGACCACTGGGCCCAGCAATCAATGGCATTCTTGTGCCCAGGTCCACGTCAGGGTAGGGTTGACAGAATGGTTTACAAGGGTGACTCCTCAGATGGGAGTATGACCCAATGATGAGTCTTCCCCTGGGGACCACAGAGGTGTGGTTCCTATTGGTGCTGGGGCAAATGTGTTGTGGCCAGCAAGGATGGTTTCCCTCTGGACGTTACCATGGGCCCTGGAACCAGATAAGAGCTGGTAGTTATGTGCTCCCTCTGCCCACCAGCACAGACGCTGCTCTCTGTATTGCTGGTAACAGCAGTACTGAGAGTGCCAGCAGGTCTCTGGCCACAGCAAATGCCTGCAGCATGGACAGCCCCTGGTGCAGACGGTTCATCCAGGACCAGATTCAACAGTATCTGCAGATGGGCCGGAGTCAACTGTGCTGCCTGCAATGTGGAGGCAGAGGAGTGGCCTGACTTCGTTTGCACTTTGCTCTGCTCTCCATTCCTGGCTTCTTCAGAATAGGGGAATGCCCCCTGTCAGCCAGCTGCTTCTTATGCTTCTTTCCCAGCACTAGGGATGATGAACGGTGCTGGGCCTCCTGTATGGCAGGATGAGTGCTCTGCACCAACAATGAGGTACTCAGGGCCAAGTTCAAATGGCTTGGCTCAGAGGAAGAGCTAAGCACTGTGTTCATCAAAAGGACCTTTAACCTGGCCTCCCGATCCTTCTTTGTGCAAGGTTTAAACGCACTGCAGATCCAACAGTGATCCCCGATGTGAGCCTCACCTAAGCACTTTAAGAAACTAGAGTGCGTGTTGCTCAAAGGCATACCTTGTTGCAGGAGGCATGAGGCTTGAATCCCGGTGACCAAGGCTTACCTCTGCACTGGGAGTGGATGAAACTCTGCTGATGGAGAAGCACCAACTAAACTATCAACTATTTACACTCTAACTATACAAAGTATTAAGAAAACAAAGATAAACAAAGACCACGGAGAACAGTTTGCTATAGCAAGGACAGCAGTTCCAGTGACTGTCATGGGCAGTAAGAAGTAGCTGAGGGTCACAGGGTTGACCAGGCCCTTATACCAATGCTATGCGTGTGTAGCACCAGAGTCGACCCAACTGGTACCACAGAGGGAAAAGCTTCCATCAACCGTGCTTGCGGCATGCACACTCCTACAATGGAATGGACATGTGCTAGCTCTTTAGAGCAAGGACTATATCTTTTGTATTTTCACAGTGCCTAGTGAATCTGCCTCTCCAGTAAAGCGAACACTTAGAACATTTATGGTGTTCTTCAGAAGTTAAAATGCATATTAATGGAGGAACAAGAGAAGGCTACTTACTGAGGTTCTTCGAGATGTGTGTCCCTGTGGATGCTCCACTCCAGGTGATGGTGCGTCCCAGCGCCGTTGATCGGAAATCTTCGGTAGCAGTGCCTGGTCGGGACGCATGCGCTCAGCTGCTGTCTCGCAGCATTGTTAGAGTCTGCCTGAGCATGCGCATCCCGCACCCCCTGTCGGTTCCTTCTCTACCGTAGAGATATCAGAATAGTACTCCAAAGTAGAGGGGAGGAGGGTGGGTAGTAGAGCACTCACAGGGACATACATCTCGAAGAACCTGCTACTGCAAGGTGAGTAACCTTCTCTTCTTCTTCGAGTGCTGTCCCTATGGGTGCTCCACTCCAGGTGAATGTGAAGCAGTACCCACTATGGATGGTGGGACTTTGGAGTTGCAGCAGTGACAACTGTAGACAGTACTGTGTGGCCTACTATGGTGTCTGCTGTGGTATCCTGTGTGATAGTGTAATGTTTGGCAAATGTATGGTCAGATGTCCACGTGGCCACTTTGCAGATGTCAGTAATAGGTATGTTATGGAGGAAGGCAACAGATGTTGACATCACCCGAGTAGAATGAGTTCTGATGCCCTCGGGTGGTTGGCCATTCTGAGTTCAGTAACAGGATCTGATGCAGTCAGAGATCCACTTGGAACGTCATTGCTTAGAGATGGCCGCCCCCTTCGATCTCTTGGTAGGGGAGAGAAATAGCCAAGAGGATTTACAAAATCATTTAGTCCTGTCTAGATAAAAGGCGATTGCTTGTCTGACATCGAGGGTATGTAGTGCCGCTTCTTGCGAAGTCTTATGAGGTTTGGGATAGAATGCAGGTAAGTATATTGGTTGATTAAGGTGGAAGGTAGACACCACCTTAGGGAGAAATTTAGGGTGGGGTCACAAGATAACCTTATCTTTAGAGAAGGTTGTGTAGAAGGGTAGGCCATCAGGGCGCTTATTTCCCCTACTCTTCTCGCTGACGTTATGGCGACTAAGAAAGCCACCTTCATAGACGTGTGGAGAAGGGATGAGGTAGCTAAGGTTTCAAAGGGAGGTTTCATAAGACCACGTAGAACTAGGTTGAGATTCCAGGCGGCTGTCAGTGGATGAAACTCAAGGTAGAGATTTTGCAGGCCCGTGAGAAAGCGTTTTATTGTGGGGTGGGCAAAAAGTGAATATCCGTCCACTAAGTCATGGAAAGTGGTGAGGGCCGCGAGGTGTACTCTGATGGAGCTAAGCGAGAGCCCGTAGTGTTTTAGTTTCGGAAGGTAGTCTAAGATGCTAGGGAGGGTCACAGCATGGGGCGTTAAGCATTTATGGGAGCACCAGATGGAGAAGCGTTTCTACTTTTGCAAGTAAGTCTTAAGAGTGGAGTCTCTTCTACTGTGCAGGAGGATATACTGGGCCTGCTCAGAACAGGCTAGTTCATGGGTTTGAAACCATGAAGGAACCACGCCGTCAGATGGAGTTTCTGGAGCTGCGGATGAAGAAATCGTCCCTTGTCCTGAGACAGCAGGTCTGGTCTGTTGGGGAGAGTCCTTGGAGGACGGATGGAAATGAGCAGCAGTAAGGGTACCATGTCTGTCTGGGCCAAGCCGGGGCAATAAGTATGACCTGGGCCTTGTCGTCATCTGATCTTGTGGAGAACCCTGTGTATCAGAGGGATCGGTGGAAAAGCATACATGAGGGAGTTGTTCCACAGGATGAGGAATGTGTCTCCTAGGGATGCAGTCCCGAGTCCCACTCTGGTGCAAAAGAGGTGACATTTGTGATTCTGGGTTGTGGCAAAGAGGTCAATAGATGGAGTGCCCCCAGAGGGAGAAGAGCTGTCATCGTATCATGGGATGTAATTCCCATTCGTGTTCCTCAAAGAAGTGTCTGCCGAGCATGTCAGCGGTAGTGTTGTGACATCCAGGTAGGTATGAAGCGGTAATTTCTATGTGGTGTTGTATGCACCGATTCCATAACCGGGTGGCCTCCATGCATAGGGAGTGCGATCGTGCTCCCCCCATGTGTTGATGTAAACCATACATTCTATATTGTCCATTAGGACCCAGACGGATTTGTTCTCTATTAGGGGGAGGAAGTGAAGGCAGGACTGTCTGACTGCCCTGAGCTCTAGGAGATTTATGTGCAGATGTGTCTCTGACAGGGACCAGCGACGCTGTGCCATGTGTCCCCCGAGGTGCGCATCCCACTCAATCAGGGAAGCGTCCATGGTGAGCATGAATGTCAGGAAGCGTTGCTGGAAAAGAACGCCCATGCATAGGTTGTCTGGTTTTGTCCACCATTGTAGGGAGGCTAATACGTTCGCTGGAGGAATCAACATCATTCAGAGGCTGTGTCTGCTAGGTTTGTAGTTGGAGTTGAGCCAACCCTGAAGACATCTCATGTGCAGCCTGGCACACTTGACCACGAAGGTGGTGGCTGCCATGTGGCCAAGTAGCTGTAGGCAAATTCTTGCTTGTATCCTGGGGCGAATGGAGAGTGTGTGTATGAGATGTGTAATAGCTAGGAATCTGTTGTGTGGGAGCGAGGCTCTGGTTTGAGTTGAGTCCGGGTGAGCACCGATGAATTTGATCTGTTGTGTGGGTGTCAGGGTGGATTTTTGAAAGTTTATTTGTAGACCTAAACTATGGAAGAGAGAGATGGCAAAATGGGTAGCTTGTAATGTCTTGTCATATGAGCCACCTTTGATGAGGCGGTCGTCTAGGTAGGGGAAAAGAATAATCCCGTGCCTGCGAAGGTGGGCCACAGCTACAGCTAGGGTCTTGGAGAATACTCTTGGTGCTGTGGAGAGTCCGAATGGGAGTACCCTGTATTGAAAATGGTCGTGCCAGAGTGTGAATCACAGGAAGCATCTGTGTGCTGGGTAAATGGACATGTGAAAATAGGCATCCTGTAGGTCGAGGGCTGTGAACCATTCCCCATGTTCCAGCATGGGTATTATTGTGCCCAATGTGACCATCTTGAATTTCTGGACATGTACGAATTTGTTCAGTTGGCATAGGTCTAATATAGGTCTCCATCCCCCGCCCTTCTTTTGGGTCGGAAAGTAGTGGGAGTAGAACCCTTTCCCTCAGTATTGTGTCGGCACAGTTTTCACTGCACCTAGCTGTAGGAGACGAGACACTTCTAGGCGAAGTAGGTCCTCGTGAGAGGGGTCCCTGAAGAGGGACGGGGAAGGGTGGGTGGGTAGGATAGAAAAGGGATGGAGTAACCTGACTGAACTATTTCCAGGACCCAACGGTCCTGTGTGACCTGTTGCCAGGCATGGTGGAAAACCTGGAGGTGGTGGCAAAATGGGCAAATAGGTGGTGGAGTCAAGGGGTGGTCACACAGACCCTCAACCAACACTTCAAAATTGCTGTTTGTTTCCCGATGGGTGGGAGGTAGCTGGTTTCGCCTGGTTTTGTCTGCGCCTAGGGAGTCTAGCATGATTCCTGGCTATATCATATGGTCTGGGCTGGGGTCAGTGATATTGGTGTGTGCGTGGCCTCTAATAAGGTTGATACCGTTGTCTCTCGGGGAGGGACGGGTATATGCCCAGTGTGCGCAGGGTTGCTCTAGAGTCTTTCATCGTGTGAAGGACTTCATCTGTGTTTTTGGAAAAAAGCTTATCTTTATCAAAAGATAGGTCCTCCACTTTAGTCTGCAGGTCTTTGGGGATACTGGATGCAGACAGCCAGGAAGATCTGCACATAACCACTGCAGTTGCGGTAGTGCGGGCTGCTGTTTCGACCATGTCAATAGATGCTTGTAGGGCTGTCCTGGACACCAATTGGCCCTCGACCAGGACTGACTTAGTCTGCTCTCCTGTCCTCTGGGATATGGGAAGTAAAATCAAAGAGCTTATTGTAATTGTCGAAGTCGTAGCTTGCAAGTAGGGTGGAATAGTTTGTGATTCTGAATTGCGAAGTGGAGGAGGTATAAACCTTGCGGCCCAAGAGGTCAAGGCTTTTGAGGTCCTCGTCCTGCGGGGTGGGCCGACAATGTGGCTGTTTCATCCTGTGTGTCACCGCATCCACTACAAGAAAATTAGGCTGTGGATGAGAAAATAAGAAGTTTTAAATAAGAAAGGAACCGATGGGCAGGATCCCCTGGGAAAATAACATGAGAGGGAAAGGAGTCCAGGAGAGCTGGCTGTATTTTAAAGAATCCTTATTGAGGTTACAGGGACAAACCATCCCGATGTATAGAAAGAATAGTAAATATGGCAGGCGACCAGCTTGGCTTAACAGTGAAATCCTTGCTGATCTTAAACACAAAAAAGCAGCTTACAAGAAGTGGAAGATTGGACAAATGACCAGGGAAGAGTATAAAAATATTGCTCGGGCATGCAGGAGTGAAATCAGGAAGGCCAAATCACACCTGGAGTTGCAGCTAGCAAGAGATGTTAAGAGTAACAAGAAGGGTTTCTTCAGGTATGTTAGCAACAAGAAGAAAGTCCAGGAAAGCGTGGGCCCCTTACTGAATGAGGGAGGCAAACTAGTGACAGAGGATGTGGAAAAAGCTAATGTACTCAATGCTTTTTTTGCCTCTGTCTTCACGAACAAGGTCAGCTCCCAGACTGCTGCACTGGGCAGCACAGCATGGAGAGGAGGTGACCAGCCCTCTGTAGAGAAAGAAGTGGTTTGGGACTATTTAGAAAAGCTGGATGAGCACAAGTCCATGGGGCCAGATGCGCTGCATCCGAGAGTGCTAAAGGAGTTGGCGAATGTGATTGCAGAGCCATTGGCCATTATCTTTGAAAACTCATGGAGATCGGGGGAAGTCCTGGACTGGAAAAAGGCTAATGTAGTGCCCATCTTTAAAAAAGGGAAGGAGGAGGATCCTGGGAACTACAGGCCAGTCAGCCTCACCTCAGTCCCTGGAAAAATCATGGAGCAGGTCCTCAAGGAATCAATTCTGAAGCACTTAGAGGAAAGTGATCAGGAACAGTCACCATGGATTCACCAAGGGCAAGTCATGCCTGACTAATCTAATTGCCTTCTATGATGAGATAACTGGCTCTGTGGATGAGGGGAAAATGGTGGACGTGTTGTTCCTTGACTTTAGCAAAGCTTTTGACACGGTCTCCCACAGCATTCTTGCCAGCAAGTTAAAGAAGTATGGGCTGGATGAAGGGACTATAAGGTGGATAGAAAGCTGGCGAGATTGTCGGGCTCAACGGGTAGTGATCAATGGCTCCATGTCTAGTTGGCAGCCAGTATCAAGTGGAGCGCCCCAAGGGTCGGTCCTCGGGCCGGTTTTGTTCAATATCTTCATAAATGATCTGGAGGATGGTGCGGATTGCACCCTCAGCAAGTTTGCAGATGACACTAAACTGGGAGGAGAGGTAGATACGCTGGAGGGTAGGGATAGGATTCAGAGGGACTTAGACATATTAGAGGACTGGGACAAAAGAAATCTGATGAGGTTCAACAAGGACAAGTGCAGAGTCCTGCACTTAGGACGGAAGAATCCCATGCACCGCTACAGACTAGGAACCGAATGGCTCGGCAGCAGTTCGGCAGAAAAGGACCTAGGGGTAACAGTGGACGAGAAGCTGGATATGAGTCAACAGTGTGCCCTTGTTGCCAAGAAGGCAATGGCATTGTGGGATGTATAGGTAGGGGCATTGCCAGCAGATAGAGGGATGTGATCGTTCCCCTCTATTCAACATTGGCGAGGCCTCATCTGGAGTACTGTGTCCAGTTTTGGGCCCCACACTACAAGAAGGATGTGGAAAAATTGGAAAGAGTCCAGCGGAGGGCAACAAAAATGATTAGGGGAGTGGAACGCATGACTTATGAGGACAGGCTGAGGGAACTGGGATTGTTTAGTCTGCGGAAGAGAAGAATGAGGGGGGATTTGATAGCTGCTTTCAACTACCTGAAAGGGGGTTCCAAAGAGGATGGATCTAGACTGTTCTCAGTGATAGCTGATGACAGAACAAGGAGTAATGGTCTCAAGTTGTAGTGGGGGAGGTTTAGGTTGGATATTAGGAAAAACTTTTTCACTAGGAGGGTGGTGAAACACTGGAGTGCGTTACCTAGGGAGGTGGTGGAATCTCCTTCCTTAGATATTTTTAAGGTCAGGTTTGACAAAGCCCTGGCTGGGATGATTTAGTTGGGGATTGGTCCTGCTTTGAGCAGGGGGTTGGACTAGATGACCTCCTGAGGTCCCTTCCAACCCTGATATTCTACGATTCTATGAAGTCTACCTTCTTAGCAGGAACATAATATTTACGTTCAGCCTTTTTGCAAGTTGGTGGGATAGAGGCTGGGGTCTGCCAAAGGGTGTCAGCTGGTTCCAGGAGTGCTTCATTTATGGGGAGTGCAATCTTTGAGGGCACAGAGGGTTGGAGGATTTTGAGGAGTCCGTGTTGTGACTCCTGGACCTCCTCTAAAGGGATGTCCTGACTGCCACCTTTTTGAAAAGTTCCTGAAATTGTTTAAATTCGTCCACGTTTTGTGGAGGCAGAGGCATGAGGGCTCCATCTGGAGCTGATGGATAGTTAGGAGTCAATGAATTAGGGTATGGTTCATAGTCCATCTCTTCAGGGCGGGTTCAAGATGGAGCTGGAGATAGAGGCACAGAACAGGCTTGTGGTCTGGTGGAAGAACCACAAAAACGCGTGGCAGCAGGAGCTGGCCAAGGGTACCACTGAAGCCCAGGCATAGGATAAGAGAATTGAGGTCTCACCCACGGGGGATGAAGTAGGGAAACTGAGGCTGGTGCTTGTGAGCCGTGTCCTGAGGTGGAGGAGGAGAGGCAGGTGGGGAGAACTCTGCCTCCTGCTGCATATCGGGCTCGCTGTCAGTGAAGGTAGAAAGGTCAGGTGGGGAGAGCGGCTGGTCAAATAGTGAGCGCTGTGTGTCAAGGAGCGGAGAGTCAGGCTCAGGGGCCACTGAGATGTCGTCCTGATTTAAGAATTGCTGCTGCTCTCTGCGCAGTGATCCAGCCAAGCGAGGTTTGTGATCAGAAGCACGTACTGACTTCTGCTTTGCTTTCGCGGGTGCCGCGGGCCGTTTGTAGGCGCCCTGCGGGAGGTCCACTGTTGCTGCTGGAGTGATAGGCAGGCTCAGTGCCGACATTCTTGTCGGCACCGGGTCTATTTTTGGTGCCAAGGAGACCTTCCCGCTACGGGAAGTTGGATTCCTGCCTCTGCGCTGTGCGAGAGCCATGGCAGAGGTGCTGGGATGGTTGGAGGTGCCTGCCTTCGGTGCTGTCAGCACAGAGGGCAAGGATCTCGCAGGAGACCCTTTACCGTTTTGAAAGTCTGTGCACGGAGACTGTTGGGCTTCCTGCCTTTTCGCTTGAGAGGGTGAAGCTGTGCTCCCAACTGGTTCTGACCTGACCGGGGAGCATGAAGGAGAGGGTTTGCTATTGCCCATCTCCATAAGCGGCTGTAGGGATTTCTCCATCAGGAGTATTTTCAGCCGCAGGTCTCTGTAACGACGAGCCCTTGTTTTCAGGCTATTACAATGGACACACTTGACAGGGACGTGTGTCTCGCCAAGGCACTTCATGCAGCGTGAGTGTCCATTGGACCATGGCATAGGCTCCTGACAGAAGTCACATTTCTTGAATCCTGAAGACCCTGGCATTATTGTATGAGTAATGCCTGGGCAGAGTGTCTCAACGGGAGACAAACTCTAGTCAACTATTCTAAAGGAAGGGAAATAACTGGGATGTTTCTAACTAACTATTTCTATGTCTTTGTACTTATTTCCTTCAGTTACCAGGGAAGAGGATCAGCACTGCCCCGAGTCCTGTCTTCAGCTGAGGATGGTTGAGAAGGAACTGAGGGAGGTGCGGGGGGCGTGTGCTCAGGCAGACTGTAACAATGCTGAGAGACAGCAGCTGAGTGCATGTCCCGACCAGGTACTGCTACTGAAGATCTCCGATCAACAGCGCTGGGACGCACTGTCACCTGGAGTGGAGCACCCTCAGGGACAGCACTCGAATAAGAATCAGTCTTTTCCCTGTAAACCACATGTGTTTCACATACCTATGTCAAACAAAATGGAAAGTGGCTAAAACTTAGTCTCCCTCAGTCTCTCTTATTGAAGCTGTTTCTCTGGCAGGGAGAGGTGACTTGAACGTGACTATTTCACAATGCATGAGTGCTGTACCCTAGGGGTTGGAAGTTACAAGGTAGGCAACATTACTTCTTCCCCCCAATCCCCTCGTTTGGGGGAGGTAGACATCTACCTTATTATTCTTACAATAAATGCCAAGCCACCTGACTCCAGGAGGAGGGTTCTCACTCATGGGTTGCTAGCAGATACGCACCTCTCTGCAGCCTGTACCTATCTCAGAGAGGAGTGGGACTTAGGACACTCCCCTTTGGTCAGCCTCTCACAGGGCCAAGGCCCTTCCATTTTAGGTTTTTACCAAAACATTCCCAGGGTTTACAATAGCTATTACTTAGTTTTTAGCAATTTTCACCCACAATTTGGACCATTAAACTACATGAAAATACTGATTGTTAAGCAAATCCAATAGATTACATTAGATAGGTGTTTGTTGTTAATAAATTAGTCTGACTGTAAATGCAAGGCTAGCTGTTTAAAATAAGGCAATGTAGTGGAAGACACACACACACACACCAGTGCTTGAGTCCTAGAAAAAAGTAGCAGAACTCCCAAGACTCAGCTCCACACTCCAGGAGAGATGACAGCTATGTATCTTGGACAGACCCTCTAGAAAGAGATGGCAGCTTGGTAACCTGGGCTGCCAAGCCACCATTTCATCTTCCAGAATGGAGAGCCTGATCAGAAGTACTCTTTCCCCCCCCGTATCCTCCCATCCCACAGTATTAGCCCTGGTATTTACCCTGAAAAATGTGAAGTTAACTTTTTGCACCAATTCTCACCCTTTTAAAAAATGTTGTAATGAACACTGATAAATTTACAGGAAATTTTAAACAAAATAAACTAAAACAAAGGGCCCTGACCATTGGCTGACCTTGGTTTCTCCGTATCTAGCCTGCTGGCTTTTGTGTATCAATCTAAGATACCTATCTCTCCCCATTCATGGTATAAGGAGCGTAGGCGTCTAACTCAGGCTTTGTGAATTGCAATGTTGTTCCTGTGATTTTCTAAGTGCCTAAAAGTTAGGCATTGTGATGCCTACCATGGCAATGCCTAAATTCCTTTGTGAATTTGGGCCTAAGTACTCAAGGTATGACAGCCAAAGTATTGTCATGGATCAGAAACTGGCTACAAGCAGAAAACAAGTAGGTCAGAAGAAATGGTCAATTTTCATCATGGCAGAAGGTTAACTGCAGCTGCTTCAAAGGTCTGTACTAGGCTATTCAATATATTTACTAACGATATGGAAGAGGATGGCCACATTTGCAGACGACAAAATTATTTGGGCTACTCAAGACCGGAGAGGGGTGTGAAGAGCTTCACCAAGATCTAACTAAGCCAAGCGAATGGCAGCACGATGGGAGATTAAATTCAATTCTGATGCCAAGTAATGCACATTGTAGGGAATAATCAGAACCTCTTAAACACCTTATAGGATGTTCTAAATTAACTATCAGCTCAGTAAGAGACCTGGTCTGCTTAATGAAAACCTCTCTAAGTGTGCAACAGCAATCAGCAGCAAACAAAATGTGAGGATGTATAAGGAATGAGAGACTACTGGCATGGTACACCTCACCTGGAACGTGTTCAATTCAGTATTAAGTGCTGTGTCCGTCTAGAAACTGAATCCTGATAGTTTTGTCATCTCTCTCACATTGTTTAGAATGACTCTTGAGGAAGCTTGTGTGTAGTACATGTGACAATTCCACTGAGCAATATTTTAAAGATCAAGATAAATTATTTACACTCTAGTAACTTGATAATTGTAGGAAAGGAAATTAAGCAAAATAATCTGCTTGGCTTTTGTCTGTTGAGGGACAAAAATCTGCCAGTAAAATGAACTTAAACAGTTCTCAGAACTTAAACACTGCATCCTTTTCTCATTCTTATTCCCTGCTGACATCTATTTGGCATTATTTTACTCACAGGCCCTGTCTACACAAGGAAATTGATCTGTGGTTGACAGATGTCAAACATAGGACCCAGGGTTTTAGTTGCTGAAGTAAATAAAGCCAATTTAAGCATAACATTACTTACAGAAAGCATGCTTCAAAGGTAATTTTCCTACTATACACAAGGCCACTGAAAACTACAGGATTTTTTTTTTAATTCTAACATTTTACCTTTTTACTACTGTTGAAGGGCCAAAATCCATATGCTGTTTATGTATAGACTATGTCAGCTCTTTTTACAAGCCCAAAGTCCAGAGTTCGGTCAAGAGGCTGGAGGCCTAGCAAATAGTAAACAATATTAGCTAAGAGAAGCAGAACAAACAAAAGACAACCTTGCTTTTTGCTAAAATAAGCTTGGTCAGCAAAATGCCAGGTGGGGAGCCATAACTGGTGTCTTTATTTGAAGCTGCAAACAGACCAAGGAATAAAAGGGGCCCTGTTTCTTCTGTAGGAAGAGATACCTTCCCACACATCAACCTTGAGTTTATGGAAAAGGTTCAAGTATGTCAGGATGAGATATGACATCCTCCCTCTCACAGATGCACACCCCTCCTCCCAAGCAATTACCAGTGCCTGCCTTAGAAACACAAATGAGCAACTGAAAAACAATATATCTATCACCATATACTTTTCACTGTTTTCCTGTTTTAACCCCCCAGGTATGTATCTGTTGGACAATTAGAGGAGATACTTCATTCCTATGGACCCCAAATCAGAATTCAACATATATATTTTATACTAATACACTTATACATTGTTTGAAGTACTAATTGTACGTTACTTGTTAACTTGAAACCATGGGCAGAGACATGATGTAATCTTTGACTATCAGCTACTGTGCTTATCTTGTCTTGCTGCTAGACCTAGTCACTTTCCTCCACCCATGGAAAATCCATATAATCCACTGTAATCAATTGATTGGCAGTGTCTCTGAGCCTGATAAGCAAGGTGACACTCCGCCAGTGCTGTGTGTAATAAACCCACGTGCTTGATTCTACACGGTGTCCATTTTGTTCCATCAATTGTCTTAAACTTAGTTTCTCTCTGTCACTCAGGCAGGAGCATTATACTTGCTCTTTGAGATGGTACATTTATTGACTGAAGTACAAACAATCCGGAAAAATATGGAAAGAAAATCTGGGGAGATAACTGCATACAGAGGAACACGAACATTTACCTATTTGTCACAGAGATATAATTAGACTCTGGAAAGCAGGCATAAATTACTACAGACAGACAATGTCAGTCATCACACAGTTTTAAAGAACTTTTTATGGTAAAATACATATTTACAAATGAAGGCACTTTTAAACCATAACAAAACTTTAAAACCTAACAGCTTGGCAAACTGTTCAAGTCGAAAATTTACTTTGCTCTATCAACATTAGCATCTATTCTGGGTCAAATTTATTATGAAAAGGAATTAAAAATCCAACTAATACTTTAAGTTTTAATAAAAAACACTAAACCTAATCATAACAAACAAATTTCAGAACCATTATTTTAATTCAAGATCAGAGAAACTGAAACAGTCTGCAGGGCATACCTCTTAAGAAATAAAATAGGTTTACACATGATGAGAAATTAAAACCAAGTGACTACATTATTGCATCATCCAATACTGCTGAGTGACAGCTTTACTGTCCAACAGACTATCCTAGCCTAGTTTTCTTGAGGAATATAACCCTCATGCAGAGATTCAAGCACAACTGGCTCCATTTACGTGAAGTCTAATTCAAGATCTCTTTCCACAACAAAGTAGGTTTTCCAGGGCTGTGCTCAGGACCATGATTACCCATGCACAAATGCATCTTGTCAGTAACTCAAGACTGGAAGTTGGTATTATGTGTTTTTTCATCTGTTAACGTTATCACATACTTAAAAGGAGTTAACTGTAATAGGAGCTAAGATTAGTATATCTTCTGTTATGCCACTTTATAAGACTGTAGTCTTCATTTTCAAAAGGCAAAATACATTTTTCAGAGCAGTCAAAACAATGGCAGCCTTCAAAAAGTTAATCAAAACCTTGGGGGACTTGTGAACTTTCCCTTTACTGCTGATTACCAAGGTGAATATGTAAACCAAAGTGCTCTCCTTTATAATCAATTTCATCCACCAGATTTCCAGTTCTGTTACCAGATTAATTCAGTGAGACTGTAACATGTGACATAACTTCTTCCTTCCACTGAAAATTATGATGCATCAAATCCTGGCACGCTCAATAACCAAGCTAATAAAAGCTAAGTAAAATAGTCAGAGCTCTAGAAAAGAGTTGTCCATTAAAAAGACAGTTCAAGTTTGTAAGTATAAGATGCTTATAGCAACTTTGAACAGAAAAGTACAACACAGAATTACCTTATGGCTCTAAGCTTTAAAAAAAAATCTCAACTGTTAAAATTAGACTACTGCTTATAAACAGTATTATATAAACATTAAGTTTTCTTCATCTTGATAAAACAATCCTGTCAA
The DNA here is from genome assembly GCF_965152275.1 of Natator depressus. Taxonomy (NCBI): domain Eukaryota; kingdom Metazoa; phylum Chordata; order Testudines; family Cheloniidae; genus Natator; species Natator depressus. Next base: position 29,826,267 of record NC_134246.1, read on the forward strand.
AATTCTCTCTAACATTTAAGATGTAGGAGTTTTGCTGGAATTTTACACATTGCCATTGGAACAAATCTAAAGCTACACGTCTGTAATAGCTACAAAAAAAAAATGTACAAACATGCCTCATCTGTTCGGGCTTATAATCTGTGTAGATACTACACAACATAGGAGGGTACACGGGTCAGAAAAAATATAAAAATCCTAAAAAGAAGAAATTTTTAAGTTCATTAAGTGAATCATCACACATTGTGACAGCAGTAACTGATGGCCAAAGCCCAGAACTGTTTAACCATTATTGATACACGCTAACCTTTTTCAGTTAAAATACAGTATCTATGAATATTTAGTGCTGCAGAGGCTGCGTGCAGAAGGAAGGAGTGCTTCAGATCTGTCGCCAGTGGCAGCATTCACTGCTCTGGAGGAAGCTGAATTCAGAAGAGGCTCCTAGAAACATATCCCCAACACTCTAGAATAAGCGTGCATTCAGTTTATGCCTCTGCAGTTGTACTTGCTGATTTCTCTCCCAAACCATAAGAAACATACTTAATCCATGCCACAACATTCACTTTAGTTGACATTCTGAAAATAGCTGGAGAACAACATTTTACCAGTTACACTCAGCTACAAAAGCCAAAAATTAACCCTGGTCAAATCACATTATCAAGTCTTTCATAAAAGGTGACTTTTTTCACGTAATATAGAATGCAGAACGAAGAACAGATGGGTTTATGTAACCCTTAATGTAGTAAAACAAAAGTTGTCTCCTGATCCGTCCACATTAAAGTAATGCATAAGATTCTATAATCTTCATGTAAAAACAAAAAGGCACTTGAGGTGTTTCCCTGCAAACAGATCCGCAAACGCTGAGTATAGTGATTGCCCCTTATGCTTTCCTACATCCAGTCAATTCAATTTCAAAAACAGAACCACTGAAACTAGGAGCTGGCCCTCATGCTCAAAGCAGAACCGCTAAACTAGAAGATTAGAGGTGAATATCTGACATGGCTCAAAGAACCATTTCAACATGCTAATCAGCAGATAGATTCATAGCATGCCTGACAGCAATAAAGTTAATGTGATCATAGCCTCTAATTCCCCACAGTTCAGTCCTTAACACTTCCTTTTTGCATTCCTACTGAAGTCAGGTGACAGTACAATTTTACACATTAGTAAACTGCCTGCACACACCACAGCTGGAAAGATGGAAAAACTGTGTCCCAGGTGTGATGAACTCTGGAGGCTTCAGTCCCTTGTAGATGTTAGTGATTTGCTCTTTCACTGACAACATCCTGAAGACGTTTTAGTAAGACATCATCATTTTCCTGGCAGAGTCGTTTTGCTGGAGACTCACTGTCACTGTCAATTGTAATTGCTCGCTTCTTACTCCTGTGTTCACCTTGTTTTATCATATTGTTGATGTCCTTCAAACTCTATCAATAAGAGGAGATTTATAATTAAAAACAAATATTCAAGCCACTATAATTACTCAGTATGACTCTCGGTTTTCAACATGGTCTGAAAACAGTATTCCTACTCTGGACGAACACAGCACCTTCCATCTGAGAAGCACGAAGTGTTTTATCCTTTACTTCAGGAACTGCAAGACCAGTTTGAAGACAGTCTTTGCAGCACTCTCTTATGAAAAACCCCAAAGCCAGACAGAAATTTGGAAGAGGGAGAAATCTTTAAGCTTTGCAATCACTAAAGGTCTTATGTGAATGTCTTACCTTAGAAGAAAAGGAGTACTTGTGACACCTTAGAGACTAACAAATTTATCTGAGCATAAGCTTTCGTGAGCTACAGCTCACTTCATCGGACGCATCTGATGAAGTGAGCTGTAGCTCACGAAAGCTCATGCTCAAATAAATTTGTTCGTCTCTAAGGTGCCACAAGTACTCCTTTTCTTTTTGCGAATACAGACTAACACGGCTGCTACTCTGAAACTTACCTTAGAAGGGCTCCCATTAAACTTGTATAGTAGAGCAGTCTGAGGCGTCAGGGAGGCACCATTCTTGTGTGGTGAAACATAAACAGAGTGTTGCTGGGATATCCGCCGAGGAGACACTGGCTGCTGTTTAATGTAGGGGAATGGGGAAAGTGGAGGGGCTTCCACCTTAAAAAAAAAAAAATGGTGCACACACAGTTTGCCTGTAGGAATTTACCAGACGCACATTAAAGAATTAACTTCATAAATAAATGAAACGCACATCCATTTTTATCAATGTGTCCTTTTGGGCCTTCTGTTCCAGGTTACAGTTACATTCTAATATTCCAATTCAGTATTCAGCCTGGCAATCATAAAAGAAACTATTTTATTTTTCAACTGTTTCACATGGATGAACTGAGGGGCACTTAAATGTCACTCAGTTTCCCATATTAATATGGCACCCACTCATCAGTTTCTGCTCCATTTCAATGGATAGCCTATTAGCAGGACAGACATGCAATCTTGCTGCTGTAGTATGTTATAGCCCAGACTATGATTATTTTCTTTATGCAACCATGTAGAAACAAACACAATCAGATGATGAGGTGGATCCACCTCATGCTGAGTGTCACAGGGTGGGTTTAGACATATATAAACTACAACGTTTATGATCTACAGGGCAGTGATAGCAACAGTGTGAGTTTTTAAACGCTGACATTTTATGTCTAAAAGTCAATAAAACTATCACTAAGCATCCATGCACACTATTAGACATATCCAAAATTAGAATTATGTTACTTACTACATGATCCTGGTTTGTGACATCATACTTGAGTGCAAATGATTTTACTCTTCCTACATAGACTGCATTGTAAAATTTTATCAGATCTCCTCTCTCCTCCTTTCCTGATTCACTGGAGTTCTCTGGTGTTGATCTTACAGGTGAAAGACACACTTTCCCAGGAGAGTCTATCACAGTAGGAAAAAAAAGAAATGTCAGATTTAAAACCCTTAATGTCAGCAATCTAAATTAGATTTTTAAGATACAAGCTAATACAAAACCAGTCACACCCACTATAAAAATTCCACTTGTAAAGAGTTAATAAAATGATGAAGAGAAGGTTACTCATCTGGTGCAGTAACTGAGGTTCTTCAAGATGGTTATCTTTGTGGATGCTCCACTTTAGGTGTCTATGCGCCCTAGCTTGTAATTGGAGATTTGTGGTAGCAGTGCCTGGTTGGGTCGCACATGCGCCGTCACGTGCCACTCCAGGCGGTTACATAGTGCTGCACAATCAATCATCCCTTGGTTCCTTCTCTACTGCGGAGAATCTATGTGAAACTCCGAAGCAGAGGGAAGGAGTAAGGGTAGTGGAACACCCACAGAGACAACCATCTCAAAGAACTTCAGTTACTGCACCAGGTGAGTAACCTCGTCTTTGCGGAGTGTCCCTGTGGGTGCTCCATTTCAGGTGACTGTTGAGCACTGCCCCTCTGTGGAAGGGAGGGGCTTTGGAGATGTGTTACTGATGGTGGATAACACGAGTCTAAAGCAAGCATCCGATATTGACTGTTGCTCTATAGCAGTATTTCATGAATATGTGGGTGTGATGGGTTCCCCACGTCCAGGGTGCCACCTGGGACTGGGATACCACTGAGCCCGCCTGACCCACCAGCCTGGGCTCCCTTTCACCCTGTAATGCTGTGACCAACTGCAGACACGCTCCCAGTCTCACACTTTCACCAGCACAGAAGTAGAGACGCACCCAGCTGCAGAAACACACGAACACTGAAATTAGCTCTGCCTGAGAAGGCTCAGTTAAGGAATTGCCCAACTGTACACCCCCTCTCTAGGGGATAAACCCAAAATTATACGGTCTTGCACTGCACAGAGAACTGTACAGTGTAAGCTCATGAAATTCACCCCCTCCCTCAACGTGAAGAGGGATATACACAGCTTTCTGCCCCAAGTAAGAATTTTTACACACACTGGTTTTAGATAAAACAAAAGTAAGTTTATTAACTACACAAATTAAGTGATTATAAGGGATAGCAAACAGATCAAAGCAGATTACCTGGCAAATAAAACCAACACGCAATCTAAGCTTATAAGCAGAAAATTCTCACCCTAAATGTTGGTCTAGGCAGATTGCAGAGATTCTTGAAGGTAAGCTGTCCTTGCTTGCAGCTTAAAACTCCAGATATTCCTTTTATAGGCCAGACATCCTCTAGCCTGGGCTCAGCCCTCCCCACCCAACTTAGTCTCTTGCTTCTCAGGTGTTTCCAGCAGCCTTCTTTCTTGGGCAAGGGTTAGTGAAGAGTGACCCACGATGATGTCACTCTCTTAAATAGTTTTTTGCATATGGTGGGAATCTTTTGTTTTCCAGCGATCCCCACCTCTGGCCAGTGGAAAAATACTAGTATTATCATGAGTCCAACACCGGGTGATTTGGTCAAATGACCCTACAGCCATAATTCAGAGGCTGTTTGTAACGTCCCCAGGAAGGCTTCTCCGTGGATGATTAGCATCTTCTAAGACCTACTGTTCTCCCTAATGGCCATTCCCAGTGAGACACCTAGACGGATTGCATTCTGCCTAGTAGGCATTCCCCAGGTGTAAACATATTTGTAATAGATGCATAGACAATATTCCTAACTTCAGATACAAAAATGATACATGCATACAAATAGGATAATCATAATTATAATCTTTCCAATGACATCTCATGACCCATCTTGCATAAAACACATCTTATATCATATCATAACATAACCATATCTCTATGAAGAATGTGGAGTATAATGCCACAGTGGGCTGATGCCCAAGTTACTGCTCTGCAAATGTTGATAACGGGGACATCATTGAGAAAAGCTACGGACGCTGAAAGTGCTCTGGTATAGCGTATGTGGATGCCCACTGGGGCTTGTAAAGGAAGTTTTTGATAAAGGTGGATGCATCTTGATATCCATTGAACGTTCTATTATAGAAGTGGCTCTTAAACTATTGTACTGGTGACCCCTTTCACATAGGAAGCCTCTGAGTGCGACCCCCCCATATAAATTAAAAACACTTGTTTATATATTTAACACCATTATAAATGCTGGAGGCAAAGCGGGGTTTGGGGTGGAGGCTGACAGCTCGCGATCCCCCATATAATAACCTCACAACCCACTGATGGGTCCCGACCCCCAGTTTGAGAACTCCTGTATTATAGAGACAAATAGTTTTGGTGACTTTCTAAATGCTTTTGTTCTTTCAATGTAGAAAGCTGATGCTCTTCTAATGTCCAGGGTGTGGAGTGATGCCTCTCTTTTGTCTGCATGTGGTTTTGGAAAAAACATAGGTAAGTAAATGGGCTGATTCAGATGAAAGGGGGAGGCAACCTTGGGTAGGAATTTGGGATGTAGTCTTAAGGTAACTTTGTCTTTAAAAAAAGTTGTGTATGGGGGCGGGGGAGGCATTAGGGTACCTAGTTCCTTCATCCATCTGGCGGATGTGATGGCAATGAAGAAAGCCACCTTCTTAGATAGGTGGAGTAGTGAGCAGGTGGCAAGTGGCTCAAACAGTTTTCCCATAAGTTCACGAAAGATGAGGTTGAGCTACCACATAGAAGGTGGGTTTCTTATTTCTGGAGAAGTGTTCTCAATGCCCTTGAGGAAACGTTTAGTTGTTGGGTGGGTGAATATGGTGACCCCATCCACCTTATTATGGAAAGCTGTGATCACCACCAAGTGTACCTTGATGGAGCTTGTGGACAGCCCGTTTTTATATGTAATCCAGTACCCTTGGTAAAGGGGAGGATGTTGATAAGATCTGTTTATCTTGGCACCAAGTGCTGAACCGTTTCCACTTATGCATATATGCGTCTTTCTTGTGCTCTGTCAGGGTTCCTTCCCCACTCTGAACTCTGGGTTACAGATATGGGGACCCGCATGAAAGACCCCCTAAGCTTATTCTTACCAGCTTAGGTTAAAACTTCCCCAAGGCACAGATTCGTTTCTTGCCTTGGGATCGCTGCCACCACCAAGTGATTTAACAAATAATCAGGGAAAGGACCACTTGGAGTCCTAGTCCCTCAAAATATTCCCCCAAGCCTACACCCCCTTTCCTGGGGAAGGCTTGAGCATATATCCTCACCAATTGGTTACAAAGGGACTACAGACCCAAACCCATGGGTCTTAGAACAATGGAAAAAATCAGTCAGGTTCTTAAAAAGAAGCATTTTATTTAAAGAGAAAAAGGTAAAAGAATCACCTCTGTAAACTTAGGCTGGTAGTTAACCTTACAGAGTAGCAGAAAATTCAAAGAGCACAAAGAAACCCCCTCTAGCCTTAGTTTCAAAGTTACAACAAAACAGGGATAAACCTCCCTCTAGCAAAGGGAAAATTCACAAGTTGAGAAAACAAAGATAAACTAATACGCCTTGCCTGGCTGTTACTTACAAGTTTGAAATATGAGAGACTTGTTTAGAAAGATTTGGAGAATATGGATTGATGTCCAGTCTCTCTTAGTCCCAAGAGCGAACAGCCACAGAAACAAAGAACCCAAAACAAAACCTCTCCCCCCCACCAGATCTGAAAGTATCTTTTGTCCCCATTAGTTCCTTTGGTCAGGTACCAACCAGGTTACTTAAGCTTCTTAACCCCTTACAGGTAAGGAGGAATTTAGGCTACCCATATGCTTATGACATGTTCGTTCTATGGCTGTTCATAAGTATGTCTTTTACTTCCTTTACTTTACTTCTTTACATTTATGAACAGGGTGTCTCAACTCCTCTTTGCCTTGGAGAAAAGCCAGGCCTTGAGATGGAGTATTATGAGGTTAGGATGGTGAACATGCCCCGCATCTTGTGAGAAGAGGTGAGGTATTAGGGGAAGGGTTTGAGGTGAGCGTACCGCTATCTTTAACAGGAACGGAAACCATGTTTGTCTGGGTCATGTAGGTGCTATTAGAATGATTCTGGATTTGTCTCTTGATCTTGTGTATGAGCGAGTTTAGGAGTGGGGTCAGGGGGAATACATATATTAACGATGCATCCCATTTGATGAGGAGAGCATTGCCTAAGGAATGATGTCCCAGTTCTGCTTTGGAGCAATATTGTGGGCACTTGGTGTCCTGTGCTGTTGCAAAGAGGTCTATGAGGGAATCCCCATAGTTTGAGTATCGTAAAATTCTGGGATCCATCTCCCATTCATGACTGTGACAACTCTGTGCTTAGTGCATCTGCGGTTGTGTTTTGACATCTCGGAAGATAGGATGCCGATATGTTGATGTTGTTGCTGATGCACCAATTCCAGAGCTGCACTGCCTCTGTCCATAGGGAGTGTGACTGTGCCACCGCCCCCCCCCCCGGCCATTTATGTAAATCATGCATACTATATTGTCTGTGAGGATTCTGATGGCTTGGTTTATGATTATAGGTAGAAAGTGGTTGCATATGTTACGGACTACCCTTAGCTCCAGCAAGTTTATGTGCATGTTGGACTCTGATGGGGACCACTGGCCTTGGATTGTGTTGTTGAGTTTCCGTAGATCCAATGTGAGTCTCCATCTGCCTGTCTTTATGTGAGAAAATATTTTGAATAGAAACCTTTCCCTCTGTGCTTCATTGGTACAGGTTCCTCAGAGCCTAGATGAAGGAGATGGTTTACTTCCTGTTGCAGCAGTGACTCATGAGAGGGGTCCCTGAAGAGGAACAGAGAGGGAAGGTGGGATGGAGATAAAGGGGATGGAGTAACCAGTTTGGATAATTTCTAAAACTCACCTGTCTGTAGTAATATTGAGCCAGACTCGGTGAAACAGTGACAAGTAATATCTGAATGGTTGGGAAATAATCTGTTTCCAGCATTAGAATGTGCAGTTGTTTCATGTGCTTGACCACACCTTCAAAATTGCGTCTTGTGGTGGATTGTTGGGATGTCCAAGGTTGGTTTTGATTCTGTTGATGTCTGGTTTGCCTTTGCTTGCAGTGTTGGTCATACTGCCTGTGTGTTTGTGCGTATGGCAGCAATCGGAATCTCTGGGTATAGCTGCCCTGTTTCTTTTTATTTGCAAGTGTATAGATGCCCAGGGATTTTAATGTTGCTCTTGAGGATGTGGAGGGACTCATCCGTTTTGGCCACAAATAATTCTGGGCCTTTGAAGGGTAGGTCCTCGACTGTTGACTCAACCTCCCTGGGGAACCCAGAGAGATGAAGCCATGATGCACAGTGCATGACCACAGATGTTGCAATGGATCGTGCGGCCATTCTGCGGACTCAAGTGAGGCCTGCAGGGCTGTGCTGGCAATTAGATGGCCTTCAGCGATATTAGATTTAAATTTTTTTTTTTTTTTTAATCTTCAGGTAAACCATCAATAAATTCTGACATTTTCGAAAAGATGGTGTGTGTGTGTATTTAGACAGCAGAGCCTCGTAATTAGCTATGCAGAACTGAAGTGTTGCAGATGAATAAGCCTTGTGGCCAAAGATGTCTAACCTTCTCCAATCTCTGTCACATGGGGTTGTTCTAGCCTGGTGTTGCTTTCCCCTCGTTTACAGCCTTCACCACTAGTGAGTTTGATGTGGAGTGTGTAAATAAGAACTTAATTCCTTTAGATGGCACATAGTGTGATGTTTTGCATGATGGGGGTGCTGTTCCTGATGTTTCTCAGGTGGTTTTGGCAGGCTCCATAGTGGCATCGTTGATCGGTAATGCTATCTTAGTTGAGGGATATGACTGAAGTATGTCTAGTAGTTTGTGCTGTGATTCAGGTACCTGTTCTAGAGAAATGTCCAAGGACTCTGCCACCCTTTTGAACTGTTCCTGAAATGCCTTGAAGTCATCCACTGTGGTCGGGGGTGAGGGGCTTTATAGTTTCATCTGGTGACGAAGATGAGAGGTTCACAGGTGGCAAGGCTTTCTGGTCAGATATGTCCTCCATTTTCTCAGTCACATCCTTTTGTGTTTCTGAGGGTGCTGGGATAGCTGGTGATAGAGATCGTGGAGCTCTCAATCTTGATGGGCTAGGGGGCCTGCAATGTTGAGCCCTGTACATTGCCCATGGATCCCAGTAGGACCAGTTTGGTGAGAATGGCATGGGGGATGGTGCCCATACCACACACATGCGTCTGCAGATGAGTGATGGTCTGGGTAGGTGGGATGGTCCAGGTCTGGGTGAGGAGTGATGAGATGTATATATCACTCCTTCATCCTTGTCTTCATTATCACTAGACAGAGGGGCAGCTGACCTAGCTGGAGTAGTCAAGCGGCTTGGTACTTATCAAGATGGAGTGCAATAAGTACTGAAGAGAGGAGATTCCAGTGTTGAGGAGATCAATAGGTCTCCATGTCTCAGGAATTGGTGTGGAACCATGAGCACTGTGAGCATTGCCAGTGGTATGGGAGTGTGAGTTGTAGCCGTCGGTGCCGAGGGTCTTGTGCTGTGCTGCATAGGTACCACAGGTGGCGCCACTGTGCCACTCTGTGCCAAGCGTCTTTTCAGCTCCATGGGTACTCAGATGGAGGGTTTCACTTTGCTCTGTGAGCCTTTGTTCAAGCTTGTGCGCATAGGGTCTTTCGCTCTCCAGGAACTCTCGGTACCAGAAGATGCTGATGTCTTGCGATCCAACGTGCTTGGTACCAAGATAGACTTTGCAGTTGGGGATCACTTTTTGTCGTCTGATTTCTGGTGCGGTGAAGTCTGGGACCGCTTTTTTGGTAGCCTTCTTGGATAAAGGCTCTTTCATAGGCACTGCAGGGGTAGAACCTGTGCCAGAGGCTGTCAATGGTGAACGTTGGTCTGGAGGTGTAATGGACTTGTGGTCCAAGGCCAGTCTGAGGGATTTCTCCATCATAAGGAGTTAAGTTGGAGATCCCTAGCTTTTCTTGCTCTGGCCATGAGGTTATGGCAATGTGGACCAATATTCCCTCTAATTTTTTCCATCCATTTGCAGAAGGAATTTTGTTATGTGCACCAAATTATCGAGGTAATGTGTGGATGTGCGCCACCAGTAGAAACAAAAAACTTAAATATAATTTATATTTTTAAAAAGTTACAATAGGGATAATTACTTCAGCCAGGACAGGTTAGGCATTTTAGAACTCACTACTCAAAGAATTTAATTGAAGTGTAAGAGAGAAATACAAATTATGAAATGCATAGAACAGTCAAAAAACTCAAATAACAACACTTTGAAAGAATAAAATTACAGAGAATATATGTGCATTGCAGGAAGCATCAAACAAACAAACAAACAAACAACTGTGCGCTGGGAGGTGAATGTGAAAAACAAGAAATGTGTTGCCCCTTTAAGTACATTCACAGCCTGGCAGGACTCCCCAGTGGACTGCAGCTACCCTGGGGCATCCTTCAGGCAATCAATATTGCTAACTAACGCTATATGATGCTTTTCCTTAAAGCGCTAGTGTGTACACAAGGGCACAGGAAGATGGTATCGAGAAAGAAGTGTGTATATACAGCATCCCCTTGAGTTCTGAGAGAAGTGGAGCAGCTTTCTCCCATTCTGAGTTATAGTCAGGGGACTAAAACTTAAAAGAATCTGTATAACCAAAGTGTGGCATCCTGGCTGACAGCTCTGACATGGAGCTGTGCGCCAGGGTGGATTTGATAAATCAATTTGATTTAAATCATGATTTAAATCACTAGTCAGGAAGACTCAATTTAATCATGGATTTCTACATAAAAGTGCATTCTTGTTGGTTGTTATAACCTTAATACATATTCTTTACAACTCAGATATAGATGTTTCATTTTTAGAAGGTACACACTATACATTTTTAAAGTGATTTATTTTGAAAACTTTTCAGATTAGTTTTATAGCTATATCAGAAAAGAATGATTGTTTGCTTATTTAATTTACCAAAGGTAATTGAAGCAGATATTTATGAAGTCATTGGGAGGTGAACTATCTCCAATTCCACAGGTTAATCATTAATATTTGGAGGATTTCTTGCCATGCTGAATTAAGAGGAGATCACCACCAGACAGACATTTGAATTGTTTTATTTAACTAAAACAACAACGTTATGTATTCTGGATTTTTTCATCAACAGCAAACATATAATATTTTAACAAAACAAGCATATGCATGTTGTAATTCAGTTAAACATTCAAGTTTTTTAAATGAAATATTTTAAAAATATTTTTTAAACTTTTTTTTAAAAAAATCACCATTTTTGCTGTTAACAAGCATGTTATCTCTGGAGACACAAATCCACAGTTTGAGAACTGCAAAACTAAGCATCTCTGTTGGTATCTTCTAGACTGAGCACTGAGTCCCATTGGGTAGACAGAAAGATTAACCTAAATAATCTATACAGAAGCCCCTGGACCCCATAAGATTGGGTCCCTAATCTATGAACTATTGGAACTCATTTACAAAACTTATTCTTAAACATTACATGAATATATTGTCTCATACTATAGAATTAAAATTTATAATCCCTATTCCATGAGGAAATATCTTTGAGCTACAATGTATCTTAATTAAAACTATCCTAGGATAGGTTTTTTCCTCAAAAAGCATTTTATGAAAAAATCCGTTTTTAATTTTTTTTTTAAAAAATAATAATTGATTTTTATCCACCCTGCGCGCGCTAATAGAGAAATCAGGCCATTGCCCCAGTCTGGGCAACATGTCTCCAGCGTGGGAGAACACATCTCCCAAACCGCATTCCTCACTGAAAGCCCCCCCCCCCTTTTCTTATTCTACAGAAGACCCAGCCCTCTTTCTCCACCAGGGGCAGCTCTGTGGAGGTTACTGTCATTCTAGTGTTTACACAGCAATTTACAGTGCTATGACTCCACATTCACAATGGAAAAAAGACAGAAACTCAGGGATTGTTTTAATTAAAGTGCAGAATTTCTAATGAGAGCAGCCCAAATGGTGTAGCCTCACTAAAATCCTGAGAGCTACTGTTTCTTTTTAGCCCTATGATTTGCTGCTGTATGTTGCCCTTTTAAGTAGATCGGCACTCAAAGCAGACATAGCAGCAGCAGCAACCAGCAAGCTCCCACTGTGCCATTCCTGAGCCCTATCACACTGTCCCGCTCTGCAGAGATAGGGTATGGAGCGGGGGAAGGGGGACATCCTGACATCAGCGCCCCCCTTCCCCCAGCTCTGCATAGCAAGCAGGAGGCTCCTGGGAGCAGCTCCAAGGCAGATGGCAGGAGCAGCACGGCAGTGGGAAACCTGAAGCGCGCAGTACTTGATAGCTTGCTGGGCAGCCGCCCGGCTATGCAGCTTAGAGGGAACTTAGATGTGGACATTTTTGAGGAATGTGTGTCTTGCTGAGACAGCGGACACAGTGTGTGTGTCCGTCAGAGACAGGGACTGACACTCTGCAAGTCAGGCAGCGTTTGAAACCCGGTGATCCGGGCATGCCGGAGAGAGGCTATCTCAAACAAGGGAGCAGTAACTCTGTGGGAGCCAAAACTTATTTGCCTACTGAGGGGAATAAGGGTAGAAAAGCAAAAAAAAATTTTTTTTAAATAAAATAAATAAAATAAGTATAAAAGGTAAACTAACTACTAAGTATACTACCAACTATAAACTATCTTATCTAAAGGCTAATCTTATGTAAAGGTAAGTGAGGGCGCTGCTGATTGCTCCGACTCAAGCCAAAGGCGGTAGAGAAGGAATTGAGGGACAGTGCAAGACAGTGACGGAGCGTGAATGACCCAACTGGTCATGGCTACCACAAATCTCTGATTACAAGCGCAGAGTGCATAGACATCTAAAGCGGAGCACCCACGGGAACACTCCTTCAAGAAGAACAGATGTTACAAGTTTGTTATAGATATGAGTAGTGTGAATTACAAATGGTTATAAGCACATTAGTAGAAGGTGGTGTTGAACAACCTATTGACTTGTTGTACTCTGTAACAGGCTACAACAAAAACTTTTTTAAAAAAACCCACCATCCACCATTTATCAAATCCTTATCAACTATTTATAAATGGAACCTTAAAATATAAGGTGTGACCACACTGCCTTTCCCACAAACATGTTATTTCTTCTTTTAATGAGTTACAATTCTTCTGAATGAGAGAGGAAAGACCGGCTTGCTTAGACACACATGTATATTGCTGAGGCTTCAGTCCAGAGACAGCAATAATAAAGCTACCATTGACCAAGATCACTCTTTTTATGGTGGTCAGAATCGCAAGGTTGTGATAAAAGGTCTGCTTTAATTACTGTAGCACACACCATGTTTTATGAAAACCCATGACAGACTATACAATTTGTGAAGCCTGATTTAACTGCCAATCTTTAGTTAAAAGGCACTTTTATACTGGATTAACTGACAGAGTAAGGCTCAATACTTGACTCATGCCTCCACTGTAAAAAAAATGATTCTGGAATATTGTACATTATGTATACAATGTAACATTCAATGGAAACAGTGGTAGTTACACAGCAAGCCTGGTTACTGCAACTATTCTATCACTTGCTAACTCCAAAATTAACTTGGTTCACAGCTGAATACAGTCTTCTAATAGAAGTCCTGTTAATCTCTAAATTGTTTGCTAACAAAAACTCTTTTCATGGAAGTAACTGGATGTTAGCCAAGCGCCTTAATAAAACACAAACCTAGGGTCTGATACTAAGACACCTTATGCCGGAACAGGAGTGAGTACAAAAAACTAGAGTCAGGACAAAGAAGCTCCATTCCCCGCTCTACCACTAACCTGCTTTGTGACAATTGGGAAGTCACGACTTCTCTTCCCATCAAAAGGGGGTTAAGATTTAACTAATTCTGATATTAGATAAAAGGCACTGAAGTGGTGATTTAAGTGAAAAATTCGTTCACATGCAGTTGGACAGAAATACTGTCACACGGTTTGAAAACTGGCTAAAAGATCAAACAACTCTCCTGACTTAGAACCTCTTGGTTGGCTGATGTCAGAACAAGGGCATTTGAACTTACTGTTAACAATTCAAGTTTGCTGTTCTGATACTGGAGGAAGACTGGGTGGATAAAAATCAGTATTAAAAAAAAAATAAATAAAAAAAGACTAAAATTTTTATAAAATTGATTTAATACATTTTTCTTTTTAAAAATAAACCAATCTGAAATCAAATTTGAAACTATGATAACCTATATTAAAGCTCAAATTTCCTATAATCTATTAAAATAATTCAAATAATAATATTCAAGCAGTATGTTTGCTGCCAAGGTTTTAAAGAAAGCCAAATGCCCTAAACTGACGAAAGTCACTGGCTAAACTCCTAGAACCAGAGCTTTGCAGATCAGTAGCCTCCTGTAGGTGCAGAGAAACTATTTTCTTAATTTCTGTTTATTCAAACTAATTCAGTTCAATGATTAGTTCATTCAGAGTTCAAAAACTTATTGGGAGTTGAAAAAAAGAAGGAAAGCTTGTTTCCCTCTTCCAATCTATAAATATAAATGAGGTATAAGAGGACGTGATCTACTAGTTCTAAGATCTTGAAGGACATGGTAACTAGAAGCAATCAGTTCAATTCTAACTATAGATAATACTTCCTCTGTTTAATATATCAGTTAGCTTTAAATACAAAACATGTTTTGATAAATATTTTTCTTCTTATGTGTCCAACACTTTAAGGTAGGTTATATTTATTTAGAAAACATTTTTAAAATGCTGGTTTTGTGCACTTTAATTGAATTCCGGTTTCTATCCAAATGCAACTTGACACACATGACAAGCGAAAAAAATCTAATCTAATAAAGAAATGCATCATTCACCATTTTCTAACAATAAAAAAGTAAAACTTAAGAATCTGAATGAATGTATATTAAGCTAAATAACTGCTTAAGTAAGTGTGAATAAATAGAACGTATCCTCCTGGTGAGTAAAAAGTACCATCAAATACAGAGTAAAGGCTATATTTAGTTGCAAATCAACATGCTTTAATGGGAATCAACCTTTCTTTAGGAAAGTAATTATAAAGAACAAATACAAAACAAGATTCAAATCGATTTAAAGATTTCCTGTTTACTGATTTAAATAATTTTGATTTAAATTAATCCACCATAGGGGCAAGAGAACTGAGATCACCTCGCTCTTTATTTAAATAATGTTAGAGACAGCATCTCTAACTTGCTAGGCTAACGTCAAGACATTGATCTCTTTGAAATTACTGGTCAACAGCTGTAGTATGCTGCTGTCATGTAAAGCCCCAGACTTCTATGAGGTAACTCTAGCTTGCTGAGCTGATGCTGAGAGTCCCCTGAGGTCAGTGGTTCAATGTCTCTCACTGACAAGATAACAGAGACCCCAAGATGATTATATGGGGTATAGACCAACTAAGGATAACTTTTCTGGATAAATTAGACTTCTGTTGATCACTTATGCTTTGTAATAGTTAATGCCTTATTTTGATCAACTGTGTAGCAGCAGAAACCAATTTACACAGCATCGCTTTGAAAAATCTATCTTGGATTTTGGAGAAAGAAAAATGCTTTAAGAAAAAATATAGACATTTACCCACACTCTTCGCAAAAATCAAAACAGCAGACATACTAAAGCCAAGACTCCTATCTATGTCAGGACAGTAAATATTTCAATGCAAGAGCTCCTCATTGAGCCTTCCCGAAGAAGTGAATCAAACCAATCTACCTTCTGACATTTTAAAAAGATGTTTCTAATCAGTCTTTAGAATATCCCATCACTCACTCTCTTTCCATTTATTAAGTGTTATCTCAAGAGAGCTGCACTTATACAGAATCATCATCAGTTGCTCATTTAAAAAAATTACGGTTCAACCAACCTAATTTAAAAACAGGGATTCTTAAAGCATTTGTGAAGTTCTATCCTATTTGTTCCAACTGTGAAATGCATTTTCCATGTCCTAGCCTACACAGCATCTGACTATCAGTGTCTGTCTCCTTATGTCAGTACTGTTGCTTTTTAATCGGTTTATGATAAACTGAAATGCTAATTTTTCCTCTTTGCAATTAGATGCAACTATTCTAATGGATTTTATACTACACATTAGTTCTTTTAAATCCATTTGACTATTATTTTAAAAACAGCAGGTTAACTTTATGAACTTACCACCATGGCATGCATCTGATGAAGTGAGCTGTAGCTCACGAAAGCTTACGCTCAAATAAATTTGTTAGTCTCCAAGGTGCCACAAGTACTCCTTCTCTTTTTGCAGATACAGACTAACACGGCTGCTACTCTAAAACTTACCACCACCTGTCATCTCCACATCTTGGTTTGAATTTGTATTTTCTGATGTGACCTCTTTGGGACTATTTTTCAGCAAAACACTCCTGTAAACCTGCAGTACATGGGGAAAAATGTAGTTGTCAAGTAATACAAGAAACTCAAACTTAGATTAAATCACAGTTCTCAGGTTAAATGCGTGTAACATTCATTCTCCAGTATTAGTATGAGCCTACTTGAAAGAGAGCTTGTATCAAACATTTATCTACAGGGAAGACACTTATTTACTCACATTGCTGTTTGCTTGTGGCTGGTTTCTGTAGCTTTTCATTATGTCCTGAAAAGTTCTTTCCTCTTTGGTCACCTGGAAAAGAAAAAAGAAAAGGAGTACTTGTGGCACCTTAGAGACTAACAAATTTATTTGAGCATAAGCTTATGCTCAAATAAATTTGTTAGTCTCTAAGGTGCCACAAGTACTCCTTTTCTTTTTGCGAATACAGACTAATACGGCTGTTACTCTGAAACCTGGAAAAGAAAAAAACCCAAGAGGAACTATTTAAGACAAAACATAACAACTATGATTGTTATATTACAGCACATGAGTACTTATGCTTGTTTAAAAGGGAAATTTTCCAGAGTTTTCTTGATCTCATTTAGTCTGAAAAAAGTAATGAAGCTAAGAAAAGTAAATGATATATCAGAGTAGGAATAACTCATGTATTTTTTCTGGCCTACAAAAAGGTGATCTTTAGTTTAATGAACAGCCTGCTCCAACTTTCCTTTCCATTACAGAGAAAGGGAAAACTGTGCCACATTCAAGAACTCTTAGCATGTTGAAAGACTTTGGGGTTATGTAGGGCTTCACAGTAGTGGGAATAGAAGCCAGCCCACCCTAAGCCCTCACTTTCCAGCCCATACACAATACAACTTCTAAATAGGGGAGGATGGGAAAGCAGATCCTACAAGAAATTAGCCTTACTTCAGCAGGAGAGAAAAAGATTAACATGTTTGATGCCAACATGCTTTATTCTTGTATAACTCAATTTGTGTAGTTTTGCTGTGATGTTGCATATTTCAGAAATATGCTTTGTACATTTGATTTCAAATCCACACTGTACATTTTTCATGAGCATTACATATAGCTTGAACTTATACATTTAAAAATGTAGTATTCTGACATCTGAATATGACAACATGAGAACAGTTTTTAGTTAACAATTCCTGCTGCTCATCTGCACTTGTAAAATTACTGCTCCCTTAAGCTGAAGCTTAAAAATTAATTCTTCCCCTTCAGAAGCTACCCCTGAATTGAAAAAGAGAACAATTATTAAGTCTTAGTGGGTAAGTAAAAATTTTAGTGATATTTGAACATTGGATTTCTTATCCTTTGTTACAGATATCTTCCTTATTTTCTGGAACAAGATGCAGGGTTACAAGGACACACACAGTCAGCTCTGTTTCAAGGTAAATGACATGAATCACCAATTGTAATAGCAAATGATCAACAGTTTTGCAGTGGAACTACAAGAAAAATGTATCAAGGTCCACTTGCTGCAGCTGGGCTGTCAGGTCTCACTGGAGGCAACACTTCAGAGAAAGGCAGGAATCATGCAGCTGGCACACCTACTCAGTAAGACAAGGGAACACAGAGATCATTCAATGGTGGTATTTTTCTGCAAATCTTGTAGCAGTGTCTAAACTAAGATTTAAGGATTGCTTACAATTACTAAATGTATAAACAAGTAATTGTATTCCATAGCAGCTTCATTCCACAGGTAATACATCTTCTCATTTTGTCTTTCCTATTAAGGGCTCATTGGGCAAATCAACTTAATATTCTCATCCCATTCAGCACAATCGAGTCCTGGTTCATGACTACGGCTCCCAGGTGCTACAGTAATACAAATAATTACATTGGCACCTTGCCTAGTTTGAGTTCTGTGTTTTGTTTTATTTTTTTCCTGAGTTTGCGTGAGTCAGAAGTAAGATTACAAAACTCCCATCTGTGTGATAAGTTGGGCTGTTTATAGCACCTCAAAACATAATGTGAACAAGCTTGCACATCCCTTTTTATTTCTTAGCAAAACATTATATTGCTAAGATAGATTCTTAGCTAGGTTCCTCAACCTTAATATCCTGTGTATGCAATTGCTAGAAGAATTGTTTTTCTGAAAAAAGTGAAGTGTGGATATATAAAGCAAATTATTCCATGGAGGTGCAAGCCCCAGCAGCCTTTTAGTTAGTGCTCTGCATACCTACACAGATGCACAAAACTATTTCTAGTCATAGTTTCTTACTTCAAAGACCAGCAGGGGTGCAGGCAGAGCACCAAAGATAAGCAATGTGAGGCAATCCCTTCTGGAGACAGACTATAACTATGTCCTTTCTAGCTGACAACGGAACAGTGTGAATGGGCTCAAAAAAAGGAGTACCATCCAGTCCTGAGTCAAAAGGATTGTTGATATAGGACCTTGAGGGAGGATATGTAAAGCAAAGGAAAAGAAGACTTCAGGGCTTCATCAACATCTTGGAAGCACCTCCCCTCCCCAGTAAGATATCAAAAGTAAAACAATTGGATAGTAGATTTGCAGTTTATTTTATTTACTTCCTGGAAATAGCTTAAGATATAATACTTCCTAAAATCTGTACGTTACCTTTGCCATAATGTAAAAGGCACAAAGGAGGAGCTGATCCAAATGTCTGTCTTTCATTAGATCAGTGCAATGAACTAATGTGAACTCAAAACATGTCCATATCTTCCTGCGCAACTCAATGGAAACATCCAGTTTTAAGCACAAATCACGCAAGCGCACACTTGCCAAATGATACACCTGGGATGGAAAACAGCACAACAGAGAGTGAAGCCAACTGAATCTTGAAATCTAGTTTTATCACAATTGTGAGTCTTAAAACAACAAAGCATGCTAGCAATTAAAGGGAAGAATTCCAGAAAGCAATTTTTTTTTTTACCTGTACATGTTTCTGCATCTCAGAAACAGCAATTTGAGATGGTTGGACTGTATGTTCTCCAACTCCATGATTGTCTAGCTAGATAAGTGCTGCTACCTGTCAGTTAAGCACCTTTTGGATCCCAATTCCAGCTCTTTGTTTTCTAGTTCCAGACAAATCCTCCACAGCATCAAACACAAACATTCAAAATGTTAAAGCAAGGAAAACAACAAATCAGAATCCTACTTAGCAAAATACCATTTCCTTAACCAGAAGCAATTTGCCTTCACAACACAGAAGAGATGACTAGCTCCCACTCCACTAGTTTTCTTGTCTCTTAGCAACCAGAAACTAGAATAGAAAACTTCCAATCCTATATTTGAAATTCAAAAATCTACAGGTAAAACCCTACTTTCTGCATGTTCAAATTCATAAGTCCAGAACTGACAGGATCTATGTAGCAATCCCTTCATACAGAGACCAAATTCGAGAGTGGTTAAAAATGAGAATCCATCAACTAAAAGCTACTCTAATAAAAAATGCTAAATGTACCGAAGCTGCCATCTTACCAATCTCTGCAAGGGGTTCTGCATGGGAGAATGTACTCAAATACTGAGTTGTCATCTCTGCCTTACAGGCTTCAGAAATACAAAGTCTGATCCATCTGGCCAGTATAATTTGACAAGCATTGTACCTAACTACTTCATCTACCTGACCACATACCTTGGGACCCCTCCAGATGAGCAGGAAGTTTGAAGAGGTCATATACTTTACTTACACCCAAGGAGATTAACCTACACAGTATTTATCAGGTTTCTTTTTAAAAACACCTCATTCAGATGAAAACCTGAGATGACCTTGACAAGTGCAACATGATTAACAGTCTTTCATTAACTGTAGAAGTTCTTTCCCCCCACTATGAGAACTAAGAACACAAAGGCATTTATGTCTGGAAGTAAAAAAAAGACTTTTAATGATCTGCTCTATTGAAAAGTTCCACAAGACAGGCAGAAGAGAAGAATACCCTTTTGTGCACAAGGGTTTGAGTTCGTAACCTGTAACCAAAAGGTTAAAACTCCCTTAAAGATGGGGTTTCATCAGAAGCTTGGATTTTAACTTTCCTAGCAACAGGGAACAGTAGTTTTGTTTATTACATAATTTTCTAAGCACACAGTGAAAGCAGATAAAGATGCATAAAACCACTGTATGATTGAAAATTAAGCTTGCACGTTGGCTGGACATTAATTTGGACCAACTTAATTCTCATCCCTCCTCAGACAAGAGGTGGGGATAGCAGCTGTTTGATTGAAAGCAGAGAACCAAACTCCATTCTGCCTGTGAGATCCTAAAAGAAATCAGAATCTCTAAGAATAAGTTTTATTTTCTCTCTCTGTAACAAAGCACTCCAATGAATGAATCGCTCACTGCTAGTGTTGCTAGCTGAAACTATGGCCACCAGGAATACAATTAAATAAAGAAACAAGAAAACTCCAACAGGGAGGCATACAAATAGTGCAGGTACTATGATTTAAGTTTTTGGAAGGCAGATTAAGACTGATCTAATCAGGTATACTCAGGGGGTTTGCTCATGTTTATGGATAAAGAAATCTTCCCTCACCTTGTCTCTCTCTAAAATGAAAATGCAAGAGAAAGGCAGCAAAACTCCTATAAGTTATTCATGCTTATTCATCCCTCAAATTCCTTCCTTCCTCTGGTAAGCAAGCATGTTATTCCTCTTTCTGAATATTGTCCCAGAGGGCTTAAGTATCCAACACAGCTTTGTGAAGCCCCACATAAGCAGCCAATTCTGGACGGGTCGGTGGGTCCAGGAAACAGATGTTACTTCCAATAGAAGAGATGACAGAATGGAATTTTCAGAGACAGGAGAAGCTGAAATAAGAGTGTGTCTGAGGGTATGTCTACACTACGAAATTAGGTCAAATTTATAGAAGTCGGTTTTTTAGAAATCGTTTTTATATATTTGAGTGTGTGTGACCCACAGAAAATGCTTTAAGTGCATTAACTCAGCGGAGTGCTTCCACAGTACCGGAGTGTTGCACTGTGGGTAGCTATCCCACAGTTCCCGCAGTCTCCGGAAATGAGATTCAAAAGTTCGCGGTTCTTTTCCTGTCTACCTGGCCAGTGCATCTGAGTTGAGAGTGCTGTCCAGAGCGGTCACAATGGAGCACTCTGGGATAGCTCCCGGAGGCCAATACCGTCGAATTGCCTCCACAGTACCCCAAATTCGACCCAGCAAGGCCGATTTAAGCGCTAATCTACTTGTCAGGGGTAGAGTAAGGAAATCGATTTTAAGAGCCCTTTAAGTCGAAAAAAAAGGGGCTTCATCGTGTGGACGGGTGCAGGTTTACATCGATTTAACGCTGCTAAATTCGACCTAAAGTTCTAGTGTAGACCAGGGCTGAGTGTGTCTGAACACTAATCAGTTACAGGAAGACAGTCTTCCCTTCAGCATGTCTAATCCATGCATTTAAGAGAGGGATGATGAAAGTTTCCCAAGTCCTAGTTCAAAACCCATTAGAAAAGAAAGAGCGCAGAGAGATTTAGAAGAGAAAACACCCTTATTTGAGGCCTTACCCCAGCCTACAGGGTCTATGTGCGTTATCTCCTCTCTCTGAGAATTTCTGGCAAAGCACTAAGGAGTTGGAGCTAGTACAGCTATCTACACCCTCAGCAGAGCTGGGAGAAAACAAGAGCAGGAATAAAGAACCAAAAAGCACCAACAATTTGTGGCTAGCTATTGGAGATGCTGCCTGTCAACCAAGGAGATTAGAGAACACCACATCTGGCCCAAATTAGTGGAACTGAAAAGCAATTTTTTAGTAATAGGATTTTAAAGCATTTTCTGGCACAGGTGCCTTTATTAGTGCCAAAGGAAAAGTAACTGAATAACACAGGAGTATAATGGAACAGTTTGCTGAGAGACAGACAAATTTAAATATAATCAAGCATTAACAAAACAGAGCACTTGGTCAATAAAAGATTACCTCACCCACCTTGTCTCTCTAAAATAGAGAAAAACATTTAATACAAAGCAACTCTTAGCCAAGATATTTACCTTTCTGTAAAACAGTGCCATGGAGCCAGTTTTCTTTGGTTTGCTTCCTGCCGACTGATGTGCTTCCTGTGCTTGATTCATACGGGAATGGTTTGGAGATGCACCAGTTAAAGCTTGAGCAGTGAGAGGTACTTGTCCATGACTCTCCACTTTAGACTGCTGAGACAAATTCACTGAAATGGGAATCAAGGTAATCCCTCCAGTGTCGTTTGCAATACCTGAAGACATATACAGGAATATTATTTTGCAGCCAAGCTGCACAGCTGAATTGCAAATATAATCATAATTCACAGAAACAGTTAATGTTAAGACTGTTCTGCAGTGTTTGATGTCAAAGGAATCCTTGTTTCCCTGGCAGTGCATTCATAAAGGAATTACTTTATCATACTCTTGAAAATACTTAAAGGGAGGGACACTGTAAACGTGAAAGATCACACTTCCGTCTAAAAGCATTGTTGGTACAAAATTTACAAGAAACATTAAATAGTCCTATAACTGAAAGCTAGCAACATCTTGCTTATTTTTTTTCCAGTTTATTTTGTGCACAGTCAGTTTCACTGTTTCCCCTGTTATCAGTTTCTCTATCAAGCGCCAAAGGGGAGAGAAAGCACAAATATTTTAAAATCAATTTCAGAATAAACCCCAAGACCTACTGTTTAATTAGAAAGTGTAATCTATCAGAAACAAATATTCTGAAATTGACACATTTACAATAACCTAGAGCTGACTGTCCCTTTAAGAAAAAACAGTTACTTACTGCAACTGTGGTTCTTCGAAATGTGATGCGGACATGTATTCTAGTTAGGTGTGTGCACTCCCAGTGCACTGGAGCCAGAGATTTTTGCTAGCAGTACCTGTAGAGGGGCTTGTGTCTTATGGCTCCTCCCCTGGCTATATGAGGTGGCGCCACCGCCACACCACTCAGTTCCTTCATAATGAAATCCCATGAGAGGCGACTCCGATGCAGAGGGGACAGATCATGTTCTCATCATATCTTGAAGAACCAGAGTTACAGTACGTAACTGTTTCTTCTTCTTCGAGGAGATGCAGATGTGTATTCCAGTTAGGTGACTCATAAGCAGTACCACAATCTGTAGGCAGGGCTCAGAGTTTACTGGAATAGGGATCACAGGACCGTCCTTCTGAGGCCTGCATCTGCTCAGGAAGATGCAGTAATAGCATAATAGTCCATAATCGTACATATGGATGACCATGTGGCCACTTTCCAAAAGTCCAGTGAGGAAACGTCACTGAGGAATGCTATCGATGTCGCTTGCACCCTCGTGGAGTGAGCCTGTATCCACTGAGGAGGCATAGCCAAAGCTATCTCATACATAGTCTTGATACAGGATATTATCCATCTAGAGATGGTCTGTGCAGAGACTGCTTGCCCCTTCATGCAGTTTGCATATGACACGAACAGGCGAGATGAAGTACAAATGGCTTAGTCCTGTCCAGGTAAAAGGCTAGATATGACCTGACATCCAGGGTATGGAGATGCTGTTTCTCTGGGGAAGCGTGTGGCTTATGGAAAAACATGGGTAACTGCACTGCCTAATTCAGAAGAAACAGAGACCGCCTTGGACAAAAACTTTAGGTGTGGTCGCAGCATCACCTCATCCTTGGAGAACTGAGTGCAAGGTGGCTCAGCCATAAGGGCCTGTAACTCACACCCTTCTTGCAGAAGTGAAAGCTATCAGGAACACAGTTTGCTGAGATAGGAGGGGCAGTGGACAAGACGCAAGGGGTTCAAATGGAGAGCCCATTAGAACAACCAGAACCATAGTTAGGTCCCAAAGAGGAACCAGTACTTGGATCCGAGGATGTAAGCGGAGAAGCCCTTTCAGAAATCTCATCACCATGGCACTGGAAAAAAAAATGCTGATACTGCTGCCAAATGTACTTAGCGAACTGAGGGCAAGGCCCGATTTCTGACGATATAATAGGTACTCACAGCTGCCCTGGATGGAAGCCCCTGTCAGTTGGGTCCTGCAGGCCAAGGACCACATCGAGAACCTCTTCCCTTTAAGTATGCCGTCCTAGTGGAGGACTTCCTACTGTTGAGCAGGTCTTGTTGGACAGCCTCTGAGCATTGCTCTCTCTCTTCATTCAGTATAGCAGGATGCAGGGTGCAGCCATGGTGCTGAGTGAGCAGGTTGGGATGGAAAGGAAGCAGTATGGGAGGCTGAATTGACAGAGCAAGGAGATCTGAGAACCAGGACTGTCTCTGCCATGCAGGAGCAATGAGGACGCTTGGCCCAATCTGCCTTGAGTTTGTGGATGATCTGAGGAATGATCGGAATAGGTGGAAAGGCATACAAAAGAGTTGACTGCCAGCTGCAGTGGAAGGCGTCAGAGAGGGAGCCCAGGCTGAGGCCCCCTCAAGAACAGAATAGTCGACACTTCCTGTTTTCCCTCATCACAAACAGGTCAATCGCGGAGATATCCCCTGTTCCAGTGATGACCTGGAGGACAGTCTCCTTCATCGACCACTTGTGGCTCAGGAAGAAAAGCCTGCTGAGATGGTCTGTGAGACTCCTATGCACCCCCCCTGCAAGCGGACTGCTACTGGAGTGATGTCTTCAATGCAAAATTGCCACAGGTTGATCGCTTCCAGGCAGAGTAACCTGGAATGTGCTTCCCCTTGTTTGTTCACACAGTACATTGCGGTGGTAAGTCGGTGAGCATGTGAACCACTGAATGTCTGATGCAGTCCCAGAAGACAAGACATGCATTGTGGATGGCCCAAAGTTCCAACAAATTGACATGGAGTAAGGCTTCCTGTTCCAACCACTGGCACTGCACCCTCAATTAATCCAGATGTACTCCCCAACTCAGAAGGGAAGCATCGACAACCAATGATTTGGTCTGAGAGGGCCAAGTGAAAGGGACTCCATGGCACACACTGTGTAGTGACTCCCAAGAGCACAAGGAATCTAGGACTGGTGGAGAAAGGCAAATCAATCTGTTCAGAGAACGCAAGGCAGGGTAGCAGACCATCCTTAGGTACATCTGAAGAGGGCGAAGGCATAGCTTACCCAACTGGATGAGTTGCATGTAAGTGGGCACATGACTCAACATGCTCAGACACACACAGATAGTCGTGGAAGGCCAAGATTGTAGACTGAGGCAGAGCTGTTGAATTGCTCGGAAGTGGTAGGTCAGCAGGAACACCCTTTACCTCGTGGAAACTAACAGGGGTCTAATTAACTCAATTTTTTTTTTTTTTTGAGTGGGAACCGTGATTGTCTTTGTGGTGTTTACAGTCAGTCACAGACGGTCAAGCAAATGCAATGTGGTGTTGACATGGGTGAGAACCTTCTCTCTGGAGCCACCCTTCAGCAACCAGTCGTCGAGGTACAGGAGGACGTGGATTCCCTTCCTCCTGAGAAAAGCCATGACACCACAATGCATTTGGTGAAGACTCAGGGGGCAGAAGAGAGGCCGAATGGGACAATAGTGTAACGAAAGTGGCATTCTCCTACCACACAATGCAGAAATTTCCTCTGTATCAGTAGAATCGCCACATGAATGTAAGTTCCAGAGCAACAAATCAGCCATTCTGAGACCACGTGAAGAGTTTAGCCGAGAGTGAGCATGCAAAATCTCATGTATCTGATGTGGAAGTAGGAAGAGGGGAAAAAGAGGATTTGAGTGCAGCCATCTTAGTTTGTTAGAGACAGAGCAACAGTCAGGCTAACACAGAATCATAATAATGCAAGATTTGTAGAGGCAGGACTGGTGAAGTGTATGGGAAACTGCAAGCAAAGCTGTTTTTAACTTTGCCTTGAGATAACAATGGAATGTAATTGTTAGCAGGAAATGTTGAAAACAAATAAGATATCAGAAAGAAAAATGTATAAACAAGGCACAGCTTTATATAATGAAAAGGTATAAATACTGCTTTATATTGTTTTGTATTTTGAAGATTTGCATAAGGACAGACACTCTGTCCAATTGCTGTCTTCCCTGCAATTGCATGAATAAAATTGTCTCTGACTTGTTGCAAACAACCTAAGAGTGAAGACTGAGTTTTCTTCCACACTGATTCACTTGTTGAGGTCGTGAAAGTTGAGAATGGGTCTCATCCATCCTTGGATTTTGGTATCAGGAAGTACTGGAAGTAAACGCTGTGGCCCTGGTGCTCCAGGGGAACTTCCTCCACCACTCCCAATGTCAAGAGAAAGCTGATCTGCTTGATGAGCAGAGTCTTGTGAGAGGGGTCCCTGAAGATGGATTTGGGGGTGGGGTGCATAGTCTGATCTGACAGCGTCTAGGACCCAGCTGCTGGGAGACAACTGAGTCCCAAGCACTGCAAAAGTGGGCCAACCAGTCCCTAAAGAGACAAAGAGGGTGGAGTATTGACTGAATCAGTGCTCTGGACTAAGGAGTTAAAATGGGTGATTAGCCAGCACTGAGGGAAGGCGTGTGGACTGTCCAAAGCCAGAGCCTGACCGATTCCTCTTGTGGGATCTATCCCTCTTTCTATAGTAATCCTGCTGTTTCGGGGGAAAGGTTGTGTGAAGAAATGCTGTGAAGAATGTGAAGAATATTGTTGCTGCTGCTGTGCCCCACAGTGGCATCTTTGTGCAGATGGTATGCACCCTCCCAAGGACCTCAAGGTAGCCCCAGAATCCTTAAAGGAGTGCAAAGTGTCATCAGTCTTGTCCAAGAACCAGAGCTGGTGCTCAGAATAAGCAGTTTAAGCAATTGCTTAGGGCCCCAACCAGCTCAAGGGGGCCCCCTAGTAATTATTGGCATGTGTTGTGTGCCACCAATAAGCATTCAAAAAATGCCGGAAACTCCTCATGAAAGGCCTTGGGCAACTGGTTCTTGAATCTAGACACAGCTGACCAATTGAGGAAATCATACTTGGACAGCAAAGCCTGATTTGCGATCCTCATCTGTAGGAATGATGAGAGATAGATCTTTCTGCCCAGAATATCCAATCGCTTGGAGTCTCTGTCCTTGGGGGAAGACTTTAACCTACCCTGGCCCTGTCATTTACTGCCATTATGGTCAGGGAATTTGGGGCCAGGTGTGAATAGAACCCCTCAAATCCCTGCCTGGGAACAAAGTAGTGCTTTTCCACGTGCTTAGCCCCTGGTGGTATCAAGACCGACGTACTCCACAGGGCTCTCACCGGCACGAGGTGCATATCATTGATCAGGAGGGCCTCTCTCCCAGGGATGGCAGGCTGTAAAATGCCCACCAGTTTGTATATGTTCTCTTGGAGAAACTCCGCCTGGACGCCCAGGGATGCAGCTACCTGGTATAAAAGGTCCTGATACATCTTAAAGACCTCCAGAATAGAAGGGGAAGACGAACAAGGCAGCATGGCATCATCTGGAGATAAGGACGAGGGTCTTGGCTAAGACACAACTGGCTCTTGCTCCCGGGAAGACATACCCAGGAGGGAGGACTCCAGCGGCTCCGCAGGAAGATCGCTGATGCCTGAGTTTGCAGCTGATCTGCAGTCATTTAAAAAGGGACAGAGAATAAGACAGAGAATATCTTATTGCCCTTATGTAAATCCATGGTACGCCCACATCTTGAATACTGCGTACAGATGTGGTCCCCTCATCTCAAAAATGATATACTGGCATTAGAAAAGGTCCAGAAAAGGGCAACTAAAATGATTAGGGGTTTGAAACAGGTCCCATATGAGGAGAGATTAAAGAGGCTAGGACTTTTCAGCTTGGAAAAGAGGAGACTAAGGGGGGAGATGATAGAGGTATATAAAATCATGAGTGGTGTGGAGAAAGTGAATAAGGAAAAGTTATTTACTTGTTCCCGTAATATAAGAACTAGGGGCCACCAAATGAAATTAATGGGCAGCAGATTTAAAACAAATAAAAGGAAGTTATTCTTCACACAGTGCACAGTCAACCTGTGGAACTCCTTGCCTGAGGAGGTTGTGAAGGCTAGGACTATAACAGGGTTCAAAAGAGAATTGGATACATTCATGGAGGTTAAGTCCATTAATGGTTATTAGCCAGGATGGGTAAGGAATGATGTCCCTAGCCTCTGTTTGTCAGAGGGTGGAGACGGATGGCAGGAGAGAGATCACTTGATCATTACCTGTTAGGTTCACTCCCTCTGGGGCACCTGGCATTGGCCACTGTCGGTGGACAGGACACCGTTCGTATGTTCTAGCTGCAAGACCAATGCTTAGAGAAATTTTCTCACTTTCTGCCAGAGTGTTTCTAGCCCTGGAAGGACATAGGGCCAAGTCTACCCCTAAATATTAGGTGGGCATAGCGACATGGCTCCCAGGCATGAAAAATTCACACCCGAAACATGCAGTTAAGCCAGCCTAAACCCTGGTATAGACACCACTAGATCAAGAGAAGAATTCTTCCATCAACCTAGCTAACATCTCTCAAAGTGGTGGATTAACTACAGCAACAGAGAAATCCCTTCTGTGGCTTTAGCAAACATCTATGCTATGGCACTACAGCGGCTCCACTGCAGAGCTGTAGCTCTGCTATTGTAGTGTAGACAAGACCTAAGTTATAGGCCCCTAAAATCACATCTTGATCAGCACATCTGGTCTCTCCTCCATTTAATTCCTAAGTGGTTTTAGAAGCAGGTATCCCACAAACTACTGAAGTTAAAAAGAATGGCTTTATGCCTCTTGAAAGCTTGAATTCCTAGATTTCAAGTGGTTATAAAGCATTTGTTTCTAGCCCTATGGAACTCTAAAAGTGAACTGCAAAAGCTAGTTCAGACTAGGTGGACACACTTGTGAGTCCCAAAATAAAGTGCATTTGGGCATCTGATTGTGCATAGGTCACCCCATTTACTCACTAAAATTCCTACTCAAGGCTAACCGTTTGCCAAGCCTGACATTGCAATTGCCAAGACTTACTGTCAGTATCTTCAGCATGTATAGTAATGATGCATCTTGTTTACGGGATTATAGTCCAGCTCAGCTCAACTAACACCTCTGGTTTCATCATTTTATGAATGGGACCGATAACAGGATTGTTTAAAATACATCTTTGTCAGTCCAATCATTTCGTTCTCGGAGAGCTTTTCCATGCTTCTGTCAGGTGGAGAAGTTTCTATGGTTCACCCTTGGAAAATCATGGGCCCTTTGTATTTCCAAAACACAGATTTCCAGCTCGGCCACGGGACCACCTTGACAGTCTAGTGCAGGGGTTCTCAAACTGGGGGTTGTGACCCCTCAGGGGGTCGCGAGGTTATTACATGGGGGGTCGTGAGCTGTCAGCCTCCATCCTAAACCCCGCGTTGCCTCCAGCATTTATAATGGTGTTAAAGATATTTAAAAGTGTTTTTAATTTATAAGCGAGGGTCGCACTCAGAGGCTTGCTATGTGAAAGGGGTCACCAGTGCAAAAAAGTTTGAGAACCACTGGTCTAGTGCAACTTAGCTGCACTACTGTCCACGACCATCTGACAGACAATGACGCCATGATGCCCCATGCATTGTCCTCGCACGTTACTGTGGTATACAGAGCTAGAGAAACATGAAGAAGCAAGGGAGAAGCCTGGAGGACTAACAGAAGATTCACCCCCAAATCCAATTGCTTGTGTCAAGAATTATGGCATTTTTAGGTTGTTACTATTATTGAGGTGATGAAAGTTGTCTTCTCAGCCTTAACTTCTGCAAAATCCAAATCAGAGGAAGCATTCTGAATTCTGGGCAATCTGATTAACCCAGATTGTCTCAGCAATGTAAAATCAAGTTTCTCTCACATGTATAGTAGTCAACATACACATCAGATAATATAAACTGGAATTCAGTCAGAGCTGACCACTTCAATAGGAACAGTACAAGAGTGGGAGATAAAATATGCCACCTGTACTGGGTGGCTCTCAGATGGTTTCTCTTGCTGAGGTTTTGGTTGTAACCCCAACCAAATCACATCATGTATGGAAAGGGCCCTGTGTCCTTCATGGATGATGAAAGCAATGGAAAAGACAACAGGCCCATTATTGTCAAAGATTCCTAATGCCTCCATCAGGGATAGCAACATACCAATAACATTTAAATAAAGAGTGCTTAGGACCTTGCTCAAGAAACCATATTTGATTAACACACAGTTTTGTCTTACCTTGAAGCTCCCCTTTTAAGAGAAGGTAATTGAAAAGATAGTGATGAGCCACCTCCAGTACTGATTATACAGATTTTGATGCCTAACTTCTGGGTTCAGGCTTGTTTATGGAAACATCTCTATTGATATGGATGATCTTATAGTGATGATGTAAAAGGTAAAGTTCCCAAGCTGATTTTAATAGATTTACCAGCAGCTCTGGATAACATTGTGACTCTAAGGTCTGACTGACTTGCCTGCAAAATATTGCAGGAGTGGACTGAGGAATCTTTCAGTGGGTTTACTTCTTCTCAGAAACTTCCAAAAAGGGTAAGTGCTCGGCAATCTCTTCTTCCCTTGGCCCTGCAAATGCCAGGTTCCATAGCATACCATTTTGTAATCCCTTCTGTCTGACACTCCTATTAAGCCACTTGGAAAGATCAAGAGTTTGGACTACTGGGTCATCAGTATAACAATACTCAGCTCTTTGCCACCATCTCAAACACTATGACGTCTATAGTCTCTTTACTCTGCCAGCATACGATATAGAGAGATGGATGAATATTCAAGCTGGGAAAACCTGCAGTTTTGTTTCCTGGTAAGGGGAAGGAGATGGGAGATTAAGCCAATGGTATGTCTGCATCAGCTAATAAGGGTGTAATATCTGACTTTCACCAAAATGGTTCACATCCTCAGGGTCTCATTGGATTTATCGCTGCTCTTTGACTTAAACTGCATTGGTGACCCATAGTGTGGGTGAGTTTGCCATGGATCATGGACCATTCTTCTTCGATCTGGATCTCACATAGTCATCCACACCTTTGTTACTACCAACTGGGACAAATGTGTTTTAGGACCAATTCCTCCAGCTACTTCAGAACCCTTCTGCCTTCCTCCTAACTGCCGCAGGATGCCTCAAACACAGGACCTGAGGTCAAGTCTCTACACTGGCTTCCTGTTTTCTTCTGGCTGTAATTCAAAGATGTTGGTAATCATATTCAAAGCCTAAATGGTGTGGAGCCAAGGTATCGAGAGAATACCTCTCACCCTATGCACCTGCATAGCAATTAATATCTATTAAGATCGGCTGGGAGACTGCTGAAATTGAACACTCAGGGCATGATACTATGCAATGCAGTTGTAGGGTGCTGCAAGTACAAGCATAGGTAATAAAGTAGTACAGGGAGTGCAGTGGAACATACTCCTGAATGAGTGAGATAGACATTATGACTGCCAAGTCACTTCTGTCTAGGAGTCTTTAGAAAAGAAGGCAAAGGTAAGTGTCAGTTGTATTCCATGGATTGTTGTGTACTGCACTATAAATATCAAGAACATGGTTTCCCATGTTTGGCAGCATGGCTCTCAGTCAAAGGTACTACCCTTAGAATTTGCGCCTCTTGGTATCACGAACATATAACGGTTTCTGAATGAATTTAATTTAGAGAGCACTTGATTGACTATTATCTTAGTTTCTGTGGATGGCATATCTAATTTTATTTTGCTCCTTTAAAGGTCGCCATGGCAACAGACCTTACAGAAATTTGTAAATATTAAACTTTAATATGCTTCTTTTTATATTAGAAATATTGGAAATTAGAGAGAGCTCCATTAAATCATCTAGTCCATTCCTCATGGGCCAGAGCAGGAAATGGGGAGCTGCCATACAGCCAACTTCCATCTGTCAGAGTCAAGTACTGTGAATCTTTCATGTATCAATTTGTTTCTAAAATCTATATTCCCTTATCCTTAAGTAAAATCATGATATACTGAGTAAACAGATAGGAAAACAGATAAGGATACAGCTGTAACTGAGGACCTAAGCATATTAAATCCCCAAGAATTACTTGGGTCATACATCTTCATAAGGCTTCATCTGTGATGAAGCAAAATTGACAAAGCAACTACTTCACAAACCCTGCCCCAGCCTGCAGTAGATGCATTACCAGGATAACCTGTAAGCAACAAGTCTTTGCCTAGACACTAGCCCACACAATAAGCAGCACTCAGGATGGCAAAGTATATTTTCTCTTAATTTTTCTTTTCAAAACAATTTTCTTTAGATGTTACTTGTTTAAAATGCAAAGCCCTCCAAACTGAATCTACATTGTGTTTGATAGCACAACCAAACACCAGAAAAAGGACATAGTAAAACATTCAGCACCATTATAAAGTGCAGTGAAGTAAAATGAATGGATATCTTACCATGCAGTGGGATTGTAACTTTCTGTCCCATTGTCCCTGTTACAGTAGCTGTTGCCATGGTCAAAATTGTCTGTCCCGTTGAGAGAGACACGTTTTCAGTGGCAACGCTTGAAGCTGGGGCAATTTTCAATTTAGTTCCTTCAGATAGAACCTTTTCTACCTGCATGTCTTTTGGGCTGTCATCGCCAAAGAGCCTTCTCTTAGCACTTCCAGCTGTAGGAGAACTGTAGCGCTCATGAACAGAGATCGGAGACAACGGCTGCATGTCTAATATGCAAGAAAGGAAAAAACATCACTACAATATGCAGCAGTTTAATAGAAATACAATTTCCAAACTGAGAGAACTGCTAGTCCCCACGCTACAAAACAGAAGTCAGAATCACAAGAAACCTTCTACTGACAGAACAGTAGCACCACAATACACAGATCAAAGTCCTCTAGCCCTTCAATTGCTTCCCCTTATTCTCTACTATTCCCAAACAATTTCATTTGATTGACAATATGTTTGGATTCTTAGTCGCTGGAAAGCAATGGAGACCTCATCCTCCTCCAGTCACATCTTCCCTGTGCTCTAGCTGCTCAGACATCTTGTGTCTGTTTCTTCCTCTTTAATTCCCTCGCTACTATCCAGCTTGAATCCTCCCTCCCTTTGCTCATTCCCTTATCTCTACTGCTCACAAACTCTGCTCACTTTTGCTGCTGCCCAATAGCATGAGCGGAAGCAGTTAAACTGATCAGTACAATATCAGTTTCACTCTTTTCCTCCATGGAACCCTTCAGAAGCTCAAGATAACCGCCTGCTGCTTAAGATACTACATGGTGTGTGTCCCTCTCCATCCCACAAAGCAGAAGAGCTTCTGGGTAAACAGCAAAGTGAAACTGGCTAAAAACTTGGAAGTTTCACTCTGCCTCTAGCTCTCACCCACTCCCAGCAGACATTTCCTTGCACCTGCCTCTGCTGACATGTTTTCAAGCTCTGCTCTTCTCCCCTTCAGTATGCTTCTTTACTTTCTGTACATTTCTTTGAATGGTAACAACAGGTCATACAGTTCAGTGGACAGAAATGTTTGCCTTTTTGTGAAAAAATAGCAAGTCCAAGTTGTTGGTTGTGGGGTTTTTTGTTTTGCTTTGTTAAAAATAAGTGTCCATTTAAGAACTAATGAGATAGAGGATAGTATTTTTTAAAAAAAAAATTGACCAGTCAAATCTGAGAACAGAGGCATAAAGATAGAAAATACAGGACAGAACCAAACTGCATAGTGAACTACTGAATAGATTAGAACAGCAGGAGAAGCAGAGCTACCAGTTCTCAAGGATTACAGCTACACCATCTGAATCACTATAGACAACCCTAGAAAAGGCACAAAGGCAAATATTACTCTGATTCAGGTAGGCAATGTGGACATAAACACTGGTGTGTCACTCACTGCAATACAACTGATGGAAGAACAAGCAATTGAGTGTTATGGAGACAAAGCCATAGAGTTAGGGAGAAGATTTCCAAACAGAAAGTTTGAAAAGCCAAATGACTAAGAATCTAAGCAAACACAATTCAAAGACACCCAGGATTTCTCTATGTATTACTATGAATGGTTTGAAATACTATATACTACAAACACATCAGAAGCTCTCTACTCACCCCGTCGTAAACTCCCACCAAGATCTGTGCGAACCTCTTTCAAGCGGGGGTGCACAATAGGAGATACTGGCATCAGAGGGAGGTGCCCTAGTCCACTTCCTCCATTACTGGCTTCAAAATTACTTGGGTATATTACCTGGGATATAAGAGATGCCAGTTTAAGAATAAATAATCTTCGCCTCTTTGTACCATCTACTATTATTAAAAAGGGTGTCAGAGAACACTGTGTCTTCGTTTTATAATTATTTCACTACTGGATAAATTGTTGCATTTGATTAATATCCTACGCAAAATATCAGCCCTGGAAAAGGAGTACATTTGCATTTTCTGGTAATTTATTTTCCCTTCAACATACTTCTTCACAGGTTGGGACCTTGTTTTCTGAGGCTTGTAGAGCTTTCCATAGGGCAGAGTCACTGGTCCAGGCTAGACTCTCCAGAATCTGTTCTTCAATGTTGTTGAGGTGCTTTACCATGTCTCTGGAGAGTCCTTCCTCACATCGAATCAATACTTCAATCACCTAAAGGGAAGCAAGGCAGTTTAATCAGCCATGCTAAAAGCAAAACCACCTCACCCATCCTTAAACACACTCTGACAGAATGCTAGTCATAGCACCCTGGTCACTGACATTGCTGCAGCTCAGAAAAGTTTGCCGGCACAACTGGGAATAATTAGCTATTTTCTGTTGGTGGATTATGAGTACCTGGGTTGTAATTACTAGACTACTGATACAATTGGGAGAATATAAATGGAGTATGAAGAGGAGTCGAAGTCCTAACCTATAACTAACTAACCTACTGGAACTACTAACACTATGAAACTAACTATTTACAATGCAGGAACAGTGGAAACCACTAAAACCACTTTGCTCAAGGCAAAGGGGGAAGTTCCGACAGCTGGATGGGCGGTAAGAAGGAACAGAGGAGTGTGGACTTGGCAGGAGCCCCATATACTGGTGCTATGAGTGCACAATACCTGGGGGTGCCAGCGCCAAGCCTATGAATACTACAGGGGGAAAGTCTCCGACAGCTGTGCTTGGGGCATTCGCACACCTAAATCAGAACGGACATGTGCAATCACTCGAAGAACTGCGAGCAACAGCAGAGGCACAC
This sequence comes from Natator depressus, assembly GCF_965152275.1. Lineage (NCBI taxonomy): Eukaryota > Metazoa > Chordata > Testudines > Cheloniidae > Natator > Natator depressus. The sequence continues at coordinate 29,861,384 of NC_134246.1, forward strand.
ACACTGGGGCTATTGCCTGAGGAAAGGGACTCTAAAATGAAGGCTAGGGGAATGTTTCCACTACTCTACTCTTGCAGCTACCCAAAAGCTGAGGAAGTGGTAGAGTAGCAGACACACCCCAACCTCCAAACGTCAACAGCCAGGAGACGATGGGAGGTCAGAAACAGAGGCTTTGGGAAGGGAAAAAGAGAGCGGTCAGGGAAATACACCTCATATACCATACTGACAAGAAAGGCTGGGATCCCCAATGAAGGTCCAGGAACAGCACTGTGACTAGAGTCTCAACACCCTCTTGGTTTCTCAAAGGCTGGCTTCTATCTTGGGCATTGCTCCTGAAAAGCAGGGCCCCCACATCTTAACTGGCTGGCTAGACCTCTGACTATTAGGGCCTGGAAATTTTCACTGGATGCCTAGGTATTGGTATGTCTGTGAGAGAGGCCAAGAGACAGAGAGACTGAGATAAGGTAAGTTAGTAAAGAAGAAAGGTACAGAATTTGTGGGGGAGAGGCGGAAGAATAACGGTGACAAAACGGTGGAAGTGGGGAACAAGAAGAGAAGACAGTGCTCTGTTGCAGGAAAGTCAGTTAAGTAAAGACAGGAAGGGAAAAAGATTTAACAAATGGGATGTAACAAGTAGGACTGATCAAACAGTACTCAACAAATATATTATTTTGAAGTATTTTATCAGTATTAGTTCAAGAATTTCCCTCAGACTTTTGTGGTATGTGACCAGTTCTACTACTGGTGAAATATTTAGTAAATTTGAATACTGGTAGAAATACTGGTCAAATATAGTCTAAGAATATTTTATTCCACTATTTGACCAACCACAGTAGTAAGTCAGGTTTACAAATCATTTGTTACATCAAAAATTAACTGACAGCATGTTACAATTAAATAAAGTATACAAACCATGCGCAAGTGCTTTATTCCTTTACGTTACAAGGGAAAGGGTGTCACAAGTATTACATATGTTGGATAATAGATGTCAATTCTTGGTAGCATATTCAAGGGCAGTGTGGTGGGGCACTGCCCCACCCCCATGCCAGATTGGGCTACAGCAGACCAGAGCGGCTGCGCAAGGTGGCAGCCAATCAGGGAGGGCCTGTTAGAAAGCCAATCAGGGCCAGTATTACAGCCAGCCAATCAGGGCTAGGCTAGGCCCTATAAAAAGGCTGCCCAGGAAGGGAGCAGGCAGTCTGTCCCAGACCTTCATGGGGGAAGGTCTGTCTCCTGAGCCCGAGACAAACACCTTGGACAGAGCAGTACTGGGCAGGTTCGGGGGGCGCATAGAAGGGCTCTGGCCCAATACATGCCAGACTGCAGGCCCTGACAGAAAGAGCCTAGAGGATGTGAAGGGCCAGAGGGGAAGTGGCCTAGGAACAGTTAGACAAGGAGGGCAGGGAGGCTGCCACTAAAGGGTCCCTGGATTGGGACCCAGAGTAGTGGGCAGGCCTGGGTCCCTCCCTTTCTCCTTGTACAGCACCTGGCTGTGGAAGGGTGACCGTGACAGACTGCAACTGGCCCTTGAACAGAGGGGCTACACTTGAGGGGTTGTGGTTGGCCACTGCGGCAGGAGCGAACTGGAAAGACTGCTGTTAACTCCCCCCGGAAGGGGGCAAGTGTGGACTTAGGGGCACTGCCGGAGGGCAGTGTCCTGAAGAGGATGCCGGGAGCTGGGAGCAATGTGGGCCGAGACACCAACTGAGGGTGAGAGATGGACGGGACACCACTGGCAGGGGGTGCTCTGCATGAACTGACCTAATTCCCACAGTAAACAGCAGGAGGCATTGCAGTGGTGAGTCCCAATCCTGTCACAGGCAGCCTTACACTAAAATAGCACACATGTTACAGGTCAGCACTCGCCCCTCTGCTATACCTAACCTAGGAAGAGAGGGCTTCTAAGACTGTCAATCTAATACTAAATAGAGGTACTTTACAAGTTTATAATTCAGATTCAAGTATTTGAACACGATGTTTATGCTTACCTTATAAAAATAGAATGGTCGGAGATCAAGAACCTCAATAATCCAAGGGAAAGTTCGCAGTGAGCTATATGCAAATAGCACAATCTCCAAACAACATGCCATCAGGGAACGATGGAAAATGTCTTGCTCCAAAAGAGCCTAGATAGGACACAGAAATGGTTTTCAGCCACATCATTGAGGAATTACTCATAAATATGTTTTCTTAAATGATACCAGAGAGACTGAACTACTGAGAAAGAACAGCATTCTCATCATCACACACACAAAGTCTATCCACACTAGATGAAATATGATGATTTGATCTGCTAAGGCCTACATTAAAAAAAATCTAGAATAAGAATTTAAGTTTTTTGTTTTAAATCATACCCTGAATTTACTATCCATTAATTAAACCTTAACTGAATTAAGATTTGGGATATGGAAAAAGTTACAGAAGAGCAAGCACTGAAAAAGAAGTCAAGAGACAAAGGACATAGATTCCAAGGCCAGAAGGCCTTGTGATCATCTAGTCTGATCTTTTTTATAACAAAAGCAGAGAACTTTGCCAAAATAATTCCTAGAGCAGATCTTTTAGAAAAACATCCCATCTTGATTTAAAAATTGTCAGGGATGGAGAATCCACCACGATGCTTGGTAAACTGTTCCAATGGTTAATTATCCTCACTGTTAAAAATGTATCCCTTATTTCCGGTGTGAATTTGTCTAGCTTCAACTTCCAGACATTGGATCATGCTATACTTGTGTCTGTTAGACTGAAGATCCCATTATCAAATATTTGTTCCCCAATGTAGGTACTTCTAGACTAATCAAGTCACCCTTTACCTTCTTTGTTAGACTCAAGGAGCTCAATCTATTTATTTTATCACTATAAAGGCACAAAAATGATTATAGGTCTAGAAAACATGACCTATGAGGGAAGATTTAAAAAATTGGGTTTGTTTAGTCTGGAAAAAAGAAGACCGAGGGGACATAAGTTTTCAAGTACATAAAAGGTTGTTAAGGAGGACGGAGAAAAATTGTTCTTCTTAATCTCTGAGGATAGGACAAGAAACAATGGGCTTAAATTGCAGCAAGGGAGGCGTAAGTTGGACATTAGGAAAAAACTTCCTAACTGTCAGGGTGATTAAGCACTGGAATAAATTGCCTAGGGAGGTTGTGGAATCTCCATCATTGGAGATTTTTAAGAGCAAGTTAGACAAAAACCTGTCAGCGATGGTCTAATAATACTTAGTCCTGCCATAAGTGCAGGGGACTGGACTAGATGACCTCTCAAGGTCCCTTCCAGTCCTATGATTCTATGTTTTTTAATCTATTAATCATTCTTGTGGCTCTTCTGTGAACCCTGTCCAATTTATCATGTCATTTAGCATGTCTGTTCCACTCTTTACAGCCAGATTTGCTGTCTTATAAGCAGTACAGGTGCTGACACACTGGAGAAAGAATAGCAGATAAATCAATTGTATTACAACTAGCACATTGCTAGATTATGACAGTTTAAGCTACAAAAAGGAAAATTCCAATGGCATACTTAAGTACTGTACTACATTCAACTACTTTACATATTTGTTCCCTGAAAGATTAATTACTGTTTCTTTGGCCCTTTCCATTACTTCCCACTTTTCCAAAAGTTTCAAATGGTAAAGGCTGGTTTTATACTTGTTTATCTACTAATAATGCAAGTCGAAGGGGAAGCAGCCCCTCATGCCAATGACAGTAAAGCTGCTTTCATACTATGGGTAAAAGGATAAAAGCCTGCAGATCAGGAGTTAAAGCAGAATGCAGAGTGTGCTATCTGCAGTTACTGCAAAGCAACAGATGTTTTGTTGAAGGAGAAAGAGGAGAACAAAAATGCCTTGTCTACCATCTATGTTCTAAAAGACAATATAGGCAAAGAATTAGCAGTTGTAGGCACCTTCATATATAGTTCTTATTATTGTCAAACGCTAGTCTATTCAGGTATATATCACATATCAACACATACGAGTTAGGGGGGAAAAAAGGATATATCAGTATTAAACGCAGATGAAAGGAATCATTTCAGATGCAGGAGAGAAACATAACAAAGAAGAAAAACAATCTTGGAGAGAAATATTTGCAAGTCACTTTTCTTTATCAGTTCAAATTACTTGACAATCCAGTTTTTGATTTAAAATCAGGTAAGAATTCACCTTTGTTGTAGTTAGGGATGTAAAATATTAAACAGTTAACTGGTAAGCATTAGTCTTACCAGTTTACTCACTCTACCCATTAGCCCCCAGGCCCGAGCCAGATGGCCAGAGCAATCCCAGCCCCTCTCCCTTTAATCTGTTAATTGGTTAAATGATATAATTTTAATCATTTAAACAGTTAACTTTTAAAACAATATTTACATCCCCAGTTGTAGTACAGCAGAGTGTGTAGGATTTACTACGCAGCCATAAGAAAATATAAGGAAGGAACTGTTAGTTGAGAGACTAGTAACACTGAAGAAATATTGACCTCTCAGGAAACTGTGACTGGGTCAAATGTCTTGAAATCTCATTTAAGGAATGTAATTAATATTAAGCTGGAAAATTGAGCCCATCAATCCACTATTTAGCTAGTCAACAGACTCAGGAACCAATTCTGCCTTCAGATTGATTTAAATGGGAGCTCTGTGGATTGACCCAAACACGGAATTTTTCTGCAAGTATTCACAAGGATGAACTTAAAGAAGAGGAAGTTCTTCTGTTCCAGCTCTCTACTTACTGTCATGTCCTTCCCATGCAATCTTCGTGTTTCTTGTACTACTATCGTCTCCAAAATTTTGTAATACAAAATCTCTGCCAGTTTTAGTCTGTTAACAGCAAAATCTGCAATTGAAACCAAACATTGCTGAAAGCTTGTATTCCAAGTCAGCAGTTTGGGGGGGGCGGGGGATGAATAAACAGCTTTGATTAAGTTAACCAGTATTTTACTTTCCATAACAGAAACACATGTGTGTTGTAAGCCAAGAGGACATACTACTCTGAACGTCTTTAGTAATGTCATGTGATTCAAACCTTACATGCAATTAACGTATTTCATACTCTTTAGATGTTCAAACTTTAGGAATGCTTATGCGTAAGGTCTCCACTCCAGTTTTGTAAAAGACTTCTGAATATCAAATATGCAATGTGTTGCATTAACACCCATACAGGAAAGTTAATTAAATTAAGAAACCTTTCTTCCCCACTTCTTATGTAGTTTTTGTGTATAATATTTCCTTTTAATTTGATCTCTTAAAAATAATTGTTAGATGAATGCAAATTTACAGTCTTTTATTAAGAGTTTCAATATAATTTCTTTCAAGTCCCATCCATTTTGAACTACAGTAAATCCTCGCTTAACATTGTAGTTATGTTCCTGAAAAATGCTATGTTAAGCAAAACTATGTTAAGTGAATCCGATTTCCCCATAAGAATTAATGTAAATGGGGGGGCCACTGGTAGTAGGTTCTAGGGAATTTTTTTTCGCCAGACAAAAGATTATGTGTATGTGCACACACACACACAGTATAAGTTTTAAACAAACAATTTAATACTGTACACAGCAATGATAATTGCGTAGCTTGGTTGAGGAGGTGGCGTCAGGGTGGGATATTTCCCAGGGAATGCCTTGCTTCTAAATGATGATCTAGCACTCAATTGAGCCCTCGAAGGTTAACACATTGTTGTTAATGTAGCCTCACACGCTACAAGGCAGCACGAATGGAGGGAGGAGACACAGCGGCTACAAACATTCCCTGCGGAAACTGAACATGATGATGAACCCATGCTATCCCACTGGAGCGCACCACTCCCTCCACTTTCCAAAGTCCTGGGGGGTGCATGTGAGAGAGAGACACGGCAGTGGGGGGAGGGACACCTGACTGATAGCCTGCTGGGCAGCTGCCGCACAGGGAACTTAGGGGAGCTGATGGGGCGGGGGGGGGGCCTGCCAGCCCACCCTGGTTCCAAGCCTCCAACAGCTAGCTCCAACAGGCTGCTCTTCCTGCAAGCAGTGAACAAAGCAGGTGGCTGCCAAACAATGTTATAAGGAAGCATTACGCAACTTTAAACGAGCATGTTATCTAATAGATAAGAGACATAACAATGAAACAATGTTAACCGGGATGACCGTAAGTGAGGAGTTACTGTATAACCTTGCATGGTTTCATTCAACTCTGTACAATGTCCTGTTTGGTAGTTATTGACTTGTTGCAATGAAAATATGCAACAAGTTTTGAACCAGTGAGTAGAGGCTCAATATTTTAGTTATTGTTGCCTTTACTTTAATAAATAACGGATGCCTTAGTAAACTTTTTTAAAAGATACTCTTTAGTTTGATTGCTGACCTCCCCAATGCAATATTCTTACTATCTTATAAAGGTCTCAATAGGAGTTGTACTGAAGGCACCTTCACCTCCATGGAGTGGGATTGATGTATGGATGAAATGTCCCAGAAAAACACACTCTAAGGACATTTATCTCTTCAAAATTTTGATCAGCCTGTCCCAATTAATGAGGAGTTGGAGTAATATTAGCACATTTCTATGCAGCAAGTTGTCCCTCCGTTGAAAATTCAGTTTTCATCTACACCAATCGTTCATTTTATTTAGCACATGAAGAATCAGGCCAAGCATTTTTCTTCCCATAAACATGTCGCCTTTGATACAAAAGCGATGCACTTCAATATGCTGAAACATTCTATGCATTTCACATATTCCTACCTATGTGAGATCCTGGCTGGTCATCTGTTGATTTAGTATAACTCCGACAGAAAGCCTCACCTATTTCTTTAACTCGATTCAAGATGCTTTCCATAGGGTTGCGTACGCAAGACCTACAGCAGGACCCAGAAAGAGAAACCTCATTTGTATATTACAGAAACATAAAGCCCTGAGAAGATTAATTTCACCAAGCTTTCCTCTTGGCAACCAATGTCCCATCCTTTGATGTATTTTACACTCTGGACAACACACCTTCAAACAGATTTACAAGCTAACCAGAAAAAGAGACAGTCTGTTGGTTTTAATATTATTACTTGCAACTCCTATTCTGAACTGTAACCTTGCCTTATTTCATTCCGTTCTGTACAACATTCTGTTCAATGGTTACTGACCTGTTGTACACAAAGAAAAGATGCAACATGTGTTCCAGAACAAAGAGTAGCAGAACAATGTTTTTAAAAGGCCATATAGGATCTGATAGTTTGAGAAGACCTAGGGCTTGTCTACACAGTGGAGCAATGCACACTATGGAGGTAAGATTTCTAAAGGGAACTAATTATTGTGGATTAACTACTCTGAGTAGACACTGCTGGTGCACACTAAAGATTTCCTAGTGCACTTTAATGTAGTAAGTACTAGTGCTTACTATGTTAAAGTGTACTAAGAACTTTTAGTGCGCATCAGCAGGCACAGACCAATTAATCCATAACACGTTAGGGTACTTTAGGAATCTCACCCCCATAGTGTGCATTACTCCACTGTGTAGATAAGCCCTGACTAACTCCATTATCATTTTTGTACATGAGGCGTGCTTGATAAAGAATGAGCTTATATAAACTGAATTCTGTTCTCCAGAGCAGTGCACTAGTTCCCCTCTTTAGAAATAATAATGGACTTTTGTTTCTTTTAACCTTACATTACTTCTACTTTTATATTATCTTAAAAGTATTAAATTACTATGTAATACTCTGAGCATCCGGACAGGGAGATTGTGGGAGGATTTTATAAATTATTTTAAATTATGCAAATTGCTACCACACAATTAAGACCAAAACAGATTGGTGTGTTTGTTTGTTTGTGTTTTTTTTTTTTTTTAATGCGGGGAGAAAAGAGGAAAGAAGAAGAAACCTATTGATTCAAATAAAAAAAAAAAGAGGAAATGGATGGAAAGCAATGCTAGTCAGAGTATAACACCTCAGTACTTTGATATCCATATAATATTTGCACCAGAGATAACTTGGGCTACCAATAATTTACCTTTCAGTAGCCCAATCTATTAAGATACAACTAGAATGTTCCCCTAGACCAGGGTGGGCAAACTATGGCCCGTGGGCCAGATCCAGGATGTGGTGCCAGCCGCTTCTGGGAGTGGCGCGGAGCCTGCAATCGCTACCCCCGTGGCACTGTGGGCCCTGCGCTGCTCCCAGAAGCGGCTGGTACCACGTCCCTACGGCCCCTGGGGGAAGAGGGGGCAGAGGGCTTCAGGCACTTCCCTCGCCTGCGTGGACTGCCCCCCGCTGCTCCCACTGGCTGGGAACGGGGAAACGTGGCCAATGGGAGCTTCGGGGGAGGTACCCGCAGGCGAGGACAGCGCACGGAGCCCTCTGCCTCCCTTCACCCAGGGGCCGCAGGGACGTGGTGTCGTCCGCTTCTGGGAGTGGCGTGGGACCAGGGCAGGCAGGGAGCCCACCTTAGCCCTGCTGCGTGCCGTTGCCACCCCGGAGCCACTCAAGGTAAGTGGTGCCAGACTGGAGCCCGCAACCTGAACCCCCTGCTGCACCCCACATACCTCCTGCACCCCAAACCCCTGCCTGGAGCCTCCTCCTGCACCCAACCCCCTCCCTGAGCCCCCTCCTGCACTCTGCACCCCTCCCTGCACCCCAACACCTGCCCTGAGTCCCCTCCCACACTCCGTGTCAATAAAAAGCAGATGCACAAATTATGTTTAGCTGATGAGTAAAAAAAATTTGGCCCTATTAATCTAACAGTAAGTAATGAAGTTTTTTTTAAAAGCCATACTTTTCCAGAAGCACAGATTCATTAAGAAATAAAAGGTTTAGGTCCTCACAATAAGGCCTTTCAAATGGAAACACTAAGATGACGGACCGTTTTTTCCCCCAGCAACCCTCATAAAACCCTTTAAAGAGACTTGAGTATGGAGCAAAAATGTAGTAGCCTAACAAAACCAAGTCTGAAGAGAGGGGTCACCTTTTGTAATGAAAGTAGGGGTTAGTGACATGCTTACTCAAAGATAGCTATAAGCTGTTCACTTGGCGCATTTTTCAAACCAGCCACAATGTTCTGTAAACGGCTCACACTTTGTGTTGCTGAAGCAACAGGAGTGATTACCGCTTCCTTCTCTCTCAGGTATCTCCTTCCTGTCAGTGGTGTAGAAGGTGCAAAGGATTTTTTCTGCCAAGTAAGATAGAAAAATAAGTTAATCATCAAAAATTATGTTTCTACAGATGTTCTGAGACATGAACTACAAAGTCATTCCCAAAACTCACAGGTACACCACAAACCACAGAGAAAATGAGTATACCATCACTACCACAAAATGGCTGAGATTTAAAGTAAAGTGTTTTTAAGGGCAAGTTCTATAATAAATTACAAATTTAATAAAATCCCCAAACTAAAAGTCAGAAGTTTAAACAAAGAGAGAAATCAATAAAATACAAGACTTAAACGTCTTAAAAACATAGACAAGAGGTTTAAGATCACTTAAACACTGACAAATGGTAAAGGCAAGACCACTCCAATGTGTAGCCATAACTACCTGATGACACAGAACTACTGTATAATCAACCTCCCCTTTTAATCTTAATATATTTTTCCTACATGCTGCAATTACAATTCAGTTCCAAAGCTCTTCTCTGCATGCACCGCATTTGGGTTTAAACTATGCATATATTTTACAAAATGTACTAATATTTCAAGCGAAGCAATGATATCTAAAGAAAGCTGAAGCAGTATTTGTAAACACTGAAAGACTATATATAAACAACCAACCTGTTTCGCACTACCCACTTAAGGCCTCTACTCCCCTTTATGGAAAAACACTTCCCCCTAGTCTATCCTTGCCTCACTCCATTATCTACAGACCCCAGTTCACTCCTTAGCACAAAAGTTTCCCATTCAGAAGACTGAGCTTCCTTTAGAAGTGAATTAATGTAATTTTAAGAAACAAACTGTTTGATATTAGCATTATTTTGGGACAGATTCCCAGCTGCAATCAAGGAGCATTTGACACAGATGAGGGGGATTCCCCATCCACTTCCAAAGGTGCCCAATTCACTACCAGTCACAGGACTGCTCTGTGCAAGTCTTCCGGTCCAAGTTAAACCAGCCTGAAGACTGCTCTAGCCTGCACCACATGCCTGCAACCTCATTATAGCATGCTGTGGTGATTCACAGCTAAAGAAGCCCCACCTATGCCATCTTCCCCACCAGCCACTGAAATGGCACTGAAGCTGCTATACCACCTGATCCCCTTACATGGGAAGAGATGCTCTGGGGGATGGATCCATCTATTTGAAAGCTACTTAATACCAATGGAGTGGCACAAAGTGGCTGGAGCACAATCCTGGACTGTATTGATTATATTTTCCGTTTCCACAATTCAAGATATGAATAATGTAAGAAAATGTTACTTTTTGTTATATTAAGATGGCTACTTTTCAGAAAAGTTGGAAGGATCAAGGTTAGCCAGAGCCTTCAAAGTCACAATTTATAAGTAAGCAGAAAGCATAAGAAAGGATCTGCTGTGCTATGAAAATTTTTAAGTTCAAAATGGGCAAAATGAGTCAAAATCACTGCACATTCACTCATTAAACGTCAAATATAAAGCCCAATAGCTTTGCACTGTATTGAAGAATGATTTTACAAAACTGATCTGTACCAGTGCTAGCTTCTAGGAAAAATTCTTTTTCAGCTGTATCCAACTTATTTTTGAAACTGTCTAAGCAGCATGAAACTAGTAACACTTGTCAACTGTAACTGACACACCATCCTTCAGAGAGACAAGATGGGTGAGGTAATATCTTATTTAACCAACTTCTGTTGGTGATAAAGAGAAGCTTTTGACCACCACACAGCTCCTTCTTCAGGTCTGAGCATCACAGCTAAATGCAAGGTAGAACAGATTGTTTAGCATAAGTAGTTAGCATATATTAAGGCAGAGGTTCTCAAACTGGTGGGTGCACCCCCCGAGGGGGGCTGCAAATTGTATTCTAGGGGGCAGGTATGAGATGCTCTAGGGAAAAACCAAAAATCCCTTAGTGCACACATTTTACCCACAGAAATTAATAACTAGCAAAGCTGATTCCTCCAGACATATCAAATCCTCAGATGGCGCTGTGCATTTTGACATTTGGATTTCTGTTAAGCTTGCATAGCATTATATAAAGTTGTTGCCATCTGTACGTTAAATCTGTTTGCTACAATGTGGTATGCTCATTTAATTGTAAGCATCAACCACAATCGCAGTTTTGCTTTTGCTCTTATTACAGCAGATCATTGGCTCATTTGCGCAACAGAAAAAAAACACCCCAACTCAAGTGAAAACCAGAGAAGCCAAAACTTTTCTGAACTACTTTACATTAAAAACTAACAATGATCTCATCTTCAGGTACAAGGAGATCTCCAGATAGCTGTCTCAAGCATCTAACCCAAGACGGAATTGCTCTGCTCCAAAAACAGGTGCACCCATCATACTAGTAACAACAGTGTGATGCCAGTAAGCAGTATATCACTAAAAATTTAAATTACTATATATTTAAATGGCTGTTTGAATAACTGCCTTACTGTTTTTAATATTTAGTAAGAGTTGTATGGTGATTTTTTTTTAAATCGGTATATGTACTGTGTGGTGGCAGGGGGGAGGAATGTAAACTGCTACAGACACAAAGAAGGGGAGCGTGGTCAAATAAGTTTGAGAACCAGTGTATTAAGGGACCATTCAAAGCGGAGTGGCCCCTCTGAAGTCATAGGACAAAAAGAGGGGGTTACTGGTTACAGATTGTTGTAATAAGTAGGGCCCTACCAAATTCACAGTCCATTTTCGTCAATTTCAGTCACAGGATTTTAAAAATGATAAATTATTGCAGCTATTTAAATCTGAAATTTCACTGTGTTGTAATTGTAGTGGTCCTAACCCAAAAAGGAATTGGGGGGGAATGGGGGTTTGCAAGGTTGTTGTAGGTGGTACTGTTTCTGCTTCTTTTCTGCACAACTGCTGGTGGTGGTAGTTGGAGAGTGGTGGCTGCTGGCCGGGAGCCCAGCTCTGATGGCAGAGATCCTGCCAGCAGCAGCGCAGAAGTAAGGATGGCCTGGTGTGGTATTGCCACCCTTACTTCTGTGCTGCCGCCTGCAGAGGTGGGCCCTCAGTCAGCAGCTGCCACTCTCCGGCCACCCAGCTCTGAAAGCAGCAGCACAGAAGTAAGGGTGGCCTGGTATGGTATTGCCACCCTTACTTCTGCGCCGCTGCTGCTGCTGGGGCGCCATTGTCAGAGCTGGACGCCCGGCCAACAGCCGCTGCTCTCTGGCCACCCAGCTCTGAAGGCAGCAAAGAAGTAAGGGTGACAATACCGTGACCCTCCTAAAATAATCTTGTGACCCTCCCCCCACCCCGCAACTCCCTTTTGGGTCAGGGCCCCCAATTTGAGAAATGCTCGTCTCCCCCCCATGAAATCTTTGCAGGATTGGGTCCACATCAAGTATGGGTTGTAACTGTTTGATGATACCCCATATAGGTTCCAGTGGGATGGTAGGCAACAACTAGGGGTATGTAGTTGGAGGGGGTTTTATTTCTGCACTGAAGCAGGTTCTCCGAGTATTTAGGTGGCCCGTTCCACGATGCGATCTATTTCTATGGCGAAGTGTCCTTGTTTGGTGAAGATAGTTAAGTGTGTAAAGGTGTATACCCCAGACTTTCTCCTTGGAGCATATTCTTTGGTATCTGGCTATAGATAACAGATTCTTTGGTGCGTTTTGGGTGGCTACTAAATCTATAAAGGTAGGTGTGGTGGGTTTCTTGTGTATGTTTCTCTATAGGATTTCACTGCTGGATCTGATTGTGGTTCCCAGGAAGTTGATGCTAGTGTGGAAGTGTCCCAGAGAAAGTTTAATGGATGGTGGTGGTGGAAGTTTTGGTGAAAATCTATGGACAGACAGCTTAAACTCTCTCAGAGGATGGAAATATTCTTGCTGTATCTCAGGTATATCATTGGTTTCGTGGTGCATTTTTCCAGAAATTCTTCTTCATGAACAGGTTGGCATATTGGGGAGCCATCCTAATATCCATGGCTGCTCCCATGGTTTGGGCAAAATGTTTGTTGTTGAATGTAAATTGTTATGGGTATGGATGAAAAGGATGAGAGGGTTGTCTATTGTCTTGTAAATATTTGAAGCAGGCAGCTATGCTGTCATTGTGATAGATGTTGGTGTATAGAGAAGTGACATCCGTGGTGGCAAGAATGGTGTTCTGAGGGAGGTTGTTAATGCTGTAATGTTTGTGGAGTAAGTCATTGGTATCCTGGAGAAAGCTGGCCCTTTGTGTGGTGCGTGATTTGAGGATGATTTCCGAGAGTACCAATATTCCTTCAGTTAGAGTGCCTTGGCCAGATATGATGGGTCTGCCTGGGATCCCTTGTTTGTCTATCTTGGGAAGCATGTAGAAGGTCCCTGGGGTGGGTTCATGCTGATGAGTTTGTAGATTTTCTCTTGGAGTTGTTTGGGAAGGGAGGATTTTGATGATATCCTTAAGTTCCTGGATAAACTTTGGCGTGTGGTCATCTTTGAGTTCCTTATAGTAAGTGGTGTTGGAGAGTTGTTGGTTGGCCTCGTTAACTAAGTCATCACATTTGAGGACTACAATGCCACCCTTTTTGTCTGCTGGTTTGATCACTATCTTGTGGTTAGATTTCAGTGATTGTATGGCTGTCCTCTCGGCAGTGGCGAGATTATGGTGGATTTGATGTTTGTTAAGGATTTTATCATCAATTTTTTTCCTGAAGCAATCAATGTAATGATCAAGAGTGTGGGTTCATCTGCTCTGTGATGTCTAGTCAGAAGATTCTTTTTTCTTGTGATTGTCGGTGGAAATGTGGTAACTGAGTGGTGTCGTCACTGTTGTGGAAGAACTCTTTGAGGCATAAATGGTGGAACAACTAGTCTAGTTCTCCAAGTTAGAATGGTATCCGGTACTGTGGTGGGGCAGAAGTTCAGTCCCTTAGAGAGTATAGATAATTCAGCTCCAGTGAGGGGTAGGCTTTACAAATTGATGATATTTGAGTGTTGTATAGTGTCCATGTGGTGGGCACTGGTGCCATGGTTTCTCCCAGAGATGGTGTTCTATGAGTTGAACGGTCTCTTAGAATATGTACTTACTACTTATGCTAAACAAACAACCTGTTCCATTTTGCATTTAGCTGTAACTCTCAGAATACCTTTCCCAGACCTGAAGAAGAGCTCTGTGTGGCTTGAAAGCTTCTCTCTGACTAACAGAAGTTGGTCCAATAAACGATATTACTTCACCCACCTTGTGTCTCTAATATCCTGGGACTGACATGGTTACAACTACCCAGTATACCCCATCTTTCTGACAGCTAATTCTTATTTTTCCCCTTGGTTTTTCTTTTAAAGTGACCACGGAAAATATTTTTCCCATGCTCATATCAAACACCAGTTTAAGATAATGAGAAATAAATAGATTTATGCCGATGGCTTAATTTTTGCAGTTCACCCAGCATGGACAATGAAACTAGACAGATGAAGGCCACTTTGTTTCTAGTGTGTTTTGATTTCTATTTTTCACAAAATAGCAAAATGTGTTGGGGTTAACTGCCTTGGAGAACAGTTAATTTTTTTTTTTTTAATCAAAACATTTTAAGATTTCATAATACTCTTATTTGGTTGTACCAGCTTAAAAAAAACCCAGATACAAAGCCTATATTTTCAGACTAATCTCCTTAAAACACGTTTTTTAATGCCGAAGTATATTACTTCATATGACAAAGCATCCTGTGAAGAGTGAGTTCCTATTTCCAGATATTTGAAGTATTATCTACTGAAGCACAGAGAAAGGGATATAATGAACAATATTCTTGGGTTACATGTATTTTTCCCAATTTCTGACAAACAGTGGGCATTGAAACCTGCATATGTAAATAATAAGAGTGAAACAGACAGGTTACATTACCTTTTCAAAATGCTGCTGAAGATGACACTCCACGTGAGCTCTTGTTGTTGTTTTCCCCATTGGCACGTCAGCAGCAAACTTTCGGGGAGTTCCAATTTCTTCTTCTGCATCTGCTCCTAAGAAAACCCTCTCATCAAAGTCACCCACTGATAAAACATACTCTTCATACTCCTTATTCAATGCTTTGCTGGAAAAGAAGCCATACTGCATTTATTAAGGGTTAAGCTGTTAAAGAAGCCAGATAAACTAGCCAATGGAATTAGTCTATACAGTTGAAAACAATGAATAGTCAAAACATTTATTAATTTTAGTAATAGCACTTCCTGTGATTGGAACTTAACCAATATCAGTAATAGTGCACATGCTAACAAATGCCTTGACTCCCTTTTTCTAACACCATATCCTAATGGTTCTCAACCTATTTACCATTATGGGCCACATATGCAGTTCTCTGTGTGTTATGTGGGCCGCATCCACACAATATGTATACTACCTGTATGGCCCTGAGGATGTCACATGGGCTGCAGCTGTGTGCTGATTGGGCCGTAAGCGGACCATGGGCCACGGGTTGAGAACCACTGCCCTATCCTGATTCCCTTGGGCTCACCGCAGGGCCTGGTCTCCCTGGCCTCTCTTGCTGCTGGTGACCCTCCAAGACTTGGTTTCCAGTAAGTATTGAAGGAAGTGAGTTAAACTCTGCTCCCACTGGAAAATGATACAGCCGTGGAGCAGAGCTGAGATGTTTCTTGCATGTATAAATGGCTTAACTTTATCATTGCTTAAGAGCATCATCCAGCACTTACTTGTTATCTGCAAAGCTGCAAAAATCCAAGAGGCAGTCTCCTTTTAAAATCTGGAAACAAGAGAGTTGAAAAATAAGATTATATGTAATACAATTTTTAAAAGGTAGTAAATCCACAACCTGTTCAATTCCAGAAGAGTGGATGCATGATAGTTTAATTGTAATGCAGATGACTAGGATCAAAATCATTCTCTGGATTTTTGCTGCACAAGACCAGTGAGGATGAATTTGTTGTACAGACGACATCTCAGCAGTATAAGCCTCCTCACTCTGACAATGTTTTGCTATATCCTAGCCAGAGAACTATGCTACCGACTATCCCCATAGGTAGTCTATAAAATTGCTTTATAACATAGTTCTCACATAATTCTCAGTCAGAAAGTTCCTGTCCACAATTATCACAATGCTAGAATTCTGCTGGTATATTTACACAGTGCTGTCACTAGCACTGTTCTGGTCCCAGTATAGACAGGGCCTTAGCCAGTCCACATAATGGAGTTTCAGAATCAAGAGGAGAAGGCAGGAGTTCTCTGCTAGTGTATAACTGGGGAAACAAAACAACAACAAAAACCCCACAACCCTAACTAATCTCTCTCCTTCACAGAAGAAAAATGTTTAAACAAAAATACCCACTTCTGCCAAAATGCCCGACTACCAAAACCTGTGACAATCACTGTGTCCATTTGTTTCTATGTTACATCCCCACTTGCACTCCTTTGTTTATGTGTAAGGATCATTTCTTTATATGGATGCTACCATTATAAGCACATAAGAATGGCCATACTGGATCAGATCAAAGGTCCATCTAGCCCAGTATCCTGTTTTCTGATAGTAGCCAATGTCAGGTGCTTCAGAGGAAATGAGTAGAATAGGTAATCATCAAGTGATCCACCGCCCATTCCCAGCTTCTGCCAAACAGAGGCTCAAGACACCATCCCTGCCCATCCTGGCTAATAGCCACTGATATAGAAATTCATGGAGGATAGGTCTAGTTCTTTTTTGAACCCTGTTGTAGTCTTGGCCTTCACAACATCCTCTGGCAAAGAGTTCTACAGGTTGACTGTGCGATGTGTGAATACTTTCTTTTGTTTGTTTTAAACCTGTTCCCTATTCATTTCATTTGGTGACCCCTAGTTCTTGTGTTATGAGAAGGAGTAAATAACACTTCCTTATTTACCTTCTCCACACCAGTCATGATTTTATAGACGTCTGTCAGATCCCCCTTAGTCGTATCTTTTCCAGGCTGAAAAGTCCAGTCTTATTAATCTCTCCTCACACGGAAGCCATTCCATACCCCTAATAATTTTTGTTGCCCTTTTTTCTGAATCTTTTCCAATATATCTTTTTTGAGATGGACTGACCACATCTACACGCAGTATTCAAGATGTGGACATACCATGGATTTATATAGAGGCAATATGACATTTTCTGTGTTATTATCTATTTCTTAATGAGTCCCAACATTCTGTTAACTTTGCTGACTGCTGCTGCACATTGAGTGGATATTTTCAGAGAACTATCCACAGACTCCAAGATCTTTCTTGAGTGGCAACAGCTAATTTAGACCCCTTCATTTTATATGTATAATTGAGATTATGTTTTCCAATGTGCATTACTTTGCATTTATTACCACTGAATTTCATCTGCCATTTTGCTGCCGATCACCCAGTTTTATGCTACCATTTTATAAACTCTTAAGTTATTCGTACGTACCTTCCTATCAAAGAGCTTTGAAATGTATGGTTTAAAGTAGTGTTCCTTTATTCCTTTCGCTTCTACCATAAGTCCATCATGTAGTTCACAAAGTGTGGCAATGATGCAAGGAGGCTCTTCAGAGGCCTTGACTTCAGCAGTGTGAAAGTCTGCTGGTAAACCTGGAAAAAACAAAAAGGTCAGCTATCAATTATATTTCAAAAAGAATAAACAAGAAAAAATGTCTTTCAAATGCAAACACTAACATACCTTTGAATGATGGATTTAGCAACTCTCTCCTATCTGGGTACAAAAGGGCATTTGCAAAAATCAGGTCCAAGCAGCACAGAAGCAAATGATAGGAATTTACTAAATCATCTCCAATCATACGAAAATTACCTTTAAAAGACAGCAAATCACATCAAATAAAACCACAGTTAATCACTCAAAATGTGTACAATACAGGCAGCTAATGAAAACAGCTTACCCTTGGTGTAAACAAAGAGCGTCCAGCAGAAGTTGAACAATTCTTTAACACTGCACTTTCTTCTACCAGAAAAAAAAAACAAAAACAAAAAAAACCAGGAGAAAAGGTAAGACTTCAATCCCATAATACGGGGCCTTACTTGTTTGTTTTATGGCTAGAGTGCCATTATTTCCTCATGTAAAAAATATGGTCAGAACCTAAATTCCCTCTAAGTTGCGAGGCCGCACAGCAGCCTATTAAGCACCGCGCAGGCACTCAGGGCTCTGGCAGGGAGAGATGCTTCTCCCCGCTGGCGCCCAGCCCAGCCCCGGACCTGCTGCAGCCAGGGGAGAGGCACCCCACCCCTGGCCCCAACCCTGCCGCGGTCCGGACCTGCCACGGCTGGGGGAGAGGCGCCTATCCAATGGCCCCAACCTTGGAGCTTCACAGTGGGGAGAGGCACCTCTCTGCCCCAACTCAGGTGCTGCTATGGGGAGAGAGAGAGCTGGGGGGAGTCCTCTCTCCCCACCATAGCCCCAGGGCACCCCAAACCCTGCATCCCCTGCCTCACCCCAGAGCCCACACCCACAGCTGGAGCCCTCACCCCCCCCCCTCATACCTCAACGTTCTGCCCCAGCTTTGAGCCCCTCATCCCTGGCCGCACCCCACAGCCTGCACCCACCCACATCACAACCTCTGTCCCAGCCCTGAACCCCTCCCACACTCCAAACCTTTTGGCCTCACCCCCACCACATGAATTATGTTATGTGCACGAATATGGAGGTGACGTGTGACACATCACCTCCATATTGGTGCACATAACAAAATTCATTCTGATGTGTGTGGGGAAAAATTAGAGGGAACACTGGTCAGAACGACTTCTTGACTATTTTGTTTGAAGTTGAAATGCAAGTTAATTAGGCCTGTCGATTAATCGCAGTTAACTTACACGATTAACTCAAAAAATTGTGATAAAAAAAATCAATCATGATTAATCGCACTGTTAAACAATAGAATACCAATTGCAATTATTTTGGGATTTTTTTCTACATTTTCAAACATTGATTTCTATTACAACACAGAATACAAAGTGTACAGTGCTCACTTTTTTTTATTTTTGATTACAAACATTTGCACTGTAAAAATAAGAAATCGCATGTTTCAATTCCCCTCATACAAGTACTGTAATGCAAGCTCTTGATTGTGACAGTGTAACTTACAAATGTCAATTTTTTGTTATATAACTGCATTCAAAAATAAAACAATGTAAAACTTTAGCTCCTACAAATCCACTGAGTCCTACTTCAGCCAATTGCTCAAACAAGTTTGGTTACAATTTTCAGGAGATATTGCTGCCTGCTTCTTGTTTACAGTGTCACCTGAAAGTGAGAACAGGTGTTCGCATGGCACTGCTGTATCCGGCGTTGCAGGATATTTACATGCCAGGTGTGCTAAATATCAATCCCTCCCCACCACCCCAAAAAAACCTGTTCCATACTTTTCCCCAACCCTCCAAGTTCACATCCAGGCTCCTTCCCAGCAATTACTTCCCTCTCCCTCAGCTACCCCTAACTCCCCCAGTCTTTGCACTAAACATGGTTCTGCAGTGTACTTTAAATGAATTACTACTCAGCATTCTGTATTAAAAATGAATTACTCCGAATTCTGTATTAATATACCTAGTAAGGAATCTATTTGTCAAAAAACATTTCCTGAATCTTTGTTGTCTGTATTGTTACAGACAGACTTGCTGACAGGTATTTTGAAATAAATGACCAAAAATAATTGAAACTGGTGTGATTATATTGGGTTATTTTGACAAATAAAATATACAGAATTTTAATATATCATGTGCAGAATTTTTAATTTTTTAGAGCAGAATTCCCCACAGAGTATTCAATTCCCCCTTTAATTAAGATAACAGAAGCTTTCCAACAGATACATGCAGGGTGGATTTGATTTAAATCACTACTCAGGAAGACTCGATTTAATCATGGTTTTCTACATAAACGTGCATTCTTGTTGGTTGTTATAACCTTAATATGTATTCTTCACAACTCAGAGATAGATGTAGGTTTCATTTTTAGAAGGTACACACTATACATTTTTAAACAGTGATTTATTTTGAAAACTTTTCAGATTAGTTTTACAGCTATATCAGAAAATGAATGATTGTTTGGTTATTTCATTTACTAAAGGTAACTGAAGCAGATATTTATGAAGTCATTGGGAGGTGTACAATCTCCAGTTCAACAGGTTAATCATTAATATTTGGACGATTTTCTTGCTATGCTAAATTAGGAGGAGATCACCACCAGACAGACATTTAAATTGTTTTATTTAACTAAAAACAACAACAACATGTATTCTGGATTTTTTTCTTCAACAGCAAACACATAATATTTTAACAAAAAAGCATATGTCCCTCACTTCTCACATTTATCTCCAGACTTCTCCTTGTCCAGATCTATTCCGCCCCCAACCATCTTCTATTCATTAAACCTTTTGAAAATTTGCACTTTTAGAGAGAGGTAAGGGATTGACTCTGTGTACACAAATTTGCAGAGGGACAATAGAGTTGAAGTCTGTTATTTCTCACCTCTATATATTATTTAAAAACATTTTTGCTGTTAACAAGTACGTTACCTCTGGAGACACAAATCCACAGTTTGAGAACTGCAAAACTAATAGATGGTATCTTCTAGACTGCGCACTGAGTCCCATTGCATAGATAAATCTATACAGAAGCCCCTGAAACCCCATAAAATTGGGTCCCTAATCCATGAACTATTGGAACTCATTTACAAAACTTTTCTTAAAAATTACATGAATATATTGTCTCATTCTATAGAATTAGAATTTCTCATCCCTATTCCATGATATGATACCTTTGAGCTATAGTGTATATTAATTAAAACTATCAAAAAAACCCTATTTAAATTTAATTTTTTTTTTAAAAATCATTGATTTTTATCCACCCTGGATATATGAGGACTCCCAAATCTCTCTCTCAAAAAAACACCCCACCAAACAAAAAAACCCACCAGAAACAAACAAAAAACCCCACAGACTCGATCTCTCATATTTCTCATGTAAGAATCAGAAAACTTTTTTTTAAAATGAATATTTTTTTGGACATCAGAAAGAAGCACACAAACCCAATTAAAAAAAAACAACTATGTAGGATACTTGACAATGCATAACATTACGCACCCATTCAGAAAAGTAAAATACTGTAGCCTTCTGAACCTACAGGAATCATTTCAGGAAGACTAATTACAAGAGCTAGTATTTGAACAGGACACTGAGGCCAATACCCCTGCTCCTGAAAGAAGTGCTATAGGATTTTTGTTGAACACAAGTAATCAGAACTTTAGCTTGAGGTTTCATTTGAAGAATAGTATCTTCAGCATCACAGCAGGTGCTTAATGGTCACCCAAACAGGGGCACTAGTGCTGGCCAAAGTCCTGATATCTTGCAACCAACTGCATGCAGGATGACCAGGCACTTATGCAGAGCCCCACTGACATCAATGGAACTCCACAGGGGCATACATGCAACTAAGTGCATCTCATTGCAGAACTGAACCCAAAAGTGACATCTATCAAGTTAACACCTTTTCCTGATTTTCAAAGTATAAATCATGGCCTTACCATTGCTTAAACAGAAGTTTTCAGTAGGGCTGTCAAGCGATTAAAAAAAAATTTATAGCAATTAATCACACTGTTAAACAATAGAATACCATTTATTTAAATATTTTTGGATGTTTACTACATTTTCAAATATATTTATTTTAATTACAACACAGAACACAAAGTGTACAGTGCCCACTTTATATTTATTTTTGATTATATACATTTGCACTGTAAAAAACAAAAGTAGTAGTATTTTCAATTCACTTAATATAATAAGAACTGTAGTGCAATCTCTTTATCATGAAAGTTGAACTTACAAATGTCAAATTACGTACAAAAAAAAAACTACATTAAAAAAATAAAACAATATAAAACTTTAGAGCCTAAAAGTCCACTCAGTCCAATCGCTCAGACAAGCAAGTTTGGTTACATTTGCAGGAGATAATGCTGTTCGCTTCTTGTTTACAATGTCACCAGAGAGTGAGAACAGGCGTTCGCATGGCACTGTTGGAACCATAACAACACTGCCTCTGGCAGGACACAACTGAGAGTATCAATTCAGGATTGCTTAGAGCAGGGCAGTTACAGACAAAGCCTGGGTTTCCTTTACTATTAAGGCACACCAAACCAACCAAACACAGAAGACCTTGGTTTTACCCCACTGGCTAACCAGAAGTCATACAAGCAATTTCCCTTAGATACTCCAGTTCCCTTGTATCACCACCAGCAGCGCTTCTTATGGGGATGAATGGTTATGAAAACCAATACCCTAGTAAAAGAAAAAAGGTTCTCCCGATCCCAAAGGACCAAGTCCCAGACCCAAGTCAGATCTTACCCACAAATCATGCTGTTGCCAATCCTTTAGAATCTAAAATCTAAAGGTTTATTCATAAAAAGAAATATAGATGAGAGTTAGAATTGGTTAAATGGAATCAAATACATACAACAATTGCAAAGTTCTTAGTTCAGGCTTGATGGGATTACTGCTCAATTAAACTGATCAAGTCTCTGGAATACAAACATCCCAGCTTGGATGGGTCCGTCAGTCCTTTGTTTGGAGCTTCAGTTTCAAGCGAAGTTCCTTCAGAATTAAGAAGCAGGAATGAAGACAAAATGGAGGGGTTTCCAGGGCCTTTTATATCTTCAGCCATGTGGAAGGAAACCCCTTTTTTCTCCTGTGCAAAATCACAGCAACAAGATGGAGTTTGTAGTCACCTGGGCACATCACATGTCCATGAATGATTCAGGTTTTTGCAGGCCGACGCCATTGTTTACATGTTAGTTTGAATGCTCCCAGGAAAGCTCAGATGTGCATTGGCGTCTCCCAAAGTCCACGGTCAGTTAAGTGTTTCGTGATTGAGGACTATTCTCAGTAAGTTCCTTCTCAAGAAGCTGACCAAATGCTTCACTGGGGCTACTTAGAATCAAACACATTGAGATACAAGTACATAGCCAATATTCATAACTTCAAATATAAAAATGATACACACATACAGACAGCATAATCATAACCAGCAAACTACAACCTTTCCATAGACACCCCCCCCTTGACCTCCTCTGCACAATATTTGCTGCAAATATATAACAGCGCTTGCAACAATGATCTATACGGTCACAGTTCATGTCAATAACGTCACACCGGCGTCGCAAGATATTTACGTGCCAGATGTGCTAACCACTATTCCAGAGGATATGCATGCATACTGATGACAGGTTCTGCTTGAAAACAATCCAAAGCAGAGCAGACTGATGTATGTTAATTTTCGGCATCTGACTCAGATGCCACCAGCAGAAGATTGATTTTCTTTTTTGGTGATTCGGGTTCTGTAGTTTCTGCATCCAAGTGTTGCTCTTTTAAGACTTCTAAAAGCATGCTCCACATCTCGTTCCTCTCAGATTTTGGACGGTACTTCAGATTCTTAAACCTTCGGTTGAGTACTGTAGCTATCTTCAGAAATCTCACATTGGTACCTTCTTTGCATTTTTTCAAATCTGCAGTGACAGTGTTTGTAAATCAAACAACATGTGCTGAGTCATCATCTGAGCTCTCCCGCAAGGAGTTGAGTCACAAATTTAATTAATGCACTATTTTTTTTTTTTTTTTATAGCAAACATCAGCATGGAAGCATGTCCTCCGGAATGGTAGATGAAGCATGAAGGGGCATACAAATGTTTAGCATATCTGGCATGTAAATATCTTGCAATGCCGACTACTAAAAGTGCCATGCGAATGCCTGTTCTCACTTTGAGGTGATACTGTAAATAAGAAACAGGCAGCAGTACCTCCCGTAAATGTAAACAAACTTGTTTGTCTTAGCAAATGGCTGAACAAGAAGTAGGACTGAGTAGATTTGTAGGCTCTAAAGTTTTACATAGTTTTGTTTTTGAGTGCAGTTATGTAACAAAACAAAATAAAAATCTACACTTGTAAGTTACACTTTCATGATAGAGATTGCACTACAGTACTTGTATGAGGTGAATTGAAAAACGCTTTTTTAAAATCATTTTTACAGTGGAAATATTTGTAATAAATATAAAGTGAGCCCTGTACACTTTGTATTCTGTGTTGTAATAGAAATCAAAATATTTGAAAATGTAGAAAAATCATCCAAAATATTTAATAAAATTTCAATCGGTATTCTACTGTTTAACAGTGCAATTAATTGCGATTTTTTTTTTAATTGCAGTCAATTTTTTTGAGTTAATTGTGTGAGTTAACTGCAATTAATCGACAGCCCTGGTTTTCAGGAAAATCATTTAAATCTCTCAATATACCTCTGTTTCCTGCTCCTTTGTGGTTTAGGTGTTTCTTCATAAGGATTTTGAAATACATCCAAAAATATTGGTTCAAACTTTCTGAAAATCACAGTCGATACTTCAAAGTTTCTCTCCAACCTCTCCATTCGTTCCCGAAATTCCTGTGGCAGGTCTGACATGTCCATCCACTTTTTCATTTTACTAAAAAACTGAATTAAACTTAAAAGAGCAACATTTAATTATAATTAATCTCCAGCCATGAAACAGATTAAATAGTTTAGACTAAGATTTCCCCCCCCCCCCAATTCTTAATCTTTTCTTAAAAAGATGGACTTTTGGTGAAAACCAAATAGACTAATTTATTGCTTAGTAACTGCTTTAATTACAGAAAAGGATAAACACTCTTTGCTAGACTCTAGTGCTGAGTATGTTCCACACAGTTAACTCTTACTTGGGGATTTCCTTTGGTTTCCACGCCCTTACATGGATTCATTCAGATCAGAGAACGTGGCTCTCTTTGGTGGGGTCAGAAAAAACAGAAGAGTTGAGGGGCAGGGAAAATGTAATTTTCACAACTGGGTGCTTAACCAAGACACCTGTATTGAAGAATTAGGTGTTGAACTAACACTGAAGTGCATAAATACTTATGTAATTATATATCTCTAAGCACCCCAGCATTCATCTGAGTTTTAAAAGTTACCCGTTTTAAAATATTTAATTTAAACAGTTAACGAATTAAAGGCCTGGCTGGGGCCCAGCCAGAGCAGGGCCGGACTGGGGGGGTTAACACTTACTGGTTAACCGGTAACATTAATGCTTACCAGTTAACTGGTTAACATCCCTACTCTGGCCTATGTTATGGAGGAAATAAGACTAGAGGATCTTAACAGTCCCCTCTGGCCTTAATATCTGTGAAAACTGGATAATGTGCTGGATTTTATATTTGTGCAATATCAATGATACCCTACTTCCACCGCTACGAGGAAAGTGCCATTCTGCTTTCAGTTAGAAAGTAAGTAAAACAGCAGTCAAAAGGGGAGCAGATCTAGAATAAGGGAAAAAAGAAGCTGTGACTACACACAGACGTTTAGGTCTCCAGAAAAAAGCAAAAACCAAAAAACACAAAAGTACCTTAGTTTGGCTGACCGTAGTATCCTAGTCAGTGAAACACAGTTTCCTTCCATAAGACCACTTCCAACAGTGGGAAGTATGCTTTTACGACAAGCAACATATAGAGCACAAGCCAACCAATGTACCACTTCTCCCTGTCAAACCAGAAGTAAACAATCAACGGACGAACTTTTCCAGGGCAACAATGCTCAATTTGCAGTCTCAGATTGGGACAGGAACAAGAACCAACATTTACTCAGGGTTGGATGATTTTTTCTTTTTAAATCTGGCCAGAACAAGGGAACCAAAACTGCCCAAATAGAACCACACCATAACTTCCTAGGAGTGGAGGACTATCCTTAATTTGCATGGAACAGAGTAGACAGCAGCTGATTGTTCCTTTAAAGACAGAGACACTACAAGGCCTGCAATATGATTTGGCCACTTAGATCACAATAAACCACTACATATTGCAGAGCCCTGAGGTCTCTGCTGACTGCACCTCTGTATTAAAGATAATATACTGTAGTACTCCACAAGGCCACAATCTGGCTACTGATCAGCTAGAAACCCATTATCATTTCTGCAACATCAGTGAAGCCAGCCCTGTCTATTTTATCCCCCTACTGGCATCTTCACACGGAAGTTCTTCCATGTTTCCTTATAGTTAGAATGACCTCTCCAAACTATTGTTAAAGCCCATGGGTGCCGGTTTGTATAATTTTTGGTGGTGCCCAGAACAGGTCCAAGCAGAGCCGGGGCAACCACCCCGAGCCCCAGGAGGACGGGGGGGTCCAGGGCGGCCTGTGGGGTTAGCAGGGGGTCTGTCGCTGGCAGCAGTGAACAACCCAGCCCCAGCCTGCTCTGCTGGCTCCCAGCATCACTCAGGGGAGGGGGCAAAAGCCAGAAAGAGGGCTTGTGGGAAGAGGTGGGTGAGGGCTTGGGGGGAAAAGGCGAGACAGGTCATATTCAAAAGAGCTGTGTCATTACATATAGACTGGAACGAAGTACCCAAACACAGTATGAACTCCACTGCCCAAGGGTCACAAAGACTGGAAGCCACCCTCTCCACTTTAAAGCCCTGTGAATTTTTAAGATTCCTTTTTCTGCTTGCCCAGCTTGTGAGCACACTTATCAACCACCTACCTAACCATGCCATCCACACACTCCAGCTGTGCTCCTGCCTGGAGTAGACAGGCCATATTAGCTCTCCTGGGCTTGTGGGGGAGAAGAGACCGTGAAGGCATAGCTCTGATTCAGCCGTAGAAACATTGCCCGCTATGAGCGGACTGTTCAGGGGGATGTAGGAGAAGGGGTAAGTCATAAATATACAGGGAAGGGTAACCACCTTTCTGTATACAGTGCTATAAGATCCCTCCTGGCCAGAGGCAAAATCCTTTCACATGCTAAGGTAACCTCGCTAGCACCTAACCCAAAATAACCAATAAGGGGACAAAATGCTTTCCAATCTGGAGAGGGGGAAAAAGGCTTCTGTCTGTCTGTGTATACCTTTGCTGGGAACAGATCAAAAATGGAAGCCTTCAACTCCTGTAAATTTAGTAAGTAATCTAGCTAGAAAACGCATTAGGTTCTCTTTGTTTTGGCTTGTAAATTTGCTGTGCTGGAGGGAATGTGTATTCCTGCTTTTGTAACTTAAGCTTTTGCCTAGAGAGATTCTCAATGTTTGAAATCTGACTGCCTGTGAGATTATCTTCCACTCTAATCATACAGAGAGTGTCTCTTATCTTTGTTTCGTTCTTCTAATAAAGTTCTGATTTTTAAGAATCTGACTGGGTTTCTAGGGCCCTAAGAAACGCAAGCTGGTCTGTGCTCATCTTGTTTATTCTCAAGCCTCCCCAGGAAAGGGAGTGTAAGGGCTTGGGGGGATTGCTGGGGGAAGAGGAACTCCAAGTGGTCCTTTTCCCTGGTTCTTTGTTAAAGCGCTTGGTGGTGGCAGCATACTGTTCAAGAACAAGGCAAAATTCATGCCTTGGGAAAGTTTTTAACCTAAGCTGGTAAAAATAAGCTTAGGGGGTCTTTCATGCAGGTCCCCACATCTGTACCCTAGAGTTCAGAGTGGGGAGGGAACCTTGACAGGGTATGACAGGGACCAGCAGCAGTGCCATGTGAAAGCCAAGCAGCTGCAGTAGCATACCAGGTGGCCAGGGAGGCCAACAACCAATTTAGTGCCAAGCCACAGACCTGCCGCTTTTATAAAGACCTGCATGCCACCCTCAGCAGAGATTGCACCACCCCTCTCAAAAGCACCATGAATACCTTGAAAGAGCTTAAGTCACAAGCCCCTGCCATGAACAGCAAAGAGTAGGAGATGTTGGACGAAGAGGAGGATGGGGGACAGGTGACCATGGGATCCAGCTGTGCAGTGAGCCAGGACCTGTTTTTGACTCCACCGCAGTCCAGCACGAGTGAGCCCAATGCAGGGGAAGGAACCTTGGCTAAGAGTGTACATAAATGTTCAATTACAAAGTTGTCCCCCCCCAAAGTAGTAGGACACAATCTTTTCACTTTTCATTAATTTACTCATGCTAGAAGAGGTAGTGGTACAATCAAGAGGTAGAGCTGCTATCTGATTTTCATTCCCCTCTAGAGCTAGGGAGGGTGACCAAGCATAGCAGTTTATGTACACAGGGATGTCCCTTGAATCCTCCTGAGAGATCTCGATGAAGCTTTAATGGAAGTACTCTGCAATCCTCTGATGGTTTTAGGGAGGGCTGCCTTGTTTCTTCCTCCAAAGTAGGACACTTTCCCATGCCACTCAGTGATAACTTCAGCAGGCACCATTGCAGTACACAGGCTAGCAGCACATGGGCCCAGGTGGCTTTGGGATGCCAGTAGCAGCTGCATGAGAACCTTTGATACCTTCAAGAGTGAGATATCAGCTAAAATCACCATCAACTGCGGAAAAGGGTGCCAGTATTCATGGTCATTATCCTATATATTATTAGAATCATGCAACCAAGTAATTCCCTTCTCATTTTCCTTCACCTGCCACGATGAGTATGGCCTACTGGGGGGGGGACAGTGATTGGTGCCATGCACAAGCAATCCCAAGCAGAAGTGAGAATGTAGTGCTTAAAACTTTTGGGGAGCAAGTTTAACATCTTAAGTTTCACTTTCTGTAGTGAATGTACCAACCATAGTACCGCTGTGTGTTTTATCTTCAGCTGTTGCCACTGTGGCCTTCGGAGTTTCTCCCTCCACATTTGCAGAGCCACATAAGGTGGAGAAAGAAGAGGACTCAGAATAACATGTTCCAGGACATCCTGCAAGCCAGCGCTGCATTGGACCATAAGCACAGGGCCTGGAGGATGAACAATGCAGACAGCCTGGAAAAGGAAAGAATGGAGAGGAGAAAGGCCCAGGAGTCCCAGCAGGAAAAGGAGAGGAAGATCAACAGGGCACAGTGGAGCTTCTCAGGCAGCAAACAGATGCAGCAGACTCTGGTGGACTTTCAGATTCAACAGTCCCAGGCTTGCTCCCTCTGCAGCCCACTGAGAATTCCATATTGAGACCTCTCATAACCACCACATCCCCAACATTCCAAATGGCTTAAGGAGTCGTTGCAGTACCGTTAATGTCCATCAGAGTAGAGTAATAAAGACAATCACAGCTTCACATACACAGGTCTGTGTAAGCCATAGTTGGTATCTGTGTAGCTGAAATGGACATGAAAATTCTTTCACCCTTTATAACTAAAATTTATTACGTTTTTAAATGTATTTGTTGTGAAATTACAATTTTTTTGCACTGATTTTGTTCCAATAGAATTTTATTCTGTAACATAATTCATCTTTATTAGTTCACAACATATACTGCCCTTTATCTGTTACTTCATGTCACACAATCCACATGACCATTCACAAAACAAATAGGTGAATTAATGTTATATTCCTACATGTACAGCAATCACCACACGATTTCTACCAGGCCGCAAAAGAGCAGGGTCAGATAGAGCACACTACAACACCACACATTACTCACTATTAAAATGGTCATTCAAAGCCTTCCTGAGCCATTTCGCTCTGCCTTGAGCCCTTGTATTTGGATGTTCAAATTTATCAGACAGCCATGCCACCTCTGCCATCCACCTCAGCAGAAACTTTCCCCCCTTTGCCATACATTCATTATGCAGGCCAAAGCAGACAGCTATAACCATTGGGATATTTTTCTCACTGGAGGTCCAATCTTGTGAGTTAACAATGCCAGCGACCCTTCATAACAAAAAGCACATTCAACTGTCATTCCACACTGGCTGAGCTGGTAGTTAAACTGTTCCTTGGTGCAGTCAAGGTGGCTGGTGTATGGCCAGGGGAAAAAGGGATAGGCTGGGTCCCCCAGCATCATCATCAGCATTTCAACATCCCAATAGTAATCCGCCGATTGGGAAAGAAAGTCCCTGCTCGTAGCTCTATGAACAGTCCTCTGTTCTTAAAGATGCAAGCGTCATGCACATTTCCTGAACAGCCCACATTGATGTCAGTGAAGTGTCCCTGGTGATCCACCAATGTTTGCATAACCACAGAAATGTAGCCCTTTCTGTTGACGTACTGAGTAGCAAGGTGGTCTGGTGCCGAAATAGGGATGTGTGTGTTGTCCATTGCTCCACTGTAGTTTTGGAATCCCATTCCTGCAAATCCACCCACTATGTCCTGCACACTGCCAGAGCAGGAGGCAATTAATGGCCCCACACAGTCGCATCACAACGGCCTCCGTGGTAGATTTCCCAACTCCGAATTGATTCCCGACTGCCCAGTAGCAATCTGGGGTTGCAAGTCTCCACACTGTGATTCCCACTCACTTCTCCACTCTCAGTAAAGCTCTCATTTTGGTGTCCCTGTGCTGGAGGGCAGGTGTGAGCTTGGCACATGAATCCAGGAATGTGGACTTGCACCAAAAGTAGGGATGTAAATATTGGTTAAAAAAAGTAAACCAGTTCAACGATTAAAATTTCATGTAACCAGTTAACCGAGGTAGCTGGGGCACCAATCCGGCCAGGGTCCAGCGCAGCCAGGACTGGGGTCTGATGTGTTGCGGACAGGGTCCCCCCCACCAGCCCGATGTGGGGCCGCCAGGGTTAATGCTTACTGGTTAACCTTTTACATCCCAAGATGAAAGATCTGCAGCCGCTGCTCGTCATTCCAAACCTACATTAGAATGAGATCCCACCAGTCAGAGCTTGTTTCTCGAACCCAGAAGCAGCACTCCAACATCTGCAGCTATTTCTGTGAATGCCACCAACAACCTTGAATTGGTTCTCATGATGTAGCACAGCAATGTGTCCAAGAAATTGTCATGTTCCCCACTGATTTGGTTTTTCAAGCACCTCTGCAAATACTCCAGGATTGCACACCCTGTGTTTTCAATGTTTATAACAATAGTGCAAAGCTATGCAGTCTCCATGCTTTTGTCAGAGATGACAGACAGCGAGGAGGGCCACGTGGGTTTGTGGAGTTTTGAAATAAAGGCACAAAAATTATGGGATACAGATAACATTATGAGATGGAGACAGCTGCAAACTGGGAAGTAGACCCCATGCTCCCAGTCACCCCTGCATGACTCGTTTCGGCCCTATCATGCATTGCCAAAACTTTCCAAGACAGTGCGCTAGACAGGGGTGAGTTGCACAATGGGATACCTACTCATGGTGCACTGCACTCTGCATTGATACAAGCACTCTTAGAGAGTATGAGCACCACCAGCATAAGCAGCCAAGTATGCACACACACAAGCAATGTACTAACAGTGACGGCCGTATGCCAACGTAACTTGAGTCAACGTAAGTTTGTAGTGTAGGCATGGCCAAAGTACCTCCTGCTCCATCCAACTATCAATCAAATTTGGGGGCTGCTCTAACTTGTGCAAGGGAACTAGGGATCATATGCCAGATGGATCTAGCTCAGAGGTGGGCAAACAACGGCCTGCAGGCCACATCCGGCCCACGGGACCATCCTGCCCTGCCCTTGAGCTCCTGACTGGTGAGGCTAGCCCCCGGCCCCTCCTATTCTGTCTCCTGCGCGCCCCACCCCTGCAGCCATGCTGCTGTGTGGGCAGCGTGGCTTGCGCCCACCCACCTCTCAGGCTTTCCAATAAGCCAGTCCTGCCACTCTGAGTGGCATGGTAAGGGGGTGGGGAGTTGGATAAGGGGCAGAGGATCCCAGGGGGCAGTCAGGGAACCGGGGGTGGGGGGGGTTGGATAGGCGTGGGAGTCCCAGGGGGTCCCAGGAGGGGGCGGTCAGGGGACAAAGAGATGGGTCCGTTGGGAGTTCTGAGGGGGGCAGTCAGGGGGCGGGAAGTTGCAGGGGGCAGATAGGCAGCGGAGGGCGAGGCTGATTGGGGAGGCACAGCCTTCCCTACCTGGCCTTCCATACAGTTTTGCAACCCCGATGTGGCCCTCGGGCCAAAAAGTTTGCCCACCCCAATCTAGCTGGTACACAGCATGCTCTAGCCATTCCTACTTCTTACCCTCTGCACCAGGGGCTGTAGTAAGCTATATTTGGATGTGGTTTCTGTTCTCCCTGCAAATAAGTGGTGAAAAGGGTGAATGACCGGGCAAAACTCTGCCCCAAAACACTGACTCCTGATTTCTTTGAAAAAGTATGTTCAGCCTTTAGGCTGAAAAATTTGGATACCACCACTCTGACCTTTAAGATCAAGATCATTCTAGCATCCTTTGAAAGCAAGATACATATACCCACTTATGTTTCCCCACAAAGACTAAACAAGAGTCAGTTCAAATATTGTATCTGAATCTTCCTCCTATTTCTTAAACAGTTGTTTAAATATAAACTCAAATCTCTTTTTGTCATTGGGAAAAAGGGCTGACTGACCATTCCAGGAGACAAGTGAACACAAGTGGGATTAATTGCTCCCCAAGTAGTAACCAATGACAAAAGAGCTTGAGAGGTGCTGCACTCCCTTCCCAAAAAGAAGGCTAAATAGGAAAGTGTGCTGGAATAAAATGATCTCTCAGACCTTAAATGCACAGTGCCCAACTAACATTTACGGCTTGTTTTCATTTAAAAGTTAATTCAGATTAAGATAGGATGTGAATTTAAGGTGCAACAGCTACTCTTGAATAACTGACTGTGGACACACTTGTTCCAGAACAAGGCACTCTTACCCCAGAACAAAAGTGTCACACGTGGACTCCAGCCCTGAATAGTTTGGCATGGTTTTAATGCTTATACTAGCATAACAATATCCTCCAAGAGTGTGATTAAATGACACCACCACCAAGCTATGCTGACTAAACCTCCAGGGTGGACACAGTTGTGAAGCCAGAAGAGGGCTTCCGAGGGCATAGCTAATATTGTCTGGGGAGGTGGTGTTCTGGCACCAGAAGTCCTCCTCTCTGTGTACACTGCATCTCCACCGGGTGGGGGCATACATGGCACTCTGCAAGGGACACAGCGCCTTCATGTGTAGACAGGCCCTTATGCATTTTCTCTAATAAGTCACCCTTTACCTGAAACGTGTTTGGCCAACCCCCATTGGCAGAGCATTGATCTCCTGCCAAGCAGAGTACCAGCCAAGGCAGTCAGACCCTGGGGCTGGAGTCCGATCCGCGCAGCCAGACAGGGGTCCTGGGAACACACGCACACACCTGAGCTGGTGTCTGCGCCAGACCTTCTGCGGGCGCTCCACGTCCGTCTACAGCCTGCAGCCCCTCCGGGCCGGCCGTTCCCCGCCGCGGCGCTCGCCTAGCCCAGCGCGGACCGGGGCTCCCACGGAGCCGAGTCTGCCAGCACGAGCGCTCGCTCACGCCTCCGCCCCAGAGCCAGCGGCCGCCCAGGGGGGAAGCCTGGGCCCTGCAAGGCCGCGGGCAACCCAGGAGCTACCGCAGCAGCACAGCCCCAGGGCCGCCCCGGCCGGCACGCGGCCCGCTTGCTCGGCACCAGGGCGGAGCGGCGTCTACCGGCACCCTGGCGCCTCCTGCGGGTGGATCCCGGGGCAGCGCCAGCTGGGCCCGGCGCCTGCCCCCTGACCCGTGGGGCTCCGGGCGGAGCCGGCCACGGCCCTGCCGCTCACCTCCAGGCTGTACGTGCCCCGCAGCGCCGTGAAGTCCCGCAGAGCCTCGGCGGCGCTGGCCGCGTCCAGGTTGAGGTCCTGGCAGAGGCGGTCGATGACGGCGCGGGCCGAGCCCTGGGCCTCCCCGGCCGGGGGCTCCTTCTGGGACATGGCGGCTCCACAGCCCCCCGCGCCGGCCCAGCGGCTCCGGGTCGAACCCACAAGCCCCTGCGCTCAGCGCGCCAAAACCGCTTCACCCGGCCGGCCCTCGTATCCCTCCGCCCGGCCGGGGCCCGCTGCCGCTCTTCCCTCGGGAGCGGCCATGCAGGAGAAGATCGGCCCCTAAGCTCTGCGGCCGTTGCCTCTCCCCGGACCCCGCGAGCCGCGCTGACAGCGGGCCGGCCGCGGAGGAATATGGGGCAGCGCGGCCGGCGCGTGAGACGGCGGGCGAACTGGTCTTGTGCCAGGCGTAGTGTGAACTGCTCTGACTTAATTTGCCCCCCCCCCCCCGGCCCCCGGTGCACGGTTAGCCAGTTGTAACCGGTAGCGGTAGCGGTGACCGAGAGGTAAGGTTTCAGGGTAGCAGCCGTCTTAGTCTGTATTCGCAAAAACAAGAGGAGGACTTGTGGCACCTGAGAGACTAACACTTATCTGAGCATAAGCTTTCGTGAGCTACAGCTCACTTCATCAGCTTATGCTCAAATAAATAAGTGTGTTAGTCTCTCAGGTGCCACAAGTCCTCCTCTTCTTGTTGAGAGGAAAGGGTGTTCTTATGGACTGCCTTGTCCTAATTTGCTAAAACTTGAGAGTGGTGTGGGATGGAAGCATAAAGTCTTCAGCCTCTAAAGGCCCCTGCCTGGTGTGTACGGATGCCTCACTTACCTCTTTGTGGAGTGAGGTCATTTAAACATTTATTTCGCGGCTTCATTTATGTGCTAACAACGTAGTATCCTGACATTGATACTTCTGCCCAAGTGATCAGTTCCTCCTCAGGATAAGTCCATTAGCCCTAATCAGGGCTGTATCCCCAGGCTCTTGGTGTCCCTAGCCTCTGACTGCGAGGTGCTGGGAGTGGACCATGGGATGGTTCACTCAGTGATTGCCTGTTCAGTTCATTGCCTCTGGAGCACCTGGTACTGGCCTAGGGTGACCAGACAGCAAGTATGAAAAATCGGGATGGGGGGGGGGTAAATAAGAGCCCATATAAAGAAAAAGACCCAAAAATCTGGACTGTCCCTATAAAAAAAAAGGGGGGGACATCTAGTCACTCTACACTGGCCACTGGCAGAAGATGGGATACTGGGCTAGAGGAACTATTGGTCTGACCCATTCTGGCAGTTCTTATGTTCAACAAAAATTACAATAGGTTTTACTGAATATTTGAGAATCAAGCAATGGCTTGCAGAAAAACACTATGGGCTGGATTGAGAGGCAAAATAACAGTTGCAAAAGGCAACCACCATTGGTGGATTGAATGAAAACAAAGTTTTGAGACAGGGCTTAAAAAAAAAAAAAGAGTCAGTCAGACTGGAAGTCAAATGATACAACAATAAACTTGTGCTCTAAAAATAAGAAGAGTTAGAATTAAAAATTCTAAATTAGAAATCACAATACTAGAAACAGAGGTGCCATTGCCAAAACTGCTAGCAAGTACTATGCTGCTTGGGCTTTACTGGCCAGGTAGGGAGCCAGTTGCAGGGCCCAGGTTCTCTTCTCTCATCCTGTTCCCATGGCTACCTGCTCAAAAGTGCCTAGGAAGGCATCGGGATCATCTGCAGGGCCCATTTTACAGAGTCTCAAGCCTGGTGCCCAATTGCCATCCCCCACCATGGGACTCACCATCTTCTGGAGGAGCTGCTGCTGGGTGCTGGCCTGCTCTCATATAAAGTCCTGCAGACTCTTCTGCTGCTCTGCTTGCCAGTTAAGCAAGACCTGCCTCTCCAGCTGGTGGGACTTCTGAAAGGTTTGCATTGCTTTTTGCACCTCTTCCTGCTGCTTTACCAGCCACTGCAAGGTCTCCTCCATTTCTGGGCTGCCAAAGTCTTCCTCTAGCACAAAATCATAGAGCAGCCCCCACGTGTAGCAGTTTACAGCAGGTCCTCTTCACTCCTGGCCCTGCTGTGCTGACAAAGTCACTTGGAGATCCTGGGGTTTAGTAACCACTAGTGCTTTTTATTTACAGGTTGTGCTCCCACCACCTTTTCACCATACACAGCTTGCTTCTAGTGTCTGCTCCTAGGAGGGAAGAGCTATCACTCTGCTGCCTCCCCTGCAGCCTTTTTATAGCCCCAAGCTAATTGGGCAGGCAGCTGTCTCCCATTAGGCACAGGTTTTCTCTAGCCAGCTCCAATTTGCTTTCCATAATGGGGACTGGCTTGACAGAAGGCCAAGTCAGCAGTTCTTGCCCAGCAACCTGTCACACATATATAAATAAAATGGGTTCAGATATGAAAGACCCAAGTTCAAGTCCCTGTTCTAAATCCGTTAGAGAAGGATTTGAAAACAGGTCTCCTACATCCTACACAAGCTCCTGAACTGCTGGGCTATTGGCAACAATGAGATGGGGGGCGGGGAGGGTGTGTGTGTGTGCACGTGCCTAATTCCAGGACAAGATCCATGACTGTGAATCCCAATCATAGATTCTAAGGCCAGAAAGGATTGCTCCAAACTTCCACACCAGAATTCCTAGAGCAGATATTTCAGAAAACAATCACATCTTAATTTAAAAAATTGTCAGTGATGGTGAATCTACCATGACCCTTGGTAAATTGTTCAAATGGTTAATTACTCTCAACTATTGAAAAGTTATGCCTTTTTTCCAGTCTGAATTTGACTAGCTTCAGCTTCTAGCCATTTGGATCGTATTAGACCTTTCTCTGCTAGATTGAAGAGCCCGTTGTTAAATGTTAATAGTTGAGGTTGGTCCTGCTTTGAGCAGGGGGTTGGACTAGATGACCTCCTGAAGTCTCTTCCAACCCTAATCTTCTATGATTCGTTCCCCATGTAGGTACTTCTACACTGTAATCGAGTGACACCCCCCCAACCGTCTTCTCTTTATTAAGATAAATAGACTTAACTCCTTGAGTCACATTCTGGGGTGCAATACAGACCAGTAAGAGGTTGTGTTGTGTCATCACCTGCCCTGTAACCCTGGGTGCCTTACAATGCTCTGCTGCTGTAGCTCCCTTGCCTGGACACTCCCAGCCACCATACAAACATACACTGAGTGTCTGTATGATATTCAGCCGTGGACCAGCAGCTCTGCTTGTTACACCACAGCCACTCTCTGCCTCCACCAGCCATGGTTACACCAGCCAAAATGACTTCAATACCATTCAGGCCTGAATCTTCTCAAAACCACGTGCTCTGAAATGTCCAGATCTTTTCTGGACCCTTCAGAGGAATAAGGTTTGTTTGCTCCTCTAAAGAGACAACCTGCACAGTTTATCACCATAAATGGCGTTAGCTATCACTTCAATTCAAGCACAGCACTGGGTTGTTTTAGATTAAAAGTAAAACAAGATTAATAAAAGGAGATAGGATTTTAAGTGAGTTCAGGTACAGGGGGTAGAGTTAGAAATGGTTCCAAGAAAATAAAAGTGAAAAATGCTTTCTAGAGTCTCAGACTTTAACAAAACTCAGTCTTGGTTCAAGGTAAAATTCTTATCACACTACCTTCCAGCAAGATGGCTGACCACCCCTCTTCTCAGGGTCTCCCACAAAGTCTGAAATGCTCTGTTCCTTTGTCTTCATAGGTGAAAGATAACTTTGGATTCTTTGCATCTCTCTTTTATAGCCCTTTGAAAAGGATTCTTCTGAAGGTCACCCCCAAAGTAAAGTTCATTCATGCTGTGAGCAAGGAGACATGGCATTTCTTGGTGAAGGCAATTCCAAGCTGGTTTCTTCCACTGCTGGTGTTAGCTAAAATACTATGGCCACGTGATGGGATTGCTACTCAACTGTGATGACACTTGCCTGGAGGTGTCAGCCTGTCCCTTTTCTGGGGGAAATCTGTTTATCCATGCCCCAAACTTGTCTGGTAAGCACATTTTAGTTCCACATTTCCTTCATACCTGCATGATCCCTTGGATGTTTACCCTACATACATACCGCAAGAATATTAATGATCAGTGTGTTATTAGTTTTCCAATGATACTTTACATGACACATCAGATACAGTTTATGACATTAATGAATTGGGGCACAGTGAACTGCTTACACCAGCTGAAACTCATTACCAGATACCATTGAGCCCCTTGCCCTCTGGCACTGGGATGCTGTTAGGGTCAAACACTCTAAGGCGTGTTTTCTAATCCTTTAGTCATTCTCGTGGCACTTCTCTGAACTGTCTCCAATTTATCAACATCCTTCTTGAATTGTAGGCACCAGAACTGGACACAATATTCAGGCAGCAGTCGCACCAGTGCCAAATACAGAGGTAAAATAACCTCTCTGCTCCTACTTGTGATTCCCCCGTTTATGAATCCCAGGATCCTTTTGGCCATAGCATCATGCCAGCTCAGATTCAGCTGAATATTCACCATGCCTCCCTCCCCAATTTTTTTTGCAGAGAGAGTTGCCGCTCTCAGTCCTGGAGTTAATAACTTAAGCTTTGAGGGGCAGGGCTTAAGCCCCACTCCTCTCCTCAGCATTTCCTACTGGCTAGCTTAGGCAACTCAGCAGACTGGCGCCTGTGGATCCCATTCTTAGGCACCTAACTCTCCCCATGTCTTGTATAGGTAACTGGGTACGTAACTCAGGGCTTGGAGGATTCCACTGGGCAGCAGGGCACATAAAAGATGTTGTGCTGCCTACATCCCTTTGTGGAGCTTGCCCCAAGACAATTTTTGTAAGTTGCACTTGGCATTTTGAAAAATGTACACTGCCTAGAGACAGCTCTAGGTGGCTAACATTAGGCCTCTATATTTAACATTTTGGGGGTTTTTCCTTTTCTATATCTCAGTTTTCCCACCCGCAAATTGTAACTAGCACCTCCCTGCTAGGGGTGTTTGTAAAGTGATTTGAGCTTGTCTAGAGAAGGGAAAAGTGGAGCTGGGGGGAAATGAAGCCCAGGGAGGAGTAAGAAATGTGTTTACTGGTTCATAAATAGGACACACCCAGTCAAGTAAAAACAAAAATCTCACAAAGGGTTTTAGTTATTCCTTGAGTTCCAAAGATTTGTGCTTTGTAACCTTTTGCTTTTCTCACAGTGGAGTTTTTTCAGTCATACCATCCTGCACTGTGACCCCAATAGATCAAGCTAAGTAGGTAAGGCTGAGTCAGTATTTGGGTACAAGATGCCTAGAAAATACCTAGTTTGCTGCAGGAAGTGGGGGTGGTATTTTGTAACTAGTGCTCTTCTCTCTGACTTGGTATAGATCCAATGCCCCATGATAATATTAGGGAACAAGGAGGTGACTTCTTTCAGATGAGACATAACACACATGTGAAGATCTCACAGAACTTTTGTCAGTGAGGGTGTTAGCCCAGATGACCTGATCAGATTTCATTTCAGGAAATTACACTCTGCCCCCTGCAGTTTGAACTGGTGTGATGGGGTGCAACTCACCAGTGCAGTGCCTCTTGCTGGCTGTCCCAGGGATTAGCTCTACTAGCCAGCGCGCCCTCTTCTAATAGTGTCTTGCTGCTGTCACTTCTGCTCCAGGACCCCATCACTCCCAGGACCATGACATCCTCCCCATAACAGGGCCCTCTGGCTGTGCCATACTCTGTTCTCCCGCATTTCTGGGGGAACTACAGTCCACTGTCCAGCCACTTCCTTCAGTGGCAACTGCAGCCAATTGTATAGCCACTTCCTTAGTGGCCAAGGGGTGGAAGGGGGAGGAGAGAGAGGGAGGGGAACTGCCCACTATTCCAGTCCCAGCCCAGGGACCGTGTAGATGGCCACCACTTGCTTCATCCCCTCTGACTCCTCAGTTAATTTCCCTAGGCCACTTCCCCTTGGCCCCCAGCACCTTCTTTGCCCTTACCGCAGGGCTTCAGCCTGCCAGTCTTAGTAGCTAAACAGGAGCTCTCTCTAGCTTCTCCTATCTCTGCTGGCAGTACTGTTCTGTCCAGGGTGCTAGTACTTCCTCCTCCAGCTAGGAGCCTGATGTTACCTCCTCTGCCCTGCAGCCCTTCTTATATAGGCCTGCCCAGCCCTCATTGGCTGCTCCTCACAGCCCCTCTCCTATTGGCTGCTTTCTGTGCCGCCTCCCTAGGGCTCCATTAACCCCTAACAGGCCAGTGTGGGGTGGATGCCCTATCACAGCTGGACACAAATCTTATTCACTGCTTTTCCTACTTGTGTGCTGCTGTTATACAGCTGTCATGTCCTACTTCAATGCAATGGGGGAATTTATATGTATAAATCCTGTTAGCATCTGTGAGAGTCATTTGTGTAAATTTCCAGCTGCTGTGAGGAGAGAATACACTCTTTACACACTGTAAAATAAAATGTTAAAAAGCAACACTAATGCCAATACTTTGTTCAATAGCTGTATGCGTTAGGTCAGGCAAACCTGGGTGTTAGCTTACTCCTAATCTGCATAAAACAGGGCGGATTGCACCTGCCCTCAGCTTTAATATGAAGGTTCAGCCCATGGTGAGTATAGGTTCCAGCACACAGAGCTTCATCTTATGTCTAGTAACAGTCTGGCATTAGATACCTGTAGCTGTTGTGGTAAAAATTCTTTATGAAAGATTAATACTGCTGCAGGCTGTACTGTTGAATTCCATTTGCTGTATTTAGCCACCCCAAACGTAAAGGGACTCTCAAGAACAGATGTAAAATGTGATGTACGTTGATTTTTTTCTTAAAGCTATGTTCAAACTTCATACCATTCTTTGGAGGTAGGCTCTTTTTCCTCTACCACTTTCATACTTTTTGTCCCTGTGCTTCCCAAAATAAACCTACCTCAAAACAATGGCTGCAACTGAGTCCTGAAGAGCAGCTCTTTTACACCACCCCAAAGTATGTTCATATTCCAGGGAACCATGATCAGAAAACAGCTTTAAAATTTCAAGATTCCAAAGAATGGAGTGTGTCCAATGGTTAGGGCAGCGCCTGGGAACTAGGACTCCTCTACTTGTTGCCAATACTATTGCTGGACTTGTTTGTGACTGTTGATAAATCACCTTAGTTTTTCGGTGCATCTATTTACCTAGCTGCAAAATGGAAATTCCACTATCTTTCTAAAGCATAATGAGATCCTTCGATTCATTATTACAAGCATTTATTTGGCACCTACTAACATGGTACAAAGTTTAAATGGAGACACTTAAGAGCTCAATAGGAGAAACTAAACACTTGGCTCCTCTTCTGCAGAAAGGTGGTGTAGTGCAAGTGCAAAGGATTTATTACTGGCTCTTTGGATTTTATGAACAGTTCTCTTGGCTCCCACCGATTATCTTAATGTAGAGTAGAGACTCTGTGTATCACCAACTGCCTGTCTGTCATTCAGTTGGGTGCATTTAAGCCTGCTGTGTAACTTGGGCTGCTCCATTGCACTAGTTGTTCAAGCAGCATGGCAGGTTAATGTGTGCAAACTTGAAGGGCAGGCAGCAAACACTCACTGACACAGCTGAGGACGTAGTTGGTAAACTAGCTCATTTTCTTGAAAAGTCTGTGAATCAACAGCAATTAGTCATCCCCCCCACAGTAAGCTCCTCAGTTCACATGAGGGACGATCTGACAAAGAGAGTGTGCTGTATATAACAGCCGTGGATATGGTTCATGCTGAGAAAAAAGCAAGTAACGTTTAGCACTGACTCAAGTGAATCAAACATTCACATATATTTGCTGAAAAAATTATATACATCTGTGGCAAGGCTCTGCCAAGTTTGAAAGATAAGCATCATCTAGTCACTAAATTAAAAAAATAAAAATTTGACTTTTAAATCTTTTTCTTTTTATCCATGTTCAAGAGCACAGACAGTTTATTTTGTTAGCACATTTGGTGGAAAATGTATATTTGTGTGAGGATCCATGAAAGTGGTGAAAACTGGGTATTTGTTCTAGGATATGATGATGGAAAGTAATAATAAGCCGCTTATGCCTTACAATGTAAATAATCCACAGAGTTTCGCTATCGGATTTCAAAAAGGGTCACACAATAGCAGCCGAAGAGAAGCCTAAACACCCAGAGACTTAACATACATGTTTGATAAGTAAGAACATGCTGGCTAGTTAAATACATTTCACTTTGAACCCTGTTCCTTATGAGTGCAACCCTGGAAAAACAACCATCCCATATAAGAAATGGACTCTGCAGAGATTTCTGTACCCATTCACAGTAAGGCTTTGAAGATATATGAAGTTTTATAGCATTTGTATTTTAAGGATTTAGGGCAAGTACATGTTCTACTGAGTAAAAAGAAAGTTAGTACTTAAAAGGTTCAAAAATATATCAATCAAGTAATTTTTTTACATAAATAAATTATATTGATTTTGGATTTAACAGCTGAAAAAACCCTTTCTGCTTCCACTGGAGGCAAAACTGAACAAACTGTTAGTTAAATAGAGATAGCAGCATTTCTAAGAAATCTGTCGATAATGATACAGTATCTATGCTACAAGGGTGTTATTAAATAGAACACATTTAATGATCTGATTTTTTTGCATTATGATCAGTTACATAATTTTTTTTAAAAAATCACATCCAATTCAATAAAGTGGGAATAAATTCCTTGAAAATATAAATTTTTAGGTCATGGGTAACAGACTTCTTTGAGATGCTAATTGTAACATGTACATAATTTATAATCCCAAATGTATAAAAGACAATGACAAAAAGCATCATAAATAAATAATGCAAACTGAAATAGTTATGTCAAAACATTTGGACCATCTGATAAATTAGGAAAACTGTAACAGAAAATAAGTAAAAAATACAGTAAATGGTGACAATCAAATGCAAAACTGATTACTAGCACACTTCAGCTCCCTCAAACAGTCTGTCATTTCACTGCTGCACCACTAAGTGTTTATTTCAAGTCTCAAACCATGAGCTGCAAATTAGAACAAGCCCAAGTGAAAGAAAAACTAAACAGGAGCAGTGAGGAGCGAGGACTACATGGAGTTGACCTGTGGAGGTGTCTCAAGACACAGAGTTTGGGGGACTGATCACATTAAAAACTTGTGAATTTAAAATGCATACTGTAGAATAATTTGCCAACGGGACTGCTGGGAACACTGTTCAACAGCAAATAGAACAAAGAGGAATGGAAAGAAGAAGCAAAAATAATCTCTTCACAGTCTAACCCTAGAAAAGGAAGATAAACACAAGCTTTGAAAAC
Organism: Natator depressus; assembly: GCF_965152275.1. NCBI lineage: Eukaryota > Metazoa > Chordata > Testudines > Cheloniidae > Natator > Natator depressus. The sequence goes on from NC_134246.1 coordinate 29,904,064, forward strand.
CTCAACAATCCTTCTCAAAGGACTCACAATTGTAAAGCCAGCCCAACAGCTTTCTGTTTATTTTGTTTTTGTTTTCAGAAAAGATGTCATTTATGGGGGGGGGAGGAGAACTGTAAAAAAAAATTTAAAACTCAAAAGCCTCAGTATTCATATAAGAGCATTATATGAGTGGCCTGTTCATTGTTGGAAAAACAACTCTTTACAGAACTTCTGATGCCATAGATGAGAACTGAATACTACCAGACCGGTGAAGTAACTGGTAGCTTTAGGTACAAGAAACTCAATGAAATACATGCAGGATGTGCAAAACCTTTTCAGCACAAGCTGGAAAAGTTCTTGTAACTAACAAGGAAAGGGCAACTGAAAGTCCACTAAATGTAAAAAACTTTGGTTTTAAAAAAATATAAAATAAAGTCTACGTAATCTTTTCACTTACTGCAGTTTGTCTCCAAAACTCCAAGGAGTGAAAGGGGAGGAAATTATATCACTACCAGTTATGCTTTTTTTAAAAGAAATGAATATATGCATTTTCAATCATTAGTTATATACTTCTGTCTATACTACTATTCTAGTAACCATGATAAAATAGGGAAATACTTTAAATCAAAAATACACATTAGCACTTACTATAGCTGTGCTTTTTACCCCAAAATACAGTTTTATTCATTCAGTGTCACTGTAAAAAGAAATACCCTTGTCTGCATTGAGATCAAGAGATGAAAGTACTTTCTTTTGCTCCGGTTTTGCTTTTTAATTTTTCCCCAGATAAATGAGCAATTTTGGGGGTGACCAAGTGCTGGATTTACTATTGTTGGTTGGGATGAACAACTGGATAACAGAAGAAGAATTCTGTGCCTCCCATACTAACTAGACAACACTGTTTATCTAATAAAGTGGCAAGACCCTGCAACTATTAACATATAATATGTCACCATAGTTTTCTTACAGGGAATTAGGTAGATAATATTACTCATGGAAACACAGGTTTTTATGAAGGTGAAGAGGGGGCAGGAGGGTAAGTAACAAATATTTATGGGATAAGAAACTTACAAGCCACAATCTTTTTTCTTAATGAAACAAAAATTCTAATTGGTATTGTTAATTTCTTTTAACTCCTTCTCTTCCGCTTGTATGTCATGTTCTTTCTCTGATGACAGAGACTGGGTTTGCTCTGTACAGTTTTGACTGTTTGCAGCTTCTTTTTCAGACAGCGAGACAGTTTCTGGTTCTGGATTTGTTGGTTCCCCTTTAGCTTTCTTTCTCTTCCGCTTCTGGCTTTCTAGATTTGTTGCCTCAGAGTGTCTGGTTTGTTGTATGCCTGGCAATGTCATGCCAATACCAGGGGAAAGAAACATAGATGGATAGAGCAGTCCAGGGGACATTCCTGGGATAAGAAATGGATTAAAAGCAACAGGACTACTGGTAGTTATTGCAGATTCTGTCTGATCAGAAAATGAACTAGGACCAGGTTTGTCTTCAGACAGAGGTTCATTTTTCACATCCTGGCTACTTTGTTTGTCCTCAGTAGCTTTTTCCGTATTTGATGTACCACTTTTAGTTGTGCTTGTTAATGAAGCTGGAGCAGTTGAAGTACAAGTAGTTGTCATTGGTGGGTTTAGAAGTCCTCCAACACCAAACATCTGTGGTACAGTAGCCATGCCTGGCAGCATCATAGGCAACATACTTAGGGTGCTTTTGACATCCTCACCAGCAGGCACTGCTGCAAATCCAGCAGGAAACCCAACCAGCCCAGTTAAAGGGATGCCTTGCATGTTTCTCATGTTCTGAAGTCCCACTAGATCCATTCCAGCAATAAGTCCATTCATGAATAACGGTCCCATTCCAGAAGAAGAATCCGATACGACGCCAGGGGCTTTAATAAGTTCACTTCTTGGCCTCCTCCCTCTTCGACGGGGCCCGGTGTCCCGGAGCACAGGCTCAGTCAGGATACGATTGAACTTGCTTTCTGGCAGGAATCCCTGAAAGTGACAAACGAAACAGAAAAAGCCCAAAGGTTATTGTAGCCCCAAAGAAAACTCAGCTTGTTGTGCTTACACCTGGGTTCCCAAAGTTAGTAACACACAAGCCCCTGTTGGTATGGTTCTGAAGATGGGATTTGAGAGGGATAGAGAACTTTCACCAAAGGGATGCTGTCAGTGCAAAACACCTCCCGCCCTGCCCCTGGCATGATGCTGTAGAGAAGTCCAAAAGCTCACGGGGAGGAGAGGAGAAAGCACTTTTTGCTCTGTGTAGACAGTACAATTTCTGCTTTTCCTGAGCTTCCTGTGTGGGTGAGGTCTGTTGCTGAGAACTGACATCTTTGATGACATCAAAAGCACAGGGGCAGCCCAGTGTCAGTGACGCTAAATCAGTTCCCATCCCAGCTTGAATTCTGGCTGCATCACCAGGTAAAAAACATTACTTTTTAGACTTTAAGGGCCAAATTTTCAAAGCCCCGCACAACAGCAAAGCTGCAAAAAATGCACATTATTTTCTGGAGCTCACCCATTACTTAGAGCTTTAATGTATGGCTCAAACCGTTTTGTATAGATATGAAACAATAAGGGTCTTCTGGAGCCCCAGACATAGGGCTAACCTACACACACAACCTGGTGTGACTGTGTCTGTTTAAATTACAAAATAACCTAGGAGCATCTACAGAATAGCATTAAAATCTGTTATCCAACATTCTTAGCACAAACATTTTAATACCTTTCCTCTTACGCCTAATTCTTGGGGTTTCAGGATAGCAAATAGGTTGCAAATGATGCATATTTAAATGGAAACATTTTGCATTTAGACTTGAAAAGGGTAGGAGCTCCATGCACTGCATGTGTCCTGCAGGCTGGATCAAAATATACTGGAGGTTCACATGGCACAACTACTGCACATAAAAGGGTAAATTTTCTACTCAGCCTCCACCTGTGCTTGTGGCAAACTGTGTGCACACACGTGTGTGCCTGGACTTGGGAGGTGCAAACATCGCTCCATGCTAACACTTGCTTGTGGGAGTGCAGATGCTAACAGACATGCAAGTGTTAATCTAATAGAAAGGATGCACCCAACAGTTAGCAGGCATGAAGGCCTTTGCATCAGCAAAGTGTGGGCACAAGTGGAGGTTGCTTCTTGAAAATGTATACAATAAATGCCAAACCCAGCCCCTGAAGGAAGCCTAATGACTCAGTGTGAGATAGAAGTTGCACTGGAGGCTTGCTCTCTGGGTTGGTGGAGCTGGCACCATCCTGGCCTGGCAGCTCTTTGTTTCTTGAGGGAATGGGTCAGTCTGTCACACTCTAGTGCCAGTTGTAGAGCAGCATAAACCTTCAAACTGCCCATGCTCTCCTCCCACCTCCCAACCCAGCATGAGTGCCACACACAACTCCACAACCAAGAAAAGGGGGGTGGGGGGGAGAGAACAGGGCCACATGAAAATGGAGTAACCCCACCCAAACACCAGCTGAATCTCCTTGCAATCCCTGTCCAAGGGAAGTAAGAGCTCCCACCCATGGCAGCTTGTTGCTCATTGGGGCAGTGATTCAGAGATTAGGAACAGAAAAAATAGTGGGGCAAATTTTGAAAAGTGCCTCCCTGCACATAAGGCATATTAGGCCTGTTAGAACATTTGCATGTTTCTTAGCAAATGTGGGATTTACAGGAGTTGATATAGAAGCTGAGCTGAGGCCCCCTTGAAATTCTGACCTATATGGTCACATTTTGTCTGTTTCCTGTCCCAGTCTGGCCCCATGCACGAGTGTTCCCTCTACAACATTTCTAGTGCCTTGTCTAGTCATTTCTAAACATCCCAAGTCTTAAATCTCTCTGTCCAGTAGATTTTCTTGATATTTAGCCTAAACTTGCCTCCTCCCTTTCCCATCACTGCTAAATATTTCCTCTTCCACTTTTCCTAGCCACCTGTCACCAATGTGCAGGGTGCTCAGCTCCTCCCTGAGTTGTCACTTGGCCACACCAGGCAGAGCTGCTCCTGTAGATATTCCCTCCCATGTGTGTAACTGAGGCCCTGCGTTCCAATTCAGGGACCCTCCTTGGAAAAAAGGGGGTGGGGATGGGGAGGAGAAAGAAAAGATGACATGATACAGATTTCTCCAAAAGCTCTAACTTACTGAAAGCTTAACAATGTCAGCCCAGTCTGCTGCAACAGCATACTCCAAGTTTGCATCAAGCCACCTTGGCAATTCCTTCAATGCTGGTGCCATGGCTCCCCCTAACTATAAAACACAGTAAAAGGATGACCTCTGTTCCAGAAAGAGTTATGCAAAGTTACATAAGAAATATGATTAACCTTCTAGGTGTACACATAGGTGAGGTGCAGCTGGCCTCCCTGTTCGGGGGCATTACCGCTGCTCCCCAACACTCGGCAGCTATGATCATTTCTTAAAACCAAACAGCCTGGAGTTTTGATTCCTTATGTGGCATCAGCAACCCAAGTTTCACCCGCAGACAGTGCGTGGTGTCCAGTGAGGTGCATAGCCTGGGCCTACTCCCGTCTACGTCACAGAATTTTGTCACTGGGAGGAAGGATCTCGTGCCGAAGGCTCTGTACTAGCACTCAGCCAGAAACAGAAGCCAGTGCTCCTCTGCCAGCAACTCGCTGAGACCTGGCACAAGTCACTTTTTCTCTGTGTCTTTGTCCCCCATCTGGCAAACAGGGATAAGAGCATTTGCTTCTTCTATTTATTTGGACTGTCTGACTCTGTGTTTGCAGTGCCCAGTGCAGTGAATGTCTGTATTGGTGCTGACTGCAAGCTTCCTCTGTGCTGCTTCCAGACACTGTGGCTCAGCCCTGACCTGTGGAGAGAGGGAAGTTCAGTCTCGAGGGTCTGTTCCATCTCTGGCCTCCTTGCTAAGCCTGCCAATGAGGGGATCAAGTTGTGGTGATGGTGGCTTTTGTAAGGGGGATGCTCAGAAGCTGGCCTGAAACTCACCAGCTCTGTCCGATGGTGGTCTCACTGCTGCAGCACAGGGAAGCACAAGGGGAGCTGAGCCACTGTCTTTCTAACTCACCAGTTTGTTTGATTTTTAATTAAATGATTATTTTTAAAGTCACCTGCCACGATCACATGGGTTTGTTTTAAATGGAATTTTGTGGGCAAGTTAAGGTCCTTCATCACTGTAAGGAGAAGATACAAGAACTCAGCTGCCTGAGACTCGCCTTCTCCTGTCACACCGGGGTCTGCACTGCAGAGACAAAACCATGATCTTGACTCAGACTTTGTGCTACTTTCTCAACATTTTTGAAACAAGTGAGAGAATGTGCTTGACAACCTGCCCACTGCCTGCACACAGCATGGCTCTGCCCAGGACTTGGAAGAGGATTTACATGCTGTTCCTGCACTTCTCAATCAGGGACAAAACAAAGGCATTTGCACCACATCAAAAAAATACAGTTTGTGAAATAACCCCAGGATATTGACAGGTAAGGATCAAATTAGCCCCTGCAGCCAACAGCAGGCGTTACTTTGATCCTTTAAGCTGAATTGCTTTCCTGTTGTGGGACCCATGTGCCTTGGTGAGTGTGTGTATCTAGAAAAGACGGTTACTAACCTTTCTGTAACCATTGTTCTTCAAGAGGTGTTGCTCATGTCCATTCCAATATAGACTTTTTTTCCCCTAGTGGTATCTGTCAGGTCAACTCTGGTGCCCCCTGGAGTGGCGCCTTCATGGCATGATATATAGCCACCTACCAACCTGCCTCCTCCTCAGTTCCTTCTTGCCAGTAACTGACAGAAGGGCAGGAGGGTGGGCTGTGGAATAGACATGAGCAACACATCTCAAAGAACAGTTATGGAAAGGTTAGTAACTGTCTTTTCTTCTTCGAGTGCTTGCTCATGTCCGTTACAATATAAGTGATTCCCAAGCAATCAGTCAGGTGGTGGGATTGGAGTTTCTGCAAGACATGGACTGGAGGACTGCTGTACTGAAGGCTGCATCACCTCTTGCCTATTGAGTAATGGTGTAGTGTGTAGTGGATGGAAGACCAGGTTGCCACCTTGTAGATATCTACGACTGGGACATGAGCCAAGAATGCTGCTGATGAGACCTGCGATCTCATAGAGTGCGCTAAGTGTGGGGGAGTGTGACAGAGTGCTAGGTATGGAAGCCTGAGTCAGCACTCTGTTCACAGCAGCTCCTATCAGGCAAAGCAGATTGGAGCTGACTAAGCAGAGCTCTGCCTAATTTGTGGGCAGGGTGGGGCAGGGCAGAAAAGCTAATTAAGCCATTAGCCAGAGCCCACAAATAGGCACAGGAAGGAAGTAAAAAGGTGGGAAGCAGGCAGTAAAAGGGATAGAGAGATTGCTCTCCCCTGCTTGTTAAAGGCGCTATGTATGTTGTGATGGTGGTGGACCTCCTTTATAAATAAACTGCACAAGGTGTTGGACCAGCACAAGGGTCTCTGCGTAGTTTGTTGACCGAGACAGAAACAGGACCAAGGAGGCTGTGTTACATGTGGGGCCTTGTCTGAGATCTGAGCCAGCGCAAGGGTTTGGTGGCCCGCACAATGGAGGAGACCCTGCAATGGCTAGTAAAACAACAAGAGGAGATGCAGAAGGCCCTACAAGGTTTTCAACAATCCCATCACATGAAGAGACAGGCTTTGCTTGCCTGTCAGGCAGAGCAGCAGAAAAGCCTGCAGGACTTCATAAGGGAACAAGCCAGTGTCCAGTAGCAGCTCCTACAGAAGGTGGTAATTTCCCTGATGGGAGATGGTGCCCAAACACAGAACCTTGAACTATGTAAAATGGGCCCTGCATTCCTGGACACTTTTGAGAGGGTAGCTATCGGTGCAGGTTGGGCTAGAGCAACTTGGGCCATGCAGTTCACCCCTTATCTGTTGGGAGAAGCCCAAGCGGCCTATATGGTGGAGTGAGGAGCAGGCCAAAAAATATGAGACGGTGAAGGCAGCCATCCTGGATTGGGAAGGGATGTCAACTGGGAAGTACTGCCAAAAGTTCAGATCCGCAAGGTTAACAGGAGGTTTATGGCCCCTGGCATTTGCCCGAAGGTTGATGGACTGGGCCACCCGCTGGTTGAGACCAGATACCCAAATGGTGGTGGAAATAATGGAAGCTCTGGTATTAGAACAGTTCCTTCAGGGCCTCCCCGAGAACATACGAGAGTGTGTCAGGTGATATCCACTGAGCACAGTGGATGCTGCTGAGAAACTGACAGAGGAGTATGCAGAGGCAGACTTTCCCAGGAAAGATGGGCAACCATATAAGGATCCAGAGCTGGGGAGGAAGACCGGAGAACCCACAGCAGGAAGGGGCATGGACAGGAAGAACCCCGAAGAGTTCCAGCTGGGACTCGACCCATTATTCGCAATGTGGACTATCTGGACAGATGAAAGGGGACTGCCTGTACATGGATTTTGCCAACGTTTGTGGCTGGGCCAGGGCAGGAGGGAAGAAAAAAGGGCAAAAAACTGTTCACCATTTCTGTGATGGTGGGGAGGAAACTCCAGAAGGGCCTTGTGGATACGGCCTCAGCTTGCTTTCTTGTCCAGAGGGAGCTGGTGAATTCTCACTGGATAATTCCAGGAGCATCTATGGACACAGAGTGTGTCCATGGGGATAAGAGGAATTGCCCCATAGCCCAGGTGCCCCTGGAGGTCCGGGGAAGATTTTGGTGGAAACAAGTTGGGGTAATGGAGGGGCTGCCTTATCCGGTTGTCTTGAGCACGGATTAGAGTCCATTCCCCATTGGGAAGCGAGGTGATGGGAGGAATTCCACATAAGGAAAAGGAGAACAGGGGGGAGAGAGAGGAGGAACCCTCAGAAAGAAGCAGGAGACACCCCTAGACAACAAAGCCTGAATCAGGAGACAAGAGATGTCCCCAGGGAAGTAAGGAAGGAGGTATGGAGGGACAGACAGCCCAAACTCCTTCACAGAGGTCAGGGGGCCAGTGGAGCTCCCTGCGACACAACCCCCAGGGGAAGAAACTCAGGCACAGTTTGGAGACTTGAGGGAACGTGGTGCCCTGGGTGATCCAGGGGATGAGGGGAGTAACCTCTATCCCCTGCCAAATTCAAAGAGAGAGAATGAGAGGAGTAACCCCCCAGGATGGCCCTAGTGTGAAGACAAATGGGCTGCTAGAGAGCTATGGGGGGTATTCACCCCCCACATGGTGAGAGGTCTGTGGGTGGGGGATGAACAAATCCCACAAAGGAAACCCAGATGATTGCCCTGGAGATAGAGAGGGTGGCCCCTCTGTAAGGGAGGCAGAGCACAGGGAAAGAAGAACCTTGCGGTTAGATAAGGGGGGGAAGGTGTGTGACAGAGTGCTAGGTATGAACGCCTGAGTCAGCACTCTGTTCACAGCAGCTCTAATTAGGCATAGCAGATTGGAGCTGACTAAACAGAGCAGTGCCTAATTTGTGGGTGGGGCAGGGCAGAAAGGCTAATTAAGCCATTAGCCAGAGCCCACAAATAGGCACAGGAAGGAAGTAAAAAGGGGGGGAAGCAGGCAGTAAGAGGGACAGAGAGAGTACCTCCCTTGCTTGTTAAAGGTACTTTGTATGTCGTGAAGGTGGTGAGCCTCCTTTATAAATAAACTGCACAAGGTGTTGGACCAGCACGAAGGTCTCTGCGTAGTTTGTTGACCGAGACAGAAACAGGACCAAGGAGGCTCTGTTACAGGGAGCCACCTTCACCAGTCATAGCACTTGAGGATGCAGGATGTTATCCAGGAAGGGATTCTCTGTGCCAAGACTGGGTTCCCCTTCATCCTTTCTGCAACAGCAATGAAAAGTTGGATGTCCTTCCGAAAGGGTTTGATCCTTTCTATGTAAAAAGCTGGGGCACGTCTAACATCCAGAGTGCAGCTTCTGTTTCTGTCTCTTTTTATGGGGCTTGGGACAGAAGACTGGGAGAAAGATGTCCTGACTACTGTGGGAATGGGAGATCACCTTTGGAAGGAAGGACGGGTGTGGGCGAAGCCTAACTGTGTCCCTGAAGAAGACAGTGTACGGTGGTTAGGAGGTGAGTGCTCAGATCTCCGAAACCCTCCTGGCTGAGGTGATGGACACCAGGAAGGCAGTCTTCCAGGATAAGTAAATCAAGGGACACATTGCCAATGGTTCGAACGGGGGCCCTGTCAACTGAGATAGCACCAGGTTGAGATCCCAGGGGACCAGAAGCTGTGCACCTGCGGATACAGGCGATCTAAACCCTTCAGGAACTGAGCACAAATCGGGTTGGAGAAAACCGATCTGCCATTCACCGATGGGTAGAATGCTGAGATTGCAGCTAAGTGGACTTCTGTGGAAGATATTGCAAGATCTTCCTTCTTCAGGTAAAGCAGGTAATCTAGGATAAAGGGCAGCGTCGTATCCAAGGGGGAGACCCCTTTCTGAAGTGACCACAGTGAGAACCTTTTCCACTTTGCTAGGTAGGCCATTCTGGTTGACTGCTTTCTACTACCTATAAGGATGACTTGTACCGACACCCAGCAGTACTGTTCCATCTCACTCAGCCACAAAGATTCCAAGCCGTCAGGTGCAAGGGGACTCTAGATTTGGGTGGAGCATGCAGCCGTGCTCCTGGGAGATCTGATCTGGCCACATTGGCATGTTTATTGAGAGGTCCAGCAATGTTGTGAACCAGTGTTGCCGCGGCCATGTCGGCACTATGAGAATCATGTGAGCCTTGTCCTTTCTGACCTTGAGCAGAGCTTTGTGGATGAGGGGTGTGGGAGGAGGCCCCATGTCCGAGACATTTGTGACTAGCTCCACTGAAGGTGTGGGCCTTATGAAGGGAACGTCGGCACACACTGTGTCTCGCTCCAGCCACTACTGAAGGGCTTTGAGTGTTGCCGGCGGAAGTGAAACCACTCTGTCTAGTGGGTGACAACCTGATATGTACACTGATACCAGCCACAGTTGGAGAGGGTGCAGTCTGAGATGTGTATGCTGCACGGTGCAGAGACCATGTGCCCCAGGAGCTTCCAACAGCTCCTTGCCATGGTGGTGGGGCATGCTTTCAGGCTTTGTATAAGAGCTACGATGGCCCTGAAATGGTTCTCCAGCAGGAAGGCCCTCACCTGATTCGCATCGAGAATTGCTCCTATAAATTCTGTCCTCTGGACGGACATGAAGTTAGACTTGTGTTCGTTGACCAGGAATCCCAGGTTCCTGAAAGTGAACAGTACAAGGCCTACGTGTTGTTCCACAAGTACCCTGGACTGGCCCCTGACCAGCCAGTCGTCTAGGTATGGGTAGACCTGCACCCCTCGTCTCCCGAGGGAGGCCACCACCACCGCCAGGCATTTCGTAAATATTCTCGGTGTTGCCGACAGGCCAAAAGGCAGCAATGTGAACTGATAGTGGTTCTGATTTACCACAAATCAAAGATATTTTCTGTGGTCTCGGAAGATAGCGATATGAAAGTATGCGTCTCTCAAGTTGAGGGTGGCATACCGGTCCCCTGGATCTAGGGAAGGAATAATCAAGGCCAGAGAGAGCATGCGGAACTTCAGCTTCTTCAAGAACTTGTTGAGGTTCCTGAGGTCTAGGACAGGCCTGAGAACTCCGTTGGACTTTGGGATCAGGAAGTAGTGGGAGTAAAACCCCTTGTCTCTTAGCTCCATGGGAACTTCCTCCACTGCCCTCACCCTTAAGAGTGACTGCACATCCTTGGCCAGAAGATTTTCGTGAGAAGGGTCCCTAAAGAGGGACAGGGAGGAGAGGTGGGAAGGAGGGAAAGAAATAAATTGCATGGTATATCCCACTTCTACCGTGTAGAGCACCCATCAGTTGGATGTGATGTTGGCCCGTGCCCAGTAAAAATGGGACAAATGGTCCACGAACATAAGGATAAGATTCAGGTTCTGAACTGGTGCACTGTCCTCGGGTGCACCCTCAAAAGTTTTGTTTATTCCCCAACAGTTGTTTTGCGGGCGCAGATTTCGAGGCTGATGAGGAGTGAAGGGCCTCTCTTTTCCTGAGCCCCTTATTCCTCTTTCACCCAAAGTCTTGCCTCTGCTGGTGATGTGGCAGGTAAAAATGGCCCATGGGCTGAGGCTTACAATGCTTCCGGAATGGGGCCGGAGTGTGGAGGCCCAATGACTTCTGGGTCACCCTCGAGTCTTTTAGGCTATGAAGCTGGGTGTCCATTTGTTCTGAGAAGAGGGAATGTCCCTCAAACGGGAGGTCGTAAGAACATAAAAACAGCCATACTGAGTCAGATCAAAGGTCCATCTAGCCCAGTATCCTGTCTTCCGACAGTGACCAATGTCAGGTGCCCTAGACAGAATGAACAGAACAGGTAATCACCAAGTGATCCATCCCCTGTTGCTTATTCCCAGCTTCCGTCAAACAGCAGCTAGGGACACCATCCCTACCCTCATACTGTAGGCAAGACGACTGAAGCCAGGAGCTTCGCCTCAGCACTACCCCCGTGACCATCGCTCGGGTTGCTGCGTCTGCGGCATCTAGGGATGCCTGGAGGGATGCCTTGGCTATGGCCTTGCCTTCTTCCACCAGGGCCGCAAACTCTGACCTAGCATCCGATGGCAGGAGCTCTTGGAATTTTTGCATGGCTGACCAAGAATTAAAGTCATACTGATTAAATAGGGCCTGGTGATATGCAATCGTTAACTGGAGACCTCCCATGGAGTAAACTTTTACCATAAGAGGTCCAGTTTCCTGGCCTCTTTTGCTTTGGGCAATAGTCCCTGCTGTCCTTGCCTTTTGCTCTCGTTGGCCGCAACAACAACCAGGGAGCCGGGTGAGGAGTGGGTGTGCAAATATTCATAGCCCTTATGGGGGATGAAATACTTCCTCTCCACCCATTTAGCCATGGGCTGGAGAGAGGCCAGGGTCTGCCACAATGCCCTTATAGGCTGTAGGATGGCTTCCTTCAGGGGCAAGGCTACTCTTGCCAGACCCAAAGGAGTCAGAATGCCTGCCAAGGCCGGGGCTGATTCCGCAATCTCCTCCACTTGGAGGTTGAGGTTCTGAGCCATCCGACGCAGGAGCTCCTGTGGGCTTTGTAGTCATCCTGCATTGGGGCTATGGCCATGTCAGCCACTGCCTTGTCAGGGGAGGATGACGAAGAGGCCTGGACTGCCACCGGGCCTTGTACGTCATCCGGTGCTGATGGGTCTCCCACAGGTGTGATCTGAGAGTCCTGGACTTCTGACCCGGGAATGGAACCCCTTTCCGACAGGGATGGAGGGAGCTCATCTCAGAGGGTGCTGAAAGTGAGTGTCTCCTGTGGGAGCCCTGGACCATGTGCAGCCAAGGGGTCAACATTGGCCACTGAGGTGGCATCTGCCATTGACCAGGGGCCCATGCTTGAGGAGCGAGGCCTTGGACCATGTCAGCTGGGCATCTATGTTCCGCCCAGAGTCTGCTCCCTCGTCAGGTGTACGACTCCTCCTGTGATTCGGAGCCTGAGGACCCGTTCCCTAGGCAAACAGGGCGGTGCATTGCTCCTTGGCACTGAATAATCGTACCATGATGGAGAGCAGCATCGTGGTAGAGAACAGTGCTGCAACGGAGAGCGGTGCCATGACTTGGAGCAGCACCAAGACTGTGACCAGTGCCTAGACTGTGACTGGTGCCAGGAACAAGACCGGTGTTGGGGCAAGGTGCAGTGTCACTGTGGTGAGCGTGTCTGTGGTGTCGAGTCTCTTGATGATGAGCGGGACAGAGGGCAATGCCTCAGCATCATTGCAGGCTTGCCCAGGACTGGTGCTTGCTCTCTTGGAACTGGGCCTTGCGGTGCCTGCATTGTCCCTTGTAGACCTCAGCTTGGGGGGGATGGTGGTGCTGGGAGAGTTAGAAGGTTCCACACTGCCTCATATGCCTCTGGCGTTGACGGTGCTGCCAGGGTCATCTCCCCTTCTTGGCTAACCCTATGTGAGGAGTCCATCGGTACTGGACTCGACGGGTTCCTCCCCTAGGGCCGGAGTCAACAGAGACGGTTGGATTGCAACTGATTGAAAGTGGCCCACCACAGATCTCACTCTAAGGCCTTTCTCACAGGGGAACGCCCCCGTTCTGACTTTTCTGTCCTCTTCTTCGGCACTGGTGATGGAGAATAGTGTCACGCTGTTGGCGCTGACCTCTTGGGTGCCAAAGAAGCATGCCGGGAGGAGGTCAGCACCAGGGAGCCTGGTCCATGCTGGGTTTCCCTAATGGATGCCAGTACACTCCTGGTCAAGGAAGTACTTGGTGCCAGGTCAGGCCGCAGCTCTGAAGTGGGTGAAGTGCCCCCTCCATGAGAAGAAATTTCAATTGATTGTTTCTTTTTTGTTCTTGGTTTGAAATTCCTACAAATCTGGCACTTTCCTTGGATGTGACCCTCCCAGGTATTTCAAACAGCTCTCATGGGGGTCACTTATTGGAATGTGTTTGCAGCACGCCCCACACTGTTTGAAGTCCTTGGATGTAGGCATGCCCTGTGGTCCGGGCAGGATAGCCCCGCAGGGTGAATGCTTACACGTAAACTAACTATTAATTACTTACTATACTTATTCTAACTAACTATTTACACTTATTTACAATTTAGTTAAAGAAAGAAGATCACTACGGGGATCACTTGCTGAGCAAGAGTTAAGAGCATTCCAGCAACCACCATGGACTGAAAGAAGGAACTGAGGAAGAGGCAGGTTGGCAGGTGCCTAAATGCCATGCCATGAAGGCACCACTCCAGGGGGCACCAGAGTCGACCTGACAGATATCACTGGAGGGGGGCAGGAAGTCTTCCAGCGACAGCGCACGCGATAGACACACACCTATACTGACATGGACATGAGGAAGCACTCAAAGAACAGTCTATATCTACTCTGCTGAGTCAGTTAATTATTGTCAGTAGGTTGGTATCCCCCAGGCACACTTGTGGCTCTGACAGTGGTATAGATCCATGTGTGTATTACAGACTTGGTTACCATCCTACCTACTTCTCAGGATTTAAAATCCTGGTGGGATAGCTGGGTCTCTGCTAACTATTTCTATGCAGACCAAGGACCAAGCACAACAAATGTCTTTGCTTACCCTCCGTCCTGTACCCTTATGGACCACAGGCACCCGCTCCTCTCCCGTGAGTGAGTTTATGTCCAGTTTGCTGGGGTCCTTGCAGCGCTGCCTCCTCTGCTTGGGCTTGTCTGAAAAACTCTAGAATGCAAATAAGAGAGCATTAATCAGAATGGATGGCGAGAAACTTGGAGGGAGAATGGCCAAGCCAAGCTGATGGTGTGAGGGAGGAGCATCCGTGCAGGCCCCACTGCACAGCTCTGCTTTTTGGATGAGTGCAAACCTATTTTGATAGGTCTGAAGATGCTTTTGCTGTGCCTCAGCCTAGACTAACAACTCCATCTCTGGCTGATGTCTCTGCACACCCAGGAGTGCTGCCTGTCACTAAATTCACCGCAGAGAGACTATGCTGGATCTTCTTAAAAAGTCCCAGCCATAATTCGGAAAGGAAGAGCACAGCAGTATGTGCCACAGTGTGTCAGCATCTCACATGCCTGGCCATCTGTCTGTGACCAGCTAGTGTCTCTTGTCTTACTTATCCTTAGATTGGACGTTCTTTGGGCCACCGGACCTTCTTTTGGTTCTGCGCTTGCACAGACCTTGTGCAGTAGCATCCTGGTCCAAAAATTAGGACACCTCACCACTACGGTAATACAAGTAATTAATAATCATGCTTATCCTACCAGACGTACTCCAGATACAAACCCTAACCCCGATCTCCTTCTACTCTCAGACTGCAAGTCTAGGGGAGCAAGTGTGGACCCATGGTTAGTGCATAGGACTGGGAGTCAAGATTCCAGGATTCTAGTCAGACTCTGCCCCGACTTCCTGAGTGACTGTCAAAGTCCCTTAATTTCTTTGTGCTTCTGTTTCCACATCTAGCAGGTGGATAAGACTTGTAAGTTTTGCAGTTTCCCCATTTCCTGAGTCAGTTTGATTGTGACCAATCTCTTCTCTGCATTATAGCTTTTGGGCTAACGGGGCACCAGTCTGACCCCTAATCATAGAGGCTCAGGGACATTAATACAGGCCTCAGTGTCCATGGACCCTTGTTTATTATCTGCCTATCAGTTGATCCCACCTCAGACACTCAGAGAGGGAAATGCCCTACTTGGTCCCTTTTAGGGAGCTCCCCCCAGAACCAGGACCGCTCTTCACAGACTAGTTGCCAGCATTGTTTTAAATGTGAGGTGCCATGAGAGGTGCCTCCACGCCTTCCCTTGCAAGTTGATTCCAGAATTTGCTGTCCGGAAGGTTTTCCTGTTATTCAGCCTACATTTTCCTTTGCTTAATTTCATCCCATTCTCTTGCTTGCTGATATTCCAGCTTTACCCGCTGCAAACCCACTGAGTCATGTGAACTCTAGATCACTGCTCTTCAGGAGTGCAACCTGCACAGCTGCAGTAAGCCAGTGCAAATGTATGGAAGGAAGAGGAAAAACATGCAGCTGCCTAAATCAGTCAGAAACCAGGGTTTTTCTGCCAAGAAAAGGCCCTAGGCCCAGTCCTGGCCTTCAGTAAAGCCCAGTCTGTACTGTCAAAGGAGCACAAAGCACATTAAAGCTGTCCTGACCAGACAGATGAGGATTGCCCCCACATGGGAAATCCCACAGAGCCAGTGTTACACCACCGCAGGCACAGGGATGACTGGGATGCACAGTGCTCCAGTAGTACTCACTGGCAGAACAGCCCCTTTGGGTGCAATTTAGAGCTTCTGGCTGCCTCCAAGACAGGACGGGGAGAGTGGCAAGGTAGCAGAAGGCCCCCCACACTCACATGTGTTGAGTGCCACTGCTTCAGGACTCCTGAGAATCTCACCTTGTGCATGTCGCTGGTGAGGTTTCTTTGGGCTATAACTAGCTCTGCCCGCAAATTCTGGGTTTCTCAATTCTAAGCAGCTGGTCATGCTAACGTACCCATCCGCCTCAGGAGCCACTCACTGCCTGTGCTCTGAGCTCCCAGGGAATCTTTACACACCTCAGACTGCAGTTCCAGGTGCACAATCCCTCAGCACTAAGACACAGCTTTTTTATAGACATCATCAGTATCTCTCTTGATTCCCTTTCCATAATGTTTCATGGTCTGCATTCAGCTATTTTATAGGCTAAATGAGCCAAAATATGAAAAAACAGCCTGTTGGAAGAAGAGTTGGGTGTTTATGAGCTTCTGGGAACAGGTCCGGCGTGTTCTGAACACATGCTCCTTTCCTGTCTGTCCTCCCATAGATCCTGGATAACAAATAGACACACAAGTGGGGATGGGTGATCAGGGGAGCTTTCCTCAGACACTCAGAGCACAAGGATTTCAAATTTCATCTTCATTTCACTTTGAAAGGCAAGAAATTATGTTCTCTCCCCTCTTGGTTTTTGCTTGTGGTTTTGTGGCTAGCCCAATTCATAGATTCCAAGGCTAGAAGGGACCATCATGATTATCTAGTTTGACCTCCATAACACAGGCCAGAGACCTGCCAAACAATAATTCCTGGAGCAGATCTGTTAGAAAAACAGCCCATCTTGATTTAAAAGCTGTCACCGATGGAGAATCCACCACAACCCTTGGCAAATTGTTCTCACTGTTAAAAATTTACTGCTGGCTGTGTTATTTCCAGTCTGAATGTGTCTAGCTTCAACTTCCAGCCACTGGCTCATGTTTAGACTTTTCTCTGCTAGACAGAAGAGCCCAATATTAAATATTTGTTCCCATGTAGGTACTTGTAGACTGTGATCAACTCACCCCTTAACCTTCTCTTTGATAAGCTAAATCGATTGAGCTCTTGGAGTCTATCACTATAAGGCTGTTTTTCTCCTCCTTTAATCATTCTGGTGGCTCTTCTCTGAACCCTCTTCAATTTATCAATATCCTTAAATTGTGGGCACCAGAACTGGACACAGTATTCCAGCAGGGGTCACACCAGTGCCAAATATGAAGGTAAAATAACCTCTTTTCTCGCCATATAATTATCTATATGCTAGTGCAGGGTACGGAGAGAAGCTATCAGAGCTGGACAGCAGGCCTGGCTACTGAACGATGGGTAAGGAGCGGATACTGGGACAAGCTCAAGCTGTGCTCAGCCAGGGATCTGAAAGATTAAGCCTGTGGAGGTTTGTGCTGGTCGGGTCCAGGAGCAACTGTGCCTGGTGTTGGTGCTGTCTGCTAATCTAGGCTCTGTTCCCTGGGAAAGTGACACATCCAAACCTTGGGCACTGCAGTGTGACTTGCCCTCATGGGCTGTGTGGCTTGAGACTTGTAAATTCCTCCTACTTCAATGCCCTTGAGGTTCATTAGCAGCTCACAGGGCTGAGTAGGGCCATGCCTGCTGCCTTCTGCTCTGTTATAAAAAGTCTCCTTTGACTTAGCTGTGCTTTGTCATCCAGTGACCCAGGTGAGATATGAGCTGCAGGCACAATTTTGGGGGCACCTAGATTCACAGCTCTGCCCATTCCCCACCCATTTTTTGAGGCACCGACCTAGTCCCGCCACATCACTGGGCAGCAAATCCTCGTAGCAGGAGCCAGCAAACAGACAGTAGGTATTAATGCCATCTGCCAGGAATGTGCTGCTATTCAAGTGTCTTTGCCCTCATTGTGTAAAGAAGTGCCTTAGCCCTGCAAAAAAGGAGATACCTGCAGCTCTGGAGACCAGCCCAGCCCCACCCCTTGCATCTGGATCTAAGGCAGTCAGGAAGGAGGCAGCCATCTAGACCTGACGTACTGAAGTCCGAGACCCCCCAAGAGGGTCACTCTTACTGTGCTGAAGCCAGGGACATCGAGTGTGTAGTCCGACTGCTGTCTTAGCCAGTCCAGGAGACTCTTGTTTGGAACAGCCTTCTCTGTCCGGATGCTTGTGGCTGTGACAGTATGCGGAGTTGAGGTAGCGGTGACCAGCCCATCCGGGTGCGGGCTGCTCTGTGCAGGCTGGGTCTGATCTTCCTGAACATCCTGAAGTGAAGGGAGAAGGGAGAGCCCATGTTGGGAACACCATCATACTGTTAGATCTCTCACCCCGATGTCACACAGAGCACCCAGGCAGAACCCGCCCCTGCAGACACCCAGGCAGGGCTTGGCAAGCCGGAGCCCAGGAGTTCCTGGTGTCCTTCATTTGGACCACCAAAAGCCACCAGGAGAAACGTTCAGCCTCACAGGCACCCTGTTTGCACTAGGAGTGAGAGAGCTGGGAGATGTGGGACCAGTCTGTGCTTCTGGGCGTCACCTAGAAAATGCCCTAATTGCCACGAGGCACAATGTGCTACCGGCAAACACAGCCCAGATCCTGGTTCTTGGGGAGAGGCCTCACCCCACATCCTCTCTAGGGAGAAGAGGCTCCCACCAGCTGCATCTAGAGAGGGCATGGCACTACCTTAGGCAACAGGCTCTCTGCACCCCTGGTTTGCTGGCAGTACCCAGGCTGTGGGAAATCCACCCTGAGTGGGGTTTGCAGTGCTGCAGATCACCAACAAACTCTGTTCTGCCAGGTGGCCAGGAGCTGACTGGCTCCACTCAGAATGGGTGTGATTCATCCCTCACCCAGCCAGCCTCCTCTGGAGTCCCAGAAGAAACCTAAAGCTTCCTTGTTCCAAGAGCCTGCTGCCCTTTCCAGGGCGAATCTCCTGGGGCATGAGGAGGGGGCAGAGCCCTGCCTTTTGCTGGGGTGGGGGAATTCAGCCCAGTACCTTCCCTGGGCTCTCCATCCCTGTGAAGCCCTGTTGTGCTAACCGGGCCTACGAATTTACCCTCATTGGGAGTCCAGCTGTGAAGTGAATTAGAGTTCATGGATTGTCACAATAACCTATAATAGCAAATGGTGAGTGGAAAAAAGAGACAGGCTGACTTAGTCCAACTCAAAGGCCTCCTGATAGATCTCAAGGACTGCGCGAAGATCATGCGGTAAACGAGCGCAGTGTGAGCCTGGAAATCAATGAACCAAAATTGGTGTGTTGAAAATTAGGCCTGTTGGTGGACAAAATATTGAGAGGATGGGACCAGAATGGGCTGTTGTGCCCATCGCCCCGTTCGGAGGGACTGAGAGAGACAAACTGGCTGTGAGGAAGTGAAGGGGAACAATTGCTGACTGACATAGGCGAACCCTGGCTGACTGACGGTGGCAGGAGCTGGCTACCACAGCACTGAGAGAAGGGGAAGGAAGGTAGTTCACCATCATGGTTGCCACCCCTATCATCTCCTTCTTCACCTGGATCCTGAGAGCTGTCCTGTCCATACCAGGTCGGTCATCACCACCTCCACTGGCTCCAGCTAAATGCTGAATACGCTGCCCTTCCCCCCCTCCCCCCGGTCTCCCTCCCATGCCCCCAATATACTCTGTTCCTTCCCACCATATGTCTTGTTTTTCCTCTCTTCTTTTGCCTTTGCCCTTGCCTTTTGTTTAATAGGAGTCTGGATTAGCCAGCCAAGATAGTATATTTTGCAACATTGCTGTGAGCCTGTGACGCAAGAGGCAGCTAAAAGCAAGGCCCTCAGCAGCCCGATGTGGGTATGAGTTTGCCAGGTCTCAGACCATGTGTGCAGCCAGCAGCGAGGCTGTAAGGAGGAATTAAGCTGCAGTTGCATTTTCTACCTTTGCTGTTCTTTTCTCTCCCTCTTTTGTCTTGTCTGGTCTCTAGGAAATGGGATTGGACTTTAGCAGCAGCACCGATGACAGCTTCCCCCCATCTCCACTCACTTCTCTTTCCCCCACAGGAGTTCTTAGCATCTTTCATGCCATGTAAGAGACTGTTGAACAAGGGGTTTGTCTTCTAAAGGCTCTCCAGCTCAAGGGAAAGGGAGCTGGTACAGTGAAAGCCTGACATGACATTCTGCATTTCAGATGCTTTCAACTGGTTTCCCTTCTTTTCTGTATCTTCACTGGAAGGTTAAAAGGACATTTAATGGCATGTTTGCCATGGGACTATGCAGGCTGAGGTCTCTGTATACCAAACCCTGAACCTTGTTTACTGCTGTCTCCTCTTGGACAGTGACTGAGTGCACGTTAATACCTTTGACTTTCTGAGCCCCTTCATTCCATCTACATAAATACAGTAGCCCCCACATGGGAGATCAGGTTTTAATGCTTAGCAGTACTCAAGCACTCAGGGATGCGTGCCCTGAACGGGGGCTGCAGGAAGCTCTGCAAGCCTACACCTCCCCCCTCACCAAGAGGCAGGGCCTGCCTCTCTGGGGTTGAGTCTGTTTCTCCTGCTACAGATTTGCTGTCAATGAGGGGGCAGTTGTCCAGCCCTGCCCTGCCCTGTGCTGGGATGGACAGCAGAGCTAAGCAGTTACTGAGTGAACAGCTGGATCCACGTGAGCATTCAGGTGCTGAATCCTGCCTGCTTTGGGAGGGGGAATTATTTACCCACCTGCAGCCCGGTTTGAAGGCTCCTCTCCTTCAAGAAGATAAGGTCCATCCCTTCCACATTTTTTCTCCTGCCCCGTCGTCTCCTCATGGCAGCATCATCTCTCCGGAGGCTTCCATTGACAATCTGCCCTGTGACAGGATGGATCAGCCCTGCCTGGAGGATGCCGGACAAGTCCATGCCCAGGGACCCCTGCAGGGAGTGCACTGTCCCTAACTTGGGCAGGTTGCTGTTCAGGGGGAAAGGAGTGGGGTTTCCTGGGGATCCATCAGATGCTCTGGCCAGGTTCCCTGCCGAGTCCCGCCAGCCATTCAGCACTACAGGTGGACGGGAGTGTGATGCAACTAACTGTTCGAGGCTTCTAGGTTTGGCGTCTCTCTCCAGCTCAAACTCATAGGGCTGCCTGTGCTTTCGTTCATCCTTCGTAAAGGCAGGAGCCAGGAAGCTTTCCTGTGTGCAGCAAAGCCAGAGAAATGGTCACAGCTATGGCCTACATCGCACAGGCCTTACAACACTCAGAAGCACCTTTTAAATCCAGCGCTCACTAGAATCATAGAATTATAGAGTGAAAAGGGACCGCAAGGGCTAAAACACTGGCAAGAGAGAGGTTTCATGGGGCTAGGAGCTGGGGGAGGGGAGTGTATAGAGACAGGTGGCTATCAAGACTGGATAGAGCTCCTCAATCTCTGCTGGAGCCCTCTATGACCCTTTACCCCCGGCCCAGAAGATAGCCACCACTTCCTTGCTAAAGGGATGGATGGAGTGGGACTTCCTGCAGAGCCCCATACTGCAGCAGGTGTGCTGCAGCTCATTGAGCTGTAGGAGGGGCTCCTGCCAGCAGCTGTTGGCCTCAGAACCAGAGCCCAGCCGCCTCTCACTCAGCAGGACAGTGCATAAGCAGGGTCTCTGTGCTGGGAAGACAGAGCACTCTACTCAGAGTGCCGGCCCCAGGGCAGTGCCTCTGTTACACCCCTGCTGGGGCGTAGGCAGAGCATCGTGTTCTCGGCTAAGCTGAGTGCGGGAGGAGGGATTTTGGAAGCACCTCTCCCTCCAAAGGAAGGTGAGCAGAGCCGCTCACAGAAATGCATCGAGTTGTTTCGCTGGGACCTCCAGCTGCTGTTCTCATAATGTCAGTGAATAAAGGGGCACCCCTGGGATGAGATTATACATGTTGCCCCAGGGGTTGCTGTGACTCGTCACCCCACAGTGACCTAACTGTCCGCCCGCCTGGTACCTGGGTGAATGCCAGGTGTGGGGGGGGGAAGGGTCTCCAAGCTGCCCCTGGGACTATACAATACACTGCAAATTGCAGAACAGTGAGAGCTAGAGGAGGGCAAGCTGCGGAGTTCCCCAGGCTGGGAAGCCCTGAACACCAGGGAGGTGGAATTCCTAAGGGGTAGGTGGTCTGGCCTCGTGCCCTGACACACTCACCTTTTGTACTTGTGCAACTAACACTCCGTTGTTGAAGCTGGGGTCTGGGGCTTCTGGCTCGGCAAAGCTGTTCCTAGTGCCTGCGTTGCTGGCTAACCCTGATGTGGGCATCAGGGTTTGTGTTTCAAACTGCTGGCTAGAAGAGGGCCACTTGCCCTTTAAGATGGCGTGACAGATATTATCTATGCGGTTAATGATCACTCGGTCCTGCAAGCAGAAGCAGACAGCTCAGTAGCATGGCAAACCCAGGGCCATGGCATGCAAAGGGCAATGTGGATGGACAGGCCCTTGAGCCCCGAGGGAAATGCAGAGAGCCTGTGGGAGTGAATATGGAACCCCCTCTCTTTTCACAAATGTTGCAGGGACCAATGCGTTCTGAAGATTTCTGAAGGCCCCGGATACACATGTGAACTTGTGTCTGAGTGCACACCCATGCACATGTGTGCCATGGGACACTGAGTATGGAATGGGAAATTCAGCCCAGGCAGAGGGCCTGCGCTAAGTCTGTGCTTCACTTCCATCCCACTGGGCCCCTTGCTCGGCCTCCCTGTGGTACCCCCAAATCCTGCTTGCAGCAGTGGGATTTCTGTGCATTCAGTCCCTTGCCTGCTCACTAACATGGACCAGGGCCATAGAGGTGGGTGGCTGGGGTTTTGCCCAGGAATAAGCCTAGTGAAGGGTGGCAAGGCAGAGAAGCTGGGCCGGGGTGGCCCCAATTTGTGAATGATTCAGACAGGTGCAGAACTGATTCTGAAGCCACCTTAGGCCACTCCGAGAAGGAGTAGAGCGTCTTCTCCTGCAGCAGCTGGGCAATGGTGGGTGCACGGGAATCCTGCAGCTCGTCCATCTCTCCAGGCTGGGCACAGGGAGAGCTCTTGCTCTCCTCTTCCAAATACTTCTCTGGACAATCTAGGCAAAGTGACAAACAGAAGGGGCCATCTTAACCCTGGAGCCCCCCACTGCGTGGTTGGTGCCGTCAGCACCCCACTCACCAGCCATCATTTGGGACTATTTTTCTTTTCAAAAAGTGAACCTGTTGACTGTGAGTGGGCTGAGCGGCTGGTCAGCAGTGGCTGGGAGAGCCCTGGCCCCACGAGTTCTGTTACTGACCTCAAGGGAGCAGGGCTTGGCCCAAAGCCACTGAACAATGAACCAGCTGAAGGCCAAGGCCAGCCACGTTGGCAGGAACGGACACAGCCCTGCCCAGTCTGAGCCACCCAGTCCTAAGTGGGCAGTGTGAGCCCCCCTTGCACAGGGCAGTGCCAAGTCCTGGAAGGGGCAGGGAGGGCAGAGTGAGCCCCCCATCACAGGGCAGTGCCCAGTGCTAGCAGGGGCAGAGAGGGCAGGATGAGCCCTCTTGTCATGGGGGCAGTGAGGGCGCAGAATGACACACAAACACACACACACCGAAGGCCTCCTGGAAGCCCCAGTGCAGTCTGTGTTTGCTCCTCTTACCCCAGCGAGAATATTATTTCTCAGAAAGCCACATGCCCCCAACCACAAGGCAGGTGCAGCTGCCATTTGATGCTGCAGGCTGGCACACACACAGGCTTGCTGCCCAGGGTGCATGGGCATGCCTGCCAGCCAGACAGTGCCGTACCTTGGCTCTGGCCAGTGCCCTCTTTCTCTTCCTCGTCTTTGTTCTCACATTCATCGTCTTCCTGCTTTGGCTTGTGCTCTTCCAGGTGCCAGGCCGTGCTGCTCCCCATCTGCGCAGCAGAGCCAGCTTCCCAGTGCTCCCCTCCCATGCTGACGGGCCCAGCCTTTGGGAGCTCCGGCTGAGCAGCTGCAGCTGGGCTGGGTGCTGGGGGGAGGCTGTTCGGCCAGTCTGGCAAATGCTCTGCAGCGCTCTTGTGGTCGGCCTCCCCATCCCCTGCCCCGCTGTTACACTGCAATGCCACCTGTCCTGAAAGCTCTGCCTCACCATTCACTCCTGGGCAAGTGTTCTTGGGAGCAGGAAGGCTGGAACCAGATTCCTCCCCCGCTAGTGTGTTAGCTTTGGGGTTCCCTTCAGTCCTGGCCTCTGGGGTGCCCCTCAATCCTTCTACAACATCTGCTGCCATCTCAGAATTCTCCTCCTCCTCCTCCTCGCTGTGGCTCTGACTTGGCACCGATTTATCCTCCAAGCCTTTCTTGTGTAACAGGCCCATGAACCTCTGCTCCGGTGGGATCTTTATCTCCAAGTTATGGAGACTGGGCCCATATAGGCCTAGGCTGATCACCCCCTCTGTACTGGCGAGCTCAGGTGACCCAGGCCCTGGACTGGCCCGCTGCAAAACATCATTGATCTCGGTGGAGACACTCCTGGAGGGCTGGCTGGCTGGGGCTGAGGGCCAAGGCTCCCCACCTTCATTGGGACTATCCATTTGGTCACAGCCCATCTGCAAGCTCTCCAGGAAGGAGGTCTCTCTGATGGCCTCAGCCTCACAGCTGGATGGGTCCTCATCCCCATCTAGTTTGCCCTCAGCAAATTTGGCAGCACTGTTGCTGACATGTGTGCACCTGGGGCTGTCATGGGCGAGAGAGCTGTGCTCACTGGGGCACGCCTTCTCTTCATACATCATGCACATCAGAGAGTCCGGCAAGGAGCTCTCATCACAGTTCATGGAAATGATGTCCCGCACTGTCGACAGGAACGTGTCGCAGCTCATGTCCTGAGGGCTGCCCTCCGCCCGGGAGAGCGCATCCTCCAGGTTTTCGAGCTTGATCTGGCTCTCAGCTTCGTTCTCCAGGGACTCACAGGTCCTTTCCATCTGGCAGTACGAAGGGGAGCTGTAGAGTTTGGAGTTCATCTGATGGAGGCAGCACAGGTTCTCTGGCCCTTGGGCACCTGCTCTTTTGTGCTGAGCATAGTTTCTATATGCGTCCAAAAATGACAGCTCAGGATCGTTCATGATGTAGTAGTCAGTGCGGTTCAGTCCATGCTTGGCTGTTCCAAGCAGCAGGTCCCGGTCATGCTTGCCACACTCCCACCACACAGGAAGGTACAGGCTGGGCCGGCACAGCGTGAGCCGCTCATGGAGCTGCGGGTACTTGAGCACTTGCTCCCGGACCTTCCTTAGAAGTTCAATCCGGTACAGCGTTCTTGCAGCACGTTCCTCTGTGATTGGCTCAACGTAGATGCTGGGATCAGGTGGACCTGCAGCGGGAAGAAAGAGGCAGAGACCTCATTAGACAGAGCACAGAAGGGTATACAGACAAACCTTGCTACTACACTGTACATTGGGGGTTCCCGTTTGGCTGAGGTTCACAGGTGTGAGAAGAACTGTCAGGGGTGACAGCAACAGCAGCTTGGGAAATTTATCACCGCCATCTAGTGGTTACCAGTCAGTGTGATCTCTGCTGCAAATTGCACCATGGAGAAGCAGCAAGTTAGGGATTGGTGGGGCTATTTGTCTAGTTTGTGTCTCCATAGTTCAAGAGTCATTTGGAGAGGAGCCGGGGACAGCATAAAGTTCCTGATTCGTGGGTATTGACCCTGGAATCACATGTAACTAAACTGGCCAGGGTTTGGTTTCTAAATTTCCTCTCTAACCAGCCAGAATGAAGAAGAGTTTCTCACCTTCGTCAACTGCTCCAAGGGTAGCAATTCACCTGCGGATATTTCAGAGCCCTCCCATCAACTCTGGGTGGGGGAGGGATAGCTCAGTAGTTTGAGCATTGGCCTGCTAAACCCAGGTTGTGAGTTCAATCCTTGAGGGGGCCATTTAGGGATCTGGGACAAAAATAGAGGATTGGTCCTGCTTTGAGCAGGGGGTTGGACTAGATGACCTCCTGAGGTCCCTTCCAACCCTGATATTCTATGATTCTATGAAAAAAGAAAAGGAGGACTTGTGGCACCTTAGAGACTAACAAATTTATTTGAGCATAAGCTTTCGTGAGCTACAGCTCACTTCATCAGATGCATTCAGTGGAAAATACAGTGGGGAGATTTATATACACAGAGAACATGAAACAATGGGTGTTACCATACACACTGTAACAAGAATGATCAGGTAAGGTGAGCTGTTACGGGGGGGGGGGGGAGGAGGAACCTTTTGTAGTGATAATCAAGGTGGGCCATTTCCAGCAGTTAACAAGAACGCCTGAGGAACAGCGGGGGGGAGGGGAATAAACATGGGGAAATAGTTTTACTTTGTGTAATGACCCATCCACTGCCAGTCTTTATTCAAGCCTAAATTAATTGTATCCAGTTTGCAAATTAATTCCAACTCAGCAGTCTCTCCATGGAGTCTGTTTTTGAAGTTTTTTTTGTTGAAGAATTGCCACTTTTAGGTCTGTAATCGAGTGACCAAAGAGATTGAAGTGTTCTCCGACTGGTTTTTGAATGTTATAATTCTTGACGTCTGATTTATGTCCATTGATTTTTTTACGTAGAGACTGTCCAGTTTGGCCAATGTACATGGCAGAGGGGCATTGCTGACACATGATGGCATATATCACATTGGTAGATGCGCAGGTGAACGAGCCTCTGATAGTGTGGCTGATGTGATTAGTCCCTATGGTAGTGTCCCCTGAATAGATATGTGGACACAGTTGGCAACGGGCTTTGTTGCAAGGATAGGTTAGTGGTTCTGTTGTGTGGTTGCTAGTGAGTATTTGCTTCAGGTTGGGGGGCTGTCTATAAGCAAGGACTGGCCTGTCTCCCAAGATCTGTGAGAGTAATCAGTCCTTGCTTACAGACAGCCCCCCAACCTGAAGCAAATACTCACCAGCAACTGCACAGCACACAATAGAACCACTAACCCAGGAACCTATCCTTGCAACAAAGCCCCACATGCTGGCAGCGTCCTCTCCACTCACCGTCCTCTTTCCAGAGGGGGAGACGGCAGACATTCCTGCACATGGCCACAAAGCTGTAGAAGTATTTCTCCAGGCTCTCGTCTGTCTTCTTCTCCAAGCGGGAAATGGCTCGGAACTGGGTCCAGTCAAAGGCCTTCTTCTCCTGGTCATAGATGACCCCGAAGGAGGAGACAGTGCGGTAGAAATCTGCCTGCTCCCTTCTCGTCCATCTGCAGGGCAGGGAGAAACGCGCACATTCATGAGAAACATTTCTTTATAGTCTTGTGCTTTCCCACTGTGTCTGGTGCCAGTGAGAGGCACTAGCTGGAGAGCCCTGGGGAACAGAGTGCTCTCCCACCCTCAAGAACAGGCTCCACACACACTTCCCTACAATGGCCTCAGGGACTTCCTCGGAGCCAGCCAGTTGTTGCCCCCTTGGCTCAGACATGAATAAGGGGCCCACTTGGTACCACTGTGGCAATAGCGGCTTTTGTGCTGTGTACACTTGGCCAACAGGAACTGGATTGACTCAGGCTGCAGCACCACCAGAGGTAGTGGCTTAGTCTGGGACATGCTCACCCCAGTGATGTAGAGCAGCCAGCCCCAGTCCCGGACAGCCATACAGTCTGTAGTTGTCAGGTATAGACAGCTGGATGAAGAGTTCAGTAGAGCTCTCCTGATCTGCAAAGCTTTCCAAAGAACTTCCCCAATCAGCAACTTCTTAGACATACTGTACAACTGGGTATCAGGCTGTAGCACCTGCAGGTGCAGAGCTCTTCTCCTGACTCATCCTTGGAGCTAGACCAAGTGGGTCTTATTAAACTCCACTTAGGCTCAGTCTCCCTGGCAGGAGATACAGAAAGAAGGGTAGAAGGCCCTGCAGGAGAAATCCTGATCAGCCTGTCCACAAGGAAGTCTCAAGGATGGGCACATGTTTGCAAGGGCAGCACTGCCTTGCTGAGAATGACAGCAGCCCTCTGTCAGACGAAGGGCTGGAGTTTGGGTAAGTGCTATCCCGCTGCACTCCAGCCCCCTTCAAGGGTTTGCAATTTCACCCCAGGTCTCTGTCTGAGCAGCACGAGAGCAAAGGCATTTGATTGGGGCATTTAATTTTACTGCATGATGGTTTGTCACTGTGCCCCAGTCTCTGCTTTCCTGTCATAGGGGAACAAGAGGCTTGCCTGATGAAATTAAACAACAGCATACTTAGAGCCAGTGCAAGGAAATGCTCCTCTACCCAGTGACCCTGTGCCTCCTGCTGTGCCAGCCAGTGCCACAGAGAGCAGACAATGTGGCTGGATTTCAAAAGCAGTGGGTAACTTCTGGGCATTGGGCACACTAGGAACACAGGCTCAGGTTGTGAGGATGATAATCCAACCTTATGCTTCTGGGTCCAGGTGGAGGGGCAGGAAGGATCCCCAGCCCCTCACACATGGCATGGCCCAAGCTGGGGCTAGAGTGTGTCCTGGCAGCACAGGGCAGTAGCCCCTGTAGGAGGCAGGAAGCCAGACTAGATGGCCCAGTCTGGCACAGCAGTGTGACCCAGGCCACCAGAAATCCCCCTCATTCCTCCTTTCAAACAGCTGTTAGCTGGAACAGCTCCTGAAGGAGGCTGAGTCTTGGTCCAGCCTACATGGAATGAGATCTAGCCTCGGCCCATGCTGGTGCCTGCCTGTGGGTCTGGGACCTGCCCTGCAGGTGTTACCCCAGGCACCTGATTTCTGGGTGGGAGAGAGCAGGCGTTTTCCGGCCATGGGGACCTGCTTGGCGGGTGTTACTCCAGGCACCTGATTCCCGGTTGTGGGGAGTGCAGGCACTTTCTGGCCACAGGGCAGTGCGTGTGCCTGAGAGAAGATGTTGAGCCAACTTGTCTCGGCCGCCTTGGAAGACAGAGGCTGTTCTTGGGGGTTTCACTGGGTAAACGCAGGGGCCAGTGACTCTCAGAAAGGTCCTGCTCAGCTGCTCTGTTGGCCAGTCCTTTCTGTTACCTTTTCTGCATTTCCTTGTTCACCGGGTCCATCTCAGCAGCTCTCCTGAACATCTCCTCTTGCAGCCAGTAGCCATGGTTACTTGGCACAAGCATCTCGGCTCGGGGGGGCAGCTCCTTGCGGTTGCAACGCTGGTAAACGGTGACGAGCCGCCGCAGTCTGGCTGTGAGGGCGGACGAGACAGGCCAGCAGGATCTTTCTGAGTCGGAGCCATCCTGGGCTTCAAACATCAGCAAGG
Organism: Natator depressus; assembly: GCF_965152275.1. NCBI lineage: Eukaryota > Metazoa > Chordata > Testudines > Cheloniidae > Natator > Natator depressus. The sequence continues at coordinate 29,932,845 of NC_134246.1, forward strand.
ACATTAATATTTAACACACACAGCCAGAGGCAGGTGGGGGGGGGGGATCCTCATTAAACAGCTCCCTACCCCTCACACAGAGGGGCCAGAGGATCAGGGCCAGGCCACTGCTGCCTCCATTCCCCAGGGCAGCAGGAGAGGGCGCCAGGGGCTGGCTGGATGACCATCCATGAGCCCTTCCTTCTGGACCCCTGCATCACAGCTCAGCTTGGCTTCTGCTCCTTTCAGACTGAGCCTAGTTTTGGGGAAAGGGGTTGGAACAAGAGCCAGCTCCACGTCATCCTGGAGCGTGCCCAGCTCTCATGCGAGAGGGTGGCGTGGCTAATGGCTCATATGGCCCGTCTCTATTCTGCAAGGGGGCTGCTAGCACTGGCTGCAGGACCCGTCCACCAGGTATTTGACTGAGCCCCACCTTACTCATTTCACACAGGCCATTGAACAGCTGGGCCCCATTCCTGCCTTGCAGGCACTGCCAGGCTGGGTTTGACTGGTCCCGGAGGGGAAAGGATCCATCTCCCAGCACTGTGACCCCCAGTGTCTGCTGGCTGCCTCTCCCAGGCGGCGAGTACCTGTGCCATGCACACATCTGCCTCAGATCAGCTATGCCTGAGCTAGGCTATGGGGCAGCCCCCTGGGCACAACAGGAGGTTTGCATTTGGGGAAGGGACAAGGGGCACATTTTGGTCTCAATTTTGGTCAGATTTTACTGGGATCAGACTCATTTCATATGGGAGCTAATTCCAGTTTCAGTCCAGGCAGCACGGTTTGGTGGGTGATCTGGAAATGGGAGACAAGATGCTCATGCTCCAGTTTCTGCTCCCCCACTGTGGGCCCTGCTTGCTGCCTTTTATAACAAGGGGCAATTCCTTTCCTGGGGCTGGGTTTGATCAGTGCTTCCAGAAGGCACAGCTCAGCTGCCCACTGTTGTTACCCAGGGCTCCACAGCTGTCCCCTGCGCCCCAGAGAGGCACCTGCCGGCTGTTTAAGAACACGCTGTCACTGTTGGACAGTTTCACGTTAGCAGCACAGATGCCTTGCATAGCGCTGCCTTCTGTTACTGCAGCGCCTAGCAACCCCAGCTATGGGCAAGGCCCCCCCACACGAGGTGCCACACACACAGAGCAAGCCATCCAGAAGGCCCAGCCTCACCTGCCACATTGTCATCCTGCTTCTCAGCAGCTTCTCCACACAAATTCCCAGAGTCCTGCAGAAAAAGTAAGACCCAGGCCATCAAAATCCACCCTGAGAGGAGAGCATTTGCCCACCTGGCCAGTCAGGAGCAGGTGTCGAGAAGATCTAAGCAGCCACACACGCCCATCCGCTTCCAGTGCCTGCATCCCACCTGCTGGCCGAACTCTGAGTGCGGTGGGCCTGGCACTGTCCGTGCTCATCTCCCACCTATCTCTCAGCACGGGCAGTGTCTCACTAGCTGCAGGGTTTGCAGGCAGCCCCTGTCAAGCAATGGGAGCTCCTCACCCTCTGACGGGAGGGAGCCGCTCTCACGTCACAGCCCAGATGCTCCCCCATGCTGGCCCCAGCCTGGGAGGGCCACGCAAACGTTAACGCTCTTGTGTCGCTCTGGGGCATTACAGAGGACTCACTGGTTGGGGAGAATCACTGACCCCGCAACATGTGCTCTGCCCTAGGTGGAGAGCAGCCCAGAAGAGTGCAGAGCTCAGCTGCTGCTGAAGGGCCCAGTGCTGCCAGGGAGCCACTGGAAAGAAAAGGTGTGGCCCTAGCCCCTGCCAGCACAGAGAGGGCAGAGCCAGGCCCAGGACACTCTGCTGGGCCTGCACCTTGCTCTGGGGCCCAGCAACCCTGCACTAAGGTGGGGGACAGCCCACAGAACTCTTGGCACCTACGAAGGGTCTGACAGGATCGCATGTCCCTACAGGCCTGGGAAGAGGCATGGAGCCAGGGTGACTTAGGTGCTGTCTCAGAGCCCTCTGGAAGAAGGCAGATCCTGCAGATGGACGGATTCATGGTGCAGGGAAGGTGGTTTGGGACTCGCTGGGGTGGAGGCAGGAGTGGGGAAAATAAGCCAGAAGGGACACTAGCCCATGGCTGAGCTCTCCTGGAGGCAGCAGAGGAGGAAGCAATAGTGGGACAGCGAGGCGTGTTATCCAGGGTTGTCTGGCCAGGCCCTGACCAGCAAGATGGCTCAAACTCTGTCACACTGACTGTCTGCAGGCTACCCCTGCTGGAGCTGCACCCGCCCTAGCCAGGCTAGGGCCTTCTAGAGAAAGAGCAAGCACCACCCCATGGGCAAGGGGAGAGCCATCTCTAGGGGCCCTGGTAATCCCACATTCCATTCTGGGCACCTCAACGCCAGGGCAACAGGTGCAAACTGGTGGCTCAGATGTGAGCAATGAACATGCTCAGAGCCTGCAAGGGCTGTTTCCTGGAGAGACAGACGGCTCACTCCTGCCTGGCTCAGTGATGCTGACGGAGACAGCAGTGGGCCACAGCTGGGAGTGGTGCAGCCCAAGTGGTACAAGGGGGTAGCTCGGAAGAGTAGAGGAGGTCTCAGGGAAAGCTGGCTGGGTGTAAGTTGTACCAGGCTGGGGGATTATCAACCAGGGTAGGGGGCAGTGACATTGCTCGGGCCTTTTATAACCAGCCTGCACTGGACAGGGAAAAGGGGCTGTGGGAAGGGTCCTATGCAGGAATTCTGGACAATCCCACTAGGCATGTGTCCCATTTCCCAGGGAGTTGGGGCGCAGGGGGTGGAGTTACCTGGAGAAAGGCAGACCCAGCAGCATGGATCTAAAGCTACAGAGGGAGAGCACAGCACGGCTAATGCAGATAGTGGGGAGAGTGGAGGGCTGCTGCCCCAGGTCCTTTTAAGAGGAAGCGTCTCAATGTGCCATAAGCCGCAGCCTCTGTGGAGCCAAGTCAAACAAGTGGCGTGTGCATTGCTGCTGCATCTGCTGGGCTTCAGAAGCCGCCTGTTCTCCCTGCGCAGCTCAGCCTGTTGCCCCGGGAAGGCGCCTGGACAGAGAACTTGTCAGTTCCCCGCAGGCACAGAGGCTGCTGGAGAGGGAGTGAAGCAGACGCCTTTCCTCAGCCCCCCCCAGGCTCTCAGATGAGAAGCAGCTGCTGCTCAGGGCTGAGTGATTTGCAGGGGCAGCACATGGCAGGGGTGGGGCTCTGCTGGGGCCCTTCCCTCTGCCAGCCTAAGGGTGGTGAGTGGGGATCCCAGCTGTCGGGATCAGCAGCTGAGCAGAGGGTTTGTGCTGCCCTCCCAGTCAGGATGAACCCGGACAGCGCAGGGTGGGGCTGATGGTGCTGGCCCCTCTTCACTGCTGGCTGGGCCTGGCCCCATCACTGCACTCTCTACCCTGCAGCTCCAGACTTGCTCCTTCTAAATCCTTCCCTGCTGAGCCCTGCCTCATCTCCCACTCTGCACCCTCCCCTCAGTGCCTCTGCTATCCTCCCCTGGATGCTAGTTGGGGGGGGGGGGCGGCAGGGCTGCCTTGGGCTGGGGGGGCTGGACTGCCCTGGGCCAGGCTAGGCACCAGGTGGGGGGCAGGGGGCTGAGCTAGATGCCAGGCTGGGGTTCCTTAGGCCACAGGGCCGGGCAGCCCTGAGCTGGGCTAGACGACAGACTGGGGGAGGAAGGCTGGGCTGGGGGGTTAGGCTGCCCTGGGCTGAGCTAGGTGCCAGCCTGAGGAAAGGGGGCGTGGGCAGGCTGCCCTGGCACCCAGCATGTTGGCCCTTGTGGAGGTACTGCAGGCTGAGGGTGGTGGAGGAGGTGCCCAACCACTCTGAGATCCTACTGATCATCAGGCTCCTGCCTGGGGCTGGTCCTAGCCCAGCCCCACGGGAACAGCCAGTCCTGGCATTTATGGTAACAGTCCTCAGCCAAACAGGGCAGGGCTCTGCTTGGCGGCGAGATGGTGAGATCTCTGCTGACTGGCCAGCCCGGGCACATCCAGGAATCAGCTGACTAGAGACCAATACCAAAGCTCTTGCGGGGGACGGGGGGACATGACTTTGGACGGATAGTGACCATCCCATGCAGCAATGTCACCCACTCACACTCTCCATCCCAGCAGCCATGTGCTCCTGGGAGCAGTCTGGGCACGAGGGCACCCTCCTGACAGCTGTCCCTACGGAGCCCGACTAACAGCAAACTGGCTCAGCCAGGGGAAAAGGGGGGGGGGTCTAGCCCACTGTTCTTTCCCTAGCCACGGCAGAACACCAAGTGTCTCCTGAACCAGCAGGGGGCAGGCCTGGCTGGGGCTGGGGAGCTGTTCCCGGCTGTGGGGAGCCCCACTCACCTCCTGCTGTGGCAGCCCCTCGACTCTGTCTCCACTGTTCTCTTCTTTCTCAACGTTTCCTCTAGACAAAACAACCCGACAGAGCATTAGCCCTGGCAGCTCCGCTTCGCCTTTGCCCACCCCAGCAATGTCCCAGTGCCTGCAGGATGAGAGCCAGCTCCCGCACTTTCACACTGCCTGGGCACCCTTGCTGGCTGCCCTTTCATCATATGCCCAAGCCTGGACCTGCTCCCTGATCTCCGCCTGCAGGAGGTAACACATTCAGGACATTCTCAACCTTTATGTTTGCAAAGCTGGCAAAGAATCCAGTACCAGTCCCGGCTCCAGGTCAGCTCTGGGATTCTCTGGTGACACACACCGCCCCTCACCCACCTGCTGCAGCATGCCAGTCAGCCAGCCCTTCTTTCCCCATTTCCTGCAATCGGGGGCTGTGAACTCTCTGATCAGCCCCTCACCCCCCAGCCAATGAGCTGCTCCCCAAAGCACAGCACAGCTTCTAAGGGGTTTGCATGTGTCAGTACCCCTGGCTGGGTGGAGAAACTGTGCCTAGGTGAGTGTGAGTGGCGCATGCACCTCCCTGGCCCATTGAGGGAATTAACCCAGGGGAGCAGTTCCCACAAACCTGGCACCCTGCCTGCCCTCTCCCACTATCATACACAGTCATGCCCAGCAGACACTGGCATTCCCCTGTCGCCCTGGGTCACACGCACCCTGCTGGGCTGCCAGTTTACCCTCCTCCTCTCCGCTCTCACTCCGTTCTGATGCCCACCCCCACAGAACAGCATGACGCTTGTCCTGCTTCTTCTGCCCCCAGGAGCCAGCCAGAGCCCTCCCTCCCTCCTCCTGCCCCCGCCCACCTTTCTGCAGCATCCTGTGCCCCATCATTGACGCCCTGCTCCGCAGACAGCAGCTTCTCGTCTGGCATGCCCACCTTCTCCAGGAAGCATAGTGCCGGGTCTGCTCGCATGGCGTTGTACCTCTCATAACCTGGCAACACCACAGCTGACATTAAACGGGATAATGTCCTAGCCAGGGGCCAGGCCACCTGTGACTGGCTTTGGCTAAACTCTGGCTGTGCCAGTGGGGCCTGCCTGAGTGCGCCTGACTCCAGAGTGAGGACCTTGCCATCTGGCCCACAGATAACCTGGTCCCTCAATAGCAAGTTTCACCCAAAGCATCCAAAGCCTTTCACAAATGGCTGCTGATTAATCCACAGCCCTTCTGTGTGGGAGACAGAGACACAGGAGTCAACCTGTCCGCCCCAGAGATGTAGCCACTTCTGGGATGGAACGCAGCACCAGGGTAACAGTTTAGGGCAGACAGTGCAGATTCCTGTCTCCAATAGAAATTGCAAGAGGAGTTTCAAGAGGCAGAATGTATTGAGCTGAGATAGAATTTGGCCAGGAATGTGGACGCTCCCCCTCAGTCCCTGAGTCAGGCGCTTGGTTTGATGTGGCCAAGCTCTGCAGCATCCCAGCGTCTGCTAGCCCCATGCTGCCCACTGCGTCAGGGCCAACACAGGCGTTGGAGTGTCTCTACTGAGTCACATGGGGCAAGGCCCAACTCCCCGCAACTTGGGAGAGCTGATGGAGCTACAGCCCCAGGTGCTTTGGCTCAGCCTGGTCCCCAGGTAAGCTGGCCTGGAGGGGATGTGCAGGACACGAGCGCTCAGCACTGCCAGGTCATGGCAGCAAAAACAAGCGGCTTCTTGGGGCTCCTCGCTGGAGCACCCAGGATGCGGTGGGTCCCCGGGTGCGACATTCCACTAGCTCCGCCCTGGGGAGGGAACATCGGCATGGTGCTCTGAACTCAGCAGCCACTCCTGGCTCCTGGCTCAGGCAGCGGGAGTACCCCAGCAAACGGGGGCAGGGCTCAGCACTTGACAGGGACAATACCGTGTTTGAAAACTCCAATAAGCAGCGATTTATCGGCCTCTGCATTCCACCAGTCCACTGGGATCTCCACATAGTCAATGTCTGGCAGCAGCACGTCCAGCTCCCTGAGAAGGACAGGCCATGAATGCACCCTGCTCTGGACTCCCCGAGAACCCCCGCTTCTGCAGACAGCTGAGTGGGCTCAGGGGTCCCATGATGCTGGGGCAACTAGGGACAGGCCTTCTGCCTTGATAACGCTCTGGTGATTTCCTCTCCAGAAACACTGGGGTCAGGTCCTGCATTCCGCTGTGTGTGAGCTCCCCGAATGCCAAGAGGACCAGCCATGGTAACAATCGAGCCTGGTACTAGGCTAGCTGAGTCCTGCTGTCAGCCTCCCCTGCACACACCAGTGTCACCAGACCCTCCTGTGAGAGAGGGATGGTGGCCATGGCCTGACCTCCACCCATCCTACTCAGCCTGGCTGGCCCATGAGCTCCCGGGACTCACTAGAGTGGCATTTGCCTTAAGGCTGGGGAAAGTTTTCACTAAAGCTACCAGCCACCGACAGAGCAAGAGCAAGAGCAAGGCAAAGCAGCTATCTGCTGGAGTGCACCGAGCCTTCAGAGAGGGAAGCCTCCCTGGCTTTCCTTCAGTGAGCTGCTGGGACACAGACTGACTGCATCTGTGCTGGGCACAGGAGCACCCTGGGAAAGCAGCAGCCTCTGCTGAGACAGGAAAGAGGAGGCTTTCAATAAAGGATCAGGCTCAGTGAGCTCAGCAAACCTTGCTCTCCTCTACCATCCTGGGAGCCGGGCTTTGGTAGCAGGCTCCCTTTGCCACTGCTCGTTATGTGACACCAGGGCAATTACCAGGCTTTGCCCAACCCAGCATCCCTTTGGGGACTTCAGGAGCCAGAGGGCTGCAGCCATTTCAGTCCCCCATGCTCCCTGCAGAGCAGAGGGAGGGAATGCAGGTCCCAGCAGGCAATGCTCCACTCTGGTCTGAGCCACCTGGCTTGGATGTCAAGGCTAGGTCAGGACTGACTAGGGGCTACAGCTTCATATTAGAGGTGAATTTGTTGGGCTGCACTGTGGGGAATCCTGATTCCCAGCACGCTGGGGCTGGCTGGGGAGTGCATGAGTGTAGAGGGATGGGGGGGGAAGTCTGCGTGTGCCTCGGCATGCATACCCATGTGTACGTGTGTATGCATGTAGCTCAGCGTGGTTCCCAATGGTGCTATTTTACAGGAGCAGTGGTCCTGTCTCCTGGCCAAAGGAGCCCGCTGTCCCTGCTCAGCTCCGCTGCAGAGGGAGCTCTCTAAGCTGCAGGAGAAAAAACTCTGCCCGTGTCTGCCTTCTGCTGGGGCCAGCCTCTAGGGCCCAATCCTGCAGTCTCTACTCAGGCAGAGCCTCCACCAACGGCGACAGGAGTTTTGCCTGAGTGAGAACGGCAGGATTTGGCTTCAGATACTGTGAGGTGACTGACCCCTCTAACGCTGGCACAGTGCTGCTGGGGACTTCAGCTAGACAGCAGCTGGGAAGCTCCCCCAGAGTAAGCAGGGGGCTCCCCATGCAGCAGGGGCGCTGCAGCCAAAGATATCGGTCGCTGTACCTCCGCAGCTGGGCATGCAAAGTGATCCGGGCTGCTGGGAGCATCATACCTGGCCGGGGTCCCTTCGAAGGCTTTGTCAGCCACCTCTCCCAGCACTTCAGCTTTCAGGTAGTAGAGCATTCGCACCCGCAGCAGCACCCTGCCAAGGGAAAGCGACAGGTCAATACAGACCGAGCACAGGGCTGGGATCCAGCATGGCACAGCCCCTACGCACAGCGACACAGCGTTTATGGGCCGGCTGGTCTGTATGGAAGCATGGGGCAGTGGGGGATCGCCGCCCAGGCCTGCAGTCCGTGCAGTTATATACCAGGACGAAATGGTGGGAAGCCACTCCCCTTCTCATGACAACACCACCCAAGGCTGAGCACAGGCATGGCAGCAGCTTCGCCCATCCTTAGCTGCCCCTCGCACTGTGACACGGCAGGACACCCAGCCACTGGGGCTCAAGAGGGGAGGCCTGAAGCAGCTGGAACGTGGGGACTAGAGGGCAGGCCCCCTCCACAGGGGAAAAAGGTTCAGGCTAGCAGTGAACAGGCTCCTTAATCAGCTCAGTGGGCTGTGGGCCTGATCCCCACCACCTGGGCCTCAGAGATCTCACCTCACTAACCCTGTAATCAAGCAGGCTTAAAACACTCATGAAGGAGCTCACCAGGAGAGGGGAGGTGCCAGGCTGAGAGCTCACTAGGAGAGGGAAGGTGCCAGGCTGGGTACCCGCCTCCCCAGCAATGGCAGCGACACACCTCACTCCTAACCCAGTGAGGGAGGGGGCTGCGCTACTTACAGTGCTCATGGCTAGGAGAGCTCTTGCTGGGAGCTGGGATGCAGCATCCTCTGAGTGGGTGAGGAAACAGCTCTGGGTTACTGATTTGTTAAAATAATGTCTCTCTGTTCTCCTCTGCAAAGAGCTGTACCTGCTGGGCCCCACTCTCCAGGACCCAAGAGCTGCCCACCACCCTACAGGGCCCCAAGAGCCATCTCCCTCCAGGCTCTGCTCCCCCACTCCCCAGGTCCCAAGACCCGTCCCCCTCCAGGCTCCACCCCCTGGATCCCAAGGGCCGTCCCCTTCCAGGCTCTGCCCCTCAGGTCCCAAGAGCCATCCCCCTCCAGACTCTGCCGCTCTGGTCCCAAGAGCCAACCCCCTACAGGCTTCGCACTCCTGGGTCCCAAGAGTCGTCCCCCCTCCAGGGTCCAACCCCCGGACCCCAAGAGCCGGACCCCTGCAGGCTCCACCTCCCTGGCCCCCAAGAGCCATCCTTCACACCTCTGGGTCCCAAGAGCTGTCCCCCTCCAGGCTCTGCCCCCTCCCCCCATGTCCCAAGAGCCAACCCCCGCCGCAGGGTCCAACCCCTGGGTCCCAAGAGCTGTCCCCCTCCAGGCTCCGCCCCCTGGGTTCCAAGAGCCGGACCCCTGCAGGCTCTGCTCCTGGATCCCAAGAGCCTGTCCCACTCCATTCTCTGCCCCCAGGTCCCAACATCCGTCCCCCTCCAGGCTCTGCCCCCCGGGTCCCAAGAGCCATCCCCCTCCGGCTACCACTAATGCACAAGTCTGCATTTTGATGCTGGTGCTACCACGGTGAGCTCAGGTATCTGACCAGCCCTGCTTCCCAAGCCCCTGACCGAAGACAGCTGTGACTATGAGGAAGCATCCTGAATGCCGGCTGAGTTGCGGGCAAGTGTGCTGCACCTAGCGGCAGGGAGATGAGAACTCCGTAGAGCTGCGGCTGCTGGCGTGTAAACAGCACTTTACAGCATGGCGAAAACCACCCAAGGTCTGACGAGCCAGTGGGCACCGACCCAACGTCCCCACTGGCCTCTCCATGCTGACTGCCCGGGTGAGTCCTTCCTCTTCAGACTCTGTGCTGCAGCCCACTGGCACGATGCCAGCTGGGGGCACGTGGCCTCGCTCTGGGCCCAGGGCGGGACACACAGCATGGCGTGTGCGCTGCAGTTCCCCGGGGCAGGGGCTCACACTCACTTGTTGCAGTGCTGTTTCAGGTGCTTCTTGTAGCTGTCATCATGCAGGACTATATCGGGGTTGCAGCTGGCCAGCCAGTCCGCGTTCTTTATCTCAGGCAGCAGCATCTGGTTCTTCGTCTTCTTCCCCTTCCTGCCCCTGGGCACTGGGGCCGACAGCCCTGCAACAGTGAGAGGGAGCGCATGAGCGGCACTGCTGCAGGCCACACACCACCTTGACAGGCACCTGAGAAATGCCCTGGATCAGACAGGACATAGACACTGGCTGGCAGGAGCAGTGCAGCTGGAAGGACTGAAAGCCAGCTCTTGTAATGCTCTTAAACCCTCACACTACAGCTCAGGTGGGAGTTGGAGAGCCAGAGAAAAGGTAGGCACGGTCTCCAGCATACCCAGTGTGTCTGTCCAGGCACAATCCCATAGCTGAGCCATGCGTACATGGTGCCCTAGTTAGACCACGTCAGGCCATGCCACATCCTCACCTTCCCAGCAGTCTAAACGCATGGGGCAGTTCTGGGCGCAGGAGGTGGCTTGGCAGAATAGGCTGCTGGATGCCGCTGCTGGCAACCCTGCCCATAGAACTGAAGCAAGCTGGCCCAGGCTCTTGGCAGCCTGAATGTCAACATCGTCAGATACAGGTCCGTGGAAAGATGTCAGGTCTGTGTGCTGGGACAGGGAGCAGGTGTTCCAGCACCTGCACTCTGCCTGACACAACCCACCTCCCCACTGCACACCAGCAGGCCCACACCAGCCACAGCTCTCCCTGATACACCCTGGCCCACACCCTCAGCAGTGCCATTGCACATCCACATCTCCCCGCACTGTGCGCACAGCCAATGCTCAGCGCTTCCCTCACACACAAAGTGGACCCTGCTCAGACTCTACACTCAGCTCCACTGTAGCCCCACCAAAGCTACTCCAGCCTTTTCCTGACAGAGGTGAGAGCAGAACCCAGCACAGACATCAGGGCCAGACACCCCTCATGAGATGGCATCCAAGCAGACCTGTACCCACGGCACCTGCCAGTCAGAGTCCTCGCCTCTTCTATACAGCAGGGCCCGCCTTATGCCACAAAGGCGGGGGCAGAGTTGTCCTTGGAGCCTATTCCCTGCGTTGGTTCCCTGGCCACGTTTCCCTGTGTTTTTATTCCAACCAGTTCTTGCAGTTTCACTTCTCGCATGAATCCCTCTAACCCTGGACAGGCCCAACTCACACACTCTTCCTCTCAGAACAGGACCAGCTCCCCTTCAGCAGCTCTCCAGACCTTTCCCTGCCATGGCTACCATTGCACTGGGTCAGAGCATGGCTTATGCACAGCTGGGCTAGAATTCAGTCCTGTACTGCCCGTCGCACGCCCAGACTCATGGAAGCAGAGGCCTCCCCAGGACCTGACTGAGAGGTTCTGAGGCTTCCCCTTGCAAGGGATCCAACTGGGTTACATTCAGTGCTACAGCTGCAGTGCAGTGTTCATGACCCTCAATGGACCATGCCGCTTGCTCGTTGCATTACTGAAATGTGTTCCCATATGTGCCACCCTATCAGTTTTACTATTGCTCTACTGCATGCTAATACACCGGGGTACGCCCAGCGACCAGGTGTGTGCCAGAGTTCCTTTGGTCTGACCAGCACATGCCTGATTCCCCAGCCCCGGACCATCCTGCCGAGATGGCTCAAGTGCTGGACAAAATGACGATATTAACTCAGAGCAGTAGGCGATGGCGTCATTCATGCTTAGGGAGAGATGCGATGGCCATGAACGTAACCCAACAGCACCAGGCACGGGGGGATTTCTGACCGGACCTAGGACTTCAAATCCACCACAGAGCCTGGCTGCTTTCTCCTGCACCGCATGGGAGAGCCTTGTGCTTTACACTGCTAACAGCCACTTCACAAACAGCCTCTGGCATGCCCTGTGGAGCGGAAATGGGAGCAGCTGCCTCAGCTTTCAGCATGGCTCACCCGTGACAAACTACTGAAAGGCAGCGCTGGGAACCAGCCGGAAAGGGCTGCCAAACTTAAAGAACATTGTGCCATGGACTGGGGCACCCACACAGTGCCCAGCCAAGGGGCTGCACTGGCTACTTGCCAGGCGCCAGGCCTCATTTGCACTAGATCTCAGTACCCCAGCTGAGGATTCCCCCCGCCCTTTGTGAAGCGCTGGGGGATCTACAGACAAGCAACGTCCCACAGGGGATGGCTACTACAGAATGAGAGTGGAGTCATCTTTGACCTAGTGTGGCTGCCTGCAGAGACCACAGGTCCAAGCATGCAGCCAGCACTGGCCACACCTCCACAGTTCTGAGAATAAAGGCCACTATGGGCTGCACTCTGCAGGGGACATTTGCCCCCCATCCCTGATGGGTCCAAGCCTGGTCTCTGGTCTAAGTAACAATCTAGACCTCAAGAACAGGCAGCTCAGGTTGGCCTGGTGCCCTAGCTCTCCAGCCCAAGGTTCCCTCTCAGCTGGGCCAGGGCTGGCCATTTCCTGTATCAGAGAGCCCCTCTGTCCTTGCCTCCAGGGGTCTGGACGCAAGTCAGCCCTGTGACCCCTGGCCCCACACAGGGGTTCCTTGTTGCCCAGCTCTGGCTGTTTGTGTGGCTTCTGGGATCCGCTCTAGTTTAACTCTCTAGTCCTGGGCACTGAAAGCTGGGCATACTGGCAGCTGGCAGCGAAACAATAACTGGCAGGAGAGAGAGTACCTGAGTGATTTTGCAGGGCCTGGTTCTGGCCGTCCTTCGTCGGAGTGATCAGATCCCAGATAAAACTCTTAATCTTCTCATCTCCCTTGTAGTGTTTGACGCAATAGACCAGGAGGGCCCGGCAAATCATCTCCATGTCCTTCTCGTTCAGGTGCCACTTGAACCGTCCGTGGGTCAGGATATCCTTCCAGCGCCCCCAGCTGGAGGAGCAGAAACACACACCATAAACACTGCAAGTGACTGCACTTCTCTAGTGCCCTCCAGTGGGGAGCTCACAACGCTGCATGGGGCACTAATGGACAAAGCCTGGCCAGCCCCCGGAGAAGCAGGGAAGTAGGGAAACTGAGGCACAGAAAGGGTGTGGGATTCATCCAGCATCACACGCTGGGTCAGTGGCAGAGGCAGGAAAAGAACCCAGGAGTCCTTACTCCCAGCCCATGCTCTAGCCACAAACCACACTTCCTCCCATAGATGTGGGGATTGTGCACAGCACCCAGCAGGTCCCCCCCAGCGGGGCACTAGCTCTGCAGCTCCCTGCCAGGTTTATGCCCCTCTGTGCAGCAGCCTGAGACAGGCACAGACAGACAATAGCAAACATGTGACACCAAACCACCCGAGAGCCACAGCTGCGCTGGGGGTCAGCCCAGCCTCACACGGTATGCAGAGCCCAGATGAGACCCACCCGAATATGAGCAAGTTCTTCTCCACGCGGAAGCACTCAGCCCGCAGGTAGCGCCGCGTCTTCTCATTGAGGCGCCGCGAGCGTGTGGGCCGCTCGTCGGAGTCACTGTCCAGCTCCGAGAACTCCATCAGCTCATCCTCCTCGAAGGAGTTGTAGTGCTTGGTCTGCTTGCGGACACGGGGCCTGTCGATCACTAAGCTCTCCTGCCGGGGGAGACAGGGAGAGGCTAGTGTGCCCAGAACCACCCAGCAGACCCTTCCCGCTGCACGGTGCCCCCCTTGGCCACTAGCATGAGGTGCGGGGATGCTTCCCTCCTCTGTGCTGCCTTCTGGCCTCAGCAACTCCTAGCACCACCCAGCTCTCTCCAAGCCTAGCATCACACCCAGCATCTGGTGCCAGACCCAGATGGCCTGTTCAACGCCCAGCTACTATGGACTGCCACCCACAATTAACTGTGGGTGCAAAAAATGGAGGTTACTTACGGTAAGTGGAGGCTCTTTGAGACTCCATATGTGAGTAGGCAAGTACCCTGAGTCCGGAAATTCTTCCAAGCAGTGTCTATTGGCCCACACACACGCCGTACATCTTCTTGTGCTCCTGACTGAGGGTATAAGAGACAGTGCAGGCTGACGGTGTTCCTCCTCTTATCGCAAATCCAACAGGATCTGAAGCAGAGGGGAGGGAGGGCGGGTAGTGGAATACAGATAGGGACCACACATCTTGAAGAACCTCCAGTTACAGTAAGTAACTTCCATTTCTTCTGAGAGTGCTGGTCCCTGTGTGTATTTTACAGGTGGATGATTGGCATGCACTGCTCAGACTGCAAGTGGGTGCGAGGAAGCTGGTAGCAAAAATGCTTGCAGCACTGCAGATCCCAGATCTGCGTCCACGGCCGAGGCATGAACTAAAGCATAGTGCATTGTGAACGTGTGGACAGAACTCCAGGTGGCCGCTTTGCAATTGTCTTGTAGCGGGACATCACGTAGGGATGCTGTGGAGGTGGCCTGTGCTCTCGTGTTATGAGCTGTGACACCCACAGTGGGAGGGATCTTTGCTTCCCTATAGCACTTTAGGATGCATCCTAAAACCCACTTAGAAATCCTCTGGTTTGCCCATGCGATCTGCCTGCAATGGAAATAAAAAGTCTTGGTGATTTCCTAATGGGTTTCGTTCTTTGCAGGTAGAACACCAAGGCACATCAGACACAGAGGCAGCGAAGCCTCTTGTCTTCAGCGGAAGCATGAGGTTTTGGGAAAAGTACAGATAAGCAAATACTTTGGTTGATGTAGAATTCAGAAACAACCCTGGGGAGAAACTTAGGGTGTAGGTGAAGGGAAACATTTTCTTTGTGAAAAACTGTAATAAGGAGGGTCCGCAATGATGGCTCACAGCTTGCTGACCCTCCCGGCTGAAATGATAGCTACTAAAAATGTCACCTTCCTGGACAGGCAGGCAGGTCACGGAACATGTCACCATGGGCTCGAAGGGTGAATCGGTGAGTGTCAACAGTTCCACTGTGGTGTGCCCATTGCATGAATATCTCGCTTAGCACTGAATTGTGCTTCTCCCATGCGTGGTCCATCGAGAAGTGACTGCTCAGTTTGGTGCTGTGGCTACCGGGAAGGTAAGCGGCCTGCATCATGATGTGATTCCAGATGCACCAGTTCCAAAGTTTGATGGCTTCCCAGGTTTAACTCCAGCAGGTGACGTCCATGTGCATTCCATCATCTCAATGATCTGGACTGTTCACAAGTAAGGAGATTGATGCAGTCATTGCAGCCACGAAATTGGGAAAAGCAGTAGGAAAAGATGGTATCTGTCCTGAGTCCCTTTATAACCTGAGTTCATTGGCATGGAAATGGATGATTAAACTTTTCACCCACATTTCAGAGACCAGTGAAATTCCCCACGTGTAGCAAGAAGCCAAGGTCATTGCATTCCTGAAGTCTGGGAAACCTGTGGATCACCCTTCTAGTTCTAGGCCAGTCTCTCTTGAGCACCATCTACAAGGTGCTGACGCATATGATTCTGAACCGGTCCACGGTGTATAGTACCCTAACCAAGAAGGAAGCTGGTTTTCGACCGCACAGAAGTTGCTGTGACCAGGTCCTGGCTTTCACTACAAACATTAAGGCTGAATTCCAACAAAAACTCACGGTTGGTAACGCTTTCACCGATCTGTCAGCAGCACGTGACGTAGTCCAGAAGGATGGTCTGCTACTGAAACTGGCCAAAGTGAACCTGTGTGTAGATTCTCAGCCTACCGAACACCAGGCTTAGTGGCCACAGGATGTTTGTATACCTCAGAGGCAAACCAGCAAGCTGCACACTTTAAATAATGGGCTACCACAAGGCTCTGTACTTGCTCCGACCCTCTTCAATGCATATGTGAGCGATATACCTGAAATGATAGTGCAGAATTTTGAGTATGCTGATGATATGGCACTCACAACTCAGGCTCATAGCTTTAAAGAACTTGAAGTGACCCTTACATCAGACCTTAAGATCACAGAGGAGCACTTCGAAAAGTGGCGGCTGAGACCTAATATGGGCAAATTGGTAATCTCTACTTTCCACCTTGACAAGAGAATCGCACAAAACATACTGTTGAGTTTTGTGGTGAAACTGTGCATTAAGACCCAAAGCCAACATATTTCGGCATCATTCTTGACCACACACTGACCTTGCATGACCACCTCAAGAAAGTAACCTCCAAAGCAAAGACTTGCATCAACATTTTTCAAAAGTTATCAGGAACAAGCTGGGGATCAACTGCCCCAGTGCTACAAACATCAGCCTTGACCCTGGTGTACTCAGTTGCAGAGTACCGTACGCCGATGAGGACAAAAAGCTGCCATACCCAACTTGTGGACAGGCAGCTGAACTAGACCATGCGATTCATCATGGGAACTTTAAAATCAACACCTCTACTGTAGCTTTCTGTATTAACAAACACCAAATCCCCAGCTATCCTTTGAGATATAGCCACAGCATGAGAACTTAAACACACCAGACTACCCAGAACTTCCCACCTGGCAGGTTATGGATAACATACCCCAACAATGACTGAAACTGGAAAACCACTTTGGATCACACGTGACCATCTCATGCCTCTGGATCTGGGCAGGGAATGGTGAAGTGTCTGGACCTCATCTACTATTCCAAACAAGCACATTATTACTGACACAACAAGATGCCCTTCCAGTTTTGATCTGCCACAGATACTTTGAACCACACTGAACTGCATCTGAATAAACCACAGAAGATGTGGCTACTTGTTGTACAAGTGGAAAATCAAAGACTCACCTTTGCATGACTGCAGTGAGAGCATCCAAACCAAACACATCATAACACAGTGCCCCAAATCTGGATTTAAAGGTGAATTGGATGATATCCATGTCACAGAAGAGGCCTTGAAATGGCTTATGAATCTACAACTGCTGCTATAGAATGTTGCTTTGCAGATGCCATACATGCAATAGAGAGACAGAGAGAGCCAGTTTCCAGGCAGAGGGGACAAGACCTCTTTCTGCCCTGTTTGTATCATAGTGGTGATATTGTCTGACATCACTTGTATATGGAAGGAGTGAATTACCTGAAGGAAAGCCTTGCACACAAGGTGGACTACCCTTACTTCTCCTACATTTATACGTAGCCTGGCCTCTCGTGGGATCCAGGTTTCCTGAGCAGTGTGGTTATTCAGGTGAACGCCCCACCCCAGGAGGGACGCGTCAATCACAATGGTGGCTTTGCAGGTGGGCAGGTTGAAGGCAACACCCACCATGACCTTTTTCGGGTTCAACCACCAAGCGAGGTGGGCAATAACTCAAGTGGTAATGGTCACCCTCGAGTTGACATGGTCCTTGTCTGGTGGACAGATTGTGTGGATCCAAGCTTGTAGGTATCGCAAGTGAAGCCTGGTGAATAGTGTCATGTAAATGTGTGTGGGCATGTGGCCTAACAGTGAAAGGCATATGTGCACTGTAGTTCTTGGTTTGCAGGTAATGCGTGAAACCAGTTTGCTCATTATGTGAAACCTGTCTGCGGGGAGAAATGCTCTCACTGAAACCAAGTCCAGTGTTGCTCCTATAAAGTTTATCGTCCTTGTGGGCAACAAAACGGATCCTTTTCTATTTTTGCGAACACCTAGGGCTACCAGAAGTTTTATGAGAAACTCTGTTGCCGACCTGACCTCTGCCAGGTGATGATAATAAACTGCATGAGGAGGGGATGGCCTTGGCCTAAAAGGCTATCTCTAGTGTTTCCTCCTGAGGGCTGGAGTGTAAATTACCAGGGAACAGAGTGTCCTTTAATGAATGCAATTAGACAAACACTTGTCAGGGATGGTCTACATAATACTTAGTCCTGCCCTAAGTGCAGGGGACTGGATTAGGTGACCTCTCGAGGTCCCTTCCAGTCCTACGATTCTATGATTCATCTGTTCTCTGACTGAAGAGATTTGATTCATCAAACGGGAAGTCCTAGATTGTGTTCTGGACCTCCCTAGGAAACCTGATGATTGCAGCCAAGAATTCCTCCTCGTGACTAAGCCAGAGGCCAGACTTCTGGCAGCTGTATCCACTACATCCATTATGGCCTGGAGAGCTGTTTTTGCCATTAGTTTTCCCCCATTTATGAAGGACTGCAATTGGGCTCTGTCCTCTGTGGGAAGCTTATCTATGAAATTCGCAAGCCTGGAATAGTTATTGAAATCATATTTCACTAACTGAGCTTGGTAGTTAGCAACATGAAATTGCAGGCCTCGGAGGAGAAGACCTTTCTTCCAAGGATGTCCAGTCTCTTAGAGCACTTGTCTGTTGGGGTGGTCCTTTGATAGTGTGACTGAGCTCTTTCTGTAGCTACCTGTACCACCAGTGAGATGGGGGCAAGGTGGGAGAACAAAAATTCAGCTCCCTTAGTGTGAATGAAATATCTCCTCTTAGCTGTCTTCGGAGTAGGGGCACAGGATGCTGGAGTGAGCCATCCACTCTGGCTGGTTCTAGGCTGGCTTCATTAACTAGGAGGGCCATCTTGTTTGGTCCCTGAGGTTGCAAAATATTCAGAAGTTGGTGTTGAGAATCCTGGGCCTCCTCCAGTGTGATCTGGAGGTCGCTGGCAACTCTTTGCAGTAGCTCCTGGTACTGCCCATTGTAATCCAGCAGAGATAGAGAGGAAAAAGTGACCGCTTCATCCAGCGATGATGGAGAGACACACATCAGAACTGTCAGTACCTGCAGATCTGGGTCAACTTCCTCCTCGTACACTGACAGATCCAGCTGGCAGGCAGGAGAGGAGCAGCACGATTCTTGAGAAGGGCCCAGATGCTTAGAATACGGATCCATGGACCCCAACAAGGCCAGAAGAAGGGGGTCGATCAGTTGTGGGGGGCCTCAAGAAAATCAGTACCAGAGGTGCCTGGGGAGGTCATACCCTGAGGAGCAGTGAGCGTGACACTTAGACTGTCTGTCAGGGCTCGACTGTCCCCAGGGAGATGTTGGAGCAGCTAGCACCTCCAACACATCCAAGTCCAAAACCTGCTCCACCGGTGGTGGCTGGGCCATCGGTACTACTACACTATAACTAGAACTACCACTATCCATCTATAACAATACTATAACAAACTACGAACCAACTGTAGGGTGAACGCTAGGGAGAGCGGAGAGTAGCAAAGCCAAGCTCCACAGTTCCAACGACCGTCACGGGCGGTAAGAAGGAACTGAGGGGGGGGCCAGAGTTGGCTGGGGGTATATATCCAGGGCCATGAAGGCACCATTCCAGGGGGCTCCACAGCCAACCCACTGGGTGTTGCTAGGGTAAAAATTCTCTGACGGCCGTGCACGCAGCGCGCGCACACCTACTTGGAATCGATATGAGCAAGCACTCGAAGAAGAACCACACCTACTACGAACTTTAACTAACTAGCAAGCTAAGAAAAATAGCAATTTACAAATGTCTTTACAGGTGTTACAAGAGCTGCAGGAGGAGAAGACACAGGGTTCCGACTCAGGCCAGGTGACAGTAAGAAGGAACTGGAGACGTGTTATACCCTTAGTTGGGAGCACGAGGAGATCCAGGGAGCAAGCCAACAGGCACTGCTTGGAAGAATTTCCGGTCTCAGGTGCATGGCGTGCACGCGTACCCATGTGTGGAATACACGTCGGGACCCACACTCCATGAAGAATGAGTGTGTGTATGTGTGGCAGGGGTGGGGAATGACAATCACTTGCAAGCAGAAAATTGTCCCTGGGATACCACAGGCGAAAATTAGGCCCAACAGCTACAAAACTACCTACACTTGGTAGTGGGCTCCTGCCCCACCAAGCCCAGGCAACACAAATGGTGGGGTAAATGCTGTGCTCCAAGGCAGCATAATTTACTTGTAGAGGGGGTGGAGGGATAGGGCTGTGACAAGAGAATTAGCCTGTCATAAATACAAAGGGAAGGGTAACCACCTTTCTGTAGACAGTGCTATAGAAACCCTCCTGGCCAGAGGTAAAGTCCTGTTACCTGTAAAGGGTTAAGAAGCTCAGGTGACCTGGCTGGCACCTGACTCATAATGACCAATGAGGGGACAAGATACTTTCAAATCTGGAGTGGGAGGGAAAGGCTTTTGTCTGTCTGTGTGATACCTTTGCCAGGAATAGATCAAGGATGCAAGCCTCCAACTCCTGTAAAGTTAGTAAGTAATCTAGCTAGACCATGTGTTAGGTTTTCTTTGTTTTGGCTTGTGAAACTCGCTGTGCTGGAGGGAATGTCTATTCCTGTTTTTGTGTCTTTTTGTAACTTAAGGTTTTGCCTAGAGGGATTCTCTATGTTTTGAATCTGACTGCCTGTATGATTATCTTCCATTCTGATCTTACAGAGTTGTTCTCTTATCTTTTTTTGTTCTTCTAATAAAGTTCTGTTTTTTAAAAATCTGATTGGGTTTTTTGGGTGTTAAAAATCCAAGGCTGGTCTGGGTTTATCTTGTTTATTCTCAAGCCTCCCCAGGAAAGGGGGTGTAAGGGCTTGGGGGGATATTTTGCGGAAATAGGAACTCCAAGTGGTACTTTCCTTGTTCTTTGTCTAAATCACTTGGTGGTGGCAGCATACTGTTCAAAGACAAGGCGAAGTTTGTGCCTTGGGAAAGTTTTTAACCTAAGCTGGTAAAAATAAGCTTAGGGGGTCTTTCATGCGGGTCCCCACATCTGTACCCTAGAGTTCAGAGTGGGGAAGGAACCCTGACACAGCCGACAGAAGGTGTAGGATACAACAGCACAAAAGCACCCCACACCAACTGGAGTCACACCATACCCGTATTGGTTGCTGGTCCTGCTGAATCCCATCTCTCCAGTAACACAAAGTCAGAGTCAGGCACACAGAGTCTCACGCACACACACAAAGTCAGGCACGCAGACACACACAGGCACAGGCATGCAGTCAGGCACACAGAGTCAGACACACAGACACAGTCTCACACAGACACACACACACACCTCTTTTCCTGTTAGAACAGTGAAATCTGAGGAGCTGCTGTGAAATGTTGCCCATTAAGCCTCCCCTTTGCTACCATCTAAGCCCATCTGCTGATGCTGCCCTAGCTGGAATTTCAGAAGCCAGAACCCCTCAGGAGGCACTGAAGCTAGCTGCACAGAGGTTTGCACTTGCCAAAGAAAGCTGGAGGGGAGAGGCCCAGCTGTTTGGCTGAGCATGCAGGCCCAGCAGGACATGCTCTGAGAGCAGGACCAGAGGACCAGACTCCATCTGTTCACTCTTTCTTCCAAGCAGGCAAAGCCCTCATTCTGTGTGTTTAATGTTCTCTTCTAGAAACATCATCTACCACGGACAGTGCAGGCAGGTGCCACAGGGAGCTGGGGCTGGGGCGGCTGGTACTGGCTAGATGTTCCCAAAGGCTATGCTGTGAACCTTCCTGAGGCTCTGCTGCTGGAGAAAAGGCCGACTAGCAAGCGTCTAGAAATATCCTGGCCTCTCAGGGTACTCCAGCTGCCACATTTACCCACTATTGCTGCTGGGTAAAGGGCAGTTTACAGGCGTGGGCAGCACGGCAGCAGCCACAGCAGAACCACCTGCAAACACTCAGTTATCCCAGTGAACCACCCAAGCGCAGGACAGGTGAGAGGATTCCCTGGCTGTGCATTTACTGTCTGCATTTCTCTTATCTTGGACAACAGCAACAGGCTGGTCAGTTTCACTTCCCGGTTCCCCTGCACTAGCCCAGTTCTTCCATTCCTTTTTACAAAGCTCTCTCCAGTCGATCGCAATCTCCGGATGCTGAAAGTCCAGTGGTGCAGCAGGGTTGCCACTCAGGCAGGCTCCCTGCCTGCCCCGGCACCACGACGCTCCCGGAAGCGGCCAGCACACCCCCACAGCCCTGGAGGGATGCGGGGGGAAGAGGGGGCTCTGCGTGCTGCCCTGCCTGCAAGCACCATCCCTGCAGTTCCCATTGGCCGGGAACAGGGAACTGCAGCCAACGGGAGCTGCGGGGGGCAGTGCCTGCAGAGAGGGGCAGTGGGAGCAGAGCCACTTGCCACCCCCACCAGGGTTGCATTGGCTCCTTCTGGGAGTGGCGTGGGGCTGAGGCAAGCAGGCAAGCATCCCAACTCCCTGCCCCCTCCCAGAGCCAGCACCCCATACCCCCTCCTGCATCCCACACCCCGAACCCCCTGCCCCAGCCCTGACCCTGCTCCCAGAGCCAGTATCCCGTACCCCCTCCTGTCCCCCAAAACTCTGCCCCAGCCCGGAGCCCCCTCCTGCACCCAAACTTTCTCCCAGAGCCTGCACCCGCACCCCCTCCTGCACCCCAACCCTCTGCCCCAGGCTCAGTCCGGAGCCCTCTCCCACACTCCGAACCCCTCGGCCCCAGCCCAGAGCCTGCACACCCTCCTGAACCTCAACCCCCTGCCCCAGCCCAGTGAAAGTGATTGGATTTCTGGTTTAAGGCATACACTAAATGATAGAAAAAACCCTGCTGGAGTCAGCTTTCCCACTGCATGGCCTGGGGTTAGCACCTTATCCGCGGAGGGATCAGGGCCAGGCAGCAGCTTTGGTGACTCCTGGTAAATGCTCAGCCCCACTGGTGGGGAAACGAGAGCCCTGAGTACTAACGAGGTGAGTGAGGCAGAGAGAGCTGCTCCCATGAGAACGCTGGCCAGGTACTGTCTTGTACACAGAGCAGCCTATCCTTGTTATGGCAACCCCCAACCTCTGCCCACCCACTGATCCCTGCCTGGCCCATGGCCCAGGAATCGGTGAAGGGATGGGGCCATGGCAGGAGCTGGCATGGGAACTCACAGCAGGTGGGAAGGGCACACCAGCGATGCCACCTGTGTGGGTTGCCCTGTGTTCCAGCACTCAGCAAGGTGCTGAGGAGGAGTGAGCACCTCTTAGCACTCTGAGGCTTAAGTGAATAAAACAGCCAGGATCCCTGGTGCAAACCACCTGGCCAGCCCCACTATGACATGGCGCCCACCCCTCCTCCCCACAGAACTAGAGGGGCCAAATCCACCTCCAGGGTTGCTGGGTCGAGAAGGGCCTCAGGACAGATGGACAGGGCCCCAGGCTGTGCTAAGACACACGTCTTCCTGAGTGCTGGGAGCTGCAGCCAGCCACCGTCCATCATCCGCATGGAAGCGGAGCCAGGAGAACCCAAGTACAGCACCAAGCGACAAATGCAGCTGGGGACCCATGTGCTCCCTCCAGGGCAAGGCTTTCTTGGATGGGCATGACCATAAGAACTGTCAGACTGGGTCAGACCAAGGGTCCATCAAGCACAGTATCCTGTCTTCTGACAGCGGCCAGTGGCAGATGCTTCAGAGGGAATGAACAGAACAGGACAATTATCAAGTGATCCATTCCCTGTTGTCCACTCCCAGCTTCTGGCAGGCAGAGGCTTAGGGACACTCAGAGCATGGGGTTGCATCCCTGACCATCTTGGCAAGTAGCCACTGACAGACCTGTCCTCCATGAACTTATCTCATTCTTTTTTGAACTCCGTTATAGTTTTGGCCTTCACAACATCCCCTGGCAATGAGTTCCACAAGTTGACGGTGCGCTCTGTGAAGAAGTACTTCCTTATGTTTGTTAAATCTGCTGCCTATTCATTTCATTGGCTGACCCCTGCTTCCTGTGTTATGTGAAGGGGTAAATAAAAATTCCTTATTCACTTTCTCCACGCCAGTCACGATTTTATAGACCTCTCTCATAGCCCCCCTTAGTCGTCTCTTTTCCAAGCTGAACAGTCTCAGTCTTTTTAATCTCTCCTCATATGGAAGCTGTTCCAGACCCCAATCATTTTTGTTGTCCTTCTCTGGACCTTTTCCAATTCCAATATATCTTTTCTGAGATGGGGCCACCAGAACTGCATGCAGTATTCAAGATGTGGGCGTACCACGGATTTATATAGAGGTATTATGATATTTTCTGTCTTAGCTCTCCCTTTCCTAACGGTTCCTAACATTCTGTTAGCTTTTTCGCCTGTGGCTGCACATTGCATGTGACTGACAGGTGTGGGTGTGACTCCCTGGAGATCAGTGCTGTTCACTCAGCCTCAGGCAGGCACTCCAGCACTGAGAGCGTTCGGGTTTGGTCACTCCCGGTTGGGCCCCACGCTCACTGCAGCTTCCTGACGTGCCTCACGGCAGACAGCTGTTCTGAGCCGGGCATGGGGCAGGCAGTGCTGAGCACCACATGCATGCACACCCCCAGCCAGATGCCATTGGCCCAATGGGACTATATGCTGAAGGTGGGGAGGGCTGGGGAGCTGGGGCCATCTCCTGAGGCCCCCTTGCAGCTGGGCTGGCTGCCAACCCTCCCACCAAGTGCTACACTGGGAGGTGCTTACAGCTCCCAAATAGCCCCCTCTTCGCAGGGGAAGTGTGAAGTGCCACCAGTGCAGCTCCATGCATCTCCCCTTATCCCCCACGCGCCAGGGGATGGTCAAAGCAGCCTGCTGGTTCCATTGCTGCCAAATAAACCAGCTGGGGCAGCGTCTTACACTGGGCTGCTCTTCCCATGTCTTCCCGCAGGAGAGCGCAGACACCCCAGCCACTGCTCTCAACACTGTCACACTGCCCAGCCTGAGGGAGCCCAGCTTGGGCCTCCCAGAGCAGCCAGAATTAAGTCACTCACCTCCCAGCAATCCTTCCTTTGGGTGAGCTACTGGACACGTGGGCTCTGCACTTGCACCGAACCCAGCCCTGGGAGCGCAGCACTGCAGCACACCTGTCCTGCCCGAGGGGGAGGGCTGCAGCTGGGTTTGTTAGCAATGGAGACGTGTGCATATGCGGCCGCCCAGAGGAGCGTGGAGGAGTGTGCGGCCCCCCAGAGGAGCATGTGTGCATGTGGAGGAGCGCGCATGTCCATGCATGAGCATGGCTGCCCATTTTTAGGCTCTACCTTTTCGTTCTTTGCATCCGTGTCCAGCTCTGCTATCTTAGCCCACTTCTGCCAGAAGTTGGGGTCATCCAAGGAAATGTCGGTTCTGTTCCCTGAAGCGACAAAGCTGGCCTGGGGGTGAAGGAAGAGCCAGTTAACAGTCTGCAATGCGTCCTCAGCAACAGCAAGAGAGGCTGTGTGCTCCCACCTGCACCCTGTCTGTACGGAGAAGGGATCACTACCAGCGACCTCTTCATTTGCTAAGGGGGTCCAGGAGCCAGGGTTGTTTCCAGCCCCCTGGAAATTCAGCCCTGGCAACGTATAAGAGGTGGGACAGCCCCACCCTGTCCAGCAGCGCCCAGATTGCCAGCCTTGGGAGCACAATGCAGTACAGCTTTCATGGGCTCCTTCCTCTACAGCAGGCACCTCAGCAGGTGGTTAGAGCTGAGCTCTGATGGCACTGACGTACGGCGCGCTGCACTCCCCCTGGCCAGCGACGGGAGCACACAGCAGAGCCAGCCATTACCCCCTGTGCTTCAGGGCAACACCCCCCTAGAGTCAGGTCCTATGCAGCAGGAGGAAGGAGACAGAATTAGGCCACTGGGGTCCAAGAATGGATATTGAGCTGGTGTCTCTGCTCCATAGGCACAGGGAGGGCAGCACTGCAAGAATAATGGCCCTGTATCTCCAGACTGCTTGCAGCCCCGGCTATCAAGCATGAGTGCACTGCTGCTCTGGCAGCAGGGGTTCCATGGGGCGGACAGATCCACAGACGCTGCGCACATGGCAGCAGGGGTTCCATGGGGCAGACAGACCTATAGACGCTGCGCACATGGCAGCAGGGGTTCCATGGGGCGGACAGACCCACAGACGCTGCGCACATGGCAGCAGGGGTTCCATGGGGCAGACAGACCCACAGACGCTGCGCACATGGCAGCAGGGGTTCCATCGGCAGACAGACCCACAGACGATGCGCACATGGCAGCAGGGGTTCCATGGGGCGGACAGACCCACGGATGCTGCGCACATGGCAGCAGGGGTTCCATGGGGCGGACAGACCCACAGACGCTGCGCACATGGCAGCAGGGGTTCCATCGGCAGACAGACCACAGATGCTCCACACATGGCAGCAGGGGTTCCATCGGCAGACAGACCCACGGATGCTGCGCACATGGCAGCAGGGGTTCCATGGGGCAGACAGACCCACGGATGCTCCACACATGGCAGCAGGGGTTCCATGGGGCAGACAGACCCACGGATGCTCCACACATGGCAGCAGGGGTTCCATGGGGCGGACAGACCCATACGTGTTGTGCACATGGCAGCAGGGGTTCCATGGGTCGGGGGCTGGACAGACTTTGGATATATGTGCTCAGGCCCCTAGGACAAGGACCACCCTGCAAATTCCCCTGGGATCTGTGAGAGAAGCTTGGCTCTTTCCTTCTCACACTTCCTCCCCACAACAGAGGGCGCAGGCCTGGCTCAGCCCTGAGGGATCCAGGACAGTAGATTTAGCCGGGGGAGGAGAGAACACACAGCCGGCCCTGCCACTGGGATGCATCTGGCAATCACTAGAAGAAGCAGACTCCAGCTCCCTCCCTAGGGCCATGGGACCTCCAGTGGTCCCTGTTGAACAGGTTCTGGACCGGGCAAGGTCTCTGTGCAGCCAACCAGTATCGCTGGGGCCTTCATGACAGCCCTTTGTGCAGCTGTGGGGCAACGCAGACAATGACGCACATTGTTGAGGAATGCCCGCTGATTATGTTCAGCGGTGGCCTAAAAGAACTGCATCGTGCCACTGAAGATGCCATTGCGTGGCTAGATGACTATGCACATGCTAAATAAATAAACTGATGTGCGAGTGAGCAAATCTGCAGAGTACAAGGGATCTCCTCAGAACAGAGCAACATCTCCTGGAGGTTCCTGAGGCGCGGGAAGGATCTCTTCCAGAGCTGAGAACAGAACCCCCACCTCACTCTAACCACTAGAACACTCCTCCGCACAGCCTGGATGGTGCAGACACCGTGAGAAATGCAAGAGCCTGGGAAAGGCTCCACAGGAGACATCCATCCTGGGTGAACTGGACAGAAGCCAAGCTGAGCTGCTCACACATCCACCCCTCGCTGCCAAAGGCTGGCCACGACATTCCCTCCTACTCCGGCACCCTCCTGTGCTGCCCTGCTTTCTGTACCACCTCGACTCAGCTCCTGACCTCAGCGGGGTGGGACCCAGGCTGCACTGACACACACAGGGATGCTCAGAAAGCAACAGGCCAAGCCAAGACCAGGGAAATGAAGTCTGTGTCCCATCTGCCCAGTGCACCCCACCCTTGCCCTGCCAAAGAAGGTAGACAGCTCCCCAGGCAGTGCGCACGGCACCTTGGCAAAGGTGGAACCCTTCCCTTCCGACTGGATAGTGATCGTTTGGGTTCTGCGCTGCAGGATCTGATCAATATCTTCCTCGCAGAACTTGGAGCCTTCATCTTCCTCGTCCATTAAAGCCCCGTACGCTCCTTTCCGTAGCAAGTCTTCGACCTCCATCTTTGAGAGCTGCTGCACCTGCAGAAGATACAGGATGTCAGCACTGTGCCAGCCGCCCCAGAGCCGGGGTTAGGCTGGGAGTGCAGACATGGGGGACGGAGGCTCCCTCCCCGAGCCAGCCCTTGAAGGAAGGGGCATCTAACAGTCCCAGAGCCATGGTGCTAACTGGAACTGCAGCGCCCATCCCTGCAGATGGTACCTATGGAACTGCGAGAGCCTGCAATGACTGTGCTAGACTGCAGCTGAATGCCCCCAGACACAGCCCGCTCCTGACCCAAGAGTGGACAGGGAGGGATCTGGGTGAGATCAAACAAATACACAGAGGGAAAGTGAGGCAAAAGGCTGGGTAAACCACAGCCCCTCTGCCTGGCTGCCCCCTGGAACTCCTGTTAATGCAGCTGCCCTTCCCGGCAGGGGACCTGCCCACACACTCCAAGCAGGGCTCTGCAGCTTCCTCTGGGCTAGGAATGATCCAGTCAAGCTACAAGACTTCACCTTCTCCACACTGGTACCTGGCCCTTCTCCTACCCCCACCCCCAGACACTTCCCTGGGAATCAGGGCAGTCACATGGGTGTGACGGGTCTTTAAGCTATTTTGTTTATGATGCCATGGGGCAACTGGCCACCCCTGCTGGTCAGAGTGCTAGGAAAGTTCGGAGTCCGAAATCGGAGAGCCCTACAGGCCCCAGCCCCCAAGACCCAGGCCCAGCTCTGTTACTGGAAGCTGTTAGTGTGCTTTCACACTTCTTGCTAAGCTGTCATCACCTCGTCTCGCTGGCAGCGCCGCCTGGGCACAGCAAGCACCACCACGTGCCCTCTGCTCTCTCGCAGGCAGTTCCCATACATGGTGGTTAGTTTTGATAGCAGGGGACAAGGCACCTTTGGGTACACTCAGCTCCATCAATGTGGGATCTCAGCGCCCCCGAGATCCTGGGGTAGGCTCAAAACTCAGTCCTTAACAGACATTCATCCATCCAGAGCCACAATAAACCTAGCAGGGTGGAATGGCTAGACAAGCAAGCATGTAATGGGGAACAACTGTGGAGGCTCTAGAGCTGGGATAGCAGGGGGCTGCAGGTCAGGCCTGAGGGGCATTGGCACCGCTGGGGGGCTGGGCTGGATGCTGCAGGACAGGACTGATGTCCATGGCAGAGGTACCTGAAATCTGTTCTGTCAGGGACATGGATCCTCCTCAGGGTCTGCATGAAGCCTTGGCTCCACACACTCACCCGTGCTGTGCGGGCAAGCGAGTGGGATCTGTCCTGCGCTATGGGCCACAGGCCTACTCCGGAGGCTCAGTCCTGCACCCCTCTGCGCAGCTAAGGGCACTGGGGGCACACACAGGCACAGCCACTCGGGGGAACGCTGCAAGGAGCCTTCCCATGGCGGACAGACAGGCAGCCTACCCCGTTGGTGCTGCCCTTGCGGTTGATGTCCTGCAGCACGGCCTTGTCCAGGCCCAGCTTGAGGCTGGCCTTGTCGAACATCTCGCGCTCGTAGGAGTTCCTGGTGATGAGGCGATAGACCTTCACGGCCTTGCTCTGCCCGATCCGGTGGCAGCGTGCCTGCGCCTGGGACAGCAAAGGTCACAGTGTCAAATACAGCATGCGGGCAGCATAGGCACGTTTCTGCCTGCAGCAACCACTACAGGAGCCCTAGGGCACAATGGGCTGAGCCCAGCCCTCACCCCTGCCCGGAGCACAATGGGCAGAGCCCTGCCTCCGCCTCAACAAGGTGTCCTAGCGCTGACCTGAAGGACCCACCCCTAAGGAGCCGCCTTGGCCAGTCAAGGGGCAGTGAGCGCCATGTGGATGTGATGCAGAGGCCTGTGCTGGACTCAGCGCCCCCTGCCCCTGAGCTGCCCTCATCTGGGGATTCCATTCACGGCAGTGCAGGCCACGCTGAAGCCAGGAAGCTCTCAGCAACCAACTCCGCATCCCCCCACCCCGGGCCATGCTGGAGCAGGCACCCGAGGGGAGGGAAGGTTCTCCCTGCTCCTGACCCCCCAGCGCAGCTGCTCCTTACTGTGCGGCACTTCCAGCACCACTCTGCTCTGACTGCCTGGGCTGGTCTTCTTTAACTGGCCCTAGCAGTGGGTGGTATCTTGTCCCGTGGTCCCACTGGCTGTCCCCAGCGATGGGCGGGGCCTTGTCCCATGGTTCCATTGGCTGGCACACAACTCCTCTGCTCTAATCAGCACTATTATTCATGCAAACCCCCCCACCCCTCCCGCCCCACCAACCCCATCACGGCCCTGCTCTGCAATACCTGGAGGTCGTTCTGTGGGTTCCAGTCTGAATCGAAGATGATGCAGGTGTCGGCAGCTGTGAGGTTAATGCCCAGGCCTCCCGCCCTGGTGCACAAGAGGAAGACGAAGCGGTCTGAGTCCGGTTTGCAGAAGCGATCGATGGCAGCCTGGCGCAGGTTCCCGCGCACCCGCCCATCGATGCGCTCATAGGTGTATCTGTTCAGACAGGGAACGGGGGACACGGCCAGGTCACCATACAGCCTGCACCATGCGGAGTAGGGCATCTCATCTCCGCAGACCCAGCTCCTGGAGCTACAGGATGCCAGCCACCAGACTCAGAGCTGCTCTGGCAGCTCCAGGACACCCATTCCATGCAGGCACAAGGACCCCGGCTCTCCTGCTCCTGGGGCCAAGGGCAGCCAACCCCATGTGGCACAGGGGCCTACGGGCTGTGCAACACCTGAGGGCAGGAAGCGCTGCCATTCTGTAGCAGAGACAGGGCCAGGGGCGGCTCCATCAGAAACCTGTGTAGGGGCCTGCGCTGCTCAGAGCTCTATGCCTGCATTCACAGGTGGCCAGCAGGAGCCCACACTGCAACAGAGGGGGCCATGACCTGGCCAGCAGACCCTGTGGCCTTACCCCTGCCTGACCCTGGGGGCAGCGTTCTGCAGGGTTCCCTCCCACTGAGGCTCCCACACAGGAAGGCAGTGCAGCCTGCACCTGCTATCTCCGGCCCCAGTACACAGTGGGCGATTGTGGGCTGAGGACACTCTGCTCTGCTGGTCATGAAGGATGCGGCCTCCTGATAGGCATCCTGTGAGTTAAGCAGCCCGCACAGCCTGGGCTCCCTGGAGCCAGCCAGCGCCAGCTGTTGATTCCCCACCAGGAACCAGACTTCTCCTCTCTGTGGCGGCAGGGCCACTGAACAGCATGTCAGCTCAGCACTCGGCCACGAGGCTCCCATGGGCCCTGGGGAAGGAGCAATAGACACAGGGGAGCCTTAGCCCACAGGGTCCTGTCTCCACCCGGACACTCCCAAGACGGGCCAACAGACAGGCCAGTGTGTGCCCAGGGAACGATGCTCTAAGATCTCTGGGCGAGCCAGCACTGAGGGGGGCTCTCCAGACAAGACGCTGCACAGTAGGAACAGGCCTCCACACTCATCACTGGGGCAGATGGTAGTGAGGCTCCCTGGGAATATTGGATAGGTGGGGCCAGATCCACTCCCATCCCCACCCCCACTCCGCACACGCTGATGGCACAGAGCCATGTGACGCTGCCCCAAGAGGCAGACATATTCCCGCAGGGTAAGAACAGAACGAAAGAATCACCCCCTTTGTGGCTATGGTACAGCAGGCACGGGCAGGGTCCTGAAGCTGCTCTGTGCTGGGGGAACCACACAGGGGTGTGCAGGGGCCTTTCTCCACAGCCTGCACTGAACACAGCTCGCCTACCTCCCGGCTTGGGACCATCACTCATTGCAAACTGACCTCAGAGCTCACTGGCAGTGGGCATGACAGAGCATGGCACAGGGTGGGTAAGCCCTGCTGATGTAAGGATCCAGGAACTAGAGCCCAGGTCTGCAGAGCCTGAGATGGCTGACGCTCCCACAGTGCACTGGGAGGCCATGCAGATCCCCAGCCATGGGGCAGTGTGGGGAGCAGGCGTCGCAGAGACCAAGAGTGACAGCCCTCTGACTGGCCAAGTGTCCTATTGAACCCTGGAGGGTGCCCCAGGAAGTTGTCTGGGCACAACACGGACTTTGGGCCTGCTGCAACTCCAGAACTCACCTCGTCCTGGCCTCTGACTCTGGCCTGTCTGACCCTGGTTCCTGCCTCCAGCCTGATACTACCGCTGATCTCTGATCTCCCACCCCGGCCTGACTTTGACCCTGACTCTTGCTAATTGAGCCCAGCTCTAGCTCACTGACTGCCATCCCTGATGTGTGGACCCCAGCCCAGCTGTGACCGCTAGGTTCCTTACAGTGGACAAGGCAGGGTGTGAGCACAGTGGGTGAAGAGTGTGGGCAAGGCAGGTGAGAGTGAGGGGCAGGGCAGAGAGGCTGGATGGGCTGATCCATGTAAATAACTGAGCAGCACCTCTAAGCCATTTTCCTGCCACTTCCTCTGGCCACTTCTCATCTCCCAGCCACAGCCCAGTGTGAAAGTAACTGGAGGGAATATGGCCGTGACAGCTGCGACGGGGGGCTGGAGATGGGTAGAGAGAGGGGCCAGGAGCAAGGGTCTATGCAGCTACCAGGACACCCAGGATCTCCCCAAGAGCACCTGGGAATGGCCCTGACACTCGAGCATCACCTCGATCTACCACCACCCTCCGCAGTCTCCCACGTGGCTCTTGCCTGGCGCTCTCCACCCTAGCCAAGGGGGAGCTGGGCGAGACTGAGTGCTGACTCAGTGGTGCTGGGCGCACACCAGAGCCCAGTGACCCCTGCCCTGCACACCTGGCCGGGCTAAGCCCCTGCAGGCTTAGCACAGAGGGGGAGACCCAGCTGGCTGGGCTGCAGCGAGGGGCCAAGAGTCTGGGGTGGGCGAGTAGAGAATGGAGTGAGGAAGAGGAGGCTGCTGAGGACCAAGTGAGCAGCGTGTGCTGAAGGAGGAAAGCTGCGGTGAGCTGGCTGCAGCTAGCTGGGCCCCCCCAGGCGGCGATGCTGCTTCAAGAGCAGGGCGTCGCCACACTCCCCTGTGCTGCACACCAGGGCACAGCCCGAGTTTCTTGCCCAGCCTGTTCTGTGTGGGCAGGGAGGGTCGAGAGGGCATGTGCCCAAGGACTGGAACACACAGCAGGGCGGGGGGAGTGGGGAGTGCCAGGCAGCACAGTACTGACCGCCTCTGGATGAGATAGTCCTCCAGGATGTCCAGGCAGCGCACCATCTGGGAGAAGATCAGCACCTTGTGCCCACCGGCGATCAGCTTGGGCAGCAGCTTGTCAATCAGCACCAGCTTGCCAGCCGCCTGGATCATGGCCTGCAGCTGAAAGTCCAGCGCCTCTGGGCTGTGCGACTTACGGAAATCTTCCAGGATTTTCTCCTCCGCCCCTACAAAGCAGGAGGGGAAATCAGCCCTGGCTAGAGCCGTGGCCCACCTGCGCTGCCCGAGCACAGCTGTCCTTGCTGCCTGGGCACAGCTGCCCTAGCCCTGATCTCCACTGTCACACACCACAGGGTAGCAGGCCCCAGCTGCTGCCAGAGCCAGGCCCGACGCCCGAGCCAGGTGGTCTAGCAAGCTGGTAAGTGGCCAGAACTACGGAGAGTAACGACTACACCTCACTCATTGCCCTGGGGTGGGAGCTGCTGAAAAGCACCCGCCTTGGGCGGAGCCCCTCACCACCATGAGGCGGGGCAGCTGCAGCACTGGCGCAGCTCATGGTGCTGAGGAGGTTGGGCACATTGGCGTGTCCTGCCCCTGGTGCCCCATGCCCTACGCTCACCGTTGATGAGATAGGGGTGGTTGCAGCACTTGCGCAGCTCCATCATGGTGTTGATAAGGTTGGGCATGTTGTGCTGGTTGGCGCCCTTGGACAGGAAGGAGAAGTTCTTCTCTAGGATGGCCCGGTAGTATTTCTTCTGGATGTTAGTCAGCTCCACCTCGATGATGGTCTCCTGCTTGGGCGCCAGGTTCTTCTCCACATCATCCTTCAGCCGCCGCAGCATCATGGGCTTCAGGATTGACTGTAACTTCTTCACCTGCCCAGGACAAGCGCAGACGCACTGTCCCCCCCGCCGCGTGCATGGCAGGCAGTGAAGACAAGTGCAGAGCCCTCTTGGGGCAGCCACCATGCACGTGAGGTCTCTGTGCTAATCTCCTCCCAGGGACACCAAGGCAAGCCTGTTCTGCTGACACCGAGAGAAGACTTCTCCAGCTGCCAGCCCTACAAACTGCGCTGGGGTCTGAGAGCCGGGCTGGGCTGGGCTGGGCTGGGCTTGGTTACACCCGTGCAGCCCCACTGCTTTCACCGGGGCAGGTGTGCGACTACCTGGCCGTGCACCCAGAGCTCATAAACACTTCTGCCAGTGAGCCTGGCTTCCTCCCCAGAGCACAGCTCATTCCCAGGAGCAGGCAGGCCAGGGAGCAGGGGGTCTGAGAGACGCCTGCTGAGCAGAGGCCCTTGTGAACCCTCACTGCACAGTTCATTGCCTCCCTCTGAGCACCCAGTTTATACCCAGCTCCTGCCTAAAGTGAGCCTGCCCCATATGCCCCAGTGCGATTCCTGCCCTTGTGGGCACAAAAAGTGTTGCTGTCACAATGCAGACAGCTGCTCTGAACTGGGCCTGTTGTGAGCAGAAGGGATGTCCAGAGTTCCCGTCCCACTGGGATGCTGCTTGCTTTATGGCTCCATGAGCCCAAACCCGCTGCACAGTGAGGAGGGGCAGACTCTGCAAGCTCCACCCAGGCTCTCAAACAGCAGCAGCAGAGGCCTCCAGATCGACCCAACACCAGGGATTCCGGAGGGGGTGTGCAGAACCAGCTGACTGAGCATGGCAAGAACCTACCCCAAAGGGCACAGCTTTTCCAGAGCAGAGCCACTGACACATGGATTTAACTGCCCCCTTTGCGTCTTTACATTTGGGAATGGAGAGCAGCAGGAAGGACGTGTGCACAACGGTGATGTGCATGCATGCAGAGATTGTGCGCTGTATGCGTAGGGTCCGTGCAAGTGAGCATGCAGGGTGTATACTGGATGCAGAGGGATGTGCTGAGCAAGCATGGGGTGTGAGAGTGCTGAACATGCAGAGGGGGGTGTGAGTGTGCACAGAGCATATAGCAGATGTGTAGAGAGTACAGGGGAGGTCGGGGGTGCTGTGTGTGCATTAGGGTGTGTGCTGTGCATGTGTATGCAGGGGTCGTGGTGAGCGTGCGGGGGCATGCTATGTGTGAATAGGGACTGTGGGGTGCATGTGGGAGACTGGGGGGCTCTGCGTCCAGGGCATGCAGAGCATGCGGGGGGGTGCTGGGCATGTAGGGGGGTACTGGGCTTGCAGGGGCTGAAGATATGCTGGGCATGCAGGGCCACGGAGGGGGACAGGGGCCTGGGCGTGCAGGGGGGCTCTGGGCGTACGGGTGACTGTAGATCTGCTGGGTGTCTGCGGGGTGGGTGCTGGGCGTCTGCGGGGTGGGTGCTGGGCATACGGGGGACTGTAGATATGCTGGACGCGTGGGGGCTGTCACGGGGCTGGCCAAGCGGGGGCTGTGGTGCATGCGGGGGCTGGGGAATACTGAGCACACAGGGGTTGCGGGGGGCTGAGCACACAGGGGCTGAGCATGCAGAGGCTCTGGATGTGCGGGACATGCGAGGAGTGGCAGGGGATGTGCTGGGTATGTGGGTGCCGTGGATGCTGGGTGTGCGGGAGCTGGGGATGCTGGGTGTGTGGGAGCTGGGGGGTGCTGGGCACGCGGGGGCTGGGGAATGGCAGGGGATGTGCTGGGTACGCAGGTGCCGTGGATGCTGGGTGTACAGGGGCTGGGGATGCTGGGGGTGCTCTCAGGCAGGATCTTCGCTTGCAGCAAGGAGGAGCCCTATTGCCTTCGCTGGGATTAAAGTTAAGCACGTGTTTAACTGTGTTTCTGGATTGGGGCCCAGGTGTGCTGGGCCCCGCCTTCACAGCTCCTGGTGCCCACCCCCACAGCCCTGGGCCCTGCCCCCTGAGCCTCGCTCCCACAGTCCCTGAGCCTCGCCCCGGGGCCCAGCCAGCTCCTAAGCCTCACTCCCTGCCCCTGCAACTCTGAGCCCAACCCCTGGGCCCTTCCAGCCCCTGAGCCTCACCCCTGGGCCCTGCTGGTACCTGCTCCTCTGTCTTCAGGTCCCCAAACTCCTCCAGGAACGCCGTCTCTGAGGGGAACTGCTGGGGCTCCAGGAAGTTCAGCAGGCTGAAGAGCTCCTCCACTGAGTTCTGCAGGGGTGTCCCAGTCAGCAGCACCTTGTGTTCCTGAGCAGAGCAGGGTCAGGGCTTCAGCGTCAGGGGGCAGAGCTCATGCAGCCAGAGTCAGAGCAACGGGTTCAAAGGGGCTGGCAGGCTCGCCCCAGGGACACTCACTTGCCCTAGCCATGACTTCACTCCTGCGGCAGGAGACCAGGGCAGCGATGCAGCAGACTGCAAACCCCAAGTGTCTGAAGGGCCATCGCTGGCCCAGGGCACTGGTACCGATCTGCTCCAGGTCAGCAGGCCCCCATGCCATTCCTGGTCAGGACACAATGGCCATGCACTGGAAAGTCTCTGTCCAGCCCTGACTACTCCCTGTGTCACAGGATCAGCAGGGATGCCAAGGCCAGAGTGGTGCCAGGGCAGGGCTGCGGTAGCTCAGCAGCAGCACCGCGTTGGAAGCTCGCTCTGCCCATGCTCTCTGGGGAGGAGTTCTCATCAGTGCCGCTGGGCCAGGCCCTGTGCCCCCACAAGAAGGACCATGGTCCAGCAGTGAGATCAATGGACCGGGAGGAAGAACTCCAGGATTCTATTCCCAGCTCTACTGCTGGCAAGTCTCGGCACTGCTCTGGGCCCGCGTTGCCCCCGGCATAAAAGGGGGCTTACAGTAGCGACCTGCTGGAGGGCCCCATGTCTCTACAGTGGCTGGGTGGGGCAGTCACTGCCTGTACTTGTTCCTGTAACAGGAGGCACTGGCCAAGCAGGGGCCTGGAGCTGAGCGAGCCCAATGGGGCCAGCTCCTCCGGAGGGAAATGGCGCCCCTGACTTTGGGTGGGCAATGGACAGCCGAGTACACCCAGCTTCAGGAGCCAGCGTGAGCTCAGGGCAAGCTCGTGCTGCTCCCCGGGTGCTGCGTTAAACACTCACATTTATGCCCAGGTTGCTCTGCACGCAGAGAGCAGCTTCAAGAGCTGCCGGCTGAGAGAATGAACGAAAGTCGGGGGTGCTGGGAGGCTGCAGCTTTCCAAGGGCATCGTGCAAAGAGCAGAGGGCGAGGAGCCAGTGAGCACCGCGGGAGCAGGGCCAGTATGAAAGGCAGAGGCTTGCAGTACCATCCCATTAGCCTTGTACTGCCCACACCCGCAGGGCTGCTGTGTGGGCAACCCCCCCCCCCCAACATGGGGCACCAGAGAGTCAGACACGGACCCTTTTATGGCCCAGCACAAGCCCCATGACGAGTGCCATTCTGCAGTGCAGCAGAGCCTGCTAGCCTGAGCACACCAGCGTGTTGGTGCCCCTGGAGAGGGGACCATGTTTGCCCAATACACATCCGGCCCTGGCAAGAGTCGGCACTGATCTGCTTCTCAGCCTTCACCCTTCTGCGTCATCCCAGCACTGACAGCTTTGTGAGCTCACTGAATACCAAGAAAAGAGCTTGTTTCTAGAGCTCCTTTCATCCCAGAGCCCTTTACTTACCATTGCTAATACACAGTCTTTGTGCCACCCATCACTGGAAAGCAGCTGCCTCTAGAGTAGAACGCAGCAGCTGTGCAGAACACAGTACCACTGCAGGACAGATGGGGCAGGGAGTGCTGGAGAATAGCAGCTCCCTCTGAGAGGGCAGGGGATGTAATTAGCCACGGTGGTCTGGCCAGGAACTGAGGTCAATGTCCGTGCTCTAGTGAACTGGGCCACAAGATTTGTAATGAGCACAAGTGGTCAGAGCCCCTCTGCTAATGCCCTTCCGGCAGCACCTCAAGCTGGGTCAGCAGCATCTGACACTGCCCTGGAGGGCCCCAGCCGAGTACCAACCAGGCCCCACAGCCTGAACTGGGGAAATCACAGCCCAGGGTTCAAAGGCTGAGGGTATCTTCCCAAGGACAGCCGTGCCAGTTGATGGGGAGGGCTCGTTCCCCTTCACAGCCAAGCCCTGGTTGTGCTGGAACAGTACCAAGATGTGGCTGAGTCCAGCCCGCTCTGCGCTCCCGTGAGTTCTCACCAGAGCCATAAGCTTCAGCCCCTCCAGCAGCTTGCAGTTCCTGTTCTTCAGCCGATGGGCCTCGTCGATGACCACGCAGCGCCACTGTATCTTCTTCAGCTCGGGGCAGTCGGCGAGGATCATCTCGAAGGTGGTGATCACCACATGGAATTTGAAGATCCCTGGAAGAGGGTTACCCTGAGGAGACACAAGCCAGGCAGTGCTTTATTCATGTCAGGCAGCGGGACACCCCAGGCAGGCAGGTCAGTTGGACACAGCTATTGGGCAGCCCAGCCCTGATCTGCGACAGCTCTTCAGAGAGCCAGGGGCTTCATCAGAGAGGCATTTTGGAGAGTGTGCTACAATGTATCTGTGCAAGGGGAAGGCACTGCCATCCGAGGCCGCAGTGACACAGCAATGGCAGCCATAGGCCTTGCGCAGGGCCAGCGGGGGGACCGGCAACCTGAGGGTCTCCAGCAGCCAGAGGGTGACGCAGATGGAAGTGCTGGCCTCTTGGGAAGATGCCCTTGGGGACACTGGGACAGGGCTGCACAGTGGTCCTGACAGGCCACACCTCAAATGCAGACTCCCGAGCCCATCTCTCCTCACGCAGCAGGCTGGAGTGCACATCCAGCCAGGACTCTCAGGGCCTCTCCCTGCAAGTGCAGGGGGCTCCCAAAGGGCCTGTATCCCACAGACTGGGTTCCTCCTACCCCTCAGACTAGGTGCTCCTGACACTCCGAAACTGCAGGCTAGGTGCCCCCCAGCCCACCACATCCCTCAGGCTGGGGCCCCCCAGCAAACCGCGTCTCTCAAGCTGGGTGCCCCCCAGACCACCACATCCCTCAGGCTGGGTGCCCCCCGGCCCTCTGCGCCTCACAGACTGGTGCCCCTCCTCCCGCTCACAGCGTCCCTCAGGCTGGGTCCCCCCGGGCCCACCGCGTCCCTCAGGTTGGGTGCCCCCCGGTCCACCACATCCCTCTGGCACCTTGCGCCCCACGGAGATTGGGTGCTCCTGACAATCCACATCCCACAGGCTGGGTGTCCCCCAGCTCTCCGCGCCCCACAGAGCAGGTGCCTTCCCAACACACCACATCCCACACACAGGGTGCCCTCTGACCTGCCGCTTTCCAGAATCAGAAAAGCAGGCTCCTGCTATGGAGGAGGCGAGCCCATTCTCAGCAGAGGAAGGGACCCACGGCATTCCCACCCTCCTGCAGGAGCAGTGCATGTCTTGGTTTGCATTGCGCCCCATCACTCAGGTGTTTCAAGAGCACCTTCCCCGCAGTTAGGGCAGCCCCGTGTGCTGGGCACACCCAGGCCAGTCGCATCATGAAAAACATTCCTCATGATGCAGAGCTAGGCAGGGAGCCAGGCTGCAAGGCTGACTCCAGGGGTATCTGTGACACTACATCCCATATTCATCATGCGGGTATGATTATGACATAATTATGATGCAATTTGTACAAGATGAGTCATGTGATGTGTCTAAGGAAAAGTTAGGATTTGCTGAATATGATTATCTTATTTGTGTGCATACTTCATTTTTGTATCTAAAGTTATGAATATTGACTATATATCTGTATTTCAAAAGTAGTTACACCTGAGGGACCTCATTTGTAGGCAAGATGCTTCCAGTCTAGACAGCTGGTTGGAAAGGGCCTATTCAAGATAATGGGCCATCAGGGGAAACAACAGGTCTTAGGAGAAGCTTATTCCTCATCTGGTGAGCCTTCCTGAGAATGCTCCAGACAGCCTGTAAGTAATGGCAGCTATGACTCAGCAAGGGCATGTGACCAGACCACATGACACTGATCTCCATTTTTCCACAAACGGGGCTGAGAACTGAGGTTGGAACAAAGGGTTCCCGCCATAAATTAAAGCTATATAAGGTGGGGTGTGACATCACCTAGGGGCCTCACTCCCCACACAAGGACACTCCTGGAAAACCCCAAAGAGCAAAGACTGGACTGGGGGAAAGGAAGTGCTGGTCCTAGGCTAAAAGGATTTTTAGCCTGTGTATGGAAACCTGGTGAATTGCTTGTATCATCAGCCAGGGTGAGAGATTGCTAATTCGTATCCAATCTATCTAGTAGTTAGGCTTAGTTTGCGGTTTTGTTTATTTGCTAGATAATCTGCTTTGATCTGTTTGCTATTATAATCACTTAAAATAGATGGTTTTGTAGTTAATAAACTTGTTTTATGTTTTAATCTAAACCAGTGTGTCTTTGAAGTGTCTGGGGAAAATCTCAGCTTGGTTTAACACAAGCGTATCGTGCATATTCCTCTCCACATTGAGGGAGAGGCGAACTGAATAATAAATTCAATCTGGTTGGGGTTTCGATCAGGGCAGGACAGTACAGCTTTGGGGTCCTAGGCTGGGGAGCTGGAGGTTGGCTGTAGCCTCTCTATTGTTGGTTCATGCAGTGCCTGGTCAGCCTGCATGTAACTGCAGCTGGGTGTGTCGTTGCCTGTGCAAATGCTGGTGGGAGTGTAGGTCTGGGAGCAATCTACAGCTTGTCACAGCAGCACAGTGTGAGAGGGAGCCCAGGCTGGTGAGTCAGAGGGCTCAGTGGTACCCCAGTCCCAGGTAGCACCCCAGAGGGAACCCGTCACGGCATCCATCCACAACCCCAGTGGCCAAGCAGGAGAGACCCGAGGGTCACTGGGCCATGGGGAGCTGAGAGCGGCAGGCACCTGCATGTCCCTGTACACCATCTCGTACTGCTGGATCATCTGCCTGCTGATTTGGCTGCCATGGTACACGATGGCATTCATCTCCGTCCAGGTGCGGAACTCCCGCTCCCAGTTGGTGATGGTGGAGAGCGGCGCGATGATGAGGAAGGGACCATGAATGTCCATCAGGAAGATCTCAGAAAGGAAGGTGATCGACTGGATCGTCTTCCCCAGGCCCATCTCATCCGCCAGGATGCAATTCTTCCTGCAGATGCAGCACAACACACATGGGGACACATTATGCATGGGGACACATTTAATAGGCAGCAGGTTTAAAACAAACAAAAGTAAGTCTTTCTTCACACAAGGCACAGACAACCTACGGAACTCCTTGCCAGAGGATGTTGTGAAGGCCAAGACTATAACAGGGTTCAAAAACAAACTAGATAAATTCACGGAGGATAGGTCCATCAATGGCTATTAGCAGAATGGGCAGGGATGGTGTCCCTAGCCTTTGTTTGCCAGAAGCTGGGAATGGGCAACAGGGGATTACCTGTTCTGTTCATTCCCTCTGCGGCACCTGGCATTGGCCACTGTCAGAAGACAGGATACTGGGCTACATGGACCTTTGATCTGACCCAGTATGGCCGTTTTTATGTACATAGCATGTTGGGGAACCCACAGCACTGACACTGCCTGCCTTGCCACCTTGGGCAGGTCATGCCACCTCTCTGAGCCTGGAAGCACTGGAGACAGAACTGTCTCCCAGGGGTTCGGAGGGGGAACTTAGGGCCTCTAAAGCCTACGAGATGCTCACATTAAAGGTAGTCCTGGGCCAGCCACCAAAATATCTGCAAATTACAGACCCAAGGTCAGTGGGAAAATGCTCACACAACTGCTGTGGGTGCACACACAAATCAGGCTACTGTGCATGCAAAGGCTAACCATCTGCATGTCCATCTGCTCCAGGTATTTGTGCATGGGTCAGTGCACAGCATTGTGCACATTTCTGTCTCTTAAGGGCAGCTGTGTCCCTGCTATTGCCAGGGGCACACCAGCATGGCCAGCACCAACCAACCAACTACCCAAGGGACGCCCAGTGGAGTCCTCATTCTCCTGAGGCCTCACCAGCCCCAGGAACACACCAGCACCTAGCACACACTTCATGCCATCTGGGAGGAGCCAACTTCATTGGTATTAAACAATCATAAAGGTAAAATTACAAAGAACAAAACTATATTGGTTGCTGCTGACATGCACCCTGACAGCAGGGGGAGTAGTGACCCATCAGACCATGGGAGTGATAAGCCCATTACTCCTGGGGGAATTCTGCACCACTGTGCCCACGCAGAATTTATGACCCCTGCAGATTTTTTTTTCCTCACAGAAAACAGATTCTGACAGGGAGGCACTGCAATTACACCTTTCGCCCACCAGGGGCTGCTGTGGCACCAGAAAAGAGGGCAGCTGACTCAGGGCCGGAGCAGTCAGCCACCACAGAGAGGGAGCAGGAGGGCTGCCTTCCTCACAGCATCCTGCCCGCGGGGCCAGGTGAGGAGGTATGGGATATGTGGGGGCAGCCAGAGCAGGACACACGGGGCTGCTGGGGGGTCACACAGACTGGTGTTCAGAAGGGCTAGTGGAGGGCATAAACCAGGGCGGGGCACAGGAGCAAGGGGGGTGATAGCATGGAGACAGGGGCTGATGGGAGTGGGGGTGCAGGGACACATGGGGAGGGGGGAATGCGGAGTGTCATAAATATAAAGGGAAGGGTAAACACCTTTAAATCCCTCCTGGCCAGAGGAAAAACCCTTTCACCTGTAAAGGGTTAAGAAACTAAGATAACCTCGCTGGCACCTGACCAAAATGACCAATGAGGAGACAAGATACTTTCAAAGCTGGGGGGGGGGGAGGACGAGACAAAGGGTCCTCTCTGTCTGTGTGATGTTTTTGCCAGGACCAGAGCAGGAATGCAGGTCAGAACTCCTGTAAAGAGTTAGTAAGCAATCTAGTTAGATATGCGTTAGATTCTGTTTTGTTTAAATGGCTGAGAAAATAAGTTGTGCTGAATGGAATGTATATTCCTGTTTTTGTGTCTTTTTGTAACTTAAGGTTTTGCCTAGAGGGATTCTCTATGTTTTGAATCTGATTACCCTGTAAGGTATTTACCATCCTGATTTTACAGAGGTTTTTCTTTTACTTTTTCTTTAATTAAAATTCTCTTTTAAGAACCTGATTGCTTTTTTCATTGTTCTTAAGATCCAAGGGTTTGGGTCTGTGTTCACCTATGCAAATTGTGAGGATTTTTATCAAGCCTTCCCCAGGAAAGGGGGTGTAGTGCTTGGGGGGATATTTTGGGGGGGAGATGTTTCCAAGTGGGCACTTCCCCTGTTATTTTTGTTAGACACTTTGGTGGTGGCAGCATAAAGGCTCAAGGACAAAAGGTAAAAGTTTGTACCTTGGGGAATTTTTAACCTCAGCGGGTAAGAATAAGCTTAGGGGGTCTTTCATGCAGGTCCCCACATCTTTACCCTAGAGTTCAGAGTGGGGAAGGAACCTTGACACGGGGACAGGGGCAGGGGTAGCTGAGTGGGGGTGGTGCAGAAATGGATGGGGGGGGGCAGATGTCCCTGACTGAACGAGAAAGGCTAAGGGTCAGCCAGGGTCTGCATGGGGGAGGCTCCTTAACAATCCCTTCTCCCCTCCCCAAAAAAACCACTGTTCCATACCCCTCCCACCCACACCCAACAATCCTCCAGGCTCACTCCCAGGTGCCTACCCAGCAATTACTTCCCTCTCCCTCAGCTCTGTTATCCCAATTCCCCCAAATATTTGCACTGCTTCTGAGGGGTGCGGTAAATATGTTTCTGTATTGTAGTTTAAAGGAATTATTACTCAGTGTTCTGTATTAATATGCCTAGTAAGGAATCTATTTATCAAAACACATTTCCTGAATTTTTTGTTGCTGTCCATATGGTTACAGACATACTTGCTAATAGGTATTTTGAAATAAATTACCAAAATAATTGAAACTGGCATGATTATATAGTGTTATTTTGACAAATAAAATATGCAGAATTTTAGAACATTGTGCGCAGAATTGCTAATGTTTTGGTGCAGAATTCCCGTAGGCATAGCTCATGCATCTGCTTCAGGAAGCACCCTTCCCCTCCAATGGCACAACACTCCCCCGGCCACTGACATGTGAAACACCAGCAGTGCTCCTTGTGGTGGGGCGTGCTCCGGCCCCTGCTCACCTGTTGTACCAGTTGAAGAGCAGCCAGTTCATCCCCTCCAGCTGGTACTCCCGTAGCTGGTTGCTATTCTTATAGTCCCGTGACTTCTCCAGTTTTTGCCAGAACTCAGAAGCGGGGCGCTCCTAGAAGGGGGAGCAGAGAGCATGACCCACGGAAAAGAACAGGCTAGTGCTCAGCGAGGTATAGCTGCAGACTAGGGACAAGGGACAATGCTGGGCTCAGGCTGAAAAGGGAAAACTTGGGAAAGAGGTTTCAAAATTATTAGCAAGCATCAGCTGATCAACAGCAAGGCCTCAGCCCCTAGATCCCAGCACCTGATTTTCCCCACCCCAAACGTGGGGGATGCAGGGGATCTGGGTCTCAGGATCAGAACAGCAGGGGGCTGCAAGTCAGGACTGAGGGGCATTGGCAGCACTGTGGAGGGGTCTCAGGATCAGAACAGCAGGGGGCTGCAGGTTAGGACTGAGGGGCATCGGCAGCACTGGGCGGGGGCTCAGGATTATAACAGCAAGGGGCTGCCAGTCAGGACTGTGGGGCATCAGCAGTGCTGGGCGGGGGCTCAGGATCAGAACAGCAGGGGTGGCAGGCCAGGATCCAAAGACATCAGAAGCACTTAACCAGCACTTGTGCTAACAGGCCTCCCTCTCCCCGCGTCACAGAGCGGCCAAGAAGCCGAAGGGTACTTTACCACATGTTTGATCTCTGGTGGGATCTGCAAGGTCTCGAACTCCTTGATTTTTCCAGGGTCAACGTCTTCCTCCAGCTCCCAGGTGCTCTCCTCATACGGCAGCGAGCACCACTTGACCAGGTAGTGGGTCACCTCCTGCAGCGCAAGGAGAGGTGTTTCGGGATCAGGGAGGGGGACATGTTCTGGAAGGCGAGGACCGGGGGCCACGCATTCTCTTGCCCCATGGGGTGTAAGCCCCCAGCATTAGCATGCACACGCATGAGTGCCAGCCCACCTGCCTGCACGTACTGCACACACAAAGACATGCACTCACACACGTGAAGACATGCACATGAGCCTGCCTGCCTGCATGCACACACGTGAAGACATGCACACTCAGGCCGCGCAGACCCAGACCTCTGCTCAATCCAAGCCTGGCCCAAATATCCCCCTGCATGAGCTAGGCCCTCAGGGTTCAAGGTCTCCTCCCCAGGCCCCAGATGCCAGCCGTCAAGGAACATAACACACCATTCTCTGCAGGCTAGGGATCAAGGATCAGGCAGGGACTCAGTGCCAGCCTCAGGGGATCACCGCATTTCTAGCCCCCTGCTCCCAGCACTTCTTCCCTCTGGGTTTGCTGAGTCAGCACTTGGTAATAACTACACTGGAACCAGCGTTCCTGAAACCCACAGCTCCCGGCAGGTCCCATAAAGAGGTAAATAAACTTGCCTTCCCAGGGCACTTCCACTGAGCTCCCCCTGGGCACAGCCTCTGCCCTCCCCACTGTGCCTTGCTC
This sequence comes from Natator depressus, assembly GCF_965152275.1. Lineage (NCBI taxonomy): Eukaryota > Metazoa > Chordata > Testudines > Cheloniidae > Natator > Natator depressus. The sequence continues at coordinate 29,977,378 of NC_134246.1, forward strand.
CCCCCGCTTCCAGATGAAGAGCAGCTGCATGCTAGGGGTGGCACTCACCTCCCCGGTGTCAGAGTCCTTCGTGTGAGCCACCTCCAGGATCCGATCCACCTCCACGTAGTCTGGGTTGAACAAATCCTCGTCAGGCTGGTGCAGCGGGAGGAGAGAGAGCGACACATTCAGTTTGCCTGCTGGGCCGAGCAGAGCGAGGGTGAAAGGGACATGGTCCCAGGGCTCCACAGTGCAGGGAGCACATACCGGAGCTGGCCCCTGCATCTACCTCCAGGGGGCCACCAGGGAGGTGTCGGGAGAGCAGGCCCCTTGCTGTCCTAGAACACATGAGAATGCTGGCTCTGTGCTGCCGCTGATGGGAAGGAATGTCTGCCTGAGCTCAGCGAGCGAGGAGCTCACACCTAGGGCACAAGCTAGCTCAGAGCCCAGCCCTGTGTGCTCGTGAGTCCAAGGGCTCCCGCCGACGAGTGGCCAGACACAGCCCCAAGCAGGCCTTCACACCCCTCCGTCCTGGCAAACTTCAGCAACCCAGGTCACCTGCCAGACACAGCCCCACCTGACTGTCCTCGGCCAGCTCAACACAGCCAACAGCCCGGAGCCTGGCACCAAGCTGTAGGGGCCCTCACCTCCCCACAGTCCCACCACTCTCCCTGGCAGGAGCAAGCTGCAGAGGTGTCACTGCCACTCTGGCAGGCTGTGGGGAGGGAGGGGAAGGAGATCGGTTTCCTTGCTGCGCAGCTTAGAGGCCGAGGCAGAGCACGACTTGCACCCTGCCCAGGGTTAGGGGCACGATGCTCTCCAGTAGGGACGCTGCATCTGCACACTGGGCAAGGGCTGGGAGTTGGAGCCCCTGAGGGTTTACAGCCACGCTTACAAAGACATTGCCATTTCCTCAACGCTGATTTACACTCGCCAGTACATGGCACAGGAGCCGCCGGCAAATATCTCCAGAGTGAATGTTAGGAAACGGCTTCCAATCTGCTCACAAAGCAGAGGGGGAGGGAGCTGCCCAGCAGGGCCTGGGTGTTTATGGCTCCTTCTCTCCCTGCAACAGCCCTGCCCCAGGAGATCTCGTTCGCCCGCACGATGAGCAGGCACACTGCACAGATGAGGGCGTAATGCCAGAGAGCTCTCCAGGGAGCCACGCTGCCCCCACTCCTGCAGCAGAGATACGTCACGGGCTGCAAGAGGAGTCCAGATGCAGATGCCACCCCATGTTATACATCCCCTGCCCCGATACACACTGCCCTGGCATGATAGTGCCACACACACCCTGCTCACACTGCCCTGATACACGCTGCACTGGCATGATGGTGTCACACACCCCTGCTCACACTGCCCCACTACATGCTGCCCTGGCACGATGGTGCCACATGTCCCTGCTCACACTGCCCCAATACATGCACCCTGGCACAATGGTGCCACATGCCCCTGCTCACACTGCCCCGGCACGATGGTGCTGCATGCCCCTGCTCACGCTGCCCCACTGCACACTGCCCTGGCACGATGGCACCATACACCCCCTGATCAAAGTGAACATGACCTGCTAAATTGAGGCACGAGGTGCCCATGCCAGGGAGAAGCCACAGGGGGTTGGGTTAGCTCACATGTGGCAACGCTGGCCTGAGCCCTACGTCCTTCCTTAGACAAACGTGGACTGTCAGTGTGATCCCCCAGAGCCACGGTGGGTTGGGGGCAACAGGGCTGACAGCTTGCAGTCATGTCTGGCACCGTGGGGGGTGTCACTGGCCCCACAGGCACTGCTGAATACCTCTCCCCCCGTCTGCCTGGGCTGCTGTGAGGCTTCTCCTGATCATACACACGTGAGCCAAGGAGCAGAGCCCATCCAGTATCCCCTTCAACCCGCTGGCATTGGGCTGGAGCTAGCAGCCAGCCCCAGGACTAGGATAAAGGCTGCCTGGTTGCCTCCAGCTGGGACGCATCACTCAGAACAGAGCTGGGGCAGGTCTGGCTGAGCCAGCTGTCAAGCTGAAGCTCCTGCACTGTAACTGGGGACAGCTGGGCAGAGAGCATGGCAGACGGCAGTGCCCAGCCGGGGCTCACGAGCAGCACCCAGCCAGTTTGACTAGCCCAGCTCTCCAGAGAGGAGATAGAAGTGTCAGCCGCCTGGCCACGGCCTCACCTCTGTGAAGATATGCTTCATCTGGGCCTGCTTGTTCCGAAAGCGCTTTATCTTCTGAGAGATCCTGGGGTCCTTCTCCAGCTCTTCCAGCGTCGCCCACTTGCAGTGCAGGTAGGAGCTGCGGAACAACAGGCAGGCAAACATGAAAGCCTGGAGGGTCGCGATCCCGCCCCCCTCCCAGCGTGAAGGAGCCCTCAGTGACCCCCCCACTGCACTAAGCCCCTGGTTTGTAACACAAGGCCAGAGGCTGGGGAAACAAATGGCTCCGATACAGCTGAGACTGAGCTCCATGGCCAAGGATGGCAGTGACTTCCTGTTCCTAACACCCTGCCAGGGGCATGGGCTCAGAAGGAAGCCCAGGGGGAGAGGTTCCAAGCACCTAGCCAGAGCTAGCACAGGCTGGGTTTGCATCAAGCTGGCAGCCATCCCAGCAAGGTGGATGCTAGTGCGAGGGGAGCAGCATGGGGCATGCACGTGCACACACACCTCTGCACACAGCACTTCCTCATACACACTCTGCATCCAGTGTACGGCCACACACACCTCTCTGAACATCTGTACACATACCTCTGCACTCAGAGCATGTGCACATCTCGCCACACACCAAGTGCATGCACACATCTGCACACAGCATGTGAACACACACATCTCTGTGCACACCATGTGCATGCACACGCATATACTTCTCCACACAGCACTTGCATACACACATCTCTGCACACAGCACATGTGCCAATACAGAACATAAACGTTGCACGTACAAGTTTCTGTACTTGACGTAGAATTCCTCCATCTCATAGGCCAGGCCGCCCGGGTGAACCTGAAACCAAGAGTGAGCGGGTTAGCACCAGCCAGCGCAGGGAAGGGGTGCAGGCCAGGGACCTCTCCCCTGGTCAGGGCTCCGACTCTGCTCCTCTGGCCTGTGTGTAAGCTGGAGGCAGAACTGGAGCACGGGAGACAGCGAAGAGGAGAGCGGAGCAGCATGAGGCTCGGGAAGATGACGAGCGCTGCCCCAGGTCTAACTCGAGGTTTCAGTGGCCCTGGAGGGCCAGGAAGGTAACAGAGAGAGAGAACTTCCTCCATGCGCTGCCCCAGAATACACTTCCGCAAAGGGCAGCCACATGCCAACAGCTCACCAGGCCCAGGCTCCCACCCGCGTTGGCTTACTGCCCGACTGATGGGCGACGGCCTTCCCCTGCCCAAGGCCAGGTGGGCACTACGTTAGCTCCACCCACAGGAAGCGCTGGGATCTACCACACCCCAGAAGTGTGGGATCCAGTAGAAGTTGCACACAGCTGGCACTGTGGGGACCCAGTACTTGCACCTTTGGGATGTGCAGGCTCTGCCAGACCCCTCTTCACGCACCATGTCCCAACCCCGCAGTCTATCCCACTGCTCCAGAAAGGGCAGTGTTCCCATCTCTGCCCTTCATGGAGCTGCTCTGTTGTGAGGCTCCTCTGCTGGCCTCACCCAGGCCCAGCAATGGCCATAGTCAGCCAATCAGAGCCCTTCTCTCATCATGCCCACTGTATCCTGAGAAAGCCCAGAGCAGATGCTCATGGGAGGCAGCAGGGGCTGACTCCTGGTGAAGGGGGACTCCCGGTCAGTGGGCTATGCCTCTTCCTTGGGGGTGTCCAACCCCAAACGGTGTGACATCACATTGCCTCAGCCCCCGGCGAGGAGGCCATGGGCAGCCATAGGGCCATGTCAGTATGCCAGAGCTGTGCCCAGGTGTCTCCCATTTTTAGACACAGGAGGGGAGAGACACTCACCTCCTTCTGCACCAGTCTGGAGGCAAGGATCTTCTCAATGATGTTGGCATCATCCTCAGGGGGCTCCTGAGGGCATCGAAGGGAAAGCAGAGTCAATACCTTGGCCTGGTAGTGGGGCACAGGACCCGCAGCCCTGCCACACAGAGCTCACTGGCCGCCCCACTCGCCTTCCGCCCACTGGGCTCACAGCAGTGTGGAAGCCCGGAGCTGGTAAACAATGGGGTGTTCTTCACAGTCCCAGGTCAGAGGGATCAGAGCAGCACCACCACTGCTCTTCAGACAGGCCAGGAGCAGCTTCAATGGCCCCTGGATGGGGCAGCAATTTCCAGGGCTGTGTTTGGGGCCAGGAGAGGGGAAGCATCATCCCAGCACCCTGGCTCCTCCTGGTGGCACTCAGCTGAGGCCGCCCAGACCCCACCTGAGCCCCAGCAGTGCCCAACGCCAAGGTGCTATTCCCTCCTGGCCACACACACGTAGGGAATGGCACCAGCAAGCCAGGGGATGGGGAGGTGCTCTGCACTGGGGGCTGGACAGAGCCTCAGGGCCAGCGTCTGCCTGTCGGTGCGCCAGCTCCAGCCTCTCCCAGGGGCATGAGGGAGCCAGCAGCGCACAGCACACGCACAATGGGGGGGTACCCTGAGGACGACACGTGTCCTCTTCCACCCTGCAATATCACTGGGGCAGAGTGTCCCAGGGCAGGGCATGACTCCCCCTCTCCATGGGGAGGGGCTTGTGCTCTACCGCAAGGCTGGAGCAAGTTTAGAAGCAGACCGCCAGTGGAAGGGCTTGGGGGAGGGGGAGGAAATACAAGCCACAGGCTCCTGAGAGGAGGACAGGTGGGGCATCCAACTACATCGGGGTGAGCCCCACATCAGGGAAAGCCCCACACCTCATGGCTGGCTGCATCACTATCTGTGCCACTCACAAAACTCCCCATCTCCATCCCTGGGGGCACCATCGGGTGCAGCCATGCCCACTGCCTGCACACGAGTGTTGTAAGAGCCTTGTGGGTGGGTTTTGTTCCTAGCCTTGGAAGGGCCAAGGTGCCAGTGGGTTTCTCTAGCCACAGTTGCTATGGTCACCTCTAAAATGCTGGATGTCAGATGGAGGCAACGAATGCAGCCAGCCCCAGTGGCCGCAGCTCGTCAGACTTGCTGGCATAATGCCGCAGGGGAGCAGGAGGCATTGAGCATTTGCACATAGTGACCCACCCAGAATGGGGTTTTCTCCGGGGTGTGCTGGGGTCAGGCCACATTTGCCCTGCCCAGAGGGAAGCAGATGGCAGGTGGGACCAATGGGACTGCCAAGGACACTTCCCTTTCCCATTTGGATTTCAGCAAAGGATTTGCTAGGGTCTCTCAAGAAATCTCACTTGCAAGATCATTTCCATGGGCCAAACTAGGATCACAGGCCTGTGACAGTGGCCAAAGGAGAATCAGCAACAGAGAGAAAGGGCCGAACATCTCCCCTGGGAAGAGCAGCAGGGTCGCGTTGAACAGCTCAGTAAAGGAGATGACTAATATTCACGCGGAAGCTTGGCTGAGAGCTGACTAAGGGGTACACAAAGAGAGGCTGTAATCAATATTGAACAGCTTCGCTAGGGGCTGGAGCAGGGAGCGAGCAGCCAGTGCTTGACACTCACAGCAGAGACCCGGCCGAGAGAAGCTGTCAGAGTCCGCCAGGACAGAGCACTGACACAGGGGGACCTGGAGAGAGTAGAGACATGGGCACCGAGAGAGCGTGTAGACAGGCACATCCGAAATGCCTCAGGACTCACAGTGAGTGGCCAGCGTGCCAGACACAAGGTGATGAGGCTACAAAGATGGCGAGCACAGCACTGGGCTGCAGACAGACCCCATACTCTGGAGCAGGGAAGTGACTGCCCCATGCCGCATGGGTGGGCTGTGATCACACCCCCCACACAGGGCACTGCATTGCCAGAGATGCCAAGAAACTGGAAAGGGGTCAAAGATATCAGCAGGCTGGAGACACTAATCTCCACGGCCTCAGTCGTGACAGCTTAGTGTAGTTAGGGGATGCGGAAGGAGGGACATGGCAGCAGCCCACAGACACCCCGAGGGCATTAATGCCAAGGAGGGAGGGGATCACTGAGTGTGGTGTTGGGGCAGAGCTGGGTGGGGCAGGAAGACAGCCTCCCCTGGGAATAGCCTCTCAGAGAAAGGGCAGAGCAGGGCCTGCAGAAACAAGAGGGAGCTCAAGCCCCGGACCATGGGCTGAGAACAGGCCCTCAGTGACCTGGCAGGCCGACATGCTGGGGCTCTGGATGGTCCTTCCCATCTCTCAGCGCTAGGAGGTGCTGGGGTTGAACGCTTCACTTTCGGAGAGCCCCCCGCACACTCTGCAAGGAGCCATGCTGAGCTCAGCTGGACAATGCTCTGGGCAGCTCTCACCCATCCTCTTAGGCACATGCACTGCCCCACACAGCTGGCTCCCCCTCGGACCCACACGCTCCTGCTTGCTTTCAGTACACAGTCAACACCACATTCATGCCCCTCCCTCAATACAGCAGAGCCCCAGCCCCTCTCTAAAGGGACGGCTGGTGCAAGACAGGCTAGCGGGCCCTCCCATACCTCTGCCTGCCATGCCAGCGTGGACGCGGAGAGCGCGGAGGCTCGCCCAGCTCCCAGCACTGCTATCGTCTCGCCATCGTCATCCACCACTTTGAAATCCAGGTCCTCATTGTACTTCCTCCGCTTCACCTGGCGACCCGAGCGGCGCTTCTGTGTGGTAGACAACACAGGCAATCAGAGGGCTGGTGGACAACACCACCTCTTCCTCCCCATGGCCACGGGGACTCACAGGGGAAGGAAAGGTGCAGGAGGGGAGACAGCGCAGCCACACCTGGGAGAATCCCATCCCCACCCAGGCCTGTGGGACAACAGTGCCCTATACAGCAGACACTGCCAGAGTGCGCAGCTATTCTCACAGTGATTTCCGTCTCCGTCTCTTGGCTCTCACACAGGGCACTACCAGAGATCAGATCCCCCCTCCCCAGGCCAAAACACACAGCTGCTCACACGCTCCCTGAGAACCCTCAACATGGAGCACAGTGTTTGAACCCAGCATTCCAGCCCTGTGGTTCAGGTGCGTCCATTTCGGGCCCATCCTGGTAGGTGCCCAGGGACTGCAATCCTCGGAAACCATGGGGCATTAAGGGCGCCTGGCACCTCTCAGGATTGGTTTAAGCCACATGCTTTTCTAGCCTGGCTCAGAGGTGGCGGGGGAGCACCGAACAGAGGCCAGGGCTCAGGCTGGGGTGAGCACCGAACAGAAGCCAGGGCTGAAGGATGCTGGGGGATGGTGAATCCCCTGTCCAAATCACATGGGCCATCTCTTAGGGGACCCCAATGGAGAGCTGTGCTACTGCTGGATTGCGGAGGGAGGTTCTCAACATGACGCTCCCACCCCCATGAATGGAGCAGGCTGCCTGTAGCCCTGCAGCCCTGCTGCCCAGAGAGCCAGAGACCAGCAGGGCTCCACAGTGTTGGGGGGGTGCTGCCCATGCTGTGCTCAGCACACCCTCCCGCTGGCATGAGGAGCAATGCAATCCCAGACCCACTGAGCTGGGGAGCAAGGGGTCAGAGGGAAACACAGACAAGTGATGTGCAAGGGCAGCGTGCTGACATTAACCCAGCCGCAAACCTGGCCAAGGTAGCTATCCACTGACCAACTGCTACCTGAGCTCATTGCACAGGCACCCAGATGTACGAAATCAGCCGTAGGAAGTCAGAGCTGTGTTAAATCCCCAGGACGTACAACAGGCTCTAGCCAGCTGAACCCACTGAGGCCAGCGCCCTGCACATACCTGGCTGTCAGCCGACTCAGCAGACTCCTCAGGGCTCTGCAGAGACGGGCTAAGGAGGCCTTGATCCAATTCCAAACTCTCCACTGGGATCTCGTTTTTCCTTTTCCCTTTCTTCTTCTTCTCCACGGGGGTTGGTCCTTGCTCTTTGCTGCCAGGAGAGAAGGACAGTTAATCCCTTCTCCAGCAATGTCAGAGCTCAGCATCCAGGGAGAGGCCAGCAAAACTCTTTGCCTTTTTAGTTCTTTAATCCCACTTTGGGGAGCTTCTGCATCAGGTCACCAGGATGTACAGAGGCCAGCGGGGAGAGCTCCCCTTGGGAGTGAACCCCAGCTGTACGCAAGGCACCTGGCCCCACAGTCACAGCGTTCTGACCATGGGCCTGGCCCCATGGTCACAACACTGCATGAATCTGGTCAGGATGCCTGGCCCCATGGTCAGAGAGCCACACGGACGTGGCCAGGACACCTGCCTGCACGGTCAGCCCTGTCAGGGAGTGTGGTCTACTGGTCAGAGCAGGTATCTGGGAGTGATAAGAGGTTACCTATCTGTAACTGAAGGCTCTTTGAGATGTATGGAGTACCCTATCTGTATTTCACTGAGGGGTCTGAGCATGCACCCGGAGCTGGAGCTTTTAAAAGTAGTAGTGTCTGTGTCCACACACATGCCCTTGGTTTCGTCCGGGGTGGACTGACTGTGCCCTCAGCTCCTTCTTCACCACAAATCAATCAGATCTGCAGCAGAGGGGAAGGAGGGCAGGACTGGAATACAGATAGGAACCACACATCTCGAAGAACCACCACTTACAGGTAAGTCACCTCCTCTTCTTCTTTGCATGACAGTCCCTATGGTATTCCACTGAGGGTGATTAACAAGCAGTACCTTAAGTAGGAGGAGGGTGCGAGGATGATGACGATGAAACCAGGGAGAGGAGGATGGCTGCGCCGAAGGAGGCATACGTAGAAGAGTCCCCCACCAAGGTGTAATGGGAAAAGAAGGTATGTACTGAACTCCACGTGGCTGCCCTACAGATGTCCATAAGGGGCACGTCATGAAGCATGGCTGCAGTTGATGCTTGAGCTCGCGTGGAATGGGCCCGTATCCCACGCAATGGAGACAGCCCTGATAACTGGTAGCAGAGCATAATGCACCCCGAAACCGACTTAGAGATCCTCTGAGCGGAAATCACTTGTCCCTTAATGCATTAAGTTACAGCAATAAAGAAGCCTAGGGGACTTCCTGAAGGGTTTTGTCCCCTGCAGGTGGAAGGCCAGGGCCCTGGGGATGTCGAGGGAGTGAAGGCGTTGTTCCTCCACTGAAGCGTGAGGCTTTGGAAAGAAGGCAGGTAAGTGCATAGGTTGGTTGATATGGAAACAAGGGACAACCTTAGGCAGGAACTTGGGGTGCAAGCGTAGGGAAACCTTGTCTTTGTGAAAAGTGGTAAAGGGGCAATCAGCCATCATGACCGCCAGTTTGCCCACCTGTCTTGCAGAAGTGATAGCCACTAGGAAGGCAAACTTTATGGAGTGACGAGAGAAAGCATGAGGCCATAGGTTCAAAGGGTGACTTTGTTAATGTCGTTAGGACAAGGTTGAGGTCCCACTGGGGAGTAATGGACTGAACAGGAGGGTAGGTTCATAGAAGACCTTTCCAAAACCTGGAAGTCAATACATGAGTAAAGACAGCGTGCCCCTCAAATGGAGGGTGGAAGGCACTGATAGTAGCACTTGATGGAGCTGAGAGTGCGGCTAGATGCCTTCAGAGAGAGGAAATAGTCCAGAATAAGAGAGATATCCACATTTTCAGGGACAAGGCTCCAGCTTTGGGACCAAGAAGTGAAATATTCCACTTGGCCCCACAGGAGCATCTCGAGGACTCCTTCCAGCTGCTCAAGAGAATGCCCTGCACTGCCGACAAGCATTCCCACTTTAATAAAGATGCCCATCCAAAAACCAAGCTCTGGGGTGCCGGATCCATCTGCCCTGTTGCATGACCAGTTCCGGGAGAGATTGTAGTGGGGAGTGCACTGACATGCAGAGAAGCAGGAGAAACCAGAACTGTCAAGGCCAGAAGGGGACAATCAGAATGACTGTCACTCTCTCTCACCTGACCTTGTGCAGGACTCACTGTAGGAGCAGTAGGGGAGGAAAGGCATAACTGAACCGATCAGACCAGCAAAGGACTAGAGCATCGCTCTGGGACAGGACACCAAGACAGCCTCTGGAGCAGTATTAGGTGCACTTGTTGTTGGCCTGGGAGGCGAAGAGGTCCCTGATTGGAGTTCCTCAGCAGCTGAAAATGCTGGTGACTAGTGTTGTGAAGCTTCCATTCATGAACCTTCTGCTGAGAGAGTCCATGATTATATTTTGAATTCTGGGAAGGTACGCCACGGAGAACAGAATCTTGAGGATGATGCACCAATCCTAAAGGCCTCCGCCCAGAGCACGGGAGACCTTGTGCCCGTTGCTTGTTGATGCAGTAGACAGTGGTATTTTCTGATATGATGAGGACATGACAGGAATGGATGGATGGGAGAAATGCCCAACACACTCTCCTCACTGCTCTAAGTTTCAGGGTGTTGATGTGCATCCGGGACTCCCAAGCAGTCCAAGTGCCTTGAGTCATGCACCCGCCCATGTGGGCCCCCCATCTAATGAGCAGGGCATCCGTGATAATTGTCATGGAAGAGGAGGGTGGGAGGAATGGTATCCCAGTGCACACCCGAGCAAGATCTGCCCACCACTGGAGTAGGAAGTGGACCTCATGGGGAAAAGTGGAGAGAAGATCCATAGAAAGGTGCTGTGACGAAGTTGGGAATTTTTGTAGTGTTTACCATGAATAGTGTGTGCGCACCTCAGTTTTCCTGTGTGCTGCACGTTTAACAAGGTGGTGAGAGAGGGTTGTTGGTGCAGAGGACCAGGTGTGACGCCGCCTAGCAGCCGGGACCCCCAGACAACAGCCTGGAGATGGGGTACCCTAACAACTGGTGACCTGGTGACTAAGAGGTCCACCCCAACTTGGCAGTCAGCCGGTTCTGGCCCATGGGAGGACAAAGGGCTGAGAGGAGAGGACCCCAATGACCTGTTTACCTGGGACGAAAGACAAAGGACAGGGGAGGAGCTGTTGGGGGAGATGACATCAGATAATTGGCTGGAAGGAGGGGGCTGCTGGAGTGGAGAAAGGGAGCAGGCAGAGCCCACCTGGATGCAGGAGAGACCTAGATATATGGTGCTGAGGGATGCTAGGCCTGAGGGCCTGAAGAGTTTCCTGTGCTAGGTTCAAATGCTCAATAAACCTTTCTGTTTTACGCTGGCTGAGAGTCACTCCAGCCTAAAGATCAGGGTTGCATTATTCCCTCTGGAGTGGAGGCCCGGGGGTCCACAGCGAGGGAACTCCCTGAGGGGACCCGCGGCGAGAGACAGGCATGCTGAGGGCTCAGAGAGGTGCGGTTCCAGGAGCCAGAGGGGCCTGCAGCTTAACCACTGAGAGAGAGTGGACCCCCGAGAACGGCTGTCACACTGAAGGGGTTCCTCCCAGGGACCGTACAGAGCCAAGAGAGAGCACGAGTCCTGTAAGTCCATGACAGGTGCGTAGGGAAATATACCCTCTGGAGCCATAGGTGTAGGCAGCAAAACCGCAGATGAGCGAATGCAGTCACACAAGTGCAAGCCGACATGTTGCCAAGAAGAGAAAGGCAGGTTATGGCTGGGATAGATGGACTGGACACCACCCTGAAAATTAGGTCCTGAAGGGTCTGGAACCAGTCCTCCAGCAGGTCTGCATGAGCCGAGACCACGTCGGTGCGTGCCCCAATGAACTCTAGCAATTACATGGGGTCCAAAGTTGATTTTTCAATGTTTATGCTCACTCCCAGGGAGGAGAGTTGTGTGAGCAACATGGAAATCGAAGCTCAAGCTTCCCTTCTTGATCGTATCGCCAGCAGCCTATCATCTAAATAAGGGATTAGAAGGATCCTTCAACAGCGGAGGTGGGCCGCCACAACTGAGAAAACTTTGTTGAATACATGAGGAGCAGTGTTGAGTCTGAACAGGAGAACCCTGTACTGAAATTGATGATGATCTGCCATGAATCTTAGGAATCGTCTGTGGGCAGGATGGATGTCCACATGAAAGTAAGAGCCATAAACCACATACTTCTTTCTAGGGAAGGAATGATGGCCGCCAGAGTGACCATACAAAACTTTGGTTTTCATACTAAATGGTTGAGATGACATAGGTCTAGGATTGGTCGCCACCCGCCTGTCTTTTTGGGGACTAGGAAATAAGTGGAATAGAACCCTGCCCCGTGATGGGCTGTGGGAACAGGTTCTATCGTGCCCATCTGAAGTAGGAAGTCCACTTCTAGGGTGAGGATACGGTTGTGAGAATGATTCCTGAAGCGGGGGTCGGGGATATGGACGAGGTAGTGTTTGGAACTTAATTGTATAGCTATGTCGAATGACATCCAGGATTCACTTGTCCATTGTTATTGCACTTCAAGCTGGCAAGAAGATAGCTAGGCATCTGCCAACGCGGGTGGGCCAGGAGCATGGCATGAGGCACAATAGTTGGCGGCTCTCTTAGTGTTCTCAGAAATAGCGCTTCTGAGATGTTTGAGTGTGAGATGCAGGAGGTTGTGATGACGATGAACTGGAAGGATAGGATTGCTGGGTTCTCTGCCGTTTGCGAGAAGGCTCATAGGATCTTTGGAAAAACTGGGGAGCTTTGAACCACTGGGTTGAAGGTGGATGGTAGAATTTGAGCTTGGGCGCCGGTGTGTAGATACCCAGAGACCGGAGAGTTGCTCTAGAGTTCTTGAGGGAGTGAAGAGAGTCATCAGTCTTCTGATCGAAGAGGTGAGACTCATCAAAGGAAGATCTTCTATAGTGGTCTGGATCTCCTTCAGGAAGTTGAAGGAAGGTAACCAGGACTCTCTGTGCATGACAATCCCCTTGGCCATCGTATGCGAAGAAGTGTCTGCTGCGTCAACCGCGGCCTGCAGCGCTGTCCTCGCCACCAGCTTCCCTTCCTCTAGGAGAGCTTGGAATCGGGCCTGATCCTGCAGGAGCAGTTTATCAGTGAAATTCATACGTTTCCCATAGGTAAGGAAGTCGTATTTCGCAAACAGAGTCAAGTAGTTCAAAATGCAAAATTCTAGGTCGATAGAGGAAAAGACCTTGTGGCTCAAAAGGTCCAGGTGCTTCCCCTCCTTATCTGCCGGGATGGAACGCGGGTGCAAGAGAGTTTGGTGGAGGATGGGAGAAGTGACACTCAGGTCCCCTCAGAGGCACTTAGTACCTCTTCTCCACTCCCGTGAGGGTAGGTGTGCAGGTATCCAGAGTGTGCCAAATAGTCCTAGCTGGTTGAAGGATGATAGCTCGTTGATTGGTAGGGCCACCCTGGCTGGTACTAAGGTATTTAAGATGTTGAGCAGTTTGTGCTGCTTATCTTGCACTTCCTCCAGTGGGATGTTGAGGGCACCAGCCACCCTACAAAGCAGCTCCTGAAATTGTTGCAAGTCATCCAGGGGCGAGGGAGGAGTAGAAGACACTGTGGCATCCAGGGATGTAGAGGGGAACAGCTCCGGATCTAGTGGTATAATCGGAGTTGGACTCAGCGGTGCATTACCTAACACCGAGTCTGTATGCCTGGTGGATGATGGTCAGAGAGGGGATTCCTCATGGGCGGAGCAGGAAGGTTCCAACAGTGGGTACTGCGGCTACAAGCCGCAGTACGGCCATCCTGGCGTGGATCTGACTGCGAATGTTGAGGAGGGCCCTATAGAGCAGGGTACTAAAGACACCAATGCTGGGTAAATGGCGGATACTACCATGAAGCTGACAGGGCCTTGGAGTACTCACACCAGCGGTACGGGAGGGGACGGCCTTGGTCCCTGAACAAATCTTCCGAATCCAAGAAATCAGAAGCCAGTTCAAATGGTGGTGCCATCAGAACTGAGGAAACTGTAGAAGGCTCTAGGGAGCAGGCGGGAACATGGCCCAAAGAAGGCAAGTCCAACCTGAGAAGTGCACTCTCTGAGGAGGCGACAGCACCAGAGGGCAAGAAGACTTCTCCTCAGCAAAAGAAAACAGCTCATGCGGCTCCGGAGGCTGACCCAAGTCTCCCCAGATCAGTGGCATGCACTCTTCAGCTGGAACCGGAGCTGGAGCGGAGGACTGCTATGGATCCAGAGGTTTCCTGGACCTTGGCAGTGCCAATCTGGAAGGAGTATGAGTTTCAGTGGACGGGGCCGACAGATACAATGGTCTGTGCGTCTTCTTATCGTGCTTGTGCGCCTTGGAACGTGCTGCTTCTCTGTGGACAGAACTCATGGATTGGGCAGTGTTCTTCTTGGACATGGAGACAGACTTACTGCCATGCTTACGTGCAGGCTTCCTTGCCTCATGGGTAGGCCCCAACGTGGGTCCATAGCGCTGGTACTGGTGGAACTGGACTGGAGGTCTGTGGCAGGAGACATGCTCTTAGCTTGCTCAGGCCAACGTACATGGACATTCCGTGGCCTGGATCTGACTGCAGCCTCATGGTGACTTCCATGAGGTGCTTCTTGAAGTGAAGAGCCCAGCCTTCCCGCATACATGCAGGGAAGGAGAGACAGATAATGTACCTGGATGCAACTTGTGCCTCCCCCAAGCAATAACGGTGGCATTGGTACTTGTCACTGACCGAGAATGAGCAATGGCAGGAAGCGCAGATCTTGAACCCTGGTGTCTTCACCATACTCCAGTACCCATGCCCGGGTGCTGGGAAGACTGAGGGGAAAGAGAACGGGACTACCCGTCCTTAAAATCCAAAGAACTACCACTGAAACTATAAAAATAACAAAACTATTAACTATGTACAAGAATAAGAGTCTTTTTTCTCAGTTTGCAGAAATACGTCACAAGAGAAACAAAGAGGCTCCAACTCCGACCATGCGGCGGTGAGAAGGAACTGAGTGTGCGGTTGGTCTATCTTGCCCTTTATCGCCTCAGTTGTAACCATGAGGCGAATCAAGGGGGTATGCATGAACCAACAGACACTACTATTAAAAGTGCCAGCTCCAGGCACATGCACAGAACCCTCAGTAGAATACAAGAGGGACCATCACTTTCCCACCTCTGAGATCCACGGGCTGAAGATGCTTCAAAGTACAGTTATTGCAGATCTCAGAGTGCAAAGTGCAACCCTGGCTTCCTGACCCACATGCCCCATGGACTGCTCCTCTGGAAGCTCTATTTGAAACAGTTCAGTCCTCTGCAGAAGGAAATGAACATGAGAAATCTGATCAGTTACCTCATGTCTTTCCCCACGCTGGTTCTGATACCCCAGTCTGTCAGCTCTGTGTGGGCAAAGTGGAAGGAGTTGTGAGTCTTCCCTGAGCCAGTAATACTCGCATTGGGCTGTCTGAGACAGAGCCCTCTCGTTTCTAATGGTACCAAACCCAAGTGCTTGGCAAACAGATTGGGGAAAGACGTCTATAATCCTGGTGCCTGCTAAAGAGATGATGATGTAACCAGGCCCTGCAGCCAACTGGCAAGAGGAGACACCAGGTTTAAGAGGAGAGGACCATCACCTCCTCTCACACCTCCCACCTGGAGAGCTCAAAGCTCCTTTCAGACATTAATGAACTGATCCTCATAAAATGCCTGCTTGATGCCAGGGACACCACTACACTGGGACACTCGCAGCCTGCAGGACAACACTCAGTGCAGTGTTTGCCACATCTTCCCATTCTAAGTGTGGGACCTGCCCGTTTCCCAGCAACACGCACTGGGGGTAGTATCCCTCGCTCACAGAGGTAAGGAGAGCTGAACTGACTGCCCCGGACTCGCACAGCATGTCAGTGGCAGAGTCAGCAGTAGAATCCACGTTTCTGGATTCCCTGTCCCATGCTTTAACCAAAACATCATCCTTCGCCAGGAAATCACATTACCCTGGGGCAAACGGTGGAATCCTATCTGCAGCCCTGCCACGGTCCCCGTCAGTAACGCACCACTTCAGAGAGGGAGGCAGGCTCGGGGAGCACACAATGGGTGGGGGATGACAGCCTAAAGCCTGGCGGAAGATATTCTCTCTGTTCATCTGCATTCTCTGCAGAACTCTAGCTCCCCCTGGAAGTCACTGTCCAGCTCTCTCTGCAAGAGAGGGATGCAGCGGGCACAGCCTCCCCAGCACCCCTGTGCCAGAGCAACATACTGCATCTGAAACAGGCAGCGGGAAGAAGTGCTGCCCCTCATTGTGAACCAGGCCATGAGCAAAAGCAGGAGCAGGGAGCCCTGCGCCACCGCAGCGCCCTCAACACGGGAGCTGGGAACCGCCGCAGCACTGCTAACGCGGGAGCAGGGAGTCCTGCGCCACCGCAGCGCCGCCAACGCGGGAGCAGGGAGCCCTGCGCCACCGCAGCGCCACCAACACAAGTGAGGCGAGTCCTGCGCCGCCACCGCGGGAACGGGGAGCCCTGCACTGCTACCAACGCAGGACCAGGGAGCCCTGAACCACCACAGCGCCGTCACCGCGTGAGAAGGGAGCTCTGCACCACCACAGCACCACCACCGCGGGAACGGGGAGCTCTGCACCACCACAGCACCACCACCGCGGGAACGGGGAGCCCTGAGCCATCACAGTGCCACCAACACGGGAACGGGGAGCCCTGAGCCGCTGCCGTGCTGCCACCGCAGAAGCAGGGAGCTCTGAGCCGCTGCAGCACCGCCACCGCGTGAGCAGGACACGGGGGAATGTGGGAACACAGGGGCGCTGGATGGATTCACACAGTTGTGGGGAGAGGACCTAGACACCTTCTCCTTGGGGCTGGGGCTGTTTCATCTCTCTATCTTAAATGTATAAAGGCCCCGTACAAAGTCTGGGGGTGGCGAGCCATGAGGAACAGAGACTCTTACCTACTGCCAAACCATAATCATCCGAGAGAGGCCTTCCAGCCTGCCTCGAAGGTCACAAGAGTCGGACCAGAGAGAGGAGGCAGAGGGACCGTCCCCCCCATTGGGAGTGCCATGTCCAACGCTCCAATACGGCTCTCCAGACCAATGTCAACGCCCTGAACTGCAGCTGAAAGCAATGGGAAGGGAGTGCAGGCTCTGGACCCTCCTGCTGTCACCACGCCACGCACAGAGGCGGCCCCAAGAGGGAGAGGTCAGAGCAAGTCACAAAGCCTGACGCAGAGAGGAAAGGCCTGGAGGATCAAAGGGCGTCACGTCAATGTAGCCACCCAGGAATCCTGTCACAGTTGGGGGCCAGGAGCAACCTGCTGGAAAAACCACAGGCCACCTTCCTCCATACCCAGAGCAGATACCCCCAATATGCCTGCATCACCCCTGGCTGGTCTGCTCTGAGCTTTAGCCAGCTCCCTCTCCTTCAAGCTCCAGCTTCAGGAAAGCAGAAACCCTGCACCATCTTGGTCCAAAGAAGAAGAGGCCTAGGGCTGCATGTCACCTACATACTGATGGCACTGTATCCAAACTGTCTCACTAGTGCCCCCAGCAGCCTCATACGCAGTTGACACACCATGCTACAGAACTGCCTGTGGAAGAGTCCTCAGATCCAAGGTGCAGGTGTAAGCTGTCCTAGCACATCTAGGAGCTCACTGAGCTACACCAGCCTTCGGAGAAGTCCTGGCAACACCCGTCTCAGTCATATTTTATTTCACTTCGATATCTAATTGTTTCAATCTTTACAGCGGCCAGCAGGGACAAAGGACAGGAACTCTGGGGAAGGATGGGCTTGTGCTCAGCGCTCTGCACTGGGCAGTTCCCTAGCTCACAGCTCCCTGTATGACCTTGGGCAAGTCACTGACTCTCTCTAGGCCTCAGTCCCCTCCCTCTCTTCTAGATATTCCATCATTGAACAGAGGGGAACTGAGGCCCAGAGAGATGAAGCCCAAGGCTTCAAAGGCAGTTTGTGGCAGAGCAGGGACTTGAACCCAGGACTCACAGTCCCAGGGCAGTACCCTAACCACTGGGCCAGCCTCTCCCCACCTCAGCTGTTCAGAGTGTAAGCTCTCTGGAGCAAAGACTCTCTCTACCCAGCCCATAGGGGCCTTGAGCTCACCTGGGGCCACTCAGCAGTACCGGCACACAAACAACTAAGAGTAACTGACAGGGTAATGACCCGGAGGAGGGAGGCACCAGCTTGTTCAACCCAAGAATGGATCCAATTCAACTTACAACACACACACACACTTTGTACAGTGGGTGAGAGAGACACAGACAGACCAAACTCCCAGGGCAATGTGTCAAAAGTGGCCACTAACTGTGGGTGCCAAATGGGAGACACTTCAAGGGTTCCCGGTCTGGGCTCCCAAAAAGAGAGGCGGAGTTCCTGGTGATCTGCAAAGCTCCTCTCCTGTCTGCTGGGCAGCTCTCCAGTCTCTTGCTTTCCCCCGGCAGCAGGTTCACACACAGGAGTGAAACAGGATGACGGCCCTGTACTCTATGAGAGCTTCACCCCAACCCAAAGTCCAGCAGGACTCAGCCCACCCCCAGCAAATTCAATAGAAAGATACTCAACGGCTACAGCAGAGTTTGATCAAACCTGTCAAGCCTCTGCCCAGCACCAATGGGGCACAAACACTGGCTGCACATGCTTTGCAGGTGAGTCGGCCCCATCCGGAGTGAACCAGGCAATGCCACACACTGGTTCCAGGCATGCATCTGGAAAGCATCAGTTCAAAGACCATGTACTTCTCACACAAACATCTTTCCCCCTTACAGGTAACAGAATCTCACATATAAGCCAAAAGGTTTTCAGAAGTGAGCGCACGTCACTGTGCACGCTGCCAGCTGTCACTGTGCGTAGCTCTCAGTTGGGCCAATGAAACATGAGTCAGATTCCCTTTGGCTATGGCCAATTCCACACAGGTTCTCAAGCACTAGCTCACACCACAATGTTTGCCAGGCTGCAGAGGAAGGGTTGCTGCACACAAGATGTATCTGTTGGATTGTGCGCCCCAGGTCCATGGGTTGGCCAGGGTTTGTAAAAAGTGATTGAGACAAATGTGACATTTAGGCTGTAAGTGGCCTAGCTTCACACCTGTAATACAATTAAAGCCCTGAAAATGCACGGCCAGTGTAACTGCACAGTGTAAATGCACACCCAAGAGACTGACTGGTGTGTCACAATTAACAAATATTCCATTCATGAACCCATGATGTAGAAATCATTAGAAATCATTTACAGGAGACTGTGCCACTATGCTCAGGTCTTTAGAGAGTGTGTGGCAATCTTACCATCTACATCCAGAGATGGCTGCATAGCGCTGCCTGGCCTGACCAGGCCCTCCCTCTCCTAGTAAGGAACCACCTACTCCATCCCAGGCCCAGGTTGGCCCTGCCTTCCCCATGTAGATTATTCATTAGCCAGAGATGTGTGTGTGATGGAGGTGCCACCAGAAATGATCACGACCTGCTCTTCACCCTCCCCAGCAGGGCTGGAAGAAGCTGCCTCTGCAGTGCTGCCAGCCTGGAGAGCATGAGCCCCAAACTCAGATCCCCACCCTGCAGGGAAAGGGGCCGGGACAAGCACCAGAGGCAAATAGAATGCAGGAGCTGTTCACGAAAAGCAGCATGGCCTAGTGGAGCGTTCAAGCTGCTAAGCCTGGGGCCTCAGGCAGTGTAGCGAGGCTCTCACCCACCAGCAGGGTGGGGGGCAGATGAGCTGGTGGTCTCCTTGCAGGGCACAAGGAGCAGGTATGGAACCAGCCCGCTGAGAGTGGGAAGGGCCAGGCAGGTGCTGAGGGTAGGGGCCTGTCTCCCTTTGGCCTGGGCCTGGCATGCTAGCTTCCCACCCTGCCCAGCACTGGGACCATGGAGCTGCTGGTTCACTCTGACATAGGAGGGACAGACTCCCTTCTTCACCTCTGTCCAGCCCACCTGTCTGCTACCCCTTTGTCCCACCCCCTCCTCTTACCCTTGTCTGCAGCCTCCACCCCTCACCCATGGCCCCCTGGCCCAGCCAAAACACCGGTGTTAAGCTCCCCTTCCTTCCTGGCTGTTCTGCCCAGGTCACTTCCCACCTTCGAGCCCCTCCCCACTTCCATAGCCAGCTCTGGCCTCTGCCCAGTACCCTTGCCTACACTGCAATGCCATCTCTGTCTGCCCTCCCCCAGCCTTCACTGGCACTCCCTCCTCCTGCTTTCATCTTCACTGTCCACTCAACTCCTCCTCAAGCCTTGCTTGGCCCTGCGCTAGGAGGCACTGCTTGTGCCTCTTGGTTTGTCCAGAGCACCCCTGGCTTGAAGACCCATGCAGCCAGAGCAGCTTTTCCTAGGTGCTAGTGATTTACTGAGCTTGACGAACAACACACAATGAGGGCAGAGGGCTCTACTGCACAGACCAGGACAGCTGCTGGCTCCCCCATTTCACACAAAGTTGGTGACTCCAGCTCCTGTTGAGTTGCAAACGCAGCCTTCACATAGGCAAAGTTTGGGAGCACCCAGAGATGTTTGTCTCTTGCCAGCACTGCACTCCCACAGGTACTAACCTTACATCATGGAAATGCACTCAGCACATGGATTATGCATAGCATGCCACAGCACCCAGAAGCCAATCAATAAGTTTGTTTGTTACAGAACCCTCTAAAAACATTTATTTTAGCCAGCTGGACAGATAGTAAATCAAATGCAGCTGTGCATATTACCAATTAATGGGCTTTCCCCAGGAATGGGAGCCCCTCTACTGGCCCATCACGTCGTTAATTAAAGGGAGAAGAGACAAGCAAAGGCAGCAGTGTTACATTATGCAACACAAGAGAATTCACAGGCCCTCTTAGAGCTACAGTACCTTCAGCTGACTCTTACACTGCAAACAGGGGGAGAGGGGATCATGCTTTCCATTGGGAGCTTAGTGCAACCTACAATTTAGTTCTAGGGAGATGGGATCTAGTGGCTACAGCAGGGAAGTCAGAGACGGGACTCATGGGTTCTGCTTCTAACACTCACTCCTTTCTGGGTCAGTGTTCTCATCGTAAAGCTGGGATAAAACTTACCTTCCTCAATAGGGCTGAAAGGGTTTACAAAGTGCTTTGAGATCCTCGTGTGATAGGCCTGCCAGAGGAAGAGCCTCACCCTAGTGCTCTTATTAACATCCTCGCTATTCCCACACTCATGCAAAGGGCTCCAGGTACTAATCAAACCCAGAGTCTGGCTGGAGTGCATGTGGTCTGCTTTCCCCATTTACCGAAATGCTCTGGACAGATTTACTCTCCTATACCCACTACTACTGCTACAATTTCCTTGGAATGGGAACCGCGGAGCCCTTGTCAAACAGACTGAAAGGCCTGTCTTGTGTCACCATCACTTCAGCAAGTGCCTCGTTACAGACCTGCCCCATACCGGAATGACTCCCACCTGATGCCCCTAAGAGGTGACAATACACCCAGCCCAGGGGCCAGGGAGGGGAGGACACAGGATTCTGCACAGCATGGTGCTAACAGGGCTGGCGCGTCGTGTTGCCCAACCGCTAGATATCGCCGGGGTGTACACACACTTTGTACGTCAATCTCAGCAAAAGCCCTGCAGACACGAGTGCCCAAAGGGTGCTGCCCACACAGCTCACTCCAATATGCTAGTGGCCATCCTGCCTCCAATACAGGGAGCCCCCCAGTCCCACCACACAACACCCTTCTGGACTAAAGGGAAAGGTGGCCCTGGTCTGTTCCTAGCAGCTACCACTCTGCCCTGGCCTGGTTGCAGTGTGGTCCAGGCAGGACCCCGCAGCACTGCACACACAAGACCCACCTGGCCTTCTTGGGCTTTGCCTTGGGGGCCGGCTCAGTGCTGCTCTTTTTTTCTTTAGGCTCCTTGGGGGCTTTGGCCTCCCGGGGTTTCCTGGGTTTCTTGGCTGCCTCCTTCTGCTTGGGCTCCCTGGGTTTCTTGGGCTCCCTGGGTTTCTTGGGCTCCTTTGGCTCTTTGGGCTCTCTCTTCCTCTTTGGTTTCATCTCTCTCTCCAAAGCTCCTTTCTCCCCCACTTCCAACTCCCCCGGGGCCTTTTTCTTCCGTTTCTTCTTCACCCCGGTGCCCCCACCCCCGCTGTCCTGCATGCCATTCTGGGATGGTGTCCTCTTCTGTACAGCCTCGCCAGGCTCCTCCTCTGGGCACTGGTAGTGACTGGCCAAGTCTGCAATGTTCACGTGGGGACACAGGTCCTCCCGATCGGCGCTGCTGGCAAAGGGGGCCTGAGGCTTGTACTCGCAAGGGAGTGAGGCGCCAGACATCAGGGAATGAGACAGCTGCAAAGAGAGCAGAAAGCAGGAGCGTTAGCAAATGGCCCCTGCAGACATGGCAGGTGGGGGCTGCTGGGGCCCTGCCACTCTACAGACATTATGGATCTTTACAAGTCTAGGGGCAGTGTTACGCACAGGCCAGGATGCTTACAACACAGCCTGACTGTTCTGCTGAGGTTCCCTGGTGCAGCGTCATGCACAAGGACTACACTGGGTGCCAGACTGTTCCAGCAGGACAGCGTTCAGTGTGGTGCACGCTGCTAAGCAGATGGATGCTTGGCATAAAACTATCAATCAACAGTAACAATCACCACTTGTGCACAGTTTTGCAATAATTCATCGGAGAGCACTGTACAAAGGTGTAAGTCTCAATCCTCCCTTTGACAGCGGGGAAGCTGAGCCCAGCAAGGTCAGTAGCAGAGCTGGGAGCTGAATGCAGGCCTTCTGGGTCCCAATCCAGTGCCCCCTGGGTGCAGAACCCACTTCCTGATGGCGCTGTGGCAGAGAAGGGGAAGTTTGCACCTCCCCTGTTCAGGGACTTGTGGAGGCCTAGAATCCCTGCCTCAACGGCCTCATAGGGCTTTGCAGATTTCAGAGTTGCCCTAGCTACACCTCACCTCCTGCCTAGACTCCACACACCCAGTGCACTCAGACCTGCTGTAGAGGTGACGTCGAGCTGCCTCCATGGCCAGGCAGGTGTTCCCAAGCCAGGGATGTTCCCTGGATTTAAGCCTGCCCTGCAATCTCTTTACAGCTGCCTCACTGGCCTAGAGGGGGCATAGGAAAAGCCCAAATGGTTACCCCTGAGGAGTGTGCAGTGTTTTTCATTCAGCATTCAGACAGGAGGCAGCTGCCCAGCCAGATACAGTGCTGGACAATGTGATCACAGGGTCACTGGTGCTTCCTTCTAAAGAATCAGACACACCCAGGCCACTCCTGACACCAGGGGCTGTGCAAACTTTAAGCAGTCTGGCATATTCTCTGCTTAGCCCTGCTTCTAGTGTTTGTTTATTTTTGCAATTTCTTCAGCACTAACCACTGAAAGAATTCAATCCCCTCCTCCCACCGCTCCCAGACACAGGCAGACAGGGTAAAACCAGCCCAACAACCTCCAAAGCTGGCAAAACAGGCCACAATAAGGGGAGCAATAAAGTGACCAGAGAGCTCCAGGGCTAGACTAAGGCACCCTGGCGTAATAGGGTTTACTTTCCCCTGAAGAGAGAACTGTTTGGTAGGACTCTTGCTGGGATTGGGGCTGTGCCGAGCACTCATGGGGGACCCTGAGCTCCATGGGGTGTTTCAAACCAGGACAGGATGTATCACAGGAAATGTTCCTCAGTAAAGCTGCCAGAGATAGACAGTGACCGAGGGACGCTCACAAGCCAGCCAGAAACATGACTCTTTCTTTGCAAATAATGAACAGGGTGAAATTATAATGAGCACGGGGAAAGAGGTGGCCCAGTTTCCTTTTCAGCATCCCAGTCTCGCGAGCCTGTGAGAAAGCAGGGAGCAGTGTTGCCTTTCGATCTGGATGCTTTCAGCCTGGCCATCCCAGTGTGAAAGGGAATGAAAAGATGAAAAATCTCAGGGCTAGCACAGCATGTACAGATCACTGGCTCTCCCTGCACTGCTAGGGACTGGACAGCCCCCACTGCCTGCTGACACTCTCCAGAAGAGAGACCAAAGGGGAAGGGTGGTGCAAGAAGTAATGAGAAGGAGCATGCTTCCTTTCCTAGACAGATCTCCTGCCCGACCCTGCCACACCTGTGAAGAGGTTGCCTCCTGCAGCCCCTCTCTCACTGGCACATGTCGAGACAGGCAGAGCAAGCACCATGGGCAACTGCAGCTTCCCAGGATCAGAGACTTGGGAGGTCACAGGAATGAATGATCAGCAACTGGGGAAGAGAGGCCACAGGAAACTCCCACCCCTCAGCATCCAGGGACCATGGGCTCATTGCTTCTGGGCCCACAGTGGGGGTGTTGACTCCAGCTGTGGAGTGAAGTGCTGGCCCAGTGAGTAGCCTGGCTGAGAGCAGGGCTCAGGGGTGGATCTGGAGGCTCACCCACTGCCCTGTAATACCCAGAACAGCCTGCAACACCCAGATACCATGGTTGCTGAACACCCACAGACATATAGGACTTTCCAAGTGCCCAAGCTATGGGAAGGGGAATAAAAGTGATCAATAATCCAAAAAGGTCTGCAGGTGCAGACTGCGCACAAGCTTTCAGTGAGTGCCAACTCTATGGAGGGCTGAAGAGCCTGCATTAGTCCATTATTGAGATAATTCTTAATAACAAAACCTGAATTCAAATCTATTAATGAATTGGAAATTCTCAGAAGCTTCCTTCTGTTCCTAAACCACAGGGCTGTAGTTTGGGGGAGGATACAGTGTATTTTTCATACATACCAAATCAGCAAATCCCAATTTAGCTCTGGAGCAGGGACCAGCCCCTCCATAATCTCTCTCTGAGACCCCCTCTGATGTCAGCACTTGCTGCAGGATCCAGTACCTCAGGACATAGATGATGGGTTACACAGCCTTTCCCCGTATAGCACCAGCTAGAAGACTTGGTATTAATGATGCAAAAGTGACTAAGTGCCACTAATTTCCGCTGAAAAGGTGGCAAAGAAGTTGAATCCTTGCTTTAGGGGGAAAACTCAACTCTAGAGCCACGGCCAGCATCTCTGTAATGCCTGCTGCTGAGGTTGGAATTCAGGGTTTGCCTTGCAGATGCACACTGGGTGAGTAGAAGTGCTCTCCCTGGGAGTGCGGTGTGTCCCTGCCACTGTGCAATGGGATGTCCAGGTGCCAGGGGACACTGGAGACTTTTCCTTTCACTTGGCACTTCCTTGATTTGCAAGGGTTGAAGGAAACCTGACCTGCCTGCGAACAAAGCTTGGAATTTAGGAATCATCAAGCGGGTAGAATTCTTTGGAAAATCTATAACCATGGGACAAGCGTGTAACTGTTTATGCTCCTATGTACTGAAAGGCTGAGTTCCTATTTGCTCTGGTCCAAGTGCAGGTTGCTCTGGGAATTTCTGATTTCTAATCTGTATTTTCACACAAGTAGGGAGTGAAATGTTATCAGAAAGAGGAACGATTCCTAACATTCCTGAAAGACCCTGACAGACGGATTCTCTGTATATCCAGGGATATTCAGGAGTGGCTACAGCATGCTGCTTGTTTTGGCACCCCTGCAATCACTGCAGCACACCCTGCTGTTCTAGTCCTGGACCTCCACACAGCTGTGCAGCGCACCCAGCGCACAGCATCGCAGACTGTTCCATGGCTACCGTGCTGATCAATGCAGGAGATTTAGGATATGGATGAAGACAAACCAGAATGCAACCAACCAACTAATGCTCACTTATGTCTAGGTTAAACGTAACATACTCAACCAGGGTGCTGTCCCGGTCCTACCCACACTGGCTTCAGCGACAGATCTTACTGCAACTCGGCCTCCACATGAAACCCGGGCACTGCAGCACCAAGTTACTGACCATGGGGAGCTTTATTCACCAAGGGAGAAGAGCAGCTCTGAAGAAGTTGACTCTGACCCCAGCTGCCAGGTACTAAAATCTGCCCCCGCTCCACCTTCCTGAGAACATCTTGGATCTTCCAAGATGCTTGAGTCAAGGATCAACTAGAATGATTTACTGAAGTAGCTACAAAGCCGACAGCCCTCCCAAGAGGCCAAATCTCCCTTCACTTCCTTGCTAAGGAGCAGCTGAGCGCAATTACCAGATGGAAAGCAGAACTCCAGCATCCTATAGCAGCAGGGTAATGGCTTGTCCTTTCCAAATGCATCCCATGGCTTTGGGACTCAGGGCATGCCATACACTACTACAGGCTGACATCCGCAGCTGCAGGGATCTCCCTACCCAGGGGGCCTGTAGGCAGCACCTCAGGTGCTGTTCCCATAATGGGACATGCCAGCCCCGTCTCAGTATGTGTGGGAGCGGATGGGACACCACATCAGGACCTGGAGATGGAAGATCAGCACCGTCATCCCCCGGCCACCTGGAATGGGTCAGTCTCTCAGCCAACGGGTCAGAGGCTGAGCCATGGTGGGTGTG
This sequence comes from Natator depressus, assembly GCF_965152275.1. Lineage (NCBI taxonomy): Eukaryota > Metazoa > Chordata > Testudines > Cheloniidae > Natator > Natator depressus. The sequence continues at coordinate 30,003,427 of NC_134246.1, forward strand.
GAAGATGGTGCTATGTGGAAGATGGTGACTCCTCCCTAAAGGCACCTTTGCTGCTTTTCCCTCCACCTCCCCCAATATCTGCCTTAACATGAAGAGATTTTCAACATCATCATGCACTTCCCTATGGCTCCTTTCATGTAAGCAGCACCATACAGAGCTTCTGCGTGGCACCACTCCTCAGATACTCTGCAAGAGCCACATGCTGGGAAGCCTGTGGCTGAGCAGAACGTGTGTCTCTTGGTGGCAGCCTGAGTCCCAACACTGAAAGCCCAAAGCAGATGCTCTCTGACCATAAAATCATCCCCAGACAGAAACCCTGCAGGGCCGTGCAGGAATGTGCAACTCCTCTAAGGACAACGCTCCAGCCTTGCCATAGTTATTGCAGTTCTGCACACATCTAGGCATGCTATGGATGTGAGCCAAATTGGTCAGAAGAGGGCACTCAGAGTTGGCTCCTACTTCCACATTTAAACTGGTACTTCCAACAATGGCCACACATTGGACAAGTGGCTCAGTCCTCAGCTCTGTCGCCCCCATGCCTCACAGAATGGTTCAGTGACCTGTGGCTACTGGTCCAAAGTACCACAACACAAGCCACTGGGCAGGGATCTGCTTGTGCTCTGGAGGCCTGTGAATTCCAGAGTGGGGTCCCCACACTGGACGTTAACCAAGCGCAGCCAATCAGCACATCCGCTGCCCAACAAGGTCCTCCATACACACAGAAGAGTCACATTTCAAGGCCTCACAAAGGATCTATATCATGCACTTTGCTTTGCGCGTTTGCAGAGTCCATGGCGTTCCTTAGATCAGTTTGAAAGGATGCTTCAGTGACCACTTGCAAACACAAGAGAGCACACACAGCCCCATGACCACGAGGGACCCTACAATAACAAACAAGAGTGCACAGCCCAGTGCCCATGAGAGAGCCTATAACAATAAACTAGCACATGCAGCCCAGCGCTCAAGAAGAACCCTACAGCAACAAACCAGCCCAGCATCTGCAAGGGACCCTACAATAACAAACCAGAGTGCATAACCCAGTGCCCATGAGAGATCCTACAATAACAAACCTGTGCACATAGCCCAGCACCCACAAGGAACCCTACAATAACAAACCAGGGAGCACAGCCCAGAGCTCATGACAGACAGTACATCAACAAACCAGTGGTGTAAGAAAACTTCAAGAAGCTTCCCAAGGGGTTATAAGAAAGCAAGAGGGGAAAGTAAAGTGCTAGAAAAGCCCCTTCTTTCTCCTCTTAGACCTTCCCCCTGCAGCCAGTGCCCCCGGGAAGTGTCTGAGCAGGCATTACCAGCTGCAGTTCTGAAGGGGAGAGCACATAAAGGTAGGATCCCTTGCAGGCCATGCTGCTCTGCAGTTTCCTGGTGACACTAAAGGAGGCCATAGTCTGTTCTAGTGCCAGGTGTTTGAGAGCAGCCACCCACCACCCTACACAAACAGACTCTAACTCAGCGCAGCGTCTCAGTGAGTCACTGTCAGGCCAAGCAGCAGGCTGGCAGAATTGGGGGGGGGGGGGGCTGGGTAACTGTAACTGGTTGCCCCTTAAGGGCAGGAAGCCTGGGGCCAACCAACCCTGGTTACTGAGGGGCACAGCTGAGAGAGATCAGTGGGTCCCCTACAAAGAGCAGCAGGAAGCTACAGAGGAGGAAGCTCGGGGAAGCAAAATGGAGTACAGAGGTTGCTAGGAGTGACTTCATTACAGGAACCTGGGTTTGGAGAGTGAGACTCAGGCAGGGAAGGCCTGGCAGTGACCTGATAAGAGGGGAAATGGATGGACTGGAGTTGACTGTATTTTGAACATTTGTTAATAAAACTAGACCCCAAGAAGGGGTGGTACTGGACAGAAAGCCTGGGTGTAGAATTTATTTAAGGAGCCCTTTGAAAGGGGAAACTGAGGCAGGCAGCCTGTAAAGCCACCTCAGGCCACAAGGGGTGCCCTATGATATGTGCTTGGGAAAGGGCCCATCCAGCACCAGGCCACTGGATCCCAGTGTCTGACCTTGCAGGTCCCAACTCCCATCCAACCCCAACTCAGGCAATGCCTCTTTGCACACCCTAACCCAGCCAGCACATCCCCCAGCCACCCGTAGAGCCCAGTACAGCCTGATGTGGGCCCCTGTAATACCTCATGACCTAGCTCTTCATTGGCTGACATTCCTGCTTCACCCTCATACCCTTCGCTCCCCCTCTTCTCCATAAGCCAACATGCTCATATTCATGTTTCTCCAAGCCCTTGCCCCAGTGCTCCTTCCCTCTGTAGGAAAGGCTGGAGGTTTGCCCCAAATGCCCATCTGTTCATTGTTCCCCCACTGTTAGGCCACTTCTCTTGGTGTCAAACAAACCCCTCTTATTAACTCTTTACAGCCAGGGCAGGTATATGTGCTGCTGCCCACCAGTTAAGCTGTCGCACTCAGCTGGGCAGCACTCTCTGAGTAGCACTGGGTAGCCCCTTGTGTGCCCAGGCCTCTCCCTGTGCAGTGCAGCTACGCTGTCCTCTGACGCTGCTCCTACTCCCTGGCCCTAGAGGGTTTGGCTGTGGAGCCATCAGCCATGTACACTGTGCAGCTCTGAGATCTGCTTTACACTTAAAACATGTCACCAGCACACCTGGTGGTGAGGGTTGTGATTCCTTACTGCCACAGCCATACCTGTAACACCCTAGAGCAGATGCACTTATGTTGGCACAAGGCACTTTCGCCATTTCTACACTCCCACTTATGATGGCAAAACGTTTGTTGCTCGAGGACACACACCCCTGAGTGACATAAGCTTCATCAGCATAAGTGGTAGTGTCCACAGCACTATGTCAGTGGGAAAGCTACCCTCATTGGGGTGGTTTAATTATGTCAACTGGAGAGCTCCCTCCCTTCAGCACAGAGCGGCTACACGAGAGATCGTACAGCAGCACAGCTGTAAGCTCGCTAGTGTGGACATGGCCTGAATAGCAGGACAGCTCATGTTGCTCCACCAACTGGAATAAGCTGAACCCGTCTAAGCACACTCATACTAGCATAACGGCATCTACACTAGCAACTGCCACTTTGCTGGCACAGGTAGAACAGCAAAGCCCAGATCCACAAAGGTACTGAGGTGTCTAGCTCCCTTTCACTTCCATGGGAGTTATGCACCAAAACACCTTTGTGAGTGAGCCAAAACTTTGAAGTGCGGACAAGGCCTTTGTTTCCTCTCCATCAGCCCAACCAGGCACAGAGCTGGGCTGTGACTCGACTAGTCCGAAGCGATGCCAAGGAGGCAGCGGAAGGATCCTGTGCTTACATGGGGAAGAGCTCCTGCCTTACTAGTGATGGACCTGATCCAGCACCTAGCCAAGAGGTTCATAAGGTGAGGCTGTTCCTGGAGCCCCAACTGCTGCTGGGCTTGTAGGTGGGAGCTCTACCAGAAGTGCCTTTTTCCATCTGTGGAAGTGGCAGGGGTCTTTGACTGTGTCTTCAGATCCAGACCTCACCCAGCCAGTCCAGGTCTTGAAACACTGCACAAGTTTGCATGCAGCTGCCTGGCCCTATTAACTGAAGGGAGCACATTACACAAGCTGATCTTTGCAGAGCACTGGCTCTCTAGTCATCTGCAAGAATGTTGCCAGAGAGCCATTTAAATCCCTGGCCCAGCATGAAAAGGCACTGGAGACACCAGTCTAAATCAGCCAATCGGTCCCTTCCCCACTGTGATGGGCTAACTCACACAACTGCTAGTAAAACAGCAGAGACACAAGGTAGGTGAGGTCATATCTTTTATTGGACCAACTTCTTGTGGTGGAAGGTGCAAGCTTTCGAGCTATACAGAGCTCTTCCTCAGATCTGGGGAAGGAAGCAGGGTCTGAGCTAAATGCAAGTTGGGATTAAGCAGAAGAGGTAATGCACGTGGGGGGAAGTCCCTTAAAAAGAAGTGGGCAATTGGAGGCTAGATTGTTACATACAAAGGGTTTCAAGAGGGCAATTAAGGGTAGCTGACAGTGTGAGACGTTACAAATCCTACGAGCCATAAAACCCGTGTTCCTGCTAAACCCTTTGGCTTTTGGTGTCTAGCAGAGTCCGGGAAGCAAAGCGGCCAGCAGGTCAACCCTATACGTTATGGATTTAAGCTCCCAGGCACATCTTTTGAAGGTGTTGTGCAGGTTTCCTTTAAGGACACGGACTGAAAGATCAGATATGGAGCGAACGCGCTCTGAGAAAAGTGTTCACTCACAGGAGATACAGTGGTTTTGTCTGATTGTTTTTCTGAGTGAGTTCATTCGAAAGCATTGTGGTTGTCTGGTTTCACACACATATTCGTTATTGGGGCATGTGATGCGCTGAATGAGGCACAACACGTGTTGTAATAAAGCATCTGTAGGACCCATGCATCTGGAAAGGTGTGTTGTAGGGAGTACTGGTTATCGTAATAGAGGAGATATGGCTCCAGGTTTTGCATCTATTGCTATGGTAGGTCTAGTGCTGCTTTGAGTGGGAGGTTAGTTTGAAGGCCAGAAGAGGGGTTTGGGGAAAGATTTCTTTCCGATGTGGCGTTCATCCAATAAGGGTTATTATTATTTGATGATCCCCCATATGGGATCCAGCGTGGGTTGACAGATGATAGCTAGGGGTGTGCAGTCTGTGTGTGGGGGGGTGGGGGCGTGGTGTCTCCTGTATTGAAGCAGGTTCTCCTAGGGTATTTGGGTGGCCCGTTCCATAATGTGATGTACTTCTCTGGTGGAATGTCCGTGTTTAGCGAAGGTGATTTTAAGTGTGTTTAGTTGTGTCTCCCTAACTTTCTCACCAGAGAAATTCTGTGGTATTTGAGTGCCTGGCTGTAGATAACTGATTTTTTGGTGTGTATGGGGTGGTTGCTGGATCTGTGGAGGTAGATGTGGTGATCACTGGCTTTCTTGTATATAGCTGTTTGGAGGCTTCTATTGTTGAAGCTAATCCATGTGTTCAGGAAGTTGATACTGGTGTGAGAGTGTTCTAGAGAGTCTGATGGATGGGTAGTGGTTGTTGAAGTTGTGGTGGAAATCTATGAGAGAGTTTAGGTCATCTATCCAGAGGATGGAAATATCAATGTAGCTCAGGTATATCATTGGTTTTGTGGTGCAAAACAGGATCAGACTGAGTTTAGAACATTTACCAGCTGGGTAAATGGCAGGGCCTGACAAGCCAGGATGGGCTTTGTGACAGCACTAGTGCCCACCAGAAGCATCTGCAAGAACATTTCCAGACAGCTATTTCCAGCCCTGGCCCAGCCACAGGAAAAGGCACTGGAGACCAGGGGCTGGGCTGGCCAGAGACATCACCCCACTGTTCACAGAGGGATGGCCACGGAGAGCAGCATTCCTCGAGATAGTAACCCTGAGAAGCCAGAGAGCTACCTCCCCACTGCTCCAGGACATTCCTGAAGGCCAAAGCTTCTGCTGGATTTGCTCCGATAGAAAAGGCCTTTATGGTGATAAAGCAGCTCCCAGGAACCGGGGCCTTTGCATGCAGAATCACACTAGGTTAGCTAAAAGTCTGATTTCCAACCTACTTATTTCAACCAGTATACACCTTCATGGAAGCTCTGATTTCCATTCAAAGCAGTCCCCAACAGACCTAAGCTCATTGGAAATTAGCCTGGTTAACCCAGAACCAGAGCGTCCATGGCGCCCTCTGTCCTGGTGTAAATGGGTTTAAAAATTACTGCGAATTAATCTGCGATTTAACCACTGTCACTCCACATGCCGACCTCCATGAGCTATAGAGCCCTCCACAGCCGCGCGCAAGCCAGTGGCCACCCTGCAGCACCTCTCCCAGCGCATGGCTTAGATTCATTAGCTGCCATCTCAGCTACAGAGGAAACTCCTGCCTCCCTTCCACAGTAACAATGAAGCGAGTGACCCATGTAATGAGACTGACAGGGAACATCTTGCATAGGCGGGTGTCACATTCCCAGCTTTGCTGGCACAGCTGCTTTGAGCACTTACCACACTGGCAAGGAAACGCAAGCACATGATAGGCTGGAGCCTCCCACCCGTGTCCAAACTCACCAGTTGCATCACCTGCCCTCACAGCAATACCCCCAGGAGAGGATCACCAAGCCAAGCTTTCCCAGCTTACATTGTTCTCTTCACTGTGCTGATGAGAGCTTTAGGAGCCCTAAGCCAGGCAGAGGATTTCAGCTGGAGGGTAGACAGGAACAGAAGAATTATGAGCCCAGTGGGTCCTTCTAGACCATGTCTCTCAGAGCAGTCAATGCCAGCTACTGCAGGAGAAGGGGAAAGATACCTTGTGTGGACAGGTACGGGGAAGCTTCTTCCTAGCATGTGTCCTGAGCAATGGAGTTGGTATCCTGTCTCATTTTATCATCATGGAGGCACCGGTCATGATGTCATGGTTAAGGCTGAGCTGAGTTTTGCAGTTGAACCAGGGCTTCCACCACTTCATTATGCATGAAGGATGTGCATGCCCTCCCAAATTCCAGCACTTACACTTTGGTACAGAATTCATTCTCTGAGAATTTACAAGTGAATCAGTTGGTTTGTTAGCTCAAATTGATTTGAAAATAGGTCTTTTAAGAAATTTAGCCCCTCGTGTCAGCCCTTCTCTACCCCCCCTCTCTCAGAATGATCTTAATAATGGAATAATACAGACTCTTCAAACTTTCCACCAAATTAAAACTCACTTAAATCCTGAGCACTGGTTATGTATGAAGAAATAATTCAGGATTAATGGTCATTTTTGTAATTATTTTTCATAACTGAAAATTTATCCTTTAGTGGAGGCTGGTGCAGAAAATCTTGTCCTGCACAGTAGCACCACCAGGAGAAAAAAGGCATAAAAATAATCTACTATGTCTTTAAAGATCCAATTATTCTAATCTGGGATTACAAACACTCCTAGGGACCAATCGAAGATAACTGCATGGCATCACTAGAGGGCAGAGGTGAGGCTGAGTTGCCCTAACTGTGCATTTCCTTAACCCAGGGGTGGGCAAACGACTGCCCGGGGGCCGCATCCGGCCCTTCAGACGTTTTAATCTGGCCCTCAAGCTCCTGCTGGGGAGTAGGGTCCAGGGCTTTCCCAGCTCTGGTGCTCCAGCCAGGGAGCGGGGTCAGGCCTGCTCCACGTGGCTCCTAGAAGCAGCGGCATGTCCCACCTCCGGCTCCTACATATAGGGGCAGCCAGGGAGCTCCGAATGCTGCCTCCGCCCCAAGCACTTACTCCGCAGCTCCCACAGGCCGGGAACTGCAGCCAAGGGGAGCTGCAAGGGCAGCACCTGCAGACGGGGCAGCGCGCAGAGCTGCCTGGCCACGCCTCCACGTAGGAGCCGGCAGGGGGACATGCCGCTGCTTCTGGGAGCTGCTTAAGGTAAGCACCGCCCGGAGTCCACACCACTGACCCCCTCCCGTGCCCCAACCCCCTGTCCCAGCCCTGATCCCCCTCCCACCCTCCAAACCCCTCAGTCCCAGCCCAGAGCACTCTCCTGCACCCCCTACCCTTCATCCCCAGCCCCACCCAGAGTCCGCACACCCCGCCAGAGCCACACGCCAACCTCCTGCCCCAGCCCGGAGCCTCCTCCCAGCACCCTGAACTCCATATTTCTGGCCCCACCCCAGAGCCCACACCCCCAGCCGGAGCCCTCACCCTCTCCTACACCCCAACCCCTAATTTCATGAGTATTCATGGCCCGCCATACAATTTCCTTACCCAGATGTGGCCCTCGGGTCAAAAAGTTTGCCCACCCCTGCCTTAACCTAACATGTTTGGATTGCTTTTAAAGTTTAACCTTGACTCTGAATTTTCTGAGTTTACAACATTTGGTTTTGGATAATTACAAAATCTATGTAACATTTTTACCCTAAACTGCCAACATGTGCTTTCAACCTTATCTCCACCTCAATGTAGTTTTGATATGGGAACACTGATGTAACTGGAGAGGTTTCCATTCTCCATACAAATAGTGATTCCCTTTTTTGAATCCCCCAGTCTCTCAGCTTCAGGCATCTCTTGTGGCAGTGAGTTCCCTGGATTGTGTGGGGGATTTGATTAATAACTTACATTTACTTCACACCTTCATCCCAAAGCATTTCACAAACTATGAAGCGGAGTCAATCACTCAGCACAAAGCTGTGTTATGTAGCAAGGATTGAGGAAGAATCCCAGCTCCAGTGGAGCCCGGGGGGGAGGGGGGAAGGGAGGGCTTTCCCATTCGTGTGTTCTCTCTGCAATCCCTCTGTATCAGGAAAAGACAATATCCTCAGCCAGAGCTAGACTGTGAAAAGTAAGATCTGCCAGCAACTAGGTGAAAGCCCATCTCCATAGAACTTGATCTCTGGCAAGTGTTCTCAGCCCCAGGGCAGGGCCCAGGGTGCAGAGCTATGCCAGCAGGATGAGCTGGATGCAAAGTAGACAGGATGCACAGCTGACAGGAAGCTCCTCATGGACAACACTTACTCGTAGCATTACGAAAGCAGCTCACAGTGATATTCCACTACTCTCTCTTCCCTCAGACAGGACAGTCCTTCGAAAAAACAGCCCCATCAGATATCATCCTCAGCCTCCCACATCAGTGACAAAACCACAGGCTCAGAGTTGGCCCTGGGGGACACCTTATGGAAGCCAATGGGGTTACAGCCAGGATAAATTTGGACCACGGGCCCTAAACACAACAAGCTTAGGACCCCTCATGATGGCAGTGCCCCTCCCATGCCCATGCTGTGAGTGCCATGGTAAAGCCAGTCCTCTGCACAGCAACAGAGGCAGGTGTCAGATGCATCTAGTAACCAAGCAGACCAAACTAGAGGCTTCATTCTTCCAGAGCTTATAGCCATTTGTGCCTTGGAGGCTGAGACAGTGCAGCTCTCCCATCTCCCTCTAGTGGTCAGATTACATGGAATGGTTTATAAACCTCCTTTTGCTCAGGTGGCAGATACGCATGCATTTAGATCCAGATGTCAAGGGTTCAATCCCTGCAGATAACCCAGCCAGCGGAATCACTATACAGCTCATCTTTAAATTATCCTGGTGCATGGCAGAGTTACACAAGCTGCCACACACCCCTGGACCCGCATGTGCTGCTGTCGGTGCACACCAAAACCATAAACCCTTAAACCACAAAATAATCAGACTCTTCTGGTACCAGCCCAACTCGGGCTGTGACACTCTGGCTTCTCCCAACTCATGGAGTCCCAAGACATGCACCTGTATCACCATACTGAGCCTTGAGTTCCTTTGTTTCACAAGCAATGTGGGGGCCTGCAGCTGAGTGTGCTGGCTTTGCCATGTCTTTTGCTCCTGGCCCAGACTGGGAACTGTGCCAAGTACAGCTGAATTCACATTGCACATGACATGTTGCGACAATTACTAAATTAGTTTGACAATTTCATATCAGCCCCAGCCCCAGGAACAAGCCCATATTAGTGATGCTGTGTGAGGCCACCTGTCAGCAGCAGCTCCTGCAGCATGGCACAGCAAGTCAATGCTGCATTGGCTAAAACACCAAAAGCTGCATTTAAACTCCTACCCCCTTGTAAATACTGTTAAAGCACAAGCCAGCCTCCACTCAGCCCCATGCTCCCAAAAAGAGGGAAGGCCTTGCCTGTATCCTTGATGGCCCAGAGCGCCTGCTTGGCAGCATCACCCTCTGCCATGCTAACATAACGGTCGGGCAGCTGAATAGCGATTGAGAGAAGGTGAAAACCTGCATCAACCCACTGGAGAGCTTGGTGCAGACAAGCTCCAGCCCATGGTCCCAGGTGGCAACAGGCCATTATAACCCACTTGCCTCAGAGGCATAGTCTTTATTGCCAGTGGAATAACACAACTTGTGCAAGTCACAGCTAGGCAGCACCACAACCTGGCACCCCTAATCACACACAAACTTGGTGCAACTCCAACACTGGCTAACATTTATTTCCGCAATAAAACTTTCAAAGGGAAAACAAAGAGAGTGGGGGAGACTGGGAGGCTAGATGGGTAAGATTAGGACTTGCCAGGCAAGAAGACTGGGACGGGGATAAGAAGACCAAGGGAGTCTGGAACTTTGTAGGCAAGGAGAAAGGGATGAGAACTCAGGTGTGTGGAGGAGACAAGACAGGGACAGGGCAGAAAAGTCTGCAACCCCTAGAGAACACTCCCATCCAAAGGCTGGAATGGAACCGAAGACTCTGAAACTCAATATTCCACTGTCAGCAAATGTCTGTGATACCCTCTGGCAAAGTGTGTGTTTTAGCCCCCTCCAGTGCTGGCCCACATAGAGCACAGCAGCCTGCTATTGCTGTCTGTTACTCCCTTAGCTTGAGTGACAGAGATCTGTGTGATGGATCTAAAGGTCCCAACCCTGCTGATGACCCGTGGGGTGCCAATATACCATGTGAGGGAATTTCTGTTTTTCAGTTTGCTTTTCTAAAAACCCAGGAAATTACATACAGAAAACTACATTAAAAGAACATTATTAAGATTGCAAAGTCAATCACACAAATGTCAGGAAATGCCAGTATTAAGGTTGCCTGTGCAACTTCCATTCAGACCCCTTTGTGCATATGTATTGTGATACTGTCTTCCATTACATGATCACATACTATTTTTTTCCACAGTACCCCGATCTCATTCAATGCACAAGCTGGACCTTGTCTGGGGATTAATCAGGGCTGGGTAGAGAAGAAGGCTATTATCTGTGGAACCCCTGCCTCAATTGTTGCAGAAGTTAGAAGGTCTGTACGGCATGGGCAGGTGATTGCAGGAAGGGAAAGGATGGTCTCATAGTTAAGAGAGTTAAATGCTGCCCTGGAGAACTGGATTCTATTCCTGCCTCTGCCACAGAGTTCCTGTGGGATGTTAGTCAATTCACTTAACCCCAACTCTATACAGGGGGTCACTAATTGTGTGATTTTCATTTTCTGGGTGCCTGACTTGGAGCTATACGTTCTCATTTGCAGAAGTGCTGAGTAAAGGTAGTCAGAACAGTCATCTCAGTGAAATATGCTATTTGGTCAGAGTTGAATCGTTTGGCAGAGACATATCAGTTTCCAAAAAAATATTCATTGGGAAGACTCCTGGGCCTGTGGTGAGGCACGAAAGACAAACTCTATAGCTGGGTGAGGATTGTATTGGTCTGGGATGTGGGAAACCCACATTAAAATCTCAGCTCTGTCTGATTTGGAGTGGCCTGAGATGTCCTACTGCTCTGAATCAGACAGCACAGGGACTTGAACATGGCTTTCCCATGATCCTGGCAAGCCTGAAGACATTTCCTGCAAAAATGTTCAAAAGGTTTTGTTTTCGTTCCACTGAAGAACAAAAACAAATGTTAAAACCTTGGAAGTTCCCATGTAACGTAATTGTCCTCCCAGCAGGTCTAGCACTGAGCACTCACAGCTGCAACAGAAGTCAGTGGGAGCTGTGCTCTGAATGTATAAACTGCTACAGACTGTTATGAAGGCATGTCAAATTAGGCACCCAAAATCAATGGAAACTTTGGACTTAATCTCGCTGTGCCTCAGTTTCCCAACTGTAAAAGAGGGATAATACCTCCAAACCTCACAGGGTCATTCTGAAACAGGTGCTACAGTGAAGAGTGCCACAAAAAAAGCCCATGTGGAAATACATAATTCTGCCTTCAGAGCAAGGTTTGAATAGAGTGCAGTACATGAGGCCTAGGGCTGCCCACTGAAGAATGAGAAGAAACCAAAATATTGAACAGCTGCTCATTCAGTGAGTATTGTCAATCCTGTGCACTGAATGAGGCAGGGTTCCTGTGAAAAAATAGCCTGTGATCATGTAATTATCGACTATTATAATTACAGCTGGTTGAAATGCAGAATTTCCATTTCAGGGAAAATAACGACATTTCAAAAAAAATTTTGTTCCAAATCACTGTGAAAACAAGTATTTTCAAATTTTCCTGAAAAACAAATTTCCCTCCTCAATCATTTCAAAATGTATTTTTCTGGCATTTTTAAAATTACTATTATCTTTGTATTATTCCATCCCAGGAGCAGTAGATAATATGATGTCATACCATGTCAAGTTGTCACAATGACATCATATTATATGCTATTACTACTGGCATGTCATGGAATAATGTAAAAACAACAGTAATGTAAAACTAAAATACAATATAAAATAAATTTCAAAATGAAAATTTCAGTTTGAAATTACATTTCAAAATTTTTCTAAAACAAAAAAATTCAGCTTAGTTAAAAACAGCATTTGCTGACAGAAACCCATTTTGACAAATGTTTTCTGACCAGCTGTAATCATAACGCATCCATCTCCCAAAGGAGCTCCGTGCTGGAAGGAGTCACACCTGACTAACAGCATCGCAGTTCCCTTCCTTCCCCCTTCAGTTACAATTGGACTCTCGTCTTCACTTCCTGTCCCAGGCCCCTGAAGCCTTACATTGCTGAGCCATGTGAAACAAATACCATTCCCACCCAGAGATGGATACACTGCCGTTACCAGAGAGGAGTCCCCTGTATATTCTCTGTCATGGTACAGGTCTCTGAGCTCCTTCACAATATAAGAAGCTATGAAGCAATTGCTCCAATAGAGTTACACCAGGGATGAAATTGTCTCCTTAGGTTTTAGCTCCAGAAATAAAACTGTCTTTACTAATGTACAAACAGCTACCTCTGAATCCCAGCTTGTCCCACTCCTCTCAGCTCCTTGCATTGTGAGGCCTGCAGGTCCCAGCCCCAGCACTGCACCACTGAGACCTGTGCCTCTGGACTCCTTCAGCAGTGAGTGCTCACACAAAGGCTTCTTCCTTAACCTCAGGCTGAGTGCAATACGATACTCAAGGAAGCCCTGTGTTCAGACAGCAGCATGGAAGTGACACCAGAAGGGAATGGCAGATGGAACCTGCTGCTACAAAAATGGACCAGTATATCCTGCAAACTGAGCATGAGGAGATGGAGAACTCCAGTGATTGGGAGTCTGGAGACAGGCAGGCACCACCAGTCATTAGCAAAGGGTACCCTGGGGACCTGAAAAAAGAATGAGATGAGTTCATGGAGGATAGGTCCATCAATGGCTATTGGCCAAGATGGTCAGGGATGTAACTCCATGCTCTGGGTGTCCCTAGCCTCTGACTGCCAGAAGCTGGGAGTGGACGACGGGGGATGGATCACTCGATGATTGCCTGTTCTGTTCATTCTCTCTGAAGCATCCGGCACTGGCCACTGTTGGAAGACAGGACACTAGGTTAGATGGACCATTAGTCTGACCCAGTATGGCTGTTCTTAGGTTCTTATGAGTGATCCCTAGAGGTTCCAGCCAAGATCAAGGCCTCATCGCAGGGAGTCTGGACAAGGCAGCTCTCACAGACAGAAGGGCTTGTCTCACCACACAGGAGCTGCTAGGAGGACAGAACTGTGCATCCTTTACCCAGCTCTACGCACAGGGGAACATGAAGTGCTTGTGTCTTTATCACTACAATGTGTTTGGCAGGACAGAGACGGGGGCCTGAAGAGAGCAGTGAGCAAACTGAGGGGAGAAAAGCTGCAGCCCACGTTCTGGGGCAGACCCAGTGCCCTCAAATCTAGAGAATCTGTGAATGGAGACCTCACCCATCTGCCAATGGTATTTCAAAGGTGCCCATCACCTTGGTATCCAGCTAAGCACCACAGATATATGTAGGGCCTCTTTGAATGCAGAGACTCTAGCAATGTTTAGGGGTTACCTATGGTATCATGTGTTAGTTAACAACTCTAACAGGAACAGGCAAGGGATCAAGGCTGGGATGGACCATGAGGCTGGGTTATGGGATTTGTTACGATCAGCCAACACTCAGCAGAGGGAAACTTCAACAACAGGGTCTAGCCCATGTCCCTGGGGTCTGTTGCAATGTTCCCTCTAATTTTTTCCATCCACGTGCGGAATAAATTTTGTTATGTGCACCGAGGTATGTGCCTATGTGAGCCACCAGTAGAAACAAAAAACCTAGCTATAATATATATTTTTTAAAAGTTACCATAGGAATAATTACTCCAGCCAGGATTGGCTGCTGGGGAAAGCTGTGCGCTGTCTCTTTAAGACACTCACAGAAAGTTCACCCGCTCTGTCCTGAGCTCTGTTGTCTCCCCTCCCCAGCTCTGCAGAGATGGGGTACATGGACAGGGGGAGGGGGAGATAGAGAGAGAGAGAGACTGTGTGAGCTGGCTGCTGGGGAAATCTCAGAAACAGTGCACTGTCTCTTTAAGAAAGGCCCTCAGCCACTCACCATTCAGACAGTCCTCCTGAGCCAGGCTGTCCCCTCTGCCCTGCTCTGCAGAGATGGGGTACAGGGGCCAGGGGATGGGAACACCCTGACATCAGCACCCTCCTCCTTTCCCCCTCTCCCGCTCTGCACAGCCAGCAGGAGGGTCCCAGCTCCCAGGAGCAACTGCAGGAGGGAGCAACGTGGGAGGAGTGGGAGAAGGGGCACCTGAACACATGCTGCAGGCTGTGCCTGCTCTCCTAATCAGCTGGGCGGCACTTGAATCTCTCCTGCAAGGCTGCCCAAGTGCGCAGCTTACAGGGAAAACAGATCTATCGTAATAACTGGGCCTAAAAATTTACCCTGTGAGCTCAACTGTAAAAAATATTGTCATGAATTGTCACAATAATCTGTTACATAAAACTGTTTAAGATGTGAGGCGACAGACAGACTGAATTAATTTAAACAGAAAGGGGCTACTGACACCATTCAAGGACTGTGTTAAGATTATGACTGGTAAACAAGAGTAGCAGGAGGACTGAAAATCAATGGACCAAAAATTAGGAAATTACAAAATTTGGAAATAATAAAATAATAATAATAAAAAAAATAATGAGAAGATGAATTATTCCACCCATCACCTTTTTGGGGCCCTTAAAAAGAGACTTTTGTGCTCCCTTCCATTGAGCAGGTGCAGACCAGTGACCACTGCTTGCTAAAAATCTCCAGACCTAGGCACATCATGCACATATGCATAGGCACGTGTGGAATACACATCGGGACCATCACTTGAAGAACAACCCTGAGATACCTGTTGTGTCCCCTTCATCGTTCTCACTGCATAAAGGCATACATCACAGTATCCTTATATCTGCTTGTCCTGGACAAGTTACCCACTGTAGAGCACCCACCAGATCCATCAGATGGCACCACCCAGGGGGCAATACACAGCTTTGGCATCTCCATTTCTGAGACATGGAGTGAAACCCCCAGAGTAAAGCAGAAGCTAAGAAACCTCTCCCCTTCCCATCGCTTCTCCTTATGATGGGACAAGTAGTTACTTAGAGCTCTGAAAATTCGGATGCGCTTGAGCGCAGGCTCCTAATATAGGTGACGAGTCTAGTTATTTCCATATCTATATGATAAGGAAATTTGCAGGCTCTGTGGAATAACTCAATTTGTTTTATCTCTACAGTTCTCACGTTATTCAATAAGTCAGGGCTTGGCAAAAAGAAAGCCAGCGGTAAAGGGAGCCACTTGATGCCCAAGGGAGAGCAGAGCACAGACTTCCATGTGCCCTTCCCATGAAGAAACTATGAGGAGAGGGAGGGCAAACTAGCTCCTGGAGCCTTAAACCCAGCAAATAAATCTGTTCCCCACCCCCAGAGTAGTAACATGCATAAATCAGATTCTAAACCCTCACCCCACCAGGACATGGGCCTCCAGGTTGGGAGCCCCGCAAATCACATGGAAAGGTGACCGATTTCAAAGGTTGCTCACAGCAGCTGACAAATCCTCATTTCTCATGCATTAACAGGGAAGGAAGGAGATGCAAACAGCCCTTAGCAGCACAAACGATCCACGGATATCAGACCACTTAGTAATATAAATAGTGAGGACAGGTCTGTGTGCAAGGCCTGGCATTCCTAGCCCCAACCACAGCAGGCAAACGCAGCAAGATGGCAAAACCTGACTCCCCAAGGAGAAAAGAATCCTATACCAAGAGATCCAGATGACTGAGAAAGACCTTAGAATGCTATGTCAGGCCTTGCAGTCAACAACTGATAGTGTTAACAGCACACCAGGCTTTTCAAATGCACTGGCCAGCAAGGTAATTTGGGATGGGATTTCCAAACGAAGCAAGCAGTTAGCGAATCCATCTCCAA
This sequence comes from Natator depressus, assembly GCF_965152275.1. Lineage (NCBI taxonomy): Eukaryota > Metazoa > Chordata > Testudines > Cheloniidae > Natator > Natator depressus. Next base: position 30,019,498 of record NC_134246.1, read on the forward strand.
AGAGAGAGAGCAGCATCCCCTCACCTCAGAGCCTGCAACACACCTGAGCCTCGACATTCTGCCTTGAGCTTCAACTTTGGCCCCGGACCCCAGCAAGACTAACGGCAGCCCTGGTGACCCCATTAAAACAGGGTCCCGACCCAATTTGGGGTCCTGACCCACAGTTTGAGAACAACTGGACTAGATGATCTGCTGCTCTCTTCTGGCCTCAAACTCCGTGCTACCCAGCGTCACACACAGGGACATAGCAGGGGCTGCTGACCACACACTACACCATCCATCCTCATTCTCTTGACTGCTCTTTCCTAGCTAAGGCACAGATGCACTGGGGGGGAAAGAGGTGCTTTCCAACACTAGGGTGTGATACCAGCCTCACCCACAGGAATGGAAGCTGCATGAGATTCACGTCACTCTGGAGGAAGCCCCACTGGCTCCCCCACTCCCTCTTGCAGCACCAGCTCCTGCAACACTTTCGTTTGTCCTGGTCTGCACTACACCCCTACCTCACACAGAAGTGAAGTTGCCAGCTGCTCTCCATTCTACCTCCATGCATGTTCGGGAGCAGTGTCTGGAAGCAGGAAAGCATGTAGGGCTGTGGGAAGGGCACCCTACTGCTGTGATTTTCCAGGACAGACACTAGAAATGTCTCATTTCTCTTGTACAACAGCAGAGAGCCCACTCCAAAGCAGAGAGAGCACAGGTCCAAGAGTGGCAATGGGCAGCTCTCAAATGAGAAGATTCTGAAGTAAGTTGCTGTGGAATTACACCAGGATAAGTAAGGTCAGAACCTGGCCCAATGTCTCTTTGCCTTTGCTCTGGTGGTTCAGGACTCATCATGACAGGAATCCCATCTGATGCCACTTTCAAGGGAACACCCGCCAGCAATCTGCGCAATAACCACAGCTGGGAAGATGCTGCTAATGAGGAAGAATTTTTACCAGGCTCCCTTCCCTTGGTACATATTAAATCTTGCTGGTAGCATGCACTCTGCTGGGAAAGGGCTGAGTGGGCTTTGCTGACTCCATGGGGTGGGTGGTTCACTATCCAAGCCAGATACAGTGCACTCCATTTATAAAAATCATTGATATAAGAATCAACGACATACCATGATCAAAACCACTGGGACAAAATCATTCCTGTACTAACTAAAATACTCCACTTGTAAGAATCAAATAATCCAGGATGGATGTGATTGTTACAGAAGGATGCATGGTACAAGGGGGCTGGCAGTGGCTACCTGGAGAGAGAGAGGATCTAGTGTGTGGGCTGAGCAGTCCTGAGAGAAGAGCATTAGGAGCAGTAAAGCCAGAGGAGGTGGCTTGAACTGAAGTTTGTTATTATTCATTTCTTTGTTGATAAGGCCAGACCCCTAAAAGGGGTTAGCTGCTGCCCTGGGGGTTTGCTTCAGAGTAGGCTGAAAGAGGCTCCCACTCCCTTTAAGAGATTTATCCCATTGTTAGATGCTCGCTTTAATGGTTTCCCATTAAAAGCAGCATGGACACAAATCCGTGAAGGGCAGACTGGCTTGTTTTATACCCTACAAACACCTTTCACCCTGGAGGCAGAGTCTCCATATATTGAACAGGTTCTGTCCCTTTATCACAGAGCCCAGGGGCAGCTTCTCCCTGTGCAAATAGCAGAGACAATGACCAGTGGCTCATAAATCTCCTCCAGTAGCAGATTTATTTATTCAATTTGTATCGTAGTACCAGATGCAGCATGTCAGAGTCAAGGGTCAGAGGCTTGGTGGGCCAGGATTATTTCTGAACCGGGCAGGGTTCCTGAGCTGGCACTGCAGGCCTCCCCTCCCCCTGCCCCAACCCCTCTCTGCTTCCAGCTTTAGCTGGGATGGTTATTTAGCAGCACTTATTGTAACAACTTGACCATTTTTTCTAAATCACAGTGGTTGTGGAGCCAGACAAGCTGGAATGGTAGAAGCTTCACTACCCAGGCTCACACAAACAATTAAGTGTGTCTTGTTTATTAAATGAAAAATAAATCCCACTCTCTGCCCTTGCCCCAAGCAGAGATTTGTGTGTCCCAAGCCCCAGTTACATTGCAAAGCACAGTTCTGTGGCCCTGACAAGACGGGCTGAAAGCTGGAAATGCACGTACACCCCTTGGCCACACAACAAACACAGGCTGTAGGTCAGCTTGCTGCAGCCACCACTCTCACACATGACAAGGCACTGAAGCCTGACAGACTGATTTAGGTGAAGGAGAGGGGATCACAAACCTGCTTTTCTTTCTTCTGTATTTTCATTATCATCAACTTGAGGATGAATGTTACTTCTGCAAAACACAACACAAACACTCATAGTAAAGATCAGTGTAGCATCAGTGCTGGAAGCCTTTCAGCGTAATGCCCCCGACTGACTGCGTGAACCCCAGTGAAACGGGCAGGACAAACATCAGCCATGCTGGAATATTGTTAGCAGGGATGAGGAACAGTATCTACAGTCTACATCTCCTGATAAACAGGAATCCACCAACTTGTCTCAGACATAATCGTCACAGTTTGCCAGACCTTGACAAAACACAGAGCTTTAGGCCTTGCCCGCACACACACACATTGTACAGTCAAACCTATTTGAGTTAAATGGTGCAAACAATGCTATGGGTTTGATGCTGGTTACAGCATTTCAGTTTGTGCCTGTAAATTTACCGAAACAAGCTAAGCAGACATGAATGTCCACATACAGACTGGCAACAGTTTAACTAAATCAGCTTAAAATCACACCTCCAGTGAAAACAGGGCAGTGCTGTGTGTCAAGCAGGTCTTCTGCTCAGATGCTCAAAGCCAGCAGAGAGAAGGCAAGTTAACACAGACACCTTCTCAGTTACCACAGAGCTCAGTGCACTACCCACAGCGTGAACCAGAGGCAGGTGTCATCCACACCAACTTCATTGGACAGGAAGAACAATTAAAAATCCTGCCAAATGCGAAAAGCAAAAGGGAAAGAATCAGAGAGGGCAAGCACTAGTTATAAACCAAGAAGAAAGCTCTTCCCCCTCATTTTTTCGACAGCCCTTCATCTCCTTCATTCTGGTGTGTGTGTTTGTAACCACCCTTTGGAAACCTGGGCTTGAAATTGTTTCCTTATTAAACAGTGCTTGCCTGTTCCTCCCCTCATGTGCACACACGCGCACAAACACACACACAATTTTGTCACTGAAGGGCAACCCATCAGCAATGGGCTGCCACAATCATGGGTGCTGGATGCCAGATGCTGAGTTAGGAGAAGTGAAGCATTTATTTTGGAAAAAAATATTCAAACCCCGAACCTTCAGCATTGCAGCACAGACTGTGACCCATGCTAGCTGGTGGCAAGGGAAATCTATTATGCTAGAGGGGGGAATTGTGGGGAGTGAGGCCCAGTCTGATGTGATGACCCCAGAGGAGGGGGATGGGCCACTGGGGCTACTGACAGGTCCAGGGGAGTAAGCCCATCCCAGGTCTCTTCCACCGTGCTGCTCAGACAGCTCTCAGACATTTCCAGTGATGTGTCTGCTGCTGATGATGATGTGGTGGCAGCATGGGGTCAGCCATAGAAGGTTCCTGTGTTCAGTGATTCTGGCGACTCTCCCCAGAAGAACAGCACCACAGAACGGAAACAGCTGTTTGTAACAGTTTACATCTCAGCAAAAGATTAACAGAATTTCATGGGATTTGGGTCTGTTGTACATGGGGAAAATTACCAGCATAATTACTGGTATAATTATATTGCTCTTCTTGTTCTGGAATAAGAGTTATACCAGCATAACTGGAGTGGTATAATTAATTATCCCGGCAAATTTCCCCACGTAGATAAGCCCAAAGAACAGACACTTCTGTGGCCTGAGGTCCTTTCCCCTGCTGAACATCAAATGTCAGCTGTAAACAATAGTGAGACAAACATTTCTCAAAGAAAAGGTTGCAATAATCCTTTAAAATAAAAAATGTTAGACAACCTGAATATAAGGGTTGCTACCAGCTCTCTCCTTCTCTACTCTAGAGCATTTTGGCCTTGCCAGCCCCAAAGCAACCTCCTAACACTCCAGTAACACATCTCCCATCCACAAAGCGCCCACAGCTGTGCACAAATGTTTGCACCACGCCTTTAAGTGATTGCACTCGCTCTGAGCACCGCTAAGCTCCATACCCTCCCCCATAGTGTAGCACCAGCACAGACGGCAAGCGCTGATGTAGCTGTTACTCCTGCTCCCCCTTCTGTGAGAGCTCAGAATGCTGGCTCCATCATCCCACCAGCCACTCCCCTGCCAGGGGCATTCACCCCCAGGAAAAGCCCAGGTAGTCCCTGGTCACCCCTGCATCTGCCTGTCCTTCCTACCCCGACACTCCCACAGCATAGAACGAACATAAACAAACTGACAAAACTTATTAACAGATTGAAACAGATGGAACTTTCTAAAATATTTTTGGTCTCAGAGATTCATCTGCAAAACAAGAGACAAAGTTTAAAGACAAGCGGCAGACACATAGATACAAGGACACGTACGGACAGGGCCCTCCCCCAGTGGACACATTTTGCTGCCTTGGAAGGCCCACATCCATAAGACTGCAGACAAGGGATTATTGGCTACAGGCTGCACAAGGTTCCCAAAGCCCCCCACCCCAAAGCAATCAGTTATTTCCCTATTGGGCACTGCCTAGTCAGCCCTATCCCCATTCCTTGCAGAGATCAATACACCCCCAGGGTCAATGCCTTAGGCGGAGGAGTGGTTGAGGGAACTTGATACTAAGGAGAAGGAAATGGTTCATGCAGCTGCCAATAAGGGGGGAAAAAATCAAAGTCTAGCAGCCTAACAGAAAGCCAATGTTTGTACCTCCTGCAGCACTGGCCAGCAGTCCCCCTCAGCCTGGCACTTGGCTGCCAGCAGAGTAGGGACTCTCCACCCCAGCATTTGCATCACCAATGCAGGGATGTAGCAAGGCCCCTCCTCTGCTCCTCATGGTGCAGAGCAGATCCACATGGAGAAGTGTCCAGTTCACGTGCTGGAACACACCAAAACAGGGGGCAGGTGCAAAAGAGAGAGGGCTCAGAAACTGTCTCAAAGCTCTGAGTGAACAACTGTAACCAATGTAGAGGGCTGGGCAGCAACACTGCTCGACAGTGTCAGCTACCCAGGTCCAAACTCCTCCTCCTGCAACATGCTCCAGGACACGTCCTGGTCCCTCCAGCCTCCTGGATGTGGTGAGGCCAGCACAGTTCCACTTTGCAAGAGGAGGAAGGATTTGTGGAACCCACCGAGCACAGGGTTACAGCCCTATGCACCACAGAGCTCAGCTTAACGGGAGCTCCCTGAAGCCTAGCACACAGGGGAAAAGGCTGGGAAAGAGCAGGACTAGTAGGTGCTATGTGAATCCACCAGCCATTGTCCACGTGTACAATGTCACCACTCCCAGGAGCGGCACCTTCTGAAGAGCCCTTTCCCAGACTCATGTATAGGGCTTGGCACAGGCTTTGGGCAGAGGTGTTTTGCTGCTAGATTCACAGGAGTCACTAAGGGCTACTTCGTGGTCTCAGGTTTCTCACCTCAAACTGGTTCTGCGTTCCTCAGCTAAGTACCTGTCCCCGACAAAGCCCCAGGATCAAGAACTTCCCACCTGACAAGCAGTGCAGGCGCAGGCATTACGGACTGGCTAGCACAGAGACAAGCAGCAGCTTAACATGGCACACTATGCTAGGAGCTCTCTGCTGCTACCTGCCCCAGCCATGTGAGATAAGGGGCTCATTATTTCTCATTTCCTGGCACCCTAATGAGAAAAAACAGCTGGAGCAATAGCTCTGCCCTGGGCACAGCTGGTGAAGAGATGGGTTCAGGGTGTCAGTAGGACAGGCCTGAGCTGGTCTATTTCCATACATCTGCCTGTGAGATCTCATTGGGAAATGCCACCTTCCCAATGCGCCCTGCTAGAGCTGGGAATTCAGTCTCCCAGATCCAGTGGGTGAAGCCAGACTCCAGTGCACCACCACTAGCCCAGAATCCTGCTGCACAGCTAGCAGGGTTAATCTCACCTCAGACCACCACCACTAAGCCAGCCTGGCTTTGGAGAGAGGGAGCAGCCAGGGTACGGCTCCCCCTCCCTCACAGAGGAGGTGCCATAAAGCCATTTAAGGGAGTGGCAGGGCTTAACTCTCCCTGGGGTGTGGTCGAGAAGGTGGTCTTGGCCCCTATTTTAAGGCCAGTCCTTGTCCCACCTGGCTCTCTCCTCCTCCCCTTGTATTGGTGTTTCCTACCCCATCTTCATTCCCCAGTCTCTCCCCATCCCCTGGTTATTCTGGCAATCTCCTCATCCCATGTTTTCCTGCTTCCTGCCCCCAATTCTCAATGGGATGGAGAATGGGGCTCAGCTTTCCAGATATGAAGAGCATCCAAGCACCACAGGTTTCCCCTGCACCCTCTCCCATGTGCAGAGGCCCCTGTGCTTGAGGCTGGGGACACTGAGCAGCCTGAGCCTCTTCTCACCCAGGTGTCTTCTCCCACAATGGAGAGTGCAGACATGTCCCACATATACTCTGTGGGGAGGCAATCCTCCTCCCCCTCCCTCTCTACAAAGGCCATGGGAAGCCAACGGGCCCTGCAAGTCGTTTCGCTGCTGGCTGCAGGGCACTGGCCTAGTCCAACCCTTACATACTTCGGCATTAACACTAATGCCCCCACGCAGCATGTGGCTGCCAAGCAACCGAACCCTTCCACTAGTCTGAACTTCTATGCATGACTAAGACCTCAGCGTGAACAGGGTCCATGTTCCCTCTCGGGGGCTAAACCATGCTCTGGATGCTCTGGTATTCCCTATTCATACTATTCAAACAGCCCAGGAAAGCGAGCCATTGCTGTGGAGGGCAGCAAGCACAGGGCTCCAGCTGGCAGCATGTACCCCAAACATGAGCCAAACCCTATGCCAGCAGAGCCCACACCTGATCTAGGCATCCTATGCGACATCTGGGGAAGAGGATTTTAACTGCACTTTTGGACAGGAAGCTCACTCACTAACCTGTGCTCCCTGCCTTACAAGCAAGCCTCCCTTCCCCATGAACGTGTGAGTCCCCAGTGGGAGGGATCTTGGGCTGCAAGATGAGCACATCACTGCAGCTGGATGTGTCTGCTAACACAATCAGCAACAAAGCTGACATTCAATTTCCCATCATTATGTTCCAGAGTTAACTGCCATTTGATGAACTGTTTTTTTCAGGCTCCCTGTAGACAGCACTGCACCTGTTCACACTCAGATAAGCTTTTGAAGATTCATGGATTCCAAGGCCAGAAAAGACCACTGTGATCACAGAGTGTGAACTCCCATCTAACACAGGTCAGAGACCTCCTCCAAAATAATTCCTAGATCAGAGCTTTTAGAAGAACATCCCATCTTGAGTGTAGCCTTGTAAGCAGAAGTGCTAGAAATCTGTCTGGGTTCTGGTTTGTTTTTAAGTGAAAACTTTGGTCCACAGCCACGGAGTGCGTGGTAGGAAATGCACTGGTGTCAATCCACCCCATGCCACAAAGCAGCACGTAACCAATCACGAGCTCTCCAAGCCATTAGCTCTCACAGTGGACAGTGAAACCCAGAGGCCCAGGGCTGATAGTACTATTTTAGCTATAACACACACTGGATTGAATAGCATCCCCTGGTCTCCTTCCAGCACTGGACGCACAATGCAGGTGGTGCTGTGTTTTGCTTTGCCCAGACACCCAGCAGCAACAGGGCACCCAGTTTCTTCCAGTCACAGCACAGGAATGACTATTCCCAACACATGGCAGCGTGAGGCCAGGGTACAGTGAGGTGGATGTGGCATGATTCCCCTCTCATCTTTGGAAAACTGAGCTTTTCCTAAAGTCAGACATACTCCCCTTCCAGAGTCTGTGTCACTTCACCAATGCTTCTCCTCCTGCAGGGTCCCTCCAAGCCAGGAGGGAGCTCCTGCCCACCCTTATCAGAGGGCTCCACCCTGGGGCTCCACACCATGAAGTGGGCATCCAGTCCTGTCCCACTCCACTTTCCCTAAAGCTAAACCCAGCAGCTTTTCCTTTGGGCTTCTCTCTGTCTGATTCACTTGCCAAACAGCCCCCACCTCCTCAGGGTCCTTGACCCTCCCTTCTTCCATAGCCCCTCTCCAGCTCTTCCATTGACTCTTTGCCTGGAGAAACCCACAGCTCCAGCCTCTTTAGTGGTCTCCAACTTGAACAGCTCTAGTAGCAGCTCCTGCTCCATCCAGGGCACTCTGCTCAGAGGTTTTATCCCCAGTTCCATTTCCCAGCGTTACTTGCCAGCACCTAATTCCTAGACTTCCCTCTAGATTACAAGTCCCAGCATGCCTTGCTGCAGGGACAGAGCAGTGCTTGATTGTCAGTCTACCTTAAAGGGCCAGCACATCCACTTGTTACAGTACACAGTATGGGAGCAAATCTGGGTGCTCCTAGACCCAAGGAACTGGAGCCCAAGTCAAAATCTCACAGCTGATGACTACATTGTGCTGTCAGCTCAATGTCTCCCCCATGGGTCACCGCCGGACCCTCAGACAGCTGGGGATGGTGTTTTGGTCTGGGTAAAGTGCAGCAGCTCCAGCAGGAGGCTTGAACTATTTCTTTCCCATCATTAAGTGGGATATAATTACTAGCTCTGCTGCAGCTCTACAACCTGCAGCCCTTCCCATCCACAGTCCCATCAGGCTGTATTGCCCCAGAACTGTACTTTTGGAGTTTGCTCCCCTTCACCTTTCTCTGAAGCTGAAGAATGGTGTTTTCACCCTTTGTTAAGTTCCCTGCGTCCCTCTGACGGACAAAGAGTTTTTGCCATGGCTGGAATGAGGCTGAAACGAGGCTGAAACGAGATGAATGCAGCTGCCAGTTTGACACATTCAGCTAGCAGTGCACTGACTTTATCGCAGCAAAACATCTGTGTGCAGCTGCACCAGCCAATTCCAGCTCTGGGAACAGCATGTGGCATGTGTCTGCATAGAACAGCCTGCAGGGGGAGCAAAGGATGAGATGCTCACTACAAGATCTCGCACCAGTGGAATGAATTTGAACAGAAGAACAAATGGGACATTGGCAGTCCCCGTGGATCCTCCCTCCCCTCCCCCATCCCTCATGGTGCAGAACGGAGGAGAAGGCTAGCATCACCTTCCACATTTCATTAGCAGAACTTCTCACTGTCTCACTCCAAAGCAGGAGAGCCCCCTTGTAAAACTGTAAGGGCTTCAGGAGTACCCCAGCCTTAAGTTTTGACCCAGCTTGACTCCTAGAAGCGAGAACACACAAAACAGGTTCCTCCAGGAGTTCTGCTGCAGGCTCAGGAGCTTCAAGGGAAGCAGGACTCTGAAGCCATCTGCTTCTTCTAGGCATCTGCTTGCAAGGTGGCACTTCAGCAACGCTCCCTGCAAGTAAACACAGATGCATTGCTACAAGACCCCCAGCCGCCAGGTTAGTCAGGGCTGAGTATATCAGTACCCAGCAATCCAGTGGACGACTAGGAAACTAAATGGGATAGTCTTTAGGCCTTTTTGGTTTTGGTGCAAGAACTATGCCAGTCTGGGTCATACATGGTTCAACAACCAGTCCAGAGGTCCCACCCATCCTCCGTTAGCCCTCTGTTCAGTCTCTTTTTAACTTCAGTAGCTGCTAGAAGACAAGACAAGGATGTTAAAGGAGAAGGGTTTTTCAGAGTGCTGTGTGCAGCAAGGAGCTAGCAGACAGCAGGGCAGTGACTGTGAAGGCAACCCCTGCAGCATTTACATGCCCTTAAGGCCAGGGACATTATACCGGCATGGCTTTGCTTCACTGCCCTTGTCTCACTGCTCCCCTACCAACTCATCTGGCACCTGTCTCCACTCCGTCACCCACAAGCGCTGGGTGCTGCTGGTGCCAGAGCCTTCATCTCTGTAGGTCTCACCTACTTCATCCAGCTCATTTCAGATCGGAGCTGCAACTACCTCTCTTCCCACTGCCGAAATCCCTCAACGTCCCCTCCTGCTTCACTGTCATTTCCTTACTGCATTCAGATTTCTGCAAAGCATGCTAGGAAGGGAAGGAGTTTGCATGAAAGAGCACCACATGATCATCAAGACCCACCAGCACACCCAGAGGGAACAGAAAGAACTTCAGCTCCTCTCATCAGCAAAGGCAAATCCCCTAACAGCACAGCAGTTCCCCAGTGCTACTGGGCTGGGTCAGCACTAGGTATGAGCCCAAGCCCCAGGAGGAGACTTCAGAGTGCTACCTGGTGAGCCACAAGGACACTCGAGGAGGACGGCCCAGTGGTGCTGGGAATAGTGGTAATGGACCAAAATCACGATCCTGTGCAGCTAAGGGGAAGTGCTGTGAAGGAATCATTTAGGGAAGCCCCACCTGCAATCGGATGTCAGCAGAACTGTCACTACAGGGTGTCTCCCGCTCAAACTCATTCAGTTGGAGCAGACTGAACAAACAGGGTAGATCTAAATCTTAAGAGCCAAAATATTCACCCAGGTTTCCTGGCCAAATTCCACCAGGACAATTGCAGCCTGTCTCTCTAAGTTGTCTTTGCAGCTGCAACAGGATATGGTATTTTTCTTCACAGCCCATTCTAAGATGCTGGGTGGCACCTCTGTGCACTTTTAAACAGCTGCCATGTTTCACCACAGAGGTAGCAGCAGTCTAGCAATGAGTGGAGGGATTGCAGTTTCTGTACAGAGATACCGTATGCCCTTGCAGTTTTGCAGTTGTTAAGCATAACTGGTTATTGCTGTTTTTAACACCATTTTTTTAAATTTACAAAACAATTCCATTGAAGTTTGCTGTACACATAACATATAAGCTCCCTGGGATGTTTAAACTATTATGTCTCTAAGAGCAGGTTAGCTAATGCTGTGAGCCCGAAAGAAAATATCTCAGTGTTTGGGGGTAGCAGGGAGAAGAGAAGACAAAAAAGCTCCTCTCCCCCCAGTAAACATTTACCCAAATGGGTATTCAATTCAATTCCAAGGTCTAATCTTTCCTATTTCCCCTTCTCATTCCCACCTCTTCCCCTGACAGTCCTCCTCAGAGCTCACTCAAGATGGAGCAAGCTCAGACATGGTCACCATGCAGGTTCTTGTTCCTTAAATAGTTTTTGTATGAGTGTCACTCCATTCTGTGAGCCAAAGCCATACTCAGATAAGAAATCCTTTTGCAGGGAGAAATATCTCTATAAGAATCAAGAAAATCATCTGGCTGCTCAGCCTTCCACTTGCTGCCAAAACTAATGGAAAGACATGTATGGATTACACACAAATGGCTGGAAATCATCATCCCGTGAGGAGAATTCTCTTGCAGCTAATTCCCACATAGATATGGAGAAATGGATGAGAGATTGGCCCATTTCCTCCCACCTACAAACACTGCATGCACTGTGACGCTTACAAGGTCTAAGAGACTCAGGGCTTGGCTACACTTGCGAGTTACAGCGCAATAAAGAAGCCCCAGGCACACTAGCGCACTACCCATCCACACTGGCAAGGCACAGAGCGCTCTGACTCCGCGGCTACAGGGCTGCTGGTACTCCACCTCGGTGAGTGGAATAACGTTTGCTGCGCCCCTCGCTGGAGCACCATGGCACCAGTGTGAACGAGGTGTTGCTTTACAGCGCTCTGATCAGCTTCCGGAAGCGTCCCATAACCACCTTAAGTCAAGTGGCCACTCTTGTCATTGTTTGGAATTGGCTGTAGGAATGTGGAAATGCCCGTTGAAAGCTCTGATTCTGACAGCCGACTGCTTATCTGCTCCGAGACAAAGCAACCATTAGTGTGGAATGCTGGGGGAGGGGGGGAGGAGGATCTGCTGCTGTCTGAACTTACAAGACAGCACGCTGACATGCTCTCAGCCCCCCAAAAACCCACTCTCTCTCCCCCCACATACACACAACACACTCCCTGTCACACTCCACACCCCCCCCATTTGAAAAGCACATTGCAGCCACTTGCATGCTGGGATAGCTCCCCATAATGCACCGCTCCCAATGCCGCTGCAAGTGCCCAAATGTGGCCACACCAGTGCACTTGAAGCTGTCAGTGTGGACAGACTGCAGTGCTTTCCCTACTGCACTCTCCGAAGGCTGGCTTAACTCAAAGTGCTCTACATCTGTAAGTGCAGCCATGCCCTCAGAAGCGAAGTATTAGTGCAAATCAATGTGGCTTTACGCCAGGAAGACCAACAACAGAGGTTCTTTTTGCACGGAGGCAGCTAGTGGAAAAAGAAAAATATATTCATATGGTGTTTACTGACCAAGTTCCAAAAGAAGTCATCTAATGGTACGTGAGGGAGAAAACGGTACCAGAACTTGTTCAAGGCACATATGTAGAAGTAACAGTAGTAGTTAGAACTTCTAGTGGTGAAATTGATGAACTATGAATAAAGGTGAGAGTACATCAGGGATCAGCACTGAGCCCTCTCTTGTTTATCCTCATCTTGGATACCCTCACAAGGAACATACAGAAGGAGGCACCTTTGTACATGTTGTCTGCAAATGATATTCTATTCAGTGAGGAGAAAGACAGTCTAGAAGAGCATCTTGATAAATGGAGAGATGTGCTGGAGAGACATAGGCTCAAAATAAGCCAAGGAAAAAGAGTATATGGTATATAATTTCAACAATGTGAATGCCACCTTTATGTACTCCTGAGGGAATTCTGTGCCAAAAAAATAAAAATTCTGCACACAGTATTTTCAAATTCTGCAAAATTCTGCATTTTATTTGTCAAAATAACACAACATAATCACACCAGTTTCAATTATTTTTGGTCATTTATTTCAAAATACCTGTCAGCAAGTACGTCTGTAACAATACAGACAACAAAAAAAGATTCAGGAAATGTTTTTTGACAAATAGATTCCTTACTAGGCATATTAACACAGAACTCTGAGTAATAATTAATTTAAACTACAATACAGAACCGTGTTTCCCACACCCCTCAGAAGAAGTGCAAAGGCTTGAGAGTCAGGGGTAATGGAGGAGCTGAGGGAGAGGGAAGTAATTGCTGGGAAGGTGCCTGGGTGTCAACTTGGAGGATTGTTGGGAATGGGTGGGGAAAGTATGGAACAGGATTTTTGGGGTTTGGGGAGGGATTGTTAGGGAGCTTCCCCCAGGCAGACGCTGGCTGACCCCTAGCCTCTCCCAGTCAGGTACATCTGCTCCTATACCCATGTATCCCTCCACCCCCACTCAGACACTCACTCCCCGCATCCCCATGTGTCTGTCCGCCCCCACTCAGCCACGCCATCCCTATGTGGCCCTACACCCCTTCTGGCCCTGCGCCTCCACTCCTATTCAGCACCTGCCCCAGTCTGTCCTCCCCCACTAGCCCTTATGAGGCACTGACTGACCCCCCCAGCAGCCCCACGCTGTCTCCCCATATCCCCTGACCTGGCTCAACAGGTGCTGTGAAGAAGGCAGGCTCTCTCTCTTCCCTAGCTGGCTGGGAGCTGCTGCTCTGTTCTAGCACCATAGGGCTCTCTGGTGAGCAAAAGGCAGAACTGCAGCAACTTTCCAGCAGCTTTTTTCTGTGCAAATAATTAAAAATATTCACAGCTCATTAATTATGCACATACACAGTGGTGCAGAATTCCCCCAGGAGTATTTTATAGGACAGGGGACCATATCCTGGAAAGCAGCAACTCTAAAAAGGACTCGGGGGGTCAGTGTGGAAGCCAACTGAACATGAACTCCCAGTACGATGCCAGAGTCAAAAGGGATAATATGATCCTTGGCTACATAAACAGGAGATTAGGGAGCAGGACCAGAGAGGGAACGTTACCTGTTTACAATATTGGTGAGACCATTATCAGGCTACAGTTCTATCATTTCCTGTGTGTGTGTACGTGCCTACACAGATGCTGAGAATGCATATGTAGTCTTTACCAAGGGAAAATTGAAGTGCAAAAAGGAGTTCTTGCATTTAGCTCTGAGCACATTGAGTGCCGTGATGCAGGACTAACCCCCATATTAGTTCTGTCTCCCACACACCAGAGCCTCCCCTGGTGGTTGGGAGCTTCCTTACTCCAGCGGAACATGGCTGTAGTTGGAGGCCCTGGTGACAGAAGAAAAGTGAGCGCTCAGGTAGCAAGGACCAGGCCCATGGATGGCTTTGACTAACTGGAGAGAGGCCTTAAGCTGGACTCTTTTTGGGGGGACCCAGTGCACAGCAGAGGACTAGATGATGTACATACAGCCACCTGTGCTCCTAAGCACATGGCCTGCTTGTTTTGTACCAGGTGGAGTTTTCTGGGGGCATGGGGCTTCATTCCTACTCAGATATGACATAATTACCAAGATAAAAGTCACCATGAGATAGCAGTGTGGGGATGGGCAGGCATGGGTCTTAGTCCAGCCCCTAGTGGACATGGGCTCACACCATGAGTCATCACCACAGCTGGACTAACTGACATCCTGGCCAGCTGCCTCAGCAGAGTGGCCCAGGAGTGAGTAGAGTCTGAATCCCCCTCTTCTTCCTTGCAGAGCAAAGGAGAGCTGAGACAGGACAGCGTCAGAGGGCTAAACAGGGCAACTCAGGGGAAGCCTGCCCTAGAGGTGACCACAATGACAATAAGGCTCTCTCTCTTAATGGTGCTGTAGGGTATTCCTGGCCTCCTGAATAAATCTACAACTAACTGGGCCTCCCCCTCTGACATAATCACCCCGAAACCCCCAGGATTCTGTACTCTGGAGACAGGAGCCTCTCCAGGTGCTTGCTCAGGTAGAGCTGTTGCTACATGATCTTTGCATTAACACACCATCATGCAGTTTTGGCGGCCCATGTTAAATACCCAGTGGAGAAGGAGAATTACAGTGCTGCCACTTAAGCAGTTTGCTAACCTGATCATTTCAAAACTGTGTAATAATTACACATGTCATTAATTACACATGTCAGTAGGCCACACCAGGTTGGGATGATTTAAAATCAAAAGGTATTTAAATCAGAGTTGAAGCATGACTTAGAATCAGCAAGCAGAAACCTTGATTTTAAATGATGTTTACATTTGAACTTTTTATTTTCTTCAAGAAAGGCTGAATTTCCATTGGTTGGTAACCATTAAAACATGGTGATTTGTAACTAAATATAGCATTTGTGCTAAATTTGGTGCTTCTTTGTGCTAACCAGGAGGATACACTAAAGACATACACATTTATTTAACCAAATATATAGCTTAACTTACATTTATCCAGATTCTTAATTTTTACATTTTTCTATGATGGCAGAAAATGGGGAATGATGTATTTCTTGTTTAACAGATCAATTTTTTACTTGTGATTTGTATAAAGCTTTATTTAAATGGAAATCCAAATTCAGTTAAAAATACACAAAAACAGCATTTTACTTTATTTTTATTAAATAAAACAACCTTAAATGAGCTGGGTGCACAAGAAAAAAGTTTAATAAATTTTAAATGCAAAACCTGTTAAACAACAGTAGTATTATTTGTATTTTGTGAAAGGTTTGTTTCTGGGCACCATGTCCTTGAAGATGTTAGAATTAGTAGATTTCAACTTCTCACACTCAGTTTTTATTGATAGATTAGAAGAGGAAAACAAGCTTTCCTGCTTTTTCAACTCCCAACTAGTTTAATTTATGAACTGGTCATTGAACTTCTTCTGGCATATGGCTTCTGACAGCACCAAACAATGAAAGCAGTTAGGTAAGTGACGCAGCCACTCTATCACAGCAGCCTCATCCAGAGTGCATTCATTCACCCTCAAGATGATAACGAGAACAGTCCATAACCAGATGCGGTTTGTTCTTGAGCTCCAGAGGCAGGACGGGGAGTTCAAGAAGCCCCAACAGTAAAGATGTAAGTTAAACCACCTGTGACAACGTATCTTGTTGTAACAAGGAAGGCTTTTTCAGTTCATAGGGTTGTTCCAAGGGGAATGTGAGAGCTCACCCAGAGAGACTAGGGAACACAGGTCTGAGTTGTCTATATTCCCAGAAATGTGCCATTGATCCAAAAATACAGTCCCATACCACCTCTTGCCACGGTATATTAGAAAGGCCTGATGAACTATCTGAGACACTCAACTATTTCAGAAAAGGGGCATCTTGACTTTAGCTAGCATTTTTTGTGTGGCTTTGAGATGGAACTGTGAAATAAACTTTCTTGATAGCTGGCTGGACACAGTAATGTGGCCAGAACCCAACCTTCATACCTAATCATGAGGGGAGCAATGCCAGCCAAGACCAGTAATTGAACTGAACTAACTGAATAAACTGAAATGAAGAAAATATTCTCTCTGCAGCTGCAAAAGTCTACCGCTGTGAAAAGCTTCAAACAACTCTGGTTCCAGATGCTTAGCCAGTGACTTCCATCAGTTCAGGAAGTTGACTTTGTTTAAAACTTGGCAGCAAACATGTACTGCTTAATATTGTTTATTATTTAATTGATACTTTAATAGATAATAAGTTTAGGTCTTAACATACATTGTCAATTTCAAATTTAATTTTAAATATATTTAAAAAAACAAACATTCAATTTAAATTAAAAAATCTGACCTGGTTATTTTTAAAAAAGCACTGGTTTTTATCCACCTTGGGATCCATTCTGTCAATCACTTGATATGTTACAAATACACCCAGGGGTGGGGGGAGAGGGGGAGAAGGACCTCTGGAGCATGCAGAGCATATGAACCATCTCCACATCTGCCCTTTGTTCTGGAGAGTGTCATGTTTCCTATTGCCCCAGGGCCTCAGCCCCATGCTGGCCTCATGGGCTGGTACCCTTTTGCTAACATAGCATCTCCAGTTGGGGAACACGAATGGTGCACCCTCCTTGAAAGTACCTCCATGCTGGCATGCAACTATATTGAGATCCTCACTTAATTAGCATGGAAATAGCTAGTTAAGTATGTGCAGATTAACCAGACTCTAATCTCAAATGAGACAGCCCAATTTTCTAAACGAGTTTAAGGTTTTCATATGGAGATCAACATGTTCTCACTAGTGCATCATGTAAGTGCACCTGAGTCATCTGAGGCAGTTTTATTACCACTGGCACAAATGAGGAGTTTTATGCTCCATTCTCAAGTTTTTATGTCTTTTTAACCCAATGTAATTTGTTTCATGCCAGCACTGCCAGCCTGCACAACACTAGTGCCACCCTGTCACCAATGCACAAGGCTGGTGCAGCCTACAGTGAATTCTCCCCTCTTTGGTTTATTATTATTGTCCTGAAAACATGGCACATCCCTGCACCAAGCTGAAGCTCACATTTCCCATCATTTCCACTGAGGCCCTCAGGGCAGTATGAATGGAGCTGTACACATGTATGTACATACATGTGCATGCGCGCACACAAATTCCATTTAAATCTACTTCTGAACAAAATGTCACCCAAGCTCCCAGAGTGAGTGAATAGGAAACCCAGAGACCACAGCTGTCTTAGATGTCCAAGCTCATTTCTGACATCTCTGCTCTGCTGCTGAGGGATTCCTTTGCCATGTTCCTTTGAAACGTTGCTCACAGGCTACCATCACCTCTAGGAATTTTGTAGAGTTACAAAGAGCTAACACTGAGAAGCTGTATTCAATCAGATTGCCACAATTACGCATGCAAAACACACACGCACACCCCTAACTTGTGCATACAATCACAGATATACCTGGTAAATAACCATTAAGCACAGCCATCTGCACCTGCAACTCCAGAGGCACATGCATACTTCATGTCACCTGTGAATGAGAGAAGTTAAAAGATGGACTGGTTTGCACATACAATTTGATGGAGAAAAGGCGGCTAATTTGGGGGGGCAAAAACCCACCTTTTGCAGCAGATACTCAATGGGAGCAGAAACCCTGGGAAAAAGGAATGCAGAAAGTGACTCTGGTAGCAGAGGAGCACCTCAGGAGATGGCAAACTCTAGTACAGAGAAACCTTGAGATGGAAAAATATCAGCAAGGGAATTGTGGTGTCTAAACTGGACTATAGCCCCCAGTGCTATATGGAGCACACGCACCTGAACGGACTGAAATAAGAGCATATATGCAAGATAAGGCCCTGCTGCTTGCCTAAGGTTTGCTATGGACAAAACTAACACACATACAACTGCAGTGATGGCCCTTTTTAAGAGCCTTCCAGATAAAGGAATGATTAATCAGAAGATAAATTGCCTTCTATTTAAAATCATCATCATTGACCTGGAAGAAAACATAAAATCACTGATAAAGTTTGCAGATGATAGAACCATTGGGGGAGTGGTAAATGACGACGAGAACAAGTCACTAATTCAGAGTGATCTGAATCACTTGGTAAACTGGGCACAAGCAAACAAACAGTGTGTGTTTTAATATGATTACATGTAAATGCACACATCTAGGGGCAAAGAACATAGGCAATACTTACATTATGGGGGACACTATCCTGGAAAGCATAGACGCTGAAAAGGTTTGGGAGTCATGGCAAATAAGCAGTTGAACATGACTTCGCAGTGTGATGGTGTGGCCAAAAGAGCTAACGCGGTCCTGGGATGCATAAACAAAGGAATCTTGAGTAGGAACAGAGAGGTAATTTTACTTCTGTATTTGGCACTGATGCAACTGTTGCTGGAATACTGTGTCCATGGTTCAAGAAGGATGTTGATAAATTGAAAAGGGTTCAGAGAAAAGCCACGAGAATGACTGAAGGATTATAAAACATGCCTTACAGTGATAGACTCAAAGAGCTCAATCTGCTTAGCTTAAAGAGAAGGTTAAGGGGTGAACGGATCACAGTCTAAAGAATCTACATGAGGAACAAATACTTAACAATGGGTCCTTCAATCTAGCACAGAAAGGTCTAACATGATCCAATGATTGGACGTTGAAACTGGACAATTCAGACTGGAAATAAGACATGATTTTTTAACAGTGAGGGTAATTAACCACTGGGAAAACGTACCAAGGGTCATGATATGATTCTCCATCACCAACCATTTTTAAAACAAGATTGGATGTTTTTCTCCAAGATCTGCTCTAGGAATTATTGTGGGAAGTTCCATGGCCTGTGCTATACAGGAGGCCAGAGAAGATGATCAGAGTGGTCCCCACTTCTGACCTTGGAATCTATGAACCTATGCCATTGCAACAGAGAGTCAGCATGTCTGTGGGAGAGAAGAGGTCCTGGCAAGAAGGGCAATGTGCATTTTCAAAACTTTCTATCATGCAGCATAGCAGCCTCCCATTATCCAGCTCCTCGCACACAGTTTGAAAATCTAGCTGGTTTCTCCAGATGAGTAAGGTGCATACTTGGGTGCCCAGTTTTCATGTGCAGCTTCTATAACTGCATGTGCAAATTGCATAATTATGAGCACAAATGGCCTAAGTGTCCATTTGCAAATACAGTTACCTCAACTGCGCATACAATGATGTTGACCACACAAATGAATTGGGCATGTAAATACATATACGTTTCTGCATCCAGACTACTGGAATAGCAGCCCTTTCACACCAAGGCAGATCAGTTTCTACAGTAAGCAGAGGCTGGACACTTGTTGACGTATGTCTACTCTGCAAAAATGACCCGCAGCAGCAAGTCTCAGAGCTTAGGTCAACAAACTCACTCTCACAGACCTTGTGCTACAAGGCTCAAAATAGCAGCATAGATATTTGGGCTCTGAGACCCACCTCCCTCTCCAAGTTTCAGAGCCTGAACCTCTGCATTGTTGTTTTTAGTCCTGTACCACGAGCCTGAGTGTGACAGTCTGTATCCCTTTGCTCACCTCTTTCACAGAAATATGATAAATTTTGTACAAAGTATGCTGTGAGGTATTTAAAAACTCCTAATTTGCTGACTATTGTCCTGGTATGTGTGGCAACACTGCATATAAAGTTATAAAATTCCTCTCGGTGGTATTACTAAAACATCTTCCAAGTCTGGGGAGCAGCCACAAACCAGTTCCCCAGAGGCAGAAAGCTAGCCAACGCATCAGCCAGATGTCAACAAAATCAAATGGATCATCATCGGTTTAAGTGGCCATTCTCTGGCAGGAAAGATGATGTGGCGAAAATCTACAACCTGACAAAGGAACAGCTGGGGGTTCCCATCCACACAGACTTTCGGTCTCTGAGAATCATCTCCACTGAGGTTCAGAAGAGAAAGAACTACAAAAAGTGGATAACAGACACCCCAGATTATTCCTTCCTTTTTCTCTCTACCCATGGCATACACAACCACCTGAAGAACAAAAGGAAGCAACACTGGACTGGGGGAGGGATCCTGCCTGAAATTCAGCCAGCAAGATTGCTGTAACATGGGGTGAGAGATACCCTTGCTTTGAATTCACTTAGCTTAAGTTAGATATTATTTGGGTTTTACTTTTATTTTCTTGTAACCAATTCTGACTTTCATGTCTCATTATGGGTAATCAATTAAAATCTATATTTTGTAGTTAATAAATTTGTTTTGTTGTTTTATCTAAACTAGTGTGCTTACATTGAAGAGTTTGGGAAACTCCATTTGGGAAAACAGGATTAGTGCAAATCATTTTCTATTAATAAAATGATAGACTTTATACGAGCTTGTATTGTCCAGAAGTAAGTGGGGCAGTACAAGACGTACATTTCTGGGGGAAGTCTGGGACTGGAAATTTTCTGGTGTTGCTCTGCAGTGTAATTCAAGGGTGGCTGGCTACAGCACTCTTACACTATAGCTGGGAGTAACTTACCTGCTGGAGGCTTTGTGGGGGCAGACCAGGAGTGGTAAGCTCCCACAGCAAAGCCGTACAAAAGGCACCTCAGGGTGGAAAACTGAGGGGACAGCTGTTCATCAGTCCAAATTGTACCTTGGGTAATGTCACACAGCTGACCTAGGCTCTAAGACTTGCTGTGGCAGGTCTTTTTCTTGCAGTGTAGATGTTCCATGGGAGGCAGCAGTTATTCCTCCCAAGGATTGTGAAAGGGCCGGTTAACACATGCGTCTCACCAAGGAAGGGTGGCATGCTGCAGAAACCTCACAGCACTGGAGATGGATGCAGTTACAGAAGGGTGTGAGGGTCTGCCCTGGGTGCCAAGGGAAAGCCATATGCACCACATTGGATCCCGGCAAGCAGAACTGCCGTGTCATTAACAGCAGCTGTGGGGGCCCACATGGAGCGCTTCACCCCAGCCCACCAGGGTCCTGCTTTGTCTGTTTATTCTGAGGGCCCCAGGTCTTTCTCCTGCCACCTCTCCCCCCACCCCCATACACACTTCTCTCCCCTATCACAGGGTATATGAGGCATGACCTGCCCTGTCCCTGGCAAGGAGTGCTGCTACGGCTTTGGGGCCCAGTATTGGTCCCAGACCAGCCACCATGGGAAGCCATTGCCCTAGGTACTATGCAGTGGCCTTTCAGAAAGGAGTGGGGGCACCTCAGCCCAGAAGCCACCACCAGAGCTGGCAATAAACTGTCCCTTTGTCCAGAGCAGAGGCAACTGAATGTGCAGGGCCAGCAAGCTGACCCCCATGCACACCAAGGGCCTGGCTCAGCTCTCCCAGCAGTGTTTCTGTACCTGCCAGAGGCATGGGGCAGAGGACAGGCCTGCCAGCCCAATGCCTTTCACTAGCATTGCATTCACTTAAGGCTAAAATATTCTGACCTCTCATAGGCCAGTGGAATGACTCCAGCCAGAACCAGCCCTATTGCTATTCATCAAGCAAGTCCCCGCAAACAAGAAGAGTTTGCTGTGGCATAAGATTAGAGAGGACAAGTACAGCAGCTTGCTTCATGCTCACAGGTGAAGCCTTGATGCTCTCTGTTAGGCAGACTGGGTTCATCAGCAACACCCCACCTTGCCAGCAGGTGCTGGGAAAGAATGCAGTGGGTTCTGCTGAGTAGTTGGTGCATGCAGCTTGCAAACCAACTGGCTACCAGGGAGGTGCGAGCAGCTCTCCAGGGAGAAAAAGATCTAGGGTGTGGGCAGACCAGCCCTGAGTGTGGGAGAACAGCAGAGCAGAACAGCTCAGCTGATATCTTCTTATGGCCAATAAAGCCAGACTCCAGAAAGGAGGTGAGTTTATAACTAGGGACCTACCAAAATTCACGTTCATCTTGGTCAATTTAATGGTCATAAGATATTTTAAAATGTAAATGTCATGATTTCAGCTATTTAAATCTCAAATTTCATGATGTTCTAATTGTAGAGGTCCTGACCCAAAAGGAGTTGTGAGGGAGTCACAAGGTTATTGTAGGGGGGTTGCAGTACTGCCACCCTTACTTCTGTGCTGCTGCCTTCAGAGCTGGGCAGCTGGAGAGTGGTGGCTGCTGGCCGGGAGCCCAGCTCTGAAAGCAGAGCTCCTGCCAGCAGCAGCGCAGAAGTAAGGATGGCCTGGTGTGGTATTGCCACCCTTACTTCTGCGCTGCTGCCTGCAGAGCTGGCCCCTCAGTCAGCAGCCGCCACTCTCCAGCCGCCCAGCTCTGAAGGCAGCAGCACAGAAGTAAGGGTGGCAGTACCATGCCATCCTTACTTCTGCACTGCCTTTAGAGCTGGGCACCCGGCCAACAGCTGTCGTGCTCCAGCCACTCAGCTCTGAAGGCAGCACAGAAGTAAGTGTAGCAACACCATGACTCCCCTAAAATAACCTTGTGACCCCCCTGCAATTCCCTTTTGGGTCAGGACCCCCAATTTGAGAAACACTGATCTCCGCAATGAAATTTGTAAAGTATAGGGTAAAAGCACACAAAAGACCATATCTCATGGGGGAAGACCAGATTTCACAGTCTGACACATGTTTTTCATGGCCATGAATTTGTTAGGACCCTATTTATAACTCTTCCCAGCACGTGGACTCAGCTTTGGACTAGGCTGGAAAAGGCACCTGCTCACAGGTTCTTACAGGAGGGTTACATTATTTTTAAACTGACAAACAAAAAAATTTTTGAAGTGGAGCTGGACTGATTGAGAGCTGCCTAAGAGGGCACAAAGCTGCATGTGGGCTTACAAAATCCTAACAGGATCAAATCATCTCAGAACAACAGAGTTAACACTTAGAAAGGACTTTAAAAACATCTGCAAATGGGAAGTAAGCTGTAAGCCCTTGAAATCTTTATTGAAGTTACACATTGAACTGGGGTTGTCTCCCACAGACATGAGGTCCCTCCCCCCTCCCAGACCCTGCTCTCCAGACACAGGGAAGACACCATGACTTGGCCATAGATGAATTAAAGATAAAAAATACTGCCGGAGACATCCATCTGTCACAAAACATGCTATTGTTTTCCCACGCCTATGGCTCCATCCTCCCCACTCTTCTCTATGTTGGTGCACAGGCCAGGCCCAACATTCACATTTAAAAAAATCAAGGTTTTTTCCAGATGTTTTCACTTTAAAAAAACCAAACAAACCAGTTTGACACAGTGGCTGAGGACAGGCCCTGGACATGGCTCAAATAACTTTCCAGTGTCAGCCACCCACTGCTCTGCAAAACCAGATGGAATGCTGCACTGAGTTGGATTCCAGAGCTATTTCAGCAGCCTCAGTGCAGCATGGCTTCAGCAGCTATTCAGCATTCCTGGGGTGCCTGGGGTTGGGGTTTAATGAATGCAGGACTGAAGCCAGAGAGAGGGCTGGGTATGAAAATAACATAGTACTATCCTTGCTTCCACCCCTCCCTGAGAAAAACAAGCAAGAATCACAGCCAAGAACTGCACTAGGATGAGAAACAGCCTGTGATTCCATGGAATATCAGATGCTCACTTGGTGCCAGCATGGCTGCCTGACAGCAAGCAGTGCAAACTCTGGGGGATGGGCACAGCTGATGGGCACAAATAGGTTCATGCCAGCCAGCCAATAAGGAGCTGCTCTTCCCCAGATCTGGCTGTACAGTGAACAAGCAGAAGGAGAGAGAGAAAAAACAGAACACAGCCAACCTTAGGAGAGAAAACATACAACGACTCATCCACCAAGCCAGGGAAGAGACTTTGGGAAGGCATGATAGAATCAGGAAGCAACCAGCCTTCCAGCACACTAAACACCAGTGCCGGCTAAAGTCTCCCCCATAGAAACTTGCCCATCAACTCCTGGAACGATGTGTGTCCAGATACAAAGACTGGCTTCAGATTGAGCAGTACAAAATAGAGTCGCTCACTCCAACTCAGTCTCCAGCAAGCTATTACAACCTCAAAAAAGGGACACCAAGCCCTACCTACTTCTTCCTTGCGCCCCAAAGGGCATTCTTTTCACCACTTACCAAGCCCTAAGAATCATGCACCCAACGCCAAAGGCTGGATGGGGCAACCCTCACAGCCCCTCTGGGCCACTCCTTAACTGCCCAGAAGGCATTGCAATGCTAGGCTTTCACCAAACTAGGGACACTGACTGGCCCCGAACACCCTGGCCTTGCAGCCCTAGAAGCAAGAGGCAATGGCCCCCGCCCTGAATTGAACCCAGCTTTCTTAAGTCCAACCCTTCCCTAACACAGAGGTTCTCAGACTCCAGTCAAGCCCAGAGTTACACGCTGGGCATCCCAACCTGGAAAGAGATGATGGGGACTCAGCACCCCAAACACACTTTAGGGGCAGTAGTTCAGCTACAGAAACTGTATACTTCAACGGTACCAATTAATTGTTAATGAAGGTGGGAGCTCTAATTATTTTAAACCAACAGGTCCAAGAACCCAAGCTGGGCTAGTGCACTAGATATGAGACCGGACACTAACTAGCCAGAGGAAGAGGGCTCTCTGGCATCGCTCCCTGATGAGCGCAGGCAAAGAGCAAACAGAGCCACAACAGGGAAAAGGTGCACAAGCCTTGCTACACTCTCACAGTTCCATTCATTCAGTGCAGTTAGCAGCACAGGACAGCAAACCAGAGATTTTAGCCTCACACTTGCCCTTGTAAAGCAATTTTAAAAATAAAGTCTGGTGCCCCCAAATTCACACTAGGGAAATGCGGATTCTGAACATCTGATACTGCCTTTTCAACAACACACAAACACAAATGATTCTTCCCAGGCCCTTGCAGGCCAGCTGCACAGTGCAGGGAATAGAATGGGGAATACGGACTTGTGTAGGTGGGGCGGGGGAGAGGACAAGCTGACATTTAAAGTAACTAAGGCTGGTTTAAGACAGCTCTGCCAATTACTCCTGGGGGAATGATGGTTACTCACCTTTATAACTGTTGTTCTTCGAAATGTGTTGCTCATAGCCAGTACGGATACAGGAATGGATATGATCTGGCCGGTGTTCCGACCCCGCCCCTCACCGCTCACTCTAAAAGGGCCCAGGCCCCAATCCAGGAGATCTGCAGAGCTGCTACTTGGTCTTCAGTACGTACATTTATCTCTCACTGTGCCATCGTCTGACAAGCCAGAGACGATGCAGCGTTTCATACAGCGGTCCTGCAATCCATGGTACTTCACTCCGACCCCACCACCTAGGTAAGTCTTGGGAGTCACCTAATTGGAATCGATATGAGCAAGCACTCGAAGAAAAGATGGTTACTCACCTTTGTAACTGTTGTTCTTCGAGATGTGTTGCTCATATCCATTCCAAACCCTCCCCTCTATTGGAGCAGATGGCAAGAAGGAAGAGGGTCTGATCGGCAGAGTACGCAGTGTCCAATGAAGCTTGCAAAGCGGTTCGCTTGACCATTTTACCCTCCTCTACCAGAGCCCCAAACTCTTCTCAGGACTCCGGAGGAACCAGTTCCTTGAACTTCATCATGGAGTTCCAAGAGTTAAAATTGTATCGGCTCAGGAGAGCACGCTGGTTCGCAATCCAGAGCTAGAGCCTCCTGAGGAGTAGACTTTGCGCCCACATAAATCGAGGCGCTTGACCTCTTTCGATTTAGGTGCAGAGGCTTGCTGACCATGATGCTCCTTCTCATTCACTGAGGCCACCACCAGTGAACAGGGCTCTGCATGAGTTTAGAGACAGTCATATCCCTTGGAGGGAGCAAAATACTTCCGCTCCACCCCCTTAGCAGATGAGGGAAATGGAGTCGGGTGTTTGCCAGATTATTCTGGCCATGGTTTGAATGGTCCGGATAAGTGATAAGGCCACCCTGGAAGGGGCCTCTACAGACAAAATGTCAACCACAGGGTTCTCCATCTCGACCACCTCCTCTGCTTGCAGGTTCATGTTCCATGCCACCCTGCCAAGAGTTCCTGATGGGTGCGGAGGTCTATCGGGGGGGGGAGGGGGAGGAGAAGATCCGTTATACCAGTCCCCACCACAGCCTCATCGGGCAAAGATGAGGAGGATACCACAGGAGGAAAGAGGATCATCTGGGGCCTCTTGCTGAGCTGTGCCCCACTGCTTCAGTCCCACAACTTCAGTGTTCGGGCCAGGAGCTAGAGTTGGAGGAAGAGGAGCTGGCACCTGTAAGGACGACGCCACTGTCTCCTCTGGGAGCAGGACGGCTGGCAGAGGCCTCAGGCACTTGCGGCTCGGACAGGGCCAAGCAAGAAGCCCCAGAGGGAGCACCCTGGGCCGGGTGATCCACCCAGGGTGTCCAAAAGGGCCACTGGGTGGACCCTTGAGAGGGCCCCTGTTCTTACACCTGCCACTGATCCGCCCCTAAACCCAGGCGGCCATGACCCGAGTGGTGGCAGTCTGAGAATCATGACCCTGCCTCAGACCCTGATGAGGCAGAGGAGGAACACGATGACCACGGTGGTGCCGAGTGGATTTGCGCAGGATCACGTCAATGAATTATGATGTGATTGGAATAACAGAGACTTGGTGGGATAACTCACATGACTGGAGTACTGTCATGGATGGATATAAACTGTTCAGGAAGGAACAGGCAGGCAGAAAAGGTGGGGGAGTTGCATTGTATGTAAGAGAGCAGTATGACTGCTCAGAGCTCCGGTATGAAACTGCAGAAAAACCTGAGTGACTCTGGATTAAGTTTAGAAGTGTGAGCAACAAGGGTGGTGTCGTGGTGGGAGTCTGCTATAGACCACCAGACCGGGGGATGAGGTGGACAAGGCTTTCCTCTGGCAACTAACGGAAGTTACTAGATCGCAGTCCCTGGTTCTCATGGGAGACTTCAATCACCCTGATATCTGTGGGAGAGCAATACAGCGGTGCACAGACAATCCAAGAAGTTTTAGGAAAGTGTAGGGGACAATTTCATGGTGCAAGTGCTGGAGGAACCAACTAGGGGCAGAGCTCTTCTTGACCTGCTGCTCACAAACCGGGAAGAATTAGCAGGGGAAGCAAAAATGAATGGGAACCTGGGAAGCAGTGACCATGAGATGGTCGAGTTCAGGATCCTGACACAAGGAAGAAAAGAGAATATGGACCCTGGACTTCAGAAAAGCAGACTTTGACTCCCTCAGGGAACTGACGCGCAGGATCCCCTGGGAGAAAAACATGAGGGGGAAAGGAGTCCAGGAGAGCTGGCTGTATTTTAAAGAATCCTTATTGAGGTTACAGGGACAAACCATCCCAATGTATAGAAAGAATAGTAAATATGGCAGGCGACCAGCTTGGCTTAACAGTGAAATCCTTGCTGATCTTAAACACAAAAAAGAAGCTTACAAGAAGTGGAAGATTGGACAAATGACCAGGGAAGAGTATAAAAATATTGCTCAGGCATGCAGGAGTGAAATCAGGAAGGCAAAAATCACACCTGGAGTTGCAGCTAGCAAGAGATGCTAAGAGTAACAAGAAGGGTTTCTTCAGGTATGTTAGCAACAAAAAGAAAGTCAAGGGAAGTGTGGGCCCCTTACTGAATGAGGGAGGCAACCTAGTGACAGAGGATGTGGAGAAAGCTAATGTACTCAAAGCTTTTTTTGCCTCTGTCTTCACAGACAAGGTCAGCTCCCAGACTACTGCACTGGGCAGCACAGCATGGGGAGGAGGTGACCAGCCCTCTGTGGAGAAAGAAGTGGTTCAGGACTATTTAGAAAAACTGGACAAGCACAAGTCCATGGGGCCGGATGCGCTGCATCCGAGAGTGCTAAAGGAGTTGGCGGATGTGATTGCAGAGCCATTGGCCATTATCTTTGAAAACTCATGGTGATCGGGGGAGGTCCTGGACGAGTGGAAAAAGGCTAATGTAGTGCTCATCTTTAAAAAAGGGAAGGAGGAGGATACTGGGAACTACAGGCCGGTCAGCCTCACCTCAGTCCCTGGAAAAATCATGGAGCAGGTCCTCAAGCACTTAGAGGAGAGGAAAAAGTGATCAGCAGCAGTCAGCATGGATTCACCAAGGGCAAGTCATGCCTGACTAATCTAATTGCCTTCTATGATGAGATAACTGGCTCTGTGGATGAGGGGAAAGCAGTGGACGCGTTATTCCTTGACTTTAGCAAAGCTTTTGACATGGTCTCCCACAGTAGTCTTGCCAGCAAGTTAAAGAAGTATGGGCTGGATGAATGGACCATAAGGTGGATAGAAAGCTGGCTAGATTGTCGGGCTCAACGGGTAGTGATCAATGGCTCCATGTCTAGTTGGCAGCCGGTATCAAGCAGAGTGCCCCAAGGGTCGGTCCTCGGGCTGGTTTTGTTCAATATCTTCATTAATGATCTGGAGGATGGTGTGGATTGCGCCCTCAGCAAGTTTGCAGATGACACTAAACTGGGAGGAGAGGTAGATACGCTGGAGGGTAGGGATAGGATACAGAGGGACGTAGACAAATTAGAGGATTGGGCCAAAAGAAATCTGATGAGGTTCAACAAGGACAAGTGTAGAGTCCTGCACTTAGGATGGAAGAATCCAATGCACCGCTACAGACTAGGGACCGAATGGCTAGGCAGCAGTTCTGCAGAAAAGGACCTAGGGGTTACAGTGGACGAGAAGCTGGATATGAGTCAATCCCTTGTTGCCAAGAAGGCCAATGATATTTTGGGATGTATAAGTAGGGGCATTGCCAGCAGATGGAGGGACGTGATCGTTCCCCTCTATTTGACACTGGTGAGGCCTCATCTGGAGTACTGTGTCCAGTTTTGGGCTCCACACTACAAGAAGGATGTGAAAAAATTGGAAGACGTCCAGCGGAGGGCAACAAAAATTATTTCGGGACTGGAACACATGACTTATGAGGAGAGGCTGAAGGAACTGGGATTGTTTAGTCTGCGGAAGAGAAGAATGAGGGGGGATTTGATAGCTGCTTTCAACTACCTGAAAGGGGGTTCCAAAGAAGATGGATCTAAAATATTCTCAGTGGTAGCAGATGACAGAACGAGGAGTAATGGTCTCAAGTTGCAGTGCGGGAGGTTTACGTTGGATATTAGGAAAAAAACTTTTTCACTAGGAGGGTGGTGAAGCACTGGAATGCATTACCTTGGGAGGTGGTGGAATCCCCTTCCTTTGAAGTTTTTAAGGTCAGGCTTGACAAAGCCCTGGCTGGGATGATTTGGTTGGGGATTGGTCCTACTTTGAGCAGGGGGTTGAACTAGATGACCTCCTGAGGTCCCTTCCAACCCTGATATTCTAGGATTCTATGATACTGCAAAGCTAGAGATCGGTGCCGAGACGGAGAAGAATGGTGCCACGACGCTGGGGAGCGGTGTCTGGACCAGAGCCTGGATCTAGACCTGGGTCTCGACGACAATGACTGGCATCGGGAGCGGCGTTGGGACTGGGATCTACTCCTGGATGGTGACCGGAGGACAGAGCAGTGTTGAGACCGGTGCCGGGACTGCGAGCGGCGCTGGAACTGGAAGCGGCAGCGCTGGTGGGTGAATAAGAGAGTTGGCTTGCCCATGGATGGTGCCACGCAGACAGGTGGCGGTGCCTTGGTCTGTTGAGGTGATGCCGATACAGTCAAGGCAATCAGATACCTTTGTGGCGGCAAAGGACCTGGTGTAGATGGCAACTGGACCTCAACCACGCTATGAGTTGGGAAGTCCAGTTGCACTGAACTCAACAGCTCCGTCCTCGGTGCCAGAGTCAACGGTGCCAAGGCTGTCACCTGTGTCCCCAAGCACTCTACTGCGGGACGAGGTTCTGCAGGCGGATCCAGAAAGGGTGGTGCCTGCTGAGGTGGGCCAGCCTTTTCCGGCTTCCAGTGCCGCCTCTGACCAGGCGAGTAAGAGCGGTGCCGAACTGAAGATGTTGGTTGCGGTGCTGGGGAACCTCGGTGCCGTGGCTCTCTATCAGAGTCCGACTGCAGTACCATTCCTGTAGCTGAAGCCGGGGTGCTGCGTACCAAAGCGCTCGGCACCGGGTCTTGCCGCACCGCTGGAGGCTGAGAACTAAGAGCCGCCTTCATAAGGAGCTGTCTCAAACGAAAGTCCCACTCCTTCTTAGTCCGGGGACGAAAGCTCTTGCAAATCACTTCTCCGCCTGGTGAGGTTCCCCCAGACACTTCAGGCAAGAGTCATGGGAGTCGCCCATTGGCATGGGCTTGGAGCAGGATCCACAGGGCTTAAAGTCCGGAACTTTGGGCATGAGCCCAATCAAGTACGGGGAGGAGGGGAAACCCCCTTTCCCCCAAATAATACAAACTCCTACACTATAACTAGAACTACCACTATCCATCTATAACAATACTATAACAAACTACGAACCAACTGTAGGGTGAACGCTAGGGAGAGCGGAGAGTAGCAAAGCCAAGCTCCACAGTTCCAACGACCGTCACGGGCGGTAAGAAGGAACTGAGGGGGGGGCCAGAGTTGGCTGGGGGTATATATCCAGGGCCATGAAGGCGCCACTCCAGGGGGCTCCACAGCCGACCCACCAGGTGTTGCTAGCGTAAAAATTCTCCAATGGCCATGCATGCGACATGCGCACACCTCATTGGAATCAATATGAGCAAGCACTCAAAGAAGAATTAATGTCCCTGCAGATTTTTTTTCACCCCCCCCAGATTCTAATGGGGGAAGTGAAGAGAATCTGAAATTACACCTTTTGCTCACCAGGTGGTGACAGAAGAGAGGACAGTGGGCTTATGGGCTAGAGCAGCCAGCCACCACAGAGAAGGAGGGGGAGAGGCTGCATTCCTCACAGCACCCTGCCTGCAGGGCCAGGTGAGGAGGGATGGGATATGTGGGAGGACGGACAGAGTGGGTCTCACAGACTGGGGTTCAGAAGGGCTAGGAGGGCACAGACTGGGGCAGGGGCACAGGAGCTAGTGAGGTAACAGCACTGAGCCAGGGGCTGAATGAGAGCGGGGATGCAGGGCCACATGGGAACAGGAGGGAGACGTGGTGCAGGGAAACATGGGGATGCGGGGGAAGCTGGGGGGGGGGGGGCAGGGTCACAAGGGGAAGGAGGCAGTTGGCCTGGCTGAATGGGAGAGGCTAGGGGTCAGCCATGGTCTGCACGGGAGAGGCTCCCCAACTTCCTAACAATCCTCCTCCCCCCCCGCAAAAAAACTGTTCCCTACTTCTCCCACCCACACCCAACAACCCCCCAGGTTCACCCCTAGACTCCTTCCCAGCAATTATTTCCCTCCCCTTCCGCTCCTCTATTACCCCTGACTCCCCGAAGCCTTTGCACTGCTTCTGAGAGGTGCGGAAAATACATTTCTGTATTATAGTTTAAAGGAATTAGTACTCAAAGATCTGTATTAATATATCTAGTAAGGAATCTATTGGTCAAAACACATTTCCTAAATTTTTTTTGTTGTTTGTACCATTACTGTACATACTTGCTGACAGGTATTTTGAAAAATATATATCATCAAAGTAATTGAAACTGGCATGATTATATTGTGTTATTATGACAAATAAAATATGCTGAATTTTGCAAAATTTTAAAATATTGTGCACATAATTTTTAAGTACAGAATTCCCCCACGAGTAGCCATTGCTCCTTGTCCTGGGCTTTCCACACAGAATCTTGTGCTTGGCTTATTTTTGATGAAATCTTTGCAGGTCACCTTTAAAACCCTCATGAGAGCTTTAAAACTACTTTACAGGCTGCAAAATTAGTTGTGCCCATAAAGCTGTTGATGTGCTTTATGGCAACATTTAAATGCCAATTCAGAATCCGTACTTCTTCAGTGTCCAACCAGCGACAAGGAGCATCCATTCTCAGACACCACTGAGCACCCTGTCCTTCCCTTAGCTACTCAGGGACACCTGGAGTATTATAGTGCTGATTGGCTCCAATCATTTCCAATGCTACCCCTCACTCCAACTTCACAAGATTTTAGAAGAATGTGAAAGTTGCAAAGTCAAGCATTCAGAAGTCAGGGAAAGTCAGATTTAAGGGTGCCAGTGCACCCTTAACTCTGCCCTCTCTGTGCTTGTGTTTTATGAAACAGTCTTGCCTTCCATAACATTGAAAGCTTGTAGCAGTTCTAGGAATAGAACCTAGCTCTCTTGTGTGTAAGGCACTGGACTTAAACCCAAGAACACCCCTTCTTTTCTTGCGATCCTCTGATTTTTTTCACTGTCCATCCTGTGGATAGAATGAGGCAGGGGTGTTTATGTGAGGAAAGACTGTACTGTTCTACACATGCAGAGGAGGGCTGGATTAGGACTGCAAGAACATTTCCTAATCTTTGACTGCGTGACTTTGAAACATTAATATTCCTTTAACATATTATGTTATTTCCTATCTTTTTTAAAAAGTAAACTGGAAAAAAAAATGTTTGTCCTGTAGAACCATAATGACCTCATACATGGCTCATTAGCAAGATAGGAACTAAGGACCTATAGAGTGACAGTACAACCCTCTACTGATCAAGCTAAAAGAATAACCGATAGCAATAGTAGACTGTTACCCTTTTGAGGGCCAGCTACTAGACGTGGACACAACGTGCCAATTTTAAACAGCACTCTTCTTTAAAAGCTTGATTGAGCACATGTGAATGTTGATTTTTAGAGGCTTATAGCGTGGACATATCTGGATGAATTTTCATCAGGACAGCAAAAGGCACCTCCCTTACCCCAGGACAACACCTCTGCCACATATTGCTTTTTTCCATAATCTTGGTCTCAGAAACGACAACCATTTCTGTTGAAACTTTACAAAAACCAAAACAAAATCAACAGTCTGAAGAAGAGCAAACATGGACTTTTTCAGTCCAAAACAATTAAAAGGTAGGAAAACTTATAATTAGGGCTCTCGATTAATTTTTTTTTAGTTAACTGTGATTAATCACAATAATCACAGTTTTAATCACACTGTTAAATAATAGAATCCCAAATGAAATTTATTAAATATTTTTGGACTTTTTCTACATTTTCAAATATACTGACTTCAATTACAACACAGAATAAAAAGTCTACAGTGCTCACTTTATATTTTTTATTACAAATATTTGCATTGTAAAAAATTATAAACTATTTTTCAATTCACCTCATACAAGTACTGTAGTGCAATCTCTTTATTGTGAAAGTACAACTTACAAATGTAGATTTTTTTTGTTACATAACTGCACTCAAAAACAAAATGTAAAACTTTAGAGCCTACAAGTCCACTCAGTCCTACTTCTTGTTCAGTCAACCACTAAGACAAACAAGTTTGTTTACATTTGCAGGAGACAGTGCTGCCTGCTGCTTGTTTACAGTGTCACCTGGAAGCGAGAACAGGCATTTGCATGGCACTGTCGTAGCCGGCATCGCAAGATATTTACGTGCCAGATGTGCTAAAGATTCATATGCCCCTTCATGCTTCGGCCAACATTCCAGAGGATATGCTTCCACGCTGATGATGCTTGTTCAAAAAAATGTGTTAATTAAATTTGTGACTGAACTCCTTGGGGGAAAATTGCATGCCTCCTTCTCTTTTACCTGCATTCTGCCATACATTTCATGTTACAGCAGTCTCAGATGATGACCCACCACATGTTGTTCGTTTTAAGAACACTTTCACTACAGATTTGACAAAACGCAAAGAAGGTACCAATATGAGATTTCTAAAGATAGATACACCACTCAACCCAAGGTTTAAGAATCTGAAGTGCCTTCCAAAATCTGAGAGGGCAAGGTGTGGAGCATGCTTTCAGATGTCTTAAAAGAGCAACACTGAGGCAAAAAACTACAGAACCTGAATCACCAATTAAAAAAAAAATCAACCTTCTGCTGGTGGCATCTGACTCAGATGATGAAAATGAACATGCATTGGTCTGCACTGTTTTGAATCATTATCGATCAGAACCTGTCATCAGCATGGACGCATGTCCTCTGGAATGGTGGCTGAAGCATTAAGGGACATATGAATCTTTAGCACATCTGGCACGTAAATATCTTGAGATGCCGGCTACAACAGTGCCATGTGAATGACTGTTCTCACTTCCAGGTGACATTGTAAACAAGCAGCAGGCAGCATTATCTCCTACAAACGTAAACAAACGTTTCTGTCTGAGCGATTGGCTGAACACGAAGGAGGACTGAGTGGATTTGTAGGCTCTAAATTTTTGCATTGTTTTATTTTTGAATGCAAGTCTTTTTTGTACATAATTCTACATTTGTAAGTTCAACTTTCATGATAAAGAGATTGCACTACAGTACTTGTAATGGGGGAATTGAAAAATACTATTTCTTTTGGTTTTTTACAGTGCAAATATTTGTAGTCAAAATCTAAAGTGAGCACTGTACACTTTGTATTCTGTGTTGTAACTGAAATCAATATATTTGAAAATGTAGAAAACATCCAAAAATATTTAATAAAATGGTATTCTATTATTGTTTAACAGCGTGATTAATCGCACAATTAATTTTTTTTAATCACTTGGCAGCCCTAGTTATAACAACTGAAAAGAGGGGTTTATAATGGAAAGTGTTGTGCCATGCTGCCAACTCCACTTAAAATGAAATTCTTTTAAAAATAGGTAGGAAGAGGGACTGCACTTAGACTGTCCCAGTTGCTACAGGTGACCAGTTTGAGCTATATTAGTCATTAAAAAGCAGTGGGGAGTCACCCAGGGTTACACGCTCCTGAAGAAGGCTTGGAGGTGATGGGACACACCAGCTAAGGAGGTGATGGGACACCAGCTCCAGTCCAGCACAACCCAAGTCATACCTATCTGATGGCTGTCTAGAAGAAATAATCTGGTAGGTTCTCAAATTTAATTCCTAGAGGGTATCACAGAAATCTCCATTACAACTTGCAGTCTCAGCAAGATAGACATCACACAGCTAACTCCTACCTCACCTTAGGCCTCTGAATAGCCTGGATAGTTGCCAAAATAAATACCCAGCAGAAGGAACCCTCTGCCAGGTAATGACAGTGGAGTGGAAACCAGCACAACACACCTACATATAAGTGACAGCCCTGCTGCTTTACAGTCCCTGGGGGGGGATAACCTGGGATCTCTCACCCAGTCTCTGCCCTGCATCAGTATTTATACATCAACAAGGTCCTAAAACAAAGGTGACCAAAGTGCAGCTCCTGGGCCCAAAGTCACACAGGGTCCACAGTGCAGCTCTCACCTGGAGACACAGCTAGTCCCAAATTTGACTCTGAGCAACCTCCACTTGGAGCTCTCCATAGTATACATCTCCAAGTTAGTCCTGACTCTGCCCTCAAGACATTTTAGTCTCTGCAGATTGGGCACAGTCCTTGATATTGATAAACTGGAGGGGGATCAGAGAAGAGCCAAGACAATGATTAAAGGATTAGAAAGCATGTCTTATCACACACTCAAGGAGCTCATTTTACTTAGCTTAACAAAGAGAAGGTTAAGCGGTGATTTGATTACAGAGTACAAATACCCACATGGGAAACAAATGTTTAATAACGGGATCTTAAATCTAGCAGAGAAAGGTCTAACATGACCCAGTGGCTGGAAGTTAAAGCTAAACAAATTAAAATGCTGGTGGAGATTAGAGGGGCTACAAAAACAGAAAACTCAACAATAATGGGGTATTTCAATTATCCCCATGTTGACTAGAAACATGTCATGTCAGGATGGGATGCAGACATAAAATTTCTAGACAGCATTAATGACTACTTCTTGATTGAGTGGAGCACAGGTTCTGCTCCAAGAGGGGACTATAGATGAACTGCTTGTTAATAGGAACCATAATGTAGTTAAATTTAACATCCTTGTAAGTGGGAAAATATCAAAGAAGCTCACCATAGTAGCATTTAACTTAAAAAAGTACACAAAAATGAGGGAGCTAGTTAAATGGAAATTAAAAGGAACAGTCACAAGAGTGAAATGCCTGCAAGCTGCATGGAAACTTTTTAAACACACCATAGTAGAGGTTCAGACTAAGAGGACCAAAAGAAAACCACAACCATGGCAGAGAGAGAGAGAGAAAAGCAGGAGTTAGAGGCAAAAAGGCATCCCTTTAAAAACTGGAAGTCAAATCCTACTGAGAAAAATAGAAAGCAGCATAAACTCTGGCAAGTCAAGTGTAAAAGTATAATGAGGCAGGCCAAAAAAGAAGAGCAGGCTCAAGAAGGGTGTTGGGGTGTGGGAAGAGGTATGGGCTGGAGGTGCGGGTTCCTGGGTAGGGCCAGAAATGAGGGGTTCGGAGTGCGGTAGGGGGCTCTGGAAGGCTGGGACTGAGGGTGTGAGGACTCCGGCTGGGGGTGCGGGCTCTAGGGTGGGGCTGGGGATGAGAGGTTTGGGGTGCAGGAGGATGCTCTGGATTGGGATCAAGGGGTTCAGATGGTGGGAGGGGGATCAGGCTGGGGGGCAGGAGTGCAGGCTCTGTGCAGCGCTTACCTCAAGCGGGTCCCAGAAGCAGCTACATGTCCTCCCTCTGACTCCTATGCAGTTCCCGGCCAATGGCAGCTGCAGGGCGGTGCTTGGGACAGGGACAACATGTGGAGCCCCTGGCTGCCCCTCCGCGTAGGAGCCGGAAGGGGACATGTCAGCTGCTTCCCAGAAGCCCTGCTGTGTAGCACCGTAAACCAGACAGTCAACGGTGCTTACTGGAGCTGCCAGGATCACTTTTCAACCAGGTGTTCCGGTCCAAAACTGGATACCCGGTCACCCTAGTCCCAGACTGAAGTGTCAGTAGAGGAGGTTTTGGAACAAACTGATAAATTAAACAGTAGTAAGTCACCAGGACCACGTGGAATTCATCCAAAAGTTCTGAAGAAACTCAAATATAAAATTGCAGAACTACTAACTGTATTATATAAACCTATGGCTAAAATCAGCCTGTGGACCAGATGACTTGAGGATAGCTGATGTGACACCAATTTTTTTAAAAAGGCTCCTGAGGCGATTCTGGCAATTAGAGGCTGGTAAACCTAACTTTAGAACCAAGCAAACTGGTTGAAACTATAAGAACAGAACATGATTTGTTGAGGGAAAAAAGTCAACACAGCTTTTGTAAAGGGAATTCACACCTTACCAATCTATTGGATTTCTTTGAGGGTGTCAGCAAGCATGTGGACACAAGTGATCTAGTGGATATAGTGGACTTGGACTTTCAGAAAGCCTTTGACAGAGTCCTTCACCAAAAGCTCTCAGCTAAAGTAAGCAGTCACAGAATGAGAGGAAAAATTCTCTCATAGATCTGTAACCGATTAAAAGATAAGAAACAAAGAACAGGAATAAATGGTTGGTTTTCACAATGGAAAAAGGTAAATAGCAAGGTCCCCCACAGATCTGTACTGGGATCTGTGCTTGTTCAACATATTCATAAATGATCCAGAAAAGGAGGTGAAGAGTGAGGTGGGAAAATTTGCAGATAATACAAAACAACTGAAGATAAGTAAGTCCAAAGCTGACTACAAAGAGTTACAAAGAGATCTCACAAAACTGGGTGACTGAGCAATAAAATGGCAGATAAAATTCAATGTTGGTAAGTGCCAAGTAATGCACATTGGCAAACATTATTCCAACTATACATACAAAATGATGGAGTCTAGATTAGTTGACCTTGGCAGGCAGATAGTTCTCTGAAAACATCTGCTCAATATGCAGTGGCTGTCAAAAAAAAAGTGCTTACGGACTGTTAGGAACCATTAGGAAAGGGATAGATAAGAAGAGAGTAAATTTAAGGCCATGGTATGCCCACACGTTAAATACAGCATGCTGTTTTGGTCACCCCATCTCAAAGATGATATATTAATTAGAACTGCAAAACAGAGACTAACAAAGAAAATGATTAGGGATATGGAACAACTTCCACATGAGGAGAGATTAAAAACTGGGTTTTCAACCTTTTTCTTTCTGAGGTCCCCCCCCCCCGTCCCAATATGCTATAAAAGTTTCACAGCCTACCTGTGCCACAACAACTGTTTTTCTGCACATCCAGTACATTAAAAGCCAGAGCAGCATTAGAGGGTAACAAGCTGGCAATTGCCTGGGGCCCCATGCCACAGCAGCCCCATGAAGGTAAGTTGCTTTGGCTTTAGCCCCAAGGAGCAGGGCTCGGGCTTCAGCTTTCTGCAAGTCTAACACTGACCCTGCTCTCTGGTTTATTTTGGTGGATCCCCTGAAATCTGCTTGCACCTACAAGGGGACCCTGAGCCCTTGGTGGAGAACTACTGATTAAAAAGACTGGAACTGCTCAGTTTAGAAGAGAGACAACTAAGGCAGGGTATGATAGGTCTATAAAATTAAGAATGGTGTGGAGAAAAAGTGTTATTTACCCCTTCATATAAATATAAGAACCAGAGGTCATCCAATGAAATTAACAAGCAGCACATTTAAAACATAAGGAAGTACTTTGCCACACAACAGAGTCAACCTGTGGACCTCACTGCCATGGGATGTTGTGCAGGCCAGAAGTAAAACTGGGTTAAAAAAAGAATTTGATAAGTTCATCAATGGTTATTAACCAAGATGGTCAGGGACACAACCCTGTGCTCTGGGTGTCCCTAAACCTCTGACTGCCAGAAACTGGGATTGGACAACATGGGACAAATCACTCAATAAATTGCCCTATTCTGTTCATTCCCTCTGAAGCATCTGGCACCAGCCACTGTCAGAAGACAGGATACTGGCTAGATGGACCATTGGTATGACCCAGTATGGCCACTCTTATGTTCTTCTGGCCTTAGAATCTATGAATCTCACATGCCTGGCAAGTTGCCCCTGACCTACCATCTTCCCACTACAGATTAAACTGACAACAGTGACAAAGGCTTTCTGACCCAGATGCTGTAACCAGGAGCAGGTACACCAGTGGGCTCTACAGTACTGGATGTAGCACAGCATCTAGAGGGAAAGTTTTAGTCTCAGTCTCTGTCCAAACAGCAGGTTTCATTTCCCGAAGGGAAATCACGCAGCATCACCAGAGGAAAGCCAGAGATTTAGAAAAGGCATCTTGCTCTGAATGCAGTCTTGCAGAAATGCAAGCATATTGTACACACAGCCCCTACATGCTACGTTTGGGTCTGGAAATCAATGTGAGGAGAACCTCACTTGGCACATTCCAAGCAGGGAGCTCAAAACCAAGAGCAGTTCATGCACAATACTGCCCAATCCCATTCCTGCTGCAATAAGTTAGTCTTTTTTGCATTTATTCTTTTTTAGAGGAACCCCATATGGAAAAGCATAAGCACCCCCTGGAATAAAACAATTACATCCTCTTTATTATGAGCTGTATTAAACTGCAACATTGTCAGCCAACTTTTTTTTTTTAAATCTGTAACCTATCATTTCTTGCATTTGTTTCTCTCTTCCATTTCCCTAACTATTGTGCTAAGGGTGTGCATTTTCACTGCTCTACCCCACTCTCAACCTTCTGGCTGCTTTGGAAGTGCTGGAGTCCTGGGCGCCAGGGAACAGCTCCATGGCTTGTCTCAGTCACTGCTTAGAACTTCCTCAAGCAGCTACAGAGCGAAACAAACCAGGCAGTAAAAACTGACAAGACTCCAATAAGTCTTTACTCTGCATCTGCTTGGCCAAGCTCTGAGCAGCAGCAGCATAGGTACTGGGGTGAGCTGCATGTAGACTCAGGTAGAGCCTGCCTCGGCTACATTCCATTCAACCCTGGAAGGGTTTTATTCACACCATAAGGGCTACAAGCTTTTTAAAAATAGCTTACTGCCTGTTGCAGTTGATAGCATGTGACCAAGAACGCTCCTTATTCAGCATGGGGGGGGGGGGGGCGCGCAGAGTGGGTTCAAGCCTTAAGCTGAGCACCCTCATTAGTTAATGCAGGATCCCACACTGCCATTTTGTGCTCTTTGGAAGAGACAGCTGGCTTGTTTTTTCAAGGGGAAAAAGAAAAAGAACATTTTTGTCTGGCGAAATGAAACTACAGCTAAGAAACCCCATGGGTCAATGCAAGTGACTAAGAAAAATGAAGAGCCCCAACTGTGGCTCTGCAGACATAGCTGAGGGCCCTTTCTAGGCACAAACCAATGCAGGGAATGAGAGCATATTTTTAAAGGGAATGCTAGCTGGCTGCAGTCTGGCAGGACTCAAAAGAAAAAAGGATTCCAAAGAACATCAGCATACAAGAGCAGTCTTACACAGCATGAGTGGGAGCCCATACCTATGGGCCCAAAAGTTGAGCACGCAGCCCCCTACTGGTCAGAAGTGTTTGGATTTACAACACTTCTACAGACTGGGCTCATTCCCTTGGTTTTTCAAATGATCTCACAAAAAAGTACTCCCCCGCTCCACACAAGCCCACCGCAATAGAGAGGGATGGGGAGGGTATACAAACTGCATGACACCTTTCCCATGGAAGGGAGGAAGCCAACACAAGGAACGGCATCCCACCCAGACTCAAGCGCTAGTGCCTAAAACAAAGAAATCCAAACCACTGGATTACAGGAGCATTTCAGGGGGTTCCTGGGCTACAAGTAGTGTGTGTCCCCGTGGAGTCATCAGGCAGGGCTTGCATCCTCTTGTCTCAAGACAAGGGTTCCTGACACTGGCTTCATGAGGACAGCAAGCAGGCTGAATCCAGAACACAGCACACTGCTCATGCAGTCATAGTTCAAGTTAAGCAGCCAACCTGCTGGTTGCATCATCCCCACTCCCCTCCAGGCACTGCCACAGCTGACTCGGCTTCAGGGAGGTGTTCAGCGCCCCCACACTGCAGGGGCTTTCCACCATCAGCTTATCCCACTCAAACCACACCCAGAATCCTCCTTCTGGAATGGGCTCACCCTCACTCTACATGCATTGGCAGCTGGGAAGCACATATAGGATAAATGACAGGTTTCAGAGTAGCAGCCGTTAGTCTGTATTCTCAAAAAGAAAAGGAGTACTTGTGGCACCTTAGAGACTAACCAATTTATTTGACCATAAGCTTTCATGAGCTACAGCTCACTTCGTCAGATGCAACAGGATAAATGTTAACTTCTCTCCCCCCCACCATCTCCAAAGTCCCTCCAGCAGTTTCCATCAGAGAAGTGATTTCATAAAGGCACAGCAACATAGATGTGCACAGCACTTCAAAGACACTCAGCAGACCCAGTCCAAGCCCCAAAGAGGGGACAGGTTAGACTCCATGGACAAGAGGGGCAGATAAAGAAGGGAAAGGATTGTACAAAAAAGGTCATGAGGGTACTGATGTTGAAAGAAACAAGCTGTTTCTTGGCTCGCACTCCAGAAAGGGCTACAGTTTAAGAGTGGTTTCAGAGTAGCAGCCGTTTCGTCTGCATCCGTAAAAAGTAAAGGAGGACTTGTGGCACCTTAGAAACTAAGAAATATATCTGAGCATAAGCTTTCGTGAGCTACAGCTCACTTCATTGAACGCAGAGTGAAGTCTCACTTCATACCTGGATAGCTCCAATGTGAAATGAAGAGTTTATTTTGTAGCAACAGACCCTCCACACAACAGAGTACTGTGAGCAGTGTCTACGAGGGAGAGACCCAGCACTGAAACGGCAGAGGGAGCTGCAGGTCAGAACTGAGGTGGGCTGGCAGAGTGGTGTGCTGCAACTAGCCTAAGATGCTTGGGATGCTGAAAGCATCCTGCTCTGCCCAGTGAACAGTCCGTACTTGTATCACTTTTAGCCTCTGGCCTGTTTCTAGACAGCAGGAGCCCAAGGGACTGAGTCTGCATCAAGTACCCCGCAGGCTCTGATCAGCCCACACATACACAGCAGGGAGAAATCAACCTCAAACAGGCGCCTCTTCAAGCAGCGCATATTCCTCAAGCCACTGCCAGGTTGGCTGCGGCAGGCTCCTTGGGCTGGGGGAGCAGGGAAA
The DNA here is from genome assembly GCF_965152275.1 of Natator depressus. NCBI lineage: Eukaryota > Metazoa > Chordata > Testudines > Cheloniidae > Natator > Natator depressus. The sequence continues at coordinate 30,061,383 of NC_134246.1, forward strand.
GAGTCCTTCCCCCAGAGCTCCAAACCACTCCCTTTCTGTTTAAACATTCACCTTGCTGCTCTTCAACCTGGTCAGCTCCTGGCCTGGCCCTCCCTGTAGGACATTAACCCTTCCTTTCTCCCACCCCCCCACCACCCAGTGAGGTATGTGGGTCCCTCACAAGTGAACAGCTGTGATTTCTAACCCTGGTAGTCTAAGAGATAACAGATCTTAAACAAAACCAAATCCCATAAAGCTCCGGCCATCCCCATCCTCAGCCCCCACCCCAGGGTCAGTGGGTGCTATCTCCCCCAGTCACAGCAAAGCTCAGTGCCGTGCCCACTGTGAGACAGCACGGGACCTGGGCTGCCAGTGGTGCATAACCAGAACACCAACCCCGAGAGCAAACAAACATGGAGTGCAGGCTGACCTATTCTGTCACCACCTTGGTTGTGGATGGTCACAGGATGAATGTCTCAGGACTTCTACACAAGGGAGATGTTCATATCGGTGTCTTTGCTGGGCCCCTTTCCATCCCAGCAGCACCCCAGAAATTGCCAGAGCTGTTAGCACTAGGCCATGGCAGAGAATCAGCACCTCTTATCTCCACACTGACCAGGAACACAGGACTGGCTCTCTCAGGACTCCCGTTATACGGGCTGGGAAACCTGATCCAACCAAACGCTTCAGTGCCCATTGTATAGCATCCCAAAGCATGCCAGGGCCCTCACCCCAATCGAAAGAGACAACAGGGGATTGGACCCATGCAAAGCAAGTGAATACAGGAGATAAGTGTCATCCGGAAGTGAGGTGAGGGACAAAGCATCTCAGCTGTGGTCTGCTTCAAGGATGGGTACAGGGCAGGAATAGCAGGGGAGTGCAGCTAAGGATCAGTAACATCAGTGGGGCCCAGCTCTGGGACATCAGAAGCTACAGGTCAGAGTTTGCAGGGCATCAGCAGAGCTGTGTGGTGGATCCCATGTGACAGGATGGTGTCTGTGTAGGGAAACACAGAGAGATTCCCAGACTGCTAATACCTACCCATCGCGAGGGATGCTTCCACTGCCATCGAGTGCTCCATGCCATGGCAGCTGTTCTGTCAGAGATGTCAGTTAGAAAGGCTAACAGCACCGAAACACAATGGGACTGGGCCCTAGGCACAAATATTACATAGATAATAAAGAATTGCCATCTGTACCTCACACACTTGCCTGGCAAGGCTGTCAGCAAGAGCTACTGGCGCAGACCAGGTGTTAGTGGACATGCAGCAGGCCCTGGGTACCTGCCTTGTCAGTCTGCTTGGCTTCTCAAAGACCCTCTTCGATTCACTGAACAACAAAAGGAAAGGCCCACACATCCTCCTGGAGATGTTTTGTTCCTGCTGCCTTATCAGCTCTTGTTCCCAGGCAGGGCTGCTCAGCTGGACACGTCTCAGCCAGCAAAGCCACTGGAGCTTGAAGCCAGGGTACCTCTGGTGCAATTCAGTGGGAGGAACTCAAAAAAACTACATTCCTGTGGTTTGAGTGGCGAGAGGGACTCTGCTAAGGAAGATGCATTGGAGAAGATAGCTCAGTGTCTGCAAATAGCAATGGGGCACAACTAAGATGGATGGCTATTTCCCTCCCTCCCTCACCCCTCCCCATCTAACCAATGCAGCACATCAACATGCTACTCCAGGAGGGCAGCAGGGCCCAGCAAAGCCTCTCCTTAAGGGGAAACAATGCCCCCTGCAGCCCTTACGCTACTGCAGGGTTTCTCAAACTTCACTGCACCACAACCCCCCTCTGACAACAAAAAATTACTATATGACCCCAGGAGGAGGGACTGAGCTCGCCCAAGCCCTGCTGCCCAAGTGTGTGTGTGTGGGGGGGGGGGGGCCGGCAAAGCCCAAGCCCTGCTGCCCTAAGTGGGCCAGGGGGAAGAGAAGGGGCAAAGCCAAAACCCAAGGGCTGAAGCCCCAGGCAGGGGGTCTGTAACCCGAGCCCTGCTGCCCAGGGCTGAAGCCGTTGGGCTTCAACTTTGGCCTTGGGCGGTTGGCTCAGGCTTCAGCTTCAGCCCTGGGCAGCGGGGCTCAGGCTTTGGACCCAGCAAGTCTAAGCCAGCCCCAGTGACCCCATTAAAACGGGATTGCAACCCACTTTGGGGTCCCAACCCACGGTTTGAGAACCACTGCACTACTGCATACTCGCCATTCTACAGGACGCTGTATTATGGGGGCTCCCTCCTCCCAGGAGCCTGGCAGAGGGATCTGTTCACCATTAGGAGTTACTCTGTTTGCAGGCTGTCCATTTATGCATCCCTGGCAGCAGCAGAACCCGCCTCTCCCCACAGTTTCTTTCTGCAGCAGAATTTGTTTATGTATCTGCAGCTGCTCAGTGCATTCACTGTGGGAATCCAAGCTAAAATTCCAGCCTTGTGCAGCAGAGACGTACCCCCACTGCATTCCCATTGCACTGCCTATGGAATCAAAGGGGGCCCACACCCCCTAGAAATGGTCAGTCTGGAGCAAGGACTTGAATTCCCAGCCCAGGGCTCTGCAGTCCCCTCCCCCAAACCCTGCTTCATTCCTAAATTTGGGTGGAGAAGGGGATGGGATTATTTGGTTGCAATTTTTTCAAGTGAAAAATAACCCAGCAGTTCAGTGAAAGGAAGGGGCAGCATTGCTAGGCAGCAAGCTGGGAGCCTGTAACCTCACTACAAGGTCAAGGCAGAAGACTCTCCTTTTCCAGTGAGCAGGATGTGGAGACAGAACCTCTTGGGGCAGATGTCCACACATACACACTCCCAGTGCAGCCAGGCCCCCTCCTCATCCCCAATTCCTGGGAGCTGTAAGTATGCACTTTAGCTTCTCAGTGAGCAGAGCGCTCCTCTTTTCATTGCTGGCCTCTTCATCCTAGCAGCTGCTCTAACAGTGCATATTCTCTGCTTCCTGGATCAATGCCACTAGCAGAAACCTGGTAGGAATAAGTCCACTGGCCCAGACAATATTATACTGGGGATGGGGGTGGGGAACTGCAGCATGTGTTCTGAGCAACACAATTGACTGTCAAAGGAAGAGTCGGAATTCAGAAGCACAGGGATCCCTTTGCTGGGGAGCAAATGCCTCCCGAAGCTCCATGAGCGCTGCCTGGACCGGGCTCCCTCAGAGTGCCTTGCAAGTGCACAGAAATGGGGAAATGACATTTAATGCTTCAGGGTTGTTGTCTCCTAAAATATTCTGATCTTAAATATGGAGATACTTCACAGCACTGCCTGCAGCTGAGCATTCAGACTTGGCATTCTAGGTCGTTTGAGAAAAACGGGATCCTGGCTACACCATACACTGCCCCCTGCTGGCCAATCCACGCAGCAACACTGACATCATCCCTGTGGCCCAGTTCTTGACCAGCATCTGCTGGGAAAGGAAGCAGCAGCAGGGCACAATGCAAATGAGAAACAGTACTTGTAATAGATAGGCAAGAAATACCAAATTGAGAGGGAATGTGTGGTTGACTGCAAATCCTGCAGAACACAGGACATTCGGCAGCTTTAGAAAACACTGCTAAACCATCCTCCAAAAGAGCCTTTCCATCGTAAGAACGATAGTCTCAAGCCCTATGCCCTTTCCTACCTCTGAACCCCTATTGACAAAGAATACCTTTGCTCCAAGCAGAGTTATGACCCTGAAAAGGGAAACACACCTGAGACTCCAGGGCATCCACTATGGACTATGCTATTGATTTTACGTGGAAGGTACCCAGATACTATGGTGATGAGCCACAGTAAGAAACTGATAAATTAGGTGTTTCCCATCCCAACACCACAAGCTGTGTTAACTGATCTACCATTATCTGAGCCTCACAACTCTCCCACCAGATCCATGCAAAAGAAATGTTCACCCTGCTATTTGTGGTGTCTCTAAATACAGTGCCTTAACCAGGTTTCTGCTCCAGTTATTACACCAGTTATTTTAGAACAGGATAATAGCATAAACCTTCCTGAGAACCTTCTTCACCGCACAGTGAACACTGCAATGAGCCAGGAGTCCGAGCAGGACATCTCAGCTCAAGGAAAAGGAAAACCACCAACCAAGGAAGAGGGTTTAGACCTATATCTTCACATAATAAGGCACGCAGCAATGAGTACCAAGCCTAATGGATAACCTGACAGTTGGAGAAGGGACACAGATAGCGTACCTCACCCTGCGAACGGGTAGGAAAGCTCATCTGTAGGCTTGCTGTAAATTAAGTTCTATTATTTGGTTAAGAAGCTACTCAAATGAAAGCAAACATTGCCCTGCAACAGCCCTGAAAAATCTCCATCCCCCCATTGTTCACTTCTTGTGCCCTGCACTGCTGCACTTCCCAGACTCACTGTACCTCCCAGGGCAGGGATGGACACCAGCACTAGTCACCAGACTAAGAGGTGGGAATGACAGCAGGGTTTCTGAAACCTACTTGCAGTAACTGTGCTGCACACCCAGCTTTTGGAAGGAATCACTGCTTTTCTCTTGTGTTACAGTGAGCCCTCTGCCATAGTAACGCTGGACCAACCCAAACATTGCCTTCCCCCCCAAACACACACGCCACCTGTATACTATCTTTGTGCCAGCTACATTTCTCTCCCCTCGCGCATTCTCAGCATCTCCTACTCAGCTGCCCTTGTGGTGGGGAGCAGCCAAGTATGACAGGTTTCTCCTTCAACCGAACCTAACACTAGTCTCTCTAAATCAGCTGGCCAAGAATCAGGCTCTAGACAATGGCTTGTGGGTCCCAGGCAGTTTAATCCGGTGTGCATTTTAATCCTCAGCAGCAGCAAGGGAAAACTGAAAAAACAGTTCTATGCAGTCCAGCACCTGTGCCGACAGTAAAAGGGAGCTGGCAGGTGACAGACAGCCAACCACAGCCCCTGTCCTGCAGCTGGGGCACTGCAGCTTTGAGCCACCTATTCCAAGCAGGCCTGGATGGCACAGTGGCAAGAACGCCAACAGGCAGGCTCCAGCAGCAAGTGATGGGAGACATCCCTGAACCTCAGAGGAGGCTTGGCCCCGAGGTCTACAGGCCACCATCTCAGTCATTCCACGCGAGAACTGCCTAGCATATGGCAGTTTCTTTGCTTCCCCTTTGACTTCTCACAATCAGCAGCTACAGGATCATGAAATTATGGTTGTTTGAAATCACCATTTGGTGCATGCTCATAAAAATGCCCACCTTCTCCCAATGCAGAGGTACAGTAGATGGGCCTGCACCCACATCTCTCCATGATACCACCAATGAAATGAAGTCCCAGAGGAGCAATCTAGTACCCAAATGTCAGGAGGTGCCACAAATTCAGTTTCTGTTGCAGCATTAGCAGAGCCATGTTGCACAGATGTAGCATTTTTTCTGACTGCTCTCCTCAAGTATGAATGCATTCCATTGTGGGAGTTCATCTATGTCACCATATAGACAGGCTGAGTTAACCCTTCATGTTCTCAGTAACCAAATTCTGATATGCTCTGTTTCTGAACAACGTTACAATGAATGTAGTTCATGAAAAGTTGGCAGCAAACACACAGGGTAGGTGTGCCTCTCCTGCAACACAACAGGCAGGGAAGAGTCTAAGCATGTGCAACTGGTGACCAGGGCGGGGGAAAGTGGCTGTTAAATCTGTTTTCTCCCTCTCTGGGAGCCCACCCAGCCCCCTGCAGCAAGGTGGGAGGAGCCATCAATCCTCCATCTTGCTCTGTGGAAACCTATGGGTCTCAAGGAGAGTAAGTCCTCTAGGAGCCAGGGGATCTCAAACTGGGGGTCATGACCCTCAGGGGGTCTCAAGGTGGTTGTGTGGGGGTCACAAGCTATCAGCCCCACGGGGCTGACAGGCTGGAGCCTGGCCATGCATGGGGCTGACAGGCCCAAGTCCCCATGGAATTAAATTAAAATTAAATTACTCCTCCCTTCATTTTTAATTTTAAGGGGGGGGGGGAGAGGGTGTCACACTGAGATACTTACTGTATGAAAGGGGCTATCAATACAAAAAGTTTGAGAATCACTGAGCTAGATCCAACACTTGGTAGTGCACATGTTGCTCCCAGAGAAAGGGCAGTGCAGAGACAGGCCATCAGGCCATTGAAGGAGATGTCCTGGATCTGCAGGGTTACAGGCTGCTGCCCCACAGACCACACTGTCTTTAAGTGGGAGGGAAGGCCACAGCAGCACTCAGGATGAACCTTGCAGAGCTTTCCCTGGGGGAGAAGAAGAGAAACGCATGCACCTGCATCCACATTCCTGGATATGGGCTGAATTAGCATCTCATTTCCTACTTTAAAAATTTTTTTTTTTAAATTGCAGCAGACTCTTGCAAGGATAGAAACTTCCTGCATGCAGTGGGAGGGCAGAACATCTTGGGAGTACCCACTTCTGTGACCATGCCATTAACACATGCCCTGGCACAGCATTTATAGGACCCACACAGGGCCTCCATGAAGGCAGCAGGGCTGTGGAATGTGCTGGGAGATGCTGGAAGTGAAATGGGAGCTCCTCAGATAGGGAGTCAGAGAATGGCCAGCTCACCTGCCAGGGTAAGACAGCTAAAGAGGAGCCTGGACCCTGCTCTCCACCTTCTCCTCATTGTCCTGGGAATCTACACCCCAGTCAGCTGCTTTGAATGCTTGGGGCTTATGTCCCATAGAGCCCAGAGGCCTCCCAATGCCAGCAGAGGGGCAGGTGCTGCAGACAGTGAGAAGGAAGAGCCCTCCCAAGCTAAGTTTCCCTGTAAGTTGCATGGCCACAAGGCAGGCAGAGTTGCTACGACTGAAGAGAGGTGCCTCTCACCTGGCAGTGAGCTGCTGTGGTGAGAGGGGACTATGGGATGGGGGGGAAGTCCTCTCCCCACCGCAGCCCTGGGGCAGTCTGCACCCCAAACTCCTTAACCCCAGCCAGAGTCCTCATCCTCCCACACCCCAACCCTCTGCCCCTGTCCTGAGCCCCCCTCCCACGCTCCAAACCCCTCGGCCCCACCTCCACCACACATTACCTCCATATTGATGCACATAACAAAATTCATTTCACACATGGATGTAAAAAATTAAGAGGGAACACTGCTCACAGGCTCAGGGGCTAGGACACTTCGAGCCAGAAGCCAGATTCAGCATGGGCACTAATGCTCTAACAAAGCACAAACGGTTGGGAGGGGCTAGGTTAGGAAGCAGGCTCAGGGCAAGCTGTGTAGGGTGACAGCATGCTTGCCAGGATACCCATGCATGCACACACATACAGTCTCCCACAAAACACGACTTCCCACGTTTGAAGTGCCTTTCCACTCTGAGGAGTATGTAAAAACAACACTTCCTTACTGCACAGATCTGCTGCCTGGGTACATCGGGGCAGAGCTGCAACACTGGCTACCCAATAAATAATTTAATGCTGCTTTTAACTGCTGTCATCCCTGCAGCATCAACACAGCTCTAGAGTCTTTCCAGCTCATGCATCGTGGGAAATGTTAAATGAACTCCAACCTCTGGGCCACCGGCACAACCCCACTGAAGACAATGGCCTTGCCCAGGTATCACCAACATCATCATTTAGCTCAGAGAACCTTTATTATTGGCAATGGTGCACGAGCAGGACAGTACTCAGCTTGGATCGCAGACCCTCAGTGGAGTTTACAGATCTTGCTGTTAAAACCCCTTTTGTACACCCAATAAGTTTGACTGGGAGTCATAATGAGTGTGGAGCCCCACAGTGCCATGTTGTCACTTTTCAGACCAGAACCACAAGGTAACAAGCGGTAATGTCTACACTGCAATAGGACCCGCAGCACAGCCATGTCTGGCCATGTCAGCGGACTTGGCCTTGCAGGGCTTAGGCCACAGGACTAAAAATTGCAGTGTAGACATTCAGATTCAGGCTGGGGCCCAGGCTCCAGCCAAAGCCAGAACATCTATACTACAAATTTTAGTCCCATAAACCTGAACCCAAGTCATTTGACCCAGGATCTGACACCCGGTGCCACAGGCTTTTTGTTGTAGTGTAGACGTACTCAAGATGGTTTACTAAGCATGTGCAGTATTACTAGTTTCAATTGACCATTACTTCAAATTACTATTACTTAAATCCATTTTCCTCACACTCCGCAAGGCACCACTCCCTAGGGAGGGACAGTTACAGCCACGATTCAAACGTCAAATATCACCTACTCTTGATGCAGCTTTATCAGAAAATAGAGTGACAATAACATTTTGTTGTTGTTTGAAAGGAAAAGGACTGTATTTCTGATGGCCTGATGCACAGCCCTGAGCCTTAACCTGAGAGCTTGGTCAGCAATGCCACACTCCTGCTCTAGCAGCTGAAGCAGGGAACTGACTTAGGTGTCTTGACTTCTATTCCCATCGCCACCATGAATACAGTGCTGGTCTTATGCAAGTTACTTAGACCAAAGTTTTCCGCTTGAGACACATGCTTTTCAGAGGTGCTGAGCACCTGCAGCTCCCCTGAAGGTTATTAGTCAAGGGCTCAGCACCTCTGAAAAAATCAAACATTACATGTCCCAAGTTGGGCACCCACAGATTGAAACACCCCAAATCACAGGCCACTTTTAAAAATGTTGGCCCTCCCGTCCCAGGTCCTGTCGTCCACTCAGTACAACGGACGTCAGACGCCAGAAAGGAGAGAATTCTCATGTGGCTGCACTCAGCACCCAGTTTCCATAATAAATGACTCAAAGCACAGGAGGGCAGAAGCAGCCTCTGTGCCTCAATTCCCTCATCTGTAAAATGGGGATAACAACACTACCTTACCTCATTGGAGGCTGAGGAATTGAACTAAAGTTTCTAGCATGCATTCAGATTCTTGGCTACAGACATCAGTATCCTGCCTGTCTCTGACACTGCAGCAGAGTGAGCCACAGAAACAGCTATTTCATATTTTACTGCCCAGATTCTTCTCTAGTAAATATTTACTAGGTTGCACAAGCTCATCGTGGCAGACAGCCTTTAAATCAGTCTCAATGTTAAGGCCATTTAGCTGGCTTTTAAGACTGTAAGCTCTGTAGGGCAGAGACCATCTTTTTGTTAGATGTTTACACAGTGCCTAGCAAAATAGGAACCCTGCTCTCTGATGTGTCACTGTAATACAGACAGCATAGCAAGGACAAGCCTTGCTCTGCTATTGTGGCGTGCACTGCACGGCAGGGCACTCACTCTAGAGACTTGCACAGTGGAACTGCAGGAAGAATTCTTTCTAAAAGCACTCTCCATTCTCCTCCCCTGTACCTCTCTAGGCTCTATGCTGCATGCTCTTGGGATAGGGCAATGTGCTTTGCACACACAGTATGCTGTCTGCAGAATGTGTGCTGTGCATTTTGAATTGTTATTTATAAGCCACGTTAAAGTAGCCTTGAGAAGCGAGGGCACTTTATGCAGGGCTAGGTCAATGCTGCCACTGTAAGATCCTGTTCTCAGGGGCCTGGATTATAGCCTGGACATTACATTTCAGCCCTGATCAGAATTATAGGTCTCAGCTCACATACAGGGATTTGGGGGAGGGGAGGAGAGGGGAGGGAGGAGGAGGCAGGAAACGTTATGACGATGCCAGGAACACAAGGACACCTGCCATGGCACGCACTAGCCACCCCAAATACGGAGACAGGTGGCAGCAGCACTATGGCCCCACCTCCTCTGCATCCGCCTGCAGACCTGGCTCCCAGGACAGGGAGCCCACTTTGTTCCCTCTGAAAGGGAGGAGTCTCCTGCACTCAGGGAGGTGCTCTGTCTGCCTCGGGTAACTTTTCTCCAGGAGCCTGTTCTGGCAGTGCTCTACATGATGCCCCCTACTGGGGGTGTGGCTCACAGACACCACACAGCCTGATGACATTCATTACCAGGCATGCTGTCCATGTGACAGCAGAGGGGCAGGCAGCAAAGGGGAAGGCAACTGCTGGAGAGACCCAGGATTTGAAACAGTCAATCTTACATAGATGTACTACAGTCTGTGCCATGTTTGAGGGGCTCCCTGACTCTCCGCAGCTTTTTAGCCTCCCTTGTACTAAGTAAAAAAAAAAAAACAAAAAAAAAAACATGAGACGAAGAGAAGCTAGCACGGAAGGATTAATCCAAGATGGCAGCAGCTGCTCCTGCTGCTCTGCACCCAGAGCCTCACGCTGGAGCACTCAGCCTGCCCCTGAGGCTCTCTAGAAACATGGGCAGTTGAGAACATTGAAGCAAAAATCTATTGTCCCCTGGGTTTGACAAGTGTCCTTCCCAGAGCAATGGTTCCTTCTCCAGCTGCAGCCATTGCAGCCCCTTAGAAGTGATGTTTCCACCCCTCGGGCAATAATGTTATCCTACCATATAACCTTCAACCCGGTGGGCCTGCTAGGGTCACAGCCATCTCGCTGGCAAGGCACTTCCCGGCCAAGCCCACATTTCCAAGGACTCCAAACTGATTTTTGAAGTTACTCTTTGGGAAGACAGTTTTGTCACTGTTCTCTTCCCAAAAGCATTGGAACATCCTGGAACCATTGGGAGAGAATCCCTCCAGCCAGTTAGCTATCAGACTATGAGGAAAGGCTCTGTGGCAACTGTCCTCATGCCTTTGTGTCATGTATTCTAACTTGTTTTAAGAGCCTCTTGAGCTGGTGTCCCTCACTACCAAACAGAGAGTACTGCTAGCAGGTTGCTGTCTGGAAGGCAGGAATCCTTCCTTTTGGAACCTCTCCCCACTCCCGTCATTTTCTCATCCTTCCAAGCACTCTGCAAAGCTTGTTCAGACTATTGAGGAAGGTGTGGGTGGGGAGGCGCACATTCATGGGCAGGCTGTGTGTATGTTTAGGTTGTAATTTGTAATGAATGGGCTACATACCAAGAGCTCTGGATAGGCACCTATCATAGCACTTCAAACCTTTGAAGAGATAAATGAAATGCTCTGAAGAGCGGTTAATGAGAAGCAGCCCCTTCTTACTCTAGACCTGCCCCAATGTGCATCAAAGTCAGATGACTATTAATTAAAGTTTTACTGCTTTTAACTCCTGTCAGACCTGCAGAGCCAACAACGCTGCTCCAGGAGAGGCAGCTGGATTCCTTGGCAGTCAATTCTGTTGAAGATGCCTAAGTTCCAATTGGTGAGACCTGTGCAGGGAAGGTTAATGGGAATGCAAAGATGTCACAAAGGCAGACTGTAGTACTTTCATTTCTGGAAAAAGAGTGAGCCCAGATGGGGAAGTATGTAGAATGGCGGTTGTGTACATCTTTTCAATCATAAAACCGAGCACATATGATCTGCAGCTAGTGACGAAGGGATGATAAAAATGGAGCCCCGGAAGGCCATTTTTACAGAATCCCTTTTCCAACAAAACCTAGCCCATTACAAGCCCTCAAACAGGAAGCATTATGCCCTCACATTCCTCTCTGCTGGAGCATTGCTGTGCCCCTCCTGGCAGCTAAGAGGTGCACAGCACACTGGCTATGCTTTGGATTCATGGGGAACCCCACAACTCACCCCAACACCTCGCCTCCCCAGTCCAAACCGTATGTGGCAGAAACACCCACAGGTAATGCCAGTTACCACCTAGAATGCTGATCATTAGAGACACCTGCAGCCAGTCCAGAGGCTCACAGAGGCGAATCATAGAATACCAGGGTTGGAAGGGACCTCAGGAGGTCATCTAGTTCAACCCCCTGCTCAAAGCAGGACCAATCCCCAACTAAATCATCCCAGCCAGGGCTTTGTCAAGCCTGACCTTAAAAATATCTAAGGAAGGAGATTCCACCACCTCCCTAGGTAACCCATTCCAGTGTTTCACCACCCTCCTAGTGAAAAAGTTTTCCTAATATGTCAACCACAAATCCTCAGCACATCCCACTCAGAAATGGGACAGGCTTAGCATGATCACACCAAGATGGCTTCCACGGTTCCCCTCAGGCCTCACCCAGTCAAGATGGCCACCTGTTGCTCCATTACCCCAGCCCTCATCTCACTGGGATCCATCCTCATCCCCAGTGACTTCAAGTAGATGAGAGCCATGTGGGGGAATCAGGACAACACGGACTATTGGCTGGGCATGCTCAGATGACCACCCCCCTTCATATCAGACACGAGCAGCAGCATTTCCAAGAGCAGTGACTGGATAAAGAGTGGCAGCTGAAGCCAAGAAAATCAAGGAGAGGCTGGTGGGGAGAGTGAAGCACTGAGGAGAGCTTAGCACCTCTCTAACACCACCCTCAGCTCAGCAGGGGAGCTTGCAGCCCCGATGTCTGCCTGCATTTCATAAAGCAACTGGACACAACCACAGAACTCCCTTTCCAGAGATAGCTGCACAGAGCACTGCACCCTCCCTCCTGTCAGATTTGGGCATAGCACTCAGTCTGCAGGCCTCATTACTGTAATCCTTTACACCTGGGTATGAAACCACCATCCTTGAAAAAGCTACATTTAGTTAAACATGCAGCCATCCACACAGCACCACAGGCAGCAGAAAACCACTTTATACGCTGGCTTCCTTTGGGATTCCAGGGCAAATTCAAGCGCTAGGTCCTCATCTCCCAAACACTCCATGGGACTGTCCCAAGCTACCTCCAAGAGTGACCAAGCCAGCTACATTCCAGTGAAGCAAGGGAACCACTGCCCTCAAGAATTAGGCTTGTATGTGTGTAGGAAATACTTTCTCGATGACTGGCCCACGAATCTGTAACTGTCTATCGAAAGATCAGGGTGACCACAAACCTCAGTGTCTTCACAGCTAACTGCAAGCGCTGCTCCTGTCAGCCTGCCCACAATAACACCATACCAAGAACAAACAAAGCCAGGCCCGGCTGGCTGGAGCGGGAAGAGTGAAACATATATCGCTTCATACGTGCATTCTGGGAAGTGCTCAAATACCCCTGTGAAGGGCACCACACAGGAACCAAGACAGATAAATAAGAAATGTAGGTTTTCCAAATCTTTAAAAGAGAAACTAAAAAAGAGCAGCACACTGTACACACAGATAACATATTGCCTTCCTGGCTTAAGCGAGCACAGAGTATTGGATCCAGACAGTTACCTGAGAATCTCAGAGAGAACTCCATTCTTCTCTCTTCTCAGGTGTTTAACAAATACACACAGTGCACTTAATCACTATTTTATTTTGTAAAAAAACAAGGGCATTAAATTTAAAACCCATATTAATTCAGGATTATGTTTCAGGTGTTTATATGCACAAAAGCTAGAAAACTCAAGGCTATGGTTTCCATAGGAATAGAAGTGGTAACTACTCATAAGTAGCAAAGCCCTGCTGTTTATTTCTGTAGGTAGAGTTAGCCGTAACAACTTATTATATATGTAAAAAGAGCTGAGATAAGAGTTCTTGTAAGAACCATCACTTGGAATTTCCTGACTTCTAGGCAGGTAAAGCTTCACCCAGAACTTAGCACTGGCCTCATTTGGGGATGTAATGCACATTGTGTGGGTCTGTGTGTGCCTAGTGGCTGTACTTAAGAAATTCACTCTGGTTTCAGAGAGACTACCTGTTTGAGCAAAACTGTCAATATGTAATAAGGGGAACACACCTGGAACCAGTCACATTGTTGTGCTGACACCAGAAATAATTTTTAAAGTGAGCTCGTTGTGTATACACACTCACACGGGCACATACAAGTTGAGGAGAGACCACAGACCCTCCTGCATAAATGAGAGTGAGTGACCAACCCCAATTTTTCAGTTTTCTCCATGGCTTGCGAGGAGAGAGGTTTAATAGACCAAAGGACAATTTGCTCCCTAAATCCTCATGACAAATGTAGGTTTTTAATAAATACACATGGGCCAAACTTCTTGAAAGTAGCCACTGGTTTTGGGTGCCCAACTAGAGACACCTTGAGTCTAAAATTCAAGGAGGTTCCCATCAACTTCAGCTGGAGCTGGGAGCCCTCACCACTTCAGAGTCTGATCCAAGGTGTCTCAAGTTGGGCATCAAAAATAAGGCACCTAAAATTTCCAAGACACCCTCTCAAGTTAGGGTGTTTTTTTCTTTAACATCTCACCACCACCACACACATACCCCCACACCCTCTCCCTGTTTGTGTCACAGTGCTTCCTCCTGAGCTAGAGTGGTGTCCCCTCACAGAATATCCCAGGGCAGCTGCCTCCCACTCACTTATCTATCAGACTGGAAATAAGACATTTTTAACTATGATATACAGGAGGTCAGACCAGATGATCTAATAGTCCATTCCAGAGTTAGAATCTACTGTCCCTCTCTACTTTTTTCCCCTCTTTTGCTGGAGGAGTCTAGCACCATCTGGAATAAGCAGGGATGTCTGCATTGTGCTGGCAGTGCTCCCACTGTGGAAGACTCCATTGTATGTCCATTTTGGACACGCAGAACAACTTTCCTTTGGGGTGAAGCTTTCCCAGTCTGGGCTCAGTCCTAGAGTCGTTGGTTGTTTTTTAACTTGAGTAAATTGGGCTCCAGAGCTCTCAGGACTTTGGGCGTCTCAGAAATTTGCTATACCCCCACATGTTCTGCACATTCCTCACTTCCATTTGGAAAAAGAAGTTTCCGTGGCAAGGATGGAGCCACACAAAAGTGACTCAAGAAGCTGCTGTTCTATAATCCCAAACTTGCTGAGAGCTGCCTCAAGGCAGACATCAGAGAGAGTTCCAGCCTCTGGCCCCAGCCGAGTCCATTCCTCCCAGTGAGCCACTGGCTGGGGAGGGTTACATCTTAACATCACAGAATATATTAAAAAAAAAAAAAAGAGAGAGAGAAAATTAAAAGCTAAAAACTGTTAATGCAACAATAAGACTGTTCAGTTAAAGCTAGGGAGAAAGGCAGACTGCAGAAATTAGGGATATACTGTAATATACTAAATATCAACAAAAATACATTGAAGTACACAAAGAAGGAGAGAGAAGGATGGCAAATACAACATGCATGCAGCAGGGACCAGATAATGCCACTGTGAGATGCTTAAGGTTGGCATGTCTTGACTTTTATTTACTGTCACGGTCAACCTGAACATTGCATGTACTCACACTAGGAACATAAACTGGGACTAGCGGTCTCTCTGCGCGACTTTTAGAAACAGCACATTGTGATTAAAAACATGTGATTCTTCACGTGTGGAGAAGGCTGCACACCAATGAACTCAGACCCCTCGCTAGCCTCCATATTTAAAATGCCTCGGCAGGTTTGTTCCTCCCATTGTTCCTGGTTTCACAGCAGGGTTTACACCCACTGCAAACCAAGTATTCTCTAGAGGCAATAATACAACTCCCCAGGCAGTAAGGAGACAGCTTCTGGCTGAGGCATAAGGGCCAACTGCATCACTTCCTCCATGGAAAGGGGCCTTACAGTGGTGAAGGGGAAACATCCCTAGATGCTATTAACTAATAATGTCATTCAAGTGCTTGCCTTTCCTTGAAGATTTTGGGGCCCAATCCCAACAGGGGCAGTACTCTCAATTCTCACTGACTTCTCAGGGAGCTCACAAACCTGCTGGAACAGCCCCAGGGAAACAGTCTCCTAACTGACCACGAAGTGCCTGCCTTGAGCATTAAAACCCAAGAGCAGAGATGAAAGCAGTTCCTCAGGGCACTACCACAACATCAATATTAAATAAATAATAATAGCCGCATACTGTCCGATTACTAGACTGCATGCTAGATAATCCCATATAAGGACAGATTGTGATGGTCGGATGCATTGTCCCATCACATAGGAAAAAAATACTCTACTAGCCTTAAATAATAGGAGAATCTGGGTTTTTTTTATTTTGGAGTTCTTTTTATATCATAAGCTTCCCCCAACACCACCACCCCCACACACACACACACTAGTTTTTTGTATTTCTCTGAAGACTCACTGTTACAAAAGAATGTCAGCAAGATTGCCCCCAACTCTCTCACTCAATTGGGCATCTAGAAATTCCACTACAAGCTCTTTAGGGCAGGCATTGTCTATCCCCAGGTGCCTGTAGAGACTTGGCACACTGGGACCCCCATGCTAATCAGGACCTTGAGGCTACCACCAATATACTAACAGACTGCAATAATATCTAGTGTATCACTTTGGGGGCAGAGATAACACTGATTTTCTATTATTTGCCGAGATGCCTAGAGGAATCTTTTTTGAGGTATCTTAAATTGAAATAGGTCACTATTGTATCCATGTGTGGGGTTGTTACTAAACGCCCACAGCTTACTCCCTTTGTGCAGTTTGCTTTCTGCATTTCATCCAGCTTGGACACTGGGCACTTCCTGGCAGCAGCTCTACCTCTGCTTCCACGCGGTAGCACAAAGCTGCAGTATGTGCCTTTCAAACATTTCAGTGGAGGGTTACAATCTACCTCCCTGGAAGCAAAAAGAGTTTTCACTCTTAATTAAAGTAGTAATTAAAAATCTCTTCTACTCATGTAAGGTTCTGTTGACCTCTGGAAAGAATCTAAGTTTAGGGCTCACAGGACTCAGCAGTGTTCCTTTAAGACAACTTCAGAGAAGGTCTTAGAAACCTGCCTGGTTCCCCTGTACTCAACACACCAAATCCACATTCCTTTATTAATGGATCACCAGGAGCAGGAGCCTGATCAGTCCTTCCCTCTCTCCTTTTCAAGAGCAAATCCCCTCCTGTAAATCGATGTGCAAGATACTAGCTCTTATCTCCAAGAACTCAGGCCAGAACGCCACAAGTTCATACAAAAGCACAAAGGCCCCTGAGCCAAGTCTCGCTGCTCTGCAAGGCCAAAAGTTTAGCTGCTAGCCTCTTTAGTTTGTCTGTATGAGCAAATGACTTTAGAAATAAGACACACCATTAAATAAAATATTTTGCATCATCTACCTGTAAAACTTTATGTCCCTGGAGAAGTTATTATGGAGAAATTATTAAGAATCCCTCAAGGGATATTAATCTTAAAAATTATGAAACCACAATTCTAGGGAAAAAAATTTAGGCGTTTGTTTCTCGTTCAGAGATGCAACAGTGCAACATAAGGAACGTCTCCTCCATTTGTGAACACCATCAATTTACTGAGTCACTAGAAATCAGCGGATCGCAAAAAAGATATGCGTTATTGGATCTAGCAACATTGATGACAAAGGGCCCAGGAAACTACTGAAACCAACTACTAATAAAGACTGGTAGCACAGAAAGGGCCTATTTCCTAATTCTGATATATAAGAGAGAATGGAAAGAAGGGTTAATGTAACTAGTTAAATAAGGCACAGTTCTCTCCACCTAGCAAACTGCTATATAACACACTGAAATAGATTGTGCCAAAGCTTAATGACACCCTCTAAAAAGGACATACTTTAGTCACACACCACAGAAAATGGTGCAAAAAAGTTGGCTAATTTCAGAGGGTCAAGCTAGTTAATTGTTAACGTAGGTGAGGTGACCCCTGAAAAGGGACTGCTACTTTCTGAGAAATATCACAATCCATGGCTGTGTTTAGATGCTTTGGATGTTAAGGGAAAAAAAAAAAAAAAAAAAAGACAGCAACAATTTCCAAGACATTGTCCGCAGATCCCAATGAGTGAAGAACCAGGCTTGCACTGTCAGTCAGTTTAAAATATTACTGTTTATTTCGCAACATTTTAAATGCCACTACATAAGGCAGGGGTTGGCAACCTTTGGCACATCAGAGTAATCCACTGGCAGGCGGCAAGACATTTTGTTTACGTTGACCATCCGCAGGCACGGCCCCCCGCAGCTCCCATAGGCTGCGGTTTGCCGTTCCCAGCCAATGGGAGTTATGGGAGGGAAGGGGGGGGCGTGCCTGTGGCGGTCAACATGAACAAAACGTCTTGTGGCCTGCCAGTGGATTACTCTGATGGGCTGCATGCCGAAGGCTGCCAACCCTTGACATAAGGTGTCCACAGAGGTTTTGCTGGGATGTAATCCTAATAATATTGCATACTATATCATCATACTTTACACCTTCAAAGTGTTATACAGACATCATTCATTAACCTTCAACACATCTCTGCTATGTGCGCACACACCCCTTATAGAAGGGGAAACTAAGGCACAGATTGTTCAAGTGACACATCCAAGGCTCCAGAGGGAGTTGCTGACCTTTCCTTAGCAGGTGATTTTAAAAGGTTGCTCATTTACTCAAATTTATTTAACCTTTAACATCTCAAAACTAAAGAGAAGAAAGTAATAAGAGTCAGTACTGGAAGAACAATTTCTCTACCAAGTCAGTGAGGAGGACACCGGGGTATGGCAGCTCCAAAAAGAACTAGAGTAGAGGGGGGCAGTGCCTACAAGTGAACCAGCCAATTTTCTCCAAGAGGGATTTATTTCTTGTGCAAAAAAGAGTAAAGTCTGAAGCATTTGTGGTGCTGGGTGGCCCAGAATGAATTTCCTTCTGGAGAAGAACATGACAGAGATGCCACCCGAATGAAGTAAACAAAAGATCAAAGACAGCACTGGAGCAGCTGCTTTCTTACCTATAACATGGATATGACTGTGGGAACAATGTTAACGTGCTGCAGTGGGCTCACATGAGCACTGCTCAACTTTCCCTCTCATTTGGGCTATATTCTAACCAACCTGACACTGTGACAATTCAGCAATATGAGCAGTGCCACCTGCCAAGCATCTGTAAACCTGTAAATGAAAGGCTTTGAAACGAGAGGCAGTCTGGGAGTACTACTCTTAACAGTCAGGCCATTCCCAAAGACACCACTTCAATGAGGCCAGCAATTACAGAGAAAGGAATCAGAGCCTTCTATATAGATGCATAGGATAATCTAACCCTTATGGATCACCATTTAATCTGTTCTGCTACTCTACTGACCTAATAATAGGAACTCAACATTCTTTAGCCCCAGAAAGCATCTGCCCTGCTTCCTAAAGAGGGGGTGAGGGGAAGGAGGAGACTATGTTTTCACAAGAAGTATCTCAACTCACTCAAAAATAAACCGAGCACTTTCCATACCAAAGTTAGTAAAAGGATCTCCCACAACAAAAGCCAGCAGCTGTCCCAGCAAGACCAGCTCCCTGTGCACCTACAAAGAGTCAGTGTACTCATCCTCCTCAGCTCCTAACTTTACTTGAGTTTAGCACAATAGTCAGGAAAGTAAACTGATAAATAGAGAAAATCTTAGCTGTTAAGTGTGCCACTAGCCAGTAATATCAGCTGATGATTTGTCTTCATCTTTTTATATTGTTTGTCTGTCTCTCTCTGACTTCTCAGAACGTTTACCCTAAGAACCCTACTGATCAACACTAAGAAATCTATTCTGATTATCAGTAAAGTCACTGGTAAGGATACAGATAATTCCACAAAGTAATAATCAAAATGATTAGGATTAAAGCTTTGTAACATAACTGCTAGGTAACCCGGAGATGACTGCAGCATGAATGAGATGTGACTCTATTGTGCCAGTGATGCCATTATATTGTGACATGGCTGCAATGTCACAATAGATCTGCGTCTGCTTTGCATACAGCAAAAGAGGCAGAACAGATCAGGCAGTTCTGTAGGAAGAGTTGCTCCTTAATAGCATTCATTTCTATCTCCTAATCAATACAAGGTGGAAAATGACCTTGCTTGCCATAGGTCAGTTGGCAGGAAGCCCTTAAAGATGGTACCCTGGCCTTTGAAGGGGTTTCTCTGCTAGCCTTAAAGTTTTAAGACTTAATTATGGATTTACTTTGCTATAATTCTAACCAAAATAGAGAACAGACACCCAGAAATGCTGCACAGCCGATTCTCTTCTGACACAGCTAATAAACAGCTTTGCAATAGGAGTGTGTGGAATCCATACGTACATTCAAGGCAGCCCTCTTCGCCATCCTACTCGGGCACCATGGTACCCAATATCTGGTAGCATATCTGATTTCTAACTACTCGCTGGCAAACAAAGATCCTAAATCCCATCCGTTGCCCTAGACCCCTACATACAGCCACAGCGGATACTTTACATAAGACTGCACTGACTCTGGACTCCACCTGGCTTCACCTCCAACTGTAGCATACTTCCTTTGGGGGTTACTGGCTCACAGTGGCAATGGTTCGTCACCAGCTCAGATTTTCTGTAGGATGCCATCCGGGCCCGCAGTGCCCCGTGTCACTGCAAACGGGCTCGCTCCGGAGGGACTGCCCAGTGCCATGGTATCGGGCTGGTTGCACGTCGCACCACGCCAGCCCCAGAGCCCCCGCGGCAGGGGCACTGGCAGGGGCACACTTCGGCCCCGCACGCTGCCGGAGCATTGCGGCCCCCGCTCCCAAACGGCCAGCAAGGGATGCCCGCACCTGGCGGCCGGCGGGCAGCGCGCAGGTGAGCGCGCGAAGCTCCGCGGCAGCGGGCTACCCCCGCCCCCCAGGCTCGACCCAGCTCCGGCCAGGTACCGTCCCGGACGGCGGGCCGGGGGCGGCGGCGGAAGGGCGGAGCGCTGGACGCGGGCCACAACTTCTCCGGGGCAGACGGTCCCGCCCCCCTCACAGCGACCGCTGCCGGGGGGAGGGGAACAGCCCCTGCCCGCGGGGAGCCCGGCCCCGGGGGTGCCCGCAACCAGCCGGGCCGCGCCGCCCCCACAGGTGTGACCCGCCGGGCCGGGCCGCAGCCCAAGGACGGAGCCCCCCGCCATGGCCGGGCCGGCCCCCCCGCCGGCGGCCCCGCGCGGGCCCCGGCCGCCGAGTTCATTCATCGGGCGGCGCCCCGCGCCCGGGCCGGCCCCGCCAGCGCCGCGCCGCCGCCGCAGCCGAACTTGGGCGCAGAACTTACCTAAAATGGCTCCTGCGGCAGCCAAAGCCCAGCCAGCTATTATTTGGTGAAGTTTAGCCAGCCGCCCCGCGCGCGCAGCCTAGCCTGGCCCGGCCCGCCCCCGCGCCGCCGCCACTGGCCCCTGGCCGGCCCGCCCGCCTGCCATTGGCCAGCCGGCCCGTCAGCCACGCGCAGCCCCGCTCAAGCTTGGCTGCAGCGCGCTTATTGCTAGCTCCATTGTGCTCCTATTTGCATTGATGTGATCGCTGCTGGGATTGGCTGGGCCGGGGCCGTGCAGCCCCCCCCACCCCCAGCCCCTCGAGCCACCCGGCTCTGCAGCCCTTGCCCCGCTGCTTCTCGCCCCCTCTCGCCTTCCAGCTCTGTCGCGCAGGGCAACGGCGGCTGCAAGTTCCCGGGGCTTGGGGCGGGGGGCAACCCCGAATTTCCAGTGCATCCTCCAATCAAGGGGGGTTTTACTTGCTCCAACCAGGAAAAAAAAAAAACCTCTCCCCTTTGCATTCCACGTCTTTGCTCGCCTTTCATTTCCCGGATGTGAAATTTCCTGCACAAAAACACAATGTGTAAAGCTGGAATGTGCAGGGGTTTGCAGTGCATCCTTGCTCGCCGCGGGAGAGGAGGAGAAAGCAGGGCACAGGCAGGGATGCCAGTTGCCTGGGGCTGCAGCTCTTGGATGTTAAACTGCTAGGTACCACCTCTAACCCGTGCTGCCTCCCCACAAAATATCTGTCGGCTCGTGGCTGCAATGAGAGTTAATAAAATGTAAACGGAGCCCTTTATTTTCTAATGTATTTATTTACCCCTGGTATTTAATAGGGGGGCAGCCACATATGGGGCAAATGCCTGTAATTAAAACAGCACTTGGGTTCCTTGGAACCTTAATTTATGCTGTAAAAAAGGTAGAAATAAGCATGATATAGAGGGCCAAAGGCTCTCAGAGCCTCCTTCTCTTTCTGCAAACATGCTCCAATTAGGGCACTGCTCTTTGTTAGACTTGTTGCAGGGATGGTCCAAAGTACTCAGCTGCGGAGTGGTGAAATCTTCCCAAGTACCACTCAGAGTGCTGTGAAATCCTGCCTTCCACGAGAGAAGGGACAACAACAAACATAAGGGTTAGGTTCAGCCCTTGACCCCGCACAGTGATCAGATGTACTACAGGGGTCTTTGGAACAGGTTGTGACAGAGTCTCCGATAACCTGCCCCAGCAGAACAGGTTGGAGACAGCAGACGGGTCTTCGGGCCTCCTGTCTTTTCACCTTCTTTTCACCTCCTTGTTCTCATGAGATGCAGCAGTTTTTCACTCAGCCCCCCGGTTATCTTAAATACCACATTAGTTCTTCTGGTGCCCCAGCTCCTGGGAGCCACTGCGGTTCCTGGTGGCCACTACAATCTCTGTTCTCCAGCTCACCCCCAACATTGTCCATCTTCTGCTGGTTTCTCTCTCTCTGGGACGTCTTTTCCAAGTGGGATTAATGTCCCCCCGGTGAAGTGCCCAGAACTCATCAATTTAAATCTTTTTTTTCCCCTAGGGAGATACCATCCTGATTTTCACATGCCAGTCAATGAAAGCTCAGCACCACTGAGAGCCAGGCCAATAGACGTGTTTAACACCCTGTTCCAGCAACCACTTGCCTTTCCTTTGTGTCAGAGAAGCTCCCATACCATTACATCACAGATGTGACTATCTGTACCTTGTCCAGCGCTGCCACAAGCCACTCGTCATACCAGTGTGTCACAAATGGCCCTAATGTCTAAATTTCACTGACTCCCTCTGTGTGCTGCAGAATCTGATATTCTCTCCTTGGTAAATCATACTATACAACTTGCTGCTTCTTTTCAGCATGATTAGACTAGTGTTGTTCCAGTTTCTCTTATCAGCCTTGATTTTCCCCAGCTATTCCCATGCTCTGGGGTTGCCAAACAGTTGGGAATCCAAACAGTAACTTGTTTCACTTATTACTGACATTCATATTAACTGTTTATTTGCTCAATAGACATCTTGTAAATATGTACATTTTAAAAAATCTTAACACAGATTATTAAAATAGTGGCTCAGATATTCAAAACGAGACTGGGAAAACACCAGAAAATAGAATTTAGGGAATGATCCTGCATTGTCTGGGAGGTAAGCTAGATAACCTTTGAAGAGCTGATCTTTAGAATAGATCAGCTGGCTTTGAGTTACTGTGTCCTTAGAATAGCATAGTGAGAAGTTGTAGGAAATCTGCTGGAGATAATGTGCATGGATAATAGCCACCTTTCTTAATTATATACCCGAGGCACTGTCTTGCTTTAGAGCAAGATTCAGATACCCTTGCTCTTGCTGAGTAGCACCTCAATCTTCATAAATTCCCACTGGATCCTTTGATGTGTAAACAGGAATGTCGACTAGAACTAGGGAGGTAGTATTATCTCTATATATACCATTGATGAGACCACTGCTAGATTATTACTGTGTCCAATTCTGGTATCCGCACTTTAGAGAGGATGCTGAAAATTTGAAGATGCTTTAAAGAAGAGTCACAAGAATGACTTAAGATCTGGAAAACCTGCCTTACAACAAATGATTTAAGGAGCTCAATCTCTTCAGTTTATGAAAGAGAAGGATTAGAGGTGACTTGATTATAGTCATTTAGTACCTACAGAAGGAAAAATATTTCTGGAAACAGAAAGCTCATCAATCTAGCTGACAAAGACATAAGAAACAGTCGCTGGAAGTGTTAAACCATTGGAACAGATTGGCAAGGGATGTGGTGGAGTCTTTACAGCAAGACTGGATGTCTTTCTAAGAGATCTGCTCTAGTTCAAACAGAAGTTATAAACTCATGCAGGGATCATTAGGTGTTATTCTCTGGCCTGTGTAATGTAGGTCATACTTGATGGTCATAATGGTCCTTGCTGACCTTACAAGTTAGGAATCTATTAAAGTCTTATTAAACATGAGCCTACCCCACAGAAAGCAGGGGCCCTAATCTCCTCTCACTGGATACGAGTAATTCCTTGGGCATCAATAGGAGCTACTTGTAACCAGAGTGAGGGGAATAGGGCCCCAGCATGGGATCACCCCATCCCCTCTCACCTTCCTTGCCCATCTCAAAATCAATTCCTATGTGACCTACTGGTTCTCAAAACCCCCATTGCCAGGCTGCACTCTGCTGGACCTCCTGAGAGCTTTATGTATTCTAGCATCCTGCTACTCTTGGCTATGCACTCCCCCTGCACACTCACTCCACTCTAGGCCTCTTGCTGAGTGGTTGGGATCCCCCACCCTTCCTGCAAGCCAGACAGATGCTTTCTCTCTTCAGATCTCACTTTGAAAACTTCTGGTGCATTTGAATCTACAAAACAACCCTATAACTCCCCTTGCCTCCTTCCCCCCTTGCTGCCTCCCACTATTCCACTCTACATGGAGTTGAATCTTTACCCTATCCCCGTTCTGGGCATCACTTTCCCCCCTCTGACTACATCAGATCTGCTAGATCCAAATGTGCAAAGTGCTTCTCCCCAGACTCCTTTCCTTTTTGCCTCTATCTTTGCACCCCCTCTCCCTCTCTCTCTCTGCCAAGTGTTCCTGACCTCTCTGCATTTCCCTATGTCCTGCCTTCCCTCATCCTTTTCTTTACTCTCTGTCTCCAAATTAACTCCTAATTCTTTGTATGAAGAACTCTCTGAAAAGTAACTTGTATTTTTATTATCAAAATACCAACAGCAATTCATGTAAAGACTAATCACTTTTTAGTTCTCTGTGCTAAAAAAAGCACCTGAAACTGGTTAACAATCTTTGTGTTATAAATCCTGAAAAGATGGCTTTGCAATGGAAAGTCATCTGCCAGTTCAGTCTTTAGCAGGACTGTGCTACTAGGTTAGACTTCTCACAATAAAAGTGATCATCATGCCCAACACAAAGTAGATTTGGAAAGGCAGGTTTTGTGTGATGATATTTCACTTTGCTACTGATAGCATAACAGAACGGGGCTAGCACAGTGTGTGTCAAATCTGCAGAAAACACAGATGATTTCTGCTTGATCACTGCACACAGGCAGCACTGGTGGGCTCTAAGAATCTATAACTTTGGTTTGCCCCAAAGTTCTTACCTACATCTGCTCCCGTTAAAGTCAATATCAAAGACTCTGTTGGCCTCAAATAGGGTCCAAACTGCACTATTCCCACATACTCTGAGATCCAGAAGTGATCTTACCTCAAGACGTGTGGCCCCAGCAGTTAGCCTGTGTACTCCAGGGCAGACTAGTGATAATTTATCAAGCTCTAGGTCCTGCAAGGAGCTAAGAGCCCTCCACCCCATCCCATTGACCTTTGAAAGAGCTGTGAGCACCCAGCACATCCAGAGAGACACTCAGCATTTTTCAGCCCCACGCTGAAGAGAGTTGCTGTGTTGCCAAGAGCCAGAAAATGTAGTCATCCAAATGCAACTCACAGTATAACCATCAAAAACTGTCACTGATGGCGATTGTTACTCCTGGGGGAATTCTGCACTGAAAAATTAAAAATTCTCTGCAAAAAAATTAAAAATACTGCACACAACCTTTTAACATTATGCAGAATTCTGCATATTTTATTTGTCAAAATAACACTATATATATAACACAAAATAACACCAGTTTTGGTAATTTATTTTCAAAATATCTGTGAGCAACTATTTCTGTAACAATACAGACAACAACAACAAAAACCACAGGAGTAGAGAGTTAAGAAAAACCCCTACAACAACCCAGTTCCTGTTTCTCTGCCCTTCCCACACAGAGCCCAGCTGCAGGCCCAGACACCCACACCACAGGTCCCAGCTGTGGGGCACCCCCCAGCCCAGACATCCACATCCCCTCCCCCCAAAGCCCAGCCATGACCCCCCCCCAACACTTGCATTCCCTCCCCCTCAGAGCCCAGGGATCCAGAGGGAGAAACAGCCTGATGCTGGGTCCCCAGCTTCTATGGAGTTTCCTACATGCCGCCTCCTTCCTTCAGGGCATGCCAGGAACTGCAGCTGGCGGAAACCCTCCAGCTCCATCCTCCTCCCCTCCAGCAGTGTCTTCTATTTGTGAGCTGGGGAGCTGGGCTCTGCCAGGTCCAGTGGCCCCTAGTGGCAGCCAGAAGCTCTGCAGCACCAGTTCTGCAGGGGAAAAGGAAATTCTGCACAGAACATTAATTCTGCGCAAATTCTGCATTGCACAGTGTCCCAATCAGGCAACACAGACTCAGTGAGAGGAAAAGTAATGGACCCAGTGGGTATGCCCCTTCCCTTGATGGTGCCCTTTCTTCCTTTTCTCCCTATCGCTTCATGTCCGCTACTGGTGGCTGCCCTTCTACGCAATGACTCATTTCTCCCCTTTCCTACTGTCCCATACTGAGCTCTGGGTGCAACATGTAGCCTGCAAAGATCTGGGGAACTTTCTTTACAGAGCAGGATCTCTGATCTGTGGGAGGGAAGAGAGTGCCCAATGGTTGGGGATGTTTCAAACTAGACTGGAGAAAGCTCTGGAGAACAGACTGTGGGGAACAATCCTGAACTGGCCCCCGAGGGGGAGGTACTAAGAGGTGGCCTGTGCATGCTGGGAACCAGGCCTCAGGTGATAATGAAAGCCTCTGTATAAGAAGAGCTGCTTGAGTCCATTAGGGGATGGAGCTGGTAGCGGCACCAGCTAGAGGGAAGATCTGTCTGGAGAGCCAGCTGAGAGAATTAAGAACAGCCAGATGAAAGAACTGCAGGGAACAGAAAGGCTGCTGCAGAAGACCAGGGGTCAGGAGACAGGATCTAGCAGCCTGGGCTGGTTGAAAAGTTTCTGGAAAAAACTGTTTTTTGATGGAGAGTTGGATTTTGCTTAAAAGAGTGAGAAAGACCCCAAGTGTAATAGAATGCTAAACTGTATTATAATGTTCAACCACTAGGTAACACCATATGTAACATACCTTATATAAACATACAACACCTATCCCTGGCAGGCATTAAAGGATTTGTAGTGAACACATCTGTAGTAACTTCTTCTACAATGGAAGCTGGGTAGCCAGTCCATATCTGGTACAAACTGACCTGCAACCTCCAGTGTACAAGCAGTGTATTGCATGGTCTCAGAAGTAAAGGTAGCCTAACGGGTGCCAGAGGAGAGCAGAAGCAGCAAGAGTTGCAAACAGAAGGCACAAAGCAACAAAGGTTGCAGTATCTCATCAACATTCTACCTTCAATGCCCCAGAAAACTTCATCTTTGATAGACCTTCAGAATGAACAGACTGGAAGCTATGTTTTGCATTGCTTACAAAATTCCACCAGGAAACTGGAGATGTTCAGATATCTTCTTTAATGTATGCTATGTGGAAGCAAGCAGAGCATATCTTTAAATCCATTGACTTTACTGAGGACAGTCACAAAGATGACTAGGAAAGGGTTATGGCTATATTCAATGCATACTTTATACCTCAGACAAATGTGATTTATGAAAGAGAATGTTTTCACCAGAGAATTCAGGAACCAGGGGGAAATGTTGAATCTTTTCTAAGAGCTTTGCATACATTGACCAAAAGCTGTGATTTTGGAACCGCAAAACATGAAAATATCACAGACAGGCTGGTTATTGGGTCCAGACTGATTATTAAGTTATCGGATAAGAACCTTTCAAAACAGGTATAATTAAAGACAGACTTAAATTTATCCACACCTGTGCAGATAGCAAAGCAGTCTGAAATAGTCAAACAGCAAAACAAAAGACAGGAGCAATCTGAAAACCCTGAAACTAGCCTAGAAGCAGTAAAATGACATAACATAAATGTTGAGTCATTACCATAAAAGCCCTGAGGCTATAAGAAAGTCTTACTACTCAGCATTTCAGAGTAAATGCACAAGATGTGGAAAATTTCATAGCTCAAGATGTGTGTCCAGCTAAAGGTGAAATATATAATAAATGCACAAAATATGGACAAATATACCAAAGCAGTCAGGGAGTTGACTAATATTACAGACAATCAAGAGCTATTGTTTCTTGGATCTATCACTTTTGATGATACAGAACCTCCCCGGAGAGTGAAACTGAATATTCATGGAAAGACTACTGACTTTAAAAATAATCTCAAGAGACAATGCTGAACACCTTTATCGGACAGACCTTGAAAGAGACTAGTTGCAGATTTATGCGAATTCAGAAGACATCAGTACCTAGTCGTTGTGGGCTATTTTTCCAGGTATATAGAAATAATGTACTTGAAAGATATAACATGTCACAGTGTTATTGAGAAACTGAAGTGCACTTTTGTTCATTTTGGTATTTCTGAACAACCAGTGACAGACAACAGACCACAATTCACTGCAGAAGAATTTAAATAATTCTGAACAAAATATGATTCTGATCATATTACTAGCATATTACTAACGTTATCCACAAGCAAATGGTGAGGCTAGAAAGCTGTGCAAACAGCCACGAAAATCCTGTGGCAGCAAGATCCATTCCTTGGTTTTCTGAGTAGAGATCAACACCAATAGCAGCTCCTGAATATAGTACAGCGTAAATCTTGATGGGACGATAACTAAGAACTACTGTTCCAATTTTGGAAAATAATCTGTCTCCAAAGTGGCCAGACATGAAGAGAGTAGCCAAATCAGATAAAACATAAAAAAAAAAAAAACATTACAAACATTGCTACAACAGACATCACTCAGTTACAGAACTGCTGGGTCTAGTTTTTGTGACCACGTTTGTGTCAAACTAGATGGAGAAAAAGGATGGACAACTCCAGTTGTTGTAAAGAAAAAGAATTAATTGCCCAGATGATATGTGGCTAGGGCCGACAGAGGAGAGTTCAATAGAAACCATTTATTTCTCAGAAAGAACGATCAACAGATCAAACTCTACAGATGGTGGATACAAAACTCAAAGATTCCAAACCGACCAGAGCAGTCATTGTAAATAATGGACAGCCAGATGACCAAGTAATTAATGAGTATGGGTCATATAATTAGAAAAACAGTACAATTTAGATTTCAGAGTAGCAGCCGTGTTAGTCTGTATCCGCAAAAAGAAAGGAGGACTTGTGGCACCTTAGAGACTAACAAATTTATTTGAGCATAAACTTTCGTGAGCTACAGCTCACTTCATCGGATGCATGAAATGAGCTGTAGCTCACGAAAGCTTATGCTCAAATAAATTTGTTAGTCTCTAAGCCCTGGTCTACACTAGGACTTTAGGTCGAATTTAGCAGCATTAAATCGATGTAAACCTGCACCCGTCCACACGATGAAGTCCTTTATTTCGACTTAAAGGGCTCTTAAAATCGATTTCCTTACTCCACCCCTGACAAGCGGATTAGCGCTTAAATCGGCCTTGCCGGGTCGAATTTGGGGTACTGTGGACACAATTCGACGGTATTGGCCTCCGGGAGCTATCCCAGAGTGCTCCATTTTGACCGCTCTGGACAGCACTCTCAACTCAGATGCACTGGCCAGGTAGACAGGAAAAGAACCGCGAACTTTTGAATCTCATTTCCTGTTTGGCCAGCGTGGCAAGCTGCAGGTGACCATGCAGAGCTCATCAGCAGAGGTGACCATGATGGAGTCTCAGAATCGCAAAAGAGCTCCAGCATGGACCGAACGGGAGGTACGGGATCTGATCGCTGTATGGGGAGAGGAATCCGTGCTATCTGAACTCCGTTCCAGTTTTCGAAATGCCAAAACCTTTGTCAAGATCTCCCAGGGCATGAAGGACAGAGGCCATAACAGGGACCCGAAGCAGTGCCGCGTGAAACTGAAGGAGCTGAGGCAAGCCTACCAGAAAACCAGAGAGGCGAACGGCCGCTCCGGGTCAGAGCCCCAAACATGCCGCTTCTATGATGAGCTGCATGCCATTTTAGGGGGTTCAGCCACCACTACCCCAGCCGTGTTGTTTGACTCCTTCAATGGAGATGGAGGCAATACGGAAGCAGGTTTTGGGGACGAAGAAGATGATGATGAGGAGGAGGTTGTAGATAGCTCACAGCAAGCAAGCGGAGAAACCGGTTTTCCCGACAGCCAGGAACTGTTTCTCACCCTGGACCTGGAGCCAGTACCCCCTGAACCCACCCAAGGCTGCCTCCTGGACCCAGCAGGCGGAGAAGGGACCTCCGGTGAGTGTACCTTTTAAAATACTATACATGGTTTAAAAGCAAGCATGTGAAAGGATTACTCTGCCCTGGCATTCGCGGCTCTCCTGGATATACTCCCAAAGCCTTTGCAAAAGGTTTCTGGGGAGGGCAGACTTATTGCGTCCTTCATGGTAGGACACTATACCACTCCAGGCCAGTAACACGTACTCGGGAATCATTGTACAACAAAGCATTGCAGTGTATGTTTGCTGGCGTTCAAGCAACATCCGTTCATGTGTTATCCTCAGGAGAGTGAGATATAATCCATGGTCACCTGGTTGAAATAGGGTGCTTTTCTTCAGGGGACACTCAGAGGAGCCCATTCCTGCTGGGCTGTTTGCCTGCGGCTGAACAGAAATGTTCCCCGCTGTTAGCCACAGGGAGGGGGGAGGGTTGAGGGGGTAGCCACGCGGTGGGGGGAGGCAAAATGCGACCTTGTAACGAAAGCACATGTGCTATGTATGTAATGTTAACAGCAAGGTTTACCCTGAAAGACTGTAGCCAGTGTTTTATAAAATGTGTCTTTTTAAATACCGCTGTCCCTTTTCTTTTCTCCACCAGCTGCATGTGTTTCAATGATCACAGGATCTTCTCCTTCCCAGAGGCTAGTGAAGATTAGAAAGAAAAAAAAACGCACTCGAGATGAAATGTTCTCCGAGCTCATGCTGTCCTCCCACACTGACAGAGCACAGACGAATGCGTGGAGGCAAATAATGTCAGACTGCAGGAAAGCACAAAATGACCAGGAGGAGAGGTGGCGGGCTGAAGAGAGTAAGTGGCGGGCTGAAGAGAGGGCTGAAGCTCGAATGTGGCGACAGCGTGATGAGAGGAGGCAGGATTCAATGCTGAGGCTGCTGGAGGACCAAACCAGTATGCTCCAGTGTATGGTTGAGCTGCAGCAAAGGCAGCTGGAGCACAGACTGCCACTACAGCCCCTGTGTAACCAACCGCCCTCCTCCCCAAGTTCCATAGCCTCCACACCCAGACGCCCAAGAACGCGGTGGGGGGGCCACCGGCCAACCAGCCACTCCACCACAGAGGATTGCCCCAAAAAAAGAAGGCTGTCATTCAATAAATTTTAAAGTTGTAAACTTTTAAAGTGCTGTGTGGCATTTTCCTTCCCTCCTCCACCACCCCTCCTGGGCTACCTTGGTAGTCATCCCCCTATTTGTGTGATGAATGAATAAAGAATGCATGAATGTGAAGCAACAATGACTTTATTGCCTCTGCAAGAGGTGATCAAAGGGAGGAGGGGAGGGTGGTTAGCTTACAAGGAAGTAGAGTGAACCAAGGGGCGGGGGGTTTCATCAAGGAGAAACAAACAGAACTTTCACACCGTAGCCTGGCCAGTCATGAAACTGGTTTTCAAAGCCTCTCTGATGCGTACCGCACCCTCCTGTGCTCTTCTAACCGCCCTGGTGTCTGGCTGCACGTAACCAGCAGCCAGGCGATTTGCCTCAACCTCCCACCCCGCCATAAACGTCTCCCCCTTACTCTCACAGATATTGTGGAGCACACAGCAAGCAGTAATAACAGTGGGAATATTGGTTTCGCTGAGGTCTAACCGAGTCAGTAAACTGCGCCAGCGCGCCTTTAAACGTCCAAATGCACATTCTACCACCATTCTGCACTTGCTCAGCCTGTAGTTGAACAGCTCCTGACTGCTGTCCAGGCTGCCTGTGTACGGCTTCATGAGCCATGGCATTAAGGGGTAGGCTGGGTCCCCAAGGATACATATAGGCATTTCAACATCACCAACAGTTATTTTCTGGTCTGGGAATAAAGTCCCTTCTTGAAGCTTTTGAAACAGACCAGAGTTCCTGAAGATGCGAGCGTCATGTACCTTTCCCGGCCATCCCACGTTGATGTTGGTGAAACGTCCCTTGTGATCCACCAGAGCTTGCAGCACTATTGAAAAGTACCCCTTGCGGTTTATGTACTCGCCGGCTTGGTGCTCCGGTGCCAAGATAGGGATATGGGTTCCGTCTATGGCCCCACCACAGTTAGGGAATCCCATTGCAGCAAAGCCATCCACTATGACCTGCACATTTCCCAAGGTCACTACCCTTGATATCAGCAGATCTTTGATTGCGTGGGCTACTTGCATCACAGCAGCCCCCACAGTAGATTTGCCCACTCCAAATTGATTCCCAACTGACCGGTAGCTGTCTGGCGTTGCAAGCTTCCACAGGGCTATCGCCACTCGCTTCTCAACTGTGAGGGCTGTTCTCATCTTGGTATTCATGCGCTTCAGGGCAGGGGAAAGCAAGTCACAAAGTTCCATGAAAGTGCCCTTACGCATGCGAAAGTTTCGCAGCCACTGGGAATCGTCCCAGACCTGCAACACTATGCGGTCCCACCAGTCTGTGCTGGTTTCCCGAGCCCAGAATCGGCGTTCCACAGCATGAACCTGCCCCATTAGCACCATTATGCATGCATTGGCAGGGCCCATGCTTTCAGAGAAATCTGTGTCCATGTCCTGATCACTCACGTGACCGCGCTGACGTCGCCTCCTCGCCCGGTAGCGCTTTGCCAGGTTCTGGTGCTGCATATACTGCTGGATAATGCGTGTGGTGTTTAATGTGCTCCTAATTGCCAAAGTGAGCTGAGCGGACTCCATGCTTGCCTTGGTATGGCGTCCGCACAGAAAAAAGGCGCGGAATGATTGTCTGCCGTTGCTCTGACGGAGGGAGGGGCGACTGACGACACGGCTTACAGGGTTGGCTTCAGGAGGCTAAAATCCACAAAGGGGGTGGCTTTACATCAAGGAGTAGTTCAGGCAGGACTTCACGGAGGGTTCCAATAAGAAATGGTGCACCTAAGTTATTGTTCTTATTGGAACAAGGAGGTTAGCCTGGCCTCTGATTGATACATGGCTAGATCTACCTCGCTGCACCTTCTCTGTGAGTGACTGCAGTGTGACCTAGAGGAATGATTCCCCTAGACAGGGGAGGAGGCAAATGAGTACAAACAAATCTGGTCTATTTCTTGTTTTGATCCACTCCATCTATCTTTTACATCTTTGGCTGGCAGCAGATGGTGCAGAAGGACATATTGCCTGCCTGCTCACCATAAGACGGTTCAATAGGACTGACTGCCGGACTAAAAAAAATGACCTGGTCAAGTCACTAAAAATTTAGTCCCTGCGCCCATGTCTGCCCAGGCGCTCCTGATCACACAGGCGACCAGGAGTACCTCGGACATGACGAGGACGGCTACCAGTCGTATTGTATCGTCTGCTGCCACAAGGCAATGGGTTGCTGCTACTGTGTAGCAATGCCGTGCCACGTCTGCCAGCACCCAGGAGACATACGGTGACGGTTACCTGAGCGGGCTCCATGCTTGCGGTGGTATGGCGTCCGCACAGGTAACTCAGGAAAAAAGGCGCTAAACAATTGTCTGCCCTTGCTTTCACGGAGGGAGGGAGGGAAGGGGGGGACTGACGATATGTACCCAGAACCACCCGCGACAATGTTTCAGCCCCATCAGGCATTGGGATCTCAACCCAGAATTCCAATGGGCAGCGGAGACTGCGGGAACTGTGGGATAGCTACCCACAGTGCAACGCTCCGGAAGTCGACTCTAGCCTCGGTACTGTGGAAGCACTCCGCCGAGTTAATGCACTTAATGCACTTCTGTGGGGACACACACACTCGAATATATAAAACCGATTTCTAAAAAACCGACTTCTATAAATTCGACCTTATTCCGTAGTGTAGACATACCCTAAGGTGCCACAAGTCCTCCTTTTCTTAGTACAATTTAGAGACACTTAAAAGACTGATCCATACTGAACTTTAAAGATATCATAAATTTTGTAAATGGTAGGGACGTAAAACTTAAAGGGGGAGATGTAATGGAATACTCAACTGTATTGCACTATTCAGCCACTAGGTGGTGACATGTGTAACATAACTTATCTGAGCATACAACAGATATACCTGGCAGTGCATTAAAGGATCTTACAGAGAACACACTGTAGTATCTCTCTCTACAATGGAAGCTGGGTAGCCAATCCATATCTGGTGCAAGAGTCTGACCTGAAATCTACCAGGTATGAGCAGTGCATGACACAGGGAGGGGTGAAAGAGAGAAGGAAAAGGCCTGAGCAATATAGCTTTGGTGTGGGCTGGAGGCTCAGTGTAAGAGTCAGCTGTTAGAGGCCTCTGGTCAGGGGCTTCTAGTGAAGGAGGAAGTAAGGAGGCCCCCTGTTCCACCTGGTGCCGTCAGGGTAAAAACTGGTGAGTCCTATGGAGGGCTAAAGGAGATTGATTATGCCTACAGAAAGAGAAGAATCAGAGAAGCTCAGGAGGGACAAATGTCCCACCAGGGGAAATGGAGGAAGGGATGGGGAAGGCTCTACTTGGGATTGAGCTGGGCTTGCACCAACAGAGCAGCCAAACAACTGCACCCAGGGAAGGCCAGATGGTTGCTTGGCTGCACTGGACTCTCCAGAAGCGATGGACCCATGGGAGCTAGCTACAGGGCTATGACACCTCAGTGATCCATCCGTGCTGGGAGCCAGAGAGCCACAAGGGGGAGACAGTGACTTGAGATGAGAGGGGAAACTGAGGCAGATGCGTGACTGGAAGCCATGGAAGGCAAAGCCATCATGTCACAGGGCCCATTTACAATAAATACAGTGGAGTTCTCTGGCCTATTTGGAGTCCTGTCTGCAAACTGCACCTGGGACTGGAGTTTTTATGACACTCATCACTACAGTGGGTGAATGCTCCATGAACACTCATGAGTTTATTTTCACAATGCCCCTGTGAGGGGAGGGGGTCTGACCCCATTTTACACATGGGGCACTGAGGCAAACAGGCCCAGATCCACAAAGAGGCTTTGGCATCTGTGTATATAAATCTCCCCACTGTATTTTCCACTGAATGCATCCGATGAAGTGAGCTGTAGCTCATGAAAGCTTATGCTCAAATAAATTTGTTAGTCTCTAAGGTGCCACAAGTCCTCCTTTTCTTTTTAGGAACACACTGCAATCCACAAAGCTGAGTTTGGCACCCCAGGTCCCTGTACAATGAAGCCAGCACGCTAGGCTGGAAGCCACCAAAATTATCCAATCAGAGATGCCAAACAGAGAGGTGTGTGCTAAGCCCTTCCCCTCTCATGGAGGTAGGTGCCTATCTCTGCTTGTGCTCCACACCCAGGAACCCCTCTCCTGGAGTCAGACAGCTCAGGTGCCAAAGTAGTTCTTTGTGAGAATGAGTTAGGGACCTGCCTCACTTCGCACAAAATGACAAGAGGTGGCAGTGCTCACTGTATAACTTCTAATCTAGGGGTTAGAGCACTCACCTGGGATGTGGGTGCCCCAGGTTTGACTCCCCCCTCTGCCTGGTGGGGAAAAGGGGTTTGACTAAGGGTTTCCCATGTTAAAGGTGAATGCTCTAGCCACTGAACCACGGTGATGTAGAGCTTGATCAGTCTCTCCAGCTGAAGCTGTTCTAGGATGTATAAATAATTAAATAGTCACTAGAGCAGGGGGACTTGATCCTGCATCTCTCCCCTCCCAGGTGGGTCCCCTAACCACTGGGCTAGAGAGACAGTCTCATTCTCTTTGGCCCACCTCCTCCTCTGGCCAGATTTTGAAATGCACCCAATCCAGTAGGCAGCCTCTGAGCATGCCTCTTGACCGGGTCCCACATGTGTGTTAGGCAGACAAATGCCGGTCATTAATGATCTGGATCATGGGATGGATAGCACCCTCAGCAAGTTCGTGGATGACACTATGCTGGGGGGAGAGGTAGATAAACTGGAGGGTAGGGAGATGATCCGGAGCGACCTAGACAAATTGGAGGATTGGGCCAAAAGAAATCTGATGAGTTTCAACAAGGACAAGTGAGGAGTCCTGCACTTAGGATGGAAGAATCCCATGCACTGCTACAGGCTGGGGACCGACTGGCTAACCGGTAGTTCTGCAGAAAAGGACCTTGGGATTACAGTGGACGAGAAGCTATATATGAGTCCACAGTGTGTCCTTGTTGCCAAGAAGGCTAATGACATATTGGGCTGCATTAGTAGGAGCATTGCCAGCAGATCACGGGAAGTGATTATTCCCCTCTATTCGGCACTTGTGAGGCCACATCTGGAGTTTGTGGACAAATTGGAGAGAGTCCAGCGGAGGGCAACTAAAACGATTAGGGGGCTGGGACACATGACTTATGAGGAGAGGCAGAGGGAACCGGGCTTATTTAATCTGCAGAAGAGAAGAGTGAGGGGGGATTTGATAGCAGCCTTCAACTACCTGAAGTGGGGATTCCAAAAAGGATGGAGCTCGGTGGTGGCAGATGACAGAACAAGGAGCAATGGTCTCAAGTTGCAGTGGGAGAGGTCTAGGTTGGATATTAGGAAAAACTATTTCATTAGGAGGGTGGTGTAGCACTGGAATGGGTTACCTAGGGAGGTGGTGGAATCTCCATCTTTAGAGGTTTTTAAGGCCCAGCTTGACAAAGCCCTGGCTGGGATGATTTAGTTGGGGTTGGTCCTGCTTTGAGCAGGACGTTGGACTAGATGACCTCCTGAGGTCTCTTCCAACCCTAATCTTCTATGTTTTTATGGTTTGTGGATTGCTCTGGGGCTTAGGCAGGAGACAGGTGTTTGGATGCTTGGAGGAAGGTACCGGTGCTCATGCCAGGAGGCAGAAACATGGACACCGAGGGAACTTTTACTCTGAAAACTTAAGCACTGAGTGAGGTTAGGTGCCTACAGAGTTTGGTGGGAGTTCTGTGGAGCTCAATGGAGGCTAAAACTAGGACTTAGGTGCCTAAACCCCAGCCTTAGGTGCCTAAGTACTTTTGTGGATCTGGGCCAAAGAGACTAAGGCCAGAGTGTACTAATTTAGGGTGTCCAACATGAGATGCTTAGGACGTGACTTTTCAGAGTGCTTAGCATTATGTAGTGCTCTATGTGTTCAAAGCACAGCTCCATTACAGTGGACCACCAGACCTTCTGTAGTTAAGGTTTAAACCAGCTTTCTGTTTAAGGCTCAGCTTTTCTATGTTTTCTAAAATTGGCATGTTTCCTCGGATTACCTTGAAATTGACTTCATTTGCAGCTGTGAGTGTTCAGCTCTAGTACAAATCAGGTGGGCACCCAGAAAATAAGAAACAATTAGTGACCACCTGTGAAAGGCTTGATTCAAGTGATTTGCCCAGCATCACATGGGAACTCTGTGGCAGAGGCAGGGATAGAATCCAGTTCTTCAGGGTATCATGCAACTGCCCTACCTATGAGACCACCCTTTCTTTTTTGGCACTCCACTGTCTCACTACAAACCTGCCAGCTTCTGCAAACAAATAAGGCTGGGTCCTGAAAACAACAGTCTCCTTCCTGACACAACCCTGATTCATCCCCAGAGCAGGTCCTGCCTGTGAACTGAATGAGGCCGGGATGAAAAAATAGTATGTGATCATGTAATTGAAAACTGCAAACACACAAGGGGGCCTAATTAAGGCTGTACAAGCATCCCTAATTCTGGCATTTCCTAGCTTCTGAACTAGGAGTTTGAATTTGTGACCTTAATAATGTGCCTTTAATGTGTTTTGTGTGTGTAATTTTCTCATTCTTTAAACAAAGCAAATTAAAAAATAGAAATTCTTTTATGTGGTGTCAGATTGGCACCCACGTGGGCCATCAGCAGGGCTGGAACCTTTAGCTCCACCACACAGACCTCTGCCACTTGAACTAATGGAAACAATAAGGAGTCCGATGGCACTTAAAGACTAACAGATTTATTTGAGCATAAGCTTTTGAGGGTAAAAACCCCACTTCTTCAGATGCATGGAGTGAAAATTACAGATGCAGACATAAATATACTCACACATGA
Organism: Natator depressus; assembly: GCF_965152275.1. Lineage (NCBI taxonomy): Eukaryota > Metazoa > Chordata > Testudines > Cheloniidae > Natator > Natator depressus. The sequence goes on from NC_134246.1 coordinate 30,098,979, forward strand.
AGAGAAGGGAGAACCAGTGTTGACAGGGCCAATTCGATCAGGGTGGATGTAGTCCAGTCCCAACAATAGATGAGGAGGTGTCAATTCCATGAGAGGCAAAGCTGCTTCTGTAATGAGCCAGCCACCCCCAGTCACTATTAAAGCCCAAATTAATGGTGTTAAATTTGCAAATGAATTTTAGTTCTGCTGTTTCTCTCTGAAGTCTGTTTCTGAAGTTTTTTTGTTCAGGTATAGCTACTTTCAAATCTGTTATAGAATGTCCAGGAAGATTGAAGTGTTCTCCCACTGGCTTTTGTATGTTACCATTCCTGATGTCCGATTTGTGTCCACCATCAACCTCAGCCTGGACGAGTCCACACAAGAGATCCATTTCCTGGACACTACAGTGCAAATAAGTGATGGTCACATAAACACCACCCTATACCGGAAACCTCCTGACGGCTATACTTACCTACATGCCTCCAGCTTCCATCCAGGACACATCACACGGTCCATTGTCTACAGCCAAGCCCTAAGATACAACCGAATTTGCTCCAATCCCACAGACAGAGACAAACACCTATAAGATCTTTATCAAGCATTCTTAAAACTACAGTACCCACCTGGGGAAGTGAGGAAACAGATTGACAGAGTGAGACGGGTACCCAGAAATCACCTACTACAGGACAGGCCCCACAAGGAAAATAACAGAACACCACTGGCCATCATGTACAGCCCCCAGCTAAAACCTCTCCAGCACATTATCAATGATCTACAATCTATCCTGGAAAACGATCCCTCACTCTCCCAGACCTTGGGAGACAGGCCAGTCTTCACTTACAGACAGCCCCCCAACCTGAAGCAAATACTCACCAGCAATTACACACCACACCACAGAAACGCTAACCCAAGAACCAATCCCTGTAGCAAACCTTATTGCCTACTCTGTCCCCATATCTACTCTAGCGACACCATCAGAGTACCCAACCACATCAGCCACACCATCAGAGGCTCATTCACCTGCACATCTACCAATGTGATATATGCCATCATGTGCCAGCAATGCCCCTCTGCCATGTACATTGGCCAAACCGGACAATCCCTACGTAAAAGAAGAAATGGACACAAATCGGACATCAGGAATGGTAACATACAAAAGCCAGTGGGAGAACACTTCAATCTTCCTGGACATTCTATAACAGATTTGAAAGTAGCTATACTTGAACAAAAAAACTTCAGAAACAGATTTCAAAGAGAAACAGCAGAACTAAAATTCATTTGCAAATTTAACACCATTAACACTAAAGGTTATGCTCAAATAAATTCGTTAGTCTTTAAGGTGCCACTGGACTCCTTGTTGTTTTTATGGATACAGACTAACACGGCTACCCCCTGATACTTGAACTAATGGAGTAACTGACAGCAGTAGTAGGTTGTCATTCTCTATGTGGACGAGCAATAGAAGGGGATGAGACGCTTAGGCAATGGGTTCTATAGATATGTGCTGACAGCAGAGGAATGACAAGACTCAAGAATCTTGGGTTTCATTCCAGGCTGCGGAATTGCCCCCAGGCTTGATCCCTTTTGGCCTGTCCCCACCAGCATGTCTCTGTCCATGTCTTGTCTCCCTCTCACCCTGTCCCATTTTCCTCATCTAGTCACTCCTAATCTCCATCCCTCATGCTTCTCACCCCAGTCCCTTTGCCCAACCAGTCCCAATCCCATTTCCTGCCCCAGCTTTTTGTCAATCAATCTCTTACCCCTCTGCATCTCAAATCATCTGCTCATGTTCTCCATCCCTGCCAGTGGCTTCCAGTCTCAGTCCCAGAGCTCTTCATCCAATTTCAGCCCTTCCTTGACCGCTGGCTCTTTGTGCCTGTCCCCCGCCCACACCTCTAACTCCTTGCCCTGGACTCTGTGCTCAGACACTCTCAATTCTCCCCCATACCCCAGTTTCTCATTATTGCTGTTTCTTATCCTCCCCTCACAATTTCCCAATACCAACTCCTGCTCTCCCATTCCCACACAGCTCCTTGTCTGATCTGAGTCCAGATGTGGAAATTTCCTCCAATATTCTTGAAAAATATTATTGAATTAAGTTTAAGCACCTTTGGAGTCCATTGTATTAAATGAAAAGTTTATGTACTATTGTAGGCCTGGGTGACAAAAAAGGGCTATAACTGAACAATGGAACAGATGAGAATGTCTTTTGGGACAATGTGTGTGAAGTGGATTTCCTGGGAAATACCTAGGGAGAGATGAATGCAAAATCCTTCCCTGCTCCCCCAGTTATGCTGTCGTTCTGCCCTGAGGAAGAGACCATAGTTTACTGATTACCTGTTCCTGGAATCTGAAGATCAAAGGCCCAGATTGTTTACAGGAAAGACTGACCTATGTATGGGGGACTGGTTCTGAAGTGAAGCTATTATGAACTTGCAACCACAGACAAACGCCTTGGTGTGATTTCAAGGAGCGACTCCTGCTGCAGCCCCTGCTGGAGTTGGGGGTGATCTCTGATCAGCTTCTTATCATGCATGTAGCTTCTTTTATTGTTTTTAAAATGTTTTCTCTGTGATGCTTTCACCTTAAGAACAAATGTGCTTGCTTAGAAAGAGCTGAGTGGTAACATATATCTTTGACAATCACGCTGTTTATAAGAGTCCTGTGGTACCTTATAGACTAACAGACGTATTGGAGCATAAGCTTTCGTGGGTGAATACCCTCTTCGTTGGATGCATGCATCCGACAAAGTGGGTATTCACCCACGAAAGTTTATGCTCCAATACGTCTGTTAGTCTATAAGGTGCCACAGGACTCTTTGCTGCTTTTACAGATCCAGACTAACATGGCTACCCCTCTGATACGCTGTTTATAGGCTCCGGAGAGACAGCCAAGCACAAACACTGGCCTGTTCAGGCCATCTGACTTGCTGGGAATACCATAGTATAGGCAAGGAACTGTGCAGCCTGGAAAAACCCCAGTCAAGAGTGGGAGAGAGACAGGTTTCCATCCAAGAGAGGTGATAGCTGAAAGCCAGAAGCCTAGAGTGGGTGCCCTGGCTGGACCACAGAGGGGAATACAGGTGCACCTGCCCTGAGCTGTGATGCCCTTATCCTGGCCCCACATCTCCATTCCCAGATCTCAGTCCCAGATTACCTGCCAACAGTCCCAGTTTCCATCCGTGCACCAGTTCCAGCTTTTGTGTTTTCTGCATTGAAGTCAGGCAGCTTCCTTCCCCATACTGCTTTGTCCCAGCAGGGGGAGCATTGAGAGCACTAGAGAGATGGTCTCCTGGCTCTTCAGTGCCCAGCTCCATCCTGGCCTGCAGTATCAATAAGCAGCAATTACAGGGAAAGTCCTTTGTAGCCCTGCATCTTTGGGCTGGCGAATCTTCAGATAATGTAGCTGCAAAGTTCTAAGTCTCTACTGAAGCTAAAAGACAGTGTTGGCACAAGAACATATGCGTATAAACTGGCCATGAACAAATTCAGGCTGGAAACTAGAAGAAAGTTTCTAGTCATCGGAAGGGTGAGGTTCTGGAACAGCCTCCCCACAGGAGTTGTGGGGGCAAACAACTGAATTAGTTTTAAGAGAGAGCTGGACAAATTGTATAACCCCATTGCTTGTGATGGTGGGGGCAGGACTCAGCAACCTTCGGGTCACTTCCAGTTTATATCTTATATGCCTAAAGCTCATGCTTCAGGGCTTTAGCCAGTTGTCTGCAGGGGTCAGGAAGTGTTTCCCCCTTCACACTCCCAATGTATTTGGTTTGTATGTTTTTGTCTCTTTCCTCTGAAGCATCAGAGATGGTCATAGCTGGAGATGGGACTCTGGATGGGGTGCTCCAGGGCTCTGAGGTGGCACTGAGTATTCTTTCTCTCGGGTGCTTGGCTGGCTGCTCACATGTTCAGGATCTAACTGATCCCCATATGTGGGGGTCAGGAAGGAATTTCTCCCAGGTCAGATTGGCAGTGTTTCACCTTCCTCTGCAGCATGGAGTCCTGGTCACTTGCTAGGATATTCTGCATATCTCTCAGGTAATCTTTTCCCTGCCATTGCAGGGGCCTCAGGCCCTGGTGCACCTCGGTTCCTCCTGTTCTCTGCCTGTGGCACATCAGCCTAGCCTCCTGTGGGCTGTGACACTTTGGTCTCATGTAGGTTGTTGGGTTTAGTGTGCAGGTGTTGGTGGCCTGTGCTATACAGGGGGTCATACTGGTTGACCTGGTGCTCCCTTCTGGCCTAAAATGCTATGACTCTATATGCAAACTCAGATTTTTCAAAGGCTTATAACTTGGCTAAATGTGGGTAAATTTCCATGGGGTTGGCAAGAGCCTACACAAAGGCTCAGCCCCCTGACAAAGTTTAATCCCTGCTCCAAAGCAGGAGGCTTCTCAGAGAAAAGGGTGCTAGAATTTTAACATGGCAAAAAAGACATCTGCTTCCATTGCCCCTTTTGGTCTGCCTGGTTAGCCGGTACTTGGGGCCTCGGGGGCTGTTTCCATTAGGAGGAGAAATTGCTGATACGAGCCAGGTGGTTTTTTTGTGCGATCCTGTTATGTACAAAGTGTGTCCACCGAGTCCTGGTTCCCTGAACATTCCCTGGTATATTTCCACAATGGTCTGTAAAGCTCCTTCCCTCTTTGCAACTGGTAAATGGTGAGGGGGCGATTTAATAGGTTGTTCTTTCCCAGTATCAGTGTTGTGCTGGACCAGTGCTGTACAACCTATATCTTTGGTGGATGGAGATCACAACCAGAAATTTGTAGACTGTCCTGCTTGCATTTAAATGTACAGCACTGCGCTGAAACAACTCCAATAGAAACTCTGGGAGTCACCATCACCCCTTTTTCCCTTATACTTTTATTCTTCTGTACCAGCATTTACTAATTCCATGGGTTCACATTTGCAACGGTGGTTCTTTTTTCTTTTAAATTTGCTGATTGTCAGAAATATTCAGCAAACGAACAGCGATCCATTCTTGCTTCAGGTCCACCAGAACTTTAGCAGGTAAAATTCCCTCAAGTTTTGTGCCTCAAAGCATGTCTTATCCATCTTCCCCTTGCTTGAAACCTACCATAGCAGAGCTGTTATTATGGTTTCTAGACAAAAACCACAGGGCTGATCCATATACCTTCACCAAGCTTTTTGCCCCTTCGGCTTGGCACCCCCCCCCCCCGCTTTCTGAACTGGGAGAGGTGCTTTCACTAGGCACTTTGATGCACAATTCTGGCCAGCCTTAAATGTATAATGATCGTTTTTGTGGCCACTTTTGTCACAATACCAGCATTTAGCTGAACTGCCTCCCTTAATGTTTGCGTTATTGCCAATTGCCCTTGTTTTACAAACTGAATTTAACAATTTTTCCAATTCTTCAAAAATGTCATGAACCAGCTTAGAAACTCCCTTTTTCTATCACGCATCTTAGACACAGAGCTGTGCTTACAGGGTTCAGGGCAATCCACTTCCATAAACTGGTGTGAAGCTACAAGGAAAGATTCAAGCTTTGTGGCAAATTCCACAGCATCTTTGACTGTCCTTGGCCTCCTTTAGCTGATCTTGATTTGCAGATCCCAGTCCCAGCTGAGCATCCATAATTTGGTCCATTGCTAATTTATCCTGGAAATTGTTATGGGTATTTGGATATGCCAGGAATGTAAATCTCCAAGGCCCTCTGCCAGTTCAGGTGGGGTCTCTTTTTCCCTCTCTCCTTAGAGCTCTTATCTATGCCTTGGAAAGCTTAGATTGATGGCTGGCTCTGAATCACATTTCAAGAGCTTGTTACCAAAGCCAGATAGGGATGGTTGGGTGCCTTAACTGTGCATTTCCATACCTGAATATGTTTGTATTTCTATAAAGTTTAACCTTAACTCTGAATCTTATGGGATTGTAATGCTTGTTTCTAGGATAATTACAATATCCTGGTAATGTTTTTTACCCTAATTCACTGATATACACACTCAATATTAACTTCATCTTAACTTAGTTTCGGCCTGGGAATTCCCTTGTTAGTTATTAACATTTTTATCCATAAACAGTAATCCTAAACCCCCAAAGATTGACACCCTGTGATATTTCTAAGGATTTGAAGATGTATAGCTTAAAATGTTAAATAATTGTTTATTTTGACTTTTGGGGCCAGATTTGACAGTGCCTTCGGGCTGATTTGTGCCACGCTGGAGTAGCACAAAGTGGCTGGAGAACAGTGACCAGTTAAACGGGGGTTACAGCTAATTGAGTAGCTGATTTTTTGGCTCCGTGCTCAGTTCTGAAGGAATCTAAAATAAAGTCAATAAGTGTCAAACTGAAACTTTCTGGAATTTTCACCAAATCAAAAAGTCAGAAGAATTTTGTTTCGTTTGGGGCAGTTTTAAACAAACGCAAAGGAGGTGAAGGGCTGGATTCCCAAAATGGTGGTGGTCCCACTGCCCCCTTCCAGCATTTACCCCAGTGATTAGGGGACTCACCTGGGAGACCCAGGTTTGAATCCCTGCTCTGGAGCAAGCATCTGAGTGTAGCTCTCCTACCTCAGTACCCTAACCACCGGGCTGGCGGGAATTCTACAGTTGGGTCTCTCTCAGTCTGTCCTGTTGAAGCTGTTCCACTTCGTATAAAATACTTGATTAGTCCTTGGGCCAGAAAACAAAGGTGAGAATGACTATTCCCTGGGGTTGGTGCACGCATGGGGCATGTGGTAGGCTGAAGTTCAAGTCTTTGCTCCAAAGCAGGAATTCAACCTGGGGTCTCCCACTAGCGAGGTAACCACTGGGCTACAGGTTAAAAAGGGAGTGGGGAGCACCTCAGTTTTGTGAATGGCTCCTAAATCCCCTTGTGAGTCTTGCCCCGCAGAATCAAGATGTTTAGTTTGGGGAATGTTCATAATGACATTTCCAAGAATTTCTCTTTTTGATTTTGCCCAAGACAATTTGCCAAAATCGATGAAACGTTTCAATCGACCCAAACCAGAATTTTTTGACCAAAACAGTTTTGGCTGAAAACTTCTGCCCAGCTCTCGGAGATGAGCAGAAAGCATCCAGAGCATGCACCCTAGTGTCTCTCCTCCTGTCGTGCCCAGACCCCAGCCCACCCTCAAATCCCACCTCTCTCCATTTCCCAGCGCACACACACACCTTCCCCATGTCCTCCCTATCGAATAGATCTAGTGCAATGAGTAGTTTTTGAAAAGAAACATTTAAGAATGTGGGTCATTTTTCATAGCTGAAAGCTTATCCTCTCCCTGAAGGCACCTCCACTATCTTCCTGACTGGATTTAGGAGACTCCCATGGGCACCCTTGTCCCACAGTGCCCTGGATATAGATACTAATATCTTATTAGGCATGCAGTCCATCCCTAGTTCCCAGGCTGGCATTCCCTTGTGGGCTTCTTGGTCCTAGGTAGTGACATTTTCTCTCTCACAACAGTGGGCTGATGGGAGATCCCAGATGGTCCAGCTGGGGGATGTATTGGATGGAATGGTCATTCCCTGCTCTCAGTACTGCGTTCTGCATCCTGATGCACAGAGTGCGTCACTGCCACAGGGAAGCAGTGATTTCTGGGATTCCCTGGGGTACAATGGCAACTAACCATCTTTCCCATCCATCTGCTTCCCTGCATGGGCTAGCTGCCAGCGGCCTTGGTGTCCTCAGCTGAGGCTTTTCTGTCTTGCCGGTCTGCCGTGCTAATGAGCAGCATTCCCTTTACTGAGTGGATTCTGAGAGGTTCTGGTTCAAGGCTCTTTCCCCCGAGCCAGGTCTCATTATAGACTAGGGAATATCCCAAATACTGCCTGATTTCAGCCCCAAAGCCATCCCTCCACAGCCCTGTCATTACTGCATGAAAGCACTGGCTGTGTCTTTCTTCAGAGCTGACCCAGGGCCATTTCTCAGAACTCCAGCCCCAAGACTCTCCAGTAGCTGATCAAGGAAGACACCATTTATCACCAAGAATCAGTGTTAGCTCCATGCAGTGTGTAAAATGCATGCTGCCCCCTGGGGTTTCACACTTTTTGCCTAGCTAGCATGGACAAACCACAGTGAGTCTGTCCTGGTCTGTGAGTGTCTGGGCCGGGCTGTGGATGGCCTGTGTGTTCTCGTCAGCTGCTAAGTTTCAGTTGGGAGAAAAGTCATGGGGTTGGGAGCAAGCCAGGTCAGAACACCAGGAAGTCAGGTCCGGCACCAAGGTGCAGGTGCCAGCCAGGTAGTGGAGTTTGGGTCAAGCTGGGTCAGGATTCCAGGAAGTTGTGGTGAGTGCCAGGCTATTAACAGCAATCAAATAGCAAAGTGAAGGATAAACCAGGGTCAGAAGCCAGCATCTAAGTCTGCGGTAAGCAAGGTGTGGAGCAGAGGGAGGTAGGCACTCTGCATTGTTGCTCAGGTATTTCCCCAGACTGGTTTCCTGGTTTAAATACTAGCCTCAGCCAATCAGTGGGCTGTGAGGGGCTGCCATTCAGGCCCTGCTGGGCAGTACTTTCTGTTGAGCCTAGCTTCAAAGGGTCCTCTAAACTGAGCTTCCAATGGCAATGCAGAAGCATCAGTAGTTACCTACCCCTATCGTCCTGGGTTCTAGCTCTCCTGGGAAGAGCCCTTTTGAGACTCCCAAGCCTCTCTCTAAAAGGGGATGGACATACTGTTGCACAGCACACACTCTCCACCAGGCCAAGAGCCTATTCTAAAGCCAGGGTCAGGTATGGATTCTTGTGGTGGAAATAGACCTTTGTCAATGAAAGGCCTATGTTCAAAACATTACATCATCAGAACAACCCTTCACTGGTTGCTCATACCCTGAGGGCACAACACTGTTTCGGAACTATCAGTTGTTGCCTTTTCCAGATTACCTCTTCCAGGGGTTTAGCCCACAGACCTCAAGCTTCTGCTAACTTGCTCTCCAATGGCTGAATGTTTGGGTACATCACATCTCAGTTTTTAATTCCCAGGGACAAATTAAAATGGGACTCTTGGAATCTGGGCCCTTCAGCACAGTCCAGTGGGACACAGAACTCCTGGTTCATTGTGCCATTGACTTACAGTGGGACCTGAGGCATGTCACTTCCCTTCTCTGTGTCTCGTTTCTCCATTGGTAAAATGGGGCTCAGGAGACTTTGTAAAGCATCTGGAGAACGTTGCACAAAAGGTCAGGAGGACTATGTCAGTACTTCGTTGAGTCCCCCAACCTGCATGGAAAATTGTTGCTGACCTAGTGCTTCTGTAGCACCAAGGCCCTAGAGTGAGTGGGGAAAAGAGAAGGAGGAAAGGCCCCCATCAGGCCATGTCATTGCATCCCATGGCTGAATGTCTGCTGGTGGGGAAATATCTGTACTGCCTGGCGCAGAGGGCAAACGCAAGCCACATTTGCATGTATGCCTGGTCCTCTCTACCCTCCATTTCATGGGAGGTGGATCTGGGGCAGTGACTCTGGCTATTCACAACAGGGTCCCCTGTTGGATTGGGGACCCTGGAGCAGCTGTGTTATAGCAGAACGGAGACACAGCAAATGGCTGGGCTGAGAGGGCAGGAAATGGGAGAAGGAGGGTATGACACTGCACCCCATATTCTTCATAGCAATATTATTATGATATGATTATGGCATAATTATGATGCCAAGATGGGGCATGTAAGATGTCATTGTAAAAGTTATGATCTGCTGAATATGATTATCTTATTTGTATTCATGTATCATTTTGGTATCTGAAGTTAGGAATATTGGCTATGTATCTGTATTTCAAATGTAGTCACACCTGGGTGACACCCAGTAGGCAAAATGCTTCCAGTCTAGATAGTCAGCTGTGAAGAGCCTATTCAAGGTAATAGGCCATTAAGAAAAACAACAGGCCTTAGAAGAAGCTTATCCCCCACCTGGTGAGCCTTCCTGAGAATGCTCCAGACAGCCTGTAAGTAATGGCTGCTATGCCTCAGTAAGGTATGTGTAACCCTTCTGCCAGGTGGAGCCAGCAGCAACAAGGGCCAGGCTCAGTGTCTAGGGTTCCTTTTCAACAATACAACACAAAACCAGCTCGAGCCCCCACCCAGTGATCTGGGACAATTACACACCACCCCCTGGGTGCCTCTAAGAAGCAATACTTCCCCTCTCGCACGCACAGAATCTGAGTGTGGCAAAAACTTTTAATAAAAGGAGGGAGGTAACTTAGCATTAATTTGGGAAAACACCACAACTAAGGTTCATAAACATAACCATGAGCAAAAGACTCACCCCAAGTAAATTGGGCAGTGTCCTTTTCCCTCAGGTTCTTAAGTCCAGCAACCCAAAAGTCCCTTTAACATGCCCGTCCCTTCTCTGCACCCCACTCACAGTTGCTGTCCTTGGTCAGTGCAGCCCCAGAGTTCAGAGGTTCATCTGCAGAGTTCACCTCCAACCCCGGGTGGAAGGGGGGTAAGGAGGCATCTTACACACGCCGCTGCTCGGGCACTCGCTCATCACCCCATGGGCCAATTGCTGCACTTCTCTGCAGGGCTCTGCTCTGGCCTTCTCCACCAGCCCCACAGCTGGCCACTTGCCAAGATGTCTTCAGGGCCCACCACTTAACACAGTCCTCAGTGATTTCAGCTGTTAGTGGGGGAGCCTCACTGCTTGTGCACACTGGCAGACTCTTCCAATAGAGACACTGTCCCAAAGTAGGTCCAATACCTAGATATCAGTGATTTCAGCTCTGCAGCATGTAACAAGATTCTCAATAAGGTCTTTTATTATATCGTGGAGAGAGAAAGGGTCAAATAGTGTCTAGGACCCTTGAACAGGGCCCACACCCCCAGGTACAATGACCTATCCCCATCCTTTCTCAGCTCACTGGACTTTGGAACCCATGTCCCCTGCCTAGCGAGTGCCATTCAGTTGAGGGTGAATCCCTCCATTGGGGTATGCCAAGTACAGTTCTGCTGCCCTCGGTTCACACAACAAGGATAACGACCCTTTGTTACTCCTGCCCTAACCCTAACCCTAAAGCTATATAAGGCAGGGAGTGATATCATTTGTTGTTCTTCACTTCCCACACAAGAGGAGTCCTGGAAACACATGAGGAACAAAGATTTAACTGTGGGAAGTGCTGGACCCAGGCTAAAGGGATTTCTAGCCCGTGTGTGGAAACCTGGGAAACCCAAGCTGCAAAGCAAATGCAGCTTGTGCCTTGAGAATCTGCAAGCCTTCTTGTATCACCAGCCAGGGTGAGAATTTGCTAATTCATATCCTATCTTTCTATTATTTTAGGCTTAGTTTGCGTTTTTGTTTATTTACTAGGTTATCTGCTTTGATCTGTTTGCTATCACTTATAATCACTTAAAATCTATCTTTTTGTAGTTAATAAACTTATCTTATGTTTTTGCTTTATCTAAACCAGTGAGTTTGAATGAAGTGCTTGGAAATCTTAGCTTAAGGGGCAAAGGCTGTTGCATTTCCTCTCCACAGTGAGAAAGTGGCGAACTCTATGAGCTTATGCTATACAGTTCCCTGTGCAGTGCAAGACAGTCTAATTTTGGGTTTATACTCCAGAGGGGGGTGCGTGCCTGGGGAGCTGGGGTTCTCTTGGCTGTAGCCTCTCTATTGTTGGTTCATGCAGTGGTGGGCCAGAGTCTGCATGTAACTGCAGCTGGGTGTGTCCCTGCCTGTGTGGATGCTGGTGGGAGTGCAGGACCGGGAGAGGTTCTGCAGTTTGTCACAGTAGCACAGTGTGAGAGGGAACCCAGGCTGGTGAGTCAGAGGGCTCAGTGGTACCCCAGTTCCAGGTGGCACCCCGGGGGGAACCTGTCACAGAGGGATAAGTGTAGGGAGTGCGAGGGGGAGGGCAAAGAGAGTCAAAAGAAGGGGTCTCACGGAGGATGAGAAAGGGGAGGGGGAAAAGAGACCGAGGCAATTAAAGTGTGAGCATGAAGCTGCTGCCAGGATGGGGATGGGGAATAAGCTGCTGGGGGAGATTCCTGCTGTTTAAGTGCCTCTTTAGTGTTTTATTGATTGATGCTCAAGGGTGAGTATGAAACATGATCAATGCTGCCCTTCTTCCCCAGAGTCTGGGAGTCTTGGCAGGCCAGACGGCATTAGGGGGCTGTGGGATGTAGCCCTGGAGCCAGCAGTCCTGCCATCATCCAGCAGGGGCCAGCTGCATGGACTAGAGGAAAGGAGACTCTCTGGGCTAGAGAAGGTTTTGGTTTGGCCCAGAACAGAGGGCCAATATGTGCAAACTCGGGTGCTTAAAATTAGGCACGTAAATAAAAGTAGCCAGACTTTCAGACGTGCCAGGCACCCACCCTTCTCCTATCCCCACTGGAAGCTGCAAGGGTGCAGGACATGTGGCTTTCAGCTTAGCACCTTGCTCTGACTTAGAGACCCAGCTCCAGATACCCAGGGCTGACAGCTTTGATCTCGGTGTCTGAGTATATCTTGCTGCTCAAGGGCAGAATGCCAAGTCAGTTGTGCTGCAGAGCCCCAGAGCCAGCCTGCACTGTGTGCTCAGTTCCAACCCAGGCATGCACAGGATGGTCCTGAGTACTCCTGGTTACAGCCTATGCCTGGGGAAAGGCCATCTGCCAAGGCAGTGTCTGGGCACACAACGCAGGGCTCTCTTAATAAAGAAACGCCTTCAGGGCTGCTGCTACTGCCATTTATAACCCTACAGAGCTTACATAAACAGTATTCTCTGACAGTGTTATGAAGTGGGGTAGTTAACTCTATCCCCATGCTACGTTTGGGAAAACGGGGAGAACAGTGGACCTGTCCAGGATTGTACAGCAGGTGATGGTGGAGCCAGGATCAGAACCCAGGTCTCTCGACAGTGTGGGCTAGCCACAGGAGATGCTGCCAGTTCCCAGCCTGCTACTACCTCCAGATTTGCCTGCTGTTGTTGGTAGTGCAACTGGAAGGTAAGACAAGGGGCACAGGCTGTGCCTGTGCATAATTAAATGCTGAGATTAGGAAAGTTGTTAGCTGTGTTGGTCCCAGGATATTAGCGAGACAAGGTGGGGGAGGTAATATCATTTATTGGACCAACTTCTGTTGGTGAACGGGACAAGCTTTCAAGCCACACAGAGCTCTTCAGGTCCCTGTCTCACTAGGAGAGTGAAGTGACGCTCTCCCCCACTCCAGTAGCATCACACTAGCATGAGGGAGCAGCAGTGAATTCTCCCAGGGTTTGGTTGGCCTGGAAGATGAGAGGGAGGGACATTGGGAAACTCAGTTCTTAATGGTGAGGGTGCTTTTATGCAATGGCCTTGAGAAAAAGGGCACTCAAAGGGGCGCCTATTGGAGAGCAAAGAGCAGTTGGTGGCTGATGAGCCAGAGACTTCTGTTCGGATAGAAGAGAAGCTAGTTGGGAGGTGTTTGTCCATGTGGAGATGTGGCTGCAATCAGTGGGACTCAGCTCCTCTGGGCTGCACAGGCTGGGAGAGGAACAGGTGGTGAGGAACTAGCTGGTGGGGGCCCATTCTTCCCCTCTTCTTCCACTAAAGGCTAAATTAGGGGAGCCGGGAGTCAGGTTCCTAGGGTCTGTCCCCAGTCACCGGGTGACTGTTTAGCCACATGACTTCTCTGTCCCCTGGCTTACCCCTTTATAAAACAAATACCCTGCAGAAGTCCCCGGGGTGTGGGTGTGCCAGACTCTTAGGTCTCTGGACACAGCCTGCGCAAGGTGATAATACAAACAACCCCCCCAGTCAGAGTGGGGAACTCCAGTTCTGGCTCATTTGATCAGCAAGGCACTACTTCCTCCATTGCGATGATATGATGTAAATCCAAGCTTTAGGAAGCCAGGATCTGGTTGATCTGTAAGGATGGAATAGCTTTCCTATTATGAAACGAAGAAATCATTGTGGTTTTAAATCCACAGCGGCCCCTTCTCAGCACAGTCCCTGAACAACACCACGCTGGCAGAAGAGAATGCAAGTGGCTCTGCTTCCCTGCCCATTCTGCATTAGCACATCCGGCATATTTAAACCATGGCACCATTCAAAGTGGCTGAGTCACTTTTCATTAGGGAGAGACAAGTCCTCTCTCGGCAGCACACAGAGAAATCAATAGTGTACAAGAAAATGAGCTCATTAAATAGCCATAAACACAAACCGAAGGCTGGCTTGTATTCCTAGCACTGCTCAGACCCAGCTGGCTGCTTAGAGTCCCTAGGACAGATCAGAATACAGGGCCAGGTAATTGAGACAGGGTGGGCTGCAGCCCAGTGGTAGCACCAATGGCCAGACTTGGGTGGGATCAGTTAGGTGGCTCCCTCCTGGCAGCCAGGTTTGCTGGAGTGTGTGGGACATTCAGCATGAGCTCCAGTCATCAGTGAGGCTGAAGCGGGATACAAGCAATTCACTGTCTTACAAGGGAGGCCAAGACTGACTCTTATTGGGCCCCGGGCTGCCCCCAGAGCAGAGAGGTTACTCTGCCTCCCCACTCCAGGGAAAAGGAGAGAAAAAAATTAGAGGGGAAAGGCCCCTGTGGTTAGGCAGATTCAGGACAATGACAATAAGTACATAAATTGCAACTACCTGAGGTGGAGGGTCTAAGTCCAATCCAGCCGGGACCCAGGTTCAAGCCCTACCATTTCACCATGCAGACTCAGCCATGCTGGACTCAGACCCTAGGAGTCTGCCAATTGTATCCCACAAGCCCATGGGTCAGTGTTCTTTGTCCACTCTATCCCATGAGTACCCAATTAACTCCTAGGAAATGTAGGCAACCCCCTTTGTTCAAGTATCCTTCCATTTTATTCTGACCGCTGAGCTGCAAACACAATGAACCGTCTCCTGCATTTGCAATGGCCACCAATCAGAAAAGTCCTTTGTCATGCACTCTGCTTCCTGGTTGCAGGAGCACAGCCAGATTAGAGTACAAGGAATGACTATGCCTACCAGCAAATAGCGAAGAAGCTGGCAGCGTTGGAAATTCACTGTACCGGTAAATGGAGCCAGTAGCAGGCACTGGATGAAGCCACTCAAGCGACACTGGTGATGAAACCGGTCCCCAACGAGGCTTTGCTACAGGAGCAGCTGCAGCACATCCTGGGACTGTACTTGGAGGAGCTTTTTGATGGCCCCCCTGAGGAGCAGCCCACCACGGAAGTGTCAGCAGAAATGGAAGAGGCAGAAGTTGCTCCAGAGCCAGGTAAGTTTTTGGCTCCATTTTTGCATTTATTGATGTAGCTATGAGAGGGATTTCCATTTTACGAACCAATGCAAAAATTATTACGAACCCTGGAGAGCAGCAGTTATCCACTAATGGCAGACTGCATGCCAGCGCCTTGGAGTCCCCCTGCCTCTCCACAACATGGAGTTCCAAAGAGAGACAGGGAAGCGCAAACAGTGACACAAGCATCTAAAAGTGAAGTTTTACTAGAAAAATGCAAATTTTTGCTAGGGCATGCTGGTTTGTTAAAAATAAGAACCTTACATTGCCAACCCAATGGTGTAACGAGCTGCTTGCAAACAGTGAATGATGGTGATGGGAAGGTGAAATGTAGTCCATGTACAACCGTAGTCCATTTCAGTTCAATGTGGTTCATGGGAGACAAAATCATCTGTCTAAATAGGCCTGGGGTTTGAATGCAGCCCTGAAATATGTCAGGAGGAGGCAGAGGGGTGCCAGTGGAGTTTGGTGTGTTTGCAGGCAGTGATAACAGTCTGTAATGGAAGTTCAATCATAGAATCATAAAATCATAGAATAACAGAGTTGGAAGGGACCTCTGGAGGCCATCTAGTCCAACCCCCTGCCCAGAGCAGGACCAATCCCAACTAAATCATCCCAGCCAGGGCTTTGTCAAGCCTGACCTTAAAAACTTCTAAGGAAGGGGATTGCACCACCTCCCTAGGTAACGCATTCCAGTGTTTCACCACCCTCCTAGTGAAATAGTTTTTCCTAATATCCAACCTAAACCTCCCCCACTGCAACTTGAGACCATTACTCCTTGTCCTGTCATCTGCTATCACTGAGAATAGTCTAGATCCATCCTCTTTGGATCCACCTTTCAGGTAGTTAAAAGCAGCTATCAAATCATCCCTCATACTTCTCTTCCATAGACTAAACAATCCCAGTTCCCTCAGCCTCTCCTCATAACTCATGTGTTCCAGTCCACTAATCATTTTTGTTGCCCTTCGATGGACTCTCTCCAATTTCTCCACATCCTTCTTGTAGTGTGGGGCCCAAAACTGGACACAGTACTCCAGATGAGGCCTCACCAATGTCAAATACAGGGGAACGATCACGTCCCTCCATCTGCTGGCAATGCCCCTACTTATACATCCCAAAATGCCATTGGCCTTCTTGGCAACAAGGACACACTGTTGACTCATATCCAGCTTCTCGTCCACTGTCACCCCTAGGTCCTTTTCTGCAGAACTGCTGCTGAGCCATTCGGTCCCTAGTCTGTAGCGCTGCATTGGATTCTTCCGTCCTAAATGCAGGACTCTGCACTTGTCCTTGTTGAACCTCATCAGATTTCTTTTGGCCCAATCCTCCAATTTGTTTAGGTCCCTCTGTATCCTATCCCTACCCTCCAGCGTATCTACCACTCCGCCCAGTTTAGTGTCATCCGCAAACTTGCTGAGGGTGCAATCCACACCATCCTCCAGATCATTAATGAAGATATTGAACAAAACTGGCCCCAGGACCGACCCTTGGGGCACTCCGCTAGATACCGGCTGCCAACTAGACATGGAGCCATTGATCACTACCCGTTGAGCCCGACAATCTAGCCAACTTTCTACCCACCTTGTAGTGCATCCATCCAGCCCATACTTCTTTAACTTGCTGACAAGAATACTGTGGGAGACCGTGTCAAAAGCTTTGCTAAAGTCGAGGAATAACACGTCCACTGCTTTCCCTTCATCCACAAAACCAGTTATCTCATCATAGAAGGCAATTAGATTAGTCAGGCATGACTTGCCCTTGGTGAATCCATGATGACTGTTCCTGATCACTTTCCCCTCGTCTAAGTGCTTCAGAATTGATTCCTTGAGGACCTGCTCCATGATTTTTCCGGGGACTGAGGTGGGGCTGACCGGCCTGTAGTTCCCAGGATCATCCTTCTTCCCTTTTTTAAAGATGGGCACTACATTAGCCTTTTTCCAATCTTCCGGGACTTCCCCCGATCGCCATGAGTTTTCAAAGATAATGGCCAATGGCTCTGCAATCACATCCGCCAATTCCTTTAGCACTCTCGGATGCAATGCATCCGGCCCCATGGACTTGTGCACGTCCAGTTTTTCTAAATAGTCCTGAACCACTTCTTCCTTCACAGAGGGCTGGCCACCTCCTCCCCATGCTGTGCTGCCCAGTGCAGTAGTCTGGGAGCTGACCTTGTTCGTGAAGACAGAGGCAAAAAAAGCATTGAGTACATTAGCTTTTTCCACATCCTCTGTCACTAGGTTGCCTGCCTCATTTAGTAAGGGGCCCACACTTTCCTTGGCTTTCTTCTTATTGCCAACATACCTGAAGAAACCCTTCTTGTTACTCTTAACATCCCTCACTAGCTGCAACTCCAGGTGTGATTTAGCCTTCCTGATTCCATTCCTACATGCCCGAGCAATATTTATATACTCATCCCTGGTCATTTGTCCAATCTTCCACTTCTTGTAAGCCTCTTTTTTGTGTTTAAGATCAGCAAGGATTTCACTGTTAAGCCAAGCTGGTCACCTGCCATATTTACTATTCTTTCTACACATCGGGATGGTTTGTCCCTGTAACCTCAATAAGGATTCTTTAAAATACAGCCAGCTCTCCTGGACTCCTTTCCCCCTCATGTTATTCTCCCAGGGGATTTGCCCATCAGTTCCCTGAGGGAGTCAAAGTCTGCTTTTCTGAAGTCCAGGGTCCGTATTCTGCTGCTTTCCTTTCTTCCTTGTGTCAGGATTCTGAACTCGACCATCTCATGGTCACTGCCTCCCAGGTTCCCATCCACTTTTGCTTCCCCTACTAATTCTTCCTGGTTTGTGAGCAGCAGGTCAAGAAGAGCTCTGCCCCTAGTTGGTTCCTCCAGCACTTGCACCAGGAAATTGTCCCCTACACTTCCTGGATTGTCTGTGCACCGCTGTATTGCTCTCCCAGCAGATATCAGGATGATTGAAGTCACCCATGAGAACCAGAGCGTGCAATCTAGTATTTTCTGCGACTTGCCGGAAGAAAGCCTCGTCCACCTCATCCCCCTGGTCCGGTGGTCTATAGCAGACTCCCACAACGACACCACCCTTGTTGCTCAGGCTTCTAAACTTAATCCAGAGACTCTCAGGTTTTTCTGCAGTTTCATACTTGAGCTCTGAGCAGTCATACTGCTCCCTTACATACAGTGCAACTCCCCCACCTTTTCTGGCCTCCCTGTCCTTCCTGAACAGTTTATACCCATCCATGACAGTACTCCAGTCATGCGAGTTATCCCACCAAGTCTCTGTTATTCCAATCACATCATAATTCCCTGACTTTGCCAGGACCTCCAGTTCTCCCTGCTTGTTTCCCAGGCTTTGTGCATTTGTATATAGGCACTTGGGATAACCCGCTGATCACCCCTTGTTCTCAGTATGAGGCAGGAGCCCTCCCCTCTCACATGTTCCTGCTCGTGCTTCCTCCCAGTATCCCGCTTCCTCACTTACCTCAGGGCTTTGGTCTCCTTCCCCTGGTGAACCCTCCTCACTAGGTTAGCCAGCCTGCTCGCGAAGATGCTCTTCCCTCTCTTCGTTAAGTGGAGCCCGTCTCTGCCTAGCACTCCTCCTTCTTGGAACACCATCCCATGGTTGAAGAATCCAAAGCCCTTCTCTCCAACACCACCTGCGTAGCCATTCATTGACTTCCACGATTCGACGATCCCTACCCCGGCCTTTTCCTTCCACGGGGAGGATGGACGAGCACACCACTTGCGCCTCATACTCCTTTATCCTCCTTCCCAGAGCCACGTAGTCTGCAGTGATCCGCTCAAGGTCATTCTTGGCAGTATCATTGGTGCCCATGTGGAAAAGCAGGAAGGGGTAGTGGTCCGAGGGCTTGATGAGTCTCGGCAGACTCTCCGTCACATTGCGAATCTTAGCCCCTGGCAAGCAGCAGACTTCTCTGTTTTCCCGGTCAGGGCGGCAGATAGATGACTCAGTCCCCCTGAGGAGAGAGTCCCCGACCACCACCACCCGCCTCCTTCTCTTGGGAGTGGTGGTCATGGAACCCCCAACCTTAGGACAGTGCATCTCATACCTTTCAACTGGTGGAGTCTCCTTCTGCTCCCTTCCCCCAGATGTATCATCTGGGCCACTCCCTGCAATGGTACCTGTGGAGAGAACATGAAAACGGTTACTTACCTGTATCCGCGTTGCTGGTACATGGACGTTCCCCCTTCTTCTTCTGGAGGTCACATGTTGCCAGATTTCTTCACCGTCCTCCTGTCCCTGCTGCGCAGCCTGCTCTGAATCTTCAGAACCTTGTGCCTGTAGAAGCATATCCTGACGTCTGTCCAGGAAATCTTCAGTTTCTCTTATGCAACGCAGGGTCGATACCTGTTGCTCCAGACCTTGAACCTTCTCTTCCAATATGGAGACCAGCTTGCACTTTGTACACACAAAGTCGCTTCTGTCCTCTGGAAGAAAGATAAACATGGCACGTCTAGTGCAGGTCACAACAGTTGAACACTCCCCATCCATATTACCTTCCTACTATGAGCTTCGCTGGGCATCACAGAATGGGGAAGAGATGGCCAGCCCTCTGTGGAGATAGAGGTGGTTAGGGACTATTTAGAAAAGCTGGACGTGCACAAGTCCATGGGGCCGGACGAGTTACATCCGAGAGTGCTGAAGGAATTGGCGGCTGTGATTGCAGAGCCCTTGGCCATTATCTTTGAAAACTCGTGGCGAACGGGGGAAGTCCCGGATGACTGGAAAAAGGCTAATGTAGTGCCAATCTTTAAAAAAGGGAAGAAGGAGGATCCTGGGAACTACAGGCCAGTCAGCCTCACCTCAGTCCCTGGAAAAATCATGGAGCAGGTCCTCAAAGAATCAATCCTGAAGCACTTACATGAGAGGAAAGTGATCAGGAACAGTCAGCATGGATTCACCAAGGGAAGGTCATGCCTGACTAATCTAATCACCTTCTGTGATGAGATTACTGGTTCTGTGGATGAAGGGAAAGCAGTGGATGTATTGTTTCTTGACTTTAGCAAAGCTTTTGACACGGTCTCCCACAATATTCTTGTCAGCAAGTTAAGGAAGTATGGGCTAGATGAATGCACTATAAGGTGGGTAGAAAGTTGGCTAGATTGTCGGGCTCAACGGGTAGTGATCAATGGCTCCATGTCTAGTTGGCAGCCGGTGTCAAGTGGAGTGCCCCAGGGGTCGGTCCTGGGGCCGGTTTTGTTCAATATCTTCATAAATGATCTGGAGGATGGTGTGGATTGCACTCTCAGCAAATTTGCAGATGATACTAAACTGGGAGGAGTGGTAGATACGCTGGAGGGGAGGGATAGGATACAGAAGGACCTAGACAAATTGGAGGATTGGGCCAAAAGAAATCTGATGAGGTTCAATAAGGATAAGTGCAGGGTCCTGCACTTAGGATGGAAGAATCCAATGCACCGCTACAGACTAGGGACCGAATGGCTAGGCAGCAGTTCTGCGGAAAAGGACCTAGGGGTGACAGTGGACGAGAAGCTGGATATGAGTCAACAGTGTGCCCTTGTTGCCAAGAAGGCCAATGGCATTTTGGGATGTATAAGTAGGGGCATAGCGAGCAGATCGAGGGATGTGATCGTTCCCCTCTATTCGACACTGGTGAGGCCTCATCTGGAGTACTGTGTCCAGTTTTGGGCCCCACACTACAAGAAGGATGTGGATAAATTGGAGAGAGTCCAGCGAAGGGCAACAAAAATGATTAGGGGTCTAGAGCACATGACTTATGAAGAGAGGCTGAGGGAGCTGGGATTGTTTAGTCTGCAGAAGAGAAGAATGAGGGGGGATTTGATAGCTGCTTTCAACTACCTGAAAGGGGGTTCCAAAGAGGATGGCTCTAGACTGTTCTCAATGGTAGCAGATGACAGAACGAGGAGTAATGGTCTCAAGTTGCAATGGGGGAGGTTTAGATTGGATATTAGGAAAAACTTTTTCACTAAGAGGGTGGTGAAACACTGGAATGCGTTACCTAGGGAGGTGGTAGAATCTCCTTCCTTAGAGGTTTTTAAGGTCAGGCTTGACAAAGCCCTGGCTGGGATGATTTAACTGGGAATTGGTCCTGCTTCGAGCAGGGGGTTGGACTAGATGACCTTCTGGGGTCCCTTCCAACCCTGATATTCTATGATTCCTCAGGAGATGCAGTAATTACTCAGAGAAGTCGTTAGGGTGTAAGCCTCAGTGGGCTCACTCCAGGCGAACTCCCAGGCAAACTCCTGCTGTTTGCTGCTCTGCTGTCCCCCGCGGCTCAGCTGGTTCCCCGCCGCTCCAAGTTGTGGGAAGGCACCAACCCATGTGGATGCTCGTACGGCTTCCTGCTGATTCCCTCATGAATTATAAGCCCCAGGTGCTTATAACCACAAACTCTTCCTGTAGCAGGAATTCCAGATAGGGAGTCACAGTTCAGGGAAGGGCATATTTTTCAGGATAGCTGACCAGTCCATTTCACTCATAGATGTGCTGTTCACTCACCATACTTTTGAATACTTAGGTGGCATATCTGGCTGACTTCCTGCCGGCAGCTTGGAATAAAAGCTCTTTGCCATTTGGGAACCACAAGAATGGTTATGTCCTCCAAAATGGGGAATGCCTGAAATGGCAGAGAAGACTTATGTAGAATGCCCTCCCCCAAAACCCAAACTGGTCTGCAATTTTTAGAAAAAAAGCAGTTGTGATTTTTAACTTACTATTCTCTGTGCACATCTTTCACTGCAATTAACCCGGCTGTGTCCAGGGAGCTTCTGTGGTCTGAAGCATCCCTGTAAGGATATACTGTGGTACAGTTTTAGAAAGTAACATTTCATGCCCTGGAAATTCCAATTTCAATCACCTTCTGCAGCTCATCCACTTCCAGGTCTATTGACATTTATAGCCTGTTGTATCTCGACAGCTCTCACCACAGGCCAGTAGAAGCCTGAGTCGCCGTACTCTAATGGACCTCCCCAAGAGGAAGCATTTCTCTGAACGTACGGTTGCCATTCTGGACAGGGCCAACAAGAAGGTCTGATACCAAAGAGACAGGGACTTCTGGCAAGCAGAAAGGCAGGATGAGAGGCCAGTGGAAAGGCTGAGGCTGGCTGCACAGCTTGAGGACAGGATTATAGTTTGGGAGCAGGCCCTTGCTCTGCTGTTCCTGGAAGAGGAACAGCGGTTAAAGGAAGAAGATAGAGTACAGCAGACAGAACTGTTTGAGTGGCTGCTTTTGCTAATGGCTGCAAGACTGCAGACTCCTGCTGTGGCCGTCCCACAGCCTGAGTCCCTTCCATGGTACAATGTGCTGCAGACCAGGAACAATTCAGACAACTCCA
Source organism: Natator depressus (assembly GCF_965152275.1). Taxonomy (NCBI): domain Eukaryota; kingdom Metazoa; phylum Chordata; order Testudines; family Cheloniidae; genus Natator; species Natator depressus. The sequence goes on from NC_134246.1 coordinate 30,121,388, forward strand.
TGGCTGGGTAGCCCACGCAATCACTACCTATCACTAAATGTACCCCAGGCAGCTCCCCATGCTGAACCCCTCCCCTGTGGATGCCTCCATCTCCCTGACTTGGCACTAATGCAGCAAATGTGTTAGGAGGGAAAGGAGAGCAGTGGGCAGGGGACATGCCACAGTAGGGGTTTTCCAGCGTTGGAAATTGTTTGACTGTGTTTGCACTTGTTCATGCACTTTGTTCACAGTTTTGTTAAAAGTTTTGGTGTACTGGTGTTTTGGTGGGCTAATGGCAGTTGGCTTGCCTGGCAATGGTTTAATAATGTGTTTTTCTAACAAATGTTCAAAAATAAAGGTTTCTATTTTATTAAGAAATTGTATTACCATCCGTGTGTCACATCATACCAAGGGTATTTCAAATAATAAAGGTAAATGCATGATTATGGGCAACTTGGAAGTTGTATGCAAACACTATTTATTATCCAATACAGATACCTACATCAATCCATACTGTAAATCCGGTTTCACCCACCTCTCACCCCCATTTCATACATGGTCATGTCATTCATAAGTACAATACATGAAAATCAACCCCCTTCCTCCTTACCTAATGTACTGTAAGCATTGCACAAGCACATCCTTTGACAGGGTAACAAGTCTTGTGGATGTAGGGGAAGCGGTAGATGTGGTATATTTTGACTTTAGTAAGGCTTTTGATATTGTCTCACATGACCTTCTCATAAACAAACTAGAGAAATATCGCTTAGATGGAGCTACTATAAGGTGTGTGCATAACTGGTTGGAAAACCATTCCCAGAGAATAGTTATCAGTGGTTCACAGTCAAGCTGGAAGGGCATATCAAATGGGGTCCCACAGGGTTCGCGCCTTCTGTTCAATATCTTCATCAGTGATTTAGATAATGGCATAGAGCAGTAGTTCTCAACCAGGGGTCCAAGGCCCCTGTGGGCTGCGAATCGGTTTCAGGGGGTCTGTCGAGCAGGGCTGGCATTAGACTCACTGGAGCCCAGGGCAGAAAGTTGAACCCCCGCCATCTGGGGCTGAAGCTGAAGCCTGAACAACTTAGCTCTGTGGGGCCCCCTGTGGGATGGGGTCCTGGGCAATTGCCCTGCTTGCTACCCCCTAATGCCGGCCATGGCTTTTATAAGCAGAAAAACAGTTGTTGTGGCACAGGTTGGCTCTGGAGTTTTTATAGCATGTTACGGGGGCCTCAGAAAGAAAAAGAGAGCCCCTGGCACAGAGAGTACATTTATAAAGTTTGCAGATGATACCAAGGTGGGAGGGGTTGCAAGTGCTTTGGAGGATAGAATTAAAATTCAAAATGATATGGACAAACCGGAGAAATGGTCTGAAGTAAATAGGATGAAATTCAATAAGGACAAATGCAAAGTACTCCACTTAGGAACAATCAGTTGCACACATACAAAATGGGAAATGACTGTGTAGGAAGGAGTACTGTGGAAAGGGATCTGGGGCTCATAGTGGATCAAAGCTAAATATGAGTCAACAGTGTAACACTGTGACAAAAAAAGCAAACATCATTCTGGGTTGTATTAGCAGGAATCTTATAAGCAACACACAAGAAGTAATTATTCCACTGTATTCTGCACTGATAAACTGGAATATTGTGTCCAGTTTTGGGTGCCACATTTCAGGAAAGATGTGGACAAATTGGAGAAAGTCCAGAGGAGAGCAACAAAAATGACTAAAGGACTAGAAAACATGACCTATGAGGAAAGACTGAAAAAAAATGGGTTTGTTTAGTCTGGAAAAGAGAAGACATAACAGTTTTCAAGTACATAAAAGGTTGTGTTACAAGAAGGAGGGTGAAAAATTGTTCTTGTTAACCTCTAAGGATAGGACAAGATGCAATGGGCTTAAATTGCAGCAATGGAGGTTTAGGTTGGACATTAGGAAAAGCTTCCTGTCAGGGTAGTTAAGCGCTGCAAGAAATTGCTTAAGGGGGTTGTGGAATCTCCATCATTGGAGGTTTTTAAAAACTGGTTAGACAAGCAGCTGTCAGGAATGGTTTAGTTATTAGTTAGTGCTGCCTTGAGTGCAGGGGACTGGACTAGATGACCTATTGAGGTACCTTCCAGTCCTACACTTCAATGATTCATGAAGGTACTATTCTCCATCTTCCATTGGCCCATGCAAGTCCATGTTGTGGGAGCACAGAGCGCCTCTAATTTATGTTGCCTTGGTGCGCCCAGCTCCATCTGTGCTAGCTTCACTTTCTGGCTGAGCACACCGGTTCAGCTGTCTGTCACATCATAGGTCCTTTCAGGGGGAAAGGGCTCACCTGTGCCATCACAAAGATTGGGAAGAGCACAGCAAGTCACAATAATGTGGCCAGCACTGATGACACTGGAATCCAAATGGGTCTGTAGATAGCGCCAGCGGGAATCCAGTCTGCCAAATGCACATTTAACCTCCATTCTACACCTGCTGAGAGTGTAATTAAACCTTCTTTACCAGGGTATCTGAGATCAGGACATGACTTCATAAGCAAAGGCAAAAGGGGGTATGCAGGGTCCCCAAGAATAACAGTGGGAACAGTAACTCCATTTATGACAATGTCATATGTTGTGAATAATGTCCCAGCCTGTCCTTGAATGTAGACTCCTGATAGGTGGGAAATCCGGATAGGATGAACTTTTTCAGTGCAGCCCACGTTGATGTCCGTACATTGCCTTTTGTGGTTCCCAAGGACCTTCAGAACAATGGAGCAGAACCCTTTGCAGCTTATGGACTCGTTCTCCTTGAGGAGGGCAAACTATGGGCACATGCATCCTATCAGTAGCTCTGGCACAGCTTGGAAACCCCATTCTCTCAAAGCCAGCCATTACTTCAGGAATATCTTTTATGCCCACCACCTGGGGGTGGACTGCATGCCTGATTGCCTCAGCAACCTCCAGTACCACTTTAAGCACAGTTGACTTCCTAACCCCAAACTGGTTGGCAATAGATATGTAGCAGTCTGGTGCAGCCAGCTTCCAGACGGTTATTGCAGTCCACTTCTGGACCAGCAAGGGTGTTCTCATGCACGTGTCATTACGCTGGAGGGTTGAAGGAACCGTCTCATAAAGCTCCAGAAATGTACCTTCCTTCATGCAAAAGTTCTGGACCCAATGCTGGTTGTCCCAGGTCCGCTTGTGGCCCTGCTCCAGAAGCACCAATCTATGTAGGGGGCATTAGCAGCTATACCAAGTATCATGAGAAGCATCAGCCAGTTTAAGGCTGACATGTCCGTGTCCTCCTCCTCATCATTAGCTCTGTCAGGTGCCTTCAGTGGGTCAGAAAATGCCTCCAGAATGTCCTCCAGAATCTCATGAAAGCTCTGCCCAGAGTGAAAGTGCAAGTGAGAGAAGTTCTTCAAATGGCAACTGCTGCATGTTGCTGGCCCTGGTTGCTGGGCGTGTTCAGACCAAAGGGACAATTCGGCAGGATGCGTTGGCGGGGCACTCAAACACTCTGTGACATATGGGAGAGGACAGTCAAGTTTTCTCACACTGCATCACCAACAAAGGGCTACAGCGACCAGATTTGGGGAGGGTGCTAGGAAATCTGGGATATGGGTGGTTGAAGTCAGGCCTCTGTACTGTGCTGTGGACACTGGAGCAGTGTGGACATCTGGTGGGGGTTTGGGTTCAAAAATTTTCAACCTAGAGTCTGCAATCAGTGTAGATCCTCAAGCCCTGGGTTCTCAAACCTAGGGTCTGGTGACTCGAGTTCCACTAACTCTGGGCTTACTAGACATACCTTAGGGTGCCTAAGCCACCTGACTCCAGGAGGCAGGTCTCTGGCTGTGGATCACAAACAGAGATTGGTGCTTCCCTGCAGCCCGGGCTTAGGTGCCTAACCCTGTGAGAGGGGAGGCCCTGAGGACAATGCCTCTCATGAGGAACTGCCATTGGCAAGTTTAGGCAGCTCCCCACCTAGTAGGCTGGCTTTTGTGGATCCTATTCTAAGGCATCTAACTCTTCCCGTTCATAATATAGGGAGCCTGGGCACCTAAGTCTTTGGATCCCATTGTTATTCCAGTGATTTTCCAGGTACCTACAAGTTAGGTACCACGCTGCTGAGGGTTCTAATGGCTAGTCATGTTGTGGATCTGGGTCTATGAGCTTTACTTTCCTTAGCAGGACACCATCAGTTTACCATCTAGCCATCTTAAAAAGAAAATCACCTAAAAGTGGATTCAGGAGCTGCTGCCGAGCTCATGCCAATCTGTGGTCTTACAACCACGTTCCCCTGCTTCAAACAGCCACATGTTCAGAGGCCCTCAGAAATTTGTCCAGCTTGAGGCACCTTCTGCTTGATTTTCAGAGGTGCTGAAGATCTCTGCAGGTGCCTGAAACCTAGATTGAGCAACCCTGAATGGCAACACAGGGAAGGGGCAGATCACACAGGCCAATGGATCCTTGAGCAGGGGGAAGGGAGGAGAAAAGTGGGGAGTTCCAACTGCCCCTCCCCCAATGTGCCCCTCTGCCTTTGCAGCAGCAGCAGGATGCAGCCTTTTCAGCCACTTCCTAGAGTAAAAGCGGACCAGGGAGCTGTTCAAGAACCCCAAGGGTTTCTGGCTATTACTTGTAAGGGCATTCTGTGCCAAAAAATTAAAAATTCTGTGCACAATATTTTAAAATTCTGCAAGATTTATTTGTCAATAAATAAATGTAGAGACAGCGGGAAGCACAGGCCACTGGCTCCATGAAGGTGGGAGATCACCCTGTAGCTCCCCCACCCCTGGGACATGGACTCAGTGTTGAGGCTGAACCTGACCCTGAAACAGCACAAGGCCTGGGCCTCCCCCAGAAACACCCTGGGGCCCTGCCTCTCTGCGCGAGGCACACCAGGTGTGGAGCAGGCAGGCTCAACCAGGCAGGATCCAAGTGTGGAGGGGCTCAGTGTAGAGGGATCCAGGTGCGGGGTGAGAGGATTCTGTGTGGGATGCAGGCAGCTCAGTGGGTGGGTCTAGGTGTGGGGGGATCTGGAAACACAGAGGCTCATTTGTGGGGGCGGTTCCAGGTGCAGGGGCAATGGGACTCTGCAGGGGCTTCTAGGTGATGGTGGTTGGGGCTCAGCAGAGGGGTCTGGGTGCTGGGGGAGTAGGGCTTGGTGGGGTGGGATCTGGGTGCAGCTAGTTGGGGATCAGTGGCATGGGGGGCTAGAGGTGGGGGCTTAGGCTCATCAGGGTTGGGGTTTGAGTGCAGGGAGTTCAGTGGGGGTTGGTCTGGGTGCAGGGGTGGGAGTCTGGGGGCTGGGGGGCTGGGTGCAGGGGGGATCCAGATGCAGGGGTTGAAGTTCAGTGGGGTGGGGTTTGGGTATGGAGGGCTAGGGGGGTTCTGGATGTACCGGGTCTGGCTTGGCAGGGGTGTCTGGGTATGGGAGGTCCACATGCACGGGGGTTGAGTGGATGGGGGAGCAGCTCCCCATACAGTGACCCCTCCCCCACAGCTGAGGAGCGATGGGAGGAGGAAGCAGGGGAAGATGCTAAGCTTTCTGCAGCTGGAGGAGGTTTCTGGGGGTGGGTCTGACACCGCCCCAGCCACTCCTTGCAGGGGAAGAGAAAGTCCTGTCCTCTCCTGCCTTCAGCCCAGCCACAACTAGCAGTTGATCCTGGCTCAGAGTAGGAGCCACTGGCTGGGGTGTCCCCAGCCCCACAGTGATTTACCTCCCTGCCAGCTTCTCTGGGTGCCTGAAACAATGTACCTATGCTGCTAGGGAGTGGTGCATGACTGCTCTGGATGCTTCCATTTGCTTCCCTGTCAGAAAGTCATTTTTCTGCGGGGAAGCAAAGAAATCTGTGGGCGACATGAATTCTGCGCACGTGCAGTGGTGCAGAATTCCCCCCAGGAGTAGGTTATTAGGCCACCAACTGCTGCCAAAAAGGGCAGATGGGCTTCAGGATCAACAGGCAGGGGAATGTCCAGGGAACCCCACATGGTAAAGAGGGTTCAGAAAGCAGTTAACAAACCATCAACTTGTTGGATTGGTCATTAGTGAGTGGGCAGGGGATGGGAGGCGTACGTGCCAGGCACAGGTGTCATCCCAGATCCCACATAGTCACACAGAACCTTTCCAGCCTAGCCCTGGCCCTACCATCACAGCTATTACACACTGATCCAAGGAGGTCTGCTTATCTAGCCTGGTGGGACGGGGAAGCTTGGTTCAGTGACAGCTCCTGCTGGCAGCACAGGGAAACCAAGGGGTGGTTACAGGGGCAGAGATTTTATACCCCTTGACTAGAGACTGTTGGCTTGAATGTCATGCACATATCCTCTAATGGCCAATTGCAGCTCAAAAGATTGCCTGACCCGTGGTTGAGTCCTCCAGCAGCTCTGTGGAGGCAATGCCAGGAAGCCGAGCAGAGAGGGAAAGGGACTGAGGAGTTCAGGCCCTTCTCTGCTCACAGGGTAACATGGCATGAAGGGAACATTTCTACTAGACATTAGGAAAATGCTCTGCCCAGGAAGGGAGGTGGCTGAAGCCCCATTTCTGTGGCATTTTAGGGTCAGGTTAGCAGATGGGAAGCAGCCTGGAACATGCAGGGGTTCACTGAGTGTCCTCTCTGGCCCTTTGTCTGTGGTTCTGTGCGCAATCCCAGCCAAGGTATCCCAGCCAAGGTATGCCGGTTCTGCCTACCCCTTCCTCACCCGTGCTCTGTGGTGGTGGCGGCTGGCGCTGGGCAAACACTTCAGGGAGATCTGAAGCAATCCCGGCCCAAAGTCTAAGGCAGGCATTCTGGCAACACATTTTCTGGTGGCCTCAGAGTGCGGCCACCAATTCTTTCTGGTGGCCGCACTGACACGCTGTCCTAAAATACTTGATTAACGTTAAGAAAACAAATAAATATGCACATATACATGTACACCCATCCACATCATTGCAATTTATGTAGGGTGTTGGGTTTTTTTGCAGACTCAATAATAAAAATATTACTGCAAAAAGTGATATTTGTATGTTTGTTAATATCCATCACTTTCCACAGGACACTTAGTAGCTATCTGGAAAGCTGTGAAAAGTGATACTTGCAAGTCTGTTAATATCACTTTTCTCAGCAAGTCCCAGGAAAAATTAAGCCCTGGATGGGGGTGGGAAGGTGCCAGAGGCGGAGGCAGTGGGGGACATGGGGGGATGGATGTGCGCCAGGGGAGGCAGTGGGGCGCCTGGCGATGGAGAGGGGGGCATGGGTGCGGGGCCAAGAGAGAGGAGGGCGAGTGGTGAGCCCCGCAGCTGCACGGCTGGAGCCGGGAGTTGGCAACTGCTGCTGTGCAGCTGGGGGTCAGTGCCCACGTCCAGAGCCCGGAGCTGGGGACAGGAGCTGCACAGCTGGGGAGAGGGTCAGTGCCCGCGCCTGGAGCAGGAGCTGCATGGCTGGGGCAGGGAGTTGGAGCCCAGGGCCACTGCCCGCTGCCATGCAGCCAGAGCCCGGAGCTCTGTGCTGGAGCCTGGGGCTTTGTGGCTGGATCCGAGGATCAGTGCCTGCTGCCACTCGGCCAAAGCCAGCACCTGCTGCCACACGCCCAGGGATGGGCGCCCACCTAAGGCCAGGGATGGGCGCCCACCCAGGGCCAGGGATCGGTGCCTGCTTCCGCCCACCCGGGGCCAGGGATTGGTGCACACCTGGGGCCGGGGATCGGCGCTTGCTGCCACGTGCCCGGGGCCAGGGATTGCTGCCCGGGGCCAGTGGCCAGGACTGGGAATTGGAGCACACCACTGGGGGTCGGTGCCCAGGGTCAGCAGCTGCCACCAGGGTCGGGGGCCGGTGCTGTGTGGCCCACACCACATGGCCACAGATGGGGATTGGAGCCTGCCACTGCGTGGCCAGGGGTTGGAGCCTGAACTGAAGCCCCATGGCCAAAGGCCAGGGCCGTGTGGCCAGAGTTGGTGGTCAGCACCCAAAACCAGCAGCCAGAGCCGGGTGTTGGCACCTGAAGCCCCATGGTTGGAGCCCTGGTCCATGCAGCCAAGCTCCCTAAGTCCCGCCCCTGGAGCCTGCCACCCAACCACCCCAGGACTGAAGCCCAAGTCTCATGGCCCCCCCGGTAGAGAACTCTCCGTGCTCCTGCAGTGTTGTGCCCCACCTGTCTCCAGGGGCCGTGCAGGGCTGCACATCCAGGAGGAACAGGGAGGCAGGGGGGAGGGCCAATGCTTGGCCTTTCCCCCCCCCCCCGCCACTGCAATCACTGCTCAGGAAGCTGTTGTGGCTGCAGGGAAACCCCCTGGTGGCTGCATGCGGCCAAGGTGGCTGCATCTGAGAAACGTTGGTCTAAGGAGAAACTACAGGCTCATTCAAGATGGAAAGGTCAGGGATTCACAGACCTCACGGAGGAGCTTCCTTCTGTGGTGCTGAACACTGGGCACAGATCATAATGTCCTTGTACAGTTCCCTCTGGTAGCCAAGGAAGGCTAGTCCCTCTGTCCGAGGAACTTACCTTGCCTCCATCACATAGTATCTAAGCCCCTCACACATTTTGTGTATTTTTCCTTGTACACCCAGTTCTATTGCCCCACTGTACAGATGGGGAACTCAGGCACAGAGAAACTAAGATGAGATCCACACAGAGACTTAGTCGCCTAACTCCCACAGAAATACCTTTGTGCAACTGGGCCTAAGTGACTTGCTCAGGGTCACATAGGGTGTTTGTGGCACAGCAATTAAACCCAGGGCTCCCCAAGCCCATGCTCTGACCATTCTTCCTCTCTGACTGTCTGCTGGCCAAGTACAGTCACACGTATGCCAGACATTTCCTGGGCAGCTGCGTGTTAACTCGCCTGCCAAGAAGGGATTTGGTGGGGGAGGAGGTAAAAAAATGAAACTCCCCCTTCTTTTTCTCTGTTGATCAGTGTGTCCAGATGTTCCTTTGTTAGAAACAGCCAGGCACCTTTATACTGAGAACTCATTAAGCACTCACTGCTAAAGAAGACAAAACCAAGAGTCACAAGGGTATCAATTAGCACCTGTTCATTGCTGAGCCCATTGCAAGTACAAAGGAAGCAAACAGGCTTGATCACCTTCTACCTGGTCATTGTTCCTGATGGGGAGGGAAAACTTTCTGTGTGAGACAGAAGAATAATTAGGCTTCTGTCCTGCGTGGCTGAGCCCCAGTGGAGGAGAATGCGGTGGCAGGTGCAGTGCGCACTGTGCCGAGGATCTGGCCCTAAAAGAAGATGGTTTTAGTAAAACAAGGAAGGCGGCAAAGAAAAAGCTTCAGAAGCAACCAAACAGAGACTCCAAACATATATTTTCTGATGAGCCAGAATGTGTGTGTGCATGCGAGAGACCCAGCTGTGCAGGAAGCAGGGAGGAGCTGCATGAAAACCAACTTTCCAGAGAGAAAGTCTCCTTCAGAGCCAGGAGCTTCAGGCAAAAGGAGAGGCCAGATGAAAAGGCTGGTGGCGCTTAGAGCAAATGGGATGCGTGCTGGCTCCTAACTTTCATTTGGGTTCAGTGGATGTGAGAATTTTACATATCTTGGCGGGTCTGTGACTAAGTTCCCCTACTCCCTCCCTCCCACTCTCACCACACCCTTACGTTCCCCCATTGCCCCTTCCAAGGCACATCCCACCCAAGCTACCACTCCCCACTCAGGACCCACCATGGCCATTGCTACCACATGGGTGGTGCAGAACCCCTGTTGCACATACCCTCCTCACAGGTGAAAAAGGATATCCCCTCTGGCTATGGCTCCTACAGCCCACTGTGAACCCCTCAGCTCAGGCAGAGAAGCGATACAATCATGCTCTTGCTGCCATTCAGGGAGTGGTAGCGAGAGCCTTTGGCATCCCAAAGATGTATTGGACATGTCTCCATCCCTCTGGTGCTGCACTACTCTGCTGACCCTTAAAGGAGTATATCTACTGGGAGTGCTACATTTCGCATAATATTGCACTACAGTCTGGCATTCTTGTTCCTGGGGGGCCACACCCAGAAGAAGCGGGGCAGGAGGAGGAAGAGCAGCAGCAGCAGAATGTGGCTGCCGAGTAGGGGCAACACTGACATCTACATCAGGCACATGCACAAAGACTGCTGTCCCTTGCCAAGAGAGAAAAGGAGGATCTGGGAGTGACCCGCTGTAAGGGGTGTTCTAGCCCATCAGCTGGTACCTGTAGACTTCCAATGAATCTTAGCAAAAAAGAAGGACAGGCTCCAGAGTGCATGCCAAACCATCCTTTTCTTTCGTGCGCACAAATGTGTATGTGTAGGAGAAACAGAATTAGAAAAGGGGCCTAAAATTCAACAAACCAGGGTCGCGACAGCAGACAGAAACATAAATCAGATTGAAAACAATATTAGACTAAAAACACACTGAGTTAAAAATGCCAAATATTCACATGCTTCAAGTTAAAAAAATAAATGATGGGGCACTTAGAGTTAAAATGCTATAGTTGATATACTTGGATAAAACGGCATAGATGTTCCACTCAGAGATTACAAGTTAAAATAAGGGTCAGTTAAAACACTAAAATAAGGCTCAGAGTATTGATTAAATTATGCTTAAAAAGGGGGGGGGAGAGAACAGTGTAAAAATGGTGTGCATGTTAAAAAAGTGCTACACAAATATACAGCAGGGTGAGCTACCAAGGTATAGTGCCGTGAGGGCTGGGGCAATCAGTGAAGGAGGTGAGAAAACCAGAAACATCACCACTCAGCACCTCCTTCTTCCATGTTTTGTTGGTGGAGTGGCTGGAGAGCCCAAGCCTAGTGGTGGCTGTCTCCATGTGTTCTGAATGCTGCCATGGTCCAGGCCAGCTTGGGAGACATATGGAGACTTGGGGGTCCCACATCTGCCAGGACCATGCCTTCATGTGGAGTTAGTGTTGGAGCAACGGGGATGGTCTCTGTGAGGTGAGAGGGGCCTGGAGGTAAGGAATGGTGGATATGGTCTCCACAGATACAAGGTGGTCCAGTGGGGGTGGAGGATAAAAGTTTCTGGGGGAGGACTGGGGAGAAGGAATAGGCAAATTGATATTTGGGATAGAATGATGTCTTTTGTTGGAGCCAGAGTCATGCCCACTGGTTGGAGCAGAGGGTCAAAACCAAAGACAGAGTCAGGTACCATGCCAGAGGTTAGAATGTTTGTCACTGGTTTTAGCTTGATTGGGCAGTCTTAGTCTCTGTGTGGGGGCAGGGTGTCAGAGTTCTATTTTTTCAAATACATCTTTGTAGTCACTGTATTTGGACGGAAGCTGAGGACTGGAATCTGTGGGCAGCGCTACTGGGCCTGCTACCCCAGTGTGAGACTGTTGAGGACTACTGCATGCTGCCCAATTCCCGGGGTCAAGCAGTGCTGTTGGCAGAATTCGGAAGGGAATTCAACTTCCAGGTTGCATTAGCAGATAAGGGGGTTGTGGAGGGCCAGCCATGAAATACTCAGATTCAGAGGGAAGTGTGGGGAATGGATGGCACTGAACTGTTGGGTTTCTCGATGTCCCTGGATTGTAACTTCAAGCGGAACAGTTTCTACGGCCACTGGCCCAGATGATAAGAGGGACCCATCAATTTTTTCTACCAGGTCCAGGACAGACATGGGCCTCAAAGGGATCTGCAGTGCCCAGGCAGCTGCTGCATCAATTAAATTGTCTGCTGCACCCAAGTCAAGGAGGGTCAGCTGCATAGGGAGTGGTTGTCATTCACAGTTCGGCTGGGACTTGCAGATACAGTGTTGGCTGATGGGTGCCGGAGTGCATCCCTATCAGGACCTCAGCTGGGGTTTCAGGTGGATACTCTGTTAGAATGTTCAGGCCACCTCCTTCATTGAGCCTGGGCTGAATCGTTTCCCAGATTCCTTTGGACCGATTTCCTCATAGGGCAAGTGGAGATTGCATGGCCCAGCTTGCCACAGTAGTAGCACAAGTTAAGGTGTTGCCAGCACTCAGGGATGAATTGCCGGCCAGTGAGGTCTACCTGTATTGGCTCAACTGGTTGGGTGTAATCTGATTGTGGGAGGCACGGTGGTGATGCTCCTCTTCTTTCTTTTTGTCACTTGCATAGATGGTTGTCAATACAGATGTTGAGCTCTATGAAGGCATCCAGACCTGTTGGGGTCTTGACTCGGGCCAATTCATCCTTAACCTTGTCCCACAGGCCACCCTGAAACGGATATAACTGGGCTGCCTCGTTTCATTCTTTGTCTGATATGGGACAGTGGAAGTGAGCTACCTAGGCAGTGGCTGGAGCTGACCCCTGTTGGAGTTTCTGCAGGGCGGCCTGAGCCGAGCAGGCATGGTTATGGTAATCAAAGATGGTCGATGTTGACTGGTGAAAGGAATCCCAGTAAAACAAAAGTGGACATTTGACATCAACAAGGGAGAGCCCCAGTCCAACGCCTCCCCTGTGAGCAGGCTGACTACCAGACCTACTTTAGTGTGGTCAGAAACATACACCTGAGGTCAAGTATGAACAAGAGGCCGCATTGATTCATGAAACTTTGGAATTCGGAGTAGCTCCCATTGAAAAGCTTGGGCAGAGGGATGGTAGGTCCCTGCTCAGGGAGCAGCACAGCTGGGAGAACCCGGAGTGCAGCGTTTTCTGCCCAGATTTGGTAAACTTGAGCCCACAATGTCTGATTCTCAGTGGCCAGCTGCACATTCTGCACCTGCAGGGCTCGGTTGTCTGCCTGGAGGAGGGTCACTGGCTCATGTAGTACTGATGCCCTTCCTGGTACAGGGAGCTCTGCTGGGTCTATCCTCAGATGGGCCCACTTGGAAAGGTTAATAGGGTCTGAGCTATCTGCAATGACCAGGGCGTGGGTGGTCAGGCCTAGTGGTCAGAGCAGGGGTCAGGCCAAATGGTCAGAGCAGAGGGTCACAACTAAAGACAGCATCAGGTGCCACGTCAGGGGTCAGAGCCATTGTCAGGTACCAAGCTGAAGGTCAGAGACAGAGACAGTATCGGGGTAAGGTGGAGAAGCAGGGCCCTGTAGTAGGGCAGGACAGCAGGAATTGGGAGTAGACAGGGTGTGGGGTGGGAGGCCAAGACGCAGGAGCAGGAGGGGGAGCAGGAACCAGGGGCAGGCAGGAAGGCAGGGCTCAGGAGTCAAGTAAGCAGGAGGGGTCCAGAGTCACAGCCAGCCAAGAAATCCTCTCAGACATCTTGCTGTTGTTACTTCTTGATTTAAATGGTATTCCTTAGCCAACCAGGGGGCTGGATGTTTCTCCCAATCAGGAACTTTGGGGGCAGGGCCCTCTGTGGACTAATCCTTCCCTAGTTCTTCAGGTGAGCTGCTGGGTAGCAGTCAGGGCTTGAGCACTGCTTGGGGACCCATGGGTGTGGGTTTGAGGCCTGTGATACCTCACAGGAACCTGACAGGATGAGTGGGCACAATGGAGGTGCATGGAGAGATGAGAGGAGTCAGAGGGGAAGGGGAGTGACAAATGAGGGAGAGGGGGTAGGACCAGGACCAGGAGGAGGAGAACAGATAGGGCAGCACAGAGAAGGGAGGGGGTATAGGCAGGGCCCAGAGCGGTGATGACCATGGGACAGGCCAGAGCTTAGCAGTGAGTGCTGAGATCCTGCTGATGTGGGTTCCTTCCTGCGGAGACCACATACATCCTGAGCTGAAATGGCCATGTAAACCTCACCCTGGAGGTCATTGCTCAGGTTTGCCTTTTGGAGCTGTAGGCCCTCAAGGCTGTTTACCTCGCTACTTCCCCGCTCCAGCCTTGTTTCAGTGAATGAGGAGGTGGAAACAGTCTTGTGTTACTGGGGCAGGGTCCCCACCCCAGTAGCCAGAATTGGGACTGGGTGGCTTTCTGGGCTCAAGTGGAGCTTGGGAGGGACAGACCTAGAATCTGGTGTTGCTGCGGGAGCTGTCTCCAGGTGGCTCTGCTGGGGATGAACTTCCCAGATCCATGGAGGGCTGCGGACAGAGAGGACGGAGGGAGCTGATCGAAGGCAGTCTCGCAAGGGAAAGAGCAGAAGAAGAGGTTGGTGCAGGGGATGTGACAGATGGTGCCAGTGTTCCAGGGCTGTGAGAAGGATTACTTTGGGTTGTACAGCTAAGGTTCCAAGAGAGGAGGCACAGATGCCAGATGGTGCAGTCAGGGTCCAGGTGAGGAGGTAGAGATGCCAGGTTGCGAAGTTGGGTTCCAGGTGAGGTTGCTGAGGTGCCGGGTCATGCAGAGAGGGTGGAGGTGAGGTCGTGGAGGCTCCAGACGAGGTGGGGAGGCGGTGCGCAGAATGAGGTAGGTGAAATGCTCGGTGGTCTAATTTGGTGCTGCTAGGGGGGACTCACTGTTGTGGGGGGAGGGGGGAATGTCACCTGACAACATGCTGCATGGGAAACAGAAGCCAACAGATTGTGTACATGCTTTTCACCAATGCTAGGGACCTCTACCAGACACATAGATTATAGATTCTAAGGCCAGAAGGGACCATTGTGATCATCTAGTCTGACCTCTTGTGTAACACAGACCAGAGACCTGCCCCACAATAATTCCTAGAGCAGATTTTTTAGCCAATCTTGATTTAGAAATTGTCAGTGACGGAGAATCCATCACAACCCTTGGCAAATTGTTCCAATGATTAATGACTCTCACCTTTAAAAATGTATGCCTTATTTCCAGTCTGAATTTGTCTAGTTTCAGCTTCCAGCCACTGGATCATGTTATACCTGTGTCTGCTGGATTGAAGAGCCCATTATTAAATATGTGTTCCCCTTGTTGGTACTTACAGATGTCATCAAGTCATGCCTTAACCTTCTCTCTGATAAACTAAATAGATTGAGCTCTTTAAGTCTACAATTATAAGGCATGTTTTCTAATCCTATAATCATTCTGCTGAGTCTTCTCTGAACCCTCTCCAATTTATCAACATCCTGCTTAAATTGTGGACACCTGAATTGGACACACCAGTGCCAAATACAGAGGGAAAATTACCTCTCTGTTCCTTCTCAGGATTCCCCTGTTTATGCATCCCAGGATCACATTAATTCTTTTGACCACAGTGTCACACTGGAAGCTCATGTTCAGCTGATTATCCGTCACAACCCCCAGATCTTTTTTCAGTGTCCCTGCTTCTCAGGACAGAGTCCACCGTCATGTAAGTACATTCTTTGTTTCTAGCATTTATCTGTTAAAACACATAGTGGTTTCTTGTACCCAGTTTACCAAGTGATCCAGATCGCTCTGAATCAGTGACCTGTACTCTTCATTATTTACCACTCTCACAATTTTTGTGCCATCTGCAAACTTTATCAATGATCATGTTATGTTTTCTTCCTGATCATTGATCAAAAATGTTAGATCGTGTAGGATCAAGAACTGATCTCTGTGGGACCCCACTGGAAACATACCAGCTGGATGATGATTCCCCATTTACAGTTACATTTTGAGAGCTATCAGTTAGCCACTTTCTAATCCATTTAATGAATGCCATGTAAGTTTTATATTGTTTTAGTTTTTTAATCAAAATGTTGTGTATTACCAAGTCAGATGCCTTATAGAACTTTAAGGCTATTGCATCAACACTATTATCTCTATCAACCAAACTTGTAATCTCATAAAACAAGATATCAGGTTAGTTTGACAGGATCTTTTTTCCATAAACCCATATTGATTTTCATTAATTGAATTACCCTCTTTTGATTCTTTATTAATATAGTCTCCTATCAGCCACTCCATTATCTTCCCCAGGATCAATATCAGACTGACTATAATTACCCATTTATCCTTTATAAAAATTGACTGAACATTAGCTTTCTTTCAGTTTTCTGGAACTTCCCCAGTGCTCCAAGTCATGTTGAAAATCAACAGTACTGATCAAGTGAGCTCCTCAGCCAACTCTTTTAAAACTCTTAGAAGCAAGTTATCTGGACCTACTGATTTAAAAATGTCTGGCTTCAGTAGCTTCTGTTTCACAACCTCCAGAGTTATAAATGGAATGAAAGGAGTGTTATCATCACCATATGATGAGACTATATAACCTGTTTCCCCCCCAAATACAGAACAGAACTATTCATTCAACACTCAGCCTTTTCTGCATTATTATTGAAAATTGTACCACTTCCCTCTAGTAATGGACAAATACCATTATCAGTATTCTTTTTGTTCCTAATATATTTTTAAAAACTGCTTCTTATTGTCCTTGATTCTGCTGGCCAGAGATTTCTCCTTATGTCCCCTTGCTTCCAATATCAATTTTCTATAACTCCTAGCTTCTGATTTATATTAATTACTATCAGCTTCTCCCTTTCTTCCATTTGTTATAGATATATTTTATATCTGCCTTCACTTCTTCTCTGAACCAGGTGGGTTTTTTAACCAACACAGCCTATAGTGTGCAGCCTGAAAACTCATGCTGGAGTGACATATGGCAGGCCTGGATTAACCAGTGTTTGCACTTGGTGCGCTTGCAACAGGCCCCTGACCACAGGAAAAACAAAAAGCACTGGTTTGCAGCACCATTCACTCAGATTTGGCTCAGCTGCCCCTCCACCATGACCAGGGCTGTCACTGGCTTATTTTACTCTAGCTGCGACTAAAATGTGTGGGGAGTCTTTTCTTTATGTGACTTGGCTTAAAGGGGCCGTGACCCCAAATTGCTGTGGAGGCTGATGGTCCAGCTATAGCATACCACAACCCATTCACCCTTGTCCATGTATCATCAAATTGAATACGTAAACCTATCAAATGAGCAGATAGTCCTCTACCTGCAGAGTCCTGAACTATTGCTCCTGCTGCTCCATAATCACACAGTGTACTATGGGTTAGGAGCAGGAGGGTGATTCTTGGTCTTTGTTGGGGTCTGAATTAGTATAACAAGTAAGGCAGCTTTGTTCCTAGAAATGCACTTGGAGTCCTATTAGCACTGGCTGGGCTTGCTCAATAATGAGAGTAGCAGTGAGTAAAATGTCTCACTCATTAGCTGTCTAGGCTGAAGCCCTTTTTTGTCATGTAAAAACTTTAGTAGTGCAAAGTTGGATTTATAATATAAAGGGCTACATCTTTGAAAAAGCACTCAGTGACTTCTCTCAAGTCATCCCTTAACCTTCTCTTTGTTAAGCTAAATAGACTCAGCGAGGTCATCTATCATGATAGGGCAGGTTTTCTAATCCTTTAATCATTTTTGTGGGTCTTCTCTGAATTCTCTCTAATTTAGCAACATCCTTCTTGAATTGTGAGAACCAGAACTGGACACAGAGTCCATCACTGGTTGCACCAGTGCCAAATACTGAGGTAAAATAACCTCTCTGCTCCTACTCAAGAGTCTCTTGTTTGTGCATCCAAGGATTGCAACAGCTCTTTTGGCCGCAGCATCACCTTGGGAGCTCATGTTCATCTGATTATCCACTACAATCCCCAAAGCTTTTTCAGAATCACTGCTTCCCAGGATAGAGCCCCCCATCCTGTAAGTATGGCCGACGTTCTTGGTTCCCAGGTGTATACATTTACCCACCCATATTAAAACGCATATTGTTTGCTTGTGCCCAGTTTACCAGGCAATCCAGATCGCTCTGAATCAGCATTCTCCTAGTTATTGTGAAATCTGCAAACTTTGTCAGTGATGATTTTGTTTTCTTCCAGCTCATTGATAAAAAGGTTAAATAAGCATAGGGCCAAGAACCGATCCCGGTGGGACCCAACTAGAAACACAGCTGTTCAGTGATGATTCCCTGTTTACAATTACATTGAGATCCTATCAGTTAGCCACTTTTTAATCCATTTATTGTGTGCCATGTGTGACAAAGTTCTTGCTCTACCTTGTTGGGTCTTGCGCTTATTGGCGGATTTGCTTGTCTTGGAGCTTCACGGCAGCCCTCAGCTTGGCTGTTTTTCTGAACCCACAGTCCAGGTCAACTCCTCCTGTGTCTGACCAGGAGTTGGGAGGATTTGGGGGGAACCCAGGCCCGCCCTCTACTCCGGGTTCCAGGCTAGGGCCCTGTGGAATGCAGCTGTCTAGAGAGCCTCCTGGAACAGCTGTGCGACAGCTACAACTCCCTGGGCTACTTCCCCATGGCCTCTTCCCAACACCTTCTTTATCCTCACCATAGGACCTTCCTCCTGGTGTCTGATAATGCTTGTACACCTCAGTCCTCCAACAGTACACGTTCTCACTCTCAGCTCCTAGTGCCTCTTGCTCCCAGCTCCTCACATGCACACCACAAACTGAAGTGAGCTCCTTTTTTAAAACCCAGGTGTCCTGATTAGCCTGCCTTAATTGATTCTAGCAGCTTCTGTTACCTAACCCAGGGAAAAGGGACCTACTTAGCCTGGGGCTAATATATCTGCCTTCTATTACTCTCCTATAGCCATCTGGCCTGACCCTGTCACACATGTTAAATTATATATTGGTCTAAGGTTTTTTTTTAAATCAAAATATTGTGTGGTACCAAGTCAAGTGCCTCACAGAAGGCAAAGAATATTATATCAACATTATTACCTTTATAAACCAAATTTGTAATCTCATCAGAAAAGCTATATATTTTCCATAAACTCATGTTGATTGGCATTAATTAAGTTACCCTTCTTTAGTTTTTTATTAATTGAGTCCTGTATCAGATGCTCAATTATGTTGCCCAGGATCAGTGTTAGGCTGACAGGCCTGTAATTACCTGGGTCATGCTGTTTACCCTTTTAAGTACTGGCACAACAGTAGCTTTCTTCCAGTCTTCTGGAACTTCCCCAGTGCCCCAAGACTGACTCCGACCAGAGCCCTTGTTGGACTGCAGTGATCTCTGGTAAGCTTATTAGCAGTCCTGTAGGCTCTTTTATTGTTTCCCATATTTGGGGTTGGGAAGGAACAGTGCACCCTTAAAATCTCTGGTCAGGTGAGAGTGAGACGCAGGTCTCCGCCCAAGAGAGCTGACGGCTGGGAGCTAGAAGCCTAGAGTGGGTGCCCTTGGTGGACCATGAGGGGGGATACAGGTGACATATGTGACTGTGTGTATGTATGTGTGGGGCAATTCTGACTGTGAATTGGCGTAAGTGCCAACAGCAGTGAAAGTAAACAGCATAGAAGGGAAAAGCGCAAAGAAAAGTCTCAGTCTTTTGGGAAAGGAATAGTGAAAAGAGAGGCAGGAGGAAATGAATTATGAACAGCTGAAGAGAAGTAAGCTAGTTGAGCTATTCAGAAAAAGGCAGTTCAACACTGAGGAGAGGACAAAGGCACAACTAGTCGACCTGCTGTATTCAGATGACCACAGGAATGATGGTCCAGGTTCACAGGAAACCTCCAGCCCACTGGCAGAGGCCCAGCAGATGGGGGAAATCTTGGAGCAAACTCCCTGAAGAGAAGCAGGGAAGAGGCCAATAAAGGCAATATCCATGCTCCATCAAGACCATATGCATCAATGCAACAGGGATAGGAGACAGAGCTACAGGTAGACCAAGAGAGGATACAGCTGGAGAGGCACAGACTGTCTGGAAACCCAGCTGCTTGAAGAGTGGTGGGAGTGCCAGCACCAGCACAGAAGAGAAGACGGGGGGTGCCAGCGTCAGTATGATGAGAGAGAAAGACAAGGAGTGTGAACACCAGTTTGATATGGAAAGACTGCACCAGCAAAACACCAATCTGGTAGGTGGTGCCAGGCCCCCTGTACCTGTCCCGATTGTTGAGGAATTATTTCCTCACTTTAGGGAAGGGGATGATATCGAGGTGTTTCTAAAGGCTTTTGAAATGGGGTTTGAACAGAACAAAGTGGGGCAGGAGGACATGGTCCAGTGTCTAGCCCCTTTGGGACAAAGGCCTTGGACTTTTTCATCCTTATGGACAGACAGGACTCTAAAGATTATGATCTATGGAAGCAAGCTTTGTTGCAAAAGTTTAAACTGACCTCTGAAGCGTACAGGGGAAGTTCAGAAGAAAGGGGATGTGAGCTATGCTGAGGTTTCAATTCAAATTAGAGGTTGTATAAGAAAATGGGGAACTGGCTGTGGGGGTTGTCCCAGTCAATGAGGCCTATTAATTAATGAGTATGATACAGTTCTATAAACTCTGCCCCCCAGACCTGAAATTATGGTTAATAGACAAAGATCTTAGTGACATGACCATAGCTGGTAAAGGGACTGACCAATATACAGATAGGTGGCCCAAGTTTAAGAGTTAAAAATTGAGGGAACATAAGAACGGCCATACTGGGTCAGACCAAAGGTCCATCTAGCCTAGTATCCTGTCTTCTGACAGTGGCCAATGCCAGGTGCCCCAGAGGGAATGAACAGAACAGGTAATCATCAAGTGATCCATCCCCTGTCGCCCATTCCCAGCTTCTGGCAAACAGAGGCTAGGGACACCATCCCTGTCCATCCTGGCCAATAGCCATTGATGGACCTATCCTCCATGAATTTATCTAGTTCTTTTTTTAACCCTGTTATAGTCTTGGCCTTCATAACATCCTCTGGCAAAGAGTTCCACAGGTTGACTTGTGCTTTATGTGAAGAAATACTTCCTTTTGTTTGTTTTAAACCTGCTGCTTATTAATTTCATTTGGTGACCTCTAGTTCTTGTAGTATAAGAAGGAGTAAATAACAATTCCTTATTTACTTTCTCCACACCAGTCATGATTTTATAGACCTCTGTCATTTCCCCCTCCCTTAGTTGTCTCTTTTCCAAGCTGAAAAGTCCCAGTCTTATTAATCTCTCCTCATATGGAAGCTGTTCCATACGCCTAATCATTTTTGTTCCTCTTTTCTGAACATTTTCCAATTCCAATATATCTTATTTGAGATGAGGCAACCACTTCTGCACGCAGTATTCAAGATGTGGGCATACCATTTATTTATACAGAGGCAATGTGAATTTATACAGAGGCAATGTGATATTGTCTGTCTTATTATCTAGCCCTTTCTTAACGATTCCCAACATTCTGTTCGCTTTTGTGACTGCCGCTGCACATGGAGTGGCTGTTTTCAGAGAACTATCCACAGTGATTCCAAGATCTTTTTCTTGAGTGGTAACAGCTAATTTAGATCCCATCATTTTGGATGTATAGTTGGGATTATGTTTTCCAGTGTGCATTGTTTTGCATTTATCAACACCAAATTTCATCGGTCATTTTGTTGCCCAGTCACCCAGTTTTGTAAGATGCCTTTGTAGCTCTTTGCAATCTGCATTGGACTTAACTATCTTGAGTAGTTTTGTATCATCTGCACATTTTTCCACCTCACTGTTTTTCCCTTTATCCACAGGCAAAGCAGTAGGTTAAAAGTACTGAAGATCTGTTGAACGAAAGGCTCCAGTCTCAGAAGCGTTGACTCAGTATTTCATCATTCTGAGGTGGACACATGGAGTTCTATACTGTTGGCTCCTTAAATCATAGGTGCTGACTCTGTGGATGCTCCGGGGCTGGAGCCCCCACAAAAAATATGGGTGCTCAGCACCCATCCGTTGATCAACTGTTCGATGGCCCCTGCTAATCAGCTGTTTGGTGGCGGGTGGGATGCAGGGGGGGAGGGGGCGGAGTGGGGACTGGAAGAGATGGAGCGAGGGTGGGGTCTTGGGGGAAGGGGCGAAGTGAGGGCAGGGCCTTGGGGCGGAGCAGGGGTGGAGCACCCACCCAGAAAAATTAAAGTTGGTGCCTGTGTCTTAAATTATGTCCTTTTAAGGGACACTCAGGTAAAATCTGACTCAAAACTTAGGTTTGGGAAAACTGGCCCTCACTAAACCTAAGAACAAGAGATGCTTCCATAGTTTTTTAATGCCAATGAAAATATAGAGTTATTAAACAAATAAATATTCCCCTGCTTTGTTTATAACACTGCAGCTTTGTGTTACTGCAAAAGAACCTAAAAGTGGAACTTACTAGAAAATGCTTAAACAAAGATGTATTTTAATTTTCCAAGGTGAGAGAAAAGCAAAAACTAATCAGATAGTATAAACACTGAAATAGGAGATTCTTCCAGGTTCAATGATGTCAAGTGGAAAATTGTTGAGACCTCATTTTAACTTGTTAAGATCATTCCATTCTGTCCTGGTGAACATGAAATAGTCTGTGGACCTTCAAGATAAGGGTTTGGCCAGAGTCCTTGGCCAAAATTCCACGTCCACAGTCACATGCTGTATCCCCACTGTTGTGCAGTGTTCTGTAGCAGCTGACTGCTGCATTTCAGTGGTGGGGGAGTGTCATAAATATAAAGGGAAGGGTAACCACCTTTCTGTATACAGTGCTATAAAATCCCTCCTGGCCAGAGGCAACATCCTGTTACCTGTAAAGGGTTAAGAAGCTCGGCTAACCTGGCTGGCACCTGACCCAAAGGACCAATAAGGAGACAAGATACTTTCAAATCTTGGGCGGGGGGGGGGGAAGGGTTTTGTTTGTGCTCTTTGATTATGTGGTTGTTCTCTCTTTGGGCTGAGAGAGGCCAGACAGAAATCCATCTTCTCCAACCCATCCTAATCCAAGTCTCCAATATTGCAACCAGTATAGGTAAGCCAGGCAAGGCGGATTAGTTTATCTTTTGTTTTATGTGAATTTTCCCTGTGTTAAGAGGGCGGTTTATTCCTGTTTTTTGTAACTTTAAGGTTTTGCCCAGAGGGGGATCCTCTGTGTTTTGAACCTGATTACCCTGTAAGGTATTTTCCATCCTGATTTTACAGAG
Organism: Natator depressus; assembly: GCF_965152275.1. NCBI lineage: Eukaryota > Metazoa > Chordata > Testudines > Cheloniidae > Natator > Natator depressus. The sequence continues at coordinate 30,143,928 of NC_134246.1, forward strand.
GTGATTCTTTTACCTTTTCTTTAATTAAAATTCTTCTTTTAAGAACCTGATTGATTTTTCATTAAGATCCAAGGGTTTGGGGTCTGTGTTCACCTGTACAAATTGGTGAGGATTATTATCAAGCCTTCCCCAGGAAAGGGGGTGTAGGGCTTGGGGGGATATTTTGGGGGAAGACATCTCCAAGTGGTCTCTTTCCCTGTTCTTTGTTTAAAACGCTTGGTGGTGGCAGCATACGGTTCAAGGCCAAGGCAAAGTTTGTACCTTGGGGAAGTTTTTAACCTAAACTGATAAGAATAAGTTTAGGGGGTCTTTCATGCAGGTCCCCAAATCTGTACCCTAGAGTTCAGAGTGGGGAAGGAACCCTGACAGGGGGAGCTATTCCTGGATATGTGGGTTGTGAAGCACTCCGCAATTCAGGGTACGCTACCACATTCCCCAAACTAATCACACTTCTGTAGAAATCCAATCTCATATGGAAACTACATGAAGGTTTGGTCCAACAGGCACCTCTCAGCCCTGGTCTACGCTAGGACTTTAGGTCGAATTTAGCAGCATTAAATCGATGTAAACCTGCACCCGTCCACACGATGAAGCCCTTTATTTCGACTTAAAGGGCTCTTAAAATCGATTTCCTTACTCCACCCCTGACAAGTGGATTAGCGCTTAAATCGGCCTTGCCGGGTCGAATTTGGGGTACTGTGGACACAATTCGACGGTATTGGCCTCCGGGAGCTATCCCAGAGTGCTCCATTTTGACCGCTCTGGACAGCACTCTCAACTCAGATGCACTGGCCAGGTAGACAGGAAAAGAACCGCGAACTTTTGAATCTCATTTCCTGTTTGGCCAGCGTGGCAAGCTGCAGGTGACCATGCAGAGCTCATCAGCAGAGGTGACCATGATGGAGTCTCAGAATCGCAAAAGAGCTCCAGCATGGACCGAATGGGAGGTACGGGATCTGATCGCTGTATGGGGAGAGGAATCCGTGCTATCAGAACTCCGTTCCAGTTTTCGAAATGCCAAAACCTTTGTCAAAATCTCCCAGGGCATGAAGGACAGAGGCCACAACAGGGACCCGAAGCAGTGCCGCGTGAAACTGAAGGAGCTGAGGCAAGCCTACCAGAAAACCAGAGAGGCGAACGGCCGCTCCGGGTCAGAGCCCCAAACATGCCGCTTCTATGATGAGCTGCATGCCATTTTAGGGGGTTCAGCCACCACTACCCGAGCCATGTTGTTTGACTCCTTCAATGGAGATGGAGGCAATACAGAAGCAGGTTTTGGGGACGAAGAAGATGATGATGATGATGAGGTTGTAGATAGCTCACAGCAAGCAAGCGGAGAAACCAGTTTTCCCGACAGCCAGGAACTGTTTCTCACCCTGGACCTGGAGCCAGTACCCCCCGAACCCACCCAAGGCTGCCTCCTGGACCCAGCAGGCGGAGAAGGGACCTCCGGTGAGTGTACCTTTTAAAATACTATACATGGTTTAAAAGCAAGCATGTGAAAAGATTACTTTGCCCTGGTATTCGCGGCTCTCCTGGATATACTCCCAAAGCCTTTGCAAAAGGTTTCTGGGGAGGGCAGACTTATTGCGTCCTTCATGGTAGGACACTTTACCACTCCAGGCCAGTAACACGTACTCGGGAATCATTGTAGAACAAAGCATTGCAGTGTATGTTTGCTGGCGTTCAAACAACATCCGTTCTTTATCTCTCTGTGTTATCCTCAGGAGAGTGAGATATAATCCATGGTCACCTGGTTGAAATAGGGTGCTTTTCTTCAGGGGACACTCAGAGGAGCCCATTCCTGCTGGGCTGTTTGCCTGCGGCTGAACAGAAATGTTCCCCGCTGTTAGCCACAGGGAGGGGGGAGGGTTGAGGGGGTAGCCACGCGGTGGGGGGAGGCAAAATGCGACCTTGTAACGAAAGCACATGTGCTATGTATGTAATGTTAACAGCAAGGTTTACCCTGAAAGAGTGTAGCCAGTGTTTTAAAAAATGTGTTTTTTTAAATACCGCTGTCCCTTTTTTTTTCTCCACCAGCTGCATGTGTTTCAATGATCACAGGATCTTCTCCTTCCCAGAGGCTAGTGAAGATTAGAAAGAAAAAAAAACGCACTCGAGATGAAATGTTCTCCGAGCTCATGCTGTCCTCCCACACTGACAGAGCACAGACGAATGCGTGGAGGCAAATAATGTCAGAGTGCAGGAAAGCACAAAACGACCGGGAGGAGAGGTGGCGGGCTGAAGAAAGTAAGTGGCGGGCTGAAGAGAGTAAGTGGCGGGCTGAAGAGAGGGCTGAAGCTGAAAGGTGGCGGCAGCGTGATGAGAGGAGGCAGGATTCAATGCTGAGGCTGCTGGAGGACCAAACCAGTATGCTCCAGTGTATGGTTGAGCTGCAGCAAAGGCAGCTGGAGCACAGATCGCCACTACAGCCCCTGTGTAACCAACCGCCCTCCTCCCCAAGTTCCATAGCCTCCACACCCAGACGCCCAAGAACGCGGTGGGGGGGGCCTCCGGCCAACCAGCCACTCCACCACAGAGGATTGCCCAAAAAAAAGAAGGCTGTCATTCAATAAATTTTAAAGTTGTAAACTTTTAAAGTGCTGTGTGGCATTTTCCTTCCCTCCTCCACCACCCCTCCTGGGCTACCTTGGTAGTCATCCCCCTATTTGTGTGATGAATGTATAAAGAATGCATGAATGTGAAGCAACAATGACTTTATTGCCTCTGCAAGCGGTGATCGAAGGGAGGAGGAGAGGGTGGTTAGCTTACAGGGAAGTAGAGTGAACCAAGGGGCGGGGGGTTTCATCAAGGAGAAACAAACAGAACTTTCACACCGTAGCCTGGCCAGTCATGAAACTGGTTTTCAAAGCTTCTCTGATGCGTACCGCGCCCTCCTGTGCTCTTCTAACCGCCCTGGTGTCTGGCTGCGCGTAACCAGCAGCCAGGCGATTTGCCTCAACCTCCCACCCCGCCATAAACGTCTCCCCCTTACTCTCACAGATATTGTGGAGCACACAGCAAGCAGTAATAACAGTGGGAATATTGGTTTCGCTGAGGTCTAAGCGAGTCGGTAAACTGTGCCAGCACGCCTTTAAACGTCCAAATGCACATTCTATCACCATTCTGCACTTGCTCAGCCTGTAGTTGAAGAGCTCCTGACTACTGTCCAGGCTGCCTGTGTATGGCTTCATGAGCCATGGCATTAAGGGGTAGGCTGGGTCCCCAAGGATACATATAGGCATTTCAACATCCCCAACAGTTATTTTCTGGTCTGGGAATAAAGTCCCTTCTTGCAGCTTTTGAAACAGACCAGAGTTCCTGAAGATGCGAGCGTCATGTACCTTTCCCGGCCATCCCACGTTGATGTTGGTGAAACGTCCCTTGTGATCCACCAGAGCTTGCAGCACTATTGAAAAGTACCCCTTGCGGTTTATGTACTCAGCGGCTTGGTGCTCCGGTGCCAAGATAGGGATATGGGTTCCGTCTATGGCCCCACCACAGTTAGGGAATCCCATTGCAGCAAAGCCATCCACTATGACCTGCACATTTCCCAGGGTCACTACCCTTGATATCAGCAGATCTTTGATTGCGTGGGCTACTTGCATCACAGCAGCCCCAACAGTAGATTTGCCCACTCCAAATTGATTCCCAACTGACCGGTAGCTGTCCGGCGTTGCAAGCTTCCACAGGGCTATCGCCACTCGCTTCTCAACTGTGAGGGCTACTCTCATCTTGGTATTCATGCGCTTCAGGGCAGGGGAAAGCAAGTCACAAAGTTCCATGAAAGTGCCCTTACACATGCGAAAGTTTTGCAGCCACTGGGAATCGTCCCAGACCTGCAACACTATGCGGTCCCACCAGTCTGTGCTTGTTTCCCGAGCCCAGAATCGGCGTTCCACAGCATGAACCTGCCCCATTAGCACCATGATGCAATGCAGTGGCAGGGCCCATGCTTTCAGAGAAATCTGTGTCCGTGTCCTGATCACTCACGTGACCGCGCTGACGTCGCCTCCTCGCCCGGTATCGCTTTGCCAGGTTCTGGTGCTGCATATACTGCTGGATAATGCGTGTGGTGTTTAATGTGCTCCTAATTGCCAAAGTGAGCTGAGCGGCCTCCATGCTTGCCTTGGTATGGCGTCCGCACAGAAAAAAGGCGTGGAATGATTGTCTGCCGTTGCTCTGACGGAGGGAGGGGCGACTGATGACACGGCTTACAGGGTTGGCTTCAGGGAGCTAAAATCAACAAAGGGGGTGGGTTTACATCAAGGAGTATTTCAGGCAGGACTTCACGGAGGGTTCCAATAAGAAATGGTGCACCTAAGTTATTGTTCTTATTGGAACAAGGAGGTTAGCCTGGCCTCTGATTGATACATGGCTAGATTTACCTTGCTGCACCTTCTCTGTGAGTGACTGCAGTGTGACCTAGAGAAATGAGACCCCTAGATGGGGGAGGAGGAAAATGAGTACAAAACAAATCTGGTCTATTTCTTGTTTTGATCCACTCCATCTATCTTTTACATCTTTGGCTGGCAGCAGACGGTGCAGAAGGACTGCATGCCATCCACATCTCATGGCTGCTCGGCAGAAGACGGTGCAGTACGACTGCTAGCAATCCATATTGCCTGCCTGCTCACCATAAGACGGTTCAATAGGACTGACTGCTGGACTTAAGAGAATGACCTGGTCAAGTCACTAAAAATTTAGTCCCTGCGCCCATGTCTGCCCAGGCGCTCCCAGCCGACGTGGCCAGGAGCACCTTGGACATGACGATGACGGCTACCAGTCGTATTGTACCGTCTGCTGCCACAAGGCAATGGGTTGCTGCTGCTGTGTAGCAATGCCGTACCGCGTCTGCCAGCACCCAGGAGACATACGGTGACGGTTACCTGAGCGGGCTCCATGCTTGCCATGGTATGGCGTCCGCACAGGTAACTCAGGAAAAAAGGCGCGAAACGATTGTCTGCCCTTGCTTTCACGGAGGGAGGGAAGGGGGGACTGACGATATGTACCCAGAACCACCCGCGACAATGTTTTAGCCCCATCAGGCATTGGGATCTCAACCCAGAATTCCAATGGGCAGCGGAGACTGCGGGAACTGTGGGATAGCTATCCATAGTGCAACGCTCCGGAAGTCGACTCTAGCCTCGGTACTGTGGAAGCACTCCGCCGAGTTAATGCACTTCTGTGGGGACACACACACTCGAATATATAAAACCGATTTCTAAAAAACCGACTTCTATAAATTCGACCTTATTCCGTAGTGTAGACATACCCTTAGTTACATTAATATTCCTTTGGTTTAGGCCAAATGCAATTCCTTGAGTGCCTGGATATTTGTTCAGGATCTCAATATTCTGACAATGACATTCAAAGGGGCTGGGTTCTGATTGCATCTCCAGCTGGGTTTGTCTAAGCCAGCATAATGGCACTAGGCAGCAGTTGGAGGGTGACAGTAAAACGGCTTGATTGGAGACAGAGAACTTAAAGGTCTGTTCATGAAGCAATGCAGACTCATAGATGGGGATCCCTTTATTTGCATGTAGAAGGAATATTCAGCACTCGGGGCTGAGAGGAGCAGCAAGATTAGTGAACTATATGATATGGATGGTGGGGCTATAGAGGGAACTAAGAGAACTCTTAAGATTGGAGCTGTGTTGTGCCTGAGTATTAAGAATTGATCTTTTCCTGAGACTCGTAGGCTGGAATTATTGGACCATTCTGGGGAATTGCTGACATATCCCAAACCACTAAAAGACTGGGAACAGAGATTCATTGTCAGCTTTTTCAATTGAAGCTTAAGGTTTAGGTGCTGCAATCCTTATGTCCATTTCCTTTTATGAAGGAACCATAGATGTGGTACAGAAGATGCAAGCCAAAAATAAATGGGTAACTGTAGGTTACCTACAATAATATTATCCTGTCACTGGGGACTACTGCCTAACTACATAGCTGGCTGGGAGAAAATGAATGAGCAGAGAGATGACTTCTCCTGCAAAATAACTGGAAAGTCTGACACATTCTGTGTTTGCTCCTCTTCTAGAACAAGGAGAGGTGCCAGGAGAACACATTGCTCTTTCTTTCGGGAGGTAAACTGGAGGGTTGGAGGGAGATTCAGAATAATCAAACCAAACGGTGAGACAAGGTGGGGGAGGTAATATCTGTTACTGGACCAACTTCTGTTAGTGAGAGAGCTCTTACACAGAGCTCTTCTTCAGGTCTGGGAAACTAACTCAGTGTCACTGCTGTTTACCAGGTATTACAGATTATTTAGCATAAGTAGTTAACACATTTAAACGGACCATTCAAAGTGACAGGTTTCAGAGTAGCAGCTGTGTTACTCGAAATCTGCAAAAAGAAAAGGAGTACTTGTGGCACCTTAGAGACTAACAAATTTATTTGAGCATAAGCTTCCGTGAGCTACAGCTCACTTTAAAGTTATGCCTTTAAGCTCCCATGCTCGTCTTTTGAAAGGGTTGGGCAGGACCGAGAGATCAGACAGAGTGACCGCTTTGTGAAAAGTGTTCCCCCAAAGGTGACAGGGTGTTTTTGTCTTTAATCCTTACAGTCTTAAAGTCACGCAAGTAGGAAGTCAATGTCTCCATGGCAGAGAAAGGGCTGTTTGTTCGATCACGTTGGCTATCATGGTAAAATCCTTGTGGAGACCAGGCCCCAGTGGGTTTTCACCTGACTGCAGCTAGTCAAGGTAGACCCCAAGTGGGGGTAGAGGGTTCACCTTAACTAGCTGAACTGAGGTAAAAATTATCTGTGCCTGGTCTCCAAAAGGATTTTATCATAAAATAAAGCAGCTTTTCCTTCTGTGAAGGTGAACCCTAACTAACATAAGACCCTCAGCCATGTGTCATGTATGCCGCCTACCCATGTCAGTTCAGTCATGTGTGGACAGAGGTCATTGTCATCTTACAACACACAGGTTGGTCAGGGAAGCCACAGAGGACATAACATGCTGTCCTGACCCAGGAAGTTCCTGAAGTTGCTTATTCTTGGATGGTGGGGGGAATATTAGAAGGCTTTATGGAGGCTGCAGCATTTAAGGGCAGAAGTGGCCACCTCTCTCCATGGTTCTGTCCCAGTCCCCACTTGGAGAGTGGGACATGCATCTTCCCAGTGGCTTGCATCCATCACCCCCCTGACACTATCTGCGAGGGTCCTGGGGTGTCGATGGCAAGCTGTAGGGAAGGGCCTGCTCTGCCATAAGTATTGGCTGCCTTTTGGCAGACATGTAGTGCAGGGAGGGGAATCAGAAGTAAACTGAACAAATGCAATGGACTGAGACTTCCATTTTATGGAGGGTTTACTGATGGCGAACAGAAGCAGCAGGCATTCCCAATATGCAGGAATTGCAAATAGCATTTTTAATCCCATCATTTTGGCATATTTTGTGTACTTATAAACATTTCCTTATAACTCCATGAATGCAGTTTCATAAACAAGTGCTGTTCTAGAACAGTTTGCACAGTTCAAGCAACCACAGATTCCTTCAACGCACTTTGCTAACACACAGTGCACTCAAAGCAGGGGTTAACAGTATAGCTTGTGTATATAGCAATACAGACAAAAATGACTCCAGCAATCTCAGATCTTCTATAATAACAAGCTGAGTTTGAACCTATTACCATTCTCAACCCACAAACTTTCTTAGCAATATTCCAAAGGGCTTCTGAAATCTAGAGGGAAGCTTCATCAAAATCAATGCAATTTCACAAAACATCAGTTTCATTAAAATGGCATTTTCCAAAAGAAAACCACTTTGATGATCATCTTCTGACTAGCTCTCATCTGCAAGTACCGGAGCCCTTGTTGGAGTGAGGGTGTGATCTCTGGTGAACTTATTAGCCTGTGTGTAGTTTCTTTATTTGTTTTCAATATTTTCCTCTATAATGCTTTTACCTTGAGATGAATGTGCTTGCTCAGAAGGGACCTTTGGCAAGTTATAACTGTGGCAACTACACTGTTTATAGCCTCTAGAGAGAAAGCAAAGCACAAATGCTGACCTTGTAGGCCACCTGGCTTTTGGGGGAATTCACCGTGTAGGAGGGAACTGTGCAGCCTGGAAAAAACCTGGTCAAGTATAAGAGATGTGTGTCTCTGCCCAAGATAGGTGATGGTGGAAAAGCTGGGAGACTAGAGTGGGTGCCTTCGCTAGACCACCAGGAGGAAATACGGATGCAGTTACCCTGAGTCGTGACAAGTCCCATGGAAGCTAGTAGGAACACTCCTGGAGGAAACTGAGGCTCAGTGACAGTGGCAGTCTGGCCCTTAGCAATTTTCTGTCTTTCCAATTAGACACAGTAATTAGAACAATTAATTTCTCTCCTATACGAAAGAAAACTCACCGTACAGTATGAGGACTGAGCCACAGGCTGTTGATTGCAGGCATCGCCAGGAGTAGCTCTAGCATCATACACAGCCAGCTTCTCTCCTTTCCTTTCTCTAATATTTTCCTAAGGAGTTCTTGCCTCTCAATAATCTGAGCAGAAACCAGCGTGCTATCTACTGGCAATGTCCAATATTGCCTTATACTGTATAATAATACGTAGCTCTCCAACTCTGCTGTCCACTCGAGTGTCTCAAATTTCTGCACAGACACCCTGGCAGCGCAATTTACACGAACACCCTCACAAATGAAGATGAATATTAAAGTGGCCACATTCAACTCTTGGAGAAAACAATTTCCTGGAGAAGTTCCCAAGTCTGCCCAAACAAGGACTCTCACTGCATTGGATTATGGGGCTTAGTTTCCAATGTAGCATAAACGGAATTGGAAAGAGGAGCCCTTCCTGAAAATGTCATGTTGTTTTCCAGTTATCCCTGCAACATGACCACAGAGGGAAAAAGCCTAGTTTATTAATGAAATTGGCATGCGCTGAAATAGCCAATATCCATAGTACCAATACATGCTCAGTTAAAATGGGTGGACCAGGTTCAGATATGCCTGAGTTAAACAACAGCCACCTGCAGACGAAGAAGAAATCCATGCGTACCCCGGAACAAAGCCCGCCCGCCACACACACACTTGCCCTAGCACTAGGAGCTGTACAGACAGCGCCACTAGCACAAGTAACCTGAGATGTGACGGAGGAACATGCAATCCCAATACTGTGGGATGGCACAAAGCAGCCGGCTTCCTGGCTAGCACTGTGTGCAATTGCCAATAGTCCTTTGGGCATGACGCCAGCATGATATAAAGCTCCAACCGTTTCCGATTTCCCCGTCCCAGGCAGAGATAAATACACCTTTACCCTGTTCTGCGTTCACATGCTAGTTATAGAAACAGTCATTGCTTTTGTAGACAAGTTGGTTCACTTTAGATCCAGCCATTCCAGCATATCGGCCTCCCAGCATAGGCTGTGTGTGTTTGTCCCTTGTACCATACGTGGTTTCTGAACAAGATCCACTTTACGTTAAAGATAAAGGCATCTCCTCCCAAATGAACATCCTGGGCAGTTTGCAGGTGTAACACCTTCGTGCACATTGTCCATTCAACAGCAGAGATTAAAGTCACTGGAGCCTGAAACCTTGTTCTTCTTTCCCATCGGACAGAATGCCTGTTGGCAAGGAGCCAGTGCTCTCTGCAGTACATTCACCAACCTCCCCTGCTATCCCCTGGTCACTTTGCCATCATTTTAGAGGCTGCTTTTCAAAAATAATCATTCGTTTCTTTTCCTGACCCCCACCATCCCCATGTGGCAGAGCTGGTTCTCATCTGGTTAAGTTAAAGCTAGCTGATAACTATGCAGACCACTCCTGTCTGCTTTTCCAGATCAAGATACCTAATGGGAGCCGAGTTAAGGCATTGCATTTAAACATGGCTCCAGGTAAACTGGTTTCTAACACAGTTTGGCCTGTGGCGGGGGTGAGGCTCTGTTAGGCCCCATGTTTACAATATGTATTTTGGCCTAGGTCCCTGTAGACTGGAGGAATGACTCAGCAGAGGAAATAAAGAGTCAGCAAAATCAAAGCCTCAGGGGTCATATGTGCAATAGGAAAAGTAATTTCACCTAAGCAGGAAAGGAAGTGGAATTCCCTAGCTGGGGCTCAGCCCATTCCTGTGCCCCTGGCCATGCAGCCAGGCCTTGCCAATCAGCCGGTTCAAGGCCTAGGCCTAGCATGCTGGTGTGAGGGGGGTGGATTAACCCCTGGTTCACTGGTTATGTGTAGATGGGGCCAGAGAGGCAGGGGATTTCTTGTGTCCTTGTCTCTGTAATTGGACTGTGCAAAGTGAGAAGCAGAGGGGTGAAACCATAGCAGTGTACTTGTACCCACAGCCAGAAACCCCTTTGTTTCCTGCCACTCTGATCCCCGCTGGCCTGGCATGGAGGGGAGTGAGGTTGTAGTTGATCCAGCTGTTTTGGGAAGGAGTGGGGCATTGTAAGAAACTGCCCCGCCATGGCCAGGCAGCTAACACTCAGAACCCTGTCTGCAGCAAAGCATGCTGCATCAATTCTGGGCCTTGGCCACTGCTTTAGCTCACCTGTGTTTGAAGCTGCCCTTTTCTCACCCAGCTTCTCATTCGTCTCTGATGGCATGATGCTAGGCTATGACATCATGTGATGTTGCCTTGGTGATGACCATGTCACTAATTAAGTATTCTGATCTCACTGGCAGCTCAAGGAGGAAAGGGAGAGCATTTGAGGCTTATTAGGAGTAGGAGCTTGTGATGGGGTGTCCACCTCACACTTACTCTGAAAGGGTAAATGTCAGCTAAGAAGGGTCAATTAACCAGACAGGCCGCAGCTGAGGGCAAACAGGTGGCTTAAGTAATCCCCTGAGTAAAGGAGGGGGCCCAGATGAGGAGGAAGGAGCTGAGTTGGGTTTATAAAGACAGGAAGTTGCTAGTAGAGAGGGGGCTGTAGGGAAGTAGGCTGCAGCACCTCATGGGAAGAAGGGTGTACCTGAGTGTCCATGCCTGGCTTCAGTTGTAGGACTTCAGGGCTGGGCTTCAACTGTCTGTGCCCTGGCTTCAGCTCTGGGGCTGTGGTCAGGAGGCAAGGAGTGGGGTAGACTTGGGGTGCAAGGCTTCAGAAGGGAACTTGGGGCAATGTGGGAGGCAGTGGGGCCTGAAGGGTGATTGGGAGGTAGCAGGGGCTAGAGGCAATGGGTGGGAGGGGAGGTGGCAGCAGGGGCCAGAAGCAATGGGTGGGGGCTCAGGGGATGAGGCAGTAGGAGCCAGATGTACCTCAGTACAAGTGTACATTATCTTTATTATTGAGTCTGCAAAAAATCTCTCTCAATAAATCAATTACCATGACTTAGATGATATATGTGCATATTTATTTGTTTTTCCTAAAGTTAATTAAGTATTTTATGGAGTACTTGTGGCACCTTAGAGACTAACCAATTTATTTGAGCTACAGCTCACTTCATCGGATGCATACTGTGGAAACTGCAGAAGACATTATATACACAGACACCATGAAACAATACCTCCTCCCACCCCACTCTCCTGCTGGTAATAGCTTATCTAAAGTGATCATCAAGTTGGGCCATTTCCTGCACAAATCCAGGCTTTCTCACCCTCCGTGCCCCCCCCCCACACACACACAAACTCACTCTCTTGCTGGTAATAGCCCATCCAAAGTGACCACTCTCAAGTTAAGGAAGTATGGGCTGGATGAATGCACTATAAGGTGGGTAGAAAGCTGGCTAGATTGTCGGGCTCAACGGGTAGTGATCAATGGCTCCATGTCTAGTTGGCAGCCGGTGTCAAGTGGAGTGCCCCAGGGGTCGGTCCTGGGGCCGGTTTTGTTCAATATCTTCATAAATGATCTGGAGGATGGTGTGGATTGCACTCTCAGCAAATTTGCGGATGATACTAAACTGGGAGGAGTGGTAGATACGCTGGAGGGGAGGGATAGGATACAGAAGGACCTAGACAAATTGGAGGATTGGGCCAAAAGAAATCTGATGAGGTTCAATAAGGATAAGTGCAGGGTCCTGCACTTAGGATGGAAGAATCCAATGCACCGCTACAGACTAGGGACCGAATGGCTAGGCAGCAGTTCTGCGGAAAAGGACCTAGGGGTGACAGTGGACGAGAAGCTGGATATGAGTCAGCAGTGTGCCCTTGTTGCCAAGAAGGCCAATGGCATTTGGGGATGTATAAGTAGGGGCATAGCGAGCAGATCGAGGGACGTGATCGTTCCCCTCTATTCGACACTGGTGAGGCCTCATCTGGAGTACTGTGTCCAGTTTTGGGCCCCACACTACAAGAAGGATGTGGATAAATTGGAGAGAGTCCAGCGAAGGGCAACAAAAATGATTAGGGGTCTAGAGCACATGACTTATGAAGAGAGGCTGAGGGAGCTGGGATTGTTTAGTCTGCAGAAGAGAAGAATGAGGGGGGATTTGATAGCTGCTTTCAACTACCTGAAAGGGGGTTCCAAAGAGGATGGCTCTAGACTGTTCTCAATGGTAGCAGATGACAGAACGAGGAGTAATGGTCTCAAGTTGCAATGGGGGAGGTTTAGATTGGATATTAGGAAAAACTTTTTCACTAAGAGGGTGGTGAAACACTGGAATGCGTTACCTAGGGAGGTGGTAGAATCTCCTTCCTTAGAGGTTTTTAAGGTCAGGCTTGACAAAGCCCTGGCTGGGATGATTTAACTGGGAATTGGTCCTGCTTCGAGCAGGGGGTTGGACTAGATGACCTTCTGGGGTCCCTTCCAACCCTGATATTCTATGATTCTATGATTCTATGTGCCTTTCCACCATTGAGGCGGGGAATCTTCCCAGCCACTTAAACTTAACATGCCCAACTCAGAATTGCTGCTCTTCACTGCAGTAATATCTAGTACTTACCACTTAAACATTGGACCTGAATATCACTAAGTAACTGAATTACTATTACTTTTCCTTAGTAAGTGAATTACTACCTAATTACTAAGAAATTCACTTACTAAGAGCAATTCTAATCCCATTATTAAATACAAATTACTAACAGTGAAAATTACTCTTTCTAAGAGATTGCAGACAACTGACCCACTTTAGTGACAAGACACGTTTTAGTACAGGTAGTGGATATCATAATAGGTTAGCAAGTGGACACCACACAACAAAGACTAATCCTCAACTGCACCATGCAAGCCAGCCTGTTGTATAGAACGCAGCCTGGTCTTGCCAGCTGAGCTTCTCCCTTAATAACCTGCCTCATTGACCTCCTGTACGCTGACCTACTTCTTCAATCTCATGCCCCGTGGAAGGAAAAGGCCTCGGTAGAGACGGTCTGATCGTGGAAGTCAACAAATGGCTACGCAGGTGGTGTTGGAGAGAAGGCTTTGGATTCTTTGAGCATGGGACGGTGTTCCAAGAAGGAGGAGTGCTAGGCAGAGACGGGCTCCACCTAACAAAGAGAGGGAAGAGCATCTTCGCAAGCAGGCTGGCTAATCTAGTGAGGAGGGCTTTAAAGTAGGTTCACCGGGGGAAGGAGACCAAAGCCCTGAGGTAAAGGGGGATGTGGGATACTGGGAGGAAGCACGAGCAGCAGAGCGCAAGAGGGGAGGGCTCCTGCCTCATACTGAGAAAGAGGGACGATCAGTGAGTTATCTCAATTGTCTATGCACAAATGCAAGAAGCCTGGGAAACAAGCAGGGAGAACTGGAAGTCCTGGCACAGTCAAGGAATTATGATGTGATTACAATAACAGAGACTTGGTGGGATAACTCACATGACTGGAGTACTGTCATGGATGGATATAAACTGTTCAGGAAGGACAGCCAGGCAGAAAAGGTCGGGGAGTTGCATTGTATGTAAGAGAGCAGTATGACTGCTCAGAGCTCCGGTATGAAACTGCAGAAAAACCTGAGTGACTCTGGATTAAGTTTAGAAGTGTGAGCAACAAGAGTGGTGTCATGGTGGCAGTCTGCTATAGACCACCGGACCAGGAGGATGAGGTGGACGAGGCTTTCTTCCGGCAACTAACGGAAGTTACTAGATCGCAGTCCCTGGTTCTCATGGGATACTTCAATCACCCTGATATCTGCTGGGAGAGCAATACAGCAGTGCACAGACAATCCAGGAAGTTTTAGGAAAGTGTAGGGGACAATTTCCTGGTGCAAGTGCTGGAGGAACCAACTAGGGGCGGAGCTCTTCTTGACCTGCTGCTCACAAACCGGGAAGAATTAGTAGGGGAAGCAAAAGTGGATGGGAACCTGGGAGGCAGTGACGATGAGATGGTCGAGTTCAGGATCCTGACACAAGGAAGAAAGGAGAGCAGCAGAATATGGACCCTGGACTTCAGAAAAGCAGACTTTGACTCCCTCAGGGAACTGATGGGCAGGATCCCCTGGGAGAATAACATGAGGGGGAAAGGAGTCCAGGAGAGCTGGCTGTATTTTAAAGAATCCTTATTGAGGTTACAGGGACAAACCATCCCAATGTACAGAAAGAATAGTAAATATGGCAGGTGACCAGCTTGGCTTACAGTGAAATCCTTGCTGATCTTAAACACAAAAAAGAAGCTTACAAGAAGTGGAAGATTGGACAAATGACCAGGGAAGAGTATAAAAATATTACTCAGGCATGCAGGAGTGAAATCAGGAAGGCCAAATCATACCTGGAGTTGCAGCTAGCAAGAGATGTCAAGAGTAACAAGAAGGGTTTCTTCAGGTATGTTGGCAACAAGAAGAAAGTCAAGGAAAGTGTGGGCCCCTTACTGAATGAGGGAGGCAACCTAGTGACAGAGGATGTGGAGAAAGCTAATGTACTCAAAGCTTTTTTTGCCTCTGTCTTCACGGACAAGGTCAGCTCCCAGACTACTGCACTGGGCAGCACAGCATGGGGAGGAGGTGACCAGCCCTCTGTGGAGAAAGAAGTGGTTCGGGACTGTTTAGAAAAGCTGGACATGCACAAGTCTGTGGGGCCAGATGCGCTGCATCCGAGAGTGCTAAAGGAGTTGGCGGATGTGATTGCAGAGCCATTGGCCATTATGTTTGAAAACTCATGGCGATCAGGGGAGGTCCCAGACGAGTGGAAAAAGGCTAATGTAGTGTCCATCTTTAAAAAAGGGAAGAAGGAGGATCTGGGGAACTACAGGCCAGTCAGCCTCACCTCGGTCCCTGGAAAAATCATGGAGCAGGTCCTCAAGGAATCAATTCTGAAGCACTTAGAGGAGAGGAAAGTGATCAGGAACAGTCAGCATGGATTCACCAAGGGCAAGTCATGCCTGACTAATCTAATTGCCTTCTATGATGAGATAACTGGCTCTGTGGATGAGGGGAAAGCAGTGGACGCATTATTCCTTGACTTTAGCAAAGCTATTGACACGGTCTCCCACAGTATTCTTGTCAGCAAGTTAAAGAAGTATGGGCTGGATGAATGGACCATAAGATAGAAAGCTGGCTAGATTGTCAGGCTCAACGGGTAGTGATCAATGGCTCCATGTCTAGTTGGCAGCCGGTATCAAGGGGAGTGCCCCAAGGGTCGGTTCTGGGGCCGGTTTTGTTCAATATCTTCATAAATGATCTGGAGGATGGCATGGATTGCACCCTCAGCAAGTTTGCAGATGACACTAAACTGGGAGGAGAGGTAGATATGCTGGAGGGTAGGGATAGGATACAGAGGGACCTAGACAAATTAGAGGATTGGGCCAAAAGAAATCTGATGAGGTTCAACAAGGACAAGTGCAGAGTCCTGCACTTAGGACGGAAGAATCCCATGCATTGCTACAGACTAGGGACCGAATGGCTAGGCAGCACTTCTGCAGAAAAGGACCTAGGGGTTACAGTGGACGAGAAGCTGGATATGAGTCAACAGTGTGCCCTTGTTGCCAAGAAGGTTAATGGCATTTTGGGATGTATAAGTAGGGGCATTGCCAGCAGATGGAGGGACGTGATCGTTCCCCTCTATTTGACATTGGTGAGGCCTCATCTGGAGTACTGTGTCCAGTTTTGGGCTCCACACTACAAGAAGGATGTGAAAAAATTGGAAAATGTCCAGCGGAGGGCAACAAAAATGATTAGTGGACTGGAACACGTGACTTATGAGGAGAGGCTGAGGGAACTGGGATTGTTTAGTCTGCGGAAGAGAAGAATGAGGGGGGATTTGATAGCTGCTTTCAACTACCTGAAAGGGGGTTCCAAAGAAGTTGGATCTAGACTGCTCTCAGTGGTAGCAGGTGACAGAACGAGGAGTAATGGTCTCAAGTTGCAGTGGAGGAGGTTTAGGTTGGATATTAGGAAAAACTTTTTCACTAGGAGGGTGGTGAAGCACTGGAATGCGTTACCTAGGGAGGTGGTGGAATCTCCTTCCTTAGAAGTTTTTAAGGTCAGGCTTGACAAAGCCCTGGCTGGGATGATTTAGGTGGGGATTGGTCCTGCTTTGAGCAGGGGGTTGGACTAGATGACCTCCTGAGGTCCCTTCCAACCCTGATATTCTATGATTCTATGTGAAAGATAATCCCAAATGTTTCTGGACTGTGAAATATTAAATTTAGGCTATTTAATGGCTATTGTATTGTTTATAGCCAATTCCACAGCTGCACAGTGGGTAACTCCCAGGATTCCTCATTCATTGTGAAATATTGTCGGAGTCTCAGTCCCAACAGTGCGTCTGTTGGTGAGTTCACATGCTGCTTTTAGCCACAGAAAATATTTATAAATTACACCTGCACTGTGAAATGTTGCACAGGCAACCTTCATTTTGGCATCCCCTGACCTTTTGGAGTGTGTGACTTTGCAACCTTAGTGATGTTCTTTTAACATAAGTTTTTGTGTGAAATTTCCAAGGTTGGGGGGGGAGGGATTCTGAAATGCAGAAATTCGATCATGTGGCATTATACTGACACCCATGTGGGTCAGCTACAGTGTTGGAAACTTTAGATCTATTGCAAAGACTTCTGCCACTTGAGTTAACTGATAGCAGTCTTAGGTGCCAGCCTCTCTTGGACCAACACTAGAGGGGGATGAGACACTTGGCCAGTGAGTATCTCAGATATTTGCTGACAGAGGAATGGTGAGACTCAGGAATCTCGGGTTCCAGTCTAGGCTCTGGAGGGAAGTATACTCTAGTGGATACAGACTCTTGTTTGTTTCTTCCCAAGCTTTTGACCACTTCTTCCCCATTCCCTCCCACATGTCCCAGTCCTGTCTGTTCCCCAGTCCTTGACCCTTACAGCCCTACCAAATTCATGGCCATGGAAAAACGTGTCACAGACCGTGAAATCTGATCTCTTGTGTGCTTTTACCCTATACTATATGGATTTCATGGGGGAGACCAGTGTTTCTCAATTTGGGGGTCCTGACCCAAAAGGGAGTTGCGGGGGGGTCACAAGGTTATTTTAAGAGGGTCATGGTATTGCCACCCTTTCTTCTGCACTGCTTTCAGAGCTGGGCAGTCAGAGAGCGGCAGCTGTTGGCCAGGTGCCCAGCTTTGAAGGCAGCGCCCCACCAGCAGCACAGAAGTAAGGGTGGCACTACCATACCATGCCACTCTTACTTCTGCACAGCGTGCTGCCTTCAGAGCTGGGTCAGGACCCCTACAGTTACAACACTGTGAAAGTTCAGATTTAAATATCTGAAATCATGAAATTTACTATTTTAAAAATCCTATGACTGTGAAATGGACCAAAATGGATTGTGAATTTGGTAGGGCCCTACGTATCCTAGTCCTAGTCTCCTCACTTAACCAGTTTCAGTCTGTGCTCCTCTGGCTTCTCACCCCATTCCCTGTCTCCTTGCCCAGCCCGTCCTACTCTCTCAGTCCAGGCTTGCTGTCCAAGTCCCAGTTTCCCCTCCCACTCCCAGTATCTCCTATTCCCTAGACTCAGTCTCCTTGCCCAGCCAGTCTCAGTTCACTCCTCCCAGATCCGCATCCGATCAGTCTCCCGCTTCCTGTCTCCTTGTCCCAGTCTCCCTGTTTCCCCTCAATATCTCATCAGATCTCTGTGTTAACTCCCCAGCTAACTGGCTCCCAGTCATCCTCACCAGTCTTCCACCACCCTGACTCCCAGTCCCAATCTCCTTGCCCAGCCAGTCCATCTCCTCTCCCTTATGACTCCCAGCCTTCTTGCTCAGTCCCATTTTCCCCTTTACCCGCTCCAGTCTGTCTCACCAGACTCTTTGTCCTGATCTATACCTTTCCTTCCCCCTTGTCCAGCTTTTGTCCCCTCTGCAATGTAATCAGATGGTTTTGTCCTCCACGCTGCCTGGGTGCCAGCAGGGTGTCACTGAGAGCATAGGAGAGACAGACTCCCTGCTGTCCAGCCCCACATTGGCATGGAGCAGCTGAGAACAGGGGTCTGGAACATGCTCAGTTACTCTGTGGGGATAGTGCGTGCACTGTGTGGTCAGCACTGGGAGCTGTGAAAGACTGGAGCATGCTCAATGAGGATGGAATTGTTAGAAATTGTAACTGCTGAAATAGAAGAGAGATATGCTGAGCATGTTCTAACGGAGATTTTTCAGAGGCTTGTAAATGGGCCAGATTTTGGCAGATTTTCATGGGGATAGCAAAAGGCACATCCCTGAAACAGAGGCTACCCCCTGACAAAATTGCAAGTCCCTGCTCTAAAGAATGGGGGTGCGATAGCTGTTCAAAAAAGGTTGCCCGTATTTTTTAGCATGGGCAAAACAATGAATTTTCTCTAGCCTCATTATTGGAAATGGCTGAACCTTTTTGGCTGGCCTGAAGCACTCACCCAGCATAGAGAATTTCAGCCCAAATGGTTAAAGTTGTTATAAGCAAGTGAAAACAGGGTCTTATAATGGTATTGTCAGGCAACCTTAATAGTGACACTACCAGCCCTGCCTGTATTGAATTGGGTCTAGCTCTTAGAAAAGATAATTGTCTCTTAATAGCTTAGCATTCCCGGAGCAGATATCTGCTCTGGGACCTCCCTATAGATAGGCAAATGCAAGGCCTAAAAATCATGTACCTAATTCAGACTCCTTATAAATAGGTACAGTCCCTTCCTCTTAAACCATGTCAGAACTTGGCCCATTAAGTTAAATGCCACATGATATTTAGGAACATTCTTACTACTCAATATAAAATGCCATGGGACCAGTTCTGCCATACATCTGAAGGTACGTCTACACTGCAGTGTGGGGTATAACTTTTGGCTTGTATAGACATACATGTGCTAAGTTTGATCAAAGTACTGCACTAAAAATAGAATAATAGAATATCAGGGTTGGAACGGATTTCAGGAGGTCATCTAGTCCAACCCCCTGCTCAAAGCAGGACCAATCCCCAACTAAATCATCCCAGCCAGGGCTTTGTCAAGCCTGACCTTAAAAACCTCTAAGGAAGAAGATTCCACCACCTCCCTAGGTAACCCGTTCCAGTGTTTCATAGCTGCCCCAGTACAGTCCTCTCTGGCCCTCGGGGTAGGTACTCTGCTGGTCAGCCCATGTCCCTGTGGCTAAATTGCTATTTTTAGCACACTACCTTGAGCAGAGCCAACTTCCTGACAGAACAAAACTGAACGCCCTTGCCCTGCCCCTTCTCCAAGGCGCTGCCCCGCTCACTCCATCCCTCTGTCGCTCGCTCTCCCACACCCTCCCTCACTCGCTCATTTTCACCGGGCTGGGGAGAGGGTCCCTTTTCGACCGGGTGTTCGGTTGAAAACTGGATACCTGGCAACCCTAAGCTAGCATGAGTTTGTCTACCCGAGCTGTAAATGACACGCCCAGCTGCAGCATAGACATGCCTATGTGAGCACCCCCGACCTTTGGCTGGTAGCTCCTGGGAGAAACAACATTATGTCTCTGGAGCCCATTTCTGGGGGTGGGGCATGGGACTGGAACACACTGCCAAGCGTGCCAAGATTCCAGCACCTCCAGGCCCAGGGAGGGGGCAGGCTGAGGCAGAATTTCACCTTTGGCCAGTGGTTTGCTCTGGTGGGAAAGCATCAGCCAGAACTCGACCTATGGGGCTAACTTGTGATTTAAAGGATTTGAGAATACGGGAGTACGTAATGGGTACTGCTGCTGACATGTCTGTAAATACACTTGGGCTTTGTGGTACTGTTCTTCACCTTGTTGTTTGAACTCCTGGCTCACTCGCTGGTATTATATAGTGAATTACTCTGAAAGCCATCTTACCAGTGAAGCAAACAAAGTCATTAAAGGCATGTGATTTCTCAGCCACTGTGAAAGGATTTGGCCATTTTGCAAATAGTCCGTAGCACTGTTTAGTCATTAACATCAGGCTCTTGAATTACTTAGGGCTGGTTTTTCTAAGCAACTGGATTATTTAGTAACGTCTTGTGAAATAATATGTGGTTCATGGCCAGCATGTGCCCTTAGGACGCACACAGAGGGGCCCTCTGTTACAGATCCCCGCCCCCTCCCCAAACAGGAGTGGTAGACACCTCCACAGCATCATTTCCCTTGCCCCACTCTTTGTACCCCCTAGTACAGATGGATAAATTGAGGCACAGAGGTTAAGTGACTTGCCCAAGTGCAACAGCAAATCACTAGCAAAGCTGGGAACAGAACCCAGGAATCCTACCACCCAACCCTCTACCCTAACCACTCCACAGCTATCACATGACCAATCCTGAGACATCAGCCTGCACTGAGCAGGAAACACTGGGCTGAATATAATCCCATTGATCTCACCACCTGGTTAAATCTGACTATCTCTGCCTTGACAGAAGAATACAGGCATGGGGCACAGCATCCAAGCTCCAGTCACCACCTGGATTAAAGATGGGTTCTGCTCCCCCTGTGCCAGAGCAGGTGCTCCCAGATGAGCTAGTTAGGAGGGCTGCACCTGGGCTGTAAAGGATCAGAGGGAGTTCTAGAGTGTTGCCTGCAGTGGTCCCTGAAGAAAGGTGGTAGGCCGGGGTAGATGACCCAGCTTAGACAGCACTGCAAAGATGAGGGGCTCTGTCCCATTTAAGGCTGGGTGGAAGATTTGTTTTGTCTTTGTGGTGGGTGGGTTGAGCTTTGTATATAGAGAAACCAGCCCCCAAGTAGAGTTGTGATTGAATGATGGGTGGTGGGGGTTGTTTAAGGAGCCCAGAAGAGAGGAAAATAGGAGCAGGGCAAAGGCCCCCCCGGTCATGAGTGGCTTGTGTGGTGGCCACTTTGTTACACTGTCCCTGGTGGAAGCCTGAGCTTGTCCAGATAGTGATGTTCCCTGGAGCCAGCAGCAGCACGCTGCAGAGCGTGAGGGCAGGCACCTGTCAGGAATGTGAGCAGCACATGTGAGAGCTTTTGGGAGTCCCAGACACAGCTACCAGAACTCTATGTGGTGACCTGGGCCAGATGCACCTCTGAACCCTGTCTCCTCTCTGACCAAGGATAACCACAGTGAGTGGGGTATGGTGAGGGAGCAGAGAAGGACATAGAAAAAGAACTTTTGGTTGTAGAACTCAAAAACATGAGGCAAAAGGCACCACCTCATGCATTCTGGGGTGGGTATCATAGAACATCAGGGTTGGAAGGGACCTCAGGAGGTCATCTAGTCCAACCCCCTGCTCAAAGCAGGACTAATCCCCCATTTTTGCCTCAGATCCCTAAATGGCCCCCTCAAGGATTGAACTCACAACCCTGGGTTTAGCAGGCCAATGCTCAAACCACTGAGCTACCCCTTCCCTCAGTCTTGCTCATAGTTTTATGATTATGAATCCTGCTTGTGGCATTTTCCCTAATTAATGTTGGGTGACTTCCCTCCTCTCATTAAAAATTTATTTTCTGCACTGAGACTCTGTGATTGCAAGTGGGGAAGTATGGCCTCTGAGAGGCGCCCAGGGGTGGTGTGTAATTTTCCCAGGTTACTGGGTGGGGGCTCGAGCCAGTTCTGTGTTGTATTGTTGAAAAGGAACCCCTAGATATTGAACCCAGCCCTGGTTGCTGCTGGCTCCACCTGGCAAAAGGGTTACACCAGTAACTGGGGTCATTTTCAACCCTTCCCTGCCAGGCCCTGAGAGCTGCAGATGCCTCACAGGGAGAAAGAATCAAAGACAAGTGTGCAATCAGAGAGGATTGCTCCCCTGGCTCCGCCTGTAGCTGAACTGACAATCTCAGGATACTAATTGCTGATGAAAACTCTGCTGTGATGAAGGAGTCACCTTAGAGTCAGCAGAAGGGGTAGCCCAGCACAGAGTGAAGAGATGGGCAGAGAAACAGATGTACCAAGATGTCAGGATATGTCCTGTCCCTTTAAATGTTTGAGCACATTTCTTAGAGCCAAAACCACAACAATTTGGCAAGTGGCAGACAAGAGCAGGGGCCAGATTCTCAGCAGTGTCTGAGCACCTCTCAGAGCAGTATACATGAAGAGATGCAAAGGTGGTTTTAAGCTACCTCTGAGACTTCTCCTGACCTTGGGGCTGCTCTGTGCCAGGCCAGCCCACAGCGTGAGTTAATACAGCTTGAAGGCTTCCCTAGCTTGTGCCAGCTGCCCACATTCCCAAGGGACTGTTTCAGCAGCTCAGGGTGCAGGAACACCTCATCTGCTTTCTCTCTGCTGGCTGCAGGGTGCGAGTGGCAGTGGGGCTATATGGGTGGATCTGCAGCATTTAGGGCTGCTTTGTGTCAGGCCTAACAAAGGGCAGGATCTGACCCCAGGTCCCAAAGCTTTAGCCTCCGTCTACCTTTGCACTGAAATACACGCAAGACAGCTGTTGTGTGAGCTGACGCAGTTATGGACGCACTCAGCTGCAGGGCTGACTTCCTCCAGGAGAGCGTTGCAGCTGTTCCTGGGTTCTCAGATCCGTGTGCAGTGACTTTAGAATACAGATGAATTGCAAATTAAATCACTTATTAAACTGTGTCTAATATACTGCTGACTTCTAATAAAGTCCACTGACTTTGAGCTAGTTCAGAGAGGAAGGGGAGTTTTTCAAATTAAACTGAAGAAATAAATGGAAAATTCTTAGGTCATAAGCTGTCCTCAGCCCAGGTATGGCCATTTCCCTCCTGCGGGTACTGAACTGGGAGCAGGACTCCTCCCTTAGGCCTTGTATCACACTGGACTGGTGTCCTCCACTGCCCCTTTATTGCCTCCCATCACTTCTCAGGCATTCTCCATGGCCCTAGGTCAGAGCTATTTTCCCCATAGCTGAGCTGGTCTGGACATGCTCTGTCTGAAACTCATCTGTGTACGTGTCAAAAGTGAGTAAGTTTTATGAATTTGCTGAGATGCCAGTTAGATTTTAAAGCTGAGACTATCAAATTAGGTTTGCCAATTGGATAAGTGTTATAGTGAATATTAGAATGGACTCTAATAGGACAGGGGTTCTCAACCAGGGGTACGTGTACCTTGGGGATACGCAAAGGTCTTCCAAAGGGTACATTAACTCATCTAGATATTAGCCTAGTTTTACAACAAGCTACAGAAAAAGTAATACCTAAGTCAGTACAAACTAAAATTTCAGACAGACAATAACTTGTTTATACAGCTCCATATACTATACACTGAAATGTAAGTACAATATTTATATTCCAATTGATTTATTTTATAATTATATGGTAAAAATGAGAAAGTCACCAATTTTTCAGTAATTATGTGCTGTGACACTTTTATATTTTTAAGTCTGATTTTGTAAGCAAGTAGTTTCTAATTGAGGTGAAACTTGGAAGTACACAAGACAAATCCGACTCCTGAAAGGGGTGTAGTAGTCTGGAACTGTTCAGAGCCACTGTAATAGGAGAACCCCTTTTTATTGAGTCCATGGAGTGTAAGCTTACTGGGTTCTTGTCAGGTCAGCTTTTAGTTTGACCAGTATTTCTCAAATCAGGACACTTGGGTATTCTTGACCAAGCAACAATTTTTTAATTCACCCTGAACCACATCAGTATACAACAAAGGTGGCCAAGTTTACTGACCTTCTGAGCCACATATGACAATCTTCAGAAGTTCAAGAGCTGGGGCGTGCCTGCTGGATTTCAGGGTGGCGGGGAGGCTGTGTGCCACCTGGCACTCTGGGGCTGGGAGGGGCTGGTGGCTGGGAGGGGGGGCTGTGGGGAGAAGTGAGTCCTCAGGCGGAAGGGGTGGGCCAGGCCAGTGGCTAGCCTCCCTTAGCCGGTGGTTCACTCACCACCCACGCTGAGAAGCTCTCAGCATTATCTTCAGAATTCAGAAGTTCCATACCTATCTGTATGGCAGACATTTTACTTTGCTGATGGATCATCACCCGTTCATTTCAATTTTGGACCAAAATATGGAATTCCATCATTAGCTGCTGCTTGTATGCAATGATGGGCATTGCTGCTTTCAGCTCATTCCTATATTATTTAAATCCACAAAGGTGGACAGCCTGGCAATGCAGATAGGTTGTTGCACCTGCCATGCCCAAGCTTCCATCAACCCAAAGAAAGTTCAGATGAAATATTTTATCTCAATTTGATGGACAGGTCACCCATCACTAGCACAGACATCAGCAGAGAAACTACTAAGGATGATGTGCTTTCTCTTGTGAAGGGAACGGCACAACAAGGGACAATGCTGGATCAAAAGAACCCTCCGTTTACACAATTTTGTCACGTCAATGTGAATAATCTCTGAATCATGTTGCAATTTATGGGGAATGTGAGTGGTCATTCCAAAATCACTTCAGTCTCAGGTTTTGGAAGCTCTTCACAAAGGTTGTTTTGGTATTGTACGAATGAAGGCCACAATCTGCAGCCATATCTGGTGACCAGGGATCAGCAAAGATATTGAGAGGAAGGCAAAGTGCTGTACTATGTGTCAGCAAATTCAGAATGATCCTGGCCCATCTTGTCTATACTTGTGGTTGTGGCCTCAGATTCTTTGGACACATATTCACATGGACTTTGCTGGACTTTTAGAAGGTTGTAGGTTTTGGGTCATAGTCAACACCAATTCAAAATGGTCAAAGGTTTTCCGAATTACTTGTACTACAACTATTGAGACCATTGGACACCTCTGTACCTTGTTTAGCCTGTTTGCTTTACCATTACAGTTGCTGAGTGACAATGGACCTCGATTCTGTTCTGAAGAATTTCAGACGTTCCTAGCTTCAAATGGAATTCAGCACATACACTCAGCTCCATACCATCCTGCTTCAAACTGACATGCAGCTCTCTTTGTACAAACACTTAAGCATGACTTAAGAGCTAACAAGTCTATTTGGAGATGTCAGCAGAAATTGGACAATGTCTTGCTTGTCTACAGGAACACTGCAAATGCTACTATCCAGGAGTCACCTGCAACTCTTTTCTTGAAGCAATCTTTGCAAACCTGTGAGGACCTGCTACATCCTCACACTGCCTCCCATGTAGCCATATCCCAAGCTATGCAAATTGATCAACGACATGAGACTCGTCATCATTCTTTTCAAATAGGAGACTTAGTGTGGACTTGCAGCTCCAGTTGTGTAGTGAAATGGGCACCTGAAGAATTTGTAAAATGCACAGGACCTGTTTTGTTTGTGATAAAACTATCCAATGGCATTTTATAGGAATGACATATGGACTAGTTTCAGCCTTGACAGGTACTGGAGTACGGGAACATTCCAGTAGGGATTTCTGTTCCTCCAATTGAATCTCCTTATGTTACAACTCCTAATTTCGATGACTTGCTGGGAGAAACTTTGGTACCAGATCCAGTTGATTCCTTACCACAACTGTTCCTGTTGTTCAAGACACTGCTACACCACCATCACCATGTTATCCCTAGAGAGTGTGAAAACCAGTGGTGTGCCTGAACTTATAAATTGTTTAGTTAATGAATTGCTATTCCTGGGCAGAATAATCCCTTACAATTTAAGAGTCTCTGGTAGTTCACCCGCATCTTTTAGTTTGATTGTAGAGTGTTTTATGTTAGCCACATAAACAATAATGTATATGTATATTAAAAAAGCTTTTAAATTAGGGTGGAGGAATGTGATGCCCTGTCCCTTTAAATGTTTGAGCACCCCCCCCCCCGCCCACCTCTCTTTTGTGTTAGTTTCAGTTTTGCAGTCAGAAAAATAAAGTGAGCACAGCAGACAGCTGGGTGTCCATCAGCTCCCTCTGCATCTATGCCTATCTCCTTCTCCACTGGATCTGAATATAACATATATACCCTGACTTCAGGGCCCCCTGGAAGGCTCCACCCTCTGATTTCTATTGGACACGTGGCACGTGATGCTCAGATTTCAACTCTCTCAGTTTCTCTGCCACTTCCATTCGTATCCAGTAGATGGCAACAAATTTCTTCAATCCTTTTCTTGTCGGAGGCTTTTCATGTTTGTTTCATTTCAAGGATTATATTTCAATATTAGCCCATATTACTAATTGGAATTCCCCCTTTTAAGCAATTTCTTTTAATAATCCAAAGCTGTACCCCGGTTTTTCTTTCAACATTCCTCCTTCCTTGTGCCATACAGTTCCTATTCTAGAGAGCCACAGTTATTTACAATGAAAACAAACAAAACTCCTTATAGTCCTCATTTAACGGATATGCTGCATACACTCTTCGATTGTTCATGAGCCGTTCATGTTATTTAGTGTTTGCAACAGAACAAGAGACTAGGGTGGCCACTCACGCATTGCTGGAATCTGGTGCGGGTATGCCTCTTCTGCTGGGACCCTGCTCCCGCTGGCAGGCCCTCAGACCAGAGGTGATGCATGGGGTGGGGGTGGGGGCATGAGGGGTCATGTGCCCCACGCCCCCACCAGATTTCTGCCAGGATTTGTTGGCCCTGCTCAGTCTCATGGTGCAGCTGGGCCTCCTCCCTGTGTGGCAGCTGCCAGAGCCTGATAGCTGTGAACTCCGCCAGGTGGGGAGAGGCAGGCCCAACAGCTTGGAGCTGCAGGGAGGAGCTGCTGCTTTCCAGGAAGGGAGACTGAGGGTAAAGGGGGCCTGCCTGGCAGGGGTCTGACTTGAGCTGTTCTGGCGGCAGCTGAACCTTTAAACTGTGCCCCTCTACTCTCAGCAAGTCATCCCTGCCTCAGACTCATGGTGTGTGCAAGCTCATGCTGCACAGAGGGTGCCATTTTTAAGAGCCCCCACCCCCACCATCAGGACCTTGGATGCACGGTGTGTGCCAGGCCCCACCGCCTCGGGGGGTGACATTTAAAGAGCGCACTGCTTTGCCGCCCCCCCCCCCCCCCCCGCAGCGTGACCTTGTGTGCGAGATCGCCAGCGAGAGCGCAGCATCATGTGCTTCAAAAGGGTGACTTCTGTCCGATCCCAAACAAACCCACATCCCATTTTGTCGGAGAACCAGACTGGGGACAAACCCTACAAAAGCAGGACTGGCCAGTTTAGTACTGCATGAGTGGCCTGCCTACAAGAGACTATTCACAGGGAGAGAGATGTAGCTCTGACTCATATGGCAAGCAAATGTGCAGCTTCTCATTTGAGGTGCAAGACATTGATGGGGCAAAGCCGATTATCCATGGTATAATTGATTTACAAAGCAGACCAAATATAGAGTTTATAATTTGGGGTGAAAGTGTGGTTTGCATTTCTTGGGGTAATAGGCAGTTTGCTCTGTTAGTTCTTCAGTCGCATCGCAAATTATTTCTATTTGCATAATTTGCAGCTCCATCCATCTCCGGATCCACTTAGTGTGCAGTGGCCACTTTGCATAGGCAAGCAGGGAGTTACCCTGGCCTGGTAACATTTTGGAATTCTTTTTAGCTATGTTCTTTTTATCTATCTGCAAATTATGAGAGATTCTTGCCTAGGTGAGTAACAATTCTCTCCTGTAGCCATTTTAGTTTCCATTCTTGGGGAGGAAACTCACCGCAGACAGCAAGCTTGGAGGAGCGAAACCCTGAGCCCAAAGTTTCCTCTTGGCTTTATTAAGGTTCACTTTACAGCACTTGCCAGTCCTCCCCAAGATACTGAGGTAGGTTTGCCAAGCCTCCAGGATTGTCTTGGAGTCTCCAGGAATTAAAGATTAATTTTTAATTAAAGATTATGTCATGTGATGAAACCTTCAGATATACATCCAACCAAAATTGACAACCCTATTGAGGCCCAAGCTTTATAACTGAATTACCCACCTCCCTTTGGAGTTCTCTGGCTGATGCTGGAATTGCTGACGTTACAAGGTTGGTGGAGGCCTTGACTTCTTTTTCTAAAGTCTTTTCGCCTTCCTTTTGTGATGGCACAATCAGGGCTATAGACAGAATGTCTGGTGCTTTCAGTGCCCCCCTTGGGGTATAAAAGAAAGCTACACAAGCCAAAGCTGGAGCCTTTGGCGCTTGGATGGTAGGTCAGTTAAGGGGAGACTTTTTCAAAATCTCCTAAAAATGTAGGAGCTCAAGCTATATGCCCTACAACGTGTCTCTGCTCCTTCCCAAATTCACATCTCACTTTCAGGGTGAGACCAGCTTGCTGAAAGCATCTTAGAATGAAGTTGCTCATCATATTCAGTCATGCCTCTTCCATATGCCGTCCCCTCTCACGCCCCCATGCTGGAATGGCAAAGAGCTCCAGACAGACCTGTTGTCATCTGAGAGATTCTCTTTGGGAAATGTTCTTGTTCTGAAGACCTGCTGAACAGGGGCTCATTAAAACAGCTGCTTTCAAACTTGGCAATTAGAGTTCCTGGTGTAGATTTTTAGTAAGGGGGATTTTCCGGAAGCCTGCAGCAATGTAGTGATGAGGCATTTTGGCCTCTGATAATAGCGCTATTATCTGTCAGTGGCAGGAAGCATGTGTCTCTTTTCATGCATTTTCTTAAGCTGGGTGAGCACCACACAAATGTGGATTTTGCCATTGGACTTTCGTACTGGAATCATCCCTGCAGGCCAGTCAGTAGGTTCGTCTAGTTTGGAAATAATTCCCATGTCTTCCACTCTCTTCAATCCTCTTTTACCTTTCCCCAGCCAGGGGTTTGTGATGTGTCATGGAGCTGCAGGGGAGATGGGACTCAGAAAGAACTGCTGAGGGCACCAGTCATATCTTGTGCTTCCCGATCAGCTTTCCTAACCCTTGAAAAACTTGTCCCATATTTTTACCATCAGTGGAAGCGAGCTTCACTGATACAAGTAGACCTGGGTCTTGTCACTCATTGCATTACATATGGAGACGTGGAAGGATTAGATCTCTATCAGTAAATATCAATACATGTTATTTTCACTGCACACACACACACCAATGAAAACATATTTCTATCAATAGCAACTGAAATTTACAAATAGGCAGCGTGAGAAAAATGCTGCTTGAGAAGTTGTTACAGTTGATTTCAGGTTATTTACTTTGTATGTTTTGACATGTGATGTTGACAATTTGTGTTCTAATGGTTATTAAGCTTTAACATTTGAATATCATTGCCCCCTATTTGTGTCTAACTCCCCCATAATTTTCTGTAACTGTGAAAATTTAAATCAATAAAAATATAAAAGCTAAAAATAGACATTGATACTATCTGTTGAAAATATGAAAAAAATAAAAATCAAATTCTTCCAAGCGTGTTCACATGCCATTTCTTTCCTTCGCTCAAGTTTCCTAGACGATAGCCCCAGTAACATTGCTGACCCTGCCCAGAATCTCATTAGCTCATGTGGATCTCTGCCCTGGAACACGGGGATCCTCATTTTGGAATATACAGTTTCCTCCATTTGGATTCATTCTTGTGTATCCATGGTTCTGTCTGTTCCACTGAGTGCACCTCCCTGGTAATGTGGTATCATCCGCTAAGATTAGCCGCCCCACGTTCTTGGGGGCCTGCCTGCTGGTGCAAAATGTCCTGTTTGTAAAATCTCTCACCTTCTGCCTGTTTTGCTGGACATTGTTTCTAGCTGAGGCTTAGGGCAAGATCCACAGAAGGGACTTGGACTTGGCTTGTCCATGGCTAAGGTGCCTGCAGCTTAGTGGAATCCATAGCCCTGAGTTAGGGGCACAGGCACCGACTTTCCAAAGTGCCGGGGGGTGCTCAACCCCGAGCTCTGACCCAGGCCTCGCCCCCACTCTGCCGCCTCCCGTCCCCACTCCATTCCCGCTCCACCTCTTCCCACCCAGTTCTGCCCCCTCTCCCGAGTGCACCGTGTCCTCGCTCCTCCCCCCCAGCCTCTGGCATGCTGCAAAACAGCTATTCGCAGCGGGCAGGAGGCGCAGGGAGGGAGGGGAAGGTGCTGATCTGTGGAGCCTGCCGGCAGGCGGGCAGTGCTCGGGGGGGGGGTGAGTTGGTAGGGGGGCTGCCGGTGGGTGCTCCAGCACCAGAGCACCCACGGAGTCGGCGCCTATGTGCTCAGGCCCCCTATCCAATGCATGGGGAGAGATAGGTGCCTAAGAATGGGTTTCACAAAATCCAGGAAATGCCAAGGAGAAGGGTGGACTTAAGCCCCACCTTGCTCTTGTTAGTTTTCTCTCTCTCATCCTCTCTGGGTCAGTGGTCTCTGATGTGGTGGCATCTCTGCTTCTAGCACAGAAATCCAGGGGCTGCATCTTTCACTCTGATGTAAGTTATAACTCTTGCTTTGTGAGACTGGAGTCTGGCTGAAGTTGCTTTGATAATTTGGTGCCCCTTCTGCCTATGACTAAATAAATGATCTGGGAAAAGGGGTAAACAGTGAGGTGGCAAAATTTGCAGATGATACAGAATTACTAAAGATAGTTAAGACCCAGGCAGACTGTGAAGAGCTACAAAAGGATCTCTCAAAACTGGGTGACTGGGCAACAAAATGGCAGATGAAATTTAATGTTGATAAATGCAAAGTAATGCACATTGGAAAGCATAATCCCAACTATACATATAAAATGATAGGGTCTAAATTAGCTGTTACTATTCAAAAAAGAGATCTTGGAGTCATTGTGGATAGTTCTCTGAAAACATCCACTCAATGTGCAGTGGCAGTCAAAAAAACAAAAAGAATGCTGGGAATAATTAAGAAAGGGATAGATAGGAGAGAAAAATATCATGTTGCCTCTATATAAATCCATGGTACGCCCACATCTTGAATACTGTGTGCAGATGTGGTCGCCCCATCTCAAAAAAGATATATTGGAATTGGAAAAGGTTCAGAAAAGGGCAATAAAAATTATTAGGGGTATGGAACAGCTTCCGTATGAGGAGAGATTAATAAGACTGGGACTTTTCAGCTTGGAAAAAAGACAGCTAAGGGGAAATATGATTAAGGTCTATAAAATCATGACTGGTGTAGAGAAAGTAGATAAGGAAGTGTTGTTTACTACTTCTCATAACACAAGAACTAGGGGTCACTAAATGAAATTAATAGGCAACAGGTTTAAAACAAATAAAAGGAAGTATTTCTTCACACAATGCACAGTCAACCTGTGGAACTCCTTGCCAGGGGATGTTGTGAATGCCAAGACCATAATGGGGTTTAAAAAAAGACCTAGATAAATTCATGGAGGATAGTCCATCAATGGCTATTAGCCAGGATGGGCAGGAATGGTTTCCCTATCACTGGCCAGACATGTGCTGATGGCCCATCATAGAAGATTAGGGTTAGAAGAGACCTCAGGAGGTCATCTAGTCCAACCCTCTGCTCAAAGCAGGACCAACCCAAACTAAATCACCCCAGCCAGGGCTTTGTCAACAAGAAGAATCCACTCTCCCAGAGACTCCTCGGAGAGGGCACTTACTTAATGAGGGCTACCTAACCCCCATGTCACAGCAAGGATCTTTCTAGCAGCTGCAAGAAAGTCTAGAAGAGGGGCAGTGACATCATTCTTTGGTCTCTCTCCTCCCCCATTTCAATGCCTGGAAGATCATTTGGCAGACACAGACTGGAGAGATTGGTCCCAGACTGGGAAGGGAATTCAGTCAGTCTGTGTATTGAGAACTGTGAGCTGCCTGTAACAGCTGTTAGGGTGAGAGACTATTTGATTCAAATCTTGCTTAGGGTTTGTCTACACCACACAGCTTTTAGCGACAAGGCTGTGTCGACACAGCCTTGTCGCTAAAAGTCAGCGTGCATAAACGCTCTTTTTCGGTACTCTGTCTGTACTTTTGCTGACAAAATACTTCCAGCCCGCGAGCAGGGTTAGCTTTGTCAGGAGGAGAGCACTCCTGCTGACAAATCCACGTTCACACTGCCACTTGCCTTGGAAAAACTTTTGTTTTTTTCAGGGGGGCTTTTTTAAGTACCCATGAAAGACAAAAATTTTGTCAACTTTGCAGCGTAGACAAGCCCTAAGTATGTTAAAGTTTAGAATAGAGGCCTTGTCTACATTGCAGAGTTTTGTCAGCAAAAGGCATCTTTTGGCAGTGAAAGAGTGGAGGTGAACACACTCCAATGCCACTTTTGGTGACAAAACTCTTCAGTTTTGGCAACAAAATAAAAACACCTTGATGAGAGACATAGGGCTTTTTGAGGTAAAGTTAAAACAACAAAGCTTCAGTGTAGATGCTGCCATTTGTTATAGCGCCAGAATGGGCCTCCCCCAGTATCCCACAATGCCCGCAGTGATTGCTTTGCTCACTGTTTTGATCTTGGCTGTCCTACATCAGAGCATTCTGCTCCCCTCTGGCAGCAAAGAGCAAATCATTAATGTGGAATGCTGCTATCTCTAAGAACACAGAGACAGCCAGGCAGGCAGGGGTGTGTGTGTGTGTGAGACAGACTGCTGTGCTGTGCAAAGTCAGGGAGGGAGGCAGGGGCTGATGTCAGGGTGCCCCCTTCCCCTTTTTCAGGACTGGTTGCTGTCAGTGGCTGTCTGAACTTAAAGAAACAGCAGGCTGACACACTCTCCCCCCCGCCACACACTTCAGTTGAAAAGCAGATGACAATCTAATAAGATGCCCATGGAAGGATGGGATTGAGAAACCTGTATCATGTGATGCTGTACCTGCCCCACGAGGCACTGCAAACCCTCCCGAAAGCACCCTGTGGCCAGTTGCATGGTGGGATAGGTACCCACAGTGCCCTGCTCTCAGTGTCGATGCAAGAGCTGCTAGTGTGGATGCGCTCTGCCGACACAAGGAACATAGTGTGGACACGCAACAGCGGTTTAATTAAAACACTTTAATGAAAGTGGCATATTTTTTATTGACAAAACTCTGCAGTGTAGACATGGCCTTAGACTGTGATTTTATTTTTATTTCTTAGGTAACCAATGTTGAGCTCCATGCCTGCTACTTATAATCGCATCAAATCTACCTTTCTGAAATTAGTTAATCAATCTGTTTTATATTTTACCCAAACCTGTGTTTTTGGTTGACGTGCATGTCATAAATATAAAGGGAAGGGTAAACCCCTTTAAAATCCCTCCTGGCCAGAGGAAAAATCCTCTCACCTGTAAAGGGTTAAGAAGCTAAAGGTAACCTCGCTGGCACCTGACCAAAATGACCAATGAGGAGACAAGATACTTTCAAAAGCTGGGAGGAGGGAGAAAAACAAAGGGTTTGTGTCTGTCTGTGTGATGCTTTTGCTGGGGACAGAACAGGAATGGAGTCTTAGAACTTAGTAAGTAATCTAGCTAGGTATGTGTTAGATTATGATTTCTTTAAATGGCTGAGAAAATAGCTGTGCTGAATAGAAGGAATATTCCTGTCTGTGTGTCTTTTTTGTAACTTAAGGTTTTGCCTAGAGGGATTCTCTATGTTTTGAATCTAATTACCCTGTCAGGTATTCACCATCCCGATTTTACAGAGGTGATTCTTTTTTACTTCTGTTAAAAGTCGTCTTGTAAGGGAACTGAATGCTTTTTCATTGTTCTAAGATCCAAGGGTTTGGGTCTGTGGTCACGTATGCAAATTGGTGAGGATTGGTGCGTTACCTAGGGAGGTGGTAGAATCTCCTTCCTTAGAAGTTTTTAAGGTCAGGCTTGACAAAGCCCTGGCTGGGATGATTTAATTGGGGATTGGTCCTGCTTTGAGCGGGGAGTTGGACTAGATGACCTCCTGAGGTCCCTTCCAACCCTGATATTCTATGATTCTATGATTTTTACCAAACCTTCCCCAGGAAGTGGGGTGCAAGGGTTGGGAGGATTTTGGGGGGAAAGACGTTTCCAAACTACGTTTTTTCAGGAACTGAGATAAAGTTTGGTGGTAGCAGTGGAAGTCCAAGGGCAAAAGGTAAAATAGTTTGTACCTTGGGGAAGTTTTAACTTAAGCTGGTAAAAGTAAGCTTAGGAGGTTTTCATGCAGGTCCCCACATCTGTATCCTAGAGTTCGGAGTGGGGAAGGAACCTTGACAGTGCACATCACAGCCTCTCACACCTAACCGGAGGCAACCGAGTTTCTCTCTTCGATTCCCAGGCAGGTGCTGCTCCCCTGTGCCCTGACTTCAGGGAGCCGGGCATTAAGGCACATCAAAACTAGGAAATTAACAAATAAAATTTACATTTAGTGGCTGCTAAGGTTGCAGCAGGACACACTCCCATCAACCTAAGACCTCCGTGACCTCAGCAGTCAGAGGTGCTGCTCTGTCACTATTGTTACACTGGGCAATCACCGCATCATTGAAGCTGTTGGGTGTGACAGCCACCTTCTGTTCCAGATAAGCGAGGGCACAGACACCGACTTTTCATTGTGCTGGGGGGTGCTCCACCCCCGGCTCTGCCCCAGGCCACGCTGCCACTCCACTCCTTCCCTCTATGCCACAGCCTCCCTGCCTCGCCTCTTCCCAACCCGTTCCGCCCCCTCCCCCGAGCACGCCGCTGCCTTGCTCCTCCCCCCTCCCCACCCAGCCTCCTGCATGCCATGAAACAGTGGATTGAGGTGGACGGGAGGTGCGGGGAGGGAGGGAGAGGTGCTGATTGGTGGCTGGCGGGGCCCGCCGGCAGGCAGCAGGTCCTGGGAGTAGGGGGAGGTGCTGATGGGGGGGCTGCTGGTGGGTGCTCAGTACCCACCATTTTTCCCCATGGGTTCTCCAGCCTCAGAGCACCCACAGAGTTGGTGCCTTTGAACGAGGGAATAAGCAAATGCCCCTTTGTTCAGCAACAGCTGAAATAATGGAACCCACCACATGAGGGCTAGATCAGGGCTTCTCAACCTGTGGGTTGGGTCAACAGAATGTTTCAAAGGGTTGCATGGCAGCTCCTGTGGCTCCTGTCCCAAAGGGCAGGATGGGCTCGCCTCCCTGCTCCAGGCACTGCAACCTCTGGGGTCCCAGCACCATTCACATTTGGCTCAGCTGTCTTGATAACGGGAGCCCGGGTAGCCCAAATTTAAGTGAGTGGCATTGCAACCCCATGAGCCAGGTCACAGCTCCACTCACACAAATTTTGTCCAGTTACGGGGGCGGGGCCAAATCTGAGAAGCATTGCAACCCCAGAGGTTGCAACACCTGGTACAGAGAGCCAAGGCCAGCCAGTCCCACAGCACTGGAGCTGCAGGTGCCACCACTCTGGGATGAGTGCTGAGCAGGACCCAACCCACCCTGGGGGCAGGATCCAACCAAAAACACCCTAGGGCCTCCACCCCAAGATTATTTACTGGGTCGTGACAGGCCATAAATATTTACAGATGGGTCCTGAGCCCAAAACGGACTAGACCACGTGCAAGCTTGGGCAGTGTCTGGGCCATGTGGTCTTAGGGGTTTCCTGACGGTCTGACAACAAATGCAGGACTGGGGGGTTCATCTGTTTGCAGCTGTGTGTGAGAGAGAGAGAGAAGCAGCAGACATGCACACTTACAGTGATACAGTGGCCACCAAAAATAATATCAGGTGCTTTAATACTAATTAAGTAATATATATAACAAAGTCTCACCCTGCCAAGGCACTACACAAAGACTTCTGCTGTAATAATCAACATGAATCATTAAATTATAATCAATACAAAAAATAAGTGAAATAAGATGGAGATAGAAGGCGAACTGCTGTTCATCACTTCTGTGCCTCATTTTTTAATTAGTTCAAATCTCTTATGTTAGGAGAATGTACAACCCTGTTGCATTTTTCCCATTTATCATTGCAAGCTTAATTTGGATTAACTGTATTTCATCAATCTGAAAATAAAAATCCTGCAGCCCATAAGCAGCGAGGTCCCCAAGGACTTTTACTGCCGTGGGAAGAGGCAAACCTTTGTTATGCTAACAAGTATATTGGCTAGTGAAAACAGTACTTAAAATAATCACAATATTTCTTTATTTGCATATAAAGATGACATAATAAAAGATAATTAGCAGCATGTGAAACAGTTCTACTACTCAATTTTCTCGGTTTAGATAATTAATTATCTTAGTAAAATGCATCATTATGGCTAATTTTAGAAAATCTAGCAGCTGCAAGGTCATAGTGGGAACCATTTCAATTTGTAATTGGAAGAAACATGAAAGCGAGTCAGATAATCTTTTATTAGTTAATAAAAAAATCACAGAGGCACATATATTAAGCACTTTAAGAGGCAGAAAATGCACTGAATCATTTAATAATGTCATCAAATGAGCTTCAATCATGGGCCGTCAGGGGAGCTCACTGAGATGGAAGTACTCGCTTCCTTCCCTGTTCCTCTTGCTGGAAAAAAGAAGGGAATCTTTTCCTTGCCATTCTCAGTGATTTCAGACTGGCAAAATGTGTAGGGCTTGTGCTCTTGGCATAGGACTAGGAGCCAGCAACTCCTGCATTCTAATCCTGTCTATGATGCTGACTCCCTCCATGACCTTGGCCGAGATTCCCAGCACTCTGCCTCAATGTCCTCATCTGTAAAATGGAGAAAATACCTGCCAACTTTAGAGCTGTTGGGAGGATTGGACATTAATCTTTGAAAAGTGCTATGTAAAACCGAGTATCTCTATTTACTTTGCTCACATAGGTAATTTAATCCAGGCAGCCTAGGTTGCGGTACCGACAGTTGAGGTTGCCTGACACTTCCCATTATAAAGCCTGCTTTAAATTGCTTATAACTTTGCCAGACATAAACCATTCAGGCTGAAAATTTCCTTGCCGGGTGTCTGCCTTAAATACATTTAAAAAATGAGCCTATTGTATTCATGTTTCAGTTAAATTGGTTGAGCCCTTTCAAGGAATGGGGCTAGGTAACAGTATGCTGTTTTGCCTTGCCCCAGCCTGCTTTAGAGCAAGGTCTTGAAATCTGACAGGGAGATCGTCCTGGTGTCAGGGATGTGCCTTTTGCTGACCCCATGTAAACACATCCAAAATTGGCGAAGGTATAAGCCTCTGAAAAATCTCAGTTTGTACATGCTCAGTAGAAACTTGTTAGAGTTTGGCAGCAAAATTCTCTGAAGATTCTGTCTCCACTGAGTATGTTCCATTGCCTCAGAGTTCCTAAGTGCTGACCAGACGCACACGTGCCATCCTCACAGCATGACTGAGCATGCTCTATCCTGAGGCTGCAGTGGCTGTGCACGACTTTCTCTGCAATTGCTCATGCCCCAGTCAGGGGCCACTAAAAGCTCCACTTACAAAGAGATATCCTGTTGATGTTGAGCTTAGCTTAAACCAGTAACTAAAATGATTGGCATTTACCTTTAGACGTCACCTTTAATGCATCCTGGAGTTACCTTACAGCTGAAATACACTATGCTTTCCATGGTGTCTCACTGGCCACAGACCAACTCACAAGAGGTGGGTCTGAATATAGTTCTGGTGGAAGAATTAGAGGGTTTAGAGCTTGATGTCAGAAGTAATATGGTACCAGCAGGTGGCGGGTGAGTACAATGGTGCTGTCCCCAGTACTTTTTAGATAAGTGTGATCTGAGTGGTGAGAAGGAACTGCGGCCCGACATGCCTGAAGCCTGGAGAACTTTAGATGCCCTGACACCTGGTGGACTTCACGGCCCTGAGTTAGGCACCCAGGATCCCTACATGATGCATGGGGAGAGTTAGACACCTAAGAATGGGATCCTCAGAAGCCAGCACGCTGAGTAGGGAACTGCTTATGCACAGAGCGTTAGATGCCTAGCTGCAGGGCTGAGGCAGGTGGCTGTCCCTGTTTGGGATTCACAGGTGTGAACCCTCTCCTGGAGCTAAGCTCCAAAGCCAGGTCAGCCCGTTTGTTGGGGGTTAAATTGGGAAACTGAGACACAAGTCTGCCCAATTTAGGGTTCATCAATTTTTGCCTTTATTATACCATTTCAGATAGAATTATTGTCACTTATCCTGTGTTTGAATGTACATTTATGCTAGACAATAATAACAGAACAGAATTGATAGGGACCCAAGTTAGCACATTCCAGAGCACCAAGAAGTCCTTTCACCTGCCATGATAACCATTGCTTCCCCTGATATCCTGTTTTGGTCCTTCAGTTCCAACCTTCAGTTTCTTGTCTGGTGTTTCTCAGACTTGGGCCTTGTTCACTTAGGTCTTTTATACATGCCCATGCTCCAGATTACTTAACCTTTATCCAATTGGCTCTTAGCATGTCAACCTTTATTTTGTATGTAACTTGTACATTATGTATGCATAAGCTTCATTTATCCAGCTTCTGCATTTTTCATGCTGATTTTGCAGTTTCTGGATCAGGTTGTTCTGTGTCACCTGGTTTCTGGGTCTTCCCAGAAAAGGGGGAAAGATTATATATCATTACATGACTGTGTACCTCTAATTTACATCTCCCAACACAACACAGTACTTAGCTTGCCAGCAATAATATCGTTTAAAACAAATTAGCAATTTTATATCAAAGAAGGATTGGCAAAAACACTCCTGCCAGGCAAGGCCTTGGCCTAGTTATTACCTTATCTGTACTCATTCACAGACCATAATTATACATCATTAAAATACAGCTATCAAAACTTTCACCCTAACCATTTAGCAATACTTCATTTTTGTATTTCAATGTTATAATTCCATATGTGTGTATTATCCTATTCTGCCCTTTAATCTAGCGTGGGGGCGGCGGAGGGCACGGGGAGAGAGTTATGGAAAACACAGTAATTAATGTCAGCATTTCTCATTTTCTTTAAACATGGGTTTTCAGAGACCTTCATTCAAAGTTCAGTTCTGTTTGTGAATCATTACACAAAAACTTCATTAGAAATTTTCCTGTGTTGCATTTTGAGACATGTCTCAATTTTAGGGACTTGATATGTAGTTGTTTAAATGACACCCTAACATTTCCCTGCAAAAAATGAAGAGGAGGAGGAGCTACTACAGCTCTTATACCCCCTGGTTAGAACACTCATACAGGATGTGGGAGCTCTGAGTTCAAATCTGCCCTCTGCCTGATTTGAAGCAGCAACTTGAACTCAGGCTTCCACCTCCGTGTTCGTAGAATCACAGGACTGGAAGGGACCTCGAGAGGTCATCTAGTCCAGTCCCTAGTTGAAGTTGTTCCACTTTGTTTAACTGAACAGTTAATGGCCAGAGAGAGAATGACTTTCTAGTCTAGTGGTTAGGGCTGTCTGCTGGGAGACGCAGCTGACAGTCCATGTGCCAATGAATCATTTAAGTACTTCATACAAAACTGAACAGCTCCAACAGGAGAGTTTGCGAATGGCCCACTGCAGACTCCCCTAGATCCCAGAGGTTAGGGCACTCTCCTGGGATGTGGGAGTCCCTGCTCTGAACTGGACAGAGTGGGGTTTTAAACCTGCGTCTCCCATATCCCAGGAGAGTTAGAGCATTGCGCCTTGGGTACAAGGGCAGAGGCAGCGGCACTAAGTTAGGTGTGGGGTCTGGTCTGGTAGGTGTGCTGTGAGAATGCCTATTGGATCAGGCCCCACAGGAGAGACAGAAGGGGCAAAGGTGGTCTAGTTTGTGAATCCTTGGGGCATAAATGCCAAGCAGCTCAGCACCATCAAGACTTAGGTGACTTTTCAAATGTCCCCTGGCAGAAATTTAGGGACTTCAGGCACCTATAGGGTTAGGTGGCAGCTGAGCAGGGGTCTGAGGATCTAAATTTTGGACTTAGGCGTCTAAGCAGCAGTTTGATGCTTACATCCCTTTCTGGTTCAAGGCCAAAATGGCTAGACCAAGGGAAAACATCTGACCAACCCCCAGAGACACAACTTCAGTGACCAAGCTTGCCAATAGAATCATAGAATCATAGAATATCAGGGTTGGAAGGGACCTCAGGAGGTCATCTAGTCCAACCCCCTGCTCAAAGCAGGACCAGTCCCCAATTAAATCATCCCAGCCAGGGCTTTGTCAAGCCTGACCTTAAAAACTTCTAAGGAAGGAGATTCTACCACCTCCCTAGGTAACTCATTCCAGTGTTTCACCATCCTCCTAGTGAAAATTTTTTTCCTAATATCCAACCTAAACCTCCCCCACTGCAACTTGAGACCATTACTCCTTGTCCTGTCCTCTTCTACCACTGAGAATAGTCTAGAACCATCCTCTCTGGAACCACCTCTCAGGTAGTTGAAAGCAGCTATCAAATCCCCCCTCATTCTTCTCTTCTGCAGACTAAACAATCCCAGTTCCCTCAGCCTCTCCTCATAAGTCATGTGTTCCAGACCCCTAATCATTTTTGTTGCCTTTTGCTGGACTCTCTCCAATTTATCCACATCCTTCTTGTAGTGTGGGGCCCAAAACTGGACACAGTACTCCAGATGAGGCCTCACCAATGTCGAATAGAGGGGGACGATCACGTCCCTCGATCTGCTCGCTATGCCCCTACTTATACATCCCAAAATGCCATTGGCCTTCTTGGCAACAAGGGCACACTGCTGACTCATATCCAGCTTCTCGTCCACTGTAACCCCTAGGTCCTTTTCCGCAGAAGTGCTGCCTAGCCATTCGGTCCCTAGTCTGTAGCGGTGCATTTGGTTCTTCCGTCCTAAGTGCAGGACCCTGCACTTATCCTTATTGAACCCCATCAGATTTATTTTGGCCCAATCCTCCAATTTCTCTAGGTCCCTCTGTATCCTATCCCTGCCCTCCAGCGTATCTACCACTCCTCCTAGTTTAGTATCATCCGCAAATTTGCTGAGAGTGCAATCCACACCATCCTCCAGATCATTTATGAAGATATTGAACAAAACCGGCCCCAGGACCGACCCCTGGGGCACTCCACTTGACACCGGCTGCCAACTAGACATGGAGCCATTGATCACTACCCGTTGAGCCCGACAGTCTAGCCAACTTTCTACCCACCATATAGTGCATTCATCCAGCCCATACTTCTTTAACTTGCTGACAAGAATACTGTGGGAGACCGTGTCAATAGCTTTGCTAAAGTCAAGAAACAATACATCCACTGCTTTCCCTTCATCCACAGAACCAGTAATCTCATCACAGAAGGTGATTAGATTAGTCAGGCATGACCTGCCCTTGGTGAATCCATGCTGACTGTTCCTGATCACTTTCCTCTCATGTAAGTGCTTCAGGATTGATTCCTTGAGGACATGCTCCATGATTTTTCCAGGGCCTGAGGTGAGGCTGACTGGCCTGTAGTTCCCAGGATCCTCCTTCTTCCCTTTTTTAAAGATGGGCACTACATTAGCCTTTTTCCAGTCATCCGAGACTTCCCCCGTTCGCCACGAGTTTTCAAAGATAATGGCCAATGGCTCTGCAATCACAGCCGCCAATTCCTTTAGCACTCTTGGATGCAACGCGTCCGGCCCCATGGACTTGTGCACGTCCAGCTTAGCTGGGGGTTCCTTAATGGTGCACCAAGTTTGGATGATAAATGCATGATATTTTAAATAAATTTCCTAAATATTCATAGTCACTTGTTTTCATGGAAAACAGCATAATTTCCTTAGTGGCAGCATTGCAGATAAATAGGACATACAATCTTTACATCTTACAGGGAGGTTTTGATGTCTCCAATGACGATCAGTTTAATTTCAGACAAAAAGAAGACTGGAGGAACACAATGAAAGGTGCTTGTACTCAGCACCACCACCACCGGGTCCTAGCAACAGCAGTTCATGTTTAGGGCCACACTACAAGCACAGCAATGAACATTGTGAATCGCATAGATTTTCAGGAAGTGACTTCATTGTTGTCTCCTAGAGCTTGTTGTTTCTTTATTTTTCCACATCCAGGGTGGAAGTATTGGAAAGAGATCCCAGTACTGAGCCAGCCACTTGCACCACATAAAAAGAAACAGTAGCAAAGCTTGGAGACTTTGGATTTGACCAGTTAATATGTGTATTCATGCAGAACCAACATGGTCACACTCAAGGATGGTGACAAAGACCAGGAAATCCCTTGTCAATCATCTAAGATTCACAAGAAATCCAGTTGTATAACTGGTTTGCATTGTTACATACATCTAGCCTCAATCAAGAAGGAGTCCACACCACCATTCACACACGTCAGGTGGGATAAATGCCATCAATGTGCTCAAGCGTGGTTGGACTTCCATGGTGATAATGATACATTACTGAATCATTTCAACAACACCTGTCAAAAGATTTTGATGACTGCCAGTGATACAAGGTTCAACTCTACCTGCTTTAGGCGTTTTATAGACAAAAAGCACATAGAGAATGCAAGAAAATGTAGGACGATAGACAGTCTATCTTTTCCAGCGACAGTTCTACACCTTTGCCCAGACCCAGGAAGGCACTTCCATCAAGATCCTGCCTCCCTGTTCACGTACCTTTACCAGTCCTTCCAGGGGCAGTGCAAGAACCCCCACCCTTTGGGAGGCTAGCCCCCGGCCCTGCCCCTTCTGCCCAAGGCCCCACCCATATCTCACCCATTCTGCTCCCCCTTGCTTACTGGAGCCCCAAGCCCTGCACCATGGCTGGAGGAGCCCCGGCTGAGCCACCCCGAGCACCAGCCAGCCCACTCCAGCCTCCCTGAGTCCCAGCCCACCCACCCCACCCACCCTGAGTCCTGGGCCGCTGGCTGGCCCAAGCTAACCTAACCCCCTGGGCTGTCAGCTGGCCCGAGCACCTGCCTGTCTGCCCCAGCACCTGCCCACTCTGAGCCTCAGATTGGCCTACCCCAGCCATGCTGGCCAGCCCAAGCACTGGCCGGCCCTCCCCATCTGTCCAGAGTCCTGGTCCTCACAGCGTTCCCTCTAATTTTTTCCACCCATGTGTGGAATGAATTTTGTTATGTGCACCAATATGGAGGTGATGTATGCCACATCACCTTCATATTGGTGCACATAACAAAATTCATGTGGTGGGGTGGGGGCATGTGGGAGGGGGCTCAGGAGTGGGGCAGAGGGTTGGGGGTGCAGGCTCTGGGATGGGGCCAGGGATGAGGGATTTGGGGTGCAGGAGGATGCTCCAGAGTTACAGTGGGGAG
The DNA here is from genome assembly GCF_965152275.1 of Natator depressus. Lineage (NCBI taxonomy): Eukaryota > Metazoa > Chordata > Testudines > Cheloniidae > Natator > Natator depressus. Next base: position 30,186,885 of record NC_134246.1, read on the forward strand.
AGAGGACTCCCCACAGCACCACCTGGGCTCGGGGGAGAGGTGCCTCTCCCTGCCATGGCAGCTCCAGGGCTGGGTCTGCAGGATAGGTGCCCTTCTCCCGGAAGGTCCAAGCGTGGTCTGGGTCTGGGCCGGGGAGGGGCATCTCAACGGCAGCTGGGTTCAGGCCTGGCCGGGCCGTGGCTGATCTGGGTCAGGCCGGACTGCCCTGGCTGCAGCTGGGGTCGGGCCTGGCCAGGCCATTCCAGCTGCAGCTGGGTTTGGGCTGGGGTAGGGGTGCCCTGGCTGTAGGGTGCCCAGACAGCAACTGTGAAAAAATGGGACACGGGGTGGGGGGGGTAATAGGCACCTATGTAAGAAAAAGTCCCAAAAACAGGACTGTCCCTATAAAAATGGGACATCTGGCCACCCTACCCGGCTGCGGCAGAGTTGGGGCCGGGGGAGGGGTGCCCTGGCCATGGCAGGTCCGGGCCACCCTGACCACTGCAGGTTGGGGGCCGGGCTAGGTTGGGGCCGGGGAAGGGGCACCCCTCCACTGGCTGCATCAGGTTCCCAGGTGGGTTCCCTGAATGCCTGTGTGGCGCTAAGAAGGGGCTGCTGTGCAGCCATGTGACTATGCGGCTTATAGGGAACTTAGGTCCTGGACCACCCACCCCAGCTGCCCAGAGTCCCGAATCTGGCCTGAGTCTCCCCAAGCCCTGGCCCGCTGGCTGGCCGGAGCATGGCCTTACTGCCCCAGCCAGCCTGAGTGCTGGGCCGCTGGCCAGCCTGCCCACCCTAACCCCCGCCAGTTTTGGGGGAAGAGGCAGAGAGAGGGTGGGATGCATAAGTGGGGCCCAATGTGAGACTGGTGTGAAAGGGTGAAATTAGAGCTCCTGGATACACCTTAAGGACCTTCCAATCTAATATGAGCTGTGTTTACATTGAAGTCTTTGTAAGGCCAAATTATTGAGGCATGCTTTGGTCCAAGTTAAAAACTTAGTCCACACTTTGTGAAACACTTTAGTGATTCCAGGGTTTGGTCTATGTGTTGACTTAACACAGCCGTTAATGTTCTTCAGAGAGCACTTTGGCATTCAGCCATGAAGGCTGTGAGGGGTTGTACCTCAGTTTCCCTTTTTGCACAGCACATTAGGTCTGCAATGTCTTTTCTCCTGTGTAGTTTCAAGATTAGATACAGGCATTAACTGTGAAATATCAGTATTACAAGGCCTTTTAATATAAAGTGTGTTCTTATGTATCACTCTTAATATGTTCAAGGGTTTTTCCTAAAGACCATGCACATTGTACATTTTTACAGTTTTTGGTATCAGCAACAAGTTAGTTACGATTACTAGCAATAATATTAACATCAATTCTATCACATTTGTACATTTACAATTATTTTGGTCATGCCAAGTTTTTTGTTTAGATCAATCATTTGTTAGGTTAGCTTGTTCAATGTCCCTTTTGAACCTTTACAACTTTTTCCTGACCTTACGGTTTTCCTTAATATAGGCTTTCAATTCAACCGCTTCCTTGGTGTTTTGGTATTTTAGAGATGAGGGAGGCAAGTTTGTAAGGGCATTTTTCCTTTTAAGAGTTAGCTTGCCTTTTTTTCCTTGTCAGCTAGGCATTTGCCTTAAAGGACACAACCATTTTCTATCATCATGTCTGAACTACAATTCTCCTGCTATTCACCTAACAATTTCTGTATCCACAAGGCATCAGATGCACTACAGCTTACTAAGAAATCACATGACAAATCCAAAGTGCCTATGGGTTTATTCATAAGGCTGCTCTGCTGTGTAAAACCAGGAATCCAGCCTCTTTCTTCAACCTGAGACAGAGACTGTTCACTTTCAATATTAGCTAAAGAAGTCTCCTTTAAGCTATTCACACTAAATTTTTCCAAAGCAAAATTCAGTGAATTCATTTTCATTTGGAAGACTTTGGCCATTAGGCACCAGCACGCTTTCCTTTTCCTTTTCACAGACTTCAAAGACTTCACCAAGAAACTCCTTTCCTTCTGGAATATCATGCACTACAAAAGATTCTTTCTGAGCTTTATTTATGTCCAGAACCAACTTTGGTGTAACAGACAAATCACCAAACTCCTTCTGAGTTTCACTTACATTCAGAATCACCTCTGGCCCATTAGGAGGATTTTCATACAACCCCCTTTCAGGTAAACTGCTAGACTTCATAGTCAAAAGATTAGAAGCATTCTCTTCCTTGTTACAAGTTTCCATACTGTCAGTAGGTATCAGTCAAATTACCTTCATGCTTTCCTTGTGCCCCGGCTGTGCTATCACCCTGATCAGACAAGGTTGTCATATCTTTACCCAGCAACACACTAGCAACAAGCAAAATAGAAGCACCAGAATCACTTGGTCTCTGGGAGCTATTTATGGCATTAACTGGATGCAACCTATGTCATTGCAATGTCATTACCCCTAGTAGACAAGTTTAGGACCACTTCCTTCCTGGGCTTTAGTTGTATCCAGAATCAACTCTGAGTCAACTGATAAATTTTTAACCATCATAGGCTGACAGGCTTCTTCTGTCTGCTTTACAGTCAGAAGAGAGATGGAGAAACAGTCCCCTTTAACAGACAAACAGCTTATCCCCTTTAACAGACAAACAGGATATCATTTCCCTTGTCCCAGCTTACATGGTTTTCACGGACTATTGCTTGGAAAGTGGTACAGCTTCCTTAACAGGCAAGTTGCCACTCCCAACAGATAAACTGCTATTCTCCACATTATACTGAGCTACTTTAAGCAAATCACTTTTACATCGGTTAGGCACACTTTTACAAGCTTTACTAGCCAACAATCCATCACTCATCAAGATTGTACCCCTTTCTTTCTCAGTTAGGGTTTTAAGCTGATCACTAACTTTTTAAGGAGAAACATTTTCCTGAGACTTATCTAATGCCAGATTCACTTCAGATACCAGCCAGCCAGCCAGAAATTTTTCCACATATGCACTGCCTTTTTGTAGAGAGAATCAACTATCTTCCTCATACAAACATTTGGAGAAACCCTCCATAGGCAAGTCCTTGCCCCTAATAGATACAGGTTTAGGATTATTTCTTTCCTGTGACTGGTTTATGCTATCAACTTGACTGAACAAAGCTTTAATATCATCCCCAATCAAAAGATCCTTAGACAATAACTTCCTTACACCAACTATAACTTCATGTTTAACACCATTCCATTCAAGATGGATTCTGGCTAACGGCACACTTACAGTAAACTCACAGAGGATTACAATATTCACACTCTGATCTGGTAAGTAATCTTCCTCTTTGACAAAATCTGCTTTAACAAGAGTGATGTTAGAAGCTGTAATTTGCCCTAAACAGCTTTTACCATTGACGTTTACATTCTCTACAGAAGTTATGGGGTTACCTTCACCCGAGCTCACAGTAAAAGCATTTACAAAAAAGGTGGTAGTGTTGGGGTATATTTGGTTACGCACAGACAGTTGCTTAGAGTCAAACAATATACCAATATTGTTACAAACTGGATAGATTCTATCCCCATCTTTGCTGTTGAGAGGAGCTGGCTTTTGAGGAGGATACAATTCCTGTTGTTCCTTTATTCTTTTGAGTTGGAGCGTAAACCTGTCCACTGCTGCCTTAGCTTCTAGTTTCTGCAATCAAATATATGCCATTCTTTGTTCATGTTCAAAACACAGGCGTTCTCTTTCCATATCAGTTATTTTTTGCTTTTCCAGCAACTGAAGTTATGCCATTCTTTGTTCAAACTGCTGCTGGTTTCTCACTGCAAGCATTTTCACTGGGTCTGCTTCCTTATCACTGGTAAACAACAGATTTTTCAGTTCCTGCTCTGGGGCTTTTCCTTAAAAGACAATCCACTCTGTGAGCACAATTCTTCCAGGCTTTTTCCGTTAGGATCTTGATCATGGGTCACTCACAGTAACTTATTTTTAACCCTTAAACACTCCAATATCAAAATTAATTTTTTGACAAGTGTGTGGTTCTGATCCAAAAACCCAATTAACCTGTGGTAATGTGTATCCAGGCACAATTACACCTCTGTGACCAGGGTCCCAGTCCAATTACAGTAAGCAGATCTGAGATGACAGAATCAGGACCCAAGGATATCCTCTTTTTTTTGGCAAGTTGGAGTTCGTTGGGGAACAAAAGGTAATTTCGGATAACTTTGAAGGCGGTCCATCACTAGTACTTAACAGGGCCATCCCCACCCATACGTAAACTACGCAGCTGCATAAGGCACCATGAAATCTGGGGCACCAAATTGCCCCAAATTTCCTGATGCCCTACACAGTTGCATGCTGCATCCAGCTCCAGAGGCCAGCCTGATTCCCCAGACAGCTGAGCCGGCCCCTCGTGGGCTACACACAGCAGGGCCCAGGAAAGCTGCCTCCGCCCCTGTCCCACCCCTTCCCTTTAGCCCCCTCCCCTGGTCCACCCCACCTCTTCCCACCCCTGCTTCAACCCAGCCCCACCCCCAACTCTGCCCCTTCCCCCCCCAAACCCGGGCCCCTGAGCTATGCGTCCCGGGGGACTACAGCAGGGGTCAGGCCTGCCCTGCACTCACCAGGCAGTGGGAAGTGAGCGACCTGGCCCCAGCCTGCTATGCTACACCAGCTCCCAGCCGCCCCGCCGGTGAGTGCTGGGGGGCAGTTCCACCCCTTCTCCCAAGTCTGGGAGCTGGGGGAGCAGAGCGGAGTGGGCTGGGGCCGGGTCACTCCACTTCCTGCTGCCCCATGAGTCGGGGGGCGGGCCCGACCCCTGCTGCCTTCCTGCACTGGCTGCTCCTGCTTCCCAAAGCCCTTGGGCGCAGTCCTTCCCCCCCCCCACCTGCGCAGAGGCCTGGGACGCCCCCCACCCCCTGCAGAGGCCTGGGATGCTCCCCCCCTCAGAGGCTGGGCAACCCCACAGGGGTGCTGCATAGGGCACCACAGTCTCTAGGGATGACCCTGGTACTTAGCTATAGAATTAACATAAGGCAATTTGCTTGTTCCTCCACCATAGTACATTTCAAAGAGATGAATACAGAGATATCCCATGTTTACAATTCATTTAACTGCTAGGATGTTCTTTTGACCTCTGAATTATCAGAATACTGCATAGACACGGACTGTTGATTACATTGTTGACCCTACTCATACATATGTAAATACACAAAAACACAAACATTATCTTTCCACATGTCTTTTGAGGGTTATTTATTTTTCAGGATGTTTAACCTTTTCTGGCCATGCATCACAGAGGTGCACACTGGTTAACAGGGTAAATGCTCCTTCCCCTGTCGGCCAGGAATGACATTTAGAAAAGAAGGAGCTTGCCCTCACCTGGATGACAAGGAATCCAGCTCCAGATTGTATGTTGCAGGCTGTGCAGTGTGCCTGCAAGCATGTGAAATGTCAAACAGGGCAGAGTTCCCAGCTTGCTGCTGGTCTTTCCTGCACACACCGTGGAAGAGTCAGAAGTGCGAAGACACTGACAAAAAGCTGCTGGACCCTTCACTCCCACTGACAATGTGTCCAAGGAGAGTGACTTTGATGAGCAGGATGCCGTGATTATCAGCCTGGGAAATAAAAATATATTTTACCTGGGAAATAAACCCTACTGTGCCAATGTGACAGATTTTCATTACCAATCTGCCTGGGCCACAGTTGATCAGGCTGGGGCCACAGGATCTTTTTGGGGAGGAGATGACGAGGCACACCAATTGTCTAAATTTTAAAGCTTTATTGATAAAATAATAAAAACAACAGCAGAGAGTGTTGGGAACGCTCCCACATCACTCAGGGGAAGAAAGAAAGCGTTAATGCCCTAACCCACTTTCATACTCTCACACTCCTCCCAGACTGGCCAAGTCTGGGTGTAACATTGGAAGATGGCCGGGGGGAAAGGTAGACGGGAGTGCTTTCCTGGGCCCAGGCCGTCCAAGGATCTGCTGTGCTCTCCGAATTGCTCCAGCTCTCGGAAGGGTTTTAAGCCCTGGGCTCCTTTGAGGGTGTTCCATTCCACGACCTCTGTTCCTGGTGCTCTTTGTGTCAGTCCAAACTGGCTTGCTGTGGCCTTCTCGGTTTCCCAAAACATCCCAGCTCCGGAGACTTTGTTTTCCCTTCTATTGGCCTTCACTGTCATTGTCTCATTTGCTCTCACTGTTCTTGCTGTTCTCTTTGCATCTTTGCTCCATTTAATTTTTCTCTTCTTACGGCTGGTGGGGGGAGGGGAGGGTTGGACTTTCCCCTTTCTGTCTTGGCAGGTAGCAGCTGGCCTTGAGCTGAAGTCAGCTTCTTATCTTCGGACTGAGCTTGCTAGCTGCAGTGTTGAGTTAGCCCGTTCTCTGCTCTCTTCTTTCTCTCCCACCTGCAAAGGAAACTTCCACTCCCCACTCACACACCTCTGACCCTCCCCAAAATGCTTTGTGTTGCTTGCAACAGCATTAGAAATATACAGTGCTGATCTGCCTGATCCAAAAGAAATCTGATGAGGTTCAGCAAGGACAAGTGCAGAGTCCTGCACTTAGGATGGAAGAATCCAATGCACAGCTACAGACTAGGGACCGAATGGCTCCGCAGCAGTTCTGCAGAAAAGGACCTAGGGGTTACAGTGGACGAGAAGCTGGATATGAGTCAACAGTGTGCCCTTGTTGCCAAGAAGGCCAATGGCATTTTGGGATGTATAAGTAGGGGCATTGCCAGCAGATCGAGGGACATGATCGTCCCCCTCTATTCGACACTGGTGAGGCCTCATTTGGAGTTCTGTGTCCAGTTTTGGGTCCCACACTACAAGAAGGATGTGGAAAAATTGGAAAGAGTCCAGCGGAGGGCAACAAAAATGATGAGGGGACTGGAACACATGAGTTATGAGGAGAGGCTGAGGGAACTGGGGATGTTTAGTCTATGGAAGAGAAGAATGAGGGGGGATTTGATAGCTGCTTTCAACTACCTGAAGGGGGGTTCCAGAGAGGATGGCTCTAGACTGTTCTCAGTGGTAGCTGATGACAGAACAAGGAGTAATGGTCTCAAGTTGCAGTGGGGGAGATTTAGGTTGGATATTAGGAAAAACTTTTTCACTAGGAGGGTGGTGAAACACTGGAATGCGTTACCTAGGGAGGTGGTGGAATCTCCTTCCTTAGAAGTTTTTAAGGTCAGGCTTGACAAAGCCCTGGCTGGGATGATTTAATTTGGGATCGGTCCTGCTTTGAGCAGGGGGTTGGACTAGATGACCTCCTGAGGTCCCTTCCAACCCTGATATTCTATGATTCTATGATTTAATCCAGGTAAATAAATGTCATACACAAGGGGATTCTAGTAGAAATGTTTGTACTTTTTTCAGTGATGTTACTGAGGAAAATATGCTGGTTATCAAGGAAAATAGTAATATTTAGGTATTTACACAGAAAAATGCATCACATATATTAAATTTATTATGTCACACAGTTAGGCTGGTGTACAAAGTCTTATCTTGAGGGTAAATGGTAACATAGTCCAGCCTATAGATCAAGGCGAATATTGCGAAGAAAAACAAATTATGAGGACGGGGTTATACCTTGACCTATACTTACTACCAAAAGAGAATTTGTTGCACATTATTTTGTAAACTAATGGTTATAGAAAATATTAATGCATAAAACATCCCAGTAGGACAAGAATTTTTAATTCTTTAGCACATTTTATTTATGAAAAATTAAGATTTTTAACGCAAACTTGCTATTTGCAATATTGTTTCTTGCATATGACTTCTACGTTCCTCAGTCCATTTGGTCTTGCCTTTAATATACTGCCATATCCATTTCAATCATTTTCAGCCAACTTGGGCCTCTACAGGGCAAATATTAATGAAGTTATGGACAAAAACCCTTGGTCGGTATGGTGTCAAAATTGGTAATGTTGGATGTGCCGTGACAGCAAACTGCAGGGTTTCTTGTGGAGAACTTTTAACACAAAGTCTCCAGGTTATTTGCTATATAAATCTGCAAAGAGTCAGTAATGCCTCTGTGGCCAGAACAAAAACCACTGTGTAAGCATAATAATGGGCCTCACCACACAGCCTACAGTGTTGCAAAAGATGCTATCTTAGCCCGCTATGCCAGACTCGTATTAAACTGAGGGCAAAGAGAGAAAAAGAGGAAAGAGAAGAAATAAGGTGGGGAAGCAAAAGCACATAAGGGAAAGGAGTGTCAGCTGTAGCTGAGCATCTCCTCTTAGCATAGGCACGGACTTTCTAATGTGCTGGGGTGTGTGTGTGTGCGCTCCCCATGGCTCCGCCCCAGGCCCTGCCCTCACTTGACCCCTTCCCCCAAGCCCCCAACTCTGCCCTGCCTCTTCCCGCTCCGCCCCCATCCCCAAGCACGCCCCACCCTCGCTCCTCCTCCTTCCCCCCACCCAGCGCCTCCTGCACACTGTGGAACAGCTGATCTGTGGTAGGTGGGAGGCGCTGGTGGGGGAGGGGGAGATGCTAATTGGCAGGGCTGCCAGCAGGCGGGAGGTGCTGGGGGGAGGAGGAGGTGCTAATGGGGGGGTTGCCGGTGGGTGCTAAGCATCCACCATTTTTTTTTCTGTGGATTCTCCAGGCCTGGAGCATCCACAGAGTTGGTGCCTTTGCCTCTTAGCCACTCACCAGACTAGTATGAGGGGATCCAGCCACTGAATCCCTGGGTGTTTTAAGCTGCCAGAGTCTGAACAGAGACCAGGCACTGCTGCTGATTTAGTGCTTTTAGGCATACTCCCAGGGTACAGCTTCTATCTGGCACCCCCTTGTGAGAGCTATGATGATGTGGCCCCCAGCCCAGCTGACCCCTCAGATATCCCCCATAACATGCCCTCTGCCAGACCTCCAGCCAGGTGGGTATTCAGGGCCCACAGTGTAACACATGAAGTGCAGAGACTTTGCACAGGATTCTAAAATACTATTGCTCTTTAAGAGCATGAGAAATACACAGATTTATACAAAATTCTATATTCTGTGCTCATTGCTGTGCCTCAGTTTCCTCACTACTCCAAAGCATTCTTTGGACTGAGGTCAGTCTTCAGCAGCTGTCCAGTGTCCTCCTGCGGCAGTGCATGGCTTGTCTTCTCAAACATGGAGCCTTCTCCCGCAGCTCGCCTCCTCTGACCTTGGCCCGTCTGTCCCCTCCCCTTTCCTGTCCCATACCTCCCCTGTAGGGGAAACACTGAGAGACATGAGTCCTTTTATAACCTCTCAGTTCCTTGGGCAGGTGATCCCAGAGCCTTTCTAGGTGACTTCCTTGCTAGGCAACCTCCTCTGTGGTAAAGCAGTTCTGCTGGGTAGGAGCCAGCCTATTGCTTAAAGCAATGCCATTTCAGTGGGAGAGCATTTTAGCCAATGACCTTCTATTGTCAGTCCTTTGCTACCAGCCTTTTGAATTCCAGTCCAACATGGATGTAACAGGGCTACAGAGAAGGTAAAGAACTCACATCCAAAATGAAGTCTGCAGTCTGACATCGATATATATACAGAGCCCCCAATATCAAACAGAATTCAGAGATTACGTGTACATATTCCTCAAGTCATCACAGAGGGTGAAGTGATAGCAGGATCCCAGGTGTTCCCTCTCTCCAGCCTGGTCTGGTCAGGATGCCATTCAGGAACAGGAAGATAAAGGCACAGTGGTGTCATGGTGGAGCTTGGGGTCTCAGTAGACAGTGGGGGTAGCAGCCAGGATTGTAAAGCTCACTCCTTCCAGTCCTGGCCTGGCATCATTATCCCCTTGCCAAAAGTTTTTTTAAAGAGGTGATGGGCAGAATAGCCCATCCCCTCAGTGCTTTTTCCATCAGTTAGATCTAATTTCCACCATACCAATTCTGATCCATTAATTTCCAATTCTATTCTCTTATTCTACCAGTCTGTATGACAGCCCTGGAGTGATACCAAGAGATCTTTTTGTTTGGGCTAATCCAACCTGTCTGTCTACCTTTTATGAGCAATGTTATGTAACAGGCTGAGTTGGACTTTTGCTACCTTCGACAACTTAGAGCACAGGTCAGTGACTTCAACGGGATTCCAGTGTGGTAAGAGGGGAAACCCCACACAGATCCCGGTGCAGGACTGGGGCATATGGGTGCTCATGTCATTGCTAAAAATTCCCAGCCATCACTATCCAAGAATTTGCCATGTGTTGGAAGCGTTATCTGAAGGGGAAGTAATTCTAGCTGGCTTTCATCAGCCGAATGAGGAGCTGGTAACCTGGAGACAGTGTGGCTTACGCTAGCCGTACCAAGTCCGAGGTGCTGTGGAAGCTATAGGAAAATAAAGCTAAGGGAGACAGATTCCTTCCAGCCCAGAGGCAGCCCCAGAGCTTCCTGCCTTTCAGAGGAAGCTCACTACTACCACCTTGCCGGGCTGCAGGGACAAATACAGTTCCATGAGACTCGAGTCCCCCGGGCACAATCTCATTGTCTGTAACAGGACATGCCACACATAGGGCTTTCCCACCCACACACTGGATCTTCTTAAAAACCCCAAACAGCAAAAGCTATTTTTAGACTTTGTGCAAACAGCAAAGTGAATAGAAAAAGCTCAGAGTGGCTCCCTCAGCACTGAGGAGAGATGTCTCAAGTGGGCACATCAGTGTGTGGGAAGAAGGCCTTATTTTCAGGGGTTCAGTACCAGAGCCCCGGTGTGTGATCCTCAGGCAGACATTCTTCTCCAAAGCCCTCAATAATCTTTTAGCGACAGGCTGACCAGTCATGGCAGATAGTGCAGTGCTGCGAGTGTGAGCACATCTGCCAATGGGCCTGAGATAACTAGGCATAGGCACCGACTGTGGGTGCTCCAGATCTGCGCCACCCGGGGTTGAAGTTGAAGCCTGAGCAGCTTAGCTTTGTGGGGCCTGCTGTGGCATGGGGCCCCAGGCAATTGCCCTGCTTTCTACCCCCTAACTCTGGCCCTAGATTTTATATACAGAAAGCCAGTTGTGGCAGCACCGGCGGGCCGTGGAGTTTTTATATCATATCATGGGGGGGACTCAGAAAGAAAAAGCTTGAGAACCCCTGGTCTAGAGAATACTTAGTCCTGCCTTCAGTGCAGGGGACTGGACTAGATGTGACCTCTTGAGGTCCTGTCCAGCCCTACGAGCCTATGAGGCGATGTACATACACACCCCTCCTTTGTGTAGGAGCTAGTTGGCCGTATGAGTGCCTCTGCAGAGAGAGCTCACAGGACTGGAAGCAGCTTCTGGGCTATGTCTCAGTGGGAGCAGCACACGATCCCAGCTTTCAGTGCTAGTATCACAGTCCTGCCAAGAGAGAGCCAACCCGGTAAGCCTAGCAGAGTCCTTCTTTACCAGGAACAACCCCAGGTCTCAACACCGCCTGTGCAGAGCCCCGCTGCCTTCCAGAGGACTCCACACAGGCAGCTTTGCCTTTGTAGGGCTGGGGCCAGGTTTGTAGGATGGAGTAGTTTAGAAACTCAAGCTGCATTTTGTTTTTCAAGCACTAACAAAACTATCCTGCCTTCCTTAGCATGTTTAGCTAAACAAGAGCCCATGCTGATGCAAATAGAAGCCCTGATCCTGCAAATATTTACTAAGCTTAATTTTCTGCATATGCATATGATGCATTGAAGTCAATGACACTATATACCTGTGTCTGTTTGAGCTCGTCCTTTAGTTTTTGCAGGACTGAGGCCAGAGTTTGGGCCTCCAGGGGAGATAGCTGTGGACTATGTTTCAAATGATGCTACAACCAGCAGCCTGTGCAATGTTGTGCAGGGTCAGAGAAATGGCCTGTGAAAAGCTGTGAACCCTCAGTTACTGGAACAGGAAAGCTGGGAGCCTTTCCTCATCTGTGAGCTGGCTGTGTGTGTGTCCTCTCTCCACTGGGAGATCTTGTCCAGGCAGCAGTATGCACTGCCCAAAGCAATACACTCTTCCTAATTATTTTTTGAGTGCTTGACTTTGCAGACTTTATGCTCCTTTAGTTTTTGGTTTGTTTGGGGGTTTTTTTGTATGTAATTTCATATTTTTTTAAAAAATGGAACAAACAGATGTTTTAGCATGTGAAACCATATTGAGTCCCATGTGCTTCATCAGTAGGTTTGGAAACCTTAGAGCCGCTGCACAGATCTCTGTCACATGAGCTCACAGTAACTGACAGCCGTAGTAGGTTGTCATCCTTTATGTGAGCCAGTCACTAAAATAAGATGAGGCACACATGTTGCTGGTGAATTATTTGCTGGAAGTGGAGAAATATGGAGACTCAGGACTCCTCGGTCCTATTCCCAGCTCTGAGGAGAGTGCATGGACCACTTCTCTAGCCCCCAAGTGTACCTCTTTTTGTCCTGGTGCCTCTAGCATGTACTTGTCCAAGTCCCAGTCTCTTCTCCTTCCCCCTCAGCAACTCATCCTTGTCCTGGTGCCCCCCCCCAAGTTCTTCCCCCCTCAGCCCCACTCCCCACCCCCTGAGCCCTTTGTCCCTGTCTCCTCCATCACCACCTCCCCAGGCCCAGCTCCCACTCTTTTGCATTCCACTCAGGCAGCTTCCTCCTTCTCCCCCATGCTGCCTGGGCCAGCAGGAGAGCATTGAGAACACAGGAGCGAGAGTTTCCCTGCTCTCAGTTCCAGTGGCTGGTGCTACAGTGGCTCATGGACGCCAGGAGTAGCAACTGCAAGAAAAGTCCTGCTCACCCCCCTGCAGTGCAGGGATAGAGGATGCTCAGTACAGACAATCTTTGGAGCATTATCTGCCAATGTCTAACGTCTCTCTTGAGCATGTGCGACAGCAGGACACCCCCTACCAAATTTCCAGTCCCTGCTCCAAAGCAAGGAGGCACTAGGACACCTCAGTGAGACAGTTTTAAAAAATGTAACATGGGCAAAAACAACACGTTTTTCCTTAGTCTTGTCCTAAGAAACAGCTGACCCATTTTTGCTGAAACCAAACCAACCAAACAAGGCAGCAGCAGCAGCCTGAAGCACAAATGCAGCATGTAAGGTTTTAGCCCAAACAACTATGAGCAACTGAAAACAAGGTCTTCTCATGGAAAATGTCTGGTAACCCTAACTACAGGCATCAATCCCTGTGCACACTATGGCAAATTGCCGGCTCTACTATGATGGGTCTCACGCTTTCTCTTCTTGGATGGGGGTTCAGGGCACCATTTCTTGCCCCTAAACTGGGGTATTAACTGCCCCACTAGTGTCCTAGAGGAGCGGAGTGGAGAGGGAGGGACCCAGGCCCACCCTCTACTCCGGGTCCCAGCCCAAGGACCCTAGGGATAGCAGTAAACCACTAGAACTAGCAGTCCTTCTCCTGGGCTACTTCCCTCTCCTGCCCTTCAACTTGTGGGGCTTCCTGCCCTCCCTCTGCACAAACCAGATGTCCCTTTACCTAGGATCTTGGTCTTCTTAGCCCACCACAGCACTGCTCCAAACTCTCCTCTGTTTCCCTCCAAACTGCTCTCTGCTCCAACACCAATCCACTTTGCTTCAACTCCTCCTCTTGTCTGATTGAAGCAGGTGTTTTTTATCATGTGATTGGCTTCAGGTGCTTTAATTAATTTATAGCAAACTTTCTTCCCTCTCCAGGGAATAAGACTCCCTTCTTACACTCTCCTGCTGCCCTCTGGCCTGGGCTTTCCTTGCTTTTTGCCCCTGCTTTAGTCCCCCCCCCTGACCGGGCCAGACGCTTTTTCTTCGTTTTGTTTTTTTTTGCTGTTTTTTTTCTTTGCTGCCGTTCGAGTGCTGGTTGGCTGCCAGCTTGCCTGCCAGCCCCCCCACACCTGCCCTCGGACACTGCTATTGCTTCAGCTGCAACCCCCGGAGAAGGGGGGGAGGATGGCCGACCTGCTCCCCGGAGGAGGGGAGTGGACACCCCCAGATCCAACCGTTTTGCTGTTCGTTTGTGGACCTGTGATTAATCGTCTTCTTATCTTTGCTTGGCATTTTTTGGAATGCTCCACAAAGACCGGGAGAGAAGACAGCTGACAGAGACATCGCCCAGGGAAGCTACAAATCATCGTGGAGGGGGCCGTAAGACTGAGTAACTTTTGAACTGTACTCTCGTGTGGGGGGAGTTTGACTGTGACTTAACTGCGTTTGTAGGGTCACAGGGGGTATGGCACGGAGCTGCCCCCCGATCCATTGGTGCCCCCTCCCCCAACACTACTACAACCGTCATGGCCCCCCCGCCGTCCGTCTCTGCTGGCAACCTGCCATCTGCCTCTAGCCTCAACTGCGTGCCCTGAATTCCATCATCCGGACCAGACACAACAGCCGACCAAACGAGACTCTTTGGATAAACGCGTGTGGGTCCGCGTTCCCCCCCCACCCCGGACTGCCCACCCCACAGTTTGCCCCTACTACCTGACCCCAACTCCTGTTTCCTTCCCCTGTCCAGTCCGACCCATTTGCCACCCCCCCCGCCTGCAGCCCAACAGGTTAATCTGCTTCCCCCTCCCCCCTCCTCCTTCTGGTGTCTCCCCGTCTCTCCCTGCTCACGATGACGGGGAATGAGAGGGGTGAGGCCCCTCTAACAACCTCAGTTGCCCCTCCCCCACCTACCCCCCTGCCCAACCCCCCAGCCCCCCTCCCCACGACTGCTGCCAAAACACCTGCCACCGCCCCCGCTGGGGCATCAGCAGCCGGAGGCACCAGGGCGACTATTACCGCTGCTACGCCCACCGCCCCCCCAGATTCTAGGAAAGCCCCCTGGTTAGCTGGAAAGGCCAGGGTGCGAAGAAGGGGAAGGGCCCCGCCACAACCACCAAGCCCTCCATGGCAGAGGCTACCCCCAAGACTGTGGCCTCATCATCGACCATGGCGTCCCTCCCCACTGTTCCCTCCACCAGCTCTGCGAGCGTTCCTCCCCCGGCCCCCAGGGCGTATGCCCGGGTGGTGGCAGCCCCCCCCCCGCCTGCCGCCTCGTCATCTCGCCCACCCACCGCCACCGCTACCATCAATAGCGGCCGGGGCCCCTTTCCCACCATGACCATGAAGCACAGCGTCCGTTGCCTCCTGGTGCCCGCCTTGCCCCACGTGGAGACATCCGTGCAGGCGTTGGCGAGGGTGGTAGGACCCACAACTATTGTGGCGGCCTCCAAAATGTATGGGAAGGTCGTCTTTTTCTTAGCATCGGAGGCTGCCGCCCAGGAGGCGGTGGAGAAGGGCCTGGCGGTGATGGGGGGTGTTTGTCCCCCTGGAGCCGCTAGAAGACCTGGGCGTCTGCTTAGTCCTGACCTCTGTCCCTCCTTTTCTACCCAATGCCACCCTGTTACCCGCTCTCTCCACCCTGGGGAAACCCGTTTCCGTCATCAGCCCTCTCCCGTTGGGCTGCAAAGACCCCACCCTCCGTCACGTCCTTTCGTTCTGCTGGCAAGTGCAGCTTCTACCACCGCCGGCGGCGCGTGACGGAGAGGCACTCGAGGGGTCCTTCCTAGTCCCCTACCAGGGAGCCCACTATCGGGTCTACTATTCCACAGGAGAGGCCCGGTGCTACCTCTGCTGATCAGCAGGGCATGTCCGAAGAGACTGCCCCTTGGCTCGGCGGGGAGGGGCACCCGAGACCCCCGAGACCCAGCAGGACATCGGCTCCGTCACTGCCGGCGCCCCTGGCCGCCCGACATCTGAAACCACCTCTCCTCCTGCTTGATCCACCGCTGCTCCTGCCCGGGCCCAAGAGACACCTCCCCTACAATGCCCAGACGAGCGAGGGAGCCCCGCCCTTGCTGTTAACAATCCAGCAGAGCCTACGGAGGAGGGTGCAGCAAAGATAGGCATAGGAGAGGGCCTGCCCCAAGGAGAACCGCCCCCCCATGTTGCCTCACCGTTACCCCCCCGAGCCTCTGAACCATCGCCTCTGCCCCCCAACACGACCCCTGCTAACCAGCCCCCAGACGATGCTATGGAGGGCTGGACCCTAGTCCAGGGAAAGCGAGGCAAGTGGAAGGCTCGAGCTCCGCTGCACCCATCTGATGCGGAGGCCCCCCGGAAGACCAGGAAGGGAGGTACTGTCAACCTCCTGCGGAGGAGACAGAGGAAGGGCTCGATCGCCAGAGCGTACAGGAGGGTAAAGGGAAAGGAAGGCACGGCGCCGCGGCCTACGGGCAGGCCCGCAGCTTCCGTGACGATTTACTCACTTACGGGATGGGTCATGGATTGTTGCGCGACCCGCCAGGGGCTGCGAACACCCCTGCCAACAAGGAACACCCACCCCCCCAGCCCTCCGCATGATGCCCCTCATTATTGCAACTTTGAACACCAGGGGCTATAGGATGGCTCTCCGCAGGTCCCAGGTGCTCTCTTACCTTCGGGAAGGGGGGTACTCTGTGGTTTTCCTGCAGGAGACCCATACGGATCCGACCGCCAAGGACAGCTAGCAGCTGGAGTGGGGGGACGGGGTCTACTTCAGCCACTTCACGATTCAACAAGCTGGAGTGGCGACCCTGTTCTCCCTCAACCTACGGCCCGAGGTGCTAGGGGTCACTGAGGCCGTGCCGGGCCACCTGCTGCATCTCCGAGTCCGTATGGAGGGGCTCGTGGTCAACCTCGTCAACATCTATGCCCCGGCAACGAGCCCGAAGCGGCCGCAATTCTATCAGTGGGTGTCCGACTTCCTCAGCACCCTAGATTCTCACGAGTGCTTAGCCCTGGGAGGGGACTTTAACACTACCCTCAAGGAACAGACCGCTCAGGGGCCGAGCTGAGCCCGGCTGCTGCGAACATTCTCCGAGAAATAGTCGAACATCACTCCCTAGTAGACGTCTGGCGTGACCACCACCCAGATGACACTTCCACGTTCACCTTTGTCCGGGTGGAGGCCCATCGGTCGCACCACTCTCGGTTGGACCGCATTTATTTATCCTGTTTCCATCTTTCACAGGCCCACTCCTCCAACATTCGGCTGGCCCCATTTTCCAACCATCATCTAGCCACCATAATGGCCTCCCTCTTGCAGAGAGGCCAGGGCCGGCCTTTTGGCACTTTAACAACAGCCTGTTGGAGGATGAAGGCTTCGTGACATCCTTCCGTGAGTTTTGGCTGGCCTGGCGAGAGCAGCGGCATGCCTTTCCCTTGATGCAGCGATGGTGGGATCTAGGGAAGGTGTGCGCCAAGCTCTTCTGCCGTGACTACACCCGGGGCACCAGCCGACGGAGAAATGCAGCGATAGAGCAGTTGGAACGGGAGGTCTTAGAGATGGAGAGGTGTCTGGCCGCCAGCCCCGAGGACCCGTTCCTCTGCGGAGCATGCCGGGAGAAGTGGGAGGAGCTCCGGGCCCTCGAGGACCATCGGGCCCGAGGTGCCTTTGTTCGATCCCGCATCCACCTCCTTCGGGAGATGGATCGCGGCTCCCGTTTCTTCTACGCCCTGGAGAAAACGAGGGGGGGCCAAGAAACACGTCACCTGCCTTCTAGCAGAAGACGGCGCCCCCCTCACAGATCCGGTGGAGATGTGTGGGACGGCCTGTGACTTCTACACAAGCCTTTTCTCCCCAGATCCGACCAATCCTGGCGCTTGCAGGTTGCTCTGGGAGGAACTCCCCACGGTCAGCGTGGGTGATCGAGACTGACTAGAGCTGCCTCTCACCCTAGCCGAGTTCTCGGAAGCCCTCCGTCGCATGCCCACCAATAAATCTCCGGGCATGGACGGGCTGACCGTGGAGTTCTGCCGCGCGTTCTGGGACATCCTTGGCCCAGACCTAGCCACTGTCTGGGCTGAGTCTTTGCAGGGCGGGGTCCTCCCTCTTTTGTGCAGGCGAGCAGTGCTCGCCTTGTTGCTGAAGAAGGGGGACCTCCGCGATTTACGAAACTGGCGTCCCATCTCGCTCCTTAGCACGGACTACAAAATCGTAGCGAAAGCAATCTCGCTGTGGCTAGGGTCCGTAATGGTGGACGTGATCCACCCAGACCAGACCTATACTGTCCCGGGTTGCAGCATTTTTGACAACCTATTTCTAGTCCAAGATCTTTTGGAACTCGGGCGTAGAGACGGTCTGTTGTTCGCCCTCCTGTCTCTTGATCAGGAGAAGGCGTTCGATAGAGTGGACCATGGGTACCTCCTAGGCACTCTGCAGACATTTAGATTCGGACCTCAGTTTGTGAGTTTTCTCCAGGTGCTGTACGCTTCCGCGGAGTATCTGGTTAGGCTCAACTGGACCCTGACCGAACCGGTCAGCTTCGGGCGAGGAGTACGGCAGGGGTGCCCCCTCTCGGGCCAGCTGTACACTCTGGCGATCGAGCCCTTCCTCTGTCTCCTCTATAGGAGGTTGATGGGGTTGGTGCTGCGGGAGCAGGAGCTGCGGCTGGTCCTGTTGGCGTACACCGATGACGTGCTCCTCGTGGTCCAGGACCCGGGGGACTTGATGCGGGTGGAGGCTTGCCAGGCCATCTATTCGGCAGCCTCTTCCGCCCGAGTCAACTGGGTCAAGAGCTCTGGCTTGGCGGTGGGGGACTGGCGGCAGGTGAGCTCCCTCCCACCCGCGCTTCAGACCATCCGGTGGAGCGTGGGTCCACTGCTCTACCTAGTCATTTACCTTTCTGCCACGCACCCTTCTCCGCCGGAGAACTGGCAAAATTTAGAAGGCGGGATGATAGAGCAGCTCCGGAAATGGACGAGGCTACTCCGATGTCTCTCCCTCCGAGGGAGAGCACTGGTGCTTAACCAACTAGTCCTGTCCACGCTCTGGTACCGGCTCAACACCCTGGTCCCGGCCCCGGGTTTCCTGACCAACCTCCAGACATCGATTCTAGAGTTCTTTTGGTCAGGAATGCACTGGGCCTCTGTTGGGGTTCTTCATCTACCCCTGAAGGAAGGAGGGCAGGGCCTGAAGTGTCTGCACGCTCAGGTCCGTGTCTTCCGCCTCCAGGCCCTGCAGAGGCTCCTTTATGGTGCAGGTAGTTCGACGTGGAGCATATTGGCGCACGCCTTCCTGCGCCGCTTCCAAGGGCTCCGATACAACCGGCAGCTCTTTTATCTTTGTCCGAGAGGTTTTCTGCAAGACCTCTCTGGGCTACCGGTCTTCTACCAGGACCTCCTCCGGACCTGGAAACTGTTTTCAATGGCCAGGTCCGTGGCGGCCACCGTGGGAGCAGATCTCCTCACGGAGCCCCTGCTACACAACCCCCAGCTCCGTGTGCAGGTGGCGGAGTCCCGCTCGGTGCGCCAGAGTTTGGTCCTGGCGAAGTCACAAGAGTCGGAGACCTCCTGGACTACGACCGGGGAGACTAGCTGGATCCCCTGACGCTCACTCGGCGCATGGGGCTCTCCAGACCTCGTACCCCACGGCGCGTACTTCAGGAGGTGAAGGCCGCCTTGACGCCCGCTGCTCGGGCTTATCTCAACCGAGCCCTGCGCGAGGGCGCACCCCGCCCACCCTCTACCCCAGGCCCGCCGGACCTTTCCATTGGGCTCCTACCCTGTAGATCCCAACAAACCCCTCACCCTTTCACTGCGAGCCGGCTGCATGAACTGCAGCTAGTCAGCTTCCAAATCGCGCCATGGAAATATCTATACACACTCACACCCTTCACGCCCACACCCTGGTGTCCCGCCCCGATACAAAGTGGTGGGACCTCCTGCCACCTTTGGAGGGTGAGCAGCCCCGGTGGGCCAGCCTGTATTCCACCTTGGTCCCGAGGCCCATCAGGGACATTAGTTGGCGGCTCCTTCACGGAGCTGTGAGCACGGACGTGTTTTTGACACAGTTCACCCCCATCCCGGATACTTGCCCTTTTTGCAATGTGAGGGAAACCCTGGCGCACGTATATTTAGAGTATGCCAGGCTGCAGCCCCTTTTCCGGCTCCTCACGAATATTTTATTACGCTTTTGGCTACACTTTTGCCCTCACCTTTTTATCTACACACTCCCCATCCGTGGCCCCACAAAATCGCGAGATCTCCTGGTTAACCTCCTCCTAGCCCTAGCTAAAACAGCCATTTATAAAACCAGAGAGGGGAGGTTGGCTAATGAAGCGTCCTGCGATTGTAGGGCTGTTTTCCGATCCTCAGTACATTCACGTATCCGGGCGGAGTTCCTCTGGGCGGCGTCCACTGACTCCCTTGATGCCTTCGAGGAGCGGTGGGCGCTGTCCGAGGTTCTCTGCTCGGTGATCCCGTCCGGTTCCCTCCGTCTGACCCTTTGATTGAGGGGAAGAATGAGAGACCCCAGCCCCAGCCGTTGCCGCTGTGAATACCATCATCACTGTCACCTAGGAGGGGTCCTATCACACGTGGTGTACGTCCCCCCCACCCCCAAACCGCCTACCCCGCAGCTGTGCCCATCTTGTCGGGCACTCTCAGGAGAGGAATAATCAGTGACACTGGGCGTGGCACTAGGTAAGTCGAGGGGGTGGAAGACCATGAGTGTCAAGGAAGCCCCCCCGCTCTAGGCCACCAGGTAACTCAGAAGGGTGGAAGACCACGAGTGTCGAGGAAGCCCCCCCGCTCTGGGCCCAGACTAGCCTGAACACTTCTCCCTCCTGAAGGCTGCTGTGTTATACCTTGTGTTTGCTTTTGTTTTGTTACATAGTTTTGCTTTATCCTTTTTGGTGATTCCTTGTAAGTATTACACAAATAAAATTCTTTTCTGCTTCAAAAAAAACCACTCTCCTGCTGCCTTCTGGCCAGGCTGTATCACAACACACAGATCAGGCATATTCTTTACCTGATGTAGTGGTATTTGAAGATTGCAGTAGAGAAACCTTGTAATTTACTCTTGTGTGGCCTCTTCTTGAGGTGCCTGTGACAAAATGGGAGCTATTGTCATGCACCCTGCTAAGTATTTTGCATCTGTCCAAAGACAGGCTCTGTAGACTGGATCTCAATGGTCACCAGGAGAGAAGCAGAAAGTGGCCAGTGTCCCTGTTCTCCCCAGTCCGCTCGGGGACAACTTGTCAGAACTTGAGGAGCCGCAATGACTGCCCTGGCCACAGCAGCCTCCCCATTCCCCCAGGTGGCTCTGCAAAGATCAGGCACCTAGCTCCGCGCTCTTTAACTGGCTTTGTGGCAACTCCTGCGATAGGCGGGTGTCATTGGGGATCACATGGTGGGTACTGAGCCTTTTCTGATTGGCTAATTAGGCGGGCCGCTTGTTTCTCAGGTTGATGCTCTGGGTTTCCCTGTGACTGAGCTGGCCAGCGATCCAGCTGGGATGCCTGTGTCCCAGGCAGAATTGAGCTCTATCTTGGACTATGAATCATGATGGCTCCTTGGGCCAGCTCTCCTTTTGGCATGCCAGGAATAAATGCCTGGGGAAGGCGAGTGCTGCTGGCTTAGTGAATGAGGTGAAATTTGCACAGGTTTCCAGATGAACTGCAGTGCAGTGAAGCCCATCTGTTTGAGTGGATAGACTGTGGGGAGACTTTAAACTCTAGCATTTTGGCATCAACAGTCAGTAGCAAAATTCGCTCGTGTGAGATGCAGTTTTGAAGTTCTTCCACTGGTTTGGTGAAGAAAGAAATCCTAGTTCCTGTCAGCGACTTCAAGGGCCTTGGCCTTCACTGTATAGTAACTTTAGAGAGCATTGTTCATAACTGAATTCTTTGTAAAGCCGAATGAAGCTTACCACCCTGGACAGCTGGGGGCTGTCAGGCTGTAGCTTTAAACAAGGTGTATTTAGCCAAAAGTGCAGATATGAAATACATGCTAAACCTTGATGGTTTGCTGATGAGTCAGCAGCTCACTAACCTTTTAGCAGAACAAACAAGACACTTCCTATAAGTCATGACTGGCAGGATGCCTTGCTGGCTCTCAGCAAAGCCCCAAGTTGTGCAGCCCACAAGCCCGCACAATTGGTCTCACTAGTGAAGGAAAGCCTGACCCCGGTGCCCTAGTCTTGCCCACGTGCTCCCAGAACACCCCCACTCGGCATGGAGGGACAGCTCTGCCAACTCCGTGCCACTCAGGGATTTTCCTGTGGCAGGGGAAGGCCATGATGGTAAGTTGTATCAGTTCTTTAACCCCTTAGCACCACAGGAGAAGCACTGAGGATCTGGCCCCAATACTTTAAACAGGGCAATCGCTTTATGCCAGTGACTTACGTTAACTCCATGCTCTCGGTGAAGAGCTAGGACAATGGTACTGCAAAGGCAGCCTTCTCTGAATGCAGCGCTCTTATGCTGTGGCTGGGATGTCAAACCAACATCGCTGAATGTCTGGTCTTGGTTCAGCTGCTGTGCAACTCCCCAGGTTTTAAGGGCTGGACATGCAGGAAATGTTAAGTAGTTTTCTTGCCAGAAAATTGCGTATCAGCTACAGAAAACAGAAGTGTCTTGGTTTGTTTATTTGAGCATGAGCTTTCGTGAGCTACAGCTCACTTCATCGGATGCATAGCATATCGTGGAAACTGCAGAAGACATTATATACACACAGAGACCATGAAACAAAACTTCCTCCCACCCCACTGTGTTAGCAGCAGGACAGCGGGGTGGGAGGAAGTTTTGTTTCATGGTCTCTGTGTGTGTATATAATGTCTTCTGCAGTTTCCACGATATGCTATGCATCCGATGAAGTGAGCTGTAGCTCACGAAAGCTCATGCTCAAATAAACTGGTTAGTCTCTAAGGTGCCACAAGTACTCCTTTTCTTTTTTCTTTTTAAGAAAACAGAAGGGCTGTTGTTCTGACAGGGGGATGCCTCTGAAGAGCTTCAGAGGCTATGGGCTCCCTCAGATGTTGTTTTCCTGAGTCAAAACTGTTTCTTAATAATAAAAGCTTTTTTTCAGGTGCATCTCTGTCTCCATGGCTGACTCTTTGCCTGGGTTTATGCACCATGAGCAGCTAAACTCTCTCTAGATTGTGTTTTAAATGTTTTGCAAGGAGGGGGGAAGTGTTTTGTCCTCTCTTGCTTCTTTGTGATGTGTAATGGAGGCCTGAAAGGTTTAAAAAAGTCTCTGGTGCCTTTTGTTGCAGGAGACCTGAAGTAGGAACTTTCTTAGCCCTGAAGTGATAAATGGGGGGATGCTGACTCTTTAACAAAGAGAGATTTACTCCTAGCTCTTTGTTAACAAAAGCAAATACCCCCTACCCCAGAATTTTAAACCTTTTGTAGTCCTGCCTGTTCTCCCATCTTCTACACTAGCCTCCAGATTCAGGCCCTGGTACACTTCAGGGGCCCAGAATGAAAGCGCCAGGGCTTGTAGAAAGCCCCACAAACAAGGGATGGAGCAAATATTTCCCTCCCAGCTACAGAATTCTCAGGAGGGAAAGTGAGAGAGCAGGAACTGTTGGGAAATATTTTGTACAAAAGTGACCAGGTGGCAGCACCATGTTTACTTGTGGTTTGTGTCTATACTTACACTGGTCACAGGAAAAGCTTGTTACCTTAGCAACTGCCCCTACAGGCAGCGGGAAAGCCAGCTTTCCCCTTTGTGTTTGTCCCTAGCAGGAGCTGCCTTCTGCTCCTGAGCGAAGGTTGAGCTAGTAGCTGAACCTATTTTCTCCTCCCCTCCAAGTTGGGGGAGATTGTGAAGGGTCAGATAGGCTCCTTTTGCGGCAACTGTATTTAAAGGAGCATGTGAAGAGGGAATTGGCTTGGAGAAGCTGGAAAAATGGCAGTTTCTGCCCTGATCTCAGGTCTAAGGAGGCCCATTACAGTGCAGTGCAGGCCAGAGGGATGACAGTTCACTGGCCCATGGTTCAAACTGCCATTATAGCCATTCCAGGGGGAGTGGGGAGGGGGGGAGTGACCCCATCTACAGAAACATTTGCCAAGGGGACACCAACCCCTCTAAACTTCCCCTGACATGGAAAAAACAACCAGCCAAACCAGAGCAGAGCAGCAGGTCACCTTCAGGCCTCTTAGCGACTAGGGACAGAAAGCCCAGGATGAAGAGTGACTCCGATGGAAAAGTACATTGCTTGCCCAGAGCCATGAACATGAAGTCAGGACACCAAGGCTGATGAAAGCCAACGGGGCACCCTGTAGGGACACCTGCTTGTTTCCTGTGGAGGCTTGGAAAACTCTACTGCAGTGGTCCCCAAACTCTGGGGTGCACCTCCTAGGGGGGCGCGGAGGAACGTTTAGGGGCGTGCAGCAGGACCCAGGCCAGCCCCCATGAGGGGCAGGGAGGGAGCCTCACCCAGGCCCACTCGGCCTCCAGCCCAGCTCAGACCCCAGTCCCAGCTTCACTCTGGCCCCTGCTCCTAACCCAGCCCAGCTCCACTTGGCCCCCAGCATCAGCTCTGCTCCACCCCCAGCCCAGCTTTGCCCTCATTCCCTCTCTGCCCCTGGTCCCAGCTCCGCTCTGCCCCCAGCCCAGCTCTGCCTCATTCCATCTCTGCCCCCGGTCCCAGCTCCACTCTGCCCCCAGCCCAGCTTTGCCCTCATTCCCTCTCTGCCCCTGGTCCCAGCCCAGCTCTGCCCCCAGCCCAGCTCTGCCTCATTCCCTCTCTGCCCCCGGTCCCAGCTCTGCTCTGCCCCCAGCCCAGCTCTGCCTCATTCCCTCTCTGCCCCTGGTTCCAGGTCTGCCTTCATTCCCTCTCCGCCCCCAGCCCAACTCCTCTCCACCCCCAGCCCAGCTCCACCCTCATTCCCTCTCTGCCCCCAGCCCAGCTCCACCTCTAGCCCCAGCTCCTCTGCCATCCCCAGTTCTGCCCCCAGCTCCACCTGCAGCCCAAACTCCTCTGCTGAGGATGCCTTGGTGGTGCAGTAATGGAGGGGCGGCGCAGACAGATTCCATTACTGGTAAGGGGTGGGGGGCACAACAGGAAAAGTTTGGGCACCTCTGCTCTATAGCTTCCTGGCTTAGGAAAACAATCCAATCCTGCAGATTTCAGCAACGGCTACCTGCCATTTTGGGAAGAAAACCAGCCCAGGGGAAGAACAATGCACCCTCAGGGTTGGGGCCAGTTCTAGCATTGAGCCACCAGGGCTAACACCCAATGGCCAGGGTTTGACCTTCTGTTATGGCCACCAATGAGACCATCCCCTTCCCTCAAATACCTCCAGCACATCACACGGCCACAGGAAGAGTACGAAAGAGGAAACATCAGTTTCCTTTCCACTTCTGAATGTGAACAAAACAGGCAGGACTGGATGCACAGGGCAGGGCTTCTGGTTTATGTATTCTGGGGGAACAGAGGAAATGGTGAGATTCTGGAGCAAGAAGGATCCTGGCCACACACCTGAATCCTACTCAGGCTGTGAGATGCTGCTAAGTGGATTGGTGCCATGTAGTAGTTATCACATTGGCCTTCTCAAACATGGTGCTTTTATCTATTCCTCAGGGCATGGCCAGAACTTTATCTTTGGGCATTGCCATGTTGTGTTTTGCTGGCTCCTCACTTGAGCCATGGAAAATGTGGGACTTCTGTTCCCATTATTCCACTAGCACTGGCTTTGTAGCTCCATTCTCAGCCCTGGTTCCCAAACGCAGGTCCTTGGGGGAGGTGCAGACAGGTCCCACTACGGGTAAAGGGGACACAATGGAAAAAGTTTGGGGATCACTGGTTTAAGGCCAGAAGGGAGCACCAGATCATCTTGTCAGACCTTCTGTATGTCACAGGCCACCATCACCATCCAACACTGGCACACTCAACACAACAACCAAAATTAGTCTTGAGCTGGTTTATCAATTATTTGTCAAGAGGGACCCTAAATATATTGATCCCCGATCTTTTTGCTGCTGTTAACTCCATGACAGAAGTATTACATGTATGTAAGCAGGGTCTGAATGAGCTCTTCCCTGCCATCTAGTGATGAACTGGGGAGAAGATCTCCAGAGCAGACTGAAAGACACGTATTTTCCCTAGGTGATCAGCACCTATACCTGCTTTACCAAAGTGATCAGTTTTGGTTGTTTGGGGTTAAAATTCGCTTTACTACTGAATGCAAGTTAATGAAATGTTGTTATTCTTATTGTATGAATAAAGGGCAGGAGAACTGTATTTGGCATGTCCTGATTGAGGTGGGTTTGACCCTAAGCACCCCTGCATTCACACCCACACACTTTGTGAGGTATCATTTGAAAACAAATAACTCACTGGTCATTAATATTCCTGCACGATGTATATTTGTGATGTGTACTAGGAGTTTTGGATGTGTATTAGAATTGTGACTAAAATGTGTTTAAATCAGACATGTCGGGGGAGTTGATAAACGGGACTGTCCTAGATAAAGGAATGTGTTTGCTTCACTGACCAGCGGCCTGCTCGTCAGGCAGCGACAATGCAGGTCCAGTTGTATATCAAGTGAACAAAGCTATCAAGCTAACAAGTGGGGGAGACAGCATGGCATCTACACCCAGCAGGAGAGAGAAGCTTGGTCTGGGTTTTAATTTTCAAAGGTTTACTGGTCTATACAGATGCGGTGCTGAACCTCAGTGATAAGCAATTGAATCAACTGACTGTATACAGCATTTCTGTATTATAAAATTGGATAGAGTTAGGTCTTTTCTGAAAGCTAACAGCACACTACTGATTAATATTGTGAAGGGTCTGTAGTAACACTATAGGAGAAAACATGGAAACTTAATGATATTATGATTTGAAGTCTGTGGCCAAACAGGGAGAAACAGGTTCCCTCCCAGAGAGGAGAGAAGGCAGCTATCTACCTGTCTCCAATCAGATTAATCAAGGTGTGACCAAAAATGATGGAAGCCCCATTTACATAAAATCAGCAAGAGGATGGGAAGGCCACAGGAAGGGAAGAACAGCATGAGGTCATCCTGCTTCTTGAAACAAAGTCATTGAACTCTGAAAAATATAAGCAAAGACAGCAGCCATCTTTGGCATCCATCACGAGACAGACACAAGGGAACAGAGCTCTTGCAAGCTGAGAAAGATGGGTCCTTCAACCAAAGTGGGGATAGGAGGATAGAAGTCTCTGGGAACTGACTATAGGTGAGAAAAAA
This sequence comes from Natator depressus, assembly GCF_965152275.1. NCBI lineage: Eukaryota > Metazoa > Chordata > Testudines > Cheloniidae > Natator > Natator depressus. The sequence goes on from NC_134246.1 coordinate 30,213,677, forward strand.
CATCTTGAACAAAGCCAGTACCTTGCTAGATTAAGTTTTAAACTTTTAGATGCTTGTTTTCACTTTTGTTTGGTTGTAACCCTTTCTAACTTTATTCCTTTTACTTGGCATCCCGTAACCTACTGTCCTGTTGTTAATAAATTTGCTTTATTTTACTATAAACCAGCTCAGTGCTGTGTTTGCGGGGATAGGTGTATTCACCCCAGTTAAGTGAATAATCTGTAATGTGCTTTTGTGTTTTTAGAGGACCAAACAAGCCTCATTATTTCTCTGAACTGTCCAGGAGAGGGCTGGACATTGCAGAGCTCACAGTTCTGGGAAAATCCAGGACCAGGAGTGTGTTAGGGTCACCTTGCTGGTTGTAACCAAGGCTGGTGGAAGGCAGAGTGGGGCTGTAGACAGTCTGTGGGGGTCAGAGGTACTGAACCAGGGCTGTCTAGTACACAGGCACTCAGGCCTGGTCTACACTACAAGTTGAGGTCGAATTTAGCAGCGTTACCTCGATTTAACTGTGCACCTGTCCACACGATGAAGCCCTTTTTTTTTACTTAAAGGGCTCTTAAAATCGATTTCTTTACTCCACCCCCAACGAGGGGATTAGCACTGAAATCAGCCTTGCTGGGTCGAATTTGGGGTTCTGTGGATGCAATTCAATGGTATTGGCCTCTGGGAGCTATCCCAGAGTGCTCAGTTCTGACCGCTCTGGACAGGACTCTCAACTCAGATCCACTGGCCAAGTGGACAGGAAAAGGCCCACGAACTTTTGAATCTCATTTCCTGTTTGGCCAGCGTGGCGAGCTCACCTGCACAGGTCACCATGCAGAGCTCATCATCACAGGAGACCATGCAGTCCCAGAATCGCCGAAGAGCTCCAGCATGGACCGAATGGGAGGTACGGGATCTGATCGCTGTATGGGGCGATGAATCTGTGCTGGCAGAACTCCGTTCGAAAAGATGTGTAACCCTTCTGCCAATCAGAGTTGGCAGCAACAAGGACCGGGTTAACTATCTAGGGGTTCCATTCCAATAACACAATGCAAAACCGGCTCGAGCCCCCACCCAGTGACCTGGGACAAATATATACCACCCCCGCTGGGCGCCTCCAAGAGGCAATACTTCCCCTCTCGCAAGCACAGAGTCTGAGTGTAGCAAAAAGCCTTTTAATAACAGAGATAAACAATGTGGCATTATGTTGGGGAAACACCACGAACAGGATTCATAACACAACCCATGAGCAAAAACCCACCCCAAGCAAATTGGGGTGTGTCCTTTCCCTTGGGTTCTTGAGTCCAGCAACCCGAAATCACCCAAAGTCTCAAAAGTCCAATGGCCCAGAAGTCTCTGTCCCTGGTCAGGGCAGCGCCAGAGTTCGAAAGTTTATCTGCAGAGTTTTACCTCCCAACCTGGGTGGAGATGGAGTGGGGGGGGGAGAAGAGGTAAGGGGGCACCTTACATGATCTGAAGCTGACCGCCGCACAACTCCATAGGGCTTCGCTTTGCTCCGCTCCGCCAGCCAGTCCACAAACTGCTCCGCTCCGCGTCCCACAAGCAGCTCCTGCTGTCCCATGAACTGCTCCACCGGCCGGTCCAGAAGCCGCTCCAGCCGTCCCGCAAACTGCTCCACAATATATCGTCAGGCTTCCCCGCTACTTAACACAACACTCAGTGATTTCAGCTCTTTTGTGATTTCAGCTTGTAGTAGGGGAGCCTTAGCGCTGGTGCACCATTAGCCCAAAGTGAATTCAGCTCAGCAGCCTGTAACTAGATTCCTAATGGAATCAACATTAGCTCTGATATTCCACAGTGGAGAGAGGAGGAAGTGAAATTAGCACGTAAGGCCCTCACCAGGGGGCCCATGCCACCAAGTATAAATACCTGTCCCCAGCCTCTCTCAATTCACAGAGTTTTGGAACCCATGTCCCTTGCCTAGCGAGTGCTACTTAGTTGATGGCGAGTCCCTCCATCATAACAAAAAGCCCAGTACAGTTCCAAGCACAGTTCCCATAATCAGGGTAATAACAATTTATTCTTGACTCTACTTACAGATGAAATGCCAAAATATTTGAAAAAGTCTCCAATGGCATGAAGGACAGAGGCTATAACAGGGACCCGCAGCAGTGCCGTGTGAAAATTAAGGAGTTCAGGCAAGCCTACCAAAAAACCAGAGAGGCAAACGGCCGCTCCAGTTCAGAGTCCCAGACATGCTGCTTCTATGATGAGCTGCATGCCATTCTAGGGGTGCAGCCACCACTACTCCAACCCTGTGCTTTGACTCCGTCCAAGGAGTGGAAAACAACACGGAAGCGGGTTTTGTGGGCGAGGAAGATGATGATGAGGAGGAGGTTGTAGATAGCTTACAGCAAGGAAGTGGAGAAACCAGTTTCCCCAACAGCCAGGATCTGTTTATCACCCTGGACCTGGACCCAGTACCCCCTGAACCCACCCAAGGCGGGTTCCCGGACCCTGAAGGCGGAGAAGGGACCTCTGGTGAGTGTACCTTTGTAAATATAATACATGGTTTAAAAGCAAGTGTGTTTAATGATTAATTTGCCCTGGCATTTGTGGCCAGTACAGCTACTGGAAAGGTCTGTTAACGTGTCTGGGGATGGAGCGGAAATTCTCCAGGGACGTCTCCATAAAGCTCTCCTGGATGTACTCACAAAGCCTTTGCAAATGGTTTCTGTCCTCCGTGGTAGGACACTTTACCACACCAGGCCAGTAGCACATAGTTGGGAATCGTTGCAGAACAAAGCATTGCAGCATATGGTCCCGGTGTTTGCTGGCATTCAAACAACATCCGTTCTTTATCTCTCTGTGTTACCCTCAGGAGAGTGATATCATTCATGGTTACCTGGTTGAAATAGGGTGGTTTTAGTAATCAGACATTCAGAGGTGCCCGTTCCTGCTGGGCTGTTTGCCTGTGGCTGAACAGAAATCTTCCCCGCTGTTAGCCACGCAGTGTGGGGAGGGGTGAAGCCATCATCCCAGAGAATTGTGTGTGTGTGTGCAGGTGGCAGGGTGGGGGTTAGTTGGGTTTCTGCTGCACGTTAACCTGGAAAGCACAGCCCCTCCTTTTAAATTGCCAGCCCATTTTAAATGGCCAACCCAACGGCTACTTCATAAGGGAAATGAGGGCACGGCTGTTTGAAACCATTCCCACATTATGAAGGTTAAAGAAGCCAAAAGACTGTGGCTGCCTGCAAGCCGAATTCTGCTGCCTGGCCCTGCGTGAGTGATCTCTCATGTCAAACCGGCATACCCTCAATAAGAGGGAAAATGCGACCTTGTAATGAAAGCATGTGTGCTATGTAATGTTAACAGCAAGGTTTACCGTGAAAGAGTGTACCTATTGTTCTATAAAATTTTAACTACCACTCTCCCTTTTTTTCCTCCACCAGCTGCATATGTTTCTCCTTCCCAGAGGCTAGCAAACATTAGAAGGCAAAAAAAACGCACTCACGATGAAATGTTCTCTGACCTCATGACCAATGCTCAGGCTGCTGGAGGATCAAACTCATATGCTCCAGTGTATGGTTGAGCTGCAGGAAAGGCAGCAGGACACAGACCGCTGCTACAGCCCCTGTGTAACCAACCGCCCTCCTCCCCAAGTTCCATAGCCTCCTCACCCAGACGCCCAAGAACGCGGTGCGGGGGGCCTCCGGCCACCCAGCCACTCCACCCCAGAGGATTGCCCAAGCAACAGAAGGCTGGCATTCAATAAGTTTTAAAGTTTTAAAGTGCTGTGTGGCCTTGTCCTTCCCTCCTCCACCACCCGTCCCGGGTTACCTTGGCAGTTATTCCCCTATTTGTGTGATGAATAAATAAAGAATGTATGAATGTGAAGCAACAATGACTTTATTGCCTCTTCAAGCAGTGATCGAAGGGGGGAGGGGAGGGTGCTTAGCTTACAGGAAAGTAGAGTGAAACCAGGGGCTGGGTGGGATTTCCATCAAGGAGAAACAAACAGAACTTTCACACCGTAGCCTGGCCATTCCTGAAACTGGTTTTCAAAGCTTCTCTGATGCGCACCGTGCCCTCCTGTACTCTTCTAACCGCCCTGGTGTCTGGCTGCGTGTAATCAGTGGCCAGGCGATTTGCCTCAACCTCCCACCCTGCCATAAACGTCTCCTCCTTACTCTCACAGATATTGTGGAGTGCACAGCAAGCAGTAATAACAATGGGAATATTGGTTTCGCTGAGGTCTAACCGAGTCAGTAAACTGTGCCAGCGCGCTTTTAAAAGCACAAATGCACATTCTACCACCATTCTGCACTTGCTCAGCCTATAGTTGAACAGCTCCTGACTACTGTGCAGGGTGCCTGTGTATGGCTTCATGAGCCATGGCACTAAGGGGTAGGCTGGGTCCCCAAGGATAACTATAGGCATTTCAACATCCCCAATGGCTATATTCTGGTCTGGAAAATAAGTCCCTTGCTGCAGCTGTTGAAACAGACCAGAGTTCCTGCAGATGCGAGCATCACTTACCTTTCCCAGCCATCCCACGTTGATGTTGGTGAAACGTCCCTTGTGATCCACCAGTGCTGGCAGCACCATTGAAAAGTACCCCTTGCGGTTTATGCACTCGCTGCCTTGGTGCTCTGGTGCCAAGATAGGGATATCGTTCGGTCTATCGCCCCACCACAGTTAGGGAATCCCATTGCAGCAAAGCCATCCACTATGACCTGCACATTTCCCAGAGTCACTACCCTTGATATCAGCAGCTCAGTGACAGCGTTGGCTACTTGCATCACAGCAGCCCCCACAGCAGATTTGCCCACTCCAAATTGATTCCCGACTGACCGGTAGCTGTTTGGTGTTGCAAGCTTCCTGAGGGCTATCGCCACTAGCTTCTCAACTGTGAGGGCTGCTCTCATCTTGGTATTCCTGCTCTTCAGGGCAGGGGAAAGCAAGTCACAAAGTTCCATGAAAGTGCCCTTACACATGCGAAAGTTTCCCAGGCCCAGAATTGGTGTTCCACGCCATGAACCTGCCCAATTGACACCATGATGTGCACATTGCAGGGGCCCCTACTTTGTGAGAAGTCTATGTCCATATCCTCATCACTCTCGTCACCACGCTGCAGTTGCCTCCTCCTCGTCTGGTTTAGCTTTTCTTGCAGGTTATGGTTCTGCGTATCCTGCTGGATAACGTGTGCAGTGTTTATAGTGCTCATAAATGCCACGGTGATCTGAGTGGGCTCCATGTTCCCAGTGCTATGGCGTTTACACTGAAAAAAGGTGCGAAATGATTGTCTGCTGTTGCTCTGATGGAGGAAGGGGTGACTGACAACATGGCTTACACGGTTGGCTTACAGGAATTAAAATCAACAAAGGGGGTGGCTTTGCATCAAGGAGAAACGGAATGGTCCCCTCAAGGATAGAACTCAAAACCCTGGGTTTAGCAAGCTGTTGATTTCACAGAGGGAGGGAGGAGAAAATGAATACAAAACAAATCTGGTCTATTTCTTGTTTTGATCCACTTCATCTATCTTTATACATCTTGCTGACAGCAGACGGTGCAGTATGACTGCTGGCCATCGTCATTTCCTGGCTGCTTGGCAGAAGACCGTGCAGTACGACTGCCGGCAGGACTGAATCGCCCTGGACGAAACTTAAAAGGGAAATGACCTGGCTGAGTCACTCCTATGTTTGCCCAGGCACCCCGACCGACCTCACCGAAGTTAGCTAAAAGAGCACCCTGGAGTACAGCAACGATGGCTACCAATCATACTGCAATGTCTGCTGCCAAAAGGCAATGAGCTGCTGCTGCGTAGCAATGCAGTACCACGTCTGCCAGCACCCAGGAGACATACGGTGACAGTGAGCTGAGCGGGCTCCATGCTTGCCGTGGTATGGCGTCTGCATGTGTAACCCAGGAAAAAAGGCGTGAAACAATTGTCTGCCTTTGCTTTCACAGAGGGAGGGAGGGAAGGGTGCCTGACGATATGTACCCAGAACCACCCGCGACAATGTTTTTGCCCCATCAGGCATTGGGATTTCTACCCAGAATTCAAATGGGCGGCAGAGACTGCGGGAACTGTGGGATAGCTACCCACAGTGCAATGCTCCAGAAGTCGACAGTTGCCTCGGTACTGTGGATGCACTCCGCCAACTAAACACACTTAGAGCATTTGTGTGGGGACACACACTGTATAAAAACGCTTTCTACAAAACTGACTTCTATAAATTAGACCTAATTTCATAGTGTAGACATAGCAGACTGTGACCTGCAGACTTGTGGGATGGTTGTGAACATCCCACAGGGGAGCTACAGCAACAAAGCACTGTGAGGCACCCAGCATTGCAGGGCAAGTGGTAGAAGAACCCCTCACTGGTCTGGACTGCACCCTGAACTCCATGACAGGGAGTCATCCAAAATTGAGCCTCACTTGCGAAGCAGGGGGTAGTGACGTCAGATCCAAGTGAAAGGCAGAGGGGTTGAGAACAGGTTTTCCTAGGTGGTGGTATGGCTCTGTTTAAATGGCCCTACAAGCCATTTGATGCGATATAAGAATGGCTGGTTCAGACCAATGATCCATCTAGCCCAACATCCCATCTCTGCCACCAGCCAGTGCTAGATCCTTTAGAGGGAATGAATAGAATAGGGCAGTTATCAAGTAATCCATCCCCTGTTGTCCAGTCCTAGCTTCTGGCAGTTGGAGGCTTAGGAATGCCCAGAGCATGGGGTCGCATCCCTGACCAGCTTGGCTAATAGCCATTGAAGGATCTGTCCTCCGTGAATTTACCTAATTCTCTTTTAATCCGGTTATACTATGGCCTTTGCAGCATTCCCTGGTCACAAGTTCCACAGGCTGACTGAGCGTTGTGTGAAGAACTACGTCCTTTTGTTTGTTTTAAACCTGCTGCCTGTTCATTTCGTCGGGTGATCCCTGGTTCTGGTGTTGTGTGAAGGGGTAAAGAACACTCCCCTGTTCACTGTCTCCGCACCCATCATGATTTTCTAGACCCCTCTCGTATCCCCCTTTAGTCCTCTCTTTTCTAAGATGAGCAGCCCCAGTCTTTTAAATCCCCCTTCATTTAGAAGCTGTCCTGTACCCTTCATCACTTTTCTTGCCCTTCTCTGGACCTTTTCCAATTCTGATATATCTTTTTTGAGATGGGGTGACCAGAACTGCACGCAGTGTACAAGGTGTGGGCGCACCATGGATTTATATAGTGGCATTATGATAGTTTCTGACCCTTCCTCTCTAGTGTTTAACAACATTGCTGACTTGATTCAAATGAGTGTCCTGTTTTTTTGTCAGTGATCACTGAGCTGAGCTAATTGATAAGCTGATTGAAGGGGGCTGAACCTTAGACATGGCCTGGTGGTGAAAAGACAATGCACACAAGAGAGCAGCAGAGAGGTTCCCCACTCATAGGCGCCAACTTCTCCTGGTGCCAGTGGGAGCTCAATGCCCCCGCTGGCCCTGCCCCAACTCCACCCCTGCTCCTCCCCCTCCTCCCCCTGCCCCCCCCATTCCAACCCCTTCCCCGAAGTCCCTGCCCCAACTCCGCCCCCTCCCTGCCCCTATTGGACTCCTTCCCCAAATCCCCACCCCAGCCCCGCCTCTTCCCCACCTCCTCCCCTGAGCGCACTGTGTTTCTGCTCCTCCCCCCTCCCTCCCACAGCTTGTTACGCCTCAAAACAGCTGTTTTGTGGCAGCAAGCTCTGGGAGGAGAAGTGGGGACACGGCGCGCTCAGGGGAGGAGGCAGAGCTGGAGGTGAGGTGGGACGGGGGCCAGGGAAGGGAGCATGGCTGCCTGTGGGTGCAGAGCACCCACCAATTTTTCCCCGTGGGTGCTCCAGCCCCGGAGCACTCTTGTAGTCGGTGCCTATGTCCTCACTAACATGTGAAATCACTTGCGCCCTGAAATCGCTAGGAACTGGGCTACATGTTGGAACCTTGGAACACAGCATTGCAGGGAGAGGCAGCAGTGATGGTGGCAGCTTAGGCCAGCGATGACAGCAGCAGAGACGCAGCGACATTGACGAGCAAAGTCCAGAGGTCTCACCCAGCCACCCTCTTCCCATGGGAGCCGGAGGTGAACCCTCCCTGAAATGCACCTCTGGACTCTGGGGACATCGCTGACCTCAGCCAAGAAACCATGAGCAGGGTACAGTGGAGGGAAAGGGGAGCAAAGTGTTAAAGAGACATTTGTCTGTTGGACTTTCACACCCTAAGGTGGGAAACCGAGAAAAAGGATGCTGGCCAAGGTACCGGGGGTGTGTGTTTTACTGGTTGGTTGTGTTCGTGCGTGTCAGTGTTTCCCCAAATTTATGCTCGGTTTTCTTCTTGAATAAAAGTTTTCTTCTATTGTACACTGCAATGCTTGAGTGGAGACATATTGCCTCTTAGAACCACCCAGTGGTGGTGTTTAGTTTTCCCAGATTACTGGATGGAGGGCTCGAGTTGGTTCTGTATTGTATTGTTAAGAGGAACACCTATAGGAACCCAGCTCTTGTCTCTGCCGAAACCACCTGGTAGACAGGTTACATATGCAAAGTAATGCACTATAGGAGGAAAAAAATAAACTATAAATATACCTTATAAGGTTCTAAATTAACTGTTTCAACTCAGGAAAGGGGCCTAGGATGCGTAAGGAATGGTATAGAGAATACTACCAAGAATATTAGAATACCTTTATATAAATCAATGGTGCAGCTCGTCCAGATACTGTGTACAGTAAATGTCTCCATATCTCAAAACAAATATTACAGAATTAGAAGGGATTCAGAGAAGGGCAATGAGAATGATCAGGGGGTTGGGAAAACTCTCCTGTGAAGAGAGACTGAAAAGATTTGAGATGTTTGCATTACAGACAAGAGAAAGAAGAAGAGACCATGAGAAAAGTCTGTAAAATGCTGAATGGTCCAGATCCGGCGCCTATCTCAGCTGCGGGGCCTGATCTGGTAGGCATTTCCAGAGGCCACCTGCTGGGTAAGACTTTGCGAACAGTGACAAATGCTGCTGACCCTTCTTTTAAACTTTTGTCCAGTGGTTAGGCACTCAACAGGATGCAGGAGACTGCCTGATGGGGATTAGAGACTTAGACCTTGGGTCTCCTATATTGCAGGGGACTAGCCTAACCACTGTACTGTAGGGTATTCTGGGAGAGGAAGGAGGGGGTCTCTTTCAGTTTCTCCTCTTGAAGCTGTTTCACAATGTGTGAATAATTAAATAATCATTGGGGGAGGGACTAGAACTTGGGTCTCCTCTGAAGTTTCACTACTCAGACATGGGTAACCAAGTAAGGTTAATGTGGTGGCAATAAAACCAAAGTCATTTCCCCGTCTTTTGAACAATTAACCAGCCTGCACCTTCCACAGGGCTTCCTGGACAGAAAGCACAGGCCTAGCGAGGACTCCATCTTGTTCTCTGACCCAGACAAGTTGCGGAATGAATGACACCGCATCAAGAGATTGGGGTTTGGATGAAGGCTAACTGGCTCAGGCTTAATCCAGATAGGATAGGTGTTAGTAGGCATGGGGAAGCACCCAGAAGACAGGTGATGATTATTCCCACTCCCTGATGGCAGGAATGTGTCTGGCATTTGCAAATCAAGTCTGCACCCGGGGGGGAGTGGGTGTGTGTATTAGCTCCTGGATGGTCAGGGCGAGGCAGTGGCCCAGTAGGCAGTTCTGTGTCTGTGCTCGGCAGAAGAGGGCAGCCTTTCTTTCCTGATGGACACAGACTTGCTGTGTTTATCCCAGGTGCTGACCCTTGAGACTGGATGACTGGCACACATGCTCTTCGGGGCTGTACACTGGGGTCATTTGGAAACTGAAGCTAGTGCAGAACACAGGTGCCTGCAAGGTGTCCCCCAGAGAGCACGTCGCACAGGGGCTCTGCACAGGGTGCCAGTAAGCTCCCAAACAGAATTCAGGTATTGCTTTTCATCTAACAAAGCCCTAAATGGTGTGGGGGCCTTGAGAGTCTGCCTCTGTGTATGATGTTGCTCCGGTGAGACCAATGAGGCCTTGAGCTTGAGTGCGCACATTATAAATGGGAGGGGGGGACACATACCCTTTTTTGTTGAAAAACTTCAAACGGTCTCAGCTTTATCCTGATGCAGAATGAGAAATGTTTCAAAATGGGAAAACTGTCACAAGCCACTTTCCAGCCAGCTCTAGCTCAGACTAGAGGAGCATCTTGGATCATATGTTTTCAGTGTTTTCGTGATGAACCAAGAGTCTGTAATTAAAACACTGATGAATTAGAACCCTAGGCTGGGCCTTGAAAGGAGGAATTCACTAATAGTTGCCATCTCTTTTCTCCTAGAGCCCAAAAGTACACACATGCGCGCACACACACACACACACACACACACACACACTGGGTGTTGGTGACTGTGCAATGCACTATGCTGCTACAGCATCAGAACCTGTTTCAGCGCCCACTTAGTGGCACATAAGAAGAATTCAAATTCTAAGATTTCACTTAATCTAGAATAGCAGAATCAGAATGACACCTGTGCCAGCTGGAGAACTACAGACATATCAGCTTCCCTAGCCCAGAAACAAAAACACATTGCATCCTATCTTAGAGGTGACTTACTAGCAGCCACGTACCTCCAGGACTGGCTGGCTGGTGATCTATAGCTTGACCATTAACGTAATTTTATACATGTCCAGGCAAGGTCTACGACAAGGACCAAAATATTGCGTGACAATAGCCCTGCCTTAGAAGAAGCTGGAGTCTGGTGATATGCTGCTGGAGGTTGTCAGCTGTATTTATGGTAGTGCATTCTAAATCATAACATAAGAACGGCTATACTTGGCAGATCAAAGGTCCATCTAGCCCAATATCCTGTCTTCCGACAGTGGCCAATGCCAGGTGCCCCAGAGAGAATGAACAGAACATGTAATCATCTAGTGATCCATCCCCTGTCATCCATTCCCAGCTTCTGGCAAACAGAGGCTAGGGACACCATCCCTGCCCATCCTGCTAATAGCCATTGATGCTAATAGCCTATCCTCCATGAATTTATTCTGTTCTTTTTTGAATCCTGTTATAGTCTTGGCCTTCACAACTTCCTCTGGCAAGGAATTCCACAGGTTGACTGTGCGTTGTGTGAAAAAATACTTCCTTTTGTTTGTTTTAAACCTGCTGCCTATTCATTTCATTTGGTGACCCCTAGTTCTTGTAGTATGAGAAGGAGTAAATAACACTTCCTTATTTACTTTCTCCACACCAGTCATCATTTTATAGACCTCTATCATATCCCCCTTAGTTGTCTCGTTTCCTAGCTGAAAAGTCCCAGTCTTATTAATCTCTCCTCATACGGCAGCTGTTCCATATCCATAATCGTTTTTGTTGCCCTTTTCTGAACCTTTTACAATTCCAATATATCTTTTTTGAGATGGGGCGACCACATCTACACGCAGTATTCAATATGTGGGCGTACCATGGATTTATATAGAGGCAGTATGATATTTTCTGTCTTATTATCTATCCCTTTCTTAACAATTCCCAACATTCTGTTCGCTTTTTTGACTGCCGCTGCACATTGAGCAAACGTTTTCAGAGAACTATCCACAATGACTCCAAGATCTCTTTCTTGAGTGGTAACAGCTAATTTAGATCCTATCATTTTATATGTGTAACCCTTCTGCCTGTCAGAGTTGGCAGCAGCAAGGGCAGGGTTCAGTATCTAGGGGTTCCATTCCAATAACACAATACAAAACCGGCTCGAGCCCCCACCCAGTGACCTTGGACAAATATATACCACCCCCGCTGGGCGCCTCCAAGAGGCAATACTTCCCCTCTCGCAAGCACATAGTCTGAGTGTAGCAAAAAGCCTTTTAATAACAGAGAGGAACAATGTGGCATTATGTTGGGGAAACACCACCAACAGGATTCATAACACAACCCATGAGCAAAAAACACACCCCCAGCAAATTGGGGCATGTCCTTTCCCTTTGGTTCTTGAGTCCAGCAACCCAAAATCACCCAAAGTCCCAAAAGTCCAATGACCCAAAAGTCTCTGTCCCTGGTCAGGGCAGCCCCAGAGTTCGAAAGTTTATCTGCAGAGTTTTTACCTTCCAACCTGGGTGGAGATTGGGGGTGGTGGTGGTTAAGGGGCACCTTATGTGGTCCAAAGCTGATGGCCCCACCTCTCCATGGGGCTCCGCTCTGCCAGCCGCCCCATGAGCTGCTCTAGGCATCCGACAAACTGCTCTGCTCCACCAGCCGCCGTCCCACAAACTGCTCCGCTCCACAAGCCGCTCCGCTCCACAAGCCGCTCTGCTCGCCGTCCCACAAACTGCTCCGCTCCACAAGCCGCTCTGCTCGCCGTCCCACAAACTGCTCCACCATATATCTTCAGGCTTCCCCGCTACTTAACACAATGCTCAGTGATTTCAGCTCTTTTGTGATTTCAGCTTGTAGTAGGGGAGCCTCAGTGCTAGTGCACCATTAGCCAAAAGTGAATTCAGCTCAGCAGCCTGTAACTAGACTCCTAATGGAATCAAAATTAGCTCTGATAGTCCACAGTGGAGAGAGGAGGAAGTGCAACTAGCATATAAGGCCCTCACCAGGGAGCCCATGCCACCAAGCATTAATGTCTGTCCCCAACCTCTCTCAATTCACAGAGTTTTGGAACCCATGTCCCTTGCCTAGCAAGTGCTACTTAGTTGATGGCGAGTCCCTCCATCATAACAAAAGGCCAAGTACAGTTACACTGTCCTTGATTCCCATAATCAGGGTAATAACAATTTATTCTTCCTGCCCCAATAACAGAGACACTGGGGATCCCACAGCAGCCAAAGTGACCATTTGGGCAGCTATGGCCTCATTCTAGGCAGAGTGGGTGAGTATGCAAATGAGATCAGCCCCTGAAGTTCTTTTCCACAACTTGCCACACCTCACCACCAGATGTCAGGGTGGAGCTCATCCTGGCTCTGCTTACATCTGTATAGTTGGGATTATGTTTTCCAATGTGCATTACTTTGCATTTATCAACATTGAATTTCATCTGTCATTTTGTTGCCCGGTCACCCAGTTTTGAGAGATCCTTTTGTAGCTCTTCTCAGTCTGCCTGGGACTTAACTATCTTGAGTAGTTTTGTATCATCTTCAAATTTTGCCACCTCACTGTTTACACCTTTTTCCAGATCATTTTTCCATTTTTCCAATTGCTAAGCACCTTCCTCGTGTGCAGACTGTAGGAAAGTAGGTTTGTCACAGAGCTCACAGAACTGATCTGCCATCTTTTTCCATCAGTTCCAGGATGACTTTCCCCTTCTTTTACCCTGCAACATCTCCTTCTTCAAAGAACTCGTCCAGTACAGCAATGATTTTACAAGGTCAATGGGAAAGTGATGTAGAAAACACTCTGAAGTCCCATTTGGAGAAGAATCTGGTTGGATTTGCTAAAATCGGTAGAGAGCAGAATCCATCTAAAATGGGTAGCGTTGGCCCAGGAGAACCAGGATTATCATAGAATCATGGAATCATAGAAGATTAGGGTTGGAAGAGACCTCAGGAGGTCATCTAGTCCAGTGGTTCTCAAAGCCAGTCCGCCACTTGTTCAGAGAAAGCCCCTGGCGGGCTGGATTGGTTTGTTTACCTGCTGTGTCCGCAGGTTTGGCCGATCATGGCTCCCACTGGCCGCAGTTCGCCGCTCCAGGCCAATGGGGGCTGCGGGAAGCGGTGCGGGCCAAAGGACGTGCTGGCCGCCCTTCCCGCAGACCCCATTGGCCTGGAGCAGCGAACCGTGACCAGTGGGAACCTCGATCGGCCGAACCTGCGGATGCGGCAGGTAAAGAAATCGGTCCAGCCCACCAGGGGCTTTCCCTGAACAAGTGGCGGACCGGCTTTGAGAACCTCTGATCTAGTCCAACCCCCAGCTCAAAGCAGGACCAATCCCAATCTAAATCATCCCAACCAGGGCTTTGTCAAGCTGGGCTTTAAAAACCTCTAAGGATGGAGATTCCACCACTTCCCTAGTTAACCCATTCCAGTGCTTCACCACCCTCCTAGTGAAAAAGTTTTTCCTAATATCCAACCTAAACCTCCCCCACTGCAACTTGAGACCATTACTCCTTGTTCTGTCATCTGCCACCACTGAGAACAGTCTAGCTCCATCATCTTTGGTGGTGATGCAATTACTCAAATGGGGAACAAGCTTCTGGGGAAATTAGGGCATCCATACTCAAGAAAACTGGCCACGTTTACAAACATACAATAACTCATTTTGGAATTGGGCCAGTATGTGATATGAATACACTATCATATTTATCTAAAAAGCATCTAATATGGTATTAATATCAACAGGTTTAACTGCACTGTACCAATACCTGCATATATTTTATACAATCACAAAGCTGGTGATGCTACTCATGTGATATTTATGTCAAAATGCAGAGAAGCAATAAAATGCATTTATCTTTTAGCTTTGACCACCCACACTGCACTCTGTCCACAATCCATCTGCACTAGGACCGCATCTAAGAACCCAACCCTCTCAGCAGCTACAAACAGGGTGTCATTTTAAAAACTGCCAGAGAAATCTTTCCTTCTCCTCCCCAGTCATTTCCACATTGAAGAATTTCCCCTGCAACGAGGTCTGAATCAGTGACAGGTTCATGATCCCATATTTCACAAAGCATCTAGGAGCTGTATCTGAATGGACAGCCAGAAACCTTCCTTTTCGGTGGAATAAGGCCCATATTTTCAAAGTATCCTCTGATTTTGGCGCCTCACCTTTCAGTGTCTCCAGTTAGGCAGCCAGGCAGCGCAGATTAGAAACCACTTCTGAATTTTTTTGGTTCTAGTTCTGGTACCATGAGAGATTTTGGACTTTAAAACTGGGCCATTTCTATGCATGGAAGAACTATTTCAGATCATTGTTAGAAGCTTCTCTACCATATTGGTTATCATTTTCCTCTCCAGCCAAGACCCGTACAATTCTATCAATTCTCTCTGTCTTCTTATTACAGATCACCTTGGTATCTAAGCAATTACATTGATTTCTAAGAGCAAATGGCATCTACATTTTCACTCAAACTACTCTTACACCTTGCTTTTCTGCTCGAGGGATATGAAACATAAACCCCATTAAATGTTTATAAACTCTCAACCAGAGGATATGTTGGTGTGCCAGGGTTTACATGGGTATTGATGTTTGTTTGTCAATACCTGTATAACTAATTCATGGCCATTTGTGAGTAATGCAGCCACTCCAAGCCCATGCCAATAACACCTTTGTATCATCATGCAAACTGCACCAAGTACCTGAATATCCCACTGTACTCCTAGATAACTGCCTGTGTTCTTTGCACATGTGACTTTAAATATCCCTAAAAAGCACAAATGACATGTTTCAAAGCTAATCAGAAATAGTTCCTTAAACCCTAAGTGAAAAGTTTCATAAATTGTATAGAAAATGGTCAATTAGACTTTTGAATCATCATATACGATTAAATAGAGAATGATATCCTTGTTATAGAAACTACTACAGGGCAGTTCCGCAAACTATCAGCAGCAAGGGTCTCATTCGCTATTAAATTCTATAGGCTTTTAGACATTTCTGTACAACCCTGTTGGCTTCAGCCCTTTTAAATTCAACACAACAGATATGTGGTAGCTGATTTCTCTGCATTTAAAAGAAAAGAATTGTGTGAAAAGAATTTCCCATGAGAATTTTCTGAATAAAAATAAGCAACAACCACCATAAAAATACAAATAAAAGCAAGTGAGTGGAGAGGAAGTTCAGACAGCTATTACATGATGATTGTTGCTAAGCGACAACTTTCTTGGGCTCCATGTGTTGCTCTCATATGGTTATTGTTGCTAAGGAAACTACTCCCTTGATATCCATGTGCTCAGCATGTCTATTCCACTTTGCTGCTGGCTGTTGGAAAGGGAAAGTCTGTGATGGAGCATGTGAGCGTCAGGGGAAATTGGAGGCTGTGGAAGAGCAATTAGTATATTACAAACCATGTACATTTATAGGGTTTTTTTGGGTTCCCTTTGTTGTACTGTGGGGACTAGGATAGCCAGTGGATAGCCTGCCTAGGATATGGGACCATTACTCGTGTGCTGTGTTTTGGCATTGAAAGCTCTGTGTGTGTGTGTGTGTGTGTGTATGTCTCGCTCTTCTCTGTGCAACCAGAGCAGCAAATATAGGACAAGCACACTACAATCTATTTGAGTGTGGGAGGAGCTAGTGCTGCCCGGGCCCATGATGCTGAGTGGGTGGAGCCTTGGGGTTTGGAAGGCTCAGGGAGTTGCTTGGGAGACATGTGACCTTACCCACTGCTCTCTCCTAATTGCTTCTAGCTGGTTTAGTCACCAGAATATCGTAGCTGGTTCTGTCATTCTCTTGCTCTTTATTTCAGCAGCGCATCAGTGAAACCACAAAGAAGGCAAAGTAGCCAGTGACCCTCCAGTAAGAGAGTTCAGTGCTTTATACTGGTACTAAATGGTAAGGACACAGCAGACAGTCTGCTAAGCAACAGAAACCACTCATTGCCCCCGTGCTCCTCTCTGTCCTGGCTGGCTTCTATTGAAGAAAGTCCATCTCAAGGTCTCTGTCCTGATATGTGGAGTTCTCCACGTGCCTAGCCCCAGCTGCTGGAGAGACGGCCTCTCCCACAAGCCAGCACTTCTCATAGCAGGTTCCTCTCACCAGAACAATCAAACTGTTGGCCTGTGAACGCAGGAGCCAGAACCTTCACGGGAGCTGGACCATGGAACTCATTCCCACCAGCACTCTGGGCTGCATGACAACACTCCACTGGTTTCCTTCAGTGGGTTCTTCAGACAACATTCTCTCTCGCACTCGCACACAGAGGTGTAGCTCTGTCGTCCACAGCTCACAGAGGAAGAAGTTCTCGGCTGTCATCTATCTGAGAAATGGAGGAAGAAACAGAATGAGCGGACCATATTTGCATGGGAGACACCCACTGTGCCAATGCAAACACTTTGGTTAAAATTCATTTACGTTTTGGGAGTAGGGATAATGAAATGTTGTTATCCTTATTGTGTGACAAAGGGCAACAGAACTGTACTGGATGTGCCCTGAGTAAGGAGTCCCCATAATTAAAAACTCGGTCTTGAATGGCTGGGGGGTGGAGTTGCCTACTGGTGGAGGGAGAAGTGAACCTCTTATGGCAGAGGCTCTGCTCCAGGGCCCATGTGTCATTGGGTCCCCTCCATATTATAGTAGTAGAGCTAGAATCTTGGTGCCCCTATTCTGTTGAGAGGTGAGGGCGGCAGTAGAGCTGAGTGAACTCTAGTGAGGGGTTTTTGTCCAGTGCCCAAAGAAATGACCTCACTGGGTTAGGTGGTGATGCCTTTGGACTGCACCAGTGCAGAGATGGTATCGTGGCAAGGTTTGATAGTGCAGGGACAGTATGGGGGTGGCATGGTGAAAGATGCTGACGCAGGGGTGGCATCATGGCTAGAAGTGGTAGTGCAGTGAGAGAGCACTTCTTAGGAGCTGCAGATGGACCTGCCCAAGTGCTTCCTGGGATCTGGACTTCTATAACCACTGACAACAAACTGTGAGTGGGGAGTCCAGAGAGGAAAGAGGGGCACCAAGTCAGGCGTCAAAGGGACATTTCTCTACCAGGTATTCACACCAGTACCTGGGGAAACCAAAGCAAGCAACTCACAACCTATGGGCTGGGAAAGAGAGTGTTATTTCCACATTTAATTCCTGGGGTGTCTACCTGCAAGGTGCTGGAAGGCAGAGAAATAGATCACTAGGACAGATCTTGGAGTGCGTCTTTTCATAGAGTGAGACGCACAGGGCTGCTGGGGCTAAGATTGCTTTGGCTAGCGAGGTGACCCATCCCCAGGGTTCTCAGCCAGAGGCATTAATCAACAACCACTGTGACTGGGGGCAAGGGGTTTACCTGGAGGCAGGCCCTAGTTTCAGAGGCTGAGAGAAGTGACTGAGTGCACCTGATTGCACCCCAAGATTGCGACACTCTGCAGGTTCTTCTCCTTCCAGCTCCAGGCTATGTGATGCAGTATTTACTGGTAGGGTTGTCAGGTGTCTGCTTTTCAACCAGAAAGGCCGGTCAAAAAGGGAACCTGGCAGATGTATTGACTGGACACTAGAAGGTCAGTTACGGTGGGCGTGGGTGGAGGAAGTGGTAGCCGGTTGCCTGGCCCTGAAGTGGTGGCTCCTGTGGCAGCAAGCACGCACTGGCGTAGGCCGCAGGCAGCCCCGGTGAAGAGCATGGGTTGTAGGGCTGCAGCGGAGGACAGTGTGTTGGGGGGGCTCATGGCGAGCGGGGTAAGGGGCTCCCAGCAGGCATGGAATGTTCCCCAGGAGGGAAGGAACACGAGTTGTTCCACCAGCCGGCACTTCCGCTAGCCACACTCTCAGGCAGCTCCGGGGTGGGGAGGGCTCTAGTGGGCAGGGAGGGGCTACTAGACAGGCAGCACAGAGGGAGGCGGGAAGCTGCCGTGCAGGAGGGCCGCATCCTAGCTCACCAGCAGAGCTGCCTGGCTGCTCCCATGAAGCCACAGTGCTCTTCTGACCTGCACTCGCAGGCGGCCTGCTGGAGCTGGGGTTGAGGGGGAGCAGTGAGCAATGGGAAGTTGTGGGGAGAGGAGCAAGTGGGGGGCAGGGCCGCAAGGGAAGAAGTAGAGCAGGAGTGGAGCCTGGGGAAAGAGGCGGACAGGGGGAAGGGCCTCAGGGAGAAGAGGCAGGGTGGGGTGGGGCCTCGGGGGAAGAGATGGAGAAGGGGCAAGGCCTTGGTGGGAAGAGACAGGGCGGGGGGGGCCCAATTTTCAGACCTGAGAAAGTTAGCTATCCTATTTACTGGTAGGGATGTGAAGGAGCCCCCTGGTGGTAGTGCAGGGAAATGAGATCCCATGCAGGTGCTTGACCAGGCAGCAGATGCTCCTCAAATGATTTAGCACTCAGCTCCCAGGATCCCAAAGCAGGAAGAAGCACTCAAGAGAAATCCTATGTGAGCAAAGTGCAGCAATTCTCCCCAGAGAGACTGTGCTATAATGAGAGCCCAGCTTCCGTGCACTGTCGGTCACTGTGATTCAGTCTGCAGAGACTGCAGGCTGGCAGGGCTATTTCTGTAGCTGGGAGAGGGAACTGGCCAGCTCTGTAGGAAATCTGCTCATTGTCTAATGCCAGGAGTCCAGGTATGCTTAGGAGTGAAATGCAGGAGTCATTTGTCCCCCTTTCACATATACTGTAGCACCCATATTTGACAACGAATTAACAGTGCCGTCTGGAGCCAGCCTTTCTGAAACAGCAAAAGAGAAAATATCCTCCTGTGGATGGTTGTTATAAAAAAGTGCTTATATGCTATTTTATATAAATGTTCAATAAGTTTGTTCTTATAACTTAGCATAAGTTACTAACTTAGCATAAGTGATTAAAGTAGTTGAAGCCTTAGGCCAAGGTCAAGCTGACCTGAGAGGAATGCTGAAGAAGCAGCTGCAAAACCAGTTGAGACTGCCCGTTATCACTGGAGATAAGGAAAAAATGCAAGAAGAAGAATTAATTGTCTTCAGGAGTACATCTGGCACCGGCAACGGACTGTCCACTCAGCAACAAAACTGTCCAATAGCGAAGGACAGAGACCCCTACTCAAATTAGGGGATTGGACTTTGGACATGGGCGAAGGCAATGTTACCAACTGTAGAAGGTATAATTGCTTGCAATTTCTGAGGGGTGGGGTCCCTCTCCTGAGGCACCCAGCTCGAGCTGTATTTCTGTTAACTAATAAAGATGCTTGTGTAAATTGGACTCAGAGTTTAGAAGTTCATGGGATCCTAGAGTCGAATCTAGCACCTAGATTGGTGAGAGATGGGCTGATTAATTTTCTTTTACAGTGGTGTAGTAGGAAGAAGGCCTGAAACATAAACCCATGTATCAGAGACCTGGTATGAGGCATGAGGCCTGGGATAAAGTCGCCGAAACTTTGCTGATATAAAGCAAATTTAAGTTGTGAGCAAGAGGCAGGCCCTGCTCACAGAATTTGGCAAACACAAGACTGATATTGCAAAACCACATATTTCCAAGAGGTGCTAGGCATAAAACACTCACACAAGCACATTCCAGAAGGGTGGTACCAGGACGCCCCGATAAACACATTCCCCAAAGATAACAGGAACATTTTGACCCATCTTAAGGATAAGGTCAGGATGACAGCATGATCAATAGAGATGTTTTGATAGAAACTACAGGTACAAGGCAATGGGTGGCACCCTTCTACGTCAAGGGTGATAAGTAACGTGTTTATATTGGTGTATAAAGATGTATCTGAGACAGAGTGTCTTTGTCCAGCCGAGGGGGCAGTGGAAATTCCCACCACTGACTGAGCTGTGTCCATTGTCACGGGCATCCATGTGCTAGTGTAACTGTAGACACTGATCCGGGGAACTAGGACTGTGCTTTGCTGACACTAAACCTGACCAAGTGCCTTCGCACCTTAACAGATTTTGTGGTCATTGAATGGTTCACTTGAGATTTGCAGTGCCTGCTATCTGTGCAGAGCTGGGACAGCACACAGGGAGAACACACATGCAGCCGAACATCTGACGATAGGTGTGGCCCCTTTAAGAGGCAGATGGAATGATGCAGCCCAAAGGTTCTGTGTCTTTTGGGGACTGTAGCAACTTGTCTGGAACTTGGAGGGAGGAACACAAGTTGCAGGAGGGAAGAGTCTGAAGAAGCATCAGGAAGTCAGTCTGTGTGCACATGGCAAGAATGGTAACTGCAGTTGCAGCTCCTCCATAAAGAGCCAGTATAGTTTTAGAAACATGGCATCTTCTCATGGTATTACCCAGTACATGAAATATAGTGGCAGTAGTGAGTCTGGTGAGAGGTACAGCAAGAAAGAGAGTCTAATTAAGCAGGCCAGCAAAGCAACACTTAGAAACAGAGCAAACAGACAGAGCTGGATTTCCAGACAGAAGACCTTGCCCAAGCTTGAAAGCCATGGAAATCAGAATTGAGACTGTGTACAGAGCTAACCATGGGGGATAACAATGAGAAAATGAAGGTAAAGAAGGCCAATGGCATTTTGGGATGTATACGTAGGGGCATTGCCAGCAGATTGAGGGACGTGATCGTTCCCCTCTATTCAACATTGGTGAGGCCTCATCTGGAGTACAGTGTCCAGTTTTGGGCCCCACACTACAAGAAGGATGTGAAAAAATTGGAAAGAGTCCAGCGGAGGGCAACAAAAATGATTAGGGGACTGGCACACATGACTTATGAGGAGAGGCTGAGGGAACTGGGATTGCTTAGTCTGTGGAAGAGAAGAATGAGGGGGGATTTGATAGCTGCTTTCAACTACCTGAAAGGGGGTTCCAAAGAGGATGGATCTAGACTGTTCTCAGTGGTAGCTGATGACAGAACAAGGAGTAATGGTCTCAAGTTGCAGTGGGGGAGGTTTAGGTTGGATATCAGGAAAAACTTTTTCACTAGGAGGGTGGTGAAACACTGGAATGCGTTACCTAGGGAGGTGGTGGAATCTCCTTCCTTAAATATTTTTAAGGTCAAGCTTTACAAAGCCCTGGCTGGGATGATTTAGTTGGGGATTGGTCCTGCTTTGAGCAGGGGGTTGGACTAGATGACCTCCTGAGGTCCCTTCCAACCCTGATATTCTATGATTCTATGATAAAGCTTTTTTACTATCTCATTGGGAGGGTTATGTTGGGGGGCGGGGAGGAAGGACAAGAAGTGAGTGAGACACTGCTGCCAAGAATAATGCCTGGAACAACTGAAAAAGGTGTTGATGAGTTCTGTGACCCCAGACAGAATGAGACTCTCGAGGGAGACTGGGTTTTTTACCTGAAACCAAGAAGCAGAAGAGGGAATAGATACTTACATTACAGAGCCAAGAGCTCTGTCCTCCTCATGTAATGTCAGAGATATTAAAGATTCCCTAACTAAACATAGGATCATTGGTGGAACACATGGTTCCAGCTTACAGGTTCCAGCTGGATTGCAGAGCCAGCTGCAAAGTAATCCCAGCAACACTGCTAAGCAGCAATATTAGACTAGAGAAATGTAACCAAACGCTAGTGATGAGCAAGAAAACCACGTTGAGGCCAGTGGGCAAATGTAGGCTGTCAATAAGAAACCCATGAAACAAGAGACATTATCGCCTGGAGTTTCTAGTAGTTGACACACAGGAGAGCACTGCTGGGCATCAGAGCAGTACACGTCATGGATCTGATCTTAGTAAAAGACCAAAATATCCTTACGTGAGAGAGGCGGGAGAACAGTCACCATGGGCCCTACCCAGCATTCTAACAGGATATAAGGACATACTTCAAGGAGAGGGACACCTAGAAGGCACTCTGAAGTTAGAAGCAGACCCCATGTGGAGCCCATGACACCGCTGAAACTCAGAGTTCCTATAGCCCTGAGAAGGAACTGACAAGCCTGCAAAGAAGAGGCATCATTACACTTGTTAAAACAAGCACAGTGTGGATCAGCAGCCTAGTAATGGTGAGAAAAACTTCAGATAAACTAAGGATCTGCATTGACCCCAAGCCTCTGAACAGATCATTGACAAGAAGTCACTACCCATTTACCAGCAATGGAGGACACTCTACCTGATCTATCCAGGACAAAAGTGTTCACTGTCTATGATGTCATGAATGAGTTCTGGCACTTTGAGCTAGATGAGCCTTCCAGGCACCTGAGAACCTTTTGGTAGGTACCACTGGGTACAAATGTCTACAGGCACCACCCCAGTCCCAGAGGTGTTCCAATGTAAATTGAACTAGGCAAGAGGGGGACTTCCAGGCATCAAGACTGTAGCAGATGACATTCTTACTATAGGAGGAGATGTCAAGGAAGAGGCCATGAAGGACCCTGATACCAAGCTGTGACAACTCCTAAACAGGTGCCAGGAGAAGAATATTGGGTGCAATGCTGACAAGCTGATGCTGAGGAGAACTGAGGTCCCCTACACTGCACAGCTGTTGACTTCTGAGGGACTCTGAGAAAATGAGAGCCGTTAAGGAAGTGCCCAGACCAAAGGCTATGAAGAAAGTCCAACGATCCAGCCAACTATCCAGATTCTGCACACACCTATCGGATGCCTGTAAGCCCTTAAAACAGTGCGCAATGATAACACTTTATTCCTCATGTTCACAATCCTGAGCCCATCCTAGCCCTAGACCAGCCCAAAGGCCAAGGCAACAACACCAGATGAAGAGCTATTTTTGCTCCGCTGCTGCCCTGAACAGGAGCCAGAAACCCTGTGTCATAAATATAAAGGGAAGGGTAAACCCCTTTGAAATCCCTCCTGGCCAGGGGAAAGCTCCTCTCACCTGCAAAGGGTTAAGAAGCTAAAGGTAACCTCGCTGGCACCTGACCAAAATGACCAATGAGGAGACAAGATACTTTCAAAAGCTGGGAGGAGGGAGAGAAACAAAGGGTCTGTGGGTCTGTCTATATTCTGTCTTTGCCGGGGATAGACCAGGAATGGAGTCTTAGAACTTTTAGTAAGTAATCTAGCTAGGTACGTGTTAGATTATGATTTCTTTAAATGGCTGAGAAAAGAACTGTGCTGAATAGAATAACTATTTCTGTCTGTGTATCTTTTTTGTAACTTAAGGTTTTGCCTAGAGGGGTTCTCTATGTTTTGAATCTAATTACCCTGTAAGGTATCTACCATCCTGATTTTACAGGGGGGGATTTCTTTATTTCTATTTACTTCTATTTTTATTAAAAGTCTTCTTGTAAGAAAACTGAATGCTTTTTCATTGTTCTCAGATCCAAGGGTTTGGGTCTGTGGTCACCTATGCAAATTGGTGAGGCTTTTTATCCAACATTTCCCAGGAAAGGGGGGGTGCAAGTGTTGGGAGGATTGTTCATTGTTCTTAGGATCCAAGGGTCTGGGTCTGTAGTCACCTAGGCAAATTGGTGAGGCTTTTTACCAAACCTTGTCCAGGAAGTGGGGTGCAAGGTTTTGGGAAGTATTTTGGGGGGAAAGACGTGTCCAAACAGCTCTTCCCCAGTAAGCAGTATTAGTTTGGTGGTGGTAGCGGCCAATCCAAGGACAAAGGGTGGAATATTTTGTACCTTGGGGAAGTTTTGACCTAAGCTGGTAAAGATACGCTTAGGAGGTTTTTCATGCAGGTCCCCACATCTGTACCCTAGAGTTCAGAGTGGGGGAGGAACCTTGACACCCTGCATGTCTGGTGCGGAGACTGGTTTCCATGAGTCCTCCAGCTCAGCTCTGCTGTCCCTGTTTCCAGTCGTTTCTGGTAAAGATTGGAGTGGGCACAAAAATGACCAAGGGACAGTATCTGACAACTGCTGCTGAAGGAGGCATCACCCTTGGTGATTTGTAGCAGCACTAGGGGAGACCAGGTGCATTTGAGGATGTTGTCCTTTTATGACAGATATTGAGCTGCTGAAACTGAGAGTTATATTGTATGCAAGAAAGCTAGGGGCTCAATCCTGCTCCCACTGAAATTAATGGGAGTATTCAGATGGACTTCAATGGAAGCAGGATTGGGCCCAATGCTACCACAGTTATGTAGTTAAGTTGGATAATCACATAGAAGTCCAGAGATTCAGAGTTGCAGGTTTGCACAGTAACCTTAGGTCTGTCCCACCTTGTGCTTATGCGTCATGATAGTGTTGTCTGCCTGACTTTTGCCCAGTTGAATTCTCATAATTACTTGCTCCATGACAGTACTTTGCCTCTCACACCATGACTACTTCGGTCTTTGGTAGCCCCTTGTGAGGGACATTGTGAAAGGCCTTTTGAAAGTCCAAATGACTGTCACATGCTTCTTCTTTGTCCACTGTTTTATTGACATGTGGAAAGAATTCTAATAGATTAGTGAGGTGCAATTTTCCTGTGCAGACATCAGGCTGGTTAGACCCAGTCATATAATCTTCTACGCCCTTGTCTACACTACAGCGTTTTTTCAACAAAAGTTATGCTGATGATCAAAAAGTGCTATAATATCATAGCTATTGTGTGTTCACACTATGCTCCTTCAGTTGGCAATACACATCCACACTTGGCACTCTATCATCAACAGTGAGAGCAGTGCACTGTGGGTACCTATCCCAGTGTGCTACTTGCCATCTTCTGCAGCTAGGACTTGTGGGAAGGTGGAGTGGATTACAGCACATCATGTGTGCTGGCTCAACATCCAATGATGCATTATTTTCTGTCCCAGCATTCCATGGGCTTCCAATCGCATTTCACGGCATTTTTCAAAAGCCTCTGTTTACTGTGCACCTGTCATCTCCGTCTGAAAGGATGGATTCTGCACTGCTGTCTAGTGTTGTGGTAACTGTTACTAACAAATCGCAAATGGTAATGCAGTTAATCATGACCTACTAATTCTGAACAGGAGTCAGAACTGCCTGACCTGCTGTGTGCCATGGAAAGAAGCAATCAACACTAGATTACCTGTGGCATTCACAGAGCAGCTGCACATTTTGGACCATCACTTTTGGGCTCAGGAAACAAGCTTTCCACATCCTAAAGTTCTGCAGCCAGTGCTCATCATCCCAGACCTGATGTGGTGGGATCTCATCGTTATGTAGGTCTGGGATGATGAGCACTGGCTGCAGAACTTTAGGATGTGGAAAGCCACCTTCCTGGAACTGATTGTGGAGCTCATCCCAGCCCTGTGGGGCAAGGACACCAAAATGAGAGCTGCCTTCTCGGTAGAGAAGCGTGTGGCTGTGAGGAAGCTGGCAACCCCAGACTGCTACCGGTAAGTTTTGAATCAGTTTGGCATTGGGAAGTTGACCATGGGGGCTGCATTAACACAAGTGTGCAGGGCCATTAATCGCATCCTGCTATGAAGGACCGTGAATCTTGGGAATGTACCTGAAATAGTGGATAACTTTGCGGAAATGGGCTTCCCTAACTGCGGAGAGGAGATAGATGGCACTTATTCTAATTTTGGCATCGGACCATTTTGTGATGGAGTACATCAGTAGAAAGGGCTACTTCTCCATGGTATTGCCGGCGCTTGTTGATCAGCATGGGTATTTCACTGACATTAACATAGGGTGGTCCAGGCAAGTGCATGACGCACACATCTTCAGGAACACCAGCCTGTGCAGAAAGCTGCAAGCAGGGACTTTCTTTCCAGACCAAAAGATTACAGTGGGGGATGTTGAAATGCCAGTAGTGATCATGGGAGATCCAACGTATCCCTACTGCCATGGCTCATGAAGCCTTACACGGGAAACCTGGACAGCATCAAGAAGCTCTTCAACAACAGGCTGAGTAGGAGCAGAACGTGGAATGTATCTTTGGCAGATTAAAAGCATGCTGGTGATGCCTTTTTGTCAGGTTAGATCTAAGTGAGGAAAAGATTCCAATAATCATAGCTGCCTGCTGCACGCTCCATAATCGTTGTGAAGCCAAGGGGAAAACTTTGCCCAGGAATGGAGCACTGAGGCTGATTGTCTGGCTGCTGATTTTGAGCAGCCAGATACAAGGGCTATTAGAAGGGCACAATGGGGGGCAATTTGAATCAGGGAGGCTTTGAGGCAACATTTTAATAATGAGCATCAGTAATCTGTTTTTCTATGCAGCAATCTGCCATTCTTAATTAAGCTCAGTTATCTTATTTGGCCTAGTACTTGTGATGATTCCTGAATGGGATTTGTAGTAAGCAAATGATTAGAATGCATGTATATGTTACTAGCAGCAGCAATCACTATGTATATGACACATATAATGATTGATTATCTTTCACAGAGCTTGTTTTATTACCAATTAACAGACAAAAGGCTTAGTGGGAATGGAGGTAACAGTGCTGGACAGTGGAGGCTCTCATAGCTGTGCCTAAGTCCAGCTATCATTCTGGAAGGCGTCCAAAGGGGTGGAGTGAATGGGATACCGAGACGTTCCAGGAAGTTGCAAGGAATGGGTGGGAGGAGTTTGGGGAGGGCATGGAAAACAGTTCTATATCAGCTGAAGCGGGGGCAAGCACACATCTGTTCTGCCTGGAGCATGATTAGGGACTTCAACATCTCTGTTTGCTCCTCCATCACTTTTTAACATCCACTTATCGGCCTTTAGAATGCACTCCTCACTGCCCTTTCTGTCCCATCTTTTCATTTTTCCCAGCTCCATGCATTCTCTTTTTTCTGACTCAGATGATTGGAGCACCTCTCTGAACACATCCTCCTTGCTCTGCCTTGATTGCATCTTTATCTGGCAGAGGCACTCCTCTAGTGTGTAAGGGGTTCCCCTGAAGGCCACATCTGCAGAGGCACAAGAAACAATACACAAGAGCATGATTTTTGGTTCACTCGCAGCATTGAATCATTACAGTTAAATACACCTCTTTTAACATACCAGTCACTTTCTCACTGTCCCTTGGCAAGCACACATCTCAATGAACACCCTAAACATGTTAAGTTTGGCCTTGGTCGGGGGTGAGCATTTAAAACGGGGCAAAGGGTGTTGATGGTGCTTTCAGGGGATCAGTGGTGATGGGGGACAATATTGTAAATTCTGCCACCGTTTTCCACAGGTGGGGGTCATTGAAGCTGATACCTTGCTCCTGAGGGTAAGCAAGGATGTAAGGGTGCATCTGCTGCAGATAGCTGGGTTCAGACCTGGTCCCTATGCAGCTCACCTGAGTCATAAGCGCTGAGTTTTACTTTTCCTCCGGGGTGCTCCATCTCTGCTCTGCCCTGAGGCCCTACTCCCACTCCACCCTCTTCCTGAGGCCCCACCCTCGCTCTGCCTCTTCCCACCTCTGCTGCTCTCTGTGCTCCCCCAACCCCATCCCTGAGCCGCCAAACAGTTGTTTGCAGTGCCTCCAATCAGCTGTTTGGCAGTAGCCCTGATTTGCTGATTGAGGGCACTGTCAAACGGCTGATCAACAGTGCTGCCCAACAGCTGTGGTTGGTCGGTGCTGAGCAAGGAGTCAGCATGGCGTTGGCACTTATGGCCTTCCTGCACAAGTGGTTGCCAAGTGGCATGTGAAAGTTTCCTACAATGGGGAAAAGAACAAAGCAGCTCTGCCAAGGGATCTTCAGCAGACGATTGCCGAGTACCTCCAGGAAAGTTTCTTAGAGATCTCTCTGGAGGATTCCTGTGAAATCTCGGTGTGCATCAACCACCGCACTATTTAGCTGCACAGGGAAATGTGGAGCACACTGAAACACAGCTAGTCTTGCACATGTCTATGACTTCCTTCACCCACTTCTACAATATTCAGAGCAAAGGACAGCTGTAGGCCATGTAACCAAGCAGCATCAACTCAAAAAAATCACTTACCAGGGGTCTCTTCTCCTGCATCATGGTCACCAGAGATGGACTGCTGGGACTAGCTACACCCCTCCGGAGTGGAAAAGAGTTACTGACTCACTGCAATACCGGATGACTCTGCCATGGGCTCCACAATGTCTTCCAACTTCATCTCCTTGTCCACAACTTTGTCCTTCAGGTTAGGTCCACTGTTTGCCACCTCCAGCCTAACCAAAGTGTCCATGAGGCTCTTCACAGTGGAGGTGTGGTCACCACCAAGGATGGCATCCAGTTCCTTGTAGAAGTGGAAGCTCTTGGGCACAGCAACAAAGTGATCATTTGCCTCCCTTGCCTTCTGGTATGCCTGCCTCAGCTCCTTTATCTTTTCTCTGCACTGCACCATGTCCTGATCAAAGTCTTTCTCACACAAGCCATGAGAAATCTGCCCATAGGTATCAAAATTCCTATGGCTGGAGCAGAGCAGGGACTGGACAGCCTCCTCACCCCATATACTCAGCAGATCCACCAGCTCAGCAGTGGTCCAAGCAGGACAGCATTTGCCGTGTGGAGCTGCCATGGTCATCTGGGAAGATGTGATGTGAGCTGTCCATGCTGAACAAACAGGAAGTTGAATTTCAAAAATTCCCAGGGCTTTAAAGGAGGAGGAGAAGATGCCTGTTTACCTGGCTGCAGGGCAGCAGAGTTTGAACTGCAGACCAGAGCACTCAGGATGGGCATTGGGGGATATCTCCTGGAGGCCATTCGCAGTGACAAAACCAAGTGTGATGTCTACACTGACACTTTGTCGAGAGAAATTTGCTGGAAAAAGCTCTATGTCTCTCAATTAGGTGGTTTTATTTTATCAGCAAAACAGGAGGGTTTTGTCGCAAAAAGCCACATTATTGTAGTGTGTACATCTCCACTGTTTTGTTTCCAAAAGTTGCCTTCTGTCAAAAAAACTCTGTAGTGTAGACAAGGGCTAAGTGTCTTAAAATTGTGTTTTTAATTATTGTTACAAGTTCCAATACTTGTGGAAAGAAAATACAAAACATCACAATGAAGGGTGTGGTACAAAAACCTAGCTGAATGCATAGAGGGGTCACAGTTACAGTCTTGTACAAAGAACAGGAGAATTTGTGGCACCTTAGAGACTAACAAATTTATCTGAGCATAAGCTTTCGTGGGCTATAGCCCACTTCATTGGATGCATGCAGTGGAAAATACAGTAGGACGATTTTGTATACACAGAGAACATGAAACAACAGGTGTTAGCATACACACTATAATGAGAGTGATCAGTTAAGGTGAGCTATTACCAGCAGGAGAGAAAAAAAACAACCTTTTGTAGTGATAATCAAGATGGGCCATTTCCAGCAGGTGACAAGAACGTGTGAGGAACAGTACGGGGGGAAAATAAGCATGGGGAAATGGTTTTACTTTGTGTAATGACACATCCATTCCCAGTCTTTATTCAAGCCTAATTTAATGGTGTCTAGTTTGCAAATTAATTCCAATTCAGCAGTCTCTCATTGGAGTCTGTTTCTGAAGGTTTTTGTTGTTGTAATATTGCGACTTTTAGGTCTGTAATCAAGTGACCAGAGAGACTGAAGTGTTCTCCGACTGGTTTTTGAATGTTATAATTCTTGACATCTGATTTGTGTCCATTTATTCTTTTATGTAGAGATTGTCCGGTTTTGTAGTTGTAAAAATGCTTGATAGAGCTCTTGTAGGTGTTTGTCTCTGTCTGAGGGGTTGGAGCAAATGCAGTTTGTATCGTAGAGCTTGGCTGTAGACAATGGATCTTGTGGTGTGGTGTGGACGAAAGCTGGAGGCATGTAGGGAAGTATAGTGGTCAGGAGGTTTCCGGTATAGGGTGGTGTTTATGTGACCATCGCTTATTAGCACCATAGTGTCTAGGATGTTGATCTCTTGTGTGGACTGGTCCAGGCTGAGGTTGATGGTGGGATGGAAATTGTTGAAATCATGGTGGAATTCCTCAAGGGCTTCTTTTCCATGGGTCCAGATGATGAAGATGTCATCAATATAGCGCAAATAAAGTAGGGGCATTAGGGGACGAGAGCTGAGGAAGCGTTGTTCTAAGTCAGCCATAAAAATGTTGGCATACTGTGGGGCCATGCAGGTACCCATAGCAGTGTCGCTGATTTGAAGGTATACGTTGTCCCCAAATGTGAATTAGTTATGGGTGAGGACAAAGTCACAAAGTTCAGCCACCAGGTTTGCCGTGACATTATCTGGGATACTGTTCCTGATGGCTTGTCGTCCATCTTTGTGCAGAATGTTGGTGTAGAGGGCTTCTACATCCATAGTGGCTAGGATGGTGTTTTCAGGAAGATCACCGATGGATTCTAGTGTCCTCAGGAAGTCAGTGGTGTCTCGAAGATAACTAGGAGTGCTGGTAGCGTAGGGCCTGAGGAGGGAGTCTACATAGCCAGACAATCCTGCTGTCAGGGTGCCAATGCCTGAGATGATGGGGCATCCAGGATTTCCAGGTTTTTGGATCTTGGGTAGCAGATAGAATACCCCTGGTCGGTGTTCTAGGGGTGTGTCTGTTTGGATTTGTTCTTGTGCTTTTTCAGGAAGTTTCTTGAGCAGATGGTGTAGTTTCTTTTGGTAACCCTCAGTGGGATCAGAGGGTAATGGCTTGTAGAATGTGGTGTTGAAGAGCTGCCTAGCAGCCTCTTGTTCATATTCCGACCTATTCATGATGACGACAGCACCTCCTTTGTCAGCCTTTTTGATTATGATGTCAGAGTTGTTTCTGAGGCTGTGGATGGCACTGTGTTCTGCACGGCTGAGGTTATGGGTCAAGTGATGCATCATGAAAGTTGCGATATTACAACATAGAAACTTCAAATCCAGACTCCAGCAAGAGACTGCTGAATTGGAATTCATTTGCAAATTGGATACAATTAACTTAGGCTTGAATAGAGACTGGGAGTGGCTAAGTCATTATGCAAGGTAACCTATTTCCCCTTGTTTTCCTAACCCCCCTCCCCTGAGACATTCTTGTTAAACCCTGGATTTGTGCTGGAAATGGCCCACCTTGATTATCAGACACATTGTAAGGAGAGTGATCACTTTAGATGAGCTATTACCAGCAGGAGAGTGGGGTGGGGGAAGAGAAAACCTTTTGTAGTGATAAACACCCATTTTTTCATGATTTGCGTGTATAAAAACAAACATCTTCTGTACTTTCCACAGTATGCATCCAATGAAGTGAGCTGTAGCTCACGAAAGCTTATGCTCAAATAAATTGGTTAGTCTCTAAGGTGCCACAAGTACTCCTTTTCTTTTTGCGAATACAGACTAACACGGCTGTTACTCTGAAATAATAATTCCACTGTATAAATCCATGGTACACCGGCACCCACATCTTGAATACGGCATGCAGTTCCAGTCACCCCAACTCAAAAAAGATATATTAGAATTGTAAAAAGTACAGAGAAGGGCAACAAAAATGACTAGGGGTCTGGAACAGCTTCCATGTGAGGAGAGATTAGAAAGACTGGGACTGTTCAGCATGGAAAAGAGACGACTAAGAGGAGATACGATAAGAATCTATAAAATCATGAACAGTGCGGAGAATGTGAACAGGGGAGTGTTATTTACCCTTTCACACAACACAAGAACCAGGGATCACCCAAGGAAATTAATAGGCAGCGGATTTAAAACAAACATAAGGAAGTATTTCTTCACATAATGCACAGTCACCCCTGTGGAACTAGTTGCCAAGGGATGTTGTGAAGCCCAAAAGTATAATGGGGTTCAAAAAACAATGAGATAAGTTCATGGAGGATGGGTCCATCAATGACTATTAGCCAAGATGATCAGCGACGCAACCCCTTGCTCTTGGTGTCCCTAAACCTGTGCGTGCCACAAGCCAGGACTGGATGACAGCAGATGGATTACCCAAAAAATGCCCTGCTCTATTCATTCCCTCTGTACCATCTGGCACCAACCACTGCTGGACGGCAGAATACTGGGTAGATGGAACATTGGTCTGACCCAGTACAGCTGTTCTTATGTTAACTTTATATATTTCTAGTTTTTTAAATCAAAATGGAATAGAAGTTTTAATCAAAAAGAAAGGAGTGCCACAGAAAAGTATCTGGGGTTTATAGTGGATCACAAGCTAAATATGAGTCAACCATGTAATACTGATGCCAAAAGAGCAATCATTCTGGGATGTATTAGCAGGAGTGTTGTAAGCAAGACACGAGAAGTAATTCTTCCGTTCTACTCCGCCCTGATTAGGCCTCACCTGTTGTACTTTGTCCAGTTCTGGGCACCACACTTTTGGGAATGATGTGGACAAATAGAAGAAAGTCTAGAGGCCTTTTACATGATTAAAGATCTAGAAAACAGGACCTATATGGATGGAAATCTTGACAAAATTGGGTAGTTTAGTCTAGAGAAGAAAAGACTGAGTGGGGACATAAGAAGTCTTCAAGTATATACAAGTTTGGAGGAGGGAGATAACTTATTCTCCTTATCCACTGAGGATAGGACAAAAAGCAGTGGGCTTAAATTGCAGCAGAGGTTTAGGTTGGACATTAGGAAAACCTTCCTAACTGTCAGGGTGGTTAAGCACTGGAACAAATTGCCTAGGTAGGTTGTAGAATCGCTGTCATTGGAGGGTTTTTTAGAACAGGTTAGACAAACACCTGTCAGGGGTGGTCTAGATAATACTTAGTCCTGCCTCAGTGCAGAGGGCTGGTCTAGATGACCTATCAGGGTCTCTTCCTGTCCTACCTTTCTGTGATTCTATGTCATGCAGTACCAAGTCAAATGCCTTACAGAAGTCTAAGTATATTACATCAACACTATTACCTTTATTGACCAAATGTGTAATCTCATTAAAAAAAATTAGTTTCACGGGATCTAATTTCCATAAACCCAATGTATTCTGGAAGGGTTTTTTTATCTCCTATTTCTGAAGCAGCAGGGATGGCCATGGCTGGAGCTGGGACATTGGGCAGGGTGGGCCAGGGCTCTGAGGCAGCACTGAGCATTCTCTCTCTCTGGTGCTTGGCTGACTGGTTTTTGCTCACATGCTCAGGGTCTAAATGATCTCCATATATGGGGTCAGGAAGGAACTTTCCCCCAGGTCAGATAGGCAGTGACCTTGGCTTTTTTGACAACTTCTGCAGCGTGTGGGTGTCAGCTTTATTTGGGTAGATCTCCCTTAATCATTTCCCTGTCATAGCGGGGACACTGAGCACTGATTAACCTCGATTCCTCCTATTCTCTCCCTGTGGCACATAATAGGCCAGTCTCCTGTGGGCTGTGACACTCTGGTCTCATTTGGGTTGTTGGGTTTAGCATGCGGGTACTGGGTGGTGCTGGTGGTCTGTGCTATACAGGGGGTCATACTAGATGTTCTAGTGGTTCATTCTGGACTTAAACTCTATGATTCTATATTAATTGGCATTAAACCTTATTACCCCCCTTTAATTCTTTTTTAATCAAGTCCTGTATGAGCCACTCCATTATCTTGGCTGAGATTGATGTCAGATTGGCAGGTGTATAATTACCCGGGTCATCCCTTTTATCCTTTTTAAATATTGGCACAGCATTAACTTTTTTCCAGTCTTCTGGAACTTTCCCAGTTTTCCAAGACTTATTGAAAATCAGCATTAATGATCCAGTTAGCACCTCAGCCAGCTCTTTTCCCACTCTTGTATGGAAATTATCTGGACTTGCAGATTTTAAAATGTCTAACTTTAGTTTCTGCTGTTTAACATCCTCCAGAGACACTAGTGGAATGGAACAAGTGTTATCATATGCTATAAATACATCATCTGTTTTCCCCCTAGTACAGAACAGAAATATTTATTGAACACTTCTGCCTTTTTTGAGTTATTATTGATAATTTTACCATTTCCATCTAGTAATGGACCAATACAATTGTCAGGATTCTTGTTGTTCCTAATATACTTATAAAACTCCTTCTTATTGTCCTTAACTTTGCTGGACATAGAGGTCTCCTTGTGTCCCTTTTGCTTCCCTTATCAATTTTCTACAATTCCTAGCTTCTGAATTATATTGATTACTATCAATTTCCCCTGTCTTTCATTTCTTATATATTGGTTTTTATATTGTTATAGCTGCCTTCAGTTCTCTAAACCAGGTCAGTTTTTAACCAATACAGCCTTCTTATTCAATTGTAGGATTGCGGCTTTGGGGGCATCTAGTAAGGTGTTTTTAAATTTTTCTCTATTATCATTCACATTTTTCTGATTAAATTCTTCCTCCCAGCTGATTTGGCTCATAATTGGACATTGACCCTATTGAAGCACCAAGTATATAAATTACTGGCCTGGACTTTATTCTCCTTGCATATTATAAATGTGACCAAATTGTGATCACTTGTACCTAATCTACCATTATTTTTTATTTGTGTGATCAGTTCCTCTTTATCTGTTAGGACAACATCTAATATAGAGTTTCCCCCACGTTGGATGCAACACTTTGTGAGTTAGGAAACCATCATCTATAATATTCCGAAATTCCAGTGATGTTTTAGTACTGATGGCATGAAACCTCCAGTATATGTCATTAAAATTGAGCCCCCCATGATCACACAGCTTTTTTCCCCTACATATTATAGATATGTACAAAAGGAGCTGGTCACCCTGTTCCCAGTGGGATTTGGGATCTGTAGCAGACACCAACTAAAACCCCATCTTGTGCTTTGTTTGTTAAGACATTCATCCATAAGCACTGAAGATCATTTTCTTATGAGTTATTAGTGACTCAGAAACAGTTAATGTCATTTTTGACTTAGAGCGCTACTCCACCTCCCCTTTTGCCCACTCAATCCTTCCTAAATAGGTTATAACCATTGATTTTAACATTCCTGTCATGAGAATCATCCCACCAGGTTTCAGTAATGCCAACAGTACATTGTACTCTAATGATTTTTCAGCAAAAAGAATCAAAGTAGTGATATTTTAAAATATAACATTCTATCCATTTGATTTGGCTTTGTAAAAATTATAGCTATTGTAACGTCCAAATAGTATTTTTCTTGGTCAGCTACTAATGAACATATTCTTTAAATTAGTAAATTACTTGTTAATATGCTCCTTAAAACCGAGACATGTTGTATTGAGGAAAAAAACATGTATCCTTGTATATTGTAAGCACCTAAAGAATCATAGGGTTATGGGGGAATAGTCAATATGGATTTGTCAAGAACAAATCAGGCCAAACCAACCTAATTTCCTTCTTTGACAAGGTTACTGGCCTAGTGAATAATGTGATAGTGTGATATATGTTGATTTTAGTAGGGTTTTTGACACAGTCCTACATGACATTCTAGTAAGCAAACTAGGGAAATGTGGTCTAAATGAAAGTACTATAAGGTGGGTTCACAACTGGTTGAAAAAATGTACTGATAAATTATCAATGGTTTGCTGTCAAAGTGGGAGGACGTATGTAGTGGGGTCCTGCAGGGGTCTATCCTGGGTCCGGTACTATTCTGTGGAGGTTGTTAAGAACAGGTCGGACAAACTTCTGTCAGGAATTGTCTAGGTATACATGGTCCTGCCGCAGAGAAGGGGGATGGACTATATGATCTCTCAAGATCTCTTTCAGCCTTATATTTATGATTCTGTTATTCTTTATGGTGGTCGTCTGATGGCAGTCTTGGTAGTTCTGTTTATCTGAATGTATAGGAGTTAGACCTTGAAGAAATGTGGGGCTGAGCATAGCGGCAACAAAGTCTATGCTCCCCAATTCTCCCTCTGAACAAGATTCATTTGCTTAGATAGAGAGCCCTTTCCTGCAGTTTATAAATATATGCAATATAAACAATACAGCACATGGTACCAAGCCCCAATAGCTAGATTACCCTGTGATATTTGTAATTATTAACTGATTTTTCATCTTTTCCTATCTTATTTTGCAGTGGTGTCTGATAACTGCACCGAAACCCAACCCTCCTAAAAAACGTTATTTTGCTGTGGTAAATTGTTGATCTGAGAACCGGCATGGCTCTGAAATATATAGAAGAAGCTGCGGAGCAAGCCATAATTTCCTGTGCTGTAGCAAAGCACCGCATTCCACCTGGAGCTGGGATTCTGCAAAGAAAGCTGCACAGTGAGTGACTCCCTAGGAATTCTTCAGCCATGGGTGGTCTGCGAGTTCCCAACATCATAGCGGCGTGAGGCTTACTGCATTGCTTAGGCAGCACAATGGGCTCTTACCTCTGTCAGGACGGAGGGAGTTTACTAAATCACAGGAAGTCTCTGTTCACGTGTTAGTTTCATAATGAGCCTTGACTTGCAAGGCTGGAAGTCTTGGATTAAAACCAGAGATCCTGCTAGTCACTGTATTTTCTCTTTAATGGAATCTAGACAACATTGCATAGGAAGTTAGAACAGAAATCACGTGAGGAGGCATAATGTAGAACAACTGGGATCCTTCCACTTCCAGGGGAATGAGGCATTGCAGGAACAAGCCCTCCACTTATGGCTGGAATTCTCAATTTTTTAAAATAAGTTCAGTGATGTCGAAAGGCTTTGGATTGTCATCTCTGGAGCCTGGAGTCCTCAATTTATCCAAGAGCAGCGTGGCCAATGCTGAGCAAGGTTCGTCCACGTAGACCCTTGCTAACGTATCTCACGCCTGACTAAGAGGCGACTACCCAGGACTTCAGTCTTCATGGGCTATTCACTCCTGCTGAGGCTGCTAACCACCAGGCAGCAAGTGGCTACTGGGACCGTGGGATCTTTGTTCAATTTTAGAAAATTGTTCACTAGGAAATGGGCTGATTCCCACCAGACTCACTGCATCAGGCCACTGGCCATCACCAGATAATAGTGCTACCTACCCAGCTCAGTTCAGGCCGGGGACCAAGAGGAGAAAGACCAATTTCCTATTCTAGTCCTCTGGAGCTAGTGATTCGCTCCAAAAGGTTGGCTTTATTGTCAGCCACTAGCTGTCTACACTCTAAAAACTTCCAAGAAATGTGGGCAGCTAATTTCAGTGCCTGAGCTGGGGATATAATCTGGCCATTGCATTGTTCAGTGGCCTTGCTTGCACAATTCCTATGTACTCTTGTAACCCTATATAAATAATAAGGCATCAAATTATCTTGCATGTTTATACAAAGTAAAGGAGTAGAGACTAAAGGCTGGAGTTCCAGCTTCAGAGAGCAACTCTGCAGAATAATTAATCCTTTTAATCAAACCTCAATAGCTGTGACATTCCAAGAGACACACTTGTGATACCCACTTTCCTACCCAAAGGGCCTATCCAGATTACTGATTGCTATTAAAATTAGCCCCCAGGGGATTAGGAAGGATTATGTTGTTATTGTGGTGGGTTATTGAATTAACTAACAAGCAAAGCACTTACATTTATACACAGTCAGCTGAAGATGCAGCAATAGTCCCAGCTGTTCTGCCCTGCAGAGACTGCTCCGTGGTGGTGTGTCTGGCACAGGGTTTTGGGCACATTCCCATGGGGTTGGGCCATGAGAGGCTAGTGGCTGCATTGCTAAATCAATGTAACATTCAAAGTAAGTAACTGGCAAAGACGCGTTGGAGTGATCTCCTGTCTGCTTTTCCTGCTAGTAACTATGGGAATGGAAATATTCCCATGTGGAAGGATACTGGTCAGCTCTCTCCAGGACCATCCTTTGGGCCAATGTGTATAGTACTGACAATGCAAAATGCCATTTGTGTTTTGCCAGAACAGATAGCTATTCACACACATAACACTTAGCTGTGGAACAGTGACGGCTGCTAGACACATAACATATCTGACACAAAAGCAAGGAAATGCCACCTAATAGTACAAAGATCGGCAACCTTTGGCACGCGGCCCATCAGAGAAATCCGCTGGCGGGCCGGGACAGTTTATTTACCTGCAGCGTCCGCAGGTTAGGGCAATCGCAGCTCCCACTGGCTGCAGTTTGCCGCTCCAGGCCAATGGGGGCTGCGGGAAGGATGGCCAGCACATCCCTCGGCCCACGCCACTTCCTGCAGCCCCCATTGGCCTGGAACGGGGGAAGGGATAGCTCAGTGGTTTGAGCATTGGCCTGCTAAACCCAGTTGTGAGCTCAATCCTTGAGGGGGCCATTTAGGCATCTGGGGCAATAATTGGGGATTGGTCCTGCTTTGAGCAAGGGGTTGGACTAGATGACCTCCTGATATTCTGTGATTGGCCTAACCTGCAGACGCTGCAGGTAAACAAACCATCCCGGCCCACCAGCGGATTTCCCTGATGGGCCATGTGCCAAAGGTTGCTTATCCCTGTAATAGCACATACCCTCTCCTCCTCCCCCCGCAGACATGCACCTGATCACTGCCACAGCCACCCTACCCCCACAGAACACACACCAGTGCCTCCTTCTGCCCCCTAGAGATGCCAGCCTTCCAGCATCCCCGGTACCAAACTACCCCCAACACCACTACATATCCACAGCCAGTAGTATTGGGAGGGGGAGTTTGTTGGGAGAGGTGTGTAGGGTGGGGTTGGGGGGTTTCCTGGCATGTTTGGAGGGGATAGTTTGGGGAAAAGCATGTGTGTGTGACATTCTGAAATCTCAAAACATTTCATAGGATGGGAAAACATTTCCCATTGACCGCCACCATCTGCTGCGTCTCACTGTGCCTTGCCTGCAAGCACTCCCCTTCAAGACGCGATGGGGATGAACGGGCTTGCCCAGAAATGGCTCCTCTCAGGCCGAGCTCACTGTCCAGGGGGTCAGAATTGGCCCTCGCCTGTCTAGTTGCTGTGTTTTCATCAGTCCTGTCCCTCAACTTATTCAACTTCTGCCTGAAGCTACGGGGGGAGCCTGACACATCGCAGGCAGCACTGCTGGCCGAGGGCCATAGCAGCCTAGGTTCTCCCTAACATCACACCAACTGCCCTTCTTCTCCTCTCTCAAAGCCTGCTGGGATCAGCACCTGGCAGAGCCACTGGCCCCAGGCATGACCGAGATGATGCGGATGGGAAAAGCTGCATGCAGCACAAACACAGTGGCCTGCCCACCCGGGAGTGGGTACCTGTGAGCATGGCCGCCTACCCATAGGTGCTGGAACTAGAGGTGCGCGGAGTGCTGCAGCACCCCCTGGCTTGAAGTGGTTTCCATTATATACAGGGTTTACAGATTGGTTCAATGGCTCTCAGCACCCCCCCCCATACAAATTGTTCCAGCACCCCTGCACCTGCCCAATCAGGTGCAAGTGGGTACCTGCGAGTGCACTGCTCTGGCAGGCTGTCTCCCTCCAGGTTTATTCAGAGCCTTGTCTGGATAGTCATGTCCCTCCATGTTCTGGCCCAGACTGCCTGAAGCACCACCTCTCCCCCTGCAACCCCTGTCTTTTGCCACAGCAACAATGCAGCTGCTGCTGCCATATCATCACAGTCATGGGGATCTCAGCCTGCCTGTGGGAACCGCTCTGATTGGCTGCCTTCCCCGCTGCCCTGCCTCCTGGGGAAAAGCAGCGAATCCCAGCTGCTGCAGGACATAGGCAGAGCTCTCCTCACTCCCCCACCATGATCGGAGTGGGGTTTGGTGTAGGGGATTCATATTAATAGATTCATAGATTCCAAGGACAGAGGGGACCATTGTTATCATCTAGTCTGACCCGTCTCACAGAGGCCAGAGATCTTCCCAAAATAATCCTGGAGTAGATCTGTTAGACAAACACCCAATCTTGAGTTAAAAATTGTCGGTGACAGAGAATCCACCAGGACCCTCGGTAATTTGTTCCAGTGGTTAGTTACTCTGACTGTTAAAAACGTATGCCTTATTTCCAGTCTGAATGTATCTAGCTTCAACTTCCAGCCACTGGATCGTATTAGACCTTTCTCTGCTGGATTGAAGAGTCCAGCATAAAATATTTGTTCCCCATATAGGTACTTGTAGATTGTAACCAAGTCATGCCTTAACCTTCTCTTTGTTAAACTAAATAGATATTGCTCCTTGAGTCTATCACTCTAAGGCAGGTTTTCTAAGCCTATAATAATTCTTGTTGGTCTTCTCTGAACCCTCCCCAATGTATCAACATCCTTCTTGAATTGAAGACACAGTATTCCAGCAGTGGTCACCTCAGTTCCAAGTATATAGGTAAAATAATCTCTCTACTCATACTCGAGATTCTCCTGTTTGTGCATCCCAGAGTCACATCAGCTCTTTTGGCCACTGTGTCTCACTAGGAGCTCATTTTCAGTTGATTATCCCCCCTACCCCAAATCTTTTCAGAGTCACTGCTTCCCAGGATAGAGTCCCCCATTCTATAAGTATGGCCTACATTATTCATTCCTAGATATATGCATTTACATTTAGCTATATTAAAATGATTGTTTGCTTGCACCCAGTTTACCAAGCTACCCAGATCTGAATCAGTGACCACTGATTTACCATCATTTACCATGCCCCCAGTTTTTGTGTCATCTGCAATCCTTATCAATGGCGATTTTATGTTTTCTTCCAGGGCATCAATAAAAATGTTAACTAGTGTAGGGCCAAGAATTGATCCCTGCAGGCCCCCACTGCAAACTCAGCTGTTAGATGATGATTCCCTGTTTACAATTCCATTCTGAGACCTATCAGTTAGCCCGCTTTTAATCCTGTTAATGTGTGTCACAGGCTTTGCTGGAGCCCTAGGCATAACTAACAGTGTGAACCAAAGGCTGTGAACCAGAGTAGGCCTGGATTTGGCAGAACACCACCACGCTAGGTAATGGCTAACACCAAGTAAGCACATTCCTGACTGGAGAGGATGGTACAAACACACATAGATCTCTCAAGTAACTATGGGAACACATTCCTAAGAGATGGGACAGGGACACACCGACCCCTTGTAAAGCTAAGGAGGGGACAACAGGATAATGGATAAGGATGTTTTGTTTGAACTAGCAGGTACAAGGATAAGGGTGGTAATGAACAGCATCTGGAGTGGGATATGGAACTGGTTTGTATCAGTGTATAAAAGGAGAAGTCACAGGAGGGGCAACTTTGTACTCGCCGAGGGGACAGTATCCTGGGGTGCTGACTGAGCAGGTACCATTGTTGCGGGCATACATGTGTTAGTGTGCCTGGAGCTCTTATGGGGGTGCTAGTACCATGGTTCATTGACAATAAACCTGGCCGAGCACCTTCAACACCGAACCGAGCCTGGGGTCTTTCTTAGAACATCAAGGCCTGGGGAATGCACATGCTGCACTGTCTGCTGGTGCAGCTAACACCGGAGCACCAGCAACGCTCCGCAGCACTAACACGTGCCAGGCTGAACAAAAAGCTAGAAGGATATAAAATTATCAAAGCGGCGTGTCTTACCCAGTCAAACGCCTTACAGAAGTCTGAGGATATTACATGTACCCTATTGCTTTTATCAATTACAGTTGTTAACCCATCAAAAAAAGATATCAAGTTAGTTTGACAAGCTCTATTTTCCATAAACTCATGTTGATTTGCATTACTCTCCTTTAAGTCTTTATTCATTGAGTCCCATATCAGCTGTTCCATTATCTTGCCCGGGATCAATGTCAAGCTGACAGGCCTATAATTAGCCTGGTCGCCCCATTTACCCTTTTTTAAAAATTGGGTGACAGAATACACCCCTGTGTTTACACCCTATTGTAATAATCTTTGTACAAGGCATGCCTTGTCAGGTATCATTTGGAAACTCATAACTTGCTGATCAGTAATATCATGGTGACATTTATATAGCAACATTATGCGTAAAATTGTGCAATTCCCCTGTATAATGTTTTTAGTCCATATTCTAAACCCCCATTGCCCTGCCTAGGCATAAGCTGTCAAAAAGGACTGTCTTGAACAAAGGAGGGTATGCTTGTTTTAATTTGCATTTAAGCAGTAAACAAAGTCTTCAAGCAGAAAGGGGGCAGAAGGAAAATGAAGGAAGCTCAAATAGTTAAAAAAGACCCAGCAGGGAACATCCTTCCACACAGACTCTTTGTCTCCTGGTTCTCAGCTGAAGGTGCTTTCCAAAAGAGGGGCTGAGACTATAAAAAGAAGGGGCACACAGCCCAAGACACCCACCTCTCTCTTCCTGCCTGTCTCTGACATCACACCTAAGACGACAAAGGAAAACAGCCATTGGACTCCGGGGGAGGGGATCCTGACCTGAAGAGTTTGGTCAGTGGTGCAGTTGGAAGCATGTGGTGAGAAATTTTGCTTTGAATCCAGTATAGTTTGTGAAGCTACACTAGAAAGCGTTTTTATCTTTATTTTCTTGTAATCATTTCTGACTTTTATGCCTCATTGCTTGTATTCACTTAAAATCTCTCTCTTTATAGTTAATAAACTTGTTTTATTTTTTATCTAATCTAGTGTGTTTAAATTAAAGTGTCCGGGTAACTCTATTTAAGACAAAAAGCTAGTGTATATTATTCCCTTAAAGGAATAATGGACAAGAAATTTGTACTGTCCAAGAGAGGGCTGGGCAGTACAGGACATACATTTCTGGGGGAAAGCTGGGACTGGGAGTGTGTTGGGGTCACCACACAGTATAACTAAGGCTGGTGAGAGCCAGGGTGTGACTGGCAGGCTGCAGTAACACAAACAAATCGGAGAGTGACTTGCATGTTGGCAAGCTGTTTGTGGGCAGCCCAGGTTGGGAGCTACAACAGTAAAGCATTGCAATGCACCCCAGGTTGCAGGGCAGGGGTGACAGAGCTCCCCCCTGATCTGCATTGCACATTGGTGTGTCACACCTGAGTCATCCCTTTTAAAAATGGACACAACATTAGCTTTCTTCCAGTCTTCTGGAACTTCCCCCGTACCCCACGACCTATTGAAAATCAATATTAATGGTCCAGTAAGATCCTCAGCCTGCTCTTGGATGCAA
This sequence comes from Natator depressus, assembly GCF_965152275.1. Classification (NCBI taxonomy): domain Eukaryota; kingdom Metazoa; phylum Chordata; order Testudines; family Cheloniidae; genus Natator; species Natator depressus. Next base: position 30,256,719 of record NC_134246.1, read on the forward strand.
GTTATCTGGACCTGCTGATTTAAAAATGACTAACTTTAGTACTTTCTATTTAAAATTCTCCAGAGATAGTAGTGGAATGGAAAGAGTGTTGTCATCCCCATATGATGAGACTATATCATCTGGTTTTTTTCCCCAAATAGAGAACAGAACTATTTATTGAACACTTCTTCCTTTTTGGCATTCTTTATCTCCCCTTTAAACCAGGTTGGTTTTTTAAACCAGCACAGCCTTCTTCCTCAATAGTGGGATTGTGGCTGTTTGCGACATCTCGTAAGATGTTCTTAAATATTTCCTTATTATCATTCATATTTTTTTGATTAAATTCTTCCTCTCAGCTGATTTGGCTCATAATTGTTTTCACCTTTGGAAATTCACCTTATTAAATCACAAGGTATATAAATTACAAGTCTGAACTTTATTCTTGTTCCAATCATGTTTTAGTTGTGGCAACATTAGACCTCCACCATATATCACTCAAAAGTCCCCCATCATTACACAGCTATTTTTCCCTACGTGTTATGCAGAAGGAGCCAGGCATCCTGTTCCCCAGTGTGATTTCGGGGTCCATAGCAGACACCAACTAATACCCCCATCTTTATCTGTTAGGACATTGATCCATAACTATTTCAAGATCATTTTCTTCTGTGTATCAGTGGCTCAGAAGCAAGTAATGGCATTTTTGATACAGAGGGGCCCCCCCCCACCTTTCTCCTACTCAGTCCTTCCTAAATAGGTTATAGTCACTAATCTTTAACATTCCAGTCATGTGAATCATCCCATTAGGTTTCAGTAATACCAACTAGATAGAATTTATGCTCATAAATGAGTAGCTCCAGGTCCTCTTGTTTGCTACCCAGGCTCCTAGTATTGGTGCATAGGCATTTCAATAATTTAGTCTCTTCATGTCCTTTGGTTCCTTGATTAATTTTGTTCTCAACATGTTGATTTTGTGGTGAGTGCTCATATCTTCCCTCTTTTTACCCTCCCCTTTTGCTATTAGTTTAACCCTCTCCTGGCTACTCTACCCATCCTGACCCGGAAGAGATTGGTCCCCATTTTACTGAGATGGAGGCCATCCAAACTGTACAGCCTCCTCTCCCCATAGAAATTGGACCTATGTTCCACAAAACCCAAACCCTCCACCGTACACCACTTACCAAGCCAGCAATTCACTTCCAGACTCTTCTGCCTTCTGTCTTCCTTTGCTCATGGAACAGGAAGGATCACAGAGACGATCGCTTGGACACTCTTCTTCTTCAGCATGCTTCCGAGTTCCCTAACATCATCCACCATCTGTGAGATACCCCACAATTCACTGAGATTAGTGCTGTATGAACCATCACCTGGCCCATTGACTTCAGAAGCACATCCAATCTTAGAGTGACATCTCATGTCTGGCCTCTGGGAAGGGAGCATGCTGTCCTGTTTTCTGCCTGTCCCTCACAGAATGTTCTTTTGAGTCTTCTGAGAATTGAATCTCCAACCAGCATTGTCTGTCTACCTTGGATGGCAGGAGGTACAGACAGAGGGAGGAGAAATTGTTCAATATCTTCATTAATGATCTGGAGGATGGCATGGATTGCACCTCAGCAAGTTTGCAGATGACACTAAACTGGGAGGAAAGGTAGATACACTGGAGGGTAGGGATAGGATACAGAGGGATCTAGACAAATTAGAGGATTGGGCCAAAAGAAATCTGATGAGGTTCAACAAGGACAAGTGCAGAGTCCTGCACTTAGGACGGAAGAACCCCATGCACCGCTACAGACTAGGGACCAAATGGCTAGGCAGCAGTTCTGCAGAAAAGGACCTAGGGGTTACAGTGGACGAGAGGCTGGATATGAGTCAACAGTGTGCCCTTGTTGCCAAGAAGACCAATGGCATTTAGGGGTGTATAAGTAGGGGCATTGCCAGCAGATAGAGGGACATGATCATTCCCCTCTATTCGACATTGGTGAGGCCTCATCTGGAGTCTGTGTCCAGTTTTGGGCCCCACACTACAAGAAGGATGTGGAAAAATTGAAAAGAGTCCAGCGGAGGGCAACAAAAATGATTAGGGGACTGGAACACATGACTTATGAGGAGAGGCTGAGGGAACTGGGATTGTTTAGTCTGCAGAAGAGAAGACTGAAGGGGGATTTGATAGCTGCTTTCAACTACCTGAAAGGTTGTTCCAAAGAGGATGGATCTAGACTGTTCTCAGTATAGCAGATGACAGAACAAGGAGTAATAGTCTCAAGTTGCAGTGGGGGAGGTTTAGGTTGGATATTAGGAAAAACTTTTTCACTAGGAGGGTGGTGAAGCACTGGAATGCGTTACCTAGGGAGGTGGTGGACTCTCCTTCCTTTGAGGTTTTTAAGGTCAGGCTTGACAAAGCCCTGGCTGGGATGATTTAGTTGGGGATTGGTCCTGCTTTGAGCAGGGCATTGGACTAGCTGACCTCCTGAGGTCCCTTCCAACCCTGATATTCTATGATTCTATGACAGAACCCAGGAGCTCAGGGTGGCTCCATCCCCTCCTGCTTTCTCCCCTCCTGTGAGCAATGGAACACCCTGTTCCCTGCCCCCTCCCATCCTGTGAGCAATGGGTCAGTCTGCCGTCTGCCCCCTCCCCTCCTGCGAGCAATGGGTCAGTCTGCCCCCTGCCCCCTTTCCCCCGGTGAGCAATGGTCAGTCTGCTCCCTGCGCCCTTCCCTCCTGTGAGCAATGGGTCCGTCTGCTCCCTGTCCCCCACCCCAAGACCAGGTATGGGACGGGGCCATGGGGATCCCACTGCAGCCCCACCAGCCTGAGCGGAGCGAAGGGCCCTTGGAGCTGCAAGAGGAGCAGTGGGGGGACAGGACGTATGTGGGGAACAGAACTGATGAGGGCTGGCGGGGCACAGAGCTAGCTGATCATGAGGCTGGGGTGAAGCAGGCAGCTCTGTGCTCATGGGCAGCAGTGAGTCCATAGCAGGGGCTGTTGGGTGCCAACTTGTGGGTTTTGCCCTGCTGGGCATGGCTCTGACGTATAACAGTTGATGCACGTGGGCTGCTGAGGAAAGCCCCACAGCAGCTAGCCAGTCTGCGAGGCAGGCCGCACCCAAGGAGAGGCTAACACCCCCACAGGCCTGGCTGCATTCATGGCTAGATGAGCCAGAGCCAGTGGCCAGGTCCGTGGCAGGCAGGAAGGATGTGGGGAGAGGCTGCCCCTCTGCCATTGGGATGTTGAGGGGGGATGTGCCCTGCAGTGCCAAGCCTGTGGGTAGGAGCAGCAGAGGGCCCTGTGAGCACACCAGCCACTGAGTCTAGGTGAGCAGCAATCGAAGGGCAGGGCAGTCCCTGCAGCAGCTCAGCATGAGCACAGCCGGGCTGGGAGCATTGGTACGGCCGCTCAGAGGGCTGGGCAGGGAGTGCCGGTGCTGTCCCCGTCAGGCCGTCGAGCAGCAGCCAGCACCCAAAGGAGACACAGAGAAAGGGAGGAAGCAGCATGGGCAGGATCTGTAGTGCTAATGGAGGACAGCCGCTCGGTGCCCTGGTCTAGGTGAAAAAGGATTTCTGCTGCTCATCATGATGTTTGTGGCAGCAGGATGCAGGCCTGTATCAGCAGGGAATGCTGAGCGGACAGGCTTCCCCAAACGGCACCATGGTGGCTGCCAGCTGAACGTGAGTCATGCAAACAGCAACTCCCAGCGGAGATGAGTGTGGCACAGCCCTGGCCAGCCAGAGGCTGTGCAGAGGATACTGGCATGGGCCTCTTGCTGTCTGGCCTCATCAACAGAAGCCAAATGTGCCCTGTCGATGGAGCAGAAATGGGATCCCAGACAAGAGGGAGAAAAGGCAAATGGGGTCACCATCCCCCTGGGCCTGAAACACCCAGGGCCAGGCCTTCTGGGGAGCAGCTCTATTGGCCGAGGAAAGCTGGGTGTGAGAGAGACCTGCAACTCAATGCCTGCACTGGCATTTGCATTTCCCAGTGCTTGGAGTCTCTCCTGGCCATCTCTGGTGATCCTGCTCTGCCCAAGACACTTTGCATCCAGCCAGGATTTTAATTAGCTGTGTACTGTTCCATTTAACTTACACCATTTCCTTGGCATGTATAGAAGGTGCAATAGTAACGTGATGTGAGTTTTGCTCACGCCATGGGAAGATACTGACAACTGCTGTGGATGGATGAGGAATTAGATCCTGGCCCAGAGACCTGCAGAGCAGGAAAGGAGACACACCCTCGACTCTTATGGAGCACTGTAGTTCTGATTTCATCTCTGTTTCTCCTCCAGGACCATTGGTGTGTAAATATGCCCATGGAAGACAGGCAAACCAGACCACTGCGCAAAGGGGAGGCGTGTACTGGAAAGCTGACCTGAGTCACTGAAATTCCAGTTTTGCAGTAAGCAGGGTTGGAATGAGCTCTCCCTGGACATTTAGTACAAATTAGGGGAAAAGACTTCAGGAGCAGACTGTATTTGCAAGGGCACATTTACTCTGCCTAGGTGTTCAGCAGTCAGAGCTGTTTTGCTTAAGTGATCAATTTTGAGTGGTTTGGGGTAACAAATCACTTTAGTATTGAATGCAGGGGAAATGAAATGTTGTTGTCCTTATTGTTTGAGTAAAGGGCAGAGAACTGTACTTAGCCTGTCCTGACTGAGAGGGTCACCCTAAACTGAGCCCTCTTAGAAGTGCCCAGGGGTGGTATTTAGTTTTCCCAGTCACTGGGTCGGGGTTTTAGCTGGTTCTGTTTTGAATTGTTAAGAGGAACCCCTAGATATTGAACCGGACCCTTGTTGCTGTTGCCTCCATCTGGCAAAAGGGTTACAATTACTTTGGCAGTCTCCTCCCCCTTTCATCAGTGATCTGAGAGCTCGCCCTCCCCATTCTGTCCCACTTAGCCACAAGGACTAGAAGAAGCTCCTCACAACCAAGCCGCGTCACTGCAGCATGGCGTGCTTCTGCTTCCCTACGTTTACCTGAAGAGCTAAGTACCAGCGGCTCAGCCGGGAGACAAAGCAGCAGGAAGGAAACAGCAGGTGGGCAGTAGCCAAGGCAGAAAGTTGCCTAGGACAACTCTCTAGACAGTCTAAAGGGGGGACACGTGGTTGCATGAGGCCAATACTGCTCAAGCCCTCCAACTGCATGTTCCCTGTGTATTTGTACAGGGGCAGGGCTGGATTTAGGGGCAAGCAACCACCTGGGGTGCCAAGCTTGAGGGGCACCAGGCTCAGGGAGCTGTTTTTGTTGTTAGCGACAAAAGGGAAAATAGAATGTTTGAAGTAAAATATTTCAGGTATTCCGTAAGTGGATGCATTTTTCACTCACCTCCTAGAATGTTCTGAACCTTTGTAGAATCTTGTAGAACCTTCCAGACCTTCTGAGAACTATATTTTCCTTGAACCTCCTAGAATGTTGTCAGCCATGCCCTTGCAGGTATATCAGCAGTGGGACATTGACAGTCAGTGAGATATAAAAACTAAGTGATAGCCCAGCTGCGATATTGTGAACTTTGTTTTATTGTGTAATTGTGAAAGTGTACTTGTGTTTTAAGACTTGAACAGTGTAAGTAGCGACTAATAAAGGACAGACTTAAGGAGATGCCAGAGATATCTATCGAACCCCTATCTATGCAACAATATAAAAGAAATACTGTTACTTCTTTTGCCATGTTTAACACATAATGTTTGATGACTTTCTAAAACTGTGGAAAATGGACTTTTGCTTTCCCCAGTATTGGCTTTTTTCCTCTAGAAAATAAAAGATGCCCCCAAAGAAGCCTTCAGGAGCTCAGAATAGGAACTGAAAAGCTCAATTGCAATCTAGATGGGAAAATATCTGAAACAGAACAAATAGACCATGCTTTAGGCGGTAGTGATCATACCAGTGCAGAAGAAATTGAGGAGTGAAGTGTAAATGATGGACGTCCTATTACTAAGAAATTAGCAGATTTACCTGAAAATAAGGAATAGAAATGTAAGGAAAGTGATGGAGAATCATCCAGTTTTCCTGGCGGTGTAAGGGAGAGTGATGATAAAGAAGAATGTGGCTCACATGGAAAGAGTGATGACAAAGAAAAATCTGGTTTATATGAAAAGGAGAGAAACGATAAAGAAGAATCAGCCTTGCATGATGACAGAGACATCAGTGGGAAAAACTGTACACCACAAATTGATACATCAGGTCCTGCTTTATGGCCAGTGATCCTAAACTCTGCCGATATTGACCATACAATTTTGAATGGGCTGGGCAAAATTGAGGCTATCATGTTTCCAGTAAATGAGCAGAAGTGACACTTCTCAAAGGCACACTGTGAAAGAGTGGTCAGAATGGTGAGATGGTGAAATGGTGTTGGCTCGTTTACTTGAAATCAACTGATGAAGTGTTCTGGTTTTGTTGTAAAATATTTGACAAGAATGCCAAATTGTTGCTTGCGCTTCCAGGTACAATTCCTGACATAATTTAGCTAATGCTCTGAAGCAATATGAAAAGTCACCCGGCCATTTCATGGCCTACTCCAAATGTATGGCGGTCGAGTCCAGGCTCAAGCTGAATACACGCAATGATACAGAAAATCAGTGCATTATTAATGTACAAACCCAGCATTGGAGGAACATGTTTGAGCATCTGATCTCAATTACCCTCTTCCTTGCAAAGAATAATTTGGCTTTCTGGGGCTGTCGGATAAGTTGTTCACTGAACATAATGGTAATTTCCTCGGTTTGGTAGAGCTCCTTGGGAAGTACGACATTGTGACTGCTACCACTTTGATTTCATTGTGGCCTACAGAGACAATGGATTTGAAGACACCACCACTGTTGCTAAAGAAATGACAGGAAATTCAGGAGTTGAGCCTGTTTTCAAGGAAACTCATATTCATCGGAAGAAGAGACAGATTGGTTACAAGGGCACTCCTCGGCCAATAGAGCTGCTCCCCAGAAGGCCTGGCCCTGGGTGTTCCTGGGAGTTTTTTTGCTCGCTCGTTGACACTGCTCAAGTGTCCATCAAAAAAAGGTTTGGACAAATGAAGCCCCACAGAAAGACCTGGGCGATTTAGTATGACCTTAGGAAGCTGCCAGTGGACAGGGAAACACTCCTGAACAATGACACACACCTTCACTGGATGCTGACCCACGAGGAATTTTCGGATGTCAATGATAAAGGCCTGTATGTCAAATTGAACAACATCTGTCACATTTTGCAACACGGGAAGCACTCTCCATTCCAACTTCTCCAATTCAGTCGTGATGCAAAGCTGACAGACAATTTTCCTAACGTGTGACTAGCTTTGAGGGTTCTGCTCACTCTGCCCATCACAGTCACAAGTGGTGAGTGCAGCTTTTTGAAGCTCAGGTTCATTCAAACATATTTTGGATCAACGATTGCTGATGACAGACTGACATGGCTTGCTATTTTATTGCTTGAAAATGCCATTGGCCAGTCTTTGGATTTCTCTGACACTGTGCTTCAGTTCGTGAGGGCAAAGGTGAGAAAAGTGACCGTTTGATCTAAAGGACTAGGGGTTAACATTCTAAGGCTCTCATAGGTGCCAACTTCTGCTGGCACGGGTGGGTGCTCGACCCGCCTCTGCCCTTGCCCATTCCAACCCCTTCCCCAAAGTCCCTGCCCCAACTCTGCCCCCACCCTGCCCCTGTTGGACTCCTTCCCCAAATCCCCGCCCCGGCCCCGCCTCTTCCCCTGAGCGAGTGACATTCTCACTCCTCCACCCCTCCTGGAGTTTGTTATGCCGCGAAAGAGCTGTTTTGCAGCAGCAAGCACTGAGAGCTGCGGGGATGCAGCGTGCTCAGGGGAGGAGGCAGAGCCAGAATTGAGGTGAGGTGGAGGGGTGGGGTGGGCAATGTTCCCTCTAATTTTTGACAGGCCGTGTGCACAAAAAATTTCTTCTGTACAAATTGTTGTGCTTCTGTGCGAATTGTATTGCTTGTGGTGTTTCGCTGGGTGCGCAAGGTTTAGGATCTGTGTGCGAGCGCACATGCGCACAGCTTAGAGGGAACAGGGAAGAGGGGAGGGGAAAGGAGCTTGGCTGCCGGTGGGTGCAGAGCACCCACTAATTTTTCCCCATGGGTGTTCCAGCCCCGGAGCACCCACAGAGTCGGCGCCTATGAAGGCTGTCGCTTACTGTAACACTATTTAATACCGGTCCAGCCAATGTTGGAGCACAGTTCAGTTTCTTGATGTTGGTACATTTTGGTTATTCTTAAAATTAAAAAGTTTTTATAAGCTTGGAGGAAACCATTTTTTATTTGCTTATACATGGCATGAATAAATACAGATTTACCATCTTCTATAACAGGGCTAAATCATGCATGCAAATCAAAGTTGTGAAATGGGCTGCAAATGCAATAAAAATTAAGTTATTCCAAAGTTTAACAAATGGAGCGGGGGGGTCACTGAAGATGCTCCTTGCTGGGGCACCATTTGGTCTAGGGCTGGCCTTTGTGTAGGAGGAATGGGCAGCAGGGTTGGGAAATTCTGCTATTACCATGCTCAGGCCCAGATCCCGAAATGTATTCACTCCCTAAGGCCACTGAAATAAATCATTGATTTCAGTAGGAATGAGATGCCCAATACCTGTGGGGATGTGGGCCCCAGTGTCTATTCTAGGGCTGTCAAGCAATTAAAAAGATTAATCGCACTGTTAAACAATAATAGAAACCATTTATTTAAATATTTTGGGATGTTTTTCTACATTTTCAAATATACTGATTTCAGTTACAACACAGAATACCAAGTGTACCGTGCTCACTTTATATTTATTTTTATTAAAAATATTTGCACTGCAAAAAACAAAAGAAATGTACGAGATGAATTGAAAAATACTAAGTACTGCAGGACAGTGTCTTTATCGTGAAAGTTGAACTTACAAATGTAGAATTATGTAAAAGAAATAACTACATTCAAAAATAAAACACTCAAATTTTAGAGCCTACACATCCACTCAGTCCTACTTCAGCCAATCACTCAGACAAACAAGTTTGGTGACAATTTGCGGGAGGTAACGCTGCCAGCCCTGCCCTAGCACTGGGATCAGAGCTGTGTTCTGAGCCAGATGCGGTGCTGCCCAGCCGGGAGGCCGCTGGGCCCCCGGCAAGGTGTCAGGAGAGCACAGCTGCTTTAGCAGAAGCTTCTGGAAAGTGAAACCTCTTGCCTGACTGACCCAGTTCTCTTTGATTAGCCTTCTTGTACAACACTTCAGCTGCTTTTTCCTTGCCACACCCTGCCAAGAGTTCTTGAACGTGGAAGCTGGGCAGGGGCATCTCCAGGGCAGACGAGCAGGTCTTTAGTGCAGCATGTATCTAAAAACTTAGAACACTTTTTCAGTACAAGCCAAAACCTTGGTCACTGGGCCTCATTCACTTCCTGGGTTGAACATTGCAGCTGTACCGGTCACTAACATCTGTAACCTTGCCAGGATTTGGTCAGGGAGTGGCAGCGGCCCAGCGCTGCAGCCTAAGCGTGCTCTATTGCAATGCCTGCTATTGTGAGCCAGGCTTTAGCCCCAGGGCTGCCCAGAGTGCCGTGACATCAGAAACATTCCGGCTGTCACCCAGGAACATGGCCCCATTTGGACAAGTCTCGGCTCTGATTTTCAGAGGTGCTGAGCACCTGCAGCTCCCAGTGAACCAGGCCCTAGCTGTGGTGCCATGGCTGGAGTCTGAATGCCGCCTCTCGCTGTGCTGGCGCTCAGCATTGTACCAAATACAGCAGCACTGCAGCACCCCAGTTAGAGATTAATGTCACTTTCTGCCTCAGCAGAAGGCAGCAGGTGGAGGAGGAGAAGCGCAGTCTCGGCTGACCCATTGGCACTGGGTTTGCGGCAATCATTCTTGCTCGTACCCTGCAAGCTTTGTTATTGACATTTTTATAAAACAATTGGCTGCAGGATCCCTTCCGAAATGACAACGCCAGATAATGAAGCGGTTTTGTGACTGCATCTTAGTTTACTGACTCAATGTCAAATATTCTTCTCTCTATTGCACAGTGGGATTTTAATAAACAACATTGCTAGGCTCAGAGCTAGCTGCAGCTCTTTGGGGCTGTGCTTTACCGCCAGCAGGAACTCATTAGATGAGCAGCAGATGAGGCAGAGGCTTACACAGCTGTGCAGAATGGTCGTAGCATGGCACAAAAGTTAGGCCAAGTTTATGGACTGGCTTTGGTTTATAGTTGAAGGTGGAAACCCCGCGAAACACCACACTTTCACAGGGAGCTGGCACCCAAACAGTCAAACATGGCCATCTCAGCTGACTTCTGCTTGGAGTTTCTGGGTTTCAGGGTTGGAGACTCTGGCTGGCACCAGCCAAACCGGAGCCCAAGATGCCTGCCCTCCCTGGGCACAGGTACCACTCGCTTTCACAATGCTTCAGCAGACTTAATATGGAGGCAGGTTTGCTTACATAATGAGGTCCCACCAGCTCCTCCCACAGCTGGAGACTTGCAGCAGCACCACTATCTTCTCATTCGCCGGCTGGAACTCCACACAACAGATTGTGTACTAATGCACTCGCCCATATCAAAGCTGTTCAGATGAATGCCAAAGTGATGCCCAGCACACCCTCTCTGTGTATATGTACAGAACCAGAGTTGATATTGGGCAATTATCAGCTAGTAGCTGTCTTGTCTTACTTGCCAGAAACTTTTCAGGGCTGACAGTCAGGAACATGGACAAATTCTGTTAACTTCTAGCTTTAGCACCTGATTTTGAGAGGAGCTGTTGCCTGCAGCTCCCATAGAAACAGCCCCTTTGGGTATGTCTACACTGGAATAAAAAACTCGCAGCACAGAGTCTCAGAGCCCAGGTCTACCAACTCTGGATTGCAGGGCTCAGGCTGCAGGACTAAAAATTGCAATATAGACCTTCCAATGTGGGAGGGATTCTGGGATCTGAGACCCACCCCTCTCACCAGGTGTCAGAGACAATGAAGGTACATTTACATAAAAGGTAAACAAAACCCATTAAACCTAGTGAGTGAGGGAGATTGCTGCTTAATTATAAAGATGGGATCTGAACCTCAGATGCTAAGAATTTGACTCAACTGATTGTATACAATATTACTGTATTGTCAAAGTGTATCAAGTAAGGTCTTCTGTGAAAACTAATGACAGTCTGGTGATCAATATCATTGTTAAATGCATGTATTAGCACTATAGGAGGAGGTATGGTACTCACGGATATTATGCTTTGAAGTCTGTGACCAAAAGGGATTTAAACCAGGCATGTCGGGGGGGAGGATACCCAGGTTTTTCTCCAGACAAAGGAAAGAGGCCAACACCTCCAACCAGGTGTGGCCACATTCAATGGGCTCTTCATTTGTATTGGAGGTTGCAGGAAAAAAATCATTTGCATTGTAAAAATCACCGGTGGGGGAGAAGACAACATGAAGTCTAGACCCCATAGCCTAGTGTCCACACCCAGCAGGGAAAAGGAACTTTATCTGAGTTTACTTTTGAAAGAAAACATTTTTCAGAGGTTTACTAGACTATTAAAAGAAAGGGTAGAGAACCCCACAGGGGTCCATCATTTCAGGCGGAATCAAAGGGCCAGAGCTCTTGAAATCACAGAATGTTGGGCCTTCAATAGAGGTGAGAAACCTGCTTAGGCAGGATTATAACCTGCTGAAATTAAGCAATGGCCACAAAGAGGCGTGGGGAAGCACAGACTGCACGAGTCCTGTCCAAGTAGAAGGCCAGTGCCCTGCAGGGAGTGCAGTGTCCTGTCGTCGGCAGTGGCATGCAGTGTAGTAGGGAAGACCAGAAGATGGATGGACTGGTTGAAATGAAACTCAGAAATGACTTTCAAGAGGAACTTAGGGTGAAGGCACAGGGAGACTGTGTCTGGGGGAGGTCAGCCATCCTGGCCATCAATTCACTAACTCGCCAGGCAGAAGTGATGGCCACCAGGAAGAGAACCTTCATGGATAGGTGGGTGAGGGAGCATGTGAACTGTGGTTCGAAGGGAGGCCCGGTGAGGGCAGATAGCATAAGATTAAGGTCCCGTGAAGGGTAGGGGGTAAGGACTGGCAGGAGCCAGTCAGGCTCTTCAGAAACTGGGTAGTGGTAGGGTGGGTAAACACCAACCGTCCGTCCATTGGAGGGAGGAAGTCGCTAAGTGCCGCAAGGTGGATACAGATCAAGCTGAATGTGAGGCTTGAGTTCTTGAGCTCTAGCAGTCTAGAACAACAGGCAAGGAGACGGCCTGGAGGGGAAGGTGGTAGCATTGCACCCAGAAGGTAAAGCACTTCCACTTTGCAGCGTACCATCCCCACATGGAGTCCCGTCTGCTGATTATAAGTATATGGTGGACTGGTGATGAACAGGAGTTGTCTACGTGTGAACCCCATCCAAAAACCAGGCCGTCAGTTGAAGTGGGCCTGGGTTGAGGTTTCAAACCCTGCCATTGTCCTGGGTGAGTAGGTCCGGCAGGGTTGAGAGGCTGATTGGCGGGTGGGCAGACAGACTGAGTAGATCAGGAAACCAGAACTGTCAGGGCCAGGCAGGAATGCGTGGCAAGCCAGGTTGACCGCCTGCAGTTCCAGCATTTTGATGTGCGTGCGCGCCTCTCTGGGGGTCCACGTCCCCTGTGCAGCACGGCTGGCTAAGTGTGCACCCAACTCCACCAGGGAGGCATATTGGGAGTGGCAAACAGGGTGCCTCTGAACACCTTAGCAGGATCAGTCCACCAGGTGAGGGAGGCATGGCCCCAACTCAGGACAGTCAGGGACGAGGCGGTGTGGTGCGGGCAGACGGAGAGGAGCCATAGCCGTAGACGGCGCATGTGGAGGCCAGTATGTGGCATCACAGAGGTGCAGGCTGCCAAGTGGCCGAGGAGGCAGAGACAATGGTGTACCGTCACATGCAGGTTGTGGTACAGGGTTGTCACGAGAGCCGTGAGGATGGTAAAGCAGTCTGCCAGGAGGAAGGTTCTCGCTACTATAAACTCCAGACACTCTCCTATGAAATGGATCACTTGTGCGGGGAGAAACATGGATTTCACCTCATTGACACAGATGCCTAGTGAGGCAAGGAGCAAGCAGAGGGTGGTGACAGCTGCCATTGTCTTGGCAAGGAATGGCGACACCAGAAGCCATTGTGCAGGTAAGGGAACACAAAGTGCCCCAGGTAGCGAAGGTGGGCTGCTATGACCACAGAAACCTTGGTGAAGACCCAGGGCCGTGGCAATGCCCGAATTGATGCAGAAAGAGAAGAATTTGCGATGGGCTGGGTGGACATCAGTATGGAAGTACGTGTCTTTCTTGTTAAGGGCTGGAAACCGCAACTCCTGGTGGATGGAGGGAATCATGGAGGTGAGCCTCAGCATATGGAACTTAGTTTTTCTGATGAAAGTGTTGAGTAAGTGGAGATGGAAGATAGGGTGGAGGCCCTCGCCCTTCTTTGGGTGAGAAAGCATGGGGAGTAGACGCCCTTGCTGGCAAAGTGGGAGGGCATGGGTTCTATGGCACCCTTCATGAGGAGGATGTCTGCCTCGTGTTGAAGGAAGGCATCATGGGTGAGGCTCCTGGGAGGGAAAGGAGAGGAACTCTCTCTAGTAGCTGCGTTGTATGATCTCCAGCGATCCGTGGTGATCTTGCCCCATTGGTGGGCAAACTGGGCAAGACAGCCCCCAAAGATGGTGGGGGGGGCTGTAGAGAGTGAACTGGGGGGGTGGGGGTGAGGGGTCATCAGCCATTTTGTTGTCCACTCACCAGTTTTGTGAGATCGCTCTATAAGTCTTCGCAGTCAGCTTTTAACTTAACTCTCTTAAATAACTGTGTATCATCTGTAAACTTTTAAACACTTCACTGTTCACCTCTTTTTCTAGATCATTAATGACTATGTTGAACAGCACTAGTCCCAGTACAGCTCCTTGGAGGAACCCCACTGTTACCTCTCCCCATTGCGACAATGGACCATTTTTACCCTTTGTTTCCTATCTGAGTCTTGGAGCGCTGGGGAAGTTCCAGAAGACTGGAAGGAAGCTAATATTGCACCAATTTTTAAAAAGGGTAAACAAGATGACCCAGGTAATTATAGCCTTGTCAGCCTGACCTAAATCCTGGTCAAGCTAATGGAGCGATTAATATGGGACTCGATTAATAAAGGGTCATGTAATTATGCAAATCAACATGGATTTATGGAAAATAGATCCTAGTCAATTAACTTGATGGGGGGGGGGGGATTAGAAGTCTGGCTGAGAAGGTAATAGTATTGATGTAATATACTTTGACTTCTGTAAGGCTTTTGACTCGGTACCACATAATATTTTGGCTTGGTCTACCCTACAGTTAGGTCGAGGTAAGGCAGCTTTTGGGGACCTAATTATGTCAGTGTACACACCACAGCCTTGCTCCCAGCGATGTAAGTGCCCTACTATACCAACAAAACTCCACTTCCACAAGAGGCGTAGGACTTATGTTGGTGTAGTTAGGGCAACTCAGTATCCGTGTAGACACTGCCTTACTAATATCAGCTGTTGGTGGTCATTCTTGTCAATTTCTTGTCAATTTCACGGCTCCATGACAAGAAAGCTGGGATGTCAGACCTGGGTGGGTGGGCGGGAGGCTCCAACTAGAGCCCAGCTGCCAGCCGGGCTGGGCCCACCTCGCTTAGAGCCACACTGCCCACCCCCGGGACTCAACTCCCCCGCGTGGCTGCTGCCGAGGCTCGCTGCTGGCTCCCTGCTCCCAGGTGGGCCACACCCTGGGCTCCCTAGGTGCTGCCTGGAGGTTCCCTTTGGGGAGCCTGTTGGCTGCCCAGAGGCTCCCAGCTCCCTGCAGAGACCAGGAGCTGCTCAGGCTCTGCGCGTGGAGCTCCTTGCTGGGAGCCCACCCAGGCTCCTGACAGTGGGGAACAGAGAGCCGGGGGGTGGGAGAGGCTCCTGGTGGGGAGCTACATGTGAAGCTCAGAGCCTAGTAAGGGTGCTCACAACCAACGGAAGGAGGGTAGTGTGGACATGAACCAGTTACTGCAGTGGTTGTAAGTTGATCTAACAGTTTCTAGTGTAGACATGCCCTTTGATTTAAAAAACGAGAATGATAAAAAATTAACATGGTACACATTAAAACAGATTAAAAACAGGTCTCAAAATGTAATTGTAAATGGGAAATAGTCCTCAAGCAGATGTTTGTAGCAGGATCCCAGAGGGATTAGTTCTTGGCCCCAAAGTATTTAACATTTTTATCAGTGACCTGGAAGAAAACATAAAATGATCACTGATAAAGTTTACAGATGAACTAAAAAATTGGAGAGTGGCAAATACCACCCTTCATTATTTACCATTCTGCAAATTTTTGGGTTAAAAATTCACTAATTCAGCACGATCTGGATTGCTTGGTAAACTGGGTGCAAGCAACCAATGTGTTACTAATATGGCTAAATGTAAATGTGTACATCTAGGAACAAAGAATGTCAGCCATACTTACAGGATGGGGGACTCTACCGTGGGAAGCAATGCAGAAAAAGATTTGGGGGTCATGGTGAATAATCAGCTGAACATGTGCTCCCAGTATTATGCTATGGCCAAAGAGCTAATGTGATCCTGGGACACAATCAGGGGAACCTCAAGTAGGAGTAAAAAGGTTATTTTACCTCTGTATTTGGCACTGGTGCAACCGCTGCTGGAATCCTGTGTCCAGTTCTGGTGTCCGCAATTCAAGAAGGATGTTGATAAATTGGAAAGGATTCAGAGCCACAAAAATGATTAAAGGGTTAGAAAACATGCCTTACAGTGATAGACTCCAGGAGCTCAATTTTTAACTTAAAGAGAAGGTTAAGGGGTGACTTGATTACAGTTTAAGTATCTATAAGGGGAACAAATATTTGATAATGGGCTCTTCAATCTCACAGAGAATGGTGGAACATGATCCAGTGGCTGGAAGCTGAAGCTAGACAAATTCAGACTGGAAATAAGGTGTAATTTTTTAAGAGTTGAGAGTAATAAACCATTGGAACAATTTGCCAAGGGTTGTGGTGGATTTTCCATCAGTGACCATTTTAAAATTAAGATTGGATGTTTCTCTTAAAGATCTGCTCTAGGAATTATTTTGAAGAAGTTCTCTGGCTTGAGTTCTCCAGGTGGTCAGACTAGATGACCACAATGGTCCCTTCTGGCCTTGGAATCTATGAATCAAGATAAGAATCCACAGGAGAAATTTGAGGCACAGACGATTCACACTGAATACCTATCTGCTGTCCAGTGTCTAAGGCAGAACACTGAATGAACTGCCACTTCTCTCTGATAGTGCCATGGTTCCCAGGTGTCATTTCAGCAGGAATGCAGTACCTGGTGGTATCTCCCTTGGACTGACTTGAACTGGTTCCAGGGACAAGGCTTTTTAGGTTGTGGCATCACGACACAGAGCAAGGCTGGCCCTCTGGTTAAGTCAATACATCTTGACTTTATTGCAGACTCTGCCATAGAGACCACGTGACACTTTGCCTTTCCGAACAGCAGTTCCCTGTGTGTAACAGGGTTGTAGTGAGCATAAATTACTGTATGTTTGTGAGGCACTACCTCCCTAGATTGTGACTTGAGGGATCTTGGTTTACTTAAAGCCAAGCCTGTGCAGTGTAACCAGAGCTAAGCTACAGAGCAGCTATTTCAGTACCTCCATTAATTAATGCTGACCGTGGCATGTTGGGTGAACGTGTTGGCTTGGACAAAAACGTGCTCACAAATTGAACACCACTCAGGTACTAGATAAGAATTTCTTTAAAATTTATTGGACTAATTGTGTTACATTCAATATTTGATGTGTTTCTTCTGGACAAATAATTGGCCTAAATACATACAAGCCTTTGTGCCTTCCCTAAACAAATAAGAGATAAAGTACTAGAGACAAGGGAACATAGTTCACATCTTCATATTTACAGTTTGCCTTTACTTTACAACTTAGCGCCAGTAATATTTACAGAAAAATACAATAGAAACAAAAAGATCATGTCTTGGCAACATACAGAAGTTCACACAAAGTGTACATGATTTTAAGCACATGATACCTGGCAATCGCATTTCAAACCAGTCCTGCTAAAACCCGGTGTTGAAACAGTATACGTTTGGTTCCTTCAAAAACATCAACCTTTAAACGGTGTGATCATTGAATCATATCTAACTTTTTCTCACCATTAAAAGTCAAATTTAGTTTGCTATCCTTCGGGCTAAACATCCAGAACACTGCATGAGAGAAATACACAGCTATCTGTTGTGAAGCCAGTAGTTCGATTAGTTAGGCTACAAAGGACTAGCTTTGCTTCCTACAATTTCTCTGAGGATGCTGTCCACAAAGGTATCTAATCTTTCGCTGACATGCATTTTCCCATTCATTTGCTGTAAATTTGTAATACCCTTAAGTACTTTTTACAAAGATACTTTATAACTCTTTAAATTAGATGTAAGATCCTAAAATTATTGCAACTCTAAGACAGAAATGCTAACAAGATGACAGTATGTTACCTTTTCTCAAATTCTATTGAAATAATTTATCATTAAAGGGGTACTCTCAGTTTAAACATTTTTACAAACCCCTAATAGAATGTTTTCAGGATATAAAAAGGGAAAAAAGGAATATTTAAATTGAGACCTGTGTAATGTCTGTAACCCAAATATTGTAGTGCTATCCTGGTGCCTGAGACTAGACTGAAAATAAACTATACGCAAGTGAAACAGTCAATATGTTGTCTAGCAAGAATGAAATGCAAGTAGTAAGTAAGCCATGTAAGCGATAAGAAAATTGTGTGTGCGTGGGAGGGAGGGGGTTAATTTTCAGTTGTAATAATGTATGGTGCTGTTAGAAACATGTAAGGAAATCTGGATTTTTAATCTGCCAGTGTTCCTTTAAGCATGGCCAAGTCAAATCTCTCTTATGTGGTCTAACAATTTGGTGGTAAATACTCAGGGTGATATGCTGGATCTACTAAGGAGTCGTTATGTATTTGTGTAATCACTATAGTTTTATATTGGACAGTGTTTCTCCAGAAGTTCTACCCTTCTCACTATTTCAGACAAGTGAAAAACCATTAATGGCCAAGCCATAACAGTCACGTGGTGATGTGTTAAACAGCCAATTGTAAAACCAAATTAAGATTGTGTCAGTAAGGTATAAAGCCCTGTTCCCCAGGCTCTGGATAAATACAGCAGTGATACGGGTATGCTCATGTCTCAGTTGAACTTAGAGACTCAAAAATAAACCATGAAATGGTCTTCACCCAACAGCAGATCTTTAATCTTTCTAAAAATAAAACGTGAAGACTATTTGGCTATCTTGGACTGGAGATCACAAAAAATACCCATGTCCCTCTCAGTACAGCTGTCTTGATGTTTCAGACATTTTTATTCAGGCCTGAATAACGGACAGACTGATGTCTTTTGCAGCTCATTAGTCCATATGTGAACTACTGGCTTTATCTAGACTATTCTTACATTGGTCAAACATATATGGTGGTTTGTTTTTTAAAAACAGTTCTTGATAATGTGCAGACATTTGATTGCTCAACATGTTTATTACACCACTTCAGTATACATGCACTGGTCATGCCATTTAAATCGGTGGACTAAATGTGTTTGGTCATATTAGATCAATACGTACATAAAGACTGTGGGTAAATTTAGTGCTCATGCACTGAACGAGCATTGGCAAGATGCTACACAAGCTTCCCTCTACAGTTCTACCACTGGACTTCATGTCCGACCTGCAGCAACATCTTTGCTATTTGAATCCTGGGCATGGCAGGACAAGCAAGGACAAGCAATCACGCAAACGTTTGCAGTGTTTCTTTGTGGTCTCATTTTTCACTTGTGATCCACCTGGATTTGAACCCAGATTCCCAGAGGTGAGTGACTAGTACACTAGCCCACTGTAAGGAGCACACTCCATCACCCAACCCCCCCTTTGTCACAGCCTCAAAAGTTCTTTCAGGTGGATTTTTAGGGCACTTTTTCAATTTATTCTTTGTAAAAGACCACTTCTTGTTACATTAGTATTGTGCGATGAAATACTTTCCTTACTAAGCCTGTTTTGAAGTCAGAACTGTTGCAAAAAGTAACTTTCAAAAATAGAAAAGTTAAATAAATATCAAAACTTATTGTGATTTGCATTAGAAGTCTCAATGTCTTTTCATAATAAACTGTAGGGCCTGCCAAACTCCTCATCTCTACACCAAATCCTTTCTGCTGATCTACTGTTCTCAGAAGAGACCACACATCACCACCTGTGCTCTGACAGCTTCAGCTATTCATCATTGCAATGCAAATTAAATTTTTTGTGGGTGGGGGAGAAGAGGAATCCTGAACAGTGTATTACTCTTTTCTGCATCATATTACAGTGGATTTTGGAATTTCCAATACGTTTGTCAATCTGACTTCTGCCTCCCAACACGTCCCTCGGTGTGAGTTTGTGCACTGCATAAAACAATTTTGGTATCCTAATGTAAAGGCAGATTCCTGGAAAGGGGCTGTGCACTATGAACCCAGCAGAGGGGGAAAGTTCTCTCTGAAGAGCAAAGGAGCTCAAAGGGAAGCCAGTTGCTTCGCAGAGGACAAAACGGGCATCAACAGTCACAGAATGTGAAATCCCCTTTTCATGCTACAGGCCTGTTTTACTTGGAACTAAAATATGCATATTTAACTGTTAGTTTAGAACACAGAAAAGGGAGGGTCTACGGTTCTGAAGAAAACGTTTGACCTGTGCTCACTAAAATGAAGGAATAGAGGAGTTTAGAGCTTACAAACCCTCTCCTTGCTGTAAAAGGCAACTGGCCACTTTCATCAGTCCTTAGGAAAGGAAAGCACTTTCAGAAACAGTAGCCACTACTTGAGATGAACAAGCTAAAAGCACAGTGTCTTTATAGTATTTTATGTTGAATTATGAGCCAGATGTGCAATAGTCACTATAAAGGGGCTGTGGTAGCCTGGATCATCCCAGAGTGGAAGAGAAAGCACATTCAGCAGAGTGATTGTTCTTTAGGGCATAGTTTAACAGTTTGAGGAGCAGTCTGACACCTGCCCAAATATCAAAGAGTTAAACATTCTTTAATGGGCAAGCCCCCAAATCTCTTCTCCCATTTCAGCAATAGTAAAGCAAATGTTCTGGACCACACTCAGAAATATGGCTCCTGGTAACAGTCCTTGTACATACAGCTATCTAAACAGTCTTTCTGGAGACAGTCATTTTTTGATCTGATGGTAAGCAAGCAGGCAATTTAACCATTATAATGGGTTATTTAGTTAGCAGCATAAAACCAAATTGTATTAAAACCAAGTGACATTTTGCAACAGACCGTAATGCCTTAGCTTTGTTTATACACAAGTGCAAGACAACTCGGTTATCTAGTAGAAAAAAATTCTTGAAAGTAAGGTAATCTCAGGTTTTCTGTGTATACCTGGTATAAGTGTAAATATGCATAAAACTCAGTCATGCCGAACACCAGCAGTAATTCTGGAATTTATTGAGAGGTAACTATGAAATCACAGCACTTCAGCTATGGATTTCGTGACTTGATGTTTATGAACTAACCTTTTTCTCCTTCAGCTTGTTATAGAAGTTGAATGCGCTCCGTCAAAGAAGTCTCTTCTATTGAGTTTGGAGGTATTTTTAAAAACTTCTATTTAACTCCTTACGGTGGATGGTTAATGCTCCGAGATGGGGTCTCTCTTCCCCAGCAGGTGTGAAGGGAAAATGACTCTGTTCCTTTCTTCTTTTGTGCATGTGTGCATTTAGACAACTTTCATTCAGATGTGGGGGCCAGGTTTATTTGTATTTCATTTTCCATCCCCCTATGCAGAGATGGAGGTCTGTATTCAGTGTGTCCTTCTCACTGGATGAGATATTTATTTGTTCTTTCCTCTAATTAGGTGAGAATGAAGGTTGTGCTAAGAGATGTTGTTTTGAGTATCCAGGAGGACTGGTGTGGAATGCAGTGGTTGGTTGTGGGTGGGTGAGCAGGCAAGGTAAGTTAATATCCCAGCTACCATGTTCTTGATTTCATGTCTTGTAAGGAACTGGTCTCAGGATTAGTTCTTGAACCGAATCTCCTGGAGCAGCAAGGAAGGAAGCCCCAGCTGTTAGTTCCTGAACCTATGCCTGGAACCCGTCATTTTCTGTGAACATGGGAGGCTATCAGGGCTGCATTCAAGCCTCTCTCAGACATACTTGCTATATTTTTTCTAACAGAATGGGAAAATGTTTAAATGGTGAAAGTGGTATAATTTCTGCCTCCTCTTGTGCAGGGGACATGGAGTTCCGTTCAAAGATGTGGTCTTATTAGGATGTTGAAGGTTGGGAGCCTATTCATTCCTGACACCTCCTGCATGGTATCCACTGAGTCATTTCTCTCTACTCTGGAGGACTGAGGGGGAGATTTTTTGCAGGGTGGTTTGGGTTTTTTTGGTTGTCTAACTGTTTCGATTACTGTAGCCACCAAGCTCTGATCTAATTGTCCTGGAAGGATAGTGGTCTAGGGATTGCAGTTCTTGAGCCCAACCTCCTGGAAAAGTGAGGTATAAAACTCTGGCTCCAGCTGCTTGTTTCTGTATTTATTGACAATGTCAGCTATTTTCTGTTTTCGGCGGACATGTGGAGGGTTGTATGAATCACTTTCCAGCCTCTTTCTCCGACAAATATTTATTATTGTTTGTCTCACTAAGAAACCTGAAAGAGAAAAAGCAGTGTTAAGTTTAAACAAAATCAATCCCAGTTCTTCTCCTCTGCTTTCCCAGCTAGAGGACGGATATTTCAATCCGGACTCTGTCCCAGCTAGAGCCCAATGGCAACTGTTGTCAGTGCTCTGGGTAAGTGACCCTTGTTAAAGGGTAGCTAGTGAGAAATCACAACTTTCCACCACCAAGAGGCCCCTTTGTTATTAAACATTATTTTAAAAACAAATTTTCAATGTAATGCTTTAGAGATTGCCTGTTGGGCTCCTCGTTTGGCTGAAGCAGGGACTGCATGAAGGGCCACATCTGCTATTCCTTGACTGGCCAGCAAAAGAGAGTGGTTCGTAAACGGAGTCTCAGCCACCCCGAGTGAGGGAACATACTGCCTGCCCTGCTCTCCCAGTCCCAAGGGGCTGAATGCACCACCTTTACAGCATGTTGACCCACCCGGGAGTCACGGGGAGCTGCAATCCTGCCCAGCTCTCTCGCACGGCAGTGCAGAGAATGAAAGTACTCGAGTGTGTAAAACTTAAATCTGTTAAGGCCAAGTTCTCTGGGCTACCCCACCCCAGAGGCACAAAGTGAGGGAGGGACTGACTGCTTTTCTCTACCTGGTGATTCCCCCAGCATGGGGGAGCCCCAGTGGGAGGAGAAGTGGCTAAAATCATCATTTTATTTTCAAAGTTTTCAGGCTGTTTGTGATATTTGGAGATTTAAAAGAAAGATGATTGAACAGTCAGATAGCAAAGGCACTACTAGGTTCCCACATATACCCTTTCACAAAACAGAACTTACCAAGAGCTCTCCTACTAACTATCATTCCATCCACCAGGGGGATGACCATGTTGAATTTCCCAGTAGCGCCTTGCACTTTTATCCTGAATAACCCAGTGTTTAAGGGATGGATGAAAACCACAGGAACTTCTCTTTCAGGAGTGGTTGATCTAAAGAAAAAAAAACAAACCACTTGTTAAATTAGTAACACAGAGACAGTATTTTGAGAGAACATTTAAGGGAAGGGGAAAGGAGACAATGTGCTTAGCAAGAACACTCAAAAATGGTCGGTAAATAAAACAAGCTTTTCTTTGTGCGAGATGGTCAATCACATGGTACACCACATAGCTGCTGAAAGTGCCACAACCTTTTAGGATGCCAGCAAAAAGGTGCCCGTGAGCCTGGCCAGCAAGAGTTTCCACTGTCCTGTGATCTGTACTTAAGAATGGTGGGATCACCTAGAACGCAGCGTTTAGAGATCTCCTTCTGTGACAAGATTCCAAAGTGCTGCAGACACCAATTTAATAAGTTTTAAGCCATTTTACAAGTAAGTAAAACAGAAGTCGAGAGGGTTCGGTGGCTGGTCACACAGCCAGAGAGAAAACCCCAAATTGTCTGATTCCCTGCCTCATAGTCTAACCCCTGCAACAGAAGAGTCCTTTCATTAGTGGCCAGAGAAAAAGGAAGACTGAAAAACCACGTGAAGAACCTCACTGCATCATTCTGAACAACACCGCATCTTTGACGTCGTTCTCATGCAGCTGTCTTAAGAAAACTGAACAAAGCTAATGTAGCCAGTCAGGAACTATTTTGAAGCCCCACATAAGCGATTGCTCGCAAAAAGTAGAAAAATTTTGTAATGAAAAGAAATTCCAAGTCATACCTTAGGGAAGTGCTACTATTTGATGTAGTTTCTACACCAGTGCTGGTCTCAGAAACCAGATCAGAGAGGGGAAAGTTTTCTGGAAGAAAAAGAGGTTTACAGTACAGGTTAAGTATTCACTTATACAAATTTAGACAGAAATCAAAACAACTAAGTTTAGATAATTTAAATGCAAACTACAGTGGTAAATCACAATCTACTATTTACCTAAAAACAAAATTCTATTTAATAAAATATTTCACATACAACTCAGTTACTGGCCCTGTTATTACATTAATTCATTATAAAAAGCAGAAGTTCTACACACCTATATCATCATAACGTTCAACCCAGACCACAGACACCTTAGTTTCAGGTCCCATTGGTGGAATGGTCCGGCCCTGAGGCAACTTCTTTGATCTGGAAGTAGGACTGAGCTGTTTTGAAGAAGAGTAGAGTACAGTGGCATTTACAAAACAATGAAAATTAAATTAAACATTTAAACAAGCAACAATACTGTAGTCACTCTTAAGACATTTTTGGACATCAGAGAGACAAGAGGTGCACCGCTAGGAAGCACATGTGCAAGCCACAAGATGGAGCTGTTGTTGTTTAGGCTACAGCTTCAGGGTAGTTTTCAGCCTATTATAAGCCATGATTTGGGGGGTTTTTCACACTTGGTTTATAAACACTTATTTTTATTGCTTGGGAGGTTAAACACTGAAATCTGTTGATGAACATCTCTCCATTTACTTTGTTGATATTGTCTGAGTTCAACTGGTTGAACTAACATCCTGGTTCATGCATATAAACACTGTGACATACTCCTGTGCTATTATGAAAGCCTACACATCATTCTTTGCAGCCCACAAGCTATGATGCTGCTCTGAAAACGGCAATGGGGTATTGTATCTTTCTTGTCTCAACGACTCCAGAGCAAATTTGCTCAGTTAACAAATAAAAAGATTTTTCTTAATTCCCTATATTGCAAACTCATTCTGGAATTGAAAGCTGACCAGAGTTCTTTCTGGCTCACAAAATCAATCAAAGCTTCTGCCATCAGTTTACACATTATCAGCCCCACTGAAAACAGACACAGCTGTAAGTAACTTAAGGTAGAATCTGATGCTGCAATGGGAACGCAGCTCAGAATGCTGGGGATGATGTGTACAGCAGAATCCAGCTCCTTTTCCCATAGCTACAGGGGATCAGCAGTGCTAATGGAAGCAAAAAGGCAGTCAAACTTATTTTAGTCACTAGAGTATGACCACAGAAGTGTGGACGAAGGAAGGAAGAGCCGGGGAATGGGCATCAGACCTTTTTAGTTCTCTTACTGGTGTGCCACTAACTCAAGTTACCCTCTTGTGCCTCATTGATTCCACTGTGCAAGGGCATTGCTCAGAGACAAAGTCAGATTCAAGGTTTTTAAGGTACTTTAAGATCCTATAATGAAAGGTGCTAGGAAGGCAAAGGAGTGATATGAAAAATATTTCACACCTGTTAAAAAAAAAAGTTTGACATCTCTCGCCTATCAAACCCAAATGGTTTTATTTTAACCTTTCAATCAGATACATACACAGTCCTGTAACAGTGGAGGGGGATATTTTCAAACACATGAAAGGCAATTGGACTTGTAACTCCCATTGACTTTCAAGGGAAGTTGGGTGCCCAAAGGTCATTGGCCATTGAGTGCTTTGGACATTAGAAGAGATTTTGTTCTGAACTAAGTTATGAGCAAGGAAAACATAAGGCAGCCAGTTGGAAAATTCCATCAATTCGGGGTGTGTGTGGGTGGGTGTGTGTGCACGCTCTCCCCAGGGTTACCTGCCAATTGTGTTTCTTAGGGAACCTATGTTTTTATGTAAGAGTATCTAGCCCTTCAGGTTCCTGAAGGCAGTCATCGAAATGTAAATGGAGATAGCAACGGCCTGGAATCTGCAGACACATGAGCTGGAGGAGGCTGCAGAGTTCTCATCATACTTGGAGCAGCTGGTAGTACAGCTGCAATATTACACTGAGATCACAAAGGAGAGAAGGCAGTAAAATGTGCCTATTCCATGTATTCATACAATAAGCATCTAGGACAAGATCACCGGGGGTCTTGGCACCAAGCTAGTCTTTCACATTTCCCTCTCCTATCATGTGCCACACTCTGGATGTCATACGACCTACACTTGTTTGTGACCAGCCACTGGGAAGTAGCTCCTTGGCAGCTATTTCTCAGTGGTTTGAGATATTTGTATTCAGTCACTGCATCAATACACAGCCTAGTAGATATAATTGCCTAGTTGTCAACATTAATCTTACCACTGCTGATTGTACCAGAATTATCCTGTTCTAATGAAGTTGGATAAACCTGACACATCTTGGTGATCCTTCACTTGAAAGGATATTCTATCGTAATAAGGCTGCAAGTGAAAAACATGCAAAAAAAGTCTTCTCTATCTCACTAATTTGGATAACTGACCATACGAACACTACTTTTACCCTATTATTTTTAGACAGTAACATTAGGCAGATGTTGATCCCCCATTGTCGTAGGCAGGGGTTAGTGATTTTCTATAGAAATACATCCAGCAGCATCAAGACAATACTGATCAATGGACCCTCATCATTCAGGGTTTGGGGTATGAGACTCTAAAAGCAGATAGTGCCGTGCAGAACAGGCAATGTCAGGAATAATCTTGCCAGAGAGATAGACTGTCCCTGGTCATAGCATTCAGACATCTCTCCATAGTTATGGTTGCAGCTAGTTCAGGGCCCACTGCTGCAATCTGATCTGTGCGGGTGGGCAGACAGGCAGACCCTTGCAGCCACAAGAAGCTCTACTGACTTCAGTGGGGTTCTATTATCTACATGGATCAGATTACTGGCTCTGGGCTTTATGAAGCGCATTTTGATTCTAGTCCTCCCCTTCAAATACCTTTAAAAGGTTAAGTGGACCTGAAAGTTTGCACATGCTGTCTTTAGCCAAGAAACATGTGCTTTTATTTTCAAAGTTTTCAGGCTGTTTGTGATATTTGGAGATTTAAAAGACAGATCACATTTTTGAAAATAATGTTGATGTTTTTGGTCACATTATCTCTCAAAAATGGTCAGTCAGGAAACTTCAAAACTTGTCAAATTCAAGAGTCCTTGAGGAGATGCAATGTCATCTGAAGAGAACTGGGGGTTTAGGGTTGGAAAAACACAAAATTTAACCCTAACTTAGAATGTCCAGGCTTTCTAATGGTTTTAAAAACACAAACTATAATGTTTGCTTACTGTCTCTACCTAAGCTCCAGTTTGGCCAAGACTTGTGCCCTGGAATATATGCTGCAATAAATGTACCAATCACTTACCTAAGTTTCTAGCCTGTTACCTTGTCAGTTCTCATGAACTAAGGCAACTGGATCCGGACAGAACTGACACAACAACTAGTATAGCTGGGGTAAAAAAATTGCCTGTCCCCGTCCCCTCCCATTCTGGTTGTATGTGGAAGGAGGACAAATGTGGGCATTTCCTAACTCCAGGATCAGAATAAGTATACAGCTCTACTCATTAGGAAGGACATATTCTTCCTCCTCATATTGCCCCGATTCCCCCTGCGATGACCAGCCTCCAAAGGGCAAGGAAGAATTGCATCTGCTTCTAGGCTTTAGTTACTGCAGCGACAACAGGCTCTCTGTATGAGGTACTCACAAAGCGGCATGTTTAGCAGGCATTTGTTTTTAAGTGGATAAACATGTCAGATTGAAGTCCCTGTGCTTCTCATTGACTCAGGGTACTAGAGACCTAAGGGACCACTGAAGTCAGACCAACTTAAAGATGGAAGTTTCATATGCTACTGCCTTACATAAAGAAAGGTTCTTTGCAGACAAATATACATGGAAGGCAATTGCAATTAGTTACATCATATGTTTTATCAGCTAATGCAATATATACCTTAAAGCAGAATCAAGAAATTTTGTTTAAAATGTTTAAGGTCTCAAATCAGTAACTGAATGTACTGTGACAAGGTCGGGCCAGATGGCTACAGGAGAGTAATAGAAGGCAGATATATTAGCCCCAGGCAAGGTAACAGGGAAGGTTTTTTTTTTATTGAAACAGAAAAAAAAATTTTATTGTGACAATTACAAGAATTATCAAGAACCAAATCAAAGTATGCAACAAAACAACGCAAACAGAAGGTATAACACAGCAGCTTTCAGGAGGGAGAAGTGTTCAGGCTAGCCTGGGCCCAGAGCGGAGGGCTTGGTCTTCCACCCTCCTGAGTTACCTGGTGGCCTAGAGAGGGGGGGCTTCCTCGACACTCGTGGTCTTCCACCCCCTCGAGTTACCTAGTGCCGCGCCCAGTGTCACCGATTATCCCCCCCCTGAGAGTGCCCGGCAAGATGGGCACGGCTGCGGGGTGGGCAGTTTGGGGGTGGGGGGTAGACACCCACGTATTATAGGGCCCTCCTAGCAAAGGGTTAGACGGAGGGAACCGGATGGGGTCACCGAGCAGAGAACCCCGGACAGCGCCCACCGCTCTTCAAAAGGTGTCAAGGGAGTCGGTGGACGCCGCCCAGAGGAACTCCGCCCGGATACGTGAATGTACTGAGGATAGGAAAAAGGCCCTACAATCGCAGGACGTTTCATGGGCCAACCTCCTCTCTCTGGTTTTATAAATGGCTGTTTTTGCCAAAGCTAGGAGGAGGTTAACCAGGAGATCCCGCGACTTTGTGGGGCCATGGATAGGGAGTGTATAGATAAAGAGGTGGGGAGAAAAATGAAGCCAAAAGCGCAACAGAATATTTGTGAGGAGCCGAAAAAGGGGCTGCAATCTGGCACACTCTAAATAGACGTGCACCAGGGTTTCCCTCACATTACAAAAAGGGCAAGTATCCGGGATGGAAGTAAACCGTGTCAAAAACACGCCCGTGCTCACAGCTCCGTGAAGGAGCCGCCAACTGATGTCTCCGACGGGCCTCGGGACCAAGGTGGAATACAAGCTGGCCCATCGAGGTTGCTCACCCTCCAAAGGTGGCAAGAGGTCCCGCCACTTTGTGTCAGGGCGGGACACCAGGGTGTGGGCGTGAAGGGTGTGAAGCGTAAGTGTATACAAATATTTCCGTGATGCAAGTTGAAAACTGACCGGTTGCAGTTCATGCAGCCGGCTCGCAGTGAAAGGGTGAGGGGTTTGTCGGGATCGGCAGGGTAAGGGCCCAATGGAAAGGTCCGGCGGGCCTGGGGTAGAGGATGGACGTGGTACGCCCTCGCGCAAGGCTCGGTTGACATAAGCCCGAGCAGCGGGGGTCAAGGCGGCCTTCACCTCCTGAAGTACGTGCCGGGGAGTACGGGGGCTGGAGAGCCCCATGCGCCGAGCGAGCGTCAGGGGATCCAGCCAGTCTCTCCGGTCATAGTCCAGGAGGTCTCCGACCTTCGTGACTTCCGCCAAGACCAACCTCTGGCGCACCGAGCGGGACTCCGCCACCTGCACACGGAGTTGGGGGTTGTGTAGCAGGGGCTCTGTGAGGAGATCTGCTCCCGCGGTGGCCGCCACGGACCTGGTCATTAGAAACAGTTTCCAGGTCCGGAGGAGGTCCTGGTAGAAGACCGGCAGCCCGGAGAGGTCTCGCGGAAAACCTCTCGAACAAAGGTAAAAGAGCTGCCGGTCGTATCGGAGCCCTTGGAAGCGGCGCAGGAAGGCGTGCGCCAGTATGCTCCACGTCGAACTACCTGCACTGTAAAGGAGCCTCTGCAGGGCCTGGAGGCAGAAAACGCGGACCTGAGTGTACAGACACTTCAGGCCCTGTCCTCCTTCCTTCAGGGGTAAATGAAGAACTCCAACAGGGGCCCAGTGCATTCCCGACCAAAAGAACTCTAGAATCAATCTCCGGAGGTGGGTCAGGAAACCCGGGGCCGGGGCCAGGGTGTTGAGCCGGTACCAGAGCGTGGACAGGACTAGTTGGTTAAGCACCAGTGCTCTCCCTCGGAGGGAGAGACATCGGAGTAGCCCTGTCCATTTCCGGATCCGCTCTATCACCCCGCCCTCCAAATTTTGCCAGTTCTCCGGCGGGGAAGGGTGCGTGGCGGAAAGGTAAACGCCAAGATAGAGCAGAGGACCTGCGCTCCACCGGAAGGTCTGAAGCGCGGGTGGGAGGGAGCTTACCTGCCGCCAGTCCCCCACCGCCAAGCCAGAGCTCTTGACCCAGTTGACTCGGGCGGAGGAGGCTGCCGAATAGATGGCTTGGCATGCCTCCACTCGCGCCAGGTCGCCCGGGTCCTGGACCACGAGAAGTACGTCATCGGCGTACGCCGACAGGACCAGCCGCAACTCCGGCTCCCGCAGCACCAACCCTGTCAACCTCCTGCGGAGGAGACAGAGGAAAGGCTCGATCGCCAGAGCGTACAGCTGGCCCGAGAGGGGGCACCCCTGTCGCACTCCTCGCCCGAAGCTGACCGGTTCGGTCAGGGTCCAGTTGAGCCTAACCAAACACTCCGCGGGGGCATACAGCACCCGGAGAAAACTCACAAACTGAGGTCCGAATCCAAACGCCTGCAGAGTGCTCAGGAGGTACCCATGGTCTACTCTATCGAACGCCTTCTCCTGATCAAGGGACAGGAGGGCGAACAACAGACCATCTCTCCACCCGAGTTCCAAAAGGTCTCGGACTAGAAATAGGTTGTCAAAAATGCTGCGACCTGGGACAGTATAGGTCTGGTCTGGGTGGATCACGTCCGCCATCACGGACCCTAGCCGCAGCGAAATTGCTTTCGCTACGATTTTGTAATCCGTGCTAAGGAGTGAGACGGGATGCCAGTTTCGTAAATCGCGGAGGTCCCCCTTCTTCAGCAGCAAGGCGAGCACCGCTCGCCTGCACGACAGAGGGAGGATCCCGCCCTGCAAGGACTCAGCCCAGACAGTGACTAGGTCTGGGCCGAGGATGTCCGAGAACGCACGGTAAAACTCCACGGTCAGCCCGTCCATGCCCGGAGATTTATTGGTGGGCATGCGGCGGAGGCCTTCTGAGAACTCAGCCAGGGTGAGAGGCAGCTCTAGCCGCTCTCGGTCGCCCACGCTGACCGTGGGGAGGTCCTCCCAGAGCACCCCGCAAGCGCCAGGATCGGTCGGATCCGGGGAGAAAAGGCTTGCGTAGAAGTCGCGGGCCCTCCCACACATCTCCTCCAGATCCGTGAGGGGGGTGCCGTCTTCCGCTAGAAGGCAGGTGACGTGCTTCTTGGCCCCCCTCGTTTTCTCCAGGGCATAGAAGAAGCGGGAGCCGCGGTCCATCTCCCTAAGGAGGCGGATGCGGGACCGGACGAAGGCACCTCGGGCCCGGTGGTCCTCGAGGGCCCGAAGCTCCTCCCGCTTCTCCCGGCACGCTCCGCAGAGGGACGGGTCCTCGGGGTCGGCGGCCAGGCGCCTCTCCAGCTCCAAGACCTCCCGTTCCAACTGCTCTATCGCCGCATTTCTCCGTCGGCTGGTGCCCCGAGTGTAGTCACGGCAGAAGAGCTTGGCGCGGACCTTCCCTAGATCCCACCATCGCCACACTGAGGGAAAGGCACGCCACTGCTCCCGCCAGGCCAGCCAAAACTCCCGGAAGGACATCACAAAGCTCTCGTCCTCCAGCAGGCTGTTGTTAAAGTGCCAGTAGGCCGGCCCCGGTCCCTCCGCACGGAGGGAGACCGTGACGGTAACTAAATGATGGTCGGAAAAAGGGGCCGGCCGAACGGTGGAGGAGTGGGCCTGTGAAAGATGGAAACGGGATAGGTAAATACGGTCTAACCGAGAGCGGTGTGACCGATGGGCCTCCACCCGGACAAAGGTAAACGTGGAAGTGTCATCTGGATGATGGTCACGCCAGACGTCCACTAGGGAGTGATATTCAACTATTCCCCGAAGAATATTCGCGGCAGCCGGGCTCGGCTCGGCCCCTGAGCGGTCCTGTTCCTCGAGGGTGGTGTTAAAGTCTCCTCCCAGGACCAGGCACTCGTGCGAATCTAGGGTGCCGAGAAAGTCGGACACCCGCTGGTAAAATTGTGGCCGCTTTGGGCTCAGTTGTGGGGCATAGATATTAACAAGATTAACCACGAGCCCCTCCATACGGACTCGAAGGTGCAGCAGGTGGCCCGGCACGACCTCAGTGACCCCTAGCACCTCGGGCCGTAGGGTGGGGGAGAACAGGGTCGCCACTCCAGCTTGCCAAGTCGTGAAGTGGCTAAAGTAGACCCCATCCCCCCACTCCAGCCGCCACCTGTCCTCAAAGGTCGGGTCCGTATGGGTCTCCTGCAGGAAAACTACAGAGTACCCTCCTTCCCGAAGGTAAGAGAGCACCTGGGACCTGCGGAGAGCCATCCTACAGCCCCTGGTATTCAAGGTTGCAATAAGAATAGGCATCATGCGGAGGGCTGGTGGGGTGGAGGTTTCTCGGTGGCGGGGGTGTTTGTGGCCCCCGGCGGGTTGCGCACCAACCCATGATCCATCTCGTAGATGAGTAGATCGCTTTGGAAGTTGCGGGCCCGCTCGTAGGCCGCAGCACCGCGCTTGCCTTGCCCTCTGCCCTCCTTTATAAGGGCCCTTGTGGTCTGAAAAATTTGCTCAAAGTCCCCCCAGAGCTGAAGAGCTAGCTGTACCTTATTGCGGGCACCACGGGTGTGTTCTAAGAACTTCCGTAATGCATGCCGCAGCTCATGGGGGGATGGGGTTATGGTTCCCGGGGTATTCCCCGGTGGGACTCTTAATACAGCCTCGAGGTCCGCTAAGGCGGGTAGGCAGGGTGCGGACCACCGACGGGGCGTCTGACAGGCTGGGGTTATGAAATCCATTTCATGCCTTGGGGTGGAAGGGAATGGCGGGGGAAAAATTGCAACTCCTAATGGGTCGCGACTAGAAAGTGCAAAGACTGCTCCTTGGGGGGAATCTGCAAAAGGCGGAAAAGAAACGACCCCAGGGGCGGCAGGAGCATTGCAGGAGGGGGTAAACTGGGTGGGGCTAGGGGAGGGGGCAGGGGCAGAGGTAAGGCTCGGAGATTCAGGAGGCAAGCAGCTGAAGGAAGGTGCCTCCTGAGCAGAGTCGAGGGTTAAGGGGTAAGGGAGGGGGCTCCCAGTAATGCTAGGCGCTGGCCCCGCGGTGGTCTTGGCGGCCGTGGCATCAGGTGGTGGACTACCTTCTGCAGGGTGCTCGCCCAGGAAGGCAATCAGGGGGAGGGAGTATGGGGAAAGAGGGGCTGGGGTGAGGTTGCCCAGTCCGAGGCCAGCCGGGAGTAGATCATCCTCTCCCTGGGTGACCGGGGTCAAATCTAGGGCCTCAATTTCCGCGTACACGGAGGAGAAGCCAACGCTTGCTACCCCGGGGGCCTCTCCTCTAGGGCCCGCCTCAGCGGTCGCCTCGGGTTTCGCAGGGGGTTCGGATGGTATCCGGGCAGAAGGGGCGTCCTTAGGGGTCTCGGAGGGGAGGGTCTCCCGTGGAGGGGGAGTTCTGCCCTCCAAAGCCAGTCTGTCTTCCCCTCCCGACACCAGCGGATGGACCTCACTCGTGGTCGTAGCAGAGGGCTCGATGTCAGTGCCTCCCTTCCTGGTCTTCTGGGGGGCTTCCGCGTCGGATGGATGCAGCGGAGCTCGAGCCTTCCGCTTGCTCCGTTTCCCCTGAACTAGGTTCCAGTCCTCCATAGCGTCGTCTGGGGGCTGGTTAGCAGGGGTCGTGTCGGGGGGCGGAGGTGATGGTCCAGGGGTTCGGGGGGGCAGCGGTGAGGCAGCATGAGGAGGGGGGGGTTCTCCTTGGGGTGGGCCCTCTCCTATGCCCGATAATATCTTTGTCGCACCCTCCTCCATAGGCTCTGCTGAGGTGGTAATAGCAAGGGTGGGACTCCCTTGCTCGCCCGGGCGTAGTAGGGAAGGAGTCTCCTGGGCCCGGGCGGGAGCAGCGACAGATTGAGTAGGAGGAGGGTTGGTTTCAGGTGCTGGGCAGCCAGGGGCATTGGCAACAACGGGGCCGGTGTCCTGCTGGGTCTCGGGGGTCTCAGGTGCCCCTCCCCTCCGGGCCAAAGGGCAGTCTCTGCGGACATGCCCGGCCGAGCGGCAGAGGTAGCACCGGGCCTCTCCGGTGGAGTAAAAGACCCGAGAGCGGGCTCCCTGGTAGGGGACTAGGAAGGACCCCTCGAGCGCCTCCCCGTCACGCACCCCCGCCGGCGGTAGAAGCTGCACTTGCCGGCGGAAAGAAAGGACGTGACGGAGGGTGGGGTCCTTGCAGCCCAACGGGAGAGGGCTGATGACAGAGGTAAGTTTCCCCAGGGCGGAGAGAGCGGGTAACAGGGCAGCATTGGGTAAAAAGGGGGGAACGGAGGTGAGGACGAGGCGAACGCCCAGGTCTTCTAGCGGCTCTAGGGGGACAAACACCCCCCCCACCGCCAGGCCCCTCTCCACCGCCTCTTGGGCGGCAGCCTCCGTAGCTAAGAAAAAAACGACCTTCCCATACATCTTGGAGGCCGCCACAATAGCTGTGGGTCCTACCACCTTCGCCAACGCCTGCATGTATGTCTCCACGTGGGGCGAGGCGGGCACCAGGAGGCAACGGACACCGTGCTTCCTGGTCAAGGTGGGAAAAGGGCCCCGACTGCTGGTGATTGTAA
This sequence comes from Natator depressus, assembly GCF_965152275.1. Taxonomy (NCBI): domain Eukaryota; kingdom Metazoa; phylum Chordata; order Testudines; family Cheloniidae; genus Natator; species Natator depressus. The sequence continues at coordinate 30,290,579 of NC_134246.1, forward strand.
CGGAGGCAGTGGGTGGGCGAGATGACGAGGCGGCAGGCAGGGGGGAGCCTGCCACCGCCCGGGCATACGTCCTAGGGGCTGGGGGGGGGGAACATATGCAGAGCTGGTGGAGGGAATTGCGGGGAGGGGCGCCGCGGTCGATGACGAGGCCACGGCTGTGGGGGCCGCCCCTGCCATGGAGGGCCCAGATGTTTTGGCGGGGCCCTTTCTTTTCTGCCCGTCCTGGCTTTTGCGGCCAGCTGGCAGGGGTTTCCTAGAACCTGAGGGGGGAGGGGGCATAGCAGCAGCAGTAATCACTCCGGTGCCTCCTGCTGCCGGTGCCCCAGCAGGGGCGGTGGCAGGTATTTTAACAATCGTGGTGGGGGGGGCAAGGTTGGGGGTTGGGCAGTGGTGGGGCGGGGGAGAAACAGCTAAATTTATGAAAGGGGCCTCGCCTCTCTCATTCCCCGCCATTGTAAGCAGGGAGGGACGGAGAGACACCGGAAGGAGAAAGGGGGAGGGGGGAAACAAATTAACCACTCCTCCCTACTAAATTGCAGGAGGGGGGAGGGAGGGAATACCAAATGGGGTAAACAAGGGGGGGGGGAAAATCCAATAATAGGGGCAGGCTATAAACTAAGCAATCCGGGGGGGGGGGGGTGTAAACCCACGCACGTTTGTTCAAAGAGTCTCGTTTGGTCAGCTGTTATGTCCGGTCCGAAAGGCAAAGTTCAAAGCAAACAGCTGGATCCGAAGGCGGATGGCAAATTGCCAGCAGGGACGAAGCGGCGGGGGGGGGGCCGTGACAGTTGTAGTAATGGTGGGGGGGGTGGGGGGGGCACCGATGGATCAGGGGGGCGGCTTATTGCCACACCCCCTTGTGCCGCCACAAATGCAATTAAAACACAGTCAAACTCCCCCCCCACGAGAGTAGAATTCGAAAAAATTACTCAGTCTTACGGCCCCTTCACGATGATTCGTAGCTTCTTAAATTATTTCTCCTGTCTTCTGAAATCCTTCTTCTCCGGCCGTGTTGGCTGTGTTCCAAGGCTTCCGGCATGCTAAGAATGTTGTAGAGATAGTCCGAGCTGCCAGCAAAGCGGCTGGGTCTGGGGGCTTCCACTCCTCCCTCCGGATAGCAAAATCGGCAATCTTCCCCCCCCTCCTCCGGGGGTTCAGCTAAGACAAATAGCTGCGCCCGAAAGCAGGCGAGGGGGGGGGAGTGGTGCTGACTGCAAGATGGCAACTTGTCAACAATCAAGGAAAAAGCAAAAAAAACGGCAGAAAATCAAACCAAATCAGCAAAGCTTCCGGCCCGGTCGGGGGGGGGAGACTAAGGCAGGGTCCAAAAGTAAGAAAAATCCAGGCCAGGGGGCTTTAGGAAAGAAAAGAAAGCAGATAGCTGAGGAGCAAGCGAGGGACGGTCCCGTCCTCCAACATGGAAGGTTCCAGAACAACCAGGAACCTTCTGGAGACAACTAAGATGACAGGCCAATTACAACACCTGCAGCCAATCAAGAAGCTGCTAGAATCAACTAAGGCAGGCTAATCAGGGCACCTGGGTTTAAAAAGGAGCTCACTTCAGTTTGTGGTGTGTGTGTGAGGAGCTGGGAGCAAGAGGCACTAGGAGCTGAGAGTGAGAACACAGACTGTTAGAGGACTGAGGAGTACAAGCATTATCAGACACCAGGAGGAAGGTCCTATGGTGAGGATAAAGAAGGTGTTGGGAGGAGGCCATGGGGAAGTAGCCCAGGGTGTTGTTGGTGTTGCACAGCTGTTCCAGGAGGCACTCTAAATAGCTGCATTCCACAGGACCCTGGGCTGGAACCCGGAGTAGAGGGCAGGCCCGGGTTCCCCCCAAACCTCCCAACTCCTGATCAGACACAGGAGGAGTTGACCTGGACTGTGGGTTCATGAAAACGGCCAAACTGAGGGCTGCTGTGAAGCTCCAAGGTGAGCAAATCCGCCAAAAAGCGCAAGACCCACCAAGGCAGAGGAGGAACTTTGTCACAACACGTTTAGACTTTGGGCCAGTGTTTCATATAAGGAAGGTGTAGTTTCTACAAATCCTTCACTTACAAAGTTATGACAGGATTGGTTCTGTACCCACCATAAACAGAACTCTTCCATGCTTGTAATTTCAGCTGCTGCTGCAGGACTCAGCACCTTGAACTTTGCACATGTGCTGTAACTAACATGGGATTTTAAACAGAGCAGGTAGGAAAACTTTGCAATTTCAATACATACTGGTCCATTCTGAATTTCTACAATATGGGTTAGATTCTAACCAGTTTCCTAAGTACGACATGCCAGTGTTCTTTGGACATGTTTCATGAGTTTGGGATGTAGACCAAGGGTTAGAATATTTAATCTAACCGTAGGATTTTAAATATGTATATAAATACTATGACCCAGCAATCTACTACTGCTATTGCAACTGTGGGCATCAACAAAATCAGAACAGAGACTCCAGATTGCTGTTAATAATCACTAAGGCCTATTGATGAAGAGTTTCAAATTCTAAAAAGCTGGATTACAAATATCAGTGCTATAAACATCTACTGTATTTCCTGTAGAAACATAACAATTTGCACACAATACAGCCCTTTGCTGCAAATGATATGTTGCCTTACCCGCTGCGAGGAATTGAGATTGTCTGTATGATTGGGGAAGAGTTCAAGCGTCAGAGATGGCTGCTTTAGTATCCCAGGCAGAAGATCCATGTTAGAGTCACTTTCTTGGTCTGAGACATTGCTTTCCAATGAATCAGCTGAAAGCCAAAAGGAAGAGGAAAGAATGTTTTCCTTCTGGCAAAAAAGGTGAAGTTTAAGATTCTGAAGTTAAATATGCCCATGATTACTCAGAGTACACAGCAAGGCTACACATATTGCTAAAAATGGGACAGGGTGGGGAAAAAACATTCCAAATCCAACAAAGGGTGTGAAGAAGAAGAAGAGAAAAATATCAAAAGCTTGTTTCAAAGAAGCACTTGCCTTTTACAGAGCCCTCTAGCTGGTGTGTCATTAAGCTATCCTAGTAACCCCAGCCAGTTCCACAGAGAGTCAACACTTCAGTCAACAGAAACAAAGGCTGTTGAATAATCTAATAAAGACTACCATGACACATGACCCTTGTCCTTCACTAGGAGGTGATCAACAACCATAGATTTCTCTGCAGTCTTGAAGTTATGCTCAGGTCTCAAGCCAGCCTGATAAGGGACAAAGAAACTGTAGGAAACTAGAGGACAGTAAAGTTAGCCAGTCACTGCTAACCTGATCATCCACCCTTTTCCTTGGCAGTTTTCTAGACAAGGAGGAAGTAGACCGCGCTTGACATCAGGAAAGATGGTATCTTGAGCAGACTCTAAACTGACTGGCCCTTTGCCTTCACAAAACAGGAGACCTTGGCAATCCTAGTTAACAACAGATCCAAGCACTCTCTTCCCCCCTCCTCCATTTTTCAACAGCCATGTGTGGCAAGAGTCCATCTCCCAGATGGTAAAGAGAAGACCATTCACCACATTCAAAACTTTGGTCAGCAAAATGTAAGTGATACTTGACCAAAGCTAGCAGTCGGTTTGCCACCTTTTGTTCTGACATTGCAAATTGTATTTGCAACACATACAGGATTTTCTTTCACTATTTATTTAGATTTACATAAAACAGAGTTAATGCCTATCCAGATACTTATATAAATCTCAAAATATTAGATTTCCAGTGAGACCTGAAGGTCAAGAGACCTACCTATTTAGGATTCTAAGGGTGGTGAATTAGCGTGAGCTCTAAAATTCAGGGCCCCTCTCAGAGAATGCCCTGCCAGTGAGTCTGGGAGCTCTAGAAACTGAGAGAAGCTAAGATCACTAAGCATGGGAGGTCTGCTTTTGACAATGTCCCATTAGGTTTCATGTTTCCTATGCAGTAGGATTTCTCACCCTCCAAGTCTAGCATTCTCTCATTTCTGAATTCATCTGAGATTTCATCTGGGTACTGGGGCGCAGCAGAGAAACAGCTGGATGGAATGGGCAGGGTTGGTTGGTGTGGCAGCTGGATTAAGTGATACTGTAGTTAGCAGAGTATGGGGAGGAAGGTTTGGGTGGAGAGGGAAGAGCGTGCATATGTATGCATGCTCCAGTGGAGTGGGAACAACGGACTGGATGAGAGATCTAAAGGGACCCCTGAGAGAGAGAAGCTGGAGATTGGGCCAACAGGAGCTGAGACAAGGTGTGTTCAGGGGAGGGGAGGGACATCTGGCAGTGCAGACAACAGCACAACCATCCTTTGATCCAAGAGAGACTCCACTGCATATTTTGGGGTAAAGGGTTAGCAAATGCTCTAATTCTTGGAGCACATAATTAAGCGAGTATTTCTCCATGCGTGTCCTAGGGGCACATTATCCAAGAAAACCCCCCCAAAGCAATCCACTGCCTGCAGAGCTGCTCTGAACTCACGAGCTCAGCAGACAGGTGCATATTGGAATCACAGCCGCGGTGCAGGGGGTGCCATCCCCTATCCTACGACAAGCTCAGGAGACTGCACTCCTGCAGTGAAAACCTGAGTGGCTGCTCAAGGCTTGGGCTCCATCATACGAAGGAGTGGGAAATAGATGATATTGCCACATCAGGATTTTTTTTGTATTATACATTTTAGGAACCAATTTTGTAACAAATCACTTACAACTAACACTGCTGATTTGATCCTTCCCCCCCATTTATTTAGTGAAGAATCTGTATTTGGGGCTGTGTTTCTAACTGGGGCCTCTGGGTGCGCCAGTAACATAAATATTAAATTATCTCTGTTAACACAGTCCTGGGTCAAAAAAGAGCTATGTAAACAAAGTGTTTTTAAAAACACACATGGCATGTATACAGTGATCTTACTTAAGGACTCCACTGGGGAGGGAACAACGAATGCTATTTCTGTAAGGGCATCAGCATAATACAGAACCTTCTTCTGCCCATTGAATATGCTCGGTCCAGTGTCTTCTGAAGAAACAATTTCATCTGAGAAGGAAGAAACAAAAGTTAAGTCAAAAGAAAGAGCTTCACAACTCCTTATGCACTTCACCAGTCAAAGGACTTGCAAGCACCAGGACTCACCTGGGGTAAAGGAGTAAAAGAAAGAAGTTAAGATGAAAGCCAAAGTGCACACTCAAATCTAGTTATTACCATGTAAAAACCACAGCCGTGGCAATCTTTAAATTGCCTACTTATCCCCTTCCGTACTTGCTCAGTAAGAGTACAATTAATCCCTGGCCATATTGCAGTCTCCCCTCAGATATTTGTGGACAGTTATGTTTCCTCCCCTGAATGAATGCCCTCAGCTCTCTAAACCTGCCCACTCATTTCATCATTAATAGCTTTCCTCTGGTGGTCTCCAATTTATCTCTATTGACTGAAATGTGGTGGCCAAACTGGAATTCAAGATTCCAACTACGGCCTAGTCAGAGCAGAATAGTTTCCTCACTTGTTTGACACTGCTGTTACTACAGCCCAATAAAAATACTAGCCTTCTTGCAACACTGCATGGTTGGCCACTCAGTTAGCAACTCATCTAAACTCTATACCAGGGCTGTCAGACATAGACCACAGACCAGATCCAGCCTGGATGATGTATTTGTGGCTCTCATGACATTTAGGCTCCCCAGAATCTTGCCTTTACATTTAAAAAAAAGTTTTGAGCCATCATATTGCACAGAAAACCTTCTAAAGGTGAACCAAGTGTAAACCAACACACCGATGTCTACCAAAGTCTCTGGACAGCCTGATACAATATCTCTGAGGGGTGTGAACTGCCACGTTCTCCAATCATCTCATTGGAGCACCAACACTAAAGCCCAAGAATACGTCAGCCTCCACACTGCATTGCTGACCATTTGAGCTGACAGAACAGGAAAATGGATGGGAATGAAGCCAGCAGGGAAGTGAGAGTTGCTGCTAGGAAGAAAAGCAGAATGAAAAACAAAGAACTCTCACAAAGAAAGGAAAAGGAAGAAAAAAAGAGGAGGAAAGAGAGGGCAGCAATAGCAGTGGCCTAAAGGCAGCAATTTTTTCACTGAATGATACTGAATGTTACAATAAGGGACTAAATATTAAACATAATTACTACATATAGGCTGCATTCTCCCACTGCTCTCTCTTCAAACACCCACTGACAGCAGTGTGGGAACTAAGGGAGTATGAAGTCCTGAATTTATATCCTGGCCAATGGACCATAATTAAACATGGAATCCGATCCTCTCGTTATAACGAGTTTGACACTCCTATATGGTACTTCTAAGTAGCCAATATTACCCTAGTCTATATTTTTGCTATTCCTTTCTATATGAACTGCTTTTAAGTTTATCTTGATCAAATCTCAATTTAATATATTTACAGCCAGTTTCTCAAGTCGCACAGTACATCCTGTGCACTGAGACACATGTCAAACCTCTGATTCTATCTGAATATTTGCTTGTATCACATCACATTAAACTCCACCCTCCATATTGTTAATTAAAATATGGAACAGGCATGGATGCAGAATTGACCTGACTCAATATCTCCTCCCAACAGTACACAAGAACATTATTGTTCTGTACTTCAGGTTTGTGCACTTCAGACTTATTTTTAAATAAATAGCATCATTAAAAAGAAAAAAAAAAAGTCTTGGGTATAATAAAAGCTGTACACCAAATACTAGCAAATGTAGGCAGACTTATATGGAAAGAAACAAGATTTACAGTGCTCCAAGGAATTAGTACATCCCGAAGCAAGAAATTTAAACAGCCTGTGCATTCTGAAAGAGCCACAGAGTTACAATTCACTAAACAAGTACCAGATCTTACCTTGCTCAGGTCCCTCTTCATCACTGCAACTGTTAATAGACCAACTTGTTGAAACATGACCAGTCCAACCAGGGTGCTTTCCCACATCTACAGCCCAGCCAAGAGACAGTAGGAATTCTAGGAAGTGTGGCTGAACATTTCTGGAAGACTCTACATTCTTCAGAATCTGCAACATATTCCAATTCAAAATATGAACAGAAAGCTGGCAGCAGTTTTCACTGAATTTTTCTATACAGCAAATGTGGTGCTGACAAAACGTCCTCTAATCATCCCTAGAGCAGTACAGCCTTGGCCACGTTACTCAGGTGCCTCAGTCTGGTTTTAAAGAACCTCTCTCTCTCTCTCTCTCTGAGTGACAATAGTTCCATCTTCCTGACTCTTTCATTTCTCTTTGTGAGACTGAGGGAGCCAATTACAAGTTGATGAGTTTGTTTGCTTTGTTTTGGGCAACACAGACATTTCCCACTCATTCCACAGAGGCCCCAGGGCCCTAATCCTGTAATGAATGCATCAGGAACAGACTTTTGAGCCAACACAAAGCCTCACTTAGTTCTGGGGTCTTTCTGTGCAAATCTCATTGCAGCACTGAGGCACAGAGATGTCCGGTGCCAATTAACCACTGCTGACCTGGATGAAACCTGAACAGTGATATAAAGGCAAGGCCCCATGTCTTACACAGCACATTAGACTGAAAATAATGCAGCAGGACCTACAGACATGTCCCCTTCACTCTCGCCTCCTGATCCTGTGCGTATCATCAGTATGAAGTTCCTTGCTTATTCTTGGGCTTGGAAGGATTAGATTTTTAAATCAGTAAACTTCCACCATGCACACAAACTGATGAAAAAATATTTCCATAGATCATCGAAATTTACAGTCAGGCAAAGCAAGAAAAATGCTGCTTAAGAACTCCGTCTGATTTAGGGATATTTACATTGTGTATTTTGATATGTTGACAATGGGTGTTTTAATGGTTATAAAGGTGTAACTTTTTTCAATCTCAATGTCTGCTGCCATTTAATTATTATTGGCTGAACCCACCCATTAATTGCCCGCAACTGAAAATGTAAAAAAAGAAAACACTACAAAAATGCTAAAAATGCTTAATTTTGTGCAACTGTGAAAATTTAAATCTATTTTACAAATGCTTAAAAATAAACACTGATATTATCCATCAAAACTATACATAAAAATCTAATTCTGCCACGCCTCGTTATTTTGAGTCCGAGTTCAGTTTTACTCTTCCCTCCACGCCCAGTTCCACAGGTTTTTTATAGAACGCACAAAGAGCTGCATTTTAGGTATCACTGAGGCCGGGAGGAGGTTTTGAAACGCATATAGGAGACTGTGGACCTTTTGCAGGCAGGAAGGGGTAGGAGGCACTTGTGGTGTTTAGCACATAGGAGACGGTTAGGTCTCCTGAAGAAGGAGGGGGATGAAGCTCATCTCTCTCTCCTTCCTGGGACGTGGGAGAGAGGACTTTAAATATGGAGCAAGAAGGGTCTGCAGTATTCATACAGCACTAGCACACAGGGCCCCAGGGTGCTAGGGACTGTACAACCAGAACAATGTGCTTACAGTGTCAGTAAGAGCCTCCTTGCACCCACCCATCCCAAGAGCTCCATTTCACCCTATCCAACAATGGATACACACATTACATGGAAAGCTTTGTTAACATGGTCAGCAGTGAGACAGTTAATAACAACATTCAGTGTTTGGTTATGGTTCAGCCGCATTGGATATGAGAGTTCACAAGTCTCAGAAGTATTGTTCTGGGCCATCTGCAAACTCAGGCATACACAACTGAATGGGTTTATATCTCATTCACATTAGAAAGGCTGATCTTCAGAGCTCTAAATAAGGCTAGAGATGTTTTTAAGGAAAATTTACATTCTGGAGCATAACTATGTGGCTATTTTTTAAAAATAGCTATTATGCAGCCATTTCCATTTGCCTGGATAAATAATTACATCATATGTGAGGCTCTACCAAAAGGCGAAAGAAGATCACGGGTACTAACAGCCCTGCCCATAAAGATGGGACACAAGACCAGTTAGGTTGGAAAACTGTTAGTTGTCTGAAGTGTGTAGCATCTGGTAATACATTGTTATCACTGTGCTTCCTTAATGAAAGCCCAAGATTTGTTCAGCGTTTCAGAATTGTGCACACATTTCCAGATATAGAGATGAGCACACATTTGCACATGGGTGGTCAGATACACTACTTCCATACCACAACTAGGCAAGCAATGCAACTCAGAAGATCAGGTTTTAATGACACAGACTTTACATGTATTTTAATGGTTCTGTTACTACATATGGACTATAGTCACACAAAAATTTCTTTTGATACCGATAGACCGCTGAAAAACAATGTAGTAACATACTGTTTCTCAGCAATGTCCTACTTTAGTGTACCTTTATGCAGCTGTTTACCCAATGCATTTCTCATGGAACCTGTTCTTACACGATGATTCAAACTGCATAATTTTCTTTCAAAAAGTACTGAATACACTTTAAATTGCTGATATGTACCTATAAATCCAGGGGAGAAGTGGTATATAGAAGCTGTACACAGACTCAAGTGAAAGCTAATTTTTCCTTAAGAGGACATAAAAGTGTAGGTATTTCCAATTCCTAAATATTTCAGTTCTATTCAGCAGTTTGGACTGGTTGCATACTTGCCTAAAATCAACCATAAAATTTTAAAATTAAATAATATATTTAGAGAAAGGGGATTACAACCCCCTAACATATATGCCAGCACATAATGCTGCTCATTACTACGTCAATTTACTATTCTGCCTCCGTAGCACACTGCTACAGTATGTTTTTCTGGGTAGTTTTCGCATCAGTGATTTTCAAGGACTTTGTTGCGTGTGTACAGTGCTGTGTCGTACAGTAGTATAAGATGCTATGTGTGCATTACGATAGATTCAGAGCTGTTCTGTAACAGTCCATGAATACTGTGTGTGACCTGGGATATTGCAACGTTCACCGTATGCATATGGGGTTAATTCAAGAGCAGGATGATCAAGAAACGTGGGCAAGAAGGAGGACAACAGCCCAGATAACTGCTCCTCAGCAAACTCCTGGGACTATTGACTCTAACATTACTACCCCCCCCCCCCCCCACACACACACACAAATGTTCCTGCTGAGTTACCCAAACTGGTTTAACCAGGCTCAGAAAATACTGGAGGAGAGAACTTTGGCCTGAATTAAGAGAGACTCTCAGGGAGTGGAAAGGTGAACCCAGACTCCAGAGGCTAAGGGAAGTTACACCTAGCACGGTCCCCACAAGGAGGATGGTGTAAGCCTTTGTTGTTTCAAAACCTTTTCTCTTATATTCTGCTTTGTTCCTACTGTTAAGATTAAACAATACTTTGTTTTAAGAATCTGTTTGGAGTCACTGATTTACTGCTATTTACACACTCCAAAACGGAAAAACTGTAGAGAGGGAGTCCAGTTGGACCTGCTGGACAAACATGGTTAATGCACAGGGTACTGTAGCCTAAGACACAATCTAGGAGCGGGAGAATCACAGGTTTCCACCCCAGGAAAGGAAACAGTATGAGGCCTAACACTTGTAGTGGTGCAATCAGAGAAGGAGTCAGAGCTGCAAATGGGACATGTGTATCTAAGGCTACAGAAACAATTTTATATTGTGCTATTTGAAAAGAGGATATGGCCACCATAAAGACAAACCATGGGACAATTTCAATGAAGCCGGTGAAGAGAGGAATAAGTTATGTGCCATCCTGGCCTCTTATGATGCAGGGCTGATTCACCCGGAGGGAAGGCCAACAGAGCTGCTGCTACCTGTCCTCCCTCAGAACCTGACAGAAGCAACAAGTTTGAAGGGGGTAAATTCGCCCCAAGAACAGATAAAAACCCTCTCCAGCTAGCTCAAAGAGCTCCCTTCACTTGCTGTAGAGAGTAAAAACAACTGGATAGTGTCAGCCAGCTAGCATTTCAGAGGCAATAAACTTCACTTGGTCTTTGCTCTGATCTTGTCCCTCTGCAGATAGGGCTCAGCCACTCATCTAGGGTAGCACTGGATAACACTGGAGAAGGGGTTACATTTGATCTTAAGGTGATTACGGTCAGTGCAAACACCATAAAAATTAAATCTCAGTACTTTTAGAAAGTGGAAATACCCTGAGTTCCTCACCTCCCATTCAGTCCTGTGGAGATAGGAACAGTAGTGTATTTTTTATTAACTTGGCTTTGATCACATGACTTAGCGCACGTTAGGTGATTCAGGAAATCAAGTACATTATCTGAAGACCTCAGGGAATACCCAAAACCTTTGGATAATTTGGGGGTACCAGCAATACAGAGTCTGAAACAATGTGCTCAGGGCCTCCTACCTTACCACCAGACGTCAAAGTCTACAGGACTGACCCCACAATAATAGACTGCTGGTTGGGCTCCTGAAGGCTGTCCAGCTCTGCAGGATTATGGTTTCTACTAAGAAATCTTTATTTGCCTAAGCCCATAAAAATGCATGGATCAGAGCAGCTGGCTCAGCAGGAATAAGGTACTTTAACTTACATGCCTTAGCCCTATTTTATCATACTAAGGTGTCTGGCCTGGGAAAAGCCAGCTGCACAGGCTTTCGACACCCAAACATTACTTATCTGAAAGGTTGTCAGGTGGCATGATCCTGGTTTCAGTTAACAGTAACAATATGTTCCAACCGTGCGTTTAAGATAAACAAGGTTGTGCTGCATTTTGTTAGCTAAACATTTCCAAGCTTCTAAGATGTGGAGAGGGTGCCTGGAGTAAATTAATTAGTTCTGTGACAGACAACTACATTTACACTACTAAAGTGTGGAATGAGGGGAAGGCACTATAAAAATGTCTCCTTATGATGAATTTATACACTCTCTTTTAGAATAGTGGGTTTCCAAGCTACAGTTCAGATGCAAGGATGTCGCTGTTTGGCTCTGCAGTCCTCTACCCTGATACTCTCACTACTGATAACGTTTGAACGCAAACAAGTACAGTCAGTGCAACATATACCTTACAAAGCAATAACTCCTTTTTACTTGTACATTTAGTTTTCCAATTCATTGACATTTCTGTTTGAAATGAAAGCCTACAAAAGCAAGTGACTTGGTCTTTGCACACCACTGGAACAAGTTATGGTACTGGTCGTACGTTGGGCCTGTGAACCTTGAAAGTGTCCCTTTAACATCAGGTTCTGCAGACAGGTGTGTCTCTATACATTTAGACCAGTACTGGACAACAAAACATTATTAATCCTTTTGGCAAACATAACTAGTACTTGGCCTCATTTTACAGAGGAAAAACAAAGCACAGTGACTTGTTGGAGACCACACAGCAACACAGTGCAGAGCCAAGAATCCTGAGTCCCAGTCCTCTGCTCCAGTCATTAGACCGCATTGCTATATAACTAAGAGGTAAATGAAGCAAAGACAAACTGAGACCAATCAGTGCTCCAATTTTTCGCCTACCTCCTGGCTTGTTTTCTGGCCTGCCTTCATATAGAAAATGAAAACTGTATCAAAAGGACGACATGGCAGTAGATCCAAGTAACCAAGGTCATCAAAAAACCCAGGGAGAGTGGAGTCAAGTGCAATCAGATGAGGAGGTAGACGGCTGTTAGCAGTTTCCTATCCAGAAAACAAAGAAGTTCAAATTTTTAACTATTAAAAAAAACCCCTTTCCACCAGTAATGTTCTTTGATAGTTTCAGTATGAATCATTTTAAAACACATTGACCATAATAAATGCATTTTTTTTCTAAATAAGATCAAAACCGTAACTTAAATTTCTAACATGACATAAATGTGACACCACAAAAGCCTTGTTTTGTATGGTTTTGCAAAGAACCTTGCACTATTTGATGTCACTGTGTCCCTGGTTCACAAAAGAAATTCTAGAAGAACCAAGAGATTTCACTGAATGGAAATGATAGAAATAATTTTGAACTTTTTAATATTAATGCTTTCCCCCACACCCAGGCTAGTGAGGACCTGTAGCACACAAACACTGTGCTTAACTCCACATGCACTTTGTTTTGCAGACCATCTGGAAGAAAGAAATCACTAAGTACTTCTTGTGATTATTATTTCTGCAACAGCTCAATTCTCTGTTTGTTGACAGTCTGTACAGAGCTAGAGACAAACTCCACGGTGAGATATAGAGAGACCAAAAGCAGGAGGCAGTGTTTCCATCTGAAAATTGGATTATCTGTACTAACTCATAAAATAACTTGTACATTTAGCTAGTGTTTCCATTATATGGATCCAAAAGTGCTTTATGTAGCAACTTACAAACCATATATGTATGGATAACTGGATCTGTTTAACAGAATACTGCAATCCTACAGAAATGTTTAGGGCTGAAAGCGACTATGGCATCCAATTGAAATTGCAGGAAGAATTTCAAGTACACAATATGTAATTATCCCAATTGAGGTACCTTTTGTAAAGACTGGTTAGAGCTCTTCAGTCAAAGCTTGAAGCATTAGACCGCTGTACCCCTGGCTTCCAGAACTCCCGAGACGTTCAGGGGTTCATTTCCCTATATCGTAGCAGACCACAGCTATCATAACAGTGACTAGCTCCAGCAGTATATTTACACAAGAGAAAACTCTATTAGCAAAGCTGCTCAATGACACTGTTTTGTCCTAGAGGGTATTGGGGTGTTTGAGATTATTTGTGCAATATGAAGGGAGATATCAAGTCACCTTCAGTGCCTCTAATGACAGAAATCCAAAATGCGAGAGGAAGAGGCGTGCTGTCTGGAATTCCTGGGCAGGAGGCGGGGGCTTACACTCAGTGATAGGGTCAGGGAAACTCTTCTTGCGCCACTCCTCTTCACTCTGCTGATCTATAGACGTCTCATAAGTGATTTGCTGGGCCATACCATTCCTCAGCTTCTCATGCCGCTCTTCCAACTGAAACACATTATTTCACAGATATGGAATACTGATTCCAGCAACATCTCTTTCCCAGCATTTCAAAGCACCTCCCTAGCTAGTTCACAGAGGAACAAACCACAAGCTTGAACAGTTCCTGGAACACTCCCCCATGTTTATGGGAGCACAGAGCAGTGAGGTCCCACCAATGTGGAGGAGGGTCAGTGGATGTGACATGAAACTCCCCAATCAGTATCATATTTGTTTAGGACAACTGTGGCAAACGACATATCCAATATTTGTCCTTCAAATGAGCTGGAAGGATAGCACATTTTTCACTCTAATCTAATAGAGTGCCACATTTACAAGAGCTCTCACGAGACAGAAGAGGTGCTAACCTCTGTCTCTGGAGCAGCAGCAGGAAACAAGTCACTGCTTCAGGTCATCATAGTGTGTCAGGCTCCCCAATAGGCCAATAATAGGTAGAGTCATATCACAGGTCCTACCATCATCCCTAGATAGTTCCTAGACTTCACTAAGCTGCAGTGAGTTTGTCACCTCATTAACAGAAGTTGGTAACGTTCTACTACAATACCCTTTCCAACAGGAAAGCTTTAGAGTTAAGTGCCACGTAAAGGGTGTAATTTACCAAATGGACTCTGAAGCTGACGGGCAAAGAACAGAGGAAATAATCAAAGACTAAAACCTCTTACTTCCTCATTAACAATTTCATGCAAGTCTGGAATGCTCAGGTCAGCTTTCACAAAGGGGATCTTGTCCACCTCCTCAGGAAAGGGCCGGTGTCTCACACTGTATTTGATTCCAACATCATTTTTAGGAGCAGGTCGAGGTTCTGGTAAAAACATCTGTTACAATGAAGGGAACAATTTTATGTCCAATTTAAATGCTTTGTCCTGTAGCGCAATACATTTATATTATACACAAAGAAAATTATTTCTATCACAATATCACAGATTCATAACCATAGGTAACAATAGGCTTTATTTATTTATTAAGAAAGCATTCAGAAAACTAAATGTTATTCACTTGTAAGGATTATAAGTTTTAAAGCAAAGTTTGATATTCAGTCCTACTCATTATGGTGGTTCGACTCATGGTACCTATGAACCCCGGTTTTCAACACAATCTCTACACCACCAATCCCATTCGATTACATGGAAGTTGCAAGCCTTTCTGGGGTTGCTTTAGTTTTAGGTTAAACCAATTCTAATAAATGTTTAAAGAGAGCTAAAGATTATTTCCGGTTGTCTCCACCTAGGCCCTACTGAATGTATGACTAGACCAGGGAAGGGTGCTGCGTGTCAGGCTGATGAGCCCAGGGCTGCACAGGAGGGATATTGCAGGTCAGGATGAACTTACAGGCTGAGGTATGCAAGAAGCTTGCATACAGCTTGTAATTACTGTATTTTGCTCTCAGCAGTATGATCAGGTCCTCATGACCACCAGAGTTATTCAAACCCCAAAGTCTGAGTGGGAACACACTGCCACATAAGCTACGCGGGATAAGAGTCTTTGGGGTTGCCCTGTGTGCCACATTACTAGCTTGCCCTTTTTTTTTTTTTTTTTTAAATTTAGAGGTATAAAATGCTAAAAAAGTAAGCAGCACTGTATCCTTGCTACACTCCCACTGACACCAACAAGTATTTCACATGCTAAGAGAACCTTTCCATAGTCTCTATCAAACCTCACTATCTTGCCATACCATTAAATGTCCCAACTGAGTGACACATCTGCATAAGTGCCAGGGTAGCTTTAGAAGCATTACAAGGATTATATGCTGCCCCAAAGCTTGCTTAGCCATGGGTAGACTGCTAAGAGCAATTTAAGTTTTGCTTGGGTTCCCTATATTGTTGGATTTGTACAAGGTGACCTAAATATAAAAGGGACAGCGGAGGCTGACAGCCCCAAATTTCAACCACAGTCTGAGTCTCATTGTTTCACTGTAATAAATCCATTTCCAGTCATCCCCAAAAGCCAGAGAAATGTATGTCAAAACCATAATGCTGGAAAATGTTCACAAGAGCCAAGAGTCCCAGAAGCTATGGCATCACCTCCACTCAAACTATTAATGTCTGAACACTGAAGGACATATACAGTCCCCTCATATGACACTTTCCAAACAATGAGGGGACTGTTTCCCTTACACACAAACAATTGGGAAGTAAGCATCATTTTTGTTCAACACTCACACTCTAGTATGTTAACAAATTTGTAAAGAGCACCAGAGATGTGTATCATTACCCACAGTTAAGGGCACTGTGACTCAGTCATACATACAGTCACCAATTCTGTGGGTTATTTTGCAATTTTAGTGAAATTTCTGCCGAGTGTCTGTACGTTACAAATTTCCCATTGGGCTCTGATAGAGACCTTTTGATTTGCTTTAGCTCCTCTTGGCAAAAGGCAAAGTTGCTGGGCCCACGCAAGTCTTCCAGACACCCCACGGATCAGAACCGTGACAGAGGGGAAAGAGTCATCTGCAGAGTGCACAGATAAAACATATTTTAATATATTATGTAATAATTTAATGCAACTGGCAAACACTTAAGTGATCAGCACAGACAGACAAATGTATTCATACCCGTAAAAGTTTCAATATACTATATCACCATGTAAACTTGTGTGATTTTCAGGGTAACTCCTCCCATCTGACCCATAAGACAGATCCCTGAAGGGTAGCAAAAATAAAGGATGATCTTTGCTGCAACGTGGAAATACTGTTCTGCTGGCCTCGCTTAACATTCCAAGTGGACTTATACCCTTGCTCCAGATCACCTTGGTTCGACTGCGAGAAGTGGTCAGTTTCATCACAATGCAGCGAACAGATTGTAATGTCTGTGTGCAGAAGGCCAGAAGATCAAAAAAATCTGCTGCCTGCTCAGATGTGCAGCAAGTGGATTCATAGAGGGATGTGCAAGTTTGTACGTTTACTTTGCTGTACAGGCCCTGACACATCAGCAGCATCTGAGAACAACAACATGGATTTGGACCAGTCCTTGGAGGATTTTAATGCCAGTGATATTGGGACAACTTAGGACAAACACAACGTTATTCTGAGAGAGAAGAACTGCTCACTTGAGAGAGTGTGTGTACTATTCTAAGAAAGTCAAGGAGTGTTATTGTAAACTTGCTTCGATTGGATAGATATGGGTGCAGGTGTTCATCAGTGTCCAAATGGGACAAAACTATCCGCTAGAATTTAAAGCTAGTGATGGTCAGTGAAATTAAAGCAGTGCTACGGGCACTTTGGGCCACAACCTGGTAACTGGACCCATGTTTCTTTTTGGCTGGCAAAGATGATAGGCCCATTGTGGTGGACACTGTCAGTGTCCACCTGAGGATAGGGTGCTCAGCCACTCTCGCTGAGGCATGGGTGAGGCCCCTACTAAAGTCATCACTTCATACTGATGACCTTGTAATTATAGGCTAGTATCACGTCTCCCATTTTGGGGAAAGATTACAGAGATTCTTCAGATTTCCTTGATCCTGGTCAGTCCCACATATGGGAATGAACTAGTCCATAGCCAGAAGGCCATTGACCAGTGATACAAGGACCATGTGCCCATGCTAACTGTTAGATCTGTCTGACATGCCTATTTATGATACAGTCAACATGTCTGCCAGAGTGGATGGAACCACTCTTAAGTGTCCCCCTTTTTATACAGGAAGGCCCAGAGAGTGATTTGGAGCTAGTGTTTGTTCAGCTCTAGGGCATGCTTGCGCAGGATATTGCAGAGATCTTACTCTAATTCCCTTCTTGTTCAAAGTACACGTGAAACTGCTAGCAGAGTTTGTAAGGAGACATGGGTTATGGCACAAATACCCTGTTGCACATCTCCTTTACAGCTAATCCCACTAGGGCACTGGAATGGCTCACCCAGTGTCTGCTAGAAATTGGAGCTCAACTGAAGTTAAGACCCTACAGATGAACAGCAATGACGCAATACAGCGGCTGGGAGTCCATACCCACCAAAATATTTAATAGCAACAGAGCCTTAAACTGAGCAAATCAATAACACACACAGCAGTTGCTAGTTAAACACAAATCCATGTAGTCTGACATACATTTTAAGCATTCACCCTTTTGTGGAGTGGAATGTGTGACTTTTTAAATGTACTGAAGTGTTACTGGTTTTATTCCTTCAGCTGTATTTACGGAGCAGTCAGCTAAAAGCATGCGATCTCACAGGTTAGTGCACATTTAGTTGGAGAATTTGGCAGGGTTTATATTCATCGTAACTACAGTGACACTTTGTTGATCTTATTGTATAAATCCCTGCAATTACATGCCAGTGTTCCACACTTCAGTGGAACACCCTGTAGAACAGGTTTCCAGTGTGTGAAAGGCAAAAGAACCGCCTAAGTAAAACAAACTCATTTTGCAGATATGCTACAAAGAATTTTGATCTACAGAACCAAGAAGACACAAAATGTTTAACTTACTTTGCTCATTCCCTAAAGGCTGTTCCAACATTGCCAGGATGACACTATTATCAAGGACAAAGTAGCGGAAGCTGTGTTTGTTAATGGTAGGTAGACGGGAGTATTTAATTAAGGTGGTTTCATTCACCAGGCTGCAAGGAGAGGCAGGGCCACTGGGTGAAGGAAATGCTCCAAGTAACTGCATAATACTGCAAATCAGAGAAGAATTCAGTCAACAACACATCCTAAAAAGATGCATCTTGATCCTGTCTGAGATGGGAACTTTTAGACATGTTGTTCCCTTTGCATCCTGACATAGGAATTTGACAACTGATCAAACCAATGATCCACATAATCCAAGTCCTGTCTCAAACAAGGACCAATAATTGAAGGCTTCAGAGGACAATGCAAGAAACCCCATGAGGAACAAATAACCTGTCCATGCGGGAAGTTACTTCTTTATCACAGGAAATCAGCAGTTTGGGAATGCTTTGAAGCATGAGAATTTCTACCCCTTTTTTATTTATTTTAACTTTTTGTATATATCTGTGAATATTCTTATTGTCCATTGAAGTGTTTAACTCCTAATCCCTTCTTGAATCCCAAGCACCTGTAGCAGCCATAGTAGGTGTGCTTGCTATCACTGCTTTAGTGTTACTTTGAACAGAAATTATTCAGCAGATCCTTCATAAAATTGGCCCCTAATTTGAGGAGTTCAGCCTTTGAAGTTTTCAGATTGCAAACTCTTCAGGACGAGGACCAGGTCTTCGTATGTGGTTGTACAGCACCTAGCATAATGGAGGCCCTGACCCAGATTGGGGTCCATGGGCACTACTGCGATAAAAATAATCAATAATAATGTGAAATTATGCAGGGTGGTTTTTTTTATTATTATTCTTTTACTATTTCCCCAGATATTATCTGTCTCCACCAATGGAACAGCACCACCTCAGGGTTTAATTTCTGAAGAAATTCCCTGGCCAAGAACAGTGAATGAGGGAATGATCATGTCTGGTGATACTACATCTTGACAGAGCTTTTTTAAAAGGCGTAATTTCTGGGGGAGAGATCAGGTAGGAGATTGCTGTGGATCTACCTGAGCTCTCCCCCAGAAATTATGCCCTTTAAAAAAAGCTGGCCAGAAGTAAAATCACCACCAGATATGAGCATATTTAATAGTTAAATCTCCCCCCCCCCCCAATTAATAAATTTTATTTACATAGATAAAGGGAAAGTGCCTGGACTACAGCAATATATGAATAAGTACTTTTATGCAATACCTAGTTTATCTGCAAGTTTCTGGTGAATTGTTACATTTATCTTGGTAACTACATGGAATCATTTTATAGTTCACATTAAACTGTATGACAATTTACTACAAGTGGAACAAAAGAGAAGGAAGTCACCCCCTTTTGCAAGCCACTTGTAAAGTTAGCAAGTGAAAAATATCTATCCATTCCAAGTTACCCAGTCTACCACCCATCATACCCACCCATTAAAACAGTGTTCTTCTGAATGCTAATTTCCCCAGCAGCAAAATCCTGCCAGGCAGCTGACATATTCTGATGAATACCATACCATGTTAATGTAGCTTCAGCTGCATCCTTCACCCTCATTGACGCAGGATTTGGTTCTTTATCTCCTTTGTACTTGACCTCTTGTTCACTGTTTTTGGATTTACTTCCTGAGATGCCCAATTCCACAATCTCCAACACCTCTTTTAAACAGTCCTAAAGTGGGAAAGGGACAAATTGTTTAAAGCAAAAGACACAGATCTGGTCCTCCCTAAAGAATTTCATGCGACAATGATGTATCACCACCATTATAGCCACAGATCAACACACCTACCTTCATATCCACCCAAGCACAGCCACAAATCTGTTATCTACAGCAACGCACTCAGATACCACAGAATATGCTCCAAGGAGAAAGTCTGGGATACACACCTTAACACACTCTAAACCACCTTCACCCAACAAGGATACTCCAGAGAAGCAGAGCACATCATATAACGGGCCACCCAAATACCCCAAGAAAACCTGCTTAAATACAGAAAAACCCCATCAACTGTACACTCCTAAGTTGTCACTTACCACACCACACTGGAAGCCACATTGGGTATCATCAAACAACTACAACCCATATTCAGCGAGGAACCCACTCTGAAAGAAATCTTTCCAAAGCCCCCTCTTCTGGCCTTTCATACAACCCCCCAACCTCTCCAAGATCATCAACAGAAGTAAACTCCCCACAGACCAGGACACACCAACTCAAAGTGGCACCAGATCGTGCCAGAACAAGAGATGCAAAACCCGCAGATTTATCTTCACTGCTACAATGAGGAACACCCCCCACAACCCAACTTTCCAGATTCATGGATCCTACACATGCTTATCATAACACTGGATGAGGTACAACGTAAGTGCTCCAGAAACAACTATGTGGGTGAAACCAGAATCACTATACTCTCAAATGAACTCACACAGGAAAATAATGAAAGACAAAAGCACCCAATCATCTGTGGGCGAACACTATTCACAAAGCGATCACGCTATATCTGACCTATCAGTCCTCATTCTCAAAACTGCACAATAATTTCAAAAGACGAGTCTTGGAGCTTAAATTCATAACTCTGCTAAATACTAAGAATCACGGTCTTACTATAGACACTGGACTGATGGCTTATTACAATAATCTGTAACCCACTAACCCCCCTTTTTGTCCTAGACTGCAGGTGTGTTAATGGACCACTTCACCTTGAATGATTCCTTGGAATATGTGCTAACTATTTATGCTAAACTATTTGTTCAATCTTGCATTTATCTGTGACACGCTGAGTGCCTTTCCTGGACCACAAGGAGAGCTCTGTGTAGCTCAAAAACTTGACTCTCTCACCAACAAAAGTTGGACCAATAAACGATATCACCTCACCCACCTTGTCTTTCTAATGATGTATTGTCAATTCAAATGAAGTTCTGCCATGTGAGTTTTGCTGATCAAGTATAGTTTTGAGGCTCTTGCACTGCTAGAAGACTATCCCAACTACACACGTACATGGCAGAATGCAAAAACGTAGGCCCTCAAAAAAGCTTTGCCGAATTTGTACAAAAGCACATTAGAAGAATGCTGCTAAATGTTATACATAAGTTAAATTATACACCATCTCTTCACAGTTATATATGTGCAACACAACAGAGAGGATGTTATTAGGAGAGTGATCCAGAAAAAAAAAGTCTTTTATAAAAATATTTAAGCAGACATGTATTAAATGCATTTCAGAGAGAATGCTTCTGATGTTTTAAGCAGAATCCCAGAGAGTGTTGCAGCTCTTTTCCATATTTCTACTATTTCTTCACAGTCAGCTTTTCTTCTTTAAAGTTTCTAACCCTTGCAATTGCAAAGAACCTTCATAATGTAAAATGAAACCCTTAGCTTGCTCATTCAGCCTCAATGAAAAAGCTACAACTAAACAGCTAAGCAGCATCAAATCTACTGAGACACACAGGGAGCCAATTAGTGCATCCATAGCGGTGACGGAGAGAAGGTTTGCTGGTGACGGGGCCATTCTGCTGAACTTTCTTGAACTGCAGTCATGTCACATAAAAACCCAAAAAGTGAATTTTTTTCTTTGGGAGCTGTTGCAAGGTAGGATGTAGCTCCCAGTGTTGTTGTAAAAGGGTCAAACTTGGATATTCCAGGGGAGAAGTATCATTTACAGTAGAACCTCAGAGTTATGAACACCTTGGGAATGGAGGTTGTTTGTAACTCTACAATGTTTTCTTCAGGGTTACAAACATTTCAGTTCTTTCAAAAGTTTATTTAATACAGCTTTGAAACTTTACTATGCAGAAGAAAAATGCTGCCTTCCCTTTATTTTTTTAGTAGTTTATGTTTAATACAGTACTGTACCGTATTTGCGCTTTTTTTTTTTTTGGGGGGGGGGGGGGGGGGTCTCTGCTGCTGCCTGATTGTGTACTTCTGGTTCCAAACGAAGTGTGTGGCTGACTGGTCAGTTTGTAACTCAGGCGTTCCTAACTCTGAGGTTCTACTGTGTCTTATAGAGGAAAGCCATGGAATCTACACATGGTTTACTAACACACATTGAACTCCCTTCCATCTGGGGAGCTGTAGCAATTTTTTCCCCTTGTAATCCAGGAAATTCCTGATGATATACTGGTCTTCACAAGATACTGCCTACGAATAAGGTGCCAGGCCTCTAGCAGACTTAAGAGATTAGGTGAGAGAGCTCTGCACTGCTGCCATCCCACGATAGTGGGCTCTAAAATATTTTTAAAGGGATTAAAGACCACCTCATGAATCCAGAATGAACCAACACTTGATGTGGAATATAAAGTGATGATATGAGTTAACTGCATATAGTCAATGTGTGATCAATGTTGAAAACCTTCAATGTATGAAAGAACACACACAGTCCACTGAGACCATGCTGCCAAAGACAAACAGCTCAGCCCCCAATTCACTGGGAGAAGCCATTTGGTAAAAATGAAAACCTTTTAGGAATATGTCTGCTAATGGTGTGTAAGTGCTACTTCAAAATACATATCTTCACGTTGCTGCCTTGAGATTGTGGAGCATTGGCATTGTATGTATTTGTGCACACACCTGGCCTATCTGTGGATACAAAGGGAATAATTGTTCGTGGGTGCACATTAAAAATTGGCTCAGAATGTTCAAAATATGCAGACGCAGAGACAGTGATTTAAAACACCAAAATATAAGGAGCACTGTCACCGTAACGGGTGAGCTCCTCAGCTGATGTAGGTCAGTACTTCTCCACTGAAGTAAATAGAGTAACACCGTCTGACAACCTGCCCCTCGAAGAAAACCCTACACCTCTATTTAAACCTACTCTTGCTAACCACCACCTAAGAACATGATTCCCAAACAAAACACTGTTTACAGAACATTGCTGAAGGTGACCAAAGGAATTTTGTTAAAACTGGGTGCATGTTCTCTTTTTTGCTTCTTTATGATGAGTATGGCAGGAAGTGGTGGTTTTTTCCTCCTGCTTATTTTATCTCAGAAATTTTATGGAAAGTTAGCTCTGCTCTCCTTTCAGTTTTGCTGGAGAATTAGTTGTGGGTCTCAGAGCTTGTTTACTGTGAGCTCCCACATCTTACTGAAGGGTTAAGAATGCTAGATCTTTAAGAAAGGCTTCCTTTAGCTAAAATGTTAGGCACAGAAGTTAAATGGGAGTTAACAGACAAACCAAAGAGAGACAAGGTTGGTGAGGTAATATCTTTTATTGATATTACCTCATCCACCTTGCCTCTCTAATAACCTGGGACCAACATGGCTCCCACTACACTGCATTAAATAGTTTTAAGCAATCTGACTAAAAATTCCTTTCTCCTCTCAATTATTGGACCTCCATTTCATGACTCACCACATCATTATTTTACTAGTTCTCAAGTTATCAATCTTCCAGCCTAGGCAAATGAGAGTGAGTAATGAAGGATTGTGGGACAGTGGGGAACTAGCTAGAGCCCTCACTTTTTCATTTTTGGACACTTGCGAAGATTGTTTTTAGGCACAGGTTTTTGTAAAGAAAGTGAGTGGTTTCTGTGGGTTAGTCAACTTAACTCTTTTCAAACTCACTTTCTGTTGGGGAATTTCCCTGTCTTTTCAATGAGTGCCAAAAGTTTAAGTCAGTTTGTCGATAAGGCCTGACAGAGAGGAGTCCTGTTCAAACAGATCTCTGCCTTCAAGTCCCCTCTCCACGCCCTCCCCAGGTACCCTGTTTCCCCCTTATATCTATGCCCTCTTACCTCCTGAATTTGCTTGCAGCCTCCCACAGCCCCCACCCATTCTGAGACGAGGGAACACAGCTCCATGACACCCCTTTAAGCCCCTACAATTCCAAATCCATATCCCCCCATCCTAACCCCATTTTCATAGGTCCCGTAGATGGCTCCATTTACCCCAATCCCCTATACCTTCTCCACCACCAATGCATTTCACCCTGTTCTCCTACCCCTCACCCCACTCTCCATGCCTTCTCACCTCTAGCAACGCTACTTAGAGTCAGCCAGAAGTTAGTTTATGTTTGTAGGATTTCAAGCGGACTGCATTTCTTTAAACCTGGAAATATACACATGAAAAAGTACCCAAGAACAGGTGGTTTAGGTGTGCAAGCCTTCTAACACAAAACAGCAAGAACTTAATTTACCTGTAATCTTCCCTCCATTAAACAGGAACAGCACAGATTCTCTCACCTTCTCATCCATCATGTCCGGGTGTTCAGTGAGCCAGACGCAGAGGCACTGAAATGCTGCAACAATCATGGAGTGAAGATCTCTAGAGTGGAGTGGAGCTGGACGGCTGCATTGGTACACAATGTAACTGCACACTGAACTAACAGCTCGCTTGCTGTCAGCTGAATCAACAATCACCTTCACCTAAGTAAAGCAAACAGTGGAGACACTATCAGCTGAGAATTGCTTCAGGAACTCTTTCAGAGAAGACAGAACTTGTTTTAGTGCTTCTAAATGCTAAGAAATACAAAGAAACATTTCAGGGCTGCTCTCTGACATACATGAAAACACTGTAAGTAAGACAGGTTTAATATAATGCTGATATGCAATGGAACACAAAAGTTACAGTGAAGAGATCATGCAAGAATCCTACCACAGTATGTACTGGTTTGCATCTAAAGAACAGAGGACACCAGTTGGTTTACTAGGGGACTTGCAGCAAGTTGGATTTCTGCTTAGCTTCCTTATTTTGGAACTTACAGGTTGTCAGCCCTCTCTTGCAGGTAATTGGACCTATCCACTTGTCAGAGGTTAGGGATGCCAAAACCCAGACAACTTTCTCTTTTGTGTGACTTCACTCCAACAATGGAACTCTCTGCTCTCAGTCTTCATTTAACATTGCAGCTTTCTTCCAGGAAAAGAGGAAGTGAAAGGAAAGCAGTCGGTGGAGCAGATCCTTTCAGCAGTAATTACTTTGCTTCTTCTGCCAGGCCCCTCTCTGACTAATTAGTGGAAAACTCCCCAAGATATAAATGGGAAGGAACTTCTGGCCTGGAAGGACAACCATGGAGCCAGAGCCCAAGATCTTAGAAGCTAGTGAACAGTACCATAAACTGGGGGCAAAGGTTGGCTTGATAAAGAGTTAAAGATGAAGAACTGTCCTCCTTTCTTCCCTCCTCCCAAATTGGATTGCTCTAGCCAAATCAGCCCTCTTGGATTCCCCTACTCCCTGTAATTTAGCCACATCTTAGAACATGTAACAAGGCAGACCCCGGTGCCTAGAGCAAGGAGCTAGAATTCCTGGCCTCAGACAGTACTTTGCCTGCTAGTGTATACATCTACATCATGCCTCTGGTGGTGGGGACACGGCTCTGAGCCCAGAGACAGGCAGCCTTTCCTCCACCCCAGAGCTGGATGCCACAGAGTGGGGCCGCCGTTAGAAACTGTCTCAATGACAAGCAGGTTGAAGGGCATAAGTCTGGTGCCTCCCAATTCTCCAACTATTCTGAAGGCTGTTCTCAGGCGAAATCCTCTCTAGTGATTACAACAGACTTCCCAATGGCACTCTGACAGTTATTCCCATGGTGAATTTAGATTCTCACAGAGGCTGGGATTTTTAATTTATTTACTGAGTACTAAACAGTTTTAGTGCTGTCCAAGAACAAGCTGGGGCAGATCCTAGCCAAAGAGCTTATTGTCATTTATTATGCAAGGACTTCATTGACATTATGTACATGGGGACATCTCGATGGAGGTCACTAGCTGACTACAGAAGGCGACAGCGGCACCAGAACAGTAAGGAGAATGGCTGTTCTGTGGGGAGGAGGCCTCAGGCAGTAGACAGTGCTCCACCCTCACCCAGTCCATCAAGGTCAAGAACCAGTATGCTGTACTGGTAACAGAAGGAGATGATCAGACTCATGGCTGAGGAAGAGACCCCATCTCCCCTGAAGCTGGGAGATTCAGGGCCACCACCCCTAAGAGGAGGCAACATAGGGTGCTGGTGATGGGGATCTCCCCCACCCGCCCTTCGGAAGGGGATGGAGGCATCTATCTACTGACCTGACCTGTCATCCCAGGAAGTTGCTGCCTGCCTACAGCCTGCATCCAAGACGTTACAGAAAGATTGCCAAGGCTCATCGATCTCTGTACTGCTCTCTTATTAGTGGGCACTAATAATAATAATGTCAGATGTAACACTGAGCAGATCTGTAGTGACTACAGGGCTCATGGACGCAGGGTGAAGGAGTCACACGTGTAGGTGGTATTCTCATCCATTATCACAGTTAAGGGTAAGGGCCCAGGCAGGGACAGATACATTCTGGAGATGAACACGTGCCTGCACAGATGGCATTGACAGGATAGCTTTGACTTCCTTGACCAGGGGATGGTGCTCCAGGACGGAGGACGGCTGGGAAAGATGGGGTCCACCTGCCCAAGAAGGGGAAGGGCATCTTCGCACACTGATTAGACAACCTAGTGAGGAGGGCTTTAAATTAGGTTCAAAGGGGCAAGTGACAATTGCCCAAAGGTAGGTATAAAAAAAGATGGTTTGACAGACAGCTGGAAGGTTTTTGGGGGTACCGGGAATGGTAAGTTACAATAAAAGGGGAATACAGTGGGGGGAAATCTGCTCAGGGCCTGGACTGCTGCAGGGAATGCCAAAATCCAGGCAAGTGGATTGATCCAACTACTCAACTGGGAAGAGGGGAGGAGCAGCAAGCTCATTAGCTTCAGACTGAGGAGCAGAAATACAAGTTTCAAAAAGAAAGATACTATTTCCTTATTAAAAATATAATCTGTATGTTTTCAGTTTACAAGAGTGACTGCTTCCTGGACAGAATGGAAGGGGAAAAGCAAGATGTGGCCTTTACAGAAAGAATTTTTAAATGGGCTCATTGCCCTGGTAGATTTTCCAAGGCAGTGAACTGCTCTGGAACTGGGGTGGTAGCCTTTTAAACCAAGGATTTCTCATTAAAACCTGAATGTGTTATACAATTATCTAGCCCAGGAAATCACTCCAGGAATAGAAGCAAGGCATGCTTCATATTTCAATCAGCAGAACCATTGTTTCTTTGTACAGGACCTCTTGTGGCTAGATATAATCTCTGAATTATTTAAAACCAAAACAAGTGAAACTTCAGCTCTCACCTTTGCCAATCCAGAAAGAAGCTCTAATGCAGCTAGTGAGATACTCATGTCCTGTCTCCACTGTGAGTTGAGTCTTTGTGTTACCAGGTGAATACTGCGAATCAGTAGTCCAGCTGCTGTATCTGTATTAAGAGCTAGGATATAATCCCAATACCACATCCCACAGGGAGGGAAAATAACTAAGCATTAGTAACAATAAGCAAAGCAATCCATCAGGCACAGGCCAAAGCAACCACAATAAGCACAGAAAACAAAATTACATACACCTCAGAAGCTAGCAATTTAGTGAATTTCACATGGATTAATTAATTAATTGGTTTATAACTCCAGCATGTTATATATCTAAAATCAGACTAGCCTCTACTCTCAAAGCAGACTCTCTGTATGCGTATTTTATTGGATTTGCCAGTTGAACGTCGTTAGACTAATTCATCTGAAAACACATTTTAGGTGGCCGCTGCATGCTGCATAATACTAGCTACTGCGTTTAACACTGTGGAACAGTGGAACGGCTAACAGCAGGTTTACTTTATACAGACACTTTTCGCTATAGCGTTTAGGTTTCTGTAAGAGTTCATAGTTTGAGTACCCATAACTTCAACTAATTCAGACATTAATGTGATGTACAAATATTATACAGCGTTCGACTTAAAATACATATGCTGAAAATTGCTACAGCATTTCATGGAGATTAGCTCCAGGCACCGAGAGAATTAATCCTGGAAAAAAAGATGCAACGGCACTACAATTCTTTCCAGACATTTGATTTTCCTGCACCCCAGGCTTGAAATTAAATGGCATGTTTTCAGTATCTGCCGTCTTTATAATTTCATATTTGAGGGTCATTTAGGTTGAATTTTTTAAATCTGGAATGGGGGGGAGGGGGGGAAACTGATTTCAGAAATGAAAGCTGTTGGGACTGGAGCACCCAAAAAAAAAAAAAAAAAGTTAGTGGATGCTTAGCACCCACCGGCAGCCAACTCCCTCCCTTCTTCCCCCCCCCCACGCCTCCTGTCCATCGGCAGCCACCGATCAACTCCTCCCCCTCTCTCACAGTGCCCCCCCCGACACCGTGATCAGCTGTTCCACAGTGTGCAGGAGGTTCCTGGCGGGGAGAGGGAGGAGTGGGAATGGGGCACGCTCAGGGGAGGGGGCAGAACTGGGCAGGAAGAGGCGGGGTGGGGGTGGAGCAGGGGCAGGAAGAGGCAGGGCAGGGGTTGGGGCTTGGGAGAGGGATGGGATGGGGGTAGGGGTGGGGCCTGGGGCGGAGCGGGATTTGAGCATCCCTGGGGCCCAGAGGAAGCAGGTGCCTGTGACTAAGAGGGACAGGAGAATTATGATGGAAAAAAAGGAATCTTCGTTAAGAATACGTATCACACATTTAAAAAAACCACAGCAATTCTTAGTAAGACACTCTTTGGAACACTAGTAACAGAACTCAAGTATCAGCTATAGTTAAAATTTGAAAACGGACCATCCTGATTCTTTTGAACTTTCCTTAGAGGCTCCAGATGAAAATTAAAAAAAAAAAACTGCTTTTATGAACTTCCCAAATTATGTTTCTATTTTGAACACTATATTGTGTCTGTAGAGGGTACAAGAACCCAATAAAATGAATGCTAATAGTGCTAAAACGTCTTTGGCCAAAACGTTATGGAAGTCAGTCTTTAGACTGTATCATAGTTACAGAATTCAGTAACTGATTCATAGAAAAACGGTCACTGTGAACCCTACAAACAGATACTTTGCACAAGACATGCCAAAAGCACTTGTCTCAGTGCAAACTCATACCAATTAAAACATGCATATTAAAAACAAACCCATGTGCTGAAAAAGCAGCATTCAGGTACCAATTAAGCCATTTCCAGACAAACTGAAATCTTGCACAGATACAATTCAACGGCCGACATGAAACTTAGAGCATACATTGATTTCCCCTGCCATTGAAGTCAATGGCAAAACTCATCTTCAGTGGTGTAGGACCTGGCCCCTAGAATGTACATCTTCAGTAGGCACCGTACTAAGGTGGTCTGTTCTCAGATATATCTGGTTAACATTAGTGATTTAATGAAAGACCGACAAATGGGAATCCACGCTTTCACTCAACTCAGCTGGATCACTGCATACACAGATTTAGTACAGGGTGGATTTTATTATAAGGTCAAACAAACTCCAAACTACATCAAATTAAAGCAAAACAAAATTTTAACATATTATATCAAGTGGTCTGTGTAGCTGATGTCCTGTTTTATAGGAACATAATTAATTTTCAAACCAGAATCCTTTTAACTATGATTTAAGAAGGGCAGATCATCAACTTGCATAAACTGTCACACCTACACCAAAATCAATGGAACTATGACAATTTACACTACCTGAGGATCTGCCCCAGTATCAGCGGCAAATCGTAAGAGGATCGAAAACATACATTACAAAGATAAGCAATTTATTAACTTTTCCCATTTTTCATAAGCTTTCAAGCTCATTTTACTATTATAAGATTACTAACAGAACACTTATAACAGGACTGAAAGCTAATAGATAAATACATATAGGAGCAAAATTTAGCAGTTAACACCAGATCCAAAGGGCTACCCACCATATCCATCACCTCTGGTTGAAAATATCCATGAAGGTTCATATATCTAAAGATCTCATTAAGTCAAACACAACCTGGAAAGGAGTTTTGTAAAACTGGGATATTATGGCAATTAAAAAAAAAAAAGTTTAACTCCTTACCATAATCTCTTAGAAGTGCTTGTGCTGGTCTCTCACTATCTGGAGTTGTGGGTTCTGTGCTTCCTCCGCTTGCTGTACTAATGCCACTGTTAGTGCGACGGTGGTTTTTCAAAAGGTTATTTTCGCCACCATTCTGTAGATTGAAATCAGCATGAATGAGGGAGAAGACTGTATAGGTTAGTGTTCTGCATAATTGAAAACACTCTTAGAAGATGTACTTAGAAGAATAAAAAGGCGAAACCTAACGGAATCAGCTTAGATATCTTGGAAAAGTATGTATAATACAGTAATTACAATACACTAAAAAAGTTCAGCTTTAACACAAAAAACTCACCGTTTCCATCTGACAGCCAATGGCTTCTAAAAGTGCTGAGTCTTGAACAATATTTAACATTGCTCCTGCAACATTAAAACACAGTAAGAGGTGAACTGCTTACAGTTCAAATGTGTGAAAAACAGTGTGTGCGCTGCTAAAATCTACAAAAATGTGTCAGTGCTCACTTTTATAAAAGGATCTGTTTAAGGGTTTATGATAGCCACAAGAATTTGCTTCAGACTCTGAAATTCAACACAGAGGGTGATAGACTAGCTCAGATTTTGCTGTAAATTTTAAATTCACTTGGATTGACAGAGAGGTTCTTTATGCTCCTCTCAACTCAGAAAGGCCTTTGTCTTTTAATAAAGCTTTTTTGTTTTTAAATCTTAACTCGTTTTTAATTAAAAACTCCCTGAACTCAACTCCGAAAAAGCAGTCTACTCTGCAAGCACAGAAAGTATGGAGATGGGATTTTTTATGAGCTGCACACACTATGAAACCTTTACAAGGACAAGGCACCAGACACTGATTTAAAAGGAGCTGGGCAGGGACGGTCTTTTACTATGTGTATGTACAGCACCTAGTTCAATGGGTCCTGATCTTGACTCTGTCCTCTAGGTGCTACAACAGTCCTAGTGACAGATAAACACAACTACATGTTCAGACGGCCCAATGAGCTGGCTGTGCGGACACAGTATCTATGATTCCCCATCTGTAAAATGGGGATAATACTTACTAAACATCACTGGGACAATTTTAGTTGTCTATCGGCATGCTTTCACGGTGAAAAGTGCAATGTAAGTGATTTCTTAAGCAAAAGAATTTAAGGCTAGAACTTTGTCTCTTTCCGCTTGCATAGCGGCACACAATTATTTAAGTCCTACATGATCCCTGGTAGTTTGCACAGTATTCTGCTCTATGGTATTGAGAACTCAAATCCTAGAGTTCAGGATTTTTCTTATAATCCAGCATAAAACAAATAAATAAATAAATACATTCAAATAACCTAGTATCATTTGAGTGTTGTTGGGGTCTGTTTCAGTTTGCAAAGCTCCTATTAGTATATTCACAAGCCTCAACTTCAAGGATAGGAAGGTTACTGGTTTATCATATGATGATGAGCTGTCATCATTGCTGAATTTTCCTTCCAGGACAACCTGAAGAAAGAATACATTTCCTTTAATATCAATTAGCATAGACATGGATTTGATCATCTCAGAGCACTTGCATCTGTTATTTGATTACTTTTACAATTTAAGTAATTTAACTAATCCAAAATGAAAGTATTTGACTCTCTGCAGCATTACCAACATCTGTGATGTACCATAGTATTTCCTCTGTAAGTGAAGAGCTGGATACAAGAAAGTCAGTGCTAAATGGAGCAGTTAACTAGATAGCAAAATTGGGCTTGGTATAATTGCAGCATAACAAAGAAAGCAGAGTAAGTCAAATATAACCCAATTCTCTTTCCTCAGAGGATGGAGGAACCTTGTGGATTTCTAAGATATTCAGACTTTGAATATCATTAAAGTAAACTAGCTTGACATCACACTTGAGCACAGTAATATCCTAACCTACACATTTCTTCCCTCTCTCCACAAGTACATCCCCCATTGCCATAATTTCTTACTCTGAGGATGGAGGGACATCTCTTGGGAACCCCTATGAAGGCTGTTCTTATATTAGCCAGACGGAATGCTGGAAAGCAAGGCGTGCCATCTGCTTTCAATTCCCCTACAGCCCCTGAAGAGCTGAGCTTGCTGCTTCAACAGCCCTAACAATCTGGAAGAAAGACCAAATCTGTACCCTTTTGTGCAGAGGACAAACCGCAGGACCACTGAGTCAGCTCTGCAACTTCACGTGTAACATGAACATGGATTATTTCTGAAAAATGCTTACAAAATATATAAAATAATCTCACAGAAAACAATCATGTTAATTCATTACCTCAGATTTTATGGTCCCAAAATGATGAGGGAGAGGCAACAATGACAGCAAAATATTGATAGAGGATCTTCTCAGCTCTGTAGGATTTACGTAGGTTTTAAACTTTGAGAGCTCTCTGCCAATAAGAAAAAGCATTACAAAGGTAATCAACTTTTCACAGGAGTTTGGAATTAAATTTAATTCCATACTGATTAAATTTAGAGGCACAAAAACCCTAACAAAGAGCACACAGTATAATATGGTAGCTGTTTCACTTTGGGCTTAGAAGCCTTACTTTGTGTTATCAATGATCGGACTTTGAATTCATGTATGTCATGAGTGATTTTCTTTTTAACAGAAAGGTGTATCTGTAGCTCTGGCTTCAGCATAACAACCTAGGACTTTAGAGTTTTCATTTTAGTGCTAGGCTTTAAGAATT
Source organism: Natator depressus (assembly GCF_965152275.1). Classification (NCBI taxonomy): domain Eukaryota; kingdom Metazoa; phylum Chordata; order Testudines; family Cheloniidae; genus Natator; species Natator depressus. Next base: position 30,323,279 of record NC_134246.1, read on the forward strand.
CAAGCTTTAGAGACAGAAAGACGCTCAAGGCAAATCCTCCAACTGCAACATGAAACAGTCCAACAGCTTGATATACAATGCAGTAATCAGCGAATAAGCTCCACAGAACCATGGTAAGTGTCATGATTTCATTTTCAGTGAGTTCAAATGAAGCTTATCTACCCCAAACAAGAACACACATGCTTCCATGACTGGTTTTTAAGATGCGGTTTGAAACCCATGCATTAAGCCCTTCCAGTCTCACCACCATTTCACACCTACCATTTTCAATAGCATGTCATCTCATACTAGTCCAACAGAATGTTTTACCAGGACTAAGAGGACTAAGTATTTTATAAGGTGCCCACCCAACAGCTGAGTGTACACTCTTTGGTACTCAAGAGCTAGACAAGGAATACAGCAGCAAATATTTCCCTCTAAACCATTCACACACTATATTTTAAACTAAGGTAACCAGTTGTGCATAGGCATACAGCCACACACACAACGAGTTAGCTATATAAGGTATGGCATCTGTTGCCTAAGACCTAGAAACAGGATCTCCTTTTATGAGGGCAAGACAAATTGCCTCTTCAATCAAACTGAAGGAAAAAAGAAGCATGTGACATGGTTTTAATCTGTACTTTCCTTGTTGAGCCAGAACAAGGCTCTTTAGCCTCCACTCTAATCTAATCTAACATTCAAACCCAATGTGATTGCGCATACAATCGAAAAATAGGGGCATTTGACATTTAACCTCTTACACTGAGCTGCCCAGAAGGAATAAACACACTTCTGTGAGTAAATACGCAGATATACACTATTTCAAATATAGAGATTTGGTTAAAAGCGGTTTAAGCCCTTTGGCAAAGTCAAAGACATGCTAAAAACTGGACCCAAACAAGGGAACCCATGATTGAGAATGTGCACTTAGCCTTTTGGGGGGGGGGGGGGGGGATAACTGTGCTTCTGAATGGTAGTTTAGGAGCAATATGTACAGCAGGGAAATTCACCCCATTTTCCATTAAATGCCACTTCCTTTTTAGCAAAAAGGTGCGCCCTTTATCCTGTGCCACTTACTCTCATAGAATCATAGAAGATTAGGGTTGGAAGAGACCTCAGGAGGTCATCTAGTCCAACCCCCTGCTCAAAGCAGGACCAACACCAACTAAATCAGCCCAGCTAGGGCTTTGTCAAGCCAGGCTTTAAAAACCTCTAAGGATGGAGATTCTACCACCTCCCTAGGTAACCCATTCCAGTGCTTCACCACCCTCCTAGTGAACTAGTTTTTCCCTAATATCCAACCTAGACCTCCCCCACTACAATTTGAGACCATTGCTCTTTGTTCTGTCATCTGCCACCATTAAGAACAGCCAAGCTCCATCCTCTCTGGAACCCCCCCTTCAGGTAGTTAAAGGATGCTATCAAATCCCCCCTCACTTTTCTCTTCTGCAGACTGAATAAGCCCAGGTCCCTCAGCCTCTCCTCATAAGTCATTTCTTTTTGCCCAATCCTCCAATTTGTTTAGGTCACTCTGGACCCTATCCCTACCCTCCAATGCATCTACTTCTCCCCCCAGCTTAGTGTCATCCATGAACTTGCTAAGGGTGCAATCCATCCCATCATCCAGATCATTAATGAAGATGCTGAACAAAACCCGCCCCAGGACCGACACCTGGGGCACGCCGCTTGATACCAGCTGCCAACTAGACATCGAGCCATTGATCACTACTCACTTGAGCCTGAAAATCTAGCCAGCTTTCTATCCACCTTATAGTCCATTCATCCAAACCATACTTCAACTTGTTGGCAAGAATACTGTGGGAGACCGTATCAAAAAACTTTGCTAACGTCGAGGTATATCACGTTCACAGCTTTCTCCATATCCACAGAGCCAGTTATCTCATCATAGAAGTCAATCAGGTTGGTCAGGCATGACTTGCCCTTGGTGAATTAATGTTGACTGTTCCTGATCCCCTTCCTCTCCTCCAATTGCTTCAAAATGGATTCCTTGAGGACCTGCTCCTTGATTTTTCCAGGGACTGAGGTGAGGCTGTAGTTCCTCGAATTCTCCTCCTTCCCTTTTTTAAAGATGGGCACTATTTTTGCCTTTTTCCAGTCATCCAGGACCTTCCCCCGATCGCCACAAATTTTCAAAGATAACGGCCAATGGCTTTGCAATCACATCAGCCAACTCCCTCAGCACCCTCAGATGCATTGCATCCGGTCCCATGGACTTGTGCATGTCCAGCTTTTCTAAATAGTCTTTAACCTGTCCTTTCACCACTGAGGGCTGCTCACCTCCTCTCCATACTGTGCTGCCCAGTACAGGAGTTTGGGAGCTGACCTTGTCTGTGAAGACAGAGGCAAAAAAAGCATGGAGTACTTCAGCTTTTTCCACATCATCTGTCAGTAGGTTGCCATTCAGTAAGGGTCCCACACTTTCCCTGACCTCCTTGTTGTGAACATACCTGTAGAAACCTTTCTTGTTACCATTCCCATGCCTTGCTAGCTGCAACTAATTGTGCTTTGGCCTTCTTGATTACACCCCTGCAAACATGAGGTGGACTTTGTCATAGGTCCAGTGTTTTCTCTCTAGCTTCATAATGAAGTGTTCAGCCAAACCCTGGCAGGTGTTAAGTTTCTAGTTTGTCAAGAGCTTGTACCTCAGCCATACCATGTATGACTGCTACACTGAAAGGCCTCTGCTAGCATAAGGTACCGGTGACATTGTCAGTAGTTGTTAGCTTAGGAAGACTATGCAAGATGTGCATTATTTTGTTTTTCATCTGGCACATCTCTCTTGTTCTGTCAGATTCTAACATTAATTGTGGTACCACGGAGAACTCATACTTTCCCAAAGTCTCACACTGAGATCTGGACACGACCAGGAGACTAGCAAAAGAATGACCTGTCTGCGGTTAGCTCTGTAATAGTTCCTGCCACCTTCACTCTGACTTTATTCTTTGCATTCAAGCACAACTTTAGTCTGCTTTTCTTTATTGGAGCTCATGATAATTCTTTGGGTTTTGAAGGCTTCACACAAGTATCCATTCAACTGACATCTTGAGCTATCACTGAAGACTGCTTTCAATCAAAATATTAATGAGCTCCTGTCTGTCATAAGTGAATGGGTTGCCAGTCCGAACAAGCTCAATCTGTAGCTTTAAAATTGCCCCTTTTTGGCATTTAACAGCACCTAAAGAGTCTAGCTGGTGCTTGGTTATTTCTGGGGAAGAGACACCTCAACCCCAGATTTTGAGTGAAACAGTAAGTGATGTAGTTCTAAGGTTGCCAGGAAAAACTGGGAAAGGGCATTTGGAAGCTGTGTTATGCCCACAACACCCCTTCCTCCTCCCACCACAAACAAACCAAAAAACTTTTAATGCTCTCTTTCCATGTTTTAGGGCTTCATCTGAACCAAGCACACAGAAGGGTGCTAGTGATCTTTTAACAACCCAATTTCCTTTTCAAAATTCCTCCCATGTGTCAGGGTCAGACTTTTCTACACCTCTTATTTCAACAAGGTCCCAGGCAACCAGTGCAGAATAGTTGGCAAAAAAGTATTTCAAAGTCTTCCAGTGCCGCAAGGTGCAAATTCCAGTTACCAGTCCTGACAGATCAAATAAAGGGCAGCAAAGACTCAATCATGTTCATATATCGCTGCACTATCTCAAAAGTTGGCTGATTCGCCGATTCAACCTCACTGAATTTCTTGATCCATTCTGCAGTACTGCAGCTCCCCATCATGTGGCAGTAGGTCACAGAGAGCTGAATATACACTGGATGCATGGAACTGGTCTTGCAAGTCCTGTGCCCCTTGGAAAAGAACTACAAACACATCCATCTGTTTTTCAAAGAAGACATCTAGGTATCACTTTTAAAAGGGCAACAAGTGTTCGGGTGTGTGCTTCTATACAACAGAAGGAGCACGTGTTTTTTTTGAAATGCATGCCCTGGGACCTAATACAAGGCGAGTCTTGCCCATAGCTGGCAGTTGTCCCAAAATCTTCAAACTTTTTCTTGATGTACGCTCTCCCTCCAACCTACCAAATTCAGTTTATGAGCGCACTTCTTATACTATGTAAGGTGCCACTGAGCATGGAGTTTAACCAACTCCCCTACAGTGGTATTTTCCAAAGATTCAGCTACTAGTCCAGAGGTGGGCAAACCACGGCCCACGGGCCACATCCAGCCCATGAGGTCGTCCTGCCCAGCCCCTGAACTCCCAGCTGGAGAGGCTAGCCCCCCGCCCCTCCCCCGCAGCCTCAGCTCGCCATGCTGCCAGCACTCTGGGCGGCAGGGCTGTGAGCTCCTGCTGGGCAGCGTGGCAGGCTCTGGCCGGGCGGTGCGGCTGCCAAACATGCTGCTCTGAGCGGCATGGTAAGGGGGCGGGGAGGTTGGATAAGGAGCAGGGGGTCCCGCGGGGGAGGGGAGGGAGTCAGGGGACAGGAAGCGGTTGGATGGGGCAGAGGTTCTGGGTGGGGAGCGGTCGGGGTCAGGGAACAGGGCAGGGATGGATAGGCATAGGAGTCCCAGGGGGTCTGACAGGGGGGTAGGGGTGTGGATAGGGGTCGGGGCAGTAGATCCCGGGAGGGGGGCGGTCAGGGGACAAGGAGCAGGGGGTTGGATGGTAAGAGGTTCTGAGGGGGCAGAGACCAGGCTGTTTGGGGAGGCACAGCCTTCCCTACCCAGCCCTCCATACAGTTTTGGAACCCCAATGTGGCCCTCAGGCCAAAAAGTTTGCCCACCCCTGTACAAGTCAGTACTCTTTGTCTCCCCATTGATGCCTGAAAATTATCAAGACCAAAGTAAAAAACAAGGATTTTGTAATCAGTTATTTTGATTATAATTCATTGTGTTATGTAATGTATGTTATGTAACTATGTGCATACCAATTATAGATTGACTCAAGTAATTTCTGGCTGGATGCTGACATCTTAACCAGTGCCTCATTACAACTCTTTTGGTAGAATAAAGCAAGCTGATAATCAGTACCACTGATTCACGTTTGTTTGTTTTTTTGCCAATGATGGCAAATCAACTTAAGTGCTCCTTCCATTTGGAGTCATTGGTAATATTCAAAAAATGAATTGGGTATGATGTTCTGAGCACTACCTGATAACACAGCCTTGTCAATTGAGGGCCACAATTCAACTTTGTGAGGACTGCATGTCTGACTTGTCTGTGTTAAAGAATAATTTTTTAAACGTTGATTTTTAAACATGTTCTTGAATACATATCTAGATAATAGTTCTAGGTTTGTCATGTTCAGTACCATGGGTAAGAAAGGGTTTTCGAATGATACCCAACTCAACTTATTTCCAATGCTGCATTATCAAAATGACCAACCATAACACCTGGAGCAGGGAGCTAGGGGACAAGAACATGATGTTCCTTGGAAAGGTAACATGCTAGTATTGGGTCAAAACCCCAACAACATAATTAGTTAAAGCTAGGTTTGGAAGGATTCAATTTTTAATTGGTAAATGTCAATTTCACTGTGCACACACAAACAGACAATAAATATTTCCAGCAATATTAATAGAAATTTACAGATTGGCAAAGTACAAAAAATACTGTTTGAGAACTTATTAAAGTTGATTTAAGGATATTTCCTTTGTATATTTTGACATGCGATGTTGGCAATTTGTGTTTTAACTTTTATAAAGCTTTAACATTTTGAATCTCAACGTATAGCGTCATTAAATTATTATTGCCTGACTCCCTTACTGGCTGAGCCGCCCATAATTTCCCAGAAATGTGAAAACTTAAATCATTAAAAATAAAAAATGCTTTAAAATAAATATTGATATTATCCATCAAAATTATATTTTAAAAAAAATCAAATCTGCCAAGCCTTGTTAAAGGAAAGGAAATGCAAGAGGCTGTGTGCACTATGGTTACTGTTATAAAGCCAGAGTCATTACCAAGCACTAATGTTGCTGTTTAACCTAGATTTACTGGGTCAGTGACCCTCAGGGTACCGTTTTGAATGCACTAGTGAAAACTATTCACAAGTAACATGTCAAAAGAAAAATTGTGACATCTACATGAAAAAAGTATTTACCTGTCAGGTAGAATCGTTTCAAGGGCAGAAATGAAGTAAGGAACCACCACATCAATCCCTTTCAGGTCACAGCAGAACAATGGAGGAGAGTTGAGAATAATGCTGGCCAGCACTGGGTGGCAAATGAAATCTGCTATCTGCAAACCCTGAATTAAAAGCATGTAAAATCTGAAAGAGAAAGACAGGATTAAATGGTTTGTACAAAAAGAGCCTTTGCATTAGCAACTACACTGGTCATTAGTCAATACCTATTTTTAATCTTTTAAATTAAAATACAGACCAAAATTTTTCAATAACCAGGAGCCTACAGTTATGCTCCTGAATCCATATGAACCAAAGGGTGGCATTTTCAAATGCTCCTAAATGACTTAGGAGCACATATTCCCATTGACTTCAGACTGCAAACTCTGATGGAGTAATATACCCATATCAAAGAATTTCAGCTTTGATTTCTGGAAGTTCATATATTGGAAGATGATGTTAGTCACAAATATAGCACAGGTTAGAGTCTTACCAATTTTGTTTAAATTTGTGTTGTTCACACAGTAAGGATGCTAACAAGGCCCCGGTCTTGTCTTTTTCAGCATAGGTAAATATTGTAAGTATGAAATTTCTTAGTAGAATTTCAGATTTTTACATATTTGTTTCTACTAACATTTAGGAAACTAAAGGAAAAAGTACAAAGCATTCTACTTTCCATTTTATATTGCTAAATTAAGAACGAGCAACATGCAAATAAAACTCTAAATATAAAAAACCTAATTTGGTTTAAATGACTACTTTTATCCAGCCTGCGATATTTTCTATTGAGTCCTCATGCAAAGGTTTTGGTTTTGCCATTCCTGCTTTTAAAAAAAAATATTTCCCTCCCACCTGTTGGTTATGTGAATCTTTCGCAGAATACAAAGTGTACAGTGCTCACTTTATATTATTTTTATTACAAATATTTGCACTGTAAAAATGATAAAAGATATAATATTTTTCAATTCACCTCATAGCACTATGGTACCTGTATCTCTTTATCATGAAAGTGCAACTTACATATGTAGAACTTTTTTGGTACATAACTGCACTCAAAAACAAGAAAAAGTAAAACTTTAAAGCCTACACTTAGTCCTACTTCTTCGCTAAGACAAACAAGTTTCTTTACATTTATGAGAGATAATACTGCCCGCTTCTTATTTACAATGTCACCTGAAAGTGAGAACAGGCATTGCAAGGTATTTGTGTGCTAGATATGCTAAACATTCGTATGCCCCTTCATGCTTCGGGCACCATTCCAAAGGACATGCTTCCATGCTGATGATGCTCATTAAGAAAATAATGCATTAATTAAATTTGTGACTCAACTCCGTGGGGGAGAATAGTATGTCTCCTGCTCTGTTTTACACATATTTTGCCATATATTACGCGTTATGGCAGCCTCAGATAATGACCCAGCACATGTTGTTTGTTTTAAGAACACTTTCACTGCAGATTTGACAAAAATGCAAAGAAGGTACCAATGTGAAATTTCTAAAGATAGCTACAGCACTTGAAGCAAGGTTTAAGACTCTGAAGTGCCTTGCAAAATCTGAGAGGGATGATGCATGAAGCATACTTTCAGGAGTCTTAAAAGAGTAGGACTCTGATGAGGAAACTACAGGACCTGAACCAAACCAAATCAACCTTCTGCTTTTTTCATCATCGGAGTTAGATGCCAAAAATGAATATGCGTTGGTCCGCACTGCTTTGGATTGTTATTGAGCTGAAGCAGTCACCAGCCGGACACATGTCCCCTGGAATGGTGGCTGAAGCATACGGGACATATGAATCTTTAGAGCATCTGGCATGTAAATATCTTGTGACAGTGGTTACAACAGTGTCACGTGAACACCTGTTCTCACTTCCAGGTGACACTGTAAACAAGAAGTGGGCAGCATTATCTCCTGCAAACGTGAACAAATTGGTTCGTCTGAGCGATTGGCTGAACAGGAAGCAGGACTGAGTGGACGTGTAGCCTCTAAAGTTTTACACTGGTTTATTTTTGAATGCAGTTTTTTTTTGTATATAACTCTACATTTGTAACTCCAACTTTCATGATAAAGAGATTGCACTAGAGTACTTGTATTAGGTGAATTGAAAAATACTATTTCTTTTGTTTTTTACAGTGCAAATATTTGTAATCAAAACTAAATATAAAGTGAGCACTGTACACTTTGTATTCCGTGTTGTAATTAAAATCAATATATTTGAAAATGTAGAAAACATCCTAAAATATTTAAATAAATGGAATTCTATTACTGTTTAACAGAGCAATTAATCGCATGATTAATTGCTTGACAGCCCTAATCACAATGGTTCTGGAAGAGAACATCTCATGAGATTTCCATATTCAAATTTAAGCCTACGTGGCTTCATTATTGCAAAACTGGAGACTATATAGGAACATCTTTCAATGTCTAATGCACAAATATGCCTTGTGTCTGTGTAGTAAAAAAATTTTAGTCTTATAGTGGACAAGAGAAAAGATTACCATGGAAGAGCCAAATAAAGCCATCAGAAGAAAGGGATATATTCTGCATCCTCAAGAAAACCCCGATATAACTGAGTTGATGAGAGAGGGCAAGAAATCCCCCCTTGATTAAACAGAGGTTCCTAGATGCAGCATCTTTAAAGACCAATTATCCATTGATTAGCATTACAAGATTCAGGACCAAACTGGATGCTGTTTACGCAAAATAAATTAGATTGTCACCACAAAATTATAGCAATAAAGCAACCGGAAGATACTTTAGTACCGGGATAAGTAAGCTGGCAGTATATCCTCCCCAGTCTTCTTGCTACAAAATATCCTACATAGCGTTCCACATGCCTCTGCTCTTCCTGCTTCATAGTTATCAGGAAATTCACTTGCATCAAATGTGGAATTGGAAGTCATGGTGTCTGTGGACATTTGTGATCCTTTCCGACGAAACTCCATGCTAGCTTGGGTTGCTATAGCTGGAAAGAGAAAAAGTAAAAGTTTTCATTGTGTTTTGTCAACATACAAAACAGGCTCATGGGATCCAGGACACAAAGATCACGTCAAATTTAGTGATTATGATGAAGCTGCTAGTTCACTGTATTTGAATCAATGCCTGTATTTAAAAACCTGTTTCAGGGTATTTGATTTCTTCCCTAACACAGGAGTGCTATTAATTCTTCAGACCCTATGTATGGGTATAGTCACCCTCAGCATTGTGTACTGAAGAAGAGTACACTTACACTGAGTATGTGCGTATTGGTGCACATCAGACTAATTCCCTGCCTTGTGCACAAAAAGATCCACCATTCCACTCATCTCACTTCCTGCTCCCCTTCCCCTTTAGAAAATTAGACATTCTAATTTCCCTTGCCATCTCCTAAGATATCTTGTCACTATCTGAAGTTGTTCCATCCCCCTCCCGCCTCCCCAAAAAAGCAGATGACTACTTTTATGCTTCCTGACTCCCTGATCTTTTTGACTGCCTCTTGAGTACAGAGCTACTCTGGCCCAGCTTATCCCTCTGGCCTCTACTGTTGAAGCAAGTCACCTGCCTATTTCCAGAAGTCAGGAAGAGGACAGGACCCATATCAGAGTGAAAGGGACGGCTGCAAGAGAGGTGGGATATGTCTGAATGTGTTGAAAGTTGCTGTTGTGATCTGGTCCCTCCACCACACAGTGCCTGTAATTGCCATGGAAATCTTTGAAGTTAGCCAGTCCCGGGTGTCAGCTACCAGAAAACTGGGCAGTTGCCTAGTGGCTACTTCATAGTATTAATGAAAATTTTTAAATACACTCTTCAACATGCCCTACAAACATTTCTAAACTATCAAAATGGCTTTGGATAGCCCCATGGACCTAAGTGAGGTTGGCCATTCTTTAGCATTGTTTTCTTTTCCTGCAGAATATATCTGTGAGTGACATAACTAATGTAGTTTATGAATTCCTCTTAGAGATATTCCTAGCCCTTATGTCAGTGCCATGTGCACAACATGGAGAAAGCTAGTCACTTTGCTTGCCCCATTATTTCCTCTGGAGTGGCAGCCAAGAAGGATACTGAGTACTCCCTGGGCAACAGGAGAGACACTTCCCTGTGGGATCCCCAAAGACTGGAACAGCACATTGCTTGTGATTTTTAGGAAAGGCAATCATATGCCAGTATTACTTCAAAAACCATACAGGCTGGTTTGGTTTTGTGTAGGAACACATCAGAATTCCACCAGTAACAGACACAATTTAGGGCCTGGGATGCTGAGTGGGGGGGGAGAAAAAAAAATCAGATTTGCAAAGGGTGAGGAGTTTGAAGTCATACAAACAGAAGTCCTGATTATGCTTTGCCAGTTACATTATTTACAAATTGTATGGAGAGTTAATTTTTAGAAAGTTCCTAACAAAAGTCTTTACTCAGTTTTTCTTTTTAAAATTCTTGGTGTAAACTATTTGATGTTTGTTACCTTAAAGATTTTTATGGCATAAGTGGCAAATAAGCACAAATCTTTATGCATCTTCCCATGAGCCATTTTTGTCCTAAATAAGCTATCCAGCAATATAGTATAGTTGGAAAAAAAACACTACATGCACAATGCATACAAATCAAACACTAGGTCTGTATAAAAATAAGCTTTAAGTTAAAAAACAAAACAAAAACATGGTTAGTGCAAAGTCCTGAAATTCATGACATGATCACAGACTATAGTACATAAATGATGGGACTGATTCAGGCAGATTAATTTGCTTTTGCCAACAATCTTCCCCATTCAAAAAACATACACACAAAAAATTACTTGTCTTTCCCAAGTAAAAGTGCAAAAGCTACAAGAGACAATGACAATGACATTACAAATAAAAATATGGGATTATGAAAAAAGAAAAAAAACATGACTGCAATTAAGGAAAAGCTACTGGTTCCTACTTACAAGATTTATAAGAAAGAAGAATTTGGATAAAAGATGCTGCAAGATAATAGAAATAAAATGGAAACAAATCAAAGGACAGCAGTAGTTATAAAATACTTTAAAGATGGTGAAATTGTAATATAAGTTAAGATGCTTTTCGCTTTTTTTAAAAAATAGATTAAAAGCTTTATGACATAGCAAGCTTGTTAAACACATAAGAAATTGGCATTCAGGTCCAAAATTATGGTTTTGAAAGTACCATGCAAAACAATGAACAAAGAAATCTACAAAATACTAACAACGTTCAGTTTTGTTCATATTAATGTACATTTGGTCTTTAAATCAATGTATTAACCCATCCCAGCTCAAGCTGTGCTTCTCCTGGACTATGCTGTACATGAAGCATATTACAGGACTACACTAGCACAGTATCATAAGACTTGCTTACTTGGGGTGAACCCACATGGGAGCGTTACTTACCAGTAATGCTGCTTGCCCCAATTCTCCTCTTTCCCCAACCACAAATTCTTTATACTAAAGTGTTATGGCTCCAGCTTCCAGAAAGCAAGATGACAAAGAATCCTCAACAAAGGCCAGTATAAATGTACAAGCCTGCCCACTTCCATCTCAGTCAAGAAGCTTCCAAAGCAGAAATAATAAACAGGTAGCAGAATAATGACAAAGATTCAACACCTTAGATGCAATTCTCAAGGAAAGGTGGAAAAGAGGGAAAACTTCAAACAATTACCAGTAAGGGAAAAATTACTTACCTTGTAAAAACTGCTTCTCTGAATATTTTGGGACAGATCATGAGCTGAGATACAATCTCTCAGTGCTATTCTGGAAACAAACAGCTGGGAATTCCCACAGCTGGACCTCACCTCCTCACATCACATCCCCCAGAGTAAGGCATATGTTGAGGGCAGAGGGGAGCCAGAAAGGAGCATGGTGTGAGCAAATCCTACTCCGGCAATCCCCAGCTGACAGATGGCTTTTGGGGGATGTTACCAATCACAATACTGTAGAGCAGACTAGGGGATGCTCTATAGCATACTGGGATCAGTGAGTTGCCACCAGTTCCTTGGTGGCTCACCCTCTCAGCTGCACCTTCCATGGATACACAGCTGAGAATTAGCCCCTCATCCTCCAGGATTCACCTGGTCTTAGCACATTAGCAAGAGATTGGTGTAACTCCTGTAGTTCATGGTTTTTTGTCCTGTGAAGGCAGTAGAGCACATTCCCAAGTCTCTCTACTGGCTGTCATGTGCCACCCTGCTGAAAACCAGTACTGCTGACCAAACAGCCCACAGTTCCTTGAACTGTGAGGGAGACAAAGGCTTGGGACATTCTCTCTCTCTCATTATCTCCAAGTATCTAGGTTCTGACCTGTTCTGGACCCAAAGACAGTGAAGTCCCTTCTCCAGCTTCCAAACGGAGACTCTAGGCATTATAATTCAGCAGGCAGTCTGGGTGGTTTGCTACGTTCAGTCCACCTAGAGTGCCTACCTGTGCAAAATAAGCTAATTACTGACAGTTTGGGGCTTTTGGTCACAATGCTGCGTACACTTACTGAGGTGGTGGTGGTTCTCCCTAGGGTGCATCTAATGAGTTGGAGTTCGCTACTTCTGACACTCGAGTGTCACACTGAAGTCTAGCAAGTGGGTGGCTCTGGAAGATGGAGCCTTAACAGGCCTAGGAGCACTGTGTAGCTGAGCTCAGTGCCAGCACACCCATCTTTGTGTTGTGGATCAGGCTACCCACACTCCTGCTAAGCTCAATGATTGGAACTGCACTACTGCAGGGCTTTGTGCCATTGCTTGCAGAGCTAGGGACTCCACCAAGCCTCAGTCTCTCAGTGCACTAGGGGTCTTGGTACTGAATTCCAAGTCATCAGATGAACACCAAGGAGAACTACTACCATCTCAGTAAGTGTAATCTCACCCTACATTTCTTCCTTGGTTGGGGTGACATTTGCCGGTTGCACTGGACTTGATCGGAAGGCAGGACTAGAGACACAGAAAGATATCCAGTGAGGTGTGTCTGAGAATGGGTGAAGGGTTGGCACAATGGCTGTTGACACATAGCATCTCTACAAAGGGGATCCTTTGCTGGTCAGTCAAGAAGGAACTGTCTGGAACAGTCAGAGCTGCATATGTATTTCTCTGACATGTGCGACAGTCAGTATGTGGCCTGGTTTACGATGTACCTCTGGAATCCTGCAGAGCTTTTTCTTTCTCTTTCTTTTTTTTTTTTTGGGGGGGGGGCGCATAATTTCCTTTCATTTGCTCATTTCCTCTTCCAGCACCCTACAACATATTCTCTATACGAAGGCTAGCCATTGAGCAAATAGCTGGGTTTTTGGTTTGGTGGATTAAAAAAAAAGGTTCATTTCAAACCAAAAGAAACGGTTACTCAGCCTGTGCAGTAACTATGGTTCTTCAAGATGTGTCCCCCTATGGGTGCTCCACTGTAGGTGTGCTTGTGCCCCCTGCACCTTTCATCAGACATTTCACATAGCAGTGTTGGTTCAGCCCACACAGACCTATTACTTGGTCTCGTGCTCCACTCTGTTGCTACACAGCATTGCGCTGGCGAACCACCCTCAGCTCCTTCTCTACCACGAAGCTCCAGAGCAGAGAACTCTGACGCACAGGGGAAGGAGGGTGAGTAGTGGAGCACCCATAAATGGGCACAACTTGAAGAATCACAGTTACTGCACAGGATGAGTAACCATTTCTTCTTGAAGTAGTGTCCTTCCGGGTGCGCCTCTCTAGGTGACTACCGAACAGCTCCCTTTACGGAGGAGGGTGCTTCAGAGTAGAGTCCAATATTGAAGAAAGTAAAGCTGAGCCAAATGCAGCACTGGAAGCAGAGTCATGAGTTATTGCATAGTTCTCAGCAGAGGTATGTAGAGAGGCCCAAGTTGTGGCTCTACATATTTCAATAATGGGAACATTTTTCAGAAAGGCTGCTGTGGTAGAAATAGACCTTGTAGAGTGAGTTTGCATGCCCGAGGGAGCCTGGAGACTGCGAGACTGGTAGAAACAACAAATGCAGTTGGATGTTCATTGCTAGTGTTGGATATCTACTTGGAAAGTCTTTGTTTAGAAATTGCAGACCCTTCTGATCGATCTCCGATCGACACAAACCATTTGGGAGACTTTTAAAAGATTTAGTCCTGTCAAAATAGAAGGCCAGGACTCTCCTGACATCGTGTGTGCGTGCATGTGTATAACAACACTTCTTCCTTACCCATGTCAGGTTTAAGGTAAGAGACAGGAAAGTGAATAGGCTGGTTAACATGGAACTCCGAAGATACTTTTGGTAAAAACTTGGGGCATGGCTGTAATGTGACCTTATCTTTGAAAAACATGCCATATGTGCCCCTATTTCCCCAACTTGCCAAGCCAACGTAACGGCTACCTGAAATGCTGTTTTCATCAATAAACGGAGGAGTGAACAGGTAGTCATTGCTTCAAATGGCGATTCTGTAAGGCCTTTAAGAACCAGACTGAGGTCCCAACCCAGAGTAGGACATTTGGCTGGCAGGAAGAGATTTCCAAGTTCCCTGAGGAATATCATAGTCGTTGGGTAAGGAAATACAAAATAACCCCCTTTAAGGGACAGAAAGCCAGATGGCTTCCGGGTGAACCCTAATGGAGCTCAGCAACAGACCCAAGTGTTTCAGTTCTTGGATGCAGTCTAATATATCTGACAGCAATGAGGTTGTTGGTGGAATGCATTTGAGGTCACACCAGCAGCCAAATCTTGTCCTTTTTTTCAAGTAAGTACCAAACAGACAGCTTCTGCTGTGTAACAGCACTATTTCCTCTGCATAGGTTGTTTCTAATCCCATGAATCATCAACCAGCTATGCGTTGAGACAAAGAACACTGAGACTAGGGTGAAGAATCTGCCCACCTTCCTGGGAGAGACGATGAGGGGTTGTCCGGAAAGTGATCAGTGAGCAAGTGGCCAGCTGTCTAAAGTAAGGAAACCATGTCTGTCTGGGCCAGATTGGAACAATTAGAAAACTCTGGCTTTCTCCTTCTTTAGAGGAGTCGGAGGGAACGCGTACAGTAGACCCAAAAAGACACTGAAGGTGAAAGGCATCCCCCAAGGATCGGTAACCCAGCCTGCCTCTGGAGCAGAGCTGAGCACATTTCTTGTTTGTGGCTCTGGCAAACAGGTCTATCCAAGGGGTGCCCCATTGCCAAAGTACAATGAATCTATTTCCCACTTGCAATCTTGAAATAAAAGTGCCTGCTAAGCGTATCCATGGTCACACTCTGAGCTCCCAGAAGGTAAGCTGTTGTGATGACTAACTGATTGCATATGCACCAATTCCAAAATTTGACAGCTTTGATGCAGAGGTAAGGGGCTCTTGCCCTCCTGGTTGGTTGGTATAAAAAACATGCATGACATGTCTGTCCATCATGACCTTTATGTGTTTGCCCCTATCAGTGGTAGAAATTGCAGAAAAATATATCGGACAGCCCTAACCTTTGAAAAGTCCCTTGGGGAAGATGAGAGGCTGAAAGGGAGGATCCTGTACTGAAAATGGCCACAACCGACAATAAAACATAGGAACCTTTTGAGAGATGGGTGGATCGCTGTACAGAAATATGCGTCCTGAAGGATGAGGGCTAAGAACAGTCCTCTTGATCCAGTGATGGAATTATTGCTGCAAGTGTTACCATTCTGAATTTCACAAAAGGTGTCGAGTAGCCTTAAATCTAGGCTGGGTCTCCAACTGCCTCTCTTTTTTGGAACCAAGAAGTACCTGGAATAAAACCCCTTCTCTCTGTTCTGCCTGGGAACAGGTTCTATAGCACCCAAGAGTAGAAGAGAGTTGATTTCCTACCTTAGAAAGTGCTCATGAGATGGGTCCCTGAAGAGGGATGGGGAATGGGTGCTGGCAGGCAGAAGAGAAGTAAAGTGGATGGTACCCTTTGGGAACCTAATCTCCAAAATGCACTTATTCACATTGATAGAGACTCAAAAGCCCACCGGAAGTGGTAAAGACAGATGCCAAAAAGGGAGGAAGGCAGGTGAATCATTGCAGTGAATAGGGATGGTAGCTCAGGACCTCAACCACCCCATCAAAATTGGTGCTTAAAAGGTGGAAGTGTGTGAGATCAAAACGCTGGGAAGCAGGACAGGATCTCTGCCCTGTCTGAGATTACTAGACTCTCTTGTGGGCAGGTTATAGATCCCCAGAGAATACAAAGTGGCCCCTGGAGTCCTTTAACATGTACAAAGATTCCTCTGTGCTGTCAAAACAGTTAAGTGCCATCAAAAGAAAGGTCTTCAACCATATTCTGGACCTCCTTTGGAAATCCCATGAGCTGAAACCAGGAGGCCCTCCTCACAACTACTATCATAGAAATCAGAGTGGGAGTATCAGCAGCATCAAGAGAGGCCTGGAGAGATGTTCTGGCGAGCAGCTAGCATTCTGCAATAGCTCTCTATGTTCTGCTTGTAGATGCTCAATAAAAGGAGATTATCTTGGTATAATTTGTATGATTGTACTTTGCCATCAATGCCTGGTAGTTGCTGATTCTGAATTGTAAAGCAGCTGGTGAGTATGATTTTCTATCAAACAGGTCAAGGTGCTTATGATCTTTATATAGTGGTGCTGCTTTCCATGTTTATTAACTGCCTCGACCACCAAGGAGTTAGGAAAGGTATGAGAAAATAAAAATTCTGAGGCCTTAGAACGGACATGTTTCTAATCTGCTCTCTTGCACATGGGCAGAATTGTGGCTCGGGTGTGCCAGATAATGGAGCCCCCCTGAACCCTGCAAAGGTTAACAGATAGGGTAATGCAGGCAGATGAAGCTGTATGAAAGATGTCAAGAAGCTTATGATGTGATTCTTTAACGTCCTCAAGAGAGATCTGTAAAGAATCCACAACTCTCTTGACAAGATCCTGAAACTGCTTAAAATCATCAGCCAGAGATGTCAGAGGTGGCATAACCGCTTTATCCATGGATGAGGAGGAGGAGTTGTTGGCTGATGGAGAGACGTCTATCAGCCATCGCTTCCTGTTCCTCAATGGTTTCTTCCTGAGGTTCTGGTCTCCTAGAGAGGAAGCGTGATGAAAGTGGTCTCTCTCGGTCAGGTGTTCAAGGCACTAGAGAACTGCTGGAGAAAGACCGCTGGGGGTCCCAGTATGGCCAAGGGGGTGAGTCATATAGCATGGGTTGAGGCATCCATTGGTATGAGTGCTCATACCAACAAGATGGTTGTTGCAGACATCTCTCACAAGTGAGATCAATTTCCTCATACACTCTGGAAAAAAAGCCTCTCTGGGGATGGAGAGGAGAGCCTTGGACAGATATTTGAGAAACCAAGGCATGGCCTTCATCAAAGTCTTCCTCTTCCAAATCACTCTGACATGGTGGAGCACTGGAAGAAACATGAGGTAAAACTGTCCATACTGGACAGGTGTTTGGGGATCTCGACGTCTTCGGTACCGAAACCGGATCACAGCTGAGCAATGGTGAGCCAGGCGTCTCAGACACAGCAAGGTCTTAGGGAAAACTAAACTCCTGTGATACACAGACTGTCATGGGTACAGTGTTCATGGCCTGAGCCGAAGTAATGGTGATTGTGGGAGTTGACAGTACAATGAGTCTCTAACGCTCTGAGAGAGTCCAGACGGGCCTGAGTGAACATCTTCAGTATCGAGTGAGCAGAGACACCTCATGGCTTATCAGACACAGATAGTTTTAAAGTCTTTAAGTGCCCTGGTACCTGAGGAACAAGCAGCTTCATAGGTATTGGGTCGAAGACTGATGAGTGGCTAGAGTTATCAGCAACTGCGACTTCTTTGAAGGGGATTCCCTACCTGGAGAACTCAAAGCACGGTCTTCAGATCTCTTATGAGAAGAATCTTGGCTCGTCCTCTTAGTGGTCCTCAAGAAGTGAGGCTCAGAGGCAGCAGAGGTAGCCAACTTATTCTGAGACTGGCATACTGGAAGGAGGAGTCCCCCTTGCATGGATCAGAGGCGGGGCACAGCAAGCTCCCCAACATATGTAGTTGAAGAAGTTTGATCTCCCTATTTTCTCTGGCTCTAGATTTTAATTCCACACAGAAGCTGCACTTTTGGGAAACCTGAGAGTCCCCAAGGCAACTGATGCACTGAGACTGTCTTTCACTGTCTATATTGCAATTTTATAGCCACGCAACCCAAGCCTGCTGACCCGGGCTCTGAGACTTGGTGTCATACGTTTATCATCACAGTGTAGACATACTACAAGAGGCAATCAAATCTCTGTCATTTAACCGGACACAAGGGATATCATCCCACATGCACTAGAGAAATTTAGTCTTAAAAGATAAATTGTCGAGAGGGCTGGGTTAAAATCCATTACATGTTACTTGACACATGGTCTGGAGAAGTCAGCAGAGCAAAGCTCTATTAAGAAAATAGATTCAGCCATGACTGTAGCACTCAGGGGATATCCTTTCAAGGTCTCCCAAATGCCCAACAAAAACTTGTTAGCAGCTGACATTACACAACTGAGGGGAAGCATTTGTTCTAAGTCAGCCATGATAGCAAGCTGAACAATTACTAAGATCCAATGCATCACCCATCTGGGGTTTCCAAACTGCACAGCTGAAAGTATCTGCTGCCCAGCAAGTTGCATAAAAAGCCATACAGAATTCCTCACTGAATTTAAAATTACTGAAGCAGTTACAATGTACAGAGGAGAAATTGATATCTATTGCTGATCAGGTAATTAGCCACCAGCGGCTAATGGGCAACTCTGCTGACACAAAGATGAACTGGACATCAGACAAGGAACAGTCCCTGGAGTGGGAACCTGCCACGTGGTCTAATTCTAGAGAATGAGACACACACAAAAGTGCCTGAATCTAGAACAGATCACCTCTCCTTTACCCCAAGACTTCATAAAAGGAAGTTAAGTCTTTTGGGTGCATATTATGAAGCAGTAGATCTTAATACCATCCATCTCTGATAAGAGATGGAAATTTCTAGCCACCTGGAATGCAACTCAGTCCATTGAGTTCATGCACTAACTGACATAGGACCCCCAAAGCACAAGAATCTTGGCTAGCCAGCAGACAAGTTGCTGCTTCTGAGTCAGAATGCAAGAGACCATGTTGAGAGATAGGCCTGAGAATGCAGAGTGGCAAAGGATCCTCCTGGGCCATGAGACTCTAGATGTACTCAGAATTATACAGAAGTTACCCTGAAGTGGAGTCTCATTAATACTCTTTGCTTGAAGGAAGACACTCCACACATACCCCAAAGCAGAAGCAGACAAAAATGGAGTGTTTGAAAATAACTTATGAGATGTTGCAGGCTATACTCAGCTGTGCAAGGGGCACCATTGTAAGCTTTCCCAATGACAGTGAAGATTAATCTGAACTGGCAGAAAAGGGGCAGTGATTGCATTCATTGTGAATGAGGGTCCAAAATCAGAGAGACAGAGCCCCTGAAAACAGTGAGGGCTCATTACATTTGGGTTTACCTTGCTAGCTGCTGTGGTGGCTAGTAATCTGTCATTCAAATAAAGACTGCAGAGAGCTCTCAGCTCAGGGAGGAGTTTGGAGGCTGGCTGCCTAAACAAGCAGAAAAGTCATGCCATGTTGAAGGAGCCAGATGATCTGTAGGAACAGCTCAGGCTTGCCAAAGGAGGCAGGCTAACCCCAAGCTCCCCTCTGGTCACGACAAGGTTAGGTGGAAGGGACAGAGTTTTCCTGCTGGATCCTTAAAAGATTCTTTCCTGTTTGACCCATGATCCAGCTGTGGAATCTGTAGAAAAGGTTATTTGCTTGCTCTCCAACCCTCCCCTCCCTTTTTCTCCCCAACATCCACATTTTTCTCATTCTTGCCTTCTCTATGGAACGAGAGAGAGAGTTAGAGAAAAAAATTAAAGCGGAGTCATGAGGTATGGAGTTCCAGGACAAGGAGACAAAGAACTGAGGGGGAACATTATTGGTTGGCTCCTTTATACTGGCTATGACTGACAGCTCTTTGCCTCCTTGCTTCATGGAAGACAGAGCCATAAAGACCATCACAAGGAATCTACTGTAGAACGGGAGAAGTGATGTGTCACAAAGTTGAGTAAAGGGATCCTTTTGAAATTGCCTAAGTTCTCAGAATGCACCTTGTTCGTATGGCAGCACATACTGTGGTGCTCTCTGGCAGCAGCCTCTCAGCTCGGGTACACAGACTCATAACAGCAGCAGTGTGGATCTTGCTGCACTGGTGGAGGCTTTGACCAGCACCCAAGCTTGGACCCAAAAGGTCAGGGTGGGCAGGGGTCTGAGCTTGGGTGGCAAGCCCAAGCCTCCGCTGGTGCAACAAAACATCCACACTGCTATTTTTAGCATGCTAGCTCAAGCCCTGCTTGCATGAATTTGTCTACCTGGGTTGGGATGGTCTCTCAGCCTTAGCTAGACAGCATTTTATTTATATGGGGCTTACATGCTGAAGCATTCTGGGTGTCTCACACAATACAAATAAGGTAAGTATACAATTCTGGAAAACAAAAAGGTCTTCAGGATCCTTTCAAAAGGAAAAGTTGTAAGTGTGAGCATCTGAAGGATTAAGTAAAATTTTAGTGCTACTAGTGGTAATTTCCCCCCCTTATTTTAGTTACTTCAAAATTCTCTCTATTCCATTCAACAAAGTAGGTATAAGTCCTTCAACCATCAGATGGACACAGAAGCATAGCTCTGTGGTGTTACTCATCTATATGATGAGGATGTCTGGCTAACACTCTGCAGCTAAAAGACCTCCTGAGCACTAAAAGTTTTATAAAATAATAATAAAAAAAATTAACATTTCTGCACTGATATCACAACAGGCGTGAATTACAACTGATGTAGTTATTTAAGTGCTAGTTCAAGTGCAGACAAGTCGTAAGCATACGAGCCATTGCAATGAGCCGAAAGGCAAAGGCCACAAATTATCAATACTGACGCAGAATGAAGAAGAAGAGGGGTTTCAGCAAGCTGGATTAATGTACAGGTGAACAGTCTGTAGGTGGCCAGCACAAAGCAAACTACCTGGACTGCCTGGCTGAGTCATGGAGCTCAGAGTCTTCATTTCGCAGGGCAGCAAGCGGAGAAGGGACTTTTTATTGACTTCAAGTTCAATACAGAACAGATCAGAATCCAAATGCCTCGACATACCAAAGAGTATGTTCTCCAACTGTTTTGTACTAGAGCTTGAATCTTTACCAGAAGACTCAATTTCCTGGATTGTATTCCTTTTTATATGAAGATGAGGAAAAAAGGTATCTCACCAGGCATATAGGCAAATTCAAGTAAGAAGCTATGAGGCACAGTGACTAGCAGTCAGTTCACGTGAAGGCAAACCACTAGAGCCTCCTAACAGTATGGCTGTTGTGGACCTAAGTCCATTTGTATGCAGGAGCTGCCAGGGCCAAACTAGTCACTCTTGACCTGAAGAAAGATTGATCAGGCAATCTATAACTCTGAAAAGGAAAGGAACTGTATCTTCCTTCGTCTACAGGACTTGGGAGTCTCAAAATCAAAAGGGCTAACCCTGAAAAGGATTTTTATTTTCTGAGAGTGTTACATTAGCTTTCTCCTTAAACGGTATCACGACATAAATAAAGCTGTCCCCCAAGAAGGCATTCCTCCTTGTGGGAATGGGAGAAATGCACAAGTAGTGAAATCAAGGAATTGCATGGACTGGGTCAGACTTCCAAATTCAGGAGGTTTCTGCTCACAAACCAAACCTCTACCTTCCAAGCCACAGAGAAATAGAACACTATTTTCTGTCTATCTGGGTCTTCATCAGGTGGCCTATCATCATTGTATCGTAAGTGCCTTCTTGCGGGGCAGTTCTTGCTAACAGAATCAGCAGGACATGTCAGGCAAAGGTTGGCCTCTTCCTGTAGGGCTCTGGAGAGCATAAAAGAGGGACAGAATTGACTGCAAAGCACTCCATTCATGGGCAAAAAAAGATTGGGGTTAAAATAGTCTATGCAACTACAGACACAGGTCTATCTCACCCATCCAGACAGCTATGTCTAACTGCTTGAGACAGGAAACTGCAAAGCATCAGCCAGAAAGCCATGTCCCTCCACTGGGGCACAAATATTACAATCTCCCTCTAACGGCATAGGACTTATATCCACTGGCTTGGCTAGCACAGAGCAGCTTTGGAGAATGAAAGATTTACTTCAACCAAGTTACAATTTTTGGACAACCAGATGTTTTAATTAACACCCCCAAACTATTCCTTGGTCTCTCTCTCAGTCTCTGACATTTACTGGTACGTAAAAAGTAATTTGGTTTTAAGAACTACTTCTAAAAACCCACGCAGCAAAAGTATCTGTAAGGAAGTGAGTGGAGTAAACGTACAGCTCAGATGTTGTGCACACTGCAAATTTATTTTATTCAAAATTGCTCATACTTTATTTATGTCTACATCCAGTTCTAAGAGAACCCCTGTAAACTATTAAAATAGTCCAACTTAAGCAACAAATAGACCGAGTGGTAAATTCAGTGTTTAAAGTGGTATGAAACCCCTGTTAATAACCCCTGTTAATAACAAAGGTATTAGTTTGCTCATCTGTGCATGCAGGTGTGAATTTACTCTTAAATTGTTCAGTTTTCCTAAGCTCAGCCACTTCTCTCTCTCTAAATGTGTACTACTGGCTTGATTTTTCAGAGAAACTGAGAACATATATTTCCCACTGAAGTCAAGGGCACCTCTGAAAATCAGGCCTTATATGCCTGACATACGTATTTAGAACAAACAATGCAAAACTCACTGAATAATTATATCATATCAGCTTAACACATCAAAGAATGTATTTTCTGCAGGACAAACATGGAAGCTAGCCAATTTAATTGCTATTGAGTCCCACCTCTAAACCTAAACTTGCTAATACAAACCTCTCCTACCCGGTTATGGATTTGATTTTTTCTTTTTTAAGCCACTAAATCTGACCTATTACTTGAAGAACAAGTTGAACAGACCACCACCAATACAGAGAGCACTACTTCTACAATATGCCATATCTCAAACAGATCTAGCCATGGAAACCAGGTACTCAATAGTACTGAAAACAAATCTAACAGTTAGGAGGATTGAAAACTACCAGTCTGTTGATGTGGTTAACCACCACTGAAAGGGAATGATTTTGCTTGAGTTTTTCCTTTTGTGAAGATGTAGAAATCCTGTTCTCCCACACTAAGGTCAAGTGAAGTTACATGATGCAGAACGGCATCTGTAATGATGCTGCCAGTCTTTTCATGTGAATGTATTAAAGCACTGCCATTATAAGAAAAAAAAAACAAACAACGTTTCTTACTCAAAAGTGATGCTTTTCCAAGATACAAAGGGAAACTCCCTCACTGCACTGCATTTCTTTTGTTTAATAACAGTCTCCTAGCTGACATAATGGAAACTGCCTGGTTATCTAATTAGTAACATTTGATTTAACAAGTATGTACTAAAGTCTAGGTGATATTTTATTTCTAAGATAAAACCAAACTCAGAAGAGATCTCTGCTGAGCTGCTAGCAAAGGTGCCAGTTTGGGTTAGTTCAGCTGGAAAGGGTTAACCATAATACAGTGCTTTATCAGAGAGCATTCAAAAATTTATTTATTTATTTATTTTTGATTAAGCAAATATTAATCTTGCAGGTAGGAAATGTCAGTAAGCAAGGAAAGAGTGACATATATTTGGTCAGCAATATTTACCAGTCATGCTGCTGTCTCTATTTATTCCATTATGAAGTTTACAGTGAACAAATGCTGCATCAAATAACCATGATCCAAAGAGGTTCAAGATGCTGTTAACCTTTGGTCTGTGGGGAGCTGGTAGTGGTCGAGGCTCAGAGCTAGTCTGGTTTGGACTAGACAATGGAGAGGTGGACGATGACGGCTGGTGCTGCACTTTTGATGTGTGAACAGTGCTAACCTATTTCAATAAAAGAAAAGTTTCACCCTATTAGAGATTTTTAAGGCAATTTTATATTCCTTCATACACAGAAGCAGAAGAAACCATCAACAAGATCAAACAGAAAAATACTGAAGCATAACATCTTACAGTGCTGGTTTTCATTGTTGCCTTATTCACAGTCACGGCCCGATGCCTTCGGTTATGAGGTGGGGTTGTGTTGATAGCAGTATTCTGTGGCATGCTCAACCTATTTACTGGCGTGGGGGGAGCACTGTCTGACCGGGGTCGTGAAATGCCTGAAGAACAAAATAAAGCAAAACTCAGTGCAAAGTACTTTTAGAGCCCTATGGCATAATCTGTATGACTAGATATTAAGGCATTCTGTAAATCATTAGCATCAAAGATTCCCCCAAACACCACAGAGTTAAAAAAGCATCTATCATTCAGTATTAGTAGAGATTGACAAGCGGTCCAGAAAAGCATTTGAGTTAAATCTACATGACAGACCACTGCTTATCAAAAGGTGACCAAACACCCACATAAGCACCTAAGAAAGTGGAGGAGTGAGGGCACCAGACGGTAGAATGGAATGCAGACAGTTTGTAGAAAGCCACTTTCTTTCTAGTCATGGGTTCAGAACAACCAATTCACTTTTACTCTACATAGAGAGGTCTGAATGAAACTAACAAAGGACAATCCACTTCACCCTCCACTTCAATAAAAAGCTCCCCCACCCCCAACATCTGTCTTAGAAAATGTAACGGGAGATCATTGTGGGATAGAGCGCTTAATCTTTGTGGTTTGCAGAGAAACTAATATCTTTAAGGCCAGTCTGAGAAACCAGGATACAAGACGAAAGTGTGTTTGCAAGATTAGGGAAAAAAAGAAAAAAAAGAAAGAAATTAATAGGCTATGGCAGGGCATTTAAGAACATAAGAACGACCATACTGGGTCAGACCAATGGTCCATCTAGCCCAGTATCCGGTCTTCCAGCACTGGCCAATGCCTCAAAAGAAATGAACAGAACAGGGCAATCATCAAGTGATTCATCCCGTCCCAGCATCTGGCAGTCAGAGACTTAGGGACACCCAGAATATGGGTATGCATCCCTAACCATCCTTGCTTATACTGATGGACCTATCATCCATGAACTTATGGAATGTTTTTTTGAACCCAGTTATAGTTTTGGCCATCACAACATCCCCTGGCAAAGAGTTCCACACGTTGACTGTGCGCTGTGTGAAGTACTTCCTTTTGTTGGTTTTAAACCTGCTGCTTACTAATTTTGTTGGTTCTTGTGTTCTCGTGTTTTGTGAAGTGGTAAACAACACTTCCTTATTCACTTTCTCCACACATTCTCTGTGAGGTGCTTAAGATATTGAACCTGTCCAGATACTAATCACAGAAAGTCTACCAATATTTTCAGGACAAAGAGAAAGTTTAGTTACCACTATCATAGTTTATTACACATATTTACTCTGAATAGTGTAAAAAAAAAAAAAAAAAAAAAAGGAAATCAGGTGGGTAATCTAAGGCTCCACGCCCGCAGAGGAACGGAAGAATGTAAAAAGAAAGCTATAAAGAAGCAATATTGCATATCTGAAACAAACATTTGTAGTTAGGCCATCGGCTTCTGCTCCCAATCCCAAAGTGACAACCCTGTCTTCTGCTGGGTACAGCATTCCAGGCTGTGATACGTAACTGGAAGCAGGGAGCTGCAATTGGTCCTTATTCACTTTCACCCCTCACCTTTCATTGTAAGGTCTCTCTGACACTACTGGACAAAGCAGTTTGGCTAATTAGTTATTAGGTAGCAACAAAAGTCTAAAGACCAGCCTCCCAATCTAAGCCAGGAGTTAGCCAGCCCAAAGTCTGTTTTTCCCATCTGGGGAGAATCAAATACGTGGGAGCCGGCTTAGAAATGCACAATCAAGCACTATATTTTAAAGAGTCATCCCTTTGTAAATATTTATACCAGTGAAGCTTCTTTTAGAGATTAAAATGTAAATTCTATATCTGCACTGTTCAACAACTTACAATAAGTTTGCTGTGTAGAAGGTCACTAATCTATTATTTAGAAGGCAGTACCACGTTATTAATAGACATTGTTATCAAACTGCTGAATTATAAATTCTTCACATGTAATGTATTAAAAATAAAATCAGCGCCAGGACATTTCTTATATCAGGGCAGGAAAACAGTGCAGAGAGTCAGGAATGCAAGACTTGGCAACATTATATAGCGCCGTACAAACTGAGGAGGGCAGTACGTTATATTTATTTTCAAGTACTTTTACCATGAAAATTCATCCTGAACACAATATGTACTTCAAACTCTTAGTCACTGAGTAACGTATCAAGAGTATATTCAAAGTATATATGAATCTAAGCAAATTCAAAAGCTTAACCAATGTAAAACTGAAAGGACAGTGGCAGTTAGCCAATGTGTAACGTGACACCTCTGCACTTCTGCCTGCACTGGTGCAACATGTAGCACAATACACGAAGCAAATACGATTTACACAGTGTTGAGAGGATTATTAATTTTGTAATTACAAAGAAGCAGTATTCTGTGTTAAACTAACTCAAACGTTCAGTTTGAACTTTATGCTTGATAGCAGTTAAATTGTTTGAAGGGACACCATTGGCAGGAACCCAGGAGCAGGATTAACCTTGTTTTTTTCCTATAAATGACTAAGGGCACCTCTTTCATACCGGAACAAACTTGAAAGGAGTCTATATACAAAGTGAAAGTGGCTTGGAGCACTCTGTGTTCCCCACCAGAACTAAACCTATTTTTGATTTTAAGAAGTCCACATTCCACAAAACCCAGCTTCTATTAGATCTTGCAGTGAGGTCATAATTCTTCATTTATGATATTCTTAGCATGGTTATTGCAGCACAATTGCAATGTTATGACTTCACTGAAGCTCAGATAAACAGCAGCGATAGTTTAGGGATAAAAATGTTGTAATCCATAGCAATTCTGAGAAAGTTTATGCAAAATAGACAACATATTGTTAATACAAATATTTTTAAAGTTGATGCATTTGGAAGTTTGTTCCAATGTGAAAGTTTTACTCTACATCTGTTTGCAAAATCACTGCAATTAATGTATAATGTTTTAAACATCAAACACTTCAGAGTTTTGTTTAAAAACAAAAAACCAGCCTATGACAAACCAATGGGTAAAAAAATTGGAACAGATTTCAATTTTAGACCTCTTCAAGGCGATAATAAATAGTTAACATTTTTAAGTTGCCATACCATAACAATGTCCTTTTAACAAATTCAAATATTTCCTTATTATACAAAAGATTGAAACAACACTTTTACAAATAATGACAGAATACTGCAGCTTTTACAACTTTGTTTTGTACATCAGTATTAGTTATCAGCCCTTCTGCCCAGATTCTTGCTACCAAAATGAGAGCAACAAGACTTAATACCATATCTGGGTAATCTTTCACACCCACTGTTCGTAAAGGCTGCAACTCCTAGAGAAGAAAGAAATCAATTTGCTGCTTTCTGCAATACACAATAGAAGCATTTAATAAAGCCATTCTTTAGAAAATGAAATATATGCTCATTGAATTATGTTTGCAACAAGCAACATCCTAATACAAACAGATTATATTAACATGTAACATTAGTATACTACTAAACAAGTATTACTAGTCAAAAGAATATTAGTTGCTTTATAAAAGCAGTGTGGCAAATACATTTTTTTTTTAATTTGAGGGAACTAAACTGTCCAGGTTCCTTCAAAGGAAGAAATGTAAATTAGGTAGCATTATGTTACAGATTAACTTTTTTTTCCCATGAGCATAGTAGTGACATGTATTTACTCTATAGTCTTCCACAACCTGTTTTATCAGTTCAGACTTCTGGGAGTCATAACAGATTATTTATTTGTTAATATTAAAAACGTCAGTCAAAAAGCAGAGAACAGGCAATAAGAGCTGAAGTACAATATAGCACACAAAAATCTGAGGAAGTTTTAAGTCTAGATAAATCTTCAGGAAGGTAAGAGGCATAATACCTAATACATCAAAAACTCTACATAAATTATATCATGTTACCAAACAACATTTTGAAACCTGGAGGCCTAAACTAGACTCTTAAGAGGCACCTAAACAAATGTGGCTTGTTTTTCACCAATGCTGAGCACCTGCAAATCCCATGGACTTAAACGATTATTAAATTTGTATTCCAAGAGCAATACAATCAAAGATCAGTGCTTCATAGTAATAAGCACTGTGCCTCAAAGAGCTTTATAAACTAAATTGTTGGTGCTCAGAACCGCTGAAAAAAAAGGTGACTTAGAAGCCTGATTTTGGAGGCCCAGTTTACAAATTTTGGCTGTACTATATTAAGCCCAGCTTTTCAGAACTGTGTACACATTTGTAGGATGATTCAGGCAAATGTAATAACTATGCACACATAACTGGCCAGTTAGAAGTCTCATTTGCCATTTGCAGGTAAATGTGCTGTGAGAACGTGGGCAAAAGCATTAGTTGTGCATGAAAAAACCCCATGCACACAATTCTGAAAATCCAGACCTAAAAGCATAAACAAAGATTACTTGAAGTCTTGTATTAAATTAGGACAGATGGTGATGTTCTAACTATATACAAATAAGTGGAAAGATTACCTAGGAACGCATCCACTAAACAGCTGATCCCACGCATGGCACGAAAGAATATATGAGGCAGATGTTTAAGGCAGGGATACTGATTCAATTCTTGAGTCATTCCACTCACATTCAGAAACTGCTCCTGAAATTTGGGGGTAGAGCTTATAATGGCTGGGTTACTCAAATCCACTGGATTACTACCAAAAAAAAAAAAAAAAAAAAGATATTTTAATGTACTCATAGCAGTTAAAATCTTAACACCCAAATATGCAACCGTTGATAGTCAGACAATGTGCGTAAGTTATGCAAATTTAAAAGGACACTCAATTTAACATAGCTTGATTTTACAAAACTAATTTCTTTGCGAACACCTTAGATTATAAGAGAATTGTTTCTAGTTATTCTCTCTTCATGGACAATGAAAATCAGTTTCAGGGTCTTAATGCTACAACACTTTGGTTTCTAAGGCTGCAAGAGCATGCTTTCAGGTGGTATAATTATAATAAAAAAATTTGTAGAAAGCAGAGAAACATTTCTACTGACCTGACCTGAAGTTTTATAAAAAAAAGTTTTTATAAAAATTATAATCACGGTCAGTGAATGGAGCTACCATCTCAAATTAAACCTGGTGAAGATCCAGAGAATACACTGTAGATAACAACCCTGCAGATGGATGGAGCAGTTACAGAAAAGGTCTTTTCCATCCAAATTCTGGACAAGCTAACAGTACCCAACACTGGTTAAGAGCCATAGCACTTATTACGAATATTTAAATTGCTGCCATCAGGTTTCAGACCTGCTAAAGAAGACCTACAAAGAAAAAATGTGCCTTTTTCTTTTCTTATGGTTGATACAAAACACTTGAAAGCCTGTTGAGGCTGAAAGAGTATGGCAGATGGAGAACTAGCCCAACGGTGACATCAAGAGGACCACGAATGACAGGTGAGCAATTGAAGGGGTGGAGGGGAAAAGGGATTTTTTGTTACTGTTAAAACTAACACCTATATAACTGCAATAACTAGTTAAATAAAAATTTCCTTTAGCTAAAATGTGAAGCTAGAACAGCCTTGCCATTCATAAGATATCATAGTTCACAATGAACTCCTAAAGTTTCTTTAACTAAACCAATGCAGACCAAACCTGACATACTTTGCATATTTCTGATAAAAAAACACAACAACAACAAAAAACACAAGCAATACACACACTAACAACCTTCCAGGTTTTCATCATGGATAAACAGTGACTAACCTTCCGTAACTGCTGTTCTTCAAGATGTGTTGCTCATGTCCATTCCAACATAGCTGTGCAGGTGCCACGTGCACCACCACCAGAAAAAGTTACCCCTCCGCGGTATCTGTCGAGTCAACTCTGGTGCCCCCTAGAGTTGTGCCCTCATAGCACCAGTATACAGGGGCCTGCCACCCTGCCAATTCCTTCTCGCCGGCTAACTCCGACAGAGGTGCAGGATACTGGGTTGTGGAATGGACATGAGCAACACATCTCGAAGAACAGTTATGGAAGGTTAGTAACCGTTTTCTCTTCTTTAAGTGCTTGCTCATGTCCGTTACAACATAGGTGACTCCCAAGCAGTTATACAGGTGGAAGGTTCAGAGTTCATTCGCATGCTGACTAATAGCAAGCCCACATCATCTCTGGCTTGTTGCATGATGGCATAGGGCGACGCAAACATGTGGACTGACAACCAAGTTGCCACTCTACACATACCCCGGTTGGAACTTGTGCCACGAATGCCACCGACAATGGTTGAGCTCTTGTAGAGTGGGCTGTCAACCAAGGAGCTGGGAGCTTTGCTAGGTCATAGCATGAGCAGATACAGAAAGTGATTCATGATGACATTCTCTGGGCCGAGACTGGATGGCCTTTTGTTCTGGCTGTAATGGCTATGGATAGCTGGGCAGCCTTCCTAAAAAGTTTGGTCCTCTACAGAGAAAGCTAGTGCACGCCTCAGATCTCAGCTTGTGTGTGGTTTAGGATAGAAGACTGGCAGAAAGAGGTCCTGGTTACTATTGAATTGTGAGACCACCTTTGGTAGAAAGGATGGGTGTGGCCACAGCTGTACCTTGTCCTTGAAGGCAACAGTATACACAGTGGCTTGGAGATAAGAGCCTGGATTTCTGACACCCTTCTGGCAGAAGTAATGGCGACTAGGAAGGCCACCTTCCAAGACAGATAGAACAGGGAGCATGTTGCCGGTGGCTCAAATAGGGGTCTTGTTAGCCTTGTCAGCACCACATTGAGATACCTGTGGATACAGCCGTTCACAGATTGAGTTTGAGAAGACCGACCTGCCGCCCACCCAAGGGTGAAATGCAGAGATCACAGATAGATGGACCCTTGTGGATGACTGCCGTCAGACCCTCCTGCTTTAAGTGAGGCAGGTAATCTAAAATGAAGGGCAGTGATGACTCAGTAGGCAAAACACCCTTCTGCATCGACCAAATCAAGAATCTTTCACTTTGCCAGGTAAGTGGCTCTAGAAGACAGCTTCCTGTTACCCAAGAGAACCTCATGAACCGGCCCTGAGCAAGCCCATTCCGCTGGGCTCAACCATGGAGCTTCCATGCTGTGAGGTGGAGATATTGGAGGTTTGGGTAACATAGGTGACCGTGATCTTGAAAGATAAGAGTCCAGAAATAGTGGTAGGGTGTTTGATGTGTCCATCGAGAGATCTAGAAGGGTGGTGAACCAGTGCTGGTGCAGCCAGGCCAGGGCTATCAGGATCAGCCCCGTCCTATCCCTTCTGACCTTCAGCAGGACCCTGTGTATGAGAGAAGTGGGAAGGAATGTGGCAAAGACCTGATCTGTCCACGGAAGGAGAAAGGTGTCTGTGAGCGAACCCAAACTGTGGCCTAGGAAGGAGCAGAACTGAAGACATTTCCTGTTGTACTTCATCACGAATAGATCTACCTGGGGAAATCCCTGCCTCTGAAAAACATGACATCTGTGCAAATGGACCACTCGTGACTGTTGGAAGAGGATCTGCTGAGATGATCCACTCGCTTGTTCTGAGACCCTGAGAGGTAGGAGGCTTTGAGGTTAATGGAATGGGCTATACAGAAATCCCGTAGGTGCAGAGCCTCCTGACATAGGGGAGAGGAGCGAGCTCTGCCCTGTTTGTTTATGTAAAACATTGCTGTTGTGTTGTCTGTGAAGACAGACATGCAGTTGCCAAGCTTGGCAGGCTAGGCACACCACCCTCATTTCTTTCA
Organism: Natator depressus; assembly: GCF_965152275.1. Taxonomy (NCBI): domain Eukaryota; kingdom Metazoa; phylum Chordata; order Testudines; family Cheloniidae; genus Natator; species Natator depressus. Next base: position 30,355,017 of record NC_134246.1, read on the forward strand.
CATTGGATGTGCGACTCAAGTTCCTCTGGGGACCAGTAGCCTTGAGTCCTGAAGGTCCGTAGGTGGGCCCCCATCCCATCTCCGATGCGTCTATGACAAGAGACCTTGACGGTGGAGGTCTCAAGAATGGAACTCCTGCACACACTGTCTCCAGGTCTTCCACCAAAGGAGGGTGGAAATCATCAAAACGGGGGAAATGAGACGACCTTGTCCAGGTGATGCCAACTTGGTGTTTATACAGATGCCAACCAAGACTGGAGAGGTCTTAGTCTCAGTCTTGCACATTGCACCACGTAGGTGCATGATGCCATATGCCCCAGAAGCTTTAAGCAGTTTCTTGCTGTGGCGATCCCTCAGGCTCTTTAGAAGTGCCTCTATAGCTCTGAACCGACTTTCTGGGAGAAAATCTCTGGCCTGGTTTGCATGGAGTACCATAAACTGGTAATGTCTGTGGTTTACCACAAATCGTACCTTCTGTGCCTTTGAAAGACAGCAATCTAGAAATATATGTCCTTTAAATCAAGGACGGCCTACCAGTCCCCTGGATCTAGAGATGGATAATGGAGGCCAAGGACACCATGCGGAACTTCAGTTTCTTCATGAATCTGTTGAGGTTTCACAAATCCAACAATTGTTTTGAGGTCGCTGTGATGCTGTATGGAATATGAGACATTTGTAACACTATTGATACCAATATTATAAAATTGCAAGGAATCTGATCAGATATGCCATGTAAGGTATCAGTGAAAATGTTATGATTTGCCAAATATGATAATCTTGTTTATATGTTTGTATCACCTTTGTATCATGAGTTATAGATATGTAAGATATAACCGTATTTCACACTGGTTCTGTGCATCCGGATGACACCCCAGAGAGATAGGCTAGGCAGTGCTGATGCCAGTTTGATGACGCATCATGGGTCTGAACTGAATTGAAGAGAGTGTATCCCACTTCCACCATGCACACTACCCAACAATTTGTGGTAATGCAGGCCCACATCTGATAGAAGTGGGACAACCGGTCCACAAAACGTAGGAGAAATAGGATCGAGACACCGTCCTGGTACGCCATCCTGAGGCGTACCCTCAAAAGGCCTACTTAAACCCTGACAAATGTCTCGGAAGGGGTGGGGGGCAGGTGCTAGGGCAGATGAGGATTGGGACAGGGGCCTCCTTCTATAGCCTCTGTTCTTTCTCCTGCTGTATTCCTGTCTCTTCTGCTTAGGGTAGAACCTGTGCTTCTTAGCAGGAGCTGGTGTATGCAGACCCAAAAAGATTTCAGAGTAGCCCTTGAGTCTTTCAAGCTATGGAGCTTCAAATCAGTTTGCTCCAAAGAGAGTGATCTGCCTTCAAACAACAGGTCCTGGATTGCCTGCTGGACCTCATAGGGTAGACCCGAAGACTGAAGCCACAAGCTTTGCCTCATGACCACCACCGAAGCCAAGGAGCAGACTACCGTGTCCAGAGCCACCTGGAGAGATGCCGTGGCCACTGCTTTGCCTTCCTCCACTATGGCTGAAAACTCACCCCTGGATTCCTGCAGCAAGAGCTCCCTGAACTTTGCCATAGCACTCCAGGAATTAAAGTCTGCCAACCACCAAGTGCTCGTAGGTTGGTATATCTTGAGCTGGTGGCTCAGTAGAGTAGACCTTTCTGCCAAAAAGATAAGAGTTTTTTGGCATCTTTGGCCTTAGGGGTTCGCCCCTGTTGCCTCTGTCTCTCCCTTTTGTTCACCACCAAAACAACCAGCGAGCCGGGGGTGGGGGAGGGGTGTTAACATACAAAAATGTATACCCCTTGGGAGGGACAAATGTACTTCCTCTCCATCCTCTTTGCAGTAGGTTGGAGGGATGTGCGAGTCTGCCAGAGAACTTTTATAGCTCCAGGATGGCATCCTTCAATGGCAGGGGCAGCCCATGATGGTCCTGAGGCCATTATAATATCCACTAAGTGTGGGAGGATTCAGAGATCTCCTCTGGTTGAATGCCCAGGTTCTGAGCTACCCTCCTTGGGAGTTCCTGGTGCACCCTATAATCCTACTGGGAGGGCACCATAGCTGTTCCCAGCACTGCCTCGTTGAGAGAGGAAGATGGAGAAGCCTGCACAGGCACCTGGCCCTGTACTTCTCCCTCTGCTCCAGATGGGTCCTATAAGGAGGCAACCTCCTGTTCAGCACCAGGCTCGGCACAGGGGGACTGATCCCTGTTTCCAAGAGGGATGGAGCTCGTGCCTCTGATATCGCAGAATACAACCTTATGGACTGGGACCCCTGGATAGGTTGGAACGCTCAGGGATTTCAAAATGGCCACTGCAGGGGCATTTGCCATTGTGCCGGTGGCTATGTCGCCGGCAGCATGCCCTGGCTCACGTCCGGTCGCAGAGTGCTGCCTATAGGAGCAATGTCTGCTCCTGCGTGAGGCTTAGGACTCTGCTCCCAAATCAGAGTCTGAGGAGTGGCTTCTTGGCAACCAAGGCGGGACGGTACAGACCAGTGCCAGAGAGTGGTGCCATGAATGAGGGGATTCGTGCCACAACATCATGACCAGCTTGCCCTTCGCCAGCACCTGTCTCCCTGCCACGGTGGCCCTCAGTTCTGGCGTGGTCACTGTGGCCAAGGATGGTGGCACCACGGAGAAAAGGAGGTCCCTTACAGCCTCCAGCATAAACGGTAAAGCCAAGGCGGTTGTGCTGCGGTGGCTCTCCCTTGGCAGGGAGTCCAATGGTTCCAGACTCAATGACACCCTTTCCAGGGCCAGAGTCGATGATGCCGCACACCGTGTTGGTGCCTCCAACTGGCCCAGCATGGGTCACACTCTACCAGAAGCCCTATCGCCTGCAGACCTTGGGGTTGGACAGCACCCCCCCATCTGTCTTTTTCTGCTTTTTCTTAGGCACCGGCGATTGTGAGCGGTGCCGGGAGTCCCATGCCAGAATTGATTTCCTCTGTGCTGGGGGACTCATGTCGATGCCAGGATCCCCAGACCGTCAGTAGCAAAGTCCTTTCTTGGTACCGGGGATGTGGAACCGCACTGCACCTCCACCAGAGACGGCAGGGCACTTCTTACTAACCTAGAAGTACACGGTGCCGATTCCACCTGCGTCAGCTCCGAAGCGTGACGGAGTGCTGCCTCCGTATGGAGGAACTTAAGTCTAGTTTCTCTGTCCTTTTTTGTCCTGGGTCTGAAGCTCCTGCACCATTCCTGCACGTGGGTCTCTCCCAGGCACTTAAGACAGATATCATGTGGGTCACTAACCGGCATCGGTTTGTGGAATGCCATACACGGTTTGAACCCTTGGCAACAAGGCATACTGTGGTGCAGGGCGGCCTAGCCCCGCTAAGCAGGGACCACTACTACCTATATTACACTACTTAGCTACCTGCTAACTTAATCCTAACAGTAACTATTTACAATTTTTACAGAAAAAAGTCCACTGAAAAGAAGGTATTTGCAGAATGCAAGAGATGAGCCGAAGTTCCAGCAACCATGACAGGCGGTAAAAAGGAACTGAAGGAGTGGTGGGGTGGCAGGCCCCTATATGTCGGCACGACTCCAGGGGCACCAGAGCCGACCTGACGGATACCACTGAGGGAAAAAAAACTTTCCCGTGGCGGTACATGCAGTGCGTGCACACCTACATTGGAATGGACATGAACAAGCACTTGAAGAACATCATAAACAAACAAGAAAAGGATACACACCCATTTTAAAAAAATGTGACCTACAAAGATTATTTAATACCTCACTGAGATGAATGGAAGCAATTCACATCTCCTAGAGCTATTGTTTTAGTCTTCCTGTTTACAGCCTTAAAAGACAATGGTGCATCAGGTCACATTTGCAAATTTTTCTCTCCAAATCATAATTTTTTTGGGGGGGGGGGGGGGCAAACTCTTAAATTCTGCAAAAACCACTAAGTTGTACGAGAAAAACGTTTTCTAACTCCCACTCACAGCCCTTGTGGCACTGTCACAAGGAGCACTTTTTTAGTAGTCTTTATTAATTTCAGACACTTAACATTAGTTCTCTCTCCTTGCTGGGATAACTTCACTCACATCCAACATGGATTTGTTGATATTCTTTCTTGCATGCTTTATATCATATTCATTTATAAGTATTACATTACCTCAGCATATGTAAAAAGCGAAACCAAGTCTGTGCAATGCACTCGTTGTCCATTTCAGGAGGAATCAGACTGGCATCTTCATCAGGAATTTTAAACGGAGGAAATGAAGGTCCATATGTAAAACGCAGCAATCTAGGGGACAAGTCAGTAAGGCTGTCATTGCATTAGTACTCCTCACACTTGGCACTGTTTGTACATATGTAAAAAGATGCACCATATATTGCTTTAAGCGCATGTAAAATAAAAACCAATTACAAACCTTACGAAATGAACCATGAACATTTTACACAGTCATCCATTCAAAATTAATCATCAATCCATTTAACCCTCTCTATTCCACCCTTCTCAAAAGCTACAGCCTTGGCGCATGCCTGAAAGTTCCGTGTGCTTGGACTCTGTCAGACTACGAAGGCATTCCACATGCCGGGGCCCTCTCTGAAAACACTCTGCCAGCACACCACCCTCGCTGTTTAAAACCAGGGGACTACCAGCTTGTGTGCCATGTGTTTTTTTTTTTTGTTTTTTTTTAACTGACAAGGTATTGCAAAAGGAGAGAGGCAGTTTCTCAAGTAATTAGGTCCCAAACCACTTTGGGCTTTTATTGATTTGAATCAACACATTGAATTACACCTGGAAACAAAGAGCCAGTGCAAATCCAGGTATAATGTATGCTCTCCATGAGGTGCCAAGCTTATCAAGCAGACCCACTACAATCTGCAGAAGCTGGAGTCTCCAAGTGGTCTGGAAGTATAGCACCGCAGAGCACATTACAATGATCCAATCTCAAGATGGTAAAGGCCTGGATAATTGAAGTGAGGTCACAGATGGAAAGAGTGATAACCTTCTGGCCAAGCAGCGATGGAACAAACCTTTCTTGTGCTTTCTGACCATCCAAAAGAAACTTAGGATCCAACCTGCCACCTCCAATTCCTCTATCTTGCAAACCGGTGAGAAATGGCACAGATTCCAATCAGAATGGTCTCATTCTTCTCCAAACTGAGTCCCTGCCACCTCAATCTCAAGTTTTTACTCTTCTTAAAATTATGTTTTGCACACCCCCAATCTGGAAAAAAAAAACCTCACTTGATATTTTCCTCTCCAACTAGTGCCCCATCTGAGCTAATTGAGACTGCTATGTGGGTGAACATTTAAAATACTGATACCAATATTACAAAATAGCAATGAATAGTATACAAGATAGGCCATGTAAGGTATCACTGGAAAAGTTATAATCTGCTAAATATGATAATATTGTTATATCTATCTAATCTTATCATGAATTATAAATGTGTTATATCTGTATCTCAAACTTGTCCTGTGTTTCTGGGCAACACCCCCAGACAGACCGGTATTAGCACTATCCAACCTGCTTGATGGCCCATCAAGGGCAATCAGCTGTACAAGGAACCCACTGAGAGAAGACAGGGGCTACACCTAGTCAGCAGGACATGTAGGGACATGTTTATGGACAGGGGACTCCACGTACTTTTCCATACCCATGCATAGGTGCCGACTCTGTGGGTGCTCTGGGGCTGGAGCACCCACGGGAAAAAATTAGTGGGTGCTCTGCACCCACCGGCAGCCAAGCTCCCCTCTCCACCCCCCCACCTCACCTCACCTCAGCCTCCACCTCCCCCCCTGAGCACGCCACATCCCCGCTTCTCCCCGTAGCTCCCAGCGCTTGCCGCCGCAAAACAGCTGTTTCGCAGTGTAACATGCTCTGGGAGGGAGGGGGGAGGAGCAGGAACGTGGCTTGCTCAGGGGAGGAGATGGGGAAGAGGCGGGGCCAGGGCAGGGATTTGGGAAAGGAGTCCAATGGGGCAGGGAGGGGGCAGAGTTGGGGTGGGGACTTTGGGGAAGGGGTTGGAATGGGGGCAGGTCAGGAGCAGGTCGAGCACCCACCAGCACCAGAAGAAGTTGGCGCCTATGTACCCATGTGCTGTGAGCTTGTGTTTGGGACAAAAAGGATATACAAGCCGCATGGGAAAGGATATAAAAAAGCAGCTGCATCATCTCCAGTTTGTCTTCAATCCTGCTTCTCAGCTCTGGAGTGAGTTTTCTACAAATTGAAGCTATGAAAAATGGACTGATGGACCTATCCAAGCTTTGGATGTGTTCCACAGATACTTTACAAGCCAGCAAACAATCCAATGCTGTTAAGAACGTGATATATGAACTCTGAAGTCATATGTATGTATCTAATTGCTTTGACTCTTAACAACTCTCTTCTTTTTTGTTTCTTTTCTTATATAATAAAACCTTTAGTTTTAGATAATAAAGGATTGGCTAGCAGAGTTGTATTTTGGGTAAGATCCAAACAAGTATTGATCTGGTACTGTTTCTGGTCCTTTGGGGATAAGAAGAACATTTTGTAAAGTGAACAGAGTTTGAAGTAACTTCTTACTTTACTGGACTTAGTCATGGATTGGGAGCCAGATACTGGAATGCAATAAAGGAGGTTGTGAGATTTATTTATTTTTAAGCTTCTGGATAACCAGCATGGGGGATCAAGAGCACAATGTTGTGACTGGTGAATCTAACTATAGGGTTAGCCATCAGTTTCCGGAGAATCTGCTCTCTTTTTGCGGCCTGCCCGGACCTTGCCATTTTCAGTCTGGGCTACTCTAGGCACTTCAGGTCATGGGCCACACTTTTCATAGCAGCAAATTTGTTATACTAGGAAGAGCAGGAAAGAAGGGAAGAAAATCAAGTCAAAGAGGCCAAACTGTAGGACAGCAAGAGCAATGTCCAACTGGGTGATTATGCTTTTCTTGAAATTGTATTTTCACACCTAGATATTTTAGTGGTTTGCACCTGGTAAATGCTGAAGACAGATTCATGCCGGGTTGTAATTTAATTGCTTTCAAAGTACGAGTATGTTAAAGTTGAACTCTTGAACCAGTTCCTCTAACACAATGAGGGTATATCTTCACTGCAGAGTTAACTCAGGTGATCAGATTCAGAACCCAAGGTCGCCTAGCCCAGAACTAAGCAACCACACCGCAAAGCCCTACCCAAGTTAGTGTCCTCACTGGTGCTACATTTACCCGTGTGTCTCACTAGGGGTGCTATGGGGGACATCCTATGGTTCTTGGTGCTGTAATAAGCTGAGCTGCTCTGGGATTCTTTCCCAGTGAATTGTGGGAGAACTTGTCTTTCCTTATGAGCACATGGAGCGAATTGTGGGAAGGCACTGGAAGACTACCAGCACTTGAGCAATTTAGCCTGTGTCCTCACTGCAAAGTGGGTGGGTTACCAGCTCAAATGAAAGCAGAACCTGAGCCTAGCCTATACTCCAGCAGGGCCAGCTAGCCTGGGTTTAGAGCACCACTAAATTTGGGTGAAAAATTTGTTTTCTGGTGGGAGAGGCAGTAAAGGGCAACATCTCAGAAGATTCCCAGTTAACTCTGAAGTGAAGAAATACTCTTAGATACCAAAATATTAAATTTACACATACACATGCACCCCTATGGGACTAACCAATCACCATTGTTTTGATTCAGGAAACCTACTCTGAGCATATTACTAGCAGCCAAATTCAGGAAAGTTGTTTATTAAAAAGACACTTTGCTCTTTGGAAGTTGGATTAGAATTTCTTTAGGCTGAAGGTACTCATGCAGACTAGAAGCACCACTGAGCTTAAGGTTGGCATCAAAAAACCTCAGCTCTTTATATATTAGATTTAAACAAGCAAACAAATCCACAACAGAAGTACTACATTTTACACAAGTGTCACAGAACCCACAGGTTACTCTAGATCAGTGGCATTAAAACTGTTACACATCAGAGGGCAGTAAGATCTGGGCACAAAGCATACGGAGCAGCAGGGGAACAGAACACTGATGCATGCTTTACAACTGTTTACAACAGGGAGTTACAACTGTTCTTTCCAAACCAACGAATCATAAACACACATCATAAATGTTATATACTACTCCATCTAAGCAGCTACAAATAGCCAGAAGAATTGTGTATTTAATTGTACAAAATAAAAGATGCCACACAAATATGTGATTTTTTTTTATATATATATAGGGAGGAGGTGAGTATCCCTTAGTGGTGAAAGAACAGGTTAAAGACTATTTAGAAAAAATGGACATGCACAAGTCCATGGGGCCGGATCCAATGCATCTGAGGGTGCTGAGGAAGTTGGCTGATGTGATTGCAGAGCACTGGCCATTATCTTTGAAAAACTCATGGTGACCAGGGGAGGTCCCGGACACTTGGAAAAAGGCAAATAAATATAGTGCCAATCTTTAAAAAAGGGAAGAAGGAGAATCTGGGGAACTACAGAATAGTCAGCCTCACCTCAGTCCTGGGAAAAATCAAGCAGCAGGTCCTCAAGGAATCCATATTGAAGCACTTGGAGAAGAGGAAGGTGATCAGGAACAGTCAGCATGGATTCACCAAGGAAAAAAGTCATGCCTGACCAACCTGATTGCCTTCTATGATGAGATAACTGGCTCTGTGGATATGGGGAAAAGCAGTGGACGTGATATACCTTGACTTTAGCAAAGCTTTTGATACGATCTCCCACAGTGTTCTTGTCAGCAAGTTAAAGTATGGATTGGATGGATGGACTATAAAAGGTGGATAGAAAGCTGGCTAGATCGTTGGGCCCAGCGGGCAATGATCAACAGCTCGACGTCTAGTTGGCAGCCAGTATCAAGCGGAGTGCCCTAGAGGTCGGTCCTGGGGCCGGTTTTGTTCAACATCTTCATGGATAATGGGACGGACTGCACCCTCAGCAAATTCACAGATGATACTAAGCTGGGAGGAAAGAGATAGATACGCTGGAGGGTAGGGATAGGGTCTAGAGTGACCTAGACAAATTGGAGGATTGGGCCAAAAGAAATCTGATGAGGTTCAACAAGGACAAGTAGAGTCCTGTACTTAGGATGGAAGAATCCCATGCACTGCTAAAGGCTGGGGACCGACTGGGTAAAGGCAGTTCTGCAGAAAAGGACCCGGGGATTACAGTGGACGAGAAGCTGGATATGAGTCAACAGTGTGCCCTTGTTGCCAAGAAGGCTAACGGCATATTGGGCTGCATTAGTAGGAGTATTGCCAGCAGATCGAGGGAAGCGATTATTCCCCCTCTATTCGGCACTGGTGAGGCCACATCTGGAGTACTGCATCCAGTTTGGGGCCCTCCACTACAGCAAGGATGTGGACAGATCGGAGAGAGTCCAGAGGAGGGCAAAGAAAATGATCAGGGGGATGGGGCACATAATTTACAAGCAGAGGCTGAGGGAACTGGGCTTATTTAGTCTGCAGAAGAGAAGAGTGAGGGGGGGATTTGATAGCAGCCTTCGACCACCTGAAATGGGGGTTCCAAAGAGGATGGAGCTAGGCTGTTCTCAGTGGTGGCAGATGACAGAACAAGCAGCAATGGTCTCAAGTTGCAGTGGGGGAGGTCTAGATTGGATATTAAGAAAAAAACTATTTCACTAGAAGGATGGTGAAGCACTGGAATGGGTTACCTAGGGAGGTGGTGGAATCTCCATCCTTAGAGGTTTTTAAGGCCTGGCTTGACAAAGCCCTAGCTGGGATGATTTAGTTGGGGTTGGTCCTGCTTTGAGGAGGGGGTTGGACTAGATGACCTCCCAAGGTCTCTTCCAACCTTAAACTTCTTCTTCTAAATACATGTGATGGAAAAGCTAGACATATATTTTCAGATTTTAAGAAGCACTTGGACAGCAGAAGTTTTCCTAGAGTTGAACTGAAAGCGACTGTAGACAAGATAAAAAGTCAGAACAATGGAACATTATATGTAACAAGACTAGGTAACATTGTAATGTTTTGGATAACAGAGATATTAAGATTATACACAGACACAAAGAGACAATACACTGAACTGTTCATTTATGGAATGCTAACATTTACTAAAAATATGAACAGGAAAAAAAAATATCCATAGAACCAAACTTCATAGATATTGAAGTTGACCTGGTTTTAACAGGTATTTGCTTTGCTTACCAAAAGATTTTGGATGAGCTGCTTGTTATTCAAATTTGCTACTGTCTGCAAAAGTCTGACCAACCATATGATAGATATGGTTACTGTACCTGTAGTTATGAAATAATGGACATCCAGTTATTCTGCAAACATTGGAATATATTTGTCTCTTTAAAACTGCATTCCACAAACGAACAGAAAATACAGACAGATGAAAGACTCAATCATCACAGAAAACTGGCTGAACAACATACACTGCAAGTGTGTTCATCTCAATATCAGTTTCTTTTGAGGTTTCACCTACCTGGAAGTAAGGGCACAGATAACCTTGCTCCACTGCTCCACTACAGCAGGGTGATGCCGCCAGTTGGCCACCATTTCTTTGGCAGTTTTCCAATAAGGGGGTGTTGGAAAGCACCGAGTGCAAGCTAGCAACCACACTTCAAACAGCACACCAATCAGTTTCTCAGCCAGATTCTCAGCAATGCCACCTTATGCAGGAACAAAACAAGCATTTAAAGCCATTTAAGATGCTAGATCTCTTTCAGCCATCTCCCCTAGGAAACCCTATTGATCCTAAAGGAATCTCATGGCTATCATGCTCATACCACTTTGAATTTGTATAGATTTCAGTTTATAAGCAATGTTTAAATACCCTTAAACCTATTCTGATCTACAACAGAACCATTTGCTTATTTTCTACATGTGCATCCAGGTTTTAAAAAAGTCCAAATGTTATAATTGATAGTGCAAAGCTAGCCATATAGGTAATGCGAATACCTGTGCAACAAGGGATTCGCCTACTTAGGCATGTTATCACAGTAACACGTGTCTGTCTGTGTGTGTGTGTGATCTGACCATGTATTTATTAGTTTACACGTGGGTAGGTACTGACGTGTCTTCACACTGCCTCTCTAGCTAGGGGAAAAGAAAGAATACAGAGCTGACAGACAGAATTATGGGACCCCAAAGACAGAAGACCCAGTAATCCGGGATGGACCATCAGATGTCTTGCAGAGTATGTTTTGAAAATTCATACAGGACAGAAATTGTTTAAGCAGGTTCAATTTCAGGCCATCCAACTTTAATTCAGAGTTTAAATACTAGAGATGGGTGGTTGTTTTTACATGGCCACCAGCAACTTTTGATAAGTTTTTCAACATGAAAACAAACGACATTTGGGGGCCAAAACCCTTATATCCCATAAGAGATACAAATGAAAAAAAGTTAAGACACAAACCTTGCACAGTGGGAGCTGCCAAAAGTGTGTCATTAATCTGTAGGAGAAACAATAATAAAACCTCCCAAGTTTCTCGAGCCATGATGGTTGACTCACGAGCCAATTTCTGGACAGCCTTCAAAACCTGCAAGCATAGTCTATTCTGACTGGACCCCACGTCCTGCCTACAAGAGAAAAACACTATTTGAGTCTCTTAACAAAACAACAAAAATGAATCTATAGCTTTGAGATTGACTACAGTACCGAAAATTCACTGTTATATGCAAAAGAACTTAAAATGGCAATATTATTGAACCAAACTTTGAGTTAAGGTGATTCACGGGAATCCAACTCTGCCTCAGTGCAGTGAGGTATACAGTACAATAGCTCTTTCATGACACTACACAACAAACATGCACTCATACAAAATGCTACACCACGAATACATTTTCAGTTAGAGAAAGTACAGTTCCTTTGCATTATATTCCAATTGTTAAGTGAATGGCTCATCACTTAATGCCATGAGATCATGTAAAAAACACATAAAGACACATATGGGATAGGCAGAAAGGCGGAATTAAAGTGTAGTATGTATTATTTTGATTTTTAAGAGTGCTCCTAATTATTCCAGACACATGTAAATTACAAAGCTTACCAAATAAACCAGTTCCCAATCTTCCTCACCCATTCATCCCAGGAATGACGACTTTCACCTACTCCTATCTATAGGCACAGCATCCTTATTTAATATGTAGATTACACTAAGTTCATTCAGGATGGGGATCCTATTGTGCAATATGCCGTATAAACATGGACAGTGATGTGATCCTGCTTTAAAGAGCTTACGACGTAAAGAAGGGTATTTTGAAATCACAGTTAGATCAGCAAAGATGAAGGAGCTGATTACCACATTAAGTATTTTTTTAATGGCATAGGGAGAGCAAAAGGGATCCAGACTTCCTCTTTGTGGAGGATATGCAGATTAGACTGACTCAGTACCTCACATGTCACCAAAAAGGAGCCCACTTATCCAAGAGAATATCTCCTAGACAAGACAAAGATAAACCTGAACATAATGGAGATGTCAGGACTCACTTATGGCCAGATACCTAATTCAGAAGAGAAGTGTTGTATTGGGAAGCAGGAGAGAATGGTGCTGGCAAACTAGTTTGGCTTCTTTGCCACCTCCTCCAACACTGCCTATCCCCAACTTACCATAAGCCTAAAACCTCCTAAGCTTTTTAAAAGTTCTAGAAAAGTCACTGGAATAGGAAAAGCAGATTAGGGAGGTCATCTGCATATAGAGAAAGCTTGTTCGCGAAAGCCAGAGTTTTAATACATTAGCTCTTAGGGTTATCCCATCATGAAAATATTGACTCTCACATACCACAACAGAGTGAGTTTTGATGAGATTGTCTGGATTTCTCTACACCTTCAAAAAGCCATTTTGTGAAATACAAAGATGAGATTGTTACTTGCCCTATGACAAAAGCTTTTCCATAGCACCAGCCATTATATATCTTCTGTCACTCCGTTCTTGATGACAGGATGCCATTAACATCATAAATTTATAGCATGCAAATGTCATGCATGAATCCCACTTGATTAGGAAGGACAAGGCAAAAGCACTCACTCCACGCTCACAAGATTTCTGTGATGGAGGCAAACAGTTTGCAGCAGCAGAAAACTAAAGGGGTTAAGGGTTTACAGAAAAGGGAAATTTGGGCCAGATTAAGGGATTTCAGCAGAGTACCATCTACAAAAGATGCCCCATACTTACTTTTAGGGCAAGATCTGCCAGAGCCTGAGCATTTTGTTCATCTAATGCAACTGGAAGCCTGTGTGGCACTGGGACATTATCTGACAGCCACTGCTATTGCATTTTAGTAGTTCAATGCTTCTTGAATCAAGCGGGTTTTCCACGGCAGGCATCCGATAAAGTGAGCTGCAGCTCACGAAAGCTTATGCTCAAATACATTTTTTAGTCTTTAAGGTGCCACAAGTCCTCCTGTTCTTCTTGAATCAAGGAGGGTAGCTAGGGTTAGGGTTCATTACATTAGGGCTAGAAGTCAGAGGCTGACATGAGAGGGAAGGATGCAGGTGACTGCTTTCTGGTTGATCAGTCAGCTAGGAGCGATTACAATTTACCCTGCTCTCTCCCCCTCTCATTCATATTCATTGCTCTTGACACTATTTCAAAGCTATAGGTCTCAAAAGTGAGCACAGATTAACTGTTTTAGCACTGTAGCTATTGCAGGCATGGATTCTGTACATATTGCTGTTTTAGGGGACTAAATGTTGGACTATTATAAAAATGTTTATGAACACTTACTTCTGGGGGCATCAAGCCTTTAACCTGTCTGTTCTCTACCTGCCATTTCAAGACTGCTCATTTGTAACTAATTAGGTTGACTCAGGATAGCCACCCTTCCTCATGCATTCATCTCTTAGATGGAAGATGTACACTTGAGCTATTTTAGATATCAGCACCCTCTTATCACAACTCTGGACCATTGCGCTCCTGGCAGCCAATAGCTACATCACTTCCTTGGGGTGGGAAAGGAAACTATTTCACCAGGACCAACACTAAGAAAATATATTTATGGTGTGGATTGAATACTGTAATACAGGGAATGCTTTTATTCCACAAAAAGAGAGGGTAGGAAGTAATTCTCCTGAATTCTATCCCCACCAGCATTCCCCATAGTATCTGAGACTCTCCCACTTAGGAAAAAAAATTAAAAGAATAAATACCATTCTGAGTTTTAAGTTTCTTCCTTCCTTCCCAGCCTGCAGAAGGAACACCTCATGAGTAGTGTATATACACACAGCTTACTGGGGGAAAGCCAATCCATGAGCTCAGCTGTGCATTTAACTTTGACTATAGCAGACCCTGTGATCATTTTTAGCTCTCATGAGACAGTTCTGAGCCAGCTCCTGGGAAAGCTGTATTCCACCTTTGATTTGAACTCATTTTTGTTTGGGGGAGGGAGAGAGGGAGGAAAAAAAAGGGGCTTGAAAATAAGGTAGAAGCTGCCAACAATTCTTAACGTGCTGCCCTACTGCAGTGGGGCAACAGGAAGCTACTTTTGCTTCTCTCCCAGGAGCTTGGAGGTGGTCTCCCTTGCCCACTGACTGGGCGCTGCTTCTCTTCCTCGAAGCAGCCACCAGCTCCAGTCCTTGCCTCCTTGTAGCAATCTGTCAGCTATTTGGGGGCAGGGCAGGGACAGGAGAGAGAAAGCAAGTAAGACCTGGTACCAAATGGAAACAGGCAAGAGGACTGCTGAGCTGCCAAAAGCAGTCTGGAGGAGACAGAGTTCAGGTCCTGAAACATAGGGGAAGAAACTATGGGGAGCATAGCAGGAGTCATATGGGATAGAGTGGGTGCATCATCTCTCACCATCATCCAGCAGTCTCTCCGGCCTACTTTATTTCTATCCTACATGTGTTAGGTAAAATTCCTCTGAACTCTGACACTGCGAACCTTAATTCTGTAGCAAGGCACCTGGAGCTGTAGCCTTTGTGGAAATTGTGGAATTGCTCTGGAAGCTTCTCATATATTATAACTGATGTTTTTATTGAATTAAATATGAAAATGCAATCCGCAGAGCCTTGCTCATCTGGATATAAATTCAATTGATTTTATGCAGGCTCCCTATTTTCCGGTTTTCATTGTGCCACAGAATTTTAGGTTGATAATGCACAACTTTCAGAGCTGTCAGGGGAAGCTGCAAGTTTTGGCAGCCAGGTAGGAAACGGTTGGGGCTTTTGGCACCTGGAGAGGCCCAGGAGACCATTGGGATAAGCACATTGGCTGGGTGTTCCTGTTAATGTGATTTATGTCATTGCTGGACAGCTGAGTCAGTACTGACATGAAGAGAGAATTTTACACCTCTTAGTCTCTTGTACTAGGCTTTTTATAGACTCATGTAGACAACATGTTAAGGATGTACTTGGTTCATGCTTTCAAAGTTTTCATGACAGCTTCAAAGGGGGGCTAGGACTCCTAGGTGCTACCATAATACATTTTTTTTTAAATTGATAAACCAGAAGCCTAATTTTAATGTTATTTTTCGCAGCCCTCACTTTTTCCCTTACTTCTGAGAAGGGTAAGTATCAGAAAATTAACTAGAATTTAAGTCTGTAGTAAGTCTAACACCCTTAGAAGGATGGTCCAGTGGTTAGAGCATTAGCCTAGTACTTGGAAAACTTTGGTTCAAGTTCCTGTTCCACCAAACAACCTGCACAACCCTTGGCAAGACACTTTGCCTCTCTGTGCCTTAGTTCCCCACCTATAAAATGGAGGTAACAGCACCTCCCTACTTCAGACAGTGTTGTGAGGGTAAACATATTAAAGATTGTGAAGGCCTCACTGCTGTAATGGGGGCCAGTAGGACTGCCTCATACAACTGAGGCCTCTGAATATTTCCTTCGTACCCTCCACCAATCATATCTAGGTTTCTCCTTTTTCTTAAATCATATCTAGATACTGCTGCTGCTCTAGCCTGCAAGACCAGCTTGTGAAATCTCACCCACAACAGGCACTGATTTAACAGAAATTGTGCCATCAAAGAGCACCTACAGCTGCAGGGAGCGGAGCCATTACAAAAAGACAACGTAATAAAAGTCACTAAATGCCTTTGAGAATTTCCCCTAGTCAGTGCTTGAGACTACAGATAGGATGGGGTTGGGGGATTTCTCTGCCATAGTTTTTTGCTTGTTTAAAAAGTCTGACTATCATCTTATGCTTACTTTTGACCTTGCTTTAATATAAACTAAAATGCCACTTATCTGTGGTCTGAGACCAAGTCAAAAACTAAGATTATTAAATATTCAGGTATTAGAATTTGAAGCAAGTTACTGAATGTCCTTTTGCTTTGCACTTTAGAGCTAATCGTACAGATTAGGTCTAGTCCTATGCTACAGTAAGAGTAGGCTGTGGTAAGTGCTTACTGCGTGGCCATGATGTGTGTTCTGAACTCACTCTGCAGGCATGCAATACAACAGTATATCCATCTACACTAATATATCTTGCAAGGCAAATGGCTTAGTTGCCAAAAACTTTATTAAACAGGTATGTGAACTGATGTGTTAAGCTTGGTGATAGATAAACGTAATTTTAGAGTCAGCCATTGACAGAGGCTCTTCTTCTTCCCCATTTAATACTTGTGAAGTGCTTAAACAGATCATTGATTTGTATGTTGTCATAATAGGCCAATTGTTCTTAATCACTAGATCAGAGCGTAGATTCAAACTATTGAAAAAAAACCACATGAATGGTGGTTGCTGTAGCCTGGAAAATCTGGTATCCATGTATTCAACAGCGACTTCAAGGATATACATCTGATCTTTTTGAAGCTTTGCCTCAACAACCAGAAGTTGTTACCTCTTCAAATTTACCCTCCCTGTAGACAAAGGTTAGGATAGCCTTTATCAGTTTCATCAAGCACAGTACTTCCTAAAACATTTTTATGCCCTGTGTTACATCAGTTGTCCTAAATTCCAAGTCTACTTTGACAAAGTAAGTTTTCTAGCCCACATAAATCTGATGTAAATTGACACCTGCTCAGCTTCTGACATATCAGTGCCAACAAAGTAATATGTCTAACTCTCAATGTGCACCTGAGACCTCTAAGATTTTTCCAACAGTTCTCTTAAATCTTAGTTTTATGCAAAACTGACTTCATTTTGTTTCATTTGCAGAATATTCCTTAATTTTTAAAACTGAAATCCATATTCAGTGAGCGCGTAAGAAGTGATGGAATAAGGTGGCAAGTTTTTGGAATTCCACATATTGCATTTTATGGTGCAGTTTATTAACAAGAGTTTTCGATGGACAAAATTGATAGTTTGTGCTTCCATGGATTTCACGTGAGCAGCAGAGCCATCATGTATCTGTAGAGAATCAGTACTAAAATTCTTGCACCCACTTATAAGAGGATCTCTCTTATCAAAAAGCTTCCTATGCTGTCTGCAAATAAAAGCCATGTCATCTTTATGACATGAAACCTATTAATATTTAATCATGAATTCTGGAAAGTGTATTCATAGATATTAAGGGAGGACTATGATCACCCATCCTAACCTTCCTCACAACCCAGGCCAAAAAATCTCATTCAGTGTTTCCTGCATCAAGCCCATACATTTCTTTTAGAGCTAGAGCATCTCTTTTAGGATGCTATTTAGTTTTAATTTAAAGACTGCAAAGGGATGGAGAGTCCTCCACATCCCTAAGTAAATTGTTCCAGTGATTATTACCCTCATTTAAAATCTGCACTTTATTTCTAATCTGAATTTTTCTAGTTTCAACATCAGATCTCATTATGATAGATTTCATTTTAGCAGAAAAAGCAGATCTCTATTTCCCCCATAGGTAGTTGCAGATCATAATTAAGTCAATTCTTAACCTTGTCTTGGATAAGCTAAACTAAATAGATTGTCTAAGTTTTTTCTGCGATAAGACACGTTTTACAGACCTCAAATCATTCTTATAACTCTTTTCTGAACTCTTCATTCCCCCCCTCCCCCCAACATCCTTTAAGTGTTGACACCAGAAATGGATATAATATTCCAATAACTGTCTAATACCATATACAAATACACCTTCTGTCTCCTAGTTAAAAAAGGATAAATAAGCAGGAGAATATCAAAACTATCTGCTTCCATTGAACCTGGCCTTACTGTATCTGGAAGGTCATGCCCCCCATACAGTCAGCAAATGAGCTAAACTTATTACAATGATTTTATGGTATGTTCTACATGGAATGGCTTCATGGATTAGGCAACAACCCCACCAGCATCAAACCTGACAAAGGCACAGACCTTGTTGCAAGAGAGCCGGTCATCGCTGGCAAGTCCGATTTCACTAATTGTCACAAAAAGCAACTTGCAGAGATCAGTGGAGGGTACACTTTCTTCTAACAAGACTGTCCATCCACAGAGCCGTGACAGTCGCATGTTGGCTTTGCCATTAGCAACTGCATTGGTACCAAGCTTTTAAAATAAATAAATCTAAAAGCGCAAGTGATTGGCTCATGACTCTATGGTTGCCACTGAAACAAGTGGTGTGCTACCATGATTAGTGCTTACACTCCCATCATGACAAATGCAGACAAAGAAAGAAAAGTTCTACAGTGACTTAGACAAAAACCCTCAGTGTTTACAATGGCATCAGATAAACTGGTCATCAAAAAGGGGTCTTCAATGTGAAGGCGGAAGTAATGCAGTAAAATGGCAGAATACCATAGGACAGCATAGGACTGGGAAAGAATAGCAATGAAACTCTAGCTGCTGCTTCACACATTCACTGAATAGCAGTGATCATGAAAGCCTTTTTCCACCTACCAGACCAAAAAGAAATCCTCATGGACACACCCAGGATCAAACAATGGCATCTTATTGACTATACTATCATCTGGCGGCAAGATCTACGGGACGTATGAATGACTGCAGCCTTGCACAGGACAGACTGATGGATAGACCATTGCATGATACGCTCCAGAATTTTATTTGTTAATATGGCAAGCACATGGCAAATCATCATTTAAACCAGTGGCGGGCAACCTGTGGGCCGCATGCGGCCCATCAGGGTAATTCACTGGCGGGCCATAAGACAGCGTTTACATTGACCATCCGCAGGCACGGCTGCCTGCAGCTCCAAAGTGGCTGTGGTTCGCCAGTCCCGGCCAATGGGAGCTGCAGGAAGGTCAATGTAAACATTGTCTTGGGGCCACTGACCAGATGCATGTTGCCCACCACTGATTTAAACCAGACAGCTCAACGTACAGCAATTACAAGATGAAGCTACATAAGCTCAGCTCTGCAACAAACATCAGAGCTGCTCTACCTGACCTTGCTGGCTTGACTACTAGTGTTAATGAAAACAGCAAATGGGCAACTCTTCACATACTATACATGAAGCAGCTTTTGCCATCTTGGGTACAGCAAAATGGCGTCACCAAGCCTGGCATGATGAGAATGACTCAGAAATCCAACAGCTCCTAATTCCTCCTCTGCTCACCCCCCAGTCCTTCCCCCCTGGTTATTTTTAGTAAAGTCAGACAGGTCGTGGTTCCTGTGAATTTGTTTATTTCCCGCAACTGTCCATGACTTTTACTAAAAATAACTACGACAAAGTCTTAGCCTTAGTCATGAAACCAAAGACTTCTATGCGGCTTTGAAAGATGTATAATGGTTATACACACACACACACACACACACGCACACAGTGCCTTTAAAGAGTGCAGACAGCCTATTGCTGATCACCAATAAAGGAGAAATACTATCAGGGATGCCAACAGCATTTCAGTGATCTTCTGAACACACCAGCCAACACTATAGAAGAGGCACAAAGAAGAGCAGTGGACATGCCAACATCTGCCCGGTCCCTTGATGGAGTCAGCACTGCAACCAGTGCCATGAAGAACTGCAGGGATCAGATGGTATTCCTGCAGAAATAGTCAAGCACTGAGGAGAGACCTTAATGAGGCAACTACATGGAAATTCTCTCAATATATAGAGAGAGTACTGAAGAAGATGTACTGCACGACTTCAATGATGCCACCATTGTCACCACATACAAGAGGAAAGGTGAAAGTCCAACTGTGGCAACTACCATGGTATCTCATTACTTACGAGCACTGGAAAGATTCTGGCCAGAGTACTCTGTCTGCTATGCAACATCACTAATCGTGTGCTGTCTCAGGACAATGCAAGGAACAGCAGACATATTTGTAGCTAGTCAGATGCAGGAGCAATGCAGAGAACAGCAACAGAACCGTTACCAATGAACCAAGTCTTCATTGGACTTGGCTAAAGCATTTGACACTGACAGCAGATCTGGACTTTGGCAACTATTACAGAAGTTTTGTTATCCAGAAGAATTCACCAACATTCTGAGGCTATGGCATAACGAAATTCTTAGACAAGTCTGTGCACATTGGTTCAGTATGACCCATTTCCTATCACTAATGTTAACTAGAGCTGCATAATTAATCCAACCCTGTTCAATGTCTTCTATGCAGTAATACCCAGTGATGCTACAAGAGACCTGAATGCTGGTATCAGGATAGGTTTCCTGTCCTCTAGAAAATTCTTCAACCTAAACATGCTGCAACCCTCCACCAAGATCTGAGGTAGCTGATGAGCTGCTGTATGCAAATGACTGCACTCCAGAGAAAACGAACTTAAGAGATACAATGGATAACAGACAAATTTATAGAGTCTACAAAAACAGAGGCTGAATCTAAAAGAAAGAAGTCATGTATCAACCTGCACCAGGAAAACCCTACAAGAAACCAGAAGTCACCATCAGCAACACACAGCTGAATGCTGTTACAGACTTCTGTTATCCTGGCAGCATATTGGTGAATGATGCTACTCTAGAGAAGGAGCTGACAAGTCGCAGTAACAAAACCAGTTCATCACTGGCAGACTATCAGGCAGAATCTGGCAGCAATACTGTATTAAGCTTCAAACAAAGATAAGAGATTAAAGCGGTTGTGCTGTCCTACCTGTAGCAGGCCTCGCACTCATACATCACCTCAAGTTTCCAGATAAATACCATTTTTGACAACTGCATACCAAACCCTGCATCAAACAGCAGAATAAAGTTAAAAATAAAGTTCTGGAATGCAGCCACTCCACAAGGACTGAAGCCATGCTCATGGCATCACAGTTACGCTGGGCTGGTCATGTGTTCAGGATGGACGACACCAGAATGCCAAAGCAGCTACTGTACAGCAAACTGGAAGTAGGTAACCACACACAAGATGGCCAGAAGAAATGCTTCACAGACACAGTGAAGCATAACTTGAAGCAGTGCATCACTGATGTCAACAGCTGAACATCAACAGACAGATCACCTGACAAGCAGTAGTCAGAGACTAATCACCATATGGCTCTTGAGGTACACAGGCTGAGTTGTAAACAGCAGCAGCTTCAGCAGACCGACTGTAATCCCTTCCTCAATATTGAGCTACATGTGCATTCAAAGTAGAAAGGACAAAGTGTATTACCACTGACAGCATCATCTTCGGTCATGGACAACCACCACCTATCCAGGAATCATGTTTGCCCTCTTCGCTACAGAAGAGCCAAGGGAACGTGAGCTCCCAGTGTGATCTTCCATGATCCTAAGTCCTTTTCCATGTCATTGCATTCCAGGATAGAATCACCCACCTTGTATGACCTACAAGGTTCCTATGTAACATGATTTTGCATTTGATGTAATACACAAGTTTCTCATGTCAATCTGCTCAGTCTCACGTGCTTTGCACTTATTTGGCACAGAACCTTTAGTATCCCCCTCTGTTGATTCAAGCTGATAAGTGCTTTTTGGTTTTTGAAACCATACACCAAAAGCCCAGCAGGGTGCTCTGATGTGATCCAAAAACATTTCAGTTTTTTTCCCAAATCATGCAACTATCCATGGACATAGTTCTTGTAAGAAATGTTTAGATTAGTTAGCGTGTAAGTCAAGGACTGATTTGCAAATTAAGTTGTCTAACCATCGCAGCAAAAGCAGCTGCAGAGAGTTTGCAATTCAAAACTGTAACAAATTAGAGTGGCCACCCCACTCCTAACTT
This sequence comes from Natator depressus, assembly GCF_965152275.1. Lineage (NCBI taxonomy): Eukaryota > Metazoa > Chordata > Testudines > Cheloniidae > Natator > Natator depressus. Next base: position 30,376,907 of record NC_134246.1, read on the forward strand.
CAGGCCCAGTTGTGTTTTGCAGCAGAGACAAGTAATAAATCAGTTTTATTTTACTACAAATCCTACTCTAGTTTGGCTGCCAAATGAAAAAAGAAAAGACAAGAAAAAAAAAAAAGCTAGCCTTTCTGGCAAAATAACTACGTGACTATAGCTAAGAAGCCCAGACCCCCATCTCTTCCCTCCCCGGTCACTACAGATCTGCTTCTCACCTTGGTACGAAGAGATTTTGTAGATGTTTGAGAATGCTCTGAACATAAAGATTTGGTTCCTTAACAACAGGTAAAGGAATGGAGTCTTTAGGTAATACAAGAGCCATAATCCAGTCAGTATATACATCGACACAATACTTCACAGTATCGCCCTCCAATGGGAGGGTCAGTCCATAACAAACCACCTCCATGGTCCATTTTACCTAAACAAAGAAAGGGGAGGTTGTTAAAATACTGTACGTACCAAACATAAGATCATGTCTACATGTTTCTAAAACAAGCCCAATGGTGCCAATAGCACCCCTTTTTAGCAATATCATCTGAACATATGCATCCCTTCAAGAAGTATTTCAGGCTGTGTGTGTTTATAACATATACGTAAAGGGACAGTTTCCCTTAAGGGACAGGCTGGAGCCTGCAGCTTGGAGATAATCAAGGAGGCCCTGCCACACCCTGGGGTCAAGCTATATAAAACAGGGGAAGGCAAGGAGAAGAAGCCAGGCAGGCCTGCAGTCACTCCTGTCCTGAAACCTTACTAAAAAGGGGACATGGTATTCGGTTAGTGTATGTTGGCATCTCCTTGCCTCGGGCTGTAAAAGCAAACCCATGCTTCCCCAATTAAAGGAATTAAGGCAGGGCACCACAAGGGGTTTGTGGGGATGGCCCACAGCTTTAAAGAAACTTTTTAAACAAACTCCAACTTACAGATTGTAAATCATGCTACCTAGCGAACTTAACATGGAAACTAAAGCAACACACAGTAAAAGCTGTTTTATCCAACATGTTGGGAAAATGGGGGGTGTGGATAAGTGAAAAATGCTGGTTAACTAAGAGGGAGTTTGGGTACAGGAAGGGGTGCAGGCTCGGGGCAGCGAGTTGGGGCACAGGAGTGCAGCATGCCACATCCAGGGGGGATGGTGTGCTCACCTCAGGTGGCTCCCCTCAAGTAGCGACCTGTCCCGGCTGCTCCTTGGTGGAGGTGTGGCAGGTGGCTCTGTGCACTGCCTCCACCTGCAGGCACCACCCCCGCAGCTCCCATTGGCCGCAGTTCCCAGCCAATGGGAGCTACAGAGCTAGTGCTTGGGGTGGGGCTGGGGCAGCTACATTTAGGAATTTAAATGTACTTCAGAAAGCTTGGATTATTTAAAAAATTCAAAGTTACACTGCAGAAAACTACACAGATGAGCAACACTGAGTTAACATGTGAACAGAACCAGAACCTCTGTAGAGAAACACTTACTTCTTTATCTGTTTTTAGTAAACTCTCGCTCCCAGCTGCCGATGGTGTATTTAAGGCTTGCCCAAGAGGACGCACCACTGCATTTGCCACCTCTCTCCCCACATTATCAGGATAGCTGTGAAGTACACTGGTGTGACCCTGATCATTTTGAACAACAAGATGCAGGGACCTCCACTCTGAGTACATAGTGCCTCTATGCTACACACCAAGCAATACCTGGGAGAAGAGAAAGAAGCAATTATTAAATATGCTTATGGTACACATTAATAGAACTCTGGCCACACGACACAGAACAAACACCATTACACATTTAAAAATGCAAATGAATGCTTCATGCTCATGGAGAATTGGAAAGAAAAAAAAAATCAAACCGCAGCCATTCAACTCCAAGAGGTCCCTAATGTAGCCCAGTGAACCAGTATGTTGAATATATGGAATTTGTTCAAAAACATTGATTTAATTACAGGTAAAAATCAGATATCAAGACAATCTTAAGACCTCTCCCGCATTGTATCGATGGTCCACACAGTCACTTGAAATGACCCCTGCTCTTTCCCAGCAATTATGGAACACCTCTTTTCACTTGGAGGTCAATTCCAGAAGTACTCAGTGAATTTAAGTGCAAGCTCCAATGTACATTCCTACACATTAGCTCCTGGCAACACCCGTGATGCCAAGGAAAGGACACATGACAGATTTCAAGAAAAGGGCAGGCTAAACAAATGTTAAGAAGGATCTGTAGAGATGATCTTGTGGGAAGGTAAGTTAAATCCTTCCCCTTTACAGGTAAAGGAACCGGGACTACTGGGAAAGAGTTGGCTAAGAAAATGAGTAAATTGTAGTGTGCACTCTCCAACTAACATGCCACTTGAATAAGCCCCCTCTTTTGTTGCAAATTAATCAAAAATGAACCTCCAGAAAAGGTACTTTAAAACCTCATTGAATTCTCATTTCACTAGCCCACAAACCCAATGACACTCAAAAGGAAAAACAGTCAATTTCCACCTCTCTACAAGATTTGTTGTGATGTCATAGACTATCAGGGTTGGAAGGGACCTCAGGAGGTCATCTAGTCCAACCTCCGCTCAAAGCAGGACCAATTCCCAACTAAATCAGCCCAGCCAGGGCTTTGTCAAGCCTGACCTTAAAAGCTTCTAAGGAAGGAGATTCCACCAACTCCCTAGGTAATGTATTCCAGTGCTTCACCACCCTCCTAGTGAAAAAGTTTTTCCTAATATCCAACCTAAACCTCCCCCACTGCAACTTGAGACAATTACTCCTTGTCCTGTCATCTGCCACCTCTGAGAACAGTCTAGAGCCATCCTCTTTGGAACCCCCTTTCAGGTAGTCGAAAGCAGCTATCAAATCCCCCCTCATTCTTCTCTTCCGCAGACTAAACATCCCCAGTTCCCTCAGCCTCTCCTCATAAGTCATGTGTTCCAGTCCACTAATCACTTTTGTTGCCCTCCGCTGGACGCTTTCCAACTTTTTCCACATCCTTCTTGTAGTGTGCGGCCCAAAACTGGACACAGTACTCCAGATGAGGCCTCACCAATGTCGAATAGAGGGAAATGATCACGTCCCTTCATCTGCTGGCAATGCCCCTACTTATACATCCCAAAATGCCATTGATGGCCTTCTTGGCAATAACAGCACACTGTTGACTCATATCCAGCTTCTCGTCCACTGTAACCCCTAGGTCCTTATCTGCAGAACTGCTGCCGAGCCAGTCGGTCCCTAGTCTATAGCAGTGCATGGGATTCTTCTGCCTAAGTGCAGGACTCTGCACTTGTCCTTGTTGAACCTCAGATTTCTTTTGGCCCAATCCTCCAATTTGTCTAGGTTCCTCTGTATCCTATCTACCTCTCCCAGTTTAGTGTCATCTGCAAACTTGCTGAGAGTGCTATCCATGCCATCCTCCAGATAATTTATGAAGATATTGAACAAAACCGGCCCCAGGACCGACCTTTGGGGCACTCCCCTTGATACTGGCTGCCAACTAGACATGGAGCCATTGATCACTACCCGTTGAGCCTGACAATCTAGCCAACTTTCTATCCACCTTATAGTCCATTCATCCAGCCCATACTTCTTTAACTTGCTGGCAAGAATACTGTGGGAGACCATGTCAAAAGCTTTGTTAAAGTCAAGGAACACCACGTCCACTACTTTCCCCTCATCCACAGAGCCAGTTATCTCATCATAGAAGGCAATTAGATTAGTCAGGCATGACTTGCCCTTGGTGAATCCATGCTGACTGTTCCAGATCACTTTCCTCTCCTCTAAGTGCTTCAGAATTGATTCCTTGAGGACCTGCTCCATATTTTTCCAGGGACTGAGGTGAGGCTGACTGGCCTGTAGTTCCCCAGATCCTCCTCCTTCCCTTTTTTAAATATGGGCACTACATTAGCCTTTTTCCAATCTTCCGGGACCTCCCCCAATTGCCATGAGTTTTCAAAGATAATGGCCAATGGCTCTACAATCACATCTGCCAACTCCTTTAGCACCCTCAGATGCAGCACATCCGGCCCCATGGACTTGTGCTCGTCCAGCTTTTCTAAATAGTCCCGAACCACTTCTTTCTCCACAAAGGGCTGGTCAGCTCCTCCCCATGCTGTGCTGCCCAGTGCAGTAGTCTGGGAGCTGACCTTATTCGTGAAAACAGAGGCAAAAAAAGCATTGAGTACATTAGCTTTTTCCACATCCTCTGTCACTAGGTTGCCTCCCTCATTCAGTAAGGGGCCCACACTTTCCTTGACTTTCTTCTTGTTGCTAACATACTGTTGGATCATATTAAAGAAGTTCTGTATTAAAATCACAAATGAGTTTGATTCCCCATAGTTTAAATTCCAGGGTATTACTAATTAAGAGATCTCTTGGTTTTTGGTACTGTTTCTCTCCCTCTATGTGTTAAACTTGCAAGCTGCTAATTGCGTTAGTACATTCTAAGACAGAGTCTGTTCTCAAAGCAATTCTTTGTAATAACTACTCACAGAGAGAGAGACTCAAAACAATACTCTAACAACAGAAACAGCACCCAGAGACTCCCCGTCCTTTTGTTGTTTTATCTCTATTTTAATCACAATTTTTAACAAAGCAAGATGGAGGATGTATGTGGATGCATGCTTGGTGTGGATAATAACTGAATGATCGGGGAGGTGCCAGCCTAAGAATCCAGTGTCCATCGGCTGAAGAAGGTGTCAAGTGGAAATAACCAGAGGACCCCCGGAGGGCAGACTGGAATCCACCCAACAGCCTCAAGAATAGGAGAACCAAAGAACAAGATAACATCTAGCAGCACGGAGCTGTCAGGAATGTGCTATCTGCTGATTGATTCAGCAACAGCATGATGAAGCAATTCCCATAGACTGGCATAGAAAGAAATTCCTATAAAAATGGACTCTAGTAAGTGAGAACTTCGGGGTCTGATTCTGCAAAGCAACTTCCAGGAGCGTCAGATGAGCATCTGACAAGGCCCTGCTCCCTCCTCATGTCCAGGCCACCTGGCCAGTGGCTTGCATGAGCAACTCTAAGGCTGGTAACTATGATAACAACCTTGCAGAATGTGTGTGTGTGTTTATATATGAATGAATGTGTGAATAAATGTGAGACTGAATGGAATGTTATAGCTATAACTAACTGCTTACTATGATTCTTTCTGTATTCACAATAAATGTGGTATTTTGCCTTTTTCCCTTTAATAAGATCCTGCTGGTTTGTTTTTATTGGTATAACAATACCTGAAGAAACCCTTCTTGTTACTCTTAACATCTCTTGCTAGCTGCAACGCTTCAAGTGTTATTTGGCCTTCCTGATTTCACTCCTGCATGCCCGAGCAATATTTTTAATACTCTTCCCTGGTTATTTGTCCAATCTTCCACTTCCTGTAAGCTTCTTTTTTGTGTTTAAGATCATCAAGGATTTCACCGTTAAGCCAAGCTGGTCGCCTGCCATATTTACTATTCTTTCTATACATCGGGATGGTTTGTCCCTGTAACCTCAATAAGGATTCTTTAAAATACAGCCAGCTCTCCTGGACTCCTTTCCCCCTCATGTTGTTCTCTCAGGGGATCCTGCCCATCAGTTCCCTGAGGGAGTCAAAGTCTGCTTTTCTGAAGTCCAGGTCCGTATTCTGCTGCTCTCCTTTCTTCCTTGTGTCAGGATCCTGAACTCGACCATCTCATGGTCACTGCCTCCCAGGTTCCCATCCACTTTTGCTTCCCCTACTAATTCTTCCCGGTTTGTGAGCACCAGCTCAAGAAGAGCTCTGCCCCTAGTTGTTCCTCTAGCACTTGCACCAGGAAATTGTCCCCTACACTTTCCTAAAACTTCCTGGATTGTCTGTGCACTGCTGTATTGCTCTCCCAGCAGATATCAGGGTGATTGAAGTCTCCCATGAGAACCAGGGCCCGCGATTTAATAACTTCCGTTAGTTGCTGGAAGAAAGCCTCGTCCACCTCATCCCCCTGGTCCGGTGGTCTATAGCAGACTCCCACCACGACATCACCCTTGTTGCTCACACTTCTAAACTTAATCCAGAGACTCAGGTTTTTCTGCAGTTTCATACCGGAGCTCTGAGCAGTCATACTGCTCTCTTACATACAATGCAACTCCCCCACCTTTTCTGATATATGTCATGTCTCATATCAAGACTTCACTACATGCACATACATAAAAGAAGTACATTAACAAGTAGATCAAAACAGTAGTATTTCACATATGCCAGTCACTCAGACTGTAAACTCTTTGGGGGTAGAGATGGTCTTTTCCAAAGAGGGAGGGAGGTACGCACACACTATGGCTAGCAGAATGGGGCCAATAAGTGCTACTGCAATATAAATTATCAAAACCAATACTCTAGTCAAAAATACATACATACAACATTTAGTGGTCTTGATTTTATCCTGTTCTCTCAGGACTTGCCTACACAAAGAAATGTACTAGCTTAACTCCTTGTGTGGACACTCTTATTCTGGAATAAAAGTCCATGCAGTGAGCTAAACCAGTATAACTAGAATAGTACAATTATGCCAATAAATTAAGAACATAACAGCCATACTGGATTAGACCAATCGTCCATTTAGCCCAGTATCCGGTCTTCAGACAGCAGCCAATGCCAGGTGCTTCAGAAGGAATGAATAAAACAGGTAATCAAGTGATCTATCCCATCATCCACTCCCAGCTTCAGGCAATCAGAGGCTAGGGACACTCAGAGCACAGGACTGGGTCCCTGCCAATCTTTGACTAATAGCCATTGATAGGTTCCTGGAGGATTGGTCTTTCTAGTTTTGGCCTTCACAACCTCCCCTGGCAAAGAGTTCCACATGTGGACTGTGCACTGTGCGAAGCAGTACTTCCTTCTGTTTTTTGTTGTTGTTTTTTTTTTTAAAACCCTATGCCTATTAACTTCATTGCGTGACCCCTGGTTTGTGTGTTATGTGAAGGAGTAAAAACATTTTCTTATTCACCTTCTACACACCAATCAAGATTTCATAGACCTCTATCATATCCCCCCCTTAATAGTCTCTTTTCCAAGCTGAAAAGTCCGTCTTTTTACTCTCTACTCACACAGAAGCTGTTCCATACCCCAAATCATTTTTGTTGCCCTTCTCTGGACCTTTCCAGTACATCTTTGTTGAGATCTGCACGCAGTATTCAACGTGGATTTATATAGATGCATGCTGATATTTTCTGTCTTACTATCCATCCCTTTCCTAATGGTTCCTAACACTGTTAACTTTGACTGTCGCTGCACATTGAGTGGATGTTTTCAGAGAACTATCCACAATGACTCCAAGATCTCTTTCTTGAGTAAAAAGAAAAGGAGTACTTGTGGCACCTTAGAGACTAACCAATTTATTTGAGCAAAAGCTTTCGTGAGCTACAGCTCACTTCATCGGATGCATTCAGTGGAAAATACAGTGGGGAGATTTATATACACAGAGAACATGAAACAATGGGTGTTATCATACACACTGTAAGGAGAGTGAGCTAATACCAGCAGGAGAGCGGGGGGGGGCAGGGGGGGACGACACCTTTTGTAGTGATAATCAAGGTGGGCCATTTCCAGCAGTTAACAAGAATGTCTGGGGAACAATGGGGGGTGCGGGTGGGAAATAAACATGGAAATAAACATGGGGAAATGGGGAAATAGTTCTACTTTGTGTATTTCCCCATGTTTATTCCCCCACCCCATACTGTTCCTCAGATGTTCTTGTTAACTGCTGGAAATGGCCCACCTTGATTATCACTACAAGAGGTTTTCTCCCCTGGCCCCCCACTCTCCTGCTGGTATTAACTCATCTTAAGTGATCACTCTCTTTACAGTGTGTATGATAACACCCATTTTTCATGTTGTGTGTATATAAATCTCCTCACTGTATTTTCCACTGAATGCATCTGATGAAGTGAGCTGTAGCTCACGAAAGCTTTTGCTCAAATAAATTGGTTAGTCTCTAAGGTGCCACAAGTACTCCTTTTCTTTTTGCGAACACAGACTAACACAGCTGCTACTCTGAAACCTGTCAGTAAGCTTTAAGTTATAGTTCCAACACAAAATAATCAAAAGTGGCATTTAAAAAAAGCCTCAGATTCTCTTCCCTTCAATTAAGGTTTACAGTTTGGGTTTGGTTTTGTTTAAGTTTTATCTACAGGAGGCAGGACTTCACAGCTCTTCTTACAGTCCTAAGATCCCTAAAAATTGCAGGCAGACACTAATCCAGTGGTTCTTGCTGGAGGTACACAGAGGTCTTCCAGGGGGTATTTCAACTCATCTAGCTAGTCGCCAAGTTTTACTACAGGATACATAAAAAGCACTAGCGAAGACAGTACAAAACTAAAATTTCATATAGATAGTGACTTGTTTATACTGCTCTATATACTAAAATCAGTGTTTCTCAACACGGGGGTAGCGATCCCGGGGGGGGGGGGGAAATCAAGTGCACAGCCAGTATTAGGGGGTAGCAAGGAGTGGCCCCACGAAGCTAAGATTCATGCTGAAGCCGAACCCCTGCCACCCAGGGCTGACATCAGACTCCTGAAAAGGGGTATAGTAGCCTGGGAAGGTTGAGAATCACTGCGCTAGCCCATCTTCCAGGAAACAAAGATGTGAACGTTAAAGTGTGGCTTGCAAGCCAAGAGTAATAAAAGCCCATTTGTTCAAAACATTTGCACTCAACCTTTCCCCTAAAAGACTCTTGGACCAGTACCAAACAGGCCAGGGCTTGCAGGGATATTAGTCTTTCCAAAGAGCGGGCTCACCACTGAACAGCTTTGTAAGTTAGCAATGCCTCAGGTTAGCAATCCCCCATGCTGTCTTCCCAAAGAGCACTGTAGAAAGCCTAAGTGTGATATTTATTTTGCTATTTTCCAGACTCAACTGCTGTCTGGTTTGAGGCAGAAGCCAGATGCACTGCTGATTAAGTCAATATCAAATGCATAAGAACATAGATTCTGCAGGAAAGATATCCCTCCCTACACTTCCGTAAGAAAGCAATTTTTATTTTTTTCAAGTGGTGGGAGCACAGGAGCCAGAGACCTAAAGCTTGGAGAGAAGAGGACGATCACAAGACCCAGCTCTTTGAAGGGGAAAATGGATGAAACACAGGTAGAAGCACTAGGAGGTGGTCGTGGTCAGGAAAGCAGACAGTGCCAACTAGTCTAGGACCAAGGCCTTGTCTCCATGGGAAATTATATCAGTAGGCAGGGCTGTCCTTACCCATATGCAAACTATGCAGCTGCACAGGGCACCATGAAATTTGGGGCACCAAACCAAATTTCCTGGTGCCCTATGCAGCTGTGTGCTGCTCCAGCGGCCAGCCCAATCCCCCCGGCTGGCTGAGCCTGCCAGGAAAGCTGACCCCGCCCCTGTCCCAAAGCCCCTGTTCTGCTCCACCCCTTCCCCCACTCCACCCCTTCCCCAATGCATCCGATGAAGTGAGCTGCAGCTCATGAAAGCTTATGCTCAAATAAATTGGTTAGTCTCTAAGGTGCCACAAGTACTCCTTTTCTTTTTGCAAATACAGACAAACATGGCTGCTACTCTGAAACCTATTTCTAAAACGGTTTGTGCTTTGGTATCCAAAAAGCCTAACAGAACTTTTTCTGATGCTGAAAAAGATCTTTTGTCAGATTTAAGACGCAATTTTCAGATTCCATACCTACATGGACAATTTTATAGTGCTCAAAAAAAGTGTCAGGGAGAGGAAAGATCTTTGGTAATCAAGCTAGGACCACTGCCTGGAAGAGTTTACTGATCAATAAAGCATTTGTAAACAGTTTATAGCCATGGCAAGTTAGCAGAGACGAGATTTAAAACATACATTTATACACACACTAAATTGTTTTTATATTTTGATGTGTTCTTGAATTTTAACTTTATCAAGCCACTAAAATTGGTCCAAAAACAACAGTTAGTATTTTTACTTCAGCTCCCTGTCCCTTTGAAACTTGGGAGGATATTCAAGTTTCCTAGTGATGTAATCACAGCTATCTTCAAGTTTAACTTGCTAACACCACCCAAAGTTAAAGAAAAAACATCTGAAACATATTTCTCCACCTAACTTCATTAAACTATTTCACAGCCTCTTAAATTTGGAAACAGGAAGTGCTTATGTCCTCAGAAGAAGCACAGAGCAAAAAACATCCTCTCAAATTTCACAGGGAACTACAGAGGAAGTACAAATAATAACTTTGTTTAGTGGAGCAATTGAGAGGTTTTGAAGCTAAAATATTTTTGTTGAATTTTATTAAAACTGGGGATCTATTAACATATTTCAATAGGGCAGGTCATTCGGATTTTCATCTGGCTTCCTCCACATCCATTTAAACTCTAGCATGATTTTAGTAGCTGTTATCTTAGGAACCACTGCAATCAGAAATTAACGTTTTGTCAGTTGAAAACTAGAATTCCCAACTGCTTTTTAGCAAGCATAAAACACGGATTTCTTGCTCTTGCAGTTCCTGTGAGAGAAGCCTCTTTAAAACAAAAAACAAAAAAACAAAACAAAAAAAACCCACCACACACACAGGGATCAGGGGGGAAAAAAAAAAAAAAAAAAAAAACCAAGAGATTTGGGTTTTATTCCCTGCTTTGACAGGCCTTGGGCAACCAACTGTCACCAAAGTCTTCAACTCTGGCGAACTCAAGCTAGGCTCCTAAATCTATAAGGTACTCAGTTTTCTTAAAAAGTGACCTGGTTTCCAGAGGTGCTGAGAACCTACAATATCCAATTACATCAGAGGACTTTACAGGCACCCCACTTCCAAATCAAACCACTTAATTTAGGCTCCTAAATATGGAGATGAACTTTAAGATCACACATTTCAAATGCAGTGTCTAGTCTCCATAAAATGGGATAATACTGCATAACTACACCACACCACAGGAGGGCTGGGAGATTTAACATGGTTTGTAAAACCATTTGACATCCTCAAGTAATTTAAAATCCCTAGAGGAGGGCAAAATATTGTGATATGTGGAACTGCCTGAATTCCACTGGGACAGAGAGGCAAAGCCTTTATGGGAAGCTTCAGGGTGGGTGATAACATTGAAGCTACAGTAGATACAGAATGAAAGTCAGCTGGCAGATGTGCAAGACTAAATCCTGATGTCAGGATGGCAGAAGTTTGGGGGCCCCAGCTACAAACTTTTGGAGAGGTCAAGATACACTCTGGAAGCATTTTATTCCAAAAGAAGGGAGTCTCTTCTCTTGTTTTTTTTATTTCTCACCCCCTTTCAATTCCACTTTAATTACTCCTGTAATGTGCTGGAATCTGCCCCTTTAGAATCTGCATTTACTGTCACAGGAGATGGTGTTTCCGCATCTAGGAGCGGAAGGGTATGTCTACACTACAGCTGCACAGTTAAGGCACTACAGCTGTGCTGCTGTAGTGCCATAGTATATGTGCATCCTACATTGATGGAAGGGGGTTGTCTCTTGATGTAGTTAATTCACCTCTTCAAGAGGCAATAGCTAGGTCAACAGCAGAATTCCATCAACCTAGCACATCTACACCAAGGGTTAGATTGACCTAACTATAGCGATCAGGGCGTAAAATTTTTCACAGACCTGAACAATGTAGCTAAGTTGATGTAATAAAGCGTAGACAAAGTCTAAGTCTTGTTGAATGTTAATGGGACTTAGATTCTAAAGTGCCTAATCAGTTTTGAAAATTCTACCCTTTGTCTTGTTTTGCTCTCCCATTTATAAAATCACACCACCACATTTCTCCCCACCACCCTCATCTTTCTGTCAATTAAGAGTGTGATTGAATGACATGGTTGCTTCTGATGGTAGGGGGCAAGCCTCAAGAGCCTTGAGGCTCACTTTTGGTTTATGTCTTATATTCTTAAAAGTTACCTACAGGGATCAGGAAGGGATTCCTCCTCCCCCCAGTATATTCTGGGTTTGTTTTAATCTCCTTCCTCTGAACCAACAGGGATGGCCATTGCTGGAGATGGGACATTAGACAGGGAGGCTCAGGGCTCTGAGATGGCACCAAGCATTCTCGCTCAGGTGCTTGGCTGGCCAGTTCTTACTCACATACTCAGGATCTAAAGGATTGCCATATGTGGGGTCAGGAAGGAATTTTGCCCCAGGCCAGATTGACATCGACTTTGGAGGTTTCATCATCTTCTGCAGCATGTGCATGCGGGTCACTTGCCAAGATTACTTGGGTATACCTTACTTAACCATTTCCCAACTATTGACAGGGTCGTAAGGCATTGATGCACATCAGTCCCTCCTATTCTCTGCCTGTGGCACATAACAGTCTAGTCTCCGGAGGGCCACGGTATTTTGGTCTGATTTCTGTTGTTGGGTTTAGTGTGCTGGTGCTGGGTGGTGTTGGTGACCTGTGCTATACAGGATGTCAAACCAGATAGTATTAGGGTGACCAGATGCGGAATCCAAGATATCGGGGCCACTGCAGGGGAAGCGCCTTTTCAATTGTTACACTCACCCAGCACGTTCGGCAGCGGGAAATAAATCTTGCTGACGAAGAAAGAAGTACCTGCCGCCAAAATGCCGCCGAAGCCCATCAGCAACTGAAGTACCCGCCGCCAAAGACCCGGACATGCCGGGTGAGTACAACAATTGAAAAGCCACTCCCCCTGCCTGTCACTGCCGCCTAAGCAAAAAGGGCTACCGTGCCTGAAACAAAATATCGGGACAAATGGAGTCCCGACCATACTTCGGTCAGGACACGGGACAAACTGCTCAATATCGGGACATCTGGTCACCCTAGATGTTATGGTGGTTCCTTCTGGCCTTAAACTCGAGGACTATGACTTGTCTCCTCCAGTCCAGTCTCCTGGATGTACCAGGGAGCAATGCTGAAGTGGGTCAGCTAGAGATCACACTTCATCTCTAACAGGATTGGCTGAGTTCAGCTGAGCCACTTCAGCTTCGTCCACTGGAACCTTCAAAGGAAGCTCACAAGTAGAAAAAAAAAAATCTTATAGGTTAGCCACAATAATGAACACTTTGCTATAAGCAGGTAGGCTGAATTTCTGTACCTAGCTAGCACTTTGGCCATTCATGAGTAGATAGCACTGTGGCCAATCCCAGTTCTTTATAAACCAGATGCATCATTTCTTCGGTCTCTAGTTTTAGTATTATCTTAATACTATCAAAAAGAACTGCCTTTCTGAGTCTACAGTCACCTTCCATGCTTCTGCCGTTCTCATGATTTTGCCATACAACAGCAGAGTTCACTGATATCAATAGTTCTGAATGTCAACTGTGAAAAATCAAGAATCATGAAAACGTCCTATTGCAAATAGTTTTCCTGAGCAGCAGCAACAGAGGCAGGCACTGAAATTATTCACGGGGGAATCTAATGAAAGGAGAAAGTAACAGAAACCTTCCTTTCTCCATCCCCACACACTGTACTCCGACTTGCAGCAATCAAGGAGCTGTGAACAGGAGAAGAGAGAGAAAGCTCGCTCACTCTTTCAACAGTAAGTTAAGACAAACTTTCAAATTTATAACACTTAATCGTCTGCAGCTAATATAAAAGATGGAGCTCCCTTCCCACAGCAGGATTCAGAGCAAGCATCATTGCAGAAATCCCAGCTTTGTTCTCCCAGCAGTTTGGGTCATAGGGCACCTGGGTTTCCCAAATGGTGCTGGCCCAGGGCCTACCCAAAGAGGGGATCCTCTTTTGTAGCCACTTATGGCTAGTTGGTGTCTGGCAATTCCAAGGTACTCCCCTAACGCAGTTTTATATTATAAACCAGTTGAAGACTAAACCCCGACTCCCAATAAGCTGTTCAAACCCCTTCCTAGTTCACTGCCTCATGCTCTGTCCAAGGGCACTTCTCTGTTCACCACCCTCTTGCTCTGCTTGTATCACTTCAGCCTAAGCCAGAACCTCTAGTGCCGGCAGTTGCCAGCATGCCCGAGATGTAGGCAGCTGCCTGCGCTGACTACAGGGGCCGCGGAGACTCGCCACCCGCCGCCAGTCCCCAGGGACCCGCTCCTGAGCCCCTGCTGCTTTGCCGGAGTCTCGGCGGACCTGCCCCGCCGCCCCGGCAGGCAGCGGCCAGCAGGGTGCCCACGACAGGCCCTGCCCGGCGCTGCCTCCGGCGATGAGCCGGGCCCGGGAGCGAAGGAACGTCACCCGCTGCGGCGGGTCCCCGCTCGGGGCAGGGCGGGTCCCTGGGCCCGGAGCGCTCGGGCCACGGAGCTAGCGCCTCCCGGGCGGCGCGGGCATCGCCGGGGCTCGGCCCGCGGGCTGGCACCTCTCAGCGCGGGCGGCAGAGGCGACACCCCGCAGCCGCCGCGGCGAGGCCGGGCCCAACCTGCCGGGCCCGCCCTGGGGCAGCCGGCCGCAGCCCCCCTACGCGGCCAGGCCCTGCTGCCCCCGCGGCGCCCACAGCCCGGGGGCGGAGCCGGCCCATCCGCGGCCCGGGCCTCCCCAGGGCAGCTGCCGCGGTGCGGCCCGGCCCGCAAGGGCGCCCGGGGCCCGTCGCTGCCCGCCCGCTGGGGAGGGCCAGTTACCTGCGCCGATGGGCCCGGCTGGCATGTCGGGGGCAGGGCACCGCTCCGCCCTCAGGCGCCCGGCTCCATGGTGCCCGCAGTGGGTGAGGCCGGCGACACAGCACGGGAGGCTCCGCTCAGCTCGGCTCTCTCCGGCCACTTCCGGCAGCGCCAGAAAACTCACCCGGGGGACCCCAGTTTCTCGGCACACAGGGCGCGTGCACCACGCCACACTGAGTGCTTCGCGAAATAAGTTCCCCCTTGTCTGCGCTCCACTTATTGGGAAGTGCGCGTGCGCGTGACATTTTCCTCGCTGTCAAATAAGTCTCTGGCATAGTCGTTTGCGCTTGCGCATTTTCTAGTGTCAACCCGCTTTCTCCACCTTTATCTTATTCTTAAAGGGACAGTGCGCACTTTGACAGGGCCTGGAATGTTGCCCCACAGATTACCTTTACACTAAGTCCTAAACCTTCCTTGGCCCGCCCCCCCCCACACCTGCCAGCAATGGGGTTCAAACTGTTATGCTCTGCTCAGCTCCCTAGACGGCCCAATGCATTAAGTTTCCTCAAGCAGCATTCTGAGGGAGGCTCTTAATTGTAATTTGTGACAAATTTGGAGGAATTTGCTTAACAAACCCTTGAAACCCTAAAAAGAAAAGGAGGACTTGTGGCACATTAGAGACTAACAAATTTATTTCAGCATAAGCTTTCGTGAGCTACAGCTCACTTCATTGGATGCATCTGATGGAGTGAGCTGTAGGTCACGAAAGCTTATGCTCAAATAAATTTGTTAGTCTCTAAGGTGCCACAAGTCCTCCTTTTCTTTTTGCGAATACAGACTAACACGGCTGCTACTCTGAAACCTTGAATCCCTGTAAGGCCTCTTTGTTTGGGGCACTTTCCATTTGCAGCGTGGTCTCTATATTCCTTGGGTTTCTCAAACTCCTGCATTTCTGGGTATGTGTCTTTTGTGGTAGAGCATATTATGCCTCTGAAGACTTAAAAGTCAAGGATGATAGCAGGGACAGAACGCCCCAAGATTCATGGTGAGGGTTATAGGTGAGGAGGGAAGGGTTAACCAGCAGATCCTAGAAATAGCTGCTCTTGTTAGCTTTCAGGAAACCACATAGGGAGGGAGGTGCAGGGCCACATAGGGATGGAGGAGGGAGTGCCATGCCACATAGAGACACATGGGGACAGGGGGAGGGGGTGCAGGGCCACATGGAGATGGGGGGAGTGGGTGTCTGAATGGGGGTGGAGGTGTGAACAGGGGGTGCAAGGACACATGGGAGTGCAGGGACATATTGGGACAGGGGCAGATGTGCCTGACTGAATAGGAGAGGCTAGGGATCAGCCAGCGTCTGCATGGGAAAAGCTCCCTAACAATCCCTCCCTGCCCCCCTAAAAAAACTTGTTTCATGCTTTTCCCACCCATACACAACAACCCTCCAAGTTCACACCCAGGCTCCTTCCCAGCAATTACTTCCCTCTCCCTCAGCTCCTCCATTACCCCTGACTCCCCCAAGCCTTTACACTGCTTCTGAGGGATGCAGAAAATAGGTTTCTGTATTGTAATTTAAGTGAATTATTACTCAGAGTTCTGTATTAATATACCTAGTGAGGAATCTATTTGTCAAAAAACATTTTCTGAATTTTTGTTGTTGTCTGTATTGTTACAGACATACTTGCTGACAGATATTTTGAAATAAATGTCCAAAAATAATTGAAACTGGTGTGATTATATTGTGTTATTTTGACAAATAAAATATGCAGAGTTTTGTAGAATTTGAAAATATTGTGTGGAGAATTTTTAATTTTTTGGTACAGAATTCCCCCAGGAATATGTAACTCATTTGTGTATGTATGCCTGCTTTAACCCTGTGATAACTCTCTCTCATTTCTTTTCTTAGTTAATAAATTCTTAGGTAGTTTACTGTAGGTAGGGCCCTACCAAATTCACAGCCATGAAAAACGCCTCACGGACTGTGAAATCTGGTCTCCACCCATGAAATCTGTATAGTACAGAGTAAAAGCACACAGAAGACCAGATTTCACAGAGGAGACCAGCGTTTCTCAAATTGGGGATCCTGACTGAAAAGGCAGCTGCGCGGGGGGGGGGGGGGGTCACAAGGTTATTTTAGGAGGGGGCTACAGTATTGCCACCTTTACTTCTGTGCTGCCTTCAGAGCTGGGTGGCCGGAGAGCCGTAGCTGTTGACCAGGTGCCCAGCTCTGAAGACAGTGCCCCACCAACAGCAGCACAGAAATATGGATGGCAATACCATACCATGTCACTCTTACTTCTGCACTGCTGCCTTCAGAGCTGGGCAGCCAGAGAGTGGCAGCTGCTGACTGAGGGTGCTGCTGGCAGCGGCTCTGCCTTCAGAGCTGGGCTCCCAGCCAGCAGCTGTCGCTCTCCAGCTGCCCACCTCTGAAGGCAGTGCCGCCATCAGCAACAGCGCAGAAGTAAGAGACCCCTACAATTACAACACCGTGAAATTTCAGATTTAAATAGCCGAAATCATGATATTTACGATTTTAAAAATCCTGTGGCCATGAAATTGACCAAAATGGACTGTGAATTTGGTAGAGCCTTAACTAGAGGATTGACTACAAGCATTGTCTTTGATGTGAGAGTTACCAGAATATTTGGTGAACTTTGGTGTATAGCAACTATCTGTCACTAAATCCAGCTTACCTGGGTGGCAAGATAGACTGGAATGCCCAAGGGCATTGTCTTTGACTCCGTGGTAAAACTGTTATAGTGCTTTAGGAGTTCACACTTGTCACTGGGCAGGTGAAATCGAATTATAGAACATAAAACCAGTTTGGGTACTCTGCTCTGCTTCTTGACAGTCTGTCCTGAAGTTGGCACTCATGCTCATGAGGCGCTCCAGACAGTGTGACATGTCTCTGTAGCTCAGCATTAGGCTCCTATCTATGTGAGATAGCACACACCCCTCTGGTCGGCATCTCCCCACCTAGTACGTTGACTTTTGTGGATCACAGTCTAAAGTGCATCTGTCTCCCCAGTCATTGTATAGGGCGCCTGGGCACCTAACTCAGCTTTGTGGATAGCAGTGTCATCCCTGTGATTTTCTAGATGCTTAAAAGTTAGGCACTGTGATCTCAGAGCTCCCCAATACCGGATGCAAAAGGGCTCCCCCCAGTATGAACAATAAAACTCAGCTAACCTGACCAGCTCAATACACCTCACACCCTGTCAACGTGATCTTTATTTGAAAGGTGTCATGTAAAACATCATCTGAAAAGTAATAACACACTGGTCATTAATACTCACTGTGAAATGTCTATAAAAGCACTGTACATGAAATTATGGATACTCCCTACATAACCAAATCTCATTGTAGCCCTGACACTTGCTTTTGTTCAATTTCCAGTGTTGGATTTGGTGTGGTTTGAGGGTTTTTTGCATGTTACACAGTCACATATTGTAGTTAACTCCTGTCCTGAATCAGCAAATCCTCAGAGATGTGAGATATGCTGTTTTGGTATCACTCACATGCAGCAGTAATCCAGAGAAGTCACCTAAACACAGGGGCCGAAAGGGGAAGTGAAGGGGAAGTCTAGCACTTCAAGTATGAAGCCAGAATTTTTGGCTCGTTTCCAAACCTGAAGCTGGTGTCCTGGGGTAGTGTTTGTGTTTGATGGCCTTATTCAAGTATTCTGGATCTATATAAATCCTTAACTTGTTTAGGTTTATTACAATGTCCATACTGCTAATCTATTCAGTCTTAATGTGCCCACTCACATCTAGTTTTACCATCTAGTCAAGTTCAGTTTTATTTCTCAGGAGCTAATAGGACTTCCTGTGGTACATGCATTATATCCTTAATACACCACTAGTATGTTAAATAACTCCTCAGATTCTTTGAGAACAAACTTTTCATCCTGTTCTATAGAAAGGTATCCTGCCTCCCTGCAGCCAGTGTAGTATGCCTCAGTTTCCCCTCTTTCCAGGCCCAGCTCTATTAATGGCCAAACACAATGTAAATCTTTCACATACACACCTCTTCTCCAAGGTGTGATGCTGGCAGACCACTTGCCAGCTCATGTCAAAGCACCAGGCCTCACTGAAAGCTTACAAATGCATAACTGGAAGCTAGGCCAATTCACTTGTGTATTAGTGTAAATCAAAGTGATTGTTAAATGTCTGAGTGTATTTGGTGTTTAAATATCATGAAAAACAATGGGATGCTGCATTCCTTGTTTTCATTTATCTGTATCCAGTTATAATGTAGTAGCAAGCATTTACATTGTATATCCCCCCTGTAACTAAATAACCCATCAAACAAGAAAGAAGCCTTGTGGAACGCAAATGAAGACCTTTAACTGGAAAGTGATAATTTCAAAGCAAGTAGCCAGTGTGTGTGATAAGTGGAGATCAAAGATGCTAAATGTATTCCTCACTCTCCATCATCAAAGAAAGAGTCCATGTGGGTAGTGACCCTCTGTCAGCTTGTTTTGTGTGAGAAGAAGCTATAAGTGTGGATTCAGGAAAAGATCCTTGATCTCTGGACTGTCTGGATTCTATCAGAGCAGAATAACTGAATGAGAAGGCAGAGATCCCCAGAGTTATTCTGGGTAACCCTGAGAGACTTTTGGGAAACTTGCAGATTACTACATTTCTGTTAGCATTTGGAATTATAGACTGTGACTCCCCATACATGTATTTTACCTGCTTTAACTTCTCAATAACTCTCATTCTGTTTTCTTAGCTAATAAACCTTTAGTTAGTTTAGTATAGAATTGGCTACCAACATTTTCTTTGGTGTGAGATCTGGATGCAAATTGACCTGGGTCAGTGACTGGTCTCTTGGGACTGGGGGTAACCTGGAATATGTTGTGATTTTTGGTGTAAGTGACCATTTATTACATAGTCCAGCTTGCCTGGGTGGTAAGATAGACTGGACAGTCTAAGGGGACCGTCTGTGATTCCATTACAAGACTATTGGGAGTTCACATAGGGTACTGACCTGGTAAAATCTTATTATAGAACACACCAGTCTGGGGTGTCTGCCCTGCTTTTAACAGTCTGCCCTGAGGTAGGCACTCATGGGCGTGAGCCACTCCAGACACTACAGCGTGACAGAAGGGTTTAATTTATGGCTAACAGAATATAAACACCCTTTCACCTATCTCAGGGCTCCAGTCACAGTACCCTGCACCTTCCCGTTTGAGTACTTCCTAGCTTTCCTCAGCCTTTCTTCTTGGCCCTCCACAGAGAGCCTTTCCCACCACTTGCTATGCGTCTCCGTGTGCTGGCTCCTACAGGAGGGACAGGAATATTTATTTCCTGCAGGTCACATGCTTGATCGTAGTTATGTGTCCCAGGATTACAGCTCCAAACTGTTCCTCTGGATTGTATCTCCCAGAATTTTCAGCATTAAAAATAGCTGGGTTCCCTAACAGGCATGCATGGCCACACATGTGCCCAAAGGTTCAGTGCCCTGTTATAAGCTATATGCCCATCTGACAACCTGCACTTGCAAACAGTTCAACACAAACAAACATGAGACTTTCTGTTCTGCTATTTCAAACTGTGAGATGGCATCTGTCCTCACACAGATGTACCAGTGTAGCTTTGCCACAGAGGCTCATTTTGTGCCCACTTCATGAGATGAGCTTGTTTTGTTTTAAATGTGGTGGTCACTAATAACTTTGTTTGTGATTCCACTGTATTCAGCTCTAGGAACTATTTTGAAAATCACCTTTGGTTAATTCTTTCCAGTGTCAAAACAACTTATTGTAAAACTCTTGCTTTGTAAACTTAAGAGAGCCAGCCAAGAACTCTGTTTTCGGAGCTTTGTCTTCCATCAGTATGTCCATTAATGTACAGTATCTTGCTTTTGTATTTCTTTACAACTTATGCTACAAATGACGGACTTTTGCAAAATGGTTTCTTCTGTTGTATGAATGAAAATCCACCCTGTGTGCTGGACACCTTTGTCTTGTGTTATGACTCCCTCCACATGTTTGGCAGACAAATCTAGTCTCTGCCATGTGTTTATTCTTGCACTCTGTCTTTAAGATATGGGATGCATGTTTAATTAGACACACATCTGCTCTTTCACAATTTGCTAAAACATTCATTTGGGAAGCAGCTTTTGCTGGCCCTGCAAATACCCACTCAAAAGAGCACTCTTGGATCTGACCATGTTATCAAGTATTTCAGGAATAATTCAGTTAGTCTACTTGGTGGATGTTCAGTTTTATACAATTTAGTTTATTATGTAGCAAAATGATCAATGATCTCACGTAGTTCCTTCCTGGAAGTTTCTTCAAAAGAAAATGTGCTTTTCCCAAGTGACATTTGTGCACACCTGAAAATTCTGAATGCCACTAACAGTCTGCAGTCATCGTCATGCTCCATGCCTCTTGGCCTGCTGATTGTGGTAGTGAGGGAGATTTCACCAACTCCGGTTTATCCACAATGGTACTTGCAATCCTACCACACTTTGCAGGAAGCACCAAACATTTTCATCCAATTCTCAGCCAGGTTCACTTCCAGACAGGAGGACTGGGACAGTGGTTTCATTTGCTCCGTTTTTGCCAAAAACAAACCATGTTCAACAAAATTAGACCAATCAGGTTCAGCACCATTTTGGTTTTAACTTTTGCTTTTCAATCAACACTTGCCCCTAACCTGCGTTCAGTGCCAACTCAGTTGCACCATTATCAGCAAGGAGTTGTTTTTCTGGTGTAGGCAAACCAAGAGTTGTGCATGGTAGTTTCTTTCCAAACATATTACCACAGGAACAGAGGAAACTTCACAGCTAACAGTCTTCTGGCCTTTCAAGGGACTTGATTCCACTGGCAACTAAAGACTGGCTGTTAAGTGTTCTGCTCCTTGACATAACATAAGAACAGCCATATTGGGTCAGACTATGGTTCATCTAGCTCAGAATCCTGTCTCCGATAGTGCCCTGTACCAGAGCTTCAGGGAACAGGGTGTACAGAAAAGAGCAATTATGGAGTGATCCACCCATATGTAGGAACAGGATTTTATAATTGTACTATAAGAATAGAGGTACTAATGTATGTCTTGATTCCATTTTACCAGCCACTCCATTTGAATAGCAGAAAGGAATGACCCTCTGGGACATTGGTAGAAATGCTTCTGACAGACTGCCAGTGTCTGTACTGATGTACTGTACACAATCCTTATGATTGATTATGGTCACCCCTTTTGTTTTAGGATAAGTTATAATGTCTACTATGGTTTCCTATATGTATTACAAATTAGGCACTCTAGTTAAATATACATTTCTTTGTTTTAAGGTTTAGTAAGTAAGAGACAAGATCTTGTATTGTGTCTATTTTAAGAAGATTCAAAATAAACTGACACTGTATTCGCAAAGGTCTCTATAAAAGACTGTTTGGGTGAATGAGGAATGTTTGCATCAGGAAAAAAGATAAGATGTGAAGGCCATTGTTATAGCCAGATGGTCAAGGAAGGAGGAGTGAAGAGACTTAACGACACCAGAGAATCATCAACGCGCATCCATAATGAGGGAAGGGCAGATTGATGACCCTGAGGTGAAGTCTGGCACCCCTAAAGACAGGACAATTGATTAAATCGGAACCAGGACAGGATGACCCTCTCGGAGGTGTATTGGAATGTTTACATCAAAAGATACACCAATTAAGAAGTAACCAGTCACAGACTGACACAGCAAAATCCATGGACTTCAACAGAGAAAAAAAAAAGACTATAAGAACAGGGTTCTTGGCCATGGGACTTTGGGTTCATCTTGCACACTCCAGGAGCATCAGATCGTGACCGACAGAGCCCTGCTCCCCGCTGCGACCAATCTGGCTGGCCACTAGATTGATCCAGACTCTGGACGGGTAACTATAAACATCAACTGGCAGGACTGTCTGTGTGTGTGTGTGTGTTCTTCCCTATAAAGATCCCGTGTGCTTCTTATAAGTATAACATTTTGGGGGGAGAACTGCAAAAGGGGGAAGAGTATACGCACTGTAATTATTGACAATACTGCTACGTGATTGATCATTCAGGTGTACACACCCTGGTCATAGAGATACCGGGCAGTAAAAAGGGAACTAGGTGTGGTTAATATTGTATTCATTGTTGGTATTTTATGAATTGAGAATTTATATGATTAAGAGGTATACACACCTTCGGTCATAGCAGGGCTGAAAGATAGGAGAGAGGTTTAGCATCCCACTCTCCAGCCCAGACTGCTGGGGGGAAATAATTGGAGTTGGGTATACCCCCGGTCGTAGTATGGTCGGGCAGTAGGAGGAGGACTTAGAGATCCTCGCTCCAAACCGAAAAAAACCTACAGGTGCATACACCCTCCTCCGTAGCATGACTGAGCATAAGAGGAGAACTTAGGGTTTCTCACTCTGCCCCTGGGAGGGGTTTTTATATTTGGTGTATGAACGCTTGGTGGTAGAAGGCCAAGCAATACAGAGGGAGACTTAGTATTTCTCCCTCTGGCCCAGAGTGGGTTAAAATCATAAGTCCTGGCACTGGCATGGGCAACAGGGTAAAGAAAGGAACTTGTAAGCCCCAGCACTGCACGGGCAAACATAAGATCTTAATTTTACACAAATCTTGCTCTGTTAAATCAAACTCTGAAGGATACAGGAGTTTGGGCAGTGTAGTATTTTTTGTGAGTGATATTGTGGTGGTTTTGTTGGATCATATTAAAGAAGTTCTGTATTAAAATCACAAATGAGTTTGATTCCCCATAGTTTAAATTCCAGGGTATTACTAATTAAGAGGTCTCTTGGTTTTTGGTACTGTTTCTCTCCCTCTGTGTGTGAAACTTGCAAGCTGCTAATTGTGTTAGTACATTCTAAGACAGAGTCTGTTCTCAAAGCAATTCACAGAGAGAGAGACTCAAAGCAGTACTCTAACAACAGAAACAGCACCCAGAGACTCCCCGCCCTTTTGTTGTATTAATAATTGTGATTAAAATAGAGATAGAGGATGTATGTGGATGGATGCTTGGTGTGGATAATAACTGAATGATCAGGGAGGTGCCAGCCTAAGAATCCAGTGTCCATCGGCTGAAGAAGGCGTCAAGTGGAAATAACCAGAGGACCCCCGGAGGGCAGACTGGAATCCACCCTACAGCCTCAAGAATGGGAGAACCAAAGAACAAGATAACATCTAGCAGCACGGAGCCGTCAGGAATGTGCCATCTGTTGATTCAGCAACAGCATGATGAAGCAATTCTCATAGTCTGGCATAGGAAGAAATTCCTATAAAAATGGACTCTAAAATGTGAGAACTTCGGGGTCTGATTCTGCAAAGCAACTTCCAGGAGCATCAGATGAGCATCTGACAAGGCCCTGCTCCCTCGTCATGTCCAGGCCACCTGGCCAGTGGCTTGGCATGAGCAACTCTAAGGCTGGTAACTATGATAACAACCTTGCAGAACCTCTGTGTGTGTGTGTGTGTGTGTGTGTGAATGTGTGAATAAAGATGAGATTGAATGGAATGTTATAGCTATAACTAACTGCTTACTATGATTCTTTCTGTATTCACAATAAATGTGGTATTTTGCCTTTTTCCCTTTAATAAGATCCTGCTGGTTTTTATTTTATTGGTATAACAATTTCACAATTTTGAAAGAAAAGTTTAAGGAAAGGGACCAGGAGCGGTGGGGGCTAGTTGAGAAGCCCACCTTCCTTGCTAAATTGCTAGTGGAACAAAGCCTGTGCCCATGGAAAGGGACAGTTCAACGAGAAAAACAAAACAAAACAAAAAAACTGGATCAGGCCCAGACAAGCAGGCAGGCAACAGATAAAGAAAATGTAAAATAGGCATAGTGGCAGGAGTAAGGAAAGGAGTAAGTGTAGACATGGGAAATTCAGATCCCTGAAATAGTATTAGGAATGGTAAAATCTGAGTTGATTAAGGTGTCATTTTGAAAAATAAGCAAGTAATTTAAGAAGAAAAGAGTAAGAAGTTAACTCTGTAGATGCTGGAGGGAATTAAGCAGTTAAACTTTGTGAAAATGTTAAAAAGGAAAAGTGTTAGAGAAAAAGAATTCTTGGTTTCTTTGCAGACATTCTGAAGGAAAAATGGGCTCTTTTCCAAAGGACTGTCTGTAAATAATCCAGGCAAAGAGACAATCTGATTGAAATCACTTGACTATGGACAATTTAGTCAAATTTCCTAAGAGAACATAAGGGGCTTCTATTGGAGTTTGGCTGCTCTCAAATGTATAAAGGGAATGTAATCTGTGTACAGCTATGTAAAAATGGAGTAGTGTAGAAGGGATGTTAAGAAAAAGAAAACGTGTATGTATCTATCTGTATGTGTAAATATGTAATGTTCCAAGGCCCGATTGGTTTTGGTTTGTTTTTAATAATGCCACTAAAAATCCATTTTGACTCTTTAATTCAAAGTTGCAAAACTGACAGACCTTTTTGCCAAACACAGGTGATTAGTGTTGTTTGGCTTTGGGATTTGGCATTTAACCTTTAAGAGGTAACTCAATGCTTTACAAAATTTAAAATGTTTTTAAGCAGGGCAGTCAAAAACAGGAGAATAGGGAGAGATTCTGGATTCTTTTTTTGTTTGTTTTTTTAACAAAATAGCAGATGAGAGCTGTAGTAAAAGAATAAGAAATTAAAAAAAGACAGTGCCCCTCTAAAGCAACAGCAGGGGTGAGGTGCACAAAACAAAAAGAAGCAATGTTAGAAACACTGAGCCTTAATATGGCTCTGAGTAATCAAACTGTCACTTTAATAAAGGTACTTGAAAACTCTGTAAGCACAAAAGAAATAGTTACACCTTATGTAAAAATTGATATGGATAAAGTTATAGAAGTTAAACTATGGAAGGAATGTGCATTTGCCCCAGAACATGTGCAGTGTATACAGTAGAAGGAGTAAAAGAAATGCAAACATACCATACTACTTAATTAAAATGCTATTAGGGCTGCAAAGGGAGCCACAATAGGTTGGGTTTTCTTTTTCAGATTGCTGTGTGTTTTGAAAGCAGGAGTTAAAAGTTAAAAGTAATCAGAACTGTGGTGAAAGTTGATTCTGTCTTAAAAGGGACACAGTCTCTGAGCTGCTGATGGCTTTTGATCCAAAAGCAAGCCAGAAAAAGTCTGTGTTAATGCAAATTACCTAACTGATAAAGAAAGCAGCACAAAGGAGCTGCAGATAAAGGACATACATGGTCAGCAAACAAATTGTCTAAATAAAAGGCATGGTATAACAAGATACCTTTAATAGATTTAATGTTAATAAGTACCCCTGTAACAATGTATAGTGTGTATGATTTTTTTTAAAAAAAATCCTTTAAGGTCATATGGTAATGATGCTTCTCAACTATTACCTGTAAATAAACTTAAAGCTTAACACAGCAGGAAAAACATTATAAACTTGGTCTGCTGTATAAGAAGGGAAACTGAGGTACCCCACCTCATGGATTTAATGACTAAACAGTGGGATAATTTCCCCATAACCCTTAAAAGGTAGAAGCCATTGAAACCTTGCCTGCCTATAGAAAAAAAACACAGGAAAGTATGGGTGTGATTCTTCTGTTTTGCCCTACAATCAGCAAGAATATTTGTAAAAGAAAGGGATATTTTAAGCAATAATCTGCCACCCCAAAAGGGGTAGAAACATGTTCTTTTTGTCTTTCAGAAAATCAGAAAAAGCTGATACCAGCTGAAGAGCAACCCAGAATACCATGAATCTACTGTCACAATAGAAATTGTGTTTTGTGTTCTATGTTTTGTCTTAAAGAACAACCTAATACAGAAACAAATGGAAGTGAAAAACCATACTGCTATAGCTATGGGATGTACTGAAATGCAGATACTTGCTTTGTCCACCTTGGAACACAAAAATGTTTTGGGTAATATCAGGAAACACTAAGGTTTGGATACACTTGCTAAAGCAAAGGAAAAGATCACTGTTTGATACTTATCAGAACAAATGGATGCAGTATATTTCTAGCATAGTAAGGCTAGACCTTTTAATTGGGGAAATTGTTGTTAAAATCACACGCCAACAGGCTCTGGAAGCAAAGATATGAAAAGTTAGCCCACCCCGCATATTGCACATGGGATCCTCCTTGCTACCCTGGACCTCGAGCCAGTGGGCTAGGGAGGGAGGAAAGCTATTGAACAATCAGAGGTTGTACCGAGTGGACTCCTCAAAAAGTGGGGGTGTTTGTCCTTGCCTGTTGCTCCAGAGCCCTGTAGTAAAAACATTTCACTAGGATAGTGTATTAAATAATAAGACCAAAGTACTGTATAATGGGCTATGTGTTAATTCTTGGGAAGAAGTGTTTTGGGAGGATAAAAGTGTTAGCAACCCACCAGTAAACAAATGTAAATGTAATGTAAGTACTGTGTTTACCAATAATCACATTTACTATTTGTCACCACCAAAAAAAGTCTCAGCTTACTGTGAGCACTGATTCAGCAGGAAGTTACCAATCACCTGTTAAAAGGTAAAAAGGTAACACAGTTCCTAGAACAAACAAAAAAATCATCGTGGGAAACCGAACCATTCATATTATACATGCAAAAGGGGACATGTTAAGAATTGCCACTGCAGAAAGACAAATAACAGCTTACCATTGGCATGACATATTTTCTGGATGGTCTCCTACAACTACTGACATACTATCTGTAATGTTACACCCCCTAATTGTTTTGGTTTTAAATTGTTTTTGTTTAATTGGGATGTTTGGAATGTGCTGTTGGATAAAACAAATGTATGCAAAGCTACACCCTCTCTGCTGGGTTGGGGAATACTCAGTCTATGGCCCAGACCTTCAGGTAGGGCCCTGCAAGCAGTACAATATAAGCCCAGGCCCTGGGTCAGGGTGGGCAGCAAACAAATAGTCAGAAGCTCAGGCCCTCTGGCAGGGACTGAGCAAATAGTTCAACAGCAACCCCCAGGCTCCTGGCTTTGAGCAACCAGGGAGAGGGGGAGACTCCCTCCCGCGAGGTGGGTGGCAGGGGGGACGCAGGCCCAGCCATTCCACTGCGTCCCAGCCCGGGGCCATAGCAGTGGCAGAAGACCCACTGCTGTATCAGTGGGGATCCTGGCTGCAATACACTGACATTGGCTCCGGAGGTGTTGCGGCCAACCTAGGGCCGACTGCCCCTGGGCTACTTCCAGACTCCCCCTCGTAGGGTACCTGGGTCAGGGTGGTGTCCTCGGAGGGTTCCAGCACCTTGGGTTCCTCCAGGTAACTGGCAAGGGGTAGACTTGGCAGCTCCTCTGGGTAGCTGGCGACAGGTAGGCTTGGCAGCTCCTCCATGCCCCGGTCAGCATTAGGCATTGGCTGGTCCGGCCAGTCCTTGGGTCAGCCACAGATTGCCCGGGTCTCCCAAGCCAGAGCCAGGCCACAGGCGTCTGGCCTCTCCGGCGGCTGCAGCCCAAGTGAGCTCTGGGGTTGGGCTTTTATACTTCTGGTCCTGCGCCTTGACCTCTGGAGGGGCGGGTGCAGGATCCACTGGCTCCGCACACTTTGGTGTCTGGGGAGGTTCTTCCCTCTACGGGTTGGTGGGGCACCACACCGCCTTGCTACAGGGATGTTGAAATGCCTATAGTTATCCTTCGGGACCCAGCCTACCCCTTAATGCCATGGCTCATGAAGCCATACACAGGCACCCTGGACAGTAGTAAGGAGCAGTTCAACTATAGGCTGAGCAAGTGCAGAATGGTGGTAGAATGTGCATTTGGATGTTTAAAAGCTCGCTGGCGCAGTTTACTGACTAGGTTAGACCTCAGCAAAACCAATATTCCCATTGTTATTGCTGCTTGCTGTGTGCTCCACAATATCTGTGAGAGTAAGGGGGAGACGTTTATGGAGGGGTGGGAGGTTGAGGCAAATCGCCTGGCGGCTGATTACGTCCAGCCAGACATGAGGGCAATTAGAAGAGCACAGCTGGGCACGCTGCGCATCAGAGAAGCTTTGAAAACCAGTTTCATGACTGGCCAGGCTACGGTGTGACAGTTCTGTTTATTTCTCCTTGGTGAAAACCCACGCCCTTGGTTGCCTCTACTTCCCTGTAAGCCAACCGACCTCCCCCCTTCGATCACCACTTTCAGAGGCAATAAAGTCATTATTGTTTCAAAATTATGCATTCGTTATTAATTCATCACACAAATAGGGGGAAAACTCACAAGGTAGCCCAGGAGGGCTGGGTGAGAAGGGAAGCACTGGGTGGGGTGGTGGATGAGGGGAGGCGGGAAGGACAAGGCCACACTACAGTTCAAAACTTATTGAATGCCAGCCTTCTGTTGCTTGGGCAATCCTCTGGGGTGGAGTGGCTGGGTGCCCGTAGCCTCCCCCCCAGCATTCTTGGGCATCTGGGTGAGGAGGATATGGAACTTGGGGAGGAGGGCAGGCAGTTATACAGGGGCTGCAGCAGCGGTCTGTGCTCCTGCTGCCTTTCCTGCAGCTCCACCAGATGCCTGAGCATGTCAGTTTTCTCCCCCATTAGCCTCAGCATTGCATCTTGCCTCCTCTCATTGCATTCGTTTAACGCTTTCCTGGACTCTGCCATTGTTTGCCTCCACACATTCTGCTGAGCTCTTTCAGTGCGGGAGGACTGCATGAGCTGTGAGAACATGTCATCACGAGTGCATTTTTTTCGCCTTCTAATCTGCTCTAGCCTCTGGGACGGAGATGATAGCGGGAGCGTAGAAACATTTGCAGCTGCGGGAGGGAAAAAAGGAAGAGTAGTATTTAAAAAGATATATTTTAGAGAACAAAGGGAAGACTATTTCACACTGAATCAAGTGATTCACATTACATAGCACATGTGCTTTTGATACAAGGTCGCATTTTGCCTCTTATATTGAATGCCTGCCGGTTTGGTGTGAGACCATAGGTGCTCCGGGGCTGGAGCACCCATGGGGAAAAACTAGTGGGTGCTCAGCACCCACTGGCACCAGTCAACTGTTTACATGGCCTGTGGGGGCCCACGGGCCCCATCAGCTGTTCAGCGGGGCTGTCGGGGGGGGGTGATCAGCAGTTTTTTGCAGAGCTGGGAGCCACCGCCGATCAGCTGTTTCCGGCTCTGAGCTGCTGCGCTGATCAGCGTGGCCAAAACAGCTCTTCCCAGCACGGCTGTTTAGCTGTTTTTTGGCCACCAGCCAATCAGCAACGGGGACTCTGCTCCTGGGGCAGGGGCTGAGTGACCCCCCAACCACTGGTGCCGCTCCACCTCCTTCTCCTACCTGCTTCTTGTGGGCAGCAGGCTGCTTTCTGTGGCTCTGCAGCTGAGCAGCTCCCAGCCTCGCTTCAACCTCTCAGCCAACTAAAGGCAGTAGCAGCAGCAGCTGATAAGTGTATTTCAAAGGGGGTCTTGGGGTGAGGGTGGTTGGGGGGGACTGAAACCCCTTCCCTGGTGGCTGTGCTGAGAGGCGGCACCTGGCTGCTGGCAGGGCAGCTGTCTGCATCCGGGGCGGGGAGAGGGGGGTCACCGGCTGCTGCCCAGCTCTCTGCATCTGGCAGGGGGCTCAGTCAGAGGCATCTCCAAAAACATCCCCCGGACCCCAGCAGCAGAGAGACTGAGAGTACGGGGCAGCTGGACCGGGACGGGCATGGTGGGGGGGACCTCTCCTGGATTGCTGCGGGGTGTAGTGCTTCCCTACTTGCCCTCCCTGCCCAGGCAGAGATGCCTGCCTCTCGGGGACAGTGGCCATGTCCATGCAGTGTGCTTGGTTCCCATCCCTGGCATCTGGGTGAATGCCTCTTACAGGGGTGGAGGGATGGAAGGGAAGAGACAGTGGGGAAGAGAGAAGGGATGGGGGGAGGAGGGGGAAACTAAAGCTATCAGGGGAAACCTTCCTAGCAGTGCAATCTCTGCTTTGGGGTGTGGATGGAATAGTCTCCCAAGGGAAGGGCTAGTGTGTGACCCCTGGGGTACAACCTGGGCTGGAACTATCTCCTGTTTAGTCCATGTGCTCTGTCAAGTCCAAGCATCATGTTGAGGGGAGGGGGGCATTGCTGAGTCCCAGGGTTGATTAATTCTCTGGTGATGGTCATTGCATTGCTAATTGTCATTCACTTGCTGCACAATGGCTGGTGACGGTTGTGTAACATCCACCCGGCCATTTGGTCAAGTGCCTTATTGTTTCTGGGGAGTTGCCTTCTGGGCTACTCCCAAATTTGCAGCATATTTCATTAACACCATACTGCACAATCTCATAATTTCATACACTTTAATGATGTATATATTTCAACAGAACAGTGGGTTTCAGCAAATCATAATCTTTCCCATGATACCTTACATGGCATGCTTTGTATGAAATATAAATAATATATACAAATGATGAATATGGGGCTTACAGAGCACAGCACGCCACTCCCCCGAGGTACAGAGCAGTGGCTCTCAAACTTTTTTACTGGTGACCCCTTTCACATAGCAAGCCTCTGACTGCAACCCCCCCCTTATAAATTAAAAACACTTTTTATATATTAAACACCATTATAAATGCTGGAGGCAACGCGGGGTTTGAGGTGGAGGTTGACAGCTCGCGACCCTCCATGTAATAACCTCGCGACCCCCTGAGAGGTCCCGACCCCCAGTTTGAGAGCCCCTGCTATAGAGTGTCACAGCTAGAAACCCCAAGGCTTGAGACTTTTAAAAGGAGACTGGACAAAATATGCAGTAAGGATCAGCCCTGCATTGGCAGGGAGATGGACTGAGCCAGGATGATCACAGAGGGCTTTTCCCCCTGTAATGTCTATAATTCCATCCCACTCTCCTGGGAGTACAAATTCTGGTAC
Source organism: Natator depressus (assembly GCF_965152275.1). Lineage (NCBI taxonomy): Eukaryota > Metazoa > Chordata > Testudines > Cheloniidae > Natator > Natator depressus. The sequence goes on from NC_134246.1 coordinate 30,408,114, forward strand.
TAAAGTGCCTGGATCCCATATTGCCTTGCACTGGGATTGGGAATTAGTGCCCTGACCTGCAACTCCTCCTGTTGGGCCAGTGTAGAACATGCTGTTAGTACAGCTCTTTGCAGGTGCCCTTGTGTTTAGCTGAACCCTTGGACTCAGTCCCTGAGTGTAGCCCCACTAAACTGAGAGCTAAACGGACACTACTGTCCTGCTGTGTAGATCCCAGTGTGCTTGTCCTGTGAATGTTTGGCATGCACCCCTGGCTATCTTCATCTCATTGTGCTGATAGTGCTACTTCCTTGGTGTAATGATGACGTTATGCTAAGATGAATCCTGAAAATAGTGCCCTGGTGTGACGGTCACTCTGTGCTCTTCATGTGACTCCTGCATCTTTGTATGCTGTGTTGTTGTGGCCCTGTTGTTCCCAGGAAATTAGCAAGACAAGGTGGGTGAGGTAATATCTTTTATTGGAGCAACTTTTGTTGGTGAGAGAGAGACAAGCTTTGGAGCTTTCACAGAGTTCTTCTTCCTGAAGAAGAGTTCTGTGAAAGCTCAAAATCTTCTCTCTCTCACCAACAGAAGCTGGTCCAAAAAAAGATATTACCTCACCCACCTTTTTTTTCTCATGTGAATAGCCTCCCTCCAAAACTGGCAGAGATGCTCGGAGGAGGGGGCGGAGAGGAGTGAGCGGTGGGCAGAGGGTGGGGCCTCGGGAGGGGGTGGAGCAGGGGTGGGGCCTCGGGAGGGCACCCACCCACAAAACCAAAGGTCAGCACCTATGTGTGAGACATCACACACGCTCGGCTGGGCAACAGAATTCGGCTTGCAGGCAGCCATGATAAGGCAAAGGTTTCGGCTTCTTCAACCTTCATAACATGTGGGAATGGTTTCAAACAGCAGCGCCCTCCTTTCCCATACCAAGCAAAGCCTGTTGGGTTGGCCATTTAAAAGGAGGGGCTGCGGTTTTAGGGTGAATGTGCAGCACAACCCAACCCCCCTCCCACCCAATTCTCTGGGATGATTGCTTCCCCCACCGTGTGGCTAGTATCAGGGAAGATCCCTGTCAGCCAAACGCGAACAGCTCAGCATGAACGGGCCTCCACGCGCGGGGATGATTTCTTTTCAACCAAAGGCAAACAGCCCAGCAGGAACAGGCACCTCTGAATGTCCCCTTAAACAAATTTCCTGTATTTCAAGCAGGTGATCATGAATGATATCACTCTCCTGAGGCTAAACACAGAGAGATAAAGAATGGATGTTGCTTGAATGCCACCAAAGCCCTGGCCCATTCGCTGCAATGCTTTGTTCTGCAACGATTCCAGGCTACTGGCTTGGCGTGGTACAGTGTCCTACCATGGAGGACGGAATAAGGCTGCCCTCCCCAGAAACCTTCTGCCAAGGCTTTCAGAGTACCTCCAGGAGAGCTTCATGGAGATGTCCCTGGAGGATTTCCGCTCCATCCCCAGACACGTTAACAGACTTTTCTAGTAGCTATACTGGCCGCGAATGCATCCCAAGTCTTCAGGGCAAATTAATCATTAAAACACGCTTGCTTTTCAACCCTGTATTATATTTACAAAGGTACACTCACCAGAGGTGTCTTCTCCGGCTTCATGGTCCGGGACCCCACCTTGGGAGGGTATTGGCTCCAGGGTGATGAACAGTTCCTGGCTGCCGGGGAGAAGGGATTCACCACTTGCCTGCCGTGCGGTATCCTCAACCTCCTCCTCATTTTCCTCATCCACAAAATCCTCATCCCTGTTGCTTGAGACTCCCCCCTTGCAGGTGTCCACAGAGAGGACTGTTACAACACCTTACATGACATACTTTACACAAGATTAGCTGCAATTGTATAACAGTGGTAGCAACAATGACTATACATGGTCATATTTTAGTCATATAAGTCACATCTGCAATGCCCCCAGGTCCCAGTGTGTACGATGAGGAGAGGCTGGCTCGTGTTTGTTAGCCACTTACTGCAGAGAAACTTAGAAAGTGAACAGGAGAAAGCTAAACACCGGCCAACCACATACTGAGCAACTGAACATTTCCAGAGGAAAAACAAGGGCTTTGTGAAGGAAATGAGTTCTTACTCTATTTCAGGTTGGGGTGGGGTGAGAAAAGTGTCTTACTTGGCATCACACGGATGTGCGAAGTGCAGAAAGCCTCAGCCTAGCGGAGAACAATCAGTACTGCCAGATACTACTGACATGCAAGGAAGCGCTTGGGGATTGTGCAGCAAATAGACTGCAGTGCATTCACAGATCCTAGACAGCACTATCCACTGGGACTGCTACAGAGGGAACCCAGGCCTCTAGGCTCTGGATCCCTGCAGTGTTTCAGACTCAGTGAACAGAGTCTGGCCACTGCCCCAACCTCAGGGTCCCCAACACTCTACCTGGCACCCCCTTTCTGAGTGCTGGAACCTGCTGTCCAGCCACATAGCCCCTCTGGACACAGCACTGACCCTTCAGACTCCCTGGTACTTACACACACCCCTCTCCTAGGATTCCACCCAACAGGTGTGGAGCTTCTGGTTACAGTTTAACTCTCTCAGGGTCACACAGCAGTTTGAAGCAGTCAACACACACTTTGCCCAGTCTAAAATCTTTATGCTCTTTACTTAGCAGATCCAATGCAGGAGAGCACCGATCACACAAGACATCCTAACTGCAGTGTCCCTTACTAGCTTGCCCTTCTCTTGGGAGTCCAAGGGGGATCATCTGTGCTCTGGCAGGCAGGCAAGATCCTCTGCCCTCTTGCCTAGCCTGTCCCTGCAGCAGCCTCCCTCATCTTACTCTGGTACAAAATGGCTCTCTACCCTATTCTCTAGGGCAGAGTTCCCTATATATGTTTATTCATGCTTACTTATGCTTGTTTCACTGTTCACATTTGAATGTATTGTATTAGTATTAAAATAATTAGTTATACGGCATTTTGGACAACGGAATCCATCTTTTAAAAGGGAGTCCAGTTTTGGTTGTTTACAACCCACTTTCGCACCTTTTCATTTGGCGAGAAACAGGGTTTTCCGCAGAAACTGCCTCTGAGAAGACTGGATCAAACCGGTCTGGACTAGAACTTTCGCGACACAGAAGGCATAAAAAGGCTGCACACCCTGTCAGCGGGGCTGTCCGTCTGACAGGCAGTCAGCGACTGTCACTTTTGTACGGGCATCGAGGACTTCCTTCACCATCTTACCTGATCTATCCCACCGATGTGGGTATCTTCCACCTGAATCCACTTACCTTGTTCCTGGTTCCAGTGATTGCCAACACTAGTGGTCTCCTGGTTCCTGGTTCCAACGCAGGGAAGATCCTGAGCTCCTCTTGTCCCTGGTAACCACTGGGTGCACAGATGCAGGTCCAGGTCCCTATGAACCCAAGCAATAGAGAGACTGTCACTTAATACCCGCAGCTGATCCCACTCGAGATCCATCCTTCAAGATGCAGTACAGTTCTGGGGTACCTTGGTTTAATTTGTTTTGTTACAAGTGTAAATTGCCAAGGGTTGTATTGGGGACCGGGCTTCAGGCCCATTTTGGGCAACAACATTGCTGTTTTATGGTTTTAATCTGTTTTATTCCCCCCTCCTTCTCCCTGACATTGATAGTAACCCTTTTAATACATTTCCTGTTTGTTTTCGAAGAATTTCCCTGTCTAGTCGTCTGTTACCTACCTGGTGGGCAGTGGGAAGATTTTAGTTAACTTACTCCCCAGGTGATTAGATACCGGTATTGCCAGCCAAAGAACCTGGCCCTGTTACCTGAGGCCGTGTAACAGTTCCACCCTGGCATCCCCTTTATAGATTCCTGCTTGGGTCACCTGCTTCTTTTGTTCTGCCTTTTGGTAATTTTCCACAGCTCTAAACCCCTCTCCCTTCAGACAAGAGGAAGAAGTGTCTTCTCCGAGCTAAAGCAAAGCCACTGTCCCAAGGTGTTTGACTTTGAACGGACGATCACTCACCATTGTCTCTGGCCTGGCAGAGCTGTGACACAACCCTGGTAACTCATGGGGAGCCATACACACGGGCTTTCCAGGACACAGTAATTTCATGCTACAATTTCATAAAATCGCCCACAGTTCAGAAGTGATGCTGATAGACCCTTCAGTTCATCACAGCTCCATGTTCAAATAACATTTTTATTTTTGCATCCATTTTTTATTCTAGACAGACTCTTGCACAGGGGGCTCATATCCATCGGCTCGCTCTACTTTAGCGCCTGTCTCATCCCCAGAAGGTTTTCCAGTGCCACCACCTTCACCGTGCAGTTCCATCAGCTTGCCCATTTCAAACTTGGGCTTCTTAAGCATCGTCACTTTGAGGACATACACATCATGAAGAGGGTAGATGGATTGACAAGCTTTTTCTATGTCTTTGCCAATACTGTCTGGGATCAGCTTATTGACAACTTCTTTCAGATCATTAGTTTGCACCTCTCGTGTCATGATTTCCATCATCTTCTTGCGAATTTGGCGGACCTGCTGGTGCTGGGCATATGAGGTCTTGCAAATCTGGTTATAGCGCTTCTTGGTAAAACCCACGCAAAAGAGGCACAGATAGCCATTGGTAGTTTTGACATCAAGACGGGCTTCAATCATTGTCCGCCATTTTTTGACCATGGAACATATCTTGTCATGGGTGAGGTCCATTCCATGGAAGTTGGTCAGCAGATAGCTGATGATTCAAGCCAGGTTCCTGCTGCCTCTCAGCCCTGAAATCTCCAGCTGTGTTCACCAGTTTAGGCCCAAAAGAGTTGACCTTTTGACTTCAGAACTAGTGTAGTCAGGCTTGTGGTTTGGTCTGCACTGTAGCATGATTGAGTACCTTTGTCCCACTTAGTCAGAGCTAGAGCTATCATGCCGTGACAACAGCCAATACAACTTGTAACCCTGCTGCCAGTCAGTGTTGGCAGCAACCAGGGCTGGGCTCAGTGTCTAGGGGTTCCTTTTCAACAATACAACACAAAACCAGCTTGAGTCCCCACCCAGTGACCTGGGACAATTACACACCACCTCCTTGGTGCCTCTAAGAGGCAATACTTCCCCTCTTGCAAGCACAGAGTCTGAGTGGAGCAAAAAACTTTTAATAAAAGGAGGGAAGTAATGGCATTAATTTGTGAAACACCACAAACAGGGTTCATAAACATAAACCATGAGCAAAAGACTGACCCCCAAGTAAGTTGGGTAGTGTCCTTTTCCCTCAGGTTCTTAAGTCCAGCAACCAAAAGTCCCTTTAACATGCCCATCCCTTTGCTGCACCCCACTCACAGTTGTCCTTGGTCAGTGCAGACCCAGAGTTCAGAGGTGCATCTGCAGATTTCAGCTCCCACCCTGGGCAGAGGAGGGAAAGAAGGTACCTTACTCGCTCTGCTTCCCAGGCTCTACTCCGATCCTCTCTGCCAGCCGCTCTGCTGGCCAATCACTGTGCCTCTCCACCAGCTGCCTTGCCGGCCGACTGCCACACCTTTCCACTGGCCGTCATGCCATGGCCGATTGCTAATCCACAAGGATGTCTTCAGGTCCCACCACTCAACCCAGCTCTCCGTGATTTCAGCTGTTAGTGGGGGAGCCTCACTGCTGGTGCACGCTAAGTAGTCTCTTGCATCAGAGATATTGTCCCAAAGCAGGTCTAACACTCAGATCTAGGTACCAGTGATTTCAGCTCTGTGGTGTGTAAAAAGACTCTCAATTGAGTCTAAATTAGTTCTTTTATTACACAGTGGAGAGAGAACAGGTCAAATGGTGTCTAAGACCCTTAAGCCAGGCCCACACCACCCTCTCTCTCAACTCACTGGGCTTTGGAACCCATGTCCCCTGCCTAGCGAGTCCCTCAATTGGGGTATGCCAAGTACAGTTCCGCTGCCCTTGATTCACACAACAAGGATAAGAAATGTTTTTAGAGGTCCCACATGCTGCCTGGCTAAGGAACCTGACTCACAGAAGCTGGCTGACCACATTGGAAACACGTGTCCCCTCCTTGGCTTCCTAGCTGGCTGTCTCCCAAGGTGCTTGTCACTTTTGTAGCCATCTCTGCTCACCCCACAGTGCCTGAGCCCTTCCTCATTCCCACCTCTGGCTGTTCAAGGATGAACTGCTGCATCTTGTGAGGATGTTTGGTGAAATGCTGGTTGCATGAGTTTCAGCCCTGCTGAGGCAGGTTTGTAATGCCTTTTCCTGGGATAGTTAATTGCCACAAGCCACGTTCAAAAGCCTGCCATGCAGAGTCTGGCTCTGGATCCTGTTGTCTTTGCTTTCTACACAACATTCAGAATATGGGGAACCCACACTGGCACAACTGGATTCCAAATACAGTAGAACCTCAGAGTTATGAACATCTCAGGAATGGAGAATGTGTCTGAAATGTTCGTAACTCTGAACAAAACGCTATGGTGGCTCTTTCAAAAGTTTACAACTGAACATTGACTTAACACAGCTTTGAAACTTTACTATGCCAAAGAAAAATGCTGCTTTTAACCATCTTAATTTAAATGAAACAAGCACAGAAACAGTTTCCTTACTCTGTCAAATCTTTTTTTAAACTTTCCCTTTATTTTTAGTAGTTTAGGTTTAGCACAGTACTGCACTGTGTTTGCTTGTTTTTTTATTTGCTGCTGCCTGATTGCATACTTCCATCTCCAAGTGAGATGCGTCTGCCACTCTGGTGTTCGTAACTGAGGTTCTACTGTAGCCCTGTTTATTTATGTGCAAATATACCAGCCTAGCTCCCTGTGTACACTGCTGCTCTGGCAGGGATCGGAATGGGTACACTCTGCAATAGAAGGCAAGGAGGCCCCATAGAGGGCTCCCAAATGATTTAAAGGGATACCACCCAATTCCTAAACACCAGAGACCCCAAGCACTGATTGTGCTGGCAGGTGGTTCTAAAATAACCTGGAGATGCTAATTTCTTTAACAAGGCAACACATTCTAATGAAAACTCTGCTGCCTAGCAACAGTTCCCAAGTGTTTGGATCAGGCCGAGCAAGGGAGCCTCATGCTCCACAGGGGGAGCCGTGATAGCCCCAGTGCATTTTTGCCTACAGCTGTAGGGCAACGGGCACAGCAGTGCAGTGCCTCTTTAATTTCTTTGGCCAGAAGAGGTAGCTGTTCTTACAGCCCCTGTGCCCATCTCTCACGCTCAATGCCAGGCACTTTCAGCCAGCCAGGCATTCTCTGGCAGACTTTGAAAGGGCCTATCCACACTGTGGTGCCCCTTCAGTAACTGACCAACCCAAGGGATAGGATGGGAATGGTCCCCAGCATGTTCACGCGCCTCGTAGCGGCCAAAACAAAAATGGGCTGCAGCTCCTGTATTTCTGTATTTAGATCCTGGCCTCCTGATTTCAGCCTGTGATGCCTCTGGGGAAGTGAATTGGCATCATTGGCCTGAAAGGGCCAGTGTCCCATTCCATACGCCTTCCATTCCATCTGCCCAAACCAGCACACGCTACGAGTGGAGGATGCATTGGCATTAGAGTTCATGGTTCTCAAATGTCATGGTTACTCTATGGTAGGAAAATTATTCTCCTCATTGTCCATAAATCCCTTGTCAAGATATTTGGGCCTAGAACAGGGCTACTCCCCAATGACAGTGGCACTCTTCCAGCAGTGGGCACCAGACCCCTCTTGTGAAAGGAGGGCTCTGCTTGTATGATGGCGGGCATGCTCTCCAGATTACCTCACCCAGACATGAGAGTGTTTCCTGCATCAAGCAATGGGGTGTCACTGGGGAAAGACGGACCCCTTACAGCTAAACAACTAGTCGTAGCTACTGTCACAGAGCCCTTCTTTCACAGGGTATGAATTTGTAGCCAGGAGGTGGCCACACAACCCTGTGATGCTGGTGTTAGGGCCATTCTGGCATTGCAGACATGCGTAATCTACATTGCAAGGCTGCTTACTGTGAGGCCTTCAAATGGTAGTTCAAGATGTTAGGAGTGAGCTCCTTCAGCTGAGGACTAGCCAGCCCAGCCTCCAGGCAGATTAATCAGCTCAGCTGGGTCGTAGCTGAACCACCTGTTTGGCTAGCCCATCTGATTGGCTCAGGGTGAGGGGGCAGGCTTGCTTTTAACCCCAGAAGCAGGTCATTGGCTGCTCAACAAGTAGTTCCTCCTGTGTCTGCCTTGTTTCCTGTCTTGCTCCAGCCTTATTCCTAGTCTGCTCCAGTCCTGCGTCCCTGCTTGCTTCTGACCCTCAGCTTGAGTCCTGGCTCCTGACTCCTGTTCTAGCCCTTAGGCATGACAGCTCATGCCCCACTAGGGCACAAGATGCCTTACAAAAGGCAGTGCTGTGGGGTTTTCACTGCGGCCTGGCAGAACTAAAATGCTAATGTGCAGCTTTCTGTGATAGCTGTCCAGTAGAAGACGGTTAACTGAGTTTGGAATTGCTTGCCCCCCATTCAGTTGTTCTGTGAATAGCCAGCAAAGGCCGCCATGCATGAGCGGGAAACTGGGGTCTGGCCACGTCTGCATGTAGATCTTAGTGCAGTCTGTGATTGTATTTATTGGTTGATAGTGGGTGTCTCTGTGAAATGGGTGGGAGTTTTGCTAATGGTTGACATCTCCAGTGACCTGATAGTCAAACTCTTACAGATACTAGTCTTCCAGAATGAGTTATTGTTGGCCCTCAGGTCTGACCACAAGCCACAGTTCATGATCAGCCAGTCTCATACACTTAGCTAGCCAAACAATGTGGCGCAGGTTTGCATTGGAGCACCTGGTGCAATGTTCAAATGGGAAATGCTGGGACTGGAGTGAGTTTGGGGCAGCTTTGGCATTCCCATGCTCTGACATGGGTCTACTTTTCTTAGCTGCCTGCTGTGAAGCCGGTTCTCCCTCTTTCTCAGCATTTCCAGTTTGGCCACTCAGGCAGGTCTAGCTTCTGCCATTGGGTCAAGTAAGTTCCAGTCTAAGGAGCAGGTGTTGATCTGCCGCCAGCACCGACCCCAGGGACTGACCAGGCTTCACTAGGTCAGTCGCACACTTGGTGCAGCTAACTGGAGCTCTGGGCAGTCTGACGGTTCATGTGCATCAGTTGTAGCCACATGGAATCCCTGGAAGGCAGAAGTTAATTGGAGGATGTCAATTCTTGGGTTGAAGCCAAGGTGGTCCCCTTCCTCCTCTACAGCACCCTGAAAAGGTGTCTGACACCTGTCCTTCCCAAGGTACCAGTAAGTTCTGTGGGCATCACTACAGGGATCCAATCTGTGCAACACTTGGCCTTGTTACCCTTCAGAGTACGGGTTGTGGATGTTTTACTTATTGTTCCTATAACCTTCTGTCTAACCATTGTGCTAGGAGGGCAGAGTTCAGGGAAGGTTAGTTCTGTCTGTAGATGCTTTTGGGGGCGCTTCACTCTCATAGAACCTGACCTCTCTGACTTTCCTCGGGCTCTCAGACAGGGAGTCCACTCTGGGCAGCCCTGAGCTAGGCAAGAGAGTCTCCTCTGCAAGAGGTATATTGTAACAAACGGGTTCCACTGGATCTGCTGCATGCCTCTTCCCCAGCTGACACAACAATCATCAAAGGGAAGAGTGTTACAAAGCAAAATCAAAACCTCTCCCACAGCAGCCTTCCCGTTTGATCACATTCTTTGAAGACAAGATCTGTTTGTCAAAGCTAGCATCCCTGGCAGACATTTTCACATTTGAAAGAGCTCAATGCAAGCATGCGGGGGAAATGCTCCAGCATCTACGAACATGGCTTAAAAAAGCCCAGCATTCAAAAAAATGTGACTTTTTATTGGTTGATTCACCCCTTTGATGTTCCTGGAAACACAGTTTATAATATTAGCCATAAGGAGTGTTTAGATCAAATGTCTCTTTATCAGCACCCGAATAGTGTCATTTCTTGAGCCATTGTTAGGTCCAGCTCTAGGAATGATAGATCTAGGTTCCCCCTCACTGCCCCGGAGACATGAAGGGGAGAGAAAAGAAGACAGGGTAAGACAGAGGAGGAAAGATAAAAGATAGAGAAAGAAATGAAGTGATCAAAATTGGCCAAGGACCACTTACAATATACACCTCTACCCCGAAATAACGTGGTCCTAAGGAGCCAAAAAATCTTACCGCATTATAGGTGAAACCACGTTGTAGAGGGATTAGAGTGTATAAAGAAATAATGTGCTTTGAAATTTTACTAGGAAAGATATTTTTATTCCTTTAGGATAAAACTGTTTGTAAACTTGCGAAATTAATCATTTGTGTTAGTAGGGGCAGAGGGTCTTCGGCGGGGGAGCGAGAGGAAGGCAGGAGCCGAGCGAAGCGGCGGTGGCAGCGGCAAAATCGCCCAGCGGGGCGGAGCGTGCAGCACCCCCTGGCCAGGGTGCGGGAGGTGCGGAGCCGGGGCTGCAGCACGGACCTGCTCCCTCCGGCCGCAGGCACCCGGGCTGGGGCATGAACTTCCAGCCGTGAGCCGCCTCCCGGGTCGCTGCAGCCTGGCCAAGCCCCGTCACAGCCCCGCTGTGCTGCCCCTGCACATCTGAATCGACCCCTGTTCCCCTTCCCCCCAAGGCCCCATTATCCAACCCCTCGGCCCCGGCCCGGCACCCTTAACACTCCGCTCAGAGCAGCGTATGGGAGCCAGATGCACTGAGCCTCGCCCCCCAGAGCGCTGCTTTACCGTGTTATCTCTGAATTCGCGTTATATCAGACCACGTTATATCAGGGTAGAGGTGTACTTGACACTTACCCAATCAGAAATAGGACCTAAGTGCAGAGTGTAGCCTCGTCTCTCCCCTCAATCCCCCAAAACATCCAACTGGGGTATAACTTGATTCCTTTTAACAGTCTCATCAAAGGAGGGCCTAGTTTCTGCACTAGTCACAACAACAAAATTCCTCAGCGAGCGTGGATGAGTCAGTAACCGGTCTCTCAACAGGGCTCTGGTGGGACAGATGGTGGAGTTTGCCAGCTGCAGCACTGCAGAAGCAGCAGGGGATGATAGGCAGTCTCCTTATTGTAAGCTGGTAGGGCTCATGGACTTTAAGGTTGGAAGGGACCATCATAATCCTCTAGTCTGACCTGCATCTTGCAGGCCTCAGACCCTCACCCACCCACTCCTGTAATAGATCCCTAATCTCTGGCTGAGTCACTGAAGTCCTCAAATCATGGTTTAAAGACTTCAAGTTACAGAAAATCCACAATTTATACTAGTTTAACCCTGCAAGTGACCCAAGCTGCAGAGGAAGGCGAACCCCACTCCCCCCTCCCGCCCCAGGTCTCTGCCAATCTGACCTAGGGGAAAATTCCTTCCTGACCCCAAATACAGCGATCAGTTAGATCCTGAGCACCTGGGCAAGACCCAGCAGACACACACCTGGGAAGAATTTGCTGTAATAACTCAGAGCCCTGCCCATCTAGTGTCCCATCACCGGGCTCCTTTGGAACAGTCTGCCACACATGAATGTTGTGGGTCCTCTCTCCTTGTTGTTGCCAGCTACTACATTGATCTGAGACTGTGGCTCAGTGCTGTTGCTGCTGCTCCTCACATTGTTGAGGGATGTCTCTCTTCACTTGGTTTCAGAGTAACAGCCGTGTTAGTCTGTATTCACAAAAAGAAAAGGAGGACTTGTGGCACCTTAGAGACTAACCAATTTATTTGAGCATAAGCTTTCGTGAGCTACAGCTCACTTCATCGGATGCATACTGTGGAAAGTGTAGAAGATCTTTTTATACACACAAAGCATGAAAAAATACCTCCCCCCACCCCACTCTCCTGCTGGTAATAGCTTATCTTGCAGGATTTGATGCAACTGCCTCTGGCTTGTTTCCCTCCTTCCTCATAATGGTCCCCTCCAAACCTTCTGAGTTAGGCAAGGTCAGGAATCCTTCATCTCTCTAATCCAGCTCCTCTACTCCAACTCTGCTCCATCCTGCAGGCCAGAGGTACAACAATGATTAAGGCTGCAATTCTTTCACGGAGGTCACGGAAGTCACGATTCTGTGACTTTGCATGACCTCCGTGACTTCGGCAAAAGGCTGGTGCAGCTGATCTCAGAGCCGTCCCTAGCCATTTTGGTGCCCTAGGCTGTGTGGGGTTTCAGGATTCCACGGGGGTGGGGAGGGTGCTGGCCCCAGGCCTCTGGGGGGGGGAGCTCAGGGGCAAGAGGGAAACCGCCCCCCAGCACTCACCGGCGGAGTGGAGCACACTGAGGCTGGGTCGCTCTAGTTACTGCCAGTGAGTGCAGGCCTGACCCCTGCTGCAGCCCTCAGGGGAATGGGGGTGGGGCGGGGGCGGAGCAGGAGCAGAGACGGGGGCTTTGGGGAAGGGGTGGAGTGGGGACGGGGCGGAGCAGGGGCAGGGGCCATGGGTAAGAGGCGGAGCAGGGGCTGGAGCAGCACGCAGCTGCGCAGGGCACCAGGTAATGTGGTGCCCCAAATTTCCTGGTGCCCTACGCAGCTGCATACCTTGTGTATGGGTAGGGATGGCCCTGACAGCTAGCCACACCGGTCGCTGCTGGAGCGACCCGGGCCAACTGCTCTGGCAGTCCCCAGGGCCAGCTGCACCCGCCACTGCTCGAGAGGCTCTGGGCAGCTGGCTCTGGGGACTGCCCGAACAGCGGCCGGTGCGGATGGCCCCACGGACCGCCCAAGCAGCAGTCCTGGGGGTGCCACTGGGGAGCACCAGAGCAGCGTCCAGTGTGGCTGGCCCTGGGGCAGCCCCCGGGATCGCTGCTCAGACGCTTCCCGGGGCCGCCCCTATGACTGCTGCTTCAGTGGTCCCTGGGACCATCACACCAGCCGCTGCTTGCGCAGTCCCCAGAGCCAGCTGCCCTGGGCCACCTGAGCAGCAGCCGGTGTGGCTGGCTCCGGGGAGTGCCCAAGCAGCGGTCCTGGGGATGTCCTGGGGACACACGAGCAGCAGCAGTCCTGGGGTGGCTGGAGCAGAGACCCCAGGGGTGCTCGGGGGCCATCCAGAGAGTGGTCCCGGGAGCAGCAGCTAGGGGGCAGTCAACCCTCAGCACTGGAGCAGGGCCCCCCGGATCAGTGGGGCCCCAGAAGTAGAGATTTAGTCACGGGTATTTTTGGTAAAAGTCATGGACAGGTCACAGGCGGTGAATTTTTATTTATTTACCTGTCCACGACTTTTACCAAAAATACCCATGACTAAATCTATGATTACATATTATTTCCATAGAGATTAAAGCAAGAAGGAACCGTTAGATCACCTAGTTTGACCTCCCGCATATCACAGGCCATTATATTCCACCCAGTTACGCCTGAATTAAGCCCAATAACTTGTGTCTGACTAAACTAGAGCTTTGAGAAGGGCCTCCAGCCTCGGTATGAAGACATCAAGAGACGGAGAATCCATCATTTCCCTTGGCACTGCAGTTTGTTCTAACTGTTGTTCTCACTGTTAAACATCTGTGCTTTATTTCTAATCTGGATTTTTCTGGTTTGAGCTTCCAGCCATTGGTTCTTTTTCTGTCTTTCTCCACTAGATTAAAAGAGCTCTTTAGCACTTGGGATTTTCTACCCATGAAGTATTTTCTCCAACCCTCAAATAATGTTTATGCTTCTTTCCTGCATCTTCTCCTATTTTTCATCAAATGTGGACACCAGACCTGTATGCAATATTCCAATACCGGTCTCTGTATATGGCATTGGTGAGGTAAAAGCACCTCCCTACTCTACTCACTACTCCCCTGTTTATCCATCCAAGGATAGCATTAGCCCTTTTTGCTACAGCATCGCACTGGGAGCTCACGGGTCAGGCTTTTTTTGTCTACTATGACCCTTAAATCCTTTTCAGAGTCACTGCTTTCCAGGACACAGTCCCCCATTCTGTACGTATGGCCTGCATGCCTTGTTCCTGAATTTATAACTTTGCATTTGGCAGGATTAAAAATCTATTTTGTTTGAATGGTCCCAGTTTACGAAGCAATCTAGGTTGCTCTGTATGACTGCCCTTTCCTCAGCATTATTTACCATTTCCAACAATCTTTGTATCATCTGCAAATTTTCTCAACCGTGATTGTGTTTCCTTCCAAATTGTTGATGAAACTGGTGAATATTGTCAGGCTGATCCCTGCAGAACCCCACTGGAAACAATCCCATTTGATGATGCTTCCCCACTGACAACTTCTTTGAGATCAGTTAGCCTGTTCTTACTCCATTTAACAAGTACCATAGAACCTCAGAGTTAAGAACTGACCGGTCAAGCACACACCTCATTTGGTGCAATGTACGCAATCAGGCAGCAGCAGAGACAAAAAAACCCAAAAACCCAAGAAACAAATACAGTACAGTCCTGTGTTAAATATAAACTACTAAAAAAGGGAAAGTTTTAAAAAAAAAGATTTGACAAGGTAAGGAAACTTTCTGTGCTAGTTTCATGTAAATTAAGATGGTTAAAAGCAGCATTTTTCTCCCGCATAGTAAAGTTTCAAAGCTGTATTAAGTCAATGTTCAGTTGTAAACTTTTGAAAGAACCGCCATAACGTTTTGTTCAGAGTTACAAACATTTCAGAGTTACAAACAACCTCCACTCCTGAGGTGTTCGTAAATCTGAGGTTCTACTGTGTGCTAAAAAATAGCACTATGCAATATCAATAATCAGAATATTATGCGGTACTAAGTCAAAGACCTCACCTAAGTCTAAGTGTATTATATCTATGCAACTACTTTTACCAACCTAACTTGTAATCCCCTCACAGAATTAATTCAGGTTTCTGTTTTCCATTAAGACATGTGGACAGCTCTCAGCTTTGCTTTGTTCAGGGCCCCATTCTCACTATCATCAACCCCTCTGGCCTCCACGAGGCAATGTTAAAAATGCAGAGCACACCACTTCTTTCTAATGCTGAACAAGGAGCTTCATCATAACAAGGAAACATTATTATCCCTAAGGCTACTCTAGTTCTCTCTGCTACACTGCAGTGCTTCAGCTAGAACCTGCCTCAGCCATGTCCTGCCTGGTTTCCTGCTACAGTTTTAAAGAAATAGTACACACTCACTCATTCTGTTCTTGGGGAAATGCTTAATCTCCCTTCCCCTCCATACAGGACGCCCCCAAGCCCACTCAGCCTGCTACTTCTCTTAGGCAGTCTCTGCTCTATTTTATTAAGGGAATTTAATTGGAAATACTATATTTGACCAGTCGATGGCGCCAGAAACCAGAATTTGGGCCAGGCTACCTTGTGGGGATGTTGTTTTTCTAACTATTTTTGGCATATTTACTGAGAATGAATAAGAATAAGTTGACTGTGTGCTGTGTGAAGTAGTATTTCCCTTTGTTTTAAACCTGCTGCCTATTAATTTAATTGGGTGACCCTGATTCTTGTGTTATGGAAAGGAGTAAACAACATTTCCTTATTCACTTTCCCTACACCAGTCAAGATTTTATCTACCTCTATCATATCCCCCCACCCCCTTAGTCATCTTTTCGAAGCTGAAAAGTCCCAGTCTTTTTAATTTCTCCTCACTGGAATGTAAAGTAAGAACAAACAGATGTGCAAGTCTCAGTGTCTGCCTGATAATACAGGACAGGATGGCACCTGCTCTTCCAAGATGGTAGGCATGTTAAAAAAAACACTTAGGATACAGAGTAGCAGCCGTGTTAGTCTGTATTCGCAAAAAGAGAAGGAGTACTTGTGGCACCTTAGAGACTAACAAATTTATTTGAGCATAAGCTTTCGTGAGCTACAGCTCACTTCATCCTAGTAATTCCAAACCTCTGCTATCCCAAATTTTTTTTAATGTGCCCACCATCTCAAAAAACCAAGTGCCATCTTTTCCTGTACCATCAGACACTGAAACTTGCATACCAGCTTGTCTTCCTTTTACCTTCATTTTCATGAGGATTTGAAATTTCTCCCTATAAAAACAATTAGTTTTCTAGAACAGGAATGTTTACTATTTCACCAATTCTAAATTACTTTTAAACAAGTTATACTTGTTGGGTGTTACATAACTGATTATAATGAAGGGCAGTTTGTTTAAGCATTCATTTTGGAGATGGATCCACGCACAGGGATACACTATGCTAAAGATCTATATTCAAATTATTTTGTTGGAAAATGTCTATTGAGAAAACAATTCCTAGTCCTTCATCTTTGTTTAGCAGAAGCTATGAGATCACTAAGTGTATGTTATTGATAGAAATAGTGCTGAGAACCTGAAGAAGAAATATTCCCCCAATAGGGCTTCATACCATCAGTATGCAGGGACAAACAAAAAAAAAGTGTGTTAAGGTAAAATATTCAAAGCTGATGTGTTTTAATGGACTGCATCCAAATTAAAGCATCTAACATGCTTGGATCTAAGAGCAAAGGAGTCAATAGAGGAGTTGGCTAATCAGCATTCAAGGTCAAATCAAGTCTCACTGGCAGTGAGAAGAAATAGGTTTCCTACTCAATAAATACAGGAGATTTGGTCTTGGACATGTAAAATTAGACGGTACTTTGGGACTAATCTATCTTCCACTCTAGCTTAAGCTCCTAACTATGCTACAACTTAAATTTGTAATTAGCTCCTAGCACAATTGGATCCAAGTATAGGTTATTTACACATACCACATAGCTAGAGGCTGTTACTACCTGAGACAGTTAACAGCATTTCATTCCTGCTAGATGGTTGTCTTCCTCTAACCAGTTCAACACACTTTCCTACAGCACAGACAGGATCCTATAACCATATATGTGTAACCAATTTAACTGGCCTTCCTTCTTCACAACAGCCTATGTCCTGTGACACCCCAGAGCACATTACCATACGTATTTGCAATACAATTCTGTGAGCATGGCCTGCTGGTAACTCTTTTCCTGGCTAAGGCTGCCTAGATTTTCCTAAAATGCATTGCTACAAACAGTAAGTGTTGACACATATGCACAGTTGAGATAACAAACGCTGTTGTGTGGACAACCTATATTACTTATAACCAATTAAGGTGACCTAACTAACTGGATATAAAAATGACAGTAAAATGCTGTAATGAAGACAAGGCCAATTATATATAAGTACATTAGCATTAATCCAAGAACGATGACAACGGCAAGCTGAGGTGGCAAGAGCACTAGTTTCACAGCAATAATGCAAAGAGCGTTGTGACATGCAAACGCTGAATTTCGTATGGAGTTCTAGATCCCCTCGGTTTACAATTCATTACTTTCATAAGAACATAAAAACGGCCAGCCTAAGTCAGACCAATGGTTATTCCAGCCCAGTATCCTGTCTTCTGACAGTGGCAAATGCCCACTGCTTCAGAGGGAATGAATACAACAGGTAATCATCAAGTTATCCATCCCATCACCCATTCCCAGCTTCTGGCAAACAGAGGCTATGTATACCTCAGTGCATGGTTTTCCATCTCTGCCCATACAGGCTAATAGCTAATGATGGACCTATCTTCCATGAACTTATCTAGTTCTTTTTTGAACCTTGCTATAGTCTTGGCCTTCACAACATCCTCTGGCAAAGAGTTCCATAGGTTGACCGTGCGTTGTGTGAAGAAATACTTCTTTTTGTTTGCTTTAAACCTGTTGCCTATTAATTTCATTTGGTGACCCCTACTTCTTGTGTTATGAAGAAGAGTAAATAACACTTTCTTACTTACTTTATCCATACCAATCATGATTTTACAGACCTCTGTCACCCAGTTTTGTGAGATCCCTTTGTAACTCTTCGCAATTTGCTTTGGACTTAACTATCTTGAGTAGTTTTGTATCATCTGCAAATTTTGCTACCTCACTGCTTACCCCTTTTTCCAGACCATTTATGAATATGTTGAACAGTACTTGTCCCAGTCAGACTCATGGCGGACACCACTATTTACCTCTCTCCATTGTGAAAACTGACCATTTATTCCTACTCTTTGTTCCCTATCTTTTAACCAATTACTGATCCATGAGAGCACAATCCCTCTTATCCCATGACAGCGTACTTTGCTTAAGAGCCTTTGATGACGGATCTTTGCCAAGGCTTTCTGAAAATCTAAGTACGTTATATCCACTGGATCACTCTTGTCCACATGCTTGTTGACCCCCTCAAAGAATTCTAGTAGATTGGTGAGGTATAATTTCCTTTTACCAAAACCATGTTGACTCCCAACAAATCGTGTTAATCTGTGTCTAATAATTCTGTTCTTTACTACAGTTTCAACTAATTTGCCTGGTACTGAAGTTAGGCTTACCGGCCTGTAATTGCTGGCATCACTTCTGGAGCCTTTTTAAAAATTGGTATCACATTAGCTATCCTCCAGTCATCTGGCACAGAAGCTGATTTAAGCAATAGATTTCATTGCACAGTTAGTAGCTCTGCAATTTCACATTTGAGTGTCTTATTACTGTTTAATTTATCAATTTGTTCTAAAACCTCCACTACTGACACCTCAATCTAAGACAGTTCCTCAGATTTGCCACCTAAAAAGAATGGATCAGATGTGGGAATCTCCCTCACATCCTCAGCCATGAAGACTGATGCAAAGAATTCATTTAGTTTCTCCGCAATGGCCTTATCCCCCTTGAGTGCTCCTTTAGCATCTCATTTGTCCAGTAGCCCCACTGGTTGTGTAGCAGGCGCCTTGCTTCTGATGTACTGAAAAAAATTTGCTGTTAGTTTTTGAGTCTTTGGTTAGCTGTTCTTCAAATTCTTTTTTGGCCTTTCTAATTATATTTTTACTTCACTTGCCAGAGTTTATGCTCCTTTCTATTTTCATCAATAGGATTTAAATTCCACTTTTTAAAGGACACCTTTTTGCATCTAACTGCTTCTTTTACTTTGTTTAGCCATGGTCGCACTTTTTTGATCCTCTTACTTGTTTTTTAATTTGAGGTATACATTGTGACAGGGTCGGGCCAGATGGCTATAGGAGTGTAATTTGTTTTTTTTGAAGCAAAAAAGATGTTTTTTTATTTGCATAACACACTTACAAAACAAAACAACAGCATATGCAATGTGTAACACAGCAACCAATCACAATTGTTTTCTCATTAGCTTCAGGGGAGGGAAGTGTTCAAGCTTGCCTGGGCCCAGAGCGGGGGACTTCCTCGACTCTCGTGGTCTTCCACCCTTCCAAGTTACCTGGCCGTCCACAGCAAGGGGGCTTCATCGACTCTCAAGGTCTGCCACCCCCTCGAGTTACCTGGCACCACGCCCTAGTGTCACCAACAATTCCCTCCTCTGAAAGCACCCAACAAAAGGGGCAGGCTGTGGGGTGGACAACCCGGGTGGGAGGCACGTGCACCCACGTGTGAAAGGACCCCTCTAAGGTGGTGGTGTCTGCAGCAATGGCTGGGGCTGGGGTCCCTTACTCTCTCCCTCAATCAAAGGGTCAAAACAAAGGGAGCCAGACGGGGACACCGAGCAGAGAGCCTCGGACAGCGCCCACCGCTCCTTAAAAGCATCAAGGGAGTCGGTGGATGCCGCCCAGAGGAACTCCGCCCGGATACGTGAACGGACCGAGGATCGGAAAATGGCCCCACAGTCACAGGAAACTCCATCGGTGAACCTCCTCTCTCTGGTTTTATAGATGGCCGTTTTAGCCAGGGCCAGGAGGAGGTTAACTAGGAGATCCCGCGACTTTGTGAGGCCACGGATGGGGAGTGCATAAATAAAAAGGTGAAGGGAAAAATGCAACCAAAAACATAATAAAAGATTTGTGAGGAGCCGAAACAGGGGCTGCAGCCTGGCGCACTCCAAATATACGTGCGCCAGGGTTTCCCTCACACCGCAAAAGGGACAAGTATCTGGGATGGGGTTGAACCGCGCCAAGTACGTGCCCGTGCTCACAGCTCCGTGAAGGAGCCGCCAACTGATGTCCCCGATGGGCCTTGGAACCAAGGTGGAATATAGGCTGGCCCACAGGGGCTGCTCACCCTCCAAAGGTGGCAGAAGGTCTCCCCACTTTGTGTGGGGGCGGGACACTAGGGTGAGGGCGTGAAGGGTGTGGAGCACGAGCGTATATAGATATTTCCTTGGCGCAGTTTGGAAGCATACCGGCTGCAGTTCATGCAGCCGGCTCGCCGTAAAGAGGTGAGGGGGTCGATTGGGTCTACGGGGCAGGGGTCCAACTGAAAGGTCCGGCAGGCCTGGGGTAGAGGGTGGGCAGGGCGTACCCTCGAGCAGGACCTGATCGAGGTAAGCTCTAGCAGCGGGCGGCAAAGTGGCCTTCACCTCCTGAAGTATACGCTGGGGGGTACAAGGTCTGGAGAGCCCCATGCACCGAGCGAGCATCAGGGGATCCAGCCAGTCTCCCCAGTCGTAGTCCAGGAGGTCTCCGACTCTCATGACTTCTGCCAGGATCAAGCTCTGGCGCACCGAGCGGGACTCCGCCACCTGCACACGGAGCTGGGGGTTGTGTAGCAGGGGCTCCGCGAGGAGATCTGCCCCCTCGGTGGCGGCCACGGACCTGGTCGTTAAAAACCGTTTCCAAGTCCGGAGGAGGTCCTGGTAGAAGACCGGCAGCCCGGAGAGGTCTCGCGGAAGACCTCCCAGACAGAGATAAAAGAGCTGCCGGTCATATCGGAGCCCTCGGATGAGGTGCAGGATGGCGTGCGCCAGTATGCTCCACGCCGAACTGCCTGCACCATAAAGGAGCCTCTGTAGGGCCTGGAGGCGGAAGATGCAGACCTGAGTGTGCAGACAGTTCAGGTCCTGTCCTCCTTCCTTCAGGAGTAGATGAAGAACCCCAACAGGGGCCCAGTGCATTCCTGACCAAAAGAACCCCAGAATCGATGTCCGGAGGTTGGTCAGGAAACCCAGGGCTGGGACCACGGTGTTGAGCCGGTACCAGAGCTTGGACAGGACTAGTTAATTAAGCAACAGCGCTCTCCCACGAAGGGAGAGACATTGGAGTAGTCCCGTCCGTTTCCGGATCCGCTCTATCACCCCGCCCTCTAAATTTTGCCAGTTCTCCAGCGGACAGGGATGTGTGGCAGAGAGGTAAACGCCGAGGTAGAGCAGCGGACCCGCGCTCTACTGGATGGTCTGAAGTGCGGGTGGGAGGGAGCTCGCCTGCCGCCAGTCTCCTACAGCCAAGCCAGAGCTCTTGACCCAGTTGACCCGCGCAGAGGAGGCTGCCGAATAGATGGCCTGGCATGCCTCCACTCGCACCAAGTTGCCCGAGTCCTGGACCACGAGGAGCACGTCATCAGTGTACACCGACAGGACCAGCCGCAGCTCCGGCTCCCGCAGCACCAACCCTGTCAACCTCCTGCGGAGGAGGCAGAGGAAGGGCTCGATCGCCAGAGCGTACAGCTGGCCCGAGAGGGGGCACCCCTGCCATACTCCTCGCCCAAAGCTGACCGGTTCGGTCAGGGTCCAGTTGAGCTTAACCAGACACTCTGCGGAGGCATACAGCACCCGGAGAAAACCCACAAACTGGGGTCCGAAGCCAAACGCCCGCAGAGTGCTCAGGAGGTACCCGTAGTCCACCCTATCGAAAGCCTTCTCCTGATCTAGGGACAGGAGGGCGAACAACAGACCATCTCTACGCCCGAGTTCCAAAAGGTCCCAAACCAGAAATAGGTTATCAAAGATACTGCGGTCCGGGATGGTGTAGGTCTGGTCTGCGTGGATCACGTCTGCCAGCACAGACCCTAGTCGCAGCGAGATTGCTTTCGCTACAATTTTGTAGTCCGTGCTGAAGAGCGAGACGGGACGCCAATTTCGTAAATCACGGAGATCCCCCTTCTTCGGCAGTAAGGCGAGCACAGCTCGCCTGCACGAAAGAGGGAGGACCCCACTCTGCAGAGACTCGGCCCAGACGGTGACTAGGTCTGGGCCGAGGATGTCCCAAAACACGTGGTAGAACTCCGTGGTCAGCCCGTCCATGCCTGGAGACTTATTAGTGGCCATACGACAGAGGGCTTCCGAGAACTCAGCCAGAGTGAGAGGCAACTCTAGCTGGTCTCGGTTGCTCGCGCTGACCGTAGGGAGCTCCTCCCAGAGCACTCTGCAAGCGCCAGGGTCGGTCGGATCCGGGGAGAAAAGACTTGCATAGAAGGCTCGGGCCCTCCCGCACATCTCCACCGGTTCCGTGAGGGGGGTGCCTTCTTCTGCCAGGAGGCAGGTGACGTGTTTCTTGGCCCTCCTCATTTTCTCCAGGGCATAGAAGAAGCGGGAGCCACGATCCATCTCCCGAAGGAGGCGGATGCGGGATCGAACAAAGGCGCCCCAGGCCCAATGGTCCTCGAGGGCCCGGAGCTCCTCCCGCTTCTCCCGGCACGCTCCACAGAGGAGCGGGTCCTCGGGGCTGGCGGCCAGACGCCTCTCCAGCTCTAAGACCTCCCGTTCCAACTGCTCTATCGCTGCATTTCTCCGTCAGCTGGTGCCCCGGGTGTAGTCGCGGCAGAAAAGCCTGGCGCGCACCTTCCCCAGGTCCCACCATTGCCGCGCCGAGGGAAAGGCACGCCGCTGCCCTTGCCAGGCCAGCCAGAATTCCCGGAAGGATGTCACGAAGCCCTCATCCTCCAACAGGCTGTTGCTAAAATGCCAGTAGGCCGGCCCCGGCCTCTCCACACAGAGGGAGACTGTCACAGTGGCTAGATGATGGTCAGAAAATGGGGCCAGCCGAATGCTGGAGGAGTGGGCTCGTGAGAGATGGAAGCGTGATAAATAAATGCGGTCCAACGGGGAGTGGCTCGACCGATGGGCTTCCACCCGGACAAAGGTGAACGTGGAAGTGTCATCCGGGTGGTGGTCGCGCCAGATGTCCACTAGGGAATGATGTTCGACTATCTCCCGGAGGGTGTCCACGGCGGCCGGGCTCTGCTCGGTCCCCGAGCGGTCCTGTTCCTCGAGGGTGGTATTAAAGTCCCCTCCCAGGACCAGGCACTCGTGAGAATCTAAGGAAGGCAGAGGCCCGCTGGTAGAGTTGCAGCCGCTCCGGGCCCGATGTCAGGGCATAGACGTTAATGAGGTTAACCACGGGCCCCTCCATACGGACCCAGAGATGCAGCAGGCGACCCGGCACAGCCTCAGCGACCCCTACCACCTCGGGCTGTAGGTCGGGGGAGAACAGGGTCGCCACTCCAGCCTGTCGAACCGTGGCATGGCTAAAGTAGACCCTGTCCCCGCACTCCAGCCATCAACTGTCTTCGGCGGTTGGGTCCGTATGGGTCTCCTGCAGGAAAACCACAGAGTACCCTCCCTCCTGAAGGAAGGAGAGCACCTGGGACCTGCGGAGAGCCATCCTACAACCCCGGGTGTTCAATGTTGCAATGGTTAGAGGTGTCATCGGGAGGGTCAGGGGGGTCCTCACTGGCAGGGACGCTCGCATCTCCCAGTGGGCCGCACAGTAGTCCGTGACCCATCCCGTAGGTGAGTAATTGTTCACGGAAGACGCGGACCCGCCAGTAGGCCGCAGCATCCTGCTTTCCCATCCCTTTACCTTCCCCCATGAGGGCCCTTGTGGCTGGAGCTTCTAGGCCCACCTCAAGCTCTGGGGTGATAGGGGGCGGTGGAGGGAAAATAGCAGCTCCCAATGGGTCGGGGCAGGAGAACATAAAGGTCGCTCCCTCGGGGTCATCAGTTGGGAAAGGGAAGGAGACAGCCCCGGGGGCGGCAATGACATTGCAAGAGGTAAATTGGATAGGGGTAGGGGCAGGGGCAGAGGCGAGGTTCTGGGTTTTGGGAGGCAAGCAGCTGGATGGTGGTGCCTCCTGATCAGGCTCAAAGGTTAAGGGGGTGGGGAGGGAGCTCTCAGTGACACCGGGCGCGTACTCTGTGGTGGATTTAGCAGCCACAGCATCAGGAGGTGGATTATCTTCTGTAGGGCCCCCGCCCAGGAAGGAAGTCGATGGCTCCGCACCAACGGGGGGTGCCCCTGGCAACTCGTGTCCCGGCCGCGTGGTGCCAGCTGTCACCTGAGCAGGCTCAGTGGTCGTCAGCGGGGTGCCATCAGCGGCTGGGTCGGCGAAGGAGTCCAGGGGCTCCTCAGAGGTGGGAGCGGAAGCAGCAGTTAAGGGGAGGGAGCATGGGGAAAAGAGGGGTGGAGTGAAGTCGCCCAGATCGAGATTTGCTGGCAAAAGGTCGTCCTCCCCCTGGGCGACCGGGGTCAGATCTAAGGCCTCGATCTCCTCGAACATGGAGGAGAGGACACTTTCCACCGCCCCGGGGTTCTCCCTGCCAGCACCCGCCACGACGGTTGCCTCGGGGTTCACAGGGGCTTTGGGTAGTTTCAGGACAGAAGGGGCTTCCTTGAGGGTCTCGGAGGGGAGGGTCTCCCGTGGAGGGGAGACACTACCCTCCGGTGCTGCCACATCTTTCCTGCCTGACACCGGTGGATGGGACGCACTCGTGGGCAAAGCGGAAGGTTCGGCATCGGTGCCCCCCTTCCTGGTCTTCCGGGGGGCCTCCGCCTTGGGTAGATGAGGCGGAGCTCGAGCCTTCCGCTTGCCTCATTTCCCCTGGACTAGGGCCCAGCCCTCCATGGCATCATCTGGGGGCTGGTTAGCAGGGGTTGCGTCAGGGGGTAAAGGCGATGGCTTAGGGACTTGCGGGGGGGGGGGGAATGGTGGGGCAGCATAAGGGAGGGAGGATTCTCCCTGGGACAGGCTCTCTCCCATGCCTGGTGGTATCTCTGCCACACCCTCCTCCATAGGCCCTGCTATATTGTCAGCAGCGAGGGCGGGGCTCTCCCGCTCGTCTGGGCGTTGTAGGGGAGGTGCCCCTTGGGCCTGAGCGGGAGAAGTGGTGGTCTGAAGAAGAGAGGGGGCGGGTTCGGGTATCGGGCGGCCAGGGGCATCGGCAATGATGGGGCCGATGTCCTCCCAGGTCTCAGGGATCCCAGGTGCCCCTCCTTGCCAGGCTAAGGGGCAGTCCCTCTGGACATGCCCTGACGCCCGGCAGAGGTAGCACCGGGCTTCCCCCGTGGAAAAGTACACCCGGTAACGGGCCCCCTGGTGGGGGACTAGGAAGGACCCTTACAGCGCCACTCCGTCACGCGCCACCGATGGCAGTAAAAGTTGCACTTGCTGGCAGAAGGAAAAAATGTGACGGAGGGTGGGGTCTTTGCAGCCCAACGGGAGAGGGCTGATAACAGAAACAGGTTTCCCCAGGGTGGAAAGGGCAGGTAGCAGGGCAGCATTGGGGAGAAAAGGAGGGACACAGGTCAGGACCAGGCGGACGCCCAGGTCCTCTAGCGGCTCTAGGGGAACAAACACCCCCCCCACCGCCAGGCCCCTCTCCACCGCTTCCTGGGCAGCAGCCTCCGATGCTAAGAAGAAAACAACCTTCCCATACATTTTGGAGGCCACCACAATAGCCGAGGGCCCCACCACCCTCGCCAACGCCTGCACGTAGGTCTCCATGTGGCGCGAGGTGGGCACCAGGAGGCATCGGACACCGTGCTTCCTTGTCATGGTGGGAAAGGGGCCCCGGCCACTATTGATGGTGGCGGAGGCGGTGGGTGGGAGAGATGACGAGGCTGCAGGCGGGGGGGCTGCCGCTGCCCGGGCATACATCCTGGGGCTGAGGGAGGGACATCCGCAGAGCTGGTGAAGGAGGCAGCGGGGGAGGACGCCGTGGTCAGTGGTGGGGCTGCAGCAGTGGGGGTGGCCCCTGCCATGGAGGGCCCGGTGGTTTTAGCAGGGCCCTTCCCCTTCTTCTTTCCCTGGCCTTTTCCGCCGGCTGGGGGGGCTCCCCTAGAGTCTGGGGAGGCGATGGGCATGGCAGCGGCGGAGGTCACCCCGGTGCCCTCCATTGCCGATGCCCCAGCGGGGGCGGTGGCAGGTGATTAACAGGAGTTGGGGTCAGGTAGAAAGGGACAAGCTGTGGGGTGGACAATTCAGGGGGGGAGGGGCACATGAACCACCGTACACTTGTCCAGAGAGTCCTGTTTGGTTGGCTGGTGCTTCTGGCCCACACGGTGGAATCAGGGCGAGCAGCTGAGTCCAGAGGCAGATGTTAGACAGCCAGCAAAGATGGTGGAGTGGGGGGGTGAAGATCGTAGTGTGGGGGTTGGAAGGACACAGATGGATCGGGGGCAGCTCCGTGCCACACCCCCTGTGTCCCTACAAACACAGTTAAGACACAGTCAAGGCCTCCCCCCACAAGAGAGCACAGTTCGAAAGTTACTCAGTCTTAGGCCCCCTCCATGGTGATTTGTAGATTCCCCGGGCGGTGTTCCTCCGGTGGACGGCTTTTTCTCTGTCTGTTCTGGGCTTTCTTTTTTGCATTCCAGAAATGCTGGAGCAAGTGATAAGAGTCCTCTCGACCGGAGACGGGTCCGCAGACAAACAGCAAGCGGCTGGGTCTGGGGGCTGGGTCCTTCCACTCCCCCTCCGGGGAAGCGGGCCGGCAGGCCCCCCCCCTCTCGGGGGGTGGGTTTCAGCTGGAGCAGCAGCAGCGTCCGAGGGCAGGCAGGCTGGGGGGGGGCTAACAGCCGGCCGACAGCCGGCCAGCACTCTACCAACAGCAGAGAAAGAAAAAAAAACAACAAAAAGAAAAGAAAGGGGGGAGAGCGTCTGGCCCGGTCGGGGGGGGGAGCCAAAAGCAGGGCCAAAAAGCAAGGAAAGCCCAGGCCAGAGGGCAGCAGTAGCAGAGCAGGCTAAGTAGGTCCCTTTTCCCTGGGTAAGGTAATAGGGAAGGGGGTTTTTTTGTTTTTTTTTTTGAAACAGAAAAGAATTTTATTGTAACACTTGCAAAGAGTTACCAAGAAAACAAAACAAACTATGCAACAAAACAACGCAAACAGAAGGTATAACACAGCAGCTTTCAGGAGGGAGAAGTGTTCAGGCTAGCCTGGGCCCAGAGCGGGGGGGCTTCCTCGACACTCATGATCTTCCACCCTCCTGAGTTACCTGGTGACCTAGAGCGGGGGGGCTTCCTCGACACTCGTGGTCTTCCACCCCCTCAAGTTACCTAGTGCCGCGCCCAGTGTCACCGATTATCCCTCTCCTGAGAGTGCCCGGCAAGATGGGCACGGCTGCGGGGTGGGCGGTTTGGGGGTGGGGGGGGTAGACACCCATGTATTATAGGACCCCTCCTAGATGACAGTAATGATGGTATCCACAGCGGCAACGGCTGGGGCTGGCGTCTCTCGCTCTTCCCCTCAATCAAAGGGTCAGACGGAGGGAACCGGACGGGGTCACCGAGCAGAGAACCCTGGACAGTGCCCACCGCTCCTCGAAGGTGTCAAGAGAGTCAGTGGACGCCACCCAGAGGAACTCCGCCCGGATACGTGAATGTACTGAGGATCGGAAAAAGGCCCTACAATCGCAGGACGTTTCATGGGCCAACTTCCTCTCTCTGGTTTTAAAAATGGATGTTTTAGCTAAGGCTAGGAGGAGGTTAACCAGGAGATCCCGCGATTTTGTGGGACCACGGATGGGGAGTGTATAGATAAAGAGGTGAGGGGAGAAATGAAGCCAAAAGCGCAATAGAATATTTGTGAGGAGCCGGAAAAGGGGCTGCAATCTGGCACACTCTAAATATACATGCGCCAGGGTTTCCCTCACATTACAAAAAGGGCAAGTATCCGGGATGGGGGTAAACCGTGTCAAAAACACGCCCGTGCTCACAGCTCCGTGAAGGAGCTGCCAACTGATGTCCCCGACGGGCCTCGGGACCAAGGTGGAGTACAGGCTGGCCCACCGAGGTTGCTCACCCTCCAAAGGTGGCAGGAGGTCCCGCCACTTTGTACTGGGGCGGGACACTAGGGTGTGGGCGTGAAGGGTGTGAAGCGTGAGTGTATATAAATATTTCCGTGGTGCAATTTGAAAACTGACCGGCTGCAGTTTATGCAGCCGGCTTGCAGTGAAAGGGTGAGGGGTCTGTCGGGATCGGCAGGGTAGGGGCCCAATGGAAAGGTCCGGCGGGCCTGGGGTAGATGATGGGCGGGGTGCGCCCTTGCGCAAGGCTCGGTTGACATAAGCCCGAGCAGCGGGGGTCCAAGGCGGCCTTCACCTCCTGAAGTACGCGCCGGGGGGTACGAGGGCTGGAGAGCCCCATGCGCCGAGCGAGCGTCAGGGGATCCAGCCAGTCTCTCCGGTCGTAGTCCAGGAGGTCTCTGACGCTCGTGACTTCCGCCAGGACCAACCTCTGGCGCACCGAGCGGGACTCCGCCACCTGCACACGGAGTTGGGGATTGTGTAGCAGGGGCTCCGTGTGGAGATCTGCTCCCATGGTGGCCGCCATGGACCTGGTCGTTTGAAACAGTTTCCAGGTCCGGAGGAGGTCCTGGTAGAAGACCGGCAGCCCGGAGAGGTCTCGCGGAAAACCTCTCGGACAAAGATAAAAGAGCTGCCGGTCGTATCGGAGCCTTGGAAGCGGCGCAGGAAGGCATGCGCCAATATGCTCCACGTCGAACTACCTGCACTGTAAAGGAGCCTCTGCAGGGCCTGGAGGCGGAAAACGCGGACCTGAGTGTACAGACACTTCAGGCCCTGCCCTCCTTCCTTCAGGGGTAAATGAAGAACTCCAACAGGGGCCCAGTGCATTCCTGACCAAAAGTACTCTAGAATCGATGTCCGGAGGTTGGTCAGGAAACCCGGGGCCGGGACCAGGGTGTTGAGCCAGTACCAGAGCGTGGACAGGACTAGTTGGTTAAGCACCAGTGCTCTCCCTCGGAGGGAGAGACATCGGAGTAGCCTCGTCCATTTCCGGATCCGCTCTATCACCCCGCCCTCTAAATTTTGCCAGTTCTCCGGTGGGGAAGGGTGCGTGGCGGAAAGGTAAACGCCGAGATAGAGCAGTGGACCCGCGCTCCACTGGATGGTCTGAAGCGCGGGTGGGAGGGAGCTTACCTGCCGCCAGTCCCCCACCGCCAAGCCAGAGCTCTTGACCCAGTTGACTCGGGCGGAGGAGGCTGCCGAATAGATGGCCTGGCATGCCTCCACTCGCGCCAAGTCGCCCGGGTCCTGGACCACGAGGAGTACGTCATTGGCGTACGCCGACAGGACCAGCCGCAGCTCCGGCTCCCGCAGCACCAACCCTGTCAACCTCCTGCGGAGGAGACAGAGGAAAGGCTCGATCGCCAGAGCGTACAGCTGGCCCGAGAGGGGGCACCCCTGCCGCACTCCTCGCCCGAAGCTGACCGGTTCGGTCAGGGTCCAGTTGAGCCTAACCAAACTCTCCGCGGAGGCATACAGCACCCGGAGAAAACTCACAAACTGAGGTCTGAATCCAAACGCCTGCAGAGTGCTCAGGAGGTACCCATGGTCTACTCTATCGAACGCCTTCTCCTGATCAAGAGACAGGAGGGTGAACAACAGACCATCTCTCCGCCCGAGTTCCAAAAGGTCTCGGACTAGAAATAGGTTGTCAAAAATGCTGCGACCCGGGACAGTATAGGTCTGGTCTGGGTGGATCACGTCCGCCATCACGGACCCTAGCCGCAGCGAGATTGCTTTCGCTACGATTTTTTAATCCGTGCTAAGGAGTGAGACGGGACACCAGTTTCGTAAATTGCGGAGGTCCCCCTTCTTCGGCAACAAGGCGAGCACCGCTCGCCTGCACGACAGAGGGAGGACCCCGCCCTGCAAGGACTCAGCCCAGACAGTGACTAGGTCTGGGCCGAGGATGTCCCAGAATGCGCGGTAAAACTCCACGGTCAGCCCGTCCATGCCCGGAGACTTATTGGTGGGCATGCGACGGAGGGCTTCCGAGAACTCGGCCAGGGTGAGAGGCAGCTCTAGCCAGTCTCGGTCGCCCACGCTGACTGTGGGGAGTTCCTCCCAGAGCACCCCGCAAGCGCCAGGATCGGTCGGATCCGGGGAGAAAAGGCTTGTGTAGAAGTCACGGGCCCTCCCACACATCTCCTCCGGATCCATGAGGGGGGTGCCATCTTCCGCTAGAAGGCAGGTGACGTGTTTCTTGGCCCCCCTCACTTTCTCCAGGGCATAGAAGAAGCGGGAGCCGTGGTCCATCTCCCGAAGGAGGCGGATGCGGGACCGGACGAAGGCACCTCGGGCCCGGTGGTCCTCGAGGGCCCGAAGCTCCTCCCGCTTCTCCCGGCACGCTCCACAGAGGGACGGGTCCTCGGGGTTGGCGGCCAGGCGCCTCTCCATCTCTAAGACCTCCCGTTCCAACTGCTCTATCGCCGCATTTCTCCGTCGGCTGGTGCCCCGAGTGTAGTCACGGCAGAAGAGCTTGGCGCGGACCTTCCCTAGATCCCACCATCGCCGCACCGAGGTAAAGGCACGCCACTGCTCTCGCCAGGCCAGCCAAAACTCCCGGAAGGACGTCACGAAACTCTCGTCCTTCAGCAGGCTGTTGTTAAAGTGCCAATAGGCCGGCCCCGGTCTCTCTGCACGGAGGGAGACCGTTATAGTAACTAAATGATGGTCGGAGAAAGGGGCCGGCCGAATGGTGGAGGAGTGGGTCTGTGAAAAATGGAAACGGGATAAGTAAATACGGTCCAACCGAGAGTGGTGTGACCGATGGGCCTCCACCCGGACAAAAGTGAACGTGGAAGTGTCATCTGGGTGATGGTCACGCCAGACGTCCACTAGGGAGTGATGTTCGACTATTCCTCGAAGAATGTTCGCGGCAGCCGGGCTCGGCTCGGCCCCTGAGCGGTCCTGTTCCTCGAGGGTAGTGTTAAAGTCCCCTCCCAGGACCAGGCACTCGTGCGAATTTAGGGTGCCGAGAAAGTCGGACACCCGCTGGTAGAATTGTGGCCGC
The DNA here is from genome assembly GCF_965152275.1 of Natator depressus. Taxonomy (NCBI): domain Eukaryota; kingdom Metazoa; phylum Chordata; order Testudines; family Cheloniidae; genus Natator; species Natator depressus. Next base: position 30,438,669 of record NC_134246.1, read on the forward strand.
TTTGGGCTCGTTTGCGGGGCATAGATGTTAACAAAATTGACCACGAGCCCCTCCATACGGACTCGAAGGTGCAGCAGCTGGCCCAGCACGACCTCAGTGACCCCTAGCACCTCGGGCCATAGGGTGGGGGAGAACAGGGTCGCCACTCCAGCTTGCCAAGTCGTGAAGTGGCTAAAGTATACCCCGTCCCCCCACTCCAGCCACCACCTGTCCTCGACGGTCGGGTCTGTATGGGTCTCCTGCAGGAAAGCTACAGAGTACCCTCCTTCCCGAAGGTAAGAGAGTACCTGGGACCTGCAGAGAGTCATCCTACAGCCCCTGGTGTTCAAGGTTGCAATAGTAAGAGGTGTCATGCGGAGGGCTGGGGGGTGGGGGTTTCTCATTGGTGGGGGTGTTCGTGGCCCCCGGCGGGTTGCATAGCAACCCGTGTCCCATCCCGTGGATGAGTAGATCTTTCCGGAAGCCGCAGGCCCGCTCGTAGGCCGCAGCACCGCGCTTGCCTTGCCCTCTGCCCTCCTTTATAAGGGCCCTTGTGGCCTGAAAAATTTGATCAAAGTCCCCCCATAGCTGGAGAGCTAGCTGTACCCTATTGCGGGCACCACGGGTGTGTTCTAAGAACTTCCGTAATGCATGCCGCAGCTCATGGGGGGGGTGGGGTTACGATTTCCAGGGTATTCCCTGGTGGGGCTCTTAATACAGCCTCGTGGTCCGCTAAGGCGGGTAGGCAGGGTGCGGACCACCGACGGGGCGTCTCACAGGCTGGGGTTATTAAATCCATTTCACGCCTTGGGGTGGAAGGGGATGGCGGGGGGAAAATTGCAACTCCTAATGGGTCGCGACTAGAAAGTGCAAAGACTGCTCCCTGGGGGGAATCTGCAAAAGGCGGGAAAAAAATAACCCCAGGGGCGGCAATAGCATTGCAGGAGGAGGTAAACTGGGCAGGGACAGGGGTGGGGGCAGGGGCAGAGGTAAGGCTCTGGGGTTCAGGAGGCAAGCAGCTAAAGGAAGGTGCCTCCTGAGCAGAGTCAAGGGTTAAGGGGTAAGGGAGGGGGCTCCCAGTGATGCTAGGCGCTGGCTCCGTGGTGGTCTTGGCGGCCATGGCATCAGGTGGTGGACCACCTTCTGCAGGGTGCTCACCCGGGAAGGCAATTAGGGGGAGAGAGCATGGGGAAAGGGGGACTGGGGTGAGGTTGCCCAGCTCGAGGCCAGCCGGCAGTAGATCATCCTCTCCCTGGGTGACCAGGGTGAAATCTAGGGCCTCAATCTCCGCATACACGGAGGAGAGGCCAACTCCTGCTACCCCGGGGGCCTCTCCTCTAGAGCCCGCCTCAACGGTCGCCTTGGGGTTCGCGGGGGGTTCGGGTGGTATCCGGGCAGAAGGGGTGTCCTCAGGGGTCTCGGAGGGGAGGGTCTCCCGTGGAGGGGGGATTCTGCCCTCCAATGCCAGTCTGTCTTCCCCTCCCGACACCAGTGGATGGATCTCACTCGTGGCCGAAGCGGAAGGCTCAAAATCAGTGCCTCCCTTCCTGGTCTTCCGGGGGGCTTCCGCGTCGGATGGATGCAGCGGAGCTCGAGCCTTCCGCTTGCCTCGCTTCCCCTGGATTAGGGTCCAGCCCTCCATAGCGTCGTCTGGGGGTTGGTTAGCAGGGGTCGTGTTGGGGGGCGGAGGCGATGATTCAGGGGTTAGGGGGGGTAGCGGTGAGGCAGCATGAGGGGCGGGGGGTTCTCCCTGGGGCGGGCCCTCTCCTGTACCCGGTAATATCTTTGCCACACCCTCCTCCATAGGCTCTGCCGGATTGGTAATAGCAAGGGTGGGACTCCCTTGCTCGCCCGGGCGTTGTAGGGAAGGTGTCTCTTGGGCCCGGACGGGAGCAGCGATGGGTTGAGTAGGAGGAGGGTTGGTTTCAGGTGCCGGACAGCCAGGGGCGTTGGCAACAACGGGGACGGTGTCCTGCCGGGTCTCGGGGGTCTCGGGTGCCCCTCCCCCCTGGGCCAAAGGGCAGTCTCTGCGGACATGCCCCGCTGAGCGGCAGAGGTAGCACCGGGCCTCTCCGGTGGAGTAAAAGACCCGATAGCGGGCTCCCTGGTAGGGGACTAGGAAGGACCCCTCGAGCGCCTCTCCGTCACGCGCCCCCACTGGCGGTAGAAGCTGCACTTGCCGGCGGAACGAAAGGACGAGACGGAGGGTGGGGTCCTTGCAGCCCAACGGGAGAGGGCTGATGACAGAGACAAGTTTCCCCAGGGCGGAGAGAGCGGGTAACAGGGCAGCATTGGGTAAAAAGGGAGGAACAGAGGTGAGGACGAGGCGAACGCCCAGGTCTTCTAGCGGCTCTAGGGGGATGAACACCCCCCCCACCGCCAGGCCCCTCTCCACGGCCTTCTGGGCGGCAGCCTCCGAAGCCAAGAAAAAAACGACCTTCCCATACATCTTGGAGGCCGCCACAATAGCCATGGGTCCTACCACCTTCGCCAACACCTGCACGTATGTCTCCACGTGGGGCGAGGCGGGCATCAGGAGGCAACGGACACCGTGCCTCCTGGTCAAGGTGGGGAAAGGGCCCCGGCCGCTGGTGATGGTAGCGGAGGCAGTGGGTGGGCGAGATGATGAGGCGGCAGGCTGGGGGGAGCCTGCCACCGTCCTGGCATACGTCCTGGGGGCCGGGGGAGGGACATTCGCAGAGCTGGTGGAGGGAAACGCAGGGAGGGGCGCCACAGTGGATGACGAGGCCACAGCTGTGGGGGCAGCCCCTGCCATGGAGGGCCTAGATGTTTTAGCAGGGCCCTTTCCTTTCTTCCCACCCTGGCCTTTCCGGCCAGCTGGGGGGGGTTCCTAGAATCTGGGGGGGGCGGTTAGCGCAGCAGCGGCAGTAATCGCCCCGGTGCCTCCTGCTGCTGGTGCCCCAGCGGGGGCGGTGGCAAGTATTTTAACAATAGTGGGGGGGGGCCTTGTGGGTTGGGCGGGGGGGGTGGGGGAGGGACAGCTGATATTGTTAGAGGGGCCTCGCCCCTCTCATTCCCCCCCATTGTGAGCAGGGAGAGATGGGGAGACACCGGAAGGAGGAGGGGGGAGGGGGAAGCAGATTAACCGCTCCTCCCTGCTGGGCTGCAAGCGGGGGGGGAGGGATGCCAAATGGGTTGGACTCGGGGGGGGAACAAAAATCGGGGTCCGGTAATAGGGGCAAGCTGTGGGATAAGCAGTCCGGGGGGGGGGGTGTAGACCCACGCACGTTTGTCCAAAGAGTCTCGTTTGGTCGGCTGTTATGTCCGTTCCGAAAGGCAAAGTTCAAAGCAAACAGCTGGATCCGAAGGCAGTTGGCAGGTTGCCAGCAGGGACGAACGGTGGGGGGGCCGTGACAGTTGTAGTAGTATTGTGGGGAGGGGGCACCGATGGATCGGGGGGCAGCTCCGTGCCACACCCCCTGTGCCGCCACAAACGCAATTAAACCACAGTCAAACTCCCCCCCACGAGAGTATAATTCAAAAAATTACTCAGTCTTACGGCCCCCTTCATGATGATTTGTAGTTTCCCTGGGTGATTTCTTCTCCAGCTTGTTGGCTGTGTACCAAGGCTTCCGGCAGGCCGAGATAAGAAAGGAATTCCAAACAGACAGCAAAACGGCTGGGTCTGGGGGCTTCCACTCCCCCCTCCGGATAGCAAAGTCGGCAATCTTCCCCCCCCTCCTCCGGGGGGTTTCAGCTGAGGCAAATAGCTGCGCCCGAAGGCAGGCGTGGGGGGGGGCGAGTGCTGGCGGCAAGCTGGAGGCCGACCAGCACGTAAACGGCAAGAAGAAAACAACAACACAAAATCAAACCAAAACAAAAAAGTGTCGGTCCGGTCGGGGGGGGAGACTAAGGCAGGGTCCAAAAGTAAGAAAAATCCAGGCCAGGGGGCTTTAGGAAAGAATAGAAAGCAGATAGCTGAGGAGCAAGCTAGGGACGGTCCCGTTTCCCAACAGGGGAGGTTCCAGAACAATCAGGAACCTTCTGGAAACAATTAAGACAGGCTGATTAGAACCCTGCAGCCAATCAAGAAGCTGCTAGAATCGATTAAGGCAGGCTAATCAGGGCACCTGGGTTTTAAAAAGAAGCTCACTTCAGTTTGTGGTGTGTGTGTGTGAGGAGCTGAGAGTGAGAACGTGGACTGTTGGAGGACTGAGGTGCACAAGCATTATCAGACACCAGGAGGAACGTCCTATGGTGAGGATAAAGACGGTGTTGGGAGGAGGCCATGGGGAAGTAGCCCAGGGAGTTGTAGCTGTCGCACAGCTGTTCCAGGAGACATTCTAGACAGCTGCATTCCACAGGGCCCTGGGCTGGAACCCGGAGTAGAGGGTGGGCCCGGGTTCCCCCCAAATCCTCCCCAACTCCTGGTCAGACACAGGAGGAGTTGACCTGGACTGTGAATTCAGAAAAATGGCCAAGCTGAGGGCTGCTGTGAAGCTCCAAGGCAAGCAAATCTGCCAATAAGCGCAAGACCCACCAAGGTAGAGCAGGAACTTTGTCACAAAATTTAAATTGAGCCTCTGTTATGGTGTTTTTAAACGGTTTCCATGCAGCTTGCAAGCATTTCACTCTTGGGACTGCACCTTTTTATTTCTGTTTAATTAATTAATTTTTGTGTAGTCCCCCTTTCTGAAATTAAATGATACTATGGTGGGCTGTTGTGACATCCCCTGCCCCCCCCCCGGGGTTGTTAAATTTAATTACATTATGGTCACTATTACCAAGTGGTTCAGCTATATTCACCTCTGGGACTAGAGCCTGTGCTCCATTTAGGACTAAATCAAGAATTGCCTCTCCTCTTGTGGATTCCAGGACTAGCTGCTCTAAGAAGCAGCCATTTAAGGTGTAGAGAAACTTTATCTCTGCATCCTGTCCTGAGGTGACATGTACCCAGTCAATATGAGGATAGCTGAAATCCCCTGTTAATACTGAGTTTTTTGTTTTTATAGCCTCTCTAATCTCCCTGAACATTTCAGTCACTATCACCATCCTGGTCAGGTGGTCAGTAATATATCCCTACTGCTATATTGTTATTATTCAAGCCTGGAATTACTATCCATGGAGATTCTATGGTACAGTTTGGTTCATTTAAGATTTTTACTTCATTTGACTCTACGCTTTCTTTTACATATAGTACCATTCGCCCACGAGCACAACCTGTTCTGTCCTATTCACAGTATCCGAAAGTGTGTGGGGCACATCAGAGAACAAATGGCTGGACCCCATGGGTGGTAGGTGAGCCGCTGGCTGCGGGAGGTTAGCCCCCAGCCAGCCCTGCGCTCCCCCGACCGGAGGACCTGTCCCCCTTCCCCTGCCATAGCTCCCCTCCCAACCCCGGAGCACTGGGTGGGCGGCATGTCCCTCACACCCCCAGCACAGGGCTGGTGGGTGGCGTGCAGCCCCCCCAGCCCCATAGCACAGGGTGGGTGGTGAGCGGCCCTCCGGTCCCCAAGTACAGAACAGGCAGCCCCAGCACCTCCACCCCCCCGGCCCAGTACCCGGGGCCCCCTTAGCACTGGGTGGCCCCAGCCACTCCAAGTCCTGGCCACCCTAGCCCCAGCCCCAGCACACTGTTTCCCTGAAGAGGAGCAGGCAGCAGCCTGCCTAGGCTGGGACCGAGCAGGGAAGGGAAAGCAGGGCTTCAAGGAGGAGCATGGGTGGGGCCACGCTGGGCTGCTGGGGGAGGCACAGCCTCCCCCAGCCTATGCGAGGTTCCACCCATGCTGGATACTGCTACCAAAGAGCCTCTGTTAGATGGGGCAAGGCAACAAAAGCAGACAAGGTGAGGAGGAAGACCAAGGGTTGCCATGAGATAGCATGGCTACTCTGTTAAATGCATGCACCCCTGTCCCCTGCAAGGTTCTATTAATGTCTGTGGCAAGGAATTGCCATAGTGTAGAGCTGGTTGACACTTTTCTGCCCCAAAATGCTGATTCAATGGAACCAAAACATTCTGCAGGAGTGTGTCGATTCCATCAATGTTTTTGATGGAAACTACTGGTTTGTTGCCAGCCCAGGCTCCTCCACTCCCCTGGCAGCTGCCTCCCAGGGCTCCCCAACACCTCTGGCCTCCAGCTCCCTGGGGAGGCAGCTGCTCAGGGAGCCAATTCCCCAGCCAGCTGCCTTCCCATGGGGACCAGTTTGCCTGGGAAGCCGGGCAGCCATGGAAGGCAATTGCCTGGGAAGTAGGGCAGCCAAGAACAAGCTGAAAAATTCCAATTCTGTTCTCCCCAAAATGGAAGCCTCCCTGTTCCAAACACCCCTCAGCAATGGTCTGTAAAGTACCCTTTCAAGATGGGAGCAGAGTGTATGTAGGGGGTATAGGAAAGAACAGGAAACCAGGGCTGGTGTTATAGAGTAGGCTGTTTATGATGCCTACTCGGTAGGAGTGGCTCCAATCCAGCCAGTTGGGAAAGCTTCCCAGCAGCGCGGGTTTCTTGCCCCCTCTGCAATGCTGGGCAGCAGTGGCCTACCATGCCAAAGTGTCTAATGCCAGTCCTGCATGAGAGCATGGTGGGCACTGTGAATGCAAGCAACATCAACTCCAAAAGGAAAAGGACCTAGGGGTGACAGTGGACGAGAAGCTGGATATGAGTCAACAGTGTGCCCTTGTTGCCAAGAAGGCCAATGGCATTTTGGGATGTATAAGTAGGGGCATAGCGAGCAGATCGAGGGACGTGATCGTTCCCCTCTATTCGACACTGGTGAGGCCTCATCTGGAGTACTGTGTCCAGTTTTGGGCCCCACACTACAAGAAGGATGTGGATAAATTGGAGAGAGTCCAGCGAAGGGCAACAAAAATGATTAGGGGTCTAGAGCACATGACTTATGAAGAGAGGCTGAGGGAGCTGGGATTGTTTAGTCTGCAGAAGAGAAGAATGAGGGGGGATTTGATAGCTGCTTTCAACTACCTGAAAGGGGGTTCCAAAGAGGATGGCTCTAGACTGTTCTCAATGGTAGCAGATGACAGAACGAGGAGTAATGGTCTCAAGTTGCAATGGGGGAGGTTTAGATTGGATATTAGGAAAAACTTTTTCACTAAGAGGGTGGTGAAACACTGGAATGCGTTACCTCGGGAGGTGGTAGAATCTCCTTCCTTAGAGGTTTTTAAGGTCAGGCTTGACAAAGCCCTGGCTGGGATGATTTAACTGGGAATTGGTCCTGCTTCGAGCAGGGGGTTGGACTAGATGACCTTCTGGGGTCCCTTCCAACCCTAATATTCTATCATTCTATGATTCTATGAACTCGGGAAACCCTCTCCAGGGAAATGTTCCAGTGCAACGTCCATGGATTTAATGAAGCACTTTCCTCTTATCAGGAGTAAAACCATTCTCATATCCAGCATCACCACTCACCTAATATCTTCCTTGGTGCAATCTCTATCTTTGCCTTCATCTTTCCTGTGACCTTGGGCACCCATTCTCTACTATAAAGGAATATTTAGCTCAGTAGCTCTGTTCTGGGTTCTAGTGACAAGAGATTGCCTTCTTGTTGGCCTGCTAATTAAATGGTGTGCACACATATACTTGCTCTTTGGGGTGTTCAAACCCCAGTGCGCCTTGCTTTCACGTTGCTGGGTGGGAGAGAGGATTCCAATATTTTAAACCCATGTAATCTGCATTGCACACTTACATTCCTCATCAATTATAGCTAATGGCTGATTTATAGTATTGTCTACACAAAGAAATTTAAAACATTTCCTACTGTGACTAATACTGGTTAAGCTCCTCCTGAGTCAGTGCCGTTGGGAGCTCCAGTGTACACAGGCTAGTAGGTGCTTACAGCACAATGGCTATGTCTACACTGCACACCTTACAACAGCGTGCTGCTGCTGCAGCAGCTGCAGTGTTGTAAGGTGCGCAGTGTAGCCGCTCTTTGTCGCCGGGAGAAAGCTCTCCTGGCAACAAAATAAAACCACCTCCAATGAGGGGTGGTAGCTTTGTTGCTGGGAGCGTGTCTCCCGCTGATGAAGCGCTGTCCACACGGGCGCCTTTTGTCATTATCACTTTTGTCATTCGGGGTGTGTTTTTTTTTTTTTTCACATCCCTGAGCAACAAAAGTTTTAACGGTGACAGTGCAGTATAGACATGGTGTACGTCATCTAACCTTGCTCAGAATAGATCTAAGCACCTTGTAGAGGTATTAAGGCTGTTAGTTTGTACAGACAAGGATTTTTAATATACCCACCTCAATCTGTTTGGGAAACTATAGCGACTTTGCCAGAATTGTAGCAATTTTAACCATCAGAGCTACTGTTAAGCTCCATTAATATGTGACTGAGCCCACTGCGAGAGGGAACAAGAGCTGTCCTCTACCTGCTTTGCTCTGAAGGGACCGTGCAAGCTACAGTATTCTGCATGGAATTAAATTATACTATCTGTCATGGTTAGTTTTAGTAAAAGTCACGGACAGGTCACAGGCAATAAACAAAAGGACTGGTATTGTTGAGAGGTCCATTCCACTGAGCATGCCACAGGGGTGAAGCTGTTGACCACGCTCTTTGTCCCTGAGCTTTAACCAGTCTGTTTGGACTGCAGGAGGTGCTGTAAAGTTAAGCACCGAGACCTTGAACGTGAGCTGCCATTGTACGGGAAGCCAGAGCAGAGGAGGGGTGCTGTGCTCCAGGTGGCCTCACTTGCCAAGGAGACGCACTGCAGCGCTCTCCCCTAGCCATCCTTCCCTCGTTGCCCCAGGTTCGCACCCAGGTGCAGAGCCAGGGAGGCACCGAGGCCTTAAGAACCGAGCCAGGCCAAGGAGGCAGGCGGGGATGGCAACACGCAGCCACGATCTCGGAGCCTGGTGGGGGTGGTGGCACCTGGCCACCATGGGCCGGAGGCTCAGCCTCTGCTCCGCAGCCAGGGCTAGGTTCCAAGGAGTGCTTCCTGCCAGCGCCGCGGCGAACTGGGACGAGGGGGGGTCTCACACCCAGCCCGGGCCCCATAGTGGGACTGGCCCTGCTAGGCCGTAACCCCAGCCCGGCCCTACTCTGGGACGGGTCGGGCCTGGCGCGAGCCAGCCCTGGGGCCGTCGAGGGAAGAAGAGCTGCTGCCCACGCAGCCCCGCCCCCCGGTTCCCTTTCCCCTCAGCGCCGCCGCCATCTTGTTTGTAGTTCTGAGACCTGCCGCAGCTCTGCGCCTGTGCAGGAGCCCCGGGCTCTTTGCCGCGCAGTGCGCAGGCGCGCTCCGGACTCTCACATGCTGGTGCCAGCGCCGGAGCTGCCGCTCTCCCTGCGAGCCCGGTAAGAGCCGGGCGGGGCTCTCCGGCGGGGCCCGGCGCAGAGCGCCCCCTTCCTACCTGCGGGCGGGGCGGGGGCTCTTGCGGGCCCTGGTCCCCTGAGCCCGGGCAGGGCGCTGGGCTCTCCCCGCCCGCTGTGCTCGGGGCGGCGGGCAGCCCCTGCCCGCGCTGGGGTGGGCACCGGTCACCGGGCGAGGGACGGTCCCTTCCCCAGGCGGCGCGAAGCCGAAGGGCGGGACGCGATTCAGGGGAAAGGGAGCCGCGACTGGGGAACTGCCCTGGGGCGCCCCGGCGGCCCCCTGGAGCAGCTAGCCGGGGGCAGCCGAGCAAGTGGCGGGGATGCGGGTAGCTCTCCGCGCCCTCTGTCGTTTCAGGACCAGTCTGCGCTGGTCTGGTCGTGTCGCAGGCGTGGGGGGAGGCCATAGACCGCCCAGACCGCCCGCGTAGAGCGCGTTAGGTCCACGGGAAAATTCTTCACCGCCCGGGGAGCTGGAGTGCTCTGCTGACGGCAGAGCCGCTTCCTTTGGCATAGCGTCTACACTGAGGCTGCGCCGCCCTAAGGTCTCCTGTGTAGCCGCTGTACGCTGATGGGAGTGAGCTCTCCTGCTGGCATAATTAAACCGCCCCCAGGCAGTGGCGGTGGGACAGCGTCCCCCTCTGACATCGCGTTGTCCACACTGGCGCTTTTGTCTGTGAAGCTTATGTCTGGGGGGTGGAGGGGTGTTTTTTCACACCCCTGACCAACAAAAGTGCTCGTGTAAACAAAGCCTTTAACGCTACAGTGGTGCTGCTGCTGCAACTCCTTAGTATTTTAATTATAGACGTACCCTCATACGTTAACAAAAGTTATCTAGTGCTCAGGTAAATGGATTGTAATGCAGGCTTCTGGTGAATTTCTTCAACCTCTTGTTCAGCTCTTTGGATTGTTTAATGGTGCGGGTTGACTTTTTGGCAGTCGTCCCCCCCCCCGCCCCCCATTAACTCAAGCTCCTAAAAGATCTAAGGTTTCAAACTTCTAGTATTCCAGTTCTCAGAACTTCATCTCCATCAACACTGATTCCTGGGACTTTCAAAAGTGAGCAGAAAATCTCTATTAGAAATGGAGTAAGTTGTAATAGGGTTCCTTTATCCCTGCCTGAGTTGTAAATAATGGGCTCAGATAAAAATCTTAACCCCACTCTTATAGGGGAATAGCCTGTAAATTTGGTAACCTGATGCTATAAATGTTGGCTTCTGCACATCACCTGTGTTAAGTAACTGGATACTTGCAGAAAGGATTCTTTCCCAGTTTTCTAGCTCCCTAAACCAGAGAAGCAATGCAGTGCCGGAAACTGCTAATTCCTTTTTGAAGGAGTGATATTTAACCCCAGGCTGCCAGAAATCTGCCAGCCTGGGACTGATGAGGGGGAAGGGGGAAGACAGTCAAGAAGTGAGGTCCAGGGCCCAAATGTCTGAGAAGTCTAGTCTCATCCCTGGCTGCTTGTATTGGGAGGGTGCTCCAGTTCCTACCAGGATGTTATGCCTGATCCTGGGCTTCATGTTGTGAAAAGCCTCTGCTCACTTCTTCTTGCTGAAAAGGAGAGAAGCCAGATGTCTTCTCCATTAGCCAGACCTGATTGTTTAGGCAGGGCTGATTTTTACTACACCTTCCCCATCTTCTGTTATTTTGGGGTGTGCTCCAGTGCTTGCATCTGTTGCTACTCAAGGTTTTCACAGGTAGCAGAATGAAATTGACATGACACAACACTGAGCAGTAATACAATTGTCAGGTTTCACTCTCCTGCTGCTGAGGAGTAAGCATTGGCACTGTCTGTCTGCAAATTTAGCACAGCCTTGCTGTCTCATTCCTAAGGTTTTCTTTGCAAACAGAAGGGCTAGAAACATGAAAGGGTAGGTTCTGCCTGAATTACGTTTTTAGTTCCTCCCGCTACTCACCCCTAAGTGGTTTTCATGTCATGTTTTTAGTAAATAATCTCTTTATATTCCCATTTTTAAAAAGTATATTTTAAGGCTGTGGTCTCAATCTGGTTTACAGATGTATGTGATTTATTCATTGAAATCATCCATGATTGTTATGGAAGCCTTCGTGGTGCTGGGGAAAACTACGGCATAGATAAACCTTAGTCACTGATGTATTGATGTTTTTTGTGGGCTTTTTTTTTTCTTGATCACTCTGACTTCATTGAAGGTCAGCTGCAAATTTAAAAAAAAAAATCAAATGGCTTTAAAATATTGTGCTGAGAGCCTCTGATAAAGATAGGAAGGAATTCAGCACATCAGGAGTATGCAAAGTCTGCCTAAACGTAGTTGTTTTGCGGAGATGAAAACAAGATATTCCTTAAATCAGTGACGTTTTTGTCTAGGGGTGAGTGGGGAGAGGAGTTGGTTGTGACAATTTTTTCCTGATTTGCAGCTTCATTTGGCTCTGTGCCTACATTTACCTGATATTAATGTAAGGCAGAATGAGTTATTCAAAAATATTGTGGTTGTTAATTTAGCTGCTTTTGGGACCATATTAAACATTCTCATAAAATTCTGTGCTGCAAGAGCCCTACTGACAGTTGGTCTTGTTGCACAGGTTGAGAAGTTGCATTGCCATGGAAGAGACTTATGTTCTAGTGCTTGGTCCAATATCTCCCCACTCAAGTTAGCAGCAGGTCTGAGAGCACAGTATGATTAGGCCTTGTTGAGGAGGGAGCCCAAAGCCTGTAGGAGAGTGATCCATCTTACTGTGGATTAGAAGAGGTTTGACAGGGTGTGACTGAATGCACCCTGTATTCACCCAGTACACACTTCTGTAATATACTTTGCACAAAGTATGCCTTGTAAGGTATAATTGGAAAACTCGTAATTCACTGGTCAGTAATATCGTGGTGAAATGTGTGTGGCATCATTGTATGTAAAGTTATGAATTTTATGTAAAGTGGTGTTGGTGAGGTATATTTAAACTCATGAAGCAACAATTAGGCAAAACAGGCCTTAAACAAAGGGATGTGTGTTTACGTCAAGTTTACACATAAACAGTAAACAGAGTCCTCGGACAATGAAAGTGAAAAGGCAGGGGACAAAGATGATGTGCATTTTGGCAAACAGGAGTGTGGAAAAAATAGCCTGGGACTCTTCACCAGGAGATTTCATGCCAGCTGGCCCTTCAGCTGGAAAGAACTTTTACGTAGAAATAACTCTCAAGAGCTTTCAGAGTAGCAGCCGTGTTTGTCTGTATCCGCAAAAAGAAAAGGAGGACTTGTGGCGCCTTAGAGACAAACACATTTATTTGAGTATAAGCTTTTGTGAGCTACAGCTCACTTCATCCCACGAAAGCTTATGCTCAAACAAATTTTTTCGTCTCTAAGGTGCCACAAGTCCTCCTTTTCTTTTCTCAAGAGCTTGCATTTCAAATGGGGAAATGAGCTATAAAGGTGAGGGGCAAACACCCCAAAAGACCCCCCCCCCTTTGCCTCTAAGAAGACAAAAAAAATCAACTGTTGGACTTTGTGGGAGAGGTCCTGACCAATAAGGCTGGTCAGTAATGCTGACAGGCGCATATGGGTAAGAACTTTGCCTTAGATCAAGCCTAATTTGTTAAGTTCTAGCATCAGAAAGGATTTGTTGGTTTTTTGTAACCATTTCTAGCTGTAATGTCTACACTTGAATGCATTTAAAATCATATTTTCTTTTGTTAATAAACTTTTTTTGTTTAATCAAATCCAGTGTGTTTATAAGTTAAACTGTTTGGGTAACTCTATTTAAGATGACAGGTGTTGTACCCTTAGAGGGACAATGGACCTCATGTATCTGGGATGTCCAGGAGAGAGCTGGATGGCGCAGCATACACGTTTTGGGGGAAAATTCGGGACTGGGAGTGTATTGGGCAAATAGTAACCAAGGCTGATGGGAGCCAGGGTGTGGCTGGTGTTTTTTGACAGGCTGCAGAGATCAGAGGTTCTGGACCAGCGCTGTGGCTGCACACAGACATTCGGGGAGTGAATTACATGTTGGCAGGCTGTTAGCAATTTGGAGGAGAACTACAACATCTTATTAATAAACACTGTAAAGCACCCCAGGTTGCAGGGCAGGTGGTTACACAGCACCTCACTGGTGTGGATTGCACCCTGGAAGGTCTCGGGGAAGGCGGGGGGGAAATCATGTTTGGGAAGCACAGTTGGGTTGCAGTGGGGTGTGAGAGGATGGGTGGATTATACTGGGGGAAACTTACCGTTGTGAGAGAATTGGCACTTCCCCCTGCCATCCTTTTGACCTTTGTCTGCCATGTAGAGACATCCAGCACCCTCTCCCTCACTGACTTAAGAGTTAAGGGCCCCACTGCCTCAGTGCTCTGTCTGCCCTCCTCCCTGTTGAAGTCTGGTGTCCTCCCAACCCAAGAGAGTGCAAATTGTGCAACAGCATGTTTTTTGTTTTGTCCTAATGTGCACAGCTCATGAGGAGAGACTGGTGGGTGATAAAGTACTAGGGCTCAGCACAGGGACACTTGGGAACTTGATTGTTTCTAGGGAAGGCACAGTAGGGAGTGGTGGCAGAGACCGATGGGTTATGGGAGTGTGACTGGGCAAACAGTTGAAATGAGATTTCAATAAAATAAAAAGTGGAATTTCAATAGAGTCATTGGGAGGCTCTCTCCAGAAAACTAGAGCTTTTCTGGTGAACTAGGTTATGGGTTACACAGTACAGGGTTGGGAAGCGGGAGGAAGCTCTAGGCTGGGAAAAAAATAAGTGTTCATCTTTGTAACAGAGGCACTGGAGCTGGCTGTCTTCTGTGTGTCACAGCCCTATTTGTATTCCTCATGGAACTTTGCACGTAAACTGAGATCATTTTTCATTATTAACAAAAGCTGTTTGATTCATGTTTTTTACTCACAGGTCACCTTTAAAACTCCTCCAGTGGATCTCTAAATAGCTCGTATTTAATGTTAGTCATCTTTTTAGATGGAAAACATACCTGTACATTTGGATTTAAAGGGGCTCCGTCAAGTAGGTCCCATAATTAGTTTTTTTTTTTTTAAAGTAGAACTGAATATTAGAATTTTTCACAAAATTATTTTAAAAAGACAGTTTGGGTTCTTTTTCAATTTAAACATTCCCCCACTACATCTTCAGTCAAAACATTGCAGCCATGTGGTAGTACATGAGAATCAGAAAATGAAATTGACTACACCTAAAATATAATGCATCTGTTTTAATTGCGCTGTTAAGTGCAAAAAGTACACAATAAAATTGTTGAAAAGTAGATTGTTAAAATTTTCAGCTTGAATAACTGACACTGTGAATTTTCAATTTTAGTTATTCAGTATCCCTTTAAATCATAGCTATCTTCTAGATTATCACAGTTGTCTTTTTAAAACAGTAAAAGCTGAGTACTTAGTGAGCTTGTTTCTATAGCTTTATTCAGTGCTGACATTGTAACCTTCCATAACCACAGCTTATCTTCTCATAATCTGGCAGCAGTGTATTTTGTAGACTATGTTTGTAAAGTGTATGCTATACCTGGGATTGGGGAGTAGCTCTGGATGTATTTGGACTGTCTGCAGGACAGCTGTCTTGGCCCAGCATAACTGATGTAGTGAAGGAGGAAGGTGAGATGTTTTATCCTGCTGCTGTTCTAACTGCATTATTGGACATTCCTGTAATGGAGGCCTTGGTTCATCTTGAAGACTCTGTTTTTAACTTGGCAGCTGGAATGCTATCCAGAGTTGTTTGCTGTAGCTAGATAAGCAAATGAAAACCTGTACAATGTTCTCAATAAATGACTGACTGGTCCTTGGGCTCCAGCATTGGATTATTCAAGCTCTACAGACAAAGGCTCTCGCTGGATTAAACCCACATAAGTGACTCATACTGAAATTTTATACTTTGTGGTAGCAGAACCTAGTTTGGTTTTTGAATATAAATATTGGTGTCTCATCATCACACTTTAATTGACATTGATAATATTGCCTCAGCATCAGTATTGAACTGATTCCAAGGAGCTTTATTCTAAGACTGAATGTGTTCACATGGGGCTATGAGACTAGTTTCGGGAGACGGGGTGTCATTGTGTCCCACTCTAAATGAGATATCCGAGTATTTGGGGCAGTTGTCAGACATTGTGAGGATAACGTAAGTTGGGCCTGATGCAGGAATTATTGGGTGACATTCTCAGACCTGTGCATGCTATTCAGGACACCAGTGTAGATGATCATAATGGTCCCCACGAGCCTAAAAATCTGAGTTTTTAAAAAAGTAGTTGGAACTTTAATAATTGATCATTCATAACGTACCTTCAATATACAGTTTGACTTCAGTAATTGATATAGCACCATTTGAAGTAATTGTCAAATACATGCTGAGTCAGACAGAGATAGGAAACTTTTGTCATCTGGCACTCATCCTGACACTTGGGAAGTGCTGTTCTGTGTTTACACTGGGTTTTTGTAGATTGCAGACTTGTGTTCCTTAGCTTAGGTGTTACTGTTAGACAACTAAGATTGCATATAAATACGGTGTTTAATTTTTCAGTAACCTGATTGTCCATGGCACTTGCCTGAGAACAGTTACAAGTCTGTGCCTTGGGACAGACCCTGCTAAATTTCACATTTTGAATCTGTTTGTTTATTGTGGAGAAACATCCTCAGTCTGGATATATACATGTGTACAATCTCCTCTTTCCCAAGCTGTTGCTTCCTTCTTTACACTCTGCATTCTGATGTGTACTGGCTGGCTTCAGCTTTCTTTCGCTTGTGGGCAAACATTTGCGTATCTGAGGTCAAACAGAATCTGGAGTGATCTCAGGACTTATCTCCTCAGAGGAGCTTAAGAGGCTTTACAGAAAATAGCCCTGCATTATTTCTGCCTTGGCAGTGACCTGGTAGGCTGTCCCTTGGCCTCCGCGTTTTCACGGCCATGGAGGTCTGGGGACGAGAGAGATTGAGTTAGTCTGCGTGGAAATCGTTCTGCCATCCTTCCAGATTGGGGCCTGGTCTACACTCCGGAGTTTTTCACCAAAAGGCAGCTTTTGGCAGTGAAACAGCGGAGGTGTGCACGCTGCCATGCCACTTTTGGCAACAAAAGTCATAGGGCTTTTTACGCAAACGTTTTGTCGCTGAAGTGCCAGTGTAGACATTTTATCACTCTCATTGGCCTCCAGAAGGTGTCCCACAATGCCCATCCTGACCACTCTGGTCAGCAGTTTCAATTCTGCTGCCCTGAAGCCAGGTAAGCAACTGTCCGTGCCTCCTCCTTTAAAGCCAGGGGAATTTTTAAAATTCCACTTCCTGTTTGCTTGGTGTGGAGAGCTCACATCGCATCTTCCCAGTTGACCATGGCGGCTCCATGCAGCAAACGCTCTCCCACTTGGACCAATGTGCAGCTGCTGGATCTGCTCAGTATTTGGGGAGAGGAGGCTGTGCAGTCCCAGCTGTACCCTAGCTGCAGGAATGTCGATACCTACGGGCAGATTGCTCAAAGCTTGTGTGAAAAGGGCTGTGATCGATACACACTGCAGTGCAGAGCAAAGATCAAGGAGCTGAGGCAGGCGTACCAGAAGGCGAGGGAGGCAAACCATCGCTCTGGAGCTATGCCCCAGATCTGCCATTTTTATAAAGTTGGACGCTATCCTTGGTGGCAACTCCGCTGCAAAGAGCCCTGTGGATACTTCGGCAGGGCTGGAGCCAGGGGAAAGTGGATCTAACCCAGAGGACAAAGTCATTAACAAAGAGGTGGAGGCAGATGACGATGTGGAGCCCAAGCTGGGGTCACGCAGTGGTGTGTCCATTCAGGAGCTCTTCTCCACTCCAGAGGTGTCTAGCCAATCTCGGCAGAGCAAGAAGCAGGAGAGAGGAGACTCCTAGTAAGTGATTTTGCTTTGTGAAGTGCAGAGGTGGGTTGAGGGCATAGAAATGTACAACAGTGGCTCTGTTTTTGTGTGCTGGACATTTCCTTGTGCAGCTAAGCAGTATAGTGGAGCAGGGTGTTGAGGCACACCGAGATTTTTATGGGAATCCTCCAGAGAGATCTTTAGGAAACTTTCCTGGGGGGACTCGCCAATCCTCTGCCAAATGTTCCTTGGCAGAGCTGCTTTGTTCTTTTTCCCCCATTGAAGGAAACTTTCCCGCACCATTCTGCAATCGTTTGCGCAGGGACCAAAGCAGCACACAGGGGAGCAGTATAGGGACTGGGGTGGAAGCTGCAAGTGTGTAGTAATCCTTGCTTCCCTGCTTACCCTCAAGAGTGAGATATCTGCTACAATGACCCCTGCCTGTGGAAAAGAGTTGGAAAATTTAGATTCTTGTCCCTAGTCCACTGCACCGCAATCTTTTCATATTGATTTTCTCCCCATGTACAATATCCCTCACCCTGGGGTAAACTCACCATGCTTGGGGTATTTGCCAGCATGTGTGCTTGTCAAAGATCAGAGAGAAAGTGATTGGTATGTTACTAGAGGTGTATTTTACTGTACTGTTTCAATGCTGTGTGTGTACTTAACGATCATGCTTCTGTGTATTGTTCCTTGTGCTGCTTCAGATGTGGCCTTCAGAGGCACCCAGTACGCACTGGTGGAGGTGCCTCTGCCAGATAAGAGAGTGCCCAAGATGGAGCAAGGAAGACATGTTCCAGGAGGTGATCAGTGCTCAGATGCAGAAAACAGAGAATGCAGACAGAGGAGGGAAGATGAAAGGCAGGGCAGAAAAAAAAGTGAGGCCTACGCTAGGGAAGCAACAAAGAGGATGTTTAAAGTTATGGAGAGGCAAACTGAGATGATACAGTCCCTCATAACCCTCCAGACTGAGCAGATGCGTGCATACTCACCTTCCCTTTCAGCACATTCAAAACTCTTTCCGATGCCCTCCCCAAATTCCACCTGAGGTCCTTTCTGCTGTCTGGGATGTCTTGCTTTCCTGGTCACTCCATCCCCAAGGACACCTTTTCAAATGATAGCTGGACTTACACACAGCTCTGAAAGTCAACCTTGCCCTGGTACCTTCTTCCTCCGCCCTGCAATTGTGTGCGTGCAATAAAAGCAAAGTTTTTTGAATGTTTTTTGAATAACTCTTTATTTCCTGCAAATTTTGAAAGCAGATGGCAGCAACAAATAAACAAGAAGTTAAATCACTTGCTTACATCGAATCCTAGGCCACAAAATCACAAGTGCTTCCTTGGAAAACTTGATTTCATTAAGTAGTAGTCCAGAGCATAGCAATATACATTACTGGTTCTCATCTTCAAAGTATTGCCTCAAAGCTTCCCTGTTTCAAATTGCCCCCCCTTTGTGCCCCTCTAATAGCCCTGGTATCTGGCTGCTCAAAAGCTGCAGGCAAGTGTTCTGCCTCAGCAGTCTGAGCAAACTTTTCACCCTTTCGTTCACAAATACTGTGCAGTGTGCAGCACACAGCTATGGCCATGGGAATATTATCCTCATTGAGGTCTAACTTGCCATAAAGGCATTGCTAACGTGCCTTTAATCTGCCAAACACACATTCCACTGTCATCCTGCACCTGCTCAGCCTCTTGTTGAACCGCTCCTTACTGCTATCTGTGTTTCCCATGAAAGGCTTCATGAGCCATGGCATTAGGGAGTACTCCAGGTCTTCCAGAATCACTGTGGGCATTTCAAAGTCCCCTACTGTAATCTTCTGGTCTGGAAAGAAAGCCTCTGCTTGCAGCTTTCTATACAGGCTGGTGTTCCTAAAGATACATGTATCATGCACCTTTCCGGACCACCTTGCATTGATTTCAGTGAAACGCCTGAAGTGATCCACAAGTGCCTGCAACACCATGGAGCAGTACCCCTTCCTATTGATGTATTCTGTCGCAAGATTGTCTGGTGCCACAATTGGAATATGCATGCCATCTATCGCCCCTCTGCAGTTAGGGAAACCCAATAGCCATCCACTATTTCATGCACATTGCCAAAAGTCACAGACCTTCGCAGCAGGTTGCAATTAATGGCTCTGCACACTTCTGTTAACGCAGCCCCAATGGTCGACTTCCTGACTCCAAACTGATTTGTGACCAACTGGTAGCAGTCCAGAGTCACCAGCTTCCACATGGCAATTGCCATGCAATTCTCCACTGAGAGGGCAGCTCTCACTTGGGTGTCCCTGTGCCACAGGGTTGGGGCGCGCTCAGCACACAGTCCCAGGAAGGTGGCTTTCCTCATCAGAAAGTTGTGCAGCCACTGCTCATCATCTCAGACCTGCATAACAATGTGATCCCACCACTCAGGGCTAGTTTCCTGAGCGCAAAAGCAACAGTCCACCACGTTCAGCTGTTCCGTGAATGCCAAAAGTAATCTAATGTTGCTCCTATCTATGTCAGCACATGAGGCAATTGTGAATCCTGTTGAGTTTGGAATGTCACAATTAACTACACTGCCATTCACGATGTGCTACTGACAGCTAGCAGAGCATTGGAGAGCAGTGCGGGATCCATTCTTTCAGACACAGGTGACGGGGCGAGCAGAAAACAAAAGGACATTGAAAAATGCCACGAACTGAAGATGGAAGCACATGGAATGCTGGAATGGAGGGGGGGAAAAAATGCCTCATGGGACATTGAGCCCAGACCCATGATGAGCTGCTATCCGCTTCGCCTTCCCACAAGACCTAGCAGCAGAAGGTGGAGAGCTGAACTGTGGGATAACTACCCACAGTGCATTGCTCTCACTGTCAATGCGACTGCCCCAAGTGTGCATGTACTATGCTGACAGAGGAAGACAGTGTGAACATGCAATAATTTTCTTTCAGCACATTTTGATCAGTGTAGACATGGCCTTAGTGATGTTGAAGATACCTCTTGTGCTCTACCTGCTCCACCCCAAACAGTTCCCTGCAGGCTGAACTGAATGTGTTTGTTGCATTTCCCCTAGTGGCTGAGGGAAGCAGCTAATCTGTCCTTGTTCTGCTGCACTTTCTAGTAGGCAATTGTTAGCAGTTGCCTGTACTGCTACACCCTAGATGTGATATGAGAGCCATTCTCCAGTCAGTGTAGACTGAGAGTAAGTGGCTGATTGCTGTGTTCATGGAGTAAGCCCTGTGGCGGTGACATTCAGAAGAGGAAAGGAAAGATACGAAAACTGACAGTGGACCAGGCAATGTCTTCCTTTGAACTCTTGCCAGGCCCATGATTGCTGCTACTCCACAGTGGCGGGATATCCACTGGGAGAAGTGCTTGGATGCTAGGGCTTGTCTAAACTACAAAGTTATAACTACCTAAGTCGACTTAGTTTTGCCTCCGTTCACACTTAGTTTAACTAAACTAATTCCAGTTTTGTGTGTGGACTTTTGTATCTGTTTAAAACTGTACGTTTTCAGGCTCAAGCTTTAATCAATGTAATCCCAGTTTTAAGACAATAAAAGTGTCTACATACAAAGTTGCACTGATTTAACTAACTCAGTATTAAAATCACACCTGTATTAGCACAACTTGGTGTGTAGATGAGGCATGAGTGTGTAATTACTCTGATTTTTGTGAATGCATCCTGGACGTATTGATTGTCTTGAATTAAAGAAACACAATCAACTTAAAAATCACACTCTTTTCTGAAAAACTGTACCCATTTTTGTTAAACTGATGCCCGAGTTTCCTATAACTGAAGAAGATTAGACAATGAAAAATGTCTTTCATTTTGTTATAAATTTTGTGCATGTATTACACTATGTACGGCTAGTTTCACTTTCTCCTGGATAGTAATTTTCACCTTTAGTTTACGTGGTTGTCTTACACAGCAACAGGAGAGAGAAAAGTATTCTTAAAAATAAAACAATGTAATTGTAAAACCATAGATTCTGGCAGCAGGACTCAGACAAGTGAAGTACCTGAAACTATTTTGAATTGACTGGGTTTAAGTTGATATCCTTGTAAAATGCAACAAAAATAGTGAAGTTACTGACTGCTAAACAGACTTATGGGCAGTATTCTTGGAAGCTTCAATATTGACTCAACAGCTGTCTTGTCATAAGTTACACAGTGAAAGCTGTTCTGTGTAGTTAGGTCTTTCTGATTGTGTCTGTGCAGAAATAAAATCGGAGGCTTCTGCTTCTAACAGTGGCTTTTGACTACACTAGATTTAGTGTGCTGTTATTTAGCCAATAACGTTTATTTTTCATTTTGTGTAGGTGTTTTGTGTTTTTGAATAGTAGGCAGAGGAAAATTTTTGATTCATGTTTGGCTGAAATCGATACAATATTTTCATCCAGAAGAAATTTGTAGGATTTGTTTGTTTTTTATTTGAATTTAAAGATTGTTACCTGCAAAGGAGAAGTCTTAAATCAGCAGGCCAGTACTAATGGTGATCTGCAGAAGAGGGAAATGAATGTATCCTTATTGTTTTAGGATGTATAAAGGTAGCTTGAAAGTTCTGTTTTTTCCTAACTGCTTGTTTTTATACTAGAAAGTCTTATTTAGGCTACAAGACTGTATGGTGGCTGGAAAACTGTTGCAATGGTGATACCACAAGGATGAAACAAGTGTAAGCTGAGCAATTGAGAGGAATGGCTTTTTCACAATCCTGTAGCATCATGCTGTATTTTGCAATGACTCAACAGACTTGGTCCTTGCCAGTACATGGGAATGACCGCATTAATATTGTATGCAGTGTTGTAACCGTGTTGGTTCCAGGATACTAGAGAGACTGGATGGGTGAGGTAATATTTTTTTATTGGACCAGTTTCCGTTGGTGAGAGACAAGCTTTTGAGCTTACACAGAAGCTCAGAAGCTTTGTCTCTGTCACCAGCAGAAGTTGGTCCAATAAAAGATACTACCTCATACACCTCTCTCTAGCATCAATATTAGTGCTCTGATACTACATTAATAAGCACCAGGAAATACTGTAGAATTCCTAGCCTGATCTGCAAAGATCTGTCTGGCCACAGGATGCTGGTTACTGCTGATTGTTTCCAGTTGCTAAACTGCCTTGAAGAAAGTGAAAATCCATGAATACCATACCTATATAAGCAACTGCTGTAGCTGTCACAGAAGTGTTATGAGATAACAAATGGGAGGGGAGGTGTCCACAGGAGACTTACTCCATTAAATGTCCCCTCTGACAGTGTGTGTCTGTCTAAAATTGTGAACACCATTTTGTATTGCAGCTTCCATCTTGGATTGTAACCTTCATTGTGACCTTCATTTCATAGTGTAACCTTTGTGATGGGCTAGAACATCAGTTTACTATTCGAGACATGGCACCTAGTTGAATGATTAAGGCTGCAAAGCCATCAGAACAATATAGGGCCATCAACTTTGGTTGTTTCTCAACCACTAGCAATGGGCTGATAGTTGAGACAGTCAACACACAGAAGCCTGACTAGGGCAAGGGCTGGAATATTGCAGCTGGAGCACATGAGCAAAAAGGAACAGATAGACTGTTTGTATGGGGGCTGTCGGTTACCATGTGCCACAAGACCAAGATCATGCTGCTTCAAAATGGCCTTAGAGCTGATGGCTGTTTTGTTGGTGATGAGTTCAGCGAGGCTGGGACTAGGAGACCTGGTCTACATTATAGCATTAGGTCAACCTAACTAACTGTATAAGCTTCTACACTACAGTGTTCCTCCTGTCTATGTAACTCACCCGCTACACCTCGGCGAGAGGCGTAGCACTTAGTTTGCGTTCGGTTGACATCCTGACACCCCAGTATTTACCACTGTCATGTAATTAGGCTGTGTTTTGAATAAAGTATGTCTTGTGAGGTATCATTCTAAAAGTTTTGATTTGCTAGACATTAATATCTCGTTGGATTGTGTGTGTTATCGTCATATGTGATGCTATATAGTTTGGCTATGTGTGTGTTACTAAAACATGTTGTGAGGTTGGAAGTTCCCACAAACAGCCTTTCAGGTACAACAGTAAAAAGGCCAAACAATGTTAATGGCTTATTGAGGAAATGCAGACAAGCACAAGGATTACCCCAGGAACTGTGTACAATAGAAACCTCTGAGAGAGCACTGCACAATGGGAACTGTTTGACCCAGGTCACAGCAAAAGAGCTTTCCAGCAAGTGGGAAGAAGATATAAAAGGGGGACAATGACATCATGATGGTATCTCACTCTCCCTGCAATAACATACCTGGAAACACTTGAGGTGCAAGGACTGAACTGTGGGAAGTGATGGTTCCAGGCTAGAAGGATCTTTAGCCTGTATATGAAAACCTGGGAAAGCCAAGGCAACTTGTGCCTTAAGAGTCTGCCAGCCTGTTTATCACTCAGGGTGAGAATTTGCTAATTTATATCCTACCTATCTAGTGTGTTAAGCTCAGTTTGCGGTTTTTGTTTATTTACTAAGGTAATCTGCTCTGATCTGTTGGTTATCCCTTATAATCACTTAAAATCTACCTCTTGTACTTAATAAACTTGTTTTTGTTTTAAACCCAGTTTGTGTAATTCATAACTGGGGGGTGGGGGGCAAAAAGCTGTGCATATCTCTCGCCACATTGAGGGAGAGGGTGAATTTCAGTTGGCTTACGCAGTACAGTGCTCTGTGCAGTGCAGGACAAGACCATACAATTTTGGGTTTACTCTCCAGAGGGGGAGTGTACTTCAGTGTTGGGCAATTCCCTAGCTAAAGCCTTCCCATGCAGTACTGATTTCAGTGTCCGTGTCTTTCTGCAGCTGGATGTGTGCTAGAGGAGGTTTGAGGGCCTGGCTTAGCAGGACAGGGTGAGGGAGCCCAGGTTGGTGGAACAGGCGGTCTCAGTGGTACCCCAGTACATCAGGTAGCACCCTGGAAGGGGGTGCAACCCATCACAGTGGTGGAGATTTTAAGTGAGTTTTACGTGTGTTGGCTAGAGAACAGACAAAGTGGTTACCAGGTTATTTTCTGTTTTCTTATTTCAAGCAAGGGAAGTAGGGGGAGCAAAGTGAAGCTAACAAAAAGCTGGAGCTTTACAGGTTACAGGTAGAAGAAAACAAAAAATGCACCAGAGTCAGGTGGAATTAAGACAATTGCAGATAAAAGAACAGGAAGCAGAAGAAGCCAGACAAAAAGCAGCCAACGAGAGGGCCATGAAAGCCCAGAAGCAAGCCAAAGAAGCAGCAGCCAGGCAAAAAGCTGCCCTGGAACAACAAGATAAAGAAATGGAGGAGAGGGAAAAAGAGAGAGCATGAACTGGCCTTGATGGAGTGGCAGAAACAAAACCCAACCCCAGGGGGCCCCACCTCTCCAAAAATCCACAAATGGGAATGGCTGTGTCCTGTATACAGCGAGACTGGGGACATTGCTGAGTATTTCATAAACATTGAGAGGCTGTGTGTGCTCCATGAGAGGACTACTTTGTTTGCAAAGTTGTTTGGGAGAGCTCTGGTATTCAATAAGATGCCAATGGGTGATGGTTCAAACTATGCTAAATTTAAGGAATTGGTTTTAAGACCGTTTCAGGTTACACCTGATACTTCTGAGGGCATTCTGCGCCAAAACATTAAAAATTCTGCACACAGTATTTTAAAATTCTGCAAGTTTTATTTGTCAATAAATGCAGAGGCTCCAGAATGGCAGTGGGGAGTACAGACCACTGGCTGTACGAAGGTGGGAGATCACCCTGCAGCCTCCTCACCCCCAGGACACGGACTCAGTGGTGAGGCTGCACCCGACCCTGACACAGCACAAGGCCTGGGCCTGCCCCAGAAACACCCCGGGGCCCTTTGCGCCAGGTGCAGGGCAGGCAGTCTCAACCAGGCAGGGTCCAAGTGTGGAGGGGCTCAGCGTGGGGGGATCCAGATGCGGGGTGAGAGGATTCTGCGTTGGACAATCTAGGTGTAGGCCGCTCAGTGGGGGTCAAGGTGTGTGTGGGATCTGGATCCATAGGCTTGTTGGGGGGTGGTTCCAGGTGTAGGGGCAATGGGACTCTGCAGGGACTTCTAAGTGAAAGTGGTTGGGGCTCAGCAGAGGGGTCTGAGTGCTGAGGGAGTGAGGGTTGGTGGGGTGAGGGTCTCAGTGCAGCTAGCTGGGGATCAATGACATGGGGGTCTAGATGTGGATGCTCAGGCTCATCAGGGTGGCGGTTTGAGTGCAGGGATTTCAGTGGGTGGGGGTACAGAGGCAGTGGGGGCTCCAGATGTAGGGGTTGAGCTTCAGTGGGGTGGAGTTTGGGTATGGAGGGCTAGGGTGGTTCTGGATGAGGGTGAGGCTTGGCAGGGGTGTCTGGGAATGGGAAGTCCAGCTGCACAGGGATTGGGTGGATGGGGAAGCAGCTACCTGTACAGTGACCCCTCCCCCTGCAACTGAGAAGCAATGTGGGCAGGAAGCAGGGGAGGATGCTGAGCTTCCTGCAGGTAGGGGTGGTTTCTGGAGAGGGGGCTGGGGGCGGAGTGTCTGACACACCCCCAGCTACTCCTTGCAGGGGAAGAGGAAGTCCCATCCTCTCCTGCCTCCAGCCCAGCTGGAACTAGCAGCTGATCCTGGCTCACGATAGGAGCTACTGGCTGGGGTGTCCCCAGCCCTGCGGTGATTTACTTGGCCGCCGGCTGCTCTGGGTGCCGGAAACAATGTACCTGCGCAGTTAAGGAATGGTGCATGACTTCTCTTGCAGCTTCCCTGTCAGAATGTCATTTTTATGTGGGGAAACAAAGAAATCTGCAGAGGACATGAATTCTGTGCATGCGCAGTGGTGCAAAACTCCCCCAGGAGTAAGGACCTGAAACCTATAGGGTAAAATTTAGAAGCCTTAAGGGAGGAGCTAGAATGAGTAATGTGACAGATGTAAACCAAATGAGAGATTTATGGCAAAAGTTCTCAACCAGGGGTCCGGGGCCGCCACGCAGGGCCTGGGCAGAAAGTCAAAGCCCCACCATGCTTGGGGCCCCGCCACCCAGGGCTGAAGCCAAAGCCTGAGCAACTTAGTTTCATGGGCCCCCTTGTGGTCTGGGGGCCTGGGCAGTTGCCCTACTTGCTAACCCGTAACTCTGGGCTTGGCTTTTATATGCAGAAAAACAGTTATTGTGGCACAGGTGGGCCATGGAGTTTTTATAGCATGTTGGGGGGGGGGGGGGCTGAGAGAGGGAAAAAGTTGAGAACCCCTGACTTATGGGATAAAAGGGTAAAAACTGTCAAGGAACTTGCTACTTTTGAAGGTGAATTTGAACAATCCCAAGCATCTATTAGGAACAAATCACAGGCAGAGGGGTTTAAGTTTGGTGGGAAGCAAGGTCACTGCTTTGCCCCTGGGAAGAGAGAGGGTGGCTGGGAGGTGGGGCATTCACCCTTGCAGAATCCTACCTCCCATACCCATCCCAAACTGCCCTTAAAAACAGGAGACCCTAGAAGGTGCTTCCACTCAGGTGCTTCTACAGAGCACCTGAGATGTAACTGCCCCAAACTGAAGGAAAATAAGCCTCCCTGACCCCTATTGGTTTGGTTGTCCAAGGCCCCGGAGAGTACCCCCACAACTTACCACCCCTGCTTGGTGGACACAGGGCCTGGTGAACCAGACAGGAAACATATTAAGGTTGTCAAGATGTATGGCACAGAGTGCCTGGGGTGGTGGGATACTGGGGCCCAGCTCTCTCTGGTTTGACCAAGTATGGTCCCAGAGGCTAGTATTTTACTGGGCCAAACATCTAACTTTAAGGGGGTGGGGTCGGACAGGTGTCCTGTGCCACTAGCAAAAGTTAGTGAGGAGTGGGAAGGTTTGGAAGGCGATTTACTTGTGATGATACTAGAGGACATCCTGGTGGGCATGTTGGTGGGGAATGATTTTTTTCCACAAGGCCAGGACTGTTGGTGTGGTAACTCATAGCAAGAAGGAGTATTCTGTAGGGTCCTCAAAGGGGAGGAGAGTGTATTGCCTGTCCAGTGAGAAGGCTGTGCGAGTTGGTAGCTGCAAGTCTACGCAACTAAACTGGGGATAGAAACTGCTCTAGAGAGCATGGAGGTGTATGTCTCAGAGAGGAGCCTGGGGAAGGGAACCTTAGAATCCACAGAGCAGGTGGGTGAGGGTTCCATGGGCTTAAAGGACAGGGTCGAGGTAGCGCAGGCTGGTGGAACAGGTGGACTCAGTGGTACCCCAGTACATCAGGTGGCACCCCGGAAAGAGGCGCAACCCGTCACAACAGTGTTAGTGTGGTCACTGTGGTACTTAGATCGATTTTAATGGCCTCCAGGAGGTGTCCCACAATGCCTCGCCATGACCACTTTGGTCACCATTTTGAACTCTGCTGCCCAGTGACCAGGTACGCAGGAACATGCCCCTCCCCTTTTAAAGCTCCACAAATTTTTGAAATTCCATTTCCTATTTGGTTGGCATGGAGAGCTCACATAGCAACTGCCCAGCTGACCATGCTGGCTCCATACAGTGTCACAGAGATCCCGCCTGACCCTTATAAACATGCTCCTGGATGTATCTTTCAGTCAGTATCCCTACCCCAGTCCAGAGCTGTTTCCCTTGTTTTTTAGGTGTTGTGGGTAGAGAGAAAGTAGGAACAATTTGTGGTATCTCCTGTCTCCTTTTATAGCCCTTTCTCTTATTCGAGAATCATCTCCAGCTGAGTTCAGGAAGACATCAAGTCTCTGTGGATGGGAACCCCCCTGGCTGTTTCTTTTGTCAACATGTAGATTTTTTCCCACATCCTCTTTCCTGCGAAAGAATGGCCATTTAACGGGAGGTAGTCCATTTGATTTTGTTGATACCTGGCCAAGGTGTCGGCTAACCTTTTGTCTGTGGGGAACTGGTTTGTGACTCTTCCCCAGACTCCGAATATGTCTTTGGTAATATCCTATAGTAGAATCCTATAACTTTTACATACAGCGTTGCCACACATATTTTACCAGGACAATAATGATCAGTAAATTATAAATTTTCAAATGATAGTTCACAAAGCATACTTTGTACAAAATTTATCATAGTCTCATAAAAGGGGTGAGCATAGGCGTACAGGTTGTCACAGTCTCCCAGGATCGCTGTTGGCATTTCAACATCGCCAGTGATAATCCTCTGGTCTGGAAAGATCTTTCTGTACTGGCCTCTGTTCTTAAAGATGCATGCTTCATGCACCTTTCCTGAACAGCCCCCGCTTATGGTCTGGTGACAAAATAGGGATATGTGTGCCATCTGTCGTCCTACTGCAGTTCTGGAACACCGTTGCTGCAAAACCATCCACTATTTCCCCACATTGCCCGGAGTCACAGAACTTCATAGCAGGAGGCAATTAATGGCCCTGCACACTTGCATCACAGCAACCCGCACAGTGGATTTCCCAACTCCAAACCGATTCCTGATTGATCGGTACCAGTCAATGTTGCCAGCTTCCACACAGCGATCGCCATTCACTTTTCCACCATGAGTGCAGCTCTCATTTGGTGTTGCTGCGCTGGAGGGCTGGCGCGAGTTTCACACACGGTTCCGTGAATGTGGCTTTGTGCGTCCGAAAATTCTGCCACCGCTGCTGGCATCCCACACCTGCATAACGATGTGATCCCACCAGCCTGCTCGTTTCTTCGGCCCAGAAACAGCGATCCACTGTGTGCAGCTGCTGTGTGAATGCCAACATCACCCTTGAGTTGTTTCTTTCCATGGCGCACAGCAAGGCAGCCTGTAAGGTATCCTCATATTCTGTCTTGCGGCTCTGGAAACACTGCAGGGTCAGGCGCGTTGTGTTCGTAACACTCGTCACAGTACAACAGAGCCGTGCACAGGCTTGTGGGGCTTTTGAAAAGAGGCGCGAAATGTAATCGGATGCCCATGAAATGATGGGATGGAGAAAATGGCCTCATGGGATGCTTAACCCATGTTCCCACTCACCCTGTGGGACTCGTTTACCCCCAGGAGGCATTGCAAACCCCTCCCAAAACACCTTGCACTAGAAGGTGATGAGTTGCACATTGGGATAACTACCCACAATGCCCTGTGCTCTACATCAGTGGTAACTCTGCTAGTGTGGACGCGCACTGCCGATACAAGGAGCGTAGTGTGGACATGCAAAAAGCAATTTCATTACTGTGGCGGCTGTACGTCAACGTAACTTAAGTCGACTTGATTTTGTAGTGTAGACATGGCCTGGGTATGTGTTGGGTTTGGGTGGGGGAGAGAAGCAGGATGTCCTGCAGCTGATTGTTACTTTCCCACACCAGGGGTCTGTGTTAAACTGGGGCATTTTATTAATTTTTACCAAAATCCCAAAAAGGTATGGCCTTTTTGGCAGCAATAGTAACTTGTTTTTGAAAGTTGTTTCTAATTGTCAGCTACACAGACCTGGGATTAAGACAATAAATAAAATACTGTTGTTTACTATAAAAGTTTACATCATGTACAGAAATGATTGTGTGTCTTGATTATTCACTATAATTGTCTATGATGGTTGGAGCATGCTTATAGTAAAACCAGTTGGAACAATTTAAATTAGCTAGCAGGAAACGTTGATTTAAATCAAGTTTGACCTCGTTTTGCGTATGTACTTCCTTTATTTTTCTAAAGAAAGGTTGGGACTCATTGGTTATTAACCATTAAAATGTGCTGATTTACAGCTAAATATAGCCTTTATGCTAAACTTGGTGTTTCTTTTTACTAACCAGGAGGATACACTATCTATTTACATTTAATTAAGCAACTGTATAGCTTAACATATGTATTCAGTCTTAATTTTTATTTTTTTACTACTTTAAGGAAATAGTGAATGGTATTTTTTTTATTTGTGATTTCTGTATTTGTATTGAAATTGCAATTCAGTTAATGCATAAAAATGTATTTTAAATTGGTTAAATAAAGCTACCCCTAGTATGGACACATAAGAAAAATAAGTTGGTCAGGACATGATTTGTATTTAAAAGTAACTGATGTATTAAACAAAGGAAATATCTGTTATTGAATTGAACTGATTGTTTCTGGTCACCATGTAGATTTTAGAACTAGTAAATCTCATTCTTTCACATCTTTGTTTTTATTCATAGACTACAAAATGAAAACAAGCTATCTTGTTTTTTCAACTCCCTGTTGGTTTCTCACCTTTGAATGACTTACTCATTGAACTAAACTAATTGAATACACTGAAATGAAGAAAATATTCTTTGCGCATCTGCAGAAAGGGTTGCTGCCATCAAAGCTGGTTTAGTACTTCAACAAACTGGTTCCAGATGCTTAGCCAGTGACTTCCGCCAATTCAGTGATTTAACTTTCTTTAGAACTTTGCAGCAAACATGAACCACTTGAACATGAACCAAAAATTTAATTTGATTTTAACAGATTATATTAAGGTCTAAATTTACTATAGGTGGTTTCAGAATAGCAGCCATGTTAGTCTGTATCCGCAAAAAGAACAGGAGTACTTGTGGCACCTTAGAGACTAACAAATTTATTAGAGCATAAGCTTTCGTGGGCTACAGCCCACTTCATCGGACGCATAGAATGGGTCATTACACATATTGAATTTATTTTCCTATTTTAAGTATCCTCACACCTTCTTGTCAACTGTCTAAATGGGCCATCTTGATGATCATTACAAAAGTTTTTTTTTCTCCTGCTGATAATAGCTCATCTTAATTAATTAGCCTCTTACAGTTTGTATGGCAACTTCCACCTTCTCTGTGTGTGTGTGTGTGTGTGTGTGTGTGTATATAATATATATAAAAAATCTTCTTATATGTTCCATTCTGTGCATCCGATGAAGTGGGCTGTAGCCCACGAAAGCTTATGCTCTAATAAATTTGTTGGTCTCTAAGGTGCCACGAGTACTCCTGTTCTTTTTATAGGTGGTTGTAAGTTCAAATTAAATTTGAAGTTAGGTTTATTTTTAAAAAGAAAGTTTGTGTTTATTTTGAATTAAAACTGGATTTAAATCTGTTTTTATCCGTTCCGTAGTAAAATAAGGACATAATGTTTGGAAATTAACTAAAAACTCAAGCCCTGCTTTTTGTGGAGGGATGAACTATGTATTAAATGTTTAGACTTTCATAAACCAAGCGCATTTTAGGCAGGAATATGTCAAGCCTTTGGTTCTGCAGAATATGAATTTTGTGCTGTGCTCTCTGGACATATCCAGTCTATAGTAGTGGGCTTAGTTGAAAGAGGTTGACATTACTTGTATACTTATAGCAGAAAGCTAAGCTCATGAGCTAAACACTAATTGTCTGAGCTGAGAAGTGCTGTAGTGTGGATCTCTCACTTCTGTGTGGTCTGGTTGCCGGGACATAATCTCTGGCCTTCAAATGCAGATCCTCTGTGAAAAGTACCTCTACAAATAGCATCATGGAATTTATTGCTTCTTATCTCAGTGACTCCAGATAAAACTGGATCAGTTTACAATGTTTTTTCGACTGTAGCTGTGATCTTCCTGTGTTCTGTTTTCTGTAGTAAAGATTCTGCAAGGCCAAGTTTTGCTGTTCGTTATGGAAAGGTGAAAGTCCTTTTCTTCAGTTATGTCTGTCATTATTATCTCTGCTCAGTCTCTCCTATGTAATGTCCATCATTGGCTTTGTTCTGCATTTCTAAAAACAAAATATGAAAGCACTTTTCAAATTATGATGGAGTTGTTTAATAAAGCCTAAAGTGAGATATTAGTGAGAAATGATTTATGACTCTTAAACTCTCCCTTTAGTGAAGCCATAAGTGGCTTACAGGCTAATGTTGCAAACTGGAATACGTGCCTTTAGGTTTAGATGGTTTTTTTCCAGAGGTGCTGAGCGCTCACAGCATCAATTGACACCAGTTGGTACATAGTGCTTTAGAAAACCAGTCCATTTGTTTCCAGGGCCTACCTTTCCTCCTTTAAGGGCATATCCACACTGCAAGCCGAGCACATTGCATCTCATGTACACCTCCCTAAAGTAGCTTTAATCTAGCTAGCACAAATATCAATAGAGGTGATGCCTCAGCAGCACAGACTTCAGTGTGTGCTGGTGGCTTGAGTAAGTACCCAGGGCCCTAGGAAGACTTATACAGTCTGCTCTTCTGTAGTTTCACTGCTGTTTGTACTCACATTAGCTAGATAAAGGGTAGCTCAATTATGTCTGTGTGTGCTGCAGTCATACCTGTGATGGCAAGGTAGACATGCCCTCAGTTGTGGGAACCCTTCCGTTTAGTCTTGGCTTCTGCATTTGTGTAGCATGGTGCAGTGTCATCTGCACGTGTCCTAAAACATCAAGAAAATGAAATGGCAGGATAAACATCAAAAGCTGAAGGGGAGAAAAGATACCTTATTAGCTTAGTCTATGAATCTGGAGCTTCAGTCTGTTGGATCCGCCGCCCTTGAGACACCTAATTACGACAGGTTTCAGAGTAGCAGCCATGTTACTCTGAATCCGCAAAAAGAAAAGGAGTACTTGTGGCACCTTAAGAGACCAACAAATTTATTTGAGCATAAGCTTTCGTGAGCTACAGCTCACTTCATCGGATGCATACTGTGGAAAATACAGTGGGGAGATTTATCTACACAGAGAACACGAAATAATGGGTAAAAAGAAAAGGAGTACTTGTGGCACCTTAGAGACTAACCAGTTTATTTGAGCATGAGCTTTCGTGAGCTACAGCTCACTTCATCGGATGCATACTGTGGAAAGTGCAGAAGACATTATTATATACACAGACACCATGAACCAATACCTCCTCCCACCCCACTCTCCTGATTTGGGGACAGTGTATACCTTCAGATCAGCGGCACTGCTATGGGTACCCGCATGGCCCCACAGTATGCCAACATTTTTATGGCTGATTTAGAACAACTCTTCCTCAGCTCTCGTCCCCTAACGCCCCTACTTTACTTGCGCTATATTGATGACATCATCATCTGGACCCATGGAAAAGAAGCCCTTGAGGAATTCCACCATGATTTTAACAATTTCCATCCCACCATCAACCTCAGCCTGGTCCAGTCCACACAAGAGATCCACTTCCTGGACACTACAGTGCTAATAAACAATGGTCACATAGACACCACCCTATACCGGAAACCTACTGACCGCTATTCCTACCTACATGCCTCCAGCTTTCACCCTGACCACACCACACGATCCATCGTCTACAGCCAAGCTCTGCGATACAACCGCATTTGCTCCAACCCCTCAGACAGAGACAAACACCTACAAGATCTCTATCAAGCATTCTTACAACTACAATACCCACCTGCGGAAGTGAAGAAACAGATTGATAGAGCCAGAAGAGTTCCCAGAAGTCACCTACTACAGGACAGGCCTAACAAAGAAAATAACAGAACGCCACTAGCCGTCACCTTCAGCCCCCAACTAAAACCCCTCCAACGCATTATTAAGGATCTACAACCTATCCTGAAGGATGACCCAACTCTCTCACAAATCTTGGGAGACAGGCCAGTCCTTGCCTACAGACAGCCCCCCAACCTGAAGCGAATACTCACCAACAACCACATACCACACAACAGAACCACTAACCCAGGAACCTATCCTTGCAACAAAGCCCGTTGCCAACTGTGCCCACATATCTATTCAGGGGACACCATCACAGGGCCTAATCACATCAGCCACACTATCAGAGGCTCGTTCACCTGCTCATCCACCAATGTGATATATGCCATCATGTGCCAGCGATGCCCCTCTGCCATGTACATTTGTCAAACTGGACAGTCTCTACGTAAAAGAATAAATGGACACAAATCAGATGTCAAGAATTATAACATTCATAAGCCAGTCGGAGAACACTTCAATCTCTCTGGTCACGCAATCGGAGACATGAAGGTCGCTATCTTACAACAAAAAAACTTCAAATCCAGAGTCCAGCGAGAAACTGCTGAATTGGAATTCATTTGCAAATTGGATACTATTAATTTAGGCTTAACTAGAGACTGGGAGTGGCTAAGTCATTATGCAAGGTAGCCTATTTCCCCTTGTTTTTTCCGACCCCCCCCCCCCCCGCCCCTCCTGGCCTTCTGGTTAAACTTGGATTTATGCTGGAAGTGGCCCACCTTGATTGTCATGCAGATTATGGGGAGAGTGGTCAGTTTGGATGAGCTATTGCCAGCAGGAGAGTGAGTTTGTGTGTGTGTGTGGGGGGGGGGGGGTTTGAGAAAACCTGGATTTGTGCTAGAAATGGCCCACCTTGATTTTCATGCACGTTGTAAGGAGAGTGGTCACTTTGGATAGGCTATTACCAGCAGGAGAGTGAGTTTGTGTGTGTGGCTTTTGGAGGGGGTGAGAGAACCTGGATTTCTGTAGGAAATGGCCCACCTTGATTATCATACACATTGTGAAGAGAGTGGTCACTTTGGATGGGCTATTACCAGCAAGAGAGTGAGTTTGTGTGGGGGGGGGCGGAGGGTGAGAGAACCTGGATTTGTGCTGGAAATGGCCCATCTTGATGATCACTTTAGATAAGCTATTACCAGCAGGAGAGTGGGGTGGGAGGAGGTATTGGTTCATGGTGTCTGTGTATATAATAATGTCTTCTGCACTTTCCACAGTATGCATCCGATGAAGTGAGCTGTAGCTCACGAAAGCTCATGCTCAAATAAATTGGTTAGTCTCTAAGGTGCCACAAGTACTCCTTTTCTTTTTGCGAATACAGACTAACACGGCTATTACTCTGAAACCTGAAATAATGGGTGTTACTATACACACTGTCCCATCAAGGTGGGCCATTTCCAGCAGTTGACAAGAACATCTGAGGAACAGTAGGCGGCGGGGGGCGGATAAACAAGGGAAAATGGTTTTACTTTGTGTAATGACCCATCCATTCCCAGTCTTTATTCAAGCCTAAGTTAATTTTATCCAGTTTGCAAATTAATTCCAATTCAGCAGTCTCTCGTTGGAGTCTGTTTTTGAAGTTTTTTTGTTGAAGAATTGCCACTTTTAGATCTGTAATCGAGTGACCAAAGAGATTGAAGTGTTCTCCGACTGGTTTTTGAATGTTATAATTCTTGACGTCTGATGTGTGTCCATTTATTCTTTTACGTAGAGACTGTCCAGTTTGACAAATGTACATGGCAGAGGGGCATTGCTGGCACATGATGGCATATATCACATTGGTAGATGAGCAGGTGAACGAGCCTCTGATAGTGTGGCTGATGTGATTAGGCCCTGTGATGGTGTCCCCTGAATAGATATGTGGACACAGTTGGCAACGGGCTTTATTGCAAGGATAGGTTCCTGGGTTAGTGGTTCTGTTGTGTGGTATGTGGTTGCTGGTGAGTATTTGCTTCAGATTGGGGGGCTGTCTGTAAGCAACGACAGGAGTCCATGGGGGAGAAGGGAAAGAGAAGGCCATTTCTTTTTTTTCAGCTGATTGCACAATAGGCAAGAGGAGTAGTGGCTCATGTAGCCGTTACAAAGCTAACAATGCTCTCTTACAAGCAAATCTGTACACAATCAAATGAAGTTTTGAACTTTGTTAACTTGAAAATAATGAACATTAAACTGCCATTATTGTCAGAAAAACCACGATGGAAGTTTTCTCCTCTGCATCTCAGAGTCTTATCTGTCACCGATGCAAACCAGTAATTACCATCCCTGCAAGTCTAGTACAACTATGGACGGGTCACCCAGGCAGTACTCTCCTCTTGCATTTTCCTCTTTCTTGCTCTGCCTGCAGAATTTTTGAGTTAGTGACGGTATAAAAAGTGAAAAACACTAGGCTTCCAGACTGAGTTTGTGGGCTGGCAGCTAGGAATAACTTCCTTTGGCTTGTAAACAGAGCGCAGACATGTTTGCTTAGGGAATGGGGGGTAAGGGGCGGGGGGAATTGTCCCTGGAATCCCCAGTGTACTTTTTAGTCACTCATCTGCCTACAGCTGCCCTTGAAGGAAGAATATAGTATATAGATAAAGTTAGGAGGGATGGGGTATAATTATTATTGGAAAAATCGGAGAATATTCAGAGAACAGCTGCAACAATCATTAGTAGTCTGGAAAGCATGCCTTACAATGAGAGAACTGCAGCTTATTAAGCTTACCAAAGAAAGAAGGTTGAGGGGATTTAATCACAGTTTAAAGTACCTAGACAGGGAGGAGATGAGATAATATGGGCCTGTTTAATCTAGTCCAATAAAATGCAGTGGCTAGAAGGTGAAGTCAGCTAAATTCAAACTGGAAATCAAATGCAGATATTTACCAGTGAGAGCAGTTAAAGCTTGGAACAGATTGCCAAGGGACGTGGTGCATTCCCCATCGTTTAGAAAGACCTCCATTGTTGAAGAGGCCAAGAGAGATGCTGTAGTTCAGCCACAAGTTGTAGGGCTGGATGCAGCAATCACTGGGTGGTCGGGCTTGATGATCAGATTGGTCTTTTCCGGCCTTACGACCTGGCAAGTGGCCTCAGAAGAATGGGCATTGGCTGAAGGGTGCAAGCAAACTAAGAGCATAACATAAAAATAGATTAAAATGAATTATTGGTTTTGTGTATTGCAAGCACAGTGGAATTCTCCAGCTGTTGGATAATGGGTGCTTGTGTGACCCTGGAATTGAGAGAACATGGACTTACAAGACCTTCTGAAACCACCATCCTGACCACTGGGCTGGAGACACTGGCACACTGTTGGTATTTAGGAGTCATAAAGGGCCAAATTTGTGTGTCTTGGGTGGTATAACTTTAACTCCATTAGACCTAATTACTCTCATTCTACCAATATGTAAGAGAGGCCACAGTGGTTATATATTGCAATGAAAACTTAAACCTAGTCTACCCTAGAAAAGGTTTGCCAGCATAGATACACCAACAAATCCTCCTAATGTAGGCGCAGCTTATGAGTAAAACGTAGACTTGGTTCATGAATAAAATAAGCTATACTGGCAAAAGCACTTTTATACCAGTATTACTGTGTCTACACTAGGTCTTTTTCCAATATAGAAGTATCACACTCCTAATTGATATTGCTATATTGGCAAAAGCTTCTAATGTAGACCTGGCCTTACTGTATGTAGCCTGCGTTATCTCCACCTATATCTCTGGCATGGCTTTGTGTATCTATCTGGGCTTTGAACGGGTCCTGGCTGTTGGGTTGGGGTGAGTAGATCATTGTCCGGCTCACTATGACTGTGGAACTCCCCTGAGGGATCATCAGTTAGGCTACACCAATTGGTGGGCTCCCTAGAAAAGATCCTGTCAAGTCCTGGATAACTTGTGGGAGTTCCAGAGGGACTGCTCTTGTCTTTAATGTGTCTAGAGACCTGAAATCCTTGTTCTGGCCCTATCTCTCTAGGGAGTTAACCAGTTCAGCCACTTGCTTAGACATCTACTTGTAAATTCTGGTGACCGACAGCTGGGACTGTGTGTGCCCCTCACTCTACAGAACAGTGAGGTGCTGACCACTTTGCAGGTCCAGGCAGATGTGTAATGTGTGATCAAAGGGCAGAGAAGTTCACATTCCCTCAGAAATGTGTTTCCTCACTGAGAAAGTGGCTCATGAATAGGACTCGTGTGTTTGCTAGTGCTGTCTGAAGAGGGGGATGACTTCCGACCCTGTGAAGCATAGCCTGGGAATGCTATGCTATGCTACACACAGGTCAGTTATGTAGTGACTGGTGAAATGTGGGACAGCTGCTGGAGGACTTTTTGTAACAGCTTAGTTAAATCAGAAATGTGATGTGTCCATGCTGCCCCTAAATGCTTCTGTTCTATATAGGTTTTTATGCTGCTCTCGTCACCGTAGTATCTGAGTGCCTTCTTATAGTACATTAAGCAATGTGACTACACATCTGTCACATGTTTGTTCTCTCATCTACAGGGAGAGAAGCATGTCGAATATCTTGGCTTGGTAGTGTATGTGGTTTTTTTGTGGGTTTTATGTGTTTTTTAATATACCTGTTCCTATGTGTTTATGTAAAAGAAGGCAGCGTCAAAAAACAGCACATTGCATTTGGAGCGGAAAGTGGTGACGTTTATGATAGTTCTTGGGGGAGATCATTCACCAGCATCAGACCACCCACACAAATGAGTTTTATTATTTAGAGCTCCATTTTGATTGCACTCCCATCAAGGCAGGGTTACAGCTGTTGTGAACCAGATTAATTTCTGATTTGAAGTCCAGAGCACCATGGATGGGAGGAAATATATTGACGTGACTTGTCCTGCATTCAGATACACACGAGTTATACACTTGCAATCTTTCTGTATAGACAAAGCTTTAGTCTCTTAGACTGGGAGGGTGAAATTCAGAGATTGTGTATGTGGGGGGAGGGGCAGGCATACATTATGTGTTTGTAAGTGATAAGTAGGGCCCTAGCAAATTCACAGCCATGAAAAATGCATCACGGACTGTTAAATCTTGTTTCCCCAGGTGAAATCTCTTCTTTTGTGTGCTTTTACCCTATACTATACAGATTTCAGGGGGGAGATGAGCATTTCTCAAATTGAGGGTCCTGACCCAAAAGGGAGTTGCTGCGGGGTCGTGGTATTGTCACCCCTACTTCTACTCTGCCATCAGAGCTGGGCAACCAGATTGTGGCAGTTGTTGGCCAGGTGCCCAGCTCTGAAGGCAGCGCCCTGCCAGCAGCAGCGCAGAAGTGAGGGTGGCACTACCATACCATGCCACCCTTACTTCCGTGCTGCTGCCTGCAGAGCTGGGCCCTCAGTCAGCAGCGGCCACTCTCATGCTGCCCAGCTCTGAAGGGTGGCATGGTATGGTATTGCCACCCTCACTTCTGCGCTGCTGCTGGCGGAGGCTCTGCTCTCCAGCTGCCCAGCTCTGCAGGCAATGCTGTCGCCAGCAGCAGCACAGAAGTAAGCTATCAGGACCGCAACCCCCCTACAACAACTTTACGACCACCCCACAACTCCTTTTTGGGTCAGGACCCCTAAAATTACAACACTGTGAAATTACATATTTAAATAGCTGAAATCATGAAGTTTACAATTTTTAAAATCCTATGACCATGAAATTGACCAAAATGGACCAGGAATTTGGTAGGGCCCTAGTGATAAGTCTCAGTGGTGTAACCTATATGCTGTGGGGGTTGGGAGATACCCCTCTGAATTTGCCCAAGAATCCTTTTAATTTGTAATTCAATTTCTGAGGTGTTCTAATCATCTACAAGATGACACCTTGCTATGTGGCTTTGATGGGAGGAAATCCATCCTGACTACCCACATGTGTCATAGCAGTCTCAGTCAAAGCTCTATCCCATGTGTGATTTGCCAGGCTCCAGGAAGATCCATGCTTTTAGGTGCTTTCTGCCTCACTCACAAAATATCTAATGTACGATAAAAACTCTAGTTGCTTAAATTCTAACTAATGGGGATAAGTTGCTTTTAGATTAATCTCCCTCAAACTAGTCAGACACTGAAGACGCTAGGGAGAGTCTTGCTACTTCACAGTGGAATTTTCATCCCTGATTCGTGTCTGCCTCCTGTAACGTTCCACGAGGAACATTTACAAGAGCAACTGATCTCCCCAAGCTGCCTCCTGCTGCTGCATCCCACCTGGCCCAGGCTAATGGACAGCTTTGTGCACTTGGAGGGATATGTGCTGCATACTTACTGCACAGTTCCTACATGAATCTGACTTACTAGACTATACAGTTAGGACAGGGGAAGAGAATGTTGCACACTAAAAACACTCTGTTTAAAAGAAGCAGGGCAAAAAGCAAAGTGCATAAGAAGCCAGTCCAGCTCTGTTGTCTACTTATAATGTCGATTTCTGCATTATTTCCTGGTTCAGTAATATTTGTCTCACCATGATGTGCTGAATATTTTTGTCATGTGCTCTTACCATGGTGCAGGACAGTGAACTTTGGGAATGAGAGAGATTTTTATCAAACAAGGACTCTAAAATTAATCTGTCTTATTCTGCAGTTAACACTTTGCCAAAACACCATTTATAATGTTCTTAAAGTTTTGCTCCACGGCTCTGGTCAGAAGATTCTTTTGCATAGTTTAAGATAGATTTAAAGACTCCTTATTGAGGTTACAGGAACAAACCATCCCGATGTGTAGAAAGAATAGTAAATGTGGCAGGCGACCAGCTTGGCTTAACAGTGAAATCCTTGATGATCGTAAATACAAAAAAGAAGCTTCAAGAAGTGGAAGATTGGACAAATGACCAGGGAGGAGTATAAAAATATTGCTTAGGTATGCAGGAGTGAAATCAGGAAGGCCAAATCACACCTGGAGTTGCAGCTAGCAAGGGATGTTCAGAGTAGTAAGACGGGTTTCTTCAGGTATGTTAGCAACAAGAAGAAAGTCAAGGAAAGTGTGGGCCCCTTACTGAATGAGGGAGGCCACCTAGTGACAGAGGATGTGGAAAAAGCTAATGTACTCA
Source organism: Natator depressus (assembly GCF_965152275.1). Lineage (NCBI taxonomy): Eukaryota > Metazoa > Chordata > Testudines > Cheloniidae > Natator > Natator depressus. The sequence continues at coordinate 30,479,043 of NC_134246.1, forward strand.
ATCCTTTTTTTGCCTCTGTCTTCACGAATAAGGTCAGCTCCCAGACTACTGCACTGGGCAGCACAGCATGGGGAGCAGGTGACCAGCCCTCTATGGAGAAAGAAGTGGTTCGGGACTATTTAGAAAAGCTGGATGACCACAAGTCCATGGGGCCGGATGTGTTGCATCCGAGAGTGCTAAAGGAGTTGGCGGATGTGATTGCAGAGCCATTGGCCATTATCTTTGAAAACTCATGGCGATCGGGGGAGGTCCCACATGACTGGAAAAAGGCTAATGTAGTGCCCATCTTTAAAAAAGGGAAGAAGGAGGATCCTGGGAACTACAGGCCAGTCAGCCTCACCTCAGTCCCTGGAAAAATCATGGAGCAGATCCTCAAGGAATCAATTCTGAAGCACTTAGAGGAGAGGAAAGTGATCAGGAACAGTCAGCGTGGATTCACCAAGGGCAAGTCATGCCTGACTAATCTAATTGGTACATGCCAGGTCCTCCTGAATGATGCAAGTTTTACATTCATCAGTGCCCCTTTTATTTTGGCTTCATGTAGACCTCCAGTCACCATAGCCAGGGGTGGATCTTACTATTAAAGTACCATTTACATCACATATGGTGATTTGCTGTGCTCTTACATTCACGGAAATAAAATGACTGCCAGTTTAGCAGATTTGTACACTCACCAGAGTTAGGAAGTTTTTCAGAATGTTTAACTTACGTCTCCTTGCTGCAGTTTAAGCCCATTAATTCTTGTCTTTAGTGGTTAAATAGAACAGTTTATCATCCTACTCTTTATAACAACCAGCTTGGAAATAATCTGTTTCAGCTGTTATAATCTGCCCCCTCAGTCTTGTCTTCTTCACACTACACAAACCCAATTTTTTCAGTCTTTCCTTGGAGATCATGTTTCTAGACTTTTAGTCATTTTTGTTGCTCTTCTCTGGACTTTCTCCAATTTGTCCAAATCTTTCCCGAAATGTGGCGCCCAGAATTGGACACACTATTCCCACTGAGGCCTAATCAGGACAGAGTAGAGCGGAAGAATTACTTCTTGTGTCTTGCTTACAACAGTCCTGGTAATACGTCCCAGAATGATGTTCCCTTTTTTGCAACCGTGTTACGCTGTTGACTCTCATTTAGCTTGTCGTCCACTATAACCCCCAGATCTCTTTCCTCAGTAGTCCTGTATAGGCAGTCCTTTCCCATTTTGTATTTGTTTCCCCTGCTTATGTACACGTAATCAGAGCTAACACAAGTATAAATAGTAGTAAAGCTGCTGTGGCGTGGGTAGCGGTACTGGAAGCACGGCTTAGCCGTGCTGAGTACAGACCTGACTGACGCTGGTGGGTATGTACTTGGCACTGCTCAGCTGTGCCTCTGCTGCTGCTGTGCTACTATTTATGTTTGTGCTAGCTTGATGAGAGCTAGTGTGAATGTGGGTACGTACGCAGGGAAATCACACACTGTAAGGGAGGCAAAGCCACCGTGGCGGTGTATTTGAGATCTAGACAGACCTTGATGTCCATGGAATAGATGGACATTTGTGCCGAGAGTGGTGGCTTAGTGCCGATTCAGCTATACTTTCCTTAAAACAGTTGAAATCTCCTTTGGCGGTTTCTGTAGCATCTGTTGCCATAGTAATGGAGTGCCAAACATGGTAAGTTGAAGTCTGCACAGTGTTGTCCAAGAGCACTTCAAACTGAACACACGTGTAGAGTGAAAAAACTAGTTCAGATCTTGTCTGGCACCACCTCCTAGTCACTCTGGGGATTAGCTCACAAGGTCAGTGCCTTAAATTCTCTGTCACTCCCACAGTGACCCAGGCAGTCTTCCCATTCACTGACCTGCCAGTCTATGCTATGCCCTCAATGACTGGTAGTGGAACCTGGGGTCGCCGACTACTCCGGGTTCCAATCAGGGATCCTACACCTTGCAGTTCCGGGCTTTCCTTTCCTAGCCCTCGCTGCTCCTTCCCTGGACTGCTTCCTACCACTCCTGTTGCTCTGGGTGGACCAGCTACAAACGCTCCTTGCTCTGGGTGGACCAGCTACAAACCCTCCTCCCTCTTCCCAGAGAGTGACTGCCCTTTCCCAGCAGCAGCCCTTGTCTGTTGCCAGTTTTCTGGCTTTATAGGCCCATCTATTCCTGCCCAGCTGAACCTGCTTGCCATCAATTCCCTGCTTACTGGCTCTTCCTCCAGGTATAGCCTGTGGAATTAATAGGCCTACCTGGCCACCGTAACCCCTTCCAGTCATGTGTGGGGTGGACATCCCATCACAGATCTAACCAGGAATCTCCCATTTTGCCACCTGAGGTAACTGTAGCCCTATCAGCACTGTCTCCAACGTACTACAATGCCAAGCTAAATTTTGCTGTAAGTTTCCAGGCCCAGTCTCTGCCTAAGTGTGAACTTCTTGTCTGTAGGATGTTTCAGGAATATTATAATCACAATTGTATTTGATTGCTGCTCTACAGATGAGTAATATGGGGTCATCCTCATTGTGGATTTGTGGAAAGGGTTGTGCAGAGATGAGGCTGTGGTAGTCTATGACCATCTGTAAAATCTGTGGTTCTCCTGATTTTTGGTGGAATGGAGATAGCCATGCTCCTTGCAAATGTCATTCTGGATTTTTGGCTTAAGGGTTCCTGCTGTTCATAGCTGTTGTCTTGGCCAGTGGAGAAAGAGCTGGTCCCTGGGATAGTCAGGACCTAGCTGGCTAGTGGAGATTCATAGATACTAAGGTCAGAAGGGACAATTATGATCATCTAGTCAGACCTCCTGCACAACGCAGGCCACAGAATCTCACCCACACACTCCTGCGAAAAACCTCTCACCTATGTCTGAGCTATTGAAGTCCTCAAATCGTGGTTTAAAGACTTCAAGGAGCAGAGAATCCTCCAGGAAGTGACCCGTACCCCATGCTGTAGAGGAAGGCAAAAACCCCCCAGGGCCTCTTCCAGTCTGCCCTGGAGGAAAATTCCTTCCCGACCCCAGATATGGTGATCAGCTGAACCCTGAACATATGGGCAAGATTCACCAGCCAGGTACCCGGGAAAGAATTCTCTGTAGTAACTCAGATCTCACCTCATCTAACATCCCATCACAGGCCATTGGGCCTGTTTACCATGAATATTTAAAGATCAATTAATTGCCAAAATCATGTTATCCCATCCTACCATCTCCTCCATAAACTTATCGAGTTTAATCTTAAAGCTAGATAGATCTTTTGCCCCCACTGTTTCCCTTGGAAGGCTATTCCAAAACTTCACTCCTCTGATGGTTAAAAACCTTCGTCTAATTTCAAGTCTAAACTTGCCAATGACCAGTTTATATCCATTTGTTCTTGTGTCCACATTGGTACTGAGCTTAAATAATTCCTCTCCCTCTCCGGTATTTATCCCTCTCATATATTTATAGAGAGCAATCATATCTCCCCTCAACCTTCTTTTAGTTAGGCTAAACAAGCCAAGCTCCTTGAGTCTCCTTTCAAAAGACAGGTTTTCCATTCCTTGGATCATCCTAGTAGCCCTTCTCTGTACCTGTTCCAGTTTGAATTCATCCTTCTTAAATATGGGAGACCAGAACTGCACACAGTATTCCAGGTGAGGTCTCACCAGTGCCTTGTATAACGGTACTAAAACCTCCTTATCTCTACTGGAAATACCTCGCCTGATGCATCCCAAGACCGCATTAGCTTTTTTCACAGCCATATCACATTGGCGGCTCATAGTCATCCTATCATCAACCAATACTCCAAGGTTAAAGATTAAATAAGATTGGTCCCAAAACTGATCCTTGAGGAACTCCACTGGTAACCTCCCTCCAGCCTGACAGTTCACCTTTCAGTAGGACCCATTGTAGTCTCCCCTTTAACCAATTCCTTATCCACCTTTCAATTTTCATATTGATCCCCATCTTTTCCAATTTAACTAATAATTCCCCATGTGGCACCGTATCAAACGCCTTACTGAAATCTAGGTAAATTAGATCCACTGCGTTTCCTTTGTCTAAAAAATCTGTTACTTTCTCAAAGAAAGAGATCAGGTTGGTTTGGCACGATCTACCTTTTGTAAAACCATGTTGTATTTTGTCCCATTTATCATTGACCTCAATGTCCTTAACTACTTTCTCCTTCAAAATTTTTTCCAAGACCTTGCGTACTACAGATGTCAAACTAACAGGCCTATAATTACCTGGATCACTTTTTCCCCCTTTCTTAAAAATAGGAACTATGTTAGCAATTCTCCAATCATACGGTACAACCCCTGAATTTACAGATTCATTAAAAATTCTTGCTAATGGGCTTGCAATTTCATGTGCCAATTCCTTTAATATTCTTGGATGAAGATTATCTGGGCCCCCCGATTTAGACCCATTAAGCTGTTTGAGTTTCTCTTCTACCTCAGATATGGTAATATCTACCTCCATATCTTCATTCCCATTTGTCATGCTACCATTATCCCGAAGATCCTCTTTAGCCTTATTAAAGACTGAGGCAAAGTATTTGTTTAGATATTGGGCCATGCCTAGATTATCCTTGACCTCCACTCCATCCTCCGTGTTTAGCGGTCCCACTTCTTCTTTCTTTGTTTTCTTTTTATTTATATGACTATAGAACCTTTTACTATTGGTTTTAATTCCCTTTGCAAGGTCTAACTCTACTTGACTTTTAGCCTGTCTCACTTTATCCCTACATGTGCTGACCTCAATAAGGTAGCTTTCCTTGCTGATCCCTCCCATCTTCCACTCCCTGTATGTTTTCTGCTTTTTCTTAATCACCTCTCTGAGATGCTTGCTCATCCAGCTTGGTCTACAACTCCTGCCTATGAATTTTTTCCCCTTTCTTGGGATGCAGGCTTCCGATAGCTTCTGCAGCTTTGATTTAAAGTAATCCCAGGCCGCCTCTGCCTTTAGATCCATAAATTCTTCAGTCCAATCCTCTTCCCTCACTAATTTCCTTAATTTTTGAAAGTCAGCCCTTTTGAAATCAGAAACTTTAGTTGCAGATTTATTTTTGTTAATCCTTCCGTACAGTTTGAACTGAATTAGCTGATGATCACTTGAACCAAGATTATCCCCTAAAACCATTTCTTCTATGAGGTCCTCACTGCTCACCAAAACCAAATCTAAAACGGCATCCCCTCTAGTCGGTTGAGCAACTACTTGATGAAGCAATCCATCAGTTATCGCATCTAGGAAACTCTGAGCCCTCTTATTACTACTAGCACTTGTCCTCCAGTCTATATCTGGGAAGTTAGTCTCCCATGATCATGCAGTTTCCATTAGTATTTACTTTATTAAAAACATTAAAAAGGGCTCTATCCATATCCAAATTAGATCCCGGCGGTCTATAGCACACCCCAAGCACTATCCCAGGGGAGGCTCTAATAGTTTTCTTCCCTAATGTAATTTCTGCCCAGACGGACTCTGTCTTATCCATTCCATGGCTTCTTATTTCTTTACATTCTACCTCATCATTGATATACAATGCTACTCCACCACCTTTACCTTTATTTCGGTCTTTCCTAAACAGCACATACCCTTCAATACCGTAGTCTAGTCATGACGACTATTCCACCATGTTTCTGTTATCCCTATAATATCTGGTTTCACTTCCTGCGCCAGTAGCGCTAGTTCCTCCATTTTGTTACCTAGACTCCTCGCATCCTTGAAGTCTATTTCCTTCCTTACTCAGATGAAGTCCGTCCCGCGAGAACTGTCCTCTGTCCATGAATGCCTCCCAGTGGCCATACATCCCAGAGCCCTCCTTATAGCACCACTGCCTAAGCCATCTGTTGATAGTCATAATCTTGTCACACCTTTGTTGCCCTTCTCTAGGGACAGTCAGAATCCCACTGAAGATTACCTGAGCCTCGATTTCCTTAAGCGTCTTCCCCAGCCTAGCATAGTCTCCCTTAATACTTTCCAGCGAGAATCTAGCCGTATCATTTGTTCCCACATGAAGGATAATTAGGGGATTCTTTCCTGCTCCCTTTAGGATCCTTTTCAACCTCAGGTCTACATCCCATATCTTAGCACCTGGAAGACAGCATACCCTTCTATTCTCTGGATCAGCTCTGGTTATAGACCTGTCTATTCTTCTCAGTAAAGAGTCCCCGATCACATAGACCTGCCTTTTCCTGGTGACGGTGCTATTATCCAGTCTATCCCCTGTTCCCTCTGGCTGCAAGTTCTTTCCATTCCTATTCTCCCTTGTAATCCTCTTCAACCCATCCTGTATCCTCCTGGGGCTCATATTTGGTGTAGTCTCCATTGACTCTTCCCCTTTTCCTATAGGACTAGCCGCTCTTCTCTTCTTCCTTGCCCTTCCACCTTCAGTGACTACCTGCTGAGCCCCTTCTTCATTTTCCAACTCTGCAAACCTATTCTTGAGCTCTCTTTCTCCTTCACTAGCCCGTCTTTTCCTCTGCCTGGTTCTCTTAGTCTCATGCTTCCACTGACCACTTTCCTCACCCAGACTCCCCTCAGAATTCCTCAGTCCTGCTTCCATCTGCAAGTCTGAGCTTTTCCCTTCAGATACCTCATGTCTTTGCTCCATAATCTGCTCAAACCCCTTCCTAAACTCAACCAGACTTTCCACCTGCATCTCCAGACCTCTGATCTTTTCCTCCATCAGCTCTATCAGACGGCATTTCACGCAGACAAAACTCTCACCAGGTGCCCCCTCCAGGATCATGGACATACCGCAGCTTCCACATCCAGTCATCCTCATTGTGTCTTCCACGACATGGGTCACTCCCACTGCTGCCTCTGTATCTGTCATAGCCTTCCCACCTAAACCCTGTTAATCTGGGAAACACAAACCCCACCCAAACACCACCGCCCACAGCAAAAACAAACCCCAAACAAGCACCACAAGACAAACTCCCCTGTTCACAGCTCTGTTTGCTGGCTCCTGTGCCGCTGCCTGACTGGCTGGCTACCTTTATAGGACCCCTAGTCAGAGAAGCTCCGCCCCCTAATCAGGGCTCAGCTTCTCTCCCAGCACAAAGCCCCTACAGGCCTCTACACCTACAAATACAAAACCAAATACAAATACCTTCTCCTCCAACAGAACTCCCACTCAGACTTCCCTCTTTACAGCTCTGTTTGTTGGCTCCTGGGCCGCTGCCTCATCTTGAACTGCATTTTGGTGTTGGATGTTGTCATCCTGGGCCGGCCTGTCCCTGTGTTTTGCGTAGCTGGTGGAGACGTTTCCTTACGAGTACAACAGGGATGGGGGAGATGGAACACTGAGCTGTGGGGCCCTTCTGTTAGCACCACAAGGCATGTAGGGGGGCCATGTGTAGCTTCCTCTGGCTGAGCTTCTGTCTGTCAAAAATGGGTTCCAGTGAACTCCAGGGGAAATAACCAACTCTGAAATGAGTTCTGTCGCTCTAAGGACTAAGGGCACTCTTGACATTGATTGAGAACAGTCCAGAACGGAACAAGCAATTTGACGTTAAACCTGCTGTTGACTCTCTGCCTTGCAAAAAGCTGCTGGCAGATGAGTATCTGCTCCATCTCATGCCTTTTATGTGAAGTATCTATCTTCTCTTGTCTTAATTTTTAAACGAAGAAACAGAATTCTTAGGGAATCTGTAAATACGCATAGACTTTAAGGTCAGAAGGGACCATCATGATCATCCTAGTCTGACCTCATGCACATTTCAGACCACAGAACCTCATGCATCCACTCCTGTAATTGACCTTTTAACCTCTGGCTGAGTTACTGAAGTCATTGTTTAAAGACTTCAAATTACAGAGTCCACCATTTACTCTAGTTCAGGGGTTTTCAAACTTCATTGCACCGCAACCCCCTTCTGATAACAAAAATTACGACATGACCCAGGAGGGTGGACCGAAGCCTGACTCTGCCCAAGCCCCGCTGCACTGGGTGGGTTAAAGCCAAAGCCCGAGCCCCACCGCCCCGGGCAGGGGGCTAAAGCCAAAGGGCTTCAGGCCCAGGTGAGGGGCCTGTAACTTGAGCCTCGCCATCCAGGGCTGAAGCCTTTGGGCTTTGGCTTCAGCCCCAAGTTGTGGAGCTTGGGCTTGGGCTTGGGCTTCAAACCCGAGCCCCAGCAAATTTAATGCGAGCCCTGGTGACCCCATTAAAACAGGGTCCCAACCCACAGTTTAAGAACTGCTGCTGTAGTTCAAACCAGCAAGCCGCATGGTCTCTGCCAATCCTATCTAGGGGAAAATTCCTTCCCGACCCCAGATATGGTGATCATTTAGACCCTGAGCAGTTGGGCAAGACCCAGCAGCCAGACACCTGAGAGAGAATTCTCTGTAGTAACTCAGTCCTCCCCATCTAGTGTCCCATCACTAAGACTACGATTTAGTCACAGGTATTTTTAGTAAAAGTCACGGACGGGTCGTGGGCAATAAACAAAAAATTCATGGCCCATGACTTGTCCATGGCTTATACTAAAAATACCTGTGATTAAATCTTGGGCCGGGAGACGCTGTTGGGGAGGGGGTAGCACCCAAGGCCAGTGGCACCAGCTGCTGGGGACTGCGGCTGCTCCGGCACAGCGCCCTGGACAGTGGCTAGTGTGGCTGTCCCTGGGGCTGGTCCAGCAGTGGCTGGTGTGGCTGGCTGTCTCAGGGGCCACCTGAGCAGGCAGCCACACTGGCCCCTGCAGAAGTCACGGAGGTCGTGGAAAGTCACGGAATCCGTGACTTCCGCAACCTGTGTGACTGACAAATGGAGCACTACCCATCACTGGCTGTTGGGGATATTTGCTGCTAGCAGTCACAGATCGTAGGCAGTCCCATCATACCATCCCCTCCATATACTTATCAAGCTCAGTTTTAAAGCCAGTTAAGCGTTTTGCTCCCCCTTGGAAGGCTGTTCCAGAACGTCATTCCTCTGATGGTTAGAAACCTTCATCTAATTTCAAGTTTAAACTTGTTGATGGCCAGTTTATATCCTTTTGTTCCTGTGTTCACATTGGTGCTTAATTTAAATAACTCCTCTCCCCCCCCCGGTACTTATTCCTCTACTGTATTTATAGAGAGCAATCATACCTCCCCTCAGCCTGTGGGTAGGAGGCTTTGATCAGGCACCTGCTTCTGCATTCTGCTATGGGTGTGTGATGTTTTCAGGTCAGAAAGCTCATTTGTTTAGATCTGTACAAATCCCCTGTAAATCAACCTTGGTAATGTCTGTGTATCTGCAAGGATCAGTGTTACGGTTTGCAAATGGAGGTGGTTTATTCTCAAAACAACTGTGCCTTGGAGTAAAAGGACCAGGAACTATCTTTAAAAATGTGCTCCATCAACAGCTTTTGTTCTGCTCTCGGTCCTTGGTGCAAAGCACACACCTTCCTTCTCATATTGAGGACTGTCTGGTCTTCTGCCAACTGAAATTAAGTATTAATCATCTGTAATCTATTCTTTCTAGGTGCTGAAAAGGGAATGAATGTAAAACCCTTTAGAGAGCTCCACTTTAGTCCAGAATCTCACCAGAGAACTAGGCATCTAAGCTCACTTTACCGACTGAGTGGCTCAACTGTAATTTTGAGAACAGGAAAAGAACACCCATATAAATTGTAACAAGCCCTGAATATATTTACAGTAACTGGATTCCCTAATTTGGGGGTACCCCTGGTACCAAGGAATGTCAGTCTCAGCTTCTTCCCGTGCCTTAGTTTTCTGGGGGGTGGGCTCATCGCTCGGTTGTTTTCTGTTAATGTCTCTTTTCTCTGTGATGAGTGAAGCTGTTAAACAGTGTGCCATGTGCTAATGAGATACATGCTGTGAAGTTCTCTCAGAAGTGCCATGTATAAATATATTTACTATATCAGTCCTCTGTGTTGACAAGTTCTGTTTCCCAATTAGACAAGAGTGAATTTCACTGGAGTGAAATAGCTTTTTCTTTCAATTGACAATATTTTTTCTCTAACGGAAATGATACAGCTCCTTGAACTGATTGTACAAATTGTGACAGGATGGGATACATCTGTAAAATTATGAACTCCACTTTGTATTGTGTTGAATACAAACCTAACTGTGCCTGAGGGCAGCCTGTAGTAAGTACTGCATTCCAGACACTGCCCAGCTCAGACATCAGTCAGGACTATCACTAAGAGCCATCAAGACCACAGTCTGGCGCCTCCCAGAGGATAATGCATTTCCTATACAGAGGCCAGTAGGTGGGGCAAGCATAACAAGAGGGGGTGTGCATGGAGGGGGTGGCAGTGCTGGAGCACATGCACAGAGGAATGACCCGACTTAAAAGTAGGGTTCCGCTTGGTGCGGGTGGCAGATCATCACCGTATACAAGGACTTGCCAGAGAGAGGGGATGAAAGGGACCCTACCCAGCTGGAAACATGGTGATATCTTGGACTTTCAGAAGGGGTGAGATCAGACTAGAGGAGGGAGCATTTCAGGACTTCGATTGTTTTCAGTAGAAGGGACGACTGTGATCATTTCTGACTTCCTGTATAACACAGAAGAACTGTAAATTGAGTGGTTCAACACTAAAGTCACTGTGGTTAAGAAATTCCTTTGCTAAGCTGTGTTCCTTACTTTCTTGCCGTGTTGTTCCTGAAAGGGTTAAACTAGAATCCCAGAGTGCCCACAGCCTAGATGGAACTTCAGGGGAGCATGAGCTAAGTTGGGAGGTCTCAGACACTGATTTTAGGGCCTAGGGTGGCTGGATGAAAGTGTTCAAGGTCCCAAGGAAAGGTGTGAGACACAGGTGTGCCAGAGGGCTCTAAAGTTAGAAACTGTGAACAGCTTCTACTGAGACCCAGCTTGTTTGGATACATGTGATCCCCAGCTATTTGAGTCCACTCACAATGGACTGGTGACTCTACAGATGGATACTGGGCCAGGTTGTAACACACACTATATATTCCCAGGGGAAAAAAAAATCTGGTAAACTGAAATTAAGTCTGGGAACAATAATTTAAGGGTAAAATAATATTGTTGTTACACAGTAAACAAAAGAATTAATAAACCACCAGATGAGTTAAAACCATGAACAGTTAAAAGTACAGTAGAACCTCAGAGTTACGACCACCTTGGGAACTCTGAAATGTTGGTAACTCTGAACACAATGTTATGGTGGTTCTTTCAAAAGTTTATAACTTAGCATTGACTTAATACAACTTTGAAACTTTACTATGTAGAAGAAAAATGCTGCTTTCCCTTTATTTTTTGAGTACTTTATGTTTAACACAGTACTCTACTGTATTTGTGGTTTTTTTTGTCTCTGCTGCTGCCTGATAGTGTACTTCCAGTTCCAAATGAGGTGTGGGGCTGACTGGTCAGTTCATAACTCTGGTGCTCATAACTCTGAGGTTCTACTGTATAGAAATGTGCATTTGGTCATTTAGATCACCTTAACTCTGCCCCCACCGTGCTGCCAGCTTTCCCTTGCTGCTTAGTTCCCTTCATCCCTCCATCCAGCAAAGTTCCCTGTAAACTGCATGGCTGTGCAGCAATCTTGTATGTATGGCACAGGTCAGAAACCATGCTGCTCACATATCCTGTGTTTGGCCCCAGCAGGGATGTGGTGTGGCACTTTAAGAAACTGCTCTGCTCATCCTCCTCCCCCCAAGTCAGAGCGTTAATGCCCCAGCTCCTCACTGTGGGGGGAATGAAAATGCTTCCGGTCTTAAGGTTATGCTCAGCGATGTGCCTTGTGCGGGGACTCAGGTGGGGGGCCCGACCAGGCTCTGTGGTGCTGGCTGGGTCAATAGCTGCTCTGGAGCTGCTCCCAACAGGGCCAAAGCCCCAACCCGCTCTACCCTCCAGCAGTTGGTTTCCAGGGATGTGGCAGGAAGAGAGCTGCAGCCAGGCCCCTTCCTGGGAGCACCCCAGGGGGACTGAAACCCTTGATCTGGGAGAGAGGCGGTCTGAGACCTGCCCTCTCCCACATGGACTCCTGGCTGGGCTCCTAAGATGGTTGCTGCAGAGCAAATCTCCCTCGGCGACCCTGCAAATGGGGGCTGTCAAGGTTCCTTCCCCACTCTGAACTCTAGGGTACAGATGTGGGGACCTGCATGAAAGACCCCCTAAGCTTATTCTTACCAGCTTAGGTTAAAAACTTCCCCAAGGCACAAACTTTGCCTCGTCTTTGAGCAGTATGCTGCCACCACCAAGCGTTTTAAACAAAGAACAGGGAAAGAGCCCACTTGGAGACGTCTTCCCCCAAAATATCCCCCCAAGCTCTACACCCCCTCTCCTGGGGAAGATTTGATAAGAATCCTCACCAATTGGTACAGGTGAACACAGACCCAAACCCTTGGATCTTAAGAACAATGAAAAATCAGTCAGGTTCTTAAAAGAAGAATTTTAATTAAAGAAAAGGTGAAAGAATCATCCCTGTAAAATCAGGATGGTAAATGCCTTACAGGATAATCAGGTTTAAAAAGATAGAGAATCCCTCTAGGCAAAACCTTAAGTTACAAAAAGACACAGCTTATTTTATCAGCCATTAAACAAAAGAAAATCTAACGCATGTTCTAGCTAGATTACTTACTAACTTTACAGGAGTTGTAAGGCTGCATTCCTGATCTGTTCCTGGCAAAAGCATCTCACAGACAGACAGAACCCTTTGTCCCCGTTCTCCCCCCCCGCCCCCCCATTTGAAAGTATCTTGTCCCCTCATTGGTTATTTTGGGTCAGGTGCCAGTGATGTTACCTTAGCTTCTTAACCCTTTACAGGTGAAAGGGTTTTGCCTATGGCCAGGAGGGATTTTACAGCACTGTATACAGAAAGATGGTTACCCTTCCCTTTATATTTATGACAGGGGCACAGGAATTGGTGCGTGATGCTGGGAAGGAGCCACTCTGCACACCCTACCCCTCTCAGTGCATACCTGCTTCAAATATCTCATTCCCCAGCGCACATGCCCCGCACTTCTTTAAATTAACTTGCCTGAGGACAAAAATGTAGGACTCGGGAATTTGTAGGCCACTCAGTTTAAAAAAGAAAAGAAAAGAAAAAGAAGAATTGGAGGGAACGTTGCCGTTCAGTTGTTGGCTTTTGCACAATGTTTCTTTCCAAGGGTTTGTGTCAGCAGCCTGTCACTGAGAAATTTAAATGTAGAAAGACCAGTGCTGTGAATATTGCCATCCTTCTGTCTTCTCCATCTGTTGTTATATGGGCTTTAGGTTTGTAATCTGACTGTAACCATCTCTCCTTTGGAGAAGACGACATACTTGTATGGCTTACAGGAGGTGAATGGAAAATGTGACACACACAGCACTGGTTTTGTAACTGGTTTCATAAGGAAGTTCTTGTAGTCATTACAGATCTCACCACACTACTCACGAGTGGTCAGGGCCTAGGTTGTTTAACTCAACTCAACATAAAGAATTTCTCAAAGCCCATGCTGAGACTGTATTAGAGGCCAAGAGAACCTTCCTATTGACCTCAGCTGAGACTGCCAAATCCTACCCCAAGGAGCAATCCAGGGTGATAAACAACTTTATCAATGCTGAGTGCCTACAGCCCACTACAGAACCCAGCTCCAAGTGCAAAGAACTATTATCCCTACTGTGCAGAAAAGATTACACATTCAGGAAGCCTTCTCAAACAGCATGGATCCAACCCACCTATACCAGCCAACAAACCACCTGCCTGCATTCCCAGAGCTCAGTACATTCAGCCCTCAAAAGGGAGAGGGAGAGGAATTATTTAAGTTCAGTACCAATGTGGACACAAGAACAAATGGATATAAACTGGCCATCAGGAGGTTTAGACTTGAAATTAGATGAAGGTTTCTAACCATCAAAGGAGTGAAGTTCTGGAATAGCCTTCCAAGGGAAGCAGTGGGGACAAAAGACCTATCTGGCTCAAGATTAAACTCGATAAGTTTATGGAGGAGATGGTATAACATGATTTTGGCAATTAATTGATCTTTAAATATTCATGGTAAATAGGCCCAATGGCCTGTGATGGGATGTTAGATGGGGATGGGATCTGAGTTACGACAGAAAATTCTTTCCTGGGTATCTGGCTGGTGAGTCTTGCCCATATGCTCAGGGTTCAGCTGATCGCCATATCTGGGGTCGGGAAGGAATTTTCCTCCAGGGCAGATTGGAAGAGGCCCTGGGGGGTTTTCGCCTTCCTCTGTAGCATGGGGTACGGGTCACTTGCTGGAGGATTCTCTGCACCTTGAAGCCTTTAAACCATGATTTGAGGACTTCAGTAGCTCAGACATAGGTGAGAGGTTTATCGCAGGAGTGGGTGGGTGAGATTCTGTGGCCTGCATTGTGCAGGAGGTCGAATTAGATGATCATGATGGTCCCTTCTGACCTTAATATCTATGAATCTATAAGTACTGCACTCCCTGTTGAAAAATTGGAGAGGTTCAGTGAAGAGCCACAAGGATGATTAAATGATTAGAAAAATTGCTGTAGTGATTGATTCAAGGAGTTCAATCTGTTTAGTTTAACAAGGAGAACATTAAGGGTTGACTTGATTAGTCTAAGAGTACCTGCAGGGGGGAACAAATGTATGCTAGTGGGCTCTTCAGTTACTTCTAGTGGAATTCTGCGCCAAAAAATTAAAAATTCTGTGCACAATATTTAAAATTCTCCAAAATTTTGCATATTTTGTCGTCAAAATAACACAAAAGAATCTCACCAGTTTCAATTATTTTTGGTCATTTATTTCAAAATATCTGTCGGCAAGTATGTCTGTAACAATACAGATAAAAGATTCAGGAAATGTTTTTTGACAAATATGACAAATAGATTCCTTACTAGACATATTAACAGAGAACTCTGAGTAATAATTCATTTGAACTACAATACAGAACCATATTTCCCACACCCCTCAGAAGCAGTGCAAAGGCTTGGGTGAGTCGGGGTAACGGAGGAGCTGAAGGAGCCGGAAGTAAATTGCTGGGAAGGAATCATAGAATATCAGGGTTGGAAGGGACCTCAGGAGGTCATCTAGTCCAACCCCCTGCTCAAAGCAGGACCGATCCCCGACTAAATCATCCCAGCCAGGGATTTGTCAAGCCTGACCTTAAAAACTTCTAGGGAAGGAGATTTCACCACCTCCCTAGGTAACGCAATCCAGTGTCTGACCACCCTCCTAGTGAAAAAGATTTTCCTAATATCCAACCTAAATCTCCCCCACTGCAACTTGAGACCATTACTCCTTGTTCTGTCATCTGCTACCACTGAGAACAGT
This sequence comes from Natator depressus, assembly GCF_965152275.1. NCBI lineage: Eukaryota > Metazoa > Chordata > Testudines > Cheloniidae > Natator > Natator depressus. The sequence goes on from NC_134246.1 coordinate 30,494,199, forward strand.
CTAGAGCCATCCTCTTTGGAACTACCTTTCAGGTAGTTGAAAGCAGCTATCAAATCCCCCCTCATTCTTCTCTTCTGAAGACTAAACATCCCCAGTTTCTTCAGCCTCTCCTCATAAGTCACGTGTTCCAGTCCCCTAATCATTTTTGTTGCCCTCCGCTGGACTCCTTCCAATTTTTCCACATCCTTCTTGTAGTGTGGGGCCCAAAACTGGATACAGTACTCCAGATGAGGCCTCACCAATGTCAAATAGAGGGGGACGATCACGTCCCTCGATCTGCTGGCAATGCCCCTACTTATACATCCCAAAATGCCATTGGCCTTCTTGGCAACAAGGGCACACTGTTGACTCATATCCAACTTCTCGTCCACTTTAACCCCTAGGTACTTTTCTGCAGAACTGCTGCCGAGCCATTCGGTCCCTAGTCTGTAGCGGTGCATTGGATTCTTCCGTCCTAAGAGCAGGACTCTGCACTTGTCCTTGTTGAACCTCATCAGATTTCTTTTGGCCCAATCCTCCAATTTGTCTAGGTCCCTCTGTATCCTATCCCTACCCTCCAGCATATCTACCACTCCTCCCAGTTTAGTGTCATCTGCAAACTTGCTGAGGGTGCAATCCACACCATCCTCCAGATCATTTATGAAGATATTGAACAAAACCGGCCCCAGGACCGACCCTTGGGGCACTCCGCTAGATACCGGCTGCCAACTAGACATGGAGCCATTGATCACTACCCGTTGAGCCCGACAATTTAGCCAGCTTTCTATCCACCTTATCGTCCATTCATCCAGCCCATACTTCTTTAACTTGCTGGCAAGAATACTGTGGGAGACTGTGTCAAAAGCTTTGCTAAAGTCAAGGAACAACACATCCACTGCTTTCCCTTCATCCACACAGCCAGTTATCTTGTCATAGAAGGCAATTAGATTAGTCAGGCATGACTTGCCCTTGGTGAATCCATGCTGACTGTTCCTGATCACTTTCCTCTCCTCTAAGTGCTTCAGAATTGATTCCTTGAGGATCTGCTCCATGATTTTTCCAGGGACTGAGGTGAGGCTGACTGGCCTGTAGTTCCCAGGATCCTCCTTCTTCCCTTTTTTAAAGATGGGCACTACATTAGCCTTTTTCCAGTCATGTGGGACCTCCCCCGATCGCCATGAGTTTTCAAAGATAATGGCCAATGGCTCTGCAATCACATCCACCAACTCCTTTAGCACTCTCAGATGCAACGCATCCGGCCCCATGGACTTGTGCTCGTCCAGCTTTTCTAAATAGTCCCGAACCACTTCTTTCTCCACAGAGGGCTGGTCACCTGCTCCCCATGCTGTGCTGCCCAGTGCAGTAGTCTGGGAGCTGACCTTATTCGTGAAGACAGAGGCAAAAAAGGGATTGAGTACATTAGCTTTTTCCACATCCTCTGTCACTAGGTTGCCTCCCTCATTCAGTAAGGGGCCCACACTTTCCTTGACTTTCTTCTTGTTGCTAACATACCTGAAGAAACCCTTCTTGTTACTCTTAACATCTCTTGCTAGCTGCAACTCCAGGTGTGATTTGGCCTTCCTGATTTCACTCCTGCAAGCCCGAGCAATATTTTTATACTCCTGCCTGGTCATTTGTCCAATCTTCCACTTCTTGTAAGCTTCTTTTTTGTATTTAAGAGCAGCAAGGATTTCACTGTTAAGCCAAGCTGGTCGCCTGCCATATTTACTGTTCTTTCTACACATCGGGATGGTTTGTCCCTGTAACCTCAATAAGGATTCTTTAAAATTCAGCCAGCTCTCCTGGACTCCTTTCCCCCTCATGTTATTCTCCCAGGGGATCTTGCCCATCAGTTCCCTGAGGGAGTCAAAGTCTGCTTTTCTGAAGTCCAGGGTCTGTATTCTGCTGCTCTCCTTTCTTCCTTGTGTTAGGATCCTGAACTCGACCATTTCATGGTCACTGCCTCCCAGGTTCCCGTCCACTTTTGCTTCCCCTACTAATTCTTCCCGGTTTGTGAGCAGCAGGTCAAGAAGAGCTCTGCCCCTAGTTGGTTCCTCCAGCACTTGCACCAGGAAATTGTCCCCTACATTTTCCAAAAACTTCCTGGATTGCCTGTGCACCGCTGTATTGCTCTCCCAGCAGATATCAGGGTCACCCATGAGAACCAGGGCGTGCGATCTCGTAACTTCTGCGAGTTGCCGGAAGAAAGCCTCGTCCACCTCATCCCCCTGGTCTGGTGGTCTATAGCAGACTCCCACCGTGACATCACCCTTGTTGCTCACACTACTAAACTTAATCCAGAGACTCTGAGGTTTTTCTGCAGTTTCATACTTGAGCTCTGAGCAGTCATACTGCTCCCTTACATACAGTGCAACTCCCTCACCTTTTCTGCCCTTCCTGTCCTTCCTGAACAGCTTATATCCATCCATGACAGTACTCCAGTCATGTGAGTTATCCCACCAAGTCTCTGTTATTCCAATCACATCATAATTTCTTGACTGTGCCAGGACTTCCAGTTCTCCCTGCTTGTTTCCCAGGCTTCGTGTATTTGTATATAGGCACTTGAGGTAACCTGCTGATCGCCCCTCTTTCTCAGTATGAGGCAGGAGCCCTCCCCTCTCACGTGCTCCTGCTCGTGCCTCCTCCCGGTATCCCACTTCCCCACTTACCTCAGGGCTTTGGTCTCCTTCTCCCAGTGAACCTAGTTTAAAGCCCTCCTCACTAGGTTAGCCAGCCTGCTTGCGAAGATGCTCTTCCTTCTCTTCGTTAGGTGGAGCCCGTCTCTGCCTAGCACTCCTTCTTGGAACACCATCCCATGGTCAAAGAATCCAAAGCCTTTTCTCCGACACCACCTGCGTAGCCATTCGTTGACTTCCACGATTCAACGGTCTCTACCCAGGCCTTTTCCTTCCACGGGGAGGATGGACGAGAACACCACTTGCACCTCAAACTCCTTTATCCTTCTTCCCAGAGCCACGTAGTCTGCAGTGATCCGCTCAAGGTCATTCTTGGCAGTATCATTGGTGCCCACGTGAAGAAGCAGAAGGGGTAGCGATCTGAGGGCTTGATGAGTCTCGGCAGTCTCTCCGTCACATCGCGAATCTTAGCTCCTGGCAAGCAGCAGACTTCTTGGTTTTCCCGGTCGGGGCGGCAGATAGATGACTCAGTCCCCCTGAGGAGAGAGTCCCCGACCACCACCACCCGCCTCTTTCTCTTGGGAGCGGTGGTCGTGGAACCCCCAACCCTAGGACAGTGCATCCCATGCCTTCCAATCGACGGAGTCTCCTTCTGCTCCCTTCCCTCAGATGTATCATCTGGTCCACTCTCCGCATTAATACCTGTGGAGAGAACATGAAAACGGTTACTTCCCTGTATCTGCCCTGCTGCTACATGGACGTTCCCCTTTTTTCTTCTGGAGGTCACATGATGCCAAATTTCTTCACCATCCTTCTGTCCCCGATGTGCAGCCTGCTCTGAATCTTCAGAACCTTGTGCCCGTAGAAGCCTATCTTGACATCCGTCCAGGAAATCTTCAATTTCTCTTATGCATCGCAGGGTCGATACCTGTTGCTCCAGACCTTGAACCTTCTCTTCTAGGAGCCTGGGTGTGAACTTGGAGGGCTGTTGGGTATGAGTGGGAGAAGTATGGAACAAGTTTGGGGGGGGGGCAGAGGGATTGTTAGGGAGCTTCCCGCATGTAGACCGTGGCTGACTCCTAGCCTCTCCCACTGAGTCAGGCACATCTGCCTCTTTCCCTATGTAGCTCTGCGCCCCTCCTCCATCATCATGTTGCTGTGCCCTCACCCAGCCACTTCCCCCATCTCTGTCTCCCAGTACTCCCTCCCCCTGCCCCCATGTGTCTCTGTGCCCTCGCCCAGCCACCCCCCTCTCCCTATGGAGCTCTGCCCCTGTCCCCATGTGTCTCTGCATCTTCCTCCCCCCATGGCCCTGTGCCTCAACTCCCATTCAGCCCCTGCCCCAGTCTGTCCTCCTCCACTAGCCCTTATGAGCCCCTGTCTGACCCCACACAGCCCCGTCTCCTGACCTGGCCTGACGAGCGCTGCGAAGGCAGCTGTCTCTTTCCTCGCTGGTGGGGAGCTTCAATTTTGTTCTGTTGCCACAGTGCCCTCTGGTGGGCAAAAGGTGGAAGAGCAGCAACATTTTGGCAGAAGCTTTTTTCTGCGCAAAAAATTAGAAGTCTGCGGGTCTCAGTAAATATGCAGTGGTGCAGAATTCCCCAGGAGTATTCAGTGTAACAGAGAAGGGTCTAACATGATCCAATGTTTGGAAGTTGAAGCTAGACAAATTCAGACTGGAAGTAAGGTGTTAACGGTGAGAGGAATTAACCACTGGAACAATTTACCAACTGTCATGGTTGATTCTCCATCACTGACAATTATTCAATCAAGATTGGATGTTTTTCTAAAAGATCTGCTCTAGGAGTTATTTTGGAGAAGGTCTCTAGCCTGTATTCTACAGGAGGTCAGACTAGATGATCACAGTGGTCCCTTCTGGCCTTGGAATCTATGAATAAAGGAGTCTCAACCCAAGACCTGTGAACTGACCCATGCCCTTTCTATTGGGTGAAAGGGAGCCATGAGCAACTGGTGCCCCTCTTGTCCAAAATAGCCAATACCTCATTTAAGGAGGGAATCTCCTCTTCCTCCTTAAACACACAATAGTCTGACAAACACTGAAGAAACCCAGAAGATACATCAGTTCTAGTGCTCAGTGTCAAATCTCCCATTCCTTCACAAGTTCACAGAAAAGCTAGCCAAATGCCAGCTACAAGCTCATCTAACTGAAGTTAATATCCTAGATTGGATCTGGATTCAGGTCAGGACATGGCATTGAAACAGGTTTAGTGGCACTGATGGAGGATCTTCTGTTGTCAGTGTATAGAGGGCAAACGTCCATTTTCATCTGCCTAGATCTTTCTGTAGCATTGGCCATGAGATGCTGTTGTCCCACCTAAGAGAGATGGTGGGGGTCCAGGGTAATGGTTTGAATCCTTCCAACAAACAGTGGTGGGAAACTGCACCTCCACTAGGAGACCCTTCACCTGGATCAATTTTCTTTCCAGTACTTATCAAGATCTCTATGCAGCCACTAGATGAATTAGTCAGATAAGCAGTATGCCAGCAATATGCAGATGAGACACAGATTGATCTATCTTTCACCATGTATGACCGCACCACTACCTAGATGCCCAGTGCTTGGATGGGATCAGCTCATGGATGAAGAACAGCTGGTTGAAGTAAAACCTGAGCAAGACAGGTTATGCTGATGGGTAGAGGAAAGTGCACTGAAGAGCTTGCAGCTATGCTGCAGTCTTGTGTTGAAGATTAACACCCACAATTGGTCAATTCAGTCCATATGTTGCTGGATTTCTCACTGTCGCTGAGCTCTCACATAGCATGCATGCATAAGTAATGCTTTCTATCATCTCCAGTTGGTGAGGAACCTGTCCTACATTATGGCAGATGATGACTTGACCTCAGTTGTTTGTGCCTTTGTCACCACCTGTCTGAATTATAGCAATGCTATATACCTGATCGTGAAGGCATCAATCCATAAGAAACTCCTATTGGTGCAGAATGCTGCAGTGCATCTCATCGGCAACACAGGCTCCTGCAAGCACATCACACCTGTCCTCTACTGTCTGCGCTGGCTTCCCTAGAATATCATGTTCAAGGTCTTGGTCCTTATCTTCAAGACACTCCATTTCCTGGGCCCAGCATATCTAAAAGGTCACCTAAAGCTCTGGAGTGAGGACTATGGTCAACTGCTCCACTCGGACACTGTGGAATTTTCTAGCAAGAGTGTAAAGTCCATCTGTGCAGAAGATGGAGCTTTTGGGGGGAGGGAGTCTGTGGAATGAACTCCCAAATGCAGGACCATCACAAACCTCACTTCCTTCCATGCCAACTGCCAGGAACACTTTTCGGACCTGCCTTCTCTAATGCAAGCTCTCTGTGTACATTTAAAACACACACAAAACCATACCAAAACAGACTGCTCCACTACACACACAATTCTACTGGAGAGAGATTAAGAGAGAATGAACCATGCATGACAGGGGGCTGGACTAAATCGGTAGTGCTCAACCTTTCCAGACTACTATACCCCTTTCAGGAGTCTGATTTGTCTTGTGTACCCCAAGTTAAAAACGTCTTGCTTACAAAAATCAGACATAAAAATACAGAAGTGTCACAGCACACTGTTACTGAAACATTGCTTACTTATTTTTACCATATAATTATAAAATAAATTAATTGGAATATTAGTATTGTATTTACATTTCAGTGTATAGTATATAGAGCAGTATAAATAAGTCATGGTCTGTATGAAATTTTAGTTTGTACTGACTTCGCTAGTGCTTTTCATATAGCCTGTTATAAAATTAGGCAAATATCTAGATCAGTGCTACTCAAAGTGGTGGTCCGCGGACTGGTGCCAGTCCGCGGGCCATCGGCTGCCGGTCTGCGTGCACAATGGGGAAAAAGTTGCCGGTCCCCCACATCAGATAGCTTGAGAAGCATTGATGTAGATGATATCTAGACTCTCACTCCTGGGTGAGACCCACTGGACTAGATGACCTATTGAGGTCCGTCCCAGTCCTACACTCCTATGATTCTATATATCCCTTAATACTTTTGCAGTGATGATAATAAAGTAGCTGAAAGGTGTATAAAGGTGCCCTATACCAGTATAGCTATTCCTGTTTGGGAAGGAAAATAAACTATACCAGTTTTGGGCACCTTCATAATGCATCAACATTAGGGGATTATATTTGTAAATTGAATCCGCAGATAGACTTGCTTTCTTGTTTTCTTCCTTTAAGTGGGCTACAGACACTTTAACCCTTCCAAGTGTGGCTTGGCACAGACCCCAATGTTAAAGATGGCAGACCTGTTACCTCCTCCTGTCCATCTCCCTGGGGCCACCGCAGGATATAGTTCCTTTCTAAAGTGCTTTTCACTCACTACAACTCCTTTGGGTAGCAGGTGAATTGTTGCTCCTATTTAAGGGCTGACCTGCTCACAGACTTGCACTGACCGAACTGAATTTGTTCCCTAAAACTGTTGTCGTTACTCAGGTGCAGATCTTTGTGGATGTTCTTACTTTGGAATAAAAGTGGTTAGTGTCTGCACAGATATTTGCACCAAAATAACTCAGTTTTAATTCGCATCTTTTGTTATTTCAGTACAAGTTTGCGTGTCGATCAGCCCTTACTGCAGGCTGTAGAGGTCAAGTGTGTTGCTCATGGTCATACTGTGAATCCCTGAAAGATCCAGAAATAGAACCCGGGAGTCCTGGGTCATTCAGTACTACCCCCAAATAGATATTTTTATTAAAGTTCCTTACTACTGGACTAGAAATCTCGTGTGCCAGTTCTTCAGTCCCGGTTCTATGCCCTAACCACTAGGAAAAGTCTTCTGAATGGAGGAATTGTGCGGGGGTGACCACAGCATCTCATTCCTGCAGTTAGGAGCAGCTTGCGGCCTCCTGCTGCTCCAGCTCCCCTCTCAACGCAGTCCCAATGCAGCACCTCAACCCCGCTCCTCTGCCCCACACCTGCAAGTGCTCAGCTCTGAGGCACTGCAAAAGCCAGTGCAACTGGCCCCACAACCTCTTCACGATATGCTGCCCTGAAGCTGTGAATTCTTACCATGACCCCAATCCCACATCCCTTTGCAACAGCAAAGGATTGTGGGATGTGGATTAATCTTGAAAGAAATGGTGAGAACCACTGTACTAGACAGTGCTTCCTCCCTCCCTGTTTCGATTGTGTGCACTAAAGACGTGTAGCCTGAAAGTCTAAAGAGAATGCTTCTCCACAAACTGTCGCTGTGTGTTAGGACAGATGTAGCAATGAGGAGTGGGCACGTTCCCTTGGATGCGTACGGTGACCTGATTGTTAACTGAGGAGGAAATTGTTTTAGTGCTTGGAGAATCACTTGGTAACAGCTGTTATTACTGTTGTTGGAGCAGGTTTCATTCCAGTGGGAGTTTCTCTAAAGGGTACTGCATCTTAGTGAATGAGTTATTGTAATGGACTCTGCTAGTACAATTCGCCCCTAGGGCACTAATGACTTTGAAGCTATGTGGATTTTGTTTCTATCTTTAAAAAGAGACCAGCGTGTGATGCATGTAAACCTCTCCTAAGAGAACCTAAGAGGGTTAACTGCTCTGTATCATTTTCAAAAGGGTATCTGGGAAAAATACAGCTTGTGGCAGGCTAAGATCCCCAGAGATACTCCAGGCTGCCTGGATTTACTGCTGAACTGTCTTAGGAGATGGAATTTTCCATCATGTGACCTTTGTGTTCCTGCAGGTGTTTACAAACTGCTGCTGTAACTGAACAAGGATTTTGTACCGTGAGTGAAACAAAACCTTAGGTCTGTCGGTGTGTTCTAGGTGCATGTTCCTGGTCTTTTTAAACGAGACACACAATAACTACCCATTTGGCTCTTTTCTCAAAAGATTCCTGTAGATTTGTAGCTGGGGTGCCGGAACAAAGGGGGGCCAGGGGGCCATGGCTCCATCACTTTTAAAAGTGGGAGGGCACTGCCCTTCCACGTTTTACCAGCCATAAGGAGAAGGGAGAAGCGAGGTGTAACGGGGAGGAGAGGAGCGAAGTGGGGTAGGGTCTTGTGGGGAAAAGGGGGAACCAGGCCTGGGGTGGGGGGGAGGAGGTAATGTGGGGGCCGGGTCTTAGGGGAAGGGGCGGCATGAGGGCGGGGCTTCGGGGGAATGAATGGCGTGAGGGTGGGGGTTTAGGGAGAAGGGGCAGTGCGGGGATGGGGCCATGGTTCGGGCACCTGTGGCTCCCCCGAACTTTTAGGGGGCTTCTGCTGCTCCTGTTTGTAGCCCTCTCATGAAGCCTTAGTGCAAACCTCCTGGTTTGGCATGTAATGAATGTTAATTAGGGGAACTGGCTGGAACATCCTTGTCTAGTGAATTAACTACTGCATTTGTCTAAATTGTGATTGTTCATCTTGTACACATTCCTTGACTCAGAGTGCGAGCATTGGAAGAGTGACTCCACAGGTTACTTCATATCTATGTGTAACTTGTATGCTCTCTGTTTACTGAAAATATGTGAGGCAGTTGATGAGGTTTTGAGTCTCTGCGCATGGTTTCTAATACTCTTTTGTATCACTGTGCACCATGTTTCTGTACATCTTTTAGCCTCTTTTGTCTTAGCTCTTGTTAACCATTTTTATTCCTTTTTCTTAAAATAACAAAGCAAACCCAATGCAAAATAAGAAGGTTTCAGCTCTGAAATTCTGCCATATGTTGTTACCCACCATTTGAGCTATAGACCTGATAAAGACTCTCAGAATGTGACTGTAAAAATATGCGGGATGTTTTGAATAAGGAATACATAGTGACTAAATTATCCAGCATGCTGATCAGACTAGCATGTGGAATAATAGTCACAGAAACCCATTAGCCTTGTATTTAACAGCAGCCAGATGCAAGGCTGTATTAGCCAGTAGGCTAGAATACTAAGCCAGAGATGATACTTTTACTGTATAAAAAGCATTTCTCTTCCCCCACTTGGGAAAAGACTGTTGTGACTCATTTGGAGCTGTAATTTGTGAATATTGTGTGTCAGCTTGGCTATTGTGCTGGTTTCTGTCTGCCAGGTGTGTTGGCAGCAACAAGGGCTGGGTTCAGTATCTTGGGGTTCCTCTTAGCATTACAAAACACAATTCCCTCTTCTTCTACTCCTCAGTCTCCTCCTTCCCCCTGGAACTCGAGGAAAACCAAACACCAGCTCTGCGTGCTTCTAAGAGGCAATACTTCCCCACTTGCAAGCACTGTGTATGTAAAAATTTTAGTAAGAGGAGAGGGAACCCAGTATTAACTTGGGAAAACACCACAATGATGCAAAAGTATGCAAACATTAAGTACAACACCCCTCCCACAATATCTTGGGCAGTAGTGCTTTGTGTTAGTTTCTCCCACTGCGATGTGAAAGTCTGATGGACAAATGTCCCTTTAACATGCCAGTTCCCTTTCCCTCTGCTGCACCCTACTCACTGTTTGTTCGCCAAGGCTAGCAAGTCACAAGAGTCCGTGGGTGCATTTGGGTGGGCTGGAGGGGGGAGGGCACAGCTGAGTGATGCCTCTGCTCACCGCTGTCGCTGCCCCCTCTGCCTTCGTCTGTGATTCCGTGTTCTGAGGTTCCACCACCTAGCTCAGTCCTTAGTGATTTCACTGGCTAGTGGGGAACCTCACTGCTGCTGCCTCTTCTGCGTTGTCTTTCTCTGCAGCACTGTCCCCACACTATCTTAGGGCTCAGCCCCTAGCCCAGCTTATCGAGATTTCAGCTCTAGCGACCACTGAGAAACAAGGACTCTCAAGTCCAGTCCTTTAAACACTGGATGGGGAGGGTCAAATGGCAACTAAGAAAACAGTCTGTGCCACCGGGTTAGGAGCACCTGTCCGCACCCCCACCCTGACTTTCACTTGGATTTGGCATCACTGCCTCCTGCTTAGCAAGTGAGATTGAGGTAGGGTAACTGTTTCCCCCCCCCCCCCCCCCCCCAGTTAGAGCCTATTAAGTACAATTCTGCTGCCCTTTAGTGATACAATAGGATAACAATATTTCACTATCCCTGCAGCCAAGACTTACGTGAATTTTAACCCAAAACAACCACAATTGATGACTCTGGCAAAGCAGGTATGCCTGCTGATCACCGAGGGAAAGTAGGTGTGTCTCTGCAAATATGGTCTGCTCTTGAGGTCTTTTCCCCCCAGTTCATAAGTAGGTGGCAGGAGAGAGCTCATTCAGACCACTGCTTTACACTGTATTGGCTTAACTCAACTGGAATTAGTCTGGAAAAACGGGCATGAGGGAAAAGAATGGCTCAAGATTAGAGCTGTCTGGAAATTTTCACCACCACCCCCCCACACACACACACACAAGCCAATTTCTTGAAACTGAAACTGTTTGCGGGAACATACCAGGTTCACCAGAACTCGTTGAAAGGGTTTCTCAGGTCCAGGATGGAATTTCTGGTCAGAAAATGAGATAGTTGAGCACTCTGTGATTCATCATTAAAACCTGTGAAAGGTTTCAGTTTGATCCTGATAGAGAAAATTTCTGAATTATGATATTTAGGGACGGGAACACCATATCCCACCCAAGGTCGCCAGCTCTTAGTACACGCCAAACCTCCTCTCCAGCCAATCTACACAACTAGTTTGGAGCAGGACAGGAAAAAGCCTGTGAACACAAAGACGAAAGAACTCTGGCAAAATTGAAGAGGGGCGGTAATTCTTTCGGGGAAGCAGACTGAGACACAGGTCCCAGTCAGGGTATCTGGGGAAACTCGACTAGGTCACCATCCCAGGACGGTAAGGCTATAGGTAGGATAGATGGGAATGTAGACTATATTTTAAATTCCCTTTTTTTCTAAAAAGATTTGTTCCTACTGCTTAAAAAAATCCACAACTCTTAAGAAGGCTGCTGACTGTACGTTATTGGTCACAGGCTCCTGAAGGGAAGAAGGTATCTGAACTCATTCAGACATGTGGGGTGAGAATGGTTGGTACACGGGGCCTAGTCAAAGAGTGGGAGGATTGTAGAATTCCACCCTGCCAAAGGTAAAGGCCTGAGGCCTGACATTTCATAGATTCTATGGCCAGAAGGGACTGTTCTTGTCATCTAGTCTAACCTCCAGCATAACACAGGTCAGAGAACTTCCCCAAAATAATTCCTAGAGCAGATCTTGGAAAACTATCCTATCTTGATTTTAAAAAATGTCAGTGATGGAGAATCCACCACAACCCTTATTAAATTGTTTCCAGTGGTTACTCACTCTTACTGTTAAAAATTTGCCACATTTTCAGTCTGAATTTGTCTAGCTTCAACTTCCAGCCACTGTAACATATTAGACCTTTCTCTAGTAGACCGAAGAACCCATTATTAAATATTTGTTCCCCCTGTAGATACGTTTAGACTGAAATGAAGTCACCCCTTAACCTTCTCTTTGATTAAGCTCCCTGAGTTTATCACTCTAAGGTATGTTTTCTAATCCTTTAATCATTCTTGTGGCTCTTCTCCACACCCTCTCCAATTTATCACCATCCTTGAATTGTGGGCACCAGAACTGAACACAGTTTGCCAGCAGGGGTCACACCAGTGCCAAATAAAGAGGTAAAAATAACCTCTCTACTCCTACATGAGATTCCCCTGTTTGTGCATCCTAGAATTGGACATAGTGTCATCACATAGGGAGCTCATGTTCAAATGATTATCCACCATGACCCCCAAATCTTTTTCAGAGTCACTGCTTCCCAGGATAGAGTCCCCTATCATGTAAATATGGTCTACATTCTTTATTCCTAGATGAATACATTTACATTTATCTGTATGCAAATACATTGTTTGCTTGTGCCCAGTGTACCAAGTGATCCAGATTGCTCTGAATCAGTGACCTGTCCTCTTCCTTATTTACGACACTCCCTATTTTTGTCATCTGCAAACTTTATCAGTCATGATCTTGTTTTCTTCTAGGTCATTGATAAAACTGTTAAATAGCATAGGGCCAAGAACCAGTCCCTGTGAGACTCCATAGGATGACAATTTCCTGTTTATAATTACATTTTGAGACCTATCAGCTAGTCAGTTGTAAATCTATTTAATGTGTGCCATGTTAATTTTATATCTTTCTAGTTTTGTAAATCTAAATGCTGTGTTGCACCAAGTCAAACGCCCTACAGAATCATAGAATCATGGAAATGTAGCATTGGAAGGGACCTCAGTATGTCATCTAGTCCAGTCCCCTGCACTCAAGGCAGACTAAGTAATAACTAGACCATTCCTGACAGGTCCTTGCCTAACCTGTTCTTAAAAACCTCAAAATAATGCAGATTCCACAACCTCCCTAGGCAGTTTGTTCCAGTGCTTAACTACCCTGACAGTTAGGAAGTTTTTCCTAATGTCCAACCTAAACCTCCCTTGCTGCAATTTATACTCCTGGGGGAATTCTGCATAATTATGCAATGCAGAATTTGTGTAGAATTAATGTTCTGCGCAGAATTTAACTTTTCCCCACAGAATTGGCACTGCAGAGCTCCTGGCCACCATTAGGGGCCGCCGGGCCCTGCAGAGCCTGGCTCCCCAGCTCACAAATAGAGAACACTGCCAGGGGGAGGGGGAGCTGGTGGGTTCCCAGTAGCTGCAGTTCGCAGCCCACCTTGAAGGAAGGAGGTGACATGCAGGAAACTTCACACAAGCCAGGGACCCAGCATCAGACTGTTTCTCCCTGGGCTCTGGGGAAAAGGGATGCAGGTGTCTGGCTGGGGATGCCCCACACAGCCTGCTCCACCACCTCCAAATACTCCCTCCCAGTACACACACCCTTCCAGCACCCTCAGATATCCCCTCTAACACCCCACAACTGTGCTCCCCCCTTCCCCTGACAGTGTCCTCTCTTTGGGAATGTCTATATGGTAACCCTACAGAAGCAGGGCGAAAAACTGATGATCTACTAAAAGATCAGAAGGGCAGAGCTTTCCTCCAAGATTTGCCCAGCTGGCATGTGTGACACATCCAGACTGATTGCTCAACAAAGAATAGAGGAACAGAAACTGGGTTGTCATAGGGGTTTCTTTAACTCTCTTCTCCTGGGGAAATATTTGTTGTTGTCTGTATTGTTACTTGCTGACAGGCATTTTGAAATAAATTACCAAAATAATTGGAACTGGTGTGATTATATTGCTTTATTTTGACAAATAAAATATGCAGAAATTTAAACTATTGTGTGCAGAATTTTTAATTTTTTGGCGCAGAATTCCCCAGGTGTAAATTTAAGACCATTGCTTTTTGTCCTATCCTCAGAGGTTAAGGAGAATAATTTTTCACCCTCTTCCTTGTAGCAATCTTTTACATACAGTACTTGAAAACTGTTCTCATGTTCCCCCTCAGTCTTGTCTTTTCCAGACTAAACACACCCATTTTTTTCAATCTTTCCTCATAGGTCATTGTTTTCTAGACCTTTAATAATTTTTTATTGCTTTTCTCTGGACTTTCTCCACTTTGTCCCTGTCTTTCCTGAAATGTGGAACCCAGAACTGGACACAATACTCCAGCTGAGGCCTTACCAACACGGAGTAGAGCGGAAGAATTACCTCTCATGTCTTGCTTACAAAACTCCTGCTGATACATTCCAGAATGATGTTTGCTCTTTTTGCAACAGTATTACACTGTTGACTCATATTTAGCTTGTGATCCACTATGACCCCCAATTCTCTTTCAGCAGTACTCCTTCCTAGGCCATCATTTCCCATTTTCATGGGAAGTCTAAGTACATTATGTCAGTGCCATGTGGCAAATTGCTAGTATGATTGATGGGTCCCACGCTTGCTCTTCTTGGGGGAAGGTTCAGGGTGCAGTTTCCTGCCCCTGGACTAAGGTATCTACTGTCCCCCTAGTCTCCCAGAGAAAGGTAGTGGAGAGGGAGGGACCCGGGCCTGCCCTCTACTCCGGGTCCCAGCCCACGGGCCCTAGGGATAGTGGTAAACCACTCGAACTAGTGCTTCCTTCCCCTGGGCTACTTTCCTCTCCTGCTCTTCAGCTTGTGGGGCTTCCTGCCTTCTCTCTGCACAAGCCGGGTGTCTCTTTACCTAGGGTCTTGGTCTTCTAGCCAGCCACGGCACTTCTCCAAACTCTCCTCTACTTCAACTCCTTCAGACTGCACTCTGCTCCAACTCCTTCCCCTGGCTGATTGAAGCAGGGGGGTTTTATCAGGTGACTAGCTTCAGGTGCTCTAATTGGCTTCCGGTGCTTTTAATTAATCTATAGAAACCTTTCTTCCCTCTACAGGGAATAAGGCTTCTTCTCATCCTGGGACTTACATATCTCTCATATATCACTCTCCTGCTGCCTTCTGGCCATGCTGTATCACAGCCATTACCTTTATCATCCAAACTTGTATGCAGTATTGTTGTAGCCATGTCAATCCCAGGACATTAGAGAGAGAAGGTGGGTGATGTCATATTGATTACTGTACCCACTTTTGTGACCAGAAGAAGAGCTCGAAAGCGTGTCTCTCTGACCAAAAGAAGTTGGTCCAATCAAAGATATTACCTCACCCGCTTTGACTCAACCAAACTTGTCAAACTAACTTTCTTTTTCTATGAGATTGAGACATATTTTCCATAAATCCGTGTTGATTTGCATTAAGTATGTTACTCTCCTTTAATTCTCTCTTGAGTCCAGTATCAGCTGCTCCATTATCTTGCCTAGCAGCTATGTCAGGCAGGCAGGCCTATAATTATCTGGGTCATTCCATTTACCCTTATTAAATATTGACATAACATTCTTTCATTCAGTCCTCTGGAACTTCCCCAGTGTTCCAAGGCTTATTGAAACTCAATATTAATGGTCCAGCAAACTCCTCAGCCAGCTCTTTTAAAACTGTTGGAAGCAAGTTTACCGCACCTGCTGATTTAAAAATGTCTAACTTCAGTAGTTTCTCTGTAACATACTAGTGAAATGGCAAGAGTGTTATCACTATATGTGGAGACTATGTAATGTGTATTTTCCTCAGATACAGGACAGAAATATTTATTTAACACTTCTGCCTTTTCTGCTTTGTTGTTGATAATTCTACCAGTTTCATCTAGTAATGGACCGATACCATTGTCAGGGTTCCTTTTGTTCCTAATATATCTAAAAAACTCTCTTACATTATTAACTCTGCTGGCCATAGATTTCTCCTTGTGTCCATTTCCTTCCCTAATAATTTTTCTACGGTTCTTATCTTCTGATTTATATTCATTGCTATCAACTTCCCCTTTCTTTCATTTGTTATACTTTATTTTTTACAGCTGCCCTAACTTCCCCTCTCAACCAGGATGTTTTTTTTTTTTGACGAGCACATCCTTCTTCCGTGGTTGTGGGATTGTGGCTTTTTGTGCATTTAGTAAGGTGATCTTAAATAATTCTTAATTATCATCCACATTTTTCTGATTAAATTCTTCCTCACAGCTGATTTGGCTTGCAACTGTTTTCAGCTTTGTAAAATTGGCCCTATTAAAGCATCAAGTATATTTATCCCTGATCTGCACTTTTTTTCTGCCTGACATCAGAGGGGGTGCACTGAGAAATGAGAAAGGGGACAGGTACAGCTAGCCTTTTGACAGCGACAACTGTTTTTAGTACTGTCACTAACTCAAGAAAAAAGATTATTTAGGGGCTAGGTGAGGTTGGGGAACAAGCCTGGAGTGAAGAGCTTGTTCTGGAGAAAGACTGTCAGAGTTGGGCCTATTCAAAGAGAGAGGGAAGAGGAAGAAATTATGTATGTGGGGCATTACTCAAAGGGAGGCGTCCTTCAACTTCAGCTGGGCTTTTACCGCTAAAACAAAAGAACACAGTGTCAGTTATCAGGGAAGGTAGTTGAAACAAAGTAGAAATCAGTTCAGCTGTAAATCTAGAGAACAAACTAACAGGAACTAGTTGAAAAAGAAGCAAGTCTTCATCAGAGGGACACCAACTCAATCCCAGTATGGACGTCGTTACAGGTAGCACCTAAGATTCCTATAAATTTAGTTTAGAGGGGGGGAAATTGCTTTGGTGTATCTCACTGGCTGTGGCACTGTTTCCCTTCTGTTTTTAAGCTGGTTAGATTTCAAGTTGGTTATGTCCCACGAAAGAGAGTTGCCATGCTGGGGCTGGCCCTCACAGTGTGTCAGGCTGGATGGCTGTGCTTAAATTTAAACTTTCCCAATATATTGTAGTTCTGAAACTTCAGGTTTCTGAATCATAACTGGCACAAGTGTGAGTTTTTAAACAGATGTGGTGAAATTAAAATCGAAGTTTAAAAGAATGAGCATAATGTAGTTTCAGGCATTATGCCTGCTCCTGCTATTTTGTGTGATATTAGAATAACCTTTGCCTATATTTTTAGAGCCCCCCTCCGTTACTGTGTCCATCCAAATAAAAGGGGAAACCATGAAAGTGACTTGACACAGTGCTGTCAAGTGCTCAGAGTAAGCCATATCCATAGAATATTCTTGGTTTAATCTTTCAGTTATAGTGATCTCTGGAGTAGGTAAAATCTTTTCAGGCAGAAGTGTTGTTTTTTTAAGATATGTCCCTTTTGTAGGATTGGTTTCACAAAAATGTGGCATTCTGATCTGGTTACTGAATCAACTACCAAGAAACCAAGGGGAGCCCCTCCCAATGGGTCCTAGGCTGTGTGCTGTCATGGTGGCCGTCAGTGTGAAAGTGGGGGGGAATACGTCAATGGATTATTTTGATTTTTGAGCCATTATTGGATAATTCAATCATTGGCTTTAAATTTTGCAATTGAGTAAGAGAGGGCATAGAGTGATCACAAGGAAGATGTGTGTGATTCTGACTTTATCATGAGCACCCGCCTGTGCTATGCCAGCTGGGAGCTGTGCACTTTCATAGTCATGGATAACAATATCCATGGCAGATTTAATTCACAGTGATGGGAACAGCTTATCAAAGAGGGAGCTATTTCTCTGCCATTTATAAAAGAGGCCTTGGGCAGAAATACGAAGCCAGAAAATGCTTTCTCACTTTTGGTAACTACAACATAGCATCTAACTTACTGCATTTGACAATGAGCCAGATCTTGTTTTATTGTCAGAAATGAGGGTTCTGACCTGGAGTTCTTCTGATTTATACTCCAAAAAGTCTCTCTGTGGATACTCCTATTAGGGAATTGCACCAGTATTCTATGATATCTAGGATATCTTTCTAGGTTAGGTGTCTTCAGTATAAGGTCTTGTAATAGAAGAACGTTTCAACGTGGCTTAGTGTCACCCATTGGTGATAGTTTAGGTATCACAGAAAGATTTTGAGAGCATTATTTCATTTTTCTTGCCTCCTTGTTTAAGCAGTCTTGTAGTCAGGCACTATTAGTGTAAACAGGTGGCTAAAAGGTATTTTCTCTGTGTAGCAGAGCGTGACAGGGCCCCCTTGGCTTCTGCCTCTGCTAAGTCCACAAAATCACTCTGAGACCCTGGGGTTAGTATCCACTGGTGCAGTTTGTTCACTAGCTTGTTCCCACCACTGTTTCACCATGTATCGTTGGTCCTTCACCATCTGTGGGCAAAGGGAAGGGAAGAGCTACCTCCCTGCTTCCTTTCCCTGCCTTTTCCCTTTCTGCTCTTCCCATGGCTTCCTTGCCCTGAGGTTTTTATACACAGTCAGGCTAATTAGGCGGCAGCTGTCTCTGCTTCCCCAGTTAAGGCCAGGTTATCTCCAGCCACCTCTAATTTATTACCCTAAATGGGAGCTGGTGTGACAGGGCTGAATCAGCAACCCTTTGCTCAGCACGCTGTCACACTCTGCTACACTCTGAGGCAATGTAATATTTCCCACACTTAGAGAATGAAAGTGTCATAAGAACATAAGAATGGCCATACTGGGTCAGATCAATGGTCCATCTAGCCCAGTATCCTCTCTTCCGACAATGGCCAATGCCAGATGCTTCAAAGGGAATGAACAGAACAAGGCAGTTATCAAGCGATCCATCCCCTGCAGTCCAGTCCCAGCTTCTGGCAGTAAGAGGCTTAGGGACACCCAGAGCATGGGGTTGCATCCCTGACCATTTTGGCGAATAGCCATTGGTGGACATATCCTCTATGAACTTACCTAGTTCTTTTTTGAACCCTGTTATAGTTTTGGCCTTCACAACCTCCCCTGACAAGAAGTTCCACAGGCTGACTGAGCGTTGTGTGAAGAAATACTTCCTTTTGTTTGTTTTAAACCTGCTGTCTATTAATTTCATTCGGTGACTCCTGGTTCTTGTGTTCTGTGAATGGGGTAAATAACACTTGTTCACTTTCTCCACACCATTCATGATTTTATAGACCTCTATCATATTCCCCCACCCTTACTCATTTCTTTTCCAAGCTGTATAGTCCCCGTCTTTTTAAGCTTTCCTCAGATGTAAGCTGTTCCATACTTCTTGTTGCCCTCCTCTATATTTTTTCCAATTCTAGTATATATATTTTTTTAGATGAGGTGACCAGAACTTCATGCGGTATTCAAGGAGTGCGTGTACCATGTATTTATTTAGTGGCATTATATGTTTGGTCGTCTTTTCTAACCCTTCCCTAGTGGTTCCTAACATTCTGTTAGCTTGACTGCCACTGCACACTGAGCAGATGTTTTCAAAGAACTATCCATGGTAACTCCAAAATCTCTTTCTTGAGTGGTAACAGCTAATTTAGAGCACATCATTTTGTATGTATAGTTGGGATTATGTTTTCCAGTATGCATTATTTTGCATTTATCAACATTGAATTTCATCTCACATTTTGTTGCTCCGTCACCCAGTTTTGTGAGATCCTCTTTGTCACGGAGTCACCAGGCAATGCTCTGGAACTACTCCATACGAAGCCGGTCAGGGCTCTGATGGACCATGCCTCCTCTCTATGAGCATACTGTCTCCAGGGCAAGAAGCTTACACAGTTTCGACCTTCCTGGGTCTGACCTCGGAGCATTCAGCATCCCCTTCTCACACCGTGCGCTTCCCACAGCGAGTCCGCACAGGCAGGGCTCCTGGGGAAGCCAGAGGGCCCTGCACCCCAATTCTGCAGTCAGACAAGACTCTCAGCCAGCCAGTAAAACAGAAGGTTTATTAGACGACAGGAACACGGTCTAAAACAGAGCTTGTAGGTACAGGAAACAGGACCCCTCAGTCAGGTCCATCTTGGGGGCCAGGGAGCCCAGAGCCCCATCTGGGCCTCTCTCCATTTCCCCAGACAGCTCCAAACTGAAACCCCCTCCAGCCCTTCCTCTGGTCTTTGTCTCTTTCCCAAGCCAGGAGGCCACCTGATCTCTTTGTTCACCTTGCAGGGGAGGGGCCCTGGCCATCAGTTGCCTGGAGACAGGGTGTCGGCCGTTCTCTGTGCAGACACCACCACGCTGGCCCTCTAGGGCTCTGCAACAATCACACACCCTTATCCCACCACCTAGATACTTAAGAAATGCCATGGGGAAACTGAGACACCCACACAGTATTCAGAGAAAATATTAAGACCATTCCCACTTCGTCACGCTCTTATAACTCTTTGCAGTCTGCTTTGGACTTAACTATCCTGAGTAATTTTGTATCATCTGCAAACTTTACCACCTCACTGTTTACCTCTTTTTCCAGATAAGCTATGTATATGTTGAACAGCACTGGTCCCAGTACAGATCCCTGGGGGCATTGCTATTTACTTCTTTCCATTCTGAAAACTGACCATTTATTCCTACCCTTTGCTTCCTGTCTTTTTAACCAGTTACTAATCATGACAGGACCTTCCCTTTTATCCCATGCTTAGGAGCCTTTGGTGAGGGACCTTGTCAAAGGCTTTCTGGAAGTCCAAGTACGCTATATCCCCTGGATCACCCTTATTCACATGTTTGTTGACCCGCTCAAAGAATTCTAATAGATTGGTGAGGCATGATTTCCTTTTACAAAAGCTGTGTTGACGCTTCCTCCACAAATCATGTTCATCTATGTGTCAGACAATTCTGTCCTTTACTATGGTTTCAACCGGTTTGCCCGGTACTGAAGGCAGGCTTACTAGCCTGTAAATGCCAGGATCATCTCTGGAACCTTTTTTAAAATTGGCATCACATTAGCTATCCTCCAGTCATCTGGTACAGAAGCTGATTTAAGTGACAGGTTACATACCTCGATTAATAGTTTTGCAATTTCGTATTTGAGTTCCTTCAGAACTCTTGGATGAATACCATCTGGCCTGGTGACTTTTATTGCTGTTTAATTTATCAGTTTGGTCCAAAACCTCGTCTGACACCTCAATCTGGAACAGTTCCTCAGATTTGTCACCTAAAAAGAATGGCTCAGGTGTGGGAATCTCCATCACATCCTCAGCAGTGATGGTCAATGTACAGAATTCATTTAGCTTCTCCGGCATGGTCTTGTCTTCCTGGAGTGCTCCTTTAGCCCCTCGATTGTCTAGTCGTCCCACTGATTGTTTCGCAGAATTCCTGCTTCTCATGTATTTAAAAATATTTTTGCTGTTAGTTTTTGAGTCTTTTGTTACTTGCTGTTCAAATTCTTTTTTGGCCTGTCCAAGTATACTGTTACACTTGTCTTGCCAGAGTTTATGCTCCTTTCTATTTTCCTCAGTCGCATTTGACTTCCAATTTTTAAAGGATGACTCTAACCACCTCTTTTACTCTGTTGTTTAGCCATGGTGGCATTTTTTAAAATATTTAGGGTATACGTTTAATTTGAACCTCTATTAGGTGTTTTTAAAATGTTTCCCTGCAGCTTGCAGGCATTTCCTTCTTATGATCACTTGATTATCACGACAAAAGTTTTTTTCTCCTGCTGATAATAGCTCATCTTAACTAATTAGCCTCTCACAATTTATATGGTAACTTCCAACTTATCTGTGTGTGTGTGTGTGTGTATATATATATATATATATATATCTTATATATGTTCCATTCTATGCATCCGATGAAGTGGGCTGTAGCCCACGAAAGCTTATGCTCTAATAAATTTGTTAGTCTCTAAGGTGCCACAAGTACTCCTGTTCTTTTTACGGATACAGACTAACACGGCTGCTACTCTGAAACCTTCTTATGACTGTTTGTTTAACTAGCTTCCTCATTTTTGTGTAGTTCTCTTTCTGAAGTTAAATACGACTGTGGTGGGCTTCGTCAGTATTACTTTTACACATGTGCACACACAGACTTGGTCACTATTACCAAGCGGTTCAGCTATATTCACCTCTTGGACCAGATCTTGTGCTCCACTTCAGACTAATTCAAGAATTGCCTCTCACCTTGTGGGTTCCAGGACTAGCTGCTTCATATCCTGGTCATGTGGTCAGTAGTATATTTCTATTGCTATACTCTTATTATGTAAGCATGGAATTTCTATCCATAGAGATGCCATGGTACAGTTTGATTCATTTAAGATTTGAACTGTTTGACTGTCAAATTCTAAAAGTGATTCCAATCTAAGTATGACCACTTTCCCTCAAATAGCTGCTAAATGTACATCTTATGTAGGCTCAGGTCATTTGAATTATCCCTCAGGGACTTGGCTCTTCTTTGCCTGGCCATATCCATGAATTAGAGGAGCCAGAGCTTCATGCTTTAAAAAGTTGTTGTGTATAACAATTGTTCTGGAGTGATTAGATGGAGTTTTTCAGTTCTCTCTCAGAATGCTGACAATTTGACTTGTGTGCAAAGAAACTGGAAATGTGGTAGAATATGAAGTCATCATTGCTGGTACAACATCAAAAATGTAGGGGCTAGGGCAGAAAGAGGGAGGAGCAAACTTGGTTGAGTGTTTAGACATTGAAAAAGAAATTTGGACCCTTACCTCCCTAGCTGAAAGGTTACTGTTAACCTGCATGTATAAATATAGGACTTGGACTGGTCTGTATAAATGGCTAATGACAGCTCAAGGAGAATTAGTGAAGAACTGAGGAAAAAGCAGAGGGCAGCAAGGATAATAAAGGGTCTCCAGGGCTATAAATGAGGGTTTTATTACTTGGAAAAAGAGGAATGTTCCAAGATTAAGGTGCGCATAATCAAAGGGGTCTAGAGGAGCTGTATGAACAACTATTGGAAATAAGTAAAGGAGTACTTGTGGCACCTTAGAGACTAACCAATTTATTTGAGCATAAGCTTTCATGAGCCACAGCTCACTTCATCGGATGTGGCTCAAAAACAGGGTGTGGAACAAAGGCAAGCACTGTGCAGGAGAAACATTTTTCTGCAGAAGATAAAAATTGAGGAAGAGCCTCTCCAAGGCTGCAGCAGTGTGAATGCTGAGTAAATGACTAAGATGCAAGGAAATGAGTAGGCTTCTGAGTATCTTGCTCAGTCTGCAAACACTAGTTTTCACCTTGTGTCCCGTCTCCACTCCCAGATCCCCTTTGGAAGGAACTTCCTTCTTGGCTTCTCATATCCATAAGACCTGCTTACTCAAGTCTGTAAGGGAGAGTAAGCAGCCCTTTGGAAGACTAACCCAGTTTGTTACAGCTTTGAACCTACACGCTCTCTGAAGAACAGGCTTCCCAAGGCACATAGTCTCTGCTAGGCTGGCAGTCAGAGACAAGTAGTGTTGTAGCTGACAAGCAGGATATGAGAGACAAGGTAGGTGAGGTAATATCTTTTACTGAGAGAAGTATACATTTTCCCAGATGTAACTTTTACATGTTTTGCATCATAGCTTGATAACTGTATTAAAGAATTGTCCCTGTGAGAGATGTGACAAGTCTAATGTAATTTGTAAAGGCAGGAGTGTGACAAATCATGGAGCTGATAAATTAGAAGCACTGGATTGGTTATGATGAATGAAAAAGGACTTGCAGCAGCAGAGCCCAAAGTTTTGTTCCAGAGTGGCTGACTCTGGAAAGTAATTATCTCCTTTCAGGTGGTGTGTGGGAGATTCTGTTTCCGTGATACATGAGAATGTTAAAGCGGGTGCATTGCAAGAGGCTAGTGAGTGTTTCAGGCCTCTGATTCTGAGTGAGGAACAGCACTCTGAGGGCTTGTCTGCACAGAAACTGGAGTTAAAATAACTAAGAGGGTTGTAATTCACAATCCTGGTGGTGTTCTATCCTGGTGGTGTTCTGTGGGTGTACGCACTTCTTTCAGAATAAGAGCACTCTATTTCGGTATAATTTAAATAAAAATTTTACCTTTCTATTTAGGGCACTCTTATTCTGAAATAGCTTGTACATGCATGCTTTTGGCTCCTGTTTCCACATAAGCAAGCCCTCAGTGGGAGCTTGTTAATGCTCTGGCAGGATAATGGAGCTTCCACTTATTATCAGCAGCGAGGATCTGATTTACTGAGGACTTGTTTGAGTTTGAGGATGTCTGCAAGAGGGTATTTGCATCCCCTGCCCCTGTAGGACTTTCCTGTCCCCCTGCTCAGGGCTCCAGGCCCCTTGTCAATTATGTATCCACCAGGTGACTTTGTCTTGATGCTTGTGTAACCCATTTCCAGAGAGTGCAGATCTAGCCAAGTCTCCAAGAAGCCTTTGGGAAGGAAAAACTGGTTTAGGAGGAGTTTCCTGAGAGAGTCATCTGTGTGCAAATGCAAGTGTAGGGAGCAATTGCCCAGGACATGTACTGAGCCATACAAAGAGAAATGTATGTGTAGATCATTCCATACGAACCTGTTGCTTCGGCTGCACCCTGCTTTCTGCAGAGCTCTTCCTTTTCACTTGAGTGTTTCTCTCACTTTTGGACACTTCTCTTTGCTGTCATATTGAATGTACTCTAAGGTTAATGTTATAACCTAGCTTGTTGGTTGCTGGTCACTTAGATGACCGGGAGGAAGTGGGATACGAGAACCAACTTTCCCTCAGAGTGCAGTTCCAGGCTATATGTGTTATATTGTTTGACATACTAGTGTCTGCTTCTGTGTGAGCACACAAGTCAGTGTGCTGAGCAAAAAAAGTCTGCAGTTCCTTTCCAAGGGGTCTTCAGGTTGCGTAGGAGACAGAACCATACCTGTTAGTCACTGGCACTGCTCTTGAAGGACCCACTGGGTCTGTCTGCCTCTTCAGTTGCAGGCAGGCGATACTAGACCCCACTACCCTTTGAGGAGATGATCTGTATGGTTCTCAGCCTGCTGCATACTAAATATTGGGCCTTGGGAAGCCTGCTGCCCAGCGTGGATAGGTTTAAAGTTGTGAAGCGCTGGATTAGTCTTCTAAAGAGCTGCCGGCTGGCTCATAAACTTTAATTTTATTTATTGTTTGTTTTTTTTGGAATTTAAATCACTTTTATTTAATGCTAGGCAGTGGGAACAATAGGAGAGTAGGAAGTGAACTGTTACCAGGCTAACATCAGTGTTTTGTTGTTGTTAATCACCGTTATTGCAGTAGCATCTAGCGTCTGAAATTGGGGGGAAGCTAGGTGCTGTATGAGAGAGCCCAGAAAGCTACATCGACAAGGCCAAGAGAGGGAGTATTATCTGCATTTTACAGGTGACACTAGTCTCTCTCCAAGTTGTTCCTGAGCCTTTCACTGCTCCACCAGCAAGTCAGAGCAGCCATCAGATGTGGCTTCCCACCCCAGATGCAGCCTTCTAGTGCGTTTTCAGTTGGAGGAACCCAAGCAAAGAAGTGTTCAGGCTGTGCATGGCGTTGGTTGTGTAGGAGACTCTGAGAAGATGCCTCTTCATGGTCTGTGGCACCCGGGAGAACTTTTGCCTAAAGAGTCCACTCTGCACCAGCTGCACTCCTTGTCTGTGTAGCAGCAGATCTAGGCCAGGCAGGAGGACTGGGAATCCAACAGTAATGAGATTTCCAAGGTGGCATTAAAGCCTTTTGCCTGGCCGGCCGCCAGAGCAGTCACTCTAAGGTGTCAAAAAGAAAAGGAGTACTTGTGGCACCTTAGAGACTAACCAATTTATTTGAGCATGAGCTTTCGTGAGCTACAGCTCACTTCATCGGATGCATACTGTGGAAACTGCAGAAGACATTATATACACAGAGACCATGAAACAATACCTCCTCCCACCCCACTCTCCTGCTGGTAATAGCTTATCTAAAGTGATCATCAAGTTGGGCCATTTCCAGCACAAATCCAGGTTTTCTCACCCTCCGCCGCACCCCCCCCCCCACATGGTCTCTGTGTATATAATGTCTTCTGCAGTTTCCACAGTATGCATCCGATGAAGTGAGCTGTAGCTCACGAAAGCTCATCCTCAAATAAATTGGTTAGTCTCTAAGGTGCCACAAGTACTCCTTTTCTTTTTGCGAATACAGACTAACATGGCTGTTACTCTGAAACCTGTCTAAGGTGTCAGAGCACAGTGGCGTGGAGCATTCTGCTGAATGGGAGAGAGCTTTCACGGGTCCTGTCAGCATTCCCTTCCTACTAGTGTCTGGCCCAAAGGACATCCTCCTTCAGAGGAGAGTAAGCCAGCTGCAGGGAGTAAACTCTCCTGATATAAGGGCACTCTGTCACCTTCTGCTGTCCTCTCAAAATCCATTCAGCTCCTGTAACCTTCACCCACTCTGGCTCTGCTTTCAGATCATCAGCAGCCGGAGAGTGTAAAATCCTGGGGGCAGGACCCTTTATTCTGTTGCAGGATGGAAGTGGGGGGTGATCAGATTTGTGTACAATCTAATTTTTCTTGGTCTTGTGCTCTACATACTTCCTTTCCAGAATTTCAGCTAGCAGGGCGTAGCCTGCAGTGCATCTGCTGATAGTCCAGCCCCTCTTTTCGTTATCCAGGCTGCCTGGATAAGGGCTAATCCTTCATTAGACAGGACTGATGAGAACATACAGGATTTTTGCACTTTGTGAGACTGTTCCAACCACTTGTGTTGCGGGGGAGTGCCCTGAACAGGACTAATAGGGCAGCAGGAGGAGAGTGGGGCAATGGATTTTCTTGATGCAGCTCTGCAGAGAGATTAAGCTGGAATAAAATCTTTCTGGCTCTGTGCTGATTTACGTCTTCTCTATTGTTGCTAGGGCATTAGCTCAGGGAGGAGGGAGAGCACTATGCCGACATCATGGAAATGACCTGCCAGACTGTCTGTGTCTTGCAGGGCAGCTTCTGGCTTATGAGTTGCTTCCTCTCATGTTGAAGTTAAATTCAGAATAAAAATCGCAGCTCATCCCCAATTCCCTAGTAGCAATCAGGAGGGGATGCGTTCCCTTGTTAGTTCTTTTAACTTAGGTATTGTTTTATCCATATATCATACCTGGGTGAGTGGGAAATGGCAGAACCATTGTGAGGATTTGAGGCCTTGTCTACGCCATAGAGTTTTGTCGACAGAAGTCTGCTTTTGTCAACAAAACAGTGGAGGTGTACACACTACAGTGCTCCTTCTGCCATCAAAACTCTCCTGCTTTGCCAACAGAATAAAACTACCTTGCCAAGAGGCGTAGAGCTTTTTGCAGCAAAGTTATATCGACAAAGTATCAGTGAAGATACTGTGTTTGCTTATGTTGCTGTAAATGGCCTCCAGGAGGTGTCCCACAATGCCAGTCCTGATTGCTCAGGTCAGCAGTTTGAACTCCACTGCCCTGCACCCAGGTACACAGGCATCCGCCCCTCCTCCTTTAAAGGCCTGGGGATTTTTGAAATTCCACTTCCTGTTTGGTCAGCATGGAGATCTCACATTGCATTTTCCCAGCTGACCATGGCAGCTCCATGCAGCAAACACTCTCTTGCCTGGAGCACACCTGAGCTGTTGGATCTGCTGGAACTGTGGGGAGAGGAGGCTGTGCAGTCCCAGTTCCACTCCAGCCATAGGAACTTCAATACCTGGGCTGATTTCTCGTGGCATATTGGATAAGGGCTACAAATGGGACACGCATCAGTGCCGTGCAAAGATAAAGGAGCTGAGGCAAATGTACCAGAAGGCAAGGGAGTCAAACCATCCCCCTGGTGCTGCGCCAAAGACCTGCTGCTTCTATTAGGATATGGATGCCATTATCGGCAGTGACCCCACATCCACCACCAAGAGCTCTGTGGATACTTCAGCGGGGCTAGAGACAGCAAACAGCAGACTAAACCGCAAGGATGAAGTCATGGATAAGGAGGTCAAATTGGAGGATGATGGGGAGCCCACGGCAGGGTCATCCGATGGCGCAGTGAGTCAGGACCTCTTTTTCCACTCCGGAGGGGTCTCGCCAGTCCCAGTAGTCCGTCTCTGGCATGTTGACGCAGGAGAGGAGAGCTCTGGTAAGTGATCTTTTTGAGTTGATGCTGCTTGGTTATATGAGGTAGAGCTGTCCTTTGCTTTGTATATTCTAGAATTGGGTGATGGGATAGAAGTGTACAAGACTAGCTGTGTTTGAGTGTGCTCCACCTTCCTTTGTGCAGCTAAGCAGTGTGGTGGAACAGTGTGTTAATGCACACTGAGATTTCAGGGGAATCCTCCAGAGAGATCTCTAGGAAACTTTCCTGGAGGTACTTGCCAATCTTCTGCTGAAGGATACTCCGCAGAGCTCCTTTCTTCCTTCCCCCATTGTAGGAAATTTCCTGCACCCATCGGCAGTCATTTGTACAGGGACCAAAGCAGCTCACAGGCAAACAGCATAGGGACCTGGTCTGAAGCCGGATGCATGCAGGAGATCCCCGTTTGCATCCTTGCTTATCCTCAGGAGCGAGATATAGGCATCAATGACCCCTGCCTGTGGAAAATGGTGGCAGAATTTACAATAGTGTCCCTAATCACCTGCAAGTGATCCCCTTAAAAAACCTGCTAGACCCTGTGCCCCATCTTGAGCGTCCCCCTGCCTGGGCTGAACTCACCATGTTGAGGGCATTCACCGATCTGTGTGCTTGCAAAGGGACAGTGAGAAACTGATTCATATTTAAAAAGGTGCATCTTACTATAATAATTTGCTGCTGTTCGTGCACTAACAATCATGCTCTGTTTATTATTTCTTGTGATCATGCAGATGTGGCCTTCAGGGGAACCCCATACACACCAGCAGAGTGTTTCCACCAGATAAGGAAGCAACCAAGGAGAAGCAAGGAGGACATGTTTCAAGAGATGCTCCAATCCTCAGAGGCTGAAAAACAGGAATGCAGGGCGTGGAGAGAGACTTGATAATTTTATTTTAATACAGACAGGACAGAAAGGAGAGTCAGGAGTGAATATTAATGGGCCAGGAGTGGATGATAAAAGTGATGGAGGAGCAGATGGAGACGTTGAAGTTTCTAATCACACTGCAGGCTGAATTCATGTGTTCTCAGCCCCCTCTGCAGCTGATACAGAACTGCTTTCCATGCCTTCCCCAAACACCCCACCAGGGCCATCCTTAGGATTTATGGGGTCCTATGCAATATTATTAAACTGGTGCCCCTATGCCTGATGGCAGCCCGGGCTCACATTTGTGTTTTAGATAAGGATGGTCTTTTGAAGGATTTATTTAAAAAACTATGTCTGAAGATCCAAGCATTTAAGGCTAAAGATGAATACTCAGATTGTGCATCTAAAAACTATGCAAGGATTGTTTAGAGATGTGATTTTATAATCTTCACCAACACACTAATGAAATATTTTTAAAGCAAATTTTAAACTAAGGTCCTGTAGACTAACATGTTCTAAGTAAATATTACAGTCATGCACAACTGTTTTTGTAAGTAAATTCAGAAACTGACAGTATATAACTGGAGGTTTGCAAATTCCTGTTAAATGGCTTCATTACCACTTGAATGACTCTTTAACAGTTTCAGGGTTTTGCTAATAGGTCTGGCAGCCTGTAGGAATGGTCAGAACAGGGATAGGAAGAGGTGGGAGGTTGGACATTAAGGCCTAGGGGTGACCCAAATTTTCAGGTGCCCTACGCAGCTACGTATGCCTAAGGACGGCCCTGCTCCCCACATACATTCCTTGCAACTTCCGAGCCCGTCTCAGTACCCCATTCACTCTACCCCTTCAGACAGCTTCCAAAATTATAACTGGACTTAACACAGCTATCGGAGTGTACGCTGCCCTTCATTGTTATCTCCCTCTCCATCGAGCCTTTTGTGTGTGGTGTTAATTGGTATTTAACAAAAACATACTCTGAAAGATAGCCAATCTTTGTTTGTCTCCTACACACAGGTTGCTGCTGGCATTAATACACAGTTGCAATTTTATCATTTGCTGACTACAAATGACAGTCAGAAATCATTAAAATTTTCATGCAAGGCAGCAGGTTAACAAAGCATGGCAGAGTGCTGTATAGAAAGACACATTACTGGTGCACATTGTCAAAATGTTGCCTCAAAGCCTCCCTGATTCGAACAGCTCCCTTTTGTCCCCCTCTGATAGCCCTGGTATCAGGCGATCCGCCTCTGCGCACCACCCCAGGGGAAACTTTTCACCCTTAGCCTCCTGCTAAAGGCACATTCTACAGTCATTCTGCACCTGCTCAGCCTATTGAAGCGCTCCTTGCTGCTGTCCAGGTTTCCTGTGTAAGGCTTCATGAGCCATGGAAGTAAGGGGTATGCTGGGACTCCCAGGATTACTGTGGGCATTTCAACATCCCCCATTGGAATCTTCTGGTCAGGCAAGAAAGTCCCTGCTTGCAGCGTTCTGTACAGACCGGTGTTCCTGAAGATGCTTGCGTCATGCACCTTCCCGGACAATCCCACATTGATGTCAGCGAAACACCCACAGTGATTCACACGCTCCTGCAATACCATAGAGAAGTAGCCCTTCCTATTGATGTACTCCATTGCAAGATGGTCCAAGGCCAAAATTGGGATATGCCTGCCATCTATCACCCCTCCTTAGTTTGGGAATCCCATTGCTGCAAAGCCATCCACTGTTTCACACACATTGCCAAGAGTCACAGTCCTTTGTAGCAGGATGTGATTAATGGCCCTGCACACTTGCATTAATACAGCCCCAGTGGTAAACTTCCCCACTGCAACCTGATTCACAACCCCCGGCTAGAAGTCTGGGGTCGCCAGCTTCCACACGTTGATTGCCACACCCTTCTCCACGAAGAGGGCAGCTCTCATTTGGGTGTCCTTGCCCTGCAGGGCTGGGGCGAGCTCCTCACGCAATTCCAGGAAGGTGGCTTTGCGCATCCAAAAGTTCACGCATAACAATGTGATCCCACCACTCAGTGCTTGTTTCCTGAACCCAGAAGTGGTGGTCCACCCTGTGCAGCTGCTCTGTGAATGTCAAAAGTAATCTGGTGGTGTTTGTTTCCATGGCATGCAGCAGGTCAGGCATCTGAGTCCTGTTCAGATTGGGAGCTCATGATATACTGCATGACCAGCCACAAGGTGTTCAAAGCAGTGACCACAGCAGCAGAGAGCAGAGTAGGATCCTATGCTTTCAGACAGAGGTGGCAGGTGCACAGTAAACAGGGGCTGTGGAAAAATGCCATGAAACACAGTCGGAAGCTCGTGAAATGATGGGATGCAAAAAACTGCACCATGGGCTGTTGACCCCATGCTCATGATGCACTGCAATCCACCCTGCCTTCCCCCAACTCCTAGCTGCAGAAGGTGGTGAGTAGCACAGTGGGATAGATACCGACAATGCACTGCTCTCACTGTCAATGCGAAAGCGCCAACTGTGGGCCCGCTCTGCTGACACAAGGAGGGTTGTGTGAACATGCAGAAGCGATGTAATTATAGCCGTTTCTGATCGTCGGCGTAACTTGCGTCGACAAAACTCTGTGGTATTGACAAGGCCTTACTTACGTGTGTGCTACAGGAACTGTTTTACTTGAGCATGAAAAGAATCTGCTGCAAGCAGACCCAGAGTAAGCTCCTGCGTCCATGCACGGAGAGACTGAATTCACAGCTTGATCGCAAGCCTCCTCATAGCAAACCAGAAATACAGGATGATGAACTCTGGGGTGGGCAAGGGGAGTGATCCAATTTAGAACTGTGAGAGAGACCACAGTGAGCTGTAATCATCATTTTAGCTTCTTGCTCATCCAGTAGATTGGTCAGATGCAGGGAGGCACATCTGTGTAATATGATGAAATGCCAAATGGGCAGCCATTCTGTTTGCAGTGTACGTTTTCCAGCCACACTGAGCTCTTCAGGTCTGGGAAAGGTACTCCTAGCATCACAGCAAAATGCCCAATGGAACAGATTGTTTAGCATGAATAGTTAGCACATATTGTGAGGGACCATTCAAGATAGAGTGACCCGTTAACACCTCTGCAGGACAAAAAGAGGGCTGTTGAAGGAAATAGGAAATTGACAGAACATAAAAACACCCTGTCACTTGTGGGTGAACACTTTTTTCACAAACCGATCACTCTGTCTGACCTGCCGGTCGTTATCCTGAAAGGACGCCTGCACAGTCCTTTCAAAAGATGAGCCTGCAAGCTTAAATGCATAACTCTGCTAGACTCTAAAACTCATGGACTGAACAGACGCTGGATTTATGGCTTATTAAATAAATGTGTTAGTCTCTAAGGTGCCACAAGTACTCCTTTTCTTTTTGCGTCTACTCTTGGTGGGTCAGGTCTTGGCTAAGCTGAATAGTGTAGGAGTGCCATTGGAAATGGTGACGGCATTCATCAGAGACTGCTGGGACTTAATCCCAGATCAGCCACAACTGGAACTGTGTCTGCTCCATTATCCCTTCTAAGTGCTGGTTCTCAGCTGGTTTTTGTTGAGTGGAGCAGTCTTAAAGCACCAGTGCCACTAAAAGAGCAGATCCATACAACACACTCAGGGCCGCAATCTTCCTGCTAGGTTAAATTCTGTGGTGTTGCACAAGTGGGAAGCTCTACAGCATCCGAGCTCTGTGCCCTGCACATCTCCTGCGTGAGAACTGATGGAGTGTGTGTGCGGGGAGGCCAGTGTGTTGCACAGGTTTCAGCTCGTGAGAGATTCCTAGCAGGGGTTCCCTGCAGTGTGTGGAGGTCTCTCAGTGTGTGACTCAACCAAGCTGCTTTCCCCACTGTGTTGTAGATGTACCATGTTGCACTGGGAACAAGGCCAGGCGGTTTCAGGATTAGCATGTCCTAGTAGCTGTGCTGTAAGCATAGCCATCGGTCACAGTGGGGAGCATCCTTTTGAAATGTCATCATCTCTAACCCTGTCCTCTCCTTCTGTTCCAGGGTCACTGATTTGCCACTCTGCAGACTACACGACTCTACACCCGTTACCATGGATGAACTGCAGGATGTGCAGCTGACAGAGATCAAACCTCTTCTGAACGATAAGGTAATGCTTACTGCCCCTCCGCTCTCACTCGCTGGACTCACGGTAACTCTGGGTCCACTCGCAGCCAGCCAGGAATGCCGGGGGCCAGACTCCCCAGTCACAGAGTGAACGAGCTTAAATGCTTAGAAATGGCAATTGCTCTCCACTCCCCAAAGACCATTAAGGAGCAGCACTGATAGGCTCTGATGAGGACCCCATCCAACTCTGCCAATGTGATGCAGCCTATGCTATGAAGTCCTGTGGGTGGGGGTGGAAATTGTGTGGCAGGTGGCATCACTAAAACCTTGGGCTGTAAGAGGTTTCTAGCAGGGCCATCCTGGTGATAGAAATTATAGGAGATACCGGTTTCTCTCCCATGACGTGGTGCCATGACTTCCTTACCTGCCTATTGTATGCAATGTAGCTTTAGCATGTTGGTCTCAAGATATTAGAGAGATAAGATGGGTGATGTAATTTGTTTTACGGGACCAGCTTCTGAATGGTCCCTTACAATATGTGCTAACTACTTATGCTAAACACTCTGTTCCACCTTGTATTTAGCTGTGAGACTGGGAATACCCTTCCTAGACCTGAAGAAGAGCTCTGTGTGGCTCGAAAGCTTGTCTCTCTCACCAACAGAAGTTGGTCCCATAAAAGATGTTACCTCACCCACCTGCCTACTGGCTTTCAAAGTCTGCTGTCTACACGAGATTGATGACAGGGGAACCTCACCTGGCATTCCAACTGGATTCTGCAGAGCATTGCTGTAGCCCTCTTAAAACAAAGTAGTGCAGTACTGGGGCACTTGGGAAAAGCTACAAAAGCGCAGCAAGTATTTAATCTTTTCATGCTATCGTCTTTGATGAGGGCACTGAACTGGCCTGTGCTGTTAAGGAAACTCTGGCCCAGTTAATGCTACGCTGCAGTGAAGCTATGACTGTCCAGGACATGCACTCGCCTGGGCTTCCCCAGTAAGATCTGGGAATCTATCATCTCAGATACTGATTGGTAGGTGGAAATTTCAGATCCCTTCTCATTTGAGTGACAGGCAGCAGAGCTAATCACCAAGCTGAGATTCTTGCCCTAGCACCTCCCAGCTCTTCAATGCTTAGTAAATAGCCAAATGTAGGCCCCCCAGCTTGGTTGTTCCAGCAATTGCATGGATATCCACTGCTGGGCCAGAGAATGATCCAGCTCACCTGTGAGGGCCTCTCTTCCTCATTGCATTGAAGGAGAGCGCTATCCCCCCTCACCCCACTAATTCAGATCTTGTGGCACTATGGGAGTACTTGGTGCATCCTTCAAACTACAGTGGCAGATCAGCCACCTAATTCACTTTAGTTAGTTGGTCAAAAGGTTACAGGAGCTACCATCAGAGTGAGGAAAAAAAGGGTGGAACAGGCAGCTCCATGCCTGACAGTGCTCCAGAGCCATGTCCAGTCAGGAGCTTGTCATTCTGCCAGGAATTGGAATGAGAAGCAAATGGCATCTGTCCCCTTGAGAATCTTCTCATCGGCCCAGTTTCTGTGTTGCCTTTTCCTCTGCTCCCTCCCCCATGGGTGGCCTCGGTGGAAAGAATGCTGATGTTTATCCAAGAATGAAACATCTTGATGAGGTCACGTCTCTCAGAAAGGCAAATCGGAGCCTCATTAGTGCTTGAAACTCTTCCAGAGCTGGTAGGGAAATGTACACCTTCTCTCCAAGACCAGTAAATGGAGCGTACAAAGCAGGCCACTTTCATTCAGCATGTCAGGTTTTGCAGAGAACGAAGAGCTGATGCTATTGCGCATGCAGATCTTCGATGGCTAAGCTGACATCACCTCCAAGACCAGGACCTCGCATGCCAGTGTGAACACAGCTGCCCAAAATGTGCTTAATGTGCACAAAGTTCCCAGGGTGTGTTTCTCTAGAGCTTCTCCTGAATGGGGGGTGTTGGATGGCTTTTTTTGGTCTTCTGCCAGATGGGGGAAGGTACTAAAGGCTAGAGAGTGGCAACTTAACACTCAAACTGCATGTGAAAATGGCAGAGCTGCCTGGAAAATGGGGAAACCCCCCCTCTGTGAATTTCTTGCCGAACTGAAAGGACCACAGTTTCTTTTGCATCAACCCTAAAAGTAACAAACCATTATAACGCGTGTGATGATTCAAAGATAAGCACACTTCTGTTCCAATGTAAACTTTGGCCTGTGGTGATTGCACACCTCAGCTCTCCTGCAGCAGCATGAGGCTGCGGGAAATGAAAGCCACTAGATTGATCAGTCTGTTCTCGTTGTCCACGCTCAGTGAAATTAAAGCCGTGAAGAGCATTACTGGAGAGAAATTCAACTTGAAACGTGTCAAACCTACAGTAGTTGTAACATAAACAAAAAAAACTTCTGTTTGAAAAATAACACTTTATTGATGGGATTGTTCCTTCAGGTCCCTTACCCCTGTTCCTTGGGGTGCTGGGTGCAACAGAATACCGAGGCTATGTTTACACGCTGCTTTGGAGCACGGGGAACCAGCTTCCAACCATTGTCAACAAGCTAGGGATAGTGGGGGCATGCGCTCAGGCTCTAAAAATAGCTGTGTAGACAGCTCTTTGAAACTGTGGCTCAGGCTGGAGCTTGGGCTCTGAAGTATAGGAAGGGGGATGGGCTTCAGATAAACAAATAACTAATGTCAAGAACTCAAAGGTTAGAAAATGCCTGATCTTAAGTTTCCTGTGCACCTTTAATTCAGCCCCCTTGTGCATATGCATTATGGCACTCTTGAGTTACGTGGCCAGGTAATGTTTTTCCCACATGACCCCTGCCTCATTTGGTGCACCGGATGCAATTATGTCCTTCTATCATCGTTCATGTGGCCCTTCCCTTATTTATTGCACATTATGCCAACCCTTATACTGGAGATAAAATTATTCATTTTCTCATGCGCTTTTATATGGTGCTTATCGCCTTAGTATTGGAGTGCTTGGATTTCTCTGCACAGCACTCCTGTCAGACCAGGTGGTGGTCTCGTCGTGTGTTCATGGTACCTTACATTCAGAGCACGGCTCCTGGTGACTCACATTGCAGCCACGAGTGCTCAGCGCTTCTGCAAATTAGGTTCTAGGCGTCTCAAGTTGGGCATCCAGAAAATGAGGCATATGCACTTGGTAACTTTGTGGCAGAGACAGGGATCGAATCCAGTTCTCCAGGGTAGCATTCAACTGCCTTAAGCATGAGACCATCCTTTCCCTTCCTGCAATCCCCTGCATCAGTCACTACACCGTTTCTGATTTCTACAACAAACAAGATAGTCTCCTTCATCCACAACCCTGATTCATCCCCAGAGCAGGTCCGTCTTGTGCACTGAATGTGGCAGGGATCCTGTGGAGAAGTAGCAGGTGATCATGTAATTCAGTGGTCTCCAACATGGTGCCTGTGGGTGCCATGGCGCCCGCCGGGGCGTTTTTGTGCGCCCGCAGGACACGCCGCCGGAGAACCTGCCGCCGAGAAGCGTTGCCGTTTCTCGGCAGCATTTCGGCGGCACCACTTCTTGCTGCTGCTGCTTTTCAGCGGCATTTCCGCAGCCGGTTCTCCAGCAGCAGCATTTCGGCGGCGGAGTGTCCGGGGCCCGCCACAGCCTTCTGGCACATTGCTATTCCCACAGAAAGGTTGGGGACCACTGATGTAATTAGTCTGTAACATAATACATATGTACAAGGGGATTGAATTAAAGTTACACAGTCTTAATTCTGGCATTCCTGTCCTGAGTGCTTGATTTTGCAAATGTTTGTATTTAATATTGGTGGGAGGAGGGCTTGCATGTAATTTTCCAAGGTTTTTAAAAGAGTAAACTGAGAAAACTCCATCATATTGATCCCCTGAATGGGTCATCATCAGGGAATCTTTTAGATCCACAGCACAGATGTCTGCTACTTGAGCTACCTGCATGCACTAGTTGGCCATTATTCTCTAGATGAGGGGTGGGCAAACTTTGTGGCCCGAGGGCCACATCTGGGTATGGAAATTGTATGGCGGGCCATGAATGCTCACAAAGTTGGGGTGCAGGCTCTGGGGTGGGGCCAGAAATGAGGCATTCAAGGTGTGGGAGGGGGCTCTGGGTTGGGGCAGGGGGTTGGGGCGTGGGAGGGGGTCAGGGGTGCAGGCTCTGGGCGACGCTTACCTCGAGCAGCTCCCAGAAGCAGCAGCAAGTCCCCCCTTTGACTCCTACGTGGAGGCGCAGCCAGGCGGCTCTGCACGCTGCCCTGTTCGCAGGCGCTTGGGGCAGGGGCAGCGTGCGAAGCCCCCTGTCTGCCTCTACATGTAGAGGCCAAAGACGGGACATGCTGCTGCTTCCGGGAGCCATGCGGAGTGGGACAAGCCCCTGATCTCGCTCCCTGGCTGGAGTGCCAGAGCGGAGCAAGCCCCGGACCCCACTCCCCAGCAGGAGCTCGAGGGCCAGATTAAAACATCTGGAGGGCCGGATGCGGCCCCCGGGCCGTACTTTGACCACCCCTGCTCTAGATGGAGAAGCCATTAGTGAGAGACACTTTGCCAGAGGCTTTCACGGTTGTTTGTTGGGAGCATAGGAATATTGGATCTCAGGAATCCTAGGTTCTGTTCCTGGTTCTGGAGTAAAGTCTCGTTTATGGATAGACCCTACAACCTCTGTCCTCCCCTGTCCTGGTCCCTTTCTGGTCCACATCCCTCTGCATTTGAATCAGGTTGCTTTTTTCTTCTCCTCTATCCTGCCTGAGTACCATCTGCTAAGGGAACATTGAGAGAACAAGGCAGTGTCTCTGCTCTCAGTTCTGAGGCCTAATAGTGAGAGGATCAACTGCAAGGAAAGGCCTGCACAACCCCTGCAGATCTGGGCTGGAGCATGCTGTGGAATCTGCTGAGAATTTAGCTGCCAGCTTCTGACAAACCTCTGTTGACCATATGCAAAGTGTAAGAGTCAACAAATTTGCAGGGATTTTTACAGCAACAGCAAAAGATACATATCTGACCCTGCTCCAAAGCAGGAAGACAGTAGAGGTTCTCAACAAAATGGTTGTAAGTATTTTTAACATGGGGAAAACAGCATACTTTTCTGCAACCTTGTTCTTGGAAACTGTGGGACCAGTACAGCTGAAATATTTGAAACAGAAATTCAGTCTGAGGCAGACATTCAGCCTAAACTGTCAAAGTTTGGGAAAGTAACTGAAAACAGTGTCTTATAATAGAAAGTGTTAGGCAGCCTTAGCTATAGGTATTGCTGCCTGCTCTGTCTAAAATCAGAGACGGTTAAGAGGTGAGTTGACCCGTCTCTAAGTACCTACGTGGGGAGAAGATCTTTTAATAGAAGGCTCTTCAGTATGGCAGACAAAGGCATAATAAGATTGATTGGTAGCTAGAAGCTGATGCTAGACCAATTCACACTAGAAATAAGGTCCAACTTTTTAATAGTGAGGATAATTAACCACTAGAAAAATTAACCTTGGGACGTGGCAGATCCTCTATCCCTTGAAACCTTTAAATCAAGATTGGACGTCTTTCTAAAAGATCTGCCCTTGTTCAGTGGTCACAGGTTTGATGCAGGAATTGCTGGGTGGATTCTCTGGCCTGTGCTATGCAGGACGTAAGACTAGCTGGTCATAACCGTCCTTCTGGCCTTAATCTATGAATTGGTAAATATCCACCGTCCCGCTAAGTGAATGGGGGTTGGGTCTCATTTAGGATATAACGGGGAAATGGAGAATTTTGTGAAGCTAAGATTTAGCAGTATTGCCTTAAGTAATTCTGCATTCAAATTGATAATGGCAGCTGTGATGATCAGATCCTCCTAATGAAACAAGTGTTTTTCATTCACTCCAGGTCACTTCCCTTATGGACAGGTTATTCCATAATTACTCACTGAAGGGTTCTTGAACCTGCCTCTGATGCTGGCCATGGTCAGAGACTTAGGGCTTGTGTACAGTAGAGCAGTGGGTCTCAATCTTTCCAGACTCCTTGTCTTGCATACCCCAAGTTTTATCTCACTTAAAAACTATTTGCTTACAAAATCAGCCGTAAAAATACAAAAGCGTCACAGCACACTATCAATGAAACATTGCTTACTTTCTCATTTTTACCATATAATTATAAAGTAAACCGACTGGAATATAAATATCGTACTCAGTGTATAGTATATAGAGAGTGTAAACAAGTCACTGTCTGTATGAAATTTTAGTTTGTACTGATTTTACTAGTGCTTTCTAGGTAGCTTGTTGTAAAACTAGGCAAATATCTAGAGGAATTGCTGTACCCCGGAAGACCTCTGCGTACCCCTGGGGTGCACGTACCCCTGGTTGAGAAGCACTGCAGTAGTCTTGGCCACTATGCCAGCAGAGCCCCTAGTGGAGAGTGGCAGGAGGAGAGTGCTGGCCTACATACACTACCTCCCCAAACAGCATTAGCTAAGTGGCCAGTAGCGCTCTGCCGTTGGCATAGCTGTGTCCACACCAGGGGTTTTGCTGACATAGCTATGCCGGCAAAACTTAGTAGTGTAGACCAGGCCTTCGATGGGCTGATTGGCTGATCCACATGGGTCCCTGAGGTAGTGGGTTTCCAAGGAGTTTTCTCTGCAGTACCAACTGTTTTTCCTTTATTTCGCTCGCATTCTGGTGACAAACTGGCCTTTAGAGCAGCAAGTCCAAGCTGCTGTACCAGAGCGCAGGCCCGCAAGGGAGCCCCCTGCCTTGCTGTTGACAGCAGATTTGTCAATTGTTCTGGGGGAGCCATGCTGAATACTGACTGTTTTTCTTTTCTCATTGACAGAATGCTGCTCGGAACTTCCAGGACTTTGACTGCCAGGTAAGGAGCATGCAGCCAGAAGAGATCTGTTACTGCCAGCCTCCACACAGAAAGCAGCGAATGGCCTATGTCATAACCAACACAGAGATGACCCAT
Organism: Natator depressus; assembly: GCF_965152275.1. NCBI lineage: Eukaryota > Metazoa > Chordata > Testudines > Cheloniidae > Natator > Natator depressus. Next base: position 30,533,704 of record NC_134246.1, read on the forward strand.
CCAAGTTGAGATGGGCCTTTATTAGCCCAGTCTTCTGCCTTGAGCCTGTTAAGATTTCGCTGAGCAGAACTGGAAGATCTCCTGGGAAGCAGCCTCCTTTCCCGGGCCATCTCCCTCCCTCAGTTTACTGTCTGTGTTAACAAGACCATCGCCCTCCCAGCTCAGCTTCCCCTGCAGTGACGTCCCAGTGCCAAATGGTGACACAGTGAGCTCCATGACAGGAATGTCAAATTAGGGCTCAGAGTGAGCTGCAGGATTCAGTGAGCTGGCAAGGAAATTCCTAATACCATCAGACCCTTTCAGGGATGTCGAAAGTAGTGAAGGGAAATGGTGGGACAGCTGGGTTTGTTCTCAGTGTGTTCCACCTATGCCCTGCATCAGTCAGGCAGTGCCTGCTCTTTCCTGCATCTCTGCCCTCTCCTCATGAGCTCTACCGTTTGGCAGTGTATCGTTATCACAGGGCACGGGCGTGTAGCTTTGCTGTACTGCTACACGCAGCTTGACGGGCAGGCGGGAGCAGGAATGGGGACGGAGTAATTCCTGTTGTCCTTTGAAGTGGCAGTCTTAGCAAATAAGCAGTGTAGTTCTATTGGTAAAACAGGCCTGGGAGTGGAGCTGGATGCTGTCACTAGACATGGCTAGTGGACGTGCTCCTTCGGTGCACTGTACCATGTTTGCTGTTGCAGCAACACCCAGTGCTGGACTAATTTGTCTCCTGTTAAGTTTGTTACTTGCAACATGCTAAATTCGTGCAGCTCTGCTGCGTGTGCCACCAGATTGGTCTGAAGACACAGATCCCACCCCGCGCATTGGCTGGCAAGGGGGGCAGATGGCGCAATGGCTTGTTCTTGCAGTAGTTCTGTTGGTTCAGCGCTCTGAAGATGTGAAGTGCTAAGTAGTGTTGGGATCTGTTGACCCAGAGATGGGCAGATTGCCGGAGGACAATTCATGGTAAAGCTGTAGTAATTCCTCCTGATACGATTCATCCTGACAGACCAGTGCAGAAGACCACCATGGTCTCTGTCTTGTTGCTACAGAATGATCCCAATAGAGAAACAATTAAACTGCATGGCTTCCCTGTATTGCAGTTGGGCTGATTTTTCCTTGGGCAGTACATGGCACTGGTATTATCTGGCAGGCTTGTCGTGGGGCAGGCCCAAACTGCTGTGCCAAGTGACACCCCATCCTGCACTCAGTCAAAACAGACTGGAGCAACACATGGAACCATGCGTGGCTGCTCTCCCTGCTGGCTGCTCTTCCTCCCCAGCTGTGAGGACTCTGCTGCTTGTGGAGGGCAGGGCCAGCTCACTGCTGTGATGTGCTGGCAACGTAGCTGCAGAAGTGGGCTGTCCAGGGCTTTCTGACTCCACTCTATATAAAACTCAGCTTTTTAGAGGAGCTTCTGGGAATGCTTCCTCTGGCTGCGTGAAAAGGCAGAGCCATAAATGCAGCTGCGATTAGGCAGTTTGTCTCGCAGTGTCTTTGGGGAGTGCCCTATAAAACCATACAAAGTATTGGGTTGTGGGTGGGCAGGATGCGACAGTCCAGGGCAGCTGGGCTCTAACTCTGCCTGCTGGGCCTACTTATCCCAGCTGCAAGTGGCTTTTAAAATTGCCATTATTCTGAAGTCCTCAGAGCATTAATCAAACTCTGATACAGCCACAGTGTCCCGAGGGGCAGGGTAAGACAGCAGCAGTGTCTCTGAATCACTTTGCTTTTGTTGCCTTCAAAGTAACTAATGCAATGAAAACAGGCTTCCCCCACCATCCTGTTTGTGCGCAGGAAAGGGCGAGGGAGCTCAGGTGCCAGGCCTGGTTGCGCTGGGGAGAGGCACACAGGTTTGTCAGGCTTGGGCCTAGGAGGGGAGCACTGGTGCTGCCCATGGGGCCCGGGGTCTGTATGTGTGCAGGCAGCGCAGATGCAGTGTGCTTGGGTCAGGAGGTGATCAGGGAGCATGGAGCACAGGCCCTACCTGTAGGGGCCTGTGTGTGGTGAGTAAGGGGAGCACAGGTCCGGTTTGCTGGGGCCAGCGGATGGGAGAGGGCAGTATTAACCATTCCTTGGGCATCTTCTGAATCTCCAAAGCAGCCTTGGCTTTGTCTGTTCAGAGCTGGCTCCCTCTTTCTCCCTGCTGGCAGCTGTCCAGGCTTGGCAGAAGGTGCTGGTCTGGGAGGGGGTCAGGAAAGCCCCCATGATAGTATAAAAGGCCTCGCTTCTCTTCAGCCCCCCTTTCCCATCAAACCACAGAACCTCCCACATGGTCTCCCCAAGGCACACCCCAGTCTGCAGAGACTGACTAGATGTGTTTGGAACACCGGGGAGCCCTACCCCATAGAAAGAGGGTGGACAGCCAGTGAAGCCATGTGTGGACGAGCTCCACACGGGCCTGTTTTGCCCTCACTTGTTTCAGCCCCAGGCCCTCTCAAAGTGGCAGAGTAGCTGAGGCCTTTGTTCACACCAAGCAGCCCCACAGCCAGCAGACAGCAGGGAAGTGAGCACTGGCGGAGGAATGCCTGATCTGGGTGGGTTGGATCAGTGGAGGACCAGTGTCCATGGCAACGGTTGAGCAGGAGACAGGATGCTGCTTGCAGGAGCTCTCAGTTCATTGTAGTGTCTTTTTAGCATCCAGTTACAGCTGCTTTTGTGGTTCAGTGCTGCCACCGCCTCCTCGTCGTCCTCCTGCCAAGTGCCACTGCGGGGCATGGCTATCTGCCTTGGCCATCTGCACTCCAAGGAATGCTGGATCAGACCTAAGCAGTGTCTTTAGGTTCCCACCACCGCTGGAGCATAATATCTGTTACATCAGCTCAGACCTGAGGCTGGTCTAACTGGGTCTCCTGCCTGTGACAGTGGCCTGTGCAAGGAGCATGAAATCTACACCCATAAGCCAGTTGTGCAGTGCTGGAGGGAGAGGGGAAGGGCTGTGCTTTTTCTTGGCTTGGGAGGGGGTCTGCGATTTTTATAAAGGGGGTACAAAAGGATGCCACCTGGTGACAGGGCTGTATATAATTAGTATTCTCTTCCATCATATCCTCCCCAAATCCCTCTTTGTAAATATCTCTGTGAACAAGGCCTGTAGCACAACTCTGCCGAAGAGCTACTTGCCAATAGCGGCCCTGCAGTGTCGGGTTTGATTACGTGTGTGTTTCACTGGCCTCTTCCTCAGCAGGCTGGGAACTGAAATGGACAAAACTGTTGTTCTCTGATTGTGAGGAACTGATGCATCAAACACAGCACTTGGGGATAGTGGCGGAGTCCAGACACTGCAGGAGGGTAGCTTTGCCTGTGTTTGGAGGGCAGGGGTCTCTTTCTGGGATTGAGAGGACAGTTGTTGTTTCTGTTCAATATGTATTTCATTTGTGACCAGGGTTCATCTTTTTCAGCAGTCACTATTAACAGTGTCCCTTAAAGCTGGCTAGCCCTGATTCCAGCTTTCCTGTCCAGTTTAACTCACCCCTTTTAGGCTTGGCAGGATGTTTCTGAAGCCATTACTTCATGCGTTAACTTGGGAGTTCAACTTTGCGTTAAGCAGTGTGACGTTCACCTTGTTCTTTCTGAAGTGGCGGCAGCAGCACTGCCCCTGTTGGGTTCAGAACTGTGATCTGGCCCGGGCACACTCTTCTGAGTTCAGACATGGGACCTAGAGCAGCATTTCCTCTTCATTCTTAATACATTGGCTATTGTAATTCCCCGAATGATAAATTAACAAGCCCTAAAACTAGGGCGTTCTAGACCATGGACAGACAACTTTCTTAAGTAGTAGAGGACCACAAAGTTCGCTATAATCCCTTTGGGGGGTTATGCTGGTTTTTTAGAGTGTGCATAACTCAAATGTTCTTGTGTATACGTGGAACAGAGCAGCATGGAGAAGCTTTCCACTTGTCTTTTTGCATCCCAGCTGACCAGTGGACAAAACAAGTAGCCACCACTAAACACAACTAGCCACTGACAAACTAATGGCTGAGGAATAGGGGCACCAGTATTTCCATTAATGCACACCTCAAATAGTCTGATAAATGTTCCCTTCTTTCTGACTGATGTTGATATCCCTCTTTACCATCACTAGAAAACTGTCCCTGGCTTTAGGTGCTTTGGGCTTTGCTCACATCCACGGGCATGACACACGTCTAAACCTTTACTAGCTAGAAGTAAGAACAGAAGGAAAATGAGATTGGCCCTATTTCTTCTTGGCAGGGAGCCAAAAAAGCTTTCCTGCTTCCAGATGTATGATCTGAGTGAATTGGAACCTGTCTAACCAAACCTTTCTCCATAGCTAAGGTACCCAGCCATGCCGGGCTTAGAGCCCACTCTGCCAGGATTGTAGCAAATCCCTGAGCAAGGATATGAGAAATCATGTAACAGGAGATCTGCAGGGTGGCTGCCTGATATTAGTGCATGTGTTCACTAAGAGCTACTGGCTCACTGTCTCTTCAGCTGTGCACCTTCGGGCAGATGTGAAGTGAAGCAGGTAGAGAGGTTTTTTTCTGTCCCACCCTCCTTGTCCTGGGTTTTTCACTGTAGTGAGTTCCTTTGGGGTGGCTAGCCTGGAGCCACAGAAATGATCTTAGCAAGTAAAATCTTTCCTCCTGTGGCCCCAGACAGCAAGTCCTCAGGCTCTCCCAGGAGTGGAATAGTGTCGTATTTTTGGTCAGTGCTTCCTCTTCATGAGGAGTGTCTGGCCTCATTTGTCTTACCACTCGGTCGGTGCGAGGTCAGAAAGAAATCTAGGGCTCACAAGGGATGGGTGCAAGGCCAGAACTGCCAAAAGGTCTAGTCCCTGATGGGCTCAGCTGTTGCCTAGACCCACAGAAATGACATTAGCGGGTAAATTCTCATGTACCGTCACAGTGATGCAAAGGTACAGGGTCCCAGGCTAGATGGGCCAGTGATCCTGCATGGCAGGGACAGTTCCTGTGGAAACAGCATGACCTTAAACAGAATGGCCCACTCCACAGGAATGGGGGGCGGGGGCAGGACACACTACCCAAAATATCCCACGTTTTTACCTTTTGGGTTCTGAGGGGTGTCTCTGAACCACCACCGTAAGATTTACCCTTCTGTTTGGCTCTTGGAAAAACATTTTCATTTAGTGCAGAAAGCGCCTGGTCATGTGTCTGACTTGGGCCAAGAAGGCGTTCCCACGTGTATTATCTCCTAACTGACACTGCTGGAAAGAGACTGGTTTCATCTGACTGTTGTTTGGCATAGCACAAGCAGCATAAAGCCTGCACCAACTCAACTCCTCTTCAGTCACAAGTTAGCCGTTGACACAGAAGCATGCATTGCTTTGTGCCGCATCAGAATGAGAAGCTATTGCTATGAAGGCTTCACGTAGCTTTGTCAGTCGTCGGTGTAAGCATGCAGGCTGATACGAATAGCTTCACCGAGTGGGAATGCAGGCTAGGCTGTTGCTGGGAGGACGGCTATGAACTCGCTGGTGAACAGAGTAGGATTCTTGTTTAACTGAACACCTACAATTGTTGCCAGGTGTTGTCTGACACATTCATCTTTATCCAGCTCATATGTTTGCATGCCGTAGATCCCGGGTTACCAAACTGTGGTACATGAGTTTCACGTTCCATCAGTTCACTTCACGACAACTTATAAAGAAAGGCGGTATGTGGATTAATAAAGTTTGGAACGATTGCAATAGATGCTGCTTACGTTGTTAAATGGGCTCGGTTGCTGTGCATCTCCTGTCCCTGTGGACCCTGCTAACCAGACACTTTAAAAGGGCAACTTTTCCTTCATGTTTAACAAAATACAAAAGGGGCGGGGGAGGGGGGAATTCTTCCAGGCCTCCTTAAATCACAACAAAATCAAAAAGGGACATGTCCAATTTTTAAGAACCCTGTAGGGCTCATCTGTAAACTCCTTCCAGTCTGCTGTCTGGCTTTCTGGGCTTTGCTCATGCAGTGAGTTGCCCAACTTGCCATGAATTGTAAGTGAAACTGCAAAAGCGCGTCAAGCTCGATCTTCCTAAAAGACACGTATATAGAAGGGGACCCAAATTCCTCCAAGCTGGAGGAACACAGGCAGATACCAGGAGTACAAGGGCAAGTTCAGTCTGAAGTTATTGACCTAAAAACCCACTATACATTGAGTCAATTTTCAGAATAGAACGGCACTTCGGAGACTTCCTTATCCAACACAAGCCATGAATTGTGATGGGAGCAGGGGTGAAAGTAGAAATAGGGACTTACCGGTACGGGGCTGGGTTGGGGCTGGCTCTGGCCCCTGGAAGGGGCAGGGCCTCAGGCAAAAGGGGCAGGGATGGGGGGGGTCAGAACCAGCCCTCTACCAGTAAGTGCCCTCCCCCTCCCCTGCTGGGGTAGCAGCGGCAGCCAGGGGCTCCGGCAGCAGTTTAAAGGGCCCAGGGCTCGACCCCCCGCTACCGCCCCAGACCCTTTAAACCGCTGCCGGAGCCCCAGGCTGCTGCTGCTACCCCAGGGTTCAGGCAGAAGAGCTCCGGGGGCTATTTAAAGGACCGGGGGCTCCCCTGCTTCTATCGCCCCGGCCCTTTAAATAGCCCCCAGATCCCTGGGGTAGCGGCGGCGGGGCTCTGGCAGCTATTTAAAGGTCCTGGGGCAGTAGAGGCAGCGGGAGCCCCGGCCCTTTAAATAGCCCCCGGAGCCCCGCTGCCGCTACCCCAGGGCTCCAGCAACGGGGCTCTGGTGGCAATTTAAAGGGCCTGGGGCTCCAGCCACTGCTGGGAGCCCCAGGCCCTTTAAATTGCTGCCTGGGGAAGCTGGGCCGCCCTCTGGATGGGAGTCACTGACTTGTCCATGAAACTGTTCAGTTTTGGTTTTTCACAGTCCTGTCCCTCTGGCTGTATCTTTGCCTGATTTTTCACCCTTTCCCTCCATGTTTCTGTGGAGTTATATGGTACGTCCCTATTTTTCTCCTCCAACATACATCTTCATGGATTTCCAATACTGTCACAACTGCACTTGTCTTGGTACTGAGCTTTGAATCACAATTTTCACAGAACCTGGGGGCTGCTTGTCTGCATGCAGAATGGCACAGGTTGAACTTAATGGTATGATTTTTAAATCAATTTAGTTAAACTGGTGCCAAAGGCTGGATGAGCAGAGATATTGGTTTAAACCAGGCTTCTTTGCTTTAGCTTAATTCCATAACAAACAGGTTTAAATGAAATCTAAATAAGTCTGGTGTAAGTGGAAATAAGTGTGTTCCCACAGGGGTTTGCACTGGTTTAACTAAATAGGTGCAAATTGGCACACAGACAAGGCCTATGCTAGAAGTGAGTTTTCCTCACTCTTCTACTCTGAAAGTGCCTTGGACTGAGCTGGGCTAATATTATGAACATCCTTTTTCAGCAGGATGGTTTGAGAGAACACAATCTTACATGATCACTCTTGCTGGAACACATTAACCCTTTGGTGTTCAGAGTCTTGCCTTTGCCCAGACATCGAGCATGAGGAGACATGGACTGAGTAGAGCAGAGGTCAGGAGTGTACCAACCGTGGGTAAGCACATCTCATGTTTCAGGCCATAAGCTGATTTGCCTGCAGGGTAAGAAAGTCATTTTCCTCCTTTTCACAATTGACCAGGGCCACTGTGAACTTTTCTCTTGGTAGAATATTACACTGGATGGCACCATGTCTGATCTGGTATGGCAAATCCAGAACTCGTTCCAGGTGAATGCTAGAGTTTCAGCGTGCTCTGCGTTAGTTTGCAGGTGCTCATGTTTTGGGATAAATGTTTAGCTGCTAAGAAGATAAATTAATTGAGTCCCAGCTCCTATTTTCAGTCTTGCTTGAAATGTCCTTGGTGTAGAGGGAGATGTTCCTCTGAGCTGCGTGGTGCACAAAGCACATTTTATACATGCTGCTTTCACTAAAGCTTCAGCGCTCATTGGTGTCCCCAGGAACATCTTTGTTCATATTTGCCATGCATTCTGGCTGCTGTGAGGCTATGTACGCTTCCCCTTTTGTAAGCTGTTGCTAACTTCCCAGGTGGTTGGAGTATTTATTTTCAGTTATGAATAAATCTAGGCTTGGCCTGACTGGTCTGAAACAGTTCTGTGCTAATCCAAATGGCAAGCCCCTTCTCTTGCTCCAGAGATTTGTTTCTCTGGGTCAGAGTGGTGTGGAGGGGCTCCCAGCCTGTCTGCCTGCATTGCAGCTGACCAATGGAGGACATTGTCCTCCTTTTCTGATACGCATTTAGCCACTACTAAACACAACTCGATGCTGATAAACAATGGTCAGTGTGCCAGGGTGCCATTACTCCATTTAAAACAACCCCTGAATAATCTGCTAACCATTTTACGTGAGAGTAAACGGTAGGTCTGGCACACTGCTTACAGGCCTAGGTAAATTTCTTCCTTTTTCATTAGTAGTAGTAATCTAGTTTATTCTCTGAAATAAAATGTATTAACCTAGAATCTCAGATCCCCATTACGCTCCAGCTCTGTGAGGTCTAATGAAATGCTGGGCTGAGCTTATCCCCCCCCTTAGCAAGCAGATGGCAGATTAAATGATCTTGTTGAGGGCTGGCTGGCTGGCTGGCTGATGGGCAGATGGTGTTGGTGACCTGCAGTTAGTGGAACTGAGTTTGTGTCTTTATTGTGCCGGCACACCCTTTGTGTTTGCTTTGAGAGGCAAATGCCCTGTTGACATAAAATTCTCCTCCTTTTCCTGACATTTGAAATGTATGTTGTCATTTAAAAAAAATCCACTCTAGGGCTGTGACCTTTGCCTGACACACAACAGCATTTAATCCAGTCTGTCTCTGGTACTGCTCCCTTGCCCCCCACCGAGAGAGAAAAGGGGGTGCTGATGTCAGCATGCTACTTATGAAAGGTGAGCTGAGACCTGGAACTGCTTTCTTGACCATGCTGCCTGGCTGAAATGGTTCACGAGGGTTGGAAAGCCAGAATTCTGCAATGCCCAAAATAACAAGCAGGATTGTAAAGCCAGGAAATTCAGAGTCCAGGTTAACCTGAAAAGAAATCCAGACATGGTAAGGTCATGAGGGGAAAAATGAGAAACTGTCTTTAAAAATCAGTTTACTCTGGGATGACGAACGCTGTTATGTATTAATCATAGTTGTATGGTTATTTCATGATGTCACTACAGGACAGAGTTAAAGTTGTGTGGGTGCTTTGATTGCATTTCCACACCTTCACATGTTTGGGTTTCTTTTATGTTTGCATTTAACTCTGTATTTCCCGAGTTTATAATGGTTGAGCTGGAGATAATTACAGTAATTACAGTTTTTCCCTAAATCACTGATGTGTGCCCTCCACCTTAACTCTGTCTTAAAGTAGCTTTTAGGGCTGTCAAGCAATTAAAAAAATTAATCGTGCGATTAGTCATGCTGTTACCATTTATTTAAATATTTCTGGATGTTTTCTACATTTTCTAATATATTGATTTCAGTTACAACACAGAAATGAAAGTGTAGAATGCTCACTTTATATTTATTTTTATTACAAATATTTGCACTGTAAAAAACAAAAGAAATAGTATTTTTCAATTCACCTAATACAATTACAGTAGTGCAATCTCTGTCATGAAAGTTGAACTTACAAATGTAGAATTATGTGTAAAAAAAAAAACTGCATCCAAAAATAAAACAATGTAAAACTTTAGAGTCTACAAGTCCAATCAGTCCTACTTCTTGTTCAGCCAATCGCTCAGACAAACAAGTTTGTTTACATTTGCAGGAGATAATGCTGCCCGCTTCTTGTTTACAATGTCACCTGAAAGTCAGAACAGGTGTTCGCATGGCACTGTTGTAGCTGATGCCACACGATATTTATGTGCCAGGTGCACTAAAGATTCATATGTCCCTTCATGCTTCAACCACCATTCCAGAGGACATGCGTCCATGCTGATGACAGGTTCTGCTCGATAATAGTCCAAAGCAGTGCGGGCTGACACGTGTTCGTTTTCATCATCTGAATCAGATGCCACCAGCACAAGGTTGATTTTCTTTTTTGGTGGGTTGGGTTCTGTAGTGTCCAGATCAGAGTGTTGCTCTTCTAAGACTTCTGAAAGCATGCTCCACACCTCGTCCCTCTCAGATTTTGGAAGGCACTTCAGATTCTTAAAACTTGGATCGAGTGCTATAGAAATCTCACATTGGTACCTTCTTTGCGTTTTGTCAAATCTGCAGTGAAAGTGTTCTTAAAACGAACGTGTGCTGGATCATCGTCCGAGCCTGCTATAACATGAAATATATGGCAGAATGCGTGTAAAACAGAGCTGGGGACATACACTTCTCCCCCAAGGAGTTCAGTCACAAATTTAATTAATGCATTATTTTTTTAACGAGTATCATCAGCATGGAAGCATATCCTCTGGAGCGGTGGCTGAAGCACAAAGAGGCATATGAATCTTTAGCTTATGTTTCTCTTAGCGATTGGCTGAACAATAGGTAGGACTGAGTGGACTTGTAGGCTCTAAAGTTTTACATTGTTTCGTTTTTGAGTGCAGTTATGTAACAAAAAAAATCTATATTTGTAAGTTGCACTTTCATGACAAAGAGATTGCACTACGATACTTGTATGAGGTGAATTGAAAAATACTATTTCTTTTGTTTATCATTTTTACAGTGCAAATATTTATAATAAAAAATAATATAAAGTTAGCTCTGTGCACTTTCTAGTCTGTGTTGTAACTGAATCTCAATACCTGCTATTACCATGTGCAGCTGGACTCTGTTCTAATGTAAAGCGACACTGTCAAGGTCAGGAGGCACACAGTATGACTATGCTGTTCTCGTCTGTTTTCAGAGTTCATGTACTTGCTATTTTAACACACACACGTGGTTGTTATGTTTTTAAAGCTGTATGATGCCTTGGCCGTGTCCTTGGCTTTCACATCTTTCATTGTGCTGCTGCTGGCACGTGGTGTGCTTCAGCTTCAGAGGGAGCCCTTCTGAATACACCATTTATGCACAATATAGCTCAACAATAAACAATTGGGAGTTGTGGGGGAGGAGAATGACTGCGGGGAGTGGAACTGCTCAGGCAATTGTCACTCCTCTGCGGTCTGGAAGCGCACTTGCGAACCACATGAGCCCTCCGTAAATTAGCCCCCTCTCGTGATGGGAGTCTGAGGCCAGGTCTACACTATAAACTTACACGGTATAACTGTATTGCTCAGGTGTGCCCCTGAGCTTTGTGGTTATACTGACGCAGCCCCCGGTGTAGACAGTGCTATGTTGACGGGAGGGCTTGTCCCATCAACATAGCTACTGCCTCTCGTGGAGGTGGAGTAACTACTCCAACAGGAGAAGCTCTCCCATTGGCATAGTAGTGTCTTCACTGAAGCACTATAGAAGCGCAGCTTCACCGGTGTAGCTGGGTTGCTGCAGTTCTTAAGTGTACACCTGCCCTCCGAGAATTCTTCCCCTCAGAGAGGAAGGAAAGACATGGCGTGAGTAACCTTGGGGGAGAGGGGAATTTAATCGCTGAGCAGTGGATGGTGAACTTCATTACAGCACGTTCCTGGTTCCAACAGTCATCTGGAGAATTTCCTTTGTGTTGTAGTGATTGAGAGGAAAGGATCTCAAACTTCTTGCTAACTAGAGCTTGTACTGTCTTGCTTTGCTGTTACAGCAGTGTTTCGGATCCATACGGGTCATGCAGCCAGCCAAGGGCTCTCGTGACTGTTCGGACTTTCTTTTGAGAGGGGGGTCACACTTAGAGGCTTGCTGTGTGAAAGGGGTCACCAATACAAAAAGTTTGAAAACCACTGCTCTAACAAAACATATAACCTACCATGACTCCCTGTGGGTCAGCATAGTAACCTCTACTGGGTCACCAATTCTCCTAATTTCAACAAACTGCTCATCTCAAAATATTTCTAGTATTATTATTCCTAGCTAAGAGATGTTTGGTTTTCAGCTGGCAGTGGCTGAACATATAAAATGGCTGACTGCAGAACTGTCAAGTTCTGGGGTACACACGGGGTTCAAATTCCGGTGCAACACAACCAGCTACGTTGTGGCACGACTACAGCTTGTCTGTTTACACTAGGGTTTTACAGCATGTTAGCTATCACGCTGTGGAGGTGGAGACATGGCTTTTAGTCTGAGGTCACTGAAGCAGAGGCTTTTCCGATAAGTGGCTTCCTTTCAGGCAGAAGAGCCCAATGTTCACCTCCCTAGTTGCATAGTTAATGCCAGTTGAAACACAGGTGTAGTGGTGGGGTGGGCCCTTGTACCTGCAAACCTTTTCTGGGCATGGATCTTGGGGCTGCTCTGAGTCAACCCTCCACTGTTTATGAATCTCCACTGTCCTCAGAGTTCATCATTGTCCTTTGATTTACTCCCATTCTCCAATACACTTTTAGTTTTGAGCAGATGATTCAACCCCTCCCATTCTGCTGGACCTTCACTCATTGGTATCCTAACTCGGGACCCGGATACCTGGGCTACATAATATGTTGTGGGCTGGTGGATTAGAAATAAACACTTCCTTTGAGGCTGATGGTGGCTGGCACCTTCTCCAAAGGGACTTCCCAAGCCCACATTAAACATGTGCTCCTGTGACTTGCTTTTCTGACTCCGGGAGTGCAGGATCTGCCAGTCACTCAAGACTCAAACGGACACTGCAGACAAAACATGAGCCCTTACTGCTGCGATTTCCAAACAGCTCTTGTTCAGTGCCCTCTTCCTGTTTGCTCCCTGCCAGCCTCTCTCCCCGCCCGGTCCTGTGATGGGGAGCGCTCTGAGGCTAACTGAAACAATCCTCTTTGTGCATTGGAACCAGCCTTCCTTTTTCATGCCACCAGCAGTGTTGCCTGTTGGAGTCAGAGTCTGAGCTTCGGGTCAGCTTGTGGTGCCGATGTGAAGTATAACGAGTTGTGCCTTGTTGTGGTTTATCTTCATGGCCTGAGCTGTTCTTGTGGTGGTGTTACCCACATAATCTAGGGCATCCCGCCTATACCCTACCAAGGGCTCAAGGCGTGACCTGGTCTGCGGGACCTTTTCCCGGTGAAAGAGCCTTACACAGCTGTGCTCTAAACAGCTACTTGTTAGCAGTACACAAAGAACACATATGCCAAGCAAATCTTTTATGCTCACCACTCCCAGTGTTCAGACAGACTTCACCCGATGGCCAGTCATGATCCGCTCGGGGGTTCCCACACCATCACTGTTGTGCAGAGGGGTAAGAATTCCAGCAGCTTGATGTTGAATCACAGTCCTGGAATAGTTCCCAAAGAGCTTCTTTTTTTTTTTTAATTTGCATTATATAGGTAAAACTAACTACTTTCAAAAAAATTATTAAACCTATCACATTATCCCATATCCCTAATTAACAAAAATTTGAACCAATTATACACTGGCACCTACATGTCCTCCTGCCTGCTTAAGTCTTTTACATTTTGTTTTTTATGTTTAAATTGTAACATATTTGTGATTTTTTTGTTTGTTCAAGCAGATGGTCAGCATAAAAGCTCTGCTTAGAGATTATTATACTATTTGTTGAGTCTCTCTTTAGATTCTTCCTAAAATTTCCCAGAACCTAGGTGTCTTTACTTTACAACCATGGTGGTGATAACTTTTGTTAGGCACGTTCCGGGCGGGGGGGGGGGGGGTGCTTTAACAGCAGCAGAACATTCTTTTTCTTTATTATTTTAATGATGAGTTTCACCCAAGGCTGGTTTAATATGGGGGGGAGGGGGTTGATCAGATCCTAGGCCTACAGTGTTATGTGGCCTATAGAGCTAAGATAGCACTGAGTGGGATTAAAGTAATTTTTACTTTATGCAGAAGAAAACACTTCACCCTTCTCTAGTAAATGTGTTTGCTGAGTTTTTAATAAAGATGGCTGTGACATTACCCAGGGTACAATCTGGACTGACGGATGGCTGTATCCCCTCAATTCTCCAACCTGTGGTGCCTTTTACATTGCTTTGCCACGAGAGCAACCACTCCTGGTCTGCTCCCAAACAGCCTCCAGCATGTAAATTGCTCCCAGTCCCAGACTTTCCCCCCAGAACTGTGTCTTATACTGCCCAGCACTCTCCTGGACAATACAAGCTCATAGATAGTCAGCTCATAAATGTGGACTGTTTGGGGTTCTACAAGCAGGCAAACCCTCTCTCCTTAGGGCTTTCCTACATCAGGAAAAGGGTTAGAGGTAAGCCTGGGGAGACAACCCCTCTGTGACTTTGCCCGTGTTCCAAGGTTTGGTCTGCACACAGTTATGCCAGTGTAACTGCAGGTGTGGCATTAACCGATTCCATTAAGTGCCGCTTTGTGCATGAGTGCTCTTAGTTGGGTCAGCTTTCCCATGCTGCAAGCTCAACCGATGCAAACCCAGTTTAACCACTGTGCAGACAGGAAGTTGCACTGGTTTGATTAAATTGGTGCAGCACAACACCTTTGTTAAGCTGGTGCAGTGTGCGTAGAGCAGGCCTTGGAACTGTCGTTAAATGGGTGCACAAACTGCGTGCCTGCAATCCCTGCAGAGCAGGAATGTGGCCGTGTTGCACACACGTAGCACGGCAATCTGTGTACGCTGCTCTCTCCTCCATGCTTCCCAAACATTCCCCAGGCTGTGCAGGGTGGCCAAGTGTTCTGGTGGAGTGTCTCACTTCTGGAATACCATGCAGTTTGTCTCTTTGATCTGACACCCTTCCCATTGCATTCAGCTGATTTTATTGCATTTCATTTATTTTGTTATTTAACATATTGCTGCAGTCCTGTGGTTAAGACACTGGACAGGACTGAGTTTGGAGTATTGTAGCCAAGGCCTAACTGACTGGCTCTTGGGTACTGCAGTATTGCAGATATAAAAGCAGGTGGATGACTAGAATAGATGAGACTAGATAGTCAGGGAGGCTGGTAATTGGTAGACCAGAGTCTTCCCTTTTTCTGTGTTTGAGGGGAAAACCTTGGCCGGCTGTCCTGCAAATGGACTTTAAACTCCCCCAGGAACGCCTGCAGTTGAGCTGCAGTCTGGAAGGATGCTGCTGTACTGGCTGTTGGGGCAGTTGCTGTGCATTCAGATGCTTTTAGGCACCTAGGCTTTGATGCCAGGAAGCCAGCAGGCTCAGCAGTCAGGGATCCAGGGGATGTGGACAGAGGCAGGTTTGATTATCTGTGAACACAGCAAAGCATATGAGGGGCTATGCCCCCTGTGGGGAGGAAGGCAACTCAGGTTCTGGGATGGACATACTCTTCTGCATTAGAGATCTCAGCTCTGATTTGCAGTAGAGTTTGAACATGCTTGTCACCAGCTCTTCAGTCTGACTTTGGTAAATCCTGTGAGTATGTGACCCTCTGCCTGGTCTACAAGTCACTCTGCTTCTAAAACAACCTCTTGCTTTTGGTCTCCAACAATTAGGCTTGTCGCCCGTTCTCTCTGGCCATTCAGTTTGAGAATGGCTTTGGTCACCGTGCCGTATCCTCTCATCTAGTGCGAGCCTGGGGCCTACTCTGTGCACATTTTGTACCAGCGTAACTGTGCTGGGCGGGTGAGCTAGTTATACTGGTGGAAGCCTTAACATGGATGCAGTTAGACCAGTATAAACATCCTTTATTCCCCTTCCCGTTCAGGAATAGCTATATGGGTAATAAACACCTTTATATTAGTGTAATCATGTCCACACCGGGGGATGTGCCCCTAGAACTGCAGGGAGAGAGCTGGGGAATCCCCCAGGCTGTGGTGTGAGGTGTGCAGGCTGCTCACATTTCCCATGTTAAATCCTCGGAGGAGTCCCAGCGACATACCCGTTCCCTGGGGTCGCTGCTCCGAGGCTGGGGGTGCCGTTGCCGCAGGAATGCTGTTTGGCCAGCAGGCACAGTGCTATTGTGAATGTGCCCATGCAACAGTCTCTCTGTTGTGTGGGTTCCCCTGTGAAAACGTCTGAGGAGAAGCTGTGTTCTGTTAATTTCTAACCTTGTACCAGCATGTGACCAGAAAGACCCTGCTAAAGTGACTGAAAAGAGACCTTAACGTTGCAGACAGCCTGGTCTCAAACCATCATCCCAGCTGTGCACCAGTGAAGTGTAATAACTGCCTGGTAGCTGTGGCCAGCACTGGCTCTGCAGAGCGGTGAGCGAGATGGAACGGGAAGTACTGTGGGATGCCTCGCCCTGGGCAGTCGTGGGGGTAGGGCTGTGACTCTGTGGAGCTGAGAGTTCATGTGGCTTCCCCAGTGTTAGTGGTCCCTGAGGGAACAGGAGTAGATATGAAACATACCAAGACTCCTACCCTGGGTGCCCCTCTCCTCCCTGGGCTCCCTGCTTCCCTGTCAGACTGAGTCTGCCCCTGGCTGTGTCGCCCCTGTAGTGAGACTGTTGTCTTCTCTCTGCAGGAGCATGACATCGAGACAGCTTTTGGAGTTGTCCATGTCACCATGCGGGGCACCCCGAAGGGGAAGAGACCTGTCATCCTCACTTACCACGACATTGGCCTCAACCGTAAGTCCTCTTGCTCCAAGGACTCTCTCACTCTCCCCCATCAGCCTGTATTGGCTCTAAAGGGCCGGTTTTAAGGCAAGACTCAGAGTCTTAGTGGTCCCTGGGAGCCACCTGGTCCCCTGATGCGGAGAGCACAGAAATCAAGCTGGCCTGGAGCTGTGATGGGGACAGAGCACGTGACAAGGCCTTTGTCTGGAGTGCAGCTCTCTGCATAGGGTGACCAGATGTCCTGTTTTTATAGGGACAGTCCCATTTTTGGGGACTTTTTCTTATATAGGTGCCTGTTACCCCCCACCCCCTGTCCCATTTTTTCACAGTTGCTATCTGGTCACCCTATATCTGCAGGCCTTGAAGGCCCCGGCGGGGGGAGTCTCAGTGAGGATGCAGAGCGGCCAGCAGTTCAGTCGAAGGCCCAGCTGAGTTGAGCACTGACTGATGGAGCTGCCTGCCCGAGGCCTTCCCACGCGCCGCCCCCTCCTTTACGGAGAGGCCAGGCAGACTAGTTAGCGGCAGACGTGGCGTGGTGCTGAGAACCGCTCTAAGGCAGGCACTGCTATTATAGGTCCTCATCACCCCAGCCCCTCTTCCAAAAGGTTTTACCCCCAGGAGCTTCCCAGGCCCCTCACGTAACTGCTCTTAGGAGAAGCCCAGCACCTGTGTACACGAGTAACCAGGATCTCTTGGTCTGGCTGCAAACCCCAGTGTTCCTCAGTCCTGTGTCCTCTTGCTATAGACTGAGTCTGTGTGAGCTGTGCAGTGCAGTGTCTGGCTGATTGGCTGGGCAGTGAGGGTAGCTTGCGATTGTTTCTGCCCCACCCCCTCCCTCTGCTCTCCCAACACCAAACACTCCCTAGATTGCTGTCACATGGACTTTAACAGACCCCTGGTCACACCATGCCCCACCAGGCTTCGGGTGTCCAAACAGTGCACAGCAGCAATGGGGTTTCCAGAGCAGCCTGTTTGGGTCAGTGCAGGCAGGTGGCACTGCTGTTCCAAGCATGAGTTGTAGCAGTATTTGGGCAGGGTCCAAGGCTCACTGGGCATTTCTCTTGCAGACAAATCCTGTTTCAATGCATTCTTTAACTTTGAAGACATGCAGGAGATTACCCAGCACTTTGCTGTGTGCCATGTGGATGCGCCAGGCCAGCAGGAGGGAGCTCCCCCTTTCCCGACTGGGTAAGAACTCTCCGAAGCCCCTTCTCAGAGCTCCAGGTGTGCTCAGGGCCTGCTCACACCAAGATGCTATTTAATCCAAATGGGGCTTCCCATGCTGCCAGAGGCAGGCTGCCACCTGGTCAGCCCTGGCGGTAGGGGGAGGGATCACTCCAGCCAGCAGGGTCTCTGTCCTCTGGAGCAGAGGAGGCACTAAGAGCCAGTGCTGGAAGTGATGCTGCTGGGAGCTTTCTGATTTAGCACATGATCCCAGCCGACCCAAACTAATATATAGCTGGAGTTGCTTGGTCCATCCCTCCATTCTCCAGCATAGGATCTGTGCTGGACAGATCTCTGCGAACACAGCTTACGGGGCGGGATCCGTAATGTGCCATGCTGCAGTGTCACTGCACCGTAGTTACCCGAGCCCATGCAGATCGAACGCTCCTGCCTATTGGAATGTCATCGGAAGGCTGGTGTCTGCGTCCCCTCTGGTGGTCAGTGTTTGGAGGCTCGCTGATTCCAGCCTCTCCTTTGGGTTTCAGGTACCACTATCCTAGTATGGATGAACTGGCTGAAATGCTGTCTGCTGTTCTAACCCACCTGAGGTGAGTGTGCAGAGGGGCCCAGGCTGACTCCTGTCAGATTATTGCAAGAGGCCATGCTGCCTTTCCAGCAGCTCCGCCTGTGCTCCTGCGGGCCTCTGCTTGGGCTGCGTGCAATGGACAATGGCTGTCCCAGGCCCTTGCCCAGCCCACACAGCCTTGGCATGGAGTGACACGTGCCACCACATGCCTGCTGTGTGACTGCAGGGCCCAAAAGAGAACAAGCCTTCGATCTAGGCGAGCTGGTCTGAGGTCTGGATGGGGTGGGGGTACCCAGGGCTTGAGTTTAAAGTGTCTCTTCTGACTCTGATGCGTCTGTATTTCAGCCTGAAAAGCATCATTGGGATTGGCGTTGGAGCTGGTGCTCACATCCTCAGCAGGTTTGCAGTAAGTAGGTTTTTTTCCACCCTGCCCCCACTAACCATACTGCCTCTTCGCAGGGCATAGGCAGAGAAGCAGGGATTTCAGGATACATCCAAATGAGATGAGAGCTGCTTAGGGTACCTGAGGGGTTAAACAGAGCCAGGGCTGCTCTACAGCCTTGCCAGACTCGGGGGGGAGTGCCTGGCGTAGGGATGCCATTAGAGTCAGTTAATTGCCATTGGATGCTGGAGAGGTCAGTGGGGTTGGGGATTGGCCCCTCGCACATGTAGGAGAGGAGACAAGTAGATGCTCCGTGGTCACACTGTACTGAATCTCATCTCAGCATTCATAGCTAGAAAGATAAATCCCATTTCTAAAATCTGCAGTTCAGACTTAGAGCCCCATAAACAGCTTTCCTGTGCTGAGTCCAGTAATCCAAGGCGGATCGGAAATCCAGACTGAAAGCTGTCATTGTGGGTCTCTGAGTGCAGCAGTGGATGCTCTCGCTTCCCACAGTAAGCAGTCTGGGTTCAGGTTCTAGCATGCTCATGGGTATTAGACAGTGTCCAGCTGCCCAGAAAATGGACATCTCAAGTGGTTTTAACTTGTCTTGGTCTCTTCCCCGTGGGCAAGTGTGGTGGCAGAGCTGTGTGGGCGATGTAAACACAATAGCTGAGTTCCCCATGCCTTTCTCGAGCCAGCTTCTTTCCTTCTATCAGCGGATTAAAACTGAGAGGACTCTATATGTAACTATATTCCCCAAACAGTCCCTGCTGAAAACTCTGGATGCTGACAACATGTCCCATGTCATGGGCCTGCAATTTACAGGAGACTGAGTGTGGCCATGGTTAAGGTGGAGCACTGGAAATGTCTTCCTGCTTTGTTATGGACTCTCCTACATGTGACCCTGGCAGAGTCACTTCGATTTTCTTGCTTCAGTAGAATGGGGTGAGGCTGCTGCCCTTGCTCTGTGAGAAGTACTGTTAGCAATTATCCAATCAGGGTTTCACTTACAGGTTCTCCTCTTATTTTGCTGTCTCTGACTCTCTCAGGGAGTTCCCCAACCATTGTGCCTCCTGGTCCCCTGGGGCCCCTCACGCTGAGTGTGCTGTGTTTCTCTCCTTGCAGCTGAATCACCCCGACCTGGTGGAGGGGCTTGTGCTCATCAATGTTGATCCATGTGCAAAAGGCTGGATGGACTGGGCAGCAGCCAAGGTGAGACTCTTCTCTCTCTCTCTCTCTGTGCATGAGTGCTGCAGACCATACTGTACACATTACAGAGCCAGGCCCCGCAGGCTGGGTTCTCAAACGAAGCAGGGCTGGGATTGGTCATGCATGACTGGGAGGCCCTGGGTTACTGCAAGTGATGCTGGGTATCACCAGTCAGCTCAGAGTCAGTACAGCACTCAAGGCCCTAGCATGGCCAGGGGGTTGGCACATTTCTCTCGGATGTGCTGGTGAACTCCAGGGAGCTGTGTTCTGTATGCTTCTACGGCAGGAGCCAAGCCCTTCCGAAACTCTAGGGGCTCATTCCCTGTACCTAAAGCTAGTTTGGCCTTTACAGTTTTTCAGTCATTTGTCGCTAAGTTTCACACAGGAATTTGCATGAGATGTTTTTGTTACTTTTCAGTTTTCAGGCTGGACGACCAACATAGTGGACATTGTCTTGGCTCACCATTTTGGTCATGTAAGTAACCTGCAGGCTGCAGAGCTGATGATACTAGGCAAGGCGTAGGCCTTATACTTTGTACTCAGCTGTCCTTCAGATCTTGAGATCTCTCTGAGCCAAACAACTGTTTCCACAGGTGGTGCCAGGTTCTCTGCTGGGCAACCCTGCAGCCAGGACTTGGCACCTTTAATGACATTCATGCAGATTCTATTACCTGCCCTGCCCACTCGCTCCATTCTCAGCGTCAGGCAAGGCAGTAAAATGTGAACGAATTCCACTCTCTCCTGCTGAAGAGCTGATTTCCTAAACAACCCTGTCCCCTGCCTGCACCTAGGGTCGTGTGGCATATGCAGATGCCAGTCTCACAGCTGTGATGCCATCCAGGCATTTAGAAGCTCTCTGAGAAGCAGCAGCTTTATAATAGGCCATCAATGCAAACTCAGGTCTTAAAAACAAGACTCTTTCCTCACAGCTCCCTTTCCTCTGTGGTCCCAGTGCAGAGCAGGTCTCCACTGGCTTCTGGGGAAGAGCCAGCAACAAAGGAAGCTGTCTGCACTCGTCACCATAAACTCTTATATTTCTTGGGAACTTATTTAGGGAGCAGCTCTGAATTTGGGCAGAACTCGGGAAATGTTTGAGCCCATCCCTTGCACAGCCATGTGCAGTGTTTTTTTAGGAATGTGGTAATCTGGGTGAGTTCTTTACAAACAAACTCGCTCTTTTATAGTAAACAGGGGTTTTCCAGGCCAGTGTGTTCCAACAGAGCCTTTTGTGTGCAATCCTTCTTCTCCAAGTGTCACCACTTAGCAGCTGTCCCTCTGCTGCCTTTTGCTATCCCTGCTACTTAGCTTTGAATCCTGCCCTGAATTCCCCCACTGGTTAAGAGGTCTGAGGAATTTACATGAGTGTCTCCAGAAACAGGTTTGGTTGGTGAAGTTACAGATGTGCCCAGCTGCTATGAACAGAGGGTGTGAGTGGCAAGTGAGCCTGCAAACAGGGCTTTCCTGGGCTTGTCAAATCCACACAGGGTCAGACATTTTGTTGACCCAACAATTAAGCTTTTCCCAGTCCCTGCAGACCCTGTGCTGCTGGTCTGTCCATGGAAACTAGTGCAGTGGGCACCTGGTGTGTGGTTGCCCTGACTGTCCTCCAAATTTGCCCAACGCAGCTGATAAGAGGGGACCGGCAGGTTCCTTTGTGTTCAGTCTGGAGACATTTTACTTGCTATGAGAGTTGGGGAGACAGTGGGACAATGTGTCCAGCCACATACCAAGGCACTAACCTGCCCTACTCCTCCTGTCACGCTCTTCCTTTTGACCTCAGGGACAGCAGCCCTGGGCTGCCCTCGAGGCTCTTTTCCCCCCTCCCTGACCTCAGGGGCAGCAGGGCCGGGCCGCATCCTGCTGAGCCATTCCCAAACTAGTTGTCGCAGAAGGGGGAAAAACAGATCCATGCGTCTTGGAAACAATGATTCTCTCTAGATGCTGACTGGTTCTAGGTAATTTCTTACCAGTCTCTCTCTTTCCAGCCATGGCTGGCTTTCTCTCAGTCAGGATCTTCCATAGAAGTACAAAGTGATGCTTCTCCTTGTCTTCCTAGGCAAAAGAGGTTTGCCTAAATAGGCTTTCCACTTATATTCAGTTCCCGGGGACTTCAGCCCCCTTGGCGAAGGACCCATCTGTCCCAGCTTGCAAGAGCTCTGGCCCTTGTGCCTGTCCAGTGATGACTTCTCCTCTCTCCTTCTGTCTTCCCAAACTCCCTGTTTTGTCCCCGACTCAGGATGACCTCACACTGTTCTTCCATTCCTGTGGGCTTCCCATCCCCCTGCTGATTTGTACGTGAACGGGGCTGCCATTGTTTTGATTCCACCGTGCCTAAATTACACAGGACACAGCCTTCCCTCCTAGCTGGGAGAAATCCTGTTCTCTCCCTTTGTTTGGTCACAGACTTTAAAGCATAATATTAGCGAGGCTCAGTAATTCCTTGTCTGGTCTTAACGCAGACATTTCACGAGGATACTAATCACCACCATGTGACCAGTTCACGTATGATACCTTCCACACCCCTTCGACACAGACTGTGACAGTAGTGAGTTGGGTGTAGTGAATATGTCAGGCCTGGCAGGAGTTGCTGACACACAGGAGCGAATGCCTAGTGGGTCTCTCACAATCACCAAACCTCCCGCATCTGTAGGTCACTGTTCAGTGTATGCTCTGCTCTGCCCACTTCACCTCCTTGTGTCCGCTCCTCACATTGCTCCTTTCTCTCACCCTCCCCGTACAATCATGTCCCACAGTCAGGGCTTCTCTACTCGACAAATCTCTGCGGGTGTGGCTGTGCCAGCAGCGCCCCTAGTGGAGAGGCAGCATAAGCCTCCAGAAGGAGGAGTTCTGCCAGCATAGCTACACCACCTCCAAGAGCAACATCAGCTGTGTCGACAACAGCGCTCTGCATCTACTCGGGGGTTTGTCGGCACAGCTGTGTCGGCGGGGGAGGGGGATTTCACACTCCTAACTGATATAGATATGCCGGCAAAACTTCAGAGTGTGCACTAACCTCAGGTGAAGCGTCTTTACAGGCCTAGGCAGTGGGGTAAGATTTTTCTCTGCAAATAACACCCATCAAAGGGCTTGTCTATATGAGAAAATTGTGTATGGTACAGAGAAGGTGGCAAATGCCCCTAATTTGGAGGCAGCTATACCAATATGAGTGCTTATACCAGTACAGCATAGTCCAGTTCGGGAACCAAGATAAGCTACACTGGTATAAGGCACCTTTCTACTGATATAACTGCATCTCCACAGAGCTTGTACCAATATAATCATCTTGGTAAAAGATCATACGCCTAATGGACCTAGTTCTATCAGCAAAACTTGTAGTGTAAATCAGTCCTGAGTGTGGTTTGGGATTTTTACCATTTGCTTTATCAGCAGAATGAATTGCTTAACTGAACCCAGCTCAGTAATTTGTTGCACATTCAGTGAAGTTCATTTCTCAAATTGCATTTTTAAATGTATAATAGTAACAACGAGGTTGATCGATGTCTTTTTCTAAACTCCTCTCCCCACATGTGCAGGAAGAACTGCAAGCTAATCTGGACCTGATCCAAACTTACAGACTCCATATTGCACAGGACATTAACCAAGAGAACCTTCAGATGTTTCTTGCCTCATATAACAGGTACAGGACTCCATTCTGCCAGTGCATAGAAGGCCGATCTCAGAGTTACCCTCACGCCTTGTGCATCACTGGGTGCAAACAGCATTGCAGCAAATGTAACACCAGGGAGCAGGGGAGGCATCCATGGGGGATGAATAGTTCAGCTCCACTGCGGGGGCGCGCGCTCAAATCTTTCCTAGTGCTTCCTAATACTCTTCAGTGAGTCTCTTCCACAATGAACTACTCTGTGTGAAGCTCCCTACAGAGCCCAACCCTTCCTTGACTTCAGCTCACGGTTCTGGACTCTTGTAACTAATGGTTTTCTATTACAAATCGAGCCTCCTCAGCCTTTCTGCCCAGATCAGCCTTTCTGCCCTCCGGGGCACTTCAGAAACAGGAGATGTGGAGACTCAGGAGCACTCTACGCCTGGTAAAAGGGCTCACATCCACCTGTTTCCCTTCGTATCCTCTCAGGTTTTGACCCTTAAGTGCAAACCGGTGCTTTGGGTGCGCCATGTGGCTTTGCTAACCTGCCACCACCGCCTCTGTGGGTCAGGCCCAGGTTGTTTCTGAAGCTCGGAGACCAGGCGCTGTTTCTGACTTATTGCTGCTCCTCTGAGCAGTACCTGCATGTGGTGTGGGGCATCGTGCTGCGTTTTCAGATGAGGCTCACAGATTCCTCTGTGTGTGACCTTTGTCACTTTGTATTCTGGTCTCCTTTGGGGAGGCTGAGTCCTCTCGTTCCATGGCCTTCTCTCCAGACGGAATCCACAGGATCTCATTGGCACCCACGACATCCGGATTATCTGGGTTGGTTTGATGGACAGTTGTTCTCCTTTGTTTTCTAGCCGCAGAGACCTGGAAATTGAGAGGCCAGTTCTGGGCATCGGTGAAAACACAACAAAAACATTCAAGTAAGTTGCTGTGGATCGCTCTGTGCACCCGTTTCAAACTGCAGAGTTAGTTCCGCAGAGAGGCTGCTGCTTCTCGGCAAGAGACCCAAGAGCCTGAATGCTGAGAAGAATTCAGCAGCACTGCGCTCAGGATGCAGAAATATTAATCTAGAGTGCAGGGTGGTGGGGGCACATCATGGCTCCAGGGTTAAGGAGCCCCTTAAGAAGGTAATACCCTTTTGTTGCACATGGATGGCAGCGTCCCCTCCCCAAGCTCACAGCACTTACTTAAGGAGCAGAGTTAATGTTCTGTTACTGGGTTCTAAGCAGCTCCTTTAGGAGATTTCTTAATGTACTTTTCTGTCTTGATTTTTTGAGATTTGAAAATTGACTCACTTCTGGGTTATAGCAAAATCTAAGTCCTAGGCTAACTTTGTTTACTAATGTTATTTTTTTTAATTTTTGAATACTCAGTCATAAGTAAGGCTGTGACCCCACCCCCAGCAGCAGGAGTTTGGGTATGGGAGGGGGTTGGGGTATGGAAGCAGGTGAGGGCTCTGGGCAGCGCTTAGCTCAGGGGGGCTACTTGGAAGCAGCCAGCATGTCCAGCTCCTAGGTGGAGGCGCAGCCAGGAAGCTCCATGCACTGCCTCCGTCTGCAGGTGCCGCCCCCACAGCTCCCATTGGTCGCAGTTCCTGGCCACTGGGAGCTGCGGAGCGGGCGCTCAGGGCGGAGGCAGTGCGCAGAGCTCCCCAGGGTGCGTTTCCATCTAGGGGCTGCAGGGACATGGCGGCCGCTTCCAGGAGCCCCGTGGAGCCAGGTAAGGAGCCTGCCAGCCCCCCCCCCCCCCCCCCCCCGCATCCCCGAGCAGTCGCAGGAGTCCCGGGCCACGCACTGCTGCCCAGCCCCCCGCCCCCCGAGCAGCAGCAGGGGTCATAGAATCATAGAATATCAGGGTTGGAAGGGACCTCAGGAGGTCATCTAGTCCAACCCCTTGCTCAAAGCAGGACCAATCCCCAACTAATCCTGGACCCCACACCGCTCCCCAATGGGGGTCCCGAGCCATGCTCTAAATTAACAGAGGTTTTTGAGAGGCTAGAGGAGAATAGAACTAAGCTGGATCCATGAAAGCTATGAATGGATTAATTGCACTGCAATTAATGTACTTCTCTGCTGGCTTTTGCCCAGGTGCCCTGCCTTATTAGTGGTTGGTGACAGCTCGCCTGCCGTTGAAGCTGTGGTACGTATACGAGGTCTCTTTTGCACTGGATGCTCTTCTTAGTCCCAATGAGCAATTAGCAACCCCCCACCCACCTACTGTCTCATGGACCGGCTAGTACTCAGGACTCACCCAAAATGTCTCACAAAAAGGGCTTGTCTTTTATTTATATTAGTCAGTAGCGCTGCTTGTGCTTCCCAAAGGAAGAAACCAGGCTTCATGCCCTGGAAGTTGAGAGAGCGATCAGCTATTACTTAGAGCAGTGGTGTGCAAACTGGGGAGTGCACCCCTCTGCAGAGGCTCAAGAGATTCTCGGGCGGGCGGGGGGGGCCACGAAGAAACTGGGATCCCATGGGGGGAGCAGGATAAAAATAGAGTGGGTATTGCTGGGCAGGAGCGGGATTAAGAAAAATAGTCCACCCATGCCGCAAACATGAACGCCCCGGCCAGCAGCCACTGCTCTCCAGCCACCCAGCTCTGAAGGCAGCGCCGCCACCAGCAGCAGCGCAGAAGGGTGCTAATGGGGTGCGACAGGAGGGGGCGCGATACATTCCATGAACGGTAACGGGGGGTGCGCCTGGAAAACTAGAGAAAACTCCTGGGCATTTCAGGAGCTCTAACAGCCTCCTTAGGGACAGATCTAAAGGGAGTTTGAGCTGAAAAGCTACGGGTGTATTAACTAAAGCCCTTGTTCCTGAGCGTCTCAGGGCTCACTCAGCTACGGCCATGGCAGTTTCAGTGAGCTGTATCTTGCAACAAGCCCTTAATGTAGATCTATAGGGCTGCTACATGGCACTCTGTTCACACCGCCATGGGTCCCTGCTCTCTTCCCTGAGAGTCCCAGTCGTTCACAGGGTTTGATTTTGCAGCAGGAATAGCGTCCCGAGGACTCCAGTCGCTTCCCAGCTGGCGGCAGGGGGAGGCGGCAACGGGCTCTCCCAGGCCTCAGCCTCCGTGCATGTGACATAGCACGAAACAGCCTGATTCCCAGCTCCTGGACAGCACAGTAACATTGTGATGCATCATCCATCAATACACTGCATAATAGTATGCCCTGGCCTGGCCTGGCCCGACTCCACCAGCTCTCTTGGGCTCAGCTGGCCTATGTACCACTCTCTGTACAGGTCTCCTGGAAGGCCGGGGGTCTGGATCAGGGTTCCCCCTCCATGCTGTGGTGCCTCCCACTAGCTGTGGCTGCTGTAGCATAGGCTCTTGGTTGGGCGAGGTTCTGAATGTTTCAGCGTGCAAACCACCGCTCATGTGGTCTCTTGGTCACCTCCCATCCCAACCGCAGCCCCGTCTCCAGAGCGCTGGAGCTTTCTGGTCATGGCAGAGTGATGCAGGAGAGCAGTTCTGGATCAGTCTTTAGCACTGGGAGGGTTTCATTCTTACTGCAAGAAGTTACTCGCGCCCCTGCTGCTCTACATTCCATCCGTCCTCCGCCATCTGATCACTTCCTCCCATGCTGGGACTGTGCTGGCGGCAGCCTGGTCCCCTGATGCTCCTGTCGCTGAGGGTGGCTGTTGTCTCTTGGGGAGCAGCAGCCCCAATGAAAGCACCTGCCCCATGCTCCAGATCTGACGCGTGTGGGCATGTGACGCCATTTGATTTTCCCCTTTTTGTTTTTAGGTTGAATGTAACTCGCGTCTGGACCCCATCAACACTACGCTCCTGAAGGTACCAGGCAGCTCCAGGGGCCTGCCACAGGCTGCCTTAGGGATACTACGTCTGCTGAGAGCCCAGCTCTGTGCACTGATCTCCTTCAATGCATCTGGCTTTCACGGAGGTGTCTAGAGAGACTATCTGGGCCAGATGCTCTCCTGAGCCACTCAGTACAGGAGAGGAGGCAGGCTGCCAGGTTCCCGCAGTCTCTGCACTGCACTTCTCTGGCCTTGGCAAAACTTAGGGCAGCCTCGGAACTACTTGCACTTACACTGACTGGAAAACAGTCCCCAAGGGAGCACCTGCCAGCTGAGAACTAGAGTGCAGAGGTGTCCCAGCCATGTGCTCTGCATGCCCCTAGTATGCCTCCTATGCCAGGGTCAGCTGGGGTGGCACAGGAGTCGCTTGCACCATCTTTAGACCAATTGCAAGTCCCTGCCACCTCCACCCACCACCAGGGGACTTCTCCACTGAGCAGACGGCCCTTCTCTCTAGGAGGCAGAAAGGGCCTGTATATTAGGGTCGGGGAGTCTATCCCTCCGCTGGCAGGAAGGGCCTTGGCACATGGCTGGTGAAGGAGGTGCTCTGTGGCTCCTAGAATATGGCCCAGACACCCCTTGTTAATGGAGATGTGCAGCCTGTGAAGACTAGCGGGCCATGCTCCTTGAGCCAAGTGGAGACAGTCATGGTGAAGCGCTGCATGCTGGAACCCCCAGTCACCACAGGCCACGGCTCTGTGTTAAAAGTGAGGGGGCAGCATCTGCTTTTTGGTCAGTGAGGATTGAATGGGCCCCAGCGGGGCTGGCAGTGTTAGCCCAGCCCCTGGCCTGGCCAGATGGCATGGGGAAGGGACTCTTCAAAGCCCCTCTTTCTTTTTTGCAGATGGCAGACTGTGGAGGGCTGCCCCAAGTGGTTCAGGTAAGAATTTGTCTCTGTTCTCTGGCTCGTGTTTTCCACAGCCTGGCCCCAGCTCTGCACATGTTAACACTTTGTGTTTTGTCTCCTCAGCCTGGGAAGCTGACGGAAGCCTTCAAGTACTTTGTGCAGGGAATGGGCTACAGTAAGTAGCAAACACAGCTTCCCTTGCCCAGTGGGGCTGGTGTGGGGGACGATGGCTTTGCCTGTGTGTCTCTGACGGGCAGCGTCCCGTGGCACAGCCAGTCACGTACCCTCAGAGGCTCAGCTTAGCCTGGAGAAATGAGTGTCGCACTGACACATGTAAACAGATGTGTGTATCGAGATGGTAACCACCCTTAGCACCTAGAAGACAGCATGTCAGCCCTAGGGCTCGTGCATGGCAAAGCCTAGACAAGGCCTGCTGCCTTCAAATGGTAACCGCCCTGCGCTGGGTCCCACAGGCAGCCCCTGGGGGCCTGTGGGGCTCCTGCCAGCGGGTTAGCTCCAGCGCAGTCTGTGCTCAGCAGTGCTCTGGTCTGGAGACACTAGAGCTCTGCTCTGGGGCACAGCTGTGTATGCACTGTCCTGGGCAGATGGTACCACTAGCTGCCCAGTGCATGAGTCACCTCCCGACGCGCCTACAGATATCAGCCCCAATATCTCTGGGAGCCCGGTGAGAGCTGCCTCATGCCCTGGGCCCAGCTGGTGCTTTGTCTGAGGTGGGGGCGTGGGCTGGGGTTATCTTCCCTTCCCCCAGTGAACAGTCCAGGAGAAGAGCCTTTTCCCTGCCTAAACTGGGCATGTCTCCAGTGCAGAGCCCCAGCTCTCTGGGTGTCCGTGCTGGGGATTGGTCATGCGGGCTGTGGCGCTGCCGTAGCAGCACTTACTGAGACAAGCGCGTGAGCTGTAAAGGCAGGTGCTCAAGCCACGGTTGCTGTAGCCACTGACGCCACAGAACTGGCCGCTAAACCAGAGCATCTTTGTGGCAGGGCAGGGTGTGTGCCCAGCCATGTGATGGGAGGGCAGCTTTGCCCGCAGCTGGTCAGCCATTGAGCATGGTTGGGTGGGGGATAACAGAGATCTCCTGGGCAGCCGTGGCTCTTCCCATCTCGTTGGTCAAGTCACCACTGAGGCCAAAGAGCCAACATTAACATGCCGGCAGCTGCCAGGGCCCTGGAAGAGTCATTGTCATCTCCAGTAAGCCAAAGACATTGGCTGAGCCAGCTGTGGTCCCACGGATATGGATGTGGGAAGACAGGTCTTATCCTACATGGCACCTGCTTGGCAGGTAAAACTGGCCCCCTAGAGAGAAGGTTGTTGGCTGAGTAGCCACCAGCAAACAGACACGTCAACGTGCCGTGCTGTCAGAGGTTCCCGGGATCTTACGTGGACTAAGCAGAGTTCCCTGGGCCTGAGTGTGACCCTTGCTTCCCTGATGGCTGAGCTGTCAATGCTGTCATCAGGCATCGGAGGATCGGGGCTCCTTCAGGCAGGGTGTGGTGTGCCAGTGGGAGCGAGGGCACCCCTCCTTTAGCCTGTCTGAGTGACATGATGTTTGATAGGATCCAGGTTGTGGCCCAGCAGAGACCTGAGCGAGGGCCCTGCTACCAGAGAATGGACATAGGCCAGGGCAGAAGTCACTACCAGCAGGACACAGGCCCACTTGCCCCAGGTTAAGGAGCAGGGACCTCCCAAGTGGAAGGAAAGGCTCCTTCCTACTTGCCTCCTGCCCCTTGTCCAAGGCAGCCTGTGCTGCTCTAGCTGCTGTCCCCATCTCAGACACTGTCATGGAGGGGACACTCTGTGCTCATGGGCACAGCTGCAGAGACCATGACTGTCAGTTCAGGGGACAACACTCTGATCCCATGGCCCCCGTCTTGGGGCGGGGGAGGCTGGGCTGTAAATACTAAACACAGTCTCTCGTAAGGGGCCCTGCTGTTCTGAAAGCCCAGTGGAGCCACTAAGAACATGGCTTTTCCTGCGATCTTCAAGGGAATCTGATTTCCTTTCTTTCTAACGGGCAGAGAGCCGAGTAACATCTGCGGGAACTTCTGGGGTGATTTCCTCTCCAAGGGGAAGCTGCTAAGAGACTATCAGTGTGGGATGTGAGTCCAGAGCCCAGGAGCACTGGCTGGCTGCAGACCTGGTGCGCTGGGGTTCGCTCTAGCAGCATGGTGCGTTCCAGGCTGATGGGGGAATTAACTTGCTCTCTCTTGTGTCCATCTCTTCCCTGCCTCACGTTGTTTCCAGTCCCTTATGTGCAGCTCAGCCACCTGAGCACGGAGTCAGGTACCTGAAAACCTACACCTAGCACGACCAGGGCTGCATACTGAGCTGAACCCCTGCCATCTTTTGGGTGCATTGCTCTGGCGGCTTACAGCATGTCCTGCTGGCGCTCTGGGATCCTGGCCCGCACCATTGTACATTGTGTGCACTGTGTGTTTTCACCTCTCATTTGTGTGTTGCTGATTGTTGCATGGTTTGCAGCTCTTGGTTATCTGGAGCAAAGGACTCATTTTCAAAAGGTCTTGTGACCAATCACTACCTAATGTACAAGTTACCATGGCTACATTTGCAAATGGCCGGTTATGCAATTTGCAGTCGCCCACCACAGACCTTTTGAAATCAGGCCATAAACCACCTGCTTTTGATGCATAAAGGCCCGGTTTGGGGAGCTGAGAGTAACTGTTCTGATCCTGTGTATAGCTCTTTTCACGCTTACCCAGCGGGATGCTGGCACAAGCGAGCCCAGTGGTATCAGCTGTAGTTCACTACCTCTGTGACCTTGCTCCTTTTGACAGTCCTCTTTCTTTCCTGCAGTGCCAACAGCTAGTATGACTAGACTGATCCGCTCCCGTACCCACTCCTCCTCCAGTGTGGGCTCTGGAGAGAGTGCCCCCAGCCGGTCGCACATCAGCAACCAAGGGGAGGGGACTGCTGGGCCCCCAGAAGCAGCTGATGTCCAGGACACACCGCAAACCATGGAAGTATCCTGCTAAGAGGAAACTTTCTGGATCCAGACAACTTCATCCTCCCCCACAGACCCCACCCAGAATCTAGCATTTCATCTAGCAAAACGACAGTTTTCTCTAACCTGTGCATGCCCATCCAAGCCGCTGCCTCCTTGATAGTCTGTGCTTGGTGCTACTTTGGTCCTTTTTGTATGTCTCTGGGAACAGAACCACTTTAAAAGTCATTAACATTCCACAGGCCCAGTGAATCCAGTTGCTGTACATGCTCGTGCCCCCTCCTTCCTGTGCTTTCTGTGCTGTGTATCGATCCAACAACAGCCATTGTTTCCCTCTTTAATTTAAATCTGATATCTGTGGCTTTGTGCGGTTAGAATTGCTTCCTAGTTGTGCTTCTGCTAAAGGACATTAGGACTTTTGTGGTGTAGTTCTTAGGGCATTTGGGGGGTGAGGGGAAGCGAGCCCACAATGGTGCAAAACTCCAGGCACAGGAGGCGAGTCTTATTCCACACAGAGCGCTGAGACAGCAAAGCATCCTTGCACTCCTCGGCTGGTGGGGTTCAAAGCACTCCTGGGGGGATGGGACAGTCATAACTATTGTCTTGGTCTCGTGTGTTCAGAATGAGCAGAGCCATCTCTTACCTGAACCTCTTGAAAGGGCAAAGCAATTAATGAGTTAATTCTCACTAATTAAAATGCACTATTCAGCAGAGTACAAGGGATTACACTGTTCGACAGCCGTGACCGTGGCTTTGTCGACCCACAGGGACCCGCCAGAGCAGTTTGTAGAAGGGCTGGATGCAGACGGGATCGTTTATAACGTGGTCACGTCTCCTCATAACTGGACTCTTTGCTGTGACTTTTAGAAATCTCTAACCCTCAGTACATTGTGAAGTGGGCAGCAGTGCCCAGCTGCAGGCCTGGGATCCAGAAATGAGCTGTGGGGGAGCTTGCTGCTCCTGCTGTGCCAGCATCCACTTAGCACTGCCACACGGCCCAGCTGGATTGCCAGAGCAGGGTATCCCAATTCAGTTGTTGCTGGAAAAATGCCAGTGAATCTGACTCCTGTCAGAGATGGCCTGTATTCCCAGGCCTGGAGCTTGTGGCTAACCAATGGCTAGGGAATGTCACCCTGCAGATTCTGTCTTCATTGAATTCACAAGTCTGTTGCTCTTTTTGTATGTGGTGAATCACAGAGGATAGCAGGCAAATTAATGACCCTGTCACACAGCAGAGGAGCTCTTCACTGAGATGAGGGATAACCTGTCAGGTCACTGCAGGTCTTTTGATAAAGTCAAGGTAACGCATCCTCTTTCCGCTGCTGCCCAGTTCTGACTGGTAGGGAACTGGCTCCTCAGAGCTTTCATATTCTGCTCCGCTCAGGTAGGGAATGGGACTGGGAGGCTCTGCCTGAGGGGCACTTTGTACCAATTATTAAATAAAGCTACAAATGAGTCGTTACCTGGCTCCTTGTGTTCCTTCTGCTGCTGTTTGTTTAGTCACTATTTGCCATTAACATTCTGGGCGCCCTATAGAGCATGGACTCTATCGGGAACTGCCCCAGCCACTCACAAAGAGCACTGTGCCCCGAGTGTGCCGGCCGGTGGGAGCCGTCTGCTGATAGCTGCCTGCGTCATACTCAGCTAGCTGGGCCGACTTCATTGGCCTCTTTGCAGGGCTCAGCCACTCAGCCTTAATCTCCCGGCTGTAGCTATACTGCAGCACTTTCCTGCCGTAGATCACTCAACATTTCATGGAGGAGGAGCTGTATCGCTATCTTCATACATGGGGTAGTGAGAGTCCCCCAAGTCACACAATGGCTCAGGGCAGGTTTGGTCACAGACTGCATATGGTACGCTGATCCCAAGGAGTCCTCTCTGAAGCAGCTGGTTGACCAACAGCCTTGGCTTTGCTGTACAATGCCAAAAGAAACGTGCAGCTCCAAAATAGATATTTGAAGAGTAAATACAAAACTGGGAGCAGTCCCTGGGTTGGAATAGTCTCTCAGCAAGTTTATTCCCTAGTAGGTAAGGGCTGGTCTATACTAGGAAGCTTTATCCTAAAATCATTAAAAAAAAAAAAAAAAAAACCCTAGTGTGGATGTAGTTATAAGGGTATAGAAGTGGACCAGTGGGTGCTAGGAGTGAACAGTCCCATGGGGGCAGGACATTCGTGCAGATTGTGGAGAACTGGCGAACTTCTGATATATTTATGGGAAAATAGGTTTGACTCAGTTTCCCCTCTTATATTGTTCCCTGCTGTGTGTGAAGGGGTTAATTCCTTTCTTGTTGGAGGGGGAGTCACTCAGCATAAATGAACCATCAGGAGCTAATGTCACTGGTGGTAACTGGTGCAAAGTACTGCCCCACAGCCTAGTTTTGACCAGGCTCAAGAGGCCCAGCAGCCTGAGAGCTGGATAAAGTGGGCAGCTTACAGTTGAGGAGGGGCCACTCAAACATGATGCAAGAACTGATTTGAGCCTGTGACCAAGAGGGACAGAATTGGCTGTGAGGGTTTGGAGGACATGGAGCCCTGCCCGGGGCTCCATGGGGAAGATGGGTGACCCCTCTAAGCCACACACACAGCCTGTTTATTGTTAAATTGTGTTTTCTTTGTAACGGTTTTGTCCTAAATAAATGTGCTGGCCTCTCTGCCAGCCAGGCAGTCGCCCAGCCATAGCGCTTGGGAGGGAGCAGCTTGGCAGGTGCAGGACTGAACTCAGACTTGCTAAGAGGATCACAATGAAGGGCAGCAGGAGCCACAGCCCGAATCCCGCATGTGGGGAGAGAGATGTGGGTTCCCGCCCCAGAAAGGTGTCCACCACAGGGGCGCGGGGGGGCAGTTACCCTGGAACTGCGACACTGGGCTCCTTGGTACCTGCCGTTGAAGCAGCTGGTACTGGCCCCATCAGATGCTCTGGGATGAGTTTGAGAAGCACCTGTGCTCCAGGGCTGTAGCTAGGCTGCTGCTGTAGTATAAACATGGCCTAATTCTTTGGTATAATCTGCCCCCGGCCCCCACGTACTCAGGCACTTGGCGCGAGGCCGGATGGCAGCCTCTGGCCAGCCTTGCCGGGGTGTGGAACGTCTGCGTTCTGTCAGTGACAAGTCAGCGCTGCGCGGATCGGCAAGCCACACCTGGCTCCCTCCCAGCCCTGCCCGCAGCTGCACCCACAGCTCAAGCCCTTTGTCCGACATGGTAGAGGAGCAGAGGGTTTGTCCCCGCTGCCTCCCCAGCCAGCCAGCCCCTTGCCACAGAACCCAAACCAGGGTGGGGGTTTCCCTTACAGCAGGGAACAGCCTACCCCCAGCCTGGGTTGTCCTGGAGGTTGCCTGTGGGCCAGTGATAGTCTGGCCTCCCTCTGCTCCCCAGCTGCAAGGCACAAGGCTGCCCAGTTTGCACAAAGGCCTAGGCCTGGAGCAGTGCTGCCTGCACTGTGCCCCCGCCGGCTCTGCCTGGGGCTAGTTCCCTGCGGTTCCAAGAGCAGCAGAATCTGGTAACTCGGTGAGAATCAATGGTTACAAACAGAGCGTGACTTGCAGCGCTAGGAGAGCTGGATTCTGCATTGCCGGGGGGGCCGTGAGGAGTCCTGCTTCCCCCAGGCCCGGGCCAGGTGCAGGCTGCGCTGTGGAGGTAGCAGGAGGGACTGAGCAGGGCATGAAGCAGCCACCAGGGGGGTCAGGCCCCAAAGCCTTTCTGGCGGCTGAGCTGTGACCTGACTGACCCACAGCTCTTGTGGAGAGAGATGGAACTGGCCGTGCAGCTCAGCACCGAGGTCTGGGCAGACATCTCCGTAACGCCAAGCAGGCAGAGCCAGGAAGCCAGGATGGGGGCTGGCTCACACCAAACCCCAGCCAGGCCCCTCAACCGGGGCGAGAGCCTGGGAAAGCGCTGCCTCAGGAGCCCAGGGCTGGAGACGCGCACAGACCCCATCTAAATGCCCCTGCTCATAGGTTGGCTGGCTCCAGGGAGCAGGCATCTTGGAGCCAGACATGGGGGTCCCAGGCCCTGTCGGAGCTTGGCTCGTACAGAGCACTGTGCTGTGTATGCACTCTCGCCAGCTGGCTGCTCAGATTCAAATTTCCCTCGTAATCCTGGAACAGTGGTTCTTCTTCTTCGAGCGATTGCTCAGATCGATTCCAATCAGCTGTGCGCACGCCACACGCACAGTCCTTGGAAAGTTTTTCCCCTAGCAGCACTCGTCAGGTCGGCTGTGGAGCCCCCTGGAGTGGCGCCTTCATGGCGCTCAGTATATGACCCTGCCGACCCGGTGCCCCCTCAGTTCCTTCTTCCCGCCGGTGATGGTCGTTGGAACTGTGGCGTCTTGCTCGGCAAGTTCTCCGTGTTTCCCTAGCTCTTTGTTTCATCTCTGCCTGGATCCGAGACACTGGTATGCTGCCCTCGACATGAAGGACGCGTACTTCCACATAGCGATTCATCCAGCACATAGGCACTTTCTACGCTTCGTGGTCAACCACAAGCATTACCAATTCACTGCCCTACCATTCAGCTTCTCAACAGCCTCCCGAGTGTTCATCAAGTGCATGTAGGATGTGGCTGCTTTCTTCTGTCACCAGCAGAGGCAAGTATACCCCTACCTCGACGACTGGCTGCTCAGGGGCCACACCGGGGTACAGGTGCAGTCCCAAATCTGTTTTGTCAGGTGCACGTTAGAGCAGCTGGGTCTCCTCCTCAACTTGGGGAAGTCAACCCTGGAACCCACCCAGAGAATTCATTGGGGCAGTGTTAGACTCGGTCCAGGCGCGAGCCCTTCTACCGGAGTCCTGATTCCGAGCCATCATGGACATCATTCAAAGCCTCCAGCAATTCCCACCACAACAGCAAGGGGTGCCTGAGTCTCAGTCACGTGGCTTCTTGCACTTATGTGACCTGGCCCGCCAGGTTGCGTCTCAGACCGTTGCAGACATGGCTCACCTCAGCCTACGGCCGGGGGCGCAACAGCTTGAATTCAGTGGTCACGGTGCCAGGGCAGGTCCTCCTGTTCCTTTGCTGGTGGCTTGACCCCCAAGTGGTGTGCAGAGGAGTCCCTTTCCACAATCCTCAACCTTCCTTGTCCCTGGTTACAGACACGTCGGCTCTGGGATGGGGGGCGCATCTGGGGGACCTCCAGACACACAGCCTGTGGTCACAGGATGAGCTCTCCCTACATATCAACGTCAAGGAGCTGAGGGCGGTGCACTTCGCTTGCCAAGCCTTCCAGGCACAACTGCAAGGCCAGTGCGTAGTGATTCTAATGGACGACACCAGCGCCATGTTTTACATCAACAAGCAAGGGGGAGTCCGTTCCTCTCCCCTATGCCAGGAGGCCCTCTGACTGTGGGAGTTCTGCATCGCCCACGCCATTCACCTGGAAGCATCCTTTCTACCAGGAGTTCAGAACACGCTGGCCGACTACCTCAGCAGTTCCTTCCGCATGCACGAGTGGTCCATCTGGTCAGATGTCATACACCTCATTTTCCAAAGGTGGGTGTTTCCCCAGGTCGACCTGTTTGCCACCTGACGCAACAGGAAGTGCCCAATGTTCTGCTCCTTCCAGGGTCACAGCCCAGGCTCCCTCATGGATGCATTCCTGCTACTCTGCAGAGGTCACCTGCTCTATGCCTTTCCCCTGTTCCTAAGGTCCTGCTCAAGGTCCGCAGGGAGGGGGCAAAGGTAATTCTGATAGCTCCAGTGTGGCCTCAACAACTCTGGTACCCCATGCTACTGGAGCTGTTGGTGGAGGCACCGGTCACATTCCTGCTCCTCCCTGACTTACTCACTTGGGACCACGGTCGCCTCTATCACCCCGACCTACGATCCCTCTACCTCACGGCTTGGAAGCTTCATGGCTGAACCCTATGGAACTTCTGTGCTCAGAACAAGTAAGGGAGGTTATCCTCAGCAGCAGGAAGCCCTCCATTAGAGCCACGTCTCTGGCAAAGTGGAAGAGATTCTCGTGTTAGTGTGACAAGCGTCGCACACCCTCTCTCCAGGCACCGGTACCCCTTATCTTGGAGTACCTCCTGCACCTGAAACAGCAAGGCCTGGTGGTGTCCTCCATAAGGGTACACCTCGGTGCTATCTCGGCCTTCCAACCAGGAGCATCTGGTTGAGCCGTCTTTGCCAACCCTGTGGTTGGTTGCTTCCTTAAAGGTTTGGACCACCTACATTCCCAGATCCGGCAGCCTGTCCCTAGGTGGGACCTTAACGTGGTCCTTTCCAGGCTCATGGGGCCCCCATTCAAACCACTGGCAACTTGCTCCCTCCTGTACCTGTCTTGGAAGGTAGTGTTCCTGGTCACCATTATGTCTGCGAGGAGGGTGTCTGAGCTAAAGGCCCTCACCTCCAACTCACCTTACATGGTTTTCCACAAGGATAAGGTGCAACTCAGGCCACATCTGGCCTTTCTCCCCAAGGTGGTGTCGCACTTCCACACCAGTCAGGACATTTTCCTACCTGTCTTTTACCCTAAGCCTCATGCCGATACCAGGGAACAGCAGCTCCACTCCCTCAGTGTTCACCGTGCACTAGGTTTTTACATCGAGCGCACTAAGCCATTCAGAAAGTCGAACCAGCTGTTCATAGCGGTGGCAGACTGGATGAAAGGACTCCCGGTCTCGTCTCAAAGAATATCTGCCTGGATCATGTTGTGCATCCACACGTGCTACGAGCTGGCCAACATACCAGCCCTGGCTCTTACTGTGCACTCTACAAGGGCCCAGGCCTCGTCAGCGGCATTCTTGGCCCAAGTCCCGATCCAAGAAATCTGCAGGGAAGCAACTTGGTCCTCGGTGCATACCTTCACCTCTCACTACGCCATCATCTGGCATGTCAGAGACGACGCGGCTTTCGGTAGAGCGGTGCTGCAATCAGCCTTTCCTTAACTCTGACCCCACCGCCTAGGTAATGCTTGGGAGTCACCTAATTGGAATCGATATGAGCAATCACTTGAAGAAGAAAAAACCATTACTCCCCTCTCATAACTGTTCTTCGAGATGTGTTGCTCATGTCCATTCCAAACCCACCCACCTTCCCCTCTGTCAGAGTAGCTGGCAAGAAGGAACGGAGGGGGCGCTGGGTTGGCAGGGTCATATATTGAGTGCCATGAAGGCGCCACTCCAGGGGGCTCCACAGCCAACCCGATGATGCTGTTAGGGGAAAATCTTTCCGACAACACTTAATTGGAATAGACATGAGCAACACATCTCAAAGAACAACTGTTACGAGAGGTGAGTAACCGTTTTTGTTTTTGTTTTTCAACCTGTGGTCCGTGGACCCATGGGGGTCTGCAGACTGTCTAAGATTTCCAAAGGGCTCTGCACCTCCATTTAAAAAATTTTAGGGGTTTGAAGATGAAAAAAAGGGTGAAAACCACTGCACTATAAGCAGGAGACACCCAATGAAACTGGCAGGCAACACGTGAAAGGAAATATGTTTCAGCACACCACGTAATCAGCCTGTGGAACTCATTGCCACAAGAGCATAGCAGGAGTGAGCAAGGACTGGACGTTTATATGGATAATGAGAGCAGCCACAGACACTGCACCAGAGGTATAGCAGCTCCAGGGCACACGCTGACCTCTCATGGGGTTACAAGGAGTTTCACCATGGGGTCCTTGCACCTTTCTCTGTAGCATCTGGGCTTAGCCATTGTTGGCTAAAGGATACCAAACTAAATGGACTGTTGGCCTCTCTTGGTCTGGGATTTCCTATGCTCCTGGGATGCTTCCTTATGTCCCCAGGGGCACCATCTTGGAGCTGGCTTAGGGAAGTTGGTCTGTTACTTCCTCTATCATTGGCCAGGTTTTCTAAAACCAGGAGAGGGCAAGTCGTGTGTGCGCTCAGTCCGTGCCCTTCAGTTGCAGGTAACTTCCTCCAGAACAGCAGGATTGCCCTGCAGAACGTCACCGCCCAGCCAGTGGGGCTCTCTCTCTTTTGAGCCCGGCCTCCACCGCACAGTGCGCATTGCTCTCACACAAACACAATATCCAGCTTCACGCAGACGTTCGGAGGACGCCCCCTGTGAGTAGCGACGGAGCCTGGCGCCTGCCTGCACCAGAGCTTAAGCAAGGGAGCAGCTGGAACCAGCGAGCAGAATGGCCTGTGGCTAGGGGCTTGGCAAGGAGCCAGCACTGCTGGGACTCGGGGCCTTGCGTGAGTTGGGGGGTTCTCGTGAATTGCCCCAGTGCCCAGCAGGCCACTGGCTGGCGGCTGTGCATGCTCAGAGTGCCCAGGCACCGTCACACAGTTTCCATGAAGCTGCCTCCTCCTCTCCAGCGTAAGCACGTGGGCTGGAGTGTGGTGATGGCGCCGTGACACGCAGGCTAGTGTCGGTGCTGGGGCAGATAAGATCTCCTGCACTGCAGCCGGGAGCTGAGCAGCCCTGCACAGCAGCCACAGCCCAGCGTGCCGACTTGCTTGGAACCAGCCCACTGTTTTTCCACTGATGGGGGGTTATCGCTGCCCTGAGCCCGGGGCAATTGCCCATCAGTCAGGAGTACTGTGCCCGTGCCTCCAACCTGCCCCTTCCTCCCCGCTGGAGCAGCATGGCGTGTGCGTTACAGTGGAGGCTCTGCACCCAGAGTGCCCTGCTTCAGGCCAGAGCTGGGGGCCGGACCAAAGTACGAGGGGGCTATCAGACGGGCAGGAGGGCTCAAACACGGAATCTGGTTAGGGAGCGAGCTGTTAGCGGGTAATAAATGGGTAATTGACCCCATGCGCCCAAGGCCAGCTGGTCCAGGGGTCTTCACGCTGCCCTGCCTGGCACTGCACAGAGCGGCTGACCCCTGTGCCAAGCCAGCGTGGAGCACAGGAGCGAGGGGAGGCCTCTCAAGGAGCATTTCCACCTGCTTTGCATGGGGGCCAGCAGGAGCCAATCAGCAGCCTGACTCTCTGGGCCCTCCCTGGGCTTTCCTGCTTGGGCCGGCAGGCTGGACTGGTGAGGAGCCAAGGGGCTAAATGCCTGGAGGGTTATTTTATACCCGCACCAGGAAACCAAGGGGCTGTTTGAAACTTTTGGGTATATGTGCAAATGCCCGTACATGAGTGGGTGTGTTCAGATGTCTGTACCTGTACTGGGGGGAGGGGTTCAGTCACACATGGGGGGGGAGTTTAGGTGTACATACCTGTACGGGAGGAGGGGTTCAGGTGTGTGTACCGGTACGGGGAGGGGGGGTTTCAGATGTGCATGCCTGTAGGGGTGTGTGTGTGTGTGTGTGTGTGTGTTTAAACCCCGAGTCCAGTCCCGGGGAGGAATTCACCAGCTGGCTGGTGCCGACAGCTCCGGACCAGCCATATTCTCAAGGCTGGCTCCAGAGGAAGGGTGTCTTGCCCCTGCACCCTTCCCCAGTACCCCCAGCCAGCATCAGCAGATATGGGTCTGGTCCCATTCACAGGGACACCTGCCCCATGGAAACAGGATGCTGTAAGCAGCTGCTCTCTGAGCAGAAACAGAAATGAGCAAGCCAGCCTCCTCTCCAGCACTTGCGCACATCACAGGAA
Organism: Natator depressus; assembly: GCF_965152275.1. Taxonomy (NCBI): domain Eukaryota; kingdom Metazoa; phylum Chordata; order Testudines; family Cheloniidae; genus Natator; species Natator depressus. The sequence goes on from NC_134246.1 coordinate 30,574,203, forward strand.
ATGTGAACGGGTCGCCAGCTCCCGCCTGTCGCACGCCTCACACTCATGCTCAGCAATAAGCTACGCAGAAGTTTCTAGTACCAGAGGACAGCGGCACCTAGGAGAGAGAGACAAGCTTGCTGCCAGGGGGGTTCTGAACAGCATAATCCAGCAGCTGGGAGAGCCTGCAGTGGTGGGCTCTGCACTGCACAGGGGAGCCAGCAGCTGGGAGAGCCTGCAGTGGTGGGCTCTGCACTGCACAGGGGAGCCAGCAGCTGGGAGAGCCTGCAGTGGTGGGCTCAGAGGAATCCTAGTGCCTCCCTGTGTGCAGGTGGATTTTGCCCAGCACTGGAGTGACTCCTGCCCTAGGCAGCCTGCCGTAGCAGGAGGGGCACCACTGCAGACTCAGCACAGCGTCTGCCAAGCTCTGAGGAGCCCCGTTTCATCTTCATTGAGATGAGAGTCAAGTAAGTGGGACAAGTTTTTCTGCTGGGGGAAGTGGGGGCTGTTGGGGGCTGGCGAGCTCTGGTCCAGGGGCCTGTTCTGAGCTGATGGGCTGCATGTAATGAAGACGGTGCTTTTAATACCCTGCCTCCCACCTGCTGTCAGATGCCCTAAGGAGGAAGGAAGGAAAGTGTGCAGCTGCAGGCTGGTCAGCCCTCACGCCAGGCCCCTTCCTCAGGGCAGCAGGGCCAACACGTGCCCTGCTCAGTTGCTGTAGCCGTGTTGGAGCCCATTTGCCGGGGGCCCGGAGCTGTGCCAGAGGAAACGGGGGGAGCCGTGACTGTGCGATGGTACGCTGTGATAATGTGCTCGTCCCATTCAGCCCAGGCGCTCAAAGCCCTTTACAAACAGCGATGAACTAAGGCTCACAGCCCTCCCTGAGAGATTGGGGTCATTTCACCCACCACTGAAATGCAGCCACCTCTGGGGTGTAGTGCAGCAGCCGTCTAAAAACTTGCAGCACCACCACACCCCAGTTTGGCACTGGAGGTGAAGTGGGGGTGGGTGGCAGCAGGGGAAATTGATGTCCCGAGGGGCTAAATGGTGGTTCTGGTGCACAAGCAACAGGACAAAGTGGCCTGCCATGGCCAGCTGCCGCTGCTGGGAATGGGGGACAGCTAGCTACACAGGCCCTAGACTCCCACAGTGGCAGTGGGTCACCAGCCCTCTCTTGTAAGAATTACTCTGGGATCTTCAATGACCACAGACAGGCAGGATCCTGGGGTGCTCTTAGGCACGAGATCTCCATGACACCTGTGATCACTGCCTTGAGCCATTCCCTTGGGTCTCATTAGGAGGGGCGAATGCAGTGCTGGCCGTTTCATACGGCTCTCCCCACCAGCCGGCTGCCCTGACCTCGCAGCCTGCCTGCCTCAGTGGGGCTGTGGCGTCCCTGACCCAGTTAATGCGGGAGGCCCTGTCCAGATACGTCAAACTCTTTCCTGGCATGACTCTGGGGTGATGCCCTACTGCCATAAGCCCCCAGTTCCCCTTTGTGTTGCAGCAGGAGCCTCTGGGCTCGGAGTGTTCCCAAGCCCACCCAGCCTGCGACACGCTGGGGCTGGTTAGCCCCACTCAACAGCCCCAGTGCAGCACCTGGGCTGCAGGTTAAACCAAGAGCAACGACACAGAAAACCACCCAAACAAGGCTCCTCAGGCCCTGTTGGCCCCAGTGTCCGGAGGGCCCAGTAGACCTGTTGCCCAGAGGACATCTGGAGCCCAGGGCACAACACATAACAGCCAAATGGGGCCATTTTATAAACATCGCCGAGGCTAACGCACCAATGAGCGGGGGGTTGTATGGGCGGGTGTGTGTGAATAGCCAAGGTGAGCAGCCAGTCCCAGCAGGCCACCATCTGTCATGCCATGTAGACCTGGCTGCGCAGAGCTCAGGGCACGGCCCGCCCCAGGGCTGTCCCAGGCATAGGCAACATACGCAGCTGCGTAGGGCACCTGAAAATTTGGGGCACCACTGAGTCTTAGTGACAGGTTTCAGAGTAACAGCCGTGTTAGTCTGTATTCGCAAAAAGAAAAGGAGGACTTGTGGCACCTTAGAGACTAACCAATTTACTTGAGCACTGATTCTTAGTGTCCACCCTCCTGGCTTTCCTATCCCTGTTCCAACCCTTCCTGCATGCTCCCACAGCAGGCTGCTGCAGCCTGGTGTCTTCCTTGGGAGGGGATCTAGTAGTTAAAAGTGAAAAAGCTTCCAGATGCCAGACCTATTAGCACACCACTGAAACTGTTAAAGAGCCATTCAAGGGGTAATGAAGCCATTTAACAGGCATTTGCCAACCACCGGGTATATACTGTCAGTTTCTGAATTTACTGACAAAAAGAATTGTGCATGACTGTAATATTTACTCAGAACATGTCAGTCTACAGGACCTTAGTTTAAAATTTTCTTTAAAAATATTTCATTAGTGTGTTGGTGAAGATTATAAAATCACATCCCTAAAAAATCCTTGCATAGATTTTTAGATGCACAATCATCTTTAGCCTTAAATGCTTGGATCTTCAGACATAGAGTTTTTTAAATAAATCCTTCAAAAGACCACCCTTATCTAAAATACATATTTTAATTACTATAGTAAAAAAAACATGCTTCCAAAGTCTTCCTGTCCTTTCTGTCTATCCCTTTTTCCCTTCCCTCCCTTTCCCTTCCCCCTCCCCCCGTTGAAGAGAGCCTTTAAAGGGACAACACCCCTTTCCTTCCAGATAGCTGGACAAAGAGTTTCCCTTTCTTTACTTCTGTCTGATGAACCAGTTTTAAGAGAACCCTCCGGCAAAATCAGTACCTTTTAGTAAGATATAAAATCCTTTGTTATGCCTAAAATCTTTGGAAACATATTTTTTAAAAAGAACAGGAGTACTTGTGGCACCTTCGAGACTAACGAATTTATTAGAGCATAAGCTTTTGTGGGCTACAGCCCACTTCATCAGATGGAACATATATATACATACACACACACACACACACGTACAGATAAGTTGGAAGTTACCACACAAACTCTGAGAGGCTAATTAGTTAAGATGAGCTATTATCAGCAGGAGAAAAAAAAATTTTGTGGTGATAATCAAGATGACAAGAAGCTGTGAGGATACTTAACTTAAAGAAATAGTTTCAATAAGTGTAATGATCCAGCCACTCCCAGTCTCTGTTCAAACCCAAGTTAGTGGTATCTAGTTTGCATATTAATTCAAGCTCAGCAGTTTCTCGTTGGAGTCTGTTTTTGAAGCTTTTCTGTTGCAAAATTGCCACACTTAGATCTTTTTAGTGCTTCTAATTAGGTACCCTCTACATGTCCATTCTACGTGAGGGAGAGGGTATGGGGGTCTCTGCGGGGAACTGTGACTCTGTCACCGTGAGGCGGGCCGGGCATCTCGTTAGCCTTTTGCTGTCTCATCCCTCCTCACCCCCCGCTGGGCTGCGAGCTCGGGCTGCCGTCGGGCATAGGGGCACCCATTTAATAATACTGTGTAGGGCCCCATAAATCCTAAGGACGCCCCTCGCCCACCCCAGCAGGATGTGGCTCTGGGAGACAGTCGGCCATTTGAAAGCCTCACTGAGGGGCAGCAGGGTGCCCTGGGCAGCCCTCGGTGTGGGATGGCAGCCCGGGATCCCCCAAGACCGGGGTGGACAGGGAGCAGGGCAGGCAGCAGCCCACGAGCTCAAGCATTGAGCCATCCCTTGGTTTTTCAGCTTTCTCTCCCTGCTGCAGAAGGTCAGAGCTGTTTGCTGAGGCCCCGCTGGTGCCCGGGAGTGATGGGAAGTTTGCCCAGCAGGACGAAGCAGCTTGTCATTCAGTCCAGCCCAGCTGCTGCCATGCAGGCCACTGCCCCCGTGCAGACAGGTAGGACTCATGGCCCCTTTTGCAGCCCTGAGCAGCAGTGAGACGTGGGCTCGGAGTTCCCAGCCTGTGCAGAACAGCCCCATCCTGCATCCATCCCACTGGGGCACTGCAGCCCCCCTTCTCCTCTACGCCTACCCTGCCATCGTGCCCGGCCTGCTGGCTCAGCACAGAGCCCTAGGAATCGGCCTCTTCCGTTGCCGGTAGGACATGCGTGGCTCAGGTTCCAGCCTGTGCAGCGTCACTGTTCAAAGCCGCCAGAGACCCTGCCATGTCCTCCAGCAGCGAGGGGCGCAGGGGCCTGGCTGCCCAATGGCCAGACCCGGCTTCTCCAGCATGGAGGAGCAGGACAGGGCACCGAGCAGTTGTCTTTAGCGTGGGGAAGGGCTGGCAAGATGCCAAGGCTGCAGGCCCCTGGAGCACCGGTGACCTTCTCATTTCTCCTGGCTGGTTTGCACAAGGCTCCTCTTCCCTCCCTGTGCTGCTGCGCACTTACGGGGTGTCCTTTGCTAGGAGCCCAATAGTGTCCATCCACTGCTCTGGCCTGGCACTGAGGCATCCAGCACAGGCTCAGTCTGGGAGGAGTGAGGCTGGCAGGAAAGGCTGGCACCTCTCCCTGCACAGAACGAGGGTTGCATTTCACACGACTCCTGCCCCGTTTGCACTGGGGCCCTGTGTCTGAGCCAGGGAGTGCCCCGGGAGAGCTGGGCTGGCAGGAGCATGCAGAGCCTGTCGGCGAGGCCCACAGGCAGAGCGCAAGGAGAAAACAGGCTGGTTCTTGTCTTTCCCAGCGGGGTCTGAGAGCACCTGGGGCACTGGGGGGCTTGGCTTCAGCTGAGCCAACCTGCTCCAGCAATCCAGGCTGTGCTCCAAACAGGCAATTCTATTCCCCCTCTATTCAGCACTGGTGGGGGCACATCTGGAGTACTGCGTCCAGTTTTGGGGCCTCAGCTACAGAAAGGATGTGGACAAATTGGAGAGAGTCCAGCGGAGGGCAACAAAAATGATCAGGGAGATGGGACACATGATTTACGAGGAGAGGCTGAGGGAACTGGGATGATTTAGTCTGCAGAAGAGAAGAGTGAGGGGGGATTTGATAGCAGCCTTCAACTACTTGAAGGGGGGTTCCAAAGAGGATGGATCTAGACTGTTCTCAGAGGTGGCAGATGACGGAACAAGAATCAATGGTCTCAAGTTGCAGTGGGGGAGGTCTAGGTTGGATATTAGGAAACACTATTTCACTAGGAGGGTGGTGAAGCACTGGAACGCATTACCTAGGGAGGTGGTAGAATCTCCTTCCTTAGAGGTTTTTAAGGTCAGGCTTGACAAAGCCCTGGCTGGGATGGTTTAGTTGGGGTTGGTCCTGCTCTGAGCAGAGGGTTGCACTAGATGGCCTCCTGATGTCCCTTCCAACCCTGATATTCTATGATTCTATGAACTCATGGGCATGAGCAAAACCCGAGTGACTCGTGGCTGGCTGGGCCTGGAACCAAGGCCTCTGGGGAAGTACTGTACAGTGCAGAGCAGACATCCCACCCTTCCCCCAGCACTGCTAGAAACCCTGCCCCAGCACAGTGCCATCCAGTGGTCACCTATAGCCCCTGCAACTGGGCAAGTCCCACAGTGCCAAACGCAAGGGGCCGAGCATGAGGCTGACTCACCCCCACTGAGGTTGCATGGGTGCGGGGTATAAATCCCAGCAAGACCCCTGCAGTGGGGGCTAGTGCTGTGCTGCTGGCCTCACGCACGCAAACCTCACAGCCAGGCCCCCAAAAAGCATGAGATTGGCTTAAAATCTTTCAATTTAAAAAAAAAATCCTAATAATTGGGTGGGGGGATGTCTTTGTCTGTAACTTTCTGAGGTGGGAGGGACCATGCTCTCTGGCTTGGGGGAGGGGGTGCACTCCAGCTTCTGGGGTCGCGCTCCGTGCCTTGCGGGGGGTTGCACTCTCCGGCTTTGGGGCCATGCTTTCTGGATTTTGGGGCTGGCCACTGACTCTTTTTCCTGAAAGCCCCGATTCTCCAGCACTCCTGGCTCTGGGATCTGAGGCTCGAAAGAAAACACGACCTCCCACAAGAGTCAACACACCACAAAGGCCGTTCCTGCACATACCCCTTCTCTGGGCACCCGCTGGGAGCCACGGGCCTGCTCACCCCGGCACTGCTCTGCCCCTCTCGCCAGGCCACGGGCGTGCCCCCATGGGTGGGGATGGGCAGTGCTGTGCTCTGAGGTGCTATGGTCTCTCGGCAGGTCTGAACAGCTACGTGGCAGTTGCCTTGTGCTCTTTCCCCGCGGGTGGGGAGGTGGAGACCATCCTGAGACCAGGAGAACAGCTGAACGTCCTCTCTGAGTAAGTCCCACATGGGAGCAGCCTGGCTGCCCAGGGCTAAGCCCCAAGTGCCACCCCAGGGGCCGGACAGGAGACTGAGGCCTCCCCGGACCGGGGTGCTCACCGGGCTGTGCCTGAGCCCTCATTATACTGTGCCAGGCTGAACCAGGTTGGCACATAGGGGCTCTGCCCCCCCCAGAGACGCATGGCCTCTCAACACATGGCCACAGCAGCCAGTGCTACAGCCTCCGGCTTCCCCAGGCCCTGGGGCACCCTAGGAGAGGCTCTTGTCGTGTATTTCCCATGCCCTGCAATCCTGCCTGCAGGGACATGTGCTGGAGCCTGCCTCTGGCCTGGGGCTCACACGGGGCTCTGCTCTCTGTCAGGTGCCAGGACGCGGAGCCGTCACAGGGGAGCAGCCTCTGCTGACCCATTCCTGGCTCCCGGCAAGCCTCGTGCCCCACGGGAACAGCGTCTGGCTGTGTGGGGAGCTGTGCCCTGCAGGCACGTTTCAAGCGCCCATGGAATCGAGCCCCAGTGCTTTGATTTCAGGAGCCCTCAGAAACTCAGGACACAGCAAGAAAGAGGCCCTTGGTGAGCTCAGTGGGCTGAGATGGCTGGCTGTACGTTGGAGGGGGAGGGGGTCAACCTATGCAAGGAGCTGCAGGGCTACCAGCACAGCCCAGCCTGGGGCCTTGGTTGGAGGCAAGTGGCCGTGGCATTCCTGGAAACTCTTCTCTCTTACAGGGATGGGGAATGGTGGAACGTGGTGTCGCTAGCCACCGGCAAGGAGTGTTCGGTCCCCAGCAGCCACGTGGCGAAGGTGTGGCACAGGTAGGAGCCCACGGGCCTGGCGTTACCAGTGCTGTTGTTTAGTGCTGTATCACGGCAGTGCGGGGCCAGGGCTCCTGGAGCCGGATGATGCAGAGACACAGGAAGGCACTCCTGCAAACAGCGGTGGGAATGCGCAGGACAGTAACGTTACTGCTGGCTGTTTGCAGGCAGGGTGAGTCACCCCGTGGGGCTGTGCCAGATAGGCAGGGGGGCTGGAACATCTCTGCTCGGTGTCCTCATCCGGTATCCTCATTTTGAACCTCTGACCCTCACTCCGGTCCCTGTTTTTCATTAGTTGTCCCCCGTAATCTGTTGGTCCCTGGGTCCAGTGGTCCCTCCCGCTAGGCTGGTGGAGGGGCCTTTAGCAGTGAGTGGGCTTGCGCCCACCCACTTCCCGGGTTTTTCCAATATGACCTGGGGCTCTGCAGGCCGTAGGTACCCATGGGCTCAGTGCACTCAGGCAGTGCTGGGGCCCAGAGCCTCACCTGGTGCCTCACGGATGCAGAGCTAGGGAGAAGGGGAGGCAGCCCCCATGCTCCAGGCCACCCCTCCCATCCCTGCAATGGGCTCAGGGCATGGGGGGCTGAGATGGGGCCTGTCCCCGGAGTGAGGCTGGCGCATGCAGGGGCCACCCAGCGGCTGTCAGAGGGTCAGCTGGGATGTGGTGGAGGGGGTCGGGCTCCAGGTGAAGCACGGGCAGCCCTAGAGCTGAGCAAGTGGCAAACTCTGCTACGCAGGTGGCAGGGAGCTGCACGTGCCCCCACAGGCTTCCTGATGCAGCTGAGACCCCCTGAGCGACACCCGCTGAGCCACAGCTTCCTCTCCCCTCCCCCCAGCTATTGTCTCCTGCTCCTTTGAACAGAGCTGGGGCTGAAATGCAGAACACGGGCCCCACTGGAGGCAAAACCAGCGTCAAGCCAGTCGGCCCTGCTCCCGGCCCCTTTGCGGCGACTCTCCAGAACACGCTTTGGCATTTGTACCGTGGCGGTGGTGTTGCTGAAGCCTCAGCATGGTGCCGGGGGCTCTGTGGTGCTGACAGGGGGCCGGGCCGGCGCTCCAGGAAGACGCAGCCTGACGAGTTGGGTTCTTGGCTAGTCTGAACACCGGAGTTAGCTTCCTGGAGCCCATGTTACGCCCTGGCCACTGGGCCATTGAGTCCTGACCGCGTGTGGGCATGGAAGGCATTGTGTGCGGGGGAGGTGTAACAGTGCTGGCCTGGCCTGTCCGCCTTCCTACGTTCCCCTTCCTGGCAGTGTTGCCTTTCGCTGCCGGTCTCCAAGCCCACGTGGTGTTGCTGTGTGCCATCAGCCAGCGCAGCCGGTCCAGCCGGGAGGCAGCTGCCTTGTGCTGCCGGGTGAAGTCGTCCCATGGTGTGATTCCCCCCAGAGGAAGCCTGGGCCATGTGTAACGAACAGCCTGGCCATGAGTCTGGGCCCCAGGGAACATGTGGCTCGGGTGGGAGCCAGGAATGGGACCACGCAGTCTACCCTGCAGTCCGTCCCCTGCCAAGGCAGGGCTGTCCTCATAGTGGGGGAGGGCTGAGCCTTGCCTGCCCTGGAGGGCAGCTCCGCAGTAGGGCGGGGCGCTGGGATGGCGTAGGAGTGGGGCTGCCTGCTGCCAACCCCCGGTGCTCAGCGTCCTGTCACTGCTGCCAGGTGGCTGTACGAGGGCGTTAGCCGGGAGAAAGCCGAGGAGCTGCTGCTTCTGCCATGCAACCGCAGCGGTTCCTTCCTGATCCGAGAGAGCCAGACCAGGCAAGGTAAGTAACTCCACAGAGCTGCTGCCAAGAGCCCACCACCTGCCAGCCGGGCTGGAGCAGAGGGGCCAGGAACCACGGGGCTGGTTCCTCTTAGTGAGCAGGAGCCCTGCAGCGAGATGCCTGGGCACTGCCCCACCCATATGCCCACCCCGAGGCTGCCAGCCTCACATTTGGGCAGTGTCCCAGCCCCAGAGCTCACCCCACAGCGCCTCCTGCCATGCCCAGGCTGTCCCTGACGGGGGAAGGGCTCCAGGGTCACGGATATTTCTGGGCTGCTGCCGTCAATATGGCTCAGGACAGAGTCTAGCCTGGGCTGGTGCCTGTTTTTGGGCACAGCTGGGCGCCTGAGCAGGGAATTGCTGTGCACCCCCAGCCCATCCTGGCCTCTCCCCAGAAGGCGCCTGGCCACTCTTGTGGGGAATGACAGAGACGGGGCAAAGGGCTCTCAGGGCCCAAGTGCATGAGAGCCTCAGCTACTGTCGGAATTGCTGCTAAAAGGCTGCTCGTTGATACACACAGCTGCCAAACTGGCCCCCCCACACCCCTGTGGGAGCACAGAGCCTGGGGGTGGGCCTTTGCTGCTCGCTGCTTGGGGCTGCATGCGAAAGGGAGGGCTGGTGTGAGGGGAAGTTCACCCGTTGCGGCAGCTGTTTGGTGGGGCACGGCTCTGCGAGGCAGCCGCGCACCTGTTTCCACTGAGGTCAGATCCCTGCTCTCAGGTGTGATGTTGGTGCCTTTCCAGGTCTGCGCTCCTGCAGCGGGCTGGGGCTGAAATGGCCCCAGCATAACTTAGAGCGGCCCCGGGGCACAAAGAAAGATTTCACTGACAATCCTGGGCCCCCTTAAAATGTTAGCTCCCCCTCGCAGCTCGTGGAGCAGGGCTGGGGCCCAGAACTGGACCTGTACCTTTCCCTAAAAGGCCTGCTAAGTCGATCATTGGCGATCCAAGGCAGGGGCTGGCTTTCTGCCCGCACTGGCCACTATGCCAAAGCGCTAGGTCTGTGTAGTGACAGCCCAGCAGGGCAGAGCTGAGTCAGGCCCGGGCAGAGCGGCCCAGGACGGTTCGGTCCCAGCTGGCCCAAAGGAAGCGCTGGATGCTAAAGCACAAGCTCTTTAGAAGTGGAAGCCTGCCCCTGCACACATCAGCTGCTGCGTGTCGTACTCACGGCTCCTGCTGCCTTCCCCAGGGCCACTCACGGTAGGAAGCAGGCGCCTGCTGGCTCAGGGGCCAGAGGACCAACGGTTTCAAGGGCTGAATTCAATGTGTTATTTACTGAGGCCTCCAGCCTCATCTGCGGTGCACATGACGGCAATGTGTAGTGCAGTGGCCTTATCTCCGATCACTTGCACCTGCAGCTTTAGCTCGCTGACAAGCCCAGCGGTTTCCTGAGTACACTGGGTTTGTGTCACACTTCCCTCCCCCCGCTCCCCACTGCCCCCAGGCAGAAAGCTTCCTGCAGCATTCAGTTACCAGCTTAGGAACTGAAAACCTTGCTGTGCGTGCCGTGACAGGAAAGCGACCCCACCACCGGGCTGGCCAGTGCGCAAGTGTGCTTCCCGCAGGCAGGGCTCCCTGGGCTAAGCACACAGCCCAGGCCAGGCAGCCAGCTGGCTCTGGGCCCCAGGCTCAGGCACTCTGGAGCAGGTATTCCAAGGACAAGGGGATCTCGCACTTTGCCTGATGTGGGGGCAAGAGGGAGGGGAGGCGTAAGGGCGGCAAAGCCTATCTAGGCCATCAGCCCCATGGCTGTCCAGCAACTGATCAGTTTGGCTTGTGGTGCAGAAAATGGGCCAGTTAGACCCCAGCTTGTGAAAATCCCATTTTGCTGCTGTCAATTGGCTGATGTGCCCAATGAGTCTGTTCCCCACACCAATCAGCGTTCAGTGTTGAGCACAAACACAGGGCTCCACCCTAATCCGAATGGTCCTAACCCCCAGGGGCTGCTCGGGCTGGGGCCTGCTGCCATGGGGTTGGGTCCAGTGCAGTTGCAATGAAGCCGACGTGCTGGTGTGACAGGAGGCCCCTGCCCCAACTCCGAGCCGTGTCCCCGGCCGTGGCAGTGTTCTGGAGCCAGGGCACTGGGTCATGACTGCTCCCCTTGCAGGCTGCTACTCCTTGTCGGTCAGGCACACCAACCACTCCTCCTGGGACTCCGTCAAACACTATCGCATCAACCGCCTGGAGAACAGCTGGCTCTACATCGCCCCACGCCTCACCTTCCCCAGCCTGCAGGCGCTGGTGGACTATTACTCCGGTAACAGCCCAGGTTCTAACGAGCCCCTGCCCCAATGGGAAGCGGCCATCAATGTGCGCAGCCCAGGGCCTGCAGGCCCCCACGGACGCTGTGGCGGGGGGAGAAAGGGAGACTCACCAAGGAGCTCAGGGTGCCAACCTTGCCCCAGGACAGCCAGAGCGCAGGGACTGGGGTGGCAGCCCCTGCTCCCCAATTCCTACCCAGCCTGGGCTCTTAGCCCCATTTTTTTGGGGTGGGGGGCAGGGGTGAATCCAGGAATAGGTCCTTGTCTTTAGGGATGGTGCTGCTTGGAGCAGGCGTAAGTGCCCCGGGTTGGTAACACCCCTCAGTACCTTTCCCCCCTCCCAGTGGCAGGGCCACACCATGGGCCCTACTGCTCATGCTCCAGTGAGGAGCATGCAGCCCAGAGCCAGACTTGGCCACATCTGACTGCGCTGCCCCCGATGTACTTGGGGGGCTGCATGCTCCTCCCTGCTTGCCCCAAGCCAGTCCCACTGTGCGCGTGACTTGCAGGGGTCAAGGCTGCAGAGCTGTGTCTGAAAGCAGGCCCGGGGTGCTGGGTGTGGTCCAGCAGCCCAGCGCCGCTTGGCAGAGTGCTCCAAGCCGCCCAGCAACGAGCAGCCTGCACTACTTGACCCCGAGCAGCAGCGCTCATGGGCCGGCTCTGCTCATTTCCAGCTGCCCCTTGGTGTGAGCAGGGCGCCATCCTGCAGCCGGGCGGCCTGTCAGTGCAGCTGGCACCCCAGCAGAGGAGCGTGTGTCTGGGATGCACGCAGGGTGTGCATGCCCCGGGGGCAGGTGAATGGGACACTATTGCTGATGCTCCCTGTGTCTCTGCCCCAGAAATCGGGGATGGGTTGTGCTGCCTCCTCAAGGAGCCGTGCTTCACCCAAGGAGCCGTGCGAGCCCCAGCCCAGGACCTGGCGCCGCCTGTGGTCATCAAGAAATCGGCTCTCAACTGGCAGGAGCTCGACAGGTAGGAAGCTGCTGGCAGGAAAGGGTGCTGCCCCACTCTGGCGGGGGCTGGAACGGCTCCACGGCTCTTTGGGATGGCAGGAGTGGAGACCTCCTTGTGCACTGGGGGGTGGGGGAGAGCCCTGCTGTGGGGGGACCTGCAATGCCCCCCTGCCCACTCCTGGCCCATCTGGGTGCAGGATCTAGGGTGCACGGCTCCCCAGGGTCTGGGTGCTGAGCAGGGAGTGGGCCTCCAAGGACCCACCAGACACAAGGGGACACAGCAGCTCAGGCTGGGGGCCTGTCTGCCTCTAGGCTGATGCTTAGCCTTGATGCCAGCGATGCTGACACTGGCTAGAGCGGGGGGCAGGGCCAAGTCTGGCGGGTGCCAGGCTGCTGGTGAATAGCGTGACTGTCCTAAGCATGCCTCTCTTCTGTCTGTAGCTCGGCCCTGTTATCGGAGGCTCCGCCCACAGAGGGGGAGTCCCCAGTCAGCCTGGGCCTGCGGGAAGCCATCAGCTCCTACCTCTTTCTGACGGAAGAGCTGCCCCCGGAGAAGGGCAGTATGTGGAAGAGCACCTGAGGGTGCCGTACCCAGCACATGGCGCCAGGGACTGCGGGGCTGCAGTCTCAGCCAACCAAGCTGCTTCCCCTGCCCCTGGACTTTCACCCCACACACGCACCATATAAATTATTTCCCTTCTGCAAAGTAATTTATTGCAGCACCACTGCTCTGAGCTGTCCCCCGGCTGGCCTTGTCTCATGCTTCCACCCAGCTGGGTGGCTGGTTGGGTGGGGAGGTTTTGGTGCTTTGGGTCTGACTCAGGCCCAGCTGGGCCTGGATCCACTGCTCGCCACAAGGAACCTAGCACCTGCTGCTCGGAGTCACTCTCTCACCTCCAGTGCTGGCGGCTTTGGCCGAGTAAGCTGCTGCCTGGAAATCCCAGCCCGCAGGCAGCCTCTGAGGGCACCTTACCGGGCCCAGCACCCTGGGTCCAGTGGCCAAATGGAAAGGACTTGCTCGGAAGAGGAGTTTTTGGTGAATTATAATGCACAGAGGCCCTGTTATGTGCTGTTTGTAAGAGAGTTCGATGCCAGTGAAGGTGACGGACTGGCCCTGCCTAACACTGAATATAACAGACAGCGATGGGCCAGAATCAGCCTGCGCCCCTCAGTCCTGACCTGCGTGGTCCATCCACAGCTCTGCCGACTCTGGCCTCACGGGCCCTCCGAGCACCAGCAAGGGCTAGGGTTTGCACAGAGAGCTGGGGCCATCGCCAACTGCACGCTCCTGTGTGTCTGATGTCAGCCTGTCATCTTGCGCCTGCAGCAGCGAAAGACAAGTCTCTCTCTGCACCTGGTGCAGAGACAAGCTCCCCTAAGCCCTAAAGCCAGGCCATGCAGCCCTGTAAGACACTGGCCCGGCCCAAACAGTTCATAAACTAGAGGTGCCATGAGCCTGAGGTCAGGAAATGGCCCCCAACTACTGGGCTGTATCTGTCAACTGAAATAAAATGCAAATATTGAATAACTGAGCTGTGTCGTGTGGCAATGGCACCAGCACACCCCACCCCCACCCCATGGCAGGTAATGGCCCCAGGGCAGGACATTCAGGCAGTTTAGCTCATGAAATGTATCTAATACGCTGCATAGAGGCTGCATTTCCTGATTTCGTGCAAAATCAGCATGTGAAAAACTGGCTGAGGTTTGGGCTAGGGGCTGCGCAAAGTGCTCGCTCCTGGGTCCTGGCAAGGGCGAGCCCAAGGCCTTCGCCTTATGGCTGTCGGGGAGTTGCGCTCTCCTCCACAGCTTCCATAGAGCCCTCAGACTCCTGGGCTTTTCCTACCAGGCTGGGACAAAAGAAAAATCCAACAGAGTTTTGACATTAACCATTAGAGTCAAGAATTGAGAAACCCATTATCAGGCAGGTCACAAGTGCTCCCTTAAGCCAGGTATGCCTCCAGCTTTCTGGTCCCGCTCTTAGTCAGGCTCAGTGCAGCCTGGCCCCTGCTGACCTCAGCCAGTGCTGCCGTTTCCCATACTGGGGATTACGGAGCTCTCTTCGAGCTGGACGCTGAGCCGGGTCACGTTCTTGGGGGCAATTAGGGTTGCCAACCATCCTGGCTTGGCCGGGCATCTCCCAGAATCACTCTCCTAGTGGCTACTGCAGCCAATCCGGGAGATTTTAATAGGCCGCTAAAAGTCCAGCCAGCAGTGCAGTGGGGCTAAGGCAGGCTCCCTGCCTACCCCGGCTCCACACAGTTCCCAGAAGTGGCTGGCACGTCTGGCTTCTAGGCGCAGGGGTGGCCAGGGGTTCTCCACGCACAGCCGGCCATGCTGGCCGCATCTGGGAGCCACTCAAAGTAAGCACTACCTGGCCAGAGCCTGCACTCCTCAACCCCTCCCGCACCCCAGGCGTGGGCCCCCTCCTGCACCCAAACTCCCTCCCAGAGCTCACACCTGGCACCCCCTCCTGCACCCCAACCCCCAGGCTCAGCTTGGAGCCCACTCCCACGCTCTGAACCCCCTGACCCCCTGCCCCAGCCTGGTGAAAGTGAGTGAGGGTGAGGGCGAGCCAGTGATGGTGGGAGGGAAGATGGTGTGAGTGGGGGCGGGGCCTCAGAGAAGGGGCGGGGCAGAGGAAGGGCAGGGCAAGGGTGTTTGGGTTTGAGCAATTAGACACTTGGCAACCCTAGGTGAAATTCAGACCAGTCAGAGCGTGTGTTTACAGTATGGGCCCACGGGGCCCTGGCTAGTTGGGCTGCCTCCCCAAAGGCAGGAACTCCGGACCCGCCCTGCCCTTCCTCTTCCCTCCGATACCCCCACCCCCTGGCAAAGCCAGAGGCAGGAGCACTGAGCATATTGCCCCTGTGTGGAACCCGCTCCCCCTCGCTCCTGTGCGGAGCTGCACCGCCAGCATATCTCCTTCCTGCACGGAGTTGCCCCCCCCAACCCCTCTCCTGCACCCTCCCTCCTGCACAACCTTCCCCCCAATCCCCCTGTCTCCCTCCCACATGGAGCTGCCCCCCCCAGCCCCTGTCTTTGTCCCTCCCTCCCGTGTGGAGATGACCCCCCCCCACAACCCCTCTCCTGCTCCCTCCCTCCCGGGCAGAGTTGTGCCCCCCCCCCAGCCCCTCTCCCACATGACCATGACCCCCTCATGGAATTGACACCTCCTCATCTATTGTTGGGAGTGGACTACATCCACCCTGATCGAACTGGCCCTGTCAACACTGGTTCTCCACTTGTGAGGTAACTCCCTTCTCTTCATGTGTCTGTCAGTATATTTATGTCTGCATCTGTAACTTTCACTCCATGCAGCTGAAGAAGTGAGGTTTTTACCCACTAAAACTTATGCTCAAATAAATCTGTTAGTCTTTAAGTGCCACCGGACTCCTTGTTATATTTGACTTAGGTACCTGGATGGAGACCTGAGGCTGGATCACTTTAAGGGAACTGTGTTGTTGGCTTCTGGGTAACCAGGGAAATATTAGAGAAGCTGTTTTATGCTGGCTTGGTAAATCTAAGTATTGGAATATCCACCAGCTAACAAAAACCCCATTTGTTTGATAAGAGCTATTTTCCATGAAACCACGTTGACTAACATTAATAATGCTGCCATTCATTAATTCTTTATGATTGCATCCTACATCTGCCTTTTCATGTTGCTCACCAATCCTCTGGTCTCGTAACTCTTTTTAGTGAGATTATATGGTTTTGCAAGTAGCTCTGATTCAGAACTCTCAGATGTAACCATCAGGGCGTGATAATTTCAGGTTTTTTAAATTACCAGTTTATTCCAGCACTAATACTTCACCTCAGTTTCTGCTACTGCTTCATGCTTATTACCAGAAAAAGCAGCCCTGGGGAAAGCATCTTGCGAACATCCTCTGTGGTGAAGACTGATGCAAATATTTCATTTCTCAGAAATACCCTTCTCTTTCTTAATTGCACTTTTAAACTTAGATATCCCAGACACCCCCTATTCTTTTGTAGGAGTTCTTCTTTTGATACACGTGAATTTTTCACTGTTTGCTTTTCAAAAATCCATCTTAGTCTTCTTATTTCACTCTGACCTATCGCCTGCTGTAATTTGTGCTTCTGCTTATTGGCTTCACTAGGGTCAGATTTCCAGTTTTTGAAGGATTTCTGTTTGGTTTCAAGAGGTGATTTAAGCCATTCTGCCTAAATGGCAAGATTCCTCCTGGCATTGATATTGCCAACCCCTGCTGCTTAAGGTATAACAGGTAGTCCAAAATAAGGGGAATTGATGCTAGCTGCGGTTCGGTTCCCCTTTGCCGAGACCAGATGGAAAAATGCTTCCACTTTGCCAGGTACGTGGCATGAGTGGAGGGTTTCCTACTTCCCAGCAGGACCTCCCTCACTGGATCTGAACACTGAAGCTCAAGAGGGTTCAGCCATTGAGTTTCCACACCGTGAGGTGGAGGGACTCCAGCTTGGGGTGTTGCAGAGGGCTGTGGTCCTGTGTGATGAGGGTCGGGCACACAGGAAGCGCCACTGCTCTGTCCACTGAGAGGTTCAACATCATGGTGAACCAGTGCTGCCGGGGCCATGCTGGCACTATGAGGATCAAGGAAGCCCCATCCCAGCGAGTCTTAAGGAGGACTCTGTGTATGAGAGGGAAGGGCAGAAACGCATACAGCAGGTGACCCATCTACGAAAGGTGAAAGACTGTGGTTCAGGAAAGAGCAGAACCGCTGACACTTCCTGTAGCTCTACATCACAAACAGGTCTATGTGGGGAGAGCCCCACCTCTGGAAAAGCAAGACCGTGATGTCTGGCCTGAGGGACCATTCGTGACCGTGAAATGAGCAGCTGAGGTGGTCAGCTAGCTCATGTTGCACTCCCGGAAGGTGCGACGCCTCTAGATGTATTGAGTGGGTGATGCAAAAATCCCAAGTTTGAGGGCTTCCTGGCAAAGGGAAGAGGAGCAAGCACCACCCCATTCATATAGAACATCGCTGCAGTATTGTCCGTCAGCACCGATACGCATGTGCCCTGCAGGTGGGCCTGGAAAGCTTGGCCTGCCAGACAAACCACCCTCAGCTCCCTTACGTTGCTATGCAGTGATAGTTCTGCGTGGGACCATAGGCCCTGGGTTCTGATATTGCCCAGGTGCGCCCTCCCAACCAAGCGTCAAGGCGTCCATGACCAGCGATAGTGTAGGATGCAGGTTGGCAAAGGGTACTCCTGCACAAATCACTTGTGGCAGCAGCCACCAGCGGAGAGACTCGAGTGCGAGGTGGGAGGGTAACTATCACTGCCTGGCTTGTGCACCCGCTTGAATCACACCTGGAGGGGCCAAAGCTGTAACCTGGCGTGCTGGAGCACGTATGTGCAGGCTGCCATATGCCCCAATAGTTCCATGCAATTTCTGGCCATCATTGTGGGAACCTGGCAAAGGTTTTCGATAATGTCCGTGAGTGCTTGGAAGCATGGCTTGGGCAGGAACGCCCTGGCTTACGTGGAGTCCAAGAGAGCCCCTATGAATTCTATTCTCTGTGTCGGGACCGGTGTGGATTTGGGCACATTCAATATGCTTCCCAGACTGTGGAACATGGCCCTGGCCAGGAACACATGCTTTGCAGCCTGTACTTGGGACTCGGCCTTGATGAGACAGTCGTCTAGGTACAGGAACGCCTGCACCTAACGTTTGCAGAGGAAGGCTGCCAAGACTGCCATACACTTGGTGAACATCCGGGGGGGCCGCCTGTAGTAGTAGGATTTTATCTTTGTATGACTTAGAATGGAGGATAATAATGTAGCATGCATTAAATGTATTGATGTCTGATATGATTTGATTGTATTGTGCCGGCCACCCTGACTGGATAGCAGGAAGGAAAGACCCTGGGTCACTGGAAAAAACACATCAGCCAGGCTGCCTGTTTCTGAACTGATGTTAAGGCAGGAACAGAGCAGAACAGTCCTTATTGCTGATTATGGTCACCTTTTGTTTTAGGATAAGTTTTCATGATAGTTTTCACTGTAAGGTCTTGTTTCTTATCTGCATTGCAAACAAAGTTGTGCAAGATTCTTTTGTAAACCCTTTAGTAACCATATAACCCTTTCTAAAATGTAATCCTGTCTGAAATGCTCTGTAAACTTGTTTGGTGTGAGTAAAGGATGTGTGCATGGTTAAGGAGGAGTGTGAAAGCCATCTCAAATGTCCAGATGGTCAAGAAGAAGTGAGAGACTTGGAGAGACAGCGGGGAAACAATCAGAAAACATCAATTGTATCTGATGCTAAACGAGTTAGCAGCATTGACAACCTCAGAGGTGAGGCAAACACCCCTGAAGGCAAGACAACAAATAAGAGATAACAGCGGAAAACCCCAAGATTAACACCACTTAAGGATTAACGATTACAGAATGACATTGCAAAATCCATAGACTAAAGTGGGAATTTACAAGTATAAAGCTGGGGTGTTTTGCCACAGAACTCTGGGTTTAGTCCTGCAAAGCCTCAGAGCATTGGATCGGGACCAAGAGAGCCCAGCTCCTCACTCGTGCTCAATCTAACTGGCCATTAGATTGACTCGAGCTACGACAGACTGGTAACTATAAGACCATCTGCAGGACAGGGTGGGGGGTGGGGTGTGTGTGTTTGTGTGTGTGTGTGTGTGTGCATATGCTAACTGTTGTATTTTCAATAAACACAGTGTATTGCCTTTTCCCTGAAAAAGATCCCATGTGTTTCTTATAAGTGTAACATTTTCGGTGGAGAATTGCGAAAGGGGGAAGACATGCACTGTGATTGTTGAAAATGCTTTTAAATATTGCTAAAAGGTATACCATATGTATAAAGTGATTGATCATTCAGGTGTGCACACCCCCGGCCATAGAAGTGCTGGGCAATAGGGGGAGGGTTAGAGTCCTCGCTCCAATCCGTCTGTTGGGGAAAAACTGCATAGGTGAATATACCCTTGGTCATAGCAGGATCAAGCCCAAAGGTGGGGGCTTAGTGTTTCCCCCTCCTGCTCTGTCAGGCAGAGTTATTTTTAGTGGGTATAAACTTTTGTGTTGTGTAAGTCCCAACATGCACGTGGGCATGGAAGAGTTATAAAGGTAAAAGAGATTAATAAAGAAATATGTTCAGACAGTATTTTCTATGTGAGACCCAACTCTGAAGGACATAGGAGTGTAGGCAAATAGTGGTAGCACCCGTGTAAGAAACGTTTAAAAGGAAGCAATCCAAAGACGATACTTTGTTCAAGAGATTACTCCTTTAAAACAGATCTTGCTCTGTTAAACCAAACTCTGAAAGATATAGGAGTTTGGGCAGTGTAGTATTTTTTGTGAGTGATACTGTGGTGATTTCACAATTTCGAAAGAAATGTTTAAGGAAAAGGACCAGGAGGGGTGGCGGCTAGTTGAGGAGCCCACCCTCCTTGCTAAATTGGTAGTGGAAGAAAGCCTGTGTCCATGAAAAGGGACGGTTCAGTGAGGAAAGCAGGATCAGGCCCAGACAAGCAGGCAGGCAACAGATAAAAAAAAATTGGAAAACAGGTTGGAAGCCCTGAGGGCATAGTGGCAAGAGTAAGAAAAAAAGTAAGTACACGCATGGGAATTTCAGATCCCTGGGACAATACTTGGAATGGTGAAATCTGAGCTAATGAAGGTATCATTTTGGGAGATATGCCAGTTATTTAAGGAAAGAGAGTGAGAAGTTAACTCTGCAGAAGCTGGAGGGAATTAAGCAGTTGAACATTGTGAAAATGTTAAAAAGGAAAAGTGTTATAGGAAAACAATTCTTGGTTTCATTGCAGCCATTCTGAAGGAAAAATGGGCCCTTTTCCAAAGGAATGTCTGTAAATAATCCAGGCAGAGAGACAATCTGATTGAAATAATTTGACTATGGACAATTTAGTTAAATTTGCTAAAAGAACATAAGGGGTTTCTGTTGGAACTTAACTGCCCCAAATGTATAAAGGGGATTTAATCTATGTACAGCTATGTAAACATAGAGCAGTGTAAGGGATGTTGTGGAAAAAAGAATATGTGTATGTATATAGATATGTATCAGAGTAACAGCCGTATTAGTCTGTATTCGCAAAAAGAAAAGGAGTACTTGTGGCACCTTAGAGACTAACCAATTTATCTGAGCATAAGCTTTCGTGAGCTACAGCTCACTTCATCGGATGCATACTGTGCAAAATACGGAAGATATTTTTATACACACAAATCATGAAAAAATGGGTGTTTATCACTACAAAAGGTTTTCTCCCCCCCACCCCACTCTCCTGCTGGTAATAGCTTATAGCTATAGTGATCACTCTCCTTACAATGTGTATGATAATCAAGGTGGGCCATTTCCAGCACAAATCCAGGTTTTCTCCCCACCCTCCCCAACAAACCCACACTCCTGTTGGTAATAGCTTATCTAAAGTGATCACTCTCCTTACAATGACAGGTTTCAGAGTAACAGCCGTGTTAGTCTGTATTCGATGCATCTGATGAAGTGAGCTGTAGCTCACGAAAGCTTATTCTCAAATAAATTGGTTAGTCTCTAAGGTGCCGCAAGTACTCCTTTTCTTTTTTCTCCTTACAATGTGTGTGATAATCAAGGTGGGCCATTTCCAGCACAAATCCAGGGTTTAACAAGAACGTCTGAGGAACAGGGGGGAGGGGGTAGGAAAAAACAAGGGGAAATAGGTTACCTTGCATAATGACTTAGCCACTCCCAGTCGCTATTCAAGCCTAAGTTAATTGTATCCAATTTGCATGAATATGTATGTTTCTATCTCTGTGTGTAAACATATTGTGTAAATATGTGAGGTTCTAAGGACCTAAACCAACACACCTGGTTTGTAAAAACTCTTGTTTTATAGGTTTAAGATAAATTGCTTTTGGTTTTAATAATGCCACTAAAAATCCATTTGAATCTTTAATTCAAAGTTGCAGAACTGACAGACCTTTTTGCCAAACACAGGTAATTAGTGTTGTTGGCTTTGGAGTTTAGCATTTAACCCTGAAGGGGTACCTGATGCTTTACAAAGTTAAATATGTTTTTAAATAAAGACCAAAGTCTCCTCATATGGGACCCGTTCCAAACCCCTAATCATTTTAGTTGCCCTTCTCTGAACCTTTTCTAATGCCAGTATATCTTTTTTGCGATGAGACCACATCTGCATGCAGTATTCAAGATGTAGGGGTACCATGGATTTATAAAAAGGCAATAAGATATTCTCCGTCTTATTCTCTATCCCTTTTTTAATGATTCCTAACATCCTGTTTGCTTTTTTGACTGCCACTGCACACTGCATGGATGTCTTCAGAGAACTATCCATGATGACTCCAAGATCTCTTTCCTGATTAGTTGTAGCTAAATTAGCCCCCATCATATTGTATGTATAGTTGGGGTTATTTTTTCCAATGTGCATTACTTTACATTTATCCACATTAAATTTCATTTGCCATTTTGTTGCCCAATCACTTAGTTTTGTGAGATCTTTTTGAAGTTCTTCACAGTCTGCTTTGGTCTTAACTATCTTGAGCAGTTTATTATCGTTTGCAAACTTTGCCACCTCCCTGTTTACCCCTTTCTCCAGATCACTTATGAATAAGTTGAATAGGATTGGTCCTAGGACTGACCCTTGGGGAACACCACTAGTACCCCTCTCCATTCTGAAAATTTACCATTTATTCCTACCCTTTGTTCCGTCTTTTAACCAGTTCTCAATCCATGAAAGAATCTTTCCTCTGATCCCATGACAACTTAATTTACATAAGAGCCTTTGGTGAGGGACCTTGTCAAAGGCTTTCTGGAAATCTAAGTACACTATGTCCACTGTCAGCACTCTTGGGTGAATGCCATCTGGTCCCCGTGACTTGTTACTGTTAAGTTTTTCAATTAATTCCAAAACCTCCTCTAGTGACACTTCAGTCTGTGACAATTCCTCAGATTTGTCACCTGCAAAAGATAGCTCAGGTTTGGGAATCTCCCTAACATCCTCAGCCGTGAAGACTGAAGCAAAGAACTCATTTAGTTTCTCTACAATGACTTTATTGTCTTTAAGTGCTCCTTTTGTACCTCAATCACCCGGGGCCCCACTGGTTGTTTAGCAGGGTTCCTGCTTCCGATGTACTTAAAAAACATTTTGTTATTACCTTTTGACTTTTTGGCTAGCTGTTCTTCAAACTCTTTTTTGGCTTTCCTTAGTACATTTTTATAACAAAATACCTTTAACAAATGTGATGCTAATGTTAATATTAAACATTGCGATAAGTTTAATGTTAATGAGTTAATGTTACCCCTATAACAATGTATAGTGTGCATGATTTCTCGGGGCTGGGGGGGGGGGAAGAGGAAGCACTGTAGTAATAATGCTTCTCAGCTATCACCTGTGAATAAACTGAAAGCTTAGAACAGCAAAGAAACTATTAAAACCTGGCCTGCCTATGGAACGAAAACACAGGAAAGTAGGGAGGTAACACTCGATTTTGCCTGCAATCAGCAAGGATATTTGTAAAACGAAGGGATATTTTAAGCAATAATCTGCCACCCCAAAAGGGGTAGAAAAATGTTCATTTTGTCTTTCAGAATTTCAGGAAAATCTGGTACCAGCTGAAGAGCAACCCAGAATGCCATGAATCTACTGTCACAACAAAAATTATACTGCATGAGGCAGAAAAGGATTAATAAGCATTTAAACTGTATTTACAGATGCAAATGATCAGAGGTCAAGGAATGCCAGTATGTTAACAGGGAAACATCCCCAGGTGGTGCAGGCACATTTAAAGGCAAAATATGCATGGGACATGAGGCTTATTAGTTGGTAAGAATGTAAAAACTGGACTTCCCAACAATGGGTAAGCCCCAGCTTACCTATCCTAGAGGAGCCTTGCTCTGTGCAAAACAAAAAGCTAGCAACATGCTACTGAGATAAATTGAGTAACAGCACCACCAAAGTATACTATGATGGAAGGAGCTGTGTCGGTGCTATTAGGCCAAAAGAAGTTGTATGCCAAGAATGGTATACCCTAAAACCCCCTGTGCAACAACGTATGTGTAATGTAACCACGCGCTGCAGCCCTGAGCTGATGTACTATTTCCTGGTGCATGAAGATAAAAATATGAATGTAATGGCTAAAAACGTAATGTTGTTAATTTTGATTATCATTAGAAGTTAATTGGAGAGAGCTATATAATTAAATTTATAAAAATAAACAAATTAGCCAACTAGCTAATGCCAGTCATGTTCAAATTCAAACACACAGTTTGGCAATTTTACATCAAGGGTCTGAAATTTCAGATCAAGCTAAACAAGTATTCAGTAAACTGAATTTCAGATCAAGCTAAACAAGTAAACTGGTATAGTATTTTTAGGGGATGGTCACCCACCTGGACCTCCATCTTAAATACTGCATTTCACCCTATAATTGTTATTATGGTGCTTATTAAACTCATGATCATCGCAATGTGTTGTATGTATTGTTAAATTAAAAAAAAAATGTACTTGAAGCTAAAACCACAAGCTCAAATTGCCTCTCAGTGCATTGCTTTGAAACAGCTGCATACGATATGACCCACTCAAGAATTGTTCTTGAGGGTTCAAAAGGGGAACATGTAGTAGTAGGATTTGATGTTTGTATTTTGTATGACTTAGAATGAAGGATAAAGGATAATAATGTAGTATGTGTTCTGGGTTCAGTGCTGCAAAGCCTCAGATCAGGACCGACAGAAGGCAGCTCCTCACTCATGCTCAATCTAACTGGCCATTAGATTGACTCGAGCTTCGACAGACTGGTAAGTATATGATCATCTGTAGGATGTGTGCGCATAAGTTTAACGTACCAAGAGCCCGAACTGGAGCGCCCTGAAGGGATAGTGCTGGCCACTGGCCATGAATCTCAGGAATCATCTGTGGGTTGGGCTAATGGATATATGGAAGTATGCATCTTTCAAGTCGAGGACGGCGTACCAGTGCCCCGGATCCAGGGAAGGAATGATGATGGCCAGAGAGATCATGAAAAACTTAACCTTCCTTTTGAATGTGTTGAGGTCTCGCAGGTCCAGGATAGGCCGGAGCCCACCCTTGGCCTTGGGGATGAGGAAATAGGGGAAGTAGAACTCCTTGCCCCTGAACTCCTGAGGAACCTCCTCTATTGCCCCTAAAGCGAGAAGTGATTACACTTCCTGCAAGAGGAGTTGTTTGTGAGAAGGGTCCCTGAAGAGCAATGCGGAAGGGGGGTGGGAACAGAATATCCCACCCCTACCATGCTGAGGACCCAATGATCTGACGTGATCTGGGACTAAGCACTGTAGAAGCGGGAGAGTCGATTTACAAAGGGGAGGGAAGGATCCGAGACTGAAACTGATGCTCTGTCCTCAGGCGCATCTCCAAAAGTTTGGCTTTGGGCCCGGGGGCTGTTTGGCCGAACTCTGGCCTTGGCCTGAGGAGGACTAAGGCAGGTGCCTCCTATTATTTCTGCCCCATGTCCTTGATGAGTCCTGCCTAGGAGGCCCAGAGTAGAAGTGAGACGGGGCTGAGGCTTAAATGGCTTTCCTTGAGGTGCTGGGGTGTGGATCCCCAAAGACTTCAAAGTTGCTCACGAGTCTTTAAGGCTGTGCAGGAGAGAGTCCGTATTTTAGGTGAACAGGCCCAAAGAGGAGGTCCTGGATTGTGTTCTGGACCTGAGGTGGTATCCCCAAGACCTGGAGCCACGCACTGCGCCTCATTGTGATGGTGGTGGCTATGGTCTGAGCTGCCGAGTCCGTTGCATCTAACGCGGCCTGGAGGGAGGTTCTGGAGACCACCCTGCACTCCTCAAGGAGTATGCTAAACTCCTTGCACAAAAGTCAGCCAGGAGTGACTCCTGGAACATTGCCAACGACCTCCAAGAGTTGAAAGCATAGCAGCTGAGCACCGCTTGAAGTGGTTGGCCACTCAAAGCTGGAGCCCCCCGGCTCGAGTAGACCTTCCAGCAGAAAAGGTCCAGCTTCTCAGCATCAAGTGACTTAGGTGTGGGACCCGGCTGTCCTTGCCTCTCTTTGTGGTTTGCCACATCAACTACCAGAGTCGCCGGTTGGAGGTGGGTGAAAAGGTGTTTGTACCCATTCTGTGGCACAAAATAGTGTCCTTCCACCACTTTAGCGGTGGGTGGGATAGAGGCTGGAGTCTGCCAGAGCACCTTAGTGGTGTTTTGGATCATACGTATGAGGGGCAAGGCCACCCTAGAAGGACCTTCAGGGGCAAGGATGTTCACCATCGGGTCAGAATCCTCCATGACCTCTTCTGCCTGGAGATTGAGGTTTATGGCCACCCTCCTAAGGAGGTTCTGGTGTCCATAGCTGGTAGGGTGGTGGTGGTGCCCACTACTGCCTCGTAGGGCAAGAAGGCCAGTGGGACAGGGTGCCCTTCTGGAGGCCGAGTCAGGTACCTCAGAGCCTCTGGTGAATGGAGGTGGCTCTAGTGTCACTGATTGCACGGTTCGGGTGCTGCGTCTGGGGGTGTAGCGAGCCAGTGATGTTACGGGGGAGAGAGGAGAAAGATGCCAGTGATGCTGGCCTGGAGCCCTGACCCTGATGGTGCTGATGGTTCCACCGGTCTGTGGTGCCAGGACTGGGAGCAGTAGTGGCTGCATCTAGAGCCAGAAGACTCAGCGTCTGACTCGGCCGCGTAGTCTGTGTCCGACCACGGGGGGAAGCAGAGCCGGACGGTGCCAGGGAGCGGTACGGGGGAGATGAGCAGCGCAGTAACATAGGCTTGCCACGGTGATGAACCAGAGGATAAGCAGACAAATCCTTACATATGCAGGTTGCTGCCACCCCTTCCCATTCAACTTCATTAGCCTCTAAGGATTCCAACTCAGGATTTATAAAAGCCGTTTAGTGGCACTCAGCTGACACTGATGTCATCTGCTGTCATGTTTCTAACTATGGCTAGTTAAGCACTGCACTAGGTTACCAAGGGGTTGTGGAATCTCCACCATAGGAGGTTTTTAAGAACAGGCTAGATAACTTTCCAGGATCATCCAGGCATACTTAGTCCTGCCTCCGCATGGGCAATGGACTAGACTACCTCTAGAGATCCCCACTGGCCCTACATTTCTTGGCCAATTGGGTTTTGACTAAACAACATTTTTCAGGATAAGCATTTGCTTTCTGCAGAACATTTTTACTTTTTCCATCAAAAACAAATCCCCTCCAGAGTGCCCTTTTCATAAGACCTAGAGAGGGGGAAACATATAGGAAGCATCTGAACTCAGTCTGATGGGTTGAATTAAATCAAGATGTAGTCAGGTGGGATTATACTGCCTGAGTTCATGAGCAATGATCTGGAATGGTGTAGGGTTCTTAAGACTTCCATGGACTGTATCTAAGAATTAATTTACTCATCTGTAAAGATTAATATCAGCCTTATAGTGTAGCTATTTGCAGATGTGTTATGATGGATCACCTGATGATTAACTGCTCTGTTCATTCCCTCTGGTGCACCTGACATCACCCACTGTTGGAAGACAGGATACTGGTCTAGGTGGACCTTTGGTCTGACCCAGTGTGGCTGTTCTCATGCTGAGTAAAACATAGCCACCCAGCAAAATGTCAGTTTACACAGATTTAAGTTCTGCTCCTGCCTAAATGCAGGAGAGCACTGTCAAAACGTCCTTTTCTTTGCCAGCTGCATCAGTTGTTACCTCAGAAGGCTTTCACACAAAAGTAAGTGTACGAAGTGACATTATATAGTCAGCTGTTCAAGTAATTCTGCTGCAGGAGGGTCAATCAATCCATATACTGTAGATAGTTATTAAGATCATCCCTCTAAACAATTGCTCTGCTCATGAGTAAAAGATTGAAATGGCATTAGAAAACTCTTTCAGTATGTACAAAACCCAAAAAGACTGGGTATCAGGCAAAGGTTTCTAATGCAATTGCAAACTCTGACCGAAGTGGCACATTTCACCGAGCAGAGCAATTGCTCCCATACATTGAGGTTCTTCTTGCATTTAATACCATTATGCAGTTTTCAAGCAGGACAAAACCATGGCCCTGAACCATGACAATGCATCTAGAAAAGTAATATTGGAGCATTCAGAGGAAGAGCTGAGGCTATAGACCCGCTGAGTTAAACAGGAGCTAGGGAAGCCCCACAGGACCCAGCAGCAAAAGCCTGCAATGGAATATTTGCCGGATGGGGGCCTGTCTTGTGGAAAGCAGTGGCACTGAAAAGGACTCAGGGGATGTCTATACTGCAGCTGGAAGCATGCCTCCCAGCCTGGCTAGACAGACACACACTAGCTCTGCTTGAACTAGCATGCTAAAAATAGCAGCATGCATGGCCGTTGCAGCACACAGCGGCTTGGGACAGCCACCTGAGCTTGGAGCTCGGTGGTCTGGCAGGCTTGGATTCAGGCAGCTAGCCCAAATCGTTGTCCATGCTGCAACATCCACATTGTTGTTATTAGTGTGCTAGCTTGAGCAGAGCTAGTGAGAGTCTGTCTACGCAGGTCGAGAGAGACGCTCTCAGCTGCTGTGTAGACACACCCTCGGGAGTTAATGTGAATACACTGAACAGGAGCTCCCAAGTGTGATGCTGCGGCTAAGAGGGCTAACACAATCCTCAGCAGGGGGATAATATAGAGTAGGAACAGGGAGGTGGCATTACCTTTGTAAATGGCATTGGTGACCCCATGATTGGAATAGCGTGTGCTGTTCTAGTGCCCACATTTCAAGAAGGATGCTGACAAACTGGAAAAAGTTCTGAACAGAGCTACAAGAATGATCTGAGGTTCGGTAAACTTGCATTACAGCGAGAAACATAAGAAGCTCACTATATTTTGGTTACCCAAGGTCAGAAGGTGATTTTATCAATCTACAAGCACTCACATGAAGAAGAGATTTCTGATAGTGGATAGCTTTGTCATTTAGCAGAAAAAATGAAAACGACACCCAATGACTGAAATCGGAAGCAAGACAAATTCCACTAGAAAGAAGCCACAGATTCTTAATAGTGATGGTGATTAACCACTGGAACAATTTACATAGGGATATAGTGGATTATTACCCATAATTTGAAACGTTTAAATCAAGACTGGAGGCCTCTTTCTAGAGATGTTCTACTCAACCAGACGTTATAGGCTTGATTCAGGAATCACTGGGTGAAATTCTCTGACCTGTCCTATGCAGATTAGACTACATCATAAAAGACAGATACCTTTATCCGTAACTGGCGTTCTTCGACATGTGTTGCTCATGTCCATTCAACTTAGGTGTGTGTCCTCACCACATGCACCGGTGCCGGAAGTTTTTCCCTGGGCAGTATCCATAGGGGACTGGCTCCAGTGCCCCCTGGAGTGGCACGCACATACTGCGGAATAAGGGGTGCCGCCGGTTCCCCCCACCCTCCTTCTTGCCAGAAACTCCGACAGAGGGCAGGTTGTGGAATGGGCATGAGCAACACATCTCGAAGAACACCAGTTATGGAAAAAGGTAACTGTCTTTCCTTCTTCGAGTGATTGCTCATGTCCATTCCACTTAGGTGACTCCCAAGCAGTACCCCTCAGAGGTGGGTAGGAGTTCATGGACATGTAGATTGCAACACCGCTCTGCCGAACCCAGCATCGTCCCTGCTCTGCTGAGTGATGGCATAGTGAGCCATGAACATGTGCACTAAGGACCATGTCCCGGCTTGACAGATGTCCTGGATCGGGAAGTGTGTCAGGAAGGCTGCTGAAGATGTCTGCGCTTTGGTCGAGTGGGCTCCGACGTTCGGCGGCAGAGGGACTCCCACTAACTCGTAGCAGGTCTGAATGCAAGAGGTGATCCAGTTAGAAATCCTCTGCATGGACACCGAGAGGCCCTTCATCCGATCAGCTGTGGAGATGAAAAGCTGAGCTGACTTACGGAAAGGCTTTGTCCCATCTAGGTAGAAAGCCAGAGCCTTTCCCATGTCCAAAGCATGAAGGCGCCTCTCTTCACTAGTCTCATGGGGCTTAGGGCAGAAGACTGGAAGGAAGATGTCCTGGCTCATGTGGAAAGTAGACACCACTTTGGGAAGGAAGGCCAAGTAGGGCTGGAGCTGGACCTTGTCCTTATAGAATACCGTGTACGGCGGTTCTGAGGTCAGGGCTCACAGCCTCGCCCCGCCAACATCACCGCCACCAGGAAAGCTGCCTTCCACAATAGGTGAGACAGGGAGCAAGAGGCCAAAGGCTCAAAGGGCGGGCCCATGAGCCTGGACAGAACCAAGTTGAGATCCCACTGAGGGGCCGGGGACCGGACTTGAGGAAAAAGTCTCTCGAAACCTCTGAGGAACCTGACCACCATGTCATGGGAGAACACTGTCTGCCCCGGATGGGTGGAAGAAAGGCGGAAATGGCCACCACGTGTACCCTGATAGAGGGGTGTGCCAGGCCCTGGTTCCTCAAATGAAGCAGATAGTCCAAGATTGACTGCACCAAAGAATGCGAAGGGGAGATGCCCTGTTTGGCTGCCCAGCGGGAGATCCTTGTCCATTTTGACAGGTAAGTCTGTCTAGTCGAGGGGTTTCTACTCTCTAGGAGGACCTTCTGGACCTCTTCCGAACAGGCCCATTCATCCGGGTTCAGCCAGGCAACATTCACACCGTGAGGTGGAAGGACGTGAGGTTGGGGTGCAAGAGTCTACTGTGATCCTGTGACAGCAGGTCCAGTCGGTTTGGCAAGGGCCATGGAGGAATTGCTGACAGGCTCGAAAGCATCCCAAACCAGTGCTGGCAAGACCAAGCTGGGGCAATCATGATAACCTGAGACTTGTCTCTCTTAATTTTCACTATGACCTTGCTGATGAGCGGAATCGGAGGGAATGTGTACATCGTGCTTCCTGTCCACGGCAGGAGGAAGCCGTTGGAGAGGGAACCCTTGCCCAGACCCTGTCGGGAGCAAAACCTGTGGCATCTCCTATTCTGCCTGGTGGCGAACAGATCCACTTGGGGAGTCCCCCACTTCTGGAAGATCATGCCAGCTACCTCCTGGTGAGGCACCCACTCATGGTGAAAGAAGTCCCTGCTTAGGTGATCTGATAGCATGTTCTTGGCACCTGGAAGGTGACACGCTTCTAGGTCGATTCCATGGTCGATGCAAAAGTCCCAAAGATGGAGTGCCTCTTGGCAGAGGATTGCACTCCCCCTTGTCTGTTGATGTAGGGCATGGAGGCTGTGCTGTCCATCAAGACTCTGACCACTTTGCCTGACAGGAAGACCACACATGCCCGGTGCATTGCCCTGAGCTCTTAGACGTTTATGTGTAGCATCGTTTCCTCTGGGGACCACATACCTTGGGTCTGGAGGGTGCCGAGCTGTGCCCCCCAGCCGAGGCGTCCAAAACCAACTCAACTGAGTGAGGAGTGCTGTCGAAGGGGACTCCTTCCAGAACTTTCTCAGCGTTGGTCCACCATCACAGCGAGATAAGTATAGTCGCGGGGATGGTAAAGACTTTTTCCATGTGGTCCCTGGACTGGGAGTAGACAGTTGCCAGCCATTGCTACAGGGGTCGCATCTGGAGCCTGCTGTGATGCACCACATATCTACACGTTACCATGTGACCCAGTAGGTGCAGGAAAGCCCTGGCACAGATCGAGTCAAGCACCGCTCTGAAGAACTCTATCCTCTGTACTGGAACTAACGTGGATTTATTTTGTCGTTTACCAACAGGCCGAGGCAATGGCAGGTGGCTAACAACATCGCAACATGCCTTTGGACCTGGGTCCTGGAGCTGCCCCTGACTAGCCAGTCGTTGAGGTACGGGTAAAACTGGATACCCTGATGTCTGAGGTAAGCAGCCACCACTGATATGCACTTGGTAAATACCCATGGTGCTGTCGCTAGGCCAAATGGGAGGAGTGCAAACTGACAGTGGTTGGGACCTACTGTAAACTGGAGGAAGCATCTGTGTCTCTTAAAGATGGCAATATGAAAGTACACATCTTTCAGATTGAGGGCGGCATACCATTCACCCGGATCCGGGGAGGGGATGATGGAGGCCAGGGAGACCACGCAGAACTTCAGCTTCGCTTGGAAACTGTTCAGGTCTCACAGGTCCAGGATAGGCCGCACACCACCCTTGGCCTTTGGGATTAAAAAGTAGCAGGAATAGAACCCCTTGTTCCTGTACGCCAGAGGAACGACCTCCACCAGACCTAGCTGCAGTAACCTCTCTACCTCCTGTGCGAGGAGACTCTCTTGAGAAGGTTCCCTGAAGAGAGACAGGGAGGGGGAGGGGGAGTGGGAAGGAGGGGTAGAAAGTAACTGGAGGTTTTAACCCTGCGCCACTGGACTGAGGACCCATCGGTCTGATGTTATAGATGCCCACACAGGGAGGAAAGACGGCTGGCAAAATAAGGGAGGGAGGATCCTGGGAACAGTCCGGTAGGTCACCCTCAGGCGTACCCTTAAAATGAGTGCTTGGCACCTGCTTATTGCGGGTCGAGCTCGACTGAGAGGTCTGTGAAGGCTGTTGGCTAGGAAGCCTCTGGATTTCTTACGGGGAGGCTCTTGGCAAGGGTGGTTCCCCTGGCCCTGATGCTGCTGCGGCTTAAACCGCTTGCAGGCAGGGCCGGGAACATACAGGCCCAGCATCTTAAGGGTCATGCAGGAGTCCTTTAGGCCGCGGAGCTTATTGTCCATCTGTTCTGCAAACAGGGCTTGCCCATTGAAGGGAAGGTCTTGCATCAACTGCTGAGCCTCCATGGACAAGCCAGAGGAGCAGCCAGGATGCCCAGCACATGGCGATGGCCGTGGTTCGGGCGGGGGTGTCCGCCGCAGCCGACGGCACTTGGAGCATCACCCTGTGTGACAAAGCGGGGATTTTCCCTTGTTAGGTTGTGTGAGAGTCTTGCTGTTTTGCATGAATACTGTGTGTGCCTCAGTTCCCTGTGTGCTGCACCAATACCTCAGTGGTGGGAATAGGGATATGTGACTTTGGCTGAGACTCTACAGCAGGTGAGGGGTGTCCTTCGTAACCTGAGACCCAGGAGGGAGATGCAACCAGGTGGTGATCAGGTGATTCTTTGCCTGGGAAGCGAGACAAAGACAAGGAGGAGCAGCAATGGGGGGTGTCTAAGGTCAGGTCACTGGAAGCCTGCGGGGCGGGGGGGCTGGAAGAGGGGAAGTCCAGGCCACCTGGCCCAGTACTCCCCAAGATGGACTTGGCTGAAAGTCACTGATTTCTGTGATAGCAAGCTCTGTTCTACGCTGTGTTCCTGTCAACTAATAAACCCTTCTGTTCTACATTATGGCTGAGAGTCACGTCTGACTGTGGAGTTGGGTAGGATCCTTTGGCTTCCCCAGGAGCCCTGCCTGGGCAGACTTGCTATGGGAAGCACACGGTGAGGAAGGGGATGCTGAATGCTCCGAGGTCACACCCAGGAAGGTTGAAGCTGTGTAAACGTCTTGCCCTGGCAACAGTATGCTCAGAGAGAGGAGGCATGCTGCCCCAGAGTCCTGACTGGCTTTGTATGGAGTAGTTCCAGAGCATTGCTCGGTGACTGCGACAACCTGGCAACAGTCGTGCCCTCTTCCATAATAGGCCAGAACTCTTTACAAGAAGGCTCAGGAAGAGAGACCTTGAACTTGGCCATGGCTTACCACATGTTAAAATCATAGTGGCCCAGGAGGGCTTTCCTGTTATGGGAATTCTGCTTTCCCACGACTGCTTGGAGAAGTATGTCATGTAAGAATGGAGAGCAAAGTGCTGATCAAAGAGGAGAAAATTTTGTGTGCAGCATCAAGCGCAATAAAACTTATCAAAACACTAGTGGTGACCTGAAACTATGGTTTCTTGGTCAGTATAAGGGTGGGCCAACGTGTGCGTTGACTTCTATGAGTGGCAAATGATGGGAATGTGCTGCAGTCAGGGGCTGTGTGTTTGGGGTTGTGTATTCTGGTTCCCTGGGCCTGCCTCTCCTGGTACCATGTCTTCCCCTCCCCCCAGATTTCTGCCAGGGTTCACACCAGAATGCAGCCAGCAGCACCATTTGGCACTCTGCGGGAGGGAAGGGGGTGGGGAGAGGGGAGGGATGACCTGGCCTGTGTCTTTGCAGAGGTCATCTTCCCCACCCCCCATGGCTGGAAGCAGCTTGTCCCTTCCTGTCTGCAGTGTCCAAAGGCAGCTAACATCTCCAGGCTGCTGCTGGCCACTGACAAACCAGCTGCCTCCTGTCCCCTGGCTGCAGCACCCGGGCAGGAAGGGGTTAAGCTCTAAGGCTGCATTGTGCACCAGGGCCCAGGGAACCTGACTGCAGGGGAGAGTGCCTATGGGACAGAGCAGCCCCATGCTCCCTGGGGGCAGGACCTGGGGGGGGTGGGGGAGAGAAGAGGTAAAGAGGGAGCTAAGTCCCTGCCCCAGGCAGGCTGCTGTGGAGTCTGCAAGTTTGGAACGTGAACAGGCTGGAAATCGCTTCCCCCCCACCACTCCAGAGCTTAGCTGAGGGGCAGAGAGGATTCCCTGTGCCAGCACTGATCGGGACTTTGGCACATGCAGGGCTCGGCTCCTCCTGGCCAGAGGGTCTTGGGCTTTCCCAGGGCGCCAGCCCAGCCGA
Organism: Natator depressus; assembly: GCF_965152275.1. NCBI lineage: Eukaryota > Metazoa > Chordata > Testudines > Cheloniidae > Natator > Natator depressus. The sequence continues at coordinate 30,607,703 of NC_134246.1, forward strand.
GGCGGGGGGGGGGGGCACAAAGGGGAAAGCAGGGGAAAGACAGCGAAAGGGGGAGCAAATAAAGGGCCAATGGGTAGGCAGCAGAAGCAAAATGTAACCAGCTGCTGCCTGGCGCCTGCCTACACTCACCAGCCACAACTTGCAGCCAGTGCCAGCCGGAAATGGGACGAGGGGGTAGGGCCCTGCTGTCCGAGAGTCGGCACGCAGCGGGGTCTGTGCTGACGGATCAGCAGGGGGAACCGCTGGCCATGCCTGCTGCAACTTTGCCCTGTCACCAGCCTTGTACACCCACCCCCATTGTCAGCCACTGGCCCCCCCCACACTCACTGCTGGTGGGCAGCTGGCAAGTGGGGATCTGGCCAGCAGGAGGACCCACCAGTAGTGATGGGGGAAAGAGAAAATTTGGAACAATTTCCCTGTTTTTAAGAAGAAGTTGGGACACCTGCAGGAGGGCTTAAAAATGGGACATCTGGTCACCCTAGTTTGGGGTTGGTGTGTGTACTGGAAGACAGGTGTTTTGTGTGGGTAGCAAATGAGGGGTGCGTGCTGCACTGAAGGGCTGTGCACCTTTGGGGTAATTATGTGTGCTGGTTGTGTTGTTGTGGTTTTGAAGAATTGTGGCAGATGCACCAAGTAATCCACCATCTGTGCAGTTTCCCTCATACAACCAATGAACTGCTGCCTGCAAATTAGCTGCTGAGTGAGGGTGGTAATTGGGTGAGTTAACTCTTATATCACAATGGTCTGGAACTCCTGGCATAACATGTCCTCCAGTAGCCCATGCTGTCACACAACTATAATTCATAAAGTGAAAATGGATGAGAAATTAAAAATTGGACAGTAACTAACTACAAAATCCAGTGATGATTGAATTGGTAACATTCTAAATGAAATGAGCTCTCACTCACCCATATAGCCATTTCCATGGCCATGTCTACAGGGAAAAGTCAATCTAAGCTATGCAATTTGACTCTCTCCCATTGACTCCCCTTACCCTTCTCGATCTGGTGGAGTCTTCACTCTTCACTAGACCCTCTAAAATCGACCACCAATCACCATGCATCGTAGACCAACCCCATGGCTTCACATTGACTCAGACATTCTAGGTTTCAGAGTGACAGTGTGTGACAATCCTGGAATCTTATTCTATAAACTGTCTCCTCACCCAGTGCAGCCTTTCCAAACTTATTTAACACTTAGCAACTAACTCCTTTATCTCATTTAGACCCAGTTTACCATAAAACTATATTTCCATCTGAAAATGATGTACTTGCTCATTACAAGTGTGCCAAAAAATTCTGTTACAGAGACAGAAAACGGTTTGGTACATATGGCAGCACTGTGTGTAGAGTCAGCTTCACTTCACTTCATGTGTTGCTTTAGGGGAAGCTCTTCTGTACACTCTTCCCCAAGCCCTACTTTTGGGAGTGGGGGTGGGGAAGGGGACACCTGCTTTGGGTAGGACAGGAAGCTCACATGCACACTTGGTCACTTCCAAACACAATGATTGGGTTGTTAACAGTAGCAGAGCTGCTGCTTTTTAAGAACGTTGGGCCAGGAAGGTGTTTCTCTCTTTCCTGGAGCATTCCCAGGCCAAGGGAGAACCAGGGCAACTGCATTTCACTCTCCATACCTCTGCATGAAGGCTAACAACAATGCCAACCTACCACCCCTTGATAACTGAACTGAAAGACTTCTTGGGATGGATAAAAACCTATTGAAATTAGATTTTAAAATGTAAATTAAATACATTTTTTTTTTAAATAAGCCTATTTAAACTTAAATTTGAAATTATGACAACCTATGTCAAGGCCTAAACCTACTATAATCTACTAAAACATGTAAATTAAATAAAAATATTAAATACTGCATGTTTTACATGTATCCAAATATTACATATTTGCTGAAGTTTTAAAGAAAGTCAGACTACACTGAACTGGTGAAATCACTGGCTAAGCAGCTGGAATCAGAGTTTGCTGAAATGCTACACCAGCTTTTGACAACACTAGCCTCTTCTTTGGGTGCAGAGAGAATATTTCCTTCATTTCAATTTATTCAGCTAGTTCAGTTCAATGCCTAATTCATTTGAACTTAAGAAACTAACTGGGAGTTGCAAAGAGGTAAGCTTGTTTTCCTCTTCTAATCAGGAATAAAAACTAGGTGCAAGAAGATGAGAACTACCAATTCTAAAATCTTGAAGGCCATGAACAGAGATAATCAGTTCAATTCACTAAGCGCAGATAATGCTTCTTTTGTTTGTTAAACCAGTCGGTTTTAAATGCAAAACATGTTTTGATAAACTTAAAAAAAAAAGTATCCTGCACATTTAAGAGGTAGGTTTAGAACACTAATAAAAAAATGGAATTTAATTAAAAAAGCACAACAGCAGCAATTTCCATCCAAATGCAGCTTGAAACAAATCACGAGTAAAAAAATTTATTCAACTGGTAAATGAAAAATGCATCATTCACCATTTTCTAACCATAAAAATGGAAAGATTAGGACTCGAAATAAATATGTATTAAGCTATATATAGCTGCTTAAATAAAACATATATAGACACAGTATAACCTCTGGTTTAGCAAAAATGTACCAAATTTAGAATCACAGAAGATTAGGGTTGGAAGGGACCTCAGGAGGTCAACTAGCCCAACCCCCTGCTCAAAGCAGGACCAACCCCAACTAAATCATCCCAGCCAGGGCTTTGTCAAGCTGAGCCTTAAAAACCTCTAAGGATGGAGATTCCACCACATCCCTAGGTAACCTATTCCAGTGCTTCACCACCCTCCTAGTGAAATAGTGTTTCTTAATATCCAACCTAGACCTCCCCCACTACAACTTGAGACCATTGCTCCTTGTTTTGTCATCTGCCACCACTGAGAACAGCCTAGCTCCATCCTCTTTGGAACCTCCCTTCAGGTAGTTCAAGGCTGCTATCAAAACCCCCCTCACTCTTCTCTTCTGCAGAATAAATAAGCCCAGTACTGTAAAGGCTGTATTTATAGCTGCAAATCAACAGGTTTTAATGCAGGGTGGGCAAACTTTTTGGCCTGAGGGCTACATCGAGATTCCAAAACTGTATGGAGGGCAGGATAGGGAAGGCTGTGCCTCCCCAAACAGCCTGGCCCACACCCCCTATCCGCCCCCTCAAAACCCCTGCCACATCCAACACCCCCTGCTCCCTGACTGCCCCCCCCAACCCGCTGCCCCTAACCGCCCCACCCCCCACTCCCTATCCCCTGACTGCCCTGCCCCCTATCCACACCCCTGCCCCCTGACAGACCCCCCAGGACTCCCATGCCTATCCAACCACTCCCTGCTCCCTGACTGCCCCCCAGGCTCCCCTGCCCCTTATCCAACCCCCCCGCTCCCTGCCCCCTTACCATGCCGCTCATAGCACCAGGACTGGCAGCCGTAAGTAGTACACGGTAAGTAGCACATTACTACAGGGAGCAATTTAATAAACTACACCCAGCGACTCTCGCAGCTGCGCTGCCTGGCAGGAGCTCACAGCCCCACTGCCCAGAGCACTGGCAGCACAGCGAGCTGAGGCTGTGGGGGAGGGGCTGGGGGCTAGCCTCCCTGGCTGGGAGGTCAAGGGCCGGGCAGGACCATCCCACAGGCCGGATGTGCCCGGAGGCTGTAGTTTGCTCACCTCTGTTTTAATGGTTACTAGCCAATAAGAATTGACCTCTTTTTAGGTAAAAAAAAGTACAAACGGAAAACAAGATTAAAACTGGTTATTTAAACCAAGGTTTCCTGCATAGTGATTTAAATCATGATTAAAACTGGCAATTTAAATCACTTTGTTTTAAATCAATCCACCCTGATCAGTTGAGGCTCAAGTCCAGTGTTCTGTGTTTCTCCTGCTGCATTCTTTACAATGACAGAAATATTTGTGATGCTATGAACTCATGCAGGAGAAACTTCAATTCTTGCAGTCAGGCTTTGATTGGTAAGTGATGAAGGAACTGCTTTATAAATATTTGGTTTAATATTATACAGGGTTTTTTTAAGCCTACACATGTATCTTGTTAATTTCAGTGGCGTTTTAAATTAAAAAATATTTTATTATAAAATATTCCACTTTAAGCACTACACTGCAGAGAAAAGGTCAGTTTGTTTATTGGGAATTCTTATACATGACATTTTTGAGGAACTGATCAATCTAGTGAGTGTTGGGTCAGTATTATTCCTGCTAAACTACAGTATCTAACTTAGAAGAGCTCTATGTAAGCTTCAGAGCTTGTCTCTCTCACTAACAGAAATTGGTCCAATAATATTATTGGTCCAATAATTGGTCCAAGATATTAATTCACCAACCTCATCTCTCTAAAGTCCGAAAATGACCTTTTTAATGTATAACTAGTTTGAATAATCATTACATTGAAACAGAAATAGACTTTACTAAGACTTAACCAACAAAAACCTATTTATTTATTCCAAACACCAAGATACAGAAGTTTTCAAGTTTTGCAAATATTGCTCCAAAGCAAAATTCTATATACAACGCCCTCAGTTCTAATAGTGCATAAACAAAGACATATATACTTATGTATCCACAGTGCAATGTTTGCTCATTTTATCAAGGCTCCATGTTGCATTCACTTACCAGTGATTTAAAGAAACAACAAAAAGTGATTTGCCAGACCAAAATAGTGTTGGTCAAGAATAAGGAGAGCTACAAATGTGAAAACCTATAAAAATAGGGACAAAACAATTCAGGCAGAGTACAATACAGAACCTTTCCTGAACGTGAAAAGCACTAACCTATTTCAAATAAATATTTTCAGTCATCCAGATCTGTTTCATCAGCAAGGGGTTCCCTATTGTATAATCATTCTGCTAACGGAAAACAAAACCTTCAGTATTGCTATTTACCAAGTGGAATTTTCTTTGCCATGAGAAAAAATAAACTGGCAAAGCAAACTTAAAATGAACGCTCCAAAACCAGTTACTTGCAAAGTGAAAATTTCCATTTCTGGAGAGAAAACTCAAACTTGGGGATTAACTACTCCATTGCTTTAAACTGTAACAAAGTTGATTTGTGAATGTACTTGTATTTAATTAATTTTCCAGTCTGAGTGCTCATTATACAGATTTCAAACAGGGAATAATTTACTGGTAAAACAGTAATCTGATAAAAACTTCACAGCTGTTGTTTAAAACCCTTGTTTGGATAGCCGCCTTATCATTTGGTTACTGCTGTCTGATATAGAACTGCACAGCGTGTTACTCATAATTCAGATGTCATTAAGAGGAATGACATCATTTAACCATTTGTTTTTACCTTTAGAAAGCAAAGTGACATTTAAGATCATGTAAGCTTTATTCCAACTGTGTTACAGCAAAATAAGTTTATTCTCCTGCTGTACATATGTCAAATTCATTATATACCAACTAGTGCCATAAAATGATGAGACATAAATTATTCCCTGAAATGAGTCTTGGCATAAAAGCCTTAACTACTATATTGAGTAGCCTAGTTATTCCATTTTCTGAAGGAACTAAACTGATCAAAATATTCATTGTAGATATTGTTATTCCTATGATGATAGTGGATATTTCAAGTTTACATAGTAAATCATTATTCTTTGCAGCATATAAACTTTACAGATTCATATATCCATAATTAACAATTTGTACACTTCTGGGTCTTTTGATTACAACTGTGCTTTAATTTTAACCCTTTGGTGGTACCATCACAAATAGAACTATAAGAAAGATCAAGATAACAGAAAAATCCTGCTTTTTCAGGACACCCCCTCAACGCAAAAACAATTTACCCTTTTCCACGGTGAAGTTACACTCATCAATATTTGGGAAGAAAAAAAAATCACAACCATTATTTATGGAGATATGAGCCGCACGTAAAAGGCTTGTAACATACCAAATACAATACACTAACATTTCAAAAGGTACTATATAATGTATCTTCAACTTAAGCAGCATTTTCATCTTGATCTCACAAAATAATACAAACTAGAAAATTAAAACAAAGTATAAAAAGAGACTGAGAACATATACTATTTAACATAATACCTCACTGTGAGGACAGTACCTCATGCATAGCTTTTGAGGCTTCATTTAAACAAACATAAAATAAACTGATTCCCAAAACCACACATTCATAATAAGTCTTTACAATGTGCATGTTTAGAGTATTGAAAAAAAGTCTACATTTCAAAATATAACAGGAATGGAAATTAACAAATGGGCAGAAAACTACACACCTTAAGTTTGGAACTTCTGGTACATCTCCCATCTTTTAGACATAGCACTGTGTACTGTCACAAAGGTGAACCAGTAGCACTAGTTCAAGGAGGCACAGTACGGCCAAATTTAAAAGTTCAAGAATGCACAAGAAGCACAATGTAAATGTATTTCCCCAGTACCGTAGAGTCACGTGATAGTGACACGATAAATATGGAAAACAATCATTTACTATGAAACTAAGTGCAACGCAGCTGTTTCCTCTATTTAAATCAACAGAAGTGGGGTTTAGGCCAGTATTACTTGGAAACCTCCATGTGAGAGTTTACAATTAAAGATGGACATTCATATTTGCTATGCTTGAAAATTGTTATAACATTGCCTATTGATTAAATACCGTGCTGTGCATAAACCAGTAGGAATAAAGCATGACCCGACCTGGTATACAAGTCACTTAAATAAACTCTGTAGAACATAATTTACAACCTTCGTCAACTAAACATTTTTGGCTCTTAGAACTCTTATCTTCAGTGGCACAATTTTAAGTCAGTTTAATTATGCAAAAAGTTTATTTCATTCAACAACTTGTTGTAAGGAATGAAAATCTAAGAGTATAATTTGTCAGCCTGCTCCTACTCTTGAATACAAGAGTAAAATCCCCTTCCATATTGTTAAATTGCCTAGTAAATCCCAAAAGATCAAAAGATAAGGATAACCTTGTTACTGCTTTCAGAACAGTCATACTTCTCCACAATCCCTGAAGTCAGTCTGCATCACATGCAATCAGCATGCTAATTTCATTTAAATATATAGAGCTGTTTGTATCAAACACTCCGCGTTCATATTCAACAGCAATTTCAAGAGCTCTCAAGTCTCATGTTGAGCAGCAAAGAGCAATTTGTTGCACCTTGCCTAGGTCCGTAATAAGCTGTTTTATACAATGTTTGAGTTGTGGAAGTCTAGCTAGTGGTTCTGGTGGTTCCAGCTCTCCTGTGTAATCCAACCAACTCTCTAAAACTGCAAAAGAAATAGAAAAAGTTAATACTATTCACTATTCTTATTAGCTGGCAAATATATACATATATATTTCCAAAGCAATAAAACTAAGAAGAGTTCTTGAAATAAATATATTTTGAAAGACAAACTACACTACTTTTAACATATACAATATTTTAGAAATCAGAGAAAACAAAAAACTTCCCAAATAGCGTTTGGTAATTTACAGAGCTACCATGTGCTTACATCAATGTGTTCATATCTGCAAGGCAAAACACATCTCTGCAAGGCAAGTTAAAGAAGTATGGATTGGATAAATGGACTATAAAGTGGACAGAAAGTTGGCTAGATCATTGGGCTCAATGGATAGTAATCAATGGCTCAATGTCCAGTTGGCAGCCGGTATCAAGTGGAGTGCCCCAGGAAGCGGTCCTGGGGCTGGTTTTCTTCAACAGCTTCATTAATGATCTGAATTGTACGCTCAGCAACTTCGCAGATGACACTAAGCTGGGGGGAGAGGTAGATATGCTGGAGGGTAGGGATGGGGTCCAGAGTGACCTAGACAAATTGTAGGATTGGGCCAAAAGAAATCTGATGAGGTTCAACAAGGACAAGTGCAGAGTCCTGCATTTAGGATGGAAGAATCCCATGCACTGCTACAGGCTGGGGACTGACTGGCTAAGCGGAAGTTCAACAGAAAAGGGTCTGGGGATTAGAGGACGAGAAGCTGGATATGAGTCAACAGTGTGCCCTTGTTGCCAAGAAGGCTAACAGCATATTGGGCTGAATTAGTAGGAGCATTGCCAGCAGATCGCGGGAAGTGATTATTCCCCTGTATTTCATAGAACAACAGAGTTGGAAGGGACCTCTGGAGGCCATCTAGTCCAACCCCCTGCCCAGAGCAGGACCAATCCCAACTAAATCATCCCAGCCAGGGCTTTGTCAAGCCTGACCTTAAAAATTTCTAAAGGAAGGGGATTGCACCACCTCCCTAGGTAACGCATTCCAGTGTTTCACCACCCTCCTAGTGAAAAAGTTTTTCCTAATATCCAACCTAAACCTCCCCCACTGCAACTTGAGACCATTACTCCTTGTCCTGTCAGCTGCTATCACTGAGAATAGTCTAGATCCATCCTCTTTGGATCCACCTTTCAGGTAGTTAAAAGCAGCTATCAAATCCCCCCTCATTCTTCTCTTCCATAGACTAAACAATCCCAGTTCCCTCAGCCTCTCCTCATAAGTCATGTGTTCCAGACCCCTAATCATTTTTGTTGCCCTTCGCTGGATTCTCTCCAATTTCTCCACATCCTTCTTGTAGTGTGGGGCCCAAAATTGGACACAGTACTCCAGATGAGGCCTCACCAATGTCGAATAGAGGGGAACGATCACGTCCCTCGATCTGCTGGCAATGCCCCTACTTATACACCCCAAAATGCCACTGGCCTTCTTGGCAACAAGGGCACTCTGTTGACTCATATCCAGCTTCTCGTCCACTGTCACCCCTAGGTCCTTCTCTGCAGAACTGCTGCCTAGCCATTCGGTCCCTAGTCTGTAGCGGTGCATTGGATTCTTCCGTCCTAAGTGCAGGACTCTGCACTTGTCCTTGTTGAACCTCATCAGATTTCTTTTGGCCCAATCCTCCAATTTGTCTAGGTCCCTCTGTATCCTATCCCTACCCTCCAGCGTATCTACCACTCCTCCCAGTTTAGTGTCGTCCGCAAACTTGCTGAGGGTGCAATCCACACCATCCTCCAGATCATTAATGAAGATATTGAACAAAACTGGCCCCAGGACCGACCCTTGAGGCACTCCGCTAGATACCAGCTGCCAACTAGACATGGAGCCATTTATCACTACCCGTTGAGCCCGACAATCTAGCCAACTTTCTACCCACCTTGTAGTGCATCCATCCAGCCCATACTACTTTAACTTGCTGACAAGAATACTGTGGGAGACAGTGTCAAAAGCTTTGCTAAAGTTGAGGAATAACACGTCCACTGCTTTCCCTTCATCCACAGAAGCAGTTATCTCATCATAGAAGGCAATTAGATTAGTCAGGCATGACTTGCCCTTGGTGAATCCATGCTGACTGTTCCTGATCACTTTCCTCTCATTTAAGCGCTTCAGAATTGATTCCTTGAGGACATGCTCCATGATTTTTCTGGGGACTGAGGTGAGGCTGACTGGCCTGTAGTTCCCAGGATCCTCCTCCTTCCCTTTTTTAAAGATGGGCACTACATTAGCCTTTTTCCAGTCATCTGGGACCTCCCCCGATCGCCATGAGTTTTCAAAGATAATGGCCAATGGCTCTGCAATCACATCCGCCAATTCCTTTAGCACTCTCGGATGCAACGCATCCAGCTCCATGGACTTGTGCACGTCCAGTTTTTCTAAATAGTCCCGAACCACTTCTTCCTTCACTGGTGAGGCCACATCTGGAGTACTGCGTCCAGTTTTGGGCCCCCAGCTACAGAAAGGATGTGGACAAATTGGAGAGAGTCCAGCAGAGGGCAACAAAAAGGCTGTTCTCAGTGGTGGCAGATGACAGAACAAGGAGCAATGGTCTCAAGCTGCAGTGGGTGAAACACTGGAATGGGTTACCTAGGAAGGTGGTGGAATCTCCATCCTTAGAGGTTTTTAAGGGCTGGCTTGACAAAGTCATAGCTGAGATGATTTAGTTGGGGTTGGTCCTGCTTTGAGCAGGGGGTTGGACTAGATGACCTCCTGAGGTCTCTTCCACCCCTAATCTTCTATGATTCTAAACCACAGATGGCTGGGTGTGGGGAGGCAATCCAGGACTAGTGGTAAAAGTGACACCTTACCCCTCTACTGAGCTAGAAATGAGGGCTTTTTGTAACTTGATAGGGAAGATTCCCAGCTTTCTGGTGGGACATGGTGCACTTGCTTTTAATCCTTGTAGAACCCAAGATATCAGACTTCAAGATCACAATATTTTTATGTATAAAAGCCATTTTGCATTAAAACTCAGACTGATTAAATGTTTAAAAGACGTATGTCTGTATAGGATTATACAATTTTATACACATGTGCAAGCCTTAATGGATCCACAACCAGCTCCTCGCCCTATTAAACATTTCTATTGTAATGAATATTTTCCCCAAAACTAAAGTGAGAATAAAAAAGATGAAAATACAAACTAAAGAAATAGAAAGGGAGGGAAAGGAAAGGAAAGGAAGGGGACCACTCAGGAAAAAGATCTTGGAATCAGTGTGGAAAGTTCTCTGACAACATCCACTCGATGTGCAGTGGCAGTCAAAAAAGCAAACAGAATGTTAGCAACCATTAGGAAAAGGATAGATAAGGAGACAGAAATCATCATAATGCCACTATGTAAATCCAAACCTTCAATACTGAGTGCAGATCTGGTCACCCTTTCTCAAAAAAGATATATTAGAATTGGAAAAGGTCCAGAGAAAGGCAACAAAAATGATTAGGGGTAAGGAACAGTTTCTGTTTAAGGAGAGATTAAAAAGACTATTGAACTATATCAAAAGACTAACTATAACTCTCTCTCTCTCTCTCTCTATATATTATATAGTGACTATATCAAAACCAAATTTACTCCTAAAAACACAACTTTCAATTATTACAGCTGGCTAGTTTGATAAAAATGATGCTGGTATCTTTGTAGATCTGCAGAAATAGGACACGGATCTCAAGACAATGCATTTTGGATAGAAACAACATAATCTGAATGGTACAAAAATATACATTCTGTTTAATCTGTGAAAGAAAATACATTTAATTTACCATCCAGTTCCTTCTCAATGAAATCCATCCTGTGTGTAACTTCATCTTGTAGAGATTCAACATGGGCTAGAAGGTTAAGTTGCCACTGCAGCTGTGAGTTCACAACTCCTTCCTTTTCTTTTTCCAGCAGTTTCATTTCAATGGTTTCCTCTGAAGGGATTTTCTTAGACACACATTCTCTTACCTGACAAAGGTACATAAATTAGTATTTATCATAGTGAAATGGAAATATGTCAGCCAGCCAATCAGGCTGCATGGATCTTTAGATAATGACAGGTTCAGAGTAGCAGCCGTGTTAGTCTGTATCTGCAAAAAGAAAGGGAGGACTTGTGGCACCTTAGAAACTAACACATTTATTTGAGCATAAGCATCCGATGAAGTGAGCTGTAGCTCACGAAAGCTTATGCTCAAATAAATGTGTTAGTCTCTAAGGTGCCACAAGTCCTCCTTTTCTTTTTGCGGATCTTTAGAGTTCCTGAATCTAATGGTAGAGTTTCCCCCCAGTTATCCAGTTCCCTACATTCATTTTTTTTTTTTTTTGCTGTGCTTATGATTTGCAGAATTATTTCTCAATAACTAGTCTGAGAATCCTTATTGTCTGACAGCCATTGTTAGCCCATCAAAATGCAGAGATAGTTCACTAATAAGAAACATGAATATTAAAAAGTCTCTATACTCCAGTTGTCTACTAATAAGAATTAAAAAAAACTCTTTACCAGCAACGAAGATGCTGCCTCAGCTTCACACTCTTGGATGAGGCACAAAAATACCAACATTTAAAACGAAAACCAAAATACTCAAAAGCAAAAGAATGCGAGTCTGACACTGAAGAAACAGAGATTGTTTAAACAGAAGATTTGTTTCTTGATTTCCTGTCTGGGACTGCCCTCTTCCCCAGTCAAAAATATTTGGGCTGCACTACCGTTCTGGCTAGTAAGGGAGGCAGTTTAGACTAATTCACAAAGTTCCAGGGTTAGCAACACCCCTTCCTTTTCCTCTCGCCCCCAGACTACCATTTTCAAAAACTTATGGAAACACTAAATCTTTATTAGCAGATTAAATGTAATTGAATAGAAACACCTAATTAGCTTGTGTTTAATGTGCATATGGTCCTCGGAGAAAGCCAATTGTTAAGATACCGAAAGCACTTATCTGACATAAAGCAGCTCAGTCCCAGCAAGGAAATCATCTGGCAAGAAGCTTTCCATTCTGGATCCTGACCACTTTCCCAGTCCGAGATGTCTGGGCTATAGCAAGCAGTAAAAAGTGGTTACTCACCTTGTGCTGTAACTGCAGTTCTTCGAGATGTGTCCCCCTCTGGGTGCTCTGCTTCAGGTGCACATGAACCTCTTGAGCCCTTGATTGGAGATTTTCCATTAGCAGTGTCCATTCAACTGTGATTCATCCTCTACCTCCTTGTGCCACACACCGAGGCTATCCAGAGATGCGCGGTCAATGGTCCTCAGTTTCTTATCCATCCAAATGTTCCATATAGACTAATCTGAAGCAGGAGGGAAGGAGGGCGGGTAGTTGAACATCCATAGGGGGACACGTCGAAGAACTGCAACGACTGCACAAGGTGAGTAACCTCTTCTTCTCTGAGTAGCGTCCCTAAGAGTGCTCCACTTCAGGTGACTCCCAAGCAGTATCCCCACAGGGAGGTGTGAGGTTTGGGATTGAGTCCAGAACTGAAGGAAGTATATTGCATTTACAAACCGCCACATTGGATCTGAAGGCGTGGATCAAGGCATAATGATTAGAAACCGTATGTAGTGAAGCCCATGTAGCGGTCGTGCATATTTCAGATACTTGCACATTCTTGGATACTGCTGTGGCTGTTGCTTATGTTCTGGTAGAGTGTGCTATCACCCTTTGGAGGGGGGATGAATGCTAGTTGCCTCATAAGTGATAATACACCCAGAGATCCACATTGACAGCCTCTTAACAGAGATTGAGGACCCATGGGATCTATCTGTGATGGAGATGAACAGCCTAGGTAACTATTGTAATTGTTTGATTCTATATAAGTAGAAAGCCAATGCTCTTCGAATAACCAAGGTATGACAGTATGTCTCCTGCAGAGACTTGCGAGGTATGGGAAAAAACTGGCGGATGAATGGACTGGTTAAGATGAAACACTGATAGTATCTTAGGTAAGAATTTAAGGTTTGGGCACAGAGCCTTTGTCCTTTCAGAATACTGGAGGGAGGGGGAGATCCGCCATCAAAGCTTCAATCTCTCCAATCCTACATGCTGATGAGATAGCCACTAAAAAGGCAATCTTCATAGATAAGGAGAGCAGAGAACTGGTTGCCATTGTATCAAATCAGACTCTCATGAAGTAATTAAATTACCATGTTAAGGCCCCAGTTGGAGTGGGGTAGAGATTCCCTAAACCCATTATAAACCTAGACCAGTGGTGCACAAATTGGGATGCACACCAGAGGTTCTCTGGGGGGCACAAAGAAACTGGGATCCTGTGGGTCCCACAGGATCTGTCACCATAATAGCGGGAGCAGGATAAAAATAGAGTGGGTACTGCGGGGCAGGACGGAACTGGGATAAAAAAAATAGTTCTCCCACACAGCAAACACGAATACCCCAGCCAGCAGCTGCTGCTCTCCAGCTGCCCAGCTCTGAAGTCAGCACCACCGCCAACAGCAGTGCAGAAGTGAGGGCACTGCCACCCTTACTTCTGCACTGTTGTTGGTGCTGGCTTTAGAGCTGGGCGGCTAGAAATCAGCAGGTGCTGGCCAGAGCATTCACGTTGCTTGTGCTGCAGGAAAACTATTTTTTAAATCCCGCTCCCATCCCACCCCACAATACCTACTCCTGCATTATCTGTTGAATTTTTATCCCGCTCCAGCTATTAAGGCAGCAGGATCTCAGGGTAGAGCCCTTGGAAAAAAACTGAAACAGTTTGAGATTACAAGTAATGGAGGGTGAGGCACGACAAATTCTGTGAATGATAAATGTGGTGGGGGTGGGGAGATATGACTGAAAAAGTTTGTGAACTACTAACCTAGACAACACAGGGTCAGAAAATATGGAGAATCCTGCTACTGGAGGATGAAAGGCTGATACTGCAGACAAATGGACCTTAACTGAACTGATAACCCCGATTTCTTTAGATCTAACAGTTATCCAAGGTGACAGAGCGGCACAGATTCAGACACAAAAATGTGGTGACAACAGCAAAGGAAGAATCTCTTGCACTTCTGCAGGTAAGTAATATGGGTTGACTCCTGATGTTCAGTAACACCTGTTGCACTTCTGCAGAGCAGGAAGATTCTAACCCCACAAACCATCAAGGAACCACACCCGGAGGTGGAGAACCCTAGACTAGGATGAAGCACATGACCCACAGCCTGGGAGAGGAAATGAGGAATGGTCAGAAATATGAACAACAGTTGGATGCATAGGTGAAGCAGGTCAGGGTACCAAGCTTGTCTCAGCCAGATCAATACTGTAAGGATAACTCTGTCTTTGTTCTGTCTGATCCTGTTCATCACCCTTAAAAGCAGTGGTGTTTTAGAAAATGCAAAAAGCAGATCCCGCTGCCAAGATAGAAGAAAGGCATCTCCCAAAGAGTGGCGGCCCAGACCTCTTCTTGAGCAGAATGGAGAACACTTCTTGTTCCTGAAGGTGGTGAAGAGATCCACTTCTGGTAGTCTCCACCTTTGGAATAAAGTGTGGAGTATATGAGAGTCTAGCTCTCATTTGTAGTGCCGGGATAACAGTCTGCTGAGAATATCAGCTATAGTTCTGAATATATGGGAGATAACTGAAATTTGGAGCTGATGGATTATACACCAGTTGCATAGTTTCATAGCTTTGGCGCACAGAGAGGGGGATCTTGTCCCTCACAGCTTGTTGATACAGAACATGAAGGGCATAGGTTGTCCGTCATGACTCTGATTTGCCCCAATGAGTGGCAGGAAATGAAAGCAGGCATTTCTGACCACCTTGAGTTCCAGCAGATTGGTGTGGAGACAGGTTTCCTGATTTGTCCATCTGCCTCGAGTTGTGAGGGCATTGAGGTGAGCTCTCCATCCCAACAATGATGCAGCTGTTGCCATAGTTACTAATGGAGCTGGCAGACAGAAAGGAACGCCTGCACAGACGCTGAGGGTCAAGGCTTCCGAGATTGTAGATCTCACAACAGGAATCGGGGCCCTTTAAGAGCTGTCTCCTTAAGATGAAAGTCCACACTGCTCTTTTTGGAAACCTGCCCTGCAGCCTCCAAAAGCCCTAAGGTTGAGGAGCAGTCAACAGTCTCAGTTTAATCTCTCGGTTATTCCTTGCCCTGGATTTGAGGGTCAGGCAGAAGCTGCACTTCTGGGAGAAATGGGACTCCCTCAAGCAACCAAGACACAAGAGTGGCTGTTACTAACAAGTATAGCCTCTCTGCAGGAGAGGCAGTGTTTATAACCTGGTGATCCAGGCATGCCCTGCCAGGAGAATAAAAGACTCCCGAGGGGGGAGAGAGGAACAAGACAATCCAATCACCACTTATCTCTAACTATATAGCTATCACTAACAACTAACTATACTAACTAATCCTAAACAAACTACTACAGGAAACTGTAAACACAAGACAGCTGAGGCCCGACATGCTAAGGCTCTGCCTCAGGCCAAGGCAGTTGAGAAGGAACTGATGGTAGTTTGCCCGCACATCCCTATATAGCCTTGGTACATGGCATAAGGAGGTACTAGATGCATGTGGGGGCTGAACGGTCATTGCTACTGGAAAATCTCCGATCAAGAGCTCAAGAGGCACGTTTGCACCTGAAGTGGAGCACCCATAGGGGCACTACTCAAGAAGGAGGTATTAGAAGGAAGAGAGTGCTAAATAGAAGAATACACTCCTTTTCCTCAAATCAGAAATATTTACTTATTTTGGGGACACATCTTGGGAGCACCTTCCTGCTAAATGATGCTTCTCCACAGAATGAAGTTCAAGACTAGCATTTTACAAACATGTTGCTGGATGACTAGGTGGCAGTTTTATAGGTTTCCTTCTGGTAACTAACACACTTTTTGCCTCAGATGCTTTCATGATGCCGTCCAGAAAGGCTAGGTATAACGCACTTAAAGCGAACACATGAGCAGGTGAACAGGCAATGCTAACAGGAAAGTTTCTGGGATGTATCTGTAGGTCCTGACGACTTGGTGAGTTGCGTATTTGGTTTGATGGTCTCTGTGAGGATCATATAGTTGAACTTTTGGGCCTCCGAAAAGGCCCAGTGAGCAGTTGGTTTCCTTGTCTCTCTAATGACCATGTGACTGGGGCTATGTGACCTTTGATCAGGCCAGGTGTTTGAAGTCTGAGTGGTTAATCCCTCCCTAATAGCAAGGGCGTAGTACTGAACAACAAAAATAATGGAATTTGAAAAAAACAAAAACCACTTGAGCAGGCTAACAGAGTTTCTGACAGAGTTTGCAGCAGAGAGAGAAGGAATATTTTTTCCCCGGTACATTACCAATACTGACCACCAGCAAAGGACTAGTTATTGGGACAGAGACTTCTTATGCAGGAAGTACAAGTTGATGGCTGTATAAAAGGAAAAGTTTTATGATCTTCAAAGGCAACTACTGACCCTGAGTGGCATCAGAGAGGCAGAAGAGTTCTTGCATAAACAGATTAAGGTAGCACAGCCAAATGTTCAACTGGAGAATGATATGGTCTCCCACCGTATTCTTGCCAGCAAGTTAAAGTAGTATGGATTGGATGAATGGACTATAAGGTGGATAGAAAGCTGGCTAGATCATCGGGCTCAAAGGGTAGTAATCAATGGCTCAATGTCCAGTTGGCAGCCGGTATCAAGCGGAGTGCCCCAGGGAGCGGTCCTGGGGCCGGTTTTCTTCAACATCTTCATTAATGATCTGGATGATGGGATGGATTGTACCCTCAGCAAGTTCGTGGATGACATGGAGGGTAGGGATAGGGTCGAGAGTGACCTGGACAAATTGTAGGATTGGGCCAAAAGAAATCTGATGAGGTTCAACAAGCAAAAGTGCAGAGTCCGGCACGTAGGATGGAAGAATCCCATGCACTGCTACAGGCTGGAGACTGACAGGCTAAGTGGCAGTTCTGCAGAAAAGGATCGGTGGATTACAGTGGACGAGAAGCTGGATATGAGTCAACAGCGTGCCCTTGTTGCCAAGAAGGCTAACGGCATATTGAGCTGCATTAGTAGGAGCGTCGCCAGCAGATCGAGAGAAGTGATTATTCCCCTGAAGCCACATGTGGTAAGAAGGGTGGGTGGAACAACACTTTGCAACATGCCCTCAGATTGGGGGGAGAGCACATGCAACCCCAATGGACACTGCTGACCAGAAAATTCTGGACCCTGGAGCATGAAGTAAACATGCATCAGCAGTGGGGATCAACACAGATAATACTCAAAGCAGTCAAGGATTTTTAGAAAGCTTACTGGATTAGCCTAGTAAAAACAAATGCCCTAGAGAAACAGGGCTATACCAATATAACATACCTTAGAGTAATTGTGCTTGGACTCATTCTCCAACTTGTATAATTCTCTGTCCAGATTCCATCCAAATCTCTCTGACAGGGCATCATCTCCATTCTCCCTTATTCTGTTCACTCCATCGTCCATGGCTGAACCTCTGGTTTCCACAACTAGTCTCTGCTCTATAGCAGGGTAGTAGGCCCGAGGTTTCTGGTAACAGTGTTCACTGGTAATATAGGATTCCTCCATAGAAGGAATGGTTGAAGGTTTCTCAGCTGTCCCATTGAAAGTTCTGTAACTTACGGTCTCTTCTTTGCAGCAGTTTTCTTCAATATGAATGATGTGTTTCGTATGAATTTTTTCATCCACTGTAAAATGCTTCCAAGGATGACACCAAAGTTTTAAGTCTGGATGCTCTTTATTTCTGTTTACAGATAAAACAAGTAAAAATCACTTTTTAA
Source organism: Natator depressus (assembly GCF_965152275.1). NCBI lineage: Eukaryota > Metazoa > Chordata > Testudines > Cheloniidae > Natator > Natator depressus. The sequence goes on from NC_134246.1 coordinate 30,625,617, forward strand.
ATTTAAACTTTTTAAAATGACAGAGTTTCTTTATTATCTTATTTTACAAAGAAGTGAAATGAGAACATTCTATTTAAACACATCAGAACTGATGAACTTCCTCACAAGTAAGCTTCCCTAAATATTCTGGGGTGAGATTTCACTTTCCAGTGATCTCTGTTCAGTATCTTTCAAAAGAAGCTTTTTTCATTAGAGTCACTATTTTTAATAATGCTTTCTGCTTAATGCCATGGCATTAGTTATCCTCTATCCCACAATGTTTAGGTATAGCAGGCATAGTGCAATTTGGAACTACTTCAAATTTGGCATGTTCATATCACCATTTTTTGCGATGCAAATACTTTTGTTAAATTTCAATTATAAAAATGTGTTAACTAAATTCAGAGAAAATATTTTCAGTTATTGGTACATCCCCTGAATCATCTATGAATTTTCTTTATGAAAGCAGAAATTTGTTTTCATGTTTTTATTTTGATTGTAAAAAAGAAATATTTAAAAACACTAGAACTGAGAAACTGTTTGCTCTAAAACAGGTGATTAGTTTATGTACATACAGAGCTGAAACAGTCCTCTATTCATACAAACATAAATACAAATTTCATTAGAGTAGTAGGAATGAACCTCCAGAAAGTATGGCCAATAACAGATTACAAGACCATAAATCAAAACAAAAAAATCCCAACACTCCCACCCCCAGCCTCTCACACATATAAAGACAGCAAACACACCCAGTATTTGGCTTTAACAATAATTCTCTCATGTATTAATAGTTGAAGAAAAACTTGTGAAAATGAATTCAAACAAGCTCTGAGATCAAGAAATTTTCCTAGCAGGAAATATATTTCTCTGATGAGTATGCCAGGAATTACTTGTGCATTGTGATTTGTTTGACAATTAAGTATTCTTTTCTCTATTATTCTAAAAAAATGTTCTGATTTTACCACGTAAAGCAATAATCCATTTCTTAATAAAAACTGGAAAAATAGTTGATATTTGCTCTTTGTTCTTATATACATGTCATTTATATGAAACTCTAATTTACTGTTAAGAAACAAGCTGTAATAAAGGAACAGGAAGCAAGGCGCTTCAAATGCAAGCTTCTTAAGTCAAATGAACTTTCACATCACAGCACTGGAAAGGTCCCTCTGGGTCATTTTAATTCATTCCTAGCAACCTGTACAGAATTGTCCTTCAAACTAAATCCATAAATCTAATAATACATGTCTGTACTGGTTCCTCAATGACCCTTCCTTTGAAAATTATTCCATTACTTAAGTAAACTGTTTGAGCAGTCTCACACCTAGCCAAGCCTATCTTTGTGTACACCAGAACCCCATACCTTTCCCACTAAACTATTTTCTAGAAATTTGTTAGTTTACTTCAATTTCCATCAGGTTGAACAGTACAGAATAACCCTGCAAGAATTTATTTCAGCAGCAGGGGGACTGGGTATATTTATAAATAGTGTAAGGAGGAACCAAGAATTTTAGATAAATATGAATACTAGGTTTCTGTAATTTTCATTGAGGTCCTTCACTTATCCATTAGGGGTCAACAGCAACAAAAAGGAAAGCAAAGTATTTAGCATCTTCGAAATGTCTGCACAAATTATTCCCACACATACTAGAACCAGGCCCAAACTAGAAGAAATGACAGCCTGGGCTAACTCCTGAAAGAATATTGGAGAAGATCCTGGAGAAGTATTCATCTAATTTGAAATCCAAAGTAATTGAAATTGAAATCCCCATGCCACTGAACAGTCTATCAAGACTTGTCTTCACAGAATAAAGAGCCAGAGACAAAAAAACATATTCAAACAGCTCTCTGAAGACATGATAAATGGATAATACTGGGCTAAAGATGTTTGCAACTGAGCTGTCTGCTATATTCATCTTATAGGCAACATATCACAATTGCACAACTGAAACACTCCAATCAAATCCATGCTAGAGTGGCTAAAGTTTCCTTTCTACATGTTGTAGGAGACTACTGTTGGTACCTGTGACAGATATTGCTAAAATATGCAGCATCTTCAGAGACTGATGTTTCAACTTTATAAATGGTTTCAGAGTAGCAGCCGTGTTAGTCTATATTCGCAAAAAGAAAAGGAGGACTTGTGGCACCTTAGAGACTAACCAATTTATTTGAGCATAAGCTTTCGTGAGCTACAGCTCACTTCATCGGATGCATTCAATGCTATCTGGACGTTAAGCCAAACCTTGAAAGCATGAGAACTTCAGAGAGACGGTCTGAGGTGTCCAGACAATATGGGCCCACAGACCTTTGTACCAATACATGTTATATGTATGTGTGCGCTCCTGGCTCACTGTGTGGATTGCTTGGGGGATCTGAGATCACTAAGCGGTGATTTATGCAGAATCCCAATGCTGATTATGGAGACACCCAGACTTTGAAGTACTGCCCCCTTGGCAAAGGGACAGTGACTGGTTTTAGCCGTTTCAGGAGTCCTGGGAACAAAGTCTTTTGGGATATAATGGCTGCATTTAAATTGATTCAGGGGCCTGATTTTGAGCCAACCGACAGCAAGTGGTGGTTAGCTGCTAAAGAGTCTGAAGGACTGGAACCTGCCAGGGTTTCCACAGACAAGATGGGGGACCTCTATAAGTTTAAGTATGTATTTAAATGTTATTGTTTTATGTTTTCTGTAGTGCTTTTGTCTTAAATAAAAGTAGTTTACCTGGTGAGGACTGCGTGGTCACTGATGAACCACTGTCATTGTCCCTGAAGAAGGTGAAACTGCAGGTGCTAAGTAAGCCATAAGTCAGACCTGCTGGGATAATCACAGTGAATTGCGGGAGACCTAAAAGCCTAAAACACTGCTCTGAGGGAGAGGGAGGCAGCTCCTGGCTCAGTGAGAATTGACAGTTGGAGGCCTGAGACCTAAAGAGAAACTCCTTGAACAGACCATGGAACGGCAGTTACTCCAAAACTGACAAGTGCTGCTTTAATAAAACAAATCTTCTTAAAAGGGCAAATCTGGTCAGTAAAGGGCTAGAATTCCCCAATAAAAATAAGGATTTCAACATGTGACAGTGTCCACCTCTCTAGAAGTGCCTTCAAGTACACGTTTATTCACCAATTTAGGAGGCTTGCATAGATAAGTCTTTTCCAATCCAGTTCTAGAAACACAACTACACCTTCTTAACCTGGTGTTGTAATTTAGCCTTTTTGGTTTGATATTGCATGTAGCAATACAGTCCCATTAGTGCAATTACTGTTATGGCTTGTATTTCTATCAGTATTACACTAAGGGTTTGTCAGGGTCACCAATGTGTTGGTTAGCTTCACAAGAGAAGCAACACAAGTCAGTCTAGGACAGATTGGCCTATTGCAGACAGGAGGAACATCTGAAAGTGAAGCACCCAAGGAACACTGATCCCAGGCGCTGTCCAAGGAACAAACTAACACTGACCCCAGGCACTGTTTACTAACAGCCTGTGAAAGCTGGCTCTCACTACACTGAATCTGTCAATGCCAATACTGATCTTTTCACCTTTTTCCTTCAGGAGTGCTGAAGAACACTCTCCAAATGTTTTCCAAAAGGATATGAAGAGGTTTTTCTCAACTGTACATCAGTATGAGACGCTTACTCATCTTGTGCAGTTACCGAGATTCTTCAAGATGCTCAGGTGATTGTGTGCCCCTGCACTTCAAGTCGGAGAATTTTGACAGCAGTGCCTGGTTAGGCCACACATGCACTGTCTCCGTCTTGTGCCTATAGTGGCAGTTAACTAACGCTGTGCGACCAACCCCCCTCGGTTCCTTCTCTACCACAGAAGATCTTGCGAGAACTCAAGTGTTGGGGAGGAGGGTGGGTACTGGAGCACCCACAGCGGGACACATTTCAAAGAATCTCAGTTACTACACAAGGTGAGTAACCATCTCTTCTTCTTCTTCTTCAAGTGATGTACCTGTGGGTGCTCCACTTCAGGTGACTGTAGAGCAGTGCCTGTCGGTGGATAGGAGGGGCTTCGAAGTTGGGTCTATGATTGATGATAGGACCATGAGTCCTAGTAAAGTGTCAGATGTTGAATCTCTCCTTATTGTGTAGTGCTGAATTAATGTATGGGCTGATGCCCAAGTGGCTGCTTTACATAGGTCTGTAATACGTACATTATTAAGCAAGGCTACTGCTGTAGAGAGCTACCTGCTGGAATGTGTTCTAGCCCCTGGTGGGGGTTGTACTTTGTGTTGGTGGAAGCAGAGATGGTGGAAGCACTCTGCAATTCATTTGGAGAGTCTCTGCTTACATAGATCCCCTCCTTTAGATCTCTCTGTAGTTGAGAGAAATAGTTTTGGTGCCTTCCTGAATGATTTAGTCCATTTGAGATAAAAGGCTAGTGCCCTTCTGACATCTAGAGCAGCGGTTCTCAAACTGTGGGTTGGGACCCCAAAGTGGGTCGCTAACCCATTTTAATGGGGTCGCCAGGGCTGGCGTTAGACTTGCTGGTGCCCAGGGCCAACGCCTGAGCCCCACTGCCCAGGCTTTGGACCCCCACCTGGGGTGGCAGGGTTTGAGTGGCCTCAGTCCTCTGTCCCCCTTTCTGGGGTCATGTAGTAATTATTGTTGTCAGAAGGGGGTCATGGTGCAATAAAGTTTGAGAACCCCTGAACCAGAGTATGGCGTGCCACATCTTGCCTGTTCTTATGAGGTTTAGGAAAGAATGCAGGAACCTTGGATGGGTTGGTTGAGGTCGAATGAGAAGGGTACTTTACATAGACATTTAGGATGTGGTCTTGAGTTACTTTGTTCTTGAAATAGATTGTGTATGTGGAGGGGGGTATACCAAGAGGGCCCCAAGTTCTCCTACGGGTCTTGCAGATGTGATGGCAACAAGAAAGTCTACTTTCATTGAAAGGTATGATAGTGTACATGTAGCCAAGGGCTCTAACGGATGTCCGGTAAGGGAATGAAGTACTAAATTAAGATCCCATGGAGGCATTGGGACTCTGAGTTCAGGATAGAGGTTCCGGACACCTTGTAGGAATTGTTTTGTAACTGGATGGGCGAAGACTGAGAACCCAACCATTTTATGGTGGAAGGTTGTGATAGCTGCAAGGTGTACTCTGAGTGAGCTCAATGAAAGACCTAATTTTTTTAATTGAAGTATACAGTAGAGGACTAGTGATGGAGTGGAAGTGGTGGCTCTGATGTGTTTGTTCTAGCAATGTGTGAACACTCTTCCATTTGTGGAGGTAGGCTGAACGTGTCATCAACCATCTGCTGTTTAGCAAGATATCCATCACCTCTTCTGAACGGGTCATCTCATTGCCTTGGTACTAGGGAGGAGCCATGCTCTCAGGTGGAGTATCTCCAGGTTTGGGTGCAAGATCTGGCCTGCATCTTGTGACAGGAAACATGGAAGAAGTGGGAGAACGTGCGGTGGACATGCCAACATCTGCTGCGGGTATGGAAACCAAGCTTGCCTGAGCCATGTGGGGGCTATCAAGATGACTCTGGATTGATCGGTCTTGATTTTTTGTATCATCCTGGACAACACCGGGGTAGGAGAGAAAGCGTAAAGAAGAGGCGCGTCCCATCTGAGGAGGAAGGCATTACCCCTGGATCCTGGCCCTACGCCTGCTCTGAAGCAAAATGTTAGACATTTGCTGTTCTGACTTTGGATGCACCAGTTCCCCAGTCTTAAGGCCTCAGTGTAGAAGGAGTGTGACCTTGCTCCTCCCTGGTTTTTTTATATAGAACATGCAAGCGACATCCATCAGGATTTGTATGATTTTGTTTTTGATCATGGGAAGAAAATGTGCACATGTTGCAAACTGCTCGCAGTTCCAGAATGTTTATGTGCAGTGTTGGTTCTGGAGGAGGCCACCTGCTCTGTACTGTTAAGTTGCTTAAATGGGAAGCCCAGCCCAGTAGGGAAGTGTCCATTGTGATCAGTGTTCCCTCTAATTTTTCCCAGGCATGTGTGAAATGAATTTTGTTATGTGCATCAATATGGACGTGATGAGAGACAAAATTCATGTGATGGGGGCTGGGGCCGAGGGGTTCAGAGTGTGGGAGAGGGCTCAAGGCTGGGGCAGAGAGTTAGGGTGCGGGGTGTGTGTGGACTCCAGCCGGGGGTGCCGGCTCTGGGGTGAGGCCAGGGATGAGGGGTTTGGGATGCAGGCTGCCCTGGGGCTAAGGCAGGGAGAGAGGACTCCCCCACAGCAGTACCTGGGCTAGTGGGGAGAGGTGCCTCTCCCCCGGCCGCAGCAGGTCCAGGGCTGGGGGCGAGGCATCTCTCCCCGCCGCAGCCCTGAGCGCCTGCGTGGCACTTAATAGGCTGCTGGGCGGCCACGCAGGTTAGAGGGAATTTATGTTGTGATTATCATTGTAGGGGGAATCTGTGAGCCTCAATGAATTCTAGTTCTTGCACAGGTGTCAACACTGACTTTTGAATGTTTATTTGGAGACCGAATTTTGTAAAGAGTGATACTGTCTTGTGTGGCTTCAACCGTTTCTTCCCAAGTTGGGGCCTTGATTAGACAATCATCTACATTTGGGTCTATCATGAGTCTCTGCTTGCGTAGGTGGACTACCGCCACTGCTAGACCTTTGGAAAAAACTCAGGGAGCCATGGAGAGGCCAAAGGGCAGAACTCTGTACTAACAGTGATCTTGTCCCAAAACAAACTGGAGAAACTGCCCGTGCGATGGATGTATGGCAACATGAAAGTATGCATCTTGCAGGTCGAGGGCCAAAGACCAGTCCTCTTGTTCCAGTGCTGGAATTACTGTTGCTAAAGTAACCATTCTGAACAGTTTTATTTTGACAAATTTATGTTTCTCAGGTCGAGAATGGGCCTCCAACCCCATGTCTTTCTCTGGGTTTAAAAAATAATGGGAACAAAATCCCTTCCCTTGGTTGTACCAGTACCAGCTCTACCACACCCAACTGCAGGAGTTGATCTAATTCCTGTCTTAGAAGGTATTCATGAGAGGGGTCCCTGAAGAGGGACAGGGAAGGACAGTGGAGGTGAACTGGATGGAACAACCGGTGGTGATAATTTCCAGTACTCATTTGTCCAAAGTAATAATTGTAAATAATTGCTGGGTAGAATGGTAATAAATGGTCTGTAAATGGATGTTTGGTAGAAAGTGGTTTCAGCAACTGGAATTGGGGGAGGTCTCTTGGGCCCTTGACCAAACCCTCAAATTTGATGTTTCAATTCAGGTTGTTGCGAGGTGGTAGACTGAAATGGAAGTGGCTTATGCCTTGTGGGTCTTTGCCTCTGCCGCTGGGTTATCGTACTGCCTCTGTGGCTGTGTGTAGGACACTGGCCTTGAGCATTGCGATAAGTAATATCTGCCTTGTTTTCGTTTTTGTGCAGGTGTGTAGATGCCTAAAGACCAAAGAGTTGCTCTAGAGTCTTTCAATGTATGGAGGGACTCAGTCTTAGTCGCAAATATTTATGGACCTTCAAAGGGAAGATCCTCTACAGTGGATTGCATCTCCCCCCTTGGGAATCCAGACAGATGGAGCCAAGAGTCCTGTAGCATGACTAGGCGGTTGCAATGGATCTTGCCACCGTGTCTGCTGATTCTAAGGAAGTCTGTACAGCTGTTCAAGCCAGGAGGTGATCTTCTGAGATGACTGACCTAAATTGCACCTTTTTGTCTTCCAGGATAAAATCAATACATTCTTACAGTTTGGAGTAATGTGTATGGTTGTATTTCACCATCAAGGCCTCACACTTGACTATGCTGAACTGTAATCTCGCTGACGAAAAGGCCTTATGACCAAAAAGATTCAGTCTTTTCCCCTCTATCATATGGGCTGGTCCTTGAATGGTGTTGCCTGTCCCACTTGTTGACTGCCTCTACCACCAAGAGTTTGGCTGAGGGTGTGAAAATAGAAATTCTAGGGCTTTTTTTTTTTTTTTTTTTTTTTTTTAAAGGAGACAGGTCCCTCCTGTGCAGAGTCAGTGAGGGAGGTCTGTCAGAAGCCAAGGTAGGTGACTGGGAGGACTTTGCGATTCCGGGAGGAGAGATTTCATCATAAAGATGAGTTTGAGTTTAAGGTCCCTCACTTTCCTCGTGAGGGTCCTAAGGTTGTAGCAGTGGAAGCACTTCTGGGGCAGTGGAAGCACATGCGTGTCCCCCAAGCAGCAGCAAAGAAAAGGGATAGGAATGAGTTCTAACTAACCAATCTACTACACTATGCAGCTAATCCTGAATCTAAATCTAAGGTAAGTCTTGTAGAGGCACTGCTGAAGCTCCAACTCGGACCAAGAGCGGTTCAGAAGGAACCGAGGGGTGGCTGGTCACACTGCGCTAGAACTGCTGCTATAGGCGTGAGATGGGGATAGCACATGTGCTACCCAGTAAGGCACTGCTGTCAAAATTCTCTGACTAGAGGTGCGGAGCACACAATCACCTGGAGTGGAGCACCCACAGAGACATCACTCAAAGAAGAACATCAAGTTACTCTTTCTTCAAATCTAGAAATCTCTTGAAGATTCTTTAATGATGCATTTTATGAGAAACAGAGTTAATTCAGTACAATACCTTACAGCCCGGTCAAGATAAGGTGGAAGCCAAAAGGAAAAAAATTCCATAAGCAAAACACTTGTGTATTGTTCCATACCTTAATGCCACAAAACAGATATTGTGTTCAATAGCTGAAGAATCCTAAAGATCTAAAACTCTCATGTCCCCTTGTTGTACAACACTGGGAAAAAAGGTCCTAAAGATCCTGAGATATTTAAGTTTCACCTCCTTCCTACTAAGTAGAAAAGTATTCCACAGAGGTGATTAAGGAATCCCATGATGAACGGATACATAGTATTTCCATGATGCATGACCCTGTATCTTTTTTTTGCAATCCACTATTCAAACACTTAAAGGTATTGCAATTATCACATTGCAGACACAACAGACTGAGGTGAAAGGAGAAGAAGTTCTAAAAGAGGCCCAAGACACCAAGAGCTTTGCTTTCCAAATGGCTGCTGCTATGTGACCGACTGATCAGTGAATGGAGAAACATTTAAGAAATCACATTCTGAAACTGATGGATTTGACGTTAGGATAATTCATTTTTTTCATCCCCAGAACATTAAGAAAACTGGAAAAATGTTGCTCAACTCATAAAAATGCAGAAAAAGTTGGTTATTGACTGTCCACATCTACTAATACATATATGCATGTATAATGGAACATTTTGTAATTTTTCTGGTTGCGTTGGTAACCACAAAATAAAGCTCAAATAGATTATAAAGTGGTGGGCAAGCCACTGAAAGGCTGCTGAGATATTAATGTTCTCATTCCACTATATATAATAGAGAAATAAGAGATGGGCAAAAAAATAATGTTCCCAGTAGCAAAATTATGGTTTAGTAGCATTGAGATGGAAAAGATAGATGTATACCTGTCATCCATATTCTGCTTTTTTCTGTATTCTGTTTAAATATTCTAGAAGAGTTTTCTTCTATACTTTGCTTGCTCTCTCCTTCTCCAGGCTTCCGTTTCAGTATATCTACACCCCACACCAATATTTTATTTTTTATATTTTATAAATTAGTTTCACTGCACCAAGGAGCAAGCAGCTTTTTTTTTTTTTTGGCAAATCACAACTCAACAAATCAAACTCCATTCCTATATACCCATGGAACAGTATATAAAATCAAAATAAATCTGCATCATCAGTTATTTTTCTACTCTTTGAAATCTGTTTCACATCTAGTACATGCCAATTAAGACTTCAAAACACTGCTTACTGTAGAATGCTCATCTTCAGCTGCAGTCCATGCAGTACTTCTATCACTTTCTGCACATCCCCGAGAAGCTGGTGAGTGGCTACAATCTTCTTGGCATTCTGGTGGGAATAATTTTCTTCCAGAAATGCTAAGCCATGCATGTGACCATTACTTAACCACTCCTTCTCATACCAGTATTTTAAGCTGGATCTCTGACCTAAAGCAACAGTAATGAGTGGAATAAAATAATCATTAAGATAACTTTGGTATGTGAACATTACTGGTAATAGTTGTCATTAGCTTGATATCGACTAATATAAATCTTGCACCAGCTTATTAATAGTAACTCTTCTTAACAATAGCACTAGTAAAAGTCTATTTGACATGGGACACTCCACTGCCCCAAAGACAGAAGGAACATATGAAGTGGGAAGTACATATGACACCTTGCTCCAGGCCAGGGAATTCTACCCAAGTGTAAAGCAGCAGTATTCAGTGAGGACTTCCATGCCAGACAGTTGCAACTGATAGACATCTTCATCTTTTTGATGTATTCTTATCAACAGAATACTGCACATTCCAGTTACTAAATCTTCAGGCATAAAGACATTATATAATTCAGTGCAAATGATTTTAAAGAGTCTGTGGACAGACAAACAAATACACGACAGGGCTGTGAACTTCCCATCACCAGTAGTTTCTTTGATGCCTAGTCGGTTACGTTTTATAAGTAGAATGCATGTACCAAGATGCAGTCACTGAAATTTACAATTTTGACCAAAACCTCATGCAAATATATGAATACCCCTTGCTGAGGAGGTTGGGGTATCACAGAAACAGCTGAAATGCATCTGAGTTATCACATTATAAAATAGATGGGATAAACACAATAGTAAAAACAAATTAAGAAGCCAAGCCAAGGGGCATCAACAAAAATCGTGGGATGGGCCTGGAAATGCATTCTGGCTGGGCGCTAACTGATTAAAACAGAGGGTCTCTCTGAAAAGTAGACTATTCAACAGAAGTGTGCTTGTTTTGGAAGAGTAGAAGTTATGCTTCTGCAGCTGCCCCAGGAAGAGCTTGTTCCACAGCCTGGGGAACATCAGAGCAAAGAACAAGTCACCTGCTCATATAAGGCCCAAAAGAGTTACAACACAGACCTATCTGAAAGAGGCTCCCAGAAGAATTTTAAAATATAGCTAGGTCAATATCCATTAGGGGGTTTTGACAGCTAACAGGGCCAACTTAAAATCAATGCACAACTTTACGGGCAGGAGGTACATAAGAATGCAGAGTGGATGCATGTTACGAACATCATTGCTCAGTGTGGTCATTGCCTGTGCTGCTGCATTCCGCACCAGCAGGGAGGATCCCCTGTTCAGAGCCCTACTAAGGGAACTGTAATCACGGAACCTCTCTCACAAAGCCTCGTGTTGCTGTTCAATGGTCATTACGGGATAAATAAAGGCAAAATATTTTCATTCCATGCACAGTATGAATTTCCATGGCTAGGGTGTGGTTGAAAATAATGTCAAGATTAATGTCAACTAAGCTCATTATTTCCAAGCATGCCATCTCAATGAGCAGGGATGGGAAAGGGGAGAGAGCACACTCATAACAATCACTAGGCTTGGCTGGCAACAATGTGAGGTCTTGTAGGTATGACTAGAACCACTGCAAAGGAGTTCCAGGCACACCAGCAACATCCCTTAGTAAATAAAGCAACAACATGCGGTCAGTGGTAGGAAAGCTGCCAAATACAACAACACACAGATCAATGTCAACTCATCCTAATCGAAAATCTACAGATCATTTAGGACCCTGACTGGCAGTCTCAACTCCCTAAGACAGACTGAATCTGGACTTAAACCTATCCAGGATGTCACTGATTTAGAGATGGACTTGGAGCCAAAAGGCCATTACCCTTCTGGTTTACTGTCTCCTAAAAAGAAAGGTCAGACAGGGAGAGTACTAGCAAGCACTCCTGTGACTTGAAGAGGGGTGAACTGCCATAACCAACTGGCATCCACCACTTATTAAGTGATGTATTGATAATATCCCTTCAACAACAGCAACACAATGGTAGCAAACAGCTTTCTAAGTAGCCAGAGTGGGCACAGATCAAAGTAGAAAACACACAAACCCTTGAAGATATTGGGTACAGTGGAGAAGACAGTTTGTCAGTTGCCCCAAGTTCTGACAATTAAGAGAACTGGAGAGACAAGCCCCAGATTTCTTAATCTTCTCCAAAAAAAATTCAGCAAACTTGTTAAGAGTGATTAATTGAAGGAATTACTAAATCACAGAGTGTAAGTCCAGAAGGGACCACTGTGATCATAACACAGGTCATAGGATTTCCCTGAATTAATTCCTGTATGAACTAGAATATGTATTTTATATTATTATTTCCAGAATGGATAAAAAAGATATGGGGTGATGTAATCTGAATAATTTAGATTGTGCATGACACAGAGGAATTAATTTTGATGGCTTCTTACGGTATCTAGGTTGACACAAAAAGTGGATCACAAGTGCATTTCAGAGATGAAGGGAGGGGAGGGGAGAAGAGAGAGAGTGATGACTGTTAGGAAACAGCCTCCTGCTGGCTAATTTCATGAGGTAGGTCTGGCACTACCTTAAAGGAGTCTACAGGACTGCTATTGATGAGCCTGCCACAGCCATCAAAACAGGCATATTTAAAATAAAAGTGGTGGTTTGTAACAACAGTCAGGCACAGGTTCCATCACATTGCTACATTCTGAGAGGCCTGTGTGGGAAAATACCACTGTCATAAATATTACATATCCAAAGTGATGCAATATTAAATTATTCCGTTTTTAGTCTATTTACCATCTTTAACATTACTTGGTTCAATATTACATCAATTAATTGCTTTGGCTAACTAAGTTCAAACTATAGCATTACCTAAAGCTTCCTAGCACTTAGTCAACAACAATTTACCATTAGTCTCGAACAAATTTAAAACTCTCAGGAGAGCTCAAAAATAAAACAGACTGAAAAATTAGACAACTTGATCTGTATTTTCCAGTCAGATAGTACACCCCAACTTAAATCTGTGTTACCAGCAAAATATACGTTCTATGCGGAGTATCTTTACAATTATACACATTTAATTCCAACTCCTGTTATGGTTTCACGTAACGCATCTGAACAATGTTGACTAAACAATAACAAATGAAAGCAAAATTAAATTCACTTTTTAAAAAAACCCAATAATCTAAAAAGGACAGACAAACTAACAGGGCAGAAATTAGTGGTATAAGAACAAAAACTATACATATATAGTATGTAATAGATATAAAAAGCTAATAAAATTACTACATGTATTAGAAGGGTCTGTAACCTTAGAAATCTTTGTACCTGGAGGATCTTGGCAAATATAGCAGGTATATTTCTCAGGTACATTATCTTCCAGTAAACCCATACAGACTCCATGCTGCCAGCACAGACACTCTTCACACTGTTTGAAGTCAAGAATTGCACATCAACAAATGAAACCTCAATATGAATACCTCAATTAGTAAGATTAATATGCGTGAGTATGTATGTATGTAGTGTCTGTGTAACGAAAAAGCCAATAAACTTAAGAGAAATATAGGCCTAGAAAACAACATCTGGATCCCACCTTATTTTAAGAACAGCAATTAAATTAAAAGATTGAAAATGTCATTGTAGTTCCACCTTCCCCACTCATTTTTCATAAAAATCACAACCATTTTTGAGTGAAATCAGAGATCATAAAAAGTAGCAAACTGATACCCCTTGAGACCAAAATCCTCTAGTAGATGAGCACATAGAGCAAGCGTCGTTGCAGCCGTATCTGTCCCAGGACGTTAAAGAGAAGATGGGCGAGATAATATCTTTCATTGGACCAGCTTATTTTGATGAAAGAGACAAGCTTTCCCAGACCTGAAGAGCTCTGTGTAGCTCGATAGCTTCTCCCTCTCACCAACAGAAGTTGATCCAATAAAAAATATTACCTCATCCACACAGAGCAAGGGTAGCCACAGTACAAGTTCAAGCTTCCCCTATCAATGTACCTAAAAAAACTCCAGAAGTGAGAGGATAGCTGAGTCACCTTTATTCAATCCTTATTCAGAGCATCACAATCCAGGTATATCATCGAACGTGAAGATACCTTGAAGGCAGACACACACAGTCCTGGTCTAAACTTGAAAGTTAACCAGTATTAAACTATGTCAGTATTAAAGAGGTACAACTTTCTAGTGTAGATAAGGTTGTAGCTGCATTTTGTGTTTGTCTTTTTTTTTTAAACCATGAAAAGTACCCAACTGCAATTTCCAAACAGCTCCTAGAAGTTACCACTAGTCCCATTTACACAGTCTAAAACGGGGTACAAAGAACCTTACAGATAAATAAGATAACAAAGTCTCTCCTCTAAGGCGTTTCTAAGTTTGATAATGAAAAAGATGGTGGAAGTGGGACAAAACTGCACGAGGGAACATTATTTACAGGACTGTGTTATGGCTCTATCTTCTTTTACATAAACCTGTTACAGAGAGAGGCCTGAGAGGAAAAAACCCTTCCTGACTCTCCCTTATTCCCTGCGTGGCTCTCTGCACAGGCTGTACTGACAGGAACAAAGGTGTTTTTCGATCAAATTAGCTCAACCTAATAGTTACAAAATGGCCAGCTCAAACAACCTTAAAAGTATTAAACTGTACCTACAAGGGCATGAATTGGCTAACTCAACTGAGAAACATGTTTATTGTCCCTAGGGCCACAGAGATTGTTTAGACTAGAGTTTGGGCCCTGTTTTGAGAGAACTGATTCCCAATTAACTCAAGTTATCCTTTTATAAATGTAAACTTAGACACTACACAAATGCCTGTAGTTAACTCCTGCAGTAAAAAACTCTAGTCTAGACATATCCTTTGGGACATATCTTCCATCTATAGGGAGAACACATGACTGCAAAGTACATTAGAAAGCACCAACAGATTCTGAACACCCAGGTTCATGGTTAGATCCAGTGACCTTGGGGCAGAGACAGAGAAGACCATGGAAAGGGGGTGGGGGGGGGGGAGAGCACAACACGAAAGGCGGAGAGGGACATGTGGAAGAAGAGAGACTCTCGCCCCCTGCCCCACAAATAGACTGCAAGATCCATGTACCATGTCTCCAAGGAGGCTGGGATTAAGGAGAGCCTCTCCCAAAAAATGGGGAGAGGAGAAGAGGAGGCATTCCGTCACCCTACGAACTGGAGGGGAAGAGTGGTGCAAAAAATAGGAAGGAGACAGGCCAGTCAAGAAGGATGGGGTGGAAGTAGCCCCTCTTACCACCACTAAGACAATGGTGGTAAAATGGGCAATAGAAAGATCAGTCGAGAAGAAAAGACTCTCCATCCAAAAAAAGAAAAGGCAGGTACCCCTTCCAAAACAGGTCTCCCCAATAAGGGAAGGGAAGAGGAGGCAGAGAAATCCTGCCAAGGGAGGGGCCAGAGGAAAACCCAAGGGAAAGAATGAGTTAATGGGAGGAGGGAAAGCAAGCAGAGGAAAAAGGAAGCCAGCCGAGGATGTGTCAAGAACAAAGAGGAGAACTCCAGGCCCTGTCTAAACTAGCACTTTTGTAAAATTCCCCATGGCTGCACAACAGCGGAGCTGCACCAGTGAGAGATTTTAGGGAATGTGCTAGTGTAGACTGGGTCCACAAGGGGAAAGGGCAGAAAAGTAAAAGGGTGCTGTCAAACTGAAACCCACTCTGCTTTAAAGCATGATTTAAAAATAGTGCCAAGGCACTATTACACTGGGCAACAAACGAGCTGACAGAACAGTATTTTCCTCCAATTTTTCAATTCTAATAATCTCAAGGATTACTGGTAGCAATCACACACAAAACATGTTCAGATAGAAGTGGTTTTTAGTTTATACATCTTTAACTGGATGTAAAGCGGACACTGAAAAAGCAAAAAGAAAGATTAGTGAGTACAAAAGGAAGCAAAAGTCAAGGAAAACTAGAAAGATCAGGACAAATAAAAAGGAAAGAAGTCTGTTACTTTTGTTTCAAAGTTTTACAGCAAGTTTATAGAAATGAAACAAAAATACACACAGACATTCAGTTTGAGTTAATATACTGAATCAGGAGATATCAAAGCATGGGACTGTGGAATGAGGAAGACTGGGGAGACTCTCATAAGTCCATTATCACTGTATAAGGGGCAAGGGAAAACCTGTTTTGGTTTTAGATGTTGACCTCCTGACGTTTTGAAAATACATGTGTGCAACAGAGATAAATGAGAAATACGCAAAGCATAATTTGCCACACAGGCAAAATACCCAACTACAGAATTCAAGACAGCTGTTTTAACTAAAGTGAATGTTTTGAAATGTCTTCTAAAATGCGGAAAGTTGCCCCAGACACTTCAGAGCATTCCATGGAAGGACACGATGCTCATCACCCCTTTTTAACTGTCTGTCTAGTGCTTCCCACTTTTGCTTCCTGGCTACAGACCCACTGTAACAGGTGAGAGGAAGCAGACTGAGCCAGAGTATAGATTAGTAATGGAAAGTGAGCTAAAATAAGGAGCTAGAAATTTTGAAGGAGGAGAAAAGGTGGACAAGGGGGGGAAGAGAACAAAAGGGCTAAAAAAAACCAAACAAATTAATTATATATACAAAGAAGGTGAGGAGTGAATTTCCCCAAGCTGGTATGTGGAGCAGCTCCATATCTTCCAGAATTAAAACAAAACATAAAATTAAACTAAAAGAAAGACGCACAACCCCCACAAAATAAAACAACAATAATAATAATAAAAAAATTCAGGAACTAAACCCAGAAGAGATTATGCAGACTTGCTCTATTTGGGACAAATTGTTGTCCAGACCTTACCTTGGGGATGTCGGCCCCAGGAGAAAGTCTCATTCCCCTCCAATAAAAGGGTGATCAATGTAGAAACTGAATTGCTGCCTATATAGCTCTAATAGCAAAACCCTATGGCCCCTCCAGAGTTAAGCAGAGACCAGGATGAAGCCTCAGTGACAATCTGACACAGGTCCATATTTAAATAAGGTTTTGTTTCAGTTCTAGTACTATTAACTTAGTAATTCTTGCTATACAAACGTATTATTTCAATGCAAAACACATGTACGTACCTTTCTGTAACTATTGTTTTCAGACACAAATGGTTAAAAATTTTATACTATATAAAACTGTACATGGTATAGTTGAAACTTTAACATTCTGCACTTCCTGTTACTGGGCCCAATCCTGCTCCAACTGAAATCAGTGGGAGGTTTATTGTCAGCTTTTAAGGGAGCTGCACCAGACCCTTTGTTATTTGAACTGTGCCAATATTAGAATTGCATTCAATTTTTGTATGTAATCTTTTTATAAAGAAAACTGAAGACATTTTCCATGCTTAATGACACTGAACTTCTTAGAGATGACCAGAGTGGGGAAGAGAATCTTACTTACTTGTAATTCTGCCTTTTTGTAGATAAGATCTCACAGGAGTCCCACTCACAGATCTTGCAGCCCCAGTGACAGTCATGCATAAACTGCTCTAGCTCTTATGTTTTTGATGCCTCAAGACACCTGTGCATTGACACAAGGGCTCCCTGGAATGTGTATGCTCCAACAAGCACCTCAGAGGTCCCAGAAAATTCTAGCCAGTTTCTTTCAGAGCAGTAAGAAAAGGCAGCATTTTGTCCCATTCTAACTGGCATTTAGAGTGCCCACATTTAAAAAAACAGAAGTCAGCAATTCCTCCAGGAATGGGCAAATCTCCAAATGACTGCTTTGAGGGCAGATACAGGAGACACCTCAAATCTGAGCTTCCAAATTCTGAGGTAAGGTAGAGGTCTGAGTGCGAATCTTCTGTGTGTGTGTGTGTGTGTGGGGGGGGAGAATATCTTCAACAATGCAGATTTACAAGTAAGTAGTTTTTTCTTCTTCAAGGTTACCAACTGCACAGGATTTTCACTCTTCAAGAGTGGCTTGGGGGATGACTCAAATAAAAATAATTAGAACGCTCCAAGAAGCAGTGTCAAAAAGAGGCTGGTACCCAATAAAGAAGAAGTCTCTCCCCTCTTCCCCCACCCCTCATACCTCAATAGGATAATGAAAAACATACATAAACAGCATCCAAGAATGCACCCTTCTAAAACAGAAACTTTCAAAAGCTGGCCGACTCAAATAGGAGAAGTCTCAGTATGTGAATACAGAGATGGAGAAATACAAATCCATATAAAGAAAAGGAGTACTTGTGGTACCTAAGAGACTAACAAATTTATTTGAGCATAAGCTTTCGTGAGCTACAGCTCACTTCATTGGATGCATTCAGTGAAACAAATCCATATGTATTCTTCTGTTATACAATTCCCCTGACAAGACAAGCATAGAGAGTCTAGGCAATTACTTAAACAACTAAGCGTTTCTACCAAACTAAGATTTGATGTCCTAGTCAATTTTAATTACAATGTAGGCAATGTAGCTAAGAAAATAACCCAACGCCACCTAGATGTCACAACCACCATGGACTTCTTCAAATTGCAGCAATTCCCATAACAAAGCCAGCCATGCACGAGACCCCTTCATCCATGCCTTTGGGCACGTCTCTGAAGTATAGACAGCTTCACTCTCCTGGACAGACAACCCCCTCCTCCTGACAGCCAGCCAGAGCAATCCACCATCACTATTTTTGTGAACCAACAAAATTAGTTCAACCCTAAAAGCTCTTGGCCCCTCCTGCCCCCCAAAAAACCTTCCAGAAGACCCTGTAATAGAGACATCCAAAACGAAGAAGACAGACACCGAGCTACCACCATATGTGGGTGGTCCCTTGTGTTTTGCAATAATAGAATTTACCATAGAAATCCACCCCTTGCCAGAAAATTGTACTCCAGCATCTAAATTTTAATTTCTAATCAAGTTATACTTCTAGCCCTCACATCTATGAAATAGGAGAGCAGTTTAACTGAAGAAATTATATTTTCCTGAGTCTGCAGATAGCCTGAAACAATAGCATAGAGAGATGTGAACTTTCCCAATTCATCTCTATAGGGCATTAAGTCTGACATCTAAGCCTGATAATCACAAATATTACTATTTCACTGCTGATCATTTTAGGACAACCCCAAAGCTAATTAAGTGTATATCACTCCCAACAACTTCCTGCATGTTCCAAGTACTATTTGTGCCTATGCAGCTGCTACAACACCAGTTCCCCACCCCAATAACTACTACCATGGAAAACGTTATCAATATAAAAATCTGCTGCAAATCAAAGACTGAAAATATGGTAACATAAAAAACAATATTAAAATAAAAATACATGCTACTGTACTGATTACATTATTCAATTTCATATTACATTTGTAATAACAGAAAGGTAACTCAGGAGCTATAATTTTTAAAGTATATTATGTCTATATATATTCCAGTTTATGGGAGACGCAGCCTTGGCATTGCTGAGCTTTAGGAACGTTTTAGAAAGAAACCCTTACTGGGACTGCACAAGTACCCTCTAGTGGTGCCTAATTTTACAGCAGAAATTAAAAAATAATGGTAATTTATAATCAACAAGAGGGTAATATGATGAGATGGCAGACAAATACACTTCCGCTGAATACAAGGAGAGACTGAAAAATGTTAACTACAGTAAGAAGTCTAAGTTGAATAATATGAAAACAGATTGCAGAGAATTAAGAACAGTCTCTAATTGTAAAGACGCGAGAAATTCACAACCTAGGGATATTTAAAAGGCAGGCAGCCAGTTCCCCTCAAAGCTTCCAACAGACAGCATCTGATTTCTTCTTTTTTCCTCCTATGTCCCAGACTGGTTTCCTGCAAGGTTAATGAGACTCAGCTACTTTTAAACCTGGCTCACTAATCCTCATGTCCCACGACATACAATGGCCATCACAGCTTCTTAAGGACTCCTAACCCCATGCAAGACCTATCCCAGAGAAACAGCTGTTGGCATAACAGGGTGAGGTGTATTTCTTTTCTGCCACTTCGAACTTGGGGAGAAAAGTCTGCAGTGTCTTCCATACTTTCTCAGGCAATTGATCTGAAATAAGATGCAAGGGCAAAGAAAGGGCTTCCAGTCAAGTTACCAGACAAGCTTGATTGTTGAGGACAGAAACTGATTCAAACCCAACTGTTTTAGCCAGCTGCTTTATACATCTGAGGCAACAGAGGGATACTGGATCCTCCGGAGCACAGTAACTGTCTTTCTGTTCCTCTGCTGCAGAGATGTATCCTGCCTCTGAAGAATTCTCCCCAGCAAATACTTATCCCCACTCAACCTCTTGCATTGATGAGGGTAATGCAGGATTTGTCACTGCTCTGCAAGTAATGTCAGCTGAACCAAGATATTTCATACAAGGTTATTTCAGAGTGTTAGACCAGCTTGCCTTGCACAGATGAATACTACTTCTAGGGCACATATATTGACGCTGGAATAAACGGTGGTCCCATACCACCAAGTGCTCTGACAGACTTAGGTGTTGAATATGGTGCCATTATGACACTATATGACTAACCTGAAACACTTGAGTATTTCCACCAACATGCACTGCTGCCATCAAGTTTCTCCAAATGCTGCTCCCTACTTGGATTGGGGTATCTGGCGCCTTTGAGTTGGGAAGCTTGGAGTCAAAGGTGATGCACCAAAGGAGAGCTAGCTCTCTCTCAGAGCTTCCTGAACTGCATTTTTCATTAGATGAGTTGGAGCTCAGCCACTGACTTGGCACACGAATGCACCAAGGGTATCAAATCATCACTACTTTGGAGACCTCTGCTTCAAAATGGATGGTTCAGATTGCTTTGATACAGCTAGTAAAGCAGATCTGCTAGGTCTGTGTCAACAGAAACGGCAACAGGCCAGAATTATGGGCATCTGATGGCAGCCTCCAGGACTGATTCCAGATGATCCTTTCAAAGCATATACAACCCATATATCTAGTCACATTGACGCCAAGTTCCTCTCCCAGATGCAGAGCACACCAGCCATGCCTACCATTGAGATATTCCAACCACTGTAACACTTTTTCAAATTGTTGAGCTTCTTTACATCCTCCTTTTTGCAAGCAACAGAATTACAAAGTAGCAGTCAGAGATAATGACCAATCAACAAAGCACTACAAAATATAATATGAGATAAAAGACTATATTGGGTGCATTTATGAGCCAAAAGGTAGTGCAGACTTGACTTGAAGTCTTGCAACCAAGCCAAACTAACTAAAGGGGTTTGGGGATTCAAAAGTGAGCCAGGGAGCTTCAAAAACATTCCTAAAACTGACCATTTCCCAAAAAGGGAGCCAAGAGCCCGTTAACAACTGGTACTCCAGGCACAAAGTATCAGCAACCCAAACCACTCCACAGAACTGATTCAATTATTTTCACCACTAGCCAAAATTCAGAGAAATGATCAAAAGATACCAGGCAACTTGCCAAAAGAGCAGTGGTGAACAGAGCTGGAGCAACAACAGTTAAAATCAAAACATTGGCTGCCAGGTGCTTTTTTGCTGATTGAAGTTAGTAGGGAACTGGCTGCAATGGTCTGTAGTTGGTGCACATTCAGTAGGTAGAGCTCTCCTGACAACATACATATGCCTCAGAGAATCAAAGCACTTAAGAGCTAGGGGAGCTCCCTGAAGCCCCAAGTGTGGAATCTTGTGCGGATATTTATAGAGAAAGGGAAAGTTCCACATTTGCTGCTGCTATTGTGGGGCTGGAAACAGGTATTTTTACAAACTAGGTCGAAAGGAGAGTAGTATATCCAGATTGAATGGATGGATCTTCTAAAAAGTGAAAACTCAGAATGTGCAGATTATTACATAATGCATCAAGAATTTCAGGACCCACCCACACCCAAAAGAGCAGGTTTTATTTTTTAAAATAGACCACCATCAGATTTTTTCCTGCCCCAATGTTAAAAAATGTTTTTAGAGGATTTTACTAAGGCATTTAATAATATCCCTCATGTAAACTGAGTCAAGCACTAACTCACTGTACTTGTTCATCCTTTTGACTGGGCCAAATATGGTGAATGTATATTGTGATGAGGCAGGGCTTTTAAAATGAGCAGATAAATAGCTTCTGAGCACACTCAGAAGCTTGAGGAAGGTTTCAAATCAATTTCAACATTTTAATTTTAATATATTAACCTAGCAAAGACACTATCTTCAAAGAGAACTATGTCCATGACAAGTTAAAAACTTCAACCATTTTTGCTGTAGCTCTGTTTTTTTTTTTGTTTTTTTTTTTTTAAAAAGTGTTTTTGTAAAGAAGTAGGAACAATGTTTCCCCCCTCCCATTCACCCTTAATTCAAAAGTAACTGGAGATTTTACTCAAACTTTCAAAAAGGCAACATTAATGGTGATGGTCCTAATGAACTTACATAGAACATGAATTTCTGAGGTGAACTACCAAAGTATAATTTGTTCACCTGCTACAGTAGAACAGTTGCTTGCCCCTGCTAAACTAATCTTTTTTTCTTTTTCTTTTTTGAGATGCCAGAGCAGAGCAATGATACATTTCGTAAGGGATCCACTCTCACATATTCCTACATAGATTCTTCCACTGTTGGGCTTCAGATGACATCCTTTCCTGTATTTACATTTACTTCACTGCACATCCACAGTCTACAATCATATACCTGAATCATAAAGTCATTTTCTTCTTCCACTTCACAAATGCATCGAACAATCCCAAAGTCACTGTCTTCTTCATCGAATTCCTCATCGGGGTTAGTGGTTACGTCAATGTCCTGACTGCAGTCATCATCACTCCAAAGCAAACTATCTGTAGATGACTCACTCAAGGTATCTTCCTCTGTGTCAAAAAGTTAAATTGAATAAATCTGTCAGAGTGATTACAGGAAAAAGCCAAATGGGGTGGCCATTCTAAATTACTGTATATCTGGGGATATGCACTGCAGGCACTATAAAATATGTCAAAGCACCTGTGTTTAAAGTAACAGTACAGTATGCAGGGGTGAGGAATAGCTCAGTGGTTTGAGTATTAGCTTGCTAAACCCAGGGTTGTGAGTTCAATCCTTGAGGGGGCCATTTAGGGATCTGGGACAAAAATTGGGGCTTGCCCCTGCTTTGAGCAGGGGGTTAGACTAGATGACCTCCTGAGGTCCCCTCCAACCCTGATATTCTATGAGTAGTAGGCTTAGAATGTGTTGAATTTGTATATTATTAGTTAGCAAAATCATATCTGCTAATTAATAGCTACTCCAAAATACCTTTTGCCTTATCAAAACCTTCAGAATTCTTATTAAGATTTTAGTTCCCAAAATATATCTGAAAGTGTCTCAAAACAAAAACAAAGTCACAAGATTCCTTTCCCACTAAATGAGACCTGTTCCTACTTCTGTAGAAAAAGCAGAAGTCAGAACCACAATCTGGAAGAAAAGTATATTTGTTTCTGGAATGAGGAGTTCACATCTCTGAGATGGCCAATTCCATCCAGACAACTAACAAAAGATTGCATCTTCAAGGTCTGACTTTATTGAAACTGGGACGGATTTTGTGGTGCTATTCCCAGCTAGATGTAGGAATATCTAGAGGAACAAAAATTTATCTTCTTTGATGCCAAAGATTTTTTTCCCCTGTCATGTGTTGTTTTAAAATCCACTGATGTTCCTGTGGCAACATCTAAAAATTTAATAAGCTCTTTATCAATAACTCAATATTTACAGAGTTGTAACTGCTTTGATAATAGGAGATCAGTTACATATTTCAAAGCCACACCCTGTAGGAGGAGACAGTGCTGTAGAATATTGCACCACTGGGAGCCACTACCTGTCCAAAAGACACAATGTCTCCCAAGGATGGTCACTGTACTGCACAGTGACGGGGTACAGCATGCATCCCTACCACGCAGCTGGGCTGCTGTACCGCTTTAGTGAAGACACTCCTACACTGATAGGAAAGCTTCTCCTGTCAACATAGTTAAGGTATGGTATAACTATGTTGCTCAGAGGGATAGATTTTTCACATCCCTGAGTTACACAGTTATACAGATATAGGTCTGTAGTGCAGACCTAGTCCCAGTCCCCACACAGGGAATCAAGGAGTGGAAGGAAAGCTTTGAACTCGCTCTTTCTTGTGCATCGATACAAGTTTGTCAGAAGGTGGAGATGGATGGCAGGAGAGAGATCACTTGATCGTTACCTGTTAGGTTCACTCCCTCTGGGGCACCTGGCATTGGCCACTGTCGGTAGACAGGATACTGGGCTGGATGGACCTTTGGTCTGACCCAGTATGGCCATTCTTATGTTAAGTTGGGAACAAACCGAGCTCTTCATACATATTCAGTATCAGAAACAATGTTGATTTGTTTTAAATTTATAATGAATTAAAAAAATGCTAGGGTTAAGGCTGCCCAAGCAAACTTAACTCTGCCCTCTTTTGCATACAGTTTATAATTACATTAAAACATACTATTTAAACAAATACAATGAAACCAATACTATACAGCCCCAGATATATGACGTTGTAATTTCTTCATTTTATAGGGCTGTCAATTAATCAGTTAGCTCATGCGAAAAACTAAAAAAAAATTAATCAAATCGCAGTTTTAATCGCACTGTTAAACAGAATACAAACTGAAATTTATTAAATATTTTTGGATGTTTTTCTACATTTTAAGATATATTGATTTCAATTACAACACAGAATACAAAGTGTACAGTATTCACTTTATATGTAAAAACAATAAAACAGTATTTTTCAATTCACCTCATACAAGTACTGTAGTGCAATCTCTTTGTTGAGACAGTGCAACGTACAGATGTAGATTTTTTTTTTTTGTTACATATCTGCATTCAAACAAAACAATGTGCCTACAAGTCCACTCAGTCCTACTTCTTGTTCATACAATCACTAATACAAACAAGTTTGTTTACATTTACAGGAGATAATGATGCCTTCTTATTTACAATGTCACCTGAAAGTGAGAACAGGCGTTTGCATGGCATTTTTGTAGCAGGCATTGCAGGGTATATGCATACCAGATATGCCTTTCATATGCCCCTTCATGCTTGGGCCACCATTCCAGAGGACATGCTTCCATTCTGATGATGCTAAATGTGCTAATTAAATTTGTGACTGAACTCCTTGGGGGAGAACTGTATGTCTCCTGCTCTGTTCTACCCGCGTTCTATCATATATTTCATGTTATAGCAGGCTCAGATGATGACCCAGCACATGTTGTTTGTTTTAAGAACACTTTCATTTCAGATTTGACTAAATGCAAAGAAGGTACCAATGTGATATTTCTAAAGATAGCTGCAGCACTTGACCCAAGGTTTAAGAATCTGAAGTGCCTTCCAAAATAGGAGAGGGAAGACATGTGGAGCATGCTTTCAGAAGTCTTAAAAGAGCAACACTCTGATGCAGAAACTATAGAACTTGAACCACCAAAAAAGAAAATCAACCTTCTGCTGGTGGCATCTGACTCAGATGATGAAAATGAACATGCGTCCATCCGCAAGGCTTTGAATCGTTAATGAGCAGAACCCGTCATCAGCATGGACGCATGTCCTCTGGAATGGTGGTTGAAGCATGAAGGGACACATGAATCTTTAGCGTATCTGGCACATAAATATCTTGCAACATCAGCTACAACAGTGCCATACAAACACCTGTTCTCACTTTCTGGTGACACTGTAAACAAGAAACGGGCAGCATTATCTTCTGCAAATGTAAACAAACTTGTTTGTCTGAGCAATTGGCTGAACAAGAAGTAGGACTGATTTGACTTGTAGGCTCTGAAGTTTTACATTGTTTTATTTTTTAATGGAGTTTTTTTTGGTACATAATTGTACATTTGTACGTTCAACTTTCACAATAAAGAGATTGCACTACAGTACTTGTATAAGAAGAAGGCAGCATTATCTCCTGTAAATGTAAACAAACTTGTTTGTCTTAGTGATTGCCTGAACAAGTAGTAAGACTGAGTGTACTTGTAGGCATATTGTTTTGTTTGAGTGCAGATATGTAACAAAAAACAAAACAATCTACATTTGTAAGTTGCACTTTCACAACAAAGAGATTGCACTACCGTACTTGTACTGAAAAATACTATTTCTTTTGTTTTTTATAGTGCAAATATTTGTAATAAAAATATAAAGTAAGCAGTGTACACTTAGTATTGTGTTGAAATTGAAATCAATATATTTGAAAAGGTTGAAAAATCCAAAAATATTTAAATAAATGGTATTGCATTATTAACAGCACAATTAATCACTCGATTAATTGCAATTAATTTCTTTAATCATTTGACAGCCCTACTATTTTACTCACACTAAAATGTTTGTCAGAATGGTCCAACATCTTTAATTGACATTGATTTGTTTCTTCTCTCATTTAAGTATTCGAGTAACTTTTGTGTAGTATACATTTTTCTATTCAACCATCAGCACAGACTTTTAGATACAACTTGGGACTGAGGCAGTTAACTATAAAAGATAACTGCCAATTTAGGAAGCCTATACATGTCACCAAATTGTCACTATTCCTTCATGTGTTTTTCTAAATAAACTGTAGGTCGTGTAAGTATGACTTATGGACTGTCTGGCATATATGAAGAGTATGTATTATTATAAGCTGCTATACTTGTGCATCTACAGTTGCAAAAAAAAGTATGATACATCACATTGTTTGAGAAACAGTAGGTCATCAGGCAACTGAAGACGAACACAAAAGGGCACAGTCAGAATTGTGTGTGCAATCTTTATAATTCACCTCCCCCCCCCCTTTTTAAAGTAATTAATCACACATCCTTCATGTTTAAAACATGAATTTCCTGGACTTTTTTTTTTTTTGGGGGGGGGGGGGGGTTAGGTGGGTTTTTTTTTTTTAAATGGAAAAAAAGATGGAAAACTGAAGGAGCTTCACTCTTCAGGACTTCTGAATTGTGCTGGCTGGCAAAAAATTGTAAATAGCTTGTATAAATTCTACGATATGGAACTCTCTGGCAAGGACTCAGACCTACATAATATTGTGCACTCTGTCCCCAATCTAGCAAAGGACTTCAGCAAGTGCTCAATTTTAAGCATGTGAGCAGTACCCAAGACAGCAACAGAATGCCATGTATCACACCCCCCCACTCCCCTTTGGAGTACTGCAGATGAGGGGTTCCCTTCCGCACTCATCAGGAGTTAGGAAGCTAAGCAAGGAACCTAAAACCAGATTTTTAAAGGAATTTAGGGACATGGCTACTACTGATTTCAAATATTGGGGATGTTTATTTTACTACCTCTCCTCATATTCAAAAATGATTGAAATGTTTTTGCTCAAAATTTCCAAAAACGAAGAGTTGCTGTTGAGCAGAAAGCAAATCCGGCCTTCAGCCTGAAACTTCAAAGTTCTGGAAAGATAAGAGTTATCGAAATGAGATTTAATGAGTAAACTGTTACACAACCTTAATAAAGTGGCCACTGCTGCTCTGTTATTTCCTGATATTTCAGCAAGCTATTATCTTGCTAATTACTTTGAGTTATCCTCCTAACTGACTTTTGTCAGACACACATATGTAGAGTGGTATATCTGGAGTTATTCTCAACCCACTCCCAGATTCATCACTCTTTATATATTTATCTTTTTTACTTCCAGCTCTTCCTAAAAATTTGTGAAAGCCAAAACTTTGTGGCTGTTTTTGAGGCTAGAGAGAAGAAAATGCTTCAACTCCATTTTTTGTTTGATGATTAGTATTCTGTACTTTGTCTAGTGCTTGTCTAGGTAGACAGTTATATCTAGAATAAGGAACGAAGGCTATGGCTACACTACAGCTCAAGTCGGCGTAAGTTATGTTGCTCAGGGGTGTGAATTAGCCACTCCCAAGCGACCTAACTTATGCAACTAGCGCTGGTGTGGATGGTGCTATGTCAGCAGGAGAGCTTCTCACACTGACATAGCTACCGCCGCTCACTGGGAGTGGATCAATTAAGTCGAAGGGACAGCTCTCTCCCCCATTTGTTTAGAGTGGCTACACAGAGAGATTACAGTGGCGCAGCTGTGCTGTTGTAAGATCTCTAGTGTAGCCAGAGCCTAAATCACACACACCTGAGCAACATAGTTAAGCCAACCTAATCCTTGGTGTAGACAGTTCTAGCCTGACAGAAGAATTCTTCCGTCAACCTAGCTACCACCTCCCTCAGGGAGAGGGATTACTTACACCAACAGGAGAACTTTCCCATCAGTGCAGGTAGCGCCTCCACTGAAGCGCTGCTGCAGCATTTCAAGCATAGGCAAGCCCTGAATCAAAGTGAAGGCAGTACTTTCATAGCGGAACAACTGGCAGTGAATATTTTAGTTGGTGGAACTGGGCATTTGATTCTAGACCAAGAACACATGGAAAGCTGAGTAAGGCATTAATGCTCCACTCGACTCATTAAGACAACATTTTAATTCATCAAAAGAACTCAATTCAGTCAATTCTATTACTAACTAGGCCTCATGACATTTTGTGAAAGACATCAACACACACTAATAGCTCTCTTTAATATCATGGGATTAATCTTCAGATATCAAACACAAGGACACAAACATTTAAATTAAAAAGGAAAACTTTGCAATCACCTGCTGGTACATGTTCTAAGAAACTTAGCAAATTACTATTTATTATTAATTTAAAATTTTGCTCACCTTATGAGATATAGCGGACACTATTTTCTAGAAATCTCCAGTCTCAGGCACATGAAATGCATGTGTATACCAGTTGAGGAATACACACAGGGACAAGTACTTGAAGAACCACCATGATTTACAACCATCTATGAACACCTTCTACTGATGTACTTATAGCACATACTACTCTGTATACCACATATTTATAAACATCTATCAATCATTTATTAGTTTTATGAGCTACTTATAAATAGAAACTTAACAGAATGTATTTACCAAAGGCAACTTCTGCTGTAAACCACATACTGTGTTACGAAAAAAAAACAAAAGGTGACCAGGAGAGACTGAGAGACA
Organism: Natator depressus; assembly: GCF_965152275.1. NCBI lineage: Eukaryota > Metazoa > Chordata > Testudines > Cheloniidae > Natator > Natator depressus. Next base: position 30,654,314 of record NC_134246.1, read on the forward strand.
GTTGAGTATACACTCAATAGTAGCAACATATTTTGCTATGTTGCTGCTAAGTGGCTGCTGCTGTTAAGGGTAGTGTCGACCATTCACAATAGGAAAAGTGTTCCCAGGGGAAATGCTGCTCATAAGCGGCGACTGCTCTTAGAAGGGGTTGCTGCAAACAAGCGTCTACTGTACTTTAAAAGAACCATTATGGAGTGAAACAGAAAAAAAGCCAAGCAGCAGTGTGTAACCTAGGCAAGTGAATGGGGTTTAGCTTCTTCAGGATGACAGGGACGTGTAAACAAAACACACCTGAACTGTATAAATGAATTTGCACCACTAATGCTGCTTAAATCCATCTGCCATGACACACTACACATTTCCCTTTTACTCACATTTACTACTACTTACACACGAAGCTATCAAGCCACAAATGATATCCATCTTACCATTTACTTTCACTCTGTCTCTGTGATGCCCAGAATCAGAGACATGTAACGGTGTACTTAGGTGGGGATAAGATCTATTTGAAGAATTATATCTCGTGGTGATGAGTGATTTTGGGGGGGAAAGCTCCTGGGAAATGTCAATGTTTTCTTCACTGCCAGGGTATTCTGTAAAATTATAAATATGTTAGTACTGGGGGAAAAAAACCAAAAAACACTAACGTGGGGATCTATAAGTTGGGCATTTAGAAATACTAACAGCATTACTGTCCTGTCCTCCTGGAGTGGAACAATGGTGGTTTCCAGGGTGGAGGGCAGGCAAAAGGGGGGTGGAGAGGTAGCCTTTGGACTCTGCCTGATGTATAGGAGGGGAGACTACTTAAAGATGTTGTTGCATGGGCTCTGATGCCAACTAAAGATTAAAGGGACACTGGACACTTTAAATGTAGTTATTTAAAAAATGAGTGAAAACTAGTTTCAGATACTACAACTACACAGACTTTTTGATCCTCTTCTGGGTTTTAAAATTAACATCTTACACACGCCCTTTATAACAATCCTTCAGTTCCTCTCTGCCTCCAGAAACCTCTTTTTTAAGCTGGGCTCCAAAGCAGAGGAGAAGAAGGGGGGTCACTGTGGGTCTGTAAAGGCAAACAAGACCTGAGGAAACCCAAAACCCAGCAAATAACTGACAGAAAATAGCCCAAGGCTACAAAAGTTAAATCAATACTACGTTCAGCTATCTAAACCACTTAATTTTTACTTGTGTTATGGTATGCCTAGAGGTCCCAACTGGGATAAGACCACCACTGTGCTAGGCATTGTGCAGACACATTAGGTACGTGTACACTGTGATAAAAAACCCACGGCACCAAGTCTCAGAGCCTGGGTCAGCTAACTCAGGTGTGCAGGGCTCAGGCTGCAGGGCTATAAAATTTCAGGGCAGACGTTTGTTTGGGCTCAGGATAAAGCTCGGGCTATGAGATCCCATGAATGGGGAGGGTCTCAGAGTCCAGGCTTCAGCCGCAAATTCACACCGCAATTTTATAACCCCACAACCCAAGCCCCATGAGCTCAAGTCAGCTGACCCAAGCCAGCCATGGCTGTGCTGCGGGTCTTTTACTGCAGTGCAGATGTACCCATAGAGACAACCCCTGACCCTGCAAGAGCTTACAGGTCTAAACAGACAAGACCTGCTCTAACCACCAGACCATGCTATATGCTATAGTATATATACACACTATGTATTATATGAAAACGAAAGCAATAGAGAGAAGGAGAAGTTCTGTGGCTAGACAGACAGGAACAGAGGAGTGATGGGTTTATACACTCAATCCACGGAATGTTTGGGAGACTGCGCACACATTCTAACTGCCAGCTATTGCTCAAAAAGATGATCTGCGACTGCATGACTAGGCTGTGAATCCTACAGTAGACTTCTTTGTGGGAATGTTAAAGAAGAAATGAAACAAAAAACAAAAACCAAAACACACTGCCCCCCCAAGAATTTGAGATTACTGGGAACAAAGGAAGGTAAAAACACATTAAGGCAAGTATGATTTTGTTGGTTGACTGTGTTCCTGCAAAAATTTATTCCGAATATTTGTGATAAGATGGTTTTGTGATTAGAGATCACTGTTATCTTTGATTGCTTCCATACAGTTTGTGCTGTTTAAAGAAAGTCTATGAGCTATTTAATTAAGACAGTCATGAATGAAGGAGAGAAAAAAAGAAAGTTGCATATGAGAGAATATATCCAAAATAAATATAATATCAGGGGTCAGTTTAGGGTGGTTCAGCAAGCCAGTACTTCTCCCAAGTGGATATGTTTGAGCTTCAGAATCAAAGCTTTTTATTAATAAAAAGTTACTAGCCCTTATGGTTGTGAAGAAAACATTCAAAATGTCAACTGGATATAAACTAATGCAGTGACATCTGCCTGAGACTGAAGACAGCCTGAAAAGACTGGTTACTTACCCTACAGTAACTGGTTCTTGAATATGTTGTAAACAGCATGGATCCCACCATTGCACGTGTGCCTCAGGCATGCACAATCAGATTCTTTTGAATAGCAGTGCTCACTGGGGCTGTGCATGCACGCTGTTCCTCCTCATGCTCCTGTGTGATGGACGAACGGGTGAAAAATATGCAACTCCCCCTTAGTTCCCTCACAACATGAAGCCCTACTAACAGGGTATTCTGAAAGGGAAGGTCCTGGGATCCACACTGACATCATCATCTTGAAGAACCAAAGTTACTGCTGAGTAAATAATCTTTCTTCTTTGAGTATGTGTCATTGTGGATTCCATTATATGTGACTGGCAAGGCATATCCTTTCTGGATGGTGGGATAGTGAGTATAAGCTGCATCAGTCCCACAAGGACTGCAGTACTGCTCTCCTGAATTTAGCATCTGCCCTGGCAGCTACATCCAATGGATAATGCTTGACAAAAGTTTGTGGGTTACTCCATATCACTGCCTTCTATATTTCAGAAATTGGCTCATTTCTGAAAGAGTGAGCACAGATGTTTAGTGGGAAAGGTACATCAGCTAATTGGTATCACAGTGAGACACACTGTTATCCATTTAGATATTCTTTGTGATGAGCTGGACTGGCCTTTGGAAATGTCCAATGTATGTCCCTTCATCTCTCCTGATGAAGTGGGGTTTTTGGAAAACAGACAGGTGGACCAATTCAAGTGGAATTCCAGACCAACCACCTTCAGATGAATGTGGGATGATAAGTTTCAGCACTACCATGTCCCTCTGAAATATCCTGTAAGGAGGGTCAGCCATAAATTCTTAATTCAGAGTACAGGCCATTTTATAATAAATTCCAGTTTAAGTGGGTCAGGACAAATTTGGCTTTGCCCCACCCAGCTATTTCTGTTTTGCATTTTGACACCTTCACAGTCAAACCTGCATCTTTGAGTCTTCACAACATAATACCCCACGTGATTTTTGTGGTCTTGCCAAGTGCTGCTAAAAATGGTGATAACATCAATATAAGCACATGCAAAATCTTGTAGCCTATGTAACACCTGGTTAACAAGCGTCTCTGAACTGTGTCTTCTGAAGTGATTAGTCCAAACAGTAACACTTTAAATTCATAAAAACCCAAATCAATTATGAAGGCAGGCTTTTCCTGTGCCTCATTGTCTACGGGATTTGCCAGTATCCTCTGGTAAGATGTAAAGTGCTCAGGAATTTAGCAACTGCCAACACGTCATCAGTCCTGAACATAAAATAAGGATCAAGTACTGAGACACCATTTTCTATAGCCAACACAATCTTATAGAACCCTCCTTTTTGGAGGACCATAACAAGAATATGTTACTCACCTTACAATAACTTGAGTTCTTCAGGATGGACAGGGATGGTGTCCCTAGCCTGTTTGCCAGAAGCTGGGAATGGACGACAGGGGATGGATCACTTGATGACGATCTATTCTGTTCATTCCCTCTGGGGCACCTGGCATTGGCTACTGTCAGAAAACAGGATACTGGGCTAGATGGACCTTTGGTCTGACCAGCATGGCCTTTTTGTGTTCAAGATGTCTTGTCCCTATGGGTGCTCCACCACAGGATGTGCACACGCTCAGGAGCTCTCAATTGGAAACTGAAAAATACTGTCCACAGGCCCACACCTGTGCAGAGTAGCACGTCATGCTTCAAACGAGGGCATAGAAGAGGTGTCATGTCTGGAAGTAGGTAAGATGGCACAATGCTTGGCAAAGGCATGTACAGAAGACCCATGAAGCAGTCCTGTAGATTTCTGCTATGGGAATATCCTTCAGTAGCGCTACAGACGTGGACTGAGCTCGAGTGGAATGTGCTGTTTTTCTGTGAGGAGGCTGCATCCCAGCGTTTTCCTAGCTGGTCCACATGCAACCCAAAATCCATTTAAGCAGCCTTTGTACGGAAATCGATTAGCACTTCAGCTTTTCTGCAAATGATATAAAAAGCCTGGGAAAGGCCCGAAGGTTTTAGTCCTGTCTATGTAGACAAGGACCTTTCTGACATCCAGTAAACTAAGGTTTGATTCCTCTTGGCATGCATGAGGTTTTAGGTAGAACACTAGAAGGTGAATCTCCTAGTTAATGTTATATTTCAATGAAACCTTTGGATAGCATGACTTTGTCCTTATAAAAGGTGGTGTATGGTGGGTCAGCCATGAGAGCTCCCAGCTCCCCCATTCATCTTGCTGAGGTGATGGCAATTAGGAACAAAGTCTTGAGGAAGAGCAAGTAGCCACTGGTTGGAAGGGGGGTTTCTTTAGGGCATTTAGAGCCAGACTGAGGTCCTATTGGGGAGCTGGATGTCAAACTGGAGGAACCAAGTGGGGTAATTCCTTGAGGAATCTGACTGATAAGGTGGACAAAGACTGAGAAGCCCCAAGATAGGTGAGTGGAAGACTTTGATGACAGTCAGAAGTACTCTGATAAAGCTTATTGAGACAATCCATGTTTTTAGTTCTAATAAGTAATTCAAGTTCAACGTCCAATGCTTGAAAAGATGGGAGGGAGCACCAGGATAGGATGCATTTCCACTTTTAGAGGTTAGTCTTTTGAGTGCTGGACTTTCTACTAGATAAGAGAACTGACTGAACTTTATCTGAAAAGGTTAGCTCCATGCTTGAGGGCCATTGAGGAGCCATGCTCTCAGATTCAGAAAGAACGGGTTTGCATGGATGACAGCCCCTGAGTGGTGTCAAGAAGTGCTTCATGACAGGAAGCCTGAGAAATATTACCTTCAAGAGGTGGATAAGATTTGAATACCACACCTGTCTTGGCGAAGCAGGTGCTAGGTGGATAGCTCTTGTTCATTCCTGGCGCAGCCTGAGAAGGCTCTTGAGGATTAGCAGTATAGATGGATAAGCGTAAAGGGTAGGGGACCGTAGCATTACCAGGGCAACCTTGACAAAGTTGTGTCTGTAACCCTCCTTGGAGCAGAACAGATATTTCATGTTAGTTAGGGTGATGTACTGGAGTTACTCCTGGTTGACCCAGGGTCTGGAAGATGCTGCAGAAGACAGTCTTTGAGGTCCCAGTCATGATCTTGTCAGAAGTGTCTGCTCAGGGAGTGTGCAATTGTGTTCTGGAGGCCTGGTAGATCGTCTGCTGATATGTCTATCCTTAGCGACTGCACATAAGGACTGGGGATCTTGCTCCGCCCTGTCGGTTGACATAATACATCGCTGTCCTGTTGTCCAACATTACTCCGAGAGATACCCTAGGATATGAAGGAAGTGTTGGCAAGCATATTGTACTGCTCTTTGTTCCAGGATATTGATATGGAGCATTGATGCCTGTGCGGACCATTTGCCCTGTGCTGTCTCCCCCCGTAGGTGGGCTCCTCATCATAACAGAGGCACATCTGTTGTAAGGGTATTTGAAGGTTCTGGATGCAAAAATGGGGTTCCAGCACCGACACACTTTCCTATCATGTAAGAGAGTCAACTCCTTCCAGGACACTAAGATTCATCTACAGAAGCTGTGTATTTGGGGTAAACGCTGCTCTTAGCCATGGCTGAAGGCATCTGAGGTGTATCCTTGTGTGCGGGGGTCACATAAGTGGAGGCTGACATGTGGCCCAAGATCTGAAGGTAAGTTCTTATAGTAGTTTGCGGACTGAACTGTAATGTTGATATTAGGTTGGACAGGGTGGATAATCTCTCCTAGAGTGGGTACGTTCTTGCACTTGAGTCTAGTGTAGTTCCTATGAGGTCTATTCTCTGTACTGGGGTCAGCCTGGACTTTTTGTGGTCGATATGAATGCCCAGAAATTGGAATAGTTATACCCTGGACATTGTTGAGTGGGCTTCTTGAGCTGACTGGCCTCTGAGAAGCCAGTCATTAAATATGGAAATACTGATATTCCCCGCCGGTAGAGACAAGCTGCTACCATTAAGAGAACCTTCGTGAACACCCTCAGGGCTAGGGAGCATCTTGCGCTTCTTTACTCGGAGTAACATTAATACCAAGTGTTCCACATCAAATTATCTTTCACAGGTATTTCTGTTGTTCCACTCTTTCTATGCAGCCTGACTCTTCAGAAGACTTTGCTGAACTAAATTCATCATGGATTTTATATCCTTTCTAAATTTGGTTACACATTCAAGTTATGGGCTCCCGTCTGGTTTAGAGTCCTCCTCCCAGGAATCTCTAATAAGACTGAGAGGACCTCAGACCTTTCTTCTATAAAGGAGGTCAGACAGGGAAGACACCATGGACCCTTGAGATACTTCCCCATAAGCAAATAATAGGGCAATAAGACATCCCAATCTCCTGCTTTTCTGTACACATGCATTCTTAGCATGGACTTAAAAGTCCCCTTTGAACCTTTGTTTCTGGGTGATAAAAGCAGATTAACTATTTTACTAAATATTGGGCACATAAAATTTGACCCTCTATATGATAATTTCTTTTAGAAAACCCACTCTGCTTAATATAGTGAAACAGTGTATCTGCAACCGTTGCAGCTTCCACATTTGCCAGGGTGACTGTCTCTGGATATCTGGTGGAAAATCAACCACCACCACCACGTATCTTTTTCCATATTTGAATGGCTTGGGAAATGGTCCTTGGATTCCATGGCAAACCTGTGGAATGCTTCTTTAGTCTCAGATAAAAGAACAGAGACCTACAGAGACCAACAGATTTCTTCTGCTTCGAACATAAGTCACATGTCCTACAATATTCCTTTACCTCATCCTGAACATGGGGACAATTAAAGATTTTCTTAAGCATCTCTGAAGTCCTTTCCCTCTTCAAGTGACCAACAAATAGCTCTGCACGATATTTTTTGGGCACTACAAGGTGCCTGTAAGGCTGCTTGTTCTTATTCAGCTGGGCTTCCTTGTATATTTTACCCTCTTGCATAAAGAACTTACCCCTATTTCCCTACTGGGGCATTACAGCAGATAGCCTCCCTATTACCTTCTAGAGAAGGATCAACACTTTGTTCTATGGCAAACTTTGCTGTACTTGTGTTTATACCAGGGGCGGGCAAACTTTCTGGCCTGAGGGCCGCATCGGGTTTCTGAAATTGTATGGAGGGCCGGTTAGGGGAAGCTGTGCCTCCCCAAACAGCCAGGCATGGCCCGGACCCCGCCCCCATTCAATCCCCCTGCTTCTCACCCCGACTGCCCCCCGGGGACCCCTACCCCATCCAACCATCCCTTCTCCCTCACTGCCCCCCATTCAACCCCTCCTATCCTTCCTGACTGCTCCCTAGGAACCCTTGCCCCCATTCAATCCCCGTTCCCCACCCTCTGACCGCCCCGACTCCTATCCACGCCCCTGACCACCCCGTGAACTCCCCTGCCCTCTATCCACCCCCTCCCCCCAAAACCCCTTACTGGGTTGCCTGGAGCACCGGTGGCTGGCAGCACGGCTGCACCAGGACAGGCAGCCGTGCAGCACAGAGCACCGGGTCAGGCCAGGCTTTGCAGCCCAGAGCATTGCGCTGCACGGCAGCATGGGAGGGAGGACAGCTTCCCAGGCCAGAAGCTCCGGGGCCGGGCAGGACGGTCCCACGGGCCAGATGTGGCCTGCGGGCCGTAGTTTGCCCACCTCTGGTTTATACTCAAAGCTGTCTTAGACAAGGAAGCTGATTTAGCAGGAGTGTTGTAAACAAGAGAAGTAGTAATTCTTCCATTCTACTCCACGCTGATAAGGCCTCAACTGGAGTGTTGTGTTCAGTTCTGGGCACTACATTTCAGGAAAGATGTGGATAAACTAGAGAATGTCTAGAGAAGAGCAACAAAAATTATTAAAGGTCTAAAACACATGATTTATGATGAACAATTGAAAAAATGGTGTTTGTTTAGTCTGCACAAGAAAAGAGAGGGGAAAGAATAATAGTTTTCAAGTACATAAAAGGTTGTTACAAGGATGAGGGTGAAAAGTAAGTTACTCACCTTGTGCAATAATGATGGTTCTTCAAGATGTTCCCCCCCCCATTGAGTGCTCCACTGTAAGTGTTTCTGTGTCCCTGAGCTTCTGATAGGAGATCTTTGGTAGCAGTGTCCATTCAGACTGCACATGCTCTTTCCCTCCCTTGTATTGTGCCTCAAAGCTAATTAGCATTGCGTGGGTGAACCACTCTCAGTTCCCTCTCTACCACGAAGCCTCTATTGAGAACTCTGAAGTAGATGGGAGGAAGATAGGTTGTGGACCACCCACAGGGACCCACATCTCAAAGAACCATAGTTACTGAACAAGGTAACTCCTTCTTTTTGAGTAGTCTCTCTAGGGGTCCTCCACTGTAAGCGACTCCAAAGCAATATCCCCAATGGGAGGCTGGGGCTTCGGAGTGGAGTCCATTATGGATGATAACATTGTGGAGCCCAAGATAGCGCTGTAAGAGTCTCCAATAATAGCATAGTGTTCTTCGAAGGCACGAGCAGATGCCCAAGTCTTTCCAAGATAGGGACATTCTTGAGGTAGGCAACAGAGGTGGAAACAGACTACTTTGAGTGTGTGTGGATTCCAGATTGAGATAATACACTGTGAACATAGCAGCATTGGTTAATACAGTTCAAGACCCATTTGGAATATTTTTGGGATGATATTTCTGCCCCTTTTGACCTTTCCACAATATAGAGGAAAAGCTTAGAAAGTTTCCTAAGGCCTTCATTCCATCCAAATAAAAGGTTACGGCTCTCCTAACATCTAGCCTATGCAGTATAGCCTTCCTGTTGTTATGGTGAGGCGTAGCATAAAAAGTTGGAAGATGAATCAGTTGGTTTATGTGAAAAGACAAGGTCACCTTGGGGATGAACTTTGGATGTGGCCTAAGAGTAGCCTGGTTTTTAAAGAATACTGTGAAGGGGGTTGTGATGGGATCCACCCAGGGTACAGCCTGGAATCGTGGGACTGCTGTGCCCCCTTAACTCTCTCCTGCCTGGGCAGTCTCTCACAATGCCTTGCTAGTGATCAGCAGCAACCCCTCCAGGTGCTGTTATCACTCAGCACAACCACTTGAGGAGACCCACACTCAGCTAGATTGCATGAATGCCCCCAGAGCCGGTCATGAATCACACAGAGAAAGGCACCGGAGCCAAATCCCCCCAGCTCCCAGCACTGTACCACAGGAATATACAGTCTTGCACTGCTCAAGATGAAAGAGGATATACACTAGCCTTTGTACCCTGAGCAGATTTACCCCACACTTCATACAAACTCACTTGTAAAGTTAAACAGTAAAACAAATTTATTGACTATAAAGGGTGGATTTTAAGTGATAGGCAAAAAGTCAGAGCTAGTTACCAAAAGAAATAAAATATAAGCATGCAGTCTAAACTCTCAACCCTGTTAGACTGGGCAACATCTAGATAAAGTAGTTTTTCTCACCCCACTGGATACTGCAGTCCATTGTATACAGATTTCACCTTTGAAATCTGGGCCAGTTCCCTCAGTTGGAGTCTCAAGTCTCCAGCATCCTTGTTGTTTGCAGTTCCATAGCTTTAGCACTTCCATGCACAGGGAGGATGAACTATGTTGTCTGTCGTACTTTTCGTGTGAGTATTTCTGACCACTCTGAGTTCAAGGAGGTTGATGTAGAGAGTCATCTCCATGGATGACCACTTGACATGAGTCTTAAGGTTGTTGAGCTGTGCTCCGCAGCCAATTAGGGACGAGTCTGTACTTAGAAGCAATGTCTGGGGGGGCGGGGGGGTGTGTGGAGAAGGAGATGAGAGGGAGTGAGAGGGAGGTTGTGTGAACAGGACCCCCCATAGAGACATTTGTTGGGTCTTTCCAAGAATCCAGAGAGTGTTTGACCCTAGAGGGCCTTGAGAGAGGTTTGTCTAACCTGTCTTTTTTTGGTCTGTAAATAGATCTGAACCATGCCTGTAGATACTTCATGTGTAGTCTGGTATGAAATATGCGCCTTTGAAATTTTGTGCCTTTGAAAAGGAGGTCCTCTACAATAATCTGTATCTCCTTTGGCACCCTGAAAGAGTAGACACAGTGCCCATCGCATCACCATCACTGTTAATACTGAGCAAACTGCTGTGTCCGTAGCATCTAGTGCAGTCAGGAGTGCTGTTCTCGACACTTACTTACCCTCATGTACGATGGCCTGAAAAAGTCTTCTCGTTGTGATTCCGGCACATGGTCAATAAAAGCATTAAGCTTGGCATAGTTCACGTGGTTGAGTTTCGAAGTTAAGGCCTGGTAATTTGCAATTCTGATTTGAAAAAGTTGCTGAAGAGTAGTCTTTCCTTCCAGAAAAGTCAAGCATTTTCCCATCCCTGTCATAAACAGTGGATTTTGTGTGATGTTGGCGGCCATGGGCATTTACCGCATCTACCACGATGGAACCAGGTGCAGAAAAAAGGAATTCTGTATCTTTGTGGGGTACATAGTACTTTTTATTGGCCGTTTGCATGTTGCTGTGACCAAGGCTGGTGTTTCCATATAACTTTAGCTGGATCCAAAAGTGCGTTAATTGGGAGGGCGATCCTTGAGGAGGACCTATGCAGTATGTCCAACAACTTATGGTGGGTATCCTTCACCTCCTCATGAGGGATCTGCAATGTATCTGCCACTCTCTTCGCAAGGTCTTGAAATCAGCTGCCATGGATGCTGAAAGGGGCATTACTGCCTAGTCTTGGGCTGGCGGAAGAGTGGACAGGGGGCGTCCTGCCAGAACAGCTAACAGCATCCCACCCGCTGGAGCAGCAGCTGGGGTTGTGTCAGCCCCCTGGGGCTGGAGCAGAAGCAGTTAGCCCCCAACACAGGAGCAGCTGCAAGTCCTGGCAGCGCTCTGTTTGCCCCCCACCCCAGGTTATATTTAAGGAAAAGTCAGGGAGAGGTCGCTGGCTTCCATAAATTTTTATTCTAGATGACCTATTGAGGTCCCTTCCAGTCCTACACTTCTGTGCTTCTATGATTTCTCAACTCCCTGCTCTGAAGACATGCTGTTATTGCCAGCTGCTAAAGGTGCAGTGATCTCACCTCCCTCTACAGGGTCCACGTTTGGGGACAGGGTTGTCTACCCTTAAAGTGCCACAGCTCCACAGCTGTAGCACTTGGGTGTAGAGTAGACACAACCTATGCCAATGGGAGGGATTCTTTCATCAGCGTAGGTAATCCACCTACGAGAGGAGATAGCTAGGTTGATGTAAAGTCTACAAGGGTACTCAGCTTGGGTTAACTATGCCGCTCAGAGCATAGTTCCACGCCCCTGACTGACATAGTTAAACCAACCTAATTTTCTAGTGCAGATAGGCCTTGGTGTTATGCTCTTTCTTTCTAGGAGTTATAATATTAATAGCTTTACACGCAGGCATGGTATCATTACAAATTAGTACATTTGCTGGAATGCTTTCCAGTATACCAACATTTACGTGTTACCAGTCCAGCTCTACTGGAGTTCATTTAAAATTTTCCCAATGCAAGGAGTTTTAAATTTTACCTTGGGAGCATCTCAGAATCCATAGCCATTTATCTTCCGACCAAAGAAATCTGGGCATCAGTGTCCCTCCAACCTTGGCATACCTTGCTGTTCCCGTGCATCTTTGATAAATGTTTTGCCAACCTCCAATAGGTCAGATCTTACAAAATTCACTAGGATCACCTAAACCACCTCCTGGGGTCTTAAGTCCAAGGTAGATGCATTAACCAGGGCTGAACAGGGTTTTTATTTGGATTCCCCTTGCTTAGACAATCTCTTTTCATGTGCTCAGTGGAACCACATGAGTAACACTTTCTTGGGCTGTTCTCCTGTGTTCGAGGCCTGTAATTACGATTATCAGGAGGGGATGGGTTCTGGGGTGGGGCGTGCTTTCACTCGCCACCGTCCCCCCTTTTCCTAGAGATAAAATGGAGCACCCACTTTCAACTGGGCTTCTGCTGTTCCCTCTTGTATCTGTGCTCACTGAAGTGTCTGGCTTGTACGTGAGAGTCAGCAGTATCAGCTGCTTCCTATACAGTGGGAGGGGTTTTATCCCAAACTGCTGCTCTGACTTCTCTTGTCATGCTTTTAGAGGTTCCTAAACCTTAAACGATATACCTCAGGGGTGATCTGAAACCTTTGCAACAAAGCTTTTTAAAATTCAACATATTTCAATGCCTCCTCCATGTCCACCTCATTTAACACCCGCAGTGCTTTATCAGACAACTTGGAGATCAGTGTGGGTACTCTTTATTCCTCTGGAATCTTTTGCAATGCACATATCCTTTCAAAAATGGAGATACACTTTTTAATCTCTCTGTGTATGCAGGGCAAAGCTTGTCCCTGCTGGATGCCCCTGGGGGAGTATTACCCATGGGCTTTTGTAAGGCCAGTATGTTCAGTGCATGCAATCTCTTTCTTTTCTTGGCTTCAATTTTTGCCACCCTCTGCTGGCACTCACACACTCTTCTTCTGTTAGTTCCAGCTTGCAGAGCTCTATCATGGCCAGCTCCAGCTCCTTTGTGGTCATGGTAGTGGTGGTATCAGGCAGATTCTCTGAGTCTTCAGGCACATGTTAATTGTCATATGCCATGAGGAGGACTTTCAACCCATCCGTATTTTTTTCTGCAGTGAATAAGCAGCGTTCTGCACACAACACTTCTGCTTCCTAGTGTGCTTTGCATACATTTATTTGCTCATCTTGCCTTTTCTGCAGCTTCATTCCCCTTCCCGAAATAAACAGAAAAGAAATTATAGACTTTTCTTTGTTTCCAACCGCCACTCTTTTTAACTTCTCAGTAACTGGATTACAAAAGCAAATGACCTTCTCCCAGGTGAGGCAGTTATTTTTCAAAGAAATCATGGCACTTTGCCTCTGGAGTTGAAGTAGTGCGGAGAAGTATGCTTTACATAAAAACAGGACCAACTTCTTTGGATCTTTGTATTTGGGAGTACCTTTTAAGGACTAAATTTGTCCTGAACTGTGGACATCCCCCCCAAATAGCCTGTGTTTGGGTGAGCATAAAAACATTCAGAGCCCTTTGGGGTCACCTGATGTCTTTTTTAGAAATGGAGGAGTGGCCCAGGTTTGCCAGAGTCCCTTAGCTGGCTCCAGTATGCCCTCACTGATGGGGAGGACAATCCTGGACAGAGTTATTGAGCTTAGAATATAGATGTGTCCATCAGTAAGAGGGATGAGACCATCACAGGATGAGTAGGGTTTGAACCCTGACTGTTTAGAGCCCACCATGTTGCTGCAAAATGCTTCACCCTGCTGTTCAAGGGTGGTCTCTTCTCTTTTTTTTTTTGGAAAGCCCAAATAAAAGAAAAAAAAGCAAGAAGAGGGGTGAACATAAATTTTCTTCACGAATCTAGTCAAAAAGGGATCAAATTTGAAGCTCTGTAGAAGTACTGGGTCAGAAACACTCTGGGTTCTGTCTTACTGTCATTGACAGTTCAGAGGGAACTGAGGGAGAATGAAGACTCCTCTACCCTTTATGCAGAGTCTCACAAGGAATCACAGAGGTGGCACAGGCGCAGACCCGAAGGACAATGCTATTCAAAATAATCCAATCTTGAGCACGAGAGCATGCACACATACAGTGGGATCCACAATGACACACAAGTCAAAGAAGAACAATAGCTATGAAGGACAATGATAAGTTGGGGTTAGATTTTCAAAATCCTCAACTAAGGCTACATTTTCAGAAGAGCTCAGCTCCCAATAAAGCAACTAAACAAAGTGGCCAGATTTTTAAAAGTGGTCAGCATCCAGCAGCTCCTACTGAGAACAGTGACAGAAAAGAAAAAAATATTGTCACATCACTACTTCAAGGAGCACTGATTTGTACACTTTTTGGGGAGAGGGATGTTTTGGAGAAGTTGTCCTTGGGCACATCCATTTATTTACTGATTCACTGGTTTTTATCAGCCATCTACCTCAATGGCTGTGCCCTTCAATCAGCAAGAAAATGCCATGCTATTCACACTTCACCTTTAATGGATTATTACGTCACAACTGGTGGCGATTAAAGACAAAACAGTACAATCTCTCCTATATACTGTCACTGGTCATAGAAAACTTTGAACTGGGGTCAAGAGAGAGTCAAACCGAAAGACTAAGGCCACTTTCTACAGGGGAAAAAAAAAAAAAAAGTGTATTTTACCAGACTTAAATTTCTTTTTCTTCTTCTTCGACTTTGACCTTACAGCGTCTTTGGATTTCTTCTCTTTATTCTTCTCTTTGTCATTAACAGCTGAAATTAGATAAAATTGCAGTTTATTTTAGAAAGGACAGCTCACAATTAGTCTCCCATTCTGTGTCACACACATTTTAACTTAGGTCTATGTTACTTTATGCAACTATGGACAGAAAAGATAAACAGTCTTCTGCTGGTTGTTGCAATTTCCTATCACTATGTGCTCGAGTATTTCGGCAGCACTAAAGTTAAGCGTACCAAATCAATACAAATTACAGTATTTATTTGTATTACAGTAGCACATAATGCCAACCAAGATTGCAGTTGTGCTGTACATATATAGTAAAAGAAAGCCCCTGCCCAGAAGAGCTTAGACAAGACAAAGGGTAGAAAAAAAGGTATTATTTCCATTTTATACGTGAGAAACACAAAGATTAAGCCATTTTCTCAAGGTCATACATGGCACAGCAAGGAATTTACTGCTGACAAAGAAACGCGCACATTCTATTGTTTACTAATTCTGGGGCTGGTTTTGTTCAGTATCTTTTATTAATTATCTGAAGGATGGCATGGATTGCACCCTCAGCAAGTTTGCAGATGACACTAAACTGGGAGGAGTGGCTGGAGGGTAGGGATAGGACACAGAGGGACCTAGACAAATTAGAGGATTGGGCCCAAAAGAAATCTGATGAGGTTCAACAAGGACAAGTGCAGAGTCCTGCACTTAGGAAGGAAGACTCCCATGCACTGCTACAGACTAGGGACTGAGAGGCTAGGCAGCAGTCCTGCAGAAAAGGACCTAGGGGTTACGGTGGACGAGAAGCTGGACATGAGTCAACAGTGTGCCCTTGTTGCCAAGAAGGCTAACGGCATTTTGGGCTGTATAAGTAGGAGCAGATTGAGGGACATGATCATTCCCCTCTATTCGGCATTGGTGAGGCCTCATCTGGAGTGGGATCCAGTTTTGAGCCCCACACTACAAGAAGGATGTGGAAAAGTGTCCAGCGGAGGGCAACAAAAATGATTAGGGGGCTGGAGCACATGACTTATGAAGAGAGGCTGAGGGAACTGGGATTATTTAGTCTGCGGAAGAGAAGACGGGGGGGGGGGGGGGGGATTTGATAGCTCTTTCAACTACCTGAAAGGGGGTTCCAAAGAGGATGGATCTAGAGTGTTTTCAGTGGTACCAGATGACAGAACATGTAATGGTCTCAAGTTGCAGTGGGGGAGGTTTAGGTTGGATATTAGGAACAACTTTTTCACTAGGAGGGTGGTGAAACACTGGAATGCGTTACCTAGGGAGGTGGTGGAATCTCCTTCCTTAGAGGTTTTTAAGGTCAGGCTTGACAAAGCCCTGGCTGGGATTATTTAGTTGGGGATTAGGTCCTGCTTTGAGCAGGGGGTTGGACTAGATGACCTCCTGAGGTCCCTTCCAACCCTGATATTTTATGAACCCATATCTCTGCTGTCAGCCTGTCTCCTTTTTGGTCTAAACCACCTGTTATGTCATATTTTAGATAGTAAGATCTCCGGGAAAGGAACCATCATTTTATGTACGCTTGAATAGTGTCTAGAACAATGGGGCCCTGACCTGGTTGACCCCTCTAGGTGCAACCATAGTATAAAGGAAAGGAGAACTATATAATCTGAGTAACCCTTTGGTATATACCATTCACAACCAAATTTTTAAAAAGATTATTTCAGTTTCTGATTATTAGTAATCAAAATGATTAAGGTCAAAGATCATGGAGTGTGTCACATCATAAATGCCTTTCTACACACAAAACATTAT
Organism: Natator depressus; assembly: GCF_965152275.1. Classification (NCBI taxonomy): domain Eukaryota; kingdom Metazoa; phylum Chordata; order Testudines; family Cheloniidae; genus Natator; species Natator depressus. The sequence continues at coordinate 30,670,632 of NC_134246.1, forward strand.
TAGAGGACAGGTTTCAGAGTAGCAGCCGTGTTAGTCTGTATTCGCAAAAAGAAAAAGGAGTACTAGTGGCACTTCAGAGACTAACAGTTTATGTTCCTCAAATGATTTAATCAATAATGCAAAACCACAAAGTGCAGGAAATAAATAGTGATGCCAACAGATCCAAACACATCCTACACATAGCTCTCTAGTAACCCATCCACCATATGCAGCACATATCATACTTAATTTAAAAAACACCCCACAGCAAATGCACATCTATAATCAGTCTGGTTCATCAAATTGAAACTCTCAGTTTAGCAACAGTGATTTGGCAGCTGCCACAGGAATGGGACTCTTAGCTCTGTCCCTACACAGCTTTAAAACTGTCTTCCCCTCTCCCAGCTCCTTCAGCGTCTCCCGCTATTTTGGAAAGGTGCAAGAGGGGGAGACATATTGAACTTCTATCAGCTACAAGGTCTCCTCTTCCAGCAGCTGCCCCAGCCAGCTAGCCATCTACAGCTCACTGGTTGGCAAGTGTCAATCTGACAAGCCACAAGAAGTTCCTCAGACTGGGACTACCAGTATATGGACAGAAAATACATGTACCTCAGCCAGGAAGCCTTAACGCAGGGAAAACAGGAGTGTGTTAAGGGAGACATGGATGGCAACCCCAACCTCATATATACCTACACACACACTCACGCCCACCTCTTTCCACTCCCTGCCAACAAATGGTGCATTCCCACCCCATTTCCCTTCCTCCTTCAGATAGTGGCTATCACCCAGGTGCTCCGGCTGCCAATTCTTCCTCCCTGGTCAGATAGTGAGCTCTGCCATTTATTCTTGGAGAAACTGCTTACTGTCATGATAAATTAGGGGGAACAACTTTTTAAATGTTCAATATAAAATGTAAAGATTTTCAAGTTGCATTGGCAGACACAGGTGACTAGTGTGTATGTAAAGTTTGTGGTTTGCACGGACTGAGGGTATTTAGCAAGAGAAACCTGGAAAAAAAATAAAGGAGAGAGAGCCCTAACCTAAGTTTCATAACAGTGGTTTTTTTAATGTTTATATCTTAGTCCAGGCACCCTCACCAGTGCTTGCAGTATCTTCAAAAACCTCAGACATGTCCATTTTTCCATTCTGAGGTTTCTAAAGGCGGCAACTGGGCAAAACGACAGAGGTTTTAAAGACCTGACTAAGCTAAATTTGGTGCAATTTTAACTTATGGAGCTACTCCCAGCACCTAGAAATTACTTAGAGAAAACAAAGACTTTTTTTTTTTTAAAAGCACTTATATTTAGATTGAGTCGTATCATGTGATTGCAGTGAAATCATGAATCATTTTTTGGAACCAGATGCAATCTGTCTAAGCCAGCGAAGAAAGCGTTATCATGGGAGCACCATAGTTCAGGTTAGCAGAACTTTTTGTTTAGAGTTAATTTTCAAAGGTCTCTAAAGCGCATATGAATACTCAAACTAAAATAAAAACTGCTATACCAATTGAGATAGGGGATAGAGTCAATATGAATATTTGGGTTTATTTGGTCAAGAGGTTCCTGAAATCCCCTCCCCCCCCAAAAAAGGCTAATATAAAATACCAAATTTTAAAACATTTTTTTGCCGACAACAAAAACAAAAATATTAACTTGTGACCTGAGACTTAAAACTTGTAAAACTTTGAAATGGCTCTGCAGATTCACACTTATGGATTCTGCGCCGCCTTGTGGTGCCTTACGGTAAAAACTTCTTCCTAGCAGTTTCAGAGCACTCTTGCACTCCCTTCCCTCAGGGTCAGCAGACACTGACAGCAAAGTTATAAAGTGGGCGGAGTGCCCTCATCACCTCAGTTCCTTCCACTGCAAAGCCCGAGACACAGAACAAACAAGGACTCTGACTGAGAGGAGAAGCTGGATGGGAAGTGTGAATATGCAGAAACATCTCAAAGAACTCCAGTTACAAGTAGGTAACCCTTATTTCTTCTTTGCGTGCACATTCCCATGTATGGGGGTAGACTGATAAGCAGTTCTGACAACCAACCAGAAGGTGGGAGCTGAGTTCTAGTTGAAAGCAGTGCTTTGCCAAATCCAGCCTCCACCCTAGATGCCAAGTATAAAGCATCAGGCTTAGTGAAAGCATGCACTGAAGTCCAGATTGCAGCTTCTGCAAATTTCAGCAACTGGGATCTGCCACAGGCAAGCAAAGTAAGTAGTCACAGCTCGTGGAATGTGGTCAAATCACAGCAGGTGCAGGAACTTTTACCAGTGCATTGCATTCGGTAATATATTGTTTAATCCACAGAGAAACGGTCCGGGAAGACACTATACATGCCATGTGGTTCTCCGCATAAGACGCAAACAACCTAGACAAATTTCCAAAAGCTTTGAGCTCTGCCCAGGTAAAAGGTGAGGGCCGTTCTGACATATGAATTATATAGGACAGATCAGGGTTGGCCAACCTGTGGCTCCGGAGCCACATGCAGCTCTTCAGAAGTTAATATGTGGCTCCTTGTATAGGCTCCGGGGCTGGAGCTACAGGCACCAACTTTCCAAGGTGCCAGGGGGTGCTCACTGCTCAACCCCTGGTTCTGCCACAGGCCCTGTCCCCACTCCACCCCTTCCCGCACCCTCCCCGAGCCTGCCGAGCCCTTACTCCTCCCCCTACCCCCCAGCCTCCTGCACGCCACGAAACAGCTGAATGGGAGGTGTGGAGAGGGAAGGGGAGGTGCTGACTGGCAGGGCTACCAGTGGGCAGGAGGCGCTGGGAGCGGGAGCTGATGCGGGGCTCCTGATGTATTACTGTGGCTCTTTGGCAATGTACCCTGGTGAATTTTGGCTCCTTCTCACGCTCAGGTTGGCCACCCCTGGGATAGAGCCTCACTTATTGGGGGGGGGGGGGGGCGGGGGCTAACAAATTAATGGTTTGAAAGATGTAAAAATCAGACAGCACTTAGGTAAGAATCTGGGATCAGGTCTGAGAACTACCTTGTCCTGATGAAAAAGTGAAAGGTGGATCAGCCATAAGGGCATTCAACTCACTTACTCTCCTGGTCAATGTGATGGCAATAATGAAAGACGTTTTGATAAACTGAAGAATGAACATTTCAGCCAAGGGTTCAGAGGGCTATTTTACCAGCATGACAACACCAAGCTGAGATCCCAAGAAGGACAGGATTGCTAATGGGGAATACACGTTTGACAAACCCGTCAAATCTTTTAACCAAACAACCACCAACCAGTGACCTGCTATCAACTAGAGTATGATATGCAGAGATGGCTGCCAAATGCACTTTTAATGAAGAGTTAGATAATGTACTTAAAGAATCAGAGGCTAAGTATTCCAGAACACAAGGAATGAAAGCAAATACAGGGGAAATCAGAGCTTTCCCTCACCCACGTCTGAAACCTGGTCAACTTTAAATGGTTCTAGTAGACTGTTTTGAGAATTAACTAGCATATGCTGCACAAAGAACACTGGTCAAACACAGAGTGAAAGTACAATCACTCACACCATCAGGTGAAGAGACTTTGGGTCTGGATGAAAGATCCTGCTCTCCTGCTGGTACAGGAGATCTGGGGACAGAGGAAGATGCATTAAAGACAGCTGAAGATGATCAGTAAACCACCGCTAATGTGGTCAAGCTGGGACGACGAGTATCATCCTGGCCCTGTCCTGAAATGTCTTACAACCGTCTGGATCAATGGAAGGGGCACACAAAGCGAACATAAAGCCATTCCCACAGTGTAGAAGAAAGGCATCAGACAGGGATTGACTGTCTCTGCCCGCTCTGGATCAGAAGAGATGACACTTTGTTGATCCTTGCTGTGAACAGATCCACATCTGGTCAGCTCCCGCTAAATGGAGAATATGGTCTGAACCAACTGAATTTGGGAACTCTCTCCGCTGAGATGATTCACAACTACACTTTCTCCTGCCAAGTGTGGGGCTAAAAAATAAATTTCACAGTGAATACACTAATCCCATAAACCTACAGCTTCTGTGCATAGGAGAACAGAGTGAGCACTCCTCTGCTTGATGATGTAATACAACGCTGCTCTATTGTCCATCATCTGCATGACCATCCCCTGAAGGTGGGAGAGAAATGACCTGAAGGGCAAACGAATAGCCCTAACACACTGATGTACAGGGCTCCCTCCTGAGAAAAAATCAGTGCCCTAGAATTGTCAAATGATTCAGATACAGCCCCCAACCCTTGTTTGATGTGTCTGAAGTTACTGTCAGGGATGGATCCAGAGAACTGAACTCTACACCCCAAGAACATTCGCCCTGACTGACAACCATTTTAGAGAAGTTATAGTACTCTTAGGCATGATGATCAACATCTGAAGGCTGTCCCAGTTTGGTCTGTGATAACTAGTGCTGCATAGATCTCATTCTCAGATGCACAAATGTAGTGGCTGCCATAAGGCCCATGAGATCCAAAAAGAATTTCACATATCTGTAACATACAAGGAATCTTTAACATACAAAGAATCTTTAACATACACTGACTCATTTTAAGAAGTCTGTCCTCTTACAGTGACTCTGGGAGGCTGCAGGTATTGCAGACATATTTGGCTTAATGTAAAATAAAACAAAAGTCCAGGGGAAGAACTGCCTCTGGAATTGGAAAGTGAAAGTGGAGGGCCTCATTCTTACAGAGGAAGTCAAGCACAGAGAACAAGCCGGCGATCTCATGCATTTGAGTTTTTTCAGTAACTAACCTTCTTTTCCTCTGAAAAGACATTCTCTTTTAATTAAGATGCAGTTACTTGCCTGTAACCGGAGGTTCTTGGAGATGTGTGGTCCCTATCTGTATTCCACTAAGAGTTACACATGCGTACCACGTGTCCAGAGCTGGAGAATTTGAAAGTAGCGTCCATTGGGCCGCACATGCACCTTGGCTCGCCTCATACTTCTGTCCCACCCTTTATCACCTCAGACGGAACTGCTTCTCCAGTTCCTTGTCCACCACGAACCAGACAGATCCAGAGAAGAGGGGAAGGAGGACAGGAAGTGGAATACAAATAGGGACCACATATCTCAAAGAACCTCCAGTTATAGGTAAGTAACCTCCTCTTCGAGTGATTCCACTAAGGGTGATTAACAAGCAGTACCTAAGTCAGAAGAGGATGTGGAGAACTGCCATGCCAAAGGAGTTATCCACTACCAAGTCCTATGTAAGGCATAGTGTGCTGCACAAAAGGTGTGCACAGAATTCCACATGGCTACTCTACATATGCCCATAAGTGGCACATCCTGAAGGGAGGTCGAAGCCTGAGCTCTCATGGAGCGGGGGGGGGGGGGGGGGGGGGGAGGGGCGCGGCCTAAACTTTAGTAGCAGAGTTGAATGCAACCCAAAATCCATTTAGAGATTCTCTGGGTGGAGATGGCCTGCCCCTCAAGTCTTTCTGCTATTGCAACAAACAGTCTAGGGGACTTCCTGATAGGTTTCATTCTCTATAGGTAGAAGGCCAGAACTTGTCAGACACCTAGGGAATGGAGTCAATGTTCCTCTGCAGAGGAGTGTGGTTTTTGGAAGAAAACAGGTAAGAGAATGGATTGATTGATGTGAAACAAACACAATCTTTGGTATAAATTTGGGGTGTAGACGTAAGGAGACTATCCTTGTGGAAGAGCATGAAACATGGGTCTGCCATTGTAGCTCTGAGTTCCCTGACCCTTCTTGCGGAAGTGATAGCAACGGAAAGGAGGGACATGGAGCACGATGCTAATGGTTCAAAGGGTGGTTTCATCAGCATACAGAGAACTAGACTAGGTCCCATTGGGATGCGATCGTTTGGACAAGTGAGAAGGTTCTGATGAGGCCTTTCCAAAACCTAGGGGTTAGTGGATGTGTAAAGATTATTCAACTCTCCACTGGATACACCAATACGCTAATGGCCACCAGGTGGACTCTCAAGGAGTTGAGGGAAAGACCCAATGACTAAGAATAGAACGTAGTCCAGAATGAGGGGGATCCCTGCTGATTCAAGTAAAACTCCTTTTTGTTGCACCCAAGATAAGAAATGTTTGAACTTGGCTTGATAACACTGCCTAGTGGAGTTCTTCCGGCTGCTGGAGAGGATGTCTTGCATGGCTGAAGAGCATGTCTGTTCTAAAGCAGAAGCCCATCCAAGTACCACACTCTGAGGTGGAGCACACGTGGACTGGGCTGTCTGATCTCGCCATTGTACGTGGTCAGAAGATTGGGGAAGATGGGGATGAGAATCAGTGGATGGGATGGCATGCAGAAGAGATTAGGAAACCAGAATTGTCTGGGCCAGCAGAAGACGATCAGAACGACCATTGCTCTGTCTTGCTGGATCTTGTGCAGTATTCAAGGCAAGATGATGTAGCTGATTTGGTCAGCTACACCCTGAGCATCGCCCTGAGAGCAGTAACTGAGGCCTTCCCTGGAGCAGTGTGTGTTGCATTTGCTGTTCATTTGTGAAGCGAATAGGTCTCTGGTTGGAGTCCCCCATCAGGTGAAAATACCACATACTACAGAATTGTGAAGTTTCCACTTGTGGTCGATGGCAAAACGTCTGCTGAGCAAGTCCGTGAGTACATTCTGTGTCCCCAGAAGATAGGATTCGGACAAGAGGATCTGGTCATTGAGGCACCAATTCCAAAGACTGAGCACTTCTGAGCACAGAGCAGCTGATCTCATTCTCCCGTTTGTTGATATAGAAAAAAAATGGTGATGCTGTCTAACATGATGAACGTGATAGGAACAAATAAACGGAAGAAAGGATTGGCATGCCTTTCTTACAGCTTGAAGTTCCAGGATATTTATGTGCATCCTGGATTCTTGGGAGACCACATTCCCTGTGTCATGTGATTGTCCATGTTGGCTACCCAGCCTACCAGGGATGTGTCGGGGAGGAGGGAAGGAAGGGAACCCCTACACATATGTGACATGGGTCTGCCCACCCCTGGAGGGATGACAGTAACCTGGCAGGAACTGTCAGCATGAAATCCATGGAGTGATGGTTTGGTGAGTAAATTGACTGGCGCCACATCTGAAGACAGCAAAAGACATCACACAGCGAAAGTGGAATCTTGCAACAGGGGTCACTCTCATACATGAAGCCATAGGCCCAGGAAAGACAGGCAAGTCCTGGCTGGGATATAAGGATTGCTCACAATGTTAGTTATGTTGTCACTCATTGCCTAGAACCTGTCTTTTGGTAAGTAGGCTCATGCTGTGACTGAACTGATTAATAGGACTGAACTCCTATTAAGTCCAGAGACTCCATGGGGTCTAGGATCAACTTCTCAATGTTGATGTGGACTATGAGGGATGAAAGAAGGTTGAGCAACATAGAGTTTGACACGTGGGCTTCTTGCCTGGACAGCACAAAGCCTATCATTGAGATATGGAAACACCAGGACCCCATAAAGTCTGACACAGGCTGCTATGATAGAAAACTTTGGTAAAGACTCTGGGAGCAGTGGCTATTCTGAAGGGGAGCACCCTCTACAGGAAATGGTGGCTGTCCACTGTGAATCTCGGGAAGCGTCTGTGGGTCAGATGGATATTGATGTGAAAATAAGCATCCTTCACCTGCAGAGTCGAAAATCACATGCCTTTTTTTAAGGATGGGATAATCGCTGCCAGCATGACCATATGAAACTTGAGTCTGTGAACGAAGCAATTGAGATGTCTGAAATCAAGGACTGGTCTCCACCCACCTCTCTTCTTGAGTATCAGGAACTAAGTTGAGTAAAAAAACCTAATCACTGATATTCCAGGGGAATGTGTTTTACCACACCCGTTGTAATAAGGAGTTCACCTTTTGGGTGAGGATATGGTCGTGAATGTAGTCTCTGAACAGGAACAGGCAGGGAAGAATCTTCGAGAAGGTAGCGTGATAAATTCGACCATGTAGCCATGGTGGGTGAAGTTAACCAATTTGTCCATTGTTATCACTCTCCAAGCATGGGAAAGAGTGCTGAACCACCCCCAAAGGGTGTAAGGGGGGGGTCATGAGGTGGGGGTCATAGTGGTTGGCAGCTCTTGGGGTCACCTCAGAAATACCTCTTGGCTAGAAGTTGTAGCAGCTACATCAAAGCCTGCAAAGGGGGGCCTGGGAGGAGAGATCTCTAGCTTTTTGGCATTTCCTCAGGAGCTCATAAGGTCTCCGAGGATAGAATTGGGGAGCCCTATAACATTGGGTGTATGGTGAGCAGTGAAATTTGCCCTTTGGGGCAGGAGTGTAGATGCTGAGAGAGCAAAGGGTGGCTTGGAATCCTTAAGGGTATGTAGCGATTCATCCATCTTTTGGTTAAAATGATGGGATTCATCAAAGGGGATGTCTTCTGTACCTCCCTTGGGAAATCAGAGGAATGGAGCCAAGATTCCCTATGCATAACTATGGCCGCAGCCATGGCCCTGGAGGAGGTATTTGCTGCATCTATCACTGACTGAAGGGCTGTTCTGGCTACCAGCTTCTCTTCCTCAGTAAGTGTCTGAAAACAAGCCCAATCATGTTGAGACACACTATCAGTAAATTCCTCAAACTTACTGTAAATCAAAAAGTCCTATTTGGCTAGTAATGCCTGATAGTTCATGATTCTGAATTGAAGGCCAAAAGGTGCAAATACTTGCCCTCCTTATCAGCTGGTGTAGATTAAGGGTACTGTTTGGCTTGTTCAGTCACCATGTTCAGTCACCATTTGGATAACTAGAGAGAGTATGCATCCGACGAAGTGAGCTGAAGCTCACGAAAGCTGATGCTCAAATAAACTGGGTTAGTCTCTAAGGTGCCACTAGTACTCCTTTTCTTTTAGAGAGAGTATGGAGGAGCATGCAAAAAAATTAACTCAGACCCCTTGACAGGAACATAACGCTTTTCAGACCCTTTGGGGGTAGCCGTGCAGGTGGCAGAGGAGTGCCATGCTTTTGTGTCAGGCTCCAGAAAAGCGTTATTAATTAGCTGGGCAATTCTGGCTGGTCCTAGGGTGTGGAGAACATCAAGCAGCTTATGCTGGGTGTCCTGGATTTCTTCCAGGGGAATTTGGAGTTTCCCCATGACTTTCCATAACAGTTCTTGAAATTGCTTGAAGTCATCCAGAGGAAAAGGAGATGCTGCGGTCACCACTTCATCCAGAGTGGAAGACGGACTGCTGGGACCGGACTAAAGGGCTCCTCCAACAGCTGATTTGAGTACCTGTTAGAAGGATCCCATAGGGAGAAGGCAGGCGAAGGGTCTCTCATGGACCAAGATGGTTCCAAGAAGGGGTTTTGGGACGATGGTGCCTGCCCAGTATAACCAACAGGCTGCATGTGAAGGAGGTTGTAGTGGCTCCCGCAGCATGGGATACCAATGGTTCTGAGGTGGTGAAAGCGGTGGATGCTGCCCTGGATGTCTCCATGAAGGCATGTAGGGGTGATAAGACACAGTCAGTTCCTCTGCCACTTGATTCATCGGAGGAGGAGAAGGTGGACTCCAGTTCAAATGGTGGTACCAGAGGTGGTACAAGGGTATAGGTTATTGGAGCAGATGGTAAGGGGTCCCATACTGGGGGCATATCCCATGGCAGAGAAATAATCTCTCTAGCGGTGATGTAATACCAGAATTTGACCAAACTAAACCGCAGACATTTTGGTTGTATTTAGCCACCACTGATTAAAAGCAGAACGTGACATAACTAGGAATAATTGCATGGCTCACATAGGCAAGGCGAGATTGCTGCAGTTGCAGCTTTGCTTATCAGAATGGGAGGAGCTGAAAAGAGTTAACAGACCATAAGAATGGAAGAAAGTAAGTGGATAGACACATTAGATTTGGGTGCCCCAGACATACAAGTTTATTATGGCAAGAAATACTAAAAATGGTTTGTTGATAAGAGATGAGTAATTTGTTAAAGCTAGGAGAATTGCAGACGCAATCAGGGTTACTATGGTAACCCACTGCAACTGCAGCAATTTGGCTCTGCCGAATCCAGCAACTAGGGGTTGTGTGTTTTGTGAGAGTTAGCTATAAAAGGTTAAGAAAAAGTAAGCACCTGGAAGCAGTCCTGAAAGAACTTTTCTTTGGGCAAAGAGCTGACTCCCGAACTCCTCATCAGCTGGACGGAAGGAGGGTCACCGAAAGCCCATCTGGTGATCACTCAAAACCATCTCAGACTTTGGGTAACTATGTTTGGGTGCTCTGAAGAGAAAGTTACTGCACAGGGTGAGTAACTGAGGTTCTTCAAGATGATTGTCCCTGTGAGTGCTCCACTTTAGGTTCACATGCAGCACTGCGCTTGTAATCAAAGATTTTTAGTAGCAGTGCCTGGTTGGGTTGCACACAGAATTGCAGGACTAGAAGAGACCTCGAGAGGTCATCTAGTCCAGTCCCCTGCTCTCATGGCAGAACAAAAAGAGTTACTAACATTCCATAACTGTTGCTCTTCGAGATGTGTTACTCATGACCATTCCAATATAGGTGTGTGTGCACCACAGCCACAAAGTTTTTCCCCTCAGTGGTATCCATCGTGCCCCCTGGAGTCATGCCCTCATAGCACTGGTATATAGAGCCCTGCTACCCCCTCAGTTCATTCTTGCCAGCTAACTCTAACAGAGGGGTGGTGGTGGGGGGGAGGGGTTTGGATGGACATGAGCAACACATTTCAAAGAACAGTAGCTATGGAAGGTTAGTAACTGTTTTTTCCTCGACTGCTTCCTCATGTGCATTCCAACATAGGTGACTCCCAAAGCAGGTATAGGAGGAGGATTTGGAGTTCACTGACCAGCAGACTGAAGCACTACCCTGCCGAACGCAGCATTGTCTCTAGTTAGTTGCAAAAGTGTGGACTGAAAACCACGTTGTTGCTCTACAGATATCCTGGATGGGAACCTGTGCCACAAATGCCACTGAAGACGCTTGTGACCTTGTGGAATGTGCTGTCAGGAGCAGGGACTTTCACCATGTCGTAGCACATGCAGATACAGTAAGTGATCCATGATGAAATTCTCTGGGCTGAAACTGAAAGACAAGCCTGTCTGCCACCACCATGAAAAGCTGAGGAGTTTTCTGAAGTGATTTAGTCCTTTCTATGTAGAAGGCAAGCGCCCGTCAGACATCTAGCGAATGGAGTCTCTGTTCCTGGTTGTTGTCAGGCGGCTTTGGGTAGAACACCGGGAGAAATGTGTCCTGGTTATTATGGAATTGTGACACTACCTGTGGAAGAAAGGCTGGGTGAGGGCGCAGTTGGACATGGTCCTTGACGAAAACTGTGTATGGAGGTTCTGAAGTAAGGGCCTAATCTCCGAGACCCTACTGGCCAAGGCAATGGCCAAAGACAAGTAGAGTATAGAACACATCGCCAAAGGCTTGAATGGGGGACCCATGAGCCTTGATAACACCAGGTTAAGGCCCTTCGGTGGGATAGGTTGTCTCACCTGTGGGTACGTTCTGTCCAGCCCCTTAAGAAAAAGACTACAGATCAGGCTTGCAAAGATGATTCAGCAGTTCACCCGTGGGTGAAAAGCTGAAATCACAGCCAGGTGGACTCTGATCGAAGACACCAACAACTCTTTTTGCTTCAGGGGCAGCAATTAGTCCAGGATACATGATACTCATGACCATGTGGGTGAGACCCCTAACTGTTGTGACCAGATCAAGAACCTTTTTCACTTTGCCAGCTACATGGTCCTAGTGGACAGCTTTCTGCTCACTAAAATCTTCTTGAACTGTACTGGAGCATGCTAGCTCCAAGGAGGTTCAGCCACGGAGCTTCCAGGCTGTGAGATGAAGGGTGTGACCGGGGTCCCGGGGGCAATGCTGAGGTTATTCAATTAGGTCAAACTGCAAAGAATGGGGCAGACAATACTTAGATCCACCAAGCTAGTAACAAATCAGCTTCTAAAATACCTTACTGGTTACACAGCTTTAGCCAAAACAGTTTCCATAAAGCAACCCAGCCTTCAGCTTCCTCCCCAGACAGCCAAGTCAAATATGATGGGGATTACTGAAAATCTTGTTCATCAAATGAAAAGTTCTACCAATCCCAAAGGACTGGACACATTACCAACCAAGTTAATGAATATTTCAGATCTTACCCAAATACATGCTTACAGCCAATTCTTTGGTATCTAATATCTAAAGATTTATTTATAAAAAGAAACAGGTGAGTTAAAATTGGTTAAAGGAATCATACATACAATAATTGCAAAGGTTTCAGAGTAGCAGCCGTGTTAGTCTGTATCCGCAAAAAGAACAGGAGTACTTGTGGCACCTTAGACTAACAAATTTATTTGAGCATAAGCTTTCGTGGGCTACAGCCCACTTCATCGGATGCATAGAATGGAACACACACATACACAGACATACATACATACACACACACACACACACACAACATGAAGAGGTGGAAGTAGCCATACCAACAGTAAGAGGCTAATTAATTAAGATGCGCTATTATCAGCAGGAGAAAAAACTTTTGTAGTGATAATCAAGATGGCCTATTTAGACAATTGACAAGAAGGTGTGAGGATACTTAACAAGGGGAAATAGATTCAATATGTGTAATGACCCAGCCACTCCCAGTCTCTATTCAAATCCAAGTTAATGGTATCTAGTTTGCATATTAATTCAAGCTTAGCAGTTTCTCGTTGGAGTCTGTTTTTGAAGCTTTTCTGTTAATCAGGTTTAAAGCAATGATGGCATAAACTGCTAAGTGGTTACATCTCTGATTGCTCCCAATTAATTGTAAGGTCCTTGGTGGTCTCTTGGTTAGAATGCTCCCATTAGTATAAGTCCATAGTCCAGAGCAGGAAAGAGGCAAAATGGAGCCTTTTACAGTTTCAGCCATGTGGAAGGAAAACCTCATTGTCCCAAACAAAGCCCTTAGCATAGCGTGTGGAAAAATGCAGGCACACAAGATGGAGTTTAGTGTCACCTGGTTTAGGCACATGCCCTTGCATGCTTTGATGAGTCAGGTTAGTCATTACCCACACACTATCTAGAATGTCCTCAGGAAGGTTCATCAGGTGTGGACAGGCTTCTTTCATGGTCCATTGTGAGTTAAGTGTTCTTTGATGGGCCATTCGACTTGAATACAATGTGCTGGCTGAACAATGTGCTTGCTAAATGCCATGTGGATGTTACCCAGGAGCAAACAAATTTGAGTTATACTGGTATACAGCCAATATTCATAATTTCAGATACAAACATGATATATGCATACAAATAAGATAATTACATCAGCAAATCATAACCTTTCCATTGACAACATACTTTGTACAAGATTTGTTGCAATTATATATATCAATCAGTGGTAGCAACAAAGATCTACATGGTTATATTTTAATCATATAACATCACAAAGGGATCAGGTGATGTAAGCATCCGTGGTCTTGGGAGAAAACGTTTCCACTGAGAGGTCCAGAATGGTGGTAAACCAGTGCTGACGAGGCCAGGCCAGGCTATCAGGATCAGGTTCGTTCCTTCCTCCCTGACCTTCAGCAGGACCTTGTGGGGGGGGGGGGGGGGAGAGGGAGGAGGGCTCACAGAAGAGATGGCGTTTCCACGAGAGGGAAAATACAAGTCAGTGAGACCAGGATGTGACTCAGGAAGGAGCAAAATTGTAGACACTTTGTTGCGTCTTGATGCAAAACAGGTCCTATTTGGGGAGTTACAAGTCTGGGTGGATGGACCATTCGTGATTGGAGAAGGATCTGTTGAGGCAATCCACTACCTCATTCTGTGCCCCCAGGAGACAGGAGGCTTCAAGATGGATTGAGTGGGATATGCAGAATTCACAAAGGTGGACAGCTTCCTTGCATAGGTGACAGGAGCGCACTCCACCCTGCCTGTTTATACAGAACATTGCTGTCGTGTTGTCTGTAAGCATCAATATGCATTTGCCTTTTAGATGGAATTGGAATGTCTGGCAGGCAAGGCACACTGCTCTGAGTTCTCTCACGTTGATGTGTAGTGAGAGCTCTGCCTGGGACCAGAGGCCCTGGGTTCTGAGGACCCCCAAAGGAGCCCCCCAGGCAAGCGCATAAGCATCAGTGACTAGAGACATGGACGGCTGAGGTTTCAAGAATGGGACACCTGCATACACTGTCTCTGGATCCAGCCACCGAAGGAGGATAGTGACCACTGAATGGTTAAGTGTGATGACCATGTCCAAGCAATCCTGGCTCTTCAGTACACTGATGCTACCCAGGATTGAAAGGGTCCGAGTTGCAATCTCACATGTTTCACCATGTAAGTGAATGATGCCATGTGCCCCAAACTTTCAGGAAGTTTCTTGTTGTGGTGATAGGCTGGTTTCTGATGCTTTCTATGATTGAGCCCAGGACCTGGAACTGGGCTTCTGGAAGAATGGCCCCTATGATTTCTATCCTTTGGACAGGGGAAAGCGTCAACTTCTGCATGTTTATCAATATGCCTAGCTTCTGCAAGGTTGACAATATTAACCTTACCTCTACCTCCACCTGGGCCCTGGTCTGACTTCTAATCAGACCCTAGGCAATTTATTCCAATGCTTAACTACCCTGACAGTTAGGAAATTTTTCCTAATGTCCAACCTAAACCTCCCTTGCTGCAATTTAAGCCCACTGCTTCTTGTCCTATCCTTAGTGGTTAAGAACTATTTTTTCCCCTCCTCCTTCTAACAGTCTTTTATGTACTTGAAAGCTGTAATGTCCCCTCTCAGTCTTCTCTTCTCCAGACTAAACAAACCCAATTTTTTCAATCTTCCCTTATAGGTCATGTTTTTTAGATCTTTAACCATTTTTGTTGCTCTTCTCCGGACTTTCTCCAATTTGCCCACATCTTTCCTGAAACATGGTGCCCAGAGCTGGACACAATACTCCAGTTGAGGCCTAATCAGTGCAGAGTAGAGCAGACCAATTACTTCTCATGTCTTCCTTACAATACTCCTGCGAATACATCCCAGAATGATGTTTGCTTTTTTTGCAGAGTTACACTGTTGACTCATTTAGCTTGTGATCCACTATGACCCCCAGATCCCTTTCCACAGTACTCCTTCCTAGGCAGTCATTTCCCATTTTGTGTGTGTGCAACTGATTGTTCCTTCCTAAATGGAGTACTTTGCATTCGTCGTTATTGAATCTCATCCTATTGACTTCAGACCATTTCTCCAGTTTGTCCAAATCATTTTGAATTTTAATCCTATTCTCCAAATCCCTTGCAACTCCTCTCAGCTTGGTATCATCCACAAACTTCAGAAATGTACTCTCTATGCCATTATCTAAATCACTGATGAAGATATTGAACAGAACCGGACTCAGAACTGATCCCTGCACTTGATATGCCCTTCCAGCTTGACTGTGCATCACTGATGATTACTATCTGGGAACAGTTTTTCAACAGGTTATGCATCCACCTTATAGTAGCACCATCTAGGTTGCATTTCCCTAGATTGTTTATGAGAAGGTCATGCGAGCCAGTATCAAAAGAAGCTATTAGGTTGGTTTCACGTGAGTTCAATCCTTGAGGGGGCCATTTAGGGATCTGGGGCAAAAATTGGGGATTGGTCCTGCTTTGAGCAGGGGGTTGGACTAGATGACCTCCTGAGGTCCCTTCCAACCCTGATATTCTATGATTCTATGACATGATTTGTTCTTGACATATCCATGCTGACTGTTACTTATGACCTTATTATCTTCTCGGTAGATCTAATGGTTAAGCCAGGGTTTTCTCTTGCCATACTTCCTATCTTTCCTACGCACTGGAAGAGTTTGCTCCTGTGCCCTTAATAAAGTCTCTCTGAAAAACTGCCAACTCTCGAACTGTTTTTCCCCTTACACTTGCTTCCCATAGGATCTTACCTACCAACTCCCTGAGTTTGCTAAAATCTGCCTTCTTGAAATCTATTATCTTTATTGTGCTGTTTTCCCTCCTACCACTCCCTAAAATCATGAACTCTGTCATTTCATGATCACTTTCACCTAAGCTGCCTTCCACTTTCAAATTCTTAACCAGTTGTCAAAATGAAACACCCATTTGATCAAAATGAAATCTAGAACAGCCTCTCCCCTGGTAGCTTTCTCTACTTTCTGAAATAAAAAATTGTCTCCAATACATTCCAAGAATTTGTTGAAAATCTGCCCCTTGCTTTTTCCCCCAACAGATGTCTGGGTAGCTGAAAGTCCACCATTATCACTATGTCCTGTGCTTTGGATGATTTTTAGTTGTTTTAAAAAAGCCTCAGCCACCTCTTCTTCCTGGTTAGGCGGTCTGTAGTAGACCTGTACAATGACATCACCCTTGTTTTTTTTACCCCTTTTATCCTTATCCAGAGACTTTAACAAGTCTGTCTACTATTTCCATCTCTCAAACTCAGTCCCAGTGCATATATATTTAATATATAAGGCAACACCTTCTCCCTTGTTCTCTGCCTGTCCTTCCTGAACAAGCTGCACACTTCTATACCAATTTTCTAGTCGTGTATTATCCAACCAAGTTTCTGTGATGCCAACTATGTCATAGTTTAACTAGTATTTCAAATTCTTCCTGCTTATTCCCCATACTTCTCAGATTAGTATTCAGACCTCTACAATACTGATTTGACCCCCCCACCCATGTTCTCTTTCCTCTACCCTATCCCTGCTATAATGACCCATGCTCTCCCCAGATTCCTAGCCTTCTCCCAGGTTTCCATGTTTTTGACTTACCACATGCACTGTTCCCATCTTGTGCCGATTCTAGCGGTTACATAGTGCTGTGTGGCCAACCGCTTCCTTCTTTCCTTCTCTACCACAGTCTTTAGCGTGAAAAAAACGCGGACGTAGAGGGGAGGAGGGAGGGTAGTGGAGCACTCATAGGGACAGCCATCTCAAAACTTCAGTTACTGCACAGGGTGAGTAACCTCCCCTTCAAGGAGTGTCCTTGTGAATGCTCCACTTTAGGTGACTGCAGAGCAGTGCCCTTCTGTTGAAGGGAGGAGCTTCGGAGTTAGTGTTTTGTCATCTGCCACAACTGCAAGGCCAAGTAGAGTGTCTGATGCAGAGTGTTGCTCTATGGCAGTGTTGTGTGAACGTAGGGGCTGACACCCAGGTTGCTGCTTTGCAGATGTCCATAACAGGCACATTGTTGAGGAAGGCTATCGATGTAGCATGCGCTATGATGGAGTGAGTGCAGGTCCCTGGTGGGGGTTGTATCCGGTGATGGCTATAGCAAAAGTTAATGCAGCCAGAGATCCATTTTGACAGCCTTTGTTTGAATACGGTGCCTCCCTTAGATAGTTCCATGATGGAAAGTAGTAACTTGGAGACTTTCAGAAAGATTTTGCCCTTTTCAATGTAAAAAGCTAGCACCCTATGGACATCTAGGATATAAAGTGTTGCTTCTTGTTTGTTCCCATGGATGGGTTGATACAAATGGACAATGAAACTATTAAAGTAGAAAAGTGGGAAGTGGTCGTAAGATAACTTTTTTGAAAATTACTGTGTATGGTAGATGTGCCATGAGGGCCCCCAGTTATCCCACTTGTCAGGCGGATGTGATAGCAATGAGGAAGGCTACCTTCATCAAGAAGGAGAAGTGAGCATGTCGCTAATGGTTCAAAAGGGAGCCCCGTAAGACATCGCAGCACCAGACTGAGGTCCCATGATGGCATGCAGGCACGTATTTCCAGGTAGAGGTTACAAAGACTCTTGAGAAAACGTTCAGTGGTAGGGTGAGTGAAGATCGAGAACTTGTCCACTTTGTGGTGGAAACGCCATTATTGCTGCAAGGTGTATTCTGATGGAGCTCATTGAGACACCCAATTTCTTGAGTTCCAGTATGTAATCCAATGCCATTGGTAAAGGAGAGGTAGTTACTGTTGTTTGCCTATTCTGGCAACATGTATGGAATTTCTTACATTTGTGAAGGTAGGTATGCCTTGTAGTAGACCTTCTGTTGTTAATATCTTTTACCTCCTCTGAACAAGTCATTTCATTGTCTCTGAACCATGGACAGAGCCCTCGCGTGGATACAAAATTGGTATCTGCGAATGTGGATATCCATGGAGTTGCAGGGCTTTAGCGACAACAAGCGAGACCAGCAAGGCCATGGCCAGCAACCAAGCGATGAACTATAGTGGAAAAAGCAGTGACATGTTGTGCTACCACTTGCGGAAGCTCCTCCAGCTCGCATCCAGCCCTGCCCACTGGGGCAGGCACCAGTCTCACTGGCAGCTGTCCCTGGTCATGCTAGTGTGTGCAAGCAGCTCACACGCTCCCAGACACGAGATGCAGGAAGCATGAACATGTACTGCGGACTGCCCGCAGCCCCAATAAGTTCACATGTAATGTTGATTTTCATAGGGACCAGCGACCATGGATCGTGTGGTTGTGTAGGTGTGCCCCCAACCTAGCAGCGAGGTATCCATTGTGAGTATCATCAATGGGGGATCTGAGCGAAGGGAACTTCTGTGCAAACGTTGTGTGTTTGAGTTGACCAATGTATAGAATTTTTTACTTGCTTGGCATTGTAGGACCTTGGCCCTCACAAATTTGGGGTATAGTATTTTATATGTATGTATGCTTAAGACCTAATTTAAAAAGGTAGTTTTAGGTAAAAGCTTTCTAGTTTGTACCAATCATTTCATCAGACACAGGAGCTGTGTCCCTATTGATTTGTTCCTGACACCTCCTGGAGAGAAACAGTGATGTTACCACTGCTTTGGGTTCTGAAACCCATAGGTTTCAGGTGTGGCAAATACTGCACCTGCATGCGATGTGAGCTTCCCCCAAGCAGTAGAGGCAAATTTCACAAACTTGAAACCTTATCTTCTGCTGCTTCGATTCTGCCATGCCATGGAACGGGGCCGGGGGGGGGAAGAATCTCCATCTCCCCATCCTTAACTCTGCCCCTGTGGAGTTGGCAATCGGCATTGGGAATATAACAGAATCTTACAACTCTCAAAGAAAATCTGCCGTTTTCTTTGTGCCCATCCCTCCCACCTACCAGATATGTTCTCCTATTCATACACTCCCATGGATCCTTGCTGTGTTCAGTGCAACATCATCTACCCAGAAAGTACAAACAAAGGGTCACTAGACAGCACCCCGGATAATACGGGTTTCTCTTCACGTACAGCGCTGCAGCTGCACTGCTGTAGCCCTTTTGTGAAGACACTACTATGTTGGCAGGAGAGCTTCCTCCCGTTGACATAGTTAATTCACCTGCACGAGGTGAAAGTGCTCCTGTCGACATAGCACTGTCTACAACAGAGGATTAGGTCAATATAACTACATTGCTCAGAGGGTGCAGATTTTTCACACCCCTGAGTGACGTACTTATACCTATGTAAGTCTGTAGTGTAGACCTGACTTAAGACTAAGTAAGATGTAATATGATCGTCCTGAGGGATTCTTTAGAATAAGAATCAGAATCTTTTAAACATTTAACATTTTAGTTTCCATGTCACTGTTCTTCACCACCACAGTTGACCTCCAAACATGCTCCCCCTGAAGGATACCTCCTTTAGGCCACTGTGAACAAAAACGGGCAGTGTAAAGGTTGTGGTGGGGAAAACAAGACTGACTGTAATTTTTTTATATCTGTGTGTTTTGTGTGGTTATTTGTTGTCAGTGAATTTATATTATAAGGGGGCTCTGGGCACTAGTGTGGAGAGGGGGCCCCACTGTGATGGGCACTGTGCATACATGAAATAGGACAGTCCCGTCACCAAAAAGATATTTACGAGTGAGAATATTATTTCTTTAAAAAGTTATAAATCGTAGGGACACAGTAAAATATTTAAGATGAGGTCAGCAATATTCACTTTAAAATGCCCGGCAAATACAAAAATTAGCTGACATTGTTTTTTGCTTCCTTACAAGATATAAAGGAGATGTGAATTTTTTTTCTTTTTTAGAGAGAAGAAATTCAGGATTTGTTAATTTTTTTTATTCTGGAAGACTATGGACAGCTGGAGAACTAATGGGATTATGACAGACAACATGCAAGTAAAATTTCACTGAGAAGGGATACAATTTTTTATACACGTTTTTTAAAATCTTTTAAACCTATCTACCTCAAATACCTAAGAAACAACTGGGAGAAATGATTCAACATCCCCATTCCACCAACTACGAGCTGAGAAAGTTCACAATCCACAATTCTGATACCTCCAAATTAGGCCAAGGAGGACCAGACTTGACTATCTGGACTTATCTGATTTAAAAAAAAAAAAAAAAAAAGTAGAATTCATCATTTCCTTTATATTTTTTACATATCATCATCATACTGGGTCAGATCAGTGGTCCATCTCATCCAGTATCCTGTCTGACAGTGGCCAGAGCCAGATACTTTTGGCAGTTGGAGGTTTAGGGACACCCAGACCATGGGGCTGTGTCCCTGACCATCCTGGCTAATGGCCATTGATGGACCTATCCTTCAGGAATTTCTCTTTTTTTGAATCCAGTTATGCTTTTGACCTTCAATGAGTTCCATAGGTTGACTGTACATGGCATGAAGTACTTGTTTTAGTTTGTTTTAAGCCTGCTGCCTATTAATTTCATTGGGTGACTACTAGTTTTGTTGTGTGAAAAGGTAACTGGCACGACCCTATTCACTTTCTCCGCTCATGACTTTTTAGACCTTTATTATATCCCTCTCTGTCATCTCTTTTCTAAGATGACCAGCTCCAGTCTTTTTAATCTCCCCTCATATGGAAGCTGATCAATACCCCTAATCATTTTGTTGCCCTTCTCTGTACCTTTTCCAATTCTAATATATCTTTTTGAAATAGGGCGACCAGATCTGTATGCAGTATTCAAGGTACCATGGATTTCTATAGTGGCATAATGATATTTTCTGTCTTTATCATCTATCCTTTTCCTAATAGTTCCTAACATTGTTAGCTTTTTTGACTGCTGCTGCACAATGAATGGATATTTTCAGAGAACTCTCCACAATGACTCCAAGGACTCTGAGTGGTAACAGCTAATTTAGACCACAGGAGGGTGAGGTAATATCTTTTATTGGACCAACTTCTGATGGTCAGAGGGACAAGCTTTCAAGCCATGCAGAGCTCTTCTTCACGTCTAGGGGCTCATCTTCACATACAGTGCTACAGTGGTGCAGCAGCACCAGTGCAAGCGCACTGCTGTAGTGTTTTAGGGAAGATGCTACTAAGTTGATGGGAGAGCTTCTCTCTCATAGAGATGTGGTAGCTATGTCGATGGGAGAAACATAGTTAGGAGTTTAAGCTTCAAGGCTTGTCTTTTTAATGTGTTGTGCAGGTTTCCTTTGAGGATGAGGACTGATGGGTCAGAAAGAGTGATCGCTTAAGTGTTCACCCATACGTGATAGGGTGTTTGTCTTAACATTTTCACACAGCTACACAGTGAAAGAGGAAGTTTCACATTGAGGGATATACAGACTATATGTTGGGGAACTTTAACCGTTATCCATTAAATCTGACAAACCATAATTTATCATTCACATGTATTCCTGACACATGTGCTAATTAACAAATACATCGGTGTTTGAGGTTAAGTGTTCTCTCACAGCTTATCTTAACTGCCTATTAGATCTTGAAGTGACTGACAATTTGGGATACCACAAATGATTTTTTTTTTGGAAAGGAATGGAGTTTCATGAGCAAATTATTAGGATTTCCAGGCAGAATTCAGCAGAGGAAACTGCTTTGTGACAAAGAGCTCCTATTTAAGAATATTTGAAACAACTAAAACACTGAAAAATACTGCTTAATGTTCTCTTCAAGATTACAAAAGTATCTGAGAGGGGACAAAGGTAGGCCAAAGAATCATGTACCAACATTTATAACAATTTCTTATACTGCACTGAAGTTCCCCAACATAATCCCATGTTAGACCAGTTAAGAAGCCATACCATTTTCAGTTCTTTCCCTTTCTTGATGTTTCTCATGTGATCTGTCTATATGGTTCTCTTTGCTTTGCTCTCTAAGGGAAGGTCGGTGAGCCGTTAATGAATTTACTGAGGAAGGAGCTGAAGTTCTTCTCTTGTCTATTTTCTCATCTCTATGTGGTGTAGTCCTTAGGGCTATGTGAAGAGGAGCATCTATAAAGAGAATAAAAATGAGTTGCATGCTTTAATATTTTTGTTTCAAAACTCCACCTAGAACCATGAAAAAGAGGTACTTGCCAGCAATAATTCTGGTTGTCTGAATGTATTGCCTCCCTAGAGCTACACTGTAGGATTTATATGCCTAGCTGTGTGACCACAGATCTGCTTATAAGCAGCAGTTAACAGCTGTTGGAAGGTGTGCATTAAAAAAAAAAAATCAATCACAGCTTTCCATATACAGAGGGTATAAATACTTTGCCCACCAGTCTTTCATCAGAAACTCTACCTCCAGAAGTATCCAGACTTTGAAGCAGAAAGGAGAAGGGAGGTGAATACGGCTCTGTGGAGGCAACTGATTCAGATAAACTCTTTATCAATAAGAATTCTTGTAACACTTCTTCCACAAAGTGCCACTGTAGCAACCTAACAATGACCAGGCTGAGGGGTTCTTTTAGTTTAATAGTATCTGAAGCACTGCTCTCCAAAAACCACCCTCTGCCCTCAATAAAGCATCAAAGAGAATACTGATTCACAAAGATGTGAACCAAAGCTGCATATAGTAGCCCTACAAATTTCAAAGGATACATCTCAAAAAGGGCATGGGGAACTGGAAAAGGTTCAAAGAGCAAAGATTATGAAAGGTACGGAATGGCTTCCATACGAGGAGAGACTAAAAAGATTAGGGTTGTTCAGGTCAGAAAAAAGATGACTGATGGGGGATATGATAGGGGTCTATAAAGTCATGAACTCTGTGGAAAAAGTAAATTTAGAAGAAGAGCTTACTCACCTTGGGCAGTAACTGGAGTTCTTTGAGATGAGTGGCTCCACTTCAGGTTGCTTAAACCCCTTTGGCCCATTCATGCACCCTATACTTCCTTGTGCCCCGCTCTGAGGCTAAAAAGGGTTACATGGGCAAACTACCCTCAGTTCCCTCTCTGCTGCAAGGGCACAGAGGAAGCCCTGAAGCAGAGGAAGCAGGCAGGCAATGGAGCACTCATAGGGACACACATTTTGAAGAACGTCAGTTACTGCACAAGGTGAGTAACCTCTCGTTCTCAGAGTACTGCGTCTATGGGTGCTCCACTTCCGGTGACTACTGAGCAGCACCCTGAGCTGGAGCAGGGGGGGCTTTGGAGTCAAGTCCAAGACTGAAGACAGTACTACATTTCCAACAGCATCTGATCTAGCAGTCTGGACCACAGAGTAATGCTTGGAAAAGGTATATATGGCGGTCCAAGTGGCAGCCTTAAACATCCAGAATAGGAAGAATTCTTGAGTAAATGGCACTGTTATAGAAAGAGCTGTCGTGGAATGGGCCAGCATGATAGAATGAGGTTGTGTCTGTTGATTCATAACAATACAAGACAATCAGAAATCCACCTGGAGAGCCTCTGGGCGGAAATCGCCAAACTGTTAGACGTATCCGCAATAGTCATGAACCGTCAGGGTTATTTCCTAAAAGAATTAGGCTATGTCTACACTACACACCTTACAATGGCGCAGCTGAAAAAAACAGGAAACAACTGTGAGATGGGTGAACTGCAATACAAAAAAAAAATCCTGAAGTTCAAGGGCTGAAAACCAACCCCTCTCCTCGGTTCCAATGACAGAATTACAGCTGAGAGAGATACCATCCTGAACTTTTGTGATTTCACAAAGCTGTTTAGGAGTCTTAGATCTAAAAATCAGCCTCCACTCTCTGATCTTCCCTCCCTCCATGCTGAACTGGAACTGGTTCTATAGCACCTATTCACAGAAGGGAATTGACTTCTTGCTTTAAGAGTTATTCATGAGTGGGGTCCCTGAGGAGGAACAGAAAAGGGTGGGGGGGGGGGAACAGTGGCATAAGGGAGGGAAGTAAAATGGATAGCGTACTCCAATCTTATATCCTCCAGCACTCAATTGTCTAATACGATCCTCTCCCACATGGACAGAAAGTGGAAGAGACTGTCTCCAACAGGTGCATGGTGGGTAGAACGGTGTGGACACAGTTTGATTTTGTGAGGTTGTACCGGGTCCTTGACCAGCCTATCAAAACTGATGCTTAGATGATCATGATGATGAAGGCTCAGCAGCGGATGCACAGGGAGTAGGCAGTCTTTTCCTCTAGAACCTTGACTTCTTCCTGGGTGATTCATAAGTTCTTGAATTCTGGGAATGAAGCAGGGTGGGATCTTTGAGCCGTTTGGGAACTACTAAATTTGTTTGTTTGTAAGCATATAAATCCCAAAAGATCTCAACATGGCTCTGGGATTCTTAAGGGTATGCAGGGATTCATCAGTGGATTCAGCGAAGAGCTTGAGGCCATTCAAAGGAAAGGTCCTCAACCATGTTTTGGACCTCCTTTGGGAATTCAGACAGCCAGGACGCCCTCCGCATGCCTGCCGCCGTAGAGATAGATCAAGCTGCAGTGGGGACTGCATCCAAGGAGGCTTGTAGCAAAGTTTAGCATCATTGATAACAGCTTGAAACAGCTCACACTGATCAACCGGCAGATACTGAATCCAGGTGTTGAAATTGGCATAATTTGAGTGATTGTACTTCAACATGACAGCTTGATAATTTATAATCCTAAACTGAGGAGTCAACCAGGGAGTTTGGTGCTGAATGGATCTGCAAAAGTTCAGAGTCATTTGCTGGGAAACAATATTTCTTATCTGCCTGTTTACATGTTGGCAGTATCATTGCAGAGGTCTGCCACATGGGTTTGGCAGGATCCAACAGGGCCTCATTAATAGGCAGGGCGGCTCAGGTAAAGGGAGTCCATTGAAGGATATCCAGGAGCTTATGCTGAAACTCCCTGAGCTCTTCAGAGGGAGCTGCAGGGAATCTGCATTATGCTTAATTAAACTTGTGGAAGTGTCTGAAGTCATCAGCCATAGTTGGTTAGGCAAACATTACCACCTCATCTGGGGAAGACAAAGAAATATTTGTTTGTGGAGTAGCCTCTTTATCTGCCCTGGCTCCTCAAATGATTCTTGCACTTGAGGTAGAGGAGAGGGGAGACACTCCTCTACTCCAACTATTCCCCACAAGAAAGATTAGGGGCATGGAAAAACTGCTGTCAATATGCAACTCAAGGATCCCCATATGGTCACTAGGGATTGGGGGTGTCCAAAGGGCTTGAACCAGATAGGGTGAACACAGGCCCATCTTTGATGCAACTCCCCCTCCCCACTCCACCCCTCTTTTCAAAAGCATCAGAAGGGAAAACCCTTGTCTGAAGAGTAGGGGAATCTTGGACTGAGACATTCAAATTAGAGGAGAATTCCTCCTCCTCAACAAGGGCAGCTTCAGCACACTCTGAAAATGGTTGAGGGTCAAGCAGTACTGAGGAAAGGCCCTAACTTGGAGACTGTGCATGTTTTGTTACCAATAACCACTAATAAGGCTGACTCTGGTTCCTCCAAAACAAGTAAGTCCTTAAGGAATCTGAACTCCTGCAGTACAGGGTGGATTTGAATAATGGGGCCCCGTTCTGTAGTTAGTACCAAGGGTAAATGTTATTCCAGCAAGTCCCTTCTGGCCCAAGTAGTTGGTACTGATGATGATGCCTTGGGAGGGGTCAAGACCCTATGTGAAATGTGGTGTCTTCCCTGTACTGAAGCAGTCTTTGTGGTCAACTCTGATGAAGATGTTACCGAAGGAGTTGTGGGTACCCTTCTATTAGGAGGTGAGAATGCTTCATTTATGCAACGTCCTGTTTCTGCAGTACAGAAGGTCTTGGTACTGAGTCATGCTTGTTTCCCTTTTTCTCAGATGAGTCCAGAGCCATGGACACAGGATTAGTACTAAGAGCATCTGGAGCCTCAGCCGTACCCAAAGTGGGATAAGATGACGCCACAGCAGTCTTGCTTTGCAAGGTCAGAGGTTTTTTTTGAGGTAGACTTCTTCTGCAGAGAATGGCTCCTCTTTCTATGCATCCCCTCTCTGAATTTACCTCAGGTAGACTCAGGTGAATGTGCCAAGAATGACGTGTTCACAGAGAGACCTATGTTGGGGGGTGAGAGTGGGGGAAGAGATCTCCTGTCTGGGAACTGAGGGTGGCTGGAGGGAATGTTCCGTCATTAAACATCTCAGTTTTAAAACCCAATTTTTCCTTGCCCTGCCTTTAAAAGCACAGCAAATGGATATACAGGATAAGATTATCCCAAGCTACAGATAAACGGGAATACCCATCACTGACCAGAAAAGTCTCCCAAGAACCTCCCAAAAGCCCAGAGAGCCTGGCATAACCCAAGGTAACAGTAGCTAGAAGGGCAAGGTTCCCACCTCCCTTAAAGGAGAAAGGGATTGAGCAAGGCTTCCCCTAAACACCTAAATAAAATACAGCAAATAAAATAAATAATAGAATGAAGAAAGGTAACTAGACTAAATTGTCAACTTAAAATAGTAAGGCACACTAATGCTTGTCTCAGGCCAAGGCAGTTGAGAGGGAACTGCAGGCAGTTCACCCACGCAGCCTTATATAGCCTTGAAGCAGGGCACGAGGAAGCCATATGCACAGATTGAACAGACACTACCACCAAAAATCTCAGATTAAAGGCATAAGAGGTGTGAGTACACCTGAAGTGGGGAGCCCAGAGGGACACCGCTTGAGAAGTTTTATTTACTCTTTCCCACAATGCAAAACCAAGGGTCATGTGATGAAATTAATAGGCAGCAGATTTAAGAGACACAAGAAGTATTTTTTCCACACTAAACACAATTAACCTGTGGATTTCATTGCCAGGGGATGTGACGGCTAGAGGTACTGTATTCAAAAGAGAACAAGATATCCTCCATGAACTTTAGCCAAGACAGTCAAGGATGCAACCCCATGCTTGGAGTGACCCTGAACTTCTCATTGCCAGAAGCCAGGAGAGGAAAATTGCCCTGCTCTGTTCACTCTCCCAGAAATTCTGCTATTGGCCACTGTCGAGGACAGGATACCAGGTTAGACCAGCCACTGGTCAGACCCAGTATAGCAGTTGTTACAATGTTCTTATTGCAGATATATGCCACTGAAGCTGCTGTGCGCCTAGGTATTATAAATGCAAACTCACCTAAGTGTCTCAAAGCTCTTTAATTCATAACATGACCTGATGCATAGTCTTATCCACTAGCCATCCTTTAGCTGTCTAGCTGTTTTTTGTTTTAATTATAAATGCCACAAATAGTCTGCTTAATTTTCTGAATGGCTTAGTCATGTTTAACAGATAACCAGCTCTTCTCCTAGTATTATTTTGGGGCTTTGGGAAAAAGACCAGGAGAAATACTGACAGACTAAGTACCACCTGGTGATTTTGGACTGTGGTGTCAAGTAGGCTGGACAGCAGAGCCTGCAACACCAAGACCCTCCTGGACAAGTTGGCAGCCAAGAAGAATAACCTTTCACAGAGATCTAAAATCCTTATGGCACAAACTGACCATCTACATGCTTGGTTAATACCAAACTCAACTCTAAAGGATCATTAGGCCACTGAGAAGGAGGTAGAAGTTTAAAGTCTTTAAAAATTGTTACACTAGGAGATGAACAAACTCCATGACTCTTCACATGGACACACAGGGACAACAGAAATAGTAGCTAAACAAACAGTAAACGAACATTCTGTAGCCAGAGATATCTGTGAAGACATCAGAAACATGAGAAAGGAAGTCCAAAACAGCAGGAACCACAAAAAAAAAAAAAAACCTGAGTCAAGGACTCTGGCTTGAGCATGCATTTCAAACTGGTTCCATCTGGCAGCACAAAAGTTCTCAGGCCTTGATCTCCACAGAAAAGCACAAAACCCTCTGCTCTAGAAACCTAGCAGCCGTGGTAAAAGGTGCAGGGACTGACAGCCTTGATGGTCCACCCTGGTGTTCTACTGTGACAAGACTTGACTCAAGGAAGACTGATTGGACAATCTTTGTCAGGGCTCGAAGGTCTGAGAATCAGGTCTCCCACAACCAGTTTGGTGCCACTAGAATCACCACTTCTCTGTCTTACTGAATCTTTGTTAGTACTCTGGAAAGAAGGGAAATGAAGAAAAGGCATGAAGGAGTTCTTTCCCTCTGTATCCTATTTTTGAGCCGAACCTTGGACACTTTCTGATTTGTAGCAAAGAAAGTCAAATATCGGAAGGACTGCTGAGTCTCATCTCAAGTTGTATGCAATGTTGTTGTAGCCCTGTTGGTCACAGCATATTGGAGAGACATCGATATTAGAAGTGTACTCTAAATACATTTCCCGGATCCGAAGTAGAGCTCTGTATAAGTCTCTATCAACAGAAGTTGGTTTAATAAAAGTTACCTCACCTACCTACATTATTAATAATGCATCATTTCCACAGATGGACTATCAGTTACACAGAGGTAACTGAATTCCCCTTATTTGTTCAGGTAATACACCGCAAACACACTATCCGAACATTTCCATTGTCTGCCCTCTGATGTGTGAAAGAAGGAATGTGAGAACCAGCCTGATGAGCCTCAGTTCTAGCTAGTTTACATGGAGTCTCTTTTCCTGAGGTCTCCAAAGATCACAGACAGTGAAAATTTCCCAGATATGTTGTCCCAACCCCCAGATTGTAGGCATCCATGCCTATCATTATTTTAGGATAGGGGTGTGAAAAGCAGATCTCCCTCTCTAGCAGCGTTAACCATAGTAGAAAGTTTTCGACTAGCTTTCGACAGATGGGAGAGATTATCAACAAGTCCAAAATGCGAGTGACTAAGCCTTGTAAAGGCTGTATCCATAACCTTGCAAAAGTGTGTCTTGTGGGAAGATGGTAAATATGCATCCACTATCAGGCCCAGTGCTATGTGAACAAGTATAACATACTTCCTTATCTACTTTCTCCACATTAGATTTTGTAGATGTCTATCATATCCCCTTAGTGGTCTCTTTTCTAAGATGAAAGTCCTAATCTTATTAATTTCTCCTCATATGGAAGCTATTCTGTACCCCTAATAATTTTTGTTGCCTTTTTCTGTACCTTTCTAATTCCAATATATCTTTTTTGAGATGGGGTGACCATATCTGTATGCAGTATTCAAGATGTGGGCATACTATGGATTTATATAGCAGCAATATAGTCTCATGGGTGACTTTAATTTTCCTGATATCTGCTGGGAGAGCAATACAGCGGTGCATAGACAATCCAGGAAGTTTTTGGAAAGCGTAGGGGACAATTTCCTGGTGCAAGTGCTAGAGGAGCCAACTAGGGGGGGAGCTTTTCTTGACCTGCTGCTCACAAACCGGGAAGAATTAGTGGGGGAAGCAAAAGTGGACGGGAATCTGGGGGGCAGCGACCATGAGTTGGTCAAGTTCAGGGTCCTGACGCAGGGAAGAAAGGTTCGCACCAGGATACGGACCCTGGACTTCAGGAAAGCAGACTTCGACTCCCTCAGGGAACGGATGGGTAGGATCCCCTGGGGGACCAACATGAGGGGGAAAGGAGTCCAGGAGAGCTGGCTGTATTTCAAGGAATCCTTATTGAGGTTCAGGGACAAACCATCCCGATGAGTCGAAAGAATAGTAAATATGGCAGGCGACCAGCTTGGCTTAACGGTGAAATCCTAGCGGATCTTAAACATAAAAAAGAAGCTTACAAGAAGTGGAAGGTTGGACATATGACCAGGGATGAGTATAAAAATATTGCTCGGGCATGTAGGAATGAAATCAGGAGGGCCAAATCGCACCTGGAGCTGCAGCTAGCAACAGATGTCAAGAGTAAACAGAAGGGTTTCTTCAGGTATGTTGGCAACAAGAAGAAAGCCAAGGAAAGTGTGGGCCCCTTACTGAATGAGGGAGGCAACCTAGTGACAGAGGATGTGGAAAAAGCTAATGTACTCAATGCTTTTTTTGCCTCTGTCTTCACGAACAAGGTCAGCTCCCAAACTGCTGCGCTGGGCATCACAACATGGGGAGTAGATGGCCAGCCCTCAGTGGAGAAAGAGGTGGTTAGGGACTATTTAGAAAAGCTGGACGTGCACAAGTCCATGGGGCCGGACGAGTTGCATCCGAGAGTGCTAAAGGAATTGGCAGATGTGATTGCAGAGCCATTGGCCATTATCTTTGAAAACTCGTGGCGAACGGGGGAAGTCCCGGATGACTGGAAAAAGGCTAATGTAGTGCCCATCTTTAAAAAAGGGAAGGAGGAGGATCCTGGGAACTACAGGCCAGTCAGCCTCACCTCAGTCCCTGGAAAAATCATGGAGCAGGTCCTCAAAGAATCAATCCTGAAGCACTTACACGAGAGGAAAGTGATCAGGAACAGTCAGCATGGATTCACCAAGGGAAGGTCATGCCTGACTAATCTAATCGCCTTCTATGATGAGATTACTGATTCTGTGGATGAAGGGAAAGCAGTGGATGTATTGTTTCTTGACTTTAGCAAAGCTTTTGACACGGTCTCCCACAGTATTCTTGTCAGCAAGTTAAAGAAATATGGGCTGGATGAATGCACTATAAGGTGGGTAGAAAGTTGGCTAGATTGCCAGGCTCAACGGGTAGTGATCAATGGCTCCATGTCTAGTTGGCAGCCGGTGTCAAGTGGAGTGCCCCAGGGGTCGGTCCTGGGGCCGGTTTTGTTCAATATCTTCATAAATGATCTGGAGGATGGTGTGGATTGCACTCTCAGCAAATTTGCGGATGATACTAAACTGGGAGGAGTGGTAGATACGCTGGAGGGCAGGGATAGGATACAGAGGGACCTAGACAAATTGGAGGATTGGGCCAAAAGAAACCTGATGAGGTTCAATAAGGATAAGTGCAGGGTCCTGCACTTAGGACAGAAGAACCCAATGCACCGCTACAGACTAGGGACCGAATGGCTAGGCAGCAGTTCTGCGGAAAAGGACCTAGGGGTTACAGTGGACGAGAAGCTGGATATGAGTCAGCAGTGTGCCCTTGTTGCCAAGAAGGCCAATGGCATTTTGGGATGTATAAGTAGGGCAGATACTAGATACATAGAGAGCAGATCGAGGGACGTGATTGTTCCCCTCTATTCGACATTGGTGAGGCCTCATCTGGAGTACTGTGTCCAGTTTTGGGCCCCACACTACAAGAAGGATGTGGATAAATTGGAGAGAGTCCAGCGAAGGGCAACAAAAATGATTAGGGGTCTGGAACACATGACTTATGAGGAGAGGACCCTTCCTCTGATCCCATGGCAGCTTACTTGGCTTAAGAGCTTTTGATGAGGGACCTTGTCAAAGGCTTTCTGAAAATTTAAGTGCACTATATCCACTGGATCACCCTTATCCACATATCTGTTGACCCCTCAAAGAATTTTAATAGATTGGTGAGGCATGATTTCCCCTTACAAAAGCCACGTTGACTCTTCCCCAACCAATAATGTTCATCTATGCGCCTAATCATTCTGTTCTTTACTGTAGTTTCAACCAACTTGTCTGGTACTGAAGTTAGGCTTACCAGCCTGTAAATGCCAGGATCACCTCTGGAGCCTTTTTTTAAAATTGGTGTCACATTAGCTATCTTTCAGTTATCTGGTACAGAACCTGATTTAAATGATAGATTACATACCACAGTTAGTAGTTCTGCAATTTCACATTTGAGTTCCCTCAGAACTCTTGGGTGAATACCATCTGGTCCTGGTGACTTATTACTGTTTAACTTATCAATTTGTTCAAATACCTCCTCTACTGACACCTCAATCTGGGACAGTTCCTCAGATTTGTCACCTAAAAAG
Source organism: Natator depressus (assembly GCF_965152275.1). Classification (NCBI taxonomy): domain Eukaryota; kingdom Metazoa; phylum Chordata; order Testudines; family Cheloniidae; genus Natator; species Natator depressus. Next base: position 30,702,304 of record NC_134246.1, read on the forward strand.
AATAGCTTAGATGTGGGAATCTCCCTCACATCCTCTGCAGTGAAGACTGATGCAGAGAATTCATTTAGTTTCTCCACAATGGCCTTATCCCCCTTGAGTGCTCCTTTAGCATGTCAATCATCCAGTGGCCCCACCGATTGTTTAGCAGGCTTCCAGCTTCTGATCTATTTTTAAAAATAAATTGCTATTACTTTTTGAGTCTTTGACTAGCTGTCCTTCAAATTCTTTTTTGGCCTTCCTAATTATATTTTTATACTTCACTTGCCAGAGTTTATGCTTGTTTCTATTTTCCTCAATAGGATTTAACTTCCGCTTTTTAAAGGATGACTTTTTGCCTCTCACTGCTTCTTTTACTTTGTTGTTTAGCATGGTGGTATTTTTCTGGTCCTCTTATTGTCTTCTTTTAACAATTTTTTGTATATAAAAATTAGTCAGTATTATATAATTAGTGCCTTCATCTGAGGATCTGATACAACATTTCTCCTCCAGATTCTTTTGTTATTCTGGTATCCTAAGCTTCTTAGCATCATAGTCTGCAGAGACCTTTTTAAGCCCAAGCAGTGCATTATTTAAAAACCAAGGGCTCATTCCACCACGTACAGTAAAATACATAGGAGAGGGCTAAGTTGAAAGAATATACTCCAGTTCTACCTCCACACCCCCTTGGGACTTTTGGGCTTCAGTACCTCCCTTCCATCCCCCTGGCTTCATGCTGCCAAAGGGATATCTGCCATGGTTATTATTTGAACTCATCCTTAACAGAGGGTTCTCCACCAGAGAATGTCCCCCACAGAAACAGTAATCTATATTATGCCTACATTTTCTTTCATCTCCGCAAGGTTGAGAGAGTTGAGAATCAGAAATAAATTTCCCTCCACTTCAACCTGAAGCTAGTGCTAGATCACCGATGCAGCTGCACCAGCACAGATACTATGCAAGGATGACATGAATCTATATAGAGTAAACTCACAGGCCACAGACACCCCACAAAAACTGCCTCTGTATTGCTCCCTAGCATGCAGAGATTGAGCTCCCCTAAATGGTCTTTTTGTGGCCTGCTTCTCCCAATATAGAGGAATTAAAGAAGTTGTGTTGTTTTTTTTTAAATGGGCTTTTGTGCCTGAAAAGCATGTGAGCAGAACTGAATAAAGATTCAAAACCTCTGAATGAAAAATGGTCTGTTTTGCCAGCTTAATTCAATAAAGCACTATCAGAAGCCCTCATAAGGCTATGAGTTCCTGCACTGCAATACAGAAACTTCAAAATATAATCGCTAAAAATACAATTGGTCCAAATGAGTTTTTCCAAAACTGTATAGTACTCAACATGAAAAAAGTCTTTAGTAGCAGACAAATTAAGACAGGAAATGAAAGAGGAGTATGAAAATTTGTAATGTGAAGCATAAAATATGGCAATACGAGAAGCTGAAACGCAAAATGAGTAAACCTCAGAACGTATCCTACTTTAAAACAACACTTCATTTTTATATTACTTCTGGTATCAAGACAGCTTTCATGGGAAGGATTTAAAATAGCTTGTGTTAAAATAAATTGGTCCTTTACTCAGAAGTATAAATTCTAAGTCAGATCAAACTATGTGGTAGCACTGAAGTCTTCATTCCTCAGGCATTTGCATACACAAGACATGGCCTTTACTCTCCCTCAAGAACAACACAAGACATCAAGTTCTCAGAGGCTCAGATGACCAAGGAGGAACCAAGGGATATTACAAAAAGACTAGAATTTCTATAGATCAAATTATTAAAAGAACTAGAAATGCAGCTCAGAACCAGATCCTATAAAGTAGGAACCATCACAGACACAGACAAGACAGGAAGCAGAAGAAGCCCATCTCGATCATTCTCTTAAGCATTAGCAGTTCTCCACAGTATTTTTTCCACCACTACTTATTTAGCTTGTTTTAAATGTTATGTATAGTAAAACTATAAAGGGTAGTTATTTTTAAAAGCATTCCCCTCTAACTCATTTAAGAAAAACTCTGCCTACACTTTTAGTCCAATTTTTTTAATTTTGCTTTTTTTTTGCGCAAACTGTAAAACTACTTGGAATGCAGGATTTTTAGTTTTGTAGGATACTAAAAACTACTTTCAGATATGTAAGTGGTATATGAACAGGAAAGGCAGCCTCTCAAATGAGGAACCATTGTCTTTGCAAGGATAATAAACTAAAGATCATGATGGGGGGGTGTTTAAAGCTATATGCATCTTGCTTTAATTCTGGTTTAAAATAACTAGCTGCTACTTTTTAATTAAACACAAAAATTTTGCAAGTTATATTATTTAATTGTATAAGATAATTAATTTTACAAAATGTTAATGCAACATTAATGTTTGAGATTTTAAACTCAGAAAAGCCCAGAAATTGAGAATTTAGGTAAACAGTGTAGTCTTGTCTTTATCCCTATGCACTATAATGTGGCACAAGAAGATATATTTCGAAAAAAATATTTTACAAATATGGGCTAAGAGCAGAAGAAAATCCATAAAAACTTCTATCTAAATGGAACTAAAATACAAAAAAACCAAAAACAAACCTAGCCCAGAGTTTATCTGAAATATCATGCATAATTCTAGTGAGCACAGTGTTGAGCACAGCAAACAAAAATATAAAGCAGAACACAACCAATAAGATTCCATTTTGAAGGGTACAGGTGGGTGTCACCTAATGAGAATCCTGCATTTTCCCATGTCCTTCTGATTTTTCCCCTCTTCTACTCAAGTAAATTATACAAAATTATTTCACAAGAACTCAACTCCTACATCTGTAGTCATGCAGAACAGGATTCTTGTCAGAGTTCCACCAGCAGCTTAAAAGCAAGCAACCGTAATTACCACAGAAATCACAAGTGAGACTGGACTTTTAGTTACTTTTATCCCTTCTTCTGAATGAGGAAAGTGAAAGATTGAGAAAGAAATGAGTTAGATATTTAGACTGGTTGATGAAAGAACTTCTCTTGTCCTTTCCTCTTCTGAGAGTATTGTTTGGGGAAGAAGGACATTGCCAAGCAAAAATAAAATGAAAGGATTCCAGTATTTCAGGTGTATTTTTTCTTTTTTAGTTAAACACACAAAGGTTTAATAGTGGAATAAATTGCTGAAGGGGAGGAAAAGAAGTTGCTAGGATAAATCAGTTCATGAAATAACTTGGCCAGTTTCTGGAGGAGAGCATCATCTTCTCTAACCTCTAAATTATATTGTTACATTATACCATTTGTATTTATGTTTCTAAATAACATCTCTCAATTCAGGTAGATATTTAAAAGAAGAAAAAGAAGATGAACCCAAAGGACCCTTCTTCGCCTAATATCTATCATGTAACCGAAATGTTTTCCACTAATTTTCCTTTTCATTCTAGATACTAGAATGCTCCTTAGAAATGAAGAGATAGCCAACATACTTACACAATGAACCAGACGTAGTCCGCCTTCTGTTTAAACTTCGTCTGGCTTTTTCAGAAGCCAAAAAACCTCTTGTTTGAATATTTCTTTGTACTGGACTCTGCTGTGGTTCTGGTGCTTTCTCCACTCCATGAAAATATTTCATATGATAATGTAGCAACTTCGCTTTGCGGAATGATTTTGAACAGTCCAAGAGCTTGCATCTAAACTTGTGATCTTGGTCAACAGTCGCAGCTTTTGAAGCAATAAAATCATCTGTTCTCTTAAAAGTTTTTGTTACTGTAAGGACAAAACAAATAAGATTCCCCCATGCTTTTGCTATATTTATCAAATGATTCTCTAAACTTAAAATTAAGAAACTAACATGTATTTAAACATAAAATATTATATTAGCTATGAACAAAAAGTATTGTTGCTATTACCTGCTTTTGAGATCAACAGCCTAGACAGGGACTAACCTGAGACTGTTTTCCTTATTGTCGTTTGATGAACTACTACTAAAATCTCCATAAAAATGTTCATTAACCAACTGCTATTGTAATAGGGAACACAATATATTAGAGAGACTTTGCTTAACTGAGCTTACTTGGGCCAATGGTAGATATCACTGAAGCCTGCAGCACAACAGTAGTACCAGTGATGCTGTCCTCTATGGAAGCAGCATGAATACTACATTTTCCACTTAAAACAGTAATGGCACATTCTATCAAGTTTTTTTAAACATTGATATCTTATATTACAGCACTGGTCAAGAGAAACATTTTTTGCTTCCTAACGTAACTAATTGGGCATCAGAATTTCCTGATGTCAGATCCAACTATAAATATCTGTTAAAGTTAAGAGCTGTGGAGTGCTGCTACTAGAGAAAAGTCAGAGCTGTCCTTCAAGTAAATCAGGTTTATTAAAAAAAGAATTTTTAAAATTGCACACAGTAAATATGAAGGCATGACATTAAGGAAAGGCAAACTTAGGATGAATTCCAAGAAACATTTCTTACTCAGATTTATTAGACTACATATTAGTTTCTCAATAGAGCTGCTGGAAAAAAACTTTGTTCAAATCTTCAAACTGGCCTGGAATAAGGATTAGAGAATACAGTCTACAGAACATTGCTACATTGGCCAGAAGATGAACTAAATAGATTTATTCCCATCTTTTCTAAGGTTCCAAACATTTTCACTTACGTTTTTGATGGGAATTACTATACTCTTGAAACAAACGCATTTTGATTAACAAAAAAACAGTCTGAACTTTCTGTGGTGCTGACAACTATACGTAAAAAAAGTGTCCAAATGGGAAGAGTGCCAGGAAATTGGAGAAATCCCAACATAGCACAATTTAAAAGAAAAGAATGATCCCGGCAATAACCATCACATAAATCTAATTTACATCATTAGTAAGATAAATCACTAAATATCTAGAAGCTAATGGAGTAATATGACACAACATGAGTTTATAGAGAATAATTTTTTCCAGGGACAATGTTGTGGGGTTTTGTTTTGTTTTTTAAACAGAAGTGCAAAGTTAGTGAATAAAGGCACTGCAGTTCATGTTGTGTATTTAGATTTTAGTAAATCATTTGGATAAAACAAATACTCTCCACAAAAAACTCCACAAAAGAATAATATTAAATCATGGTATCTCAAGTTGGAGGAGGGAAACGTATCTAGTAGAAGGTCTCAGAGCTAGCAAGTTCAATGAACTGGAAATGGAAGTAAGCAGTCTCTTAATGAAAAAAATCACATTAAATTGGGAGGAGTTGAAAACACCAACAAGGACACAGAATTAATACAAAGGGACCATGAGAGATGATAAACATGGTCAGAAAAAGAGTGGGAGAAAATAATCGGATAGCCAGTCACTGGGAGGGAGGAAGCTGGGAAGCAGTACTGCCAAGATGAGCTAAGCACAAGAGTGAATAGCAATATCTGTAATACGAGATAACAAAAATGGCCAATGCAATTTAGGGCTAAATACACAGAGGCAACATGGAACAGGAAAGTAAATTGTTCTGGAGCAACTGCATCTGAAATGCATTCAGTTTTGGGTACTACATTGTCTGAAAGAAACTGACAAACCTGGAAGAGTTCAAAGAGAGAAAAGCAACAGAAGTACTCAATAATGCAAGACAGACTGATTCCTGGGGAAAGTAGGAGAGCTTCATACACACACAGCAGGTTACCGAAGAGAAAAATGGAGAGATTTAACAATCTACAGTTATTTACTGGGAGCGAACAACAAGAACAAAGAAATTTTTTTAGGGTTGTGCATGGGGGAAATAAAGGAGAAAGGGGAAGAAAAAAAATTAAGAAAGGCAAAAAATTTAGGCCTGGTATCAGTAAGAACTTCCTGACAGTGAGGGATTTCAAATTATTTTGTTAATTTCAACAAACCTAAACAGGGCCATGTAAGTGGGTTGGCAAAATTTGCCAACATCAAAACCTAAAATATTGTATTCATAAAGAATGAAATATATAACGGAAGTGGAAGGAAATCTGATTCAATTTACAAGTAACATGAAGATGGGAAAATATTGTTCAATTGCAGCAAGGAGGACCAGTAGGGTCTCAGGCTTCAATAAAAGAAATATTCTAAAGATGACATGGGAAACTATTGTACAATTGTCATGATTAGACCCTGTCGGGAGTCCTGTATCCAAGCTTGGTGCATCTTTCTTCCACAGGTTGCAAAGGTACAGAGAATAGCTTCTAACTGATCTGATAAACTGAAGTTTGGAGAAGAGGAGGCAACAGAGGAATTGAGGATGGGCTGGAAGCAGGAGAGAGAAAGGAAGGGAGAACTTACTGCAATGGGCACAAAGGAATCTATTCAAACTCTAGGGCAACAATAGGAAATACACAGACATGCCTGAATTTCGAACTACAAAGTTTAGATTATCACCATATACAGGCATTTCCCCCCCCCCCTTCATACAATAATGCCCACATGGAATTTTCTGCTCATGGGAATTAATATAAAGTTGGTGTGCAACTGTTCTACCCAGGGAGACCTTGGGAAAAAAACTGTACCCCAAAAAAGTACAATCTCTCCCAAGATTGATGGTAGGAAAGGAAAAAGTGTGCAGAGGTGGAAGAGGGAAGCTCCTCCTCTCCCACAACAGCCCAGGAAAAACTGGACCTTGATTACTGTGATTCTTGGTCACATGCACTAGATATTAACAGGAATTATTCAATTTGGGGACAGTAAGGTACTTTTTACTGAGGACATACTAGCAATGAACTTTCAGAGGTTCCATCTTTTTCTGGAGCACTGTGGGGGGACGGGACGGGGGGAAATGAACTCAACATTGCAAACAAGCAATTTCCCGTGAATATTGATGTCGATCAGTGTGAGCCCTCTATGTATCCCACCATTTATTTTGGGGTCCTTATAACCTAGAATGCTGAAAGAGAAAATGACTTACCATAATTCTGGCCTTCTGCCACAGATCACCAATCCATAAATCATATATATCTTAAACCTCTGGCTTGTGAGGGATCCTATCTGGATTTAGAATTTCAGCTAAGCTGTTGGGTAATAACCAATAGAGGGCACAAGCTAAAGCATGCAGACTTTCTGAGGGTCAGTAACTGCTTATCCTTAAATTGCTTTTCATACAAATAGGAACTCTTCTGAACTCTACCTCTCACCTACCCACTGACCACTCAATCTACTGCTTCATGTATCTTCAGAGCACAAAATCTTCAGTTACATGGGTTATTCTGTTTTCTGTTTATTCTTTTAAAACACGGCTTTCTTCTACTCCTCTGGAACTTCCCCATTTTCGAAACTAAGGCCATGTCTACACTAGAGTTTTGTCGACAAAAGTTATGCCAATTAAACCGCTGTTGCATGTCCACACTATGTCCGCTCCTTGTGTCTGCAGACCACATCCACACTAGCAGCTCTTCCATTGACACAAAGCAGTGCACTGTGGGTATCTATCCCACTGCACAACTGGCTGAAGGATGCTTTGGGAAAGCTTTGTAATGTCTCATGAGGGCAGGTACAGCTCACAGAGCTCTTCACACTGAGCAATGTCAAAGCTTCCCAGAGCTTTGAAGGGGCAGGGGCGCGTGCCTGCAGGGAAGCCAAGTTCAAAATAGTGAGCAGAGCAGTCATGATGGGCATTGTGGAATACTGGGGGAGACCAGTTATGTCAACATAACGAATGGCGGCATCTACACTGATGCTTTGTCTTTTTAGCTTTGTTGCAAAAAGCTGTAAGCCTCTCGGAAAGGTGGTTTTATTTTGCCACCGAAAGTAGCTTTGTAGCGTGTACACCTCCACTGTTTTGTTGGCAAAACCTGCCTTTTACTGACAAAACTGTGTAGACACAGTTAGACACACATTGTGTAGACACAATAAGACAAGGCCTTATTAAAAATTAAGCCTGCGAACCCAGGATTTGAAAAACTACTCTGATCGCATTACTTACGTATTGTACCTCTTTCTAGCACCTTGAATGTTTCCAGAACCCACTGCACTAAAGATGTTGCTGTCTACAGTAAAAATGTCAAAGTCCTCAATTAGCAGCCTTTCAGCGTACAAGATGACTTGACCCATGGCAAACGGCACCTGAGACACCAATTACACCTAAAGTTATGAGGTTAAACGGAGCCACACAGCCCAAACATTTGCTTCACCTGTGCCAGCGTTAAAAGGATAGAGGAACTGGAATACAGAGAACACACTGAAAGATCAGACATGCAAGCACAGAGTGCACAACCAGTGCAAACTTCAGCACACGCTTCAAAGCTGGGGAGATGAGGCAATTTAAAGCCTCCCCCTTCAGATCAAGAGGTGGATTCAGCCCTTCAACTTTATTCAGTGTGATAAAGTGGAACGTTGAAGATACTGAAATGGTTCTCTTGAACCTATATCTAATGACTTGTCAAAATGCCAGTCTCCAGTGCAGAGCCGCTGGCTGAGGCAAAAAACTTTGACTCTACTCTTTTCTAGAGCAGCCAGGTGGCATGATGCTTGCCCATATTCACTGGCTTGAGTTGATAACTTTTATGGTACCTTGGGAGGAATCATGACCCATGCTGCTGCAGGATATGCAACAGTCCTGTCAACTGGAGGCAAACATTTTCTGCATTTGAAGGGACTAGACTGCTTCTCCTTACCGGAACACCAAGGCCAAATGACTAAAAAGTTTGTGACTAAAAAGGTCAAAAGTCCTATGTAGACTAACACACTTCAAGCATAATCTTAGAAAACAACACTAGGAACTTCACAGCAGAATCACGGAAAGCATAGGAGGCATTTTTAAAATCAGAAACCAACCTCTGAGTATCAAGCATGCCCATGAAGAGCCAAGCACCAAGAGTATCTGTGGAGTGATTTTGAGCCTGCTCGCAGACAGAAGAGAAAACTGGTACTAGCTGTCAGAACAGCTGATGAGCACTCTGGCTCACATCCTATTAGTTGGAATGCCTCTTGACTGAGTTAATTCCCATCAACCATTCAGTCACCCCACAGAAGCAGGAGATCCACAGGATGGAAATCTACTGTACCAGTAATCTTTTTTCCTCATCATTTTTTAACAGTTCAAATACAGTAGCAGAATATGACCATTATCCTTTAAAATTTTAACTAATTTATATATATATATATTTTTATAAAATGTATGTATGTATGTATGTATCAGTCACATGCAACACTACTGTTGAAAATTATATCAAAACTTCAGGAAATTTAAAATTTAAGTTCCATAAAGCAATATTTTGCCCATGTTAAACATACTATACATGAAGGTATACATTAAAAGCCTAACAAGCAATGAAAAAGTATAACAGATGCACATTTTGAATTGGTTAGCAATGCTAAACAGTGCAGTGTGTCATGTTTTGAGATGGATGTGGCTGCACAAACCGAACCCTGAACTCAACTCTCAGCAGGTAACAGAGAAGACACCAGTTTTTAAGCAGTTTTATGTTTAAAAAGTTATTGTTAATGTTCCCACACATACAGATTTTGTGTGCGCGCTGCATGCAAATTACACAATCTCACAGCTAAACATGCAGCACCAATACCACACAGCCAAGGATTAAAAATGAAGGCAAGTCATTTTACTTGACTTCGGAATATTCTCCCAAAAGGAAGAGACGGAAATTCTATTCCTTGTGACATTAGAACTAAGCTGTACAAACAACAGATGAAAATATTAGGGAAGAATGCTCCATTTTCCTGAGATGGTAGGTCATTTCCATCTCCAATTTCCAGGATTTTATATTGTCAATTTAAGAGCATGCACACAACAGTAAAGGCAGTCTGCGGATATGGTTGCTCAACAAGGTATCCAAGCTGAACTCTCAAAAACAAATAGCTGAAGCAACTTTCCTATTTGGCCATTTAAGGTATTTGGATTCATTCCATGAATGAATCAATTCAGCTTTAAAACCACACAAAGCACCTTTTTTTGCTTTCATCTCCACAGATACAACCCCTGTTTGAGAGACAAGAATACACAGACACAGAGTCAGCACAAGATAAACCAGGCATACAGCTAGAACAATGCATATTTAAAACCAAGAGTTTTCATTAACCTTTTTAAAGACAAACGAGGGATGAAGAGGAAAGTTAGAGCAGAACCTGGTTACTACCTGGAGTGCAGGTTTTACAAACAAAAGGAGCTGATTCCTAAGGACTAGTCTCCACTAGATAGTTCTGCCAGTTTAATTATATCAATATGGTTAAAGCAGCAAACGTTCCTAGTGAAGAAACAGTTTTATATTGATACAAGTGCTTACACTGATATAGCATATTCCAGTTCCCTGACTGGCATCAGCTACATCGGTATAAGCACTTTTATAACAAGTAACTAGAGCTTTTAGCAGCACAGCGATGCTGGCAAAAATCACACCCCTCACCGACATAGTTATGTTACCAAAACTTTCTAGAATAGGCCTGCCTTAAATCTGCAGAAGAACAAAGTTATTCTGAGACTGGTTTACCAAGTTGTCAGTCTCTAAGGAAATAAAAAGGGACATGGAGAGTCAAGTGCAGACACACCAAAGTAAGCTGGCCACTCCCCAATGTCACAATCGTAGTTTTAATGCATCCCAATGTAGGCTACCTGTATGTTTATGGAATGATAGAACTTTTTTTGTTCATCAGATAACAGTTTGGGGTCAATGGTCTGCAAGGGATGGATGTGCACCCTGGCACCCAGGACAGATGGGAAAAAGATGGATCTCAATGATATCTCCCATGACTGCCTACTGCTGATGTGTTTCTCATTTAACGTGAATATATTGATAATTTCTCCTGAGAAGATCATGCAGTCAAGTCTGTGATGGGATGCAAGACAGTTACACTACAGATATGGCTGCATTCACTGATAGTAATCAATAATACTAACACTTTTAATCACAGAAAATCTATTTTGGTCAAATCAACAGAGACTGTGGCTCTCAGATAAGTATAACCACTTAAAGGCTTCCATGGTTAACAATGGGTTGGATAGGTTTCAGAGTAGCAGCCGTGTTAGTCTGTATTCGCAAAAAGAAAAGGAGTACTTGTAGCACCTTAGAGACTAACAAATTTATTTGAGCATAAGCTTTCGTGAGCTGTCAGGGATGGGCTAGGTTTAATTAGTCCTGCTTCAGCACAGGGGGCTGGATTTCATTACCACTTGAGATCCCTTCCAGCCCTACATTTCTATGATAACTGAATATGCTATGAAATTAATGGTTTTACTTTTACTTTCTGACAGCACTTACTCTTTGAAAAAATAAGTGAATGATTCCTATTCTTAAAATCTTTCCAATGAAATGTCAGCAAAACAAACTCAGTGTAGTTACATTCAGCATATCTTGTGTATGTCCATCTATAAATACTTGATATTTTTATATTATGTATATTTTACTAGAAGAAGTGAAAAATGAAATATCAAATCCAGAAAACCACCTCTGATTTCCAGCAGCCTACGTTTAATGACCCCGAACCAGAGTCGGGGGAAAAGAAACCACAAAGAAAAGACCAGAATTTTTGAGGTAGGGACAAGTACACCATGCACCATTATACACCATATTTATTGTGCCCTTAGAGTTTCAATAGTTCATTCAGTCTCATACCCTAAATCAACTTCTGTGTTTCTTTAGAACAGCCATGGCCTGAGCAAGCTCTCCCATTTGCAGTCTGGCAATCTCAGTCAATCAAGTTATCTTACGACTCTTGAAATGATTAAGGCACTGCCAGTTTTCTACAGAATTCTCAGAGATGTATGCACAGTCAAAGCTCATCTCTACATGGGCAAAAACAAAACTACACACGCTCCAGGGTCATGAGCTACCTGCAGATTTCTCTTCTCCTAGGCAAGGGACCAAACAGGTTTGTGAATGTAAGAAAAAGGGCAAGTGAGGGGGATTAGTGTTCCTTGAATTCATGAATATTTGATTGCACACCAGCATTATACTCTTCTATTGTGCCTTGTAGTAAGCAGAGCTTCCATCTGACAGCAGCCGCAGGTATGCTTCACAGAGCTCTGCATTAGAAACCTGAGAAACTCCCTCTTGGAATTCCAACAGACATTCAACTAAAGCGCCTGTTTTGTCCTTTTCCTCCTCCAGCCCCATACAATCCCAGCTCAAACACCTTCTCACCTCAGCAGGAGGAGGGTTCTAAGTGGTAAAAGACGTCAGGATCCAGACTACTGTAGGGAACATGTGGAATCCTGAACTCAAGACCTGGTAGGCAAGTGAAGGAGGAAAAGATTTGCAATTGTTTTAATTTTTAATTCAAAGGATTACTTGAATTTTTTCTAAAACTAATAGAACATACTGTTTGAGATCCCAAATCATTAACAAAACATGTGGATGTACAGATCACAAATAAATACATTTTAAAAGGTGTCAGAACCCGAGTTAAGATAGCTCTGGGTTGTCTGTTTCTACTGTAATAGTTGATAATATTACAAGAAAAAGTATTCTTTATATTGCTGTAGTTAGTGATGCCTTCAACTCTTGTAAAGGAAACAGAACTCTGAATTCAGATCTTGAGAGGTAACGAAAGGCGAAACTAATTTTCAGCTACTTTGTTTTCAAATATATTTATTTGTAGTCTGTAAGTCTCTACATATTTCCATTACTAATTTCGGATCAAATGTTATTTTAAAAAGCATTTCAGTTTATAATTATTTGGAATCAAACATTTTTGAAACTACTTAAAAACTTTGCATTCCAAATGAATATATAAAGGTATCATGGTAGCTTTCCCTTTTCTAGCTTTTTATTAAAATTAACTGCTAATCCAAATGTTTTACAACCTTTCCCTGTTATAGATTCCCAACGCCAAATGGGACCGTTGTGATCATCTAATCTGGCCTGCTGTATAACACAGGGCAAAGAACTTCCCCCAAAACATCCAATCTTGGGTTAAAAATGGTCAATAATGGAGAATCCACCACAAAACCTGGATAAATTGTTCCAGTGATTAATTACTCTCACTGTTAAAAACTAACATCTCATTTCCAGTCTGAATTTGTCTAGCCTCAGCTTCCAACCACTGGATCATGTTTTACCTTTCTCTGCTAAACTGAAGAGTCCACTGTTAAATATTTGTTCCCCATGTAGATATTTATAGACGAATCAAGTCACCCTGTAACTGTCTCTTTATTAAACTAAGGAGATTGAGCTCCTTGAATCTATTGCGATAAGACATGTTTTCTAATCCTTGAATCATTTTCATGGCTCTTCTCTGAACCCTCTCTAATTTATCAGCATCCTTCTTGAACTGTAGACACAAGAAAAGGATACAATATTCCAGCAGTGGTTGCACCAGTGCCAAATACAGAGGCAAAATAAGCTCTCTACACCTACTCAAGATTCCCCTGTTTATGGATCCCAGGATCACACTCGCTCTATTTGGACACAGCATCACACTGGAATCTTATGCCGATTATCCACCACAATCACCAAATCTTTTTCAGAGTCACTGCTTGCCAAGATTGAGTCCCCCAACCTGTAAGTATGGCCTACTTTCTTTGTTCCTTGGCATATACATTTAAATTTTGCCATATTAAAACATGTGATTTACTTGAGTACAGTTTACCAAGTGACGCAGATTATTCTGTATCAGTGACTTTCCCTGTTCATTTTTTACCAGTCCCCCAACATGTGTGTCATCTGCATCCTTTATCAGTGATCATTTTATATTTTCTACCAGGTCATTGATTAAAAAAAAAGTTAAATAGCATAAGGCCAAGAACCAATTCCAACAGGACTGCAAACACACCTGCTCAATGACAACTCCCTATTTATAATTACATCTTGGTACCGATACGTTAGCCTGTTTTTAACCCAAAGTGTGCCATGTTAATTTTATATAATTCCAGTTTTTTTAATCAAAATGCCATGTGTTACCAAGTCAAATATCAACATTACCTTTATCAACCAAACTCGCAATCAAAAAAAGCTATCCAGTTAATCTGATAGGATGTGTTTTTCATAAACCTATGTTGATTTGCATGAATTACATTACCATGCCTTTAACCCTTTTCCAATAGTCACTAGTTCTATTAAATTATAGAATATAAATTAAGTACCATACATATGAGAATGTCATAATCCAAAAACATATTATATGGAGGCATCAACTGCAGCTCCATAGTTAAGGCTGAGTTTGCATTTGAAGTTCAACCACTTTATGTATGAATAGAGCATATTGTACCCACTGAAATCACAGCACTTGCAGAATTAATGTTCTAAGAATTTACACGTAAATCTATTCACTAATTTATAAAAAATTAATTTAAAAATGAGTCCTTTAAGAAACTGAATACTCTGTGTCAAAGAAGATCATTCAGAATTTACAAATTCTAACATATTGTCTATCAACAGACATTGGCAGAGAGGTAAAGATTGAGTGGCGCTGATGTGACAGGTAGGATTTTTCCCTTCCATTATTTTTATAACAAAGTTTGTCAAAGGCTGAAGATGAGTAATCTCCTTCAGGGATACACAAAAATTCTTCTCTTTCAAAATGGTCATGATCAATCATTGTTTTGAACAGGACTGAGGCCACAGGATACCCTTAGTAAAGATGGCCACCGCCTAATTCACCAGTTCTTAACAGTGTTCCTAGGGGCATCTTCCCTGAAGGTTGTTTGGCTTCATTGCCACCGGGAACAATGGGAAACAGGGCCCATCCTAGCTGAGGGTAGGTTGTATCTCAGTCCCATTGAGAACAGTGGAAAATGGCAGTCATTTTGAAAGAGGGAACTTCAGGAATTTCTCTGAAGGAGATTTTGTGCCAAAGCTACTCCTGAAGAAACTTTTGGTTATGAAGAACAGCAGCAGCAAAAGATGATCCTTAATCCCCAAAATTTCTTTAAAAAAAAAAAAAAAAAAATCTATTTGTTGCATCAGATCTACTTAACAGAGATGGAGGGAAAGGGACCGTGAGGTATGTGTACACAGGGACGTAGAAGGAATCAAGTGTGTATAATCTAGTACTCTAACAATGTCAAGCAGCTGTAAATCCAGTATAACTGCTCAAGATGCTCTGGCTGCTTTGCACTAGTTCAGAATGTCATACACTAGCAAGAATAGATGAATCAAGCCTTAAAAGTTAATTTTTAAAATTTCTTATCTTCAAATAACTGGAATTTTCACAGCATGACATTCTCTTGGGGCTTCTAATTTGTTGTTTATGTATAAAAATTCTAATTATAAAATACATAAAACTCCCACACAACAACTATGTTAAAATGGAGTGAAGATCGAAAGTACGTATTATGATGTTTAGGGTAAAGAAACATTAAAGAGATGTTAATCATCCCCACAAAGAAGAATTATAAGCCCAGAAAATTCAAAGTTAAGGTTAATTTAAGGAAATCCATACATGTTACAATTTGGAAATGCACAGTTAGGATACCCCAACAACCTTAACTCTCTCCTGCAATGATGATAAAAAGGGGGGAAATATATTAAAGAAATTAATATCACTTTAAACATCAGTTTAATCGTATTTTGGACCACAAAACACAAATATATTAATCATGATTGTATGGTTATTGCATATATGAGACTGTGGAGTTACCCTACCTTTCACATAGCTAAACCCTAATAATCTGAAATGCAAAATTACCACTGTGTTTACAAAAAATTGTTCATAACAACTCCAAAGTTAACCTGTAATAGCAAAACTCAGAGCATCAAAACCCAAAGCATGTATTTTTCCTTTATACAGCATTCACAGAAATGCCCCCCCCCTTTTTTAATTTTGTAAATAATCATGTAATAGAGAAATGTTTGAAAAGAAAAAAGGTGCCTAGTGCCAGTGTTCTATCATAAATACACAAAAATACAAAGGCATCACATTTTAAATTTGTTAAATCTAAATTTGAACCTGTAACAGAAGGCTCTTGGGTTTCAGTAGATGTAAAGGAGAGCTCACGGTCATCAACTTTTTCTTCCTTTAAACTGCTGTTCACATCAAGCAGTGTGGTCTGTGATACATCTCCAGAAGATTGATGTGCTTGTTCACAGGAGTTTTGGTCAGACTCAACAGGAATTTCTAACTGAACTAGAAGAGAAAGAAAAAAGGAGTTTGTGGGAGCAAAATACACAAAAACATCAGATAGCCAAAGTACTGGAAAAGACAGCTCTACATCACAAGATGCTGAAGACTTAGGCAAAAGCAGATGTGTTCGTCTCACCATATTCTGTTTTAGGTGGATAACAGGAATGTGTGAAACAAAACCTCCACTCCCTTCCCTCTTAGCATTTGAATATCACATCCAGTCTTCTTTTCAGCATATGCGCAACGTGGCACATGACCAGTATTCATCACTGCATTTGGTCCACTGGTTGGATAATTAGCTTCCCCGGCCCAGGGTAGGTACTGATGGGGAGCATGACATTAACGCCATTCCATGCCCCCCATCATATCCAGTGATTCCAACAGACCACACAGCCCGAATGGGTTTAATAGATCGGATTTCCTGAGAAAGTTGGGGAGAGAATGGAGTGGCTCGATCAAGGTATTTAAACTAGGGCTGACATTTAACTTACATGATAAAGAGATTGCACTACAGTACTTGTATGAGATAAATTGAAAAATACAATTTCTTGTTTTTTACAGTGCAAATATTTGTAATAAAAAATAAATATAAAGTGAGCCCTGTACACTCTGAAATTAATACATTTGAAAATGTAGTAAACATCCAAAAATATTTAAAATAAATGGTATTCTTTCGTTGCTTAACAGTGTGATTAATCACAATTAATTTTTTTAATGGCTTGACTGCCCTGATTTAAACAGTACAGTTCTCACTACACCATGGTATCTTAAGTACCTGGTGGAGGTTCTACAAAGGAGAGAGTGAAATACAGTAGTTGGAGATTGTTCTAGTGTGGAGGGAGAAAGGTTGTAAAAGGGAGAAAAAGCATCCATCCAAACTGATGTAAGCACTATAAGGCAGGTACTGTCATTTTGTTTGGTGTTAGTTCAGTGCCTAACAATGGGGTGCTGGTCTAGGATGGGGGGCTCCTAGGCTGAAATAGTAATTAATTAGGAAATGAATAAATGAATGGATATTCTATATGGTTCAACTAGTTCCAACAGGGATCCCTTAAACCTTAGAGAAACTTTTACTCTGGATTATCTGGGCAATCTGTCCCCAGTTCAAGTGGATTCTAATGTATTAACTGCACATAAAAACTAAACATAAAATCAGTTTTATCAATCTTCTTTACAAGTTAAAGTCATTTAAACTTCATCTTAGTAATTAGTTATAACACATGACTAAACAACTCTCCTTCATAATGACCCAAGAGCATACCATTACAACAAAGTACTTACGGTCCTCTGGTTCCTTTGGACTAGATGCTGGATCTTTCGAAGGTCCAATTTCAGCAAAAGTTGTTGTAACAATATCTGTATTTATTATCTCAGGACTACCATTGGATGACAGCCTTGAGGATCGTCTCCTAATTTGGTCTCTTTCATTGATGCCTGGAGAGTTTTTCAACTTTTCCTGAGCTAAAAAGCATAATAAAATTTAAATTCATTGTGCAAATCGGCTGTCAATCATGAAAAACATTGAAGTTTGACAATGAGGTACTACTGGTTATGTGGTTAACACCTGTAGATCACTTGTGCCTCTACCCCCAATAACTGGAGTTCTGATTATTAAACAGGTAAGTAAATTCCCATTCTCCTTTGAGTGATTGTCCATATGTATATTCCACTGCTGGCGACTCCTAAGCAGTGATTTTATGTAATGGAGGTGGGAGTCTGAAGTCTTTTGGAGAATAAAGATTGCAGCACTCTCCTCAATGAAGTGATGGCGACTAGAAACAGTTTTCATTTACATATGAAAGAGGGAACCTTTTGGTAACTGTTCAAAGCTAGACTCAGAGCCAATGGAGTAACAGGGTCCTTGACTGATAACATCTTAATCAGGCCTTTGAGGAACTTGATCACAGGTGGTTAGGAGAAGGTTGTACGGCTGTCTATAGGTGCATGATGGACTGAGATCACCACCAAGTGTACTTTGACTGAATTCAAGGATAAATTACTTTGTTTTATCTCCTGTGCGTAATTCAGAATTCAAGGTATCAAGCAGTGATGAGGGGTGATGGACTTCCACTGGCACAAGTGAGAAAACCTGGTCCATTTCTCCAGGTAAGTTTCCCTCATAATGTCCCTTCCTGCTATTTATGAGGGACGAACCTAAGAGCCAACATTCAATGTTTACCAGCAACTCCTGTCAGGCCAAACTCATTACACTGACCACATTGTAGTCATAGTATTTATCTATAAAAAAAAAGTCATGTAAGGTATCAAATGAAAGCTGCTGACACACTGATCATTAATATAATTGTGAAGGGTATGTATTAACACTACAACAGAAATTATGTATACCTACTGATATTAAACTTTGAAGTCTGTAACCAAAGGAAGAAACAGGTTTCTTCCAGTCAGGCAAGCAGGCGGGCAGAGTTGTCTCTCTGTCAAATGTAAATTAAGCACAGCAAGCCAAAAACAATGGGAGCTACATCTGCATGTCAAGTCAACCAGAAACAGAGGTTGGCAAGCGTGTGTGAATTCAATATGGCGCCAGCACACCGACCAACCGACCAGCATTTCAAAGGTCTACTGAACTATAACAGGGGGTGCCAGGACAACACTTCATTATTCATTTCACTGAGGAACACCTTTGGCAGAGGGGGATGACTTGTGAAGGAATGAATCCTGGATTCACTGAAAACCAGCAAGCTCTGCATAAAGACTGAGGGCAAGAAACTGCTTTAGACAAGGGTTGGGCATGTGACATTTTAGTCTCAAGAAATGGGGTTTTACTTTAGTTTTATTTGTAACAGTTTTATTTTTACTCTATACTCACTTGAATCTGTGTATCTCTGAACTTTATACATTTGTTTTCACCATAAGAACATAGGAGTGGCCATACTGGGTCAGACCAAAGGTCCATCTAGCCCCGTATCCTGTCTTCTGACAGCAGCCAAGGCTAGGTGCCCCAGAGGGAATGAACAGAACCACTAATCATCAAGTGATCCATCCTGTTGCCCATTCCAAGTTTCTGGAAAACAGATGCTAGAGACACCATCCCCACTGCCCATTCCAATTATCCCCTAGCCAATGAACTTATCTAGTTTTTTTTTAAGCTGTTATAGTCTTGACCTTCACAACATCCTGAGACAAGGAGTTCCACAGGTTGTGTTGTGTGAAAAAATACTTCCTTTCGTTTGTTTTAAACCTGCTGCCTATTAATTTCATTTGATGACCCCATAAATAGATTACAGTGCTGTATTATTTAAAGGACCTGATCCTGAGCTGTAACCTTCCAGCTGTGTACACACTGTCTCTTGGTAATCTTACCTGGTAATCACCTTGGTAAGCTTACCTGGTAATCACTGAGAGGGTCCAGTGACAGGGTCTGGATGCTACGAGGAACACTCTTCAAAGGGGGTTTGGGGACTGAGGTACACCTGTGAAGCAAAACTGAGCTGCCAGAGTCCTGAGGAGTGTGTTTGAGTAGTTGAAAGGCTGGCGGTGTACAGGAGCTCACAAAAAGCTAACACAGGATGAACTCCCTCACACTGGAGACAAGGGACCCACAATCCTGGGCACCCAAGAAACTGCCACATGAGGATGTTCCTGACTGAACAGAAGCAGGCATACTTTACTGTCAACAACCAGCCAACCTCCATGCCCTGAGATAAAGATATCTCCGATCCACATGTAGGATTTCCCCCTTGTTTTGTGATATCAGAGATCGGGAAACAAAGGTAAGGTTTTGGGCTGGGAGGCTGACAGGTTCAGAATGACCAGGAACCAAAGCTGCCACAGACATCCTGGGTCTACAGGGATCAGCTTAGCTGAATCCTGTTTGATCTTGCAGAGCACTCTGGGGACCATGGGAATTAGGAGACAGGCATACATCATGATCATTGCCACTGATATGGTAGCAGTATCTGCTGAATCCAGAGCTGCTTGTAGGCTCACCTTAGCCACAAAATCATATTCTGAGACTCTTCCCAAATTCTCCCTTTCAGGTCTGAGAGAAGTTTGTCACAAAGGCCTATATTCTTTCACAATTCCTGAAGTTACAGCAAGCCAGCAGGACTTGGTAAATGGTAACCCACAACTGAAGGCTCAGCAACGAGTACACTTTTCAACTCAATAAATCTAGTTTCTCTGGATCCTTGTCTCTGGGTGTTGATTTATACTGATGGCATTTTTCATTGGCCTTCATTACCAATAATGAAGGTGGCATTGGAAGTACATGAGAGAACTGAGGCCCTTTGGGTGGAACCTGATATTTTTGTCCATTTTACAAAAGGCAGGAGCTACTGTGGATGCGTGTTTCTGACAATACTTTCACTGGTTACAATCACCAGAATGGCAATTTTTCCTGGTGTGAAGGACCGGGGTATATACACCAATTTGTGGGTCTGCTCCTGAACTTCTTCCATGGGGATTTGCAGAGTCTGCACAATCCTCTTAAGTTGTTCTTGGAATCCCCAAAAGTCATCAATTTAAGAGAGAGTCTGTGGGACAACACCTTCACTGGGAATGACGGTGCCACCAGAGCCAATATATCACCTGGTAATGAGACCTAATCCAAGTCCTCCTCTTATTCTGGTGAGGGTTGGGGAGGTGCTGGCTCTGGCACACCTTATGATGCCATGGTTGGTGGAAGTAATCTTGCAGATTGCTGGAGTCTATACTGAGGCTCTGCCCTACTGTAGGAGAACCACGGGTCCCAATATGGCCAAACTGGAACCCTCAGGCACTCTCCCAGCGGCCATGGTGTGGGAAGCCAGGGACCTTGTGGTGGAGTCTCCCAGTATCCTTCCCTGGAGGAATGTCCAAATCCCCTATAATAAGAGTTTAGGTCCCATCCAGATTCTCTGTTATCACCTGAAGCCTCACATGAGGTTGATGAAAACACTCCACATCCATGGGAAAAAGCTATTGCTCATGGAGCAAAGCGTAAGGTTAGCAGGGTAGCAGGAGAGAAGTTATCAACATTGTTTTAGTGCAGCAAATGGCAGCAAAGCAGATAAAAAGAGGTGACCCTGGCTCCTGCACAATCAGCAAGTCTCTGCCATAAACTTCAGTGCCAGCTGATGCAGTGGTGTGGCCAGAAGTGCCACTGGGCTACGAACACTAACCGTGGTGCCACGGCTGGCATCTTTCAACGCAAAGGTCTTTGATGACGCCACAATCATGTCAAGGATTGCTATCTGTGCTGAGTCTCTTGAGAAGTGAGGTTTCAGAGGTTCTGATTTTGCTTAGTGTCAGCTCACTACCAGTTCCTATGGACCAATATGGAACTGAGCTTACACAAGAACTACATGGAACGGTGAAGTCTGAGAGCGAATAGTGCTGATGGGAGTAAGAATAGGTGGGAGATCTCCCTGTAGGGCTACCCGCACTCTGAGTCTTGCCCGCCAATTTCTTGGTGGATTTGGATGATGGATATCCCCCTAGGGATAAGGAGCCTGCACTTTCACTCTTTGGCTCCGACAGAGGGGTGAGGGGCACTTCAAGAGCTAGGATCGGAAGCCGGTCTCAGGGACTTAGTCATACAAGTACATTTCTCTGTCTTTTCTCTGTCCAGGCACTAAATGACTTATAAAACAAGAATTTCTCAGATATATGCAATTCTCTTAGGCAATAATGGTATGAGGAATAACATGATTTTGGCAATTAATTGATCTTTAAATATTCATGGTAAACAGGCCTGATGGGATGTTAGATGGGGTGGGATCTGAGTTACTACAGAGAATTCTTTCCTGGGTATCTGGCTGGTGAATCTTGCCCATATGCTCAAGGTTTACCTGATCGCCATATTTCGGGTCGGGAAGGAATTTTCCTCCAGGGCAGATTGGAAGAGGCCCTGAAGGTTTTTTGCCTTCCTCTGTAGCATGGAGCATGGATCACTTACTGGAGGATTCTCTGCTCCTGGAAGTCTTTAAACCAGGATTTGAGGACTTCAATAGCTCAGACATAGGTGAGAGGTTTTTTGCAGGAGTGGGTGGGTGAGATTCTGTGGCCTGCGTTGTGCAGGAGGTCAGACTAGATGATCATAATGGTCCCTTCTGACCTTAATATCTATGAATCTATGAATAAAGGTACTTAATGTGACCATCGTAAATAGGCATTGCTTTATTGTATGCCAGACAGAACAAAGCCAGGAGACCTCAGGAGGCCACCCTGTAACTTGGATACTTATCTGCTAACATTACTTAAAACTACTAAAATTAGAGAAAAGTGCCAATGGGCACATTATCTAAAGCAAGGGTGGGGAAACCTTTTCTACCAGGGACCACTGACCCACAGAAAAAAATATCAGTTGCGGGTGACACTCAGCCCCGCGGGCAGGGGAGGCACAGAGCTTCTCCTAGGCTCCAGGATGGGGCCAGAAATGAGGGGCTGAGGGTGCAGGAAGGGGCTCTGGGCTGGGATGTGGGAGGGGGTGAGGGCTCCATCTGGGGGTGCAGGCTCTGGAGTGGGGCTGGGGATGAGGGGTTTGGGTGCAGGAGGGGGCTCCGGACTGGGGCCAAGAGATTTGGAGTGCAGTAGTGGGCTCAGAGCTGGGGCAGGGGTGCGGGAGGAGGTCTGGGGGAATTTGGGTTCGATGGAGGCTCAGGGCTGGGGTATGGGTGCGGGAGGGGGTTCTGACCTGGGGTAGGAGGCTTGGGCTCCAGCCAGGCAGTGCTTACCTCAGGCAGCTCCTGGGCAGTGGCACCTGCTGCTGCCAGAAGCGGCCTCAATGTCCAGCACCTAGGTGGAGAGGCCAGGTGACTCTGTGCAGTGTTCGCAGGCACCGCCCCTGCATCTCCCATTGGCCATGGTTTCTGGCCAATGGGAGCTCTGGAGCTGGCACTGGGGCAGCGCACAGGGCTTCCCTGATCACCTCTGCTCCTTGTGGCTGCAGGGACATGCCCGTTGCTTCCAGAAACTGCGCTGACCCAACTGGAATTTTAACAACCTAGTAAGCCCAGCTTGCGGCTCCAGCTCTGCCGGGGGGGGGGGGGGGGAGAGGGGGAAAGAGGAGGAATCAGCACACATCTCGGGGTTTCCAGCCTGCAGTGCAGAGACTTGCCATGGGCCAGATGAAATGAAGCAGCGGGCCAGATCCAGCCCACGAGCTATAGGTTCCCCACCCCTGATCTAAAGCTAACATATAGATAACTAAACATAAGACTAGCAAAACGTTGCTGACAGTCACAGGGTCAGCAAGCAGCTTCACTTCGAAGCTAAGAGCTGGTGAGTAGAACTAAGTGGCATTTGGTGCATGCCACCTTTCTATGCCCTTGATACAGAACAAGAGGACTCTTGGGGCACATGTGCATCATATACTGCTCACCAAAAGACTCCAAACTTGAGTACATGAGGAAAATGTGTACCATCATCAGTGGAATGTGCATATGGACAATCATTCAAATAAGCTAAAAAGAAATTGAGCTCCTTAAATCTCGTAGGGCATGTTAAGGTCCAGAGGGAACGTGATTACCGAGGTATTAGCAGAAGGCTCATTAATCTAGTATTCAAAGGCATAACAAGATCCAAGGGCTAGATGTTGAACCTACATAAATCCAGGTTAGAAATAAGGTGAAAATATTTTTTAATAGTGAAGATAAATTACCCAGTCGAACAATCAAGGGATGTGATGGATACTCCATACTTGACATCTTTAAATCAGCACTGGAGGTCTTTAGTAAAGATATCCTATAGTTAAACCACAATTTATTGGGATTAACTCAGGAATCACTGGGTGAAATTATACGGCCTCGACTACTTAAGGAAGTCAGAGTTGAACACAATGATCCCTTCTAGCCTTAAAAATCTATGAAATCTTGCTTTCAAGACTTTTGTGGGGACTACTTACAATATTGCTACATTTTAATACCCGACGTAAATCATTGCAACAGATTCCCTATATAACACATATAGCCTTTAGACCATCTAAAATTAAAATGCAAAGACAGTATTATAGAAAGAACAATGTTATAAAATGCCCTAAGTTACAAATGTTGAAGTACTAAAAATACTCACACAAGTTTTTTTCAACCCTGGTGCGTTTTGATGGGACTTCCCCTCCTTTAGGTATTTTCCGCCTTCTTAATTCCAATGTTATTGGCTGCAATGTTTGAGAACTTTGCTCTACAAATTTACATAAAACCAGAGGAATGAGAGTTGACTAAATATAACATTAAAGTTAGTTAAAATACTCAAATTTTTATATTAAAAAAATACAAACTCACTTTTTCAGAGCTTTATTAAAAAACTAATATTAGTATCTCTATAATTCTGCAATTTTCTTTATTTCCTTTCCTCTTATTAGCTATTTTGGTACATCATGACTGACTCTTTAGTAAACATATTCATTTTACCATATAATCCCATTTATAACATCACATATTGTCATGTTAGTGTCGACACATATCAGTTCTGCAACTCTCTCCTTAAAAATCATGTCTCTATTACTAAATTTTTAGACCTCTCTACCAATGTTATTTAAACACAACCAAATATGTTGCTGGTTGTCATGACCCAAAGTTGTAATTAATGAGCTAAAATAAGCGCTGTAAGAGCACCATTTATTTCCATTTACTTAGTACAAAGATCCCCACACCCCAAATCAGAAAAGAATGCAGTACTGAGCTGCTCCGCATCTCCCATTCCCTACAAGATTTTATACAATACTGCCTAAATACAAATCTTTTAAATACTAACCTGTTGGGGGTGTTATAGGTGGTCTACCACGTTTTCTTTTAGTTTCCTTTAGGTTTTCTGGTGGACTCTTCACATTGTCATTTTCAGATTTCTTCTCAATTTGAGTATCTACTGAATATTCCATATCATGTTCTGATATATTCTCTTTGTCTTCTTTCCCATTCTTAGGTATATTTTTTTCAGAGACTTTGCCTTTTTCTGAGATGACTATTATTTTTCCTTCTTTATCAGGTTGTTTTGATCTTTTTTCTGTCTTTAATACCTTTTCATCCTTGTCCTTCTTAGCATTCTCTGTTGCTTTCCTCTGTTCTTTAAACTTCTCCCGTTTTTCAGGAGATGAAGGGATTTCATTACCTCTCTCTTTAGGCCTAGCATTACCCACAATATTCTAAAATAGAGAAAACAGGAAGTGAAAAATGCATGATACTTTGCGTTTTGAAATTTGTGTATATTTAACATAATTAAAAAACAAAACATAAGCAAAGGAACAGGGGTCCAAGTGTCATGTCAGTATAACCCATAAATTAAAATTTTAAGATTATAGGCAGAGAAATACACTAAAACCTGCCAACAGTGACCACTCATGGGGGCTAACAAAAGTAGTTGCTTGTAAGAGGTGGTCTCTCTTCAAAGGCTTGCTGTGAAATGGGCACTTTTACAAGGTACAGAAAGGCTACTAGTGTTACCAACGTTTCATGCTTAATTTTATTTACCTATTAAATGAACATTACATACAGTATACAATACAGTACTGTATTTAAAATCTCTCGGTGGGTTTATTAATTCAGTAGCACAGTATGTTAATCAAAAGAGGAAATTCAGTACACTAATTAAAGTGCATATTTTCTAGACTGAAGCAAAAGACAATTTTTACAATTACCTGTGTTATCAGAAAGTCTACAGTAGCTTGTATTTATTTGAAAATGTCACTTATTCTTGTCTGCCTCTGCAATAGGAACTTGTTTACCATTTTTTTCTGCATCGTTGAATAGCTCTAAAAGTCGGTTATTGCCCTTTTGAATGGCAAATGCTTTCATGTTTTTAATCATATTCTTGGCTTCAATCATAAAAATTATTCTTCCTGGTGTTCAGAGACACCATTGCTATCCCCTCCATCATCAGTTTTTGTGTCACTGTGAGAGCTGTCACATATCTATGAGTCTATGGCTTGACATTTTTTAGGTTTGTAGCAGGCGTTGACCTGTCAGTGACCTCATCAGTTGTTGCAAGGTTCTCATCAATCTGGTACATCCTCTCAATCAGCAGGCCAAAAAGACTTTGCAACATGTTAGCTACTGCAAGAGGAAGCTCATGTTCATCTTCTAGATGATCTGCATTTGGCGAGTCCGCATTTAGCGAAGCATTTTTTGATGGTGCTTGGCTCAGTCTCACTCCATGCTCAAATGAACCCAGTGTATTCACGCAAGAGTGAAACCCTTTTCAAATGCACTGGACCCAATGAAGTTACGTCAGATTCCATTTGATGAAGAATAAATTGCATTTGCCTGTTCCAAAATTTCAGTTTTGAATAACCCCAGCATCCATAGGCTGTTACACAGATGTGCTGTTTGGGGGGAAAGAAACAAAGTTTAATGTTTTTGAGTTGAACAGGGAGGTGGCATGGGGCATTTTCCACAAACTGAATTTTATGTCACTGTAGTAACAGTCTGCAGTCAAATCTTAGTAACCATTTTTCAAAAAGCTCTGAGTTCATCCATGCTTTTTTGTTGAATTCATATTCCACAGGCAACTCCTCGATATTCAACTTGCCAAAGCCCCGTGGGCATTGGGATTTACCAATCAGTATAGGCTTTTCTTTATCTCCATTCATGTTGATGCATAATTCAACAGTGATTCTTTCTTTTGAATGTTTCCCATTTGAACATTTGACATGGAGGGTTTTGCTAATGCTGCTGTCTTTAAAAAACAGTCCAGTTTCATCCATATTATAGATTTCAGAGGGTTCATAATCCTGTATAACTTCAGCTATCTTTTGCTTCTAATCTGAAGCCAGATCTTGGTTAATGTCTCCACATTTACTGCATGCTGTACCAAAGGCAAGGCTGTGCCTCTTAAACGATTCAAGCCAATCACTGCTGGCTTTAAACTCCCGTTTTCCACCTCCGCTGCGAATTTCATGTCTTGAGTCTTTAACATTGAACCAGAGACATTTACATGATGAGCGACAGTGGATTTAAACCACTGATAAGTGAGAAAACTGACTTCTTTGTTTCCAGGTTTAGCACATTTAATTTTCATTGAAGAATTTGCATTTGACACAATCAGTGAGAATTTGTGCCTTCCATTGTAGCAGGTTTTGGATTTGTGTTTTTCCAACTCCAAACTGTTTGGCAATTTGACGGCAACTGGTACAAGCTTCTAGCTGTGATACCACTTTAACATGTTGCTCCAGTGTAAGAAACACTTTGGATTTGCATTTTTTCTTTTTCTCTTCCATGGTGAATTCTTTTAGCTTTAAACTGTAACATACAATAGTGTACACATTCACATCTTCCTTTAAAGTTCCTGTCTGTTCAAGTTCAACTTCTGGTTCATGTCGAGTATGAGGCCGTATGTTGCAGAAATCATAATGTAAAAAAGAAAAAATATCTTTTGCTGGAAACTTTAAAGAAACAGACTAATAAGCAAAGATCAGTTTCTCCTACAGGTTTGTTTTTACGAATGAGAGTAAGAAAATGTCATCACTGGTCGCAGCTGACTAGTCGTTGCTCTTCACAGTTAAATTATAGGGCAGTGGTTTTCAAATTTTAGCGACCCAAGGACCCCCATTTTGATTTACATTTTTCAGGGACCCCCAAGCAACACCACTGAGCCCCAGGCCCTGCCCCACTCCACCCCTTCTCCCAAGGCCCCACTCCTCCATCCACCCTCTCTCTGTTGCTTGCTCTTCCTGACCGTCACTCACTTTCACTAGGTTGGGACAGAGGGTTGGGGTGCAAGAAGAAGTACAGACTCTGGGAGGAATTTTGGGTGCAGGGTGAGGGCTCTGGGCTGGGGCAGCATGTTTGGGGTGCAGGCTCTGGCTGGGCTGCGCTTACCTCGGGCGGCTCCCAAAAGCGACTGGCGTGATCTTTCTGGAAGCAGCTCCTAGGCAGGGGCGCCAGGGGGCCTCCACATGCTACATGCCCACAGGCACCACCCCCCGCAATTCCTGGGATCTGTGGAGTTATGATTGCTCTCTATAAATATATCATAGGGATAAATACCGGAGAGGGAGAGGAATTACTTAAGCTCAGTACCAATGTGGGCACAAGAACAAATGGATATAAACTGGCCATCGGAAGTTTAGACTTGAAATTAGATGAAGGTTTCTAACTATCAAACGAGTGAAGTTCTGGAATAGCCTTCCAAGGGAAGCAATGGGGGCAAAAGACCTATCTGGCTTCAAGATTAAACTCGATAAATTTATGGAGGAGATGGTATGATGGGATAACATGATTTTGGCAATTAACTGATCTTTAACTATTCATGGTAAATAGGCCCAATGGCCTGTGATGGAATGTTAGATGGGGTGGGATCTGAATTACTACAGAGAATTCTTTCCTGGGTATCTGGCTGGTGAATCTTGCCCACAGGCTCAGGGTTCAGCTTATCGCTATATTTGGGGTCGGGAAGGAATTTTCCTCCAGGGCAGATTGGAAGAGGCCCTGCAGGTTTTTCGCCTTCCTCTGTAGCATGGGGCACAGGTCACTTGCCGGAGGATTCTCTGCACCTTGAAGTCTTTAAACCATGATTTGAGGACTTCAATAGCTCAGACATAGGTGAGAGGTTGATTGCAGGAGTCGGTGGGGGAGATTTGTGGCCTGCATTGTGCAGGAGGTCAGACGATCATAATGGTCCCTTCTGACCTTAATATGAGTTGGCACTCAGTGCAGGGGCAGCGCATGGAGCAGGTTAGGAAGGGAGAGTGCCTTAGCCCCATTGTGCCACTGGACTTTTAGCACCTAGTATCTCCTGGTTTAGCTTTAGTAGCCTCCGGGAGATAGAGGGAGGGGGAGGAGTTGATGGAAAGAGAGGGAGGAGTTGATCAGCAGGGGCCGTGGACCGCCTTGAGTACCCTCGGGGATGCCCAGGGATCCGCAGACCCCAGTTTGAGAAACCCTGTTACAGGGGAAAACGTTCCGTGGTCTCTGCAAGTAGTCACTCATGACAGGTGACCCCTCTTCAGAGGTGGTCACTAAGGCAGGTTTTACTGTATTCCGATACTCACTGAGCAATAGGTTATCAGCACAATTCATTACCACACATCAAAACTCAAATACTATTCAAATATTTTTAAAGGATAATTCCAGACAAACCAAATCATCTGCAAAAATGCTACTAGTACTATCACAGTGTGTTTTAATTTTCTACTTGATATGGTCACCTGCCACAAAAATTACATCATGGTATTCAATTCTATGAACTGAGCTTCAAGTAACAGATTTAAAAGTTGCAAGTACAAGCACGTTAAAATGTAAACTTCACCAACCCCTAGTATAATGGTCTCCAAGTCTTTCTGATACAGC
The DNA here is from genome assembly GCF_965152275.1 of Natator depressus. Lineage (NCBI taxonomy): Eukaryota > Metazoa > Chordata > Testudines > Cheloniidae > Natator > Natator depressus. The sequence continues at coordinate 30,731,469 of NC_134246.1, forward strand.
AACCCCAGCTAGGCTACAGCATGTCTGAATACGCTATTTGATCCAGTTCAAAAGCCACTGGCCTGACAGAGTGTTTTCACTTTGTATTCTTTCTGATAGGAAGGTAATAAACTGCCAATATCCCTTTTAATATCTAAGATATGTAACTAAACTGTACTTGGAAGACTAACGCTTCAGAAAAACACTGAAAACAATAAATGGAATTGTAAAATCAAATATGGATGACATGTCAAAACTATTTCAAACTGCATAATGAAATTGTATAATGTATATCTTCCAACCCTTGAAACAGCTGATGTCATATAGCCACTAGGAAAAACTTTCCACAATAAATACAGGCTACCAAAGTAGGGACCAGATTTCAGTCTCATGATCTCACTGATCAATAAGTTGGAGGATAAACATTCACATCTTTGAGAAACCCTGTTAAAAGATTAAAAAACCTGAACCCTCCCCCCTCAAACGGGGATACAGTAAGCAGAAATAGCTGTTATAGCAAATATACTTGCACTATTGGTAATCCCAAACCTATCAAGGATAAGAGAAAATCCAAGCAATTAAGTCTAAGATAAGAACTTGGAACCCCATCTTTGGATACTGCATGGTCTTTTCAGTGATTCCAAAAGCAGACTGATGGCCAAAAAAAAAAAAAAAAAATGTAAAGGATTCACTACCACACACCAAGTCTTTCAGATTCAAACATCTGTTATTTATGTAGCCTGCTAAGGCATGTTTCACTCTTTACAGATATAGAGCTGAAGGAATTACTTTGTTCTGAATGCCCACTGCCTACACTGCTTCATGACATAACAAGAAAATCTGGAATCCTAGCTTCTCCTTTCAGCAACTAATAGCCAATGATCTGTGTGAGAATCTGCACAGCCTGTTCCCTAGCCAAAGGAACATACAGAGAAGGGTCAAAAACAGAGTCAAACAGTTTTTCCAACCTTGCAGACAATGAGTCTGCAGTCTCACAAAACAGATGAATGTGACTTTCTTGCCACCAAATCCAGTAACCCTTGATAAAAACTGATTTAACCATACAGTTCATAGATTGCCCCTGGGGGAGTTCTGTGCCACTGCACAATGCAGAATTTCATTTTCCCCCACAGAATGGGTGCTACAGAGTTGCTGGCCGCTACCAGGGGCTGTTGTACCCAGCAGAGCCCAGCTCTCCAATACAGGACATGACTGGGAGGAGGGGGAGCTGGAGCGTTCCAGGCAGCTGCAGTCCCCAGCACATCATGAAGGAAGGAGGCAGCAGGCAGGAAACTGTACAAGCCCAGAACCCACCATCAGGCGGTTTCTCTCTCTCTCTGGATTCCTGGGTTCTGGGAGGTAGGGGATGCGGGTGTCTGGGCTGGGGGGCGCTCCGCAGCTGGGCTCTGGGGAGTAGGGGGTGCAAGTGTCAAACTGGAGGGGTGGAGTTTTCCCTCAAGATGTGCCCAGCTGGCACATGTGACAAACCCAGACCAAGAAATCCAACAAAAGCATAACAGAGAAACAGGAACTGGGCTGTTGTAGGGGCTTCTAACTCCCTACTCCTTGGGGAACCTTTTTGTCAGTACTGTTACAGACATACTTGCTGACAGGTATTTTGAAATAAATTACCAAAATAATTGAAACTAGTGTGATTATATTGTGTTATTTTCATAAATAAAATGTGCAGAATTTTAAAATATTGTGCACAGAATTTAATTTTTTGGCACAGAATTCCCCCAGGAGTAAGATTCCAAGGCCAGAAGGATCAATGTGATCAATCTAATCCATATAACACAGACTAGAAAACTTCCCCAAAACAATTCCCTGAACAGGTTTTAGAAAAACATCCAATCTTCATTTAAAAATTGTGACTTATGAAGAACCCACCACAACACTTCGTCAACTGTTCCAATGCTTAATTACTCTCACCATTAAAAATGTATCCTTATTTCCAGTCTGAATTTGTCTAACCTCAACTTCCAACCACTGGATCATGTTATACGTTTCTCTGCTAGACTGAAGAACCCAATATTAAATATTTATTCCCTATGTGGGTACTTATACACTGTACTCAAGTCATCCCAATCTTCTCTTAAATTAAATAGATTGAGCTCTTAGAGTCTATAGAAGGCATGTTTTCTAATCTTTTAATCATTCTCTTGACTCTTCTCTGAATCCTCTCCAATTTATCAACACACTCTTGAACCGTGGGCATCAGAACTGGACACAATATTCCAGGGCCAAACAAAGGTACAGCCTCTCTATGCCTGCGCAATATCCCCCTAATTATGAATCCCAGGATCACATTAGCTTTTTGGTCACAGCATCATATTTGGAGCGCATGTTCAGCTGATTATCCATCTTGACCCTTTAACAGCGCCTGTGGGAGGCCTAGTATGGGTCACACACTTTTACTCCTGGGGAAATTCTGCGCCAGTGCATAATGCAGAATTTTGCAGAAACTCATGTTGCGCACGCACAACTTTCTCCCCCCTACCCCCCGAAATGGGCTGCAGAGTTGTTGGTGGCCACTAGGGGCCGCTGGACCTGGCAGAGCTCAGCTCACAAATAAAAGACAAGGGGGTGGGTAGGGGAAGAGAGAAAGAGAGAACTGGAGGGTTCCCAGCAGCTGCAGTTCCAAGCACACACTGGAGGAAGGAGGCAGCAGCGGGCAGGAAACTCCGTGGAAGCCTGGGACCCAGCATCAGGCTATTTTTCCCTCTGGATCCCTGGGCAGTAGAGGGTGTGAGCATCTGGCCAAGGGAAGGAGGGGGGCCCTGCAGCTGGCCTCTGGGGGGGAGGAGGGGAGTGTCTGGAAAGGATGGTATTCTAGCAGAACTGCATAAAGTAGCAGGCCCCAAGGCATTCCATGACATCTTGAGTATCATTTGGGAGGAAGAAGAAATGACACAAGACTTAAAAGATGCTATTACTGTAACACTGTTCAAAAACAAAGGCAGCAAAGCGGACTGTGAAAACTACAGAGGCATTGCTCAACTCTGTACAGTAGGGAAAATACTAGCTTGCATTCTATTGAACAGATTTATTGCAAACATATCTGAGGAGAATCTGCCAGAAGCAGAGTGTGGTTTCAGATCAGGTCATAGTACTATGGACATGATCTTTGTCCTAAGGCAGGTCCAGGAAAAACATTTAGAGCAGAACATGGACCTGTATATGCAGTTTTCATTGATTTAACCAAAGCTTTTGATACTATCAATAGAGGGGGTCTATGGGCTATTCTGCATAAACTGGGCTGCCCAAGAAAGTTCATACAAATCATCATCTGTTCCATGACCACATGACAGTACAAGTGCTCACCAGTGGTGACTTTTCACACTCATTTGAAATCTTTAATGGAGTGAAGCAAGCCTGTGTACTTGCTCCAGTGCTGTTCAACTTGTTGTTTGCCTGTGTCCTCAGCCATGCCACAAGGGATTTGGATCAGGGGATATAAATCTGCTACCGACTCAATGGCTCTTCTTTGATCTTTAAAGCCTCAATGCCGAGACCAAGATGCTGGAGAGACTTCTCATCGAAGCACTTTTTGCAGATGACTGTGCCTTGATGGCGCATAGACATGACCTTCAGGTCATCGATAGATTTTCTGAAGCATCCCAGCTCTTTGACCTCACCATCAGTCTCAGGAAGACAGAGGTCTTGTTCTAACCAGCACCTCATTCCAATGGCCCAGTGCCAGCCATCTCCATCCAAGGCACACAGCTGAAAAATGTGGATCAGTTCAAGTATATGGGCAGCACCATCTCAACTGACAGTTTCCCTGATGAGGAAATTTCCTCCAGAATTAATAAAGCCAGCCAGGTCCTTGGCTGACTCTGAACAAAAGTCCTTAACCAACACAACATTTGTCTCTCCAACAAATTGACTATCTATAGTGCAGTGGTTCTAACGTCTCTCCTGTATGGATCTGAGACGTGGACTCTTTATAGACATCAAATTAAACAGCTTGAGCAATTTTCACCACATGTGCTCCCTCCACTCAATAATGAGCACTCTCTGGAAGGACAGAGTGACCAATATTAAGGTCCCTGAAAGAGCAAACAAGACCAGTGTTGAGGAAATGTTACTGAAAGCACAACTTAAATGGACGGGACATGTCATCAGAACAGAAGACCACCATCTCCCAAAAGAAATCTTGTATGGGGAGCTGAGTCAGGGCAAAAGAAAGAAGCGTTGTCCATATAAGCACTTCAAAAAATAATCTGAAGAGCAGTCTCCAGTGGGCTGGCATCAATCCCAAAGAACCTGAGCAAATGGCTCAGAACAGGACTCACTGGTGGTCTGACAAGATTAGCACGTAACAGGTTTGAGCAGGATCAACAAATTCATCTTCAGGCTGCAAGTGAAAGGTGCCACAGAGCTGTATCATCAAATATAAATACAGCCTTCGCATGCCCTCAGCGTAACAGACTGACTTCGGAGTCATATGTGTAGCCATAGATGAGAACTGCGACAGTATCGCCACAGTCAGCGATGGACTACCAACAACATTTATTGTAATCTTGTGCACAAGCTACACGTGCAGAAATTAGGTTGGAATTAAGCTAAATTATTGATTGTTGTATCTGATGACTATGATTATATAGGCTACAGAGAGGCTCAAAGTAACAGCTCAACTAACTCTTAAATGACACTGTGACATCATAGTAACTAAACTAACCAGCACCCCTTATGCTACCGCTACTTTGTATGTAACAATTCTCATGATTGTAATCACCCTAGCATGAGGGAAACTAAACACAGGTCAAAAATTCTCATCAGCAGATTACTAGGCCCAACTGTCATTGCTCTTCAATGATTCCATGGCTTCCTGATAGCTTGGACATTGGTGTTTGAAAGGCTCCTCATGGCATGGCACAGGGCAGGGGGAACAGACAGAGGAATGCACAGTAAGCCTTTAAAGCACAGACATTGGGACCCAGGGACTGGGTTCTGCCCTCCCGCCCACACAGACACCCTAATACAACCCTCTAAACCAACAAGGCAATTACAAATTAACAGTCAGATTAACCACTTAACTCTGGCTGTTGTGCCCTGCTCTGGCAATGCAAACAGCTATAAAATCTAGCTTAACTGGCCAGCAACTATGGCTGCTTTGGTGTGCCAACAAATGTGCTCTTACATGGTAAGAAAAAATTTAATTTAAAAATTTATGGTTGATATCTTTAAAACATCAGAAACGCTGTATAGCAGATTCTTTTGCGGTTTGCTACTTCCGGTTTGTGTATGAAATCTGCTAATTTTAAAAATTCAGGAAATTGCCAGACCAAAAATACTCCATTAAAATTCAGTTAATATTGAGATTATGTATCTGTAATTTAAGGGTTAAAAAAATTACATATTACAAGGATGTTGTAATCATCCCAAACCAAGCATTATGAAGTCAGGAAATTCAGATTAAAGGTTATACTTATAAGAAATACACCCAAATAAATGAATTCTACCCAGTAGTGATGCCACAAGGATAAAAATCTACAAAAAAAATCTGCCTTTAAAAATCAGTTCAACCATAAACAAATGCCTTAATAATAATAATATATGATTATTACATGGTATTACTAGAGAGCACACTTAAGGTTGTTTGAGTGGATCAATTATACATTTCTTACCTTAACATATTTGGATTTCTTTTAAGTGTAACGTTAACAGAATTTCATGGGTTTTTTATGCTTGGTTTTTCCTTAATTACAACATCCCTGTAGTATTAAATAACCGGTACATATGTTTAACCTTAAGTCTATCTTCACACAGTTCTTCTGTCTGTGAATAAAATATTAGAGTATTTTTGGTCTTTGGACTCCAAGACCAACTTCCCTACATTACTCAACCCTGAGACACTGAATGGGAAACAGGTGATTTCAAGAGCTTTGAATGTGACTGGACTGTTTATCAATATCTAGATTCTTGCATGCTGTGATGATAAAAAGGTGTCATCACTGCCACACATGGGGTGAACTCTGAAAAGGGTCTCCTGGCTTACTTTGTAGGTTATTTGATTCCTACCACAGGGATGAGCCGAGGCAGTGTCATAAGAGGAAAAACCTTTCATACACCTACACAATTTTGTTCCCTTCTGCAGTTTTTTTCGAGCAAAAAAGCAGTGGGAGGTATTTGTATAGTGGAAGTTTGAAAAATCTGAAGAATCCAATACCCAAATGCTTTATGGCCACTCCAAGTCTGAATCCTGAAAGACTAGCAAAAGGATTTTTCCTCTACGTAGAAAAAAAAATAGCAATCCAAAACGTTTGCTCGATTCTCTTTATCAGTCTTTTATTTATTGTAATTCAAATGCCTTTTCCTTTACTGGAGGATTAAGTAAATTTAATGGAATCATACTTAATTCCAACTGAGGATGTTAGTTAACATATGCAGAAAGACTTAAATGACTTAGGAACCTAATTCCCCTTTTACTGCGACTTGAGCTAAGTCATTCAGGTTCTTCTGAAAATTTTACCCTTTCTCCCTAATTATGATACACTAGAACATAACCAGAAAATTTGTCCAGCACAGCATCTCCCTTACAACTACAAAAGAATGGTATCATACAGCATCAGAGGCCACCCCCATGGTTACTGATAGGGAAAAATCTCCAGCACCAGTGCACGAGACACACATGCATGCCTTCAGAGGAATGGACGTATGTAATCAAATAAAAAATTATGCAGAACATTTCATAAAAAGATCATTCAGTGAAATAAGACACACATTTTAAATAAAATAAATCCACTTGTCATTGCAATGAAGATTCTTCCAGGATCTCCTCCTGTATTGACAACAGAAGAGATTAGCCAACAGACTCTCGCCTGACAATTTCTGTTGGCATGGCATCTGAATGAAGAACCATCAAATCTAGAATTCACTTCTTCCACAAGTCTGACAGATGCCCAGCCTACTGGCCTTCAAGTTTTGGTGCACAGCTTTTGCCTAAGGACATGACTGTGGGTTATGTTTACAACCTAGAGCTGGAGTCTGACATTTTATTTGACAGTGATCAGCTAGTCTCACACACACACACTTCTTAAAACGATAAATGTGGTCAGGAACAACTGTGTGATGGGTATACATTTAAAAAACAAAGTTATCACAGGATATTATTAGGGCAGAGCTGATTAAAGTATTGACAATACATGACAGATATGATACAAACTTAAATCACAATCCTGTAGTGATAAATTTCTAATATTTATTTAAAATCATTTACTGGTTAAGAGTCTCGATAAAAACAATATTACAGAACTTTTACTATAAGCCTACACTAAAAAGTTACACATCCTATTACTTGAAATTCACAAATTACAATGAGGAAAAGAGGAAGTGCTTCATTCTGCTATCATGCGGGGGGCGAAGGGGGGGGGCGGGAGGTCTTTAGAAGTGACCCAATTCTTGTTTCTGCCCTTGGCTAAAGGATATCACTGTGAATGGGGAGGGGGAGTAACGTGCCTTATCAGGCAGAAGAGATCCTCCATGGAAGAAGAATGTGGGTGAAGAGAAAAAAAACGTATCCCCCTAATGCATCTATGAAGTGAAAGCTTACACCACTTAATGTAGGAGGCCCTGAATCCTCCCTCATGGAGGGGTCCTGAAGGGTAGTCAGACTATAACTAGGTGAATTCTGGGCAAGTATTATATTGGATAGGAAAAGAATTATTCCTGACACACACCCACGCCCACCCCCTCTTTTTAAAAAAAAATTGGGCAATTTTAGCAGTTTTGTTTCTACTGATATTACTGTTTAAAATAAGTAAGACACTTGTGCTATGTTTGAAATGACCCCCTATAAACCTAGAATGTGTCCATTTTGAATCGTCCACGAATCGAAGAAAGGAGCCTTAACCAGAGATACATAGAACATCTTTGTTTCAAGACCTATTTCTTCTGAGAAGAAGCAGCAACAAACTTGAATATTCATGAGCCATACCATAAATTGCCTTTTTTCATTTATTAGGTTTTCTTTGCCCAGTGGGTATCATATTTAGTGACAGATAAGTGTTCACTTGATGGATTTTTCACTGACGCCAACATGAACAAATCAATTGAACTGTCAGATTTAAGCAACAGCTAGTCTTTTAGAATTAAATTGGAGAAAACAACATTTCTCACCTGATCTTTGGAAAAAGCTTTGACGTGAATATTTTTGACAGTCTGAACTACTCCATCATAAAATTTCACAGTGTAAGTACCTAAAATTTGAGAACACATCCTGATTAACAGTGTAATTTAACTTGCATTTTGATAATTATTCAAAGAATAAATACTGAGCATTCCAGTTCTAGAGATGCACATCTGGTTCTAAGTAAAAATTCACTTTTTTAGGGTTACGAAAATGTGTATCCTTAAACTTCAGACATCTTTAATGAAACATGTATGAAGGGAGAATACAGTTTATTTCTTCTAGTTTTGTCTATATTAATGTAAGAATGAGTTTATTAATAAAAATCATGAGTAAAACAATTTGTCAGTACACACGAAAGCATGCATGTTGGGATTGATGAAATTATTTCTTAGACATGCTTTCAACTAAAAAAACAAAACAAAAGAATTAATTTTGAGATTAACAAATAGAAAGGGAATCAAAATCAAATTAAAGAACATGAGCAATTCCTTCCCGTTTACAGTATTCACACTGGTAGTGCCAATGAAGGCAGGGCGTGCAGGAAGTAGGAACTGGCCCTGTGTGTTTAACCTGTAAGTTCTGCAATAATTAAATGTATTTTGTAGGTGTTCCTGGAGTTTTTGCAATTGGTGATTGATTGATTTTGCTTAAACTTTCTGCAACTGAGATGTTTTGTACTATTTTGCATCTCTCCTAAATTATGAAAATATTCCTATAGATTAAAAAAAATTTTAAATTAAAAAAAACTGTACCCCCATGTGACGTTGTTGCAATGACCAAGTTACAAACACATTTATAAATGCCTTACATCCTGCTGGACAAGAGAAGAGCCGAGAAATTATGATGCTAAATACATCTAAACTCTGCTCCTGCATAGCAGTGTGTCAGACTCAAGTGTTTCACATTTCTACCCATTTCTCTCATATTTTAGTGACCTATATTAAGAATCATTAGGCTGAAAATTATTCTGTAACTCTCTAAGCGATATCCACAGCAAATAATCTTGAGAGAGCTGTATTAAATTGTGGAATAATCTCCAAAAGAAACTGACACAAGCTTCATTGTTTGACTCTTTGAAACTGATAGTGGACCATATTCTATTAGCTGATCCAGCCTACAACTCCCAAACAGCATTCCCTACAGTATATTTTCCAGAAAGCATACTGTAGAGGTAACAAATTTGAATTCCAACTTCTATGAGGAGGAAAATAACGCATTCTGCTGAAAGTAAAGCGTACCTGATTTAAATGTAGAATAATTTAAGTTTCAACAGAAAATACATGTCTACGCTCTTTCCCACTTTTATGTATTTAATAGTGGGCCTGACACACTCATCAAGAATACAGAGATAGTTTTGGTAGAAGAATGCTTTGTGCACCTCTGAAAAAGAAAATAAACCTCAGACCGCTGCATTTCAAGGAAGATGAATTCAGCAATACATAAGATGGTCCCAGATATTTAAAAAGACCTTTGTATTTTATTCATTTAGCCTGTGTCTTCCAGATATAGAAAAAATACATTAAGGGTGAAAGCATTAATGTGAATCTTAGAGAAATAATTTTTCATCAAATTGGATCCTCTCATTTAAGACAAAAAGATTATGTTGTGCCTTTTCTCTGCTGCCAGCACTTCTTTAGCAATTATGTGAAGTGGCTTTAAAAAAAAACAAAACAAAAACGTAATTGATTCTCCTCGCCCCCCCCAAGTTAGGTCATTTGGTAGCTCATGCTAGCCACTGGGGAAAAAAAACAAAACAAAAAAAACTGCACAACATACCCACTTTACGTATCAACAACATTTAATGAGAAGTTATAGAATTGAAAAACTAACTTTTTCATAAAATTAACACACTGTAGTGTAATGACTTTTCTTTCAGAGATGTGCCATGTTCTCTGGAAGCATGAGGAAATTCTGAACACAATGGAAGTTACCCAGTCATTAAGTAGAACAAAATGAATAGCTGTGACTTACCATCCTTGTTAACAGAAGTGACTTTGGCAGGATAAAAACGACAATCAGACCAGCAAGCCAATACCTGATCGTTTATACGAAATCCCTACAAAGAGAAAAAAAAACTAACAATTTACACTTCCTGAATTAGAGAAACAAAATTAGGAAGATTTAAAATATACTGCTTCATTAAAACACTAGAACTATTTATTTGTTAAAAGGAAAAAAGCAAAAATGAAAGGAACACCCCATATCCTTCAACTGGCAGCCACTGCAGCAGCACTTGTGCACAAGAATGAATTTACCTTGGGCTAGATATGTAAAAAAGAAAAGTTCACACCATTCTATTGAGACTGTAGGCTCCTTCAGGCAGGGACTGTTTCTTCCTCCGTCTGTACCACACCAATGACATTGTCAGCACTCAGCTATAATAATCACAAATTATATCTGACCACGTATTCAGGGACCTTAATGGGTTTGGATAAAAGACTTTGTACATAACTAGCTGAATAATGGGAATTCACTGAACACTCTGTTTTCAACTTACACCACATCCATCTTCCTCATGTAACCCCTCTTTCCGTAGCTGTATTTTCTCTAAGGGACGCAGATAAGGACTGTCCCAACAAAACCATTCATCATATCGGTGGTTCCAGCGTTTGAAATGGATAAGCACTTTTCCTTCTTCATAGTCAATTTCTTCAATATGAGCTGGATACCTATGGAAATAAAGAGTTCACTAAAATAACTCTGGTGAAGAATAAAATGAGATGCCTCAAAAATTAGTAGGATTATTACAATAAGGCCATACATATATCTAATGGTTCTCCTGACACTAGCAAAAATGAAAAGAATGATGCTTAAGCAGTCTACAGTGGTACCGAGACCTGAAGATATGGGAACAGCCTTTTCCCATAGTTTCTCTATTTTTGTTTTATTTGTTTTATGTATAGCTTCTACAAACAGTAAAATAAAATATCTCTTCTATCCACATAAACTATGTTTTATCTCACTGTCTTTCCAACAAAGGTAGCAAGACACACACACAATTTTGGGATGCCTCTTCAATCAACAGGGCTAGTACTCAGAGACAGCATACTGGACTAAAGTGGATCATGGATCTGATCTAGCATGGCAATATCTATCTTTGTAAGTATACAAGATTTAACTATTAAAATACATATCTGATTGTGCCTAGTGATCCAGATTGCTCAGTATATATGACCTGTCATCATCATTTACCAACCCACCAGTCTGTGTCATCTGCCTAGTTAACCAGCAATAATTTTATATTTCCTTTCAGGTTACTGATCAATATTGAATAGCACTGGGATAAGAGCTAATCCCTCTGATACATCCCTCTAGATACACCTTACTCAAACCCTCAACAAGTTTTGAGATTTATCATTTAATGGGAATATTGATTTTGTACATTTTTTTAAGTCAGGATATAATGTAGTAATAAATCGATTATCTAACAGAAAAAGTATATTACACAAGTTACCCTTACCATTCAAACTTGTAATCTTGCCAACCAATCTGATATTGTACTTTGAGAAGAACCTATTTCCAATTACAATAAATTTTTATTGATAAAGTTTGCGATCAGCAGTTCCACTACTTCGCCCAGTATGGACGTCATAACCAGCATATCATTATCAATGTCATTTCATTATAAATTGCTTTATGTTCTCCTTAATGTTTATGCATTGTTTAAACCCAATAACTTTGCTCAACCTGCACATCTCTCATGCCTCTGTTCTCCAATAATGACAGACTAAGTGGTGAAGTATCATTCTGGGTTCAGTACACAACTCCTCATCAATTGAGGGATCTATTTCAGAAGATGGAAGAAATAGTGGACTGCAAGTGGGACCACCCAACAATTATTAGTAGTGACTGAACCTATCAAGGACGTATCAGTAACACATTAACTTTAGGGAGACCTCTCACTACAGCTACCATTTAACAGCCTGCCACATGTGCAGACAGGAACCTCATGGATATAGACACTACTCCTATTTTTCCCGCCCAAGGATAAAATACATAATTTCTCAAACTGGTCCCTGGTTGCCACAATACCCTTTCTATCCAATAACTATATTTGGCCACGTGCCAGTAACAAGAGAACACATCCAAAATCTCAACACTGAGATTATACACCAACTTCTTTGAAGGCTAAATTTCATTGACATAGTTAAAAAGATACTCCAGTTTTAAATCTCTCCAAGACCATATTAGAGTTTCAGGAGCATCCAAAGCCGTTACACAGGGTCTTCAGAACCCCCAACATGGGCAACTTAACTCTTTTACTCCAGCTAGTGTAAGGTATAAAATCAAACAGGAACTCAGTGATTCTGTCTGATCAAGGAGTAATGGAAGTAAGCATGCTCATCTAAAAAACTGCAGTTTATTAGGATTTAAGTAGTGCTGTCAAGCAATTAAAAAAATTGCAATTAATCACGTGATTAAAAAAATTTATTGTGATTAATCGCACTGACAATAATAAAATACCATTATTTAAATATTTGTGGTTTTTCTACATTTTCAAATAGATTGATATTACAACACAAACAAAATGTACAGTGCTCACTTTATGTTTATTTTTGATTACTAGTATTTGCAATGTAAAAACAAAAGAAATCGTATTTTTCAATCAAATACAAGTACTGTAGTGCAATCTCTTTATCATGAAAGTTGAACTTACAAATGTAGAATTATATACAAAAAACCTGCATCAAAAATAAAACAATGTAAAATTTTAGAGCCTGCAACTCCACTCAGTCCTACTTCTTGTTCAGCCAATTGCTCAAACAAGTTTGTTTACATTTGAGGGAGATAATGCTGCCCGCTTCTTGTTTACAATGTCACCTGAATGCGAGAACAGGTGTTCTCAGGGCACTGTTCTCATGGCACTGACCAGTGTTGCAAGATAGTTATGTTCCAGATGCGCTAAAGGTTCACGTCCTTTCTTGCTTCAATCACCATTCTAGAGGACGTGTGTCCATTTTGATGACCGGTTCTGCTCGGTAACAGTCCAAAACAGTGCAAACCAACACATGTTCATTTTCATTATCTGAGTCAGATGCCACTTGCAGAAGGCTGATTTTCTTTTTTGGTGGTTTGGGTTCTGTAGGTTCTGCATCAGAGTAGTTGCTCTTTTCAGACTTCTGAAAGCATGCTCCACACCTCATCCCTCTCAGATTTTGGAAAATTCTTAAACCTTGGGTCAAGTGCTGTAGCTACCTTTAGAAATCTCAAAAAAATCTTCTTTGCGTTTTGTCAAATCTGCAGTGAAAGTGTTCTTAAAATGAACAACATGTGCTGAGTCATACTCCAAGACTACAACATGAAATATATGGCAGAAGGCAGGTAAAACAGAGCAGGGGACAAAATTCTCCCCCAAGGAGTTCAGTCACAAATTTAATTAACGCATTTTTTTTTTAAATGAGCAACTTCAGCATGGAAGCATGTCCTCTGGAATGGTGGCCGAAGCATGAAGGGGCATACGAATGTTTAGCACAGGGGTTCTCAAACTGGGGGTTGGGACCCCTCAGGGGGTAGCGAGGTTATTACATGGGGGGTCGTGAGCTGTCAACCTCCACCCCAACCCCGCTTTGCCTCCAGCATTTATAATGGTGTTAAATATATTTAAAAGTGTTAATTTATGAAGGGGGGAAGGTAATGCTCAGTGGCTTGCTATGTGAATGGTGTCACCAGTAAAAAAGTTACTGGTTTAGCATATGTGGTACGTAAATACCTTGCAATGCTGGCTACAAAAGTGCCATGCACATACCTGTTCTCACTTTCTGGTGACACTGTAATTAAAAAAAAAAGAGGGCAGCATTATCTCCTGTAAATGTAAACAAGCTTGTCTGTCTTATCCATTGGCTGAAGGAGGATTGAGTGGACTTGTAGGCTCTGAAGTTTTGCACTGTTTTGTTTGAGTGCAGTTATGTTAAAAAAAAAAAAAAACTACATTTGTAAGCTGCACTTTCACAACAAAGATTTCACTACAATACTTGTACGTGATGAACTGAAAAATACCATCTTTTATCATTTTTACAGTGCAAATATTTGTAATAAAAAATATACACTGATTTCAATTACAACACAGAAGGGTGACAATCCCATACCATGCCATCCTTACTTCCGTGCTGCTGCTGGCAGCGACTCTGCCTTCAGAGCTGGGCTCCCAGCCAGCAGCCGCCGCTCTCCATCTGCCCAGCTCTCAGGCAGCTCTGCTGCCAGCAGCAGGGCAGAAATAAGGGTAGCAGTACCGCAACCCCCCCACCCCACACACACACACAATTCCTTTTTGGGTCAGGACCCCAACAATTACAACAAGGTGACATTTCAGATTTAAATAGCTGAAATCATTAAATTTATGATTTTTTAAATCCTATGACCATGAAATTGACCAAAATGGACCATGAACGTGGTAGAGCCCTATTCACTAGCAATCCTCATCTGCAGGGACGATAAGGTATAGATCTTCCTGCCCAGAACATCCAACCAGTTGGAATCTCTATCCTTAAAGGTAGACTTGAACCAACTCTGCCAGGCCCTGTCATTTACCATCATTACTACCAGGGAGTTCTGGGCTGGATGGGAACAGAACTCCTCACATCCCTGCATAGGACCAAAGCAGCACTTCAAGTATTTCACCACCGAGGCCAGTGTACTCTGTAGGGGTCTCATCGGCTCAATGAGTGCATCACTGATCAGGAGGCCCACTCTCCAGTGGACGGCAGGCTGTAAAATGTCCACCAGTTTGTGCGAGTTCTCTTGGAGGAACTCTGCCTGGTTGTCCAAGACATACCAGTAGACGCATCCCTCAAAGTCCTCCAGGATAGAAGGCAAGGATTAACTCAGCAACACAGCATTGTCCAGCAACAAGGACGAAGATCTTGGCTGACCCAAAACTGGCTCTCGTTCCCAGGAAGTCCTACCTGGGAGGACAACAGCAGTTCTGCGGTGAGGAAAACCACCAATGGCCGGGCCTGAGTCTGATTCAGATCCACCACTGTCAACCTGGAGGGTAATTTCAGCTTTAAGCGGGATCTCTGTGAATGAGGAGCATCTCACCAAGTCCAAGGTCACTAATATGAGTAGGGCAGTAGTTCTCAACCCGCAGTCCAATCAGCACAGAGCTGTGGCCCATGTGACATCCTCACATACAGGCCATACAGGTAGTATTGGATGCGGCCCACAATGGTAAATAGGTTGAGAACCACTGGAATAGGTCATTGGTGACCAACAGGGACCAGGCCAGGAACCTCCGTCCTGGCCACAGGGCACGTGCCAACCCTGAAAGCTATACTGGTCCACTGGTGGCCCCTGGATTTCATTAGGTGATGCAGAGCTGAACGACAACTCCTCCAACTTTGAATCAGAGTCACAAGATCTTGGCAACGTGAGCAGAGCGATGCCTGAAGGAGCCAGTAGACAGCCCTATTCATCCGTTGCCCAGAAAGAGGCGAGAATCAGTGCCCTCAATGAAGGTGGTACTGAGCAAGCTGGTGCCACAGAAAGTGGGCAGTACTGGGGCAAACATCAGTACCGGAGCACTTGAAGGTGGCAACGTCGGGGGCAGGAGAGGGAGCCGCTTTGAAGTGTGGAATGCAGTGGGCCAATGAGAGTCCCAGGCCAAGGTTCCCTGCACCGATTCCAGTACTGGCTCCATCCCCAACATAGAAGGGAAGTGTCCGGATGCGGAGCCGACAGACACAAAGGTTTAGTGGCTTCCTCCACTGGAGGGGTCACAGGCGGCACAGCCCTGGGAAAGTCCTGGACCAAAAGGCAGAGGTCTGTGGCTGCCTGGCATGTCAACAACATGGACACAGTTGGTACCAGTAATTCCCTTGTCAGTACCACACTCAATGGACACCCGGAGACCAGAACTAGAATCAATGGTATGAAGTTTCTGCCCTTCCCACTTGGTAACAAGGAAGATCAGAGGTACCTGTGCCATCCCACACACCAGAACCGGGCCTGTGCCAGTCTGCACTTTTCCTGGGGAGGCAGGTACCCTGTGATCTGGAGCAGTCCCAAATGGTCTTATGAGACCTCCTCTTTGGCGCCGAAAAGGAATGGATCCTTCGTCTCTTCAGTGAGGCACCTGCCCCAGAATAAGAGCTGGCAGTGCTCTCCGAGTCCAAGGGCGATCTTCAGCCCAAAGAGGGCCTCTGTACCAGATAAGGCCCCATGGCTTGTTCAAGCAGGTGCTGCTTGAGGTGAAGGTCCTGCGCCACCCGATTCCACTTTTTAAACAATTTTAAAATTAAACAGCATTTCTTAAGGTGGGCCTTGCTTAGACAAAGCAAGCACCATGTGTGCGAGTCACTCTTGGGGATCTTCCCTCCACAAAAAGGCATGTTTGAACCCTGGTAAGGGCAGCACCAGGGAACACTAACTACCCACTAACACTAAGTAACTGATGATATACAACAATAAACTAAGGTAAGACCAAATGAGAGTTTGAGAGACTACAGCCACACAGAACTCTCTCATCGCCATGGGTGATAAGGAACTGAGGGGGGTCAGGGTGGCACCCTCATAGCCAGGGGAGGGGGCACAGCCATGAGGTGCAAGAGACGACCCCCTACGGGTACTGCTAGGGAAAAGGCTCCGGCACATGCATATACTTAAGTGGAATGCACATCTGCATCTACTCAAAGAAGAACCAGAAGATATCTTCAAATTATTGGAAACTTTTTACAAGCCATTATACAACGCAGAAAGAGATGGAAGTCACAATGCTACCTAACACTTTAGGACATTCACCTTCTACAATTTTCTCAAATACAAAGAGATGTTAGATTAGGAAGTGTGGTCAGTTAGGTGCAAGTGCGCTTTCTCCGTGTGCTGTCCCAGCCCAGATAGTTGGTTCAGCAGACCTTGACAGTACTACCCAGAAAGACCACAGACTCAAGTTTGGCAACAAAGGCACTCAGCCAGGTTTATTTCCCTCAAGACACAGTCCTAGCACCCTGGCTCCATGGTTACAGGTACACAATACGAGTGCCTTGTGGCAAGGAGCAGCTCAGTCCACAGCAGGAGTCTCTACTGTCCCATTGGCCACACAAAAGGTTACAGCAAGGTACCCCAACATTTATAGAACAAACAACTTACCTATCACCTTATGCATTTCATGACATCTGCTTGTTACTCCCCTTGTATCATGCTCCAGGTGTCTCAGGCAAAACATCCTCTTATTTGGTGTGAGGTCAGGATGTTCTTGGACTATCTTTTGGAGTGTGTTCTCACATATACCCAGTAAGTGTTACTTCTTAGGAATGCCTATGTTTTAGCAACACTAGCAATACTTTTGCCAAAGTCATATGTTGAACAGCGAACTTGCAAACATCTACTTTAATACATGGCCTAACTTTGGTTCATAGCCTCTGGTTCAGGCCTCAGGTCATGTGCCAGGCCCAGTGCTCCAGGATCTCTCACCTACAGGGAGCATCCATGAAAGATTTACTGAAACCCAATCTAAAACACTGCCAACAGCTCGATCACACCACCTGCATGGCTCCCTCTAAATTCTATAAGATCTCAATCACTATGACCTATTTGGCAGAAGACCACAACAGACATTCATAAAAGGTGTGTACTCTAGAAATACACAATTACTCCTATCCCCCAAAAAGAATAAAGATGTCCTATCTTGCTCTGCATGAAGACTCTTTTAAAAGACAGACTTCAAAGTCAACACACATTATCAAACAATCATTTTACCTATCATCCTCCATCTCAATCAAGCAGGACTCATGAAAGGTGGAACGACCTCTGACAAGAATTTGAAAATCAATCCCTTCATCTGTCGTGTCCAGATATACACAAGAGACCTTCCTACTAGCTGAGAATGTCAAAAGCGTTTCAGTAAGGTTGAATAGCTCTTAAAATTAACTCTGTACCAAAATTTTCTATCAAATAGTTGGCGACAATGTATAATAAACCTGTGTCTATAACTACAACATACTTAAGTCATCTGCCTTTGCCTGGAGAAAGGGGTGGCCTTGTTTGGTGCTCTTTCTGCCACTCTCTTCCATTTGGCACTAGTACTCGTAGCAACAAAGGTCTGACATTTTGAGGAGGCAGGCATACCAATATCATCCATTAAACATAAGCTCATGTATTTCCTGCACAAGGCAGCAGGATCAGAAGGCCGCCTAGTAAAGGCTGGCTGAAGATAGACACACAGATAAATGAATTGCACATTAAAAAACAACAACAAAAGTTAAGGTGTTTAAACAAAAAGAAATTTAGTCTACTGAGCTACCTTTAGAGAACATTATGGTTGCATGATCAGGCAAGCAAAGCTATAATCACCACAAATTTCAAGGTAACACAACCTTTACTCTGCTCCTTGTGCACAAGCATTATAACAGTCTAAATTACATGACCACATACTTCTCAAATACTACATTATAATGTCAAACAATTTTTCCACTACAACTTTAGATGGATACACAGCATCCTGGGGTAAGGTGTACTATTCTATATAAGCAGACAATCTAGAATCATGAAAGTCAATTGAAATAAAAATGCAATAAGACATGCTACACAGTGAACATATACCGTAGCATATATAAGCACTTAAGTGAAATTGTACATTAACTCTTTCAATAGCTATAGTACTGTAAGTGGGTGTTTCATTAATACATCTCTTACTCTAAATACACTTAAAGCTTAATACGAAGACTTTTGCCTCTGAATCAGATTTTTGTTTTAGGCAAAAAAAAAAAAAAAAAAAAAAGAGTGTTCAACTTACCTGTACTTGTCCAATCAGAACTATGTTGAAAACTTTCTAATCAGTAGCACAGAAGTGAAAAGTGTCTACACAAATTCTCATTTATTAAAGAAATTTAACAGTATTATGAATCTGCCATAACTGACTACAAGGTACTACTAAACATAAACAGGAAGCATGTACTCTAGGGATATTTTATTCAAATCTAATCACAAGTACATCCAGTTCTCAGCAAACCTAATATTTTAAGATTATTAAGGTCCTGGAGGATAGCTCAAATGAATACGAATTACAAAACAGTTACACTTCTACTTAAAACAGTCAATCATACATATACAATGCAAAAGCCTGTGAAACACTAACAAAGTTACTGTATCTACGTGCAATAGCAAAAACACCTCGTAAATCCTTCAATTGAATGCTGATAATTTTGTTAAAAATACACAGCTTAGGAGGAAAGAGTAATTATATACAAAAAAAACCTCAAAGCCAAATCTTTACTGGTGCTAAGCATCTGCAACTCTTGCAGAAGACAGTATGATCTGCACAGAAAAGCTGACAATAAAGTAGACACGTTTAATATATTTTGTGGTGGATGTATGTTAACATTGCTGTTGGAAATGCACTTACATGTGCTGACTATTAACTTTTAATGTGGACTTTTAATATTGCAATTAGCATCCTAGGATTTTTAAAGAAATAGGAGATGGATGGGCAGATGTGCAGGGTGGGGGTAACAATCAATATACAAATCCAAGAGGCATTAGTACATTTCTTTCTAATCATCACATGGGACCTCTGTTAAATACATATTCTTTCAAGTGCATCATTAATTTTGTCCAATTCCAGGAATGAGCAATTGAGGGAGGCATCTCTCTATAACTGCCTCTATAAAATCAGTTAGGAATAGACTGGTAACCTACTCCCCACTGGAATAAAGAGGACCTGGGACTGGCTTCATGAACTCCTCTAACCAGAATAAATATCACCCAAAAGGGATGCCTGGACAATCCTGCAGCCAAGAGGAAAGTGTTCCCCAGTCACTCATTTAAATTATGCAGACTTTAGGCCCCACGGCATTCTTGAGCACAAACCCTCCGAAGTCCAATATTTTTTATTGAATATATGATCTAATAATTACACTTTGAAAGTAATTTTTAAAGTAGAATGAGGAACATAAAGGTCCAGTTCACAATGCACCAGCCATGCAATGGCAATTTTGTTCAACACACAACATCATGATGGGATGAAACCTGGAGTCAGCTGAACAGGAAGCAGAGTAGAGCAGCTCCAGCTAGAGCAACAGCAAAACTCAAATACAACATAAAACAAATATTTTGCTCTCCCAAAATGATGAAAGACAGACCTTGCATGCTCCATTTCAGAGGTTCATACCAAAGGGGGGAAAGAATCTCAGCTTCCAGAATTACATTCCAGAGCTACCTGTATTGAGCAGAGAACATGCCACGTGGAATTGCAAAAATTGAGCCAAGAGGCATGCAGCAAACCGAAGCAGTTACAGCAGTTACTGAAGAAAACAGAAAGCAGCATAAATTTTGGCAAGTCAAGTATAATTAGGCAGGCCAAAAATAGTTTGAAGAGCAACTAGCAAAAAAGACAAAACCTAACAGCATTTTTTTTTTTTTTTGGTCCATCAGAAGCAGGAAGCTTGCCAGTCAGTGGGATCACTGGATGACATTGGTGCTAAAGGAGCATGCAGGGAATACAAGTCCATTGCAGAGAAGCTACACGAATTCTTTGCATTGGTCTCCCCTGCACATGATGTGAGGGAGACTCCCACACCTAAACCATTCATTTTAGGTAACAAATCTCAGGAACTATCCCAGATTGAGGTGTCAATAGAGTAGCTTTTGGAACAAATCTATAAATTAAACAGTAAAAAGTCACTAGGACCAGATGGTATTCACATAAGGGTTCTCTAGGCACTCATATGAAATTGCAGAACTACTAACTGCGGTATGTAACCTATTGCTTAAGCCAGCCTCTGTACCAGACGAGTGGAGGGTAGCTAATGTAATGCCTAATTAAAAAAAAAAAAAAAAAAGGCTCCAGAAGCAAATCCTGGCAATTACAGGCTGGTAAGCCTAACTTCAGTACCAGGCAAACCGGATGAAACTATAAGAAAGAGAATTATCAGACACACAGATTAACACAATACGGTGGGGAAGAGTCTACATGGCCTTTGTAAAGGGAAATTGTGCCTCACCAATCTATTAGAATTCTTTGATGGAGTCAACAAGCACATGGACGAGGGTGATCCAGTCCATATATTGTCCTTGGACTTTCAGAAAATCTTTGCCAGAAGCTGGGAATGGGCGGCAGGGAATGGATCACTTGATTACCTGTTCTGTTCATTCCCTCTGGGGCACATGGCATTGGCCACTGTAAGAAGACAGGATACTGAGCTAGATGAACCTTTGGTCTGACTCAGTATGGCCGTTCTTATAGTTCTCTGCAAACATCTGCTCAATGTGCAACAGCAGTCAAAAAAGCTAACAGAATATTAGGAACCAATAGGAAAAGGATAGATAAAACAAAAATATCAAAATATAAATCAATGGAATGCCCACATCTTGAAAACTGCATGCAGTTCTGGTTGCCCTATCTCAAAACAGATATATTAGAACTGCAAAAGGTACAGAAAAGGGAGAGAGAAAAAAATTAGGGGTATGGTACAGTTTCCACATGAGGAAACAGACTGTTGATCTTGGAAAAGAGACAACTAAGAGGAGATACGATAGATGTCTATAAAATCATGAATCGTGTGGAGAAAGTGAATAAGGAAATATTTACCCGTTCACATAAAAAAAGTCATCCTTTTTGTAACTGTTTTTTGAGATGCAGCGCTCATGTCCATTCCATTCTAGGTGTGTGCGCACCCACAAGCATGGTCGTCAGAGATTACTGCCTTAGCAGTATCTGTAGGGTCAGCTGTGGCGCCCCCTTGAGTGCCACGCTCATGCGTCGCTATATCAGGCACCGCCAGTGCTACGCCCTCTCAGTTCCTTCTTGCCAGCAACTCCCGACAGAGGGGCAGGAGGGTGGGTAATGGAATGGACATGAGCAACACAGCTCAAAGAACAACAGTTACAAAAAAGGTGGGTAACCGCTTTTTCTTCTTCAAGTGCTTGCTCATGTCGATTCCATTCTAGGTGGCTCACAAGCAGTGTCCATGAAGGTATGCTCAGAGTTCACAGTTGTGCAGCTTGCAGCACTGCTCTGCCACAACCAGCATCGTCTCGAGCTTGCTGACTAAGTGCATAATGAGACACGAATGTGTACACAGAAGACCATGAGGCGGCTCTACAGGTCTCTTGGATTGGAACCTGCACCAGGAAGGCCACTAATGACACCTGTGCCCTGGTAGACGTGCCCTGATGATTGCCGGCGGAGGCACATTTGCCATCTCATAGCAGTAGCAGATACAGGCAGTGATCCAGGACAAAATCCTCTGAGCAGACACTGGGCGACCCTTCATTCTGTCTGCCACCACAACGAACAGCTGTGTCGACTTACGGAACGGCTTTGTCCTGTCTATGTGGAAGGCCAGCGCCCTCCTGACGTCCAGAGCGTGCAGCCTGCGTTCTTCATCTGACGTATGAGGCTTTGGAATGAAGACAGGTAAGTATATGTCCTAGCCAGTATGAAACTGGGAAACGACCTTGGGCAGAAACACAGGGTATGGTCGCAGCTGAACCTTATCCTTGAAGTATACTGTATAGGCCGGTTCTGAAGTAAGCGCCCTGATCTCAGACACCCTGCGGGCTGACGTTATCACAACCAGGAAAGATACCTTCCAGGAGAGAAGCAGGAAGCCGGGGCACAAAGGGGGGGGGGTGTCCCATGAGTCTCAACAGCACAAGATTCAGGTCCTAGGAAGGGACGGGATCCCAGACATGGGGGTAGAGATGCTCCAGACCTTCCAAAAATCGGGTCGTCGTATCATGAGCGAAGACAGACCTGTCTTGGAATGGAGAGTGGAGCCAAAATAGCAGCCAGGTGGACCCTGACTGATGACAGGGACAAACCTTGAAGTTTGAGGTGCAGAAGATAATCAGGATCTCCTGCAGCGAAGACTGAATAGGCCGTTCCGAGGACCAGCACGTGAACTTTTTCCATTGGCCAGGTAAGCAGCTCTGGTGGAGAGTTTCCTGCTACCCGACGAGACCTGCTGAACCAGGGCTGAGCATTCCCGTTTGTCTACATTTAGCCATGCAGTAGCCATACTGTCAAGTGTAGCGCTGCCACGCTTCAGGTGCGGAAGGCTGCCTTAGTTCTGGGACAGAAAATCCAACCAGGAGAAGCAGTTGCAGCGGGGCGGCTACTGGAAGGTTCAGCAGCGTGCCGAACCAGTGCTGGCAAGGCCATGCATGGGCTATTAGGATAATCTTCACGCTGTCCTGCTTGATTTTCACAAGGACGCTGTGAATCAATGGCATTGGTGGAAAGGCATACATCCAAGCCCCTGACCGCGGGATGAGAAATACGTCTGACAGAGAATCCCTGTCCTCCCCCATATCAAACAGAACGCGTGACATTTCCTGTTCTGCCTGGACACAAACAGGTCCAACCGGAGAGGCCCCCCACCTCTGGAAAATTATACTAACCGCCTCTGGATGGAGTGACCACTCATGGCGAAACGAGAAGGTCCTGCTGAGGTGATCTGCTAATATGTTCCTGGTCCCAGGCAGGCGCGCAGCTACCATATGAATGGTGTGCCGCACACAAAAGCCCCAAAGGCAGAGAGCTTCTTGGCAAAGAACCGATGACCTGGCTCCGCCCTGCCTATTGATGCAATATATTGCAGTGGTATCGTCTGTCAGGACTTGCGCCACCTTGCCCTTCAGGTGGGGCAAGAAAGCCTGGCAGGCCAGGCACACTTCTCTGGGCTCCCTGACATTGAAATGGAGGGCCAGATCATCCCACAGCCAGATGGGCTTCCCTGCCCAGGTCCAAAGCATCAGAGACCAGGGTCAGTGACAGGGCCGCGAAGGAACTTCCTCCAACACCAACCCGGGGTCCAACAACCAATCTAGGGACGAACAGATGCGATCCAGTACCCTCACTACCTAACCAAGGGTCATTCCTTTTGGTGATGTAGATCAACGCCAGCCATGCTTGCAGAAGCCGGAGATGGAGCCAGGCATGACTGACCACAAATGTACATGCAGCCCAAGAACCACAGGCATGTGTGAGCCGTGGTGAGTGGGTCGTTCTTCACATGGGAGATCAGGTCTGACATGGCCTAAAACACACACTTCCAGGTCGAAAATCATCCCAATGAACTCTATTCGCTGGACTGGCCTAAAGGTAGATTTTTTTCTCGTTTATTAACAGGCCCAGATCACGGCAGGTGGAACACACCATTTCGAGGCTCCTCTGCACTTGTTCCGCAGACCTGCCCTTGATGAGCCAGTCGTCAAGATACGGGAAAACCTGGACCCCTCAACGTCTCAGGTAAGCAGCCACTGACGCCATACGTTTTGTGAACACCCTTGAGGCTGATGAGAGGCCAAAGGACAGCGCCGTGAATTGAAAATGGCATCGGCCCACTATGAAACTGAGGAAATGTCTGTGACGTTGGAATATGGAAATACGCGTCCTTCCAGTCAAGGGCAGTATACCAGTCTCCCAGATAAAGGGAGGGAGTGATGGAGGCCAGGGAGACCATGAGAAACTTCAACTTCCTGAGAGACTTGTTGAGACAATGCAGGTCCAGAATAGGTCTGAGGCCCCCTTTTGTTTTCGGGATTAGGAAGGAGCAGGAATAGAACCCCTTTCCTTTCATGTCCTGAAGGACCTCCTCTATTGCCCCCAGGTGCAGGAAGTTCCTGACCTCTTGAACGAGGAGTTCCTTGTGAGAAGGGTCCCTGAAGAGGGATGGGGAAGAATGGGGGTTGGAAAAAGGGGTGGCAGCTGAGAATTGCAGGGTATAGCCCCGAGATATTATTTCTAGCACCAAGCGGTCCAAGGTGACCCGCAACCAGGCCAAACGGTAGGGATGAAGACTGTCGAGGAAAGAACAAGGTGGATCCGGGAAGTTGACTGGGGCATCACTCTCGAGCGCACCTTCAAAATGAGTACTTCTGGCCCCCAGGATGCTTTGCCAGGCCAGGCTGCATGGGTGAGCAGGAGGAGGAGGGACGACGACTACTAAAGCTCATGTCTCTAATACCTTCTTCTTGCAGACCCGTCAAGTCTGCCATGGTCTTGGTGGTGGGGGTGGGCGGAACTGCTTCCTTGCAGACTGCGGTGTATGAATACCCACCGAGCGTCCTTCAACCCATGCAGCCTAAGAGTCCATTCCCATTGAATGGGAGGTCCTGAATAGAGGTCTGCATTTCTTGGGACAGGCCAGCAGTCTGAAGCCAGCAGCTGCACTTCATGACCACCACTGATGCGACCACCCTAGCCGCCGAGTCCACCACATCCCACACTCTTTGGAGAGAGCACCTGGCCATCATGGTAACCTCCTCTACCAGGGTGCCGAATTCCTAGGCCAAATTTTGGGGGAGGGGCTCCTTGAACTTACAGAGGAAGTTAAAACTGTACCTACCCAAGAGAGCCTGGTGGTTCACCCCCCAGAATTGCAGGCTGGCTGTCAAATAAGTTTTCCTCCCGAAAAGGTCCCATTATTTGGCCTCTATTTTTGAGAGTTGGAAGTGGTGTGCCCCTGCTTGTCCCTCTAGTTGGCCACAGAGATGACCAGCAAGCCCAGAGATGGATGGGTATATAGGTACTCGAACCCTTTGGCTGGGACAAAGTACTTCTTTTCAGCCCTTCTAGTGGTAGGAGGGATGGAAAACAGGGTTCACCAGAGGGCCTTGGCAATTTTCAGGATCCCATCAGGCATAGGGCCGACAGTGCCTGATATATTGACACATGAGCACAGCACTAACAGGGGCGCCACAATCGACCCTAAAGATACCACTAAGGCAAAAATCTCCATCTGCGCACGTGGGCGCATGAACACCTAGAATGGAATCGACATGAGCAAGCATACGAAGAACAATAACTAGGGTTCACTCAATGAAATTAATAGGCAGCAAGTTTAAAACTAACCTAAGGAAGTACTTCCTCACACAATGCATAGTTAGTCTGTGGACTTCATTGCCAGGGAATGTTGTGAAGGTCAGAAGTATAACTGGGTTCAAAAAAGAATGAGAAGTTCATGGAGGATGGGTATATCAGGGGCTATCAGCCAAGATGGTCAGGGATGCGACCCCATTCTCTGAGTGTCCCTAAACCTGACTGCCAGAAGCTGGGACTGGATCACGTGATAATTGTACTGTTCTGTTCATTCCCTCTGAAGCATCTGGCACTGTCAAATTTCTCTAGTGAAGAAAAAGCCAGAGAGGGAAGAAAACCACAGATGCACAAAGATTCAGGACAGAACCATAATCAAAACAGTCGTCCTAATCTGAGCAAAAGCTAACATGTTAAGATAGGACGTAAATACTCTTAAATATTTGTAGCTGTAAAACTATCATGGCAACCTATATTCTTTCATACCTCAAACTCAGCCAAGCAGGATTTAAGATCTGATGTCTTCAATTTCCTCTCTATCTTTTAACTAACAATGTTACATTTCAGATGCAACAGCCTGTTTTTGGACAAGTGCTGTAAAGAGTGTCAATGAGCACTTCATCCTCCTAGAGGGGCCTCAGGGGAAAATCTAATTTGTTTTCGTCCTGCTGACAAATCAGAAGAAGCAAGACTGATGAGGGAGATGGACAGACATTTGGGTTGCAGTACTATCTGTAGGCTGACACAGACAAAGAGCTGAATACTATCTCTGTAATTAAAACAGTAACCTTAATTGCCTGTGCCAAACCAAGATTGCTTCTTGGAGGAAAGCAAGGCTCAATCCATATAACATGGAGTTGATGCAGGCAGCCAGAAGGAAAAAATACAGTCACTAGTGAATACTGACTGATCTTTGCATTCAGAAGGTAAATCTCTGGTTCCAGTGATTTTCAATTTCAGGGGCAATATTGGACCCACATGCTATTCTTAGATTCCTATATGACAGTGATGGTAAAAGGCATTTCATGCTATCTTCAGATGGCTCTTCTCTGACATGGATCTCTCCATGCTTATCACCTACAAATTTCACTAGCACAGGGCACCACAGGTATCTGGAACTACTCTTGAAGATCACTCAGAACCTTCAGATAGTGCAAACAGAATGCAGCCTCCTGCTTCATGAGCAGGCCCAGTAGAGAACACCTGGGCTCTAAACTAACTTGACTTAAGTACAATTCAAGATGCTGAGAATTACCTATAAAGCCTAAAAATACTCCAAAATATACTCACTCTCTCCCTCTCTGCACCATCATAGAATTTATAGTCAACAAATATTCTTCCTCACAGTTCAACTCCAAAGGGCAGATAGCCCTTCAATCCAGTATTTGGCCACCTTTAGAAATCAGTACAAGACAGCAGGTCTTATAATCTATCTGAATAGTAAATACTGCTGGATGGGGGCAAGGTGAGGTTCTGTGTTGGATATTTTGGGCTGAAAAAGACTCTCCACTTTGAAACAGCTGCTTTATAATTTGTATATTGTACACAGATAAGCCTGTTAAAAACAAATGAATAAACTAATTTTCCATAAACCAGTGAACAGGATTCCATGAACATTTGTGATAAGAAGAAAACTGTAATATCACCAAGTCTTTGTAACATTCTAAAACTTTTTGTGATAGTTAATATAATATTAAGTTTTAAAAAAAATACCAGTTTTTTAATCTGTCACGGGCTTCCAACTGGGCTCCCACCTCAAAGTTGATCCCTCTTCTATTCGGTGGATGTTTTGTCATTTTGTAATATCAACACCGCTGTTTTTATTCCCCTGAAAAATGCAATTGAATATCAATCACTAATAAAGACACATACAAAAATAAATCTATGCACTGTAAATCCAAAACATCTAAATGTTAAAAGTATTCTTAAATAATTCATTGCTCAATGTTTCCTATTTACAAGGAATAATATAGTGAAAATGATTCTCTGAGATTCAAATCAATATTAAATTCTTTACAACCAAATTTTTGAGGTATTCTCGGTGGACTGCTAATATCTTTTAGAGTGGAGGGGGGCGGGGGAGTTTAATGCTAAAAAGTTATCTATCCATGGTGCATTTTTACTGTGTTCATGGAAAATATGGTGTAAAAGAAAAATCAGTTTCAGAAGAGGAACAGTTTTCAAGAACGTACAAAGGAATGAAAGAACATGGAACACAATGTAGTGAAACATGGCCTTTCCCTATTGCTTGAGTGTTGAGTCTTGTGATGTTAAATTTCAGAACCCGAAAAACAAAGCAAAAAAAGGACCAAAGGATCTAACAAACAGTAAAACTAGTGAGGAATCTCTTCAAGAGTTAATTATGTACAGAACTAAACTGCCATTTTAATGAGCTTCCTGAAAACACTGAATTAGCTCATCCTTTCTCTGCACACTGCAGTGTACCTTACTATGACATCATCACTGATACAATAAAGACTGAATTTAAGAATTATTACAGTTATGATTTCTATTTGTCACTTCAGAGCTAAGATATCACCTAGTATGTTATTTCCCTTTCCTGTGTTTTCATCTATTTATTCTTTTAGTCTTCTGTATTTTATTGGAAACTATTTTTAAAAATAGCCAATTGTTGTGAATGCCTCCAGTACTACTTAAAACACACTAAGGAAGTCTTGCCTTAGTAGCTCATTAATTTCAAGGTCCACTTAATTGCAAAGTCCTGTTCAACAGCAACTTTTCCTAAAATCTGTACCTCAGAATTTTAACCTAAGAATTCAATACAGACTACAACCTGCTCCTACAGTCTCTATGCTCAAGTAACTCCAAGGTTTGCATATGAGATTGAAAAGACTGAAACTGTAACTTAGAGGGGAGACCTGATCAAGGTTTACAAAATAATGAACAATCTAATAAAGGTAGATCAGGAACTTTTATTCAGTCTCTCACAGTACAAGAACAAAGGGCCATCCAAAGTGAAAGGTGACATACTGATAAAAGGAAACTGCACAATTTGATTGTGGAACTCATTGCCACAAGATACCATTTAGAACAAGTGTTTAGCAGGATTCCATTAAGGATTAGACTTTTATAACAGATGTTATTATAACCCTGGATATTCTAAGTATTTTAAAAACAAACAAGAACTTTGGAAAGGATATAAATCCTCAAACGTTGCAGCATAAGGCAACATCTAACTACAGAGGCTTACAAAGAAGCTCTCTCTGGGAGGGGAAGATTATCCCATAACTGCCTACTATAGGGATTCTTCCTCTGAAACATATGGTTCTGGCCACTGTCCGAGACAGGATGCTGGATGAGATGAACAAGTGGTGTGATCGACTCCGGCAACTGCTATGTTCCTAAACGAGAGTTGAGCCCTTCTGAAAGTCTAGTCCCAGATTAACAGTTTGAGGAAAAGGTATTTTAAAAAGTAAAAGACTGTTTTTACCAGAACACAAAAAGAACAGAAACCATGGTCCTCCAACACATGGAAAGTAGTAATCAGAAAAATTGTCATCTAACAATACATATAGCATCTAGTGTTGTCATAGTCGTATTGGTCCCAGGATATTAGAGACACAAGGCAGGTGAGGTAATATCTTTAATGGACCAACTTCTGTTGGTGAGACACCACCATCCTCTCACCAACAGAAGTTGGTCCATTAAAGATATCACCTCACCCACATTTTCTCTAATCCATATAGTAAGTACTTAATCTCAAAGTTAGTTTTCATAGCAAAACCCATTTAAACCTCAAAAACATGTATGATGGAAACACCAATAGGTTCTTAACTATGCAAATACCAATTATTCTCCTCACTTGCATCAGTTTTACACCAATGTTCCCCCATTTACTGGATTTATTCCTAAGTAACATTAAGTGAGGCTAATCAGGTCCCAGACCTGCAAAGCTAGTTAAAACTACACAAAAATCCAAAAGTATTTAACCAGAAGTTAAAGTGGGAACAAAAGAGTATAAGTCTATTAATGCCCCCGCCACCACACTCCCTATTGCCTGTCTTTGGTTGCAGCTGTGCCTCCATACCTCCCACTGACCCTCATGGTTCTCTGCCCGCCTCCCCACTCTGCCCCTTTTCTGGGGTGGCTCACTGCAAGCCCTAACCAGAACTAACAGAATGAAATTAGGAAAAGAAAAAAATGTAGCCTGGAATAAAACAGTTTAGTAAACTCTTCCTAACTGTGAAATCTGTTAAACTGTTGAATAGTCTCCTATAGGGAAGTGATGGAAGCCATCCTGTTTGTGACATTTAAAACAAACCAGAAGAAAACACTAGAAAATATACTGCAGGGAAAGCCCCAAGCAAGGGCCTCCATAGGGCATGGACTGGATCAGTGGCTCTTAAACTGTGGTCCATGAAACACTTGCTGGTGGTCTATACAGAGCAGGCATGTCACCTTGTGTTGGCTAGCTTTCTTCCTCAGTTCCAGGTACTTCTATGGGGGCCAGGCTCCTCATTCAGAGGAGAGCCAGGAAAAGACCTGTACAAGCAGCCATCCTGGCTGCCTTTACTAGAGTCTGTTGAGACATGACAGTAAAAAGCCTCCCAAATGCACTGCAACATTGCTTGCATCCTTTGGAACATGCATGACAGACAGACTCAAATCTCAGCAAGTAGTATTTGATCCAATTCCTAGTGAAGCCAACAGAAAGACTTCCACTGGGTCAGACCCATAGTGAATGAAAATCTTAATGAAGTAGAGGGGCAAAAGAGTCAAATAAGTGGCAAGAGTTGGTGCTGGGCCCAGATGGCACAAGAAAGTCAACCAGCAGGTGAGGGTAGGATCAGGAACCAAGAGGGAAAGAACAACAATTGAGATCCAAGGACTAGGAAAGGCCCCTCTTCTGGATGTGGTGTAGATTCAATGAACCTGCACAATCTTTCAATATTTGTTCTTTGAAGTGCCAGTTTTTAAAAGGAGCCACAGTATAGTTACAGCTGCTGTTTTTGCCATTCATTATTTCCATTCAGTTTTTTTCATAATGGAGCTAATAAAAATACTGCCAAAATGCCAGTACTCGTGAACAAATGGCATAGCAGAGGTGTCTTTTCCCTGTTTTGGAGGCACTCCCGTACAAGGTGATTGCCAATGAAAACAAATGAAACTCCCTCCCAATGACACCATATCAACTCTGTCCATGCAGAGCAGAATACTTAGTTTCAGCCTGAAAAGTATAACAAAGGGTTAAAAAATTAGAAACATTCCAACTATATTTGCAAAGTTCCTAATAAGATAAATTTTTGATAATCTAAGCTCTATTCAACCTGCATTTGTCCTAGGTTTTTGCTTTGTTTTTTATTGATTTTCTGTTCATATGGTTTTATTCTATTTACAACTCTATCACCCCATGTGACATTTGTCCTTTTAGTCAACGACTCCTTATGCCAAAGACTCAGTGGAAAGCCTGCTTTCTCCATAAAACATCAACTAATATATTTGGGGCAATCACTGATTAAGGATCAAAGACAGACATTCTGTCAAGAACTGCGCAAACAACAGCAACAGTGGCAAAGCTAAAGCCAATTTGGAGGAACAAGAACATCTTTCTGGAATCCAGACTGAAACTGCTAAACACAGTGGTCACCTCCATTTTTCTGTATGAATGCAAGACATGGACCCTTATGGCAGAACTTGAACGGAAAACACAGGTAGTAGAGATGAGATACTTCCGTAAAATCCTGGGCATCTCAGACTTCAACCACGTCACTAACGAAGAGGTCCACAACATCGTCACCCAACACGCTGGGTCATATGAAGACCTCCTGATGACTGTGAAGAAGCACACGCTGAAATGGTACGGCCATGTAACAAGATCATCTGGCCTATCCCAGGGGCAGTACAGGGGAAGAGAAGAGATGGACTGACCACATAAAAAAAAGAGAGTGTACAGGAATGGACTTCGGGGAGATTCAAGTACCGACGCACAATCGTCAGGGTGGAGACAATTTGTTGATTGTTCATCAATGATGGTGCCCCAACGATCAATGCGGTTATGGGACTGATGATGAATATATTTTTAATACTTCACTGGCTCAGCCAACACTGGTGTGATCTTCTATGAAAGACATTTGGTATCCCTGCTTTCCCTACTCTCCCAGGCTTTTTCTGTGTCCCTGTCTGAGCCCTATAAACCCTTAATTTTATCCCACTATAGCAGTGGTTCTCAAACTTTTGTACTGGTGACCCCTTTCACACAGAAAGCCTCTGAGTGCGACCCCCTTATAAATTAAAAACACTTTTTTGTATATTTAACAACATTATAAATGCTGGAGGCAAAGCAGGGTTTGGGGTGGAGGCTCACAGCTTATGACCCCCCCCACATGTAATAACCTCATGATCCCCTAAGGGGTCCTGACCCCCAGTTTGAGAAGTCCTGCACTATAGGTATATTGTGGCCACCGCTCCTTCTAATCAAAAAAAGTTAATTGGGGCTCCTTTCCAATCCCATTAACACAACTCTTTAAGTTGGCTAATTAACACTGAGCGGTGCCCGTCCCTTCCCAACACACAATCATGGGAAGCATCATACTTCTACATCATACTCCTAGCACGACAGGACACCAGGAGCAAGAACTAGTATGCTAGGAGACAGTGCAGAATGATGGCCACTGTGCTGATTACAAGCTCTTTTGACTTACGCTAAAGTCAAAAGTTTTTAAGAATAGATTTTATTTTATTTTTAAAATAGATACGTTCTGAGCTAGAGCTGGGGGACTGACTTCGCTATTCTAATGAACATTCTCTGTTACTTATCTGAAGCCACTGGCTTGCTATTATCAATAGCTCAGACAGGATCTATTTGTTCTCTTCACTGGTGTTTTCTTTTCCCTCCTCCCTCTTCTGAGTCTGCAACTGGTTGATCTCAAACGCATTCATCCCATCATAGATAGAGAAATGGTTTCACTGTCCCAGTTCTAGACTATGTTGGGGCAGAAAAATTAAACACTTTGCATCCCGCAAAACCCAACGTCATATATTTAATTCTCTCTCTCAAAACTAGTAGGTAGCAATGCTACCAGAAACACATTAAATATGCCAGAATCTCAGCAAGAAGATAAGATTTCAACACATCTAAGCAGACAAGGACTATCATAAGACCAGGATTCCCAGAACAGCACAAATACATGAAGATGACAATGAGCTGAAATTATTTTCTTCAAAAATGTGAACATTCTGCTCCTATTATAAATGCATTAACTATGCCACATTCAATAGTATTTTCCTAATGTAGTCAAATTATTAAAAAACTGAAAATGTGCATACTGCAGCTAACAGTTATTCATATTAATGAAGTGTCCCTCAAGAAGTCTATGAAAGAGCTGTGCACAAAGAGAAAGTGCCTATAAAAATCCTGATACCAAAAAAACTTTGCAGAAAAATCACTACTAAAAAAGTAAAATGTAAATATTCCACCAAAGTTTGGGGGGTTTTTGTTTCTGGGTTGGTGGTGGTTGGTTTGGGGGGGGGTGATGCCCAGAGAAAATCTGAGGGACATGCATATGATCTAGGGATCTATCAATTTTGCTGAGATAAGGATGACAGTGCAGAAGAGAGGTGGTCTGTTTGGGGGCTCTTTCATGCTCAATCTGCAGTCTAGCCCACTGAGATCAACAGGAGCAAAGAGAAAAGACAAAGGTGCAGTAGAAAAAGGGCCTAACTCATCCAGAGAAAGGTGGTTTTTTGAAGGCAGAGCTGGGTCCCCTTTCTCCTAAGGATTGGTGTTTTCTTTTCCTGCCTCCCCTTGCTGTCCTCAGTAGTTAACTCTGTAGCAGAAGCTCTTTATGTTAGATAGGGTGGGATCTGAGTTACTCAGAGAATTCTTTCCTGGGTATCTGGCTGGTGAATCTTGCCCATATGCTCAGGGTTTAGCTGATCGCCATATTTGGGGTTGTGAAGGAATTTTCCTCCAGGGCAGATTGGAAGAGACCCAGAAGAGTGGCGGCTGCTGACTGAGGGCCCAGCTCTGCAGGCAGCAGCACAGAAGTAAAGGTGGCAATACCACACCATGCCATCCTTACTTTTGCACTGCTCTGCCTTCAGAGCCAGGTTCCCAGCCAGCAGCCACTGCTCTCTAGCTGTCAAGCTCTGAAGGCAGCACAGCCAACAGCACAGATGTGAGGGTAGCAGTACCGCAACACACACACACACACACACACACACACCCAATAACCACCTTGCGACCCTACCACAAATCCTTTTTGGGTCAGGATCCCTACAATTACAAGACCGTGAAATTTCAGATTTAAATAGCTGAAATCATGAAATTTACCATTGTTAAAACCCTATGACCGTGAAATTGACCAAAATGGACCTTGAATTGTAGGACCCAACTGATAAGCAATTCCTTGAAGCAGAGCTCAGTGCAAACAGGAAGAGAAAGTACACCCAGCAGACAGCATGCACTAACAAAAGGAGCCACAGTTTTTTCTTGTCATGATCCCAAAGATGTATGGAATCGTTTTACACACACATGAAATCTGTAGGTGTGCTGGATGGAGAAAGTCTGAGAACTGCTGTCCTAAACTCCTGTGTTTTTAACCTCTCCAACCTCTAAATAGTTTATTTCCTCTCAGTGTGGGCAAGCAATGCCGTCTGCCTTACAACAGCTTCTTCCAGACAAGCTTGACAGACTATGAAGAGGGAGTTTTTAATACATGAAGTGTATAAAAGTTTACTGTATACAATTTTTAAAGGACTAAAAAATAAAGAATAGCATTTTACTAAAGACTGACAATAAAAGTATCTCCTAAAATCTGATTGAGAAAAGTTAACATTCAATGACAAATATCAATCCAAGGATTCTTAATTTAAATCTTCAAAAAGTCTGTTCAATAAAAATGCAAGGTGGCCATTAATTGTAACAGACCTCTAAGTCTCTCTACATTTGGCACCTTTTCAATGAAATGGTTCCACTGGAACTTAAAGATTATTATATTTTATTCTTCTTCATCCACTGCTACTTAAATAAAATGTATCAGAAGGGAAATTTTGCCATGCAACCTAGTGAAGTATACAAAAAAAGAATAATCAAGAACATACTGCAAGGAACAATCCTGCACTGACAAAGGGCTGGACTAGATAATAGGTTTTCTCTCTAATTTCCATTATTAGGAATCCAAACTACATAATGATTTTTGATTCAGAAGCCTCAAACTTGTTTCATAATCACTAATACTTCATCTTTTGGATTCTAATATGTCAGATGTGTCCAGCTTACCATGGTGTGTGAGCTAATTCAATCACGACAGGTCACAAACTAACGTGTTCAAATTTTGCTAAGATTATATTCTAACATTAAAAAAAACCCTGCTCACTGTACTATGGAGATGAAATGAACATCTTTTCATTCACAAAGACCACAATTAAAAGCTCAGATTTCTCTCCCCTAAGCCCACTACATTCAGGCAAAAGATATAATCCATCTGTCTGCTTTAGATGTCTGATGTCATCAATCATACTAAGGTAACAAAGAACCTGGAATTTAACAAGTAAAGAGGTGATTGAGATTCAAGTATTTTTATTTTCAGTTTTTAATTCTACATCAAGGCTTGATCAATTCAAATGCCAGCAGCAAATAAGAAGCTATGGAGAGACCAGGGGTCTAAGTTCAATGCCAGGAATATTTTTAAGCTTTCACTAAAAATGAAAAGGTTTCCAGTACCCTATAGTTATGAATGTAACCAAATATATAATGTTGTGCTATGAATCTGTATAGTGCTTTCATACCGAACGTCTGATCTTCATTGTTTTGCCAAGCACTAGAGGAAAACCAGGGTGGATAAAAATAAATGATTTTTTTTAAACAAAAACAAAAATTTGTTAAATCGTATTTTTTTGATAAAATGCTTTTTGAGGGAAAAAACCTATCTAAAGATAGTTAAAACTAAGATACATTATAGCTCAAAGATATCTCATTCTATAGTATGAGACAATATATTTATGTAATGTTTAAGAAAAATTTTGTAAATGAGTTCCAATAGTTCATGGATTAGGGACCCATTCTTATGGGGTCCCAGAGGCTTCTGTATAGATTATTTAGATTAATCTTTCTATCTACCCAATGGGACTCAGTGATCAGTCTAGAAGATACCATCAGAGATGCTTAGTTTTGCAGTTCCCAAACTGCGGATTTGTGTCTCCAGAGATAACATGCTTGTTAACAGCAAAAATGTTTTAAAATAAATATATAAAGGGGAAAAACAACAGACCTCAACTCTATTGTCCCGCTGCAAATTTGCGTACACAGGGTCAATATCCCTTACCTTTCTCTAAAAGTGCAAAGTTTCAAAAAGTTCAATGAATAGAAGATTGTTGGGGGTGGAATAAATCTGGACAAGGAGGAGGAGTCTGGAAATAAATGTGAGACGGGTGGGACAGGCAGTAGAAACAAAAGTGAAACTATTTGAGCAGCATATTCCAGAAGTCTTGAGGTCTTTCTGAGTGTAGCCTTCACTGATTTGAGATCTACCATACCATTCTCTCATTAGAAGGGGAAACCTATAATGGCAGCAGGCCGTAAAAGAGACCCAGTTCGGAAATATTTTAATGAAGTTCCTCTACTTGGGGGTAAGACAGGCATGTGTGCAAAATGCAAACAGTGCAACAAAGAAACAACATCATGAAACAACATCATGAGAAGTGTCCCTTCTCAGGAGGAAGCTACGTTGAAGATGATGAAAGGAACGTGTCTGAAGATACAGGATCTTCAGGTTGGTAAACTTTTTTATTTCATACTTCTTTCTTAAGGACTACCTGTCTTCCTTCTGAACTATTCTTGAATTCTCACATTTGAGCCAAAAATATAGTTACTTTATGGTACTATCATTTTAGATGCAGCTGTGATGAAAAATAAATAGCTGAAATAGGCAGCTCTTCCTTTCACAATTTCACTTTAAAGCAGTATGGAGTGTCAGTGAATGCAATGACTAATATTAAATGAGCAGTATGGTAATAATAATTAAATAACTGCATTGACTTATTTTGTTTAGGAGAATCCATCCTCAAGATACAGGATTCTGAAGACTATCCACCTTCAAGATCATCATTTTGAATAGTTTCAGATTTATCGGCCAATGACAGTGTTTCAGTCACATCATGTATGTCACATAGCCACAGTATACCACCTGTAGCAAAAGGAAAAAATCTCCCCCTTCCAGAAACAACCAGAGATAAATTTGTGATAAGAACCAGCAGATTACAGAAAGAGGTAACTGATGGAAAAATTACCCAGTTTGTTCACGGAACAAACTCTCCTTTCCGTATGACTGAGAACCCACACTTCATTAACATGATTCAGTCATTAAGACCAGGATAGAGTCCACCCAACAGAGCAGATGTCGCAGGCAAATTGCTGGATCAAGTGTATGAAAGAGAAACTGAGCAGTGTGCAAAAGGTCTAGAGGGTAAAATTGTTAACCTGAGTCTTGATGGGTGGAGCAATGTCCACAATGATCCTCTTGTATGTGCTTGTGTGACAACAGAAGGGAATGTCTTCCTTACAGAAACTACTGATACATCAGGAAATGCACACAAAGCAGAATACTTACAAGTAGCAGCAGTAAAAGCTATAACAAACTGAAAAAAAATTCAAATGTCTTGTAATTCAAATGCAGCTTGGTCACAGACAATGCTATGCTGCAAATGTACCCAAAATGAGAAGAAATTTAGAAGAGAGTGCAGACAGTCCCAAGCTAACAACATACGACTGCAGTGCTCATCTGATGCACCTCCTAGTCAAAGACTTCAGTGTTCCAGAAATAAAAGGCTAATGCTGTTAAAATTGCAAAATACTTCCGTAACCACCACTTTGCAGCAGCTGCTCTAAAAAAAGTGGGAGGAACCAAGCTAACACTCCCACAAGGCGTGCGATGGAACTCAGTAGTGGACTGTTCTGAGCACTATCAAGAACTGGCCTAATCGGATGACAGTTTGTGAACAAAATCGTGAAAAAATAGATGGCACTGTCACAGCCAAAGTTCTCAACATTGGGCTTAAGAGAAACGTTGAACACATGCTGAGTACCCTGAAGCCTATTTCCGTAGCTTTGAACAAAATGCAGGGAAATAGCTGTTTTACTGCTGACACTGTTGAAATTAGGAACGAACTGAGTGAGATCTTAAAAAGAGAAATATGCAATGACAGAGTTCAATTACAAGCATTAAAAAAACAAATGGGACAAGCACTATCTCCAGCTTATTTTCTTGCAAATATTCTCAATACTCGGTACCAGGGTCAAACCTTAATTGCTGAAGACTACAAGTTGGCTATGACATGGACATCCAGCAATCATCCCTCCATAATGCCAACTATAAAACTTCAGAGCGAAGGGTGAACCGCTCAAGAAATATATGTTTGCTGATGTTTTAAAGAAAGTCACACCAATGAACTGGTGGAAGTCACTTAAGCACTTGGATTCAGAGACTGTTGAAGTCATCATCTCACTTAACAGCAGTAGCTTCTTCTGCCAGTGTAGAAAGAATATTTTCTTCCTTTGGACGAATTAATTCCAAATTGAGAAATCATTTGGGACCTGAAAAAGCAGGAAAGCTTGTTTTTCTTTTCCAGATTATGAACAAACAGGAAAATGAAGGTGAAGATGACTGAGTTAGCTGCAGAAGCCAATATTTTAAGTTTCTCATGTTGAGCAGGCTGACATAATAATAAAACTATTTTAATCAACTATTTAAATATTTCAGTTAAAAACAGTTAACAAAAACAAACCTGATTTTTAAGAACGTGAATGTTTAACTAAATTCAAAAATTCATATCCTTGTTTTGTTAAAATATTATATGGTTGCTGTTGAAGAAAAAAATCCAGAATACATAATGTTGTTGTTCTAGTTAAAAACAAACAATTTGGTTTGTTTTGATGATGTTCTGGTCTGTCTGGTGATGTTCTCCTCCTAATACAGCATGGCAAGAAAATCCTCCAAATATTAATGATTAACCTGTTGAATTGGAGATAGTTCACCTCCCAATGACTTCATAAATATTGGCTTCAATTATCTTAGTTAAATGAAATAACCAATCATTCATTTTCGGATATCATAGAATCATAGAATATCAGGGTTGGAAGGGACCCCAGAAGGTCATCTAGTCCAACCCCCTGCTCGAAGCAGGACCAATTCCCAGTTAAATCATCCCAGCCAGGGCTTTGTCAAGCCTGACCTTAAAAACCTCTAAGGAAGGAGATTCTACCACCTCCCTAGGTAACGCATTCCAGTGTTTCACCACCCTCTTAGTGAAAAAGTTTTTCCTAATATCCAATCTAAACCTCCCCCATTGCAACTTGAGACCATTACTCCTCGTTCTGTCATCTGCTACCATTGAGAACAGTCTAGAGCCATCCTCTTTGGAACCCCCTTTCAGGTAGTTGAAAGCAGCTATCAAATCCCCCCTCATTCTTCTCTTCTGCAGACTAAACAATCCCAGCTCCCTCAGCCTCTCTTCATAAGTCATGTGCTCTAGACCCCTAATCATTTTTGTTGCCCTTCGCTGGACTCTCTCCAATTTATCCACATCCTTCTTGTAGTGTGGGGCCCAAAACTGGACACAGTACTCCAGATGAGGCCTCACCAGTGTCGAATAGAGGGGAACGATCACATCCCTCAATCTGCTCGCTATGCCCCTACTTATACATCCCAAAATGCCATTGGCCTTCTTGGCAACAAGGGCACACTGCTGACTCATATCCAGCTTCTCGTCCACTGTCACCCCTAGGTCCTTTTCCGCAGAACTGCTGCCTAGCCATTCGGTCCCTAGTCTGTAGCGGTGCATTGGATTCTTCCATCCTAAGTGCAGGACCCTGCACTTATCCTTATTGAACCTCATCAGATTTCTTTTGGCCCAATCCTCCAATTTGTCTAGGTCCTTCTGTATCCTATCCCTCCCCTCCAGCGTATCTACCACTCCTCCCAGTTTAGTATCATCCGCAAATTTGCTGAGAGTGCAATCCACACCATCCTCCAGATCATTTATGAAGATATTGAAAAAAACCGGCCCCAGGACCGACCCCTGGGGCACTCCACTTGACACCGGCTGCCAACTAGACATGGAGCCATTGATCACTACCCGTTGAGCCCGACAATCTAGCCAGCTTTCTACCCACCTTATAGTGCATTCATCCAGCCCATACTTCCTTAACTTGCTGACAAGAATACTGTGGGAGACCGTGTCAAAAGCTTTGCTAAAGTCAAGAAACAATACATCCACTGCTTTCCCTTCATCCACAGAATCAGTAATCTCATCATAAAAGGCGATTAGATTAGTCAGGCATGACCTTCCCTTGGTGAATCCATGCTGACTGTTCCTGATCACTTTCCTCTCATGTAAGTGCTTCAGGATTGATTCTTTGAGGACCTGCTCCATGATTTTTCCAGGGACTGAGGTGAGGCTGACTGGCCTGTAGTTCCCAGGATCCTCCTTCTTCCCTTTTTTAAAGATTGGCACTACATTAGCCTTTTTCCAGTCATCCGGGACTTCCCCTGTTCGCCACGAGTTTTCAAAGATAATGGCCAAGGGCTCTGCAATCACAGCCGCCAATTCCTTCAGCACTCTCGGATGTAACTCGTCCGGCCCCATGGACTTGTGCACGTCCAGCTTTTCTAAATAGTCCCTAACCACCTCTATCTCCACAGAGATATATCTGTCAAACTAATCTGAAAAGTTTTCAAAATAAATAACTTTAAAAATGTATAGTGTGTATGTCTAAAAATGAAACCTACATCTCTCTCCGAGTTGTGAAAAATAGGTATTAAGGTTATAACAACCAACAAGAATGCACTTTTATGTAGAAATCCATGATTAAATTGAGTCTTCCTGACTAGTGATTTAAATCATAATTTAAATCAAATCCACCCTGACCTATGACAACAGCACCAGGCCCAGAGAGGCACAAGACTAGAAATAAAAATACATTCCACAGAATAAAAAAAGAAAATCCACAGATTAAATGTCCCATAACAATAAGTAAGTAGCTCCTAGTAACACCTATATCTATAGGTTTGTCCATTTTATCTTTTAGGTTGTAAGCTCTTTGAGCCAGGAGCTGTATTCTACACATTGCCTAGTCTAACAGACCCTAGCACTACCAGAATACAAATAACTTATTAGCTACCTGCCTCTGTCCTACTTTCCAGGTAGGTACTCGCATAGGAATATGGTGGTGATAGCACTAAAGAGCTCCACAAGTGAGGTGGAGGCAGCAGAAAGTCCTATCCCCTCCTAGTCCAAGGCAGGAAATGGGCAACCAGGCCACCTGTCATTCTGTGATATTTGCCACACCTATCACTCTTAAGAACACTGGAACTGATCCTGGAATTAGAATGAGCTTGTAGACTGAGGTTTATAATGGACAGCCATCTTAGCCAATCATTCCTCAAAGAACTTGGCTAAACTTGTGAAGAAAAAGCAATCAAGATGCTGAGCTGCATAGTGCCTATGTAAATAGTGACTGGCAGTGCTCTATAGGCAACTATTAGGAATAAAGGCAAGAGAAAGAAGAAATTTTACTGTGTGGGTCTACATATTCAAAAAAGTGGTGATTTTGTGTTCCTAACTTCAGGAAA
Organism: Natator depressus; assembly: GCF_965152275.1. Lineage (NCBI taxonomy): Eukaryota > Metazoa > Chordata > Testudines > Cheloniidae > Natator > Natator depressus. The sequence goes on from NC_134246.1 coordinate 30,772,930, forward strand.
CAAAGTGGCTTGATAGTGGGTAGGTGGCTCAGCAATTACAGCTTTAAGTCTATAAAGTTTCATGTAGCTATTACAGTGTTGGAGGACAGAGGGGAAAAAAATTACATACAAATGAGATTAAACTCTCTCCTACAGAAAGAGGTTAATTTTTTTTTATATTCAGGTATAATTCAATAACCTGTAAAACGTTTACTTCCATTTTGTTAGATTAAATCTCCTAACTAGAAGGACAGTAGGACAATGCAACGAACTTCATAGGGAGGCTGTAGAAGCTCTTTCATTGAAAGTTTTCAAAAGGAGGCTGGATAGCGATCTGTCTTTAGATGCAACACATCCTGCATCTTGGCAGGGGGTTAGACTAGACGAACCTTGCGGTCCCTTCTAACCCTATGATTCTACTCAGGAGAAAAAAAAAAAGAGTAGCACACCAGAAAAAGTCCAACACCATCAAATAGGACAAAGCATTCCCAAGAGAGATATATGTGCAAGAAACATCAGAGTAGTTTACATGGGTTTAGATCGGGGTACGCAACCTATGGCACGCATGCCAAAGAGAGCACACAAGCTGATTTCCAGCGGCACTCACACTGCCTGGGTCCTGGCCACTGGTCCGGGGGGGGCTCTGCATTTTAATTTAATTTTAAATGAAGCTTCTGAAACATTTTAAAAACCTCATTTACTTTACATACAATAGTTTAGTTATATATTATAGACTTATAGAAAGAGACCTTCTAAAAACGTTAAAATGTATTACTAGCACACAAAACCTTAAATTAGAGAGAATAAATGAAGACTCAGGATACCACTTCTGAAAGGTTGCCAACCCCTGGTTTAGATTATAACCTATACTTTGTAACAGTAACAACTGCAAATATCAAGATTTCATAGATAGGCCCAAAGTACAGGAACTCCTCGCTTAAAGTCGCCCCGGTTAACATTGTTGTTGTTGTTACCTTGATGATCAATTAGGGAACATGCTCATTTAAAGTTGAGCAAGGCTCTACTCTTACATTGCTTAGCTGCCTGCTTTCTCCACAGCAGGCAGCCTCCCTGAGCTCCCCACAGCGTTTCCCACCCACAACCTCCTGCCTGCGGCAATCAGCTGGCTTGCTGCATTTAGGAGGCAAGAACGAGGACTCAGCGCGCAGGCTCCCCCTCCCTCTCCTGCCTCCTAGGAGGGAGTAAGCAGCCTGCGAAGTACAGTAAAGGGGGATGAGGTGGGGGGTGGGGGGAAGAAGAGGAGAGTCACGGGTGGGAGCTTGGGGGAAGGAGTGGAGTGGGCGGCCTGAGGGTTGAGCCCCCGCCCCTGGTGCTTGCAGAGTAGGGGAAGTTGCTGCTGCTGCTGCGCAACATGCTCCTCCTAGCCTACAGCACCTTCAGCCTCCTTGCCTGCCTCATTGTCTCCAGTGACTTAACAGGATTTAAAGATGTTGTCCCTGCTATGAAGAAAGATATCCTCGGCTTGGCCAAGGAAGCAAGTTTTGATGAGGTGGAAGAAGCCAACATTACCCAACTTCTGCAATCACACGGAGAAGAGCGAACCAATGAAGATCTGATGCAACCACAGGTGACGAGAGCAATTGAAGAAGAGGGCCAAGAAGTCGAAGAACCACCAACCCATCGAAATTTAACTGCCAAACGTCTTTCTGAAGCATTCCAAATGATTGAAGCTGGCTTGCAAACCCTGAGTCATGACAATCCTGACAGGGAATGCCACTCCAAAGTGATTAGGGGAGTTGATCATCTAATGACTTGCTGTAAAGAAATTTACTAAGAAAAAAAAAGGAAAGCAAAACAACAATCTCTAGATGTGTTTTTTCGAGTTCAGAAAGTTCAGAAAGAGGAGCAACCAGACAATCCACTCTCTTCCACTCGGACTCCTCCACTTCAACCAAGCTTCATACTCGACAATGATGATAGTATTAAATTGCTTGTTTAAAATTGTTTAAAATGTGTATAATGCCTTTTGTCTGGCAAAAAAAATTTCCCTGGAACCTAATCCCCCTTATTTACATTAATTCTTATGGGGAAATTGGATTCGCTTAACATCGTTTCACTTAAAGTCGCATTTTTCAGGAACATAACTACAATGTTAAGTGAGGAGTTCCTGTATGATCTTCCTTCTGTACTATTTCCCATTCCACCTAACCTAATAAGTACATACCACATACAGCATTAACTTATCTATGGTTGTTTCATCACTTCCTTTTGGAGACTACCCCAATACTGCTGGATTTGTTATTATGCCAAGCAATACAAAGCAAACAATTGCCAGACGTTTTCCTCCATGCACAAAAGGCTATACTATGCTGTGAGGGTTAACAGTAAAAGACATCTACAATGAGAATATCTGGTATAGCTAAACACTGCTCTATTTTAAAACCCAGGTGAGTGTGCTTATAGGCAGCCAAAGCTCTTTAATTAACGCCCTGCATTAGAATTTTAGACCTGCACACATTTAGCACGCAGAGTCCATAAGGTTTAATAACCTCAAATGCTGTTGTTATAAATTCCTAACTTCATGTTTACATTTCAGTTGCTCGGAATTACTGTATGTCAGAGCAGCCGCACATCTGAATAACCATGTATGCGTATTACAACTACACACATTTACAGCAATTTACAGGGCTGCAATTAACAAGAGTGGTGTTCCCTGGAGTCCCTCAGATGAGGGAGTCATCAGGCGCACAATCAGGTTTGGTGCATCTGACGAAGTGTGTATTCACCCACGAAAGCTTATGCTCCAATACGTCTGTTAGTCTACAAGGTGCCACAGGACTCTTTGCCCTTTAACAGGTTTTGGCATTTCAAGAAAAGTTTTATACTAATATAAAAGAGAGCCACTCCCACCCAGCCCCCCAACATGCAGTACAATGATATAGGCAGAAGCCCCGTTTGCAACATGCCACCAACCACTCACTGCCCCCATCCTCAGAGTGGAGGAAACCCCATGTCTCTTGCTGGTCACTGTCAATGCCTACAGAGTATTCCCCAAGCTGGTCACTGTCCTCAGCTGCACTAAGCAAACAGAAGACTGAGTAGATCTCTGGACTGCTCTTGGTGGTGAGCAGCATCCCCAATCTGCCCACTGTGGGAATCCATATTCTGGTGCATGGCACTGCAGAACATATGTGGAGGACAAACATGGACACACCTGGTGGGATGGTGGAAGAGGTACTCCGATATGGCTCCAGCTCCCTTGTGCATACTGGGTCTGGGAGCAATCATGGTACTATCTCCTCACACAAAGGCCCCAAGGCAGCACAAAGATCCAGCCACTGAGTGTGCAAAACCAAGGTTTGACCTGCTTCACTTGCGAGGCTCAATCCAGGTTACTTCTTGGTTATCACTAAAAGCATCGCTCTGTCCTAAGCCCAACCAGTGGCCTCAGTTATCAAAACAAACATTTATGATTTAAAAAATTCACAGATTCTAATCTGGAAATACAATAAAAACCAATCTGAATGCATTAATCACATCACTATGAATAGCAACATGACACTTTACGTGGACAGTGTCTCTAAAATAAGATTTACTTTTAAGCCTATAGGCCCATCACTTACAACAGCTGTCATTACTTCACTATAAGCCTCAAACGCAACTACTGCTATTCCCACAGGCATGCTTTTTTCATGGTATTTTAATAAGACCAAGCTCGGGGTCACTTTGCAATCATAAAAGAAATCAAGAATTTCATCTGCTGACACAGTAAATGGCATACTTTGCACTTTAATGACAGCTGACCCTGGCTTCACAAAAGCCCAGGGGCCCACTTAAATGCTCAAGACCACTATCAAAGCAAGGAGGTCACTTAGCTAGGCCATTCCCAGAGTTCTGAGATCCACCTCCAACACTTCATATTCCACTCCGATTACCAAGACCACTTCCTAACCTTGGAAGACCAATACCTGAAAGAGGATAACTACTAATTCCAATTTGGTCTACAAATAAGTACTTAGAACTAGCTGCTAATGTGCATGAGTAGGGTTCACATGTACAGTTAGTCTGCGGGCAGGCTAGTGCGGAGTAGTCAGACCCCAGTTTGCCACAAACTAAAGATTTGTGTTAAGAAGCCTTTCATCTGATCCATTTCCATTATTTCAGTCTATGTACCGCATCTGCATATGTACCTCATCATCTCAGAGCCCATGAAAAGAATCTTTTCATATCAGATTTCACTGCAGAAAAGGAGCATTCCATGAACACTGACATAAAAAAAGGGGGTAATAGGAAAGGGTTTCACACTACTTGCATCCAATAAAGTGAGCTGTAGCTCACGAAAGCTTATGCTCAAATAAACTGGTTAGTCTCTAAGGTGCCACAAGTACTCCTTTTCTTTTTACACTACTTTTGAGAATTCATCTGAGGATTTATAGGATTAGAGACACAATCACTGGATTCAAACAGTTGTTCATATTCACCGATATTCCAGACCCATTTATTCAAGTACGTAAAAGGTGCTATGGCTGGAGGTTTCACAGGAGACATTCCTGGTATTACTGAGGGTACAGAAGGCACCAGGGGAAATGGAGGAACAGGAAGCAGGGCAAGTACAGGCCATGGGACAGGTTATGGGGAATAGAAGGCATTAGTGGCTAAGATGGCATACCAAGCACTGGTGAAGGTGGTACTGTGTTCACTGATACTGTACTAAGTATAGTTGAGTTAAATTCTGGGCTAGCAAAGGCAGCACCAGGATTTGGAATGCATTTCCCATACTGGCCATAGAGAACGTAGGTTATGTTTTGGTTGCCTTCATGCACAAAAGTAGCTGTAGTTGCTACACCAAGGACTGTTAGAATTTGATACTACAGTAGGTAAGTTTACCCTAGCACTGAACACAGAACTAGGTGGTGGTCAGACCTGCTGCAGGCATATCTGAACTGGCAGTTCTATCATGTTTTGCATTTTCCATACTGCTCAGCAAGAGTTACTTTTGCCTCTTTAATGGTACCCCCTGCACCCATCATAAACACATCTTGCACCTTCTTCAGTGGCAAAAAAATGAAGAAAGCCTCACCCAATTCACCCCCTATAATATGCAAGCCCCCCATCAGGAATGGTCAATCCAGAGAAGTGGTGAATGTCCATGGTCCCCCACCACAATCAGAAGACTGTGCAAATGGATAACCACAGCCACGCTGTGCTGAAATACACACCTGCAGATGAGAAAAGGCAATGTCTATATCAGACAACGATTTATGACACAATGTATTTACCGACAGACACCACCTAATATTTACAATCCTAATGATCTCGTGACAATTAAGTGTAAAATTTTCACATGCATCTAAGTAACACAGGCTCCCTAGTTCCATCATCAAGAGTGATTTAGACACTTGTTGAAAGCCAATTGAACTTAAGCTCCTAAATCATATTGGTGCTTGTGAAAATGTTACGTTAAAGTATATCTAATATTATGCCTCCAAATGCACTTCGCAACTCTAGAGCAGTTTATTAACAAAACCAAACCTTTATTTAGTGACAGTTAAGGTTGCATCAGAAGATGACGAGGGATGGCTCACTCAGCCATTGCCTCCCTTGCAAAAGTGTTCATATGTTTTGAGATGCCACGTTTGACTGGTGAAAATCTTAATTTTTTCCATAGCAACTTATGGATGTGAATCCTGGGAAACTAATGCTGCTGACAAGAGAAAAACTGACATCTGAGATGTGGTGCTAGCAAAGATTTGAGTATCTTATCTTCTGGACGGAAAAGACAAACAATTGTGTTGAAGTATTACTGGAGAGAAGCTGACTCTTGTCAGAAATGAATAGGCACACACTTATGTACTTTGGTCACATAAGGCTTAGAGATGGAAATAATCTTCAAGAAAGGCACCATGGAAGGAACTGTGGTAAGTAATCACAGTAAGGGAAGTGTGCAATGTCGCTCGCGTCCCAAAATACTCCACAGCTTCTTGCCATCTTCTTGAAACGCACTACACCCAGGAAGAAAAGGAGTACTTGTGGCACCTTACAGACTAACCGAATACAGACTAACACGGCTGTTACTCTGAAACCTGTCACTACACCCAGGGGTATCTGCAACAGCTGGATGTGTGCCTGTGCTCCAGCAGCGAGATTTTGCCAACTGTATACCTTGTCCCTGCCAGCATGAAGCACACCTCTTAATGCACGTTGTGCCATAAACTGAAGGATGTTTTGTCACCATGCAATTTATTAAACCAGTAGGTTTTTGTTTTTGAAGAAAATGAATACGGTTATCAGTGAGGTTTGAACCCTGTATCTTCAGATCCACAATCAAGACCTCTACCACTTGAGCTAAAGCAGTAACAAGAAAAACTCAAAATCAGTAATAAGGATAATTATCCGAATAAACTACCAAGCATACAATGGACTCCCCATCAGTTCATCTCAAAAAGATGAACTCTGTCCAAACACAAGTATTGGCTTGATGCCGTAATAACTTGGTGAAATTTTCTCACCTGTCCTACGCAAGAAGTCAGACTAGATGATCACAATAGTCACTAACGGCTTTAAAAAACCATTAATCTACTGTTATCCGCTATGTGAACTAGCCACTAGAACAGGATGCCACATACTTTGCCTGGGAGTTGCACAATTATTCGCTAAACAGCAGTAGGATGTTGATATCTTTAATCCTGGGCATCTATTCCAGGATCTGGAAGGAAGAGGTTATCTAGTGGTTATAGACAGGATAGCTAAATCCACAGATTCGGCACATTCATTCTGAGAGGCAGTGAGTCTCAGTTAGTAAGATTTGGATCTATTGTATTTGAAATCCGCTTACTATCCTGCTTAACACAGACAACGTGAACTCTCTCAGTTAACCTACTTGTGTAATGAGGAAAAATGATTGTGTATCTGGCCAGTCCTTCTAGAACAAGGTATGAGCACCTGCTCAATAAAGGACTCCAGTTTCCAGAAATATGAACAGAAATCAGGTGAGACTAGAATTCATGGTCCTCTGGCTCCCAGGTCAGTGCACCTTCCCTAAACTACAGGATATTTGAGGGGAAGTCAGCCTCTTCCTTCCCCTCCCTGCCTCTTACCCTGATGGGGGAGGGAAGGACACTTGCGAACTATGAATGCAGGGACTGGGACCAATCTGGAAGTGAAGACTAAGCAAACAGGAGGTATAATCCATCAAACAACAGGAATTCAAAAATAAAAGAAATCCTCCTCTCCTTGAATTGCGAAGAATGATTTAAAAGGAAGGTGTACTCATCACCATTTATGGAATTTTGTTTTAAAATCTCTTCAGTCAGAGATATATTAAAATGCTTGATTAAATTAAAAGATACTTGCTCTAATTTTATGTCAGTACTTTCTAGAAGTCCCACAATGTGAATGTGAATCAAAAATGCAAAGCAAAAATCCTTAAAGTCAAGCTTGCTTGTTCAATTTTACCAGAATAATATGAGCTAGGTGAATTTTTTTTTTCTAAATAGAAGCATTAGAACATACTATGAATAAGTTAACTGCTACTTCTGTATTATTCAAACTGCCATGATGTCTACAAAAGCAAATCTGCATCTGAAACATATGTATACTTTGTTTTAAGCATACCAACATTATTTGTTTGATTTGGGAGAAATATTAACTGATAGATCTTTTATGGGAAGACTATAAAAAGAGTCAAACTAGAAATTTATAATAATTCTGAAATTTAAGAAGAGCAGTACTACTGAACTGTTATAAAAGAGCTGAACTTATATGATTATACTACTCACCTAGAAAAGACCTGCTTATATAGTTGAAAACATTCCAAATGTTTAACCTATGACTACAGGAAGGGGGGGGGGAAAAGTCATGTCAGTGCTACAACAAAGGTATTTTAAAGTTCTGAAAAAGTTACCTAAAGGAGTAACTTTTGGTCCCCAAATAATACAGTTAACACCTTCAGAAACTCCCAACCTTTAAATGTGAAAGCACTGTAAATATTGAGGCTTAGTAACTGTTTAGTACAATCCTTGTTAAAAGGCATACCATGCACAGTCAACTCATGGAACTCCTTGCCTGAGGAGGTTGTGAAGGCTATGACTATAACAGGGTTTAAAAGAGAACTAGATAAATTCATGGAGGTTAAGTCCATAAATGGCTATTAGCCAGGATGCGTAAGGAAGGGTGTCCCTAGCCTCTGTTTGTCAAGAGGGTGGAGATGGATGGCAGGAGAGAGATCACTTGATCATTACCTGTTAGGTTCACTCTGGGGCACCTGGCATTGGCCACTGTCAGCAGACAGGATATTGGGCTGGATGGACCTTTGGTCTGACCCAGTACGGCCATTCTTATGTATAGACATTTCTTTTTTATTTGTATGCCTTTAAATATCAGAAATCTTACACTAATTACTTTATCCTTTACTAAACAGAAGTTGTTTTGTGCACACGGCCTCTCAGTTGGTGAGCCAACCACCTCAGAAGAGCTTTGGGAAGAGTTAACTAAAAGCTTAATTACTACAGAATACCTATCTTCCACCCTTGCTTGATCTTTGTGCAACCCTCCCATTGTTGCTAGTTAAAATTCTGCTGTGCACTAAACAGGGGTGTACGGTCTTAAACTTATACCCTGATCCATACTTTTAAAATGGAATTTGGCTCTTTCCCCACAATGAGTCTGATACCCCTTTAATCTAATTTGTTCTAACATACTCTGGATTCTAAATAGGTGTTTAAATCTTCTAGTGTTACAGTTCATGTAAAGAGAACTTGTACAACAGCTGTTAATTCTTCCTAAAGCAATTCTACTTTTCCCTTCCTACAGCAACTCCCTATTTCAGTCCCCGTCCCCACATACTTCACTCCCACTGCCTCATAGATCTCATCTGCTAAAGCGATCACCAATTAAAGATTACATCTGAAGTGTCGCTGTTTGGGCTTCTACAAATTGATGACAGACAGATATGGCAGCTAAACAGACTCACTGACCTGACAATAAAGGTGCGTTTGTTTGAGGGGTAGGAGATAGGCACTTCTGAAAATTTTACACCAAGTTCCATGTTCAAAAGTGACAGATACTCAGGAGCTTAAGTCACTCAGTCATTTCTGAAAATTTGAGAGTCCAGAATTCAGTGAATCAAGCCCTTGTTAATTGGCCAAGATAGAAGATCTTTCCACATCATCCTAGAGAGAGATCCAGTAAGTGGTTTCCTACTTTTAGGAGAACGTTCTGTACTTCTGCAGAGCAGCTTTTCTCAGTATTATGCTCAGCCAGTCAACTTCTATTGGTCAGATACAGGGACCTGGGGTGATGGAGCCTCCCCTGATTTTGAGATCTGAACATGAGTGGGACAGGTCATACAGCAAGCTAGATGTAGTGACCCAGAACTGTCTCTCCGAAGAAGCAGCCGTGAAAGTCACTGTGGCTGCAATTTGTCTCATCTTTCTGATAACCGAGGATGAGAGGAGCCAGTGGGGAAGTCACACAAGACCTGACCAAGAAAGGCATTTGGGAGAGAACCTAGGTTTCTTCCCCCTTCCTCTGAGGCAGAATTTTGCCACCAATCAGAATAAGACTACCTAAAGAGAACCTCACCTACAGAAAAGGAATTCAGAGAATCCTCCAGGGACCACACATGATGAGCTCTGTACTGCCTGATGCAGTAATCTGCTAGGCCAGTGCTACTCAAAGTGGCGCACTGGTCCGCGAGCCATCGGCTGCTGGTCTGTGTGCACATTGGAAAAAAGAAGATTGCCGGTCCCCCACATCAGATAGCTTGAGAAGCACTGTGCTAGGCTATTGCTCACTCCTACATCTGTGAAGAGCTGTTATGTTTAGCATCAAATAATGCCATCAGCTTCAGAATTTGATTGGTTTCTGACACAGAGGGGAGGGAAGATCACGATCTATGTATTGTATCTGAAGACTGACACTTCAGTAAAGGAAAGAAAAATTTGTAGGCAAGACTGCCCTGTGCTTTAATATATTTATGTGAAGAGCTGACTCTTGAGACCCCGAACCTTGTGTACGCAAAATGATCAAAGTGTAATCCCCATCCTTATGTGGTAACATCTGTTACCTGTATCGCTGAAAAAAAAAAAAAGGAAAGTGAAAGGGCACCCCTTTGCAGACTGTCTCCAGGTTTATCCATCACCTTATAGAGGAAAGGATGGTGGAAAGAACAAAGAGATCCTTGTCCATATGGGACCGAGGACTGGAATATTGACTTCAGCGAATGTTGGAAAGGGTGCAGATGAAGCCTAGCAAGCGCCCAAGGACATCCTCATCAATCAGCATAGCTACCCTGCCTAGCTACTTTAACTGCAATATTTCAAGTAGTTTGTATCTTCTTTCTTCCACCGACTGCTCAATAACTGGTGTTCAGTAATTCTGTGTAGTCTTGGAATGCCCTGTAATCACTTCAAGGACACCAGTTAGGAGTAATGTTTCATAAGGAAACAATGATAGGCAAGATGGCCCTGAATCTGGGTTAAGGTCCTTCCACTCTTCCTAATGAAAACTCTGGCCAGTCCACTAGTAGATCTGACGCAGGAGGAAGCGCTAAGTAATCTCTGAGGAGACCTAAAAGTGAGGCACCCTTTCAGAAAAGGTAGGTGGAGCACAAATTGCCTGGTATTGCCACGGTGCCACCCTCTGGGGATGCCCCTGGTGTGGTTGTAGGACCTGGGAAGAGTCGAGAGGACCATCAGATTATCTAAAAGGGGGAACTGTACAGTGGGCTTCAAATGTCAATTCTGGATGGCAGCAAGAATGACCGTAACTCCTTGAGTGGGGTTGTACGCACAGGGGTTCCAAGAATGCCACAGAGGAAGAATAAATGAAGTTAAATGTGATGCAGATCTCCCCAGATTAGGAAACATTCGGGTGGCACAAGCAGAGCTTCTCAGCACCAAAGGCAACAATGTGGTCAGTACTGGTATAAGGGGTATCAGCACCTAGACAGATGACACAGGTAAAAGCCTGGTGATGTCTCCAATGCAAGAGATGATGGCACTGAGGCAAATAGTGCCTGGGAAGCCCATGCCTCCATGGCATAAGCCAATTCTATGTCCAGTCCAGAGATGCGCTGCCCAAGGACAGTCATAACTCCTTTTTCTTCTTCCCTGGAAGAGAGGAAGATGACTGGCACTGAGTCACCTTCCGAGCAACATTCTGTTCTGCCTAAAGAGCTCAGTGCCAAGGTCAATGTGGCACTGAGAACCAGTTCCGAGTCCACAGATACTCATGTGCTTGGCTTCAGGGACCATGGGCAGATCAGAAATGGAACTAACCCCACCACACCCATCCCAGTGACACAGGACCAAATATGTAGAGTTCTGGCTTGCGCGAGCACTAAAGAAGCAAGACCCCTTAGGGGAAGTGGTCTGATGCTCGGAATCTGATGCCATCTTTGCTGACCATTGGTAACTCTGTCCCTGGCCCAGAGGATCCTATTACAGAAGGACCACCAGAGCGAATATCAATTAGGCACATTCCCTTCTCTTGCAGAACAAGAACTGAGTGTTGCAATTGCAGGAGCAACAGGGTTTGCAGCCTAAGGTTTTAACACCAGCCACAAAAGTGAGAAAACAAGTTGTGGTGCTCACCAAGCAATCAATGACCAACAGAGGAAAAACTACCTACAGGGTAGATATTTTTTCTTTTAAATATACAGAAAAACTAGCTAAAGGAATACAAAGTAAGATAGTGTTTTGTTTTGTGTTTTAAAAAAGGGGGCGGGAAATCTGTGAGGTAAATTTGCTACAAGGAGAAGGGAAAGATGCTGCTGAATTCCAATTCACTGCCATGAGTGGTAAAGAAATAGAGCAGTAGTAGGGAGGCTGCACTCCCATATATGCCCTCAGGTGGGGAGGGATGCAAAGGCATATACGGTGCATGTACAGACTCATCAGACAACACCAGCAAAATGTTTCAAACCTGTGAACACAGGGATGCACACAGGAGCAGCTGTATTACACTTAGAGCTGTAGCTGTTAAGGACGTGCAGGACTATTAGCTGCCACTGTTACTTACACTTAGTATCCTAAATTACTACACACTAGGACAACATTGGCACAGAAACCATCACCACCAATAGGAATTAGATTTACCAAGACAAACTGCACACAGATGCAATTTTTATTGATTATAAATGTGATAAAAATCATAGAAATGAGGGCGGGAAGGGACCTTGAAAAGCCATCAAGTCCAGCCCCCCACATTGTGGCAGGACCAAATAAACCTAGATCATCCCTGACAGGTATTTATCCAATCTGTTTTTAAAAACTTCCAATGATGGGGACTCCATAACCTCCCTTGGAAGCCTATTCCAGAGCTTAACTATCCTTATTGTTAGAAAGGTTAGATATTAGGAAAAATTAAGTTTCTCTTATTGCAGATTAAGCCTATTACTGCTTGTCCTACCTTCAGCAGACATGGAGAACAACTGATCCCCATCCTCTTTGTAATAGCCTGTAACATATCTGAAGATTTATCAGGTCCCCCCTCAGTCTTTTTTCAAGACTAAACATGGCCAGTTTTTTCACCTTTCCTCATAGGTCAGGTTTTCTAAACCTTTTATAATTTTTTTGCTCTCCTCAAAACTCCCTCCAATTTGTCCATATCTTTCCTAAAGTGTGACACCCACAACTGGACACAGTACTACAGCTAAGGCTTCACCAGCACCAAGTAGAGTGGGACAATTACCTCCTGTGTCTAACATATGACACTCCTGTTAATATACTTCAGAATTATATTAACCATTTTCACAACTGGATCGCATCGTTGACTCATATTCAATTTGTGATCCACTATAACTCCTAGATCCTTTTCTACAGTGCTACCACTTAGCAAGTTATTCCCCATTTTGTAGCTGTGCATTTGCATTTTCTTAAAGTGAAGTACTCTGCACTTGTCTTTATTGAATTTCATCTTGTTGATTTTACACATTCTCAAATCTGTCAAGGACATTTTGAATTCTGATCCTGCCCTCCAAAGTGCTTGCAACCCTTCCCACTTTGGTGTCACCTACAAGCTTTTAAAGCATATTCTCTAATCCATTATCCAAGTCATTAATGTAAATACTGAATAGTACCAGACCTAGTACTGACCACTGCAGGACCCCACTAGATAAGCCCTCCCAGTTTGACAGCAAATCATTGATAATTACTCTTTGAATACAGTTATAGTAATTTCGTCTAGACCACATTTCCCTAGTTTGCTTATGAGAATATCATGCAGGACTGTTAAATACCTTACTAAAATCAAGATCTCATATCTACAGCTTTCTCCTTTATCCACTAGGCCAGTAACCCATCAAAGATGGAAACTAGTTTTGTTTGCCATGATTTTTTTCTTGACAAATCCATGCTGGCTATTCCTTACAAACCTGCAGGTGCTTACAAACTGACTGTTTAATAATTTGTTCCAAGTATCTTTCCAGGTATCAAAGTTAGGCTGACTTGTCTATAATTCCACAAGTCTTCTTTGTTCCTTTTAAAGATTGGTACTATATCTGCCCTTCTTTAGTCTTCTGGGACCTCACCTGTCCTTCAGGAGTTCGCAAAGAAAATTACTAACAGCTCCAAGATTCCTTTAGCTAGTTCCTTGAGTACCCTAGGATGAATTTCATCAGGCCCTGCTGACTTGAATATATCTAACTTCTAAATATTCTTTAACCTGTTATTTCCCTATTTTGCCTTGTGTTCCTTTCCCCTTGTTATTAATTATGTTGAGTATCTGGTCACTATTAACCTTTTTAGTGAAAACTTAAGCAAAATAGGCATTAAACACCTCAGAACTTCCTTGACGTCACCCATTATTAGCTCTCATTCCTTCCTTCATCTACTTTGTCTTCTTCCTCTTGCTCCAAATGTACTTAAAGAACCTCTTCTTATTACTTTTTATGTCCCTTGCTAAGTGTAACTCATTTTGTGCCTTAGTCCTTCTGATTTTGTTCCTACATATTTGTATTATAAGACATGTGTTGGTCTTATTAGTCATACTTATTGTTCCTAAAAATGTGTTGGGTCAGAACAGAACTAGAAAACTGCATGTTTCCCATTAAAAGGAAAATCCTGAAGCAACCTTTATTTGTGGAGCAGTTATCAACACCATTCAAATGCTTTTACAGGTGTGCAACACAACTACTGATGTGTAGACAGATACAATGAAATCTTCAAATCAAAATCTCTTAAAGAAAAACATCTGTTTTTGCAAGTAAGCAGCGGAAGTCAAGACAATCCTATAGGCAACCAAGCAAAACAAACTTTTAGATTACAAGGAATAAAGGAGGTAAAAATAAATAGATGCCATACAAACAGCAGCAGTCTACAATGAACTATGTATTAAAGCTCAGTTCTGAGACCATATGCTACACTGAAGCATATAGTATCCATAAGTGTGCAAAATTTGATCCCTTCAAGAGCAATCAACAACTAAGTCTTCAAGTCATAATTATGCCCTAAGAATACAGATTAACGGGCAGAATTAATGTTACCACAGACTTTAACATATCCAATTTGCTTTTACTTTGCCAGGTATTACTTTCTCAATGGAAGTTTCAATTCCTCAAATTCTACTTGTAAAATTTTACCCTTTCGCTTATAGTATACAGTTCTTGTGATGACCTTGAGTGCAAACAGTACTTTTTGCTGAGCAATCCCTTCAAAAATTACATATATCAACATCCTTAGAAGGGCCACGAAGAACAGTTGAAGTTAAAAATAAATCCACACACTAGAGACTCATCACTTTGCAACACACTTGCTTCCACACAAAACAGGAACAATCTCTTGTGAACCCATATTTCCTAGAATGAAGGCTACAGCCCTACAAATCTAATTACAATCCAATATAAAATTCAGGTCCATGTCATATTGCTTTAAACTCAAGATTATTGAAGTTCTATTCTGGAGGAATCACAAGTGACCAAGAAAACTGGAAGATTTGACAGAACTTTTGTCAATATCTAGGCTTAAAGATCTCCAAGTAACTATTCATCAGCAACTATTTATTTACTAGCCCGAAGTACTGTATAGTGTGAGAAATGGTCTCTCTCGGAGAAGGTTTGTTAAGAAAAAAGTGAACATGTGACAAGAGTTTGTTAATTTCTTATGCTGTTTCAACACAGGCTGTGCCTATTATGAACAAATACTGTCTACATTCATCCACAAACTGGTTTATAAAGAAAACCAATTGCTTATAATCCAGAACAATACACTATCAGACTAAGATTAAGATAAAGATAAAGACAGTCAAAAGGCCCTTCAGGAAACAGGGCATGATGAACAACAGAATTTAAAAGACGGTAGGGTAGAGGGAATGTAAACTGAACTCCCAAAAATTAGATTTTGGATTAAATTGACCAATACACCCATCTCCAGAACAGAAACACTTGGTTTTTTGTTTTTTTTTTTTTAAAAGGTTCTTTTAACACCAGACAACGCCAAATCAGGAAGACTTTGCTCTGTGCTTCCAAACTAGCCAGTTTCAAACAGCTATGTACAACACACACACAAAGATGCAACAACTTTATCACTTTTGCACCAAAACACAGCTATTTAAGTGCAGATTTAGAACAGATCTTTTGTGCACAAGTAACATTTCACTAAAAGAATCCCATGTCACCCAAAGCATTTCTCAAAAACTTTCTAGTTGTGAACTTCTGTACAATTATCTAGAAACTAACAGACTAATAAAAATATTTGAGGTAATACCTCTGGCATGACAGAGACTGAAAAACTTCACATATCATCCCAAACCATCTAGAACACGGATTTTTCAAAGATCCTGTTTGAATCTACCCAGTCTCATGTATCCCTTTACGTTGGATCAGTGTTGTGATTTCTACACACAAATTTTAGGGTCTGCATAACATTTAATGCTGCACCTACTAATTTGAGGGCATAGAGCTATTTTCCATGGTCAAGCTGGTTCTCAAAAGTGAGGGAATTAACTGCCCATAGTGAAAGGAAGAAAAAAAAAAACATATTGCTTTCCCATACAGCATTACCAATAAACTTCAATTCTGACCTAACAACCTGTGTTTCTAGTCTTCCCTGAACAGATTCAATTCTGCCAGATGTCCCAGTAAGTTTGTAATCCAACTTCTTTTTGATGGGGATATAAGCAATTATTTGAACCCAGGTTCTGTAGCACTGAGAACTCTGTACAGACTCACTTTACCTATTTGTCTGAAGTAGGAGGTGGAGCAATACTCAATTCCAGGAACAGTAAATAATACTGTGCAACAAAAATGTCTGAGCTTTCCTCCCTTTAAACATAACTAAATGCATTTTTCTGTGGACTCATGTTGAAGCCTATTTTCTTTATTTTTATTTTTTTTATTTTTATACAAATCTTTCAAAAAAAGTCATATTCCTGATTTTTGTGATAAACAATAAGTTTCCTATTAGTCTTTTTTTGCCGCCTTCTCCTTAAGAACAGATAGGCATTTTATAAACCTTTCCAGAACAGCTTCCTGTTTCACCAAGACCACACACTCACTTTGATGTCTCACCTCAAAGTGGAACAGAGCAAAAGGTTTCACGTAAAGCTAACAACGCTAAGAAAAGTACAGTAGAGAGAGACAGCCTACAGCCACCCTCACTGAAATATACCCACAACTGTTCCATATCCACTAACAATCTCGGGTAACCAGTCTAAAAGAGGCTGTTCGGTGTATTTGCTATTATTGAGAAGTGGGTCTACTCAAAACAGAATGAATTAGAGCTAAGGCATGCCAGGATCCTCTGACACACCAACCGGTGAAACAATGTGAACCACAGAAAAGGAGAATTCGATTGCCACAAACGTGTAGTCAGCTCACCAAGTAAGAAGTAAAAAGAAAAGGAGTACTTGTGGCACATTAGAGACTAACCAATTTACTTGAAGTAAGCTTTAGCTCACGAAAGCTTATGCTCAAATAAATTGGTTAGTCTCTAAGGTGCCACAAGTACTCCTTTTCTTTTTGCAAATACAGACTAACACGGCTGCTACTCTGAAACCTAACAAGTAAGAAGTGTTGTGCTTACACCTTGTATCCAGCTGGCCTATGAGGGTACAAACATCACCATCACAACCTAACAGTGCCATTGCTTTTATTTCTGCCCCTTCCCAAAGGCATACGAGCTTCACGTCAATTTGTTGTCACGGTCACGGCAGAGCACTCCTTGCACGCACTGAGGGAGCCATCACCCACGAGCGCCCCGAGACGCGAGCACGCCAAAAGCGAGTCAGTATCCAGCTCACTCCTGTTTCCCATCCTCCGCTCCGAGGCCCCTGGAGCCAAAGCCCCGCGCCGGGACGGGGCTCACGCTCAACAGCGCAGCGCACAAAGGGGCGGAAGCCGCCTGGCTGTCTGCGAGAGGAAAACACGGCTCCGCGGCCAGGGCACTCCACGCCCGCCCGAGCGCGCCGCCTGGGCCCGCGGCGGCCACAAGGTCTGGCGGATTGCGGCTGCCCCACCAGCGGCACTGGGCGTCTCCGCAGGCTAAGCCGGGGGCGCCCCGGAGACCCGCCCGGGCCCTGCCGGCGCCTGCGCTGCAGGAGCCGCCAATACTCACCTACGCCGCGCAGGGGCCGCGCAACCCGCATGGGCCGCTCCGAGCCGCGCAGCTCAGCGGCCAGGCTCTGCCCCTAGGGCCCCGGGCGACAACGGAGCCCTGCGAGCGCGGGCGGAGACACGGGCACGCTGGGGCCCGCGCCCCGGGCAGGGGCAGGAGCCGCCCAGACCTCGAGGCCTCCCCCGCCCAGTCCCTGCCCCTCCCCCCTTTGTGCGGCTGGGAGGACACGTTCCGGGCCGGACCCGGCCTCCCCCCGAGACAGGGCCCTGCCGCGCGGGGAGGGGGCGGCTGAGGGGCGGAGCTGGCCCCGACGCTGCCGGTTTCTTACCGAGGAATCTGTACGGAAAAAGGGTTAGAAAGGAGCTAATCGCCGCCCGGGCCCCGCTCCCCGCGCGAGCCCAGCGCCACCGACCGAGCAGCGCCACAAAATGGCCGCCGCGGCTGACGCGCCGCCGCGAGGGAGGAGGGGGCTGGCGCGGGATCTCAGGGGAGAGGGAGGAGCCAGTAGGCAAAGGGGATGGGGCGGGGTAGAGAGAGTGGTCCCGAGGAAGGGGCGGGGACTTGGGGAGGAGCAGGTGAAGGGGCGGGGCCTGCGTTGCGGGCCGGAAGGGGCGGGGCAGAACTCTCACACAGGTCTCCCTTTCCCTCCCTTTCGGGCACCTGTCGGGCATGGTCCTGCCCTTCTGTGGGGTTCCTGCTACTCCCAGAGGTACTGGTGCAGCCAGACAGGCAGCTGGCATGGTCCCAGCCAGTACCAGCATCAGCAGCCCAAAACACTCCCACCTGCTGATGCCACAAGCCTGACAGTCCTGTTTCCCTTGCTTGTCACCCCAAAGAGATTGGCCCAAGAGATACCTTGTACCCCAAACACATGGGCCCAACACATCAGCACCCCACGTTCCATGAAGACACAAGCCCCACAGCCCCTGGGACTTCTAACTGCATGAGACACAGGCCCCAGAGTCCCCGCCTGCACCATAAAGCCACTGACCCAAAAGACTGCTTCCATCCATCGTCCTTTGGGCTTTTCCTGTTGTAGATAAATTCCCACTCATACGCTTATTATTTCACAATCTTGGTGTTTGGGCACAGCAAATGGACAAAAAAAGACAAAGTGAGGGTAGGTTGGACGAAGACAGCTACAACAAACAAAGTTTAGCAGAAAAGCAGAAGTCACAGCTTGCCACTTGTCTAGCTAATGCCAGATGGTGATGATGTGTAGGAATCACAGCACAGGTAGGTTTGAGGAGGATTTAAAGGATTTTATAGAGGTTGACAGGGAGTTTCCCCCATGTATTAGGGTTGCGGCATTAGAGACAAAGGTACTTGAGGGGAAAATGAGCAAGAAATATTGCCAAGGCGCTAATTAGCAGAGCAAAGGGGCAACGGCTCAATAAGTTAGTTGATCTGTGAGATAGGGCCACACTAAATGGTGAAAGGCCTTAAAAGGTAAAGACAAGGTGCTTAAGTTTGAAGTAGCGGAGGAGGCAAAGCCAGTGGAACACATTGAGAGGGGGATGATATGGTCGGTGCATGGAGCAAGGAACATAATCCCATCAGCAGTGTTTTGAATAGTCTTCAGCCAGGAAGAGATTACAATAATCAAGACATTAGATAATGAGGCCTGAATAAGAGCTTTGGTTGGCTGAACAGACAGAAAAGGCAGAATTTTAGAAATGTTATGTAGAAAGAAACAAGAACAGGACATGGCCTAGATGTGTGCATCAAGAGAAAGGTCAACTTTAATATAATGCTCATATTGCAGGCTTCAGTGATTAGGAGAATAGTGGTGTTACTCATGATGACAGAGAACATTTGGGTGGGAGAAGATCAGAAGCTCAGTTTGGGCCATGTTGAGTTTAAGCTGGACATCCACAAGGAAACATCAGAAAGATAAGCTAAGATGCAGAATCGGACGGTTGAAGACAGGTTTTTTTAGTGGAAAGGTAGATTTATGAGTTTTCAGCATGAAGATGGCATTCAAAACCCATGCTTGTAGATGAAAGCACCTACAGATAGGGTGTGGAGAAAGAAGGCAGGGGACTAAAGAAAGAGCCTTGGGGATGTCCAGTGCTAAAATAAGAAGGCAGGAGGAGAAGCTACCAAACAAGATACTGAAGATCTGATCAGAGAAGAAAGAAGAGAACAATCAGAGAGCAATGCCTCAAATGGCAACAGATAGAACTTTTAAAGTAGGGAGTCGTCGATGGTGTCACTGGTCACTGAGCAGTCAAAGAGAATGAGAATGGAGCAGAAACCCTGGGGTTTGGCCAAGAAGAGGTCAATTGAGATGATATTGGGATCCATTTCAGTGGAGTTCAGGGGGCAGAAACTGGATTGAGAGGGAAAAGGTGTGAGAAGAGGAACTCAAGGTAGTGGTTGTAGAAGCATGTTCAATAAGACTGAAGGTGTAAGGGAGATGGTGTGATAGCTGCAGAGGCAGATGTGGTCAGAGGTGAATTATTCCATGATGAGGAAGACTGAAGCATGCTTCTATTACAAAGGGAAGGATCCAAGGTGCTGAAGAAAAAGGTGTGAGAATGGGGGCTGGGGCGGTACGCTTGGGATAGGGTCACACAGGAGTAGATGGAGGGCTTAGAGGAGGAGAAAAAAATGAGAAATGGTGTCAGTGTTCGGGAAGGAGGAGGAGAGTGTGGTAAGAGGTAAGGGAATGGAGAGTCATGGGTGAGGGAACTAGGGGTGCTGCTGCACCCCCCCCAGCTTGAACTGGTTTCCAGTATATATAGGGTTTACAGTTTGGTTCAATGGCTCTCAGTATCCCCACTAGACAAATTGTTCCAACACCCCTGTGGAGAGCTCATGTCAGATCTTGTGCAAAAGTCATCAAATTCCTAAGCGGTGAGAGAAGTGGGAGAGGGGAGGAAGAGGGTTTAAGGAGGGAGACAAAGGTGTCAAATTGCTGACTGGGTTTGTAGGTGTGGGGTTCAATTATAGTGAAGAGGTGGACTTCCTTGGTTAAGAAAATGACAGAACTGAAGGAGAACAAAACAAATCTAGTGGAGTCCAGCATCATTGCAGGACTTCTTCCAGAGACTTTCAAGATTTGCTTCTCCCTTGCTTGGATATGGTGCAGGGTGCCATCAGGGAGTTGGGTGAGGATCCTTGATTCTGCATCACTGAGCCCTGGCACTAGTTGGAACTTCTGAGGGGCTACTGTGACATTCTGTACCTCAAAATAGCACCCTGGAACCGTCATATTCACCACTTTGATATGATTATGATATGTTTTGTACAAAGTATGCCTGTGAGGTATCATTTGAGAAGTCATGATCTATTGAACATTACTACCCTGTTGAATTGTATGTTACCATTGTATCTGAAGTTGTGAACTATTGCTGTGTGTGTTATTGAAATATGTCATGAGGTTGAGAGGCGCCCACAGCCAGTCTTTCAGTGGCAACAAAGGAGCACCTAATGAAACAGATTTACATCAGGACCACCCAGATATGTGTTGATGGTCCATCCCAGAGACTCCCAGTGCCCATCTCAGAGGGCACGTACACTGTGGAGGCGACCTAACTCATGTGACATAGCAAGGATCTTTCTAGCAGCTGGAGGAAAGTATAAAAAAGGGACAGTGACATCACCAGATGGCCTCTCTACTCTCCCATCTCAACTTGTGGAAGACAAAGACTTTGAACTGGGGAGATTAGTCCCATGCTGAAAGGGAATTCAGTCTGTGTAATAAAAACTGTAAACTGCCTGAAACATCCATTGGGGTGAGAGACTGTTTGATTCCAACCTTACTTAGTCTGTAGAATTCAGACTGAAAGTTTATTTTTTATTTCTTATGTAACCAACTATGATCTCTATGCCTGCTACTTATAATCATTTAAAATCTATCTTTCTGTAGTTAATAAATCTGTTTTATATTTTACCTAAAACACTCTGGTGTTGGTTGAAGCCCTTAGAGCAGAGGTTCTCAAACTGTGGTCTGTGGACCACTAGTGGTCTGCGAGCTCCATTCAGGTGGTCCGCGGATAGTTCCCTCTATGGTGCGTGCCTGAGTGGCTGCACACAAAAGAATGAAGGGCCACTTACCTAATCAGTGAAGCTGCACAGGCATGGCTCCATTAATTAGATGCCTGGACCCTGGAGAAAACACATATACAAGGTGAGGTGGTGGCCTTGCGGGGAATAAGGGGTTAGTGGGAGGGGGCAATGTGGTGAGAAGCGGGGTGGGGGGAATTTGGGATGTGCAGGGCTGCGGCGGCCAGAGAAAGAGGTGACTTTCCCCAGCTCCAGGGCTGCAGCTGCTGGGGAGAGACAGCCCTCCTTCCCAGCCCCAGCTCGGGGGCTGCTATGCTGGGGGAGAGAGGGTACATTCATTGCATTAGAAAGGTGAGACTACTGATATTAAAATATGAGTTGTGTGCTTTTATTTGTAGAACAAAAAAAGTTAATTATTATTAAGTTGTTTTTTTAATATAGTGATTTTATCCAAAGTGCTTTACACTAGTTAGCTAACGGTAAAAACAACATTTGGAAAGATCACTGAGTGGTCCATTGAGACCCTCAGCAATTTTCAAGTGGTCTGGGAAAAAAAAGTTTGAGAACCACACTGTTTCACAGCCCTGCCTTGCCTAAGAGCTGGAGCTCTAATCCCTGGTAAGGGGCTCACCCCAGAGACATAGTCAGGCACAGTGGCCTCCCACTGAGCTGGACGGGGAGGGACCATTGCTAACCCACTACACTTGGTGAAGAATGCGGGCATTGGCCCGACCCCTGTAATAAGGGGTCCAGAGCAAGTCACACCCCACACATCCTTGCTGTAACCATAGAGCTGGACAAACTGTGACAAGGTCAAGCCAGACAGCTGCAAGAGGATGTGGGAAGGCATATATGTTAGCCCTAGAATGTTAAAGGTCCTCTTCCCTATAAGATGAGGAGGGGTTACCTCAGGTCAATTAGGAACCTCTGGATCCAGTTAAGGGCTGCCTGAGACCTTTTAAAACCAGGAGGGAGAGGGAAAAGGAGAGGGAGAGAGAGACAAGCCGCTACCAGGCTAGTGGCAGCAGGGAAGTAAGCTTCTCCATAGGGGAAGCAGACAAGCCTGAGTGCCTGCTAGGGGAAGGACAGACACCCGGCGGCAGACTACAGGGCGACACCCAGCCCCAGCGAGGAGGCAGGGGAAGATATCACCCTTTGTTTTTGTGTTTATGGGACTTATTCCACTTTTGTTTGGTAGAGGATCATCCCGTAGGCCTACTCTGAGGCCTACCCAGGAAATACGGCCAAAGGAGCACAGAAGGGGATAGGACGAACACTGCCCAGAGGGAGGTGGGGCTAATTTAATCCAGGCCTGCCATCGCTAGAGGGGGAAGTGCTTGGTCCAGCGAGACGAAGGAGGTGCCTTGCCACACATGGTGTCAGAGGTAGGATCTGACTTTGAAGGAACCGTCCCAGGGGAAGGTAAATCACACACATACACCCAATGGATGATGTAATAAGGGCTCTGGTATAGGCCATGACAGCCCTACAAGAGGCTACCATGGTCCAGATGTCTGCACAACAGGAATTGGTGCAGCTACAGCAGTAAAACGAATCAACTGCTGATGACCCAGGAAGCCCAGGACTGAGCCACTCTGCAGGAGGTCATGAACCAGCTGAAGGCCCTGACCGCTCTGATGCATGGCCACGATGGGACCTGGTCCCTTCAGGCCAGAAGTCACCTACAACAGATGACAGTAGAAGATGATGTCGAGGCATACCTCCTTACCTTCGAGAGAACGGCCCTACGTGAGGCTTGGCCCCAAGACCAGTCGGTCAGCATCCTCACCCCCTTTTTGTGTGGGGAGGCCCAGAAGGCCTATTACAACATGGCAGTGGAAGCAGCTACAGATAACCCCCAGTTGAAGGCGGAGGTCCTGGTGAGATCCAGGGTGACAATAGCTATAAGGGCCCAGAGGTTCCAAGAGTGGCAGTACCGGGACAGCAAAGCACCGAGGTACCAGCTATTCGACCTGATCCATCTAATGTGGAAGTGGCTGTGCCCTGAGACCCACGGTCCAGAGAAAATTATGGAAATCATAGTGTTGGACAAGTTCATGAGGGGACTACCACCTGACCTGCGGGGATGGGTCAGCCAAAATGACCCCTCCTCCTACAATGAGTTAGTCGCCCTCGTAGAGAGACGCTTAATGGCCAAAGAACTTTCTTTGACTATCAGGGAAGAGATGCGCCAGGTCAAGAGGCCAGTCCCCACCCTAAGGGCCCTGGCTTCCAAAGCACCAGGCAGAACTATGATGGGAAGGAAGGATGCTAAAGAGCGGCCAGAGGCCGCGAAGAGACTTGGGGAACTGGGGAGAGAGGGTCGTGGGGTAAGGCCCAATAGCCCAAAGAATAGGGGAATACCCCAAGCAGGATATAGGTGTTATGCATGTGGGGAAGTAGGACATATAGCAGCCAGTGTCCTAATGTGGAAGAGACCATGCAATGTAATCTGAGGGATCCTGAAGATCCATGTGGCTTGATAAACCTCATGGGAGTTGTGATGGCCCCCCATAGGTACATGCAGCCAGTTAAGATGAATGGCATAGAGACCATTGCCTTAGTGGACTCTGGGAGTTCTGTCACGCTTTTCTCAGGAAAATTATTGGACCAGAACCAGCTGTCTTGGGCTAAGCGCACAGGAATAACCTATGCACACAGTGCTGTCAACTGTTATCCGACCATCCCTGTACAAATTGAGGTCCAGGAGAATACCACAAGAATGATGGCAGGTGATCCTGAAGCTCTCATACATGGTCCTCATAGGACTAGACTTCCCAGGGTTTGGAGGCCTACTCCCCATTGATGAATCAGAGGAGGGTAGTGACCCTGGGATCATACGATGGCCCCAGTAGCTAACCCTCCCCCAGTCTTCCGTGAATTTGCCCAGGATCTATTCTCTACAGGTGGGAAGCCCTGGAAGACTAGGCGAGAAAGGAGGGCAGATAAAAGGTTGGGAACCAGAATCTTGGCCCAGAACCGAAAGGCTGCGCTTGTAGGGAAGAAGTCTGTTCCAGCTGACAGTGGGGGCAACGCAAATGACTGATGAGTCAGAAGCTGGACCCAATTCCATGGAGGCTCCCCCCAGGAAGGAAACAGAAATAAGTCTCCTTGAGTTTGGGTATATTGGACCCTCCTTTGAGAATTTTGGACAGGATCAGGCCAATGATCCGCTATATGATAACGTTAGGAAAGAGGTAGTTGAGGTCAATGGGGTCCCGGTGGAGGGGAAAACCAAAGGCCCAGGGCCATACTTCATGATAAAAAGGGACTATACAGGGTAGTCCAAATGCAAGAGCGAGAAGTAGAGCAGCTCTTGGTAGCTCGAAGACACCAGAGGGCAGTTTTGGACCTCACAGTCATTTGTTCGGAGGACATCTAGGAGTGGATGAAATCCTCAACCGAATCCGTCGGAGGTTCTTTTGACCAGGAGTTTATATGGAGGTCCGACAATATTACACTTTCTGTCCAGAATGCCAGTTACATGGCCCCTGACCACACTTAATGGCCCTTTTAGTGCCTCTGCGAATTATTGAAGTCCCATTCGAGAAGATAGCCATGTACCTGATAGGTCCACTGGAGAAGTCACCCCGGGGCCATCACAGTGTGCTCGATATACTGGATTATGCCACCCGATACCCAGAAGCCATACCCTTACGAAACACAATGACCAAGACGATAGCTAAGGAATTTTAATCCAAATTTTCTCTAGGGTGGGGAAACCCAAGGAAATCTTGACAGATCAAGGGACCCTCTTCGTGTCCAAGCTGATGAAAGGCTTGTGCGCAATGCTCCACATACTGGCCCTAAGAACGTCAGTCTACCATCCACAGACTGATGGCCTCATCAAACGCTTTAATAGGACACTGAAGACCATGATACGGAAAGTGGTGAGTCAGGATGAGAAAAATTGGGATATCTTACTACCTTACCTGATGTTTGCTATAAGGGAGGTCCCCCAAACGTCACCTGGGTTTTCCCCTTTTGAACTATTATACGGTTGCCACCCCCGCGGCATACTGGACATTACCAAGGAAGGCTGGGAAGAACAGCCTAACCAGGAAAAAAGCATCATTGGGCATGTGCTGCAAATGAAGGAAGGATAGCCCAAAATGTCCTGTGGCACCTTATAGACTAACAGATGTATTGGAGTATAAGCTTTTGTGGGTGAATACCCACTTTGTCGGATGCGTGTAGTAGAAATTTCCAGAGGCAGGTATAAATATGCAAGCAAGAATCAGGCTATGGATAATGAGGTTAGTGCAATCAGGGAGGATGAGGCCCTCTTCTAGCAGTAGAGGTGTGAACACTAAGGGAGGAGAAACTGCTTTTGTCGTTGGCGAGCCAGTCACAGTCTTTGTTTAATCCTGAGCTGATGATGTCAAATTTGCAAATGAACTGAAGCTCAGCAGTTTCTCTTTGAAGTCTGGTCCTGATGTTTTCTTGCTGCAGGATGGCTACCTTTAAATCTGCTATTGTGCATCCAGGGAGGTTGAAGCGTTCTCCTACAGGTTTTTGTATATTGCCATTCCTAATATCTGATTTATGTCCATTTACATGCATCTGACAAAGTGGGTATTCACCCAAGAAAGCTTATGCTCCAATACGTCTGTTAGTCTATAAATTGCCACAGGACTCTTTGCCGCTTTTACAGATCCAGACTAACACAGCTCCCCTCTGATACAGGGTAGCCCAAGTCACCCCCATAGTGCGGGAACACATGGAGAAGGCACAAGCGCCCCAACAGATCTATTACAATCATAGAATCATAGAATATCAGGGTTGGAAGGGACCTCAGGAAATCATCTACTCTAACCCCTTTCTCAAAGCAGGACCAATCCCCAATTTTTGCCCCAGATCCCTAAATGGCCTCCTCAAGAACTCACAACCCTGGGTTTAGCAGGCCAATGCTCAAACCACTGAGCTATCCCTCCCTCGCCCCCCCCCCCCCAAGTGATGGCCCGGAAATTCCAAGTGGAAGATCGGATAATGGTGCTGGTGCCCACAGCAGAGAACAAACTCCTGACCAGATGGCAGGGGCCATATGAAGTGATAGAAGCCATTGGGGAGGTCGACTATAAAGTTCGACATCCTGATCATCAGAAACCGGAACAGATCTACCATATCAACCTGTTGAAACCATGGCAAAACAGAGAGGTTAATCTGGTCACTCTAGAGACACCACCCCAAGGAAGCAAACCTCAGGGGCAGGTGGGAATATCCCCTGAATTGACACCTTGTCGTGAGGCGACATCTCACAGCTGCAGCGCCTCCTGCTGGTTGTCCAGGGAATTAGCTCTTTTCAGCCAGGAGTACCCCCTGCCAGTTGGTGTCTCGCCTGTCACTGGCCCCGTGCCCTTCTCGGACCCTGGTGCCCTTCTAGATTAGGGTTCTGCCCCCTGGCAGTACCCCCTCAGTCTGGGTCTCCCCTCCCAGTGGAACCCCCAACCCCTATCTCTCCCTTGCCTCAGTGGCTACTGTCAGTCATTGTCTATCCCCCGCTCCCTGGGGCAGACTGCAGTCTGTACCACTCATCATCGACAAGGGATGGTCAGACCAGCTGCCTCTGTCTAGGTCTGGGCTGCTCCTCTGCAGCCTTAGTACCCCTTTGTGGGCCTTTACCTCAGCCTGCAGCCTGGGGCTCTGCTAGGCTGGAGCTCCCCAGCTCCCTCTGCCCTTCCTCAGCACTGCTCTGCCCTAGGTACCCTCCTCAGCTTCCCAGGCAGCCAGGTCCTCCTCTCTCCATGTAGCTAGAGAGAGAGTGTCTCTCTTAGCTCCTAGCTACCAGCCCTCTTATAGGACCAGCTGTGGCCTGATTGGGGTGTGGCCCCACCTGTGGCTACTTCCCCCAATCAGCCTAGCTTTCCTCCGGCTACAGCCCTCTCTTAGGGCTGTTTTAAGCCCTTCAAGGCATGGCGGGGTGACCACCCCCCAAACACCTGAACAACAAGCCAAAGTCATCAGTATGATTGAACGAAACCACAACGTGTTCTCGGAAAGGCCAGGCAGGACCACAGAAGTTCACCATCAGATCATCACGGATCCTGGAATAAAGGTGAATGTTAAGCCATATCGGATCCCTGAGGCAAAAAGAGAGGAGATTAAGACCCAAGTTAGGCAAATGTTGGAGTAGGAGTCATTGAGGAGTCCCATAGTCAATGGTCCAGTCCAATTGTCCTAGTACCTAAGCCAGATGGCAGCATGAGATTCTGCAATGACTTCCGAAATTAAACGAGGTGTCCCAGTTTGATGCTTACCCCATGCCTCAGATAGATGAGCTAATCGACCGACTGGGAAAAGCACAATTCTTGTCCACCCTTGACTTAACCAAAGGTTATTGGCAAATCTCTCTGGCCAAGGAGGCCAAAGACAAGACTGCCTTTTTGACACCGGAGGGATTGTACCAGTACATTGTCCTCCCTTTTGGGCTATATGGTGCTCCTGCAACCTTCCAGCTGCTCACGGATAAGCTGTTACATCCAGATGGCAATTATACAGCCGCTTACCTTGATGATAAGAAAAGGAGTACTTGTGGCACCTTAGAGACTAACCAATTTATTTGAGCATAAGCTTTTGTGAGCTACAGCTCACATAGCCCAGACTGGGAGATGCACCTAGGAAAGGTGGAAGCGGTATTGGACACCCTAAGGAAGGCGGGTCTCACTGCAAATCCCTGCAAATGTGCATTAGGGCCAGCAGAAGCCAAGTACCTTGGGTACATCATGGGAAGGGGCGTAGTCAAGCCCAACTGAACAAATTAGAGGCAATACAAAGTTGGCCTCGACCAATCCGGAAGAAACAGGTCTGATCATTCCTGGGGATAGTTGGGTACTACAGATGATTCATTCCCCACTTTGCTACCAGAGCATACCCGTTGACGTATTTGATAAAAGCCAGAGGCCCAGACATAGGGAAATGGACCAGCGCAGCTGAAGAAGCTTTTGCAGATCTGAGGACCTCCCCCTGTAGTAACCCGGTGCAAGTAGCCCTGGACTTTGAGAAGGAGTTCTTGCTGCAAATAGGCGCCTCCAAGGTTGGGTTGGGAGCTGTACTTTTGCAAATGGTAGGAGAGGAAGGACACCCAATCACATTCCTTAGTAGGAACCTCCTGCCCAGAGAACAAAAGTATGCTGTAGTGGAGAAGGAATGCCTTGCTGTACAATGGGCCATGGAAACCCTCCGATATTATTTACTCGGACGGAGGTTTACCCTTGTCACTGACTATGTCCCCCTGAAATGGATACATCGGAACAAAGGAAGAAATGCAAGGGTAACAAGATGGTTCCTGTCGTTACAACCCTTCCACTTCAGGGTGCAACACAGGTCAGGGGTCAGGCATGGCAATGCTGATGGCCTATCATGGGTACACTGTTTTTTGACCCAAGTAGACCAATCCCATGGTGTTGAGCAGGGAGGGGGGATATGTGACAAAGTCAGGCCGGATGGCTACAAGAGGGTGTGGAAAGGCAAATATGTTAGCCCTAGAATGTTAAACGTCCTCTTCCCTATAAGCTGAGAAGGGGTTACCTCAGGTCAATTAGGAATACCTGGATCCAGTTAAGGGTTGCCTGAGACCTTTTAAAACCAGGAGGGAGAGGGAGAGAGAGAGAGAGAGACAAGCCGCTACAAAGCTAGTGGCAGCAGGGAAGTAAGCTTCCCCATAGGGGAAGCATTCAAGCCTGAGTGCCTGCTAGGGGAAGGACAGACATCCAGGGGCAGACTACAGGGCGACACCCAGCGCCAGGGAGAAGGCAGGGGAAGGTATCACCCTTTGTTTTTGTGTTTATGAGACTATTCCCCTTTTATTTGGTGGAGGATCACCCCATAGGCCTACCCCGTAGGCCTACCCAGGAAATACGGCCAAAGGAGCACAGAAGGGGATAGGACAAACGCTGCCCAGAATGGGGTGGGGCTTATTTACCCCAGGCCCACCACCATCAGAGGGGGAAGTGCTTGGTCTGACAAGACAAAGGAGGTGCCTTGCCACAAAGCTCATCAAGTACTTGGCTAAGAGCCACCAGCAGCAGCTGGTGCAACAGCAAGGGACCTCTAAGCCGCAGCTCCTCTGGGAGTTGGGAGCCCAACATCCTGAAGAGCAGCAATAGTGCCTGCAGCAGCTGGAAGCCCTGCTGTCCAGTTCTGGCGGGCCCCACCAGGCAGAGACTATGACCACCTCTATCCCCACAGTACCAGTACGGCAGTCAAAGATGCCTTCCTCATGATCTTTGAGCGGTCGCCTCAGCTGCTGAGTGGCCACCTGGACAGTGGGCCACCCTCCTGGCCCCATATCTTATGAGTCAGGGCAAACTGCTTATCAAGGGCTACCAGACTACGAAGCCCAGGACTATGGACAGGTGAAGGCCACCATCGACTTCCGAAAGGTGAATGCAATCTCTAAGTTCAATGTCTACCCAATGCCCCGGATTAACAAACTCCTTGACTGGCTCGGGGAGGCCCAATACTTTATGACCCTTGACCTCATGAAGGGATATTGGCAAATCCACCTGGACCTGAGCTCCAGGGAGAAGATGGCATTTGCCATCGTGATTGGGCTCTATCATTTTACACAAATGCACTTCAGCCTACATGGAGCTCTGGCAACCTGCTTGCGGTTAATGGACCACCTCCTGCAGCCCCACACTATGTATGCCGCACCCTACTTAGATGATGTGGTGGTGTACAGCCGGAGCTGGGAGGAAGCAACTGTCCTTCAGGCACTGTGAGTCACTGGGTTGACAGCGAACCAGAAGAAATGCCTGATTGGGTGGCAAGAAACCACATACCTGGGATACACCCCGGGGCAAGCTCAGATACACCTTCTCATAGGGAAGGTCCAGGCCCTGCAGGCCTGCCTGGCCCCGACCACAAAGCAGCAGGTGCGACAGTTCCTGGGGCTGGCCAGATGTTATAGGTGATTTCTACCCCCTTGACCAAGCTCCTAAGGACAGTCCCCACTCAGTATGCTGGTCAGCAGAATGTGAATTATTCCGTCATTGAGAAAGACGCCCTCACTGTCAAATGGGCGGTGGATGCCTCAGGTACTATCTCCTCGGTGCCCCCATGCCCTCTTAAAATAGCTGAACACTATGAAGAACACCAATCCCAAGTTGATGCGGTGGTACCTCAGTCTCCAGCCACCCGCATTCACCCTCAGACACCGACCAGGTAAGGCCAATGCTAATGTCACACCAACAGACCCCAGTTGGCGTTGGGTGTGATCGAACCTGGGACCTCTGGAGCTAAATGCATGAGCCTCTACTACATGAGCTAAAAGCCATATGGCTATTAGCTAAGTCTGTACAGAAGACTCATTAATCTCTCTCTAAGTGGTCTCGGTGCCACTAGATGGGACAGACCACCACACCCAGAAAGTGTGTGGGTTACACTAACATGGACTTTTTGTCACACCTGGGGAAAAGCAAGGATGGCAGCCCTGAAAACCAGGAGCTGGACTTGAGTGGGGACTGTCTAGTGCAGTGGCACCGGAACAGGGAAGCCAGAGGGCCATGGCCCATCCATTTTTTGCCATGGCAACCCCACCCCCTCCCCTCCTCTTTCCCCCCCATGACCCCAGCCCGCCTCCTGGACTCCTTACCCAGGGCAGATGGAGGATCCCTGCCACAGCTCCCTACAACTGCCTGTGCGACTCTTACCATGGCTGAGCTGCAGCTCTGAGGCACTGTCCCCTGGACGGAGCCAGGTAGGGGTGAGAGCGGTGCTGTGTGAGCAGCTGGGGGGAGCCTGGGTCCCTCCACCTGGGACACCGGCAGTGGACTGCTTTTGGCCCCTGGGCAGGTGCGGGGGGCCAGGTTCCCCAGCCCTGCGCCTGCTTGGCCAGGACCAGGGCCTCTGGGGGAAGAGGAACCAGAGGACATGAAGAGAAGAAATTCTTGAATTGCTTGTACACCAGTGCTAGGAGCTTGGGTAACAAACAAGAGGAACTGAATTGCTCCTTTATTAACATAAATTTGTTTTAGTTGGTGCTGCTGAAACCTGGTGGAAATTGTCAGGGATGAGCGCCTGGACGAGCTGGTTTAGTCTCCAAGCAGACTAATGAGCCCAAATGGGCTATAGCAAAACTGCCTGACTGGCTGACCTGCCTGGTTGGTTGAAGGGAGCCAGTAGATGTGCTCTTAAGCCCAGCAGCATTAGCAGGTTGCCAGCTGCCCAACACTTACACCCGCAGCTGCGATTGCTCCTGTACCTGCCTTGTTCCCCTCCTTGCTCCTGCCCTTGGCCCTGGCCCTTGGTGTAAGAACCCAGGGGCCTAGAGCCACGATGTGAGGGAGGTGCTGCTTCCTCATTGCCACCAAGAGCAAATGAAAGGCTAAGCTCTGAAGGAAATCCCTCTCTAAGGGGCATAAAGGATAGCCTTTTGTGATTGATTACCTGGCACTCCTCATATAAACCAGGTTGCCATTTCTGGGAGTTCTCTGAGCAATACAGGCCTTTGGTGTCCTTCTGCCTTAAACCCTGCTCACTGCAACTCACCTTGATCCCAGACTCCCAACTTTTGCACTTATGCTCAGCTCCCAACCCTGATTCTGGTTTACTGGCTTTGGTGTAAGACTATTGCTGACCCAGATGAAAGACTCTGGCCTAGACTGACACCAATTCTCACCTCAGGCTCTATTTGGTAATGGACTCTGATTTTGAGATTTTGACCTGGCCTGGCCCCAGATTGATCTCTGACCTTTGGCCCCAATACTGAGCACACCGTGGCCAAAGGCCACCCACGACCCAGCCCTGACCCTTGGCTCTGACTCCTGGTTCTGACTCTGACACTCAACTCTGATTCCTGGTTTCTAGCTCTGACACTCAGAGCTATTCCTGGCCTCTGATGCTGGCTCTGACCACTAGGATGGACCGCCCAGTACTGTGACCACTAGGCATGATCATCCACACCCTGGTCTTGAAGGGATGATTCCCGTGATTGGAATGTTAAAATCAATAGTTATAACCTATTTGGGAAGGATTGAGTGGGCAAAAATGGAGGAGCAGTGGCACTCTGTCAAAAATTCCTTTCTTTCTTAGTTTTCGAAGACTGAGATTCTCTCTTCAGTTTCATTGTTTTCTTGTTAACTTTAATGGCTCATCACTTGTCTTCTCCTGGGTTGGGCAATATAGGTGGCTGGAGCTAGTCTTGACTGTCTGGGGAGGCAACCCCTTCCTGTCTGACCACTGCCTTGTTGTGAGGTGCAGCTGATTGTTTCAGCACTAAGGATGAGCACATTTTTGTATCTACACAAATACATAAATTCATAACCAGTCTCTATAAATATGTCAGAATGACCATCAAGTTTAGAATATTACAAGCTTTCATAAAAGACCTTGCCTGACATATTTTTATACACAGTAACATTATATACAAGCAGTTGATTGTTTATTCTTTGGGGATTCAGACCCCCTGTTTTCTCCTTGGGGTGTCTGGAACCCGACTGTCACATTGATTTATATCCATTACTATCAACTTCCCCTTTCTTCCATTTGTATTAGATTTTTTTTTCTTCCTTTTTTTTTTTTTTTTATAGCTGCCTTCACTTTTCGAAACCAAGTCTTTTTTTTTTTTTTTTTAAACCATCACAGCCTTCTTCCTCAATTGTGGCTTTTTGGAATTCTAGTGAGGTGTTCTTAAATGGTTCCCTATTCTCATACATTTCTGATAAAATTATTTCCCCCAGTTGATTTGACTTGTAATTCTTTTCAGCTTTGTGAAATTGGTCCTATTAAAGCACCAAGTATATATATATCACTGGTCTGGACTTTATTCTGCTTGCACTTTATAAATGTTATCAAGTAATAAGCACTTATGCGTAAGCTACAATTGATTTTTAGATCTGCAAGCAGTTCCTCTGTCTGTTAGGACAAGGTGTAATAAAGAATTCCCCCTTGTTTCCTGCAATACTTTTTGAATTAGGAAATTGTCATCTCTAATGTTAAGATATTCCAAAAAGAAAAGGAGTACTTGTGGCACCTTAGAGACTAACCAATTTATTTGAGCATGAGCTTTCGTGAGCTCATGTAGCTCACGAAAGCTCATGCTCAAATAAATTGGTTAGTCTCTAAGGTGCCACAAGTCCTCCTTTTCTTTTTGCGAATACAGACTAACACGGCTGTTACTCTGAAAGATAATCCAAGGATGTTTTAGTACTGATAGCCTGAGACTTCCAGCATACGTCACTCAGATTGAAGTTCCCCATATCACACAGCTTTTTTCCCTACACATTGCAGACAGGTACATAAGGACCAATCATTCTGTTCCCCAGTGTGATTTCAGGTCTGTAGCAGACACCAACTAATACCCCATCTTGTGCTTTATCTGTTAGGACTTTGATCCATAAGCATTCAAGATAAATTGGAAGAAAATTATCAATGACTTGGAAATAGGTAATGCCATTTTTAACATTGGGGGCCACCACTCCCCTACCCTTTTGCTCACTCAATCCTTCCTAAATAGCTTATAACCATTGATTTTAACATTCCAATAGTGCAAATCATTGAACTAGTTTTCAGTAATATCAACTAGATCATATTTATGCTCATAAATGAGCAAATCCAGTTCCTCTTGTTCGTTACTCAGGCTCCTAATATTGGTGCATCCGCAATTCAAGAATTTCTTCTCTTCATGTCCTTTGGTTCCTTGATTTTGTTCTCAACATGTTGATTTTGTGCTCATATCTTCCCTCATTTGTTATTAGTTTAACCCCCTCCTGACTACTTTAGCCATCCTGTCCCTGAGAAGATTGGTCCCTATTCTACTGAGGTGGAGGCCATCCAAACTACACAGCCCTCTTTCTCCATTGAAGGTGGACAGATGTTCCACACAACCCAAACACTCAACCGTACTCCACTTACCTAGCCAGGTGACAGGTTTCAGAATGGTAGCCCTGTTAGTCTGTATCAGCAAAAAAAACCCAGGAATACTTGTGGCACCTTAGAGACTAACATATTTATTTGGGCATAAGCTTTCATGGGCTAAAACCCACTTCATCGGATGCATGCGGTGGAAAATAAGGGAGGAAGATATATATACACAGAGAACATGAAAAAATGGGTGTTGCCATACCAACTGTAACGAGACTAATCAATTAAGGTGGGCTATTTAGTCTCGTTACAGTTGGTATGGCAACACCCATTTTTTCATGTTCTCTGTGTATATATATTTTCCTACTGTATTTTCCACCGCATGCATCCGATGAAGTGGGTTTTAGCCCACGAAAGCTTACGCCCAAATAAATGTGTTAGTCTCGAAGGTGCCACAAGTACTCCTTGGGTTTTTTTTTTTTTTACCTAGCCAGTGGTTCACTTCCAGAATCTTCTGTCTTTCAGGACAGGAAGGATCTCAGAGAAGATCGCTTGGACATTCTTCCCCAGTACACTTCAAAGTTCCCTGACCTCATCTACGATCTGCAAGATATGCGGTGATGCAGTGCCATTAGTGCCAATATGAAACATCACCCGTGGATCTTTTTCAGAAGCCCATCCAGTCTTAGAGTAACATCTTGTGTCTTGCCTCTGGGAAGCCAGTACACTTGTCCTGAGTCTAAATTAGCTGTTACCACTCAAGAAAGATCTTGGAGTCATTGTGGCTAGTTCTCTGAAAACATCCACTCAGTGTGCAGTGGCAGTCAAAAAAGTGAACAGAATGTTGGGAATAATTAAGAAAGGGATAGATAATAAGACAGAAAATATCGTATTGACTCTATATAAAACCATGGCATGCCCACATTTTGAATACTCCATGTAGATATGATTGCCCCATCTCAAAAAAGATATATTGGAAAAGGTTCAGAAAAAGGCAACAAAAATTATTAGGGGTATGGAATGGCTGCCATATGAGGAGAGATTAATGAGACTGGGACTTTTCAGCTTGGAAAAGAGACAACTAAGGGGGAATATGATTGAGGTCTATAAAATCATGACTGGTGTGGAGAAACTAAATAAGAAAGTGTTATTTATTTCTTCTCATAACACACAAACTAGGGGTCACCAAATGAAATTAATAGGCAGCAGGTTTAAAACAAACAAAAGGAATTATTTATTCACACAATGCACAGTCAGTCTGTGGAACTCTTTGTCAGAGGAGGTTGTGAAGGCCAAGACTATAACAGGTTTAAAAAAGAACTAGACTAGTTCCTGGAGGATAGGTCCATCAATGGCTATTAGCCAGGATTGGCAGGGACTGTGTCCCTAGCCTCTGTTTGCCAGAAGCTGGGAATAGGTGACAGGGGGTGGCTCACTTGATGATTACCTGTTCTGTTCATTCCCTCTGGGGCACCTGGCATTGGCCACTGTTGGGAGACTGGATACTGGGATAGATGGACCTTTGGTCTGACCCAGTGTGACGTTCCCCTGGTGTTATCTGGACCGGTGATCTGCTAGGTCACTCCAATCCTTAACTATGGGAGTCAGCCTTACCTGCTCTGCTGTGAGAACCCTCACCCCTGGGCTATTCATGCACAGCCTTTAGCATGTAAGCTGCTCCTTGAATTGTGCAGCCGAATGACACTACCCAATATTTCCAGTCCCAGATCAATACTAGGAACCTCCTTCTTGCAATGTCCAATTATGCCCGCTAGATGCTGCAAGCTTATATGAGTTTGTCAATTTAACAAATAAATTGATATGTACCAGGCTTGTTATCCCAAGGGGAGTCTCTGACATGCTTCAAACCAAACACACTGCTTCAGGTAGAATAAACAGATTTATTAACTACAAAGATAAATTTTAAGTGATCATAAGTCAAAGCATAACAAGTCAGATTTGGTCAAATAAAATAAAATAAAAGCAAAACGCATTCTAAGGTGATCTTAACACTTTCAATGCTGTTACAAACTTAGATGCGTCTCACCACAGGCTGGCTGGTTGCTTTTCAGCCAGGCTCTCCCCTTTGATCAGCGCTTCAGTCGCTTGGTGTGGTGTCTGTAGATGTAGGTGGAAGAGAGAGGAAGAGCATGGCAGATGTCTCTCTCTTTTATCATGTTCTTTCTTCCCTCTTGGCTTCGTCCCCTTCCCCCTTCAAAGTCAGGTGATCATTACCTCATCACAGTCCCAAACTGAGCAAAGGACGGGGGGTGAGTAACTCGAGAATCCAACAGATACTTTTGTTGCTGCCTAGGCCAGCGTCCTTTGTTCCTGTGAGGCTGGGCTGAGTTTGTCCCATACATGCCCTGATGAGGTGTGAACTGCCCCTCTGTTCTTGGAGAGTTTTTGCCTGGGCTTATTTTAAGCCATGAAGACACATTTTCAGCCTCATAACTATATACATGAAATTACAATCTATAACATTACTATAACAACAATTACAATAGCATCACTATAACAACAATGCTCAGTGCATCATGAGCCTTCCGAAGACACCTGACATGACAACTTGGCATTGGATACCACGCAATCATATTATAAGGATGAACATGGGGGTGTAGGGTGTTCCCACGATGTACAGAACGTCACACCCAGTATAACCATTCTTATGTTCTGTTGTCTGCCTGCCCCTTGCAGAATGTTCTTTCAACTCTTCTGAGTATTGAATCTCCAACAAGAATTCCTTGGATGGTAGGAGAACTCTTTGTTGATTTTTTCTTACAGGTTGGGCTGAGCTTCCATCCATGTGTGTGTCCTGTATATCCAGGGGTGAAAGTAAGTCGAGTGACTTACCGGTACGCTGGGGCCAGCTCTGGCCTCCAGAAGGGGCGGGGCCTAGGGTGGAAGGGGCGGGGCTGAGGGGGGTCAGAGCCAGCCCCAGCCCACCCTGTAAGGTAAGTGCCCCCCCTTCTCCTCCTCCCCCCCTCCCAACTGGGGTAGCAGCAGCAGCCTGGGACTCTGGGGACTATTTAAATGGCCCGGGGCTTCCCTGCTTCTACTGCCCTGGTCCTTTAATTAGCTGCTGGAGCCCTGGGGAAACAGCAGGGCTCCAGTGGCTATTTAAAGTCCAGGGCGTCAGAGGCACCTGGAGCCCCGGCCCTTTAAATAGCCCCCGGAGCCCCCTCTACCCCAGGCCTCTGGGGGCTATTTAAAGGGCCTGCAGCTGCCCTGCTTCTACCGCCCTGGTCCTTTAAATAGCCCCTGGAGCCCTGGAGTAGCAGCGGTGGAGCTCCGGCGGCTATTTAAAGGGCCGGGGTGGTAGAAGCAGGGGAGTCCTGGGCCCTTTAAACAGCAGCCGGAGTCCTGCAGCCACTACCCCAGGGCTCCAGCAGCAGGGCTCTGGAGGCAATTTAAAGGGCTTGGGGCTTCAGCCACTGCTGGGAGCCCCAGGCCCTTTAAATTGCCCCCTGGGGAAGCTGGGCTGCCCCAGTATGATGCACCGGCTCTTGCCGTTATGCCGTACCAGGGCGTATCGACTTACTTTCACCTCTGGGTATATCCCTCTATTTTCTTGGACCTGCTGGTTCTGGAGAGGTATCTTCCATGGTTTCCACACTGAGGACATGGTATCGATTTGAAACTTCTAGCTGTGTGGAATTCTTCCCTGTCCTCTTCCATCTGGTGGCAGTTGCCTGCTTCTCCTAATTCTTCTTTGAACCTAGGGTACTGGTGTTTCCCAAACCTGGCTGTCTAGGAACTCTTCAGCTTCTGTGATTCTTCTGTGATTCTCATCTCTACGTGCCCTTCCAGTCCAAGAATCTTATTGCAGCACAGCCACCAATTTGCACTTCATGCACAGGAAATCCTTTCTGGCTTCAGGCAGGAAAGAGAACATGGCACATCTGTTGCAGGTCACCATTACTGTTCTATCGCTGGGCATCTGGATATCGTACATAGTATTGAACCTGGAAGGAAAGCCACTCTCACTCACTCACTCCCTCTCTCTCTCAACTCCCTCTGAAACTCTCCTGTTTAGCTGCCTCTGTTCACAGCTCTTGAATTCACCTTGCAAGGAACTTTTTTTTTTTTAACCAAGTCTGCCATACTTAGCTCATCTCAGCCCCTCACCACCAGGGAGCAATTAACCACTCAGACGTCACTGAGACGTCAAACACCTGGGGTGATTAAAGCTCCAAGGGTTAGAGCCTCATGGCCTTGAGCAAGGCACTGATCAAAGCTCCAAGATTGTCAGCAATCAGGGTTTACAGCAGAACCAGTCTCCAGGCAGCCTCATCACTACAGCTGGCCTGCAGCGTGCTGCCTGGTTGGCCACACCAGTTGATCGGCTGAAGGGACCAGCAGGCCAGCTCTTAAGCCAGCAGCAACAGCTCACTGGCTGCTCAGTGCTCATGTCCACCACAATGATTGCTCCTGTGTTAGAGGAATTCATTCAAGCTATGTTCATTATCTTTGATGACCCCAACCAGGGACACCGGAACAGGGGAAACCAAACGGCCATGGCCCTCCCACTTTTCACCATAGGCCCAGTTCTCTGCCCCTCTTCTTCCCCCAAGGCCCCGCCACCCTGGCCAGGCTGAAAGCCGGAGCCCAGCCCGGGTAAGAGCCACCCAGGCAGCTGTGGAAAGCCAGAGACCCTCCACCTACCCTGGGTGTGTGAAGGCCTGAGAGCAGCCCCCAGCCCATGTCAGCCCTGCCCAGGGCAGATGAAGGGTCTGCAGCTTCCCACAGCTGCCCAGTTATGGCTCTTCAGCCCCCGAGGCCCCCCCTCCAGCCAGGCAGGAAGCTGGAGCCAGGTTGGGGTAAGCGACGTGTGGGCAGCTGTGGGGAGCCGCAGACCCTCCCCCTGCCCTGGGCAGAGGGTCTGGGAAGGTGGGGACATGGGCTGGGGGCTGCTCTCAGCGGCCTCCCGACCCCAGGCAGATGGGGGGTCCAGGTTCCCTGGCTTTGCTACAGCTTCTGGCTTGGCTGGGGTGCAGGGTCTAACGGGAATAGGACGGGCAGGGGCAGGGCCACGGAGGGGGAAGGACCTTGTGGCCCCCGCATGTTTAGGAAGAATCCGTACTCCCAACCATATGTGAACCACTGAGACAACCCTTCAGGCCTTACAGCAGGGACACCAGCCCATTGCCACATATGCTGCTGAATTTTGTTGTTTGGCTTCTGACACTGGATGGAGTAAGGCAGGACAGTGCTACCATTTCCCCCTGGCGTTAAACAAGGCTATAAAGGACAAGATGGAGCCTCCACCAAGTCTGAACATTCTGATTGACTTGTACATTAGAATCAACGATTGCTTCATGAAGCTTCATCGCGGGAGTACCAGAATTCTCTGAAGGTCACTAGCCACCCTGCCCATGACACACCAAACACACAGGTCTTCCCTGGCAGAAGAGCTCTTGCAAGCCAGCCAGGTTCACTCACATCTCTCTGACTTGGAGAAGAGCTGACACTTTATGTTAGGCTTGTGCTTGTGTTGTGGGGAACCCGGCCATCTTGCCTTGACATATCCAGCAAAGACTTGGGTGGAACTGGGGCTGGGAAACACCATGTCCCCAGCCCTAAGGAGCAGGTCTGGGCAGAGCTGGTCTTCTACCCCTTCCTGCATTTCCTAGCACCCACAGGCCACAATCGGCACAGCAGGACCCCCATTTCAGTTTCTATTGTAACTCCAAATACTTCTATTGATTCAACTACCAGGAAGCTCTGAAATTCACATAGAGGCTCTAATCAACGTGGTGGGCTCAGGTAACTTTATTGTCTTGAACTTAGCTAAGGTCCATGTGGTTCCCACCATATGCAAGGACTCTCCAGTTGTAGTCAAGACTACTGATTGGTCTCTTCTCTCTTCAGGACCAATAACCCACAGGACCTTGCCAGTAATGGTTATTGCCCCCTGGGGGAATCAGGAAACCCTCTAATTAGGATGATGGGAGCCCCAGATTAATCCAAGGAATGCCCTTTCTTACACTCATGACCCCCACATTTGTTGGCAGAAGGGGAACTGATGCGGGGGGGGGGGTGGCTGTGTGCTCCAGGCCAGCATCACCTATTGATGAGTGTCCAAATGTCAGTTTCCCTGGCAGTTATGGCTCAGGGTAGTGTCACTCACTGGTGAGAGTCCAGAGGCCACCTTGCCTAGCAAGAATAGCTCAGGGTAGTGTTGCCCACTGGCGAGAGACCAAAGACTTCCTTGCCTAGCAGTGACAACTCAGGGTAGTGTTGCTCACTGGCGAGTTAGGGGAACCCAGGCCCACCCTACTCCATTGGGTACTGAACCAGGGCCCTTCGAGCCAGTAGCCCATATACAGGGCCTACGGCCTGATACCCCTGAACACACCCCCTGGGTCACTTCCTACCATTGTTCCAGTTCCTCTGGCGGCGTCTTGGGGTCTCTCCTATGTTTCCTGCTGATCTGTCTCTTGAGTCTCCTCCGCTGTCAATGGGGAGTCATCAGCTTCAGCTCCCATGATTGACAGGCTTCCAGCAGCTTGGCTATGAGGCTTGGTCCTGGCAGTGTGGATCCCTGGTGACTTCCCAGCAGCAGGCTGCAGCACCTAACTGCTCTCCTCCACTGTCAGCCCAGACTGAGTTTAGTCACTCCCTTTTAAATGCTCTCTCCCCTTAGCAGCATGCCCAACAGAAGCGAAGGGGTGTGTCCTGTTGGGCCCAAGCAGCTCTTTAACCCTCTCCTTACCAGTGCAGCATTGGTACACCCCATCACAGTACTCTACACTCTAGTTCCCAGCATTGCTGGCTATCCTGCCTCACAGGATTCAAGAACCAGAC
The DNA here is from genome assembly GCF_965152275.1 of Natator depressus. Taxonomy (NCBI): domain Eukaryota; kingdom Metazoa; phylum Chordata; order Testudines; family Cheloniidae; genus Natator; species Natator depressus. The sequence goes on from NC_134246.1 coordinate 30,814,044, forward strand.
TGATATGCCCTGAGGTTCACATTACCTTCTGGAAGACCCCAACCCTCAGGCAGCAAGATCACCAGTGCCCTCAGTGTCCCCTGGAGCTGCACCTGCCATGGCCAAGATCCCCCACAAATCCTGTGACTTTGCTGATGTTTTTGAAAAGGAGAAGGCAGACATCTTGGCCCACTTTGGACTTATGGTTGCCAGATCAATCTCCAATCCGAAGCAGAGGTCCCATTTGATCAGGTATATGCACTCTCTGAACCTGAACTTTGGGTTCTCGCATGTACTTGTAGGAGAAACTTCAGAAGAGTTTCATCCACCCATCTATGTGCCCAGGGGGTGTTCTGATCATTTTTGTCAAGAAGAAGGATGTCTCTTTGTAGGTATGTATTGACTATCAGGCCCCAGGCAAGCTGACCATATCAAACCACTCCCCCTTAACAACAAGCTCCTAGACCAGCTACACAGGTCTGACATTTTCATGAAGTTAGATCTGTGTGGGCCTATAGCATGGTGCACGTGCAAGAGGGAGACAAGTGGAAGACCACCTTTCACGCTCAATACAGCCACTATGGATGTCAAGTCATGCTATTTGGCCTATGCAATGCTCCAGCAAGTTTTCAACTCTTTATGAACAATATATTCTGAGATATGCTAGACCACTTTGTCATTATATACCTTGACAATATAATTTTCTCTGAAGACGCAGCTCTTCACAACCAGCTCATGCATAACATTCTTGAAAGACTACACCAGATTATCTATATGCTAAGCCAGAGAAATATGCATTGTACTGAGACATCCTTGAATTTCCTGGATATATTATCTCACTCATGGGACTGGCAACAGACTCCTGCAAGGTGACAGCCATCATGGATTGGGTGGCACTGAAGGATGTCTGAAGAATCCAATGGTTCTTGGGTTTTGCTTATTTTTATAGAATATTTACCCCTGCTGTGATTCTCTGCTGTGGCCAGTCCTCTAACAGTCCTCCCCTTGCTGTGAAAGGGAGTCCAGTTTTCATGGTCCCCAGAAGCACAGGCTCCCTTTGATAATTTGAAACAGAGATGTGTCACAGCTCACAACTTGATCCACCCAGACCATTTATGGTGAAGGCGGATGCTTCAAACCTCATGTTAGGGCAGTCCTTTCCCAACCTGCTCCTCTCAAAGATCAGTTTCATCCATGCGCTTTTTACTCACAAAACCTCACTTCCACTGAAATGAATTATGACATCCTGGACAAAGGACTGCTGGCCATCAAAGCAGCCTTTGAAGAATAGCACCATCCTTCGGAGGGGGCAGGATCCTCTGAACAGGCCAGACCCCCTTACCTGCAGGGAAGGGGCACAGCAGACCAAGCTCATGATCTAGATTGGTGTCCCAAGTGATGCTTTTAACATCATGGCAGCCCAATGCGAGGACCAGACCATTTGGGAGGGTCTTACCTACAGAGTGGCTGTGAGAGGAGTGTTCACAAAAGACTGCACAGCACATAGTATCCCCTGGTTTGAGTTGTGCAATGGGTTGCTGTGCTGGGTGGAGAGAGATTCTCAACCAAGGATCTCCAATACTAGCTCCTGGTGCCTAAACTCGCTCAGTGGGAGCTCCTACAGTAGGCCCATCTTATATCGTGGTAAGGTTGAAATCCAAGAAACATTGCCCCAGTGTTTCTGGCTAGGGATGGATGATGTGGTAGCAGACTTCTGCCTCTAATGTCCTGGCTGCCAAAAGGTCACTCCAAAAGGTACGGGTCAAGCCGCTTTAATTCCCCACCCCTGACTACAACTCCCTTTGAGACAGTGAGATTTGGTAGAATCAACCCCTATTAAAAAGCACCTTAGGACATAGTCCACCAGCCCCAGGATGAACCTATGCCACCCAGTACCCCAAGGCTGTTCCCCTATGGGATACCACAGCTTCCACACTTGTGCAGGAACTAATCCAGATATTTTTCTGGGCAGCCTTCCCTCAGATGTCCTCATTGACCAAGGAACTCATTTTGTGTCCCAGCAGCTTTGGGCACTATTGAAAGTAAAGCCTGATCCACAGATGGGCTGCTGGAAAGGGTGGGAGGCTCTGGGGGAGGGGGAGATGATAAGGGGCTACCAGTGGGTGCTCAGCACCCACCATTTTTTCCCGGTGGGTGCCCCAGCCCCAGAGCACCCAGGGAGTCGGCACCTCTGCCATGGGGTAAGGTAGGCGCTGGCCTGTTTTGTGTGATGGAAGGCAACCAGGTGTGGTTTGTGGGTGAACCCCTCCTTTCCATTTCAGTGTCCAAAAGTGGAAAAGTTAACATTTTAACGAGTCACTGAAAAAAAAAATAAAAGGCATGTGGGTCCAGATATGGGCAGGTTAAAAACAGGAACCTCCAAACACTAAAAAAAAATTATAAACATCCAAGCCTGGCCTGGCTGATGTGCCCTGTGTATCATAGGAGCCTGCAACGGGTGCCAACTATGTTACAGTCCGATCCTTGTGATGGAGGGCAAACCGTTGTATTTCCTTGGTTAAGTTTTTCCATGGTAGGGTCCAAAAGTGAGCTACAAACATAAAGCAGTTCTGGCTGAGGAGAATTCTGTCAGGGCAACAATTGAGGGACACAGCTACAAGGCTGCCCTCTGTGGAACCCCTTGCAAGCCATATTGCAGGCATTGTACGAGGGGTGGGGGCTCAGGTTGGGGGGTGGAGGGGTGAGGGGCATGTAGCTGTAATTTAGACAGGCCCTAGAGCTGGCTGAATTACAGCAGGGACTGTCAGATTTTGGAAGGCACTTTAGATTCTTGAACCTTGGGTCGAGTGCTGTAGCTATCTTTAGAAATCTCACATTGGTACCTTCTTTGCATTTTGTCAAATCTGCAGTGAAAGTTTCTTAAAACGAACAACATGTGCTGGGTCATCATCCGAGACTGCTATAACATGAAATATATGGCAGAATGCGGGTAAAACAGACCAGGAGACATACAATTCTCCCACAAGGAGTTCAGTCACTAAGTAATTAACGCATTATTTTTTTAATGAGCATCATCAGCACGGAAGCATGTCCTCTGGAATGTTGGCCGAAGCATGAAGGAGCATACGAATGTTTAGCATATCTGGCATGTAAATACCTTGCAACGCCAGTTACAAAAGTGCCATGTGAACGCCTGTTCTCACTTTCAGGTGATATTGTAAATAAGAAGCAGACAGCATTACCTCCTATAAATGTAAACAAATTTGTTTCTCTCAGAGATTGGCTGAACAGAAAGTAGGACTGAATGGACTTGTAGGCTCTAAAGTTTTACATTGTTCTGTTTTTGTAGGCTCTAAAGTTTTGGATCAGTTATGTAACAAAAATCTACATTTGTAAGTTGCACTTTCACAATATAGAGTTTGCACTACAGTACTTGTATGAGGTGAATTGAAAACTACTATTTCTTTTGTTTATCATTTTTACAGTGCAAATATTCGTAATAAAAAGTAATATAAAGTGAGCACTGTACACTTTGTATTCTGTGTTGTAATTGAAATCAATATATTTGAAAATGTAGAAAAACATCCAAAAATATTTAATAAATTTCAATTGGTATTCTATTGTTTGAGTGTGATTAAAACTGTGATTAATGGCAATTAATTTTTTGAGCTAATCGTGTGAGTTAACTGCCCTAGTAGAAACAGCTAAAAATCACCCAAAACTTTAGATATAATCTTAGATTTTTGTAGATTAATTTTTTTTTTAATTTCTCTGAACATTTCATTGTGGTATTTTTAAAGTTGAGTTATAAAATGTATGTTTTTAACTGCAGTAAGTTTCACTGGAGAATTCTTTTCAATGAAAAAAAAAAATCAGAACATTATCTGATTCCTCATTTTCCATGAGAATATATGCCCCAAATTCTCGTCTTCTCTGTGAAAATAGTGTTTCTAGAGATTACTATTTCTGAGACCGCAAAAAGGAAAAACGCACATTTTAAAATTAAAAATTGAAGATTTTTCAGTTTCAGTAATTAGGGGGGAAATTTCAAAGAATCATACCATATTTTCCACTGTGTTTTAACTTTTGTGTTAGGATTTAGCATTCAGAGTCAGGGTTAGGGTTAACTTAATTTCCTATGCATGTCAAAAGCATTTAAGTAGCTTAGGTTGACCACAGTGTGGCAGCCTCTCCCAGCGAACACTGCAACTCATCAGCCTTCTTAAACGGCTCAGGTTTCAGCTCTGTCTCTGGGGTTTGTTCCTGTTTGTTGGTCCAAACAAAGGCTGCTCAGGTGGGGCAGGAGGTTCACGCTGAAACAACAAGCAACAGAGAATGTGCTTGTATGTCACAAACAGGGCCTGTCAGAGCTCATGCCCACTTGGTATCCACTCAGCAGTGAGCTCAGTGTGTCCAGGATACTGGACATGCTCAGACGGAGGGAGACACCTACTAAAACCTCTCCAACGCACCATCAAGGATCTACAACCTATCCTGAAGGACGACCCATCACTCTCACAAATCTTGGGAGACAGGCCAGTCCTTGCCTACAGACAGCCCCCCAACCTGAAGCAAATATTCACCAGCAACCACACCCCACACAACAGAACCACTCACCCAGGAACCTATCTTTGCAACAAAGCCCGTTGCCAACTGTGTCCACATATCTATTCAGGGGACATCATCATAGGGCCTAATCACATCAGCCACACTATCAGAGGCTCGTTCACCTGCACATCTACCAATGTGATATATGCCATCATGTGCCAGCAATGCCCCTCTGCCATGTACATTGGTCAAACTGGACAGTCTTTACGTAAAAGAATCAATGGACACAAATCAGACGGCAAGAATTATAACATTCAAAAACCAGTCGGAGAACACTTCAATCTCTTTGGTCACTCGATTACAGACCTAAAAGTGGCAATTCTTCAACAAAAAAAACTTCAAAAACAGACTCCAAGGAGAGACTGCTGAATTGGAATTAATTTTCAAACTGGATACAATTAACTTAGCCTTGAATAAAGACTGGGAGTTGATGGGTCATTACACAAAGTAAAACTATTTCCCCTTGTTTATTCTCCGCCCCCTCGCTGTTCCTCAGACATTCTTGTCAACTGCTGGAAATGGCCCACCTTGATTATCACTACAAAAGGTCCCCCCTCTCCCCCCCGCCCCGCTCTCCTGCTGGTAACAGCTCACCTTAAGTGATCACTCTGGTTACAGTGTGTATGGTAACACCCATTGTTTCATGTTCTCTGTGTATATAAAATCTCCCCACTGTATTTTCCACTGAATGCATCTGATGAAGTGAGGTGTAGCTCACGAAAGCTTATGCTCAAATAAATTTGTTAGTCTCTAAGGTACCACAAGTACTCCTTTTCTTTTTGCAAATACAGACTAACACAGCTGCTACTCTGAAACCTACTAAGTGGTGGTGTGGAAAGACTGGGCTTCAGGTTAAAGAACCCACCATACACCTCCCTTGGAAACAAATGATTTGCAAACAGTGAAGTGCTTAACTCAGGCTCCATCCTCCTTCTCTGTGAGGAGCTCTTGCTTTCTCTGCTTGTCTCCAAAATCTTTGAGTGTCAACATTTGACATCACCCAGGGTGTCCTCTCTCCCCACTGAATCTGTCTGTGAGGTGCCAGTGGGACCGACCGGGATGCTAGTGAGGCCAAGTCAGTACGTTTAGAGCCTTGTCCCTGTTGGCGGGAGATGAGGAAGTGTAAGTGTAACAGGGTGGCTTGCCCATGGCCTGGAGAGCCTGGGACTAAACCAGTTTGATTACAAGATGAGCCCCACCTGAGAGTGATCAGGTGAACCCAATACAAAAGGCTGGTGGGGGCAGAAATGACCAGGAAACAGCAGCCTGAGGAGCTGGAGCTGCCTTGAAGAAACAGCTGCAGGAAGCAAGTTTGGCTCCTGCAGACACTGAACTGTGACCCAGGTCTGAGAAAGAGGGCTGGAAACCTCCCAGCTAAGGGAGAGGCACTGAACTGGGGTTAGGCCTAGAGTGCCAGCGTGCACCTGAGGACTGAATAAATTGGACCCAGGTGGGGAATGTTTTAATTTCCTGTGGACTGTGCTGAGTTTATTTAAGGAGACTTGGAAAAGTGGAAAACAAAGGCAGGGGCGATAGAGTGACCACTGGCCATGAGGGGAAGCTGGCAACCCTGTTAGAAACTGGCATAGTCGGTAGGGCCTGTGACCTCCATCATAGAATAACAGAGTTGGAAGGGACCTCTGGAGGCCATCTAGTCCAACCCCCTGCCCAGAGCAGGACCAATCCTAACTAAATCATCCCAGCCAGGGCTTTGTCAAGCCTGACCTTAAAAACTTCTAAGGAAGGGGTTTCCACCACCTCCCTAGGTAACACATTCCAGTGTTTCACCACCCTCGTCGTGAAAAAGTTTTTCCTAATATCCAACCTAAACCTCCCCCACTGCAACTTGAGACCATTACTCCTTGTCCTGTCATCTGCTATCACTGAGAATAGTCTAGATCCATCCTCTTTGGATCCACCTTTCAGGTAATTAAAAGCAGCTATCAAATCCCCCCTCATTCTTCTCTTCCGTAGACTAAACAATCCCAGTTCCCTCAGCCTCTCCTCATAACTCATGTGTTCCAGTCCCCTAATCATTTTTGTTGCCCTTTGCTGGACTCTCTCCAATTTCTCCACATCCTTCTTGTAGTGTGGGGCCCAAAATTGGACACAGTACTCCAGATGAAGCCTCACCAATGTCGAATAGAGGGGAACGATCACGTCCCTCGATCTGCTGGCAATGCCCCTACTTATACACCCCAAAATGCCATTGGCCTTCTTGGCAACAAGGGCACACTGTTGACTCATATCCAGCTTCTCGTCCACTGTCACCCCTAGGTCCTTCTCTGCAGAACTGCTGCCTAGCCATTTGGTCCCTAGTCTGTAGCGGTGCATTGGATTCTTTCGTCCTAAGTGCAGGACTCTGCACTTGTCCTTGTTGAACCTCATCAGATTTCTTTTGGCCCAATCCTCCAATTTGTCTAGGTTCCTCTGTATCCTATCCCTACCCTCCAGCGTATCTACCACTCCTCCCAGTTTAGTGTCATCCGCAAACTTGCTGAGGGTGCAATCCACACCATCCTCCAGATCATTAATGAAGAGGGATGATGTAGCCAAAATATGCAGATGCCATGTTGCTGAAGAAAAGTCCACCCTCCCACTTCAGTTCCAGGGGGCAGCTAAGTAGCCAAACCAGGTCCAGGTGGTTCTCCAGAAGCTCCTAGAGAATGAACAGAAGCAGTGGGGAATCTATCTTGGAGGAGCAGCAGCAGCAACATCTGTTAGAGATCCTGCAAAGGGAAATCATCTGCGGCCACAAGGGCTGTGAAAGAAAAGGATATTCAGGGGCTAGGAGGCCAGAGGCACAATTTAGGATCTGCCATGCCTGTGGATAAAAAGGGCACAACATGAGAGCATGGCCCTATGTGAGCTGTACTGAGAAGGTTAACCCAAGAGAGCAGGGCATGAGAACCAGGACAAGCATGGCCTAATGCCTAGAGGGGGACCAGAGTTATTTGGTTTTGGTGCAGAGAAGCAGGCCATATAAAAAGACACTGCCCCCCTAGGAAACTGCAGGGTGGCAAAAGGAGGGGTGGGGTCCCAAGCATGTAGAAAGAAAAGAGGATGTCCCATGGCCCAAATGCTCTTGAGGCAGGCACTGTGGTGACAGATGTGGACCTTGCAGACACTAAATCAGCACACTCAGGAGGGTGTTGCAGGCAGGTGAAGGATGAAATGGTTGGCACAGAGATGAAGCAGGCCAAAGTAGAGACAAATACAAGGGTAGGACAGTCCAGGTGGGTCCTCAGACCCTAATGGAAAAGTCTCTGACGGATGCAGCGGCAGAAGCAAAAATGCTTTAGGAGAAGCTAGTGGCTTCAGAACAGGCCATGCAAGCAGCTGGTAATGAGAATGAGTTGCTGCAGGAGTGTCGGGACATTGCAGAAGAGAAGGATCTCCTCCTAATTATGATGGGTAAGCTGAAGGGGACTAGAGGTGGTCAGGGTCCAGGCCATACAAGCATGTGGCCGGCGACACCAATGAGAGGACAAGGAATGAGGCTTGGACAGCAGTAAAATTTGCCCCTCGGGTGGGCAAGGTTCTAAGTGGGTAGGTGTATGTAACAGTGGGCTGGTGAGCCTGGGGCTAAGCCAACCTGGTTACAAAATGAGTCCCTCCCCCCATGGGAATCAGGCAATCCCTCATAAAGGGCTAGGCTTAAGTGGTGACAAAGCCCAGCGGGGGACAGAGCTGGAGTGAAAGCTATGTAGGCAGCTCAGCAGGAAGGTAAACTCCTGAGGCAGGGAGGGCTGGGAGCCCCTGGCTAACCAGGCACGTGACAAGGAGACCAAGAGGGGAACTTGAGAAGAAAGATAGGAAGTGGCCCAGGGAAAACCACAGCAGAGGTCAAGGAGCAGAACAAGCTGTTGGTACAGGCACAGGGGCCAACTTTTGTCAGCGTCGATGGGTGCTCGCGCCCCCCTGGTCCTGCTCCGCCCCAACTCCACCCTTCCCTGGCCGTATTGGATCCCTCTCCAAATCCCTGCCCCTGGCCCTGCCTCCTCCCCCAAGTGCGCCACGTTCCCCCTCCCTCCCAGGCTTGCCGTGCGAAACAGCTGTTTTGCAGCACAAGCGCTGCGAGGGAGGGGGGAGAAGCAGGACGCGGCAGTGCACTAAGGGGAGGCGGCGGAGTGGAGCGGAGGCAGAGGTGAGCTGGGGCAGGGTGGGGAGCTGCCGGTGGGTGCAGAGCACCCACCAATTTTTCCCCATGGGTGCTCCAGCCCTGGAGCACCCACGGAGTCGGCACCTTTGGGTACAGGGCCTTGTGCTGGAACCAGAGTCGAGAGAGACTGGGTTCCCGGACTGGCCTCAGAAATGGTTATTGAGCCCACCAAGGGGACTGTAGCCTGAGCTGGAGACAGGCTGAGGAAGAGCCCAAGGCAGGGGGGCGCAGGAAAAGGGGGGGCCAGGGCTCTTCCCACTTTTTACCGTCCATAAGGGCGAGTGATGGGGCGAGAGCTTGGAGAGGAGTGAGTCGGGGGCAGGGTCTTGGAGGAAAGAGGGAGTGCGAGGGCAGGGCCTCAGAGGGAAGGGGCGGTACGAGGGCAGGGTCTCGGGGGTGGCATGGTGTGGGGGGGGCAGGGCCATGATTCGGGTGCCTGTGGGGCCCCTCCCCCTTTTCGGGCACTTCCTCCACTCCTGGCCCCAGTGAGGGTGGAAGGATTTGTTTTCTTCTTAAAGATCTTTTTGACTTTTAGTTTAGATAACTGTGACCTTGGAAAGGGTGGACTTAAAATGGTGACCTGACCGGAGGGGCGAATTATGAGACATAGAAACTGCCACAGTGACCGTTGGCAGGGGCACTGCCCCTTGAGAGAGCTGCAATGTCCTGCCTGGCCATGAGGGGCTGCCTAGTGGTGAGTGGACCAATTGCAGTAAGGCTAAACTTGTTTTTGAGACACAGTATCCCAAGTGGGGTCACAATGGTATTTATTGTAGAGTCTCGTTACTGGAGCTACAAACTTTAACACATAAATTGGGCTTCTTCACTCCTGAAGCAAAATCAGCTCTTTTCTATAGGAGAGGCCCCCTGCCTCGGGTTCTCCAGTGCGAATGGCCTTTGCAGACAGAGGGCCAGGGATGGACAGAGTGTCTGATTCTTCCTCAGCATCCAAGCCCTGATGGAATTCTGCCTCCTTGGGCCAGCTAGCTCATTTCTCCAAGCCTGGCTGGATTCTTTGTCCAGCCCAGAGGCATCCTCACCTCAGGGGCGGAGAGCTCACTGGAATGGTGCTTTCGGTCCACAAATACTCAATGCCCAGGCTGACTCTGTCCGTGATTGACGGGCTGGACCACTTGGAGGTTTGGGAGTCTGCTCCAGCCTCCCAGCTAAGGAAGCTGTTCTTTAGTTCAGGCAGTAGAGGCTCAAGCTCCGAGGTCCTCCAGGGCTTGTTCCCCACAAGTTCAGCTGACATTCGGAACAAAGCTCCGACAACCTGGAAATCTAAGTGCATGAGTGGGACTCTCGGCCCTGCCTCCACCTCCTGAGGGGCTGATGTTGATTCAGGCCTTTTTACCTGGGCATGTACATGGCCTTCTGAGCACCTGACAGTCTTTACTGTATTTCTCCTGCCTGCACTCCTGGACGGCGGGGGTGAGGGGGGCATTATTATCCCTTTTTACAGATGTGGAGCTGGAGTACAGAGAGGCTAAATGGCTTTCCCGAGGTCACACAAATCTGTGGTTGAGCTGGGAATAGAGCCCAGGTCTCTTCAGGACTAGTCCAGTGCTCTGGCCACTAGACCATCCTTCCTAGACTTGTGGAAGGTGTTTGCTCACCCAATCTGTCCTGCCTCAGGGCTGTCTTCAGGGCACAGGCCTCCCTGAGATCTCTGCCTCACACACACCTGCCCCTGAGGTGGCAGAGTAGAGGTTCAGCACTTTTGTAATTCAGAACCACATTTTTAAGGCTGCCCAAAGCACCTGCCATGGAACATTTCACATTTAACAATTCCCTGCATGAGAATTATTATTCCTCCTCAAAAACAGGAATAAAAGGGGGAAGACCATTTAGAACTGGTGCTAAGACCAGGCTTAGCAGGTGGCACTGTTACACAGAACCTTCCAAGCATACAAACAAATGCTCAGTCCTGGGAAGACTGCAACTGTGGTTCTGTGAGATGTGATGCAGACGTGTGTTCTAGTTAGGTGTGTGCACGCCCAGCGCACCGGAGTTGGAGAAATTCCCTGGCAGTACCCATTGAAGAGTGGCGTTTGTGCCCCGTGGCTGTGGCCCCTCCCTTAGCTAGATGAGGTAGCGCCATCCCAACCCTGCTCCGTTACTCACATAGAAAGCCCATGAGAAGAGCCTCCAGTGCAGAGGGGATGGAGGTTGGGTTGTGGAATACATGTCTGCATCACATCTCGAAGAACTACAATTACAGTAACCATTTAGTCTTCGAGTAGACGCAGCCGTGTATTCTACAGAGGTGACTCACAAGCAGTACCTCTCCCAGGAGATGGGGCTCAGAGTCTACCTAAATAAGAATTGCAGGACCGCCCTTCTGAAGTTTGCGTCTGCTCGGGAAGATGTGGCAATGGCGTAATGGTTTGTAAAAGTATGTAAGTATGACCAGACAACAGCCCTGCAAATGGGAAATATGGAAATGTCACTGAGGAATGCTATTGACGTTGCTTGCGCTCTTGTTGAATGAACCTGCTGAGGGCCGTAGCTGAAGTTATCTCGTATATAGTCTTGATACAGGATGTTACCCATTTAGAGATGGTCTGTGAAGAGACCGCTTGACCCTTTATGCAGTCTGCCTATGACACAGACAGGTGAGGCGAAGCAAGAAATGGTTTAGTTGTAGCCAGACAGAAGGCTAGACATTGCCTCACATCCAAAATTGGGAGATGCTGTTCCTATGGAGATGAATGTGGCTAAGGAAAAAAAACACAGGTAAATATGCTGCCTGGTAAACGGAGAGACCTCTTTAGACAAAGATTTTGTGTGTGGTCATAAAGTCACCTTGTCTTTGGAGAATTGCATATAAGGAGGCTCTGCCATCAGAGCCTGCAACTCACACGCCTGCCTTACAGATGTAATTGCTACCGGCCAAGCAATTTTCTGACACAAGAGAGGCAGTGGACAAGACAGTAGGGGCTCAAATGGAGGACACATCAGAGCTGCCTTGGGAAACAGCTCTTGGACCAGAGGATGTAGACAGGAATGCCATTTTAGGAATCTCGTCACCATTAGAGAAGACTGATTTTCCCTGAACAGGGTAAGGACCACATCAAAAAACTCTTCTATTTCACTACATAGGCCATCTGCTAGAGGACTTCCGACTGTTGAGCAGGACTTGTTGGACGACCACCAAACATTGCTCCTCGTCTTCATTCAGCCATGCAGCAGCCACCCCATGAGATGTAGGGAGCTGAGCACAGCATGCAAGGTACGGCTGTGACTCTGAGCGAGCAGGTCACGCTGGAGAGGAAGCTGTATGGGAGTCTGAATCCACAGCGTGAGAAAAATCAGAGAACCAGCACTGTCCTGGCCAGGCCAGGGCAATGAGAATGAGCTTGCCCCAATCTGCCTTCAGCTTGAGGATGACCTGAGGGATGATCGGGTGTGAGGTAAAACAGGAGGGGGTTTCTTCGGGGAGGGGCCTGCTCCAGAATGTGAAGCAGCAGTGCTCTTGCAGCCCAAGGGCCATCTCCGACTTGATGAGGGCCTCAATACTGAAGCAAGCCGCATGGCCTGTTCGAGCAGGTACTGCTTCAGGCAAAGGTCCTGAGCCACCCTTTCGTAAACGATCCGCGCCGAGACAGAGCAAGCTGTGTATGTGGGAATCACTCCTCTGCACGAAGGACAATGTTTAAACCTGCTGTGGTCCTCTCAGAGAAACAAACTACCTCTAACACCAAGGGTACTACAAACCATATACAACTAGAAAACTAAACTATTTGCGAGGTTATGCGGCTACAACCACACAGAGCTCTGACTCCAGCCACAGGTGGCGAGAAGGAACTGAGGGGGGTCAGGGCGGTGCTGTCTCATATAGCCAGGGGAGGGGCCACAGCCACAGGGCGCAAGCGCAGCCCCTCTACAGGTACTGCTAGACAATTTCTCTGGCGTGCTGGTACGCGCACACCTAAGTGGAATACACAGCTGCATCTACTCGAGACAAACTGGTGTTGTGTATTGCTAACTTTGTTCTACCTAGAGGGACCTGTATGAGCACAGGAGTTTGCTCTCAGTGTTGATCTCTGACTGGAGTCAATTCTTGATGTAGAGTTAATCCCTGGGAAGCAGGTGTAGGGCAGAGATTCCTGGAAGAAGGGATTGCCCTGCATGCTGTTTGACATCCTCTGTTCCAGGACGTGTGTGTGTGTGTGTGTAAATAAAACAAAATTACACGTAACCCATTCGCAGATTCTACATCACTGATTTCTCCTCCAACAGGACCCCAAGCAGCAAGGCCCCAGAATCTTCTACTGGCCGGTAGAGGGGCAACACTATAACTACAAGGAAGAAAATGTAAATCTTTGATGTCATACCTGAAAGGGCTGAAGAGATTTAACTTTCACACACACAAACTGACGACAGAGCCCAAGCCTGGGACATTTCAGCCATGAAAGATGAGTAGCAGAGTTGTTACTGGGAATTGCTCTGATATTCATCATGTAGAACAGCACAGCAAAATGGGATCACCACATTCTTAAGGCAACTCCAGAGAGTGAACAGCTCCAGAATACAGACTGTTCCCAGCTTTCTTCTTGCAACAGGGATGGGGGAAAGATCCAGAGGTTTCCACACAACTGGCTGAGTTTGAGCAGCAGCCTGTGTCCATCTGCAAATGTTCACACCACAGCTCATCCACCACTGGAAAAGGAAGCTCCACACGGACGAATCAAGCTTAAAAAATGCACAGGAGGGATGAGGGTTTGCCACTGAATTTTTAATGACTCTTGGAACAGAGGAGAGGCTGCTTCATTGGGTTCATATTTACAAACTGATTGGCAAAAAAGAAAACAATATCCAGTGTAATTCCTTAGCCTATTTTACAGCCCTGGCAAAAAGGGTTGATATAGACAGCAGCAAATGTCTATCTGCTACACTGAAGGGCAAGGAAGAATTTGAATCATTGCCCACAATGTTGTTAGCTGCAGTTGAAAGCCCTGGGACAGGTGCATATCTACAACCCAATGAAAGGGGATCCTGAGCCAGGCATGAGCAAACATTCCAGCTGATTTGGGGTGAGGATGTGACACCCTGAGCAATGTTGAACAATTTCAATTTCCCAGTGACCCAGGGCTGGTACGTGAACAGCAGGGACCATTCAGGAAGGAAGCAGCTGCGTAAATTCAACACCCTCTTGTGGAAGCCAGAGGAGCTGACTTGCTTCCTAGCTCTGCAGTGGGGTGAGATTGGGAAGCAGCCCCTCCCTGAACCCTTTCTGGCACCCATGACAGACCGATCAGTTGTGACCTGAGGAGCAGGGACTTCCTAACCCAGTATACCAGCACCTCGCATCTGGTACAAGGAGGAGCACCTTGGCCCCTGGTTCTACAGGGCACAGGCCAAACTCTGGCTGAAGATCTTGCACCCCAGGGCTCCCTGAATCATCGACTTCATAAGCTACAAGTGTTCCGAGGTCCCTGTACGTGTCACACTGACTGTCTGAAACTTGTGCTCAGCCATGAGCAGAGAGTAGCCTTTAAATGCATCTGCCAGCTGGAACGTATCCCACTGCAGGTCTGGCTCACAAATGGTTTACAGTCAGGAGAAGGCTGGCTTGTGTTTGGCACCTACATGAGAAACACAACTGGGATGAGGGGAATCTGCAGGCACAAGCGTGAATATGGCTTTGGATACCACTGGCGGGTGTAGTGCTGTACAAACAACCACAAGGCTCAGAGATCTGGCCCATAACAGGCCTGCCGCTGGTAGAGAAAATGCTTAAAAAAGAACAGTCTCAGCACTGGACACCACGTAATTAGGAGTTACAGTCTGTGAAGGAATGTGTGACTGGCTGGAGGCCAAGGGGAAACCCACATGCTCCCATTAAGCAGCCTCAGAAAGACACCCCCTCCTCGCTGTGGCTCACCACACTCTCACTGGCCCAGAGCAAGCCCAGAGCATTTATGGCACTTACAAATACGGTCAGCCACAGCCTTTCGGAGACCACCCCAGCCAGCCTCTGAAACACACCAGCTGCTCTGGCTTGCTTTCCTGGTTTGATGACTTATGGCGCAAGCTGCCTTGGTGGTAACGGGGACGCAGTGGGCAGAATGCAGGGGTGACTCCTGGCTCAGGCACGCAGCGGACAGAGCATAGTGCTTGGTGTAGCAAGCCTGGAGCAAGCCCTCTCACTCCTCCGAGCACAACAGCACACGCTAACCTAGCGATTGCTTGTTACCAGTAAGTGTCCTCCCCACCCACTAGAGAATGCATCGGTCTTCCAGCCTGGAGGAGCGGTGCTTGGTGCAAATCCGCCACCTTTCTAGCTCTCTGACCCACAGGCCAGTGAGCTGCTGCATCATATACCAGCTCCAAAGACCTCCATGGCCATTCTGGGGGGACTGGCCAAACACAGAAGACCCCTGACATCATTCGCCTCACCTCAGGAGATGTAGAAGGGTTGGCCCTACGACCCCAGGGAGTCCCCCATGCTTGGGGAGTCTCTCCTGGCTGCTCAAGCAGGACTAAGTCAGCACGAAACAGCCCTAGGGGGCCAGGTGTCTGCAGACACTGCCAGGCAGATGGGAAGCAGACCGTGAGTTACCTGGGGTTGTTCCTGCAATGGAAACAGCCCTCATTGCCACCGTATGGCAAGGGCTGGAAGGAAACCGAAGGGACACAAGGGTCCCGCCTAGACCATGTCTCCTGGGCCCCAGTCACCCACCCTTTGCACTAAGGCACATCAATAAGGGTGTCAGACCCACACTCCTAACCAGTCCCCTGGCGGAAGCCTCTGCTCCAGTTTGCACCCCTGATTTGGAGCGGCTGGTGCAGCAGCTTCCCCATTCCCAATGACATAGGAGCCACTGGGTGACTCCGCGCTAAGCATGGCCCGATGGAGCCAGCACCACACTCCAGACTCCCTAGCGCTGGCCAGCCACTCCGCCGGCGAGCCCTGAGCCCTCCCACGCTCCCCCAGTTTACACTGATGCTGCTGCCGCAACAGGAAAGATGGTAGAAATCCTAGAGCTGGGAACCCGAGCCTGGAGCGGGCGTTCTGCACCCTCGTGCTATCTCTGGTGACGAGTCCTGGGGGGGCCAGCCCTTGTGCTCTCCTCCCCGCAGCCCCCCATGGGGGGCCAGCCCCTCACACCACCCCTCTGATGAAGCTAGTGTCCAAGTGCACAATGAGCATGCGCAGGAAGGACATCTCCTTGCGGGTGTTCTCGAAGATGACCCGGGGGTCATCGGACTGGCAGCGCAGGCAGTTGGGGGCCATCACCATGGCCAGGTTGTTCACATCCATCTTCGTCTTGCCCACATTAGACGGCTGAGCAAAGATCTGTGAGGCGAGAGGAGGAGATTCAACCAGAACAACGGGGCAAAGGGGGCTGGCGGGGGGGGAAGCAGCCAGGCCCAGGGAACCAGGCCTCGTTCCGGGGGGTCAGCTGGCGCATGAGGCTGCAGACGCTTCTCCAGAAAATCCTGCAGCACACATGTGGGGCCGGGGGATGGGGGAGCCTCACCGGGGTCAGAAGGCTTCCCAGGGCGATCCTTGGGAGGGACCAGCCCCGCTCCCTGTCAGACCGGGCTGGGAATTAACACATTCTGCTCATGGAATAAGAGGCAAGACGCCCAGGGCCAAAGCCCCCAGCTCGCGGCGGGGGAGAGGGTGGCGGTGGGGCAGGGAGGGGTGCCCACCTGCAGGAAGTGGATGAGGTAACACAGGACCAGCCTGCTGAGCTCTGGCAGAAGCTGCACCACTGCGACGGCGGCGGCGGGGTTCTCGTAGCTGCTGATGCACTCGCCGTAGAACTGCTGCGGGATGACGGGCTCCTCCAGCTCCCGGTACCACAGCTTCAGCAGGGAGGCTGGGAGGGAAGGCAGAACGGGGCATGAAAACAGGCCAACGCGCCTGCCCCAGCCAGGACATGAGTTACGCTCCGTCGCCTCCCGCAGTTTGACGGGACACACCAGCACACCCAGACAAAACGCCGGCCGCCCTGGGCCACGCTGACAGACCGCAAGGGCGCTGCGGGCACAATGGGATGGCTCGAGTGGGAATTTGCCCAGAGCTGCCGGTGGGAAAGTAACACGGGATCTCTGCTGCCCCAGTGTTCCCAACTCTGGATTTCACGGCCTCTCGCGATATTTTATGTTCTTCTTAAAGCCCCAGCTGCTGAGTCAGGAACTTGCAGCAGAGCAACTCTCGCTTCAAATGAGCCTGGCCTCCCGGCTGCAGAGAACAGCTCGGACGTGTCCCCAAGTATGGCCTAAGGGCTCAGCCAGCAGAAAGCCAAGAACCAGGCTCTGCACTGCTTACACGGAAGCCAGCCTCACGATTTGTGGGGTTGACGATATTGCTGACCACAAGCGAATTCTGATTTGATCTCTGAACGCCTGCCTCTCGGTACACAGCTGACACCAGCCGCAGAACCGCCCCCGTTGCTCTGCGGAGCAGACAGTGCCACCTACTGACTCACTTGAGCACGTCAACGCTCCCTGGCATCCTTCATCCAAAATTACATCATGTGGTCGCCTGTGATAGTCAGGACTGGAGCCAGGGACCCAGGAGTCCCTCCCTGCCCTGTGTTACAAGGACTCGCCAGGCGCAGCCCGGCCTAGCTGCTGCTCTCTGACAGGACCAGATCCTGCCTCTTCCCACCACCCAGCCATGTCTGCAGTACCGCAGTGCAGGGTCCTGCCTCTTCCCACCACCCAGCCGTGTCTGCAGTGCCCGAGTGCAGGGTCCTGCCTCTTCCCACCACCCAGCTGTGTCTGCAGTGCCTGAATGCAGGGTCCTGCCTCTTCCCACCACCCAGCCGTGTCTGCAGTGCCCGAGTGCAGGGTCCTGCCTCTTCCCACCACCCAGCTGTGTCTGCAGTGCCTGAATGCAGGGTCCTGCCTCTTCCCACCACCCAGCTGCATGTCTCCTGTGTTCTCACACTGCCTCGGAAGCACACTCTGCACATGTTATTCTGGACTAGCCCATAGCTACATGGCTATCCAGTTCTCATACCTGGTATATTGGGATCACTGAGGTTGTTGGGGATCCTCCACTGATCCACTTGCAGTTTCAATGCGTTGACTTCATCAATGTCGCCAGGTATTCTGAAAGCAAACCCAGAAATACAGCAACCGGACTTTGAGTCCAAATGGACTGCAGAGCAAGCCGCCTTGTTGGAGGAAGCTAGCAGCCATGAGTGTGAGACTGTCACTGGGAGGAGCCCTGCAGAGGTGAATTTGCAGGCTAGTAGCACTTGCAGAAACATTTACTCAGCAAGTCTGTACTGTTTCTTATCCAAACCAATTTCAAATGGCCCTTCAGAAATCCCCCTGCCAGTCTCTCTCAGTCGCAGCTGCTGGTTTCCTGATGCCATGCTTCTAGCAGTAGGTCAGTCTGATGGTACAGAGTAGGTCTGGGGGATGCAGTAATCTGAAAGCTGCTTTAGGCCAGGTCAGTATTTTAATGGGGTAATTGACATGTGGGACTCTACATGAGTTCTTAACCACACATTTACAGAAGTTAGCTTACAACCTCATTTAAATCTCTCCTTTCTCTCATGTTCACATGGGAGCTGAATTGGCAAAGTCCTACTCACCATCAAGACAGAAGCTTCCTATGTGCTGAAGTAGTCAGCATGAGTTCAGTGACTCGGAATCACATGTAACAGGGAGTATTTTACATGGCCCTGCAATCTGCCTTTGTGCAGAGGCTATTTAGGGAGATCCAATGGTTTGGTAATTACCAGTAATTGCTTTCAAATTGTTCCTTACCCGCCGTACCTGAGGGAGAAGTGATGATTAGGGGCACTGTGCTAAGGTCACTGCCAGATGCTTAGTTAAACGATACTAGAGTGCTGAACATGGAAGCTACAGCTACCCCAGTGACTGGCCAGCAAAATCCCTTCTGGGGTTCAGGGTGCAAGGCCTCCTTGCAGGTCCCTGCTGTTACGTGCAGATAGTAATATGGAAACAGGAATACAAGCACCCAGCAGCTCCGCCCCTTCCCTCCCAGGGATGTGCAAGTTCATCCATAGGGTGAGGCTGGCACCAACTTCAGTCTGACTACAGGATCTAGCTAATTTAGGCTTTTCTGCGGAGCCCTTTCCTGTGGATTACACTGGCCAGTGGGACACAAGAATTATGGTGTTTTGCCAAACTTCCACCCCAGTTTTGTGCCAGAGAAATTTGTGGTTAGTACTGCGCTCCCTCTGCCAGGATTTTGTGTGGCTCAGGGCAGTGACACACAACATCTCTAGACTCAGCTGGACAGAACACTCCTTGCAGAGCCAGCACGATACCACCCCCCAAGCCTCACTAACGCTGCTGGCGCAGAATGATCTTTACCAGCATGTCTGCCTGGCCATCCCAGGGCTCGGCCTCACTCCCAGAGCTGTCCAACCACAATCACTTGACCAACTGAAAGCGCAACACTGTGCCAGGCGCTCTTGAGATTCACCCACCATCCCAAGCAGCTCAAATCATTCATAGAGTGCCTGCAGAAGAAAACATCTCCTGTGACGCATACTAAGGGACTAATGCTCCTTTGAGGGACTGCTGGTGGCACGTGCCTGAAACACATCCCCGTGAGTGGGGCTGATTCTGCTGGAATAGCAGGGTTCTGCTGACTCACTGGTGCAGGCGCTCGTTACCCCAGCTGCAGAGAAGAGATGTCGGAGGAAGCCCCAGGCAGAGAGCCTGGGTTGGGACAGCTGGGGCAAGGGAACCATGATGGTGTGGCAGCCAGAGGCTTAGACCGGGGTCTGTAGTACTGGAGAGGTGACTTTCTGCTGATTGTGTGAGTGCAGTTTTGGGTGGAGCAGGGACAGCTCCTGCTTGTACCCCCACTTCTGACTGGTCTGAAATGTGGACAGAGCCAGAGTTCTACTTAGTGAAATAGCCACCATTCCTAAAGCTCACCTGAATATTCCTTCAGTCTGTTCTCCCCCAAGGGCCAGGACTTGCTGAGACAGCTGAATCTGTACCCAAGGCAGCTTGTTCCCCGGATACATGTCCCGCTGCCGTAACATGATTTCCTCCAGAGAGCTCCCAAACAGCGATGGTGTCACAATGGCATTTCTGGCGTGTGTTATCTCCTCCATCATTGGTTTACGGAGGCCCTAAGGGCACAGAAAGTATTTGTTAACTCGTGCTATAATGTCGTATCTCTGGGAGATCAGCCACATGCAGGCAGAGGCAGCAAGCAGCCCTGGGGCGTGGAGGCCATGGCTCACATGGAAGATGACCAGATGGCCGCAGGGCCACGTGCTTACAGGAAGTCCTGCAACAGAATCCCCGTTATGCAAAGGGCATGTGCAAGGATCAGGAGCTCGAACGCGTTAGGCCCCAGGAGAGCGGGGAGACTGCTGGCTGTGGGTCGGAGAGATTTGGGGACGGCTCTAGTATCACTTTCTGGTTCTGTTTCCATGTTCTGATCTTTTCCATTTGGGAAATACTCCTGCGCCCCGCCAGGATCCACAGTGTTGGGGCAGCAGCAGGGATGAGCTCGGTTCTGGGGATGGGCTGTGAACAGACGCTGCTGCAGGGCCAGCAGGGGGCACACATTCATTGGATCAGCTATTTCATTCAAATACCTCTTGGCAATGGAACAAGGGAAAGCCAACATTCCAAATGCAGAGGCGAATTCCAGGCTCTCTCCATTTCCAGGGGATCTTTGTGTGTCCATCTTTCGACATGTAGAAGCCTGATTTGCAGAGGCACTGAGCACCTCCAAAAATCAGGCTCCAGCTGGACACCCAAAACCCGTGGCTTCTGGAGAATGTTGATGAAGAAACTAACTTAATTTCACATTAGAGAGACAAGGTGGGTGAGGTAATATCTTGTACTGACCCAACTTCTATTAATTTCACATGGCAAAGGGGAAAATCAAACCGCCTCTAGCCTGCGCTGGTGCTGAAATGACCGGCGGCACCATGCAGTCTGCAGAACAGCTGCAGCCCAGCAGAGCTCAGCTCTGCCAACAAGGTTGAGGAGAGGTAAAAGGAAACCTCCCTCTGACTGCCTGGAGTGCCACGGGCAGAGCTCCGGCTGGAGCTGTGCGGAACACGTACCGGTACATTTCCTGTCCTGCCAGGGGGCTGGGCCCCTGCTACCACCCGACGGATGTGTCAGTGCCTCCTCCCTCTCCACAGAGCCCTCACTGCGCAGAGGCCCCCGGGGAAATGTGACAAAATCCAGCCTCTCTGGGATCCAATTCCTCGGGACAGGTGCTGCTGGAGGGGAGGCTGCATGACAAGCATGGTGCTCCACGAGGGCAGGGGGAGAAGTGGGCTGTTCCTGGACCTCCCCCTTCTAGGAATGTTTAAAATGAGACCCACACCTGCTTGCAGGGAAATGCAGCTGCCAGCCCCACATGAGCTACCCCTTCCCCCCCATTGGGATGGGCAGTGCCTCTCCTTCCAGGGAAAGCTGAGCACTGTGTTTGCCACATGGGCCAGGAATATTCCCCTATAGGACCTGCCTGCTGGGCCCCATGAGCACCCTGCATGCTCCCTGCCCAGGCAGGGTACTATCAGGGGAACAGAGTCTGGGAGTCAGGCCTCACCCACTGTGTGGCTGTGAATCCCCTCACCCCCTGCAGCCCGGTTCCCACCTCTAACACAGGACAGCACCCCGGGGGCCGAGGGCCTGAAGGAACCCATTAGTGTCTGGGGTGCTGGAGAAGGCAACGTAAGACATTAGAGCAAAGCCTCCAGGGCACAGTAGGTGCCTCACCTTCTTGCCTCCAGTAACCGCCACCTTCTGCAGCTTCCGGTAACAGAACCTGGCGTACGTGCTGATGGGCAAACCTAGGGGAGAGAGAGACATGCCGGTCAGTCCCATGGCGCTGCCAGACCCCCAGAGGAAAAATGTGGTCACCATGAATACTGGGGGTTCTCTTGACAGGGCCCCTGGGCTCTGTCCCTCCCAGAGAGCTGGGCTCTGCACCCTGGGAAGGACAGGAAACATCTGAGTCTATGGGCTCTGAAAATGAACCTGTACGATTTGGGCAAGGTTTGCACTTGCAAAAATCCCCAACACCTCCCCCTTCTTCCCCTGAGATACAGTCTGAAGGGGCACCGTTCCCTTACTGGACCCCAAAATTAACGAGTCCTCCCTCAAGTGCTGTAGGTGCGTTGCAAGAGCTCTCTGCATTTCTTTTAACAGCTGCTTCTAACTGGAATAATCTGCGGAGCAGTCTAGTGCCCCTGCCCTGGGTTCAGCCCAGTGCCCTGCACCCTCCTGGCCCTGCGAGCATCATGGCTGTCCTAGCCTGCTGGCAGTGCCATTAGAAGCCCAGTCCCTGGGGCTCGTGGTGCTTGGTGTTCTGGCTCAAAGCACACGGATCTGAACCTTGCATCCCACCGGTGAGGGCTCCCAATGCTCCAAGCATGAATTGCCACACTGCTGCTTTGATCATCTAACACACTATGTGCACCCAGGAGAGCGCAAGTGTCTGGCTCCACATTCCCTTCCGCAGGCAGCAGCCGAGCTGTGTCTGGCGCGCTCTGACCGTACGTGCACCCTGTCAAAGGAACTTCTGCACACAGAGCTAATTCTCAGAGTGAGATGTAGGGTAAGTGCCCTGTGCGTGTATCACTGGAGGGCACATGGAGATGGCAGCACGCTGCCTGGAGCAGCAACTGGCCAATGCAGAGGCTGGGCAGAGGGCCCTGCCCAAAGGAGGAGAACACAACTTCCCTTTGCCTGAGCCCTCAATTAAGAACAAGCATCATCTACATGCAGAGGGAGAGATCCCTTCCCTTGCCCCTGGTTCTTGCCTTCACGTCTCTTTTCACCAGGATAAAGAGCTGGGAACCCAGCTGAATCAGCACATGCACTAACAACTCTGGTTTCGCTCAGCCCTGGGAGCTGGCTCCGAGGCCTGAGCCATGGAGCAGAGGGTTGGTTTACAGAAGGGGGTGTGGGCTAGAAATATATTTATACTGTCAACCGAAAAAAAGGAGCTATTATGTAACTGGCTTCTCCTAACTCGTCTGCCTAACAAAGAATCACCCAGGGCATTTGGGGAAGACAATATTGTTTATTGATTAATTTAATCCAGGTAAATTACATGACACAAACATCAAAAGGATTTTTCCTGTGTGAATCCTTATAGCTGCATAAATACTGGAAGGAATAAAACCACCCTGAGTATTCATTTGTTGTTTTAATGTGCTTCATGCCCCATTGATCTTTATTTTCTGCAAATATTCCAATAAACAAGCTTTGCTGGCACAAAGACTCTCCAAATGTGAATTCTAAACTCAAACATTCACAGAAAGAGAATTGCCAAACTAGCAAACAACAATGCAAACTGCAAATTGTGGATTTTACATGTGAAGATGCAATTTGAAGTTCAAATTTTTATTGGTTAGCTCCATAGTTCATCCAGTCAGGTACAGAAACAATGCCTGACTCTTATGTAACCCAAGCATGAACTTCAAATTTCAAGTATGCACAAAGAACCAAGAATTATTCACTGGAGAAATGAGTGAATAATTTCAAACAGCAAATAAACGTGGAAATGTTCGCCCTTTGCTCACGATCACCTCCCAAGCAGCGAGGTGAAATTCACAGAATGTCTCACTGGGTAGGCAGGGTCCCCTGAGCTCTAGTAACTAGTGAAGCAGTGATTACAGTGCACTGAGCCAAGGATCAAGGAGCAGACCCACATGGGACAGACCAAGATGGCTCGTCTCCTGGTTGTACGGAATGTGCCTCAAGGCGCCATAAGTGAAGAACTGTCAGTTCCAAAACTTAGTGTAATTTAGCAGCATCTGCGGGCTTGTCTACACTTATAAGGCTGCAGTGGCCAGCTGTGCCACTGTAGCACTTCAGCGAAGACGCTGTCTACGCCGACAGGAGGGCTTCTCCCATCGGTGCAGGCACTCCACTTCCCCAAGAGGTGGTAACTCCATTGACAGGAGAAGCCCTCCCGTTGACCTACCTCTGCCTATACCAGGAGTTAGGACGGTGTAAGATCACTCGGGGTGTGGATTTTCCATTCCCCTAAGCAACTTAGTTATACTGACATAAGGTGTAGTGTAGATCAAGCCTTAGACATGAAGGCCATAACTTCAAAGTGCTGTCTACACAGCTATTGTTAGGGCAGCAGTGCAGCCCAAGTCTGTCGACCCAGGCTCGGGGACCCGCTGCCACTGGCTGCATAGACACACCCTGATTCGGCACCTCTGGTACGCGAATTGACTCAGAACTCTAATACCTTAGCTGGAGCCTGGCCTCCCTGGAGTACCGAAGCTGATGAATCTGCAAAGACCCTAAACTCCCCAAGCTAGAATGCATGCATGTAATTTTATTGTGATGGGGCAAGGTGGTGGATCCCTGTCCATCCAGCATTCACCCCAGCATGGACAGCAATCACCATCTGACTGGGGAGAGGTGGCGCTGTCATGCACTCAGGGTACATGCTGATGTTCCCAACCCCTAGCTAAGGTTCTAGGGTCCATGTAGCATAATGCACAACTCCAGAAGGAGAGAGAAAAGACCAGTGAATTCAAGGGGGAGCAGCTTCCTTCTCTCCTCTCTTAGCCAAACGCTAGAGAAAAGCATCCCCATGTATGAGAGATGCGAGGGTGCAGAGTGCAGCTCTCTATCTGTTGCACATCAGACTTGCATAGGCTCTATGAAATATAGTAGAACTCCAGAGCTATGAACACCTTGGGACTGGAGGTTTTTTGTAACTCTGAACAAAACGTTATGGTTGTTCTTTCAAAAGTTTACAATTGAACATTGACATAACACAGCTTTGAAACTTTACTGTGTGGAAGAAAATGCTGCTTCTAACCATCTTAATTTAAACGAAACAAGTACAGAAACCGTGTCCTTTCCTTGTCAAATCTTTTTTTTAAAACTTCCCTTTATTTTTTTAGTAGTTTACATTTAAAGCAGTACTCTACTGTATTCTTTTTTTGTCTCTGCTGCTGCCTGATTACGTACTTCGGTTCCAAATGAGGTCTGTGGTGGCCTGGTCAGTTCGTAACTCTGAGGTTCTCCTGTAAGGAAATATTGTCACAGCAGAGCTCGGCTCCTTAGGTGCTTTAACAAGAAACCGAGGCCCCCCTAGCAAACGGCTGTTTGATTTGCCCTGCGATAAGCTAGCATGGACTGTAAAGAGGCTGCATAGCGCAGCCAGTTTGCACACAGCTAATCTGCAGCACAACACAAAGAGAGAGAGAGAGAGAGATCTGCATTGACCGAACACTGATTACTGATCCAAAACTATTGGCCTTTTGTTTCATTTCAAGCCAGACCCTAATTGTTTACTTTAAAGGTGTGTTCAGATCTGCCCATTTGATTCTCTGCCATGTCCAAAGCTTGCTTCAGAGCTCCAAACACTTGGAGTTTTTAAAATCAAACGCTCTGTATTACAGAACAGCTTTCACTCATCATATCATTTAGGTGACCCCATCACAATTTCCGAGCTCTGTGAACCTGTGCCTCTTAGAGCGACTGAAACCTCTCTGGCTGCGAATTAAATAGAGGGCAGCCTTGCCAAAAATATAATAAATAGACAGACACTTCACAGAGGCCAAGAGAAACGTGCAATCACTCTCTCCCGCATGCCCGCACAGACATGTTCATCCAGCAGCCAATCTAAATTCTCAAGCACAAGGCTGAAAGAAAAATGTCCTCCTGGCTGGTTTGAATACAGCAGCTGGAAATGAAACACTATAAGCACACAGACTGGGAAATACAATGAGAAATGGAGTCCCAGCCCATTCTCTTGCCTTCTTCCTCAAGCCACACGGGAGGAGGTCACTGTCTCAGAACTTCCATCCGCAAGGAAATTTTGAAGCAAAAAACTAATCCAATGCAAAAGCTCTGTTAATGCAGTGTTAGATTTGAGCATTTAAGAGCTGAGTCCCCCCGTGATGCTAAGTGAGCCATATTGCACCTATGTTGTTACAATGTCTCTACCTCACATGTGGTGGCATCCAGTATATAAAATAGGAGACGGTAGATTGTGACTTGGCTCATAAGACAAGAACAAGGGGACATTCAATGAAATGAAAAGGTGGCAAATTCAAAACTGCCTATAAGAAATACCTTTCCTCCCAATCTGTAATTTGACGGTGGAACTCACTGCCACAGGATGTCTTTGAGGCTAAGAAATTAGCAAGAGTCAAAGAAGGAAGGGACATTTACATAGATAATAAGAATGTCCAAGGTTAATGGATACTGCTAACAAAATTTCTGGAGGAGAGATTAAGCTTCTTGCTTCAGGACTTAATCCAATTTCTAATTTTTAGGCTGAGGCCTCCATGAGGTCCCTGGGGATAAGGAAGAGCCTTGCATGATAAATCAAGCCAGGGTTTGATCTGTTCTACTCCTTTGATTGTCAGAACTTTGAGGCTGGAGTTCTGAGATGTGTGGATCAAAGCTCCCCTTTCCCCCAGGGCTAACAATCTGGGGTAGTCAGATTCAGGGAGAAGTAAAAACAGGAAGCAAACCCTAGGCAGTTGTATCCTCGAGGGTGGACTCAGGACAGGGGGCCAAGCAGGCTTGCCTTGGTAGTCTATATGAGAAAAGGGAAGCCTGGCTGTCAATCTCCTCTTGGCAAGGCATGTTGGGAAAGGGAAGGAGTCTAGGGCCTATAAAATGTCTCAGGTAGTTGGAAAGGAGAGATATGTTGAATTGACAGTGCTGTGGGAGGTGAGATCTGTGGTGAATGCATACATAGGCCTGGAGGTGCTTACCTATTTGCATATGCGTTTTTGGCTTCCGTTGTCATTACACTGAGAAACTCTTGGGGCTTTGATCACTGTACAGCTTGGGCAGCTGGTCACTCTGTTACTCTAGATCAGAGGTGGGCAAACCACGGCCTGCGGGCCACATCCGGCCTGCAGGACCGTCCTGCCCGGCCCTTGAGCTCCTGGCCCAGGAGGCTGTCCCTGCTCCCCCGCAGCCACGCCGCCGCACGGCGCAATGCTCTGGACAGCGTGGCTGCAGAGCCCGGCCTGGCCTGGTGCTCTGTGCTGCACAGCTGCCTGTCCTGGTGCAGCCGCGCTGCCAGCCACCAGTGCTCCAGGCAGTGCAGTAAGGGGGCAAGGGGGGATTGGATAGAGGGCAGGGGAGTTTGGGGGGTGGTCAGGGCGGCCTGAGGGTGGGGAATGGGGGTTGAATGGGGGCAGGGGTCCTGGGGGGGCAGTCAGGAAGGCGAGGAGGGGTTGGATGGGGTGGCAGGGGGCGATCAGGGGACAGGGAGCAGGGAGAGTGGATGGGGCAGGGGTCTTTGGGGGGCCAGTCAGGAAGAGGGGGGGTTGAATGGGGTGATCGGGGGCAGTTAGGGGTCCGGGGGCAGTCAGGGAGAAGGGGTGGTTGGATGAGGCAGGGTTCCGGGGGGGGCAGTTACAAAGGGGGGGGGGTTGGATGGGTGCGGCGGGGGGCAGTTAGGGGCGGGAGGTCCGGGGGTGGTCAGAGGACCGAGAGCAGGCGGGGCGGTGGATGGGGAGGGGTCCTCGGGGGGCCATCAGGGAACGGGGGGGTTGGATGGGGCAGGAGTCCCAGGGGGGCCATCAGGGGGCGAGAAGTGGGGAGGTTGGATAAGGGCCGGGGGCCAGGCCAAGCCTGGCTGTTTTGGGAGGCACAGCATCCCCTAACCGGCCCTCCATACAATTTCAGAAACCCGATGCAGCCCTCAGGCCAAAAAGTTTGCCCACCCCTGCTCTAGATTGTACGAATGATTTAACAAACACTTTCTTTTTGAGACTATACCTCTCTGGGTCTTTCCCTCTTTACCCTAGCCTTTCCTGACCCCCTGCCATGGATATTGACCACACACATAGGGTAAGTTTGTGGCTTCTAAGCTTTGTCAGTACACAACTAGTGCCTCAAGAAGTGTTACAAACCCAGCACAGCATCTCAACAACAGAACCACAAACATGCTTCACACCTTATCTGCCATCTGATTCCCTTAAAACTTGCCAATCTCAGCCCCTTCGGTAAGTGGGGTGAGATTGGAGAGCAAATACTCTGAATTTCTTATAAACCCAAGAAAGCAAGTCCCTGCTTCGCATAAACACTCTTAACTATGGAGCTATGAGCAGCAGCTCTGTATATGTGGCTCTTAATTGTTCTACACAACAGTACACAACTAGAATACATGAGACAATAATTCACATACCCGTTTTTAAAATAACACTAAAGAACGCCCAGTCTGCTGGGGAAGAAAAAATCCTTCCCACATAAAACAGATAAGAAATGTGTGCAAGTCTGTGTTGCTGCTGGGCCTTTTGGCTATTGGGTATCCAGATGAGGATGAACTTGATGACCTGGCGAGTTTTCACCCTGAATGATTTGCTAAAACTTTTTAAAAAAACTGCTATTCCAGAATAGGCTGTAATTACCAGTGGGCCGTAATTACCAGTGGGATTTAAGCCACCCCTCCTCCACCGCGATCTTGAGGATCGGAACAGCAAACTTGTGACAGTGACATCACCACCGCTATAAACAAAAGGGTCTAAACTCGGGGATTCCAATGGAATGTAGTTTCCAGACTCTGTGTCGTCATTCATGCTGTCAGCAAAACAAGGAATTCGGAGCATGTAGGAGCTTAGGGAGACGGCAAGCCTTTTGTTACTGAAATACGTTGACTGGACTGGTGTAGGAACACAGACAAACTTACGAGAGAAGATGTCCATTGAAAAGCACTGCAACCCGACCCCTTTTACCCTTGTCAGTGGTTCTCTTTGGTTTTTCAAATCAGCCTGTCCTTGCCACAGACAGCTCCAGACCCTGGGCAAACACACAAGCAAAACCAAAATGGAGATACCCTGCTTTCAGAGAGCCCCCAGGCCCCTGTGTCATCTTGCTGCCAACCATGCAGTATCCACTGCTCCCTCCGATTCAGAGAAGTCTAGCAGGGCCATGCAGAAAACAACCGAATGGGAAGCAGACTTCACTGGGTGAGCTGGGGAAGAGACTCTAATGGAAAGCAACAAGTGGATCTGATGGTGAGACTCTGATGCTAGCTTCAAAATACTGGAAAGCAAAAAACTGTACGAAAGCCTGGCTTATTCAGTGCAGTCAGTATGTAAACGGAGTAAGTCTGTTGCTGCTGGATCTGAAAGCATGACAAATCAAATCACAGACAGCTTAAGGTGAACTGGGCTTCCTGATAACACTGAGATGGGACTGAATAGCCTCCCTCGAGAATTAGAACCACAAAACTTTTAAGGGCTGATCTTCAAGATAAACGTTCTTCCACTGCATGAGCACATTGCAAGCCTGTATGAAATCCAGGTAAATCCACCCCTAAGCACCACACTAGCCGTAGCTATGTTAGAAACAGAATAGTGCTAGTGGCCCTGGCAGGGAGAGAAAAGCCCTGTTTTCCTATTTCCCTCATGACAACCCAACAACACAAGCCAAAAGAAGGCAACGCCCCCTCCCATTAAAGAAGCTGCCCTTTTACACCCAGCTAACATCCAGAGGAGAGAAGGAACAGATCTTCCCAAACAGACGTGGAACGAAAAAAGAAAAGGAGTACTTGTGGCACCTTAGAGACTAACCAGTTTATTTGAGCATGAGCTTTCGTGAGCTACAGCTCACTTCATCGGATGCATAGCATATTGTGGAACGAAAACTCGACAACAAAAATGCAGTGAGTGCTGTGGACTTAGAACCATGCCCTGGAGAACGTGTGTGCGAACATGGCAGTCGGATGGTGCTCAGGCGTTTCTCTGTACGATCTGGGACTAGATTTTAAGGATGTCAGTTTGCAACCTAGCACTGTTAGAATGCCTTTTGTGTGAGAGACTTAACAACGGCTTTTTCTTTCCAAAGAAGGGCCTGCCTATACATTGATAGAAAGCACTAGTGTAAAAAGAGACTTGCACTCGTGCAAAAATCCCAGCACAGACAAGGCCTGATATCTCTGGTTGTGTTTCCAGTTACACCACTCTTTGGTGGTGTACTTCAATGTGTCTCATTTGTAACTAATGACAAAATCAATAGCAGAGATGCAATGCTAATTATGTTTCTCTAACAAAGCCAAGCAACTCTCCTCTCTTGGAATTTTACAAAAAGTTGAAGTTACTCCTTTCCCAAACTGATTTCTCATGTGCTTCGTTTCCATTTAAAGAAGAAAGGGAAAATATCAAGTGCCTCTAGCATGCCCCTGCCTATCTGCAAAGCACTCCTGACCCCTTGTAAAAGCATGTACCTGCCCTCTAGAATCCCTTGCTGGCTACATTTGACTCTGCAGCCCCCTGTCTCAATTTCCCTTCTCTCAGTGCCCCTTACGAATCCCATACAGTCCAAAGGTATAAGAAGAAATTCCCCTGCTGGGATTCTACTTTATTAAGTCGAGATAAACTTGAAATAAAGTCCCCTGGCCAGTCTCTGCCCTCAGTTCAGCGGATTGTACAGATCGCCTTCTGGGGCCTGTGTTTCTGGGCTCCCAGCTACTTCCTTCAGCTCTCATAATTCTGTCCCTTAGCTCCCTGGGCGGAGAGAGGTCCATGGGTAGCAGTCCTTCTGCTGCTGCTGTCTTACCCTCTATAAGGCCCAGGTGGGCAGCAGGGAATCAGATATATGCTCACACTCCCTCTTAAAGGGGCCAGTCCCATGGTGACATCCCTACTCCAAAGCCACATTCCTGAGTGTACACAAAGGTACCCATTGAAGGGGCAGTCTCACTGCAATTTATACCCAGGGAAGGGCCTAAGTGTTGCCAACTTTGAAAATGTCCGTGTGAATCTCTCAATATTTATATCCTCCACTCTCTAGAATCATGTGAGCATAAGGAACTCTCCACTTGCATTCAAACACCACCAACACTTCCAGATCTCATCACTGGGGAAAAAAGCTGGAAACAGGGCAGATAAAAATCAACGAGTTTTTGACAAAAAAAACAAACCTATTTTTTATTGAAATCAGATTTGTTTTGATTTTGTTGTTCAAATTATAATAATTTGTTCTTTTAAAAAATAAACCTGTTTAAAATGAAATCTGAATTTAATACAAAATGTGTTAAGGCCTAAACTTATTATAATCTCTTAGAACAATGTAATAAATAATATATGCTAAATCCATGGCCTCTAATCAAAAATTGTGAGTTAAAGGCTACTTTTCTAAATAAATAAAGACTCAAGGGAAAAACATCGAACTTTGGAGGTCAAGGTTTATAAATATGGCACAATAGGTCACGTGCTGTACTAAGGGGGACCCGGGGCTGTGCTACGTCATCTCAGGTGGTGGGACTCAGCCTCTGACTCCAGGAGGCACCATCATGTACCTCATCAGGATCATCCATGGAGCCCACCTGAGGGGTCTCACGCTCCTATTTTACAGCTTCTCCCTCCCTGAGCTCTGATTGGCTCAGTTCTCCGATTATGAATATTTCTGACTCCACCCACCACGGAAACTTACTCTCCAGCTCATGGAAAAACACTGATCTACCCAGTAATTGCGAGCCCTTGCTTCTGGATGGTTCTGGGCACTTGAAGTAAGTGAACTTACCCTGTTCTCCTTGCAGGTGTACACAGACAGAGAGACAAACACACAGAAACCCATTCATTTCTCAACGGCCGCCTCCTCTGCCCCATACCATATAAAATACGCTGTGCAAGAGGCATGTGGGTTACTTGAGCAGATAAAGTCTTGGATTGTTGTTAGTTCTCTTGTTTTGCTGGGGGTTTGGGTGGGGCGGGGGAGCTGAGTAACAAGGTAGAAGGAGCAGAAGGAGCAACCAGAAAGGAGCAACACTGGTGTCAAAGCAGGAGACTGTGGGAAGAAGGGACGATGTTTTTCAGAGTGCCACCTCTGGTACTGATTAGAAAGAATATTTTCTTCATTTGGACTAATTCAAAGTTGAGAAATTGCCTGGGAGTTGAAAAAGCAGGAAAATTGGTCTCTCTCGTCCAGTCTGTGAATAAAAACGAAGAGGGAGGGGATGAGATCTACTAGTTTTCAAAGTTTGAAGAACAGCCTAGGAAACTTAGGAGACTGTTGTCTCATTTTCAAGAGACTTAGATAAGTAAGAACTTAAGCTCTCATCACTTTCACTTAGGCCATGTCTCCACTACAAATTTGGGCCAACACAAGTTGCAGCAGATCTACAGGTGAGTAGATCGCTTGTGTGCGTACATACTTGGCTCCTTGCGTGTGGTCACCAGGAGTGCTTGTATCGATGCACAGTGTGGTGCACCATGGGTACGTATCCCAGCGTGCAGCTCATCACCATCCAAAGCGCTCTCTTGGGAAGATCTGCCAATGCATGGCAGGGCAGGAAAAAGTCGTGCAGGGGTGACTTGGAGAAAGGGGTCAAGTTCCCAGCATGCAGCTGTCTTCATCGCATGTCATCCATATCCCATAATTTTCATGCCTTCTTTAAAGATCCCACAAACCCACATAGAATCATAGAATATCAGGGTTGGAAGGGACCTCAGGAGATCATCTAGTCCAACCTCCTGCTCAAAGCAGGACCAACATGACCTTCCTTGCTGTCCGCCATCTCTGATAGCAGCATGGAACCTGCACTGCATCCGACGAAGTGAGCTGTAGCTCACGAAAGCTTATGCTCAAATAAATTTGTTAGTCTCTAAGGTGCCACAAGTCCTCCTTTTCTTTTCACTACTGTCGTGAGCATTGAAAGCACAAGACGTGCATGCACAAGCCTCCAATATTTGCAGAACTGTAAGAAGAATCGAATCAGGGAGGGAACGTGCCCATTCCTTGTTGTGGAACATAATGAAAACCAACTCAGGATTGTTGGTGGTGTTCACAGAGCAGCTGCAGATGGTGGGGTGCCACTTCTTGGCTCAAGAAATGAGCACTGACTGCTGGGATTGCATTGTAATGCAGGTTTGGGATGACAAGCAATGGCTGCAGAACTTTCAGATGTGAAAGGCCACATTTCTTGATCCATGTTCTGAACTCGCTCTCACCTTCCGCCACATGGACACCAGAAGGAGAGCTGCACTGACAGTGAAGAAGCAAGGGGCAATTGCACTGTGGAAACTTGCAATGTTGGATTGCTACCAGTCAGTAGGAAATCATTTTGGAGTTGGAAAATTCACTGTGGGGGCCATTGTCATGCAAGTGTACAGGGTCGTTAATCATCTCCTGCTACACAGGACTCTGACTCTCAGCAGCGTGCAGTACATAGTGGATGGATCTGCAGCAATGGGGTTCTTGAACTGTCATGGAGTGACAGATGGCAAACACATCCCTATTTTGGCACCAGAGTATATCAACAGAGAGGACTATTTTTCTATGGTTATACAAACACCAGTGACGCTTCACTGACATCAAAGTTCGCTGGTCCGGGAAGGTGCATAACACTTTCATCTTTAAGAACACAGAACTGTTCAGTAATCTACAAGCATGGACTCTCTTTTCCGACTGGTGGATTACCACTGGTGACATTGGTTAGTCTCTAAGGTGCCACTAGTACTCCTTTTTTTTTTTTTTTTGAAATGCCAGTAGTGATCCTGGGGGACCCAGCCTACACACTCCTATTCCCACAGCCTATTCTACTCCTAGCTAATGATGCCTGCCACCTCAACAGCACCAACGAAAGATTCAGCTACCAGCTCAGCAAGTGCAGCAGGGCAGCTGAATATTCTGTTGGTAGATAGAAGGGTTGCTGGCGTTGTTTACTCACAAGATTGGATTTTTGAAAAAAACATCCCAATGGTTACATCTGCCTGCTGTATCCTTCATAGTATCTGTTCGGCAAAGGGCGGAGATGGAGCAGCTGTCTGCTGAGTTGGAACAGCCAGACACAAGGGCTATTAGAAAAGCTCAGTGTGGAGCTATACGACTGAAGGTGCTCTTGAAAGAGCACTTGAACGGTGAGTCACAGTAACATGTTGTGGTGTACTGTGTTCTACTTGGCCCTGCTGTTTTGGGGCCTGTTAGGAACTGGGTGGTGCTTGGTGAACATCTATGAATATAAAACTGTCAGTGCACCTATTAACGTTGTGGTGCTTGCTGTACATTTATAACACTGTGTTTGTCACTGATCCTAGACGTTGAGTCAGAATGTACAATAACAAGTAATGGTTGCTTTCAGGATCACCAGGCACTCCGGAGTGGATGTTGTGAACTAATAAATGTGAATTATTTTCCAAAAAATAGAATTTTATTGAGTAACTCTGTGGCCCAGCACTGGATTCATTGTTGGCTTCCCTGGCCTTCTCGTATGCCTGCTGCAGTTCCTTGGTTTTCACGCGGCACTGCTGTCGGTCTCTGTCGTATCCCTTCTCCTGCGTCCCCCGAGCAATCTGCCTGTAGATGTCCACATTTCTACAGCTGCTCCATAGCTGTGCCTGCACAGTCTCTTCTCCCCACAGGCCCAAGAGATCCCATATCTCCTGTCTGCTGCGGGCCAGTGCATGCGTGGAACATATCAGAGGCATGGGCAGCTGCACACAACAGTGAAGAGCAGCTAGGTGTGCTCATCAAGGTGGGAAATCAGGAAAAGGCATTTCAAATACTTGTGGGGTTTTCAGGGAGTGGGGAGGGTTCCAGCCTGTGTGACCCTGGGCAGTGGAGTTCACAATGTAACCAGAGCGGTCAGTGTCAGGCATTGTGGGAGGCTGCTGGAGGACTGTTAGGGTTGACATAGGTAGCGCAGTGTCTACGCTTGCACTGCGTTGACTACAGTGCATCGACCATGGCTCAATGCCATTCAGGGAGGTTGTGTTACTGAGTCATTGTAATGGGGTGCTAACATCGGTGGGAGACAAATTCAGGTACAGACACATGCACAGCTAGGTCTCCCTCACTTTGTAGTGTACACCAGGCCTTACTTGAAACTATTCCTAGGTTGACCTGAAATAATCAGTTTAATTCACTGACTACAACTGTAATAAATCATTTGTTGTAATTGTGAAACAGCATCCTAATGAAGCTGGACACAAATCATGAGCCAAAAGTGAATTATCCAGTAAATAAGCAATATATCAGTCACCATTTTTTAACACACTAAAATTTATAATTAATAAAAATCTGAAAATATTAAACTATATAATTGCTTAAATAAATGTATGTAGTTATACTGTACCCTCCTAGGAAGCAAAAAATTGTACAAAATCTAGTGTAAAGGCTCTATTTAGCTGTAAAACAACACGTTTAATGGTCATATCAGCTAATGAGAATGCACCTTTCTTTAGAAAATAACTGAAGTACAAATGAAAAAGTTGGTTAAAACACATTTCAGAGTGGTAGCTGTGTTAGTCTGTATGAGCAAAAACAAGGACGAATCCTTGTGGCACCTTAGAGACTAACAAATGTATTTGGGTATAAGCTTTCATGGGCTAAATCCCACTTCATCAGATCTGATGAAGTGGGTTTTAGCCCACGAAAGCTTATGCCCCAAAACATTTGTTAGTCTCTAAGGTGCCACAAAGACTCCTCGTTGTTTTTTTTTGGTTAAAACAGATGATTTCAATTGAGGCTTTCCACTTGGGGATTTAAATCAATCCAGCCTGGCAGAAAAACATGACTCCTCAAGGCACCCACACAAAAAGGCCAAGAAAAAGAACTCCAGTCTCCTACTTTTCAAACCTCATGCTATTTTGGTCCCTGACCTGTGGTTTCTGAATAGCTGGGGTTAGCAACGCTGGTGTTTTGCCTTGGGATGCAGTGAGCAGCAGGGAGGGAATGGCTGGTTTGTAACTCATGCAGTCACTTATCTTCCAACACTCCTGGGTTTTTTTACCCATGATCTTGGCCAGCTGAGGCCAGAGGACACACCCAGTGGGAGAGTAATTCATTCCCATCATGGGATTATTGTGCAGGTAGCAGGCAGGCAGCTGTAGTGAGCCCAGAGTGGCCGGCAAAGGATGGGTTGTAACCAGACAAACAAAGTTTTGGAAGCAGACTGGTTTCTTGGAAATGGCCAGGGGACGCTCCAGGGGGGAACCCCAATCTCCTCAACTGCCACAAGACAGGGAAACATAGGAGAAGCCTGAACAAATGTATGGGGGAAACACCGCATAGCCCCACACCCCCTCTGGACAGTGTGTGCAGAAGACCCCCCCGAAAGGCCCAAGGCCACTGGAAGAGAGCTGCAGATAATGGGGACACGGGGTATCCATGAGCTTTAGCTGCTCAGTGGAACTCTGAGGCTTTGACAACTTCTGGAACGCCCCAGGCTGCTCCCTCCCACCCCCCAACACACACATTGCCCCAGGGAACGGTGTGGGAAGGCTGGCAGCTGTGGGGGCATGAGGGAGGGGACCTACACTATATTTACTGTAAGCTCTGGAATGGGGAGGGGCAGGAGGCAGGGCTCAGAGCAGCATGGGCCTCTGCCCTGGGCACTTAGAGCAGAGTCAGCCCCAGCATGATACTAGCTAGTCTGCAATTGGCAGGCCAGTCTGACCAGCTGAGATTAAGCAGAAACTGCACAATCCTTCTCACTTGAAAGATCCCTGGACCCAAATGCATTTGCAGAGTGCCTGAAAAATCCCTCTCCTCCATACAATGCAGCTCGCAACCAACCAGAGGATGGAAAACAAGCAACTATTAGCCAAGCGTGACTGTAAATCAAAGCTGAACCAAGCTGATTAGCATGATGCACATAAACAGTTCACCTCCGAGTGACATGCAATGGAGGCCGCCGTTTATGGAATATTTCTGGGCTGCACAGTTTGGGTTTCACCAATGCTGCTCCCAAGTCCAGAACTGTACAAGGACCTCCACAGCACAGTAGTGTCTTGGCCCTTCTCTACTCCTTCCTGGCAGTAGGCACAGACATTTCCCAGGGGTTCCGGTTCACCAGCTCTCAATGCTTTCCTCATTGTCCTCATCTAGTTGGTCCCAGTCTCCATTCCTCTGGCTTCTCAGCCCAGTCCCAGTCTCCTTCACACTCTGCACTTCAGCTGCTGGACCCAGTTTCCCACTCACCACCGCACCCCAAGGCTCCTTGTCCCAGTCTACTCCCCTGCAGGTTCAGCGCTTATCCCCTCTGCATTCGAAACAAGCAGCTGCCTTCTCCATGCTGCCTGAGCCCAGCAAAGGGTCACAGGCTCCCTGCTCTCAGTTCCAGTGACGGGACCCACCCCTTACACAGCCGGCAGATGCCCAGAGCTGCCATTGCGGTGAAAGTCCTGTACAGCCCTGGGCCCAGAGATGATGGAATCTTTCAGGAATGTCACTATTAAAATCTAAGACGTCCCTATTGATCGTGCACGAATTGAGATTTTTTTCAAGGGCTTATAACTTAGCTAAATGTGGGCGAATTTTCACAAGGATGGCAAAAGACACATTCCTGGCACAAAGGCCAATCCCCTGGCAACTTTCAAGTCCCTACTCCAAAGCATGGCAGTGCTAGAGCAGGGGTGGGCAAACCTTTTGGCCTGAGGGCCACATTGGGGTTGCGAAACGGTATGGAGGGGCAGGTAGGGAAGGCTGTACCCCCCAAACAGCCTGGCCCCTGCCCCCATCCGCCCCCTCCCACTTCCCGCTCCCTGACTGCCCCCCCTCAGAACCCCTGACCTATCCAACTCCCCCTGCTCGTTGTCCCCTGACCACCCCCTCCCGGGACCCCCCGCCCCTAACTGCCCCCCCCCGGACCCCACCCCCTATCTAACTCTCCCTGCTCCCTGTCCCCCACCCCCTATCCAACACCCCCCCCACTCTCTGTCTCCTGACCACCCCCTCCCCAAACCTCCGCCCCATCCAACCGCTCCCTGTCCCCTGACTGACCCCCGGGTCCCCCTGCCCCTTATCCAACCATCCTCTCCCTCCGCCGCCTTACCAGGCCACTCAGAGAGGCAGGACAGGCTTATTGGGAAGCCTGGGAAGTGGGCGGGCGCAAGCTGCGCTGCCCACATGGCAGCGTAACTGCAGGGGACGGGGGACAGCGGGGTAGGGAGTGAAGCGAACCTCCCCGGACGGGAGCTCAGGGGCCGGGCAGGATGGTCCCGCGGGACGCATGTGGCCCGCGGGCCATAGTTTGCCCACCTCTGTGCTAGAGCTATCCAAAGAGAAGGTCCCTAGACTCTTTCTTAGAAATGAGAAAATCTCTTTGGATGAAATTTTCCAAAAAATTCAGCCTGAGGCAGACACCAGGCATGTAAAATTTCAGACCGAAAGGTTAACGTTTGGTAAAGTTATAAGTAACTGAAAACAGAGTCTTACAATGAGAATTGTTAGGCAACCTTAATAGGTGGGGCTAGTCTGAACACATTCATATTCCTAGACTGAACAACACCATGTTACAGGTTCTATTACCAAATAGCTCCCACAGCAACTAATCTGCTGTGTCTGAGGTTTAACTGCAGAGGCTGACAGACCATGCATGTGTAGTCTTCATATTCTGCCTCTCTTTACCTTCTTCCTCGGTGTTTTGCTTCCTCTTTTTCCTGGATTTGGAGTTCTTCTTGTTTTTCAGATCCAGAAGTTCCTTAATGCGCTGGGCAACTGAAAATCCAAAGCACGGTTAAGTGAGTGACCTCAAAGCAGACCGAACGCACCCCGCCTCCTTCACCTTACAGCATGCAGGCAGTGACCCAGCATGGACAGCTAAGGACAGCAAGACGCCAAAACTGCCCACAGTCATCAGCGACAGCAACCTGCTCTGGGGCTGCACGAGGGGGCAGGCTGGCCTCATCTGGTCAGGGAACGGATGCTAGGAGAGCTGGAGGCCATGGCTGGGGAGATGGGGAAGAGGAGAATAAACTCTATTTAAAGTGCAAGAGCCTCTAAGAACCTTGTGTCCATGACTCTGGTATCAACCAATTCCAGAGGGGCTTGGGCTAGGGCTCAGAGAGACCATCACTGGGATCCACTGAACAGTAAGGATACCAGAGGGAGGCTCCAGAATGTCAAATCTCCTTCTGCAAGCTTGTCTTGCTTACAGATCAGCTGTCCTCTCCTCCGCCAAACACTGCCCCAACAGCGCTTAGTAAGACTGACCTAGTGATCCCACTGGCCCCTGCAGCACCCGAGTCTGGGAAACAAGAGGAAGAAAATCCTGCCCGAGCCAGTTTACAAAGCCCCCTGGTTTATTTCTGCCCCTGAATTTCTGGCCAAGGGGAAGTTCAGAGCTGCTACACCCATGGGAGGAAGCACTAATATTCAATGCTCCATCTAGGAGCGTGTTTATGGAGAGCAAATGATTGCGCTAAGGTTGCAATTCCCATTCCATTAGACTCTCTACCCTCACTCATCCAGAAAATTCTCCTTTAGGACTGAAAGCTCCAACAAAAATGATTAAAGGTCTTGAAAACATGACCTATGAGGGAAGACTACAAAAATTGGGTTTGTTTAGTCTGGAAAAGAGAGGATTGAGAGAGAACATGATAACAGTTTTTAAGTACATAAAAGATTGTTACAAGGAGAGGAAGGTAAATTGTTTTTCTTTAACCTCTGAGGATAGGACAAGAAGCAATGGGCTTAAATTGCAGCAAGGGTGGTTTAGGTTGGATATAAGGAAAAGTTTCCTATCTGGGTGGTTAAGCACTGGAATAAATTGCCTAGGGAGGTTGTGGAATCTCCATCATTGGAGATTTTTAAGAGCAGGTTAGACAAACACCTGTCAGGGGTGGTCTAGATAATACTTAGTCCTGCCTTGAGTGCAGGGGACTGGACTAGATGACCTCTCGAGGTCCCTTCCACTCCTATGATTCTATTAGTTGAATGCTTTGTCTCAGCCCACAGGAGAACCATTGGGAAGGTCTGAGTAAGCTTCCTGCCACCATGTTGCGTTAGGTGAGTGCGGGGGAATATCCTTTACACCCTGAAACAAACCCACAGGACACTTTTGACTGCACTTGAAATTTGAGATCCTGGGATCTGTCCCCACTGAATATCACAGGCTAGCAACATGGTGCACCTGTGTTCTTCAGGGTGTGTGTACATGGCAGAGGGCAATAGGCAAAAGCTACGGCTGTGAACACCACCTTCTGCAGCCCATGCAGGGATTCTGCTGGGAAGAATTTCTACACAAGCCATGGGCCAAGGATATCCCACTGCACAGGTGTGGCATACTTGATATGTTCGACAGAATGCAAACTTTCCCTAACCCAATGCAAGGTCAGTCCTACAGGGATCGAGCACCAGCCGTTCCCTCTCCTGAGAGCCTGGCTCAGCATCTAAAGTACTGAGCCAGGGGGAACTTGCCATAGTAAGGAGCCCAGTCAAGTCAGGCCCACTGACTCCCGTGGGCGCAGCAGCTGCTTGGTGCCTCTCTGGATTTGGCTCTGGGGCTCCAGCAGCAGCACTTTCCTTTAACCTCGGCGTACAGGCTGTTATCACCGGGTGCTGTCCTTAGGGGGGCTGGGCAGCCTCCCCATTCCACCTCCAACAGCCCACTCTATTGTACTTCGTTCTCAAAGCTTCTACTTTTCCCCACGTCAGTCTGGTCCAGTCAAGTGTGCTCTGTAACTTAGAAAACTAAACCCATCTAAACCAGAGACCTTTGGGAGGAGTGTAGTCTTGTGAGCAGAGCACAGGACTGGGAGACAGGAACTCCGAACGCTGGCCTGACACTGGCCCTGTGCCTTGGACAAGTCATGGCCTCAGTTTCTTTGCCAGCAGAACATCCCATGGGAGAAATGATTCGAGCGATTCGTGTGTGTTAGTTATGACTAGGCAGAAGCGTTGCTCTTGAGCACTGAAGAAGTGCCTATAAATACCTTCATCGTTAGCACTTCATAATTTTGGATGGGGCTCTGATTTTATCTGTCTGAGCCCCACACTGAAAGTGGGAGATGCTGTGGTACGGATGGGGCCAGCGACCGGAGGTGCAGCTTTGCTAGGAGGCACGTCTTTCCAGGCATTGTGGGGTGAGGCTCTGCTTATCACACACTGGGGACTGCTGACAAAAGCCTTTGTCTTGTCAAGGCTGTGCGCAATGCAGCTGTCCCCGTGTGGGTCCATGGTTACCTCACCCACCTTGTCTCTCAAGGCTGGAACAGTCAGAGAACCCCTGATTAGACTGGGTCTAGAACTGACATACGCCAGCTACAGTAGCTTGTATTCTTTCAAGACAGAATACTCCTTACAAGATGTGCTAACTACTTCTGTTAAAACTTGCATTTTGCTGTGACACTAGGAGTACCTTTGCCAGGCCTGAGGAAGAGCAATGTGTAGCTCGAAAGCTTGGCTCTCACCAACAGAATCCTATCACCTCCCCAACCTTGTCTCGCTAATACCCTGGGACTGACACGGCTACATCACCACTGCATGCAGCCATTTGTTTAATCAGATACAAGCTAGAATCACTGGGAGAAGGCCTGACAGCAGCTGTGCCGCATGATGGAAGGACTTGAGTCCTACTTCTCTCCATAGATTGCAACCATCTTGGCACTGGAAACTAATTAAAGAAACACCCATTTGCCTGTGACTGCTTGAGAAGTGTTTACTGCACAGGCCCAGCAGCTCCTGGGAACGGCACAACCCTTACCCCTGCCTGCTGATAGCAATGTGGCTGCAAACCTCCCTGGAATTTGAGCATGACGACTTACCAGTATTACTAATCAGTAAGGCTGCGAATCATTCACGGAGGTCATGGCTTCCGTGACTTTCCATGACCTCCATGAATTTTGCAGCGGCAGATGCGGCTGACCCCAGGGCCATCCCAGCACCTTGGAGCCAGCCACACCGGCCGCTGCTCTGACAGCCCCAGGCAGCTGGTCCCCAGCGTTGCCCTGGAACAGTGGTCCGGGACCAGTGGTGGAAGGTGTGGATCCGGGCCACCCCCGCCTGGACCACCATCAGCGGCGGCCCTGGCTGAACCTCTCCCGGAGTGGCAGTGGGACCCCAGGCCATCCCCACCCGGATCAGCGGCTGCGGGGCCCCGGGGTCCCAGACCGCCCCCTGCCTGGACTGGCTGTGGTGTCGGAGCCCCGGGCTGCCCCCCGGCCGGAGCAGCGGTGGGGCCCTGGCCATCCCCCCAGCAGCGGCAGGGGGCCCCAGGCTGCCCACCCCCCGCCAGGAGCAGCAGTCCTCAGGAGCACTCCCCTCCCAGCAGGTAAGATTTAGTCACAGGTATTTTTAGTAAAGGTCAACAGACAGGTCACTGGGCTGTGACTTTTTGTTTTTTGCCCGTGATCTGTCCATGACTTTTACTAAAAATACCCATGACTAAAACGTAGCCTTACTAATCAGTATCAGGGGTACAACCCCCACCAGCTCGCCGGTCCTCCTGCACAATGCAGTTAATTATAACGTGCCGCTTAGCCCCTCATTCAGAGGGTATTCCACAAAATATGGACCAAATTCAGCTTTCAGACACACCAGTGTAAATCTGCAGTCCAGTGGAGTCACTCCAGATTCACATCAGCATAAGGGAGAGCAGAGTCTGTCCCTCTCCAAGGCTTTGTCTACACTAGCACTTCTGTCAGTCAGGGTCTGAAAAAACACCCCCCTACCCCCACTGACATAAGTTTCATCAACAAAAGCGCCAGTCAGGACAGTGCTATGTCGGCGGGAGACGCTGTCCTGCCGAGATAGCTACCGCCGCTCGTTTGGGGTGGTTTAATCATGCCAACAGGAGAGCTCTCGCCCATCAGCGTATAGGGGCTACGCGAGAGGCCTTACAGTGGTGCATCCAAAGTGTAGACATAGCCTGAGTGTATATACCAGATGCTGCCCAAATAATCAGACACTGCACAGGAGCAGCGGAGCTGCATAGGCTCGCTGCTGGCCCAATGCATGATGGTGAATTTCAGTGCCATTAAACAGCTGTTGTGACGTGTGAGGCACTTACGGTTTTCATCATTGACCTGGTCGAGATGGCGGTAGATGTAACCTTCCAGGTAAGACTGAAACTTGGGTGATGGGGAAAAAAAAGCCAGACTGATGGCCATGAGTTCCCAGCCCCACGCCAGACTTCGGTAACACATATTGTCCGTAGTCTGCCTGATCAGCTGTATGTACAGCTCATCCCGTAAACCCTGTATGCTCCAGCACTTGGTGACTGTGACCAAAGCCACATGATTTCGGTCCATGCGGGCCTGGCGGTCTCCCATGTAGATCTGCACCAGTTTAAACATCTCACATGCTTCCTTTTTAATGGCGTGGTTGCTGGTGATGAGCATTGGCTTTTTGATGGAGCCCCCGTTCCAGGAGAGCATGTTGGAGATGGAGATCCTTCGGCGGAAGATGCCCTGAGTGTGCATGTTCAGGTTTTTGGAAGCCCAGTCTGCCATGCTACTTTGAGAGATGGGCTTCCGTAACGTGCTGTAGGGAAACTGATATTCCATGCTCATGGCAGGCTGCACGCTAGTCTCCTGCTTGGAGTCTGACTCTATTGTTCCAGGCTGCAAGGGAGAACAGACAAGTTACAATCAAAAAGCATTTTAGCTGAGTGTCTTACCCGAGTGAGGCAGTGTCAGCCACCCAACCCCCAGGAACTAGAGTCGTGAGCAGAGAGAAAACGTACGTTGGATGGAGTCCATGGCTGGGATCTGCACTCCTCCAACAGCCCCCGCTGACAGCTTCTAGGGCACATTTAGGGACAAGCCTACCTCCTGCACTGTGTCCCTAGTGGGGGTGGGGAAGCAGAACTTATCCCCAAAGCTGGCCCAGGACTCCAGGTGCCAACCCAGACAGCAGGAGCTCCTCACAGCCACTCAGCTCCAATCTCCCTCTCACCTCTTCACACCCTCTACTCCATCTGGGGGCCAGCAGAGCTGAGAGCTGCAGGGTGCTCAGGAGCCACAGCTCCCAGTTCCTTTCCTCCTGCAGCCTCTGCCTCCCTTTGCTGCTGCTCCAGCCCTGTAGCTGGACCCGCCCATAGTATTTTCCCAGCTCCGGCAACAAAGCACTATAAACACTTAGAAATGTTCAAAGCAAGTCAGCTTTTGGGAGGGCTGTGTCTTGAGAACACCTGCATCAGGTGATCCCAAATTCCTTTCGCACATTCTACACCAGGCCCTCTGCTAGCACAGCAGTTTCCAGGCCAGTCTATCAAGACATGTGGATTTCTTTCATTGGCCAGCATGCCATGTTCCTCCCCTGGACTACCCAGGCTCTGTCTCTCTGGCACACAGCACCCTTTGTACTCCTAGACAAGATGCTTTATCACCCCTTGCTATCCAAACCCTGGTTCTCACCACCTCGCTGAGGCTCCCTGAGAGGGCACAGCACCACACCTTCCTCCCCACAGCCAGCACACGCTCATCATCCATGTTCCCCAGCAGCCCATGAACCCCAGCCCCATGCCCTCCTCCCCAGTGCATGTGATCACATGTGGCCCTTTCAAAGTGCCTGTTCCCCACTTCATGGCCCCCATTGTCCACACAGACCCCAGGAACCTCCTGTCTTT
Organism: Natator depressus; assembly: GCF_965152275.1. Taxonomy (NCBI): domain Eukaryota; kingdom Metazoa; phylum Chordata; order Testudines; family Cheloniidae; genus Natator; species Natator depressus. The sequence continues at coordinate 30,857,969 of NC_134246.1, forward strand.
GGCTAGCTCATGCCAATCCAACCAGTGTCTCACAGCTGGGTTACATGCAATAAGCCACGTTATCATACACAGGAGGAAGGCTCTGGTCAGGCTTAGCATCATATATGGAGCAGCGGCAGGCCAGCTCAGGCCGTCCCAGACGACTGCCAACAGCATTTCAGGCTAGCCAGTTTTCTGGACTGTTGTGTGCTTTTCCTTGGCTCCCGCAGCCTCCCTTCTGGGATCCATGGCCACATCTACAATGGAGCAGGACCAGCTGCAACAGGGAGTCTGGCCAGGGTCTTCACACATCTATTTGGGTAGCAAGGCTGCGTAACGATACACCTAAAGAGAATCCCCTGGGAGGAGACGCTGGGCTGTCGTGTGGGAGGACAGCAAGGTTCAGCATGATAATGGCCCAGGCTGAGGCCAAGGGGCAAGTGCCCTCATCTCCCCTGCAGGTCAGGGAGGACTAGCTGAGAGAGACCAGGCAGAGTACTGCCTTCTACCCGCCCCACTTCCAGAGAGATCCAAAACTAACCGACGACAACAACAGACCAGGGAGATTTACCCCAAGGGCCCTAAGAGTGCATCTGCACTGCAGCTGCGGACGAGCCTCCCCGCCTGGGTAGGCAGACTCGCGCTAGCTCGGCTTGAGAGCACAGTTAATTAATCCATGACCTCGGACCTAAAGGGGCTGTTCTCTCTCTCCAGGAGTGCAGCTGCAGGAGACTGTGCGAGATGCAGTGTTCAGTCGAACACGCAGTGCCCCGGAGTAGACTCCACAGAGACTCAGCGAGGACGAACTCATGAACCTTCGTCAAGTAGCTACGCTGGATTTGTTTCTAATAATCAAGGTGTGCCAGGTCGCGGACTCCAAGGCTCAGACGAGATCATTTCACGTGTAACTGTATTTAAACATACAATCAGCCACACATAGACCCCGGCATCACCTCCTTAACTCCCCCCAACAATGGGGCCCTCAGCATGCCCTGAAGGTCGACAACCCGGGCTATTTCGCACTGGGTGGGAGGGAATAGCAGAGCCCCAGGCCCACAAGCAGAATGCCCTGCTGCTGCCTGTCTCCTGGTGGTAACCATGGCATCGTACTACAGGGAGAGGATCTCTCAGGTGGGGCTTTATAGAAACCTAGAACTGAATGGGACCCCGAAAGGTCATCTAGTCCAGTCCCCTGCACTCATGACAGGACTAATTATCTAGACCATCCCTGACAGGTGTTTGTCTAACCTGTTCTTAAACATCTCCGATGATGGAGATTCCACAACCTCCCTATGCAATTTATTCCAGTGCTTAACCACCCTGACAGTTAGGAAGTTTTTCCTAATGTCCAACCTAAACCTCCCTTGCTGCAATTTAAGCCCATTGCTTCTTGTCCTATTCTCAGAGGTTAAGAAAAACAATTTTTCTTCCTCCTCCTTGTAACAACCTTTTCCATACTTGAACACTGTTATCCTGTCCCCTCTTAGTCTTCTCTTTTCCAGACTAAACAAACCCAATTTTTTCAATCTTCCCTCATAGGTCATGTTTTCTAGACCTTTCATCATTTTTGTTGCTCTTCTCTGGACTCTCTCCAATTTGTCCATATCCTTCCTGAAATGTGGTGCCCAGAATGGGACACAATACTCCAGCTGAGGCCTAATCAGCGTGGAGTAGAGCGGAAGAATTACTTCTTGTGTTTTGCTTACAACAACACTCCTGCTAATACATCCCAGAATGATGTTCACTTTTCTTGCAACAGCCTTACACTGTTGACTCATATTTAGCTTTTGGTCCACTATGATCCCCAGATCCTTTTCCGCAGTACTCCTTCCTAGGCAGTCATTTCCCATTTTGTATGTGTGCAACTGATTGTTCCTTCCTAAATGGAGCATTTTGCATTTGTCCTTATTGAATTTCATCCTATTGACTTCAGACCATTTCTCCAGTTTGTCCAGGCCATTTTGAATTTTAATCCTATCCTCCAAAGCACTTGCAACCCCTCCCAGCTTGGTGTCGTCCGCAAACTTTTAAGTGTACTCTCTATGCCATTATCTAAGTAATTGATGAAGATATTGAACAGAACCGGACCCAGAACTGATCCCTGCAGGACCCCACTCGTTATGCCCTTCCAGAATGACTGTGAACCACTGATAACTACTCTTTGGGAATGGTTTTCCAACCAGTTTTGCACCCACCTTACACTAGCTCCATCTAGGTTGCATTTCCCTAGTTTGTTTATGAGAAGGTCATGCGAGACAATATCAAAAGCTTTAGTAAAGTCAAGATATACCACATCTACCACTCCCCCCTATCCACAAGGCTTGTTATCCCATCAAAGAAAGCTATCAGTTTGGTTTGACACAATTTGTTTTTCATAAATCCATAATGACTGTTACTTATCACATTATCTTCTAGCTGTTTGCAAATTGATTTCTTAATTATTTGCTTCATTATCTTTCTGGGTACAGAAGTTAAGCTGACTGGTCTGTAATTTCCTGGGTTGTCCTTATTTCCCTTTTTTATAGATCGGCACTATATTTGCCCTTTTCCAGTCTTCTGGAATTTCTCCCATCTTCCATGATCTTGCAAAGATAATCAGTAATAGCTCAGGTATCTCCTCAGTCAGCTCCTTGAGTATTCTAGGATGCATTTCATCAGGCCCTGGTGACTGGAAGACATCTAACTTGTCTAAGTAATTTTTAACTTGTTCTTTTCCTATTTTAGCCTCTTCTGATCCTACCTCATTTTCACTGGCATTCACTATGTGAGACGTCCAATCACCACCAACCTTCTTGGTGAAAACCGAAACAAAGAAGTCACTGAGCACCTGTGCCATTTCCACATTTTCTGTTGTTATTTCTCCCCTCCCCCACTGAGTAACGGGCCTACCCTGTCCTTGGTCTTTATAGATTTTTATAGATCAAACAGATCTATAACCTATAGACAGGTGTTTATAGATCAAAACCAACACCTCAAAGTCTACCTGGACGCTGAGAAGTGACTAGTGTGGGGCCATGTACTCTCTGCAGTCGCCCCATCTACCAAGATGACAGCTGCTCTCTGTACCAGTTTTAGCTTCTGGGCCAGTTTAAGATGTGGCCTCATGTGGCTCGTGTTGCATTCATCTGATACTGAAGTGCAAAAGCACGGATTAAGTTAGAAAGCCACATCCAAAACACAAGGCCACACCTTTGCAGCCAGAGGCCAATGGAACCTGTCCACCATGTTGGTGATTAGCAATTGTCCTATACATCCTTTTGGGATCTCTCAGATAGGAAAGAACCCTACAGCTGCCCCACCAACTCCACCGAAAGCTCAGATGAGCCAGCCACACCTCATGATCAAGGGTATGGAAGGCAGATCTAATAATACCAGCATGGACACATGGTCATTGTCTGCGGTTAGGAGGCAAACACAGATGAGCACAACGAGCAGTCTCTAAACCAAAGCAGGTATGTAGCTTGACCGACAAAAGCCATGGGGACCTGAGCAGCGAAATACTGAGAGATTTGTCTTGCCACAACCTTCTCAATAATCCAAAAAGGGAAGGTGCAACTCTGGCTAGTCTGTCAATATTGGATTGTCTCTTGAGCCACAGATGAACACATGCATTCTCCAAGGCTGCCCTTCTTAATGGAGGCAAACAAGGATCCTGCCCTTCTTAACAGAGGCAAACAAGGACCCGTCCTTCCCTGGCTGGCCTTCCCCAGTCAGAAAGGGCATGGTTCTAAAACAGACTGTGGCTCAAAATCCTCCAACAACTCCAGAACATCAGTGAGTAACACTGGGCAAAACTCACCAAGCAGATCCTGCCTCTGTGTCCCCCTAAGATCTTGCTCCACAAAGTGCAAAGTACATTTTTAAAGGCCCTCCTTTTTTTTTTTGCATCACAAAGAAGCAAAAGAAGACATATGCATTTTTTTCTTTGCAAACACCTATAAATTTAGGAGCACTTTAAATTTCAACCCCAGAGCTAGTCAGAACAGGACACACATTAAATAGTTCAGACACTGAGATTAGGTTGGTGGTTTTCTTGCTAGCAAACAATGCTGAATTTACTTGTGTTTGACTCTCGTCTGGGCCTACCCTCTCCTATCCTAAACATATGGCTCTGTGGGGGTGATAAATTAGCATGTGTCTTCCTCACTTGCTCAGCACCTCCTTGTAACACCACCCTGGGCAGGATAATTTCTCCTGGTTTTCTTTTTTTGTTTTTTTTTTTTAAACCCTTGATAGCATCTGTCCCTCCAGCTACTGTCTCATCTCCCAGCATCTCTAAGCCCACTGAACATACAGTCCACAACAATTATCTGGAGCTCCTCTCTTCCAATGCCATCCTAGATGCCCTCCAATCTTCCTGCCACACCTGTACCCTGCTGCAATGGCTCTCACCAAAGCCTCTAATGACCTCTTCCTGGCCAACGCTGAGACCCAATGCTCCACCCTCATCCTCCTGGACCTGTCTGCTGCCTTCGACGGGGCTTCTCTTCTTGAAAGCTTGGACTCCTTCAGCTTCCATTACTTCGCCCTCTCCTGCTTCTACTCCTACTTCTCTAGTTAATCCTTCAGAGGATCCCTCTCCTCCCTCTGCCAACTTTCTGGGGGTTCCACAGGGCTCTGTCCTTGGTCCCCTTCTCCATTCCTTCCACTCCTCGTCCCTGGGCAATTTAATTCACAAACATAAATTCAGCTATCATCTCTATGGTGATGACTCTCAGATCTACCTCTACTCCAGACCAGTTTCCTTCTCTCCTAGACTTCAGCCTGCCTTTCTGACATCTCCTGGGAGTCCAGACATCAGCTTAAAGTCACCATGACCAAAACAGAGCTCTTAATCTTCTTGTCAGCCCCTTCCCCCATCCCTCTTGTCCGTTACCAAGGACAACCCCACCATCCGCGCTGTCACACAAGTCTGTCACCTGGGCATCATCTTTGACTCGGCTTTCTCTCTAGACCATCATAAGCAGGCTCATCTCCTGTCTGGCCTTCACAAATCCCATCTCATCCCACTTACACCCATTCAGAATGCTGCTCCAGAGAGCGTTTTCCTGGCACCTCCCCTTTGGCCACGTCACCCCTCTTTGCACACCTCTCCTGGCTCCCTCTTCTCTACCACATCCAAACAAACACCTGCACATTCACAGCTCTTCACAGAAAGTACCTGCCTGACCTAGCATCTCTTAGACACAATCAAGATGTCAGCTCTGAACTCCACTCTGCCAGTAACACCAGCCTCCTTCGCCCACTTATTACATTCAGACAAGCACCTTCCTGCTTTCTCTGCTGCTGCCCCTGTAAGCACCCTCCAAGCCACCTCACTGTCCTCCTCCAAATCCCTCCTACATGTGGCCTACAAAGAACATGACAACATTTAGGCAGCTGATGGGCTGAGATGCTGCCTATTATGCTGACCAATAACAAATCCTTGTTTCCTTGTGCTTCCCAGTGTGTATCCAGCTGTTCTCTTATGTCTTAGATTGTCTGCTCCTTGAGGCAGGGACCCTTTTTTGTTCTGGGTTTGTACAGCACCTAGCACAATGGGTCCTGGTCCATGACACCACAATACAAATAAGTAGATGAAGTCAAGCAACCACATTCAGTGCTACGTACTTGGTGCATGGGACCCAAACTCTGCTTTCTCTTCCATAATTCCCACCTATCGCATCAGGCACCTGGTCTGAAATAGGATCCTCCAATTACAAAGCTGCAAGATTCTGCAATCTGTTATTTATTCCCCAAGAACATACAGTGTCTGTAAATAAAACTGTTCTGTACAGTAAGTAATCCAGACCCATCACTACATGGCATGGTGCATTTGGGTTAGAACTATCCCTATCGACTAGCAGCAAGTGATTTAACTGAAATAATCATTGGCACATACCTGAGAGGATGTTCGTGCTGCATCTGATGAAGTCAGACTTCTCTGGCTCATCACATTCTTTTCTAAAGAGTCCATTTTCTCATAGGTCCTCTTGGACCTCACTACGTCCTGTTGCGTAGCTGGGTCATTCGAGAAGCTCCCTGTCCTCTCCAGTCCCTGTCTGTACAAGGACCTGTTACTAGAGGTCACGTTGTCCCTTGAGTGCTGGATGACACCTTTCTTCAAATGGTCTGACTGAAACCTAACTTTACTGCTCCCTGTTGAGGTGGCATTTTCCAGCATGTCGGCATCTAGGCTTGCTTTGCTTCCCCTGCAGGCTGCCGATTTCCCCACCACGGCACGCATCTCCGCAATCAACTTATCATTCAAAGCACTGAGTTCACTGCTGCTGCCCACTGAGCCAGGTCTTCCCTGACCTGCCATTTGTCTCCTTCCTTTCCTCTTTCTCAAGCTTGGAGAAGGGCCTGTTGAGTAGCCAGAATCCTGTTGACTTATAACAGTAGGGTACTCTTGAGCTTGTGGGCTGTTCTGTCGACTGTGGTGGGCCTCCATATTCTTGAGAACATTGGCTTCCAAGACCCTCCAGGACTGCTTGAAACTGTCCTTTGAAGAAAGCAGACCAGGCTGTGATTTAGCAGGGCTATCAGCCACCCCCCCGGGGCAGTGAAGAGGTTTGGATGACTGGTCAACATTGACCATGTGTTTAATATACTCTCTTCCAGCGGGGCTGTATTCTGTGGTGGAAGGGTTTCGCACATGCTTTTTTCCAGCTTGTTGTTGCTGTTGCACACTGGGGTGCTGCAATAATTTGGTTGGCTGGAGCTGCTTTTGGAAGCTATTGCTTGGAGATATTTGTGGAGACGTCCCATTCGCATTTACACTCTCAGTGTCCATATCTACAGGAGGCTCGTCATAAATTGGGGAATCTAATGACGGCTCATCATATATAGGTGCTGGAGATGCATATTTGGGAGATGCAGGCTGTGGTGTCCCTGTTTCGCTCCTTGGCGGAACATGACAAGGAGGGCCATTCCTTAGCACTAAACAAAACCCACCATTCTCTGTCTTTTTAATCTGCATCGACGGTTTGGTTTCCACTGGAGAGGCTGGCTTTGCAGCAGCTGGGGTCTGGGCTGTGGACTGAGGCTCGGCATATGGGACCGGATTTGGAAGCAGAGATTTCTGGCTGTTGGCTTCTGCAGTACTCTGTGGCTGCAGTGAACTGTTCGATGAATCCTGCACTTGTCTTAAACTGTTAACTTTAACCAGCATGGCTGCTTTAGTGCCTGGCAAAGGCTGCCAGCGGGTAGGAGTGTCCCTGGACAGAGAGAAACACAAACATAGGGAATTATTTAGGAAAAGAAGACAACAAAAATGCAATTCAGATCTCAGGTCAAGTTGGGGATGGGTGAGCTGGCTCCAGCTTTTATTCAGACATCAAAGTGAATCTCCAAGGTCTTGGAGATTCATCCCACCTAAACTCTGCACCCCCTCTGGGGCTGTTTCCTGGGCATTCGACTTCTAAAAACAGGAAATATAATATTTACACATGAGAAAAACGCCTGACTCATCACATGACTCTGTTCAGCCGTTTGAGCCAGGCTCTTTCTACTTGTTACCCCTTCAGAGGTCTGAGACAATGCTAACCCATTAGAACACACATTCAGATCTGGCAGCCAATCCTGACTGGCTGGCTAGAGGCGAATAAGAGATCTGCTGGACCTCTCCACCACTTGAAATGTTAAATGGAAAAGCAGCCAAATGCTTATGGTTCAGAAACATCTTCCTTGATAGTGATGCTTCCAGCTGAAGGCATTCAGTGCCAGATGGCCCCTGGGGCAAATCCTGCAAGTCAGCCGGAGTGACACCAGGGATGACTGAATGTGGCTCACAGAATGCATGTTCCACTCTAACAAGGTAACCAATCTCTAGGGAGAAAATCCTTCCAAACTCTCCTGTATGCCTTAGTGGCCTTGTGGGGAACCCCCTCATTCAGCTCTTGGATCAGTTCCTCCTCCCAATGTGCTCTGGCTTTTTTAAAACAGCCCCCTCTCCTTCCCTTGGGACAGGCCCAGAGCCCTGTGACCTTAGCCGTGTGTTTGGGAATGGCTCGTAGATCCCCCCAGGAGTGCCATCCCAGAGGCATTGTTTCGCACTGCGATAACAGCCTAGACTCAGGTGGGAATCCAGTTTTGAGACAGGAAAGTCTAACTCTGCTGCATGGCCTGGGCAAAACTGGCCTGGCTTGTGAAAAGGAAACTCGAGTCTACAGCTGCACAGCGCCACACAGGCCAGGAAGGGCAGGTGTAAGGTACGTGCTGAGCTGCCACGCTGGTGCTGTGGGCAAGGCCTGAGAGAGCCAGAGGCAGGGTAGTGACATGCTAGTGACATCACTATTACACGCAGGGAACACGATGCAGTGCCGCAGGAGCAGCACCAGGAGCTCGCAGCGTATGGCACAGCGCACACAACACAAAAATCAGAGCAGGGATGCAGCTCCCCAGCAGAGATCCCCTGGGAGCAGCAGGTGTGTACTTCCACCCCCAGTGACCCCGTATGGAGAGCAACCTCCCCTGTACGAAGTTCTTACTCAGACACTTCTCCCCGGGGTCTGTGCACTAGAAATAGCTGCACACACCTCTAGCAGGGGGAGGAAGCTCTGACTGTGGGAGGAGGCATGTGTCCTAACAGAGGGAGCTGGCAGGGGGTGGCCTCCCAAGGAAGCAGGAGAGCCTGTCGTTTACCCAGCTGAATTGCTGTATTGAGTACTTGGAGACATGGGGGACACAAGAAACATTCCTCAGAAGGGTGGTGGACCAATCCCTGCCCTGCAGTCTCACTCACTCACTCAGGACAGACCCTTCCTTTACCACGCACCCCCAGCAGCCCTCTGCCAGCTGACTCGTGTGAGACACAACCCCCAAATCCAACCTCGTTTGCAGCCTTGTGGCACTGTCTAGAGACATTTCCCCTGCAGGATGGCCTGTCTGCCCAGTCCCCGCCCCCACCCTTGCCCCCTCTCAGGACGCTGTGTCTGCCCATGTCTCCCCCATCCTGGATGGCCTGTCTGCCCCTCCCCCCCCCAGCCACCGCCCCAGGATGCTGTGTCTACCCGATGCCACCCCCTTCCCCCCCAGGATGGCCTGTCTGCCCAACCCCTGCTCTCCCAATCCCCACATGACAGCGATTTACCGTATCTCTCCTGTAACATTCCCTCCTTTAATTGGACCCACATGAAGTCATGATTCCTGCCTCTCATCATGAGGCCCCAACAGGAGGGTCTGAGGCTGACTGGAGACTGCCTCTGTGCTCTGCACTATTCCCAGGGCACAAAGGTCGCCTGCCGAACGTTAGCAGAGTCCAGGGCACATGTTGGCTGGCAGAGGGCCTGGCTCCAGCTGGGTGACAGACGCATCATGCCTCAGTGCAGAGCTTGGGGAGGAGAGACAGTCTGGAAGCAGACTGAAAGGTTTGGGTTGAGCCCCGCTGTAATGATGCCATCAGCTGCTCGCTCTCATACAGACTGCACCCAGGCCTGGACTCTAAGGATCCCTCCATTTACAACCCCTCCCTAGCCCCCAAACCACAACCCAACTGACTAAGCACCAGACCGGCCTTGCCTCTCGGAAACACTCAGCGCCACCCCACACTGAGTGGAGCAGCACCCGCGTGGGGGGCACAACGCTCCTCAACCTGTGTGTGCCCAGCCCCTGCGAAGCAGGAAACAAGAGACCGGGAATGGAACACAGCCTCCCGCAAGGAATTTTCCCTCCCCCAGTTCCCCCCAGGGGGAGATGGCCTGAGAATCCCAGGCCAGGAAGCCCAACCTGGGTCCCCTGGACAACAGTACAAGGGCACTCGTGTAGGAGCAGGATTTTATAATTGTATTATAAGAATAGAGGTACTAACGTATGATTTCATTTCATCCTGCCAGCCACCCTTTTTGAATAGCAGAAAGGAATGACCCTCTGGGACACTGGTAGAAATGCATCTGACAGACTGCCAGTGTCTGTACTGATGTTAAGACAGGGACAGACCAGAACAATCCTTATGACTGATTATGGTCACCCCTTTTGTTTTAGGATAAGTTATAATGTCTACTATGGTTTCCTATATGTATTACAAATTAGGCACTCTAGTTAAATATACTTACTAAACCTTAAAACAAAGAAATGTAAGAGACAGGCTCTTGTATTGTGTCTATGTAAAGGAGATTCAAAATAAACTGACACTGTTTGTGTTCTCAAAGGTCTCTGTAAAAAGACTGTTTGTGTGAATGAGGAATGTTTGCATCAGGAAAAGATAAGGTGCGAAGGCCATTGTTATAGCCAGATGGTCAAGGAAGGAGGAGTGAAGAGACTTAATAACACCAGAGAATCATCAACGCGCATCCATAATGAAGGAAGGGCAGATTGACAACCCTGAGGTAAAGGCTGGCACCCCTAAAGACAAGACAATTGATTAAATTGAAACCAGGACAGGATGACTCTTGGGTGTATTGGAATGTTTACATCAAAAGATACACCAATTAAGAAGTAACCCGGCCACAAACTGATGCAGCAAAATCCATAGTCTTCAACAGAGAAAAAAGACTATAAGAAGAAGGTGCTTGGCCAAGGGTCTTTGGGTTCGTCTTGCCACACTCCAGGAGCATCGGATCATAAAGCATCACCTGACAGGAGAGAGAGAGAGAGAGAGAGAGAGAGAGAGAGAGAGAGAGAGTGTGTGTGTGTGTGTGTGTGTGATTGAAAAAGCATATGCTAACTGTTGTATTCTCAATAAATGTGGAGTGCTGCCTTCTCCCCTATAAAGGTCCCATGTGTTTCTTATAAGTATAACACTAGCCCCAAGTACCGGTCGCCCTGGTGTAATTGGCTTCCTCAGCTCCTCCCTGACAATGCGCTCTAACCCCCAGCCAGGGCACCAGGTGTGGCCAATGCAGTGTGTGTCTGTGCTCTGCCCACAGGAATGTGGCTGCATTAGCTCTCACCCTCTGTCATAAACATACAGCTAAGGGTAGCATAAAATCCCTCCTTTACCTGGATTAAGGGGTTAAGAAGCTCAAAAACCTGGTTAGCACCTGACCAAAAGGACCAATAAGGGAAGAAGATACTTTCAAATCTGTGGGGGGAGGTTTTGTTTGTGCTCTCTTTGTTGTGTTCTCTCCGGGACAGAGAAGGACCAGGGCAGGAAAAAGATTCTCCTAAAACCCTACCTGAAATAAGCATTTAAGTTTACAAAAATTGTAAGTAACGCAAGGAAATGCATTAGATTATGTTTTGTGTTAGCTTGTGAATTTTCCCTATGCTAAGAGGGAGGTTTATTCCTGTTTTTTGTAACTTTAAAGTTTTGCCTAGAGGGAATCCTCTGTGTTTTAAATCTTATTAACCTGTAAAATTACTTTCCATCCTGATTTTACAGAGGTGCTTCTTTTACTTTTTTCTTTATAATAAAGTTCTGTTTTTAAGAACCTGATTGGTTTTTAGTGTCCTAAAAACCCAAGGGTCTGGCCAGTGCTCACCTTGTTTACCTATTTGGTTGGTATATTATTCTCAAGCCTCCCCAGGAAAGGGGGTGAAGAGGCTTAGGGGGACATTTTGGGGAAACAGGAACTCCAAGTGGTCCTTTTCCTGAATCTTTGTCTAACTCACTTGGTGGTGGCAGCAATACCATCCAAGAACAAGGAAGAATTTGTGCCTTGGGAAAGTTTTTAACCTAAGCTGGTAGAAATAAGCTTAGGGGGTCTTTCATGCGGATCCCCACATTTGTACCCTAGAGTTCAGAGTGGGGAGGGAACCCTGACACCCTCTGTGCCCATGACTCCTCCCTTATGGGCTAAGTCCCTGCAATGGCTGCAGTGCTGGGCAGAGTGCTGGGGCAGGGGCAGGAGAGCTTAGTGAAGGACAAAGATGGCATTTGCAAAGAAAACTCTGCTCCAACCTGCCCTGGGTCTGGCATCTGCAACCAAATCTGTCGCCTCATGACTGTAATGAGCCAACCGCAACACACACGCATCTGCACATACCCACACCACGTGTACCCACTCACCCATACAAACCGCATGCACCCACACACCATAACCACGCACACACAAAAACACAGGTGTGCCCATGCACACCATGTTCATGCACACACCCTCACTGCATGCACACCCACAAACCCTGCATGCACATACCCACCAACACACCACACCCACCCACCGTGCGCATACATCCACAAACACCCCATGTACACGCACCCAAACCACACGCACCAGCCTGCACATCCCCCCTGCATGTACACCCCCACCCCACCTGCATACACACACACACCCTATGCACCCACATTGCACACACACAGCAACAATACAAAGCCACAGCAAGCTCCCCAGGAAGGCAGTGCAGGTGTCCCTAGACGGAGTTCTGCACTGGTGGGAAGAACCAGGGCAGCAGCACTGGGAAGGCTTTCAAATTAGCATTTTCCTGCCTCAGAGTGAGCTTTGGTTGGTTTGGTCTTTACCTACAACTGGGTCAGGAGCAGAGAGAGGTGACATCAGCCAAGGCACACATTAAAAGCAGCACTGGAAACATCTGCCTGTTGATTCAACCTGAAGCCATGTCAGGTCAGTTCCTGCATCATGCTGCCTGGCTGTCCGAAGGCCCAGTGAAAGGAGTGTAATGCAGGAGCAACTTTAGCCCATCTTGCTGGCTTGGGGCAATGGGCAAACCTGCCCAGATTAGAGACACCCTCACTCACCTTCCCAACAGGAACGTTGCAGGAGAACACCTGACAGAGACATGCCATACCTCAGTGCAGCTGCGAGTGCTTGGGGAGGAGACACCAACATCCTCCCCGCTTCCAACACCGAAAGAGTATCTCCCACCTGAGCTGGCCCTGACCAGCAGCTGCCAGGTTCTGATCACCCCGAAAGAGAGCACAAACTGTGGACGTGTGTAATGGGGGAAGCATGAAGCTCCAATCACCACCCAGGCAGAGGGTGATGGCTAGCTTTACGCTCTTCAGCCAGGCCCAGTCTGCTCACACTCACTGTTGTCAGCAGGCACTGAACGCACCTGCATCGCTTTACATAACCACTGGCAGCTATCAGCAGCCCACCCCCCCCGGGCATTAGGCAGAACAATGCCATTGCTCCAAAGGCTCGGCTTGTCCGCAGCACACAGAGCACTTATCGGACTTTCACTTGCAGAGAAAAGAGACAGGTGGAGGGCTGAAAGTTCTGCCCAACTTAGTCCTGCAAGAGCGTGGGCTGGATTGCTCTAGTCATCTCTCAAGGAAATGAGAAATACCTTCGATCTCCTTCCTCTCAATCCATGCCCGGCAATAGCCCTCCTCACTTCAGGAACACGTTGTTCTGTGCGGTGCCAGACAAACTGTCAACATTCAATACTAAATAGTAACAACGGGCCTGGACAGCTTGCAGGGTTGTTCTGCTGATGGCCTCGGTAGCCCACTGATGGTACTTTTCACCACTTCAGAGGTACATGACAATTTACTCTCCGAAGAGCAGTTATTTGGAAAGGCAGAGCTCCCTGAACCCCACAGGAGCTGGAGAAGAGCACTCGCCCTGCAGCCTTTGAACAGCTGCAGCTCAGCTATTGTGTTATCCAGTAACATAGCAGCTTCTGTTCTGTAAGGAACCTTGGCTTCACCCTGCCTCCCAGCGTGTGGAGCAGCACCACTTCCTGAAACCAGGGCCTGCGAGAGGCCTGCGTATTAGGTCGTGTGCATGTCTGACACAGCAGACCAGGCACGTTCTGATTCGTTTGTCCAGAGATATTACAGCTGTGTGCACTCTGGAGGATAATCCTTCGTCCTAGCAGGGAAATGCTGATCACGGACTTCTGTCCCATTTCCCAGCGCAAGCATTCCCTGTTTGACTCTGCAGACAGGGCACTGCTTTTGGACCTTCAGAACACTCCTTCCCTGGTCCTGGGACAAACTCTCCCAGCTGATAGTGAAGGAGCAGAGCCCAGAGCTTGGTTTCCTGCACCTTTTGCATTCACATTAATGAGGATACGGAAGGGGGAAAAGGGAGAGAGTCTCCAAACAGAAACTGCTTCCTACCTGTGAGAGGGGTTTTCTGTGTCAGATGGCTACAGGATCCCACACTTCTCCATAGTCCTCCAGGGGACCAGCCAAGGACCCAGAGGACAGCCAGGGACCCAGGAATTTGCCTCCTATTTGCCCCAAGTCAAATGTTTATCAGACGACAGGAACTGCTATTTTCTTCTTCTCACTCCTTGACATTCCCCAGGAAATAGCAGCCAGGGTGGAGCTTCTGTTCCGATACAGCTGAGTCACAAGAGAAGCCAGCTTACAGGTAAGAACCAATTTCCCTATCAGATCAACCAAACCGGAAAGGGAGGAGGGAATGCAGCACTAATGATATGATAGAGCTAATGGGGTGCACCTTGGGGTGAGTGGGTGAATTACAGACTTCACCATATGCCACTGCTGCACACAGGTCTCATTCTCCCAGTGTGGCATCAGAGGTGCCCCTCTCTCTACTCCACAGCAGTGGCCAAAGATATTCAAGGACCATCCTGGGGCAGAGCATAATCGATCTCTTCCAACCAGCCAGAAAGCCAGGGCCCTGACTGAGTGAATGTATCTTACACACTCTTCTGCCCCTGCAGCATATACAGCATGCTCCCCAGTGACAGACCGACAGGAACTCTGTCCTCAGAGGCTGAACCCAGGCAGGTGCAATGTGGTTGGGTAAGAGAAACAGGCAATGTCATCATCTCATAACAGAGGAATTCCTCTGGGCTGGTGGGTTAACCATATCCACTAAAGCCACAAAAGCCACTGAAACTCTCAGGGTTTTGGTGTCAAAACTGCTCTCTCTCCATGAGCCCTGGGCCTGGATCACCGCCGCAGACAAGACAGTTCTAAAGCTTTGGACACTACAGAACTGCACCCCCCCCCCCAAAACTAGGAACCAAGGAGGGAAAACACCAATTGCTTTGTTACAAGAAGATATATTTGCAGTGAGTTCAAATGGTCTGTGCTCACACACGCCAGGATCCTCTCCCCCTGGAGACAGACTGATGGGAAGTAGCGGGCAGCCCGCCCACAAAAAGGGTAGAAGGAGCAGACAGAGACCTGGCAACCAAACAGTGTGTGGTGGAGTTGCTGTATCAACCGATCTTGAGAAGCAGCAGATTAGGATGGTGAGGCAGTTCCAGTGTTTCCGTTTTTTCCCTGCCTGTCCTTCCTGAATAAGCTAGGCCCACAACTGCAGTCATGAGATTTACCCCAGAAAGTCTCTGATGCCACCTAAGTCATAGTGTAGCTTGTGTACTAAGTCTTCCAGTTCTTCCTCCTTATTCCCCATACTTCTTGCCTTTGGGTATAGACACCTAGAATGTTAAGCAGATTCCCCACTGTTTTCCCTCTTGCCGCTCCTATGAACCCATTGTAATTTTCCCCGCTCCGCCGCCCTCAACGTCTAAAACCCTCTGTTCCGATCACCTTTTTTATACCTATCTCTGGGCTTTTGTCACTTGCCTCCTTTGAACCCAGTATCTGTGTTTAAAAGAAGGGGTGCTCACCAAATCAAGGGAAAGGGGGTGATGGGGTACTTATGTAAGTGCTAGCTATGATTGATTGTTATTACGGAGCAGACAGCTAAAACATCAGCATCAAAAGATGTCGCAATAGAAAGCTTTTGACAAAGTCTTCTGTGCTTTCTGCTGGCCCCTGCACAGCCACAAACGGTGTCAAAAGAATTTTAGACTGTTTCTTATTCCACTGCTGGAGGAAGCAACAAGGGTGAAACCTGGATCTGTATTAACCAGTGAAAAGGGAACGGGAACAGCTCTCGTGTTGTGCAGTAGAATGGAGAGGGGGACTAAAATGAGGAGAGGAGAGGGAAAGCGAGTCACTCTGCAAAGGAAAGACACGGAACTTGTAGGAACTGTGACTGACGAGCAGGTCAGGGTGGGCTCCCACATGAGACGGGCGACAGCACAGCTGGCCCTTTCAGTAAGATGGAGAATTAGCAAAGGGGGAACTTGCATATGAAGCAGGTACATTTTGAGAGAGAAAAGCAAAGGGAACATGAAAATGCTTTGGGGGGATCTGTTTGCTTTGCCATCGTGCTGGAGATCTGGGATTGCGCTGGGTACTGTAGATTAGAGCCTTGCCCCTGGAACCAAACCCAGCGGGACCTGACTGCAAGCATGCGGATGGGCTGAAAACAACCCAGCATGCTCAGGCTCGGGTCAGGCAGTCTCTGACCACCTCCTGCCTGGGAGCTCGGCACGTGGTGGCTGCGTGCCCCACTCCTGTCAGCCACCACCACCTTGCTGAGCTGTGTGTGCTGCAGAGCAAGTGTGCTGAGGAGCTGCAGTGCCTCTCACTCCACAAAACACTGCGCAGCAAGGTGGGGGCAGCTGGGAGAAGCTGGGCACACACAGCCACCACCGCACGACCCCCATCCCACCCCCAGGCCGGCGGCCACCACATCACAACCTCCCTGGGCAGGCAGTGGAGGGCAGACATGGGGCAGGTGGTCACCACTGTGTGACCTCCTTGGCCAGGCGGCCACCACCGCATGACCCACCGAGCCTGGGGTGGATTGGCAGACGCGAGGCACACAGCCACCACTACACGACCCCATGGGCAGGCAGTGACTGGAGACAGATCACGACCATGGCGTTTGAGGAGTGGGAAGCCCTACCAGGCCAAGCCACAAGAGCGAAGAGGCAGCGACAGTTTCATAGGGAGCAGCCTGGGGGAGGGGGAACCAGCTGCCCTTTGTGTGCACGGTGCTGGGCCGAGGAACAGTCAGTGGGACACGAGCAGGGACAGGAAGTGAAGTAGCCCTGACAGCTCCATGGAGGAAACGAAGTAAAGAAAACTGAGTCAAGGCTGGCAGGCAGCCCCATGCAAACCGACCCCAATCTGTATAGGGTTGAGTTTGCGTCGGGTATGGAAACAACCCTGCCCCCCACTCAGCTCAGTTTGGGTTCGGACGGGCTGTGGCCTGCTCGGGTTCAGGCTGGGCCTTAGAATTAGGCCTGAGCAGAACCCCCTGCTGGGAACGCTGCCCCTTGGACCTAACAGAGAAGAGACTAGGAGAGTCACAGCCCGCAAAGGAGGCTTCACGATACACTGCCACAGCTGGGCTACAGGCTGCCCGAGCCGTCCCAGTGCGAGTGGGCTCCAACGTGTGCATAGGCCATCTACAGGCTACTCCCCTGGACATGGTCAGCATGGCCAACTGGAAAGGTACACAGTATCCGAACTGGGGGTGGAGAAGGGGCAAGCAAACAGTGCCTGAACTCCAGCGACTCACAAGGAGAGCACAGGAACCTGCTCCACAGCCCAGGGATCTTTGTATTGCTGACCCTTTGTGAGCCCTGAACTAAGCAACTTACGTTAACCAGGGGGGCAGAGTTGGGCGGGCCAGGTGGGACTGGAGCCAAAGTAAATGCGTTGAGAAGCAGGCACTGGAATAGCAGCTGCCTTCACCTCCCATTCGTGCAGCTCAGAACAATTACCAGAGGTCACTGTACTAAACTGCAGTGCAGCTTTGATGGGTGGTGAGAAGTATTTTGGGTTGTTTTTACAACTGAAGAGGAAACACTCATTCAGCACAGAGACTGCAAAGAAACAAACGAGCTGCATCCTGTGTGAGAAAGGCAAGGGGCGTGAGCAGGAGGAGCAGCCTGTCCTTGCACGTGGAATCTGGCAGAGCATACAGGGCTGCTCTGGAAAGAGCACGTAGATTATCCATGGCCTACGTCTGAAATGGGCTCCAAGCCACAGGAGGGGTCACATTTCTAAGGGATTGCCACCTAGGTCTGGAACAAAACCAAAGAGACTATGCAGTCTGGGTGAGCTACAGGAGCCTGACCTCCTTCCAGGGAGTGCTCATCACGTTGGCTTTGGGCAGTCACATTCTCTGAGCAGTTCATTCAGCCACGTGCAGCTAGGTCTGTGGGGTGTTTCTGGATCTAGGTTAATAGGCCATGTCCCTTCTTGCTGCCCAGCTCATTTCAAGGCTGTTTTTAAAAGAGCAGATTTTCTGCCTCTGGCTCAGTTACTCTCGTTAGTTTCCACAATTGTCCTCCAGTTTTTTACTCCCTCCAGGGGTTCAAGAGGTATTGAGTTCAGGTTGATTTCTCCACTATTCCCACTCTCTCCCTAGAGAACAAGTGCTTAGTTCCTGTGCAGTCTCACCTCACCTCCATTCCCTTCACATCCACCCATGGCTGTAAGTGAGGCTAGGAACTGACTCCCTCCCATGGAGGGCAGGCCCTGCTAACAGCACCATTCCCTGGGGCGAAGGAATCCGGGTTCACTTTCTTCTGCCTGCTTGATAGGAAAGGGCAGACAAAACCTGCCCAGGTGGTGAGTCTCAGGGAAGAGCGTGTGAGCATAATGTAACATTAGCGACAGAAAGGGAAGGGGGGAGTCATTTGATTTGTAAAAATCTACAGAATCACAATTTCAATGGTGTCACCTTCTGTGGTGTGATGCGGGGTAGGGGTCTCACTGCCCACCCTGCCAGCTCCCTGCTCCAGGTCCTCCAGTTGGAAATTTTGATAATGCGATGGTGTCGGAAATGGATCAAGTTGGGTGTCATTCAAAAGCCTTTGCTCCCATGAACACAACGGTACCACACAACAAATTGAGAACTGTTATATGGAGATATAGTCAAGAAAATGTTTTAAAATGAAAGATTTTTTAATTATACTTCAAGCAACACATCCCTGTGTTACATAAAAAAAAGGCACTGATCTTTGGTAATCCCAGGGAAATTAGCCTTGACATGTAGAGCTGAAAACAGTTATTCATCAAAGTCATCACCAGTGTCATCTCCGTCTAAGGCACTGCTACTGTCATACCGATCCTTGTCCATGCCTCGCTCGCACAGCTCCATAAAAGGCAGGCTGCGGGGGGGTGATAGCTCAGTGGTTTGAGCATTGGCCTGCTAAACCCGGGGTCGTGAGTTCAATCCTTGAGGGGGCCATTTAGGGATCTGGGGCAAAAATAAGGGACGGTACTTGGTCCTGCTGTGAATATGACCTCCTGAGGTCCCTTCCAACCCTGATATAAAAGCGGTTACTTGCTTTCTCGTAACTGTTGTTCTTTGAGATGTGTTGTTCACGTCCATTCCATATTAGGTGTTTGCATCGGAAACTTTTCCCCTTAGCAGCTCCCGTCGGGCTGGCGGGGCCCCCTGAGTGGCGCCACTGCGCCGTGCATATATACCCCTGCTGCCTGACCCCCTCCGGTTCCTTCTTGCCGGCGACTCTGACAGAGGGGTAGGAGGGTGCTGGTGGAATGGACGTGAACAACACATCTCAAAGAACAACAGTTATGAGAAGGTAAGTAACCGTTTTTTCTTCTTCGAGTGCTTGTTCACGTCCATTCCACATTAGGTGAATCACAAGCTTATATCTGGAGGAGGGTAGGAGTCATGGAACAACTGACTGGAAGATCGCTTTGCCAACTGCCGCGTCCTCTCTGCCCTGCTGGTTGACCGCGTAGTGGGTCGTCAAGGTGTGCACCGAGGACCAGATGGCTGCTCTGCAGATCTCCTGGATCGGGACCTGTGCCAGGAAAGCCGTGGAAGTCGCTTGAACCCTGGTTGAGTGGGCTGTGACTGCTGGGGCCGGAGCTCCTGCGAGCTCATAGCACGTCCGGATGCAGCTTGTAATCCAAGACAAGATCCGCTGCGCCAACACCAGGAGGGCTTTCATCCTCTCAGCTACGACCACAAACAGCTGCAAGGATTTACGAAAGGGCTTGGTGCGCTCCAAATAGAACGACAGCGCTCAACGCACATCCAGGGTGCATAGGCTGCGGTGACTGGGGTCTATATGGGGTTTTGGAAAAAACACCGGCAAACAAATGTCCTGGCCCAAATGGAATTGTGAGACCACCTTAGGGAGGAACTTGGGGTGCGGTTGGAGCTGCACCTTATCCTTGTGCACTCTAAGTGAGGACGGGGCCAGCCCCTGCTGCTTGAGGTGCAGGAGGTACTTGAGAATGGCTTGCACTGGGGCCTGGCACGGCTGCACCTGTTGGGGCTCACACCAACAGGAGAATCTTTTTCACTTGGCCATATAGGTAGCCCTGGTAGAGAGTTTCCTACTGCCAAGCAGACTCTGCTGCACAGGAAGGGAGCACTGGCTCTCCAAGACTTTTAGCCACAGAGCTTCCATGCCGTGAGGTGTAGTGATTGCAGGTCGGGGTGGAGAAGCCGCCCACTGTCCTGCGTGATGAGGTCCCGGTGTAGGGTCACCACAGATCAGCCTGCCAGTCGTCGAGGTACGGGTAAACCCAGACCCTCTGCCTCTGTAAGAAGGCCACCACCACTGCCATGCATTTCGTGAACACCCGTGGGGCCGCGCTAGACTGAACGGGAGAACCGCAAACTGGTAATGTTCTTGGCCCACGGTGAAGCGTAGGAACCGCCGATGTGCGGGATGGATGGCAATATGAAAGTACGTGTCCTTCATATCGAGGGACGCGTACCAGCCTCCCGGATCCAGGGAAGGGATGATGGTGCCCAGAGAGACCACGCGGAACTGGGCCTCGACCAGGAACTTGTTGAGCTTTTGCAGGTCTAAAATGGGATGAAGGCCCCATCTGGCCTTCGGGATGAGGAAGTACCAGGAGTAGAACCTTTCCCCCTTAGGCCATGTGGCACCGCCTCTACCGCCCCTGCCTCTAGCAGTGCGCGAACATCCTTCTCTCGGAGATGCTCATGAGAGGGGTCCCTGAAGAGAGACAGGGAAGGGGGGTGGGAGGGAGGGAAGAGAATTGTAACGAGCACCCGTTCCGTACCGTGCGTAAGACCCAACGGTCCGACGTAATGCTGGACCATGCACGGGAGAAACGGGCCAGGCGGGTCAGGAAACAAAGGGTCTGGTACGCTGTCCTCGAGCACACCTTCAAAAGCCTGGCTTAGTGCCCAGCTGAGATTTGTGCTGACATTGGTTCTGGCCCGGCGCATTATTATAGTTATTATTGCGCTGTCGCTTGTTATCCCTGCCTCGCCTACGGTAAGGCTCATGCCTATGATGAGGCTGGTACTGGCGCTGAGGGGAGGCTGCGGCTTAAAGGGCTTCCTCTGCGTCACCGGGGTGTGCATACCCGGCAACTTAAGTGTAGCCCTCGAGTCCTTGACACTATGCAGCCTTGCATCTGTCTGGTCCGAAAAAAGCCCGGACCCTTCAAAGGGGAGGTCCTGAAGTATACTCTGGACCTCAGGCGGCAGGCCTGACTCCTGCAGCCACGCCGAGCGCCTCATGACCACCCCCGACGCCATTGTTCTGGCCGTCGCGTCTGCTGAATCCAGGGAGGCCTGGAGAGAGGTCTTAGCCACTGCCTTGCCCTCGTCCACCAGGGCTGTAAACTCCTGTTGGGAACCTTGCGGGAGGTTGTCCTTAAACTTCCCCACCGCTGCCCAGGAGTTAAAATTATGCCTGTTGAGGATGGCCTGCTGGTTCGCAATCCTCAGCTGAAGGCCCCCTGACGAGTACACCTTTCTGTCAAAAACATCCAGGCGTTTCGCCTCCTTGGCCTTATGGGCCGGGGCCTGCTGTCCATGGTGCTCCCCTTTGTTCACTACCGAGACCACCAGGGAGAACGGACTTGGGTGGCAAAACAAGAATTCGTAGCCCTTTGATGGGGCAAAGTACTTGCGCTCCACATCCCTGGCCGTTGGAGCACTGGAGGCCGGGGTTTGCCATATAGTCTTATAATTCAATTGGATGGTCTTAATGAGCGGGAATGCTATTCTAGATGGACCTTCAGGGCTCAAAATGTCCACCATGGGGTCCTCCTGCTCAACCGTCTCCTCAGCCTGCAAGCCCAAGTTCTGGGCTACCCTATGCAGTAGCTCCTGGTGGGCTCTGTGGTCTATGGATGGAGGGCCGGACACCGCTGTTCCCGCCTCCGCCTCATCCAGGGGTGACGAGGAGGTTAGCAGCTGCTCAACCCCCTCTGGCTGGTCCTCCTGCTCCCCTTCTCCCAGGCCAAGGCGGGAGACCTCGGGGCGGCACCAGACTCGGTGCTGGTCTCTCCGGTTTACCCTGGGGTAAACTGTGGTGACGCCTACCGCGAAGGCCACGGCAGTGCTGATGATCTGTGCCAGCGGGAGGTCGACGAGCGGCTCCTAACGGAACGGGAGAGAGACTGGTACCGATATCCCCGGGAACGGGATCTGGACCGGGCTGACAGCTTTCGGTGTTTAGCAGGTGCCAGGTCTCCTGATGGCTCCGAGGCACTACGCACTGAGGAAGCCGGAGCCAACGTCGGGCGCTCCGGGCCCGGTGGCTGCAATGCGGCTTCCATCAATGCTTTAAACAAAAGTCTCTTTCTTTCTTTGTTCTTGGCTTGAACGCCTTGTAAATCTTACACCGCTCAGCTTGATGTTCTTCCCCCAGGCAACGTAGACATGAGCCGTGTGGGCCACTAACTGGCATAGGCTTGCGGCAAGTGGCACAAGCCTTAAACCCGTGGGCCTGCGGCATGCCTTACGGCCTGGGGCGGGTGCTGGAAGCCTCCAAGCACCTAATCACTTAAGTGTCCACAACAAAGGTATGCTAACTAACTGATAACAGCTATATAAGAGAAAGGCTATGGGACTGCTCTCATACAAAAGAGAGAGGTTGTTCCAACGTTGTCACAGTCGGTAAGAAGGACTGGAGGGGGTCGGGTGGCAGGGGTATATATGCACGGTGCAGTGGCACCACGCAGGGGGCCCCACCGGGAGCCGCTAAGGAAAAAAGTTTCCGATGCTCGTACACACGACGCGTGCACACCTAATGTGGAATGGACGTGAACAAGCACTCAAAGAAGAATCTATGATTCCATGAAATCATTTGCAGGATGGTGAGCATCTGGTCTTTTGGACAATCATTTGGTTGGCTGAAGGATTGATATAGAAGCACATGGTATTTCACACATAACTGGTGTGATCAGTCTATCCACCAAGACCCATCCATGCCTGATAAGGGATGGTAGTTTGGATGTGCTTGATCATCCCGGAGCCATTCCATTGCTTAATAATTTGCCCGCTTGATAACAGATATAAATGCACTCCTTGTCAGTAGCAATTTTTTCCATGTTGGCTTCTTGAAAAGCATCCTCCAACGTAGCTCTGCAAGTGTTATAATGTTGCTCTTCAAATGGTAAACTCAGCCTATGAACACCTCCAGTGCATTTACGACCTCATCAGCGATTGTCTCAGCTGCTCAGAGTACCTTCAGAGTGAGGAAAGAGCCTTCCGAGGCTGAAGCAGGTGCCAGAGGGAATGATCCATGTATGTATCCTGCCAGTCAGACTTGGTAGCCCCATGATTGATGTTCAAATGCAATGGAACATTGCATATGTTGCAGGTGAAAGGCAAACTAATGCACATCTTGCATCGTCTTCCTAAGCCAGCACCTATTGACAACGTGACCTATGCCAGCAGAGGCCTTCCAACATAGCAATCAAAGTTGGTTTGGTGGAGTTACAAGCTCTTGGAATACCAGAAACTCTAAACACCTGCTGAGATTTGGCTGAACACTTCATTATGAGGTACAGAGAAAATATTGGAATTATGACAAAGGCTGACCATGCTGTAACGTACCTGTCTCCTGAAATGGCACGGCATTGTCCTGATTCTCTGTATCATTTGACAGTATATCTTCTATCTCTTCAGCTGAAGCCATACTCGAGTCACAGAGTCAGAACGCAAATTCAAGGAACTGTTCTTTGCTGGTCCAGACAGCACTTGAGGCTGGGATTGGTCCCCATTAATATGCTCCTGATAGCAGACTGTAACAGTAGCACGATGGGACCTTTGCCATCTGCTGTCTCTTCAAGGAAGTCTAAGATACCAGCAGCACAAAATATAAACCTGCCCTTGACAAGATCTGGAGGAACATACAACCCTTCACTCAGTTCTACACGGCAAAGCACCTCGTTTGCAATTGCGGTCTCTAGGCGCAGTACTTTCTGCAGTTAATGGAGGAGCCAGCACTGTGTGTAAGCCACACCAGGAATTTGCTACAGGTTTTGGAATGAATTGTTAAACCAACAGCCACTTGCAGCGGTAGACTATGCACATAGAATCATAGACTATTAGAGTTGGAAGAGACCTCAGGAGGTCATCTAGTCCAATCCCCTGTTCAAAGCAGGACCAATCCCCAACTAAATCATCCCACTCAGGGCTTTGTCAAGCCACGCCTTAAAAACCTCTAAGGATGGAGATTCCACCACCTCCCTAGGTAACCCATTCCAGTGCTTCACCACCCTCCTAGTGTTTCCTAATATCTAACCTAGATGTCCCCCACTGCAACTTGAGACCATTGCTTCTTATTCTGTCATCTGCCACCACTGAGAACAGCCCAGCTCCATCCTCTTTTGAGCCACCCTTCAGGTAGTTGAAGGCTGCTATCAAATCCCCCCTCACTCTTCTCTTCTGCAGACTAAATAACCCCAGTTCCCTCAGCCTCTCCTTGTAAGACATATGCACCAGCCCCCTAATCATTTCCGTTGCCCTCCGCTGAACTCTCTCCAATTTGTCCACATCCCTTCGGTAGTGGGGAGACCAAAACTGGAATCAATACTCCAGGTGTGGCCTCACCAGTGCCGAATAGAGGGGGAATAATCACTTCCCGTGATCTGCTGGCAATGCTCCTACTAATGCAGCCCAATATGCCGTTGGCCTTCTTGGCAACGAGGGCACACTGCTGACTCATATACAGCTTCTCGTCCACAGTAAACCCCAGGTCCTTTTATGCAGAACTGTTGCTTAGCCAGTCGGTCCCCAGCCTATAGCAGTGCATGGGATTCTTCCTTCCTAAGTGGAGGACTCTGCACTTGTCTTTGTTGAACCTCATCAGATTTCTTTTGGCCCAATCCTCCAATTTGTCTAGGTCATTCTGGACCCTATCCCTACCCTCCAGCATATCTACCTCTCCTCCCAGCTTAGTGTCATTTGCAAACTTGCTGAGGGTGCAATTAATCCCATCATCCAGATAATTAATGAAGATATTGAACAAAACCGGTTCCAGGACCGACCCCTGGGGCACTCCGCTTGATACCAGCTGGGAACTAGACATCGAGCTGTTGATCACTACCCATTGAGTCAGACAATCTAGCCAGCTTTCTATCCACCTTATAGTCCATTCATCCAATCCATAATTTTGTAACTTGCTGTCAAGAATACTGTGGGAGACCATATCAAAAGCTTTGCTAAAGTCAAGATACATCACGTCCACCGCTTTCCCCATATCCACAGAGCCAGTTATCTCATCATAGAAGGCAATCAGGTTGGTCAGGCATGGCTTGCCCTTGGTGAATCCATGCTGACTGTTCCTGATCTCCTTCTTCTCCTCCAAGTGCTTCAAAATGGATTCCTTGAGGACCTGCTCCATGATTTTGCCGGCGACTGAAGTGAGGCTGACCGGTTTGCAGTTCCCTGGATTCACATGCTGCACAATTGTCGTGTCTGTGTTGGAAACCTTTCACTCAAGCCCTCGTACATGAGGCTTCGTGATAAAATGGCAGCCTAATGCTCCATTTGCTTCCTGTCAAACTTGCTGGTGCTGAAGTCACTGCGACCACCAATGTACCACCTAAAGGAGTAGTAAAGGTCACATAGTATTATTCTTTCAGCCTTGGCATCTAAAACTCCCACATACTGCAGGACAAAATGCTTTTCCCTAAAAACACAGAAGCTGCAAACAAAGTCTTCATACTACTGTTGACATCAGTGCATCTTTTAACAGATTTTAAGGATATACACTGTGATTCATTTCTTCGTATAGGATTGCCAAAAATTATACCCATATTCTTATTTCCCATAATTCACCTTCAATAAGTGCCTTTCTGCTAAGCATTTATTCCTCTCTGAACTTAGCCTCTGCATCAGCCATTGCCATCGCTTTCCCATCCATTAGAACCTCTCAAGGAATTGTATTAACTCCAGCTGAGATGCGTAGTTTGCAGTAGTAAAATCAGTATTTGTTTCAGTTGCTTTTTCTTTTTGACACAACACTTTACTTACATTCTGGGTGTACCACTCAATGTGATATGCCACAGGCGTCTTTTGGGTCAATGTGCCACTTTACTTTACTTTCCATGCAATGTTCTTGAAGAGTGACAGCTTCAGACAGTTTCTCACCTGTCTCACGTGTTGAAACTGCTTAATGGATGGCTTCCGTCTGACCACAGAAGAAGCAAGTGTTCTCAAGATGCATGCCATGTGACCTAGTATAAGGTGAGTCTTGCCCACAGCTGGCACTTGTCCCAGCACCTTGAACTGCTTTCTGATGCTCTATGTACTTCCTTTCCAACCTTGCCAAATTCAGCTTATGGGTGCATTTCGTACAGCATGTAAGATATCACCAAGCATTGTGTTTAACCAAGTCTTCTATAGTGGTATTCTCCAAAACAGCGAGCTACTAGTCGATATTCTTCATCTCCCAACTGATGCCTAAAGATGGTCAAGACCAAAATAAAACCAAGGATTGTGTAATAAATTAATTACAATTCCAAAGTAATTACGTTATGTAATGTAGGTTATGTGACTACGTGCACATCATTCATGGATGGATTCCAGTCATTTCTAGCTCGATGCTGACCTCTTAAATGGTGTCTCATTACAATTCTTTTGGCATAATTGATAAAGCTGATAATCAGTGCCACTGAACTGCTTCTTTTTTGCCAATAATGGCAAAACAACTTGGAACACTCCCTCCATTTACAGTAATCTGTAACATTCAAAAAGTTAATCTGGTTTTACGTTCAGAGCATTAACTGATAACACAGCACTGTCAGTTGAGGCCCAAAACATAACTTTGTGAGGGCTGCATTGTTTAACATACCTGTATTAAAGTATAATTTTTAAAGGTCAACTTTTAAATATTTTTCAACTATTTGCCTACCTCCATAATTGTTCTAGGTGTGTCATGTTTGGTACCATTGGTGTTTGTGGGAGAAAGGGCTTTCAAATGATACCCAACTCAACCCACTTCCAACAACACTATTATCAAAATGTCCACCAACCAGAGGACCTGGAGCTGGGAGCCAAGCGGACATCAGAGGGGACATCACCGAAGTCGTGATTCTGTAGATTTTTATGAATCAAACGATACCTCCCTTACCCTTCTAGCGTTAACATGCCCGAGGAATTACACATGCTCCCAAACTAGAGAGAGAAACAGAATCACAGAAATGTGGGGCTGGAAGGGACCTCCAGAGGCCATCTCGTCCAGCCGCCTGTGCTAGGTATCTGCATAACCTGTTCTTGAAACCTCCGCTGATGGGGGAGCTGTGAACATGACGACACTTGGGGGACGCAGTGTCTCGTTGCAGATGGACACACCGAAAAGGACAATGTTTATTAGGGCAGGATTAGGTATTTGGACTTTGCTAGACGCTGCTGGCCTCCCCAGCCGCCTACTTGTGCTTGTGGGGGAGGGGGCACTACCAGGGCTGTGCGTTTCCTGGTTTGCGTACGGCTGGGGTGGTTTTCCTGTCATACTAACATCCTACCCTGGGATCTCTGGGAAGACCCTAACAGAGCATCTCCTGGGTCTGGAACATTTGAGTCTGGACTTTGGCAGAGCTACGTTATGTGAGGACACAGGGAGCAGAGCACCCACTGGGGCAATGGTGACTTTACCTCCACCTTAAGCAAGAGCTTTGTACCGCAATGTGAAGTAGAAATATAATCAGCAAATGACCCAAGGCATCTGTGCTGGGAGTTACTGACAACCGCCTGTGGGGTGCAGAGAGCTATCTGTGCCATGGACTCCCAGACCCCTCACAAGCCAGAGACCTTTCGTAAGATGCAGTGTGCAGGGGAACAGGGATGCTGTCTGAATCGTTACCTCTTCTCCGCAGCCATTTCCACATTGGCAAATGAAATCTTGCCTCGGCAGCTCGCATTGCCTTTCCCACAAGGCTATCCAAGCACCCTGATAATGAAGGGTAGGGAAGGGGTCAGCCCCATGAACTGGGAACATTCAGGCTCTTGCTCCAGAGCAGTGAATGACCTGAGCTGACACGCGAAAGGCTGTCCTGAAGCAGCCTTCCTCATCCAGGGTTTTAACGCTGTCTACACAACAATAAAACACCCACAGCTGGCTCAGGCTCACAGGCTCGGGCTGCAGGGCTGTAAAATTGCAGTGTAGATGTGCAGGCTTGAGCTGAGCCTGGACTTGGGGACTCCGCGAGGGGGCAGATCTCAGAACCTGGACACCAGCCCAAACCCAAACGTCTACACCACAATTAAACAGCCCTGCAGCCCAAGCCTCACCAGCCCAAGTCAGCTGACATGGGCCAGCTGCGGGTGGTTATTGCAATGTAGACATACCCTGAACTGCCAGCAACAGAGACTTCAGAATAAACCTTAACGCTAGATCCTTCCACAGCTATTTTCAAGCAGCTCGAACACAAACGCTGCGGCTGGTGCTAGCTTTCCTCACCGGGACCAGCTCCTGCAGGCCTTGCAAATCTGACAGCTTTTAAAGAAGGGTTTATTTACTTTTTTTAAACTCCACATTTTTTGCAATTCCCTCCAGAAAACTGCAGAAAAAGCCCCACTGCAACTCTGTCCTGCCCACTGGGCAAACAGGTATATTCCCCTGTGTTTTGAATGGAGACAAAAAAGACAGGATTGTTAGTGTTTCAACTGCAGCATCATTGCAGCTTCCAGTGTTGGATCAGATCTGATCACGACCGCAGCCATGGCTCCAGCACCTGAACCAGCCACAATTGCTGGGCTGCGTTCCAGCAGAATCAAAGTTAGCAGTTCTCAGAAGTGTATTACTTACTTGCCAAGGCAGGAGATACCCCACAGAGTGCTTTGGGATGTCCTGTTAAATCAGGATGGGGGAACAAACACAGAAGAAAAGAAGTAGATGCTAGGAATCCGGAGAACATTCCTTGTCCAATTATAAAAATTTTTAAAAAATCAACACAATTTAGCTGAACATAAGAACGGCCGTACTGGGTCAGACGAATGGTCCATCTAGCGCAGTATCCGGTCTTCCAACAGTAGCCAATGCCAGAGGGAATGAACAAAACAGGGCAATTACTGAGTGATCCATCACCTGCATCTTGCAGCGAGAGGCTTAGGGACACTCAGAGCATAGGGTTGCACCCCTGACCATCTTGGCTAATAGCCATTGATGGACCTATCCTCCATTAACTTACTTAATTCTTTTTTTAATCCAGTTATAGTTTTGGCCTTCACAACATCCCCTGGCAAAGAGTTCCACAGGCTGACTGTGCACTGTGTGAAGAAGAACTTCCTTTTGTTTGTTTTAAACCTGCTGCCTATTAATTTCATTCCATGACCCCTGATTCTTGTGTTGTGTGAAGGGGTAAAATATACTTTATTATTCACCTTCTCTACAATACTCATGATTTTATAAACCTCTATCATATCCCCCCTTAGTTGTCTCTTTTCCAAGCTGAAAAGTCCCAGTCTTATTAATCTTTCCTCATATGAAAGCTGTTCCATACGCCTAATCATTTTGTCCCCCTTCTCTGTACATTTTCCAATTCTAATATATCTTTTTTGAGATGGGGTGACCAGAACTGTATGCAGTATTCAAGGTGTTAGTGGATTTATATAGTAACTTTATGATATTTTCTGTCTTCTTATCTAGCCCTTTCCTAATGGTTCCTAACATTCTGTTAGTTTTTTTGACTGCTGCACATTGAGTGGATGTTTTCAGGGAACTATCCATGATTACTTCAGGATCCCTTGCTTGAGTAGTAACAGCTAATTTACACCCTATCATTTTGTATGTACAGTTGGGATTATGTTTTCAATGTGCATTACTTTGCATTTACCAACACGGAAGTTCATCTGCCATTTTGTTGCCCAGTTACTTAGTTTTGTGAGATGCCTTTGTAATTCTTCACAGTCTGCTTTGCATTTGAGTAATTTTGTATCATCTGTAGAATTTACAGCCTCACTGTTTATCCCTTTTTCCAGATCATTTGTGAATATGCTGAACAGCACTGGTCCTAGTACAGATCCCTGGGGGACACCACTATTTACCTCTCTCCATTCTGAAAACTGACCATTTATTCCTACCCTTTGTTTCCTCTCTTTTAACCAGTTACTGATCCATGAGAGGACCTTCCCTCTTATCCCAGGACTGCTTACTTTGCTTAAAAGCCCGTGGTGAAGGACCTTGTCAAAGGCTTTCTGAACACTCAAATACACTACATCCACTGGCTTACCCTTGTCCACATGCTTGTTGATGCCCTCAAAGAATTCTAATAAACTGCTAAGACATGATTTCCCTTTACAAATGCTGCATTGACTCTTCCCCAACAAATCGTGCTCATCTATATCTGATAATTCTGTTCTTTACTATAGTTTCAGCCAATTTGCCTGGTACTGAAGTTAGGCTTCCCAGCCTGTAATTGCCAGGATCACCTCTGGAGCTTTTTCAAAAATTGGTGTCACATTAACTGATCTAAGCCATAGGTTACATACCACAGTTAGTAGTTCTGCAATTTTATATTTGAGTTCCTTCAGAACTCTTGGGTGAATACCGTCTGGTCCTGGTGACTTATTACTGTTTAATTTATCAATTTGTTCAAAAACCGCCTCTACTGACACCTCAATCTGGGACAGTTCCTCAGATTTGCCACCTAAAAAGAATAGCTCAGGTGTGGGAAGCTCCCTCACATCCTCTGCAGTGAAGACCGATGCAAAGAATTCATTTCGTTTCTCCTCAATGGCCTTATCCCCCTTGAGTGCTCCTTTAGCACCTCAGTCATCCAGTGGCCCCACTGATTGTTTGACAGGCTTTCTGCTTGTGATGTACTTCAACAACAACTAGAAATGTTGATGGGAAAAGGTATGAAAGGGAGACAAAGACTGAAATAGTCCAAACAAAACAGCTTACTGATAGAACTGAAGATCATGCTTGGTAAACAAGAAAAGCGTGGGACCAGAAATCAGTGAACCAAAATTTGTGTTGCAAACTAGGCCTAAGTGGTGGACAAAATAATGAGAAGATGGGCTATTCTGTCCCACCATTCCCTTTGTGGGTCCTTAAAGAAAGAATCTTTGGGGAGAAAAATTGGCTGCTGGAGCGAGCTATAAAACTATACCTGGGTTCAACAAAGAATTAGTAAGTTCATTGAGGATAGGTCCATCAATGGCTATTAGCCAAGATTGGCAGGGTCACAACCACATTCTCTAGGTATCCCTAGCCTCTAACTGCCAGAAGCTGGGAGTGGATGACAAGGGATGGATCACTCAGTAATTGCCCTGTTCTGTTCATTCCCTCTGGAGCACCTGGCATTGGCCTCTGTTGGAAAGAAGGATACTGGCCTGACCCAGTATGGCCGTTCATATGTTCCTAGGTGAGCTTCACCATCATGGCTGCCACCCCCACAATTTTTTGGAGCCCCGACCTCCATTGTTCTGATCCTGAGACAATTCCTGACCAGACCAGGACAGAGAGAGGGACCTAGGTGACATCATGACCTCTACCAGCCCCAGCTGAATCCAAAGCACCACCTGGGATGAAACAGGATCGGACTGTAACACCAGCTCCAGTCCATCTCTGCTAACCTCTTCTCTTTCCCCAAAGGATAGCTATTATCATCTTGAATACCATCTGGGAGATTGTCAGATGCTTTTTCCTTCTAAAACTCTCTCCATCTAAAGGGAAAGGGAACAAGGGATGTTGTTAAAAGAAAATCCTATTTAACACTTTACATTTCAAACACTAACTGTTTCCCCTTAGAATCATAGAATATCAGGGTTGGAAGGGACCCCAGAAGGTCATCTAGTCCAACCCCCTGCTCAAAGCAGGACCAATTCCCAGTTAAATCATCCCAGCCAGGGCTTTGTCAAGCCTGACCTTAAAAAAGGTCCTTCTTTCTTTCCTTTATCTTTAATAAAAGGTTTAAAAGGATGTTTAATGGTGCATTTACCATGGGACTAAGCAGGCTGAGCTCTCTGGGTACCAAACCTTGTTTAACACTGTTTGATGCTGGACGGTGACTGGGTTACTTTAACACCGTTAGCCCGTATAGTCTATCAAAATGAATACCGTAGGCCCATATCTGAGCTGTCACGGGGACATCCGCGTGAGAGACGCTGGGAGTTCTCCCAGGACTGTAGTTCTTTAGCTGGAGGATCCCAGGAGGTGTTGCTATCCCAGGGCGGCCTCAGAGGCTCACTTTGAAATGAGCAGTTAGGAAATCTTTGATCCCAAATATGACTGAAAATGCAACTGGCCCACAAAGAGCAAATGTGCTAAATCCAAGCCCGGAAGCACGAAACGAAGGATTTTATTTCTGCTCTAAGTGCAAATCTCAGCACTTGCTGACACAATTGAGTCACTAGGGCCCTCCAACCTCCCACAGCGGGGCAATGGCTCGATTTCTGCACTGGGGCTGGCCTGCACAGACCACACAATAGTGCTGGATGTGTATCGACCATGCGCCCACGAAGCCACATACTGCTGCTAGGGAACCTGAGGTCTCTAGGAAGTTCAGCTGAGACCCCATCTGTTTCTTGTGGGTAGATAAAGGGGTGCAGAATAACTTTTCAAGAATGAGTGGTCCGGAGAGGTTCCTCAGGCCCAGCTGTGCTCCTCTGGGTCTCAGCTTCCCCTGGCTGGGAGCTGTACAGGGCAGGGGACAATGGGGGCTCTGCACATGGCCCGGCAGGATTTGGGGTCACAAGGAATGAAAATAAACAACCACCCGCAAAAGGTTTTCCCCACCAGTGGATTGTGGGGTCTCTCCCCAACTGGCTGGGCCTGGGCCTGCCACACAGCTGGAGTTCAGGCTCTCCCTTGTACAGAGTCCAAGTCAAGCAAGTGCCAGGCGGAGGGGACGGACACTCCTTGGGGTGGGCTCAGCTGGGACTCTCCCCATTCCCTGGCAGAACCACCCCTGCTCTCAGATCTGAAGCAGCCAGTCCATGGGGTTGCAGTTTCACCTTTCTATTTCTGGCACCATCTTCCTCCTGCTGTCCTCAAGCCTCCCACACCTGCTATGCTGAAACCTGAGCCTCTCGTTCCTAGGACAGCCTGACAAGCTAGAACAGATGCAGCCTAACACAGCCCTCACTCTCACCCTCCCTTGGGGGCAGAGGGACAGCCCAGCAGGGCATGGGTTGGAGAGCTGTGCACAATCACAGATAACTCCTGCCACTTATTTCACCCCAGAAGTGCCTCACTCTCTCTCATGGGATAACTGGGCTGGTCAGAAGCTGACTGGGTTTGAAGACACTGGTGTCTATCTTCTCTCTCATGCGCCTATCACCAGGGCTGAGCTTAAACATGGGCGGTGACTTCACAAAGGCAGAGAGGGAACAATGGTGGAGACAGAAATTCCACTACCCTTCCCCATTCTCTGGGCTGGGTGTAACATGTCTTCCCCAAGCTGGGGTGACAGCTTGCTTGACCCTCCAAGTGGCAACAGGGACCTTTCGATTCCCATGAGCAGCCACATGTGTATGTCTCTGCAGCCCCCTCGTTCCTAGTAACTAAGGAACATTTGCCTTCAGAATCAGTTGCCCTTGAAAGGACAAAGTGGTTTCTACTTTGCTTTGCCAATCCATCTGCTCCTCTGTTGTTGTGATTCAGGGTGCTGGAGTGGCTGCACCGCTCCCTTGTGCTGAACACACCAGGGGCAGGTACTGTTTGCTGATTGGAGCATTGTGCTGGAAAAGGAGAAATTGCCGTGGTCTTTTGGGGGATGTGTCACAGCCCGCAGCAGCGAGCCTCCCAGCTCGGGCAGACAGACTCAGGCTTGCGCTGCCACGCTACTACTACCCGGGTAGACGCTGCAGATCGGGCTCTGAACCCACCCTTTCCCTGGGCTTCAGAGCTGAGCTGCAGCCCGAGCTGCAATATCTACACTGCTATTTACATCACGGTAACGTGAGCCCGAGTCTCTCAGCCCGGGTCAGAGACTAGCTGCCAGCTGCTGTGTAGACACACCTCAGGGGTTAGCAAAGCCCTAGGCACCTGCTCTCAGAGATGGAGAATGCACCCCGCCTGGCACAGCTGGGGACCCTGCTTTGGAGCAGGGCTTGGGTAGTGCTGGGAAGGGGAGGGGAGGAGAAAACACAAGGGGTCAGAGTCTAATGACCGAACAGTGTGCCTTCCCCACAAGGCCTCTGGGAAACACAACAGCATCCCTGCCTGAATGACCAGCTGCCACTTCCTGCCAGCCACTCCGCCCCGAAACATCATCCGGGTAGCAAAGGGCCATCTCCAGAGCAGGCTGCTGGCCCTGGCAGGAGAAGGAAGCAGCACAAGGGGCCAGCGAGGGGAGAGACTCTTCTCAGCACAGGCACTGGGAGAGCAGGAGACAACTTCTAGGTCTTGCCGTATAAACAGAACCAGAGCGTGTTTCTACTGCGTTCCAACCTTAGTTTTTAACCCAGTTAGGATGTGGACCAGTCCCACCTGGCCATTCAGCACAGGGTGGATATTGAGACCATCAGGCGGGCTACTTACCCGGCACGGCAGATTTTATAACATAGAACACACAAAGAATTGTTTCCTGGTGGAAAAACAGAGCATGAAACAGACGGAGGACAGAGTAATTCTCCTTGCCACAGGAACTGTGGGGTGAGGTTCTCTGGCTTGGCTTATACAGGAGGTGAGACTAGGGGACCCCAATAGTCCCTTGTAGCCCATCTATGAAGAGAGATGAGCAGACAAGAAAGGGAAGAAAACCATCTAGTGGAGAGTGCAGGAGAGAAAGCCAACCAACCATCTGAACTCTTTCTAAAGGTAAATGCCTCATTGTCTTGTGTGCAAATACTTATGAAGATGCCACGTTACAACCAGTAGTGAATCGGATTTCTCTTGATAGGGCTCCAGGACCATGTCCTGCCTCAAGGGAAGGGAGAACACGTTTGTGTCTGTGGGGAAGAGCTCCAGCCCTGGGCACGCACCGAAAGGTCTGGAAGGTACGTGCCCATGTGCAGTGGAGCCCTGGGCAACTCCCCCTGAAGGACACTGGCCCTCACAGGCAAGTTTGCTTTGCAGAACAATTTTGAAAGCAGATCGGGCAATAGTTGTGTCCACTGTGCTGCTCCCTCCCCGTTCTTATCCTGTGCTCCTCACCATAGTGCCTGAGCACCTCACTGCTCCAGCAGCGACCCACCGCCCTGCCTTTTGTAGCCTCTCCATCCCCCTCAGCTGCCTGCCCTTGGCTGGAAGAGCCCCCCATAAGCTGCTGCCACAGGGTACGACCAGGATGGAGTGGGCAGGAGAAGCACTTCATCGCTGTCAAGGGCACAAATAAGTAACAACTCAAATACGTCCCTCTCCCAGAACCAGTCTGCCTGATACAGAGAGAGGTAATGATGCCAGCTTACGATCCTTTCACGGCTCAGCTGTGGGAGAGTCTGTTCCCTGGACTTCGTGCGGTGCCCCTTTTTGCCTTTACAAAGGGCTGGGATGTGCTGTGCTCTGCAAAGATAGCCCTTTACCAGGCTGGATTCCCTTGGCAGAGCTGTGTGAGTGACCCATCAGCAGAGCCATGGCCCAACAGGAGAGACACAGTCAGTTCCGGAATAATCTACAGCACAGGAGAGCAGGTACCTTTTCGAGGGGGCTTTGGACCCCCAAGACCTGCTCATCCTGATACACATGCTCGTGCCCAGCCACCGCGAGACCCAACACTGCTCCCTGCACACCGGGAGGAGCTGGAATTGGAGGTGCAGCCTGGGCTGGGAGTCTCGGGCACATGCTTTGTGCGCACTGCTGGTAACTTCCAGTCTCAAAGGCCAGCAGTTGCTCAGGAGGGCAGAGTCAGAGCGCTCCGGAAACTCTCTCCATCAGGGGGACATGCAGAGGGAAGCAGTGGAAGATCCCTGAGCCCCAGCCCTGGCTCCCCACATCAGAGTTACAAGTCTTCCCCACTCTTGTCCCAGAGGCCTCATGAGAGCCCAGGGGGCAGCACGAGAGCCATTTCCTAAGCTGTTCTGATGTAATGAAACTGATGCAGAAAGTGCAGGCCCCACAGAAGGAGCCAGACACCCCAGAGCAGCAGCAAATGGGAAAAGCAGAGAGGTCTAGCTGGCCCCTTGCCTTCATAGAATCATAGAATATCAGGGTTGGAAGGGACCCCAGAAGGTCATCTAGTCCAACCCCCTGCTCGAAGCAGGACCAATTCCCAGTTAAATCATCCCAGCCAGGGCTTTGTCAAGCCTGACCTTAAAAACCTCTAAGGAAGGAGATTCTACCACCTCCCTAGGTAACGCATTCCAGTGTTTCACCACCCTCTTAGTGAAAAAGTTTTTCCTAATATCCAATCTAAACCTCCCCCATTGCAACTTGAGACCATTACTCCTCGTTCTGTCATCTGCTACCATTGAGAACAGTCTAGAGCCATCCTCTTTGGAACCCCCTTTCAGGTAGTTGAAAGCAGCTATCAAATCCCCCCTCATTCTTCTCTTCTGCAGACTAAACAATCCCAGCTCCCTCAGCCTCTCCTCATAAGTCATGTGCTCTAGACCCCTAATCATTTTTGTTGCCCTTCGCTGGACTCTCTCCAATTTATCCACATCCTTCTTGTAGTGTGGGGCCCAAAACTGGACACAGTACTCCAGATGAGGCCTCACCAGTGTCGAATAGAGGGGAACGATCACGTCCCTCGATCTGCTCGCTATGCCCCTACTTATACATCCCAAAATGCCATTGGCCTTCTTGGCAACAAGGGCACACTGCTGACTCATATCCAGCTTCTCGTCCACTGTCACCCCTAGGTCCTTTTCCGCAGAACTGCTGCCTAGCCATTCGGTCCCTAGTCTGTAGCGGTGCATTGGATTCTTCCATCCTAAGTGTAGGACCCTGCACTTATCCTTATTGAACCTCATCAGATTTCTTTTGGCCCAATCCTCCAATTTGTCTAGGTCCTTCTGTATCCTATCCCTCCCCTCCAGCATATCTACCACTCCTCCCAGTTTAGTATCATCCGCAAATTTGCTGAGAGCGCAATCCACACCATCCTCCAGATCATTTATGAAGATATTGAACAAAACCGGCCCCAGGACCGACCCCTGGGGCACTCCACTTGACACCGGCTGCCAACTAGACATGGAGCCATTGATCACTACCCGTTGAGCCCGACAATCTAGCCAGCTTTCTACCCACCTTATAGTGCATTCATCCAGCCCATACTTCCTTAACTTGCTGACAAGAATACTGTGGGAGACCGTGTCAAAAGCTTTGCTAAAGTCAAGAAACAATACATCCACTGCTTTCCCTTCATCCACAGAACCAGTAATCTCATCATAAAAGGCGATTAGATTAGTCAGGCGTGACCTTCCCTTGCTGAATCCATGCTGACTGTTCCTGATCACTTTCCTCTCATGTAAGTGCTTCAGGATTGATTCTTTGAGGACCTGCTCCATGATTTTTCCAGGGACTGAGGTGAGGCTGACTGGCCTGTAGTTCCCAGGATCCTCCTTCTTCCCTTTTTTAAAGATTGGCACTACATTAGCCTTTTTCCAGTCATCCGGGACTTCCCCCGTTCGCCACGAGTTTTCAAAGATAATGGCCAAGGGCTCTGCAATCACAGCCGCCAATTCCTTCAGCACTCTCGGATGCAACTCGTCCGGCCCCATGGACTTGTGCACGTCCAGCTTTTCTAAATAGTCCCTAACCACCTCTATCTCCACAGAGGGCTCGCCATCTCTTCCCCATTTTGTGATGCCCAGCGCAGCAGTCTGGGAGCTGACCTTGTTAGTGAAAACAGAGGCAAAAAAAGCATTGAGTACATTAGCTTTTTCCACATCCTCTGTCACTAGGTTGCCTCCCTCATTCAGTAAGGGGCCCACACTTTCCTTGGCTTTCTTCTTGTTGCCAACATACCTGAAGAAACCCTTCTTGTTACTCTTGACATCTCTCGCTAGCTGCAGCTCCAGGTGCGATTTGGCCCTCCTGATATCTTTCCTACATGCCTTCAACTGGCCCTCTGAAAACAGAAGGCAAGCTAGGGGCCATGCCCAGTACTCTAGCCCCAGAGCCTGCTGGGAGTGCGGGAGGAAGGTGATGGGAGAGCTCGCCAGGCAGAGCACAGGTCTGTCTGGGCAGCAGACTGTTGTGGAAGCAGAGATGTGCAGAAGTGCTATCTCAGAGTCTCCAGTTTTAGGACCCATTGATGTCAACCCACAGTCTAGTCAGGGCACATTAGGAGTTTTGCCCCAAGAAATATGGTTTTAGGCAACACCACAAACGAGTCTAGCGTACAGCAGGCTGTTTGCTAGGACCCCAGGCAGCAGGACTGCCACTCTCCACCGGATGTGCACTGGCTCACAGAAAACTCGCTTGCCAGGGGGATTTGTGCCATGATTTTGCAGGGAAAAGAGTCCGTAGCCCCTTGGACCCATCTCTCCTTCTTCTCATGCAACTCCTGCCGCACAGGACTACCCCAACATGCTAGATGCCAGCCACACAGGCAGGAGGATATCGCCTGCCCCAAAGAGCCAGCCATGAACGAAGACTGGCTCACAACCAGTGTGACTGTGTTCAGCTACTGCAAATGGTAATGGCACTGGGCTGGGAGCCAGGAGACCTGGGTTCTGTTCCCAGCTCCACCCCAGACTTCCTGGGGGACTTTGATCAAGTCACTTGCCTCTCCGCGCCACAGCTTCACAAGCTGTGAATCCCCCTGGGAATTTACACTGCCCATATCTCCACACTACCTGACACTGTGCACAATAGCAATGCGAGCGCAGGCGAAGGCCTCCTGGGGAGTCTCCAGACCTCCCTCCCAGGGCTTCAGTCTTTCACTGCCTAGAGTGTGTGGCGCGCCCCATGCACAAGGCAGGGGAGAGATGCCTGTGTCGACAGCAGGGCTGGGGGAGTGGGAAAGCAGGGACAACAGCTGGCAAAATCCCAACAAGAAACCCACTCGCTTGTTGTCAGACCAGTTCCTCAGAGTAAAAACAAAGCCTCTTAGCACAACACACTAGCATCCAGTTATTGTTCCTTGGCTGACGTCGTGTGCAAGTGACCGTGAGCTCTGCCCCAGTTCCATGGAAGTCACACCCCTCACAGCAGCCCCGCTAGGCTAGGGGGGAGAAAGGGCTGGGGCAGGGTGACAGGAAAGGAACCTGCCAGCCCAAGACCCTGGTGTAGTCCAAGAGGCTCTGTCCCCAAAGGTTTAGTCTACTTCATGGCACCCTGCACACAAGGAGCTGGTAGCCTGCGTCTGTGGCTCAGTAACTCGGCCTTTCCTGGCAGTCTCTCCACTGTGCAGCCCCAGCTGTCCAGCAAGGGGGAGTGAATGATTCATCCCGAGTTCACCCTTAGATCTAATCCTGGCATTTCACCCCAACCGCAGCACACGGAATGCAGCCTGCTGTCTAGCCGGCTCTGCCCAGCGGGGAGCCCAACCTCCAGCGCAGGGCATGCTCCCCAGCCAGCCCGCCCAGCTTCCCAGGCTGTGTCCTCAGTCCCCGAGTCCACACCCAGCAGCCGGTGCCTGCAGGGCAGAGAGCTGCACAGCAGTTACGCAGGAGAAAGTTGTAGGCAGTACAAAGCCTTCCCTACCTTC
The DNA here is from genome assembly GCF_965152275.1 of Natator depressus. Lineage (NCBI taxonomy): Eukaryota > Metazoa > Chordata > Testudines > Cheloniidae > Natator > Natator depressus. The sequence goes on from NC_134246.1 coordinate 30,897,360, forward strand.
CAGGGTCTGGCTTCCTCTCTGCGCTGCTCTGCCCCTTGCTCTTCTCCACCTCCTGCAGCAGGGCTGTTTGGACGGGGGTGTTTCTCCCATCACTGCTCGCGCTGTCCGTGTGCTGGGGCCCCCTGCAGTCGGACTGGGACCTGCGTTTCATGGCCTGGAGCTGTGCCAGTGGCACGATGTCACAGCCCTGTGGCCGGTGCCATACTGTTTGCTGGGTGATGGCGTTGTAGTAATAGAAGCGGTTGTTGTTCTGGTCGAAGAGCTCCCACCATTGCTTCTGGTCCGACTGGCGAACTCTCAGGTTGGGAGGTGGCTCCCAGCCGCATTCACCGGTGGCCAAGTTGACATACATTCGCTCCCGAGAGCGGGGCTCGATGATCTCCACCCAATCCGAGCTGCAACAGAAAAGAAAGGCACAGTCAGACTGGGCTGGGGGCACAAGGCAACCCAAGGGCATGCAGCCAGCCGCCTGTCAGTCCCTGGGCCAGGGCTCGGGGTAGGAACAGGCAACCAGGCTCTGGGTCAGAAACGGCGCTCAGTGTTACAGTGACCTCTGTGAAGGGGGAGCTATATTGGGCTGACACTTTTTTGGTGGAAGGAGGCCTACACAGCGTTTCACATCCTACTTACTGTTTGGACCCGCAGGACAGTGAAGTCCCGGCTGCATGTTCAGCTGGAGGAGCATGGGAGGTGTCAGGTTGTCACAGTCGCTCCAGCCCCGCAGGCAAAGGGAGGCAGCTGTTCAATCCTTAACAAAGACACCTCTTTCCAAAACAGCAGTTAGTCACTGCCACTGGTTAAACATGAACCCGGGTTTACAACAGTGTGACCAACACTCTCTTCCCCACTTAGCTCCGCTTTCCCTTGATTAGCCATTTGTTTCATATGCACTCGTTCTCCAGTCACGATGGAGCCTGCTGTCCTCCAGAGGGCCTGATTTCTCGTCTAACAACACAAGAAGAAAAACCCCTTTGTTTTCAGCCTGGTCTTCCAGGCGCTATCAGAAAATGCAGAGAAGGGCACATGCCCTTTCAACAAAGCATCTAATAGCTCAGACTGCCTTTCTGCTGAGCCGATGAGGATCATGCAGAGGGGTTACAACAAGCCAGAATGGCAATGGCAGGGCAGAGCACCCATAGGCTGGGGGCATTCACGTCTGAGAGCCAGGAAATGCCAAGCCATGGCTCTCACATCCATAAACAAAGGCTCCAGGTGTGACCCAAGTGTTGCTGCTTTGTCAGGGAATTTGCAGCCACCACACATTGCACAGCTGCAGGAAATTGGGCCTTCAGGACCGGCCCTGCCCACAGACTGGCACCTGCCTACAAGTGTGAATTACAGCCTGTGTCGTTCAGTGCCAGTCCGGTGAAACAGAGCATTGCTATTTCAGATTCAAAGTGCCCTATTTTGATTTAGCTGAAGTGGGATTTTTACCACTGACGTTAATGGGGGAACTGGATGTTTCACACTTGGCCACTCATTTAAGTGCCTAACTTTAGGGTCCTGTTTCTGAAAGTCTTGGCCTTCATCCCCATGCAGTTTGACCAAGGGGTCTGCAGTCTGCCCGTCTCTGAGGCCTCTTCAAAACTGTATTGAATTAAAAGCACAAACTGCTCAGACACAGCACTTGGTTCACTTTCATCTGAACAAAGGGCTGCAAGAACTCCTCTCCTCTGCACAGGTGAGTCAGGAAGGAGAGGGTTGGAGCTGGAGAGACCAGCCCATAAGATGACTCCGGAGAAAGGTGACTTCAGGTCACTTCTTTCATGGGAAGGAGCTGGCAAGACTTTCCTGGAGAAGGTGCAGAAACAGAACCAGTGGTGATGTGCTGGTAACAAGCATGGCTGATGGTGTGCTTAGAGTACAGCACAGCAGCAGGTGCCCAGGGCCGGCCCGCAGGGGTTTCATTTACAAGGGTCTCTCCGAAGGTTTGGCCTGCTGGGGAAGCCAAAGAGCTGAAGGAGTTTTCTTGCAGGGAGGAGAAGACACAAGCCCTACAGAATTGAGATACTGTGCGCCACTAGAATTCACAGGGCAAGCAGGACAACTCAAAAGCTCATCTGATCACAGAGAGCGGGACTAACAACCCATCCACAATGAGCTCTCTGCCTGGGCCGGTACAACAGTAAACAGCCTGGCCAAACACCCAACAGACGAGCACATTGGGAAAGACATAGCACGCCCCGCACTAGGCCCAGTAGTAGGCCTGGGTAACGAGCAGGGGCCAGGAATGCTATGGCAACATTGGACTACATCTGCAGATTGTTCCCTAACATCTGCATTCATCTGCAGGGGCTTAGCCACACTTGATGGCACTTCCTGAGAGGAGTTTTAAGAGCCCTACTCTTAGATATTAAGTTTCAGAGTAGCAGCCGTGTTAGTCCGTATTCGCAAAAAGAAAAGGAGGACTTGTGGCACCTTAGAGACTAACCAATTTATTTGAGCATAAGCTTTCGTGAGCTACAGCTCACTTCATCGGATGCATACTGTCTCTAAGGTGCCACAAGTACTCCTTTTCTTAGAGACTAACAAATTTATTTGAGCATAAGCTTTCGTGAGCTACAGCATCCGATGAAGTGAGCTGTAGCTCACGAAAGCTTATGCTCAAATAAATTGGTTAGTCTCTAAGGTGCCACAAGTCCCCCTTTTCTTTTTGTGAATACGGACTAACACGGCTGCTACTCTGAAACCTGTAAGGCACTAGGCTGGTTAGTCAGGTGATATTCATTAGCCACTGGGGGTAACTGGGCCAAACGATTCAGAAAACCCACCAACTCCTTCACAGTTCCCATGCTTGGGCGCTGGCAGTCGTTTTTACCTCCCTTTACAATTAATGTCTCCCCCCAGCATTCAAGGCAATTCTCACTTCTGTTAACCCAGGTATAGGTGGGGCTGGGAATGAGAGCCAGGCACTCCAGACCCGTCAGCATCTCTCCTGAGGACACTGTTGTCTTGCACAGCCTCTCTGGGGTTAGACACAGAACACGGACATGAAGGCCCTTCACCTAGAACATTGCATCCCACCGGAGAACTACCCTGAGCCGGGCCCTTTTGGTTTGGAGATGAAGATCAAGCACAAAAAATCCCCTGCTGCCTGTACCACGGTCATGCTGCAGGGCACAGTTACACACTGACAAGGGCACATACACAGAGCGCAAACCAAACCAACCCCCACACAGCTCACCAAGTTGCAAATTAACCCTTTCATATGTGTTCTAAGTTGTAAAACGCCCCCATTGCAGCTGGTCCTGGGCAGCGTAACATGTTAAAACACTGCCAAAAGCCAAGCCAGAGCTGACAAGGATGGACTTTGTACATAAAATCCCTTCCTCGTGCCTTTAGGCCAGAGAAGAGAGAAGGGTAATTAACTAGGGACAGTCCGACCCACAGGAACAGCACATTCTAGTAGAGGGCCCTCCACAGAGAATATTCTGATCTCAGATCCCAACGGTTTATATCTAGAGGGCAACAGCCAGCTTCACTGCTGAGGCGGAACATGAGGAGGGAAGCAGCCTCTTGGACAGCCAGGATCCAAACCACGTTGGGCTTTAAAGACCGACAGCAGCTCCCTGAATGGCACCTGGAAGGGACCAAGAAGCCACTCGTGCACCAGGCGCTTTATGGCCATTCCCGATCAGCTGTTGAAGCTTCATGGGGCTACATGTGAAAACCAGCCAGAAGAGCATATTGCAACCTCCAGCCTGGAGTGGGCATCAGGAATGCCAGCCAGGAGGCCGCTGCAGGACACAAACAGGGAACGGGGAGGGCCTAGCAAGATGTAGCTGTGTGGACAGAAAGAAAAGGCCAGATCTCAGACATGTTATGGACACAGCCCAGCCGTGAGGGCAAGAGAGAGGGAGGATCCAAAAAAACATTATGGGCATGAGTGACAGGGTGGTGTTGCCAGCAGTGATAAAGAGACGGGGGAGTATAGTGGTCAGGGGTTCCATTTCAGCCAGGCCAAGCTTAAAGCTGACCAAGAGAGATTCAAGAGGAGCTGTCAAGACAGGCTGAGGGGAAGAACTGCATCGATAGACACGGGACAAGAGTGGAGATGTATTTTGTGGGAGAGGGCAGGGAGGGATGTGGTCACTTGGGCCAGTGGAGGGTCTAGAAGAGGTGAGTTAGGCTAGCAGTGCAGAATAAGTGACTTGCATCATGGCTCAGCAAGGGAAGGAAGAGGGAGTTTCACAGTGTTTACATACACCAGAAAAATGGCAAAGTCCCCTGTTGCATGATCAAACTATTTAAAATTCAGCAGCATTGTACTCAAAATCCCCACTGCCAGCAGCAGTTTGCAAGAATTCAGCTCTGAAACAAGGGGCTCTGGAAGTGTTGCTATTTCTTGGGACAGAGGGAAGGCACAGAGTAACTATTGAAAGCAAAAAGAAAAGGAGTACTTGTGGTACCTTAGAGACTAACATTTATTTGAGCATAAGTAAGGTGCCACAAGTACTCCTTTTCTTTTTGCGGATACAGACTAACACGGCTGCTACTCTGAAACCTATTGAAAGTAACTTCACAACCCCTTCTAATGGCACCAATCCATGGCTGTGTTTGTGTTGCTGTTAACTATAGTCTGCTGCTCTTGGAGTTTACTTTTACCTTTGTGTGCAAAGGCAAATTAACCTGAGATTTGGGCTTATGACCTCTTTGTTCCGGTAAATATCTGGAAGCTGTGAATTGCCAAGCTGCAATGAAACAAAGGGACATTCAGCTCACTCTGTACCACACTCCATTTCAATTACTCTTATGTGTAAAGAAGAGTCTAAACAACAAAAGGAAAAAGAGAGAGAGGGAGGCAGCGCATTCCTAGAGAGACGCCAGCATTGGTCTGACACAATCCAAGCTTAGAGCATCAGATCAGGAACTCTGCAAAGCTTTGCTAAACCCAGGATCTTAGATAGATAACAGCCCAGCTTGGAGTGCCCTGCTGAATATAAAATAATCACAAACCAGCCTTATCAGGTCAAAGCAAAGGTGCCCCTGGCAGTAGTGTGAATGTGAAGGGACAAGAAGGAATCAGCATGAAGGTTAGAGAACAGCCTGCATCATAAAGTTCAGATCCAGATCCCAACTCAGACAAAGTTCTGTTCCAGGATTTTACTTCTGCCTATTGTAGAGTACAGGGTCTAGTCACAAAGTCTGGATTTACTTCTGCATATCCCCAAGGGTGAAGGAGTATGGATTCACAGTTTTAGTTCAGGCTAGGGTGACCAGACAGCAACTATGAAAAATCGGGACACGGGGTGGGGGTTAATAGGGGCCTATATAAGACAAAGCCCCAATATCGGGACTATCTCTATACAATCAGGACATCTAGTCACCCTAGGTCAGGCCCATCTCAAGTAAAACCCAGAGCAAACCTTTCCCAGGGCTTTTTGCCTGGCCTTCTCAGGAGCAAACTCTACAGGGTCTATGTGCATCTTCAGTCGTCTTGGCTGAAATACAGTAACACTCCGGAAATCAGCCCAGAGCCCTACCTGACCAGGTCTCTAGACTTGGTAACAAGTTTGTCATGTAGTCGGTAACCAAAGCTTGAAATGATCCATTGGCTGACAAATAAAACCTCCCTTTGAACCATAGAAATACAGCCCCAGCATGTAGCCTCTATTATTTCACAGATTTCAGATGTTTCCTTTGCATTCTGTAAATACACAAATACATTCCAAGGGTTGTAACGCTTTGACATTAAAGCACAGCTCTGAGCTGCTTGCTATGGAGCTTCTGGAAAAGACCAACAGCAAAGGCATTTACTCGCCCAGTGCACACGGATTTTCCCGGGGGCTGAAGGAGATACTTGTCCCCGAAATGTTCCTCCATTGCACTGGTGGCAGGACTGGGGGGAGCACTAGCATAGATAAAGCACTGTGGCTACCAGCATTTTAAGCACCGTACCCACTAGACATGCTCTGAGATGGTACCTAAAACGCCAGTGGGCACACAGTGGGGGCCTTATCTGTTGTACCATTAGGAGCTACACAGGAGCTAGTGCAATGGTGAGAAGTTTTAGGGGGAAAGGCTAGTCTAAACACTTCCTCAGGAAGGAGCAAAACACAGGCTTCTGCGCCTCCGTGCTGTCTGTGGCAGGTGCACTGGGCTGGGCAGACATTTTACCCATTGATCTGCGCCATGGGTACCCACACAGCAGAGCTACAATGCTCTAATGGCAACAGCCTTCGCCATTTCTACAGGGGGGCTTGCTGCAAACTACTTGCCAGCCTCCTCCACGCCCAGGCCAGCCAGCTAGCTCAGCTCCAGGGCTCCTCCGACCCTTTCCCAGCACAGAGAATGCAGGAGGTGGGAGCGGGAATACTTCACACAGGCAGAGGAGCTGTCCTCACAGGCTGGCTCCATCCCTCCTTCCCTCTTTAACAGCCCTTCAAGGCTGACATTTTATTTACTTTAAATGCTATTTTATAAACTGGGCAGAGAAACGGGGAGGCTGCAGCTCACTGTCCTCCTGCCAAGCTCCACGCCAGATTTAACTTGCATCTGCAAACTATTCTCCTTCAAAGACAATTGGACTAAGTTTGACTCTCCCCCCAAACTCCAGCTCCTGGGGACCCCGCTCAGCTAAGGCCAGGAACTGCAGAGCCCACCTCTAGCTTTCATAACCTTCCACTGGCCTAATCAATATTTCAGAGTGAAAGTCTCCAGCACACCTGTTATTCTGCAGCCCTTCGAACCAGCTCCCGATGACAAGTCCTGCACAATGACAAGCCCTGCACAAGATCTGCACAGTCACTGCGAGGGAAAGAAAACGCCAGCCTGCTAAACCCTGTCACTTTCAAAGGCCCCAGAGCACTGCATATTATCCATCTGACTCATTGGAAAGAGGAGGTGGGGGAGAGGAGCATTTACCTATCCTGGAAACAGGAGTGTCCACTGCGCACCTCATTTGGCCCAGGAAGCAGTGCTCTGTGGTAGGAGGAAAACTCAGACTTTGCCCACCTAAAGGCCCCATGGGGAGTGCACCAGAAGCCTGAGGTCATCACATATTTATTAAATTGAACCAACTGCAGCGATGCTCAACTTTAATAATTTTATTAAGATGATGTTAAAATAAAAGAAATGGTAAAGCGTTTAAGCGTAGAAGTTTCTGGTTATCAGGAAGTCAGGTACAGATTATCAAGGGGTGCAAAATTCAGTTTAGGATCGGATGGTGTAAGGAGTACATAATCTGCAATATCCCCGACTGGGGGTAAAAGGGTCAAAGTACAGACACTGAGATATGAGGGTATGTTGTTCCTATAATGGCTATGTTCAGGTGTGGAGTAGAATGAATGGATACGATGATGAGGATGGATTTACCTTCTACTACAGAAACACAAGCCATGGAGACTATAAATGCCCGCATGCAATGTTTAATCTAGAACCCTAGCATGGGCCAGGCATGGGATTGGAAACCTGGCATTCCCCATCTCTATTGCTGCTGATTTCTGACATGGCCGGGGCTTAGCTTCTCAGTGCCTAAGCAACAGAGTGTGGCTACACAGAAGTACCTCTCCGAGCCACTGTGAGAATTCCTATTTGCACAGGGCTAGGTCGGTGCTAAGTACTAGCATTGCCCTAACAGACTAAGTCACATATGCTGCACACAGGAAACAAGATAGTGCCCAGACAGCTGTAAGCTTTAATGGGCAAACAGAAACACAGCCCTTCTAAACAATGAAAAGACACGTGGGGCCCTAGTTAGGCCTTTCTCTCTCCTTCCTCCCCCGCCCACCCCCCATGCTAAGATGAACAGCTCAGTACAAGGCCAGCAGAGAAAACAGGAGTCTTTACTAAATAGAGGGTGGAAGACACAAAACTGAGAGAAAGGAATGTGTGGAAGACAATCACATTTAAAACAACAAATGAGAGAAATCCAAGCACTGCTATTAGGGACACAACTGTTTTTCTTGTAAATGTTACCTACGCTACAAAAATTTGGACAACCGAGGATTTTTACTGGGCAACATGAATTTTGGGCAGGACAAGCCTGGTGGAAAAACACTTTCCCAACCAGGGTCACGTGGTCTTTAAACCCGTGCACCGGTTTCACGACAAAGAGATTGCACTACAGTACTTGTATGAGGTGACTTGAAAAATACTGTTTCTTTTCTTTTCTTTTTTTTTTTTTACAGTTCAAATACTTGTAATCAAAAATAAATATAAAGTGAGTACGGTACACTTTGTATTCTGTGTTGTAACTGAAATCCATATATTTGAAAATGTAGAAAACAACCAAAAATATTTAAATAAATGGTTTCTATTATTGTTTAACAGTGTGATTAATAGCGCAATTAATCGCGATACATTTTTTTTAATCGCGCGATTAATCCTTGACAGCCCTACTTATTAGCAAGACAAGGTGGGAGAGGCAATATCCTTTATTGGACCAGCTTCTGGTGGTGAGAGAACCGAGCTTTCAGGGTTACACAGAGCTCTTCCTCAGCTCAGATAATAAGGCATCTGCCTCACGCAGCAGCTTAGTTTGGAGAGGAGCACAAACACCAGGAAACATTTCCCAACACAGTCAAGTCCACTGCACTGGGGGAACAGCCCTCCAGGTCAGGAGCAGGAGAGCTACCTCCAGGGACATTTTAAACTCGAGTGGGCAGCACACGAGTGGGAAGCTCCCGGCAGAGGAACTGTGGGTGTAAAACAGGGGTTCTCAAACTGGGGGTCGGGACCCCTCAGGGGGTTGCGAGGTTATTACATGGGGGGTCGCGAGCTGGCAGCCTACCCCCCAAACCCTGCTTTGCATCCAGCATTTATAATGGTGTTAAATATATAAAAACATTTTTTTAATTTATAAGGGGGGGGGTCGCACTCAGAGGCTTGCTGTGTGAAAGGCGTCACTAGTACAGAAGTTTGAGAACCACTGGTCTAAAACATTGTTCTTGCTCTAGTGTGCAGAGCTCTCAGTTCCCCACTCCTGTACACAGACGCCCCAGAGCACTGCTCAGCCATGTGTCAATAAATAGCAATCAACATTATCTTACCCATTTCAACTCTACCCAAGGGCTTTCATTTCATTATTCTGAAGGCCGTTCCTCCCCACCAGACTCTTACAGATTGGAGGGTATTCAGATGTTCCTCATTTCCACACTTCTTCTCCCCCCGACCCCCATTTCTTTGGGGAGGGAGTGGGATGGGGAATACCTGTCAACTATTGGGGTCTCAAAGGGATCATTCACAGCCAAACACTATTCCATAGCTATCAATGATCTGAAAGAAAACAAAAATCATCGCTGAGTAGCTGATGGGATGATAAACCATGACAAGGACAGAGCAAAGTGGATCAGCTGGGGAACTGGGCTCATGCAGATGTGTTTTAGTGCAGCCAAATGCAAGCTCACCCATCCGGGCAGGAGGAATGCAGGCCACGCTCACAGGCAGGGGTGGGGGTTGTATCCTGGAAAGCAGTGACTCTGAAAGGGGCTTAGCAGTCCTGGTTTCAACCAACTGAACAAAAGCTCCCAGTGTAGACTGGGGTTGAGGGCGAACATGAGCCCTGGCTCTAACTGGGGAGGGCAGAACAGGAGGAGTAGAGAGGTGCACTGATTCTCTGCATAGTGCTGGTGAAGCCATTGCTGTTCCAGCATCTCCAATTCTAGCGCGCACACTGCAATCCTGAAGAGTGGAGGACGAGTCAGAGGAGCTGAGCTGAACTGGGGAGAGTCCAGGGCTCTGGATCCCCTGAGGATGGAGTTTTCTGAATGTTCCTGCTTTCTGTGCTAACAAGCTCTGTTCTACCCTGTCGTCCCGACAACTAATAAACCTTCTGTGTTACACTCTGGCTGAGAGTCACTGCTGATTGTGGAGTTAGGCGCAGGGCCCTTTGGGGCGTGTGAGGCTTCCCCAGGTGTCTCATCCAGCCGGACTGGCTGTGGGGAGCCCATGGATGGACAGAGGGCTGAAGGCTCCGAGGTCAGACCCAGGAGGCGCTGAAGCCAAGGAGATTTCTTGCCCGGGTGAGTGCACACCCCAAGGGGAGAGACACTGCACTAGAGTCCTGCCTGACTTAATTCAGAGCGGTGCCAGAGTGCTGAGCCTGTGCCTCCGTGACAACACCCTGTGGGGCTCAAGAAACCCCCCGACCTCAGCCAGAGAAGGCAAACTAGGGAGTGTGAAGCAGGTGTCTTCCCAGAGGTGATGGACAGGGCACCCAGCAGGCTGGACTCCAGCCTTCACCCCCACCCTACAGGAACTGGAGAGGAAGGAGAAGTCTCCCTTCCCCTCCCCAGAGCTCCAGGCTGCTGACTGGCAGAAGAGCTGAGGCAGTCTCCACCTGGAGGTTTAAGAGTGTCATCCCCACAGCCCCACCCTGTCTCTCCTTTCAAGCGGGTTGTGCCCCTCCCCTCACCCACATGCCTAGCACAGCACCTGCTTCCAGGAGGCCAACCTGCCTTGGGGCCAGAACAGCCACCCACTCCTGAGAGAGCGACCTGTGCAAACTGCACTGGACTCCAGCTAGCAACAGAAATCCTGCTTGAGAGACCGCCACATGCCCGCTGAGCAATAAAGCCCAGACTCCTGGACTTCTTGAAGCTGCACAAACCCACTAACCCAACCCTTTCACAGCAGCAGGGCTAATCCCTACAGCAGTGCTCACCTGCCTCATGGAGCTGACATGTGGGGCTGGAAAGCTCTGTGTAAGCTCTCCCTAGTGACCGCACATCCCTGCCGGCTGGCTCACTTCTGAAGCGAGGACAGTGAAAGTCAACTCCTCCTGTGGCCAGACTTTCACTGTCTGGCTCCTCTCCATCAAGCCCAGGAAAGCTGTCATTTAAATCTAAAAATAAAAGCAGGGGTGTATATCTCCTCAGCTAATACACACACAGGCATCCCAGCCGCAAAAATGACAGAGGAACCAAGGCAAATATAACTCCAGCCGGCACCCAAAAGGTTCTACTGCCTCCGAAAATGGGCACTGTGCAAACAAAGCAGCATCTGTTCAGCATGAGACGTGGCCTGGTCTGTGAAAATACAGAACAAACGGCTCATTGCCACCGTCCAGGTCCGAACCTTTCACATCAAAGCACAGCTCCGCTGGGAGCCTGCAAACAGCCTGACATGAGTAGGGCAGGGAAGCCTCCCTCCAAAAGCCAGCTCCCGGGGCAGTGGAGCATGCCCCGCGGCTGGGTAACTCTGTTACACAGGAGGCATGGAACAGAAGACTCCAGTGGGCCCGGGACAGGAGGAAGAGGTAGGCAGCGCCCACAGCACTCACTGAAGTCAAGTGGGTTCCATACCCCAGCCACCCACCTTCGGAACAGGTGCCTGTGACATTTTAGAAGAAGCCATGTTGTAAAGAACCCTCTGGCCTCAACCCACACCAGCGCTAACCCTCTGCCCCCACTGGGAAGAACACAGGCTCCCAAGACTCCATTCTGGAAACACAGGGCTCCAGAGAAGAGAATTTGTCTGTTTCCCTCATGGGTGCAGAGATAATTCTCACTCCCAGTCTCCCTGACATCACGGATTTTACATCTGGCCCCCATATCAATTAGGGAGCTTTCCATCTACAGCAGATCTTGCCAGCATGCTTCCAACTACCCAACTGGAGCCTGATTTTACACTGGGTCTCATGGCTGCTGCAGCAGCTGCTGGGAGCAGAGCTTTGGCCCCTTTGCAGAGAGGGACAGCCAACCCCATGAGGAAGGCTGGCCAGAACGGAGGGTGCATTGCAGAGGCTCCCTATGGCTAGACACCAAAACTAACAACAGCTTCCTGTGAAACCCAGGCTGCATATCTGCTGCAGAGGCCTCACAGGGAAAGGCAAAAGGAACATCAAAACAGCCAGGACTTCTTGGGAGAAACTCAGTGAGGGGGCAAAGGGAAATCCCCTCAAATACAGTGCTGGCTCCAGGCAATGGGCGCACCACAAGGGTGAAAGATGAGTGGATAGCATAACCAAAGCAGCCCAGCCAGAGCTAGAGATATAGGCACTACAGACCTGTGCCCCAGCTCCTGGAGTCACGCGATTACAGCTGAAGCTGAGCTTTCAGTTAAAAGAAAAAGTAATTTTCTCGCCCTCATGGGGCAAAGAGAAATTTGAAAATGTGACTAGAGAAATGTGTCACCATCCCAGTGACATCTGCCTGCGTGTGCTGAGAGCCTGAGACAACAACTCCAAGAGAGAGGAACAGTCCCATGCTTCTCGATGGAGTGTTAATGCCAAGCCCCTGCGCCGCCGCCGCCACTCCCAGTATGTGCAGAAAGAGAACAGTGCAGGGGGCCTGGCCCACCCACCCAAGCAGATAAAGCCTGGCTGTTGAACTAAGTAGTGAAACACCCCCTGCCTCTGTGGGGTGGGAAAAGGATCCCCTGTTGCCACCCTTGTAGTTGCTCTAGGGTGATAGGGAGCCCCTGCAGCTGACTCCAAGGGATAGGGTGGCCCTGCTGTTCTGAGGAGGGGGGCTGCTGCTGCTCCTCCCAAGGAACGAAAGGATCTATTGCTGCCACCTCTGTGCCCCCAGAGTGGTAACAGGGCTCAGCCGTGAGGCTCCACCCAGCTGCCTTAACCCCACCCTTAGATGCCTGTCCCAGGCCCTTACAACAGAATGGGAACGTTCAGACCCTCACACAGGCTGCAGCCACTCGCCTCCTGTTTTATTAAGGGCCAAAGGCCACGGACAACAGCCCATCAGGAAAGGCTGTTCCGGATGTGACCTGGGCAGCCCAAAAGTCTTAGGGGGCAGGATGACCAAGCTTTCTCATTCCTGTGAGGAGGCTCACGGGGGGCCCACCCCCTGCCCAGGGCCTGGAGCAGCAGGACAGGCTCTCCTGAGGCTGCCCTGAGTGGCAGGGCACAGGACATTAACTCCCACCTCACGGGACAATGCTTTCTACTACCACGGCCACTGCTTCCTGGAGCCCAGCCTCAGGCAGGCCTAGTGGAGGCAAGGGAACACACGGCCCGAGGCTTATTCCTCATCGACTTTACAGCGAGGTTAAAAGCCCCAGTCTCCCATGTGCCTCCACTGAGCCTCCTCTGTCCCAGGCCGCGGCGTCTGCTCAGCTCAGCGAACCTTGAGATGAGCCGTTTGGCCTTTCAGGGCCTGGGCATTTCAGACCGACAGTCAGCAAAGTAGCCTCCCTCCCTCACCTTCCCAGGCGCACTGCACCAATCTGGGACGGACTGCCAGAGGGGCCGGCAGCGCCAGCAAGCACTCAACCTCAGCCCCTTTGCCACACTGACCAGCTTTCACAGAGGCTGGTTCTTCGGGCTCTGAGTGTCTAAACAGTAAGGAAAACAAAGATGAACCCAGCCCAACTCTGCTCCCATCCAGCCTCAGTTTAATTGCATGCTATGCTGTGCAGAGCAACAAGCGCCAGCTGCCCCCAGGGTACGTCTGCAGGTTCACTGCTTTCAAAAGCCTGGGAACCATTCCAAAGCTGGGCTTTTGGAAATACTGTACCTCCATTGAAATGAATCTCCGAAGCCCACATCCTGGCTCTTTCCTGTCCAGCCAAAAAAAGACTTAGCATAGAAAATATACAGCAAGTTTAACAATACCTCACCGAGAAATTATTAGAAAAAATATTACAGCTTGGATCACAAGCCTCCTAGGAGCAAGCCCTGCTGTGCATTCCTGACGAGGAGCTACGCACTCAGCTACAGCAGCAATCTGACCTCGCAAACTAATTATCTTTTGGCAATTACAACTCAATCCCTCTACATGCCAAGACATTTCCTGTGCAAACGTGGCAAGATGTACTCAACAAGACTCCTGGGCCCCTAGATGGCACCTTTCATCCGAGGATCCCCAAGCGCTTTCCAAGCACTAGCGCCGCCCCACCTTCCCCAGAGGCAGCTGAGTCAGGCGTAGAATTGAGGAGCTCTGCTTTAACTGCTAGATGCACTCCCTGAATTCCTCTCGGTACTGGGAAGAGGGCACTGTGATCCTGTGACCCAAAACACCGGGAGAGGAAAAGGCGCTCAACAGATGCCTCTTGTCACAGGCAGGGGCAACTGTCTGGAAAGTTTTCCTCTTAAGCATTAAAGGAGATTCCCACTGCTCCTTCATTTCCACCAAACAAGGGAAAAGCTTCTGGGGAATGATTCCCATTGGCAGACGTGACGTTAGCACAGATTAGGCGGCGAGAGGAGCATCATCATCAGCAGACTGACAAAGCAGCTGCTTGCCCTGCACCCGCGGCTTCGGAGCAGGAGGCAGCAAACACTCAGGAGAGGCAGCAAACCCACGAGAACTAGTCTGGCGGCAGCTTTACTTCCACTGCTCCGCAAGCGTCCTGCCCATGAGCCAACAGGCAGCCTCCAAGCCTCTTAATGCCTTCCTGAGACAACAGTAAGCTCCCACATCTCTGCGGGTCATGGTCAGAGCCACACAGCTGCTCCTCCTCTCTAAAGGGAGGTGACATCTCAGATGCAGTTTCCAGGGCACTCCCAAGCTAAGATGGTTGTTTCCAGACCAATGGGCCTTGCCTACATTAGAAAACGGTATGTTTAAACACGGGGCTGGCTCTAGCTAGTACCTATCTGGCCCTCAGCACCACAGCATCTGAGCACCTCACAATCTTTAATGGATTTATCCTCCCAACTTCCCTGCCGTGCTATCGGCCCCCTTGTGCAGAGAGGGAATTGAGGCACAGGGAGACAAAGTGACTGGCCTCAGGTCCCACAGGAAGTGTGTGGCAGAGAAGGGAACTGAACCCAGGTCTCCTGAGTCCTGAGCACCCAACCTGTGGTCCCTCTTCCCATAGGGCTTAACCATACCCAGCTAACACGCCGGTGAACACACGTCGTCCTACCTTACAGGACTGTAAACACAGGTAAAATGTGCTAGTGTAGACGGGGCCACAGGCTCTGGGCAGGCTGACTCCCTGGTGTGGATTACAGTGTACAAGGACAAATAAATGTGGGGGCACCATAGGCCCGCTGGCGCACTGGCAGCTTTCAGGTCATGGTAAATCACTGGGGGTGCACCTGGCAAAGTCTGAAAGACAACTGCCCTAAAACCCCAAGGGACCGATCGATGCTAACCACTTTCCCCACTCTCACAAGGAACAACATCACATAACTAGTATTCTCACTAGCTCAAGGATGCAGCAGGACCCCCCCACACCACCACCTCCACTCTCTTCAGTGCTTCCTCTCAGGATTAGCAAGAAGGCCCTAGAGGAGCAGAATGGGCTGAAAGTTGGCAGCTGCTGCCTGGGCTGTTGGTGCAAAGAGAAGAACAGCCGAAGAATGAGAGCGTCCTGCAGATTAGAAGCGGCTCTGACAAATCATCATACTAGGGCTGTCAAATGATTAAAAAAATTGATCGTGATTAATCGCGCTGTTAAACAATAGAATACCATTTATTTAAATATTTTGGATGTTTTCTACATTTTCAAATATATTGATTTCAATTACAACACAGAATACAAAGTGTACAGAGTTCACATTATATTATTATTTTTATTTCAAATATTTGCACTGTAAAAAACAAATGAAATAGTATTTTTCAGTTCACCTAATACAAGTACTGTAGCGCAATCTCTTTATCATGAAAGCTGAACTTACAAATGTCTAGAATTCTACACAAAAAATAACTGCATTCAAAAATAAAACAATGTAAAACTTCAGAGCCTACAAGTCCACTCAGTCCTACTTCAGCCAATTGCTCAGACAAAACAAGTTTGGTTACAATTTACAGGAAATAACGCTGCCCGCTTCTAGTTTACAATGTCACCTGAAAGCGAGAACAGGCGTTCGCATGACACTGTTGTAGTTGGCGTCACAAAATATTTACGTGCCAGATGTGCTAAAGATTCATATGTCCCTTCATGCTTCAATCAGCATTCCAGAGGACATGGTGATGATGGGTTCTGCTCGATAATGACCCAAAGCAGAGCAGACCGACATATGTTCATTTTCATCATCTGAGTCAGATGCCACCAGCACAAGGTTGATTTTCTTTTTTGGTGGTTCAGGTTCTGTAGTTTCCGCAATGGAGTGTTGCTCTTTTAAGACTTCTGAAAGCATGCTCCATACCTCGTCCCTCTCAGATTTTGGAAGGCACTTCAGATTCTTAAACCTTGGGTCGAGTGCTGTAGCTATCTTTAGAAATCTCACAATCTTCTTTGCATTTTGTCAAATCTGCAGTGAAAGTGTTCTTAAAACGAACATGTGCTGGGTCATCATCTGAGCCTGCTATAACATGAAATATATGGCAGAATGCAGGTAAAACAGAACTGGGGATATACAATTCTCCCCCAAGGAGTTCAGTCACAAATTTAATTAATTAACTATTTTTTTAACGAGCATCATCTGCATGGAAGCATGTCCTCTGGAATGGTGGCCGAAGCATGAAGGAACATACGAATGTTTAGCATATCTGGCACGTAAATATCTTGCAATGCTGGCTACAAAAGTGCCATGCGAATTCCTGTTCTCACTTTCTCACATTATAAATAAGAAGTGGGCAGCAGTATCTCCCGTAAATGTAAACAAACTTCGTCAGCCAATCGCTAAGACAAACAAGAAGACTTGTAGGCTCTAAAGTTTTACATTGTTTTGTTTTTGAGTACAATTATGTAACAAAAAAAATCTACATTTGTAAATTACACTTTCACAATAAAGTAATTGTCCTACAGTACTTGTATGATGTGAATTGAATACTACTGTTTCTTTTGTTTATAATTTTTTACAGTGCAAATGTTTGTAATAAAAAATAATATAAAGTGAGCACTGTTTATTTTGTATTCTGTGTTGTAATAAAAATCAATATATTTGAAAATGTAGAAAACATCCAAAATATTTAATAAATTTCAATTGGTATTCTATTGTTTAACAGTATGATTAATTGCGATTAATTTTTTTTGAGTTAATTGCATAAGTTAACTGTAATTAATCGACAGCCCTACATCATACATAATGTATGCAACTGCTCCGGTGACTGGGCATTAGCCCACATCAGTCGAGCTGTGAACAGGGAATAGAACAATATTCTGCAGCCACAGCTACACAACTGACTTATAATTTTTGTTCTGTGTAATTATCGAAACCAGCGAGACTGCACAGCTGCAAAGTATTTAAAACTTTTACAGCTATCTTTGCAATGTAGGCTGCTCCCCAATCCAACAAGGGGAGCAGGAGGAGAGACCCAATGCTATCTCTTTCAAAACAAGAAGGTCAGAGCTAGGACTACAGAGGAAGATGCGGGCACCACCAGCAGCATCTCTCAAATGAGCAGGCAGCCAGAACCCAGAAGGACATACGTGGGAGAGCCAGGAAAGGGAACACTGCAGTCTATGAGCCTCACGAATGCTTGGTAAAGAGACCCATTCATGATCTCACAAGGAATAACAAACAACAAGATGAAAACATTTGCAGATGACTCAGAGCTATTAACTGTGAGGAATGTCAACCCGACTTAACCAAGGTAGGTGAATGGGCAACCAAAGGGCAGATGCAAGTCAGGACTGACAAACATGCAAAGGGCATGCATGCTGAAGGGAATAATACAAAACTACTCACACCTTACTAGGTTCTAAATTTAATGTATCAGGTCAGAAAAAAGTCTTGGGCATCAGTGCAGATGGCTCAATGAAGAACTCTGCACAACCTGCATTCAGCCCCCTAGTGCATATGCATTAGGATACAGCCGTTAATTACACACACTCATACTATGTTTTCCACAGGACCCCTGCCCCACTGAATGTACAGGATGGATGGTGCTCACTGCATGAGCTGCTATTTAATATTTTGTTTTCTCCTCTTTGCTCAGTGCGTGGCCCTGGGGCTCATTTTACTGCATACTATTCAAAATGTGCTCTGAGGACAGAGCTATCCATTTCCTTATAGGTTTTTCTAAGATACTCGTTGCTATAGCATCTGAGTGCTTCACAAACATTAATAAATGTATTTTCATAACTCCCCTGTGAGGTATTATCCCCGTTTTGCAGATGGGGAACTAATGCTCAGAGAGATTAAGGTTAAGTGTCCACTAACTTTGGGTGACCATTTGAAATGACCAAGACCTGGTTTTATACAGCACAGCTCACCAGTGCCGGAACCATAAGTGTTTAGGTCACAAAGCTGAACACTCAAAAGTTAGGAAATGCCAGAGGCAACCATAGGTGCTGTGGGAAAAACATGATCGTACCGCTAAAGGTCAAGATGCACTATGTGATGGGATCGGATGCATTCCTAGCTATCCACAGCAATCCTAGATAATCACATGATCAAAATTGCATTAAGTTTACAGGTTTTGCTTAATAGATATTGTATTGCTTCTATCTGCTAAAGCACGATGAAGGCATTCGTTAGGTTTTCTAAAAATAAACAAATAGATTTTTGATTTTATTTTTTTATAAAAAATTACAAAAAATAATTTTATATGAAAAGAAGTACTTGTGGCACCTTAGAGACTAACCAATTTATTTGCGCATAAGCTTTCATGAGCTACAGCTCACTTCATCGGATGCATTCAGTGGAAAATACAGTGGGGAGATTTATATACATAGAGAACATGAAACAATGGGTGTTATCATACACACTGTAAGGAGAGTGATCACTTAAGATGAGCTATTACCAGCAGGAGAGCGGGGGGGGGGGGGGCAGCGGGAGGGGAAAGAAAACCTTTTGTAGTGATAAATCAAGGTGGGCCATTTCCAGCAGTTGACAAGAACGTCTGAGGAACAGTGGGGGGTGGGGGCGGGGGAATAAACATGGGGAAATAGTTTTACTTTGTGTAATGACCCATCCACTCCCAGTCTCTATTCAAGCCTAAGTTAATTGTATCCAGTTTGAAAATTAATTCCAATTCAGCAGTCTCTCCTTGGAGTCTGTTTTTGAAGTTTTTTTTGTTGAAGAATTGCCACTTTTAGGTCTGTAATTGAGTGACCAGAGAGATTGAAGTGTTCTCCGACTGGTTTTTTAATGTTATAATTCTTGACGTCTGATTTGTGTCCATTGATTCTTTCACGTAGAGACTGTCCAGTTTGACCAATGTACATGGCAGAGGGGCATTGCTGGCACATGATGGCATATATCACATTGGTAGATGTGCAGGTGAATGAGCCTCTGATAGCGTGGCTGATGTGATTAGACCCTATGATGCTGTAGCTCACGAAAGCTTATGCTCAAATAAATCTGTTAGTCTCTAAGGTGCCACAAGTCCTCCTTTTCTTTTTGCGAATACAGACTAACACGGCTGCTACTCTGAAACCTGTCATTTTATATGGTAGCTCTTCTATGGAACACGTTTACCTCCCATCAAAGTTGTTTATTTTTATTTATTTTGCTGGCGCCTTTTTCCAAAGAGATTTACAATTTAGGGTTACAATTGTTGAAATATGCATTATACGGAAACAAGAACGATTCGATTGTAGTGTTACAGAACAGCGAGTTACAGTTCAATAAATACGAATACTAATAGTGAGGTACTAATAGTGGAGTGTCCGCAGGCAAATGATAAATTCCAGGCAAGTACAGTACATGAAGTACAAACATAGAATGCAGTCCCGATGTTGATAACTAAAGTTGTCTTATTTTTTTCGTTTCTTCCTATTATAATTATACCTTAAATATTATAATGTGGCTACATTTTGTATTCTGGTTATTTACATTACAGTTGTACTCTGTGGGACTTTTAAGTAGTATTTTAATTCCCCCGCCGCTTTGGCCTTGGCCCCTCCACTTCTACAAAGGTTCCAGCTTCCTTGGCACAGATCCCACTGGCTTCAGTTGCAGCTGTGGGTGCTCACCACTTTTGAAAACCAGACCCAGGGTCTCAAACTGGGCACCCAGAAAATGAGGAAGATGCCATCTATGACCACCAGCTCAGTTTAAGTGACTTGTCCAGCACCACAGAGGAGCTCTGTGGTTGAGGCAGGACCAGTTCTCCAGGCCACCGTGTAACTGCCTCAGCCATGAGACTGAACTCATTCTTCATGTAATCCCTGCCTCATCCACTGCACACCCTGCAAGTTCGACAAACAGATGAGGTAGAATGACAACAGATAACTGCCTCCTTTACTCCTGAGGGCATTCTGCACCAAAAAAAATAAAAATTCTGTGCACAATATTTTAAAATTTTCTACAAATTGTCAAATAAATGTGGAGGCTCCAGCATGGCATTGGGAAGCACAGGCCACTGGCTGCTGTGGCAAAGTACCTTGTTCGCCTCAGCAGGCTCAGGTCTTTTTAGCTTTAGAGACACGGGTTTGGGCAAGGCAGTCCTTCTAGGTGGCACAAGGTCAGGCTATACCTTTCCTCAGTCAGTCCCTTGTGCCTGTTTTCCTTTCCCTTCTGGGGAGGGAATGCAGCCTCCCTTCCCGGAAAGGTTTGGTGTCCTGCTGCACCCAGCCTATTGGCAGCTTCCCTGCTTCTCTCTCTCTCTCTCTCTCTCTCTCTCTCTCTCTCTCACTCACTCACTCACTCACTCCCTCCCTCCCTCCCTCTCCCCCTCACCCCGTTTCCTAGGAGGGGAGGGTTTAAAAAGGTCTCAAGCAGTTGGAGTCAGCTGAACCTAACTGGTTCTCTAGCAACCCCTTTTCACCTGAACCTTATTAACCTGTGGTTACCTCTCCTCAGTGGATAGGGAGGGGCCTTTTAACCTTCTGGGACTGATTACTACCCCCTGCTTTGTAGCTGTTTGTCGTGGGTTTACCACACTGCACAGAGGTGGAAAATCATTGTGGAAACCCTCCCCCACCCCCCCAGACTCAGCGGCGAGGCTGCACCCAACCCTAACACAGCGCAAGGACTGGACCCGCCTCAGAATCACCCCTGGGCCCTGCCCGTCCGTGCTAGGTGCACAAGGTGTGGGCAGGCAGGCAGGCTCAGCAAGGCAGGTGTGACACTCTGTATCTCGGGGGAACACCCTGCACTCCCATGTTCATCCTTATAATATGATTGTGTGGTATCCAATGCCAAGTTTGTCATGTCGGGTGTCTTCGGAAGGCTCATGATGCACTGAGCATTGTTGTTATAGTAATGTTATAGGTTGTAATTTCATGTGTATAGTTACGAGGCTGAAAATGTATCCTCATGGCTTAAAACAAGCCCAGGCAAAACTCTCCAGCAACAAAGGGGCAGTTCACACCTCATCAGGGCACATATGGGACAAACCCAGCCCAGACTCACAGGAACAAAGGACACTGGCCTACGCAACAACAAAGGATCTGTTAGACCCCTTCCCTTGGCCAGTTTGGGACTGCGATGAGGTAATGCTCACCTGATCCTGAAGGGGGGGGGCAAAGTCAAGAGGGAAGAAAGAACATGATAAAAGGGAGAGACATTTGCCACACTCTTCCTCTGTCTTCCACCTCCATCTACAGACATCACCACCAAGCGACTTAAGCGCTGATCAAAGGGAGAGCCTGGTTGTGGTGAGAAGCATCTTAGTTTGTAAGGGCACTGAAAGTGTTAAGATCAGCTTAGAATGCGTTTTGCTTTTATTTCATTTGACCAAATCCGACTTGTTGTGCTTTGACTTATAATCACTTAAAATCTATCTTTTGTAGTTAATAAACTTGTTTGTTTATTCTACCTGAAGCAGTGCGTTTGGTTTGAAGCGTGTCAGAGACTCCCCTTGGGATAACAAGCCCGGTGCATATGAATTTCTTTGTTAAATTGATGAACTCATACAAGCTTGCAGTGTCCAGCAGGCATAACTGGACACTGCAAGATGGAGGTTCCTAGGGTTGTGTCTGGGACTGGAGGTATTGGCTAGTGTCATTTGGTTGCACAATCCAAGCAGCTTACATGCCAGAGGCTGTGTGTGAACAGCCCAGTAGTGCGGGTTCTCACAGCAGAGCGGGGAAACCTGGCTCCCAGAGTCAAGGATTGGAGTGACCTAGCAGATCACTGGTCCAGATAACACCAGGGGAACGTCACAGCAGGATCCAAGTGTGGAGGAGCTTAGTGTGGGGTGATCCAGGTGTGGGTTGAGAGGGTTCTATGTGAGGGAATCTGGCTGCAGGCGGCTCAGTGGGGGCATCTGGATGGACAGGGGCTTGTTGGGAGGCTGTGGGTGCAACGGTAATGGGACTCTACAGGCGGGTCCAGGTGAAGATGGTTGGGGCTCATTAGGGTGGGGTCTGGGTGTGGGGGGGATAGAGCTCAGCAGGGGGGTCTGGGTATGGGGGGCTCAGTAGAGGGGTCCAGATGCTGGGGGACTGGGGCTCAGTGGAGTAGGGCTCCAGGTGCAGCTGGTTGGGGCTTGATAGGGTAGGGATGCGGGTGGCTCGTCGGGGTGGTGCAGGTGCAGGGGGAGTGGAGCACATAAGAGGGGGCTTTGGGAATGTGTGGGGGGTGAGGCTCGGCGGGAGGGTCTGGGTATGAGGGGGTCTGGATGCATGGGTGTTGGGCAGATAGGGGAGCAACTCCCTGTACAGTGATCCCTCCCTCCTGAGGTTGAGGAGCGATGGGTGCAGGAAGCATGGGGGGGGGGGGGGGGAGTTTGCAGAGCTTCCTACAGTTGGGGGAGAAATCTGGGGTGGGTTTGACACGGCCCTGGATGCCATGCAGGGGAAGAGGAAGTCCCGTCCTCCCCAGGCCAGCTGGGACCAGCAGGTGAGCCTGACGCAGGGTAGGGGCCAACATCAGGGTCTTCCCAAGTCTTGCCCCCTACCCCACAGTGATTTACCTCTCTGCCAGCTACCCTGGGCACCTGAAACATACTGTTGGGGAGGGTCGCATGTCTGCTATTGTGGTTTCTCTTTGCTTCCCTGTCAGAAAGCCATTTTTCTGCACGGAAGCAAAGAAATCTGCGGGGGATATAAATTATGCCTGTGCACAGTGGCACAGAATTCCCCCAGGAGTACTCCTTCACTGCACAACCCTGATACAGTCCCAGAGCAAGTCCATCCTGTGCACTGAATGAGAGGGGGGAAAATAGTATAGTAGATCCTCAGAGTTACGAACTGACCAGTCAACCACACACCTCATTTGGAACCAGAAGTACGCAATCAGGCATCAGCAGAGACCAAAAAAAAAAAAAAAAAAAAGCAACTATAGTACAGAACTGTGTTAAACATAAATTACTAAAAAATAAAGAAATAAAGAGAAAGTTTAAAAAACAGATTTGACAATAAGGAAACTATTTCTGTTCTTGTTTCATTTAAATTAAGATGGTTAAAAGCCACATTTTTCTTCTTCATAGTAAAGTTTCAAAGCTGTATTAAGTCAATGTTCAGTTGTAAACTTTTGAAAGAATGACCGTAACATTTCATTCAGAGTTATGAACATTCTCCATTCCTGAGGGATTCGTAATTCTGAGGTTCTACTGTATGTGATCATGTAACTAAAGACTGTAACATAATGCATATGCACGGGGGCCAAATTAAGGTCGCCTCTGGCATTTCCTAACTTTTGAGTGCTCAACTTTGCGACCTGAACACTTAACATCTTTTTGTTAATGTAGTTTCTGTCATTTTTTGGAATGTTTTGGAAACTTAAAAATTGTTTTGGAAACTTAAAAATTGTAAGGTTTGTTTTTTCATGACATAGAACCGCAGTTCTCAAACTTTTGTACTGGTGACCCCTTTCACATAGCAAGCCTCTGAGTGCGACCCCCCCCCTTATAAATTAAAAACACTTTTTAATATATTTAACACCATTATAAATGCTGGAGGCAAAGCAGAGTTTGGAGTGGAGGCTGACAGCTCGTGACTCCCCCACATAATAATCTCGCTACCCCCTGAGGGATCCCAACCCCCAGTTTGAGAACCCCTCACATAGAACCACAGTGACCGCCCAGCATCAGTCATCGTTAGATACACAGCACAGTCCTCTACCACTAGCACTAATGGAGTAACTGGTAGCAATAGTAACTTGTCATCCTCTGCGTGGACCAGCCACTAACGGAGGATGAGGTACCCGATGATATGTGCTGACAGCAGAGGAACGTGGGGACTCAAGAATAGCGAGGTTAGTCCCAGGTTCTGTAAGAATGCATTCTAGCAGTCATGGATTCCTCTGCCCCTAACCTCCCAACCTCTCCCCGTCCTCTTCTGCTCCTATTTCACTCACCCCAGACCCTGCCCCCTCTTCTACTGTACAACTCCTCTGGCTGCTCCTGTCCATGGTTCCTCCCCCTCAGCTTCTATCCTCCCCACTCCATGGCTCCTGCTTATCCTCCCCTGCTTTGTTCCTATCTCGCATCCCGGTTGTCTGCCTCACTTTGCTCCTGTTCCCTACTTTCCAGCTCCTAATTTTCCCCCTCTCCTGCTCTGCATTCTCTGCCATCACCCTACACTATTCCTAGCCCCTCTGCATTCCAGTCAGGCAGCTTCCTCCTCCTTCAGGCTACCTGGGCACCAGCAGGAGAGCCAGTCTCTCTGCTGTCAGTTCCTGTCCCCGTGCCACAATAGCATCTGGCAGCTGGGAGCAGCAATTGCAGGGAAAGTCATGCTTAGCCCCTGTGGGATGGTGCTTCCTCCATGGGGACGGGCACATGCCATCTGGTAGGCACTGCAAGGGGATGGAGCATGCCCAGCACAGATAGAATCGTAAGGGAACTTAGCAGCCAAACTCTAACAAGTCTCTACTGAGCATGTGCAAAATGAGATTTTGCTGGGACTTATAACTTGGCCAAATTTGGGCATATTTTCTCAAGGACAGCACAAGGCACATGCTTGACACCAAGTCCCCTTTCCAAACCCTGGAGGCGCTAGAGCTTCTCAAAGGAAAAGGGAAGTTGTTCTTTTCAACATGGGCAAAAATAACATTTTCCCAACCTTACTCTGAGACATAGCTGAACTGTTTTGGCTGAAACTTTAAAAAAAACAAAAAAACAAACAAAAAACCACACACACACAGAGCCAGCCTCAGGCAAACACCCTGACATGAGAAATTTCAGCCCAAATAGTTTGTCAAAGTTATCAGCAACTGAAACCAGGGTCTTATAACAGGAAGCGCTTGGCAACTTTAACTAAAAGGCAGCACTACCAGCCCCCAAAGAATAATGCTCCAGACAGCACAACGCCTGGAGCAACCAAAGGATAGCAGTCTCCCTACCGCTGCCTCCCACGCAGCCCGGAGACTCGTGTTGCAGAGGGCCTGCTGTTCTGGGGACACTGGGACAGAGAAAACACATCAGCAGCCCCAGCCCATTGCACTGGCCAAGAGGGGCTAAACACTGCTTCCTCCATTGCTGGCTATCACAGCCCCACTGGCAGTGAGCTCCATCCTCCACAGAGCTCAGCATGCTTCCTCTGTAGCCTTCCCTGCCCCTCTGGACTGGGAGGGAGGGACAGAATAAGAAGTTCCCACCCCACCTGAGGCTAAACTCGTTGTTTCCTAGGTTTTGAGAGCAAACCCCCTCCAACAGTTCAAACCTGTATATCACCTCAATCTCATTAACCACCGAACCCACAACAACAAATTCTTTTCCCGCTAGAGAACATGCATGAGTAACTTCAGGGAGAAAGCAGCTTTCCTGAGGAAGTTGCAAGGGATAGCAGGGAGTGAAGGGGGTGTGATAGACTGAGGGTTGGTCTACAGTGCAACTAAAAGCCTCTGGCTGGCCAGCGCTGGCTGACTCAGGCTAAGGGCGGACTTGGGATAAGGGCGGACATTCAGGCTCGGGTTGGAGCCTAGGCTCTAGGACCTTGCAAGGTGGGAGGATTCCAGAGCTCGGGCTGCAGTCCCAGCCTTAACTCTACCTGCAATTTCTCAGCCCCGCGGCCCAAGCCCCACAAGCCCGAGTCAGCTGGCGTGGGCCAGCCATGGGTGTCTAATTGCAGCATAGACGTATCTTGAGTTACTGAGATTATAATGGTAAAATGGGGACTCAACCACACAATTACTGTGTGTCACTGACACACAGAACCTGATATTACTTTAGGTGCCAGTTGTTTTCACAGGTGTACTCCCACAAAGACCACCTCATCTTGAAGCAAAAAGCTGTAGCCTCAGAATAAGAATGGAAAGTTCTGCATCTGAGGCAGTGACATTTTTAAACATACGGCATTAGCGAAATAATGGCCTTCTGTCTCGCTAAGTTTAAAGGCTGCCAGTCATTGATAAGCCAAGACACAGGGCCCCTTGAAAACCCATACAACCCACTGACATAGTTCAGACAGGAATTGGCTACTTCTCCATCAGCAAAGTCCACCAGACACTGGTGGTTAAGTGCATCAAACAAAGATAACTCTGTTTTCATCACAACTTTCCTATGCTGTTTCAGTCTTCAGGCAATCTCTCAGGTTGCAGCTGTCCCTGTCTGCTTTGTTAAAAAAAAATTAAGTAGGAACAAATGCAGAGGAGCTCTTGAAAGTATTAACTGTCCAAGCTTATTAAGTGTGACTCAAGTTAGCCGCTACGATGCTGGGATAGTAGAGGAATCTGGCAATGAGCCAGAGTCAATAGGCAACGTACAGAGTCCACAGTGGACCAAATCTCAACTGCTCTGATCACAGCCCAAAAGAGAACAGCTGGTTCAAGAAAGAGCTCTGTATGGAGGGAATGGGTCACTTGCGGTGATTTTCCCCAGTCCCAACACATACTTTTCCTGGGGCAGGGGAGTCAACCAACATTTGAAAACCTAGTAAAAAAAAAAGCTCATGATGCTTCTATGAAATTCAATATAAACTCATCCTAACTGATTCACTTCAGAAACACTTTCTTCCGAATACATAAAAAGCTGAACACGTTGCCCAAAATGAAAAAAAAGTACAATTCTGTAGATGAAAACACAATACACAATAAGGCCCCGACCTAACTAACATCTTTGTATTTGCCCTTAGATACCTGCACACTTAACAGTTTATTTGCTTTTACAGCACCTAGCCTGTGGCAAAGCGCAAACCAATGCCAAAAACACATTCAATTGATGCTGAGTGGGCTAGACAGAAGTGAAAACTGAAAAAACCCATTCAGTCTTCTTTGATTTTACTGCTGCAGATTTCCAGAATTTTGATGCAATAAACAGTAAAACAATTCCCTTTGCAAACAATGACCCAGATTCAGAAGCACATGCTTGAATGCTGTCTTGAATAGAGGTACATTCCTGAATCAGGGGCACAGATATGAAATAGAAGCATGGAACTTGAATTTTAAATGCTAGAAGAAAAGAAAGGATTACATTCCACAGCCATATTTCAGCTTCCTGTTCTGGGTAGATCCTACAACCCAGTAAATGGCATCAGCTAGGAAGGCAAAGCAAAGGAGAGATTCTTCTCTGAACCTTTTAATTAAATGTATTTATTTTGTCCTTGTGGGTTCCAGTTCTTTGTCATTAATTAGATCAAGGAGCTCTCCAGAGAGCCTGTGATGGCAGTGTCATCTGTACATCAAGTCTCACTGACACTTCATTCAAATGCTTTTGTAAGTTTAGAGTCTTTCGTCTCATATTTTGTAAAATGTGTGGTATGTTTGGTATTTTAAATCAAACACTGCCTCATGCTCAGTACAAATTTCAACATACAGTACTATGGTAGTGGATGCTAGTGTAGAGACAATCTTCCTGAGAGTCATTGGGAAATTACTCTTTATTTCAGTTCAACAAACATGAGGCTGGTGTTGGTTGAAGACAAGGTACTGTGGACTTGTAGGACTAGTTGTTTCTCAGTGAGCATTAAGTCACCTGAACACCCAGATGCCAGGAGCTTTGGATGGTTGCAGATGAGTTCTCACCATTTTTATTTTATTTTTGTTGTCAACACAAGTGTCAAAGACCTCCTTGTCACAGTTTTCTCTGCATTCTTGGAAGCACCTTCAGCAAGCTGGACACAATGGTCTGTGGTTTTCTTTTTGGACACAGAATCAATAGTATAAGTAGGGACACATTTGCCCCTGCACGGTCGGATGCTTGTAGCCATTATTAATTCAGTGACCAATGATATTGTATTAGTGTCTATGTGGATTCCTTTAATTCTTCCTCTGATTTTCCCCTCCATTTTCACACTTGCAACTACTAGTAATAAGCTTGCAAGGTTAAATTGGCGTGGAGAACTATACTGAGGGCAACAAGCTCCAATCCATTCTGTGCTACCCTGAAGGTGAAGTAAAAGAGCTTTGCAGCTTTCTTATCAAGTTCAAATCTTCTCCTTTCAGTTGGTTCTATGGCATAATCCCCAACTGACCTTTGCTATTTTTGGGTGTTGAAGACAGACTGCTTCTGACTGAAGCTGATGTTTAAGGGCTGCTGGAAGCCCTGGAACAAGGCCTGATGCTATCATTGAGGACAGAAGGAGCTGCACGTCTCAGGACCTCTGAAGAATTAGGCTGTTATTTAAGTGACTTCTTTTCAGCGCCCACATTTGAAAATGTTGGCCATTTTTAAATTATTGTTAAAAGCTAAAGCTATACAGGGGCTCAAGGAGCTACCAGAAAAGTGCTGGTCCAGCAGGCCACAGCAATGGGCTGAGTCCAAGCCAGGTGGGCCCAGTGAGGTGAAACACCTTGCAGAGCTGGGAGTGGCTCCAAGCTCCATCTGCAATACATTAGGACATAACCTCTCTAGACTTCAGAAAAACGATTCCCATTATGAAAGCCTAAGTCCCAAGCTCTAAGAGGCTGGTCTTGGGAGGGTGCTTCAGGGGAGCTCTGGGGCTCTCTCCCCCCCAGAGCTTACACCCTGGGATTCTGAAATTCTGGCCATGGTGAGCCTCTCTGAGCCGCTTCCTGCTCCTGAGGTTTGTACAAGTGCACTAACACAGCTGTTTTTTCACAGAACTCACGGTTCTGTATTTTCAACAGCTGTCAAAATGGTTAAACTGAACTTTGTGCTTGAGCAAAGGGTACGAAGTCAACAGTGTTAGACTGGCTGGGAACCAAGGCCAATGCGATGGATTGTTTGGGTCTCACTAGGTCATGTTATGCTTAAATTGCTGCAGGTCTTTTCTCAACAAAACAAGAGCCAACCTAGCTCAGTGTAAAGCCTTATGCTTCCCTGCCTGATTGGAAGAGCAAGTAAATGCCATCCATTTGTATTGTTCTGTATAAAATCAGACTGGGTTTTCCAACTCAATAGCCAAGAGGGGGCTTGAAGTAATTGCAGAGTGTGGAGTACACTGGCACAGCTAGTCAGGATCTCCACAATGCACACTCCAGGAAATCCACGTGTCACGTCTCTCCAGGACTGATTTACAGGGATCCTATCCCCTGCATTGAGCCCATGAGGGAGAGGGCGAAGACACTTCCTACCTACAGAGAATG
The DNA here is from genome assembly GCF_965152275.1 of Natator depressus. Classification (NCBI taxonomy): domain Eukaryota; kingdom Metazoa; phylum Chordata; order Testudines; family Cheloniidae; genus Natator; species Natator depressus. Next base: position 30,926,470 of record NC_134246.1, read on the forward strand.
GTTATTAATAGCCACACAAGAAGTACAGATATTAGACGCTATGCTGCAGTCGTTACAAGTTCCTGACTGTCTTGATATTATCGGTCGTCATGACAGTAACTGCTGTACACAGTGGTAGTGACCAAGATGGAACACCAGGATTCTGAGAAGAAACAGTCCTTACTCCTGGTTTATCTCTGAACAAAAGACTAAATGACTGAAAAAATACGCAGCACAGCTGTAACCGATCAGACCCCTGGACCCTCTAGTCCAGAATCAAACCTCCTGCTGATCAGATCAGACCACTGGTCTCTCTAATACGGTATTTGTCTAGTTTTAATGCCCTCTTCCATGCTACCTCTACAAAGCCCCTATCCCACTACAGCAGGCACCACCACATGGCCAGAAAGGGTCAAGCATCCTGCAGGATAAATAACCCAAATTCAACTGCTAAGGACATATAATAAGATAATGCTTGTGTTTTTGTGTTTTTACATATATATTGTTAGAGGTTAACAATGTAATCAAAGAGTTCCAGTCTATGCTCTACTCTATTAATTCAGAGATCAAAAGGAGATCTTAACATTTAAATTAATTGTAAATATAGTGATATGACTGGATTCCTCTCTTTGGAATGTAGAGTAAATAACCTGCAAATGGTGGAAAACAGGCAACTGCCTTATGTTAATCCCTGTAGCTAATTACTGGTGATGCTCAGGAAATAGGTCTACTTCAAAGTCTCCATGATTGCCCAATGTTCGCCGAAGGACTCCATGCTGTCAAGAGAAGGCATGGAACTGTATAAAGGTGTCTTGGGTCCTGATCCTTTCATCTCAGATCTGCTTGATGCTTTATGCAGGGGCAGCTTGAGTCATAAAACTGAGATCTCCAGTCCCATCTGGATCACCCTGAATATGAACATTGGACTATAACCTATGGACAAATTCTGAAAGAACTCTTTGCAACTACAAAGCTCACCATCTCTACTATGAATCTGATTTCAGAACTGTAAGTATACTGATCTTTTAACCAATACTCTCTATCCTTTCTTTTTAAATAAATGTTAGTAGTTAATAACAATTGGTTGTAAGTGTGTATTTGGACAAGATCTGAAATATTCATTAATCTGGGAGGTAATGTGTCTGATCCTTTGGGATTGGTAGAACTTTCTTATATGATGAATAAGATTTTCAGTAATCCTCATCATGTGACACTTGGATGTCTGGGTGAACGCCTACAACTGGGTTGCTTTAGGGGAACAGTGTTTTGGTTTCTGGATAACTAGGAAGGTATTACAGAAGCTGTTTGAGGCTAGCTTGGTGGATCTAAGTACTGGAATGACCACCAGCTTTGGGGAGTGCCTGCTCCATACTTTGCAGTTTACCCTAATTAAGTAACCTCAGTGTGGCTCCTCTGGGACTCCAGTCACACCACCCTTCTTTCAACTTCCTTCTCAATATTAACTCACATTGGTAAAAATGCCATCATCCACTGGTTGTGTGTGTATGTGTATATTTTATATATATATACACATATATATACACACACACACACACACAAAATTATTAAACTTCAAAACAGAATCTCCCGCTGGGTCTCTCAATGTATTTGGTGTTAGTCTATTTAGATGGAAAGAGCTTTAGGACATGGTCAAGTGTACCACATTTCACAAGATATTCTGTCACAGCTGACCTAGGCTCTTTGTTCTGCCGCACCAACAAGTCTAGCAATATTTGAAGGAGGAAAGAGAGGGAGAAATAAAATGTTCTTTAGACTCAGGAGGGAGCCAGGAGACCATGAGTTGAAGTTTCACCTTTTCCACTCACTGGTGCATATCACATCCACTATTATTGAATAACGTCTTGTATCCCCATCCTAGGAGACAGGCAAGAGCCATTGCCCCATTTTAAAGATTAAAGTAAATGAGAGATTACATAAAGTCACTTCTGGCAGAGCTGGGAATAGAACTCAGGTCTCTAACAGGCCACACCGAAATCACATTCTTACACTACCACCAAGGGTATGTCTACACTGCAATTAGACGCCTGCGGCTGGCCGGTGCCAGCTGACTCAGGCTCGCAGGGCTTGGGCAGTGGGGCTGTTTAATTGCTGTGTAGATGTTCAGACTCAAACTGCAGCCCAAATGTCTACACTACAATGAAACAGCCCCGCAGCCCAAGCCCAAGTCAGCTGGCATGAGCCAGCCACAGGGGTCTAACTGCAGTGTAGACCCCCCAAGAAAGAGTGTGTCACAGCGAGATGCAGGCTATCATGTCTGTAACCACTGCACTAATCACAAGCTCACACTCATCACCTACCTGAACAAGGGCCACGGATTCCCAACGTTCCACGGCTAGTCTACTACAGAGCTGTCGTAGCTCACTGGCAAGGAAGTAGGGAGGTGTGTCATGAATGAGGCAAAGGGAGGGAGAGAAGGAAAACATGGCCCTGTGGTTAAGGCACTAGACTGGGGCATACTGGGCTCTAGCTCAAATTCTGCCACTGACTTCCTGAGCTAGACAAGTCACTTACACCAGAATTTTCCAAGGCGGCTGCCGATTGTGAGTTCCCAATTTTCTGGATGCCCGATTTGAGACACTTAGGGCCTTGTTTTGAGAACAGCTGAATGCTCATAACTCCAAGTGAGGTCAATGGGTGCTGCAGGTATTCAGCACTTCTGAAAAATCAATTTCCCCACCAGAAGCCTGGGCAAGAGCCTCCCTCAAAACCCACAGCCTAATCGGTACCAGACTGCAAAACAGGTTTGCTTGATTTACACAATGGCTCGAGATCCTTATAACACGTTCATAGTTAGAGACCATTATAATCTGTCAAGTATGATCTGATGCACAACAAAACCCGGGGTTCCACATTTTGTTTATTTGTCACACCTTCTCGTTGCTTATGTGGTATCTCAGCCCCTCCTTCACTGACTTGTCACAAAGCACTCTTTTGGCGCTGAACAAATAATGCATCATCATAATAACGTGCCTCAGGCAGTAACCAGCACTAAATGCTTGGGAGGGAAGGAAAAAAGACCTGTCACGGCATGCGTGCAGTGCTACACAACGCCTTTAGATGATCAGCTTGTGCCCTGCAACACGAACCTCAACACAGTAATATGGGTAATCAGTTTGCAGAACTACAAATTTCGCTAGTGGTCACCCAGTTATGCTGCCCTTTTTAAAATCCTGCCACAGAATGGGACTCTGGTCTGCTGCAGCGAGGGATTCCATAGGCTGGTGAAAAGACATGCTGCATAGCGTAATATTCCCTTTAAATCACAACCCACACTGCGAATTGCTGCATGTCTGACATACACATACCTGGGTATTGTGACTATTTGCAGAAAGTGAAATAAAAACCTTGCACCTGGGGTTCAAATAAATATTCACATACTTAGCAGCAGCTATTGTAAGAACCAAGAACGTGGGTCTAGAACAGGGGTGGACAAGCCTTTCGGCCTGAGGGCCACATCTGAGTGGGGAAATTGTATGCAGGGCCATGAATGTAGGGCTGGGGCAGGGGGCTGGGGTGCGGTGTGCAGGTAGGGGCTCAGGGCAAGGGGTTGGGGTGCAGGAGGGGTGCCTTGAGTGGCTCCAGGGTGTCAGCAGCACACAGCGGGGCTAAGGCAGGCTCCCTGCCTGCCCTGGCCCTACGCCACTCCCAGAAGGGGCTGGCACCACGCCCCTGCGGCCCCTGGGGCATGGGGAGCGGGGGGGTCAGAGGGCTCCGCGCACTGCCCTCGCCTGTGGTTACCTTCCCCAAAGCTCCCATTGGGCACAGTTCCCCGTTCCCGGCCAATGGGAGCTGTGGGGGGCAGCACCTGCAGGCGAGGGCAGCACGCGGAGCCATCTGCCCCCCCACGCCCGCAGGGGCCAGAGTACCGGCCACTTCCAGGGTTGGCGTGGGGTCAGGGCAGGCAGGGAGCCTGCCTTAGCCCCACCGTGCCATGGGGCCGTCAATCCCGCAGGCCGGATCCAAATTTACATGTTTCAGTTCCAAGGGGGGCTAGAGTCCAGAGCCTCATAAGCCCCACGGGGCTGCTGAAGCCTGGAGCCCAGAGCTTAAGGTAGGGGGTTGCAATTTTTTCTAGGTGGATCACGTTTTGTTTTTTGTAAGTCCAAGGGTGTATTCAGCACAGAAAGGTTGCCAAACACCGCATAACCTAAATGAAGACAGGGAGAGTGAGTTCAGCTATCCAAGCCAAGCCAAGTTGAACTGCCTATGTGCAGCAGAGGGAATTCTCAGAGGGATTTCCCAGCAGCTGTGCTCTCTGCCTCTGTCCCCCTCAAGAGTGAGAGATCAGCTAAAATCACCCCCTGCCTGTGGGCAGAGGTGCCAGTGTTCAGTGCCATTGTCCTGTGCTCGTCGTTCCATGTAACCGCACAATTCCCTCCACGTTTCCCTTGCCCTGGCAGGCCGTACTCACCATGGTTAGTGCTGAGAGTGTGCGGTGCACAAGTGTGCTGACGCAGCAGCGTCAATAGGCAAGTCTTGTTTAAAACGTTAGGGGAGCAAAAGAAGGGAGTTCTGAACCTCAGCTTTCACTTTCTGTTGTGACTAAACTGGCAACGGTACCTCTGTGTTTTATCTGTAGCTGCTGCTGTTGTGGTCTTGAGGGGTTCCCCCTCCACACCTGCAGAAGGCCTGCGCCAGAGAAGGAGAGAAAGAAGGGGACTTGTGATGCCATGTCCCATGAGCTCCTGAAAGTCAGTGCTGCATCAGAGCGTGAGCACAGGGCCTGGAGGATGAACATTGCAGACAGCCTGGAGAAGGAAAGAGCAGACAGGAGAAAGGCCCAGGAGTCCCAGCAGGAGAAAAAGCGGGAGATGCAGGAAGCCATAACGGGGCTCCTCCGGCAGCAACCACAGATGCTGCAGACTCTTGTGGACCCCTACAGGTCCGACAGTCACAGCCAGGACTCTCAGCACCAGCAAAGCAAGCACGTGCTTGAGGCGGCACAATTCCGGGGGCGGCGTTCTGGCCGCCCTTTTTCTTTTTTGCTTGGGCAGTTGCGCTCTCGGAGCTTGGGGCGGCAAAAAACCTCGAGCCAGCCCTGGTCACAGCCTCGCCGCCCTTTGCAGTCCATAAAAAATTCCACGGCAGCACCTACCTACACCCCCCTCAACACTCCACGTGGCCTCAGGGGCCGCATCCCTACCCTGACCACTCCACATCAGGGGACCTTAAGGACACCCACAGCCTCACATACACTGGTCTGAGAGAGCCACGGCTTTTGTTTGTGTAAGTAAAATGGACATGAATGTTCGTTACCCTTAACACATTTTCCAACTTCAAAATGATTTCCCAGTGACCAGTAGAAATCCAGCATTGCAAGTTTCCACAGTGCAATTGCCACTCACTTCTCCACTCTCAGTGCAGCTCTCATTCTGGTGTCTGCGCTGGAGGGCTGGGGCAAGCTTGGCACACAGATCCGGGAATGTGGCCTTGTGCATCCAACAGTTCGGCAGCCATTGCTCATCGTCCCAAACCTGCATTGCAATGTAATCCCACCAGTCGGTGCTCGTTACTAAGATGGGTGAACTTGAGTGCCTGGCATTAAATGAGGATATTGACATAACAGGCATCACAAAAATTTGGTGGAATAATGATAATCAATGGGACACAGTCTTACCAGGGTACACAATATATAGGAATGACAGAACAGGTCATGCTGGTGGGGGAGGGGATGTGAAAGAAAGCACAGAGTCAAACATAGTAATAATCTTAAATGACTCAAGCTGTGCCATAGAATCTCAAGGGATGGAAATTCCATGCTTGAATAGTAAGAGTATAGCAGTAGGAATATACTGCCGGCCACGTGACCAGGATGATGACAGTGACTGTGAAATGCTCAGGGAGATTAGAGAAGCTACAGAAACAGAAAACTCAACAATAATGGAGGATTTCAACTCTGCCCATATTGACTGGGTACGTCACCTCAGGATGAAGAGATAAAATTTCTAGACGCTATTAATGACTGCTTCTTGAAGCAGCTAGAACTGGAAACCAAAAGGGTAGAGGCAACTCTTGATTTAGTGTCAAGTGGATTACATTGTAAGGAGAGTGATCACTTTAGATAAGCTATCACCAACAGGAGAGTGGGGTGGGGGTGGGGGAGAAAACCTGGATTTGTGCTGGAAATGGCCCACCTTGATTATCATACACATTGTAAGGAGAGTGATCACTTTAGAGAAGCTATTACCAGCAGGAGAGTGGGGTGAGGGGAGAGAAAACCTTTTGTAGTGATAAACACCCATTTTTTCATGGTCTGTGTATATAAAAACATCTTCTGTATTTTCCACAGTATGCATCCAATGAAGTGAGCTGTAGCTCACGAAAGCTTATGCTCAAATAAATTGGTTAGTCTCTAATGTGCCACAAGTACTCCTTTTCTTTTTGCGAATACAGACTAACACGGCTGCTACTCTGAAACCTGAAGTGGAGCACAGGATCTGGTCCAAGAGGTGATGACAGCTGAACCCCTTGGTAAAAGTGACCATAATGTAATTAAATGTAACATCCTTGTAGAAACCCTCCACAGCGGCATTTAACTTCAAAAAGCAGAACCACAAAAAATGAGGAGCTAGTTAAACAGAAATTAAAAGGAACAATCAGAAGACTGAAATGCCTGCAAGCTGCATAGAAACCTTTTTTTAAAACACCATCCTAGGAGCTCAAACCAAATGAATAGCCCAAATGAAAAAAATGCCACCATGGCTAAACAACAGAATAAAAGAGACAAAGAGACAGCCTTTAAAAAGGGGGATGTTATGAAGACCAAAAGTACAACTGGGTTAAAAAAAAAAAAGAGATAATTTCATGGAGGATGGGTCCCTCAATGGCTGTTAGCCAAGATGGTCAGGGACGTAAATCCATGCTCTGGGTGTCTGTAAGCCTCTGACTGCCAAAAGCTGGGAGAGGACAACAGGGGAGGGATCATTCGATAAATTGCCCTGTTCTGTTCATTCCCTCTGAAGCATCTGGCACCAGCCTCTGTCAGAAGACAGGACACTGGGCTAGATGGATCAGTGGCCTGACCCAGTATGGCCATGCTGATGTTCCATGTTTCTTGGGCCCAGATGAAGCACTCCACCATTTGCAGCTGCTCCATGAATGCCACCGACAATTTTGAATTAGTTCTCACTATGTCCCACAGCAATCTGTCCTCCAGAAAATCATCATGTTCCCCACTGCTTCACTTCTTCTTAAAGCTCTACAAATACCAGAGGATCATGAATCCTGTGCTGGCAATGCTTATGAAAATAGTGCAGAGCCATGCAAGCTCCATGCTTCTGGCAGACAACAAGGAGGGCTGCACAGGTTCATGGTATTTTTTAAAAAGGCATGACAATTATGGGATACAGATTACATTATGGGATGGAGACAGCTGCCTGCTGGGAAGTTGACCCCTTTCTCCCACTCACCCCTGCATGACTTGTTTCTGCCCCACCATGCATTGCCAAAACGTCCCAAAAGACAATGTGCTTGATGGTGGTGGGTTGCACGCTGGATACCTACCCATGGTGCACTGCACTGTGCATTGACACAAGCACTCCTGGGGAGTATGGGCAGCGCCAGTGCAAGGGCTAACAAGTATGCATGTGCACAAGCAATATACTAACTGCAGCAGCTTTATGATAATGTAACTTGCATCAGCAAAAGTTTGTAGCGCAGACATGGCCTAAGCAGGTTTGCCTGTTTCGCTATACCAGCGCACCTTTTCCAGTGCAGACTAGACCTTGCTCTCCAGCATCTCAAACAATGCTTTAAAAAGAAATCTAAATTACAGCTTCGAATGAATTGAGTCACATTAGATGGGAGGGGCCTTCCTACACCAGAAAACATTGTAATTCTATTTAGCAAACATGTAGAAGGAATGCAATTGTAATGGCCTCAGCAAGCTTTTAAGCTGCAGTATAGAAAGTGGTGCAGGAATTTTAAATCTGATCTCATTAGAATTAAAGGTTTCAGAGTAACAGCCGTGTTAGTCTGTATTCGTAAAAAGAAAAAAGAAAAGGAGTACTTGTGGCACCTTAGAGATTAACCAGTTTATTTGAGCATGAGCTTTCGTGAGCTACAGCTCACTTCATCGGATGAAGTGAGCTGTAGCTCACGAAAGCTCATGCTCAAATAAACTGGTTAGTCTCTAAGGTGCCACAAGTACTCCTTTTCTTTTTTCTCATTAGAATTAAAGGTATTTTTGCTTTGGTGGAAAACACTCTAAAGACAGACCAAGCTGAGACCAGTCTCACATTATTTATAACCTAATGCAGAATTGCTGCTAGGGGTCCAAAGATTAAATGCCAGCAGAACAAACTATAAAGTAACTTCCACAGTTCCCCAAATCTGTTTCTTCCAAAGACATTTCACTCTCTGAACTAAAGGCAATTAAACTGTGCTCGCAGGCATTGAGATATCACAGGGAGAGAGACCTAAAACAGACAGAGCTCTTCCAAACACTCTACATTACAATAGGAACCAGGCATTTTTATTTTGTAACATATCAGGCTATGTCTACACTACGCACCTTTTAGTGACACAGCTTGCTGCTACAGCCGTGCCGCTAAAAGGTGCGCAGCGTAGCCGCTCTTCGTAGGCAGGAGAGAGGTCTCCCTCCGACAAAATAAATCCACCCTCAACGAGAGGCGGTAGCTTTGTCGGTGGGAGAGTTCTCCCCACTGACAAAGGACTGCTCACACCGGTGCTTTTCGTCAGTAGTCATTCGGGGGCTGGAGGGGGTGTTTTTTTCACGACAAAAGTTTTACCAGCGAAAGCCTAACATTTTAGTAGTACAGTGGATTTAGCATTTGTCCTCATTTATATTTTAAGATAGTGTCTGGAGATCTGCTATGTGGGTAAACCTCAAAAGTCTGAATACCTAATGCAGAATTGCTCCAAGTAACATAGGAGGGAAATAAGCTAACAGGAGTCTGAGTGCAGTTCTTTTTCCATTTCACCTTGTGATCCCATTCGCATTTCTTGGCATCAGCAGCAGCTGGTGTCCTCTCCAAGAGCTGAGCACATCACGTCTCCCACATAACCCCTTCCCTCAAAGTTTACACACTCATTGGAGAAGGAGTCAAGGCCAAGATTCAGGTGTAGCTATGCACGTAAGGCAGAATTCCCTCTTCAGCGGGACTTAAGTTCTTACCACTGAGGCTCCTGAAAGGTTTCGTGGCTGTTCATCATTGTTCCGCTGAACCCATGCCAGGCCCTGGCTGCAAGCACAGATCCATGGCACCTTGTGTAACCCACACACCTCCTGGGTATGGTGTTCTGTCCCATCTAGTAGCACCAAGACCACTTAGAGCAGAGGTGGGCAAACTACGGCCCACATCCGGCCCGCAGGACCCTCCTGCCCGGCCCCTGAGCTCCTGGCCCAGGAACGCTAGTACCTGGCCCCTCCCCTGCTGTCCCCCCTCCCCCACAGTCTCACCTCGCTGTGCTGCTGGCACAACGCTCAGGGCAGCGAGCTCCTGGGGCAGCGCAGCTGCATAGCCTGGCCTGACCCGGTGCTCTGAGCTGCACTGTGCATGGCTGGCTCCAGCCTGGCTCCAGCCCAGCTCCAGCCACCGCTGCTCCAGGCAGTGCGGTAAGGGGCAGGGAGTGGGGGGGGGGGGGTTTGGATAGAGGGCAGGGGAGTCGGGGGGTGTGTGGACAGGGGTCAGGGTGGTCAGAGGGCAGGGGGGTTGAATGGGAGTAGGGGTTCTGGGGGGGCAGTCAGGAAGGAGGGGGGATTGGATGGGGCAGCGGGGAGCAGTCAGGGGCAGGGGTTCCAGGGGTAGTCAGGGAACAGGGAGGGTTGAATGGGGGCACAAGTCCCGGGGGGGGGCAGTCAGGAAGGAGAGGAGGGGTTGGATGGGGTGGCAGGGGGCAGTCAGGGTTGCAGGTTCCAGGGGCAGTCAGGGGACAGGGAGAAGGGGTGGTTGGATGTGGCAGGGGTCCTGGGGGGGCAGTCAGGAAGGAGGGGGAGGGTTGGATGGGGTGGCTGGGGGCAGTCAGGGGCAGGGGTTCCGGGGGCGATCAGGGAGAAGGGGTGGTTTGATGGCGCAGGGGTCCTGGGGGGGGGGAGGCAATCAGGAATGAGAGGAAGGGTTGGATGGGATGGCGGGGGACAGTCAGGGGTGGGGGTTCTGGGGGCAGTCAGGGGACAGGGGTCCCGGGGGGGCAGTCAGGGAACAGCCTCCCCTAACCGGCCCTCCATACAATTTCCGAAACCCGATGTGACCCTCAGGCCAAAAAGTTTGCCCGCCCCTGACTTAGAGAGAGAGATCAAATGAGTCTGCTCTACAGCCTCAGCTCACAGTCAGTTGGCTCTTAGCGTGCGCGGTAGAGCAGAGGCTCAAAGTCCCAGCCCGAGAACCTCCCCACTGAGGCCTGCAGAGGAGAGACCCAGGCAGCCACGCTGCGGGCAATGTCTGCTGCAGGCACCGCCCCCCGCAGCTCCCATTGGCTGGGGGAGAGGGACAGAGATACCATCATTAGTTGCCGGGCAGAGTCAGCCACGGAGGCAGTGTCACTTTTTTCCACACTGAATATAAACCAGTCAAAATACCGAACACAACTATCGGACGCCCACCTTGCTGCAGTCCTGAAGATTTCAACTGCTCAGTCACTGAGGCCAAACATCAACAAACTGACAGAACTGAAACGTTGCCAGGTGTCTGGCAAACACTAAAAAAAACTCTGGCAGGCGAAGAATTGTATAAAGTTGTATGACAGTTTTATTATTTCTAAGAAATTCGAAATAAAAAATACAATATAAACGTTTTCTTTTCTGAACATCATCTTCAGTGACATTACTGGCCCGCTGGGAGGATTTGAGGACTGGCCCTGGCCCTAAGGTAAATTGAGTTTGAGACCCCTGCAGTAGAGGCTCACGCACTAAGCTCCAGAGGCCCCAGGTTCGATCCTGCCCACCGCCGCCCAGGGTCTGTCGGCATTACACTTGCACTGCCACTGAGTCACGGAGCCAGGTGAGCGTTACGCATTTAAAAACAAAAAAACAAGTTCAGTTCAGCTCAGCTTTCATTTGAAAAGGAAAACCTCCCTCGGACGCCTTAGCAACGTGTCATTTGAGTCAAAGCGAAGGATTCGCCTCTTCCTGGACAATGCTGAGAAGGAAACAGCTGCTACTGAAATAAAATAATGCTTTGCACTTTGGTGGCACCTTCTACAAGAAGGTCATGAAGTGCTTTACAAACGCTAACCAATTCACATCTCCTACTCTGCAAGAATGACATCCTGGGGTTCCTTTGTATCAGGTTATTAGTAACCATGTAAGACTGAGGATGGAAGTCTCCTGGATCATACTGCCCCTTTCCAGGGGTTTCTGCAAACACAGTCCCGTGGAACAAAGGAAACAACCCCTGGTGCAGCAGAAGTGGCTCTGGGGTGGCACAGTTTGTGTGGTGCGGAGAACTCAGCTGCTAACTCTGTCTTGGGCCAGACCAGAACCTTGGAGTATGAATGGGGCAACTGTTAGGGTCTCTGACTGGAGACCCTAACAGACACAACAAAGACAATGCAACACAAAGTGTACTGTGTCCAGGTAGATCATGCAGCACAGTCTGTCAAAACAGAACTCATCATGCTTCCAAACCTGATCTTCTATGATTCTATGCCAACACTGCCCTGCCACGCACGCAGACTCTGCGGCTGACACGAGCACAGAGACCAGCACCACTTTTTATCTTATTTTATTTTGGTGGCACATATAATATGCAGTGTAGAAAAGTGCAGCCTGGTGGGGCTCTGGCATTAGCAGATTTGACTCAGACACCCAGCAGGTTGGTGCAGTAAGAAGAGACGATTGTTACAGAGTCATTTTGCAGAGCAGAACCACACTAAGCCTCACAACAGCATTGCAAGGAAGGCGTCTTCATCATCATAATTACTATGTTACAGATGTGGAAGCTAAAGCACAAAGAGTGACTTGCCTAACGTCATTCAGGCAAACTGGCAGACTCTGGAACAGCCTCCCAGGGCTCCGGACTCCAGTACGCCTGCAAACCCACACTTACCTTGCCTCAGTTCTCAAGGACTCAGCTCAGTTTCTGGATCTGTTCCCAGGTGGGGATGAGATGGCAAATTTACTCTCCGCTGTTGCTGACCAGGAGGGGATTCCCTATCAGGTAGCTGAACTAGGATTATACTCACAGGCCAAACCTTGATTAATTTAGGAGTTATGGTTGCTCCGGTGCATTTCCTGTCACCACAATCACCAAAAATCAAGGAAATCCTCAGTTCCGGCAACATGAGCATCCAGATCAACCTTGACTCATCTCTCTTACCAACTAAACACTGTAATACCCAACACATCCACAGACTCCTCCCCTTCACCACAATCTCCATTTAAATAGTGGCATATAACTAACTACAGTGCAGCAAAAACGGAATTCTGACCTCAGCGACAGCAGGATATATTTCCTACAGACACATGTGACAAGTCTATATTGTGTTGTCTGAACATGGAAAAGCATGAAATCAGAGTTCAGATTCTGCCTCTAAATGGGAGTTTGAGGCACTGAGTATTTGGAGGAAACATGAGAGGAAAATATGGCAGATGGAACAGGAAGGTAGCCCTCCCCGTAAAGACCTAGCATTCCATCGGCCTCCGCATCAAGAAGAAAACCAGGATGATGAAGCACCAATGAACTGTTTGTATTTTGAATTATTTCTTTAGAAAATTCCCCACTGCTTTGCAATGTGAAGCCTGAGTAGAATTTCAAGCATGTGACTCTGAGACTAGCAGAGAATATGGCTTGAAAAACATTAGCATCTCTGGGGAAATGTGAGAAAGGAATTATCTGAAATCTTCTGAACTCTCAAAAGGTGCTAAAGAGTGTGCAAAGTCCCGAGAAAAGGACAGTTCGTGGCCCTACATCTCTCCACTGAGATGGATTTTTGTGCATTAAGGGATTCTTGAAGTAGGAGAGCTGTGGAGCTGCTAGGAGGACGCCACCATATTCAGTGCTGCATGGCAGCTTGCAGCAGCCGTTTTGCTCTGCAGCATTTTGGACTGAGAGAACATGTGCTGTCTCAGACATGTCATCCCAAATGAGCGATGTGGATTGTATGCTATTATCGTCAAGGTCCTTCTGTTGGCTTCCTGTCTCTCTTCTGGCACACTCCTGGGAGCTGCGTACCCAGCCTGTGGCAGTTCGTCAGAACTCAGTGAGATTAGGGGACCTGACTGGGAGCAACTCGAGCAAGTGCCCTCTACAGCGGGCTAACATAGCCCCCCACATTGTTCAGTACTACTAAGACCAGGATACGGTCAGGCTAAAACTACAATTGACTTCTGTTGGTTAATACTTATTCTGATATGGTCCAGAACAGTTTGGTGCAGTTATCCTTACAGGGAATAACCTCAAGACATTTGGAATAGTAACTACCAAAGAACACATGGACGTTACACTGCATACCTAACAGCAGATGCTGCCTTCTTTTCCCTGTTGCCTGGGGAGAGACACACTGTTTTCTGAAGTGCATAAAATTTAACTTTTGCTGCATAGCATACGGATGGGTACTGGGAGCTTTAATCGCTGCTGTATAATCCAGTATGTTGCTGCTGCTCCACAAATGGAACAAAATTGAACAAAGAATGTGTTTTTAAAACATCCCCGGAAAAATAAAGTGGGTTGGATTGTATAAAACGTAAGAATCAACAAATGGCAAGAAAAAAAGATTCCTGGTGATGGCGTTCACCGCTTGAGCTTGGGAGGTCTCTGTTCAAAAGTGGAAAAAACCATTTCAACATTAAGGCTACTTTTGCAAGGGATGAAAATAGGCTTGATGCTGCTCATCTTGACACACAGGAATTAGCATTAACATCCACTGTATACAGAATGAGAGTGGCATACAGAAACCCTTCCACGAATCCAGCTCAAACCAGATTCCAATGTTTGCTCTAGTCTTTATTTATATTATAAATAAAAGGTGACTTTGCTACTGTTCAAGCTCAGGATGCCTGCAAGGCTTTTCAAAGAAACGAGCAGGTCTGTCTGTTACAATAAAGCACATATAATTTTGTTCTGTTTGAACAAAGGCAATGAAACCTGAATAAAACTAACAAGTAATAAACGTTTGAGAATCCAAACATTTGAGAATCGGGTGAAAGTCTGCAAGCATTTCCTCTCAACGGCCTAGTCCAGAAAGAGAGCCATGAAGGTAGGGGAGCAGAAAAGGGCATATTAGAACAAGAAGTCGAAGAGGCAGAAGAGAAGCACTTTTTCTTTGAACCTTTGATTAATTTTCCTTCACAACAAGGTTTGGGGTGTTTGATGTTGACAGTTTCCTAAAGACCCAAGGCTTGCCCACATGCTGGAGTAACTAAAGCCCTAAAGTTATGAGTTATTGCTGGGGTGACCAGATGTCCTGATTCTATAGGGACAGTCCCGATATTCAGGGCTTTTTCTGATATAGGCGCCTATTACCCACCACACTCTGTCCTGATTTTTTACACTTGCTATCTGGCCACCCTAGTTATTGTTATTTAACAACTGTCCAGTCATCAAGGCCTTTTAGAAAAGATAGCGCAGAGGGCTCAGAGAATAAACACACAAGGTCTAACAGCTAGATTTCTTCAATAGTCTGAAGAAATTCAGAGTTGCTGCACCTCTCGTGCTGCTAAAGAGACTTCTCCCTTTTCCCTGTCTGTGAATGAGTCAAAGAATTAAAAATTAAATTAATATCAAACATTGCTATTCTATAAGGGTTTACCTTATGGGCAATCTTGTTAGGAAAGAAAGGGGTTGCACTCATATTGATTTCTTTTAGTTTAAGTGATAAAAATGAAGTAGTAAGGCTAATGTTTGCAATCAAACATGCGTATGCTATAAAGTTAGTGAAATACACCTGTGCTGAAGGTAGCAGTAAATAAAAGGAACTGAAACCAAATATTGTGTTTATAAGGACACTTGACCACCGAGAGAAAATCAGAAAAGCAGAGCACACCAGGAAAAGACTATAGTTATGTCTACCCTTTACTCCTCCTGTGTTTCGTTAGTAATGCACAGACACCACTCAGCCATACACACCAAGGTCCTATCTTGGTTGCTAAAAGAAGGAGAACAGAAACAAAAGATTTATACGGCTCTTCTGGCCTGCTAGAGAACGGCAGTTCTTGAAGTGACTTTGCATTGTATAATGGACTGTCAAAACAAGTTTATAGAGCATCAAAGAATACGGAGGGACTTTGTATAAATTATATGAACTTTAAACAGGACAATTCAGCAGCTAGCAGAGTGTTGACCGAGAAATTGCAACTTGAGGAAGCATAACTGCAAAATGGACCCAGGAATGCACTGCAGAGGGATGCGTGGAAAGCAACTTGAGGAGGTAAGTTGCTGACGGGAGCAAACCCGCCAGCATTCAAGGTTTGTCCCAAGATGGTTGTACCATGAGTGATGGCCTGAGCTGTCTTAAACAAGTTGCTGTGACAAGATTTGTTGCCCTGAAAATTCCAGTCCTGTTGCAAGAACTTAAAAGCTAATGTCTTGTTCCCTGATTGGATGGTGACAGAGGACATCTCATTTTGGTTGGACATTTTGAATGTTTGGAAGAAGTATGGATCACCATCTGATCGTCCATGCCAGCATCTTTAGTAAGAGAAACTAAGCTGGACCACCAGGCAGAAATAGGATAAAATGACCTGTCTCCTTCAGCATGTCGCTTCCTGAAAGCTGAAGACACCTGGAAGGAGAAGTCTGAGGTCTTGGGCCAGCCACCTGGGAGTCCTCCTGGTGACACTGAGTTCCTGTCTCAGATAGGCACCTTAACTGTCTCTTTCTATTTTCCTGCTTTTGGGTTTCCCGCTAGCGCACCAGGAAAAGACTATAGTCATGTCTACCCTTTACTCCTCCTGTGTTTGTAGTGTCAACTCCTGCCATGAACAGTAACTGAGCTGAAAGCTGACAGCTGAGCAGAGATCTGGTGATAGGTAACACACAGACTTTCTCTTGCGTGAAGACCCAACTCAGTAAATTGCTCACTTCCTAAAACATAACTTTTCCTAAAGCTGGGGACCTAATTCGGAAGGAGGAGAACATGCTAGTGTATGTGCTTTAAATACTGTCGCAGTTAGAGTGTCTTTGTTTTGTAACAGGTTCCACTCAAGTTTGCAGTAAAGTAGCTTTAAAACTGGACAAGTTAATGTCACCAACTAAGGGTATGTTTACACTGCCCATGTTACAGCGCGGCCACAGCAGCACTGTGATGTGGGCAGTGTAGTCACGCTTTATTGTCGGGGGAGAGCTCTCCAGGCAGTAAAAAAAACCCAACCCAAATGAGGGGTGGTAGCTTTATCGCCGGGAGAAGCACTGTCTATGCTGGCGCTTTTCAGCCCTAAAACTTTTGTCGCTCAGGGGGGTGTTTTTTCACACCCCTGAACGACAAAAGTTTTAGCACTGAAAGTGGCAGTGTAGACACAGCCAAAGCTTGCAGAACATGTCCATGTGTCTACCAGAGTTAATGGTTTCATACTGCCTTTCACGTCCGAGGTGAATGACCAAACTGCCTTGTAATCTAGCGCTGGATAATTTTCCCTCTGTTGTGCTAGCAACACCAGAGTTAATGACCCCGTGGCCTCCATCCTGTTCTGAGAGACTCAATTAAAAATCGAAACAAAGTCACTTTCCCAATACAGTGATTGAGTGTAAGTGTTATTTTCTGTTGCTGTTGTGTGGTTTGATTCTGAAAACCTAAATGGTTATATCAGCCAATTTCCAAATCACAAACACTATTTTTGTCTTCTTATAGCCTATAATATTAGTGGTTGCTGTTGCTGCTAAGGATATTTAATAAAACTCCATAAAACTAAATTCAACTCTCGGGTCCTTTTCCTAAATTAAGCAATCAAAATTAAAAGGACCCTAAGAAAGGTGGTACAGGTAACCAGTTAAGTGTTAACTAAGGTTTGGTGTGACAGCGTGCTAAGCAGAAAACTGCTTAGCCAACCCCCTGTCACTCCAGCCCCAATTCAGGGATGTGAATTGGAGCTGGGTAGACCACCTGGCCCTGATTGGGGAAGCTGGAACTGCTGCTGCCTTGTCAGGCTGGGGCTGGATAAGAGCGCCAGGGGAAGGAAGCCAGGAAGGAAGCCATGGAAAGAGGAAAGCCGCAGTAGAGGAAAGGCAGTGTGGAGAAACAGACAGAGATAGCTTGGCCCCTCTCTCCTGCTGGTGGACTGCAAGAAGGGGACTACTTGTATGGTGGAAAGGTGGTGGGAGCACAGCCTGTAAATAAAAGCACCAGGTGGGCACTGCACCTAGAGGTCTCTGTGTGACTTTCAGCCCAGCGGGGGCAGGAGCCAGGAGGGCTCTGCAGGGACACTGCTACATTTGGCTTATACCTTACGTTTCTTAAAATGCAGAGTTGTCCCAACTTAAGGTGTGACTTTAAACCAGTTTAGTTAAACCAGTGCCAGCGGCTGTGTGGACAGTCAGATCTGGATTTAAAGTAAGTTTATTTCAGTTTAATTTAAGACAATTATGAACAAGTTTAAGTAAGCCACTCAAACACAAATCAGAGTATCCCTGCAGGGATTTGCACCAAGTTAACTACCTAACTCAGACTAGTTGAATCAGAGAACCCCAGGATGTCAAAGCCATGGTTGGATTCACATTTGTGGAATCAGCCAGCTGCTCTGGGACAGGCTGGTAATTTGTGGTTTGTTTCAATCTGCTCCAAGCTGAAATCCACTGACATTCTCTGAAAATGATTTGCATAACAATTTGCTACAAAAGTGATGAATTAAGCCCTGGGTTAGAATTAGAACCAGCTCTGGGGAATGAAATCATACTCACGTATGTGAAATGCAATGATAGCACTGTAGCTAGTCCCTTATTTTCAAGGTCATCCTTGAGACACATGAATCCTATCCTTCCAGCAGTATGCGCTGGGTGTCCCCACTGATCAAACCCCAGTAGCCAGGCACATTCTGAGCCCATCCCCACTCACCTCCACTACTCTCCAGTCCTAGCTAAGAGCAGAATTCAACAACCCTCCCTGCTCCATCTCTAGTACTAGCAGGACCAGACCAAGAGGGGCAGATTGCACCCCTCCACACACAGCCCTATTTCTTAAGAGGGGCATTTGCCACTGAAGAAACACTACCACATGTAGGCCAGCTGGAGTCCAGCCACAAACAAGAGACACTAGAGATACATCAGGATCTAGAAAAAAGCCATACATTCATGCACAAGCATGCATTGTACTTTGAAACGTGCAGGCACTTGCTGGCCAATCAGCTCACAATAGGAACTGTTTGTTCTTTTATCTCTGCACCATGTTGCTTTTTTTTTCCTGAAACAATGATAATCATAACCTCCTCCTGATTACAAAACTTATCCGCCCAAATATATGTAGATTTCCCTGTATCTGATGTACTTACAATGGAGGCCAACATATCTGTTTCAGTTAAACGGACCCATTGTGAGCGCAAAAGGTATGTGGACTATCCAAACAGAAACCTGTCTCAAAAATTTGCATTCCTATAATCCACTGTGATCTCAGTATCTCTTTCAAACAGCCTGGATCCAAGGAATAGGAAGCAGTGGCCCTACCAGCTCAGTAGATAGAGAGACAAGGTGGGTGAGGTAATCTACTTTATC
Source organism: Natator depressus (assembly GCF_965152275.1). Taxonomy (NCBI): domain Eukaryota; kingdom Metazoa; phylum Chordata; order Testudines; family Cheloniidae; genus Natator; species Natator depressus. The sequence continues at coordinate 30,945,069 of NC_134246.1, forward strand.
TGTAGACCACAGGAAGAGCTCTGTGTAAGATCAAACACGTCTCTCTCCCCAGTAGAAGCTGGCCCAATAAAAGATATCACCTCACCCACCTTGTCTCTCTACTATCCTGGGACCGACACAGCCACAACACCACTGCATAATTCACTAGATTAGGCAGAAGAACACAAACAACGAAAGGTAGTAGATGACGGTTCACTGGACTAGCTAGAAAAAAAAGTGCGGGCAGCCTTGTGTGCCTTCACGCAGGCCTGATGGAATCAGTAGAAAGCCTCAAAGTCTTGGCTACTTTATTCATTTTTCCAGTTTGTCCAAGGAAATGAACGACCTGCAACTTTACACTGTCTAGGCTCTGAGAGTTAAATGTCCTTGTACGGCTGGGTTTGGGCAAGCAACAGCAACAATCACCCGCTCCTGCAGCTGCTGGCAGAGGTCTTGTGGCACCGAGGCCCTTTTGCTCTAGTGTTTTATCTGGCTCTGTCAGTTTGCGCCAGTCTCAAAAGGATGTGATGTTCCCTGTGGACCATCAGGTGCTCTCTGTCCTCAGGGAGTGAAACTCCATTTTACAGGAAGAGAAGAAAGAAAAAAAAGTAAGAAAGTCTTAGTCAAATCTCATAGATGCTCTGAACTCCTCCAGTGAGCCTGCACCAATAATGGAGAAAAGAGCCACACCAACCGAAACGCCAACAGCTTCCTCCCACGTAAGGAGACAGTGCACGAAGCCAGTTGTCCCGTATCCCTCATTTGAATGTCAAATCATTACAGCCTACTGACTTCTCAAAAGAAGCAATTCTGCTGACCAATGCAAAAGCAATTAGCATCAAAGAGCTTAACGTGGCCTGGCCCTACAGAATGACAGTATTTCTGCCAGCCTCTGCATCATCCCCCAAGTACATGCAAACACACAGCCACACAGTGATCAGGAAGGATTCTGTCTGAATGGGGTTACTCACAGGATGTGTGACATCGCTCCGTGTTTGGAGCGCAGCGCATTCTGGGAAACTGGGTCTCCTGGACATCCACCTTCATTGTAAACAGCAGACCCTCAATACTTATCCCACGGACAAAGGAGAGCCAAGCTCGGGGTGAAATTAAAACTCTCCCAGCAAAAAGAACACACGTAATCATTCCTGCACATGCATTAGCAGTTCCAATTTTAATGAACTGTAAGAAAGCCAGACAGCAATAACCGTGTACAAAGTACATACACTGTGACGCTCAAACCAGCCCAGACATCCACCCCAAAGCCCGTGAATCAGGCAGAGTAGGCTCAAAGGCATACGGATGATCACTGATTAACTGCTCATCAATGCCGAGAAAAACATGTAAAAGTCCCTTGGCAAAGGCAAGAGCACTGTTTGGCCTTAACACTTCCATTTGGCATGTGCCAACAACTTTTGCTAAGTAGAAAGTTTTACCCTGACCAAAAAGAAAAGGAGGACTTGTGGCACCTTAGAGACTAACCAATTTATTTGAGCATAAGCTTTCGTGAGCTACAGCTCACTTCACCGGATGCATATCCGATGAAGTGAGCTGTAGCCCACGAAAGCTTATGCTCAAATAAACGTGTTAGTCTCTAAGGTGCCACAAGTCCTCCTTTTCTTTTTGCGAATACAGACTAACACGGCTGCTACTCTGAAATCTGTTACCCTGACCAGACTGTGAAGACAAAGACCAGTCTGACATTAACAGAACCACATGAGACTCGGCAAAAACAAAAGGTTTCTCCAAAAGTTGGGCAGACTGGCAGTTGGGCAGATGAATGTAAACATCTTGGCCCAGATTTAGCCCCTGACATTAAAAGGCTTACATCAGGGGTGAACTTGGCCCCCTGGTTTTACCGAGGAGTCAAACAGCTAAAGGGCAAGCGCAAAACAAGTTCCTTCCCTATAGAAAACCAGCCAAAGCTGCATGTCAATGGCAATCAAACCAGAACAATTTTCTGCACAGACTGTGTAAGGTGCAGTTAATGCATGTCAGACACTGGAACGGGGCTGGGAGAGCTATTACCTGTCCCAGACATTGGAGTAAGCCTACTGCCCAAGGAACAAACCCTTTGGGAGTGGGACCCAGGGGACAGCCTCAGCTCATAAACCCTCAGGTTATGGGGTCAGGAAGTGAGTGAGACTCAATCCACTAGGTCCCTTCCCCTAGGACTCAAAGCAAGTCAAATGGCATCCAGATCCTGGCCCCTTTGTCACTTATCACAAAGAAAGTAAGCAAAATGTAAGACTTCATTTTTGTAAATCTTAATATTCCACCCCTGAAGGTGACCTGCTGCAGTTCTGAAGTGGGTGTTGCCCCATTCATCCCAGGTGGGTGTTAATGCAGAGACTCCATTTAAACATTAACATTTTCAACTGTTTCACTGTTAATCATAAACAGAAAAATGCAGCTCATGTGCTCACCCAGCATGCCAGGTATCAGAGATGTCAGGGAGGGAAGAAGCCAAGATCACGGCCCATTTGCGCTAGGTGCGCTGCAAACACATAGCAAAACGTAACCTCTTCGGGACAGGGGCTCTCCAGGAAGCCATGGCGGGAGAAGGGCAGTGTCACTAGTCCCACTGTACTGAGGGGAACTGAGGCACAGTCAGATGAAGTGACATACTGAACCCAGATCACCCAAGTCCTAGCAGACCAGGGCCTCAGGCACTACACCAACCACCTCCCGTCTACCTCCTCTCTCTGGCCTGGGCCCCTAAAGCAGGAGGGTTCCCTGAAGTCCACTCAGCACTGATGTATCTCCTCTTAAACAGCCCAACAGGGCTCCTGGCCCCAGGGGAGCCCACTCACCAGGCCCCTGCCATTGTGGGGAGCACATGCCCTGGGCTGACACAGCTCAAACTCGGCAAGTTTTCCTGGGCGTTTGCCGGTCCGCACGTCCCTTTGGATTCCTGCCCACTGCTCCCAGGGCAATGGGGAAGGGTCATTCAGGGGTGGCTCCTAGCGCTGCCAGTGGGGAAGCGGGGCTGCAGTGGGGCGATCCCACCGCTACCAATGGGGGGCAGGCTGCAGTCAGGGGGGGAGGGAGGGAGAGGATCCCACCGCTACCAGTGGGGGGGCTGCAGCCGGGGGGGGGGGGAAGAGGGAAGGGATCCCACCCCTACCAATGGGGGGCCCGCTGCAGCCGGGGGGGAAGAGGGAAGGGATCCCACCCCTACCAATAGGGGGCGGGCTACAGCCAGGGGGGAGGGAGGGAGAGGATCCCACCGCTACCAGTGGGGGGGCTGCAGCCGGGGGGGGGGAAGAGGGAAGGGATCCCACCCCTACCAATGGGGGGCGGGCTGCAGCTGGGGGGGGAAGAGGGGGGAAGAGGGAAGGGATCCCACCCCTACCAATGGGGGGCGGGCTGCAGCCAGGGGGGAAGAGGGGGGAAGAGGGAAGGGATCCCACCCCTACCAATGGGGGGCGGGCTACAGCCACGGGGGAGGGAGGGAAAGGATCCCACCGCTACCAATGTGGGGGCTGCAGCCGGGGGGGGGGGGGGGAAGAGGGAAGGGATCCCACCCCTACCAATGGGGGGCGGGCTACAGCCAGGGGGGAGGGAGGGAAAGGATCCCACCGCTACCAATGTGGGGGCTGCAGCCGGGGGGGGGGGGGGAAGAGGGAAGGGATCCCACCCCTACCAATGGGGGGCGGGCTGCAGCCGAGGGGGAGGGGATCCCACCCTTACCGATGGGGGGGCTGCAGCCGGGGGGCTCCCCGGGGCGTGGGGGTTGGTCGCTGGCACCCGCCGGACCCCGCTCAACAGGTGCGGGAGGCCCGGCCGGTCCCGGGCTCAGGGCTCGCTGCCCGCCCGCCCGCCGCACTCACCTCTCCGCCATGTCCCGCTCCTCTGCCCTGCGGCCGCCGGCTGCTGCAGGATGTGAAACCCGATCCCGCCCCGCCCGTCCCGCTGCCGGGGCAGGCCAGCCGGGGGCGGGGATGGGTGGGGCGGGGGCACGGGGGGGGGAGAGAGTGATATGGGAGGGGGCAGGGGGGCTGGGGTGATGGGGGCAGAGGAGGGTAGGGAGTGGTGGGGTAGGGTTGGGGGCTGAGGGGTAGGGAGTGATGGGCAGGGTGATGGGGCAGAGGGGGTAGGGGATAGGGGCAGGGAGTGATGGGCAGAGTGATGCGGGTAGGGTGATGGGGCAGAGGGGGTAGGGGATGGGGGCAGGGAGTGATGGGGTACAGGCGATGGGGCTGGGGTGATGGGGCAGAGGGGAGTAGGGGGTGACAGGGCAGAAGGGGGTAGGGGATGGGGGTGGGATGATGGGGGCAGAGGAGGGTAGGGAGTGATGGGCAGGGTGATGGGGCAGAGGGGGTAGGGGATGGGGCAGAGGCAATGGGGGTGGGATGATGGGGTAGAGGAGGGTAGGGAGTGATGGGGCGGGGTGATGGGGCAGAGGGGATAGGGGCAGGGAGTGATGGGGCGGGGTGATGGGGCAGAGGGGATGGGGCAGGGAGTGATGGGGCTGGGGTGATGGGGGAAGAGAGGGTAAGGAGTGACAGGATGGGGTGATGGGGCAGAGGGGGGTAAGGGATGGGGCAGGGAGTGATGGGGCAGAGGTGATGCGGGTAGGGTGATGGGTCAGAGGGGGTAGGGGATATGGGCAAGGAGTGATGGGGCACAGGCGATGGGGCTAGGGTGGTGAGGCAGAGGGGAGTAGGGGGTGACAGGGCAGAAGGGGGTAGGGGATGGGGGTGGGATGATCGGGGCAGAGGAGGGTAGGGAGTGATGGGCAGGGTGATGGGGCAGAGGGGGTAGGGGATGGGGCAGAGGCAATGGGGGTGGGATGATGGGGCAGAGGAGGGTAGGGAGTGATGGGGCGGGGTGATGGGGCAGAGGGGATGGGGCAGGGAGTGATGGGGCTGGGGTGATGGGGGAAGAGAGGGTAAGGAGTGATGGGATGGGGTGATGGGGCAGAGGGGGGTAAGGGATAGGGGCAGGGAGAGATGGGGCAGAGGCGATGCGGGTAGGGTGATGGGGCAGAGGGGGTAGGGGATAGGGGCAAGGAGTGATGGGGCAGAGGGGGATAAGGGGTGATGGGGGCTGGGAGTGATAGCAGTTGGGGCGAGGGGGCAGGGGATGTCATGGGGTAGCAGGCAGGGGCTCTCTCAGCCAGCAGGGTGTCTCCCTGTGCCCATGCAGCAGGAAAGTCGGGGCAGTGGCTGCAGCCCATCTGCCTTACTGCGGAGTGACCTGGGGCTGTGCTGGCTTTGGAGCTGTACCTTATTTGTATTGGTTCAAAAAGTCCCCAGCACAAACTGGGCTCCTTGGGTTGAAGGAGCCTCTCTGGGGCAAAGAGGCCGGCTCCCTATGGGGACTGAGCTGCTGTTGGCCCGGTCCATTTGAATGTGATACAAGTGCAGCCCCTGGTGGCAGCTCTTCCCCTACACTCTGCTGGAGCCCGAATAAACCTGCCCTTCTCCGTCACCCTCCACTGGCCTAGCTTCAGCCTGGCAACCCTCAGCGGGCAGGGGGGCATTATCCCCCCTTACAGATAGGAACAGGTACAGAGGGGGTTGGGATTTGGCCACAGTTACACAGCAGCACTGCCAACTCTTGTGACTTCACCACCAGGTTTATGCTATTGGATGTCATTCCTGTGGCCCAGCCCTGTGGTTATGAGGCTCTCAGGTGTTTTTGCTTAAAGTATGTTTCTAACTTCCCTGCACTCCAGTGATGGGATAGTTTGTAGTAACCTAGCTGTGTTTTCAGTGGCCCTGTCAGCTCCATTTGCTTCCTCCATAGCCCTTCATTACCCCAAGTTAGTCTAGTTAAAGTTGAAAAGGGAAATTGAAGAGGAATGCCAAGCTTCCTCTCATTTCCAAAAGCTTGTAACCTCTCCTCCATGCACATTCCAATCCAGTAGCCAGGGGGAATTTAGCGAGGCAAAATCTAATTACCTCCGCTGAAATTTGTGTGGAACAGCTGGAGTTAGCACCTTTGCTCTTACACACAGTGCAGTGGGAATTGTTAATTACCACAAATGGTCAAGGTCCCCTTTTAAAAATACAATTTTATTTGTGAAATGGTACACAAAGCTCATACTTTGTTCTAGGCACTGTATAAACAGCAAAAGACATCCCTGACCCACAGAACTTAGGATCTAAAAATGGAGAAGATCCAACAAGGGGATGCAGAACACAACAGAAGAAGGGAAAGACAGGTGACAACAATAGGAACACAAAGTTGTATACTTCTTAGCTCCAGGTCTGTAGTTTCTCAAACAGCACAACACCTCCCCTAACCTTGTTCTGGGGCATTGGCTAATCATTGGCTTAGCTGATGTGACTTGTCCTTCTGAATCTCTGACTACTTCCTGGAATAACTGGGTTTTCCCAAGGCAAGTCAGCTTCCAAGGACTTACCTCATCCAACTATGCTTAGTTTATGAGCTCTGACAGGCACTCATCATATTTCCTGCAGAACTGTCTTAACAGGAGACATTTGAGAGATTTCAGCATTGCTGATGAGTAATTATGACACTTAACGTGGCAAGTGGGACCACAACGACTGATAAAATTCACAAGATTTCAACCAAGTTCTCTGGTTCTAGAACTAGCATAAAACAAGATCTGGCTAAGAGAGAAGCTAATAATTGACCTTCTGAAAAAACAAGGTTCCTGTAATTATGTCTCTGGGTGACCTCGTTCTGGTTAAACAAAAGAAATATGTTCTAATGTGACAGATTTCACCTTTTCCATAATAGAGCAAGAACTATCTGACAATACAGCTGAGACATGCATTGTCCAAAAATAGAGTTACCTCTTCTGTGTTGCATCCAAGTTTGAGATCCTTCCAAGCCTGAGCATAAAGTATTAGATTTTTAACTGGTAAATATTAGTAAACGTCAATTTAATCGTACACACACAAACCAACAAAAATATTTGCCTTGATAACTGAAATTTACAGATAGGCAATGTAAGTAAAATGCTGCTTGAGAACGTGAGTTTCATTTAACAAATTTGTTAACAAATTATGTTTTAATGGTTATAAAACTTTAACTTTTTGAATCTCAACATCTATGGTCACTAAATAATTGTCTGACTCCCCCCAACTAATTTCCTGCAACTATGAAAATTTAAATTGATGAAAATTTAAAATAATGCTAAAACCAATACTGTTGCACAACTGAAAGTTTAAATCAATAAAAATAGAAAATATGTTTAAAATAATCATCTGTCAAAATTATAAAAAATAAAAATCAAATTCTGCTAAATCTCATTATACTTTGTTGATTGTGAGGCTATTACAAGGGTATTTGATTTGCACTTTGACATAAGTGATTTATATAAGAGAATTATCTTGCCAACATGCTCTGTACAGCAAGCTGAGTGAGGGTAGATCCTCAAGAAACTTTGTCAAGTAGGATGAGGAAGGAGACCGAGAATGCTTCTATCTTCTCCTTTCTGCCCCAGAAAGTCCTGTTTGTCCCTATTAGTTATTTTTATGGGGGTCACAGGTAGATGGTGACTTTAATGTTTTATGATTTCCCTTTCTTGTTGTTTGTTAGCAGGTCCTTTATTAATTGCAAACAACAGTAGCTGCTATTTTGCCCTGATAGTGACGGAGCAGGAGTTAGCACTTTTGCTGTTGCAGACTCTGCAGTGGGAATTGTTGAGAGAGAGACTAAGCCACTAACCAAGAGGATTACATCCTCACCAACAGCAGTGACCACAATGAGCTGGTGTTGTGCTAGAAGGCATGTATACAATTATTACACTTGTTCTTGGGTTTGGATCTCATTTTATGTATTCCCTCGTGTTAAATCTTTATTTTTAAAAAATTACTTTGTATAGAAAAATATAATGTACCTGAATGCGGAACAAAGAAGAGAAAATGCCTAAGACCGGTGTTTCTGCTGCCTCAGATGAAGTCTGTTCTGTTTCCTGGACCATTTCCTGCCCTGGTAAATCACTTATTAGAGCTGGAGCAGCCTTTTTATACAATCCCTGCAATCTGTATATCCCCCTGTTCTGTTCTCCCCCCTGCATGCTGGATTCTAAACCAGCAGCTCCCAAGGACTGGGTTAAGGATTTTAACAGCTCTGCTTCTATCCCTCTCTTTAAAAACAAAACAACTCCTCAGAAGTGGAGGCAGGAATGAGGGATTGTTCCTTTGGGTCAGATGGGAATCCTGGAGGTCATGAGCGCTCTGGAGGGAAAGGGTGTTTGTCTAGGTCTTGCTGCTGAGTCAAGACAAGGCCTGCCCCTGCAACATCATTCCCAGCTAGACTGTAAAGCTCCACATGGGATACACAGCTCGTTAGTGTGACTACCTCACATCCACGAGCTCCTGTTATCTAGAGGGTCACCAAAGCTCACCCCTCTGGATAACCAACATCCAGACAAGTCATACAACTAAAGAAGGAGCTCAGAGGGCCAACTGTGCTACCAGCCACCAACCTGAACTCCGCCACCTGCCATGATGCTGAGAAAGATTTCCAGGTGTTCCAAGTCCTCGGTATGGGAGAGCTTGGCTGCACATGCCGTTGTTCCCAATTAACTGTTCCTACTTAACGCCAGGGGTGGGCATTATTATTCCAGAACACTGGAGAGTTAAGTTGGAACAGTTAATGGGGAACAAGTCCATGGGTAGACAAGTCCTGTAAGAAAGAGCTGTCCTGACTTCAGATCAGAGGGACTAGACCTGGGACTGGCACTAGATGGATTTTGTCATGACCCAAATGATTTTTTGGCTTGTGTCTGACTACACAACCAGCCTCTGAAATGCTGGGTAAGAAGCCTGCATGCTCAGGCTGGTAATCATGATGCTCTCTGGCTCAGCCAGCCATCAGGGGACTATGGGGTGTGCTGCCGAGCAAGGGATATTTTGGTACTACTGAAGTATCCTTTAAGTAACTTAATCTGAAGAGCATCACATGACTCCCACTGCACCCTACATAACAAATAGAGAGACAGTGAGATCATGGCAGCTCTGCTGGCTGGCTGGGCAGCCCTGTTGTGCTTGCCAAGTGTAAAGCTAAAACACTGGGGCCAGAGTCATCCTCAGTGTAAAACCCCTTTATCGTTTGATTTCATTTTCTCTTTTCATCTAGTTTGAGGGGAGGATTTGGGTTTATAGGCATTTTAGGAGAAAGGCGGCGTGTGGTGGAGCAGGCCAGGGTGGAGGGGCGGGTCCCAGCATAGGGACTTAGACCTGCTGGATCAGTGGCAGAACCATCCATTGTCCAAAGGAATCTGGCAGATTTTTGTATGTATCTTTTCAGACAGGATAGAAATTGCTGGACCACCAGAGACAACAGCACTAGCAGAGATTCCATATGTGATCAGGGGGGCAAGACACCTGTCTGTTACCTGCCGCAGCAGGGAAGAGGTTTTTCAGCTGACTCTCTACCCATTTCCTGAGGGACACTGTGTTTTCTGGGATGTCCCATGTGACACTGGCAGACCAGGTGCCAGCTCATGCCAGATCCCCAGGCCAATTCACTTGTGTGTTAGTATTGATCAAAGTGATTGTTAAAAGTATGAGAGAATGTTTGGTGTTTAAACTTCATGAACACTAGTGGACTCTTACTTCCTTGTGTTCACTTATCCATATCCCATTATAATGTAATAGCAAACATTTCCACTGTATATCCCCCTGTAACTAAATAACCCATCGAACAAAAAAGAAGCCTTGTGGAATGCTTATGAAGAACTTCAACAGAAAAGAGCTAATTTCAAGGTAAGTGGTCATTGTGTGTGATGATTGGACGTCAAAGACTCAGAACGCATTCCTCACTCTCCCCCATCAAAGGAAACGCCCACATGGGTAGTAACACTGTCAGCTTGTTTTCTGTGAGAAGAAGTTATAAGTGTGGATTCAGGGAAAGAGCTTTCATCTCTAGACTGTTTGACTCTTGCAGGAAAGTGGGCTGGATGCAAGGCAGAGATCCCCAGAGACAATCTGGGTACCCTGAAAAGACTGTTGAGAAACTGGCAGTTTATTACATCACTGCCACCATTTGGCATTAAAAACTGATTCACCTGTTGTTCTATTTTCCTGCTTTAACGTCTCAATAACTCTCATTCTTTTTTTGTAGCTAATAAATATTTAGTTTAGTATAGAATTGGCAGCCAGTGTTGTCTTTGGTGTAAGATCTAGAGTACCAATTGATCAGAGGCAAGTGACCAAACTCTTGGGACTGAAGCATAGGTGGTGTGAGAGTTTTTTGTTTGGGGAGGCTACTCCCAGGAGCACCAGAAGCTCCCTAGAAGTGGGGGAACACCAGTGGCCGGACTATGGCCCCTGCTCCTGCTCTGCCCCTCCCCCCCGAGGCCTTGCCTGTGCTTTGCCCCAAGGCCCCCCAACACACTGCTTGCTCCTCCCCACCCTTGCTTGCCCTTAAGACAGGAAAAAAGTGATGAGGCCCTGGCCCCCTGTGTTCCAGCACCCCTGGCTATGCCCTCCCACTTTTTTTCTGCCCTAAGGGTGAGCAATGGGAGGGAGGGGGCAGAGAGGAGCAACAGGTGGAGTGGGGCCTCGGAGGAAGAGGCCAAATGGGGGTGGGGTTTGGGGCAGAGGCCACAGAGGGGAGGGGTGAAGCAGGGGGGCAGGGCCATGATCCGGGCACGGTGGCCCCCCCACTTCTAGGGAGCTTCCAGCACTCCTGCTCCCAGGGTGCAAAGGCAGTGGGGCCATGCTCCTGCAAACAGAGGGGACCCACATCTGGCATTTGCCCCCTGGATGGCCAGCCTCTTTTACTTTAGGGAAGCTGAGCCTCCCCAAGCCTCTTATATGTGCCACCCAGGACTGGGAGCAACCTGAACATTAGGGCTGTCAAGCGATTAAAAAAAATTAATTGCAATTAATCGCACTGTTAAACAACAGAATACCATTTATTTAAATATTTCTGGATGTTTTCTACATTCAAATATATGGATTTCAATTACAACACAGAATTCAAAGTGTACCATGCTCACTTTATATTTATTTTTGATTACAAGTATTTGCACTGTAAAAAAAAAAGAAAAGAAAGAAAGAAATAGTATTTTTAATTCACCTAATCCAAGTACCGTAGTGCAGTGTCATTATCATAAACGTTGAACTTACAAATGTAGAATTATGTACAAAAAAACTTCATTCAAAAACAAAACAATGTAAAATTTTAGAGCCCACAAGTCCACTCAGTCCTACTTCTTGTTTAGCCAATCACTCAGACAAACAAGTTTGTTTACATTTGCAGGAGATAATGCTGCCCACTTCTTGTTTACAATGTTACCTGAAAGTTAAAACAGGCGTTCTCATGGCACTGTTGTAGCCAGTATCGCAAGATATTTATGTGCCAGATGCGCTAAAGATTCATATGTCCCTTCATGCTTCAACCACCATTCCAGGGGACATGCATCCATGGTGCTGACAAGTTTTGCTTGATAACAATCCAAAGCAGTGCAGACCAACACATGTTCATTTTCATTATCTGAGGGCTTGGCTAAACTTGCAAGTTAGAGAGCATTAAATCAGCCCTGGGAGCCCTAACTCCTGAGGTGTCCACTGGGAAGGCACTTAGAGCACCTGGACTCCGTGGCCAGAGCGCCCCTGGTAATCCACCTCCATGAGAAGCATAGAGCTTGCTGCGCTCGGGGTGAAACACTGGGGTGTCAGCGTGGATGACGTGTTGCATTATCGCGCTGTGACTGGCCTCCAGAAACATCCCATGATCCCTTGAAGCCAAGTGGCCACTCTCCTCATTGTTTTGAACTCGGCTGCAGGCATGTGGATATCCCCTTTCAAAGCTCCGTTTCTGACAGCCAGCATGCTTATCTGCTACGGTTCACAAAGCAAACCATTACTGTGTAACGCTCCTGCTGCAGAGGCAGGTGTGCGTGGGGGGGGCTGATGTCAGGGTTTCCCCCTTCCCCGTCCGAACTTACAAGACAGCATGCTGACACACTCTCTGCCCCCCAAAACACACTGTCTCTGCCCCCATATACACACAACAGACTCCCTGTCAAACTCCACCCCGCCCCCCATTTGAAAAGCACGCTGCAGCGCTGCAAGAGCTGCTAATGTGGTCACACCACTGCGCTTGCAGCTGACAGTGTGAACACACGGCAGCGCTTTTCCTGCTGCTGACTCTGAGGGCTGGTTTAACTCCCAGCGCTCTACATCTACAAGTGTAACCATAGCCTTAAGTCAGATGCTACCACCAGAAGGTTGATTTTCTTTTTTGGTGGGTCAGGTTCTGTAGTTTCCGGATCAGAGTGTTGCTCTTTTAAGACTTCTGAAAGCAGGCTCCACACCTCGTCCCTCTCAGATTTTGGAAGGCACTTCAGATTCTTAAACCTAGGGTCGAGTGCTGTAGCTATCTTTAGAAATCTCACATTGGTACCTTCTTTGCGTTTTGTCAATCTGCAGTGAAAGTGTTCTTAAAATGAACAACGTGTGCTGAGTCGTCATCCGAGACTGCTATAACATGAAATGTATGGCAGACTGCAGGTAAAACAGAGCAGGGGACGTACAATTCTCCCTCAAGGAGTTCAGTCACAAATTTAATTAACACATTTTTTTAACAAGCGTCATCAGCATGGAAGCACGTCTTCTGGAATGGTGGCCAAAGCATGTAAGGGGCATACGAATGTTTAGCATATCTGGCACATAAATACCTTGCAATGCCGGCTACAAAAGTGCCATTCAAATGCCTGTTCTCAATTTCTGGTGACATTATAAAAAAGAAGGCGGCAGTATTATCTCCCATAAATGTAAACAAACTTGTTTGTCTGAGCAGTTGGCTGAACAAGAAGTAGGACTGAGTGGACTTGTAGGCTCTGAAGTTTTACATTGTTTTGTTTGAGTACAGTTATGTAACAAAAAATCTGCATTTGTAAATTGCACTTTCATGACAGAGATTGCATTACAGTACTTGTATGAGGTGAATTGAAAAATTCTATTTCTTTTGTTTATGATTTTTACAGTGCAAATATTTGTTTTAAAAATATACATTTTGATTTCAATTACCACACAGAATACAATATATATGAAAATGTAGAAAAACATGCAAAATATGTAATATATTTCAATTGGTATTCTATTGTTTAACAGTGCAATTAATCGAGATTAATTTTGTTGAGTTAATCACGTGAGTTAACTGCAATTAATCGACAGCCTTACTAAATATGATGTGATTTTTTTGTGTAAATAGCCAAAGTCCAGTTTGTCTGGATGGCAAGATATACCAGAGAGTCTGAGGGGAATGTCTGTGACTCCGTGGTAAGACTGTTATAGTGATCTAGGAATTCACATTTTTTTACTGGCTTGGTAAAATCTTATTATAGAATATACCACCAGTTTGGGGTGTCTGCCGTGTTTTCTGACAGTCTGCCCTGAGGTAGGCACTCATAGTGGTGAGCCACTCCAGGCAGTGTGACATCATACTCGACTGGTCGCCTTATCTCACCACAGGATAGTGAGACTATACAATGCAGCAGGGCAAGGCACAAGGAGCATTAAGTCTAAAAGTTACTCAATTATTTTTAAATGTAAAACTAAATGCTAGTGGTGCTTAACCCTGTGAAAGTTGCCTCACATTTCCCACTCTATCCTCCTCTTTCAGTGGCTTCAGCCAACTGACTGTTCAGAGTGAAGTTTTTAATGATTGTTCTCTGCCTCAGTTTCAGTAAACACAGCTAAGACAATTTCGAGAACCTGGCTTGGGGAAAATAGCTAGTTTTGCCACTGTTAGCTTATTTTTTTTCAACCATTGCTTTGAATAGTTTGGAGCAGGATGTTGAAACTTGGCAGGGGAGGATTCTGCGGTTCAAAGAGTAACTTTTGCTACCCCCATGAAACTATCCAGATTTGCCATTTCACATGCTCAATAGAATTTGTTAGAGGCTTGCTGCTAAATTCTCTTAACATTCCACCTGCCCTGAGCATGCTGCCAGCATTTCCTGAACCTCCTGAAGTAGCCACACACACCCTACCTAACCCTTGAGGTGGACTAGACACTACAAATGTATCCTCCTCCTCCCTGCATCACAATAAGTGTGACCAAAGGCCCAGATCCATAAAGGGACTTAGGTGCCTACATCTAGGATTTAGGCTCCTAAATGCCAGTTTTAGGCTCTACTGCAATGCACAAAACTCCTGCTCAGTTGCTGCCAAATCCTTTAGGTGCCTAAACTCACTCAACACCTTAATTTTAGAACATAAGAATGGCCATACAGGGTCAAACCAAGGGGCCACCGAGCCCAGTATCTTGTCTTCCAACAGCAGCCAATGCCAGATGCTTCAGAGGGAATGAACAGAATAGGGCAATTAATCATCAAGGGATCCATCCCGTCAGACACTCCCAGCTTCTGGCATTTAGAGACTTTGGGACACCTTGAGCATGGCATTGCATCCCTGATCATCTTGGCTAATAGCCATTGATGGACCCATCCTCCAAGAACTGCTCCTTTTTTGAAGCCAGTTGTACTTTTGGTCTTCACAACATCCCCTGACAACAGGTTGGCTGTGCACTGTGTGAAGAAGTACTTCCCTTTGTTTGTTTTAAACCTGCTGCCTGTTCACTTTATTACCTGACCCCTGCTTGTATGATGTGAAGGGGTAGATAACATTCACTGTCTCCACACCACTCAAGATTTTATAGAACTCGATCATAGCCCACCTTAGCCCACCTTAGTCCTCTCTTTTCCCAGCTGAACAGTCCCAGTCTTTTTAATCTCTCCTCACATGGAAGCTGTTCCAGACCCCTAGTCATTTTTGTTGCCCTTCTCTGGACCTTTTCTAATTCTTAATATTTGAGATGGGGTGTCCACATCTGCACGCAGTATTCAAGATATGGGTGTACCATGGATTTATTTAGTAGCATTATGATATTTTCTGTCTTCTTAACTATCCCTTTCCTAATGGTTCCTAACATTGTTCGCTTTTTTGACTGCTGAGCATTGAGTGGATGTTTTCAGGGAACTATCCCTAATGACTCCAGGATCCCTTTCTTGAGTGGTAACAGCTAATTTAGACCCCATCATTTTATACGTATAGTTGGGACTACGTTTTCCAATGTGCATTACTTTGCATTTATCACCATTGAATTTCATCTGCCATTTTGTTGCCCAATCACCCAGTTTTGTGAGATCCATTTGTAACGCTTCACAGTGCTTTGGACTTAACTATCTTGAGTTATTTTGTATCTGCAAATTTTGCCACCTCACTGTTTACCCCTTTTTCCAGCTCATTTATGAATATGTTGAACAGTACTGGTTCCAGTATAGACCTGTGGGGGGACACCACTATTTACCTCTCTCCAGTCTGAAAACTGACCATTTATTCCTACCGTTTGTTTCCTATCTTTTAGGCAGTCACTGATCCAAGAGATCCGGTTACTTCCCTCTTACTTATCCCATGACAGCTTACTTTGTTTAGGAGCCTTTGGTGAGGGACCTTGTCAAAGGCTTTCTAAAAGTCCAAGTACACTATATTCACTGGATCACCCTTGTCCACATGTTTGTTGACCCTCTCAAAGAATTCTAGTGGATTGGTGAGACATGATTTCCCTTTACAAGAGTCATGTTGACTCTTCCCCAACAAATCGTGTTCATCTAGGTGACTGGTAATTCTGTTCTTTACTATAGTTTCAACCAATTTAAGCCTAACTTCTGTACCAGACACTGACCTGTAATTGCCAGGATTGTCTCTGGAGCCTTTTTAAAAAAATTGGTATCCTATTATAGACATCTGGAATAGAAGCTGATTTTAGCCATAGGTTACATACCACAGTTAGTTCTGCAGTTTCACATTTGTGTTCTTTCAGAACTCTTGGGTGAATACCAGCTGGTCCTGGTGACTTATTACTGTTTAATTTATCAATTTGTTACAAAACCTCCTCTATTGAGGACTCAATCTGGGACCATTCCTCACATTTGTCTCCCCAAAAGACTGGTGTGGGAATCTCCATCACATCCTCTGCAGTGAAGACTGATGCAAGGAATTCATTTAGCTTCTCTGCTATGGCCTTGTCTTCCTTGAGCATGCCCTTAGCACCTCCCTTGTCCAGTGGCCCCACTGGTTGTTTGGCAGACTTCCTTCTTGTGATGAACTTTACTTTTTGTTGTTGTTGTTAGTTTGTGTGTCTTTTGCTAGTTTTCAGGTTCAAAGTTCACCAGGAATCTAAATTTCTGGCTCTAGGCATGCAGGTTGCTGCCTCTCTCATGGCATCCTCACTGCCTATCTCATGCCTGACCCCCAGCACAATCCACAAACCAGAGGAACATTGGCAGAGGAGGATCCGTCTTCCCTTTAGGGCTAGAGCCCATAGCCATGCACACAGCAGGCCTAACAAGTCAGACCGAAGGCTCCGATTTAGTCACAGATGTTGCAGAAGTCATGGAATCTGTGACTTCCAGTGACCTCCATGACTTCAGCCTGCAGTGGTCGGGAGCTGCAGAGTCCCCACCACCCATTGGGACAGGGAGCTGTGGGGTACCCCTGCCACCTCTGGCAGCCCCCAGAGCTCCAAGCCAATGTGGGTGGCTTGTACCCCACAGTTCCCGGCCACTGCGAGCTGGGGAATGAGCTCCCTGCCGCCAGCGGCGGGAAAACCCCCGAGCTCACCACTGTGGCCGGCAGCAGGGGAACCCCCAAGCTCACCACCACCACCAGCAGTGCAGGACTTGGAACTCTTGTCATGTGGCGATGGGGGAACCCCGAGCTCCCTGCCACCCCAGCTGGCAAGGGAACCCCTGCATCTTCCAGCTGCTGGAGGCTGAGGGGGAGCTCCCCAGCTTCCAGCCGAGGGTGGTGGGGAACCCCCAAGCTCCCTGCCGCTGTGGGCCAAGGGGAACCCCCAAGCTCCTGTCACCCAGGGGCTACAGGGGTACCCCACAGCCCCCGGCTGCTGCAAGCAGCTCCTAGCCCCTGCACCGCTGCCCCAGCAGATCCCCATTTTGTCATGGATGTTTTTACTAAAAGTCACAGACAGGTCACAGGCAAAACAGAAAAATTCATGGAAGCCATGACCTGTCTGTGACTTTTACTAAATATATCCGTGACAAAATCTTAGCCTTAGTCAGACCCCATTCAAAAGCTGACAGGAGGAGGAGGTGGTGCCGACCTTATAACTTTTAGCCCAGTAGTTAGGCACTCACTGGGATGGGGGAGACCTGATTCAATTCCCCCTCTGCCTGATGGGGAGAAAGGATTGAAATAGGGTCTCTCACATCTCAGGAGACTGCTCTAACCTCTGAGCTAAGGGCTCCCTCAAACTCTCCTGCTGAAGCTATTCCACTTTGGATAAAGAATTAAATCCTCACAGGAGCAGGGCGACTGGAGCCTGGGTCTCCCACCTCTCAGGTGGGTGCCCTAACACTGGACTATAGAGTCACCCTCTCTCTGGCCCAAGAACTACTTAAGTCTTTATTCCCAGTGGAACAGCTTCAGCAGGAGAGAGAGAGAGAGAGAGAGACCCACAGCTGAGTATCCCCCAGCTCAGGGGTTAGAGCACACTTGAGATGTGGGAAACCCCTATTCAAAGCCTCTCTCCCCTCAAGCAGAGGGGAATTAATCCCAGGTGAGCACTCTCACTCCTACTGGACACTGCCACATCCTGCCCTGTTGGGGAGAATGAGGCAGGCACCTGACTCATTCACATAGGAAATTACCTAGGTGCTTACGCCGCCCAATTCCAGGAGAGGGGTTCCTAGCTGTCAACTGCCAGCAGCGTTAGGCACCTATCTCTGTGAGAGGCGTGGGACTCAGGACATGCTCCTGTTGTCAGCATCTCTCATTGGCTAGATTAGGCAGCTCCTCACCTAGTGGGCTGGCTCTTGTGGATCCCATTCTACCTCGCAGAGTCCTAAAGTTGGGCTCCAGCCCGAGCCCGGAAGTCAGGAAGACTCTGCCTGAGTCTGATGGCGTTTATGCCACCCACTACCTATATGACTCCACTTACCCATCCAAGACAGAGATCTGTGCAGTACTGGAAGTCCCACGTTTACAGTCTAAGTCGAGACAGTCTTCAGCTGTTAGTCACCATACCTCAGAACATCATAACCTTTCTCAAGTGGTGGGGAAGCAGGACAAGAGTGCTCAGGGACGTGCAGTTCAGTTGTCAGAGTACATCTCAGACAGGGACTTCCGGTGTGTCAATCAGTAGTGGGGGGCACTCTGGCATCACTTAACAGTCCATGGATTCTGGTCTCAGAACAGAATGTTGCACATCACTCAGCATACTGGAACTACGAGCTGTTCATCTGGCTCTCAGATCATTCCTCCTTCTTCTGCCAGGGAAGGTTGAGCAGGTAGTAACGGCCAATACATCTGCAATCTACTATAGCAAGCAAGGGTGTAGCCACTCCGCCCTCGAGCGCGTAGAGACAATAAGTCTGTGGGATTTGTGTATCCACCATGGCATTTATCCTATGGCAGGGAAGAGCAACATAGTGGCAGATCGCCTCAGCAGAGACTGCTCCCAGATGCCTGAAGGTCCCTAAAGGATCAGTTGATTCAGATCGTATTTGCCAGATGGGGTCAACCAGTTGTGGACTTGGTTGCAACAAGGTTCAAATGAAAGTGTCTCTGTTTCTGTTCCAGAGCAGGCAGGGGCAATCTGCTGAGGAGGAGCTTTGTGAGTGCGGGAAAGCTTGGCTTTCTCACCAGCACAAGATATTACCTGCCCCACCTTGTCTCTCTAGTTACCATGGGATTCTTGGGGGTCAGACATCTGCTGATGTTCCTAACTTAAAATATCTAAAGCAGATATCAACTGCCATCTTGTGGTTACCGGTCAGTAGTTTAGTCATCTTGTGATCTAGGGTTGCTCCTGGTTACCTGCTTATGCTAAGGCTTTTTAGGCCTTGATTAGTTTAGCTAAACTATTGTTTTACAGGCCTTGAGGCTTGTAGGCTCATTGCACTACTGCCTTACCTACCTTTAGGCTACATCAGTGTGTCCTAAACTCATTAGCTAATTTAACCCCTTGGATGGTCATTTTCTGGATCCACAGGATGTTTGTCCTCTGCACGGCCCCTAGACAATACCGGTGGGGAAGTTAGAGAGTCCAGATAAACTTGTTAGTTTCCAAAATGTCCAAATATTCCCATATCTGCCCTATCAGTCGTTTTTGTAGTCACTAGGACTGTGTCCTATAGCATAGGCTGCGCACTAAGTAAGTGACAAAGAGAGAAACAAGTTTTCTTTAAGACTAGAGACAAACCAGAGAAGTTAAGGGAAGGGAGAAACTTCAAAAGTGGATTAAACTAATTCAGAATCAGGCACTCTTATTCCAGGATCAGAGCCTCCCCCCAGGGAGTTAAGCCACCGTAGCCAGGTAACTCACTACAAGCACTCCTCCTCCTGGCTGTGCCTGGCATAGCAGGGTCTTCTCTCCTTTGGCACTGCCTGCCAACAGCTGCTCGCGACTCAGCCTTCTGGGGGAAGGCAAATGCAGCACAGCAGTGCTACAGCAGCTGCACGCCAGGTCAGTAGCCCATCTGCAGGCTTTATTGGCCCTCTAGACCTTGTCACCAGGAGTCTTCAGTGGGCTAGTAGCAGAACTCAGGCCCCTGCAGTAAGCAGCTAAAATCTGTCTGTCCAACGGGCTAGCACAAGAGATCTGCTCCTCCTCCCAATCAGCCACTACCGTTGGGTGTTTCCTCATTAACTCCTCCCTCCAGGCTTAACACCTCTTGCAGGCGTAGCAGGGCAGGGCTGATTGAGCCCACAGGCTCTTATTAACCCCTTCCTGGCCACTGGGGGTTGTCAGACCCTGTCACAACTCTTTAAATCCACATCCTCCCTTACTAGCTTATGTGTGGAGACAAGCCCTCAGCCCAACATGTAGCTATCCCTAGAACTGTCTCAGTGTAGTTTTTGCAGTGTTGACCTGAAGAAGAGCTCTGTGTAGCTTTGAACATCCAATAGAAACTGGTCCAATAAAAGATGTCCCCTTCCCCACCTTGTCTCTCAGTGTCATTTTTGACAGACTTTCTAGACAGTGCTGGTTGGAGCCCTTGAGAGGGCCATTTAGGGATCTGGGACAAAAATTGGGGATTGGTCCTGCTTTGAGCAGGGGGTTGGACTAGATGACCTCCTAAGGTCCCTTCCAACCCTGATACGCTATGATGACTTTTTAGGGGGTGGGAGCATCACGTATCTTACTTAAGGTGGCACATGTATCCTGAGATGGGACACTTGTGAAAATGCTGTCAGCATAGGAGTTTCCAGACATCTCCAGGGTTTTCCTAAATATGGCCACATTTGAATTGCAGCCAGCAGCACTACGTGGTTTTGGAGAAAAGGGAATAGCTTATCCAACTGAAAGGACAAGAGGCAGTTAGTTAGCCAGAAAGTAATTATCCAAGATGGAATTTGGCAAGGACACCCTGTTGGGGCCAGGGTGTAGGTGGCCTGGCCTTGGGGTTAACATCAGGCATGGGCCAATAGACCAGTAGCCAATTACCAGGAATCAGGCTGGGTTGGAACACTGGGAGATCAGAATCGAGAGGCAAATGGAAGGGCAGGAACCAGGTGTCAGTTATGAAAGAGCCAGGCCAAGTCAGGCTACTGGAAGGGCAGGATCAGAAGGTAGGAATAGGCAAACACTAGGCCAGCAGTCCATGATTTGATGAGGCCCTCTTGTACAGACAACTCCCTGTTGGCTCCTCGGGCTTAAATAGGGGCTGCAGCCCAATCGGGAGCCTTAGAGCGCTTCCAATCAGAGTGTAGGGGCAGGGCTGGTCCCCCAGTTGGGGTTCATAGACCCTAGTCCCAGCTGCTGGTTCTGAGCTGCTGCAGCGCGGATTGGAGTGTGACTCCCAGGACCCCCTAGACTTGTGTTTGGGACCCATAATGCCTGATAATTTCCTACTACTGCAAAATGTGCCGAGCTTTAAAGGGGCCCTGCATAGGAGAGAGGGAGGGGAGAATGTTTCTGCTGGATTATTTCACATTAGAAGTTGGGGCCTGTTTACCCTGGAAGACTATGGTGACTAGAAAACTTGAGAAGTGATGACATCACCCGAGCTGTGAGAGCCGAGCAATTGAGAAGGGAAGGGACTTTTTAGTCAGACTGCTTAGAATTTTCCTCCTCTCTGTTGGTTCATAGTATTTAAGTGCAGTGGCTGATGGACATGTGGCTAAAAGCCACAACACTTCCATCCCTTCATGAAGGTGTTAGCATCTGCCCTACACATCCTCGAGTGACCCCCTCCTCCAGCAAAACCAGAAGACACTTAATATTTCAAAGTTAAAAGACAAGCGGGAAAAAATCTTGCCAACACACCGCAAGGTATCAATAAAAAAGCACAAAGAAATCTTTGACAAGTATTAGTAACCTCCGGTGGCCATGGCCTCATTATCTTGCGGCACCTCTATCACTTTTTGTGGGACATGGGGTCAGGAGACTCTAACTGAAAACCTCCCCTAATGCGTCACCAGCACCACTCCTTGTCCTGTAATATGTTGCTCAACCTTAAATGTGAGGACTGACCGGATCAGAGGTCACAGAAGTGCAGCTGTGGCCTAATTTAGTTATCAGCAAATGTTGCAATTCCAAGCCACAAGTATAACCCTGTAAGCTAGGTCATTAACCACAGTACTAGTCCCTGACTAGTGACCGCTGTGCCACAAGAGTGAACTCTTGGCTAGGACTCATTGCCAGGAGTCGTGCCTGTTTGCTAACACCTATCTAACTTAGCCAGCTTATGTCCAGTAACCGTGTTCCTTGGGCAGATACATTAGTCTATGAAACAAGTATTTGTGGTATTTTATCAGAAACGTTACTGAAGACGAGCTAGACAGCCTCCTCTGCACTGCCTTTGACTTACTGCCCTCCTGCCAGGAAGAGACAAGCGTAATAGGAGAACCCCAAACCATTCTCTCCAGCTATGATTTCTAGTCTTCAGAATTTTTCTTTGGACTAAAACTAGACTCCCTGTCCCAGATGCCTGGACTGCACTCATGCTGTCCCCGAGTCACTCACACATGTGCCCTCTTCCTGAAGAGCGTAATGTGAGCAGGGACACTACAACAGTTTGTGTAATGGGGGGGGAGGGCTGAGAGCCATTGAACCAACCTGTAAGCCCTGTACATGATGGAAATCACTTCAAGCTACCGCACCCCCAGCACCCCTAGTTCCAGCACCTCTGAATGTGAGGCATTACAGTCTTCTGCCACTGCTCCCCTAACATTCTGGGACAGAAGCCAGCTCGGCCTAGTGCCCCTCACTTCGAGTTTGTCCACATTTGGCCCCTGGCAGGGGCGAAAGCTGTTTCATTGTACACCATGCTCTGAGGAGCAGTGCTTAAAAATCATTAACCCGCCCTGGCAGCATTAAGAAAAACTCAGAGAAACAAGTTAGTGAATCTATTGCTTCTCCCAAGCTGCGGAGATTAGGAAGAGGGGAAACATTCTTCACAACAAAAATCCTGGTTGGTTGGAAGGAGATTGAGGGCTTGCAGTGAAGCTTTGAGGGGGTTGTTAGTTATTTTCATTCCCACAGTGCCTGGAAGTCCAATCCCAGCCAAAATCAGGGCCCCATTGTTCCAGACACTGTAGAAACATACAAGACGACAGTCCATGAGTTCAAATCCCAGCCTTGGTAGATTTGTGTGCTGTGCCCATTAGCAATCCCCTTTCTGCTTGGTGGCTGGGGCACAATGGGCGTGTGAATGCTGTGTGCAAATATAAGTAGGGTCAGCTCCCTAGAAAGGTCCCCTAATGCCATCAACCCACCATGAGACAGTCTGGTGGGAAGTACTGAGCCTGGGATAGAAAACCCAGAAGGGGGCTGGGCTGATAGGGGAGAGACTTGCTGTCACATTGAATATGACACCAGAGAGGCCAGTGCAAGCGTCCCAGCCAGGATGAGGCAGGAGAGGCTCATGGAACTGCTGGGCAGCTCTAGGTCTGAAAGCAGGGTGCGTAGCTGGGAACAGGCATATTGACTGCATGGCCCCAGCACACAAGCTTGAGACAAACATGCTTGGGGCACACCACAGGGATACAGCCCTGAAACTGGGGTGCAAGTTGAGACTGGGCATTTCAGTGCATGAGAGGCACACAGCACTGGGCCCAGGGGGACACAGAATGGGCATTTTCTGTGAATGACAGGGACACACTATGCTGACATAGGGTGGTGGGGAAGGAGCGGGATAGGATAAGAACAGCCATGCTCAGTACATGGCACAGGCACACAGCACTGAAAATGGGGCAGGTTGCTAAGAATGGGCATAGTGGAACACAATGAGGGCATTCTGTGCCCCAAAATTAAAAATTCTGCACCCCAAAATTAAAAATTCTGCGCACAATATTTTAAAATTCGGCAAATTTTATTTGTCAATAAATAAATGCAGAGGCTCCAGCATGGCAGAGAGAAGCACAGGCCCCCGGCTGTATGAAGGTGGGGGATCAACCTGCAGCCTCCTCACCCCCGGGACACGGACTCACTGGTGAGGTTGCACCAAACCCTGACACAGCACAAGATCTGGGCCTGCACCAGAAACACCCTGGGGCCCTGCCCCTCTGCGCCAGCCACACCAGAGGTAGGGCAGGCAGGCTCAACCAGGCAGGAACCACGTGTAGAGGGATCCAGGTGTGGGGTGAGAGGACTCTAGGTGTAGGCAGCTCAGTGGGGGGTCTAGGTGTGGGGAAATCTGGATGCACAGAGGCTCGTTGGGGGGGTTCAAGGTGCAAGGGCAATGGGACACTTCAGGGGCTTCTAGGTGAAAGTGGTTGGGGCTCAGTGGAGAGGTCTGGGTGCAGCTAGCTGGGGGTCAGTGGCGTGGGGGTCTGGATGTGGGGGCTCAGGTTGATGCAGGGGGGTGGGTCTCATCAGGGTGAGGTTTGAGTGCAGGGAGCTCAATAGGGGGTGGTTTGGGTGCAGGGGTGGGGGTCTCGAGGCAGGGGGTCTGGGTGAAGGGGGGCTCCAGATGCAGGGGTTGAGATTCAGTGCGGTTGGGTTTCAATATGGAGGGCTAGGGGGATTCTGGGTGAGGGTGAGGCTTGGCAGGGGTGTCTGGGTGTGGGAGGTCCAGATGCACGGGGGTTGGGCGGATGGGGGAGCAGCTCCCTGGACAGTGACCCCTCCCTCTGCAGCTGAAGAGCGATGAGGGCAGGAAGCAGGGGAGGATGCTAAGCTTCCTGCAGCTGAGAGAGGCTTTTGGGGGTGGGTTTGATACTGCCCCAGCCACTCCTTGCAGGGGAAGAGGAAGTCCCATCCTCTCCTGCCTCCAGCCCAGGCGGGACTAGCAGCTGATCCTGGCTCAGGGTAGGAGCTACTGGCTGGGGTGTCCCCAGCCCTGCGGTGATTTACCTTTCTGCCGGCTTCTCCAGGTGCCTGAAATGATGTACCTGCGCAGCTAGGGAGTGGTGTGTGACTGCTCTGGCAGCTTCCCTTTGCTTCCCTGTCAGAACATCATTTTTCTGTGGGGAAGCAAAGGAATCTGTCAGGGGCATGAATTCTGCACACGGGCAGTGGCACAGAGTTCCGCCAGGAGTAATAGAGGAAATGAGAATATGTGTATGTTTACTCTGCAGTCAGACTGCAGCTCATGTAGACATACCCAGGCTGGCTTTGATCCAGCTAGCCCAAGTAGCAATAGGGGCTGCATGGATTAGCCCTGCCCAGTGGCCATGTACTCAAGTGGTTGCCACTCCTGCTGCTGCAGCTTCACTGCTATTGTTATTTGAGCTATCTTTCATCTAGCTAGATCACAGCTAGCTCAGGTTTGTCTGTGTTGTTTGCCAGTATAGCTTATTCCAGTCCCAGCAAACCCTGGTGGAAGTACAGCTTTGTGGGTATAGTCACATCTACACAAGGGGCTTCTGCCAGCACAGCTCTTCCGGTCAGGGATCACACCTCATCACATCTCTAACCAACGTACCTATGCTGGCAAAAGTTTCTAGTATAGACCTGGCCTTAGTGATGCCTCTTGCCCTTCTAGACCATGGAAGGTGGCTAAACATAGAGCTCTGGAAACCAGGAAATACAGAGTTAAGTAGTGTCCCCCGGACAACCTTAGCTCTGCCCCCTTTAAGTGATTTGAGAACTCAGGACTGTATCCTTCCTGAGCATGTGGAGGCCAGGAGAGGTTACTCACTCCATGCAGTAGCTGTGGTTTGACATGTGTCTCTGTGGGTGCTCATTCTTGGTGCATGTGCATCCCACGTGCCCTCAATTGGAGATTTTCATTAGCCGTGTATATTAGGCCTGAGCATGCACCATTGGTGCCCTCACGCCGTGCACCAAGACTATGAGGCTGCAGGGGCAAACCGCTCCTTCAATTCCTTCTGCGCCAGAGTCTCAGAGGAAACTCCAAAGCAGAGGGGAAGGAGGGCAGGTTGTAGAGCACCCACATTGACACACATCTTGAAGAGTTGCAGTTACTGCACAAAAAGAAAAGGAGTACTTGTGGCACCTTAGAGACTAACCAATTTATTTGAGCATAAGCTTTCGTGAGCTACAGCTCACTTCATCGGATGCATACTGTGGAAAGTGTAGAAGATCTTTTTATATACACGCAAAGCATGAAAAAATACCTCCTCCCACCCCACTCTCCTGCTGGTAAGAGCTTATCTGAAGTGACCACTCTCCTTACAATGTATATGATAATCAAGGTGGGCCATTTCCAGCACAAATCCAGGGTTTAACAAGAACGTCTGGGGGGGGGGGTAGGAAAAAACAAGGGGAAATAGGTTACCTTGCATAATGACTTAGCCACTCCCAGTCTCTATTCAAGCCTAAGTTAATTGTATCCAATTTGCAAATGAATTCCAATTCAACAGTTTCTCGCTGGAGTCTGGATTTGAAGTTTTTTTGTTGTAATATCGCAACTTTCATGTCTGTAATCGCGTGACCACAGAGATTGAAGTGTTCTCCGACTGGTTTATGAATGTTATAATTCTTGACATCTGATTTGTGTCCATTTATTCTTTTACGTAGAGAGTGTCCAGTTTGACCAATGTACATGGCAGAGGGGCATTGCTGGCACATGATGGCATATATCACATTGGTGGATGTGCAGGTGAACGAGCCTTTGATAGTGTGGCTGATGTTATTAGGCCCTGTGATGGTGTCCCCTGAATAGATATGTGGGCACAGTTGGCAACGGGCTTTCTTGCAAGGATAGGTTCCTGGGTTAGTGGTTCTGTTGTGTGGTATGTGGTTGCTGGTGAGTATTTGCTTCAGGTTGGGGGGCTGTCTGTAGGCAAGGACTGGCCAGTCTCCCAAGATTTGTGAGAGTGTTGGGTCATCCTTCAGGATAGGTTGTAGATCCTTAATAATGCGTTGGAGGGGTTTTAGTTGGGGGCTGAAGGTGACGGCTAGTGGCGTTCTGTTATTTTCTTTGTTAGGCCTGTCCTGTAGTAGGTGACTTCTGGGAACTCTTCTGGCTCTATCAATCTGTTTCTTCACTTCCGCAGGTGGGTATTGTAGTTGTAAGAATGCTTGATAGTTACTGCACAGGGTGAGTAACCTCTCCTTCTTTGAGTAGTGTCCCTAAGGGTGCTCCACTCATGGTGACTTTCAAGCACTATCCCCAGTAGGAGGGGGGCTTTGGAAAGGAGTCCCTCAAAGAGGACAGAATTACATTGCTAACTGCAGCATCTGATCAGGAGACATGGGCCAGAATATATAGAGAAGGTAGGTACTGAAGACCATGTAGCGGCTCTGCAGATTTCTGAAATTGGAACATTTTTAAGGAGAGCCATAGATGTTGATTGTGATCTGGTCGAGTGGGCCAATACGTGGATATGGGTGGAAGGTTGACAGCCTGGAAGCAAGCTCTAATACACTTGGAAATCCATTTAGAGAGTCTCTGGGTAGAGATGGCAGTGCCCTTTGACCAGTCTGCAATCAAAACAAACAGTCTATTGGATTTTCAAAATGGTTTACTCCTGGGGTAATTTTACACCACTGCGCGTGTGCATAATTCATGTCCCCAGCAGATTTCTTTGCTTCTCCGCAGAAAAATTACTTTCTGACAGGGAAGCAAAGGGAAGCTGCAAAAGCAGTCACGCACCACTCCCTAGCTACGCAGGTACATCATTTCAGGCACCCAGAGCAGACGGCAGAGAGGTAAATCACCACAGGGCTGGGGACACCCCAGCCAGTAGCTCCTACCCTGAGCCAGGATCAGCTGCTAGTCCCGGCTGGGCTGGAGGCAGGAGAGGATGGGATGTCCTCTTCCCCAGCAAGGAGTGGCTGGGGCAGTATCAGACCCACCCCCAGAAACCTCTCCTAGCTGCAGGAAGCTCAGCATCCTTCCCTGTTTCCTGTCCCCATCGCTCCTCAGCTGCAGGGAGAGGGGTCACTGTATGGGGAGCTGCTCCCCCATCCACCCAACCCCCGTGCATCTGGACCTCCAACACCCAGACACCCCTGCCAAACCTTGCCCTGTACATCCAGAACCCACCCTAGCCCTCCATACCCGAACCCCACCCCACTGAATCTCAACCCCTGCATTTAGAGCCCCCCTTCACCCAGACCCCCTGCCTCGAGACCCCCACCCCTGCACCCAAACCACCCCCTATTGAGCTCCCTGCACTCAAACCTCACCCTGATGAGACTCACCCTGATGAGACCCACCCTCCTGCATCAACCTGAGCCCCCACATCCAGACCCCCACGCCACTGACCCCCAGCTAGCTGCACCCAGACCTCTCCACTGAGCCCCAACCACTTTCACCTAGAAGCCCCTGCAGAGTCCCATCGCCCCTACATCTTGAACCCCCCAATGAGCCTCTGTGCAGCCCTCCCACACCTAGACCCCCCACTGAGCTGCTTGCACCCAGATTGTCCCACACAGAATCCTCTCACCCCACACCTGGATCCCTCCACACTTGGATCCTGTGCGGTTAAGCCTGCCTGCCCCACACGTGGTGAACCTAACGCAGAGGGGCAGGGCCCCAGAGTGTTTCTGGGGCAGGCCCAGGCCTTGTGCTGTGTCAGGGTTGGGTACAGCCTCACCACTGAGTCCGTGTCCTGGGAGTGGGGAAGCTGCAGGGTGATACCCCATCTTCATACAGCCAGTGGCCTGTGCTCCCCACTGCCATGCTGGAGCCTCTGCATTTATTTATTGACAAATAAAACTTCAGAATCTTAAAATATTGTGTGCAGAATTTTTAACTTTTGGGGCACAGAATGCCCTCAGGAGTAAATGTTTTCATTCTAGCCAGACAGAAAGATAATGCCTTCCTGACATCTAGAGAATGCAGGACAGACTCCAGGTTGGAAATGTGCAGTTTCAGAGAGAAAACGGATAGGTATATGATCTGATATAGGTGAAATTCAGAAGTCACTTTAGGAAGAAACCTGGGATATTGTGCAAGGCTTCCAACTTTACGGGGTAAGGGAATAACTACTAGAAAGACTGTTTTCCTAGATAAATTCAATAAGGAGCAAATGGCCATTAGTTCCAAAGGGGGTTTTGTGAGGCTTTTGAGAACCAAGTTCAAGTCCCAGACAGGAGTAAGAACTGTTATCTGTGGGAAGAGAGTTCCCAGGCCTTTCACTAATGTTGCAGTTGTGGGGTGAGCAAACAAACCCCTTCAATAGTAGTATAAAGGGCCGCCAGATGAGCCTTGAGGGAATTAAGGAACAGAAATGATTTATTAAGCTGTAGCAGGTACTCCAGGACTAGCAGAAGCAGGGTAGATTCAGGAGTAGCATTCTGGGTTCACACCAGTGGCCAAATCTTGTCCACTTTTGAAAATCAGTAGTTTTGGTGAAAACTACCATTTAATAATATGTGTTGTACCTCAGCAGAGCGGAATGAGTCTAGCCCCACAAACCATCGAGGAACCACGGCCTGAGGTGAAGAGTGCCCAAGCTGGGAAGTGTCAGTCAACCGGCATCCCGGGAGAGGAGTTTAGGATCTATTGGAGGACAGAGAGCTAAGAACATAAGAATGGCCATACTGGGTCAGACCAAAGGTCCATCCAGCCCAGTATTCTGTCTACCGACAGTGGCCAATGCCAGGTGCCCCAGAGGGAGTGAACCTAACAGGTGATCTCTCTCCTGCCATCCATCTCCACCCTCTGACAAACAGAGGCTAGGGACACCCTTCCTTACCCATTCTGGCTAATAGCCATTAATGGACTTAACCTCCATGAATTTATCCAGTTGTCTTTTAAATCTGGTTATAGTCCTAGCCTTCACAACCTCCTCAGGCAAGGAGTTCCATAGGTTGCCTGTGCACTGAGTGAAGAAGAACTTCCTTTTGTTTGTTTTAAACCTGCTGCCCATTAATTTCATTTGGTGGCCCCTAGTTCTTATACTATGGGAACAAGTAAATAACTTTTCCTTATTCACTTTCTCCACACCACTCATGATTTTGTATACCTCTATCATATCCCCCCTTAGTCTCCTCTTTTCCAAGCTAAGAGGCCTAGCCTCTTTAATCTCTCCTCATATGGGACCTGTTCCAAATCCCTAATCATTTTAGTTGCCCTTTTCTGAACCTTTTCTAATGCCAGTATATCTTTTTTGAGATGAGGGGACCACATCTGTACGCAGTATTCAAGATGTGGGCGTACCATGGATTTATATAAGGGCAATAAGATATTCTCCATCTTATTCTCTATCCCCTTTTTAATGATTCCTAACATCCTGTTTGCTTTTTTGACTGCCACTGCACATTGCATGGACGTCTTCAGAGAACTATCCACGATGACTCCAAGAGCTTTCTCCTAATTAGTTGTAGCTAAATTAGCTAGATGAAACAGGTGAGGGAACCACGCTTGATGCAGCCACATTGGGGCTAATAGAATGACTCTGGCCTTGTCTTGTTTGATCTTGTTCATCACCTTGATGATGAGAGGCGTTAGAGGGAAGGCATCCCTCTTTGTCCAAGGCAGGAGGAAGGCATCACCTAGGGAATTGCGACCTAGCACCCCCTGCTCCCCAAGCAAGATAGGTGGCATTTTTTGTTTGTAGTTGTGGCAAAAGAAAAAAAAAAAGTCTACTTCTGGAAACCCCAACTCTGAAAGATTCTGACCAGAACTGGGAATCCAACTCTCACTAGTAGTCTTGGGAGAAGCACCGGCTGAGCATGTCGGCCATGACATTCTGGATGCCAGGCAGACACATTGCTGAAATCTCTACATGATGCTTTATGCACCAGTTCCACAACTTTATTGCCTCGGCACAGAGGGAAGGGGATCTCACCCCTCCTTGCTGATGGATATAAAACATGCAAGCCAAGTCATCTGTCATGACTTTGATGGATCTGTGTCTGATGAGAGGAAGGAAGTGAAGACCGGCATTTCTGACTGGGCTTTGGAGGGAGGTCTCTTGGGCTGCCCACTTGTCAGAGAGCCAAGATGCGCTCCCATCCTAACAGAGAGGCATCTGCACCGTGGTTATGGTCAGAACTGGTTGGAGGAAGGGGACCCTTGCCCCAACATTGTGATGGACCTTCCACCAGTCTAGAAAGTGCATCAGCCACTGGGTAACCAACACTTCCTTGTTTAGACCAGTGGTTTTCAAACTGCGGGTCGCAACCCAGTACTGGGTTGTGGAATAGAAGGCACCAGCTCGTGGTGGCTCTGGTCCACACCACCGACCAGGCAGCTAAAAGTCCCGTCAGCAGTGCTGCCCGGTGAAGGCAGGCTAGTTTCTACCTGTTCTGACGCCACATTGTGCCCCGGAAGTGGCCAGCAGCAGGTCCAGCTCCTAGTTGGGGGGGTCACAGGGCTCCGCAAGCTGTTCCCGCCCTGAGCACCAGCTCTGCACTCCCATTGGCTGGGAACCAGCCAATGGGAGCTGGGGGGGGTCGGTGCCTGTGGGTGAAGCTGCAAGGAGCTGCTTGCGCGCCTCCACCTAGGAGACAGACCTGCTGTTGGCTGCTTCCAGGGCGCAGCGCGGTGCCAGGAAAGGCAGGAAGCCTGCCTTAGCACCCCTGCTGCGCTGCTGACTGGGAGCCACCTGTGGTAAACCCATGTCCCAACCCAGGGCCCCAATCCCCTGCCCCAGCCCTGAGTGCCCCCCAAACCCAGAGCCCTTTCCTGCACCCCAAACTTCTCATCCCTGACCCCACCCCAGAGCCTGCACCCCTAGCCCAGAGCCCTGACCCTCTCCCGCACCCCAACCCCATGCTCCAGTCCTGAGCCCCTCCCACACCTCAAACCCCTCATCCCCAGCTCCGTTGGGTTGCGGGCATTAACAATTTTCTTCAACTGGGTCGCCAGAAAAAAGGTTGAAAACCACCGGTTTAGACTGTCTGTTTGCTGAGTAAATCGTTCTGAGCCACCCATGGAAACAGCGGAGGCCTAACCTTGCAGAAGTGCAAGTGGCCATGTATCCCAGGAGTTGAAAGCAGTTTTTGACTGAGGTCTGGGATTGTCCTGAATTGTTCTGATGAGGCCCGATAATGTCCGGAATCTGTCCATGGGGAGAGACAGGATTGCCAACATTCTAATTGCACAAAACTGAACACCCTTGCCCTGCCCCCTGCCCACTCCTTCTCAGAGGGCTCGCCCCCACTCACTCCAGCCCCCTCCCTCCGTTGCTTGCTCTCCACCACCTTCACTCACTTTCATTGGGCTGGGTTGGGGTGCGGGAGGGGGCGAGGGCTCCAGCTGGGGGTCCGGGCTCCAGGGTGGGGCCAGAAATGAGAGATTCAGGGTACAGGAGAGGGCTCCTAGCTAGGGCAGGGGGTTGGGGTGCAGGTGGGAGTGTGGGGCCTGGGGGGGAGTTAGGGTGTGGGAGAAGGTTCTGATCTGGGGCAGGCGGTTTGGGGTGCAGTCTCTGGCCAGGCAGTGCTTACCTCAAACGGATCCTGGGCGACGGTGCAGTGGGCTAAGGAAGACTTCCTGCCTGTCCCGGCTCTATGTGGCTCCCAGAAGTGGCCGACATGTCCAGCCCCGAAGCAGAGGCACGGCCAAGCAGCTCTGCACGATGCGCACTGCACGCGCCCGCAGGTGCTACCTCCACAGCTCCCACTGGCCATGGTTCCCAGCCAATGGGAGCTACAGAGCCGGCGCAGGGGGCAGGGGCAGCACGCCGAGCTTCCCTGATCGCCCCTGCGCCTAAGGGTCGGACATGCTGGCCACTTCCGAGGAGCTGTGCAAAGCCAGGGCAGGCAGGGAGCCTGCCTTAGCCCCACTGCGCTGCCAACCAGACTTTTAAAAGCCTGGTCAGCGGTGCTGACCGGAGCCGCCAGCATCCCTTTTTGACTGGGAGTTCCAGTCAAAAACCGGACGCCTGGCAACCCTAGGGAGAGATGCCCTGGATGTCAGGGAATCCAGGGAGGCCCCTATACATTGTATGTTCTGAATGGGAATTAGTGTGGATTTTTCTATGTTCAGCTGAAGGCCCAGGTCCAAAAACAGACACAGCATTGTCCTTGTAGCGGACAACACTTCTTGGTAGGATTGACCCCTGAGTAACCGATGGCTGCGGTACGGGAATACCACGATAGCCTGAGGATACAGATGCCACCGCTGATAGAACCTTCGAGAATGCTCTCGGAGCCAAGGAGAAGCCGAAGGGGAGCACCCGGTAGCGAAAATGATACTGGCCAGTCACAAATCAGAGGAATCTCTTGTGAGATGGTATATCACTATATGGAAGTACGTGTCCTGGGGGCTGAGGGCCAAAAACCAATCTCCTGAATTTAGAGAAGGAATTATAGCTGCCAGAAGGCGACATGTAGGGTGGGCATGCAAGATCAAGTGTCCCCCCTCACCCTGATTTTGATGCGTGCCGAGTTGCCCTTGCAGGGCTTGCTCTGTTCGGTCTACTGCCAGGGGAGGGTGGCTCTGTCCTTCTCCTGGGTGCCCCTCCCTGGCACCTCCAGCTCACTCGGTCCTTCCCTCTGGCAGCTGGACCTGGGCAAGGAGCTGAGGTGGTGGGACCGAGCCGCTTCTCATGCAAGCTGACTCTGCTAAGGGTCACTGTCTGCAAGAAAGCCAGGCTGGGGAGGTGGTGGCGACCCATTCCCTGCCTGGGCCTGGCTCCCAGAGACAAGGGCCAAGTGATCTGTAAGTGCTGCTGGGACCCTGCACCCTCTTCCGCACCCCAACTCCCTGCCCCAGCCAGCCCAGAGTCCCGTCCCATGCCATGCCCTAAACCCCTCATCCCCCACTCCACGCGCAGCCAGAGCCCTCACACCCCAAATCCCTGGCCCAGTCCAGAGCCCCCTCCTGCACCCCAAACCCCTCATCTTCCCCCCCCCCGAGCCCACACCCCCAGCCAGAGCCCTCACCCCCTCCTGCACCCCAAACCCCTCACCCCCGGCCCCACTCCCAGACAGAGCCCTCATGCCCCCGCCACACGCAAACCTCCTGCCCCCGCCCGGAGCCCTCTCCTGCATCCCCTCATCCCTGGCCCCACCCTAGAGCCTGCATCCCCAGCCCAGAGCCTTCACACACCCGCACACCCTGCCCCGCCCGGTGAAAATGTGTGAGCGAGGGAGGGAGGGAGGATGGAGTGAGTGGAGGCAGGGCCTTGGAGAAGGGAGCAGGGCATGGGCAGGGCAGGGGTGTTCAGTTTTATGTGATTAGAAAGTTGGCAACCCTATGCTGGGGAGAGGAGCCGAGCAAGCTGGAAGTGACAGGGGAGAGGTGCAGCAGGAGAAGGACAGAGCCCCCCACCTGCAGGTAACTCTGGTGGGGCTAGGAGAGTGCAATGGCCCCAGGCCAGGCCCAAGGCAGGAGGTTGCTGGGGAAGGCGCCAGGAGCAGGGTCCCTCTGCTCAGCTGGAGATAAGGGCATTGCCTGCACCTCTCCCCCACTGAGGTGTCCATGAGGGCATGGGAGCTCCAGGGAGACAGTGATGCTGGTCTGGCCCACAGGCATCTGCTTCCCACTCCCGTGACCCCAGCCTCCGAGGAGCTGGTGGGATTGGCTGTCCTGGCCCAGGGAGGTGGGGCTGGAAGATTTCTCCAAGGTGACATGTGGGACAGGCACATGGGCCCCCTCTTTGTGCCCCCCGCCAGTATCATCAGGCACAAGTCATCTATCCTGAACTTTTGGAATCACACAAATTTGTTTAGGAGTCATAGATCTGGGATTGATCTCCACCCTCCATTCTTCGTTGGTACAAGGAAACCCTTTCCCCTCTGTGGAGCAGATAACAGGTCTCTTGCTCCTAAACGAAGAAGGGTGTTTATTTCCTGCCTTAGCAGGAGCTAGTGAGAGGGGTCCTTGAAGAGGGACAGGGAAGGGGACTGAGGAGGAGAGAGGGAAGCAAAGTGGATGGTGTAGCCCAGGAGTAAGCAACCTATGGCATGTGTGCCAAAGGTGGCAAGCGAGCTGATTTTCAGTGGCACTCACACTGCCCGGGTCCTGGCCAGCGGTCCGGGGGCTCTGCATTTTAATTTAATTTTAAATGAAGCTTCTTAAACATTTTAAAAACCTTATTTACTTTACATACAACAATAGTTTAGTTATATATTATGGATTTATAGAAGGAGACCGTTAAAAATGTTAAAATGTATTAGTGGCACGCGAAACCTTAAATTAGAGTGAATAAATGAAGACTTGGCACATAACTTCTGAAAGGTTGCCGACCCCGGTGTAGCCTGATGATATGCTTCCAGCACTCATTTGTCTGAGGTAATATGTTCCCGTGCATGCTGGAAATAAGAGAGTTGGTTTCCAAATTGGGGAAGGTGGGCAAAACAATTAAGCTGGCAGGCTAATGAGAGAGGAGAATTCGAACCCTCAACTGTCCTGTCAAAACTGGCACGTCAGTGATGACACCTGTTAAGTTAGAGGGCCTCTTTCTCTGGAACCTGTAACTCTTCCTGGAAGGCTCCATGGGTCTCTGGAATCCAGAGAATTGCATAGGACGGCTCTTTGAGCCATTGAGATCTGCTGATCTTCCATTTGTTTACAGGAGTAAGGCTGCCTAACAAGCATAATGTGGCCTTGGAATTTGGAAGAGTATATAACAACCCGTTGGTGTTCTCTACAAACAACTTCCATCCATCAAACGAGAGATCCTCAACCGTATTCTGGACTTCTCTAAAAAAGCTGGACAATTGTAGCCAGGAAACCTGGTGCGTCACCACCACCGTAGAAATGGAACGAGCAGCAGCATCTCTGGCATCAAGCATTGCTTTCAATGATGTTCTCGCCCGTAACTGTTCCTCAGCAATAGTGGCCAGAATTGTTCCCTTTGATCTGGAGGACAGTGTTCAATAAACAACCCACATTTCATGTAGTTGGTGAAGTGGTACTTGACCATCAGAGCTTGTGTCAAGGTTCCTTCCCCACTCTGAACGCTAGGGTACAGATGTGGGGACCTGCATGAAAGCCTCCTAAGCTTACTTTTACCAGCTTAGGTTAAAACTTCCCCAAAGTACAAACTATTTTACCCTTTACCCTTGGACTTTCGCTGCCACCACCAAACGTCTAACACCGGTATTATTATTATTAGGAAGGAGCCCGATTGGAAACGTCTTTCCCCCCAAAATCCTCCCTTACCTTTACACCCCCTTTCCTGGGGAAGGCTTGATAAAAATCCTCCCAATTTGCACAGGTGACCACAGACCCAAACCCTTGGATCTTAAGAACAATGAAAAAAGCATTCAGTTTCTTAAAAGAAGAATTTTAATAGAAGAAAAAGTAAAAAAGAATCACCTCTGTAAAATCAGGATGGTAAATACCTTACAGGGTAATTAGATTCAAAACATAGAGAATGCCCCTAGGCAAAACCTTAAGTTATAAAAAGACACAAAAACAGGAATATCCATTCCATTCAGCACAGCTTATTTTCTCAGCCATTTAAAGAAATCATAATCTAACACATATCTAGCTAGATTACTTACTAAGTTCTAAGACTCCATTCCTGTTCTGTCCCCGGCAAAAGCATCACACAGACAGACCCAGACTCTTTGTTTCTCCCCCCTCCAGCTTTGAAAGTATCTTGTCTTCTCATTGTCATTGTGGTCAGGTGCCAGAGAGGTTATCCTAGCTTCTTAACCCTTTACAGGTGAAAGGGTTTTTCCTCTGGCCAGGAGGGATTTTAAAGGTGTTTACCCTTCCCTTTATATTTACGACAGCTTGGTAATTCGCAATGTGGAATTGCAGCGTAGCCAGTGAATAGGCCTTCCTTCCCAGGAGGTCTAGGCAATTTTGGTCTCTGTTGTATGGGGTGAATTTATAACAGTGCTGTTTGCCCTGCTCGTTCACCACATCAAAGACCAGAGAATTGGAGGTAGGTGAGAGAAAAGGAATTCATAGTCCTTGATGGAGACATAATATTTTTTGTCAGCCTTCTTACAAGTGGGTGTCATTAGCTGGGGTTTGCCAGATGGTCCTTGCAGGTTTCCAATAGAGCCCTGTTAATAGGGAGGGCAACTCTAGATGGTGTGTCAGAGTGCAGAATGTCCAACAGTGTTGGGATGCTCTGACCTCCTCCAAGGGGATCTGCAGAGAGTCTATCACCCACTTCATGAGGACCTGGGAACTGCTGAAAATCATCTGCCATTGATGGAAGAGGAGGCCTCAGGGCCTCATCCTGCAAAGAAGACAAGTCAGTGATTTGAGACATAGCTTCTTTGTCTGCCCTGGTCTACTGTTCCTCAAATGTTTCTTTCTGTTGCTGGGGAGGAAGCTTGGGTCTCTCCATTGTCCCAGTGGGAGAAGGTTGGGACCCTAGGGAACTGCTGATGATAGGCTGCCCAGGGATCCCAATATGGCCATTGAGGGACATTCAGGGGAGGAGATGTCATCCAGGGTTGCTCCAGCCAGGAGTGATAAGGCCCTGGAACATCTTCCCTGCCCCTTCAGGAGAGGGGGCTAGTGTAGTGTGTATCGGAGAACCCTGCACAGAAATGGAAGAAGCAGAGGGAAGGTTGTTGTCCTCCTCCTCCTCCTCTTCTTCTCCTAATGGAGGAGCTCCCACAGAAAAGGGAGGGGATAGGACCAAGGATGTAAAAGGATCCAGAGACTGAGAGGTTCTCAACACTTGCCACAACAGAGACTTTGGGTCAGCAGTCACTGCTAAGTCTCCCTGATATCTAAAGTCCTGTGGTACCAAATGGTGCTGCGGCATTGATAGCTGTTGTGGTACCAAGTGGAATAATAGCACTGAGTAGGGTTGCGGTATGAGTGTTTGTCCTTGCCCAATGGCTTTGAGCACTTCATATGACACTTGATAAGGGCGGTGAGCATGGAGTCATGTCCAAAGGTACTGATCTTCCATGCTTGATGCAGTCCCCAGCTGAGGGCATCAGGGTCTTCCCAGAGCCCTGTTTATCTTTAGCACTGCAGTGTTTTCTTGCTCGCTGGAGAAGCCTTTTGCCTCTAGGGTACTGAGCCTCAAGGAAGACCTCTCTGAGGTTGCAAATCTGCCCAGAGATTGAGGTCTTTTTGAGGGAGAATCCCTGGGAGGTGAACTAGAGGTCCTCTTCTTAGAAGATTTGGAGGAGGACTCAGAGGATTTCTCCTTTCTAGGAGAACGTGGAACCGAGATGGAAGGGGTGTTAGAAACTCCTGGAGATGGACGTCTTGGGGGTCCTGATGCGGGGTGGAGGGAACGCTCCATCATAAGGCATCGAAGTTTGACTTCAGTTCTTCTGAGTCCTAGATTTCAGGGCTCAGACAGAAGTTGCACTTCTGCGGCACGTGCGACTCACCCAGACAGCAAATGCACTTGTAATGTCAGTCACTGACTGGGATGGCCTCTCTCCACAAGAGGCAGCATTTATATCCCGTTGAACAAGCCATGCCCCTCACAGGGAGGACTTCCCAGAGGGAATAGAACAAGTCTCTCTAGCCAAAAATTAAAAAAAAATTTTTTTAACAAGTACTGAACTAACTGCTACTAACAAACTAGCTAACTAATTAAGTAGAGTATCAGAGGGGTAGCCGTGTTAGTCTGTATCCACAAAAGCAA
The DNA here is from genome assembly GCF_965152275.1 of Natator depressus. Lineage (NCBI taxonomy): Eukaryota > Metazoa > Chordata > Testudines > Cheloniidae > Natator > Natator depressus. The sequence goes on from NC_134246.1 coordinate 30,982,838, forward strand.
TGAGGAGTCCGGTGGCACCTTAAAGACTAACAGATCTATCTTAAAGACTAACAGACTATCTGTTAGGTTTTCTCTACTTAATTACAATGAGAAGTCCAGTGGCACCTTAAAGACTAACAGTCTGTTAGTCTTTAAGATAGATCTGTTAGTCTTTAAGGTGCCACCGGACTTCTCGTTGTAATTAAGTAGAGAAAACCTCCATAACTGTCAAGATAGGCAAGGAGCAGACCCTCTAGCTCCATCTCAGGCCCAAGCAGCTGAGAAGGCACAGAGGGATGGGTTGCCGGCACAGCCTGATATAGCCTCGAAGCAGGGCATGAGGATACCAACAGTGCACAAGTGTGCCGAACAGACACTGCTAATGAAAATCTTCACTCAAGAGCATGTGGAGCTCATGTGAAGCACCCATAGGGACACTACTTGAAGAAGAACAGAGAGATGCAGAAGTGTGGTGTGGAGGAAACTCTTTAATCTTGTCTTTTCTATAGGAAAATTGTGGTTAGGCCCAGGTTAGCTAGATTAGATGCCTCCTTCTAAAAAATATGCTCTAGCTCCACAAGATATGGGCTGGATGCTGGAATAACTGGGGAGGGTTCTCTGGCCTGTGCTATACAGGAGGTCAGACTAGATCAGTGGTTCCCAAACTTTAACAACCGACGAACCCCTTTCACAAAAATATCAAGTCTCGTGAACCCCCTCCTCAAAATGAATATTTCCAGGGATTTTCTCCCTTACCTCAGCATAAATTATAGAAGCAGTGATCTTGGAAATAATTTGGTTTTTTTATGACATGCTTATTACACACTATTTATTAACTACATTATTAATTTTATTACATTATGAAAATGGCAACAGTCTTCCAAGATTTCATTTTCGTAGTTCATATTACTTTGATGAAGCCGCCTACATGTTTCATCAAGGAGTACCAGGCATGAAACAGCATGAAGGTATTTAAGAAGCCAACTCAAAGAGTTCCTCCCACAAGCATTTGGGCCTTGAGCTGTCCAGGCAAACAACGCACGAATACAACAAAGCTTAAACTTGATCTTCATAATAATTTAAAAAACAACACTAGCAGCCTATTTAATTTTAGAAACAGTAAAAAGATATCCACCTCCCTTTCCATTTCTCATAAAGGGTCTTGAAGTTTAAATCTCCTCACTGTGATGGATGTGCTTGCTTTGATCTGCATTGCTCTTGGAAGTCCAGAACCATTGGAGAAAGATAAAGTCTCAGGTCTGGTTCAGCATTGAGTCTGCTTCTGTATTTGGTTTTCAGATGTGCATACCAGGAAAATGCATTCTCACATAAGTATGCTGTTGAAAATGGTAACAAAACTATAATAGCTTTTTCTGCCAGCAGGGGGTACTCGTTTCTTAAACTCAGCCAAAAGTTGATCAATGAGAGACTTCTGAAACTCCTTTTCGGTTCGTAATCCCAGGAGATCTCAATCAATTTCTCTTTTTCCTCAGGGCTCAATATCTGCGTTGAGAAAGTGGTATCATCAAAGGGGTTGCGAATCCAGTCATTATTGCCTGACATAGCTGGAAAGTATTCCCTGAACGTTGTGCAGAGTCGTTTTAGGTGTGCAGTTATATTAGTTTTAGTGCACTGATCCAACCGAAGCTTATGTTCTGCCAGGAAGTCATGGGGTTCAGGCTGCTGGCCCCATGCCCGGGGTCCCTAGGGACGGCTCTGTCCGCCATTACAGATTTTTTTCTCAGAACCCCCTGATATGTTTTGCGAACCCCCAAGGGTTCACAAACCCCGGTTTGGGAATCACTGGACTAGATGATTACAATATTCCCTTCTGATCTTAATATCTATGAATTTATGACCACTCTTCCTCGTCAAGACAAGCTCCCAAAGTATTTGTATTGTTAACACCCCTTCGTTTTTGTCCTGCAGAACTGCTGAGGCCATCACCCTTAGTTACTCTGAGTGAACCAGCAGGAATGTTGGTTTTGTGTTGTGTGCGGATTGATTAGACCTTCACAAAGATAAATATTACCTTTAATCCAGTGGGGACAGCTGAAAGGAAGAGTTTTATTGTAAGCATTTTGGTCATTTGTCACACACTGGCAGGTTGGAAAGTGGGGAGGGAACCTGGAGGTAGCAGAGCAGATTGCACACTGCTAGCAGTGTGCAGACACTCCTGTGCAACCTTCACTCATTCCCCTGGCACATATGCACTGGGATATGGCCTTTAATTGCATGATCACATGCTGTTTTTTCCACAGGACCTCTTCCTCATTCAGTGCACAGGATGGATAGTGCTCCCTGAAAACACAGGTGTTCAATATTTTGTTTTCTCCTTGTTTTTCAGTGTGTGGCCCCAGGCCTTATTTACTGCACACTATTCAAACCCTGCTCAAATAGAGAATTATTCATTTCCTCGTGGGCTTTTCTATGGTGCTCCTCACTACAGTATCTGACTGTTTAACAAACATTAACTAATTTATCTTCAGCACTCTCTTGTTAGGTGAGGGTGGTATTATCCCCATGGTAAAGATAGGGGAACTAAGGCACAGAGAGATTAAGGTCACACATATCCACTAACTTTGGGTACCCAGTTTGAGATGCTGAGTACATGATTCATCAGGTGCTAGGCTATAGTACTTCATATGTTCATAGCACCGCTCCCAGTGACTTTCCTTGTAGCTGTGAGTGCTCCTCACTTCTGCACCTCAGACTCCAGCAGCTCAGCTGGGCACCCAGCAAATGAGGAACTCACACTTAAACCAAACATAGATAGAGGGTCACTAAGTGACTTGTCCCATGTCACACAGGGCCTCTGTGGCAGAGGCAGGAATAGAATCCAAATTCTCCATGGCATAGGTGCTGGAACTAGAGGTGCGGGGGATGGTGCTGACCCCTTGACTTGAAATGGTTTCCATTATATATGGGATTTACAGTTTGGTTAAATGGCTCTCAGGACCCCCACTATAAAAATTGTTCCAGCACTCCTGGTCCAGGGCAGCATTCAATGGCCTAAACCATGAGACCGTCCTGCCTCTGCCTGCAATGCTCCGCCTCCTTCCCTGCCCACCTGTGACTCTATGGGCAGGACTTCCAGTTGGTGCTCTTCCTGGGGTGGGGGGAGTAGCGTGTACCCCCTCTCCCATCCACTCTCCTACCGCTCCTGCTGACCATCCGCCGGCCTGCCTGCCTCCACCACCTGCCCTGGGGCTGCACCAGAGACTCTCACTTGTGCATGTGGGTGTATGTGCCCCCTTGGCTCTCCCTCATTGCATGCCAGCCCTTTCCCCTCACAGTTTGCTGTCCCCCATCTTGTGTGTTTCCTCTAGGCCCTGCAGGGAAGACATGCACCCCTGAGACTCGGGAGGGTGCTGGCCTACCACCTCCAGTGAGTTACCCCTCCTCCTTCTCCTCCACCAGCCAACAACCCCGCCTGGGAGCTGGGGGCAGGCCCCTGTCACGACCAGCCACATGGACAGACCCTGTTGCTGATAGCTGTCAGGCAGGGTCCACAGAAGAGGGGGTTGCAGTGACATTTGGGAGCCCAGGAGAGGGCTCATCTCAGAAGGAGGTCACCCTTCCCTTTGTTGACCCCTCCTGCTTTCCCCAACCGCAATCCCATTGCCCTTGCCCCCTGGACCCACCCCACTAGCCAGCTTTCCAGTGACACCACTGAGGGCTAAGTACTAGTAATAGGGGCAAGCATAAGTCATGGGCCCAGCACCTCCTTCTTGAGGAGTGGGAGGATGCCTTCCAAAAGGCATCTCAGGGGGCTACTGCTGAACCTGCTTCCAGGCCCCCCATGAAATTTAGGGTTGCCAACCCTCCAGGATTGTCCTGGAGTCTCCAGGATTTATAGATTAATTAAAGATTATGTCAGGTGATGAAAACTCCAGGAATACGTCCAACCAGAACTGGCAACCCTAATGAAAGTCCAGAGGGTGGAGCTGGCTGAGGAGACTTTAAGAGGGGAGGGGCAGGGTGTCGGCACCCTGCTCCTGGAGTCCCTTATGAGGATGCCTTGGAGGTAGTCCCCCTGTGTTTCTGTCATCCATCTCTCCCATTAGCGCTGAGGTGGAACGAGCCTTGGTCGCCAATGGGGAGAATCCCCTCTTGGCAGGTAAGGGCCTCCAGGCCATCATACAGGAGATCTAGGCCCTGGACCTGACCTCTATAGCCTGGGGGAGGATGACCCTTTGCCAGCAGGCCTCAATCTAGGTGCCAAGTCCATCACGGTGCCCCCTTCTCCCCTCCCAAGCCTACTGCCTGAGATGCTTCCCCTCCTCTTGCATCTGGGGAGCCCCCTGAACTGTCCACTTGCCTGGCTGCAGAGGGCACCAAGCTTTCATCCACCAGGCTTGTGGAGGTGATGGCCAGCGCTGAGCTTTCTGGGGCATTACCCTCCTGCAGCAGGGAGTTGTTCCCAGAGCTGCTTGGGGGTCCCGACTCAGTCAGTATCCCCCTGATGCCCAGGCTGTGGGCGCCAATTCATAGATGTCATAGAGGGGCTGTAGCAGGGTGGTTACCTGCTCCAGTCTTAAAGGGCTTAAAAACAGCCCAGGAGAGCAATCAGGGCTCAGCTGGCCCTTATAAGAGGGCAGTGGGCCAGGAGCAGAGAGTCTCCTCTAGCAGTTCTCATTCATTGAACTTGGTGGTCAATGGTGCAGCATCAGCTTCTAGTGAGGCTGCTGAATTTTTTAATGTAATTCAAAGCATCTATGTATTTTTCTCTGCATCAACTCATTGATGGCAAAGTTCTGAAGCAACATCTGGGAACATCCTCTCTGACACTGAAACCACTGAGTGCCACACGATGGGAAAGTCAAGTGGAGGCGATAAAGCCTATCAAACATCAAATTGGGAAGACAGATGATGCCAGAGTTTCCATTATGGAGGATAATGCTATGACAGGAACTGTTTTTGTGGGAGAACCGTGGCAGAGGGAAATGGAATCACCAGAAACATACATACCTTCAAATCTCTGTGTGGCTTAGTGTTGTGGCCTGACATATTGTTTGAAATAAATGTTGTAAGCAAGAGAATCCAAGGTGTTGACCTTGATGTATCTTGAGCAATGGAACAACTGGGCAAAGCAAATTGGTGAGGATTTTTATCAAGCCTTCCCCAGGAAAGGGGGTGTAGTGCTTGGGGGGATATTTTAGGGGTGGGGGTGGGGGTGGGGAGAGACGTTTCCAAGTGGGCACTTCCCCTTTTCTTTGTGTAACACTTTGGTGGTGGCAGCGTTTAACCTAAGCTGGTAAGAATAAGCTTAAGGGGTCTTTCATGCAGGTCCCCACACCTGTACCCTAGAGTTCAGAGTGGGGAAGGAACCTTGACAGAAGCTTTCACCCTTCCCTTCACAAATATTATGGAGGGCACAGCATGCGGCTATAAAGCATAGGAATATCATCATTGGCCATGTCCAGCTTCCCATATAGGCATCGCCAGTGGGCTTTTAAATGGCTGAATTCACACTCCACAGTCATTCTGCACTTGCTCAGCCTGTTGTTGAACTGCTCCTTGCTGCTGTCAAGTTGCCCCATGTATGGCTTCATGAGCCACAGCATTAAGGGGTAGGCAGGGTCTCCCAGGATCACAATGGGCATTTCAACTTCCCCCATGGTGATCTTCTGGTCCGGGAAGAAAGTCCCAGCTAGTAGCTTCTTGAACAGGCCAGTGTTCCGAAAGATGCGTGTGTCATGCACCTTTCCGGACGGGCCTGCGTTAATGTCCGTGAAACACCCATGGTGATCCACAAGTGCCTGGAGAACCATTGAGAAATACCCCTTGCGATTAATGTACTTGGTGGCTAGGTGCTCTGTTGCCAGAATTGGAATGTGTGTGCCATCTATCAACTTTCCCATTCCGAACTGGTTAGCGACCGATCGGTAGCAGTCTGGAGTAGCCAGCTTCCAGTGCAATCGCCACGTGCTTCTCCAACAGCAGGACAGCTCTCATTCTCGTGTCCTTGTGTCGCAGGGCTGGTGCGAGCTCATCACACAGTCCCATGAATGTGCCACAGATCAGAACTCCTGTAAAAAGTCAGTAAGCAATCTAGCTAGATATGCGTTAGATTCTGTTTTGTTTAAATGGCTGATAAAATAAGTTGTGCTGAATGGGATGTATATTTCTGTTTTTGTGTCTTTTTGTAACTTAAGGTTTTGCCTAGAGGGATTCTCTAAGTTTTGAATCTGATTACCCTGTAAGGTATTTACCATCCTGATTTTACAGAGGTGATTCTTTTACATTTCCTTTAATTAAAATTCTTTGAAGATCCTGATTGCTTTTTCATTGTTCTTAAGATCCAAGGGTTTGGGCCTCTTAAGAGGAGAAGGGCCTCAGTCTATATGTGACAAGATTAGCTCAACTAGCCAGGAGGGGAGAATAAAGAACATGTGACTGGCTGATCTGGTGACCCAATCAGGCCACTCATAAAGAAGAGGGAGGTGCTCAATGAGGAGCTGGTAACATTGGAGCAAGGAGGTCCAGGTAGGATAGAGCCTGGGTACCTGGCTTGAGGAAGCAGCTGCAGGGAGTGAGGGGGGCAGTTTGAATGATAACCCAGCTCTGGAGAGCTGGGAACTGCTGTTGCAAGAAGGAAGAGAGAGAGGCTGAACTGTGAGATAGCTCTGGGAAGGTGGGCTGAGGACTCTTGGTTCCCAGAGTGCAAAGCCACTGGGATTAGTACTAGTTCTAGTTTTCCCTCCTCCTGACACAAGGAGGGAGAACTGTTTGAACTGTGGATCCAGTGACTAGCTGGGTGAAGCTGGTGTGGAGTATTAATGGGCACAGGGGCTAAATAAAGTGGATCCTCTCCAGAGGGGGAGGGTTTAAAATTAATTTGGACTGGGTGAGTTACTGAGGAGCCCTGTGGAAGAGGGAAACTGAGGCAGGGAGCCTGCAGGGAAGGGTGTGGCCACCCCGTTACATCTCCTTTTGATCTTTTGGCTTCCAGCCTTATCTAACAAGCTGTGTAACTTGGCTGGAGCCAAGGAAGTAGGTTCTTCACAGCTATTAGCTCAGACATTGTCTCTCAACCCTTGAGATGTTTTATCTGGAGCTGCTGTCTGGCCTTTCTGCTTATTTCCCAACTGTCTGCTATTAAACTAAGCCAACCTCTGCATAGAGTAAACATACTGTATAACTATAGGGGGTTATTAGAAACTATCCCAATAACCAGGTCACACACAACATTCAGACGCTATTACAGATTGGCCCCATGTCCTTCACACTAGCATCCTTTGAATGTGAGTCAGGCAGTATTTTCCTCAATGCTGTTTGGGTGCCTGCAAAGTGGGGAGTGGGTGGGGTGGAAGAACCACTAAGAGCGCAGAACAGACCTGCTCCCAGCTCTCAGTACCACTGCCCAGCCCTACCCTGACCCAGAGCAGCTGAGAGCATCAGTTACAGAAGAAGTCCTTATGAGTCCTACTAGCTGAGCACATTCAGTTGCTCTGTGGAGATGGTGTATGTGCAGCCCGGTCAGCAGTAGGAGCTAGGGGGATATGGATTGTACCCCTTGGGTATTAAATATTCAGAAACCACAGCCACTCAATCCTAAGAAGTCTCCACTGAACATATGCAAACTGCTCTTTTTTCAGAGATTTATAACGTGGCCAGATATGGACAGATTTTCACTGGGGCAGCAGACACACCCCTGACACAAAGGTCACCTCCCCCTGCCCAAATTGGAAGTCTCTACTCCAAAGCAGGGAGGCGCTAAAGCTTCTTGAAGAAAAGGTCACCAGACTGTCTAACACGGCAAAACACTTTTCCTAGTCTTGTTCTCAGAAATGGCTGAACCACTTTGGCTGAACTTATCCAGAAGCTTCCAGACAAAGGAAGACGCCGAGCATGGACGTTTTCAGCCCAAACTGTTAGCAGAATTAATTTTTTTTTAAATCGTTTCAATGGATGTGATTATTTAAGTGTTTTTTTTTTGTTTATCAAACTTTCACAGTTGTAGGAAATTACGGTGGCCGGACAAGATATGGGGGGGGGGGGGTCAAACAATAATTAATGACAATACTGAGATTCAAAAAGTTACGGCTTTGTAACCTTTAAAATGCACTTTGTCAACTCTTAAAAGACAAATAGTCAACACCAACACTTGTCAAAATATACATAGCAGATATTCTTAAATCAAGCTCTGTGTTGTCAATTGTGAATATTATGTCTAGAAATATTTAGCAGTTTGTGTGTGAAAGGTGAAGTGGATGTTTACCAACATTTACTGATAACTAGACAGGCTTGGAAGGATCAGATTTGAGATAATTGTGGCTTGTCAGGGTCTGAGGTCAGGTTAATGGTACACATTTGGAGTCATCTGGACAAGAGGTTCCCAAGATACCATGTTCTGAAAAAATGAGCCGGATGTAACATTTTCCAGTTCTTATAACCACTTTTGTGCACATGGCGGTCACTGATGCACCTCAGGCAGTACTGTGCCCAGCACAGTGGTGTGGGGCTGGGCTGGACTGATACAGGAAGGCCTAACTGCCACATTGAAAATGACACTAGAAAAGCTGGCATCTGCTTTCTGCTGGAAGAGGCATGCTCTGTGCACCCACCAGGCACACAGTGCTGAGACTGGGATGAAGAGCTGACAATGTGCATGTTGCGTTCACACGTTTCCCAGCACAACGCTATCCGTTCAGGACTCGTTCATCACCATGAGGTGCTCTTTTCCTTGTGAAAGCTTCCCACAGAGATGACCAGGCCACTTCACACACCTGAAAGCCTCCCATACTGCAGACCAGTGGGTACAGCCCATTACCCATACAGTAGGCTCAGATTTGGGGCTCATCCCTGGTGTTCATCTCCATCCGCTAACACATACAAAAACTAGAGACTGCCTTGTTTTATAAGGTAAAATCTTAGCGGTTAGCGAACACATAACTAGCATGGTAAGAAACATCTTTTCCCTAAGAAAGCCCACCCCTAGATAGTCCCACAGCAACAACAGACCACCGTGCTCTTCTACTTGCAAAATCCACAGAACTTATCACAGAACAATGAGTCCATGACCCTTCTGGGTGCAGATGCGCCTCACTTCATATTGTGGTGTCAGCTGAGCTGTGGCAAGTCATCCCTGCAACAGTCAATATAGCTGTCCCTAACAAAACACACCCAGGGCAGATTACTGTATGAGCCCACGGGCCCCTGTGCCCAGGGGCCCTGGCCAAGTGGGGCTCCCCCGCAGGCCGGAACTACAGCCCTGCCTCCTGCTCCTCCTCTCCTTGCCCCCAGGTTGCAGCCCTGCCCCTCCTCTTCCCCCTGCAGCCCCACCCCCGGCCAGGCTGGAGCCTGGAGCTGTGGGTAGGTGAGCACATTCACCCCCCCCCCCAGATCTCCTGCCCCCTCCTTCCCTCCCGCACGGAGCCTCCTCACCCCTGCCCCTCTCCTGCCCCCTGCTTCCCTCCTGCTCAGAGCTGCCCCCCCACAGCCCCTCTCCTACCCCCAACACACACAGATTAAGTGAATTGCCTACAGTCAAGCACAAAGTGAATCAAGTATCACTAGTTAGAGAACTGGAGAGTGCTGACTGCCAGTCTCCAACACTTACCAATAGACAATACTGTTTTAATAACAAACCTCATGTCTCAGCTATTACAATATTTGGCACTTAGGCAGAGTTCTCTGGCATAATGCTGTAATTATGTGTACAGACAGCTGCAGCTGTCCACACTCACTCGCCTGAAACTCAGACTCAAAACTACAGTCACACGTATCAGCAGGGTTATTCATTCGAAATGATTTATCGACAAGATGACAACTTTAAGATAGCCACATGTTTAGTGCATTGAGCCATTTCTTTTCAATCATATTTATTTCCATGCTGCCTATTTTATGTGTTTGTTTCTGTGACATGTAAAGAGTCAAGGTTCCTGCCCTGAGCAGCTTACAATCTAGTGTATTTTTCCAATAAATATGTAGCTTATACTTAGTGTTTTTAAACTTTATTTAGCTTTTACAAAGCAACTTGATTAATCCTCACTCCCTGCTGGGAGGTAAGTAAGTAAAAATCATTTTATGATGTGGAAACTCAGACAATGCAAAGTTATGCAAGAAGCAAAGGTCACCTAGCGAGGAAGAGAACTCATTTCTCTGCCTCCACAGCCTGTGCTCAGATGCTCGGTCTACTTCAGCTTCTCAAACCACTTAAAAAGGAACATTTACATCTCGTATCTCAGTTAAACAGGAACGATTTAAAATACTTCGGTTACGGCAGGTTTGTCTTTATTAAACCAGTTGCAATAAAATAGGCAGTTCTAACTCACTGAAAACAATAAAGGCAGCAAAATAAAGTGCAGCAACTGTACATGGTTCCTTTATTGTCTTCAGTAAATAGCTGGTTTTCCCCCAGAGCTGTTTTTTTCCAACCAGCCCAGTACATTATCTATAAGCTATCTAGGCTCTTCTCTGTTCCCCTCTCACCCTGACTCGGATTCATTCCCTCCCTATTTGAATGGGCCTTTTAGACAGCCAATTTTTCCCCTCTTTTAAATATTCTACACACACACAAATACATACTGTTCCTTTTCTCCCTGTACTTGTAAACAGAACTTCCTTTCTAGGGTCCCCCCTGAGTCCCTCTCCCCATCACACCACTCCCCCGCGCCTTGTGGAGCTGGCCCCACCCTGAGTCCCTTTTTGGCTAAACTGGGCATTTGTCCCATTTGCTCTTGTCAACTGATGATGGATAAATGACCAGTTTTGCCAAAAAAGTCGGGAAGTCCAGGGCAGGGCTTAAAAAGGGGACTGGCCTGGCCTAAACAAGACGTATGGTCACCCCAGACTGTAGTAAGAGCTGCCCAGGGAGCCTGGGCAGCTGTGGGGAGCCCCGGACTCTCCACCTGCCCTGGGCTAGGAGCTGGGGTGTTCGAAAGCAGCCCCCGGTGCGTGTCCCAGCCACCCAGGGTGCGTCGTTCAGGACAGGTGGAGAGTCCAAGGCTCCCCAGCCACCTCTTACCATGGCCCGACTTCCGGCCAGGCCAGAAGGCAGAACCATGGGGGGACAGAGGAGGAGCAGGGGGCGGGGCCCCATGTTGGGTATGTGTGGGAGGGCCCGATTTTAATTGTGCCTGGGGCCACAATAGATCTTAATCCGCCTCTGATCACAGCACATGAAATGGCATGTCTATTTAGTATAGCATGCAGTGTTGGTGGAGCTGTGTCAGCCCCATGCTATTAGGAAACAAAGCGGGTGAGGTAATATCTTTTATTGGACCAACTTCTATTGGTGAGAAAGACAGGAGCTTCCGAGCTACGTGGTGCAATAAAAGATATTACTTCACCCCTCTTGTCTCCTACTTATTATAGGGCAGCCCTGACTGAACCATACTTTGCTTATTCCCGTTGGCTCTTAGCAGCTGCAAAGGTAGCTGAGTTAAGGCTGAGGAAAGGACTTGGTGTGTACCTTAGAATCATAGAATATCAGGGTGGGAAGGGACCTCAGGAGGTCATCTAGTCCAACCCCCTGCTCAGGGCCAATCCCCAATTTTTGCCCCAGATCCCTAAATGGCCCCCTCAAGGATTGAACTCTCAACCCTTGGTTTAGCAGGCCAACACTCAAACCACTGAGCTATCCCTCCCCGCTTAATTCACTATTTCCTGGTTTTCAAAAGTTTAAGTAAAGATGCTTTTGACGTTCAAGTACTAGGCACTACTGATGAACCTTAAGTCTGTGTTACGTATTTTTAGACTGTGGATAGTATATTTAGACTTCTGCAGGCCATTAGACTTACAGTAGAACCTCAGAGTTATAAACACTTTGGGAATGAAGGTTTTTTGTAACTCTGAACAAAACATTATGATTGTTCTTTCAAAAGTTTACAACTGAACATTGACTTAATACAGCTTTGAAACTTTACTATGCAGAAGAAAAATCCTGCTTTCCCTTTATTTTTTAGTAGTTTCTGTTTAACACAGTACTGTATGGTTTTTGCTTGTTTTTCCGCCCCCCCCCCCCCTTTTTTTTTTTTTTTTTTGGTCTCTGCTGCTGCCTGACTGCTTACTTCTGGTTCCAAATGAGGTGGTTGACTGGTCAGTTCGTAACTCTGGTGTACATAACTCTTGAGATTCTACGGTAGTACCACACACCATTCTAATGCTTAAAAAGTAGCTCTATACAAAAATCAACGTAGCACATATTAAAAGGGGCTGAGAGATCTTAAAAAGTAGTTGTAATCAACAACTGGGGAATCAACATCGACCGGGGACATTTCTAGCGAGATCCTGCAGGAAGCTGTTCTTGGCCCATGGCTATTCAATTTTTTTAAAGCTCTGATCTGGAAGAAAATATTTAAAAGAAATGCTGGTAAAGATTGCAGATGACACAAGGAATTGTGGAATGATAAATTATGATATGGAGAAGTCAGTTATACAGAGAAATCTGGATTGCATGGTAAGTTTGGCTCACGGGAACAAGCATTTTCATACAGCCAATTTCAAAATCATACATACATCTAGGATTGAAGAATGTAGGTCATCTTTATAAGAAGGGGGGCTGCATTTTGAAAGTCGTGCCTCAGAAAGGATGTAAGGGATTTTGATGGATAACCCACTGAACAAGAGCTCCCAGTGCAATGCTGTGGCTAAGAGAGCAAATGTGATCCTGGGATGTATAAAAAGGGGAATGTTGAGTCGCAGTAGGGTGGAGCCTAATGCGGATTGACCCAACTGACAATGAACTGGGTGAGGCTAGGCTACACTGGTAGTGACATATCCAGTGGGGACCTGAGAGCTGTATTGCTGAAATGATTACAGAAGGAAGGTTACCAAGGGTGAGACCAAAGATGCGGTATGTGAACTGGATATCAGCAAACCTTAGAGAGATCAATTCACAAGACAGCTTGGAGTACAATCATGAATTATAGAAGAAGGCTATAAAAGTTGCCAACCCCAAATAGGGAAGTGGCAATAAAGAAGCAGCATACAACCACCACATATGGCATTGGTGTATCCACTATGGTGACTGCTTAGGGCCCAATAATTGATTTGCGCAAACAAAGGATCATCCCAACCAGCAGTATATATACTTGTGGCTTTGAAAGGGCTAACTTCTTAAAGAAGAGTGAATTGACTGGGAGGAAGAATTTAGAGGAAAATGTAAGTTCTTTAAGATGAGTTCTTAGATGGCCAAAAAGCCATGATTCCACAATTAAAAAAAAAAAAAAAAAAAGAGAGAGAGGACAACTTTGGCTAAAACCAATCCTGGGTCAGTGGCAAAGTAAAGGTAGCAATTAGAAATTAAGAAGTAACATATGAGGGGGAAGGGAAATAAATAAATCAACATAAAATTATAAGCTATAAAGTTTAGAAAATTGATAAGGGAAGCTAAAGACATCAGGGGAAAAAAAAAATCTATATATGTCAGGGGCTAAACACAATACAAGGGAGTTTTTAAAGTATATTAGGAATAAAAGAAATCCTAGCAATGGTATAGGCCCATTAGTAAATGGAGATAGTAAAATTGTTAATGATACAGAAAAGGCAGACATGTTCAGTAATTCATGTTTTGTATTTGGAAAGAAGCAGTATAATTCCAGAAGACTGTAAGATTGCTAATGTGCTGACACTAGACAAATTCAGGCTAGATATAAGGTGTAATTTTATTTATTTATTTTTTTAAAACAGTGAGGGTTATTGTCTATTGGAACAACTTACCAAAGTGGTGGATTCTTTGTACCTTGCAATCTTTAAATCCAGATTGGATGTCTTCCTAAATGAGATGCTCTACTTCAACCACAAGCCGTAGGGCTTGATGCAGGGACCCAGGGACCACTGGGTGAAACTCTCTACCCTGTGCTATATAGGAGATCAGGATAGCTGCTCAGAATTGGCCCTTCTAGCCTTAAAATTTATTAAAAGTGTTTCTTGTGCACTATCTACTTTCTTTCTAGATGCTTATTCTGCCATTCCTCAAAATACTGAGGAACTAGAATGCGTTTTAATACGCCTGGTCTCTGAAAATATCCAGGTTTTAATTTTTCTCAGTGGCTTCCTGCCATGGGTAAAATGACAACCTTGGTTACCTCATTTTTTTAAAAATAATTTTACATTTTTTTACCCATATGACAAGACAATTATTGTAAAAATGTCATTGTTGGAGCTCACTAATGTTCTGAGCGCTGTCCAGAGTATACCGTTTTTGGCAAATTGTCTATAATGCCAACATGAAAAACTATAAAAATTTGATCCAAAAGAGGTTAACCTATCAATGGAATGATTGTTTCACAGAAATATCAGACACATCTGAACCTTGGGGACCTGGTTTTTTGCCCTTCCTGTGCAGAAGGAGAAGTTATGGTCACAGTCTTGAAGTCACATATGTATGCATAACTTCTATTTTTAGTGAAACTACTCATGCACTGAAAGTTAAAACGTATGTGGTTTGTAAGAACATTAAATACAGATCCTGCAAGGTCATATATTACAAACTCTAATTTGGCTCAGAATGTTTGTACTACAGTGATCCTGGCTTTCTGATCAATTGTATTATATATACACACACACACCTCTGTTATTAAGTGCCACTTTAACAGAAGATATGCCAAACACTTCACATAGTATCCTGGATCAGGTAAAACTAGCTACAAATTTTAATTCTGTCAGCACAACTTACATGCATCCACACTCAAAACTGAGTCCTGCTGATAAAACTCTGAAAATTTACTTGTAAAATTACACCAGTTCCCTGGGTGACGAAATCCTCTAGTAGGATAGTGTTGCTGACAAAATGCCTGTATGGACACAGACGTACCTGTACCAGCAAACACAGTCTTCCAGCAACAAGCGCACAATTCAACTGTTACTGCAGCAGGGACCTCTGGTTAAATTTTTGAGCCCTGCAGCTCAGAAGTCTCCCATCTGGAAGTTCACTTCTTACTTAAAATCCCCAGTGTTTTCTGGAAACACCTGTTTCCTCATGAAGTGTATCTGTATAAGCACAGTTCCAGCTGAGATGTCCTGGATTTCCTTGGCTGGGAGGTGGGGGTTGCGGGGAGGTGAGCAGTGAAGGCACAGCTGTAGAATTCCTGCAGGGACAAAGATGTATACATTGATATTGCAAAGGAGATGCAGACAGAAGCCTGGATACAGCAAGGATGAGAGACAAACCCAGGCAAAGGGAAGGAACTGCGGCAGGTTTAACAGAAGACAAAAAAGGAGGGTAACAAAAAGTCTGGTGCTTCCCCCAAGAACTGCTCTTATGTGCAGTGTGATGCCAAACTGAGCAGGGATCCCCTCACCAACTGGCCAGTGACAGTGGCCAGACTTGCAAGCTCGGGACCTGCGGACTGAGGTGAGGGACATAGATGATGTCAGGCTGCTCGACAGCCAGGACCTCTTTGAGGCTCAGCTGAACTTGGAGAGTGAAAGGATTAGCGATTCGGGACTAAGGTATGTTGTAACTTCATGCCCATTAATGCATGCCTTTATTTTACATTCTCCAGGGCCCCTTCCCCTTTCAAAAGGACAGCTCTCTGTGAATGGACAGTGAACAAAGACATTCTGTTTAAAAGTGGCCTATTTATTTGAAGAGCACAAACTGGCAGCACTAGCCAAAATCAACAGAAAGAAAATAGGAAAAAGCCGCCAAGTATTCCCAAATGCATATGTTTGCCAATACTTTGCAAACAAGCATTGAAAGTACATACTTTTGCAGGCAATGCCTACCCTGTAACCAAACAAAACTCTGCAAATAGGAAAAAAAGCTCTTGCACTAACTGTAAGCTACACACAGACCAGTGAGTATTCAAACATGCATTTGCAGAAAATGCATCGTAAACTGATTAGATGCAGGCTTTCAAGTCCAAAACACATTAGTTGCATGCTGTGTTTAGATTCAGGAAAGAGGCAGAAACAGTGTGTGGTGAGCTTGCACAGGCAGTCACTGGGGCCCTCTGCCAATAGTGCAGAAGAGCGTTTATCTTGGCCCACATAGCTTTCCAGTCCTCTGGGATTTCACTGAACTTTTCAAGCAAATACTGTTTGATCTTTGCCTGGACATTTTTAGGCAGACCAGCCTTGTTTCTCCCACCAGGGTAGGGTATCGTCTTATTCCATTCTGCAAGGACCTCTCAGGGGATCGTTGCTACAAAGAGGCCAGTACCATACAGCTCTGGCTGAACACAGACTCTCTTAAGCAGCTGCAGTCTGTGAACCTTCGATACCATCATAAGTCATATCTGCTAAGATCACTATTGCCTGTAATAAGACTTTCAGTCTTTATTACACTATCCTTAAAGTTCCCCTACCACTCACTGGGTTTGAAGAAGTGCCCCCTGTGACAGGTTTGGTCACAGAGACTCCCGCAAGACTGTCACTAGATGTGCTGGGATACCACTGAGAACAAACCCCCCTGCCAGAGAAGTCTTCCCCCTTTTGTCTTGCTGAGTTAGACACTCCAGTCAGCTACAGCACAGACCAACTACAGCCCTCCTGCCCAGAAAATAAGATTCACTTAGCCCAGGGGCTTTTCAGTTAACAAGGACTTTCCCAGCACCCAGTATTCAGTCTTTCTGGGAGCCTAAACCCCAAATGAATCTGTTTTACTCTGTATAAAGCTTACACAAGGTAAACTCATAAATTGTCCACCCTCTATAACACTGATAGAGAGATAATCACAGCTGTTTGCTCCCCCCAGGTATTAATTACTTACTCTGGGTTAATTAATAAGCAAAAGTATAAAAAGTAGGATTTAAGTGGTTCCAAGTAATAACAGACAGAACAAAGTAAGTTACCAAGCAAAATAAAACAAAACACGCAAGTTTAAGCCTAATACTGTAGGAAACTGAATACAGGTAAATCTCACCCTCAGAGATGTTCCAGTAAGCTTCTTTCACAGACTAGACTCCTTCCTAGTCTAGGCCAAATCCTTTTCAGACCAACGTTGCGTTTTATGGCCTGGGTCCAGCAATCACTCACACCCCCGTAGTTACAGTCCTTTGTTCCAGTTTCTTTCAGGCATCCCTTTGGGGTGGAGAGGCCATTTCTTGAGCCATCTGAAGACAAAATGGAGAGGCTTCCAGGGCCTTTTATATTCTCTCTCTTGTGGGCAGAAACCCCTTTGTTCTTCTGTGCAAAATCACAACAACAAGATGGAGTTTGTAGCCACCTGGGCAAGTCACATGTCCATGAATGATTCAGCTTTTTGCAGGCTGATGCTATTGTTTACATGTTAGTTTGAGCGTTCGCAGGAAAGCTCAGATGTGGATTGGCGTCTCCCGAAGTCCATTGTCAGTTAAGTGTTTCTTGACTGGGCACTTACTCAGAATAGTCCTTTCTCAAGAAGCTTACCAAATGCTTCACTGATGCTCCTAAGAATCAAACACATCGAGATACAAGTATATAGCCAATATTCATAACTTCACATACAAAAATGATACAGACTTACAGACAGCATAATCATAACCAGCAAAGTACAACCTTTCCATAGACACCTTACTTGACCTCCTTTGTACAAGATTTGGAGCAACTATAGGATCCTGTCTCTGGTATCCTCCAAGAGGTAGTGAGGTAGAGGCTGGCATACAGGGTTGCCAACTTTCTAATCACACAAACCCAAACACCCTTGCCCTGCTTCCTGCCCCCCATAACCTGCCCTCCCCCCCCATTGCTTGCTCTCCCTCACCCTCACTCACTTTAACCAGGTTGGGGCAGGGGGTTGGGATGTGGAAGGGGGTGAGGGCTCTGGCTGAGGGTGTGGGCTCTGGGGTTGGGCCAGGGATGAGGGGTTTGGGGTGCAGGAGAGGGCTCTGGGCTGAGGCCAAGGGGTTCGGAGTGTGGGAGGAGGCTCAGGGCTGGGGCAGGCGGTTGGGGTGTGGGAGGGGGAGAGGGCTCCGGCTGGGGCCAGGGAGGAGGGTTTTGGGGTGCAGGAGGGGGCTCTGGGCTGGGGCTAAGGGGTTCAGAGTGCAGGAGGGGGCTCAAGGCTGGGGAAGGGGTGTGGGCTCCGGCTGGGCGGCACTTACCTCAGGCGGTTCTTGAAGGCAACTGGCATGTCTGGCTCCTAGCTTCAGGGGCGGCCAGGCAGCCGTTCAGGACAATGGGAGCTGTGGAGTCGGCACTCAAGGCGGCGGTGGCACGTGGAGACCTCCTCGCCGCCCCTGTGCCTAGGAGCTGGACATGCCAGTTGCTTCTGGAAGCTGTGCGAAGCCAGGGCAGGTAGGGAGCCTGCCTTAGCCCCGTTGTGCTCTAACTGAACTTTTAACAGCCTATTAAAATCTCCTGGATTGCTTTCAGTAGCCACTGGGAGATTGAGGCTTATTCCGGCAGACTCCTGGCCAATCCGGGAGGGCTGGCAACCCTACTGGCGTAGGGGACACTGGGATGCCTATCTCAGGGCCACACGTCTTTTGCCGATACACCTTGATGATGATGATGATGATGATGAGAGACAATGTCCTGCTAGCAATAGCAGCCACGTGTGCATTGCTCGGGAGACATCACTATGGTGGCACTGAGTTGCCAGGCGTCTGGTTTTCGACCGGAACTCCCGGTCAAAAAGGGGTCCTGACAGGTCTGGTCAGCACTGCCGACTGGGTCATTAAAAGTCCAGTTGGTGGTGCAGCTGGGGCCTGGGGCTACAGCGGGCTCCCTACCTGCCCTGGCTCCATGCGTCTCCCAAAAGTGGCTGCCAGGCCCCTGCGGCCCCTAGGCTCACGGACAGCCAGGGAAGCTCCACACACTGCCTCTGCCTGGGTGCCAGCTCCACAGCTTACATTGACCGGGAACCCTACGGGCTGCAGGGACTTGGCGGCCACTTCCTCGGAGCCATGGTAAGCACCGCCGTGACCCCACACCCCAACCCCCTGCCCCAACCTGGAGTCCCCTCCCATACCCAAACTCCCTCCCAGAGCTTGCACCCCACCCCAAAAACCTGCCCCGAGCCCCCTCTTGCACCCCAAACCCTTCATCCCCAGCCCCACAACCCCAGCTGGAGCCCTTGTCCCCCCACACCCCAACCCCCTAACCCAGCCCTCTCCTGCACCCTGAACCCCTCATTTCTGGCCCCCCTGGAGCCCACACCTCCAGCCCAGAGCCCATTAGCCCCCCCCAACCCCTGCCCCAGTCCGGTGAAAGTGAGTGAGTGAGGGGCTTCAGAGAAGAGGGGGAGGGGTCTTTGGGTTTTGTGCTGTTAGAAACTTGGCAACCCTATATGGCAGTGCCATGGCAGAAAACGGTCCAGTGTAAACAAGGCCTTTATTAGAGCTGGGCAGAGAGAGGTGGGCATGACTGAGCGACAGTCACGACACCATGGTGGGGACCCCTTGGCACAGCGCTCCTGGAGGGGATAGCCCCCCCCCTTCTCCCAGGGCTTTCGGGGGGGGACCGCACCCCCAGTCCAGCGTTGAAAAACCCTCCTCCGCCCCCCCCACAACCCAAGAGAGAAAACCGGTAATAAATTCTACTTCTTGTTTAAATATCCAAATTTCACCTTTGACCTTTCTATTGTGGTTGCTGCAAACCCCAATCTCGCGAGACTTTGAGCCTACGGCAGGCGAGCACACTTTGGCGGGGCCTATTCCTTACTCTCGCGATTGTTCAAGGCTGCTTCCGGGTGTGGTGTCTCGCGACATTCGTGTGCCAAGGACACGCTCAGCCTTGTTTGTTTTGTCTCAGTCTCGCGAGAGCCCGTGCAGCGGGCTCTGGGCGGCCCCGTGTGTGAGTGCGCGGAGCTCCCAAGCAGCCAGACGCGGCAGGCGCCATTTCAGGGAGCAGTCGCCGCTGCTACCAGAGTTGGCCGGGAGCGGCCTTTAGTATCCGAGCCCCCCCTCCCCTTTTCTGAGGGACTCGCTGCCGGTGGGCCTATCCCCGTCCTTAGCGCCGCCGGATCCCGGGCACCTGAGCAAGAAGCGTAACTCACAGCAGCGCAGGTAATCGCGCGGCCCCCGCCCGCTTATGGCCGTCCGGTTCCGCGGCCGCGTTCGGCCCGAGGGCCCTTCCCGCCGCCGCATGTGGGGGGCCGCGGGCAGAGCCTCCGCTCCTGGCCGGGCCCTTTTACCCAGTCTTCTCCGGGAGGCTTCTAGGCTGTCTTCCCAGCCGGGCCCGCCTTCCCGGGGAGAGCCCTGGCCTGAAATCCCGGGGGTGTGGGGCCTCAGTGGTTGTCATCCCTCCCCCCCCCCCCCGCCCCATTGGAGGTGGTGCTGGGGAGGCCGCAGCTGTTGGTCTGGCCGGGGCCCTGGCTGTTTGTTCCCGTAGCCGCGTAGTTGGCAAGCAGGGCCTCGGCCCAGGCCGTCCTGGCGCAGCTGCTGCCGCTGAGGCCGGGAGCGCACGGGGCACCGCCTGCGGGTTCTGCGCCTCCCCGCGGGGACAGGCTGCGCGAAGGGCTCTCTGGAAAGTTGTTTCTGCTCGATTGGGATTATAAATTCCGGCTCTAGGCTGGCAGCGCGGGGCGGTGGGAGGGCGAGTGCCATGGGCGCCAAACCTGGGCTGAGCTAGTGGACGCTGGACAGTCTAAAATGATTGTATTTTGTTCCCACCTATTAAACTGCAGTAGCAACACGGTGGGAAAAGGCAGGTTTGGCCTGGCCTTGGCCAGGAACGCACAGTGTGTTTGTATCCATTGTTAACTAATATTGCTAACCCTAGGTAGGCAAGGCAAATGGAGCTTTGACACCTTTGTAGCTTGAGGTAAACGCTGCACTCAACCCTAGTGCTTTTCTTGACATAGTAACACGTGTGAAAACTACAAACTGTTTTGTTTAGACTAGTATCTCACCACGTTAACTAAACATGTAAGAAAATACATTTATTTCTTGGGGAATTCAGTTCAGAGAAGATATTACAGCTCAACAGTAAACACCCCAGAGACCTCCCAGAGGACTTCCAGCAAAACTAGAAAAGACTAGTTAATATTTCTGAAATTCCTAAGGTGAAAACTGAAGGTGGGGAACATCATCTAGGTCTCCTTTGTACATCATGAAGAAGCAAAAAAAGGGTAGGAGCACAATACAAAAAATATTTGGCAGGTTACAATTAAAGATTATACTTAAGGTATAGGCAGGGTTTGTACCCATTGCAGCTTTGTGATTGGGTGCCCTGAAATGCTTCAGGGTTTTTTCTGTATAGAAATATCCGAGGTTACAAGTGTTTGTTTCACTCTTCCCCTGGTTGGATGACTTACAGAAGGTCATTTTGAGTTTCTGCAATTGAAGAGTATGGGAATGTTGAGTCCTTACTATTCTTATCCCAGGATTAAATTAATAGGTGCCATTCAACATTGTTTATGGAAAATAGGTATTGTGAAATAAATAAATAAAATATTTTTGATGAGATTACAAATTTGGTAGAGGTAACTCTATAATTTCTGTAATGTTTGACTTGGTACTTTATAGTTGTATGCATGTTATTGTAGCCATGTTGTTCCCAAGATATCAGAGACACAAGATGGGTTAAGTAATATCTTTTATTGGGCCAACTCCTGTTGGTGAGAGAGAGAGACAAGCTTTTGAGTTTACTCCGAGCTCTTCCTCAGGTCTATGAAACTGTTCCCCACCAATGATCCATCTAGCCTAGTGTCGTGTCTTCTGACTTCCGCGAATGCCAGGTTCTTCAGAGGGAATGAACAGAACAGGCAATCATCAAGTGATCCCTCCCCTGTCATCCGTACCCAGCTTCTAGTGAACACAGGCTAGGGACACTCAGATCATGCTGTTGCATCCCTGCCTATCCTGGCTTAATAGTCATTGATGGACCTATCCTCTAGGAACTTACCTAGTTCTTTTTTGAACCCTGTTATAGTTTTGGCCTTCACAACATCCCCTGGCAAAGAGTTCCACAGGTTAACCATGTGTTGTGTGAAGTACTTCCTTTTGTTTTAAACCTGTTGTCTATTAATTTCATTGGGTGACCCCTAGTTCTTGTGTTATGAGAGGGAATAAATAACATTTCCTTATTCACTTTCTCCACACCAGTCCAGATTTTATAGACCTCTATCATATCCCCCCCTTAATCGTCTCTTTTCCATGCTGAACAGTCCCAGTCTCTTTCATCTTTTCTCATATGGAAGCTATTCCATACCCTTAATCATTTTTTTTGCCCTTCTCTGTACCTTTTCCAATTCCAGTATATCTTTTTTGAGATGGGGCGACCAGATTTGCACTCATATTCCAGATGTGGGGGAACCATAGGTTTATATACAGGCATTGTGATATTTTCTGTCTTATCTATCCCTTTCCTTTTCTGTTACTTTTTTTGACTGCCGCTGCACACTGAGCACACCTTTTCAGAGAATTAGCCACAATGACTCCAAGATCGCTTTCTTGAGTGGTAACTGCTAATTTAGACCCCATCATTTTATATGTATAGCTGGGATTGTTTTCCAGTGTGCAATTACTTTGTGTTTGTCACCACTGAATTTCATCTGTTTTGTTGCCCAGTCATCCAGTTTGGTGAGATCCCTTTGTAACTCTTCGCTGTCAGCTTTAGACTTACCTATCTTGAGTAATTGTCTGCAAATTTTGCCACCTACCATTTTTCCAGATCATTTATGAATATGTTGAACAGCCCAGGTCTCCTGGGGGACACCACTGTTTACCTCTCTTCATTCTGAAAGATGACCATTTATTCTTATCCTTTGCTTTCTGTCTTTTAACCAATTCAGCCAACCATGAGAGGACCGTCCCTTTCTGAAAATCTAAATACACTATCCACTGGATCACCCTTGTCCACATTTCAGTGGGAATCATTGAAAGGAAGTGTTTCTAATGGGGTTCCACGAGAATCTGTTCTTGGCCCAATGCTAGTCAATTTCCGTGTCAGTGATCTGGTTGAAAATATGAAATCATTGCTGATAAACTTTGCAGATAATACCAAAGATTGGTGAAGTGGTGATAAGGATAGGTAACATTGAGGGATTTGAATCTCTTGGGAAGTTGGATATAAACAAATTTATTTTAATACTGGTAAATGCAAAAGCATATATGTTTAGAAAAAAACATATAGGCCATATTTACAGGATGGGGGACTGTATTCTGGAAAGTATTTACATGGAAAAAGATATAGGGAATCATGGTGGATAACCAACTGAACATGAGCTGTTAATGAAATGCTGTGGATAGGAGCTAATGCTATCCTTGGAGGTACAAACAGGAGAATATGGCATAGGAATGGGGAGGTAACTTTACTTCTGTATATGATGAGACTGCAATTGGTATACTGTGTCCAGTTCTGATATCCTCACTTCAAAAAGGATATTGGAAAAATTGAGGAGGCTTCAGGGAAGAAAAGTAGTATGAGGACTGGAACACTTGCCTTGCAGTGAGTAACTTAAGGAATTCAATTTATTGTAGCTTGTAGAAGAGCAAGTTTTAAGAGACAACTTGGTCAGTCTAAAAGTACCTACCTGGGGAGAAAGTATGGGGAGCTAAGGGATCAAAGAGAAGCTCTAGTTCATCTGCAGGTTATTGGCTTGATGCAGGAAACACATGGACAAATTCGCTGGCCTGTGCTACACAGGAGGTGAGACATTATCATAATGGCACTTTCTGGCCTTGAAATCTATGAAACTTGGACATTTGCAAAAATCCAAGTTTTAAGTAGTTTGCATACATGTCACTTCTCTGTTGCTTAGGTCTTGCTTCTTTTGGTAACTGTGGTGTCAAACCCTACTGGTTCTTCAGTTTGGTGCAGGACCTGAATTTCTAATAAATAAGCATATTTGGGTATAGGGAGAACCTTTCTGACATTTTTTTTTCATAAAGAAGCAGGTGGCACATAGTTCATTTCTTTGAACTTCATCTTCCATTCATAACCATGACTTAGCTGGTGTTTATATCGCATTCTGTACTGTCAGTGTGCAGGTTACATTCCCACTGCAAACTCCTTCCTGATTCTTCTCCATATGATGTTTCTCACTCAGTATCATTTTAACAAGGTCTTTATTAGTATGTATAGTTGGTCAATTGACTGATCCAAAAAATAATTGGTCAAATATTTTAAACCGCTAACTTATTGGAACTGTAGTGAGTAAGACTATGGTTTCCAGTAGGCTTAGCCTTAGATATATATGCCTAATTACAAGAAATGGGTTATTTAATTATTATTTTAACTCAGAAAATGTGAAACAATGAAACGAAGTAATCATTGCTACTTTTTTTTAGCAATGTTAGCTTCACATTTAAATGTGGACAAGAGTAAACAATTACAAAATAAAATAAAATGAAATTAAACAGGAAACAAACATATAGCAACAGGGTGGATTTACTAGACAGGAAGACTCGATTTAATCATGGATTTCTACATAAAAGTGCATTCTTGTTAGTTGTTATAACCTTAATACATATTCTTCACAACTCGGAGATAGATGTAGGTTTCATTTTTGGAAAGTACACACTATACATTTTTTTAAGTGATTTATTTTGAAAACTTTTCAGATTAGTTTTACGGCTATATCAGAAAATGAATGATTGTTTGGTTATTTCATTTACCAAAGGTAATTGAAGTAGGTATTTATGAAGTCACTGGGAGGTGAACTATCTCCAGTTCAACAGGTTAATCATTAATATTTGGAGGATTTTCTTGCCATGCTGTATGAGGAGAACACCACCAGACAGATATTTAAATTGTTTTGTTTAACTAAACCAACAATGTTCTGGATTTTTTTCTTCAACAGCAAACATATAATATTTTAACAAAACAAGCATATGAATTTTTGAATTTAGTTAAACATTCAAGTTTTTTAAAATCAGGTTTGTTTTTGTTAAAATTGTTTTAACTAAAATAGTTAAATGAAATATTAAAAAAAAAATTAAATCGACTGTGTCAGCCAGGTCAACATGAGAAACTTAAAATATTGGTTTCTGCAGGTAACTCAGTTGTCTTCACCTTCATTTTCCTGTTTGTTGATAATCTGGAAAGGAACAACAAGCTTTCCTGCTTTTTCAGGTCCCAAACGATTTCTCAATTTGGAATGAATTAGTCCAGAGGAAGAAAATATTCTTTCTACAGCGGCAGAAGAAGCTACTGCTGTTAAGTGAGATAATCACTTCAGCAGTCTCTGAATCCAAGTGCTTAAGTGACTTCCTCCAGTTCACTGGTGTGACTTCCTTTAAAACATATGTTTTCTGATGTTTTAAATATATATTTCTTGAATGGTTCACCCTTCGCTCTGAAATTTATTATAGTTGGCATTATGGAGGGATGATTGCTGGATGTCCATGTGATAGCCAACTTGTCTTCTTCAGCAGTTAAGGTTTGACCCTGGTACCGAGTATTGAGAATATTTGCAAGAAAATAAGCTGGAGATAGTGCTTGTCCCATTTGTTTTTTTAATGCTTGTAATTGAACTCTGTCATTGCATATTTCTCTTTTTAAGATCTCACTCAGTTCCTTCCTAATTTCAACAGTGTCAGCAATAAAACAGCTATTTCCCTGCATTTTGTTCAAGGCTGCGGAAATAGGCTTCAGGGTACTCAGCATGTGTTCAACGTTTCTCTTAAGCCCAATGTTGAGAACTTTGGCTGTGACAGTGCCATCTATTTTTTCAAGGTTTTGTTCACAAACTGTCATCCGATTAGGCCAGTTCTTGATACAGTGCTCAGAACAGTCTACTACTGAGTTCCATCGCACGCCTTGTGGGAGTGTTAGCTTGGTTCCTCCCACTTTTTTCAGAGCAGCTGCTGCAAAGTGGTGATTACGGAAGTATTTTGCAATTTCAACAACATTAGCCTTTATTTCTGGAACACTGAAGTCTTTGGCTAGGGGGTGCATCAAATGATCATTGAAACCGTATGTTATTAGCTTGGGACTCTCTTCTAAATTTCTTCTAATCTTGGATACATTTGCAGCATTGTCTGTGACCAAGCGGTGTTCTAGATGTTTGAAATTTTTTTCACCGTTTGTTATAGCTTTTACTGCTACTTCTTGTAAGTATTCTGCTGTGTGTGCATTTCCTGGTGTATCAATTGTTTCTGTAAGGAAGACATTCCCTTCTTCTGTTGTCACACAAGCACATAAAATGGGAGCATTGTGGCCCTTGCTCCACCCATCAAGACTCAGGTTAACAATTTCACCATGTAGACCTTTTGCACACAGTTTAGTTTCTCTTTCATACACGTTATCCAGCAATTTGCCCGCGACAGCTGCTCTGTTAGGTGGACTGTATCTTGGTCTTAATGACTGAACCATGTTAATGAAGTGTGGGTTCTCAGTCATACGGAAAGGAGAGTTCGTTGCATAAACTGGGCAATTTTTTTCATCAATTACCTTTTTGTAATCTGCTGGTTCTTATCACAAATTTATCTCTGGTTGTTTCTGGATGATGGAGATTTTTTTTTCTTTTTGCTATAGGTGATATACTGTGGCTATGTGACATACATGATGTGACTGAAAGACTATCATTGGCAGATAACTCTGAAACTATACAAAATGATGGTGATCTTGAAGGTGGATAGTCTTCAGAATCCTGTATGTTGAGGATGGATTCTCCTAAACAAAATAAGTCAATGCAGTTATTTAATTATTATTGCCATACTGCTCATTTATTATTACTCATTGCATGCACTGAGTGTCAGTGCTACTTTAAAGGTGAAATTGTAAAAGGAAGATCTGCCTATTTCAACTATTTATTTTTTTTATCACAACTGCATCTAGATCAGTTACCATAGAGTAACAGCTACACCTCTACCCTGATATAAAGCTGTCCTCGGGAGCCAAAAAATCTTACCGCGTTACAGGTGAAACCGTGTTATATCGAACTTGCTTTGATCCACTGGAGTGCGCCGCCCTGCCTCCCTGGAGCGCTGCTTTACTGCGTTATATCCGAATTCGTGTTCTATCGGGGTAGAGGTGTATATTTTTTACTCAAACATGAGAATTCAAGAATAGTCTAGAGGGAAGACAGGCAGTCCTTAAGAAAGAATTATGAAATAAAAAAGTTTACCAACCTGAAGATCCTGCATGTTCAGACACATTCCTTTCATCATCTTCAACACAGCTTCCTCCTGAGAAGGAACACTTCTCATGATGTTGTTTCATTCGGGCAACCAGGCCTTGTATTGCTTTGTTGCACTGTTTGCATTTTGCGCACATGCCTGTCTTACCCCCAAGTAGAGGAACTTCATTAAAATATTCCCAAACTGGGTCTCTTTTACGGCCTGCTGCCATTATAGATTTTCCCTTCTAATGAGAGAATGGTATGGTAGATCTCAAATCAATGATGGCTACACTCAGAAAGACCTCAAGACTTCTGGAATATGCTGCTCACAGTTTCAATTTTGTTTCTACTACCTGTCCCTCCCTTCTCACATTGATCTCCAGACGACTTCTCCTTGTCCAGATCTATTCCGCCCCCAACAATCTTCTATTCATTGAACTTTTTGAAATTTTGCACTTTTAGAGAGAGAGAGGGGATTGATTCTGTGTACAAAAATTTGCGGAGGGACAATAGGGTTGAGGTCTGTTTCTCACCTCTATATATTTATTTATTTATTTAAAAACATTTTTGCTGTTAACAAGCATGTTATCTCCGGAGACACAAATCCACAGTTTGAGAACTGCAAAACTAATCTCTGATGGTATCTTCTAGACTGAGCACTGAGTCCCATTGGGTATATAGAAAGATTAACCTAAATCAGTGGTTCCCAAACCTTAACCTGTGAACCCCTTTCACTAAAATGTCGTGTCTTGCGAACCCCTTCCTAAAAATGAATATTTCCAGGGGTTTTCTCCTTTACACGAGGATAAATTATAAAAGCCGTGATCTTGGAAATAGAAATTGTTTTTGACATGCTTATTACACACTATTATTAATTTTTATTTATCATTACAGTATTTTTATTACATTATGAAAATGGCAACACTCTTCCGAGATCTCACTTTCGTAGCTTGTATCACTTTGAATAAGCCTGTTATAAGACAAGGCTCCTATGTTTCATCAAGGAGTATCAGATGTGAAACAGCATGAAGGTATTTAAGAAGCCAACTCAGAGTTCCTCCTACACAAGTAGTCGGGTCTTGAGCAGTCCAGGCAAACAACGCACGTTACAACAAAGCTTAAACTTGTTCTTCATAATTTTAAAAACAATACTAGCTACCTGTTTAATTTTAAAAACAGCAAAAAAAAAAATCCACCTCCCTTTCCATTTCTTATAAGGAGTCTTGAAGATTAAATCTCAGTGTGATAGATATGCATGCTTTGATCAAAGCTTAGCTGCTTTCATATGCTTGCTTTGATCTGCTTAGCTCTTAGAAGTCCAGGGGTCCCTAGTCACAGCTCTGTCCTCCTTTAGGGAATTTTTCCCCGAGAACCCACTTTAACATTAGATAGGTTTTTTCCTTAAAGCATTTTATCAAAAAAATCCGATTAAAATCAAAAACTGATTAAAAAAAAAACATTGATTTTTATCCACCCGGTATGGGAATTATAAAAGAAAAATTTTAAATGCACTTATGTTAGGTAGGCAGCTTAATGGCAGTACATCTTTTCTCTTTGTTTGGAGAGGTAGTTTAATTATTGTGAACCCTTCTCCCGCTTTTTTTCCTTTTGATTAATTTCTGTATTTGTCTAGTCAGTTTAGCTCTTCAGGGCAGGGACAGTATTTTTTTAACTTGTGTTTGTAAACTGCCGTATGCAGTGATGGCCTTGCATACAAATAAAGATACTCATTCATACATGCACACAATGTTTGTTCTAGAAGATTCAAGCCAATCAAGATACTCAGCTTTCAGTTAGTTCACCTTTTTCCCAATATGTGGCATTAGCGTAAAGTGATTGATTAAAGACATTTATATGGGCTTGCTAACTGATAACAAACATCATGATGCAGTCAAAAAGGTAGGCCTCAGGGCATTCTTGATGGAATATTTAACAGTATTTGAGGGTGGTCAGTTGACCAGCTTGCCAAGCCTATAGCATGCATTGTAACTAAAAATCATTTTGTGAGTTTGGGGTCATCCCAACATTGGCCTTGTCACCAAAAGTACAAGTGCCTTGGGAGCTATTAATTGATGTAGTTTATGGGCTCTTTTCCTATCTAATGAATTTTGCTTTTCCTTTCAGGTGTCTTGAAAAAATGGCTGACGATATTGATATTGAAGCAATGCTTGAGGCTCCTTACAAGAAGGTGAGAAAAATGTGCCAGTGAGGTCTTGTACTTACCTTAATTTAGCCTTATTCATGAAACTACTGCTGAACTGTAAACTAACATCCCTGGAGCCCTCATGATTTATCTTATTGGAGATGCATTACATGTAACTTGCAAATAAATATATACTGTTAATGTAATTATATTGTGCAGTAGTTTCACTTCAGCGTGATGAATAAATGCCCATCTATCTCTCTTTGTAGACTTGCCTAACGATATCTCACCTCTACTCCCATGAATTCACCTTTGATTCCAGTGTGAACTGTCAATCATAAGGTAGTAATTGAGTGACGTATCGCTGTACCGTGGTCCCCTAGGTAAAAAAACAAACAAACAAAAAAACAATTACTCGCCTAAAATTGCCAGCTCCAGTTTGGTATAGCAACAAGGTGAATGCAGTGTTTGGGAAAATAGCAGGGTTCCAAGAATAACCTTTTCACCAGTCCGTGGCAAGTAAATCTTTAAATAGTCTACTCAGTGCAAGAGGCGTCTGACCATTATTTTTAACATAGAAGACTGGTGATGGTTAATCGTTTAACAGGGCAGATGGAAATGAATTGCTGAGTGAAAGAACTTTCCAAAATTCTTGGATCCCTGAAACATTCTTAGCAAGTAAAAGACAGTATCACAGTCTGCAGTGTCATTCTAAAAATAGCTGTTGTACTCTTCTGTTTTAGTTGTTCAATAAGGAAATACAAATTTTGACACAAAATTCTGTTAAAACGTCTCAATGACTAGAATAGTGATGTACTTAGTCTCCTTAACAGGCAGCAAATGTATACTGTCTTTTTTTCGTTTGTTCACCAATTGGTGGTGAAAGTGTTAACATTATGCATGCATTAGCACTGGTTTCACAAGAAATGTGTATAAACTTGAAATAATTTAGCAGTTGTACTCATGGTGTAGCTGGAATGATTAAACTATAGAATAAATATAACAGCTACTGCTAGTTTATTTTGGACTGTTTAGCACAACCATGTGGTATCAGTTTCGGATGAGCATTTGTAAGCTTTAAACAATGTATATTTAGTTTTATGTAATATTTAGCAGTTACGTAAAATCTTGGAGAGAGTCATAATTTGTAATGTTAAGATTCTTGTGTCCTAGTTTAACATGGATATTTTCCATGTAAACAGGTATGGAAATAGGGAATGTTTAGGCTGGACTGGTGGATTTTTGATGACTTTCTTGGGAGTCGACGTTACTAAAGCAGTGTGAATCCCTGTTTGCTTCAGGGCGAGATGTGTGACAGAGGTGGCATCAAGCTCTTACAACCCTCCAACGAAAATGAGCGAAGATCTCAGGAATGGCATCGGTCACAAGAAATCGATAGTGGCTGGCTGCTAGCATGGCCACTTGGGGCTTAGGCAGAGATATAGCCTTGGTACTGATCAAAGGGATCATAGCACATGAAAAATGCTTAAACCTGAAACTTCCTCTTACATTTTATAGAAATAACATTTAACCACTTGAGTGCTGAAATCTACAGGATAATTTACTATCTAAATCATGTAAGGAAGTATCTACAATTTAATATATTTTTAAAAACTGTAATTCTTGTATTTTATAATTGTATGTCTTAAATGTAAACAGCAAAGTGGTTAAACATGCCTACTTAAATTTTTATAGCTTTCCATATTAAACTTTAAACACGTAATTTAGTATTAAAATTTTTGTTTTGTATTTTCTTATTCCTATTCCCATTACCCTTTGACCACTTGAAATGTTACCACTTCGTCCTCACGATGTTCTTCTATCAACCCTGCTTAGGATGAGAACAAATTGAGCAGTGCCAATGGCCATGAAGAGCGCAGCAAGAAGTAAGTGTTTATCTGTATATTGACACTTTTAGGGAACTGTGTCAAGTATTCTTTGTTTTTACTTTTTAATGTATGTAGTGCTGTCCAAGAAAATAAAATGGAAATCCTTCCGTTTGTCTTTTGCTGTTTATGGCATTCCAAACAAATATGAGTACTTCTTACACAGTTGATATCTGTGGTATAAATTTTCAATTAATAGTGTGCTTTTAAAAAAAAAAAAAAAATGTATCCAGCTTACAGCCCCTACTAAACTAGAACAGTTTTGAGGGCTTAAAGAGAATGACGCTGTCCCCATAACATTTTATGCTATCCGTGAGTTTCATATATTTTGGGTTAATTTTTGAAATAATTGTAATTACATTTGTGCACTAATTATGTGAATTTGAAGGACTTGTGGTTCAGAGAAATTCAGTGGCCTCAAGTTCTAACTGGGAAAGCTCATAGAAATGTGGTCACTTGTGTTGGCCAGTATCAGGCTAATACAGTTTTAACTCCTTTCAACACTTTATTCCTTGAATTAGAATTGTGTGTAAAAAGCTGTTGTTTGAATGAATCTTCTCTCTTCTCCCAAACTTGTACAAAGTATAACAAATCTAGAGAGAATTAATTGTATTTATCTCCTCCAGGATAGACTTAGCAATGTGTTTTGTTTTATAATGTCCGCCTGGTCAGTATCCTGATTGATACTGTGCTTTTTTTCTTTTTTTGAACCAGTTACTATTGACCTGTATAGGCAAGGACCATGCTCTCTGCAATGAGAGAAACCCAAGGAAAGCTTTCCTTACAAAACAGTCTCAAGCATTTGGAGTTGAACAGAAAACACTTAAAAATTCAAATATGTAAAATAAGATTACTTAAATTACAAACACATTTTGATTAAAATATTTGATATTTGCTGTAAGAGAAAACTGAAGTTTGGCCCTGTTCTGAAGAGAAATTTGGACACATTTAAATATTTCTTTTAAAAAAAGGCTTAATTGGGTTCCAGGTTTGTGTGTCAGACTCTAAGGTCAAATGTGCATAGGTCACAAGTAAAAAGATTTTCTAACTCCAACTCAGTCTGGGATCTGAAAGTTATTTTTTTTTTTTTTGTATTGCATATCTTTATTGCTAAAGTATACATTGGGTTAAATTCGGCTACCTGTGTAACAGCAGAAGGTGGCCCTGCATTAGAAATTTAACAATTGTGTGAGCTAGAACAGTCTCCAGCTTGCTGTCCCATAATTGCTGTGGCTGAGTCAAAGTGCCATTTTTATATAGATGCTCTTCTCACTAAACTGCACTTTAAGGGGTTCCATATAGCCTGTGTTGACAGTGAATAGTATTTTGGGGCTTTGTAAAGCCAGACCTGAATCCCCAGCTGGTATGGGCATTTCTCAACTAGATGTGTCTGGTTTGAGTCCAAGTCCCTTGGTGCTGAAGACTGAGATAAGGTAGAGAAATAAGAGGGGACTCTTAAGAGCCTGCCCCAGTACAACACACTGCACAATCAGAAGGATACTGATAACTGAGGAGTCTTATTAATTCTGACTTGTGACCAGGCTAGAGCAAGTTTAGGCCAGTAGTCCTTTACAGTGATTGAATATCCAACTTCCAGATGAACAAGCCTTCACTGTCTCTGTCTGGAGCTTGGGCCAACACTACAGTAATGACTTCCTTGTAAGCTAGGTGTCATTCTGTGAACAAAATGCTTGCTATACTTACTGAAGGCTACCTGCAAATATAACACATTGCTCAATGGTTCACATGTTTGGTGTCGACAAGTGTAACAGTCCTTTGGAAGCCTGACAGTATTAATATACCATGGAGCTAAGGATTTGACATGCATGGAGCTTTGCCAACTGATGGAGCAGTAGGTGGAACATGTTTGTCTGATCTACCCACCATCTACTGCCACTAACTGTTAAAATCACAGGTGTGAGTGAATGTGTGATCTGAGGCCACAGTTTTTCTTGACCAACGTTGCCTCACTGGACAAAGAGTAAGAAGACTTCTTAAAGCTCATTTTGTACATAAGATAGCACAACAGCAACTTGTCCATCCCTCTTTCACACTAGAGAAATAAAGGGACACTCAACTCAATCTAATCAATTTTTAAACAACTTCAGGTACAAAACTTGTCCCTGAGGTCCTTTGTCTATTTTGTGAGTATGACTGTCAGGTTTTTCTGTCTTAGGACGTTTCTGTTTCTTGTTGCAGCGTGAGAGACTCCTGGACAATAGAATAAAATCACTGATGGGGGTAGACTAATTTTCTCAGAACTGAAATCATGCCTTCTCCGTCTGGAAAGTGCCACATGGATATAGGCACTACTGCAAAAAACAAACCCAACTATTAGATAGAGCCTGGCAAATCTGTGGATATCCTCTGGATATCCGCATCCATGGGCCATGTTTGCCAATCACAGATCTGGTGCAGATACAAATTTTGTATCTGTGGATGGTTCTACCAGAACAGTGTTTATACTGCCATATTGTTAAATGCACGAAGTATATGGAAACACTTTTTTTAGTCTGTTCTTAGTTGTAACAATTTTGGGTATCAGCTTAAGTGATAAGTTTAAAAAAAAATTGGAAAATAGTGTTAAGTTTTTCTGCTCTCGATGAGATTCTGAATGACCAAGCCTGTGGTCTTTTGTTTTTTTGGATTAATGAAACCAATTCCTCACTTTTCTAACAGAGGTATTGCTTTAATTATTGCCTCAGCAGTAGCTGGATGGTGATGGAATGTGCAGCTTCTTTGTATTATGGTAGTGCCAAAAGGCCCTTACCTAGAGCAGGGCCTCATTGCATTATGCCTTGGCCAAATTCATAGTAAGACATCCCTGCCTAATAAGAGCTTAGTCATTCTAAATAGATAAGATTGTCAAAAGATGGGATGGGAAACATCAGTACAGAGAAGTAAAGTGACTAAAGCTAAATGGAAGGGTTTTTCTGAAGTGCAGAAACATATACTTCCCCAGTGTTCTTGCTCTGTGCCATGTTCTACACACTTGGGAAGGACGGTGGGGAGTTTCCCTACTGAGAGCATTGGAAATAAGCTCTGAACTCTTTAACAGCTGCTGTTGAGAGTGAAACATTGCAGTAGCTACTAGGAATGATGGCCATATTTTTTTAGTTGAAGATGCTGCTTGATCATATGTACTCAAAAAAATGCCTAATGTGAGGCAGTGTATTTGAGAGGGAGGGAAAGAGAGGGTGGAAGTGATGGATGCATAGCCACTCAGTGTTCGGTACTATTCCTTGAGTAGTAGCATTTTCATTTGGGGGGATGGAGAGGAAGCTTCCTAATTGCATTATTTTTAGCTTGAAAATTAAACAGGAAAATGTATTATTGTTTCATAGGGATTCTGTCTAAGTCAGAGTAATATGTTGAGGAGCCAGAAAATGTAGGTAAATAAGA
The DNA here is from genome assembly GCF_965152275.1 of Natator depressus. Lineage (NCBI taxonomy): Eukaryota > Metazoa > Chordata > Testudines > Cheloniidae > Natator > Natator depressus. Next base: position 31,017,126 of record NC_134246.1, read on the forward strand.
TGGAGAGGATGAAACAGTTGAGACACAATTCGTCATTTCATACATTTGGATGTGTTGCTAATGGTCAGCAGTTCTGTTGCAGTGGTTGATGACTGCTTCTGACCAGCAGCAGATGAGCTGTCCGTACTTTGCAGCATCTCTCATTTCTTATTCATGCTTCATGTCTGCACTTTTGATCCTGCTGCTATATGCTATTTGAGAAAATTCCTCTTCTGTGGGTTTTGCTCCTCCGAGATTTTCTTTTTGGTCCCCAAAGCACTTCTGAGTAACGGTTCTACAACAATTTTTCACCCAATTTGATTAATTTAAAATAGACCATTATGGTGGTTGACCCTTCTATTGAGCCTGTAGCATTTCTGTTAAAACAGAAAGAAACAGCAAGTTTCACCTAATTACATGAAAGAATGGAATGAGCAGGCAAGTTTCTTGATTAAATCCAAGATAGTTGTTTGTACTAAAAGGACACTATCGACTTTAAAAAAAAAAAATCACACTTCCCTCTATCTGATTTTATTTATAACACCGAAGATTACTGTAAATTAAAGATTAAAGCTGCTCTTGTCTTTCATTTTACTTGGTGCATTTGGCAGTATTTTGCATATAGCTAGTTTCACTGTTTCCTGGTTGTGGGGGAGGGGGTGCATGGGTTGTGTGTGGGGTTTTTATTGTTTGTTTGTTTTTTGTTTTTTAAAAAGAGGGGTTAGTTGCTCTGTTGCTCCATAGTTAAGATAGAAGTTAATTCACTGACCTGGTTGGTGAAGTGTTTTGAGATCTACTGATGAAAAGCAGTAATTGAGAGCTGGGTATTATTCTATTCCGCCTTTGGCTCTTTCTATGCAAAATCATTTTATAGATAATTAGATTTGTCTGGTTGGCATTATTGAGAGATTCCTTCTGTTTTGGGGTGGATTTGTTGCTGGGGAAGCAAAGGGAGGAAAAGGAAAGCAGACGGGGGTGGAGGGGGAGCTTTAGTAAAGAGCGGTGTTCATGGTATAAACGTTTGTAAAAACAATCTGGCCTTCTTCTGAGTCCTGTGCTGTGGTGGGTACTGAGGGTGCGGCGCCAGGGGAGAGGACAGTGGTGAGAGAGAAGTCCAGGAAGCATTAGAGATAATATAGATATAATAAGCATCACAGAAACTTGGTGGAATGAGGATAATCAATGGGACATAGTAATACTAGGATACAAAATATTTTGGAAGGACAGAACAGGTTGTGGTGGTTGGGGGAGTGGCACTATATGTTAAAGCGTAGAATCAAATGAAGTAAAAATCTTAAATGAACCAAACTATACCACAGAATGTCTATGGATAGTAATTCCATGCTCAAATAAGAATATAGCAGTAGGGATATATTACCGACCACCTGACCAGGATGGTGATAGTTGCAGCAGTCATGACTGTGGATCATAGTCGTTGAATCTTTGTGCGAATGTGGTCAATTTTCTGGCTGTAAATAGATCCAAGTGACTGTTGTCAGGATGATGGCTACATAGCCATTCATTAGCAGTGGAAGTAAGACACCCAAGTTCAGGTAAGTATCCGAGGGTGGATGCCAGTGATAGAGGGGGATGTTATAAGAATGGAGTTGTTCAAAGTGCTTCCCTCTGACTACCATCCTCACCTCAGTGTTGCCTGGGTTCAGCTTTCGCCAGTTGGTCTTGATCCAGTTGCTGATTTTGGCTAAGTGTGGAAAAAGATGGGAGACTACTTTTTGTCTCATGTAAAGGAGATGTAGAGCTGGCCATTGTTGTTGTCACTTCAGCTGTGTTCTGTTACCAATTGTCAGTGGTTTCATGAAGATATTAGAGAGCATGGATTGTAGGAGGGTGTAATGACTGAGATATAACTTAAGAGTAGTTTTAAAAGGATACAATAAAATCTAGACACTTCTAAAAAATGTTTGTTGGATCTTCCTGTGAAATCTCTCGTCTTGATTTTATAATTGTCCTGTCTCCCAATGGCTTTTCTCTCCTTTCTTGCTGAGTGAAAGGTCCACAAAAGAGGAAAGAGTGAAACAGACTAGTGTTTTGAAATGCTCACACAGAAAGTAGGGCTGTCAGCGATTAAAAAAATTAATCGCGATTAATCGCACTGTTAATAATAGAATATCATTTATTTAAATACTTTTGGATGTTTTCTAAATTTTCAAGTATATGGATTTCAGTTACAACACAGAATACAAAGTGTACCATGCTCACTTTATATTTATTTTTGATTACAAGTATTTTTACTGTAAAAAAACAAACAAAAAAGAAATAGTATTTTTAGTTGTCCTAATACAAGTATTGAAGTGCAGTCTCTTCATCATGAAAGTTGAACTTACAAATGTACAAAAAACGTCATTAAAAAATCTAAAATTTTAGAGCCTATAAGTCCACTCAGTCCTATTTCTTGTTCAGTCTATCTGTCAGACAACCGAGTTTGTTTACATTGCAGGAGATAATGCTGCCAGCTTCTTATTTACAATGTTACCTGAAAGTGAGAACAGGTGTTCTCATGCCACTGTTGTAGCCGGCGTCACAAGATATTTACTTGCCAGATAAACTAAAGATTCATATGTCCCTTCATGCTTCAGCCACCCTTCCAGGGGACATGCGTCCGTGCTGATGATGGGTTCTGTTCGAAAACAATCCAAAGTAGTGTGGACTGATCCATGTTTATTTTCTTTATCTGAGTCAGATGCCACCAGCAGAGGGTTGATTTTCTTTTTTTGGTGGTTTGGGTTTTGTAGTTTCCACCTCAGTGTTAATCTTTTAAGACTTCTGAAAGCAAGCTCCACGCCTTGTTCCCCATAGATTTTTGGAAGGCACTTCAGATTCTTAAACCTTGGGTCAAGTGCAGTAGCTATCTTTAGAAATCTCACATTGGTACCTTCTCTGGGTTTTTTGTGAAATCTGCAGTGAAAGTGTTCTTAAAATGACCATGTGCTGGCTCATCATCCAAGACTGCTATAATGTGAAATATATGACAGAATGCAAACAAAACAGAGCAGGGGGCGTACAATTCTCCCTCAAGGAGTTCAGTCACAAATTTAATTAACGCATTATTTTTTTTAACAAACGTCATCTGCATGGAAGCATGTCTTCTGGAATGGTGACCGAAGCATGAAGGAGCATATGAATGGCTAGCATATCTGGCACTTAAATACCTTGCAATGCCGGGTACAAAAGTGCCATTCAAATATCTGTTCTCACTTTCTGTTGACATTGTAAAAAAGAAGAGGGCAGTATTCTCCTGTAAATGTAAACAAACTTGTTTGTCTTAGCATTGGCTGAACAAGAAGTAGGACTGAGTGGACTTTGTTTTGTTTTTGAGTGCAGTTATGTAACAAAAAAAAAATCTGCATTTTTCAATTCACCTCATACAAGTATTGTAGTGCAATTTCTGTCATGAAAGTGCAACTTACAAATGTAATTTCTTTTGTTTGATTTTTACAGTGAAAATATTTGTAATAAATATACACTTTGATTGTATTCTGTGTTGTAATTGAAATATATATGAAAAGGTAAAAAACCATCCAAAATATTTAATAAATTTCCATTGGTATTCTATTTTTTAACAGTGCAATTAAAACTGTGATTAATTGCAATTAAGTTTTTTGAGTTAATCGCTTGAGTTAACTGCGATTAATTGACAGCCCTAACAGAAAGCTCTTCAAAAATATTCTTTGTTACAGAAGTCTGTTTTACTTTTCCTTTGGTCTGGTTTTTTCTAAAACTTGAAAAAAGTGTGATTTTTTTTTTTTTTTTTAAGTTGACTGTCCTTTAAAATGCCACATCTTTTATTTACAGTGTTGTAGCTGTGTCGCTCTCAGGTTATTAGAGAGACAGGGTAGGTGAGGTAATATCTTTTATTGGACCAACTTCTGTTGGTGAGAGAGAGAAGTTTACACAAGCTCTTTTTCATGCCAGGGAAACATACTCAGAGTGTCACAGCTAAACACAAGGTGGGACAGATTGATTTAGCATCAATAGTTAACACATTTCAAGGGACCATTCAATGTGAAGCAGCTCATTAATCCCCCTTCAGTCATTTGGGGGGGGGGGGTTGTTAGTGGGTTATAGGTGGTTGTAATAAGCCATAAATCCAGTGTGTATATTCAGTCTGTGATTTTTATTGTCTAGCAAAGTTATGAATTTAACCTCCCAGACTCGTCTTTTGAAAGTGTCATGCAGGTTTCCTCTGAAGATGAGGACTGATAGGTCAGATATAGAGTGATCGCTTTGTGAAGTGTTCTGTTTGTTGTGGAGACAGTAGGACAGTCTTCAGCTCCTGGTGCCTCCTAAGTTTTGGGTTTTTTGGGGGGGAAGGGGCAGTCAAACACACAGAAAGGATCGAATTGTGTGACAGACTTATTGTTCCTTTCCTTTCGGTCCAGCTATATTTGTTTGGGTCTCTGTGTACAGTGGTGATCTTTTAGAAAAGTAACTACTATTTTAGTTTATAAGCAGTGAACAGTTTCAGGTTTGTGAAATTTAAACAGCTCTTCTGGAATTCTGTAGTTAAAAAGGAAGTGAAGACAGTTGCATGTTGTTGCTGTTACAGTAATGCTGCAAAATTTCAAGATGTCTGTCTGTCAGGATAAAAAAAAAATAGGTAATTTGTCCTTTTTGTCTTATTTTTACTATGAAAAGGCAGCCCCACTTGACTCTCCATCTTAGCAGATGTTGAAAGCTTGGATGCTCATTGGAAATACTTTTACAACATAGTAATTGAGGTGTTGAATTTAATATGTACTAGTTTACATTCAGCCCCACTACCATGCTTGGAGGCTTAGTATTTTTTAATATTTACAAAGCCAAAAGATGAGAGAGCTTGAAACTAGGGAGCATTCATGCTCAAATTTTAAGAGTTCTAAAATGATCTCTTTTGCTAATGGCTGATCAAGCATATAAAAACTGATGATGTCACTGTTCCTATGTTAGTGTCTGTGGCATTACAGGTTGCGGAAATAAAATTAGTACATTGTTTGTCAGGGAGAAGACGAACTAATTAGATGAGGAAAGCTAATGCATAATGACAGAAGCCAACATTGAGATTTCTTTACATCTGTAACATAAGTTGCATTTTCTTAGGAGAAAAAAGAGCAAGAGCAGAAGTCGCAGTCATGAGAGGAAGAGGAGCAAAAGTAAAGAGCGCAAACGAAGCCGTGATCGTGAGAGGAAAAAGAGCAAAAGCCGGGAAAGGAAACGCAGCAAAAGCAAAGAACGCAGACGTAGCCGCTCTAGAAGTAGAGAACGTAGATTCAGAGGCCGCTATAGAAGCCCATAGTAGGTTATTTTAATGTACAATTGAGCATGTTTCACATCAATATTGTAAAAGTTTGAACTGAACTATGTACTTTCTAAACTAGTCAGTTTACTTTTTACTTTGAACAAGTGTTCAGAGTAATGTTGCAGTTTACAAGGCAGTAAGGAGAACAATGGAAGTAATGTAATATGTTTCAGTTACTGTAGTAATTTTGTTTTTATCCTAAACTACAAGCAAATAACCTATATTTTGATTAAATTGAACTAAAAATTGATAGAAAAACAAGTAGCATAAAATCAGAATATAACTTTTTAGTTAGGATTAGGATGAAAGGAAATTATATATGAAAGTCCTAGTAAAAGACACTTAGTAGTAGTTAAAACAGGTCAAGTTGAAGGTTTAACACTTAAAAAACTGGATGATAGTTTACAGTAGGGCGCAGGTTCTTAAGTTTATTGCTGTTGCTTCTAAAAAGAAACTTTTATGGGATCCATAAAAAATATGAACTACCCTCTTCCTGCTGGGCTTGCATCAGGCGTTAACTAACAAACTTGCATCAGGCGTTAACTAACAAACTGTATTCCCAGAGCTTTGCTGACATCGCTGATGCTGGTGCACAAAGCAGGAAGTAAACAGAGGTATGTAGAAAAAAATGGACAAAACTATTCCAGAAGGAAGATACCTAGTTGGTAGCTAAGGACTACCTGTTACATGAAAAAGCTGTCTGCAAGCAATGGAGCATATTTTTTTTCAAAGTTTGTTTTCTAATCAGTTTTTGAGTCTGTGGTCTTTGTGGATGATGGCATTCTGCCTGAGCTGCATCATTGCCACTTGGTGGCACGGTGTAGCTAATGATAGATGAGAATATCTTTAGTTAACAAGAGATGTTTATTTAAGAGGTTGGCTCACAGTTACGCTTAATGTGTGTTAAAGCCTCTGATTACATATATGTATATGCAGAAATAATATTAAAATAAGTATAGGAAAATAGAGGATCCTTGGAATGAACAAATGATAACCTTTTCTTATAATTTGTGTCAAACTAATATTCTTGAGTTAGCACTACTTGTCTTGAACTGTATTTGTGCCCATATAACAATTAAAAAACAGGGACGTCAGTAAGCATTAGGTTGGCAGGATACTATATTTTTCCTAGTCATGTACTGGATTTATAACAAGCTCTTCTTTGTTTTTACCTTAGTTCTGGTCCAAAATTCAACAGTGCTATCAGAGGGAAGATTGGTCTGCCTCACAGCATCAAATTAAGGTTTCTGAGTTTTCTATTTTTGTGGCTATTTAAGTGTCTGTACTAAAAATTAAGCTACTTTGTACTTTTTTTGATAATCTAATAAGTATTTTTTAATGTTTACAGCAGACGGCGCTCCAGAAGCAAAAGTCCATTCAGAAAAGACAAGAGCCCTGTTAGGTAGCTATTTTCACACTATTTCTTAGCTTGTAATTAGTCTTGTTATGCTGAATGTTATGTGAGATGATGCTGCATCTTGAACTGCACAATTACTTTCTGTGCAAGATAGATTTAGGATTGCCAGTGTCCAAATCGATCTGTCTGATCAATATAGGTATCCATGGTGCTTGGCATGGAAGGGAGGGCTTGGGGGGGAAAAATCTATATTGTTTTTCTGCTGAAGGAATATCCATAAAATTTAATAAATTCAATTACTGTAAACACCTTGTTCACTGTCGCAAAATTGTTTTGCATAAATCCTGCCTTGCTTTTCATATTTAAGACTATTTGAATTAGGTTATAGTTTACCCAGTTGAAATTGGCTCATTTTTTCTCATGAGTCTCATTTATAGAATCATAAAAGCTGAGATGGAAAAATACTACTTTGGTCATCCAGTCCATCAACTTACAAGTGTGTGATTTTTATCTACAGTATGTTACACTGTATGTAACACAATGAAACTGAGTGACTCTTTCCCAGTCTAACACATCTCACTGTCAGGAAGGTTTTCCTCATACTTAGCGTAAATATTTATTTTCTTACACCATGTGGTGTCAAATCCTAAATTCCACACCCTTAGTTTCACTGAATGTGGTACTGAAAGTTCAACTCCAGTGTGTAAAGTCAGATTAATACATGGGTGTCAAACACCCATGATCTGGGCTAGATCTGCCCTATATAATGTATATGAGGTCTATATGGCGTAATGATATTCTTCAGAATCTAAGTTTTTATTTTTAAATAAAAAAAGTGGTGCAGCCCTAACACACGCTGCACTTTAACATGTTCCCTGCTACTAAAACAGTGCTGCTAGGACAAGTGACTACAGTAATTATTCAATTATATAGCAATTATTCTGTTAGCAGTTTACTTGATTGTTTTGTTAGAACTTCTACTCTTTGAATCTTTTGGATTTTTTTACATTTTTGGTGGTAACAAATGCTGAAACTAAAATATCAAATGACCAAGTTTAAACATTCGGGACTTTGTGTATGGATATGTTGGCATTACTTACTGATACAACCGTGATAGTCAGTGTACTTGTGTAAAATGGCCACACAGCCAGCTAGGACTCTTATTCTCTGAAATCTTGGCTGTAGTCACTTGTGTGTCTTTAAAAATAATTGCATAAAATTAGGTCCCTAGTTGTTGTGATTATTACTTCTGCATGTCTTAAGAAATGAACAGTCTGTGACAAAATATCCTATTTTGTTACCTGTTTCTTCATTCCCCCACTTACCTTCTCTGTCTTTTGCATATTGTCTTTTATATAGTAAAGTGACAAACCCTACCCCAAAGAGTTTAGTGTTTATTCAATGCCTGTCACAATGGGGCCCTAATGTGGTTGAGTCTTCTAGGCAGTTCTGCAATATAAACTTAAAAAAAAAAAAAAAGGCACTTGTTTGTTAATGAAGTGCTAAGCACCTCCCTTTAAAGTTAGTGGGGATACTTGTGTGGTACGACTTGTGAATATCATTTTAAAGGACTACATTTAGGTTCTCTTTTTAAATCTTGGCTCATAACTTACAAAAAAGTTACGTAGATGTTTTGACTTCTTGTCAGGCTTAAATGACATAAAATTCTGCATTTGCCCAAACTGAGTTGCCTTAAATCAGAACAGAGTTTCTCCTTTTTTTTTTTTTTTTTCTTTCAGAGAGCCAATTGATAATTTGACCCCTGAAGAGAGAGATGCTCGAACAGTGTTCTGTATGCAGTTGGCTGCAAGAATTAGGCCAAGAGACTTGGAAGAATTTTTCTCTACTGTAGGAAAGGTAATTGAGGGTGGGTTAAATGAGCATATAAATATTGTTTGTGTGCGGTATCAGTGACATTTCCAATATTGAAGCCCTCTACAAAATTGTGGCCTCCTATTGCAGATCCTCTGCACGTGGAATTCATATTTAGTCAGGAGTTTTGTGTCCAGACTGGTTTGCAAAATCAGAGCTTTAACTCATGGGGGACTTGCCTGTGTCCTACATTTGTCCAGTGACCAATGCAATGGAAGTAATTCTGATTAGGTCCTCCATGTATTGTTGCAATAAGAAGTAAGATTTTATCTTTGCATGTGGGTCTGCAGCATAAGATGGAATTTTAAGTTTCGGTCCCTTTTTAATATGGTAGCCCCTTCTGGTGAGCTGTTAGAAAATTTGTAGTGATGCAACAACTTTGACAAACTGGAATTTACAACCCTTTTTCCTTACTACCTTCAGTTTTATGTCAAAATTGTCAGTCCAAAGATGACTTTCATGAAGCTAACTTTTTTTGGGATGTGTTGGTTTAGAAGGTAGTGTGACTGTGTATCAAGTCTTTAGAGTTATTACACAGTTATGAAATCATTAAGCATCTTGTATTGAGTCAAACAATAGCTATCTTCCTGTACATATTCATGAAGTCCCTTAGTAACTATATAAAAGTTAATTGTGCCAAATAGAGATTAATGATAAACCTGAGATTTTCATTCTTGTAGGTTCGTGATGTGCGGATGATCTCTGATAGAAATTCAAGACGTTCCAAGGGAATTGCTTATGTAGAATTTGTTGATGTTAGTTCAGTGCCTCTCGCAATAGGACTAACTGGACAGCGTGTTCTGGGAGTACCAATCATAGTACAAGCATCGCAAGTAAGTTGTGGTTGGTTGTATACTAGTCATAGAATTATGTAACATTTATACTGCAGCATGTGCTGCTTGACCAAGAGGTAATATACACATCCTTGAAGCACTGTTGATTTCAGTGAGACTTACTTAATTTGCAGAGATACACACATTCCATTTCAAAATTGATTTCTCCATATTTATGCCGAAGTTGTACTAATGTTGTTACTGTTAATTATATTAAGGGATAGCACAAATCACACTAAAGGCCAGAGAATGGGATGGCTGGACTCCATTCTTGTTTCAACTGTTTTATGGTTGAATAGCTGAAAATTGAGTTACAGTTGAAACATTTCTGTAACCTTAACTGAATGATTGCTTCAGTTTTAATAAATATTGCCAGGCACAGAAAACTGAGTCGAAATAAAACTAGACAAATCAATACAGAGTGATATGTAGAGGGTAAATGAGGGAATTAAGGCTAAGAAGGGGACTGTTAACTGACTTATACAATAGTACATATCCTATGTGTAGAAGTCATGCATATTTAACAAGCAAACTGCATTCTATTTACTAGAGAAACCAATAAGCTACATCAGTTCATTGCATTTGAGGCATATTTCTAGTTGCATAATTCTAATCAAGAGCATAGACTTTTCATAGCATTTAAGTTATTAAAGTTAGCTTATATACAAGCCATTTTTACTGAGAGTTATAGAGCTTCCACTTTTTAGTGAGTTTACTAGTTTTAGTAGATTTTTACTTAGGCTGTTACAGACAATGGAAATTTTGTTGTCCCTAGGCAGAGAAAAACAGAGCAGCAGCAATGGCCAATAACCTACAGAAAGGCAGTGCTGGGCCCATGAGACTGTATGTAGGATCATTACACTTCAACATAACTGAAGATATGCTTCGTGGAATCTTTGAACCATTTGGTCGGGTGAGTTCTTATTGATGACAGAGGTGTTACGAAGTAGATGTTGTGATTACTCTTATTTTAGATCCTGTTTCATATAATGCAAAGGACTGAAAGGGCATCCTGATTGAATATAAATTCCACATCTACAAAAATTTTCTCTTCCTGTTCTCATACGTATGTGCATGTTTATAAATCCAGTAGGGGTTAAGTATTCTGATTACATCTGAAAACAAATAAGGGATTTTGTATTAAAATTAAGATATTTTCAATAATACTCAACCATTTTTATTGAACAGGTAGGTGTGATGTGGAGAGCTGAGAATTCAGGGACTAACCTGTCAAGCTAAGATTAGGTGACGCATTTTAATGTTTAAGGAATTCTGTGTACTTAAACTAGCTATGGTTTGTCAGATGTTATGATTGCCTCCCCTTTTGAGGCAAATGTTTCCTTTTGATTTTTTTGGATCATGAGGTTGAGGAGGAGTCAGGAAGATCCTTTTGAGCTGTGGAATCTCAAATTGTTGCAACAATCTACCTCCTGTACATACCAAACAAGCCATTCAGTAGCTCACAAATATCCAGTCAGCCACTTACTCGACAGTTTCTAAAAACTGTATACCTAAATCTCTTCTGATGCTTTCTGCATTGTAGCTAACAGCTTGAATGATGTATTCTTGGGCTCCATTTGTCTCCTCCATCCTGGCCCCAAGAGTTGTGTATTCTCCCCTAAAAGGAAAAGATACAACTTTTCACTCCGTAAATCTCCAACAAAATGAAATACCAGCAGAAGTCATACTAAGCCCAAGCTTTATCTCAACAAGAGAATCTTATTTGTGACCAACAGTCTGTGATCCCTGACCCTTCTCCCCCAGATCAGGTATCTGTCTGGGCAACCCTGGATAGCTTTTTGCCACTTTCCTCTTCTCCACCACTTCCTGTTCCTTTCTCCCTCTCTGCTCTGGATCTTGCTGACTTTTTCCAAAAGAAAATTTTAGAAATCTGATGGGACCTCCTTTCACTTCCATTTACTTCTCCTGCCTTTTCTGTCAACACTGAAACTGAGATCGCCTCCTTTTACCGCTTCCAGCTCTCATCCTGTCTCCTGATCTTCCTTGCCACCGTTTTCATCCCTACTCTCACCTTTCTCCTCTGATTCTTCCTCTTATAATACAAACATGCTTTAGTCTCTCCCACCATAAACTCACCTTTGATCATGTGTCTCACCAGCTATTGGCCAATCTTCGTCTTACGTGATCCTAAAACAGAACATGGCAGAAATTCCAAGGGAGGTGCAATAAATGAGACTTCACACTCTATTTTTAACTATTTCAATCTGAACATATCTCTTCAGAGTAGTTTTTGTAATAGCAACCCATATAACATAACCCTTTTTAGAAAAGGTTCTTGCTAATGCTGAGTAAAGGAAATTAAAACAAATTATTGAAATTAAGAAGTAAAATGTAGAATTTGAAATTATGGGTACTCTGGGCAAAAAAGTCATATTTGTTTTCATTGCATACTAATTCATAACCATAGCCTTATAGTTAAACTCCTTGTAATGTCCAAATATGGGCTAAATCTTTGGATAACACTAAGCTAACTAGTGTATTGCATGGATTATATGATGAAACTGTTAAAATGTGTCCCTTTGCACACACAAATTAAAGTTACAGATGGGCATGTGTATAACGATTCTTAGAGATGTCTGCAATAGTCTACAGTCTGAGTGCTGTATTTTTTAAAAAGACTAAATGAATGTAATTTGCAACCCACTTCCATCTCTGCTTATCTAGCTTCTCAAAAATCATTTTTGTGTACTGCTTGTATTGACTACTTGGTGGGACACTTTACTCCTTAACTTCTTCCTTAACTAGTCAAATGCCTATTAAATAAAATCTGAGTACATATATTCCCTTAAATTAAGGTTTCTGAACATCAGAGGAGTGAAGTTCTAGAACAGCCTTCCAAGGGAAGCAGTGGGGGCAAAAGACATATCTGGCTTCAAGACTAAGCTTGATAAGTTTATGGAGGGGATGATATGATGGGATAGCCTAATTTTGGCAATCAATTGATCTTCAACTATTAGCAGAAGATATGCCCAATGGCCTGTGATGGGATGTTAAATGGGTTGGGATCTGAGTTACAACAAAGAATTCTTTCCTGGGTGTCTGGCTGGTGAGTCTTGCCCACATGCTCAGGATTTAGCTGATCGCCGTATTTGGGGTCGGGAAGGAATTTTCGTCCAGGGCAGATTGGCAGAGGCCCTGGGGCTTTTTGCCTTCCTCTGCAGCATGGGGCACGGGTCACTTGCTGGAGGATTCTCTGCACCTTGAAGTCTTTTTTAAACCACGATTTGAGGACTTGAACAGCTCAAACATAGGTTAGGGGTTTGTTACAGAAGTGGGTGGGTGAGATTCTGTGGCCTGCATTGTGCAGGAGGTCAGACTAGACGATCATAACGGTCCCTTCTGACCTTTAAAGTCTGTGATTCTATGATTAAGTTCCAGTCTTGTTAAAAGAATATCCTTCAGAGAACTGTAAGAAATTGTTAATTGTGTTCAAATCCATTTTGTTTTATCCTGATCAAGCTTTGGTAAGAGGAATAATATAGGCCAGGAGGGGATAGGGTTGAAGACTTCAAGAAAGACTTAAGAAAATGGAATGTAGATTTTAGATATGGGTTTTTAAAACCATCTCCTTTATTATTCCTCCTCCTCCCCCCCTTTACGGATGTATAACAATCTGATATTTTATGGTTACAGATTATTTGCAAATAGTTGGGTTTTTTTTCAAAAATTCAGTAACTTGTGAAATTCTGTTCACTGCCCAAAATAGCAGCAGGCAAGGATATGACTTCCAATGTTTATACTTTTTTTTTTTAGTTTAGCTCCTACTAGACTCTCATCATTTTATAATTTGATACATTGTACAAAATTGCAATTGCTTGTATCTGAGTTGATGTAACAATCAGCAATTGATGATGGCTGTGCTATCATAGTATGTGCTAAGAGGTCACATCTGAGTGGAAGCCATTGGCTGGCTGAGGAGCCTAAAATAATCCATAAAAATAAATTGAACATACCTGAGGCTGTTTGGGTGCACTCAACAGAGGACCCTGCATGTCTCACTTTTAGTAAATTACAAGTTACCTTTATGCTAATGTAGATGCTTTTACCAGCTCCACCTTTTTTGAGTAAAAAAACTTCCAGCAAAAGCTTTTAAGCTCCTTTATGGACCATGTGTTTATACCAGCTGCTTTATGCTTTTGTTCGATAACTTGCGATGTATTCAAAAAACTTGTGTGGGAGGAGGCTAAATTGAACTACTCATTTGTCTTTATGGGATGTAATGTGTGATAGTCTAATTTTTTTTCATTTTTTAGATTGAAAGCATTCAGCTGATGATGGATAGTGAAACTGGACGCTCCAAAGGATATGGATTTATTACGGTAAGATTTTGACTTGTAATAAGTTAGCAGAGTTGTGGGTTAGGTTGGTGACCCAAAATCCAACTGATTGAACATGGGCATTTCAGAGCTCAGGCAGAAACAAACTGCCCAGAGTCAGAGGTTTAAACTGAGATTAGAAAACTTCTTCAGATGGTTTCTATGTGATTTAAACAAAAAAGAGCTTTGTATAACCCGATTGCTTTTCTCCAAGGATGAGCTAGCTCTTTGTGTGCCAGCTCCTTAAAGCACTCTTACAGCAACACAGATCACTCTGTATGTTAGAAATATTTTATTCACTTTACACAATCCCAACCCTTGGGGAATGTCTCTTTAGTCTGCCTTCCAATCCTGGATTGGTGGCATCACAGATGGTTAATTAACAAATTGGAGATTAAGTACGGTATTTAAAAACAAAGTAAACTCACACATGACCAGTATTTACCAATTACCTCAGTAAGCTATGTCACCACCCCTTCAAGGAAAAGCTTGAGTGGAAATAGGCCTTTGCGCGAAGTCCTGAAGGTCATCAGACTTGGGTTTTGTTAGAGGAATCAAATGGCAGAGGCTAGGGGTTTTGAAAGAGAGCACCATCTAGCCAGGCCCAGATGTTCAAAACTGGGAACTAAGATCTAGTGTTTAAATTGACACAGCAATATGTGGTGGAAGGAAGAGCTCTCAGCTGTTAGCCAAGTTTGGATTATTGTACATGGAAACAGATGGGGGGAATCACCACAACTACGTAACTGTTATATGTGCATTCTGTGGCTAACACCTGACTAAGTAGACATGCAGCCGCATGCTGCACTGCCTGAAGCTTTGATTGGCCCATAACTACATGTAAAGCATGCTACAGTAATTGAGATCACAAGACAAGGGCATGACCCAAGAAAAGTGACTTCATTCCTGACAGCTCACTGCAGGAAAGCTGAAGGCATGGCCTTGATTTATGTTGGAATTTTTAATTTGTGGAATAGATGCCTAGAACAGAAGATGATCATTAAAAAATTGAATAGATATGCCAACAAAAAATCCCTAAGTTGCTTCTTTAAAGTTAAAGGTGTCTCAGATATATTCTTATAGATAATACGTTTGATAGAAAGTACCTTGTGAACTTTGCTAGACACTGACCATGTATAATTCTATAGTTCTCAGATTCAGAGTGTGCCAAAAAAGCCTTGGAACAACTAAATGGATTTGAGCTAGCTGGCAGGCCAATGAAAGTAGGTCATGTAACAGAACGCACTGATGCTTCCAGTGCTAGTTCATTTTTGGACAGTGATGAACTGGAAAGGACTGGAATTGACTTGGGAACAACTGGTCGTCTACAGTTGATGGCAAGACTTGCAGAGGGTAAGTGTGGTAATATAGGTTATATGTGAAAATATTGGGGTTAACTTAGTAGGAAGTATTTCAGTTCCTTTAATGTTGAGAACGCTAAGATTTCTTAAGCTTTCTATTCCTAGACTACTTACCAAGTGAAGAACTCAGACTAGTACTTTCTATCGCAGGTACTGGTTTGCAGATTCCCCCAGCTGCACAACAGGCTCTGCAGATGAGTGGATCTTTAGCATTTGGTGCTGTGGCAGGTAAGAATTTGAGGATCCATTTATTTTGGCACGTTATTTTTAGCATGCTTATATCTTCAAGGGAGGTGAAAATATTTTATATCTTGTGATTTAACATTAGAACTATAGTAGTTCACAGCAGAGCTCCCAGTCATGGTGAATTATTGAACTCTGCAAATCTACAAACATAAATAAGGATAATGTATCACAGTGTATTCTTCATTTATTTTAATGTGGTTCAATTTGTGCTCTTCTGCAAATATACTGTAGTACGCTTACTAGCGCATTGTACAGATTAAATAATTCTCAGCAATCTGAGTCCTCACTGCCTCTCTCGTGAGAGGAGTGGAGAAACAACTTGTTTTTTGTGCTGTTAGTCACAGATCAGTAGTATCCTATTAATGTGGAATTACCATAGTCATGCTTTGACATTTCCTGTTCATGGATGTCAGTTGCAGGGTTTAAAGTCAGCAAGTCCCAAACTGAGCAATTGAGCGCTCTCTCAGTGTACAATCATACTGTTGTGCCACCTTCTCAAGTCTGTAACCTGGATGTCTTCGACTGACCTCTAGGTTTGCACATGCAAGTCATGACTAAATCTAGTTTCTTGTGTTACACTTCAAAGATCCAACCTTTCCTCTCCATCCATGCATGTAAATCTCTCAATCATGTGCTTCTATTTTATATCTTGACATTTGCAACCTCCTCTTGTCTAGCATTGACTACTACAACCTTACCCTTGAAAAATCCATACAAAATGTTGCTAAGGTCATCTTTCTGACTCATTGCTCTGGCCACATCAGTCCTCTTCAAGACCCTCCATTGTCTTCGCCTTTCAACTCTACATTATACATATGCTTTTCTTTATCTTTAAGACTCTTCACAACTTAGCTTTACCCTACCTAATGATCTAGTAACTTACTACATTGGTGACATCTACCTTCATTTCATCTACATGCTGCCTTTTACCACCCAGTGAGTTTGTCAAATGGGGAAGACTCTCAGATAAGAGCTACTACCATATCACCCTTCAACTCTCTCCTCCTCAAGACTCACTTTGGCTGTGATATCAAGAAAACCCTGCCTGCTCATCATGGCTAAGCAGATGAGGAACTGTGACTGTCCATTTCCCCCTTACTTTTTCTGTTCCCTTACTCTTATCTCCATTCCAGTTTTTCCCCCCCATCCAATCTGCTACCATTAAAATAGTTATATTAAAAAAGCAAAAAACATAACAAAACTGCCAGTTGCCATGTTGACTTACTTGCATAATACTCTATCCGTCAATCCTTTGTCTGTTTGTGTCCTTTGGGTGGTCTCCTAGGTGGGCTGTGTACAGCTTCCAGCACCAATGAGGACCTAATCTTCATTGGGGCTTTGGGCAAGTAACTGGTTTGTGATGCAAGGGACATTGTGAAGGGATGCCGGTGCAGTGAGAAGCTGTGCGAGGGATCACAAAGGGAGTGGGACTTTACAGTGGACACTAGGACACGGGAAGAATAGTACAGATCAATCCTGATAGCTGTCATGTGAATATCTTCACTGATCTATATTTATTTAGAAACCTGGGGATTCCTTGGTTTCTTTTTTTACTTAAAACGAAATTAAGGTTGTTCCATTGCATTTCCAATGAATGAAATCGCTAAAACTCCACGGAAAGCAGTCTTCGTTCATACAAGTGTCATAACTACACACTTGGATGCCTCACCTCTTAAAACCTCTTTGCACTTTCAACATAAAGCCAACTACAGTACACACACATCCTCAGAACTACTCACAACCTAACTCTAGTCTCATTTTTATGTACAAACAATATATTAATCAGTACATGGGCCTATAGTGAATATCTGTATGGATGAGGGCAGACTATAGAGGAAATGAGTGCACTATATCTGGTTATAGGTTGGAAGAGCAAATTAATCCAGAAAATGCTAGTCATATAAATCCCTTTCCTAGACCACTGTGTTGAGTTCTGGTCACCTATTGCAATAGACCAGTTTCAGATACGGGACATAAATAATTAGGTGTATAAAAACTGTTCTATGAGGAGATAGTGAAGTGTCTGACTAGTCAACAAAATAAAACAAGATCTGAGATTTCATGCACCCTCCTCTGAAATGTCCATTCTCACCCATTTAAAGTATTACAATTCCCTTTGTGTGTTTGTGTGAATTAATGGAAGATCTGGGCAGGAGGAAGAAAGCTGGAAGTTATATTTACATCACTTGCAGCCCACAGTTTACCATTCCTGCTGATTTAAAGAGGCGTAGGTTGAACGTCAAATTTAATCCGGGCAATGACATTGCGTTCCTTAGTGATGCTTAAAGTCATGTTATCTCTGCCTCATTTCCCCCATTTGTAAAATGGATAACTATACCTTGAGGCTTATTTAGATATTTTCAAACTATTTTGAACTTGGAAAGCACTGAAGTAATAGTTCAGCATTGACTTCTGTTATAAGAAAAGGTTGCTAGCTGAAACTTCTATTTGTATTTTTTAAATGAAAATTGATAACCTCTATTTTTAAATTACATTGAAGATTCCAGCTAATGAAGATAAAACTACTAGTACAGAAATAGTTGGTGTATAATGCTTGTTAAAACTGCTCTCTCTACTACTTTGGTGTCCAAATTGTTCTTTATCAAGAGGATAAATAGAACAGATTATGGTAAAGTGTGTGGACCAAAGAAGTTTCATGTTTGTTTTGCTCTCCATTAATTGAATGCTACCTCTTTGGAGAATATTTGTCTAGATAGTTATAGGTCCTCCCAGTCACTAGTATCTGAGCACCTCCCATGTGATAAATTAGAAGGAACAAAACTATCTTTATTCTCCTATCTGAAGAAATAGAAAGAAGTAGACTGGAGGTGTTGTGTATCTGCATGAAGATCTTGCCCAACCTAGATTTAGGTGGGCAGTTAAGATCTAGTGTTTAGTGTTTTTGTTTAATTTTCTATACATTCTTTTCTTTAGATTTGCAAACCAGACTTACCCAGCAGAATGAAGGTACGGTTGGATTTAACATTTACTGTTGGCAAATGGGTTTGCAAAAGTGGGTTCTTTCTACACAGATGTAAAGTGCTTCTGGTGCAAAGTTCTTCCAGCACCCAAGAAATGCTGTTTTATTGGTATCTGTAGGAAACACACATTTTAAGTTATTGGTTTTATATATCGCTTTCTAGATATAGATATATATAACACCTAACCCTAGTATTCCTGACACCTCCTAAATCTTGCACTATTAAGACAACTCTTGTTAAAAATTAATAATTAAATAGTTTTCTAGCTATATATCTCAGAGGGGGTGGTTAAATAAGGGAACTGGGAGTTAGGATTCCTGGGTTCTATTCCCAGACAAATCATGAATTTATTATTTGACTTTGGGCAAGTCACAAAACCCCACTATTCATCTGAAAACTTCCACAGACCTAGAAAGGGAGTTGAGCTCTCAAAATGATAACCTGAACTCTTGACTCCTTTTTCATGTTGAATAAAATGTAAATTTCGATTAACTTACTTATAATGGGGCAATTATTCAATTGGCTGTTGTAAGTCAGCCACACTGAAAGGCTACTGATTGCTGGGTTTTAATCAAACTGACATAACCATTCCTAGCGCAGTACTGTAACATTCGGTAACTTACAGGTAAAATGTTCATATCCTCCCTTTTCGCTACTCAGAAAAGCTTTCTAAACTGGTATTTAACCCTGCTGTTTAGGAAAACTGCAAATTTTTGTGTATTTGCTGTAGTATAACTAGTTAAATATATTAATGAATTTTCAGAGTTCGTTATTGCCTGTCCATGGTTCCATTATCACCATAAGTGTGAATGGTGCTGTTGTCTCCATATGGAGCTGTCATTTGGTTTATACATTAGACTGTCTCTTCTACTTAAAATTGAGCTGCAGGATGTGCAGTTCCCTGCTGGAATGCTTGGGACAGGCAAAGCTTTTCAAAGATATTTGGTTACTTATGTTCTTGTTGAAATTGGTTAATATAATCATGAATAACTGAATTTAGGCATAGATTTAATAGTTCTAAACTGCACTGGTTTTTAAATGGGACAGTTCTGAGATTCTGTCTTTCGCATGCATTCCAGTGGCACGCTATATTTTCTATGTTCTAACATACATCAAATGTCAGTGAATTCCAGTTTGTTTTTAGAGACAGTCAGGTTTAAAAAAATAAAAAATCTTATTGCTGTCTAAGCTTTTTACTTGCTGTTTCCTATAATACTTCAGAGGGGGAGATGCATTAAATATAGGAAAATGATTGTGAAACAAATTATTTCGGAAGGCTTGAAAGTATAGTACAAGCATCTACTTTTAACTCAGGTTTTGAAATTGATTGGTTTCAAGTTAGCTTCGTCTCTTACAGACACTTTGTTTTGATTTCTTGTAAGTTGGTATAGTAATTACAATTATATTCAGAAGTGTTGGTCTTTTAGTTAAAGCATGAGTCTGGGAGTAGGGATGCCTGGGTTCCAAGTCTGTCTAGGTACATTAATCAGAGTGGCTCCCAAGAATTATTTTAACAAATTTCTTACCATGAGGTTAAGAGTAAGTTGTTTTTGGTTTTGTGGGGGGAGTTTATCAAGAACTGTGGTTCTGAACACAGTGAATTCTATTTCCAGTTTTGTCATAGATTTCTTGTCTAATCTTAGGAATGTAACTTCACTTCTCTCTGCCTTTGATTTCTGCATCTGATTAAAAATATTAATGTTGTAACTGAATATGATGAAAACAGGTTGGACAACCATCTGTCAGGGATGTTCTATGTTTAGTTAGTCCTGCCACAGCACAGGGGACCGGACTGGACTTCATGACTTTTTGAGGTCCCTTCCAGTCCTGTGGTTCTATGATTTTGAAGCACAGACAGAAAAAGCCTTACTTATAAATTAAACTTTATGTAAAAGACTTTTTCCTTCAATGACAGAAAAACATGTCACTTTCTCTTTAAATAGTCTTGGCTGCAGCTGCTTCTGTACAACCACTTGCAACACAATGCTTCCAGCTTTCCAATATGTTTAACCCTCAAACGTAAGTTACCTGCTGTCTATTTCCATTTGTTACACATTTGTTTCTGACATTAGTGGAATTAGTGTGAAAATTAGTTTTTTTTGGAGGCGTGGTTTTGTTTTCACTTTTGAATTTTTCCTTTGGCAGTGAAGAAGAAGCTGGCTGGGATACAGAAATTAAGGATGATGTGATTGAGGAATGTAACAAACATGGAGGAGTTATCCACATTTATGTAGACAAAAATTCAGCTCAGGTATGTCTTTTGAGAGGTATTAAATTTTAGAAGCTCTTTTCAAGTTGTCACTGTCAGACCTCTTTCGCAAGCGTTAGAATTGTGTTGAGGTGAATAGAAATGTCTTAATTAAAAAAAATCTTCTGAGTTGCTGAATGCAGCTAAGCAAGAGTCACTCCAGCAATTATTTTAATTATCTACTTTTGTAAGTGGATAGGTAATTTTCTGTAGCTACAAGACTTCTCACTCAGAGTTTAGCATGTTCTTGTGGGTCTACAAAAGAGTCAAATTAAAATATTCCAGAAATGCATATTTGGGCTGTAATGAGAACCCCTCTACCAGGTAGCCTTAGTTTGTTTCAGACTTGTGATATTTATTGTGTGAGTTCATTGAATAGCATACTTCAGTCAGTAATCTATCTGAAAAATACACTAACACTATAGGGTAAAATTCTTTAGCAATACAGAAACTGCTGTCTCCTTTGTGGACTGTGGGATGGCCCAGTGTATCCCTGGCTGGTGAAGACCATTGGGGATGATGTGCCTTGTATATGGAAACAGTGGATTAATGTCTTCTCCCTGGGGCATTATGTTCTTTCTACATAAGTGCTCAGGGGTTCATTTGTTGCTTGAAAGACCCTTCCCTTGATATGCGCATGTTGGCTGACTATTCAGCCAGTCTCTGCTCCTTTTAGGAGGAGGAGAAAGGTTATTGAAGATAGTGACTGGACAACTCTGGTTGATATCTAACAATGTAATTTAAAGCTCAACTGAATTATGTCAGTGAAACAGCCTGGGTTAATGTAGCTGATATTAGTGCAGGACACTCCACAGTTTTTGTACCCTTATCATATGCCAGTGAGGCTGCTGTCCGGTAGGGTGAGGGGAAGTTTACTCAGATGTTACTGAATAACTTTGGAGGAGAGGGTTTAAAAGGCAGTAGTGTGCACTTTATCCCCAAACACAACAACTTTGTTATCAATGATTGTTTCAGCAGAGTCGAGGAAAAACTCTTGGGAGGTACAGGGAAACAAAATTCTGCAGCCTCCAAAAAAAAAAAAAAAAAAAAAAAAAATGCAGGATCCAACTCTCCTGCCTTATAATTTGTCATTAATTACTGTCACCTCATCAGATTTATACTTCCGACCAAACCGTACTATTTTCTGTTCAAAGGATCTATTTCATTTGTGTGTTGCTACCATGAACTTCAGAATGTCTTGGGATTTGGGATAGGACCTCACCCTTAGTTTGAATTCTGGAACGCAATTCCATGATATCACCTTCAAAATAAACCTTACCATTGTGAAGAGGCTATTCCAAAGTGAACAGAATGTGAACTGATGCAATGGGGTCTGCCTGAGTTTGCAGACAGCTTAAAACAAAAACTTTTAGGGAAATGTGAACTGAGTATTCATCACAGATTACTGTTCTTGGGGATATTACTGCACAGATCAGAAGCTAGAACACGCTGAGAAAGGCCAGCCTTAGGAGGACCCTCCTCCCCCATTGCCTCAAGCTACTCAGCATGCTATGTGAGACTGTATAAAGGGATATGACACCTGCATCTTACTTCCAGTTGCTGAAACAGGAAGTGGGAATAAAAAAATAAAATTCCTTTGCTTTTTGACATCTCTTAATTTGAAAGACTTTTACCATTTAGTTTAATCACTAATTTAGGAGTCTGGCCCAGTTTCGTAGCCTCACTTTCAAACTTTCAGATGTAAGGAAGATGGAATACAGTGCTGAGAAGGCCTTGATAGCTTGAGCCAAATACAGTCCCGGATTTGATTCTGAGGCCCTCGTCCTCTAGACTGAGAGGGGAAGAAAGAAAATAGCACCATTGTTCCCCAGGACCTCTGTCTCCAAGACCAGAGATAGCAACATTACATCCTCAGGTTTCAAGACTGCAAACTTCCCAATGCCAAGAAAAAAGCATTATGGCCAGCACTGCGGGAAATCAGCACATGGGTGGTTATCCCAGGTGCTGAAGCCCAAGTTGATACATAGCTCACGTTCCCCAGCACATGGGATAACCACCTATGTGCTGATTTGTCTTGGTGCTGGCACACAAGGGGATTGAATGAGTCTGTTCTATCTTTGTGCCAGCCGATGTGCAACGGCAGGGTCAAGACTCACTCCAATCCCCTCCTGCTCCATAGCGGGTATTAAGTCCAGTCCCATTCCCAAACTACCGGTCTTTGATGGCAGTGTTGTAAATGAGTCCTCTGTCTTGCCATGGATAATCTACATATGCCCATAGCCCTTCCTCTCTGTCAGTAACAGAACTAAAGCATGTAGTTCCACTGGGTACCACAGGTTAACATTTGGCATTCTTTGTACTGACTTTCCGCGTGGTTGGAGTGAGTCATTCTGAAGTGCTTGGGAGGGATAGCTCAGTGGTTTGAGCATTGGCCTGCTAAACCCAGGGTTGTGAGTTCAATTCTTGAGGAGGCCATTTAGGGATCTGAGGCAAAAATTGGGGATTGGTCCTGCTTTGAGCAGGGTGTTGGACTAGATGACCTCCTGAGGTCCCTTCCAACCCTGATATTCTATGATTTATGATCCTATCTGTTATAATTAAGGCTGCGAGTCTGTCACGGAACTCATGACTTCTGCAGCGGCCGTTGCGGCTGGCCCGGGGGCTGCCTGAGCAGCTTGGGTGGCCCCCGGGCCAGCTGCACCAACCACTGCTGGGGCAGTCTTGGGCCACTGTGCCACTCCCCCACCAGCAGCAGCAGGAGTCTGGGTGCGGAAGGGGGCTCAGTGCTGAGGCAGCAGGTTGGGGTGCAGGAGGGGGTGAGGACTCTTGGCGGTGCTTAACTCAGTGGGGCTCCCTGGAAGCAGCAATATGTCCCTCCCTCACCTACTAGGTGGAGGCGTGGCCAGGTGGCTCTGCATGTTCCTTCTGCATGCAGGCACCACCCCCACAGCTGCCGTTGGCCGCAGGGACATACTGGCTGCTTCCGGGAGCCAGGTAGGGAGCCTGCAAGCCCTGCCTGTTGTTGTCCGTCTCCTCCCCCACCCCCAGCAGTGGGGGTGCTGGGCCACATGCTGCTCTCAGCCACAGCGCTCCCCGGAGCACCCTGGTCATCATCCCCCCCCCCCCCCCCCAAAAGTTTCAGTAAGGGGTATATAATACAAGTCATGGACAGGTCACGGGCCGTGAATTTTTGTTTACTGTCCGTGACCTGTCCGTGACCTTTACTAAAAATACCTGGGACTAAAATGGAGATTTAGTTACAATCCAAACCTGACAATCAAGTCAGAATCTTCGTGAAGTTTCATGTGGCCTGGCAACTTCCTTGGCAAGACTAAAATGCCTTCCTATGTGTACTAGGAAAGGTAGTGCAAATACAGAGACAGGCTACGCTACTGCCATACAATAACTTCACCTCACCGACCAGGTCACGTAGTGTTCATAAAATTATTACAGGTCACTATTCTTGGATTATTACATGGCATTTCTGTGTCCCTCATGTTCCTTTTTTTGTACTCTGAGGCACAACAGGACCAAATTCCATTACAGGGCCAATTTATTCTGTCACCGTGAAATACCCTTCATCACCATTCTCATTCAGCTATGGCACATAAATGAAAATACTCTGATGTAAAATCCATTTCTTATTTCTGAGGATGAGTTTTTAGTAGGTTCTCAAGATGGTCTAGCTCTTCTTCCTGGGTTTTGACTCCTGTCATTTTCTAGCCCCACTCAGAATATTCTTTCCTAGTTTCTGGCCTTGGACTGCTGAATTGTTCTGCAGGCAGCCTAGTTTACCAGACTCTGTCTCTGATTCCTGTGGTTTGTCTCCAGTGCATTGTAATCAAATTAACTCCCTCTTGTGGGGAAAGATGGAAAGCAAGAAGCAGCTACAGGCAGATCATTAACCATTGGAATAAACGACCCAGGAAGATGGTGGATTCTCTGTCATTTGAAATTTCCCTATAAAATATGCTGATGAAACCAAAAGTGGTTAGACTTGAATTACTAGATGAGATTCTCTGGCTTGTGTTATGCAGGTGGTAAGATTATTATGATGATCTCTTCTGGTTTTTTATATGTGTTATGCAGTCAAGGAATAAACACGGCCTTGATTAGTCACTCAGATACTATGGTGAGGTGTGGTATAAACATATGTAGCATGGATGGGCAGCTTTAAATCCACTCAGACCCTTTGGCAGGCCATACAACTTTTTAAGAAGCCAATATTGCATAACAAATATTGCATTTGGTACCATACAGCATGTTAATTTACAATAAACCGTGTATTGAGTGTAAAACTGAAAAGTTCTTAAATATAACAGCCCCTTATAGCACTCTTAAATCCAAAAAATTTAAACAAAAATATTTCACTAAGCTTTCTTCCAGTGTGCAAAACAGCTGGGGTTTAATAAATGAAAATAATGGGAAATAAAAACCTGTTAACTTTTTTTTTTTTTTTCCCCCTCTGCTGCTCCGAGACTTTGCCTGCACTCTGTAGTGGTCCTGGGCTCCACCATGTGAGGTGGAGTCTACGTGTTGTGTCGCAGTGCCACTCAAATTTGGCCCACCCATCCGTCCATCATGCCCGCAGTGAAGGCACTCTGCCATTAAGCCACCCACCTCTGGTTACTAACTCCCCCCTGGCAGAGGCGTGCCTTGCCCACTGCTGGGCGTGGAGGGGGATTGTCCACAATCTGGCTGTGGGAGCCGGGAGCCAATGGCAAGGCAGTAACCAGAGCTGGGTGACGTAGGGTGGTGCTCTTTCCCTATGTGAATGACAGAGGTGGTTGGGCCAGTGAGTGTAATTGCGACTGAGCTTATGAACTCCTGCTCTGTTCCCCAATGACACAGGCTTTGGTTTCGTCCCATGCCACCCAGTTCTGGTTTCTTCCTCCCGTTGGCGGAGGTGTGCCCTGCTACTGCTGGGGTGGAGGTTTGGCCAGAAGCTGATTGGCTCTCCGCTCTCAAATAATCAGCTGATGGGAATGCAGTAACTGGAGCTAGGTGGGGTGGGGCGGGGCGGAGTTGGAATCTGTGTAAGGAAAGTGGAGCCAAGTAGAGCAGTATGAGGCATGAGCACTAAAACACTGTCCTCAGTAACCAGCTCGTAAAACAAAATAATTCTGGGGCTGCGACCCTGCCTATGGACAGGCCAAATAAATGTTCTGGCGAGCTGGCTGCAGGCCACAAATTGCCTATCTCCACTATGTAGAATAGATTATGTGGCAGCAGAGAACTGACTGGGATCCCTTATCTGTTTGTTTCCAGACTCCAGCGCTGGGTTTTTTGAAGTTGTTGGGGTTTTTTGTTTTTATTTTGTGTGTGGTTTTTTTTTGGTTTGTTTTGTTTTTTTAAGTATTGTACTTTTTTTTGGATGTTATCTGGACTAGTATGTAATTTTATAAGTAGAAAACTTCAGACTAGAACTTCACACCTAGAATGCACTTCCATTGTTAATGCAAATAAGACTCTAGTCTACCTTGTTCACCCCACCTCCAAAGCCTTCCCAGGACCCTTGCACTTCCTCCTAGTCTTTCTTTCCCATTTTTTTGCCAGCCTAAATTAGACACCTATATCTGTGAGGAAGTACTTATATTAGCAGCCTCACTTTCTGAGGCACTGAGCTCCCATGAAGCTCTGATGTGGTTAGAAGCTGTTGGTGAAAATCCAACCATGTACTTCTTATATAAGAACACAGTGGCCATACTGGGGCAGACCAGTGGTCCATCTAGCCCAGTATTCTGTCTTCTGACAGTGGCTGGTGCCACATTTTTCAGAGGGAGTGAATAGAACAGAGCAATTGTTGAGTGATCCATCCCCTGCTGTCCATGCCCAGCTTCTGGCAGTCAGAGGTTTAGGAACACCCAGAGCGTGGGGTTTTGTCCCTGACCACCTTAGCTAATAGCCTTTGATGGACCTATCCTCCATGAACTTACTCTTTTTTGAAACCAGCACAACATCCCCACAGGTTAACTTAGAACATTATCCATGAAATGATGGCAGTAATTTGAAGAACTTAGTGATTATCCTGAAGCAGAGGTTGTCTGGCTCTTAAACGGTGTACTCAAGAAGTAACTGAAAAGGGTTAGGAAACTTTTTTAAAACTTTAAGTAAAAAGCTTTATGCAAAGGCTACAGCTAGCGTATTATCTTCTACTTACTGTTGCTTTGAGTACTGTCTGGAATCAATTTTGCAAGGTCTTTCTTTGGGAGTTACTGTGTCTTCATCCTGAAAAGGTGTTACAATCTGGTAGTGCATGTCTACGATGAACTGCATCAATTATTTTAGCTTTTATTTTGTGCTAGTTCTGTTAGCAGTTAACATTCTTCTTTGAGTGTTTACTCATGTCGATTCCATTTTAGGTGTGTGCGCGGCCACGTGCAGTTGTCGGAGACTTTTGCCTTAGCGGTATCTGAAGGGTCGGTTGTGGCGCCCTCTGGAGTGCTGCACTCATGCATTTGTATATCAGGCACTGCCCGCCCTACGCCCTCTTAGTTCCTTCTTACTGCTCATGGAGCACCTCTTTCCCTTGCTTTGCAAGCGCTCAGCGTTTTTTCTCCTACTTGATCTCTGCACTATAGCTGTAAATAATTTAGTTTAGTTAGTAAGTAGTTAAGTGTTGTAGTTAGTCAGGAGCCCAGCAGGGACTTTGCCCCAGGTGGGGCATGCCCAGGTCTCCTGTTTTAAGCCTTGCTCTGACCTGCACAGCAGCTGTTTGAAGTGCCTAGGGGAATCTCACATAAAAGAGAAGTGTCGCA
The DNA here is from genome assembly GCF_965152275.1 of Natator depressus. Taxonomy (NCBI): domain Eukaryota; kingdom Metazoa; phylum Chordata; order Testudines; family Cheloniidae; genus Natator; species Natator depressus. The sequence continues at coordinate 31,044,355 of NC_134246.1, forward strand.
TCTGTAAGAACTTTTGTTCCAGGACACAGAAAGAACGCAACATTCACTTGAGGGCCCTCCTCATGGAGGCCGATCTTTGCACAGCCAGCTGGACGCAGCACCAAGTGCTTTGGCTTCGGTGCATAGCGCACCTCTGGCACTGGGCTCTTCTCGGCACTCTTCCCTTCGCTGGTGCCCAAGAAGAGGGACCTGTCACTGAGCAAGCCAGATCAAGGGGCATTAGCCAAAGGACTCTGCTTGGGTTGCCCGCCCACACTGGAGCCACAAAGGGGCTCTGCCCTGGTTTGTTCTACTCCCGTAAGGGACCCACACTGACTCCAGGAAGTGGTAGGGGACCCAGACTGATGGCACAGTCAGTGCCCTCTCAGCTCCCGGTGCCCAGAGAGCAAAAAGTGCTCTCGCTGGTGCCTCATGCGATGATGGACCTGGCTAAGGCTACCGATGAGGGCAGGCTTGCTGTGAGGGCCTCCCAGAAGGCAAGTGAGCGCCACTGTTCTCTGGAGCCAAGGCAGAGCCCTGTGTCGCCACGCCATTGGTCTCCACGTCTGCCCAAGTCATCAGTTCACTGCTACAGGTCTCTGGCACCACGTTGCCAGTCTCCACCCTCACACTGGGACTCACTTAGAGAGACACACCAGTCGTCTTAGCATTGATGGTCACCGTCACCAAGACCTCGGGGATGCTCCCCAACTCAGCGCTGCTCCCCCTACTCTCGGCAGCGGTCGGACCATTCCAGGCACTGGTCACGCGCGGCGACGGTTAGCTGCCAGATCCCAGCCTTGACAGCCCTGCCATGGTCTCTGGAGGAAGAGGACTTCTCTGGCATGGAGAGGGAATTCAGCCCCTCGCCTACACAGCATTGCGACTAGGCTCTGGAAGGTGCATCCGCTGTGGTGATGCAGACCTGGTAGCAGGGCCAGTGACCAACACAGTGACCCTATTGGAACCCCTGGGGCATACCCATTATGCCGATGCCCAAGTCCTACCAGTCCTCGGTCGCCGCATTGGACGAACCACCGTCCGCGCCGACAGCACTGGGCTTGGTGCAGGACGCACCAGTGGGCACTGCGATGGAGGAACAGATGCCCACCCCTAGACCGCCTTTCCCGGCAGGGGAAGACATCCTGGGCCCTCCCCAGGTAGTCCAGTCATCCTCCTTTCTGGATGAGGCAGTGGCAGGGCCTTTCTGGGCTAGCCCACCAGATGACTTCAGAGAGCATCAAGCAGTGCTCCGCCGGGTGGCCACCAACTTGGGCCTTAAGGCGGAGGAAATGGCAGAGCAATTAGACACATTATTCATTGTGCTCTCCACGTCCACTACTGCTTGTGTCGCACTCCTGGTGCACGAAGGGGTCCTGAATATTCCTAAGACCATCTGGCATACCCCGTTCTCATTCCCGCCCCCTTCCAAGAGGGCAGAAATGAAGTATTTTGTCCCTGCAAAGGGATTTGAATATTTAAACATCCACCCACAGTCATTAGTTGTGTCTGCAGGCAACGAAAAGGACAACCAGGGGCTGGCCAGTTCCACCCCCAAACATAAGGAGGCCAAAAGACTGGACCTTTTTGGACACACAATTTATTCCACGGCTAATCTCTAGTTCTGGGTGGCAAACCACCAGGCCCTTTTGAGGCCTTATAATTTTAATTTGTGGGACTCCCTCCTCAAGTTTAAGGACTTTATGTCCAGGAGGCGGCCCAAGAGTTAGAGGCTATGGTGAACTGTCCCAGGAGATGCAGGCCTTTATTCAGGACCTCCCATTTGTTGGAGTTGGCCTGTTTTTTGACTAAATGGACACAAGACTGCGCGGTCTAAAGGACACTGGGGCCACCCTCCGCTCACTGGGGATGCATACTCTTCAGTCTGCACTGCAGCCATTCCAGCTACTCCCGTCACCAGGGCAGTGGCAGCCTTGGCAGGGACTTGCAAGGAGAAGGGACACTGGTTTTAGTTGCTGCCACCCTTCATCGTCCCTCTCAGGTGCAGCCTGGCCCAGCAAGACACCACGGAGGCCAGAAGTGGTCATTTTGAGGGAGCGCTCAAGAGCAATGCACCAGTCAGCTCCCCGGATCTGCCATCTTTACCTCAACTGTCTCTGTCCCTTCTGTTCGGGTCGAGGGTCATCTCGGACCATTGGGTGTTAGACATCGTGTCATCAGTCAATGCCCTCCAATTTTCAGCCCCACCCTTCCCCGTCCCTCTTCAGGGACACTTCTCACAAGAACTCCTTGTTCAGGAGGAAAACAACCTATTGCCACTGGGGGGGAGGAACCTAGGAACTGAGTGGGGGGAAGGGTTTTACTCCCACTGCCTTCTGGATCAGGAAATAAAGGCAAAGGGGGTGGGGGGAGCCTATGTCCCATTCTGGATCTGCGACCGTTTAATACCTCAAGAAGTTGAAATTTCACATGGTATCCCTGGCCTCCACCATTCCTTCCCTAGATTTGGGAGACTGGTATGCCGTTCTTGACTTGAGGGACACTTATTTCCATATCTCTGTCTTCCCAGGACACAGGTAGTTCCTTCGCTTCATGGTGGGCCAGCACCATTTCCAGTGCTCCCTTCTGGCCTATCCTTGGCCCCGTGGGTCTTTACAAAATGCATGGTCCCAGTAGCTGCTTACCTGAGATGCCAGGTGGTCCAGGTCTATCCTTATCTTGATTGGCTCATCAAGGGCAGATCATGGGATCACATGCAGAGCAGCCTTGATCTGGTGTGAGCCACATGCTGCAACTTGGGCCTGTTAGTGAACGGAAGAAGTCAACCCTTGTACCAGTGCAATGGATAGAGTTCATCGGGGTGGTTCTTGACTCCACGTGGGCAAGGGCATTTCTTCCAGAGTCCCGCTTCTGAGCCATGTCGGATGTAATCTCCCATGTGAGGGGATAATAGGCTCACCATCGCCCACACCTGCCTCAAGTTGTTAGGTCATATGGCAGCCTATACTTACGTGGTCCGCCATGCCCAGCTACATCTCCGCCTGCTGCAGGCGTGGTTGGCGTCAGTCTGCATCCCCAAAAGGCAAAACCTGGACTTGGTAATCAAGGTGCTGGAACACGTTCGGGCATCTCTGGCATGGAGACTGGACCCAGCATCCGTCTTGCAAGGAGTTCCCTTCGCAGCCCCGTCGTTCACTCTGGTGTCCGATGCCTTGGAACTAGGATGGGGAGGCCACCTAGGAGGGCTGAGTACACAAGGCCACTGGTCGAGGGTCCACTGTTCCCTCCACATAAATGTCAGGGAGCTCAGGGCAGTTCACCAGGCTTTTTGGTTCCAGTTGCAAGGCAAGGTGGTCCAAGTCCTGGCTGACAACACCGCCACAATGTTTTATATCAACAAACAAGGCAGAGCCGGGTCATCAGCCCTTTGCCAGGAAGCCCCCTGGCTCTGGGACTTATGTGCAGCATGTAGGGAAGTGCACCTGCCCAGAACCAGGAATGTTTTGGCGGATCACCTCAACAGGATCTTCTCATCTCGCCACGAGTGGTCTCTCCATCCCAGTGTGGTCAACCAGATCTCCCAGAAGTGGCGGTCTCCCCAGGTGCAGACCTGTTTGTGGCTTGCCATCTGTTCTGCTTGTTCCTGGAGATGGACAGGGACTCCCTGTCAGGCACCTTTCTACTCCTGTGGTCCGGGGCTCTGATGTATGCTTTCCCACAGGTGCTGCTGCTCCACAAGATCCTCATGAAGGTCAAGCAGGACAAGACCAAGATCATTCTGATTTCCCTGTCTGCGTCACCAGTACTGGTTCAACACGCTTATGGACCTGTCAATGTCGTCCCTGATGCCACTGGCCAGATCTCATAAGTCTGAGGAAGAGCGTAGGTTGCACTCCCTGGATGTCAGGAGTATGCTAGCCTTCTACATCGAAAGGACCAAATGGTAAGAACTTAAGAATGGCCATACTAGGTCAGACCAAAGGTCCATCTAGTCCAGAATCCTGTCTTCTGACAGTGGACAATGCCAGGTGCCCCAGAGGGAATGAACAGGTAATCATCAAGTGATCCGTTCTCTGTCGCTCATTCCCAGCTTCTGGAGAACAGAGGCTAGGGACACCATCCTTGCCCATCCTGGCTAATAGCCATTGATGGACCTATCCTCTATGAATTTATCTAGTTTTTTTTAACCCTGTTATAGTTTTGGCCTTCACAACATCCTCTGGCAGAGTGTTCCACAGGTTGACTGACTGCATTGTGTGAAGAAATACTTCCTTTTGTTGGTTTCCATTTTGCAAGTTGACTCAGTTTGTCATGGTGGCAGATAGGATGAAAGGTTGTCCGGTGTCCACCCAGAGAATTTCATCTTGGATCACCGCGTACATCCGTTTCTGCTATGATCAGGTAAAGGTGCCTCTGCTGGCGATTGTCACTGCTCACTCAACTAGAGCGCAGGCCTTGTCAGCGGCCTTCCTGGTCCAAGTGACCATTCAAGATATCTGCAGGACCGCTACCTGGTCATCCATTCACACATTCACATCTCACTACACGCTTACCCAACAAGCTTGAGATGATGCTGGCTTTGGTAGAATGGTGCTGCAAGACCGTGAACTCCAAGCCCACTTCCATAGATACTGCTTAAGTCACCTAGAATGGAATCGACGTGAGCAAGCACTTGAAGAAAAAACGGTTACTCACCTTTTTTGTAACTGTCGTTCTTTGAGATGTGTTGCTCATGTTCATTCCATTCCCCACCCTCCTGCCCTTCTGTCAGAGTTGCTGGCAAGAAGGGATGACTGCTGGCGCCTGATATACCAATGCATGAATGTGGCACACCAGAGGGCGCCACAGCCGACCCTATGGATACTGCTAAGGTAAGAGTGTCTGACAGCTGTGCACATGGGCGCGCACACACCTAGAATGTAATGGACATGAGCAATTAATCTCTAAGAAAAGCAGTTACAAAAAAGGTGGGTAACCTTTTTTTCCCAAGAATTAAGAATATCCCTGCTGACACTGATGTTGCTGGTTCTCCAATAGGTGTGTGGGGGAGGTTCCTTCAAACATACACGGTGAAAAACCAATGTAATTAGGGGGGGAAGTTGTCACGCACCTCAGAGACTAACACTGTTTTTTATTTTAGGGCAATGTGTACGTCAAATGCCCTTCAATCGCTGCTGCCATTGCAGCTGTCAATGCATTGCATGGAAGGTGGTTTGCAGGTGAGTAAAGGCTGCTTAAAGACCTGAGTTCTCATTATAGACGCAAGACATTAAAAACATCTTTTTATCTTTTCATTAGGTAAAATGATTACAGCAGCATATGTACCTCTTCCAACATACCACAATCTTTTCCCTGATTCCATGACTGCGACCCAGCTACTGGTTCCTGTTCGACGATGAAGATGGATTTCATCATTTTTGTATATAACTATTTTTTGGAGGAAAATTGAGTTATCTTTTATTTAGATAAAACTAAAGGAAAGGGTTTAATGTCATTTTGTGTACACTTCCCGTTACCTTTAAAAAATATAAACTGAGTAAGCAGGAATGCAGTGTGCTCATTCTCCCTAACTAGCATTCCCACTGTGTACAAAGCTGTTGACTTCTTGTTCTGCCTTGTAATTCTTGTACATTTACTAAGGTGTTCTGTAGGAACTGAGAAGTAGCTCATAGAAACGAATTTTCTGTAAAAGGCAGATGGGACATAATGACATTTTTAATGTTTCACAAGCCTTTCTTTTAATGCAGTAATTACATTTTACATTTCACTAAATATAAGTGCTCTGTTAAAGGTCAATATCCGGTAGAATTTATGAAGGGACATATTTAGTGTTTTGTATAAATGGAGAATTCAAAAGGCTACCGAAGGAGCTGGTTTTGGTCAGCTACACAGCTTGTTTTATGCTGAACAGTTGATAAGAATGGGAGGATTCAAGCGTTTTATTTCTTGATGGCAACTTTTGATTGATGTATCTGTAAAAGTTCCTTTGTAAATACTGTGTGAGGTGTGTCTAGGGTTCCAAACAAAACACTCCCTGCATTTCCAGAGAAAAGTTGAATTGAATACAGGTAGTGTGCACAGTTTAATGATACTCAGCAAAGCCTAAGAATAAGTAGAAAATGCAGAAATATGTTTTGTCTGGTTGCATATAATCTTTGCTCTTTTTAAGCTCTGTGAGCTCTGAAATATATTTTTGGGTTACTTCAGTGTGTTTGACAAGACAGCTTGATATTTCTATCAAACAAATGACTTTCATATTGCAACAATCTTTGTAAGAACCACTCAAAAATAAAATTCTCTTAAAAAGGCCTCCAGAAGCTTTGTTTCAGCTGAATCTGATTTAGAACTACAGGCAGCATAAATGGAAAAATTGGAGTGAGAATGGTGGCGTTCTCCTTCAAATGCTAGGAAATTAGCATTACTCTAAAAGTATTTTCTCTCTGGGTGTAAGTTGGCATGTCAACAGCTAGTGTGTGTTAATTACGCAACCACCGTGTAGTTAAGGAGGCTTCAAGGTTTCGTAGATGTGGGCAAGGTCTGGGAGTCAAGATCTCTTGCACTCCTATCCCATCTCTGCCACTGACACAGTGTGTGGATTTAGGCAAGTTGCTAACATTTCTCTTCTCCAGGAGTAACTAGTTGTCCGGGGTGCTGAGGATTGTTTATCAAGTACAGTGAAGAGCATGATATAAGTGTAGGGATATGGATACAGTTGACCTTGGTAACCAAACACACCCTTTTATGTGCTGAGTTGAAGGCACCACGGGTGTCTAACAACATGGTAGTTTTTCTTGTTTTTGACCCCTACTTTAATAATTTTATTAATATGCTGCAGTACTGCATAAGGTGACGGAGTAGCATTTCAACTCTCCAAAAGCAGCAGTGTTACTGTACTTTTTTGTAACTTAGGTACCTGTTACAGGCAGTAAAACTAAATTTTGGCCCTGGTCTGCTGGAGCATGTGGAGAGTTGGCTTGTCATGTTGCAGAGGTGCTCCTCATTTCCAGCTAAGGGCTCATCCATGCAAGGGGGTCATGTCAGTTTAACTGAAATGACATAAAACAGGTGCAAAAGGCTGTGTGGATGCTATTTTTAGTTTACAGTAGGCTTGCTTCGGTTGGTTAGGAATCTGTTTAAGCTGTACCACTGTAACCTGTGTGGACACTCATTCTAGTTTAGGACTGATTTAACCAAATCAGTTTTAAAAGAAACCACAGCTTTAAGTTGATGCAAACTCATTTGGATAAAACCAAAGAGAAACCAAACTGATGGGGAGAGAAAGATGAGGAAGAGCAAAAGGAGACGAGTTTTTTCTTTGCGTGATGGTCCCTATTGTACACCATTGTGGTTTATGCATGCGCACCATGTATCTGGGGTCAGAGAATTTTAAAGTGTCAGTTGATCTGCGCATGCACCCTGACTTGCCTTGTGCTTCCATCAAGGCGATGGCGGGGGAACCACATCTCCAGTCTCTTCTCACCAGCACATGGTCTGGATCAGAACCTTCAGTGTCCTCGTTTCTGATTAGTTATAAATGGTTCTAACTGTAGGTGTAGTAGTGTTGTTTTTCCCCCCTTGTTGTAGTAGTAACTAGTTTTTTAACGGCGAGTTAGAGAAGACTTCAGGGAGTTTCCTTCTACCACTGTTCAGGTACCAGACTATGGCCAGAACTCCAGGCTTCAAACTCTCTGCCTCCTGCCCATGATTCTTCTCTGTCAACTAGGTGCAGTATTTACCAGTCCTTCCCCAGATGTACCTGAGAAGGCTGAGCACTTTGTCTCTGGAAGTATTTCATGGAGATGGCATTCGGACCCAGGCCAGGGAACCCCTCCCCCAGACATCAGCCTGATTCAGTGGGGAATGTGTCTCCTGATGCTACATCTGACTCTGGCTGGCAGACCCACCCCCATGGTAGGACCCAGTTGGGAGATGAGGAAGCAGTCCAATAAGCATGGCTTCCTCCAGGTCCAAGAAAGTGGACATTCCTTCCACCAGCTCAGCACAAGGGGACACAGCACATTGTAAGTCCCACAGGCACAGGAAGAACCATAAACAATGGGATCCAGTGAAACCGGGTGGTGAACTAAAGACGTTTGGGGACCTTAGTGATGAATGTTTACCCCAGCCCTGAATGTTGTGCCCCTGCTGGTTGTGGTGGCAGCTTTTCTAGCTGTGCCAGTCAGGTTTTGATATGTGCTCACAGACTTAACTCTAGGGTCTGATCCGCAGTGGAGCCCTGTCCCGTGGAGGTCGTCTCCAGATCCTGCTGGAGAAACTGCGGGCTAGTGGCAATGGAGGAAACAGGCGGGAGGCTGGAACCAGGCTGTTAAATCATCTGGAAAAAGGGGTAAACAATGAGGGGGCAAAGTTTGCAGACAATAAAAAATTACTCAAGATAGTTAAAGCCAACGCTGACAGCGAAGAGCTACAAAGGGATCTCACAAAACTGGGTGACTGGGCAACAAAATGGCAGATGAAATTCAATGGTGATAAATGCAAAGTAATGTACGTTGGAAAATATAATCCCAGCTATACATATGAAATAATGGGGTCTAAATTAGCTGTTACCACTCAAAGAGATCTTGGAGTCATGGGGTAATTCTCTGAAAACATCCACTCAGTGTGCAGTGGCAGTCAAAAAAGGTAACAATGTTCGGAACCATTAGGAAAGGGGTAGATAATAAGACAGAAAATATCATAATGCCTCTATATTAAGGCTGTCAAGTGATTAAAAGGTTTCAGAGTAGCAGCCGTGTTAGTCTGTATTCGCAAAAAGAAAAGGAGTACTTGTGGCACCTTAGAGACTAACCAATTTATTTGAGCATAAGCTTTCGTGAGCTACAGCTCACTTCATCGGATGCATACTGTGGAAAATGCAGAAGACATTTTTATACACACAAACCATGAAAAAATGGGTGATTATCACTACAAAAGGTTTTCTCTCTCCCCACCCCACTCTCCTGCTGGTAATAGCTTATGTAAAGTGATCACTCTCCTTAGAATGTGTATGATAATCAAGGTGGGCCATTTCCAGCACAAATCCAGGGTTTAACAAGAACGTCTGGGGGGGGGGGGGTAGGAAAAAACAAGGGGGAATAGGTTACCTTGCACAATGACTTAGCCACTCCCAGTCTCTATTCAAGCCTAAGTTAATTGTATCCAATTTGCAAATGAATTCCAATTCAGCAGTCTCTCGCTGGAGTCTGGATTTGAAGTTTTTCTGTTGTAATATCGCAACTTTCATGTCTGTAATCGCGTGACCAGAGAGATTGAAGTGTTCTCCAACTGGTTTATGAATGTTATAATTCTTGACATCTGATTTGTGTCCATTTATTCTTTTACGTAGAGACTGTCCAGTTTGACCAATGTACATGGCAGAGGGGCATTGCTGGCACATGATGGCATATATCACATTGGTAGATGTGCAGGTGAACGAGCCTCTGATAGCGTGGCTGATGTTATTAGGCCCTGTGATGGTGTCCCCTGAATAGATATGTGGGCACAGTTGGCAACGGGCTTTGTTGCAAGGATAGGTTCCTGGGTTAGTGGTTCTGTTGTGTGGTATGTGGTTGCTGGTGAGTATTCGCTTCAGGTTGGGGGGCTGTCTGTAAGCAAGGACTGGCCTGTCTCCCAAGATCTGTGAGAGTGTTGGGTCATCCTTCAGGATAGGTTGTAGATCCTTGATAATGCGTTGGAGGGGTTTTAGTTGGGGGGCTGAAGGTGACGGCTAGTGGCGTTCTGTTATTTTCTTTGTTAGGCCTGTCCTGTAGTAGGTGACTTCTGGGAACTCTTCTGGCTCTGTCAATCTGTTTCTTCACTTCTGCAGGTGGGTATTGTAGTTGAAAGAATGCTTGATAGAGCTCTTGTAGGTGTTTGTCTCTGTCTGAGGGGTTGGAGCAAATGTGGTTGTATTGCAGAGCTTGGCTGTAGACGATGGATCGTGTGGTGTGGTCAGGGTGAAAGCTGGAGGCATGTAGGTAGGAATAGTGGTCAGTAGGTTTCCGGTATAGGGTGGTGTTTATGTGACCATCGTTTATTAGCACCGTAGGGTCCAGGAAGTGGATCTCTTGTGTGGACTGGACCAGGCTGAGGTTGATGGTGGGATGGAAATTGTTGAAATCATGGTGGAATTCCTCAAGGGCTTCTTTTCCATGGGTCCAGATGATGATGTCATCAATATAGCGCAAGTAGAGTAGGGGCGTTAGGGGACGAGAGCTGAGGAGGAGTTGTTCTAAATCAGCCATAAAAATGTTGGCATACTGTGGGGCCATGCGGGTACCCATGGCAGTGCCGCTGATTTGAAGGTATACATTGTCCCCAAATGTGAAATAGTTATGGGTAAGGACAAAGTCACAAAGTTCAGCCACCAGGTTAGCCGTGACATTATCGGGGATAGTGTTCTTGATGGCTTGTAGTCCATCTTTGTGTGGAATGTTGGTGTAGAGGGCTTCTACATCCATAGTGGCCAGGATGGTGTTATCAGGAAGATCACCGATGGATTGTAGTTTCCTCAGGAAGTCAGTGGTGTCTCGAAGGTAGCTGGGAGTGCTGGTAGCGTAGGGCCTGAGGAGGGAGTCTACATAGCCAGACAATCCTGTTGTCAGGGTGCCAATGCCTAAGATGATGGGGCGCCCAGGATTTCCAGGTTTATGGATCTTGGGTAGTAGATAGAATATCACAGGTCGGGGTTCCAGGGGTGTGTCTGTGCGGATTTGATCTTGTGCTTTTTCAGGGAGTTTCTTGAGCAAATGCTGTAGTTTCTTTTGGTAACTCTCAGTGGGATCAGAGGGTAATGGCTTGTAGAAAGTGGTGTTGGAGAGCTGCCGAGCAGCCTCTTGTTCATATTCCAACCTATTCATGATGACAACAGCACCTCCTTTGTCAGCCTTTTTGATTATGATGTCAGAGTTGTTTCTGAGGCTGTGGATGGCATTGTGTTCCGCACAGCTGAGATTGTGGGGCAAGTGATGCTGCTTTTCCACAATTTCAGCTCGTGAACGTCGGCGGAAGCACTCTATGTAGAAGTTCAGTCTGCTGTCTCGACCTTCAGGAGGAGTCCACCTAGAATCCTTCTTTTTGTAGTGTTGGTAGGGAGGTTTCTGTGGATTAGTATGTTGTTCAGAGGTGTGTTGGAAATATTCCTTGAGTCGGAGACGTCGAAAATAGGATTCTAGGTCACCACAGAACTGTATCATGTTCGTGGGGGTGGAGGGGCAGAAGGAGAGGCCCCGAGATAGGACAGCTGCTTCTGCTGGGCTAAGAGTATAGTTGGATAGGTTAACAATATTGCTGGGTGGGTTGATTGTGCTGTTAATAGAATACTGTTTGTTACATATTTTTGGATGTTTTCTAAATTTTGAAGTATTGATTTCAATTACAACAATATGAAGTGTACAGTGCTCGGTTTTTAATACAAATATTTGCACTATAAAAACTGTGTTTTTCAATTCCTCCATTGCAAGTACTGTAGTGCAATCTCTTTATCATGAAAGTTGAATTTACAAATGTAGAACTAGGTAAAAAAACAACCCTGCATTCAAAAATAAAACAATGTAAAACTTTAGAGCTGACAAGTCCACTCAGTCCTTCTTGTTCAGCCAATTGCTCACACAAACAAGTTTGCTTACATTTGTAGGAGGTAATGCTGCTTGCTTCTTGTTTACAATAACAACGGGGAGTCTGGTGACACATTAAAGACTAAGATTTATTTGGGCATAAGCTTTTGTGGGTAAAAAACCCACTTCTTCAGATGCATTGTTTTGAGTGCAGGTATGTAACCAAAAAAAAAATCTACATTTGTAAGTTGCACTTTCACAATAAAGAGATTGCACTAATGTACTTGTATGAGGTGAATTGAAAGACTCTTATCATTTTGAGTGCAAATATTAGTAATCAAAAATATGAAGTGAGCACTGTACACTGTATTCTGTGTTGTAATTGAAATCAATATATTTGAAAATGTAGAAAAACATTCAAAAATATTTAATACATTTTACTTGGTGTTCTATTGCTTAATAGTGTGATTAAAACGGCGATTAATCTGGATTATTTTTTAATTGATTTTTTTTAGTTGTGTGAGAACTGCAATTAATTGACAGCCCTATTCTATCTAAATCCATGGTACACTCACATCTTGTACACGGTGTGTAGATCTGGTCGCCACATCTCAAAAAAAGATATATTGGAAAAGGTACATAGAAGAGCAACAAAAATGGTTGAGGGTATGGAACAGCTTCTGTAGGAGGAGAGATGAAAAAGATTGGGACTATTCAGCTTGGAAAAAAGATGATGGGGGGAAGAATGTGTTAGAGGTCTATTAAAATCTTGACTGATGTGGAGAAAGTGAATAAGAAAATGTTTACTCCTTCATGTAACACAAGAACGAGGGGTCACTCAGTGAAATTAACAGGCAGAACGTACTACTTCACACGACGCACCATCAACCCGTGGAACTCTTTTGCACGGGGATGTGGTGAAGGCCAAATCCATAACAGGTTCCAAAAAAGAAATAAGTTCCTGGAGGATAGGTCCATCAATGGCTATTAACCAGGATGGGCAGGGATGCAACACCATGATCTGAGTATCCCTAGACTGACAGAAGCTGGGACCGGATGACAAGGGATGGATCATTTGATGACCTGTTGATGATCTACTGTTCTATTCCTTCCTTCTAACGCACCTGTCATTGGCCACTGTTGGAAGCCAGGATACTGGGCTGGATGGACCATTGCTGTGACCCAGTATGACCGTTCTTATGTAAGGCTTCGATACGTTCTCCCCAGGCTCGGGGAGAACACAGTATGTCATACATCATCTGAAGAGGGCACTAGGACAACTGATTAGAGAAAATTCTCAGCCCTTGCCCAAAAGGATGTGGGACATGGTCTAAGTAGAGGTGCAGGCAATACAGAGAATGGGGGTCAGCGAGGAGTCCAAGAGTGACTGGAGGAGCTTTATAGTCCTGGTCCCCAAAGCGGATGGCACATTCCAATTCTATATCAACTTTCTTAAGGTCAGTTCACCACAGCTTGATGCTTAGATAATGCCACAAGTGGATGAGCTGTTAAGAGTGGCTGGGCCTGGCTTGATGGATCTTACAAAAGGCTGTTGGCAGATCCCTGTCTTCATGCTCCTCTACCTCATTTGGCCATTTCCAACTTTAAAATCATTTGGCCTGCAAGGGGTTGCAGCAACTTTCCAGGACCTGATTAATCGAATCCTTTGACCCTAAAAGCAATACACTGCAGCTTACCTTGATGACATTGTAATTTGTAACCGCACAGAACAGAATATTGGGAATCATTAAGAAAGGGATAGATAATAAAGAAAATATATTGTCTCTATATAAATCCATTGTATACCAACATCTTGAATACTGTGTGCAGATGTGGTCACCCCCTCTCGAAAAGATACACTGGAATTAGAAAAGGGCAACACAAATTATTAGGGGTATAGAACAACTTCCATCTGAGGAGAGATTAATAAGACTGGGACTTTTAGTCATCTCTTTTCCAAGCTGAAGAGGATATGATAGAGGTCTATAAAATCCTGACTGGTGTGGAGAAAGTAAATAAGGAAGTTTTATTTACTCATAACACATGAACTAGGGGTCACCAAATGAAAGTAATAAGCAGCAGGTTAAAAACAAAATGAAGTATTTTTTTCACACAACACACAGTCAATCTGTAGAACTCCTTACCAGAGGATGTTGTGAAAATCAAGACTAACAGGGTTCACAAAGGAACTAGATAAGTTTGTGGAGGATAGGTCCATCAATGGCTGTTAGCCAAGATGGGCAGAGATGGAGTCCCTAACTTCTGGTTGCCAGAAGCTGGGAATGGGCAGCAGGAGATGAATCATATGATTATTACCTGTTCTGTTCATTCTCTGGGGCAGCTGGCATTGGCCACTGGCAGAAGACAGGATACTGGGCTAGATGGATCTTTGGTTTGACCTAGTATGGCCGTTCTTATGTTCACATGTGGGTAGACCACCTCAGTCACCTAAGAGTAGTAGTCACTTCCCTGCCAAGGGTAAGTAGGCCATGATAGAAGTGACTTATTGAGGATATTGGGTAGGAGGAAGCCTTATGAAACCACTGATAAAGTCCATGTGGTAAACTCGTGCCCTATACCACAGACCAGAAGAGAGAAATGCTACTTCCTTGGTCTGGTGGGACACTATCACTGGTTCATCCCCTACTTTGCATTGACTGAACTGCTGCTAAAGGGCAAAGTCACCAAAAAGATCCACTGCGATGACTATTGCAATGAAGCTTTAACACCCTGGAGGTGCAGCTGAGCTGGGAGCCTGTCCTTGCCAATCCAGACTTCTCCAGGCCTTCGTTCTCTGTTATACAGATGCAGCCAATGTTGGCCTAGGCAGTGGTGCTCTCCCAGGAATTTGAAGGCAAAGAGCACCCCATCCTACATTTGAGTAAAAAGTGGTTTCCGAGGGAGGAATCATATTCTATTACTGAGGCGGCAGCTTAGACAACAAATGTACTATGGAAGCCCTCGGGTATTACCTGCTGGGTAGTCCCTTCTCCCTCGTCACAAACCATGTACCTTATAGTAGCTACACTCTCTGAAGGACTCACACCTCCAGGTTATGTGCTAGTATCTGGCACTCCAGCCCCACAGCTCCCAGGTGCAGCATTGTGCTGGGAAGGAACATGCAAATACAGATTATTTTCACCCGGAGACTGGGAGCTGCTTGAACAAGAAAGCTTTCTGGTCTTGGGGCAAGTGCGTCATAGGATGCATCCCCATTCCACTGACAGCAAGCCTAAGACGTATCCCACACCCTGGCCATGCCATTAGGTATATGTGTAGAGCATGCCCTTCCTGGAGAAGGGGAGCTTACAAAGGAAGCTGGCCACAGAGCAGGGGGGAAAGCTTGCCCGAGAGGCTGCTAGAGACCGCTAGGAAGCCCAGTAGACAGGGGAACCCAGCCCAAGGCAGTGACTAGCTTTCCCTTTCCCACCCCCTTGTTTAGGGCAGATACCCTGCAGCCTTGAGAGAGGCTCTGGATATCTGCTCTCTGTCAGCACCTCAGAGCTGAACCTGAGGAGCAGTGCCAAGGACTGGAGATAATTAGACTTAGGAAGGATCTTGGAAACAAGCCCTACTCCTGCTGGGAACATTGAGCCTGCCCACAAGTGGGGGACCCAGAGGCAAGAGACCGAAAGGTACAATGGCCAAGCCCAGCCTGACAACCAGCTGGTTATCGGAAGGTAACAGGGTGGCTCTCTTTGATCAGGTTTGCCTTATACCTCTATAATTCCAGATTTCAGGTTCCCTCTTCTCCACCTGTGGAAAGGGGCACTGTGTTTTGTCTCTGCTGTGGGCTGTTTCTTCATAAACACAGGCAGTGTGGAGTTCAGTAGAAAACACTGCAGTTACCATTTGTTGAGAGCGCACCAGCAGAGTCTTGTACTGCGCTTTATGATCTCACTAGGATTGAGCATTCAACATTTTAGATACCCAAAGATTTTATTATATTACATAGGTGGAATGATTGAACAGGGGCATTAGTCTTCAGGTTAAAAAAATCCCATGCTCCAGGTTAGCAGCGGATTCCCATGCCAATGGCCATGAATGTCCCAAACGTGCCACCACTTTGCATCATGGTTTTGCCAACTCCACCCATCAGTTCTCGTCCTCTCATGCCAATCCTGAAAGAGAGAAAACAGTGCAGGATTCAACACAGGCTGACCAAGGCCATTCTACTGCTGAAGTGACAATCCATCCCTGACAGACATTGGAAAGCATACAGGATTTTATCATCGGACTTTTTGTATCAGGTGACTGGCATGAGAGTTGGCTTCATTCACTTCTAGACTGTACAGACAACGTGCTTTTTAGGTTTTGGAGCAAGTGTGACTTCAGGGTGCATGGGATGAGTGGGAGGGGAGAATGGCTGCACTCTCTTGTGGCTGTGATCCATTGGAAGGACTGGGAGGGGCAGCTTGCTCCTTTGTGGCTGTGACATGTCAGTTATATAGGTTCAGGATGAGAATTCACCACTCTGTATGTATGAAGTGCCAGAGGTGGACAGACTCTGCAGCCTTGCAGCTGGGCCCTGCCTAGCTGCATGTGCTCAAGGCAGTGAGATTTACCTCATTTAAAGGGACATTATCAACTGAAAATGAAGTGGGAACTTTTAAAGCCCAAGTGAATCTTTGCTACAGCTGCATTTTTTTCCCTGTTTGCAAGAGGTTGGAGAATAAAAATAAGCGAAGTGATTTTCTCTCTCAGGTTTTCCTGCTGCAATATATGCATGGAAACACTGCATGGAAAGTTTAATTGTTTGTAACCACTTGTGTGCATTGGGACTTTTAAAATGTGCTGGTTTATTTCCCATGAGTTTTATAAACGTATGTTTTTACCTGAGTTAAATTTTGGGGCAAATTGAAGCAGCTAATGTCCCTTTAACTAAGTCAGATAAAAAAAACAATCTCTTACTGCTCCTTCAGATCATCCATGATTGCATTTCCTGCCAATATTGTGATACCTATGAACAACATTCATTAGGATTTGAAGAGGATCAAGGGGAGGGATACGTGGGGGATGTGTGTTTGTTGTTTTTTTAAACAACTTTTAGAACAACTCATGGTTCTTGTTTCTCCCATTCAGTGTAGAGTCTTTGCCATGTATCAGTGATGTTAGCTGAAGAGAATTCAAATAAGCGAATATATATTTTTGGTGTAAGATACTAAATATCCCATTGGTCTACCAGTTCTTTATAATATTCCATGTACAGAGAAACACTGAACACCTCAGGATAACTACTCTCAACAAATGAGTCACTGAAATGCAATGAAAACAGTATGGAACAGGATGTAAAGACAACTGAAGGCCCTGCTGGATGCCACATACAACCTCCAGTGCTAAGAGAACAGCTCTTTGTATATCTGTATGTGGCAAGCAAAAGCAGCTTGTCCAATATCTAATTCTATGACTTGGATGCTCCAAATCTTCAGCCTCGTTTAGAGTCACAGGTAGCATTCCATCTGTGTTACAAAATGGAACAAGGTCTTTAGATCTCCTTCCTCTGTCCCAGTTTCTCCTAGGACTGACATTTACAATTAACTGACTCCAACATACCTGAGGCAGGAAAATGTGCCAAACAGTGCCCCTGCCGCCATGCCAACAGCAAAGCCCATCATGAAGCCCATTTTCACTCTGTCAAAGCAGTTGGGCTGGGACTGTCCATATGGCCCCACAGTCACAGGCATCTGGAAAAGAAGCAAGACACTTAAACAAAAAAGAAAACCCCTCCCCCTACCACCACCTACCCACCTCCTCCCGTGAATGACAAGTGTCCTGCTGCCCAACTGGATTGGACAGCAGCAGTTGTGAAGACACTATGTGCTTGAGGCCATGTCTATACTAGAGCGTTTACAGTGGCACAGCTCTACCAATACAGCTGCACTGCTGTAAGACCTCTCGTGTAGCCGCTCTCTGCCAACGGAAGAGAGCGCTCCCATCGGCACAGCACTGTCCACAGCGGCGCGTCTGTCGGTGTAACTTGTGTCGTTCAGAGGTGTGGTTTTTTTCATATCCCCGAGCGTCAGGATTTATACTGACTAAAGTGGTAGGGTAGACTTAGGCTATGTCTACACTGCAGTTTCATTGTTAAAACTTTTGTCGCTCAGAGGGTGTGAAAAACACACACCCCTGAATAACAAAAGTTTTAATGATGAAAAGCGCTGGAGTGAACAGCGCTTTGTCAGTGGAGAAGCTATTGCCCCTTGTTGGTGTGGTTTTATTTTGTCATCAAGAGAGCTCTCCCCTGGCAACAAAGGGGGGCTATGCTGCGTGTCTTACAATGGCAAAGCTTCAGCGGCATGGCTGTGCTACTGGAAGCCGTGCAGTGTAGACATAGCCATGGCCTGAGTCTCCTACAATTTAGGAGAGTGCATGTGCAAACTGAGTATTTGCATGCAAATGTGACTAGCTAGTTCTCTGTAACTGCTCATTCAGCTACCACTTATTAGCACCTAAAAAGACTTTTCTATAGAAATGTACAAGCAAAACACTGAGCAACCTGATTCCAGAGCCTCAGCTTTACTTTGTCTCTCCACCTTACAGTTCCCATTCCTAGACACACTGTCAGGGAACAGAGAAGGTTTTCACACCCTTGCATCTTGGCCCAATACTGGGGACAGACAGAGCAAAAGGAGAACTGTCCTGATGACAGACTTGTTTTGCTCCTACACAAACCTTCACACCCCCATTAACAGTCACTATATTTCTGACAAAGGACTTGAGGGGACTCCATTCAGTCTGAGAGAGTCGCTCCCTAATAAGCATTGCCTGGAGGGGTTGTTGAAAGCAGAAATCCTTCCATCCCTGAACACACGGCATCCACAGCACTACCACACACCCTACTGTCTGATGCATGAAACAGCCACCTCCCAAATTCCTAGCTCCTAGGCTATTATGTCGATTTTTCCCCCCCACAAAAAGTGGTCACCCATTCAGAGCAGGGGGAAAAAAAATCTGACAGGACTTCACTTTCTGTAACAAAGATTCACATTAAGATTCCCCTGTACTCAACACTGTATGTGAATTTCAGTACTTGCAAAAGGTGCTGGTTGACAGCTCTGGAGATTGTGGTTCTTTTTATCCCCAGAACACACAGTATGGGCGACTGTCATGCACCATTCTCCACATTGCCCCATTGATATGCCGCTGCCTGCTGGAGAGACCACTTTTAGGAATTCGAGTAGAGTTCAGTTGCCATACCTGCTCAATCTGTGGTGGTGGTGCATGTCCAGTACGAACTGGACTAAGACTAATAACTCATTTTACATGGGGCACTGGTCAGTCATCTGATGGTCATAACTTTCAGTTACTACCAACCTGAGCTGAAACTGAATGATGACCTTGTAATTGAAAGGCTCGGTATTCCTTTTCTAATCTGCCAATGAGCCATCCAGTCTCCCTAATATCTACATTTAATAGGCACTCAATTATTGGATTAGAGAGAATTTCTAATAGCTTGGACTTCCCCTGCCCAATACGGTGCAGACAAATGGCATTTTGAAACAACGAGCAAAGGTAAAGGAGAGAGAGGAACGATTAGATAAGAGGCAGACTTTACAATGGGTCGGCGTGTGCAAATGCACTGGAGTGGTCTAACATGACAGATGCAAAAACAAACACCTATTGCATAATTCTGGACTACTGATAATAAATAATAATCTTACTTAGCTCACATATTTAACAGGATGGTGGTGAACAGCATAACAGATGTCTGGCATTAAAGGCCTGTCCAGACAACAAATTATAGTGTTTTAAAACTGAGTTAGCTAGCATAATTTCTAACCCCCTTTTACATTTAGTATAGATACAATTAGCACCTTTAATTTGGCTGGTCATGTTATAACCTGGAGGGAGCCTGCACTAAATGTAAAAGGAGATTTCATATTATGTTCGCTAACCAGATTTGAAAAAGCATTTTCATTGTCCAAATGGACACTAATAAACTCTCCCTGCTCCCTCCAGTCCCTAGGACTCAAACACTCACACTTTGTCAGTGAAAATCAGAAATACTATATATATTCATAATTTGTTACAAATTGGGCTCAGATTTTCACAGCTTATCCTTACAAACATCAGTCTAGGTTTTATACTTCTTTCTCTGTTCCTACCAAGTATCATAAACTCTCTACATTCTGCATTCACAGTTGGCAGATACATTTGGCCAACAGACAGAAATTACTAGTTTTATTATGTCCCTCCTCCCAAAAAAACCCAAGGTAGAGACGTAAAACTGCCTCCATCCAGATTGTGCAGCAACCAAAACTGTTCATCTGAAGGCTGCAAAAAAATCCTTGAACTGCCTGTTGCTTTTTAAACTCAGTGGTATTATTCGAACCAGGACAAACATAGTCTCCTTGGCCATAAAGCATTTTGCAGCCAGACATTTTGTGTGATGCCCAGAACACAAAGAGTGTCCTTCTCCAGCAAGTTTCACTCACATAAAGAAGCATGTACAGAAAATTGTCAGTGACTGGACATTTCTGAGCAGCTACGCTGTGAACGGCTTTGGCCAGAGCAGAGAAGAGACTGCTTCCGTTCCCCTACCTTGTCCCAAGAGGGGCATGGTCAGCAATCGAGACTAGGAAGAAATGTAATGAGCTACAGCAGCAAGCAATAAAGCTTCCATCGGGAAGGAGCCTGGGCAGTTTAGCTCAGAGAGGAAACGGTCGGAACAGAGCATGAGAGAGGCAGACAGAGGCGTCCCCGCCCTGGAGGGGGCCAGGCCCCGGCTCGCTCCGTCACAGAGCACGGGGGCTCGGAGGCTGTAGAGGAGCCTGCGGAACTCACGGCCACGGGACACTGGTGCGGCCCCCAGCTTGGCAGGGCTGGGGCAAGCCCTGGCGCCTGCACCGCGCGAGCCGGGACCCTGCGGCCGCCGGCTGGGGAAGCTCCGCGGGGCCCGGCTGATCCCGGGGGCGCCGGGGGACCCCTCACCTCGCTCCTCGCCTCCGCCCAGCACGCTCCAGTCTCTCCGTCACTTCCGGCGCGCGGCGATGACGACACGCGGGTCGGGGTGAAAGGGCAGGGGCTGTTTCCGGGCCTGGCTGTCGCCGGGATGCTGCTGCTGCTGCGGAGGGCGGCGGCGTCGCCGGGGCTGCGCGGGCTCGGGGGCCCGCTGGCCCGGCGGCTCTCGAGGGCGGCCCGGCGCCATGGGAGTGAGCGGGGCGAGTCCGGCGGGGGTCTGGCGGGGCGCAGGGGCGGCGGTAAAGGTGCCGAGCAGTCGCGGGGACCGGGGGCTGCTCGGCTTGGCGCCGCCGGCGTGTGGTGCCTGGCGGGCACGGGGGCGGGGCGGGGATGGCCCGCGAGAAGGGAGCCCCCCTGGGTCTAGTGCTGACCTGGCCTCAATTCCCCGCCCCCCGCGGACCCCCTGAGTGCCCTCGGGCCGGGCTCTCTGTGCCCCCGTTGTCCCCTGTGAAACGGGGACCATGGCCCACCCGAGTGTCGTGACGGGCTTGTCAGACACAGCAGCGATGGCGGCCAGAGAAGCACCTCCGAGAGAAAAGGGTGTTAAAGCTGCATCACGCCTGCTGTTTCTTTTTTGCACGCCGTGCTGCCTGCTCCCCTGGGCTGGCTGGAAAGGCACTTGCCAGAATGCAGGGCGCGCCCTTCTCCCCTCTCCTAGCAGTGCAGGTCGTGACTGGCTCTCCTTTAGAGCGCCAGACGTGGTGCATATTCTCATTAGAAAGGTTCCAAGCTCACTGCG
This sequence comes from Natator depressus, assembly GCF_965152275.1. NCBI lineage: Eukaryota > Metazoa > Chordata > Testudines > Cheloniidae > Natator > Natator depressus. Next base: position 31,065,550 of record NC_134246.1, read on the forward strand.
GGTTCCCTGATTTCTTTTCCCGCACCGCTGTCCGCTCCTGTTGTTGGAAAGTTTTGCTTGTCTTCTTTCCTTTGCATTGCGTCTTTACTTGTCCCTTGTGCTTGCTGTGCATTTATCACTATAGTGTCTTTTTTTTCCTCTAGAAAAAGGTTTTGATGAAGAATCCCCACTCCGGCCGTTGTATATGGATGTCCAGGCAACTACTCCACTGGTTGGTGAAATTATGTGAACATACACTAGTGCCCTAGAATGAACCCTATAGTTGTAACCAGATGGGGTACATGCATAATGGATAGGGATAACATGTCATGGATTCTGTGACTTCCAGAGATCTCCATGACATTGTCTGCCTGAGCCGAAGCTCTTGGGCAGCTCTTGGGGGGGGGCGTGGTGGATGCAGAATCCTCGCACCAGACTTGGGCTCTCACCCCCCACCCCTCAAGCTTCAGTCATCCCCCATCAGCTCCTCACCCCTATTACTTTTAGTAAAAGTCACAGACAGGTCACGGACTGCTGTTAATTTTTTTGTTTTTTGCCAGTGATCTGTCTGTGACTTTTACTAAAAACAACCAAGACAAAATCTTAACCTTAATGATGGGGAATGCAGATTTCCATGAGCAAATCAGAGTGCTCATGAGTAACTCTGGGAAGAGCTGTATTCTTTTTAGTGCAGTACTCTTGCCAGAAGAATGATCACTTTGTAATGAAGCCCAATATCTACTCTTCCTTGTTTGTTCTTGATGTGTCGTTCCTTCCCACACTGAATCCCTCTATTAGCTTCCTTTTCTTACCACATGAAACTCAAGCTTCGTGTTCTCATAGTGTACATAATCTCACACCCAATTACATCTTGGCTTTCCCCAGCACCCGCTCCTTCTCACTGCAGTCTTCCCAAGGAACGTTGAAAACACGGAGGGATTGAGAAGAGACTGCCTTATTTGTGCTTAAAAGAAAGTCCAGTGTTTACACAATTTAAGGCGCTCACTATCTTTGTTGATGTGGTGATAAGCATCTCCATTCAGTGCTACACCAAAGTAACTTTAACGATGGTCTGCAACTAAAATTCTAACCTTCTACTTCAGTAACAGTTGAGGAGCAGGTCTTTCTCCAGAAGTCTCGTCGTCTTCACTCAGCATAATTTTATTATGGCCAGAATGTCTTTCATCAACACTTATATATTGTGAGGTTTAATAATTAGAAATCTCTTTATATTCCTGGGGGAAACATACAATAAATGTACCTTGAGGTGGTGGCTATTATCAAGTACTGTCTTGTCATGTCATTTGAATTACATGCATTCTGAAGTGATGAAAGGTCATCTTGGAGAAAATGTAAAACTTTTCCAGTGAACCTTAGGGGGTCTTGTTTCTTCTGCTTAGAAAGTCCTTGCTCTTCTGAGCAGGGCTTTGGAGCTGTGCTCCGGCTCTGCTCCAGCTCCAGGCAAAGACCGGCAGCTCCACTGCTCCGGAGCTGCTCCGCGCTCCAGCTCTGGGCTCCACTCCAAAGCCCTGCTTCTGAGACAGATTTCTGGTATAGTTCAAGGTTTGATTAGCAAACGTTTGCCAGTCACCGGATAGGTTAATATAGTGCATATGCAAAATGTTTGTGCATTTACAGTAGTTTGGAATAAGCTGACTGCTGTCCTGGGACAAAGCAGAGCAAATATATTGGAGGGGAAAGAAAGAGGGAGGAAAAACAATATGCTTTTTCTCTGCTTTTAAAAAAAATTGTCTCTTGTCTTCTAGGACCCCAGAGTTTTGGACAGCATGCTCCCTTATCTAATGCACTCCTATGGAAACCCACATTCTAGGACTCATGCCTATGGCTGGGAGAGTGAGTCTGCTATGGAACGAGCCAGACAGGTGAGGCTTTTCAGCCCCATCACAGAACTTAAATACGTTTTCCTGTTCATAAACTAGTTGCTTAAAAAATAAAAATCCCCACCCCCATAATTCTGGTTTAGTTCCTAGGAGGCAAGATTTGGCAACTTGATCTCTAGCAACTTAAGAGTTTACTATGTATGTATAGTTTGGCAAATGCAAAACAAAACACACATATTTTATATTAAAGCAATTTAAGTGGTGGAAGTAAATGACTTGGCGATCTGTCAGGGGGAGGCTTTCCAAAGCTCCTCAGGGGTTTGAAAGTCCATGGGACTTGTCATGCTAAGTCCCTGTGGCAGCTGTGAAAATCTCCCCCTCGGGCATGTATCTGCCATTGCGCTAACTAGACGGTCTTCATGTTTTAATACAAGAAGCTAGGTGAATGGATTTTTGCTTTGGTGAGTTTTACATAAGTTAAAGTTTGGGTGTATTTTGGTTGCATATGGGGTATATTGCATATTGAATACACTGAATATGTGTTGCATATTTTGTTTTCCCATCCCTTCAGGAGGATTTATGTTTGCAACAAGTAGTAGTATTGAATGCGAATGACCTATGCAAATCCTCCTCCACATTAAAAGAGAAAGTACATGTGTATAATGCCATTTTTAAACACAGTATCTATAATCCTGTTTAGGTTGGGCTAGTATTGGGGTAGAGGAGATGTTCTGGGAGATGCTGTACATATTCTCTGTGTGTGATTAACTCAATTTTCATGTTTTAAAATAGCAAATAATATTTCTATTTCTTTTTAAACAGCAAGTTGCATCATTAATAGGAGCAGATCCTAGAGAGATTATTTTTACCAGTGGTGCTACAGAATCAAATAATTTAGCAATTAAGGTAAATGTCTGGTTTATACTACAACTGATATATACTAAATCACTTTGAAATCTATAACGGTTTGGGGTTTAAGTCCTGTTGTCCAGCTGCCAGTGATCAAAGATTCTAGTGGAAGGCTTGGTATCTTTGTTTTGTTACATTCCTAGTTTGACCAGCTTGTAACATGAAGGAATGGATTGCCATGCCACAGTATAGCTGGAGGGAGTGGTGGGCTAGTGCTGGTGTGGTGAGCAGGAGCAAGCCGGCTCTGACCCATGTTTTGGAGCAGGTGCAGTACTTTGCCTATTCCTTAAAATGAAGAAATGTTTGAACTGTATTGAAATCCCCCACAATTAACCTAGCTGTTCCAGCAAATTTCTTTGGGCCTGAAATTTTCCATTCTTGGTGTTGGAGCAAAGGTGACTTTTTTTCCCTTCAGGTGTGAGGAAAATCAGTTTAACTGTTTTTGATATATGCACGTGGGGATTAAAAATCCATTCTTCCCAGATGAAGTTTTGTGCTCCATTTTACTGAAATTTTGATCATAAAGACTGGCTGAAATCTTGATTATCAATCTTTTTCCAAAGTTTTTGATCTCACAGGTGATTATTTTTCTTGTTAATATTTAGAAGATTTTTCATTATATACTATATCCCGCCAAAGAAGCAGAAAATTATAAATCCTCACCTAATAAATACTTTCAGAATTCCAAAGCTATATATTTTTGGAAGCAATTGTAACTAACCAAATGGTCTAATTTAATGCAAGTAATATTTGTAGATTATAATTGTGAAAGGATAGTGATTATCTCAGGAGGGACTGGGATGTTGGGTTATCTCCTCACTGCCTCTTCAGATTCAATGTTGATTTGCATATAATTAAAGTTTACTGGACTGTTGTGGCTAATTCTCTTCATAAGTAGAGCCCTACCAAATCTGTGGCCATGAAAAACGCATCATGGACTGTGAAATCTGGTATTTTGTGTGCTTTTACCCCATACTATTCAGATTTCTTGGGGGAGACCAGTGTTTCTCAAACTAGGGGTCCTGACTGGTTGCAAGGTTATTTAGGGAGTATTGCCACCCTTACTTCTGTGCTGCTTTCAGAGCTGGGCGGCCGGAGAGTGGTGGCTGTTGACCAAGGGCCAAGCTCTGAAGGCCTTAGCACAGAAGTAAGAGTGGCAATATCATACCATGTCATCCTTACTTCTGTGCTGCTGGTGGTAGCAGCTCTGCCTTCAGAGCTGGGTGGCCAGAGGGTGGTGGCCACTGACTGAGGGCCCAGCTCTGCAGGCAGCAGCGCAGAAGTAAAGGTGACAATATCACACCATGCGATTCTTACTTCTGCGCTGCTGCTGGCAGCAGCTCTGCCTTCAGGGCTGGGCTCCCGGCCACCCGCCACCACTCTCTGGCCACCCAGCTCTGAAGACATCGCCACCGCCAGCAGCAGTGCACAAGTAAGGGTAGCAGTACCAGAACCCTCCCTACAATAACCTTTGACCCCCCCCCCCACTCCTTTTATGGTCAGGACCTCTACAATTACAACACTGTGAAATTTCAGATTTAAATATCTGAAATAATGAAATTTGATTTTTAAAATCCCATGACTGTGAAATTGGCCAAAATGGACCGCAAATTTGGTAGGGCCCTAATCATAAGAGACTTTGTCCCATTAGCCTTTCAGACTGTGCCATGCTGAGTGATCCTGGGAGAAACTTCCTTTTGCTTGGCATTCTCCCCCTTTGAATTTATATAAATTGCTACTTTTAAGCAATTTCACCGCCATTTTATTTTTCATTTAATGTGAACACCAGGGTGTTGCAAGATTCTATAAATCCCGAAAGAAGCATATAATTACAACTCAGACAGAACACAAGTGTGTGCTGGACTCTTGCCGTTATCTGGAGGCTGAAGGCTTTCATGTCACATACTTGCCTGTTAAAGAAAATGGGCTCATAGATTTAAAGGTAAGTTGCTTGTTAGCAAACATGTAAAAATTCTCCACATAGCACGATCACCTTAGAGGCCTCAGCATCAGTTTTGCTGAAGCATTGCTGTTACACAAAAAACAATTTGATGATCTGTTCTGAATTATTAAAAGACAAAAGAATGGAAGTCACACCAGCCAAGTTTTTAAGAGCAGTGTGCCACTTTGGTGAAAACTGTTTCTCTGCCATTCTAGTTTATTTCTTTAATTATAGACTCCTGGAGTAAGAGAATGAATGTCATTAAAAGACAGAGGGTTTAGTGATATTGTGGTGGAATGATAGTCCCACAATAGATTTTCATTTTAGTTGGGAAGGAATCATTCTATAAATCTTTGTTTTGATTTAAAGGATGAATTTGAGATGCTTATTGTAGTTTATGAACTGCTTGAAATTTTTAGGGCATTTTGCAGGGGAAAAAAACGAATATATGAAATTAGCTATACCTTTCAAAAAAGGACCTTCTCATCAAAACATTTCCAGTGTCCAACATTTCTTTTGGATTTCTTTTAAACACATAGTAGAGCAGTCTGAAATTAAATGCATGTAGTTCTTTGCTTTGAGTAGTTGTGAAAATGTTAAAATAGCAACATGTTTTGTATGAATGGTTATTAAGCTTTAAAATAGTAATGTTTGGGTGTTGACATAAGAGTTCCATTGACACAATGTTACTGATAACGTAAGCATAAAAGTTATGTTGATGCAATGACAGAGGGTTTAAGATGAAGCAGGGTACAACACTGAATGCTTACTGTGGTACTAGAGGAATTCAGAAGGTGCAACTGTAACCCGTGCTAACACAATATGGCTCAGTTGCCCCCTACCTTTCTTCATGTATTGAAAGGGTGTGTGTGTGTGTGTGAGAGAGAGAGAGAGAGAGAGCGAGCACGCGAGCAGTATTGGTTCCTTTTTTCTAACTGAGGATGAAGGAGTTTCTACCTTTCACATACATCATTCTTTCCTCTCAAGGTTCTCTTCTGTTCTATGTTATTGCTCAAGTAACAGGGAAGCTGCCGCGAGTTTCAGAGAGAGAGAGAGCTCTTTGATGCTTGCTTTGGTCTTTTCTCTTTTGGTTTTGATTCCCTCTTTTGCTCAGGACTTGAGCAAAACTCAGATAATCTCCACTGGGTTTAGACAGATATGGTTCCCTCATCTTGGAGGTTATGTGACACCAAGGATTTTCTTGAACCTGTGTCCAAACTAATCTCTTATGTGGTATTAGAACTCCACTTGACTCCTGCTAGGAGTTGATGCATCTCTTCTTCTCCTCCCCCTGCCCCCAGTCTTCTTTTTGGTAAAGTCTTGCTCCCTTGGCTTCTTCCTGAAGCTGACAGAGCATCTGGGAGTCCAGGCACCAATTGTTTTGTTTATTTCTTTTGAACAAAATACCAGGGTACAAAATTACAGGAATGACCAAGTAGGTTGTGCTGGTGGAGGAATGGCACTACAAATGAAAGGAAGCACAGAGTCAAATATAGTAAAAATATTAAATGAATCAAACAGTAACATAGAATCTCTATAAAAGGAGCATAGCAGTAGGAATATACTCCTGACCAGGATGGTGACTGGCTGCGAAATGCTCGAGGAGATTAGAGAGGCCATAAAAATTGGAAAAAATACAGAGTTATTTAGGAGTATGAGGAGCTTTATATGAGGAGAGATTAAAAAGATGGACTGTTCAGCTTAGAAAAGAGACAGCTAAGTGGGGATATGATAGAGATCTATACAATCATGAATGGTGTTGAGACAGTGAACAAGGAAGTGTTGTTTACTCCTTCACATAACACCAGAACCAGGGATCACCTGATGAAATTAACAGGCAGCAGGTTTAAAACAAAAGGAATTACTTCTTCACACAGTGCACTGTCAGGCTGTGGAACTCATTGCCGGGGGATGTTGTGAAGACTAAAAGTACAACTGGGCTCAAAAAAGAATGAGACAAGTTCATGGAGAATAGGTCCGTCAGTGGCTATTAGCCAGGATGTTCATGGATGCAACCCCATGCTCTGGGTGTTCCTAAACCTCTGAGTGCCAGAAGCTGGGACTGGACGACAGGATGAATCAATCTATAAATTGCCCTGTTCTGTTCATTCCTTCTGAAGCATCTGGCACCCACCACTGTTGGAAGACATGATACTGGGCTAGATGGACCATTGGTCTGACCCAATAGGGCTGTTCTTTTTTTCTTATGAACTGCCTAAAATCCTTTTGTAATGGTCTCTTGGCTTTTATGGCTGCTGCTGCTTTATAACGCTAGTTCCCCTCTACAGCCTCATGTTATAGTACAGGCAATTAAAGCTTTTGTTTCGGTTCCCCTAGGCTTCCCCCTCTCCGCCTGAATGATAAGCATCTATGCTGGGCTTTGTGTACCACCACCTCCCGTTCAGTTTACACGTTCCAATCATGCCGTTTCCCATCTTACACAAAACCTAAGTAAATGGCATACGGTGGGGTGCAGTAGGCCTTGATGTATGAATTATTGGTGAGATTCTGTGGCCTGTGCAATGCAGAACATCAGACTAGATGTTATGAATGGTTTCTTCTGGCCTTAAAAATTTATTAATCTATGAATTCTTCCCTCCCAGCCTCAGGCTGCAATGCTTGGGTTTCGGGCCACTGGATACCCATTATTACTTGGGGTGTATTCTGCTTACCTCTGGGCCAGATCCCCAGCTTTGAGTGATACCTTTCATGTTCTTTTGCACGTAGTGCATAATTGTTAATCTTGCTGTCAGATAACTCTGCTGACCGTAATCTACCTTTCCCCCCCTTCTCCTCCTCCCTTGTGCAATAATTTTCTTGAATTCAGAGGACTTATAATTTGTTTAGACGTGTTACGTATGGTTGTTTTTTTGTTTTGTTTTTTTTTTTAATTAATAAAATACACTACAAACAAGCTGGCATGAATGTAACTGTGACAAGCATAGCAAAGATTTCATGGCTGTGACCTAGTCAGACGTTGTTCATGCGAATATTAAATTATATAGAAATTAAACAATCCTGCTGCTTTTATTTATATATAACTAGTATTACTACCAATTGTGAAAATGGGTTCTTTTTTGACTGATGTGTGTGTTGGTGATCAATGTTGTTCTGCCTGAGCCTTCTCTATCTCCTTTTAGAATGTCTGTCAGTGAATTGAATCAGGATTTATTCCAGCACTTCCATAATTTTTATTTGTAGTGCCAGAGAACTACAGGAACTTAACGGAATGTAATTTGCTATCAAAACTGAAGCTAAGTGTTGGGTCTGTACGATGGGAAATGGAGTCACACATCCACCCCATTGAGGCTTAATCAGTTTTGCCTTTATTTTAATACACTTTCAGACAGAATGATTGTCAATACTTATTGTGTCTGGACATACATGGAATAGTTAAATGGGCCCAAGTTACACATTTTGGGGCTCCAAAAAGTCCCTCCTTCATCCAGGATGGTCATCAGCTCCCCCGATCTCTTGGTCTGGTCTTTCAGTTTTGTTCATCAGTTTCTCATATGGTTTTTCTCCAGCCTTGGGTCCATTTTTACATGTATTCTAATACGTTTTCACATGCTCCATTACATAATTTTCCTCCAATCTGCATTCAACACATTCATTATTCATTGAATTGTACATAACCCATACATATTCATCTGCAAGCATTAATCACCTAATGTCTATAATTTTCTTGCTGAATTTGCAGTTTTGGGATTGTGTTGCCCTCGCTCCCAGAAAAAGGGAGTTTTTGGTTATCAGTTTGTACCTCTTACTTACTTCTTCCAATATGACACACTATTTATCTTGCCAACAGTATCATTTTACACAAATCAGCAAATTATATAAAAGAGAAATTTACAAAAAATACCCTCATGCCAGGCCAAGGCTTTGCCTGTGTATTGCCTTATCTTATACTTCCTCTATATCCATAATTACAATTTATTAAATGTATAGCTAACAATGAATCTTATTTTATTATTAGCAATCTTCCATTTCAATTTTAGATCAGTATCTGTCTTGTCTTATAGTATATTATCCTCCCTCTTAATCTGTTAAAAGGGGAATTTTAGAAAGCACAAAGTTCAATGTCAACATTTCTTATCTTCTGCAAACACATATTTGTCAGGGTTTTTATTTTACTCAAAGTCCAAAAACTTTGTACTTTTGGATAGCCAAATCTTATCAGTGTTTTTCCTGTTAAAATGTTTTAGGTACTCTGGTTTTTAGGCCTTGGGTTTTAACAGCATCCCAACACTAAACAGTAGGCGGCTTTTGCTTGTACTTTTAGTTACTTCAGGCACTACATCTGTGTCTTTTCAACATTTTCACCAGGAACTGGAGGATGCACTCCAACCAGACACAAGCTTGGTGTCCATAATGACTGTGAACAATGAAATCGGAGTAAAGCAGCCAATTAGGGACATTGGTAAGTAGGCACTGGCTTCCAGCAACCTAATATAAATGAGACTGACTTGAAAAATGGTATCTTCTGCTTTTTTTTTTTATATATATATATATATATATATATATATAATTAACTACACATGTGGTTCATTATGAAAAATGTTCAGAAGACCAAATAACCAAACTTATCCAGTTTTAGCAAGAAAATTGGCTAACAGTACAGGAAAAAGAGTTATTACATTACTGATTATTCTGAGAAGCTGTTTCTCACAGCATGCCAGATGACCTTATATAGAAGGTATGCTCCCCAAAATATTCCCCACAAACTTGCTGTATTTATAGTTACTTGTTTACAAGTTAAAACCACTCTGTATGTCACCCAAGGCTAAAATTCACCAATCAATTAGTTTTTTAGCTTCATTTTCTGGTACGACAGTGTATCCCTTATTTCTTGCTTTTGAACACAGTATTCCAAACCAGTTGGGCCATGAAGGAACACTCTGCTTAGTACCAGGGTAGAACACTCATGTATCTTGATTTTTATAGGATTTATATTCACTAATGCCACATGCTGTATTTAGCTTTGCAGGGTGTTGTGGGGGAGAGAGCTCTTGACATGAGTGAGTGTAATACAACTTAAAGTTAAGATTATATAATGTTGATTTGATGTGTAATACATATCAATAATGTGTGCAATATATATGAAATATGCCTTGGCTAATAGTTCTAAAAAGGCATATTAGTGTAATATCAGGTGTAATGAAACTGGGCTCTAAGGAAGCTACATTGTTTTGAAAGACCAGAAGCAATCCATTGGCCTGTCTTGCCTGAGACTGTTTTGATGATGGTTTTGCTGTCTCAAACAATATGTTCTTAAATCGCTTAACAATGTAAACTAAAACTGCATCTGATATTTTTAACAGGGAGTTGTTACAGTCACATAGCCTTATAATGAGAGTTAGGTGCGCTGTTTTCTGCTCCTACCTGGCTTTTGCAATTTAAAGCAAAGCTTCGCTATTGGCAGCCAAAATTACTACTTGTTCGCAATAATCTGAAATTTGCACAAGTTGGCTAAGTGACAACACAGTGGGGAATGAATCATAAGCATACAGATACTTGATGAGTATAAACACTAAGGAAGGAGAGGAATTATATTCGCCTGGTAAATGGAATAGTCTTAAAATAAAAGGGAATTAAGACGTGGAAAATCTAGGTGGACTACCAGGAGAACTTCCAAAGGCAGATCTGCCAGGTTGTGAGTAGACTTTCCCAAGGGAAGTGATAGAAGCCCCCATTGCTTAAGACAAAAGAGTAAACTCAACCACGCACTGGCAGATACGCTGTAGTTCTATAGGGAACAGTCCTGCATTTGACAAGATGACATTTTTGCCTCTGACTTCTATGATAAGGAAGCAATTTGTAGCCTTTCTGTTGCTTCTAAATTTCAGCTAGTTCTAGCCTCGAGCCATGTACAACTAAGCTTGGGTAAGTATCAGCTGGAATAGCTGCAAAATAGTCCATAGACAACTGACTAAAAAATTAAAACAACCTAAGAGTACTCATTTCTTCTCCCTTTTCCCTGCAAAACTGCTCCTGCTCCCTGCAAGGTGACACTTTTCAGGTACGCTAATGCATTTAATGAGATAAGTAACTAACTGTCTTGTTTGTTGCTGTTGTGGTGTTCTTATCCCAGGTCAGATCTGCAGCTCTCGTAAGGTTTTCTTCCACACTGATGCTGCCCAGGCAGTTGGTAAAATCCCCATGGATGTCAATGATATGAAAATTGACCTAATGAGCATCAGTGGCCATAAAATCTATGGTCCAAAAGGTATTTATTTATTTATTTATTTATTTATTTTTTAAGGGTTTGATGTTTACCCAAGCTTGTCTTGGGGTTGCTTTGTTTCAGCATGCATTCTGTGAATTGTTCTGATAATTTATAAACCGTTCATACTCTTCTTGAATGAACAGAGTTTTTCAGTAATCATTTAACCAATCCTAGCATATTTGGATTATATATTCTAGTATTTTTTGTCTTTTTAAATGCGAAAGAGGCAAAATTTTCCAAAGGGCCCTATGACTAGCATGAAGACTGACAGAGCATGTGTGCGCTAAGGCCTGTGTGTGTCTCCTTTCTGCCACAGCCTTAATCCATGCTCTCTTTCTGCTGTTGAGAAGCAAACAGTTTCCATTAGTGCCCAGTTCCTCTTCAGGGTGCTCTCATAGCTGATAGTAGTGACTCACTCAACAGCTGGGCAGAATTAAAAGTGGGGTTTGGTGTTACACCTTTCCCATAGTCATCATGTCAGTTCTTGTGCTTGGACAATCATATTTTCCTATTTATTAAAATGTTTCTCTTCCCCTCACGCAAATGGGAGGCTGTCTGAGTATACAGGGTAAACAGTGGAACCAACTAAATATAAAGTGTGCCCAAAATAAAACAAAGCAGAAGCAATTTTCTCCAACCCTCCTGTTCTAGTCATCTTAGCGTTACTTGGGCTGTAGAAAGTTAATTCCTTGGACAGACAGAAATGTCATGAAGGCCCATTCGGGCTATGCTGCCAATCCTGCAGTGGGCACCTGGATCGTGCATGCCCACCATCAAGCATGTGGACAGGCTGAAAGGCTCACGTAGTGTTAGCTGCTCGTGTTCCAGTACCACATGGGGCAAAAGTCCAGACAGAGCTGTGTTGTGTTGACTGAGAGCTCTAGGATAACTGGAGCCCCCTGGAGACTCAAGATGCTTTGCTCCACCACTGTTGCCCTGGCAGGGGTCTGGTGCAGGTTCTACCTCTCCTCTTGTTTCATAGGAAATATTTTGTCCACGGCTTCCTCCACTAATACGTGCACTATTTCTGAACACCTTACTAATTCTTCCCCACCCTGGTGGGACTGGATCCCAGCCGCCATGACATGAAAAAGCATAAGATTTGGGGGAGAAGGTCAGACACACAAACTTAGGTCTGCAGCAAGTGGCCCCACTTGAGTGGCTTAGAAGGAGACTTCAGATAGGTGTGAAGTATCTCTGATGTTGACAGTGTTGCTGTAAAGCCACAGTGTGACAGAGCCAGTGTCAGCGATGCAAGAGAACACAAGTATGCCATTCCTTCCACTGATTTAGAAATCCTTAACTCACATCCCTGAAATAGGAAGGGAGTGTAGAAGGTGATCATCTCTGAGAACCGTTTGAGATTTTTCTCCTTTGGCAATTGTCCATATGGATCCCCACTCTTGGGGGTGGAACAAGCTGTATTGACCTTCCAGAAGGTGAAGCTGAGGAGCAGTGGTGAAAAGTGAGAGCAATCTAGAAGGCAAATTTAAAGGAGTAAAGCTGTGTGTAAGTGCGTGTAGAGCTCTAAATACAGTTAGGAAGTTTTTCTTAATGTCCCAATCTAAACTGCTCTTGCTGCAATTTAAGCCTATTGAGGATAGGACAAGAAGCAGAAGTTAAGAAGAACAATTTTTCTCACTCGTAACCATCTTTTATGTACTTGAAAACTGTTATTGTGTCCCATCTGTCTTCTCTTCTCCAGACTAAACAACCCATAAGTCATATTTTCTAGACCTTTAATCATTTTTGTTGCTCTTCTCTGGACTTCCTCCAATTTGTCCACATCCTTCCTGAAATGTGGTGCCCAGAACGGAAATAATACTCCAGTTGAGACCTAATCAGCGCAGAATAGAGTAGAATTCCTTCTTGTGACTTGCTTACAAGACTCTTGCTAATACATCCCAGAATGATGTTTGCTTTTTTTGCTACAGTGTTTCACTGTTGACTTATATTTAGTTAGTGGTCCGCTATGACCCCAAATCCTTTTCTGCAGTACTCCTTCGTAGGTAGCCATTTCCCATTTTGTATGGGTGCAACTGATTGTTCCTTCCTACATGGAGTACTTTGCATTTGTCCTTATTGCACTTGATCCTATTTACTTCAGACCATTTCTCCAGTTTGTCCAGATCATTTTAAATATTAATCGTATCCCTCAAAGCACTTGCAACCCCTCCCAGCTTGGTGTTGTCCACAAACTTTATAGGTGTACTCTCTATGCTGTTATCTAAATCATTAAGTTATCGAACAGAACTGAGCCCTGCGGGACCCCATTTGATATGCCCGTCCAGCTAGATTGGGAACCTCTGGAAATAGTTTTTCAACAAGTTATGCACCCACCTTATAGTAGCTCCATTTATGTTGTATTTACATAGTTTGTTTATGAGAAGGTCATGCGATACCATATCAAAAGCCTTAAAGTCAAAATATCCCACATCTACCGCTTCCCCTCCATCCACGAAGCTTGTTAACCTGTCAAAGAAAGCTATTAGGTTGCTTTAACACAATTTGTTCTTGACAAATCCATGATGATTGTTACTTATCACCTTATTATCTTCTAGGTGTTTGCAAATTGATTGCTTCATAATCTTGTTGGGTACAGAAATTAAGCTGACTGGTCTGTAATTTCTTGGATTGTCCTTATTCCGCTTTTTATAGATGGGCACTTTATTTGCCCTTTTCTAGTCCTCTGGAATCTCTTACGTCTTCCATGACTTTTTGAAGAGAATCGCTAGTGGCTCAGATATCTCCTCAGTCAGCTCCTTGAGTATTCTAGGATGGATTTCATCAGACCTAGTGACTTGAAGACATCTAACGTGTCAGACTTTTTTTAACTTGTTCTTTCCCTATTTTAGCCCCTGATTCTGCTTCTCTTTCACTGGCATTCACTATGTTAGATGTCCAATTGCTACTAACCTTTTTGGGGAAAACTGAAACAAAAAAAGCATTTAGCACATCTGCCATTTCCCCCCTCATTGAGTTATGGACCTACCCTGTCCTTGGTCTGTCTCTTGCTCCTAATGCACGGGTGGGCAAACTATGGCCCGTGGGCCGGATCCAGCCTGCAGGATTGCCCCCCGTGGTGCCACAGGCCCTGCGGCGCTGTTAGAAGTGGCTGGCACCACGTCCCTGAGGTCCGGGGGGGCAGAGGGCTCTGTGCGTTGCCCTTGCCTCCAGGCACCGCCCCCCACAGCTCCCATTGGCCGGGAACGGGAACTGTAGCCAATGGGAGCTTCGCGGGAGGTACCTGGAGGCGTGGCAAGAGCAGTGCACGGTACCCTGTGGCGCCCCCCCCCAGGCCGCGCAAGGACATGGTGCTGGCCGCTTCCTGGTGCGGCGTGGGGCCAGGGCAGGTGTGCAGGGAGCCTGCCTTGGCCCCGGTGCATGTCGTTGCCACCCCGGAGCCGCTTTAGGTAAGCGGCTACAGGCTGGAGCCCGAACTCCTCCTGCACTAAGCCCCCTGCCTGCACCTCGCACCCCTCCTGCACTCCATCTCCCTGCCCTGAGTCCCCTCCTGCAGTCTGCACCCCTTCTCTTGCCCTGAGCCCGTTCCTGTACCCCGCACCCCAACCCCCTGCCCTGGCCCTGTGTGAGACTAAAAGTTTATTCAATGAGGAAAGGGTGGATCGAGGTGCGAAAGTGTTTTTCAAAACGGTCAGATTAGCTCCTTGCAGCTCAGCTCATCTAATGAGTTGCCCCCCAGAGACAGAAGGTGAGAGACCCTCTGGAAGGATTCCTGGCCAGCAGAGTCAAGGGGAGTTCTGCCTCTGGGGACGGAAAGGATTGGATGATGGCGCTAAAGAAGTAAGAATATCCACACACAAAAAAATCTGCCTAGCAAGACCACTTTTGGGGGAGCAGCGCAAGCAGACTGTGCCCACAACAGCATGGGCAACAAAGTACTTCTAGTTAACTACATACAGGCAGTAACATCCAAAAGTGGGGAAATGATTAGGGTAGCATTGGGGACGTTGTGCTCTGAGCACACTGAACCTTTTGTTGCCAAAGCAAACTGGGGAGAGGTTGAAGCCTCTCCCTCTGACGCTCAGAACCATGGGGCGGGGAGTTGTCTGGGGGAGGAACAGCTTCAGTGCACACTGGTTTTGGGGAGATTCTGAGTTCATGCACCTGTGGGTGCTTCCCGCCCCTCCAACAGGGATCCAGATGAGCAGTTCTCGAAAGAGAAGGAGGTGGTCTCTTTCAGTGCTGCCATCCTTTGTGGTATTTTCAAACATATATATGTCCTGAACATGCCGAGCTTCTTTGTATGTTTGTTTTTCAAGGGGTTGGTGCCATCTATATTCGCCGTCGGCCCCGGGTGAGGTTGGAACCCTTACAGAGTGGGGGAGGCCAGGAGAGAGGAATGCGATCTGGGACTGTGCCTACACCTTTAGCAGTTGGCCTCGGGGCAGCATGTGAAGTGTCTCAACAAGAGATGGAGGTATATAGAGAGCAATTCTGTCTCATGTTCCTATTATAATAGTATATGACATGTTCTTAGATTCTTTCCTGCTCATCGTGCATGGGCTGCATTGAATCTTTGCATTGGCCCCTTTAGTGGGACCACATTTCCCTCCAAAGAAGTCCTTTTCCAGCATGTACATCTGCAATACTGGCAGGTTGGATTCTGATTCTCACTGTTGAGACTGGAGATTAAAGTGATTCTCCTGATTTGTAGATTTGAGTGAGCCCTTTGAAGTCTTCCCTGCAGACGTTTCTGGGGGATTGGAAGGTGATCTTGAGACTATTTCTACTTTAGACTCGTTTGAATCTATTGGTTTTCTGCAACAGTTCTGCAGACAGAAAAAACCCCATGAACCTGGAAGAGCCATGTTTCCTTTTAAATGTTTATACAATATATATGTGAGCACAGCATCCCCAAAGGAGTGTGAATGTGCCCCATGCATGAAGTTATGTGCCTTATACCTTCACTGATGGTGAAAGGGGCTCTTTGAGCATAAACAATTCAGTATTTTATTACAGAGCAATACAAAGTAGACATAACTGCACCCTGTCATATGTGCCTAAATTCCATTAGGTGTTATAAGCACTTAAGAGTCTAAGCCTCACTGTAAGTCAATGGGACTTGTGGTTCTAAGTCACTGGGGTGCTTTTGAAAATGTTACCTATTGTGTCCGCATTAAAATACGGCTCCACTCTCAAATATTCACCCAACTCTGTTCATCTCACCCCTTGGGAAAATCCTGGTTGCACTGAAGATCAGCTAGTGGGGGGTGTCTGTCAGCCAGTGTGGTGGTGGTAGGGGGTACAAGTCTCAAAACTGTTTAAAGCAAGTTAGTGAAATATCAAGTGGGTCTGTGTGTCTGCTCGGCCTGTCTCAGTTCTTACCATGCATGTAATATCTGAGCTTATTACAAATCAAAGTGAACGCAAGGAGACGTGGTATGGGAACCAAGTTACATTGCCTGTGTAAGCCACGGTAAGTGTAGCCATCTGTCCCGTTCTAGTGCCTAAACCATATAAAAAGGTTTGAATCTACTACAGCCTTTCAAGTAAGGATTGTGGTTCTTTAACTCAGGCAGGAAAGGCTTATGTTTTTAGGTCCCATGTTCTGTCCATGCTATTGCTGAATCATGCCAAGTCATGTGAGTGCCAATGCACTTCTCATAATTGGGGTGTAAATTCACTTAAAAAAAACCAAAAACCTCTGAATTGCACATAGGCCAAGTGGATTTGTATGGAAATCTGTCCATGGAGCCCTAGCCCATTCCAGCCAGGCAACTGTTAGTCATCTGGGCTGAGTAGTCTACGGAAGCTCTGTTGGAGGCTACGCTCCTGCAGAATCTGTACGTTCTGCAGAGTCTCAGCTCTGATTGCTCTTCTTAATCCTGCAGAATGTATAATCACCACACGCCCAGGGAGTGCTCCTGGGGCCATGCAGACCTACCAGGACCTGCAGTGAAACCTCTCAATATTCAAGCCTGCCAATGTACAGCACAGGCCACCCAAATGTGGGACAAATGACTGAAAGTGTGGAACGACTCCCTGCTCTTGCCCCTCGGGGAAACACTCGCCCTTCTCCCTGGTGGGGGTTTTCCCCAGTAAGCTAAGACTGCTCCTCCAGGCACAAAGTAAAGCTCTCCTCCACTAAATGAAATGAAATGTCTCCTGGGCTCTACCTTTGCTGGCTCCATTGCTGGTGCCCTTCTGGCATCCAGAACGCTCCTAGCTGCTGCTATTTTGGCTCACCCCATTCAAGGAGCAGAGAGAGGCCTCAGGGAGAGACCCAAGAGCAGCTTGAACTGATATTTTTGCAAGAGTGGAGGAGGGCATGGAGCAGCCCTCAATCCTCTGTTCTGCCTGTGAAGAGCATGGCAGCTCAGGGTCTGCTCCATTCCTTCCTCTCCTAGGGGGGACATGTATAGACTCCACTCTGCTCCATCAAAAACAGTTAGCATCTGAACCACCTGGTCCCTCCCTCCAAGGTCCCTCTGCTCCTTTATGGGAGGGATTGGCCGTGGCAGGTGAAGAGGGGCCAAACAAGTGCAGAGTTTGTGATTGAAGTAGAACAGCAGAAGCCATCTGCCCTGAATACAGAGGGAGCCACCCAAGGTGGAGTGCTTGAGAGGTCTGCCTGTGGTGCAGATAGGCTTTGCCAGAACCAGAGTTCTCCCCCCTCCTCCCAGTGTACATCTCTGGTTCAACATAACCAATAGGCGGCTCATTCTATCCACATCTGGTGGTAGTATCTGCTTCTTCAGAGCTTATAAACCCTGTGAGATTCATTGCCAGAGAACTTGAGAGAGTCAATAAAATTCTCCAAGGTCTGGAGGGAAAATCCATAGTATATAACTGTCTATAATAGGGTTTTCTGTCACTGGTATCTAAATTCTCTAACTCTGTAATCAGTCAGTCACATTTTCCAGAAATAATCAAAAGGCCCAGTCCTCAATGAGGACAACAAAGTAGACTAATTTTGGCATTTCTGTGCCAAGCCATTTTTAAGGTAGAAGTTCCAAAAAAAACCCTAGGAATACTTTTCAAAAATTAAACACTTAAATCGTTTTCAAATTGTTTTACCTGACCAACAGCTTGTCAGATTACCTACATGCTGCTCAGAGGAAAAAGTCTCTTTTGTCAGAGGAACACGTAAGAATTGTTGGGTGGTTTTGATGTCCTAACATAGCCCTGCCTAGAGCGCCGTCTTGCAGCAGGCTGCAGCATGATAGATGTGCCTGTCTGTTTCCCTTCTTCAGAGTCCCCAGAACTCCTGGGGACGTTTTCTTGACTCACTAATACACTGCTTGGGGCGAGTTTATTATAAGCATAGTACAAAATAGCCCATAAAAAAAGGCCCCCAAATGTAGTTCATTTATCACGTCCATGCATGTATCCTAAGTATCTCATATCCTCTAATCTGTCAACATAGCACGTACCATTCTCCAGCATCTTCTACCACGCCCAGGCTCTTCTGTGGGCCTCTCCTGCCCTTCCACCAGGATAGTCGCCCCAGCCCTTCCAGGTGGAGCGCAACCCTGATCTTCCCAGGGCAATCTCCCAGAACCTCTCGTAGGGAGGTCATCCCTCACTTCTGCTGGCCCTCAGCTATCTCTGCCTCCAGTATGGAGACTTCACAGGTAAACCCCGACTCTTCCCCTGCCTTCAGCCCTCTGACTTGGGGAAGATCAGCAGACAAATCCCACTGTAGCACTTCAGCCTTCTCCTAGGAACCACCTACAGCCTCATAGCTATGGCAGCTCCCACCTGCCTGAATTGAATCTTGGTGTGCCCCAGGTGCCAGTGCATAAACCCAGTTAGGAGGCAGCTAATGAGTCAAGTGCACTGGCCTCTTCTCTATTAAAGGGCCATTGTCATCCTGTCACAGTTAATTATGGTGAAGTTAAAGGGCGGAGGAAATCATCTTTGCATATATCCCACATGGTCCCAATTTATTCCTGAAATTGCAAGGGATATGCCTTGGGGGACCTTGGTCCTTCCAGTCATATTGTAGTTTCTAGACAATCAGCAATTCTCTTTCTTACTGAATCCTGCAGGCGTGTCTTCAGAAAGAGAACTGGGTGCACATAACTCAGTGTGGACAGCCTCCTAGCTGCTGTAGTGAGGCTGGCGTCTCCATTATGCATCTCCATTACGGGCATTTCTCACAATAGCAAAACAGGAGCGCTCTGTCATAATGCAAACTACTCTATCACTTTAACCATTATCTAAAGCGTTCTAATATTGAAACTCAAACCTTTTGTGTTTATATGAAAGTTCACTTGATAGTTCTTATGGGTAACATTTTCTTAACTGATAATTTGGTTTGTTTAGGGCAGCAGGCTGAGCTGGCAAATACCCAACTACTAACTCAAAGCGTTGTTTTAAAAAGGGTGCCAGAGATGAGGCTTTTAAAAAAATAAGTCTTTAATGTCTGTCTTGCCATAGTCCAACCAACTCCAAGTACTGATGTCCATGCCGTGGTTGGTAAAGGAGGGAGAGTTGAACCCATCAGCCATTTATTAGACCGATCTCTTTCTTTTGTTAGTATGACTATAAGCGAATTTCTGTATTGGCGGACCGACTCGTTACAAAAATAATGACTGAAATTCCAGATGTGGTTTTGAATGGAGACCCAGAGCATCGCTATCCAGGTATTAACAGAATCTCTTATTTCTCTGGTTACAGAATCCACCCTTCCTGAAAACTGTGCTTTTTCCTTTATTCTGTAAATAAAAGTTTTTAACCCTTCCGGTTGAGATGAAAATATTCTAGAAGGTCCCTTAATTTGAACCAATACAGTGCTGACTTCCTGAGATTGCAGGCAGCCTCATGTTGTATGTCTGAGAGCTATGAACTGCCCCACTCATCTCAATGATGTGGTGATGCTCAACCCTAATAACAAAAAGAAAAGGAGTACTTGCGGCACCTTAGAGACTAACCAATTTATTTGAGCATAAGCTTTCGTGAGCTACAGCTCACTTCATCGGATGCATACTGCGGGAAGCGTAGAAGATCTTTTTATATAGACACACACACAGCATGAAAAAATACCTCCTCCCACCCCACTCTCCTGCTGGTAATAGCTTATCTAAAGTGATCACTCTCCTTACAGTGTGTATGATAATCAAGCTGGGCCATTTCCAGCACAAATCCAGGTGAGAAAACCTGGATTTGTGCTGGAAATGGCCCAGCTTGATTATCATACACATTGTAAGGAGAGTAATCACTTTAGATAAGCTATTACCAGCAGGAGAGTGGGGTGGGAGGAGGTATTTTTTCATGCTGTGTGTGTATATAAAAAGATCTTCTACGCTTCCCGCAGTATGCATCCGATGAAGTGAGCTGTAGCTCACGAAAGCTTATGCTCAAATAAATTGGTTAGTCTCTCTAAGGTACTGCAAGTACTCCTTTTCTTTTTGCGAATACAGACTAACATGGCTGTTACTCTGAAACCCTAATAACAGTACCTTTAAAAGTAAAGGTTGAAACTTTCACTGCTGCTCATTTTAACAGAGATGTGGTTAGTTGTCTGGATGCAGTGGTGGCAATATGGAAGGGGTGACTGGTTGCTTTGTGAATGGTTAGTGAAGCCAGGACCCTGTTCTGGTTCTCAGGTTCTTGGCTGGCTGGTTTTTGCTCACATGCTCAGGGTTTAATTCATCGCCATATGTGGGGTCGGGAAGGAATTTGTCCCCAGTCAGACTGGCAATGACTTGGGTTTTTTTCACCTTCCTCTGCAACGTGTGGGTGCGGGTCAGTTGTCAGGATTATCTGAGTGTATATCACTTAATGCCTGCCTTTGGAGGGGCCTCGGGCACTGGGGCACCTCGGTCCCTCCTGTTCTCTGCCTGTGGCACACAGTAATCTAGTAGTCTATGGATGGGCATACTTTGGTCTCATTTTTGTTGTTAGTTTAGTGTGGGGGTGGTGTTTGGTGGCCTGTGAGATACAGGAGGTCAGACTAGCTCTGGTGGTCCCTCTGGCTTTGCCAGGCATCTTGTTGCCCCTGATGCTTTTATGGAAGCATTCTGTTCTCTTTTAACAGCTTCCCTTGTGCAATTACACCCTGTCAGTATAAAAGACTGAGACAGTTTGAAAATTTGGGGGCAAAAAAAAGTTTAAATGCCAAAGCTGAAGTCTGTGTTGGATTTAGTGCCAGAATGAATAACTGGGGGCACAGACTTTATTTAGTTATTAATTCAGTAAAAACTCCTAGTTAATATAAACCCAGCAGCTGCTGCAGGAATGTCAGTGCACTTCAGGAATAACAGGGTGTAGTTCCAGTGAGCTGCAGAGTCCTTGGCCTGCTTCCCTTTGGTCTATAGCCAGGACTCAGGCCAAGTGACTGAAATAGGAATTAGGACCGTCACTATGCAGAAGCAAGGGACGAGAAATCCTGCGGGACTCCGCAGCTTTGATGGCCGGTCCTGCAGGCCCTCTGGCCTCTGCCTACCCCACTTTGAACCTGAGTCTGCATGCAGGGAGCACAGTGGAACTTGGCTCAACGTGGTACAGCAGAATGGCACCCCCCTCTGATGTGGATAGGACTTTCCTGGGAGTTCAGCTGACGCTATTTTTTTAAACCATGCAGGCTGCATCAATTTATCTTTTGCGTATGTGGAAGGAGAGAGTCTGCTGATGGCTCTGAAAGATGTGGCTCTGTCTTCAGGAAGGTAAGTGTGGGAAAATTGGGGGCAGAAAAGGAAGCTTATGCTAAAGCACTCTTGAGAGGGAATGCTGTCTGCTGATGGAATCTCACATGTGGGAGTAGGCACCTCTATGCCCTTCATTTGCTCTGTCAGTCTGAAATGCAGCTGTACTCTGAGATGGGACTCTCTAAAAATGGCACCTTGGGTCATCACATCAGATCTGTTCAGTTTACAAGTAAAGTGGATTTTTCTAACTGTCAGCCTTGCAGACTCAACCTGGAATCTGAGAGTCAAGCTGGACTCTTTTTTCATATGCATCACCTCTGGTCATGATGATTCTCCAGCAAAATGCTGTCCTCAGTTGCACCTGTGTAACCTCATGGCCTTCAGTAGAATTTCACAGGAATAATGGTGAGCATCATTTGAAGATTGTAGGGCTACATATGCAACCCAAAATTTAGCAATTTCTGTGTTTGATGCACAAGCAGTAAGAGAATCCAGTGCACTTTCGTAGAGCTCTGTTGACTCTGCAGGGCTGACAGCAGTAAAATCTTTTTATCACTAACATCAGCAGATCTGACACTGATACACATGCAGAGCAGAATACAAAGGTGCCATTTTTACTTAGCTTTTCAAAGTAATGGTCTGAGCTGCAAATTTATCAGCCAGAAATGTGTTGGTTCTCATAAGCAGAGCAGTTTGAAAGGAAAAGACTTTCTGAATCCAGCTGAAACTAATTACAACCCTGTCAAGAGGCCCTGCAGTTAGAGCTGTCATCTTAGTTCACATCTTTCCATTTGTGCATGTTGCAAAACTACTTAGCAGGTGATCAGCGTGGGAACTTGTTCACATGAACCCCTGCTCTGCCCATTCTGGGTGTGTTGCAGGGTAAGGGAGAGGTGTGTTGGCTATATCCAGGGGCTGCAGGTTAGCCACTGAGCTGCCTGTACAATGTCTAGCTGTGGCTAACTCTAGGACTCCTTCCCTTCCTTGAAGGACCACTAACTTCATGCGGATTTGGGTTCTCTCTCCCCCCTTTTTTTCTTTAAAAAAAAAAAAAAAGACCTGGTGTATTTTTACTATATCAGAATCATTTTCAGTGCTTAGATTTTGCTTTGTTAGTACTTAGAAATAGCTTCCTTTTCTGTGCCTCAGGTTTCCCCTCTGTAAAATGGGGGTAATGATCCTTACCCACTTTTGATGTCCTTTGTGATGTAAGCTGCAGCAGTGCTGAGTATCCTCTCGCTCAGGATTCCAGGCCTTACATTTGTCACTTCTCAGATTCGTTTGGTACTTGAGAAGTCAAAAGGTGGTTTTCAAAGCCATGTTTGATCTTGGTTTATAGAAATGTGTCCCTTGGTGCATTGTCATCCTCTGTCCTGTTCTGCTCTGAAGAATTCTCCTGCTCTTCCTTTTCTACTCCCCCTCTGTTCTCCTAAATCTTCATTTTACATTTGCCTCTTGCTGTGTCTCACTGCTGGCAACATCTGACCTAACACAAGGAGAGTAGGGTTATAGAATCATAGGAGTGGAAGGGACCTCAAGAGGTCGTCCAGTCCAGTCCCCTGCACTGAGGCAGGACTAAGTATTCTCGAGGCCCTCCCTGACAGGGGTTTATCTAAGCTGATCTTAGAAACCTCCAATGACAGAAATACAGCAACCTCCTTAGGTAATTTTCTCCAGAGCTTAACTACCCTGACAGGAAGTTTTTCCTAATATCTAACCTAAAATCTCCCTTGCTGCAATTTAAGCTCATTAAGTCCTTTCCACAGTGGTTAAGGAGAACAATTTAATACCCTCTTGTTTATAATACCCTTTTATGTTCTTGAAGACTTATATCTCCTCTTTCCCCCTCCCCTTCTCTTCTCCAGACTAAACAAACCCAATTTTTTCAATCTTTCCTCATATGTCATGTGTTCTAGACCTTTAATTATTTTCTGTTGCTCTTCTCTGGACTTTCTCCAGTTTGTCTACATCTTTCCTGGTCCCCAGAACTGGACACAATACTCCAGTTGAGGCCTAATCAGTGCTGAGCAGAGTGGAAGAATTAGTTCTCCTGTCTTGCTTACAGCACTCCTAGTAATACATCCCAGAATTATGTTTGTTTTCTTTGCAACAGTATTACATTGCTGACTCATTTAGTTTGTGATCCGCTATAACTCCAGATCCTTTTCTGTAGTACTCCTTCCTAGGCAGTCATTTCCCATTCTGTATTTGTGCAATTGATTATTCCTTCCTAAGTGGAGTACTTTGCATTTGTCCACTGATGTTCACTATATTAGTGGTCCACTCACTGCTATATTTTTGAAAAACAAAACCAAAAATAGGCATTTAACTTTGGCCATTGCTGCATTTTCTGCTGTTGTCTTTCCCCCTCATTGAGTAACAGGCCTACCCTGTCTTTGATCTTCCTCTTGCTTCTCAGTTATTTGTAAAATGCTTTGTTACCCTTTCTATAAGCTAGTTTAATATAGTTTTGTGGTCTTTCTAATTTTGTCCCTACATGCTTGTGTTGCTTTTTTATATTTGTCCTTTGTAATTTAACCTACTTTCTGCTTGTTGTGTGACTCTTGCCTCGCTTCCCATCTTTCCTACCCATTGAGGTAGTTTGCTCTTGTGCCCTTATTAATGTCTCTTTAAAAAACTGCCAACTCTCCTGAACATTTTCCCTTCGACTTGCTTCCCAGTAGATCTTACCTACCACTTCTCTGAGTGTGCTGGTCTACTTTCTTGAAGTTAATTGTCTTTTTATTCTGCTGTTTTCTCTCCTACCATTCCTTAGAATCATGAACTCTGTCATTTCCTGATGACTTTCACCCAAGCTGCCTTTCACCTTCAAATTCTCATCTAGTTCGTCCTCATCTGTCAGAATCAAATCAAGAATAGCTTCTCCCCTTCTCACTTTCTCCACCTTCTGTAATAAAAGGTGGTCTCCATTGCATTCCATGAACTTGTTGGATAATCTGTGCCCTGCTGTATTATTTTCCCAACAGATGTCTGGTCCACCATCACACCAAGTCCTGTGTTTGGATGATTTTGTTAATTGTTTATAAAAAGCCTCAGCCACCTCTTCCTCCTGGTTTGGTGGTCTGTTGTAGACCGACACAATGACATCACCATTGGTTGTGTTTTTTTTTTTTTTTAATGCTTTTTATCCTTACCCAGACACTTGCCTCCCACTTCTATCTCAACCTCAGTGCGAACGTTTTCATCTTGGATATACAAGGCAACACCTCCTCCCCCTTTTCTCTGCCTGTCCTTCCTGAATGAGCTGTACCTTTCTATACCAGCATTCCAGTCTTGGGGAATTATCCCACCAAGTCTCTAATGCCAGTTATGTCGTAATTGTGAGTATTCACTAGTATTTCTAGTTCTTCCAGGTTATTCTCCCTACTTCTTGCATTCAGATACAGACATCACAGGTGTTCATTAGATTTCCCCTCAATATCCCTTCTTGTCTGTCCTTTGCCCCTCTACGATTGTCCATGTTTCCCCCAGATTCCAACCCTTCACCCACAGCTCCATGTTCTGGATTTACCCATGGGCTTTTGTCTCCTGCCCCTGTCGAATCTAGTTTAAAGCCCACCTACCAGGTTAGCCAATCTGTATCTGAAGATACTCTTCCCCTTCCTGGATAGGTGGACCCCATTTGTGCTCAGCAGTCCTTCTCAGATCGGGATCCCATGCTTGAGGAAGCCGAAAGCCTTCCTGGTGACACCATCCGCTCAGCCATGTATTTACCTCCAGAATGTGTCTGTCCCTGCCCAGGCCCCTGCTCTTGCCCAGAAGGATAGTGGGGAACCCCACCTGCACTCCAAAGTCCTTCACCCTCCCTCCCAGAGCCCTGTAATCACTCTGGATCTGCTCTGGGTCATACCTGGCATTATTGTTAGTGCCCACATGGATGAGCAGCCGGGGTTAGTAGTCAAAAGGCCGGATGATCCTTGGCAATCCCTCCATAACGTCTCAGGTACAGGCCCCTGGCAGGCAGCATACGTCCTGGGATGCCAGGTCAGGCCAGAGGATGGATGCCTCTGTCCCCCTTAGAAGGCAATCACCAATCATCACCACCCTTCGATTCCTCTTGGGAGTGGTGGCTGCAATCCTTGCAGCCTTGGCCTCCTTCATCTTTGCGGGGGATTCCTCATCCTTTATTGCCAGTGCAGAATACTGGTTTGCCATCTCTATGGCTGCAGGATTGGGAGCCAGAGTAGAGCACTGCCTGCTGCCAGAAGTAACTAACAGCCAGATTTCTCCCTGAAGGAGCCGTTTCCTCCTGCCCTGGTGGTGCTACTGCAGTCCTCTCCAGCTTATTTCTTCGTCAGACTTGGAGGTCTCCATATGCATATTTGCACTCTCTTTCCTCAAACTGCTGTCTCACTAACCTTGTTCCCAGCTACTGCCTCCCCTCTGCCCTTCCTTCTCTTCTGCTACTTCTGGAATCCCCAGTCTTGCCACAGTTGCTGATTACTTGCCTGTGTCATCTCCGTTTTTTCCACTGACTCTCTCCCCTCAGGGACCTAGGGTAATTATGTGTTTTGTAAAGAGCCATGGAGACCTATGGTGATACTTAAAGTCTAGAAATCATATATTCTTCAGTAGAAATTACTGATAGTACAGAATGTTAAATTTCATTAGTATAAGAGCTCTAAGTGAAAAAGAAGAGGGCACAATTCTTTCTCGCCCTTTTTCCTTAGTGCTTGCACATCTGCCTCTCTGGAGCCGTCCTACGTGTTAAGAGCAATTGGGACTGATGAAGACTTGGCTCACTCATCCATAAGGTCAGTGATATGACCCTTGCTGTCCTTTTCAAATTGTTTCTTCTCCTACGCTCAGAGTAGACTCTGTTCTCCTGTGCCACCTTCCCACCTGTGCACCATGTTAGCACCTACACAGTACATCTTTGTTTTGTTTTTTAGGTTTGGCATTGGTCGTTTCACTACAGAAGAAGAAATAGATTACACAGTGCAGAAGTGCATACAGCATGTCAAAAGACTGAGGGAGATGAGGTGAGCTACTTCCTAACTGAACTTAAAAGGCAATGAATTACTGTACATTTCCTCTAAGCTTATGTGGAATTTGTAAGGCCCTGGATTTCCTTGTGTTTAAAACTGTGGGAATTGCAGTGTTTTACAGAAATTCAAAAATGGGTGAAAATCCATGCAAAAAGTTAGCTTCCCAGTTCTCTGGGTAAATACCGGGGTTAATCCTGGGCCTCCTCTGGCACCCAAGTGGGTTGCTATCACCTGAAAATAGAGAAAATAGACAAGAAATATTACTTTAATGGAACCCCTATGCCAAAATAATCATCTCTCTGGCTACTGAGGTGGGACACGAGGGCCTGGAGCCCAGGAGGGAGCAGGGGAAATTGAGACCGAGGAAGAGCAGGAGGGTGGGAGCTGTGAGGGGAGGAGGGTGAATGTACAGGAAATAATCCTGCCACCACTGATACCCGATGCCGCTCCTGCAGCTCCCAGTCACTGAGTCAACCTGTGCTGTGGGGGAAGGGAGGGGGGAAAAGGGAGACTTGCCCTTCCTCCCCCGGTAGGGAAATCTCTTTCCTGCTCGTCAGGTTCCTTGGACAGATACAGAAGCAGCTTATTTGTGGTTGATTGCTGTCAGTGATACCATTATCCTTGCCATTCCAGCTGACCTCTCATTTTTTTTTTTTCTATTTACAGTCCACTGTGGGAAATGGTGCAGGATGGAATTGACCTCAAAAATATTAAATGGACCCAGCACTAGGAAAGCAGTTGAGCTGTAACCTTGGACTAGATGGATGTGGATTAAAGTGCATTTTCTGTACATTCCTGAGAAAAGTCCATGTGGCATTTGCTTTTTTACATAGTCTGGTTGTAGGAGTCTAAACACAGAATCTAAGAAACCAAAACTGAGATGAAGCCGAATCTCTCACACGTATTTATGCACAAGATAACTTGCCCTGTGACCTAGCTTCCTTGGAATTGCATTTTCTGATGCAAGAGTGAACTGGGCCCTTTAACCCTGATTTCTCTTGCTGCAGAAGAGACCCTCTGTGAGGAGGTTCGCCTTGCTTGGCACCACACACGTGCTACAGCAGTTGTTTGGTAAATTTTTATTGCCAAGAGCCTTGTTTCACTTACTCTGATTTTGATTTGATTGTGACATTAGTCTCAAACAGCAACCTGCTTTCTGTGTTCAGATAGTTCTACTTACAGAAGGCACCTCTAGAGGAAACAAATCTTAGTTTATGGTTATAGAATGGTGTATACTTGTGTTAATTATATGTTCCAGGCTCATTCATATCTGCAGTTAAGAGCCTCTTTCCCTATTGAACAAAAGCTTTTTGCCTCTTGCAGTTTGGTTTAGTTTGATTTTTGCAGTTCTACCTTCTTACATTTGTTTCCCTCCTGATCGTCATACAGGCCAATGTGTGTTAACCCAAAACATTCTTCCGCCTTTCCAGAATCTAGGATAGGATGATGCACTTTGCTGTCTGTATCAGTTGTTTCTTTCCATGCAGTCTGTCTACTTGCAAGTAAAGACAGAAAAGTTGTATGTATTTTGGGGTGGGGTGGGGTGGAGAGGATGGAACAGGATACACTGGCTTCAGTGGAAATGGAAGCTTTTAGTTTAGGAGGAGTGGTGAGACAGAAAAGACACCAGGTCTAATGCATGGACATGCTTTTAATACTGTTTCTGTTCTTTTCTTGGTGATGGAGTCTTTCTCCACGACCCATCAAGAATATGACCATGGGCAATAGCATCCTAATTTCTTTATGGGGCTTGTTGCCTTCCCCATATTCTAGTTTGCCAAACTGGTTCTGTAGGTAGGAGGTAGGAATAGATGAGCTCTGAGGAGAGTTCTTGACACTCCAGATTTACACCCTTTTTGTTACTAGAGATGGTCATGGGAACATCATCCATTCCATTCAGACATTGGGGAAAGTGTTCATTAAAATGGACCTGGCTAAGTTGAATTAAATTTCAGTGTTTGGTTTCTTGCTTTCTTTTAAGTTGTTCAGATAGGGAATTTAACCCTATATTATAAAGTGCCTTTGTCTTACCCAGCTTTGTATGCAAACTACTCCTTAGAAGGTTGCTGGTTCACAGATGAATGTTGTGCTAGCCACTGGATCCTAGGCTTCCTACTGACAGTGCATATCTCCTGTTGGGGGCAGCAGAGGGCCATCTCCTGGCTATCTCGAGGCTGAACCCCAGACATGAAAGCTGTCTCCTGGAACCTAAATCTCACTTTGCAAGGTGGCGTGCCTTGCAGAGCCCTGCAAACTCTGATCAGGCAGACTTGTGTTGTATCAGTTTCACCGAGGAGAATAGTTTTGTGCTTTCATAATGAGTGTAGATACTCTTGGATCACTCTGTTTGAAGTGGTTGGTGGCTTTACAAGTTCCCATTCCAACATTAAAACTGCTAATGATTTCAAAAAAATGTGTAAAGACTTGATGTATAACTGGCTTTCAGAAGAGTTGTAATATATACCTTGTGCATGTAGGTCTGAGTAGCCATGTAGTAACACTTCCTAGCATGTTATAAAAACATTTCTCTGAAATTGTTCCACTTCCTGCATTGCAAAAAATAAATAAGATTTAAACTTGGTTGTTCTCAGTTATACATTTGGAGGAAAACAGATATAAATTGGGGGGTTAATTATTCTATAGGCCTGTGTTTGGGATCCAGAATTTTGGATGAACAACTTAAAACAGTGTAAGCCTGTTCTGAAGGGGATGTGCTCAGATTTCTCCTCTTGGAAACTCCCTGCAAGTCTCTGAATAATCTGCATTTGTTCCATGAATGGCACTCTCTCTGGTGACAGGTGTAGCTCTGCATATGGTATAGACAATGGATATCTGCTGTACTTTGCCCTTAGATTTTGCAGCCCGAAACAATACCATTCCCAGTAAAATTACATACATAAAATAGGCCACATATAATATTGTCAACAGATTATGCAGCTTGACAATTTATAAAGACACTTAGTAGGTTAGTAAACCACCACCTACTCTGCCGTTGAGGATCTAGAATGATCAAACTCCCAAATCTTAGCCAAAGGCTTTTGTGAGTTATGTCTCCTTTCTGGAGGTCTTAGAGTTTGATTAGAAGTCAGACTCCTCAACCTTAATATAGCTGCTCTGATTTAATACTATATGGTTTGGATCCTTGATACTTCATGGATTTGATCATTTGAAAAGAGCCCTGAAGACTTGAACATGAGTAACATCTGAAGTAAGAAGACTGAGACTTTAGTACTGCATGAAATGGTTTGGGCAACAAGAGACCCTCCATTCATGGATTTATATTTCAAAGTGTTTAATAATAATGTGTGCAGTATTGTTGTAGCCATGTTGGTCCCAGGATATTAGCGAGACAAGGTTGGTAAAGCACTATCTTTTATTGGACCAACTTTTGTTAGAGAGACAAGCTTTGGAACTTACACAGAGCTAAGGTACACGCTCAAACTCCGCATATTGTGAACAATGTGTAAAAAAAAAAAAAAAAAAAATTTCAATTGCTTATAGTGCTAAGGGGTCTGAGTGCCAAGTAAGAAGAATTAGAAATTCTTACTGGCAAGAAGAAATCTGATATAATTGGCATTACTGAAATCTAGAGGGATGATTTGCGTAATGCTAAAAATCACTAGTTGTATCCTGTCTAGGAAAGGTAAGGAGCATGGCACTCTACATTAGACTCCATTACCTGTTTCAGAGTTACTGATAACTCAGAACCACAGACTCTTGAATGCATATGGATCAATGTCCTAATTAACAAAGCCCAGATAGGAGGTGCTGGCAGGGGTCTGTTACAGATCACTGAATCAAACTGGAGAACAGGGTGAGTTATTCCATAAGCACTTGTCTATAATGTGTGGACTTCAGTTTGGGAGATGAATGCTTAAAGCTCTCTTGCAACTAGTAGTAAATCATGAGGGTTTCTAAAAATTATAGATGGTAATTTAACAAAATTATTGCTCCTGATGTGAGGTAACTATTTTGGACATCATTATGACTGATAAAGATGAATTCATCACTGGACTGGAAGCTGATGGGTGCCTCGGGAGCAGTGATCATGACCAAAATAAAATACAGTCCAAGCAAGTTATGTACTTGGTGCTTCAAAAAGGTTAATTTCCCAACACTGATGAAAATTGAGTATAATTGGTATGATTAGAAATGTGAATGAAAGTGGGAACCCTTGAAGAAGAGTGTAGGTGATGGCCAAAAAGCTACTATTCCACAATCAAGGAACAGGACAGGTTTGGTTAAAAGCCCAGCCTGGTTCTGTGGTGAAGAGAAGGCAGCAATTAGAAATAAATAAAAGCAATATACAAGTGAAAAAGGGGGAAGCAGATAACTTTACATTTATAGGGATTGCTATGAAATGCAGAAAATTTATAAGGGGAAAGACTTGAAGAGCATGATCTGTTTAGCTTATCAAAGGGAAGACTGAGAGGTGACTTGATTGGCATGTAAGTATCTTCAGAACTTCAGGAGGAAGGTGGCTTTTCAAGAACACACTGCTTGTAATTTTAACTTTGTTCGCAGCTGATTCTTTCAGTAACAAGTGTCAATCATCTCCCCACCCCCACCAGCCAAATCTTTTGGTCCATGAGCAACTCAGTGGTTTTCTGTTAAGTTCTTCCTTCTCAAAGAACTAGCTATCATCTTTGTTTTACTGTAATTTGCCACCAGCTTCCACTGTAAAAGCCCTATTTTATGCTTTTTAGCCATCTACCTCCACTTTGTCTTAGAAAATTAATTTGTCCTGAAAATTGGTGGACTCTCTACAACAGCAAGGAAGAATTTTTTTGCAGTGTTTGAAGAAAATTGGTCAAACTTCATTACAGGTTATTAAAAATCATCA
Organism: Natator depressus; assembly: GCF_965152275.1. Taxonomy (NCBI): domain Eukaryota; kingdom Metazoa; phylum Chordata; order Testudines; family Cheloniidae; genus Natator; species Natator depressus. The sequence goes on from NC_134246.1 coordinate 31,096,915, forward strand.
TAGTTTTAAATTTCAGTTGACATTTGTTTCATTCTAGTTTCAAAACTGCTTCAGAGTTAACAGTTTTATTTCATACAAGAATAATATTTGAAGAGAAAACTAAGCTGCAATTAAACAACATTAAGAGTGTGTACCCAGGAAATTGACCCTCTGATAAGGGTTCTCGATTCATCTATTTTTATTTATTCATACTACTGTAGTAGTACTTTGGGGCTCCAGCCATGGATGCAAGTTCCATTGTGCTATACAGACACAATCCTTGCCATTGGTTGCTTACAATCTTTGTATTACATGAGAGATAATCGGTTGAAGCAACAAATAGGCATGGCTGGTACAAAGAAACCATGAGACAGAATCCAACACAATTGTATGAGACAAAAGCTTAAGAATTGCTGCTCTCTGTGTGTGCGTGTGTGTGTAACAGGGCTCCACTCACCATGCTGGCACCTCCTGCTGACTACCTTGGGGATTAGCTCTGCAGGTCATTATGCCTTCTCCTGGTGGTGCCTTGCCCCCTCATCACTTCTGCTCCTGGACCCGCATCCCTCCTCTTCATGACAGAGTCCTCCAGCCACGTCACAATCTGCTTCCCTCATCTGGGGTGAGTGCTGCAATCCAACTGTTGCCACTGGAGAAGTGGCAGGACTACAGCCAATTGTCTGGCCACTTCCCTGCAGCCCCAGCACCCTCTTTACTCTTGCCTCAGCCTGCAAATCCCAGCAGCTGAGAAGGAGCTCTTTCGAGCTCCCCTGGTCCCTGCTAGCAGCACTGGTCTGTCAAGGGAGCTAACATTTTTCTTCCTGCCAGGCACCCAATCCTCTCTCCTTAAGCTCCAGGAGATAATTGACTGGGCTCTCCCAAGAGATCTTTTATGAGCCTGCCATGCCCTGACTGGCTGCTCCACTCAGATCTTCTCTAATTGGCTGCCTCCTGCGCAGCCTCCCTAGGGCTCTATTAACCCCGTAGAGGCCAGTGTGTGACCAATGTCCCATCGCTGTGCACCTTTACCAAAGAATATTGCAGTTAGGGAATGTGCTACAGAGCACATACAGTATGTGAATAAACAGGTAAAGAGATGACTAAAGACTTAATTCATGAAACTTCTGAAATATCTGTATGAATGTATAGAATTACTTTACATATCTTAAAAGCCGCTACAATGTTGGCCCTGTAGAGCTGCCTAAATTCACAAAACAGGAATATACTAACAACCGCCCCAATGTGAGGCATTATTTGAAATAACTGAAGTTAAAATGACAATATTGTACATTCTACATTGTACAGCCATACTTAACTCCCTTGTTGGTAAATAAATGAGGGATTAAACAGATTTGAATTAGTTACTCTGTATTTGCATGCAGTGCTGGGAGTAACACCTATACTTCAGGTTTCCTGACACTTGCCATTATAATATCCTGTTTCTAGTTGCTTATAACCTTGCCAAACTTTAATTATTTGGGCTGAAATTTTCCTTGTTGGGTATCAGCCTCAGGCTGGAGTGGGGAGAGTGTTATTTCAGCACAAATCATTTTTTAGATTAGGATAGCAATAGGTTACAATCATTTACTCTAGAAGCTCAAATGCCTCCATACTTGGGAGCAGGGACTTGAATTTTGGCAAGGGGTTGACCTGGTGTTAGGGATGTCTATTCCCATGAATATCTGCCCAATGTTAGCCAAGGTATAAGCCTTTGAAAATCTTGGATTACACAGGCTCCATAAAGCCATTTTAGAATTTGGCAGCTAAATGGAAGTTTCTATTTGCACTGAGCATGCTCCAGCCCTGGGTGGCAGGGGCTGAGGCACACTTTCCTTGCCCTCAGAGACGGATTAAGATTTATTGGAGCCCAGGGCACAAGTAACATTGGACCCCTGCACACACACACCCTCAGCATGGGCCCCCGTCCCTTACTCCTCCCCTTCCCCTCCATGGCCCTCCCTCCTGCCCTGGCTGGAAGTTGAGCCATGGTAAGAGCTATCCAGGGAGCCCGGGCTGCTGTGGGGAGCCCTGGACCCTCCACCTGTCCTGGATGGCATGCTCTGGGGGGCAGGGACACAGGCCGGGGGCTGCTCTCGGGCACCCCAGATCCTAGCTTAGGGCAGGTGAAGGGGCCCGGGCTCCCCACAGCTGCCCAGGCTCCCTGGGCAGCTCTTACTATAGTCTGGGGTGACCATACATCCTGTTTAGGCCTGGAGAGACCCCTTTTTAAGCCCTGCTGCGGATGGCCTGAATTTTTTGGCAAAACTGGGCATTTGTCCATTATCAGTTGGCAAGAGCAAATGGGACAAATGCCCAGTTTTGCCAAAAAGGGACTCAGGGCGGGGGCAGCTCTATGAGGGGCGGGTGGCGTGGAGAGGAGAGGGGCTCAGGGGCCCCTAGAAAGGAAGGTCTGTTTACAAGTACAGGGATCAAAGGAGCAGTGTGTATATATTTAAAAGAGGGGAAATTTTGGCTGTCTAAAAGGCCCATTCAAATAGGGAAGGAATGAATCCGAGTCAGGGTGAGAGGGGAGCAGAGAAGAGCCTAGATTGCTTATGGATAATGTAATGGGCTGGCTGGAAAAAAACAGCTCTGGGGGAAAACCAGCTATTTATTGAAGACGACAAAGGAACCAGGAACCATGTACAGTTGCTGCACTTTATTTTGCTGCCTTTATTGTTTTCAGTGAGTTAGAACTGCCTATTTTATTGCAACTGGTTTAATAAAGACAAACCTGCCGTAACCGAAGTATTTTAAATCGTTCCTGTTTAACTGAGATACGAGATGTAAATGTTCCTTTTTAAGTGGTTTGAGAAGCTGAAGTAAACCAAGCATCTGAGCACAGGCTGTGGAGGCAGAGAAATGAGTTCTCTTCCTCGCTAGGTGACCTTTGCTTCTTGCATAACTTTGCATTGTCTGAGTTTCCACATCATAAAATGATTTTTACTTACTTACCTCCCAGCAGGGAGTGAGGATTAATCAAGTTAGCTTTGTAAAAGCTAAATAAAGTTTAAAAACACTAAATATAAGCTACATATTTATTGGAAAAATACACTAGATTGTAAGCTGCTCAGGGCAGGAACCTTGACTCTTTACATGTCACAGAAACAAACACATAAAATAGGCAGCATGGAAATAAATATGATTGAAAAGAAATGGCTCAATGCACTAAACATGTGGCTATCTTAAAGTTGTCATCTTGTCGATAAATCATTTCGAATGAATAACCCTGCTGATACGTGTGACTGTAGTTTTGAGTCTGAGTTTCAGGCGAGTGAGTGTGGACAGCTGCAGCTGTCTGTACACATAATTACAGCATTATGCCAGAGAACTCTGCCTAAGTGCCAAATATTGTAATAGCTGAGACATGAGGTTTGTTATTAAAACAGTATTGTCTATTGGTAAGTGTTGGAGACTGGCAGTCAGCACTCTCCAGTTCTCTAACTAGTGATACTTGATTCACTTTGTGCTTGACCAGGGGTCGGCAACCTTTCAGAAGTGGTGTGCCGTGTCTTCATTTGTTCACTCTAATTTCAGGTTTCGTGGTCCAGTGGTACGTTTTAACGTTTTTAGAAGGTCTCTTTCTATAAGTCTATAATATATAACTAAACTATTGTTGTATGTAAAGTAAATAAGGTTTTTAAAATGTTTAAGAAGCTTCATTTAAAATTAAATTAGAATGCAGAGCCCCCAGACCGCTGGCCAGGACCCGGGCAGCGTGAGTGCCACTGGAAATCAGTTCATGTGCTGCCTTCGGTACGCGTGCCATATGTTGCCTACCCCTGTTCTTGACTGTAAGCAATTCACTTCCCCTCTGTGTGTTTCACTATACCCATGTGTAAAATGGGGGGCAGCTCTGCATGGGAGGGAGGGGGCAGGAGTGGGGCTGGGGGGCAGCTCCATGCAGGAGGGAGGGAGGGAGAGGGCAGAAGAGGGGCAGCTCCATGCCGGAGGGAGGGAGAAGGAGAGGGGCTGGGGGCAGCTTTACATGGGAGGGAGGGGGCAGGAGAGGGGCTGAAGGGCAGCTCTGGGCAGGAGGGAGGGGACAGGAGAGGGGATGGGTGCTAGAACAATTTTTATAGTGATGGTGCTGAGATTGAACCGAACTGTAAACCCAGTGTGTAATTGAAACCACTTCAAGCCAGGGGGTGCAGCAGTACCCCCAGCACCCCTAGTTCCAGCACCAGGGGGAATACGCTCAGTGCTCACCTACCCACAGCTCCTGCCTCTGGCCTGGCAGGGCTGCAGGCTGGGATAGAAGGAGCGGGGCCCAACTGGCTAGGGTAACTAGGTGTCCGGTTTTCGACCAGACCACCCAGTCAGCACCGCTGACCAGGCCATTGACTGTCCAGTTGGCAGCACGATGCAGCGGGGCTGGCAGGCTCCCTGCTAGCCACCACGTCGCACAGCTCCCAGGAAGCAGCTGACACGTCCCCCTTACGGTTCCTATTGTAGGGGCAGCCAGGGGGTCTGCGTGCTGCACCGCCCCGCTCCCGCAGGCGCAGCTCCCATTGGCTGGGGCAGGGCAGGGGACTAACTAGCGCACCTAGCAGGCAGCTGTTGAGGGGTCGTGGTGCATGCCTCTCCCGCTGCTGCTGGCCCTCTTCCGCTCACGCATGTCCTGTGGCTAGGCTCGAGCTGCGGCGCGTGTCCTGTGGCAGACCGTGGTCTGTCGCCCCATCGCAGGCATCAAGGAGTTGGAGGTATGTGTATCACCGTCTCCAAGTGCTGGGAATGGGGCTGCACCCCCATCCCCCACACTGCATCCCTCCCCGTCCCAACCCCTCCACGCTCCCATCCCCCTCAAATAAGGGGGTCAGAGTCTGGGACGGTGCTCTGGGGTGGGGCTGAGAGGTTTGGGGTATAGGAGGGTGCTCCAGGCTAGGACTGAGGGGTTCAGAGGACAGGAGGGGGATCAGGGTTGGGGCAGAGGCACTAGGAGGCTTAAGGGTGCAGGCTCCAGGCAGCGCTTACCTCAAGCAGCTCCTGGAAGCAGCAGCACGTCCTCCCTCCAGCTCCTTTGCGGAGGCGTGGCCAGGCAGCTCTGCACACTGTCTGGTCCGCAGGCGCCACCCCCACAGCTCCCATTGGCCGTGGTTCCCAACCAATGGGAGCTGTGGGGGCAGAGCTTGGGGCAGCATGTGGAGCCCTCTGGCTGCCCCAACACATAGAAGCCAGAGGGGGAACATGTCGCTGCTTCCTAGGAGCCCTGTGGGCGCCCGGAGCTGGACAATCAATGGCCCGCTCGGCGGTGCTGACCAGAGCCACCAGGGTCCCTTTTCCAGCGGGTGTCCCGGTCGAAAACCAGACACTGGTCACCCTAGCCGCACGAGCCTGGCACGGGACCGAGCTCCCCTCCAGCAGGGCCACGTGGCAGCGCGGCTGGAAGGGGGCGCGGCCGACGGCTCGGGGCGCCAGGCTCCGCGCAGCGCGTCGTCCCGCCAGGCGCGGTGCGGGCGGGGCCGGGCTGGGGCGCCCGCCACGAAGCGCGAGCGAGCGGCAACCCGCGGGCAGAGGCGGCGGCAACAGCAAGGCGCGCTACGCACGGCCGCCGCCCCGCCCCGCGCGCTGCAGCTGGGCAGCAAGTCCCCGGCGGCCGAGGAGGGGCCGGCTACGCTGCCCGCCCCTTCTGCAGCGGGGCAGAGGCGGAGCGCGCGACAGCGCGTCACCACAGCACCGCCCCCCTCCTGCTAGGCCCCGCCCCTCACATGAAGCCCCGCCCCGTCCCTCGCAGCGGCGCCTCAGCCGCGGCGGCCATTTTGTGGCGCTGCTCGGTCGGTGGCGCTGGGCTCGCGCGGGGAGCGGGGCCCGGGCGGCGATTAGCTCCTTTCTAACCCTTTTTCCATACAGATTCCTCGGTAAGGAACCGGCAACGTCCAGGCCGGGCTCGGCCCCGTCCCGTCCCCTCAGTGGCCCCTTCCCCGCGCGGCAGGGCCCTGTCTCGGGGGCCTGGGCCGGGCCCGGCACGGAACGCATTCTCCCAGCCGCACAAAGGGGGGAGGGGCAGGGACTGGGCGGCTCCTGCTCCTGACCGGGGCGCGGGCCTCAGCGTGCCCGTGTCTCCGCCCGCGCTCGCAGCGCTCCGTTTTCGCCCGGGGCCGTAGGTGCGGGCGCCGCTCACGGCCCGGCTGAGCTGCGCGGCTCGGAGCGGCCCGTGCGAGTTGCGCGGCCTGTGCGCGGGGTAGGCGGCGCGCTCGGGCGGGCGTGGAGTGCCCTGGCCGCGGAGTCGTGTTTTCTTCTCGCAGACAGCCAGGCGGCTTCCGCCCCTTTGTGCGCTGGGCTGTTGAGCGTGAGCCCCGTCCCGGCGCGGGGCTTTGGCTCCAGGGGCCTCGGAGCGGAGGATGGGAAACAGGAGTGAGCTGGATACTGACTCGCCTTTAACGTGCTCGCGTCTCGGGGCGCTCGTGGGTGATGGCTCCCTCAGTGCGTGCAAGGAGTGCTCTGCCGTGACCGTGACAACAAATTGACGTGAAGCTTGTATGCCTTTGGGAAGGGGCAGAAATAAAAGCAATGGCACTATTAGGTTGTGATGGTGATGTTTGTATCCTCATAGGCCAGCTGGATACAAGGTGTAAGCACAACACTTCTTACTTGGTGAGCTGACTACAGCATTTGTGGCAGTCGAATTCTCCTTTGTGGTTCACATTGTTTCACCGGTTGGTGTGTGTCAGAGGATCTTGGCATGCCTTAGCTCTAATTCATTCTGGTTTGAATAGGCTCATTTCTCAATCATAGGAAATACAACTAATCATTACAGCCTCTCTTAGAGAGACAGTTGGGTTATCCACTGTTGATAGTGGACAGGAACAGTTGTGGGCATCTTTCAGTGAGAGGACCTGGAGATTGCCTCTTTGCTCTTAGCTTTACAAGAAGCCTTTTGCTCTTTTCCAAAGTGAATATGCGGCCATGATGAAAAAGGAAGCTGTGCTGGAAAAATTATAATATGTGTTTCTATCAGTTTTTTCCCTAGAAAGACTGTAGGGAGGAGGAGTTGGCAAAAGTGAAGTTTAAATAGGATAAAATGCCCTTATCGCTAACATAAGGAATGTAACTGTCTGAAAGATGTTTATGTAAACTGGTATTACTTTAATCATAACTGCAGATTGTTGATGTACTCAGAACTACTGTAGCTTTTTCTTAGGTGCTGTAGAATATAGGAAAATGTGTTTCAAAATGGGTCCTAAGAAGAATGCATCTAGATTCTGTGTTAATACAGGAGGTTGGACTAGATGTTGGAATCTGTGAAACACGAATCTTTTCTCTGAATTTTCCTCTTTCTCTGTGGGAGAAAATATGTTGGTTCTTGCTGTATTATCTTGTGTCCTTTAGGCTTGTGTATCTCTTCAAGCTTCCCTTCCCAACTCTCACTGCTGGGGTTAGGCAAGTAGATCAGTGTATTTTTTCCCACCTTTAGAGAACCTCATGGCTTATTTTCACTTGTGACCTAAATAGGGTCTCATCCTAGTCTCCAGTGGATATTTGTCTACAGTGCAAAACCAATGGGGAATGTGGCAGAATTGAATTTTTTCAAGAAAGGCGTAAATCTAGAATTATGAGGGTGATTCAGATCACAATTGTCAGTTCTGTATGGAAAAGCAGTTCCCGCTTCTTACTTCATTTGGTTGTGTATGTAGGTAACAGCCTTGTGAGCACCAAATTGACATGAAATAATGTCTCTTCGTGACTTAAAGTGCTCTTAAATGTGCTCTTTTAAATGTTCTGATTCAAGATCTAGAAAATAACTTAGATTTGTCTAAACAAATCATGATGTTGGCTAATGGTAAATTAATTATGCTGGATGGGTACAATACGAAGTTCAAACGTGGTAGACTATTTGAAGAACGCTATTGGGTTTTGCATACTATAATGTGGTATTTTGTAGTATAATGTATCTTTAGTGCGGTATTACTTTAGTCTATTTTTATTAGTTTTAGGTTTCTAGATAAGTGTACACAACTGGAATGCTTTTTGATCTGTATAGCGGAAATGTTCTGAATTATCTGGAATTTCTTGGTAAAATGTTGCTTCTGCATGAAAGATCTATTCCAAATTCATACTTAAATAGATGAACATTTGTGTGAAAGCTGTCCTTCAGGTTATGTCATATCTTTTTGTATTGGAAATTACTTTTTGAAACTGGCCACTCTTTGGAGTAAATAGCAGATTCCTAATTTGGGGTTGTCTGGTCTTGAGTCCTCTTTTTTAAAATAAAAAAGCATGGCTTTGTTTTGGAGATGAGTATATTTGTCATTTTAATCGAAAGTGTAACTTGTGGGACTTCAGTTTACATATTTTTCTCACTTGTAATTTTGCTGTTGGTGTCCTGTTTCCTGAAAGGTTTTTGACTGTGACTGCTTATTTTAATCTTTTGATAGTGAATTCTTCTAGATTATATGCAGTACATTTAACGCCAGTTTGTGGATGCATGTCAATACTGAATGTTTACAGCAGATGCCCCCAGTGGTCCAACTTCATGAGAAAAGGGCAACTAATTCATACTTTTTCTGATTACGTTTCTCATTTTTTTTCTTAATATATTTTTCCGTAGGTACTCTCCAGAGAGTCAAGAGTATTGTGTGAGGTGGTCTATTAGGTAATGGAATAGTTGATAAGTGATTTTTTTTCAGACATACACACACATTTCCAGTAAAACCATATAGCTTTTTTGCTCACTCTTGTGATCCCTGGAATAGAAATTTAATAATCTTGAGTACAAAAAATGACTGGCATCTGACTCTTGTATTGCATGTTAGATTAGGGTTGTAGACTACAAACAAAAAGGCATGGGTTCCCATAGTACCGTATGTGAAAATGTGCGTTTTCCAAAGATGAGACTTTGACGTGTGTCTTAGCTGAAAATTTTTTGCTGGTTCTTGGAAGGATGTTGGTCTGTGTAGTTTCTAGAAGTGTTTATCAGCTGCAGCATAAGGTACTGTTTTGCTTAGGTGGGGCTAGGAAGGTGCAGAATTAAAAAGCAATTGACTTGATAGTGTTAGTAACAAATGGTTTGGGTAAGGTTTTATTATTCAGTATCAGGATTTGATTCTGCATTGTGAGTTTTGGGGGTCAGGGGTGTGACCCTTGCCTTCTAAAGATACATTGACGGGTATCTGAAAAGGGGAAAAAAAAATTGAGATGTTAAATTCTGTGTAATGAGTGTCTTCTGGCTTTTAATTTATATGTATTCTTCTGCCAAGGCATACTTATGAGTTAATATTTGGTAACGGTAACAAAGTATAATTAAGCAAGTGCAATTATCAAAATGTAAGTGTAAGAGATTAACAAGTGTTTAAATTTTTTGCACACTTAGTTTTGTGGTTGGTATATGATGCAGTGCTTTGTGGTGGCCTCAAACCTGAACTTCCTTAATATACAGTTCATTGTGGACCGTTACTGCTGTTGTGTTGCCTGAATTGATTTTTGCCTCCATTTATTCTTTATTGCAGTCTAAAAGTTGGTTTTAATTGGTTGCCCACAGGATTGGCTTGGCTTCTGCTACTTATTAAGAAAAAAACATCAGTCTCTGCAGGTAAGAGATTTTTGACATGAAGATTTCTTTTTATGCGTGTTGACTACATGTTAAGAAATATTCTTAACAATTATGTGGAATATATGAATTGGTATAAAAATATTTTGGTCAGTAAAAATTGCGTGTGCGTGCACACAGAGTTTGGCTTTTTAGCTCCGATTCCCATTGGGAATGGTTGTTATGGCAATGTTGTCCTTGTAAATGACTTTTCTGCCATATTCTGAAGTAGTGCTGTTTTATCAGCATATGGTAGTTTTGAATACTCTCTCCAACAATTTTCCACTGTTTGTAAATGTAGGTATTTGCTGCAGACAGTAGTTCTGCATGTTCCTAAAAGCTATAAATATCAATGTGTAAAATATATACTATTTGGGTTCTTATAACTAGGATTTGCAGTATTTAGAGAGCTCGGATATATTTATTTCTGATAAGGTATTTAGGCTTTTCTAATTTAACAGGTGAATGCTAGTCCTTGGGGGAAAAAAAGTCTGCTACCTGCCCAGTTCTAGCTATCATTAGTCCCCTGACACATCTCGGGCTAGATACCTTCAATCCTTCCTTCAGCATCAATGCTATTTTGCCTTCTAGACTCTGTCCAAGGATTGCCAGACACGTGCGTGTGTTGTTGATGGTACTGTAGATTAATACTCAGTAGGGACTAGGTTGAGCCTTCTAAACTTGTGTTTATACCTGTGAACTACATGTAAATTCAAAGGTTACTCCAGTCCCTTCTCTGTTCAACGCTTTTTACATATGGCCTTAAATTACTTCTTATCCTCTCTGTGTACCCAGTTTCTGTTAATCTTCCTGAAAGTTACACATTGTCAGAGTATAACACTTACAAATATTGTCCTCTTATGTGTTGCACACTTATGATAATAGCAGTTATTTTTGAATCTGGAAATACAAGTAATTGTCTATCAAGATAAACATAAGTTTTTAATTGAAATGATTTCTTAATTTTAATTTAAACTAGATTTTTATTTGCATGTGGGTAGTTCTTCACTTTCCATTTTTAGTCATAAATTGCTAAAGTGGATTTTATACTTTAGTAGAATTTCAGATTTTACATAGACGCTTCATACTTAAAATGCCCACCTGTACTGCAAAAGTCAAGATGAGGGTCTTGGCTCATTGTCATCCTTAAAATGAGAACAACATAACTCTGAACACAATTGATAAGCCCACACTATATTTGCAACCATCACCTATTGAACTGGAAATGCTTTAACCAGGCCATGCTGCTCCATCACGGTTTGTAGTTTGAATCAATGGGATTTATGCATCTAAATCACTTAGGTGCTTTTGAAAATTCCACCCTTAAGAGCTTAAGTATAGGCTCCTATTTTTTGTGAATTTGGGCCTGAAAGTGGTTTTAGGAGTTCATAATTTTGTTACAGTGAAATTCTAAAATGTTTATATTAAAATTGAAGCTGTTTTGTTTTGAAATGACAGATGTTATGCAACTAAGAAGCTTATCAAAAATACAGTTTTAACACCTGATGTTGCAAGCACTTATGGACATGCTTTACTTCAAGCACGAGTAGTCTCATTGAGTCAAAGCATCTAGCCATTTGAGTAAAGTTGGATCACCTGTTAAGTGTTTGCATGATCAGGACCTTAATTTTCAATATTTTAATTTTTTTTACCTATAACAGTTTTGTAAAATTCAAATAAGAGATCCTACCAGGAGTGATTTAAAAAAAACCCCTGCATTTATGATTGTTAATTTTAAATTACAGAAAGAGTTTATTTTCTGTAATACATAAGTCTTACTTTTCAAGTTGGAATACCTGAATCCCATTAAAATTAATGGGAACTGGGAATCTGAATCCTAGTCCCTCTAAATAGGTGACTATGAAAATATCAAGCTAAAGTAAAATTTGTTAACAGATTATTAGCAGTTAGACAACTTCTGGCCTGTTGTCCAGATTCAGGATAATAAATGTAATTGTCTGGCATCCATAAAACATTGGGTCTTCAGAATGGAAACCATAATTTTAAAAAAGCTTCAAGCTTATAGTTGCAGTGATAAGCTTTCAAATGCGATACAGCACTGTCTTAACCTGAAATGACAGTTCGAAGAGGCCTGAACTCCTCAGTCATCTCAATGACATGCTACCTCTGAAACCTACCAATGATTACTTAGGGACAAGATTATAAACTAGATATGCAGTGCAGCATTTGAAACAAATCTTTAATTTTCTGATTCAGTTACTGCATTTGAACATGCTAGAGTTACTGCATGCATACATGAGAAAATAGAGACCCCGCAAATGTGATGTATTTTTTTAAATGGTGTGATGTCAGTTGTAATTCTTTGAATCACAGGTAGTTATGATGTGGCCCCTGGTGTAATAAAAATGCTCTTTCTCTCCACAGAATGAGTTTGACACTTTTTTAAAATATCTAGTAAGAAATGTAGCTTGGATTCTAAGTACATCCTTAAATCTTCCGCTGCTTTGGAGAAATTAAAAAATATAAATTGCACCAAAAATATGTAATTACTAACCACTTAAAATTGTACAAGTAGAAAACCCATCCGAATCACCTTTTTGTGTAAACATTTTTATTTGTCAACAGTTAATGCTCTTATCCATTATTGTGACACTCCTGGTGTATCCTTGAGGAGGTCATTATGAAAAAGTCAGTGTTTTCCATTTGACAGAGGATAAAATAAGTAGTGGAAAAACGTGCGATTTTTGAGGGTATATGGGTAAAAATAATACAAATATATGTTTAATCTCTTTACGTAGCAGATAATGCTGAGGACTTGTCTCTTAATATTTAACATTTAAAAGTTGGTGTTCCTGAATACCTTAGTTGGTTGTATTACATGATTTTCAAAACTAATCAGTGCTGTAATATGGACGCTCTTGGGCCCCTAGCTTTTTAAAAATAGTTTCCTGTTAAATATTTGTAATTTTGGCACGTATTTAAGCATCAGGTCCTTCTAATATGAATTTTATCCTGTGATGTGAAGCACAAATTCCCTTTTTTATAACAGTTCAGTAATGCTGCTTTCCTTAAATTTGTAAGGATTTTCATTAGAAATCACTGGTTTTGGAGATTTGTAGCCTTATTTAAGGATCGGTTAAATTTATGTTTCCTTAAAATTATGTGGATAACACTTCCCTTTTTAAAACGGAGAACAAAAAAGTTTTAAATGCTAACATACTATTGTAGAAATCATAGCAGTTTTTGAGTAATACAGGGTTTGACAAATGGTTTACTTCTGTGATGTAAACACTTCTGCTGTTCAGAAGAAAATTATACCATTACCCTTGAAAAATGGTTGAGCAAACAAATTTAATTTTCAGATTTTTTACTATAAACTTAAAAAACATGTTGTAAGACTTCTAGAAAGTATTGAAATGAGACAAATGGCCAAACTAAACACATTCCAAAAGTTTAAAAAATATATTTTACCAAAAGACTGGAAAGAGACTTACTTTTAAAAAATACTCACTTAAAGGGTGGTGAATATATCTTCCTTTACAATTACGCTTGGTATTTCTGTGGAAGAAAGTGTTTTCTTATTGGTAAATACCAATATGTTTTCATGTATTCCACTTTATTTAGATCACATTTTCTGTTGCCTTAGCAGTTTCAGTCCCTTCAATCTAGGAAATTCTGGTACTAAAATGTAACCAAAGCTAGAGCAGCAGCACAGCAGATAGTGTACCAGTATAGTAGGTAGGGCACTGCTTGTTGCAGGTAATTAATATCTCTGCTGTTGCCTTTAAGGAGACAGGAAGCAGAGGGGGCAGCCACACTTCTAATGCCAATTAGGAATGGGGCAAAGCCTACATAATGTTAAAACCCATTGCTGATGGTGATTAGGGGGGGAAAAGGGCAGACTGCAGAATGCTTCAAAGGATAGAAATGGCCTTTCTCCAGTTAGAGTGAAACACAGGCTGCTTGAGAGCATAAAGTTAGGTGCCTTTGATCTGTTGGCCATAATGCACGGGACTGCTCATTTCCCCCCAAAATGGTGGTAGCCTTCTGTTTTGCCTGAATATTTAGTTCAACCAGTTGTCAATGTGGATATTCTTTGAATTTTCTGTAACAGTGCACAGCAATATTACTCAACAGTTCAGAATGGGAATTGGAGAATAAAGTCTACATCAAAACTGCTGGGGGAACTTAGGGAGGCAAGCGTAACTGAGTTTGAATTTTACTTGTACACTGAGAAATATTGCTTTTAGTGTGGCAGAAAGTGCTGTGGGATCTTATGATCACAATTGATTAGGACTTTAGTTTTACATCCAACTTTGGTGTGACATCTTCGGTAGCACATTGCCTCCTAATGCTGCAGAAGCTCATCTGGTTTTTAATTCCCTTATGAATATCTAACACCACTTACTGTGGCATATAGGAGTTTTCAGAGGTTTTCATCCAAGTATTGAACGGGCTCTCATTGCTTAATGAGGGAGCTAATGGGATTCTAGGGGAGGAGAGGATCAGGTGAAGGAAGATGCTGGTAACTACCCAGGACAATAAACTGGCTTCTGAATCAGGGAATTGGGGTAGGCTTGGAAAATCTAAAGCACTGAAACCTTATCCTCCTGCTAAGTGTTTGTTTAGATTAGGAAATAACTTGAGGAAAACTAAGATGTTTGAAATTAGGTCAGAATTAGCTAAACTTTTTCCTGGTGTATGTATACACAGGTTAGCTCCCTTTGTCTAGGTTTAGCAGGATGAGGTCAAACCTAAAATTCCTCCATGGTTGACCTCAGCTAGTTAAATTGAGGTTAACATATTTTACTTGTGGCCTTGGTCTGGAGATTTAAGATAAAAATGTAAGCATGTCCTAGCTGACATGCTAACTGTCGTTCTAAGTCTAGTTTAGACAAGACACTCTGCCTTTTACACTTGCAAAACTGGGTAAAGACAAGAGGGAACCTAGCTATAATGCATGTTAACATAACACCTTTATATCCTAGGGCCTTTTGTCTATAGTAGCAAAGTAGTTGGGGTTAACTAATGAGCATTAGCCAACTCCAACCTAACCTTGATCTCTCTTCCTAATCAAGTTAAAAACCATAGCACAAGGTTATATTTCACTGTGTAGCCTGTACCACCCCCAGTGGTACGGTGGGAAGGGTGACCACTTCTAAGGAGTGATGACAGTTCAGACTGTCCCTCACTATCAGTATGATTCACAGCCTGCACTGTGGCCCCATCCTTCTCCAGCTGGTGTATGAGTTATGGCCCACAGTGAGAGGTAGAAATTTATTTCTCTTTGCCACTGACATCGACCTTTAGCTCTCAGGTCCAGAATAGATTAGGAAAATAGTGTTTTAAAAACATTCACACTGCTTTTAAATATCATTTATCTTGTGTAGGTTAGGAGGTGAACTTAGAGTTGATCTCAACCTGCTAACACATATTTAAAGGTCTTAATTCCTGTCTACACTAGATGCTTAGGCACCATTTTAAAATGCTGGTATTTCCCTAGTCTGGACAGGCCTAAAGGGAGAAAGAAGGATGGAAATGGCTAAAGATTTAGGTCAAGTTTATTAACAAATGAATTAGGCCTCTAAATCCAGAGTTAGGCACCCAATTAAATGGCCTAATTCTAAAGAAGTGGCGAGCACCCAGTTTTCCTATTGAAGTCAGTGGAAACTGTTGAAAACTTAGAAAATGTAAAGCCATTGAGTTAGTGGGTCTGACTTCAGGCACTCATCTTTGAGAATCTTGGCCTTAAGGTTTACATAATTACAGTCACCTGGGATAGCATATAGCTGTGCCCATGTCCTGGTTCTGATCCACAGATCATTAGGCCTTGCTCAGGCTTTGCCTTTAGGCAGCAAGTGAAAGTTGGGAAAATACTGTTTATAAACTAGTTTTAAATAATGGAGTTTGTAGTTCTGGGGCAAGTTCCATTAATAAAGTGTATCTGGAAGCATATTGTTTATGGGGTAAGGCTCAAAGGTCCTGTTAGGATTGGGATCCTATTGTGGTAGGTACTGCATTAACACAGAGGAAGATGGTCCTTGTCCCAAAAAACTTAACCTCCCCCCCTCCCCTCTTGTTTTTGGGGTAGGGGGCGGTAAATGTGCTGTTTAAAATAAAAAGAAATTGAAAACTGTGATTAAAAATTTGACCAAGCTAAATTTAAGGCTATGATTGATTCCTACTGATTTCCTTTCCCTCTCTTTGTAAAGATTTTGTAGTTAAGATCTGTGCAAAAGAGAAGGTCTTAAACTTTATTCAATAGTATTGCACTTTTTCTGTTCAGTCAGAGCACGAGTCTTTTAAGTATACAAAAGTGTCTTCTTGTTTCAGTAGTCTTCCAAGATTCAAGGTGTGCGGTACATTTTCTGCATGTGATCGCTGAAGTTCAATTGCTTAGCTGAAACATTAATTTTTTTGTACATTCCACTAAATATTGAACCATCTGAAGTAACAGTTCTGATTTAAACTCATTCTTGGTTTTTGTATTGACACTTATTTGGGTCTCAGGCTGACTTTCCTTTAAAATCTTGATTTAACAGATTATTTTGCAATTTTTGGTGCAAACCTTGAGTTAATCTTGTGTTGTTAATGTTTAATATTTTATTTGAATAAAAGTCTAGAACTTAAACATGCTTTAATTTTCAAGATGTCTTTAGGAGTGTGTAAACAATGTAGTAGATGGTGTCTGTAGGTAAATACGTGGTATCATAAACAGTAGTCTGACATAGCCGTTGCCTTTTCTCATCTGCAGGTGTGTGTTGTTTCAGCGCAGCATGGCTGTGGTCATCCGCTTGCAAGGTCTCCCGATTGTGGCGGGGACCATGGACATTCGCCACTTCTTCTCTGGATTGACCATTCCTGATGGGGGCGTGCATATTGTAGGGGGTGAACTGGGTGAGGCTTTCATCGTTTTTGCCACTGATGAAGATGCAAGGCTTGGTATGATGCGCACAGGTGGTACCATTAAAGGGTCAAAAGTAACGCTGTTGCTGAGCAGTAAAACTGAAATGCAAAACATGATAGAACTTAGTCGTAGGCGTTTTGAAACTGCCAATTTAGACATGCCACCAGCTAATGCTAGCAGGTCTGGACCACCGCCTAGTTCTGGAATGAGTGGTAGGGTAAACTTACCTACTACAGTACCTAATTTTAACAATCCTTCTCCTAGTGTAGTAACTGCAGCTACTTCTGTGCATGAAAGCAACAAAAACATACCCACATTCTCAACTGCCAGTATGGGAACTGCACCACCAAATCTTGGAGCTACCTTTGGTAGCCCAACGTTTAGCTCAACTATACCTAGCACAGCATCCCCTATGAACACAGTACCACCTCCACCAATTCCTCCTATCCCATCTATGCCATCTATGCCACCAATGCCTTCTATTCCCCCCATACCTGTCCCGCCTCCTGTACCTACGCTGCCCCCTGTTCCCCCTGTACCACCAATACCCCCTGTTCCTCCTGTACCACCAATGACACCTATGCCTCCCATGTCAGGAATGCCTCCTATGAATCCTCCACCCATAGCACCTTTACCTACTGGAATGAATGGGTCTGGAACAGCAATGAGTATGAACAGTGGCTTGAATCCATTGTTTATGGGTCCTATGAATCCTGTAAATCCTATTCAGATGAATTCTCAAAGTGGTATGAAACCTCATTCTATCAATCCAGATGACTTGTATGTCAGTGTTCATGGAATGCCCTTTTCTGCAACAGAATCTGATGTGAAAGACTTTTTCCATGGGCTCCGTGTGGATGCAGTACATATGCTGAAGGATCACGTAGGCCGAAATAATGGAAATGGACTAGTTAAGTTTTTCTCTCCTCAAGATACTTTTGAAGCACTGAAGCGAAACAGAATGCTGATGATTCAGCGCTATGTTGAAGTTAGTCCTGCAACAGAGAGACAGTGGGTGTCTGCTGGAGGTCATATAACTTTCAAGCAAACCATGGGTCCTACTGGACAAACCCATCCTCCTCCGCAGACGCTTTCTAGGTCCAAATCTCCTAGTGGACAGAAAAGGTCACGGTCAAGATCTCCTCATGAGCAGGGTTTCTGTGTTTATTTGAAAGGTCTTCCCTTTGAATCAGAGAACAAACATGTGATAGATTTCTTTAAAAAGTTAGATATTGTTGAAGACAGTATTTATATAGCTTATGGACCCAATGGGAAAGCAATTGGTGAAGGCTTTGTTGAGTTCAGGAATGAAGCTGACTACAAGGCAGCTTTGTGTCATCATAAACAGTACATAGGGAACCGTTTTATTCAAGTTCATCCCATAACCAAAAAGGGTATGTTAGAAAAGATAGACATGATTCGGAAAAGATTGCAGAACTTCAGCTATGACCAGAGAGAGGTCATGATGAATACTGAGGGAGAAACAGGCCCACCAAAGTTGTGTGCACATATATCAAATATTCCATACAATATTACAAAAATGGAAATCCTTCAGTTTCTAGAGGGACTGTCAGTGGAAGAAAACTCTGTACAAATTCTTGTTGATAACAATGGGCAAGGTTTAGGACAAGCACTGGTTCAGTTCAAAACAGAAGATGATGCTCGTAAGTCAGAGCGCCTACACCGTAAAAAGCTGAATGGAAGAGATGTTATTTTACGTATTATCACCTTAGAAGAAATGAGAGAAATTGAGAGAAATCCACCATCCCAAGGGAAGAAGTTGCTGAAAATGCCAATGCAAGGGAATGCAGCAATGCCAGGAGTGCAAAATGCTGGTGGTGATGAGCATTCCTTTATGGGTGGTAACTCAAAAGATGCAAATAATGGCCCTCCGTTTAATTTTCCCAGTAATTTTAGTGGGTCTAACACATTTGGTCCCCCTCTTCCACCACCAGGAATGGGTGGCTTTGGTGATTCTAGACCAGGAATGCCTTCAGTTGGAAGTAGTGGTTTACCTGGTGCCGGTATTGATGTCCCAGTTTTTGGGAGTGGTCCTAGTAATCTGAGTGGACCATCAAGTTTTGGAGGGGGACCTCAAAACTTTGGGAATGGGCCTGGTAATTTAGGTGGGCCTCCTAGCTTTGGTAGTGGCCCTCCTGGTATTGCAGGTGGTCTTGGACATTTAAGTGGACCTCCAGGGTTTGGACCTGGACCAGGAAACTTACATATTAGTGGACCCCCTGGTTTTGGAACAGGTTCTGGAAAGCCAGGGCCAACTGTCATTAAAGTGCAAAACATGCCTTTTACGGTATCAGTGGATGAAATTTTGGATTTTTTTTATGGTTACCAAGTGATCCCAGGTTCTGTGTGTTTAAAGTACAATGAAAAAGGTATGCCCACAGGAGAAGCAATGGTTGCATTTGAGTCTCGTGATGAAGCAATGGCAGCTGTTGTTGATCTCAATGACAGACCTATAGGTTCAAGAAAAGTCAAACTTGTTTTAGGGTAGCTGTTCATATAAAATGTTTGTAGAATAGATATTCATAGTGCTGTGATTAATTCATCCAGATTGTTTTTATAGTATTTCCAGGGTAGAACCTGTGGATTGTTTAAATTGCAAACAAATTTGTTTTGATAAGGCAGAGCACTGGTTTAACCATTTACAGAAGAATTACTGCAAGGATAAGTGTGCAGTGAATTTCCCAGTACGGCTGTGTGGAGAAGAGAGACAGATTCTTATTCACCAATAGAAAAAGTTTGCTAAAGCTGAATTGGCCACATAATGCTTATCAAGGAATCTAGATTGGTTTTATGTAGTTTTGGATAAGGGAAGTAGTTATGTATTAAGATGAAGTCAGTGAGTGGGTGCTATTGCAAGCCACTGTAAAACAAGATAGCTATTCCTAGATTTGGTTAAAAGCTGGCTGAATTTGCTTTGTTACAGGTCAAAGCTTTGTTTAAAATCCTGAATTTACTTTGCAACTGAATGAATTCTCAGTGTACACAGATTAACTGTTTTGTGTATGTACCTTTATTGTTTTTCAAAGGTTCTTGCTGTATGTGAACAGTCAAATTATGCACATTGCTGATGTGTCTACCAAACTAATTCCTATGCATATGAGCAGAACTGTTCTGTAAAATTCAAGCTGTTCTTTGTGGAATAACCTTTAGTTATTTTTATTGTTGCATTTAAAACTGTGCAGAATAAGACTTTTGCCACAAGTGTAGGTATAACCTCAAATATATTGAGTTGACTGTTTATTTAAAAATGAATTATAAAGTTGATGCCATACAAGCAACAACTAGAAAACACTCATCATTGTTTAAGTAGCTTGATTTGTTAGGATTACATAAATCAGTTGGGATAGGATTTTCAGCACTAGTTTGGATATTTAATGTTGTAGTTCTCACATCTCTGGAACTTCTCACATGGCATGTCGCATTTAAGAGAACCAAAGGGATTAATATTACTAGAATATTGGAGTCCAGTTAAAGTTTTAAGAATAGTGTAAAACATATGAAAGAAATTTTTGAAATTACCAGTGACTCTGAATATTGTTATGAGACACTTCAGAGACTAAATTTTATTTTCCCCCAAAAACTTGAATCTACTTTCATTGAGTTATTGTGTATTTTTTTTCAATAAAGTTATGTTGTTTAATTCCAGTTCAGTAAAGAATTGCCATTTTCTTTACTGTGCAGTAAAGCCTTTAATGGAGAATAGAGAATCAGAAAGCAATTTTACAGAAGAGTGAAAAATAGAACTCGCAGTTTGTCTACACTTAGCTTATTAAAAAATTCAGACTCTTCTCTTGGTCTGAAAATCCCACTGTTCCCTGCAAATCATTGTACTTAAACACAGCAGTCTATAAACTATTCTGTTTGTTGGTTGAAGAAAAATGGTGCCTTTTAGTGTTGCATATCATGGAACACTGAAGTACGTAGCCTGGCATAATTTAGAGGTGCAAGTGGCAACAGTTTTATTCATGTGGTGTATAGGAGAGATTTGAAAGCCTGTGCAACACTACATCCTGAGAGGATTTCACAGTACAGGAATTTTTGGAAGGATTGTATAAAGGTGTACTACAATAAAGAGGTGGTTGCATTACACAGATGCTTTTGTAATTCATGAGTATAATTTTTTTTTGACAGATCACTAGGTGATGCTCTCTGACTATGGAAAAGTGATGTGATTGTATATACTGTTTAAAATTAAGCCTCCTGTTAATAAAACTGTCTCTGAACATTCATGTTATGCATTTTAACAGTCTTTGGGGATATTGTTTCAACAGCAGATTTTTTTTCCTCTTTGAAAGGCTGAAAGTTCTGTTACTGATGTCAGAAAGATGGGATATTTGAATAGGAGACAAAATAAGTCTTTCAGTTTATTTTTTTCAGTTTTGCTCTGTTCTTAAAACAGTACATTTTTATTAAAATTTCATATTATATTGCAGTTATTTGGGTGCTGTTTCTTCATATTTCATACTAGAATAAAAATATTGAAAAGGAAACCCTGCCTTCATTGTTCACAGAATTAATTGAATTAAGAATTTATTAGTATGTGGCTTGCAGAAACTGGTGGTAACTGTATTTCAAGCTTGAATGAATCACAACAAAGCATTTCTTGTTGTGAAATGTAATTAAACTACTGCTATCTGGAATTTGATTCCTTGTATATCTAAGATTTAATACAGTGCTGTGCATCTTGCTCCTCTTGGTATTTGGGTGTGGGATTTTTGGTATACGTTTCAAAATACTCTAGATATTGCTTTCACTGTGAAACATGCTTGTACACATGTTCCTTCAGACTTTCTAACAAGCTGCAGGTTTGTGTTGGAAATCTTTCATTTTCTGATTATTTTTAATTTTCTGTATGGTCTAAAGACTTGTAAAGCTGTTTCATAAGTTGTGCATTTGTAAAAGCTTTAATTCTGTTTACAAAAATTTATGTAAATGTGTTGTATTTGGAAGAGGAACTTTCTAAAGAAGGGTTTGAGTTTTCTGTTCTGCATCTTGCCAAACAGCTGATATGCTCATTGTCCTTTAGTGTAATGGGTTAGTAAATATATCTGTGTAAAATATATACTTGTAAGTAAATCTGTGGATTTCTCCATAAATATTAAGAAATCCTATTTGCCTAGAGAGTTTTGAGGTATATTTTGTATAAACACTGTAGGTGTGCACTTTTACAGTAGTTAAATATATTAATTTCTTAAAGCTAGTGTAAAGTATGCATTGAGCTAAAATTAGTTGAAAATATCAGTCATACACCAAGTTGCCATAGCAACTTTTTCATGTTAGACAAACTGTCCCAAACTGTTAAAATCAAGGTAATGAAAATTTAGGATACCATTTATCCATAACTTAAACTTCATACAGAAAAAAATCTGAGCTTACAGGTGTCAGGTAGCTAGCAACAGTAAGAGGTTGGTAGATGATGGTGGCAGCCTAGTGGACGTTAGTTATTAACAGTAGGTGCTGCTTGTCAGTTACCTTGGCTAATTTGAAACCATAAAAACAGAAGTTATTAGTCGGAAGGGTCTAAATATCCGTGTCCCTTCAACTTGTAAAATTATCACTCAGAAAAATTTATCATGTGTAAAAATATGGCAGTTAATTAGAAAATATGAATCTTGGGCTTATTAGTAAACAAGTTCAACAGTGTGTAATTATATTTTTATTAACACCTTATTTAAAAAGAGGCTTATAATTGACAGGGAAGAATTGTTGCTAGCAGGTGCCATGATATTAAATCTAAGGTTTTTTCTGTTTTTAAAGTAGTCTTATTTAATAAACATGTTAAAAAAATAAAGCTGCTGCTTTTAATACTCCAGGAAAGAATGTTTCCTTGCACAACAAATCGTATTTTGGGAAAGCTAAAACTTTTTATTAATAAAGGAATACTGTCATTTAAAAAATCTAAATGTTAGTGATTGGGGTTCTGTTGGTTTAGAAAATTGAAGGTTATGTCCTTTACAGTAAAATAAGAGCAAGAGTATCCTTTTCATAATAGGTTTACACACACAAATGTCCATCCTCAGAGTTTATCCGGAACAGAGAGGGATATGGGTAAACCAACAAGAGTTTATGCCAGATTACACTGAGCTCTTGAGAGAATTCCACAAATAGATCAAGAGTTTTTTGCTTTATTTTGACTGCAGTTTAGAACTCACCTGTGTTCTCTTAAGAACACGTGAAAGAAATCTTATCCAATAGCTGTTATATATATTTCTGTGGGATTTTTTTTGTAGAATAGGGTATGGAGTTCTTAACAAAGAACAAATTCATCTCAGTTACCATAATAAACACTTTTATTAATTCCATATCAATTCTTATTCATTTGGTTTTAAATTCTGTGTTGGAGTTTCCTCTCTAATTTCTTAAAGTTAACGATTGAAGTCCAGAATCAAAGGACTTCACTTTTTTATACAAATCTGGAATTTAGTGTAGGTGGAAGTCTGCAGTCTTTATGTCCTCTGCAGTAAGATTGCTTGATTCTAGTTAATTATTTTTAGTGAGATTCAGTAGCTGGACTAACATCTGGAAAACATTTATATTTAAACTCAAAAGATGCTGTCAAACTGAGATTTTTTTTTTAAATTGACTTCTTTCTAAAATATTTGCTCACGCTTTAGATAACGTACATGATTTTAAAAACGGGTTTTCTGCTCTCCTGCTTGTTTATTAAAACGGAGCTTTCAGAATGGAAAGTGTGTAAGTCTGAGAACAAGCCACCCCTCTCCCCCCTCCCCTGCAAGCTCCTGCCTGCTGCCTCTTCAGTTTGTTTAGCTGCTACTGGAAAGCACTCTTGCAGGGCCTTGAAGAATAGTGATGGGGACCTCATATGCACAGAGCAGTGCTTGATGTCATACTAGTGCATGAAAAGGGAGTACAACTAGCCATCAGCAGAACAGGGAAAGTGACTGTACGCTAAATGGTGTCATGCACAAAGTGAAACTTGAAAACTTTTTTCTAATTATTTCTAGTTATAAGACCTCTCCGTTTTAGGTAGGCACAAAATTGTAAGATAGTTTTCAAGTTATTTCCCTTTAAGGATTTTCCCTCAAAATGAAAAATCTTTATCAGTTGCTAGTATTCTCTCCATAAGTGAGTTTGGTGGCTCTTCTCCTGCACTGTTCCTTCCTGGTGTCTGCTCTGGTGAATGTGCTGTAGCTCCTTTCCATAGAGATGATTTTCCTGACTCAGTAGGTCTCAAGGGTTTATTTTTTTCCCCCAATAGAAAAGGGCCTGAAATTTCCATGTTCTGGGGAATACTTCCCACCCGCTGCATCTGGATGTTCTTGTCTCAGGTCTTCTGTCATTTTGAGTCTGAATATTGAATTGTCTGGTAATTATAGTTTTATAAGCTTGCCTCTCCTTTGTTTTAATGCACTTCTCTCTCTCAGTGCTCCAGAGTGTCTCAACATATGGTTCATGTGCGTCAAAATGGATGGTTTAGCCTACACCCTTCATTTTCTACATTGGCAAAGTTGTCTCTGCAGGTTCCTGTATGTGGTGACCCTCAATTTTTTTAATGGGCACAGTCCCTGTGGAACAATGTGTACGTTTTTTTCTTTTGCAGGGGGGAGGGGAATGAAACAAGGTAGCTACTTCTAGGGACCTTACAGCATCATAGATCTGAACTTAAATTTGCTTGTTTTCTCTGCTTTCAAATTGTGGCATGTCCTCATGTTGTATATGAAATGGTCCTTTGCAAATGTAGTTCCCAGATGTTTCCCAAATGTACTAAAATAAGCTTTGGAGCCCAGTAAAAGATACTTCCTCTTAAGAAGATTGACTTGCACCAACTCAGTTTTTATAACCCTTCAGCTGAATACCCATTTGAAAGTGAAAAGATGGTTTTATGTTTCCCCCTTTGGAAACTTATTTTCCTCATTTCTTATTACCTTTTAACTACTGTGGCCTTTCCTCACTTCATCATTTGTATATTAGTTCACTATGGAGTTACTACAGCTCTGGGAATAGGGTTTAATGAGTATTCTCCTGGCTGGCTCCAAGGCTGTGCAGCACAAAACTCTGCAATGAAGACAGTGGATGAAAAGTACAATTTCTCTAGCCTCTACAATAGAAGATGTGTAGGATCTGACACATAATGCAGTGAATACAGGAATCTTCTCCTACCAAAGTACTCTTGCTTTTCACGCTTTGCCTTTTGGACCTATCACTATAGAATATATATAAATGGTGACTTGAAAACTTCATGATACAGCTGTTCTCCATCAGTAGAAACCCAATATTCAACCAAAATTGAAGGCAGATTTGGGTGGAAACTGAAAGTACAATTGAAGTCTATACTAGTTAAAATAAAAACGACAAACAAAACTTCTTTGGCTAACTGCGTGAAATTTTGAACTGTTTCCCCCGCCCCTTCCCATCAAAAATTCATAGTTTTTTGTCTAGCTTTCAGAAACTTAAAAGACTCTCATTGTGATAATATCTTCTACTTGATCTTTAACTTTCAATCAGGACTGTTCCATAGTTGCTGAAATTTGCTCCAGAATCTAAGCGTTTATTTAAAAAATGTTTCTAACTCTTGTGGATCGTTTAACTAAAGCAATGTTCCCTGCTTTGAAACAATACATATGAAGGGTGTGCAGTGCCCATATTCATTTCAGTGGAAGGTTTAACTCTGAAATGTAAAGATGACCACCTAACTATCTTCATTAGTTCATTGATTATTTTGGTAGAAACATCCAGATATTGTGTCTCATGATACTAATGTGTTCCATTCTATACATTTGAGGTAGGCAAAAGCCACAACTGTGCCCCCTTCTGACAGTCACTACAGTGATATGCACTGGCAATTAAAAATCTGCTGCTGTACAATGAAAGCTGAATGTCATTAATGCTGTCCCATCATGTTTCTAAAAAGCAGCTATTTAGTTTATTTTCATAACTAATTTAATAAAATCTCCATTTTAAAATATAAGTAAAGCTGTCCTAGAATTTCCAGGCTACCATTCCAGCAGAATTTAGGTTCAGTTTGCCATGGAATAAGTGGAGCCTTTCTTCTAGCACTACATTTACTTAGAGCTTTTCATTTGAGGATCTTAATGTTTTACTGAGGTTGGGTAAGTACAGTAACTCCGCACTTAACGGTGTAGTTATGTTCCTGAAAAATACAACTTTAAGTGAAACGATCTTAAGCGAATCCAATTTCCCCATAAGAATTAATGTAAATGGGGTGTGTTCAGGTTCCAGGGAAAAAAATTTCACCAGCCAAAAGACATTATATGTGGTTTGCCTCTCAGCTGATACTAGGTAAGTGAAAATCCTCTGGCCCCAGAGTTCTGGTGAGGGCTTGGGTCAACAACACCCCCACTCCTAGGCCTGCAGAGTCCTCCCCATGCAAGCTCTGCGGGTTTGGGCTCCACATGGGAGCCAGGCAGAGCAGGCAAGCGGCAGCACATAGAAAGGTTTCAGAGTAACAGCCGTGTTAGTCTGTATTCACAAAAAGAAAAGGAGTACTTGTGGCACCTTAGAGACTAACCAATTTATTTGAGCATAAGCTTTTGTGAGCTACAGCTCACTTCATCACTAGCACACAGAAAGTGACACTGCTGCATCCTTCCCTAGCACCCAGTGGGGATGTGTCTGCTAGCCTCTGAGCAGCAGATTACACAAATGCCTGCTCCAGTTAGTGCCCGGGAGACCAGTCATCCCCTAAGGGAACCAATCTGCCAGGTTGCATGGTACATTCGGGGGACAACACAGAGGCACTGGGCATCTAGATCCCTACATAGCTGGAGACAGCCATAGGCTTTTGGGGTCACAGGCCGTGACTTTTCAAACTGCTGGGAGGTGCTTGACCCTTGGCTCTACCCCAGGCCCTGCCCTCACCCCACCCCTTCCCCCAAGGCCCCACTCCACCTCTTCCAGCCTAGTTCCGCCCCCGAGCATGCTACGTCCTCGCTCATCCCCCCTCCCTCCCAGCCTCCCTGCATGCCATGAGACAGCTGATTGAGGGAGAGGGGAGGTGCTGATCTTTGGGGCCTGCAGGTCTGCGCTGGCGGAGGGCGTTAGAACATTGCACAACTTTAAACAAGCATGTTCTCTAATAGAACATCAACTTAACGAAACAACTTTAACCAGGACGACTTTAAGTGAGGAGTTACTGTATTATGAGTCTGCTTCAAAAATAAAGCCAGGTGGAGGAGGGTGACGTGAGCTGTTGACACTTTCTCAAATCAGTGGCAGATCAGGGAATTGAATGCTTTTGTCTTCAAGTTGGTTAAAGGGACACTGGTCAAGTTTAGTCCCAAATTTAGGCTTTCTTCATGTAAGCTTTAATAAGATTAGTAGAGATGTTAATATATTTTTATAAAAACAGAATAGAATTTTCTTTAAATATAAACATAGCCATGCAGTTCATACAATCTAAATATTGCGGCCTTGAGCAAGTAAATGAGAACTAGAAAGCAAAACAAACAAAAGTGAAAGACTAGTTAATATGGGTGCTATTTAACATAGTAATCTAAAATGTAAAAGTGTACGCTCTGAAAATCCCACATGGTCTATTTTTCATGAGAGTTCATCATTGGCCTAAATTTGCTTCCATTAAGTAAAGGATAAAATATATTGACTTCAGGGGGAGCAGTTAAGCCATTGCTGAGCACTTTTGAAAATCCTGCCCTGGATGTTGGTTGTTCTTAAAGATTAACACAATTTTGATTTTTTTTAAAAGAATCGTCAACATCATTTTCCCCCCATTCTATTTTGTCCCAGGTCAAACACAGTTTGTGTATAAAAAAATATTGTAGGGAAACTTGCCACACTGACTAGTATTATATTTAAATAAAAAGACTTTAAAGCATATATCTAAAAGTGTACCTTTTGGAGTTCGTAGAAATGTACCTTTTTTAAATTTAATATCTGAAATTTGGTCCTAATTCCCCTCTCTTTGCTGGCGAACATTGGCGCAATCTCTGGCAGATTTGAGTGTCACAAACATTTAAACTGAGGAGCAATTCTCTTTACTCACAACTGAGGCAGATGGGCATGCTCATTCTTAAGGAGGGAGAGAGACAATTTGTGACATCACTCTTCGTTCCCCTAACAAAGAGGCTGGTTTTTGGAGACTGGCTACTTTTTTGTTAAGATAGCTGTCATTTTTTGCTCTAAGGTCAGAGTTTTCATTTTAGAATAATTTTAAGTCTGTAGTCCTTATGGCTGCGAAGACCACTTCAAACTGAACCAAGAGTAGAATTTGTCATTACTAGAAAAGTGCATCTGTTTAACTCGATTGAATTAAACTGATGCAGAAACTGACTTAAATTTATTTAGCCTTTGTTTATACAAAGTCAGTAATATACTGATTTGCAGGCAATGTGAGAGCTCCAAAAGATGTGAACTGCCCTGTTCATCTCAGTGGGGTGATTAATTTTGAAAGTAAGAATATTTCAACATTAATTCTTTCCCTGGTGTCAGAGTGCATGAAAGGAATAGGGTGAGTGTATCCTGAAGTCCTGCACAGATCACTGAGTGGGATCTCATTTTAGTGTCTTGAAGGGGTGGAACTCGAGATGGTACGACTTGTCTCCCTCCTGTTTGGTTCATGAAAGCAAAATGAGGACTGGCTATTTCAAACAATTAAAAAAACTATAATTAAGAGCAAAAACAATAGTTGGTTTACACTTTACCTTCTTGAAACATTAAAGTTATCATTCCAAATCTTGATGCTCCTGTATAATGGAAGAATACAGATATGAGGGGCATACTGGTAGAGAAAAGGCATTGGCATAAGCAGTAATTGCTGTTAAAATACGGTACCTGCCCAGTGTTTTGGCCTGGCTTTATGAGGTGGTGTGGCATCTCCTTTCCTGTACCTATAGTTTTCATTAATGTGTAGTCCAATGGGTCTCTCTGATCGTTGTTAGTTGCTACTATAATACCAGTAATAAGCCAAAGATTTTCTACTGTGCAACAACTATATCTTTTGTATCTTTATAAATATTAAACTTTACTCACCCAAACTTAGCTTGATTTTTCTTCCTCAGTGAACACCAAATGAAAAGAAATATGTTCACCATCTTAGAGTTATCAGTCAAACGAATTAAACATTTTATATTCATCATAGAATATCAGGGTTGGAAGGGACCTCAGGAGGTCATCTTGTCCAACCTCCTGCTCAAAGCAGGACCAATCCCCAACTAAATCAGGGATATTTAGAAATATTGGGATATTTCACCTTATTGTGAGACTAGCTAGTATTACTCTAAGTAGATGCAGTGACACGTACTGTTTGTTAGGGCCAAATGGAGCTAAGACCCATCAATAATGTCACAACTAGGTACTATCGTGGCTGTACTGCAGGGTGCAGTACATGCCACTACTGGGGGGATACTCCTATCCCTGCAAAACACCTCCAGTTGAGGGGGAAGGAATTCATTAGAAAATACAGGTTTTCTCTGACAATATGCTGCAGAGAACTGGGCTGTCGGCAGCCATATGCACCTCCTGGAATCCTTGCAGCGTGTGGGCTGTAAGTAGAGGAAGGAGTAGTTAGCACAGGGAGCACTAGCCTTTGGGCTAGCCTGATTCTGAGACAGGAGGGGAGTGGGTTGTGTTGGCAGAGTGTGTGTGTGTGAAGAGTGAATTAGGTGGTAGGTTTACTGGTGTATGGGGGGAGGAGAGGTAAACTGGACAGGGAGAGATTGGAACTAGAAGAGAACAGCAAAGGGGGGAGACGGGTAAATACTGTGTTCTCCCATCTTGCTCTTTACTATAAAGTGTCCCTTTTTTTTCATTCTGAATGGGGGAGAAGGAAGAAGACAACTTCCCAATAACTTTTTGTCCTCCACCAAAATTCTTCCCCGTGACCCTTTTCCCCTCCATAGTGTCAGCTTTTCACTTTGAAAATATGATCAACCTACAAGGAGTTGAAGTATGTAGATGGCTATTAGTGAGACACCCTCACTAATTCCATGACTGGACAGACATCAGAGAACTCCAGTATATCTCGAAATATTCTAAAGGAATGAATTCTGGACCTCTAAAGTCACCTGTCTCAATCATTTTTACTACAGTGCAGGACAGAAGTATGTGGCCAGAATGTCGCACCACAGTTAGCGCTTAATAGCAGTTTATCACTGATGTTATTGCCAAGGTTAATCCTGCAGTTGATGGTCTTAATTGGCATCACTACAAATCTTTTGCAGACTGGGTGCTGCTGATGGACCTCATATGAAAGACTCTGTCTTGCGTAAGAAATCACTAAAATGGTATTCATGCTGTTTTTATAGCATACCCCACTATGAGACAGATGTATGGTCCCATAAGTTCCTGCCCTGAAGCATGTACAGTATAAAGCCATGAATATGGACAATGCAGAACAAACACAGAATGATGTATGATCAACTGGAATGCTTCATTAAAAGGATGGCTCTTTTTTTTTAAGAGGGTTTATTAAAGAGATGGGGTGTGTTTGGCATACATTTATTTCAGGCTGTTTCAGGCACAAAAGGTGGCGTGAAGAATGTGACAGAAATTGTGGGCAGAGAGAATATGGTAAGGGTGGGGGGAGGGATAGTAGGAGTAGAGTTCTTGAAGGGCTTTGTAAATGAAGTGAAGATTCGGTTCCATGTGGAAAGAGGGGAAGCCAAACCAGATATTTTAGAAAAGTGGGAATGGGAATAGGGAAGGTTTGTGTGCAAACAAAGGAAGAGCTGCATTGGGGAAGAGAGCAAGTTGTTGTGGGTAAGGCAGGAAATTGCCAGAGGAGGATTAATATGGCCAAAAAGACTGAAAGGAAGAACACTGGAAATGTAGAACCACCGCCAATGGGATTTGTCATGGGTGTGAATGTGATTGGAGAAAAATCAAGATTGTGAACCTGGGTGACTGTAAGGTGGATGTTAATAGAGAATGGGGAGAGGAAAGAATATCTGATTCCGACATTGAGTTTAAAGTGGCAGTGATGCTCTCCAGGAGAAGGTATTGGAGATGCACCTATAGGTGCAGGACTGCATAGAAGGTGAGCAGCTGTGATGGAACAGTGTATTTGTAGTTAGCATCAAGGTAATAGTTGAACACATGGCAGTAGATGAAATCACCTAGACTACAGAAGGAGAAGACGACAGAACACACTATTCTCCTTTCCTGTTTTGAGAGTATAAGAAAGGAGAATAGAGCCTTGGGAAAGAAAAGCGAGAGTAGTCAGAAATATGAGTGCCAAGACACATTTTCTCAGAAGAGCAAGAAGATGTGTAGAGGAAGAGCCAGTCACCTTTGTTAAAGGCAGTAAATGATTCCAGAAGAATGAGGACAGAGAAGAGCTGTTAGACTTGACCAGTTGGAGGTCAGAAGTAACTTTAGCAACAATGATTTCAGAAGAATGAATTAGGTGAAAGGCAGATTGTAGAGTTGACTAGAGAGAGAAATTTGAAGAGCGACCTCATTCCAAGTTTGCTCAAGCTGTCATTAAACTGCCCCCAATGAGCGGCGGGAGAGCATCTCCTGCTGACATAGTGCTGTCCACACTGCTGCTTTTGTCGGTGAAACTCCTCTCGGTCAGTTGTTTTTTTTTCCCCCCCACACCTCTAACCAACAAAAGTTTTACCAACAGAAGTGCTAGTATAGACATAGCCTAAGTTTCTCATCTGTGAAATAGGGATAATACTTCCTTTTTCTCACCCTTTGTCTGTTTTGTCTATTTAGATTGAAACTCTTTGGGGAAGGGACTGTCCCTTACGACATGCCTAGAACAGTGGTGCTACCATAATACAAATAAGGGCTAACCTTCTCTGGGTCTGTGTTCACTTAGCTGCAGAAAAATTAAATTTATATGCTTAAAGCTGCCCTTGATCATATGGATGTCAGATTCCCCAGGTTACACCAATTACAATTCATGTGGTTTCAATGCTTTTACTCACTCATAGTTACTAAAAAGAATGGGTGCATTATGGCAATGTGCAAACTACAGGTATTCAAAATACAGGGGATTCTGCTTAATAACCCAGATAGTAATAGCTTTCGGTTAATAAAAACATTTTGCATGGAACAGATATTGTCCAATTGACTGTAATGTTAATTGACCTGGATATTAGCAATAGGCATGTTGGCTACTAACTTGTTTTATGGAAAGCCTGGCCTGCAGGTAGATTTGGGGGGCTGGGCTGAGCATCAGCCGCAAACTGGTTTGCGGGTCTGCAGACAGGGAAGCCCTGGGGGGTGCATGATACCTCTCCCTGCACTCTCCAGGCTGAGAGCCAGGGCTCAGCACATCCCATCACTGCCTTTCCTGTCTATAGCCCTGCAAACCTGCCTGTGGCTGTGGCATTCTATGGGGAACAGGAATGCTGGGATGTGCAGAGCCTGGGTCCCTGGTGTCAGAGTAGGATGCAACCCAGAGAGCACAGGGAGTGGTACAGTACAGCCCTGTATTCCCTCAGCTCCTCCCCCCCTTTGGAAAGCCACAACATCTGGGTAGTGGCCTGCTCCCTGCCACTGCCCACAGCCTACCTTGGGGCCCCGTATGGGCACATCCCAGTACTTCCATCCCTGGCTGCAGCCTGGCAAACCTGCCTTTAGCTTATTGGCAACTGTCAGATAATGGCAACTTTTTTCTATCCACCAAGAGGTTGCTAATAAGCAGAATCTACTGGACTATCAAAATTTAACTGTGTGTACATAGAAGCTTTTAACCATCAGGCCACCCTGACCCTCAGGATCTATTACTGTAGGTGAAAATACTGCTGTGCAGGGCTGCGCTAATAAAATGAAGGGTTTCCACAATGCGTGTAGTCAAAGAAAGTCTGCTATATGCAACAAATCATAAGCTAGGGCTTGCTATAGATACCAGTGAATGGCCCAAGTGCAGATATTGCTCATCCCTAAAAAGCTATTCTCTGTTGGCTTGAAGGATTGGGTAATGACCAGGAACAAAACAGTTTACAGATACGCACTGCGACTGTCTACACTGCAATTAGACACCCGCAACTGACTTGTGCCAGAATACTCTGGCTTGTGGGGCTTGGGCTAAGGGGCTGTTTAACTGTGGTGTAGACTTTCAGGCTCACGCTAGAGCCTGGGTTCTAGGAGCCTGCAGGGTGTGAGGGTCCCAGAGCTTGGGCTGCAGCCCAAGCCTGAGCCTCTACACCACAATTAAACCCTTAGCTTGAGATCCATGAGCCAGACATGAGTATCTAATTGCAGTGTAGAGATACCCAGTGAGTGCTCAATAGCAGACTGTGCTAGTAGAGGACTAGACTACTGCTAATCTGTGATCAGATGTGGATTTCAAACCAGTTGGTCATTATCTGTATTATTTAGGTATTAGAATCTTTACTTGAATTTGAAATTATGCAGTTTGTTTTGACTGATGGCAGAGACATTTTAATTTATATAAAAGCAAGGCCAAGACAAAACATATAAAATGAAGTGAGTCAGACACACTAAAAAATAAAAAGGCGAAACCCTGACAAAAATTGTCCAAAACCAAACAGAGTGTTTTCACAGTCATAACAGGAACATCTTTAATTTGAGAGAATAAAACCGAATCCTGAAAATTGGGACAGCCATGTTTTAGAATAACCAAATTTTGAAGACTTTAGCTGCCTGTGAACAAGTAGTTTCTAGCTGGTATGATTGTGAAGAACACTTTCAAAACATGAAAGAAGTGTAACTGAAGCCAGTGAAGCCTGCCTGAGTCAGAAGAGAACCTGAAACAATATCTAGTTGCAAACTGCTCCATTCATTTCAATGGATGTTAACTCGGGTACAAATGATGAAACTTTAAATGTTAACATGTTAATTATCTTACTGCTCATTTAAGAAGTATCCTATATTGAAGGGCTACACCAGTCATTCTCAAACGTTTGGGGTGTAATTACTGGGGGTGTCTAAAGGACTAGTGGGGGTGTTGCAGATATATAAATTGAGTAGGCCTTTAACAACATATGGTGGCATTGGAGGAGGGTGAGAGGTAGCTATTAGTTTCATTTTTCTGAAGTGGGACTCTTCTTTCATGATTTTGGGAAATGCTGGACTAAAAGAAAGGAAGAAGGAACAATTGAAGGCTTGCTAATGTTTTTACCAAGTAATCTCAGTTTCACTTGTGAAATGATCAGACTCTTCATTATGGCTTTAAGTTTGGATATCATAAATGGGGACTGCCTCTTCACTTTAGCTTAGAGTCAATTATGACAATCCCTCAAGGTTAATTTATACATTATTGAACAAATATATCCATTTTGTCACTTGGCCATTTATAACAGAGCAAACTGAATTTTCTAATGGTATTTGAGTTTAGGGGTTCTTCACATTGAAATAAGAGAGTGAGTAAGCTGATCAGGATATCTGAGAAACCATGAGGTAAACTAAAATTAGAAACGTGAACCGGATATACACAGAGAAGAGGAGAGAAAACAGAATTAGGATACAGTGCTCCCTTTTCTAACTGGAGAAGGAAAAATAAGTCTGTAACTACTTTGGCCTTGTCTAAACTAGGATTTAACAGTGTGATGGAATCAATTAGGGAACACGCTCTAACAAAGATATTTGAAAAGTGTAGTGTAGATAGACAAGGCTGTCTTTGACATGTTCTAAGATGACTGGGTAGAGCCAAGGCTCCTTCCTAGGTTTTTAACTTGTATGTTAAAGGCAACATGCCTTGTCTACACTACACTTTTCAAATGTTCATGTTAATGCATTCTAACACACCTAGCCATGGCTTAACTAGGATAAAAGGTACAACATTTAGACCTGATCTACACTAGAAAATGAGGTCGGTTTAACTATGTTGTGCAGGGGTGTGAAAAATCCACACCCCGGAGCAGTGTAGTTAAGTCGACCTAAGTCCATGTGTAGACTGTACTAGATTGATGGAAGAATTCGCCTCTCGGGGAGGTGGATTACCTATAATGGAAGAACCCTTCCTGTCAGCATAGGTAGTGTCTATGCTGAAGCACTAAAGCAGCACATCTGCTGTAGCGTTTTAAGTGTAGACATAACCTCAGTCTATGTAAACCAGATACAGTGGATATGAGAACTGTATTCCTGTGTCATTTACAGGCTTTTAGATTACAGCACTTTAAATGGGGAACAGGTGACTTGGAATTGGTAGGTATTGAGGGGAGAACTAATATGGGAAAAATATCTTCCATCTGGAATCTTTGCCTGTTTCTAGAACCAAACCTTTTTACAGGTTCTTGGATATTTTTTCATTATTCATTTTCACATGCCTGTCTGCTATAGTTTCCAGTCAGAACTTGTGCCAGAAATGCTGACCTCTCTCAAACTTCATATTTCTAGCTTTCCTGAAAACAGGAAGTATGAGTAAGCTCAAGAGCCTGTTCTCACGAAATTTCCAGCCAAAATTTTCAGTCCGATATGGTTTAGAAAGGCATTCAAATTTTTAGGTGCTTTTTCAGATCTACTGCAAACTCTATTCCCTCTTGAGTTTTCCCTGGCACTAGTGGTAATGATACACAACCTTTCACCTCTGGCCTTAGGTTCACATTTATTCCAAGTCATCATAGACTACAATGTTTACTATTTGATGTCTGTCCTTTGGCCTTTGAAAAATGGAATCTGTTTGATTTCTTGTGCACAGGACTTTGCCTGTCAAAACCCTCTTTGCATGCTCAGCATTGAAACCAAGGTTATTGTGTGGGCTACAGAAACTTGATTCCCCTCTTGCCCCTAAATGTGATTATTCCTGGACAGGGCTGTGTCAGGTTGCTAGGGAATGGTGTATGGAACCTTTTGCTACTGCTGCTGTTCTGTAGACAAGCAGAAGTCTTCAATCTGACACTTTCAATAGCACTCCATTTACGAAACCTACAAGGGCATTGAGAAATTTGGTCTCCTGACTGGCCAGTTAAACCAAGTGCACTGATGTATTCTGAAGTGAAGTGCAATACACAAGTATCAATTTACCATCAGGCTACAGGACTTCCTTGGGCGATTTTCATAACACCCTCTATCTTTGAGACTGTTTTGTTGCTGCCAAAGAACAGCAGGGTAGTGAATCTCAATCTTTTGGGGATGGAAAGGCTGAAAAATCATCTCTTCCCACCATATTCCACAATCCTCAGCTGCAGGACCCATGATGTGTTATGGAATTGGGGTAGGGAGGGGCTAGTGGTGCTGGGAGGAGACCATATAACCCACCACCCACAATCGGATTTCGTAGGCTCTGATGCTTAGTTCTCTATAAGGAGTGTGTAAACCTTTTCCTCCTTAAGACTTGCCAGTGACTCATGTCCTGGAAACTCTTGGTGCATTTAGTGACATGAACATAGCTACACTTGGGATTGGAACTACACTGGGTTCAGAAAGGTGCCAGCAGTGTGGTCATACTTTGAACAGCAGTAGTACAACTTGACTCCTAAATTCAGAAAATGCTGATGTCACCCCTCCCCCCCAATATAATATTCATAAAGCTAGAACATGTGAATGTTACAGGATGAACTTTGAAAAGTGGACTGGCAATCTGGCAAAGTTCTACAATGTATGATAACTAGGGATAAGAAGTTTAATCTAAAAAAAAAAAAAGTCATAAGATAGGAGTCATGGGATTAAACTGAGTGAAGGAAAATAAAAGGAGAATACAAGAGGAAAAAGTCTGACAGATCAATTGAACTGGAATAGTCTCCTGTGAGGAATGATGAAAGCTCTACTTCCTGAGTTGTTTGAAACTAGACCGGACAAAGCAGTGAAGAGTGTGCTGTTGGGAAAAAGCCAATATTGCCAGAGAGATGGCATTTCTGTCATTCTGTACATTTAGATACAAATGATATAATAGTTGTAACATTTTCTGTGTAACAATTGGGTAAGATGGCCATGTGATATAATCCAGGAGCCTGATATGCTCCATGGGACTAAGTTCTACAGCGTCAGCGCCTAAACTCTGTGACAAGAAACCCTAAATTGGGCAGTAACATTTAACTTACTTTATTTCTGTGAAGTAACCTTAATTTCCAGCTCCATTAAAACATGCACAGCTGTGGCTCACATTTGAAAATTCTCTTTGACATATCATTTATCAATGATAATTTTTTGATCATGTGTTTCTGATGTGTTCTCATGGTGGCCTCACTCCCTGGAGTTCGGTGACTATGCTGATGTCCAGATGATTAGCCTCAGAACCTCCTCCCCACCCCCAATCTGCATGAGGGGAAGGGAAGTGTATATCCAGCCTATATCCTTAGCTACGAGTTAGACTCCAACTCTGGTTCTTGCACTGTTCCAGGGAGCAAAAGGGTCAAGGAGCATTCATTATAATAGAATTAACTCCTCTTTGAGGGGAAAGCTGAAGCGTGAAAGGCAGCAGTAGACTGATGTTAGCATGGCAGAGACATAAGAATGGCCATACTGGGTCAGATCAATGGTCCATATAGCCAAGTATCCTGTTTTCTGACAATGGCTGGTGCCAGATGCTTCAGAGGGAGTGAACAGAACAGGGCAATTTATCAAGTGATCTGTTATCCAATCCATCTTTTAGTAGTCAAATGTTTAGGAACACTCAGAGCATGGGGTTGTGTCACTGACCATATTGGCTAACAGCCGTTGATGGACCTATCCTCCATGAGTTTAGGATTGATACTTAGGAGAATGCCAGAATCCCCAAGGCTCTGACTGAGATGAGTGGGACAGTTCAAATCTCTCAGAGCTCCAGGCTCTCTGCAGACACAGGCGGGCATCACTTCATTGGTTTACACTTTAAAACATCAAGTTTATTTTCATAACTATAAGGGCTAGAAGAATATTTTTTTAAAAAATGAAAGCTAAGATTTGGTAGCAAGGAGCAGTTGCAGAATTATGCAATTGTGTGGGGCCCTGGATATAGTATACAAATTAACTTCACCCAGAAAATTGATTAAGTTTCAGTATCAGAGTTGCAGTGGTATAAATGAAGTGTCCCTTTATATCAAGGAGATCAATTTCTTTTGCATAGAAACAAGTAGTGTTGAAGAATCCAGAATCTTCTGGAATGCTGTATCAGACTCAAAATGCATTAGACAACTCTTCAGTGCAGTGCGTAAGCAATGCATGTTCAAGGGTTGCTTCTCTGTACTTTTCCAAAAACATTTTGAGAGTTTGTTTTTTATAAAACTTGATTTCCAAGTCACCTCAGTTTGAATGTTTCCAAGTTACTGGTATGCGTGCAATTCAGTGTGGTAATCGTTTGGCATGCTTGAGTTGGCTTGGATCTATGAACTGAGACTAAGCTTCTTGTGTTCAGTAGTCCCACACTTGGAATTGGATATCTTCCTTCCAAGGGAGGATGGCATCAGGAGGAAATGTTCACAGATAAATTAATGCATTCTTTGAGTGGTTGCACATGTGTATTCCACTCCCGGTGTCTATGCACCCAGCGTATATCCATCAGAAACGTTTTCCCTCAGAGGTACCTGTTGGGCAGCTCGAGCTCCCTCTGCTTCCATATGCCACTGTATGCAAGTATGAGCACAGAGCTGTCCTTAGTCCTCCTCAGTTTCTTCTTACCGGGACAGTTGTTGGAACTCTTTTTTATACCAGAACAGTTTGTCTCTCAGCCTTTGTGTGAACATAGTGTGTGTGTATATAGTTAGTCTAGTTCTTAGTCTTGTTAGGATAGTAAGTTTTAGTTCTGTTAATTTAAAAAAAAGTTTTTTTGGATGTTTCCCCATTTGGAGTTTTTTCTAGATACGGTACTGAGTTGTGCCCCAGTCACTGGGTTTCAATCTGTAGGCTTTTTGCTCCTGGCCTATGCCAGTGAGCAACCCACATAATAACTGCTTGAAGTGCTTGGTAGAGGCATATGTAAAGGACCAGTGCCCGACTTGCAGGGAATTCAAGCCTAGGACAAAGAAGGCTAGTGAGGCTAGGCTGTTGGAGGCAGCGCTCAGGCCACTGTTGGTGCTGTCTTGGGGCTCTCCCAATCTGACTTGGTGCCGAGTGCTGCAGCTTCAGTGAGGAGCACACCTCTGGAGCTAGCAGAAGCCCAGCACCATTCTCTCTTGCCTGTTCCCAGGAAGAAATACAAACCTTCCAGAGAAGGTTTCCCCCATTCTAAATTTGGGAAGAGGGTCAAGAAGCCGTCAAGTAGAGTGCACTAGAAACCTGAGCACTTCTCCTCTAAATATGTGCGTAAGTTGGCACAGTTGGCCCTGGCGCTGTAGGGGACTCTGTTGAGCCTGGTGCCAGAAGTGGCAGTGTCAGTCTCTTGTGGTGTGGAAGAAGTTATCTTGCTGCTGCAAATGCCCCTGGGGTAGTCACACCAAGAAACCTGCTTTGCCTCTCAGTGCATGGTGCCTCCATCCTTACAAGAGTCCAGTCCCCCCACACCACTGCCAGAGATTCAATCTCCAGCACTGCTGTTGCCTGCTTCCCGGGGGAAGCCTGCCACAATGGCGTTACTCCGTGCATCGCCTGGCTCCCAGCACTCAGCCCTGGGACCAATGGGATCAGCTCCACCATAATCAGAAGAATGGAAATCCTCCTAGGTGGATTGGAGGTGGGGTTGTATGTAACTCAAACACAAAGCAGCACCTCCCAGTCTCTGCTCAGATCCTCTCTTCCTGCTGACCACTGACACACTTCAGTGGAAACTCCCATTAGAATGTGACCAGGATAGTGAGGCTCTGCTCTGCATCAGTGGCCCTTTTGTAACCCTGGGGGGTTTCCCCCACTTACCGATCTTCCCCCACACCATGCATATCAGTGCCCTTGTCTAGAAGGGAGAGTCTATGTACTGAATGGCTCAAACCCCAGAGTGTGGTACTGGGCCTGGTACAGTATCAGGTGGAGGTGCCAGAGCAACAGGCAGTAGAGAAGATTATACTCCCTCCGGTCTTGGTTTCCTCTTTGCTCTCACCAGATGAAGCCATTACATCTAGCACACTTCACCTCCTCCTGATTATTTTAAAGTTTTATCAGGAGTTGCTCAAGAGAGTGCCCTCTTTGAACTGTAAACCTAATTCTGCAGCCAGAGTGTCTTCACATCGTCAGGTTGACATTTTATCAATGGTGGGTCCCT
Source organism: Natator depressus (assembly GCF_965152275.1). Classification (NCBI taxonomy): domain Eukaryota; kingdom Metazoa; phylum Chordata; order Testudines; family Cheloniidae; genus Natator; species Natator depressus. The sequence goes on from NC_134246.1 coordinate 31,136,269, forward strand.
GCAGGGTAGCTCTGCCAATTAATGAGGTGATACTAGAGCCTATAAAGGCTCGGTGGTAGACTCCATCTTCACTGTCTCCCACCTTAAAACAGGCAGAAAATATTATGAATCCTCCCAAGGTTTTGAATACCTCTATACTCACTCACCACCAGGCTCTTTAGTTGTGACAATGGCTAATTAGAGCAAGCATCAAGGGCACAAGGCTGCCACCTCTAAATCAAAGGATGCTAAAAGGCTGGACTTCTTTGGCAGAAAGATTTATTTCATGTATCACTAACCAACAGGCTTTGCTGGAGCAGTATGATTTTAATTTATGGGGCTCACTGGAAAAGTTCAGAGAGCTGCTTCTTGAGAACGCTAGACAGGAGTTCGGTTCCATAGTCAATGAGGGTAGATTAGTTGGGAGAACACCACTAAAGGCAGGGCTGGATGTAGCAAACTCAGCAACTTGAACCATGGCTTCTGCAGTGGCCATGTGTGGATCATCCTGGCTGCAGTCTTCTGGTCTCCCCTATGACATACTGAACACTCTCCAGGACTTGCCATTCAAGGGTCCTTCTCTATTCTCAGACCAGATGGACAGAAAACTTCATGGACTTAAGGAGTCTAGAGCCACTCTAAAGTCCTTGGGTCGGTACATGCCTGCAGGAGACAGGAAGCACTGTCGTCCACAGTAGACACCCCGATTTTTCTGTTACTTTTCCTCAGTAGGACCTATCAAAAAAGAGGTTCAGGCGTTATAGGTGTAGGCCTCCTGCTACTTCGCCTCTGGGCCACTCAAGACACCTGGGAACTCCAAAGAGGCCATTTTGATGGATCACTCAAGGTCAACATATCTCCAGACCCAAACCCCCTGACCTTTGCAAACCATCTGTCCCATTTCCACAGTTCTTGATCTCAGATTACTTTGGGACCACTGGGTCTTGAGCACTGTGTTAGCGGGATATACTCTCCAGTTTGCTTCTACCCCTCCCTCCTTGCCCCTTTTTGTGAACCACTCTCACAAAAAACTTCTTATCCAAGAAATCAATTACTCCTTCATTTGGGAGCCATAGAGGAGGTTCCATGTGATTTCAGAGGGAAGGGGTTTTATTCCCAGTGTTTCCCAATTCCAAAAGCAAAGGGGTAAGAGGATCTCAGATCAATTTTAGACCTGCATCAACACAACAGATTTTTAAAAAGGACAAAGTTTTGCATGGTCACGCTAGCTTCTGTCATCCCTTCCCTGGATCTTGGGGACCAGTACACTGACCTCAACTTGAAAGATGCCTACTTCCATGTGGCAATCAATCAAGCTCACAGGAAGTACCTCTGATTTCTGGTAAATCAAAATCATTACCAGTTCACTATACTACTTTTTGGCCTGTCAGCAGCTTCCAGGGTCTTTACAAAGGTCATGGCAGTAGTACATGCATTCTTCTGAAGATCGGGAGTGCAGGTTTACCCTTACCTAGACAACTGGCTTGTCAAGGGCCAGACCAAACAGCAAGTGCAGAGCAGTGTTGCCATGATCCAGTCAATGTTCCATGGTCTGGGACTGCTAATCAACACAGAAAAATCTGTCCTCACCCCAGTCCAGAGGATAAAGTTTATGAGGGCTGTACTGGACTCCTCTCAAGCCAATGCCTTTCTTCCAGTGTCAGGTTTCAGGCAGTTCAGTTGTCATAGGTTTGAAGGCTTGCCCGGTCACAATAGCACAAAACTGTTTGAGGGTTCTGGGTCACCTATGTGGTTCAGTACGCCAGACTACAACTCAGAACTCTGCAGGAGTGGCTGGCATCAGTTAGACTCTGTGGTAAGAGTGCCCTCACCTCCCTAGATTGGTAGACAGATTCAGCCGATGTACATTCAGGTGTTCTGTTTGTGGATTACTTATTATACCTGAAGCACCAAGGTTTGATGGGTATTTCCATCAAAGTACATCGAGCTGCTATTTCAGTGTTCCATCCTAAAGTGAACAATCACTCTATTTTTTCCAATGATATGTCCATAAGGTTATTTAAGGGCTTAGTCAAATTATAATCTCACGTGCCAAAATCTGTTCCCCTATGGGATCTAAACTTTGTATTGTCAAGACCTGCTTGCTGCTGCTTCGGTCAATGAAGGTGGCATTTCTGGTGGTCATTCCATCCACCAGAAAGTAGGGGAGCTGCAGGCATTAATTTCAGAACCTCCATATATGATCTTTTTTTAAGGACAAGGTTTGCCTGCACCCTCATCCAAAGTTCCTCCCTAAGGTGGTTTCCTCTTTCACATCAACCAGGCAATTTATTTGTCTGTTTTCTGCCTGAAGCTATGTACAAACAGAGAGGTTTTGCATACCTTGGATATCAGATGAGTCTTGACATTTTACCTAGATAGAACCAGACACTTTTTTAATCTTCCCAGTTGTTCATAGCAGTAGCTGACAGAGTAAGAAGTCAATCAGTCTCCACCCAAAGAATTTTTTTCTGGATTGCGTCCTATATAAGCATGTTATAATTTGGATAATGTTGCTCCACCCAACAGAGTCACAGCTTGTTCAACAAGGTCACAATTGACTTTGGCCTTTCTGGCAGAAATTCCAATTGTAGACATTTGTAGAGCGGCAACCTGGACCTCAGTTCACAGGTTTGCCTCCCACAAAGCTGTGTCTCAGGACTCCAGAGACAATGCTAGAGTGTTGTTCTATGATCTTTTTTGAAATAGATTCTGATCCCACCTCCTGTTCTACAGCTAGTGAGACACCAAGAGTGGAATGCGTATGTACAATCACTTGAAGGAAAAAAAAAGTTACTAACCTGTTCCGTAGATTTGTTACACGTGTCCATTCCATGACCCACCCTCCTACCCTTCTACATCAGAGCTGTGGCCAGAGATGGGGGTTAGGGGTGGCTCTACCCTTTAAACCTGCATGCAGTAGCACCAGCAGCAGGGGGAGCTTGAGCCCCCAATGGGTACAACTGAGGGAAAAGGTTTCTGATGGCTGTGTGCTGAGCACACAGGCACCAGGAGTGGAATGGAAATGTGGTACGCATCTCTAAGAACAACAGTTATGGAACAGGTTAGTAACTGTTTTTAATTTTGGGAAGTGATCCAGTAGTGTACAACCTTTGTGGCACCAAAAGCAGCATTGTAACTTATCAGAAGTCTGAGAGCTATATTTAGTTTGCATGTATGTGCAATTTTTGAAGCATACTAATACTTTGAAGAGTTCAGGTAATTGAGCATCAGTGGGAATGTGACCCTGCTTACCCACAAGGTAACTTATTGATTACTTTATTTCTGAGATGACCATGTGCATTATGCTAACGAAATGTAGGCTTGAGTTTGCAAGGTGACTGAAGTGTCTTGGTTTGTTACTAAATAAATGTGTACTTTAAAAAGAAAAGAGGAAGGCTACACAAAAAATGGAAAGCCCCTTTTAGTTTAAGTACATAAGGCTTGATATTAATCCTGGGATCACCGCATTCCTGCCTCTTCACCTGTGGCCTGGAAGTTCAGACTTCCCTTTGCAGACGAATCCCAGAGACTAATGCCTTTATTTCATAGTACCTGCCCTTTTTTAAAAGGCATCTTAGTGAAACTAAGTAGTTGTGCAGTATTCTAGTGTTTGACTAGTGCTGATGGTGAAGCACTGTGGTCTTGGGAGTATGCTGTCTGACTCCTTGTCAAAGGGAAGTTTTGGGGCAGTAGAACCAATGAAAACTGAAAGAGGGTTGTGTGGGACAACAGGAAGAGATGTGCAAAACCACCACATGCTTTTAAAAAAGGATGGATGTGTTAGATGAAAGCATAGTGACAAATAAAAAGCTGATCCTTGAGGAACTGGAGGCCTTCAAGATTCCTTCACTGACCTCTTAAGGATACTGAGAGGAAGCTTTATGGAAAAGAGGAAAAAGAACTGAAGGGATTGCTATGTTGAGATATTCTATCAGTCCATTGCTTATCCTGGCAAAAGCTCAAGATACAAGTAATACAGTAACTAACTTATACTTTACTGTTTTACCAAGAAGAATTGGAAAGTAGATTCCAAAAACATATGGCTTAGGGAGGTAAAGCAAATGCTAAAGGAAACCACATTGCTCCTCCAAAATGAACCCTATTATTAAAACAAGTGAAGACTTAAGAATTCTAGGACTTAGTGTGGGCTGCTCTAGAATTCTGAATGAAGTAGCAAAAGAGCAAGTGGGGTATCTAGCAGAACTATATTTACACTTCTGTTTGGAGCGAATATACCTTTGTCAGACCTTGAGCCCTCTATTCACATATAGGCAGCAGAAGTACAAGCTTCCTCAAACTACTCCAGCTGTGTGCTTCCAATCTGATCCAAATGGCCCTCCAGTCTCAATGGACCATGCAACCTTTGGTCTTTCTGCTGGAACTGATAATTAGGTTGCAAGTTAAGATGGTGATTTTCTGATAGACATGTTCAGGAACTAGACTGATATCGTCTAACTTAATACAATGCACTGAATAGCTATGAGATGTAGATAGATTTGGGTCACTGCCAAAATGAATGCAGCAGATGGGAAACTAGCATGAGAGCTCTGGGGATTTCGGCTGGTCAGCAACAAATACACGTGTTGAGTCTCAAGGTTTGTCAATTTAGATGAAAGTGTGGATGTTTATCTGAACTTGTGAAGGGGTTACCCTTCCTCTAGTTAGTCCTTTTGTATGCTGCCTCCAGAGGCAGTAAAATCTTTTCCCTTACTACTAAGATGACAGTTGTTTCAGAAAGAATACAGTCTTCCAGGGAAGGCTCCTCTCTACTCTCCTCAGGAGCAGCTGGACTAGATATGAGGTCTTGCTGTCTCTCCACTAGGCCCTGTTGTTTGCTTAACATTACATTTGGTACTCTCCTTTGATTAGGCCCAGTGGATGATGTTCTCATGGGAAAAGCTACTTTCTCGCTGAAAAGAAAGATCTCTTCTGCTTTGGATCTTCCCAGATAAACATGGTTCAATCTGAGATACTTTTCAAGGCAAATCCTCACACCATAGCTAAAACTGAGCAACAGTTGGGCCTGGTGGAGACTTCTGGGTGCGGCCACATCCTATTATGATAACATTTTTAAGTGCTCATCACTGTGGCATCTGAGCTCACGTGGTTTAAATTAAGATATTGGTGATTTTAATAAGAGAAAGTAGGAAGGAAGATGAGGGATCATTTGCGAGGTAGGGCTGAGTTTCACTTATTTTCTTTAAAGATTCAAATAAGTCTTCATTTTGTGAGATGGGGCAGTTCCTATTTGCTTGTCCGCTTTTAACGCATTTGAAATGTGCATTTATGTATTTGATTTGTACTATGTGCAAACACAAATAGAGGAGTAATGGTTGTCTTCTTGCAAAGGATGCCTGTTACTGAAGCCTAAACAGAGATGGTTCTGTTTGCTGAGCAGCCCCTCCTTCTACTTCATCAGGCTCTACTTTGTCCTGTATCTCTGAGTGCACTAATGAGGCTGAAGGTGGAAATTACTCTTTCCGGTATTTCCTTTTTTTGCTGGAATTTTTACTGCTGGCAATATGTAAAGTTTAAGAAGCCTGGGCTAACTGACCTTTTTACCCTTCTCTTTCCCAATGACAGACATTGTACAAAGTTGTACTGCAGTGTCTGTCCTGGGGAATTGGAGCAAATATATTAGGGCTGCAAAGAACTACATAGACTTGAGATTAAATGTGTTCTATGCTGGGCTGTGGAGGAACAATATATAGGTGCATTTGGAAAAAGGATCTTGAGTTCTGCTGTTGGTTTCTCTCAAGTCAGGCTGATTAGTTTGTCAGAGGTAATGGTAGACTGTTGAGGCTGTGTGCACAGCCCATTTGTGGTTGAATGCTACCAAAGAATGTGACATGGAAGGTCAATAGTAGCAATATAGGATAATAGCTTACTCGCATGTGGAAATGGAACTAGGGTGTCTTTTCCTAAAGCTTCATTAAATTCTACTCTACATAAGTTTTTATACCCTCTCAACACTGTAGGATCTGAGTGCTGTACAATAGTGTATTAAGCAACACAACTAACATCAGTCACATGTGGGTTAAATGATGATCAGTCTTGAGTGTTTGGCCAAATAACTGTATTAAAGTATAAAACCCACTTAAAAGGAATATTATTTTTTTGTTAAAGAAAATGACTTGCTACGAGTTGAATAAGATGACTAATGATTAAATACCGGTGGCTTTATATGTGTATTGAGTTGGTCCTCAGAAAGATTAAATAGACGTTCCCCAATTCTGATAATGCTAAATAAACAAATTATATATGTTTGAGAGGGAGAGAGATTATCCTTTATATATACGTGCATTGTTATAGCACTCATTATAGTAACCTCATTTACAAATATTGTACTTTTGGTTTACTACAGTTTGCAAAAATTTTGCAACCTGTTAAGAATATTTTTATTAAATCGTAGTGAGATTTACAACACTCAGTTGGGTTACTGGCATGTATCTCTTTATAATTCTTCTGGGTACAAAACATGAACAGAACAGCAATTACAGATTTAAAAGGTGGTAATTTTACCACAGAAGTTAACTAGATTTTCGTTCCAAGACACAAGAAGTGCTATGTCGCTCTTCCAAAACTGATCTCTGTCAGAGATACAGTGATCACCTGCCAATGGTTATTCATCCCCCAGAGGATTACACACACAAGTCATTCCTTCAACATAATTCTAAGGCTTTTATTCTTCACTGTGTGTCTCAGCCACTGGTTCTGCCTCACCCTCCACATGATTGCTTGGATAGACAAGTTTAGGTATTCCATGTCTTGGAATGACAAGAGGTTAAAGATAGCTTTCAGAGATTTCCCTGTAAGCCTTATTTATTTAATGGCATGAAATAAGGTAGTCAGACACCTTTTGCTCTGCCTTGGAAGCATATATATAGAGAGACCAAATAGCATCAAAGAACTATGAAGACAAACTGTTTGGCAGCTATTTTTTCCAAGGGATTCCCCAAAGTAGCTGTGAAGCCTAAGAAATCCTTGCTATCCTCCATTTCTCAGAGATGGGACTTTCGTTCTTCCTTTTGCAACAGGACAGATTTCTAGACCAAGCCTCCTTGATACCAGCAGAGAGATTGCTATTGCAGAAGCAAGTGGAATAATTTAGAAGACGGAAGAACATCACCGTGGACATGTGGGTCTCAGAACAGTTCACAAGGAACACTTGTGTGAGCTGCTGAATATTAAAACAAATGTTCAAGCTTTGTCTACAGTGGGAAACTGAATCGTTGCTGATACTTTTCGGCAATGTTTCTCCCTGAAGTAGTAAGGAAAACTACTTAAGTGCTGGTGTAGACGTAACTCCTGTCTACTTAAAAGTTCCCTGAGAAGGATGGCCTTGAGATTAAAGACCTGGAGTTTGAAGCAGTAGATCCAAGTAAGATTTCTGGCTCTGCCACAGATGTCCTGTGTGAACTTGGGCAAGCCACCAACTTTTCTACTTCAGTTCCTCATCTGTAAAACAATGATAATACCTCACAGGTGTGCTGGACTCGTGTATTTTCTCATGCTCAGATCATGTAGTGATGAACACCATAGAAGAAGCTAAGAATAAATACATTTAAATAGAAATACCACAAGAGTGGCACACCTTGGATATACACAAAGGTGTACTGCAGGATCTGTTTGACTCAAAGAAGCAATCAAATACTATTAGAGACCTATCACCCAAGAAAGAAGGACAAGCAAGCTTGAAAATCTTCTGAGTTGGACTGGAGGATGCTAAAGTTCTAACTTTGCTAAGGGTTTATTGGCTAATCTGTGAGAGGAATAATCACTGGAAGAAAGCTCTTATGCTTCTGATGATATAACCTACAAGGCAGCCACGTGGTGGTGGTAGTATTTGCAAGGAGTGTGCCACAACCTGCAGTGCCTCAGTAATCTCTTAAAATCTGTCCACCTTCAGCATCCTAGTAGCTCTTTTTAGTATGTAGTTATCCTCTCTCTCTTAGCTGCTTATTTCACATCCCTTCACAAATTTTGTGGGATGTGAAGGGGCTCTAGAATGAAAAACTTCTCTTACCTGATAGTTTTCTTTTTTGTATATTTCATACGCAGCAATCTAACCCACAACGGAGGATTAAGATTTTAACTAATTTCTTCACATTGAAAGACTGTCAGCAAAGGGAGAAAACTGCTTAATGTGATTAAAGTACCATGAAGTATTTGTTGTGGTTAATATTTCAGAGGTCTACTCCAGCATTAAGTGCTGTAGAGAACTCTGTATGGCCAAGCATGGTGGGGACGGATAGCTCAGTGGCTTGAGCACTGGCCTGCTAAACCCAGGGTTGTGAGCTCAATCCTTGAGGGGGCCGTTTGGGATCTGGGGCAAAAAGTGGGGATTGGTCCTGCTTTGAGCAGGGGTTTGGACTAGATGACCTCCTGAGGTCCCTTCCAACCCTGATATTCTATGATTCTAAGCAGTTTCAGAACATGTATATTTAGTTTTCAGGCACAATCCTCAAATTTAGTGGGGGTTCAGCAGGAGGGATTTTCTATTCCCTTGGAGACAACTCTGCTAGTCTGAGCCCATTTTCTTATCTGTACTTGAGGGCTGAAGAAAGGAAATGAGAAAACTTCCCTCTCCCAAAACCAGCTTTGTAAGAAAACTTCATTTAAGATTTCACTTCAACTAAATTTTTCTGCAATAGTTGACATCACAAGCACTTAAAGAGCTCTAGTAAATGCTTTTTTCATCCAGGGCTATATTTGAGGACTCCGTGGCCTCAGGTCGCCTCTGACACTGAATTTCAACACCATCCTCCTTAAATACCTGGGTTCCCAGAACACCCATTAGCTATCATCGGAGCGATCTACTGTCGCCAGGAGAAACGTACTCCCTCCCTCGAACTAGTGTTGCTCGAAGTCAAACTGGTCAGTTAGCTCATGGCATGGAGCGAACAAACAGGCGCGGCTCGCTCATTGTCACCAATGGAAGCTGCAACCCCAGCGTGTTCCCTGGCTTCTGCTCTCAGACTCCGCACAATCCTGCCCACCCCGCCACTGTTCCTCTTCGCCGTTACCGGGATCCCTGTGCCCTCTTCAGCCGCTACCTCGACTGCGCTTCCCAATAGCCTGCCCCTTCCTTCGCTGTTCGGAGCTGCCCCAGGAGCTGGAGGGAGTCCCCTGCTGCCGGCAGGACAGACTGTGGAGTTCGTGGGCCCTCGCCGAGCAGCTGCTGGGGCGGAGAGGGCCCGGCGGCGATCGGGGCTGGGGAGCGGTCTCCTCCCCCGAGCCGGGCGTCCCCGCCCCGGGGAGGAGCTGGCAGGGCAGGGCGCCGGAGCTGCGCTGGCCCGCCCGCAGCCCACACCTTGCCCGCTGCTGCGCCGGGTGCGGATCGCGCGGGGAGAGCGGAGGTGGGTCGGGCCGGGGCGCCCCGCAGCCCGCGGGGTGTTGGGGGCAGACGGGCGGCGGGCGAGGTCTGCCTCCCCCGCTGCCCCTGGGGGAGCGGAGTGAGGCCTGTGCCCGGCGCTCCCTGGCCAGGGCGCTGCTGCCCGCGGGGCCTGCCCACAGCTGCATGGCGAGGGAGCCCGGCGCGGTGTCGGGCGGGGGCCCGGCCTGCAGGGCCTTTCCCTCCCGGGGCTGGCCGCCATAGCTGAAGTTGGTTGTGTCTCTGTGTCGGGGCGCAGGGCGGGGGGAGAGCCAGCCAGGCAGCCTCCCTTTCCGCCCTGGGCTCTCCTCTCCGCCTCCCGGAGCGCGGCGCCGGGTGTACTGAGCATCCCGCGAGCCCGGGCCGCCTTTCGTCCCCTGGCTGTGCGCGGCAGGCCCCGGGGGCTCCCGGAGCGCCGCCTTTCGTTGTTTGCAGACGTGGATCGCATCGAGCCGCCTGGTTGCCTAGTAGAGGCTGGTGTTCTTGCGCTTAGATTCGTAGTGGTGGTTAAATTTGTGTTAGTCTTCATCAGGCTGCACAGGATTTCCTATCAGCCTATATGGCAAGGAAAGAGACTCACAGCTGTATTTCATGCATCCGACAAAGTGGGTAGTCACCCACTTCAAAGCTGATGCTCCAATATGTCTGTTAGTCTATAAGGTGCCACAGGACTCTTTGCTGCTTTTACCGATCCAGGCTAACAGGGCTACCCCTCTGATGATTGTATTTCAGACCTTTCATGCACCAGGAGGGCTCAGCCTCTCCCAGCTGAAGCTTTCTTTTTCGGTGTCAGAAAGGGAGTACTTGGCAGGCTGGACAGTTGGCATAGGTCACCCTCGGACTGAAACAGAACAAAATACTGCAGGGAAAGCAAACTGGGAATTAGATAACAGATTATATTCTACAAAGCGTTCTCTAGCTCCTAAAAGAGAGCTCTGGAACCCTATACAATGAAATATAAAACTGTACACGCATAGTCATGTATTGCCAGGTTAGCCTGCAACCCTGTGTTTACATTATGGCTATCAGTTCAATATTCCAAACAGTTTTGAGCAAGAATAAGAACCTGAAGACTTGTTGCACAAGGATACAATCTCATTCACTGATTTGTAGAAGCTTGAACCCACCCCCCCCACACACACTTTGATATATAAAGGGAAAAGATTAGCTTTGACTGAATTAAATTTGTCCAGACACACACATTTGGTAGCTCTTAGTAACAGAAAGAAAAGGAGTACTAGTGGCACCTTAGAGACTAACCAATTTATTTGAGCATAAGCTTTCGTGAGCTACAGCTCACTTCATCGATAACAGAGCGACATGAGAAAAAATGTAAACTCTGGGGTGGAAAAAGATTCTTAGACTAGAAGCATCCATAGGTAGAGGATCGTCTTTCTCCTTTTACTCAGCAGAAAGGGGAATAAGCCTGGTATGTGAATTTACAATAAATAATCTCAGACAAGGGGATATTTGCTTTTAACTTATATTTATTCCTGTACTTTAAACATTGTGTGGTCTATAGATTTTCTTCATCAGTGACAGTAAAAGAGATTTTTAAAAGATTGCTAGCAGAATTTTGGTTGTAAATTTTTAAGATCACTTTCTTTAGACTGTATTTACAAGACATGAAATTGTCAAATTAAAAAAAAAAAAATCTGCCGGTGTTAACCCTAGCTAGCCATTGCATTCAATGTTTCTGTTTGTTTTTTTTACAAAATAATATTTTGTTGAATAAAATATTGAGACATTTCTGTTTTAGTGCTTGTGGTGAAAATATATTTAGTAACCTGTAGTTTTACTGTGGTGCACTAAGTTTTTCTCTTGAAGATTTAGGTTTGATTGATAAAGTTGCTTTTATTTTCTTAGAGAATTCAGTGGTTGTCTGCAGAGTCTGTTACTGGAATCAAATTGAGGTATCAATTAATACGAATTATAATTACTGTCATTTTTAAAGTAAGGGAACTCTTGTCCTGAAATTTGCATATTAAAATATTCTGTTGCAATGGAACTCTGTTGGTACTCCGTACACTACCTTGTTAATGTTCATTCCTGCCAAATTAATAGATTAGAGAGACAAGGTTGGTGAGGTAATTTTTTTTTATTGGGCCATCTTCTGTTGGTGAAAGAGGCAAGCTTTCAAGCTTACATAGAGCTCTTTGGGTCTAGGAGAGGTACTCAGGGCATGTCTATACTACAGAATTAAGTAGACTTATGTTAGGTCGACATACAGCTACTGCAGTAATTAAATTGGCTCTTTGTGTCCACACTATGCTCTTTCTGTCAGTGGTGCGCATCCTCACCAGGAGTGCTTGTACCCATTTAAATGGGGCACTGACAGCCGGAGCCCCGGGCCTGAGAGCTGGAGACAGGGCTCTGGCTGTCGGCCCTGGAGCAGTGGGGCTTCGGGCGGTAACAAGCAATGTAAGTAATGCTGTATCTACACAGACACTGCATCACCCTAACTACATCGACTTAAACGCGACACCGCTCACAGAGGTGGAGTTAAGTCAGTATAGTGGGTGACTTACATTGGCAGAAGGGACGTTTTAGTGTAGATGCTTACACAGTTTGGTCGACGTAAGGCAGCTTATCAGTAGTGTAGACCAGGCCTCTGTGTCACATCTAAATATAAGGGTGGAACAGAAAAGGAGTTCACATGAATCATTTCTTGCAAAATGTGTTAAGTGTGCAATTAACACCTCTAGAGTCATAGGACAAAGGAGGGTTAGTGGGTTACAGATAGTTGTACAGAGCCATAAATCCAATGTCTTAAGTTCATGATTTTTAGTATCTAGCTGAGTTATGAGTATACGCTCAGCTTTTGAAGGTGTGCAGGTTTCCTTTGAGGATAAAGACTGAGAGGTCAGATATGGAGTGATTGTTTTGTGCAAAATGTTCGCCCTGGGGTGATATGGTGTTTATGTCTCATCATTTTTCTGCGTGAGTTCATTTGAGAGCATAATGACTGTCTCATTTCACTCACATGATGGATGTTGGGGCATTTAGTTTACTGGATGAGGTACGCCACTGACAAAGTGGGAATTTTTATGTTTTGTATGACTGGTGTGGTGCCTCAGTTTCCCTTATGTGTTGCACAAGTATCTAGGTAGTAGGACAACTGTGTGTGATAATTGTAGAGACCCCTAGAGAGCAGGTGTTACTGCCCTCTAACTGCTTAGGCCCAGACAATGACCCGACAGTCTGTATCCTGGCAACTGATGGCTGCGGCCAATCCTCTGCAAGAAGTGAGCCGGCTCTGATGCATGGGAAGACAAAGAGAGAGGTGGAGGCCAGATGACCAGTTTGCCTGGGAAAGAGGCAAAGGATGGAGGTGGGGCAACTGGGTATGACTGAGGGGCTGCTAGATGCTGATCAGTCTCCAGGTTGAGACTCGGGGGACAGAGGGGAAGAGCTCAGGGGTCTGGGTCTTCCCAAGATGGACTTTGCTGAATCTTTCTGCTTTCTGTGTGAACAAGATCTGTTCTATGCTATATTCCAGACAACTAATAAACTTCCTGGTTTACAACACTGGCTGAGAGTCACTGCTGACTGCGGAAGTTGAGGGTGCATGGCCTCTTTGGAGGCACGTAAGGCTTCCCCAGGTGTCCTGTTCAGGTGTGCTCACTGTGGGGAGCTCACAGCATCAGGTCAGACCCAGGAGGCGCTGAAGCCAAGGAGGCTTGCCCCAGTGAGTGTGTGCCCTGAGGGGTTGTCTCACTACAACAGGGTCAACCGGAACACCCAGTCGAAAAGAGACCCTGGCAGCTCCGGTCAGCACTGATGACCGGGCCGTTAAAAGTCCAATCAGCGGGGCTAAGGCAGGCTCCTTGCCTGCCCTGGCTCTGCGCAGCTCCCCGGAAGCAGTCGGCATGTGTGGCCTCTAAGTGCAAAGGCGATAAGGGAAGCTCTGTGTGCTGCCCCCAGCACTGGCTCCGCAGCTCCCATTGGCCAGGAACCACAGCCAATTGGAGCTGCAGGGGCGGCACCTGCGGGCACAGGCAGCATGCACCGTGCGGAGTCACCTGATCATCCCGTGCTTAAGGGTCGGACATGCCGACCGCTTCCGGGAGCAGCGCGGAGTCAGGGCAGTCAGGGAGCCTGCCTTAGCCCTGCTATGCCACCCACCCAGAGCAGCCTGAGGTAAGCGCCGCCCGGCCGCAGTCCATACCGCAAACTCCCTGTCCTAGGTCGGAACCCCCTCCCGCACCCATTCCTGCACCCCTACCCCAGCCTCCTCCCACACCCAGGTTCCCTCCCGGAGCCCACACCCCAGCCCGCACCCCACACCCCTTGGTTCCAGCCTGGAGCCCCCTCCTGCATCCTAAACTCCTTATCACCGGCCCCACCCCAGAGCCCACAGCCCCAGCTGGAGCCTGTACCCCCTCCTGCATCTCAACCCCCAGCCCTGAGCCCGCTCCTGCACTCCAAACCCCTTGGCCCCAGCCAGGAGCCCCATCCTGCACCTCAAATGCCTCATCCCCAGTTCCACCCCAGAGCCCACACTCCCAGCCGGAACCTGCACCCCCTGCCCCAGCCCGGAGCCCCCTCCCACACCCTGAACGCCTCATTTCTGGCCCTACCCCAGAGCCCGCACCGCCAGCTGGAGCCCTCACCTGCTCCTGCACTCCTTCCCCAGCTCAGTGAAAGTGAGTGAGGGTGCGGGAGACCGAGCGATGGAGGGAGGGGGGCTAGAGTGAGTGGGGACGGGGCCTCAGGGAAGGGGCGGGGCAGGGCAAGGGTGTTGTGTTTTGTGCAATTAGAAAGTTGGCAACCCTATTCACAGTGGTTTCAGAGCGCTGAACCTGTGCACCCATGACAGTGTTGTGATAGGCATGTGTAGAACCCACAAATATTGAAAGGTGTGTTGTGTGGGGTATTGATCATTATAGCAGTTGAGATATGTCTGGAGGTTTTGTATCTGTTCTGGCAGGGTCTGGTACCTCTTTGAGTTGGTGTGTCTGTGGGGAGCTTGCTTCTGATGATGAGCTTGGTGAAGCTGGGGTTTTTTTTGAAGGCCAGAAGAGGGAGTTCAGGAAAGATTTCTATCAGGATGTGTTCCCCATTGAGTATGGATTGTAACTGTTTAATGATACCCTGAATGGGTTTCGTTGTGGGGTCGTAGATGAGAACTAGTGATGTGCAATGGAGGGAGTTCAGGCAGATTCTCTCGGGGTATTTGGGTGGTCTGTTCCATGATGCGATCTACTTCTCTGGTGGAGTGCTATTATTTGGTAAAGGAAGTTTCAAGTGTGTTAAAGTGTGCATCCCAGACTTCCTAAATTAATCTTTCTACATGGCTGTGTATTTCAAGCCTTGTGTACAATTTTCAAGAAGTAAATGGAATCCTTGTTTTAGAAATACCCAGAATATAAACACTGGAATTGAGAATCAACTTGTGAGCTTCATAAGAGAAATTCTTGGGAGATGCTCCCAAGCATCCTCTCGCTGAGGTGTATTTATCCTACTAAGGTTCTGTTTGCTGTGTTGTGTGGCTTGCTAGGTGTCACTGTTATCAATGTGAGGGACATGGTTTTATTGAAAAGTACTTTATCAACATTTGCATTTATTCTTTTTCTGAACTCTCTTCCGCAGATGGCTCAGTGTGTGACTAAGGTGGAATTGTCCATATCCTGTGAGAATCTCATTGACAAAGATGTTGGTTCAAAATCTGACCCTCTGTGTGTCTTACTCCAAAATGTGGGCGGTGATCAATGGGCAGAGGTAAAAAGTAGCTTATAATCTCCAGTTTTGCATTATCATACAGAAATACATATTTTCAGAACATGACCTAACTGTAAATATTTCCAGTTATTATTCTTCCTAGTAATTGCGTAATTTGCTTAATTAAATCCTGCAAATATTTACAAATTAATATTTGGTCAAAAATTTTGTGACTTTTAAAGTTCATGTCTCTTGAGTGTGATGGAGTAAGAATCGTTTGCTTATCAACTTGGAGAAACAACAGGAATGTTTGTTTTTCTGTTATGATGTGCCATGTGCTGCTGCTTTTTCCGTGTGAGGTGGGCAGTCAACACATAGTACAGTGTTTCTCAAATGTGGCCACCAGGGGCTTTTCTTGCGGCCACAGCCTCCTGAGCTGTGATGGGGAGGGGCAGCAGTCCCTCCCCTTCCCTGGTGCTCCAGGTTGCACAGCTTTGGTGTTAGTTGCTGGGGCTTCCAGCAGGGGTTGGGTCCTGCCCCTCTCTGGAGACACCTGGTGAGTTCCCCACCTTTCCACGGGTGGTGGGGCTCAGGCTTTTACTTTCAGCCGGGGGGGTGGCAGGGAGGCAGGCTCCGGCTTCGGGCTCCTGCCACATGGCTTTGGGTTCCGTTTCCCGTGGGGCTTCAGGCTCCAGCCCTGCACTGCCAAACCGCTCCTCCCCTCCCCCCGCGCCATTGTCCATAGCCCCTGCTGCCTCCCGTGATCCCCCACCTAGGGCTTAATTTGTCCCCAGACTTGTGGGGCTGAGTAAGTCTGCTGTGAAAAGTGATACTTGTATGTTTAATGTCGCTTTTCACAGCAGACTTAGCAGGTAGCAATAAATAAATTACAGTGATTTGGATGTGCTTATTTATTTAGTTTCCTAAAGCTAATTAAATATTTTAGGAAAAAGTGTGAGAGCAGCCATGAGCAAGAGCTGGTGGCTGCACTCTGAGGCCACCAAATAATTTGTCCTGAGAACCCCTGACATAGTATGTCAGTGTCTTTTTTCCTCAAATGTCAGATTATCTCTAAACCAGATTTAGTGGTAATTGATTATATAATTTCTTTACTAAAATTCAGGGAGTACAAAGTTGCAGAGCAGTCAGCAGGCCCTGTGGCAGTGGCTAGATTTAGCAGCCTAGACCCTCAGATACGGTGCATATAAAGGCCAGTGAAGAAGTGTTTGGGGGTGAGGGACATAAAGAGTTTTGTGGAAAGTGTGGTTAATATGTTTATATATAGTGATCATCTCCATCTCTTTCTTTGCATAGTTGGATCGAACTGAAAAGATAAAGAACTGCCAGAAGCCTGAATTCTCCAAGAAGCTGCTCATTGATTATTACTTTGAGAAAGTGCAGAAGCTGAAGTTTGGCGTATATGATATCGATAACAAGTCCTTTGACTTAAATGATGATGATTACCTTGGAGGGGTTGAGTGTACACTGGGACAGGTACTTGCAGAAATATAATCTCTAATGTTCTGCAAAGTAGTGATAAATGTAGGTTTAAATCTGAAAACGTGAGAAACTTAGATGTCAGAAGCTTTGACATACTCGGGGTGAAAGAATTTCATCCTTTCAACTGATCTTATATAGGCCACGTCTACATTATGGGTGCTGCAGTGGCACAGCTACAGCACTGTAGCGATGCTGCTGTAGTACAGAAAAACCCCTTTTGTTACCGTCAGAAACGTCTATGCTTCTGTGCTGTAGGTAATCCACCTCCCCACGCAGCAGTCGCTCGGTGACTACCTTCTGTCCACCTAGCTGCATCTATGCCGGGCCTTAGGTTAGCATAGCTAAGTCCCTCCAGGGTGTGCATTTTTCAGCCGTAGCTATGTCAGCTTAATTAAAAGTAGAGTGGGCCTTAGAAAAAGAGTGTGTGCCCCTAGCTTAAGTCTGAAATGGCTTCAAGTTCTCTCAGCTATTGTATTTTAAGAGTACCATCAGAAATACAGAATTTCTTTCATTCCATTTAGAATGGTACTGAGTAGATCTCTGACTCGTAGCGCTGGCTCTGCTGCAGTCACTATATTTAGGCTTGGTCTGTGCTTTAAACTGAGGTTGACATAGCTGAGTTGGTCAGGGCTGTGAACAAGCTATGCCAACCTAACCTCCAGCGTAGATGCAGCTATTTTGACAGGAATGCTTTTGTCAACGTAGCTGCTGCTGTTTGGAAAGGTGGTATTCCTACACTGGTCCCCTAAACAGTCTTCCATCCATGTAGACTGTGTCTACACCACAGGTTTATGCTGGTTTTGCTATGCTGACATAGCTCTACCAGTATAATCTCCATAGTGTAGACATACCTTTGTCAGCACTGACCCCAGATAAAAAAGGGATTTGGCATCCAAAATACCTTTAGTATCTTTTACTCTGTCTGCAGCTGACTTCTTTCTACAGATGTAGGATCTTTTGGCAAGCAGAGTGAATAAAAAATGATGATTTTAAAAAGCCCATTTTAATTTAAATACATTTTTCTTTCTAAAAATAAGCCTACTTAAAATTAAATATGAAACTATAACAACCTGTGTTAAGGCCTGACTTTACTATAATGTGTTAAGATAATTTAAATTTAAAAATTAATGTTTGTTTGCTGCTGAAATTTTAAAGAAATTCTAACTTTTGATCTTCGGGAAGTCACTGACTAAGCACCTGAAATGAGAGTTTGTTGAAGTGTAAAACCAGATTTTGACAGCAGCAGCCTCTTTTCAAACGCTTTAAAACTCTTCTTCATTTCAGTTTATTCGGCTAGTTCAGTGTTTCATTCAGACTTGAGTAACTGTCTGGGAATTGATAGGTAAGCTTGTTTCCCTCTTCCAATCTATGAATAAAAACAAGGTATGAGAGGTGAGATCTATTAGTTCTAAAACCTTGAAGGGCATGGTGACCAGAAATAATCCTCCTCCTTCGAGTGCTTGCTCATGTCAATTCCAATTAGGTATGTGCGCGCCATGTGCACAGTCTTTGGAAGATTTTTCCCCTAGCAGCACCAGTCAGGTTGGCTGTGGAGCCCTCTGGAGTGGCATCTTCATGGCAGTGAATATAGGTTCCTGTCGACCTGCTGCCTCTTCAGTTCCTTCTTACCTCCAGTGATGGTTGTTGGAACTCCAGTCGCTTGCTTTCGCAAGTGCTTCCCCATGTCTTCGTAGTTTCAGTTTTCATAGTCACTTCTGTAGTTATAGTTATAGCTAGTTTGTGTTAGTAGGAGTGGGGATTTCCCCCACCACAAATCCTTCTTTTCCACCTTTGGGCTTCGGGGCATGCCTCGATCCAAAGGATTTAAACCCTGCAGAACCTGCCACAAGGCTATGCCAATGGGCAACCCCCATGACTCTTGCCTCAAGTGTCTGGGGGAGGTGCACCAAATAGACCGGTGCAAGATTTGTAAAAGGTTCCGCGCGAAGATGAAGAAAGAGCAGGACTTCAGGCTAAAGCAGATCCAGATGGAAGCAGACCTTTGTCCCCAAGCGGCCCCGGGCCGGCAGGATCCAGCACCGAGCACGTCCTTGCGGAGTGCTCCAGCCTCCGTGCATGTTACAGTGCCGAGGAAGGACTGTGGCCATAGAGACCCTCGGCACTGGCGCTCCCTAGCACCGAAGCCTGTAGAAGCAGCGTGACACCGCTCACACTCCCCGGTGCCACATAAGCAGCATAAGAAAATAGGCAGGGGGCTCTCACCCACACTGAAAGCTGCCGGGTCGGACAGTGCTGCTGGAGTGCATCCTGCGCTGGAACTCCCAGCACCATCAACACAGGAGCCAGTGCTGCTGACTTTGGGTCCCTCAACGGGGGCTGTCAAGTCTGGTGCCAGTGGACTCTCCTGACCATGAGTGCCAGGTGAAGGACCTAGAACTCCTTTCCACTCCGGACACTTTCAAGGCCGCAAGGGACTTGATTGCCATGTTGGCTCTGCAGTCCCCCGCCAGCTGGGATGGCCCTCCTGCACCGCAGCATGTCGCACTGTAACTTGCTACGATGAGGCGTCCACCTTCCCCGAGGCATTGCTCTCCGCCACACCGTTCCCTGACACTGGCCCAGCGGCACCATTCCCCAGCTCCATCCACACAGCACCGTTCTCCAGCACTGACCATGTGGCACTGCTCTCTGTCACCATCCCCCTTGGCACCGCCATGGTCTTCATGCTCCAGGTCTCAATCATCGGACTTGGAGGCGGAGTCCAACTATTCAAGACCCAGTTGGCACTGGTCGGACCGGCACAGGCAGGATGCCAGGATGGTGCTGTGCCAGGTGCAGTGGCAGGAACCCGCACAATGGCCATTTTGGACCCCATGGGCCTACCACCAGGCCCAGGGCACAGTCTCCAGGGGTTCCCAGTCTGTGGCCTCAGAAGGACATGCACCTCCGTCAGCCAGGGACCACCCCACACCTTGGGGCTCCGATACAGTGTCCGTTCGCGGTGCAGAGCCAGGTCCAGCTCCTGCACTCACTACTGGCACCGAGGCTGCAGTCGTCACCGAGAGTCACGGCGCCAAGCAGGATGCCTCCAGGGAGCAGGAGGGCCACGAGGGCCCGGTGCTGCCTCTAGCTTGATCGTTGTCATCGCCAGATGAAGCAGCAGCAGGGTCTTCCTCCTCCGGGCTGCCCCCTATCGCTAACAAGGCGCACAAGGACCTGCTACACAGGATCGCCCGCAATATGGGGCTCCAGGCTGAAGAGGTGGTCGAGTTGGAGGACCCGATGGTAGACATTTTAAATCTTGAAGGGCCATCCAGGGTAGCACTCCCCCTCATAAAGACCATTCAAACCACTACAAAATCTCTGTGGCAAACCCCTGCCTCCATCCCCCTGACAGCCAAGGGCGTGGAGAGGAAATATTTCATACCCACTAAAGGGTATGAGTACTTATTCTTTCACCTGCAGCCCTGCTCGCTAGTTGTGGTGGCAGTAAACGAGAGAGAGAGACGTGCAACAGGGCCCAGCTCCCAAGTCGAAAGACTCCAAACAGATGGACCTCTTTGTCTGGAAGGTCTACTTGACTAGAGGGCTCCATCTGAGGATTGCTAACCAGCAAGCAATCCTCATCAGATAGAATTTTAATTTGTGGAGCAAACAGACTCCAGGCTTCACAGCCTAAACGATTCGTGGGTGACGCTGAAATCGTTGGGCATGCATACCCCTGCCACCCAGCGGAAACATTTTAAACCACAGCCCCCACAGCGTTTCTGACCTCCCGGCACAGGCAGGACTTCTCCAGGAAGCAGGGCAGGAATGGCAGGCACAAGCCTCCCCATCCTCCGCCCAGCCAGGGCCAGGGCTTGACAAGGCCATCGTCAGGCTCTAAGCAAGCCTTTTGAAGGCATGTCTGGGGTCGACGCACCGGTCTGCACACTGGATCCTTCTCCCTGTTTTCTCAACCGTCTGTCCCACTTCTATCGTGCTTGGTCACAGATTCAGATCGCTGGGTCCTTTGCATGGTGGAAATGGGTTATTCTCTCCAATTCTGCTTCTGCTCTCTCTCCCAGCCCCCTTCCCCGTCCCTCCTCAGGGACCCTTCTCACGAGAATCTCATACAGGAGATTCAAACGCTCCTCGCCGCGGGAGCAGTGGAGGAGGTTCCTCAGGAGATAAGGGGCAAGGGATTCTATTCCCATTATTTCCTAATCTCCAAAGCCAAGGGGGGTCTTAGACCCATCCTTTATCTGTGAGGCCTCAATAGTTTCCTGAGAAAGTTGTGTCCGCATGGTCTCTCTAAGCATGATTATCCCCTCTCTGGATCCGAGAGACTGGTACGCCGCCTTCGACCTCAGGGACGTGTATTTCCACATCTCTATAATTCTTGCCCACAGATGGATCCTCATGTTCGTGGTCAGTCACAACCATTACCAATTTATGGTCCTCCCCTTTGGCCTGTGAACAGCCCCATGAGTGTTCACCAAGTGCATGTCGGTCGTAGCCGCCTTCCTACACCAGAGGCACGTGCAGGTTTACCCGTACCTCGACGACTGGTTGCTCAGGGGGTGTTCCAGGGACCAAGTGGAGTGATAAGTCAGCTTTGTAAATTCCACCTGTGACAGGTTGGGTCTCCTGCTCAACGAGCACAAATCAACCCTATACCCGACACAGAGGATAGATTTTATCGGAGCAGTGTTGGACTCGGGTCAGGCTAGGGCATCCGAGCCAGAGGCTCGCTTTTGGTCAATGACAGACATCATACAAAGCCTAAGGCGGTACCCTACTACCTCAGCAAGGGGTTGCTTGAGGCGCCTCGGCCACATGGCAGCATGTATGTATGTGGTACAGCTCGTGAGCCTCAGGCCTCTCCAAGCTTGGCTGTCGTCACCCTACTGTCCAGGGCGCAACAGCCTGGACAAGGTGATCATCCTCCTGGTGCCGGTTCTCGAATCTTTCCACTGGTGGCTCAACCCACAGGAGGTGTGCAAGGGAGTCCCCTTCAACAAACCCCAGCCCTTTCTGTCCCTCTAGACAGATGTGTCAACGCTGGGATAGGGCGCTCACCTGGGAGAACTCCAGACCCAAGGTCTCTGGTCGCAGGACGAACTTTCACTCCACATCCACGTCCAGGAGTTGAGAGCGGTCCGACTGGCACGTCAAACCTTCCAGGCCCAATTGCAAGGTAAGTGCGTGGGGGTCATGATGGACAACACAATTGTGATGTTTTACATAAACAAGCAGGGTGGGGCTCGTTCCTCTCCCCTATGTTGGGCAGCCCTCAAGCTTCTGCATAGCCCACTCCATTCACCTGGAAGCATCTTACCTCCCAGTTTCTCAGAATGAGTTGGCGGACTACCTCAGCAGATCCTTCCACAATCACGAGTGGTCTATCCGCCCAGATGTGGTGCACAACATTTTCCAAAGGTGGGGAGTTCTCCGAATCGACCTGTTCATCACGAAGAGCAACAGAAAAGGCCCCTAATTCTGTTCCTTCTGGAATCACAGCCTGCTCTCTCTAGGGGATGCATTTCTCCTCCCTTGGACGGACCATCTGTTGTATGCATTCCCACCGGTTCCACTCATCCCCAGTGTTCAGCTCAAGATCTGCAGGGACAAGGCGGTGGTCATGCTGGTAGCACTGTCTTGGCCTCACCAGCACTGGTACACCACGCTCCTTTAGCTGTCAGTGGACACCCCAATCGCATTGCCCCTGGTGCCAGACCTGATCACCCAAGACCACGGTCGTCTTCATCATCCCAACCTCGAGTCTCTGCACCTCACCGCTTTCCTGAAAGATCTGGACAAGCTATACCCGCAGTTTAAGCAACATATCATAGAATATCAGGGTTGGAAGGGACCTCAGGAGGTCATCTAGTCCAACCCCTTGCTCAAAGCAGGACTAATCCCCAATTTTTTCCCCAGATCCCTAAATGGCCCCCTCAAGGATTGAACTCTCAACCCTGGGTTTAGCAGGCCAATGCTCAAACCACTGAGCTATCCCTATCCCAGCGTGGAATCTCAACCTGGTCCTTTACAGACTATTGGGGCCCCCGTTTGAACTCCTAGCGACTTGTTTGCTGCTTTACCTGTCATGGAAGATGACATTCCTAGTCACCATTACGTCAGCAAGGAGAGTGTCAGAGCTTAAAGCCCTAGCCTCTGACCCTTCTTACACCATTTTCTATAAGGACAAGGTGCAACGTAGGCCTCACCCAGCCTTTCTCCCAAAGGTTGTGTCCCAATTCCACGCCAATCAGGACTTTTTCCTGCCTGTCTTTTACCCGAAGCCTCACATGGATAGTCAAGAACAAAGGTTACGCTCCCTGTACATTCGAGTGCTGACATTTTACATTGAATGCACAAAGCCGTTCCATAAGTCAAACCAGTTGTTCGTGGCATTTGCGGACCGGATGAAGGGCCTTCCAGTCTCATCGCAGAGGATTTCATCTTGGATTGCGTCTTGTATCCAGGCATGGTATGATCTGGCAAAAGTACTGGCCCCTGCACTAACAAGAGTTAGTTCCACAAGAGTGCAGGCCTCCTCGGCAGCATTCCTGGCCCAGGCCCAGATCCAGGAGATAGGGAGGGTGGCAACGTGGTCCTCGGTTCATGCTTTCAGCTCTCGTTACGCTATTACCCAGAGACGATGCAGCATTTGGCAGAGCGGTGCTCCAGTCAGTGATTCCATGACCTCCAACCCCACCTCCTGGCTAGGGCGTCACCTAATTGGAATCGACATGAGCAATCACTCGAAGGAAAAAACGGTTACCTTCGTTTCATAACTGTTGTTCTTCGAGATGTGTTGCTCACGTCCATTCCAAACCCACCCGCCTTCTCCTCTGTCGGAGTATTCAGCAAGAAGGGACTGAAGAGGCGGTGGATTGGCAGGGACCTATATTCACCGCCATGAAGGTGCCACTCCAGGGGGCTCCACAGCCGACCTGACGGGTGGTGCTAGGGGAAAAACCTTCCTATGACTGTGCATGTGGTGCGCACGCACCTAATTGGAATAGATGCAAGCGACACATCTCGAAGAACAACGGTTATGAGAAGGTAACTGTTTGTTCAGTTTACTCAGTGTAGATAATACTTCGTGTGATTCATAAATCGGTTAGTTTTAAGTGCAAAATGTGTTTTGATAAACTTCCTTTTTTCTTATGTATCCAGCACATTTAAGGTAGTTTTATTTGACTAATAATTTCAAAATGCTGTTTTTTCACATTTTAATTGAATTCCAATTTCTGTCCAAAATTAATCATCTAATAAATAAGAAATGAGTCTTTCACCAATTTCTAACATGATATAAATATATTAAAATCAAGAATCTGAATAAATGTGCGTAGATATACTGCATCCTCCTGATTAGCAAAAAGAATCAGCATCAAATTTGGAGGAAAGGCTGTGAGTAGCTGCATATCAGCATGTTTTAATGGTACCAACCAATGAGAATCGGCCTTTTTTTAAGGAAAATAACTACAAAGCACAAACGCAAAACAACATTAAAATTGATTATTTAAATCAGGGTTTCCTGTTTGCTCATTTAAATCATGATTAGAATCCGTGATTTAAATTGCTTAGGTTTTAATCAGTCTACCCTGCCTGCAACATAGAGATCACAGCAGTTCTGGTGCCTTTCTGACGTCCCCTCTACGACGTGACATCCTGGTTGGCCAACTCTCCCAAAAGCCAAGTGAAAAAGCTGTTCTGAAACATTAGTATCAGTTGCTTGTAACTTGCTCAGATGCGTTCTTTGATATAGAAACTTCCCAGCCCAAAGCTGGTTTCTTTTTAAAGAGTTGGAGCAAAATGTGTGCAGCTTTTCTTTACATTCAAACAAGAAATAATTTTTTGGGGCAGGGTTTGTGATAGCATGTGTCGGTCTTTGTCTGTAACATGATAATTTTTGAATGCTGACTGTGATCTGTTCAAAATTTCAGGGAATGTTCTAGGTTTCAGTGGGCAGAAACTGATTATTTTGCGAAAAAAATAGAAGGGGAAAAATGGGGAACACATGGAGCCTCTGGCATCTGTTTAGCAGAGCCACACCTTCAACGGTTAGCACCTTCCAGCATAACAATACCTCTATCTCAACTCTGTTCATCCTCCCAGTAGAGTTCAGCATGTTGACATCTTGAGTGACGTATCTCCTAGACAGAAAGAAGAGAAGAAATAATGGGGGAAAGGGGAGCCCACAGGGCATCTGGCAGAGAATATCATAGAATGGGGGTTTCTCACATAGTCCCTGGTATGGGGAAAACATAGAGCCACTGCCAATGGTGGGGAATGGGGGATGCACAGAGCCTGGTGTGCAGGGAGGAGAGCAGTTACAAGGAGTCCCTGGATTAGAGGGCGGATGGGAGGGTAGCACACTAGGAGCTCGTGGGGAGAATGGAGGGGTGTAAGAACCTCTAGGTGAGTACAGTGAGCCCACCCTGTAGAACTTGCAAAACGTGCAACCCCCTAGTTTATATTTAAATAACTTGAATGGGCACAGTTTAAAAAATGAAGCTTATTGTGAGGCTAGCCCTCAATGAAGAGTCTTTCTTTGGGCTGGTCTACACTGCAAAGTTATATTGGTACAGCAACGTCTCCCAGGCATGAAAAATAGACACTCCTGAGATAGTTAAGCCAACCTAACACCCAGAGTAGACAGGGTTTTCCAGGTCCTGTGGACCCCCCTCTTAGGCTGTGGGGGGATGCTTTAGCAGTGAGCGGGCTTCGCCCGCCCACTTCCTGGATCCCAATAAGACCCAGAGTACACAGTGCTACCACCTCTTGGGGAGGCAGATTTCCTACAGCAACAGAAGAACCCCTCTCGTCACTGCAGTGTCTACACTGAAGCACTACAGCAGCACAGCTATGGTGTTTTAAGTGTAGACATAGCCCGAGGTGCTTAGTTATATATTTTCATATGTACAGTACATGAGTTTCAATGCACATTTTAATTGCAATAATGATCTTCACTCTCTCTGCTGGCAGAGAAGATTTTACATTTAATGACTTGTTTAAAGATGACTAACCCTGGAAGAGGGTATGCTGGAAGCTGGGCTTCTGCCTAAAGAAAGTTTTAAAGTGATTTTAGCATAGTCTTCTGCATTTTTTTAAATTAGAAATTCCTGTTCTGTCTGAGTGGAAAACTAGTGAAATGATTACATCTGAAGAGGAGATGAGATTTTAAGTCAGACTGTGAAAAACTATTTTTAAAGTTTTTTTAACACCTATTTAGCTTCAGTGATTAACACTTTGAAGAAAAGAGGTCTTTAATTAAAAATCCAAACACCCCTGTTCTTTCCATTGAAATGTGAGAGCTAACAGTGTACATGTGCTGTGACCCCCAACATGTCCTCTAGCAAAACCAGGGGAGCAGATACTCCTAATTTTTTCTTAGGTACAGAACAAGCAGAAAAAAATCTTAAAACCCCAAACAAACTCCTCCTTTCAGGCTTTCTTTATATGTTATAATAAAGCAAAAATAAAGGTCACAAGTCCAATATTTTTAGTAGGGCTGTCAAGCGATTAAAAAAATGAATTGTGATTAATTGCACTGTTAAATAAATGGTATTCAATATTGTTTAAATATTTTTGGATGTTTTCTACATTTTCAAATATATTGATTTCAATTACAACACAGAATACAGTGTACAGGGCTCTTATTTTTGATTACAAGTATTTGCACTGTAAAAAAAACAAAAGAAACAGTATTTTTCAATTCACCTAATACAAGTACTGTAGTGCAATCTATTTATCATGAAAGTTGAACTTACAGATTTGGAATTATATATAAAAAATAACTGCATTAAAAAATAAAACAATGTAAAACTTTAGAGCCTACACGTCCTCTCAGTCCTACTTCAGCCAATCACTCAGACAAACAAGTTTGGTTACAATTTGCAGGAGATAACGCTGCCCGTTTCTTGTTTACAATGTCACCTGAAAATGAGAACAGGCGTTTGCATGGCACTGTTGTAGCTGGCATTACAAGATATTTATGTGCCAGATGTGCTAAAGATTCATATGTCACTTCATGCTTCAGCCACCATTCCAGTGGACATGCGTTCATGCTGATGACGCGTTTGTAATGATCCAAAGCAGAGCGGACTGACGCATGTTCATTTTCAACGTCTGAGTCAGATGCCACAGCAGTGGGTTGATTTTCTTTTTTGGTGGTTCAGGTTTGGTAGTTTCCGCATCCGAGTGTTGCTCTTTTAAGACTTCTGAAAGCATGCTCCACACCCTGTCCCGCTCAGATTTTGGACAGAGCTTCAGATTCTTAAACCTTGAGTCGAGTGCTATAGCTATTTTTAGAAATCTCACATTGGTACCTTCTTTGCGTTTTGTCAAATCTGCTGTGAAAGTGTTCTTAAAACGAACATATGCTGGATCATCATCCGAGACTGCTATAACATAAAATATATGGCAGAATGCTGGTAAAACAGAGTAGGGGACATATAATTCTCTCCCAAGGCATTCAGTCACAAATTCTAAGTAACGCATTTTTTTCGCAAACCCCATCAGCATGGAAGCATGTCCTCTGGAATGGTGGCCGAAGCATGAAGAGGCATACGAATGTTTAGCATATCTGGCACGTAAATACCTTGCAACGCCAGCTCCAAAAGTGCCATGCGAATGCCTGTTCTCACTTTCAGGTGACATTGTAAATAAGAAGCAGGCAGCAGTATCTCCCATAACTTATTTGTCTTAGCGATTGGTTGAACAAGAAGTAAGACTGAGTGGACTTGTAGGCGCTAAAGTTTTGCATGGTTTTGTTTTTGAGTGCAGTTATGTAACAAAAAAAATCTCTACATTTGTATGTTACACTTTCACGATAAAAAGATTGCACTACCGTACTTGTATGAGGTAAATTGAAAAATACTATTTCTTTTATCATTTTTACAGTACAAATATTTGTAATAAAAATAATATAAAGTGAGTACTGTACACTTTGTATTCTGTGTTGTAATAGAAATCAATATATTTTGAAAATGTAGAAAAACATGCAAAAATATGTAATAAATTTCAATTGGTATTTTATTTAACAGTGTGATTAAAACTGTGATTAATTTTTGAGTTAATTGCGTGAGTTAACTGCGATTAATCGACAGCCCTAAATTTTAGATATCCTTTGTAGGCCCCTTTTAAATCAATGGGAGAAACAATGTTTTCCATCCTGATTAAATCATACATTTCTGATGATTGCACAAGAATATGTCCTGGAAAACAAATATCTAGAACAAAAATTCTTAAAATTTCTAAGTTCGGAAAATAGAGATGGCTTATTGTTCAAAATGGAGAGAGCATCAAACATCATGGAATATAATCTAACAAATGAGTATGGGGTAATTGGGGAACTCTAGCAGGGCTACTCCTCTGTGTTTAGTTGCCTTTGTGTGAAAAGGGAAGGTGATTGCAGCAGAGATTGAATGAGTATTGGAGACCCCCTCTACACCATTTCTGGAGCAGAGGGTTGGATGTTCAGCCTAGGGGTAGGAAGGTGGGGTTCAAATATATTAAAACAGTACCTGGCTTGTTGAATGGCCTCTTTCTATTTCTAGAATTTCTTGGATCCTTATAGTAAAATATCAGTGTCTCAAGGTGTCATTGGGAGGCAATAATTAGAGGTGAAAGGAATATAAATATTAGATTTCAGGGGGTGTCAATGGATGTCAGAGCTGGAATACTGTAGCCTCAGAATGTATAGCTTTAGGATAAGTAAAATTTGCAAAAATGCCTTAGTGATTTAGGAGCATAAGTCCCATTGACTTTCAGTGATGCTTAGGCTCCTAGGGATATAGGTTACTTTTGAAAATGGAACTTAGGGACTTTGTCACTTAGGTGATTTTGGGAAATTTACTCTTGAAGATTTACCATGTTTTCTGGGTCTAACTCCATAATTATGTATGTCTTCATTTGGCTTTAGATTGTTTCCAGTAAAACACTCACTCGGCCTTTGGAGTTGAAGAAAGGAAAGCCAGCAGGAAAAGGCACCATTACGGTAACCGTGCTTTGTGTATATCCCTAAAAGAATGAATGAGCTTGTCACTTTATGTAGAGTTAAATTTCTTTGGTTAAATAAATTAGCTTTGGGTAAATTAATTTCAAAGTTTGCTTTTTGGCAGTGTTAAATTGTGTTACTTGACGTGTGTGTGTGTGTGTGTGTGTGCAAGAAAACATATTTACAACCAGAAGCAAAGGCCCTTTCATGTGCCTGAGTGTCTGCTAAGCTTCACTGGAAATTAATTTGTCTTTAAATTCTTGTGACACAGATTTCAGCAGAAGAGATAAAAGACACAAGAGTTGTCAGTCTAGAGATTGAAGCACAGAACTTGGACAAAAAGGTAATTGATTCTTACACAGTTACACATGTTTTTATAGCTATATTCAGGACTTGCAGTAAGGTGGAGTTCAGTTCTGCTTGCTCTGAATGTGTGTTTGTGTTCACTAATTTTTTTTTTTAATCGGGAGAACAGTGTGGAAGAGGAAGTACTCACATTTAGTAAATGCTTAAACAAGAAACATGCTGTTTATGTTTTGAATGTAATGTCACATACAAAGTTACCAAACCACACTTTTGGGATTGGTCTTGCCTTTCATTCAAGGTGATTTCATTGAGATGTGTCTTTGATAATGGGCAGTTTACATGAAAAAACATCCTTGAGGTAGAATTGAAAGTTGAGTTAGGCTAAATATTAAATGTATTGGATAACAACTGGAGAACTTCCAAAGGTTCAGAGTTAAGTTTTGAATCCTTATCTGCAGCTTCTCCCAATTATCCAGATTTTGGAGTCCTCCCCCGTATGCCCTACTGTCCATCATCGGGCAAAAAAATAATCCACCTTCTTCCTTCTGATTTTTCCAGACTGCTCCTTTCATGCTATGTTGGGGTGAGACTGTCTGATCCTTTGCAAAGTTGGTGTACTTTTCTTCTATGTTGTAGCACAATCCTGGACTGTCCATGTCCCATCATTAACACTGGATGAGAAATAACACAATCTAAATATGGAAAATGCATACTCAGTGTTAACAAAGACATATTGAAGACCACACAAGATATGGGAAGTTGTAAAGTAAATGTATTTTATCCCATTTATTATTCCAAGAAAATTACTGTGGAACCACCAGATTACAATGTTATATATTTAGTGTTGCATTCTAAATAGAGTTGAAAATGGATCAACATTTTTTGTTTTTCTCCAAAAGTGGTGGGCTCTTGGTGTGAACTTCATGATATTAATTTTTATTTAAGGCTGTCAAGCAATTCAATTAATCATGATTAATTGTGCTGTTAAACAATAATAGAATACTATTTATTTAAATATTTTTGGATGTTTTCTACATTTTCAAATATAATGATTTCGAATACCAAGTGTATAGTGCTCACTTTATTTTTGTTTACAAATATTTGCACAGTAAAAAACAAAAGAAGTAATATTTTTCAATACACCTAATACAAGTACTGTAGTGCAATCTCTTTACCATGAAAGTTGAACTTACGAATGTAGAATTATGTACAAAATATAAATTCAAAAATAAAACAATGTAAAACTTTAGAGCCTACATGTCCAGTTAGTCCTATTTCAGCCAATAACTTGGACAAACAAGTTTCGTTACAATTTTCAGGAGATAATGCTGCCCGGTTCTTGTTTACAATGTCACCTGAAAGTAAGAACAGGTGTTTGCATGGCACTGTTGTAGTCGGCGTCACAAAATATTTACGTGCCAGATGCAGTAAAGATTGATATGTCTCTTCATGCTTCAACCACCGTTCCAGAGGATAAGCGTTCATGCTTATGATGGGTTCTGCCTGACAACGATCCAAAGCAGTATGTACTGATGCTTCATTTTCATCATCTGAGTCAGATGCCACAAGCAGAAGGTTGATTTTCTTTTTTGGTGGTTCAGGTTTTGTAGTTTCCACATCTGAATGTTGCTCTACAACAACTGTGGGACTCCTCGCCTTCCACGCAGATGATCTGTCCCCTTCCACTGGTTCTGATGGTACCTCCAATGGAACTGGAGTCTGCCTTCTCATCCTCCGACAAATTGGACACCGGAGAGGGATTATTGGCATTGTACCACCTGCATGTGCATTCATGAAGGCCATCCCGGTCTTGGCACCCATGGAGCCACCGTACCCTATGCCATGGGGACCACCTCAACATCCTCCGGATCCGACCTACTGTCCATACTGCAGACTCTGGTCCTGATGCCCTCCCTCAGAACTAGCCTGATCCACAAGGGAACTTTCACCTGCCTCCCCACTGAGGGCCCCTTCTAGCAGGCACTCAGATCCGTTGGAGGAGGAGGAATCCCTTAGCCTAGCTCTGAGGGTGCCGCCAGAATCAGTGAGATTTCCCTCCTCTTCTATGGATGAGGCAGTGACTACAGTATCCCCTTCGCCTCCAAATGACTTCAGACAGCTCTAAGAGCTACTGCACAGAGTCGCCGGGGAACTCTATATTACCCTGGAGGAAATCCAAGACACCCAGCATAAACTCTTGGATATTCTCCACTCCTCGGCACCATCTTGGGTTGCATTGCCTATTAATGATGCCATTCTTGAGCCTGCCAGAACATTATGGCACACCCCAACTACCTGCCTGCCTACCCCCAAAAGACGTTGACGGAGAAAGACGTTATTACGTTCCATCTAAGGGGTCCAAGTTTCTTTGTTTGCACCTCCGCCCGAGCCAAGTGGAAATACTTCACCTCCTGGGTTCAACAAAAGGGTGTTTTACCAGAATCAATGGGGATCCCTCGCCTTCTGGACTGTGTTTTGTCCTTGAAGGCATTGGGCCTTGCCATCAACTCTCTGAAAATCCACCTGGCTTCAATTAGCACATTCCACCCTCCCATGGAGGGTCACCCTATCTTTACACACCCACTAACTGCTAGGTTTTGGAAGGGCCTCATCAGAACCTTCCCACCCATTCAAACCCTTGCACCCGAATGGGACCTGAACCTAGTTGTACCCATGCTAATGAAACCACCCTTTGAACCATTGGCATCGTGCTCTATGTCCCTTCTGTATATAAGTCACTTTCCTTGTTGCCATCACTTCCGTGAGAAGGGTCAGCAAACTCGGAGCTATGGTGGTGGACCCACTTTACACAATTTTCCATAGTGCTAAGGTATCCCTGCGCCTACATTCCAAATTCTTACCAAAGGTAATCTCCTAGCTTCACATCAATCAATCCAGTCACTTATCTGTTTTCTTCCAAAAGCCACACAAATCTGCAGAGGAACGCCGACTCCATTTTCTAGAAGTCCAGTGGGCTTTAGCCTTCGACCTGCAGACAATTAAACCCGTCAGGGAGTTCCCCAGGCTGTTTGTTGCAGTAGCAGAAAGACTCAGGACAGGCCATCTCTACCCAGAGAATCTCTAAGTAGATTTCGGGTTGCATTAAACTCTGCTACCAGCTGGCCTGCCTCCCCACACCAGGTTGCAGACTCACTCCCCAGGAGCCCGGGCTTTGGCCATGGCCTCCCTCCAGGACATGCCACTCAGAGGACATATGTAGAGTGGCCACATGGAGTTCTGTACATACCTTTGCAACCTTTGCAGGACTCAGTGGCGAACTCCTCCTTCGGTACAGCAGTTCTCAACACAATCATTCCATCCTCATCCTTGCGCCATTGTCTGACTTAGGTATTGCTTGTTAATCACTCTCAGTGGAATACGATAGGGGCCATCATTCAAAGACGAAGAAGACGTTACTTACCTGTAACTGGAGGCTCGTCGAGATGCATGGTTCCTATCTGTATTCCGCTTCCTGCCCTCCTTCCCCTCTGCTATGGATCTGTCTGATTCACGGTACAGAAGGAACTGATCACCTCTGACGGAAGCACAAGGCGAGCCAGGCTGCATTGTAGACCAACAGACACTACTTTCAAATTACGCACGTGTATGGCACACATGCGTAACCCTTAGTGGAGTACAGATAATACTCGAAGAATCTCCAGCTACAGGTAAGTAATCTCCTCATTTTAAGGGAAAGAAAATGTAATTTTGGTTCACTTTTAACTGTGATTCATCTTAACTGAAAGGTTTGTGCTTTCATAGATTGTTCCTTTCATAGATTCCAAGGCCAGAAGGGACCATTGTGATCATCTAGTCTGATCTCCTGTATAACACAGGCCACAGAATGGCCCCAAAATAATTCCTAGAGCAGGTCTTTTAGAAAACGTGCCATCTTGACTGAATAATTGTCAGTGATAGAGAATCTATCAACACTAATACTTTTATCAGCCAAACTTGTAATCTCATTTAAAAAAAAAACAAACATGTTAGTTTGAAAGAATGTATTTTCTATTTTGATTGGCATTAACGATATAACCCTCCTTTAATTCTTTATTGATTGAGTCCTGTAACAGCCGTTCCATTAACTTGCCCGGGATCGATGTCAAACTGACAGGCCTGTAATTACCTGGGTCATCTCATTTACGCTTTTAAAATATTGACAACACATTGGCTTTCTTCTAGTCTTCTGTGTACCAAGACACAAGTTTGTAATGTAGATTAGTCTTATGTCTTTATAGCTTTGTCACTTTATAGCTACCTTCACTCACCCTCTAAACCAGGTTTTTTTTAAGCCATACAGGCTTCTTCCTTGATTGTGAGGATTATGGCTTTTTGGGTATCTAGTAAGGTCTTCTTAAATGATTCCAAATTATCATTTTTCTGATTAAATTCTTCCTCCCATCTGATCTGGCTCATAATTGTTTTTGGCTTTGTGAAATTGGCCCTTTTTAAAGCACCATATTTATATAATCACAGGTCTGGACTTATTCTGGGTGCACATTATAAATGTAATTAAGTCATGCTCTCTTGTGCCTAAGTTACATTAACTTTTAGTTCTGTGATAAGTTCCTCTTTATCAGTCGAGACGAAGTCTCATGTAGAATTGTCCTGTGTTGGATGCAACACTTTTTGAGTTAGGAAATTTTCATCTACAATATTTAAAAATTCTACGGATGTTATAGGACTGGCAGCATGAGACCTCCAGCATATGTCACTCAGATTGAAGTCCCCCA
This sequence comes from Natator depressus, assembly GCF_965152275.1. Taxonomy (NCBI): domain Eukaryota; kingdom Metazoa; phylum Chordata; order Testudines; family Cheloniidae; genus Natator; species Natator depressus. The sequence goes on from NC_134246.1 coordinate 31,169,774, forward strand.
TGATCATACAGATTTTCTTCTTACTAATTATAGATATATACCAAGGAGGTGGTCATCCTGTTCCCTCATGTGATTTTGGGTCTGTAGCAGACACCAACTAATACCCCATCTTGCGTTTTATCTGTTAGGACATTGATTCATAAGCATTCATGATCATTTTCTTCCGAGTTATCAGTGACTCAGAAACTATTAATGCCATTTTTGACATAGAGTGCTACTTCCCCTCCCTTTTTGCCTACTTGATCTTTTCTAAATAGGCTATGACCATTCACTTTTAACATTTCAGTCATGCAAATCGTCTTACCAGGTTTCAGTAATACCAGCTAGATCAATTTATGCTCATAAAAGAGCAATTTCAATTCCTCTTGTTTGTTACCCAGGCTCCTCCTAGCTTTGGTGTACAGGTGATTCAGGAATTTCTTCTCTTTGTGTACTTTGATTCCTTGGTTGATTTTGTTTTCAGCATGTCAATTTTGTGCTGAGTGCTCATATCTTTCCTCTTCTTACCCTCCCCTTTTTGTTATTAGTTTAATGACCTCCTGGCTACTCTAGCTGGCCTGTCGCTAAGGAGACTGGATGGCCACTACTTCAGTAGAAGAGGGACTGAACTATAGAGCCCTTTCTTCCCATAGAAAGTGGACCAATGTTCCATAAAACCACAACCCTCCACCTTACAACACTTACCTAGCCAGCAGTTCACTTTCAAAATCTTCTGCCTTCCTTTGCTGATGGGACAGGATTAGGAAGGATCTCAGAGAAGATCACTTGGACATTCTTCTTCTTCCACATATTTCTGAGTTCCCTGAAGTAATTTATTATCCACAGGATATTCTCAGTGCAGTGTCATTAGCACCGATATGAACCATCAACAATTGATCCTTTCCTGTCAACTCCAAAAGCCCATCGAATCTTAGAATGACATCTGGTGTCGTGGCTCTGGGAAAGCAGCATGCCAACCTGTTGCCTGTCCCTTGCAGAATGTTCTTTTGATTTTTCTGAGTATTGAATCCCCAACATGGATTGCCTGTCTTCCTTGGATGGTAAGAGAATTCTTTGGTGGCAGGCTTTATTTTCCGACAGGTTGGGCTGAGCTGCCACCTGCAAGTGTGTCCCATACATCTCTCTATTCCTAGACCAGCTGGATCTTGAGAGGTATCTTCCACTGTTTCCATGCTGAGAACCTGGTGTTGATTGGAAACTTCTAGCTGTGTAGAATTTCTCGCAGTCCTTTTCTCTCTGGGAGCCACAGCCTGCTTTTCAGTGTCTCTCTCTGGCTGTGAAAAATGCCGCCCTGACCTCTTGCCTGATACGAACTACCAGGCCTCCTTTTGACTTTTCTCTCTGACTCCTTGGTGGCCCGCTCCTTTTTTCCTGGAACCTGGGGTGCTGATGTTTCCTGAACCTGGCTGTCTAGGGATTCCTCAGCTTCTCTGATTCTCTACTTGCCCTTCAAATCCAAGAACTTTCTCCTCCTGGACAGCCACCAAGCTACAGTATATGCACTGGAAATCCCTTCTGGCTTCCGGCAGGAAAGAGAACATGGCACATCCATTGCAGGTCACCACTGCCATTCCATCACTGGCCATCTTGGAACCACACACAGAGCTGTACCTGGAAGGAAAGCCTCTCACACACCATCTCGCAGTTCCCTCCAAAACTCTCTTGTAAGATGTCTCTGTTTGTGGCTCTCAAGTTTGCCTCACAAGTAGCTTTTTATATGATGTCTCCTTGCTTAGCCCAGCTCCGCCTCTCACTACCAGGGAGCAATTAACAACTCAGACTTCAAACATCGGAGCTGATCAAACTTTCAAGGGTTAGAGGCTCATATCTTTTACCAAGGCTCTGATCAAATCTCCTTTGGAACAGGGATTGTCCTTCAGTGTTTGGAAAATGCCTAGCACACAGTGGTGTATTGCTAATAAATAAATCAATTCAATGGCAAAAAACTTCCTTAACGCAGAGCTGTAGTTGCTTGATGGTATGTTGTTCCCTTGCAGAACTTTAAGTTGAGCAAAACTCAAAATTCTGAAAATTGGATAGTGTAAAGTCAAGGTTGTCTATGCAACCTTAACTGTGCCCTCTTTCAGCACTTCCCCAATATGCCTCTTTAACAGACATACCTTTACTCTGCCAACCCCACAGTTGATTAAATGTGCAAGCTCTTCACCGCCTCTTACAATCCATTCACCCTCACCCACAGGATTCCATCTAACACTATAGAAGGATAAACCAGGGTGGGTGGAAAAAAGTAGCCCACGCCACATTCCCTCTACCCTTTTGGGGGAATGACTCAGTATGTACACAGCGCATACTCATGGTGACCCATGGCATGGTAAGATTCCGAAGATTCCAGAACCTGGCGTAAACTCTCACACACAGCGAACTCCCCGGAATGAATACCACATGTATAGTGTTTAAGAACCATTTCACAGCCTTTTACAACTCCCTTATTACTCATAGGACACCATCTCTTTTACTTTACTGTCATTAAAGCATTAGAATCCTCTCATGTTCCACCTCACTGCTAACTATAATAAAAACCCTATGCCCTGCTGTTGGCATAACCTGTGCAGTTCTGCATAGAAATGATGCATACTGTATCCTGAAGGTACACAAGGACCTCTTCCCTTTCCTCACACACACAAGGGTAGAAAACATAGACCACCTCATATCCCAGTCACACACCTCAAAGTTATCCACAGGCACACCTCTAACAAGTAGAGCTAACTACTGCCTCCTCCATTCAGAACAGCTCCCCTGACAGTGAGAACACTCACTTTGCCTGGAATGTATGCACATAATACATCCTTAGACTGCTGTCCTACCCCAGCTCGCGACCAACAATACCTAGTGTAAAAAACCAAAAACCCCTCTGCCCTGCTAATTATATAATGTGCACAACACTGCACTGAAATGATGCGTGCTGGAGCCTGAAGGTACCCGTGCAGCTCTTCCCTTCCCTCAGCTCAGCCCAAACATTAGAGTTTGCAAAATATAGATCTCCTCATCTCATAATCCCAGCTGTCACAAACCTCAAAGTAATACATGCATCTCCTTATCTCCCAAACACACCTTTATCCAGCAGACCCAACTACTGCCCTCACCTTTCAGTGTAAATACACCTAACATCTAATACACTGACTGCACCTGGAGTGTATCCAAATCATTCTCAATGGCTACTGCCAGCTCCATGGGACCAGAAAGAAGTTGGCAGCCTTTTTTTTTTTTTTTTTTTTTTTTTTTTGTCCTTTAGTAGATGGCATCCTGTGGCTGAGAGTGAATGGGTTGTAAAAGAAGGTGAAGAGCTTATATGTTTCAGTAACTGTGGGGTTGGCAGAGTGAAAGTATGTGCGTTAATGGAGGGTACTGGGGCACTGTCAGAGCTATGAGGTTCAGGAGGGATGGGGTGCACTGTCAGAGCTCTGGGGCCTGCAGGGGGGTTGGGGTGCACTGCAGAGCTGGAGGGTGCAGTTGGGGTGAACTGACAGAACTGTGGGGTGCAGGTAGGTTGAGGTGCAGGGGGGTTGGGGTATGCTGGCAGAGCTGTGGAGTGCAGGGGGTTGAGGTGCACTGGCAGAGCTGTGGAATACATGGGGATTGGGGTGCACTAGGAGTGCACTAGGATTGGGGCTGACGAGGTTGAGCTGCAGGATGTGGGGCGGTTTCAGATGCAGGATTGGGTGCACTGACAGAGCTGTGGAGTACGTGAGGTGGGGGTGTGCTGGCAGAGCTTGCGGGACCATACCTCCCACATCTGAGTCCCCAACCTCTCTTGCCTCACCTATCATCCATCCTTATTTATCCCCCTCCCTCCTCACTGCAGTCCAAAATCCCCCTCCCCTCATTTCCCCACTCCTCTGTCCCGTAATATCCCCCCAGGCATTTACATGTCTAATTCCCCCCCAGACATGGATTACATTCCCTCCAAAATACAGCTGCCACCAACAACTCTCACATTGCAGCGTCCTCCAGCCCCTCCATGCAGAACTCCTTTTGTCGTAGGGGAGGGCTATGATAACTATTTAATGGCAGTGTGAGTTCACCGACAAAAGGCCTCTGTTTCATCTAGTCATTAGTTTCTCAGTTTAACAGTACAAGGCATCAGAAGGAAACCTGTTTTTGGGGGGGGGGCTGTAACCTGGAAACCCCTTGATCAAGTGACCGCATATACGTATAACTAATGCTACCCCACGCTCCCATGAGGCACACCAAATTTCAACAAATCTGCCTAAGCATGTCGATTTTAAAGGACTTAGGAAGGTCGACCTTTTAAACAGCTATAACGCTGCAACCATAGCTGTAGTGATGCACCTGCGCCACTGTAATATGTGCACTGCCACACAAACTTCTCTGTGCTTTCTGTCCCACTGGGGATGCCAGCTTTCCATCATTCCCGTCCCCAAACGTGATGTACTCCTACCCCAAACCTCCACCACTAAGTGTTTGGTATTTATTTGGACAAAGCATGGGGGGTTGATTACTCCTATTTTTTGTTTTTACAGGATTTTTTGGGCAAATCAGATCCGTTTTTGGAATTTTACAAGCAGAGTGATGGTGGAAAATGGCAGCTGGTCTACAGATCAGAGGTAGGGTTTGCACACTGACGCACACTGTTCTGGCATTAGGTTCGGCACTCATTGCCTGAAAAGGGCGAACGTATTGTGCTGTGGGGAACAGGATGTTGCTGTGTTTTTACAGAAACTAGTTTTAGTGTCTACTGAACTCTGGTGCCACAAATGCTAACTTGCGCTTTGTTAAGTTTCTTTCATTTCAAAGGATTCCAAAGTATTTTCCAAACCAACTTATAAGTGTAGACAGAATGTAGTTATCCACCCTGGGATTTTGCACAGCATAGTAGGGTTAGGACCTATGGCACTTTGAAAAGAGTAGAGACTCCTTAATGGCCATATGTTAGGACCTTTTTTAATGTTTGATCTGAAAAAAGATGCAGTGTCCCTTAATGCTGTTGGAGTGTTAGTTCAGTCCTGACTTAGAGGAAAGAGTGGCACCTCCTGAGCTATGAGCTCTTGCTTTTTGCAGCACCTGTGTTTTACCGGATTTCTCCTCCCGGGATTAATCAGGCCCAACCTAGAATATATTTAGTCTGCACTTAAAATTTAGGCCGCCCTAGCTACATTGCTCAGGGCTGCGAAAAATCTCATGACCCGCGCAGTGTATTTACGTTGACCTAACCCCCACTGTAGCTACTGCCTCTCGAGGAGACAGATTTACTATAGTGATGGAAAAACCCCTTTTGTTGCTGTAGTAAGCATCTGCACTACAGTGGTGTGGCTGCAGCTGTGCCTCTGTAGTGCTTGTTGTATAGACATGTCCTTGGCATGCAAAATCTGAGAAGTTCGCAGCTTGAGGCTTGATCTACACTTAAAATTGATATCAACAAAGCTGTGTCAGTCAGGGCTGTAAAACCCCCCCACATCTCTGACTCGTGTAGCTATGCTGGCAAACCCCTCAAGATAGATGCAGCTATGTCGACAGAAGAGTGCTTCTGTCCACATAACTAATGTTGTTCAGGGAGGTGGTATTCCTATACCAGCACAAAAACTCCTTATGTCATTGTAAGCTGTGTCTACTGTAGGGGACTGTACGGACATAGCGCTGCTTGTATAGGCTCTGTAGAATAGACGTAGTCTGAAACACCATACCTCCAGTTCAAGAATTGCCTCCAGATACTCAGCATGGTGTAGAACTCTTGATTTTGACAATGTTAAAACTCTTAACAATTTGCATGTGGCATCCCCCATTCAAGATTATTTATTATATCTGTTGTCTTGCAGGTGATTAAGAACAATTTAAATCCATGCTGGAGGAAGTTTAGTGTTCCCTTGCAAACGTTCTGTGGAGGGGACTTCAATAACCCAATCAAGGTATGGTCTTTGGAAATGCGTAAGTGATTAGATTCTCTCTCTCATTCCTTTGCAATTGTAAGTCACCACCTCTGGGTTGACATTAACTAGCTATGTGATTATCAGGCTGTTCAATCTTTGCTTATCTAGAGAAGTTGTTTAAAAATTTAAATATTAGCAAATAAGAGATCACTTTTATTAAATGCAAAATGTATGTGAATGCAATAGCACCTGTCAAATTTAAAATAGGTCAAGAACTGCAAAAGTGAAGTTTCCCACACTCTTCCCTAATGACTGATCTATAGATAGAATTATCAGACTTTCGGTTATTGTCTGGAACGTAGCTGAGAGGGTCATTCAATGCTGAACCAAATTGATGGTGCTGAGGAAGGCGATAGTACAATGTAAACCTAAGTGCCATCTTTGGTCTTGTCCATTCATACTAGCAGGGACCCTTTCCCTATTGCCAGCTTGAGCAGAGGCTTTTCCTTGAAAAGGGCCTGGTTTTGGGTCTAGATTCTAACTCCTTGAGCTCTTACATACAATAAATGACTCTGTCTGACTCAAGGTCATGAGTAGGTCTTCAGCATAATACTCCACATTCATAAGGACAGGTTTCAGAGTAACAGCCGTGTTAGTCTGGATTCGCAAAAAGAAAAGGAGTACTTGTGGCACCTTAGAGACTAACCAATTTATCTGAGCATGAGCTTTCGTGAGCTACAGCTCACTTCATCGGATGCATCCGATGAAGTGAGCTGTAGCTCACGAAAGCTCATGCTCAAATAAATTGGTTAGTCTCTAAGGTGCCACAAGTACTCCTTTTCTTTTTGCACATTCATAAGGCAATTTCGTGTATCTTAAAACACCCCAAGTAGTTACCTAATCTTTTTAATTCACTGAAGTCTCTGATTAGAGGTGGGGTCTAAAAATTTACCCCTTCCACAATAAATGAATTCAAAACCACATGCTGTTCTTTCTAAACCAGCGTTTTCTCTGGTCAGTCAACCCAAAAAACATTTCTTTCTAGGTTTTCCTGTCTCATTGTACCTGCGAAGAAGCCTTGTGTTGGGAATCAGGTCTTAAAGGTTTAGCAAAAGGCCTGCATGTCAGTCAGTGTGCGTGTGCAGCATGGTAAATCCAAAGAATTACTGAGATTGTTAAATAGGAAAAAAGGTTTGAAATATGACTTGGAGTGCTAAATATGGGGTAAAAGATTTCAGTGATAAGTTTATGTACTTCATAATTGGGGAAAAACCTGACCGTGACCAAAAAAGAGGAATCCTCTTGACCCAAAGACATTGGAGAAGTGAGAGAGACACTGTCAAGGCCCATGTTGGTAATGTTTGTTGTCCCTCTTTGCCAAATTGATGCTAATTAAAATCCTCGATACTTTGCAAGCATGGCATAGAGTGAGGAATTTCATTATGTAAGGTTTTGTGTGCCAGGCTCTGAAAGCTGTGCTTTACAGTAGGAATCCATATTCGTCACTTCAGGGCAAATGTATGCTAATAATATACTTCCACATAGTGCCTTTCAATCAAGGACCTCAAAGCATTCACAAACATTTAATTAAACTCCACAACACGCCTGTGAAGAAGGGATGTATTATCCTCTGATTACAGGTGGAAAGGTGAGTCAGAAAGGTGAGTTTGGGTTGAAAGACAACCGTGGTTTCATAGCACTGAAGAATACAACATCAAGTCAGAATTTGGTGAGGACACTGGGGGGAAATGTCATAGGATCTTTAACGACCTCAAGTGTTCAAGCCCCTGATTTTAATCTAATTACATCCTGGTGAGAGTGTGATTGGGCAAGATGTGTGCCCCCTTTTTTTGACTCATTGCCATCATGTCCAGCTTTTGCTTCACAGAACCCTCAGTCAGTCTACTTTGGGGGCTTCCTAAGCTTCATGTAGAAATTGCTCATAGCCATTATTATGACTACGTGCTGCATAGCAAACACTGAATCAAGTCTCCGCTCCGCGGTCCTGATACATTAGAATAACTGTTCAAATGATTTAACATGGACACCAAAGTCTTATTTGTTTGATTTGGTTTCTGGACACCAGCTTTGCAGGTCTTTTGTGTGAGGATATTTTGGGTCAAGAGTATTAACCAAAGTTCAAGATAAACAGGTGTGGTTTGATTTCCTCAAATTAGTGCTGACACTAACTAATATTTCAGTAATTCTTTTGCACACTGCACTACTACCCTGCTGCACTGATATGCAGTGAGTGACCTCTGCAGGGTTTTCTTGATTTTTTTTTTTTTTTTTTTAAGATAAGTAACTCTTTCAACTTGGACAAAAATTGAAGTCCTTGATTGTCTTTTTTTTTTTTTAATCTGATGCAATTCCTTTCCACCAAAGTAATCTTTCATTGGAATTAGTTCTTCATGTAAACTAAAATGAGATTTTAAAGAACAAGATAACTACCCATCAATCTGATGACATAAGGAGTAGAGCAGAAGCCACCGCCTTCTGTGAATATTGGTGGTTTCATTTTTAGGAGGTAGAGCATCCTTTATTCACCTTGAGGACCTCTTGGGTCCCACAAAATATTGGACAAATGCAGGAAATAAGTATTTGCTGACAGTTGGGTTATGACCTGTTCCCTACAATATTGCTAGCTGGCCACTGATGCAGTCAGTGTTGACCGCCTGTGACTGCCCATTATTGCTGAAAAGAGCGTGTTTCAGAGATGTTTGTTTCCTTCTGAGCATCGTAACAGTCTAGCAATGGTAACCCATGTCTCTAGGACGCAGCTGTACCAGTACAAAAGATGCTCTGTGCTGATAGGAGAGCTCTCCCATCAGCATAAAAAATATTGCCTCAATCTCTGTTAGCAGGTGTGAGTTTACTGGGAAAAGAGTATGTGGATTCTGATGACTCACGGGGCTCGTTTCCCCACCCAGATATAAGGGAGGATGTAGTAGCTCTTTAGATGGAGAGGATGTAAGGTTCTGAGGTGAGAACTCCCTGTCCTGTTACCTCATCAGGTTGGTAATTCTGCAGCCTCAGTGCTTTAAATGTGAGCGTTATTTATTTCATTTCAAATTGTTTTAGCAGATGGGGTGATGAAAGGGATGGTAGAGAAGCTCATGGTGGAAACTGAAAATGGCTGCAGAGTGGGGAATGCAGAGGAAAGGAGGAAACAGAGACGAAGGATGGGGGAAGGAAGAGAAGTAAAAGGAAGAAATAACAGTGGTCTTAAAAGTGAGCATGCTTTTCCACTGAGTGAGGTCAAATGTGACTATAAGATACTTAATTGAACTTTTGGTTATTATTTATTAGCTAAAGGCACATTTCACCCTTGATTTTTGTGCAAATTTCCCAGTGACCAGTAGGAAGAGCTGCAGTGGATCAAGGGGAGTTTGTGAGATCTGAATTTAACCCTGTGGACTATAATTACACATGTAATTTGGGCCTCTCCAAAGAATGAGTTTGACACCCTTATAAAGCGTGGTCACTGAGCAGTCCTGAGAGTAGAACACTGGGAGAAGCTGACTGTGAGGAGATGGCTTGTGCTGAGCTGTGTCCTGTGATGGTGGTAATTTTTTCTTTGATAAAGCCAGACCCCCAAAAGTCAGTAAGTTTTGAAGTCTGTGGAGCATATGGAGTTTGTTTTTGAATAGGTGGGGAAAGGCACCAGTTCGTAAGCATTGGTTTTTGATTGTTTCCACTGGAGTCCTTGCATTCTGTGATTTTTAATACGTGTTGTGTGTTTTGTGCATATTAAAACCTCATACATACTGCTTTCTAGTGGCTAACATCATGTGGTGCTATAACTGATTTAGGTCTTAGCATGTTCTGTATGCCATGGTCACTTGCATTGGCATTAGCATTGCGGAATCAGGTCTCCAGGCTGATCTAAATGTGATTAACTATTCAAATATAGATAGTCTGCTCGGTACTGTGCAAAATACAAAAGAAGACAGTCTAGGTTTCTACTCTCTGGAGCTGCCAATCTCCAGTGCAGTCCATATTATTATTTTTTATGTATGCAAATATGAAAGACTTTGGAAGACGTTGGGTACAGCATTCTTATTGCTTCTTTCTCCATATTCCAGTTGAGTACCCTCTGCAGAATAAAATCATGTTTATACCTCTGTACCAACATACAAGTAAACAATATTCAGTAGTCTAGCAAAGCAGATCAATTTAGTTGGGGAGAGATCCTGACTGAAGCAAAACTTCTGCTGTGCATGTGAGTTGCATTTAATTGCCCGTTAGCTAAACAGGTGAGTAGCAGTATTTCTCTGTCTCTAACCAGGATTCACTTTGAGTGTCTCTTTTACTGTCAGGTTTCAGTTAGTGATATGGATGACAGCACCAGTTCTGATTTAATAGGGGAGTTCACTTGCATCACTGCAAAGCTGTTGGAAGCGAGAGATCATGTGGTGAGCAGCTGTAATTCTCCCTGATACAGTACCTTTGTCCATTGCCTGCTATTTCTTTCCTTTCAGGTACATTGTACAGATTATGATAGTGATGGGTCACATGACTTGATAGGCAGTTTTGAAACTAACCTGTCTCAGCTGCAGAAAGCAGGAGGCAGCTCTCTGGTGAGCTTTTTCTTTTTCTTCCCCATTTTTTTCAGCTGAGGGGGCCATAACTCACTGCAAAGGGTTTGCAACAGATTGTTGGATAGTGCTAGTGTAGAGTTCTGCTCCATATTCAAAAGTAATTTTATTTGTGCTGTAATGTCATAAACACACATCCCAGAAAAGTAAATACATTTTGCACCCCAAGCACCCCAGTCTGTAACTCTGGGTGCTGTTGCATCTCCTCCTCCTCCTGAAGGTATTTTGGTGCCCTTTGTCTAGTTCCTGTGCCATGCTTTCATCATCTCCATTTTCCTTTGTCTCTGGAGAATCAGGCAGAAGCAGAGTAGCTTCCCCCTCTTGTTCACTCCAGCATAGCAGACTCCAGGAGACATACCAAGAGTGTCATCGCTGCATAGCTGACTTATCCCTACCATCAGGAGGCCAGTTTTCTAGAGCAATAGACTTTTTATAAAATATCATTGTTGAAACAGAGCATGTGGCAGAGTGGTTAGAATCTGTCTGTTTACTGTGGGTGTGTTTAAAAATCCCATTAATCTCACTATTTTTTGGAGAGGCGGGCTGGGTTGAATCACATCCTTTGCACTGCTCTGGTTTAAACTCTTGAACTCTGCTTTCTTCAGGTGAGTATGTCAGTAATCTGGCTCTTATGTGCATTGTGTCCTGTAGGTGGAATTTGAATGCATTCACCCTGGGAAGAAACAAAAGAAAAAGAGCTACAAAAACTCTGGAATTGTTAGGATAAAATCCTGCAAGGTAAGCTTATTTTACAAACTACCAGCTTTTCTTCCCCTTTAGGAGAGGAGGTGTAACCCTGAGTATTTGTTCCTTTAGATTGAAACTGAATACTCTTTCCTGGATTACGTCATGGGAGGCTGCCAGATTAACTTCACAGTGAGTTGCTCACCTGCTTCTTGTCTTTGTGAATGACAACAATCATTCAGAGGTTTTATATAATAGACAGTTTCCTCTCTGTATTTCTGTGAGATGATCAGGATAAAGAAAGTAATTTCTTTGGTTGATTGTCATGAGCATTGCTCTGCATCTCACAATAACTCTAATGGGCAGGGAGCTTCTTAAACTGCTCTCAGGTCATTTATTTTTAGACTAGCAATAAACCAGCTGGTGTCTGTCCATTCCCTAGGAATTAGGGTGCCAGTACCTACTTGTGACCTGGGGGGTATGTCACAGGGACTTCCAGGGAATGGATGGGTCCCAGAGCAGTACTGGTCATTGCTGCTGGGGAGATTTGATGCCGGTCTGCATGTGCACATGTGTTGGGCTAGCCGTGAGCTTCAGATTCTGGATAGAAATGTTTTCTTTCTCTCACTTACCTGTAATGTTGGTGACACTTAAATGACCTGCTGTTCTTATCTTCTTAATCAGGTGGGTATAGACTTCACTGGCTCCAATGGAGATCCAAAGTCACCAGATTCTCTTCACTACATCAGTCCAAATGGGATAAACGAATACCTGACTGCCATCTGGAGTGTGGGGAATGTGGTCCAGGATTACGACACGTATGTAAGAGGTTCTTGAACTGATTCATCCACAGGCTTCTGAAAAATGTGAAATTCTAAGTGCTGGCAGTCAAGGGCTATCGGTGAATGTAAAATGCTGCTGTCAAGTGTTAATCTTTTGTTGCCGGTGACACATTTCATGCCTGAATGCCGTGCTTGTTCAAGTCTTAATTCAGTGGGAAACGTGCTAGCCAGCTCTCTAGTTTTGATGAGCTCTGTCTGGCTTTAGTCCTCTCTTAACCTGAAATATCATTAGTTTTTTCAGTGGGACAGTGTGTGTCCTGAGAGACACTGGAATTGTCAACCATCTTTCTGGAACCCCTAGAGCCCCTTCCTTGTGGTGACCATCCCTCTGGTTAAGTAGGGTCAGACAAAGGCCATTCTCTGATGACCAGGATTGAGTTTGATCTCTAATTATCCTTCCACAGTTCCGGAGTATGTGAGATCACTGGGCTACTAGATCATCTAATTATGTGTGCCACAATTCTGCACCACAGTATGGGCTAGGAAATGCACCCCTTGCCACAGAAGTGTGACCTTTCATTACTGAATTAGAGATGGTAGGTAGGGTGAGGATAGGCTGTGAAAGGCCTTGCAAGTGCAGACAGCTAGCTTGTGTTTGATACAGTAGAGAAGAGGGAAGCAGTGAAAGGGTGCAAACAGAGAGGTGACATAGTCAGAACAACGGGCTAGGACAATGGTCTTTGCAGCAGCATTCTGAATGGATATCAGTGGGACAAGATTGCATTTGTCGAGGCCAGAGAGAAGGATGTGGCATTAATTGAGCTGTGAACTGTGGAGAGCCTGGGGAAGAGTTTTAGCTGCACGGATGGATAGGAGAGGCCGTATCTCAGTGATGTTGTGCAGAAAACAGTTGCAGGACGTGGACAGCCTGGATGTGAGGATCTAGAGAGGTTTGAGTTGAAGAAAGCATCCCAGTTATGGGCCTGAGTGACAAGAAAGATGACAGTGGTATTCACAGTTATTGAGAGAGGAGGTCGCAGGGAAGGCATGGTGGGGAAGATCAAGAGTTCTATTTTAGCCATGTTGAACTTGAGCTGATGGCTAGACATTCACAAGGATGTGGATATTGTGTCCAGTTCTGTTGTCCACCCTTCAAAAGGGATGTTGGAAAATTAGGGTGGGTTCAGAGAAGAGGCACAAGAATGATGTAAGGACTGAAAAACCCACCTTACAGTGAGAGACTAAAGGAGTCATTTATCAGGGAGACGGTTAAGAGATGACCTGATCAATCTATGTGGAGAACTTCAATTTCTGCAAGATTAAAGCTAGACAAATTGAAACTAGAAATAAGGTGCAAATGTTTAGCAGTGAGGGTAATTAACCATTACCAAGGAATGTGATGGATTCTCCATCTCTTGAAGTCTGTAAACCAAGCTGGGATGTCTTCATGAAAGAGGTGCTCTAGTTCAACCAGAAGTGGTTGGGCTTGATGCAGGAATTGCTGAGTGACATTTTCTGGCTTGTTTCAGAGGGGTAGCCGTGTTAATCTGTATCAGCAAAAACAACAAGGAGTCCTTGTGGCACCTTAGAGACTAACAAATTTATTTGGGCATAAGCTTTCGTGGGATATAACCCACTTCAACAGATGCACAGAGTGGAAAATACAGTAAGCAGGTATAAATATATAGCACATGGAAAGATGGGAGTTGCCTTACCAAGGGGGGGGGGGCAGTGCTAAAGGGGCCAATTCAGTTAGGGTGAATGTGGCCCATTCCCAACAGTTGACAAGGAGGAGTGAATATCAACAGAGGGAAAATTACTTTTTGTAGTGCTAACGAGGCCAATTCAATAAATCTGGCTTGTGGGGTCAGACTAGATGATCCCATGCACCTGTGCTGATCTGCCTGCACTGGCTGGTTTTGCTGCATACTTGTGTTCCTTTATACTGTGCACTTCGGAAATGACATGGGGATGCAGCTCTCTCGCTGGCTTTCAAAACTGGGGGTCGTCTTGGTGCTCATGAAGGTGCGGAACGAATATCTCTGGATAAGTGTCCGCACTTAGCTCTGTCCCAGAACACCAGTCCTGTTCTCCAGTGCCGCTGCTGTTAAGGTGTAGGCAGGCCTTATGTGAGCAGGAACTGCTGAATGAGGGGTTTGGTGTTCTCCTGAACAGAGATTTGAGCTCCTCTTTTCAGTGACCCAAAGCAAGCTTTGCAGCGCTGAGCCCCAGCAGTGTGCTTTCACAGGACCTGCACCACCCCCTGCTGATTTCAGTGGGAGCAGGATTGGGTCCTATGCAGCATTCACCTTCCATCAATTGAAGCAGCGATAAGGGGAGGCAAGGTGGGGGGGGGGGGTGGATATCCCAATTTTTCAGGCTTCTTATTGTTTCCCTCTCTCCTGCAGAGATAAGCTGTTTCCTGCGTTTGGGTTTGGAGCTCAAGTTCCTCCAAACTGGCAGGTAGGTTTCTCAGAGTTCTGCCAGCACTTCTTGTGTGCATGTCAGTGTTTCACTAAATGGATGTAAATGTTCTCTCTTCCAGGTCTCTCATGAATTTGCCTTGAACTTTAACCCCAACAATCCCTATTGTCGGGGTAAGCACACCTTTGTCTTTGTTAATGTTTCTTGAATAGGAGAACTGCTGGTTTAAATTGTTCAGTTTTTTACGTCCACAGAAATTGGAAGTGGAACAACCGTCCACTCTTTCTGGCAGCAGAGGTCTTAGTTTGTGGATGATACATAGGAATCCAGAGTATTTGAAATGTATCATTGCTTCACCCAAATGTTTACTAAATATTCATCCTTTTGCGAATGTGGCTTTTAAAAGTATTGAAGTTTATTTCTTTTGTTCTCAAAAGCTGTGTTGTTAAACAGTAGCTTGTCTACGATCCTCTTTTTAATTGTTCTTTCATTTGAGTTGGTTTATAAAGTCCTTGGAGCTAGGACTGTCTCATTCCCTCTTTATTCAGTACCTAGCACATGCACATTAAATCTAAGAAACTTCAGTTTTTCTATCTTGTCTGGGGCCAGCAGAAAATTGCAAATCTGCGAGTTTCCCTGTGTGAATCCAAGTATTTGTTCCCAGAGTGAATCTGGTTGCCCACTGCATTGCTAGGATCTCTTTCCTTGCTACCTCAAGGTTGTCCCTTTAAGCCAGCTTTGTAGAAAGCCTTGGTCCTGCAGTTACGCAATTAAAACCAGTGTGACAGGCTGTGTGAGTGTAGCATAAATTGCAAAATGAAGCAAAATCAATAAACCAGTTTAAGTGTCCACACAAGAGTTTGTAACAGTTTCACTAAATCAATTTTTACAACTTGATTTTAGTTAAACCAGTGCAAGTGTCATGCGTAGACAAGGCCTTCAATAGTATATCTAGTCCAGTAATGGCTAAGGACCCTAAATGAAGAGATGGTTCCACTGAACTAGGCACTATACAAGCAAAGAACACACAGTCTTTGCCCCAGAGACTTCACAATTTGGGATTTAGACAATATGCAGTAGATGCGTAAGCAGGAAAATGGGGGTGGGGGGAGATAGCAGAAATACATGTGTTTGCACAAATTGATAGTCACCAGCTAAGCACACACCAGTCCATCAACTGCAGACCCTCCTTTTGTAAAGGAAATGCTCACATCAGCTGTATTATGTTAGTAGCACTAACCAGTGTCATTTCTTGGAAAATCTGGCAAGTACAAGATGGAAGGAGTCTGCCGTATACCCTGCCACTTCTCTGCAGGTTCCCACTGACCATGCTAACTACCACCTTGGGCACCCACGGCCTCCTTGCCATGCATAGTACTGGCTGCTGCTTTGAAATCGGTCCAGTATGATTTTCTGTATGCACCTTAAATGTGACCAGTTATTGTAAAATGCAAGAAGGATAATGCTCATAAAACAATTAGCAAGATAGGTAAAATGTTAAGGCTTTTCTGGTAATTCAGACCTTCTTTTGTATAGGAATCCAAGGAATTGTGGATGCTTATCGCCAGGCACTGCCTCAGGTCCGACTCTATGGGCCAACAAATTTCTCTCCTATTATAAACCATGTGGCAAGGTTTGCAGCTCAGTCAGCACAGCAAGGAACAGCTGCTGTAAGTCCATGTTTATCGGGTACAGACCTGCATTCCTGACCTTTCCACTTTCCCTGTATGCGATCGAATGGAATCGCAAAGAGATTTCTCCTTCCCTGCTTGGACTCCTCTAATATGGTTCCCCCAACTTGCTCAGATCTCTGTGGTATTTTACTCAGCCTGTGGAGTCCAGGTGACCTTTGCTCCACCTTGTAATATCTTGGTGAAACACTGGCTCTGTGCTTACTGCTGAATAGGGTGGGGTGCAATGGTTGATGCTTGACGGAGGTGACAGCTAGTTGTTAGAGGGTGGGAGGGGAGCCCAGACCCTCCCACTCCACTGGGCTCTGTCCCAGGCCTTGTGCGGGTAACAATACCATCAGCAAGGAAAACAGCATCAAAGAGCAGGTTTTGCAGCCAATGTGCTGGCTTCAGTGGTACTTTGTTGTTCCCTAGTGCTTTCCGTCCAAGGATCTTAAAATTCTTTACAAACATAATTGAACTAAGCCTCTCACTCCCCCCCCCCTCCCCCTTTAAAACTAGGTCCAGATTATGAAAATCTGAGTTGCAGAAGGAGAAGTGACTAGCCCGGGGTCACGTGTATATTGTGTGACAAAATGGGGAATAGAATTTCACTCAGTCCTGTGCCTTATCCACAAGCCCATCTGGTTTCCCTTCCTAGAAGGAGCGATGGCTAAGGCAGCCGCCTTTTGCTGGGGTTTGATGTTAAACTCGCTGTTTGCCTGATTGAATGTTTTGCAGCAATACTATGTACTACTGATCATCACAGACGGTGAGATCACTGATCTGGATCAAACCAGGCAAGCTATTGTTAATGCCTCTAAACTGCCGATGTCTGTTATTATCGTTGGAGTTGGCAATGCTGATTTCAAAGCCATGGAATTCCTGGATGGGGACAACGGCGTATTAAAGTCCTTGACAGGGGAGCCAGCTGCACGAGACATTGTACAGTTCGTGCCTTTCAGACAGTTCCTCAGTGTAAGTTATCTTTTGTTTTAACATGAGGAAAAGAAACCGCCTGTTAATCCTGATCCCATTGTACACAATTGTCACAGGTTTAATCTGAGAGAGGAGTGGTTTTGTAGAGACTCTGTTAACCATGTAGTTAGTGTATGAAGCCAGTGAGCTGTCTGCGGGGAAGTGTGGTCCAAAATTGCCCTGGAGACTGTTCCTCAGAGAACTGTGAGATGTTTCCTGCCCGTCAGAAGTTGAGCAATCCCAGCTTGTTGGGTTGAGGAGCAAGAGTAAATGGAGGTACTTCCGATCAACCAGGGGCTTAGCATGTTGCCTCTGCTGTGTTCTCAGCCTCCAGGAGATCAGAAGACTGAGCGCAATATCTCCCCTGGAATGAGAGTTAAGTTGCTGTCACCTCACTAGGCCTGACCTCTTTGCCTCCATAACCTCGATGGCACAGGAGTGAGGCATCCAGCAGGGCAGAGCATGCTACCACCTCATCCCTGCCTGCCTGCTTCCCAATGGATTGCACTCTGAACTCTTCATGGGAGCACATTGCTTTGCCTGTAGGCTGTTGTCCACCTTTTCCCCAAGTTTTGAGTTGAAATTAAACTTGTACTATATGGAGTTGGCCCAGAATGGAATTCTAAATGGCGTTTTAATTTTAACATGGATAGCAAAGTGTTTTTCAAACAGCATAGAAACAGTGACAAGCTGAGCTGTCCCAAAGCACTGTGTGAAGATCTCCTGGGGCTGGGTCTGATGGCCACCCCCAAGGAGTAGTTCCAAGTCTAGCACAGCAGGGCCTGGTCCATGACTGGAGCTCCTTGGCACTACGAGAATACAAATAATAATAAACCAAAGCCGCTCTTGGGAAGAACCCCGTTTGATGTAGCCTGGCCTGTTGTTCTTTGAGCACCCTCCACCTCTGGATTAGCACGTCAGGTACTGGGAAGGCTGGCTTCTCTTGGGCCTTGCCCCACAGGGATTTTTACCAGTTGTATCCATGTAGTTCTATTGGTGTGACACCCTGTTTGGACTCTCCTGTTGTGGTATAAGAGTGGTTGCTGCTTTTTGTGATTGATTTCTTACTGATTTTCAAAAAGAAATAGGCAATTAAAAGTACGAAAAGGTAAGCAACTTACAGCTTGTGTGGGTCCAAATACCTCCTGTTTTATAGGATCTGCAGTAGAATTTTGCAGCTTTACAACTTGTCAAAGGTGCAAAACCAAACAATACCACATAGGTATAACACGTTAGGGTGAGGGTTGACAGTAATAAAAATAAACATACATGAATATTGCAAAGGAGGGAAGGAGGCACCAGGGGGAGGAAGTGGAGGGGTTAGGTGGAATGGAGGTCTGGCATTCTTATAGCATCTCAATATTTTTTGTCTAAAATTATCTAGAAACGGGGTCCAAATTTTGTCAGATTCATAGAATTGCTGTTGACTGCAATACGCTATTCTTTCTTTGGCTGCACAGTGGGGAATATGAGGTTCTCCATATAATTTAGTTTAAAAACCTAGACTGGCTCTTTTCACGTTAGCGTCCGTTGCCTGGGAAAAGGTTTATGCTAAACTGAAAAGGGCGCTCTTCTACAGAATAAGAGTGGCCACACTGGGGTCGGGGGGTCTCTACTGGTACAATGGTATTCAGTTAATTTACAACTTGGGTTATACTGAAAAACTTCCTTGTATAGAAGAGGCCTTAATGTCAGGGGCGGGATGTGGGAGGCTGGGTCTAATGGTTGGAGCAGGAGTTGGAGCTTGGAGTCAAGCCAAGGGTTGGAGCTGGAGTGGGAGACCAGGGGGCAAGGATCAGGAACACGGCAAGGAAGCAGGGGTCAGGAGTCAGATAAGTCTGCAGCGTCCAGTGTAGCAGCCAGGTAAAGCCCAGTTGTGCGGACAATTTCCTGTACCTCCCTTTAGATTTAAATAGGATGCCCTGCCCTGACCAATCAGAGTTCCTGGTGTTCTTCCAATCAGAGCACAGGGAAGCCCTTCCTGATGTTGCTTCAGGTTTCATGGTTTCTTTTCTGTTGATTGGTAGCAAGCTGAAGCGGTAGAGACATTGTTTTGGGTCTTTCCTTGTCTGAGGGGAATTGATGGATAACTTGGCCTCTATTATGTGCTGTAGCATTGGTTTGCTCACACTGGTGTCTCCTGCAGGCTCCTCGGGAGGCTCTTTCCCAGACAGTCCTGGCTGAAGTTCCTAAGCAGCTGGTGTCCTATTACAAGATGCAGGGCTGGGCTCCTGTGAAGCTACCTGGAGCAAAGCAAGAGTAGAGGAGAGGGTACCTGCTGTGCATGTCTCCAAAGAAACAGGAAGAGCATCTCTGCTTATGTATCAGTTTTGTATACAAATTCTGTGACACCTCATGTACTATGCAGCACCTCTGAAATGTATCACTCTTGGTTCCCTAATTTACACACCATGTATCTTTAGTTTCTGCTGAATGTTAGAAATGAAACACTCTTTACAGAGATGCTACACTGAAAAAATGTAGCTACTGGCAGTTCTTATGTGGAAGAATTGGAGTTAATAATGTAATTTTCAGTAGCAAACCTGGCCTCCCAAATTCTGAGAATTTATACGTATGAATCAGTTACTTCAGTACTTACTACAATCATGATTTATGACTAGATTTCAAAGCCCACATGGTGCATGGAACTGCAGAAAACTGACAACCAAGTAACATTTTTTCCACGCTGAGTTTATTGGAATATGAGTTAATTGCTATCATGTTTGCCAATGTATGTCTTTGATCATGTATTGCTGGACAGAGGGTTTCTCTTCTCTTCCCAAATCAACTTGATAGAAACGCTCGTATATTGATTTGCATCAAAGTCCCCCTGCTGCCTAGATGGCCCAGGTAACTTTTGTTGTGCCTTTGTAGAGTGCCATGCGATTTTCTATTACATTTTCTTCATAAAGCAAATATATTTTTTAAACTTCAGTTACCAGATTTTGCAAAAGTAATTTTATAAGGTTATCTATTTACAACAATTGCTTCTATGGTGCCTTCACTCAAAGCTTGTGTTGTGGGGACTGGACTAGATGACCTCTCGAGGTCCCTTCCAGTTCTTTGATTCTGTATATAGGCCTCCGTCAGTCCCTCTTTCCCTCCAGTGAGAGCTTCCACAACTACAAGCAGAGAGAGCGGGTGAGTGTAGAGAACAGTTGTGCCCAGGAGGGTGGGATTTCCCAGTTCACTTGTCTCCTAGTAGATGGCACTGTAACTCTGACAGTCCTGTGTGCCTGTCACAGAAGGGAAGGAGGCTGAATTTCTAGGGAGTAATGTTTCTGCTTTCTCTGCCGTTACAAGATGGGGATAATCCCGTGGGTATGTTTGGAGATAACAGAGATAAGAGTTTATTTCAAAAGGGCAATAAAATAACTTTGCCTTGTTGGTGCTCTGCAAATGCTCACCACTTTCAGTTTTCCAAATAAAGAATCTGCTTTTGTTTATAACTGTGTGTGGGCTCTTATTTCCTGTTCCTTTCTATGCTGTTTCTCCTGCCGGTGCCTTTTCAGTTATTACCTTTAGTGGGAAAGTGTTATGCCTTCCCTGCAGAGTTAGCTCATGTGGTCTACACCCAAGTAAGCCTACCTGGGCATGAGCAGCTACACTACAGAACTCAGAGGTACTGTGTCTTCACTGGTGCTTTGCGTGACTAGGACTTCAGGGGGCATATCCCATGGTTCTTTGCGCTGTAGTAGGATGAGGGGCTCTGATTCCTCCCTAGCAAACTGTGGGAGAACTCGTCTGTCCTCTGCACACAAGGGGAATTGTGGGAAGGCATTGGAGGACTACAGCACTGGAGTGAGTGAGCCTGTGTCCTCACCGCAAAAGCGGGTGGGTTACTAGCCTAAGTGAAAGTGGAACCCAGGCTCTTACCTATGCCACCAGCTAGCCCAGGTTGAAAGCACCACCAGACTTGGGTGTGAGGGTTTTGTGTGTGAATGGAGGAGGTGTAGGAGCAACACCTGGATAAGAAACCAAGTTACCGCTTTGCAGTGAAGACAAACCCTTAGTTAATCTCTCTCAATGGCCTTTGCCGATCCAGGCAAGCGCATTAGTCATGACTGGAAAGCCTGGCAGCCTCTGCTCTAAAGGGCCTGTTAATCTGCTCAGGTCTCATGAGCAGAGGGTGGTTTGCTGCCATGGGAGCAAACCAGACGAGCTTTTTGGAACGTTCTTGTTTCACCAGCTGATCTATACAGCCCAGCTTTCCTGCGCTGTAGGAGTTCGTGGAAGGAGACTGGCAAACCCTGCTCAATAATCAGTTGGTTGATCCCACTGGAAGTTGATAACCTCAATTTGCTCAATGTAACTTCCACACACTTATCTCAGCAGCAGTAGAAAGAATTTTCTGGTTCGTGGTACTTAAGGCAAATACCAAGAATCTCACACAGCCAAAAGGATTTTGCAGTTTAAAAAGTCTCGTGTTCCCAGAGGGCTTTACACAGCCAGCTGGGATCTAAATGAACAAAATAATTCAAATTGCCTAGTGCCTTCACTCTGCCGAATGTGCTGGGCAATCTTCTCCTTAGTGCATAAATATCAGGAGGGCTCCATGAGTGCTGCTTTTGGCTATTGACTTTGTTAACAGCAACTGGCAGCCAGAAAACTTTGGCACACCTTACCCACCCCAAACAAAAGGGCTAGTAAAAGCACTGGTTGGAACACAGAGTTACATGGAATTTTTTGCCAAACTTCATCTCATGCTCCTACCTGCAATCTGAAGAACAAGTGAGATGAGCTAACACTTACAAGCCAGGGATGGACTGTGGTACCCCCAAATCAGGAAGTCCAGGTGACAGTTTACAGAATGCAGTCATGCCAAGACTCAACATATTGTTTGCTTGAGCTGAGAACTTCAGGACCTTGAGGAAGCGTGTTTGACTCCAGAGAAACTTTACTGAATTAACTCTCCAAGAGCTGCGTGTAAAAAAACACTATCTACGTTAAGCACAAGGCTGCCTGGATACAGCAGTAAGGCTGCACAGTGCTAACTGGCCACAGTACACGTCCCGCATGGTTTACAGTGTAGTCTTTAATAAGTTGAGCTACACACTGAACAAGGAAAACAGGACTAGAAAATACTACAAATACTATTGCCAAAATTGCAATAAGTTGGGACATGCAAATGTTTCAGCTTTTAGTGTAAAACCTTCATCCTGTTACTTTTATTTGCATTTAATTTCTGATTAAAACAGGCTATTCAGAAAGCAGGCATGAGACCATGGGTTCTCTGAACACACCTGTGACACACCCAGCTTAAACAGATGGGCATATGTGTAGGGCGTAACTCCCAAAGCAATTTACTGCGCGTCCTCAATTGGTTGCTTTAAAATGTTCTCAGCAGCTAAATGAAAGGTAGTTTATTCAAGCTTAAGAAAGCGCACATTCCTCGCTGAGGGCTGGCTACATGCCAGCTTGCAAAGTTCAGCCACTTTTGCTGTAAACGGGTTAAAGGAGTTAGAATGCTTTTACAGTTGGATGAATGTGCCCCCTTTCCCATAACTCAGGAGGGCGAATGGATGCCTTCTTTCTCCTTGAGACTTCCCCACAATAATTAATCTTTGGGCAGAGATCAGCCACAGAACGTTTCACTCCAAAAGGTGAATGTTTGGAAAGTTTTGAGTGCCTGAACATGAGGGGCTAGGGAAGCTATTCAAGGAAATGGTTAATTATAATGCTTTCTACTGGCAAAGGTGCCAAAGGAAGGAATGCAATATTGCAATACTATTTTGCACTTTGATATGGACTTGGACAGTGATTGAGGATCCCAATGAGCTTTAGAATGTTTAGGTAATTAATTATATGGATCTCAAAGCTCTAGCAAAGAGTGTGTGGGAGTTCCAAGGTGGAGTATTCTACTCTGGTTAAATACCTTGGCAATTATACAAGGAAAGGGTCTCCTGCCTGGGAGTGCAAAACACAAAGACACACACGCTCCCTCCCTCCCTTTCACTGAATTAAGACCTAAAGGTTGTGTTGCCTGTCTACATCTCTCGCTGATAGCTAAACTAGTGCTGTAACTATTTAACAGTTGGAGCGGGCTTCCCTGCTCTGGAAGGGAGACAGGCCCAGACATGCCAGACGTTGTGGAAGGGAGATGAGAAGGAATCCAGAGGAGAATCTACTTGTCCAGCTGGGGAGCAAAGCGTGAAAGCTGCAAACACAAGTGAGCGAGGGGAAAGGTGACTGAGTGTGGATAGCTGCCTTTCCCTGAAGCCAGACTCCCAAGGGACGGCATGTAGGGTGAGACCATATTTTCCCAAAAGGAAAATGGGACACCCCCAGGCTGCCTTCCCTGCACACACACACGTGTGGCCAACCTAAGCCCGCCCTGCCTCCCGCCCTTGCACGGCCAGCCTGAGGTCCCCCTCTCCACTGGTGCCTGGGGCTAGCCCGAGCCACCCTGCTGCCTCCCTGTGACCCCCCTCCCCATTCAGAGCCCCCTGCCACCTGCCCACAATCGCCCCCGGTCCTCTTCCCCCAGGCACAGAGCTGGTCCAAGCCCCCCCTTCACCCCTGTGCGCAGGGCTGGTCCTCCAAGCCCTGCTGCATGCCTGCCTGCACGGCTGGTGGTCTGAGCCCCCCCAGCTGCATGCCCGCATGCGGGGCTGCCTGAGGCCCCCTTGTCTCCCTGCACGCAGGGCGGGCAGAGCCCGAGCTGCTCTCCCTAGCCCTCCCTCCAGCGCAGGGCTGGTGTTGCCATTCTCCCCCCGCCCCCCATGTTACTCCGGCCCCGCTAGGGGTCCCACATGCAGGGGGGAGTGTGTGTTGGCAGTGAGGTGAAACGAGGGGGTGAGTAGGGACCCCCTTCCCTGGGGGCTGCCCCCGGTGCCAGGCAGGGGGCACAGCAGGTGCATGGAGGAGGTGGGGCACACCCTGCCCTGGCTTCTCACCCATGCAAGGCGGGAGTGTTGCCCAGGAGACACGGGATGGCGGGGCAGGAGGGGTGGTGGAGCCTGGGCTGCTCCTAGGCGCGCTCTCGCTGCCCATCCCTGGCAATGCTGCTGCTGCTGGAGGAGGCAGCGAGGGAGATTCCGGCGGGGGCAGGCTCCGGGGAGAGCGAAGGGGCATGGCCGCTTGCTGCCCCCGCTGCCGGCTCTCTGCCGCGATCCCAGAAAATACGGGACCATTTGCCCGTATTTAACAGAAAGTCGGGACACCTGGAAGAAGTCTTAAATATGGGACTGTCCTGTTAAAAACGGGGCATCTGGTCACCCTAACGGACAAGACAGAGCCAGTGTGAGCCAGGACAGGGCTTTCAGGCAGGCTGGGTTATCTGCTCTTGCCAGCCGGGCCTTTCACAGCATGTTCTAGTGTCTCTCATTTCAGGATCTAATTCTGCTCCCCGGAGAGTCCTGCCCTGTGACACTGGCCTCATGTTCTCTGACTCAGGACGTAGCTAAAACGCAGCCAGTTGTGCTAGGAACTCTTGTTTGGAGGAGATGATACATTTGGCCCCCTCTTGTCTGCCCCGCGGCTGACCCTGGGAGTAGCTGGAATGCAGCCACACGGCATGTTTCTAGCCTGCAGTGAGACTGAGCTGAGCCTCTGTCTCAAAGCAACTGCTGCTCTCCGGTCCCGTCAGCCGGGAGCCCTAGGTTCGAAACCCCTGCAAAGCTGTGGCCATTGGGGGCACCTGAATGCTCCTGCTCAGCAAAGCGATGCAGCCGCACTCTTCCCACCCTGGTGCCTCTTGGCTACTGTGCAGCAAGGTCTCTAACCCTCAGGCCTGGGCAGAGTTAGGGTGACCTAACTGTGTAAGTGTCTGCACTACAATGTTCCTCCCACTGATGCAAGTCGCCCACTACACCCACCTAATACTCCACCTCAGCGAGAGGCATAGCGCTTAGTTCAATGTAGTTAGGTTGACACAGTAGCAGTGTAGACACTGTGTTACTTACGTCAACTTTAGTGGCTTCCAGGAAGTATCCCACAATGCCTCACTGTGACCCCTCTGGTCATCGTTTTGAACTCTGCTGCTCGGCGACCAGGTACACAAGAACATATATCTTCCCCCTCCCCCCCTTTTAAAGCCCCATGAATTATTGAAATTCCATTTCCTGCTTGGTCGGCATGGAGAGCTCACGTAGCAACTGTCCAGCTGACCAGGCCGGCTCCATGCAGTAAATGTGCTCCTGCCTGGAGTGCGCAGGAGGTGGTGGATCTCCTGGGTCTGTGTGGAGAGGAAGCTGTGTCGGAACTTGGATATCTATGGCCAGATCGCTCAGGGCATGGGGGAGAAGGGCTACAACAGGGACACGTAGCAGTGCCATGTGGAAATCAAGGAGCTGCGACAGGCGTACCTGAAGGCAAGGGAGCCAAACAGTCACTCTGGTGCAGAGCTGCTGACGTGCCACTTCTACGAGGAGCTGCATGCCATCCTCAGCAGTGACCCACCGCCATCCCCAAGGTCCTTGTGGATACTTCAGGGGAGCTGGAGTCACAGGCCACCGAAGCGAACCCTGAGGAGGAGGAGTATGGCACACAGACGACTGGGCGGGGTGTCCAGCAAGCCAGGACCTCTTTTTGACTCCTGAGCAGTCAAGCCACTCCCAGCAGTCCAGCACTGGCGAGCCTGATGCAGGGGAAGGGACCTCTGGTAAGTATGCAGTTTGCTTCAGTATTGCAGGGACACATCTGTTCAGGTACTATTTATTTAAATCAGGCTAGAAGAGGTGGTGAAATAAACAGTGGAGGTAGAGTTGCTATCTGCTTCTCATTCCCCTGTACAGCTAGGCATAGGGGGCCCTGTGGAACAGTTTGTTTATTGCACCAGGATGTCCCGTGAATCCTCCATAGAGATCTCAAGGAAACTTTGCTGGAAGCAGTCTGCAATCCTCTGCCAAAGATCTCTGCGGAGGGCTGCCTTATTTCTTCCACTGCAGTAGGACACTTCCCCTGCCAGTCAGCAGGCACCATTGCAGCACACAGACTAGCAGCATATAGAGACAGTCTGCAGCAGAACGTCCCCCTCTCCCCTGGGCCGTGCTCGCCATGGCCGGGACTGCCGCCGTGCTCTGTGACTCCCAAGGAGAAGTGAGAACATTGTGCTTGTAACAAGTGTGGATCAAGGGGAGTGAATGCACTCACAATAGTATCTCTGTCCATTGTTTCTTTAGCCGCTGCAAATGTGGCCTTGAGGGTCTCTCCCGCCACACTGGTAGAGCGGCTTGACCAGATACAGAGGAGAAAGAAGAGCACAAGGCAATGTAAGCAAAAAATTACTTTTACTGTTAATTTTTCACAATATCACCCATTGGTACATCTTTTCCTGTAATCTTAGGGCATCGGATTAGTCTTCAATCACTTACTTACGTCAGCATTTCTTAGCTCCAAGGCCTAGTATGGCTAAGCTGGCCTGGAGGCTCTGCGCGCTGCCTCTGCTCACAGGCACCACCCCCGCAGCTCCCATTGTTAACAGTTCCCAGCCAACGGGAGCTGTGGAGCGGGTGCTCGGGGCAGGGGCAGTGCATGGAGCCCCCCTGGCCATGCCTCCGCCTAGGAGCTGAGGGACATGTCGTTGCTTCCTGGGAGCTGCGCGGGGCCGGGTAGGGAGTCTGCCAGCCCCACCAACCACCCTCCCCAGCAGCAGCAAATCCTACAGTTTAACCCTATTTAACATACAATGATGATATATGACGTAACATGTTCGTTAATCATAACCACACAACAATCTAAAATCATTGAGTACAGAAAGAAATGTACCAGAAGGTCCTGTAAGCCTCTGGTGCTTCAGATTCTGAGTACAGGGCTTGAAGGGTCACACTCAAGGACAGAATGCAGAGGGATAGCAAGGACGGAGAAACAGGCAGTATGAGATGACAGCGCTGCTCAGGGAGCAAACAGACATGCTGCAGTCTCTGATTGAACCTCAGGCTGAACAGATCTGTGCTTGCCTCCTCCTGCAGCCTATAGAGAACTGCATTCTGGGACCTCCCTAAATTCCGCCCCCCCCAGCCCTCCCACATTCCACATATCTTTCAGGGCAGCAGCACTACTCCTATCACTCCAACCGGCGGGAGAGTACACGCAATCACAGCCACACATACCGACCTGTGAGAGACACAGGTGGTGTATGTGTTTGTGAAATGGAAATGACTATTCTTTCCCCTGCAAAGGTACTTTCCCACGGATTTATAGGTTTTGTTCAGTTTTAAATGTGTCTGTTTGCCTGGGTTTGGAATAAAAGTCTGTTTATGGAAATTTAATTAATCTTTTTTAGTCCACAGCATATGGGGGCTGGGGCTGATGTTCACAGATAATAGCGATAGGTGCATTTCTGCTGTGTTACCACACCCAGCATTCATTCATTACAAGGTTCATATCAGGGGCAAAAAGCAATGCCAGGCACAACACACCACAGCAACACACATCACTGTGGCTCATTGTTAAAATGCCCTTGAAGCCCCACTGAGCCATATAGCTCCCCATTGAGCTCTTTTTATAGCCCTAGTATCTGGCTGCTCTAAATCAGCAGAGAGCCTTTTCACCTCCACCCCTGCGGAAACTTCTCCCCCTTTGCCTCAAGATATTATGAAGCACACAGCAGGTAGCTATGACCATGGGGATATTTTCTTCACTGAGGTCTAATCTCGTGAGTAGACATCACCAGCAGCCTTTCAAACTGCCAAAGGCACATTGAGCTGTCATTCTGCATCTGCTGAACCTGTTGTTGAAGCGCTCCTTGCTGCTGTCGAGGTGGCCGGTGTATGGCTTCATGAGCCATGGGAGTAAGAGGTAGGCTGGGTCTCCCAGGACCACTACTGGGATTTCAACATCCCCAATGATAATCCTCTGGTCTGGAAAGAATCCCTGCTTGCAGCTTTCTGTACAGGCCTGTGTTCCTAAAGATGCATGTGTTGTGCACCTTCCCTGAACAGCCCGCGTTGATGTCGGTGAAACGACCCTGGTGATCCACCAGAGCTTCCAATACCATAGAAAAGTAGCCTTTTCTGTTGATGTACTCCATGGCAAGGTGGACTGGTGCCAAAATCGGGCTATGTGTGCCATCTATCATCCCACCACAGCTTGGGAACATCATTGTTGCAAAACCATCCACAGAAGGTGAGCTGGTAACACAAGATGCTAGGAAGACAGAGCTGCTCAGTGCCTACTTTACTTCAGTCTTCTCACAAAAAAATAACGTGACTGGACAACTAACGAAGTTACCATAGACCATAAAGGGGCAGGGATGCAGATCGGGATAAGTAAAGAACATGTCAGAGATCTTCTGACCAATCTGAATGAATTCAAGTCAGCAGGGCCTGAGGCTATTCACCCCAGGGTACTGAAGAAATCTCTGACCCAGTAGCAATAATACTTACAAACTCATGGATGACAGGAGAGGTCCCAGAAGGCTGGAGAAGGGCTAAAGTAGTGGCCCAACTTTAAAAGGGGGGGAAAGGAGGAGCTGGGGAACTGTAGACCAGTCTGCCTGACTTTGATACCTGGAAAGCTACTAGAGCAATGTATAAAACATTCAATTTACGAATACCGGGAGGATGAAGGGCTGATCGCTAGCAGAAGCAGGATTTACCAAGAACAAACCATGCCAAATCAGCTTGATTTCCTTCTTTGACAGGGCAGCTGATTTGGTGGATGGGGGAATAAAGTTGACATAATTTACCTGGACTTCAGCAAGTCTTCTGACACAGTCCCACATGACATTCTGATAAGTCAGCTGGAGAAATGTGGGCTCGGCGGAACTACTGTTAAGCTGATACATAATTGGTTAAACGACAAAGAGTCACTATTAATGGGATGATGTCAGATGGGTGGGAGGTCTCAAGTGGGGTTCCATAAGGATCTGTTCTGGGTCTGGTCTTGTTTAACACCTCTATAAATGACCTGGATGTAGGAACAGGGAGCATACTGACCAAATTTGCAGATAACACAAAGCTTGGGGGGTTGCCAACACATTGGAGGATAGAAATAAAATTCAGAGGGATCTTGATAAATTGGAGCACTGGGCTATCGATGGCAAAATTAAATTCACAGCCTCCCAGTGGCTGGCCCAGCTGTGGGACTCCTCTTCCTGTTGTGCATGGGGAGGGAGTGGAGAGGAGGGAGTGGCGGGCAGGGGAGGGTTGGTGAAAGAGGCAGAATGGGGAGGAGGCCAAGTGGGAGCAGAGCCTTAGGGCAGATGTGGGCAAGGCCACTGTCCAGGCACCAGTGGCCCCCCACTTCTGGGGACCTTCTGGTGACGGCGCTCCAAAGGCAACGGGTCAGTGCCGGGCTGCATCTAGCATTTCTTGTCCCCTGCATGGCCAGCCTCTTTTGGGGAGGCCTAGCCTCTTATACGTGCCACCCATGAGAATGGGAGATAACTGGCTTGGCAGCAGCACTGCTGAGAGGGATCTGGGAGTTCTAGTGGATCACAACCTCAACAATGCTGTAAGCAGAGTCAGGATGAGCTCCACCCTGACATCTGGTGGTGAGGTGTGGCAAGTTGTGGAAAAGAACTTCAGGGGCCGATCTCATTTGCATTGGCACACCCACCCCGCCTAGAATGAGGCCAGAGCTGCCCAAATGGTCACTTTGGCTGCTGTGGGATCCCCAGTGTCTCTGTTATTGGGGCAGGAAGAATAAATTGTTATTACCCTAATTTGGGAATCAAGGACAGTGGAACTGTACTTGGCCTTTTGTTATGATGGAGGGACTCGCCATCAACTAAGTAGCACTCGCTAGGCAAGGGACATGGGTTCCAAAACTCTGTGAATGGAGAGAGGCTGGGAACAGGTATTAATACCTGGTGGCATGGTCCCCTGATGAGGGCCTTATATGCTAATTTCACTTCTTCCTTTCTCCACTGTGGAATCTCAGAGCTAATTTTGATTCCATTAGGAGTCTAGTTACAGGCTGCTGAGCTGAATTCACTTTGGGCTAATGGTACACCAGTACTGTGTCTCCCCTACTACAAGCTGAAATCACAAAAGAGCTGAAATCACTGAGTGTTGTGTTAAGTAGTGGGGGAGCCTGAAGCTATATGGTAGAGCCATTTGCAGCATGGTGAGTGGAGCGGCTGGCAGAGCAGAGCAGTTTGCGGGACGGCGAGCAGAGCAGCTGGCGGAGCGGAGCCCCATGGAGAGGTGGGGCCATCAGTGTTGGACCATGTAAGGTGCCCCTTAACACCCCACCCCCCCTCAATCTCCATCTAGGTTGGAAGGTAAAAACTCTGCAGATAAACTTTTGAACTCTGGGGCTGCCCTGACCAAGGACAGAGACTTTTGGGTCATTGGGTGATTTTGGGTTGCAGGACTCAAGAACCAAAGGGAAAGGATATGCCCCAATTTGCTTGGCGTGGGTTTTGCTCGTGGGTTGTGTTATGAATCCTGTTGGTGGTGTTTCCCCAACATAATGCCACATTGTTTCTCTCTGTTATTAAAAGGCTTTTTGCTACACTCAGACTATGTGCTTGCGAAAGGGGAAGTATTGCCTCTTGGAGGCGCCCAGCGGGGGTGGTATATATTTGTCACTGGGTGGGGGCTCGAGCCGGTTTTGCATTGTGTTATTGGAATGGAACCCCTAGATACTGAACCCGGCCCTTGTTGCTGCCAGCTCTGACGGGCAGAAGGGTTACAATGCGATGCTGTTGCAAAAAAAGCCAATGCAATTTTGGGATGCAAGTCAGAGGAGGTGACAGTACTGCTCTACTCAGTGCTGGTTAGGCCTCAGCTGGAGCACTGTGTCCAATTTTGGTCACCACTATATAGAAAGGATGTAGAGAAACTGGAAAGGATCCAGAGGCAAGTGACAAAGATGATCAAAAGGATGAAATGCAGCTGTAGCGGGGTGGTTACCCACTCCTGCCCTGTGGGGCTTAAAAGACAGCCCTGGGAGAGAGCCAGGGCTGAGGGCAAGAGAAGCTAGGCTGATTCGGGAAATGGCCGCAGCTGGCCCAAGCCCCAGTCAGGCCGCAGCTGGGCCTATAAAGGGGCTGCTTGGCTGAAGCTTAGCCAGAGTCTCTCTCTGCATTCAGAGAGGGAAGGGCCTGGCTGCAGGGACCTGAGGGGATACCTAGATTGGAGTAGTGCTGAGGGGGAAAGGCTAGGGAAGCAGGGAAGCTCCGGCCTGGAAACCCCCAGGCTGTGAGGCCTAGATTAGGGCCTATTAGGTACTGGGGTTGCAAGGGGGCAGCCCACGGGTAGACAGAGGTAGCAGGTCCAAACCCCTTCGCCTGTGATGAGTGGCTGATACACTGCAGTCTGCCCGGGGAGCGGGGCTAAGTGGGGACTGGCAGTAGCCAAGACTGAGGTGAAGTGGGGATAGTGGGTGGGGGGTTCCCCTGGGTGGGGAGACCCTGACACTGAGGGGTTGCTGCTAGAGGGGCAGCGCCCCAGACAAAGAGGCACTGGGTCCTGGGAGGGACAGGGGCTGGCGGTAAGGCGGATCACCAGACGGCAGAGGGCGCTCCAGAGGCTGACGAGCTAATTCCCAAGGACAACCAGCAGGAGGCGCCGCTGAGTGAGTCTGGCTCTATTACAGCAGCCGTATGAGTAAAGGCTGAAGGAACTGGGCATGTTTAGTTTGGAAAAGAGGAGATTAAGGGGGGCTACGATAGCGGTCTTCAAATACTTGAAAGGCTGTCATAAAAAAAGATAGAGAAAAGTTGTTCTCTTTTGCCACACAGGACAGGACAAGAGGCAATAGGCTCAAACTACAGCAGAGCAGATTTAGGAAAAAATCTCAGGAAAAGCTTCGTATCTGTAAGAACAGTAGGACAATGGCACAGAAGCCTCAGGAGGTCGTGGAAGCTCCTTCATTGGAGGTTTTCAAAAGGAGGCTGGAGAGCAGCTGTCTTGGATGGGTTAGACACAACAAATCCTGCATCTTGGCAGGGGGGTTAGACTAAGCTAGGGGGAGAGGTAGATACGCTGGAGGGTAGGGATAGGGTCCAGAGTGACCTAGACAAATTAGAGGATTGGGCCAAAAGAAATCTGATGAGGTTCAACAAGGACAAGTGCAGAGTCCTGCACTTTAGGACGGAAGAATCCCACGCACTGCTACAGGCTGGGGACTGACTGGCTATGTGGCAGTTCTGCAGAAAAGGACCTGGGGATTACAGTGGATGAGAAGCTGGATATGAGTCAGCAGCGTGCCTTTGTTGCCAAGAAGGCCAACGGCATATTGGGCTGCATTAGTAGGAGCATTGCCAACAGATCAAGAGAAGTGATTATTCCCTTCTATTCGGCACTGGTGAGGCCACATCTGGAGTATTGCATCCAGGTTTGGGACCCCCGCTACAGAAGGGATGTGGACAAATTGGAGAGAGTCCAGTGGAGGGCAACGAAAATGATCAGGGGGCTGGGGCACATGACTTACGAGGAGAGGCTGAGGGAACTGGGCTTATTTAGTCTGCAGAAGAGAAGAGTGTGGGGGGAGGGGAGATTTGATAGCAGCCTTCAACTACCTAAAGGGGGGTTTCAAAGAGGATGGAGCTAGGCTGTTATCAGTGATGGCAGATGACAGAACAAGGGGCAATGGTCTCAGGTTGCAGTGGGGGAGGTCTAGGTTGGATATTAGGAAAAACTTTTTCACTAGGAGAGGGGTGAAGCACTGGAATGCGTTACCTAGGGAGGTGGTGGAGTCGCCTTCCTTAGAGGTTTTTAAGGTCAGGCTTGACAAAGCCCTGGCTGGGCTGATTTAGTTGGGGATTGGTCCTGCTTTGAGCAGGGGGTTGGACTAGATGACCTCCTGAGGTCCCTTCCAACCCTGATATTCTATGATCAAACTGACCCCTCCTGCCCTTAAAAAAAAAAACAAAAAACTATCAGGTATGAGCATTTCAAGGGCAAAAATGGGTTCTTCAACGGCTCAGGGCTAAGTTGTGTCTGGCCCAGGAGATTTACTAAGGAGGGGGCTGATGTCATCACAATCCTCGGATCTCACCCCCAACACCCCTTGTAACAAGGGTCCTGTGAGTTCCCTCCAGTACGTGGCCAGGTATGCTGTGAATGCCCCGTCTTCACCACCCATCGCTGTCTGCCAGAGGTGAAAAGGCAAAGCACAAATAGCCTAGCAAGTCCCTTTCCTCCTCCAGCTTGGACAGCATGTGAGATGTACAGTTGCCACTCTCGCCTCTGAGTGATAGAGGCACTTCCTGCCCTGCAGGCCGGGGACACAAGTGATGTGCTGTCACCAGCTGTGGCCAATCTCTGATGCTTCAGACGAAGGGGAAAATAAATGGTTTTCAAAACTCAGAGTAGCACTCGACGCAATGACAAGGCGGAAGCACACGAACCAACTGGAAAACGCATGTCAAGTAGTGGGGCATCAGCCAATGTGCCAGGCTACAAAGAATTCTTCAGCATTATGTGAGAGAAGAAACAAAAACTGTAACCAAGCAAAGCAAACCATCATTCTGAGGACGCTGTAAATTTCAAGCCGAATACCAAGGCAACATATACAGGCTGATCTTTCAGGAAATAGACAACACAAAAGCCACTTCTTTCAGCTAAAACCAGCGAATTCACGAACCTAGTGACTAGGGTTGCCAACTTTCCAATGGCACAAAACCAAACGCCCTGCCCCTTCCCAGAGGACCTACCCCTGCCCCGTCCCTCTTCTGAGGCCCCACTTCCACTTGCTCCATCCCCTCTCCCTCCATTGCTCACTCTCCCCAACCCTGACTCACT
Source organism: Natator depressus (assembly GCF_965152275.1). Lineage (NCBI taxonomy): Eukaryota > Metazoa > Chordata > Testudines > Cheloniidae > Natator > Natator depressus. The sequence goes on from NC_134246.1 coordinate 31,203,393, forward strand.
TTCACAGGGCTGGGGCAGGTGGTTGAGGTGCGGGCAGGGGGGTGGTGAAGACTCTGGCTGGGGGTGCAGGCTCTGGGGTGGGGCTGGGGATGAGAGGTTTGGGATGCAGGAGGGGGCTCAGGCCTGGGGCAGGGTGTTGGAGTGTGGGAGGGGGCTTGGGGTGCGGGGTCCCGGTGGCGCTTACCACGGCTGCCAGGTCCCTGCAGCCCCTAGGCACATGGGTGGCAAGGGAGGCTCCTTGTGCCGTCCTCCCACCCACAGGCACCACTCCTGCAGCTCCCAGCCAATGGGACCTGCAAAGCTGGCACTTGGGGTGGGGACACCACGTGGAGCCTCCCTGGCCACCCATGTGCCTAGGGGCTACAAGGACCTGGCTGCCACTTCTGGGATCCATGAGGAGCTAGGGCAGGCAGGGAGCCTGCCTTAGCCCATGCCTCTGCTGCGCTGCCAGCCGGACTTTTAACAGCCCAGTCGGCAGTGCCGACCGGAGCCGCCACGGTACCTTTTCTACCAGGTGTTCCAGTTGAAAACTAGATGCCTGGCAACCCTACTAGTGACATTAAACCTAAGCCAAGTAATTAATACAACAGACACAAGCAAAACAGAATACATAGCAAAAGTAGACAATAGAACACAGCATCCCTGCAGCAAAGCTACTAAAAGGTTACCAAGATGTATTTGAAGACTGGGATGTCTTCCAGGCTCACTACACCTAGCAACAGATTACATGATTCAGCCAGGATGGCACAAGCATTGCAGAGTACCCATTGCATTAAGGAAAAAAAAAAAGAATGGAAGCAACAAAGCAAATGGAAAAAAGAAGACAATGTTGCTCAAGTCACAGAGCCCGTAAGTGGGATAAACAGCCACTGAGAAGCCAGGCCAGCTGCTTAAACAAAGCATTAAAAAGAACTCAATCCCAAATGCCTACAACTGAAGAAATATTACTTGACTTGGCAAAAACAAAAATATTATCAGTACTTTATGCCAAAGATGCATATTGGCAAGTGCTACTGGGTAATGAAAGCAGCGATCTCACCATATTTTGGACGCCAGCAGCAAGATATAGATGGTTGAGAATGCCATTGGGATCAAACCTGTAGCAGAAGACTGTCAATGCTGCCAACAAGACGTACAAACAAGATTCACAGGGATCAGTATCATAGCTGAGGATGTTCTGGTGTATGGACAAGAAGACAGCATGGTGAAAGCTGTAGGAGATCACAGCCACATCCTCGTCTGTCTGCTAGTAAAAGATAAGGAGTAAATCTACAACTGAATGAAAACAGGATGAAATTGTGATTGACTGTAGGACCATACATGGAACATCTGGTGACCTCCCAGGGGCTATGATCTGACCACAAAAAGGTAAAAGCCATTCAACAGGTCCCCATTCCTCGTGATATTAGATCAGTTCAGACAATTAGGATTTGTAAACTATCTGACAAAATTCTTCTTTCAAACATCTCAGATGTCTGTGAACCCCTGTGGTAACCATGTCCAGACTGCATATTTATCCAGTAGTTATCTCAACACAATGCCACCAGCAACCACCACATCTACTGAAGAGTTGATGACCAGCTATCCCATCTGAAATGCTACCTTATGAATGACAAGGGAACCAGGTGCTGTGTTGACCATGAGGTGGGGGCTGAGGCATCTCTCCTACAAAAGGGAGAGGTGGTAGCTTTCATGTCAAGGTCATACCACCAAAGACATGTCCAAATTGAAAAGGAATGTCTTGCAATAGTGTTTGCATATGAAAAGTTTGACCAGTCTGTTTAATAGATTCAGAGATTCCAAGACCTGAAGGGACCACTGTGATCATCTAATCTGCCCTCCTGTGTAACACAGGCCAGAGAACAGCCCCAAAATAATCCGAGAACTGATCTTAACAATTATTGGTGATGGAGAATCCACCATGACCCTTGGTAAATTGTTTCAATGGTTAATTACTTTTGCTATTAAAAATGTATGTCTTATTTCTAGTCTGAATTTGTCTAGCTTCAGCTTCTGGCACTTATTGTATTACATCTTTCTCTGCTAGATTGAAGAGCCAATTATTAAATATTTCTTCCCAATGCAGATACTTACAGACTTTGATCAATCCACCTTTTCTTTGTTAAGCTAAGTCGATTGAGCTCCCTGAGTCTCTCATTATTTAGGTTGGATATTAGGAAAAGCTTCCTAGCTGTCAGGGTGGTTAAGCAGTGGAATAAATTGCCTAGGGAGGTTGTGGAATCTCCATTGTTGGAGATTTTTAAGAGCAGGTTAGACAAATAACTGTCAGGGAGGGTCTAGATAATACTTAGTCCTGCCATGAATGCAGGGGGCTGCACTAGATGACCTCTCGAGATCCCTTCCAGTCCTATGATTATAAGGCATGTTTGCTAACTCTTTACTCCTTCTCATGGCTCTCCTCCGAACGCTCTCCAGTATAACAACACCCTTCCTGAACCGTTGACCCCAGAAGTGGACACAGGATTCCAGCAGCGCTCACACCGGTGCCAAACACAGAAGTAAAATAACCTCTTTACTCCTATTCAAGATTCCCCTATTTATGCATCCAAGGACCACATTAGCCCTTTTGGCCCCAGCATTGCACTGGAAGCTCATGTTCAGCTCATTATCTAATATATGGTGCCCCAGCTTGTACGTATCACCTACATTCTTTGTGCCTGGGTGTTCCAGGATGAGAAACCATTCCAAGTAGAAAGTGACCATAAGCTGCTCGAGAGCATTTTTTAAAATGCTAGAGGCCCCAATATGCCTTTAAGCACATGTTACTGAAACTGCAATTTAGATGCACATTGCAAGAAAGGGATTGAGATGTACATAGCTGGGTGCTTATCCAGACCTGCCCTGTGGCATGAAAATATGGCAACGGGACATGAATATGAGATCCTCAGCCTGATAGAAAGCAACACTCAATGACTGCCTGTTCTGTTCATTCCCTCTGAACCATCTGGCACTAGCCATGGCAGGATACTGGGCTAGGTGGACCATTGGTCTGATCCAGTATGGCCATTCTTGTGTTCTTAGCAACTAAGCCAGTGTTACATGCCGATTTCAAGGCATGTCTAGACCGAATCTGAGGACAAACCAATACAAGATTTACAAGTGCTCACATCTGCCCTTCTGTCAGGATGGCCAGACACCAAGGGAAAGGCCCCCTGGCCTCTCAAGAACCCCAGAACTAGCAAGACAAGGTGAGTGTACAAGACAGCATTGTATATAAAGGCAGCTGAGCCTTGATCCACAAAGGGACTTGGGAATTGTGATTCTGAGCCTAACTTTTCAGTGTCTAGAAAATCACTGGAGCAACACTAGGCTCCCTGTGCAATGCATGGGGAGAGAGAGGCGCCTTAGCATGTGACCCACACAGTCAGCACGTCTAAGCTAGCCAGTGGGGGATGATGATGAGGGATGTATTCAAACCCCACTCCTCTGAGGGAGAAAGGCGCTTCCCTGCAGCCCTGGCTCCGGAGCCTATCTCTGACTGTGATCTATGGACTGGGGGAAGATGATGTTTACCTCTACAGGATTGGACCCTGCAGGGAACACAGGCAGGTATTCAGAGGCCAAAATAGTTGGGGGAGCCTCACTTACAACCCCTAGTCCAGGGGCTAGGATACTCTCCTGGGCTGTAGTCCAGTCCCCCCTCTGCCTACTGAGGAGAAGGGGTTTGAACAGGGGTCTCCTCTCTCTCTCAGGTGAGGGCATGAGCTGCTGGGCTGGAGAGAGAGTCTCCTTGTCTCTGGCCCAACGTCGGTAGGCAAGAGTGAGAGATTCCGAGGAAGGCCTCTAGCAATCTCTCCTGCTGACATGGCTCCACTAAACAATTACATATCAATTGGGCCAGAGGAAGACAGAGTCCCTTTACAGCCCAGTGGTTAGTGCTCTCGGCTGAGAGGTGGCAGATCCTGTTCAAACCCTTCTCCTCCCAGGCAGATGGGACCTGAACCAATGATCTGCCATGTCCCAGCTGCGTGCCTAACTACTGGGCTAAGGAAAAGCCTTTTGGTCTCTCTTTGTCATCCTTCATTCCACACACCCCTGCCCCAAACTTGTGCCTGTGCAGTTAGGCAGCCCCTGAGTGTGCCCACTGGCTGAGGCCTGCAGGGTGGACAGGATTTGGCTGCCTAGCTTCTCCTGGGTCCTGGATCAGTCTGGGGCTGAGGTGTCTGGGTGCCTGCAGAGAGGCAGCAGTGCTCATGCTCAGAGGCAGAAACACAGGAGCTTACAGCTGGCAGCTGAGAGGGACTTTTGTGAATTGCAGTGTGCCTAAAAATGGGACTTAGATGCCTAAATCTGGGGGTTAGGCACCCAAATACCTTTGTGGATCTGGGCCTAGAATCATCATATCCAGATCACTGGGAGAAAACACCCTGAAGAACACATCTGAACTGTCCTGGGCTAGAAGCCTGTATCTGGAAAACCAAAGATGCTATATACTGGCCAAACATGACCAAGGGTGTCTGAGAGCTGGTGTGCAGCTGTGATTCATGTGGGGAAATGCAGACCAAGCAGCAAAACCAGACAATGAAAATACACAGTGTTCCTAACAGACCTTGGAGCAAAGGAGGAATGGACCTTTCAACACAAACCACAGAAGCCACCTCATTATTGTACTAGTCAGACTTCTGGGAACTACATGAACTGTCCGGGAGTGAGTTTCCATTTCACTTGCCAGGAGTGAGTTTGTACATCTTATCTGGCAGTGGGAACGCAGTCATATCATATCATCACCATACCAGCAACAGGGAAATGAAAAAGCCGAACCGGCACTTAAAATTGCCAGAGCTCTATTTGGTCTCCCTAGGCTATGGTTGCCAGAAGCTGGGAATGGGCGACGGAATGGATCACTTGGTGATGACCTGTTCTGTTCATTCCCTCTGGGACATCTGGCATTGGCCACTCTCGGAAGACAGGATTCTGGGCCAGATGGACCTTTGGTCTGACTCAGTATGGCTGCTCTTATGTTCTTTGTGCAGATCTTTAATAGTAAGGAAAATGTGTAGCAAGCCATTCCTGAAGGGAGAAACAGGCTTTCAGTACAGCACTTGATGCCAAGATGCGTGCATCCCTTGGTGCTGATAGCCTCAGCATCATTGCAACCGGCAGGAGTGGAAGGAGCAAAAAGGAAGAGTGACACAAAGGCCAAAGGCTAGTACAACAAACAAGCTAAAGACTTCCCAGAACTACAACCGGAGACCCTGTCAAGACCAAATGATTTCCTCAGGACAAATCATGCACTTGCAAACAAGTTACACACGTTGAAGAGATGAACCCTTGTTCATATAGCCTAGCAGTGGAAGAGCACGTTTCACTGAAACTGCACATATGAAGGCAAGACCAAAACATGGATGTGAAGGATGGTGAAATACACCCTCCACTGAGACTGGATCAGCAGGACATGGAAGAAACCCAGATCAATATTGGAACAGAATCTCAAAACACCACCCCACCAGAGATCCAGGAGCAAATAGGTCATCTGTTGACTCACCCCCTCCAACATCAAACTGCCTGAAGGGATATGCAAGACTTGGTACAATACTAAGATGTGACAGAACAACCCTCCCGGAGGAAAAGACCTTAGTTGCCAAGCACATTACGAGTGAGTGACCAGAGCTGCTGTCCAGCCGTAGACGTGCTATGAACAGCAGGGTCTGATAACCTGCTACATACGTCCCATTCTATGGGATTCATATTTAATTTTACCAGCTCAGAGGACGGTGACAAAAGGAATGTTACAATAAACAGCTTCCCACTAGGGGGCACTAGAGTCTGGTTATGTGTAGGGACTTGGAGAGCTCAGCTTGGGGGGAGAGTTTGGTGGGTGGGGAAGGCGTGAAGCCAGAAAGCTGTGATGTTATTTCCCTAGGTGGGAGCAGGTCTAGTGGGACAGGTGTATCACTGCCTTCCGTACCCTTACAGCCAACGCTGTGCCGGTGTCCGTGTACTCACTAGGGCCACTCTAGCTATAGCCCAGACTGGAAAAGCAGCACAAACCGCGGAGGCCAGTGATTCCAGCATGGAGCCAGCATCACAGGCACGGCCACAGTGCTCTGTCAGCCCTCTCAGAAAGGTCTGCTGCTCTGTGGGGGCTCCGGCCAGGCAGGATCCTGCCCCTCTACCTGCTCAGTGTTAGGGGCAGTGAGAATTGTCAGGGATTGGACCAACTTGCCTCTGTGCCAGGACACAACGGAGAGTCCAGCAGGAAAGGAGCTGAGCTTGAATTGCTTTCCCAGGTGGTGCTGCATTTACACCTGGCTCACGCAGAGACTGGCACCAGCACAGCAGCTGGTGTCAATTAAAACTGATTTCATCCATCTGGTGCCAGCTTGTGTGCAGAACAACCCTAGGTGTATTCGCTCACAGACTGGCACCAGGATGGCTCAATCCGGTTCAGGAAACTGGTGCCAGTTTGGGAATAGACCAGACCTTCTGTGTGGCTCCTCTGCCTGGTTTGGAGGGGGGTGCCACCACCGGCACTCCTGCCAGTGCCATTATTCCCCTGCCGCAGGTGACAACCACAGCCCCTGGCATTGCTTTTGTGGTGTTCCAGGAAGTGCTTGTGCAATAAAAGAATAAAAGGAAATAACCACGGGCTACCCGCAGGATGACTCACTCCTGAGGAATGGGCAGCACTGTGTATGCTGAGCAAGACTGTTTACCTATGACAGACTATGCTGTGCACGCTGCTGGTGGCATTCCTTAGCCGCTAGCCTCAAGGCCAGGCTGTGGGTGAGAGAGCAGGCGAGAGGAGGGGGAGGGCAAGACCGGCACTCAGGGTGGTGCATCTCCAGTGGCCTGGTGACAATGACCATCCCTGCATTTCTCAGCACGGGAGGCGGAAACCAGAGAGAAGGGCGGTCAGGCCTGGCCTCTGTGTAAAAGGCAGATTTGGGGCAATCGGAACAACGTGCGAACTCCGGTCAAATTCCCCACAGTGTTTCAGTAAAAAAAAACCCCATAAAACAATTAGAAAAATTCAAACTCTTTTGCTCTGAAGTGCTTTTTGTTTTAAAATTTCTTTCAATTAGAAAGATGGGGAAAGGGTGCCCCACATGGAAGGCTTTTCACGTTGAACTAACCCCATTCAAAAATAAACTTCTTGTAACTGGCAGCGACCAGAAAAATGGGTTACTCACAGCCCGCTGAGGAATTGGGTGTAGCCCAGTGCATTTAGAAATGACATTCCTAGCCCGTGGCAAAGATTGGGTCATTCTGCAGGCCACGTCCCGCGGGGAGGCCGGCTTTGGGCATGTAACTAGAGCGCAGTCATTTTGTGTCTTCCAGATGCCCTGTTTGTACCTTGTGGGTATTTGGCCAAAGCTGGAATATTTTGGTCTCCGGAGGGAGCTGCTGTGAGAAGTGGGCTAAGCCCCGGGGCTCGGGTTGCCTCCAACTTTATGGAGCTGCCCCTCCATGTGGCCACGGTCACAGTGGCCATCCAGCACTGAGGCTAGCTCAGAATGAGCCAGCCAGCTCCTGACAGCAGGGGAGACTGATCCATGGTCTCTGGGACTGGCCCCCCCCCGCCCCCCACAGTGCAGTTTCTCCCTGCCCCCATTCCGGTGTCAGATCCTTTACAGCAGGGAGCTGCTGGGGGCCTGGGATTGCTCAGCATTATAGGGTTGCCAACACTCCTGGTTTCGCCAGGAGTCTGCTGGAATCTGGCTCTATCTCCCGGAGGCCACTGAAGCCAAACTGGGAGATTTTAGGCCGCTAAAAGTCCGGTGGTGCAGCAGGGTTAAGGCAGACTCCCTGCCTGCCCTGGCTCCATGCTGCTCCTGAAAGCAGCTGGCACATCCCTGCGACCCCTGGGTGAGGAGGGGAGGCAGGTGGCTCCGTGTACTGCCCCTGCCCCCAGAACCAACTCCACAGCTCCCTTTGGCTAGGAACTGCAGACAATGGGAGTTGTAGGGGAGGTGCTTGCGGGCACGGGCGGTGCACAGAGCCCCCTCCCCCAGGGACATGCCAGCTGCTTCTGGGAGCGGCACGGGGCCAGGGCACACAGGGAGCCTGCCTTAACCCTTCTGCACCGCCTCCCAGCCGGAGCCTGCACCCCCCACACCCTAACCCCCTGCCCCAGCCCTGAGCCACCTCCTGCACCTAGGCTCCCTCCCAGAGCCTGACCCCTCACCCCCTCCCACACCCCAACCCCCTTCCCCAGCCCTGAGCCCCCTCCCACACCCGAACTCCCTCCCAGAGCCCAAACCCCCCAACCCCCCTGCACCTCAACACCCTATCCCGAGCCCCCTTCTGCAAACTCCCTCCCAGAGCCTGAACCCTGCATCGCCTCCTGCACCCCAAGCCCCTGCCCCAGGCTCAGCCTGGAGCCTCCTCCCACACTCCAAACCTCTTAGCCCCAGCCCAGAGCCTGAACCCCCTCCCACACCCCTGCCCCGGCCCGGTGAAAGTGAGTGAGGGTGGGGGAAAGCGAGCAACAGAGGGAGGGGGGATGGAGCGACTGGGGCGGGGCCTCAAGGAAGGGGAGGGGCAAGGGTGTTTGGGTTTGTGTGATTAGACAGTTAGCAACTCTTCTCAGCAATAACGGTAATAGCTCTTCCTATTAAGGCCTTGGCTTCACGGCTAACATAGGTGGTTTTTACCTCAGGGTAACTAACGGGTGTGAGCTAACCTGAGGTCAGCACAGTGAAGACCAGGCACCTTCCATTTAGCGCAAGGTAAACAGTCTGAGGCTGACCATGATGAGTTTACCTCAGGCTAAAACGAAAGGGCCTGGTCTTCGTGGTGCCTTTACTCAGAACAGCTCACCTGCATTAGCTGCCCCTCGGTAAAGACACCATTTTTTTAGCACTGACGTGCCCCCCGAGGTTTAGACATCTGTAATGATTTACACGGTTCTGCCACTAGCTATCACTCCAGGAAAGGGCGGGGGCTCTGACAACAGGCAAAGGTAGAAGGTGGCTTCCTCTGTTAGGAGCTAACTGTAGTTCTCCCGAATAGCAGCACTGACAATTCACTAGTAGCACAAGTCTCGTGATCACTGTTCCCTCTAAGCTGTGCGTGTGCGCGCGCACAGATCCTAAACCCCGCGCACACGGCGAAACACCGCACGCACTAAAATTTGCACAGACGCACAAAAGTTTGCACAGAAGAACTTTTTTGTGCACAGGGCCTGTCAAAAATTAGAAGGAACATTGCTCGTGATAGCTGGTGTTTTTCTTCAAGCCCCGGCTTCTGGAGTCAGGGCATTAGGTGAGACTCTAAGCTTTCATTAACGTTTTTTTAGCCCTTTTGAATCTGGAGAAACACCTGAAAACATGACCCTAAAAACCTCAAGACCCAGCCAGCCTATAACAAGAACCCCACTGGATTCATTTAAAAATCCAACCATTTTAAAGCCAGTCTTCTGATTTTTGAACACTTAGGGTTGGCAATACTGTAAGTGCCTGTGTACACAGAGGGCCCTGGCTCCGTAGATCTTCATGTGGTATCAGAGGTGCACCTGTGAAAGAGCTGCTTGGTGCCGATTATAAATGACGTGCCTACGGGTAATGTGCCGGAGCGGTCTAGCCACATGTACCAGACCCACCGAAAGGCCCCAGCGGCAGGGCAGCATCAGAACCATCACAGGGTCCCAGCTAACTTTGGATGAGAAACATGCTCAGAAATGCTGGCTACGCTTCAGGCCTCAACGTGCTCTTTTTGAGAACAATGTCGATGGCCAGGTGAGCCGCGCCCTCCGCCAGGGCTGGAGAAGCTGAACACGTGTTCCGAGCGTTCATGTTCGAGGGGTGAGCACAGCCCATGCCTGGGAGATAGTCAGGCACCAACTAATCATCACCAGACTAACAGGCTGTTTCCAGCAGCGTGGCCAAAAGCCTGGAGACTCAGTCAAACCTTCCTCAGAAGCCCATAGGCGGTAGCAGGTGCTATGATGTTGGGGGCTCTGTCGCTGAGCGCGTTTGGAACACAACCACAACTGGCATTTCTGTGCAGGATTTTGCAGAGAACAGGCCATAATGGTGCAGCACTATTGAAACGGATACACAAAGGGATGCCAGAGGCTTGGGGGGTGGAGCATGCCTTTTGTCTTAAAGGGGCACTGTCCCTATTGTGAGCACCCAGAAATAGCAACATGGGCCGCCCATGGTATAATTTTATTCACAGCCATTGTGTCCTCACTAGTTCGTGCAGCCAGACTTTGCTTCTCTCCAGCACTCTGGTGAGTGACCCCGCCGGCACAAAATGCCCCAAGAGGGCTGCTCCGGCCAGGGGTTCAGGAAGGCTAAGGAGCCCCAGTTGCTTTCAACTCTGGCCACTCTGACGTCACTCTAAGATTGGATGGGTTTCTGAAGCCAAGGGGCCAGGATCCTTTGGTGATGGTTCATACAGCAGTAATCACACTGCACTGTGGCATATCTCGCAGATGGTGGATGATGTCAGGGAACTCAGAAGCATGCTGAAGAAGAAAAGTGTCAAAGTGATCGTCTCTGAGATCCTTCCTAATCCTGTCCCATGGGGGAAGGGAGGCAGAAGAGGCTGGAAGTAGCTACGTCAGCAGTGGAGGGTTTGGGTTTTGCAAATGTGGAATCATCATCGAGTGGGTGTGTTTCCAGTTGGGTCCTGCAGCAATTGGGTCTTGGCCCTACACTATTTAACATTTTACTCAGTGACCTGGAAGAAAACACAAAATCATCACTGATAAATTTGCAGATGACATAAAGATTGGGAGAATGGCAAATAACGAAGAGGCCAGTCACTGATGCAGACTGCTCTGGATTGCTTGGTAAACTGGGCGCAAGCGAACAATCTGTGTTCTAATAGAGTTAAATATAAACATATACATCTAGGAGCAAATAATGTAGGCCTGGAGTAGGGTCCTCAGTGGGCTGGGTGGCCTAGCGATTAACATCCACTCAGTCATGGGGGTAGTGATAGGGGAGCCCCAGCATGCCCACTCTACTGGGCTCAACCTAGGGTCCTAGGAGGGTCAATAGACCCCTGAGCTACCCTCCCTACATCGCTTCCTACCTCTGCTCCCTCCACTTCTGGTCCCAGATATGGATGCGAGGGGCAGCTGGGCTGAGGGGCAGGCCGCTGGGGCAGGAGGCCGCGGGCGAGGGGCAGTGGGGCTGAGTGCAGGCTGCTGGGGCAGGAGGGGGCGGGCGAGGGGCAGCGGGGCTGAGTGCAGGCTGCTGGGGCAGGAGGGGGTGGGCGAGGGGCAGCGGGGCTGAGTGCAGGCTGCTGGGGCAGGAGGGGGCGGGCGAGGGGCAGCGGGGCTGAGTGCAGGCTGCTGGGGCAGGAGGGGGCGGGCGAGGGGCAGCGGGGCTGAGCGCAGGGCGAAGGGACAGGAGGCCGTGGGCGAGGGGCAGCGGGGCTGAGCGCAGGGTGCTGGGGCAGGAGGGGGCGGGCGAGGGGCAGCGGGTCTGAGGGGCAGGCCGCTGGGGCAGGCGAGGGGCAGCGGGGCTGAGCGCAGGGCGAAGGGGCAGGGGGCTGCGGGCGAGGGGCAGCGGGGCTGAGCGCAGGGTGCTGGGGCAGGAGGCCGTGGGCGAGGGGCAGCGGGGCTGAGCGCAGGGTGCTGGGGCAGGAGGGGGCGGGCGAGGGGCAGCGGGTCTGAGGGGCAGGCCGCTGGGGCAGGAGGGGGCGGGCGAGGGGCAGCGGGGCTGAGCGGGGGCCGCTGGGGCAGGAGGGGGCGGGCGAGGGGCAGCGGGGCTGGGCGGGGGCCGCTGGGGCAGGAGGGGGCGGGCGAGGGGCAGCGGGGCTGGGCGGGGGGCGCTGGGCCAGGAGGGGGCGGGCGAGGGGCAGCGGGGCTGAGCGCGGGGGCCGCTGGGGCAGGAGGGGGCGGGCGAGGGGCAGCGGGGCTGAGCGCGGGGCGCTGGGGCAGGAGGGGGCGGGCGAGGGGCAGCGGGGCTGAGCGGGAGCCGCTGGGGCCGGAGGGGGCGGGCGAGGGGCAGCGGGGCTGAGCGCGGGGCGCTGGGGCAGGAGGGGGCGGGCGAGGGGCAGCGGGGCTGAGCGCGGGCCGCTGGGGCAGGAGGGGGCGGGCGAGGGGCAGCGGGGCTGAGCGCGGGGCGCTGGGGCAGGAGGGGGCGGGCGAGGGGCAGCGGGGCTGAGCGCGGGCCGCTGGGGCAGGAGGGGGCGGGCGAGGGGCAGCGGGGCTGAGCGCGGGGCGCTGGGGCAGGAGGGGGCGGGCGAGGGGCAGCGGGGCTGAGCGCGGGGCGCTGGGGCAGGAGGGGGCGGGCGAGGGGCAGCGGGGCTGAGCGGGGGCCGCTGGGGCAGGAGGGGGCGGGCGAGGGGCAGCGGGGCTGAGCGCGGGGCGCTGGGGCAGGAGGGGGCGGGCGAGGGGCAGCGGGGCTGAGCGCGGGGCGCTGGGGCAGGAGGGGGCGGGCGAGGGGCAGCGGGGCTGAGCTGGGGCAGGAGGGGGCGGGCGAGGGGCAGGCAGGGCAGTGCCATGTGTACTTTCCGGGAGGGGAGCAGGCGGCCCAACCTGCTGGGCGCGTCCCGCGGTGAGTCAGCGAGGGACCGGGCCGGGACCGGCCGGGCGCAGCGCAGCGCAGGAGCGGGCCGGGGCCGGGGCCGGGGCCGGCGGCAGCAGCATGGCGCTGAGTGTCAGTGTGAAGCGGGTCACGCAGCTGCCGGGGGCCGGGGAGCGGCAGGTGCAGCTCAGCTTCCGAGGTGCGGCGCGGGGGTCGGGCGGACAAACCCCGCGCGGGGCGCAAGCGGAGCCGGTGTCAGGGCGTCTGGGTGCCGGGGCGCAGGGGGGGGTTGATAGTCGGGGGGTGTCTGGGTGCCGGGGCGCAGGGGGGTTGGTAGTTGGTGGGTGTTGGGGCGCAGGGGGGGGTTGATAGTCGGGGGGTGTCTGGGTGCCGGGGCGCAGGGGGGGTTGGTAGTCGGGGGTGTTGGGGCGCGGGGGGGTTGGTAGTCAGGGGGTGTCTGGGTGCCAGGGCGCAGGGGGGTTGGTAGTCGGGGGGGAGACAAGGTGCCAGGGCACGTGTTGGTAGCCAGTGGGGTGTCTGGGTGCCAGTGGAGAGGGGGTGGGTGGTGTGTGTGTGGGGGGTTGGTAGATACGGGGTCTGGGTGCCGGGGTGTGTGCATGGGGTTGGTAGATGTGGGTCTGGGTGCCAGTGTGCAGGTGGGGGGTTGGTAGCCGGGGGGTCTGAGTGCCGGTGGTGGTGGTGGTGGTGGTGGGGGGTTGGTAGCTGGTTGGGTCTGGGTTCTGGGGTGCAGGGGAGGGTTGGTGGTCAGGGGGGCTGGGTGCTAGAGTGCGGGGGGGGAGGGTGCTTGGTAGCTGGGGGGTCTGAGTGCCGGTGGTGGTGGTGGGGGGGTTGGTAGCCGGTTGGGTCTGTGTTCTGGCACACGGGTGGGGGTTGGGAGTCGGGGGGGATCTGGGTGCGGGGGTCGGGGGGTGCCAGTGTGCAGGAGGGGATGTTAGTCCATGGGGGGGAGGCCCCCGGGAGCCAGTGTGCTGTGGGGTTGGGAGCCAATGTGCAGAGGTCTATCATGGGGACAGGCCAGTTTCTATCTTCTGCCCCTGCCCAGGGTTCTGCGCTGCCTGGTTCCCCCCCTCCTCTCGTGGAGAAACCCTCCTGCTCCCAGGCTCTCCTCTAGCTCAGCTGCCCAGTCTCGTCTCCTCAGCGCTCTGGGCCTCAATCCCACCTGCCGCTGAGCGTCAGCAGCCTTGGGTTTGGTGAGGGGCCCTTTGCATCATGGCTAGGGCTCCGGGCAGGGATCTTGCTTCTTTTCTCTTCCGTGCCAGCACCTTGGACTCAGCGTTGGTTTTGGTGCTGCTGGGCTTGGGGTGAGCGTATCTGCAAATTGTGCTGTTTTCTCCCAGCTGGCTTTGGAGCTGTACAGTCCCCGGCAGTGGTTCAGCCACAGAGGAGAGGAGTCAGCACCCCATCTCCTGCAACAGCCCGTATCCACTTCCCTGGCAGGGCGTGTCCCTGACAGCAGCCTGCCCCCTTACCCCAGCAAGTCTCATCCCCTTACAGCCTTGCCCCCCCTCCCAGCAGGTCTCATCTCCCTGCCACAGCCCCCTTTCCTTCCCCCTTCCAGCAGGCCATATCCCTCTGGGAAGGCCTGTGGCTTGGTCTGCCCTATGCAGAGTTAGGTCGACATAAGGCTGCTTACGTCAGTGTCCACACCTCAATGCTGCCTCTGCCGACCTAAGACCCCCGCTACACTGATCTATGGTGAGAGGCGCAGTGCTTAGGTTGATGTGGTTAGGGCGACACAGTGTCTGTATAGACACTGCATTACTTACACTGGCTGTTGGCAGGCAGCCCTGGGGTGGGCTGGGGGCTCCAGCTGTGAGCCCCCTACAGGCTGGCAGCTGGAGCCAGAGCCCAGATGTGAAATAATTGCAGCTATGAAACTGACAAAAATGTCAATTTCACAGCTGGTAGGCTCCCTGCTGTGAAATTGAGCCCAAGGGGGCTCACAGCTCAGGGCTGGGGGAGGGAGGCCAGCCGTGAACCTGGCACCTACCTGACAGCGGGGGGTGGGGGCGTGGGGAGGGCAGATGTGAGCCCTGTGCCTACAGCTGAGGCTGTCAGCCCCAGGGCTCCAGCTGTCAGTGCCCCACAATGCCCCACTTCAGTCGATGAAAGCTCCTGGTGAGGATGGGACAGAAGGAGTATAGCATGGACATGAAGTACCACTGTAATTACTGTGGTGGCTGTATACCGACTTAACTTATGTTGACTTAATTTTGTAGTGCAGTCAAGTCCTATGCCCAGTGCTTAAATTCTCATAGAGTATTTCCTGGAGCCCTGGGGCTCAGGGCATCTGGCCTACGGGGGGTGCTGGAGCTTGGGGCTTCTGCCCTGTGGATTTGCAAATATTTACTGGAGCTTCGCTCCGGACAGCTCCACGTGAATTGAAGCCCTGCCTGGGCCTCATGGCCTGTTCTCTGCAGCCCGTCTTGTGCCGATCCCAGCGTTCTCTCTCTGCAGCAGTTCTGTAGGCCTGGGCGCTGCAGTTTCTGAGCACAGTGGCTAGCCCTGCACTGCACAGCACCCCAGAGCCGTGGAAATCTTTTAATCATAATGGACGCCCTGTTGCACCATGGGAGCCAATGGATCCTGTGACTCATCTATGGGCTTTCCTGCATAGTAGCCCCATTGGGGAAGCTCACTTAATATGGGCTGCGGGGGGCCCAGGGACCAGGTGGGAGTGATCAGGATCAGCTTAGTGCTGAAGGGAGGAGATGGCAGGGAAACACCCCCAGTATCGAATCTGCCATGGTTCCCTCTGCTGGAAGATGGAGGAGGGGAGCTTCAGCTCCAGCAGGAGTCCCTGGGTCCCCACACACTAGCCAGTACCCACATGCTGCAGCCTGGGAAAGCTGAAATGAACATGAGACCCAGTCCTGAGATGTGCTGAGCACTCCAGTACTGGGCTCTTAATGAATTAGGCATAGCTTTGGCATAGCTAAGTGTTCTGGCCTCCCAACTGGCAGATTTTTTATTTCCTGGCAGTTGGGGCCCAGAACCAGGAGGAGGAAACTCTGCATCTGACCATTGTCTTAACATTCTGCGTGTGTTGTTTCCCCAGGGTTTATTCAGAAGACGAAGAAGGTTCGCTGTGGCCAGGAAGCTGTCTTCGGAGAGGTAAGGGAGCATGGGACAGCAAGTGTGTGGGGCTAGGCTGAGCCATCTCTTCATATCCTTGGTGAAGTCCTGCCCAGGCTCGCCCTGCGGTGACCAGATGAGCTGGATCCATAAGGAGCCTGACTCAGTCCTCCTGTCCTGGGGCTCTGAAATGAAGCAAATGGCCGAGAAGGGTTCAGCTCCAGGCAGTCCTTAAGCCCCGCACTGCAACCTCAGGCCCGTGGAGTCCTGGAGCAGGGTGGAGATGGGGTTGCAGGGGTGGGAGGGTGTCAGTTATCATTCAATGGATTTTTGTAAAAGAAAATTACCAAACACAAAAGAATGTCATGGGCTTGGCAGAGAGGTGCAGCTCCTCAACCCCAGCAGCAATGCAGCTACTGCTCTAGAACAATGGCGTTTCCAGAGGAAAGATCCCAAGTCATTTACAAGCTATAAATAGAGAAATAACCAGCCCTGCTAGCCCGGCTGCCGTGTCCCTGGGCTGGGAGGCTCGCTCCCTGCTGCGGTGCAGACGCACCCCTAGAGACCAGTGCTACTTGCAAGCTGAAGCAAGGGGCCCAGTGTCTCCCCTTGCTGTCTCATTGCAGTGCGCTGGGTCTCACTGGGCCGTTGGAGGGGTGTGAAGGAACGCGTCCTTCCCCCTGCAGGTTCGCAGCACGGCCATTAACGCTGACATGATGACTCTTGGGGGAAGGCGCGGAGGGAAGCGCCCGCTGACTTTGATAAGCGCAGGCTTTCTAGTATCCAAGGGCCAGATTCTCATAGGTAGTGAGGCCTTGTAGGTTCTGTCTACACTGCAATAAGACAGCTGCAGCTGACCCTGTTGGGTGGCTTGGGCTCCTGGAGCTTGGGCTGCGGGGCTGGTTAATTGTGAGGGATGGCTGGGGGGGAGGAGATGGGGAGCGAGGGGTATCAAGTGGAGGGGAAGGGATGGGGAGTGAGGGGTGTCCGGCAGAGGGGAGGGGATGGGGAGCGAGGGGTGTTGGGGGAGGGGAGGGGACGGGGAGGGGGGGAGGGGAGGGGACGGGGAGGGGGGGGTGTCGGGGGAGGGGAGGGGATGGGGAGCAAGGGGTGGCTGAGAGGAGGAGCTGAGGGGGGCGCGGGTAGGAGAGGCTCTCTCTTCAGTCACACCACAGAAACGGCAGGTGTGGTCCATGGATGTTACAGGCTGCACAGCTGCCCGGCTCCTTAGGGTCAGGTTCTCCCTCTCTTGGGGGCTGTTTCACACCCACCTGCCCAGTGCCCGGAGAGCTGGGATCCCAGAGGCGGCTCTGGCCCTGCCTGCACGGTGCTCCAGCCCCTCCTCACCCAGGTCTCTGTGCTGTGAGGGGCGCCTGGAGGCGGGGCGCCGGCTCTGCCCACACTCCTCTAGTAGGGATGGGCCCAGCAAGCCTTTTCAGTGTGTGGCAGGAGCAGCCTCGCTGAGTGCATGAGTTGGCCGGTTCGTGGTGAAAGCAACTCCCCATTGCCCTGGTTCTACGGGAGGCTGAGGCTCCCAGGCGAGAGCGCCCCGAATCTGGCTGTCAGGTGTGGGGAGTGGTGCAACGCAGCCTCCTTTCCGGGCTGGGGAGTCCAGCTGGCCCCAGAGCGTCAGAGCGTGGCAGGAAACCTGCTGCTTTGGAAGCTGCACGTTGCCCTGGGGGCCCACAGAGGGAAGCAGGGCGCACAGGGCAGCCGGCCCCAGGCTGGGGAACGGCCTGCCCTGCCCTCTCTCTGTGTGGGCTGCCCTCTCATGTCCAGCACAGTGCTCTGCGGTGGCACTTAGCGACCCCGGGGGGCTGGGCCATGTTCTCAGCACAGCTGGAGTCCCTTGGCAGGGCTTTCTGGCTGCTCCTGTTTGTACTTAACATTACTTCCCTCCCGCCTCTCCAGTGTTTGTTATCAAGAAACTGAAAATGCGGAAGGGAGTAATGCTAAATATAGACAGGAGCGGCCAGAAAGCCCTGCCCGGAGCTGAGTCCCAGAAGTGTCACTGCTGGGACCTGGGGCAAGTTCAGGGTGAGGGTGGCTGACAAGGGGAGGTGGGGAAATGGGTGCACACCCTGTTTTATAGGTTGTAAAGGCGGGGTTTTCAGCCAGAGGGGGGATTCTGCTTGTTTTTACATTGGGAATTCAGATCTCACCCCACTTTTCCCTGGTAGACTCCAGGGCTGACTGGAGAGCTGGGAGGCTTATGAAATCAGAGCCCCTAGGTAAGCACAGCTAAGTGGTGGAGAGAGAGGGAGCTTTAGGCCTAATATTTGAAACACTTTGAACTGAATTTGTTTTTTTATTGCCTGTTTAATTCAAGTGCCTGAATAAACAGTGTGAAGGAAAGCTCTGTTAAACACTCAGCACCCAGCCCTTTCCAATAAGGCTAAAGAAGTCCCAGTTCACTTCCCTGAGTCCTCCAACTAGACCTCCAGCAAAACCATGGGAACAGGAGACTTGAGACCTAAACAGGGAGAATGTCCCCTGCCCAGAATAGTCAGTCTCCCTCCTCTGTCCCCCCGGCCCATGCCTAGCGCTGCAGGGCCCTGGGGCAGTGCTGGGGGCCAGGTGCCCTGGCTCATCCTCCAATTGGCTCACCTCTCCTTTTCTGCTCTTGGCTGCAGGATGGAGTTGGGCTTATTTTGCAATTTATATTTTAGCAATTTTATTTTGCAGCCTTGCACCCCCTCACTAGCTGTCCTTTGACAGGGCCTCACGCCCAGTGGAAGGGCGAGGAGGGGAAGGCAGTGGGTGTCCCAGCTCTCACTTGGAACACATGGGGTCTTCCTGTCCTAGGGCTTGGCTAGACCAGGCAAAGAGCTCGAGTCCCTGGAGCACCTCAGGTGCCCACTACTGAAAGGCTCTACCCCAAAGAAGACTCTGCGACCGTGAAGCCAATGGGGTGTATATTCTCACTCATCCAGGCGTTTATTACAGAATCTCTCACTAGAGTGGGAGCGTTAGGAGGAAAATAACCTAGGCCCTAGGAAATGGGGACAAATTGAGAATTAGTGGTGATCCCCTGTGTCTGTGAGGTGCTGCAGAAGCTCTGAAAATTCACCGTATGTTTGTGTTTGTTTTTAGCTCTTTCGCTGGCCACATTATGGGAAGCTCATTATGGAAGAGATGCTGCTGGTTAAAGTTTACAACTGCAGTAAAGTTTTCAGTAACAGGTAGGTTCTTGTAAACTGGATGACCTGGGTAAATAGAGGCTGGTTCACCTGACATTAATCCCAGAAAAAATCACGCAAAACCTGATATGGGATGCAGTCGGGAAAGACTGAAAGGATCAGAACATAACACCAGTGAGCGTGTGTATGTTTTAGGGAACATAGGTCTTGTCAAACAAACTTGATTTTTTTTATGAGATTGCAGATTTGGTTGAGAGAGGCACCCTGGTGATGTCATATACCTCGACTTCTGTAAGGCGCTGGGCTTAGCACCGCACAACTGTCTGATTAAAAACTTAACATGGTACAAAATCAATGTAGCACATATTGGATGGGTTGATAATTGGCTAACTGGTAGATCTTAAAATGCAATTGTAAATAGGGAATCATCATCTAACGGAGGGGTTTCTAGAGGGCTCTTGTTCTTGGCCCAATGCTCTTGAATATCTTTATGATCAGGAAGAAAATATAAAATCATTGCTGGTAAAGTTGGCAGATGACACAGATACTGGCAGAGTGGTATGTAATGATGGGGGCAGATCAGTTATCTAGACTGATCTGGGTTGCTTGGTAACCCAAACAACATGCAGTTTATAATACAGCCAAATATAAGATCATACATCTAGGAGCAAAGAACATAGGTCATGCTTAGAGGATGTGGGACTATCTGGAAAGCAGTGATTCTGAAAAGGACTTAGGGATCATGGTGGATAATTAAAGAACATAAGTTCCCAGTGAGATGTTGTAACTAAAGAATATTGAGTAGGATTAGGGAGGTGGTAGTGACCTCTATATACAACATTTTTGGTGAGCCCATTACTGGATACTGCGCATAGTTCTGCTGTTCAAAAATAATGTTGACACATTGGAAAGGGCTCAGAAAAAAGCTACAAGAATAACCTGAGGCCTGGAAAATCTGCATTACAGTGAGAGACTTAGGAAGTTCAATCTATTTAGAGAAGATTAAGAGATGGTGTGATCATGATCTCTAAGTACCTGCAAAGAGAGAAGATTTCTGATATCAGGGAGCTCTTTAATGTAGAAGAAAAAGGCATTACAAGATCCAGTGGCTGGAAGCTGAAGCTAGATAAATTCAGGCTAAAAATAAGACACAAGAGTTCACCAGCAAGGGTAATTAGCCACTGGAACAGCTGACCAAGTACGTGATGGATTCTCTGTCACCTTCAGATTGGAGGTTTTTAAAAAAAAATCTGCTCTAGCTCAACCACAAGGCATTGGGCTGCTGCAGGAACCTCTGGGGGAAGTTCTCAGGCCTATGCTGTGCCGGAGGTCAGACTAGATCATGGCGGTCCCATCTGGCCTTAACAGCTACAGTTCCTGGTTTTGTAATGTTTGGTTCTGAGATAATCACAACATCCCTGAAATGTCTTTACCCTATCTCTTATTTCTTTCCCCCCCATCTATTTGTGGGAAGATGTAACACACAGTGTCTTTGTTCTTTGTTCACATACATTAGTATAGGATATAAGAGTATCAAAAGTCAAACCCAAAATTCTATCTCAGGCTAACAAACAGGCCTATATACTAACAGTCCTCCAGGAAATACTCTGGTAATATTATAGATACAACCACGATGTGAGTTGCCAGGGTGGAGACTGTACGATGAGTTACCTCCTTAGCTCTGATAAGTAGCTGAGACTGAAACCATAATGGAATGTTCCCCCTCTGACTGTTGTTTTGTTGTAGACTGCTTGGTACCTTAGTCATCAGCCTTCAGCACCTAGTGACATCTGGACGCCTGACCCTCAGAGAGGCCCTCGTTGACAAGAACCACAGCATCACTGGGGTAAGGCATGTGGTTACCGTAGCATTGGTTAGATGTTAGAAAGCACCAAAGGAGAGAGCACCAGGACACCAGAAGGGTCCCAGGTGCACAGCCAGCAAATGTCTGACTTGTTAAAGTTTGTCCTGCTCTCCCGTGCTCTGATTTCCTCATATCAGAAAATATCCAGCAACTCTGTGTAACTTGGTTAAGGCCTCATCCTGTCAGAGATCAAGAACAGTTTAGACAAGACATTATTGGGAATGAGGTACTGAGAAGTCCTGCAGAATGCTGGGCTTGATATGGCCTCGTGGGGTCTTTTCCAAGCCTATTGACTAGGGCATTTTTCTATGTGAATATGCACCAAATAACAGTTGTAATGAGACGTTGCTAGAGGCTACTCTGCCGTGCTGACCTTTATGATCTGAACTGAGGTCATCCCAGGTGCTTCCTGTTGCTCTTGCTGACATGTGGCTTTTTTGTGGCTCATTAGTTTTCACATTGACAATCTATCATGTTAGTTGATACTAAATAGGCCCGAGTGTGTATAAATCCTTGAATTTGCTTAAAGCTGAACCATAGCGCAGGGCTATGAGGTCTTACTAGACAGCCTGGCCAAGCAGGTCAGAGGACTGGGATCTGAGTTAAGGAGAGAGAGGCAGAGCTGCATGGAGATGGGGACATCACTGTGAACCAAGGCCAGAGGCCAGCCCCTCAGCTGATGTAAGTCAACACCAGTTTATGCCAGCTGAGGACTGGCTGTTTGTTTTTAAAGATAGAAACGGGGACAAAATTGTAATAGAAAATGATTTTGATTGAAAGAAGTAGAAACGTGGGAATTCTGTTCATTTTCATTCTGGGTGTCTCTGAGACAGACCGTGTGTCCTGTGAGCCAGGGGCCTCAAAGGAACTAGATGGACGGTGAATTAGAAACACGAGCCATTACAAAGCAAACACAGAGAGGATTTATTAATGTGTCAGTTTCGAGCTGGAAGCTCTGCCAGGGGCGTGGCTCAGTGGTAGCAAAGGTATTCATTTGCGACTGGGAGGCTGGAATGTAGGCAGCCTAATCAGAGAAGTGGCTGGGGAGAAGCTGGGAGGTATCACGCATGCATTGGAGTGTGGGAGCAAATATAGAATGATGAGGCAGCAGCAGAGAGAGACACTGAGAAGTTCTTTGAAGCAGATCTGCTTGCCAGATGTGTCGGCACATTGGAAACATCCAGAATGGTTCCCGGGGGAACTAAGTAGCCTGCTAAGGCTGATGGGGATCGGCGTTGGCTTCTATGGCTCCAGGCTGGGCTGAGCCCCCAGCAAGCCTCAGGGTCAGGAGTGTGGTGATGGCCCCCACTGAGCCTCCATATTACATGGAAGCTCAGGTTCCCAGCAGCCCTTGGGCATCCTGGACTAAGCTCACCACAGTGGAAAACGATAACACAGTTCGTAATTTTGCATTCTTTAGCTATGTTTTGGGGTTGGCCCTGGATCTGAGGGAGGGGACCCAGAGATCTCTCTCCTTCTTCCGGCTTTTTTTGTTACAAATGGTCAAATAAAGAAGTTACACTGCTGGAACTGCATTTAACACGGGGTTTTTATGGAGCCATTATCCATGAACCGCTTGTCCAATTCACTTCTAGCTTAGCAGGGAGATTCTACCCCAGTCCCAGGGCTAATGTAACAATTTGGAGGCTGATGTGACTTTTTGGGTCAATTGTGGATGCAGAGTAAAATAGCACTTAGATTGGAAACTTAATTGTGGAACACCAGTTGCCACTCCACAACACGCAGTGCTGCAGAGGAGCAAGATCTCTCCCGCTGAAGTTACAGGCTACGCTTCCTTTGCCTGCCGTGGAACTTTACGTTAACCTCACGTGTCTGGAGATTAGCTCATTTAATTTTTCATTCGATCCTGACTGGCAGGTCCCCTCAGCCAGTGCTAAACAGTCACTCCAAACTTGGGAAAGGCCTTCTGCATAAAGATGGGAAATCTCTTCTTGCACTTGCTGTATAGCAACCTAGATTGTTATGACTCCGGGAAAAATACCTGCTGAGATGGTCTGGGAGATGATTCTGAGCCCCGGGCAAGTGAACAGCTATGGGAGTGAGGTTTTCCTCAAAGCAGAACAGCCACAGCCTGATCACCTCTAGGCAGAGCGACCTGGAGTATGCTCCCCTTGTTTGTTCACACAGTACATTGCAGTGGTATTGTCAGTGAATATGTGAACCACTGAGTCTCTGATATGGTCCTGAAAAGCGCAGCAGCCTTTGTAGATGGCCCGAAGCTCCAGCTCATTGATATGGAATGAGACCATCCTGAGCCATATCTGAAGGGGGCAAAAGCGCAACCTTGCAAACTGGACCACCTGCGTGCAAGTGGACATGCAGCCCAAGAGCCTCAGGCATGTCCAAACTGTCGTGGCAGGCTGAGACTACAGACTGAGGCAAAGCTGGTGAACGGTCTGAAAATGGTCGGTCAGCAGAAATGCTCTCGATATCGTGGAACCTAACAGGGGCCCAAAGAACTCAATGTTCTGAATGGGAGCCAAGGTCGACTTTCCAGTGTTTAACATGAGACCCAGATGGCCAAGCAAGCACAGCGTGGTGCTGACGTGAGTGAGAACTTCCTTTGTGGCTCTGCCCTTCAGTAACCAGTCATCCAGATATGGGAAGATGTGAATTCCCTCCTTCCTGACCTACGCCGTAGCAACAACCGTGCATTTGGTAAAAACCTAGGAGGCAGAAGAGAGGCCAGATAGGAGCACTGTGCACTGAAAGTGGCACTCTGCCATGACAAATTGAAGGAACTCTCTGTGGCTCAGCAAAATCACCACATGAAACTAGGTGTCCTGACGGTCCAGAGCCCAGACCACTCGTTCTGAGACAACGTGGGGAGGGCAGTCGATAGTGTGACCATTTGGAACCTCATGTACCTGATGTATTTGTTGAGGCCGCAAAGGTAGGTAGGTCTCACCCCTCCCTTGGATTTGGGTACCGGGAGTAGGAGCTGTGACTGCGGTGTTGAACAGAACCTCCTTCACTGCTCCCAAAGCCACTAGAGAGCAGACCTGCTTGAGGAGCAGTATCTTGTGAGAGGGGTCTCCAGAGGGATGGGGAGGGAGGGAGGGTGGGAGGAGGTGTGAAGAGGAACTGGATGGCAGATCCCAATCTGCTCGTCCTTAGGACCCAGCTCTTGGTGGTGATGGAGCCCCAAGCAATGTGAAAGCGGGCCAGCCTGTCCACTGAGGGGGGAAAGGAGGAAGAAGGAGCCAGGGCCAGATTAACCTTTTGTAGGCCCCAGCGCCTGGACCATGGCCCCGCCCCCTGCCTGCTCTGTCCCGAGGCCCTGCCCCTGCTTGGCCTCTTCCTCCTGAGGCCTCCCCGCTGCTCGCACAAGGGGAGGGGGCGGAGAGGAGCAAATGACAGGCAGGGCCTTGTGGGGAAGAGGCCGAGTCTCGTGGCTCGCAATCAGCTTACCCTGATGGGCTGCCCGCAGGCCAGAGGTTGCCCACCACCGCGGTACTGGGAAGAGCAACTACTGGAACAGTGCTCTGGACCAAGGAGTCAAAATGGACGCTTGGAGGGTGCCAGGGGAGTGTGCGTGAACTGTCTGAACCCTGAACCTGACTGCTTTCTCCTGTGGGCTCTATCCCTCTTTCTTGGGTCGTCTCATTGCCTCGGATGAGGGAAAGACTGAGCAAACCTGCACTGTGGATAATACTACTGTTGCTGTTGAATTCCACAGTAGCACCTCTGCACCGCCAGCACGCACACCCCAAGGACCAGAGGTAGCCCTGGAGTCTCAGAAGGAGTGCAGCATCTCATCGGTCTTGTCCGAAAATAGCAATTGGCTATCGAAGGGCTAATCCTCGATGGCTTGCTGGACATCGGGGGCAATGCACGAATTGTGTAGCCAGGAAGCTGCCCTCACAGTGGCCAAGGTGTCCGCGACATGTAGCACGGACTGCAAGGACGTCTTAGCCACCAAGTAGCCCTCAGTGACAAATGCCTGAAGTTCCTCTTGGGAGGCCTTGGGCAGCTGGACTGCGAACTTTGACACAGCTGGGCAAGCGATGAAATAGTGCTGAGACAGCGAGACTTGCTGGTTAGCAATTCGCAACTGTAAGGAAGAGGAGGTGTAAATCTTCTGCCCAGGAGATCCAATTGTTTAAAGTCCCTGTCCTTGGAGGTGGACTTGACCCTGCCCTGCTGGGCTCTGTTATTCATTGCAGTTCTGACTAGGGAATTTGGGGCCAGATGGGAGTAAAACCCCTCAAATCCCTGTGTGGGAATGAAATAGTACTTCTCCAGGCGGTATTGAAGTCAGTGCGCTCCAGAGGGCCTTAGCTGGTTCAAGGAGTGCATCACTGATAGGAAGGGTGACTCTCCCTGGGGCGGATGGCTGCAGGATAGCCACTCATTTCTGGTTGGTATCTTTCAAGAATTCTGCTTGGATTCCAAGGGAAGCAGCTACACTACACAAAAGATCTTGGTAGGCCTTAAAATTCTCCGGTGCCGAAAGGAAGGAAGAGCCAGAGAGTACAGCATTGTCTGGAGATGAAGACGAGACCTTTAAGTGGGCCAGAGCCGGATCCTGTTCCAGGGCTGATGGACCTGGACGGGATGACTCTGGAGGCTCTGCAGAGAGGAGGACTGCTGGTGCCAGGCCTGCAGGACTGAGGAGCATCCCAGGGAATCCATGGAGGCCACTGACATGGATAAGGCATTGGTGGCCAGTAGGTGCTAGGTCAGTGGCCTCCATCTTGACCACAAGACATGCGCCAATTCTAATACCTGTTACGGGCTGTCAGCGGCCCCTGATGCTGGTCATGTGATGGACAGCAGGAGGATGATGACCCGGACTCAGACGCAGAGGAGTCTTGGGATCCGAGAGATAAGGGCAGAGCGAGACCACAGGGAGTGAGTCACCGGTCTGACTCCTCCATTGCCAGAAGGAGGCAGGAAGTGGCATTTCTGATGGAAGCAGTACCATTGGTACTGAGCATGCTGGTGCCGGAAGCGGTGTCGGTGCCAAAGTGAGTAGCAGTACTGGAGTGCCTGACGGTACTGATGCTGAGGCCAGTGAAAGTCGCCACGGAAGCCTTTGCAGTGTCAACAGTTCCCGGTACCTAGGTCCCCCACACTGACCCCAGTACTGGCCCTGCCTCCACAGCCTGTGAAAGGGGAAGATTGGGGTGTGCTGCCGACAGACGCAAGGGCTCAGGAGCTCAGTCAGTCGATGGGGCTATAGATCAGTGATTCTCAACCAGGGGTATGCGTGCCTCTGGGGTACACAGACGTCTTCCAGGGGATACATCAACTCATCTAGATATTTTCTTATTTTTACAATAAGCTACATAAAAAGCACTAGCAAAGTCAGTATAAACTAAGATTTCATACAGACGAAATAAGAAAGTAAGCAACTTTTCAGTGATAGTGTGCTGTGACACTTCTGTATTTCTATGTCTGATTTTGTAAGCAAGTAATGTTTAAGTGAGGTGAAACCTGGGATAAGCAAGATAAATCAGACTCCTGAAAGGGGTACAGTAGTCTGGAAAGGTTGACAGCCATTGCTGTAGATGATGCAGCCCTGGCTAAGTCCTGGACCAAAGGAGAGGTCAGGACTGAAAGGCAGGGGTGGTCTGTAGCTGCCTGATAAGCTGCTGATGTGGAAACAGTACTGGCATCTCCCTCATTGGTACCGGTCTCAATGGACACCCAGAGGCTGGAACCGGAGTCATGGTACAGAGTTTCTAACCTCCTACCAGGGAAGGGTTAGAGGCACCTGGGCCAATCTGTGTGGACTCCATGCTGGTCCACGCTTTTCCTGGGGGAGGTGGAAGAGTCACCCTGAGATCTGGAGTGGTCTAGATTGGTCTTATGTGACCTTTTCCTCAGCGCTGTCAGTGGGGAATGGGTCCTCCATTTCTTGGAGAGGTGCCTGCTCTGGAATATGAAGTGTCAGAGCTCTCAGAACCTGAGGGGAATCTCTGACCCAATAGGGCCTTGGTGCCAAAGCAGGCTGCGTGTCCATTCGAGGAGAGTTTGAGAGCATGGTGTGCTGGGATGTTTTTGTCTGTCCTGGTGACCTGGCCAAAGAGCATACAAAACCGCTTTTGAATGTAGTGAGCGATTTGAGGAGGGCCAGAGCTCTGCAAGATTATGGCATTTCATACAAAGTCAAACCACTTTATGCTCAGAATTTGGTGAGGATGACACATATGGAATGTATCAAGCCGCTCCAAGTCTGCTTCTAGGAGGGTTCAGGTTTCTGACCCATATAGCAGTACAGGCAGGACCCAGCTTTGATAGATCCTGAACTGTCTCTCCGTGCAGAGACATTTTTTGCGTCCACAGGTGAGACATGGACTTCATGCAGGAGCGGTAAGACCTATTTGTTGGAGGATGTCCAGTTTGCTGTGAACACTTTAATTCTGTTTGCAGCCTATGTAGGCGAACTTGTCAATACTCTCCACAGTGCATGACAGCATCGTCGGCATAGTCTTAGCTGGTGAACGTTTCTTGACCAACCTTTTCTGACATGTGGAGCGGCATGTCCTAATATCCAGTTGATAGCTTGACCTAATAGTGCCAGGGCAACAATACATTCCTGTCACATGTGAGGTTGTGTTGAGGACAGTGAACCAATGCGCACACTTGCAATGGGACTGGTGTGAAAATTGCGTGCCAGATTTAGCAGAACATCTGGGATGCCAGCTCTTTTTAGTGCAAGCCAAAGCTCTCACCTGTCGACCAAATCAAAAGCAGGCTTGATGTCGATATATGGCACATGGAGCGGGCAGTTAAATGCTTGGTGCAGTCAGAAGCTGGAAGCTAAGAACAGCATCCATTATCAACTGCCCAGCAGTGAAACTTGATTGTTGTGGATGACAATGTCTGTCAAGGAGTGGCTGCATCCTACCAAGCAGGACGTGAGTGAAGACCCTTACGGGGACTGTAGCAATGAGATTGGCTGGTAGTTGCCACATTTGGTGCAAGATCCTGTACCCTTGTACAGGGATGCTATGATGCCATCTTTCCATTTTGCTGGCACTTGGCCTGGTGCCCGCACTTTTAAGAACAGTTGATGCAGGCCAGTGCTCACTGTTTCTGAGGCATTTTTGAGCAGCTCAGGTGGAATACTATCAGGTCCAGCAGCATGTTGATTCCATAACTGTTGGATGGCCTTTTGTACTTCCTCGAGCGATGGAGGATCAGTATTCATCCCTGGGTGTGCTGCTGTATGGTTAGCCAGGTCATATAGCTCTGGATAGTTGTTGGCAGGTGTGTGCTTTCATCATGTGTTTTCCATCTGTCCAGGTCCTCGTTGGATAGTGAGTAGGGAGAGCTGTCTGGTTTTGTGATGAGGATGTTAGAAGATGTTTATGGCTGCCAGCCAGGTGCGCGATAGCTTTGTAGGCAGGACAGGTTGTTATACTTCAGGCTGTCCTCTGCTTTGTCGGCCAGGGAATTGATACAGATCTCACAGTCATGTTGTGCTAAGGCCTGGAAAATGCCTTTCAACTGTTTAGGTTTTCAGACAGCTCCCTGCTTGTTTACTGCCTTTTTCGCTCATCTATCAAAGTCCTCTTCAGAAAGCCAAGATGTCTTGTGTGACTTTCTGAAGCCGATTGTTCCAGAAACAGCCTGTGATATAGTGTTACGTATACCACTCAATGCGATCTCCATGTGGTCTGTGTGGTCATGTGCTCTTTAACAGCTGGTGTGTATTTCACAGCTTTAACAGGATCCTTGGTGAGACACTGGACATTGCTAGTTTGCAAGGGTTTCACATCCCAGAAACTCTCCACCTTTCTCCCTGGTGTCAGGCGTGGGTGCCAGGCAGTCAGGCCTGGTGATTGGAGCAGAGGTTGAAGCCGGGTGGTTATAGTCCATGGACAAGCCAAATCAGTACCATAGCTGGAGTCCAGATGCAGGCCAAGGTCAGAGCCGGGGGTCAGGAGGTGGATGCAGGGTGGAGCAGGTCAGTAATAGAGCTGGAGCAAGGTCAGGGTAGGACATGGGCAAAGCTGGAACAGGGATCGGGCCAGGAACAGGAACCGGATCTGGAGCAGGCTGGGAGTCTAGAGAGTCTGCTTCACAGTGAGGCCACAGGAGGGTTCCTGGCTGGGTAGTGCTGTTGCATGGACTAACTTGCAGCTCTGACATTGGGGAAATATGTGAGTCTGGGGGTCAGCTGACCCAGGCTCTGCTCAGGCATAGGCTGCTGCCGCATGCCTGAGGGCTGAGTCACTTGCAGGCTCTGTTGGATGGGAGGTCAGTGCAGCTGAGAGAGCAGCCCTGCTATGGCTGCAGGTTTGCCTCACACCAGGCTTCTGCAGCCATGTACCCTGCACTTCCAAGAGATGCCTGTCAGCTTGGTATCCAAACGCTGAAATTCCCACCCTGGGCTATGCCTCTCCGTATGGACACTGATGGTCTGTCTGGCCTTGTGTCTCCTCCAGCATCCAGGATCTCTGCTTCTGACCAGAGGTTCTCATGAACATCATGTTAATTTGGGGTCAGGCTGCTTATCCCAGGGACTGTGGAGAAAGCCATTCCTATCCCAGTGTGGCACTCCCAGCTCCTGTCCCACTGCCTCTGAAGCTTTAGGCCAAGACAGCTTTTTTCTGGTTCTCCTCCTCTTTGTTGTTATTTTTCTCTCCTCCTACATGCAAGGCTAGTCCCAAAGCAAAGCACACCAAACCCCTGAAGAAAAACACTCTCACCCTTCTGACGAGGAGGAAATTGTGACGGATTGGATCACAGAAACCCCCTTTGGGACAGCCACCTGATGTGCTGAGACTACCTCTGAGCCTGTTTCCCCTGCCAGCTTGGGACTTCAGTGCCCTGCCTGGTTGTGCCAGACTGCTACAAACCTGGACCCAGGTCTGAACCCACATCCCCCCAAAACTGCAGGCTTAACTGAAAACAGCCTAAGCAGTGCTCCTGTCTCCAACACCCAGATGCCCAGTTCCCAATGGGGTCCAAACCCCACAAAAATCCGTTTTACCCTGTATAAAGCTTATACAGGGTAAACTCATAAATTGTTCACCCTCTATAACACTGATAGAGAGAGATACACAGCTGTTTGCCCCCCCCAGGTATTAATACGTACTCTGGTTTAATTAATAAGTAAAAAGTGATTTTATTAAATACAAAAAGTAGGATTTAAGCGGTTCCAAGTAACAACAGACAGAACAAAGTGCATTACCAAGAAAAATAAAATAAAACACGCAAGTCTAAGCCTAATACAGTAAGAAAACTGAATACAGATAAAATCTCACACTCAGAGATATTTCAATAAGCTTCTTTCACAGATTGGACACCTTCTTAGTCTGGGCACAATCCTTTCCCCTGAAACAGTCCTCATTCCAGCTCAGGTGGTAGCTAGGGGATTTCTCATGACTGCAGTCTCTTTTGTTCTGTTCCACCCCTTATACATCTTTTGCATAAGGTGGGAATCCTTTGTCCCTCTCTGGGTTCCCACCCCTCCTTCTAAATGGAAAAGCACCAGGTTAAAGATGGATTCCAGTTCAGGTGACATGATCACATGTCACTGTAAGACTTCATTACCCACTTGCCAGCACACAGGTATACAGGAAGACTTACAAGTAAACACAGCCATCCACAGTCAATTGTCCTGGTTAATGGGAGCCATCAAAATTCCAAACCACCGTTAGTGGGCCAGACTTTGCATAATTACAATAGGACCTCAGAGTTATATTTCATATTTCTAGTTTCAGATACAAGAATGATACATACATACAAATAGGATGACCACACTCAGTAGATTATAAGCTTTGTAATGATACCTTACAAGAGACCTTTTGCATGAAGCATATTCCAGTTACATTATATTCACATTCATTAGCATATTTTCATAACATCATACGGAGTACACCGTCACAGAAATCTCCTCCCCTTCTCCCGCCCCAAAGAGCCAGCTTCCAATGGAAAGGGAGATCTTTGGTTTCTAATGAACTCCAAACACTCAACGGAGCTCTCCACAAACCGGGAGTGAGAGTTTTAGAATCCAGTCCCTGGCAATGAGGAAATGGCTAGATGAGGCCATAAGGGCCTGAGAAGAGATTATCCACATCAGGGCCCACAGGAGCGAATCCCTGATCTTCTCTCAAATTACTTAGTTAGATTCCTCCATTTCTAGACACCCCCAAAAGGCCCCTATTTCATGTGGGAAGGCGGGGGCTGCCCTGCAGCACTGTAGGGACTGGACGCTAAAATAGTCTGAAAAAGGATTATTTCCTCCCAGTAGGCACGCCCAGAACAGCCATGGCTGGGGCAGTAAGCCCAGGATAGGAGGCTCTGGAGCAAAATCTCTTGGGAGTCTCTCTGAGTGCAAGTCTAACGGTACATGCAGAATGTGTCCGGGAACCAATTATGGGCCTTCCCGTGTCTGTATCCTGCCTGTGTGATGCCAGCTGTGCAGCAACTAAACGTGCCTCATGCTTAATGGGCTGCTTCGCAGTGACGAGAAGCAGCCTGTGGCTCCGAGTCGGGGAAGCTGATACCAGAGCTGTTTACAGTCCAGTAAGCGCAGAACGATGGGAGCGAGTAAGAGCAGAATGCCTGGCGACAGGGCGAGAAATGCCATCTGAGGGACTACAGGTCCCAGTGTCATGTACAGCCATTTCTTCCTTTTTGTTCCTCCAAGGGCTGCTCCCCTGGCTCTTCCACGTACCAAGCCAAAATTGTCCCTCAGCCGGTGAGCGGCAGTGAGAAGCTGCCAACTCAGACCTTT
Source organism: Natator depressus (assembly GCF_965152275.1). Lineage (NCBI taxonomy): Eukaryota > Metazoa > Chordata > Testudines > Cheloniidae > Natator > Natator depressus. The sequence continues at coordinate 31,234,659 of NC_134246.1, forward strand.
CTGCCAGCGGCTGGAGAGACATGCAATTTCTTTTCCCTTTGTCTATGCGGGTCTGACTGGGGGAAGGTTGTGAGGAAGGGTCACTACCCAGGGACATGGCTAGAGCAGTGGTTCTGAGTCGAAATGAGCTGTAGGTGTCTCTGAGAGCTGTTGGTTCAGGGGTCTGCAGACACAGGCAGACATCACTGCAGTGATATCACTTGCTTCCTGTTTTGAAGTCTTATCTTGCAACCATATGGGCTAGAGCAGTGGTTCTCAACCTGTTTACCATCGTGGGCCACACAGGCAGCTCTCTGTTATATGGGCTGCATCCACACAATATATATACTATCTGTACGGCCCTGAGGATGTCACATGGCCCGCAGCTGTGTGCTGATCGGGCCACAAGTGGCTGCAGGTTGAGAACCACTCGGCTAAAGTCTTCATTTTTTGAAGGAAAGCTGAAATTCTGCAGTCTAAGGTGGTAGGATCCTGAAAAAAGTAGTGGCTTGCAACACCTGCACCTGCAGAGAACCAATAGGTCAGACGGGGCCTTCTCCTGGTTTCCAGCCGCTGACCTGATTGAAGATATTTCCTGTGTGCTCCTCTGCTAGGTGTGGAGGTAGGGGTGAAAGTAATATAAACTTCTTTCTGGTAAAGGGGCCCAGCTCCGGGCCCCGGAAGGGGCGGGGTCTCAGGGGGAAGGGGCGGGGCTGGGGTCAGCCTCCCCCAGCCAGCCCATCCTAGCTGCCTGACTCCGGCCGGGAGCCCCTGGCACTTTTAAATCGCCTGCCCCGGGGAAACTGCCCCTTTTGCCCTGCCCCTGTCGGTGGACTGGGGGCGGGGGGGGGCAAAAGGGGAAATGATATTAAAGCGCTGCCTCAGTGCTTTAGCATCGCTGCCCCTTCCCCGCCCCCTGTTAGTGGCAGCCCTGCCGGTAGGCTCCCTACCAGCAGGCCTGCCGATGGGGACGGGGAAGGGGCAGCAACAGCCGTGTTTTAACATCTGCTGTGTACGAGCCAGTACCGGCTTCTTACCAGTACACCGTACTGGCCCACTTTCACCCCTGTGTGGAGGTGCACACGGTTCTCACAGAAACGTCCTGGAGGGGAGGATCTATTAATGGGGATTCTCTATATTCTGGTAAGGAGGAGAGGATGGAAGATGATCAAGTACAAGCAGGAACTGGCGAGAAACTGTCAAATGCAAAAAAGTTGCATTCAGTGACATCACATAATGGCAGACAGCTAACAAGTGACAAATGTTCTAAGCGCTTATATAGAAATGCTAGACGTCTAAATACTAAGATGGGTGAAATTGAGTGCCTGGTATTAAATGAGGATATTGATATAATAGGCATCACAGAAACTTGGTGGAATGATGGAAATCAATGGGACACACTAATACTAGGGTACAAAATATACAGGAATGACCGAGGAGGTTGTGCTGGTGGGGGAGTGGCACTATATGTGAAAGAAAGAGTAGAGTCAAATGTAGTAAAAATATTAAATGAATCAAACTATGCCACAGAATCTCTATGGATAGTAATTCCATGCTTGAATAAAAAGAATATAGCATTAGGAATATACTGCCGGCCACCTGACCAGGATGCTGATGGAGACTGAAATGCTCCAGGAGATTTAGAGAGGTTATAAAATTTAGAAGACTCAATAATAAGGATACGATTTAATCATGAAGGTCACAGAAATCACGGATTCTGCAGCGGCAGGGCTGGAGCAGCGGCCCCCGGGCTGAAGCAGCTGCCAGAGGTCGGCCCTCAGCAGCGCTCTGACTGTTAGTCTCTCCCTCGCCCCTCTCCCGAGTATTTTTATTAAAAGTCAGGACAGGTCACAGGCTTCTGTGAATTTTTTTTTATTGCCCATGACCTGTCTGTGACTTTTACTAAAAATACCTGACAGAATCTTAACCTTACTCAATAATACTGGTTTCAGAGTGGTAGCCGTGTTAGTCTGTATCAGCAAAAACAACGAGGAGTCCTTGTGGCACCTTAGAGACTAACAAATTTATTTGGGCATAAGCTTTCGTGAGCTATAATCAGAGGTGAAAGTAAGCTGGTACGCCCTGGTACAGCGTACCGGGGTGGATCGGCTTCCCCAGGTGCACTTTAAAGGGCCTGTGGCTCCCAGCTGCGGCTGGAGCCCCCGGCCCTTTAAATTGCTGCCAGAGCCCTGCTGCCGGAGCCCTGAAGTAGCAGCACGCGGGGCTGGGGCAGTAATTTAAAGGGCCTGGGGTGGTAGCGACGGCCGAGCCCTGGGCCCTTTAAATCGTCCCCAGAGCCCTGCCACCGCTTCCCCAGGGCTCTGGCAGGCTCCGGGGACGATTTAAAGGGCCCAGGGTGGTAGTGGTGGCCGGAGCCCCGTCCCCGGAGCCCTGGGGAAGAATTACAAAGGGAGCTTACAAAACTGGGCAACAAAATGGCAAATGAAATTCAACGTTGATAAATGCAAAGTAGTGGACATTGGAAAACATAATCCCAGCTATATATACAAAATGATGGGGTCTAAATTAGCTGTTATCACTCAAGAAAGAGATCTTGGAGACATTGTGGATAGTTCTCTGAAAACATCCACTTAATGTGCAGCAGCTGGTCAGAAAAGCAAACAGAATGTTGGGAACTGTTCGGAAAGGGATAGATAGTAAGACAGAAAATATCACAAGGCCACTATATAAATACACGGTACGCCCAGATCTTGAATACTGCTGCAGTTCTGGTTGCTCCACCTCAACAAAGAAACGTTACAATTTGAAAAAAAAAAAACAGTGAGGGGGAACAAAAATGATTAGGGGTATGGAACAGCGTCTGTATGAGGAGAGCATAATAAAACTGGGAGTTTTCAGCTTGGAAAAGAGACGATTAGGGGATATGATGGAGGTCTATAAAATCATGACTGGTGTGGAGAAAGTAAATAAGGAAATGTTATTTACTCCTTTACATAACACAAGACCCAAAGGTCACCCAATGACATTAACAGGCAGTAGGTTTAAAACGAACAAAAGGAAGTTTTTCTTCACACAACACACAGTCAACCTGTGGAACTCTTTGCCAGAGGCTGTTGTGAAGGCCAAGACTATAACAGGGTTCAAAAAAGAACTAGACAAGTTCCTGGAGGGTAGAAAGAGATTTGATGTCTATTATAACAAGAAGTTAAAGTATTTTTTTACATGGTTTAAGCAAGATGTGATTTTTTTTGTGGTAAAAATTATGTCTGAATTCGGTTTATATATATATTAATTATTAATTCAGGGGGTCTCTACCTTTTTCTTTCTGAGGGCCCCCCATCATGGTATAAAAACTCCATGGCCCAGCCATGCCACAGCAACTGGTTTTCTGCTTGTAAAAGCCAGGGCCGGAGTTAGGGGGTAGCAAACAGGGCAACTGCCTGGGGCCTCGTGCCACAGGAGCCCCTGTGAAGCCGCATTGCTCAGGCTTCGACTTCAGCCCTGCGTGGCAAGGTTAAGGCCTGGGCTTCAGCCCCATGCAGCGGGACTTCGGCTTTCCGCCGAGGGCCCCAGTGAGTCTAATGCTGGCCCTACTTGGCGGACCCCCTGAAACCTGCTCACAGCCCCCGCGGGCTCCGGACCCCTGGCTGAGAGCTTCTGTGTTAATTGACAGTATTTTTTTTTTTTGTAGCATGGGGGAATCTGTCTGTCTTGAAGGATTTGAGGGGACTAAGGTTTTGCAGGTGGTAGTGGGATAAAAATGCACGAAACAATGACAGAGCAGGTGGGAATGGGCATAGTGGGGCGGGACGGGAGAGGGATTTTAAAAAATTGTCCCATGCAGGGCTCTAGCCTCTACCACCTGAGCATACTTTCCTTCTCTTTCTCACTTGTGGACAGAAGATCTGTCTCAGCTGTCAGCTGTAGAGAGCCCCAGCTGAATGAAGTCCATAGGAGCTGCAATATCTCTGATTGGATGTCCCCAAACTGAGTAATCGCTGGTTGTTTCTGAAAATTGTAGCCATAGTGCCCACTCCTGCTCCCACTCCAACTGATGTCAGTGGCAAAGCTGCCCCCTCTTTTGACCTCCGGGAGCTGCAGGTGAAGTTTATGTAACAGCATTGCTGGTTAAATCCACCTCCCCTAGGTGGCGGTTTAGAACAGATTCGCTAACTTGGTTATTAGCACATTTTCAACCCTATTTTGCATGAAGTGAAGGCAAAGACAGTAATGGTTAAAGCCATATTAGCTGGTCATGACCAAGCCCTGGGCCCCTCTCTCATTTCCCAGTTTGCACAACCCCTCAAAGCCAGTGCACCAAGCCCATGGGGGAAAGCTGCTAATGGTGCATTTTAAACTTGGAAACCTGAGCTTAGCTTAGTTTCCATTTGTCCCTGGGTTTGGGAAACTGCAGGGAGCTGTGGCTGGAAGTGGTATTGGGCAAGTACAGTATCGTCTGTTGAACCATCAGACAGGGATTCTGCACAGCCAGGCTGCCTGTTCCTGCTGGCCAGCCAGGAAGGAAAGCCCTTGACAGCTTTCTTCACTTTTCCTTCTTATTTGTAATGTCCTTTCTCCTCCCCTTTGGTGTGTCACTGGGCAGTCTCTGGCTGCTGTGCCCTTCATGCATGTTGCTCTTTCCCTTCCTAGATCTATATCGAGCTAGATTTGCGTTACCAGCCTCCTGATGGCTCAGCGGGTACATGGCATGAAGAGGATTTTGTCTACCAGATGAAAGACAGGTACTGAAAATAATGGAAGAGGAAAAAATTAGGCCGCTTCTGCACTCCCATCCTTGTTCCCTTAGGGCCTGTCCGCAGTGGCTTTTTACAGTGCTAGTGGGATGGTTTGAGACAGATTGCCTGGTCAGACATAACTGTTTTAGCTGTGTGTAAGATCAGTGCAGGAGTCCAGACTACTCGCCGGGACGTGGGATTGCAAACCACTTGGCAGGCATGGGGTAGGTGTCAGCATCCAACAGAGCTGCAGCCTTGTCTTTTTCAACACTGGGCGGATAGCCTGCACCTCCCTTCAGTGCTGGCTGGTCTGTGCTGCCCTGCAGAAGACCATGCAAGTAGGAAAGACACTAGTCAAAGTGAGAAGGGACGAAGGGTTACAGTGGAGACAGGGGTAAGTAAGTACTGGTCCTGGCAATCCCCAGAGGCTGTGCAAGATGGCACACAGACTGGCAATGTGGTGTGGGTGCAGAGGAGTCAGAAGGGGGAGTTATCATGGCTGTCTTTGCTCTGAAATTCTGACCTGAGGAGCTCAGAGGTTACAGTGGCGGGTGTGGGGTAAGGAGGTGGCCAGATAGTGATGCTGTACAGAGTCTGTGCAGTCTGCAATGAAAACAAAGGCCTTACAACAGGGAGCAGTTCAGTTAAAGCGAGAGCAGACTCGGAAGCATGTGTTTGGTGAACAGCAATAACAGGCTGGCTGTTTTGACTAGTGTTTCTGTGTCTTGCAGCTCCGAGTTAATTATCCGCAATGCTGGATTCGAGGAGCTGCAGTAAGTACCCTGGGGGCCTGTGCCCTCTCGGAGCAATGCGCAGGTGCTCGGGGATCGGAGAAGCAATGCTTCCTTGGTTGACTCCCTGCTCTTGCCAGGGCAACCTCACACGAGGCTGACAAGTATGTATGTGTTTCCAGGACAGCTGACGTGAAGCGAGCTCATGAGCTGGATAGGAAGGCCACGGCACTGGGCAGGAAGCTGGTGAAGGGCCTGGAGAGTGATGATGATGATGAGGAGGAGGAGTACGACGATGAGTCTGATATGGAGTTCTTGGGCATCGTCTTCAGCCCTGTCAAGAGGTACCTGGCACATGCTCCTCTTCTCTCCCCCAGGCAAGGGTCAGTGCTCTGCATGGCCTTTTGCTTGGTGAAGGTGTGGGTCTCTCCACACAGCTGGGCCCAGGGGCCCATCCCCACTGTGCTGGGGTACTCTGAGGAGCTGAGTCTTACCCACAGGCCTCTGGGGGTTCAGTCCAGCCTTGTTTACCCTTCCTGCAGCCAGTAGAGTAGCTGGGTGGGAGCGGGGCAGCGGCCGCTCCCCCACTGAGCACAAGTGGCGCCTTGTCAATGTCTTGGCGCCTTTTAAATTTTCCCCAGTTGAGGGAACAGGGGGAGCGATCCAAAAAAGAGATGCCACCCGCTGCAGCGCTTTTACTTACCCGGCGGCGCTCCGGGTCTTCAGCGGCACCTCGGTGGCGGGACCTTCACTCGCTCCGGATCTTTGGCGGCACCTCGGTGGCGGGACCTTCACTCGCTCCGGGTCTTCGGCGGCGGGACTGTCCGTGCCACCGGAGACACCCGGCGCGAGTGAGGGCCGGCCGCTGGGTGAGTAACAGCGCCGCAGCGGGTGGGGCCATTTTTTTGGATCGTTCCCCCTGTTTGCTCCCCCCGGCTACGCGTCTGCCTGCAGCCTGTGTCCGTGTGTGCAGCCAGGCTGTGGTGTTTCTGCTCTCCAGTAGCAGGACATGATGGTGCCCTTGGGGAAATGTGGCCTCTTCATGGAGCCTCCAGCTGAGCCACCTATGGAGGGCGGTTGCTTGGAATTGCTGGGGCTGCCTGGGAGGAGTGTTTGGAGTTTCCTTTCCCCGTGCTCATGTCTTGGCTGATGGGCCCTTGGTCTCCAGCCATTACAGCTCCACCGTAGGGGCGTAACTGTGTGATCAGTGCCAGTGGGCAATGACGCTACTTCTGCACCTGTGCAGGCTGCAGCCCCAGTAAGTTACAGGAGGGTTTTGCTTAGAGGCCTACTCAGCTAGTTTGTTTCCCTTGCAGCCGTTCCAGACGCCTCTGCAAGTGGGACCTGTTTGCCACTCCTAGACCACAAAGCTTCCAGGTATTGTACTGAAGACCTGCAAGTCATGTGCCTCCCCTTGGATCCCTGTCCCGAGCCAGGTCTGCTACGGTCAGGGCGGCTAACCGCCAGGCGAGTGTCTCCCTTCAATGTGTAACAGACAGGCAGGCCGCCATTTTCTCTGCCCCTCCGCCCTCTCCAAGGAACAGTCCGGCAGTTCCTCTTTGCCACATCCCTGCTTCCTATTCCATGTTAATCACATACTGGCCTCAGCAGAGCTCTCCTTTCCTCATCTGATGTATAAGCTCTTAAACGCCTACATTTCCAACCCCACTGGCCGGGCCCAGATGGGTGTTGATATTTCCTTTCATTGCTGGTGGGGTTTCTCCATGCGGAGGCTGAGAGTCTGTGTGAACATTCTGCACGGGATGGAAGTGGTTCCAGAATGCATCCTTTGAACAGTGTGAGCCAGGATTCTTACTGGGCCATAAAGTTAGATATGAGTTTAAGGGAGATTAGAAACTGCGAACCCAATGTGGGGAGACCCATCAGCCTCTTGCTGTCTCAGCTGTTAAACAGCGCCCTGTAGTTTAATAATAACAACAGTAACAGTGCTTCTGTAGCTCTTTGCATCCTCCAAGTGCAGTGTAGATATTAACTGGCCCTCATAGCCCACCTGGCAGGGGTTTTCATTCCCATCTTAGGGACGAGCAAACAGACACACGGAGATGCCACTGTATCCCAGCAATGAACATGGCCCCAGGAGGTTACGCAGCTGGCCTGAGCCCCACTGCCACTCAGTAGCGGAGCCGTCACTCCCAGGCCAGCTTGACCATGCTGCAGGGGCAGTGCCCATTCGGCTGTAAATGTTACGGTTCTCTAACCGCTGGCTATTTTACAGTGTTTCTCTGGACACTCTAGGGAACGCCTAGAATATTAGGGGGCAAAGGCTCTGCCACTCATCAGTGGAAAGGTAATTTGGATTGTAGTCTTTGATTTCCCATTTGTCCTGCTCCTCCTGAGCATACCGTCACATGTCTAAGGCGGGAAGTGATGCTAATGACCGCAGGGCATTTTAAAAAGCAGTGAAGGGTCATGGGCTAACGGGTGGGCTGTGTCTCTGGAAGAGCTGGCTGCAGGAAGGAAACAGGCGAGCTTTCCTCTCATTGGTGGCACTCCCAGCTCCTCCGAAAGGACCCGTCAGGGCATTCCTTTCCCATGTTTCCACAGATCGGGATCAATGTCATTGAAGCCCAGAAGCTGGTGGGGGTGAACATTGACCCCTTTGTGGTGGTGAAGGTTGGAGAAGAGAAAAGGCACACAGCAACGCAAAAGTCAACGAACTGCCCCTTTTACAATGAGGTACGTGGGGTGGGCCAGGGATTTTATTGGTAGAGTGTCCAGAGCCACCTGCACAGGTCACGGTGCAAAGAAGGGACCAGGGACACTGCAGTGTGGCTGAGAGCAGGCTGTGCTGCTGTTACTCTCCACAGCCCGGGTCACAACACAAGCACTGCTTACCCCCAACCAGGGTCACGGGGAGCGCACAGCCCTGCTTGTACCCAGCCAGGGTCACGCGGAGCGCACAGCCCTGCCTACCCCCAACCAGGGTCACACGGAGCGCACAGCTGTGCCTACCCCCAACCAGGGTCACGGGGAGCGCACAGCCCTGCTTGTACCCAACCAGGGTCACGGGGAGCGCACAGTCCTGCTTGTACCCAACCAGGGTCACGGGGAGCGCGCAGCCCTGCCCGCACCCAACCAGGGTCACGGGGAGCGCACAGCCCTGCCCGCACCCAACCAGGGTCACGCGGAGCGCGCAGCCCTGCCTACCCCCAACCAGGGTCACGCGCAGCGCACAGCCCTGCCCGCACCCAACCAGGGTCACGCGGCGCGCGCAGCCCTGCCCGCACCCAACCAGGGTCACGCGGCGCGCACAGCCCTGCCCGCACCCAACCAGGGTCACGCGGAGCGCACAGCCCTGCCTGCACCCAACCAGGGTCACGCGGAGCGCGCAGCCCTGCCCGCACCCAACCAGGGTCACGCGGAGCGCACAGCCCTGCCCGCACCCAACCAGGGTCACGGGGAGCGCACAGCCCTGCCCGCACCCAACCAGGGTCACGGGGAGCGCACAGCCCTGCCCGCACCCAACCAGGGTCACGCGGAGCGCACAGCCCTGCCCGCACCCAACAAGGGTCACGCGGCGCGCGCAGCCCTGCCCGCACCCACCCAGGGTCACGCGGAGCGCGCAGCCCTGCCCGCACCCAACCAGGGTCACGCGGAGCGCACAGCCCTGCCCGCACCCAACCAGGGTCACGCGGAGCGCGCAGCCCTGCCTACCCCCAACCAGGGTCACGCGGAGCGCACAGCCCTGCCCGCACCCAACCAGGGTCACGCGGAGCGCACAGCCCTGCCCGCACCCAACCAGGGTCACGCGGCGCGCGCAGCCCTGCCCGCACCCAACCAGGGTCACGGGGAGCGCACAGCCCTGCCCGCACCCAACCAGGGTCACGCGGAGCGCACAGCCCTGCCCGCACCCAACCAGGGTCACGCGGCGCGCGCAGCCCTGCCTACCCCCAACCAGGGTCACGCGGAGCGCGCAGCCCTGCCTACCCCCAACCAGGGTCACGCGGAGCGCACAGCCCTGCCCGCACCCAACCAGGGTCACGCGGAGCGCACAGCCCTGCCCACACCCAACCAGGGTCACGCGGCGCGCGCAGCCCTGCCCGCACCCAACCAGGGTCACGGGGAGCGCACAGCCCTGCCCGCACCCAACCAGGGTCACGCGGAGCGCACAGCCCTGCCCGCACCCAACCAGGGTCACGCGGCGCGCGCAGCCCTGCCTACCCCCAACCAGGGTCACGCGGAGCGCGCAGCCCTGCCCGCACCCAACCAGGGTCACGCGGAGCGCGCAGCCCTGCCTACCCCCAACCAGGGTCACGCGGAGCGCACAGCCCTGCCCGCACCCAACCAGGGTCACGCGGAGCGCACAGCCCTGCCCGCACCCAACCAGGGTCACGCGGCGCGCGCAGCCCTGCCTACCCCCAACCAGGGTCACGCGGAGCGCGCAGCCCTGCCTACCCCCAACCAGGGTCACGGGGAGCGCGCAGCCCTGCCCGCACCCAACCAGGGTCACGCGGAGCGCACAGCCCTGCCTACCCCCAACCAGGGTCACGCGGCGCGCGCAGCCCTGCCCGCACCCAACCAGGGTCACGCGGAGCGCGCAGCCCTGCCCGCACCCAACCAGGGTCACGGGGAGCGCGCAGCCCTGCTTGTACCCAACCAGGGTCACGCGGAGCGCGCAGCCCTGCCCGCACCCAACCAGGGTCAGGCAGCACGCACAGCCCTGCCCGCACCCAACCAGGGTCACGCGGAGCGCACAGCCCTGCCCGCACCCAACCAGAGTCACGCGGCACGCGCAGCCCTGCCCGCACCCAACCAGGGTCACGCGGAGCGCGCAGCCCTGCCTGCACCCAACCAGGGTCACGCGGAGCGCACAGCCCTGCCTGCACCCAACCAGGGTCACGGGGAGCGCGCAGCCCTGCTTGTACCCAACCAGGGTCACGCGGAGCGCGCAGCCCTGCCCGCACCCAACCAGGGTCAGGCAGCACGCACAGCCCTGCCCGCACCCAACCAGGGTCACGGGGAGTGCACAGCCCTGCCCGCACCCAACCAGGGTCACGGGGAGCGCGCAGCCCTGCCCGCACCCAACCAGGGTCACGCGGAGCGCACAGCCCTGCCCGCACCCAACCAGGGTCAGGCAGCACGCACAGCCCTGCCCGCACCCAACCAGGGTCACGCGGAGCGCACAGCCCTGCCCGCACCCAACCAGGGTCACGCGGAGCGCACAGCCCTGCCCGCACCCAACCAGGGTCACGCGGAGCGCGCAGCCCTGCCTACCCCCAACCAGGGTCACGCGGAGCGCGCAGCCCTGCCTGCACCCAACCAGGGTCACGCGGAGCGCGCAGCCCTGCCTGCACCCAACCAGGGTCACGCGGAGCGCGCAGCCCTGCCTACCCCCAACCAGGGTCACGCGGAGCGCGCAGCCCTGCCTACCCCCAACCAGGGTCACGCGGAGCGCGCAGCCCTGCCCGCACCCAACCAGGGTCACGGGGAGCGCGCAGCCCTGCTTGTACCCAACCAGGGTCACGCGGAGCGCGCAGCCCTGCCCGCACCCAACCAGGGTCAGGCAGCACGCACAGCCCTGCCCGCACCCAACCAGGGTCACGCGGAGCGCACAGCCCTGCCCGCACCCAACCAGAGTCACGCGGCACGCGCAGCCCTGCCTGCACCCAACCAGGGTCACGCGGAGCGCGCAGCCCTGCCTGCACCCAACCAGGGTCACGCGGAGCGCACAGCCCTGCCTGCACCCAACCAGGGTCACGGGGAGCGCGCAGCCCTGCCCGCACCCAACCAGGGTCACGGGGAGCGCGCAGCCCTGCCCGCACCCAACCAGGGTCACGGGGAGCGCGCAGCCCTGCCCGCACCCAACCAGGGTCACGCGGAGCGCACAGCCCTGCCCGCACCCAACCAGGGTCACGCGGAGCGCACAGCCCTGCCCGCACCCAACCAGGGTCAGGCAGCACGCACAGCCCTGCCCGCACCCAACCAGGGTCACGCGGAGCGCACAGCCCTGCCCGCACCCAACCAGGGTCACGCGGAGCGCACAGCCCTGCCCGCACCCAACCAGGGTCACGCGGAGCGCGCAGCCCTGCCCACCCCCAACCAGGGTCACGCGGAGCGCGCAGCCCTGCCTACCCCCAACCAGGGTCACGGGGAGCGCGCAGCCCTGCCCGCACCCAACCAGGGTCACGCGGAGCGCACAGCCCTGCCCGCACCCAACCAGGGTCAGGCAGCATGCACAGCCCTGCCCGCACCCAACCAGGGTCAGGCAGCACGCACAGCCCTGCCCGCACCCAACCAGGGTCACGCGGAGCGCACAGCCCTGCCTACCCCCAACCAGGGTCACGCGGAGCGCACAGCCCTGCCCGCACCCAACCAGGGTCACACGGAGCGCGCAGCCCTGCCCGCACCCAACCAGGGTCACGCGGAGCGCGCAGCCCTGCCTACCCCCAACCAGGGTCACGCGGAGCGCGCAGCCCTGCCTACCCCCAACCAGGGTCACGGGGAGCGCACAGCCCTGCCCGCACCCAACCAGGGTCACGGGGAGCGCGCAGCCCTGCTTGCACCCAACCAGGGTCACGCGGAGCGCACAGCCCTGCCCGCACCCAACCAGGGTCAGGCAGCACGCACAGCCCTGCCCGCACCCAACCAGGGTCACGCGGAGCGCACAGCCCTGCCTACCCCCAACCAGGGTCACGCGGAGCGCACAGCCCTGCCTACCCCCAACCAGGGTCACACGGAGCGCGCAGCCCTGCCCGCACCCAACCAGGGTCACGCGGAGCGCACAGCCCTGCCTACCCCCAACCAGGGTCACGCGGAGCGCGCAGCCCTGCCTACTCCCAACCAGGGTCACGGGGAGCGCGCAGCCCTGCCCGCACCCAACCAGGGTCACGCGGAGCGCACAGCCCTGCCCGCACCCAACCAGGGTCACGGGGAGCGCGCAGCCCTGCCTGCCCCCAACCAGGGTCACGCGGAGCGCGCAGCCCTGCCTGCCCCCAACCAGGGTCACGCGGAGCCCGCAGCCCTGCCTGCACCCAACCAGGGTCACGCGGAGCGCGCAGCCCTGCCTGCACCCAACCAGGGTCACGCGGAGCGCGCAGCCCTGCCTGCACCCACTAGTGTCACCCAGAATGCACAGCCCTGCCTACACACAACCAGTGTCACACGGAGCGCACAGCACCTCCACAGGTGAGCCTCATTCAAGACACACTTGACATGGCTGTGTCCAATCTCGGGGTTGCGATGGGAGCGCTGTGCTCAGTTTTCTCTCTCTTCTCTTGCAGTATTTTTTGTTTGAATTTCATGAACCAAGGGAAGTTTTATTTCACAGACTCATAGAGATTTCCGTAAGTATGCCCTGCTGTCCACACCCCTTTGGGTCACATTGGCAAGAATCTGTGTAATGGCAACAACTGACATGCTGCACTGAGGTGCCGTGTGTGTGTGTGTGTGTTTATGGCAGCACCTTCCACCTGGAGCTCTTCAGGCTCTTGTACAAAGTTAGGGCACCAGTATTACGCCCATTTTACAGGTGGGGAAATTGAGCCACAGACAAGTTAAAGCACCTGTCCATCATCACACAGCAAGTCAGTGGAAGAGTTGGAAATAAATCTCAAGGGGTCTGACTCTCATCTCTTACTTTAGCCAGTAGACAATGCTGCCTTCCTTATAGGTAACACAAGCTATATGTGCAGCTATAGGGCCTGCTCCTAAGCCCATTGTAATCAATAGCAGTCTGTAACCCACTTTACATCTTATGTGTTGTTAGGCAAGCGCCTTCAGCAGCCGAGGTAGAGCAGGCAATGGTAGTGTTGTTGCTTTTTTCGCCATATATAGCAAGTGTGCCCTCTTACGTGTTGGTACTGATTGGGCCACAGCATCCGATCACGTCGATATCCCCACTGCACGCAGTTTGTCAGTCTCCTGCTTTCATAGCGCCCCACAGGGTTACATCTGCTTGGCAAATGCCAGTTGTAATTTTATACCGTTAAGCTATTTCAGCACAACTGTTCGTAGGGGTCCCCTGACCCTCCAGCTGAGACTGACCCAAGGGAGAGTTCCTCCCCAGCCTTGACTGAGCCCCCAAGGGAGAACCAAGCGCCCCTTCCTCACAGTAAAATATCAGGAGAAATGTGCCCAGATTCTTTCCCCCAGTTCATTTTTCCATTTCCGGCTATACTTACTTGTCTGCAGTGTAGTTGTAGCCGTGTCGGTCCCAGGATATTAGACAAGGAGGGTGAGGTAATAGCTTTATTGGACCAACTTCTGTTGGGGAGAGAAAAGCTGTCGAGCCACACAGAGCTCTTCCTCTGGTCCAGGAAAGGTCACGGGGCACTCTACCTTGAATGGGTCCTAGAATATGAGCTAACTAATTCTGCTAAACAATCGGTTCCACCTGGCATGTAGCTGTGACACTCGGAGAACCTCTCCCAGACCTGAGGAAAAGCTTATAAAAGATATTACCTCACCCACTTTGTCTCTTGGAGAGGAGTTGACATTTTGTAGCGGTTTTGCTCCCCCTACTAAGGGCACCAGCTGCTCTCAGTCCCAGTCAGATGGAGATTGAAGCCAGTGGCACCCCAGGAATGGTTCCCATTGCCTGTCCCCTGGCCTGCAGAGGGGTGTAACATGCTGGTGGGAAGGAGGGGCTTTCTGACTCGGCCACCCTGGCACGTGTATAAATGCCAGCGCAAGGGGAAGGCAGGGCAGAATCAGGCCCTTGAAAGACTCCGAGGCCTGAAGCTCAGAAGACTCACCTGAGGCTCTTTATAATAAGAGGGTTAAAAGCAGCACCTGTTCGTTGAAACGTAGGCCGGAGACCAGAGATGCTAGTTCTTCTTCCACTGCAGCCTGCTGCCCTCCACCTGTGGCCAAGCAGGGCACCCCTCCCTGCAGGAATGTGCTCAGCCCTGTCACGAAGGAGAGGCCAGCCTGGCTTGGCACTGGAGTGATGCCATCCCAGCTCAGGCCTCCTCCTGGCCATGGATTAAGAGGTTGGCTCAGTTCAGTCCAGGTCTTGGCCCATGGGCAGGAATGCAGTCAGTTCAGGCACATGAAACGTCAACGTGGGCCTCACTGGGCCTGCAGTTGTTGGGGAGGTCAGCCTGGCTTGAGCCTGGGCCTGCACATGAGAGCGGGGTTGGCACGGTTCAGGCCTCAGGCGGGTCTGGGCACACGCAGCAGCTTGTCTAGGGCCCAGGGGAGAAGTCAGCTTGGCTCAGGCCTTGGCCTGGGCTCCTTGGGTGGTCGGCCTGGTGTGGGCCTTGGCTCAGGAGAGGGTCAGTTTGGACATGAGGGAAAGGTTGGCTGGTTTGGGCCTTTGATCCAGTCCAGTGGGGAGACTGGCCTAATGTCTGGGGGAGGTCACTCAGCTTCAGGTCAGGTCACAAGCATGCAGCCATCTGTGTCAATGAAGTGGAGCTCTGCTTGCAGGATCCTTCTGTTCGTAGCAGCCTGTCCTCTCTGCCCATTCCTCTCTGAGCAGCTGCACTCCGCCCTGTTGACAGCCGTGCCATTCAGTGGCTGAAATGCATTTGTGTGTTATGTGCAGGTTTTTCATTCAAAGAAGATCCCGTTCCTGGGAACACGCATAGGAACATTCAAAATTGACACAGAGACAGTGTACAGCCAGCCAGGTACAGTGTGCAGAGCCTTGGGGCTGCTGCTCTCGCTTCCCTGTTTTATCCCTCCACATTGTTTGAGGGGCACCATTTCAGATTTTTTTGGGGGGGAGGGGAACTTTAACCATGATTCCAGGGGCTGCTTGGGCACCTGAAAAATCTTGTTTTTTTGCAGATAATAACTTAGAAATTATTATCTGATAGGAGCACTGTATCGAATTCCTATATAAAGAAAGAAAATTAAATAAATATTAGACCCACTCAGCTGTAATACTAAAATGTTCTGACATCTTGTGTCAATTCACCTAAGGGACACTGGTTAGGTTTAAAATTTTAATGTATATTTTTACTTTGTTACTAACTCTTGAATATAACAATTGAACCAATTGCAGAAAAATCTAGATGACTTTCTATCACTTTTTTGCAGTTCACCAAAAGCTTGGGATAGATCATTTAACTTTTGGAAATGTCCTGCTAGGCCAAGGCCCCGTGAGTTTATGCTGCACCTGCCTGGGGCTCTAGGGGTGTTACCCCACTGCAAATAATAGCCTAGAATCTGACACTTCCAGGTCACTTTCACCGCACTGCCAATCCCAAATGTTCAAAAATCATGAATCAGGCTCACCAAACATCATGAGATTGGCTTAAAAGTGAGATGATGTAAAAATAATAGATGGGGTGGTCTTTTTCTTTGCCTTCTGCTTTTTGAGCCTTTAGGGTGCACTGGGGTCACATTTTGAAGCTTTCTCCACAGCCCCGAGGGCTAGAACCTTCATTTTTCTTTAAGAATGAAGGCTGAAATCACCACATCTCCACTTCACTCCAGCAGCTGGGGCTTTAAGGAAAGCAATAATTATCCTGAGACTCATGGCAAAATCATGAGAGTTGACAACACTGCACTTCAGTTTAAAGGCGAGTGACTTTCCAGAAGGCTCCGAAACACAACACTCCAGTGACTGAGTGGCGGTTCTCACAGGAGAATATTTAAAACCAAACACCAAGAAAATTCCACATTTTAAATTTGAGAGAAAAATTGAGACTTCTGGGGTATATCAGGGCCACTGCAGGCAGGAAAGGAAAATAAACAGGCACAGGAGCTCTGGGCAGCTCTTACTCTTGAAAGAAAGTTGGAGGGTCAAATCTTCTAGTCTTTAATTAAGTAAAACTTCTATTCCCATCAGCGCCTCCATAACTATGCTTCACATAGGCGCTGACTGCGTGGGTGCTCCAGGTCTGGAGCACCCATAGGGATAAAATGGTGGGCGCTGAGCACCCACCGGCAGCCCCCCTATCAGCGCCCCCTATAGCCCCCCAGTGTTTGCTGCCCGCAAGCGGGCCCCACTGATCAGCACCTCCCCTGCCTCCTGCCCGCCATGATCAGCTGTTTTGCAGCTGCAGGAAGCTTTGGGAGGGAGAGGAAGGAGCCAGGGTGCGGTGTGCTGGGAGAAGGAGGTGGGAAGTGGCAGGGCGGGGGGGGGGGGGGGGGCGGAGCAGTGGTGGGAAGAGGTGGAGTTGGGTGGGGCCTGGGAGGAAGGGGTGGAGTGGGGGCAGGGTCTGTGGTGGAGCACCCCCCAGGACATTGGAAAGTCAACGCCTGTGACACTTCATACTTAAATATCTGAGCCATTTTATCCAGGATTACCCATCTTGAACCCGGTCGGGGTTTTCCCAGGGCGCTAGTTCCAGCACAGTAGGATCTTTGATTTCAGAAGTGCAGAGCTAGAGTTTCTTGGAGAACTGGCAGTGGTGTGATTAGGAATTCACAGCTCAGAGTCCCTGTCCTTATCTCTTTAGATCACAGGTTCTTTCAGAAGTGGGCTGTTATCAATGACCCAAGGGACACCAGGGCAGGAGTGAAAGGATTTGTGAAGTGTAACATTTCTGTCTTTGCACGAGGTGATATAATGGGCTCCCTGCCCACTTCCTCTAGCAGCCAGAATGAGGACATTGAAAAGTAAGTCTGCAGGGCCGTCCCTAGCTATTCTGGGGCCCTATGCAGCCCCCCCCGCCCCGGTAGGGTGTGTGTGTGGAGCCCCAGGCCTCCGCGGGGGGGGGGAGAGGGGCTTGTTTGGGGGGGGCAGGGGGGAGCCACCCCCCAGCACTCACCGGTGGCGCGGCTGGGGCTGAATTGCTGCATTTCCTGAAGCCCCTGATGCAGGCCATTGTCTGAGATGGGAGACCAGCTGAAATGGGCCCTTGGCCTAGCAGTTCCCACATTTCGTGTGTTCTTGGGCTTTGTCTTGCTGTGGTGATTTACTGTGACCAGTAGAACAATGATTATTTCTTCTAGGAACTTGCTGCTGCCTAAGAAAGTCCCAGCTGAGAGACCATGGGCCAAAATCTGCATCAAGGTTTACCGAGCCGAGGGCCTGCCCACCATGAGTGCTGGAATCATGGGGGGGTTCTCAAAGATTGTGGGCGAGAAGAAAGTTTTCATTGATCCATATGTGCAGGTCTCATTTGCTGGGCAACAGGTAAGTCTCTGCTTGGGCATTTGGGTCTCTGTATTCCACCGGGAGGCCTGGGCAGACCCTCTGGTTTCTGAATGTTAAGCCCCACATCACTGTCATCTGTGCAGTTGAGCCATTATTTCGGAAATGCATATGAATGGATGTAGGGAGCGTACTGAAACTTGGAGAAACAGTCTGCGCCAATCAGAGCTTGGATAGGGATATGGTTAGCAGCAGCATGAGCCAGTAATAAAGCAGGAAAGTCATGTGATTAGGGAGAATCTGAGCCTGCATAGGTTCATTGTGGAGAGGAGCTGTCGATGAGATACTGATGCCGCAGCCCAGACTCTGAGGACCTCCTGTCCCAGCCTGTTGTGATAGTGCAGGTGGCTTGGCTATCAGACCTAGACAGACACAGACGTTTCTAGAACTCCTCACACTGCTGAGTATAGGAAAAAGCTCAAAAGAAATCCCAAGGATGAAATCACACAGACTGTTCCATGTCTGGCTCCCTTGGGTGTGTTCCATGGTGTCTGGATGCATTGAAACTGCCCAGCCAGCTCTGTCCTGTACAGCCCCAGTCTCTGTCCCGCAGAGCCTGATGTGACTGCTGCTCCACCCTGTGACTCTGTCCTGCCCTGAGGCCTGGAGCCTTTGTTAATCAGTCACATGGTTGCGCAGCTTTTCCCTCACACCTGTAGTGTGGTGCAGAGTCCTCAGGAAATGCTTCGCTCCTGTTAAACCCAGAGACTGATTACAAGGTGCACGAGAGGACAGGAGCTGCGGTCCACCCAGCTTTGAAGCTAGCACTCTCCTGTTGTGCACAGCTCTATATACAGGCTAGGTAAGAGAGGTGCAGGCTGGAAGAGCAGCTCCATTGTTTTTCTTATAAACTGAGTCATTTGGTCTAAGGTTAGTGGGACAATAAACACGGGGCCTTTGTATAGCTTCTCTTCAGAGCAGGACAGCACCTGAGGACATGACATTTACTTCTCCCCCATTTTACATCTTCTTTCTCCTACCCCTCCAGGACAAGCCATCCCCCTCCCCCTCCCTTAACTCCACATGGCAGGGCTGGCTCTGGCCATTAGAGGGCTGGAGCCCCTCTGCGCCGACCCTTGCTCAGCTGTGAGTGCTCCTGCCTGAGCCTGGCCTGCATGTGCTCCAGTGCGCTGAGCTCCCCCATGCTCAGCTCCCGCAGCTGGCTGAGGGTGGTTTATGCAGCATCTGTGCCCTGGCGGCTGCTGCCACTCACCAGTGTTTTAGAATGACTCTCCTCGTGTTTGCAATGAGGTCAGAACAGAGCACACACTAATGGGGAATCCAGATTTTCCCAGAATGCCTCAGTGATTTCTCTTGAACTTGTGGCTGGCTTTGAAGCCACTTGGAGTTCTTTAGCGGTGCGCTGTGCAGTTCTCATGTCTTCCTCTGCCCCAGGGGGAGACCTCGGTGGAAAATGACACTGCAGAACCAGAATGGAACGAGCAGATCAGCTTCATTGAGATGTTCCCTCCTCTTGCCAGAAAAATAAAAATCCAACTGTTAGACGATGCAAACATTGGGGACGTGGCGCTCGCTACGCACTTCATTGACTTGCAGCAGATATCTGATCCTGGGAGGAATGGTGAGGAACCCGCCTCTGTCCTGTCCCCTGCCATGGAGCTATCCGGGCAGCACCTCGAGCGTCAAATATGATTTTGCTCCCCCATCCCCGCTCCATGTACCTGCCACAGTCATGTATGCCTCTATCTGTGGGGTACACAGGTCTGTCTGTCGTGAAGTGCCCAGGTCTGTTGGGGGGTGGGGGTTGGGTCTGTCTGTGGTGAACCACCCATATCTGTCTGTGAGTGGGCTGTCTGTGGCGAACAGCCCTTGACTGTCTGTGGGTGGGGTGTCTGTCTGTGGTGAACAACCCTTGTTTGTCTGTGGGTAGGATGTCTGTGGGGATATGCCCATGTCTGTCTGTGAGTGGGGTGTCCATCGGTGGTGAACAGCCCAGGTCTGTCTAGGTGGAGTGTCTGTCTGTGGGTGGGGTGTCTGTCTATGGGGATATGCCCATGTCAGTGTATGTGTGGGGTGTGTGTCTGTGGTGAACCGCCCAGGTCTGTCAGTGGGTGGGGTGTCTGTCTGTCTCTGGAGGTGTACCTGCCAGTGAAGGCAAATCCTGAACCATTTGATTGCAAGCATTTGTGTCCCTGCAGGCTTTAACCCCACCTTTGGCCCAGCCTGGGTGAATCTGTATGGCTCTCCCCAGAACTCGGCTCTACGGGATGTCCACAAGGATCTGAACGAGGGCCTGGGGGAGGGCATATTCTACCGCGGCCGCATCCTCCTAGCCATTTCTGTGGAGATTTTCAGCAGCCCCAGCGCAGTAGATGGCAAGAGCAAGGAACTTCTGAGGGGCACCCTGAGCAAACTGACACTGAACAAGAAGAAGAAGAGTAAAAAGGCCAAGGAGAAATCCAAGGCCAGCGCCAAAGAGCAGAGCCAGAGGCGAGATGGGGACGATGCTGGCAGCCCCGAGGAGGCAGAGCAGCCCAGCGAGGTCACTGTGGAGGTGGAGGAGCTCCATCCGCTCCCAGAGGTGGGCGCTCTAGGGACTGATGGGCCATTCCGAGGGAGGGGCCAGGGAAGGGGCCAGGAGCTTCGGGTTTACACACCGGCTGAGAGCTGTGTGTAAACATGCCGGCGCCGGAGTAACTAGTAACTCACACCTGCTGCTCTTGCAGTGCCACTCGGAGTGTACACGTATGTGGGATGAGAAGGGCCCCAAATGAAGAGATCCAAGCTAAAATACAGAGGGGCCCTTCCTATGCCAAGGGAGTGTGTGCTCTGGAAGCTGCAGGTGTGCCTTGCGGCTGGGTCCATTACTGTGGAGCGCTTCGGCTACCGGCGCTGATTTTTCCTTTTCCCCGGGGTGCTCAATCCCCCTTCGCCCGATGCCCCACCCCCACGCCGCCCCTTTCCCTCAAGGCCCCGCCCGCACGCCACCTCCTCCCGCCCCCACTCTGCTCCCTCCCCGAGGCCCCTGCTCACCCACCACTCTCCACCCTCCCGCAAGCCCCTAACCGAGCTGCCCTGCAGCGGTTCGGCGGCAGCGCGATGCCCCCATCAGCTGATGAGCGAGGCCAGGGCACAGCTGTGGCTGCTGGGTGCGGAGCACCACTGTCTTTTCCTGTGGATGCTCCAGCCCCTGAGCACCCACAGAGTCGGCGCATCTGGCTTTGGCGGAGGCCAGTCCTGTGTCTGCAGCTCTGACGCTCTGCTTTTAGAAACTGAGCTCTGGCCTCGGAGAGCGGCCACCGCCCGTCGCAGGCAGGGCCCTCTGGAGGCCTTTCACTGACAGAAAGCCAGTGCAGTAACTGAATATTTGCATTGGGACTGGGCGCAATAGGCAAGGCTCCTGCCCCCACCACAGAGTGTTCTCCTGAGCTTACCTCCCGCTCGCTAAACCCTTGTCATTGCTGGAACCTACACACCTGCCATTCTGTGGGAAGCTGGTGGAGTGAATGCAGGACAGGTTGCTCAGGGCACTCAGTCCGCTGGGCCATGCTCCCACTGCGACCAGCAGAGCAGCCCTGCCACGCGCCCTGGCAATTGCCGTTCTGGAGCCTCTGAGTCAGCGGGGTGGGTGAGGTTGCTATGAGCTCAGCACAGGGTAAATAAAGTTGTAACTCAGAGGAAAGGGGACCTGTGGAACCCGGGGGACAAGGGGCCTCAGTGCTGGCCCCTCCCCCCACCCCAGGGACCCTCACCACTGGCCCGGACGATCATTGTACACACCCTCTGTCACCTATTTTGTGAACTTCTAGTAGGCTTCCCTCTTCTAAGAAGCATCATTTCCATCCTGCCCGCCCTCAGCCTGAGCCAGCCAGCTGCTATCTAGCTCCATGTCTCCATCAAGCACTGGGGAAGTAGGGAAGCCTCCATCTGGCTCAGTGACACAAGGAGAGAGAGCTGAGTCCATCAGTAGTTGTCAAGGTTCCTTCCCCACTCTGAACTCTAGGGTACAGATGTGGGGACCTGCATGAAAGACCCCCTAAGCTTATTCTTACTAGCTTAGATTAAAAACTTCCCCAAGGTACAAACTTTGCCTTGTCCTTGAACTCTATGCTGCCACCACCAAGCGTGTTAAACAAAGAACAGGGAAAGACCCCACTTGGAGAAGTCTTCCCCCAAAATATCCCCCCAAGCCCTACACCCTCTTTCCTCGAGAAGGCTTGAAAATTCACCAATTTGTACAGGTGAACGCAGACCCAAACCCTTGGATCTTAAGAAGAATGAAAAATCAATCATGTTCTTAAAAGAAGAATTTTAATTAAAGAAAAGGTAAAAGAATCACCTCTGTAAAATCAGGATAGTAAATACCTTACAGGGTAATCAGATTCAAAACATAGAGAAGCCCTCTACACAAAACCTTAAGTTACAAAAAGACACAAAAACAGGAATATACATTCAATTCAGCACAGCGTATTTTACCAGCCATTAAACAAAAGGAAACCTCACGCATGTTCTAGCTAGATTGCTTGCTAACTTAACAGAAGTTCTGAGTCTGCATTCCTGATCTGTTCCCGGCAAAAGCATCACACAGACAGACAAACCCTTTGGTTCCCCCCCATCCAGATTTGAAAGTATCTTGTCTCCTCATTGGTCATTTGGGTCAGGTGCCAGACAGGTTATCTTAGCTTCTTAACCCTTTACAGGTGAAAGGATTTTGCCTCTGGCCAGGAAGGATTTTATAGCACTGTATACAGAAAGGTGGCTACCCTTTCCTTTATATTTATGACAGTAGTGTACTGGCACCTTAGCCTTTAGACCCTCTCGGGCTTCCCCTGTGGCGTCACATGAGCACTGAACCAGGGGAGGGCCAGGACTGAGCTCTGGGAGATAGAGCGATTGCTCTGCCACAGCCTCAGGGATCATAGAATCATAGGAGTGGAAGGGACCTCAAGAGGTCGTCTAGTCCAGTCCCCTGCACTCATGACAGGACTAAGTATTATCTAGACCATTCCTGAGACGTGTTTGTCTAACCTGCTTTTAAACATCTCCAATGACGGAGATTCCACAACCTCCCTAGGCAATTTATTCCAGTGCTTAACCACCCTGACAATTAGGAAGTTTTTCCTAATGTCCAACCCAAACTGCCCTTGCTGCAATTTAAGCCAATTGCTTCTTGTCCTGTCCTCAGATGTTAAGGAGGACATTTTTTCTCCCTTCTCCCTGTAATAACCTGTTATGTACTTGAAAATTGTTATCATGTCCCCTCTCAGCCCTCTCTTCTCCAGACTAAACAAACCCAGTTTTTTCAATCTTCCCTCATAGGTCATATTTTCTAGACCTTTAATCATTTTTGTTGCTCTTCTCTGGACTTTCTCCAATTTGTCCACATCTTTCCTGAAATGTGGCACCCAGAACTGGACACAATACTCCAGTTGAGGCCTAATCAGCGCGGAGTAGAGCGGAAGAATTACTTCTTGTCTTGCTTACAACACTCCTGCTAATACATCCCAGAATGATGTTCGCTTTTTTGCAACAGTCTTACACTGTTGACTCATATTTAGTTTGTGGTCTGCTATGACCCCCAGATCCCTTTCCGCAGTACTCCTTCCTAGGCAGTCATTTCCCATTTTGTATGTGTGCAACTGATTGTTCCTTCCTAAGTGGAGTACTTTGCATTTGTCCTATTGAATTTCATCCTATTTACTTCAGACCATTTCTCCAGTTTGTCCAGATCATTTTGAATTATATACTCCTATCCTCCAAAGCCCTTGCAACCCCTCCGAGCTTGGTATCATCCACAAACTTTATAAGTGTACTCTCTATGCCATTATCTAAATCATTGATGAAGCTATTGACCAGAACAGGACCCAGAACTGATCCCTGCAGGACCCCACTCGTTAGGCCCTTCCAGCATGACTGTGAACCACTGGTAACTATTCTCTGGGAACGGTTTTTCAACCAGTTTTGCACCCACCTTATAGTAGCTCCATCTAGTTTGCTTTTCCCTAGTTTATTTATGAGAAGGTCACGCAAGACAGTATCAAAAGCCTTACTAAAGTCAAGATATACCACGTCTACCACTTCCCCCCCATCCACAAAGCTTGTTACCCTGTGAAAGGAAGCTATGAGGTTGGTTTGATACGATTTGTTCTTGACAAATTGATGCTGTTACTTATCACCTTATTATCTTCTTGATGTTTGCAAATTGATTGCTTAATTATTTGCTCCATTATCTTTCCGGGAACAGAAGTTAAGCTGACTGGTCTGTAATTCCCCAGTTTATCCTTATTTCCCTTTTTCTAGATGGGCACTATATTTGTCCTTTTCTAGTCCTCTGGAATCTCTCCCGTCTTCCATGACTTTTCAAAGATAACTGGTGACACCATTCTGCAGCAGCTCTTTCCTCTCTGCCGGGTCCTGCTAGTCAAGGCAGCCACTCCTCATGGCCCATGGGATGCAGGTGCTGCTGTGTGAGGGCCATGTCAGCCTAAGCCCCAGACCCAGTAACCATTCTCAGATCTCAGGGCCCGCTGCTCTGCCTAGGACTATTTTTGACATGACCCCTGTGACTGTTGGACTGATTGGTGTCTCCTTGTTTAGAACTCACTGGGAGTGAAGGAAGAATTCCTCCTCTACGCTGCCTTCTTTGAGGTGACTATGATGGACCCCTCCATAGGCTCCAAGCCCGTCCATTTTGAGATCTCAATAGGTAAATGTTTCTGATGCTCCTGTTTTCTTGAATTAGAAGGAACAAAATGAAAATATTTTTGAGCCTCATCAAAATATATTAATTCCCAGCCAGATTAGTTCACAGTTCTGGCTATAAAGTGCCCTAACAGGTACACAAAACTGCACAACATGAATGTCACAGCTAAAAGCACCCTCGAGGTTACAGGGTGGAAATTCCTGGTGCAGGTTACGGAGATAAATATTCTAGCTACCTCAGGCCTTTTCAGAATGGATTAGAGATTGTCCAAATTCCCGGGGAACATTCCAGAGTTAGGGTTTCGGCGTGGGGGACGCAGTCAGGATGGGAGTAGGGGAGAGGGATGGTGAGAAGGGACTGCAGAATAAGGGAGGGGAGCAGGAGGGGGAAATAGGGGAGTGGAGGGAGAGAGAGAGAGCGGCTGGGAAGCTCAATGGTTGTGGAGTGATGCCAGACAGCTGAGGGCATCAGAGGGATGGGGCAATTGGGGAAACAACCCATGGAAAAAGATTTTTTTTTTTAAAGTCCAAAGTCCCAAACTTCGGAGTTAAGTGAATGATGAGGCTAGGAAGCTGCAAAGGCTCCTGCCAGCTTCTGCTGCTGCTTCCCACATGGAGTGGGTTGGGTGGGAGAAGGAAGGGAAGCTGCTGAGCTGGGTTGGGTCCTTCTGAGTCTAGTGAGAGTGTCAGGGGGCTAAAAGGCTCCCTATAGTAAAACTGTGAACTCTGAAGAATCTAGGAGGAGTGCATGTCTGGCCATCCAGAGTCTCCAGCTTGTATGCACCGTATTCTGATGGCTGGACATTAAGGCACTTCTAATGTCAGGAACACTGGCACTTGCTTCTAGTTCTCCAGTGGCTGGACAGTAGCAGTCTGTCACCTCTAGGCTACGGCAGATATTTAGTTTAAAATATGAACAATAAATGTATTTGAAAGGGAACTATGGGAAAGCTGAAGAGGTTGTGACCAAAATGCCTAAGAAAGGTGTGAAAGGAGAAGGGCCTGAAGACAAACAGCCTTTGCTGGATCCCAGTTCAGACGAGGAGCTGGATATTGAAGTTATGGCCCCGAGTCCAACTTTACAGAATAAATCCATGACAGAAAGCCAAAGGCCAGAGCCTACCGAATATGACAGGTGAGTCCTCTTCATGGTGCTCGCTCACGTCAGCCCCTTCGCAAAGGTGCTTTGGATTCTTATTCATCCCATAAGGCATTAACAGGTACATGGGTGTAGATGGTAGGGCTCATAGCCCATCATGTTCCCCTCTATTCGACATTGGTGAGGCCTCATCTGGAGTACTGTGTCTAGTTTTGGGCCCCACACTACAAGAAGGATGTGGATAAACTGGAGAGAGTCCAGCGAAGGGCAACAAAAATGATTAGGGGTCTGGAACACATGACTTATGAGGAGAGGCTGAGGGAACTGGGAATGTTTAGTCTACAGAAGAGAAAAATGAGGGGGGATTTGATAGCTGCTTTCAACTACCTGAGAGGTGGTTCCAGAGAGGATGGTTCTAGACTATTCTCAGTGGTAGAAGAGGACAGGACAAGGAGTAATGGTCTCAAGTTGCAGTGGGGGAGGTTTAGGTTTGATATTAGGAAAAACTTTTTCACTAGGAGGGTAGTGAAACACTGGAATGCGTTACCTAGGGAGGTGGTAGAATCTCCTTCCTTGGAAGTTTTTAAGGTCAGGCTTGACAAAGCCCTGGCTGGGATGATTTGATTGGGGATTGGTCCTGCTTTGAGCAGGGGGTTGGACTAGATGACCTCCTGAGGTCCCTTCCAACCCTGATATTCTATGGTTCTATGATTCTATGTTCCACCTAGCCAGCGAGATTCTCTAGTGAATCAGTAGGAGTTGGGGGCTCCTCACTTCCATTGATTTGAATGAACGTTTGGGGCCTAAGTGCTTTTGATCCCCCAGCCCTAGATGCCATACTTAGATAGCTAAAGGCCACTCTCCCCAGGAGAGCAGTGGTTCTCCCTCTGGTGGCAGAAATGCCATGCTGGGTACATTGAGTGTTCAGCATCTCAAATGCCGGATATGAAGTGTTCCAGCTGAGGGTGGGAGTGGAGGATTGTGGTGCGTCTCTGGTACAGGGAATCCTCCCGAATGGTCAGGGAGATGATTGCTATGGGACAAAAGACAGGAATTTAGCTCTTCTGATCTGGTTTTGGAGCTGTCTAGGCACCAGTGTCGGTTGAGCCTTCACCCCAGAGGGGGTTCAGACCAGCTGACTGCCATAGACACCAGGAGGAACTCAGTCGCGTTCCCACTTCCCCTGGCCTCATGGGGCTATTCTCCCATTTTATTGGGTGGGTTAGGCCATCTTAGACTCCACTGAGCTTCGTCCTGTTCTGTTGAGGCTCCTTTTACTCGTTTGGGATGGCAGAGGACAAATCCTTTGGCTTCAAACTGTGTTCATCCTGCGATGGCACAATGTCCATGAGAGAGGAGAATGCTCAGTGCCTTTTCTGCTGCAGAGAGAGACACAGCCTTGAGCATTGCTCTGCATGCTGGGGCTTCACCAACTGCACGCTGCACTTTAGAGAGCAGCTCCAAACCCCAGCTGGTGGAAGTGCTCATGCAGCCCTCCTCCTGCCTATGGGATTTGCTGTTGGGGGTTCAAAACTGGTGCCAGAGTCTAGTGTCAGTGGCCAGACAAGCTTGACCCCCAAAGAAGGTTCAGTGTCTAGGGTCTTGATGAAGTCATTGTGTAAGACAAGTTAAAGCTATGAGGGTCATTCCAGGCTGCCCTGGAGGAGTTCTTTGACCTCCCCTGTCAGGGTTCTTGTGGCACCTTAGAGACTAACCACGAAAGCTTATGCTCAAATAAATTGGTTAGTCTCTAAGGTGCCACAAGTCCTCCTTTTCTTTTTGCGAATACAGACTAACACAGCTGTTACTCTGAAACCTGTTGGGGTTGGCTCTGCCATAAGCACTGCATCAGCCCTTGCATCCAGCCCATATGGCAGGATCTCTGAGCTAGATTCATAAAGGTACTTCAGCTCCTTGATCATGGACTTAGGTGCCTAAGTCTCAGTTTTAGACTCCACTGAGGTCCACAAAACCCTCACTGAATCCTGTGGGATCTAAACTCACTCGGTGCCTAAGTCTTCGGGGTAAAAGTCCCATTGGCACCTGTGTTTCTGTCTCTGGGTATGCACACTGCTGCCTCCCTTTAGGCATTCGGACACCTGTCTCCTGCCGAAGCCCAGAGCAATCCATGAATCTGAGAAGATAAGTTTTCGCCCGTGAGGCCTGATATGTGGGGGTTACTCAGAGGTCACCTGCTGGGTCGGGTCCCATGCAAAATCTGCCTAGAGGAGGTGCCTAACTTTGTAGTTAGAGCAGTCACCTGGGATATGGGCAACCCAGGTTCAATTGCCCTGTCTGCTGAAGCAGGGGGAAAATGAGGTCTGAACATGGGTCCCACCCCGCTCAGGGGTCAGTTATGGGTTATTCTCATGTGGGGCGCTCCTTAATCTCTCCTGTTGATGTTATTCCACTGTGCATTATAAAATCACTGGAGAGGGGGACTGAACGCTGGGTCTCCCACCTCACATGGGTGCCCTGGCCACTGGGCTATAGAGTCGTTCTCTCTCTCGCTCTGGCCCAGTGACGCTAAGGATTTGTCCCCAGTGGAACAGCTTCACAGGAAAGACTGACAGAGCCCTGCATCAGATGATCCCACAGCACAGAGGTTAGAGCAGCCCCCTGAGCACCAGAAGACCCCAGTTCAAATCCTTTTATTCCCTCTGGTGGGTCTCCCACATCCTGCGCGAGTGCTCTAACCACTGGCCTAAACGTTATCACGTGATGGCGCCCCTCCTCCTCGGCTGTTCTGTGTGGACTTAGGCTCCTACCTGATTCATTCTCACAAGAAACGCCCTGGGCGCCTGGGGCGACCTGACGTCCCAGATCTGGATCACAGAGAGGAGCTTCCCTGCAGCCTGGACTTAGGCACTTCTCTCTCTGAGCGGGACGGGGCGCAGCACTCACTCCTATAGCTGGCATCTCCCACTGGTTAGTCCAAGCAGCTCCTGCCTAGCATACTGGCTGCTGTGAATGGCATTCTAAGGCACCTGTTTCTCCCCAGGCATTATACAGGGAGCCCAGGTGCTTGATTCAGGCTTTGTGGATCCCAGTGTGTTCCTGTGATTTTCTAGGCACCTGAGAGCTCGGCGCTGCAATGCTCAGCGTCACCACGCCTACATCCCTTGTGAATCTGGGCCTCTGTTCTCAGCACTGTGCTGCTTTCTTGGAGCTAAGGCCGCAGCAGCAGAGCCATGCATCCCATGGCTTGGTTCCCCAAAGCGACTGACATGTATTAGGGTGGCTCTGAGGCTGCTTCAGTCTCTCAATGTGCGTTGTAACCTGCTCTGCCTGCTGCTCTTAGTTCTTACAGCTGCCTGCCCATGCTGCATGAGAAGCCCTGTGTGTACGTCTGGAGCTATTGGGAAGATCATACCTGGAGGCTCTACAATTCCAACTGGATTGTCAAAATAGCAGAGCGCCTGGTAAAGTATCGCAGTGACTGGGAGACCCCACTGCTTCCCCTCGCACTGCTTCCTCCTGTCGCTGTTTCTTGGGCTTACTGATTTCTTTGAGGTTTATTTTTAGCAATTTTTGAGTTTTACGTAGATGTCCAATATTTGGGGGTGTTTGGGGCTTTCTCTTTGTATGTACTGTAACGAGTGATTGTATCTCACATACGTGACTCCTGGCAATAGTGTATACCGAGAGTGCAGTCTCTTTGTAAAGTTCTGCAGTGTGCTTTAACAGAGCACTTCTTCAAACAGCACTACGTTAAAGTGCACTAGGCAGACTTCAGTGTGCATAAGCAGGTTCTACATGGGCCAATTAATGAGCCACAGGTTGCTGTAGTCAAGCTCTTAGATACAAATAACCGTTTCTGGTGTTTTCCCAGTGTTCATTGGAAAAACACTGGTTTCATTTTTTTTCAGGGTATTTCATTGGTGTTTATCAGTTAAAACAGAAAATCAGAAGCCCAAAGCATGTGTCGTTAATCTGTCAGGAATTTAATACCCTCCTCCCCCACTGCAGTCAGGGCCTCTTGCAGGATTGAGCCCTGACTGCTCACGTGCATTTGATCATGAAAAGTACAGCATGTGCAATATTGAGATGGTGGGAGCTGGATGAGCTGTTCCATGGTCTTTCACATTCTCTTTCTTTGCATGCGAGCAGTCTGCCATCTTTGGAAACGTGCTGCATTGTTGTGTTTTGTGATGCAGGTTCTTTGGGGGAACTGTTGCGAACCACAAAGGAACTTGTTTTCAGCCTTAATTTCTCTAATTGGAGTCAATACTTAGGGCACAATTGCTTCCTGGGAACTGGGCATTGGTGTTTGGGCTGAGAAATCTGAAAGAGCCATTTGTGACCATATGTGCCATTTGTGACCACTTCTGTTCCAGGACTGGTTTATAGAGTGTAAATATAACAAGTAACACTCATATACCTGGTTTCCATATCACTGATTCTCCTCCAACAGGAAGCTGACCTGCAAGGCCCTAACATTTGCTACCTCTTGGCAAAGGGGCCCCAAGGTTATTTTAGGCAAATTCTTTGGGGACTTGACACGAAGGCACTCCTCTCCCTGCTGCATGTCTGCACTTGCACCCAGGGATAATGTGAACGTGGCGCTTGTCTCAACAGGAACATGGACTGTATGACGTGGAGACACTCCTGAGGAGGCCAAAGTCTAAAGCAGAAGACAGACTCAAGCAGGTGCTGGAGGAGTTTGTAGCTGGATGCAGGTTAATGAGTCTCTGCTTCCTTTGGTTTCTTTCTGAACTCTTTATTTGCATGTCAGTGAATGTTCCCGGACACCACACTCTCCCCAGACCTCGCCCAGCCTGTTCTGCCCTAGTCACAGGTGTAGGCCAAAACCCATAATTTTTCAGTCACAGTTAGAGGTGTATCGAAATGTCCCAGAACTAGGGATCAGATCACACCTAGCTCCAGATTAACTGGTTGGGAACCTAGTGTGACCAACTATGGAGGATAGAGCCCTGGTGAGTTCTAGATAATCATCGGTGTCTTTAAAAACTGAAGGTTGGATTCACAAGGTCCTGTTTAATGCACAACTCAAATGCTGCTAAGGGCTGTTGGTGGCTGGAGAAGGAAAAGCTGTTCAGAGGGAGGGGGGATGTTAGTGGTTTCCCTTGAAATGCATTAGGTTCATGTTTTTGGAGCCGTGCCCTGCCTGAGGGATGTGGAGAGCGTGGTCCTGGCTCAGGGCTCACAGGCTCTCTCTAATCACAGGCAGTATTCACTGAATGTGGAGAAAAAACCAATGACACGTCCAAACAACCTTGACAGATGTCGGCTGAAATCCCTGACACACAATATTGTAAGTGGGGTAGGGTCTGTGGGGTTGAGGGAGGGAGGGGCTTTGGGTGGTCACTGGCTCTGAGAGGAGTTTGGGGAGGGGGACAAGGTGGAATTGCCATCATGGGAGACGTTTAGTGCCTGTTCTGCTGGATCTGAAGGAACTGTGTGTCTGCATGGCCATTGTTATGTGCCCATCACCGCAGCCGCCTCCTTGCTGCTCCTGCAGCCGGATCCTTGGTGCAGTTCTGCACAGGTGTGTGGGTCTGCCCACCTGGAGCGCCCTCGAGACTGATGGGGCTTGGCTGTCTGGAGCAGCTTGCAGGATCAAGACCTTAGTCAGTAAAACTGAGCTACTGCCTGTCTGCAGGAGGCCGTCCCTTTACCTGCCCAACTCAAGATAATCCCTGAGTAAGCTGCTAAGCCTCACTCTGTGCCCTGAAGGGCGGCCACCTTGCAGAGAGGGGTGGTTCTAATGCCAAAGGCTCTCTGTGACAGTAGCTAATAGAGTCTGTGGATACCGCCCCGTCACTCCCCGCTCACTCAATAGGAGCAGGCGTCCATCTCCCCACGGATCCTGTCCTGGGTAGGGGCTGGCCCCAGATGCTTTAGAGGAAGTTGTCAGGCTCCCCACAAGGGGCAGTTCTTCAATAAGCAGCCGCAGAGGCAGTTTGTTCTGTGGTTGGTTTATGCCCCGTACTGATGTTATCCTAGTCCATGTGACTCACACACGTAAACATCTGGGTCCTGTCTGTCCTCGTGCGACCCAGCCCAGATTCCGGAGGGCTCTGGAATCAGCCCCTGGAAAGGGGAGCCAGGGCAGCTCCTGCAGCTGGCAAAGGCCTCGGGAAGCATGCCAAGGGGAACGTGAGCGGTGAGGGCCCCATGACTGCCCCCCTGACACTTGCCCTCATCCTGCCCTCCTTGCATGTCCATGAAGAAACCCCTTGCTCACCTTGCACCTGCCCAGGGAGATCCCACTCATCCACTCCCCCCTTGCCCAGGGAGGGTTCCCCCTGCCCACCCCAGCCCCTGCTGCTGTGCCTGTCATACTGACATTCTGCAAGCTCTGCTGCCTCAGGAGTCACCAAACCCTAGTGAAAATGCAGCCCCCATAGCCTTTCAAACACTCATTGCCTTTACACTGTCCTGCCCCGCTCAGCTCGGCTGGGCAATGTGGGGCTGGGTTCCTGGGTGCGGCTCAGCGACAGGCTCAGTGTGGGGGTGTGGCTGGCCCGTGTGGAGCCCGGTTCCTGGGTGCGCCTCAGCGACAGGCTCAGTGTGGGGGTGTGGCTGGGCCGTGTGGGGCTGGGTTTCAGTGACAGGCTCAGTGTTGCTGATAAATTGCTGGAAGTTGGTGGTGGTGATAGTTTCGAGGAGACCTGTCCCTGCTCCGTGGCTGCTCCTGTCCCCTGCCCGCTGGGAGCCGTGAGGCCAGTGAGAACTGTGTTGGAGATGGACCCACAGGCTTGGGTCCACCCCGCTGAGCGCAGCTCCTCAGACAGGCCTCGATGTGACCACGTGGCCTCGGGATGCTGGTGTCTCCGGCCATCTCGGTGGGCGTCAGGCGCGCTCCAGGCGTGTGACGGGTGTGCTTGGTGTTCAGATCCTGTATGCGAAGCAGGGGCTCCGCGTGAGGAGGCGGCTGACTCGAGCCAACGTGAAGGAGAAAGTGAATGATGCAAAGAGAATCCTAGGGAAGCTGCGCTCCCTGGCTAAAGAGGTACAATGTGCGCTGGCCGGGACTCCGGGCACCCCCCACTTCTGGGCGGGCAGGCGAGGTGGGCCAGGCCCCCGCTCCCTGGGCGAGTGGAGACTAGGCTCTCCTTCTCCCCACCCCCATGGATGGGCGGGGGCTGGGCTCCCTCTTTCCCAGTTGGGAGGATGGGGGCTGGACTCTCTGCCTCGCTAAGCAGGTGTCCTCCCTACTCTGAATTATTTTTTCCAATTGTAAACACTCCTGTGAGCTTGGGGTCAGTGCCAGCGAGAGCTCAGGCAGCTGTGGCCATGCCTGCTCCCCGGAGTAGCTGGACCCTCACCCAGAGATTGTATTGTTAGATTGTATTATACTGCTCAGCCACCAGGTGCCACTGTGTGCCACAGACCTTATTGACGCTCGCAACAGCCATTCCTGGCAGTGCATTAGTGTCTTAAGGTGAACACATCCCTGGTGCACCTCTGGGGGTAGGAAGCTCTGTGGCCCGTCCGTATCTGGCACAAGAGCCTGACATGCTTGTAGCAGCCCTGTAACCTGCTCTGTCCAAGGTGTACGTGATAGAAGACGATAGAATAAATGGTTCTAAGTGATGGAGAAATAGTGGATCTGCTGGGATTTGTGAGCAGAACCTAATGACCCCCGGCCTATATGTGACATTGCTGCTGTCTGTCCCTGCCTGGCCTGGTCTGACACACAGTCAAATCCCGGCCATTTGGCAGCAGGGCGCTTGAACAGGGAGACAATCTCCAGTTCTGCTGTCTCAGGGTCTCTCCCCCGGGGGAGCCGTGTTGAGCACATTCTGCGAATTCAGAGCTTTCATTTAAAACAATTCTGTTTCTTTTTCTGTAGCAGAAATGTGGGCCTTTCTATACTCAAAGTTTTCTCACAGTTTAGATTTAATCAGTTTACAAAACTAATTCATTAAACCGGTGAAAACATAGTGTGGATACTCTTAATTGGATTAAAACCAGATCTGCCTCAATGTAAGTCTTAATTGATTCTTTACTGAATTAAACTAAATTCATATAAACTAGGATTAATTTGGGCTGTGTGTGTGTCCCTGGTGGGTATTGCATGGGTTTAACTCCCTTGGTTTGGATTCGCACCTTCAGTGATATGGATGCAGCTTTGAACATAGACAAAGTCTGCCTCTTCGCAGTGTTAACTAATGAGATGCTGCCCTGTTAATCCAGCCAGTAGCGAGCTGTTCCCAGCCAGCAATGAGACAAAGGCAGGAATTTACTTCACCCCTTTCCTTACCTCAATGAGATGTGAACTTCAGCACCTGTCAAAGCCTTCTAAGTGCTAGCACCAAGCACTGTCTGTTTACCTACAAACGGACTAATTTCTTAAAACCGACGTAATTATTTCTGTGCCGGTTTGCGTGTGGACACTAATTTCAGAATAAAAGGGGCTAAAGTCAATTTAGCAAAGGGAACTTTAATTGCTTTTATTCTGAAATTAGTGTCCACACACAAACCGGCGCCAAACTAACTACATCGGTTTTAATTCACACACTTTTCGTTGTTTCATGCAAGTTTGTGCATAGACCACACTGCTGAGGCAACCCTTTAATTGTCTGTTTTTCTTTAAAGTGTCCATGGAGGAAAGAACTAGTGTGTCCTTCTTGTGTTTCCCTCTGAGGAGTGAAAAAAACCTGGAAGATTTTTTTTTAAAAGGTTGTGGTTTTTATGTTAGAACTGTCCATAAAAGGCTGGAATCTGAGCAATTAAGAGGGGGAAGAGGTTTTTTTAGCTAGTGTTTAAAAAAACCTCTCTTCTTTGTTTGTCTCCATAGTTGCCCTGGTGCCCCACTCTGGGCCTGTGCCATACGTTTACCCCGTACAGTTTTGCACTGCGGCGACCGCACAGGACACATTGTCTTAATGTAACCTTCCTGCTAGGTGGTGTCAGCAGCAACAAGGGCCAGATTCAATATCTAGGGGTTCCTCTTCACATTGCAGAACAGAACCGGCTCGAACCCCGACCCAGAAATCTGGGAAAATTACACTCCCCCACACCCCGGGCATCTCTGAAAGACAATACTTCCCCACTTACAAGCACTGAGTCTGTGTATAACAACTCACACTCCCCACGTTCATTTAGGAAAACATTGCAACAATAATTCAAAAGCACGTAAACCATAAGCAAACACCCACCCCACAGTACATTGGGCAATGTCCTTTGCCTCAGTTTGCCACCTTGCGGTATGAAAGTCTGATGGTCGAAAGTCCCTTTAACACGCCACTCCCCTTTCCCTCCGCTCCACACAGCTGGGGTGTGTTCATGTGGGTTTGTCTCCCACCCGTCAAGGGAGGGCCATTGAACAATGCCTCTTGCTGCAGCTGCTGTCCTTGCTGCTCTCCGCCTCGGTCCACTACTGCCGCTGTTATCTCTGCTGCTGCTTGCTGGCACCGCTACAGTGCCATGTGCTGAGGTTCCAGTGCTTAGCCCAGCTCTTCGTGATTTCACTGGTGCTGCCTTCCACTGCAGCTCTGGCCCCACACCAGGTCTCAGGCTCAGCCCCTAGACCTGCTCATCAGTGATGTCAGCTGTCGTGACCACTGAACAGAAACAAGGCCTCTCAGCTGAGTCTGATCAACTCCATTTTTAAACACTGGAGAGAGAATGTTTCAAGTGGTCTCTAAGATGCTTTAAACAGAGTGTGGAACACCTGTTCTCACCCCCCTCTAACTTTCACTTGGAGTTGGCACCCCTGCCCCTGCGTAGCAAGTGATGTTCAAGTTAGGGTGATCCCCTCAGTCAGGGCAGGCTAAGTACAGTTCTTCTGCCTGTTGCTTCTACAATAAGGACTCCCCCTGCATTTTAACCCCAAACAGCCCAAACTGATCACGTTGGCAAAGCAGCTCTGACTGCTGAACACCTAGGATGTGTCTGTGCAAATACGGTCTGCTCCTGAAGTCTTTTCCCTCAGTTCATCACTAGATGGCAGAGGAGAGCTCATCTGGCCCTGGCTCACATTAATATAGACACGCCTTCTGTCACAAACACTTGGGAGAAAAGATTCAGTGCCCCATTCATCTGAGGGCACAGCAAGCTCTCACTCCACCCGCTCTGATCTCCCCAGGAGTCTGTCAGTGAGAACAGAGAAGGTTGGATATTCCAGATATTTTTAATGAAAAAACAAGAGCATCGCAAGAAATATACAACTCTATGCAAAAATCTTTGCAGGTCACCTTTAAAAACTGCCAGGAAATTAAATGCAAAAACCTAAGTTAGGATACACATTTTAAATGTCAAAGTCAGGAAATGCAGAAGTGAAGTTCACTAAGCAACATTATCTTTGTATCTTGTATATTGCACCTACTAAGAGAAATAACATGTATTACGTAATCAAGATTTTCAAAAAATGTCACCTAAAGTTAGGCCCCTAAAGCCACAGTTAAGCACC
The DNA here is from genome assembly GCF_965152275.1 of Natator depressus. Lineage (NCBI taxonomy): Eukaryota > Metazoa > Chordata > Testudines > Cheloniidae > Natator > Natator depressus. The sequence goes on from NC_134246.1 coordinate 31,270,279, forward strand.
TAGCAAGTGACTTGATTTTCAAAAGTGCCAAGCACTCAGCAGAGTGGGAGTTTTTCCATTAACTTTGGTGGAAGCCAGACTGGATCATCTATATTCCCTCATGGGGACATTCTCTCTGAGACTCTGCATTGCCAATATCTTCCAGCCCCAGTGCACGCTCCCCGATGTCCTACTCTGGATGTTCAGCAATAATAAGCGAGTGGCATGCACAAGAATTCCTGCACAGAATGTCCTCTACTCTGTAGTAGAAGAGGAGAAAGGCAAGGACTGTGCAAAGATCCAGACCGTCTTTTTAAAGGTAGAGTTTATGTGAAAAACCTAACCATATTCCTGCTTATTTCATTCCATGTTCGTCTCCCTTCCTTCAGCAGCTCTAATTATTGGTTCTGTATCTGAGAGAGAATTTGTAAGACTAGTAAAAGCCAAACAGTCTAATTGCATAGTGAGAATACTGCTCGTTTCTATACCAGGTCCAAACAAGTGAGCTCCTGGACTGGGTAAAGATTTACTTGACTTCTCCTCTCACAGCGTGGTTGTTTTCATTTAAAAAAAAAACCAGCACAAAGCATTTGGAACGTTTTGACATGGGAACATTTCATCATTTGCAGAACAGAATGTTTTGGTTTTTGTTTAGAAACCACTTCATTTCAAAATTTCTTTAATATTATAAAAAAGGTAGAATTGGAAGGAAATATTTTGATTTTATGGAAACAAAATATTTTGATTGTGAAACACATTTTTTTTAAAAATTTTGTTTCATGTGAAGTTTTGAAAGTTTTGGTTTCCTTCTGGAACATAACATTTTTTTTGAGATTGTGGAATTTCCCAAGAAACAGAAAATTTGATCCCTGCCCAGCTGCCCTTCAGACCCACGTGTAAAGCTGCAGGCACAGTGATGGTGCACTGCTAATCACCGGCGTGCGATATAGTCTCTGATGGCCTGTGGGTCTGGATGGGAAGTGAAACTAACCTTCTGCACTCCAAGGTCCCAGGGTCACGCACCGGAGAGATCTTTGCGAAACTAGAGATCTATATGTGGCTGGGGGTGACCAAGTATGTGAAGAACAGCACTGCAGAACTGCCCGAGGAATTCAAGCCCATCTATGAGAGCGGCCAGCAGACAGAGCAGCTTCCAGCACACATGCCGCCCAGCCGGCTCAGCAGGGACGGTGAGCACAGACTGCCCTGGTTACTCTACAGTCCCACTGGTGGCTAAACTGAAAACAAATGAGAGAGCAGTGAGCTGAGCGAGTCCTGCCTGGGCGCCTGGATGTGGGCTCCGCCAAGAGCCTTTTTGGCTTACGGGAATGTGTGTTTGCCACAGCAGCATTCAGAGTGCTGCCGTCTCCTTCTGTACAAATGGCAGACACCTGCTAGCATGGGGGACAGAGAGAGCAGGGCACCTCAGCCTGCCATGGACAACCTGTGTCCCTAGGGCAGTGGTTCTCAACCTATTTGCCATTGTGGTCCGCATCCAATACTACCTCTACGGCCCTGAGGATGTGTCATGGGCCACAGCTGTGTGCTGATTGGGCTGCAAATGCCCCACAGGCTGCGGGTTGAGAACCACTGCTCTAGGGTTTAAAGTTCTGGCAGAATGTCACAGGGACCCCCCAATGAGAAAAGGGCACTGTGACTTCATAAGCTACTGGAGAGTCGCTGGCTGGGTCCCGATTTCTAGGGTGTGTAACCTGCTCAAGACCTGTCCAGTAATTCACTGGCTTTGCTGAGGCCTGATGCAGCTCTGAGGGGCACATGTTCATAGCAAATCATTCCAAAATTAACCCCCCAAAGACTCTAGAACACTAGATGTCACTGGGGACAAAGAAATTAACCAAAAGTGGACTGCCTAGCCCAAGCTATATTGAGATATACTGATCCAAAGCACTTCAGCAGACACCTGTAAAGGTGCTGTCCCCTGCCCTCCTCGCCTCTGAGGGCCACCCCCTCTCCCTCTGGGCCTGCCTGGAAACTCTCTCCCAAGAGTGCCAAGGGCATAACTACTCGGATCTCATAGCAGCCAGTGATTTCTGCTTTTTCTTGCCAGACTTCAGTTACTTCCAGCTGCGAGCTCACTTGTACCAGGCTCGGGGGATCCTGCCTGCTGACGACAATGGCCTTTCAGACCCATTTGCAAGAGTGGTGTTTTCGACTCAGTGCCAGACCACCAGGGTAAGGTCTCTCTGGTCCTACTGCAACCCATCTCCTTCACCTTGGGAAACGCACCTGTGGACCAAACCAGTTACTGCTTGCAGTGTTGGAAGCTGGCATCACAGGAGGAGACTGTCCAATTACCTGACTCCAGCTGTGGAGACGTTTTCATGCCCTCTGAGTGTTGGGATTTTTCTCTGAGACTTTCCACACTCTGTTCCCAAGGAATTAGCTCAAATCTGGACGCGTCACTGACAGTTTTTTATTGGCATATAGCAGTCCTGTGCTGAGGGGATGTGTTTAGGGGTTTGCCAAAGCACACAAAAATCAATCAGATTGTATACATATTCTAAACCAAAGTGACTCATGCACATTCCATGTTACATTGTATCACACTTTGTAATTGGGTTACTAATTTTGGTAACCAATCCCTGTACAGGTCATGAACTGTCCACAAGCTGCTAGTAAGCAAAGCTGCAGATTATCATACGTCATTCTTCTTACTCTTTCTTTATCTACTAGCCACAGGCTATTTACAAGGCCACCTGTGAATCTGTGGCTTGTCCACTGTTAATCTCGGTTTCCTTTCATTGTTCGTGCCAGGCCTGCACTGAGCAGTGTGAATATTTAAGGAATCTTCGGTGACAACAGTTGTATCTGAGGGAGACTGGCAAATGCCCAGATCAGCCCCCAGAATTCTCTTATCTCCTGCTCTTGAAGGCATTGGCCATGCGCACACTGCACTGAGAGGGGTGTGTGTGTGTGTGTGTGTTTTTGTGTGTGCTCTATAGTCCCTCTCGCCCTGCTTTGGGGAAGGGATGTCTGCAGCCTCCCCCTCCCCCTCCCTACTGCTTCCTTAAAGGGCCATTTTAAGTATGAACTTGACTGAATTCAAGAGACTCTGCTGAGCTCTATTAATCCTGATCGCTCTCCATGCAGACCTTGGAGGAAACCCTGAGCCCATTGTGGAATGAGCTACTTTTATATGATCAGCTGATTATTGATGGGCGGAGAGAGGATTTGAAAACCGAGACCCCCGTTGTTGTCATCAATATCTTTGACCATAATAAATTTGTAAGTATAACAGAATGACCCTGGCCCTCTATGTCCATAAGCTCAGTGTGTGCAGGAGTCTGGGGAAAGCTGAGGGAATGTCTGTCCAGATACAGGACGTCACATGGACGACTGCACCAATTTGCTCTGCCTCCGCTCCTGTGATTAGATCTTACCTATACCGGCAGCTCGAAGCTGCAGGGAGGTTGGAGCCACCAGGAGTGGCTCTCTGGGGAGGGCTTTGACAAGCTTCCTGTTGTCAGTCTGCTCTGGTGGTGCCAATCAGTGGAGTTGTGTGTGTGTGTGATGAGTGAAGCCAGCCGAGCTGGCGCCAGCCTGGAGAGGTGAGGAGCTCGTAGAGGAGAGGATGGTTCACATGCAAACACTGAGCTGGATTCTGGTTTGCAGTCTGGAAAGCAGCCAGACCTGCCAAGCTGCGAATTACACTGTGTGGCACAGTTCTAAGTCAGTGCCCAGACAGGCCGCTGCACTGCCCCAGCTCAGCCTGTGCACAGGAGATGTGGCAGGGGCTTGCTGTGGTCCAGAGGCCCAAAGGCAGAAGTCCAAGCAGGTCTGTAACAGTCTTACCACACCCACTGTCAGCCCCCCGACTGCCTCAGCTTCCTCCTTCCTTAGTCAAATCACCTCAGCTGGTTCTTTAAGTTACTCTCCCATCTGGGGCCTGCTTTACTAACCTAGCAAGTGCAGTTTAACTCCAAGCTAGACTCTCAGCCACCTTCCCTGCAGCTCACTAGGCCCAGCCTGGGTGCCACAGTCCATTTGGTTCCTCCAGGCTCATAATCCCCTTGGAAGGTTTTTGAGGTTGTGGCTCACTGCAGATAGCTGCAGCTAAGCCTCTCCCTCTGGCTGGTAGGGACAGCCTCTTTCTCAGCTTTCAGTGACCCTTGTATCAGGCCTGGCCCAGGCCTTCCCCGCCCCGATCTCCCCATCTCTCTGAGAGAACAGGCCCCCTCACACATAGCCCTGCCCTGGGCTACCATCACATGATCCCCGGTCGCCTGGCCCAAGCCTGAACCCATCACATGGGCACCCCACTTGGGGGGATCACTGGACACAGGTGGGGCTGATCCCAGCACGTCTTACAAGCCCAGCCCGCCCTGTGACAAGCTCTGAGCGTGCTCTAACCTCTGCTGTGGCTGGATGATGCAGACCTGCCCTGACATCTGGTTTGGTGCAGCCGAGAATCTGGGCTATTTTTCACTTACAGACCCAAGTGGAGGTGTCGCAGTCTATTCGTAACACACTGAATGTGACTGTCAAACTGAACCACAGCATGATCATGCTAATATGCGTTTCCCACCGTTCCTAGCTGCCTCCGCTGGTGCCAAAGCCCAGCTGTCCCCACCCAGCTGCCAAAACCTCCTTGACGCAGCGCAGTTATGTGTCTTCACTACCGAGTGCAGCACCACAATGAAAACTGAAAATGTACAGGCCTTGTAAAATAAACTGAACCGAATATCACATTAAATCGTATTACGGTCCCAAAAAACTGTTAACATAATGTTGTTAGGGTTGCAAAGTCCAGCTCTTGAAAGCTAGGAAATGCCAGAACTGGCAACCTGCCTTTTGATATGGTCTTTCATTACATGATCACCTACTGTCTTTTTCACAGGACCCTTGTGTCCTGCAGTGCGCAGGGTGGACGGTGCTCAGGGGATGAATCGGGGTGTGTAACAAAGGAGGCTGTTGTCTGTAGGCCTTGCCGCATGCACACTAGAAGTTGAAAGGTGTATAGGAACGAGGCAGTGGATTGCAGGAAGAAAGGCTAGTCTTGGGGCTAAGGCGGTTGAATGGAGACCTGGATTCCATCCTTGTCTTTTCCACGGTCTCTCTGTGTGACGTTGGTAAAGTCACTACACCACAATTGTGGCAGGTGGCCACTGTGTGTTCCTCGTTTTGTGGGTGTCCAGCTTGAGACACTTGAGGCTTGATATACAGACGTGCTGCGTATTCACAGCTGCAGCTCAACTCGTCGGGTGCAGTGGATGCTCAGCGCCTCTGGCAGTAAGGAAGTGTGGCTGAATAAATGAGCAAAGGGCTGGGCTTCAGGTGGCCCTGAGTTCTGGTCTTGGTTCTGCCACTGATTCTTTGTGTGGCCTTGGCAAGTCACTTTGTCTTCCTGGATCAGTTTCCCAATTGTAAAATTGGCCACACACTGAATACTGAGGATAGAAAGAAACGCGGAACAGGTTCCTGAACGCTGTCCATGCTGTGCTCAGAATAGGACATGGAGCATGTGGAAAAAGCAGCATGTGATCACATAACAGAAGCCTGTCTAATAATAATGCAAACACACAAGGGCACTGAATTATGGTGGCTAATTTGGTCATTTCCTAACTTTTGAGGGCTGGACTTTGCAACTTAAATACCCTTAATTTAACATTTTTTGTATGTAAGAATATACATAGATGCATGCATTGTCTTACACACACGGCTTTAATTCTCAATAGTAGTCACAGGTTTTATTATTTACAGACCATCCTAGATATACAGATAATTTACAAGCAAGGAGACCAAGCCCATACTGTAAATAACTTGAAGTCTCACTCTGGTAGATACAGGGCATGCAATGATTGTTGAAATGCAGGAAGGCAATGCTGCATTGTCAGTGAGAGGAAGGCGTTTCTTGCCTTGTTCTGTATTGCACCCATTTCTGTGGTATCTGGTTACATTTTCCACAGTTCAGATTGGGCCATTAGCATTGCAGATAAGAAGAGCCAATCCCTATGCTCTCCTGAAGCCCTCACCTATAAAGATAACAAGAGGAAGACTGGGTGGTCAGCTAAGTGCCTAGGGTTTTATGGTTCTGTCTGCGGAAAGCCCAGGAAGCAGGGCCAGCTCTAGGATTTTTGCCGCCCCAAGCAAAAAAATTTTTGGCTGCCCCCACTTTTTTTTCATGCCCTCCCCCAGCTCCACCCCAACTCTGCCCCTTCCCCAAATCCCCGGCCCCGCCTCCTCCCCTGGGCGTGCTGCATTTTCCGCCCCCATTGCTTCCTGCAGTTCCCCGCCCCCTGCAGGCCCCCTGCCCTAGCTCACCTCTGCTCCGCCTGCTCCCCTGAACACCCTGCCGCTCCACTTCTCCCCCCTCCCTCTCAGGCGAGGGAGAGGCAGTGCGCTCAGGGGAGCAGGTGGAGCGGAGGTGAGCGGGGGGGAAGAGCAGGAAGTAATGGGAGGGGGGTAGAGGAACCGCTCCCTGCCCCAGCTCACCTCCGCTCCACCACCGCCGCCTCCCCTGAGCGCCGCCGCTTGGCCCCTCCCTCCCTCCCTCCCAGGCTTGCCGGGCAAAACAGCTGTTTGGCGTGCGGCAAGCCTGGGAGGGAGCGGGGAGAAGCGGAGTGGCGGTGGCGTGCTCAGGGGAGCAGGCAGAGGTGGAGCAGAGGCGAGCTGGGTCGGTGGGGGCACGTTTCTAGGGGCGGCATGGCTGGCGCCGGAATGCCGCCCCTAGAAATCTGCCGCCCCAAGCACCTGCTTGTTTTGCTGGTGCCTGGAGCTGGCCCTGCCAGGAAGGGAGGTGTGGTTTGAGCCCTTTCTGAATGTACGCCCAGTGCTGAGTGCCCTGCCTTGGGCTCCCTGCAGCAGTTTGCTGCAGCAGTGCGTGGTGGTCAGAGATGGAGAGAGAGTCTTTCCAGTGACTTTGCAGAACTTACACCTGGTGGGGATTAAGCCCATTCTGGCATGTTGTACTGGGACCTGAAACGCCGTGAGAATGCTGAGGCAGTATCCAGTGGCTGCTCCTTCTTGTCTGTAGGGTTCTCCAGAATTCCTTGGCCGGGCCTTTGCTACTCCACAGGTGAAGCTGGTGGATGAACCATACTGCAAACCTGCCCTGCAGTTTTTTGACATTTACAAAGGACCCAGAGCAGCAGGGGAATTAATTGCTACCTTTGAGCTCATCGAGCTGGATTACAGTGGCTACTTGGAGGTAACTGGCTTCTCTGGGGTAGCAGTGTGGTAAGAGGTGCATGGCAGCTTGTTCCAGCTGCTTCCTGCTGTCTGGGCTGGGCAGATTAACACCTGGGGCATGATGCTGGGCTCCCTGCTCTAGCCACATCCTCAAGCAGAGAGGAGCACTCTCATCGTGGGAGGGCCCCCCAGTATCAATGGGCAGCAGTGAAGGAGGAGGACAAAGCTGGAGATGGGAGAGATGGGTGTGTAGGTGGGTGAGGGGGTATTGTGGGGCAGGAGAGACGAGCTTCTTAATTTCTGTGTGGCCTGGCCATTTCCATCCGTCCAGCCTTCAGTGCCCAAAGACGTGGAACCCAAGGAGCCAGACTTCCTGGAGGACCCCCGTTCTGGACGCTTCATTATCCCAGAGGGAGTCCGGCCCATCCTCAAAGAATTCCGCATAGAGGTACTGTGGCTTTCAGTAGAGTTCTGAGCAGAGTTTCCTCTGACTGGTACCAGTGCGCCGTGACTTTATGGCAGGGGGTTGGGGAAGGGACTGACACAATACCTGGGACTCAAACATGTCTGTGCTGCCTCCTCACGTCAGGGACTTTCGCAGGCCAGAAGTGAGTGTGGCTTGGAACTGGGGCGACATCTACCCACCAGCCCTATCACATTTTGGGGTGCAATCCAGGCTGGAGAGGGGCTGTCATCACCTGCTCTGCATCCTGGGGTGCCTCACAATGCTTTGCTGCTGTATCTCACACCCTGGGCTCCTCGCAAACAGCCAGAGAGCATGCAGGTCACTTCGAGTGTCTGCGCATAGCAGCAGCCTGCCAACAACACTCCACCAGCCTTGGTTTCCACTTGCTGGGTGACCCAATACACTTCCAGTCCTGGACTTTCCCCAAATGTATGTTCTGCACTCTCCAGCCCTCTCCTCGGCAGTCCAGATATTGGAGGTCCCTTGAGCCTTGTAAGGGGTCAATGTACAACAGGTTGTTACCTTAACTGCAGTTACTAAACAATTTAGTTTAAACACACTACTGGATTAGTTTTGATTAAAGAAGAATAGAACAAGTTTATTTAACTACATGGAGAGAGATTTTAAGTGAGTACAAGTATAAGGCATGGAAGTCAGAAATGTTTACAAAAGACATAAAGATAAAGCATTTTCTAGTCACTAAAACTGAACAAATAGACTTGGTTCAAGGTGAAATCCTTATTACATGTTCTCAGCACGAAGGCTGGCCAAATTCTGAGGTCGGAATCCCTCCCAAAGTCCAAAGGCTAGTTCCTTGGTCTTCTCAGGTGAGAGAGAGAGACAGACAGACAGACAAACCTACCGGGGGTGCTTTTGCCCCTCCCTTCCATACTCTAGTCACCCTTTGCAATGCATTTTCCTGAGTGTCACTAGACAAAGTTCCTTCCAGCTATGAGGATGGAGACACAGGGGTCTCATGGGGAAAGAGCTTCCATGTTGTTTGTTAAAATGCAGATCGATTTGTTCCTGCCCCACTTCGCTGCCAAAGACTGGCCATGTGACCAGTGATGGTCAATCAACTTTGACGACACCTGGCTAGAGGTGTCAGCTTGTCCTTTGTCTTCGAGAAACTTGTTTACCCCTCCCCAGGCTTGTCTGGTGAACGCATGTCAGTCACAACTTTAACTTTACATGTCATGTTGCTATATGTGTTTCACCAGTATATTATTGACGAGTGAGTTTAGTTTTCAAATGCTACCTGACAAGATGTATTTTGTATAGAGACGATCGCAGTGGTGTGTAGGGTCACAAGCCCCCATTTCATCCAGCATCTCACCTGGAAAGCGTCCCATGTTGTTTGATTAACTCCCGATCACACTGAACAGAGGAGCCTGGCTGTGAGACAGCGCCGTTAGCTCTCACTCATCTGCCCCCAAATTGCTCTGCTGAGTCTGCCCGCCTCCACACTGGCACATTCATTTGCTGTTGATGAAGTGTCCAGTGTTTTCCTCCTGGGAGCGTCTGGGTGGGTGAGGAGCAGCCCTCACTCCTCCTGTGTTGGAAAGAGGGGTCTGACTGCCAGGGACGTGGGAAGGGTTAGCAGATGGTGATGCTGGTTACCTGTGGGGATGAGGGACCATCTGGCAGCTGGACAGGGTGTAGTGAGATTAGTACTGGGGTTAGGTGGGTGGATTGGGGGTGATCGTCCCTCGTAGGGGTGAGGGATTGGCGGCTGGGAAGGCGTGTGTGAAGAGCGCTGAGTGCCTAGAGCAGCTGACGCACTTGGCTCCTGCTGTTCAGATCCTGTTTTGGGGCCTGCGAGACTTGAAGCGTGTGAACCTGTTTGAGGTAGATCAGCCCCAGGTGATCATCGAATGTGCCGGGAAGAAAGTGGAATCGGAAGTGATTGTGTCATACAAAGAGAACCCCAACTTCAACGAGCTGGTCAAATACATCAACGTGGTAAGTAGGGAGCAGTGCTCACTGCCAGGGCCCGGGCTGCAGTGCTGACACCCCCGCTAGCTCTGGGGTAGGGCTTTAGCGAGGAGGGGAGAGGCAGAGTTTCCAAGGCCCGTGTTTCTGGAGAATGGGCACATACCTGCAGACTGGGTTCAGCCCCAGCTGGGTTCCCCCTCTGAGGAACTGGGGCCCATTAAAGACCAGCTGCTGATGGGAAAGAACTCTCCATGGCATGAATCAATTCAGCCAGCATCAGGGACTGCCTGCTGGCGAGGCATGGGCAGGGCTCTAGTTCAGAACTGAGGTGCTGGGTCCCAGCACTGGCGCTGTCAGGACCTACCTGCATAGGGAGCATCAGGGCCGCTGTGCTAGGGGCTCACCAGGGTGTAGCTGGTGGGAGCGCAGCCCGTATCTGCCAGCTGGACACGAGTGAGCTATAAGCCAGGCTCTGAGCTGTCTGCGGGACGCCCCCCCGCAGCCCTGGTGACAGTATGAGAGGCTCTTTTGCAGGAGCTACCAGAGCAGGTGTACCTGCACCCACCCCTAAGCATCTTTGTGGTGGAGCAGCGAGCTTTTGGGCGTACCGTGCTGGTGGGGACCCACGTGGTGTCCCATATCATGAAATTCTCTCCCAAAGAGCTGGAGGAGCTGGAGGAGGAGGCAGAAAATCCACCCAAAGGTGAGTTTCCTGGTTTGAACTGTGCTATGCAGCCCCCTCACATGGCAGGGTGGCACTGGGTTTTCCACTGCCAAGTGCTGCAGGGGAGAGCGGGACTGTCCCAGCATGCAGCATGAGTGCAGCGTTTCCTGCAAGGCTGGCATGTCCCCATTGCCCCTCCCTCACAGGGCAGTGCAGCAGAGGTGCGATTAGGCACCCCTCGGCTAATCCAGGCAGGGCAAGCTGGGGCGGAATTCAGGTCTGATGGTCTCAAGTGTCTTGCTGGGAGGCTGTGGACTCTCTGTGGTGCTGGCGTGAAGAGTCTGCAGACTGAATTCCTGCAGGGGTAACTCCTCACCCCCTCAGACAAGGCCGTTAACCTGTGGTGGGGCTCAACGAAGTCCCCTGTGGGGCTAGGGATCATGTTGTGGTGTGAAGCAGAGAGGCTTCCTCCTGTGAGCCTCCTAGTGCTTTCCTGCATCTCCCAGGATGGTATTCAGAAAAACCAGTCCCAAGCAGCCTACTGGGGATGAAGTACAGCCTACTGGGTTGTAATGCAGGCCCATGGGGGCAGGGTCACACAGAGTAACACGGTGTGGTGGGGGGTAATGCCGGCATGCAGTGACCATTGTGATTGTCTAGCCTGACCTGCATAGCACAGGCCAGAGAATCCCGCTCAGTAATGGCATCTCCTGCAGGCAGGTTCCTGCTCTGTTCAGAGGAGTGACCCAATCGTATGGCAAGGTCTCTGTTCCTCTGCACTGACCTAAGCCTACTGCCTGAGTTGTCCAGGGCAGGCTTTATCTCCTTGCTTGGCTGCCTCTGGCTCAGGGCCAGGGAAGTGTCCAGAGCACCTTTTTCCATTTGCTCCTGTGTGTGAGAGCCGTGGGTGGGGTTTAGGGCCCCGAGCAGACCTTTGTTGGCAGATATTCGCTAAGAGTTTCTGGGCCAGACCTCTCATTACCAAGGCCCAAATATGGGGTGCAGTGTGAGGAGCGTCCAGGGAATGCGAAAGGCAGCAGGACCCCACCCTGCTGTGTGAATGACTCCTGCAGCTTCATGACGACGCCTTTCTGGTGTAAAATTTCAGACTGAAAGTGCGATGGGGGTAACATAGGTAATTTGGGGATTACAGGAATGGCCTCCCTTGCAGTGAGGTGCACCTGAGAGGTACGTCTGTGCCCTTCGCTCAACAGCCATTTGTAATTGGTGATGAGACCTTGGAAGATTAGACAATGAATGAATGATCTTCTTCCTGTTGGAATTCATAGTCTCCATCTTTCTCGCTCAGCACGGAAAGCCTCTGCTCGACCCAACATCTCCCAGACTGTGATCAACATTGGCCTGACTGCAAGCGAAATGGGCAGCAAAGCAAACCCCCTGAATCTGGTGAAGGTAAGTGCGGTGCCATGTTGACAGTAACCTTCACGTTACTATTTGAATGGAAATGCTGCTTGCCCGAAATACCTTCTCTGGCTTTGACGTGGATCTTATCTCTAGGTCGTACCAAAGAATAGTAACAGTTCAGAAGCGACGGTCACCTTCTCTGTTTCAGTGTCGTCTAACAGATTATATGGCAGCATAATTCAGTTTCCGGTATAAGCCTGATTTTGATGGACTGCCCCTCTAATTTCCTCACCCCCCGCCCATCGTTTCAGCTTGAAATGGCACTTGCCTGGGCTCTAAGGAGAATATACGTGGAGAGGTGACGTTGAGGTTAATCCGATGAGGGGTTTCTGGGATATGAGACTTGGAAAAAATTAGTTGTATTTCACTTTCTGAAAAATTCTTCTCGTGTTTATAAAGTCGTAAGTGCCATCTCATTAATGGCTAAGTCTGGAAACTTCTGAGCTGGTCGTTCAGTTGCCCTGGATGGGAGGTACCGCAGACAAGCATGGGTGCAACATTTCAGAATCATTTCTGACAGATTCGTATACATCTGAGCACTCAGCCAGGTTCCAGCAGAGTTTCTTTGCTTCCCTGGTTGTTATATGAATTGGCTTGGAAAGATGCAGCCTGTGGAAGCTATAAACTCCATCACCATTGCCAGTCTGAATCCGGCTGGTCACAGGCTCCCATAGCTGAACTTGATTTCATCAAGCAGGCTAAATACTCTGCTGTGGAGTGTTTGATTTGAAAATGTGATTTTCACTGACATATTTCACTTCCTATCACACCGATAATTCTTGCAGAGTATAGTTTCTGTATCGGAAGAGAATCTACACCATGTTGCTACATGTCAGATTAGAGATGCCAACCCAGCGCCCTCGCTCCAAACCCCTCTACATTCAGATGTGGGGAGCGGAAGGGAATTGTACAGCTCTGGCCCATATCTCATTAAGACATAAATAACTTTTTACAAGCTTATCAGTATGTTAAAACAATGCCATTGGAAGGTTTTAATTATAATAAAACAAAAGCTGTTGGAAAACCTAGAAATTCAGTGCTAAGATTCAGGTTGAAAAAGCAAGGCACTGAAGTCAGGAAATTCATAGCTGGGCTTCCACAAACAGCTTTTGCTCTGACCCATATGAATAGCCACCTTCTGCCTATCCACCAGCAGTCTCCCTGCCCCATCTCTTACAGCCATGCGGCACCATGACCTCAGTTACATTCCAATACAAACCAGGGTGCCGGAACTACTGGAATGATGTCAGGATTGGAGTTACATTGTTCTTTATAGAGCGCCAAAAGTAAACAAGGTGCTTTACAGACAAGGAATTTGGACCCTGCTTTGTACTGAAAATGTCATCAACTACCATACTGTAGAAATCCCATTAGAAGAAATCCAAGACTCTCAGCACAAGCTCTTGAATATCCTCCATGCCTTGGCACCTATGAGAATTGCCCTGTCGGTCAATGAGGCCATACTAAGACAGTGCAGCATACCCTCACCTTCTGTGCTCCTACCCCCAAAGGTGTGGAGAGACTCTATTATGTGCCAGCCAAGGGCTCAGAATTTCAATTCTCACACCCAGCTCCCAATTTGCTCGTAGTCAGGCTGCTTCAGAGAGATCCAAGCAGCAACGTCCTTGATCTATGCCAACAGCTGAAGAGGGGAAAGGCTTAGACCTACTGGGAAGGAAGGTTTCCTCCTCCCCTGGTTTACAATTCTGGATAGCCAGTTATCAAGCCCTATTGGCTAAATAAGACTTCCTTAACTATGCTAAGTTCGAGGAATTCATCAACAGTCTTCCCCAGCAGGACTGGGCCCATTTCCAAGCTCTTATTGAGGAAGATAAACTAATAGCCAGAACTGCCCTCCAGTATGCAGTTGATTCGGCCTATACTACCAGTAGGCCATGGCTACAGTCATTGTCACATGAAGGGAGTCCTGAATTCATGCCTCCAGATTCCCCAGGGAGGTCCAGAACATCATTGAGGACCTCCCCGTCAATGAATTACACCTATTCAGTGAGAAGACAGATGAGTCCCTACATACCCTAAAGGACTCTAGGGCCACCCTTTGATCTGTGGGCATCTACACACCTGCCTCTCAGAGGAAGTTTCAACACCAGTCAACCAGTCAATGGTAAAGGTATCAACACTTTTATCATCAGAGAACATACAAACCACCACATAAATAGCAAAAGGTTGAAAGATCCCAATTTCCCATGCCTCCTGCACCAGCCTTGACATCTCAATCCCAACCCCCGATCTCTTTTTGATATGAGCTCAAGAGCCGTGAACCACTGAGCCTAACACCTCATGACCCCACTACTCCATTCGGGGGTCACCTAGCACTCTTTTTTGACACTTGGAGTGTGATAACAGTGCTGAACGTCATCCCCTATGGCCATACGATTGAGTTTGTAATGCTACCTCCTCTAAAACCTCCTTACCCAACCCCTTCGGGGGCCACTCTCATGACAGCAACCTCACTCAGGAGGTGAGTTCCTTACTGCAGCAAGGAGCAACAGAGCACATTCCTCCACAATACCGGAGCACAGGTTTTTACTTGATCTACTTCCTGATACCCAAGAAGAAGGGAGAGTGGAGACCAGTCCGTGGCCTCTGTCACCTCAGCTGCTTCATCCACAATCTCAAATTTTGCATGGTCACATTGGCAGTGATAATTCCATCATTAGAAAAAGGCACGTGGTTCACAGCTCTCGATATGAATGATGCCTGCTTTCACATTGATATTCATCCTGCCAACAGACATTTTCTCAGATTTATGGTGGGATTGCACCATTTCCAATACAGGGATTGCACCATTTCCAATACTCCAAACTACCCTTCTAGTACTACCCTTCAGGATAGCTACCACCCCCAGGGTATTTACGAAGGTCTTTTCAGTGGTAGCTGCTCATGTCAGAGCTTGTTTTTCCATACCTCAACAACTGGCTCCTCGCCACCAGATCCCGCCAAGAGGCATACACATCAACGTTTATGATGCTCCGCCTCCTTTCCTCACTGGGAGTCAGTGTAAACATCGAAAAAATCTGTGCTCACCCCCCTTTGGACTTAATCAGAGCAACCTTGAACTCTGTCACCGCAAAGGCGTATTTGTCCACAGACAGGTTCCAGACTATGACCAAGATCATAGCTCACATAATGAGCAATCCTCAAGTAAAAGCCAAGACATGTTTGTCCCTACTCAGCCACATGGCCTCCTGCACCTATGTCACTCCATTTATGAGACTCCACCTTCAGTGTCTTCAAGCATGTCTATGGTTGGTGTACTCACCGATCTGCCACCCCTTGAACCTTCTGCTCAGGGTCCCTGCCAAGGTTCTGTCTTCCCTCCTATGGTGGACAAATCCTTATCACATATGAATAGGTGTCCCCTTCATTCCCTCTTCTCCGGAGAAGACTATCATTACCTACACGTCCCTCATAGGCTGGGGAGTTCATACAGGTAACAACATGACACATGGGTTAGAATGCACATTAATGTTCTGAAACTTCAGGTAGTAAGAATTGCATGTGAATTCTTTCTTCCATTCATCCGCTTTCACCATGTCCTGATAATGTCAGATAACACTACAATTGTATTCTGCAGCAACAAGCAAGGGGGAGCAAAATCTGCCTCCCTGTGCACAGAAGCAGTTGGCCTCAGGAACTGGTGCCTCAGCAGTCAGATCACCCTATCTGCAGCCTACCTTCTTAAGAAACAGAATGTGCCCACAGATTCCCACAGCAGACCCTTTGTGATCAGTCAGGAGTGGGAGCTCCATGGCGGGTGCTACGTGACATTTTCACGCAATGGGAAACCCCAGCCAGAGATCGATTCGCTTCTCAGACTACCACCAAGTGCACCACATACTGCTCCAGAGGAGCCCTTGGTTATCACTCCCAGGGCAATGCTCTCCTTCTCTCCTGGTAGGGCCAGCTCAGTCTGCTTTCCTCCTGCTACAACTCCTGCTACCATGGGTGCTGCACAAGATCCAACAAGACAGGGTGATGGTCATCCTGATTGTCCCCTTCTCGCCCAGACAGATCTGGTTCCCCAACCTCTTGTGCATGTCGGCTCACCCACCGATTACCATTCCAACATTCCCTGAGCTCCTGACCCAGTGCAATCGCACAATCAAACACCCCGATCCACAACTGCTCCACTGCAGGGCATGGTATTTGGAGGGGCATCATCTCTAGAACATGCATGCTCCTCAGCCATGCAGGACATCCTCTCTAATAGCAGAAACGACTCTAGTAGAAAATGTTACCTGGCTAAATGGAGATGATTCTCTTCCTGGACCCAGTGAAGAGGTGTGTCACCAGACGCTGCAGACATTCCCCTCATCTTAGACTATATCCTGTCTTTAAAGACATCAGGTTTATCCGTCAGCTCTCTAGGAGTCCACCTAGCAGCCAGCAGTGCATTCCATCCTCCTACTAAGGGCCACTCTGTTTTTGCATACCCACTAACCAATCGACTCTGGAAAGGCCTCCTATGAACCTTTCCGTCTTCTCAAAAGATCACAGCACAGTGGGACCTGAATCTTGTTCTCTTGGTTCTAACAAGCCCCCCTTCAAGCCTTTAGCCACTTGTTCCATGTCCCTTTTATCCATGAAAGTCACCTTCCTTGTGCTCATCACTTCAGCAAGAAGGGGCTGTGAACTCAGAGCCGTGATGGCAGACCCTCCATTCCCTGTGTTCCACAAAGATAGTTTCCTTACACCTACACCCCAAATTTATCCCTACAGTAGTTTCAGAGTTTCACCTTAATCAATCCATTCACTTGCCTGCTGCCCCCGGGCGCTCCCCGCAGGCGATTTACAATGGCCCAGGGCCCTAGCAACACAACGGAGCTGAGCAGTGTCTGCCTGCTCACTCCACGTGTCTGCTGGCCCCTCCCTGTGGCCCGAGGGTGGGGCTGTGCCTCCACGTGCTTCCCCCACCCCGAGTGCCCCTGTGGCCAATGGGAAGCTGCGGGGGCAGTGCCTGGGGGCAGCAGCGTGCGGAGGCCCCCTGGTCTGCCCCACCTTGGAGCCCCAGGTAAGCTCCACACCCCCTGACCCCCCTCCCAGAGCCTGCCCCCCCTCTTCCCGCCCCCCCTCCTGCCCCCAACCCCCCTCCCAGAGCCTGCACTCCCTCCCAGAGCCTGCACCCCTCCCCCCTCCTCCCTTCCAGAGCCTGCAACCCCACCCCTTCTCCTGCACCCTTGCCCCAGCTCAGAGCCTGCACCCAGCACCCTAACTCCCTCCCAGAGCCTGCACCCCAATCCCCTACCCCAGACCTTCTCCCCCATCCAAACTCCCTCCCAGAATAGGGTGACCAGATAGCAACTGTGAAGAAATGGGACGGGGGTGGGGGTAATAAGCACCTATACAAGAAAAAGTCCCAAAAAACGGGACTGTCCCTATAAAAATGGGACATCTGGTCACCCTACCCCAGAGGCTTAGGCAGATGGGGGGGGGTGGATTTTGGGGGGGGAGGCAGAGTTTGGGCGGCATGAGTGACATTATTGGTCTGCTGGGAGAATTTGAGGACTAGCACTGCCCCTAAGGTAAATTGCGTTTGAGACCCCTGCTCTACATACTGATCAATCTTATACTTCTATAATCCTACAATTTAACTCTATTTAGCATACAATGATTATATATAACATAACATGGTAGTGAATCATAGACTATGAGGGTTGGAAGGGACCTCAGGAGGTCATCTAGTCCAAGCCCCTGCTCATAGCAAGACTAATCCCCAATTAAATCATCCCAGCCAGGGCTTTGTCAAGCCTGACCTTAAAAACTTCTAAGGAAGGAGATTCCACCACCTCCCGAGGTAACGCATTCCAGTGTTTCACCACCCTCACAGTGAAAAAGTTGTTCCTAATATCCAACCTAAATCTCCCCCACTGCAATTTGAGACCATTACTCCTTGTCCTGTCATCTGCTATCACTGAGAATAATCTAGATCCATCCTCTTTGGATCCACCTTTCAGGTAGTTGAAAGCAGCTATCAAATCCCCCCTCATTCTTCTCTTCCGCAGACTAAACAATCCCAGTTCCCTCAGCCTCTCCTCATAAGTCATGTGTTCCAGTCCCCTAATCATTTTTGTTGCCCTCCGCTGGACGCTTTTCAATTTTTCCACATCCTTGTAGTGTGGGGCCCAAAACTAGACACAGTACTCCAGATGAGGCCTCACCAATGTCGAATAGTGGGGAACGATCATGTCCCTCGATCTGCTGACAATGCCCCTACTTATACAGCCCAAAATGCCGTTAGCCTTCTTGGCAACAAGGGCACACTGTTGACTCATATCCAGCTTCTCGTCCACTGTAACCCCTAGGTCCTTTTCTGCAGAACTGCTGCCTAGCCATTCGGTCCCTAGTCTGTAGTAGTGCATGGAATTCTTCCGTCCTAAGTGCAGGATTCTGCACTTGTCTTTGTTGAACCTCATCAGATTTCTTTTGGCCCAATCTTCTAATTTGTCTAACCACACAATAAATTAACAATAAACTAAAATCATTGGCTACAGGCTGCTGTCAGGGCACTGGCTCTGCCTTCCTGATTCTGTGCCCCTGTCTCAACCAAGGAGCATGTTAGACCAGCCTGGAGGCTGCTCTAGCTTCCATCCGTTGACAACGGTCCGAAGGGGCCACCTGCCAGCTGGGAATAGCTGGAGCACAGTTGTGGGTCAGAGGCTGCTGGGGACTCCCTGAGGCTAGACGTATCCCCAGCAAGGGAGTTAGGGCTGAATGCCATCCCCACACCACGAAGGACAGAGCAGGCCAGAGAGCCTTGTCCAAGGTGCTCTTTAGCCAGCTATCTCCTTGTGACTTGGGGTTTGTGTTTGTAAATGACGTGATCGGGAAGAGCATTACTTTCACTTAGCAGCCTTAGCTGGTGTCTGACGGAAAGGTTTTGTTGATTGAATATTTAATCTGAAAGAGTGCACTGGGGAATGAATGGTACATCCATAAAGGGCCCGTCCTAGAAAGGTCTAATTCTCTGTCCCCCAGATGGAGATAGCCTTCATCCATGGTCACCCTGCACAGCACCTGGAGGGCTCTCGTGTCAAACTGGTGTACCTACTTTAATGGACTCTCTTCCGCATAGCTCCTGCCTGTTCGCTGTGTGCTGTTATCCTGCACTTGCTGAGAGAGCCAGGAGCTCTGGCATCGCTAATACCTTGGATTGTCTTTCTGGTGGGAATAGTGCGGCTTTGGTAGAAATGCACAAAACCTGAGCCACAGGTAGCCATGTGTTATTGTGGTCTTTGGGAAAGCTGAGCCCCTGGGGTGGTGCGGGACAAAGCCTCTCTAATATCAGGCACCAATACAGTCCACTACATATGACTCACAGAAACCCGTGCTTGGCCCTTTCCTGGTTCTCAGCCCTTTGCTATGTGTTCTTAGGCTCCTCTGAAGAAAATTCCTATCAATAAACTCATAAAAAAAGAGGATGAGTTTGAGGAGGAAAAGCCAGAGTTGGAAGAACTGGATTGGTGGTCTAAATACTATGAGTCCTTAAAGGAAATGAGCAACCAGGTAATGGTCTGTCACTTCAGTTCCTTTGTCCCTTATTGGCATGACAGCCACAAGATCAGTGGGAATTAAATATCGCCGTACTTGTGTGGATCCAGCCCCTCAGCTCTGGCCCTGGTCTCAGCATTTCATTGCTGGTTTGCGAAGGCAGCTCCCAGCTCAGTATGCTGAGAATCCCCTACTCACCCTGTGGACACCTAGCTCAGGGCTGAGAGTTCGGCTGGGTGGCAGGGTGCCCAGGGGTTGGTGCTGCAGTGCTGAGCGAAGCGGCACCTAGGTACCTTCTGAATTTGGCCCTAAGTGCCTATGTCACTCCTGAAAATTGGATTTGGGCTCCAAAGTCGTGTGTGTGTGTGGGGTGTTACACATGGCTTCACTTGTCCTGGACAGTCACACTGCAGTAATGGGGATCTTACTGCTCCTTCCTAGCCATCCTCCAGTCGGCCCCGAGAGAATCAGAAGTGTCTCCGAGGTTCTTTTTCTACAGCCTGTCTCGTTGTTCACTGGGCAGCTTTGGCTCGTGAGCTGAACCCAGCAGCACGTAACTACCGTGCTGTGCCCCCCCCCCCAGTAGCGTTAATCAATCTAGTAATCCCGGGTAATAATGTTATCAGGGGAGGGGCCACTCTGGCATGAAATGGGCTAGGAGCATTCGCTGGCTGAGCAATGCGGTAACGTGTGTGTGTTTCAGTGCCATAGTGACGAGGAGGATGGGGACAACGACGACCCGAATGAGGCAGGTGAGTTCTCAGACCAGCCAGGCAAACACAGGCTTTGCTGGCTTTTCCAAATCCTGACCTGACGTCAGAGGCCCCTGCACACGCTGGTGCTATATTTCAGACAGCTGTTCAGTTGGAAGCAGAGTACAGCCCCCAAGCTGATAGCACTGGGGGCTAGAGAGATTGATGCTGGGCAGTTTCCCTGGCTCACACAGATTGTGCCCCTCAGTCTGATAAAACAGTGCTTTTCGTCAACAGATCTCCAACTGCTTCAGAATCTTTTTGTTTGTTTTACTATATCCAAGCCCTGGCATAAACCCTCCCCTGCCCAGCCACTGTCATCTCTCCTAGTCTTATGCCAGACACACCATTTGGACAGTAGGCAAATAGCCATTCGCTCTGCTTTCTGTACCAAGTCCTCAGTGACTTTCTGTCTCCTTTGTTGCTGGCCTCTGTGCTGTGCAAATGCCCCATGTTCTTCCATGAAGGTAAATAGTGGAAATGCTTTTCAAGGACAGTTCTTACAAGACATTGATTGTCACGTTGCACAATGATATTTTATCGTGTTTTCAAGCGACTGTCTGAAAGCAAAAGCTATTGCTGAGATTATGTCATGGGGTGACATACAAATCAGAGAGAAAAATACCTTGTTTGGAGAAGTCAGGACATTTAGTGATCTTGTTAATGCCCTTTGTAGATGGAGGGAACTTAAATGCGGACTCTATTGATGTGGAAGCGGAAAATGGAGTGATGGTGGAGGCTGAGCCAGTGCGGCCCAAAAGGAAACTCATAGCTACGCTGCAGGTAAGTCTCCGAGGGTGACTGATCTGCTCTGTCTCAGCTTATTCCCTCCTGCTCCTTCTTCCTTACGTCCCCCCAGTTGTGACAGCACAGATCCTAAAGGGGAAAAGCGAATCAGAATGCTGACCCTCAGCCCTGCCATCTGTTCGCATGCACAACTCCCTTTACCTTTGATGGGGATTCCACCGGAACAAAGCGCCTGGTCCGGCTCGGTGCTGAGTGCCCTCATCTCCCTTGGACACGGTCCAAAATGTCATAGAACCAGGGCGGGAATGGGCCATGTGGTCAATGGGGGAAATCATCCTTAGATCACATTAACTCTTTCCTTCCCTTTGGGGAGACTGAGCTGGAAGGAAAGAGCCTAAATAACTTGCAGTTTATTTCAGATCTACAACTCAGAGCTGGAAAACGAGTTTGATAATTTTGAAGACTGGCTGTATATCTTTCCACTTCATCGGGGGAAGGTGGATGAGGATGAGGACGGAAATGAGGATGAGAACTTTGTGGGGAAGTATAAGGTACTGTGTCATTTGAGTGCCATTCATGTTATGCGTGACAGCAATGCATGAAAGAGGAGAAAGCAATTCGCAATGTAAGAACATTTTGGAACATTTTTATCCTTTTATCCTTCACTAAGAAAAGAACTGGGACACTAAATTCCTTCCTTATAGCGTGTAGTCAGGAGGAATGCCTTGTAGCATAAAGTCTCCTGCATGAAATTCTCATGGCAGATCTGCACTGCAGAAGTTTCATGCCATTCCTTGGGCACCATGGAACCGAAACAAGCAGTAGCCCCTAGGGCAGTGGTTCCCAAACTGTGGGGCATGCCCCCCTAGTGGGGCAAGGAGGAACATTCGGAGGGGCATGCAGCGGGACCAGGGCCAGCCCCCACAGGGGGTGAGGAGGGAGCGCCATATAGTTCTGCTCTGCTCCCAGCTCCAGCTCCACTCCGTCTCCGTCCCCAGCCCCAGCTCCATCCCCAGCTCCATTCTGGCCCCAGCCCCAGCGCCAATCCACCCAGCTCCAGCTCCACTCCGTCCCCAGCCCCAGCTCCAATCCACCCAGGCCAGCTCTGCTGTCATTCGCCTTCAGCCCAAGCTCCTCTGCTGAGCCAACTGTGCAGTAATGGGGGGAAGGGGGGGTGCAGACAGATTCCGTTACTGATGGGGGAGGGGGCGTGACAGGAGAAGTTTGTGTACCACTGCGCTACTAGGAGATGCATGAGGCTTAACCACCGACCACAGTGGCTCTGCCCACCTCTCCAGTGTCTCTGAGCTCACAAAACCGCCTCTCCCTGACATTTGGGGCCTGCCAGCTTTAGTTTAAGGTCTGTTTGAGGCAGTATTTAGCTGTATTTAGTGCTCTGTTACTGCTGAGTGTTTATTGTCTGCCTCTGGTGAAATTTAACCTGGATCATGCCTGGATGGTGCCGCCCTAAAGATGGCTTAAATAATGTGCATCAAAGTAGTTGGAGGGGAGGGCATGGGTCTGCTGTGTTGTGTTGACACCCCGGGCTATGAATTAGCAGGTAATCCTCAGCGCTGGCCTGTGTGGACATATGTTCTGTTACCCTCCTCCCTCTGATGTCACTAGTCTTTAGATGGGAAGCTGTCTGGGGTAAGGACTCTGTACAGGTCTTGGCTGGCACCTCTGCATGCCACCATGACACATGATTAGTTATCATTTGTACTATTACTTTGGAAGTCCTTCCTTCAGCAAAGTCCTTTTCCGCCCATCCATGGTCTCCTGAAGCGTCCGCTCCCGAGACTGACTTCAGAGGAGTGATTAGGAGGTAACTGTGAATAGCCTGGCTCCCTGCCCTTCTCTGCAGGCCAGCCCCAGGTTGTCATGGGATGGGGGTAAGTTCCCTGCAGAGTAGCCTGTCTCTTAGGAAAGAAGATCAAGTCTGCTGACCTGAGTGTGTGAGAGAGGCCCTGGCTGTCTCTCTGGGAACACAGCACGTTGTGTAACGCTATCTCGAGAAGCCAGGGGCTATCTGGCCTGGTACAGGGCACAGACACGCATGTAATCTGCCAGTTTCAATTTGACACAATTGAGACGGTGCTATGGATCAAATCCTGGGCATTACAATTTGCTTGAAATATTTTCTGTAGAAGGGTATTGATCCCCACAATGTTGCTGTTCCTGTTCAATGTCTCCACTGCAGGGTTCATTCTTTGTTTATCCTGCTGAGGAGGCAGGTACAGAGCACAAGATCTCACAGGGTGTTCCCAGAAACAGACCCATCAAGGTGCTTGTCCGAGTTTATATTGTTAAGGTAAGTGACTGCACTGAGTCCTGGAGACCTTGTCCAGATCAGCAGCTAGAGAATCCCTGGCCATCCCACAGCCTGTATTCATGGAACCAGCAAAACTGAGACTGGAGAAGGCCTTGCTATTGGGTCCCAACTAGTCGCTTCATTTCCAGCCAGCCGTTTGGCCCATAGCAGCATTGGTCCCCACAGGATCTTTTCTAGAGCTTTGTCCAGTTTAGAGTCAAGTGTCTGAAGTGCTGGGGTTTCCACCCTCCTCCCTAGGGAGACAATCTGCCCACTCCCGAACCTCCAAAGGGCACTGGAACTGCCGATGGGGCATTCCCCATGCTCTGCCTAGAGGCAGTACCTGGGAGATGAACTGGCAATTCTGCTCTCGCTCCCTGGCTAAGGGCTTCCATACTGATACATGACTAGCGTGTCCTCGAGAGATTCATCTGCTGCCTGTGACGGACAGGATCGGAGGTCTCAGTGCTCCACCTCAGAAACTCCTCAGCAGCCCTGTGCCCTGCACGTACTCTCACTTGACCTGGACGTCACGGCTGTGGCTGTGGATGTCAGCCCCAGCGCCTCCTGTCTTGTGTATTTTAGGCAACGAACCTGGCTCCTGCAGACTCCAACGGCAAGGCAGATCCCTATGTGGTGGTAACGCTTGGGCAAGAGCAGAAGGACACAAAGGACCGCTACATCCCTAAGCAGCTCAATCCTGTGTTTGGCGAGTAAGGAGCAAGCTTTATCTTGGGTCATGTTTAACGGGAACAGCCTCTTCCCTGGTGCATCTTGGAAAGGCTGATGGCTGGGTCGCTGCACAGAGCCAACACTCTGAGCTCAGTGTGACTTCGGGGCTTCTTTCTCTGTCCACTGGAGACTCTGTTACATTGGCACGTTGTGTAGCGCTATCTCGAGAGGCCAGGGACTGTGTCTCACACAGCAGCAGCTCTGATGGGCTCTGCCCAGGGCTTCTGTAGGTGCATGTGTCTGACTGGCCTTCCACTCATATAGGCAGAACATCTGGGGTGTTGATACAGAAGCACCCCTAAATTCCATACCTGAGATACGGGCAAAGCAGCATAGTACCTCTAGAACCTACACTCAGGAGGGAACAGAGAGCAGGGAAACCCCTTTTTCCAAGGGGAAGAAAGGAGAGCCCCAGGCCTCTTCTCGAACAGCAAGAAATGGTGAGCAGAAAGGAGACCCCAGGCCCCTGGCAGCCAAAACCAGGGGAGCATTACACATCGTGACAGTGCAGGAATATCTGTGCAGCAGCAGGCCCCAGCTCCTTTGTGTGTTTGTGACTCCAGTGGGGACACTCGCTGTGTTGCTGCTGCGGACTCAGGATCATGGGATTCGGAGCTTGGCCGTGGTTTCTAGGGTTTGATCTCCAAGGGAATCCTTGGGGCAAACATTTAGAAATGGAGGGCAGAGTTCCACACGCACAAATGTGCTCCTGGATGTGCCCCCAGGTTTGCACACACAGTCAGGGTGAATGTGGTGCAGATGGCTCACTGAATTGTACCCTGGGTGGAGATCTTAGCTTGTCCAAAGCGGGGGAAAGTAACGGGAGGCCATTGTAACCCGGCAGCCTATTATATCCCATTGTCATTGAAACACAGAGCAGAGTCACTGGAATGATGTACAATGAGCTCTTTGAAGTAAAAGGACCTGCTGATCAGGGCTGCCCGGCTCCTGCTGAGGTTACAGAACCAGGAGTGTCCAGCCCTGTGTGTGGCAATGTGTTTGGAGCAGGGAATTAGACAGGAGAAGGTGCTGCCCCTTCTAGATATTTCCTTCCTGGGGAGCACCAGGCAGCTTGCTCAGGAGCTGGCGAGTTCTGTGGGGCAGGAAGACCGGAGCTTCACCAGCACTGCGCCCACAGACATGCGGTTCTGCCATCAGAGCCGGGGCAGGGAGGGAAACGTGCTTGATTTCCATCCTCTCTGCTGACTGAGTGTCTCTTTGCTTTGTATTCAGAGTTCTGGAACTGAGCATATCCTTTCCGATGGAATCCGAACTCACTATTTCAATATTTGACCATGATTTGGTTGGGTCTGATGACTTGATTGGGGAGACGAAGATTGACTTG
The DNA here is from genome assembly GCF_965152275.1 of Natator depressus. Lineage (NCBI taxonomy): Eukaryota > Metazoa > Chordata > Testudines > Cheloniidae > Natator > Natator depressus. The sequence goes on from NC_134246.1 coordinate 31,295,296, forward strand.
GAGAACCGATTCTACAGCAAACACCGAGCTAACTGCGGAGTGGCCTCCCAGTATGACACGTACGTTCCAGAACACGGGGCTGGCATATATGTCTTTCTTTCATAAAATCATCCATGTTGAGGCTAGGAGGAACCCTTATGACCATTTAGCCTGATCTCCCGTACTACACTGGCCAGAGAGTTTCATCCAGGGTTTCCTGCGTCCAGCCCATCACTTCTGGATGAACTCAAGCACTCTAGTTACGTAGCATGGAGCCCTGCTGATGTTATGCTGGATGGTGCTGATGGCTGCCATCAGTCACAGACTTGGGTCATGTCTACACTAGCACTTATGTTGGCAAAACTTTTGTTGCTCAAACGTGTGGAAAAAACTCCCCCACCCCTGCAGGCGACATAAGTTTCGCCGGCATAAGCACTCCTGTGCACAGTGCTGTGTCAGTGAGAGACACTCTCCGGCCAACAGAGCTACTGCCGCTCATTGCGCTGGTTTTATTACGTCGACAGGAGAGCTCTCTCCCGTCGGCATAACGTGGCTACATGAGCGATCTTACAGCGGCACAGCTGTATCGTACAGCTTGCTGCTGTAAGCTTGTATGTGTAGACATGGCTGAAGTTAAAGCTTATGGGTGTGCTAGGCACCTTTTGTTCAATGTAAATGGAGGGAGCAATTAAATGCCCCCTTGTGTAGTGACAGCGGAAACAGTATAAGCCACTGCTCAAGCACTGGCAGCATGGCAAGGCCTGAGCAGAAGTTAAGTTATGTGAGCTGTGGGGTTTCCCTTGGGATTGGCTGCAAATGCAGGGCCTGGGGCATTGATTGGTTGTAGCTGTGTGTATGGCTGTGTGAGAGGCAGAAAGCCAGGAGAGAGTGAGAGAAGCAGTGGTGAGTGTGGTCCTGGGGAGGAAGGACTCTCTGGAAAGGCAGCCTTGGTTCTTCGTCAAGTAGATGCAGCCATGTATTCCACTTAGGTGTATGCGCGATCAGCGCACCGAAGCCAGAGAATTTTCCTAGCAGTACGTGTGGGAGGTGGCGCTCATGACTTGTGATCATAGTCCCTCCTCTGGCTATATGAGGCGGTGCCACTTTGATCCCGCTCAGTTCCTTCTTAACGCCTGTGGCTGGAGTCGAGCTCTGTGGTTCTTAACCTCACAATTCCTATCCCTTTTTGTGACCTTTAAGTTGTAGATAGCTGTATATAGTTAGTTCACAGTCCCCTAGAGTTAATATAGTTAGGGTTAGTTAAGTTTTCACCAGGATTTAAACAGTGTCCATTGTGCAGGGGAGCGATCTGTAACAACGACCCCTACATGAGGTGCTTGCTCTGCTTAGGCGAAGCGCACGTCAAGACGTGGTATTCAGTTTGTAAATCATTCACCTAATGGACTCAGGGAGCGAGGGATCTTCATGTGAAGCAGCATCTGCTTGAAGAGGCCATGCGGCCTGCTTTGGCTCAGAGGTCGCCCTCAGGTTCAGAGCGTGTTGCCACTTCACGCTCTGGAGCTGGTGCCTCTCTCAGGAGATGGAGAAGATACTCTCCGTCGAGTGCACCGAGGAAATGGTCTCATAAGACCAGTCGAGACCACTCCAGGCCTCAGGGAGACTCTTCCTCCTCCAGGAGGAGTATGGACCAGCACCGTGTTCCTCCCGGCACATGGGATAGAGCAGGTCCTTCCAACTGCTCCCCACAACTGTGTAGTGAAGGGAGAGTCCCTGTACTGTCGGCTCCGGTTCCGGCTCTGGGGCATCCGTTGAGTCTGGTGCCAATGAGGGAGATGCAGACACCAGCTCATGCCACGCCAACGGCATAACAGGTGGTAATGGACCTCTTCTGCCTTTCCATCCTGATTTCTCCCTTGGTCCAGGACTTTGTCAGGGCTACATCATTTATAGCTGGGTGGGCTGCTGAATGTTCTGTGCCAGGCACACCGGCCACTGCTGGGGCACCCTCCCCACCGCAGCAGAGTTTGGGTGTGGGAGGGGGCAGGGGGTTGGGGCACAGGACGAGGTGAGGCGGACTCTGGGCGGCTCTTACCTGGTGTTGTCAGACGCCACCGGTGTGGTGCTCTGCTCTGTCCAATGTTGATAACAGTCGACTGCGTGTGTGTGCTCCCTCTGTGCGCTGCCCTGGCTCTGCACAGATCGCTGACACAGCAGACCCCAAGAGAACCCCCAATGACCACAGACTCCAATAAGGTACGAAGGCACCCGGCCAGGTTTATTGCCAAACAAAACACAGTCTCTAGCTCCCTGGATCAGATGTCTACAGTTCTGCTAGTACATATGTGCTCCCTGACAATGGACACAGCTCAGTCAGTGGTGGGACACTCCATTGCCCCCTAGGCTGGACAGAGACACCGCCCCAGGGATGCATTCTTATACACAGGTACAAACAAGTTACACATCACTCCTGACATATCGAGGTGCAACCCCTCTACGCTGTAAGGTGCCGCCTCTCACCTTGTACATGTTGGTTCGAACAAAACAGCTCTATCCACCATATTACCCTTTTGCCCCTGTCTTTAGGATGGGTCCGCCTGTCCCTTGTTATCTGTGTGGAATGTGCAAGTATCGGAGTGTTCTGGTATCATCCTGGCATATGTTTATATCTCTAGTGTCCAGTACCTTTTAGATATGTGTGTTTTTGCAACGTCAGCCCTTTCTTTGCCAGCATCTGTGAGCAGGGTCTGCCTCTGGCTCACAGCTTAACTTTGCTTTATGTTAGCAAAGTCTTGACCATTACTTTAGCTCAGGCCTTAGGCCTCATACCGGCCTCTGATACAAGGGTTTATGTGTCAGGGCCTCATCTTACTACACCTGGGGGGCTCCCCGGAAGTGGCGACACACATCCCCCTCGCTCAGCTGCTAGGCGGAGGCATGGCCCGGCAGCTCTGCAGGCTGCCTCTGCCCAAAGCACTGGCTTTGCAGCTCCCATTGTCCGGGAGTGGCGGCCAATGGGAGCTGCGGGGGTGGTGCCTGCACTACAACGGGCTGCCATTGAACAAAAGGGCTCTACATTTAAAAAAAAATTACAACTTTTAATGCAAATAGACTAATTAAGTGACAGAGCAAATGCAAATCAGCAATGCAGAAATCTGGATGTGCTCCAGGAAACTAATGCATGTACTGGTGTGTGTGTGCAGAGACCTGCACATTTACCAGCGAGTCTGCAGGAGAGGCTCAAACTTGAAATCTCAGGTGCTGCAACATTGGCCAACCCAAGTCTCTGAAGAGATCTCTTGAAAATTGGTACATTTTGCATGTGGCAGCCAAGAATTATTATAACATGAACTACAAATACATTCATACTAGTTATTCATGAATATAGTAATGATCCATTGACATCATTCATCATCATGATCATTCCTTAAACATTTTTGAAACTGGGGTAATTCCCAAACAAAAAATTCCGTTACATTTATATTAAGGTTCCTAAACTAATCTTTGCCCCCCACCCCTCGAAAGCCCCCACTCAGTTGTACTGGGGCAGATTTTGTCTTGCTAAGTTGTTTAGACCCTTATAAAAAGAGCCACAGAAGAATAAGATAAGATTTCAATGCAGGGAAGTTTGGAAGTTCGAACAGAACAGGTTGCATGTGAGCTTGCCATTTCTACAAAAGAGGACAGGACTTTATCACTTTGGATAGAGCCCCATGTATATGGACACCCTCCAGCAACTTTACATCCAGAATTTCCCAGCAAAGATCACTGCTGTCATTTCTTCTATTGCTTTTATTTGGCTAATGGGTGAAGTGAGGTGGGAGATTTCTCTTCATGGGCCTGTTACTGCCTCATTATCCAAGAGGGAGAGGTTCTTAGTCTCTTGATAAGCCAACAGCTTGCTTCATAACCTTCCCTAGGGAGCCTATAGGGAGTGCTTTCGCAGTACTCTGGCAGCCCCACCCGCCTAGTGGAGAGTCTGCCAGAGGAGGCAGTTCTCACATCCCAGTAGAACTATTATCTATCGTGGCTACACCAGGGAGAATTGTGTACGTTTGAACCTCCTCTCCCCTCCCCACAGAGATGGCTATAACATGTGGCGAGATGCTTTCAAGCCCACCCAGATCTTGGAGAGTTTGTGCAAGAAGAGCTCTCTCCCCTCGGCAGAGTACAGGCGGGAGGAGGTCAAAGTGAACAACAAGATCTTCAAGGTCCCTCCTGAGGCTTTCCCTGAAGGTACCGTGTGTGTCTGGGGGGAGAGTTAACTCCAGGTGTTTTCAAGGGTGACCAGCTCTTGCCTTCTGTCAGGCCTTCAGCTGTGCGAGGCTCATGTCTTGGGGTGCACTCTGAGCCCCCCTTTCCTAACTGACTGGACCAACCACTCAGCCACTGTTAGCACGTTCCGAGGAGCTCCAGCAGCATGTTCAGAGCTGCACAGGCCACGCAAGACAATGTGGCCCCTGAACCAAGGCGTTCACAGTTGAAGGGCTGATTGTGAACCCCGTACTCACTTTGGTGAGCAGTCACTTATGTGAGTTTACCCCCTAACTATGAGTAACTGCTCACTAATGTGAGTGGGGTTCACAATGTGGCCTCGGATGAGACAGAGAATGGAGTTATACCAAGTGGCAACGTGGCCCAGACTGTGCAGTCCAAACACTAATTCCTAGCTGGTGCTTGAGCCTAGGGTGACCAGATGTCCTGATTTTATAGGGGCAGTCCCGATTTTGGGGTCTTTTTCTTATATAGGCTCCTATTGCCCCCCACCCCCTTCCCGATTTTTCGCACTTGCTGTCTGGTCACCCTACTTGAGCCCCATGGACCAGCTGCCCTGCTGAGCGTCAGCCCTTCACGCAGGCCGTGTGTGCTAGGTTTAGTTTTATTGTTTCTTTTAACACTCCCCCTGAGAGAGCTTTGCTTATTTTTCATTGAAGCTACAAGGGACAGTCCCTGTATGCAGCTGTTTGTGACCAGCTGTCCATCGTCAACATGCTGACAGATCTCCTTACTGCGTTTTCTTTGTGCTTTTATTTTCCATTATCCTTCATCTCATTCAGGCTGAACCGCCTGTGCCTCACGCATGCCTCAGTCTCACTTACACCTGGAGGGACGCTGGATTTAGCTGCATAGGCTGAGCTGAACATGCAGCATACGGAAAATACCACAACCCACTTATCCCAACACCACACATGCGTGTGAAATGCAGCCTCCCATGAGAGCGTTCTGCTGGTCAGCAGAGATCTGGGGAGTTGAACTCCCCCAGAGGGCAGGGACCCTGCTCTGGGAGGTTTGGTTCCCCCACTTCTCCTGTTCTGGGGGGTGGGGTAGCAGGCGCTCACTGTCATTTTCCCTTGTTTCTCTTTAGTTGAATCTTTACTCAAAAGATTTCTCCACCTCACTCTGCTTTCTTCAAAAGCAGCTCTCTGGGCCTTTTAACCACTTCTCCTCTACACAGCTGTCCCCTTCTTCTTCCCCCCATTCCGTTGTTCTGTGTAGACGTTTGGTGTGCTAGGATGCTCCCGCCTTCTCCCTTACAGCTCTAGTCATCATTGTTAATCTGGCTGGCCGCATGTCTTTAGACCCTTCTGACTGGCTGCCTTGTGTTCTAGAGGCCTTTGTAAAAGACAAGAGAGAAATGGATGACGAGACTTGGTCAGCATATGATGAGCAGAAGGCTTTGTACGTCCTGCAGCACTGGGATGAGATGCCAGAATACGGGTACAAACTGGTCCCGGAGCATGTGGAGGTTCGGTCCCTTTACAACGCAGAGAACCCTGGACTCGTGCAGGTGAGACTAACACATTTATTCACACCAGAGTACCACTGTGTTCTAAGCCTAGAGAAGCTCTTTGGGCCGGCTGGTCACACCCTTAGCCAGAACACGACTGTTCTTCACCATCTCCTCCCTGGGGCTTTGTCCAGTCCAGCAGGAACTATCCCAAGCAATGGAGTTCCCACCTCTGCCCTTGGCAAACTGTTCCACACTGGACTAGATCTCATCAACAACAAAGGTTTCCTGACATTCAGCAGTTTCTCCCCCCATATCTTGCCTGTCTTGTCTACGTTTTCCTTTGCTCAGATTTGTTCAGCGACTCCTAACTCCCCCTGCAGCACCATGGGCAATTCTTCACCATATCTCAGGGTCACACCCTTCAACTGTTTGTCATTTTTCTGATAGTGAAGTGACCATCACTGAACACAGTAAATCATTGCCATCTCCTCGGAGCGCAGGGCTTTTCATCCTATGGACAGCAGCACACTGTGCTTGGAGAGCAGTGTGCTCTAGACTGTAGTGAATAGGGCACTGGACTGGGAGTCAGAAGACCTGTATTTCATTCCTGGCTCTGCCACTGATTGCTGTGTGACCTTGGGCAAGTCACTTCCCCTCTCTATGCCTCATTTTCCCCTCCCAGTCTTTGCCTGTCTTGTGTCTTTATATTGCATGCTCTTCAGGGCGGGGACATCCTGGCACAATGGGGCCTTGAGCTTGGCTGCAGCCTCTAGGCACTGCTGTAGTACAAATAATAATAAAAAACTAAGGACCCAGCGATCAGTTAAAGTGCAGCCACTTCTGGGGAAGAACTTGGCAGCATTTTAAAGTGAGCAACAGCACGGCTCAGTGGCTTCAAGTAAGGAGCTGAAATTAGACAGAATGTAATGTAGATAGGCATACATCATAGCTTTTAAGGCAAGAAGGAACCGTTGTGCTCATTTAGTCTGACCTCCAGCATAGCACAGGCCAGAGAACCTCGGCAGGTGATTTCTGCTTGCTGTATCCAGCCCAGTAACTTGTGACTGAGCTAGAGCAGGTCATCTGGAGAGAGACATCCAGTCTTGAGTTAAAGACTTCAGGTGAGAGAGAACCTGCCACATCCCTGGTAAGTTGTACCAGTGGGTAATTACCCTCACTGCTAAAACCTTTCCCCTTATTTCCAGTCTGAATGGATCTAGCCATTGGATCTTGTTCTGACTCTCTGCTAGACTGAAGAGGCCTCATCCATCTGCAGTCTTCTCCTCTCGTGGGTGTGTGTAGACACTTTTTAACGTTCTCTTGGCTGAGCTGAATACCTTGATCTCTGTTAGTCTCTCGCTATATGGCAGGTTTTCCAGACCTCAAATCGTTCTTGTAGCTTTTATCTGAGTCTGCTCCAAGTTTTCAACATCCTTTTTGAAGTGTGGACACCAGAACTGGGCACAGTATTCCTGTAATGGTCTCACCAGTGCCGTTTAGAGAGGTAATGTGCACCTCTCTGGCCTTACTTGATATTCCCCTGTTTATAAATCCAAGGATTAAATTCATCCTCTTAGCCACATCATTGCACAGTGAGCTCCTGTTCAGTTGGTTATCTGTAAGGACCTCTTCAGTCTCTCTCAGTCCCTGTTTTCCAGGATACCGTCCCTTATCTTGTTAGTGTGGCCTGCATTCTTTGTTCCTCGATGAAGGACCTTATATTGGTTGAATTAAAATTAGGTCAAGTGATTAAAAAAAATTAATTGCAATTAATCACATGATTAATCACACTGTTAAACAACAATAGGATACCATTTATTTAAATATTTTCTACGATTTTCAAATATATTGATTTCAATCACAACATAGAATGCAAAGTGTACAGTGCTCACTTTATATTTATTTTTGATTACAAGTATTTGCACTGTAAAAAAACAAGACGTATTTTTCAATTCACCTAACACAAGTACTGTAGTGCAATCTCTTTATCATGAAAGTTGAACTTACAAATGTAGAAATATGAACAAAAAACCTGCATTCAAAAATAAAACAATGTAAAATGTTAGAGTCGACAAGTCCACTCAGTCCTACTTCTTTTTCAGCCACTTGCTCAGACAACCAAGTTTGTTTACATTTGCAGGAGATAATGCTGCCCGCTTCTTGTTTACAATGTCACCTGAAAGTGAGAACAGGTGTTCTCATGGCACTGTTGTAGCCGGTGTTGCAAGATATTTATGTGCCAGATGCACTAAAGATTCATATGTCCCTTCATGCTTCAACCACCATTCCAGGGGACATGCGTCCATGCTGATGACGAGTTCTGCTCAATAACAGTGCAAAGCAGTGCAGACCAACGCATGTTCATTTTCATTATCTGAGTCAGATGCCAGCAGCAGAAGGTTGATTTTCTTTTTTGGTGGTTTGGGTTCTGTAGTTTCCGCATTGGAGTGTTGTTCTTTTAAGACTTCTGAAAGCATGCTCCATACCTTGTCCCTCTCAGATTTTGGGAGGCACTTCAGATTCTTAAACCTAGGGTCGAGTGCTGTAGCTATCTTTAGAAATCTCACATTGGTACCTTCTTTGCATTTTGTGAAATCTGCAGTGAAAGTGTTCTTAAAATTAACAGCATGCGCTGGGTCATCATCCGAGAATGCTGTAACATGAAATATATGGCAGAATGCTGGTAAAGCAGAGAAGGGGACATATAATTCTCCCCCAAGGAGTTCAGTCACAAATTTAATTAACGCATTATTTTTTAAACAAGTGTCATCCATATAGAAGCATGTCCTCTGGAATGGTGGGCGAAGCATGAAGGGGCGTACGAATGTTTAGCATATCTGGCACGTAAATACCTTGCAATGCCGGCAACACAAGTGCCATGCAAATGTCTGTTCTCACTTTCTGGTGACACTGTAAATAAGAAGAGGGCAGCATTATCCCTGTAAATGTAAACAAATTTGTTTGTCTGAGCTATTGGCTGAACAAGAAGTAGGACTGAGTGGACTTGTAGGCTCTGAAGTTTTACATTGTTTTGCTTTTGAGTGCAGTTATGTTACAAAAAAAGAAATCTACATTTGTAAATTGCTCTTTCACGTCAAAGAGATTACCCTACAGTACTGTATGAGGTGAACTGAAAAATACTATTTATTTTGTTTCATTTTTACAGGGCAAATATTTGTAATAAAAAATAATATGCATTTTGATTTCAGTTACCACACAGAATACAATATATATGAAAAGGTAGAAAAACATCCAAAATATTTAATAAATTTCAATGGGGTATTCTATTGTTTAACAGTGCGATTAAAACTGTGATTAATCGTGATTAATTTTTTTAAATCATAATTAATTTGTTTGAGTTAATTGCATGAGTTAACTGCGATTAATCAATAGCCCTAATTAAAATGCTTGCTATTTGTTTGAGGCCTGCTTACCAACCGCCCCAGAGTGGTCTGTATCAGTGACCTGCCCTCTTCTCTGTGTACCACTCCACCAGTATTTGTGTCATCGTCACACTGCATAAGTAACAATTGTATGTTTCCCCTTAGATAACTGATAAAGATCTAGAATTGGGTTTGCCAAGATATCACGTTAATTTGACGAGTCCTATTTAAAAAAAAAATACACCACCAACAAATGTGGTGCTAAGTACATAACTATCCTTTAGTTCCTGGTGTCAGCAGTCCCATGATTTTGACCAGGATTGATATCAGGCTAATCTAGGCCACCCGGTTTGACTTCTTTAAATATTGGCCGAACATCAGCTTTCTTCCTGTTCTCTGGAACAGCCCCAATATCATCTGTCAGAAGTTGAGCCACTTCTTTTAAAACTCTTGGATGCACATTGTTCAGATCTGCTGATAGAAAACAAAACAAAACATAAATTGCCCCAAAGGGAACTTGTCCAGGATTCCAAGTTATTGCCCTGCTTTGCAAAAGTGTTGGGAGATCTTTATAGCAAAGAAGAAGAAAGAGCGTGAGAGGCAGTGAATCTCCTCTGTGCATGTAGTCACTGCCATATGTCAGGGCTGTGGGCATGCACACATCTAGTTAGATCAGAAGTGGGCAAACTACGGCCCGCGGGCCACATCCGGCCCGCAGGACCCACCTGCCTGCCCCTTGAGCTCCTGGCCTGGGAAAGCTAGCCCCCAGCCCCTCCCATGCTGTTCCCCCTCCCCCACAGCCTCAGCGCCCCATGCTGCTGGCGCAATGCTCTGGGAGGCCAGGCAGCGCAGTTGCAGAGCTGCGGCCTGACCCGGTGCTCTGGGCGGCGCGGCTGGAGCGCCGCCAGCCACTGGTGATCCAGGCAGCGCGGTAAGGGGGAACGGGGGTTTGGATAGAGGGCAGGGGAGTTTGAGGGTGTGGTCAGGGATGTGGATGGGGTCAGGGTGGTCAGAGGTCCCGGGGGGGGCAGTCAGGAATGAGGGCGGGGGTTGTATGGGGTGAGAGGGGGCAGTCAGGGGTGGAGGGTCTGGGGGTGGTCAGGGGACAGGGAGTAGGGAGTGGTGGATGGGGCAGGAGTCCTGGGGGTCCGTCAGGGGATGGGGGGGTTGGATGGGGCAGGAGTCCCGGGGGAGCTGTCAGGGGGTGAGAAGCAGGGGGGTCGGATAGGAGGTGGGGGCTGGGCCATGCCTGGCTGTTTGGGGAGACGGCCTCCCCTAACCGGCCCTCCATACAATTTTGGAAACCCGATGTGGCCCTCAGGCCAAAAAGTTTGCCCGCCCCTGAGTTAGATGAACTGATTCTAAGTGCAGAAGTGACCCCCAGTATAACTGAGGCCATAGGATCTCCCTGTGTTTGAACTAGAGCAGATATTTTAGAAAAACATCCACTCTTCATTTAAACGTTGCCAGTGATGGAGAATCCCCCACAACTAGAGCGGAGTGAATTGGCATCTGAGTTAGCACCACTGAAATGAGCCAGGCCATTCACCCCTCAGAACTGTTCTGTCAGGTTCTCCGCAGATGGAGCACCCCCCCACCCCCACCCCGTGTCACTCACATTACCTGGTGGAGGCATTCTTCGCACGCTGAACAGCTGGAGACTGACTGTTTGTAAATGACAGCTGAGACTCTAGAGAGCCTGCACCCCGGCTAGTCCCTCATGCTCCCAGAGGAGCACTCAGGGTAATGCCGGGTGCAGGAAACGAGACAGGACAGCAGAAATCGTACCTTCAAAAGTGGCAGCCGGGGGAGGTGAAGCACAAAGGGCAACACCAGGCATTAATGATGTACTGTGTGTGGCTCCATCGCTGTGTGCTGCTGAGATGCTGTCCGGGGCGCAATCCCAGCTCTCCATCTCACCCCCAAACGCCTGGGGAGTACGGCTACGGACATCACCAGTAACATGGCAAGAACCAGGCTTGATGATGGACCGCAACACGCTGGCAGCATAGCCAAAGCTACAGCATCACATCCCCCGACAGGGAGCTGAGAGTCTCTCTGTACGGCATGGATGAGACCACACCGACGTTCTGCAGCTAGGCTCCTGGATCTCGCAGGCTGGCTGGATCTGTGCAGAACTTGGGTGAGAGCCCTGCAGCGAGGAGGAAGTGGTTGTGGTGACTCAGCAGGTAGCCCTCGTCCTTAGCCAGGACGGATTCAATACACAGGTATGTGGCTGGGGCGCTCAGCTCTGGATGAGCTGTACAATGGAGAGCCTTATCGTACTGAGCAAGGCCAGTCTTTCAAAGGCAGCACCTCACTTGCTGATGCTACAGAACTGCATTGGTGTGTATAGATGCCAAATGGCTAGCTGGCTATCGCAGGAGGCAGGGTGGCCTAGTGGCTAGAACACTGGCCTGGAACTCAGCAAACCAGAGTTCTTTTCCTGCTTCTGGTCATATGGGTGATCTTGGGCAAATCACGTCACCTCCCTGGGCCTTAGTTTCCCATCTGTAAAATGGGGCTAATGATACTGATGTCCTCGGTACCGCACTTTGAGATCCTATGTAAATTCAGTGATCATCTCATCTGATCTCCTGTTCAGCACAGGCCAGAGAACGTCCCCACAATAATCCCTAGTGCAAGGCTTTGAGAAAAACAGCCAATTGATTTCAAAATTGTCAGTGATGGAGAATCCACCATGACCCTTTGTAAATTGGTCCAATAGTTACTCACTCACTATTTAAAAATGTTCACCTTATTTCCAGTCTGAATTTGTCTAGCTTCAACTTCCTTCCATTGGATCATGTTAGACCTTTCTCTTAGACCTTTCTCTGCTAGGTTGAGAGCCCATTATTAAATATTTGGTCCCCATGGTGGTACTTATAGACTAATCAAACGCTTACCTTAACCTTCTCTTTGTTAAGCTAAATAGATTGACCTAAGTCTCTCATGATCAGGCAGGTTTCTAATCCTTTAATCTTTCTTGTGGCTTTCTTTGAACTTTCTCCAATTTATCAACATTCTTCTTGAATTGTGAGCACCAGAATTGGACCCAATTCCAGTAGCGTTCACATCTGTGCCAAACACAGAGGTAGAATAACCTCCCTATTGCTACTGGTGATTCCCCAGTTTATACATCCCAGGATCACATCAGCTCTTTTGGTCACAACAGCACAATGGGAGCTCATGTTCATCTGATTGTCCACCACGATTCCCAAATCTTTTTCAGTGTCACTGCTTCCCAGGATAGAGCCCCCCATCCTGTAAGTATGGCCGACCGTCTTTGTTCCCAGATGTATACATTTACAATTAGCCCTGTTAAAACTCATATTAGATTAAATCTCAGGAAAAGCTTCCTACCTGTAAGAACAGAGGACAATGGAACAGACGCCTAGGGAGGTCATGGAAGCTCCTTCACTGGAGGTTTTCCAAAGGAGGCTGGAGAGCATCTGTCTTGGATGGGTTAGACACAACAAGTCCTGCATCTTGGCAGGGGGTTAGACTAGATGACCCTTGCGGGCCCTTCTAACCCATGGTTTTATTATATTGTTTGCTTGTGCCCAGTTTGCCAAGCAATCCAGAATACTCTGTATCAGTGACCTGCCCTCTTCACCATTTATCACTCCCCCAATGTTTTGTGTCATCTGCAAACTTTATCCGTGATGATTTTATGTTTTCTTCCAGGTCATTGAGAAAAATGTTAACTAACATAGGGCCAGGAACAGATTTCTGTGGGACCCTGCTAGAAACACACCCAATCATGATGATTCCCCATTTACAATTGTATTTTGAGACCTATCAGTTAGCCAGCTTTTAATCCATTTAATGTGTGCCATGTTAATTTTATATCATTCTAGTTTAATCAAAATGTCATGCAGTACCAAGTCAAGCGCCTTACAGAAGGCCATGTATGTTATGCCATCACTATTACATTTATCAACCAAACTTGTAATCTCATAAGAAAAAGATATCAAGTTAGTTTGGCAGGGTTTGTTTTCCATAAACCCATGCTGATTGATTATATTACTCTCCTTTAATTCTTTATGAATCAAGTCCCATATCAACCGTTCCATAATCTTGTCCAGGATCAATATCAGACTGATGGGAAGCCAAGCCGCGGGGTGAGATGTTTTAGTAGAGAGCAAATTAAGGTTGCCACTGACAAGTATAAAACATCCAGTGAAGTGATGCTTTTGTGAGATAGAAGAGAAGTGTTCTATTTCAGTTTTACATAATAAATAACTTTATTCAATCATTTTGTAAGGACACTGGTGAACCGCATGGTAACAATGTCCTGAGCAGACGTTATTTCTTAAAATACTCCCCCCCGCCCCTGCCATAAGGAGACATTTTAAATACAAGCAACTTCTACAATGTGGGCAGGCCTTTCCCAGCGATGGCATGTGCTCTCCATGTCCTGATGGGCTTGCCTTGAGGGTTGCCGTGACCCAGAAGTGTGAGGAAGGGTCAGTGGTGTTGGGAAGAGGGTTCTCTGGAGGTCAGGGAGTGGGAGAGTAAATCTGTTTGTGAATTCAGCCTTGATGAATCCTTTGAAGCAGCTCAGCCCTTTCCTTTCTGCAGGGCTCCCTCCACATGTGGATTGACATGTTTCCAAATGACGTCCCAGCACCTCCCCCTGTCAATATCAAGCCACGGCTGCCAATCAGGTACAGGCCTGTAGGAGATGGGGACAGAGCCATTTCAAACCCAGTGTTTATACTGCAGCCTGGGGTCCTGCTCTGCATGACTCCCATGCAGTCTGTGCCCCCCCGAAGGGTGTGGCTGGGTGAGAAGGGCAGACTAACTGATCCGTCAGCCTGGGAGGCTCACACTGCTTCAGCTCTGGGACCCTGGCACATCTCCATGGTTTCCTCTCTGTGCCGGTGCAGGGGGGCTGCAGGCCTCACCTCATCCTGCTCTCCCGAGGGACTCCCTCTGTCCCTGCATGCCGTGTGGCTGAGAGGAGAGAAAGCTGCTCCTGCCTCTCACACAGACATGGCTGGGAGGAGAGGTGTCCCCTGGGTTTACGCCTGCTCCCAGCAGAGACCAAACCCCAGACAGCAGTGTCCGAGCTGAAGCAGTACCACTGTCCGCGCACAGCTCAGCACTGGTGCCTCAAAAACCCAAGGCTGGGCCGTTACTTTTCTTCTTGCTGCTGTTTCTGCCGGACACGTGCTGGGCAGATTCCAGGACGCTGGAGATGTGCTTTGGTTCAGACACTTCTTTGTACTAGAGTCTGCAAAACTGGGCCAGTGTGACATGAGAGGGGCCTTCTGCGAGGTGTCCTGGGCCCCTGGCCTGAGCTGCAGAGGGCACAAGCACAGCACTAGGCTGGGTGGCCGGGCTGAGTGGGTGCTGCTGCAGGCCATTATCCCATGGGGGTAGTTTCGCCTGGCCCTGACAAACACACTGAGCTGGAATGTGCTTCTCTAACCTGCCCTTGGCTTTCCCTTCTGGTAGTTACGAGCTACGCGTCATCATCTGGAACACAGACGACGTGGTTCTTGATGACGTTAATCCAATAACAGGAGAAACCTCCAGTGACATCTACGTGAAAAGGTGCCCGAGTTGATGGGGAATCGAATGACAGGAGGGCCAGAGAGGGCCAGAGAACGACTAGCTGGCCTGTCCAGTCTGACCCTGCTTGGATACTGTGCAGCACTCCCTACTGCCTGAGTCCCACAGACATCACCAGCCTCTCCTCGTATTTCACCAGCCATGGGACCTCCACCTCCTGGGGGAGACTAACTCACTGTCCATTTAGTCTATCCATAAAGGCCTGGGCCCTGATACCAGCCCACACTTGTTCTTCAGAACATGTCAGTCCTCATCCCTATGACCCCTTAGCTCTCTGAGCCGACCCAGGCACTGTCTCCCCTTTACATGGTATGCAGATTCTACACACCTTGGACCAGCTTACCAAAGCGTGCCATTCCTTCCCGCATTTTTTGCATCAGCAACTAGTTGTGGGCTCAGTTCCTATTATTTAGAAAACCAAGTGCCTAATTTGTCCCCATAATCAGATATTGGACCATCTAAATGGTGGGGTTTGCACCCCCAAAAAAGAGAGGTTGGAGAGAAGCCCCTTTAGAGCCCTCGTAATGGTTGTGGCCCAGCATAGACCTTGAACCCCTGACATGCTCCTGTCTGCCATTCAAATAGTTGAGCCTCGTTGGCTAAGCCCATTATTATTCTGAATAAGAGTTTGTTGCTGTGAGGTGCTGTCGAGCAGTGACTGAGCACTACCCCTTGGCCTGGGACCCTTGCTCCACCACCCTGTAGCTTAGTGATGCTGCACTTGGGTCTGCTTTAACATGACAATTGATGTTAATTGAGCTTCTTCTGCAGCTGGATCAAAGGTCTGGACCATGAGAAACAAGAAACAGACGTTCACTTTAACTCCCTGACTGGGGAAGGCAACTTCAACTGGAGGTTTGTGTTCCACTTCAACTACCTCCCAACTGAGAAGGAGATCTCCTATAAGAAGAAGGACTCCATCTTCTCCCTGGAGGAATCTGAGTTCAGGGAGCCAGCTGTCCTGGTCCTTCAGGTCTGGGATTATGACAGGATTTCAGCGAATGACTTTCTAGGTACAGTATCCTCCTGCTGAGAGAAGGGGCTGTTTCTCTGTGCCTCGCCTTCTGCGCCTGCCCAGACCGCCTGCCCTGAGCTTTGCAGGAAATGGCTCCCAGTCAAGATGAGCTGGGGCTGCAGGGAGCTCACTTGCCCTCTTTTGCATTTGCAGGCTCCCTCCTGGCCCACTGGTAGAACTTCTGTTTACAGCACCAGGGTTCTACCAGATTCCAGTTGACTCATGGCATTGGGATTAAACTCTCTCATTCAGACAAGTTATTCATCTTCTGACCCATCTCTGCACTGTGCAGTACTGTTCCCACTAACCGTGGAACGGGGGGCGAGTGAGCAGCTTCTTCCAAAGCTGACTCCACTGGGGTTCTGCATAGTGACCTTCACCTTCTCTCTGGCTCTTGCCTAGCCACCTTCCCTCTGCCTCTGAGCTCCCCCTGTCCAGGGACTTGGAGCCCTCATGCGGCTTTTGAAATACTATTGTGTCCAAGGGTCAGCCTGAACCAGGGCCTTTGATTGAAGGGGGAAGCCTTCAGCTAGAGGTGGTGGCTGGTGATGCTGATGGCACTTAGATGGCACCACTTAGATGCATCCGATGAAGTGAGCTGTAGCTCACAAAAGCTTATGCTCAAATAAATTGGTTAGTCTCTAAGGTGCCACAAATACTCCTTTTCTTTTTAGATGGCATGGTGGCAGGTGCCTTAGAAATACCAGGACAGACTGCTGACAAGTCTTCTCTCCTTTCAGGATGTTCCTTTCATTCTCAGACTGTGCAGCAAATGCTCCCCACTTCCATTGTGCTTAAGTTATCCAAACTTTGAACCTCGGCACTAAACAGTAGGCCCTCTGAGGGGAACATAAGCATATGGATGTGCTATACTGCAAGCATAATAATACAGAAGGTTGTCAATTTTCTGCTGAAACAGTTTTGTTTGAAAAT
This sequence comes from Natator depressus, assembly GCF_965152275.1. Classification (NCBI taxonomy): domain Eukaryota; kingdom Metazoa; phylum Chordata; order Testudines; family Cheloniidae; genus Natator; species Natator depressus. The sequence continues at coordinate 31,311,875 of NC_134246.1, forward strand.
GCCAATTCATTGAACCTGAAGTGTTTCTTGGATTCATCTCAGATTTAGCCATTTTCAGTGTGTTCTCTGGGAAAGCTGCCACCTTACCAGGCTGCAAATGAGCCCAGAGTTCATGGGGCCACAGCTCTGAGACAGCCCCACCGTATAGGCTGCCCCGTGCTCAGGAGACCCCAGTCTTCCAGAGTCTAGGGCTCCAGGACACACAGCCAAGCAGGGCTTCCAGGCTCCTGCTGTGGAGCCAGGAGCCTGAAAGCCCAGGGAGCCCTGGCTCAGCTCTTGGTTTCACAGCCGGGAGCCTGGAATGGCTGAGAACTCCCTCTTCCAGGCTTCCTGCTGCAGAGCCAGGAGCCCAGAGCCAGGGTGTCTTGTTCCCATGGTGAGGATGCCCCAGAGCTGCAGGCCCTGGGAGCCTCTGGTGCTGCTGGGTGAAACTGACATAGAGGTTCTGCTCACAGCAGCAGTGAAACTGACAAGAATGGCATTTGCAATATTGCTGTAGCAGTGGTGGTCCCAGGATATCAGAGAGACAAGCTTGTCTCTTTCACCAGCTGAAGTTGGTTCAATAAAAGATATTACCTCCCCCACCATGTCTCGTCAAGAATGTCAGTTTTATTCAGCTGCTGTCAGAGTCCCAGGAGCTGTTGTGTGTGGGAAACAGCATGCGTCAATGTTTCCGAAATAATTTTTATTCAGGATTTCTGGTTTTCAGGAAATTTCAAAAAATTTAGATTCGTTATGATTTGGAACAAAACCAAATTTCTAAAAATGAAATTTCCTGTGAGCTGCAAATCCTGCATTTCGTCCAGCTCTAGGCAACACCTTTAACCACGACAAAAGCTCCTTTTATTCATTAACCCATTGCCAATCAATTCAAAAGGCTTCACTGCCATGGAAAGGCATATAAAGCAAACCTGCTCAGCAGTAAAAAGAACGAGAAGTACTTGTGGCACCACAAATTTATTTGGGCATAAGCTTTCAAAAAGCTTTCATGAAAGCTTACGCCCAAATAAATGTGTTAGTCTCTAAGGTGCCACAAGAACTCCTCGTTCTTTTTGCTGATACAGACTAACACGGCTACCCCTCTGAAACCTGCTCAGCAGTGCCATCTACTGATGGCAAGAAGAGAACATTAGACCCAGAACATCGTGGTATTTCTGGGACATGAGCTGCTTACATTTGTGACAAAGACACAAAATGAGGGAAACAGAACAGGAGGGAGCTGGCGATGGTGCTGGCATCCTGGCTGTGGCCTAAACAAAGCGTTCTCCCACCCCAGTGTCAAGATTTTATCATTCTGTACTGAACATGAGGGACAAGCTGGGGCATGAGAAGAAGGTAGATTTAGACCTAGAGGTACTGATGAGAGGCACAGTGTGGCACAGCTCAGGTGTGACTCTGTGTAAGAGACAGTGTGGTCAAATGGCTAGGCCGGAAGAGTGGGACTCAGGAGATCTGGTTTCTGTTCCAGGTTGTGCCACCAACTCAGCATGTGAGGCAAGTCACTTCCTCTCCCTCCAACCCTCAGTTTCCCCATCCCTAAAGTGAGGATAACACTGTTGATGGACCTTTGCTTTGAGAGCTACAAACAGAAATCACTGCCTCTGGTGGGAGTGTTACTGATTCTCTGGGGACTGGGATGGGTGCAGGCCAAGCAGCATGTTGATGCTGGCCCTAATGTGTTACTTGCATTGACACAAATGATCGACCCCTGAGGTTCTCACTTCCTGCCTGTCTTTGAAGGGTCCATTGAACTGAAGCTGAATGACATGGTGCGGGGAGCCAAGAGTTCTGAGCAGTGCACCATTAAGATGGCCAAGGAAAAGGCCATCCCCCGCTTCTCCATCTTCCGGAACAAGCGGATGAGGGGCTGGTGGCCCTTCATCAAACTGAAAGACCAGGAAGATGAGGAGCGAGAGGAGCGAGAGGCCAAGGAGAAGAAGAAGAAGAAAAAGAAGAAGAGGAGGTCGATGAAGCCAGAAGACATTGAGTTTGCAGACCCCAGTGGGAACAAGTACCTCCTGACGGTAAGGAGCAGGAGAGAGGGGCAGAGCCCCTCTGCTGTGAGGCAGTGAGTGCTCAGTACCTGCCTGCCTGAGTTGTGGGGAGTGTGAGGCCTGCAGCTGGCACGGACTGGGCCATGGCTAACTGCAAAAGCTTTGTAGTGGGCGTGGGGCTGCGTAGCTCAGTGCTCTCAGCCTCCAGCTCAGCACTGTTCTCAGCTTGTCTGCTTAGCTGAGCAGTCTGCTGGGGGCAGCAGGGTCTATGGGAGGTTTTTCCTGCCGTGCAGACGAGAGGAGGAGGGCTGGTGTGAAGGCATTGTCATTGGTGGGGGTGCAGCTGCTTCTCTGAGTCCCCTTTTCCTGGGCACAGGGCAGCCTCCTCCCCGGGCTGGTTCCAGCTTCCTGCCTGGGTTAGCAAGAAGTCAGGCCTGGTTCCCCAGTGAGCTCCAGCTGCCTGGATCTCACAGACGTTTCACCCTTCCCTGCCTGGTCTGTGATTCCCGTCAACAAGCACAGGAGAGGGCATGGGGTTGGCTGCCCCAGGGTCCCCCTGGGACTCAGACAGAGCCTAACACTGGCAGTTACTGAATCAGCCATAGCGGTGAGATGTGATCATAGAATCCTAGAATATCAGGGTTGGGAGGGACCTCAGGAGGTCATCTAGTCCAACCCCCTGCTCAAAGCAGGACCAACCCCAACTAAATCATCCCAGCCAGGGCTTTGTCAAGCCTGATCCTAGACTTGGCGAACATTTCCCCCGAAGGCCCTGAGCAGTCTCCTGTGGTTTGACTGAGGACGCTTCCCCCAAGGGCAGGAATATTTGGTAGCCGGGGATGTGGGGCTAGGAGCTGAAATGGCCCCTGACCGTGGCAATGACTAGTTGGAGTTTCCCAGCAAGGGAGAGGGTAGCCAGGAGGTCCTGGGACTCTGAGGGGCCATGGACAGGGCATGTGAAAATCAGCAGGTGTGGGGAGAGGTGCAGCCAGGATCTCAGCAGGGGGAGGGGGAGGGGGCGGGGGCTGCAGCCTGGCATGCTGCTGATATGCCTGCACCAGGTTCCCCCGCTCGCTGCACAAACCAGCCAGGTGCCAGGAGCTGAGGAAGCATGCCAGCAATGCGCCCGTGTTCACAACTCCACGCAGCAGCACCTAGCGCTGTCCCGTTGGGACCCGGCCGCGCGGTGGAGTGCAGGCTGGGTTCAGTGTGCCAGGAGGAAGGTCGTGTTCACTCCCGGTGGGCTGCTGGACAACGGCTCTGGCTTCTCTCACTGGGCAAGTGGAAGAGGGAGGCCTTTTGTGCCTGATCTCTGGAGAGGGCAGTCATTGTGCCGAGCACTTGTCTCGAGTGGTCATTCACCGGTCCTATAGAGTATATGCTCAGGAGGATATGTCTAAACCACCAGGAACGGCACTGTGACGGGGGGTATCAACCCGCACTGGGCAAACGGGGCGGCACTGCTCGACACGCCGACCCCCCATGACAGGCACAGTGCACAGAGCCCTGTGCTGGGCAGCTCCTGCCCTAGGAGATGAGCCTTGAGGAGGTGGCTCCATGGGCAGGGCAGCCTGCCAGGGCTCTGGTGTCTGGATGCTTCCTTGACTTGCTCCTGGTGGTGCTGGCGAGAAGTGAGTATTGGGAGTGCTGTGAGAGGCTCCGGAGGGCACTCCATGCAGGAGAGTGGGACACAGAGGCCAGAAAGGCCCCGAGGGGCAGATTTTCAAAGGTATTTAGGTGCCTATAGACACAGATTTTCAAAGTGCCTGAGCAGGTTTGGTGCCTGACTCCCACTGAGCGACTGTTGAAAACCTGGCCCTGCGACTCTAGACGAGACAGTATCCGCCTGGCTCGTCCTGAAGACATGTGTGTCTCAAGTGTGTTTCTCTGCAGGGTAAAGTGGAAGCTGAGTTCCAGCTATTGACTGCGGAGGAGGCTGAGAAGAGCCCCGTTGGTCTGGGCCGAAAAGAGCCTGAACCCCTGGAGAAGCCCAAGTGAGTATCAATCATAGAATCATAGGAGTGGAGGGAACCTCGAGAGGTCGTCTAGTCCAGTTTCTTGCACTCATGGCAGGACTAAGTATTATCTAGACCAATCCTGACAGGTGTTTGTCTAACCTGCTTTTAAACAGCTCCAATGATGGAGATTCCACAACCTTCCTGGGCAATTTATTTCAGTGCTTAACCACCCTGGAAGTTTTTCCTAATGTCCAACCCAAACAACCCTTGCTGCAATTTAAGCCCAATGCTTCTTGTCCTGTCCTTACAGGTTAAGAAGAACAATTTTTCTCCCTCCTCCTTGTAACAACCATTTATGTACAGGAAAACTGTTATCATGTGTCTCCTCGGTTGTCTCTTCTCCAGACTACACAAATCCAATTCTTTCAAACTCCCCTCATAGGGCATGTTCCCTAGACCTTTAATCATTTTTGTTGCTCTCCTCTGGACTTTCTCCAATTTGTTCCCATCTTTCCTAAAATGTGGTGCCCAGAACTGGACACAATACTCCAGTTGAGGCCTAATCAGTGTGAAGTAGAGCAGAAGAATTACTTCTCATGTCTTGCTTACAACACTCCTGCTAATACATCCCAGAATGATGTTTGCTTTTTTTGCAACAGTCTTACACTGTTGATTTATATTTAGCTTGGGATCCACTATGACCCCCAGATCCCTTTCTGCAGTACTCCTTCCTAGGCAGTCATTTTCCATTTTGTATGTGTACAATTGACTGTTCCTTCTTAAGTGGAGTACTTTGCATTTGTTCTTATTGAATTTCATCCTATTCAGACTATTTCTCCAGTTTGTCCAGATCATTTTGAATTTTAATCCTATCCTCCAAAGCCCTTGCAACCCCTCCCAGCTTGGTATTGTCTGCAAACTTTATAAGTGTACTCTCTATGCCATTATCTAAATCATTGATGAAGATATTGAACAGAACCGGACCCAGAACTGATCCCTGCGGGACCCCACTAATTATGCCCTTCCAGCATGACTGTGAACCACTGATAACTGCTTTCTGGGAACAGTTTTCCAACCAGTTTTGCACCCACCTTATACTAGCTCCATCTAGGTTGTATTTCCCTAGTTTGTTTATGAGAAGGTCATGTGAGATAGTATCAAAAGCTTTACTAAAGTCAAGATATACCACATCTACCGCTTCCCCCCATCCACAAGGCTTGTTAGCTTGTCAAAGAAAGCTATCAGGTTGGTTTGACCTGATTGGTTCTTGACAATTTGCTTTTACTTATCACCTTATCTTCTAGGTGTTCGCTAATTGATTGCTTAATTATTTGCTCCTTTATCTTTCTGGGTACAGAAGTTAAGCTGACTGGTCTGTAATTTCCCCGGGTTATCCTTATTCCCCTTTTTATAGATGGGCACTATATTTGCCCTCTTCCAGCCCTCTGGAATCTCTCCCGTCTTCCATGACTTTTTGAAGAGAATTCCTCATGGCTCAGAAATCTCCTCAGTCAGCTCCTTGAGTATTCTAGGATGGATTTCAGCAGGCCCTGCCAACTTGTGCCATGTGCATGTGCCAGGCAGAGAGGCACTGGAATTTCAGGCTGGGGTTTGATACCATGCCTGCTCTCAGCTTGGGTCTGCCTGCGGCTGCACACAGGCACTGAGGGAAAAGGGAGGAGCTTTCAGGCTCAGTGGAACCAAGATCAGAATCCAGGGACTGTTGGGGACTCCGGGGCTCAGGCTGTAGACAGTGAAGCCATCTCCACTGAGGGTGTGGGCTGAGTCCCTGGGGCGGAGCCATCCTGGCTGAGGCTGCAGGTGGAGTCCCTGGAGCAGAGCTGTTCTGAGATATTTACTGAAACAAGCGATAGGGCTTGTGTATCACCGTAGTTGCACCTGCACTAGGAGGGTTCACTGATGTAACTACGTTGGTTTTAGTGAGCTAGTTAAATTGGTGCAAAAATGGAGACCAGCCTTACTAACGAGGCCTTAGTTAGCTGCTCTGGTGGCTCAGCTGCCAGTGCAGTCATCCTGCAGGCCCTGCCGGTGTGTGCTCTGCATCCATCAGAAGATGAAAAGGGTGGGGGGGAGAATGAAAAGTCCCTCCCTCCCCCCAGGAGAGCCTATTTGTCATCTGCAGCGTGGGTGCCTTGCAGAACCCTGGTCTAGTGCTGGGTCCAGGCTCCAGAGAAAATAATACAAAAATAAGAATACCGATAACAATAAGTAAATACAAAGATTTTGTGGTCTGTTCAGAAGTGCCTGGCAGTCTGGATTTAGCCCACAGTCTGCCTATTAACTACCCCGGTCTAATGTCTGTGCAAGAATCCTACGAAGCCCCCAGATTGTGCTGGCAGTGAAGTGGATGCAGGGAATGGGGTCCTGTTTTGAAGGAATACATTGTAGGCACAGGCATCAATTTGCGTTTGGGGGCTCAGGGATACAGGCTGATCTGCACTGATCTGATACCTGGTTATTCGCAGCCCATGAGTAGCAGCAGCTAATGCTACGTTGTAGATTTCCAGGGCACTGAATTGGACTGGGTGGAGCTTTGCTTTGCTTTGGCTGAGCTCAACGGCCTTTTCCATTCTCTGTTCTAGCCGTCCAAAAACATCCTTCAACTGGTTTGTGAATCCCATGAAAACCTTCATCTTTTTCATCTGGAAGCGGTACAAGAAGTACATCATTGCTTTGGTCATTATTGCTGTGGTGACTATCTTCCTGGTCCTTTTACTCTACACAATGCCTGGGTACATCAGCCAGAAGATCATCAACGGATAAGTGCGGTCAGAGACTGGTCTCCCCAGAGGACCATGGCTGTTGCTCCAGAAATTGACACTTTATACCAAATATTTTAAGGACAGGTTGCCAGTGGCTGAAGGTGCTGGGACTCTTTGTAAATGCTGCATCGGGAGGAAGAGGAGTGGAGAAGCTGCCCTTTCTGGGTAGTTGTATTTCACACTTAGAACTTGTGATACACTGTGATTATAGCACTGTGGAGCAGAGCGATAATGATTTGGGTAAAATGTTTGGTTTTCATTAGTTGGGAGGAATCTGTCCCAGCTGGGGTTGGCTGTGGGGAGATTTGCAACGAATATCAGCTCTGTACCTCTCTCCCTTGCACTAAGCAGAGGAGCCTCTCTTAGAGCAGTGGGAGGAGCGGTGCTGCTTTCTCTGCATGGCGTCAGTGTAATAACGCGGAGTAGGGTGACCAGATGTCCCGATTTTATAGGGACAGTCCTGATTTTGGGAGGTTTTTCTGTTACCCCCCACCTCCATCCCGACTTTTGACACTTGCTGTCTGGTCACCCTAATGCAGAGGCTTTTCACCCAGAGAACTTAGCGCACTTTACAAGGTGGCGGAGCGTTCCTGTCCCCTTTGTACAGATCAGAGAGTCAGGGCATGTCTGCACTATGGAGACTATGTTGCGGAAGGGGTTTTTCCATTGCCATAGGACCGACAGCTGTGCTGACACGGGGGATTAGGTTAGAGCTGTGTCAGTCAGGAGGTGTTTTTTCACAGCTCTGACTGAGTCAGCCTGGCGGTCAAGCGTAGACCAGGCCTCAGTGGCAGAGCTGGGACCAGCAGAGTGATAAGTAGAGAAACTAGAGAGGAGCTGCAGCAGGCCAGCAAAGTGAGCAGGGGAAAAGAATGAAGGAGCCAAACTGTTCATGACCCTCACCACGACTTGGGTAGGGGTGAGGGACAGGCAAAGTCTGAGTCCACCTGTGAGCTGGGGTTTCCCAGCCAAGCGTGCACCCCAGCCCGCCCTCCACACTGCTGTTAAACACGCTTCTTTCCATTTAGTAAGGCTGGACTTGAAGGTCTTTTTAACCCTTGTGTTAGACCTTTACTCCCTCTGGAATAGAAAACCCCAAAGGATCTGACCCATTACCTGGTGCTTCTCATCCACTCAGCATTTGCTAGGGTTTCCCAGCTGGCTTTCAGAGGCCTGGTCTGTACCCAAACTTAGCTCAGCCTAGCTACCTGGCTCAGGGCTATGAAAAATGTCACTTCCTGGGCGCTATTTGGGTTGCCTTAACCCCCACTGTAGATGCAAGAATTCTCCCATTGACCCTGCTGCTGCCTCGCGATGGGGCGGGTTAACTAACAAACCCGCCTTGCGTTGCTGTAGAAAGTGTCTACACTGCAGTGCAGCTGGCGCGTTTGTAGTGTAGACGTACCTGGAGAGTGTAATGGCGACTTGTTTGTCTGGTTCAGACTCCATCCCAGGGCTTCCTTCTCTCTCATGCTAACTGATCTGGGGGATTAACAGTCACTCCTGTATTGTTGTGTTTTGCACCAGATTTGTAGATATTTATATGGATGGTATTTATATGAACAGTGCAAAGTGGCACCAGACTGAGGTAAATCAAACGTCGAGAAATATCCTCAGACCAGCTTCCACCTTTGCTGCATTCTTTGTGCTCTGGGTACTGATTTTACTGATACAAGTCAGTAGGGATAAAATTTTATCATGGTAAAATTAAGCAAAATTCATTGAATAGTCATGGTAAAAATGTACAAAATCAGGGTATGGTTGGAGGAGGGGTGGGCTGAAGCTGAAGCCTGAGGGCAGCGGGGGCTGACAGACCGAGTTCCCCTGCCCTGGGGCTGGCACTGAAACACCAAGCCCTGCCACCCTGGGCTGGCGCTGACAGCCAGAGCCGTGTCACCAGGGGGCTGAAAGCTGAGCCTCACTGCCCTGGGGGCTGACAGCCTGAGACCCCCACCCCGTGGGGCTGACAGCCTGAGTTCCACTGTCCTGGGGGGATGAAGCCAGAGCCCGGCCGCCCTGGGGGGAGGGGTGAAGCCAGAGCCCGGCCGCCCCGGGGGGAGGGGTGAAGCCAGAGCCCGGCCGCCCCGGGGGGAGGGGTGAAGCCAGAGCCCGGCCGCCCCAGCGGGGAGGGGTGAAGCCAGAGCCCGGCCGCCCCGGGGGGAGGGGTGAAGCCAGAGCCCCGCCGCCCCGGGGGGAGGGGTGAAGCCAGAGCCCGGCCGCCCCGGGGGGAGAGGTGAAGCCAGAGCCCGGCTGCCCCGGGGGGAGGGGTGAAGCCAGAGCCCGGCTGCTCGAGCTGGCACAGCTGAAGGTGAAGTCCCAGAAGTCTTTTAAAGTCATGGAATCTGTGACCTCCGTGATGAAATTGTGTCCTTACCATTCTGCGATGATCAATTGTAAAGTGATAGAAAAGCAGAGGTGGGATAGACATACCCACCAGATGTATAATAACAACACAAATGGACAGTTACTCCTAGCCAGAGACGTGCTGCAGACACATGGTGTTCGTAGACGTGCTCCCCGGCTTATCTAGGTCTGGCACTGGATGGGCAAGGGATGCTGGCGTAGTTCTGGGGCTAGCTGTGGGCTCTATTCCCTTTCCTGTCTCTGAGTGCCCGCCTCAGGTGTTTGGCCTCTTGTCCTTACCTGGCTCAGGTGTGATCTCACAATTCTCCCCCTCGCAGGCCAGGACCTGGCTACCCTGCTCCATGTCCCAAACACTGCTCACCTGGCAGGCCGGACGGGTTTGGGCACCAGCATTTTCTCCCTTTGGAAGCCTGTGGCCAGTGCTGGAGTGATGCCTTAAATGAAAGGGCTCGTCTCTACAGCGGGGGAGGCCTGGTCCACATGAGGACACTCGGTCGGTTTAACTACATGGCTTGGGTGTGAAAAATCCAACCCCCTGAGCAATGCAGTTAAACTGCCCCGACCTGGTGTAGACCGCGGTAGGCTGACAGGCGAATTCTCCCTGGCTACACCTCGAGGGGAGGGGAGCACCTACGCAGATGGGAGAAGCCCTCGCGTCGGCATAGGCAGCATCTTCACGGAAGAGCTCCATTAGCGCGGCTGCAGCATTTTAAGGGTAGACCCCTCACTGCGCGGGGTGTAAATCGACAGCGCTCCGGCGTGCTGCACACTCGCTGTCCAGGAGGCCCCTGCTGCTGTGCAGACATACGCACGAGCTCTCTGCTCTAGCTAGTGCACTACAAACAGTGTCTCGGGGGGAGCCGTGGCCGCACGGGCTAGCAGTGCCATGTAAATGCCCTGGGGTCCAGGCGGGTTTGCGCTCGGAGCGACTGGCCCATGCTGCCACTCACCGCTGCCCGTGATGCTATGGCTACACTGCTGGTTTTAGCACACTAGCTCGATGAGAGCAAGTGCGAGTGTGTCTGTGCAAGCTGCGAGTCACACCCCTACCTCCGAATGTAGACGTAGCCTGAGTGTTCCCAAGTGTGCTTTGATCCGCTTCTGTTTGAAAGAGCGGTGTGCTATACCCCGCTAGTGCACAGGAGCGTGCTACACCCCCCCAGTGCAAAGCAGCAGCGGCCACACAGACAGGCCTGGTCTACCCTGAAACTTCTGATCAGCAGAGTGACAGCGCGCGCCCTGAGTGATGTAGCTCTACCAGGCTAACCCCCGGTGTAAACGTGGCCAGGTTGATGGGGAATTCTTCCATCAGCTACCACTGCTCAGTGAGACCCCCAGGCTCAGCCCAGCCTAAAGCCTCAGGGGCTGCGGCTTAGGCCAGTCATATGGATTTCCTGGCACTTTCTTACCTTCCACCCCAGGAGAGGGTAACGGCAACAGCAGCCTCAGCACCCACCTTGGGTTCAGCTGCAAAGCCCCTTACAAGCCCCAGGGGCCAGGAGAGACTGCACGGGCCCTTCCTGTCCCACTCCTGCGCCTGCACTGACACCAGCCACAAGTCCAGGCCGGCGGCAGCAGGGCCTGTGCGCCCCAGAGTGGGGCTCTGACCTGCTGCAGCCACTCAAAGAGGGCCACTTCCCAGAGCCCCTGGAGAGATTGTGGCTGAGTCAGGCCAAGTGCCCCTGGACTCCTGCTGCCACGTATCCCCCGTCTCACCCCCACACCCTGCTGCCATGGCGGCTCCCAAGCCAGCATGTGGGGCCTAGCCCCACACATGGGCTAACTCGGGGGTGTTTAAAACTTCACGGCACACTAGCTTGGGCTTGGTGCAGCCGTCACACCCACCACGCACCTGCATGCACAGATGTACACACGCGCATGAGCACACACCACCATACCACACGCACACAGACGTGCACGTGCATGCTGAGGAGGGAGCCTGCATGGAAGCTCCCTGGAATACGTCCAAAAATCTCAGCCCTGTGGTGGTGGAGTGTGCCGGCTGGGCTTGGCCCACCACTGCTCCAGCCACCTCCACCCTGCTGGGACCTCAGCCCTTCCCTTCTGGCTGCGGAGCTGAGGCCTGGCCTCAAAGCACTCAGGTCGTAGGCAGGTGTCAGGGCTAATGCTAGCCTCAGGCAGGGCCTTTGTGTTCACTGCCAAGAGCTCCCTCTTGCCTTATCCCCTGCCTTGCTGTCCTGGACACAGGGCTCTGCAGGAGGGGCCAGGCCCAGCCACGGGAAGGGAAGTGGTAAGTGCGCGGGTGCCTGCAGGAATTGCCAGCACATAGCCAGAGCGCCTCCCTATATGCTACTCTGCCGGCGGGAGGGCATTGGTCGTGGGGCCGCAGAGGCCTGCGTTCCTGGGGCAGATTTCGACGTGGCTGTTGTTTCTGGCGGTGTGGCTCAGGGTGCATAATGGCACAGTCCTTCTCCCCAGCATGTGGGGCAGTGGGCCAGCCCTGTGGGGAAGGCGGGTGTTGGAGGTGGCATAGCAGGTGTCTTGGAGGAAACTGGGGGCTTTGGTGATGGGATAGCTTTTGTAGGGGCCCTTGGGCTGGGTGGAGTGTTGTAGCGGCAGAGGTTGTGGGTGGGAGCAGTGGTGCTAGAAGGGCATTATGGGGGTTCCATGGGAGCTGGGTGGGCATGGGACAGTGGGGGACATCCAGGGGTGGGATAGCTTGTGGGCCACTTCTGGGCTGCTGTCCAGGAGCAGAGAGTCTGAGAGTGCCCTCTCCTCTTTCATCATAAGAATATAAGAACGGCCATACTGGGTCAGACCAAAAGTCCATCTAGCCCAGTATCCTGTCTTCTGACAGTGGCCAATGCCAGCTGCCCCAGAGGGAATGAACAGAACAGGTAATCATCAAGTGATTCATCCCATCGCCCATTCCCAGCTTCTGGCAAACAGAGGCTAGGGACACCATCACTGCCCATCCTAGCTAATAGCCATTGATGGACCTATCCTCCATGAACTTATCTAGTTCTTTTTTGAACCCTGTTGTAGTCTTGGCCTTCACAACATCCTCTGGCAAAGAGTTCCACAGGTTGACTGTGTGTTGTGTGAAGAAATACTTCCTTGTGTTTGTTTTAAACCATCTGCCTACTAATTTCATTTGGTGACCCCTAGTTCTTATGTTATGAGAAGGAGTAAATAACACTTCCTTATTTACTTTTCCTACACCAGTCATGACTTTATAGACCTCAATCACATCCCCACTTAGTTGTCTCTTTTCCAAGCTGAAAACTCCCAGTCTTATTAATCTCTCTTCATACAGCAGCCATTCCATACTCCTAATCATTTTTGTTGCCCTTTTCTGAACCTTTTCCAATTCCAATATATCTTTTTTGCACGCAATATTCAAGATTTGGGCATACTGTGGATTTATATAGAGGCAATATGATATTTTCTGTCTTATTATCTATCCCCTTCTTAATGATACCCAGCATTCTATTTGCTTTTTTGCTTCCACAACAGCAAAACATTGAGTGGATATTTTCAGAGAACTATCCACAATGACTCCAAGATCTCTTTCTTGAGTGGTAACAGCTAATTTAGATCCCCTCATTTTGTGTGAATAGTTGGGATCATGTTTTCCAATGTGCATTACTTTGCACTTATCAACATTGAATTTCATCTGCCATTTTGTTGCCCAGTCACCCAGTTTTGAGAGATTCTTTTGTGGCTCTTCAGTCTGCCTGGGATTTAACTATTTTGAGTAGTTGTATCAGCTGCAAATTTTGCCACCTCACTGTTTACCCTTTTCCAGATCATTTATGAATATGTTGGAACAGTACTGGTCCAGGTACACACACCTGGGGGACACCACTATTTACCTCTCTCCATTCTGAGAACTGACCATTTATTCATACTCTTTGTTTCCTATCTTTTAACCAGTTACCGATCCACAAGAGGACCTTCCCTCTTAGCCCCCCTCAAAGAATTCTAGTACATTGTGAGGCATGATTTCCCTTTACAAAAACCATGTTGACTCTTCTCCAACAAATTATGTTCATCTATCTGTCTAGCATCAGAGGGGTAGCCGTGTTAGTCTGGATCTATACCAACACCTACAAGATCTTAGAATCATAGAATATCAGGGTTGGAAGGGACCTCAGGAGGTCATCTAGTCCAACCCCCTGCTCAAAGCAGGACCGATCCCCGACTAAATCATCCCAGCCAGGGCTTTGTCAAGCCTGACCTTAAAAACTTCTGGGGAAGGAGATTCCACCACCTCCCTAGGTAACGCATTCCAGTGTTTCACCACCCTCCTAGTGAAAAAGTTTTTCCTAATATCCAACCTAAATCTCCCCCACTGCAACTTGAGACCATTACTCCTTGTTCTGTCATCTGCCACCACTGAGAACAATCTAGAGCCATCCTCTTTGGAACCCCCTTTCAGGTAGTTGAAAGCAGCTATCAAATCCCCCCTCATTCTTCTCTTCTGAAGACTAAACATCCCCAGTTCCCTCAGCCTCTCCTCATAACTCATGTGTTTCAGTCCCCTAATCATTTTTGTTGCCCTCCACTGGACTCTTTCCAATTTTTCCACATCCTTCTTGTAGTGTGGGGCCCAAAACTGGACACAGTACTCCAGATGAGGCCTCACCAATGTCGAATAGAGGGGAACGATCACGTCCCTCGATCTGCTGGCTATGCCCCTACTTATACATCCCAAAATGCCATTGGCCTTTTTGGCAACAAGGGCACACTGCTGACTCATATCCAGCTTGTCGTCCACTGTCACCCCTAGGTCCTTTTCCGCAGAACTGCTGCCTAGCCATTCGGTCCCTAGCCTGTAGCGGTGCATTGGATTCTTCCGTCCTAAGTGCAGGACCCTGCACTTATCCTTATTGAACCTCATCAGATTTCTTTTGGCTCAATCCTCCAATTTTTCTAGGTCCCTCTGTATCCTATCCCTACCCAGCATTCTCAGAACTACACATTCACCAAGCATTCTCCAAGCGTTCACCTTCACCAAGCATTCTCAGAACTATGATACCCACACGAGGAAATAAGGAAACAGATCAACAGAGCCAGACGTGTACCCAGAAGCCTCCTGCTGCAAGACAAGCCCACAAAAGAAACCAACAGAACTCCACTGGCCATCACATACAGTCCTCAGCTAAAACCTCTCCAACGCATCATCAGTGATCTACAACCCATCCTGGACAACAATCCCTCACTTTCACAGGCCTTGGGAGGCAGGCCAGTCCTCACCCACAGACAACCTGAAGCATATTCTCACCAGGAACTACACACTGCACCATAATAACTCTAACTCAGGAACCAATCCATGCAACAAACCTCGATGCCAACTCTGCCCACATATCTACACCAGCGACACCATCACAGGAACTAACCAGATGAGCCATACCATCACCGGTGCATTCACCTGCACGTCCGCCAATGTAGTATACGCCATCATGTGCCAACAATGCCCCTCTGCTATGTACATCAGCCAAACTGGACAGTCCCTACATAAAAGGATAAATGGACACAAATCGGGTATTAGGAATGGCAATATACAGAAACCTGTAGGAGAACGCTTCAACCTCCCTGGACACACAATAGCAGATTTCAAGGTAGCCATCCTGCAGCAAGAAAACATCAGGACCAGACTTCAAAGAGAAACTGCTGAGCTTCAGTTCATTTGCAAATTTGACACCATCAGCTCAGGGTTAAACACAGACTGTGACTGGCTCGCCAACGACAAAAGCAGTTTCTCCTCCCTTGGTGTTCACACCTCCACTGCTAGAAGAGGGCCTCATCCTCCCTGATTGAACTAACTTTGTTATCCTTAGCCTGATTCTTGCTTGCATATTTATACCTGCCTCTGGAAATTTCCACTACATTCATCCGAGGAAGTGGGTAGTCACCCACGAAAGCTTATACTCCAATACGTCTGTTAGTCTATAAGGTGTCACAGGACTCTTTGCCGCATCTATGCGTCTGACAGTTTTGTTCTTTACTATAGTTTCAACCAGTTTGTGTGGTACTAAAGTCAGGCTTTCCGGCCTGTAATTGCTCAGATCACCTCTGGAGCCCTTTTTAAAAATTGGCGACACATTAGCTATTCTCCAGTCATTTGGTACAGAAGCTGATTTAAATGATAGGTTACAGACTACAGTTAGTAGTTCTGCAATTTCACATTTGAGTTCCTTCAGGACTCTTGGGTGACTCCCATCTGGTCTTAGTGTTTAATTTATCAATTTGTTCCCAAACCTCCTCTAATGACACCTCAATCTGGGACAGTTCCTCAGATTTGTCACCTAAAAAGAATGGCTCAGGTTTGGGAATCTCCCTCACATCCTCAGCCATGAAGGTTTAGGGCCATTGAAGGGTCACAGGGAGCTGACTGGCCACTATTTTTAGGGTTCATAGTCTTGGGCACCCAGGAACCCTCGCAAGGGTCAGGGCCCCACTGGGCAGAGACACTGTGAAACCTGCTCTGCCCCTGAGAACTTACCATCTGCATGGACAGGGCAGGCAAAGGGGTGAGAAGGAAGCAAAGGCTCAGGGTTTGTTGTGATGATGGGGGGGATGGTGCAGGTTGAATGAAGAGCATCTAGGAGCAGTGCTGGGTGAGGGCAGAGGGTTCGGGCATTTGCAGGGTGCAGAGGGAGCCTTAGCCAGCACAGCTATGAAATAGCCTGTCTGTTATCTTCACCCGTGCGCCGCACGTGTTGGGCCCAACAGTGGTGGCCTGACAAATGAAACATACAGCTTGTAGTAGGAAGAGAGCCTGAGACCAAAGGCCTGGTATGAGGCAGGACCTGCTCACAGAATCTGGCAAGAACAGGGCTGATATTGCAGAAATACACATTCCTAAGCACAGAGTATTCACGCAAACACATCCCGATATCAAGGATGGTACAAAAACGTTCCCCAAGGATAACAGGAACACACTGACCCCTCCTAAAAGATAAGGTCAGGATGACAGTACGTAATAGAGATGTTCTAATCGAACCAACATGTACAAGGTGATAACTAGCCATGTCAGGGGGCAGTAACTATGTCAGAGGAGTATAAAGATGTACCTCAGGGGGCAGCAGCAGTTCAAATCTGGCAGCAGCCCTGTGGGCAGAAGTGAAAAAGAGACGCCAAGGCCAGAAGGAAGCACTGTGCCCATCTGGTCTGTCCTGGGTAACATGGGCCAGAGCTCCTCTCAGAATTAACCCTGGTGAACTAGAGCAGATCTCTTAGAAAAACATCCCAGGTATAAAACTTGCCAGTGATGGAGTCCTTGGCAAAGTGTTCCCATGGTTAATTACCTTCACTGTTAAAAATAGGGCCCCCTTTCCTGTCCGAATGTGTCCGGCTTCACATCCCAGCCACTGGCTCTTGTTAGACCTTTGGCTGCTAGATTGCAGAGCCCATTATTATTATTAAAGGCTAAACCTCATTGACATCGTTAAAAAGATACTCAGGTTTGAAATCTCTCTAAGACCACATTACAGTCTCAGGAGCATTCAGAGCCACGAGGGGCAGCTGCATCAGCTACGCTTCAATGGGGAGGAAAATATAATTAAACATACTTCCTCCAACAAATTATACTGGAAGAAAAGAAACTCACCCTTGCAAGAAAAAACAAATACCAGACCCTAAAAATACAGCCTTTTTAATGAAAAACCTATTATGATCAGAACAACTTCTTGTTCTCCATGATAGAATTCTTTATGCATAGAATCAAACAGGCTACACATAAGAGAAGAAAATATAAAACTCTAGCAACCAGTATCAAAGGAAGAAAGATCTGCTACTATCACACCATCAGCTTGACTTTCCCCTAAACCAATTGCAAAAAGAAATGGTTCCTCACTGTCACTGCGGTTCTTTGAGATATGATGAAGACGTGTATTCCACTTCGGTGTGTGTACGGAGACGGAGATTTTTCCCTAATGGTACCCATAGAGGAGCAGTGCTCATGCCTCACGGCTGTGGCCCCTCCCTGGGCTATGTGAGGTGGCACCACCCCAGCCCCACCTCAGTTCCTTCATGCCAAAAGCCCATGAGAGGAGACACCAGTGCAGAGGGGGTGGAGGTTGGGTTGTGGAAAACATGTCTGCATCACATCTCAAAGAACCAGTTACAATAAGTAACCGTTTCCTCTTCTTCGAGTAGATGCAGATGTGTGTTCCACTTGGATGACTCACAAGCAGTACCCCAATCTGGAGGCGGGGTTCAGAGTCCACTGAAATAAGGATCACATGACTGCCGTTCTGAGGCCCGCTCTGCAAGATGCGGTAATAGCATAATGGTCCGTATATGTACTTATGGACGACCACAAGGCCGCCCTGCAAATGTCCAGTAAGGAAACGTCACTAAGGAACGCTATCGATGTCACCTGCGCTCTTGTGTATTGAGCCCATATCCTCTGAGGAGACATAGCCAGAGTTATCTCATACACAGCCCTGATACAGGATATTATCCATCTAGAGATGGTCTGTGCAGGGACCACTTGCCTCTTCATGCTGTCCACATATGACATGAACAGGCGAGGCGTGTTAGGGGGCTTATTTCTTCACCCACTTACTTCCTTGGTGCTTCTTGCATGAACAGAGAGCAACAATACCCCAAGTCCAAAGGTGCAAACAATTCGATGTTTATTGGGGTGAACTTCCAGCAAACATGATTCCAGTTTCCTTCCTTAATGTCCCCCTTCCCAGCTCTGACACCACAAAGCCTTACACCTGTGGCCCTATTCCCATTCCTGCCCTTAGCAGGACATGATTCCAATTTCCCCACCCCCATTCCCTGTTCCCATTCCCCCCCACTCCCCACACACTTCCTGATTGACTGCAGACTATATAGTAAAACTTGAGTTCTGCTTAGCTATACCTTAACCAATCATTTTCCTGAAATTTAACTAACCAATCCTAACATATTGTAACATGATTATGTAACCAATTATATCCCACCACCTTAATTAGTTTACACCCAGCAAAATTAATTATACAGCAGACAGAAACAATCGCCGAACCAGACAGAGATTATACAGACAAACAATAGGGAAATGGGGACTACAGTGATAGAACAACAAAGAAATGAGGATTTCACATCCCAGCTATTGATAAGTGAGTTCTTGCCAGACAGGATGCTATCAAACTAAGGTTTCAGAGTAACAGCCATGTTAGTCTGTATTCGCAAAAAGAAAAGGAGTACTTGTGGCACCTTAGAGACTAACCAATTTATTTGAGCATAAGCTTTCGTGAGCTACAGCTCACTTCATCAGATGCATACTGTGGAAAGTGTAGAAGATCTTTTTATATACACACAAAGCATGAAAAAATACCTCCTCCCACCCCACTCTCCTGCTGGTAATAGCTTATCTAAAGTGATCACTCTCCTTACAATGTGTATGATAATCAAGTTGGGCCATTTCCAGCACAAATCCAGGTCTTCTCACCCCCTCCCCCCCACAAACACACTCACAAACCCACTCTCCTGCTGGTAATAGCTTATCTAAAGTGACCACTCTCCTTACAATGTGTATGATAATCAAGGTGGGCCATTTCCAGCACAAATCCAGGGTTTAACAAGAACGTCTGGGGGGGGCGGGTAGGAAAAAACAAGGGGAAATAGGTTACCTTGCATAATGACTTAGCCACTCCCAGTCTCTATTCAAGCCTAAGTTAATTGTATCAAATTTGCAAATGAATTCCAATTCAACAGTTTCTCGCTGGAGTCTGGATTTGAAGTTTTTTTGTTGTAATATCACAACTTTCATGTCTGTAATTGCGTGACCAGAGAGATTGAAGTGTTCTCCGACTGGTTTATGAATGTTATAATTCTTGACATCTGATTTGTGTCCATTTATTCTTTAACGTAGAGACTGTCCTGTTTGACCAATGTACATGGCAGAGGGGCATTGCTGGCACATGATGGCATATATCACATTGGTGGATGTGCAGGTGAACGAGCCTTTGATAGTGTGGCTGATGTTATTAGGCCCTGTGATGGTGTCCCCTGAATAGATATGTGGGCACAGTTGGCAACGGGCTTTGTTGCAAGGATAGGTTCCTGGGTTAGTGGTTCTGTTGTGTGGTATGTGTTTGTTGGTGAGTATTTGCTTCAGGTTGGGGGGCTGTCTGTAGGCAAGGACTGGCCAGTCTCCCAAGATTTGTGAGAGTGTTGGGTCATCCTTCAGGATAGGTTGTAGATCCTTAATAATGCGTTGGAGGGGTTTTAGTTGGGGGCTGAAGGTGACGGCTAGTGGCGTTCTGTTATTTTCTTTGTTAGGCCTGTCCTGTAGTAGGTGACTTCTGGGAACTCTTCTGGCTCTATCAATCTGTTTCTTCACTTCCGCAGGTGGGTATTGTAGTTGTAAGAACGCTTGATAGAGATCTTGTAGGTGTTTGTCTCTGTCTGAGGGGTTGGAGCAAATGCGGTTGTATCGCAGAGCTTGGCTGTAGACGATGGATCGTGTGGTGTGGTCAGGGTGAAAGCTGGAGGCATGTAGGTAGGAATAGCGGTCAGTAGGTTTCCGGTATAGGGTGGTGTCTATGTGACCATTGTTTATTAGCACTGTAGTGTCCAGGAAGTGGATCTCTTGTGTGGACTGGACCAGGCTGAGGTTGATGGTGGGATGGAAATTGTTAAAATCATGGTGGAATTCCTCAAGGGCTTCTTTTCCATGGGTCCAGATGATGAAGATGTCATCAATATAGCGCAAGTAGAGTAGGGGCGTTAGGGGACGAGAGCTGAGGAAGCGTTGTTCTAAGTCAGCCATAAAAATGTTGGCATACTGTGGGGCCATGCGGGTACCCATAGCAGTGCCGCTGATCTGAAGGTATACATTGTCCCCAAATGTAAAATAGTTATGGGTAAGGACAAAGTCACAAAGTTCAGCCACCATGTTAGCCGTGACATTATTGGAGATAGTGTTCTTGACGGCTTGTAGTCCATCTTTGTATGGAATGTTGGTGTAGAGGGCTTCGACATCCATAGTGGCCAGGATGGTGTTATCAGGAAGATCACCGATGGATTGTAGTTTCCTCAGGAAGTCAGTGGTGTCTCGAAGGTAGCTGGGAGTGCTGGTAGTGTGGGGCCTGAGGAGGGAGTCTACATAGCCAGACAATCCTGCTGTCAGGGTGCCAATGCCTGAGATGATGGGGCGCCCAGGATTTCCAGGTTTATGGATCTTGGGTAGTAGATAGAATGTCCCAGGTCGGGGTTCCAGGGGTGTGTCTGTGCGGATTTGATCTTGTGCTTTTTCAGGGAGTTTCTTGAGCAAATGCTGTAGTTTCTTTTGGTAACTCTCAGTGGGATCAGAGGGTAATGGCTTGTAGAAAGTGGTGTTGGAGAGCTGCCGAGCAGCTTCTTGTTCATATTCCGACCTATTCATGATGACAACAGCACCTCCTTTGTCAGCCTTTTTGATTATGATGTCAGAATTGTTTCTGAGGCTGTGGATGGCATTGTGTTCCGCACAGCTGAGGTTATGGGGCAAGTGATGCTGCTTTTCCACAATTTCAGCCCGTGCACGTTGGCAGAAGCACTCTATGTAGAAGTCCAGTCTGCTGTTTCGACCTTCAGGAGGAGTCCACCTAGAATCCTTCTTTTTGAAGTGTTGGTAGGGAGGTCTCTGTGGATTAGTATGTTGTTCAGAGGTATGTTGGAAGTATTCCTTGAGTCGGAGATGTCGAAAATAGGATTCTAGGTCACCACAGAACTATATCATGTTCGTGGGGGTGGAGGGGCAGAAGGAGAGGCCCCGAGATAGGACAGCTGCTTCTGCAGGGCTGAGAGTATAGTTGGATAGATTAACAATATTGCTGGGTGGGTTGAGGGAACCATTGCTGTGGCCCCTTGTGGCATGTAGTAGTTTAGAAAGTTTAGTGTCCTTTTTCTTTTTTTGGAGAGTTTCCTTTTACATCTTCTAGGCACTTCCCTTTCTCTGGAGACAATAGGCATTATCAGGACAGGTTTCAGAGTAACAGCCGTGTTAGTCTGTATTCGCAAAAAGAAAAGGAGGACTTGTGGCACCTTAGAGACTAACCAATTTATTTGAGCATAAGCTTTCGTGAGCTACAGCTCACTTCATCGGATGCATACTGTGGAAAGTGTAGAAGATCTTTTTACACTTTCCACAGTATGCATCCGATGAAGTGAGCTGTAGCTCACGAATAAATTGGTTAGTCTCTAAGGTGCCACAAGTACTCATTATCAGGACAGGATTGTATTCATAACAGCCCAATAGCACCTGATTTCAATGTGACTGGTTTGGAATGTGAGGATGTGACCTGTCGCTTCCCAGCTTATGGCTGCCTCTGTTGCTTAGCCAAAGGCCTTAGCCTAAGCACAGGGCCTCAGACTGTCACAGTAAGAGAAGGACCTTACACTGGCAGACAGTGATTTTGATTCTTTCTTTTATACCTCTAGAACTAGCTAAGTGATAAGAATACACCTAAATTCTTAGAGTATAGGCCTTTACAGACAGGCCTGAATATCTATATCCTAACAAGGCGAAACACAAAACAGTTTAGTCCTGTCTAGATAAAAGGTTTGACATCGCCTGACATCCAGATATGGAGGTGCTGTTCTTCTGGGGAAGAGTGCGGCTAAGGGAAAACCATGGGTAACTGCACCATCTAATTCAGATGAAACTGAGAGCCCACCTTGGATAAAAACTTTGGATGTGGTCACAATGTTGCCTTGTCCTTGGAGAACTGAGTATAAGGAGACTCTGCTGTCGGAGCCTGCAACTCCCACACCCGCCTTGTAGAACATGGTTACCAGGAATACGGTTTTCTGACACCAAAGGAGCAGTGAACAGGACACTAGGGGCTCAAGTGGAGGGCCCAGTACCAAGTGGAGGGCCCAGCCACCAAAACCATGTTTAGGTCCCACAAGGGGACCGGTTCACATACCGGAGGGTATAAACAGAGAAGCCCTTTTAGATTCTCATCACCACAGCATTGGCAAAGACTGATTTTCATTGAATAGGGGAATGAAACACTATTGTGGCCAGATGCACCCTCAGTGAACTGATCGCAAAGCCTGATTCCTGAAGGTGTAGCAGGTTCTGCAAGATGAACATTTGCTCTCGAACGCTGTTTGTTTTTAATGCGGGTGAGGGCTGAGAATCCATTTTCACAAAGGGAAGTGGGAGCAAACGGA
The DNA here is from genome assembly GCF_965152275.1 of Natator depressus. NCBI lineage: Eukaryota > Metazoa > Chordata > Testudines > Cheloniidae > Natator > Natator depressus. The sequence continues at coordinate 31,334,096 of NC_134246.1, forward strand.
AGGCGGACTCGCAGAGCATGGTTACCCAGTCAGGGAATTCACCAGACGTGTGCAACCAGAATTCAACACGAGGCATGGGCTTGTGGGCACGATTCACATCGGTGTTGTTTCTCCGCTCAGTAAATTCCTCCTCCTCTTTGGGAATCATTTCAAGCAATTCCCCATCAGGAGATAAAAAGGGATTTGTGATCCACATCATTTCAGTATTGTTACCGTGTGCTGATGTACGTTCTGAACTGGTAAGAAGGGAATCCATGCGGTCTGCCATCAAAGCACCAGAAGTCAGGTGTTCAAAAACTCCTGCAGGCATGGAGACATGATCCTGGTCCCTTTGTGCACTCGCTTCTGCCATAGACCCAGCTTCTCAGTGAACGCAGTCACTTTGTTTGACTGGTGCCCTTGCATGCTAATATTAAGTTGATTCAGGTGGTGAAAGATATCAGCAAGATAAGCAAGCTGAGCAAGCCAGGTCTCTGAGAACTTACCTGATCTGTGCATTTGCTCTTCCAAAAACCCCATCAGAGACTCACGAAGCTCAAAAACGCGATTCAAACCCTTTCTCTTGGAAAGCCGTCTGACCTCAGTGTTCAGGAGAAGGCTGTGATGCAATTCACCTATTTCTGCACACATTGCCCCCAGAATATGTGCATTCGCTTGGTGTGTTTTGATAAAGTTAACTACTTTTATTGTCTTGTCAAGTACATCTTTCAGGTCATCCGGCCTCTTTCTCATGGCCAGGTTCTCCCTGTGAACCATGCAGTGCCTTACTTTTGCCAGTGGTGCAACATCTGTAATTTTTTTTTTTGCAACCCCCTTATGCCTCCCCGTCATTGCAGCAGCACTGTCTGTGCACACACACTGCCCCCAGTCTAGGTTGTTGCTCATCATGAAATTCTCCAGACACTTAAAAATCCCATCACTTGTTTGTTTTTGTCGGCAGTGATCTGCAAAATATCAGTTCTCCTATTTTCCCATCACAGATATATCGCACAGAAACCAACAGCTGAACCTCACCTGACACATCCAAAGGGTCGTCTAGTTGTAAGCTGTATGTCCCACTTGCTTGAATCCTGGTCTTTCACGTCAGCTACAACCTCTGTAAAATCCTTTTAAGGGTGTCGTTTGATACTGGCACATTCTTCAGTCGATTAGCAGCTTCATCCCCTAGCATTTCACGGCACACTTCAATTGCAGCTGGCATCAGTAATTTCAGCAATTGTATGTGGCTTTCTGGTTTTAGCAATTCTAATTGTCACCGTGTAGGATGCTTTGAGAGCCTTCTCTTGCAAGATTCACCCAGTTTGTACCGTCTTTTTTGCGTTATAAGCAATTCCACTTCCTTTCAAAATACTCCGTTGGCTTGTCAATGCTTTCCACATGCACGACCTCAGATGTCTTTTAATTTTTTTGGCTTAAGTGCTTCCTCAGAAAGTACTTCTCCACAAATTACACCCTGGGGTTTTGATTCTCCACCCACCCACCCACACACACATAAAGCCAAGTTCAATGTAGCTGTAGTCATATTCCCTCAGGTTCTGTTTTTTTGAAGAGGGTTCCATTTCGCTTCTTTCTTTCTCTTCTCTCTGCGTTGAGATGGTTTCTGCTTGGTGAACAGTTGAAGCAGACGGAGTCGGTTTACAAATAACAAACGTAGCCATTACAGAAATTAAACGGAGTAATTCTAGTTCACGCTTGCTGCTGAACAGTTCACTAGCAAAGGCACCACAAATGGGGGAGGGCACAATTTAAAGGTTCTGGGGGGCATGTAACCCCTCACGTGTTGCCTCTTGATCCAACAGAGGTTTTCAAACTGTGGGGCACGCCCCCCTCGGGGGGCATGGAGGAACATTCGGAAGGGGGAGAGTGGCAATGCCAGTTTGAACTTTTTGGGTAGAGCCCCCACAGACCGGCTGAGCTGAGCGGGTTGGAGGTGGTGCTGCCCCGCCACACTGGGCTGGCCCCCCCAGAACATTCCTCTGTGCCCCCTAGGGGGACACCTTCCGCAGTTGGAAAGCCTCTGTGCTAAATGGAAGGCAGAAATCTGAGGGGAGGGCATGTGACCCTGTGTGCCCCCCAGGTGTCGCCTCTGGTTGCTGGGACATTCACGGACCCATCCTCCCCGATTATATTGGTGGACCCCTAAGTGTCTGCAGCATAGGTGCCGACTGCATGGGTGCTCTGGGGCTGAAGCACCCATGGAAAAAATTGTGGGTGCTCAACACCCACCAGCCACCCACCAATCAGCTGTTTGGCGCCTCCCCCCGTTCCCCTCCGTGCCTCCTGCCCGCCACCGCAGTGGTATAGCAGGGGAAGGGACTCCCAAGGCCAGGCCAGCAGGGCAGGGGCATAGCTGGCACTAGCCCCTAGGCGCTCTGCCTCCCAGACCCTCTGCTCTAAGCGATTAGCCCCCGAGCCAGGGACGGAATCCAGGAGTCCCAACTCCCCCACCCCAGGGCAGCTCAGCCCCCTGCCTTATCTCTTCTCCAAGGCCACAGAACTGCACTCTCGCCCCGTTCCCAGCCTGTCTCCACCCAGCCCAGCAAATCAGCTGCCAGGGCTGTATCGCCCGCCTCCCTCAGCAGCACCTGCTGCACTGTGTGCAAGGTTGTGCCGTGGGGCACTGAGCTGCCCAGTGCCCCAGGACCTGGCATGCCCACCATGCTCCTCATGAGGTGAGTGGGGGGCCTTCCCTGGGCCTGCCCCAGCAATGCTGTGGTGGGTGCAGGGCTGGGGCAGGAAATCCTGGCTGGCGGTAAAGCTGGGGGGACTGGAGATGGAGAGTTGGGTGTCTGTAAGTACGCTGGGCCCCCCCATCTCTGGCCAGCTGTGGTTGGGGGGGTCAATATCTGTAAGTACGCTGGGCCCCCCCATCTCTGGGCTGTGGTTGGGGGAACAGTATCTGTAAGGACGCTGGCCCCCCCATCTCTGGGCTGTGGTTGGGGGAACAGTATCTGTAAGGACGCTGGGCCCCCCGTCTCTGGGCTGTGGGGGGCAGTATCTGTGAGTACAATGCCCCCCCGTCTCTGGGCTGTGGGGGGCAGTATCTGTGAGTACAATGCCCCCCCGTCTCTGGGCTGTGGGGGGCAGTATCTGTGAGTACAATGCCCCCCCATCTCTGGGCTGTGGGGGGCAATATCTGTGAGTACGCTGGGCCCCCTATCTCTGGGCTGGGGGGGGCAATATCTGTGAGTACGCTGGGCACTCCCCCCGTCTCTGGGCTGTGGGGGGCAGTATTTGTGAGTACGCTGCCCCCCGCACCTCTGGGCTGTGGGGGGCAGTATCTGTGAGTACCCTGGGCCCCCCCCGTCTCTGGGCTGTGGGGGGCAGTATCTGTGAATACGCTGGGCCCCCGTCTCTGGGCTGCGGAGGGGAGCGGCAGGCGGGTATCTGTCAGCAGGCTGGCCAATATCTCTGGTGTGGGAGCATGTTGGGGCCCCTACCGTGCCAAGGGCATGTGGCTGGTGTTTGGGTTTGGTTCTCGGGGGGTGGGGGGGTTCTCTTCACTCAAAGGCCAGGTTGGGACAGCGCTGCTGTCAAGGCAGCTCCTATCTCAGTTCTACCAGCAACCCAGGGATTCCCAGTGCTGGCAGCCCTGCATGGGCACGGAAGGAGCAGAGCCGGGGGAGGTGCCAACCCCCAGCACAGTTGGGTGAGGGGAGAATGTCTGGCTCATCACAGTGTCACAGACCCTGCACTGCTGGTGGCGAGTCTCCTGCAGCCCAGGTCAGAGGGTCCATTGAGAGCAAGGGGGTGGGTGTCCAAGCCCTGTCTTAGCTGCTGTGGCAGGAACTAGTCCGTGTAGCGCCTGGCACTGTGGAGTGTGTCTGTGTGGCGGGGGGGGGGGAGATAGGGCTGTGACTGGTCAGGGCCTGGGGAAAGTTGGTACATGGCAGGATGGGGAAGGGCTGGGATTGGTCAAGGCACAGGGTGGGGCAGGGCTGGGATTGGTCAGGGCGAGATTGGTGCATGGCAGGACTGGGTTCTGATCTCACTGGGGGTCTGACCTACCATCCCGCAGCCCCAGAGCCAGGGCAGGTGAGATGGAGAATGACCAGGGCACAGAGCAAGCTCCCATAACTGCCTCTCCTGGGGCACGGCCATTTGTCCATCTGGACCGTGGGTATCCAGCCTGGCATCCCCCAGCCCCAAACCTGCGCCTAGTGTGTTGGGGCCCAAAGCACCCCTAAGTTACAAACACACAGGCCCCAGTCTGTGTTGGGTGCTGCCCCATCCCCATCCCCTGGCCAGCTGGAATAGTCCTTCCCAGAGAGCATTGATCCCTCTGGTACCGGCGGGAAGGGGGGGGAATGAGGCACAGGCTAAGGGACTTGGTCATGGTCACATGGGGCACCTGTGTCAGCTAGGTTTGACCCTGTGCCCCAGGCTGGTGCATGACCTATCCCCTCCAGTCTCTAGTGGGAAGCCCTTGTCCTGTGTGAGCATCTTGGGGTGGGGGGCAAAATCCATCTGTGCCCAAATAGCCTCTGCAGGGAAGGGTCTGTGTGCATGGCGGGGTGCCTGCCATATGGGGGAGGCTGCCTTTTGCCCCAGGCCTCCTGCACTAAGCCACTAGACCCCCTCCCTGCTCGTAACTGGGGCTAGCACCCAGGAGGGACCCAGAGGAGGGCAGCCCCTGTATTGTGTGTGACCTGCCCCGTTCCTCTTTGCAGGCTGGGACTGCTCTGGGTGGTGGTGCCCTGGCACGTGAGCTCCGTGTCCTTTCCCGATGGTGAGTCTTCTGGGGTGCGGAGGGAGGGAATCCTGGGACTCGGGGGGCTTAGAATGACTAAGCCCTGTTTGGGGTGCAGGGACAGGGACTCTGATGACTACCCCAGGGCCCGGGGGGAGGGGAGAACCGGGGAGCCCCTGGGGACAGCTGTGACTGGGGGCGGGATAGGAGATGGGGTGGGCGGTACAACACAGGTGGGGCTGGTGGCAGAGGTGGGAGGCTGGGGCTGGGGCTGGCAGGATGGGGCAGCCCCTGCTGTGAGCACAGCTGGCCCCTGACCTGGAGCAGTAGCCCTGAGTGGGGAGCCGGGGTCCCCCACCTGCCACACTGAGGGGACTAGGCCTCTGGCGCTCTGGAGTCCCCTGGCCAGGCATGGTGCTGAGGGGGGTTGGGTGCTGCCCCAGTAACACTGCCAATCCCCCCAGGAGCTGCTCGCACTGAGTGCCGGGGCCGTTACTTCTGGATCTGGCTGGACAAGGCGTTCGTGGGGCAGAGCCGCTGGCGCTATGGGGTCTACAGTGAGTGGGGAGGGGTCACAGGAGGCTTCCTGGCTCTTTGGAGCAGAGGCTGGGGCAAGGTGCAGGCCCATGGGTGGGGGTGGCCTGGGATGGTGCATTGGGGGAGGGGTCATGTGGCGGGGGGTGCCTGGGCGCAAGGTGCCGGGGGTGGGGCAGGTACTGGTGGGGTCCCAGCTGCTCTCTCCCCCCAGCCGAGTCGGGGCAGTACATCGAGGTGACACAGCAGCTGGCTTCGCAGTGTGGATTCATGGCAGGCACTGACCTCCGTGGGAACCCCCAGATCCGCGTCTCCTTCCTGGCTTGTTCTGTCCTCAACACGGTGAGTGCCCCTGGTGCCCAGGCCTGCCCTCCAGGAGCTGGGGGGCCCATGTGTGACTCCCAGCCCCCACCCCTGTAACTCACTAGACCCTGCTCCCCTGCCAGCACTGGGGAGAGAACCCAGGAGTCCTGCCCGAGCTGGGCAGCCAGTTCTTCTCCCTCTGGTACTTGATGTCTGGGTGCCAGCGCTGTGCCCCCTGCCCCCAATCTCCAGTGCTGGAGCAGCCCTGAGGCTAGGCAGGCTCTAACCTGTAGTCTCTTTTTCCTGGGGGACCCCAGTTTGACCAGGATTTCAGCCTGCAGCTGCGGGTGGAGGTGACAGGCGCTGTGGGGCCCAGCGTCCCCTATGACATGACCATCAGCTGCCCCCTGGGAGCCCCCTGGAGCCCCCGGGAAATTGTCTGCGAGGAGAACTACATGGAGGTGAGGGGGGGCCATGGTGGGGGATGGGGTGGTGGGGAGGACTTGTTTCCTAGTAGGGGTTCCTAGGGGCAGGCCCCAGAGCCGCTGGGCGGGGCGATGCTGGGGGCGGGGTTCCCCGCAGGCCCCTGTATGAAGTGATGCTGCCAGAGGGTACCATTGCAAGGTTTCTTTCCCCAGCCTGAGCTGGCCCTGTCCTGTTGCAGGTGTCGGTCCGGCGGGCTGTGCCCAGCATCGCCAGGGAAGTGCTGAATGAGGACTGGATCGCTGCCTGGCCAGTGGTGAGTGGGCTTGGTGCAGCTGTGGCATCATGGTCCCTCTAGCAGCCCCGTATGGTGCCCCGAGTTTGGCATGGGTACCTAGGGAGCAGCGTTGTCTCTGGCACACCCTGCCCACAGAGCAGCAGCAAGCCAGGGCACTTAGCTGTCCTGCTGCCCCACGGCCATGGACTGTGCCAGGTATCGGCCCATCAGCTGCCCAGCAGGTGCAGATTCCCCAGGGCATGGCAGAATCTAAGTGCCCAGTGGGTCCAGCCGGATTGCCCCAGCCATGTAACCTGGTGCCATGGGTATGGTGAGCTGGGCTGGTCCCGACGGGCTGAAGCCCTTAAGCTGACTACAGAGCCATGATCTGTGGAGGAGGATAGCCTAACAGTGCCGGGACCCCTGCTCCCTCCCCAGCATATGGGGGGACTCACCCTTATGTCTTTCCCCCTCACAGGCCCAGGGGGCGCTGAACCAGGTGTGGCAGGTTGTCTTCCACTTCCAGAATGGCTCCTTGCTCAGCATGCCCGCCACGCAGGCCCACAGCATGGGCTATGGGGTCAACACCACAGCCACCCGTGTCCTCTTCCGCACGCCCTACGGCACAGCTCAGAGCGAGATCACCTCAGTGAGGGGGCCTGGTGGGGAGGGCAGGGCATGGTGGCCACAGTGAGGTGTGGCTGGGGGGCGGGCTTGGGGGCACCGTGGGGCCCAGTGGGGTGCGTGGGAGCAAGGTGCACAGTGGGGTGGTTGGGGGGGCACTGTGGGCCCAGTGGGCTGTGTGGGAGCTAGGTGCAGAGTGGGGGGGATGGGAGGGACACCGTGGGCCCAGTGGGGCGGTGTGGGAGCTAGGTGCAGAGTGGGGGGAGGCTGGGGGGCACTGTGGGCCCAGTGGGGTGCGTGGGAGCTAGGTGCACAGTGGGGAGGCTGGCTGGGGGGACAAGGCTGCTATCAGGAGTCTCTGGGAGCCTGGCTCTTGCTGGCACCAGGTGGCCTCTGGCTACATGGTACGCTCATGCCCAGCCCCTGGTGGGGAAGAAGGAGCAGTCAGGTGCTGATTCAGCAGTGGTCCATGCCAAGGTGCCCCTGGGTCACTGCCAGGGACCAGTCAAATCCGGTCATACCAAGGGTCAGACTCCTGGGCTGGCTGGGGAGGGAGAATGGGGGGGACCCTGATGGAGCCATAGGACCCCTCTCTGCCCCTCCACTGACCCACTCTCCACAGGTGGAGGGGCTGGAGGTGGAAGTGGCCAGGGCGACAGTGTTCTACAAACAGGCCTGGATGATCCTCATGGTGGACACAGCTGTGGCCTGCCCCGTCAGTGAGTCCTGGAGGGAGCCCAGGGCTGGACCAGCAGGGGCTGCGGGGCGGGAGTGAGGGGCACCAGCAAAGCTGGGGGGAGGGAGCCCAGAGCTTGGCTAGCAGGGGCTGTGAGTCGGGAGTGAGGGGCACCGGGAGAGCTGTGGGGGGGGGGGGGAGGCTCAGGGGACCAGTAGGTGGGGCTCATGGCCCCCTGTCCCTAGATTCCCCCATGGTCAATGCCACGAGCCTGAGCTGGGTGACGCCGCGGATCCTGCCGTCCCTGGTGCTGTGGCCAGAGCAGTACCAAGACGAGGTCCAGATGGGCCTGGATGGTCGTGTGATCGACGCGGGCACTGTCGCACGCAACGGCTACACCTTCCTGACAGACTCCAAGCTCATCCACATCGTGGTGCCCATCGGTGCTCCTGGGGGCCTGCTGCAGGTCAGTACGCAGGTGCCCAGGCATGAGGCAGCACAGCTGCTGGGCTTGGTCCTGCACCGAGACCCCTGTGACTGATGCTTCCCACTCCCCTGGTGCAAGGGTCCCTGTTCCAAATAGCTCACAGCCTGCCTAGACAAAGAGGGAAAGTGAGGCCCCCGGTCACTCAGCAGGGCAGTGGCAGAGACGGGGAGAGAACCCAGGAGTCCGGTCCCCAGCCCCCCCAGCTTTGACCCACTAGACCCCACCCCCCTCCCTTAGCCGGGATAGACTCCAGGAGTCACAGCATGGCCTGGGGTGGGACACTGGCCTGGATCTCCAGTCCGAGACCTGTTCCCATTAACTGCTGCTGCCGCCCAGTCTGTGCCCAGGGTGAGAGATGCTGTCAGCCTCCCCCTCCCTGCAGCAGCTTCTCCCAGCACCCCTGGCTCCCCAAAGCTCCTGAGAACTTGGAGCAACGGAGCTCTGGACCAGGTGCCCCCTCCCTGGTCCATTCCCTCACCCTGCGGGGCTGCAGGTTGGAGCGTGTGTGTGTGCAGGGGAGGGTCAATGGAAGAGCTGGTCCCGGTTGTCCCATGGCTGAGCTCTCTCCTCCCAGGAGGGAGTCAGGGGCCACCCCATGGGGGTGTCACTGCTCCCCCTCCTCCCCACAGAGCGCCCTGGTGGATAATCGCTATGGCACCAGGTACAGCATCCACCTGCTGCTGGACCGGCACTGGCAAGGGGATGAAAGTGACCAGACCCGTCACCGCAGCTACCGTCCCATCCGCACCCCCTTCTCCCCACAGACGCCCCGAATCATCGACGGTAGGTGCAGCTCCTGGGATCCCTGTGGCCTGGCCGAGCCCTGCTGCACACGTCCCCAGCTCCATGAGAAAAGGGGTGCTCAGGCCACGCGAGGGAGATCTGGAGATCAGGTTCCCAGGGGAGCTCTGCCTCTCTGATGGCCCGGGTCTCTGTCCCCGCGCCCAGATCACTGTCCCCCCTCTGCAGCAGAAGAGCCCTCTAGCTCCTAGCATGGGGGGACCCCTCACCCCACCTGGCGAGAGCTCCCAGGCCCCTGCGAGCTGCCAGCTTTAAAGGAAGTCCCCTTCCACAAGAGCCTTGACCATCCTTTGCCCCGCTGCCCATCCCAGCCCCTGCTCCCGCAGTCAGAGCTGCCACACGGGAACTGGGTCTAGGGGCTGGTTTGGTCTGGGATGGGGGGGGAACACTTGTCACTTCTCTGGGCAGAGGGAACCGCTCCGCCCCCGCTTGGTTTTGAATCGTTTGGATTCAGCTCCTCTAACCACCCAAAGGTCAAAATCCCCCATTGGGGTTTGCTCCCTGCCCCCCACGCCCTGTGCTGCTGAGCACAGAGAGACCTCTGGCATCTGAGCTGGAGGGTCGGGGGGTGGGGGGGGGAGGAGGCGGTGGAGATGGCTCCTTCTTAGTCTACAGGGGGGTGGGAGAGGGAGCCCTAGAGGTTGACTTTAGTCTAAAATGGGGGGTTAAATGTCCCTTGTGGGACCCTGTCACTCCCCACTCTGGGGAGGGCTTGGCTCCAGAGTCCCTGTCTTGGCCTCCTCTCCCCACCTGCCCCCACTGACCCTGCGTCAGACCCTGGCCACCAAGGGGGCTTTGTGAGAGGGGGGAAAGGCCCCATCTTTGTACAGGGAATTACAGCCTTTAGACTGGGTCTGGAGCATGGCCCCTTGACCATGTTGGTCCATAGGCTGAGTGAGCCCCTGGCTTTGTTACTCTGCGCCAGACCGTCTGGCTGCAGCGCTGTTGTTCCATGCCCCGGCTCTCCAGCGAGTCCAAACTGCCGTTCAGAGCCGGACAGATGCAGGGACACACGTAGCCTTTGACAGGCAGCATTTCTTGGGCCCCTGGAATGCGGCGTTGAGGGAGCCTGGCTTAGTCTGGGAAAGCGAAGCCCATGTGGCCAGCACTCCCTGCCCTGCTTTGCCCAGGCCCCTCGTTCTGTCCGTCTGACGCGCTGGGGGCAGCTGAGTTCTTTACGCTGTGGGTCCCTTAGCTCCACGCAGCCCTGGGCTAATGGGTCTCCATGACAACCTGGCCAGGCCTACCTGCTGCCCACGTGACTCCAGCACCTGGCCCAGAGGGGCAGCAATGCAGAGTGAATGGGGAAACTGAGGCATGCAGAGTTTTCATAAAACTATTACAAAAATTCCCACATGCTCACCAGGCAATGTTAGGATGAGCCGCTGCTGGTCTCAGCCGGGCTCATCACCCTGGGCATGGGGTTGCCAGCCTGGGGTCATGGCTGCTTGGGCTGGGGCACTGGCTGCATGGGGGAGTGTTCCAGTGAACCCCACCGCCCGGTGCACCCCCGTCTCCTCCCCCAGACACCGTGGCAGCACAGCGTTATTTCAAGGTGCGCCTGGGGCACTTTCTGCCCGATGTGGAGCTGGTCTCTGTCTCGGTGGGCGGACGTCCCTTCAGCCACCCTGAGGCCGAGGACCGTGGCTTTGACCCCCACGAGGCCCCCAACCCCAATGGCACCAAGGCCTTTGGGCTGAGGGTGCCCTTTGCCGATCCCTTGGTGCAGCAGCAGGTAACGGTGGTGGGGCATGGGGTGGTGAGGAGGTGGCATGGGGGGCCAGGGCAGTGGGCTCCTGTGCACATGGAGGGAGGGATAAGCTGCTCTCCTTCACCCTGGTGCTCGGGGGCTGCCCTGCCCATGCAGCAGCTGGCTTGGGGGTGGAGGCTGGCATGGAGGGGGGCGGAAGAGGAGGGTCCCAGTCATCAGGATGCATAGCGCAGAGGTGCCCTGGGGAGGCCCACTTCACTCAGTGCCCCATGGTGTGGGGGCTGCACTAGCCTGCCTGCGGGAGAGCTGCAGGGGGGGGAGGCGAGGAGCGGTTGTCTAGATCCTCAGCCCCACTCTGACCCAGTCTGTCCTCCTGGCAGTACCTGCATGGCCCCCTCAGGCGTTACACTCTGCACCTCAACTACACCCTGCGGCTGCTGCCCACGGGCGAAGCCTTCACCCAGGCAGGGCTCATCACCTGTGATGTCCCAGACGTGGGTGAGTTGGGGGAGGGCCTGGCTGGTCGGGGGGCTGGGGGTGATGTGGGGGGCAGTGGGTAGCTGTGTGGGCATGGGCTGGGGTGCTGTGAGTGCAGCGAGGTTGCATGGACAAGCAGGGCCTGGTGTTGGTATGAGTGGGGGGAAATATGGAGGTCGGGGGATGGGTGGGGTTGGCATGAGTGGCAGGTGTGTGGGGGGGTCCTGTGGCTCTTGGGGTCAGTGGTTCAGTGTCCCTATTCCTCCTGGCCATGGTCTGCAGCTTCCCACATCCCAGAGCAGGGCCTGGCTGAGCCCTTGGCTGTGGGCTGCTCAGAGTGACTGGACCCATATTTAACCCCTTCTGCTCCTGCTAGTGCCCCCCAGCTTCCAGGGCTCCTGTGAGGCTGGGGCACTGGCCCTGCTGATGACCCACGGGACACTGGACCGGTTCTGGATTCCCTATGTCGGGGAGCGGCCCCTGAGCCAGCTGGCTGCCCCCCACAGCTACAGAGTCTCCGATGATGGTCGCCATTTCCACCTGGCTGTCCCCCTTCTGGCGGCTGGGCTGGCGTATGAGGTAGGTGGAGGAGCTGGGGGGTGGGGAGGGGCAAGAGCAGTGGGGAAGGAGGATGGAAAATGTTCTGGTGGGGGTTGCAGTTCTCCTGGGAGGGAGCAAGAAAAAAGGCTGCCGGACACCTACTCTCAACCGGGGACAGCCACGTGTTCCCGTCGCTCTCCGAACACCGAGTTGCTCAGACTGCAATGGGCGAGCTTTCAGTCAGCAAACTCAGCTGCCCTGGGATGGAGCTGTTCCTCAGGAATTTGTCCAGGAAAAGTCAAAGCCAGTCATTTCCTCCTGACTTCTCCATCCTGGGTATGGAACAGCAGCATTTTCTAGAATTCAAAATGACCCATTTTTTCCTGGCGTGAAACTTTTTTGGAACTTTCATTTTGTGAGAAATTTTCAAACTGTTGAACTTTCCTGTGGCCTGGACACCCCAGCTCCAGCCAGTCTCCTCCGGACACAGTCTTTCAGCTGGGAACCCAGGGCAAAACCTGGGCAAAGATTTTCTCAGCCCCGACGCTTGCTGTCTTGGAGAAGCAGTAAGAAAACGGGTGAAGCCCCCTCATTTCTAACCCAGACCCATCACAAAGACCAAAACACTTGGGCTGGTTCAGGAACATTTAAATTTTTTTAATGTTTGGGACAAGTTGTCCCAGATTTTCCCACAAACTGTCACTTCTGACAAACTATCCCCGGTCCCATTTGTAGCTGGGGAGAGGGAACTGGTTTCAATAGGCACAATAGCCAACTGCTACCCCTCGGTGGAACCACATGAGAAAAGGGTGACTGTTGCCGTTCATGCCACCCAGCGCAGCCTCTGTCTCTCGAGAGCCTCGCTGTAGCAACAAAGAGATTCCCTGGCTTATCACTGGGATCTGGGTGTCCTGATGTGCCATCACAGAATAATAGAAATGTAGGACGAGAAGGGATGTTGATAGGTCACTAGACCAGTCCCCTGCACTGAGACAGAACCAAGTATTATTGAGACCATCCCTGACAGGTGTTTGTCTAACCTGCCCTTAAAAATTTCCAGTTTCCACAGCCTCCCTGGGTAATTTATTCCAGTGCTTAACCACCCTGACAGGAAGTTTTTCCTAATGTCCAACCTAAACCTCCTTTGCTGCAATTTAAGCCCATTGCTTCTTGTCCAGTCCCCAGTGGTCAGGGAGAACAATTTATCACCCTCCTCCTTGTAACAACCTTTTATGTGCTTGAAGACACTTATGTCCCCATCAGTCTTCTCTTTCCCAGACTAAACACACCCAATTTTTTCAGTCTTCCCTCATAAGCCATGTTTTCGAGACCTTTAATCATTTTTGTTGCTCTTCTCTGGACTCTCTCCAATTTGCCCACATCTTTCCGAAGTGTGGTGCCCAGAACTGGACACAATACTCCAGTTGAGACTGTATCAATGCGGAGTAGAGCGGAAGAATTACTTGTCGTGTCTTGCTTACTACACTCCTGCTAATACATCCCAAAATGATGTTTGCTTTTTTTGTAACTGTATTGCATTGTTGACCCATTTTAATTTGTGATCCAGTACAACCCCCAGATCCCTTTCCGCAGTACAGTACTCCTTCCTAGGCAGTCATTCACCATTTTGTATGTGTGCAACTGATTGTTCCTACCTAAATGGAGTACTTTGCATTTGTCCTTATTGAATTTCATCCTATTTACTTCAGACCATATCTCCAGTTTGTCCAGATCATTTTGAATTTTAATCCTATCCTCCAAAGCCCTTGCAACCCCTCCCAGCTTGGCATTGTCCGCAAACTTTATAAGTGTACTCTCTATGCCATTATCTAAATCATTGATGAAGATATTGAACAGAACTGGACCCAGAACTGATCCCTGCGGGATCTCACTCGTTATGCCCTTCCAGCATTACTGTGAACCACTGATAACTACTCTCTAGGAATGGTTTTCCAACCAGTTATGCACCCACCTTACAGTAGATTCGTCTAGGCTACACTTCCCTTGTTTTTTTTATGAGAAGGTCATGTGAGACAGTATCCAAAGCCTTCCTACTGCTTCCCCCTGTCCACAAGGCTTGTAACCCTGTCAAAGAAGGACATTAGGTTGGTTCAACATGATTTGTTCTTGGCAATCCGTGTTGACTGTTCCTATCTTCTAGGTGCTTACAAATAGAATGTTTGATGATTTGCTCTATTATCTTTCTGGGTGCGGAAAGCTGACTGGTCTGTAATGCCTGGGTTGTCCTTGTTCCCCTTTTTATAGCTAGTGTGACAGGGTCAGGCCAGATGGCTATAGGAGAGTAATAGAAGGCAGATATATTAGCCCCAGGCTAAGTAGGTCCCTTTTCCTACTTAGTGAAGGTTCCAGAACAATCAGGAACCTTCTGGAGACAATTAAGACAGGCTGATTAGAACACTTGCAGCCAATCAAGAAGCTGCTAGAATCAATTAAGGCAGGCTAATCAGGGCACCTGGGTTTTAAAAAGGAGCTCACTTCAGTTTGTGGTGTGCGTGTGAGGAGCTGGGAGCAAGAGGCACTAGGAGCTGAGAGTGAGAACGCGGACTGTTGGAGGACTGAGATGCACAAGCATTATCAGACACCAGGAGGAAGGTCCTATGGTGAGGATAAAGAAGGTGTTGGGAGGAGGCCATGGGGAAGTAGCCCAAGGAGTTGTAGCTGTCGCACAGCTGTTCCAGGAGGCACTCTAGACAGCTGCGTTCCACAGGGCCCTGGGCTGGAACCCGGAGTAGAGGGCCGGCCCAGGTTCCCCCCAAATCCTCCCAACTCCTGGTCAGACACAGGAGGAGTCAACCTGGACTGTGAATTCAGAAAAACAGCCAAGCTGAGGGCTGCCGTGAAGCTCCAAGGCGAGCAAATCCGCCAATAAGCGCAAGACCCACCAAGGTAGAGCAGGAATTTTGTCACACTAGGTACTATATTTACTCTTTTCCAGCCCTCAACTATCTCTCCCGTCCTCCAAGATAATCGATAATTGCTCAGAGATCTCTTCAGCCAGTTCCTTAAGTATTCTAGGATGTGTTTCATCAGGCCCTCCTGACTTGAAGACATTCTCACTTGTTCTTTTCCTCTTTTAGCCTCAGATCCTACCCCATTTACACTGATGTTCACTATGTTAGTTGTCTGGTCACGGCTAACTTTTTTGGTGAAAATTTTAGCCATTACTGCATTTTTCTGTCATTGTCTTTCCCTCCTCATTGAGTAATGAGCCTACCCTGTCCTTGGTCTTCCTCTTGCTTCCCATGTATTTGTAAAATGCTTTCTTGTTACCATTTATATCATGAGTTAGTTTAATCTCAGATTTTGCCTTGACCTTTCTAATTTTGTCCCTACATACCTGTAATGTTCTTTATATTCATCCTTTGTAATTTGACCTAGTATCCACTTCATGTGTGACTCTCTTTTGAGTTTCATGTCACTGAAGATCTCCTGATTAAGCCAGGGTGGCTTCTTACCATACTTCCTATCTTTCCCACGTTGTGGTATAGTTTGCTCTTTTGGCCTTAATAATGTCTCTTTAAAAACCTGCCAACTCTCCTGAACTCTTAGACTTAGACTTGCTTCCCATGGAATCTTACCTACCACTTCTCTGCGTTTGCTGAAGTCAGCCTTCTTGAAGTCCATTGTCTTTATTCTGCTGTTTTCTCTCCTACCATTCCTTAGAATCATGAACTCTGTCATTTCATGACGACTTTCACCCAAGCTGCCTTTCACCTTCAAATTCTCAGCCTTGTCAGAATCACATCTAGAATAGCGTCTCCCCTAGTTGCTTCCTTCACTTTCTTTAATAAAAAGTTGTATCCCTTGCATTCCAAAAACTTGGATAATCTGTGCCTTGCTGTGTTATTTTCCCAACAGATGTCTGGGTAGCTGAAGTCCCCCATCACCACCAAGTCCTGTATTTTGGATGATTTTGTTAGTTATTTAAAAAAAGCCTCAGCCACCTCTTCTTCCTGGTTCGGTGGTCTGTTGTACACCCCTGCCCTGACATCACCCTTGTTCTTCACCACTTTGATCCTTACCCAGATGCTTACCTGGTCTGCCTCCCACTTCTATCTCAACCTCAGTGCAAACACATACATCTTGGATATACAAGGCAACACCTCCTCCCCATTTTCTCTGCCTGTCCTTCCTGAACAAGCTGTACCCTTCTATACCAGCATTCCAGTCATGGGAATTACCCAACCAAGTCTCTGATGCCAGTTATGTTGTAATTGTGAGTACTCACTAGTATTTCTAGTTCTTCCAGTTTATTCTCCATACTTCTTGCATTCGGATACAGACATCACAGGTGTTCATTAGATTTCCCCTCAATATCCCTTCTTGTCTGTCCTTTGCCCCTCTACGATTGTCCATGTTTCCCCCAGATTCCAACCCTTCACCCACAGCTCCATGTTCTGGACTTACCCATGGGCTTTTGTCTCCTGCCCTTGTTGAATCTAGTTTAAAGCCCACCTACCAGGTTAGTCAATCTGTATCTGAAGATACTCTTCCCCTTCCTGGATAGGTGGACCCCATCTGTACTCAGCAGTCCTTCTGAGATCGGGATCTCATGCTTGAGGAAGCCGAAGCCTTCCTGGTGACACCATCCGCTCAGCCATGTATTGCCCTTCAGAATGTGTCTGTCTCTGCCCAGGTCCCTGTGCCCTTGCACAGAAAGATAGATGAGAACCCCACCTGCACCCCAAAGTCCTTCACTCTCCCTCCCAGAGCCCTGTAATCACTCTGGATCTGCTCTGGGTCATACCTGGCAGTATTGTTAGTGCCCACATGGATGAGCAGCCAGGGTTAGTAGTCAGAGGGCCTTGGCAATTCCTCCATAACGTCTCAGGTGCGGGCCCCTGTCAGGCAACACACCTCCCAGGATGCCAAGTCAGGCCAGCAGATGAATGCCTCTGTCCCACTTAAAAGGCAATCACCGAACATCACCACCCTTTGATTCCTCTTGGGAGTGGTGGCTGCAATCCTTGCAGCCTTGGCCTCCTTCACCGTTGCGGGGGATTCCTCATCCTTTATTGCCAGTGCAGAATACTAGTTTGTCATCTCTATGGCTGCAGGATTGGGAGCCAGAGTGGAGCACTGCCTGCTGCCAGAAGTAACTAGCAGCCAGATTTCTCCCTGTGAAGGAGCTGTTTCCTCCTGCCCTGGTGGTGCTACTGAAGTCCTCTCCAGCTGATTTCTTCGTCAGACTTGGAGGTTTCCATATGCATGTTTTCAAGGAATTCTTTGTATGCACGGATGCTTCTCAACCTAGCCACCTCCTCCTGTAGCTCTCCAACCTGTATCTTGAGAGGCATCTCTCCCCAGCTTGGCTTTCTATGACAGGCCACAGTCTCTGCAAATCCACACCAAGGCCTGGGTAGTGGCACCCATTGCTGGGTTCTCTGTCTGGACACAAGTACAGGTGGAGGAGACAGGAGCAGTGTTGGCACCGATGACGCGGCCTTTCCGAACCATAGCTGTATTCTTTCTCCCTCTGAAACTCCCCTGTTCGCCAGCTCTCCTTGGTCACTTAGCACTTGCCTTTGAACCCTTCTGCCCCCCTGCATCAAGGGCTGCATGAAGTGACACCTGTCCCTGCCCCACTGTGCCATGGAGGATGGGCAAAATCCAACATGCAAACTCATTGCCTCTGAGTGGGGAGTGACTCCAAGTCACACAAAGCAGCCAGTCTCTGCCTACAGCATGGCTCCTCTGAGAACAGAGGTGAAGGGGCTGGTGACCCATAGAATAGGTAGGGGGCCTGGCACCATGGGGACTGGGCTAACCTGCTCATCCAGCTCTCACTGGAGTTCTGGCTGGCTGCCTGCCTCCTTGGTCCCAGCCTACCTCGTGTCTTCCCCAGCAAAGCCTGGTGAGTAGCTCCTGCCCTCCTGCTCTCAGGATGCATGGGGGCAGGAGCCAGCTCAAGCACTAGTGATGCCTGACCTCTCCCAACCCCTGGGCTCTGCTGGGACCTGGTGAGGAGGGCTCCTGGCTGCTGCTCGGTCCACAGGTCACTCTCACACACTATCATACCCCCAGAGCATCTCCCTCCAAAGGCTGACGGCTCGGCTGGATTTCTCCTTGCGGGACAACAAGACTCGCTCAGTCCTGGCTTCCTTCGCCGTTGTCTGCACCTTCCCCACTGGGCAGTTGCTGGGTGAGTGCCTGGGTGGAGACCCCTGCCAGAAGCATGGGATGTCCCCTGTGGGGGTGGGTAGGGGGTGCTTCTGGGCTGTAGATTCCACTGGGGTGAAGTGATCAGTGACATGGGCATCCCTTCTCCACTAGATCTGGCTCAGCCAGTGGGGCCTGGCTGAGATTCCTTAACCCACCTCCTCCGCAGCCATTGGCCACACATCCTGACCCCAGCCTTGCCCCCAGCCCCACCCCGTGGGGAATGGCTGCCCCATCTGGGATTGGAGATCCACACTGGTCACAGGGCACAGACCCCTCCTGCACCGACCACCCCATGCATGGGATTTGGGGGGCAGCAGAGGGGTCTGAGAGCCTCATGCTCACCCAGTAGCTCCTGCTGGGAGAATAAGGGGTGATGGTGGGGTCTCTAGAGGGGTCTAGGCCTGATCCTGACTCTCTTTCCCCCCTTCCTGGGCACAGTGTGCCTGCCCAATGGCACCTTGGTGGCTACGGTGCTGAGCCTGGACACCAAGCCTGCCCTTGACCCGCGCAGGACCCACCTGAGGGACCCAGGCTGTGGGCCAGTGGCCTCCGATTCCTCGCGGGCCCTCTTCTCCTTCTCTCTGTCCTCCTGTGGGACCACACGGCGGGTGAGCCCCCCATGGGACGTACTTTCCCCTTGGGGGTGGGGAGGGCTGGCAGCTGGTGGCTGAGACTGGGGAGGAGCATCTGGTGACAGGAGGGTGGGTCTGATGCTGTAGGGCCCAGCAACTCTTGCTTAACCATGGTCTCATGCTGAGCTTGCTGGGATGATGGCAGGGCTCTGCCATGGGGTGGCAGCAGGGTGGTGGTGCAGGCTGGGTGTCTGTAAAGCAAGCCATCTGGAGTGCAGAGTGATGTGGGGTACAGGGCCTCCCCTCCAGCCCCACCAAAGCCAGAGGCCAGCCAAGATGGCTGGATTCACTCTCCTCAGTCCCCGTGTCTTAGCTGAGCCAAGCCCCATTGCCCAGAGAGATGTGTGTGCTCCTAATGCAAAGGGGGCGGGTAGACCTGGGAGCGCACCAGAAGCTGTGACTCCATGGGGCTGGCATTTCTAGTGGACTGGATTTTACTAGGATTCGGGTGCTGAGTTCCCAGGGGTGGGGGAAGCCCAAGGAATCCCAGCCTTCCTTGCTGTTGTGTCTGCCCTCTGACCCTCAGTCTCTCCTGCACAGTTCGAAGGAGGCTACCTGGTGTATGAGAATGAGGTGACCTTTATGCCTGAGGGGGTCCCAGCCACATCCCCCATCATCACCCGGGACTCATGGTACAGGTGAGGGACAGCTCTGGGGCTGGGAGGGGTGTCCTGGCAGCCGATGGCAACTGGCTTGAGAGCTCCAAAGTTCCCACCCACCTGGCTAAGCCAGCATATCCCTCTGCAGGCTGACTCTGCGCTGCCGCTATCCCTTGACAGAGACGCTCTGGATCTCGGCCCGGCGGCAGCTGGGGGAGGATGTGGCATCAGTGCCCCACCGACCTGTGGGTTGAGGTAAGTGACACCCCCCAGGCCCCGGGCACTTGCTTGGATCCATCCACCCAATGGGCAGGCCTTCCGCAGTGCCCATACCCCTCTGTGGCCTGGGAAGGTGGCTCCCAGCCCAGGGAGCCGGGGACACCTGGGGCAGGGTATGTCTGCCTCTGCTGCATTGCAGCTGGGAGCAAGCTAGAAAATCGCCATGTGGCCGCTGCGGCTCTGGCGGAGACTAGCCCCGAGCTCAGAGCCAGTGGGTCAGGTGACGTGAGAGCGGAGCTCTTGTCCAAGCTGCAATGGCCACACAGCTGTTTTTAGCACACTAGCGTGAGTGGATCTAGCGCAAGTCTCTGCTCAGGCTGGGCGGCTCGCTCCCAGGTGCAGTGTAGACACTTCCAGAGCCCCCCTGGAGCTCTGCCCTGTTCAGGCAGGACTCCTGGAGAGTTAGGCGCACAGAGGGTCGCGCTGCTCCATGCCCTGGTGTTTGCCTTGTAAGCCTCAGGAGGAGAGCCTAGCAGGGGAGGCCAGACAAGGTGTGAGCAGGTTGACTGGCCAGTCTCCTAGCCCTGCCCTAGAGCGGGCCACTTCCTTCTCCCTGTACTGGAAGTCTTCATGTGCTCCACCCCGTTACCGCGAGCCACGCCTACCAGCTCCCTGACTGCAAGGAGTCAGGAGTGACACCTATTGGCTGGGCTCCCAGCATCCTCTGGGGCACAGGTCTCCCCCCTCTGGGCTCCAAGGTGCAGTCACAAAGCTAGCCCCATGTCACAGCCTGACCTCCAGCAGGTGCTCAGTATCCCGTGGCAGGATGCAGATGGCAGAGCCCTGAGCATGGGTCCCGCAGCCCCCACCAGCCTGGCAGTGCCCATCACTGTGCTGCTTCCTCCCATGCAGGCCCTGCAGCCCCAGGGCTGGCCCCACTTTTGATCTGTCTCTTTCCTTGCAGGTGTGTGGGAATGGCAGGCTCCAGGCCTAACTCATGGCCCTTGGGCCTGGCAGCACTGGGCAACTGGCTCCCAGCTCACCAAGCTGTTAACAAAATAAACTCTCCTTGGCCCTCAGACCTTTTGGCTCTAGTACCTTTTTTAATGAAGGTGAGGGGGGTGGCAAGGACCACCAGGTACCTCCCCAAGCTAACAGGGTCATCGGCCTATAGAGGCTAGCAGGGTCAACCTCACCTTGACTCAGTGCACCGCATGGCTTGGAACACTTGGGACTCCATCTGTGCAAGGGGTTAACAAGCCAAGCCAGCTCTGAGCCCACCCATATGGCTGAGTCAACATCCCTGAGCTGACCAGAGCAGCCTCTACCTTGGGCTGCCCTGTACCAGGCCTGGCAGGTGTCCAGAGCTCCTCATCTAGCTCTCTCCCTTGCAGCCTGACCCCAGCCATGGGGCGTGGGGGGATGCAGAGTACCCACCCAGCCCTAGCTTTGCCTTAACGGTGGGCCGGGGTAACTTCCTCAGTAGCTGCTGACACGAGCACTTAATGCCAGCTGGGGAGCAGTCAGAAGGGACCCATGCCTGATGGTGCAGGGGGAACTAAAGCTGTCTGTGTCCTGGGAAGTGCTTGGCACCATACAAAGGCCAGGCCCCAGGGATGGCTGGGGCTGGGGAGAGGGGTGCTCCCAACCCCTAGCTAGGAGTTGAGTGCTTGCTGCAAACAGCGGCAGCTAATGGGCGTTTCAAAGGGCATAGCTGCAGCCTGTGCTTGGAGGGAGCAGGACTGGGGAGCGCTGTGTGCAGTTCGCCTGGGGGTTGTTTGGGGAAACTGTTTGCTTGTTCTCTGCATACTGGGGGCGTAGCTGGGCCATGGCCCCTGAGTAAGCACGGTGCCTTGCTAAGGCCGCTTGGTGCTCAGCCTTGGAGCTCTGATCAGCCCGCCTGTCTGACATCTCCCTGACGCGACGTCTCCACAGCGCACCGCGTGTAGTGTACATGGAGCCCCACTGCAGTGAAAAGCACACCACAGCCCCCCAAGGGGGAGCTTACACAGAGAGTTGCCAACTTTCTACTCCCACAAAATGGAACACCCGTGCCCCGCCCCCTCTGCCAGGCCCCACCCCACTGGCGCCCTTCCCCCCCCCTCTGTCGCTCCCTCTCCCCACCCTCGCTCGTTCTCAGGGGGTTGGGGGGGGGGGGGGGAAGGGCTCCAGGCTGAGGCAGTGAGTTGGGATACGGGAGGGAGGGGTCTGGGATGGGGCCAGGGATGAGGGGTTTAGGATAGGGGAGGGGGCTCCGGTCTGGGGAGTGGAGCTGGTGGGTTTGGAGTATGCGAGGGGGCTCCGGGCTGAGACAGGGGGCTGGGGTGGGGGAGGGGTATGAGCGCTGGGCTGGGGCCAGAAATGAGGGGTTGGGCGAAGCAGGTGTTACGGGCGGTGGGGTGGGGAGGGGGCGGGGCTAACTGGCAGTGGGAAGGGGGCGGGGCGAGGGTAACGGCTGTCGGGGGAATGGGCGGGGTGAGCGGCACGCTTTGTCTGTGTCCCCGCCCGGCGCCGGGCCCCGCGCACACGCCACTCGTCCGTCATCCTCGCGCTGGTCGCGGAGGGGGTGAGGCGGCCCAGTCCCACCCCGCCCCGCCCCGCCCGGAGCCAGCGCGCAGGCGCAGAGCAGCGCGGCCGGCGGGCCCGGCAGGTGTGGTGGCCCGTCGGCGCGGCCCGAGCCGTGACGGCCCCTGCTGCCATGGAGGGCCGCTGGGGCCTCGCCAGGGCCTGCTGCTCCCTGCTGGCCGCGCTCTGCGCCCTGCGCTGGGCCGACGCCAGCAGCGGCCGGGTAGGTGCTGACCGAGCGGGCCTGAGGCCATCGAGCGGGGTGAGGGAGAGGGGTCCGGGGCTCCCCCTCGCCGGTCAGGGGAGAGTGAGCCCGGGGGGAGCCGGCGCCCCCCGTCCCTCGGCGGGGAGGGGAGTTAGCTCCTGCGGGGCGTGGGGGCGCCGGCGCCGTCTGGGGCGCAGGCTGAGGGTGTTGCGATGATGCCGGTAGGCGCTAGGTGGTGGGGGCCGATCCCAGGGGGACTGGCTGGGTGGTTCTGTTCCCGGGGGTCCGGGAACTGGGGTGGCTAATGGGCTCTCTCAGCATTTTGGAATCTGCCCTGGAAAAGTTGGTGTTTCTTTCATGGGAAGAAATTGAGAGAGAATTAATGGAAAAAGGATGATTCCCTCCCTCCTTCCCCCCCCTCCCCCGTGTGATTTACTTTGTGCGGGTAGTTGCTTGAAGGTATTTTAGCACAGGATGTGAGGAATTGGGGTTAATTTCTCAGCTGGTTAAGTACTATAGGTCATTACTGCTTTGATCGTAAAAAATATTTCTATTTCTATGTTTTTGTACGTATGCGAGTATAGGAGAATGTATCTTACAGCAGTGGTTCTCAACCAGGGAGGGGTACGTGTATTGCTGGGGGTACACAGAAGTCTTCCAGGAGGTACATCAACTCCTCTAGATAGCTGCCTAGTTTTATAATAGGCTATATGAAAAGCACTAGCAAACTCAGTACAAACTAGAATGTCAGACAGACAATGACTTGTTTATACTGCTCTATACTATACACTGAAATGTAAGTACACTATTTATATTCCAGTTGACTTATTTTATAATTATATGGTAAAAAGGAGAAAGTAATCAATTTTTCAGTAACAGTGTGCTGTGACACTTTTTTATATTTTTGTCTGATTTTATAAGCAAGTAGTTTCTTAGTGAGGTGAAACTCGAGGGTATGCAAGACAAATCCAACTTGTGAAAGGGGTACAGTGGTCTGGAAAGCTTGAGAGCCACTGTTTCAGAGAATAGCTAGAGATTCAAGGTAGGTGAAGTAATCTCTTTTGTTGCAGCAACATTGCATAGAACAGAGAATACGTTTTTTTCAAAACATTTTGCTAATGAGAGGCCCAGCACTCATAGTTGAAGTTCGTAGCTCCTGACACTTACTTTGCGCTCTTTTGAATGTCCAATTGCTTATTTAGGTGACTAAGTGGAAGAATAGCTTTTTTGCACTTTCTCCCATTCTGGTGTGAGGAAGAACTTCTTCATAAAATATCCACAAGGTCACCTATTATCCTCCTTTAATTCTGTCCTTAAAGCTCATCTTTGCTTGGAAAACTACAGAAAAGTCAAGAAAAAACTGCTGTGCTCAAACAGCTGCTTATCATGTTGATCGTACTTGTCTTATTTTCTTGTATATGCCTCCTTTGTTTGTATCGACCTATGATCATTCATCTTATATTCATTTTATGTAGCTCTCTGGGGTAGGGACTATCTCTTCAGTTAGCTGTTTGTGCAGTGCCCAGTATAATAAATACAGGATCTCTAGTGTTGCTACAACATAAGTAGTAAATAATAATAATAAAACCACCCTAATTTCTCACTACTCCATTGATTTACAGGCATGTCCCTTTCTGTCAATTATTGGATGTTTCTCCTCTCTGTTTTCATTGAAGCCATTAGGTTTTTCCCTCAGTTACAGACTAGGAGCTTTTTCTTCCCTGCCACCGTTATGGTCTGTGACTGCATTCTCCCTGATTGTCTTGTACCTCATCTTTATCCACCAGTGTTTGCTGTAGTCGGTGGGCACTCTTTATGGTTTGGGGGAGACTTGGAAAGTACTTGCGTCACAGCAGCTCTCTTTGGCTTTTAATGGGACCATACAGGTTTGGTGTACTTGTAATAGCGTTGCAGGTCAGTGTACAGAGACGGGTGCTGAAGTAGAAATCTGTGTCCTGTGTGCTTTTTGAAATCATGCTGTAAACCTATATAGAACTGAATATAATATGATGGGAATTGGGCAAGAACCTTTCCTGTGTTTCGGGGCTTGGTCATTCTGTGATGTGGAGAAAATGGATATCCCCACACTGTACTGTTTGTTGGGTGGAGGGGGAATGCATATATGGGGCTGGAGCCTGCAGCAGCAGGTAGTAGAGCAGGGTCTCCTGCGTTGAGATGGAGACTGATGTTGGGGTAGGTTGTAGGGTTATAAAATGACACCCGTTGAGGGATGTGGAATGGTGCGTATGCCTCTGTATTTGTATGGGGAGAATGAGGCAGTATAGGATGGGAGAACTGCATGCTCCTACACTGTTGAAAGGGGTTGGTGTGGAATGCGAGAGGTCTGCTGGGTATTGAGCACAGGATATGGGAAACAAGGGTTCCTGGTTGGCACAGGCTGGAGGAGACAAGGGATGCCACGACAGGGTGTGTGTGGTTGGTGTGGTTTTTTTTTTAAGGCTGGGAGAGCGCGAGACCATAGACCATGTCATAGATGGTACAGCAAGGTGTGATTCCCTGCATTGTGAAAAGTTGAAGGGAGTTCTTGGGACATGGTTGCCAATAGTTCAAGGCTTTAGGGAAGCTTGGGGAGTGTTATATCAGGGTGGGTAGAGAGTTCAGGATGAAGTTGCTTGTCTGACTTGGGTTGGGGGAATATAATATTATGTAGGTTGGCACAATGTAAGCTGGTGGCATTTGGGAGCTGTATAGTCTGGGGAATATTTAGGGACTCCTTACTGGGGTGGTTCAGGAAGGACTGGATCTCTGCAGAGGAGATTGGGGCAAGGGTGTTCTTGCATCATCAGGGTAAGGTCACTGCGGGGTAGGGTAAGCTGGGGGCCTTTAAGTAATGAGGTTGGGTTGGTGAGCTTTATTTCAGAGAGAGACAGGATGGAGAGACGGGGGACCACAGGCGCTGACTTATTGTTCCCCATGGGTGCTCCACCCAAAGTTCTGTCCCCACTTCACCCCTTCCTGTGAGGCCCACTGCTTGTTGCTCTGCTCTCCCCTGAGCGCCTCCCACAAGTTGCTGAACAGCTGTTCGGCGGTACTGCTAAACAGTTGTGGCTGGTAGGTGCTGAGAACCCCCTATTTTTTTTTCCATGGGTGCTTGATTCCTGGAGTACCTATGGAGTTGGCACCTATGCTGGTGACTTTCAGAAATTCAGTCTGTGGGGTAAAGATAGTTGGGAAGTGCCTTTCTTACAGGAGACAGGTGAGGTGTCTACTCGTTAATAGGTTGGACAAATTTGCCCTCTGCTTTTTATGGCCTCTAGGAAGCAGTGAATAGCCATACTGTAGTGCACTGTAGCCATGCCCCAACACTGGGGCTAGGAGCAGGGCAGGGTGTAGAGCCCTTATCCCTTCTCTGCACCAATTGGAAAGTCCTCTGTACGTAGAATATTCTCAGTACAGAGAATGTTTCTGTTGCATGACAGATCCTTAGTATAAGTGAGAGTTGGGGGTCTTTAAAAGCTTAATATCCTCCTTAGTTTTAGTTGGAATAGAAAATATTTTGTCATTAGGAGATATATCAACTTTATTCCAAAGACAGAACAGAAATATTTATTTAACACTTGTCTTTTCTGCGTCATTGTCCACTTTGCCATCTGTACCATTGTCAGGACTCCTTTTGTTCCTGATGTGTTTAAAACAAAATTCTCCTTTATCCTATTGGCCATGGACACTTCATTTAAATCTTTAGCAGGTCTTATCAATTTCCTACATTTCTTAACTTGTATTTTATATTCATATTTGCCTCCCCTTTTTTTCCATTTGTTATCTGTCTGCAGCTTTCATATTCTGTCTTAGCCCAAGATGGTTTTTAACTGAAGTAAAAAAAAAAAAAAAAAAAAAAAAAATCATGATGGAGAAACTGTGACTCTAAAGTGTTCTTAAACAACTCCCCATTTTTGTTCACACTTTTTCTATTTAATTTTTTTCTCTGTCAATTTTGTTAATTACTTTTAGCTTTGAGAAACTGGTCCATGTAAAGTACAGTGTCACTTAAATACTCTAGAAAATTTTACCTTAAATCTAGTCATTGAAGTGTCAAGTGGGATGTTACTCCTGCTTTAAGTGCAAATCACACTTAATTTGATCTTTAGTTAAGGAGTTGCTACCAATGTCTCCATAGTAAGCAAGACATGCTAACTGGCTAAATTTGCAACAAATATTATTCATAATGAATAATTCACCATCACTAATGGAAAGTTTGCATAGTGGCTACCCTCAAAATAGTTGATTTTAACCGGTGCAATTAACCCATTACTCTCGGACACAAATTCACTACGTCAGTCAAGACAAAAAAAATGAAGAGGAAAAGAGGCAATACATTTCTACAATTCAGTGGTCACATAAAAATGTTTCCAGTTTAAAATGTTTAAAGGAACAATTTTTTATATATAAACTTCAAAACTGACTACATTATAATTAATGCTTTCTACTTCTCATGTTTTTCAGAGTTGGCTAAAAGCATACGGCTATTTGCTTCCCTCTGAAAGCCGAATGTCTGCCCTGCACTCAGGAAAAGCTATGCAGTCTGCAGTTGCCACTATGCAACAATTTTATGGGATCCCAGTAACAGGAGTGTTGGATCAGACAACTATTGAGTAAGATTTACAAAGGTTATTTTGTGTTTATATTCTAGACACATCTTAATATAACGTTCTCTGTGCCAAAATCCTCTGTGATTAAATAGTTATACGTGACAGATGTTTGCTTGAAATGGGATTCCCAGGGGAATCTAGAATTTTTCTGTTGCAAACAGTTCTGTTTGCAAATAGAGAAAATATCTATCCCCTGTACTAAAATCCTTTAAGTTCCAAGGAGGAATGGGAAGGTAGAAACCAACTGCAGGGTGTGTTTTGCAGGGTTGTGCTTTTTCTCTTGTTAGAGGCCCTGAATTAGTAGGTTTTTACTTTAGGGAAATGTATTGTTGGAGTTCTCTTGGAGCTCAGAGAAGTCAGTGTTAGCTGCTTTGAGACTCCAGTTTTGAGTCAGGTGGAGTGTTCTGATTCACTTATGGTCTGCATTGAGATTTGCCTCAGTTTGGGAGTTGAATCTATGCAGAAGCCTGCTCCAGGCTCATGGGCTTACACTCACTCCGAGTTCTAATTTAGCTCAAGTTAAAGGAGCTTATTCCAGTTTGCAGAGTTGGGAGACTGGGGGCCAGAATCAGGTGCTTTTCTGTCCTTTTAGGAGAGTTTACAAAGGGGTATTTCCTGTGAATCTGTTATGGGAAGTCATGTAATTTACTTAACTTTCTGTGGGATCTTAATGTAAAAAATATACTTTTCTAGACTTGTAACAGAATCCTGAGTGTCTTATGCTTTTTCTGCCTCCTCCCGCCCCCCTTCACTGCACTTAATCTATGCCATAGCTCACATGTAATGAACGCTGTCTGACAAAAATAAGCCTGTCCCTTTCCAGCAGGCTTTGGAAACCACTCTCTATCTCAGTGGGAGGCAGCCATCTTACAACTGCCTCCTCTCTTATTATTGTTCACTGCCAAGCTCCAGTCTAGCTGAGAGTCCTTCCTCCATGACTGGCATATAGGCCCATGCAAACTACTCTAGAAGGGCTCACAGCATGAGTGGGAGAAAACAGAATCTCCCAAACAGGAGAAAACAAACCCTTGCAAACTAAGGTGTAGATGTGGAGGGTGGGTTTTGAGATAACAACCTGAGGATAGGTTTCAGAGTAGCGGCCCTGATAGTTTGTATTCGCAAAAAGAAAAGGAGTACTTGTGGCACCTTAGAGACTAACCAATTTATTTGAGCATAAGCTTTCGTGAGCTACAGCTCACTTTGTACTGTGTGTAGATCTGTACTGCTTTGTTGAGATGTTGTTTGGCAAACAAGAATCAGGACTATTTTGGGGGGGGGGGTCCCCTGCTCCTCTCCTTGTAGGTCTGTCAACTCAACAGTGACTGACTGTGTTAACGCACAGAATTTTTACCAGTCTAGGGACTAAAATAAAGAGTTTCTATGCTATCAAAAGGCCTATAACAGTAAACAAGGAAAGTTGTATAATTCATAACTTTGTGCAGCTACAATTTTAAATTTTGAGCTGTCGAGTGTGCAACAATATATAGGAAGCCTTAAGAGACAGAACTTGTTCTCTTTACATAGGAGTTTCAGGAAGGGGTATAAGAGTAACACAGGAAGCAAGAATGGGATTGGGGTGCCACGGAGCTGAAGCATGACTGTGATGTCTAGAGATCCCAGTAAAAGTTCAAGGCCCTGTTGTGCTGCATGCTGTACAGACAACTACGCAAATTACATCTTCTGTCACCTTCACGTCAGACTTCACCATGAGGCATTCCCTGTCTCCATAGCAACTGGAGTCAGACCAGATCTTTGTTCTATGCGGGAGTTTAGGGCCGCCCTCCAGGAAGAACTTGCTAGAATTGTCTGCCTCTAGACTCTCTCAGACCGCAGACTCTAAGGGCTCCCTTTGGAGCAGAACTTTTCACAAGATTTGAAAAATATTTTAAACTAAATATCTCCCCGGACCTGCCTGCATTGCCGACTATAAGGATGTGAATTGCAGGGCCAACTAAAATCTTGTGTTGTAACTGCCCAATGTAGTCCCTGCTAGTGTGAATTGAAAGTACTTAGTTTGTGTTAATGTAGTCAGTCCCCCTGAATCATGGAGGAAGGCAAGGATCACACACACCCCCCTCCCCAAAAGCAGCTAGGAGAAAGAAATCCCTGCTCCCAGCCAGCAAGTAGGCAAGGGCCATGCAGAGACATGTTATTAGCCAGGATGAGCAGGAATGGTGTCCCTAGCGTTTGTTTGCCAGAAGCTGGGAATGGGCAACAGGGGATGGATCACTTGATGATTACCTCTTCTGTTCATTCCCTCCAAAGCACCTGGCATTGGGTACTATTGGCAGACAGGATACTGGGCTAGATGAATCTTTGGTCTGACCCAATATGGCCATTATGTTCTTAAGTTGTTCCCCTCAGTGCCAGGTCATCCTGCAGGTCTTCGGAAAGTAGTGTGTCATTTGTTTCCAATAGCAACAGCCCTGGGCCCCTCCTCATTCTGTGCAGTCAATCTCCACGCAGCAGGGAGAAGATTCAGAGTGATTCACATTCCCCTCCGCAAGGAAGTCTTCGTTTTCCTTTTCTGGCTTCCAAGAGGCCCACAGAAGGTTATAAAATGGCTGCTCTTTTCTTTATATGCAGGGTACAAGTCTGTCCTTTCGGTCTCTCTGGTAATGCTCCCACGGTGTTGCCAATTCTCATGATTTTATTGAGAATCTTGCAACTTTTGGCGTATTTCTTAAAGTTCAAGCTGCTAGAATCAAGATATTGCCTGAGAATCTCAGCTTTAATTTAAAATAATTATCTAGTCTTTATAATTGTGGAGAAAAGCTTGGGAACATAAAGCAAGTGCCACCTTAAGGCTCAGAAACCAGAAAGCAAAGAAGAACCTCAAACTTCTTGTTAAGCCAACCTCATGATTTTTGGGGCATCACTCATTTTTAAGCACTTGAGGTTAGCAAAACTGTTCCAGCCCTCATAAGGTCTCTCCCCATCCCACAATCCTCCACCTCAGTGATAGGTAAAGGAGAATTATTGTTGACAGAGGTAGTACAAATCTTAGTTCTCTTGTAAAATCAAACTCTTCTATTGCCTTCAAAGCTCCCCTTGAAGTCTTAAAATCTACTGCAATACTCCTCTTTTGAAGAGCACCTTAAAGTTGAGGCTTTGAACAAGATACTTCAGATTATCAACAAAGGCTATGTCTACACTACAGACCTTACAGCGGCACAGCTGTATCGCTGCAGCTGTGCCTCTGTATGGTCTCCTGTGTAACCGCTAACCGCTCTATGCTGGCAGGAGTGAGCTCTCCTGCTGGCATAATTAAACCACCCCCAACGAGAGGCTGTACCTATATTGGCGAGAGAACGTCTCCTGTTGACACGAGTGCTTTTGTTGGTGAAACTTTTGTTGGTCAAGAGTGTGTTTTTCACACCCATGACTGACAAAAGTGCTAGTGTAGACATAGCGAAGTGTTTTTTTTTTTTTTCCCCCAGTGTTAGGTATAAATGGGGATCTAACTTTGCAGGCTAGATCTCTTTGGGAGAGAGGCATATTGGTTCGGTGACATTGCAGTTAGTCTCAGACTAACCAAGCTGTCATTGCCAAATATGATTTCATTAATTGTGGGAAACTCCATGCATTTATGGAACATTTACCAGAAACACAAAAGGAGCAGTTTCAGGCCATTGCCAGAGAGGGTCAGTTAGAAGCCAGAATGGCGCTACAGACTGCATTGGATGCAGCCGATACAACGGCCTGCTCAGTCTCCACAGCTGTGGTCATGAGGTGGGCTTCTTGCTTACACCTTTCCGGATTGCCCAAAGAGCTGCAGATGACGGTGGAAGATCTACTGTTTGAAGAGCCCAAGCTCTTTGTGGAGAAGACAAACACTTCTCTCCACACCTTAAAGGCCACATTATGCTTCCTGGGAATCTACACTGCAGGACAAAAGAGAAGATACAGCTCTTAGCCACAGCACAGGTCACGACCTCCTCAATACCCACTGTCTCAGTGCTTTTGTGAGCCGCAGCGTAAGAGGCCCAGGGTTCAAAAGTGGAAGCAGTCAGCGTCTCAATCCGTGACCTCTCAGACCGCCTCGTTTAAGAACTTTTGACAAATTGGTCGAGGGCCCAAACTACTATATCTTGCAACATCGGCTGCTATCTATACACCTGTCGTGCCCCTTCGGAAGTCATCTGGCCCTCTTTCACAGCAGTTGGGAGAATATCACCTCTGACAGATGGGTCTTGGAGATTATTTCAGAGGGTTATAGCATTCAGTTCAAGTCCCTCCCCCATTCCCACCCTTCTTCCCCTTTTCTATTCAGGGACCCTTCTCACGAGAACCTACTTCGCCAGGAAGTAGATAATCTATTATGTCTAGGGGCCATAGAACCAGTCCCGGAACAACTCAGAGGCAAAGAGTTTTACTTCTATTATTTCCTGATCCCCATGGCGAAGAGAGGTTGGATGCCCATTCTTGATCTAAGGGCATTAAACAAACACATGGAGGCGCAGAAGGTCAAGATGATCATGCTAGCAAGCTCTAGAGCAAGGAGATTGGTTTTCAGCCTTTGACCTAGAAGTTGCCTACTTCCACATATTGATATGACTGTTGCACAGGAAATTCTTTCAAGCAGGACATTTATCAGTCCAGGGTACTCCCATTTGGCCTCTCATCTGCACCCAGCATATTCTTCAAGGTTCTCTCCATTGTAGCGGTGCACCTGTGAACATCAGGAATTATCTACCCATACTGAGACAATTGCCTCCTCAGGGCTCCCTCGTTCAAGGAGGCCGTATGAGCCATCCAGACTGCCATGCGCACATTTGCACAGATGGGCCTACAGCTCAACTTACAGAAAACAACACTGATGTCAATACAGTAACTAGCGTTTATCGGCGCTGACTTTGATGTAGTACAAGCCAGATCTTTCCTCCCACTGCACAGACTCACCACATTTCCGAGTCTCAGAGAGACATTCCAGGCCAGCCCTCAAACATTGGCCAGCAACTGCCTGCAGCTGCTAGGTTCATAGAATCGTAGAATCATAGAATATCAGAGTTGGAAGGGACCCCAGAAGGTCATCTAGTCCAACCCCCTGCTCGAAGCAGGACCAATTCCCAGTTAAATCATCCCAGCCAGGGCTTTGTCAAGCCTGACCTTAAAAACCTCTAAGGAAGGAGATTCTACCACCTCCCTAGGTAACGCATTCCAGTGTTTCACCACCCTCTTAGTGAAAAAGTTTTTCCTAATATCCAATCTAAACCTCCCCCATTGCAACTTGAGACCATTACTCCTCGTTCTGTCATCTGCTACCATTGAGAACAGTCTAGAGCCATCCTCTTTGGAACCCCCTTTCAGGTAGTTGAAAGCAGCTATCAAATCCCCCCTCATTCTTCTCTTCTGCAGACTAAACAATCCCAGCTCCCTCAGCCTCTCCTCATAAGTCATGTGCTCTAGACCCCCTAATCATTTTTGTTGCCCTTCGCTGGACTCTCTCCAATTTATCCACATCCTTCTTGTAGTGTGGGGCCCAAAACTGGACACAGTACTCCAGATGAGGCCTCACCAGTGTCAAATAGAGGGGAACGATCACGTCCCTCGATCTGCTCGCTATGCCCCTACTTATACATCCCAAAATGCCATTGGCCTTCTTGGCAACAAGGGCACACTGTTGACTCATATCCAGCTTCTCGTCCTCTGTCACCCCTAGGTCATTTTCCGCAGAACTGCTGCCTAGCCATTCGGTCCCTAGTCTGTAGCGGTGCATTGGATTCTTCCATCCTAAGTGCAGGACCCTGCACTTATCCTTATTGAACCTCATCAGATTTCTTTTGGCCCAATCCTCCAATTTGTCTAGGTCCTTCTGTATCCTATCCCTCCCCTCCAGCGTATCTACCACTCCTCCCAGTTTAGTATCATCCGCAAATTTGCTGAGTGCAATCCACACCATCCTCCAGATCATTTATGAAGATATTGAACAAAACCGGCCCCAGGACTGACCCCTGGGGCACTCCACTTGACACCGGCTGCCAACTAGACATGGAGCCATTGATCACTACCCGTTGAGCCCGACAATCTAGCCAGCTTTCTACCCACCTTATAGTGCATTCATCCAGCCCATACTTCCTTAACTTGCTGACAAGAATACTGTGGGAGACCGTGTCAAAAGCTTTGCTAAAGTCAAGAAACAATACATCCACTGCTTTCCCTTCATCCACAGAACCAGTAATCTCATCATAAAAGGCGATTAGATTAGTCAGGCATGACCTTCCCTTGGTGAATCCATGCTGACTGTTCCTGATCACTTTCCTCTCATGTAAGTGCTTCAGGATTGATTCTTTGAGGACCTGCTCCATGATTTTTCCAGGGACTGAGGTGAGGCTGACTGGCCTGTAGTTCCCAGGATCCTCCTCCTTCCCTTTTTTAAAGATTGGCACTACATTAGCCTTTTTCCAGTCATCCGGGACTTCCCCCGTTCGCCACGAGTTTTCAAAGATAATGGCCAAGGGCTCTGCAATCACAGCCGCCAATTCCTTCAGCACTCTCGGATGCAACTCGTCCGGCCCCATGGACTTGTGCACGTCCAGCTTTTCTAAATAGTCCCTAACCACCTCTATCTCCACAGAGGGCTGGCCACCTCTTCCCCATTCTGTGATGCCCAGCGCAGCAGTCTGGGAGCTGACCTTGTTAGTGAAAACAGAGGCAAAAAAAGCATTGAGTACATTAGCTTTTTCCACATCCTCTGTCACTAGGTTGCCTCCCTCATTCAGTAAGGGGCCCACACTTTCCTTGGCTTTCTTCTTGTTGCCAACATACCTGAAGAAACCCTTCTTGTTACTCTTGACATCTCTTGCTAGCTGCAGCTCCAGGTGCGATTTGGCCCTCCTGATATCTTTCCTACATGCCCGAGCAATATTTTTATACTCTTCCCTGGTCATATGTCCAACCTTCCACTTCTTGTAAGCTTCTTTTTTATGTTTAAGATCCGTTAGGATTTCACCATTAAGCCAAGCTGGTCGCCTGCCATATTTACTATTCTTTCGACTCATCGGGATGGTTTGTCCCTGTAACCTCAACAGGGATTCCTTGAAATACATCCAGCTCTCCTGGACTCCCTTCCCCTTCATGTTAGTCCCCCAGGGGATCCTGGCCATCTGTTCCCTGAGGGAGTCGAAGTCTGCTTTCCTGAAGTCCAGGGTCCGTATCCTGCTGCTTACCTTTCTTCCCTGCGTCAGGATCCTGAACTCAACCAACTCATGGTCACTGCCTCCCAGATTCCCATCCACTTTTGCTTCCCCCACTAATTCTACCCGGTTTGTGAGCAGCAGGTCAAGAAAAGCGCCCCCCCCCCCAGTTGGCTCCCCTAGCACTTGCGCCAGGAAATTGTCCCCTACGCTTTCCAAAAACTTCCTGGATTGTCTATGCACCGCTGTATTGCTCTCCCAGCAGATATCAGGAAAATTAAAGTCCCCCATGAGAATCAGGGCGTGCGATCTAGTAGCTTCCGTGAGTTGCCGGAAGAAAGCCTCATCCACCTCATCCCCCTGGTCCGGTGGTCTATAGCAGACTCCCACCACTACATCACTCTTGTTGCACACACTTCTAAACTTAATCCAGAGACACTGGAACCTTGAAGAATATGCTGGGTGCAGATGAGAGGCCAAATGGGAGTACCCTGGTTATATGGCAGCATGCATCTTCATCACCCCAAATGCCCAGATATTCATAAGGTGTCTTCAGATGTGGCTCAGTTCTGTCTGTTACCCAAACAGGGGCACACTAACCAAACTATCACTGCTTTCCACGGTAAAGCACTCCCTGGACTGGTGAAAAGTCCCATTCAACATTCAAGCAGGCATTCCATTTGTGCAACCGTTACCGATAATGATTCTAAAGACATATGCCTCCCTAATAGGCTGGGGAGCTCACCTACACGACTGCCAGGTTCAAGGCAAGTGGTCTTCCACAGAAGCGACCCTCCATATCAGTCTTTTGGAGCAAAGGGCAGTCAGGAGTGCCTGTCCACACTTTCTGCCATTCATCAAAAACACCCACACAAAGGTCATGATGGACAATGAGACCTGTATGTTTTACATAAATCTCTGGGGACAGGGCCAGATCTCCCTCCCTCTGCAGGAAGCACTCAAACTTTGGAATTGGTGTATCCGTCACAACATGCTCATCTCAGCCGTCTGTTTACCAGGGATACAGAACATGACAGCCCACAGTCTGTTGGAATTTTTCTCATGACCAGGAGTGGGAACTGAACTTCAAGGTTCTTCGAGAAGTAGTCGCCCTTTGGAGAACCCCGACTACTCTTTGCTACTTACTGGAACAAGAAATGTCCTCGTTAGTGCTCCAAGGCTGACCTGGGGAAACAGTCGCTGGGAGACACCCTCATCCTCCCATGGGATTGGGACCTCTTGTATGCCTTTCCCCTGTTTCCTCTTCTATCCAAGGTCCTGTTGAAAATTTGAAGAGGCAAGAGTTATTCTGATTTCCCCCTCTTGGCCATGACAAGTCTGGTTCCCTTACCTGACACAGATGGCAATATGTCCTCTGGTTCCTCTTCGGCCCATTCCTCAGCTGCTCTCTCAAACTACAGGCTGATCCTTCACCCCAGCCTGCAGGTCCTCCGCCCCCACGCTTGGGTCCTCTTTAGTTCCAAGACTTTCACCTCACAAGAGCATTCTACCTTTAAGACATGTTGCTCCACAGCTGAAAGTCTGCCGCTTGACATACTTACCCACAAAAATGGAAAATATTCCAAGTTTGGTGTCATTCTAAGCACGTAGACCTGGCCTCATCCTCCTTCCCACTCTGTTTTTACACTACATTTCAGACCTCAAGAGATCAAAACTCTAAGCTCCCTTAAGGTAGATGTCACAGCCATAATGACTTTCCACCATCAAGTAGACGGATACTTTGTGTTTGCTCACCAGCTGATGTGTAGATTCCTTAAGGAGATGGGAAATCTCTTCCCACATGTGAGACTACCTGCTCCACCCTGGGATCTTAACCCAATTCTCAGAGCCTTGACTAGGTCTTCCTGTGAGCCAATGGCAATTTACTCTGTCATACACCTGTCCATGAAGACAGCATTGCTAATTGCCATCACCTCAGCTAGGCGCATAGGAGAAATAGTGGCCCTAA
Source organism: Natator depressus (assembly GCF_965152275.1). Classification (NCBI taxonomy): domain Eukaryota; kingdom Metazoa; phylum Chordata; order Testudines; family Cheloniidae; genus Natator; species Natator depressus. The sequence continues at coordinate 31,369,757 of NC_134246.1, forward strand.
TGGCACACCTACCATACACAGTCTTTTCTAAAGACAAAGTAACTCTGAGGCCGTATCCCATGTTTTTCCCTAAAGTTGCCTCCACTTTCTATATGAAATCAACAGAGCCATCTTCCTGTTTTTTGTGTGTTTTTTTTCTGCCCTCTCCCCCTACAGGGACATGCATCTCAAAGAACCAGTGTTACTGCACAAGGTCCGTAACTTCCTCTTCTGTTTGACAAGGCCTGTTTTCTATAAAACCATGTTGACTGCCATGAATTAAATGATAGGAATATAATTTAAAATTGAATCTCATATCAGCTTTTCCATTATTTTTCCTGGTGTTGATGTCAGGCTAACTAGTCTGTAGTTACTTAAGTCATCCTATTTGTCCTTTTTGAACATTGGCACGATATTAGCACTTTTCTGGTCTTCTGGAATTCCCCTGGGTATTCCAAGATTTATTATAAATTAATGCCAGTGGGCCAGTGATCTCCTCAGACAACATTTAGGACTCGTAGGTGCAAATTATTTGGGCCTGCTGACTTTAATTTTTTTTATAACTACTAGGTGTGGCCTAACATCCTTTGTTACTAGGGGCCTGGAAAGTATCATAGAATATCAGGGTTGGAAGGGACCTCAGGAGGTCATCTAGTCCAACCCCCTGCTCAAAGCAGGACCGATCCCCAATTAAATCATCCCGGCCAGGGCTTTGTCAAGCCTGACCTTGACAGAACAAGGAGTAATGGTCTCAAGTTGCAGTGGGGGAGGTTTAGGTTGAATATTAGGAAAAACTTTTTCACTAGGAGGGTGGTGAAACACTGGAATGCGTTACCTAGGGAGGTGGTGGAATCTCCTTCCTTTGAGGTTTTTAAGGTCAGGCTTGATAAAGTCCTGGCTGGGATGATTTAGTTGGGGATTGGTCCTGCTTTGAGCAGGGGGTTGGACTAGATGACCTCCTGAGATCCCTTCCAACCCTGATGTTCTGTGAAAGCTGACAGAGGAACCCTATGGCTCTGAAAGTCTCTTTATGACAATGACCACATAGGTTTCTGCTTGGAGCAGGATTTTCTATTTCCTGGAGGACTGGGTTGCTTCAACCACAGACCAGTGCACCAGGGACATAGTGAGTCCCATGAGTTACGGGCTCCACCTTATCTGTTTTTCATCCACTGTCTCTTGTCGAATGACTGCATAAAGCACATTCTAATCTAGAACAAGATTTCTCACCTCCTGGTTATGGGAGTAATATGGAGCGTTCCCTCAGATTTTTAGGGTTATACTTAATCTTTATTTCTCAGAAGTGTACAAAGGGAATCCATACCATTCTAGATCTCAAAAGGCTCAACAAGTGGATGAAGAACATGAAATTCCATATGGAGACCATAACTTCTATAGTGTCATCCCTGTCCCAGGGGGATTTTCTGACTTTAGTGGATCTGGCAGATGCACACCTCCATGTTCCAGTCAGACTGTCATCACAGGTTCTTAAGATTTGTCTAGGCAGGAAGCAGCATCAATATTGGCTCTTCCATTTGCCTTGTTCTCAGTCCCATGGGTTTTCACAAAGATGGTGGTGGTAATCATAGCCAGACTCGGGTAACTGGATCCACCTGTGCACCTTCGTGGATGACACCTTAATCAGAGCTCTATCCCTTGCAACAGCACACAGAACTAGTCTCTGATTTTGGACTCTTACGGGTATATGGCTTTATTGTCAATATCAAGAAAAGCTCTTTGATTTCTTCCACCAAAATAATCCACTTGGGGATGGACATAGACACCTCATTAGCAAGGATTTATCAATCTCTAGGAAGGTTCCAGAAGATTCAGAATCTCCTCTTTCTGTTTCGGAGCTGCAAGAGGCCCATCATAGCACTGAGCCTTCAGCTATTAAGCCTCCTAGTAACATGCAGACAGATCGCTCCATGGATGCAATTACACATCGGGTGCTTTCTAAGCTATGTCTTAGAAGCATGGGACAGCTCCCCAGAATGCAGGAAAGATCAAGTAAAGGTTCTGTCACAGGTGACTAACTCCTGAAATGGCAAATGTGTGGTCATATGCCTTCTAGATCCCTTGGTCCTCACAACCGATGCCAGCCCTGGAGGACTGCGGAGCACACCTGGGGCAGAATCTGGAAGAAAGGACACATAGCATAAACCTCTCAGAAATAAAAGCTGTCAAGCTGGCGGTATGATGATTTCAGTCCAGCCTAGAGGAAAGCCACATCCTGATTCAGTCAGACAACACGACCATGATCGCATAAGTGAACAACCAAGGGGGGAACAAGAGGCCAAGAACTTCATCTTGAAGCAATAGAAATTATGCAGTGGGCAGAGCATTCTCCCCTTTCCCTCAAGGCAGTTCAAATAAAGGGAGACCTGAACCAGAAGATGGCCCAGCTCAGCAGGATCAAGGTGAACAACTGAGTGTGCCTGAATCAGGAAGGCTTTGAGATAATTGCCTGTCTGATTGTTTGTCCTGCTCTCAACCGACCTATTTGCAAACAGCATGAGCGCATCCCCAGGTCCATGAGAACAGATGCCCTATTGCACCGATGGCTGCAGGGCCTCCTCTGTGCTTTTCCTCCCTACCCAATATTAGGGAAGGCGTTCCAGATGATAAAATGAGAGCAGGCGACAGTTATACTGGTAACCCCACGTTGGCCATGGAGACCCTGGTTTTCAGATCTAACACAGCTGAGATTGTGGTCGCCACAACAGCTCCCAAAGAGACAAGACTTCCTCTCCCAGGGTCCTCTCTTTCATCTGGACCTGATCAAGTTACACCTAGTAGCCTGGTTATTGAAAGGGAAGCACTAGTATTGTTGGGCTTTTCCTCCAGAGTCATCAGGAGATTCTTTCTTCTAGAAAAGCATCAACTTAGAAAGCATACTTTTTCTTGACCAAATTGTGGGGATGGTGCCAGGACCACAAGACAAATCCAAGATAACCTGAATTCCTGTATAACTTGGATTTTCTCCAAGAAGGTTTTGGCGAAGGTCTCTAACCCAGCACCATGGCATGTCAGGTGTCTCCTCTTAGTAGTATGATGCTCTCTGGCAGAGAACGCCCAGGTAGACAGATTTCTTAGTACAGTCTGATTTAGCCAAGCCAGTTATCAGGCCTTTTTTTTTTTTTTTCCAACATGGTACCTGCCCCTGGTAATGGAGAGCCCTGACCAAACACCCCTTCTACCTTTGATGTCAGCGTCAACATTTTTTGTCCATCACGTCTTGCTTCCTGATGCCATCATGTCCGCCAGGTGAGTGTTGGAGCTGGCGGCACTTTGTATACAGGAGCCTTACTGAGTGTTTCATGAGGACAAGGTGGTGCTCATAACTGCAGAATCATTTATCCCAAAAGTGAACTCTTCTTTCCATGGTTCCCAAAAGATCATTCCCTGTTTTTGTATCCTTCCAGCTGAAATGCCAAGGGTGCAGAGCTTCCTATTGCTACGTGGATTAGACTGTGCATTGTGGAAGTGTACAGGATGGTGAATGGTATTGGGAATCAGTTGTGTAGATAAGGGGGCTGTTGTCTGTAAGGCCCTTGCCTCAGTTGTTGCAGAAGTTAAAGGTATACAACAAATGAAGCAGTGTTTTTCAGGACAGAAAGGAAGGATGGTGTCAGGGCAGTTGCATGCCACCCTGGAGAATTGGAGTCTGCCCCTGCCCATGCCACAAAGTTTGTGATATGCTGGGTAAGGCACTTCAGCCAAACTTCTGATAGGTGGCACTAATCGCATGTTTCACTTCTTTTGCATGTCCAACTTGAGACACCTGGCATCTTTTTTGCAGAAATGCTGAGCACTCACAACTGTAACTGAAGTCAAAGAACGGTGTGCTGAATATTGAAAGTGCTATGAAATGCTAAGATCTCTGGAAAAATAATCAGGCCATGGGCATCTCAAATTGGGCACCTAGATTTAGCAGACACTTGACATGTCTGTGCCTCAGTTTCTCATCTGTAAAATGGGAATACTATCTGAGCTCACAGGATCATTTTGAAGATAAATTCCTTAATATTTGTGAAACGCTTAGATGCTACAGTGATTAGTGCTGTAGAAAAGACCTTGAGACTATTAAAAATTCTATTTCAGATCTGTAAAGTGTGGATAATGGTACTGACCTTTGTAGAGTTGTTTGAAATCCACTGGTGAAAAGTGTTAGGTGGTATTATTCAAATCAGGGTTTGAATGGCATGTGGCAAACAAGGATTTGAATGATGAAGCTACATATTGACTAGAACCATAGGGTTAGAAGGCATCACAAGGGTCATCTAGTCTAGCCCCTTGCCAAGACACAGGATTTATTGTCATGTTTCAGAGTAGTAGCCGTGTTCGTCTGTATCCGCAAAAAGAAAAGGAGTACTTGTGGCACCTTGAAGACTAACAAATTTATTTGAGCATAAGCTTTCGTGAGCTACAGCTCACTTCATCAGATGCATTCAATGGAAAATACAGTGGGGAGATTTATATACACAGAGAACATGAAACAATGGGTGTTACCATACACACTGTAACGAGAGTGATCAGGTCAGGTGAGCTATTACCAGCAGGAGAGCGGGCGGGGGGCCTTTTGTAGTGATAATCAAGGTGGGCCATTTCCAGCAGTTGACAAGAACGTCTGAGGAACAGTGTGGGGGGAATAAACATGGGGAAATAGTTTTTGTGTAATGACCCATCCACTCCCAGTCTTTATTCAAGCCTAAGTTAATTGTATCCAGTTTGCAAATTAATTCCAATTCAGCAGTCTCTCGTTGGAGTCTGTTTTTGAAGTTTTTTTGTTGAAGAATTGCCACTTTTAGGTCTGTAATTGAGTGACCAAAGAGATTGAAGTGTTCTCTGACTGGTTTTGAATGTTATAATTCTTGACGTCTGACTTGTGTCCATTTATTCTTTTATGTAGAGACTGTCCAGTTTGGCCAATGTACATGGCAGAGGGGCATTGCTGGCACATGATGGCATATATCCCCCAGGCTGTTCCTCGGACGTTCTTGTCAACTGCTGGAAATGGCCCACCTTGATTATCACGACAAAAGGTTTCTCCCCCCCTCCCCCACTCTCCTGCTGGTAATAGCTCACCTTACCTGATTGCTTTTGTTACAGTAAAAAGAAAAGGAGTACTTGTGGCACCTTAGAGACTAAACAATTTATTTGAGCATAAGCTTTCGTGAGCTACAGCTCATACAGACTAACACGGCTGTTACTCTGAATCTTGTTACAGTGTGTATGGTAACACCCATTGTTTCATGTTCTCCGCGTATATAAATCTCCCCACTGTATTTTCCACTGAATGCATCCGATGAGGTGAGCTGTAGCTCACAAAAGCTTATGCTCAAATAAATTTGTTAGTCTCTAAGGTGCCACAGGTACTCCTTTTCTTTTTGAGGATTTATTGTGTCTGTATCTAAGACAGATGGTTATCCAGCCTCTTTGAAAAACCTCCAGTGAAGGAGCTTCCTCACTTCCATGGGCAGTTTGTTCCATTGTCCTACTGTTCTTACAGTTAAGAAGATATTCCTGAGATGCTTCCCATTCAGTGAGTGCTGTCCGTCCTGTGCACTGAATGAGAAAAGGGTCCTGGGGGGAAAAAGAAGTAGGGGATCATGTATTTAGGCTATCAAAATATATATAAGGATGTCAATTTATGGTCTGTGCGTTCTTAATTCTGACACTTCATAATCTGAGGGATTGACTCTGCAGCATTAATGTTCTTTTAGTGTAGCTTGTGTATGTAATAGTTTGCAGATAAGGTACCATTAAATGGAACTCAACAATATGTAACCATAGTTCCTGGGTTTTTAAGGATCAATAAAACTTTGTGGTGTGCAGTACAAATGCCTACCTTTGTGTAGCTCTCCATCTGCTCTTAACACACAGCCTTCATAAGCCTTTCCTGGAAACAGCATCCAGTCCCCAGGGTACTGCCTGGAGCTAGAGCTTCCCCGATTCTGAACATGCTATTAGAGGTTTTATAAAGGTGGAAAAGCAGTTCAATAGAGGGTTTTTTTAATAATTAAAGGTTGCCATGTCCCCTGTATCCTCACCCTCCCTCCCTGTTTAAGTAGACTTATTGACAATGACACTTTTGTAGTGCACTAACTCCTGAAATATGTCTGAAGTTGACCTTGGTCTGATCTAACAGCTGATGGGGGGCAGTCAATGCTATAAATTTAACAGTCCATCAAAGGACCAAAAAAGTCATGAGTCTGAAAATAGTGTGAACTGCTTATTTTAGGCAGGATTGTGTATCAGAAACCCCTTGAACAAATGACCCACAAAGTTGCATTTATTTGATCGCTCTTTCGTTTTTCAGGAAAGGGGCAAGGATCATGAATCATGATTACATAATGTAACTGCTTGTACTAGTCTTTCTTCTTCTGTTATTTAATTAGTGCTGTGTTCCTTGACAATACTTGTGAAGTAAAATTGGAGTCTGCATGTGAATCTTAGAGAGCTTGGAATATCAACTCTTCAGCTACAAATTGTGATCTCCGGGCATAATTTCCGAAAGGAACCCTTGCTGATTGCCGGTAGCGAGTCAGTAACAGACACAACACACATTCTCTGACTCCTACCCTTGTTAGTTCTCAAATTCACAGTACCTGTGTTGCTCAGACTCAGCGGCTATAGCCACCTTGTTACTCTGACTGCAGTCTGTCTGAAAAGTCCCTGACTTTGTAAGGGAGTTCCTATCTTGCTGTATATGCACATTTCACTCTTTTATAGATTAATAGATTCCAAGGCCAGAAGGGACCATTGTGATCATCTAGTCTGACCTCCCCTATAACACAGGCCAGAAAACTTCCCCAAAATAATTCCTGTTTGAAATAGAGAAAGATCCAGTGTTGATTTAAAAATGACCAGTGATGGAGACTCCACCACTTTGGTAAATTGTTCCAATGGTTAATTACCCTCATTGTTTAAAAAAAGTGTGCCATATTTTCAGTCTGAATTCTGAACCCTTTGCTATCTATAGGGGTAGCTGTCCTTATCCCTTGTGGAATATAAGATAGAGCGCTTGTATAAAGTCACCTTAAACATAGTTAAGAATAGAAGATAGCTTCTAACAGAACCAAATCGCAGCCACTTTGCCATACAAAAAGAGAAGGAGTTCTTGTGGCACCTGAGAGACTAACAAATTTATTTGAGCATAAGCTTTTGTGAGCTACAGCTCACTTCATTGGATGCATACAGTGGGGAAATTTTATATACACAGAGAACATGAAACAATGGGTGTTACCATACACACTGTAACGAGTGATCAGGAAAGGTGAGTTATTACCAGCAGGAGAGCAGGGAGGGGGGACCTTTTGTAGTGATAATCAAGGTGGGCCATTTCCAGCAGTTGACAAGAACAGCAGGGGGGGAAATAAACAAGGGGAAATAGTTTTACTTTGTGTAATGACCCATCCACTCCCAGTCTTTATTCAAGCCTAAGTTAATTGTATCCAGTTTGCAAATTAATTCCAATTCAGCAGTGTCTCGTTGGAGTCTGTTTGTTTTTGAAGTTTTTTTGTTGAAGAATTGCCACTTTTAGGTCTGTAATCGAGTGACCAGAGAGATTGAAGTGTTCTCCGACTGGATTTTGACTGTTATAATTCTTGACGTCTGATTTGTATCCATTTATTCTTTTACGTAGAGACTGTCCAGTTTGGCCAATGTATATGGCAGAGGGGCATTGCTGGCACATGATGGCATATATCACATTGGTAGATGTGCAGGTGAACGAGCCCCTGATAGTGTGGCTGATGTGATTAGGCCCTATGATGATGTCCCCTGAATAGATATGTGGACACAGTTGGCAATGGGCTTTGTTGCAAGGATAGGTTCCTGGGTTAGTGTTTTTGTTGTGTGGTTGCTGGTGAGTATTTGCTTCAGGTTGGGGGGCTGTCTGTAAGCAAGGATTGGCCTGTCTCTCAAGATCTGTGAGAGTGATGGGTTGTCCTTCAGGATAGGTTGTAGATTCTTGATGATGCATTGGAGAGGTTTTAGTTGGGGGCTGAAGGTGACGGCTAGTGGCGTTGTTATTTTCTTTGTTGGGCCTGTCCTGTAGTAGATGACTTCTGGGTACTCTTCTGGCTCTGTCAATCTGTTTCTTCACTTCAGCAGGTGGGTATTGTAGTTGTAAGAATGCTTGACAGAGACCTTGTAGGTGTTTGCCTCTGTCTGAGGGGTTGGAGCAAATGCGGTTGGATTTCTAGGATTCCTGCTGTTGACTCATTTAGTGGTTAACAGTCCATATGTAAAGTTAGTGTAAAGACTCTGGAGTAACTGCTGAAATTATTTTATATTACAAGACTTATTTAGAAGTTAATTTGGATGTGTTAAGTTGGATGTGTTGGTTTTACTGTTCCATTTTTAGTATTTGTATTTTGATTGAAGCTGCCCGCTTTAAGAAAGGGTGGGGCACCTTATTGTAGAGTGTATTTGAGGCTTAAAGGAATTTACGGGAGACTGCTTGCGTGTGCAGAGGAGAGACCCAGCCTGTGAGTGCTCCAAATTGGCCAGAACTTGATTTTAAAGACAGACTTTTCCAGAAAGCAGCCTCACTTTCCAAGGTGTAATTAACATTACACAGCAAGGGAGATTTAGGTTAGATATTAGGAAAACTTTCTAACTATAAGGGTAGTTAAGCTCTGGAATAGACTTCCAAGGGAGGTTGTGGAGTCCCCATCATTGGAAGTTTTTAAAAACAAGTTGGACAACACCTGTCAGGGATGGTCTAGTTTTACTTGTTCCTGCCACAGCACAGTGGGTTGGACTTGATGACTTCTCAAGGTCCCTTCCAGTCTTAAATTTCTGTGACTTCTCTTCTGCTGCAAGTTCCTTCCTCCTTGCCCTTTCTTCTGTCTCCTCCATTGTCTGTCATTGACTATTTTAACCCTCTCCTGCATTGCAAGGTCTGTCCAATCAACCCCAAATCTGACTCATCCACTAGTTATTTGAATAAACATGATGGTTTCTCTGTTACCTTGTCCTTGCTCTCCCTATTTGTTTGCTGCAGGTTTGTGTTGTCTTTTATTCTATGCTAAGAAGATGTAAACACTTTAGGGCAGGAACATGTATGGCACTTAGCACAATCGGAGCCTGTTGTAGGGTCACATCCTGGAGCTTTGCAGTGTAGATGCAGTGCCCCCCCCCCCCTCGGGAGCAGGGAGTCTGCTATACATTTCTCTCAATCCCATGGGCCAATTTCCTTTGTCTTTTTAATCCCAAGAATCTCAGTTGACTCCACTGAAAACAGAAGCAAGCCCCCTGAGTGTACTGCAGCAGCGCGGTGAGTCAGCATTTAGCCTTCCATTGTCTTCTGACCACTGAGCTGCGGAGAGCCTTCTGTGTTTGCAATGGAGACTGAGCAGAGCAAGCCTTTTGCAAAGTGTGCTGCTTGCTGTTCACAGGAGCAAAGCCAGATTTTGGTAAATCTCTGGTGTGAGGCCAGAAGAACAATGGACTTCAATAAGAGTACCAGGAACGATCTCTCGCACCAGCGAATAGTGAAGAAGCTGGCAAATTTACCAGACTAGTGCAGGGCATGCATTAACCATCTTAAGAGTGAATACAGGAAAACCAGGGACCAGAACTGCACTTTGGGCAAGTTGCCGATGTTGTGCCCATTTTGAGGCATTTGACCAAGTGCTGGGCTCTGCACCGCGCATGCAGCCAGTGGTGGTATATGAGACCTAATCAGCTGAGATGGCACCTTGCTGGCCCCAGAATCCAGCATGGGGAGTGATAGGAGCCAGCAGCAGGTGCGGAGTGAGGCCGGTAAAGTGACTCTGTTACTGAAACCAGTTTATATGAGGCTCTTCTGCAGGACATTGTGGGGCCATACTTAGTGGAGCTGTTTGATGTCCCCCTTCCTTCCACCAAGGATCAGCCCACCGGAGAGCCTGTAGCAGATACAGATGGACAGAAGCCGGCCTGGAGTCTGGTAAGTTTCTGACTCCATTATAGTGTTTATTAATATAGGAAGGAGGGATTTCTGTTACATGAACCAATTGGCTAGCAACGTGTATCCTCTAATGGTGAATTCTCTCAGTGGCATGGCTCTCTCCACCTCCCATCCCCCTGCGCGCACAACCACATGGAGTTCAAAATGGTGACTGGGAAATGTAAACAGTAAAAATGAGTTGAAAGTGAATTTTTACTGGAAAGGTACAGATTTTTTCTATGGCGTTCCTGTGTCTTTAAAATAACCTTACACTGCCATACCTGTAAGTAGGTTGCTCTGTAAACACTCAGTTGTGTAATTAGCTGCCTGGAAACAGTGAACGGTGGGAGGGGGCAGGGCAGAAATGTGTTCTATTCACAAATCTAGTCCATTTCAGGTAAAGGTAGTACATGCAGTCCATAGATGACAAAAGCATTTGTCCCAAATTCGAGTGAGGTATGAAAATGTGTCTAGGAATGTGCCGGGGTGGGGGAGGAAGTGTAAGGGGGATACCCACTGAGTTGTGTGTTTGCATGCAATCTTAACTGGCTAAGCCAGGTGCAAGATAACACAGCATCCTGTTTCCCTCATGAATTCTGCCCCACTCCCAGGTGCTGATAGATGCACACTTTTCCTGAAGCAGGAACTCTAGGTAGTCACCTTTTGTGGAAGGACATAGTTTTCCAGGACCACCTTGGTAGTTGACCAGGCCAGTCCACTCAGAGCTATGCTGTTTAGTCACTATACGTTTGAATACTTTGGCTGCATACAATGCATGTTTCCCACTTGCAGCTTGAAATAACATCTCCCTTAACCATTCTTGTGGTGCCGGATTGGCAATGTTCTCCAAAATGTGGAAGGCCAGAAATGATAAAAAAAAAAAAAAAAAAAAAAAAAAGTTTTTTCTTAGCAAGGCCACTCTCAGCCTCCCTGCCCCTTCTCCTCCTCCTCCCCCACCCAAGTAGTTCTTGTGTTTTTTAGAAAGCAAAAAAATGCTTGAATTTTTAATTTGTCTCTGCACTTCTTTCACTGAGATTGACCAGGCTGTGTCCAGGGAGTGTCTGTGCTCTGAAGCATCCCTTTCACAATGTATTGAAGTTCAGTTTGGAAAAGCAACATTTTATGTCCTTGAAATTCCATAAGGATTTTTTCTGTGCTCCTGCACTGAGCTATTTGAGACAATAACCCTCTCTTTCTTATCCTGTTCCAGACTCTTCAACCTCTACTGGGTGCAGTACCTCCACAGCTTGCCCACAGTTCAGTAGAAGCCTGGCCTAATGTACCTTCCCAGACTGTTCCAAGATATGTTTCCGTGATGAACTTACGGTTGGATTTCTGGACAGGGCCAACAAACAGGTCCATTGTCAAAAACAAAGAGACTTATGGCTAGAGAAGAGGCATGCCGAGAGGAAAGGCTGAGGCTGGCTGCACAGATTGAGGACAGGGTTTCAGCGTAGGAATAGGCATTAGGTTTGCAATTCCTGGAACAGGAACGGGGGATAAGGAAGGAAGACAAGTCAGCAGAGAGAATTGTTTGAGCTGCTGATATTGGTGATGGCTGCAGGAGTACCGGCTCCTGCTGTATCACCCACACCACAACCTGAGTCCCCAGAAACATCCTGGAAAACTCCATGGCTGGTTGGCCCATGCAGTCGGGCCTCATGAGTGGCTGGGCCGGTCATCTTAGCCTCATGCAGTCCTCTGTCTTGACCACCTACCCTGTGGATGTCTCCACCCTCTCCCTTGGTATCAAGTATGTGGCATATGGCGAAAGGAGAATGGGGGGCCAGGAGACATGCAACAGTGGGGGGATTCTGTATTGTACATGGTTTCACTGTTCATATACTTTTTTTTTTTTTTTTTAAACGATTCTGTTACTGGTGTTGGTGTGGTAATGGCAGCTGACCTGCCTGGTAAGGAGTGAATGTTGTACTTTTATAATACATATGTATAAATAAAGCATCTTATGTAATCAAGAAAGGTTATTGCTATAACTGCATCACATCATAAAATGTATATTTAAAATAAAGGTAAACACATGACCTGGGACAATTAGGAATTAGTAAGCACTATTCCTCTATACAGTTAGGTACATCAGAAGCCTCCTCCACCACTTTACCCAAGTCAACGTCCCAACATCAAATTGGTTGGCAAGTGACCTGTAACAGTCTGGGGTAGCCAGCTGCCAGATGGTTACAGCAACCTGCTTCTGGTCTGGCAAGAGTACTCTCATGCCTGTCTTTACACTGGAGGGTGGGGGCAAGCTGCGCACAAAACTCCAGAAATGTTTTTTCCATGTGAAAGTTAGGACAACCAGCAGTGGGTCCAGAAGTCTGCATGATGATGTGATCCCCACCAGTCTGTGCTTGTGGCCCTATGCCAAAAGTGCCAGTCTATGTAGGGGGCTCCAGTGGCTATACTGAGTGTCATGAGCAGTGTCAGCTTGTTCAAGTCTGCCATGCCTGGATACTCCTACTTCATAAGCTCTGTCAGATGACTTTGGTGGGTCAGCAAATGCCATCGAAATGTCCACCAGCACCTCTGGAAGCTATGTCCATTTCCTGACACAAGAGTGAAAGCTCAAGCAAGAGACGTTCTTCGAAAGGCACCTCCTCCATGTTGCTGGCTCTGGTAGCTGGGAGTGCACAGACCAAAATGACCACTCAGCGGGCTGTGTTGGCAGGCTGTTCAAACTTCTTCTTAACATGCATAGTGGGCAAGTTTTTCCACAGTGCACCATGGTTAAAGGGCCAGAGTGGCCATGTTTCGGGAGGACACTAGGGAGTCTGGGATATGGCTGGTTTGACTCAGGTCTGTGTGCTACAGTGTGGATGCCAGAGCCCCAGGTTCAAGCATGGTTTAGAAAATTCTGATGTAGGGTTGACAATCAGTAAATGCTCAAGCCCTGGGTTCTGTAACCCAGGGTCAGCTAACTTGAGTCCCACTAACGCTGGGCTTATATAGCAATGTAGACGTACCTGTAGTTACCTCATAAGGAGAATAAAAGACTATTTTGTCTTTCAGCCAGATATTACTGAAATGTGATGGGCTGAGTCACATGATGAAAATCAATGGTTATATCTTATTTAGGGAGCATTTAGTGGGCAAAAAGGTGACACTCTGTGTGAAAGATGGCAATACCTATTTCCGAGTTGCAGACAGCTCAGAAGAAAATGATCCTGAATGCTCATGGATCAGTGTCATAACAGATAAAGCACCAGATGGGGATATTAGTTGGTGTCTACTATAGACCACCAAATCACATTAGGGATTAGGATAACCAGCTCCTTATGCATCTGTCTATAATGTGGCATCTTAGAGACTAACCAATTTATTTGAGCATAAGCTTTTGTGAGCTACAGCTCACTTCATCGGATGCATACTGTGGAAAGTACAGAAGATCTTTTTATACACACAAACCATGAAAAAAATGGGCATTTACCACTACAAAAGGTTTTCTCTCCCCCCACCCCACTTTATTACCAGCAGGAGAGTGGGGTGGGGGGAGAGAAAACCTTTTGTAGTGGTAAATGCCCATTTTTTTCATGGTTTGTGTGTATAAAAAGATCTTCTGTACTTTCCACAGTATGCATCCGATGAAGTGAGCTGTAGCTCACAAAAGCTTATGCTCAAATAAATTGGTTAGTCTCTAAGGTGCCACAAGTACTCCTTTTCTTTTTGCCAGTACAGACTAACACGGCTGTTACTCTGAAACCTGTCTATGTGTATGAAAAAAAATCTGTGATCATGTGGGTCTTTAAGGTGGGGGGGACATGTGCTGGAGGTCTTATGCTGCCAGTACTAAAACATCCTTAGAGTTTTTAAATATTATAGATGAACGTTTCCCAATTCAAAAAGTGTTTTATACAACATGGGGAAATTCAGTATTGGAGTTGGCCTTGTCAGACAGAGAGGAATTGATTACAGAATTGTAAATTGATGGTGATTTGGGTACAGGTGGTCATGACTTGATCACATTTATAATGTGCAAACAGAATAAATCCCTAACCAGTAATGCATGTACTTGGTGCTTTAAGAGGGCCAGTTTCACAAAGCTCAAAAGAATTCTGGGCAAAATCAGCTGGGAGGAAGAATTTAATCAGAAAAATGTGAATGGTAATTGAGAACTGTTGAAGAGTCTTAAAAAGCCATAATCAAGGAAGAGGGCTATACTGGTTTAAAAAAAAAACTAACTTGGTTTACAGGGGAAGTGAAGTCAGCAATGAAAAAATACAATGGAAGAAAAGGAAAGTTGTTGATAATGAATGTAAACCAGAAGCTTGGAATTGTAGAAAATAGATAAGGGAACCCAAGGGACACAGAGAAATCTGTGGCTAGCAGAGTTGAGGACAATAGTAAGTTTTTGAAGTCTGTTAGGAACAAAAGGAATCCTAATGATGGGGTTGGTCCATTATGGAAAAGTAGAATTATCAAAAATAATAATGTAGAATCATAGAATATCAGGGTTGGAAGGGACCTCAGGAGGTCATCTAGTCCAGCCCCCTGCTCAAAGCAGGACCAATCCCCAATTAAATCATCCCAGCCAGGGCTTTGTAAAGCCTGACCTTAAAAACGTCTAAGGAAGGAGATTCTACCACCTCCATAGGTAACACATTCCAGTGTTTCACCACCCTCTTGGTGAAAAAGTTTTTCCTAATATCCAACCTAAACCTCCCCCACTGCAACTTGAGACCATTACTCCTTGTCCTGTCCTCTTCTACCATTGAGAATAGTCTAGAACCATCCTCTCTGGAACCACCTCTCAGGTAGTTGAAAGTGACTATCAAATCCCCCCTCATTCTTCTCTTCTGCAGACTAAACAATCCCAGTTCCCTCAGCCTCTCCTCATAAGTCATGTGTTCCAGACCCCTAATCATTTTTGTTGCCCTTCGCTGGACTCTCTCCAATTTCTCCACATCCTTCTTGTAGTGTGGGGCCCAAAACTGGACACAGTACTCCAGATGAGGCCTCACCAATGTCGAATAGAGGGGAACGATCACGTCCCTCGATCTGCTCGCTATGACCCTACTTATACATCCCAAAATGCCATTGGCCTTCTTGGCAACAAGGGCACACTGCTGACTCATATCCAGCTTCTCGTCCACTGTCACCCCAGGTCCTTTTCCGCAGAACTGCTGCCTAGCCATTCGGTCCCTAGCCTGTAGCGGTGCATTGGGTTCTTCCGTCCTAAGTGCAGGACCCTGCATTTATCCTTATTGAACCTCATCAGATTTCTTTTGGCCCAATCCTCCAATTTGTCTAGGTCCCTCTGTATCCTATCCCTGCCTTCCAGCGTATCTACCACTCCTCCTAGTTTAGTATCATCCGCAAATTTGCTGAGAGTGCAATCCACACCATCCTCCAGATCATTTATGAAGATATTGAACAAAACCGGCCCCAGGACCGACCCCTGGGGCACTCCACTTGACACCGGCTGCCAACTAGACATGGAGCCATTGATCACTACCTGTTGAGCCCGACAATCTAGCCAACTTTCTACCCACCTTATAGTGCATTCATCCAGCCCATACTTCTTTAACTTGCTGACAAGAATACTGTGGGAGACCGTGTCAAAAGCTTTGCTAAAAAGTCAAGAAACAATACATCCACTGCTTTCCCTTCATCCACAGAACCAGTAATCTCATCATAGAAGGCGATTAGATTAGTCAGGCATGACCTTCCCTTGGTGAATCCATGCTGACTGTTCCTGATCACTTTCCTCTCATGTAAGTGCTTCAGGATTGATTCTTTGAGGACCTGCTCCATGATTTTTCCGGGGACTGAGGTGAGGCTGACTGGCCTGTAGTTCCCAGGATCCTCCTCCTTCCCTTTTTTAAAGATTGGCACTACATTAGCCTTTTTCCAGTCATCCGGGACTTCCCCCGTTCGCCACGAGTTTTCAAAGATAATGGCCAATGGCTCTGCAATCACAGCCGCCAATTCCTTTAGCACTCTCGGATGCAACTCGTCCGGCCCCATGGACTTGTGTACGTCCAGCTTTTCTAAATAGTCCCTAACCACCTCTTTCTCCACTGAGGGCTGGCCATCTACTCCCCATGCTGTGATGCCCAGCGCAGCAGTCTGGGAGCTGACCTTGTTCGTGAAGACAGAGGCAAAAAAAGCATTGAGTACATTAGCTTTTTCCACATCCTCTGTCACTAGGTTGCCTCCCTCATTCAGTAAGGGGCCCACACTTTCCTTGGCTTTCTTCTTGTTGCCAACATACCTGAAGAAACCCTTCTTGTTACTCTTGACATCTCTTGCTAGCTGCAGCTCCAGGTGCGATTTGGCCCTCCTGATTTCATTCCTACATGCCCGAGCAATATTTTTATACTCATCCCTGGTCATATGTCCAACCTTCCACTTCTTGTAAGCTTCTTTTTTATGTTTAAGATCTGCTAGGATTTCACCGTTAAGCCAAGCTGGTCGCCTGCCATATTTACTATTCTTTCGACTTATCGGGATGGTTTGTCCCTGTAACCTCAACAGGGATTCCTTGAAATACAGCCAGCTCTCCTGGACTCCTTTCCCCTTCATGTTAGTCCCCCAGGGGATCCTGGCCATCTGTTCCCTGAGGGAGTTGAGGTCTGCTTTCCTGAAGTCCAGGGTCCGTATCCTGCTGCTTACCTTTCTTCCCTGCGTCAGGATCCTGAACTCAACCAACTCATTGTCACTGCCCCCCAGATTCCCATCCACTTTTGCTTCCCCCACTAATTCTTCCCTGTTTGTGAGCAGCAGGTCAAGAAAAACTCCCCCCCAGTTGGCTCCTCTAGCACTTGCACCAGGAAATTGTCCCCTACGCTTTCCAAAAACTTCCTGGATTGTCTATGCACCGCTGTATTGCTCTCCCAGCAGATGTAGGAAAGATAGACTTATTCAAAGGGTATTGGTTTTGTATATGGGGAAAAAACCAAATGATGTGGTTATATAATATGATGGTGACACTCTTTCTGTTCCAGTAGTATCTTGAGAGGATGTTAAACAGCAGCTACTGAAGTCAGACATCTTAAAATCAGCAAGTCTGGATAACTTGTGTCAAAGAGTTTTAAAAGACCTGACTGAGGAGCTCGCTGGATTGTTAATGCTCGTCTTCAATAAGTCTTGGGACACTGGGGAAGTTCCAGAAGATTGGAAGAAAGCTAATGTTAGGCCAGTAATTAAAAAAGGGTAAATAGGATGACCCTGGTAATTGTAGACCTGCCAGTCTGGCATTGGTGCCAGGAAAGATAATGGAGAGGTTGATATGGGACTTGATTAATAATTAAAGGAGGATGATATTAATGCAGATCAACAAATGGAAAATAGATCCTGTTGAACTAGATTTTATTTTTTTGGTGAGATTACAAGTTTGGTTGATAAAAGTAAGTGTTCTCATATACTTAGACTTCTGTAAGGCATTTGATTTGGTACCGCATGACATTTTGATTAAAAAAAACAGAATGATACAATATTAATACAGCACACATTAAATGGATTAAAATCTGTCAGGTCTCAAAATGTAATTGTAAACTGGAAGTCATCATTGAACAGGTGTGTTTCTAGTGGGGTCCCGCAGGGTTCGGTTCTTGACCCTACGCTATTTAACATTTTTATCGGTGACCTGGAAGAAAACAAAATAATCACTGACAGTTTGTAGATGACCACAAAAAAAAAAAAAGTGCTGACATGGCAAATAATGAAGGGGACAAATCACTAATACAGAGTGATCTGAATCATTTGATAAGCTGAGTGAAAGCAAACAATATGCATTTGAATACAGCCTGATGTAAAGGTATACATCTAGAAACAAAGAACGTAGGACACACTTACAGGATGAGATCTCTATCCTGAGAAGCAGTGACTCAAAGATTTGGGGGTTGTGGTGGCCAAAAAGGCTATTGTGATCCTGTGATACATAAACAAGGGACTCTCAAGTAGGAGTAGAGAGGTTATTTTACCTCTGTATTTGGCACTGGTGTGACTGCTGCTAGAATACGGTGTCCTGTTATGGGATCTACAATTGAAGAAGGATGTTGATAAATTGAAGAGAGTTTAGGGAAGAGCAGTGAGGATGAATAAAGGATTAGAAAGCATGCCTTATAGTGATAGACTCAAGGAGCTCAATTTATTTATCTTAAAAAGAGAGAAGGTTAAGGTGTGATGCAATCCCAATCTATGAGTAACTGCATGCGGAACAAATATTTAATAATGACAATGGGCTCTTCAAGCTAGCAGGTGAAGGTATAACACACTCCAGTGGAAGTTGAAGCTAGATACATTCAGAAAGCAAATAAAGCATATTTTTTTTAACAGCGAAGGTAATTAACCATTGGAACAATTTATCAAGGGTTGTGGTCAATGTTCCCTCTAATTTTTTTTTTATCCATGTTCAGAATGAGTTTTGTTACGTGCACCATATCGAGGTAATGTGCAGCTGTGCGCCACCAGTAGAAACCAAAAACTTAGGTATATATTTTTAAGAAGTTACCATAGGGATAATTACTCCAGCCAGGACAGGTTACACATTTTAGAACTCACTACTCGAATTAAATTTAAGCATAAGAAATAAACATTATAAAATGCATAGACCAGTCAAAAAACTAAAACAACACACTTTGAAAGAAGTAACAACACTAATACAAATATATGTTGGGAGGTGAGTGTGAAAGACTGTGTGTATGAGAGAGAGAGACACAGACACACAGTGTGTGTGTGAAAGACACAGTGCGTGTGTGTGTGAGAGAGAGATATGTTAAGTAGATCGGCACTCAGTCTGTAGCCTGCTTGTTCAGACACAGCTGCAGCCACCAGCAAGCTCCCTCCGCCCCACTCCTGAACCCTATCATGTCATAAGTTAGCGTCTCCTTAGGGACGTTGTCCCAGGGACAGGGCATGCCCTGGGTTTCAAACCATGTTTCACTTGCTGTAAGCTGATGCTGGTCAGCAACCCCCACCACAAGCTGCCTCAAGTGTTTGGAGAAGCACACATAAAGGACAAGCGTAGAATTTGTAAAAGCTTTAAACCAAGAACTCAAAAGGACAAGGATATCTGTCTAAACGCCCTGCTAATGGAGGTGGCTATTAGACTGTCTTCAGAGCCTTCCTGCTCAGATTGTGTACCAACATAGATGTGCTCGGTGCCCAGTGCTCCACCGGCACTGAGCTTACCACTGCGCCACTCGCTCTCACTGATTCTAAGGAAGTGCCATAAGAAACAATAGGGGCACTCCCCAGCTCCAAGCAAGGACAAGATGGGGATGGCAGGCAAAGGATCCATGCTGGGCAACCTGCCCATTCTGGAGTGGCAAAGGGCAGCTGCTGCCTCAAGAGCTTCTAGTCCAACCAGGGATCCCCCTCCAACTCTGGGGAGCAGTAGGGGGCCTATGCACCTAGTGGTACCTTCAACGCCAGAGCTGTTTCAGGTGGCTAGGGACTTTATGGCTCTGCTGGTACCGCCTACAGTCAGCAGAGACAGCAAAGGCTTCTCTTTCCAAAGGGAAGCCTGCTATGGGCCCACCACAGTGGGTGCTCAGGTGCCACCGATCCGTGGAGGCATGGCACCAGTCTGTCACTTTGTGGCCCCATTCCCCGCTACGCTTCCATGGTCTCAGACCCTGCGGCCCAGATTGCCAGATCCACGCTTGCATTCCCCGGCTTTGTGGTGTGAGTTGCTGACTGCGAGGCTCTGGTCCCCTTGGCACTGACCACTGTCATCTAGACATCGGTTGTTCATGCCTCTGCACAGGTCACTGTCTCGAAGGTCGCTGATGCCCCGGTCTCCAGCAAGTGAGAATCCATCCCCCAGCCCTGGTAGCACCACTCAGCAGGGGTGCCAGATGTTGCACTGGGGGGCCGCAGTGGGTGCCTGGCCACAAGGTCAGTGCCCAGTCCACTGGCCAGTCCACTGGCCGTATTGGAACCCCTGGGCTCTCCCCATGATTCCGGGGCCATACTCTCAAAGCTCTTCTGTGGGCCCCTCCAAGAAGCAGTCCGTGGTACTGTCAGGCACCAGGATGGGACCCAGATTCGGACTCTGATGCTGGTACTGAGCGGCAGAAGTCGGTTACAAGGGAGGCTTCTCCAGAGGCAGAGTGTCCCAGCCCATCCCCCAGTTGTGCCATTCTCCTCCTTGCCCCCTGATCAGACAGATGCGGGCCCCTCTCACCCGCTCCCTCCTGATGACTTTCAGCCCCACCAGGAACTTCTTAAAAGGGTGACCTCAAATTTGGGCTTGGAGGCTGAGGAGCTCGCAGAGCAGGCGGATAGCCTTTTTGACATCCGAGCAGCCGCAGCACCCGCCTGCGTGGCAGTACCGGTACATGAAGGGGGTGCGTAAGGTGGTCAAAGCCCTGTGGCAGACCCTGTCCTCTTTGCCACCAACTTCAAAGAGGGTGGAAAAGAAGTATTATGTACTTGCCAAGGGTTGTGAATACTTACATTTCCACCACCCCCGAGCTCTCTCATAGTCTCTGCCATGAACGAGCGGGACAGGCAGGGACAGGTGAGCGCCATGCCTAAAAACAAGGATGCTAAGAAACTGGACCTCTCTGGGAGGAAAATTTATTTGACTGCCAACCTCCAGCATAGAATATCTAACCGGTAGGCACTGCTGGGTAAATATAATTACATAGAATCATAGAATATCAGGGTTGGAAGGGACCCCAGAAGGTCATCTAGTCCAACCCCCTGCTCGAAGCAGGACCAATTCCCAGTTAAATCATCCCAGCCAGGGCTTTGTCAAGCCTGACCTTAAAAACCTCTAAGGAAGGAGATTCTACCACCTCCCTAGGTAACGCATTCCAGTGTTTCACCACCCTCTTAGTGAAAAAGTTTTTCCTAATATCCAATCTAAACCTCCCCCATTGCAACTTGAGACCATTACTCCTCGTTCTGTCATCTGCTACCATTGAGAACAGTCTAGAGCCATCCTCTTTGGAACCCCCTTTCAGGTAGTTGAAAGCAGCTATCAAATCCCCCCTCATTCTTCTCTTCTGCAGACTAAACAATCCCAGCTCCCTCAGCCTCTCTTCATAAGTCATGTGCTCTAGACCCCTAATCATTTTTGTTGCCCTTCGCTGGACTCTCTCCAATTTATCCACATCCTTCTTGTAGTGTGGGGCCCAAAACTGGACACAGTACTCTAGATGAGGCCTCACCAGTGTCGAATAGAGGGGAACGATCACATCCCTCGATCTGCTCGCTATGCCCCTACTTATACATCCCAAAATGCCATTGGCCTTCTTGGCAACAAGGGCACACTGTTGACTCATATCCAGCTTCTCGTCCACTGTCACCCCTAGGTCCTTTTCCGCAGAACTGCTGCCTAGCCATTCGGTCCCTAGTCTGTAGCGGTGCATTGGATTCTTCCATCCTAAGTGCAGGACCCTGCACTTATCCTTATTGAACCTCATCAGATTTCTTTTGGCCCAATCCTCCAATTTGTCTAGGTCCTTCTGTATCCTATCCCTCCCCTCCAGCGTATCAACCACTCCTCCCAGTTTAGTATCATCTGCAAATTTGCTGAGAGTGCAATCCACACCATCCTCCAGATCATTTATGAAGATATTGAACAAAACCGGCCCCAGGACTGACCCCTGGGGCACTCCACTTGACACCGGCTGCCAACTAGACATGGAGCCATTGATCACTACCCGTTGAGCCCGACAATCTAGCCAGCTTTCTACCCACCTTATAGTGCATTCATCCAGCCCATACTTCCTTAACTTGCTGACAAGAATACTGTGGGAGACCGTGTCAAAAGCTTTGCTAAAGTCAAGAAACAATACATCCACTGCTTTCCCTTCATCCACAGAACCAGTAATCTCATCATAAAAGGCGATTAGATTAGTCAGGCATGACCTTCCCTTGGTGAATCCATGCTGACTGTTCCTGATCACTTTCCTCTCATGTAAGTGCTTCAGGATTGATTCTTTGAGGACCTGCTCCATGATTTTTCCAGGGACTGAGGTGAGGCTGACTGGCCTGTAGTTCCCAGGATCCTCCTTCTTCCCTTTTTTAAAGATTGGCACTACATTAGCCTTTTTCCAGTCATCCGGGACTTCCCCCGTTCGCCACGAGTTTTCAAAGATAATGGCCAAGGGCTCTGCAATCACAGCCGCCAATTCCTTCAGCACTCTCGGATGTAACTCGTCCGGCCCCATGGACTTGTGTACGTCCAGCTTTTCTAAATAGTCCCTAACCACCTCTATCTCCACAGAGGGCTGGCCATCTCTTCCCCATTCTGTGATGCCCAGCGCAGCAGTCTGGGAGCTGACCTTGTTAGTGAAAACAGAGGCAAAAAAAGCATTGAGTACATTAGCTTTTTCCACATCCTCTGTCACTAGGTTGCCTCCCTCATTCAGTAAGGGGCCCACACTTTCCTTGGCTTTCTTCTTGTTGCCAACATACCTGAAGAAACCCTTCTTGTTACTCTTGACATCTCTTGCTAGCTGCAGCTCCAGGTGCGATTTGGCCCTCCTGATATCTTTCCTACATGCCCGAGCAATATTTTTATACTCTTCCCTGGTCATATGTCCAACCTTCCACTTCTTGTAAGCTTCTTTTTTATGTTTAAGATCCGCTAGGATTTCACCATTAAGCCAAGCTGGTCGCTTGCCATGTTTACTATTCTTTCGACTCATCGGGATGGTTTGTCCCTGTAACCTCAACAGGGATTCCTTGAAATACAGCCAGCTCTCCTGGACTCCTGGACATCTGGGACTCGTTGGGGAAATTTAGGGACTGCCTGCCACAAGACCTCAGACAGGAGTTCGGGTCTATTCTGAACAGTAGCCAGGCCCTCTCTCCAGACAGCATTGGATGCAGGCGGACTCGGTGGCCAGGTCCATGGCTTCCGCTGTCTCGATGAGATTGAGCTTGTGGCTGCAGTCCTCTGGATGTCCCTGGAAGTACAGCAGTCAATCCAGGACCTATCATTTGAGGGTAATGCTCTAATTTCCGAGCAAATGGATGCCAGGCTGCATGGTCTAAAAGATTCCCATGCCATGCTCTGTTCCTTGGGGCGGTACACGCTGACAGCCTCCAGAAAGCCTTTCTGGCCTCCTATACCACCGAAGTTCTCAGGTCCCCTGAGGCAGATCTCCTACAGGAGAAGGGACAGAGACAAACATCATCCCCCCACACCATTCTCCTCGATCACCCAGTCGGGGCCTGTGTGACACTCAGGCACTCTGTGGCAGACATTTTGAGGGTGCACCTGAGGGCGATGCACTGGACTCACACCTGGATCCAGCCCCCCCCCCCTTTATTTTTAAACTGATTGTCCCTGTGCCTTGCTGCATGGGCCCAAATCACCTCGGACCATTGGATGCTCAACCCCATAACATCTGGGTACACCCTGCAGTTTTCCTAATCCCAAAGGCCAAAGGGGGCCTTAGACTCATTCTAGACCTGCATCACCTCAACAAATATCTCAAGAAGTTGAAGTTCCACATGGTCTTCCTGGCCGCCATCATTCCCTCTCTGGATCCAGGAGACTGGTATGCCACCCTCGATTTAAAGGATGCTTATTTCCATATTTACATTTTCCATGGGCACAGAAGATTTCTCCGATTTGTAGAAGGCCAATGCCACTACCAGTTCATAGCTCTACCGTTTGGCCTCTCAGCTGCTCCGAGGGTCTTCACAAAGTTCATGGCTGTAGTGGCTGCATACCTGAGACATTGAGGGGTGCGGATTTAACCGTACCTCAATGACTGGCTGGTCAGAGGCAGGTCACAAGCCCAGGTGCAGCGCAGCCTCGACTTGGTGAGGTCCACCTGTCAGGATCTGGGCATGCTTATAAATGAGCAGAAGTAAACTCTGATCCCAGTTTACTGGATAGAGTTTATAGGAGCCGTACTCGATTCTACTCAAGCCAGGGCCTTCGTGCCAGAGTCCTGGTTCCGAGCCATGTCGGACTGCATCATCCACGTGAGAGGCTATCTGCTCACAACTGCCCGGGTGTGCCTCAAGCTGCTTGGCCATATGGCAGCATGTACTTACGTGGTCCCACATATGCGACCTGCATCTCAGACTCTTGTAGTCGTGGCTGGTTTCGATCTATGCCCCAGACAGACATGATTTGGACCTGGTGGTCACGGTTCCATCACACATCTTGTCATCCCTAATGTGGTGAATGGAGCCCCGATTGGTGTTGGAGTGAATTCCCTTTGTGGCCCCATGTCCTTCAGTGACATTGGTCTTCGACGCATTGGATCTGGGGTGGGGAGCCCACCTCGGTGACATCAGCAGGCAAGGTCTCTGGTTGCAGGAAGATCACTCCATGCATATAAACATCAGGGAGTTCAAGGCTATACATCTGGCCTGCCAAACTTTTCTTCTGTTTCTGGAAGGCAAGGTTATCCAAATCCTGATGGACAGTAACACGGCAATGTTGTATTAGGTTGGATATTAGGAAAACTTTTTCACTAGGAGGGTGGTGAAGCACTGGAATGGGTTACCTAGAGAGGTGGTGGAATCTCCTTCTTTTGAAGTTTTTAAGGTCAGGCTTGACAAAGCCCTGGCTGGGATGATTTAGTTGGGGATTGGTCCTGCTTTGAGCAGGGGGCTGGACTAGATGACCTCCTGAGGTCCCTTCCAACCCTGAGATTCTGTGATTCTGTGAATGTTCTATATCAACAAGTAGGGCGGAGCC
This sequence comes from Natator depressus, assembly GCF_965152275.1. Classification (NCBI taxonomy): domain Eukaryota; kingdom Metazoa; phylum Chordata; order Testudines; family Cheloniidae; genus Natator; species Natator depressus. Next base: position 31,394,311 of record NC_134246.1, read on the forward strand.
TGCTCGTCAGACCTGTGCCAAAAGGCTCTCCGATTGTGGGACTCTACGTCCAGCATGCCATTCATCTACTGGCCTCACATCTGCTGGGGACCAAAAATGTGTTAGTAGATCTCAGCTGGTCTTTCTCATCTCGCCACAAGTGGTCTCTCCACCCAGAGGTGCTCAGCTGCATCTTCCAGAGATGGGGGGCTCCCTGTCCAATGCCTTCTTGTTTCCATGGTCAGGAACACTGATGTACGCCTTCCCTCCGATACCACTGCTGCACAGAACCCTCTTGAAGATCAAGCGGGACAGGGTGAAGATTATCCTGATAGCGCTGGCGTGGCCACGCCATGACTGATTCGTCACACTGTTAGAGCTTTCGATAACAGCGCCGCTAGAGCGCCCGCTCCAACTGGATTTGCTGTCCTGAACCATGGCCGTCTGCTACACCCAAATCTAGCATCTCTGCACCTGACAGCGTGGCTGCTGCATGGCTGAATGTGGAGAAGTAAGCATGCTCAGATCAAGTCCAGCAGGTCTTGATGGGTAGCAGAAAGCCCTCCACCAGGGCGACCTACCTGGCCAAATGGAAACTTTTTTCATGTTGAGTCTTGGACCAGAATCTGTCTCCTGGCCAGACCTCACCACAATCCATCCTAGACTAACTGTTGCATCTCAAACACCAAGGTCTGGCACTCTTGTCAGTCAAGGTCCACTTGGCGGCCATCTCGGCCTTCCATCCTCTGGTTCAGGGCAGATATGTCTTTTCCCATGATATGACAATCAGATTTCTGAAAGGTTTGATTCTCAAATTTGTGATCCTGTCCCACCTTGGGACTTGAATTTGGTACTTTTAAAGCTCACAGGCCCCCCTTTGAGCAGTTAGCTTCGTATTCTCTGCTGCTCCTCTCGTGGAAGGTCTCCTTTCTGGTTGCAATCACTTCGGCCAGCAGTCTCCGAGATTAGAGTGCTCAGATCAGAACCACCCTATATGGTATTCTACAAGGATAAGGTCCAGCTGCAGACCCACCCTGCCTTCTTGCTGAAGGTGGTGTCACAGTTCCACAATAATCAGGATATATTCCTGCCAGTGTTTTTTTCAAAGCCTCCCAAATCCAGCAAGGAATGCATATTAGAAGGGCCCTGGCCATGCATATTAGAAGGGCGCTGGCCATCTATCTCGAGAGAACCAAGTCCTTCTGTAAGTCTGCGCAGCTCTTCGTTACCGTAGCAGACAGGATGAAAGGCCTGCCGGTTTCCTCCCAGAGAATCTCCTCTTGGATAACCACATGCATTAAGTTTTCTTATGAGCAAGCAGGGGTGTCACCACCAGCTATCATGACCACCCATTCCACCAGAACACAAGCTTCATCAGCAGCTTTCCTCACTCAGGTACCGATACAGGACATCTGCAGAGCCGTGACTTGGTCTTCAGTCTACACCTTTGAGTCCCAGTACGCCATTACCCAGCAGGCCTGGGATGATGCCAGCTTTGGTAGAGCAGTGTTGCAATCCACACGACCGTGAACTCTGAGCCCATCTCCAGAGTCACCTAGCATGGAATCAACATGAGCAAGCACTTGAAGAAGAAAAAACAGTCACCTACCTTTCGTAAATGTTGTTCTTTGAGATGTGTTGCTCATGTCCATTCCATGACACCCTCCAGGTGTTGGAGTTGACGGTGAGAAGGAACTGAGAGGGTGCAGGGCCGGTGGCATCTCATATACCAGCACGAGTGCGGAACTCCAGAGGATGCCAGAGCCGGCCCTATGGATACCACTAAAGTAAAAAGTTTCCGGTAGCTGTGCATGTGGGTGCACACACACTTAGCATGGAATGGACATGAGCAACACATCTCAAAGAACAATAGTTACGAAAGGTAGGTAACCATTTTTTTCCCTAAATGATATGCTGTTGGAATTATTTTGGGGAAGTTGCATGTCCTAGATTATGCAGGAGGCCAGTCTAGATTATCATAATGGCCCCTTCTGTTCTTGGAATCCATGAACCTATGAATCCCATCTTTGTAGGGAATGTTCCACCTCAGCTGTCCCCAAAAGTCCCAGCTGCCCTAGGCATTAGGCACTCCTTCCACCTTAGCTGTCAGCAGCTGCAACCAGCAGGCAGAGAAGAGAGCCTGCCTGCCCAAGTCTGCACAGAGAGAAAGAGTGCCAGATTTCACTATCCAGAGGGAGAGGCTTGACTGCCAGCCTCACCTGCTATGCCTGTCTTGCACTGGAAATCAGGGGTAGCCAGGTTCCTGCTTCATCCAGAGTATGATTTATCTGCTTGCCTTACAGTAGGAGGGCACAGCTGTAAGTTCTGTCTATACTGCAAATAGATAGCTAGGAAAGGGCTGAGGAGTGAATTGAGACCTATCCTGCATCCACAGACAGGTGAAAGCTCTCACTTGAAGGCATATGTTAATACTACCAGGCACCCAAATGGGGTCAGACCTGCATCAGTTATTGGATTACTAATTGAGAATTTTCCTCTCTCCAGTCAGCCCTATGGAGCTCCCATGCCAGGGAATATGCATGCACCAAGCACCCAGACGACTAGGAAACAATTGCTTTCTCTGAAACTATAAATCAGCATTTGTCTGACTAGGGTAGAGTGACTGAAGGCGCCTACGGCAGACCCCACTGAAAATGCCAAGGTCAGGGCAGGCTGCAAAAAGGAGAGCAGATTCTCCCAAAATTGGTGGTTAACACTATAGTTAGATTCACCAACCAGTCACAAAACTGTGCTCCTGATCCCCCCCACTGGTTATCAAGAAGCTAGGAAAAGGAATTCACACAGCCCACTTTATTGCATTCCAGTCTCTGGCTTCCAGTCAGTGAATAGATCCAGTAAACTGAGAAGTTACTTAAAACTCTATTCACTGTACAGAATGTTCTTCTGATCCTTAAAGGATCTGCCACATTACCAGATCAAATTTTTTTATTAAAGCTAATGTTAAAATGATCTAATACACAGGTTAAGGAAAGAGTGTGTATACATCTGGGTATAATGTTTAAATTATCCAAAAGTATAAAGTTTGGTTTAAAAGTCAAAATACATATAATACATAATCTGCAATATCCCAAATTAAGGTTAATAAATTTAATGATACAATTCAGATATTAGCATCCAAATATTTGGGTACATCACTCAAAAGGTTATATTACGAATAGCTTGTGGAAAGCAAATATAGTAATGAGTGTAGATTGTCCCTGAGTAACTGGGAATTTAGGATAGGTTGTCTCTCAGTAAATACAATCCATCAGAGAATTATTTAAATTACTTTCATGAGTTTGCTTCTCAGTGGCACTCCAGCTCATCTCTCCTGATATCACCGGTGTCCAGTGATGTGTTCTAAATAGATGTCCCTTGATACCTGATGGTGTCCGATACCGTGAGTTGCTGCATCAGCCGAGCATAGCACTGACCGATTCCGCATTCCCGCAAAATACCACACTGCCAGCCAATCCTTTAGTATCTAAAACTAAAGGTTTTATTATAAAAGAAAAGAAAGTGCAGAGAGTTGTTAAATGGTCAAAGCAATTAGATACGTACATATGACTTTAGAGTCCATATATCAGGTTCTTAGCAGCAATGGTGAGCTTGCTAGCCTGTAAAGTCCCTCTTGAACACATCCAAACCTTGGCTGGGTCCATCAGTCCTTTGTTCAAAGCTTCAGTTTGTAGAAAAGTTACTCCAAAGGTGAGAAGCAGGATTGAAGATGAAATGGAGGTGATGCAGCTGCCTTTAATATCCTTTGCCATGTGGCTTGTGCATCCTTTGTCCCAAACACAAGCTCATAGCACATGGACATGGAAAAGTATTTGGAGTCCCCTGTCCACAGGCATGTCCCTACATGTCCTGCTGACTCACAGGCATAGCCCCCGGCTTCTCTCAATTGGTTCATTATACAGCTGATTGCCCTTGATGGGCCGTCAAGCAGGCTGGATAGCGCTGATGCTAATCTGTCTGGGGATGCCACCCAGATATACAGGACAAATTTGAGATACAGATCATAGAATATCAGGGTTGGAAGGGACCTCAGGAGGTCATCTAGTCCAATCCCCTGCTCAAAGCAGGACCAATCCCCAATTTTTGCCCCAGATCCCTAAATGGCCCCCTCAAGGATTGAACTCTCAATCCTGGGTTTAGCAGGCCAATGCTCAAACCACTGAGCTATCTCCCTTCCTCCTCTTTCCCCTGTCTGTTATATAATGATTTATTGTTCTTTAGTATACCTTTCACATCTGCTTAAGCAGATTTATTTTATACACTGTAATAGCTTTTTTTTTTTCTGGCTAAGGAATTGTGGCTTTTTGGGCCTCTTCACATTGTATGTAACTTCATTAATTCTCTCCACTACCTCATAGGGTCCATTCCAAATATTTTGCATAAGCACCATATCTCCAATTTCAAATGCTCTTTCCTCAGTATGCTTGTCATACCAAGCCTTCTGAGCTTCCTGACTTCTCTTAAGATTCTGCCATCATGCCTTGCAAGCTTTCTTTAAACTGACAGTCTACCACTGACTGTTTTGTCACCTCAGTATTGCCCTCCCAAGAATCATGAATGATATCTAGGTGTCCCTTGATCTGCCTCCCATAAAGGAGCTCAAAGGGAACAAACCCTGTAGATTCTTGGGGTATACTTCTGTACGCACACAACAAATATGGCAATAAGATGTCCCAGTCATTCTGGTACCTGTCCACATACATTTTTAGCATAGCCTTCAACATTTCATTAAACCTTTCTACCAAACCATTGGTCTCTGGATGGTAAAGGGCAGTTTTTAGGTGCTTTACTCCACACAGCTCCCATAGCTGCTTAAAGACAATCAACATAAAATTGGCACCACGGTCTAACAACATTTCCGTGGGAAAACCTACTCTGCTAAAAATAGTAAACATACTTGTGGCCACTGTCTATGTCTCAACATTAGACAAAGCTACAGCCTCAGGGTATCTGGGGGCAAAATCCACTAACACCAGAATATATTTCTTCCCATTCCTGGAAGGTTCAGGGAATGGTCCCACAATATCCACAGACACTGACAAATGCCTCCCCAATAATGGGTAATGGCTGGACGGGTACCTTTTTAGGACCCTTAAAACGCTTGAGTTTCTGACACAAATCACAATGGGCAATACTTCTGCGATACTCCCTCACTGTTTCAAACATGGAAGGCCAATAGAAATTTTGCTTCAGCTTGTCACATGATTTTTCTATGCCCAGATGTCCTGCAAAGGGACCATCATGAGCCAACTTTAATAAATCACTTCTATATCCCTCAGGTATCACAAGCTGTTTGCAGATCATACAGTGAAGCCGTTTTTCCCTGTAGGAGGTTCTGTGTATAGCAAGTCATCTTGCATGAAAAATCTGCCCATTCCTTCCCTCCTGGGGCTTGGTTCTGAGCATCAGTTCTGGCCCTCTCTTATGAAGCATCATCTTGTTGGACCCAAATAAACTTCTTAGGAGTTTCACCTAAATTCAGAGCCACATCAGACACAGCTGAAAGAGATCCTCTTTCTGTTCACAAATTTCTTGACTCTTATTAGTTAGGTTATCCATATCAGAGTCATATTTTCTTTGTGGCCTGGTTAGGACATTAACATTACTAGTCACAACTACAATGTAATTTCCGATCAAAACATCTGCAGGGAGAAGTTCCCTTACTTCCACTGTCATGTTACCCCTAAAATCTTTCCAATCTAAGTGGATGTTTGTTGAGGGCACCTTTGCCCATCCTCAGGAATGGAGGTTGTCCGTAACTCTGAAATGTTCGTAACTCTGAACAAAGCGCAGTTTGGGCTCCAGCAGCTGACTCTCCAGGCCAGGCTCCAGCAGCATCTCTCTCCTCAGCACTGGCAGCTTCCTTGCAGGCAGCTTCTTTTCCAGGTTTGTCCCCATCCCAGGCAGGGTGGTGATGGTGAAAACTGTGCGTCCCCCTCCTGGCTAGGGTATGTGTGAAAACAGCGTGTCCCCCTCCCACCTGGGGGGCAGCGGGGAAGGGTGAAAATGATGCGGACCCCAGCGCTGCTCTGGCTGCCTTGGACTGGCAGTGCCAGCATCTTCACCTCCTAGCTGTAAGTGGCTGGGGACAGACAGCCTAGATGTGCCTACCTTTAACATGCTATACATGCACAGTGCAGTATTTGCTTTTTTGTGGGGGGAGGATCTCTGCTGCTCGTGATTGGTTACTTCCGGTTCCACATGTAACCGGTCAGTCCGCAACGCTGGTGTTCGTATCTTTGAAGTCCAACGGTACTCAGAAAGCGCCACCTGGCCCTTGCTTCGATCTGGCAAATAATCCTCTTCCCGGACTAATTCCTTTTTAACTAAGGTAATGTCCAAGGTGGAATCTCTCCATCTAGTACACACAATCCTGTTGACCCTGGCACTCTTTATGAATTCCTCATTACCCCTCCATGTCTCAGCCCTAATGTAATTAGTGAAGGTATAGTCATCCCTCCCATCATGGATTACTAAAGTGGTAGCATTAACACCTGCAGTGTTCATATTTGGACTCAAAGTGGCAGTCAGTGGCACGGCTATGGGTACCCGCATGGCCCCACAGTATGCCAACATTTTTATGGCTGACTTAGAACAACGCTTCCTCAGCTCTTGTCCCCTAATGCCCCTACTCTACTTGCACTACATTGATGACATCTTCATCATCTGGACCCATGGAAAAGAAGCCCTTGAGGAATTCCACCATGATTTCAACAATTTCCATCCCACCATCAACCTCAGCCTGGACCAGTCCACGCAAGAGATCCACTTCCTGGACACTATGGTGCTAATAGTCACATAAACACCACCCTATACTGGAAACCTACTGACTGCTATACTTACGTACATGCCTCCAGCTTTCATCCAGACCACACCACACGATCCATTGTCTACAGCCAAGCTCTACGATACAACCGCATTTGCTCCAATCCCTCAGACAGAGACAAACACCTACAAGATCTCATCAAGCATTCTTAAAACTACAATAACCACCTCCTGAAGTGAAGAAACAGATTGACAGAGCCAGAAGAGTACCCAGAAGTCACCTACTACAGGACAGGCCTAACAAAGAAAATAACAGAACGCCACTAGCCGTCACCTTCAGCCCCCAACTAAAACCTCTCCAACGCATCATCAGGGATCTACAACCTATCCTGAAGGACAACCCATCACTCTCACAGATCTTGGGAGACAGGCCAGTCCTTGCTTACAGACAGCCCCCCAACCTGAAGCAAATACTCACCACGACCACACACCACACAACAGAACCACTAACCCAGGAACCTATCTTTGCAACAAAGCCCGTTGCCAACTGTGTCCACATATCTGTTCAGGGGACACCATCATAGGGCCTAATCACATCAGCCACACTATCAGGGGCTCGTTCACCTGCACACCTACCAATGTGATATATGCCATCATGTGCCAGCAATGCCCCTCTGCCATGTACATTGGGGAAACTGGACAGTCTCTATGTAAAAGAATAAATGGACACAAATCAGACGTCAAGAATTATAACATTCAAAAACCAGTCGGAGAACACTTCAGTCTCTCTGGTCACTCGATTAGAGACCTAAAAGTTGCAATTCTTCAACAAAAAGACTTCAAAAACAGACTCCAACGAGAGACTGCTGAATTGGAATTAATTTGCAAACTGGATACAATTAACTTAGGCTTGAATAGAGACTGGGAGTGGATGGGTCATTACACAAAATAAAACTATTTCCCCTTGTTTACCACCCCCCCCCCCCCACCGTTCCTCAGACGTTCTTGTCAACTGCTGGAAATGGCCCACCTTGATTATCACTACAAAAGGCCCCCCTCTCCCCCCCGCTCTCCTGCTGGTAATAGCTCACCTTAAGTGATCACTCTAGTTACAGTGTGTATGGTAAAACCCATGTTTCATATTCTCTATGTATATAAATCTCCCTGCTGTATTTTCCACTGAATGCATCCGATGTAGTGAGCTGTAGCTCACGAAAGCTTATGCTCAAATAAATTTGTTAGTCTCTAAGGTGCCACAAGTACTCCTTTTCTTTTAGCATTTATATGGTTACTCTCTATACTTAAAGTAACTGCATTCAAATTGACTGTGAGTTGGGGCATTGCTGGTTTTGGGGTGTTTTTGTCCCTACGGTTTGGACAATGGCTTTATATGGCCAACAGTTCCACACAGGTGGCATTTAACTGGTTTTCCTCTAGGGTGAGAGATTTTAAATTCTGGGTTTGTATAAGATTTCCTAGCAAAGTTGGGGCTAGTCTTATTCTTGACCCCATCCTCCCTCTTAAACTGTGATGAATAGGAATTGTTTTTTCGTTGAGTCTTATGCCTTTCACGGTTTCTATTCTCTACAAAAGCATCAGCAATTTCTGCAGCTTTCAAAATGGTATCGGGTTTTTATCACATGCTGCTCTGATATGATCAGGAGCTATTTCAGCTAGCTGTTCCATAGCAAATAAATCAATCATTTTATCAAAACTATCATAAGGCTTTGCCCCCTTAATCCCCTTTTTCATATATCCAAGCAGTATATGAGCAATCTCAACATAGGTAACATCAGATAGCTTAGCATTTCTAAATATCAGCCTGTAAGACCCAGGAGTAACTTTAAATCTTTGCAATACAGTTTCTTTAAACTTTACATAATTCAAACATCATATAACTCCATTTCATTAAATACCTCTCTTGCTTTTCCAGTCAATCTGGTGAGGATACAGTGCTTACTTTATATTTATTTTTGATTACAAATATTTGCAGTGTAAAAAACAAAAGAAATAGTATTTTTCAATTCACCTAATACAAGTAGAGTCGTGCAATCTCTTTATCATGAAAGTTGAACTTACAAATGTAGAATTATGTACAAAAAATAACTGCATTCAAAAATAAAACAATGTAAAACTTTAGAGCCTACAAGTCCACTCAGTCGTACTTCAGCGAATCGCTCAGACATACAAGTTTGGTTACAATTTGCAGGAGATAATGCTGCCTGCCTTTTTTTTTTTTTTTTTTTTACAGTGTCACCTGAAAGTGAGAACAGGTGTTTGCATGGACTGTTGTAGCCAGCGTCGCAAGATATTTACATGCCAGATGCGCTAAAGATTCATATGTCCCTTCATGCTTCAACCACCATTCCAGGAGACATGTGTCCATGCTGTTGACGGGTTCTGCTCCATAACGTTCCAGAGCAGAGCGGACTGACGCATGTTCATGTTCATCATCTGAGTCAGATGCCACCAGTAGAAGGTTGATTTTCTTTTTTTGGTGGTTTGGGTTCTGTCGTTTCCACATCTGAGTGTTGCTCTTTTAAGACTTCTGAAAGTATGCTCCACACTTCGTCCCTCTCAAATTTTGGACAGCACTTCAGTTTCTTAAACCTTGGGTCGAGTGCTATAGCTATTTTACAAATCTCACATTGGTACCTTCTTTGTGTTTTGTCAAATCTGCTGTAAAAGTGTTCTTAAAATGAACATGTGCTGGGTCATCATCCAAGACTGCTGTAACGTGAAATATATGGCAGAATGTGGGTAAAACAGAATAGGAGACATACAATTCTCCCCCAAGGAGTTTCAGTCACAAATTTAATTAACACATTTTTTTTTTAACGAGCATCATCAGCATGGAAGCATGTCCTCTGGAATAGTAGCCAAAGCATGAAGGGGCATGTGAATGTTTAGCATATCTGGCACGTAAATTCCTTGCAGCACCGGTTACAAAAGTGCTATGCGAATGCCTGTTCTCACTTTCAGGTCACATTGTAAATAAGAAGCAAGAAGCATTATCTCCCATAAATGTAAACAAACTTGGCTGAACAAAAAGTAGGATTGAGTGGATATGTAGGCTTTAAGTTTTACATTGTTTTGTTTTTGAGTGCAGTTATGTAACAAAAAAAATCTGCATTTGTAAGTTACACTTTCACGATAAAGAGATTGCACTACAGTACTTGTATGAGGTGAATTAAAAAATACTGTTTCTTTTGTTTATCATTTTTACAGTGCAAATATTTGTAATAAAAATAATATAAAGAGAGCACTGTACACTTTGTATTCTGTGTTGTAATTGAAATCAATATATTTGAAAATGTAGAAAACATCCAAAAATATTTAAATAAATTTCAGTTGATATTCTGTTGTTTAACAGTGTGATTAATCGTGATTAATTTTCTTAATTGCAGTTAATTTTTTTGAGTTAATTGCATGAGTTAACTGCGATTAATTGACAGCCCTACTTTTTTGCAATGTGTCCTCTTTTTTCTTATATATAGTTCATCCTAATACTATAACAGTCTTCCAAAAAACTAGAAAACTGGTCAGAATTTTTTCATTGAAATCAAATTGTGAGGGGAAAATGGTGTTTCAATTAATGCAAAATGTTTCACAGAAACACTTTAATATCTTTAAAATTTCTTCTTTTTTCAAGGGGAAAAAATAAAACTATTTTAATGGTTTTACTCTGTCTCCTCCAACAGCTCTTTTTCAGTGGGGGGATAAAAGTTTAAAAATTGAGAGTTTTTCTCCCACCAAAATGACAGGTATTGAATTGTATTGTTTAAAATGTATTATTTCATGGAAATTTTCTAACTATGGGTATTTTGTTCTATTTTGGAAGGAAAGGATTTGCCGTAAAACAGATATACCTTTAACAAATGCTTCAAAAAGTGTAACTACTACTTCAGGGTTGCCTCTTCAAAATCCCATTTGTAAGATATGTCTCCTGAACTTTCTGCAGACTTGCTATGTGCTACACAGCTTATGTATACAATGTAGTTGTAGCTGTATCAGTCCCAGGATTTAGAGAGACAAGGTGGGGGAGGTAACATCTTCTATCGGACCAACTTCTGTTGGTGAGAGAGAGAGCGCTGCGTGGCTCGAAAGCTTGTCTCTCTCACCAAAAGAAGTTGAGCCACTAAAAGATACTAGCCTTGTCTACACATCTTATGTGATACTCGCACATTTTGTAGGTCTGTCAGATATTCTCAGTAAAGTGATAAACAGTTTTTTGAGGAGCACTCAATATGCTGTAGCCAAGGTAAGGTGTACTGGGCTACTAACAGAGCCCATGAGTTCTAATCTCAATTCTTCATGTTTCTGCACACTTCACAGTCCTTATTAGCCTAAGGCAGCAGTTCTCAACCTGGGGATTGGGAGGGTACTCCAGGGGTTCCGGAAGTCATGTCCAGGGTTGCCGGCCCTGCTGATCAACTCCTCCCTGTCCCTCCCAGTGCCTCCTGCACACCGCGGAACAGCTCTTCAACACTGTGCAGGAGGTGCTGGGAGGGGAAGGAGCGGGGATGGGGTGCACTCGGAGGAGGGGGTGGAAAGAGGCAGGGAAAAGGAGGGGCAAGGGTGGAGTGGGGGTGAGAAGAGGTGGGGCCTTGGGGGAAGGGGTGGAGTGGGGGTGGGGCCTGGAGAAAATCAGAAGCTGGCTTCAGGGTCCGCAAAAATTTTAAAATCAATATGGGGGTCCTCAGGTTGCTTAAGTTTGATAACCACTGGCCTAAGGCACATATTCCTACCTTACCAATTTTACCGGTAGACTAACTGAGGTCAACTGTGTAAACTCACATCAGGTAGCACTGGGAATAGAACTCAGGTTTCTAATATAACAGACCCAAGTCTCATTGACTCTGCTGCACTGCTTTTAAAAGGAAGTGGGCCATATTATCTATCTTAGAATCATAGAATATCAGGGTTGGAAGGGACCTCAGGAGGTCATCTAGTCCAACCCTCTGCTCAAAGCAGGACTAATCCCCAATTTTTGCCCCAGATCCCTAAATGCACCCCTCAAAGATTGAACTCAGAACCCTGGGTTTAGCAGGCCAATGCTCAAACCACTGAGCTATCCTTCCCCACGTTAACACAGTGTGGCTCTCTGTCAGTTTCTAATGTTTAGACCACAGATTGATGTTTATGATTCTCTTGCCGTCTCTATGCTGATGGGAATGGACCTTTAGCTCAAGAAGTACAGGCTTGTGCTTTGAGATTCCAGGTTCATTCCCTGTAGATGAACCAAGCAGGGTGTGTGTGTTACTTGACTATGCTGTCTCTAGCCATGTTATGCTTCTAAAATCAGAAATAGAAGTCAGGACACCAAAAAGCACCATGACTGTGATGAATGAAGGTTGTGTGAGCTCTGAAACAGGCCACAAGGAATACCCAGACATCAACCCCTAAAACCCACTGTCCAACCATGAGAAATATTGTGTGTGAAATACTGAATTCCCCGAGATGCCTTTTAGCTCTGCATCTTCATCTTTGAATCTGAAAGCACCAAATAAACAAACAGAGGAGTTCTGCCTCCCCTCTTCTACAAACAAAATGGTGCCTGAGCCTGATGGAACCCAGCTGATGACTGTGGTACAACAGGTAGCTGCAGTCTGTGGATGAGGGGAAAGTGGTGGACGTGTTGTTCCTTGACTTTAGCAACGCTTTTGACACGGTCTCCCACAGTATTCTTGTCAGCAAGTTAAAGAAGTATGGGCTGGATGAATGGACTATAAGGTGGCTAGAAAGTTGGCTAGATTGTCGGGCTCAACGGGTAGTGATAAATGGCTCCATGTCTAGTTGGCAGCCGGTATCAAGTGGAGTGCCCCAGGGGTCGGTCCTGGGGCCGGTTTTGTTCAATATCTTCATTAATGATCTGGAGGATGGTGTGGATTGCACCCTCAGCAAGTTTGCAGATGACTTAAACTGGGAGGAGAGGTAGATACGCTGGAGGGTAGGGATAGGATACAGAGGGCCCTAGACAAATTAGAGGATTGGGCCAAAAGAAATCTGATGAGGTTCAAGAAGGACAAGTGCAGAGTCCTGCACTTAGGACGGAAGAATCCAATGCACCGCTACAGACTAGGAACCGAATGGCTCGGCAGCAGTTCTGCAGAAAAGGACCTAGGGGTTACAATGGATGAGAAGCTGGATATGAGTCAACAGTGTGCCCTTGTTGTCAAGAAGTCCAATGGCATTTTGGGATGTATAGGTAGGGGCATTGCCAGCAGATCGAGGGACGTGATCGTTCCCCTCTATTCGACATTGGTGAGGCCTCATCTGGAGTACTGTGTCCAGTTTTTGGCCCCACATTACAAGAAGGATGTGGAAAAAGTGGAAAGAGTCCAGCAGAGGGCAACAAAAATGATGAGGGGACTGGAACACATGACTTATGAGGAGAGGCTGAGGGAACTGGGATTGTTTAGTCTACGGAAGAGAAGAATGAGGGGGGATTTGATAGCTGCTTTCAACTACCTGAAAGGGGGTTCCAAAGAGGATGGATCTAGACTGTTCTCAGTGGTAGCAGATGACAGAACAAGGAGTAATGGTCTCAAGTTGCAGTGGGGGAGGATTAGGTTGGATATTAGGAAAAACTTTTTCACTAGGAGGGTGGTGAAACACTGGAATGCGTTACCTAGGGAGGTGGTAGAATCTCCTTCCTTAGATATTTTTAAGGTCAGGCTTGACAAAGCCCTGGCTGGGATGATTTAGTTGGGGATTGGTCCTACTTTGAGCAGGGGGTTGGACTAGATGACCTCCTGAGGTCCCTTCCAACCCTGATATTCTATGATTCTATGATACAGTTTCCACCCTCAGACCACCGTGACTGAGATTCAGAGTGCACTGCAAGACGGATGCGTGAATCAGACACAGAACTTCTGAAGTGGAAGAGAACAAAGAGAACAAATCACAGGTTGTGAAGAACTGCAATGATATCAAGAGTATTAAGACTACGCTATGATCTAGAAAGCCTCTCACAACAGTTTAAGATCAGGATGTGGGTGTCCCTGAAGAAACAGAGAAACGTAAATCTACTGAATTTGTCCCTAAACTGCTAAGTTGTTGGATCTGCTGGTAGATTTTTGTTTTGATATAGAAGGGCACACTGGGCCCTTGCCCCTAAGCCATCTGCATGAGGTTGGGCTAGAGCATTGATTGTGATGTTCCTGAAGTTTACCACTCAGTAGCTTATATTGCAGAAATCCAGAGGAAAAACAGGAAGGGGGAGAACCAAGCAATTAAAATACTGCTCTTTCAAGATCATGCTCATGATGTGGTTGCAATGAGGGCAGCTTTTAACAAAGCAAAACAATTGACAAGGAAGTTGGACTTGAGGTAAATATGCAGCAATGCTCCATATTAAGAATGGCAAGAAAAATATGGCAAGAATCTGCAAACTCCTCCCTCACAAGAGGAGACATCTGTGGAATGATCTGAGTATGTGGAATTTATGTATTGGTCTCTGAGATCTGATATGGCTCCTCTAAATGAGTTGATGGGCAAAAATAGACATTGATATGTTAATTTTATCCCCCCCCTTATATTGGGCTTGAAGGGTTAAACGGTTATCATCAATTAACTTCCTATTGCCTTAAAAAATGGGAAATTAGCATTGATGTAAAATTAGTCATTTGATTAGTAATTATTTTTTTATCATTACTTTATCAGATGGTGTTTTCTTATGGATTAATGTGTCAAGGTTCTAGGTGATAGGTGGTTACTTTAGTTGTAATGTTTGGGGCCTCAGAGAACCTCAAAGTTTCATCCAATTTGGCCATTCCTGCCCTCCCCACCCTCTGGTGTCAAGTGTATATTTTTGGACTGTTTTAAACAGATTTATCATTTCGATTGTATGGTACGAATGTGTATTTCTCTCTCCAAAATCTTTTTCCATTTTGTTTTATCACTTATTTAATTCCTCTTTCAGCTCCTCTCCCATTACTCTCCTATCCTGGAAATTTCCAGGAAGTGATACGCTACAGCTAGACTATATAACTTTTGTTACTTAGATACACAAGGATTGTATGCTGCTCAGGAAAACTTCCAATTTCTCATTTATTCACAAAGTGACTTTATATTTTATCTGTTATATTTTGACACTGTTGGCTCCGATAATTAAATGTGACTCCTGGAATATAAAGGGTTTTAATAACCTTATTGTAAGAAAAAATATATACTTGATGCTTAGAAAAGAGAATATTGGCCCTGCTATGCTCCAGGAAACACATTTCTTAGAATCATAGAAGATTAGGGTTGGAAGAGACCTCAGAAGGTTATCTAATCCAGCCCTGTGCTCAAAGCAGGACCAACCCCAACTATGTCGTCCCAGGCAGGGCTTTGTCAAGTCGGACCTTAAAAACCTCTAAGGATAGAGATTCCACCACTTCCTTAGGTAACTCATTCCAGTGCTTCACTACCCTCCTAGTGAAATAGTTTTTCCTACTATCCAACCTAGACCTCCCCCACTGCAACTTGAGACTGTTGCTCCTTGTTCTGTCATCACTGAGAACAGCCTAGCTCCATCTTCTTTGGAACCCCTGTTCAGGTAGTTGAAGGCTGCTATCAAATTCCCCCTCACTCTTCTCTTCTGCAGACTAAATAAGCCCAGTTCCCTCAGCTGCTCCTTGTAAGTCATGTGCCCCAGCCCCCTAATAATTTTTGTTGCCCTCCGCTGGACTCTCTCTAATTTGTCCACATCCTTTCTGTAGTGGGAAGCCCAAAACTGGATGCAATACTCCAGGTGTGGCCTCACCAGTTCCGAATAGAGGGGAATAATCACTTCCCTTGATCTGCTGGCAATGCTCCTACTAATGCAGCCAGCCTTCTTGGCAACAAGGGCACGCGGTTGACTCAGCCAGCTTCTCATCTACAGTAATCCCCAGGTCCTTTTCTGCAGAACTGCCGCTTAGCCGGTTGGTCCCCAATCTGTAGCACTGCATGGGATTCTTCCGTCCTAAAGTGCAGGACTCTGCACTTGTCCTTCTTGAACCTCATCAGATTTCTTTTAGCCTAATCCTCCAATTTGTCTCGGTCACTCTGGACACTATCCCTACCCTCCAGCGTATCTACCTCTCCCCCCAGCTTAGGGTCATCTGTGAACTTGCTGAGGGTGCAATCCATCCCATCATTCAGATCATTAATGAAGGTGTTGAACAAAACCGGCTCCAGGACCGACCCCTGAGGCACTCCACTTGGTACCGGCTGCCAGCTAGACATGGAGCCATTGATCATTACCCGGTGAGCCCGACGATCTAGCTAGCTTTCTATCCACTTTATAGTCTATTTATCTAATCCATACTTTTTAACTTGCTGGCAAGAATACTGTGGGAGACCATATCAAAAGCTTTGCTAAAGTCAAGATATATCAAATCCACTGCTTTCTCCATATCCACAGAGCCAGTTATCTCATCATAGAAGGCAATCAGGTTGGTCAGGCATGGCTTGCCCTTGGTGAATCCATGTTGACTGTTTCTGATCACCTTCCCCTCCTCCAAGTGCTAAGACTAAGCTAATTTGACAGAACTTGAAGCTTGTAAACTGAATAGAGATTGGGTAGGCCTCCCAGTTTCTAGTTGCTTTAATACTGAAGTCAGGGGATGTTGTTATACTAATTCATAAAAAGTTGAAAGCTAATATTTGGAACAATGTCAATGTTAGAGGCAAAAAGGCATCCTGTAAATATTAAGAACATAAGAATGGCCATACTGAGTCAAACCAGTGGTCCATCTAGCCCAGAATCCTGTCTTCTGACAGTGGCCAATGCCAGATGCTTCAGAGGGAATGAACAAAACAGGACATTTATCAAGTAGTCCATCCCCTGTCATCCAGTCCCACCCTCTGATAATCTGGGGTTTACGGACACCCAGAGCATGGGTTTGCATCGCTGACCATCTTGGCTAATAGCCATTAATGGACCTATCCTCTATTAACTAATCTAATTAGTTTTTGTACCCAGTTACACTTTTGGCTGTTACAACATCCCCATGCACATTGAGTTACACATGTTGAGTGTTTGTTGTGTGGAGAAGTACTTCCTTTTGTGTGTTTTAAACCTGCTGCCTATTAATTTTATTGGGTGACGTGGTTCCTGAAAGTCAAATCCTACTGAGAAAAATAGGAAGGAGCATAAACTCTGGCAAGTCAAGTGTAAAAGTATAATTAAGCAGTCCAAAAAAGAATTTGAACAGCAAATAGCAAAAGACACAAAAATTAACAACAATTTTTTAAAGTACATCAGAATCAGGAAGCCTGCCAAAAAATCAGTGAGGCCGCTGGACAATGAAGGTGCTAAAGGAGCACTCAGTGAAGACAAGGCTGTTGAAGAGAAGCTGCATAAATATTTTGCATCAGCCTTCACTGGGGAGAATGTGATGGAGATTCCCACACCTGAACCATTCCTTTTTGGTGACAAATCTAAGACACTTTCCCAGATTGAGGTGTTAATAGAGGAGCTTTTGGAACAAATGGTAAGTCACCAGGACCAAATGGTATTCTCCTAAGAGTTCTGAAGGAGCTCAGATATGCAGAACTACTAACTGTGGTATGTAACCTATTAATTAAATCAGCCTCTGTACCAGATGACTGGAGGATAGCTAGCTGTAGCAAGGCGATGACTCACCAATGTGGTGCCTCCTGCTGGTAGTCTTGGGAATTAGCTTTTTCCAGCCTTCAGAGCGCCCTCTGCAGGCCAGTGTCTCGCCTGCTGCTGGCCCGGTGTCCCTCCCGGACCCTGGTGCCCTTTACCACGGGGTTCTGCCCCAGCAGTAACCCACAATCTCTGTCTCCCCACCCAGGGGGAACCCCCAATCCTCTATCCCCCCCTTGCCTCAGTGGCTACTGCCAGTCACCATCTAGCCCCCGCTCACTGGGGCAGATTGCAGTCGGTAAACCACTCATCATCGGCAAGGGGGGTTGGACCAGCTACCTCTGCCTATTCCCAGGCTACCCCTCTGTAGCCCCAGTACCTTTCCTGGCCTTTAGCAAGGCCTGCAGCCTGGGGGTTTTCCAGGCTGGAGCTCCCCAGCTCCTCTAGCTACCCTGCTGAGATCCCAGGCAGCCAGGTCCTTCTCTCTCTACAGCTAGAGAGAGACTCCTCCCAGCTCCTGGCTCACTGGCCTTTTTCAGGGCCAGCTGTGGCTGCCTTCCCAATCAGCCTAGCCTTTTCTCACAGCTCCAGCCCTCTCCCAGAGCAGACTTTAACCCTTTCAGGACCAGAGCGGGGTGGCTACCCTGCTACACTAGCATAATGCCAAGTTTTTAAAAAAAGGCTCCACAAGTGATGCTGGCAGTTACAGGCTGGGAAGCCTAACTTCAGTACCAGGCAAATTGGTTGAAACTCTAGTAAAGAACAGAATTATCGGACATGTAGATGAACACAATATGTTGGGGAAGAGTCAACACAGCTTTTGTAAGGGGCATTCATGCCTAATCAGTCCATTAGTATTCTTTGAAGGTGTGATCCAGTTGATATAGTGTACTTGGACTTTCAGAAAGCCCTTGACAAGGTCCCACACCAAAGGCTCTTAAGCAAAGTAAGCTGTCATGGGATAAGAGAGAAGGTCCTCTCATGGATCAATAACTGGTTAAGAGACAGGAAACAAAGGGTAGGAGTAAATGGTCAGTTTTCACAATAGAAATAGGTAAATAGTGAGAACCTCCAAGGATCTGTACTGGGACATGTACTGTTCAACATATACGTAATGATTTGGAAAAAGGGGTGAACAGTGAGGTGGCAAAGGTGCAAATGATACAAAATTACTCAAGATAGTTAAGTCCAAAGCTGACTGCAAAGAGTTACTGTGGGAACTCACAAAACTAAATTAATTGGCAACAAAATGGCAGATGAAAGTCACTGTTGATAAGTGCTAAGTAACTCACATTGGAAAAAATAATCCCAACTACACATATATAATTATGGATTCTAAATTAGCTGTTTCCACTCAAGAAGGAGATCTTAGAGTCATCGTGGATAGTTCTCTGAAAACATCTGCTCAATGTGCAGCAGCAGACAAAAAAGCTAACAGAATGTTAGGAAACATTAGGAAAGGGATAGATAAGAAGACAGCAAGTATCATAATGCTACTATATAAATCTGTGGTACACCGAAACCTTGAATATTGTGTGCACTTCTGGTCACCGCATCTGAAAAAAGATATATTGGAATTGGAAAAGGTACAGAGAAGGGCAACAAAAATGATTGGGGTATGGAACAGCTTCCATGTGAGGAGAGATTAAAAAGACTGGGACTATTCATCTTATAAAAGAGACAGCTAAGGGGCAATGTGATAGAGGTCTAAAATCATGACTTGTGTGGAGAAAGTGAATAGGAAAGTGTTATTTACCCCTTCACATGACACAAGAACCAGGGGTTCCCAATGAGTTTAATAGGCAGCTGGTTTAAAACAAAGATTAGAGTACTTCTTCACAGAACACACAGTCAACCTGTGGAACTTGTTGCAAGGGGATTGTCAAGGTTCCGTCCCCACTCTGAACTCTAGGGTACAGATCTGGGGACCTGCATGAAAGACCCCCTACGTTATTCTTACCAGCTTAGGTTAAAAACTTCCCCAAGGTACAAACTTTGCCTTGTCCTTGAACCGTATGCTGCCACGACCAAGCATTTTAAACAAAGAACAGGGAAAGAGCCCACTTGGAGATGTCTTCCCCCAAAATATCCCCCCAAGCCCTACACCCCCTTTCCTGGGGAAGGTTTGATAAGAATCCTCACCAATTTTTACAGGTGAACACAGACCCAAACCCTTGGATTTTAAGAAGAATGAAAAATCAATCAGGTTCTTAAAAGAAGAATTTTAATTAAAGAAAAGGTAAAAGAATCACCTCTGTAAAATCAGGATGGTAAATACCTTACAGGGTAATCAGATTCAAAACATAGAGAATCCCTCTACGCAAAACCTTAAGTTACAAAAAGACACAAAAACAGGAATATAAATTCCATCCTGCACAGCTTATTTTACCAGCCATTAAACAAAAGGAAACCTAGCACATGTTCTAGCTAGATTACTTACTAACTTAACAGGAGTTGTAAGGCTGCATTCCTGATCTATTCCCGGCAAAAGCATCACACAGACAGATGAACCCTTTGTTCCCTCCCACTCCAGATTTGAAAGTATCTTGTTCCCCCATTGATCATTTTGGGTCAGGTGCCAGTGAGCTTATCTTAGCTTTTACAGGTGAAAGGGTTTTGCCTCTGGCCAGGAGGGATTTTATAGCACTGTATACAGAAAGGTGGTTACCCTTCCTTTTATTTTTATGACAGGGATGTTGTCAGTGTCAAACCTATAACTGACTTTTAAAAAGAGTTAGGTAAGTTCATGGAGGAGAGGCCCATCTTGGCTGTTAGCCAAGATGGTCAGGGACACAGCCCCATGCTCTGGGTGACCCTAAACATCTGACTACCAGAAGCTTGGACTGGATAACAGAGATGGCTCACTCAATAATTTCCTTGTTGGCCTTTGTTCCCTCTGAAATATATGGCACTGGCCACTGCCAGAAGAGAGAGATAGACAGACCCTTGGTCTGACCCAGTGTGGCCATTCGTGTGTTCTTATGTGTCTGCTGTTAAAAGACATTCATCCCCCACTGGGTTGATGGTCTTAGAATTATTGACTTCTCTGCCCAGTATCATACAGGCTACAGGTTCCTCAGGTACTTGTGGAGCCAGGAAACCCCATAGCTCTTCTAAGAGCAAGGGAACTTTGCTACTGTCTGGGTATGTTAAAGAGAGCAAGGAGAGATATTCCTTGGGACCCATAGCATTGGACACAACCCTACCTCCGGTACCCCTTGACAGGTTCCTCAGTACCACGTAAATTGAAGTGTCCACCTCCATCAGTGCCCCTGGAGGAATGATCCAAACCTTCAGTACCGTCTACTTCAAGAGTGACCATCACATCAATACCCATACTCCTTCAGTACCTCAAGAATGTAGGTACTTGAAGACTTAATTGCAGGTACTTGATGGACTTAACTGGAGTCCCCACTGATCATGGGCTCCATCCTCACCATCTCTGCTGGATAACTGTAGGCAAATTTGTTCAACAAGATAAAAAATGAATCCCTACACTGTTGAAAGACTCAAAGTCAAATCTACACTCCCTGGAAATTTACACCCCAACCCTGAGGAGAAAGCACTAGAGGCAGGTGTGTAAGCCAAGGCCACCCCCCTTTACAGATGTTCTACCATCTTTATCCAGCTGAGCCCCCATGTAAATGACAGAGGATTCAGAGGCCTCGATTTTCAGGACCCTCTGCTTCCATGACTCTACCCATTCCCAGCCACCCATGAAGGGACTTTTGACGCTTTGGTCGAGATCAGCCCACAAGTATTGATGCCACCCACCTGTAACCTCCCATATCTTTGGGGGTTGCCGCTCACTTTTTGCCTACAATTTGGACTCTATCATGATAGACAGTTGGGTCTTAGAAATTATCCATCAAGGATAATCTATAGCGTTTCGCTCCCTCCCTTGCGACAAATCCTCTTCCCGGTCCCCCTTCAGGGACCACTCTCAGGAGGTGATTCTTCAACAGGAAGCAGACCCCCTCCTCCTACGAGAGGCAATAGAATGAGTGACAATTCAGTAGCAAGGGAGAGAGAGTTCTATTTCCCTTATTTCTTAGCCCCCCAAAAAGAGGGAGGGTGGAGATCCATTCTGGATCTTTGATAACTAAAAATCTGTATTCGAAAGTCAAAATTCAGGATGGTTGCACTAACATTAGTAATTCCCTCCCTATAGGAGGGGATCTGGTTTGTGTCTCTTGACATGAAGGATTCTTATTTCCATATAGATATTCATCCGTACCACAGAAAGTTCCTTTGGTTTCCAGTGGATCAGGGACATTTGCAGTTCAGAGTCCTTCCCTTTGGACTAGCAACATCACCCAGAGTATTCACAAAGGTCGTCTCGGTGGTGGCAGCCCAAATGAGATGTCAGGGTTACACAATTTTCCCATATGTTGATGATTGGTTCCTAGTAGGTTGCTCCAGCCAAGAGGTCAGCAGCTTTGTTTCTGCTCCATCTTCTATCAGAGCTGGGTATCAGCATAAAAAAAGAAAAGTCTTTTTTAACATCCACCCACACAGACAGTAAACTTTACCAGAGCGACACTGGACTCCAGTGCAGCAAGTGTTCTTCCCCATGGAAAGATTTCAGCTAATGAGCAATCTGATAGCACAGATTACTCACAGAAGAAGGACTACGGTCAGGATATGCCTTTACTCTTCTAGGTCACATGGCCTTATGCACTTACGTGACCCCATTCACAGTCTTCATCTGCGCTGCCTACAGGCCTGGCTGTAGTCGGTCTACTCATCAGACAAGGATCACATTAACACCAGTGATACTATTCCCACCAGGGTCATCACCTCTCTTATCTGGTGGATGAACCCACATCACGTCCCCTTTGTCACTTCTTCCCCCAGTGCCACCATTGTAACAGGTGAATCCCTTGTGGGTTGGGGTACTGACCTGAACAATCACACTGTACAGGGTACCTGGACCCCATGTGAGGCCAGACTGCACATCAATCTACTGGGTCTGCCTGGCATGCAGGGCTTCTCTCCTGCACATCAGACGCATCTTAGGGTTCTACTTGCAGAAAACCAGATCTACCTGTTGTTAGATGTTCAGCTGCGTGTGTGTGTTCTCCCTGTGTGCTACCCCTGCTCTGCGCAGACAGCCAGCACAGCAGATCTCTGTTAAGATCTGTTAAGGTATGAAAGCACCAGGCCAGGTTTATTGTGAACAAATCACGGTAACAGCACCTGGCAGACTTTATGAGGATATTAAGACGTATGCCCGTGACAATGGATGCAGCTCAGTGAATGGTGGGACTTTTCATCCCCCTCCTTTGCTGGACCAAGACACTCTTTCAGAGATACCTCTTTATACCCTGATACAAACAAGTTGCTGCCCCTCTGACATAGTTAGGTACTGCCCCTTGACGTGGCTAGTTATTACCCATCTCCTTGTACATGTTGATTTGACTAAAAAAGATTATTTATTACTGTCATCCTGACCTTATCTTTTAGGAGGGGTGTCGCGGGTCATGTACTCCCTGTCCCCCTGACCCCTTTTGGGGTGGGGCACGGGTTATTAGAGGTCCGTGGGCAAGTCTGCACGACCCCTCTGGGTATTGGAGTAACGTGGCCTAACAGCCAAAGTCAGTCCACCTGTTCTCTCCATCAGGGCTGTGTGGCCTAGCGGCCAGAGTGAGTAGAGCGGCTCTCGCAATCAGGGCTATGCGACCTAGCGGTTGGAGTCAGTAGAGTGGTGAAGCAGGCTGTCACCCCAGGGTGGGCGGCGGCCAGGATAGGGGAACCCGGACCCTCCCTCTCCACTGAATCCCAACCCAGGGCCCTGTCAGTGGCGGGGTTGCCTGCCACCAGCTCTTCGGGGATCTGGCTCCAACACGCAGAGCTAGTCTCCGGGTCTCCAACCACCCCCCTGCAAAGCCTCCCTGGGTTACTTCCTACCCGCTTCTCTGCAGCTTGTGGTCTTATGGTTCCCCGGTCTCTCCTCCCTCTTTGGCGTCTGGAGCCTTGGGGTCGTAGGTCACTGCCATCTGTCTGCCCTCTGTATCGTGAAGTTTTGGCAGTCCTTTAGCAGGAGTCTGCAACACACCTCCTTCCCCTCCAGCAGTCAGCCACAAATGAACCGAGCTGCTCCCTTTTATACCTGGCCTCCAGCTGGAGCATGCCCAGCAAGGTCGAGGAAGCGTGGCCTCCTTGGCCCAAAGAGAGGAATTAACCCCTGCAGTCCCAGTGCGGGGCATGCACACCCTGTCACAAGGGGTCAGTGTGTTCCTGTTTTTCTTGGGGAATGTTTTTGTACCATCCCTGATATCAGGATGTTCTGGTACCACTCTTCTGGAATGTGTTTGCGTGAATACTTTGTGCCTAGCACTTCTTAGGAATGTGTGTTTCTGCAATATCAGTCCTGTTCTTGCCAGATTCTATGAACTTACAAGCAGGCAGAGCCTGAAATCTGCTCACCGCCTGACTTTTGCTAACTTTGCTTTATATCAGCGAAGCTTGCCCACTACTTTAGCTCAGGCCTTATTCCAGGCCTCTGACACAAGGGCTCATATTTCAGGCTCTCTTCCTACTACATCCCCCAACTTTTTGTCTTTTTATGGGGAGGATGTTTACCCATTGTTTCAG
Source organism: Natator depressus (assembly GCF_965152275.1). Taxonomy (NCBI): domain Eukaryota; kingdom Metazoa; phylum Chordata; order Testudines; family Cheloniidae; genus Natator; species Natator depressus. The sequence goes on from NC_134246.1 coordinate 31,418,252, forward strand.
AAAAGCATAATGCATGGACTAAAGATGACCAGTGGGTTTAAATGTTGTTATTTGGCCACCTTACTTTTTTAATTATACATTTATGCCCCATTTGTTTTTTAGCTTATACATTTTTTGTACGACTGATGGATAGATTTTATTTTTTAATTGTTATTCGTTTTTTATAGTGGACCTGGGAATGTTAGGCCCGGGACCATGACTGAGGCGTGGGGTGTAGAGTTGTGCTGTGATAACTTTTGTGTGGCATAAGGAGGCCTTTTTATTTAGTTGGCGATTGATGAGATGGGCTTTGGTTAGGATTATAAATATATCGAGTTTGTACCTTATAGAACAGTATAGGTATATATACTAATATGTATGAGGGATTATATAATTATTTCCTTAAATAGTTAAATACCAAATATATGCCCTATATAATTTGTGATAAATAATGATATATGAATAATGTTGATAGTTGGTATGCATTCATCGATGTAAATGCATATATAATAATATGCATATGTGTATATGTTTGTACCTTAAATATTTTTATAGGATGCATTTGGTTTAACATACTTCAGAGTATTTAGGTATACAAGTATTTAATAGCCCTTACAAGCTATATTAGTACAAACAATTACATTTAAAACATTGATAAGCACTTGATTATTTTTATAATGATTATTTATTACTATGGCAGTGTTGATAGCTAGTTGTTGTTTTTTTTAAGTTGGTGTAATTTAGCTTTTTTGGTTTGATGTTACATGTAGCAACACATTTTTATTAGTGCAATTACTGTTATGGCTTGTATTTTTATTACTATTACACTAAGTGTTTGGACTATTGGGTGTGGAGTAACATTTTTTGGGATTGCTTACCAAGGTGTTTTCACCGTTTTTTGCACACTTTCTACTTCTTTTATTTGTTGTTGGATAAGATGGGCTATTTTTGTTTTTTGCCATTAAATTATGTATGTTTAATTGTAGTTGCTTTACTGGGGGAAACAATTTAATTAATAAATATTGTAGGTTGCCAGGAGGAATAATAATTTTAATGGCAGAGCTGACCAGTTGGCCAAAAGGCATGGGTTCTGATTTGGATTGTGCTAGTGACTTGCACACAAAATTCTGTATTGATTTCAGGACAAATGTTTTCATGTATAGAAAAATTTCAGAGCACATACCACATTTTGTATTTTTACTACCTTATTGACTAACTCATTTTGTACCAATCAGGCCCAGCCTCTTATTGTGTTGTTGCTATTAATTGTAGCATAGGATTTACACAGCTATCCATTACGTTTTGTACAACAAGCCTGATTAATTTTTAAGCCAGTTTTAGTTACTAGGCGCACAGTGGGATAGTGCTGCACATAAGTATCATTTACCGAAGTTTCCACACTGTTGGTATAGTACACTCTGACTGGATTTTGCATTCACCTTGGGATGGCCATTAATGATGTGAAGGCTTTTACTGTTGTTATGATCCAAACCTGAAACCTTATCAAATTTAGCAAATTGTAAAAACACTGGCGCAATATTATTTACTCCTTGCTCCTGTATTTGTTTTAAAATGGCTGTGTGGTCCCGTATTCATGGCCCATCTTGTAATTTTAATTGTAATAAGCTTTGCTTGATGATTTCAATTACTTTATTCCCATAGGCCACATAGGCAACTGTCAGTGAAACATAATTCTTTTCCATGCTGTAGAATTTAGGTGGCTGAACCCTTGAGGAATTGAACATATGTTGTCAATGGTAATTGCATGTTGATTCATTAATAGGCTGCTTATGCAACAGCAATGCAGTTTATTCAGTTAATTCATTTCTTCTCTGAAAGTGTTTTTTATAAACTAAGCAATCTGTATAAGTAAACGTGCAATCTTTTCTTTTTAAAATATATCAACTTTGGGTCAACATAAGTAAGGCGGTGTCAGCACTCACACTGCATTGTCTTAAGTGCATCAACTGTGGCTCTATGCTGCTGGTGGAGTTGATGTTACTATGTCTACATAAGAGGGGGGCTTACAAGCGGTGGGAGACCAATTTAATTGTAGACACATGCACAACTAGGTTGATGTAACCTGCCTTGCACCATAGCACTAACTGTGTAGTATAGACCAGGCCTTAGTGTTTGTCCAGGCGTGGCCCCAGGTACAAGACGAGGCAGCTGGCTGGAAATGTAGGACAGAATACCTCACTACCTATATCTGGCTTGCATCAGCTATTTTCCTATGGACTGATCTCAGGGACAAGGTATACAGCTTTCCCCATGGGACTTCATTTATAAAGCATTAAGGAGGCTAATATAATTAATGACAATTCAAAAGGGTTTATGGAAATGGATCCTGTCAAACAAACTTGCTATCTTTTTTTGATGAGATAACAAGTGTGTTTGATAAAGGTAACAATGTTGACGTAAAATACTTAGACTTCTGTAAGTCTAAGTTTGACTTCGTACCACGCAATGTTTTAATTAAAAAACTAGAATGATATAAAATTAACATGGCACATATTAAACTGATTCAAATCTGGCTAACTGATGATCTCAAAATGTAACTGACTTTCTGTAAGTTTGACTTTGTACCACGCAATGTTTTGATTAAAAAACTAGAATGATATAAAATTAACATGGCACATATTAAACTGATTCAAATCTGGCTAACTGATGATTCAAAATGTAACTGTAAATTGTAAATCATCGAACGGATGTGTTGCCAATGAGGTCCTTCAGGGATCTAATCTTGTCCCTTCATATTTAACATTTTGACAATGACCTGGAAGAAAGCATAAAATCATCACGGATAAAGTTCGCAGTTGTCACAAAAACTGGGGGAGTGGTAAATAGTGAAGTGGACAGATCATTAATAGAGAGCAATCTGAGTCACTTAGTAAACTGGGAGCAAGCAAACAGTATATATTTTAATACAGCTAAATATTAATGTATACATGTAGGAATAAAAAAATGTAGGCCATATTTATAGGATGGGGGACTCTGAAAAAGATTTGGGTGTTGTGGTGGATAGTCAGCTGAACATGAGTTCCCAGTTCCATGCTGTGCCAAACGGACTAATGCAATCTTTGGAGGCATAAATGGGAATCTCAAGGATGTGTAGAGAAGTTATTTTAACTCTGTATTTGGCACTGGTGCGACTGCTGCTGGAATACTGTGTCCAGTTCTGGGATCCACAATTCAAGAAGGATGTTGAAAAGTTGGAGAGGGTTCAGAGAAGAACCACAAGAATGATTGAAGAATTAGAAAACATGCCTTTATAGGATAGACTCAATCTATTTAGCTTAACAAAGAGAAGGTTAAGGAGTGACTTGATTACAGTCTATACATAACTACATGGGAAACAAATATTTAATAATCTGCTCTTCAATCTAACACAGGTATAACACTATTGCATACCTGGAAACTGTAGCTAGACAAATTCAGACTGGAAATAAGGCATACATTTTTAACAATGAGAATAGTTAACCAATTTACTAAGGGTCATGTGGATTCTCTGTCACTGACCATTTTTAAATCAAGATTGGACGTTCTTCTAAAAGCTCTGCTCTATGAATTATTTTGTGGACGTTCTATGGCCTGTGTTACTCGGGAGGTCAGACTAGATGATCACAACGGTCTCTTTTGGTCCTTGAATCTATGAATCTGTGATTCAGTCCGTGGACTTTGCAAGAACTGGTGGATACCCTCAGCTCTTCTAAACAACTATTTGAGGGTATGTCTATGCTTCCTCTGGGAGCAAGCCTTCCAGACTGTGTGGACAGACTCATGTATAGGGATCATGCTACTGTGCGAAAAATAGCTGTGTAGATGTTGCGGAAGCTTGAGACGCCAAGCTCCAACTCAAGCCGCAGCCTCAAAGCAATGTCTACACTGATATTTTTAGCATGCTAGTGAAAGTCCCACTAAGGAAGTCTGTGGACCGAGGCTGAGAGGCTTGGTCAGAGATGCAGTGCAGACATACCCTCAGGGATATAGGTATGCCTTTCTGTGACTGGGGAGGGGGAAAGAAAGAGAGAGAGAGAGAGAGTGTGTGTGTCTGTGTTGTGTTTGTGTGACTAAAATACTGAACTATCAGTCCTCAGCTTCTATTGAACGAGGTCCAATGGGAATAACTTCCAGCGTAGGCTTTTCACCCTGAACATTCTTGACTACTCCCATTGGTGGACTTACATCAGTAACTTTCAGCCTCACCCTCTCACTCACATCCTATTTCCCTTCTTTTTTCCCCCTTCTGTCTCCTTCTGCTTCTAGGAATCTTTTCCTGTCTTTTCTCAAAATCCATTTGCCATCTGACTTCCCAGAACTAACTCTTATCTCTTTTCCACTTTCCTGCAATACACTGTTTTACTTAGCGTGGATAAGAGTTTTTAACGAGACTTTTTTGTCTTTTGGGGAAAGGTGCAAATGGCCTTGATTTATCTTAAAACATTCTGTTTAGTACACTCCTTATATTTTGCAGGACAAGGTCATTCTTTTTCTTGTAAACCCTGGTTCAGACTAAACCGAGAGCCAAACCAATTTTAACGAGCAGTAAAAATCAGATCTAACTTGTTTCCCAGATTTAACACCTTTTCACCTGTGGGTTATTTTGGACTTTTTTTTAGATGGATGAAGAAACCTCGATGTGGGGTTCCTGATCATCCCCATATAAGCCATAGCCGAAGGAATAAGCGATATGCGTTAACTGGACAAAAATGGAGGCAGAAGCATATAACATACAGGTATATTCTAATTTTTTTAAGGTGAAGATTAGTTTGATGTAGATTTTATATTGAACTGTGAAAATACATATGGCCTGCTGAACTTTAGAAAAACATGGAAGGTATTTTTTTTCAAAAGTGCCTAAGTGACTTAGGCGTCTAAATCCCATTTTCAAAATTGTAGGCATTTAGGACCAGATTTTCAAAGGTATTTAGGTCCCATTAGTTAGGTGCCAAACCTGCTTAAATTCTTTTGGACATCTCAGTAAGTGCCTATCAGAATCTTTAGGTGCCTTTGTAAATCTGGCCCTTGTCTTAAATGACATAATCAAAAGTACTACCTAACAATTATTTGTTCCCTACCTGCTTTTGATTATGTCATTTAAACCCTGAATGCGTTTTAGTGACAGTTTTCCAGAGGTCATACTGAATATTACAAATGGATGTCTTTTCTTTTGGTTCTGTAAAGCACTCAAAAATGTTTTGCCACTATAAAATAATAAACAAATTTCTTATTTTTATATAGCTAATATTCCAAGTATGTATCAAGTCCAGAGTCACAATGGACTCTGCCAGGAATTTTCTGCAAACATTTTATGATATTTGTATTAAAACTAAGTGAGGTATTGAAATCATTGGATTTAGCTGAAAGGAGTTTCAGTCTAACTTTTACTTTTTACAGGCTACACAAACTTAGTGAAAACATTTCTAAAATTATCTATATTGGGTAACTTCATGATAATAGAACTATAGAAAAATATCTAGTAATTGTTAATGGTGAATTATCATCCAAAGGAGATGCTTCTAATCAAGTCCTGCAGGCATCTGTTCTTGGCACGAAACTTGTTGCTGGTAAAGTTTGCAGATGGCAGAAAAATTGGTGGAATGGTAAATAATGATAAAGACAGATCAGACAGAGTATTTTAATACAGTCAGATGCAAGGTCCTCTATCTAGGAACAAAGAATATAAGTCACACTTACAGGATGCAGAGTGGTAGCCGTGTTAGTCTGTATCAGCAAAAAGAATGAGGAGTACTTGTGGCACTTTAGAGACTAACCAATTTATTTGATCATAAGCTTTCGTGGACTAAAGCCCACTTCATCAGATGCATGCAGTGGAAAATACAGTAGGAAGATATATATATATACACACAGAGAACATGAAAAAATGGGGGTTCCCATACCAACTCTTAAGGGTGGGGAACTATATCCTGGAAAGCAGTGACTTGGAAAAGGACTTAGGAATCATGGTAGAAACCAATTGAACATGAGGTCCCAGTGAAATGCTGTAGCTAAGGCCTGGTCTACACTGGGGAGGATCGATCTAAGTTATGCAACTTCAGCTATGTGTATCTACTTCAGTGTCTTCACTGTGGTAGGTCGATTGCTGATGCTCCCCCGTCGACTCCGCCTGCTAATGGGATTCTTGGATGTGTAAGCAGAGGAGTGTCAAGTAGTAGTAGGGAGGGCATATTGCTATTGTATGCAGCATTAGTGAGAGCGTTCCTGGAATACAGCGTCCATTGGATCCAGGATTTGGAGTGAAGATTAAGAGCTAGTCATGTTGAGTTTGAGCTAATGGCTAGACATCCACGAGGAGATGTTGGAGAGACAGGCTGAGATTTTAATTTTTGGACCGAAGGAGGAATAAAGATGTAGATTTTTAATCCCTGAGCATAGACATGCTTGTTGAATTTGTATTTACTGATGAGATTACCTAGAGATAAGGTGTAGTAGGAGAAGAGAAGAGGACCAAGGAAAGAGCCATGAAGAGCCTTCACAGAAAGCTGGAGGGAGGATGAAGAGGATCCCCTGAAGGATGCACTGAAGGAGTGATTAGAGAGGTAAGAGGAGAACAGCAGAGGGTGGAGTCATAGAAGCCAAGGGAGGACAAGATTTCCAGAAGAAAAGCATGGGCAACTGTATGAAAGGCAGCTGACAGGTCAAGTAGAATGAGGATGTAGCACTGATTTTGAGTTTTGGCCAGGAAGAGGTCATTAGAGACTTTAGCAAGAGTGGTTCTTCTTCGAGTGCTTGCTCGTGTCCATTCCATTGTAGGTGTGTGTGCTTGCCACATGCACCAGTGCCGGAAATTTTTCCCTCAGTGGTATCCGTAGGAGACTGGCTCTGGTGCCCTCTGGAGTGGCGCCCATATGGTGCGGTATAAGGGGCGCCGCTGGCTCCCACCACCCTCGGTTCCTTCCTACCACCAGTGATGGTGCTGGAACATCTCTTGCTTTGGCAAGCCTTCTCGTTCTGAATCCGTTGAGACGAACTTTTCTCTGTAAATAGTTAAAAGTTGTTAGTAGTTTCCCTTAGTGTAGTTAGTTAGTTAGTTAGTCCTGGACAGGACTCAGCATAGGGATGGGGCATGCCCTGATCCCGAGGCTTCAAACCCTGTGATTGCTGCAAAAAACCGATGCCCATCAGCAATCCTCATAGTAGCTGTCTGAGGTGCCTGGGCGAGACCCATATCAGTGACAAGTGTCAGACCTGCAAGGGGTTGAAACCTCGGACAAAGAAGGAGCGAGACATACGTCTCCGGGTGCTCCTTATGGAATCTGCGCTAGCCATCGGAGCCATCCAGATCGGACTCTGCTCCTAGTATTGCGGCATTGGTCTGGAGCACTCTGCCAGTGCCGTCTGCGGACCGACGCTGATTCCCTCTCCCCAGCACCGGCCAGGAAGCAAAGAAAGGCCGGGAGGGGACAATCTCCGACATCCTGTAAAGGGAAGGAGGGGGCCAGAGGGGAGCAAGGACCCATGAAGGGCAGCTCCTCACCTCTGTACGGGAGTCGAGCCCCAGCTCAGGTCGAGTGGGATAGCCCATCCTGAGACGTGCCTGCCACCCTGGAGAGCAACGCGGTCCTCCAGCACCTGGACATGCCATCGACGTCCGAGACCCTGCAGGTGACACAGGATATCTTAGTGTGCCATGGGACCTTTCCAGCAGTCGCCATCTGTGTGGCACCGCTCTCCTCCTCAGTGAGTGTCCTGCCAGTGCTTGCCTGCGCAGAACTGCCAGGCCTCAGACATAGGGAGGCTGGGCTGAAGGAGCCTTCACTGGTCTTCGGACTCGGGGCACCGTTCGCAGGGCTTGAGACGCAGATCGCCGGTGACTTGGCGCAGGCCCATGGAGGTGTGCCCATCCCTGTAGCCCCAATACCAGGACTGACCTAGCTGCTCCTCGAGTGTGTGGCACCGCTCCAGGGACACAAGCCAATGGTCCCAAGAGCCTTATTGTTATTGGTCGCTCCCCACCTTGACGGCCAACTCGCTCCTGTTCCTGCTCAATGGACTGGCATCACTTAAGGCACAGGGACTCATCACACTCGGACAGATCCCTGTTGCAGCACCGGGATCAGCACCGTCACAACCAGGACGAACGATTGGCACCATCCTGGTCTCCCAGACACGATCCCTCTTCTTCGGACTCCAGTACCGAACAGGAGTCCACACCAGCAGGCCACAGCCCTGCACTGGGGATACCCACTCTAAAGGCGGCACCGCCCATTGCATCATGCCCCAGGGCCAGTGGCTGGCCCCCTGGTACCCTTGGGGGTTCCCACAGCCCTCACAAGGGCTCACGTCGGCCTCAGGGGCCTCAGCTAAACCATCAGCCACGGTCTCCTGCCCACCCCAGACTTCATAACCCTACCTTAGGGGAGTCAATTAGTATGCATTTATTTCATAGATAAGCTAACTCAAAAGCTGCACAGCTCAAGCTGAGTTGGGCCCAGAGTACGAGTCTCTAAAATTACCTTATCAGATTTGTCCTGCTGCCTTGCAGAATGAGAGTGAAAAATCATGTGGTAAGCTGTAATGTCTGGATCCATTGTTCTAACCACCGGAGCACAGCCTGCTCCCAGAGTCAGGAATAGAACTCAATGGGAAACGGTATATTATGCCCCCTTTAGGAACTTGCTCATATAAAGGATAACAGTGTGCTTCTGCTTCTCGTTATTCCTATAGCTTGAGTGGCTGAGGCCTTTTCTATAGCTCTGAAAGTCTTGGGTTCAGACTTTGCTGCTGTCCCATGGGGGAAGAAAACATAGTATATGATCGTGTCAGTAAAGACTGCAACTTAATCCACATGCCAAGGGGCTGAACAGGTTATACAAGTGTCCATAATACTGGCATTTTCAGAGTAATCAATGCTTTATTTGACAGCCTTGATAGTATCTTGAGAATTTTTTGTATATTATACATATATATGACCCCCATCTTAAATTAGCATTTATTTAAGGGGTAGATGCCTCGAGACATTGAGCTACAGAGCCTTTCATAGGTAGGTCACCATTTTGAATGCAGCCTCTCCCAGGGGAGTTGTTCACCACTGCACTTGGTGCTAGTTGGCAGACTCAGCAGAGAAGCCATGGAGACTTAACTGCCCCTGTGCCTCTGAGAAGCAGGCCTGGTGATACAGTATCTGGAAAGCTTGCACTGTTGTTGCCCTGCACGCAAACTGAGGACTACATTTTCCAGGGTTCACAACCTGGCACCTTTTGCCAGCACTAAATCCGGAGCATTTTTAAAAATGAAGTTTGGGGTTATATACAAGTTATTTGTAAATAAACAAATTAGTTCATGAAATATTTTTCATAAAATGTCACACATGGAATTGCACAAAATTTGGCAGCTGTGTCACACTGGTGAGTTTTTACTCACTCAAGGAGTCTCATGGGTTTCATTTGAACTACTATGAGTAAAGGAGATCAGTCAGGCTCAGTAATATAGTGATGAGTATGCTGCTTAGAAAGAATTTAAGGGCCAGTTTCTTATACACTTGCCTACATTTTTGCAGGATAATAGCAGACACATAAATTTACCTGCAATAATTTGCACTTTCAAATTATACATCTAAGTCCCTAATTTGTGAATGTAATCAGGCATTCAGGGCCTGACGCAACATCCACTGAAGTCAAGGAAGGATTCCCGTTAGCTTCAGTGGGCTTTGGATGAGGGCTAAAACTGACCTAAATTGCAGGTGCAAATAGTTGCGGGTACAGTTATGTGCCTGCAGAAATGGAGACCCTATTCAGTTTTGCCTATGTGCAAGAATTGCTAGCTGTTGTAATAGGAAGACTTGAATAGGATGTGTGCCTTTAATCAATCCTTCTCTTCTCATTTACACAGTGTTCACAACCACACCCCCAAGGTTGGAGAGCTTGATACAAGGAGAGCCATTCGTCAGGCATTTGATGTTTGGCAGAGAGTGACGCCACTAACCTTTGAAGAGGTCCCTTATCATGAAGTTAAAAGTGACAGGAAGGAAGCAGATATTATGATATTTTTTGCTTCTGGTTTCCATGGAGACAGTTCTCCATTTGATGGAGAAGGTGGATTCCTAGCCCATGCTTACTTTCCTGGACCAGGAATAGGAGGAGATACTCACTTCGATTCAGATGAGCCATGGACTTTGGGAAATTCTAATCATGATGGTAAGATTGCAGGTCAAATGTTTAAAACAAGAACAAGCTGAATGTAAACTCAACAATAGGCTTTTAGTGGGGGAAATGGCAGGTTAGTGGAGCCCTCTTCTTCTAGAGATTGGCCCCAGTTAAAAAGAAATGCACTCCCTCTTAAATGCACAAGTCCCTGATGTGTGTGCACATATTAGAGGTTTATGCACCTTCTCACCTATATGCACATGAATGAGTGTATTTAGGAGTGAGCAAAAATGTGTGTATACTTAGCTATGCAGGTCTTTGAAGATTTGGGCCACTATCTCTGCAGAGATGATTGTCCCTTAGGGGAGGAAGGTGGTATGAGTGCTGAAGAAAGAGAGGCAAAGTTGGCATCCCTATCCCAAGTCGACTGAGATGCTGAGTCTGCTCAGCAAAGACAGTGATGCAGTTGCTCAGCAGGGAGTGCAGAGGTAAGAAAGCAGAAAAAGGTTTCAGTTGTAAGTTTCATAATTTTTTACTTAATTTCTAATTTCCCAAATATTATTTTGGCCTGAAATTTCCTATGTTGAGTTTCAGGCCAGAAGAGAGGGTTTGTTGGCTAGTCTAAAGATGCTTGTTGGGAATAAGGAAAACTGTCTTTTGAGTATTAAACAGTGAAGAGATTTTGTGTGCTTTTGGGTTTTATCTTCCCTTCCAATAACCCCAAACACTTGCTTTTTTATTTTCAGACCTTTTCTTCAGTGGGAGCATGGGTCTTTCACAAGTTGAAAAAGAGTGTTAAGCTATTTTAACTGAACGCTAAATGATACATAAGACTCCAATTACAGATCCATGTGCATGGAGAAGATCATGGATTCAGAACAATTCCTAGAAAAAAATGCATTGTCAAGATAAAGTTATGCTTGTAAATAAAGATTAGTTAATTTTAAACACTATTAGAGCATTGTAGCTTAAAAGAAACATGTTTAATACGAGGAATTTGGAGTTCTGTGAAGGGTCATCACCATAGTATCAAAGTGCCTGAGTTAAGGTGTAATGTCCCCTCAGTGCAGGCTCTGTTCACCTTTAAAGGGTAGTCTGTTCCTCCCTTACTGTGTCACTCAGTTGGTATTCCCCCTCACTGTAGGCTCTCTCTTTCGGTATGTTTTCTTCATAAGTGCTGTTGCCAGAGTTTGGAGCAGTTTCACTTTGGTAGGGGCTTTCTCCCCATGTGGCTGAATGTATTCCCTTTCATTAAAAGAACAGGAGTACTTGTGGCACCTTAAAGACTAACAAATTTATTAGAGCATAAGCTTTCAGTGGAAAATACAGTAGGAAGATATAGATATACACAGAGAACATGAAAAAATGGGTGTTGCCATACACACTATAATGAGAGTGATCAATTAAGGTGAGCTATTATTAGCAGGAGAAAAAACCCTTATCCTGCTGATAATAGCTCACCTTAATTGATCACTCTCGTTATAGTGCATATGGCAACACCCATTTTTTCATGTTCTCTGTGTATTGTGACAGGGTCGGGCCAGATGGCTATAGGAGAGTAATAAAAGGCAGATATATTAGCCCCAGGCTAATTAGGTCCCTTTTCCCTGGGTAAGGTAACAGGGAAGGTTCCAGAACAAACTGGAACCTTCTGGAGACAAGACAGACAGGCTGATTAGAACACCTGCAGCCAATCAAGAAGCTGCTAGAATCAATTAAGAAAGGCTAATCAGGGCACCTGGGTTTTAAAAAGGAGCTCACTTCAGTTTGTGGTGTGCGTGTGAGGAGCTGGGAGCAAGAGGCACTAGGAGCTGAGAGTGAGAACGCGGACTGTTGGAGCACTGAGGTGTACAAGCATTATCAGACACCAGGAGGAAGGTCCTATGGTGAGGATAAAGAAGGTGTTGGGAGGAGGCCATGGGGAAGTAGCCCAAGGAGTTGTAGCTGTCGCACAGCTGTTCCAGGAGGCACTCTAGACAGCTGCATTCCACAGGGCCCTGGGCTGGAACCCGGAGTAGAGGGCAGACCCGGGTTCCCCCCAAATCCTTCCAACTCCTGGTCAGACACAGGAGGAGTCGACCTGGACTGTGGGTTTAGAAAAACGGCCAAACTGAGAGCTGCCGTGAAGCTCCAAGGCGAGCAAATCCGCCAATAAGCGCAAGACCCAGCAAGGTAGAGCAGGAACTTTGTCACAGTATATATATATCTTCCTACTGTATGTTCCACTGCATGCATCCGATGAAGTGGGTTTTAGCCCATGAAGGCTTATGCTCAAATAAATTTGTTAGTCTCTAAGGTGCCACAAGTACTCCTCTTTATTTTTGCTGATACGGACTAACATGGCTACCACTCTGAAACCTGTGTATGATATTGATTCTTTCTTAACACTGACTACAGGAGGAACCCATTTAATCCATGCAGTATTGTTAAGCTAGTGCGCATGAGCCTGGTTTAACAACTGTTTTTGGCTGGCGTACCTGTAGCTTTTTTGCTTTTCACCTGTCTCACCCTCAACAGTTTTAACAAGTTGACAGTAACATGCAATTGTTGTCCAACCAGAAGAAATGTGGGGGACTCTTCAGTAAGAGTAGGAGTACTTGTGGCACCTTAGAGACTAACCAATTTATTTGAGCATAAGCTTTCGTGAGCTATAGCTCACTTCATTGGATGCATAAAGTGGAAAGTACAGTGAGGAGATTTTATATATACACAGACCATGAAAAAATACACATTGTAAGGAGAGTGATCACTTAAGATGAGCAGCAGGAGAGTGGGGTGGGGGGAGAGAAAGCCTTTTGAAGTGATAATCAAGGTGGGCCATTTCCAGCACATTTCCAGGAGTTAACAAGAACGTTTGAGGAACAGTGGAGTTCCTGGGGGGCGAGGGGAGGAATAAACAAGGGGAAATAGTTTTACTTAATATAATGACTCAACCACTCCCAGTCTCTATTCAAACCTAAGTTAATTGTATCCAATTTGCAAATTAATTCCAATTCAGCAGTCTCTCGTTGGAGTCTGTTTTCGAAGTCTTTTTGTTGAAGGATAGTCACTTTGAGGTCAGAAATCGAGTGACCAGAGAGATTGAAGTGTTCTCCGACTGGTTTATGAATGTTATAATTCTTGACATCTGATTTGTGTCCATTTATTCTTCTACATAGAGACTGTCCAGTTTCCCCAATGTACATGGCAGAGGGGCATTGCTGGCACATGATGGCATATATCACATTGATAGATGTGCAGGTGAACGAGCCTCTGATAGTGTGGCTGATGTGATTAGGCCCTATGATGATGTCCCCTGAATAGATATGTGGACACAGTTGGCAACGGGCTTTGTTGCAAAGATAGGTTCCTGGGTGAGTGGTTCTGTTGTGTGGGGTGTGGTTGCTGGTGAATATTTGCTTCAGGTTGGGGGGCTGTCTGTAGGCAAGGACTGGCCTGTCTCCCAAGATTTGTGAGAGTGATGGGTCGTCCTTCAGGATAGGTTGTAGATCCTTGATAATGCGTTGGAGAGGTTTTAGTTGGGGGCTGAAGGTGATGGCTAGTGGCGTTCTGTTATTTTCTTTGTTGGGCCTGTCCTGTAGTAGGCGACTTCTGGGTACTCTTCTGGCTCCGCCAGTCTGTTTCTTCACTTCAGCAGGTGGGTATTGTAGCTGTAAGAATGCTTGATAGAGATCTTGTAGGTGTTTGTACATCTCATCTTAAGTGATCACTCTCCTTACAATGTGTATTTTTTCATGGTCTGTGTATATATAAAATCTCCTCACTGTACTTTCCACTTTATGCATCCGATGAAGTGAGCTGTAGCTCACGAAAGCTTATGCTCAAATAAATTGGTTAGTCTCTAAGGTGCCACAAGTACACCTTTTCTTTTTGCGAATACAGACTAACATGGCTGCTACTCTGAAACCTTTCAGTAAGAGTGCAAACTGTGTTTCAAATTCAGTAAAGAAAGAATTAGTCATTTCTGAATAGATGACATTCCATGTGAAGAACACAAGACTTCTTTGGTTTTTCTCACAGGACACAAAAACTGTGGTCCATTTGAATTAATTAGCTAGCTAAACATTTAATGCAGTTTCTGGATAGTTCACATGCTAGGTGTAGGGGCTGTCAGACAGATTCCAGTTTCTGGCCCTATGGCTAAGCATTTATGTCCATTCAGAACATGAGTCCCTCAAAAGAGCCAGTAAAAATCCACATAGAAGTGCTTCCATGTTTTCTCAGACCATGACTGAATATTGGGGTGCCCTGTATATTCTTTACCCTCTGACAGGACAATCAAGCCTTCTTCTCAGTAGTATGAGCCAACCCAGGCCATCAAAAGTGACTGATTATTTTCCTTCATAGTCACCATTCCATATTGTGTATCATGAGGCTTTAGAGTTATAAAACCGGAGGGAAATATACATTGTTCATATTGTTATTTTATCATGTGTTTAACTTGGTGTCAGCCCTTCCCATTCACACTGAAAAGTGACAATATAATTAAGAATTGTATTTGGCAAGTTAAAAAGACTGAAGTGAAGAGGCACACAGTAGAAAGTCCCTAACACCAGGCTGGGTTAGCTTTTTCCAGTGTTAAGCTGTTTTATGGGCTGCTGTTTTTCCTTATTTTGATGGCCACATACTATAACCAGGGTGCATTGCGCCAAACCAGGATATAGTTGTTTAATCATATTTAGCTTACATTTTTATTATTGATTGTTTCCATATTATCAGTGTTAGTGTTGCAGTTATAGGACTACTGCCCTCTGTCCCCTTTCTGATTACTCTTGAGTTAATCCAGTTCAAGTCTTAGGTGGAATCTCATGATTTTCTTTGAGTAGTGTCCCTGTGGGTGCACCACTGTAGGTGTGCTTGCGTCCTTACGCTGCTGATCAGAGAACTTCGCTAGCAGTGTCCATGAGGCCCGGCTAGCTAGTGTGTGCTGGCTAACCCCGCTCAGTTACTTCTCAACCGCCCCTGGCTAGAGACAGAGCTAGTCACGGTCCGTTAAGACCGTCATTTTCGCTTTTTGCATTTCTATAGTTAGTCTCCTTGTACTTAGTTGTAGTTTCGGCTCCTTTCTTGTCAGCTGGCACAGCTGTGAGACCACATGCCAGGCTTCACATGTGAAGCCTTGAGATGTGGTTCAGCTCAGTTTACAGACCAGAGACAGATTGGACAAACCCCTGTCACTATCCACCAGGGTCAAAAACTCCTTAGACTGGTGGAAGGACCCAGCCAATGTTTGCAAAGGGATCCCCTTCTCGCACCCTCCCCCCGTCATTGCTTCTCACCACTGACTCATCACTCATAGGGTGGGGCGCACATCTTAACAGTCTCATGACACAAGGCAGGTGGTCATCCATGGAGATATCCCTTTACATCAACCTCCTCAAGCTAAGGGTGGTCAGGAAAGCCTGCGCCCATTTCCTCCTGCTGATCAAAGGCTCACACATGAGATCCTAAGAGACAACATAGCCTGTATGTACTACATCAATCGACAAAGGGGAGCCAGGTCGCCCTCCCTCTGTGCAGAGGTGATGAGATTGTGGAACTGGTGTATCTCCCATGATGTCACACTGTCTGCGGGTTACCTCCCAGGCACACAAAATTTGATAACGGACAGTCTGAGTCACAAATTCACACACAATCACGAGTGAAAGACAGACCCGGCAGTACTTCACGACCTATTCAGGCAATGGGGGACACCGACCACAGACCTGTTAGCCAGTCACCTGAACAAGAAATGTCCATGCTACTGCTCCAGAGAAGGGATAGGACAACACTCCCTGGGCGGTGCTCTCCTAGGACAGGGACCGTCTCTATGCCTTTCCTCCCTTTCTCCT
Source organism: Natator depressus (assembly GCF_965152275.1). Classification (NCBI taxonomy): domain Eukaryota; kingdom Metazoa; phylum Chordata; order Testudines; family Cheloniidae; genus Natator; species Natator depressus. The sequence goes on from NC_134246.1 coordinate 31,434,168, forward strand.
ACTTTAATGGTCCTATTGAAAATAAAAAGAGAAGGAGCACACATCATACTGATTGATGCCATTTGGCCGAGACAGACCTAGTATCCTTCCCTGTCACAGCTTGTGACATGCCCACCAATCTCTCTCCAATCCAATCCTCTTCTTGCAGAACAAAGGCATACCCTACATCCCAACCTGGGATTCTTCACCTCAAGGCATGGCTCCTTCAGGGTTCCAAACCTAGAGAACTCCTGTTCGAAGTAGGTACAAGATGTATTTACTACATAGCAGAAAGTCCATGACATGCCGTACTTAAGTCCAGGTTTTGCATTTGTTGTACTTCCCAACAAATCTCCCTGACATCCGTGGCCCTTCCAAAGATCTTAGACTATATACTGACCTTAAAAAGATCAGGACTATCAGCTCTCTCAGAGTCTATCTGGTGGCTACAGCAGCCTTCTATCAGCCAGTAGAGGGATACTTGGTGCTATCAGACCTGACCATTAAAAGATTCCTCAGGGGTATAGTAAATTTTTCCCCACAACCTGTGTTCCTTCTAAGCTGCGCAGAGCAGGGGTGAGGGGACAAGGCTCAGGAACAGGAGAGCTGCTGGCAGCTGCTGAGGTCTGAACAAGGAGCTTTCTGGTGAGTGCCTTAAAGAGACAGCGTACAGTCTCTCATAGACTTCCCCAGCAGCCAGCACACACACACTCTGTTTCTGTCTCACACACACACACGGATTGGATTGGATGAATGGACTATAAGGTGGATAGAAAGCTGGCTAGATCATTGGGCTCAACTGGTAGTGATAAACCGCTCCATGTCCAGTTGGCAGCCAGTATCTAGCGGAGTGCCCCAGGAGTCGGTCCTGGAGCCGGTTTTGTTCAACATCTTCATTAATGATCTGGATGATGGGATGGATTGCACCTTCAGCAAATCCGCGGATGACACGAAGCTGGGGGGAGGGTTAGATACACTGGAGGGTAGGGATAAGGTCCAGAGTGACCGAGACAAATTGGAGGATTGGGCTAAAAGAAATCTGATGAGGTTCAACAAGTGCAGAGTCCTGCACTTTAGGACGGAAGAATCGAATGCACTGCTACAGACTGGGGACCGATTGGCTAAGCAGCAGTTCTGCAGAAAAGGACCTTGGATTACAGTGGACGAGAAGCTGGATATGAGTCAGCAGTGTGCCCTTGTTGCCAAGAAGGCTAATGGCATATTGGGCTGCATTAGTAAGAGCATTGCGAGCAGATCGAGGGAAGTGATTATTCCCTCTATTAGGCATTGGTGAGGCCACATCTGGAGTATTGTGTCCTGTTTTGGGCCCCCCACTACAGAAAGGATGTGAACAAATTGGAGAGAGTCCAGCGGAGGGCAACGAAAATGATTAGGGGGCTGGGGCACATGACTTACGAGGAGCAGCTGAGGGAACTGGGTTTATTTAGTCTGCAGAAGAGAAGAGTGAGGGGGGATTTGATAGCAGCCTTCAACTACCTGAAGGGGGATTCCAAAGGGGATGGAGCTTGGCTGTTCTCAGTGGTGGTAGATGACAGAACAAGGAGCAATGGTCTCAAGTTGCAGTGGTGGAGGTCTAGGTTGGATATTAGGAAAAACTGTTTCATTAGGAGGGTGGTGAAGCACTGGAATGGGTAACTTATGGAAGTGGTGGAATCTCCATCCTTAGAGGTTTTTAAGGCCCGGCTTGACAAAGCCCTGGCTAGGATGATTTAGTTGGGTTTGGTATATTTGAGCAGGGGGTTGGTTGAGCAGGTTGGATGACCTCCTGAGGTCTCTTCCAACCCTAATCTTCTATGATTCTATGGCAGGTTTTCATACCAGTGCAGGTTTCACATGCTTCTCCCAAAATCATGCTATTTGCTGTATTCACACTAGAGGTTAACCAGAACCCTGGTGGGCTCCTCTGGTCAGCTAGCAGCATGGTGGGACAGCATCTTCTAAGACTGTTTGGCTGATCTGAGCTAGGCAGAACTGATCTGAGCAATCCACTCTTCTTCTGCACCCTAACTGCAAAGTGAACTGGTCAGAGCCTGCCTTATAGCAAAACCTGTACTTTAACCCATACCCCCAGCTGTGCAAATAAGCAAAGGGTCTAAACACAGGCATAAGGGTTTTGTATGAGGGTGGTTAGGCTGTTGGGGCTAAAACACAGGTCAGAGCCACCTTAAGTCTGCAGTGTAGACACACTCTTAGCACTATGGGCGTTTCTAAGTTACAGGAGCCACCCTAGGCCATCTTATGGGCCACTGCGCTTCCCAGAAAATCCATAGTGCATTCCTACCCTGACATGCCTGCGTAGCCCCCAGATCAGCCCCAGTGCTGGGACTTGTGAGGGGGTCCTTGGGAGGCAGCCACACAGCCTTCTTGCACTGTACCTTTGCCAAAAGAATCCTCCTTTGGTTTGGAGAGCCCCTTTTTGTCGCTCTAGCCCCTTAGACTGAAGTAATGGAGATGGAGTGCAGGAGAGGAGTTTCTCTATTACGCTATAGCTCTTTGATGAAAGCAAATTGTGATCCAGAGGAAATTATTGGGAGTTTTAAGGACTGCATTGTTAAATTTTCAGTACCTTTAGTTAAGATTTTTTGCTGATAAATATTTGAATAAATCATAATTGATCTGATTTTAAGGAAACAAAAAATCTATATTCAGATGTGGTCAAATAGAGGGAATACTTTCTGGACTCGCTAAACCAAGAAAAATATTACATATCCCAAAAAGGGTGGGTTTTTTGTTTGTTTGTTTTAAATCACACTATTCTTCTTTGAATATGTGTCAGTGTGGATCATCAGTTGGATGAGCAGTACCAACAGACAATGTGTCAGTGTGGTGAATCTTTGATTAAACAGGTAATGGCGTTTTAGCACCTAGCTGGCTGAGAAATTGGTTTATGGGTGTAACCCAGAATAATAGCATATTTCGGTAACAGTCATACAGTAAAATCCCATAGTTTTACGCACAGTGTTGTTACACACATTTCAACAGGATAATAATATTCAGTTGATTGAGTTTTCAAATGATACCTCACAAGGCATACTTCGTACAAAATATATCATAGCCATATAAAAATGGTGAACATGGGGTACAGGGAGTCACAGGTACTTTTTAAATTTGCCTTCCTTTTCTGTTCAGGATTTCCCAAACAGTCATATCCTCCCTTGTGAAATAGTCCAGGACACTGTTTCTTGAAATATAATGGAGCAAATACTTAAGCAAACAATTTGCAAACATCTAGAAGATGATAAGGTGATAAGTAACAGCATGGATTTGTCAAGAACAAATCATGTCAAACCAATCTGATCGCTTTCTTTGAGAGGGTAACAAGCTTTGTGGATGGGGGAAGTGGTAGACGTGGTATATCTTGACTTTAGTAAAGCTTTTAATAGTGTCTCGCATGACCTTCTCATAAACAAACTAAAGAAATGCAACTAGATGGAGCTAGTATCACATGGGTGCATAACTTCTTGGAAAACCATTCCCAGAGAGTAGTTATCAGTGATTCACAGTCATGCTGGAAGGGATAACAAGTGGGTTCCCGCAGGGATCAGTTCTGTTCAATATCTTCATGAGTGATTTAGATAATGGCATGGAGCATACGCTTATAAAGTTTGCGGACGATACCAAGCTGGGAGAGGTTGCAAGTGCTTTGGAGGATATGATTAAAATTCAAAATGATCTGGACAAACTGGAGAAATGGTCTGAAGTAAATAGGATGAAATTCTATAAGGACAAATGCAAAGTACTCCACTTAGGAACGAACAATCAATTGCACACATACAAAATGGGAAATGACTGCCTAGCAAGGAGTACTGCGAAAAGGGATCTGAAGGTCATAGTGGACCACAGGCTACATATGAGTCAACAGTGTAACACTGTTGCAAAAAAGTGAATATCATTCTGGGATGTTTTAGCAGGAGTGGTGTAAGCAAAACACGAGAAGTAATTCTTCTGCTCTATTCCACCCTGATTAGGCCTCAGCTGGAGTATTGTGTCCAGTTCTGGGTGCCACATTTCAGGAAAGATGTGGACAAATTGGAGAAACTCCAGAGAGGAGCAACAAGAATGATTAAAGTTCTCGAAAACATGACCTATGAGGGAAGATTGAAAAAATTGGGTTTGTTTAGTCTGGAAAAGAGAAGTCTGAGAGGGGACATGATCGGTGTTCCCTCTAATTTTTTTGCATCCATGTGCGGAATGAATTTTGTTATGTGCACCAATATGGAGGTGATGTTTGACGGGGGTGGGGCCGAGGGGTTCTGAGTGTGGGAGCGGGCTCAGGGCTGGGGCAGAGGATTGGGGTGTCGGGGGGTGAGGGTTCTGGCTGGGGGTGCTTGCTTAGGTGGGGCTGGGGATGAGGGGATTGGGGTGCGGGAGGGGGCTCAGGGCTAGGGAAGAGGATTTGGGTATGGGCGGATGAGGGCTTTTGCTGGAGGTGTGGGCTCAGGTGGGGCTGGGGATGAGGGGTTTGGGGTATGTGAGGGGGCTCAGGGCTGGGGCAGTGGGTTGGGTGCGGGGGGTGAGGGCTCCAGCTTGGGGTGCGGGCTCTGGGGTGGGACCAGGGATGAGGGGTTTTGGGTGCAGGCTGCCCCAGGGGATGTATTAGCAGGAGTGTTGTAAGCAACACATGAGAAGTGTCCCTTCCATGGCGGCTCCGGCTGGGCTGGACTGGGTCCAGCCAGGCCAGGGGAGAGGCTCCTCTCCCGAGCTGCGGAAGTTCTGGTGGGGCTGGGCAAGGGGAGGGGCTCCTCTCCCTGGCTGCTCCGGTGGGGCTGGGCCAGGGGAGGGGCTCTTCTCCCTGGCAGCTCCGGCAGGGCTAGGCTGGGCCGGGGAAAGGGTGCCTCTGCCCACCTACGCAGCCCTTGATAGCCTGCTGCATGGCCGCGCAGCTTAGAGGGAACTTAGGACATGATAACAGTTTTCAAGTACATAAAAGGTTGTTACAAGGAGAATAGAGAAAAAAAATATTCTTAACCACTGAGGACAGGACAAGAAGCAATGGGCTTAAATTGCAGCAATGGAGATTTAGGTTGGACATTAGGAAAAACTACCTAACTGTCAGGGTGGTTAAGTACTGGAATAAATTGTCTAGGTAGGTTGTGGAATCTCCATCATTGGAGATTTTTAAGAGCAGGTTAGACAAACACCTGTCAAGGATAGTCTAGATAATACTTAGTCCTGACATGAGTGCAGGGGACTGGACTAGATGACCTCTCAAGATCCCTTCCAGTCCTATGATTCTGTGATTCTTCTCACTAAGGCCCTGCCTTGACTAGAGATTGTTGTCATGTTGTAACTCAGTTGTGCCCTCTAGTACATAAAAAACTCCAGAAGGACTAGAGGATGTGCTTCAAATCTTGCTGTGTAGCCTATGGCCCCAACTAGACTTCAGCTCAGCTGTCACTGTAGGCATAGACTATACTAAACAAGCGAGATCAGTCCTCTGCTGTCTGTTCCATGCTGCCCTCTCTGGCTAGGTAATTAAACTCTACTGCTGCGGGGTCAACCCGGTCAGAAGTCACCTAACAATTTAAAATTCCCAATGCAAATGCATGCTCCTGTTTGTGACCAACTTCTAATGGTGAACATCTTTCTTTAGTGAACCCATTCATGCTTCCTGATATTTATACCTAGAGACCCCAGCTGAGGCGCTGCCAGCACGCTTCCTCCTGCCCAGCCCAAGATGTCAGTGCTCTGGTTAGCTTGAGACCGAGGCATATGCAATATGGGAGCCCCATGACTCACGACAGGAATTATCAGGTCTACAATAGGATTTTGGGGCAACTCACACAGCTGGTAATTCAATGGATAGGGGACCAGTGCCTTGAAAAATTATGGCTATGAAGGTGGCCTCCCGGAAGGTCAAGGACAGTAGCAAAAGGTCTAGGTGGGCACATAGACACATTCCTTTTCTGAGAAATTGGAGAGAATTATGACAAACCCAGACTGTGTGGTGGATACAGACAGAGGCACCTGGCAGGGCTCTGAGAAGGGAGGAGATGGCTTATCTGCAGACCCAGCCCTCTGATTCCAGGGAGATTCAAACCCAGCCCTCTGAGCTCCAAGAGACCTACGATTTGTAGATTCCAAGGTCAGAAGGGGCCATTTTGAACATCTAGTCTGACGTCCTGGCATCTGAATAACTCCTTCCTGAGTCTCATGACCTGTCTGGAGAAACAAAGGCCAACCCACATGAGATTACAGAGATCAAGGAGGCGACACTGGAGGAGATGCCATTGCAGCCGGGTAAGGGATTGTTTTTTTTATTTACTTGGTCTGTGGGTAAAAACCTTTGTGGTGTTACGGAGGCTGCCATTGCTGTTGTTGACAGGCCTGTACATGTGGGAAGTACCCAGCTCTTCCAAACGTCCCTTTTTCCTCTGTCTTGGAAAGCTGGGGGCAAGGGGAATTCAGAAGTTAACTGCATACGTGCAAGTTACCAAGGTTTAACCAGGAGAAGACTTTATTCCTGTAATATGAGCAGCTAACAACTCCAGCTGTATGGGTACTGTCACACGAGCAGCAGACAGCCTAGTATTTTTCAAACTTGTAAAAGCAGCAAATCAAAGCATGCAATTTCATGAAAGTAGTCAGTAAAAGTCATTTTCACCTTACACACTGCTAAACTGATAGTGCATGGCAGTGCACTTGTATCATATGCATCTTGGGTAAGAAGTAAATGAAAACTTGTGGTTTCAAAAGTGTTTAAAAGTGGCCTGTAGCTAAACCAATTCATTTGCACATAACAGAGCATGCAGTTACACAAGCAGCCCTTCATTCAGGCCAAGGTGGACACACTGATATTGGCCGTGGAAAGTATCAAAAATATTCCACTATCATAAGCTGTTGATTTTAGAGCTAATTTTTTACTCATTCTTATGGGTCAATATCTGAGGGTGTTTAATGCAGCCAATATTCTAATCAGTTTTTAATAATTTTCAGCCTTCCTTACCTGATAGCAGAAATGCCCTCTCCACATATCAGTCAACTCGCCTGTAACCCAGTTCTGCTGCATAGTCAGTGGGCTTTTGGTTTTAGTGTCTGCAGCAAGTCAATATTATCCAGAGTTATGACTTCCTGAAATTTATAGGAATTAGGGCTGTCAAGCGATTTAAAATATTCATCGCGATTAATCACTCTGTTAATAATAGAATACCATTTAAATATTTTTGGATGTTTTCTACATTTTCAAATATATTGATTTCAATTACAACACAGAATACAAAGTGTACAGTGCTCACTTCATATTTATTTTTGATTACAAATATTTGTACTCTAAAAAACAAAATAAATAGTATTTTTCAATTCATGTCATACAAGTACTGTAATGCAATCTATTTATCATTAAGGTTGAACTTACAAATGTAGAATTGTGTACAAAAAAATAACTGCACTCAAAAACAAAACAATGTAAAACATTAGAGCCTGCAAGTCCACTCAGTCCTACTTCTTGTTCAGCCAGTCACTCAGACAAAAAAGTTTGTTTACAATTGCAGGCGATAATGCTGCCCACTTCTTGTTTACAATATCACCTGACAGAGAGAACAGGCATTCGCATGGCACTGTTGTAGCCAGCGTCGCAAGAATTTTATATGCCAGATGCGCTAAAGATTCATATGTCCCTTCATCTTCAACCACCATTCCAGAGGACATGCGTCCATGCTGATGACGGGTTCTGCCTGATAATGATCCAAAGCAGAGCAGACCAATGCATGTTCATTTTCATCATCTGAGTCAGATGCCATCAGCAGAAGGTTGATTTTCTTTTTTGGTGTTTTGGGTTCTGTAGTTTCCGAATCGGATTGTTGCTCTTTTAAGACTTCTGAAAGCATGCTTCACAACCTCGTCCCTCTCGGATTTTGGAAGGCACTTCAGATTCTTAAACCCTGAGTCGAGTGCTGTAGCTATCTTTAGAAATCTCACATTGGTACCTTTTTTGTGTTTTGTCAAATCTGCAATGAAAGGGTTCTTAAAACAAACAACATTGTGCTGGGTCATCATTTAAGATTGCTATAATATAAAATATATGGCAGAATGCCAGTAAAACAGAGCAGGAGACATACCATTCTCCCCCAAGGAGTTAATTCAAAATTTACTTAATGAATTATTTTTTTTAACGAGCATCATCAGCCTGGAAGCATGTCCTCTGGAGTGGTGGCCAAAGGATGAAGGGACATACGAATGTTTAGCATAACTGGCAGGAAAATACCTTGTAATGCCAGCTACAAAATTGCCTGTTCTCACTTTCAGGTGACATTGTAAATAAAAAGCCGGCATCATTATCTCCTGTAAATGTAAACAAACTGAACAAGAAGTAGGACTGAGTGGACTTGTAGGCTCTAAAGTTTTATATTGTTTTGTTTCTGAGTGTAGTTTGGTAACAAAAAAAATCTACATTTGTAAGTTGCACTTTCACGATAAAAAGATTGCATTACACTACTTGTATGAGGTGAATTGAAAAATACTATTTATTTTGTTTATCATTTTTACAGTGCAAATATTTGTAGTAAAAATAGTAATATAAAGTGAGTACTGTACACTTTGTATTCTGTGTTGTAATTGAAATCAATATATTTGAAAATGTAGAAAAAAATCCAAAAATATTTAATACATTTCAATTGGTATTCTATTGTTTAACAGCGATTAAAACTGTGATTAATCGTGATTAATTTTGTTGAGTTAATCGCGTGAGGTAACTGCGATTAATTGACAGCCCTAATAGGAATTATCAGTACCTTAGATCCTGTCTGCGCAGGTGACAACATTGTTCTCTTGGCCCTTTTTGATGATTAATAATATCTGAATGTGAAGTATCACTTTCAAAAAGTTCAGCTTTCAAGTATTATTAGTCATTTATGAGAGAAAGTGTTACCATGGTGTATGAAGCTTTTCTTGCTGCACATGGGAGAAAGTTGGACTGTGGATCTGTGTGCAAAGGTTCCCATAATTTATAGCCATGGATACTAACAGAACACTTAATTTTTTATCCTCCTACAAGCCCTTCCACTTTCACCGCTGCTGGGCTGGAAGACCCATGACAGCAATGGAGAGGCCACACAACTCTGACGCAAGGAAGGGAGGACGTGCATCAGGACCTACAGATTGACACTAGCCAGAGATCTGACCACTCGTTCAGATATCAGTCTACACAGGAAGAGGAAGACCAACACTATGACTGTCAGACTAGTGCTGAGTTATCTGCAACATGACAAAGAGATGGAAAAGGAAGGCAGGGAATTCCAGAGATAAATGTTTGAGAGATTTTTTGAGGTGACTGGAGAGAGGTTCTCAAGCAAGTCTGCTGTCCCAGTCTATGTCCTGTGCAAGCTATGCCTGCTCCGTCATGTCTACACTACCACATACTCCAGAATTTGGAGAACTCTACTGCTTGAGGAGAGAAAGAAGCAACTGTTACCCTATATACTACACTTCTGTGCAGAGGAAAGGGGGAAAAAACACCATGCAACTGAGATGGATTTCCATTACCTTTAAAGAATCTGATGTTCCTTCTGGGTGAAAAAGAATGCATTTATAATTGAGGGGATATGTTGTGTTTATACTAAGTTGTTCTATAAGCTAATGCATTTGGAGTACACTGGTAGTATTGCACTGTTTGATTATGTGAGTTTAAAAGAGTTTAAGTGAATGACTTCTGAAAAGTTCTGTACAGTTCCGTGGTTTCATAGCCTTCTCTGTGTTGTGCTGTTTTGCTCTAAAGTTTTTGTAATAAAGTTTATGTTCAAACCAGAACTCAGTGTGATACTTACCCTTGTAATACATTGATAGTAAGGCAAATAATTCAATTAAAAATCCCCTGTTGATTCCTCATGTAAGTTAAGCAGGGCAGCATAGAGGACATCTCTTACATGGTGGGCAGAAGTGTTCTCAGCTTGAATTTGTAGAGATCTAGCTTCTGACTTCTGAAAGACAGAGATTAGTGGTTCCACTTCAGCAATCAAGTCTGAAAATTTTACTTTTGTTTATATTATTATTATTACAAAAATTTAAAAGCCGGAAGGGACCATTATGATCATCTAGCCTGATCTCCTGCATGACACAGGCTAGGGAATTTCACCCATAGATTCCTGCATCAAGTCCAGTAACTTGTAGTTGAGATAGATCAGATTTTTTAGAAAGGTATCCTGAGTTAGACTCCAAGTAACAGAGAATCCACTACAATTCTAGGCAAGTTGTTTCAATGGTTAGTTACTCTCCCTGTTAAAATGTGTGCCTTATTTCTAGGCTGGGTTTATCTAGCTTCATCTTCCAATCATAGCAATCACATTCTCCACAGAACAGACACTCTGTGTAAGCAGTCATCTCCAATGGCCTTTCGGCCTTCCAAAGGCACTCTCCAGTACCATCCTACGTCTGCTGAGGGTAAAGCTAAACCTTCTTCTCCCAGGCAGCCTTACATCTGAGTTGGGCCCTCAAAAGCCAGTGATCATGCTGGGTCCCCCAGAATGGCCATATGCCCATAAGCTCCATTAATGTCCATATTACTTTGTGAGAACAGGGTCCTGGATTGTTCAAACTGGAAGTGTGGACCTCCTGAGCACCCTCACATCGTGCTCTTTGCCAGTGCATTCTGCGCATAAGTACATCAGTCTCCCACAGTAGTCAACCAAAGCCTGCGTCACGGAGTAGTAGACCGCAAACCTGATATACTCCCCTGTGCCCAGGGGAGAGCATAATATGGGGATGTGAGTGAGTTCCGGGACCCCTGATAATGACATCCCTTGTGAATTTCAGGGATTTTGCTCACCTTCAGAACTCCAGGCTGAAATGCAGCACAGATGGCCTCACAAACCTCCACCATCAGGGAGCCCATGGGTGAATCTTCTGAGCCTGAGTGGGTTCCCAACAACCTGTAAAATCAGTGATAGCTTCCAAAGTGCAATTGCCACACACTTATCAATAGGTATTAGTGTTCTGGTGCTCCTGACAGATTTCATGAAGCATGGTTTTCCTCATCCACCGCTGATTATCCCACATCTGAGGAAAATCGTAGTCCCACCCCACTGTACCTATGGGTCTTCACCAGTGAGTGCTTCATCTGTTAAGAACTCACCCATCCATTCTCAGAACTGTACCATGTGCATCATGTCCTCCTACTGAGTGCCCCACAGGCAGAGTCTCTCCTGGTAATGGCAGTACCATTGCCAATGTTTCCTCTTAGCTCCTTCTATAGCTCCTAATATCCAATATCAATGCTCTAAAAAGACACTCTTTGGGATGTGAGAAATCCATGCTAGAACAGAGGATCAAGAAGTATTTCACAAAAGAAGCTGATAAGTGTAGAAACATTTAGCAGTTTATATACTTTCTGCGTGGAGAAGCAACTTCTGGAACATGGAGTAAATCTGAGGGGCTGATCTGTACTTCCATAATTCCCTGTGCACATGAGTTCTCCCAGAATGCTGTTTGCAGTGACCCCAAAAACATTGCTGCTAACATGACTGAGTGCATCTGTAGTATGGATGCAAGGGGTTTCAGCATGTCCACTGAACACAAGTGGGGACTGATCCTCATCTCCACGGAGGCCCAGTCCACACATAAAAGCTGCACTGATTAAGAATGTCTCCTTATTTCAATGAGAGCTGGTGTATGTCCACACACACTTGTCTGTTTCACATCAATAGATCTGTGTAGTTAAATCAATATATTTACTCAATTTTTTAAGTGGCAAACTCTATTTTGGTTGGTATTAAATTGAAATAGTGGCAATATATATATATAACAAAACCAGTGTGAGGCGTCTTCCCACTGCTATCCAACTCTGCACCGGTCATTGCAGAATTCACCTGTCTGTTTATTTTCTGCACTCCACTGCTGGTGGATCAGGATGCCCAGAAGTCATGTCTCACTCTAATATTGTTTTTGCATTGGACCATCATTAAACCAACATGTATCCATCTGACACTATGAATCATTTTAAATAAAAATATTTTCTATGACAGCTAGCCAGGACTCTCTCAATAATTTACAATGGGAAGGGAAAATTAATGAGAAATTTCTGAAGAGGCACAACAGCATGTATATATATTCTATATATATGTATAAGAACAATGAACATGCAAATCAATGACCTTGACTGGAGAGGCGTGTCTAGGGAGGTGGAGCTCCAGATGGTCCGTGAAATGCTGGATATGGAGACAGGAAGGTGGGGGAACCTCCCAGAGGTGATTAAGGGACAGTAGTAGTCCTTGTATGTGGGACAAAAAAGGCTTTTGCATTGCTTCCAGGCAGTGCTGCTCATAAAATGGTCCCTATAGAAATATTAAAATAATGTCAAATTTAGGGTCAGGTGGAGAATTTGATACCTAGGCCAGGTGAAGTAAGGGAAGATCTTTGGACACAGCAGAGGGGAGACTGTGGCTGGCTGACCAGGGAAAAATGAGAGAAGGCATTTCTGAAGCTGTTCTATGCTGTATAAATACTTAGAGTCATTGGACCAGAGAGAGAGAGAATGACTCTGTGGCTTGGCGGTTAGGGAACCCACCTGGGAGGTCCAGTTCTGTAGCTCCAATCATCCTTTAATTTCTTTATCCAAAGTGGAACAGCTTGAACAGGGGAGACAGGGCAATTCACCTCAGTGTTTTCCAGTGGTTAGAGCACTTTCTTTACAGATGGGAAACTCTGTTCAAATTCTTTCTTCCCATCAGGCAGAGGGGGGAATTGAACCACATCCCAGGTGAGTGCTCTAACTGCAGGGCTAAAAGTTATAATATGGCTGGTACCACCACCACTTCCTTCTCCAGCTGTTTGTATGGAGCTAGCTGTTCACCTGACTCAGTCTTACAAGAAGTGGCTTAAGCTGCCTGACTCCAGGAGACCAGCTCCCATTTGTAAATCGCTATCAGATGTAGCTGCCTCCCTGCAGCCCATACTTAGGCCTAGGAGCCACTCTCCGCGAGAGTGGTGGGGTTTAGCACACACCCCTTTTGTCAGTATTTCCCACTGGCTAGTTTAGGTGGTTCCCTGCCAACCATGCTGGCTGTTGTGAATTGCATTCTCAGGCACCTATCTCTCCACATTCATTGTATAGGGACCCTAGGCACCTGACTCAGGCTTTGTGAATAACAGAGGTGTTCTAAACACCAAAAAGTTAGGCACTGCAATGCTCTGCGTCACAACGCCTAAGCACCACTATGAATCCAGGACCCAGTTTCTGTGTTTAAAATTCCATTCACTAAGCCCTCATTCATTTTTTTAAAAAGTCTCTTACCAAAATGCATTGCACATTGCAATTGTCTCTAATAGTTTAAATCAGTGAAGAGTTGTTAGTTACGCTGACAGTTTCTTCCCACCCCCACTGCACACCTGTATACGGGTCAAGCAGAATCTCACCCTCAATTAGAAGTCCAGGTTCATTTTTTCAAAAGAACTGAGACTTGAAGGTGACTGCTGGATCACAAGCTGCTGCTGAAAAGGCAGCCAGACTCACAGGCCACAGGAAGAGAAGGATGGAGGGCTGGATGCTTGGCTCTGCTGTGTCTGCATTGTGCCATTCTGGGGTAAAAAACAAATTTAAATCAAGCTCAGATGTCCAGCCGAGGATTTCCCTAGTGTGGAGGAGTCCCTAGGTGGCACAGAGCTGATGTAGCAGCTCCTGTGTTACACTCCTCCTAATCCCCAGTCCAGATTGTGACCAGATGCTACTATATTTGGCCAATCATTGGATGCCAGAATGGCCCCTGTGGGCCAGTGGATGTTGGCATAAGGTGGAACAATCTTTAGGCTGCTCTTTCTCTTGATGGAACCAGGGTTGTTGTAAACGAACTACAGGAGCTGCAAAGGTGGCTTACTGCTACCTTCTTTCCACCAAACCCTAGATTCATGTTGAACACTGCTCAGCTAGTCTGGAGGATCTACTCTAGAGTCTGTAAACCCAGGAAACCTTAAAAAGAAAAGGTTTTAAAATCATCAGTAACAGTAAATAAGCCATATTTTTAAAGAAAAAGTGCCAAATTCTCTGCTGGTGTAAATGGATGCAATTCCATTGAAGTCAATGGGAATGCATGGGGGAGTGAGTGAAGGCACAAAGGCTTTATTCATGAATTAATCCTGATTTCTATGAATATATTGTTATTCATAAGTATGCATGAATAGTTTAAATGAACATATTTTAATCTGTTGGTTATTTGTGAACTGTTGACAGACTATTTAGTGTTCATGCTGTGGGTTTGGATGCTTAAATTACATAGTATTGTTCCTGCTCCTTGACTTGAAGTTTTTAGAAACAGTAATGAATGAAGAACAATGAAGTGACATGTTATCCTGAAATGTTCAGAATTTGCAGTTATTTTTACAGATACCTGGCAGTCATCCAAATACTTGTGAAAAATGAATAACAACCTCACAAATCATAATGAACCAAATTCAGAGCTTTTCTTCATAACAACATTTGCAAATCATAGACTCATAGGCCTTAAGGCCAGAAGGCACCATCATGATCTAGTCTGACCTCCTGCATATTGCAGGCCACAGAGCCTCACCACCCACTCCTGTAATAGACCCATAACCTCTGGCTCAGGTACTGAAGTCCTCAAATCTTGATTTAAAGACTTCAAGTAACAGAAAATCCTCTATTTACTCTTATTCAAACCAGCAAATGACCGTGCCCTGTGCTGTAGATGAAGACAAATAAACTCCAGAGTCTCTGCTAGTCTGACCTGAAGGACAATTCCTTCACGATCGCAAATATGACAGTCACTTAGACCATGAACATGAGACAGCTGTTTTGTCTCCCATCTGCAGCTCTTGGAGATATTTGCTTCTAGCCATTGCGTACGGGCCACATGCCATTTTAGGCAACTTCACCATCCTCTCCCCTCCATAAACTTATCAAGCTCAGTCTTGAAACAAGTTACGTTTATTGCCCCCACTACTTCCCTTGCAAAGCTGTTCCAGAACTTCACTCCTCTGATGCTTAGAAACCTTCATCTAATTTCACACCTAAACTTATTGATGGCAAGTTTAGATCCATTTGTTCTTGTGCCTTTAATGTAAATAACTCCTCCTTCCCTGGTGTTTATCCCTCTGATATATTTATAGAGGACAATCATATCTTCCCTCAGCCTTTGTTATGTTAGGCTAAACAAGCCAAGCTCCTTAAGTCTCCTCTCATAAGGTAGGTTCCCCATTCCTCTAATCATCCTAATAGCCCTTCTCTGCACCCGTTCCAGTTTGAATTCATCTTCCTTAAACATGGGAGACCAGAATTGCACACAGTATTGCAGATGAGGTCTCACCAGTGCCCTGTATAATGGTAATAACATTCACCTATTGTTACTGTGCCTCAGTGGGTCACAACCGAGAATACCAAATTCAGGACAAGCTGCTGAGAAATAGAGCAGACACATCCCAAAACTGATGGTTATTCTTCCATAAAATACACCAATCCAGCAACAAAAGTAAAGTTCTGTCTCGCCACATTGGCTAACAAGAAGTTGGAAATGCAGCCTCCTTGGGTATTCCAGCCCTGGATTCAACACCCAGACACAAATTACTCTGGGGGTGCTATTACAGGAGCAAACACTTTTGAAATACAGGTACATAGTCAATATTAATAATACAAAAATGATACATGCGTGCAAATAGGCTAATCATATTCAGCAAACCATAACTTTTACGTTGACACCTTACTTGACACACTTTGTACAAGATTTGTTGTGATTATATAACAGTGGTAGCAACAATTATCTACATGGTCATATTTTAATCATATAACACCACACCTATCTCTCCTGGAAATACCATGCCTGATGCATCCTAGGATTGCAGTAGCCCTTTTCATGGCCATATCACATTAGCAGCTCATAGTCATCCTGTGATCAATCAATACACTCAGGTTCTCCTCTGTCACTTCCAGCTGGTAAATTGCCAGTTTATTATATAAAATTATTGTTGTTAGTCCCTAAGTGCATAACCTTGCACTTTACACTATTAAATCTCATCACATTTCTATTACTTCAGTTTTCAAGGTCGTCTAGATCTTGTATGATATTCTGGTCCTCTGTACTGGCAATGTCTCCCAGCTTTGTGCCATCTTCAAATTTTATTAGCCGTCTCCCACTTTTTGTACCAGGGTCATTAGTAAAAATGTTAAATAAGATTGGTCCCAAGACTGATCCCTGAGGAACTCCACGAGTAGCCTCCCTCCAGCCTGACAGTTCACCTTTCAGCGTGATCCACCGTAGACTCTCCTTTAACCAATTCCTTCCCCAACTTTTGATTCCTCTCCAATATAACTAATAATTTCCATGTGTAACTATATCAAATGCCTTACTGAAATCCAGGGTTCAACCCCCCAAGTTTATGGGTTCGTTAGAAATCCTTGCTATGGGGCTTGCAATTTTATGTGCCATTTCCTTTAATATTCTTGGATGGAGAGTATCCAGGCCCCTCAGTTTGGACCCATTAAGCTATCTGAGTTTGGCTTGTGGTAATTTCTGTTTCCATATCTTTGTTCCCATTAGCCACCTTGCCATTGTCCCCAGGCTCCTCATTACTCTTATTAAAAATTGAGGCAAAGTATTCATTTAGGTGTTGGGCCATGCCTAGATTATCTTTAATCTCCTCTCCATCCTCAGTGCTTAGAGATCCCACTTCTTCTTGCCTTGTTTTATTTTTATTTATATGGCTAGAGAACCTTTTATTGTTGGTTTTAATTTCCTTTGCAAGGTTCAACTGTGCTTGGCTTTTTAGCAGTTCTCACTTTTTCTCTATACTTTCTGACCTCCAACAGGTAGCTTTCCTTGCTGATCCATCTCTTCTTCCATTCCTTGTAGGCTTTCTGCTTTCTCTTAATCACCTGCCTGAGATGCTTACTCATCCAGTTTGGTCTGCATGCCTTCCCTGTGAATTTTTTCCCCTTGCTTGTAAAGCAGGCTTCAGATAGGTTCTGCAACTTTGTCTTAAATTAATTCCAAGCCTCCTCCACATTCAGATCCTTGAGTTCTTCAGTCCAGTCCACTTCCGTAAGGATTTCCCTTAATTTTTAAAGTTAGCTTTTTTGAAATCAAGAACCCTAGTTGCAGATCTATTTGTGTTGATTCTTCCATTTAGTTTAAATTGAATTAACTCATGATCAGTTAAAGCAAGGTTGTCTCCTGCAACCAGTTTTTCTATGTGAGCCTCTCTACTTACCAGTACTAAATCTAAAATGGCATCCCCGGTCATAGGCACTGACTTTTGTTTTTTTCCGGTGGGTGCTTTTGAAGAGGTGTGTGTGGTGGTGGGGAGGGATTCTCTGCTAGTTTTGGGGGAGGCTATTTACAGCATATTTATACACTTCTTTCATATTCTAGTTATTGAATGTGTCTATCATTGGTATCTTTACTATTTTAATAATGATTAAATTGTTATGAACTACATAATTACATTATCATGAATTACAGTATATTTAAATCATTGCAATCACTTACAAGCTCTCTTTACTAACGTCCCAGTTTAAAGACATTATGTCTCACTGTAGCTTTCTGGATGAAACTGGCAGCAACCTTATTGACATCTAGTTCCTAGTATGGTCTTGATGCACGTTAAGGACAGCTACATTATTCAGTTGCGTCTGTCCCATTGATGACTGGAGATAATTTTTCAGTCTTCTGAAGCAGGAGAATGAGTTCAGGATGATACAGGCACAGTGAGAAGGATTTATAAATTTGCAGTACTCTGGAAACATAGTGCTTCCAGAGTACTGCAAATGACTCCAAGATCTCTTTCTTGATGAGTAACAGCTAATTTAGGCACCATCATTTTGTATGTATTGTTGGGATTATATTTTGGCATGTGCATTACTTTGTATTTAACATTGAATTTCATTTGCCACTTTGTTGCCAAGTCACCCAGTTTTGTGCGATCCCTTTGTAACCCTTTGCAATCTGTTTTGCACTTAACTATCTTGAGTAATTTTGTATCATCTACAAACTTTGCCATCTCACTGTTTACCCCTTTTTGCAGATCATTTATGAATATGTTGAACAGCCCTGGCCCCAGTACAAGCCCCTGGGGGACACCACTATTTACTTCTCTCCATTCTGAAAATGGACCATTTATTCCTACCTTTGTTTCCTATCTTTTAACTGGAGTGCCTGGGAATGCTTTCAGGATCATCTAACAATCCTTAATTTAATTTAATGACAAGACTTTTGTTATCTTAATTAACCTGCCTCTGTTTATAAGTAAACTCTCTGCCCCACGGGCAGAAGTTGTTAGCAGCACAGAACTCATCACATTCCACACTCAAGCTCTGGCTCCTGGGTGCTGAGCACCCGCTATTTTTTTTCCATGGGTGCCTGAGCCCCGGAGCACCCATAGAGTTGGCGCCTATGTCCCCACTTGTTGGTTCAATGACTGGTGAAGAAATCTGTTGGCTATCACATCCAGGACTATCCAGGCCCTGTCATTATTAGTCCTCCAGTCTGTATTTGGGAAATTAAAGTATCCCATAATCACATAATTCCCTGTAATATTTATTTCATTAAAAATATTCAAAAGGTCTCTGTCCATATCCAAATTGTATCCTGTGGTCTGTAGTAGACCCCAAACACTGTCCCAGTGGAGCATTTGTTACCTTTCTTCCCCAAAGTGATTTTGACCTGAATGGATTCTGTTTTATCCATTCAATCACTTCTAATTTCTTCACAGTCTACCTGGTCATTAATATACAATGCATCTTCATTCCTTTACCTTTATTTCTGTCTTTCCTGAATAGCACATACCCTTCAATACCTGTACTCCAGTCATGACTACTAGTCCACCATGTTTCTGTTATCCCTATAATATCTGGTTTCACTTCCTGCACCAGTAGTTCTAGTTCCTCTATTTTATTACCCATGCTCCTTGCATTGATGTACAGACTTCGTAGTTGTTTCTGCTTGTCTTCGCTTAGATTCCTTGCCTGATTAGGTACAGTTATCTACTGACAGTATTGCCTACCTGACTGTTACTGTCATTGGTATTGGCACTATCTTTCCTCTTCTTGTTCGCTTTCCTACCCTCTTTGTACTTTGAAGCTCATAACATTTCCCAGAATTTACATTAGCCAATTCTTCTCCCTAGAGATATTACATACAAGATAAGTTCATGGAGGATAGGTCCATCAATGCCTATTAGCCAGGATGGGCAGGGGTGGTGTCCCTAGCCTCTGTTTGCCAGAAGCTGGGAATGGGCGACAGGAGATGGATCACTTGATGATGACCTGTTCTGTTCATTCCCTCTGGGGCAACTGGCATTGGCCACTATCAGAAGACAGAATACTGGGCTAGATGGACCTTTGGTCTGACCCAGTATGGCCACTTTTATGTTCTTATGTTCTCTTAATACATACACATTTGCATTTCTAATACAATAAACTCCTAAAAAATTGACACTTAATTCAATAAGGTTTGACTTAATAAGATTTGAAAGACAGAGACGACTAGTGGAATGACCATTACTGGATACAGTGTCCAGGTTTTTTATACACACTTTTAAAAGGATGTTGAAAAGTTGGAGACAGTTAAAAGAAGAGTCACAAGAATGACCTGAGGTCTGGAAAACCTGCCTTGCAGCTAGAGACTCCCTCATGCTCCTTGGAAAGTCCCAGCCTGAAGCTATTTAGTTTACCAAAGAGAAGGTTGAGGCAGCTTTTCTCACTGACAGTCTCTCAGACACTTTCTGCCTGCAGAAGAACTATTACCCCTTTTCATCCAAGCAGCTAGTCAAAGTTCAGGCCCTGCACGTTGTTTCCACTAGGAAGAGAAATTGATGAGATACGTATTTATTTGACGACATCTTGTTTGTTTACAAAGGATGTAAAAAGTCCTATTTCCCTGAACACAGAAGGAATCAACAGCAGGGGACCATGTTCTTGCTCACAGGTCCAAGCCTCTATCAGACAGCACCCCTGGCTCAGAACCTTTGTAGGCTTCTCCCAGGGCTGGTTCCAGGCTGTGTCTGTGCCTGTGTGTGTGTCTCTCTCTCTCTGCCTCTGTCCTGCTTCACACTCTGTCTCTCTCACACATACCCTTAGCCAAAACAATACCAAGCTAACTCATAGATTCATGCATTCCTAGGCCAGAATGGACCACTGTGATCATCTAGTCTGACCTCCAGTATAACACAGGCCAGAGAGTGTCCCAAAAATAACTCGAAGCACATATCTTTTAGAAAAACATTCAATTTTGATATCAAAATTTCCAGTGATGGAGATCCACCACAACCCTTGGTAAATTGTTGCAGTGGTGAATTACTCTCACTGTTAAACATTTACACCTTATTTCCAGGCTGAACTTGTCTAGCTTCAACTTCCAGCCATTGGCTTATGTCATACCTTTGTCTGTCCAGCACTTTGTATAATCAAACCACTTAGGGTATGTCTACACTACAAAATTAGGTCGATTTTATAGAAGTCTATTTTTAGAAGTCGATTTTATACAGTTGATTATGTATGTCCCCACTAAGCACATTAAGTCGGCGGAGTGTGTCCTCAATACCATGGCTAGCATTGAGTTACGGAGTGGTGCACTGTGGGTAGCTATCCCACAGTTTCTGCAGTCTCCGCTGCCCATTGGAATTCTGGGTTAAGCACCCAATGCCTGATGGGGTAAAAACATTGTCGAGGGTGGTTTAGGGTATGTCGTCAGTCGCCCCTCCCTTCCTCCCTCCCTCCATGAAAGCATCGGCAGACAATCGTTTCACGGCTTTTTTCCTGGGTTACCTGTGCAGACGCCATAGCATGGCAAGCATGGAGCCCGCTCAGCTCAGCACTGCTGTTGTGAGCATTGTAAACACCTCGCACATTATCCTGGAGTATGTGCAGAACCGGGCTAAGAGACGCCAGCATGAGGACGATTGTGATGAGGACATGGACACAGACATTCCTGAAACCATGGGCTGTGGCAATTGGGACATCATGGCGGCAGTGGGGCTGGCTGATACAGTGGAACACTGATTCTGGGCCTGGCAAACAAGCACAGACTGGTGGGACAGCATAGTGTTGCAGGTATGGGATGATACACAGTGGCTGCGAAACTTTCGCATGTGTAAGGCCACTTTTCTTGAACTTTGTGTGTTGCTTTCCCCCACCCTGAAGCGCAGGAATACCAAGATGAGAGCTGCCCTGACAGTTGAGAAGCAAGTGGCGATAGCCCTGTGGAAGCTTGCAACGCCTGACTGCTACCAGTCAGTCGGGAATCAATTTCGAGTGGGCAAGTCTACTGTGGGGACTGCTGTAATCCAAGTAGCCAATGCAATCACTGACGTTCTGTTATCAACGGTAGAGACTCTGGGAAATGTGCAGGTCATAGTGGATGGCTTTGCTGCAATGGGGATCCCTAACTGTAGTGGGGCGATAGACGGAACGCATATCCCTATGTTGGCACCGGACCACCTTGCCAATCAGTATGTAAACCACAAGGGGTATTTCTCAATGGTGCTGCAAGCACTGATGGATCACAAGGGATGTTTCACCGACATTAACGTGGGATGGCTGGGAAAGGTGCATCACACTCGCATCTTTAGGAACTCAGGGCTGTTTGAGCAGTTGCAAGAAGGGACTTACTTCCCAGACCAGAAAATTACCGTTGGGGATGTTGAAATGCCAATAGTTATCCTTGGGGACCCAGCCTACCCCTTAATGCCATGGCTCATGAAGCCATACACAGGCACCCTGGACAGTAGTAAGGAGCAGTTCAACTATAGGCTGAGCAAGTGCAGAATGGTGGTAGAATGTGACTTTGGACGTTTAAAAGCTTGCTGGCGCTGTTTGCTGACTAGGTTAGACCTCAGCACAACCAACATTCCTGTTGTTATTGCTGCTTGCTGTGTGCTCCATAATATCTGTGAGAGTAAGGGGGAGACGTTTATGGCAGGGTGGGAGGTTGAGGCAAATTGCCTGGCAGCCGATTTTGAGCAGCCAGACACCAGGGCAATTAGAAGAGCACAGCTAGGTGCGCTGCGCATCAGAGAGGCTTTGAAAACCAGTTTCATGACTGGCCAGGCTACAGTGTGACAGCTGTGTATGTTTCTCCTTGCTGCAAACCCGCCCCCTTTGTTGATTTTAATTCCCTGTTAGCCAACTACCCTCCCCCCTTCGATCACAGCTGGCAAAGGAAATAAAGTAACTATTGTTTTGAAACCATGCATTCTTTCTATATTAATTTTTTAAAAAGTGAGATAACTGACAAGGTAGCCCGGATGGGATGGGGTGTGGGAGGAGGGAAGAACAAGGCCACATTGCTTATTGTAGCCACACTACAAATCAAAACTGTTTGAATGACAGCCTTCTGTTGCTTGGGCCATCCTCTGGAGTGGAGTGGCTGGGTGCCTGGAGCCTCCTCCCCCGCGTTCTTGGGCGTCTGGGTGAGGAGGATATGAAACTTGGGGAGGAGGGCAGGCGATTATACAATGAATGCAGCAGGGGTCTGTGCTCCTGTTGGCTTTCCTGCAGCTCCAACCGACGCTTCATCATGTCCGTTTGCTCCCCCAGTAGCCTCAGCATCACCTCCTGCCTTTGCTGTTCGCACTCACTTAATGCTTTCCTGGCCTCTGCCACTGAATGCCTCCATGCATTAAGCTGTGCCCTATCAGTGTGGGAGGCCTGCATGAGCTCGGAAAACATGTCATCGCGAGTGCATTTTTTTCGCCTTCTAATCTGCGATAACCTCAGGGATGGAGATGATGGGGGAGCATAGAAACATTTGCACCTGGGGGGAGATAAAAAGGGAGAGTAAAACTTAAGATGATACATTTCTGAGAACAAAAGGGAGGCTTTTTCACAGTAAATCAAGTAATTCACAGCAGACAGCACATGTGCTTTAGGTACAAGGTCACATTTTGCCTTTTTTATTGCGCACCTGCCAGTATGGTGACACATCACACACGGCTGGGCAACAGAACTCGGTTTCCAGGCAGCCATGGTAAGCCTTTTGGTACGCGGGGTTGGCTTCTTCTGCCTTCATAACATGTGGGAATGGTTTCAAACTGGAGCGCCATCCTTTCCCATAGCAAGCAATGCCGGTTGGGTTTCACATTTAAAAGGAGGGGCTGTCGTTTTTGGGTGGATGTGCAGCACACACCTCCCCCTACCCCACCGCGTGGCTATTCTCCGGGATGATCCCTTTTAGCCAAGTGCAAACAACCCAGCATGAGCAGGGTCCTTTTACTGTTCCCTTATTCCCCTATTTCAACCAGGTGACCATGACTGATATCACTCTCCTGAGGCTAACACAGAAAGATAAAGACTGAATGTTGCTTGAATGCGACCAAAACCCAGGACCATTCACTGCCATGCTTTATGCTGCAGTGATTCCAGACTACTTGCTACTGGCTTGGCGTGGTAAAGTGTCCTACCGTGGAGGACGAAATAAGGCAGCCCTTCCCAGAAACCATCTGCAAAAGCTTTCAGAGTACCTCCAGGAGAGCTTCATGGAGATGACCTGGAGGATTCCTGCTCCATCCCCAGACATGCTAACAGACTTTTCCAGTAGCTGTACTGGCCGTGAATGCATCCCAATTCTTCAGGGCAAATCAAACATTAAACACTATTGCTTTTAAACCCTGTACTGTAGTTACAAATGTGCATTCACCAGAGGTGCCTTCTCTGCCTTCAGGGTCGGGGATCCCGCCTTGGGAGGGTATTGGCTCCAGAGTGATGAAAAGACCCTGGCTGCCGGGGAGAACGGATTCAATTGTAATAGGGCTGCACATTCTCCTCCTCCTCCCCCTCTTCCTCATCCACAAAATCCTCCTCCCTGTTGAGTGAGACTCCCCCCTTGCAGGTGTCCATGGACAGTGGTGGGGTAGTGGTAGGGTCCCCCCCCAGAATGTCATGTTGCTGATCATAGAAGCGGCATGCATGGGGCTCTGACCTGGACCGATCATTTGCCTGCTTTGTCTTTTGGTAGGCTTGCGTGAGCTCCTTAACTTTCACGTGGCACTGCTGTGTGTCCCTGTTGTAGCCTCTCTCCACAATGCCCTGTGCAATTTTGGCATATATATTAGCATTTCTTCTTTTTGATTGGAGTTCGGCCTGCACAGATTCTTCTCCCTATACAGCAATCAGATCCAGTGTCTCCCGTTCGGTCCATGCTGGAGCTCGTTTGCGATTCTGGGGGGAACTGCATGGTCACCTGTGCTGCTGAGCTCGCCACGCTGACTAAACAGGAAATGAAACTCAAAATTTCCTGGGACTTTTCCTGTGTAACTGGGTAGTGCATCGGAGTTCAAAGTGCTGACCAGAGCGGTACATTGGAGCACTCTGGGATAGCTCCCGAGGCCAATACCATCTAATTGCGTCTGCACTACCCCAAATTCAACCTAGCGAGGTCAATTTTAGCGCTGTTCCCCTCGCCGGGGAGGTGTACAGAAGTCGATTTTAAGAGCCCTTTAGGTCGACGGAACAGGGTTGGTTGTATAGACGCATTCATTTTAAAATCAACCTAATGCGGCTACATTTGACCTAACCCCATAGTGTAGACCAGGGCTTAGACAAGTACCTGAATATGGATATAGGCTACTGTATTTAAAGATCCTGGCCTTGTTCGCAGAGCACAGATACAGCCTCTCCCAGCAGGAGTAAATCCACTTTAGTATTTAGACAATACATTCCTGAGCTGTCTCACTTATCCCTTTGTTTTGGGTGGTAACCTGTGCTTAACTTAGGGTTGCCAGGTGTTCAGTTTTTGACCTGGAGGCTCCGGTTGGCACTGCCGACTGGGACATTAAAAGTCTGGTCAACGGTGCAGTGGGGGCCCAGAGCTAAGGTAGGCTCCCTGTCTGCCCTAGTTCCGCATGGCTCCCAGAAGTGGCCACCAAGTCCCTGCAGCCCCTAGACACATGGGCGGCTCCGCACGCTGCCCCTGCCCTGAGGATCAGCTTCACAGCTCCCATTGGCTGGGAACTGCAACCAATGGGAGCTGCGGGGCAGCTCCTGTGGGCACATGGGCAGCACGCAGAGCCTCCGTGGCCACCCTTGCACGTGGGGGCTGCAGGGACCTGGTGGCCACTTCCTGGGAGCTGCGGTAAGCACCGCCGTGAACCTGCACCCCGAGCCCTCTCCCACACCCCAACCCCCTGCCCCAGCCCATTCTTTCCTTTTCCTCAAATAAAATTATGTTTCTAAAGCTTATACTTGTGGAGATAAATTGGAAATGTGAAATGAACACAAACTGATGCAGTAATGCTTGCCTGAATCCTCAGAGAACTTTTGAGAGGTGTGAATGGCAGCATCCATCGCAGTCAAAATCTGTGGACTCTGCCAGTTGGAATTTAACATTTACATTACACCACAGAATTCAAGATTATTGCCATGGAATTTACTGTTTTGCTGCAGCTAGGCACCCCGCATTTTCTTTTGTCACCCTGACCTCCTAGGACTTGCAATTACCTTTTGCTCTCCAGCTTACACACTTACACACACACACACACATTAACTGGATTCCAGTGCATGCTCCCCAAAGTGTTCTATGGCACCAGGCAGCAGAGGAGGGTCACATTCATTCTCCTTTTGTGACCTTTTCATCACTCTTCTATCATCTGCCACTTGAAGCCTGATTTTCCTCTTTGGGAGACTCAAAACAAGACACATCTGTGATGGGGCAGAGATGCCCCGCACCAGCAATGAGGGAGTTTAGGAGGCGGTCAGGCTCTCCACTGGCAATGAAGGGATTGGGGAAAGTCCGAAGATCCAGTTGGCCCGCCCTGCTACACCTCCAGCCAGTATCAGGCATAGAAAGGGAAATAAAAGAAGAAAGTCTAGCCCAGTTCAGCACTGAACAGGAAGGACAAAAATCTGCTTCTCTTGGTGGGATTGAAGCCTGGTTGCAGCCCAGGGATGGAGCACGCGTGCTGGCCGGATCAACTCTCCTGGAAGGGATGAGTAGATCCTGGGAAGGGAATTGGCTGAAGAACAGATTGGGAGACCAGCCCTGAATAGAAGGGTCGGGCTCCACCAAAGGTTTGTGGAATGACCCTGATTTTGTTCCTCATTACCTTAGAATCTTAAACACCCCAAAAGGGTGTTTAAACCCACTAATGCCAGACTGAAGGTTTCTTTGGCTGGTGGACCAAAGCACCACTCTCCTGTACCTTATTGGGACAGAGACATACCAGTGGAGATCCACAGCTGAGTGAGTTGTGCACAGAAGGGCCACAAGGGGGCAGTACCCCAGAAGCCCTATTACAATATCCTAGCATGACTCTCAGTTACCGTAATACTGTAAAGGGGTTTTCACAGTAGTGGTCAAGGGATTCTGAGGTGTTCACATGGCCTTTAAGGGGGGGCACGCTGAGCCATCTGAAGACCAACTTTATAAAAATAACCACTGAATTCTTCAAGGGAAAATGTACAGGCTTACAGAATCAGAAGACTATTTTGTTGATGTCAGTGCTGTAAACATCAGAGTTAGTGTCATGGTAAATTGCGAAAGCTGCCAAGACTCAGAGAACTGAGAGAATACTCATTGTGTCCTGTGCCTCAGATGTCATCAGTGTTATGTTGGGACTTGCTGCTAGCAATAAACGTCACAGCCATTCCCCTCTCCAAAGATGCAGTCAGACAACAAGTTTGTGATGTGGCAGATGTTCAGAAACAGCTGTGCAGAAGAGTTCAGGAAAGCCAGTACTTCTCAGTACAATAGGAGGACACTACAGATATGTCTTCTTGTGCACAGCTTTTATCTGTTGTTCAATCTGAGTGGGAAGGAGCGATGCAAAAGGACTACCTGTTTAACTTTCCACTGACAGTATGTGCTAGAGGGACACAACATGTTTGACACTATCCAACAATCAGTTCTTCCAGGTGAGTTGGATAGGCACTGCTGGGTTAATATTTGCTTTGATGGTGCCTGACCTATGACAGAAAAACACAGAAGCCTTGGACTAGAATCCAAAGGGCAAGAAGAGACAAAATTCTTGAATTTCCTATACAACAATGCTAGGAGCCTGGGTGACAAGGAAGAGGAATTGGAATTGCTCATTTATGAGCATAAATTTTATCTAGTTGGTATTACTGATGGGATAACTCATATGAGTTAAATGTTAAAATAAATGGTTATAACCTAATTTAGGAAGGATCAAGCGGGGTAAGGCGTAGCAGTGTATGTCAAAAATAGAATTTCCTATTTCCAAGTCACTGACAAGCCATAGGGAAGAATAGGAGAGAGGTTCCAGAGGTCAAATTTAGGCTGCTAGGTAAGAGATTGAAGTCCAGGACCTCCATGGTAGCATTCTCTGAAATGCTTCCAGTTCGACACACAGGGCCAGTTAGACAGGCAGAACTGCAGAGCTCAATGCATGGATGAGATGATTGTGTAGGGAGGAGGGGTTTCTATTTATTAGGAACTAGGGGAAAGCGGGAGCCAATACAGGAAGGATGGGCTCCACCTAAACCAAATGGAACCAGATTGCTGGTACTTAAAATTAAAAAGGTCTAGAGCAGTTTTTAAACTAAAGGCTGGGGGAAAGCCGACAGGTGAAGAGGAGCACGTGGTTCGGACAGAGACATCTCTTAGGGGAGGATCTATTCATGGAGATTCTCTATGTCCTGGTAAGGAGGAGAGGATGGAAGACGATAAAATACAGGTAGAATCTGGTGAGAAACAGTCAAATGAAAAAGAGTCCCATCCAATTGGCAGACAGCTAAAAAGTGACAGCTTTTTAAGCGCTTATATACCAATGCTAGAAGTCTAAATAATAAGATGGGTGAACTTGGGTGCCTTGTATTAAATGAGGATATTGATATAATAGGCATCACAGAAACTTGGTGGAATGAGGATAATCCATGGGACACACTAATACCAGGGTACAAAATATATCGGAAGGATAGAACAGGTCGTGCTGGTAGGGGAGTGGCACTATATATATGTGGAAAAAAGTATAGAGTCAAATGAAGTAAAAATCTTAAATGAACCAAACTATACCACAGAATCTCTATGAATAGTAATTCCATGCTTGAAAAATAAGAATATAGCAGTCGGGATATACTACTGACGGCCTGACCAGGATGGTGATAGTGACTGTGAAATGCTCAGGGAGATTAGAAAGGCTATAAAAATAAAAACTCAGTAATAATGGGGGATTTCAACCATCCCTATATTGACTGGGTACATGTCACCTCAGGACGGGATGCAGAGATAAAGTTTCTTGACACCTTAAATGACTGCTAGTCCTGGAACCCACAAGAGGAGAGGCAATTCTTGATTTAGTCCTAAGTGGAGCACAGGATCTGGTCCAAGAGGTGAATATAGCTGGAGTGCTTGGTAATAGTTACCATAATATAATTAAATTTAACATCCCTGTGGCAGAGAAAACACCACAGCAGCCCAACACTGTAGGATTTAATTTCAGAAAGGGGGACTACACAAAAATGAGGAAGTTAGTTAAACAGAAATTAAAAGGTACAGTGCAAAAAGTGAAATCCCTGCAAGCTGCATGGAAACTTTTTAAAGACACCATAGTAGAGACTGTTAGCCGATGGCCAGGGATGTTTGGTGAGGTGCCAGCTATGCCCGTTTATACCATCCGTGACTTTAACCGCTAGGACGCACTGTCCCTTCGCGGCGGGCAGCCTGGGCTAGGCTGACGGATGCCCCAAGGTCCTAATCACCCGTGACTTTAACTGCTAGAGCTCAGAGCTCCTTCGCAGCGGGCAGTCAACACTGACTGACAGGTGCCCCAATGGCAGCACTAAGAGCCTCTCCACACCCGTGACTTTAACTGCTAGAGCTCAGAGCTCCTTCGCAGCGGGCAGTCAGGATTGACTGACAGGTGCTCCAAGAGTTTGCCCCGTGGAGGCGGCACAACTCAACGCTAGGCTCTTAGTACTCTCACCTAATGGCCAGGCTTTATAGCCAAAATGGCTGAGGTTCTTTAATTGTGTTGGCTGCTTTACAGTAAACCAGAGAAACAAGTCAGGCTTATGCACAAATGGTTACCAAAATTTATTAAACTAGATTCTAATCATGTGGTTACAAAATTGCTAGTGCCTACTTATTTAAATGTAGAGATGTTACACACACAAACAAGTTACAAAACTGAAGCTACAATCCCAAAGAAAGAAAACAAAGTATAGAGCTCTATTTCAAAATATGTGTACACTAAAGATAGGAGATCAGGTGTGGGTGCTTCTTACCCTCCTTGCATCTCTCGATTCCAGCGGTGCCAAGCCAGGATCGGTCACTCAATTCCGCGGAAAGACGAATAAGGGACAAGGCTTAGGGACCCTCTTAGCTGCAGAAGCCTTGGGAGGCTGTCACTTATCTGACCAGCAGATAGATAGTGAAAAGCACTCAAAAATCATGGTGCTGTAGGTCCCCTACTTATACCTCTGTACTCCTTTATTCTCTTTCTCCTTTCTTGTGCCAAATTGGGGCTGGTCTGTCTGGGTGACGCCAGCTCTCGCAAGAGTAGTTTACACTTGCAAGGGAGAGAAACAATAAGTGTCAACTACTGGACATTCCTTTTATTAGGGTAAATATTTTCCCACCTAGGATGTTGGTGTGTGTGCATCATGCTGTTTTAGTAGGGGCTAAGAGCCATGTCTGTCACAGCGCCTCTGCCTGCTGTGAGCCCAATTGTTGTATATGTTCCCAGTGGCACATTGTAGCAGCACACCTGTGCTTCTCTCAGCTTCAAAGGCTGTGCTGGAATTCATGTTAAGTGCTCACAGGGCTCACAGGGCTCATGTTCAGGCTCACAGGGCTCGGGCTGCGGGGCTGTTTAATTGCAGTGTAGACATTCAGGCTCAGGCTGTAGCCTGAGCTCTGGGTCCCTCCCACCTTGCTGTGTCCTAGACCCTGGGCCACAGCCCAAGCCCAGAAATTTACACTGCAGTTAAACAGCCCTGCAGCCCAAGCCCTGCAAGCCTGAGTCAGATGGCATGGGCCAGCCACTGGTGTCTAATTGCAGTGTAGACAGACCCATTGTGACAGTGCAACACCTGCTGAACTGTGGCTGGCCTGCAGAGGTGGAAGGGCCTGAAACCAGAAATGAAACAGTACATTATTGTCTCAGTATTTCAGAAAAGGTTTAGTATATCATCAGCCTTTGGAATCTCAAGGGCCTTTGGAATCTCAAGGCCAAAGCATGTAAAATTCTGCTTCAGCATATTCTGAGAACAACAGTTCAATTCCCAGATGTTCCGTGGGCACAACTGAGAGTTAGGCAGAGTGTGAAGCCTTCACACATAATGGTAAGTTGGAATTTAGAAATGAGATACCTTTAAAATTGCAGAGCATTTCAGCCTTGTGTGGGGGAGAGAAGAGGATGGTACACTTGCCGTGGTTTACTACTTATGGTTCACAACCCTTTCAGGCATTCAACATTTTGAAGGACATAATTCTGGAGATTCCTGAGTTGCAAAGAAATACTGTATTCTAAGCTACCAGGGGCAAGCCAGCCATGTATGCTAAAGAGGTTTTCAAGTTTATGGTGACCAAGCAACACATCTATGAGTGAAGTGAAGTGATGACCTACAGAGGCAGGCCCGGAGAGTATGCCCCCCGCCCCCCAGCCCTGCCTGAAATGTGACTACCCATCCTAGTTCCTACTATGGGAGAAGTTTGCAGCTATCAGCACCCAGGATTGGATCAAAATTAATGGGGGAATCAACAGGATGCTGCGCTAGCTTCCATGTGGATTACTGTCTTCCTTTAAGCTACTGAAAGTTTTCTGCATTCTTGCAGTTACCCCAGTACAGCTACGGCCTACAGTACAGCCTGCTTGCACTACATCTATCTATGGACTACAAGCAATTACCCCAGACAAAACAGACTCTTGATACTGCACACATGAACTAGACACATACCACAGGGACTGCTGGGGCTCATAATAAGGACTGCATTACCAAAATTACTCCCCCCCCCCACCTCCAAAGCATACTTCGGTAATAAAGAACTGAATAGCATCCCCCCTCTTCCTGGCACATTTCTGGACTGCACACAACCCCTGGTGTATTTCAGACAGTTAATTTGTTACCGGGCATGCCATTCCCCTTCGGCCCGAGTACAGTTTACAGGCGGCTCGTTATGGTGTGGCCTGGCCAATTTGTACAGTGTGGCACACTAAAAGGGAAGACAATGAAAGGCTCCTACTTTTAACACCCCAGCATATTTTTGTAACTGTGTGCGAGTATCAAGTAAAAATGTTTTTATAACTGCTTGTTTAACTGTTATTTGCCCTTCCTGAAATCCATTTTGAATTCCACATTGTGGGGGAGATGCCAAAACGCTGGCTTGCATCCCACTGTAAGCAGATACACGTTGCTACCCAAGCTTGTAATTGCATTGGGTCATAAACCGGAAATCCCCCCCGTCCGTATATTAATAACAACAAACATGGAGCCAGAAACTTGCCAGCCTCCAGGGCTACTTCTGTCTCATCTGTTTCTGCCTCCAGTTCCATGGCGGGGTACTCTTCAGCACGTCGTCAAACAGCTCCTCTTGAGTAGGGACACCGGATGTGCTGTAGCTGCTTTAGCAGCGAAGCCTCCTGGGGACTGGCGAGAGCACAAAAGTCTCTTCGCTAGCTTGATCTGGCAGCTGTTGGCTCCCTGCACTGCTATTTTAGGTCACCATTCTGGCTGATCAGGCTATCATGAACCACTGCGGGTTCGGTGCTCAGTGCGGTTCACAGCACCTGGCCAAAGTCCATGTAAAAGAGGGAGGATGACGGGGAGCTCCCAAAGGCTACTCTTGCACTAGAAAGGCCAAGAAACACTGGTCCATGGGATTAAGGGATAGCGTATCCCAGCAAACATGTCATCGAAATTGGTATAGCTCCCGCCAAAAGTTTCAGTTTTGACAAATCGGCGTTTTCCAATGGAAAAAAACATTTAGTTGAAAAATTCCTGAGCTGCTCTTAACTTTGTGACCTCTAAGGCTTCCGCCCAGATTCAGCAGCCAAACTCCCTTCTCTTCTTTCCGCCACCAGCCACATTTGAAACATAATTTACTTTGAGAACATCAAAACTTAAGGCCTAAAATAAATGTGCACAGAAAGGAGAAATGTGCATGTGGTACTTCAAACAACTTTTTTAATATGGTGAACCAATAAATTTTAGGAACCACTGGTGTAGATATCCCTGGAATTACTATACATAATTGTAAATTGATTTTTATATTGCCACACATTGTACGTGCTATGCAGTAGAATCCCTTTTCAGTAGCTGGTGGTGTTGCTACTGGCTGCACAATATCCAGGGTTGATTCTTGTATTGAGAATGTCTAGAGTTTCAGCTATGGGTTACAGAGTTATTAACCTAACGGCTAGGATGTTAATTGGCACATGTGTTTTCTCTGTAGGGAATGATCTCTTTCTGGTTGCCGTCCATGAGCTGGGTCATGCCCTGGGCCTGGAACATTCCAATGACCCCAGTGCTATCATGGCTCCTTTCTACCAGTACATGGAAACACACAACTTTAAACTCCCACAGGATGATCTCCAAGGAATTCAGAAAATCTATGGTGAGCATTATCCATATGTTTATTTATACTGGGCCCAAGTGTGCTGCTGGGTATATTACTGTTCCTCCCCCACAGAGTTTGCAGTCTATGAGCCAGATTCTCTCCTGTGGCAGGGAGGGTGAGGGTGTAACCATCATGAAGCTGGTTACAGCTCCCTGGTTCTTATCCTGGCTCCAGCCCCAGGGAACTGCTCTAATATTCACCAGCTGACAGCTGTCACGAAGGAGCTGCTCACCAGCTGGGATAGCCAAAGCATTGTGATCTGGCCACTCCTTCCTACCTCTATATTCCCCCTACACCAAGGGCTGGGCAAGTGAAATGTAGGAGCCAACTACACCAGCTGTATGCCTGCTGGGAACACCCACCGTACTGGGGTTATGCTCCCTTCTTGTCACTCAGGTGGTTCAAAAGAGTGGAGCAGGCCAGAGAACCTGGCCATAAGATTAGACACAAGGACAAAAAGCTATATGAGGGGTGCAGGTGGGAGTAGGGAAATGGTTAGCTTGCAAGAATTTGTGGTTTCTGGATCTGCTTGTGGAATTTGGGCTCATTTCTTTAACATTTTAAAGAACTAAAGTTCTTCGAGTGATTGCTCCTGTGAATTCCAATTAGGTGTGCGCGCACTGCGTGCACGGTAGCCGGAAGATTTTTCCCCTTGCAGTATCCACAGGGTCGGCCTGGGCACCCCCTGGGGTCGCGCCTTCGTGATGCTCGATATAGGGCCCTGCTGACCCGCCATCCTCTCAGTTCCTTCTTCCTGCCGGTGATGGCTGGCTAGCCTAGGCAAGCGCTGTATTGGCGGTGTCCACCTTTCGGTGTATATAGTTCTACTTAGTTGGGAGTATTTTAGTAGTTGTAGTATTCGTAGTTAGTTCATAAGTTTCCTTTGGAGGAAGGTACTCCCCCCCGCCCCCCACTGCTGCCCCCCGGCACCGGGCATGCCTTGGTCCCTGGGGTTTGAACTCTGTGAGGACTGTGGCAAATCTATGCCCAGGAGCGATCCGCACACTTCCCGTTTGAAGTGTCTCGGGGAGAGCTATCGAAAGGAGAAGTGCAGGATCTGTGAAGGGTTTCTCCCTAGGACCTTAAAATACCAGGAGCAAAGGCTCAAGGTCCTCCTCATGGAGGCTGCACTCCAGCCTCAATCAGCCCTGGGGTTGGCAGAGCCCATGCCCAACACCTCCTCATCCGTGCGGAGTGGGCTGGCACTGACGCTGCATGAGCCAGTGTGGAGGAAGGACTCCAAGGAGACTCAGCACCGCCACGGCTCCACCCATAGGCAGCCTTCTGTGAGTCTCAGCACCGCCACAGCTCCACCCATAGGCAGTCTTAGTCCCTGGTGCCCCAAAAGAAGAGGAGGCCAGAAAGGGGTCACTCTCCCCCATCCAAGCCCAAGGAGCATGCAGGAGGGAGACCCAAACCAGGCCACATTACCTCGGCCCCACCGCCTCCCAGGGTCTCGTAGACTCCTGCCCCGCCAGGGGTCCAGTCGAGTCCAGGTCCTCACCGCTCTCCGGACCAGCATGGCAGAGAGCTACAGCTCCCCTCTACGCCGGAGGTGTTTGAGGCGGCTCAGAACCTTATACACCTCACGGCACAGTCCTCCCCACAGAGAAGGGACAAGTCGCCATCGACTGCCTGACCCCCAATTCTGTCAAGGGGCAAGCTGGCGATGATGGTGCGCCAATCTCCATATCCGGCACTCCTCTCCCCATCACGGGCCACCTACGTGAGGGAGCCACACCGGTCCCCTGTCCCCGGCACCGCTCTCTGGCACCGCGGAACACTGCTCCTCTGTGGTCCTCCTTCTCGGAGACCTCGGAAGCGGAATCCTACCACTCTGATAGGAGCAGGAGCAGAAGGTCCAGGTCCTGGCGTGACTGCCAGCCCTATCCAGCACTGTGGACTGCCCAGTGGTAACCCCTGGCACAGAGGCCCTTCTGGATGCCCTGGGCTTACCATCAGAGCCAGGGACAGAGCCAGGGATCAAGATTCACATCGGTGTTGATGGCGTCGGCATCCTTTGTCCCTCCACGGGTGGCGTTGGCACCAGCACCATCAGCGGCTCCGACGCTCCTGCCTTTGCCTGGAGCTCCAGCACCGGCATCGACACCAGCACCGTTGACAGCTGCAGCGGCAGCAACCTCGGCACTGGCGATCTCAGCACCAGCAACTGCGGAGGCAGCGACATGGCAACACTGGGTGCCACATGACCCCCTCGGCACCGAGGGGAGTGAGCAAGGCCCATTACCAGGGCTTTCATCCTCGTCCTCCTCTGATAAGGCCGTGGTGGGGACATCGACGGCCCGGGCCTTGGAGGACAGCAGGGTCTTACAGGAGCTGCGGTGGCGGGTGGCCCAGAACCTGGGGATCCAGGCAGAGGAGGTGGTAGAGAACGCCGACCCCATGGTGGACATCCTCGCCCCCTCTGGGCCAGCCTGCATTGCCCTGCCACTGATTAAGACCATCACTGAGACCACAAAGATCTTCTGGCAGACCCCGGCCTCTTTGCCCCCTATGACCAAGAGGAATGAAAGGTGGTACTTCAAGTGGGTATGAACACCTATATACCCACCCACCCACTGATTCCCTGGTTCTTGACGCAGCCAATCAGCATGAGCGCCAGGGCTACCAGGGACCCTCCCCTAAAAATCAGGAGGCTAAAAAACTAGACCTATGTGGGAGGAAGGTCTGTTCAATGGGGAGGTTGCAACTCTGCATCTCTAACCAGCAGGCCATCGTGAGCAGATACTTGTATAACACCTGCGGCACGATGGCCAAATTTGCGGAGTTGCTGCTGCAGGACTCCTCTGCAGAATTCTCTGCGCTGGTGGAGGAAGGGACGCTGATAGCATGGGCCTCCCTACATGCGGCGTTGGACGGGGCAGATGCGGCCACCCATGCAAAGGCTACAGGGGTGGCAATGAGGAGTTCCTGGTTGCAGGTCTCTGCTCTCCCCTATGAGGTCCAGCAGAGTATTCAGGACCTCCCCTTCAAGGGTTTGGCTCTCTTTTCAGAGAAAACTGATAAAAGACTCCAGAGTTTAAAGGACTCAAGGGCCACCCTCAAATCCTTGGGCCTTCATACCCCTGTGACTCAGCAGAAGTATTTCCAGCCACAGCCTCCCCTGCGGTTCTACCAACTGCAAAACCGGCAGGACGGTCCTTGGAGGAGAAACAAGAGTGGCAGGAAAAGACCACACCTGTCCTCATGCCAGGGCTCTGGCCAATCTAAGCTGTCTTTGGCCCAGAAGCGGGCCTTTTGAAGGTGCGCTTGAGTACGATGCACCAGTGCCACGACTGGATCCATCCCTCCTTACCTTTTTGTCCAGACTATCCCCTTTCTACCCTGCGTGGGCCCGTACCACATCGGACCGTTGGGTGCTCCGCATGGCATAAAAGGGATATTCTCTCCTATTTTCTGCCCTCCCGCGCTTCCATCCTCCTTCCCCGTCCCTCTTCAAGGACCCTTCTCATGAGCAACTCCTCATACAGGAAGTGCATTCACTCCGATTGCTGGGGGTAGTGGAAGAGGTTCCTCAGGAGCTGAAGGGCAAGGGCTTCTATTCCCAGTATTTCCTAACACCAAAAGCCTAAGGCAGTCTCAGGCCCATCCTAGACCTGCGAAATCTCAACAGGTTCATGAAGAAACTGAAGTTTCGCATGGTCTCTTTGGCCTCCATCATCCCTTTCTTGGATCCAGGGGACTGGTACACCACCCTCGACTTGAAGAACGTGTACTTTCACATAGCAATAACTCCGTCCCACAGAAAATACCTCAGGTTTGTGGTGAGCAACAACCACTACCAGTTCACAGTTCTCCCGTTCGGCCTGTCAGTGGCGCCTCGAGTGTTTACCAAGTGCGTTCTGCGCAGGCGACAGGTACAGGTGTTCCTGTACCTCAACGAATGGCTGACCAAGGGCTGCTTCAGGGCTGAAGTGGAGGCACAAGTTGACTTCATAAGAACGATGTTCGACAAACTGGGCCTTCTCCTGAACATAGGGAAATCTACACTGTCCCCGGTTCAGTGGATAGAGTTTACAGGTGCGATACTGGACTCTACACAGGCCAGGGCATACCTCCAGAATCGAGGTTCCGGACCCTGGGCAATATCATTCGAAGTCTCAGGCAGTTCTCCACCACCACAGCAAGGAATTGGCTGAAACTCCTGGGACACATGGCCACTTGTACCCATGTGGTGCAACACACCAGGCTCAGATTCTGGCTGCTCCAATCGTGGCTAGCCTCAGTGTATCGGCCGGTTCGGGACAGTTTGGACAGGGTCATGACTCTGCCCTGCCCAGTCCTCGACTCTCTCCCGTGGTGGCTCGACACACAGGTGGTGTGTGCAGAGGTTCCCGTCATCAGTCCTCAGCCATCCCTCTCTCTGGTGACAGACACGACAGCCTTGGATTGGGGCATACATCTGGGAGACCTCAGGACACAAGGCCTCTGGTCTCAGGCAAAGCTCAGTCTACACATCAATGTCAGAGAGCTGAGAGTGGTGCACCAAGCATGCCAGACTTTCTGAGCCCACTTGGCAGGGAGAAGTGTAACAGTTACGACAGACAATACCATGGCAACGTTTTATATCAACAAACAGGGGGGTGCATGCTCCTCTACCCTGTGGCAGGAAGCCCTCATGCTGTGGGACTTTTGTCTAACTCATTACATATCTGTGCAAGCATTGTACCTCCCTGGAGTACAGAACGAGTTGGCGGACTACCTCAGCAGGTCGTTCCACAGCCATGAGTGCTCCCTGCGCCTGGACATCGCAAACTCCATCTTCCAATGGTGGGGTTTTCCCCAGATAGACCTGTTTGCCATGTGACACAACAGGAAGTGCCAGCAGTTTTGCTCCTTTCTGAATCACAGCCCAGGCTCCATCTCGGTCACGTTCCACCTCCCATGGGGGGACCACCTCCTATACGCGTTCCCTCCCATCCCTCTCGTTCACAAGGTGCTTCTCAAAGTACAGAGGGAAGAAGCTTCAGTGATATTAGTAGCTCCAGTCTGGTCCTGCCAGCACTGGTACACATCTCTCCTCGAAATGTCCGTGGAAGCCCTGGTCAAATTGCCACTCTTCCTGGACTTGTTAATTCACGATCACTGCCATCTCCAGCACCTGAACCTCGAGTCATGGCACCTCACGGAATGGAAGCTCCATGGCTGAACCCGATGGAGCTCTCCTGTTTGGACCCGGTCAAACAAGTCCTTAGGAAACCCTCCACCAGGGCTACCTACCTAGCCAAATAGAAGAGGTTTTCGATCTGGTCGGCGCAACACCATCCGTCTCCGACGCTTGTGTCCATACCCCTTATACTGGACTACCTTCTCGATCTTAAGCAGCAGGGGCTGTCCATGTCATCAATAAAGGTTCACTTGGCTGCCATCTCTGTCTTCCATCCAGGCGCAGGGGGATGGTCGGTCTTTGCCAACCCTATGGTCAGCCATTTCCTGAAAGGTCTCAACAGGCTATATCTGCATGTCTGACAGCCAGTCC
This sequence comes from Natator depressus, assembly GCF_965152275.1. Classification (NCBI taxonomy): domain Eukaryota; kingdom Metazoa; phylum Chordata; order Testudines; family Cheloniidae; genus Natator; species Natator depressus. The sequence continues at coordinate 31,472,112 of NC_134246.1, forward strand.
CGGCTTGGGACCAGAATCTGATCCTTTCCAGACTGATGGGGCCACCCTTTGAACCACTGGCGACATGCTTCTGCTCTACCTTTCGTACAAGGTGGAGTTTGTGGTAGCTATAACCTCAGCCAGGAGGGTGTCTGAGCTCAAGGCCTTAACATCAGAGCCTCCCTACACTGTGTTCAACAAGGACAAGGTTCAGCTCAGGCCGCAGCCAGCTTTCCTCCCTAAGGAACCAGGACATCTTTCTCCCAGTTTTCAACCCTAAGCCACACACAAGCAGCAGAGAACAAAGGCTTCACTTGCTGGATGTTTGCTGGGCATTAGCCTTTACGTCAAACAAACCAAACCATTCTGGAAGTCCATTCAGCCATTCATTGTGGTAGCGGACAGAATGAAAGGGGTCTCAGTCTCCTCCCAAAGGATTTCATAATGGATCATGTCCTGCATACGGGAATGCTACAACCTGGCGGAGGTGCCTGCCCCTCCGCTCACAGCACACACCAGCAGGACACAAGCTTCGTCAGTGGCATTCCTGACACACATGCCAACCCAGGAAATACGCAGAGCGGCGACATGGTCCTCCATTCATACATTCACATTGCATTATGCCATTATCCAGCAGGCCAGAGACGATGCAGCCTTTGGTAGAGCGGTACTTCAGTCAGCGCACATTTACGCTCTGACCTCGCCTCCAAAATTTAGGCTTGGGAATCACCTAATTGGAACTGACATGAGCAATCACTTGAAAAAGAAAAAACGGTTACTCACCTTCTCGTAACTGTTGTTTTTTGAGCTGTGTTGCTCACATCCATTCCATTACCCACCCTCCTTCCCCTTTGTCGAAGTGGCCGGCAAGAAGGAACTGAAGGGGTAGCGGGTCGGCAGGGCTCTATACCAAGTGCCATGAAGGCGCGACCTCAAGGGGCGCCTAGGCCAACCCTACTGATACTGCAAGGGGGAAAATCTTCCAGCTGCTGTGCACATGGTGCACGCACACCTAATTGGAGTGGACGTGAACAACACATCTTGAAGAACAACAGTTACGAGAAGGTGAGTAACCTTTTTTTATAGGAAATGATTCTGTATCTTCAGTGGGGAAAGGAGACTTGAGCAGGTGGGGGCTAGCACAAAAGAGGGGTCTGGGTGAGGAGAAGATGTTGTTGGAGAAAACTGCAGGGTGGGAAGATAATATGACCCCAGGGCCAGGGAGGGTGGGGAAGTGTGGTCAGAGTGTTAGGGGGCTTATTCCTTCACCCACTCACTTCCCTGGTCCTTCTCGCATGAACAGAGAGCAACAATACCCGAAGTCCAAAGGTGCAAACAATTCGATGTTTATTGGGGTGAACTTCCAGCAAGCATGATTCCAGTTTCCTTCCTTAGTATCCTCCTTCCCAGCTCTGACACCACAGAGCCTTACACCTGTGTCCCTGTTCCCATTCCTGCCCTTAGCCAAACATTATTCCAATTTCCTTACTCCCATTCCCTGTTCCCATTTCCCCCTTTAGCAAAACATGATTGCAATTTCCTTACCCCATTCCCTGTTCCCATCTCCCCCACACCCACCCATACCCACCCACCCACGCCCACTCACTTCCTCATTGACTACAGATTATATAGTAAAACTTGAGTTCTGCTTAGCTATACCTTAACCAATCATTTTCCTGAAATTTAACTAACCAATCTTAACAGATTGTAACATGATTATGTAACCAATTATATCCCACCACCTTAATTAGTTTACACCCAGCAAAATTAATTATACAGCAGACAGGAACATTCACAGAACCAGACAGAGATTATACAGACAAACAATAGCAAAGTGGGAACTATAATGACAAGACAATACAGAAGTGAGGATTTCACATCCCAGTATTGATAAGTGAGTTCTTGCCAGACAGGATGCTATCAAACTAAGTTTCCTTTTACATTTTCTAGGCACTTCCCTTTCTCTGGAGGTGATAGGAATTATCAGGACAGGATTCAGAGTAACAGCCGTGTTAGTCTGTATTCGCAAAAAGAAAAGGAGGACTTGTGGCACCTTAGAGACTAACCAATTTATTTGAGCATGAGCTTTCGTGAGCTACAGCAGAAGACATTATATACACAGACACCATGAAACAATACCTCCTCCCACCCCACTCTCCTGCTGGTAATAGCTTATCTAAAGTGATCATCAAGTTGGGCCATTTCCAGCACAAATCCAGGTTTTCTCACCCTCCGCCCCCCCACAGACAAACTCACTCTCTTGCTGGTAATAGCCCATCCAAAGTGACCACTCTCTTCACAATGTGTATGATAATCAAGGTGGGCCATTTCCTGCAGAAATCCAGGTTCTCTCACCCCCTCACCCCTCTCCAAAAACCACACACACAAACTCACTCTCCTGCTGGTAATAGCCTATCCAAAGTGACCACTCTCCTTACAACCTGCATGAAAATCAAGGTGGGCCATTTCCAGCACAAATACAGGTTTTCTCACTCCCCCACCCCCATACACATACAAACTCACTCTCCTGCTGGTAATAGCTCATCCAAAGTGACCACTCTCCCTACAATGTGCATGATAATCAAGGTGGGCCATTTCCAGCACAAATCCAGGTTTTCTAACCCCCCCCCCCCACACACACACACACACAAACTCACTCTCCTGCTGGCAATAGCTCATCCAAACTGACCACTCTCCCCACAATGTGCATGACAATCAAGGTGGGCCACTTCCAGCATAAATCCAAGTTTAACCAGAACGTCTGGGGGGGGGGTAGGAAAAAACAAGGGGAAATAGGCTACCTTGCATAATGACTTAGCCACTCCCAGTCTCTATTTAACCCTAAATTAATAGTATCCAATTTGCAAATGAATTCCAATTCAGCAGTTTCTCGCTGGACTCTGGATTTGAAGTTTTTTTGTTGTAAGATAGCGACCTTCATGTCTCTGATTGCGTGACCAGAGAGATTGAAGTGTTCTCCGACTGGTTTATGAATGTTATAATTCTTGACATCTGATTTGTGTCCATTTATTCTTTTACGTAGAGACTGTCCAGTTTGACCAATGTACATGGCAGAGGGGCATTGCTGGCACATGATGGCATATATCACATTGGTGGATGTGCAGGTGAACGAGCCTCTGATAGTGTGGCTGATGTTATTAGGCCCTGTGATGGTGTCCCCTGAATAGATATGTGGGCACAGTTGGCAACGGGCTTTGTTGCAAGGATAGGTTCCTGGGTTAGTGGTTCTGTTGTGTGGTATGTGGTTGTTGGTGAGTATTCGCTTCAGGTTGGGGGGTTGCTGCTATTACCAGCAGGAGAGTGAGTTTGTGTGTGTGGTTTTTGGAGAGGGGTGAGGGGGTGAGAGAACCTGGATTTCTGCAGGAAATGGCCCCACCTTGATTATCATACACATTGTGAAGAGAGTGGTCACTTTGGATGGGCTATTACCAGCAAGAGAGTGAGTTTGTCTGTGGGGGGGCGGAGGGTGAGAAAACCTGGATTTGTGCTGGAAATGGCCCAACTTGATGATCACTTTAGATAAGCTATTACCAGCAGGAGAGTGGGGTGGGAGGAGGTATTGTTTCATGGTGTCTGTGTATATAATGTCTTCTGCAATTTCCACAGTATGCATCCGATGAAGTGAGCTGTAGCTCACGAAAGCTCATGCTCAAATAAATTGGTTAGTCTCTAAGGTGCCACAAGTCCTCCTTTTCTTTCAGGACAGGATTGTATTCCTAACAGCCCAATAGCACCTTCTTTCAGTGTGACTAGTTTGGAATGTGAGGATGTGACCGGTTGCTTCCTAGCTTATGGCTGCCTCTGCTGCTTAGCCAAAGGCCTTAGCCTAAGAACAGGGCCTCAGACTGTCACAGTAAGAGAAGGCCCTTACACCAGCAGACAGTGATTTTGATTCTTTCTTTTATACCTCTAGAACTAGCCAAGTGATAAGAATACACCTAAATTCTTAAAGTACAGGCCTTTGCAGACAGGCCTGAATATCTATATCCTAACACAGAGGATGGGGACTGAGCAGGGAAATAAACAGAGGTGAATGTCTGATGGACAAGTGAGAAGTGAAACAGTGAACACTTGGGCAGAGGTTCAACGAGTGGCTGCATGAGGTGGGACAATACCAGGGTAAGGTCCCAACGGGTATGGGAGATTTAACTGGGGAATAGACATTCGCTCATCCTTTAAGGAATTTCTTTACTAGTTTGTGATTGGACCAAGATTTACCGTTAATCCACTGATGAAATGCTGGCATTGGTGATAAATGAACCCTTACAAACAGTAATAATGGACCATAACATTCAAGGAATAATTGATACTTTAGAACTTCTGGAACCTGAGCATTCAAGGGAACCACACTGGCACTTTCTGATCATAATTAAAACGCTTTTGCATTGTCTAAAGTAGCATTTACAGGTGAAATCTTTTCCAGGATTCAGTATAATGTTTTGCACATCAGCAGAACACAATGTTCAACAGATCTCAAGATGCAATCACCCACATTGTCGAATTTAGTGAGCTCATGTCGGAATGAAGTACTCATCCCTCTTGCTGAGTCAGTAGGTCTGGGTCCAAAGGCAGATGTTGAAATATTCCCTCCCAGACAGAAGCAGCAAATCCAGGAATCAAAGATCTCTGTCCCAAACTGGGGCTATTGGAACCACAAAACTAGGTGACTGGGCAACAAAATGGCAGATGAAATTCAATGTTGACAAATGCAAAATAATGCAGATTGGAAAACATAATCCCAACTATATGTACAAAATGACAGGGTCTAAATTAGCTGTTACCACGCCGTCATTGTGGATAGTTCTGTGAAAACATTGGCTCAGTGTCAAAAAAGCTAACAGAATGTCAGGAACCGGTAGGAAATTGATAGGTAATAAATATTTATCAACCTGTGGAACTTATTGCCAGGAGATGTTGTGAAGGCCAAAACTATAACTGGGTTCAAACAAGAATTAGATAAGTTCACGGAGGATAGATCCATCAATGGCTAAGATGATCAGGGAGGCTCTGGGTGTCCTGAGCCTCTAACTGCCAGAAGCTGGGAGTAGATGACAGGGGATGGATCACTCGATAATTACCCTGTTCTATTCATTTCCTCTGAAGCATCTGGCATTGACCACAGTCAGAAGACAGGATACTGTGCTAGCTGGACCATTGGTCTGACCCAGTATGGCTGTCCTTATGTTCCTATATTCATTCTGACTCAATCCTGGTTGATCTTGTTGATTACTCTTTGGACTGGTGGAATGGAGGGGAAAGTGTCACACAGAACCTGGCAGTGTGCCAGGATCCATCTAGTGCTGATGATGAAGCCAGTGGAGACTTTTGAGTTTGAGAACAGCGATTAGACTTGGCAAGTTTGTTTTCTCAATTACCTTGGTGTCAGGAACATTGGTTTCTCATTTGGTATTTAGATTACAGTGAAGATGGGGGTGCAGCAGGTGTGTAGCCTTCTATCATACCTGCTGTAGGTGGTCCAGGTCTCACCACCATGGAGGAGTGTCTGGTAGACCCTTGTCTTGGTGTTCAGTGTTGGTTTCCTGAGATCCCACATGCTCTTGGTCAGTTGGCTGATTGTGGTAGTTGCCTTTCCAGTGTAAGAATTAAGCTCGTCATTGAGAGGTAAGTTGATCCTAATAGCAGAACTTGCGTGTAACTTCTCGCACAGTGTTAACTATTGAACCCTCTGCTGCGATCAACACACCTTGTGCCACAATCATTGTCTTCTTTACACTTATGTTTAGTTCAAATTCATCACATGCTAGAGCAGAGCTATTGCAAAGTTGCTGAAGCCCCTCATCACTGTGTGCGACACGCACTGTCATTAGTGAAAAGAAGTTCTCTTAGCAGCAGACTTGGCTTTTTGCTTAGTTTAGGTGAGTTATCACAGCCAAAAAAAAGCATTATCAGAAAAGATATCAGTGGCTCACCTTTTTTTCAGATCCCCTTTAAAACAAAAAAGCAGCATGAGATATGAAATTGACATCTGTGTTTTCCAGTCTGTTGTTCAGATCAATGTTCATTAAAAGTTTCTGCTGGTTCTGTTTGACTCCTTCCTAAACCAAAGTAAGTTACTGCCTTGAACAACAACAATAGTGAAGATGATACAATGTTATAGTCATAAGAGTTAAGACAATACAAAATCAGAGGGTTTTCTCCATAGGAGATAAGACGAGGCAAGTGTTTGACGTAGAGGCCTTCACATAACACAGTGTAATGAGAGTTCTAGGACAATGTTGGGGTACAAAACTGGGTTAGTGCTGTGTTCCCAGGCTCACTGTATGTCGCTATAACAGCGAACTCTGCAATGTTCATTCCCAGTGGGCAGTAGTGACACCAGAGTTCAGGCTGCACCACAGATTTGCTTAAGGAATGATGTTAAGTGTTCCCTACACTGTCTGTTTGGAACCTTAAGGTTAATTTAAAATACTCCTTGTACTTTTTAATGTGCTTGAATATTTAAGTCCAGTTTGAAAAAAGAAGAATCTGAGCTAATTTCTAACTGTTTCCAAAATCGCAGCACAAATGTGTGTGAATGGAAGCAGCTGGGGGGTGGGAGGGGAAAGGACACCCTCTAGCCTCACCACCACCGACAGTCCTCCTCCTCCTCCTCCCAGCAACCCCACCACAGCCTGCCACTCCCCACACCACACTGCTGGTGTGCAATGCACTAACTTGGCGCGCTGCCTTCAAGACGTGTCGAACTGGAATGCCTCTTTACCCCAGTGTTAGCCCTGCAAGCCAAGGAGACTGTTGAGCCTCCTGCACACACTGGGCAAGGAAATCCTGTCAGGAGCAGGGACCACACAGTGCACCAAGCTATCTTTGGACCCACAGGTCAGTGGTAGTCATTTTGGGGGAAACAAAATAGCCCCACCCCCACCCCGCAATCCAGCTTACACTCAGTGAGGTAACTGACCCTGTATAAAAATAAGAAGGAAACTAACAACAGCAAACCCTGCATTTAGTGACAGTTGATGTGCCCCACCCAAAATTTTGAAAGCAGGACAATATCAAGCTAAAGGGAAAGAACCCAGCATTCCTTGTCACCTTCACATGCTTATAATACTGTCCGCAACAGAATGCAGCATTTATTAGTATCTCCAACAGGTACTGGAAAGGTATGCACAAAACAACTTCATCCAACTCATGCTCTCACACACAACCTAAGCCGTGACCTCTGCCGTGTTCAGGGAGGATAATGCTACGTGTGTGGACCAAGTGTCAGTAAGATGGGCCGGGCCGGTGATACAAGAGAGCAGGAGGTCGCTGTTAAGGTTTTGTGTGAGAGCAGGATGTTGAGTGCGTATACTTGTTGGGATCCACTGGAGATGGCAGTGAATGTCTTAGGGAGTACTGGGCTTGGATACTGACCAGGTTGTTAGACCATTTGACTCTGTTATACCAAGGGACACTGAGTATTTCCCCTTAATTACTTTGGAGATGTTCTCTGGCCTGTGCTATACAAGAGGCCAAACTAGATGATCCCAGTGGTCCCTTCTGGCCTTGAAATCTGTGAACCTATGAACTTTTATTGTCATGCTTTTAACAGCCCTCCAATTTAAACATGACAGGGCTGGTGGCAGGGTATGGTCTGTGTGGAGCCCTTGCCTCTGGAACACCCCCTTTGGTCTAACGCAGCCTGAGCATGGCTTAGCTGTTCTCCCAGACCTTCAAAAGCAGACTAGGTTGAGCAAGGTGGAAATGGATTAAAGGTGATGATGAAAATTGTTAGTCCTGACTGAAGAGTGGATGAAGAGGGGTTTGTTACTGAGGGGGCCCTGGGGGCTCCATGAATCCCTCACAGAATTCAGCCCTTAATGCAGAATTCTGCTACAGATACAACATTTTAATTTAAAATAACATATCTAGCTCTTATGGTTGCAAAGAAAACTTTCCAGACCAAGTATAACTGAAGCAATGTAGTCTTCCTGAGTCTGCAGAATACCTGAGCTGACTAAGTTCTTGGTCTGTTGGAGTCAGTGAGGCTTATTTTCGTAGGAGACATCAGTGCCCACTCAGATGATGAATTTTCTAGGTTAACTGACTAGAGCCATCATGACCAGATATCAGTGGGACTATTCTAAGTGGTCTATTTTTCAGCACATTCTAGATCTCATTGTTATTCTGGGATTGAATATGGAGGCGGTAATGGTTGGACATGAGTGAGTTCTGGTGGGGTTGGGATTGGAGGACAGAGCTGGCTTGGAGATCTCAAGGCTGCTGTGTTCCCTGGCCAGCAAAGAGTGACGAGGGTGCACAGTTTGATTCTCACAATTAAATGGGTGAATGAAGCTTTAGGCTGTGACTCGCCTGCCATGGGCAGGGGAGTTCGCTTCCTTGGAGTGATCCTCTTGTCTTGCTTTAACAGATTGAGGGAGGAGACATTTTGTTATAATCTGTTGTGTTTAATTTGTGAGTGAATTCAGTGCCCTTTAAACTAGGGGGGATGATCAAAACTATGCCGCCTCGTATTCTGTACAAGCTGCATCCCAGAAGGCTTGTCAGGGTTAAATCCAAGACCATGGATGACACATGGTCTATGAGAAACAAGTTTTTGGGCTCTCATTCCTCAGGGTCGTTTGCAGCTCCATCACTAACTGCCACCACCGCTGACACTAACTGCCCCCGCTTTGTCAATTGGATTATTTAGCTGCACGTCCTAAACTCTTCATACGAAACCTAAAACAGTGTCACATGCTTTGAGGTCACATATATGGCAGGGCTAATCTGCATAGTTCTTGATAGACAAAAGACCATGTCCTTTCTCCAAAGAGCATGTGGCCTCAGCTGGGACCAAACTTGTTGAGAGATGGGGATAAGCACTAGGGGGGCTGGAGGGAGGGGCTACAGCAATTGGACCATACCACTGTTCAGATCAGAGATGCACGTCTCCAGGATTTTGTAATTTCTGATCATACTGATGCTAAGTGGCAAGACTAGGCCTTGAACAGGTCAAGGATGGGGCTTCCAGGGGAGTGTGGGCAGTAGACTCTGCTAGGAAGCTGGGGAATTAATGGATCCTGGAGACTGAACTCTCCTGTCCTCCCTATGTGAGGTCCCTTCAGGCCAGCACTGAGGCATGTTGCTGGGCTGGAGTGTAGTGGAAGCTTCCCCAGCCTGTGCGCTGTGTGTTGTGTGGCTGAAGAGAGCACTTCAGTCTGTCGGGGTAATTGCAGTGTGGTGTATATTAAATGTATGCCCCAAATTAAAAAAACATAGTCAGAGGACTAAAAAAGTGGCTAAAAACAAAATTAAAGAAGTGGTTAAAGCAAAAAAGGTATCATTTAAAAATTTGGAAGGCAAATCCTACTATGGAAAATAGAAAGGAGCATAAACTCTGGCCAGTCAAGTGTAAAAGTATAATGAGGCCGGCCAAAAAGGAATTTGAAGAGCAACTAGCCAAAGACCCAAAAACTAACAGCAAAATTTTTTTTTAAGTACATCAGAAGCGTGCTAAACAATCAATGAGACCACTGGAGAGGAGAGGTGCTAACGGTGCACTCAAAGAAGACAAGGCCATTGCAGAGAAACTAAATGAATTATTTGCATCAGTCTTCACTGCAGAGGATGTGAGGGAGATTCCCACACCTGAGCCATTCTTTTGAGGTAACAAATCTGAGGAACTGTCCATAGAGGAAGTTTTGGAACAAATAGTAATAAGTCACCAAGACCAGATGGTATTCATCAAAGAGTTCTGAAGGAACTCAAATATGAAATTGCAGAACTACTAACTGTGATATGTACCCCAACATTTAAATCAGTTTTTGTACTAGATCACTGGAGGATAGTGATGTCAATTTTTTTAAAAGGCTCCAGAGATGATACCAGCAATTACAGTCTAACTTCAGTGCCAGGGAAATTGGTTGAAACTATAGTAAAGAACAGAATGATCAGGCATATAGATGAACATGATTTGTTGGGGAAGAGTCAACACAGCTTTTGTAAAGTTAAGTCATGCCTCACCAATCTATTAGAATTCTTTGTGGGGGTCAACAAACATATGGACAAGAGTGATCCAATGGATGTACGGTTTCAGAGCAGCAGCCATGTTAGTTTGTATCTGTAAAAAGAAAAGGAGTACTTGAGGCACCTTAAAGACTAACAAATTTATTAGAGCATAAGCTTTCGTGAGCTACAGCTCACTTTATCGGATGCATACAGTGGAAAATATAGCAGGGAGATTTTATATACACAGAGAACATGAAACAAGGGGTGTTACCATACACACTGTAACAAGAGTGATCAGGAAAGGTGAGCTATTACCAGTATAGCTCACCTTTCCTGATCACTCTTGTTACAGTGTGTATGGTAACACCCCTTGTTTCATGTTCTCTGTGTATATAAAATCTCCCTGCTATATTTTCCACTGTATGCGTCTGATGAAGTGAGCTGTAGCTCACGAAAGCTTATGCGCTAATAAATTTCTTAGTCTCTAAGGTGCCACAAGTACTCCTTTTCTTTTTCCAATGGATGTAGTGTACTTAGATTTTCAGAAAGCCTTTGACAAGCTCTTAAGCAAAGTAAGCAGTCATGGATCAGTAGCGGGTAAAAGATAGGAAACAAAGGGTAGGAATAAATGGTCAGTTTTCAGAATGGAGAGAGATAAATAGTGGTGTCCCCCAGGGGTCTGCACTGGGACCAGTCCTATTCAACATAATTCATAAATGATCTGGAAAATGGGAGTAAACAGTGAGGTGGCAAAATTTTCAGATGATACAAAATTACTCAAGATAGTTAAGTTCAAAACAGACTGTGAAGGGTTACAAAGGGATCTCACAAAACTGGGTGACTGGGTAACAAAATGGCAGATGAAATACAGTGTTGATAAATAGAAAGTAATGCACATTGGAAAACATAATCCCAACTATACATATACACAATGATGGGATCTAAATTAGTTTTTACCACTGAACAAAGGGATCTTGGAGTCGTTGTGGATAGTTCTCTGACAACATCCACTCAATGTGCAGCGGCAGTCAAAAAAGTGAATAGAATGTTAGGAACCGTTAGGAAAGGTTAGATAATAAGACAGAAAATGCCATAATGCCTCTGTATAAATCCACGGTACGCCCACATCTTGAATACTGCGAGCAGATCTAATTATCAAAAAGTATTAATCTCAAAAAAGATATATTGGGATTGGGAAAAGTACAGAGAAGGGAAAAAAAATTTTAAGACGTATGGAACAGTTTCCATATGAGGAGAGATTAAAAAGATTGGGACTGTTCAGCTTGGAAACGAGACAACCAGGAGGGGCTATGACAGAGGCCTATAAAATCTTGATTGGTGCGGAGAAAGTGAATAAGGACGTGTTATTTACTCCTTCTTGTAACACAAGAACCAAGGGTCACCCAATGAAATTAATAGCCAGTTTAAAACAAACAAAAGGAAGTACTTCTTCACACAATGCAGAGCCAACCTGTGGAACTCATTGCCAGGGGATGTTGTGAAGGTCAGAAGTATAAATGGGTTCAAAAAAGGATTAAATAAGTTCATGGAGGAAAGGTCTATCAATGGCTATTAGCTAAGATGGGCAGGGATGGAACAACATTCTCTGAGTGTCCCTAGCCTCTGTTGGCCAGAAGCTGGGAGTGGATGACGAGATGGATCACTCGATTGCCTGTTCTGTTCATTCCCTCTGAATGAAGCACCTGACATTGGCCACTGTTGGAAGACAGGATACCAGGCTAGATGGACCATTAGTCTGACTCAGTCTGGACATTCTTATGTTCTTACCTTCTCTGATATGAGGCCGAGGATCACCTTTGCCCCTGATTGGGTAGGAGACCTACAGTACTGGTCCACTGCTAGAGATTAATGGAGCCAGAGATTTTTCTGAGCTCTTTGAGGGAAAATATTGTACAGATAGTGGACCACTCTGTCGATAACCTGGTAGGACAGTATGATTAATTTTGTCCCCAACTATCGACACAGTGGCTCCTAAATGCCTCCTCTCTCTGTGTTATCTTCACAGGTCACCTTGATATTCAGATGGTCAGCAACACATGAAGCATGAAGGGAGGAGGCTAAAGTGCCAGTGATGGAAGTCACTCTCAAGGTGATCAGTCATGACACACAGGCTTTTTGAAGTTTTATGCCATGGTTGTGATGGAGATGAAGAAAGTTTTCTTCTTCACCACACAGGAAGTCTCAATCCAGGCTGCCTAATCGCATACACAGGGTTTAGCGTGTCTTGCTGTGAGGAATTTTCTGTCTACTTCACTGATTAGGTTCAGACCAGATAAGCTACTTCTGTGGTAGCAGGTCCATGTCATGCAAACAAATGCAATGTTTTTCTCTCATTCAGATTCAGCCGGTTTTGCTCATTGACATTCTGAAAGTGCTTGGCGAACTTAGAGCTACAACCTGTGGTTTGGCTTTGATACCTCCTGGTTGGCTCTGTCGGGCACTGGTTCACAATTGGTGGATATAGTCAGTGCCTGTAATAGAGGTTACGGTGGCAGAATCTCTTAAATAAGCATTTTGGTCACAAAGCCATTATCTCTAATGCTGTTGCTGATAAGTGGTCTGTCTACTCTTTGGAGCTGAGGGGCTCATTCTCCACTTGAAGAAACATGCTGTCATTTCAATAGTGTAGTGAAAATAGAGGCCAGCACTGGCACCACAAGTGGCAGTAGGAGCCAGCTGTCCCGAGTACATATCTAGTTTCTCAGATGGGCACGAACTCAGGACAGCTCCCCCCTCCCACTGCTTGCACTGCCATGGCCACATTCTATTTTTAGCATTAGCTCAATGAGACCCACCACAAACATACCTCCTTGAGCTGGGAATCATACCCAAAGCTCAGTGTGCCAAACCCAAACTGGTCAATCTTCAGCCTGCCTCCAGCCTTCCTTCTTGGGGACAGTTACAGGGAAGCAATTCTGGCAGTACTGAGGATCCCAAGATTGCATGGCCCCTTTCACTCTGGATTTAGATCAGGCTATGGTACAAAGACAGTCCTAGTCTGATGGTCGGTTGCTAAGAGGTGGTAGGGGTTTTTTCGGCCAAAATCTAAGAAGCTTCTTTAGATCTTTCAGCTGCTTTTGATACCCCTGACCATAGAGCAAGAGAGAGCTGCATGTGAGTACTAATGTTCTCTAAGAAAGGACCCAGGGGTTGTATGTTGTATGAGTGCTCTTCTGCCCTAAGGATTATCTCATGTGGAATGTAGCACGGTTTTCTTCACCTTCCTGACCAGAACAAGGACAACTTTGGCTAAAAGCCCATCCTGATTTGATGACAAAATGAAGGCAGCAATGAGAAATAAAAAAGCGACATGACGTAAATGGAACAAGGGTAAATAGACACCAACTGATATGAATTCGAAGTTATGAAGTTCAGAAAATGTATAGGGAACCAAGGACGTCAGGGAAAAATCCATGGCTGGCATAGCTAAGGACAGTAAGAAGGAGTTTTCAAAGTTTATTAGGAACAAAAATCCTAGGAATGCTATAGGCCAAGTACTAGATGGAGATGGTAAAATTGTTAATAATGATGCACAAAAGCCAGTAGTGATCAATAAAAATTTCTGTTCTGTATTTGGAAAGGACGATTATGTACTTGTGTCGCATGAGATGATGTACTTACCAGTCCATTAATAACTGAGGAGGATACTAAACAGCATCTAGTAGGAATATGCATTTTTAAATTAGAAGGCCCAGATAACTTCCCCCAAGAGTCTTAAAAGAATTTGCTGAGGAGATCTCCGGCCTACCGAAGCTAATTTTTAATATGATATCTTCTGTCTTCTTATCTATCTCTTTCTTAATGATTCCCAACATTCTGTTCGTTTTTTTGACTGCCGCTGCAGATTGAGTGGATGTTTTCAGAGAACTATCCACAAGGGCTCCAAGATCTCTTTCTTAAGTAACAGCTAATTTAGACCCCTTCATTTTATATGTTTTCCAATGTGCATTACTTTGCATTTATCAACATTGAATTTCATCTGCCATTTTTTTGCCTAGTCACCCAGTTTTGTGAGATCCCTTTGTAGCTCTTCACAGCCTTCTTTGGACTTAACTATATTGAGAAATTTTTTATCATCTGCCACCTCACTGTTTACCCCCTTTTCCAGATCATTTATGAATATGTTGAATAGGACTGGTCCCAGTGCAGACCCCTGGGGGACACCACTATTTATCTCTCTCCATTCTGAAAACTGACCATTCATTCCTGCTCTTTGTTTCCTATCTTTTAACCAGTTACCGATCCGCGAGAGGACCTTCCCTCTTATCCCATGACAGTGTACTTTACTTAAGAGCTTTTGGTGAGGGACCTTGTCAGAGGCTTTCTGAAAATCTAAGTACACTATATCCACTGGATTCCCCTTGTAAACATGCTTGTTGACCCCCTCAAAAATTCTAATAGATTGGTGAGGCATGATTTCCCTTTACAAAAGCCATGTTGACTCTTCCCCAACAAATTATGTTCATCTATGTGCCTGACAATTTTGTTCTTTACTATAGTTTCAACCAGTTTGCCTGGTACTGAAGTCAGGCCAACCAGCCTATAATTGCCTGGATCCACTCTGGAGCCCTTTTTAAAAATTGGCATCACATTAGCTATCCTCCAGTCATTTGGTACAGAAGCTGATTTAAACCACAGTTCGTAGCTCTGCAGTTTCACATTTGAGTTCCTTCAGAACTCTTGGGTGAATACCATCTGGTCCTGGTGACTTCTTACTGTTTAATTTATCAGTTTGTTCCAAAACCTCCTCTAATGACACCTCAATCTGGGACAGTTCCTCAGATTTGTCACCTGAAAATAATGGCTCAGGTTTGGGAATCTCCCTCACATCCTCAGCCATGAAGACCGATGCAAAGAATTTATTTAGTTTCTCCACAATGGCCTTGTCGTCCTTGAGTGCTCCTTTAGCATCTCAATTATCCAGTGGCCCCACTGGCTGTTTAGCAGGCTTCCTGCTTCTGATGTACTTAAAAATGTTTTTCACAGTTACTTTTTGAGTCTTTGGCTAGCTGTTCTTCAGATTCTTTCTTGGCCTTCTTAATTATATTTTTACACTTCACTTGCAGGAGTTTATGCTCCTTTCTGTTCTCCTCACTAGGATTTAACTTCCACTTTTTAAAGGATGCCTTTTTGCCTCTCACTGCTTCGTTTACTTTGTTGTTTAGCCACGATGGCACTTTTTTGGTTCTCTTACTATGTTTTTTAATTTGGGTTATACATTTAAGTTGAGCCTCTATTATGGTATCTTTAAAAAGTTTCCATGCAGCTTGCAGGGATTTCACTTTTTGCACTGTACCTTTTAATTTCTGTTTAACTAACTTCCTCATTTTTGTGTAATCCCCCTTTCTGAAATTAAATCCTACAGTGTTGGGCTGCTGTGGTGTTTTCCTCACCACAGAAATGTTAAATTTAATTATATTATGATCACTATTACCAAGTGCTCCAGCTATATTCACCTCTTGGACCAGATCCTGTGCTCCACTTAGGACTAAATCAAGAATTGCCTCTCTTCTTGTGGGTTCCAGAAGTAGTTGCTCCAAGAAGCAGTCATATATGTTGTCAAGAAACTTGATCTCTGCATCCCATCCTGAGGTGACATGTACCCAGTCAATATGGGGATAGTTGAAATCCCCCATTATTATTGAGTTTTTTATTTTAATAGCCTCTCTAATCTCCCTGAGCATTTCACAGTCACTATCTCCATCCTGGTCAGGTGGTCAGTAATATATCCCTACTGCTATATTCTTATTATTTGAGCATGTAATTACTGTCCACAGTGATTCTATGGTACAGTTTGGCTCATTTAAGATTTTTACTTCATTTGATTCTATCCTTTCTTTCACATATAGTGTTCAGTTAGTTAGGGTCCCAGCAAGGACTTTGCCCCAGGTGGGGCATGCCCCATTCTCCGGTGTTAAGCCCTGCTCCATGTGTAACAGGCCTATGCCTGTTAGTGTCCTTCACAATAGTTTTCTGCAGTGCCTCAGGGAGTCCCACGTGAAGGAGTGTTGTCGCATCTGTAAGAACTTTCATCCTTGGACACAGAAGGAATGCAATGCGACGTACGACTCAGGGCCCTCCTGATGCAGGCAGCCCTGCGCTCAGCCTTGGAGCCAGCTCGGCCTGAAATGGAACCCAGTGCTTTGGCATCGGTGCGTAGCACATCCCAGTCATCGGGCTCCTCCCAGCACCGTTCCCTGTCCCCAGTGCCGAAAAAGAAGCCGAAGAAGATGGAACCAGGCAAGCCCAATAAAGGTGCTCTGGGCAAAGGACGTTGTTTGGGCCTTATGCCCACTCTGGACCTGCACAAGGGCTCCACCCTCGGGAGTTCCTTCCCTCAAAAAGACCCACCACCAACTCTGGGGAGCAGTACAGGGTCCCAGCTGATGGTGCAGTTGACGCCCGCTCAGCTCTTCTTGCCTGCACAGCAAAGAGAGCTCCCACCACAGCCAGCACCACATTCAGCAATGGAACCGGCTGAGGCTCCCCGCAAGAGCAAGCCTGCCAGTAAGGCCTCGCACAAGACGAGTGAGTGCCACCGGTCTCTGGAGCCAAGACAGATCCCTAGGTCGCCATGCTCTTGATCTCCGCGGCCCAGGTCTCTGGCCCATCATTACTAGGCATTGGTACTGCGTTCCTGGTCCCCTTCTTTGCACCGAAGATCTCCCAGGTGTAGAGGATCTCGCCGGCACCAGTCTTCGTCACGTCATTGGTCACCGAAGCTGAGACCTCGAGGCCGCTCCCTGACACGATGACGCTCTCCCTACTCCCAGCACCAGTCGAAACACTCTGGGCATCGGTCATCAGCGTCGATGGTTAGCTGCCAGACCCAGGCCTCGACAGCCCTGCCGTGGTCACCGGAGGATGACAACTTCTCTGGATTGGAGGCGTAGTTCAGCCCCTCGCACAGGCAGCAACAGGACTGGACTCTGGAGGGTGGTCTGCCAATGGCTGACCCTATGGCCTTCTTGCAATGCCTGGGGGGTTCCTGTCATGCCATTTCCCCACTCCCGACAGCCCTCGGTTGCCACATCAGACAGGCCGTAGTCAGCACCCATAGCACCGTCGGCACCGGGTTCAGTGCAGGACACTCCGGTGACCGTGGCGGGTGAGGAGCCGGTGCCCACACCAAAGCCATCCTCCCCATTGAGGGAAGACACTGGTGGGCCTCCCTCAGTGGTCCAATCATCCTCCTCCTCCCCGGACAAGGTGGTGGCAGGCCCCTCCAGAGCTAGCCCACCAGATGATTTCAAGGCGCTGTTCCATAGGGTGGCTTTAAACATGGCCCTCAAAGCAGAAGAGATGAAGGAGCAGATAGACACATTGTTCATTGTGCTCTTGGCAGCCACCCCAGTGCACGAGGGGGCCCTGAACATTGCCAAGTCCTTCTGGCAAACCCTGTCCTCTGTTCCTCCCACGTTCAAGAGAGTGGAGAAAAAGTACTTCGTCCCTGCGAAAGGGTTTGAGTACTTGTACACATACCCGCTGCCATGATCATTGGTCATGTCTGCGGCCAACGAGAGGGATAAGCAGGGTCCCGCCAGTTCCGCTCCTAAAAATAAAGATGCTAAGAGGTTGGACTTGTTTGGTCGCAAGATTTATTCTACAGCCAGCCTCCAGTTTTGGGTGGTGAACCACCAGGCCCTCTTGGGCCGCTATAATTTTAACTTGTGGGATTCCTTCCTCAAGTTCAAAGAGTCCATGCCCCAGGAGGTGGCCCAGGAGTTTGCAGCTCTGGTGGAGGAAGGCACCACAGCGATTCGGTGCTCCGTCCAAATGGCCCGGGATGCGGTTGATTCGGCTGCCTTGGTGGTTGCCTCAGCAGTGGTTATGAGGTGCAGTTCCTGACTCCAGACCGCAGGCCTGTCCCAGGAGAGGCAGGCCTCTATCCAGTACCTCCCATCTGATGGTGTCGGCCTTTTCTCCGACCAGACAGACACGCGGCTGCACGGACTTAAGGACACACGGGCGACTCTCCACTCTCTGGGGATACACACTCCTCAGACGTTGATGCAGCCATTCTGGTCTCCTCTGCCACCGCGACAGTGGCAGCCCTGTCAAGGGCCTACAAAGAAACAGGACACCGGGTTTAGTCACCACTGCCCATCGTCTTCCCGCTCCCCTGCACAGCCTGGCCCAGCAAAGCACCAAGGGGACTAGAAGCACTCATTTTGAGGGTGCGCCTGGGAGCGACACACCAGCCATCTGCCCGGATCCTTCCCGCCCTTTCCTCAACTGCCTCTCCCTTTATTGTTCAGCCTGGTCCAGGGTTACATCGGACCGCTGGGTCCTGCACATAGTTGCTCGGGGCTATACCCTGCAATTCCTGGTCACCCCTTCCACCCACCCACCCTTTCTCCATCCCTTTTCAGGGACCCTTCTCATGACCATCTTCTAATTCAGGAGATTGAGAAACTCCTAGACTTGGGAGCTGAAGAGGAGGTTCCTCAGGCTATGGAAGGAAGAGGATTCTACTCCTGCTACTTCCTAATCCCGAAGGCGAAAGGGGGCCTCAGACCCATTCTGGACCTGCACGGCCTCAACGTGTCTCTCAAGGAGTTGAAATTCCACATGGTCTCCCTGGCCTCCATCATCCCTTCTCTGGATCCAGGGGACTGGTACGCCGCTCTCGATTTAAAGGATGCTTACTTCCATGTCTTTGTATGCCCAGGACATAGATGGTTCCTATGCTTCATAGTAGTCGGGCAACACTTTCAGTTCATGGAGCTACTTTCTGGCCTGTCCTTGGCCCGCAGGTTGTTCATGAAATGCACGGCAGCTTACCTCAGATGTCAAGGGGTCCAGATCTTTCTGTATGTCAAAACTGGCTCATCAAGGGCAGGTCTCCGGAACAGGTACAAAGGAGCCTTGATCTGGTGCATTCCACCTGCAGCGACATGGGCCTATTGATAAACACAGAAAAGTCCACATTAACACCAGTCCAATGCATAGAGTTTATCGGAGTGGTCCTCGACTCCATGCAGGCCAGGGCCTTCCTTCCCGAAGCGCGTTTTCAGGCCATGGCGGGCTTAGTCTCCCACATGCAAGCCGATCCGCTCACCACGGCCCACACTTGTCTGTGACTGTTGGCTGCATGGCCATGTGCACATATGTTGTCAGTCATGCCCGTCTTCATATGAGGCTTCTGCAAATGTGGCTGGCCTCAGTTTATATTCCCAGCAGGCACCCCTAGACCAAGTAGTCACAGTGCCGAGCCATGTCCCACTGTCGTTGGACTGGTGGCAGGATCCCAAGTCTGTGCTCCAAGGAGTTCCCTTTGTGTCCCCGACCCCATCGCTCTCCCTGGTCTCGGATGCTTCTGATCTGGGCTGGGGAGCCCACCGGGGTGAGCTCAACACCCAGGGTTGTTGGCTACAACCCGACCTGGCCTTCCACATCAATGTAAGGGAGCTCAGGGCAGTTCGACTGGCCTGTCAGGCTTTCTTGCCCCACCTGAGGGGCAAAGTGGTACAGGTCCTGATGGACAATACCGCTACAATGTATTACATCAACAGATGGGGGGTGCCAGGTCTTCGGCCCTTTGTTGAGAAGCACTCAGCCTCTGGGACTTTTGCGTGAGGAACTCCATTCACCTGGTGGCCGCCCACCTGCTGGGGACCAAGAACATTTTGGCGGATCACCTCAGCAGGACCTTCTCGTCTCACCACGAATGGTCACTCCATCCAGAGGTAGTCAGACTGATCTTCCGCAAGAGGGGGAATCCCCAGGTGGACCTGTTCATGTCCAGGCAGAACAGGAAGTTCCATGTGTTCTGCTCTCTGCAGGGCAGGGACAAGGGCTCCCTGTTGGATGCCTTCCTGAATTCATGGTCAGGAACGCTGATGTACACCTTCCTGCCGGTGCCCTTGATCCATAGGATCCTCCTGAAGGTGAAGCAAAACAAGGCCACGGTCATCGTGGCCTCGTCAACACTGGTTCAGCGTGCTGCTGAGTCTGTAGGCAGCCACCCCCCTGCAGCTGCCTCTTCAGCCGGATCTGCTGTCCCAGAACCATGGCAATCTGCTGCACCCGAACCTGGTGGCGCTGTACTTGGTAGCCTGGCTGCTGCATGGCTGAGTGGAGAGGAACAACAATGTTCCCCAGCAAGTCCTGCTGGACAGCAGGAAGCCTTCCACCTGAACTACCTATGTGGCAAAGTGGAAGCAAATTGCGTGTTGGGCCTTGGATCGTCGCAGCCGTATGGAGAGGCCACACTGCAGGACATCCTGGACTATTTGGTACACCTTAAGCTCCAGAGCTTGTCATTCTTCAGTCAAGTTGCACCTGACGGCCATTTTGGAGTTCCATCCTCCATTTCAAGGCAAGTCGGTCTTCACCCACCCTATTATGGCATGGTTTCTGAAGGGCATGGAGCGCTTTTACCTGCATGTCCGGGATCCGGTACCCCCTTGGGACCTGAATCTTGTGCTGTCACGGTTCATGGGTCCCCCCCTAGCTTCCTGCTCCCTCCTGCTTCTCTCCTGGATGGTCTCCTTCCTTGTCGCCATAACTTCGGCCCTGTCGATTGTCCAAAATCAGAGCTCTAACGTCTGAACCACCTTACACAGTCTTCTATAAGGACAAGGTTCAGCTGCGTCCGCACCTGGCCTTTCTAACCAAGGTCATCTCCCAGTTCCATACTGGTCAAGACATATACTTGCTGGTCCTTTGTCCCAAGCCCCACTCAACAGATGAGGAACGCAGTTTGCATACGCTGGATGTCCGACGGGCTCTGGCCTTTTACATAGACAGAATGAAGCCGTTCTGTAAGTCAACACAGTTGTTCATGGCAATCGCAGAGAGGATGAAAGGTTGCCCTATCTCTGCCCAAAGAATATCTTCATGGATCACGGCCTGTATCCGCTACTGCTATGAGCTAGCGAAGGTGTTCCCACTGCCAATAGTGGCAGCTCACTTGACTAGGGCACAGGCGATTTCGGCAGCCTTCCTCTCACAGGTGCCGATCCAAGAGATCTGTCAGGCCGTGACCCGGTCATCTGTCCACACATTTGCTTCACACTATGTGCTGACCCGGCAAGCTTGGGGTGACGCTGGCTTCGGCAGACCTGTGCTACAAACTGCATGATGGTGAACTCCGAGCCCACCTCCATTGATCCTGCTTGTGAGTCACCTAGAATGGAATCGACATGAGCAAGCACTCGAAGAAGAAAAAACAGATACCTACCTTTCATAACTGTTGTTCTTCAAGATGTGTTGCTCACGTCCATTCCATTACTCGCCCTCCTGCCCCTTTGTCAGAGTTGTCGGCAAGAAGGAACTGAGAGGGCGCAGGGCTGGTGGCCCCTGATATACTGCGGCATGAGCACGGCACTTCAGGGGGAACCACAGCCGGCCCTATGGATACTGCTAAGGCAAAAATCTCCGACGGTTGTGCACGTGGGCATGCGCACACCTAGAATGGAATGGACATGAGCAAGACATCTTGAAGAACAAATTACCAAAGCTAGGTATCCATTTTTTCTTAGGTCCGGACCCCCTTCTCCCAGAGTCTAATGAATGCTTCCTTTGTCACTTCATGTACCATGAGTTGGGTACCAGGAGACAAACTGTCTATGTGGAAGGATGTTCCCTGCTGCTTTTATTCTCACTGGTTTGAGCATTCTTTGTTTCCTTTCCTCTTGATGGTTCCATTTACTGCTTAAATGCAAATTAAGCAGAGCACACATTCCTCTCTTTGAGACAGACCTATTTGCCAACCTCTGTTTGGAACATGTGTTAATAACACCATTT
Source organism: Natator depressus (assembly GCF_965152275.1). NCBI lineage: Eukaryota > Metazoa > Chordata > Testudines > Cheloniidae > Natator > Natator depressus. The sequence goes on from NC_134246.1 coordinate 31,493,835, forward strand.
AGTGGAATCTTATAACTTCACAAACAATGTTGTTACACATATTTTATTAGGATGATACTGATCGGCAAATTATGAGTTTTCAAATGATTGTTACAATAGTGTGTAGTGTGTGAATACAGGGGTACATTCTGTCACAGTTCCAATATTCAAAATAGGCAAACGAGATGACCAGGGTAAGTAGGCCAGCTAGCCTGACATCAGTCCCAAGCAAAAAAAAATGAAAAAAATTGATACAAGATTCAATTGATAAATAATTCAAGGATGGGAATATAATTAATTACAGTTAACATGGCTTTATGGAAAATAGGTCTTGTTAAACATATGATTTCATTCTTTGAGAAAATTACAATAACTGCATAGATGTAATATATTTAGACTTTTGTAAAGCATTTGACTTTGTATCACACAACATTCTGATTAAAAATTAGCTCTGTACAATATCAATAAAGTACATGCTAAATGGATTATGAACTGGCTAACTGACAAATCTCAGAAAAGTAACAGTCAATGAGGAATCATCATTGAATGGGAGTGTTTCCAGTGGGCTTCCTCAGGGATCAGTTCTAGGAACAATGAAATTCAATATTTTCATCAATGTTTTGAAGTAAGTATAAAATCACTGCTAATAAAATTTACAGATGAAACAAAGATTGGCAGACAGATAAATAATAATGAGGACAGGGCAGTCATTCAGAATAATTGGATTCTCTTTGTAAACTGGACCACTTCAAACAAAATGTTTTAATACAGCTAAGTGCAAAGTTACACATCTAGGAACAATGAATGCAGGCCATATCTTCCAGATGGGGGGACTGTGTCCTGGAAAGCAGTGACTCTGAAAAGGGTTTAGGGGCCACAGTGGACAAACAACTCAACATGAGCTTCTTGTGGAGAAAAGAGTCACAAAAATGATTCAAGGGCCGGAGAAAATGCTTCACAGTGAGAGAATTTTAAAGAGCTCAATTTGTTTAGCTTATCAAAAAGACAAATAGGTTTATTTGATTATAGAGTCTAAGTATTTTCATGGAGAGATAATACTCGGTACTAAAGTTCTCTTTAATCTAGAGGATAACAGTATAACAAGAACCTGTGGCTGGAAGATGAAGCCACACAAAATGAACTTAGAAACAAGGCACACATTTTTAACAGTGAAGGTGATTGACCATTGGAAAAAACTGCCAGAGGAAGTGGTGGATTCTCCATTTCTTGATGCTTTCAAATCCAGACCAGATGCCTTTCTGGAAGACATGCTTCAGCATATCCGCATAGTGCTTCTCTTCCCCACCACGATGGGTATGTCTACACTGCAGTTAGACACCCGCAGCTGGCCTATGCCAGCTGACTTGGACTCGCAGGGCTCAAGCTAAGGGGCTGTTTAATTGCAGTGTAGACATTGGGGCTTGGGCTGAAGCCCAGACTCTAGGTCCCTGCGAGGTGGGAGGCTTGCAGAACTTGTACTGCAGATTGAGCCCGAATCGCAATTAAACAGCCCCTTAGCCTAGGTCAGCTGGCAGAGGCGAGCTGTGGGTGTCTAATTGCAGTGTAGACAGACCTTATGTGGCCTTGGAGCAACACTGCAAAGAGGAGCTAGCCAGAGACTCCAGACAGTAGGAACAGAAGCAGCCAAAGCAGGGACCTTTTTCACCTTTGGACATTCCAGTCAAAACGGTAGAAAGTTCTGACTCTGCCCTGTGCTGATAAGTTGTTTGCTCCAATCCTCCGCATCTCTCCTCAGTCTCTTCACCTCAGATTCACTCCACACCTTCCCTTCTTACACTCTTCTGCCCCACCCCCCTCACCTCCCTTCTCTTTCCATTTATCTGATCCCCTCCGAAGTAACTCTCCCCACGAAAAAAAATGTGGAAGTACTGTATTGTTGGTTGGCCACAGAAACGGCAGAATTGAAGGAGAAAACAGACCTCTAGTGGAGAAGGCCTGCAAAGTCATGGGACTCCCCTCAGAGCTGTCAGCAGCAAGGGAGTAGGGGTCGGTGCTGGGAGTGAGTTAGGGCTGTGGGTTTGTGGAGAGGTTTTATTGGTGGGGCACAAAGAATCCCTCAATGCCAACTGGCAAAGAATTCCCTGTTTTGTGACAGCAACTCCTATCAGGCCTGAATGTGACACTTTATACCTTGGGGGAGCGCCCTGTAACCCCCGTATTCATCATTTGTTCATGAATCTAGTTCTTTTCTTTAAAACAAAACAAGACAAAAATCACACAAAATGGGACAGAAAAATACAGCAAAGATGAATGCAACTTCTGCCTCTGGTGCTGTCCTTCACTTCCAGCCTTTCTGCTGGGAAATTGCAGGCCTAGCACATGGTTTTATTAGCCACTCCAAGTTCTGACAAACATTCACCAGCATCAGGGTGTTTAAAGCATTGCTTTTAGCTGCCTTTCTGGTCCTATGTTTACAGGAGTATTGCAAAAGGTGGGGTCAGCTTGGTGCCTAAGCCTATTGCTTATTAGATAGCTGTCCAAAAGATAACATCAGTACCCAGGAGAAATAAGGTGGTGGGGGGAGGGGAAATGATACACAAGGGAGGGGATGAGAGCAGGAACCTCAGGCACATGCCCCAGGTGTTGTTCAGGATTTAATCTGTGGAAGGGGTGACGCCATCTGATTCCCTCTCTATGGCCTGGTCAGGACATCTTTCCAGATCAGGGCAACACAGACCCATTGGCATCACGGTGGATGCTGGGGTCCCTCCCAGAAGACAGTCTGCTAGGGGCAGCAGCAGCCATGATGATGAAGTTCACTCCCAGTCTGCCTGCCCCACTGGCTCTTTAAGTGACCCCTGCATAAGCACTGTCTAGCTGGGGGGTGGCAGCCTCAGCCTATTAAAATTAACCAGGCAGAACACATTTGGGGGTTTCCAACTATAAGCATTTATAGAATCCATCCCACCCCAATGTCTAGGAGCTTTCAGCTTGTTGTCATGCCAACTGGAGACCTTGCCAGGAGCATGGCAGATCCTTTATCACAGTCCTTTTCCCTTCATCCAGCTGGTACCAGTTTTTCCTATTGCTTTTAACAACATTTCTATATAACGGGCTCAGAAGGATGTTTATTGCCTTGTACAGTTGAGGGTATAGGTCTCCACACAGCAATGAGCTTATTGTGTATCTTTACAGCGTGTAATGTTTCTGCATTTTTGTGCCGTCATTCGGTCAGATCACAGAAGTGCTCAGACTGGAAACCTTCTATGAAAGGCAGTGGTGTCACTTTTCTAACCAGTTCCCCAGACTGGTCATTAAGGCCAGTGTGGTGCGGGAGCTGTCATCATTTGAATTAGTCCTGATCATGTACATCCATTAGCGATCCCAGGGTATTTTTCTGCAAGCAGCTGTGTTAAACCCAATAGCCTGGCTAAACTGAACTGGCGTAATTGCATTCTGCATCCCTTGCCGTTTCCATTGGCTACTGTATTATTCTTCACTTCCTGACTTCAGCTGTTCTGTGGTGCCATTGAACAGCTATTGCCTCTCTCCCCAGCAGGATTCAGAGTAGCAGCCGTGTTAGGCTATATTCGCAAAAAGAAAAGGAGTACTTGTGGCACCTTAGAGACTAACAAATTTATTTGATCATAAGCTTTCATGAGCTACAGCTCACTTCATCGGATAAATACAGTGGGGAGATTTATATACACAGAGAACATGAAACAATGGGTGTTACCATACACACTGTAAGGAGAGTGATCATTTAGGATGAGCTAATGCCGGGGGGGGGGGGGGGGGGAAGGGAAGAAAACCTTTTGTAGTGATAAACAAAGTGGGCCATTTCCAGCAGTTGACAAGAACGTCTGAGGAACAGTGGGGGGTGGTGGTGGGGGAAATAAACATGGGGAAATAGTTTTACTTTGTGAAATGACCCATCCACTCCCAATCTCTATTCAAGCCTAAGTTAATTGTATCCAGTTTGCAAATTAATTCCAATTCAGCAGTCTCTCGTTGGAGTCTGTTTTTGAAGTTTTTTTGTTGAAGAATTGTCACTTTTAGGTCTCTAATCGAGTGACCAGAGACACTGAAGTGTTCTCCGACTGGTTTTTGAATGTTATAATTCTTGCTGTCTGATTTGTGTCCATTGATTCTTTTACGTAGAGACTGTCCAGTTTGACCAATGTACATGGCAGAGGGGCATTGCTGGCACATGATGGCATATATCACATTGGTGGATGTGCAGGTGAACGAGCCTCTGATAGTGTGGCTGATGTGATTAGGCCCTATGATAGTCTCCCCTGAATAGATATGTGGACACAGTTGGCAACGGGCTTTGATGCAAGGATAGGTTCCTGGGTTAGTGGTTCTGTTGTGTGGTGTGTGGTTGCTGGTGAGTATTTGCTTCAGGTTGGGGGGCTGTCCATAAGCAAGAACTGGCCTGTCTCCCAAGATCTGTGAGAGTGATGGGTTGTCCTTCAGGATAGGTTGTAGATCCTTGATGATGCATTGGAGAGGTTTTAGTTGGGGGCTGAAGGTGATGGCTAGTGGCGTTCTGTTATTTTCTTTGTTGGGCCTGTCCTGTAGTAGGTGACTTCTGGGTACTCTTCTGGCTCTGTCAATCTGTTGCCAACTGTGTCCACATATCTATTCAGGGGAGACCATCATAGGGCCTAATCACATCAGCCACACTATCAGAGGCTCGTTCACCTGCACATCCACCAATGTGATATATGCCATCATGTGCCAGCAATGCCCCCCCCGCCCCGCTCTCCTGCTGGTATTAGCTCATTTTAAGTGATCACTCTCCTTACAGTGTGTATGGTAACACCCATTGTTTCATGTTCTCTGTGTATATAAATCCCCCCACTATATTTTCCACTGAATGCATCCGATGAAGTGAGCTGTAGCTCACGAAAGCCTGTGCTCAAATAAATTTGTTAGTCTCTAAGGTGCCACAAGTCCTCCTTTTCTTTTTCCCCAGCAGGAGTTGCAGTTGGTGTTGTTACTTCAGATTCCTTCTTGCTTATCTCCCATACTCCTTGCATCTGTGAACAGACACTTCAATACATTAACTCATGTTAAATTCTTATTGTTTCAGAATAGCTCTGACTTTTCTCCTGTTACTCATCCTGGAAGCACCAGTCCTACAGTTCAAGTTAGGTGAATGCTCCCCTCCCCCAGCTCTCCTGTGTCTGGCAACTGCTGCTTATATCTGTGCAATGTGTAAGGGCTTAAGTTGAAAAAGACACGCCCCCCCCACACCCCCTCAAGTGACACAAGTTACAGCGACCTAAGCCCTGTCCGCACCAGCACTATGTCAGCAGGATACACTCTCCCACTGACATAGCTTCCACCTCTTGCGGAGGTGGAGTAATTCTGCCTCCGGGACAGCGCTCTCCCGTTGGCATAGAGTCTCTTCACCAGACACGCTACAGCGGTGCAGCTGTGCCGATGCAGCGCTTCTAGCATAAACCTGTCCTAAGGAATGAGGGAGAGATTGCTGGTGAATCCCTGGGCAGGAATATTTGATCAGTGTGTTGACTTTCAAATGTCCTAGGACTAAAAACAGACATTCCAACTGTTCACCTTTCTAATCAGTTTTCTTTTCTTTTTTAGGTCCACCTGCTGAGCCACTGGAGCCCACCAGACCTTTACCGACTCTTCCTGTGCGCAGGATTCATTCCCCTTCGGAAAGGAAACATGAACGACAGCCAAGACCCCCCAGGCCACCTTTAGGTGATAGGCCATCAACTCCAGGCATGAAACCCAACATCTGTGATGGCAACTTTAACACTGTGGCTCTGTTTAGAGGAGAAATGTTTGTTTTCAAGGTACTAAATCTGTTTTACCAATGATGTTTTCTTTAAGCGTTATATCCTGGAAAAGAATAATATGTGTAAATAATTACACATTATCAGCCATTTTATGGTACCACTTTGCTTTACTGAAAACAGTTCTATTATGTTTAACTGACATAATCAATGAGCATGAGAATTTTGAAAGGAAAGTTTTAGCAGATCTGAAAATATTTTACTAACACTTGGCATGGTGCCTAAGGAAAGGGCATAAATGAAAAAGTGTTCTTTGTGATGTTCATAATCTTGTTTTTCCTTCAGAATTACCTGCATTTTTGACAAAAAATAAACCAGGTTCTGTTTAATGTTTTTAAAGCAAAAAATATCAGATAGGAGACTCTTCTAAACAACCATGCAACCTACAGTTGAGAAGCACCCTTCTTGCACTAACTCATTGTTCAATGGGATTCTTCCTACATAGCAGATGTAATCATAAAGCTATATTAACAAATCTGTATCTAGAATACATCAGCATTTTGATGACATCTTACTTTACTACTACTTAGCTCTTTTCATCAGTAGAACTGAAAGTACTTTACAAAGGAGGTCAGTTTCATTATACCCATTTTATACATGGGGAAACTGAGGCATAGAGAAGCTCCATGACTTGCCCAAGGTCACCCAGCAGACCAGTGGCAGAACCAGGAATACAACACAGAACTCCTGAATCCCAGTCCAGTACTGTATTGACTAGACCACATTGCCTCCCTGAGCACGTTACCTAGCGCTGCTCTGAGAAGGCTGGAGGGACCAATAAAGCAGGGAAGGGGCCTCTCTACAAAAACTGCAATTTTCTGTCAAGAGTGGGTATATAACCTGCTGGTCTCTGTGGGCGTAAGCATATTCTGAGAACAGTGACCAGATCAGACCCGGCAGGGGAGACATGGGGGAGAATGCCTAGTTTGAGGATCCTGATGAGGCCTAGATGTGAGTCAGGGCACCAAGAAGCTCAACAGTGTCAGTACTGAAGTGGGGAAATGCATGCCCACTGCTGCAAAGTAGGCACCATGGGGACTTTACCAGCAGGAATTCAGGGTTATGCAGTGGTTTTGGGAATCTAAATTTTGTATATAGGTGCTTAAAGTGGCAACTAGTAACATAATCTCCTTTGTGGATCTAGCTTTTAGAGTTGGGTTAGATCCTAAAGCTCAAATATTTGTTAGGGAGGTGCCAGTCTCAGTGCCATTGTTAAAGTTGAGTTCCTATTTATACTTAAAGAAGGGATTCAGCCTTTTTGTTTTATATGAAAAAAATGGCAAGGCATCTGGGAGAACAGAATGAATTTTCTGAGAATTTATAAGTATTATACATCCATTAATTATTAGTTATTATTAGTTAAATTGGAGAAGATGGGATTAATATGAGAATTGAAAGGTGGATAAGGAACTGGTTGAAGGGGAGACTACAACGGGTCATGCTGAAAGGTGAACTGTCAGGCTCGAGGGAGGTCACTAATGGAGTTCCTTAGGGATCAGTCTTGGAACCAATCTTATTTAACATTTTTAGTACTAACCGTGGGAGTGCACTAATAAAATTTGCGGATGACATAAAGTTGGGGGGTATTGCCATTACGGAGGAGGATCAGAATATCATACAAGAAGATCTGGAGGACCTTGAAAACTGGAGTAATAGAAATGGGATGAAATTTAATAGTGCAAAGTGCAAGGTAAGGCATTTAGGGACTAACAACAAGAATTTTTGCTATAAACTGGGGACGTATCAGTGGGATGTGACAGAGGAAAAGAAAGGGCTGGATGTATTGGTTGATCAGAGGATGACTGTGAGCTGTCAATGTGAAGCAGCTGTGAAAAAAAGGGTAATGCAGTCCTAGGATGCGTCAGGCAAGGTATTTCCAGTAGAGACAGGGAAGTGTTAGAACCGTTATACAAGGCACTGGTGAGCTCTCATCTGGAATAGTGTGTGCAATTCTGGTCTCCCTTGTTTAAGAAAGATGAATTCAAACTGGACCAGGTGCAGAGAAGGGCTACTAGGATGATCCGAGGAATGGAAAACCTACCTAATGAGACGAGACTCAGCTCGGCTAGTTCATCCTGACTAAAAGAAGGCTGAGGGAGATACATAAATACATCAAAGGAATAAATACCGGGGGGGGGGAGGAGTTATTTAAGTTAAGCACCAATGTGGACACAAGAACAAATGGATATAAACTGGCCATCAACAAGTTTAGGCTTGAAATTAGACCATGGTTTCTAACCATCAGAAGAGTGAAGTTCTGGAACAGCCTTGCAAGGGGAGCAGTGGGGGCAAAAAACCTAACTGGCTTCAAGACTGAGCTTGATAAGTTTATGGGGCGGGGGGGGCGGGGGTTGATGGGACTGCCTACAATGGCATGTCGCCGATCTGCAACTGCAAGCAGCAGATATCTCCAATGACCGGTGATGGGACACTAGATGGGGAGCACTGTGAATTGCTACAGAGAATTCTTTCCCAGGTGGTCTCTATCGCCATCAAGTAGCAGGTTATATTGGCCTCTGGGATGTGGACACTGCAGTTGGAGGTGTGACTCCAGATCCTGTAGACAAACCCAACCTAGCTTTGAGCTAGCTAGCTGGAACAACGAGAGCAGTGAAGCCACCGCAGCATGGCCTAGCCACCTGAGACCATAACTCAGGGCCCTGGCAGGCGTGTAGAGCTCATGCTGCTGCAGCTTCAGTGCTATTGTTATTCAAACTTGCTCACTCAAATCCAGCTGGGGTATGTCTCCACATTCTGCCCTCACACCTCTGACTATAGTGCAGACATACCCAAATGCTGCAGATGGAAGTCTCAGGGGCCAAGATAATCCATGCTAGGCTTGTTCCAGTAGTTAGAGAAAAGGAAGTGGCTCTGGAGTAGCAGTTGGTGGTTTAAGAAGAATACAGGCTGCCAATTCTATGTAGGGCTCAGGTGCTGAGCCCAGGGTCTCTCAGCCAGAATGAATCCTGGAGCCAAACTGCCTCATTCCCACAGAGCAAGGAACTTAGAGGAGTGGGAGTGGTGACCAGTCTCTCACAGAGGCAAGGTGAACTCTACCTATCTGTTGATGGGCTTGTCTGAGGAGAGTCAGGAGCCCAGCATGGACAGCTGGGGAGGAAGTACCTGGGGAGAGGACACGTTGTTCATTGGAACTTTACTACAAGACTTGTTGTTAGTTTGCTGCCAGACTCCTGGGAAGAGGCTGGACTCTTCGAAGGAGAAGACCCACTCCAGCGTGATGCTGTGTTGTTTGTTTTAAAAGGGGCTCAGTAGGCATGTGTGGCTGGTAGGAGTTGCAGCCTGCCACAGGTCACTTGTCCCACCTTCTGATTGCTTGTGCCAGTAGTACCACGTGTTGGCAGCTTTGAGAGGTACGGTGGGTTCAGTGAAAAGGCAGCCATCTTCCCTGAGTTCCAGCCATGGTGCAGGACAGTGGACTAAATGACCCTCTTCAGCACTGATGATCTTGATAAACTGTATGATTGTTCATTGTAAATTCTGGAAAAATATGCAAAAGAGGCCCTGCATGTACTAGTATCTTGTCTTCTGCCAAGTAGGTGGGATGGACCCACCCACCCACACACACACACACACGCACGAACACAAGAACACTCATTAAAGGATAGTAATGATTAGTACCAGTTCCTAACCTGTTATAGTGCTAAGAGAAAGCATCCTCCTATAAACTTAGCCAAAACTGGTTGGAATGCAGTCATTGCTCAAGATCAGTGCAACTACACAGAGCTCATGGTCGTCATTATGGCATCTGGGGGCATTTCATGCTCTAACTAGTGGTTGAATGCAGGGTATAAAAGTTCAGACACTCTAAGAGCCCTTTTTCTCTTCCTAGGATCGCTGGTTTTGGCGTCTGCGCAACAACCGAGTGCAGGAGGGGTATCCCATGCAGATTGAACAGTTCTGGAAAGGCCTCCCTGCAAAGATTGATGCTGCCTATGAGAGATCTGATGGGAAATTCGTTTTCTTTAAAGGTAGAGTATGTTTACAATACAATTTTGCATCACTGTTCTAACCACTCTTCCTGCGGCAAGCTTTGACAAATGGGATTTTTGCTTGTCTGTTCTAGCGTTGTATTGGTTGGAACTGTATCTCATGTTGGAACCATTTGTGCAAATCCACAAAGAAAGGTAACTGAACTCCTCACAAACCCTCACTTCTAATTGCTCAGAGCCAGATGTTTAAAGGTATTTGGACGCTTAAAGATGCAGCTAGGTATCTAGTAGGATTTTCACAAGCACTGTGGGCTAGATCCATAAAGGCACTTGGGTGCCTAACTGCTGCTGTAGGCACCAGATCCTCAAAACCCTGCTCAGCTGCTGCCTAACCCTGTCAGTGTCTAAATCCTCAGAGGTGCCTAAGTCTCTGCTAGTGGGAATATGCAAAATTGCCTACGTCCTGATGCTCCTGAGTTGCTTGGTGTGCTAACTCACGCCTAAGCCCTGGTGGGATTCTCAAAATAGGCATTCCCCTAGCTGCCTTTTGTACAGAGCCTGATCTAGTAGGCAGATGTTCGAGCTAGTGGAGAGGGGAGGTATTCAGTGTCCCCAAAAGCTCAGTGGCTACAGCATTCCCATGGGAGGTGGGAGACCTGGGTTTGTATCCCCACTCTCCCTGAGTTGGAACAGGGATTTGAACCCACGGCTCTTACATGAATGTCCTAAGCACCAGGCTGTTGGGTCCATTGGGGGCCTTCTCTCAATCTCTTGTTGAAGCCGTTGCACTTTGTATAAAGGCTTATTGGCATAGGGACTTGAACCCACTGTCATGTGACCCTCCCACATGTAGGTGAGTGCTCTGTGCGCGAGGCTATGGATTCAGTCTCTCACTTGCCCAGTGAATATTTCATTAGTTATACAAAGTGGAGCAGCTTCAACAGGACTGCTTGAGAGAGCCCCACGCAAGACACTCTACACGAGGGTTATAGCACCTTGCCTTAAATGTGGGAGCCCGAGGTTCAAATCAGGCAGAGCAGCAGTTTGGACCTGGGACTCCCTCATTCTGGGAGTGTGCCCTAGTTATTGGCTATAAGGGGGTGGTGTTGTCTCTCTCTCACAGCTGCTAGGACACAGGCTACCTAAATGGCTGACCTGGCTTAAGTGCCTGATGGCTGAGAATCCTGACCAGAGAGAGGTGCCTAACTACCTTTGAGGGTATCATGGCTTCACGGGGTCTGGTCTATGCCCCAGCCTGTAGCCAGTCCCTTGGGAGTGACTCTTTTAATGTGCTGGTCCACACAGTTCCACAGGCCAGGCCCGTGGCCTCCAAAACTGGGCCTTCAGGTGCCAGAAATCTCTGTGGCCTCCTGCAGTGAGTCCAGCCAAGCCAGACACTGTGGGAGGCTGGTTCTTACCCTTTTCAATGCCAGGCAGCCTTTTCAAACAAGGTAACAATTTGTTAGTGTCCTGGCCTACAGAATCTGAAAGTCATTAGGTTACCACAGAGAACCAAAGGTTAAGACAGAGGTCAGACTGGCCAACACCAGGGCCCTTGGGCCGTGCAACCATAGAAACCAATTTTCCTTCCTCTCTCTGGGCTTTTCTACACTTAAAGAACCACAGCAGGATAGCTGCACCGCTGCAGCACTTCAGTGTTGACACTACTTACATCAAAGGGAGGGTGGTCTCCTGTCAGTGTAGGCAATCCACCTCCCCAAGAGCCAATAGTTAGGAATTCTTCCATTGACCTTAGCACAGTCTACACAGGGACTTAGGCAGGCTTAACTGTGCTGCTCAGGGGTGTGGATTTTTCACACCCCTGACCGACATGTTCCAGTGTAGACTCTGTCCCTCCCTTTGTCTGTCAGTCCCAGGAGCGAGCCCCTGTGTCTGCGTGAGCTCACAGTTCCTGACACCTTTCCCCTTTGTTCTCCAGCTAGGGGGCCTTTGCTCTGCTTCCTGGCAGAGAGGTGGGGGGAAATCTCCTCCTCTTGGCTGTTGGTCACTAAGTGTGAATGCCCCGGCCATTAGGGTGTCCACTGTCTTGGCGGGATCCTCCATTCACATGCGTAGATTCTATTCAGTTTGTTAATGACTGAGGTGGCTACGAGTCAAACACACCATTCCTTTCCTTTACATACAGTACACTGAAGTGCAAAGCCTAGAGGAAAACTGAAGTACACGCAGGAATCATAAAAATACCATCAAAATTCCCAGATTGGTCACAGATGGGCAGAGCTTAGGCCTCGCCCTTCTCCACAGCATGTCCCACCGCTCAGCATGCTGGCTTCTCCAAATCCCTTTCTTAGGCCCCTAACTTCCCCATACAATGCCTGTGGTCCGGGGTGCCTAGGACTTAGTCCTCTTTGTGGATCTAACCCCTTGGTGCTGACTCCCATGGAAGTCATGAAATCAATGGAATTGGGCAATTAAGCGCTTTTTAAAATCCAACTAGGCCCCTTTCTGTATGTTTAGGTAAATACCTCCCTTTAAAAATCTGGCCTCACCCACTTCACTCATGATCTCAGGGAAATGAGGGGAGGATTTGGCCCAGAGGTGACCATGTCTTGATGAAGAGTGATTGCTGAATGGAATTCATTGTAAAACCAAATATACAGCAGTGTCACCAGTACAGTAGACATGCTTCACCATGCTTTATGCTTGTGTAGTCTGGAGTGGATCTTGTCATAAATGGCGAAGAAAGTTATTCTGGACGGTATGCAGGGACAGGTGGGAACCACATAACTGATGATTGTACAGAGTCCAAGGAACATGAGATTGACAAGTCCATTCAATCACATCTTGTTCACTGCAGTATTCCATTATAAATGTAATTTTTGACACGTCCTTACAAGCTCTTTTTAGCCTGAAGATAGGGGAGAATGTCTTTGAATTCTTGCGGCAAACCTGATGATGCATTTATAAATTACTGGATTTAGAAAAAGACTAGTGTTTCTCACTTGACAAAAATTGGTCCCACAATCCCTTTTTCATTCAAAAGTCAAAAACATATTTTTTCTATAAAACTCAAGTTTTACCAACTGGGCCTTATTGCGAATTTTAACATAGAGACCCCTCTTGTGAATAATGGCTTAAAGCTTTTAAAGTTACCCAGAGTCATATTCTTTACTGTTGGGATGGCCAGCAGGTGCCCAGCAGAGATTACAATGACTCTAAGAAACCTTAAATCTACTTCAGATTCTACCTAATTGAAGTGTTCATGTAAAAAAAAAAAAAAATCTCCAGCAGTTTTTGTCATGAAGAGTCTCCACAATGTAAACCAATGACTAGGATTGTTTGTCAATACAGTTGGTCAGACTGTTCATAGTGAATTATTTATCCAACCCATTTATTCCCACAAATGTTCTCTGAACAAAACAGAACTTTTAGGACTCTCTATTTGTAAATGTGTGTCAAATCATGTGTGTGTATTAATCACAGTTATGGACTGTCCATAAATTGAGCCACTACACTTATTTGTTATCCCTATATATTACATATGATTGGTCACCCAAGTCACATGGTATTGTTTCTGTTTCCTAACTGGATGACTGAGGCTTTATAAACAAGAGTTTATAAAGGAATCTTTGGTTCTCAACAGGATGGGAAGGAGAGGGAGCAGGAGATAAACAGACCTAAGGAATTCTAGGACATTTAATTTTTTCCTGTCCCATTCTGCACAACCAAGAGCATTATATTTGGCTCCTTATGTGGACCCCAGATGTAAAAATAATTGGCTTCCTTCCTAACTGGGGGAACAAGAAAGAAATCTTGCGGCCTTTTCTATAGCACTCATTGCTGTCATATCTGAGCCTGACAAATATTAATGAGTTATCTTTGCAGCAATCCTATTATATAGGGAGGGCTTCACAGACAAGGAACTGAGGCACTGGGAGATTATGGCCAAAATGTTCAAGTCTCCAGTAATTTTAGATGCTCAAGTTCTATAATGAGTGAGCAAGCAAGAGAATGATTCTACAGCCTGATGGTTAGAGCACTCCCCAAGAAGTGGGAGACTCAGGTCTAGCCCCCCTGCTCTAAGGTATCTTTATTTAATCCAAAGTGGAACAGCTTCAAGAAGAAAGACTGAGGATACTGCAGATCAGAATATCTCACAGCTCAGTGGTTAAAGCCTGCATCTCAGAGGTAACAGCTCCCTGTTCAAATCCCTTCTACCCCTCAGACAGAGGGGAAACTTGAGCCTGCAGAGTGGATTGGCCCCACAGGTGAGTTAGGTGGAGGAACACCTATCTTCCCCCACTCTGTGCATCACACTGGAGCTGAGGCATCAGGGTGCCTAGAGAGAGCCAGCGGTGTGCATACCCAGAGCCAGAAACACAGCAGCCTAGGAGACCTTTACAATAGAAATATGGGTGCTGAGTGATTGTAGGTGCCTGCTGAGTTGGGCAGCGGCAGCTGAGTGTGGATTTTGTGACTACCACTGGAACCTAAATTTGGGATTGTAGGGGTCTAACGTGGCAGTTAGGTGCCAAAGTCCCTTTGTGAATCTAGCCCGAGCTAACTGACCCCACTGCACATGCTGGGAGGTAGGGCAGGGCATTTTTATGCCATTGCCCCATCCTACCTCACAGGGGTGTTTCAAATATAAATTCATTCATGTTTGTTAGCACTAACCCAGAAACCAAGTGACATTCCCAAGGCCATGGAATCTGGCAACGCTACAGTTCAAATTCAGGGCCTCCGGACTTCCAGCCCTGAGCTCATCCCTTGCTGCCAGAGGGGCTGAGCCTTCAAAGCTCCCATTAACTGCAGCTGCTGTGAGCGCTCAGCACCTCTGCAGTCAGGCCCCCTGTGGACGATGCACCTTCTTTGACAACATTGTTGAAGCATGCCAGCAGCCTACCATGGAGAACTGCCTCTACCCACCCTCTCAGATCATCTGCACTAGGGGACCCTACTGCACAAGGAAACCACCTTATTCCTCCTGCTGCATGGGATTCCTTGGCATGTGTTAGCTTCATCCTCCTCCTTCCTTCTCACTTGGAGAGTTGGGCTCTGGTGAATATTCCTCCCCAGAAGTGCCACCTGTGCAGATAGTGAGGGCATGTCTACACTGCAAACCTCAGCTGACCTATATTAGGTTGACTTACAGCCACCGCAGTAATTACTGCCGTGGTGCATGTCCACACTACCCTCCTTGGGTCAGTGGTGCGTGTCACCACCAGGAGCGCTTCCACCGACCTAAGAGGGGCAGTGTGGGGAGCTGAGATCCTAGTCTCTTAAGTCCACTGGCAGCTCCCTGCTGGAAGCCTGGCTGCCCCACAGGCTCCCAGGTTCTCAGTGGGCTGCCCTCTCCGTCTGCTCCCCGTTCCCCACCAGGAGTGGGGGGAAGCCGCCATGGGCTTCTCGCTCCCCCGGCCTGTTCCCTGCAGGGAGTCATCAGCTGTCGGTGTACTAGGGCACTTACATCAGTGGCACAGGGCTGTAGTTTAGACACTACATAATTAGGTCGATATAAGCTGCATTATGTAGTGTAGACCAGCCCTGAGTAACATGAGCTTAAATCCTGCTTACTTACCTCGTCTGCCTGGACAAGCCTGCATGACATGGTCTGTACTGAAATGTTGCCCCAAGCCCTGCCTCCTCTCACTCCCAGTCACTCTGTCCAAAGCAGTGGTTCTCAACCTGTTTACCATCACAGTGTGTTATGTGGGCCGAATCCAATACTACCGGTCTGGCCCAGAGGATGTCACATGGGCTGCAGCTGTGTACTGATTGGGCCGCAAGTGGCCCGTGGGTCGCAGATTGAGAACCACTGGTCCAAAGTGAGTGTGGCTGGATCTTTGCAGCAGGGATTTTTTTTTAATTATTTATTGATTATATTATTCATTGGTCATTTACAATAAGACATGCCACTTACATTGCCTTGACATATGTAGGTACATATCTTTTTACACAATTAACAATATTAAGCAACATATTGTCTATTGACCATATTTTTTTCTAACAAATTTTTCTTAATTTAAAAAAACTATATATATCACATCACAAACTATACATGAACCTCTGATAATACATAAATTCATAATATACTAACCACTTGCTATGTAACCTTAGCTATACTTGAAACATTTAATTATATGTAATATGAATGGTTAACATATGAATCAATTATTTGTATTGCGCAATTTACAAACAATCAAATTGTGCTCATAAAACTACAACGAGTTAAAGAAAAATTATTAAAATAAGGTAAAGACTAGAAGCCAAATTCAGAGGAGGGGGCTAGGGACTGAAAGGGAAGGATGCATGTGGAGAAGGCGGGGGGAGGGAAGGGGCGCCATGCATTTAATAGGATCACTCAGATACTTTCAGGAGAGCATCCCGTATCGCTGTGACTTTTTCTCAGGTATTTCTGTTATGGGATATAAATGTTTCCACAATGTCCAAGCTTATGATGTCTATGTGCCAGTCTTCAATTGCTGCTCGCTTTTAGGATTTCCATTTCTGTAGGAGTAGTCTTTTAACAATTATTCATGCTCTACTGAGCCAAAGTTTTTCAGATTTACTCCGCATCCAACTAATATTCACTAGGTTTAAAATCGCATGGTTAGCTTGTAACAATTTTATATGATAGGAAAAGTTAACACTGCAATTCAGTTCTGTCCAAATCCTACGGGCACAGGAGCATTCCCAGAGCATAGGGGTTACGTTAGCACCCGCTGAGTCACAGAGCCAAGATTTGTCTGACTCAGCAGCAGCTGTTTTGAACAGTCAGAGCGGGGTCTAATACACCCTCCATGTCATTTTCTGCTGGTGTAATCTTAAATGGAAGTGTAAGGAACAAACCTGGCTAAAATTTGTTTCCATTGGTTAGCAGAGAATAACTGGCCTAGTTCCTCCTCCCATTGGTTTTTTAGGGGATCGGTGTTTAGTTCAGATTTGCTGGCCAGGTGTGCACGCAGTATTGCCATCAGTCTTGGCGATCTGGGTCACATTTGGAGAGATGGAAGCAGTGCCGGTGGGCGGGGGTAGCACGGGCATCAGGGCCAAGCAGACAGGAGATGGCATGTTTAAATTGGATGTATTGCCACTCCTCCTGAGTCTCCACCTTGAACCTTTCATTCAATATTGTAAAAGGCGGGAAGTCAATAAACTGACTGATGGTCAGAATCCCTTTCCTAATTCAATCTGGCCAGCTGATGAGGTTGCCTGCTATTCAGAGTTTCAAGTTACCCCAGCTAGAGACCTTGGTACATAGAAGGCGGCGATTTCTAAATTTAATAGACATCATACGCCAAGGATTCCTGGCTGCCCCCACAGTTGGTAATAGTGCTGTAGGGAATCGGGAGTAATCCGTGTGCAGTGCATTCAAAAGGAGCAAAGGAGCAACCAATTCTGCTTCCAGCTGGAACCAATCCGGGGCTGTACAGCACGAGGGATGAGCCACTGCGCTGCTAAACCCCCTGTTTTGATGGGGAACTGTAATCTGCGTAAGCAGGTTCTGGGCTCGTTACCAGGATCCCACAAGGACTTGAACGTGTTGTTGGATTTGGTAAAAATAAAAGGGAGGAATATGGCTAGGGAGGGCCGGCCTTAGGGAAAATGGCACCCTGGGCGAACTTGTATTTTGGTGCCCCCCATCACCCCTGGCCCCCATGGGCTCCCTGGGCTTCCCCCCATCTCCTCTGGGCCCTGCTGCCTCCCCCAGTGTTTAATTTGTATTGAAAGAGATTCCAGAGCTCAGCCCTGGCACAAATTAAGCATTGAGAGGGTGGCCTGATAGCGGCTGGTGCTGACCGGACGCCCTAAAGGCTCTGAAGGCAACGCCACTGCCAGCAGCAGCGTAGAAGTAGGGGTGGCATGGTATATGGTGTATTGCCACCCTCACTTCTGCGCTGCAGCTGTGGCTTGTAGTGCCTGGTGCTCGGCATGTGGCTCAAGATGGGCTTCATGCTGTCACATGAGGGCTGCATCTTGCCAGAGCCCACGGCCCTCCTGCAGCCCTCTGGCCATTCCTGGCTTATTGGGGCACCATTTCAGATTTTGGGGGGTGGGAGGAAACTTTAACCATGATTCCAGGGACTACTCAGGCACTGAAAACGCTAGGGTTTTTGCAAATAATAACTTAGGAATTAGCCGACAGAGCACTGTATCTAACTGTTATATAAAGAAATAAAAAATATATACAAACTCCACTTAAAGCCACATTTAAAGTTTATATGTAAATTTAGAACAATCAGGAGAAAATACAGAAAGATATTCCCAATCTTAAACCTTGAGGTATCAGTTCTGGAGCTTTAACACCAGAGGTGAAAGTAAGCCAGTACGGTCCGGTACGGCATACCGGCAAGAGCCGATACACAGCTGCTCGTACCAGCAGGGGGCAGCTTCTCCAGGTGGGCAATTTAAAAAGGCCCTGGGTTCCCGGCAGCGGCCAGAGCCCTGGGCCCTTTAAATTGCCGCCAGAGCCCCGCTGCTGGAGCCCCAGGGTAGCTGAAGCGATTTAAAGGGCTTGGGGATTTAAAGTCCCCCGCCCTTGCAGCCTGAGGCCCCACCCCTTCCGCCCGAGGGGGACCCCCTCCCCCCCCGCTGGCTCAGGACCCTTAAGTTACTTTCACTCCTGTTTAACACAGATATGAGACACACACGTCTGATACTTTGTACACTATCTTTAATAGAGATAAATGAAAATAAAATCTGCTGACTTTCTCTAGCAGACACACTCTGTGTTACTACCATTATCTACTCTATTTTAGTCAATTGTTTTTCACTCCACTAAAAACATACTTAATTTTAACATATGTGATGAAGGGTTTTTTCTTCTTTATTTTTCTAATTATTTTGGCATTTATGTTTACTGATCACAATCATGTATGTGACTCACTAACCTTTGACTCCATCATTTCTGTTGGCATCATAGTTGGAACTGCATTTATTTTCATGCACATTTTAAGATATTTTACAGATATAACTAAAAATACAATTTGAAAATAAGCGACCTTCATCTGCACAGTGTCTAAAATTATATGTGTAGTTAATGTTTTTTAAACTGGCACTGCTAAGGTTAGTACAAGCTAAAGTTACATTCTAGAAGGATACAATTTTTTGATTGTATCAGTTTAAATAATTAATGACAGAGCACAATATGGTAATAAAAGTAATAATGCTAATTACTCCAGCCAGGACAGGGTTAGGCATTTTAGAACTCACTAGTCAAAGAATTAAATTTAAGCATAAGAGAGAAATAAAATTATGAAATGCACAGACCAGTCAAAAAACTAAAATAACAGCACTTTGAAAGAATAAAATTACAAAGAATATATGTGCATTACAGGATGTACCAAGAAGTAACAACAACAATAATACAAGTATGTGTTGGGAGGTGAGTGTGAAAGAGACAGAGTGTGTGTGAGAGAGAGAGACAGTGTGTGTGTGTGAGAGAGAGAGAGACAGTGTGTGTGAGAGAGAGAGACAGTGTGTGTGTGTGTGTGTGAGAGAGAGACAGTGTGTGTGAGAGACAGAGAGTGTGTGTGTGTGTGTGAGAGGGAGACAGACAGACAGACAGAGTGTGTGTGCTGGAGGAGCGGCACTCAGCAGTCTGAAGGCTTGTTGACAACAGCAGCCGCCAGCAGCTCCTCACTCTCTGTCCTGACCCCTGGCCCCCCCATCCCAGCTCAGCGGAGATAGGGTACATGGGTGGAGGCGAGACAGGGGGAGGGGGACACCCTGACATGAGTGCCCCCTTCCTCTCCTCCCGCCCCCCGGTTCTGCACAGAAAACAGGAGGCTCCCAGGAGCCGCTAGCCAGGTGCGGCTCCAAAGCAGGGGGCAGGTGCAACGCAGCTGCAGACGGCAGCAGAGTAGCGGGGGGAGCGGCACGCCTGCTCCGTAGGCACCCCGTTTATACCGGCGACCCAGGCTTTTGCCCCGTTTGCCCTTGGCCTAAGGCCGGCCCTGGAATTCAGGATGAAAAGGAACCTGGGAAGGGCATTCATTGTAATTGTGTTTGTTTTTCCCCAAAGGCTGAGAGGCAGTGCCTGCCATCTATTGAAATTGCTGCTAACTGCACGAGTAATGGGGCAGGTTACCCTTGACTATGTTTTATATCTGAGGTTTGTCTGTTGCCATCTAAATGTACCTATAGGAGAGTCAGTTCCAGTTAGATCCAATGAGATCTTCATTGCTTCCGACTTTTCCCAATTTATCTTATTGCCAGAGAATTTACCCAAATTATCTATTGCTTGTAGGATATTTGGAATCAATTGATCTGGATTTTTAATAAATAGGAGGATGTGGTCTGCATATAGAAGGATTTTTGTCTTCTGAGTGCCTGATTTGATCCCTTGAATGGTATTATAACTTGTCAGCAAGTTAAAGAAGTATGGGCTGGATGAATGCACTATAAGGTGGGTAGAAAGCTGGCTAGATTGTCGGGCTCAACGGGTAGTGATAAATGGCTCCATGTCTAGTTGGCAGCCGGTGTCAAGTGGAGTGCCCCAGGGGTCGGTCCTGGGGCCGGTTTTGTTCAATATCTTCATAAATGATCTGGAGGATGGTGTGGATTGCACTCTCAGCAAATTTGCAGATGATACTAAACTGGGAGGAGTGGTTGATACGCTGGAGGGGAGGGATAGGATACAGAAGGACCTAGACAAATTGGAGGATTGGGCCAAAAGAAATCTGATGAGGTTCAATAAGGATAAGTGCAGGGTCCTGCACTTAGGATGGAAGAATCCAATGCACCGCTACAGACTAGGGACCGAATGGCTAGGCAGCAGTTCTGCGGAAAAGGACCTAGGGGTGACAGTGGACGAGAAGCTGGATATGAGTCAACAGTGTGCCCTTGTTGCCAAGAAGGCCAATGGCATTTTGGGATGTATAAGTAGGGGCATAGCCAGCAGATCGAGGGATGTGATCGTTCCCCTCTATTTGACACTGGTGAGGCCTCATCTGGAGTACTGTGTCCAGTTTTGGGCCCCACACTACAAGAAGGATGTGGATAAATTGGAGAGAGTCCAGCGAAGGGCAACAAAAATGATTAGGGGTCTAGAGCACATGACTTATGAGGAGAGGCTGAGGGAGCTGGGATTGTTTAGTCTGCAGAAGAGAAGAATGAGGGGGGATTTGATAGCTGCTTTCAACTACCTGAAAGGGGGTTCCAAAGAGGATGGCTCTAGACTGTTCTCAATGGTAGCAGATGACAGAACGAGGAGTAATGGTCTCAAGTTGCAATGGGGGAGGTTTAGATTGGATATTAGGAAAAACTTTTTCACTAAGAGGGTGGTGAAACACTGGAATGCGTTACCTAGGGAGGTGGTAGAATCTCCTTCCTTAGAGGTTTTTAAGGTCAGGCTTGACAAAGCCCTGGCTGGGATGATTTAACTGGGAATTGGTCCTGCTTCGAGCAGGGGGTTGGACTAGATGACCTTCTGGGGTCCCTTCCAACCCTGATATTCTATGATTCTATGATTCTATTCCCTAATTAGTATTGCAAGCAGTTCTAATGTTAGATTGAACAGGATGAGGAGAGGGAGCATGCCTCTCTAGTTCCCTGAAGCAGATCAAAGTGGGGGGACATTGTGCTATTTGTTAGGATGTGGGAGTTGGGATTGGACTATAACAACTGCATCCATGAAGTAAAGGATTTCCCCAACCCAAATTTACCCAGAATACGAAACAAATATCACCAGTTCACTCTGTCAAAGGCAGAGTGTCCATTCTCTGAATGGAGTGAAATGATTTTATGGGAATTTCTAGAAGGTTGATGGAATGCCACAACTTTAATCAATTGACATGTGTCATCTAAACCACGCCTTTTCTAAATAAATCCCACCTGCTTGGAGTGAACCACCCCACTCTACTTTTTCAAGCCTCTTCGCCAATATTTTTGAAAGTATTTTTATATCAGCATTGATTAAAGAGATGGGTTTATGGCTGTTACACTTTGGCATATCGTTACCCAGTTTAAGTAGTACAGTAACTAGGGCTTCTCTTCACTTTACGTTGTTTGGTTAATTTCAGGAGCTGAGCTTGGCTAACCCCTCTTTCCTGAGCAGAAAATGATCCAGCCCCTAACAGAAGCTGTTAGTGCCTCCCATAGGGTCGAATGGGGTGTCTCTGGTGTATCATTCGTTTCAAAGAAAAACAAATTTCTGCTGTGATCTAGTTCTGAAAACTGTTATCTTTCAAAAGAGACGCGTTCAGTCTCCATCTCTTACAAATCCAGTTTGTCTCAGGAGGGGAAATTGTAGTGTCACTGGTGCATGATCAGAGATCCTGATAGTCTTGATTTCGTTATTAGTATGGAGTCCATAGAAATCAGGAAGAAATCTATTTGTGAATATGTGGAAAGTGTGGAGGAAAAAAACCTAAAACCCTTCATTGTAGGGCTCTGCAACCGCCACACATCTTTTAACCCCAAGTCTTCCATATAGCCTTTCTAATGGTTCTAGCATGTTACTGTGTACACTGGGGCCGGCCTGACTTGTCTAAAAAAGGATCCAACACCTATTAAAATCTCCTACTGTGATGCCTGATTCTAGTGGGATAGTAATTAATTTGGAAAAAAAACTTAAAAAAAAAAACTTGGCTCATCTTTATTAGGTCCACATATATCAATTAGGGAATATAGAGAGTCAGAGATCTTAGGCTTCACCAGCAAAAATCTACCTTCCTCATCTTTATTTATATCTAGAACTTGTAAATTCAGTCTTCTGCAAAGCAATATCCCTACATCTTTGTCTGCTAAACATCATCCCTTCCCCCATCCAGCCCCTTCTAAATTTCTCTGCCTCCAAGTCATGAAGGTGGGTTTCCTGTAGGAAGATAATATCTGCTTTCAACGGTTCTAGATGAGTGATTATTCTTTTTCTTTTTATCTGGTGATTCACCCCTTTGATGTTCCTGGAAATACAATTTATAATATTAAGCATAAGGAGTGCTTACGTCAAATATTTCTTTATTAGGTGCCTGAGTAGTGTCATTGCTTGAGCCACAGTTAGTTTCAGATCTAGGAAAGGTATATCTGGGCTCCCCCTCACCACCCCGGAGACGTGAACAGGGAGGGGGAAATGGAGAGAGTTAGGCAGATCAGGAAAGGTAAAAGATAATGTGGGTGTGACAGGGCGCTAGGCAGGAACTCCTGAGCCAACCCTCTGTCATGCCAGCTCCAATTAAGGGAGGTAAATTGGAGCTGGTTAGAGAAACCTGCACCAGATTGGCAAATGGGAAACAGCTGCCAGACTAATTAGCCAGGAGCTACATACAGGCCTAGAGGAAGGAAGCCAGGGGAGAGCCAGAGAGCAGAAGGAGAGTGGTAGCTCTTCTCTCCTGGATGCAGAACCTGAGAAGTCCTGAAGGCTGAAACCCCAATCTGTATATGGTGAGACGGTGGTGGGCACGCATGCTGAACCCCAGGGGCTCTGAGTGGTTTGTGAACGCAGCAGAGGCAGGAGCAAAGGGGACCCTGCTATACCCTGTTACAGCGAGAAACAGAAAAAAAGAAATGAAGTGATCAAAATTGACCAAAGATCACTTGAAAAATATATAATTCTTATCCAAACAGAAATAGGACCTAAATCCATGAGATTTACAAGGGGGTGACATCATCACTCACTCCCCCCACCACCCTCAAAACACCCAGTTGGAGTATAACTGGATTCCCTTTAGCTTTATAAAGAAGAAATAGTCTGATATCAAAAGAAGATGTTGTTTCTGCACTGTTCACAACAACAAAAGGGGGAAAAGTCTATAGTGGATATTTAAGAAAGTTATGCAAATTATTTAAGTAACCTTATGCTAACGTAACTGGATCATTTGCAGATAAGAGTTCATTAGCAGACCTGTTCTGCTGACACTTTGCCCCCTAGAGCCTTGTCCATGCTGGATTACAGTGCGAATGCCATTGCTCAAAAGTTCTATCAGCAATAGAAACCAACACAGCATTTCTTACAACTCATTTAACAAAAATAAAAACGAAAGATAAGCCCCTGCACTAATGTTATTGCCAGTCTCACAATAACATGTTCTCAGCAATCTGCTGAATCAGAACCAGCAAGCATCATTATTCCTGGATAGGATTTTAGGAGCTCAGATTTCTTTACAGTTGGGAATGGAAACGATCTGTCATGAAACCAAAAGCTTCATTAGAATATCAGGGTTGGAAGGGACCTCAGGAGGTCATGTAGTCCAACCCCCTGCTCAAAGCAGGACCAATCCTCAATTAAATCATCCCAGCCAGGGCTTTGCCAAGCCTGACCGTAAAAACCTCTAAGGAAGGAGATTCCACCACCTCCCTAGGTAACGCATTCCAGTGCTTCACAACCCTCCTAGTGAAAAAGTTTTTCCTAATATCCAACCTCCCCCACTGCAACTTGAGACCATTGCTCCTTGTTCTGTCATCTGCTACCACTGAGAACAGTCTAGATCCATCCTCTTTGGAACCCCCTTTTGGGTAGTTGCAAGCAGCTATCAAATCCCCCCTCATTCTATGATTCTTTTCCTCTGCAGACTAAATAATCCCAGTTCCCTCAGCCTCTCCTTGTAAATCACATGCTCCAGACCCCTAATCATTTTTATTGCCCTCCGCTGGACTCTTTCCAATTTTTCCACATCCTTCTTGTAGTGTGGGGCCCAAAACTGGACACAGACTCCAGATGAGGCCTCACCAGTGCCGAACAGAGGGGAACGATCACGTCCCTCCATCTGCTGCAATGCTCCTACTTATACAGCTCAAACATTGCTTAGCTCTGGTAGCTCTCACACACGTACATTTAAGGTAAATGGGTTGAATAGTTTCAGATTTACTATAAACCCAGAATCTAGGAGATTAGCTGGGGATGAAGGAAAGTAAAATCACTGGGGGGAAGAGGAGGGGGTTGGAAAAGGTACCAGGAGAGAGTGGCCTCAGACAGAAAACAAACTCACACTGCTCTGTTGAACCCTGCTGCTGATCCACAGGTGTAAGGCATCCCCAGGCCCAGTACCGCACTTTGGTTGGAGTCAGGATCTTGAAGGGGGATGTGCTCCCAGTGCACTGGAATTGTGAGAGGGGCAGATGCTTTCAGTGCACTGGAGTCATGGGGGGCAGAGTTTGCTCCCAGTACACTGGAATTGGGGGGCGGGGCTGCTCCTGGTGGACTGGAATCGGGGGTGGGGGTGGGGGTGTCACCCCCAGTGCACTGGAATCATGGGGGAGGGTGGAATGTTGCTCCCAGTGCTTTGCATTTGGAGGGGATTTTGGTGCAAGGGGGTGGTGGGCTCTCTTAATATCTTGGGTTCTGATCAGGGATGAGACAAAGGCCCTGGCAGCATGGTGGATAAAAATACCCCAGACCTCCCTTTTTCCAGCCCCTCTGAGATCCCCACAATTCTCAGACTGTTTCTCCTGGCGCTTCCCTCTCGCGCAGTGCTTTAACAGGTCTTTCTGTGGCTGTGCAGTCATGTCCATAGTACTCACTGTGTCATCTAGTGAGGAGAGTCTGGTCTCAGCTTTCTCTAGTCTCGCTGCCAAGCCTTGCAAGTCAGCTTGAAGTGTACTAGTAAGATTTACGTTCTTGGGTTATAGTGTCAGATAATCTGTCCACTTGAGACTTGTTTTAGCCAGTCCGTAATTTCACCTAGTCTCAGAGGGGCAGCATCTCCCCAGTCAGCTGTCCTGGCGACAAGAGGGCTGTGCAACGGCTTCTGCTTTTTAGGATAGTGTAGAAAGGCTGGCGAGGGCGCAGCATCCCTACCGGCATTACATTAAAAGCAACGCGGGGTAGGATAATATCTCGTCCAAACCGGATGGAAAGCGATTCAGTTGCTACCGGTTGTGAACGTCAGGGGGTGGGGAAGGGAGCTGTAGAGCTCTGCAGCCCAGCCCCTGGTGGCTCCTGGAAGCCTGACCATATCGCATTACATCCTTCATTTGGGGGGAGGATAGCTCAGTGGTTTGAGCATTGGCTTGCTAAACCCAGGGTTGTGAGTTCAATCCTTGAGGCGGCCATTTAGGGATCTGGGGCAAAAATTGGGGATTGGTCCTGCTTTGAGCAGGCGGTTGGACTAGATGGCCTCCTGAGGTCCCTTCCAACCCTGATATTCTATGATTTATCCCTCTTTTTTCAAAATCATGTGAGGGGGAAGCGTCCTAGGCGACTAGAAAGCAAGGAAAGCTAAAGCCGGAGGGGGAATGGAATTCACGTATTGTTCTCATCACAGCAGTTTGCCCCTTGCCACAGTACTTTCTTGTGGGGTGGATGACGCTGGTCTTGGGGGTTCACTTTAGGAATGGGCCCTGACTTCTGCATGTGACCCAACATGTCTTTTAGGGTGCAGCCACCTTCTTCCTTATGCTGGCACTATGATCACCTGTCTTCCATGGTGTGTGCACCAACGTGCCACCAGTAGGGAGCGCTGGAAACTACAGGACACTCTCGCTATAATGCCCTTCATAATAACGATAATATAATGAACCTGGTGCCTGGATCCCACCTCCAGCCCTGGGGCTGCAGCAAGGGCTGACAGATCCTCCGGCCCTGGGTCTGTGGTGGGGGCTCAGAGCTCCTCCGGCCCGGGGCAACGGCGAGTGCTCAGAGCTCCTCCAGCCCCTGGCTTGGATCCTGAGGGGTTTGTTAGGGGAAGGGTGTACTGTACTTAGGGTAACACAGCAGGGGCCAGCTAGCTGTCTGGGAGTGAATGTAGTAATGACTAAGACAAACATGAATACACACAAAACCCCTTCTCAGGAAGCAGGCAGGGTTGAATACTATTCAACACCTGCAACTTTAGTTGAGTGTTACCAGTTTTCAGAAAGTAATTGATTAAATGAATCATTTGTCATGGTACTGAGCATGGTATTTAGCACGTATTTGCTGACTACTGCTGAGAATATGTTGCATGTAGTGATCCCAAATAGTGGCTCACATCTTAGTGGAGAAGTGAGCCCATAGACAGTCTTCTCTTCCAGTCACGCCCGTCCAACACCCCGCTGGTGACTCTTGGTACGTAACGCGTCTCAGGAATATGCTGCTGTGTTTGTAGGCTCTCTAGTGAGGTCAGTCATTCAGTGTCCTCCTGGTTGTTTATTCAGCATGAATCACTTTTGTCTCCTTTTGCTCTTCATCCATCCCTCTCTCCCTCCCCTCGGTTTCTCTCAGCTGGAAACAAGGAGGAGAGCTAGCACCAGGTGACCAGCCAGCTCTCTGCAGCCCACCAACAAATGTTCTTGGGCCACCACAGACCACAGTTTGGGGACGCTGCTGTAATCAGCCTGGCAAGTGATGTTTCGTAAGCACTCCCCTGCTGTGCGCCTAACCTGAAGTTCAGTTACAGGCCGTGAGAACATTTCAGATTCAAGTGGTTGGCTGGATCTCAGTAAATTTATTGTTTGTTTTTCCCCCCTCATCCCTAGGAGATAAATACTGGGTTTTTAAGGAAGTGACAGCAGAGCCAGGGTACCCACACGGCCTGGTGGAGCTGGGAAGCTGTCTCCCCCGGGAAGGCATCGACACAGCTTTGCGATGGGAGCCAGTAGGCAAAACCTATTTCTTCAAAGGAGACAAGTACTGGCGCTATAACGAGGACAAGAGATCGACTGACCCAGGATACCCAAAGCCCATCACTGTGTGGAGGGGAATCCCACATGCCCCACAAGGAGCTTTTATCAGCAAAGAAGGCTGTACGTAGACCCCATTATTGCAAGTGCTTGTCAGACTAATACCAGGTTCCCTAGCTTGGGGGTGGTTTGTTTCAGATGGTTTTACTGAGCTGGAGTCAGGCCCCAGCGCTCACAATGCTGCTCTGACATCAGTGGCCCCAGAGGGCGCGAAGGGCTGGGGTCACAAAGCAGCGGAGGCTGGGCCATGCTGAGCATCCCCACCCCTAACGTCTAGGCGCCTAAAAAACCGCTGGGTCCAACAAGGCTGCGTTAGGCGCCTGAGCCCCTGTGCACTGACCCGGGGGAGACGGGCACCTCAGAATGGGATTCATAACGGCCAGCCTGCGAGGCAGCTACTCGCCTACAGTAGCCACCAGGAGGTGCCAAGTCCAGGCGGGTGCTAAGCTCCACCCCCTCAGAGACAGGTGTCCAAGTCCAGGCTCCAGGGAGGGGCCTCCCTCTGCTTGGGGGTCTCAGCTGTAAACCCTCTTTTGGGGTGCCCACGCTGTTTTAGCAGGCAGGGCAGAGGGAGGCGGCGCTCCACAAGTTAGGGTCCTCATGTAGGGTGTGGGAGACCCGTGGTGCAAGTGCCCCCTCTGCCTGAGGGGAAGAGGGGACTGGAACAGAAATCTGCCACCCCACAGGTGGGGGCTGGGCTCTGGGATATTCCGATGTGGGACGCCCTCAGTCTCTCTTGTTGAAGCTCTTCCACTAATGAAAGAATGATTGGGCCAGAGAGAGAGCCCAGCCATGAGAAGGACTGTAGTCTGGTGGGGAGAGCGCTCACGGGGGAGGGGGAATAGCCAGGATCCCGCACCCTGCTCTAATGACGTTTTTAAATTATGTATTCACAGTGGAACAGCTTCAACAGGCGAGATGGAGGGAGCCCCCCTCAGACTAGCCCAAAGCCCAGTGGCTAGGCCACTGGCCTGAGGGGGGGCAAATCTCTGCTCAAATCCCTTCTTCCCTGCAGGGTGGAATGGAGATCGTCACATCCCAGCTGAGCACCCCAATCAGTTACAAGGGACCCCTCTCCTATGGGGGTCTTGTGTAAGTTTGCCTGGAGGGACCAGATTTGGTAGGTGAGCTTTGAACCTGCATATTAGATTGGGCCCCACAGACAAGTTAGGCGGAGGAACGCCTTTCTTCCCCAGCTTGGCGGAGCGCTCTGGGAGGTAGGCGACCTGAAAGCTGCAGTGTTTATACTCAGAGGCAGAAACATAAGGGGCCTCAGGAACTTTTACTGCAAAAATTTAGGTGCTGAGTGAGTTTAGGCACCTCCAGGTCTGGCTACAGCTGAGCAAGGGTTTTGTGACTCCGAATGGGGCCTGATTCTGGGATTTAGGCACCTCACATGGCAGATAGGCACCTAAGTCCTCTTGTGAATCTAGCCCCAGTAACCTGTGACCCACTTCCCTGCCCCATTCAAACAAACACACACCCTCTTTTCCATGACTAAGTCACATTATTGTATTGCAAGCTCCCTGGAGCAGGGACTCTATCTCCCGCTGTGTTTGCCCAGCGCCCAGCCCCATGGGCCCCTGCCTCGGGACTATGAGCAATATTTACTTCGCCATCCCTGTCTGCATCTATCAGACTGTTTCTCTCTCCCCATTCATTTTCTCCTTCATCCTCCAACTCTTCTCCAGCCAACTGGGAAAGAGAAGCAGCTGGCTGGAGTGGAGTCTGTCCTCTGCAGAGGATACAAGCACCCTTGTTGCACTGGATTTCTCTTGAGTTGTCAGGAAAGATCCCCGAGCCCCTACAGAGAAGTGGAGTGGGAGCCAGCTAGGCAGGAGCCCAGAAGACGGGGAGCTGGAATCTTCCCTGCCCTTTCCCCACAGGGTGGGGAGAGAAAGACTAAGAAAAGGGGGTGTGGGAAGCATCTGGAGAGTGAAGGTTACGTCAGTCAAGGAGCAGCTGAAGGCACCAGCCTTTCAGCAACAGAAGAGGAGCTTTTAAAGCCACTGTCCAACTGGTTAATAATCAAGGCCAAATCTTCAAACAGGTGTGCTCCAAAGAGCTGCTCCTATCCAGGGTCTTCTCCCTCACTTCCCCCTCAGAGCCATATATATGAAACAAAAATATTCTCAAAATATCAACAAACCAATATCCAAATCAGTGCAGACGTTGGTCCCCGCAAAATATTGGAATGTTTTTGTAACGTAGAGGAAGTCCCCGAGTGCATCACGGCATGCTTGTTGGTGCTTTAGTTGACCCTAATTTGCCCCTGAATGCTTAGATTAGAATTTCAAATAAACAGCAAATCAGCGGCTTGGTTTTTCCTGTGAACATTTGCTCTACATGCCTCTAAAATCAAGAAGTTGCCTTCAAATTTGCCATGGGAGGTTCCTTATGTATGTTTTTCTTGCCCCCACAGCCTCCTACCATTAGGCAGAGAAATAATGACTGTAAGCGAAACTCCTTTCAATACCTCTTTGCGCCCATTCGGTTTCAAGTCTTTGAATGTTATGCTATGAAGTGATCTCTCTTTTATCCCCTAGTTTATACCTACTTCTATAAAGGGAAGGAGTACTGGAAGTTCGATAACCAGAGGCTGAGTGTGGAGCCAGGCTACCCCAGGTCAATCCTCAAAGACTGGATGGGCTGCAACCAAAAGGAAGTTGAACAAAGCAAAGAGAGACGCTTCCCCCACGATGATGTGGATATTATGGTGACAATCAATGATGTGCCTAGCACTGTAAATGCAATTGCAGTCGTGATCCCTTGCATCTTATCTCTGTGTATCCTTGTCTTGGTATATACCATCTTCCAGTTTAAAAACAAAGAAGTGCAGCAAAACGTTACTTATTACAAACGACCTGTCCAGGAATGGGTATGACACGTTCACCTGCACATTTCAGCTCAGAGCTGCTCAAATGAGTTCCGAAGTCCATCAAACAAAACAGTTCAAGTGACTTATTATGAATCATGGGAGTTCTGGGACTGAAAGAAGCAGGAATTACAGAGGTGGCCTTGCAGCGTGGAGCCTCTTTCCTTCTTACTGCCTCAGTCATGTGTCTGTCTTGCTGTGCCATTCTCCACAGGCCCCCTTGTGCGTGTCAGAAACTGCAAGAGGAATTTTCTTGAAATGTTTTTCAGCTGACTTGGGAAACCTTCTTCAGTGCCCTGCCCCAGTGGTCTCTGTTAAACCCAGCATTCTCCAGTGTAGCTAACCACCTCTAAATGGACCACGTTTTTTACAGTTGTCTCATAAATGAATTAAGATCATTAAATCTATGAAACGGGAGCAATTCAGTATCTTAAGGAGAAGACATGCTGATACTGAATCATTCTAAAAGATCTTCTTAGTTTATTACAAGAACCAGGGAATTACCTGGATGCAGTTTTCCAATACCTGCTGGTCAGATGTTTTGTACATACATAATACTTGATGCTGTCACTCAGCACAGTGCACAAGGAGGAGGTAACTCTGTGTAGGCCAGGAGTTCAAGGAACTCTTAACCAGATATAGTAAAAGCAACTCCTCAGTTGAGTTAGTCCACAAGACAAAGACCAAAACACTCCCTACTGTTAACACAGCCCTAAATGCTTTTGTTTTAGGAACCTCTCATGTAATGAATATTTAAATGTCATATTACCACGATTTGAAATTCCCATCAGTCACAAACAATAAATTGTTACCAAAACAATGAACAATTTATATAAGAACTCTGCTGTATTTTATCTGAAAATCCTGGGAAAAGATGAAATGGTGTTATAGTGGCATGTATAATCAGATTCTGAAATTTGCGTTTCAGGTTTCAAGAGAATGAAAATGCTTGTTTGGAGGGAGATCTTCATCATAGTTAGGCAAAACGGTCCGGATAAAGTAAGAACTATGCCTGTGCCTAAAACTTGAAAACATTATATAACTTTGAAAATTATTTTTCATTTTCACTCACCTCTTCACACTCAAGTATTTAGCCAAAAGGTGGAATGCCAAAGTGTGGCGAGAAAGCTTGTTTTCACAGGATGACTAGCACAGTTCTGAAGATGTGTGAGACTCAGATAAGAGAGGGATAAATATCTGAATTTTGGGTACTGATCTTTGACAAATCACCTTCTCAGACAGTCTGTTCTTCCTTCTTGTAAATGTGAATGTTTGGGGGTGTCAGGTCCTAGCTCAAGACTTCCTTAATCTGGTTTTCCATGCTGGTATCCAAACAATGTTAAATGACTATGAAAGAAAATGAACGCAGCACTTCTGTTAACATTCCAGGTGACATTCAGCCCTGTGCAGAGAAGCCCATACCAGCCCTAGGCAACGCGTACATATCACTTGTGTCCTGTTTTGAGAGCTTAACTGGGATGTGAGTGGGGCCCTGGTCCTAGAGTGGGCCTTCTGCCTTGGGCTGAATTTCGCCACAGTGTAGCTGATGAAGCAAGAAGCATTGAACAGCTGATTAACATCCAACAATGTACAACATGAGTCAAAAATCAACGAGGATCTCAAAGTTTGTTTCACTTGTTTCTTTTAGCACATGATTCAGCTTATAAATATAGATGATGACAAGAGCAGGGCAGAAAGAAAGAGAGAGATTGTTAGTATTTGTCTACTTTTACATGCCTGGCTCGGACTCGGATTCTACCGCGAAGGGGACGGTATACCTTTCAGTGACTGATTTGAGTTGCACATTGTGTGGTCTCAGACTATTTCGTATTTTATGCTTTATAATGCGCTTCAGTAGCGAAGAAACGTTGAGTGCGTCTTCAACAGAATTATACAATCAGTGGAAGAAGAGAATGCGGTAGATGTAACACATTTGAATTTTAGTGAAAGACGTCATGAAGTCTCCAGATGGCTGAAGGACTGCAAACAAAGGACCAAATAAGGCCAGACTTAATCACTAACCACCTCTCCCCAACTCAGTAAGTACATATGTGGTGGTGACATGCACATTGTAAGTTCCAGCACCCTGTGCCACATTGCATTTACCGTGCACTTTACTCTTCCTCTGAGCAGCTCCAAACAGACACCAGTGGAAAATATTTCTCTCATTTTCCTTCTGCCCAAAACTGGAATTCTCTTGGCAAACTACACTGGCCTCTGGGGAATATTGCAGCTGTCTTGGACCAGTGACAGGTTTAAGGCTGGCTATCTCCTGAGCCAGCAGGGCTGGAAATGGTTGCTTTATCCCATTATAAAGCCAGAAATCCCCCTTGCCAATGAAGTAAGGCTTCTGGGACATATTTTTAGACTGGCCTTCATTTATGCTGGAATATTGGTATAGAAGGGTACAGCTGGCTCAGGAAGGACAGGCCGGGGAAAAAAGAGAGGTGGTGTTGCCTTATATATTAAAAATGGACACACTTGGACTTAGATTGAGATGGAAATAAAAGACAGACATCGAAAATCACTGGGTAAGGATAAAAGGGGTAAAAAATAAGGGTGATGTCAGGGTAGGGGTCTACTACAGACCACCAAACCAGGAAGAAGAGGTGGATGAGCTTTCTTTTAAACAACTAACAAAATCATACAAAGCACAGGACTTGGTGGTGATGGGGGACTTCAACTACTCAGACATCTGTTGGGAAAATAACACAGCAGGGGACAGATTATCTAACACGTTCTTGGAATGTATTGGAGACCATTTTTCATTTCAGAAGGTGGAGAAAGCTACTAGGGCAGAGGCTGTTCTAGATTTGATTTTGAAAAATAGGGAGGAACTGGTTGAGAATCTGAAAGTGGAAGGCAGCTGGGGTGAAAGTGATCATGAAATGGTAGCGTTCATGGTTCTAAGGAATGGTAGGAGGGAGAACAGCAAAATAAAGACAATGGATTTCAAGAAGGCAGACTTCAGCAAACTCAGGGAGTAGGTAGGTAAGAGCCCATGGGAAGCAAGGCTAAGGGGAAAAACAGTTGGAGACAGTTGGCAGTTTTTCAAAGAGATGTTATTAAGGGCACAAGAGCAAACTATCCCACTGCATAGGAAAGATAGAAGTATGGCAAGAGACCACCCTGGCTTAACCAGGAGATCTTCAGTGATCTAAAAATAAAAAAAGAGTCCTACAAAAAGTGGACACTAGGTCAAATTACAAAGGATGAATATAAACAAATAACACATGTATGTAGGAACAAAATTAGAAAGGCCAAGATGCAAAACAAGATCAAACTAGCTAGAGACATAAAGGGTAACAAGAAAACATTCTACAAATACATTAGAAGCAAGAGGAAGACCAAGGACAGGGTAGGCCCGTTACTCAGTGCGGGAGGGGAGAAATAATAACAGAAAATGTGGAAATGGCACGGGTGCTCAATGACTTCTTTGTTTTGGTTTTCACCAAAAAGGTTGGTGGTGATTGGACATCTAACATAGTGAATGCCAGTGAAAATGAGGTAGGATCCGAGGCTAAAATAGGAGAAGAACAAATTAAAAATTACTTTGACAAATTAGATGTCTTCAAGTCACCAGGGCCTGATGAAATGCATCCTGGAATACTCAAGGAGCTGACTGAGGAGATATCTGAGCCATTAGCGACTATCTTGGAAGACGGGAGAGATTCCAGAAGACTGGAAAAGGGCAAAGATAGTGCCCATCTGTGAAAAGGGCAATAAGAACAACCTGGGGAATTACAGACCAGTCAGCTTAACTTCTGTACCTGGAAAGATAATTAAGCAATTTGCAAACATCTAGAAGATAATAAGGTGATAAGCAACTGTCAGCATGGATTTGTCAAGAACAAATCATGTCAAACCAACCTGATACCCTGTCAAAGAAAGCTAACAAGTCTTGTGGATGGGGGTGGGGAGAAGTGGTGGACATGGCATATTTTGACTTCCGTAAAGCTTTTGATACTGTCTCACATGACCTTCTCACAAACTAGGGGCATGCAACCTAGACGGAGCTCCTATAAGGTGGGTGCATAACTGGTTGGAAAACCGTTACCTGACTGTAGTTATCAGTGGTTCACAGTCATGCGGGCAGGGCATAACGAGTGGGGTCCCGCAGGGATCAGTTCTGGGTCTGGTTCTGTTAAATATCTTCATCAGTGATTTAGATAATGGCATAGAGCATACACTTATAAAGTTTGCAGACAATATCAAGCTGGGAGGGGTTGCAAGTGCTTTGGAGGATCGGATTAAAATTCAAAATGGTCTGGACAAACTGAAGAAATGGTCTGAAGTAAATAGGATGAATTTCAATAAGGACAAATGCAAAGAAGTCCATTTAGGAAGGAACAATCAGTTGCCCACATACGAAATGGGGAATGACTGCCTAGGAAGGAGTACTGCGGAAAGGGATCTGGGGGTCACAGTGGATCACAAGCTAAATATGAGTCAACAGTGTAGCACTGTGGCAAAAAAAAGCAAACCTCATTCTGGGATGTATTAGCAGGAGTGTTGTAAGCAAGACACAAGAAGTAATTCGTCCGCTCTGCTGCGCATTGATTAGGCCTAAACTGGAGTATTGAGTCCAGTTCTGGTTGCCACATTTCAGGAAGGATGGGGACAAATTGGAGAAAGTCCAGAGAAGAGCAACAAAAATAATTTAAGGTCTAGAAAACATGACCTGTGAGGGAAGATTGAAAAAAACCCAATTTTTTCAAAAAGAAAAGGAGGACTTGTGGCACCTTAGAGACTAACCAATTTATTTGAGCATAAGCTTTCGTGAGCTACAGCTCACTTCATCGGATGCATTCAGTCCACGGATGCATTCAGTCCCATTTACCAGTGGGTCACAGTCATTCTGGAAGGGCATAACGAGTGGACTGAATGCATCCGATGAAGTGAGCTGTAGCTCACGAAAGCTTATGCTCAAATAAATTGGTTAGTCTCTAAGGTGCCACAAGTCCTCCTTTTCTTTTTGAAAAAATTGGGTTTGTTTAGTTTGGAGAAGACTGAGAGGGGACATAATAACAGTTTTCAAGTCCATAAAATGTTGTTACAAGGAAGAGGGAGAAAAATTGTTCTCGTTAACCTCTGAGGCCAGGACAAGAAGCAATGGGCTTAAATTGCAGCAAGGGCAGTTTGGGTTGGACATTAGGAAAAACTTCCTAACTCTCAGGGTGGTTAAGCACTGGAATAAATTGCCTAGGAAGGTTGTGGAATCTCCACCATTGGAGATGTTTACAAGCAGGTTAGACAAACACCTGTCAGGAATGGTCTAGATCAGGGATCTCAAACTCAAATCACCACGAGGGGCACATGAGGACTAATACATTGGCCTGAGGGCTGCATCACTGAAACCTTTTCATACAAAAATATGGTCAAAAATGAAGAGTAATATAGTATGCTATTAAAAGTCAATGTATTAACTTTTTAAAAACTGTAATGTGAAGACGGGTTTTAATAAAATATAACCACTCAGTAATGCACCTCACTTAAATGACAAAACACACCTTTACTTTTAGAATTATTTTGGTTAAAGCGCCACCCCCATCCATGAGGCCCTGCCCTATGCCCCACCTCTTCCCACCCCTTCCCCGCCCCCATTCCTTCCCCAAAGTCCCCACCCCAACTCCGCCCCTTCCCTGCCCCAGTCCAACCCCCTTCCCCAAATCCCAGCCCCGCCTCCTCCCATGAGCACGCCGCATCCCCGCTCCTCCCCCATCCCTCCTGGAAAGTCCTAAGCGCTGCCAAACAGCTGTTTGGCAGCGGGAAGCGCTGGGAGGTAGGTGGAGGAGCGGGGACGTGGTGCACTCGAGGGAGGGGAGCTTGGCTGCCCGTGGAGTTGGCGCCTATAGCGGGGCCGCAGGAAATAACTCTGCAGGCCGCATACAGCGTGCGGGCTGCATGTTTGAGACCCCTGGTCTACATAATACTTAGTCCTGCTATGAGTGCAGGGGACTGGACTTGATGACCTCTGGAGGCCCCTTCCAGTCCTATGATTTTATACTGGTATAAAGAATAATAGCCACAATTTTGTGCTTCTAAGTTTTTTTCAGGCACAGTTTAGGTCACTTCTGCCACTGTCCCTGATTTGTGGGTACACTTTGGGACTCACATAGTTGACACCTATATTTTGGGACTATAAGTGCTCGCAAAACTGCGTGCAACATTTTACATTTGCAAATCTGCATTTGCTAAAATGGGAGCTTGGTAACAGTCAGGCTGAAATGCAATACTTTGTAGCTCACAAGATCTCTGACCTTAATATGAATGGAAAAGCTATTGTCATTTATTGTTAGATGTTTTTAAAATACATCAACTGTTTCCCTCTCCCCTCTGATCCATACAATTGCATTCATGTTGCTATGGCCAGCTGGCTATGGATATGAAATATAGTGCCAGTAAGTGTTTCCCAAAGTTTTTAAGGCATATGTAAACTAGAGTTTCTGTCAACTATCTGATGTCTAAAAACACATGACTGTGTGGTGTAGTACCTGGATGGAGGGTTTAATGGCATTTGCTTGGGATGATCTGGGTAAGCGACCATCCCAATCTCATGCATGTAGACGCTTGCATCACTCTGCAGTCTCTATTAGCCTTGGATCTGTGCTCCCTTACTCGCGAGAGCACAAGCTGAAAGAGACAAGGTAGGAGTCGAGCCCTGCAACCCCGCAGATACCTGCTTTCTATCCGTGGATATCTGCAGTCACACATGCAGTTGCCTTGTTTACCGTCTTTGCAGATTGGCTGTGGTTCCACATTTTTGTATCCATACAGGACTCTAGAATTGGTGTCAGTGGAAACCCAAATGTAAGCACATGCTCATGGTGCTGATGAGACATGTGGTTACACTCCTCTGCATGGCCCCATCTTAGCTTGTGGCAGCAGTTCCTGGGTGGCTGCAATGCAGGATCAGGGGCTTGTTTCCCAGCCTGCAGCCCCCCTTGCTGGCTTTCGGCAAATATTCTCACACATAGAGCTGGTCAAAACTCAGGCTTTCCGGCCCCTGGGCAATTCTGACATTTCACCATGTGCTTTGCTGCAAACTGAGACAAAGCCAGAATAGCACCATTTTTCACAGAACAGGAAGATCAGTTCAACCTTGACTTGCCCCTGTCTGAGCTGGCCCAGAGCCTCCTGGGACCCCCCCCCAGTCCTCTCTGTGAGCTGTGCACTGCTGCAAGATCACCTCTCCCATGATGCACCACAGCAGCTCAGTCAGGCCCCAGTGCATAGTGGGAGATGTGGTCCAACCAGGGAATCCTGCCCGTAGAGACAGGGGCACAAGGCACCCAGCACTTTGGATTAATGTTGAACTGACCCAAACTGAAATAGTTCTAGTCATGTCAACCTGACTCCAGACGAAACGTTTGGGTTCAGTGGAAAAGTCTCAGCAAATTCCCTTGTGGAAAAGGCATTTTCTGTTGAGAAATCATATTGGCCTCTCTGGCCTTCCCCTTCCCCCCATAGCCATTGCTCTTCAACTCCACCCCTCCCCAGAGTCCCCTCTGTGCTGTGCCCCTCCCCACCAGGGTCCTGGACCCTCCCCCACAGAGCCACCTTCTCCCCACTGCCCCTCAATAGGGCACCTCTCCAAACTTCCTGGGCTTTCCTGCAGTAGTGCCCCAATGCTGAAAACTTCCCCACAACAGTGGCCCCTGCTGGGAGGGACACCACTGCAATCTCCCACCCCGCCCCCGAATGGATGTTGCACTCGTACCTCTCCCCCAGGAAATCCTGCCCCCAATAGGTCTGTTCTGTAACTCCCACCAACAAACACAAGCCTTCACTCTACTCCCTGCCTCCCCATTCACAGCCCTGCCCCCCTCCCCACTCACAGCTCCCTCCTCCCCTGCTTTCCCTTTCACTCTTCCACCTGGGTCACAGCTCCATCTCCCCATTGCAGAGGCATCTGTACACTGCCCTTATCACCTTCCCATCCCCATGTCACAGCCTCCCCCCATACCCCTTCATCTCCGTGTAAGGGGGCTGTTGGCCCCATACTGAAACTTAGCAGGGGGAGGAGGGATTGGTTGGCCCTCTCCCAGTACCAGGAGAAAGAGGAAGGGCCAAAGAGGTATCAGGATCGTGACACTGAAGGTCCCCAGGGCCAGTGGGGAGAAGCCAGTGTTCCACGTCAGCTGGATTGACAGGGCAGGCAGGCCAATGAGGCAGTCACAAGCCTGGTGGCCTGTGAACTGGGGCTGCCAGGGGCAGAGAACAGCTGGGCTGGTGCCAGAGCAGCACAGAGCCAGAACCATGTTGCAGTGAGAGCAGATGCTGGCTGTGTCCCACACGCAGTGCCCCTATCCACCCGGTTACCTCCTTTCGTGCCAATCGCCTTGTGGGTTTTGAGGGACAGGCCTGGGTTCTTCTCAAGCCTGCTCCTGCTCAGCAGGGTGCAACTTCCTGATTTCCTTCCCCACTGAACTTATTTGGCAGTGTTGCCAGCCCGCCTCTGTGCCTTCCTGGCAGGCGCACCAGAACAGCTTGGAAAGGAAATTCTAACTACAGGGCAACCCCCCACTTACATGCCAGATAGTTGGAGACTCCCAAGAAATCACACAAACACGGTGAGAGGAGACCATGGACCAACCTTCTCCTCCCACCAAAGCAGCATGTTGAAGGTGCAAGGAGACCAGGGAGAGAGCCCTCTAAGCACCTTGGGGGAAGGGCAGAGCCCAGTGCCACAGGAAAAGGCTCTCAGCCATTTGCTCTAACTGCAGTTCCTTTTGCAGGAGCTGCCCCGCTGGGGATCACAGACATTATGTCTTTAGCAATGTGAAATAGGAGACAATCAGAAGCAGTCAGGGAGGGTGTGGGGAGCATGTATATCTGACAGCTAAGAGGGAGCAGCTCTCCCAAGGCTTCACTGCGCTGTCTGTGGGCCAGGGGCCAATTGCTCCCATGTTAGAAGGATACATGAACTGAACAGCTGGGGGGGCACTTGGTCTTTTCTCTCCAACATGAATCCCAGAGGCACCCTTTGCTTTCAGAGCTCCGGCTGCCCACCTGGTTCCTTATCACTCCTGGATTGTCCCTTATGAGTCAGGTTTGAGTTTGTAACCAGAACGGACACTTACTTGCCCTTTGATACGCTTGTTTCCCCATACCAAAGGGACAGCTCCAGGATGCCGGTTGGGGACAGAGAACAGCTGAGTTCAGAAAGGCACCAGACAGCCACAATCTTTGGTGCCTGCAACCTCAGACCTCTTCTGTAAAGCTACAGCCAGGGCAAAGTAGCCTACGGCCATCAGGCCTGGGAAGAACTGCCTAGCAACAGGAGAGAGGAAGCCTTATGCTCTTTCATTAAGCCATTTTATGTAGGTTTTAAAATATATAGTTGTGTGATATAAACGGGAATGGTTTTCTATGAGAAAAATCCCTCGGGGGTAGGGTGGTCAGTAAACAGCCCAATGCAAAGAGAAGCAGACCAGAACTGAAGTGTGAACAAAAGCATCTTTAGCTGCTGTAAGAGCCCAAGTCAGCTTCACGCACAGAGAAGCTCGAATGTTACAGAAAGGACTGGAAATTGGCAGTCAGGGATACAGAACACTTCATATTTATAACTCATTCATGCTGTTTGCCAGGTTTTTGTAGTAGGACGTAGCAAACAGAACATTAAAAATGTTGGTTATGCGGCATCCTCTCAGCAGGGCCCACAGAAATGACAGTAGAGGGGTCTGGGGTCTGTAATCCAGAAAGCAGATGAAATAGGAGCCTGGCACTCTGCTCCTTAGTCAGAGCCGGAAGGTCAGAGCAGCACTTCTCATGTCAAACTAGAAAGAAAACAGAAATCAGGTTTAACAAACGGAGAGCAGGTAAGGGCAGTCAGCATCTCCAGCTGCAGGCACATCAACCTCTTCACTTACCAGCTTTCTGCCCTACAGTTCCTGAGGGTTAGCAGTCTTAGAACGTGAAGTTACATAAATCAAGAGTAATACTGAACCAGTGCACTGGACCAAATGACAGCTCGCAGCCAGATTCACCAGGCCAATAAGAACATGGTACGTCTCCAGCATTTGCAGCCGTGCCTGGGGACCTGCATCGCTCCCAGAGAAAGTTCAAGCAGCCTCAGGACTGCTCTAACTTATGCTCAGTTACAGCCACGCATTAAACCAGGGGCTTTGGGGAGGCAGCATAAAACTGTTTCACTGGATATCCCCAAGGACCATTCCTGTGGGCTGGCATAAAAGGGGACCTTTCAACTGGAGTGACAGAGGAGCCACAATGGAAGTGAGGACCCAGCCACTAAACTGTGAGCACTCAGGCAGGGACGTGTCTATGCAGCTTGTCCACACACGCTGGCACCATATTAGTCATGTTATAAAGGGGGTATAATTATAAGGGCAGGTAAAGAGACTTGGTTCCTAGACTTTGTAAATTTCCAGCTCATTTAGAAAATTTATTTTCATAGGGTCTCTCATTTCAAAGGGTTCCAAAACCCCTTGTAAACTTCATATACAAGGACCCCTATACAGCCACCACTGGGGAGGAACATGATGCACCACGCCACTCAGGCCAGGGCAGGGGACAGCACACTTACACCTAGGAAGCACATTGTTTAAGGCAGCAGAAATACATCTGACCCATTGCTGCGCCCAAAAGCGTTTTTTTAATTGGGAACCTTTGAGAAATCCCAGATCTTCAGCAGTCTCTACTATCACATCGGTGAAATCCCTGTCAGTCCTCAAACAGTGACAGGCCCAGTTGGTGAAAGTCGGGCCCAAGCTATACAGCTGCATCTGCATTGCACAAACCTCCCACCAACGTCCCACAGTGGGTGCTCATCCACCAACAGTAGCAAGTGGTGACAACGGCGGTCGTCATCACTAGAACTAGTGGGAGAGTCATAGCTGTGTAAATGGTTAAGGTCTTAGATTAGTTTAACCTGGATAAAAGCCTTGAAGAACACACAAACTGCGGAAATAAAGGGGCTGGAGGGTACCAGCCAGGATGGCCTTGGGAAAGATGAATGTGCTAAATTTAAACATGAAGAATTTTTAAACTATCAAATTTTATTCATAAGAATGCAAGAAGAATATAAGAACGGCCATACTAGGTCAGACCAAAGGTTCATCTAGCCCAGTATCCTGTCTTCCACCAGTGGCCCATGCCAGGTGCCCCAGAGGGAATGAACAGAACAGGTAATCCATCCCCTGTTGCCCATTGACAGCTTTTGGCAAACAGAGGCTACAGACACCATCCCTGCCCATCCTGGCTAATAGTCATTGATGGACCTATCCTCCATGAATGTATCTAGTTCTTTTTTGAACCCTGTTATAGTCTTGGCTTGGTCAAACTGACAGTTTTGCAGATCTCACAGCTCCCGAATTCCAGCCCAGTTTGAAGGAAACCGGCTCAGTCATTTTAAAAGCTATGAATGTTGTATGTCACACAGCACTGAGAAGTGCACTATTTAGCTACGCATCCACGTGCAAACATACAGGCTTAATGGAA
Organism: Natator depressus; assembly: GCF_965152275.1. Lineage (NCBI taxonomy): Eukaryota > Metazoa > Chordata > Testudines > Cheloniidae > Natator > Natator depressus. The sequence continues at coordinate 31,535,453 of NC_134246.1, forward strand.
AAAAAATCTAGCACACATCTTCAGCACATTGTTTTCAAATGCTTAGAACTTCTGGTTAATCATAACCAATTTTTTCCCTTGCAAACCAAGCAAAGGTGCTAGTCCTTAAAGACTATATCCAGGCCAAAGTTCAAGCTTCAGTCATTTTTGTTTTAGTATGTCTAAAACAGTATGGTCAAAATGCTTGTAATGACTGTACTTTTCACTCGCTGTACTCAAACACAGCTGAAGGGCTTTTGCTCAAAAATAAAATTAATCTTCAGGGGGAAACAAGCATAGAAAATTTCAGCCCGTACACTACATTTTCTAGAAGATGAGCATGTGAAAATTGAGGACAGGGCTTGGAAACTAATTATAGTGAGAATTAGTAGGTTCCCATTATATCATCATAGAGGTAACAAGAGCCCTAAGCATGCTTATGAAAGTGAGTAACAGAAAAAGGTACAAGAAAGAATTAAAGAAAATACAGCTTGTATCTTTAATTTTTGGCAAAACGTAGAATCTAAAGAAAAGCCGACGGCAAGAAATGAATCCTGGCAAACAAATCCTGGCTAGCTTGTCTTTGCTAACATTTTTGCAGGTTTTGAAGATGCACGTGCACAGTATGCAATCCCACCTACCTGTCAATCAAGGAATCTCTCATGCTGGTAGCAAGGGTACTTGGCTGAGCTTCATTCAGTTTGAAGATGCTCTCGATAACCGATAGCTCTGTGCTGGTTGTGTCCAGCCCACAGAAGGCAGACCAATCGTTCACAACCATCCCTGCAGCAATAACCTCACTGCCACGATTTACTGTTCCAGCCTGGCAAAAACAAACAGGGAAAGAAAGGGGTCAGCACAAGACCACAGTGACAGCAACAGAAACAGTTAATCAATTATACTTTATCGCATTACTAGTCACCAGGGAAGGGCACCAGCCCAAACTATCCCGCAGATTCCTGTCACCACAATGGCTACCATCTTGTTTGAAAATGTTACCTCCTCTGACGGGACACATTTTTGGGCTGAAGAACGGTAGTTTTTTCATGTGGGTTCCATCCATAAGCAGACCTATATGGGTAATGCTGGTTCAACTATCTGCATCTATATAATTGGACAATGTAATATTTGGTTATTTAAAATTTTGTTTAGGAGACAGTGGTGACTGGGAGCAGCTTTTCTTCTAGGATAGAGACTTCCGCTGAAAGGTGGACCAAGGTCCTGAGGAACAGGAGAAAACGTACAGCCATTATTCCCCACATCCAACCTCTTGTCCCCTCTGCTCAGTTGCTAAACTTTAGATCAGCTCCTAATTCAGGTTTCTAACCTTTGGCTTAAACACTGCCCAGCGCTCCTAGGGCATGGTGACTGGGCTGGGAAGCAGTGGGTTCCCTATGTAGTCCCAGAGCAGGAGCAGTCACTTCCCCTCTCAGCCCAACTGCTACACACCAGGTTTATGCTACAGAGACCTCCGATTCCAAAGCAATTAAAGCAACCACTGAACTAGAGAACTAACAATGCTAAGCTACAAATAAAACCAGACAGCTTCTGAAGGCAGTGCTGCGACAAACTTATTCTCTCTCTCTTGCTGGAGGAAAATACACTTTAGAAAAACTAAATTGAAGGTGTTAATAGGACAGCTGACCTCTTTAAAGAAAGAAAAGCAGAACAAGAACAAAAGCAAAGAGGCATTTAAACTCAGAGGAGAAATTAACTGCACACAAATCAAGCAAAAAACAGATGGGAAACTAAACTCTACAGCTATGCTGAAAGTCACAAATCAGACTGGGGACTAACTTGCCACCACGTGGTTCAAAGGGAACACAATTCTATCACTGGAATTTTTAAAAGGCCAGTAAAGGCAAAATCACATCACTCCTTCCCCACGCTCCAAGAGGATGACAAGATGCTACAGGGCAGATCTCTCGTTTGCCATCAGAGTGCAACACCTTGTGAACAGGCAATGTCTCCGATGCAGCCCACTCAGCTTCACTCAGGCAGCAAACCCAGAACTTTGTGGTACTGCCTTCCAGGCCATCTCCTCCCTCAGTGCCCAGGGCAATCAGCACAGGGTCACAGGAGTGCTCACACTGATAATAATTACATTTATTTTACTACCCCAACTTTGTTTGCCAGAGACTTTGGCACTGAAACACACAGCTGCATTTTAGAAGCTGGAGTGGGAGATTTTGGCAGTTGGGGCATTTGGTACCCGGAAGACCTGAGAAGCTATTTGTGGGAGGAGGAAAGACACACTACTGAGAGCCTTTTAGCAGCAGGGAGAGGGCACAGCTTCTTTTCACGTGGGCAGCGGTGAAACTAACAAGTCCACACGCTATAGCTGCTTGATAAAAGCTAGACAAGGCAGACAATGCACCAGGGGCAGGACACAACATGGAGGCTGGAAAGGGGTACAGCTGTGACGATCCAAACCTCTCCAACAGTCAGAAGACTCTGGGATGGGAAGGGCGAGAGAAGGCACAAGTCTACAAATGCCTTACCACAAGTGGGACTTGCAGCAGTGAGGAGAGCTCATCCTGGTCTTCAGTTGAAGTCTTTGGGTGCACAAGTCCTCCCTGGTTACTAAAAGCACAGTAACTTCCTACCAGAACCTGGTCTGCAACCGTCTGTCTGAAAACTTCTACTTTGAGCACATCTGCCAAGATCTCTTCAGTCTCCTGTAAATAGATAAAATGAGAAGTGTGTGTCGTTGGCACAAATGTTATCTCAGAACATTATGTAGAAACCCCACGTGAGTTGAGCGGGGAGCAGAGCTATGCTTGGGAGAAAACTTGCTCAGGGTGTTTTGGAAGAACCTATTCTGATTTCAAGAGCTCAGATTTTCATTTTGTAGGTATATTAACTACACCTGCTGTTAGGTCCAACAACAACAACAAAAACAATTAGCACTCCATCATTCTCCTCCTTGACCTGCCGGTCGACTTCAACACATTCAACCATGCTCCTCCTCTTCAATCTTACCCGCCCGTCCATGACTTGGTCATTTTGGAAGTTGAAGTTAGACTGGAAATACGGTGTAAATTTTTAACTATGAGAGTAATTAATCCTTGGAACAATTTACCCAAGGTGTAGTGATTCTTCATCACTGACAATGTTTAAATCAAGACTGGATGTTTTTCCTAAAAGACCTGCTCTAGGAATTATTTTGGGAAAGGTCTCTAGGTCAGTCTAGATGATCACAGTGGCTCCTTCTGCCCTTGGAATCTATGAATTTCAACTATCATCTTTATGTTACGATTCCTCACAGACCCACTTCTCCACTCCAGACCTGTCATCTTGTATTCCATCTAAAACCTCAGCCAGTGCCTCAGGTTTCCTGGTGAGTGTCCAGCTGTCAGCTTAAGCTCAATATGACCAAAACAGAGCTCTTAACCTCTCATCAAAAATGCTCCCTCTCCTTGTGGGTAACACCACCATCGTCCCTGTCACCTGGGTATCATCTTCAACATGGCCCTCTAGACTGACACACCCATGTGTCTGCATGTTGCCGCTTTTTCCTGCAAAAGACTTAAGACCGCCCTTCTTCTCCAGCCACACAGCTAAAGCCCTTGTCTAGCCTCTCACCATCTCAATTACTACAACCTGCTCTGCTCCAGCCTTGACAAATCCCTCCTCACCTCACTTACATCCATTCAAAACATGGCTGCAAAGGTAAGCTTTCCTGGCACCTCCTTTTGACTGTCACCCCTCTTTGCATCCCTTCACTTGCTCCCCCTGCTCCATCACAGCGAACACAAATTATTTGCATTCACTTTCAAGGCCCATCACAGCCTATCCCCACCCAAGCTAGCATCTCTGACATGCTATCGAGATGTTGACTCAACTCCATTCTGCCAGTAATGCCAGCCTCTACCACCCACTTGTTAAACTTTCAAACAAGCATCTCCTACTATCACCCATGCTGCCCTACACACAAGAGAAACTTTAAACTACCACAAAGTCATCTCCCTCCCTGTCCTCTTTCATGCTTCCTTCTGCTGTGATGTCCCCAAAACCTGAAGTTAGGCAGCAGGTGGCCTAAGACCACTGCCTATCATACTGCCAATACTGGCTCATTGTTTCCTTCTACCCCCAACCTGTTTGTTATATAAGACTATCTTTTGCCTTATACTCAGATTGGAAGCTCTTTGGGCCAAGGACTGTGTCTGTTCTATGTTTGTACAGCACCTAGCGCAACGGGGTCACTGAGATGCTACTGTAAAACAATAAGAGTTCTAGAGGTGAGATCACCAGCACGGACAGAGAACCTTTCCCCCTAGTTCAGGTGCTGAATGGAACATGTACTTGCTCAATGGGAACAGGTGGAAGAATTACATTGTCTCTTCTTTCAAGCATGGATACCAAATACAATAGTGAGCACTAGTCTTTGACAGCCCTCACTGACAAATCTGATTCGTAGTTGTCCAATTCATACCCTTGTGTATTCAGAGGGAAGAGAACATCGGTTGTGCAACAGCCTAGCAAGGAAAGACACTCAGACACCAGAACACAGCAACAAATATTGCCTCCACCAATACTCTGCACTTGTACATCATCTGTTATGCAAGGATCTCAAAGCATTTTTCAAGTTAGAGCATTAGATTCTTCATCTACTGTAAGTTCTTTGGGGCAGGGAGCCATGTCCTCATATGCGTTTGTACAGCCCCAAGCACAATGTAGCCCTGATCCTGACTGATCCGTTGAACGATTAAGACACCTGTGGGGTATTATCTCCTGAAGAAGAAACTGGAATACAGAAAGCTCAATGACTAGCCCAACATCACACAGGGATCTTAGGCGCAGCTAAGAACAGAATCAAGTCTCCTGACTTGCAGAACTGGGCTTCAGCCACAAGATCATCCCAGACCGAGTATTACAGAGAACAAGCTTTCCTGGGCAGTTTGCTAACCAGCTTTTTGTGGACAGAGTGGAAGATGCCCAGCAGCACACGGAACAAGGAGCAATTCCTTCAAGGGTCTCCTATGGCCCTGCACTTCACTTCTCCTAGACACCTTCACCTAGGGACACAGGTCCCACTGGAGACCCTGGTGGACCCCTACATGACCCTGGGGAGAAAAAATATGAAACTTGCCTAAGGAGAGAAACGGGCTAAGTGAGGCAGTGAAGGAGACAAATGGCCCCAGGAGAGGAATTTGATAGACCAAGAACCAAATCAATTTGCAGTAATGAACTTGTTTAATGAGAACAGAAGTGTTGGAGAGGCTAAACCTGCAGACGATGGGCGCCCAGGCAGGGTGGAAATTCACTTGGCAGGAACCAACCAACATAACACTGGCTGCACTCTGCTAGCAAGGAAACACAGAATTCAGGTTTTAACAGCTTTTCCTCAAGCCCAACCGCTAAAACTCTCTAATCATCTCCCATTTCAATTTCACAACCTTCCTCTGTCTGAACTCCCTGGCACCCACACTGTGCCCCCAATTCAATCAAAACACTGCCTCCAATGATCTGCCCTGCCGAATCTCACCTTATTACCCACTCCTTGCATCTCTCTCTTGACTGCCTGTTTTCAACTGCATCACATTCTCCTATTCGTTTCAAAGCCGTGTACAGCTCTGTTCCTGCCTATGCCTGTAACTTAATCTCTTACTCTGCCCCCTCAACCACACCATGACAGCCTTTGTGCTTCTTGGTCCCTGACTTCCATTTCTCTGCTTTCTTCCATGCTCTCTATACCAGGATACAAGCTCATCACCCCTTCCCTCACTCAAAGCCCCCTAAAATCCAACTCATCCACATTTTTTCACTGGATGCACTGTGGGCAATCAGTTGCAGTTTAGCCATCCAGATGCACATGTGCCTCCAGTGAGTAACCACCTGATACGGTCATCACTGCTCTCCTTCATTATATTACCTCTCCGTTAGTCCCAGTACAGGCAGTCCTTGACTTTACGACATTCGACTTACAACACTTTGAACTGACACCCTGATTCGATTTATGACAATTGGTTTTGACTTCACAATGCTCAGTCCCGCAATGGGGTGGATTGCGGTTCCGAGTTATGACTTACGACAAAATTTTCAGGAACCAATTGTGTCATAAGTCCGAGGACTGTCTGTATGTTGAACACTAGATTGTAAACTCTTCAGGCAGAGCTTGTGTTTTTATCTGCCCTATAAATAAGGATTAGTGAAAGGGAGAATGAAGGGCAGTCAAAGCTGAATCTTGAGGCAGCCTTTTAGAGCAGAAGCCAACTCTGCCATTCCTCTGCTGAGAAGAATGAAAAGCTAAGTAAAGCAGGCTCCCATGCTGTCAAGTGCTATTAGCATGCAGCCTTGTGTTACTTGGCATGAACTGGAAATGTTCCTAGCGAACCCCAATAACTATGAAGTCTAGCTCTAGGGTGGGGTTTGCTTTAAAGGTCTCCACTGAACTTGTAAAAGAATAAAAGCCATTTACCCTGTCAAGGTCTGGATGGACAAGTGCAACGTAGTCATTGCATGTGGTGACATTGCCCAAAGCTGAGAGCCGCTCCTCCACCCTTTGGATTCGGACCGAGTCTGGCAGGCTGTTGCGGATGTGCTGAAGCTCCTGGTCTGTTGTACTGCTTGGGACCAACAGACCATGCCGGTTCCCTGAAAGAAAAAAAGGAGTTCTGCTTCAGACCAAGTCAAAGGTGTTCACCTGCCTGGCTTGTCTACTTCTTACCCTTCAAACAAGCTGGCCTCGGGGCTCCTCAGGCTCACCCAGCACCTCCCCCAACATAGTCTTCAGCATGACTGAGGCAAAGGACACCTAGCTACACGCTTTGCATAATTCACGAGGCCTCAGGTGCAACTTCAAAAGTTCGGTTTTGAGGCCTGAGGAGGACAGAGATGGGCGCCTCCTGTTACTCCTGCCCTGTTTCCTATTATAGTCCTGGGAGGAGCAGAGTAGAAGCATGGGGTGGGCCGAACTTTGAACAGCTTCATTTGGGGGGGCCGGCATGTGAATCCCCAGGGATTCAAGGGTTGCCCGTGAGTCCTTTAGACTATGGAACCTACAGTCTGTCTGCTCTGAAGAGAGTCCAGAACAGTCAAAGGGTAGGTCCCAGATAGTATTCTGGACCTCAGGTGGGAGCCCTGAGACCTGAAGCCAGGAGCTGCGTCTCATGGCTATGGCGGTAGCCATCGTGCGAGTGGCCAAATCTGCCGAGTCCAAGGCGGCCTTTAGGAAGGTCCTTGTGACCACCAGACCCTGAATCCAAGTGAGCTGACCCAGGCCAGCTGTGGGTTTATCATCATTGTGCAGATGTACCCTTGGTTGTTGTTGCTTCTTTATGAGGGAGAAAGTCCCTGAGAGGAATGATTTGAGGTGTTGGTTTGTTTTCTTAAGATAGTCTTTTGCCTTTAAAAAAAATTTTAAAAACAGCCTTAGCCATCAGGAACGTCTAGATGGTCTATCCTGGTTTTATTTGAGGGGCTTCTGGGTCTCAGGTCTCGTTAATTATGCAGAGCGTGTAGATAGAACCTTTAACAAAGGTGTCCTTTCCTCAAAAGGTTAACTAGGTGTTATTAAAAACAGTTTTAAAACAGTCTGATTAAAATTCACTTTCCCTTCTTGGCCTGTTAATTCAGGATTTCACAAGTCCCGCAGTGACTACAGTCTCAGAGAGCAAAGAGGACCCGAATTTCTAACATAAAACACAAGCAGGGGAGGGGAGGAGATTCCTTACAAAAACCTTACCAAGCAAACTGAAAAGGGCAGAAACCTCAATTTTTTCCCCTTTAATCAGAAATTAAATCCCTTATTAGCAGTCTAGCATCTGCAGAATCTAACTGGTGTTCCCAACTGTGCTCATTTCATTACTCTAATGTGGCACGCAGTAATAATCAAGATCTGTCAAACGCTTCTCCAGACAAACTGATAAAGGACAAACATTCTCTTTCCTCTCACCGGAATGGATTGTAAAAACAAGAGCTGCGTCCTGCTGTGTCCCTGGCTACATGCAAGTGAAAGGAGGAATATTGCTTTTGAGATGTGTATTTGTAATGGCTAGATGCTGAACCATTAATGCCCATCAAAACAGGGTATTCCCTGCAGATTTATCAGTAAGAGAAACTTACACATGACAAGCAACTCCCCATCCCCACAAGTAGAAGCATGTGAAACACCTCCCCCAATGCTGCAGAGGAGTGGTTATGTGATTCCCCCCCAACAACAGAAGCCAAACCCTATGTGGCATAGGCTCTACCCCCCGTCCCTCCCTCCACACAGAGGCTTTTCTTTACTCTCAAATTGATACATTTTTGATTTTGGAAAGAAGTCTTCCCAGTTCCACCCCTTTGTCCCACCCTCAGGCCTGGCTCCGCTCAACAACCTCTGCTGGCCAGAGGTCAGAAAAGAAGTCCCTTCGGGTCCATGGGGCTATATCTGCAATCCTCCTACTATCCCCTATTTGTCACAGCTGGAACCTCAAACTCTAATCCCTGTTCAAACGGGTGGCTCCTAGGCAGATCCAGATCGTCTTGACCCAGAGTCTTCCTTATACTGCAGAATGAGAGTCTAGAATCTTGTGAAATGACATGTTCCGGCCCAATCCCCATTCAGAGCACACCACAAAGGTATCAGCTTGAAGGACGTGACTTACCAACACACATTCTCCCAATGATCCGGCATCCAGCTATGGAAGCGTGAACAACAGGGATGGTCTCAGAAAGCTCCCCCTCAAAGATACTGCAATAAGACAGACAGTGAAATGATGCTGCAAAGCAAAGAGTGACATATACAGAGAATCCCATTCAATCCAGAGGGACTCAGACCCCAAGGGAAATCAAGTCAATACACCTGAGAAGGAGATCTGATGTTCCTGACCTGTTTTATAAAAATGAGTATCTCCACTTTACAAATGGGGAGACTGAGGGGCAGAGAAGTTCACTGGCTTGCCCAAATCTTCACAGCAGGTTAATGGCAGAGTCAGGAATAAAACTCAGGCTTCCTGAGCCCCAATGCAGTGTGTCCTGTCCACTAGACCCACACGGGCTTCCCAACTAAAATGAATTAATTTCCTGTTAAAATGATGACTAGAATTCTTTGAATATGCCAGCAACACAGCAAATAAAGAACAGGTTGATTGAAGTCCAAATAAATTCAAAACAGCCTTTGACAAACTCTGACAGGAAGCTAATAAGGAAACTAAAGTACTCGTGGAGTGAGAGGTGAAGTACAGTCAAGGCTTAGAAAACAAAGAATGACACCCCTAGAGCCTGTACTAGGACACCTGCTGTTTAATTTATTTATCAATGATCTGGATAAAGGGAAGAACAGTGAGGTAGTTAAAACTCCATGTGACACCATTATTTGAGGTTATGGCCTTGTCTACACTACACAGTTTTGTCAGCAACGTAAGTTACACTGCCATAAGCACATGTGTGCACAGCACTAGTATGTAGGAGAGCTTCTGCCGCTCATGGAGGTGGTTTTATTATGCTGACAGGAGAGCTCTCTCCCATCCGCACAGAGTACCTTCACCAGATGCGCTGCAGGGGCACAGCTGTACCTCAACAGCTGTACTGCTGCAGTGCTGTACATGCAGACATGCCCTAAGTTAATCAAGATCGAAGAGGACAGTGAGGACTTTCAGAGGGACATAATCAAGCTGGGTGAATGGGCAACATGATGGCAACTGAAATTCAGTATTGACAAATGCAAGATAACACAGGCTGGAGGGACCAGTCTGAACTACTCATACATCTTACTGGTAAGTTAAATGCAACAAGCCAAGAAAAAGCCCTGGGTATCCAGGCGGGCAGCTCAACTGAAACCTCTGCTCAACACCGCCAGTGGTCAAAAAGCAAACAAGAAGCTGGGAAACATAAGGAATGGAGAATACTGGAAATACGATGCTGTTACATAAGCCAGTGGTTCTCAACCAGGGGTACACATACCCCTAGGGATACACAGGGGTCTTCCAGGGGTACATCAACGCCTCTAGGTATTTGCCTAGTTTTACACCTGGCTATATAAAAAGCACTAGCAAAGTCAGTACAAACTAAAATTTCATACAGACGATGACTTGTTTATACTGCTCTATATGCAGAAATGTAAGTACAATATTTATATTCCAAATGATTTTACAATTATATGGTAAAAACGAGAAAGTCAGCAATTTTTCAGTAACAGTGTGCTGTGACACTTTTGTATTCCTATGTCGGATTTTGTAAGCAGGTCGTTTTTAAGTGAGGTGAAACTTGGGGTGTGCAAGACAAATCTGCCCCCTGAAAGGGGCACGGTAGCCTGGAAAGCTTGAGAGCCACGGCTATGACTTAATGGTGCACCCTGTCCTGGCCTAACACATTCATTTCTAGTCCCCTTTCTAAGGAGATGCAGCCGGACTATGGGAGGCCAGAGCTGTGTAAGGAGACTGTCTGTATCCCGGCTCTTTACCCCCCTCCGCGGGATTAGAAAACACCAGCCTCTTCTTCCAGGAGGATCGAGACTGCAAGGGGGGCGGGGGTATCAAGCCCTAGGAAGGTGGAAGGGCCGAGCCCCAGGGCCGAGGAGAGGGGTGGGGAGCGGGGAGGCCAAGCCCCCAGGGTCGAGGAGTGGCGGCGGCGGCCCCGGGGTCGAGGCGGGGGCGGGGAGGCCGGCGGAGGCCGGGCCCCGGGGCCGAGGCGGGGAGGCCGGGAGAGGCCGGGCCCCGGGGCCGAGGCGGGGGCGGGGAGGCCGGCGGAGGCCGGGCCCCGGGGCCGAGGCGGGGAGGCCGGGAGAGGCCGGGCCCCGGGGCCGAGGCGGGGGCGGGGAGGCCGGGGGAGGCCGGGCCCCGGGGCCGAGGCGAGGGGAAGGGAGGCCGGGCCCGGGGCCCAGGCGGGGGCAGGGAGGCCGGGGGAGGCCGGGCCCGGGGCCCAGGCGGGGGCAGGGAGGCCGGGGGAGGCCGCGGCCGGCCGGGCGCTCTGACCTGTAGAAGTTCTCCGAGCCGCCGACGGCCACCAGGCAGTAGCGGTTGGTGAGCTTGGCGAAGCAGCCGATCTCGTGGTTGTTCTCGAAGCTGGCGCGGACCGCCATGGCCGGAGCGCGGAGACTCGCGCGGGTGGAGCGGCCCCGCCCTCGGCTCTGCCGTCCCGAGGCGGCGCGGGGCGGGGCGGGGGCGGGCCTCGGCAGGCGCCGCCCCGCGCTGGGAAGGGAGGCCCAGGCTGCTGCTGCAGGCGAGGCTGCCGGAGCTCGGCCCCTGTCGCCCCGGCCCGGCGCTCCCCCGCGGCCCCGCGCAGCGCTTAGCCCGGGTCTGTTCCTGGCCGGCGACCGCCCTTCACTTCGGGCCCCCGTTCCGCGCCGTTCCCTGGGGCTGCCCCGGCCCGGTGACGGCCACGCGCCCACGGGGGGGCCGGGCCGCGCCGCAGGTGTCCTGTCCTCGCGCCTGCCTGGGCGCAGCGATGTGTTTATAGTAGAGAAGCAAAGTCAAAGAAATGCACTTTGCAAATGGGGTGGAAGGTCGCGAGGTTTGTGATGGTCCTTAGCTCCTGCAGGAGCTCAGCCCAGAGTCTGGGAGCAGCCCCAGAGGGAGTTCTGGCTGGCCCACAGACCGTGTGGAGAGTTCCAGCGTGCCGGAGGACGGAGGTCTTGACGACAGTCTTTGTTCCAGGAGTGGTAGTGCCTTGCTCAGCAACATGCATGCTCTCACATTTATTCTTCTACATGCTCACCCCAAACACATACATGCATGCACAATCCCATGACTGGACACTGATATTTTTAGTTGTAAGTTTTCTTTACTTTTTTAATGTACTTTGAACCATCTCTCTTAACATTGTTGTCAGCAAGTTGTACCCTGAACAGTTATCACACTTATAAGATTATGTATTAGGGTGCAACATGCTCTTATCGTAGATAACAGGTTCTTTTCCTAGACGGCTACTTAAAGTTAATTAAGAAGATGGAATTTGGTGAAACACACAAACTTTATTTAGTACAGACAACTATAATTGAAATTATAGGAAAGGATCAATATACACTAAGATTAGAATAAGAGAAGTACAGTAAAGTGGTTTCCTGCATCGCTCCTACTTACAGTCTTACATTGTGCATATTTACAATGTATGGAGACCATAGGGAACATAAGTGGAGCCCATCAGAAAGGGGATCCTGATTCAGTTTACACAGTCTTGGGGACCTGACGCACCCCAAGAAATGGGAACTGGGTGTGATATTTTATACCCTTCCTTATGGTGATAGTACAGATATATACCATTTCATGCTTTATCCTGATTATAATAAGGTGAATAGCTGTCCCTAACCATACTTGGCCTTTGGGGTGTCCTTAATTAAGTATCAAGCATTGATATTCCTCTCTTATATCATTTATTTCTTAATAATTCCTATATGTACAAGCAGTCTAACTGCTTAGATACTGCATAGCAACCTCATTGCTAAAGTCCCCCAAACTCCCTTCCTGTGGAGTATTGGACCTGTTTGGGGTTATTTGATTTTGTTTCAGAATGAAAGTAAAAAATATTTGATCTGGGATTATCTTCTTAGGTCTCTCTCATTTCAGCTACAGTTCAGTCTTTAAAATAATTACTTTCACAAAGCCTTAACCTAATATGATAGACCCTTAAATTTTAACAAGCTTAATAAGCCATATACTTATATTCACCTATTTGCCCCCATGCATGTTCCATGCTAACAAGCCATACACCCACATACATACAATTTTATACTCCTATTACATCATTTTACCTCTAGCAAGCATAAAATCACCCAGGAGACATGAGATAGGATCGTAGGTCATAAGTAAGGCTAAGATTTTGGCACAGGTATTTTTAGTAAAAGGCACAGACAGGTCATGGGCAATAAAGAAAAATTCACAGAAGCCGTGACCTGTGCGTGACTTTTACTAAATATATCCGTTACAAAATGGGGAGCTCAGCTGCGGGGGGTCCCTGTACCGCCTGCAGGGCTGAAGTCACAGGGGTCTCGAAGTCATAGAGTCCGTGACTTCCGTGATAAAATCGTAGCCTTAAGTCATAACATCAGGTCAGCGGTCAACAAAATTGATATAGGAAAAGAAAATCTTTAAATACTCCTCTTAATTTAAACAGAACCCTAGTTAAATCACCAAGAACCAATCAAAGAACTATAGAGGATGATGTAAGTGGGGAGGGATAGCTCAGTGGTTTGAGCATTGGCCTGCTAAACTCAGGGTTGTGAGCTTAATCCTTGAGGGGGCCATTTAGGGATCTGGGGCAAAAATTGGGGATTGGTCCTGCTTTGAGCAGGGGGTTGGACTAGATGACCTCCTGAGGCCCCTTCCAACCCTGAGATTCTATGTCAAATGATTATTTTTAAAATAAAGCTTGTAGTAAAATGGTCTTTTTTAATACAGGCTAAAGGAATGTAGAAGCCTGGACTATTTTATCATGTTACTCTGTGTTTTGTGTTTGTTTTCAAACTGACACAAGATAAAACTATCAGAAAAACTATTTCCCCATGTTTATTCCCCCCACTCTCCTGCTGGTAATAGCTCACCTTAAGTGATCACTCTTGTTACAGTGTGTATGGTAACACCCATTGTTTCATGTTCTCTATGTATATAAATCTCCCCACTGTATTTTCCACTGAATGCATCCAATGAAGTGAGCTGTAGCTCACAAAAGCTTATGCTCAGATAAATTTGTTAGTCTCTAAGGTGCCACAAGTCCTCCTTTTCTTTTTGCAAAAAAAATTATGGTAACTCTGGGAATGAAATTGGAGAATGTAACTAGGCCCTGGTCTACACTACAAACTTACATCAGTGTAACTAAGTCGCTCAGGGGTGTGGAAAATCCACACCCCTGAGTGATGTAGTTACACTGACCCAACCCCCAGTTTAGACAACACTATGTCAATGGGAGGGCTTCTCCTGTTGACACACTGTCACCTCTCGTAGAGGTGGCGTACCTGTGCCGCCACGAGACACTCTCCCATCTGAGTAGGTAGCGTCTTCACTACCTACTTCACTAGGCAGCTGGGCCAGTGTAGACACACCCTAGGACAAGAGAGAACAGGTTAGGGCCCAAATTGACTAGATATTTGCTTAGATTTTGATTTGTTATAACTTGTGATCAGATCCAGTTTACTGTGTCCAAGAGTCAGTGTTTTCTCATCCCTGTGTATATTGCAGCTATTTTCCTTTGGCACTTCATCACTGAGTCTAGCAGAGCTTGGGACTGCAGCTGTCCACTCACTTTTTAACTGGTTGTATTGGATAATCAGGTCCAGTTTACTATGCCCAAGAGTCAGCGTTTTCTCATTCTTGCATATTTTGCTGCTGCTTTCTATTGATTTTCCACTCGAAACATCACTGGGTGCTTTCTGCTTGGTATTTGCCCCATTTGTACTAGTGTTCTCAGAGGGGGATTGTAAGTTTGGTCCCTGTCTCGTGGCAGAGTGATGGAGCAACTGGCCATTTTTAGTTTTAGCCAATGCCTTATTTTCTAGATGATTAGGTTCACTGCAGCTTAGTATGGGGAAAGACATTGGCTGCAAGGATGCCTGGTGTGACTTATGATTAGGCTGGTCATATAAGGCAGACTTGAATTTAGCTGAAGTGTTGTGGCTAGAGTTTGACATTTCCCAGTGCTGCTTGGAGTCACTTGGCTTCATGGAGCTGATGGCTTCCTTTCTCTTTTCATTGATGAAACCAGGACCCAAGTCTTGCTTTTCATGGAGTACATTGTAGGTGGAGTTCTTCCGAAAAGGAGACATCTTTATGCTCTCAGTGCTTGAATTTGAGAGACTACTGGCCTGGCTTGCGGTTCCAGCTTCATTCGGTTTGGCAGATTTTAAGAGAGACTGGAAGGTCCATGCTGAGCTGTGAGCTGAAGCAGGGTTTGATCCAGCCTCGGGGATGCAGAAAGCAGGCACAGGTTTGGATTCTGTGTATAAGCTTCGGAATTCTCTGTCAAAGTCCTCAACGATTTTGCCTCGGAAGTGTGTCACCAAGCAGGCGTGAACTTGACTGCACAGCCAAGTAAAACTGGAAAGAGATAATTAGCGGGTATTTCTAACCTTTGAATGATTTACCATAGATATTACATCATTTATATCCTCACACTGACATGTGCATTGTAATACATTGGTGCCTGACCCCCACGGTCTCGGGGAAGGTGTCTGTTTCACCAGAGGGAGAAGGATGTCACGCCCTGGGCTCTGGCTGTACATGGGGAGGGGAGGGGTGCAGACATACTTGGCTTCTTGTAGGCAGTTTAAACAGCAACAGGGAGGAGGGCCAGGCGAGTGGGGGGCTCTGGGTGTGTCCCCAAGGGGCGGGGGGGATCCTGAATTGGGGACTGGATGTGTCCAGGAAATCCCGGTCTGTAGAGGATGTATTCTCTGGGGCAGTGGGATCCCAGGCTGTAGAGGGGGGGGGATCCCCCTGGAGTGGGGGGATCCCAGGCTCTGATGGGTGGGTGTTCTAGGGGATACCGGGCACAGGGGGAGGCAAGGCAGAGGCTACCAGAGCCTCTGGGATCGGCTCACTGTATTTTCTGTATCTTTGGTACAAGGTAAAAGGGATTTTTAATGGTGTGTTTGCCAGGTACTGAGCCCGCTGAAGTCTCAGGATACCAACCCCCGAACCTGGGTTAAACTGTTTAATTTTGGACAGTGACCAGGTCACATTAGCACCTGTGACTCTTTGGGTCCACACATTTCATCTACATTATACAACAGGTAATATTAATTGCATGAAGGTGCAGGGTGCGTTACACTGCCAGGGGTGGGACAGCATTAGCGGGTGGCACGGTGTGTGGTGCTGGGAGAAGGGTGCTGTGGGGGGCAGAGCATGCAGCACCAAGCAGGAGTGCTTCACAAACACTACATTGATCTTTGCCAGCAGCTCCCTGCTCAGCGCTTCAGCAATGCAGGAGGCAAGGGGTGCGGGAGGCGCCATGGGGGGTGGGGGGGCAGGGGGAACATGGGCAGCAGAGGGTTGGGGCACAGGTGGGAAGGGCAGGGGGAGTGTGGGCAGTGGAGGGTGGGGGCACAGGTGGGCAGGGCATGGGGGCACAGGTGGGTGCATGGGGCAGTCGTGCAGGAAGCTTGGTGGGGTAGCACTGATGAACACAGGGAGCTGCGGGGAAGGAGGAGTCCCTTGGCCGTTGCTCTGAGAAGCAGGGGAGACACCCTGAGCTCTGCAGGGAGCCTGTGGAGGTGTCCAGGAGCTGGACAAGACTTTCCATGCAGGACAGTGGTGGCAATGTGGAGGGAGGGGAAAGGACTGAGCCTAGCTGTCCCTGGCACCTGCCAATGCTGCAGCGCACAGGCTGGTTTGTCCACATTGCCTCTTCGTGGCAACAGCTGGCTAGGAGCTGCTGCCGTTTCCCAGGTGTTCTTTGACCTGTGGTTATTGTCACTGGATGTCTCTGATTGGTCCAGCTTCTCGCCCTCACTGCCCATAGTGTAGATGCTTGTCATCTCAGCCTCTGTAATGTGTGGCCTCCCTGGATATGCCAGTGAAAGCACTTGTTAATCCTCACAACCTTCTGGGCAAGATTAATGCATTGAGCTCTCGTGTGGCCCCTTGATGTAATGCTGGGCTCACACCGGTTTTATTCTGGTGCCAACCCAGTGACTGGTCGAGTTGCTCCTGGTTTGCATTGCTTGGCAAGATGAGATTTAGGCTTCCTGCCTTTGCCTTTCAAGCCTAACTGACTGGGTATTTGGTTGTTTCCCTTCTACCCTTACTGGGTTCATTCTAAACTATGGCCAGAGAACACAGGACCTGCTGGGAATCCAGAGGGAAGAATAATTCAAAACAATAAGTTCAGTTTGATTATGTCCATTGTGTCATTATGGGCACTAGGGAAATAGTGTGCCTTCTTGGAGAGCTCCCAGTCTGACCATGGGAGGAGGACGTGGCTGGGTTTGTTGGCAGAGTGGGGAGCATGGCAAGAGGGGAGATCTAAGATGTAGGCCAGGGCAAGGCCTTGGAGGAGGGAACTAGAAGTGTAAACTTGTTGCCAGTAGACAGCTTGAGGTGACATGATCAGACTGGCAGGGGAGTGAGGACAGGGCACAGACAGCTGCAGCGGCCCAGGAGCCAGCAAACAGAGCTGTAAAGAGGGGAGTCTGAGTGGGAGTTCTGTTGGAGGAGAAGGTATTTGTATTTGGTTTTGTATTTGTAGGTGTAGAGGCCTGTAGGGGCTTTGTGCTGGGAGAGAAGCTGAGCCCTGATTAGGGGGCGGAGCTTCTCTGACTAGGGGTCCTATAAAGGTAGCCAGCCAGTCAGGCAGTGGCACAGGAGCCAGCAAACAGAGCTGTGAACAGGGGAGTTTGTCTTGTGGTGCTTGTTTGGGGTTTGGTGCTTGTTTGGGGTTTGTTTTTGCTGTGGGCGGTGGTGTTTGGGTGGGGTTTGTGTTTCCCAGATTAACAGGGTTTAGGTGGGAAGGCTATGACAGATACAGAGGCAGCAGTGGGAGTGACCCATGTCATGGAAGACACAATGAGGATGACTGGATGTGGAAGCTGTGGTATGTCCATGATCCTGGAGGGGGCACCTGGTGAGAGTTTTGTCTGCATGAAATGCCGTCTGATAGAGCTGATGGAGGAAAAGATCCGAGGTTTGGACATGCAGATGGAAAATCTGGTAGAGTTTAGGAAGAGGTTTGAGCAGATTATGGAGCAAAGACATGAGGTATCTGAAGGGAAAAGCTCAGACTTGCAGATGGAAGCAGGACTGAGGAATTCTGCGGGGAGACTGGGTGAGGAAAGTGGTCAGGAGAAGCATGTGACTAAGAGAACCAGGCAGAGGAAAAGACGGGCTAATGAAGGAGAAATAGAGCTCAAGAATAGGTTTGCAGAGTTGGAAATGAAGAAGGGGCTCAGCAGGTAGTCACTGAAGGTGGAAGGGCAAGGAAGAAGATAAGAACGGCTAGTCCTATAGGAAAAGGGGAAGAGTTAATGGAGATTACACCAAATATGAGCCCCAGGAGGATACAGGATGGGTTAAAGAGGATTACAAGGGAGAATAGGAATGGAAAGAACTTGCAGCCAGAGGGAACAGGGGATAGACTGGAGAATAGCACCGTCACCAGGAAAAGGCAGGTCTATGTGATTGGGGACTCTTTAATGAGAAGTATAGATAGGCCTGTAACCAGAGCTGATAGAGCTGGAGAATAGGAGGGTGTGCTGTCTTCCAGGTCCTAAGACACGGGATGTAGACCTGAGGTTGAAAAGGATTCTAAAGGGAGCAGGAAAGAATCCCCTAATTATCCTTCATGTGGGAACAAATGATACGGCTAGATTCTCGCTGGAAAGTATTAAGGGAGACTATGCTAGGCTGGGGAAGACGCTTAAGGAAATCGAGGCTCAGGTGATCTTTAGTGGGATTCTGCCTGGGAGGCATTCATGGACAGAGGACAGTTCTCTCGGGATGGACTTCATCTGAGTAGGGAAGGAAATAGACTTCTAGGATGGAGGCTGGCACAACTGATGAAGAGAGCTTTAAACTAGGAATTTGGGGGAGATGTCCAGGTAATCTCTACGCCGGATTTTAGCATTGAGAGGAAAGAAAATGAAGTAAGAAAGGATACAGCCGTGGGTAGGAGGAAGGGCAGTGTAGATACCAGTCTAATAGGTTATACTGGCTGTAGAATGACCGGGCCTAATCAGGTACAGAATGTGAGTGAGGTCAAACAGCAAAAATTAAGATGTTTGCACACCAATACGAGGAGCCTAGGTAACAAAATGGAGGAACTAGAGCTACTGGTGCAGGAAGTGAAACCAGATATTATAGGGATAACAAACATGGTGGAATAGTAGTCATGACTGGACTACAGGTATTGAGAGGTATGTGCTGTTTAGGAAAGATCGAAATAAAGGTAAAGGTGGTGGAGTAGCATTGTACCTCAATGATGAGGTACAATGTAAAGAAATAAGAAGCAATGAAATGGATATGACTGAGTCCATCTGGGCAAAAATTACATTGGGGAAGAAAACTATTAGAGCCTCCCCTGGGATAGTGCTTGGGGTGTGCTATAGACCGCCGGGATCTAATTTGGATATGGATAGAGCCCTTTTTAATGTTTTTAATAAAGTAAATACTAATGGAAACTGTGTGATCATGGGAGACTTTAACTTCCCGGATATAGACTGGAGGACGAGTGCTAGTAATAATAATAGGGCTCAGATTTTCCTAGATGCGATAGCTGATGGATTCCTTCAGCAAGTAGTTGCTGAACCGACTAGAGGGGATGCCATTTTAGATTTGGTTTTGGTGAGTAGTGAGGACCTCATAGAAGAAATGGTTGTAGGGGATAGTCTTGGCTCAAGTGATCATGAGCTAATTCAGTTCAAACTGAACGGAAGGATTAACAAAAAATAAATCTGCAACTAGGGTTTTTGATTTCAAAAGGGCTGACTTTCAAAAATTAAGGAAATTAGTTAGGGAAGTGGATTGGACTGAAGAATTTATAGATCTAAAGGTAGAGGAGGCGTGGGACTATTTTAAATCAAAGCTGCAGAAGCTATCAGAAGCCTGCATCCCGAGAAAGGGGAAAAAATTCATAGGCAGGAGTTGTAAACCAAGCTGGATGAGCAAGCATCTCAGAGAGGTGATTAAGAAAAAGCAGAAAGCATACAGGGAGTGGAAAAAGGGAGGGATCAGCAAGGAAAGCTACCTTATTGAGGTCAGAACATGTAGGGATAAAGTGAGACAGGCTAAAAGTCAAGTAGAGTTGGACCTTGCAAAGGGAATTAAAACCAATAGTAAAAGGTTCTATAGTCATATAAATAAGAAGAAAACAAAGAAAGAAGAAGTGGGACTGCTAAACAATGAGGATGGAGTGTAGGTCAAGGATAATCTAGGCATGGCCCAATATCTTAACAAATACTTTGCCTCAGTCTTTAATAAGACTAAAGAGGATCTTAGGGATAATGGTAGCATGACAAATGGGAATGAGGATATGGAGGTAGACATTACCATATTTGAGGTAGAAGCGAAACTCAAACAGCTTAATGGGACTAAATCGGGGGGCCCAGATAATCTTCATCCAAGAATATTAAAGGAATTGGCACATGATATTGCAAGCCCATTAGCAAGAATTTTTAATTAATTTGTAAACTCAGGGGTTGTACCATATGATTGGAGAATTGCTAACATAGTTCCTATTTTTAAGAAAGGGGAAAAAAAGTGATCGAGGTAATTATAGGCCTGTTAGTTTGACATCTGTAGTATGCAAGGTCTTGGAAAAAATTTTGAAGGAGAAAGCAGTTAGGGACATTGAAGTCAATGGTAAATGGGACAAAATACAACATGGTTTTACAAAAGGTAGATCGTGCCAAACCAACCTGATCTCCTTCTTTGAGAAAGTAACAGATTTTTTAGACAAAGGAAACGCAGTGGATCTAATTTAGCTAGATTTTAGTAAGGCATTTGATACCATGCCACATGGGGAATTATTAGTTAAGTTGGATAAGATGGGGATCAATAGGAAAATTGAAAGGTGGATAAGGAACTGGTTAAAGGGGAGACTACAACGGGTCCTACTGAAAGGTGAACTGTCAGGCTGGAGGGAGGTTACTAGTGGAGTTCCTCAAGTATCGGTTTTGGGACCAATCTTATTTAATCTTTTTATTACTGACCTTGGCACAAAAAGTGGGAGTGTGCTAATAAAGTTTGCGGATGATACAAAGCTGGGAGGTATTGCCAATTTAGAGAAGGACAGGGATATCGTACAGGAGGATCTGGATGACCTTGTAAACTGGAGTAATAGTAATAGGATGAAATTTAATAGTGAGAAGTGTAAGGTCATGTATTTAGGGATTAATTGCAAGAATTTTAGTTATAAGCTAGGGACGCATCAATTAGAAGTAACGGAGGAGGAAAAGGACCTTGGAGTATTGGTTGATCATAGGATGACTGAGCTGCCAATGTGATCTGGCCGTGAAAAAAGCTAATGCGGTCTTGGGATGCATCAGGAGAGGTATTTGCAGTAGGGATAAGGAGGTTTTAGTACCGTTATACAAGGCACTGGTGAGACCTCACCTGGAATACTGTGTGAAGTTCTGGTCTCCCATGTTTAAGAAGGATGAATTCAAACTGGAACAGGTACAGAGAAGGGCTACTAGGATGATCCAAGGAATGGAAAACTTGTCTTATGAAAGGAGACTCAAGGAGCTTGGCTTGTTTAGCCTAACGAAAAGAAGGTTGAGGGGAGATATGATTGCTCTCTATAAATATATCAGAGGGATAAATACCGGAGAGGGAGAGGAATTATTTAAGCTCAGTACCAATGTGGACACAAGAACAAATGGATATAAACTGGCCACCAGGAAATTTAGACTAGAAATTAGACAAAGGTTTCTAACCATCAGAGAAGTGAAGTTTTGGAATAGCCTTCCAAGGGAAGCAGTGGGGGCAAAAGATCTATCTGGCTTTAAGATTAAACCTGATAAGTTTATGGAGGAGATGGTATAATGGGATAACATGGTTTTGGTAATTAAATATTCATGGTAAATAGGCCCAATGGCCTGTGATGGGATATTAGACGGGGTGGGATCTGAGTTACCCAGGAAAGAATTTTCTGTAGTATCTGGCTGATGAATCTTGCCCATATGCTCAGGGTTTAGCTGATTGCCATATTTGGGGTCGGGAAGGAATTTTCCTCCAGGGCAGGTTTTTCACCTTCCTCTGTAGCATGGGGCACGGGTCACTTGCTGGAGGATTCTCTGCTCCCTGAAGTCTTTAAACTACGATTTGAGGACTTCAATAGCACAGATATAGGTGTGAGGTTTTTTGCAGGAGTGGTGGGTGAAATTCTGTGGCCTGCGTTGTGCAGGAGGTCAGACTAGATGATCATAATGGTCCCTTCTGACCTAAATATCTATGAATCTCTGAATCCAGGTGGGACGTGTCCAGGGTGGGGACAAGCAGTTAGCCATTGGCACAGAAAAAAAGGGTCTCATATTTTGGTATGTTGTAAAGAAACTCAGAAGATTTGGGAATGGCTTAGCTGTGAGGGGGAGGAGTCAGACATGAACTCTGGACTGGGATGTCAGCAATGACACTAGTCTGGAAGGAGAGGTGTTAGGAGAGGAAGAGTTGGCTTTAAGCCGTATTAAGCTGGAGCTGTTGGCAACCATTCAGGAGAGCGAGCCTGGGGTGCAGGGCTGCACACAGGGAAGCAGGTCTGTGACCGGTCAGCTTGGAGAAGACAGTTAAGTTAACATGAGCAAGTGCGGCCATGTAGGCTAAACTGCTAAAGGGCAGAAAGGGCCAAGGACAGAGTCTGAAGGATCCGGACAGAGCAGGGAAAGGGGCAGCAGCAGGAGACACTGAAGGAGCATTCTTGGAGGTGGGAGGACAGCATTCCAAGGAGGAGGGAGCGATAGCTGCAGAAGCAGCAGAAAGTCTGAAATTCAGCCAAGTCAGCAAGATCCTGGGCAGAAGCATGAGGGTTCAGCAAGTGGAGAGGGCTTCAGAAGGGAGTTGATAGTGGTTATGAGGCAATAGGGGTGTAGCCTGGGACTCAATAAGGGGGAAGTAGGGCTGCTTTGTGAGGAAGTCAGCAGAATCATAGAATATCAGGGTTGGAAGGGACCTCAGGAGGTCATCTAGTCCAACCCCCTGCTCAAAGCAGGACCAATCCCCAATTTTTGCCCCAGATCCTTAAATGGCCCCCTCAAGGATTGAGCTCACAACCCTGGGTTTAGCAGGCCAATGCTCATACCATGGAGCTATCCCTTAAAGAGGAGAAGATGAGTTTCTGGTGAAGGAAGCCCCGGTGGCCCATGGAGACTCTTCGGGGCTGCTCAGCTGTTCAGGAATAAGAGTGGGGGAAGCAAATGCTGGATGTAAACCAAGGCAGAGGGTCAGTGGGGAGGAAGAGCAAAAGAGTGGCTTGGAGGAGAGTGTGGAACAGAGGGTGTCAAGTCCAGTCAGAGATGAGGAAGCAGGGAGCCATGGGAAAGGGTGCAGTTACGAGCAGCAACAAAATTAGATATTGCTCGATTGAAGGTCATGGAAGGGCCAGCTGGGAGATAGAGAGTAGGGTGGGAGTGGGCAGTATTCAAGGAAATAAGGTGGTGATCAAAAGTGGAAAAGATCACTGCCATGTGAAGACAACCAAGTCCAGGGAGTGGCACTGGTGGAGTGTGTGTGCAGTGGGAGAGTTAATGCAGTCTGCAGGTCAAACAGTAAGGTAAGGACAGAGGCTAGAGGTTGGGTGAGCGATCAGCATGAAAATTGAAGTAATTGACAATATGATGAAGAGAGAGAGCCATGTGTCGAAATCAGGCAGGAAGAGGGTGTGAGGGATGCGGGTGAGATTATGAAGTTGGTTTCTCTGTGGCAATGAATGTTTGTCCCAATGTCTCTGGGTTTTAGAGGCGCAAACTGTGATGTCTCACCTGTATGTACCAGCAAGAACGTGGTTACAATCTATCAGTACAAACTTCTCCAGAACTTGACCTGCAAATTTCTTGCCTGCTTTACTGTAATATGTGTCTCCACTCACACACCGCACTCGCATGTTCTGAAATTAGAGGATGAAATATTGATTGAGCCAGATTGAATAGAGAAAGCTCAATCTTTTCTTTCTTAACAGATTTCTTTACGTATGATAACCTGAGCGACGGGCTATCTGACAGTGACCCCCGGTCCTGAAAGGAGGGAAGCAGCAAGGCATCGAGTGTTTTCTGGCTACTGCGTTCCCTACAGTAACAGAGTTTTCTATCAAACTGCCTGCTGCTTGGGGATCATTTAATGAAATAAAAATACCAAAAATTAATGTGGTGTTGTTAGCACCTTACACCACAGGTTATACAAGATCTTGGCATGAAGAATTTGTCCTTCTAGATCATTTATAGAAATGATAAATCGATATAGTTTCTACCACATCATTTATACAATTTTCGAATAGCACTGGCCTAAGAACCCACCCCTGCAGAACCCACCAGAAAGACACCATTAGTTTATGATTCCTCATTCACAGCTACATTTTGAGATCTCTCCGTTAGTCAGCTTTTTAATCCATTTAATGTGTACCATACAGATTCCGGGTAGCGTTAGGGTTTTGTTAGTCATGCAGTACAAACGCCTTTGTCATAAATATAAAGGGAAGGGTAAACCCCTTTAAAATCCCTCCTGGCCAGAGGAAAAATCCTCTCACCTGTAAAGGGTAAAGAAGCTAAAGGTAACCTCCCTGGCACCTGACCAAAATGAGCAATGAGGAGACAAGATACTTTCAAAAGCTGGGAGGAGGGAGAGAAACAAAGGGTCTGTGTGTCTGTCGGTATGCTGCTTTTGCCGGGGATAGAACAGGAATGGAGTCTTAGAACTTTTAGTAAGTAATCTAGCTAGGTATGCGTTAGATTATGATTTCTTTAAATGGCTGAGAAAAGAATTGTGCTGAATAGAATGATTATTTCTGTCTGTGTCTTTTTTGTAACTTAAGGTTTTGCCTAGAGGGATTCTCTATGTTTTGAATCTAATTACCCTGTAAGGTATCTACCATCCTGATTTTACAGAGGTGATTTCTTTACTTCTATTTCTATTAAATGTCTTCTTGTAAGAAAACTGAATGCTTTTTCATTGTTCTCAGATCCAAGGATTTGGGTCTGTGGTCACCGATGCAAATTGGTGAGGATTTTTACCAAACCTTTCCCAGGAAGTGGGGTGCAAGGGTTGGGAGGATTTTGGGGGGAAAGACGTGTCCAAACTACGTTTCCCAGTAAACCCAGTTAGACTTTGGTGGTGGCAATGGATATTCCAAGGACAAAGGATAAAATTAATTTGTACCTTGGGGAAGTTTTAACCTAAGCTGGTAAAAGTAAGCTTAGGAGGTTTTCATGCAGGTCCCCACATCTGTACCCTAGAGTTCAGAGTGGGGGAGGAACCTTGACAGCCTTACATAATTCTAACTGTATTATTTCACAGTTACCTTTATCAGCATGACTTGTAATCTTGTCAGACAACATTATTAGGGTTATTAGCTGCCTCACCAGAGTGAAACTGTCCTGAGCCTAACCACATTTCTAGCTTGCACAGGGTACTTTGGTGATCCTTCATTAAATCAAAGAAGTGTAGGACTGGAGGTCAAATAGTCAAATAGTTCAGTCCCCTGCATTCAAGGCAGGACTAAGTAATAACTGGACCATCCCTGACAGGTGTTTGTCTAACCTGCTCTTAAAAACCTTCAATGACAGAGATTCCACAACCTCCCTGGGCAATTTATTCCAGTGCTTAACCACCCTGACAGGAAGTTTTTCCGAATGTCCAACCTAAACCACCCTTGCTGCAATTTAAGCCAATTGCTTCTTGTCCTATCCTCAGAGGTTAAGCACAACAATTTTTCACCCTCCTCCTTGTAAACAAACTTTTATGTATCTGAAAACTTATGTCCCCTCTCAGGCTTCTCTTCTCCAGACTAAACAAACCCAAGTTTTTCAATCTTCCCTCATAGGTCATGTTTTCTAGAATTTTAATAATTTTTGTTGCTCTTCTCTGGACTTTCTCCAATTTGTCACATCTTTCCTGAAATGTGGCACCCAGAACTGGACACAATACTCCAGCTGAGGCCTTATCAGTGAGGAGTAGAGCAGAAGATTACTTGTCGGGTCTTGCTTATAAGACTCCTGCTAATACATCCCAGAATGATGTTCTCTTGTTTTGCTCCAGTGTTACACTGGAGACTCATATTTAGCTTGTGATCTACTATAACCCCCAGATCCCTTTCTGCAGTACACCTTCCTAGGCAGTCATTTCCCATTTTGTATGCGTGCAATTGATTGTTCCTTCCTATGTGGAGTACTTTGCATTTGTCCTTATTGAATTTCATCCTATTTACTTCAGACCATTTCTCCAGGTCATTTTGAATTTTAATCCTATTCTCCAAAACACTTGCAACCCCTCCCAGCTTGGTATCATCTGCAAACTTTATAAGTGTACTCTCTATGCCATTATCTAAAACACTGATGAAGATATTGAACAGAACTGGACCCAGAACTGATCCCTGCGGGAACCCATTTGTTATGCCCTTCCAGCATGACTGAACCACTGACAACTACTCTCTAGGAACGGTTTTCCAACCAGTTACATACCCACCTTATAGTAGCTTAATCTAGGTTGCATTTTCCTAGTTTTTTTATGAGACGGTCATGTTAGACAGTAGCAAAAGCGTTACTAAAGTCAAGATATACCACATCTACCGCTTCCCCCCATCCACAAGTCTTGTTACCCTCTTACCAGCCCTGGTTATGCTATAGAGTGACCCCAGCACACACCCAGATCTTCCCCCAGAAATGTATGTCCTGTACGACCCAGCCCTCTCCTGGACAGTACAAATATATTGTGAGCTAGTAGTAATGGAGGATTTTAACTTCCCTGATATCTGTTGGAAGATTATTACAGCAAAACATAATATGTCCTGCACATTCTTAGCAGGTGTAAGAGGATAACTTTCTGAATCATAAAGTTGGGGAAACAACTAGGGGGTCATTCATTTTGGATCTGGTTTTGACCAACAGGGATGAATTAGTTGTGAACGTGAAGGTGGTCGGGAACTTGGAAGGAACTGATCATCATGTGATAGAATTCAAGATCCTGTGGAAAGGAGGGCATGAGAACAGCAAAACAAGGACACTGGACTTCAGAAAGGCAGATTTCAACCAACTAAGAAATGGTAGGCAAGGCCCCATGGAAAGATCAGTTGGGAAGAAAAGGGGTCGAAGGAGGCTGGTAGTTCTTAAAAGATGTAATACTGGCGGCTGAACATCATGCAGTTCCAACGCAGAGGAAAGATAAGAAGATCTGCAGGAGGCCAATGTGGCTGCACAAGGAGCTTTCCAGCTATCTAAAACCCAAAGCCAGTTTTACTAAGAACAAACCATGCCAGACCAGCTTGATTTCCCTTTTTGACAGGGTAACTGGCCTGGTGGACAGGGGGAATGTGGTGGTCATAATATACGTGGACTTCAGCAAGGCTTTTGACACAGTCCCACATGACAGTCTCAGCGGAACTACATACATAATGCATGGATATATACATCATGGATACATAATTGGTTTAAATAACCTCAAACAAAGTAACTATTAATGGAATTATGTCAGATTGGAGGAAGGCCTCGGGGGTTCCAGAGGGATCTGTTCTGGGTCCAGTGTTATTTAACATCTAAAATTCAGAGGGTTCTTGATAAATTGGAGAACTAGGCTATATACAACAAAATGAAATTCAAAAAAGATAAATGGAAGGTGCTACACTTACGGAAGAAAAACCAAATGCACAAATACAGAATGGGGGGAAACGGGCTTGGCAGCAGCACTGCTGAGAAGGATCGGGGAGTTGTGGTGGCTCACAACCTCAGCGTAAGTCCGCAAATGCAATTTTGGGCTCCATTAATAGAGGCATAGCATGCAAATCACGGGAGGTGATAGTACCGCTTTACTCAGTGCTGATTAGGCCTCAGCTGGAGCATCGTTTCCAGTTTTGGTCACTAATATATAAAAAGGATGAAGAGAAACTGGAAAGAATCCAGAAGCAAGCGACAGAGATGATCAAAGGGATGGAATACAGCCATATGAGCAAAGGCTGAAGGAACTGGGCATGTTTAATTTGGAAACGAGGAGATTAAGGGGGGACATGCTAGCGGTCTTCAGATACTTGAAAGGCTGCCATAAAATGGATGGAGAAAAGTTGTTCTCTCTTGCCACAGAGGGCAGGCCAAGAGGCAACGGGCTCAAACCACAGCAGAGCAGATTTAGATTAAATCTCAGGTAAAAACCTCCTAACTGTAAGAACAGGAGGACAATGGAAGAGACGCCTTGGGCGGTCCTTGAATCTCCTTTGCAGGAGGTTTTCCAAAGGAGGCTGGAGAGCATCTGTCTTGGATGGTTTAGATTCAACAAATCCTGCATCTTGGCAGGGGTTAGACTAGTTGACCCCTGCGGTCCCTTCTAGCCCTGTGGTTCTATGATTAAGTCAGTTATTCCTAGGGGAATAATATGCCAGTTTGTTATTTTAAATAGTTGTCCAGACACTTCAGCGGAAACATACTGGATTAGATAAAACAAGTTTATTAACTACAGAGAGATTGATTTTAAGTGAATACAGGTAATGAGGCATAAGTCAGAAATTGTTCTAAGAAAATAAAGATAAAACACTTACTAGTGCCTAATTTAACTATATTAGATTCAAAGCAAAGTTTTCTCACCACATGTTTTCAAGCAGTCCTACCAACCAAACTTTTTAGGTGAAGGCCCCTCCCCCAGAGATAAAGGGCTGCTTTCTTTGTCTCCTCAGGTGCCGTTAACATGATGTGCAGGGAGAGATAGTGTGGTGCCTTGGGATCTCTGCCACTTCTTTTTATAGTCCTGTCCCTGCTTTGAGAAGCATTTCCATCTGGGAGCAAGGCACAGGCAGTCTGTGTGGAAAGAAACTCCATGCTGTTTCTTTGCTAAGATGTAGATTTTTGCCCCTGCCAAAAAATGGCCACTGAGGCCAGGTCTACACCACAGATATATAGAACTACGTCGCTCCGTGGTGTGAAAAATCCACTCCCCCTCAACCTCACCCCTCGTGTAGACTGCACTGTGGGGGAGGGCTTCTCCCGTTGACATAGCTCCTGCCTCTCGTGGAGGTGGATTAACTACATCGACGGGAGAAGCTCTCCAGTCATAAGAACATAAGAATGGCCATACTGGGTCAGACCAAAGCTCCATCTAGCCCAGTATCCTGTCTACTGACAGTGGCCAATGCCAGGTGCCACAGAGGGAGTGAACCTAACAGGCAATGATCAAGTGATCTCTCTCCTGCCATCCACCACCAGCCTCTAACAAACAGAGGCTAGGGACACCCTTCCTTGCCCATCCTGGCTAATAGCCATTAATGGACTTAACCTCCATGAATTTATCCAGTTCTGTTTTAAACCCGGTTATAGTCCTAGCCTTCACAACCTCCTCAGGCAAGGAGTTCCACAGGTTGCCTGTGCACTGAGTGAAGAACTTCCTTTTATTTGTTTTAAACCTGCTGCCCATTAATTTCATTTGGTGGCCCCTAGTTCTTATATTATGGGAACAAGTAAATAACTTTTCCTTATTCACTTTCTCCACACCACTCATGATTTTATAGACCTCTATCGTATCCCTCCTTCGTCTCCTCTTTTCCAAGCTGAAAAGTCTTGGCCTCTTTAATCTCTTCTCATATGGGATCCGTTCCAAACCCCTAATCATTTTAGTTGCCCTTCTCTGAACCTTTTTGGTGTAGTAGTATCTTTACTAAAGTGGTGTTGCTGCGGCACTGTATGTGAAGACAAGCTCTTAGCAGATAATGGTCCATCAGTCTTGTTTACACCTGCCTGAGGTATCAGCTTGCCCTCTGTCTCTGAGGAACTGGGTTAGCCACTCCCCAGACTTATCTGGAAAACATATTTTTAGTCAGCTTATGATTATAACTCCACATATAATGCTGCTATGTGCATTTTGCCTTGGTATTATTGATCAACATATTATGAGTTTTTAAATGACACCTCACAAGGCATACCTTGTACAAACATTATTACAATAGGGTGTGTGAACACAGGGGTATATTCTGTCATACATACCAATTGCATTAACTTTGTACACCACCAAAAGGAATGCTGCAAACTTACTGGGAAATGGTCCTTGTTAAGAGCCATTTTACTGCACATCTCTATAAAATACTTTAAGTACTTCTCATCAAGGATCAGGTAAACAGGGACATGTCGCCTGCTTGAAGCTTCCATCAGGTCACAGAGTATCTCCATGTCTGTGAAGAGATCCATGACGACTGCGATCACCTAGCCAGAAAACAAACAAGAAGGCCCAACTGAAGGAGCATTCCAAGATGGACACGGCTGTGGTAGGTAGCTTCCCAGCCAAAAAGGGGAGGAAGCAACACCTCAGAGACCTGAATGCCATAAAATATAAGGACTCAGGGCTGATGTACACTGGAAAGTTAGGTTGACCTAGCTACATCACTCAGGTAATTAAACCATGTAAGTCCTAGTGTAAACAGCGCTAGGTTGACAGAAGAATTCTTCCATAGATCTAGCTACCACCTCTTGGAGAGGTGGATTATTACAATGATGGAAGAACTCCTTCCATCGCCGTAGTAAGCATCTACACTACAGCACTGCAGCTGTGCCATGCTAATGTTTCTAGGATAGAGGTACCCTTGGAGTACTAAAGTACTAAATAGTGGAGTGCCAGGGGACAGGTCCTAGCACTTCTCTCTATCCACCTGGAGGCAGGATGTTGAGGGCCTCACACAGGGCTGCAGGCTGTTGCCAAGCCTTGACCATCTTTCAATTCATAATAAGGAACCTGGACTTGGTATCAGGGAGAGGGAGCAGCAAGGTGGCAGCATTACCATGCCCATCCCCACAGTATACTTAGGACTGCAGCATAGTTTGGCTAGAAAAACTGTGAGAAAATTCAGAGGGACCTAACCAAGGTAGGGGAATGGATAGCATGGCAGCAGATGAAAATACTGTGGATAAGTATACAGTAATGACAATAGAAAGAACAATTTGAATTGCTCCGACATATTGTAGGGTTCTAAATTAACTGTAACCCACCAGAAAAAGACCTCATTCCATGAAGAGCTCAGCTCAGTATGCCTTGGCAGCCAAAAAAGAAATAAAACATGAGGGTGCATAAGGAATTGGATAAAAAATAATATGGGAAATATCATGCCATTCTATAAATGAATGGCACACCCATCCCTGTGTTAGTATGTGCAGTCCTGGTCACCCCATCTCAGAAACCATGTAGCAGACAGAACGGTTCAGAGGTGAGCAAAGAATGATGGAAGGTTTGGGAAAGAGAGAAAGATTGAGAAGACTGGGAATGTTTAGATTAGGAAGCAGACAGATAAGAGGGAATGTTAGACGACTTGGAGAAGGTGAATTGAGAACTGCTATTTAACACAGAGAAAGGGAATAACTCAATGAAATTGAAAAGCACAATATTTAAGACTGATAAAAGGAAATACTTTTTACGCAATGCAGAACTAGCCTGTGAAACTCATTGCCACAAGGTATCACGAGGCCAAGAGCTTAGCAAGATTCAGAAAAGGACTGGACATTCATCTAGTCAGTGTTTCTCAAACTGACCTAGATGAACTGGGGGTCCCCGAGCGTACTCTAGGGGGGTCCATGGACACCACTGATCAACTCCTTCCCCCTCCCTTCCTCCCTCCCAGTGCCTCCTTCACACTAGGGAACAGCTGTTCCCTGGCACGAAGGAGGTGCTGGGAGGGAGGGGGAGGAGTGGGGATCTTGGCTCCGCACCGCTCCCAGATGTGGCCAGCATGGTGCTGTGGCCCGGGGAGCAGGGGGTCTCTGCGTGTTGCTCCCGGCCCAAGTGCCGACTCTGCAGCTTCCATTGGCTGGGAATTGCGGCCAATGGGAGCTCTGGGGGCAGTGCCTGTGGGCAGGAGCAGCGTGTGGAGACCCTCTGGCCCCTCACTCCTAGGAGCCACTGTCAGAAGTATTTGCTGGTCGATTTTGGGAGCTGCCCAAGGTAAGCGCCGCCCCCCCTCGTCCTCTCCCACACCCCAACCCCCTACCCCAGCCCTGAGTTCCATCCAGCACCCAAAGTCCCTCCCAGAGCCCACATCACCTCCCACACCCAAACTCCTAGCCCAGAGCCCAACCCGCTCACCCCCTCATGCACCCCAAACCCCTGCCCCAGCCTGGTGAAAGTGAGTGAGGGTGGGGGAGAGCGAGCGACAGGAGGAGGGGAGATTGAGTGAGCGGGGGCATGGCCTCGGGGAAGAGGGTGGGACAGGGGCTGAGCGGGGGGCCTTGGGGGGTTCCTGAAAATTTTTAAATCAAAATGGGTGTCCTCGGGTTGTTAAAGTTTGAGAACTGCTGATCTAGGTAATAAAGATATCTGCAAGTACATTATATAAGATAAAAGTATATAAACCCTCCAGCTTCAGAGCAAAAAAACCCCAACCACTGACTGACAGGGTCAACTTCCCCCATGGACATGTTGGTGCATAACTGTCTGACAAAGCACAGAATAGTCAGGTAACACTCGTGTGGGAGATGGGGAACGAATGTTCAAACCCCTGCTCTGCCTGATTTGGAGCAGGGCTTGAACCTGGATCTCTCACATATTACATGAGTGCCCTGACTGCCAGGCTATTGTCTACTCTGGGCTCATAGGCTGATTTTTCATGAACATTTCTAAAGGCCTTGGTTTCGTTACACATTGTGGCGGAGTTCTTCACACTTTTCACAGACCAGATATTCTTGCTTTCTGGCCAGCCCCAGTGATGAGCTGCCAAAATCTTAACAACCGGTTCCCTCCTCACCCCACGAGGGGGTTGTGGCCCACCCCTGCCCCATCCAACCCCCCACGTTCCTTGATGCCCCTCCCCCTGGGACCCCTGCCCCATCCATCCCTCTCCCCTGACTGCCCCCAGAACCGGGCAGGAGGGTCTCGTGGGCCACCATAGTGGGTGCCCACCCTGACCCTAAGAGCCAGAGGGACCTGCCGGGGGGCGAGGTGGGGAGTCCTGGCATTGCTTACCTGGGGCAGCTCCCAGGAAGCATCCGGTAGGTCCCTCTGGCTCCTAGGGGTGGGGTAGCATAGCTGGGGGGAGTGGTCACTCCCCCCCGATCACATCAAAAGTGGCGCCTTAGGCACCGACTCCGTGGGTGCTCCGGGGCTGGAGCACCCACAGGGAAAATTTGGTGGGTGCAGAGCACTCACCGGCAGCTCCCCACCCCACCCTGCGCCCAGCCCCAGCTCACCTCACCTCCGCTCCGCCTCCTCCCCTGAACGTGCCGCCCTGCTCTGCTTCTCCGCCCCGGCTTCCCGCGAATCAGCTGTTCACGTGGGAAGCCTGGGAGGGCTGAAAAGCAAGTGGCACCTTCGCCCTCAGGCCCAGGGAGGCAGAGGTGGAGGCGAGCTGGGGCGGGGAGCAGTTCCCCTGCACCCCCTGGGTTACCTGCTGCTGCGCGGGTGGCCCTCCTCACGCCCCTCCTCCCCCGCCCTAGCTTACCTCCGCTCCGCCTCCCTGGGTCTGAGCATGAAGCCGCCGCTTGCTTCTCAGCCCTCCCAGGATTCCCACGTGAACAGCTGATTCACGGGAAACTCGGGGGGCAGAGAAGCAGAGTGGGGCGGCGTGTTCAGGGAAGGAGGCGGAGGCAGAGCATAGGTGAGCTGGGGCCGGGCACGGGGCGGGGAGCTGCCGGTGGGTGCTCTGCACCCACCAAATTTTCCCCGTGGGTGCTCCAGGCTGGAGCACCCACGGAGTTGGTGCCTAAGGCACCACTTTTGGCCAGTTGAATTTAGAAGCCCTTTTAACAACCGGTTCTAGCGAACCAGTGCGAACCGGCTCCAGCTCACCACTGGCCAGCCCTAATGGGAAGCCACATCAAGAGGTGCACGTCCTGCTGTCATAGCTTGTGGGGGGTGATGGTCCAGTCTCTAGACAATCTCTGTTATTCACCAGGCCCTGGGCTTAGTTTTTTCAAGACTAAACCAAACAACCCCATGATTCTCAGAGTAGGCCTTTGGGCTCCAGCACCCTGTTTCTCTCTATGGCTCTGCTGACTTCAGACTCTTGTTAGGGACTTCAGGGAGCAATGCAACTAGTATCTACAGCAACACAGGGTAGCATGTGTTAGTCAGCTGGAATACAGTATTGGCAAGTCCTTCGGTCAGCATGGAAAAGCCAAGCTTAAGTCAGCGTCCATATTGGCTGAAGCAACTGCCTCGTTATCCCATGGTCTCCCAGAATCCATCTCCGCTGATGTCTCTCTGACTCTGTGTGCAAAGAGTAAAATGATACCCAGTCACTGTTCCATCCTCCGTAGCCAAAACACTACAGTCCTCTGGGCCTTCACATCTCTCACCTCCGCTGGGCAAGACAAGAACTAACCCTGCACCCCCTGTAATAGTCTGGACAGGTCCTAATCCCACTCCCACACCTGTTCATTCACAAAGAGTGAAGCTGAATGCAGGTTAAGTAGAACTTTATGAAACCCCATGTAGCCGAGTTGCTTCCACCCCAACTCCTCACCTTCCCTGTTCCCTTGTCCCGTCAATAATAGTCCCTTCCAGGGAACACTGGCCCTCTGACTCCAGTTTCACTGATCATGATTCATCTTCCCTATTTCACAAACATTTTAATATAAACATTAAAAACAAAGAATTGATACCCAGACCCCAACCCTGTGTCTCTTTGGCCCAATGCTGCTAGCACATAGCCGAGTTGCATTCTCATCTTTACCACAGACTCAGCTGGTCCAGTCTTTGAGATGGTTTGTTCTCCACAACAAGCGACCATAGTGGGTGCAACCTCTCTGTCTCCCTGTCACCTGTCTCAGAGACGAGCAACCTGTCTCTGTGAAGTCTCTTCCCTCCCTGTGGGGCTGGCCTCTGGATGGTTCTGTCCCTCCTTTCTGTGATGATCTTGGTACACACTCTCTGGGTGCTGAGTCTGCTGGCTTGTAAATGCCTCCTGTTCCTTTGGCTCACTTGTCCCTTGAGTAGTCACCCCGTATGCCCTGGGTGCCACTGTACCCCTCATGACTCCTTTGGTCCACTCCTCTGGTGTCTAAGGCTGGATCCAGGGCTGGTAGGTCCTTGGCTGACCTGTTTGTACTCTAGGGCCTGCTTTCTCCAATTGTTGGCCATCTGTTCTCGGTGATAACTCCATCCTTTTGGCTTCAGTGGGTCTCCCCTCACTGGAAGCAGGGTTTTGGTCCTTTGCCCCACCAGAGCCCACGTTGCACTGTTTTGGCAGCCCTGTGTTGGGGTATTTCAGCGTTCCAAAAATGCTAACAAGGGATCTAATCAGGAGAAACATTCTTATGTAGCAGTCTTTTAGCTATTTTCACAGGTGACTCCACCTTATCATTACTCTGTGGGTATGCTGGGGAAGAGGTGGTGGTCAAACTCCCATTTTCATTCAAATTCCTGTCATAGACTGGGCCATAGGCAGTCAGACCTCATGGTCAGAACAGAGGTAGCCACGCTTAGTGATCAGAGCAGGGGTTGGGAACTGGAGGTCAGCAATGGAGACAGAGATGGGAGTCAAGCCCAAGGTCATCACCAGAGTAAGCAGCCAAGGGCGGGGAATAGAAGCAGGGATCTGAAACAAAGCAGGAGGGCAGGAACCAGGAACGGGATAAGAAGGTAGGAATCAGGAACAAGACAGGGCTGAAGATTCACGTGAAAAGGCAGTGTCAGCTGTAGCAGCCAGCAAGGAATACATCTAGTTGCTTGGACAACTTCCTGTGTCTCCTGACTTGAATAGCGAGTCTGGGCCATTTGGAGGGGCTGGATATCTCCTCCAACGGGGGGCTTTGTGGGCAGTGTCTACAGTGAGCTAGGGCCCACCACCCCACAGTCCTGCTGGCACTTGTGAGCTGCTGTGTGGTGCTCTGGTCTGAGGACTGCCTGGAGATCAGCAATCCCTTGAATTCTTCTGAGGCAAAGCGATATCCATTGTCTGTGAATACAGGGTCCAGTAAGCCGTATCTCACAAAGCCGACCTTCAGTTTTCCAGTCACTGACTGGCTTCTTGATTCAGCCTCCCAAAAATGTGAACAGTAGTCCATTATAATCAAGTATTGTTTGTCACTGAAGGTAAGTCCCCACTCTCCTTTTCCCATGGTCGGATGGGCAGCTCATGTGGTAATAGTCTCTTTCTGCTGGTGGTTATAACATGACTGGCAGGTGTCACACCCTTCTATCAAGGATGTGAGTTGTATATTCATTCCCAGCCAGTAAACACATTCTCGAACTGTCAATGCCCATGTCCAAGGCATGTATTTTTTGCACAACATCATGTGTAATGAGGCAGGAACAACAGCTCCCTGTCCTCAAAATATGATTCCATCCTGCACACTCAGCTTGTCTTTAATTTGAAATAATGGTTCTGCTCCTACCAATACCTGGCTTTTGTCTTCTGGCCACTGTGCTAGTACTGCTCTCTTGACTGCCTGTAGCTGGATGGCCTTTTCGGTAGCCTCTTAGATTTCCAGCAGCTTCACTGTTGAAACTGGAAGACTGAATCCATTAACATGCTGCACAAAGTCCTGATCCCCTTTCCCCACCTCACTGATACTGGGTATATTTGCCCTGCTCAGGAGTCAGCTGACTCCAGTAATTGACCTGGACAGTATCTGATCTCCGCCTGGTAGCACTGGAGGTGCATCAACATGTGTTGTAATCGTTTTGGAGCACTAAGAAGGGGGGTTGCCATAGACTCACAGAGTCATAGAACCGGAAGGGACCTCAAAAGGTCTTTTAGTCCAATCCCCGGCACTCATGGCAGGACTAAGTATTATCTGGACTATCACTGAAAGGAGTTTGTTTAATCTGTTCTTAAACATCTACAATGATGGAGATTCCACAACCTCCCTAGGCAATTTATTCCAGTGCTTAACCACCCTGACAGGAAGTTTTTACTAATGTCCAATCTAAACTGCCCTTGCTGCAATTTAAGTCCATTGCTTCTTGTCCTGGCCTCAGAGGTTAAATTCTCAGACTTTAAGGTCAGAAGGGACCATGATGATAATGTAGTCTAACCTCCTGCAAATTGCAGGCCACAGAACCTCACCCACCTACTCCTGTAATAGACCCCCTAACCTCTGGCTGAGTTACTGAAGTCCTCAAATCATGGTTTAAAGACTTCAAGTTACAGAGAATCCACCATTTACACTACTTTAAACCTGCAAGTGACCCGTGCCCCAGGCTGCAGCGGAAGGTGAAAACCCCCAGGGTCTCTGCCAATCTGACCTGGGGAAAATTCCTTCCCAACCCCAAATATGGTGATCAGTTGGACCCTGAGCATGTGGGCAAGACCCACCAGCCAGACCCCTGGGAAAGAATTCTCTGTAGTAACTCAGAGCCCTTCCTATCTAGTGTCCCATCATTGGCCACTGGAGATGTTTGAGGCTAGCAGTTTCAGATCAGCAACATGCCATCCTAGGCAGTCCCATCATCCCACCCCCTCCCATAAATTTATCAAGCTCAGTCTTAAAACCAGTTAGGTTTTTTGCCCCCACTGCTCCCCTGGAAGACTTCAGTCTTCTGATGGTTAGAAAACTTCATCTAATTTCAAGCCTAAACTTGTTGAAGGCCAGTTTATCTCCATTTGTTCTTGTGTCCACATTGGCTATTAAATAACTCCTCTCCCTTCCTGGCATTTATCCCTCTGATATATTTATAGAGAGCAATCATATCTCCCTCAGCCTTCTTTTGGTCAGGCTAAACAAGCCAAGCTCTTTGAGTCTTGTCTCATTAGGTAGGTTTTCCATTCCTCGGATCATCCTAGCAGCTCTTCTCTGCACCTGTTCCAGTTTGAATTCATCTTCCTTAAAACATGGGAGACCAGAATTGCACACGCTATTCCAGAGGAGTTGTCACCAGTGCCTTGTACTAACACTTCCCTGTCTCTACTGGAAATACCTTGCCTGATGCATCCTGGGACTGCATTAGCCTTCTTCACAGCTTCATCAGATTGGCAGCTCACAGTCATCCTGTGATCAACCAATATACCCAGCTCTTTCTCTTCCTCTTCCCTTCCCTTCCAACTGATAAGTCCCCAGTTTATAGCAAAAATTTCATCCCATTTCTATTACGAGTTTTCAAGGTCATCCAGATCTTGTATGATATTCCGGTCCTCCTCCATATTGGCAATACCTGCCAACTTTGTGTCATCCGCATATTTTACTAGCCCTCTCCCACTGTTTGTGCCAAAGTCAGTAATAAAAATGTGAAATAAGATTGGTCCCAAGACTGATTCCGAAGAAACTCCACTAGTAACCTCCCTCCAGCCTGACAGTTCACCTTTCAGTATGACCCATTATACTCTCCCGTTTAACCAGGTCCTATCCACCTTCCAAACCTCATATTAATCCCATCTTCTCCAATTTAACTAATAATTTACCACGTGGAACTGTATCAAATGCCTTACTGAAATCCAGGTAGATTAGATCTGCTGCATTTCCTTTGTCTAAAATATCAGTTATCTTCTCAAAGAAGGAGATCCGGTTGGTCTGGCATGATCTACCTTTTGTAAAACAATGTTGTGTTTTATCCCAATTACCGTTTACCTCTATGTCCTTAACGACTTTCTCTTTCAAAGTTTCTTCCAAGACTTTGCATACAATTGAGGTCAAATTAACAGACCTGTAGTTTCCTGGGTCACTTTTTTCCCTTTCTTAAAAATAGGTACTATATTAGCAATTCCCCAGCCATAGGGCATGACCCCTGAGTTTACAGATTCATTAAAATTCCTTGCTATTGGACTGGCAATTTCATGTGCCAGTTCCTTTAATATTCTGGGATGGAGATTCTCTGGGCCCCCCGATTTAGTCCCATTAAGTGGTTTGAGTTTGACTTCTACCTTGGGTGTTGTAATTTCTACTTCCATATCCTCGTTCCCATTAGCCACCCTGCCACTGCTCCAAAGCTCTTCATTACCCTCACTAAAAACTGAGGCACAGTGTTTGTTTAGGTGTTGGGCCATCTTTAATCTTCACCCCATCCTCAGCGCTTAGCAGTCCCACTTCTTTCCTTGTTTTCTTTTTATTTATATGGCTATAGAACCTTTTACTATTGGTTTTAATTCCCTTTGCAAGGTTCAACTGTGCTTGGCTTTTGGCAGTTCTCCACTTTATCCCTATGCTTTCCAAACTCCAAGAGGTAGCTTTCCTTGCTGATCCTTCCCATCTTCCATTCTTTTTAGGCTTTCTGCTTTCTCTTAATCACCTGTTTGAGATGCTTGTTTATCCAGCTTGGTCTACAACCCTTCCCTTTCACTTCCTGCACCAGTAGTTCTAGTTCCTCCATTTTGTTACCCAGGCTCCTGGCATTGTTGCACAAACATAATAGTTGTTTCTGCTCGGCAAGGGTACTGGAACAATTTTTATAGTGGTGGTGCTGAGAGCCACTGAACCAAACTATAAACTCAGTATATAATGGAAACCACTTCAAGGTAGGGGGTGTGGCAGCACCCCCAGTTCCAGCACCTATGCTGCTTGGCATCGCCCAGATTCCTCACACGATTGGGTACTGTCATTCTACTGCCAGTATTGCCTACCTGATTGTTAGCTTCATTGGTATTGGCAATGTCTTTCCTCTTAATGTTCATTCTCCTACCCACTCCTGTATTCTTTCTTACTTGATTTTCCTCCCACTCAGCGTTAGAATCAGGCATAGAGATTACACGAGCATCGCCCACCCGTCTCCCCCAAGTTCCTAGTTTAAAGCTCTTTTGATCAGTTTGCCAGCCTCCATCCCAGAAGGCTATTTCCCTCCCTACTCTGATGGAGTCCATCTCATGAGAACATCCTCTGTCCATGAATTGCCTCCCAGTGGTTGAACATCCCAAAGCCCTCCTTATAGCACCATTGACTGAGCCATCTGTTGCTCATCATAATCTTGTCTTGCCATCAGAGTGGATGCTTCCATTAGGACCCTCTTCAGCCTCAGGTTCACATCCTGTACCTTAGCTCCCAGCAGACAGCACCCCCTTCTGTTCTCCAGATCAGCTCAGGCCTATCTTTTCTTCTTAGTAGGGAGCTACTAATCACATAGACCAGCCTCTTCCTGGTGTTCGTGCAATTCTCTGGCCTTCTTCCTGTTCTCTCTGGCTGCAAGTCTTATTGTCTCTTGTTCTGCCTTGCAATCTTCTGAGAGTCATCCTGTATCCTCCTCTGAACTTTTGGTATCTCCATTGACTCTTCCCCTCTTCTTATAGGACTAGCTGCTCTTCTCTTCTTCCTGGCCCTCCCATCTTCATTCACTGACTGCTGAGCCCCTTCTTCATTTTCCAACTTATCAAACCTGTTCCTGAGCTCTATTTCTCCTTCACTGGCTGGTCTTTTCCTCTGCCTGATTCTCATAGTCACATGCTTCCACTGGCCACTTTCCTCACCCAGCAGTTTCCCCTCAGAGTTCTGCAGTCCAGCTTTCATCTGTGAGTCTTGACTTTTCCCTTCAGCCTCCTCTTGCCTTCCCTCCATCATCTGCTCAAATCCCCTTCAAAACTCAACCACAGTTTCCACCTGCATCTCAGAACCTCAGATCTTCTCTTTCATCAGCTCTATCAGGCAGCACTTCATACAAACCAAGTTCTTTTCAGGTACCTTCTCCAGAATAATTTACAACCTGCAACCTCCACATCCGGTCATCTTCTCTGTCTCTTCCATGCCACTGCTGCCTCTGTGTCTGTCATAGCCTTCCCGCCTAAACTCCTACTGAGGAAAAAACAACAAAAACAAAAAACCCCATACAAACACCAAACCAAAAGCAGAACTCTCCTTATTTTCAGCTGTTTGCTGGCTCCTATGCTGATGCTCCATGATGGTCTCAAGGGATCTGTGGTCTGATTGCACTATTACTGGGTGGCCAGAAGTGTATTGATGGAATTGTTAAGCAGCCACTGGCCAAGTGCTACTCCCAGGCTTAAGAGTAGTCTTGGCAACGCCTCTCAGGCAATCTGGCCAATTAGGGGTTTCAGCTGCAGCAAGCTAGTTGATTCCAAGCCCAGTTGCGGGCTGCCATTCCTGACTTTACCACACCCTTCAAGGGCACCTCTCTGTGGTCTGTTTTCTCAGGAGGAGACCTGGGGCATGGATGTTTTCATAACAAGCTTGATCAGGGCATCCAGATCAGCCGGTGGCTCTAGTCACGCCAGTTTATGTTTGATCTCACCTTTGAGGCTGAGCCGGAAGTGGTAGCTGTGCACAGCCTCATTCTGTACAGTGTCAGCTATCAGACACCATAACTCCAGGGCATAAGTAGCAATTGGCTGGTGTCCCTGCCACAGGGTTTGGAGTGTGACCGCATGCCTATGGCTCAGGTCAGCAAAAATTACTGCCGGGGCTTGAACAAAGTCCTCAGATTGGTTCAGGAAAGGGCTAGATTTTTCCAGGAGTGGGGAGGCCCAAGCCAACACCTCTGCAGTAAGCAGGCTAGTGATACGTCCCACCCGAGAGCGGTCAGTGGAGAAGGTGGGGCAGGATGGCAGGTGCAGCAGGAATAGGAGCCGGCACTGGTCCATAAAACTATGGAACTGGCTGAGGTCACTGTCAAACTTGTCTGTCAGGGGAATTTTAGGTTTGTAAGGGGGAAGTTACAGGCGATGCTACGTGCCTGCAGTGTAGCATTCTGCGCCTGCAAGGTGTCTACCTGCTGCTGTAGGTTTTGTATGACACCCACTTTCTCTGACAGAGAGATGCTGGCCTTAGTGGGATCCACTCCAGTAACTGACCCACTCCCACTTCCCTTCTTTATCTTCTTTATGGTTGGGCTACTCAGTGTCACAGACTGGGACATGGGACAGTCAGGCCTAGTGGTTGGAGCCAGAGTCAAGCTACAGGAGCCAGAGCTGAGGGTCAAGGCCAGGGTAAGGAACCAGGAGTCAGAAACTGAGCAGGGGAGCAGAGCTGGAGTGGGCTGGAGCTGGGCAGAAACAGGGCTGGAGCAAAGCTGGGAACAAAGAGACACAGGAACAATCACAGCTGTGGGTATAAGCGGTGAGCAGCCACTGGCCAAGTGCTACTGCTGGGCTTACTAGTAGTCCTGGAAATGCGTCTCAGCCAACTGGGCAACCTGGCTGATTAGGGGTTTCAGCCATGGTTACCTAGCTGATCCTAGCCCAGGTTTAGGCCCTCATTCTTATGCCCTCCTGCCCGCAGGATGGACAAGCCCTGGCCCAACCCCCCACTCCCTCCGCCCCTGGGATGGACAAACCCTAACCCAACCCCCACCCCCACCCTCACCGGATGGACAAGCCCTGACCCTGCACCCATGGATCGGACCCCATGGTGCTAGGCACTCTGCACACACACAATACATAGACAGTTTCTACCCTAAAAGACTCAGAGCCTAAGAATATGGCTGGAGAAAGCAGGAAGGAATCTAAACTGGGCTAGGTGAGGGGCACAGGTGGCTATAGAGTTGGGCAGCATATGCAGCAGTCACAGCACTCCAGCTGCCCAGACATTGCCAGGCTTGAGATGACAGCAGCCAGGACTCAGAGTCCCCTACAGCTGTGCCCCATCCTGGGTGCCTGCATTCATCCCGTGGTGCAAGACGCTCTATCTAAATGGGGTGAGTTCTGTACGTACCGTTTTTGCCCTGCTGATCAGGCACCGGAGTAAATCCTTGATGCTGTTGGCCTTGTTTCTCTGGAAATACACACTGGCTTGAGTTTGGCCATACCACGTAGCAAGTGGCACCACTGGCCAGCCCAGCTCCAGCTCTGGAGGCTGCATGTCAGACATGAGTGGGAAGTAGGTACCAGAGCTTAGTTCAGAGAAAAGGGAGGCCCTGTCCTCAGTGTCTCCCTCTTTGGGCTCGGTCTCATGCCCCTTCCTTGCATTAGGCTCCGGGATACTCTGGCTTCTGTGCTGGCTCATGTAGTCCATGTCTAGGGGGGAGAGAAATGGCAGCTCCTGTTCCTCAGCAATGGCTTGCAGATAGCCAGGCTCCCCCTGCTCCAGAAAGGCATCCATAGCCAGCCTGGCTGTCTCACTGTGCTGCAGCACCAGGGGGATTGACTTCCTCCACCACAGCTTCTTCAGCTTCTCCAACCGACTCCGCAGCAGTCCAGACACCCCAGGACTGTCCCCAGAGCCCCTCTGGAGCCGGGACCTGGCCTGAACATGGTGACTGAACATGATGAGAGCTGCTGCTGCTAACCCTCCGGAGGTTCTGCCTGTTGTGTTCTTCAGCGGCTGTCTCTGGCCCACCCTTCCAACACTGTCTCTCTCTGATTTTCCTCAGCTCTTTCACAACGGGTTCCCCTGGGGCTGTGGGACATGAGAGCTCAGTGCACCTTGTCGCTTCCTCTCTAGGGCTGCCAACAGTTCCTTAGGAGAAGGGACGTCCCTTATTTCTTCATCTCTGCACAACAAGTTCAGGAGTTGCTGAGTGCTGAAAAAAGCAGCAAGAAATACCCCAGGCAAATGTAGGTGAGTCCTGTTTATTAATTATTAATAATATCGGGAGGGGTGCTAAGAGAACAGCCCCTTATTTTTGAAATACAGTGTTTGCAACCCTACCTGAGTCTGCATTAGTTGTCAGTTACTGCTGAATATCCCTCCACTCCGGGGGAAGAGGTAGTTTTCAGCAATTCTTGCTCTCACTTTTGTTGGCTGCCGTTGTGATTCTCAGTGTCTGGCTTGTTGCTTCCAGATAGATTCAAGAATTAATAGGCCTCACGTACTGACACCCAGGCAGGTTTCTGCTCTCACCTCAGCTTGTCTGCCAGCCAGGGTGCAACCTGCCGGGTCAGGTCCTGTGCTCAGAGTGGAATGCAGATGTTGAATCTTGTTCCAAACCAAACATGTTTCTCAGTGGTCATTATAAAACAAATGCAAATATCACAAGCAGTTAACGATAGCCAGCCAGGCAGCAAACACAGAGGAGACAGCCACTTTCTCACGATCACGTTGTCTGCCTGAAGCACCAGTCTCAGAACAGCCTTTTCTGCCATCAGCCCCGTAGAAGCTGACATGCATTTTTTTGGTATCTCCCCAAATACACATCTTCGGGCGCAGAAGCCAAGATGTCGGAGAAGGTCCGTTTCTCACGCCGTGCTAGAACAGCAACTGTACGCATGTCATGGGTATTTTCAGTGCTGTGTTGAGCCCCGTCTGCCCGCGCTATTAGGGAGCCTTTAATACAGGGCGGCACATCAGGAGCTGTCACTTTGTACTTTGCACCCCTTCTCCGGTGCTGAATGGTACGTGTCACTGGTCTGCACCATTTCAGGAAGAAAAGCTCTACACAGGGGAGCTGATTTTCAGCAAGTAGGTGCATGTTCGATTGCACAACTGCTTTGCATGTGCTCTGCCAGAACTGAATGCAAACAGCTGAGATTTGCGCTGTGCATGGCTAGTGTGTAGCCAACCCCCCAGTTTGCACATGCACATTGGGTCATCATCATCATAATAGCAGCCAGTAGCACAGACCGTGTGTAACATTTTTCGTCCATAGATGTCAAGGGTGACAGCAGTATTATTATCCCATTTCCCAGAAAAGGAACCTGAGACCCAGGGTGGCAAAGGCCAACATTTCCAAACTCAATGGCCATCACGGTCACTAGGGACTGACGGGGTCAGCACTCCTGAGAATCAGGCCATGTCATTTCAGGCAAGTTTTAATATAACTACACTTTTAAGATGAGTCATGAGGCTGGATTGTACTCACTGATGGGCGGCAGGTGCACAGGTTCTGAAGTGCTGAGAACTATGATTCTCCTCCCAGTCATTATCAGAGAAAATTACTTTACTTCCAATGGATTTGCTTTCAGGGTGGGGGTGTGCGTGGTTTCTGTTAATGAATATTGTCAAGGTTCCTTCTCCACTCTGAACTCTAGGGTACAGATGTGGGGACCTGCATGAAAACCCCCTAAGCTTATTTTTACCAGCTTAGGTTAAAAATTCCCCAAGGTACAAACTATTTTCCTTTTTCCCTTGGATTTTATTCCTGCCACCACCAAGCGTCTAACAGATATATAACCGGGAAAGAGCCCTCTTGGGAACGTCTTTCCCCCCCAAAATCCTCCCCAAACCCTACAACCCCTTTCCTGGGGAAGGCT
Organism: Natator depressus; assembly: GCF_965152275.1. Taxonomy (NCBI): domain Eukaryota; kingdom Metazoa; phylum Chordata; order Testudines; family Cheloniidae; genus Natator; species Natator depressus. Next base: position 31,579,946 of record NC_134246.1, read on the forward strand.
TGATAAAAATCCTCATCAATTTGCATAGGTGACCACAGACCCAAACCCTTGGATCTTAAGAACTATGAAAAAGCAATCAGGATCTTAAAAGAAGAATTTTAATTGAAGAAAAAAGTAAAAGAATCACCTCTGTAAAATCAGGATGGTAAATACCTTACAGGGTAATCAGATTCAAAACATAGAGAATCCCTCTAGACAAAACCTTCAGTTACAAAAAGACACAAAAACAGGAATATCCATTCCATTCAGCACAGCTTATTTTCTCAGCATTTAAACAAAACAGAGTCTAATGCATATCCAGCTAGATTATTTACTAAGTTCTAAGACTCCATTCCTGTTCTGTCCCTGGCAAAAGCCTCGCACAGACAAGAGAACCTTTGTTTCTCTCTCCCCGCCCCCCCAGCTTTGAAAGTATCTTGTCTCCTCATTGGTCATTTTGGTCAGGTGCCAGCGAGGTTATCCTAGCTTCTTAACCCTTTACAGGTGAAAGGGTTTTTCCTCTGGCCAGGAGGGATTTTAAAGGTGTTTACCCTTCCCTTTACATTTATGACACACCTTCTTGGCCCTTTCTGGCAAGATGTTGCATGGCCATTGCTCAGAAAGCTCTGGCTTGATGCCAGCAGTGTTCAGCCTGCATCTAGCCTTCCAGTGCAGGCTCAGATCATGGAAAAGGCTGTGGTGACACAAGTCTCCCAGTATCTGGCTCTCATGAGGTTCCCTCACTACAGGTGGCACCTCCTGCTGGCCGTCACAGGGAGTAGCTCTGCCAGCCGGTGTGCCTGTTCCCGGTGGTGACTCTCCCATCATCGCTGCCTTTGTGACTGGTTGGGAAGTTTAACTTCAGTGTTACCCACCAGTCCTGGGAGTATCTGCTCTCCTTTTGGCAGCCTGCCCTGACCATGGCGTTTTAAGGGAGGGCTGCCCCAGGCACGCCAGGTGACACCTACCTCCAACTATTAGGCATATGGCCTACATACCACACAAACTCAGCCTAAACAGACACTTTGCAATGCCACACAGTCAAAGACTCTCTACACCGATGGATACAACCCAGCAATGTGTGTGTGTGGGAGTCCCTTTCACACAGACTCCACCTTCAATGATTCTTACAACTGATGCCTCCTTGATAGGCTGCAGAGTCCATGTACAGCACCACACAATTCAGGGCAGGTGGTCTCCCTCCAAGACACTGTTACACATAAATCTCCTGGAACTGTGCGCGGTTCACAACCAGTGCTTGCTCTTCCTGCCCTTGATCAGGAACGAGACTCTACGGGTAAGGACGGACAACATTGCCTGCATGTTTTATATAAACCGGCAGAGAGGGGTCAGGTCACATTCCCTATGCACCAAACCCATGAAACTATGGAACTGGTGTATCTGGCACAGTGTCAGCATATCAGCCTCGTACCTCCCAGGTTGTCAAAACACTACAATACGCTGAGCAGAGAATTTACTCAGAATCATGAGTGGGAACTAAACAGCACAGTCCTACAGAACATATTCAAACACTGGGGTCACCCATCCATTGACCTCTTCATGACATCCCAGAATGGCAAATGCTGGCAATTCTGTTCGAGAGCAGGGCTGAGGCCCCAGTCCCTGGGGGATGTCTTCCTTCTCAAATGGGATGCACCTCTGCTAAATGTGTTTCCTCTGATCCCCCTGTTACCAAGGTTTATACACAATATATGAACTGACAAGGGCAAAGTCATCTTGGTAGCCCCCAATTGGCCCAGACATACTTGGTACTCGTACCTGTTGCGGATGACAGTATGCACACCGCACACTCTTCCACTTCGGGCAACCCTTCTATCACAGGATGCTGGGAAGAAAGGGGCAGTTGATAGTAATTAATATAAATGAGAAGTTAATAATTATAGAAAATTGATAAGAGAATCAAAGGGACACAAGAAGAAATCTGCGGCCAGCAGAGTTAGGGACAGTAAGGAGGAATTTTTTTAATACATTAGGAACAAAAAAATCCTGACAGTGGTATTGGTCCACTACTAGATGGAAATGGTATAATTATCAATAATAAAGCAGAAAAGGCAGAAGTGTTCAATAAATATTTCTGAACTATATTTGAGGAAGGCTGCCGAGGACGCCTGCGCCCTAGTTGAGTGAGCCCTCACTATCGGCGGCGGGGGCACCTTTGCTAGCTCGTAATAGTAGCGGATACAGGCTGTGATCCACAATAATATTCTTTGGGCAGAGACAGGGCAACCTATCATCCTGTCGACGACCCGCAGTGAACAACTGTGTCAACGTACAGAACGGCTTTGTTCTGTCTATGTAGAAGGCCAGGGCCCACCTGATGTCCAGGACATGCAACCTGTGTTCCTCATCTGTCACGTGGGGCTTAGGACAAAGGACCGGCAAGTATATGTCTTGACCATTATGGAACTGGGAGATGACCTTGGGCTGAAAGGCCGGGTGTGGATGCAGCTGAACCTTGTCCTTATAGAAGGCCATGTAAGGTGGTTCAGATGCTTCCACTCTGATTTCGGACATTCCACGGGCCGAAGTTATGGCGACTAGGAGGGAGACCTTCCAGGAGAGAAGCAGGAGGGAGCAGGAAGCTAGGGGTTTGAAGGGGGGACCCATGAGCTGTGACAACACAAAATTCAGGTCCCAAGGGGATACCAGATCCTGGACATATGGGTAAAGGTGCTTTAGGCCTTTCAGAAACCATGCCGTAATAGGGTGGGCGAAGACCGACCTGCCTTGAAATGGAGGATGGAACACCGAAATGGCTGCCAGATGCACCTTGACTGAAGACAGCGACAGGCCCTGGAGCTTAAGGTGCAGCAAACAGTCCAGGATGTCTTGCAGTGGGGCCTCTTCTGCCTGGATGTGAGGATCCGAGGCCCAACATGTAAATCGCTTCCACTTTGCCACATAGGTAGCTTGGGTGGAAGGCTTCCAGCTGCCCAGCAGGACCTGCTGGACACTGTTGGAACCCCGTCGTTCCTCTCCACACAGCACCCAGGCTGTCAAGTACAGTGGCGCCAGGTTCGGGTGCAGCAGATTGCCGTGGTTCTGGGACACCAGATCCAGCCGAAGAGGCAGCTGCAGGGAGGAGGCTGCCAACTGACTCAGCAGGATGCTGAACCAGTGTTGACAAGGCCACATTGGGGCCACAAGGATGACCATGGCCTTGTCTTGCTTCACCTTCAGGAGGACCCTGCAGATCAAGGGCACCAGGGGGAAGGCGTACATCAGCACTCCCAACCACGAAATCAGGAAGGCGTCCAACAGGGAGCCCTGGTTCCTGCCCTGCAGAGAGCAGAACACATGGCATTTCTTATTCTGCCTGGACATGAACAGGTCCACCTGGGGATTCCCCAACTTGCAGAAGATCAGACTGACTACCTCTGGATGGAGTGACCATTCGTGGCGAGACGAGAAGGTTCTGCTGAGGTGATCCGCCAAGATGTTCTTGGTCCCCGGCAGGTGGGCAGCCACCAGGTGAATGGCGTTCCTCAAGCAAAAGTTCCAGAGGCTGAGCGCTTCTCGACAAAGGGGACAAAGACCTGGCATCCCCCCCGTCTGTTGATGTAATACATTGCGGCGGTATTATCCATCAGGACCTGCACCACCTTGCCCTGCAAGTGGGGCAAAAAAGCCTGGCAGGCCAGGGGAACCGCCCTGATCTCCCTGACATTGATGTGGAGGGCTGAGTCGAGGTGTAGCCAGCGTGGGCTACACCTGCCCAGATCTGAAGCGCCCGAGACCAGGGTGAGTGATGGAGACAGGGACATGAAAGGAACTCCCCGGAGCACCAACTTGGGATCCTGACAGCAGTCCAGCGACAGTACGACATGGCTTAGCATTGTGACCGCTCAGTCTAGGGGGTACCTGCTGGAAACGTAAACAGAGGCCAGCCACGTTTACAGAGGCCTCAGATAAAATTGGACATGGCTGACCTCGTACATGCACACGGCCATGTGGCTCAACAGTCACAGACACACGTGGGCTGTAGTGAGCGGGCCTGTTACACATGGAGCAGGGCTTAAAACCCAGAGAACTGGGCATGTCCTGCCCAGGCAAAGTCCCCTCTGGGACCCTAACTAACTGAACACTTTACAGCTACTTAACTACTAACAAACAACAGAACTATTTACAACTGGAAGCACAAGGCTGAGACAGAAAAAGGAACTGCTGGCCGCTTGCGAAGCAAGGGACAGGTGCTCTGACTGACCACCACGGGCGGTAAGAAGGCACCGAGAGGGCGTAGGGCTGGCAGCGCTTGATTTTCCGCGTCTTGAGTGCAGCACTCCAGGGGGCACCACAGCCAGCCCTACAGATACCATGAAGGCAAAAATCTCCGACAATCGCACATGTGGGTGCGCACACCCCTACAATGGAATCAACATGAGCATGCATTTGAAAAAGAAGCCGAGTTAGTTACTCAAAACTTAATACACAACAATAGGCACTCATTCAGTGCTCTGGGTGCCTGTCTCAAATTAAAAACGAGACCATAAAGGAAGGATTACCCATAAATATAGACATCCTAGCCCGCCCCTCCCCAACAGCCTTGGAGAACAGGGGGAAAGATGCGCTTTGCAGTGCTAACATACCTGGACTCTGGAGGAGCTGGAGCAATCTCAGTGGCAGGACAGTTCACTGGCTGCTGCTCATCACGGCCACAATGCTCACCAGATGCAGAGCCAACCCGTGCAAACATGAGGACTCTCAAGGGCTCCTCACAACAAGGCAGTATGTCTGCAGGAAGGACAACTAGCCTCTGGCTGGTTCAGAATTACGGTCTCAAGTGGATTAGGTCCCGGGAAAGACCAAGAGAGCTTACTCTTCCACTTGGAATGAAACCATGCACTTTGAGGACAGTTACAGCTTAAGTGAACGAGAATGAGGGGCCTTGACGTGCAGGTCTTCAGACTCCTTCCTTCCTGAAGGTTGTGATCACTTGAGCATGAGCTCAGAGAAAACTCTGGGTGCTGATGAGAAGCCAAAAGGGAAAACTACACCCTGAAAACAGTCCTGGCCCAGGCTGAAGCAGCAGAACCTTTGGGGAATTGGGTGGAAGGTCACAGCAAGCTCATGAGTGCATGGAGCTTTTTGCTCTGCATGCTTGTCAGACCTATGAGAGCTGAGTCCTTTAATAGAAGAGACAGAGGTTTTATTTTTTTTGAGGAACTGTTCCATGTGCTTGTCCATCTATGTTCATAATGGAGGTGGCATCTTCCATCATAACAATGCTCTTTCTGGTGAGCCTGGATGCAAAGATATATTGCAAATATGGTGTGTGTGTGTCCTATTGGAGCTTATACATCTGAGAATAAGGGAGGTTAAGGGATCTCCTATGCTCAAAGAAAAAGCCACTCCACATCCTTTATCCGCAGAGAATCCAGGGCTGGAAAGACAAGTTCCTCCCCTGCCCAGTTCCAGCCCTTGTGCATTCTCTTTAGTTCTGATAGTGCTCATAATTTATATGAGTATGTATCTGTCCTATCTGCCTAATCTAATCTGCTCCATCCACTCCTTTCCTCACCTATACATCCTCACTGTTGGCTCACTCTGCAGTGACAGACCATACGGGGGCAATTCTTGAACCAGGGAAGCTGTCATGGCCGCCGATCTTCCAGTTCCCATATCCTTGGAAGGTACACACGTGTATGCTCCCAAATGAATCTGTGGCACTCCCATACCTGTGGCCTGGAAGGCACCATGGTCTCTGTAGACTCTCCATTCCTATGGTGGGAAGGGCTAAGGTTAGGGTCCTGTGGACTCCACATATTCACAGTATCAGAAGGAATGTGATCCCACACCTGCAGCCCCACTGCATAAAAGGCATGATGGACTCTGGTCTTTAGGTCTTGCATATCTGTGGTATGGCAAGGTCTGTGGCCCCATTCCTGTGTCCACTAGGTTCCTATGGCATGGGTAGTGCCATGCTTTTAGTCCTGTGTTCTCGTGGCCTGGGAGACACAACAGGTACTAAAGCATGAGTCAAGGTTTAAATGACATAGCAGGAAAGGGGTTAAAGTTTAAATGACTATTTTGTTTATGAATTAATGTAGGTAGTTTTGAGCCAAAATATCTACCATTAATTTTTCCATCTATTCCAGGAGCAGTAAGATACACACAGTAAAGTTTATTTTGGTACTTGGTATACTTCACTCCCATTAAAAATAAATTAATCAGCAAATTCCTACACGGCTAAGCCTTCTTTTACGTAAATACAACACAGCTGTAATGAATTACAAGGTGTTATTATCTCACACATACTGCATAATACTTCACACATAAGAGGTTTCTCTCCTTAGCTCAGCTTGCAACAAAAGCATCTTAAATAAACTGAGAGAAAGTTGTTTGGTTTGTAATGTTTTTACAGAAGTGGGATATACCTCACACATATAAGGTTTCTTTACATGACTCATTTTATAACAACTTAAACTGAGGAAGTTTGCTTTTGAAAAAACTAACAAAATTACTTTATATATCTATGTGAACGCGCGCGCGCGCACACACACACACACACACACACACAGAAAAACTCACTCGTAGTTGCTCCCTAAACAAAGGCTAAGAAGCATTCGCCTGTGTTTCGGAGATCATGTTCTGGATCCCATTTGTCACTGACAGGAAAGGTGATGTCTAACACTGATGCAAATTGCCTAGAAAAGTTGGCACTGGAGCAGGAACATCCACAGTCCAGGGCAGCTACAGAAGACATCAGACTTACACCAGAAATAAGAACATTTGTGGCATGTTAGAGTGATCACACATTAAAGATGACTCATCTATATATTTGGTGAATTGGTTTATTAGGACTATATCCTGACATGACAGGGCACTGTTCTTCTCATTCTCAGCAAAGGCATTACAAAGTACACAAAACTAGTACAGTTCTATTACTTGGTCACATGGTTTCCTATGAAGATTTTGTACATGAGAGAAATAAAACCAGTTTCAGTCACTGAACTAGAAACCCCATGTTGACCTTTAGTTTGTGCAATAAAGTCCTACTTTCTGTTGATTTATTTGGTGCACGTTTTCATTTAATTATTCTTTTGGGGTAACTGTTGCCTGCTTAACTATTTAAAATGTTAACTAAAAAAGGTCTTGAACCTCTTCTTTTGGGCAGAGCATAGTTTTATCCCATCGAGAACATGAATAGACCATTGAGATGTTACTCTACTGCAGCAATCACGAGAGCACAGCTCTAGAAAGAATATAAGCATATCAGGAAGATACAGCTACTTTGAAACAATAAGTTCTCTAAAGTGGCTTTTAGCCATAACCCCCCATGGCCCTATCCCCTCCCTCTCTAGCTGGCTAGTACCCAAGGAGCTTAGCAAGGACTGTGAACATGCCTGGCCCTGGCTCCAGCTCCTTGCACCTACCTCTTCTTGTGCATCTGTGCAAGAGGCCAGTCACAGTCTGACCCTGAACTGGGCTTTGATCTTGAAATGATTTTTGATTTTCTCAGCCAATTCCCAAGCATTTTAATGCAAAAATAGACTATGTCCCCCAAAGCCAGGATAGAGGTATATCAACACTGAGAACACACAGAACTCAGCCTTGTGCTTAGCAACTTTTCTTGGCGCAGAAAGAGTAATGTCATTGTATCTGTGTGAAGCAGCTCCCCTCTTGCCAATTAAAGGGCAGAGAACCCTGTTTTTGAGGTACCTATCACTTTTGGGACGATATTTGGTTTTCAAAAGATGGACGCTGTCTCTCAGAACCTACCTACAGGGTCAACTTTATACTTCTGCAGCAGCCGGGAATTCCTCAACTGAGCTAGCAGCATCTAATCCTAGACAGAATATTCAAAAAAGAGTACTGCTGTCAGGTTTACCAACATGTAAATCAATACAAAAAGGCTATTTATTTTAACATATTCTTTCAACGGCAAATATTTATTCCTTCCCTTCTTGGGTACCCCACAGAATGAGATAACCTCACTTTTAGGTACAAGCTGATTTAACACATTGTTCATTGACTGATGAAGGTCTCAGAGTCCTTCATCATTATACGTTGGGGGAGTTGGCCTCAGAATGCTTTGGGCATTACTCTCCACAAGAGGGCGCCAAGTCACTTCACCAGCCAGTAGCAGGTCCTCTCCATTTATAGCATCCAGGTACTGCATCTGAAATTCACAAGGAAATAATGTATTTCTGACTTGAACTCATTGGAAGAAATAAAGATAGCCTGAAGATTTCCCCCGACAATTCCAAACTCACCAAGAGTTCATGTAAGCAGCATGTTTTGAAGAAAGGAAGTAGAACTGTGGGATTGTTTTGAATCTTTAGCACTGAGTGGAAGAGGACTAGAAGGAAGGGGTAAATGGCTGAAAGTGCTTCTCAAAGGGGCTAGAAGACAAAGAGCTATAGAAGGTTTGAGTCTAACAAAAGGTCTTCTAATGCCTGAAATAAAATGGTCTCTGAAAATCCTGACAGTGGGGCAAAGAAGAGGGCAGTGTGCTGAGGAAACCAATGGCCTGTAACCATTGGACCAGTCCCTCAAGCTTGAAAAATGGAGTGGAGAGGTACTTAATCCACAGCTGGCTGAGACTGTCCTGGTGAGTGATATGAATAAAGAAGTGAGACTATTCATTTCTACCTATACAAAAAACCCACTATCCCAAGTACTAAGTGCTTCTACCACCAATCTTAAATGACTGCTGTTGTTATTGGTAGTGCCTGAAGATCTGTACACACACAGTAGGAGACAGCTCCTATCCCCAAAGGTTTATATGAAAACACAAGACAAGCTATGGGTCGGAGGAAGGAAGCACTACCCCCGCGACCTAGATGAAGAACTGGGGCCCAGTGCCCTGCTCAAGGTCACACAGGCAGGATGTGGCAGAGCCAGGAACTGAACCCAGATCTCATGGATCTCAGCCTTAGCCACAAGACCAGACTTCACATAAGCTAAAAAATTCACAGCTCCTCTTCCCCTGGAACCAAAAAGAACCAGTGATAACAGCAAATCAAACAGTTCTCACCTGGCCCTGCAAAAAGCTGTCTTTACCATCAGACTGGGTAAAAAGATGGGCTTTGCAGCCTGCCATAAAGGTAATCACATTTGGTCCATTTTGGACCAAGGAGGTGGGGAAGAGGGAGTAAATTCTGAAGTTAAGGGTCCCTCATGGAGAAAGCCCTGTCAGCAACTCCCTCTCTTCTGCCAAGGGGGCTCCAGCTCAGTTGCTTCTCCTGCCTACAAGCCTTGGCAGTACAGTACGGGGAGGGAGGTGTCCCTTGAGTAGGCATGTCTCAGGCTATTTAGCGCTTTCATGGTAAAACCACCACCTTACCCTGTACCCAGCAGTCAATGCAGATCTGGGACCACTGGTGTCATGTTTTTTCTGGTGAGATGCACTACTTGCTAAGCCATGCAGGCTGCACCAGCTTCAATTTCCAAGCTAATTTAAGGTGAGGTCCCATGCAGGGCACATTGCCATCTTGAGGTGACAACGGAATGAATTAACGTAACCCAGCCCACATCCAAAATAAATAGCCGCAGTCTCCTGGCCTGACATAAATTGAGAAAAGCCGCTTGATCACTGCAGCTCTGTGACGGTCTAACAGCAGCTAGGAATCCCGTAATACCCCCAGACTACACATTCCAGTAACAAATGGCAGACACGTGTCTCACGAAGAGGGCTGGAGATAATCCTTGCCACGTTTTACAGATTATAAAACCAGAAGGGACCATTGTGATCATCTAGTCTTACTTCCTGCGTAACACAGGCCAGAGCACATTCCTGAATTAATTCCTGTTTGAACTACAGCATACATTTCAGAAAAACATCCAATCTTGATTTTAAAATAGACAGTGATGGAGAATCCACCACCACGCTTGATAAATTGTTCCAATGGTTAATTACTGTTCCTGTTTAAAAATTACACCTCATTTCCAGTCTGAATTTGTCAAATTTCAACTTCCAGCCATTGGATCTTGTTATACCTTTGTCTGCTGTACTGAAGAGCTCATTGTCGAATATTTATTCGATGTGTAGGTACTTATACACTGTGATCCATAACCTCCTCTTTGTTAAGCTAAATAGATGGAGTTCCTTGAGTCTATCACTATAAGAAGTTTTTCCATCCTTTAATCAGTCTCATAGCTCTTCTCTGAATCCTGTCCAGTTTATCAACATCCTTTTTGAACTGCAGTCACCAAAACTAAACCCAGTATTCCAGCAGCAGTCACACCACTGCCGAATACTGAGGTAATGTAACCTTCCTTCTCCTACTCAAGATTCTGATGTATGCATCCAAGGATCAAATTAGCCCCTTTGGTCACAGCTTTGCACTAGGATTTCATGTTCAGCTGATTATCCAGCATGACCTTCACCCCAAGTATTTTTCAGAGTCACTGCTTCTCACGATAGAGTCACCCATTCTGTAAGTATGGCCTACGCTCTTTGTTCCTGGGTGTATAACTTTACATCTGGCTGTATTAAAGTGCATATTGTTTGCTTGTGTCCAGTTTACCAAGTAATCCAAATCACTCTGAATCAGTGACCTGTCCTTTTTATTATTTACCACTCCCCCAGGTTTTGGTATTATCTGCAAACTTTATCAGGAATGATTTTGCATTTACTTCCAGGTCATTGATTAAAATGTTAAATAGCATAGGGCCAAGAACCGATCCCTGCTAGAAACACACTTGCTTGATGATTCCTCATTTACAATTACATTTTGAGACCTGTCAATTAGCCAGTTTTAATACATTTAGTGTGTCACATTAATTTGTATTGTTCTAGATTTTTAAGCATCATTTTGAATGGTACCAAGTCAAGTGCCTTTCAGCATTCTAAGTATATTACATTATTACTGTTATCTTTATCAACCAAATGTAATCTCATTAAAAAAAATGATATCAAGGTAGTTTGACAGGGTATATTTTCCATAAATCCATGTTGATTGACAATTATATTATCTTCCTTTAATTCTTTATTAATTGAGTCCTGTATCAACTGTTCTGTTATTTTGCCTGGGATTGATGTCAGGCTGACAGGCCTATAATTACCCCTTTTAAATACTGGCACAGCATTAGCTTTCTTCTAGAACTTCCCCAGTGTTCTAAGACTTGTTGATTTTCAATATTAACCATCCAATGAGCCCCTCCGCCAGCTCTTTTAAAACTCTTGTATGCAAATGGATAAATGGAAATGCAACATGCATTTGCCAAAGTTAGATCATGCCAGATTAACCCAATATCCTTCTTTGAGAAGAAAACTGATTTTTTAGATGGGGGACATGCAGTCAATCTTGTACACTTCGACTTCAGTAAAGCATTGGACATGGTATGGGAAATTATTAATAAAATTAGAGAAGATGGTGATTAGTACAAGAATTTTAAGGTGGGTAAGGAACTGATTAACGAGCAGAAGGCTGGACTGGAGGGAGGTTAGTAATGGAGTTCCTCAAGGATCGATCTTGGGACTGATCCTATTTAATATATTTTATTAATGACCTTGGCACAAAAAGTAGGAGTGTGCTAATGAGATTTGCTGATGATACAAAGTTGGGAGGCATCATTCATACAGAGGAGGATCAGTATATTAAACAGGAAGAACTGGGTGACTCTGAAAGCTGAAGTAAAAGAAATGAGATTAAATTTAATAGTACAAAGTACAAGGTCATGCACATAGGATCTAAAAATAAAAACTTTTGCTATAAAGTGGGGGCTCATCAGCTGAAGTGACAGAGGAGGAGAGAGACCTGTGTGTATAAGCTGATCACAGAATGACTATGAGCACCAAATGTGATGCGACCATGAAAAAGGCAAATGTATTCCTAGAATGTATCAGGGAGGCATTTCCACCAGACATAGAGAAGTATTAACGCCATTGTACAAGGCACTAGTAAGACCTCATTTGGAATACTGTGTACAATTCTGGTCACCCATGTTCCAGTAATCTATTTCAAGAGTCAAACAGGTGCAGAGAAGAGCTATTAGGATGATCAGGGGAATGGAGGGTCTCTAAGGGTCTTACCGTCGCTAAATAAAGTTATTGTTTCTGTTAGTTCTCTAGTTTTTATACAAGGGTGACATACCTCAATGGGTAGGTCCTAGGGATCAAGGAAGAACGGAAACAGGAGAAGCAAAGAGAGGGAGTTTGCCTGGGGAAAGTTCCCACAGAGTTTTTGCCTTTCAGGCTTCTGTGAGCAGTAAATACAACATCTGAAGAGAGACTCTTAGAAGGAAGGCAATATGGATAGTAAGCTATCAGCTGTTGTGACCTGCACAGGATGTGCCATGTTTTTCTTTCTTCCAGAGAATAGAAGCGACTTTGTCTGTACGAAGTGCAAGCTGGTCTCTGTATTGAAAGAGAAGGTTAAAGGGCTAGAGACCCAAGTATCAACCCTGCATTGCATCAGAGAAAATGAAGACTTTCTGGATAGACGTCAGCGTTTGGTACTGCAGGCACAGCATGATGAAGAATCAGAGAGGGCAGTGCAGAATTCGGAATAAAACTAGCAGCACGTGACTTCCAGAAGAAGAAAGAGGAGAACCCACGTACCCCCAGTGCAGATACAGGTAAGAAACTGTTTTCAGGCTTTCTGCACAGGTACTATGGTGGAGAATGGTTTGGAAGAGCCATCTGAGGGAAGGGATGAGAAGGAGACATCATCGACCGAAAGGCATGGGATGCACTGTCCTAGAGATGGGGGTTCTACGACCACCACTCCCAAGAGGAGGAGATGGGTGGTGGTGGTCGGGGACTCCCTCCTAAGGGGGACAGAGACATCCATCTGCCGTTCAGACCGGGAAACTCGAGAAGTGTGCTGCTTGCCTGGTGCTAGAATTCAGGATGTGACAGCGTGTCTGCCAAGACTGATCAAGCCCTTGGACTGCTACCCCTTCCTACTTCTCCATGTTGGCACCAATGATACTGACAAGAATGACCTAGAGCGGGTCACTGCAGACTATCTGGCTCTGGGAACAAGGATAAAGGAGTTTGAGGTGCAAGTCGTGTTCTCGTCCATCCTCCCTGTTGAAGGAAAAGGCCCAGGTAGGGACCATCGAATTGTGGAGGTAAATGTGTGGTTGCGCAGGTGGTGTTGGAGAGAGGGCTTTGGATTCTTTGACCATGGGATGTTCCCGGAAGAAGGATTGCTAGGAAGAGATGGGATCCACCTAAGGAAGAGAAGAAAGAGCATCTTTGCAGACAGGCTTGCTAACCTAATGAGGAGGGCTTTAAACTAGGCTCGCCGGGGGATGGAGACCTAAGCCCTGAGGTAAGTGGGGAAGGGGGATACTGGGAGGAAACACAAGGAGGAGGGTGCAACACAGGAGGCCGCCTGATTCATACTGAGAAAGTACGGCAATCGGCTAGTTATCTTAGGTGCCTGTACACGAACACAAGAAGCCTGGGAAACAAGCAGGAAGAATTAGAAGTCCTGGCACAGTCAAGGAACTATGATGTGATTGGAATAACAGAGATTTAGTGGGGTAACTCACATGACTGGAGCACCGTCATGGATGGGTATAAACTGTTCAGGAAGGACAGGTGGGAGAGAAAAGGTGCGAGAGAAAAGGTGGAAGAGTTGCACTGTATGTAAGAGAGCAGTTTGACTGCTCAGAGCTCCAGTATGAAACTGGAGAAAAGCCTGTTAAGAGACTTTGGGTTAAGTTTAGAGGCAAGATCAACACGAGTGATGTCGTGGTGGGCATCTGCTATAGACCACTAGACTAGGAGGATGAGGTAGATGAGGCTTTCTATGGACAACTAACAGAAGTTTCCAGATAACAGGCCCTGGTTCTCATGGGAGACTTCAATCACCCTGATATCTGCTGGGAGAGCAATACAGCGGTGCACAGACAATCCAGCAAGTTTTTGGAGAGTGTTGGGTACAACTTCCTGGTGCAAGTGCTGGAGGAATCAACTAGGGGCCATGCTCCTCTTGACCTGCTGCTCACGAACAGGGAAGAATTGGTAGGGGAAATAGAAGCGGGTGGCAACCTGGCCAGCAGTGACCATGAGATGGTTGAGTTCAGGATCTTGACAAAAGGAAGAAAGGAAAGCAGCAGAATACGGACCCTGGACTTCAGAAAGACTTTGACTCCCTCAGGAAACTGATGGGCAGGATCCCCTGGGAGGCTAATATGAGGGGGAAAGGACTCAAGGAGAGCTGGCTGTATTTTAAAGAAGCCTGATTGAGGGCGCAGGAACAAACCATCCCGATGTGCAGAAAGAATAGCAAATATCGCAGGCTACCAGCTTGGCTTAACAGAAAAAACAGAGCTTAAACACAAAAAGGAAGCTTACAAGAAGCGGAAACTTGGACAGATGACTAGGGAGGAGTATAAAAATATTGCTTGAACATGCAGCGGTGTAATCAGGAAGGTTAAAGCACAATTGGAGTTGCAGCTAGTAAGGGACGGGAAAGGTAACAAGATGGGTTTCTACAGGTATGTTAGCAACAAGAAGGTCAGGGAAAGTGTGGGACACTTACTGAATGAGGGAGACAACCTAGTGACAGATGATGTGGAAAAAGCTGAAGTACGGTATGCTTTTTTGGTCTCGGTCTTCACAGACAAGGTCAGCTCCCAGACTGCTGCACTGGGCAGCACAATATGGGGAGGAGGTGAGCAGGTGAAAGAACAGGTTAAGGACTATTTAGAAAGGCTGGACTTGCACAAGTCCAAGGGGCCGGAAAAGAAGAATGAGGGGGGATTTGATAGCAGCCTTCAACTACCTAAAGGGGGGTTCCAAAGAGAATGGAGCTTGGCTGTTCTCAGTGGTGGCAGATGACAGAACGAGGAGCAATGGTCTCAAGTTGCAGTGGGGGAGGTCTAGGTTGGATATTAGGAAAAACTATTTCACTAGGAGGGTGATGAAGCACTGGAATGGGTTACCTAGGGATGTGGTGGAATCTCCATCCTTAGAGGTTTTTAAGGCCCAGCTTGACAGAGCCCTGGCTGGGATGATGTCGTTGGGGTTGGTCCTGCTTTGAGCAGAGGGTTGGACTAGATGACCTCCTGAGGTCTCTTCCAACCCTAATTTTCTATGATTCTATGAAAGTGGATCTTCCTCAAAATGAGAGGGAGAAACTGCAATGCTTACTCTGCTCCTGGTGGTCTCAACCTTCCTGAAAAGAGTGAGAAGCTGTGGTGGGCTTCAGAAGGCTCTTTGTGTCAACAGCATTTTATGCCCATTTAAAACTGAAAGTAGCTATGGCAAGAACAACTTGCCATAACAGTGGAAGGGAATCTTTGTAAAAAGTCTATATGGTCACTCACTTCTGAAAATATGCTGGAGCGTTTCATGGACTTCTGGAGATTAGGGGCAGCAGGAGCAGCTACAGCAGCAATTCTGCCTGCTGTGCTTTCTGTCCTTATGGTTCTCCACCCTGCCTGTGTGAAACATATGTATCGGCAAGTCACATGTGTGATGAATTGGTGAAATGTGGAAACCTGTATTTTGGTGTGCCACACCATAATTCACGGATTATTATGTCTTTTAAGTCCAAACAATGTTTTAAAAGCTGATTTCTCATTACGAGCAGCTGTATGTGTAGTAAAGCCCAGAGTGTTTCAGATTTCTTGTAAAATGGGTCCAAAAAAGTGAGACAATCTCGTGAGAAATATGGAAAGAGATTATTCTGGATCTCTTATTATTCTTTCAGTCTCAATCCATTTTTATCAAACCACCATGAACTGAAATACCAGCCAAAGTTCACATCCTTAATTCCATTATTTTGCCACTTGTATAGGTGTTTTAGAAACTAAAGGTTTAAAATTCCTGCTAAATGAAAACCTCTACCTCAACCTTAACTCTGAAGCTGTGACCAACTCCAGCATAAGAAAGCAAATCTTCCAGGGAGAGACCCAAGGCACCAAGCTCCAGTAGAGGGAAGGGATTAAGACATTGTCACGTGGGAGGGAAACTGGAACAGGATTTTATGAAACTCTTGGTCAATCTCATTTCTGTAATCAGCCCTGTGCAATGTTGTTTGGTAAGCAAGCAATACAAAGTTTACTTTCCTAGGAACAGTAAGAGAGGCTCTGCTCTGAACTACTGCCCACCTGTTTGCGCACATACTCCACTAGCAGTTCCAGCTGCTTGGGGTCCTCACAGTGCTTGTTGAAAAAGTTTCTCCAAAGGGCTGCTGCCAGTACATGGTCATCAGACAAAATCCCCTAAAACAAGGAGCGAGAGAGAAGGATTGGACACTGTACACGGCGAGAATGTAAACAACAAGCAGAAAACCTGGGTGAGATTTAACTACCTGTTGTCTGACCAGATCTTTTCAGTTTATTACACATCTCTTACAGCCCCATACTGTTGGAGTTGCAGTCTCTTTTTTGCATCTTTTTCACATTCCAAGCGTTGAGTCCAACACAGCTACAATATACACTGCAATATACACCACACATCTGCCTCTCCCTGAGGCTTGTGTAGTGTCTCAACACAACAGTCCAAAAGAAATGGCTGGATGAGTGGATTCTGGAGAAAACACGTGCTGGTAAACCAGTTTTCTCTCTTTTTGGATCACTGCCGCAAAGCCTTACTCCTTATGAGAGTAGAGACCATTGCTGCACAGTATGGGGGGGTGGGGGGGGAGCGTGATGACTTTTGGCAAGGACAGGAGCTAAAGGGCATATAACATAACTGTTGCAGAGAAGGCCACTAAGGTGCTGCTGTTCACCTCAGCCTGTGATGCAAGACCACAGGGTAATTCCATGACATTTAGGCCTATCTGGATTTTTTTAGTTAATTTTCACTGGCAGATGTCTTTGCTGGATTCAGATCTGTAACGCTTCTTTGTCTGTGTTTGTCATAACCTCTGCTGTCTGTCTAGATTATATGGTGACCATCCCTGCAACATCTGAATGCCTGTCCTCTGCTGAGTGCTGCCATCAGGCGTGCATTAGGCAAAAATTACCTTAACATTAAAGACCAATATTTGCCTTTAATCTAACAAGACATTTGTGGGTTTTTTAAAAAAAGAGAGAGACAGACACACACATTTACATCCCCTGGCTACACTTAAAAATCAATAAAAGGAAAGATCTTGAAGCATCCTGCTGCCCAATACGTTGTGGAACTCACTGTTTATAAGGCAAACAGCAAAATAAAGAACTAAAGTAAATGATTATGTGAATGAGTACAGCCCCTGAGTGCAGTGACATCAGCTCAGGCAAAAGAAATAACACACTTTGCCCTTAACGTAGTGCCTTCGGAGAGTCGCACAGCCCTTACACACATCAGGGCATTTTTACCCTTCTGGGTCATTAGACAGGCTCAATAAATAGCATATCCACTGTACATCTGGATCAGCTAAGGCACTGAGGGGGGAAGTGACTTGCCCAAGGTTAGACAATAAGTCTGTGGCAGAGCCAAGAAGAGAACCTAGACCTCCTGCCACTCAGGCTATGGCTACACTAGAGAGCTTGCAGCGGTGCAGCTGCACTGATGCAAGTTCTCTGTGTAGCTGCTCTAAGCTGTCGACTTAATTAATCCACCCCCAACGAGCAGCAGTAGCTATGTAGCTCTCCCGCTGACAGTGCTGTCCACACCAGCGCTTAGGTCGGTGTAATTTATGTCACTTGTGGAGGGGGGGTGGCTTATTCACACCCCTGAGCAACATAACTTATACTGACATACGTGGTAGCGTGGACATAGCCTCAGTTGTGTGCCTCAGCCAGCGGACCATGCTGTCGCTCCTAGAAGGGCTCTCATTAGTCAGGTTTCAAAGCTCAAACTGATCACAACAGCTACGTCAGGAAGAATTCTGTCCCCGCTGTGCTATGATGTGTAGTCTGGGTGTTTTACTCCTTCCTGTGAAGCACCTAGCTTCCAGCGCCACTGGAGAAAACAGTGCATTAGACGGTCTATGCCGTCTGCCACCTGGTCTGTAGGCAGGGTCGACTGTATGCTCTTACCTCATCATATCCAAATATAGCTGCATAGAAATTTTCTGTCATGCTTCTCATACTTTCTTTTAGAGTAACAGAATCAATCTGAAAAATAAAACAACAACATAATCTGTACAGGTCCTGAGAGATGGGAGCAGCGAGAGCAGTGTGGTCCGGGGGGGTCGGGGCAGAGGGAAGGTGAGAGCAGTGTGGGTCGTGGGGTGGGAGGAGAGAGAGCAGTGCAGTCTGTGAGGGGCGGGATTGGAGCGTGAGCTGTGTGGTCCGGGGGGGTCGGGGCAGAGGGAAGGTGAGAGCAGTGTGGGTCGTGGGGTGGGAGGAGAGAGAGCAGTGCAGTCTGTGAGGGGCGGGATTGGAGCGAGAGCAGTGTGGTCCGGGGGGGTCGGGGCAGAGGGAAGGTGAGAGCAGTGTGGGTCGTAGGGTGGGAGGAGAGAGAGCAGTGCAGTCTGTGAGGGGCGGGATTGGAGCGTGAGCTGTGTGGTCCGGGGGGGTCGGGGCAGAGGGAAGGTGAGAGCAGTGTGGGTCGTGGGGTGGGAGGAGAGAGAGCAGTGCAGTCTGTGAGGGGCGGGATTGGAGCGAGAGCAGTGTGGTCCGGGGGGGTCGGGGCAGAGGGAAGGTGAGAGCAGTGTGGGTCGTGGGGTGGGAGGAGAGAGAGCAGTGCAGTCTGTGAGGGGCGGGATTGGAGCGTGAGCAGTGTGGTCCGGGGGGGTCGGGGCAGAGGGAAGGTGAGAGCAGTGTGGGTCGTGGGGTGGGAGGAGAGAGAGCAGTGCAGTCTGTGAGGGGCGGGATTGGAGCGAGAGCAGTGTGGTCCGGGGGGGTCGGGGCAGAGGGAAGGTGAGAGCAGTGTGGGTCGTGGGGTGGGAGGAGAGAGAGCAGTGCAGTCTGTGAGGGGCGGGATTGGAGCGAGAGCAGTGTGGTCCGGGGGGGTCGGGGCAGAGGGAAGGTGAGAGCAGTGTGGGTCGTGGGGTGGGAGGAGAGAGAGCAGTGCAGTCTGTGAGGGGCGGGATTGGAGCGAGAGCAGTGTGGTCCGGGGGGGTCGGGACAGAGGGAAGGTGAGAGCAGTGTGGGTCGTGGGGTGGGGGGAGAGAGAGCAGTGCAGTCTGTGAGGGGCGGGATTGGAGCGAGAGCAGTGTGGTCCGGGGGGGGTCGGGGCAGAGGGAAGGTGAGAGCAGTGTGGGTCGTGGGGTGGGGGGAGAGAGAGCAGTGCAGTCTGTGAGGGGCGGGATTGGAGCGAGAGCAGTGTGGTCCGGGGGGGGTCGGGGCAGAGGGAAGGTGAGAGCAGTGTGGGTCGTGGGGTGGGGGGAGAGAGAGCAGTGCAGTCTGTGAGGGGCGGGATTGGAGCGAGAGCAGTGTGGTCCGGGGGGGTCGGGGCAGAGGGAAGGTGAGAGCAGTGTGGGTCGTGGGGTGGGGGGAGAGAGAGCAGTGCAGTCTGTGAGGGGCGGGATTGGAGCGAGAGCAGTGTGGTCCGGGGGGGTCGGGGCAGAGGGAAGGTGAGAGCAGTGTGGGTCGTGGGGTGGGGGGAGAGAGAGCAGTGCAGTCTGTGAGGGGCGGGATTGGAGCGAGAGCAGTGTGGTTCATGTAGGCTGCGGGGTGGAGAGGTATATGCATTAGAAGCTGGCACGGACTTTGTAGAAATGAAAACTATCGTAAGTGTCTGCCCTGTGTGCTCAAAGGGTAGGAGAGTCCCCAGCCTGGGATGCTCTCTCATTAGTCTCACGTTCCTCCCAATTCCTGTCAACTCCTCCCTGGCCCCAAACTGCCAGTTTCTGTTGCTTCCACAGATTAACAGATATTAAAGCCATTAGCATCATCTAGTCTGACCTCCTGCATAAACACAAGTCACAGAATTTCACCCAGTAATCTGAACAAAATTAACAGTGGTTTGTTTGACAAGTGCCATGCTGATTGGCATTAATTGTGCTACCATCATTTCATTAATACTGGGTGCTTCCATGTCAGACTTTGTATGATATTGCCCAGGTTATCCTTGTACATTATTGCCTCAACATTAGTTTTCACCCCGTCCTCTTGGGCTTCCCCAGTATTCCAAGATTTGTTAAATATTAGCATCAATGGCTCAGAGAGCTACTTGGCCAATTTTTAAAAACTCTTGGGTGCAAGTTACTGGGTTTTTCAGTTTCTCTGATCCTCCTTTTTTGCTTTGTCTCTGCCTCATAGATTTGCAGACTGAATGAGGTGGCTCTGCTAGTGTCCGAGACTGTGCAATCAAACTAAAACTAACATATATGAGCTCAATTCTACAAGGTGCTAAGACTTCTGGAGTGACCCAACAAAGCACTTAAGAATCTGTTAAATTTTAAGCAGGTGAGTAGGTACCCTACAGTCACTGGGGATACCCACAGGCTAAATTTAATCAGATTCCTAAATAATTGCTAGTTTGGGCATAGCTGCTCATCAGCTTGCAGGATTGAGCCCTGTGTCAGCAGAGCTATGAGCTGCCTAAATGTGCTAGGGAGAGCTAGATTGCCAGACACTCAGAGGGATGGCTAAATCATACTCATGCTGGCCTACAAAATACTTACTTCATCTGTACTTTGCTTTTTGTCAATACAAATTGCCCCAAACAGTTTAGAACTAAAACATTTTCTTCACATAGATATAGCTGCATTTTAACTGGCTAGGACTTGGGAAAGATTCTTTCCTATATTGGACCCATATGACAGATTTAAGGGACACTGAGCACTTGTTCTCAGAAGGAGCTCTGACAGGGCCCATTGACAGTATGTGGCGAGAGGGACCAAAAGAGCCCCATATGGTCTCTGCTTATTTGCATCCCTCCAACCTCAGTCACAAACACTTGAGACAGCCTATGTATGGCCAGTGTTCTGGGATATTCTCCTGTGTTCTGCCCAGTCCAGGCAGTTTCCAAACGCTCACATCTAAAAATGTCTCATTTAATTATCTTCAAAACTGTCCAAAATAAATAAATAAAATAAATGCCCCCCCCTCCTCCCATGTGTGACACTGAAGATAGAAGCGAGGATTTTTTAAAAAGATGTTGGGGATCAGTACAGTGTTTAAAAAATTGCTTACTATGGAAAGAGCATTGCTGTTTCGGGGGTTGCAATACCATGTCAAATACAGACACTACACAGCAAAGGAAAATTATGAATACAGCTACAAGAAAATCTCAGAACTCTGATAGCAGCACAGACTGCTGGAGTTTCATCAAAAATGTCACCAAAATCCCCATAATATCCCTATAACCTTAGTGGTTGTGCCTATATAATAGTTGCTCTCTCAAAACTCTAATTATTTTATATAATGCCATCAAATCTATTGTTTATATACTCTTTCATTAAATCACTATCCTTTTTCATAATTTGATTTTTATAAGAATACATGTAGTGCACCCACAAGGAAAATGTTCCTTTTATGTCAGTTACTCATATTTTTCCATTTAAAGGAGCTATTAACATTCATGCAGATATTTTATAGGCCATCAAGATTTGGTGACTGGCTATTACTGAATGTTTAATAAAAAACTAAACAGAAGAAATCAGAGGGCTAAATGATGACTGCAACTCCTGTAATGACTTAATTAAATTTTTATGGAGTACATAAACTATGATGTCACTTCTAGCCAACCACACTCATACTTTCTATGCATGCCAGAGGCCGTGGTTTTTCTCAATAGAACATACTTCTAAATAAGCAGCACTTCTACACTCTAATAGGGGAGCAGGTCTCATGTAACACACTCAATAAATTATCCTTCCATTTTAAAACAAACAAATTCCATGAGTTATAATATATTTGCCATGCACTTTTAATGACATAATAAAAATGTTACCTTAAGGATTACTTAACACATACTACAAATGTTACAGCAGGCAATTGCAAAGGGGTAAAGAAAACAAACAGTCCCATTACAGGGACAAGTCCTGGACTAAACATCCCCAGGGAAGCAACTTACTATATTAAAAACCAAAAGCAGTGGCTTTAGGTTAGTAAGAAATGGATTAACGAAGGAGATAAAGTTAAACAAACATGGCAATAAGTACATCTTAGAGACAAACATTTTGAAATATGAAATATGACTGAGGATGGGGGAGTATCTTAGGCAATAAAATTACATTTAAAGGGCTATCATACTATTTTTGAGGAATGTAGCCAACAATGCATAACTACAAAAAGCTGGAGAAACAGCCTCTCTTACAAAACAAGGGAAGCAAGTAAATCGAAATCAGCGCTCTTTGGAAACCATTCCCTTCTTGATCTTATCTGCTTTCTCACCACTGGCAAACTTCACAGTCTGGCTTTTGACCATGATGACTGCAAGGACTCTTTTGCACTCCAGTCTCAAATAGCAAAGCTGCTAGAGAATTTCAAATGAGTTAAAAATTTATAAAAACAACAAACAACAAAAACAGCGGAGTTCTCCTGGGGTATGGCTCCTTCACACTCTGGAGTGTCCCATCTCAGAGCAGTTACCAGAATCAGGCCATCCATGCACTAATGCCTGTATCCTCACAAATAAAAATCTGTGTTCAAAACAAATTAAGAAAGCTTGGGTGTCCCCCACACCTACACATATGCTTAAAAAAAAGGCAATATCCAGCTAAGGTATCCTGCTTTAACATCATATTCACCACTTTTGCTGAAAGACTGCTCCCTTTATTAACAACTCCCTTATATCTTCAGCATATACGGTAACACAATATACATACCACATTCCTCACTCACACACTAGAATGCAAAATCTTAACTCCAACTTCAGCAACATTAACATACATACTGTTAAACATCCAAGCATTGGTAGAGTGTATGATTCTATGTACCAGTTCTATGATTTTCCTAGGGAGAAGTATGACAGAGGTAAGGTTTTGCATTCTAGTTTGACGGTTAGGAATGTGTGGAGTGTATTCTGTTATTGTATGTGCTGAAGGTGCATTGAAATTGGTCACAGAGGGGCACAATTTCAAAGTGAAACTGAACATAATGTGTGGAGGTTAAAGAGGTACATGAAGAGTTTTTTAAACTGGACATGCCCTTGCTGTTATGAGTTTGTGTTAATGGGTACTGCCCTTAAGTGACATTATAGCAATAGACTAAAAGAGCTCATTCTATACAGCTTAACAAAGAGGAGGTTAAAGGGTGACTTGATTACAGTCTATAAGTATCTGCATGGGAAACAAATATTTAATAATGGGCTCTTCAATCTAGCAGAGATCCAATGGCTGGAAATTGAAATTAGACAAATTCAGACTGGAAATAAGATGTAAATTTTTAACTGTGAGAGTGATTAACCGTTGGAACAACTTACCAAGGGTTGTGGTGGATTCTCCATCAATGACAATTTAAAAATCAATATTGGATGTTTTGCTAAATGATCTACTCTAGGAATAATTTTGGCGGTGTTCTCTGGCCTGTGTTATGCAGGAGGCCAGACTAGATGATCACAATGGTTCCTTCTGGCCTTGGAATCTCTGAACAATAACCTGGGTCTTTGCACCACTTAGATGAACAGGGGCTGTGAGCCTTCAGGGGAAATGGAGATAATGTCTTAGCTAGTTCTTCAAAGTGTTTCCCCTTTCCGAATAGCAGCATTTCAATCTTGCCTCGGCTCAGCTTGAACCAGCTAATCCTCATCCAGGAGCTGATCTCTTGTAGACATAGTCTGCCATCTAAGTAGTGGTGGTAACTGCATACCACTGGCAGCTTTCCTCCCTCCCAGTGGTCTCATGTAGCTATCAAAAAGACAAAGGGATTGTATGGTTCTCTGTGGGACCCTGCAGGTTAGAGCCTTCATTACTCATGGCCCACATACCAATCACAACTCTCTAAACTCTACTGGGAAGGAATGACTGGAGTCACTTAGTGCTGTATTATGTATTCCTGCTATGTCACGTAAGTGGGTTAGCAGAACCTTGCAGTTCACTGTTTCACAGGCTACAGAGAGGTCCAGCAGTATGAGCGTGGAGAACTTACCTGTGTCTACTGCCATGAGATCATCTTTCAGTATCACTAGAGTCATCTTTGTGCTATGCTCTGGTCTGAACACTGATTGTGAGGCTTCCAGTGGCTGATCTCACATTTTGGAGCTTAGCAGTTACTACGTTCTCAATTATCTTGCCCAGGACTGGGAGGTTAGAGACAGGACAGTAGTTGGAGTGTTCTCCAAAGGTTAGTTTCTTGACTACAGGAGAAACTATTGTTGTACCTTTCATGGAGTTTGGTACATGTCCTTCTCTGAAGAAGGCACTGATTATTTCCATTAATAGTGTACATAGTTGCTCTTCACTGGCTTTCACCAGCTAGGAGGGGCATGGATTCATAGATTGTGGCTCTAATATTTTTCAGGGTTTCCTGAGCTTTGGCATGTGTGATGGGGCCAAACTCATTCAGGGTTGGTAGGGTAGATAATACAATCAGGTCCGGGATGGAATTTTCTTTCCCACTTAGCTCCATACATATTCAGTTGATCTTATCAGTAAAATACGCTGACAGCTCTTCACAGCAGTTGACGCTTGGGGCTGCCATCTGGGCTGTGCAGTCTGGGTGACTGAAATAGCCCTGCTGACAGTGACTGTGCTGCATCAATTGCAGAGAAGTAGAAGGCTCATTTTGCTCCTTTATTGCAGTGGCAAAGTTCTGTAAGAGCTGTTTGTGGTGGATAGATTCAGAATCCTTTTTGTGCCACTGGCATTCTAACTTTCTGCCTCTGCCTCATCTGCTGTTGCTCTTCTGTGTACCATGGTGATCTTCTCCACTGGTGAGGGGAGAATGGGCAGTGCAGGACGAAGGCATTGATGGTAATGGACATCAGGTGATTATACTGTTATACTAATTCATCAGCACCTTCTATTTGGGTGGTTTGGTCTCTTACAGTGAGTTTTAAGCCCAGAGGTACAGGAGTCTTGGCGAAGGACAAGCTTTGGTTGTTCACTACTGTAGTGGGAAGGACAGAAGTCTGATCTCTGCCAGCATGAGACCAGTAGCGTGGTATGTTAGTAACTTCTCCAATATCCACTCTTAGGCTGATGCCAGGATCTAGCATATGTCTTGCTATATGTGTGGGTCCAGAGACTGCCTGGGAGAACCCCATGATTTCTACATGGGACATGAAATTAAGTACTACCTTGTCCTTTGCATTGTCTATGTGAAAGTTGAAGTCCCTGAGAGGAGAGAATCTGTGGGATTCCAGTACTATGATGGGCAGCAGCTCTGTAAGTTCCTCCAGAAAGCTGACAGGGTTCCCAGCTGAGGGTCTTTACACCACTAAGAGTCCTAGGAACCTCTCTGTCCTTTGCCCCACAGATCATGTTTTGTTTCTAGGGGGAGCATTTTCTGCATCTCAGACTGGAGGGGAACAGGATTACTACTCTGCCTCCTCTTTCTTTTTTTTCCCTGGTGCATTCTGGAATCTTTCTTGCTTTGGGATATATAGAGTATCCTGTGGAACCAAGCATGTTAGGGTATAATCGAAGGTGGCCTTGAACCATGTCTCAGTGATGTGAGCAAGATTTTCTATACTGACATTTTGTATTCCACCACTATAAGATATAATGGTTATTCCAAATTGTCCAGTACCTCTTCTTCTACTGGAAACACTGTATAAACCTCACTGACACACTGGGGCTCTTTGTCCCCCTGAAACAGTTAGACCATGTACAGAGCTTTAGGAGTCAACTCCTGTCCCTGAGCTAATGGCTCTAGTTCTTTAGCTCAAGCAGTAGTGGCCAATGCTTTCAGAGCCAAACATCCATTAGTTCAGATGCTGCAGCAGACCCATAAACCACTGTCTGTGGTCTATCCCTTAGAGAGTGGCAAAAATAATTCACTGTCTTAACATGGGTTATAACTGCATTTTCAAAAGTCTTCTAGCATCACAGAATAGTAAGCGGTAACAGTATGCCATCTAAAAAAACTCTGTCATTGTGTTGACATAAATATTATGCCATCATCATAGCTTATGCCATCAGTAACATTGTGTCAATATACCTGTGATGCTGACATCCAAAAATAGTAACTTCTTAAACCTTAATAACTATGAATAAAAACATGTTGCAACTTTTAACGAATATTCTTGCCAACTACTCATAGCGAAGAATAACACACATTTAATTTCCTACTTCAGACTGCTCTAAGACTTTTTCATTTTTTTAAAAGGAGTCTGAAGAGAAATGAGAAACTGGAATAACTGTGGTCATGTGATGCTTTTTGAACTCGTTACAGCAAGTGTCAGACTGGGTTTCAAAATTCAAGCAGTTCATAAACAAAAATAAGCATTTGAAATTGACACTATAATTCAAAACAGATTTTACAGAATTTGTTTTCACCTCTGTTAAAATGAAAATCACTGAGCAACTTTAACGATGGTGGCTCAGTCACCCCACCACAATGGTACGGACAGATCATCCATTTGGGTTCCATATGCAGAACTGAAATATTTATTGAATACACCTGGATTTTCTGCACCATTATTGACAATTTTACCATTCCCATAAAATAATGGAGCTACACCATTACTATGATTCCTCCCCCCTGCCCCCCGATATGCCTTAAAAACCTTGTCTTTAACTCTACATAGATATTTCATTGATACCTTTAACTTTTTGTCTACCCTGCATTTCTTAACTTTAGATTTACATTAATTGCCATCTTCCTCCTCTTCCCCCCGTCTGCTATATAACGATTTATTGTTCTTTAGTATACCTTTCACATCTGCTTAAGCAGATTTATTTTATACACTGAAATAGCCGCTTTTTTTTTTCTGGCTAAGGAATTGTGGCTTTTTGGGCATCGAGCAAAATTCTTAAACAACTCCGAATTTTTGTTCATGCTTTTCAGTTTTATTTTTTCCCCCAAACACATTTTGCTCATTATTCTTTTTGGCACAAATATAGGGGGACTGTATTCTTTTTGGCACAAAATGAGTCTACCAGGTCCTGATCACATGTATCTAAGCAACCACTAATATTTTGTTGAGTAATCACTTCATCTTTATCCATCATAATGAAATTTAATATTGAAACAAATCTAAACATTACAGGGATATTGTACTTATCCCCAAACCAAACTTTACAAACCCAAGAAACGCTGAGTTAAGGTTACACTTAAAATGAATACAAATATTTTAAGGTATGGAAATACACAATTAAGGTACAAAAACACAATTTACTCTGCCCCGTAGTGATGCCACAATGATTAAGGCATTTTAAATGCTTGTGGTCTCAGATTAGATTAAACTCAGTTTCAAAGACACAGGTGTTTCATATTTTTGCCCTTCATGCCACTATGTAAATCCTTTCTTCCTTTGAACCTAGAAGGGAATACACAATAATTTCTTAGGCCTGCATCTATGGTGTACATAGTAGCCTGAGAATGCAAGATGAGCTAGCACTGGGCCTGCAGTGTCAACAATGTTTCTAAGATACAGACCAGGATGGGTGACCCATTGGTAATATGATTGTGGAGAGACTACTCATGAATGTTGTTTTGATCCGCATGAGGCTGAGGTCTTCTCTGTTCCAACTTTATCTCAATGTCCATGAGTTGGCTGTTTGCTTAGTATGCTCAATTCTAACTAGTTGTCTGCTGATCTTTCCAGGTATAGACTGGTTCCTTCTTTGTACAGTTCTTCCTGTTCTGATTTGTACCAGGGACAGATATAGGCTAATGCAGGGGTGGGCAAACTATCCGGCCCCTCAGGGCTTTGGATCCAGCCCACGGGATTGCCCTCCCGTGGTACCCCCGGCCCCGCGCCACTCTCAGAAGCGGCCAGCATGACACCCCTGGGGCGGGAGCGGGGTAGGCAGAGGGCTTCGTGCATTGCCCTTGCCTCCAGGCACCACCCCCCACAGCTCCCATTGGTCGGGAACGGGGAATTGCGGCCAATGGGAGCTTCGGGGGAGGTACCTGGAGGCATGGCATGGGCAGCGCACGGAGCCCTGTGCCCCCCCCCCCCCCGGGGCCACGCAGGGACGTGGTTCCGGCTGCTTCCCGGCGTGGCGTGGCGTGGGGCCAGGGCACGCATGCAGGGAGCCAGGCCGGAGCCCAAACCCCTCCTGCACCCAGCCCCCCAACTCCCTGCCCATGCCCCGCACCCCTCGTGCACCCCAACTCCCTGCCCTGAGCCCCCTGCTGCATCCTGCATCCCCATGCATCCCAACTCCCTGCCCTGAGCCCCCGTCACACTCCTGCACCCCAACCCCCGTCCTGGGCTCCCTCCCGCAGTCCGCACCTCTCCTGCACCCCTGCCCTGAGCCCCCTCCTGTACTCCGCACCCCCCTGCACCCCAAATCCCTTCCCTGAGCCCCCTCATACACCCCACACCCCCCTCTGCCCCAATCCCTTGCCCTGAGCCCGTTCCTGCACACCGCACCCCCTCCCATACCCCGCACTCCCTCCCACACCCCAACCCCCTGCCCCAGCCCTGCATACAATTTTCCCACCCAGATGTGGCCCTCGGCCCAAAAAGTTTGGCCACCCCAGGGCTAGTGGATGATCTGAAGTAACACAGATCACACTGCTGACCTGAGCATCAAAACTGGATCAGGACAGACTAATCTGTGTGAAAGAAAATGCTGCCTTTGGCACAGTTTATAACCTACTCATGAGTTTCTAGACACAACAGCACCTTCCTCACTGGCAGGACTGATTCCTCTTTGACTGCTCATACCAACCAATTATCCAGATAAAGGTGGATGAAGAGATGCTCGCTTCAGGAAGCTGAAGCTTGAGCCACGGCATTAGTAAATGGCAGGACACCACAGCCCTTCAGAAGGAAACAATCACTAGTTCTTACCCAGAATTTAGAATCAAAAATATCTGGTGGACTGGATAGATGAGATGATACTGGTTAGGAACAGGAAGTCATCCAGACTGACTGCAAGGTTTTCATCCAACAGTTCAACTCCCAGAGAAGGGAGTTTACTTTAGACAAATCCAGAATGGGGTAAAAACTGCCAAATGTCATGGAAATTAATGAGTAATCCATGTGCCTGCTTCATGATGGGGCCCTCTACTGCTGCTCTGACCTTTATCAGATGACTCAGGCCTGGGCAAATTCTATGCCATTAAGAACACCTAATTCTGAAAATCATCACTGCAGCCACCATGACCTATCTGCTGTATCCATACTTGGCCCACTGGGCCTCCCAGCACACATCCGACCTTGCCTGCCCTGTCCATGCGTGACCCACTGGGCCTCCCATCACACATCCTACCATGCCTGTCCTGTCAGTGTGTGACCCATTGGGCCTCCCATCACAAAGCCTACCATGAGTTCTGTATTTGTGCCAGACTTGAGACTTCATCATCTGAATCATCACACTGATTTCAGCTTCCGTACACTGATAGTTTGCACTTTTCCGTTTCACTCATAGGCAGAGAAAAACCTGATTTCCCTAAGCACTCCTCCTCCCCAGAGTATCACACATATGCAAGCCACAGAACAGTTAACAGTTAAATATTTTCTTGCCAGTATTTTAAGAGTGCAGAAGGTTCCAAATTGCTGGTAAAATAAACAATGCCAGACTGTGAAAACTCCTGGCTGCCATGTTCTCTGATGTTAACAAGAGTTTCTTTATTACTGTAACCTTTCTGAAGTGAATAAAAATTATTTCTCTTCCCTAGTTCTGCCCTCAAGTAAAAGGCAAGGGAGGAAAGTGAACCCTGAAGAAAGTTGCACAGTAAGAGCTCCAGAATGCTGGGGATGGCTTGTTCAAACAGGTTGTTTCAAAGACAGCATTTATCATAATCATAGAAAATACTGAAGTTTCCAGTATAACTCCTGTATTTCATTCAGACTTGGTACTGTTGTGAATAAGCAAACTCCAAAGGCTCCTAAATAAATGATCAGGGATATAAAGGGTTAAAGTCTCTTTACACACCGTTTACTGAAAAGGACCAAAAGACGTAGATTAAACCTGGACCGGGCAACATTCTCTTCCTCTAGCCCAAGCACAGAAAAAGATGGTCTCGTCCAGTGGTTTTCAAACTTTTTTTCTGGGGACCCAGTTGAAGAAAATTGTTGATGCCCGCAACCCCACGGAGCTGGGGATGAGGGGTTTGGGGCATGGGAGGGGCTCAGGCCTGGGACAGAGGGTTGGGATGCGAGGGTGAGGGCTGTGGGGATGGGGCCGGGAATGAGGGGGGCACGGGGTTGGGGTGCAGGAGGGGGTCAGGGCTCTGGGCTGGGGAGGAGGGTGTTGGGGTTCAGGAGGGGCTCTGGGTTTGGGGGGGTGCCTCAGGCAGGGGATTGGGGTGCAGGCACAAACTTACCTTCGGCAGCTCAGCGGTGCAGTCAGGATGCACTGCGGGCCACGCTGCACCCCGGAAGCAGCCAGCAGCGGGTCTAGCTCCTAGGCAGGGGCCAATGGGAGTGCGGAGCCAGTGCTCGGGGCAGGGACAGCACACAGAGAGCCCCGTGGCCCCCCTGCCTAGAATAGGGTGACCAGATGTCCCGATTTTTTTGGGACAGTCCCGATATCTGGGGATTTTTCTAGGTGCCTATTACCCCCCACTCACTGTCCCAATTTTTCATACTTGCTATCTGGTCACCCTAGCCTAGATGCCAGACCGCTGCTGGCCAATTACACGGCACAGCGCGGTGTCAGAAAAGGTAGGCACTAGCCTGCGTTAGCTGGACAGCCCTGCCAATGGGACTTTTAATGTCCCGGTCGGCAGTGCTGACCAGAGCAAGGTGACCCAGCGCCTTACATGCCATGACCCAGTACTGGGTCTCGACCCACAGATTGAAAAACACTGGTCTAGTCTACTATGAAACACAAAAGGACATATTTAGGACATCTTGAGTCTCACACACTGCTTTCTAGCTCCTTGACATGCAGATCTGGCTTTCAAGATCCATAGGCAAGACCCCTCTTGATTTTGGGGGCTCCATAAATGTCTAGACTAACTTAGGCTTTCATGTATAAAAAGAGAGCTGTTAGCCCTTTTTATTGTAACCAACAAGATATAAACCAATTGCCACTCATGGTGATTTCCTCTAAAAATCACTAATTATTCACAATCATTCTTCTGCCACATAGGACTGATCTTTGGAGCCATGAGATCAGTTCTCATGTTTCTGAAGGTCCCAACCCAATTTTTGCTCCAGGTGGAGGGGCCATCCAGATGGCTTCCAACTAAACTAGGTTGTGAAAGCCCTATCTTCTAGTCACACATTAGCTAGCTGCATGCAGCTGAGATGGCTCCTTTAATTAGCAGCCACTGCAGCCTCTAGGCTGAACAGAACAGAATATAGACGGCATCATGGTACAGATCCTGTAAACTAAGTACAGGAATGCAAGAAACCCCTGTGTTCTAATCCCAGTTCTGACATGCTGTGGTTTCGGTCACTTCATTTCATTTTTCGGCATTTGTTTTTATATTTGTAAAATGGGAATAATGCTACTCAGCTACTTACAGGAGTGTAGTGACAATTAACTAGTTAATGCTGCTAAACAGCAATGCTAAGTGCTATTAGAAAGACAACAAGGAGGAATGGAGGAAGACCATAAATAAGCTGTTGAATACAGTAGGAGTAAAAAGGATGGAGATAAAAATGTAGGGAGCAAAGAAAGAGACAATATAACCCTGGACAATAACTGATGACCTCAAGAAGGGTGAGGTGTTTAATGCCTATTTTGCTTCCTCCTGCACTAAAAAGGTTAACGGTGACCAGATACTCAACACAAGGAACGCAAACCAAAATAGGGAAAGAACAGGTTAAAGAATATTTAAGATAAAGTTAGATGTATTCATGTTGGTCAGGTCTGATGAAATTCATCCTAGAGTACTTAAGGAACTACCTGAAGCAACCTTGGAACCGTTAGCAATTATCTTCAAGAACTCATGGAGGATGGGT
This sequence comes from Natator depressus, assembly GCF_965152275.1. Lineage (NCBI taxonomy): Eukaryota > Metazoa > Chordata > Testudines > Cheloniidae > Natator > Natator depressus. The sequence continues at coordinate 31,611,648 of NC_134246.1, forward strand.
GAGGTTCCAGAGGACTTGACAAGGGCAAACATAGTACCTGTCTTTCTATAAAGGGGAAAAAAAGAGGACTCTGAGAATTATAGACCAGTCAGCTAACTTTGATACCTGGAAAGATACTGGAACAAATTATTTAACCATCAATTTGTAAGCATTTAGCGGATAATAGGGTTATAAGGAATAGCCAACATGGATTTGTTAAGAACAAATCAGGCCAAACCAACCTAATTTTCTTCTTTGACTGGGTTACTGGCCTAGTGGATGGGGGGACGCCAGAGATAGGATATATCTTGGTTTTAGTAAGGCTTTTAACACAGTCCCACATGAGAGTCTCATAAGCAAACAAGGAAAATGTGCTCTAGATGAAATTATTATAAAGTGGGTGTACAACTGGTTGGAAGACTGTACTCAGAGTAGTTATCAATGGTTTGCTGTCAAACTGGGAGTACATAGCAAGTGGGATTCCACCAGGGTCAGTCCTGGGCCTGGTACTCTTCAATATTTTCATTGAAGACTTGATAATGAAGTGGAGAGTATGATTACAAAACTTGCAGACGACACCAAACTGGGAGGGGTTACAAGCACTTTGGAGAACAGGATTAGGATTAGAATTAAAAATGACCTTGATAAATTAGAGAATTGATCTGAAATCAACAAAGTGAAATTTGATAAAGACAAGTGCAAAGTATTACCCTTAGGGAGGAAAAATCAAATGCACAACTACAAAATAGGGAAAAACTGTCTATGTGGCAATACTGATGAAAAGAATCTGGGGATTATAGTGGATCACAAATTGAATATGAATCAATGTGATGCAGCTGCAAAAAGGGCTAATAACAGGACTGTCATATGTAAGTCATGTGAGGTAACTGGCCCACTTTACTGAGCGCTGGTAAGGCCTCAGCTGGAGCACTGTGTCCAATTCTGACAGTTTAAGAAAGATGTGGATAAAACGGAGAGAGTCCATAAGAGACCAACAAAAATGATAAAATGTTTAAAAAACCTGACCTGTGAGGAAAGGTTAAAAAAACTGAGCATGTTTAGTCTGGAGAAAAGAGGACTATGGGGAGACCTGATAATAGTCTTCAAATATGTTAAGGGCTGTTATAAAGAGGATGGTAACCATTTTCCATGTCCTACTGCAGATAGGACAAGAAATAATGGATTTAATTGGCAGCAAGGGAGATTTAGGTTAGATATGAGGAAAACCTAATTATAAGGGTAGTTAAGCTCTGAAATAGGCTTCCAAGAGAGGTACTGAAATCCCCATCACTCGAGGTTGGATAAGCACTTGTCAGGGACGGGTCTAGGTTTATGTGGTCCTGCCTCAGCACAGGGGCTGGACTTGATGACTTCTCAAGGTCCCTTCTAGCCCTACATTTCTATGATTCTGTGATTCCCTCCTGTTCTTTAGGTTCTCATTTAGAATGGGGACTAGGACAGAACAAAAGGCCACTGTATTAGAGGGCATCTGCAGAGATGGTGCTAGAGGAAGAGACCCTTAGGGCCAGGAGATGGAGGGAGCGGGAGATGAAGTAGTCATGGTGTGGTGGTGATGCTTTTGGAAATCGAGCAGGTGATCCAGAAGGAGCAGGAGAAGAGGAGGAGGGAGAGGATGGGCCAAGTGTGAGATTTAAAAGGGACTACTGAGATGGAAGTGATGATGGGGAAAGGAGAGGGTCGGGAGGGAGGACCAGTGTTGGGGTTGATATCACCAGAGGTATGGAGACATCAGCAGAGGAAAGTGTGAGATATGGATGTGGGGGGAGGGAGGAGTAAAAGGTGGTGGGTGATATGAAAGGAGTGGGAGAGGGGAGAAGGTCAAGCGGTGTGAGCTGTCAAGAGGGAGGGTAGCAGAGAGGAGGAAAGGGATTGAGTGAGGGAGGGTGTGAGGAGGAGAGAAAAGTATGCATAGAATGGGTGAGATGAGAGCCATAGTAAGAAATGGAGGGTCATAAATAATTGGCTGTGCATAACAAACTGTTAATTGGGGAGTCAAAAGTTAAGTAAATTAAGCAAAAAATTAAATATACAGTGAACCAGTTATGAACCAGATTGCTGTGCTGCTTTACCACTGCATACAAATCTTAAGGAACATGCTAAATTTGCTCAGAAGATTTTATTCTCAACCATTCCTTAGTGTAGCCAGTAGTATTGTTTTGGGTAACTAATGGGGAGCCTGCTGAGTGTGAGAGGCACCAGTGTGATGTGCTCTTGTCAAACTATTGTTAAGAAGGCAAGCTGCTGCATTTTGTACAAGCTGAAGTTTCTGTGTGGATTTTGTACTCAACCCCAGGTAAACTGTGTATCATTGATTGATCTGACAACTCAGAGGCACTAGAGCTGGACTGCTTATAGATTTATGATCTAACCAATATATCATAAGATGGATACTGCTGGGGGTCTGGTATAGACATCAAATCAGAAGAAGGAACAGGGTGAGAAGCTCCTTAAACATCTAAGATGCAGAAAGAAAATCTGCATTATCATGGGGGATTTCAATCTGGGGGACATAGTCTATAAGACTCAGGCTACCACTAGAAGAACATCTTTGGAGTTCGTAAAAATTACAGGTGATAACTTTCCAATACACAAAATATTACAACCAACATGTAGTAATTCTATATTAGACCTTATTCTGATGGCTACGATGGATTGATCAGTGAAATAAAAATTAACGGTTGCCTAGGTACAAGTTACCACAACCTAATTACATTCAGAATATAATCCTGACCAGTAATATGCACACACCACCCATATAGAGTGCCTTCAAATTTCCAATAACCAAAAACCTGAAAATAAATATGAGCAAACTTGATTGGGAGAACAAATTTAAACTTAAAAATTTGAAAAATAATTGTGAATTGTTTAAGAATATTTTACTAAATGTTTACAAAACAAAATTTCACAATCACAAAAGGAGGCTTTTTGGTTAAAACAATCCTGATTAGGAAGAGAAGTGAAAATGGGAATAATTTTTCTTTGAACCAATATATAACACACACAAAAAGGGAATAGTTGATCACATTGATTATAAATTATCAGTTAGGAAATACAGACAATTGATAAGGGAAGCTAAAGATATCAATGAAAATTCTATAACCAAAGACAACAGGAAGGATGTTTAAAAATATATTAGGAAAAAGAGAATTTAGAAATCGTATAGGTTCATTATTAGATAAAGATGGTAAAATTGTTAAAAATAATTCAGAAAGAGGCAAAAATGTTCAATAAATATTTTTATTCTGTATTTGAATGAAGTTGGATGATGTATTCATTTCTTACAGTGATAAATATTTTCTAATCCAGTAATAATTAGGGAGGATGTTAAACAGCAGCTTAAAGTTAAAATTTTAAAACACCCAAGAATTTTAAAAGAATTCACCAAGGAGCCCTCTGCACTACTGATAGAATCATAGAAGTGTAGGACTGGAAGGGACGTCAAGAGGTCATCTAGTCCAGTCCCCTGCACTCAAGGCAGGACTATGTAATATTTGATGTTGATATTAAACAAATCATGGAATACCGAGGAAGTTCCAGAAGACTGGAACAGCTAATGCTGTGCCAATATTCAAAATAACTGCGGTAACTACAGGCTGGTTAGCCTGATATTGATCGTCGTCTTCTTCAATGCTTAGCAGAATGGTCAGTCTTAGTAATCATTCATCATTGAGTCCGTTCCTGTGCAGCTGCAAGGGCTTGATGGGCCAAGAGTCGAACACTGGAATAGACTTGATGCACCCACGTAATAGGAGGTCTGACTCTGGGCTGCCTCCACCCCTCACAGTTGGTGGAATTTTATCCCAGATGTTACAAGCCACCCGGAGAACAGCGTTCACCAGAATGTCTTGCGGCATTTTGGCGACATGTCCGAAAAGCGTAAGACACCACCTGTGGACAATGGCCCAAGTCATCAGTAGGCTGGAGCAACTGTAAACATCTGCATTACAAATTAAGTCATTCCACTTTATGCCCAATATACAACATTGGCATTTTGTGTGGAAAGCCTCCAGGTTTGCCCAGCCTGAGCGGCATAAAGTCCATGTTTCACAACCGTATGGCAGTACAGAGAGGATACAGCTCAAACAGATCCTGAACTTGGTTGTCATGCTGAAACGATGTTGATTCCATATTCGTTGTAGATGACCCATGGCAGACTCTGCGATGTCAATCTGGTGGAGAACGTCCATGTAATAGTTGGAGGAACTGGTGAGTATAGAACCCAAATAGCAAAAAATGGAGACTGCTTTGACAGTTTCATTATTCAAAGAGATTTGGGTCATGGGTGGACCTGATCCTAGATTTTGCAACTTTGTCTTTGACCATGAAACATGGAGGCCAACCTTAGCTGACTCCTCCTCCATTTGCTGGAGTGCCTCACGAAACCTGTTGGGGCTCTGTACTAGAAGAACGTCATCAGCATAGTCAAGGTCTGAGAGAGAGAGAGAGAGATCACCGATCTTAAAGCCTATGAACCTGATGGAATGTTGCATTATGAAATCCATTGCCCAAGAAAAGAGTGCAGGGGTGAAGATACACCCCTGCCTGACAGCAGATACTAATTTAAAAGGTGCTGCCATCCGATTAAGTAGCATAGTTCCATTATGCAGCTTGCTAATTAAGTCCAGCAGAGTGGTTAGGACATCTATGCCTTTGAAGGCCTTCCACAGTGCGACTTGGTCAATGGAATCAAACGCAGCCTTAAGATCAACATACACTACGTACAGGGGATCTTGAACTTGTGGTGTATCTCTGACAACAAGCGGAAGGCCAGAATGGCAGCTAATGTGGAACTGTGCTGAAGGGCTGTGACCTTCAATTTAACTGTCTGGAAGGCCTCCTCTGATAACCATGAGTTCTGATATTGATGCCAGACACAATAATAGAAAGCCTGGTAAGGGAGGCACGGAGTACAAGTGAGGGGCCACTGGACAGGAAGAGTAGGACTGCTATATGGAATTGTGCTGAGCACATTGACAATGACAGGTTTGGTTACGGATGGGTACAGTGCTGTTATATCCCGTATCTATTGCCATCCTCATGGGGCAGAGTTAAGGTTGTGTGGCTGTGTTGTGTGGGAAGTATCACCTTAGCTCAGTCATTCCTAGTTTGGCAACATATGACTTTTGGGATTTAAATTCTTGCATTCTCAAAGGGCTCAAGGAGCACAGGGCAGTGCTGAGTGCCAGCAACCTTCCCTCCACTGTAACAATGGGTTTCGCATATGACTTTTCCCATTGTTTTTGAGAAAGGGTAGTGAGAGGGGCATTACTGGGAGGGGAGGTTGTGGGAATAAGTGGGTGCTGTAAGGAGGTTTCCTGGGCACTTCTCAGAGCCTCTGAGCTACCAGCTATAGGCCCCAAGGAGAGCCCCAGACTGCTTGCCCCTAGCAGGACCTAACACACCTGGGCAATTTATACCAGCTCCTAGTACACTAAATAAGCTTCAGGGCAGGCCAGTGAGCTGAGCCTGAGCACAGTTTCTATGATCGCAACTCTCCTTTGGTCTCAACACCATGTACCTATGGCATGCACCCAAACAGGTTCATTCGCAGCTACCTGGCTGTTTCACTGCTGTGTGCCTGATTCCTCAGCCCTTAGAAAACTAAAACAGGTCATCTGAGGGAGGGACTTTATCTCAGAAATCCCTAGACCAAAAACTCCAAATTTGCACCATATAATCTACCATCTATCCTGGAGCCCAGTGAGGCATAGTTGTTTTCAAGACCATTTGCCTATATGGATGAACACAGGACAGTCCCTAGCTATTGACAAAAATACATTATAAGAACCAGGAAATTTTAAAATGAGGTGATTTTAGGAGGAATATATCTCAGGAATCCATTGACCAAATGAGCCTAAACATGCACTGCTAACTCTACCCTAAGATTTCGAGTGGTGTAAGCAATTTTGAGGGCCAATACAAGTATACATGGGGATTGTAGAGTACTTTGAAAATTCAGCTCTGAACACAAAGCTCTGCTCAGTCTTAACTATAGTGCTGCGAGAGCCGCCCTCATAATCCTTTTGAAAGTCCGTCCCCCCCACACACACCCCTTTGTCACCCAACATGACATCCAGCTGACATCCTTCCCCTGAATCATCAGCACATCTGGGGAGCCTAACATCCCATACTCCTCTACTGAAAACATTGTGTAACCCACACTCATATGGTGTCATGGCTGGATGTTTATACTTCTGCTAAAGCCTATGCATGAGTGGCCCTGGTGCTTCAGCTCAAGCAGCAGAGACTCATGCTTTTAGATCCAGACAACCCAACTAAGGTCATTGCTGCAAATGGTCCAGCCATTAGAAAAGGCACAATTCATTACCGTGGGTTACACATTCCTCCTTGCCAAGGAAGCTCATCCCACAGTAGTTCAAATCCCGGTACAGGTTTGTAGGGTCTGAATACAGGACCTCTGTATCTAAAAACACTAGAGGACTAGTTCCATTCGCTCAGAAACAGCAGCACGCTGAAACCTCTATATGTGGTCTATCCCCATGATGTTAGTGTGGGTTACACTTGCATCTTCTGAAGTCATCTCATGTCATAACTCCTGTGGGAAAAGAACTGTAACACTCCATTATCTTAATTTAGGTCATCTGTAATATTGTGCCACTGTAATTCTTATGTCTGTAATATTCTTAATGCATTGTAGCTATGTTGGTCACAGGACACTAGAGAGACAAGATAGGCTAGGTAGTATCTTTTATTGGACCAACTTCTGTTGGTGAAAGAGAAACTTTTGAGCTGCACAGAGCCCTTCCTCACCTTGTATCTTTTTTGACACTTAAAACGTTACTTTTTAAACCTTAAAAAGGAGTCACACAAAACATGTTGCTGCAACTTTTAATACACATTTGTCCAAACTATTCAAAGCAAAGAACCACACACATTAATGTCATACCTCTGATTGCCTTCAGATGTTTTTAAAAGGGTCTGAATAAAATGACACTGCAAAATTGTCATAAGGTGATTTTTAAATAGTTATAAATCTCCTGGGGGGCGGGGGTGGAGCTTTCCCTTTAAAATATCCTAGAAAATTCAAGCATTTCACAAAATACAATAAGCATTTGAAAATGATCCTCTAACTCAAAACAGAATTTTTATCAGACTTTTTCATCCTCACTAAAATGAAGAGTCTGGAACAAATCTTAACTTTCATGTTCCTTCCACCCCAATCCACCCAAGACCTCCACCTTCCTGTCCTCTTCCCCAGTAAGCTTCCTTCATCTCACATGAGACTCCCTCCCATGCAATGCACTCCTATTCATGGGCCACTCACTCTCCTCCTGCCCCAATCCACAGCCTCTTCCCATAAAACACTTGTTTTCTATTATATACTTCTCATCCTGACTCCTATGCTGCCTGCTCTCCTTGTCTTGATTCTGATCATGCTTCTTGACTCCTTGGGCAACCTCATGCATCTTTTATCCTCCACTAGGAGGAATAGCTTCTTTTGGAACTGACCTGTTGCAAATTTAAGAAAACGTAATACACGACGTGAATAATCCCAAAATGAATCCCAAACTGGTCTCAATAGTCAGAATGTGGCTAATGTAGGACAAGGCTGGATTTGTTTTCTTTTAAAACAGATTCTAACAGTGGCAGAACAAGGCAGAAATCTGTGCTCAAAGTTTCTGAGCCAGATTCTGTTCTGTTACACTGATGTAAATGTGGAGTAATGCCAGTGATTTTAATGGTGTTACTTTATATTCACACCAGTGTGACTGAGAGCAAATATGGGCCACTGTGTTTAAACAGCTCTAGCTGAAAGCATAACAAAGGCTGTATTGTGCTATGCAAGGCAGTGGCAATAAATGAATTCAAAAGACATCTAGAAGTAGAGGTTTGAGTGGTCTGGTGGGAAAGCAAGAAGGTGGGATTAAGATAAATTAGACAGGGTTCCCATGTTGGGCTGGACAGTCCCTTCCTGTTCCTATCATCTCTTATGACTTTTAAAACATGCACTGATACAAATCAGGATTTTATACCGAACAAGCAAATCTTGTACATTTCAGACATACAGTATCCCTGCATATACCAGAAACATCCTTGTTAAAAAGAAACTTATTTGAATTAGGAATGTTTATTTCAAATCAATCCCTGATGCATATGTTTAGATAGAGTACAATTTATGTAGAGTAATGGTAGTGAATCTCGATATTACCAGGGAAGATCTAAGAATAAGGAACAGGAATTTTCTGAGGTCTCCCTTTCTCTAAATTCCATGGTATGGAGTCCTAACGATCAACTCCACTGCACCGTGATTCAGGAGTATGAGAATACATTCAAGACACCACAGTCCTGCTTTTTAAAGCTAGATTTACCAAAACACAATGTGCAAGCGAATCTAATATCTTTGTTGCCAAGGTCCTCTGATAGGAAGAAAAACAGTTGCAATTTCTAGTACTGACTGGCTCCCCCTTACAAACTGATTAAGCAGCTGCCAGTTTGGATAATTTAAACTTGCTCAGTGTAAGCCACAAGATGGAGATCTCTGGCAGAGCAGGATCGTAAGGAAGTCTTTTACCCAGCCTAATGTTACTATTAACACTTTGAGCCATTGCATCAAGCCAATTTTTATGTTTGTTTTTTAAGTTTGGTAGAAATGTCACAAGTGGAAAAATTAAGTAAAGAGCACTGGTTAGCCACAGAACTGGACACACCTGGCTGCAAACCCACCAAAAGAAACTGACTTCATTAGTACTAGCAGCAGCAGAGTAAAATTTATATCTGAAATCTGCCTGCACCAGTAGAATTGCTGAGGCCAAAAGCTCTCTGTCTGTTTTTACAGCTGTGTCATGTTTTGATTCCTGACTCTTGCTGACACTCTGGAGTGCTGAAGGAGCCCAGGCTCCAGGGTCCCAAAACTTTGCAGCTGAGATTCAGATCTCAGAGATTTAACTATCAGTTTATGAAATAATACAAAATCAAACTGGAGTTGGAGCTGATATAAATTAGTAGTAAAAATGCAACACATATTAATTTAACAGCAATGATCCAGCATTTTTAAGAGCACACAGCAAATTCTAAATACATTGATGACAATTCTGAAATATAAAACTTAATGTCCACTTTCTGCATCAGCTGTGTTAACTACAGGTTACGATACATGAAAGGGGGTTGGACCCCTGAACGTCCCTCTCTCAAAATGTACCTTACCTCTTACTGATTTTAGACAAACTGCCTTTTAAAAATAACCTGACCAATGGAAGATTTTTATATTTTAATGAGTGCACATGCCTGAAAGCCTCTTAACAGAAGAATACAGTTAAAAATGTCCAAGATTAAATTAATGAACTGCTCTGCTTTCTGCTTATCAGTCAGGTAGCTACATCAATCACCTACTCCAGAAATTTGTACCCAGCTCTCCTCAGCCTTCTCTAACCAATCAAAAACTACCTTAGAGAGACAAGGTATGTGAGGGAATATATTTACTGGTCCAACTTCTACTGGTGAGAGACACAAGCTTTTGAGCTACACAGAGCTCTTCTTCAGATCTGGGAATGATACTGAGAATGATCACAGCTAAATAGAAGATCAAACAGATATTTAGTACATACTCTAAGCCTAAGGGACAATTAGAACCACAAGGCTAGAAGGGACCGCAAGGATCATCTAGTCTCACCCCGTGCCAAGATGCAGGATTTGTTGTGTCTAAAACATCCCAGACAGATGGCTCTCCAGCCTCCTTTTGAAAACCTTCAGTGAAGGAGCTTCCACAACCTCCCCAGACAGTCTGTTCCCTTGTCCTACTGCTCTTACTTTTCAAGGTGAAGTGGCCCATTAACACCCTATAGTCATAGGACAAAAAGGGGGGTTAGTGCGTTACAGATTGCTGTATGATCAACACCCCCCACAAAACACCTTTCAAGATCCATAGGTCCTACTCATACCTATCACAACATGTGCTGTACCTCATCCAGTGCACTAAATGCCGCCACAACAACAACTATGTGGGTGAAACCAGACAGAATCACTACACTCTCGAATGAACTCCCACAGGAAAATGATAAAAGAAAACAATACCATACACTTGTGGGTGAACACCTTTCACAAAGTGATCACTTCATATCTGACCTATCAGTCCTCATCCTCAAAGGAAACATGCATAATCCTTTCAAAAGATGAGTCTCGGAGCTTAAGTTTATAACTTTGATATGGTTTTAATAAAGACACTGGCTTATTACAACAATCTGTAACCCACTAACCCCCCATTTTTGTCCTATGACTGCTGGGGTGTTAATGACCCACTTTACCTTGAATTGTCCCATAGAATATGTACTAACTACTTATGCTAAACTATCTGGAGCCTCTGATAAGGTCCCAAAACTCAGGCTGCAGCCCTAGCCCGAATATCTATACGATAATTAAACAGCCCCTTAGTGTGAGTCAGCTGGCACAGGCAGCTGCGGGTGTCTAATGACAGTGTAGACATACCCTCTGAGTATGTCCCAGCCCCGAAGAAAATCTTGCTCCTTGTAGCTTCAAAGGTTGTCTCTCTCACCAACAGAAGTTGGTCCAGTAAAAGACATTACCTCATCCACCTTGTCTCTCTAATATCGTGGGACCGACACGGCTACAACAACACTGCATACAAAAATTACATTAGCAGATATAATTTACTGAACTCTTTACGCAACCCAGTGGAAGTTCAGACTGGTGGATTCCCTTGCAGAAATCCAGTTTTTAAGACAGAAACAGTTTCCTTTTCTCTTCAGGGCTGCACAAAGGTGGACTAGCAAATTTCATACAGATGCAGATTCTCTTTTGGCCCAGGAAACCATACTCTCTCATGAGCTTTAATTCCCAAGAGGTAGTGGAGACCCTCCCGCCATTTATGCCTCCTTAGTACAGGAATGAATCCATCTGTTTGAGAATGAGAAGCTGACCCTCTAGACCTTTCTTATACGTCTAGACCAGAACAAACTGGATTTCTTAACCTCCAGGGAGCAGTGCATGAGATACTTCAAGGACCTAAAAGCATGCTGTGATCTTCCCTTTATCTGAAGTAAGGCAGGTCAAAAGCCAGAATCTGAAATTCATCTAGGAAGTAGCTACTCAGAAATCAGAAAGAAATATTTAACAAGGAGGGCTGCCCTGGTAATTATATTTTTGGTGGCTTCTAGTGACACTCAGAAAAAGCTAACAGAAGCTAGAAGCTCCAATAGGGAAAGAGAAAGCTAGTAGAAAGAGCATATTAAACAGCCTAGGACAAGACAATTGACTCAGGCCTGACCAGGAGATTTGCTTTGGCTGGACAGCATCTTAGAATTAAGCAGTGCAATCCAATAAAAGAATTTTCAGCATCTCCTCCAATAGTCCCTAAGGTCAAAACTTGTTCCTTGTGGTTTCTCAAGACTGACTTTATTCTCCACTTCCTCCTGGAGGAACTCCAGAACTTGGGAAACAGAACAAGACCAACCTTGCATGCCCTGCAAGAGCACCTTTTAGAGGAAAAAGTTCTAAGGATGGGAGTATGGATTAGAGATAACAGGCTTATGGGAGTTCAGACCAATGTCCATATTTAAGACTCCCTAATATCTAAGAGACATTTTTCATGAACCATGCTTTCGATATAATTTGACCCAGATACTGAGATAAATTTGACCCCATGCAAGATGATCTGAAAAATGTCAAGCAGGAACCATGTTCTCCAAATGTTAACATCAGAAGTTTCAAATACCATGATCAACAGAGCTAGTTCCTAGAGAGCTAGGAGGAGGAAAGCATATTGGGTCTTCCCCAATAGAATAAATCCGATGCCCAGGCCAGAATCCAGAAAACCTCTGAACCTGGTACAAAACCTGTGAAGCTTGGATTTCTCTGTTGTAGCAAAGCAGTCTAGAGAGGGAATCCCTCATTTTGAGTAAACTGCCTTGAACTTCCCCATATCTAATCACCAGTCTCTAAGAAGGAGGATCTGATGACAGAGCCAGTCTGCCTGGAGACAGACCACCACTAACTCAGTTAGCTGATGTGGTTCTGCCAATCTTGGGGGTATTACTACTTGAGCCACTTGTCTTACTCTTAGTACTTCCATGTTTGTTTATGTACAAGACTTACTGATTTGTCTCTGAAGACAAGAACTGATTGGACCTATGGATGTTTCCACGAGACCAAGAGAAAAAAATCGTGTTGCTCACAAATTCAGATTTGCTGTGAAATTTCTTTTCCTATCTAGTTCAAATGGCTTGATTAGGTTGAGAGTGAACTAGGGCTCCCAGACTTTAAAAATGACTACCCGCTAATGAAGATCCCCAAGAGGCAACCCTGACTTCCAATCCCATAGTGAGTACCAGCAATGAAAGAACTGCCTTATGGAGGCTGGTGAAGAAAACCTCGGATTCCACCTGGAAAACAATGGCCTTTTTACCTTGCTCTGGCAGAATGAAGGGGTCATAAAAACAGCAGATCAGGCCATTGAAGAACATGCTGGTGGAGGACATTTACCAGTGTGCCACAGAGTTGGTGTAACAGCTCTATATCACTCTCTCACAGCATTGGAGGGTTTCAGGAGCATTGTTGGAGGGGAAGGGACATGACCACAGTACCACTAGGCTCTGGCTATTCTCAGCTGTTGCAATGGCTCCAAGTTAGAAACCTCAAACTCCTGGGGAAGCAAGGTAAAGGTTTAGCCCAGAACATGCACCATCGTAAGTGGGGACAGAAACCCTCTGAACCTCTCTATCCTTACTTTAGAGAGTTCCTCCACAGAGCCTTTGAAGAGGTGTGTGACAAGATGAGAAAGAGCTCCTCCCTTTCCCCCACTGCCCTCTCACCCAGGTGGCAAAACCGGCAGAATGAGCCTGCCACAGCACCGCAGCGGCGCTGCTGCAGCACATCTGGTCAAGACGCTATATGCTGATAGGAGAGAGCTCTACTGTCGGCATAATAAAACCACCTTCATGAATGGCAGAAGCTATGTCAGTGGGAGAGCTTCTCCCACTGACATACTGCTGTCCACACCAGCGCTTAGGTTGGTGTAACTTATGTCGCACAGGGGGTGGTTTATTCACATCCCTTAGCGACATGAGTTACGCCAACATAAGCTGTAGTGCAGACATAGCCTTATCTCTCAAAGGCAGAATGTAGATTAATTAGAGATGGACTGGACTACTGGAGAGAAGATCTGGGTGCCCATTTTGGATCAGCTAACTGGTTGAACGTAGTGCCTGGGTGATAAGCAGAAGGCAGACAATTCCACAAAGCTCACCTTAATGAAGCCTTGAGCACAATTATAGGTGTGTGTAGCAGCAGGCAAAGTACTAAGGACTGTCCCAGCTGCCCCTCTTCTAGCCATTGTTTAGCTAATTTCTTGTAGGTGTTGCAGCATAACGGAGCCCTAAGGGAAAGATCAGCTCAGAGGTGGAGGTCCATGTTTAGCAGGTGTTGTAAGAAATCACATACTCAACTGTGGGAGGAGGGGTAAAAGAGTGTATTAGGCTGGCAACACTGGCAGAGAGGAGGGGATAAATTGACAAGATTATCTAAGATGAGTTACATGCCCAAATGAAGCAATGAATAGGAGCAAAAGAAATCCTAAGATCTTAGAAACATCTATATTTCACCACACGTCCAACAAACAATATTAACTGAAATTAAAAGGTACAGCGCAAAAAGTGAAATCCCTGCAAGCTGAATGGAAACTTTTAAAAGACACCATAATAGAGGCTCAACTTAAATGTATATCCCAAATTAAAACACACAGTAAAAGAACCAAAAAAGTGCCACTTTGGCAAAACAACAAAGTAAAAGAAGCAGTGAGAGGCAAAAAGGCATCCTTTAGAAAGTGGAAGTTAAATCCTAGTGAGGAAGATAGAAAGGAGCATAAACTCTGACAAATATGAAGTGTAAAAATATAATTAGGAAGGCCAAAAAAGAATTTGAAGAACAGCTAGCCAAAGACTCAAAAAGTAATAGCAAAAAAACGTTAAGTACATCAGAAGCAGGAAGCCTGCTAAAGAACAAAATTGTCAGGCACACAGATTAACATAATTTGTTGGAGAAGAGTCAACATGGTTTTTGTAAAGGGAAATCATGCCTCATCAATCTACTAGAATTCTTTGAGGGGGGTAAACAAGCATGTGGACAAGGGGGATCCAGTGGATATAGTGTACTTAGATTTTCTGAAAGCCTTTGACAAGGTCCCTCACCAAAGGCTCTTAAGCAAAGTAAGCTGTTGTGGGACAAAGGGAAGGTCCTCTCATGGATCAGTAACTGGTTAAAAGATAGGAAACAAAAGGTAGGAATAAATGGTTAATTTTCAGAATGGAGAGCGGTAAACAGTGGTGTCCCCCTGGGACCAGTCCTATTCAACATATTCATAAATGATCTGGGAAAAGGGGTAAACAGTGAGGTGGCAAAATTGCAGATGATACAAAACTACTCAGTATAGTTAAGTCCAAAGCAGACTGCGAAGAGCTACAAAAGGATCTCTCAAAAGTGAGTGACTAGGCAACAAAATGGCAGATGAAATTCAATGTTGATGACTGCAAAGTAATGCACATTGGAAAACATAATCTCAACTATACATATAAAATGATAGGGTCTAAATTAGCTGTTACCACTCAAGAAAGAGATCTTGGAGTCATTGTGGATAGTTCTCTGAAAACATCCAGTCAATGTGCAAAGGCAGTCAAAAAAACTAACAGAATGTTGGGAATCACTAAAAAAGGGATAGATAATAAGACAGAAAATATCATATTGCCTCTATATAAACCCATGGTACGCCCAGACATGTTGAATACTGCATGCAGATATGGTCGCCCCATCTCAAACAAGTTTTATTGGAATTGGAAAAGGTTCAGAAAAGGGCAACAAAAATGATTAAGGGTATGGAACAGCTGCAATATGAGGAGAGATTAATAAGACTGGGACTTTTCAGCTTGGAAAAGAGACAACTAAGGGGGGGATATGATAGAGGTCTATAAAATCATGACTGGTGTGGAGAAAGTAAACAAGGAACTATTATTTACTCCTTCTCATAACACAAGAACTAGGGGTCACCAAATGAAATTAATAGGCAGCAGATTTAAAACAAACAAAAGGAAGCATTTTTTCACAAAACGCAGTCAACCTGTGGAACTCCTTGCCAGAGGATGTTGTGAAGGCCAAAACTATAACAGAGTTCTAAAAAGAACTAGATAAGTTCATGGAGGATAGGTCCATCAATGGCTATTAGCCAGGATGAACAGGGATGGTGTCCCTAGCCTCTGTTTGCCAGAAGCTGGGAATGGGCAACGGGGGATGGATCACTTGATGATTATCTCTTCTGTTCATTCCCTCTGGGGCACCTGGCATTGGCCACTGTCGGAAGACAAGATACTGGGCTAGATGGACCTTTGGTCTGACCCAGGATGGCCCTTCTTATGTTCTTAAAGGAGCAGTCTGTGGGATCAAGCCTGTAGATACATACAAGCTTTGTCTTTAAATATTTGGCATTCCCAGACAAAAGCTATAGTAAAATGGAGTTACAGCTGAGAACACATCTAAAGTAACTTAGAGGCAAATACGTTATAGGGATGCTGTCATTATCCCAAACCAAGCGATATAAACCTAGGAAATTCAGAATTAAGGTTAAAAGAAATCTAAACATGCTGAGGTATGGAAACATACAGTTAAGTCACACATACAACTTTAACTCTGGTTGGTACTGACATCATACAGTAACCATCCAACCACGCTGAATACATTTTAGTGTGTGCGGTCCCTGATTAGACAAGACTGATTTCTGAAGATTCTTTTTAAGTCTTCAAGGGGAGCTTTGCAGGCAACGGGGATAGCCTGATTTACAGGAGACATAGAAACTCCTAATTCAGATCTATTCCAAAGACTAGATCCAACAGGGGGCTGCCTTGTGTGCACTTTCTGTAACTAACTGGGTAAAGCACCTGGACAGCAGAGTTCTCAAAGTTTCAGGCAACTAAAAAAAAAAAAAAAAGAATAGTTGTCACTGAGGGAGCAAGTGAAATCTCCCAGAATCAACTCTTCCCAGGACTCTCTGAGCAATGAAAAGAGAAAACTGTACACCTAATAGAGAGACACTCCCTTGCACACTGAGAAAACCATTCTCATTAGCAGTACTTGCAAGTGTTGTGGACCCATTGCACATATAGAAGAGAGGGCTGCCCAAAGAGCTCACAGTACAATTAATGCAATTTAGAAACAAAAGGGAGCGTGGGAGAAAGGAGACAAGATTACTTCTGACCTATGGTTAATATTCCCTCTTTTGAATGTTACTTGACCCAGCTCTCTAGCTGACCCGGCCTTGGCTTCTTGTTTCTTTAGTAACTGGGGCACTGGTATATTAACCCTGCTAGGTTTTCTATTTGTTCTGTTTACTTTAATCCTAAACAGTCCCCTTTTTTTCCAGCAATAGCATAACAGCAGTTCCCTCTTTTCCCAATACAAGTCACAATAGGCATTGCCTCCCCGTCCAACCATTGCCTGCAGAAGTACTGGAGTCCTGTGAAGACAAGGACATTCATTTCCATCAGCCCTGCAGAGGTCACTATACTTCAAGGTTTGTGAAGGTCATCTCCTAGTGCTGCTGCCCCATGCATTGTGATCTCTGAGGCCCCATGCCAATGCTGGTATGGAGTGGCACACTCTGATTCGAAGACTTTAAGGCCAGAAGGGACCATTGTGATTACCTTGGGTGACCTTCTGCATAGTACAGGCCAAAGAACCTCACTCAGTGCTTCCTGCATTAAGCCCTTAACTTGTGACTGAACTGCCCTTGAAGTTCCTTTATAAGTTTATTCCTTTATAAGCTCCCTTTTTTAGATCAGGACCAGATATGCAGAGAATCCAAACTGTAGATTGTACTTGTGGTTAGTTAAAGCATTACGTAGAAACTCTGTCCTCTCTCCCTGTTCCCATCCACTGTCCTGGGTACATGGAATACTGAAATCCCAGCTGAAACCAGTCAGACCAAGTCTTGCACCACCTTAATCCCACAGCCACTGTTCTAATATGTGCCAAGTCACAAAACATTACATGGTCTGGGTCATCAAAATAAACAAGAAAGTCAACACTAGACAAAGATGACTTACCCCCATCACCTTACCACGCTGTTCAACGTCTTCCCACATAGAATGAACTATATAGCGACACATGTATTTCCCAGCTCGACCCTCCTGTTTCATTCGTACCAGACACATCCTGCAAGAGAACAAGCACCAGAGAAGTTGGTTTGATTTCCAACGGCTTCTTCAGACCTTAAAAGAGTAAAAAACCCTATTTTTATTTTAAATTCCTTACAAATCTCACTACAGCATGGAAAGTGCTATAAGTATAAATAATATTCTGCTCTGGTTAGAAAAGTTCCTCAATAAAAATGGCACATTTTTACTTTCACAAAACTTGCCTTCTGTGTATTTAAAGTCTGATCTGCTGGATTTCAGACTAGTCTACAGTGGGGAAATCTACCTGAATATTAAAACTGTTTCAAAAATGGCTGGAGCTGCAGCACAGACGAGGCTACTGTAGGTGGAATCATTCTTCAAATTAGTGAAGCCCTCAGAAAGCAGGTTATAAAAATGCCTCTGCCTGCTGGAGCCACTGCAGTTCCAATCAGTTTTAAAACCAGATTGAATTTTGGGGAAAATGTCCCAAATGTAGATAAAGCCTTGGTGACAATATGTTTGTATTGTTTTTTATTCCTGTAAGCCTTGCAGAGCCACACCGGCTACAGAAGGCAGCACTGGAGTCTGTCCAAGCTCATTTCTCTACTTCAGGGAACTGAACCTGTTGTAATTAAACTGACTGTACTGAACTGCCTCTGTGTCCTCATTAGCCATGCTGTATCAGTTTAAGAATCGCTGCAGGTCTGACCCATGTCCACACTAAGGCTGTGTCTATACTATGAGCTAGCGGTGTGATTCCCAGCTTGTGCAGACATACTCATGCTAGCTCTCATCTGAACTAGAACACTACAAATAGAGAAGCTGTGGTAGCATGGGAAGCAGTGGAATGGACTGGCTGCCCCAAGTACATACCCACGGGGTTCAGGAGGGTATGTACTCAGGATGGCTAGCTCCTGCTACCATCGCTTCCATTGTCCATGCTACCACAGCCATACTACTATTTTTAGCATATTAGCTCACATGAGAGCTAGTATGGGTACGTCTATGCAAGCTGAGACTCATAGTATGTAGTTTTCAGAGTAGCAGCCGTGTTAGTCTGTATCCGCAAAAAGAAAAGGAGGACTTGTGGCACCTTAGAGACTAACAAATTTATTTGAGCATAAGCTTTCGTGAGCTACAGCTCACTTCATCAGATGCATTCAGTGGAAAATACAGTGGGGAGATTTATATACACAGAGAACATGAAACAATGGGTGTTACCATACACACTGTAACGAGAGTGATCAGGTACGGTGAGCTATTACCAGCAGGAGAGCCGGGGGGGGAGGAGGTGACGACACCTTTTGTAGTGATAATCAAGGTAGTATGTAGTATAGACATAGCCTAAGGACTTCTGTACACCCCACATTGCCACTTATTTTGTGGCAATGTGGGGTGTAAATCTACCCCACAGTAATCTGCTGTGCACTAAATGTCTACATGGACCCTGCTACAGTGCACAAAAAGCTTTGATCTACCTTGCTTTGAAATGGGAGTAGATTAAAGTGTGCTAGGAAACTTTTAGTTCACAGCAGCAGAGTCCACACATACCCACGGAAACTCAGCGCGTGGCAGATTTACAGCTCAGATTGCCATGAACTAAGTGTTCATGCAGACAAACCCTAGCACGTCCCTAAACTGTTTCAGCTGCAATGACCCACTCTCCAGACCAGTGCATTCTGGGAGATTTTGCAAGGCTCCAACTGCACTGTGGGACATTAGTAGGAGAACAGGGTTGAACTGTTTCAGCTTCTCTGCATCAAAATTGGCATTAAAACAGCTCAGGCTAAACTGGTATTTAGCCCCAAAAAAACATATTCTACTCTGCTTGGTTCGTAGTGTGCTTGTAAACCACTTGGAGCACTTTCATGTGTGAGTGCAAAGTACATAGATTAGGAGATTAAAATGGTGCTTAGATCTGTGTGTTTCTCTAGTGTACACAAGACCTGTGTCAACCTATGCACATTGAGAGTGCTTACCACATTGTAGATGCTGCCTCAGTAGAAAAATAAATTAGCTGCAGAATCTTTATTATTGGGGATGATGTGCAAAAAGGAAAGAAATCAGTTTATATCTTAGATTCCAGACAGGGTCCTGACCATTAGAAAAAACATATTTTTCTTGTAAATGGAGCAAAAATTACTCTGGAGGCGAGTTACTGACGGACAATAAAACTAGAGCCCCATGAAGCCATTTGTACCAAGACACTTTTCAGAATAGAGCCACATTTTCCAAACTGCACACAAGTGTTTGTTTCAAACTTAGAAATTAGAGATGAAAAACATCTCATGGACCTAATTTTTTGATGGAGGACATCTGGAAATGGTGAGAGTTGATTGGCTGGAGCTGGTTATGGAGCACTTGGGATAGGGATGGGAAGGTTAAGGCACCTCTCTGTAACACCTGCCTCTGGCCTCCTGCCCTCTTTTCTCTTTCTTGCACGGTTTTGTACTTCTTGTGCTTGCGCTTTCTGACTGGAGGGTACTGGGTGCTCCAGCTCATGGGAAGTGCACCTGAAAGCTTTGCTGAGTAGCCCAGGGCACTTCACAGAAAACGTAAAACTTCATTCTAATGTCTGGCAGTAGCTACCAGCGCTGACAGTGGAGGGTTCATTAGCCCCATTAGACCCTCAGTGTGGTTCAGGGCATTTGATTAGCCCCTTGATTTACAGCAAGAGGGGGAGAAGAAGCGAGGGTCATAGGAGGAGCAGAGGGAAGAAAGACAAATGGGGGAAGAGTGATATGGGAAGGATGGAGAGACACGGGGAGCAGTGCCAAAGGGGAAGGGGAGGACAGAGATAGGGGCAAAGTGAGAGATGAAGGGTAGAAGGGCTGAAGGAAGACAGAATGAGAGTGAGTATAAAGTAGAGCGATAAGTGGGGAGGGAGTGCAATAGAGATGGCTAGAAAGACCTGGAGAGAGGAAAGGGTAAAAGAGGGGGTGAGGATGCGGCAGAGTGAGAGGGGCTTAGGGAAGATAGAGGGATGGGGAAATTCCCTAAAAACGTGTCAGGTTTTCTTTTTGGAAAATGCTCTGGAGCTGCGTGGTGTTCCCAAGGCTCACGTGGTGACTTGCAGAGTGGTTGTGAGGATGGGCCGATGATCCCTCCATAGCCTGACAGTACCATCCTTCCTTC
This sequence comes from Natator depressus, assembly GCF_965152275.1. Taxonomy (NCBI): domain Eukaryota; kingdom Metazoa; phylum Chordata; order Testudines; family Cheloniidae; genus Natator; species Natator depressus. The sequence goes on from NC_134246.1 coordinate 31,631,915, forward strand.
AGCCCTGGCAGGTGGTGGTGAATAGGGAGGGTTATAGAGAGTGACACAGAGTGCATCATACCCATCCAGAGAGGAAGGATAATCCCGCAGTTAAAGAACTGAGCTGGGACTTGGGAGATATAGATCCAATTCCCAGTCCTGGCACAAACTTTCTGTATGACCTTTGGCTTAAACTCCCTCTGTGCATCACCTCCATGTGTAAAATGAGGATAATGCACCCTTTTACCCATCATTAATCTGTCCTGTGTATTTTGATTGCAAAGTCCTGCCCATACAAACACTATGATCAGTAATAATCCTGGAATCCCAATGCTTTCCCCACACCTACTAAGACAGATAACGAAAGACCATGTTTGGGAGCCCAACTCTGGATAAGAAAAGTGGTTTTATACGTTACAGCCTGGGTAGTCAAGCCAAAGAAGAAAGCAAGGAGCCCTGGGAAGAGATTCCCTCAGTACAAATGTTGCTTCCCATCCAAGCTGCAGTATCCCTCAGTGGTGTCATGGTAGAAGGCAGGAGTGCAACAGACCAATAATTACAATCCATCACTATTAATGCAAGAATGGAGTAGTTTTCAGAGTAAACCTTGTTGCTCTTTAAGCCTGAATGGACGCTGTGTGTTTGGATGCATAGTTCTGTCATAGAGCAGTTCAGCAGCACCAAGAGTGAGGTCATGGAATTCTGCAGTTTATTTGAAAATTTGGTAGTTTGTTACTACACCTGCCATCTGAGGTTTAAAAGACACAGATTTTCTTAGACTATAAACTTTATACCTAGATTAACACGGTATGAAATGTTTTACTTTTTCACTACGGAACACATTCTGTAGTCCATTCAACTACTGACTCATCTTTGTCACACCACTAAGGTGAAACTGTTCCACACTCAGATTACTGGTTTTAAAAAGTTGTTTGCATCATTACTTTAAAACTATGATATTTTGAAGATTAAAATATCTTATAAATATTGTGTTTTTATCTGGTTACCTAAAACAATCACTGTTCTGCACTGGTGGTGGAAAAAGCAGATAGTACCCACAGTCAGTTAAAATACTTGCGTTTTTAAGCAGTTAGAGTCAGATTGGATCCTTTATGCTGTACGTACATTGAAATCAAATCTAAGGGACAAATTCTGTCTTCATATGCACAAGCAGGGGCACCCTTTTTAAAATCAGTAAGTATCCTACAGGTGGATCCAAGAGCAGAATTTGGCCCAAAGTGGCTAATAAAATGCAATGATCCAACAGATTGTTTCCAATGCAATATCCTGAAGTTAGTAGTGAAGAAACTAGGCAAAATCATACTGCCTGACAAAAAAAAATTAGATGAATACAATGAAGAAATAATTGTACTGCATAACTTTTATTACAGCCAAATAATAAACCGGATTAGAACAACCATGCAATTTAACACAAAAATACATTTAAAATTGCATTTCCCAGCGAGTGAAATACAGCTAGCCACTCTTTAATCTTATTAAAAGACAATAACTTTGATTTTATACCTCACTAATCACCACTAAACTATGTGATACTGTCATAAATATAAATGGAAGGGTAAACACCTTTAAATCCCTCCTGGCCAGAGGAAAAACCCTTTAACCTGTAAAGGGTTAAGAAGCTAAGGTAACCTCGCTGGCACCTGACCAAAATGACCAATGAGGAGACAAGATACTTTCAAAGCTGGAGGGGGGGGGAACAAAGGGTTCTCTCTGTTTGTGTGATGCTTTTGCCGGGATCGGAGCAGGAATGCAGGTCAGAACTCCTGTAAAGAGTTAGTAAGCAATCTAGTTAGATATGCGTTAGATTCTGTTTTGTTTAAATGGCTGAGAAAATAGCTGTGCTGAATGGAATGGATAGTCCTGTTTTTGTGTCTTTTTGTAACCTAAGGTTTTGCCTAGATGGATTCTCTATGTTTTTGTTTTGAATCTGATTACCCTGTAAGGTATTTACCATCCTGATTTTACAGAGGTGATTCTTTTACTTTTTCTTTAATTAAAATTCTTCTTTTAAGAACCTGAATGCTTTTTCATTGTTCTTAAGATCCAAGGGTTTGGGTCTGTGTTCACCTATGCAAATTGGTGAGGATTTTTATCAAGCCTTCCCCAGGAAAGGGGGTGTAGTGCTTGGGGGGATATTTGGGGGAAAGACGTTTCCAAGTGGGAACTTCCCCTGTTCTTTGTGTAACATTTTGTGGTGGCAGCGTTTAACCTAAGCTGGTAAGAATAAGTTTAGGGGGTCTTTCATGCAGGTCCCAACATCTGTACTCTAGAGTTCAGAGTGGGAAGGAACCTTGACAGATACAAATTAAATTTCACACCATTAATCAGCAGTTAAACTAATAGTTTCAAATTAAGTAACAGTCATTTCACATATGACCACCAAAGCATCAGTTTAAGGACTTATTTGACAAACACATCAAGGCCTGGTCTACACTACATGGCTAGGTCGATGCAAGGCACAGCTTACATCAACCTAGCTGTAGATTTGTCTTCACTTACATTTGACTCCCGCCAAAGTAAGTGCCCCGCTATACTGACATACTAACACCATCTTCCTGAGAGGCGTAGAGCCACAGTCGATGTAGTTAGGTCAATGCAGTGATAGTGTAGACACTGTGTTACTGAGATCTACTTTTATTGGCCTTCAGGAGCTCTCCAACAATGCCCAACACTGACTGCTCTGGTCACCATTTTGAACTCTGCTGCTGAGGGGTCAGACAGGAAGACCTCCTCCACTTTAAAGGCCCACAAATTTTTGAAGTTTTGTACCTGAAATGGAGTGTTCTTTCCCTTTCATAAGTTCTGTTCCTTTAATTTATTAAGTTTTAAATGTTTTTTTAATTACCTGGTTCATGTTACAAAATAAGATTCTATTTTTTTGGAACAAAATTCATCTTTATACTTCACAACATATGCTGTCTGGTGCTGAGCAGGTCTGACACCCACCAATTTACTGTTACTTCATTTTGTCATAGAACCCATAGCATCATTCACAGACAACATTAATAGGAACACTGTCAACATTATATTCCTATGTACACAGCAATCACTACAAGATTCATACCACGCTGCAAAAGAGCAAGGCGAGGTAGAGCACACGACAGCAACACACACTGCTCACTATTAAAATGGTCTTTCAATGGTTGAGCTCTTCTTATAGCCCTGGTATTTGGCTGTTCAAAACCAGCAGACAGACACTCCACTTCCACCTGGCAGAAACTTTTCCCCCTTTGTATCACAGATATTATGCAGGACACAGCAGACAGCTATATGTAGATTTTTTTTCCCTCAGCGGTCCAATCTTGTTAGTAAACAATGCCAGCAACCCTTCAAACAACCAAAGGCACATTCAATTGTCATTCTGCACCTACTGAACTGATAGCTGAAGCGCTCCTTGGTGCTGTCAAGGTGGCCAGTGTATGGCTTCATGAGCTATGGGAACAATGGGAAGGCTGGGTCTCCTACAACCACTATTGGCATTGCAACATTCCCAGTGGTAATCCGCCAGTTGGGAAAGAAAGTCCCTTCTTGCAGCTTTCTGAATAGTTCTGTGTTCTTAAAGATGGGTGCACCATGCACCTTTCCTGACCAGTCCACACTGATGTCCATGGTGATCCACCAGTGCTTGCATTACCATAGAAAAGTAGTCCTTTCTGTTGACGTCTTCTGTGCCAAGGTAGTTTGGTGTTAAAATAGGGATGTGTGTGCCATCCATCTCCCCACCCCAGTTCGGGAATCCCACTGCTGCAGAACCATGCACTATATACTGCCCATTGTCCAGAGTCACAGTCCTATGTTGCAGGAGGCAATTAACTGCCCTGCACACTTGCATGACAACTGCCTCCACAGTGGATTTCCTGACTCCAAATTGACTCCCAACTCACCAGTTGCAAACTGGCGTTGCGAGCTTCCGCAGTGCAATTGACATTCACTTCTCAACTGTCAGTGCAGCTCTCACTTTGGTGCGTCTGCGCTGGAGGGCTGTGGAAAGTGGCCAGGTAGGGCAAGTGCAGACTCTCAAAGAATAACAGTTGATGAGTACCCTTTCTTTCATCCTCCCATACTGGGCTTCGGACACAGGCCAGAGACCATCTTCTTCCATGTTACCCTGACTATACCAGTCAGAGCAATCAACACCTTACACATCCAATGAGCCTGAGATGTGATCCACCCTCTAGCCTATTACTTCATCATACAACAAAAAATCCTATTGCAATCCATATAAAACAAGACAGACTTCGGTTAACAACTTGTGGAGTTTTCCCATGAGTACGGTGAAAATAAGTAAGAGTGAAGTGGCAGAGTTAAAGCTATTGTTAAATTGTATTTGAATATTCCCAAGCTTTCCAAGCCAAAGGTTTTCTCACTTACAAAATGTTGGTTTTATAACTAACTTTGAATTCCTTGACTTTCAAAGGGAAGAATATTGTGTTTTTATTTTAATAAATACAATGCTTTAAATTAATAGATATAGTATTTAGAACTTAAAATCTATCTCACTGAAGTTTTTGCCTGGGATTTTATATTGACTCCAGGTAGCTGAACTCATAGTCCTATAACAGTTCATACAGATTCTTCCGTCCGCTGGTCTAGACTAGGTTTGCAGATAATGGCCAGTAACCCTAGCTGAGGCCACATATCTCATGGAGGACTATCTGGTAACTCAAGCCATTCAGGGGCCCTCTACGAAGGGAGTGATGGCTCCTGATATGCTAGAAAAGGAAATAAGCCAAGGACCCAAAAGTGGTGATAGAAAATGCAGACTGTTATCCGAGCTACCGGCAGCATGAGGGACAGGAACACACCTCCAGGTCCATAGGTCAGATTTCTCTGTGACAATAGGCTTATGCTGTGACGTTGCACTCTATATGCTTTTATAAAAATACGCTAATGAGTGTGAATATAATGTAACTGAAATGTGCTTCATGCAAAAGGTCTCTTGAAAGGTATCATTACAAAGCTTATAATCTACTGAATGTGTTCATCCTATCTGTATGAATGTATCATTCTTGTATCTAAAACTAGAAATATGAAATATAACTCTCAGGGCCTATTGTAATTATGCAAAGTGTGGGCCATTAATGGTGCTTTGGAATCTTGATGGCTCCCATTAACCAGGACAATTGACTGTGGATGGCTCTGTTTTACTTGTAAGTCTTCATGTATACATGTGTGCTGGCAAGTGGGTAATGAAGTCTTACAGTGACATGTGATCATGTCACCTGAACTGGAATCCATCTTTAACCTGGTGTTTTTCCATTGAGAAGGAGGGGTGGGAACCCAGAGAGGGACAAAGGATTCCCGGCTTATGCAAAAGATATACAAGTGGGTGGAACAGAACAAAGCGGGCAGCCATCATGAGAAATCCCCTAGCTACCACCTGAGCTGGAACAAGGACTGTACCAGGGGAAAGGATTTTGCCCAGACTAGGAAGGCGTCCAGTGAAAGAAACTTACTGAAACATCTCTGAGGGTGAGATTTTATCTATATGCAGTTTTATTACTGTACTAGGCTTAGACTTGCATGTTTTATTTTATTTTGCTTGGTAATTCACTTTGTTCTGTTTGTTACCACTTGGAACCACTTAAATCCTACTTTCTGTACTTAATAAAACCACTTTTTACTTATTAATTAACCGAGAGTATGCATTAATACCTGGGGGGGGGGGCGGCAAACAGCTGTGCAGATCTCTTTATCAGCTTTATAGAGGGTGAACAATTTATGAGTTTACCCTGTATAAGCTTTATACAGGGTAAAATGGATTTATTTGGGGTTTGGACCCCATTGAGAGTTGAGCATCTGAGTGTTAAAGACAGGAACACTTCCCAAGCTGCTTTCAATTAAGCCTACAGCTGTTAGGAGACGTGGTTTAGACCTGGGTGTGGGTTTGTAGCAGGCTAGCGGGTCTGGCTCAGACCAGGAAGGGCAGGAAAGCAGGAGCAGAAGTAGTCTTGGCACATCAGGTGGCAGTCCCAAGGGGGTTTCTGTGATCCAACCCATCACATATACCCTTAAGTGCCCTTGACTCAAACCTACATAGGAGCAGGGGCTCGCTGCTATTCAGAAAGAAGGTAACACAGCTGCCAGAAGACAAGGGACAGACCTAATGACTCCTGTGGACAACAGGGGCACTGATTCCGCCACTGCCACTACAAGGAGTATAACTTTGGGCAGTTCTGAACTGGAGAGAATAGGACCTGAAGTAAAAGCCTGAAGAAACTCACCATCTCAGATGAAGAGGGTCAAAAGACACTGGCCCTCATAGACTTTGGGTATAATCAAACATTTATCCAGGAACGAATGGCCAGTTTATACCCATTTTGGCTTCTGCCAACATAGTCCCTTAGCATAAATAGCTCATCACCCTCCTTGGAATATCATCTTCAGTTGTGGGAACTCCAACAACAGAAAGATGTCAAAAGACTGGAAAGAAATCTGAAACCAGCAACGAAAATTACCAGAGGGCTGAAGGCAATTAATTAGGAGGAAAGATTAAAGTAGCTAAATATGCACTGTTTGGCCAAATCATTGCTAAGCAGCATACATAATTTTCCTGAAGTACTTGAAAAAGAAAAAAACTTTGTTTAGAGTTGTATATAGTTAGGGGATAGGAATGGACCAAGGAGGAGAATGTGCAGCAAAATAAGACCATTAGATATAAGGAAAGAGGTTTTAAGGAACTAAATCTAATGAAAGTGCAATGGAAAGAAATATTAAAGAAGGCTGATGGACAATGCAAGACACACATTAAAGCACCATGAACTCCCCTTCCTCTAAAATAGAAGGATATAAGAAACTGCCAATATATCTTCAGAAAGAACCTCAAACATCTTAGGGTACAGCAGAACCTGGACTGGAAGTGAAAAGGAGAAGCACGTGACTGGGTGAAGATCTGGGAGGCCACATGTGCCTATGGTTAGCTGCAAGTAATAACAGGCTATTTGGAGCAGTAGCAGCCTTACCTTTGAAGATACACTCTTTCCAGCACTTTGGCTACCCACACAGATAATTGCAAGAGGTTCTGCTTATGTTGTTAGGGGGAATGAATCTTTCAGTGAGGTAACAGAAGGGAAATTAAGGGAAGGGCAAACAGAGGCAATTTCAATATTTCCATTAAATATTTTTGGGGTTTCTTTAAGACCAAAGTTGTTTCTCAGTCTGATTCACACATATTTAAAAAGCAAGGGAATAGAGTACAGACATAGTTTTAGGTTGAAAATTTAAATCCAAATAGTCAGGAAATTATTATTTAAGGTGCTCACACTAATCCCAACTCTGTGACCAAAAAGATACAATACAATAGGGCCTTTCATTAAATAATCACTCAGCATATTCATATATATCCAATTCAGGTTTCAAATGTTATGTTAAGAGTTTTTTGAGTGGAATAAGCTGCCAAGGAAGTAAGATGCAAAGACTCTCAATACATTTCAGAGTCTGGAAATTAAGGGGGAAAAAAGAGAAATAAGAGATGCAGAAAAATGAGGGGGACAGGGTTGCTGGGCCAAGTGACTATTTCTTCCCAGAAATTCCTTTTGGCCTGTGGATAGCTCCTATAGGTTACAGTAGTAAACTTAATTCTTCAGACATTAGGCTCCTAAGAGAACTGGCAGTCTGGAAAATACTGTATTCCCTTGTGTGTCCCTGCTACGTCCCTCTGACCTTTTCAAATGTGTTATGTTAGATGAAAATTAGATTTTTTTTGGCTACTTATTTCACAAATGAAGAAAAAAATATTGCTTATGGCATTAAATATTTTTACATGCACCCAATCTGGCATTTACTGAACTTGCATGGCCATTTTAGAGGTGCAAGTGTAAATGTCAGTGCTATAATTTGCTAAAGGTTTCTGACAGCCAGCAATTAAAATCACCACAAATTCTCACAATTTAAACCACTTTTACGTAAATGTAAACTTTTCCTAAAACAGCTAAATGAGAGTTTTCCATCCAGCCTGAGTGAGGCTTTTTGATAAGCTCATAGCAATGCTCTTTCTGCTACTGAGGATTTTTGAGAATACTACAAATATTAGTTTCTCTTTGGGTCTGTTTGACCTTTAATAAAAATTTGCTAAAACACACAAGCTAACAAAACAAATAGAATATTTCTTGTCAATAACCATGGAACTGCTTTTTGACCTGACAGGACTGCTTCAGTCTGCATCATGAAAATAAAAAAATTATTATAACTTTCACTTACCAGACATGAAGCTGGGCTACTAGAAACCAAGAGTTCAATGTATCAGGCATTTGGCACCCTAGGAGAAAAACAAAACACAACTAAACACAGAAAAATTGCAAGATGTTTTCCATTGATTTTTACATTTTAAAGAAATGTTCTTACTTTAAATATATTTTTGTACTTCAACTTGTTTCATACACTAAACATATATCAGAAGATCCTGCCTAGTCTACTTCCAGAAATTTGTGTTTTACTCCACAGAGAGCTCCGAAAACCATTTTTTCCTCACCTTTTAGACTGCAAACTCTTTGGGGAAGGAACTGTCATTTACTCTATGTTTGGACAGCACCTAGACTGGCTGGCCTCTAGGTGCTACACATTGTAAATGTTAAAACAAAATAATAATAAGGAAGTCCCATCTCTCTTTCCACGTCTAGCTCTCTTAGCACAGAGAAGACCTCTATCCATACCATACCTCTTAATCTGATCTGCGTTCAGACCTCACACCTGCTAATTCAGAAACTGTCTCACTCTTCATGCTTTAACCTGACTGTTGAGATCAGTTAGGACAGATTTGCTACCAGTTCCTTCTTTTGCCTGTCTGCATATGTCAAGTCCCCTCCTGTTCTGGAACAGACTTCCTCCCTTGGTCTGACAGAGGTAGAGTATGTTGACATTCAGAGAACACTGACAGGCTCTTCTGTTTACCCAAGACAAAGTTCAACTCTATAAAGCAGGCCACACAAAGCCTATGCACCTCGTAAGTCAAAGAGGCACAGATCTCATGTAGGTCTCTGCACAAGGGAGAATTTCACTCTCAAGTTTTTCTGGAGGGGTGGGAAAAAAGGAGTTCATTAGGCTATGGAGGTCCTTTAAGTGTCATCTCTGACATAATGTTAATTTGTTTATTTACTATTTGGGTATTTTAAATCCTCCATTGTTAATATGCCTAGAGATCCTAACAGCCAGTCTATAAACTGGTAAAATTAAAGTAAACCGCTGGGAGTTTTAGAAGCACAGCGACTAATCACATGCAAATTGACAACCTGACCTGCTGATACACTAGGCGCCTTTCTATATTAAGTGCAAAAAGCTAATGTTAATGCAACATTCAGGTTGTGGAACCAAGCATTCAATTAAGGAATTCCAAAATTTAAAGGTTCTTTCTGCTATGTTAATTTGGCCAAGCTGAAAATACGTATTCTGCTTTCCTTGTTAAATGCAATCTTTCATATATTTTTGTTCACTTGTGCATACCATATATTATGCAGAGAATATAGAATGATGTAGTATAAAGATTTTATCAACATGAGTTTTCAGTATCAGCAAATCCCAAATGAGTGCCAATAAAACCTTTATGCCATACCACACTGCCATGTATTCTGTATATGCCACATACGTTACAAAACTAACTCAACAGCTTGTTTACTGGGACTATTCTTAAATCCTTGATCCTGTACAGATAGATGCCCAAAGGCTGCAATTTATTTTCATTGTATCTAATGTAACTGAGTATGTTTTCATCATCTGTATAAATATCTAACAGTATTACTCGGGTCTGGAAGCAGCCATCACAAGGCTGAAGGCAGAAAGTTCTTCAAAAGATGGCAGGTGTAAAATGGAATGAATTTAAGACCAATGAAGAAGTTAGAAGGAGAGTAGGTTGTGAAATCAGGGTACAAGATTGGTTACAAATCGAAAAGATTACAATGGGGGGACAATGTAGATGACAATCAGATGACAGGATGCCAAACAAAATAATGCAAGCACAACCAAGGTCAGTCCCACCTAGAGGTCGACTACCATCTAGATGGCAGGACATCATATGCAGAGACATAACCAGGCTGGGCTTAATGGAGGAACAAGCCATGGACAGGAATGAGTGGTGACACTGTACTGCTCCCCAACTCTGCAAAGATGTTCCAGGATGAGAGAGAGAGAGAATGAGAGAGACAGACAAATGTCTAATCCTCTTTTCACTCCTACAAACCTTTTGGCTTCAATGATGCCTCGTGGCAATGAATGCCACAAATTAAATATGTGTTTTGTAAAAAAAAAAAAAAAAAAGATTTTACTGTTTTAAATGTGTTGCCTTCAATTTTTTTTGACCCTTTGTTCTTGTATGATAGAATCATAGGGTTAGAAGGGATTGCAAGGGTCATCTAGTCTAACCCCTACCACAATGTAGGATTTGTTGTGTCTAAACCATCCAAGACAGATGGCTATTCAGCCTCCTTTGGAAAACCTCCAGTGAAGAAGCTGCCCACAATCTCCTGAGGCAGTCTGTTCTATTGTCCTACTGTTCTTACAGTTAAGAAGTTTTTCCTGAGATTTAATCTAAATCTGCTATGCAGTAGTTTGAACCCATTGCATCTTGTCTTGCCTTCTCTGGCAAAAGAGAACAACTTTTCTCCAGCTTTTTTATGGCAGCCTTTCAGGTATTTCAAGACCGCTATCATATCCCCCTTTAATCTCCTCTTTTCCAAACTAAACATATCCAGTTCCTTCAGCCTTTGCTCACATGGCTTGCATTCCATCCCTTTGATCATCTTTGTCACTCACTTCTGGATTCTTTCTGGTTTCTCTTCATCCTTTCTATACATTAGTGACCAAAACTGGACACAGTGCTCCATCTGAGGCCTAACTAGCACTAAGTAGAGTGGTACTATCACCTCCTGTGACTTGCATGCTGTGCTTCTGTTAATGCAAACTGAAACGGCATTCGCTTTTTTTGCAACAGCATCGCATCACGTTGAGGTTGTGAGCCACAACTTCCAGATCTTTTTCAGTAGTACTGCTGCCAAGCCAGTTTTTCCCCATTCTGTATTTGTACATTTGGTTTTTCTTCCCTAAGTGTAGCACCTTAACGTTTGTCTTTTATGAATTTCATTTTGTTGTGTATTGCCCAGTTCTCCAATTTATCAAGATCCCTCTGAATTTTAGCTCTATCCTCCAAAGTGTTGGCAACCCCCCCAGCTTTGCGTCATCTGCGAACTTGATCAGCGTGCTCTCTATTCCTACATCCAAGTTATTAATAAAGATGTTAACACGGACCCAGAACAGATCCCTGTGGAACTCCACTTGAGACCTCCCTCCAATCCATCATTCCATTAATAGCTACTCTTCGTTTGTGGTTGTTTAACCAATTATGTGTCCACTTAACAACAGTTCTGACAAGCCTGCTTTTCTCCAGTTTACTTATCAGAATGTCATGTTGGATGGTGTCAAAAGTCTTGCTGAAGTCCAGGAATATTATGTCCACAGCATTCCTCCTATCCACCAAATCAGCTGCCCTGTCTAAGAAGGAACTCAAGCTGGTTTGAAATGATTTGTTCTTGGTAAATCCAAGCTGGCTACTAGTGATCACCCCCTTCATCTTCCAGGGTACTGGCAAATTGAATGTTCTACACATTGCTCTATTAGCTTCCCAGGTATCGAGGTCAGGTTGACTGGTCTATAGTTCCCCAGCTCCTCCTTCTCTCCCCCCCCCCCAACCAGTTAAAGATGGGCAAATGTAGAACCCTTCTCCAATCTTCCAGGACCTCTCTTGTCATCCAGCAGTTTGTATATATTTGTGCCAGGGACTCCAAGATTTCTTCAGCTAATTCCTTCAGTACCCTCAGGTGAACAGCATCAGGCCTTGCTGATCTGAATTCATTCAAACTGGTCAGAAGATCTCTGATGTGTTCTTTACTTATCCCGATCTGCATCCTTTCCCCTTTATCATCTATGGTAACTTTGCTAGTCATCCGATCACATTTTTTATGAGAAGACGGAAACAAAGTAGGCACTGAGCAGCTCCACCTTCCTATCATCTTCTGTTACCAGCTCACCTTCTCCGTTAACCAGCGGACCCACACTGTCTTTGATCTTTCTTTTTTTTTTGGTCTGAACATATTTGAATAACCCCCTCCTGTTGTCTCTAGCATTCCTTGCCAGCTGTAACTCATACTTTGCCTTGGCTTTCCTGATTTTGGCCCTACATACTTATACATGGGAATAATGCACTTCCTTGGTGACATGCCCCTCCTTCTATTTCCCGTATGCATCCCTTTGGGGTTTTAGATAGCCAAAAAGCTACTTATGCAACCACACTGACTCTTCTTATCTTTCCTCTGTATCGGAATAGCTTGATGTTGAGTCTCTAATATTACATCTTTTACGAACTGCCAGCCCCACTCGACTCCTTTTCTTCTTAATTTGTCTTTCCATGGGACCTTGCCTACTATTTCTCTGAGTCAGCTGAAATCCACCTTTCTGAAGTCCAGTGTCCTTGTTTTGCTGTTCTCATGCCCTCCTTTCCATAGGATCTTGAATTCTATCAGATTATGATCACTTCCTCCCAAGTTCCCGACCACCTTACATTCACAACTAATTCATCCCTGTTGGTCAAAAGCAGATCCAAAATGGACAACCCCCTAGTTGAGGGAAACTAGAAGAGCTCTAATTAACTTCGCTATACTGTTTATTTTTTGCATACTTATACCATTTTCCCTCTTTTCATCCCCAGAAGGTAAAGAGTCCCAATCTTTTCACTCTCTCTTCATATGGAAGTTTCTCCATGTGTCTAATAATGTTCACTACCTGTATTTGGACCCCTTCTATTTCTGCTCTTATAACACTAGAACAGAAAATAATATTCCAGATGAGGCACTATCATCAATTTATATAATGGAATGATAATATTTTCAATATTACTTATTTTTTTGATCACTGCTGCACATTGCACAAAGGTTTTAAATTGAGCCATCCACAATACCACCTTGAATTTTATCATGAGTGTCTACAGTTAATTCAGAAACCAACAATGCACATGATAAATTTAAATTATTCCTTCCAATGCGCACTAACTTGGCACTTGTCAACACTGAATTTCATTTGCCTTCATGCTGCCCATTTTCCTACCTTGGCTATGTCCCTCAGAAGTTCCCCACAGATTTCTCAAAACTTGATTAACCTAAATATTTTGTGCCATCTGAGGACTCTGCCATTTTTTAAAAAATTCTAAGTCATTTACAACATCTTTTTCTCCATTATCCACTACTTTGCTGATGTACTTAAAGAATTCTAGTTGATTAGAGAGGCAGTTTTCCTTTACAGATGCTGTTGCTGGTTTGTTCATATCATATCTAAAGAAATTTTATATTTTATAATTCTAGTTTTAACCAATTTTAGTTGATGCTGAAGTAGGCTTATGGGTTTGCAATTCCCAGGATCACCCACCGCTTGGTAAACTGGTCACAATCAAACATCTACTCCTGATAGCAAGATGGCAGCTCCCAGTGACTTGTTAAATTTTCAAACTAGCACTTTCATGCTGTCTTCCATGTTGCCCCAACACACCAGAGGAGCTCCCTGTAAACGTACAAAACTACCTCACTGTCCTCCTTAAAACTCTCCTCTGCCATGTTGCTTACAAAAAAGCAAACAGATAGGCAGCTGGTAGGCTGAGAAGCTGCCCATCATACTGACCAATGTTGTCTCATTGTTTCCTTGTGCTCCCCTTGTCTTTCTGTATCTATGTGTTTGCACATGCCTAGCACAAGATGGTCCTGGCCCATCACTGAGGACCTGGCTACACTTACATTTTATAGCGCTCTAACTTGCTGGCTCAGGGATGTGGAAAATCACCAGCGAGTGCAGCAAGTCAGAGCGCTTTAAAGAGCTACTTAAACAGGCTCCGAGCACTGGGAGCCGCGCCCCCAGCGCTCGGCGCTAACCCGCTCGTGGAGGTGGATTACTAGGAGCACTGGGAGAACTCTCTCCCAGCGCTTGCACACGACCACACTCGCGCTTCAAAGCACTGCCACGGGAGCGCTCCCTCGACAGCGCTTTGAAGTTTCCAGTGTAGCCATGCCCTGAGACTAAGTGCTACAGAAAAACAAATACAACAACAAACATGTTTACGTACAGCCAAATGCACGGCAGTTCAATCTCGAGGCAGCTCAAGCACTTGATTCCTCAAACACTTGATTCCCACAGACTCTTGGGTGGATACCATCCGGTCCTAGTGACTTGCTGTTCTGAAAATGTATCAATTTGTTCTAGCATATGCTCGTAACACTTCAGTCTCTGAAAGTGTCCTCTAATTTTTACTTGAAGAATAGGTCCAGGTTGGTATCTCTCAAGTATTAGTTGTGGGGAAGACATGCAAAGAAATCATTTAGCTTCTCGGCAATGTCCTTGTCCTCCTTAGTTACTCCCTTTACCCACTAGTGGTCCAGCGCACCCATCAATACTCTCACAGACTTCCTGCTTCTCATATACTTAAAGAATTTCTTATTATGTTTTTATGTCTCTCTCTATTTGCTCTTCAATATCCCTCTTCGCTCCCTATTTTTAAATTCCCACTTTACAACTATCTGCCATTGCTTACGTTCCTTTTTACTGGCTTCACTAGGGCTGGATTTGCATTTTCTAAAGGATGGCTCAAATAACCTGTTGTAAATTTCCCTTTAACTAGACTATTCTTTATTTATTTGGTTTGATTTAAGTACACAGAAAGACATGAGATGCTCATCTAAGGTCTCTAGGAGACTGATCCTGTACTATTTAAGTGAGCTGGAGTTTTGCCATTGACAAATGTGAGCAGGATCAAGTTCTCCACATGATTAAAACCACAATCATAACAAAAACTGCAACACACCAGTATGGCCAGTTTCTCTCAACAAGAGAAGAAAGGGTTACTCACCTTGTGCTGTAATGTGGTTCTTCAAGATGTCTCCCTATAGATGCTCCGCTTCAGGTGTGCATGTACCTTGATAGGAAATTTTTCATTAGCAGTGTCCGTTTGGCCCATGCATGAGCTCTGTGCAACCTCATGGCATGCTCTGAGGGTACACCGGGCTGCATGGGTGAACCGCCCTCAGTTCCTTCTCTGTCCAAATGTCCAACGAAGTACAGTCCAAAGCAGAGGGGAGGGAGGGCAGGTAGTGGAGCATGCACAGGGACACACATCTCAAAGAACCACAGTTACTGAACAAAGCAAGTAACCCTTTCTTCTTCAAGTAGTGCCCCTGTGGGTGCTCCACTTCAGGTGACTCCCAAACAGTATCCTCACAGGGAGGAGGGAGTTTCAGAATCAAGTCCAAGACTGAAGACAGTACTGCATTACCAAGTGCGGCATCACATCTGGTGGCGTGGATGAAAGCATAGCGTTTCGAAAAGGTATGCCCTGAGGCCCATGTAGCAGCTACGCATATCTCAGATATTGGAATGATTTGGAGTAATGCTGTGGAAGCTGCCTGTGATCTGGTAGAGTGTGCTGTTATCCTCTGGGGAGGCAAAGCACCAGCTGCATTATAGCAAGAAGTAATATATCCAGACAACCATCTTAACAGTCTCTGTGAAATAATCGTGTACCCCCTAGATCTTTCTGCGATGGAGACAAACAGTTTAGGCAATATCCAAAATTGCTTGGTTCTATTCAGGTAAAAGGCCAAAGTCTGACTTACATCTAACATATGAAAGGAGGTCTCATGCTAAGATTTATTTGGTTTAGGAAAAAATATTGGTAGACGAATATACTGGCTCAGATGGAAACCAATGCACCTTTGGTGAGAACTTCAGAGGACTTGATGAGTCTTGGCAGACTTTGTCACATCCTGAATTCTAGCTCCAGGTAAGCAGCACACTTCCAGGGATTCTCAGTCTGGGCAGCAGATAGAGGACTCAGTCCCCGACCACCACCACCCTGCTCCTCCTCTTGGAAGTGGCGGTCACGAAACTCCCATCCCTTCTGACCCCTTCCTCAGATGACTTTTCCAAGGCATTAGCAACAGTATTACCTGTGCAGAGAGCCTGAAAGCAGTTGCTTATCTCTATCTATGTTGGGGGTATACTGGTTCTCCTCCTCCTTTCTTCCCTGTTCTTCAGTCCCCATTGCACTGCCCTCTCCGATTCTTTGGCATGCTGTGCCCGCAATACCAGAATGTGGCCCATAGACCTAGCTTTAGCATTTATTTTATTTAGCAGGTCTGTCTCTTGTAAGACATTGGCTTTTAGCAGTTAGCATAAAGCTTGAAGCCTATGAACTTTGGCACAGATCAATGGCCCAACTAAGTTTTGGGGACCTGGGAATAGTGTGTTTAAGGGGGAAGTTTGTACATACTGACACCAGGCAACCACAGGAATATGAGCTAACACCAGCTTTTGGATACTTTAAGATAGGAACCTCTGCAGATGTCTGACCAGAAGAATGCCATGGCAACAAACTGATGTATTTGATAATAAGATGATATTAATATATTAACCCAGCGGTTCTCAAACTATTGCTTGAGACCCCAAAGTGGGCTGTGACCCTGTTTAATGGGGTCACCAGGGCTGGCATTAGAGATGGTAGTGCCCAGGGCTGAAGCCTGGGCACGGGGGCCTGTAACCTGAGCCCTGCCACCCAGGACCAAAGCCAAAACCCGAACCCCACCTCCTGGGGCTGAAGCCAAAACCCAAGAGCTTCAGCCCTGAGCAGTGGGGCTCAGGCTTCGGCTTCAGCCCTGGGTGGCGGGACTCAGGCCCCCAAGACCAGGGCTGAAGCCCTTGAGTTACAGCTTTGGCCCCTCACTGCCTGGGGCAGCGAGGCTTGGGTAAACTCAGGCTTCGGTCTCTGCTCCTGGGGTCATGTAGCAATTTTTCTTGTCGGAAGGGGGTTGCGGTGCAATGAAGTTTGAGAACCACTGTACTATCCTGTAGCAGGGCACCCCAACATTAGTAAGGTGAGGAAATACAAATAAGGAAGAGAGGAAAAACCCTCACTGAATATGCATTAGGCATAGTGGCCTATGTATAACTATGTTGGGCCTCAGCATAACGTATTATAAAAATGGTCTCCCAGCCTCTGAGCAGGAGAGAGAGATGTAGCCCTTGGCAGGTGCCAGGATGATGGCCACTGGTGCTGACGAGGAAGGTGATGGTAATGAAGAAGATAATGGCTAACATTTCAGGTTGTTCTGAAAGGGATGGAGTGAGTATATAGAGATGTGTATTCTGTGTTATTGCTACCTTGCTGGGTTAGAGTGCTTGTGACTTTCCTAAATGTATTAATAAACTATTACAAATACAGAAAGGTTTCTGAAATGTGAGTGTTGCAACTGTGCACATCAGGGTTCCCAAAGGAACAATAATTTTGATAATACTGGGCCTGATCTTAGGACAAGAATAAGTCAAACCTCAGAGTAATAACTGGGAATTCTTAAATAATCAATATAATTAATCTATAATCCATAAATCAGGCTACACAAATCCTGATTTCTATTCAGGAAGTCTTCATTTTTTCTGATGCAATGCAGGGTCGATACTTGGGCCTTCAGTCCTTTGACCTTTTCTTTCAGGATGGAGACCAGCTTGCATTTTGTACAGACGAAGTCGCTTCTGTCCTCCAGTAGAAAGACAAACAGCTGATCCATCACAATCCATATTTTCTTCCTTGTACGGTATCAAGAGCTTTTTCAGATGATGTATTTACTGTTCCCAGAAGCCCGAAAGGCAAAAACTCTGTGGTCTCTCTCCCTAGGTGAGCTCCCTGGCATACTCCCTCTGTTTGCTTCTCCTCTGTTCACTGCTCACTAGGTTCGCAACTGTTCATTGTTCACTAGGTTTGCTTCTTTTGTTGTTGGTGGGCAATGGCAAAAGCTGGGCTAATTGCATTCTGGCTGATGTGCTTCTTGATGTCCATCCATCAGCTCAGCAACAATGGGGCCAAATGAAATCTTTCCACCACTTTGTCTCGTACCAACTTCACGGCTTCATTTATCTTTAAACCTTTTTGCGCTAGGTCATTCTCCATCGTGCCTATTCAACGCATCCTCAGTCTTCCTCTATTTTTAGTTCCTTGCACACTGATATGTAGTGGCACGTATGAGATCTTTTCCAGGTCCATTCTTGTCCAAACCATCGCAGTCAGCTTCCTTGAAACTTCTGTAACAGTGTTATTTCCTGCTATAGCCATTTTCTTATCACTTCATTTTTTATTTTCTGCAATCTTGAAACTCTCAGTATTCCCCTCAGCCAGTTCATTTCTGCAGTCAATATCTAACATCCATTGGCCTTCCTCATACTCCAACATTTCAACACGTATAGCAGTACTGGTAAGACAACTGTCTCTGTACACTGATTTTTGTTTTTATCAAAATGTCTTTAGCTTTCCAGGGCTTACCAAATCCAAATAGAGCATGAAGAAGAGAAGCCAAAAAACTATGGCAACTGGAAGACAAGAAGAAAAGATCAAAGTTGGAGACAAAGAACTAGAACAAGTGGAAAAATCTGAGTACCTTGGAAAACTAGTATCAAAGAAAAGAAATTGTTGAAGATGACATTAAAAAAAAAGACTTTGGTGAGCCACTATTGCATTTGGAAAACTCTGTAAGATCTGGCTGATATGCAACTTCATGTTAATCAACATCTACTATACACATTTTTTAAATGAGCAGGTCTCACAGCAATGCCAACTCGCATACGTTGTATATACTCAATTACGCAATATTAAGGTTCTGTGCAAGTTTTACTTCATAGCATCAAATATAGTACTAGGAGGATCTGCCATCTAGCAACCATTAAAACACATGGAACTGGAACATTTATGTTGGATGTAACAGAAAAACTTCAGAAAGAGTGCTAAATGTGTTTTTCTTTTAATCAGAAAGGTTTTAAAAAAATCAGTGGAAAATAAAGCTACCCTCCAATAAATTATAATAAAATGTGCAATTAGCTTCCTTTGCTTTGCATGACAAGCTACGTGAAGCAGACACCTTTTCAGATTCCTGGTACTATTTCCCACTGCTGACCCTTGCGCAAGGGGTAACTTTATTAAAAAAACTATTTTACTCTCTACAGGTACAAGCTGACCATTTGCTATCTCCCATAACCTCATGTGAGGCTAAGGCTACCAAGTTCCAGGGCTAACTAAAAAGTTATAAAGGAAGGGCAAGACAGTGGAATTTCACGCTGTTAAATGTGACAAACTTACCCAAAAAAACAAAATCATGCAAAAACTGAAAGACACCCAGAATTTTGGAAAAATCAGATCTCCCAATTTGCAGCTAGCAAGAATGCCATGGGCTAAGATTTCAAAGCAGCTAAACTTATTGTCCTTTTTCAAGCAAAGCTGTCCACAACAGAAAGGAATCTTGCCACCTACCGGTCAAGTGTTTGGTTAAGGATTATACCATGACCTAGGAACCTTATAGATGGCTAAAAAAAATTCAGCTGAATTTCAACTCACAGAGCAACACCCTGCTACCTTTCCGACCCCACCAAAATGCTCAGTCAGATATAACAGTTTTCAAAAAATTAAATTTTATTTCCAAGGTAAAGGTTATAGACAATTTCTCCTGCAGCTTAAGACGAGATTCAGAAGCCAACTAGTAAGTCAAAGCATTACACCTCTCAGGAGTGAGCATCATGTGAAGAGGAATCACTAGAATTGCACAGCCTCCAGCTGTCAGTTCCTTTTCAGCCAAAGAAACCAAACAAACATGCAGCTCATAAGAGGAATGAAAAAGAAAGCTCTCTGGGATGCTGTAAAGTCTGGGTGTGGTTACTGTAGGCTGAGCGCTATCAGTCAGGTACAATGAAAAATGAGAACTTCTTGTGCTGCCATGATGGGGGCAGGGAGGTGGTCTTAGATACAATAACAGACCACATTAAAGCCAATGGGTATGCCAAGCACTTTTTCAGGTTCAACAAAAGGAGCAGCCAAGTCCCTTTATGTAATAAACACAGCTGCAGACACTGAAAACTACCACCAAGTCCCTAAACTGCAAAATCAAGCATGAGCTGACCCAGATAGATAAATGGCGTTCCGTGGCTGCAAACACAGCGCCTAGAAGACTGGTTGTAGCCTGTGCATGTGGAAAGAGATAGAAAGCCAGGAGGAATGGTGAGCGTAACCCTGAGAGGAAGCAGAGACAGAGATTTGTGGGCCCAGAGTTCATTAGAGTGGCAGACGCAGGCATTTCTGGGCAAGGAAACTGCTTACTATATCTCTATTGTGATCAGGCAAACGGTGACAGTATGTATTTTTTTTGTAAACAAGATTACACCCAGAATACACCTGACTCGTAACACTGATTTCTCATCCTAATGGAATCAACTTTGCTAGGCCCTGGTTTTTGGCTAACTGCTCATGTCAAAGGGGCAACAATTATTTTCTGAAACGTCCTTATGTTTAATATTAGAAGTGGAGACCTTTATAACTTTCATCACCATATAATTCTGACAAGTTTCCAAGCCCCCTTCTTGGTTTATGTTCCACGCCCCTTCTCATTTTTGGATGTGTACACTTTTGGTTTGATGGCCATTTAAAAAAAAATTAATGGGGAGCATTAGAACTAAATGTACAAAGTGCTTAGAAAGACACAGTGGGTGAGGTAATATCTTTTACTGGACCAACTTCTGTTGGTGAGAGACAAGCTTTCAACCTACAGAGCTCTTCTTCAGGCATGGTAATGGCTTTGTAGCCATCACATACACACTTTTAAAGATATCAAAATCCATGAGTTCGGGATATTTTGTAGCAGGCTAGTGAAATAAAAAGGACAGTTTGCACAGGTTTATCATTTGTAAATTATGGGGAGGCAATGCCTTTATGACAGCCATTCTTTCCATCTGCTAAAGAATTGTGAAACTGCAGTAAAACAGAGCCAGGGCCTATCTGAATAAATCTGCCCCTCCCTGCCCCCTGCAACAAAAGAACTTTAATTAGAAATAAAGCTATAGTAACATGTTTTTATAGTGCATCTAAACATGACATTAAGAACACAGTTAATGCATCATTTTGTAACACAGAGGCATCCTTTAGTTTTAATCCAGTTAGAGAATTTTCAGTCATTTTTTCTTTAAACAAATGAACAGCAGAATTTCACACAAAAGTGTGTGCATTATAATTTAAAGGATCTGAGAAAATTTCAAAACTTGTTATGCAGTGACATTCTTTTGCTCAAGCAACTGTTTTTAACAAAGGATTAATGAAAAGGTTTTACAAAATGAACTATACTAGTTTTTGTAAATTAAAAATGTGTTAGCATGTTTTATAATGGAGTATTCATCAAAACTGTCAAATGCAGGGTTTTTTTTTAAATTTAAAAACTAGTTTTGGGGACCCCTGTATGGATTAATTTTCAATACCATTTTTTGAGAAGTTGGGATATATATAGAGAGAGAAATCTGGACACAGTTGAAGAAACACTGACATATTTCTATTACTGTTCTCTTTGATTTTATAGTTCACATCATCTACAGTCCAGTTCACACAGTCATGACTCCTCTAGCTGGGGGTTCTACGACAGCCCCTGGGCAGTGCTTAAATTGCTTCTCTTTCAGACAGTGCTTGATGATTCCCTGACATCAACTTGTACAATTGCTTGCATAATAATTTTAGGCTTACAGGCTCGATACCATATTTGTTCGTCAATGTTAGCTAGTACATGCTATTGAATAAATATCCCCTTCTCTTTCAACATCCTATTGAGCATCTTGTTTGGGTCTGGGTAAGATCAGATCAGGCCCAATCCATTTGCTCCTTTGTAGCTGTCAGTGTCCAGATTCTCCACGGTATCTGAAAAACCAATGCTCAAATGCTGAAAAATTTGAAGTATCAATGTACTTTTTTTAATAATGTACTTTTAAAACATTTTACTTTGCGTTTCAAGAGACCTCTTCAGTTTGCAGTTTCAAAGAAGATTGCCTCTGTATGGTCTCAATCCAAAAGGCTCTAGCAAATTAAGCTACCATGGCCAGGTCCCCTCCAAGCACCTAACCATTCTTACATGCAACATACCTATAACTCATCTCTGTACAATTCACTATTTGAATCTTTTGGGGTCTTCTGGTTGTGGTCCAGAGTCTCAAACAAAACTTGGGTCAGTGGTCTTGCCTCATGCTTCTCCTCCACATTGTCCCTTTGCCCATGTTGTTTATCAGCAGCTATCCCTGTTGCTCTACTCCCTTGCCATGTCTCAAACATCATTTGTGTCACTGGGATGTGTGTTCAAGTCCTTCAGCTTCGCTCGTATAACGTCTCTACATGAGCTGCTTGACTGATGGTGTTGGTGAGGCATGCTTCAAGGTGCTTCCATCTTTAATCAACAGGTCTGTTCTTATCCTTTTTTATACAATACTTACACAATACTTTCTTAGCCAATAGTTTAGGGCTAGAACTTCAAAAGTCCGTTGGTCTTCCTCCCTAAATAATGAGGAACTTCTGTTTAAGGGAATAGGAGAACAGGGGCTGTTGCACACTTAGTTTTGCATTATTTTTATATCTCAGACTTTCCTGAGTCAGTTCTCTTACAGAATTAAAACCCAAACCAAAACGAATTATGTGATAAATAGGTACTCAAAGTTAAAGTAGTAGTTAATGGTTTAAGCGTGTGAAAACTGACAGGATTTGTAACTGGATCCTAAGAAGTTGTAGATTTACTTCGACTGTGATCTGCATTGCCCTGAAAAGGCAAATATCTGGCCACACTGGTTTTCACTAGAAAGCCACAAACAAGGTGGAAAACTCAATGAATTTCCTTGCTGGACATAGTGTAATGCTGGGATCCAGTGCAGATTTAATTACCACAAATGCAATGAACCAGTCGAGCCTTTTTAAAATTTGTCATTAAAATTCATACTAACAGTTTATTTCAATTCTCATTTTATTTAATTTTAATCTTGTGATTAAAAAAATTTCGCTGCAAAAGACAGTTGTTTTAGACAAAAGGAGGAGGGGATATGTTTCTTAAGATAGGAATAGTCCTTATCTCCTTCCTTTATGCAGTTATAAAGCTATAGCTTGTCTTTTTAAAAAACGTTTATATTTCATGTGCAAACGTAAGTGATATTATACTACCCCCCAAAATCTTCATTTTACAAATACCCTGTAAACTGATGTTACAGAAATTTTAATCCTATGATTAAAAATACTCCTGTTGCAACTGTTAGTTTTTTAGAAGAAAGGAGGGGCACATTTCTTCAGCTATGCCACAACACCCCCTTATTGAAGTTACACAATTCTTTAGCAAAAGGAAAAAGTATCTCTCACAAAGGGTTTCTCCACAATATACAAATGATAAGCCTCTGTAAAATGTCATTTTTATTTCACTAGCCCTCTACAAAAATATCCTTAAGACATGGATTTTGGTTATTTTACCTTTAAAAATTTGTGTGACACACATCTACAAAGCTGCTTCACTTACATTTAACAATGCCGTTTTCCCCCATTACCTTTAGAAGTGTGTGCTACAAAGCACTTATTAATGCCCTGCTTTTTATGCTAATCTTTTAAGTTTATTTGTAAAACTGTACTTGGCATGACTATGTTAAAAAAAAAATCTAAATTCTTTTAAAGTCAGGAAGAAATAGCACTCTTATCTCTGGTAAAGTGTTAGCAACTCTCACAAATTCATTTCAACTAGCCTCTCAAATTAGACTAATCCAAATGAGATATATCTGATGAAGTGAGCTGTAGCTCACGAAAGCTTATGCTCAAATAAATTTGTTAGTCTCTAAGGTGCTACAAGTCCTCCTTTTCTTTTTGCGGATACAGACTAACACGGCTGCTACTCTGAAACCTCAAATTCGACTGTGTTTTACATACAGTAATAAGTCTTTGGAGCAGTTTTTGGTTGGGGTTGCTTTTGCACAGTGGGCAATTCATTTAGGCAAACTTTTAAAAGCACTATTTAAAAAAAAGTCTGGGGTCTTTCTACACAATATCCCTATCACAAAAACTTGCATTTTTTATCTCATTCATTTGTTTAAAGAAAATATTACTGAAATCTCTCTATCTGGGGTATGACATTTCAGTTCTAATTCTAGAATTTAAACAGTTCGTTTATTGCAGGAAGGGGCATACTGCTTCAGCTATGATACATCCTTATGCAAAAACCTGCTGCGTTCATAGTGAGTCAGGAAAATCAAGACTCCTGGCACAAGTCCCTAAAAGGCAATGGCTTTAGACAAACTTTTCACTGGTTCAGGAAAATGCATTCATTTTAATATTCTATGACGTGTCTGAAGAATATCTTCTGATTGGCTCAGACAAAAGGTGTGGCTTGTTCACGGCTGATTGTCCCGGAATTGCTGGTATTTAACTAGTGACAGCCATTGGGGACAGATGCTTTTCTATTTCTATTTTAAAGCTCGCTCTCCCTGTGATAATCCACTTTAATTTCTCTCTCTGCTATTCGACCAGTGAGAGGCTTTTTTCCTTTTTTGTTATTTTAAAACTCTCTATCACTTTGTTTACTCTGCTCTATTTTCCCTCTTTCTGCCATTCGACCTGTAACAGGCTATGGGGCTTTTTTTCCTTTCTTGCAGTTTTAAAACTTTCTCACTTGTAATATTCCACTTAATTCTCTCTTTTTTTTTTGCCTTTTTTCCTTGTCTTGCTGTTTTAAATTTCTCTTTCATTTTATCTTGTTTAATCCCCTTTATTTTTTCTGTCTTTTTTCCTGTCCATGTAACTAACTCTTATTTTCTGATAATCCTCTGTTTTGTAAATTATTTAAAAAGTGCTTAATGCTTTTTAATGCTAGTAGCCTATTTAAAAATACCTTAAAATGACACTAAATATATTAAAAAAAACCAGCACAAACACTATTTATACATTTAATCCTAATGCTCCCCAGTTAAAACTAAATTCAAAATGGCTGCTATGCCAAAAGTGTAACTGTCCAAAAATAAGACTGGGGCAGGACATAGAAGAGGGCATGGAAACCTGTCAAAATTACGTTGTGATGAAAGGTACCGAGGTCTTCACTTACTAATATTAATATTAGTTGTGTTCTGATTTTTTTTTCTAAATTTTTACCACTATCATCACTGTAAATGTTCTGCTAAATAGAGTCAGAGACCCAATTAAAAATGAAACGGAAAACCCTGGTCATGAGCACATATAAAATACCAAAACTAAAGAGAAGTTAGCCAAGAGAATGTTTGTGCATAAAGGAAAAGGTCCCAGATTTTCAGAGCTAATGGTGAATCCTAGTTCTTAGGAAATTCATATGCAATTTCCATCAGGTTTTTTGACAATTCAAATAAGCATGAAAAAAATGCCACGCTTCCCACACTGACAAACAGCCAGCCCTGTTGTGTGGCTGGAGAAAGGGAGTTGTGTCTCCAGGAGCTAGCTGTCCCGCCCCCACAACAGTGGAGAAGGGTCTTCCCAGTCCAAGACACTCCCATACATCAAGGGGAAAGGGTGTTCTGGTTGTAGTAAGACCCTCCCCTCTATCCAGGGGCTTGTCCCAATTCTAGACCCATGTGCCAAGACAGGGTATGGGTGAGTAGGATGCGCGCGCGCATGCATGCACACTCTAGATGGCCCTATCACAGTGCTGGAATGGGTAGAATACCAGGGGCATGCTGTAGCCAGCCAGCTATACCACAAATATGGAAAGGCTGAGAATATAGATTTTAGCCTGCCCTACCTTGGCCACAGGGGAGGGGCATCTTCAGGTTGTAGACAGCCCTCATGGGTGGATCATGCTGGGTTCTGTCTGGCCACATCTTGGAATTCTAACCCTCCCTCCCCCCAGTGCAGAAGGTGTAGGAGAATGAGACGGCAGCAGCAAATTCATTTTCCATAGTCTGACCCAGCCTCATAAGGGGGGCATGGGGCACTGCTCTTAGGGCAGGACAGTTCTATACAGCCCTACCCCCACTACACAGGGGAACACGTTTGGTTTCCAGCCAGGCCAACCTGTCACAGGCACTGGGTAGTCCAGGTTCTAGCCAGCCCCGACCTCATCTGGGGCACACTCCAGGTTCTAGTATCCTAGAGAACAATAACTTACTGTGAAAGAATTCCTCGTAGTCAGTTCTCTCCACACAGCAAGTGTACATGCGCAGAGCCGCTATCTTAATCTTCTAGAGAGAGAGAAAACACAACACATGTAGTACTCACCAAAAGGTCGCCATGAAGTCTGGATAAGTTACACAAGCGTACACAGTGCTCTTCTATGATCGTGTATACGTGTATCCATGTGTTGGATTAGACACTCATTTTAATGCCCTTCCTTAAAGCCATCCCAACGCATTTCAAAAAGAAACATGTGCAGATGGGCCTGTTTTGTCTTTTATGATTTCCTCCAATATCTCTCAGTGTTGATTTATACTATTCTGAGACGAATTTTGCACAAGTCAATTTTTAAATATTTTTAAAAATAAACCATTGATGTGCCAAAGACTCATCAAAATTTCTCTTTTTAGCTTCAAATACACTAATAGAACAAGCAAGTTTAAGGTGCTAAAAGAAAATCTCAGACAAAGACCTTGGTGATATAGATTTAACGTGCCCCAAGACTTGGTAGTCTTGTTTACTACCTTCCAGTGCAACACTAGCCTGTTCATTACATTTTTTAAAAATAGGATACAGGCAGTCCTCGACTTTACGATGTTCAAGTTACAAGGAACGGCACTTACGACGCTTCTACATTGACACTCTGATTCGACTTATGACTATAGGTTTCGAGTTTACGACGCTCGATCCCAGAATGGAATAGACTGCAGTTCCGAGTTCCGACATTCCGATGCAATTGTAAGGAACCAATTGTGTTGTAAATCCGAGGACTGCCTGTACACAAATCAGAGACAGAAGAGGAAAACTCTTAACTGCTCCCCTCCACTCACCTTTGGGAAGGGACTGGGAGAAGTAGGGAATTCACAGCACTCTCCCTCCACCTGTCTTTGGGACTGCTAGGGAACAATGAGCCCACCATTTTAGGCGAACCCACCTCAAAGTGAACCATAAACCCACTGAACTGGTAGACCACCTAATCAGAATGTGTGCCCTCTGCATTTTAAGACAGCACATCAAAATACCAAAAGGTGAATTTAAGTCTGATCTGACTACAAGGAAACTAGGGAAATAATTTCCAAAGGAGGAGAACAGCTTTAAGGCACAATTGTTCTCCTCATTCAGTAGTCTTGAAGTTCTGCCAGAAAAATGGAAGATTTTGACATCCAAAGCTCTCTTAATCAGAATTATGCCTAAACTCTTACGTGCCATTACAATTACAATTGAAAATGCACCACTTGAGTTCAGACTTTGTGACAACACCGATACAATGAGAGATTATCAATGCAAAATTATTTCAGTTAAATTTTATGGAAATTTTGTTCTGGTGTATTGTTACCTCTGCACAATGACTGAAACCAATATAGTTAGTATGGGCTCAGTCTCAATTAATTTTCATCCTGACTTTATAATCCTCCATTAAATATACAATCCATTTTCCTTTGTTTTATTTATAGTCTTTTTAATGACCCTTTTCACCATAGTACCTGAACATATTACAGACATTAACGAAATTATCCTCCCAACATCCCTGTGAGACAGAGTAGCATAATCACTATTTTAGGGATGGGAGAAACTGAGGCACAAATATTAAGTGATTTGATCCAGGATGACACAGGAAATCTATAGCAGAGATCTCCAGCATTTGCCATACGTAATGTTAACTGCCCGTTATTGGAACATCCTCATTCTTTATTAATTCAGTGTGTTATCTGGAGAGAACTGAGCAGAACATATATTCTCTTGAAGAAAAACTGAAAAGAAACAAGCCTCTCTCTAAATAACATGCAACATCCCAAACACATGCACAGACACCAATAACCACTCAAGAAGGTCAGATACCCACATTTAGATCTTTAAAGGAGGACACAACTCAGTTACTATATATAAGGGAAGTTGAGTTACACATAAACTTAACTCAGATTTCAAATCAATGTAAGATTAGCTCAAGAACTGTCATGTGA
The DNA here is from genome assembly GCF_965152275.1 of Natator depressus. Classification (NCBI taxonomy): domain Eukaryota; kingdom Metazoa; phylum Chordata; order Testudines; family Cheloniidae; genus Natator; species Natator depressus. The sequence goes on from NC_134246.1 coordinate 31,659,839, forward strand.
TGCTCAGCACTCAAATTCTTATTTTCATTTTTATTGCTATCATCATAGCACCTAGAGACCCCAACAAGATCAGGACCCTTAGTGCTAGGCACTGTACAAACACACAGTGAAAGACAGTCCCTGCCCTGGAGAGCGTACAGTCTAAATAAGGAAGGCAAAGGGTGGATGAAATTTTACAGGTGGGGAACAGAAAGATTAAGTGACTTACCCCAGGTCATACAAGGAGCCTGTGGCAAACCCACAAAATGAACCCAGGTCTCTAGAGTCCCAATCTAGACTCATAACCACAAAATCCATCATCCCTGTAAGTCCAAGTCCCTGGACCAAAAGCAAGTGATAACAAAGCAGAGGCAGTGTGGTCACCCTTTGTTGGGACCAAGAGAGAAAGCAACATGCAATGCTCTTCAGCAAAACCCTCTGGACAACTCGGAGTCGTGTTCACAAGCACCCAAAGGGAACTGCTGCCAGCTTCCATTGCTGGAGGGTAACTGTGATGTGGGAACTTTGATGGATGAATAAAGTGAGGAAATAAGTTTTTGGGAATCCAAATGGCCTTCACACTCATTTACACACCAAAATAATAAAACTCCTACTTGTGTCAATGGAGGCCCTGTGCATATATCAAGGCAGGTTAAAGCCTTGGGTTATTATTCTCCATGTTGTGTGAGAGGACTTTATATGGGTAATATGAAATGGGACTGTGCACATAAATATCCCTCCCATGTCACAAAGAACCTAGTTTTCAAAACAGATGTAAAGTAACCAACTACAGGAAAATATTAAGACTACCAAAATAATTGCTTTACCCATTTGTTATATTTCAGTGGTCCTGTGAATCCCATTGCTTCTATTATCTTTGTGAAGGCACTCACTTTCTCTTCAGATGGCTGCAGGGAATCTTTTGCAGCAAGAAACTGTAAGGTAAAACAAGGTAAAATCTAATAAAACACAGAACCACATGTCCTTATCCCAGCAATTCAATCTGATCATTTTCGATAAATAAAAAATAAATCTGAAATTTTAACTTCCATTGTAAGTTGTCTTTATAACTAAATGCATTGCACAAAACTGACATACCAGCACTCCTGAGAACACACTACACCTATACACAGATTACGCACTGATTCATTTTATTTCGAGTGATAAGAATCTGTATACACACCTCCAGCCTAGTTTATGGGGGCCTAACCAATAAATTAAAGTAGAACTGTACCAACATTAAAGATTGCCCAGACATAGACATGCTAAATCACATTAGAACAACTGAAAGACAATTACTCCAAAGTTAGAAAATGACAGAATTTTCTTGCAATGTGAATTTCGTTGCCTTATGTATACATATTTATATATTTTAAGGCAGAAAAGACCTTTAATGGTCTTCTAGTCTGACCTCCTCTATTGCACAGATAATAGAATTTTACCTAATAATTCCTGCATCAAGCTTATAAATTGTGATTGAGCTCCAGTGTATTTTTAGAAGGACACCCAATCTTCATTTAAATACATCAACTGATGGAGAATCCATCATATACCTTGGTAAGATGTTCCAGTGATTAATTTATCTGATAAAAATGTGTACCTTTTTAATGTTTGTTTTAGGTCACCATTTCTAATAGGTATAGTTCAGAAATCTGCCTACATATTCTGTATCCTTCTATACCAATATTCCAGTCATGTGTATTATCCTACCAAGTCTCTATGATGCCAACTATGTCACAGCTGTGATTATTCGCTAGTACTTATAGTTCTTCCTGTTTATTCCTATACGCCTTAATGCTCTGGGCCACTATGCTGACAACCTTGAACATGCAGAGGCTGCCTGGGCTCGGCTATACGTCAGCCCTCAAAGTCAGATGATGTGGCAGCAACAGCAGCTCCTCCAGCAGCAGCAGGTCTTCTACAGCAGTGGAACCAGGAAGCAGACAAAGAAAAAGAGCAACCGACAGGAAAAGGCCAGTTCCTGGAGCAGGTTTACAACATGCAGCGCTATCTCTGGGTTCAGGAAACCAGCATGGATTGGTGGGAAAGACCTGGGATGACCAGCAGTGGCGAGAACTACTAACTGTGGTATGGAACCTATCATTTAAATCAGCTTCTGTACCAGATGACTGGAGGGTAGCAAAGGGGATACCAATATTTAAAAAAGGCTCCAGACGCAATCCCAGCAATTACAGGCCAGTAAGCCTAACTTCAATATCAGGAAAATTGGTTGAAACTATACAAAAGAACATAATTATCAGACACATAGATGAACACAATTTGCTGGGGACGAGTCAACAAGGCTTTTGTAAAGGGAAATCATGCCTCACCAATCTATTAGAATTCTTTGAGGGGGGCCAATAAACATGAGCACAACGGTGATCCAGTGGATATAGTGTACTTAGACTTTCAGAAAGCCTTTGACAAGGTCCCTTACCAAAGGCTCTAAAGCAAAGTAAGCATTCATGGAACAATAGGGAAGGTCCTCTCATGGATCAGTAACTGGTTAAAAGACAGGAAGAAAAGAGTAGGAATAAATGGTCAGTTTCAGAATGGAGAGAGGTAAATAGTGGTGTCCCCAAGGGGTCTGTACGGGGACCAGTACTGTTCAACATATTCATAAATGATCTGGAGGGAGGGGTAAACAGTAAGGTGCCAATATTTGCAGACTATACAAAATTACTCAAGATGGCTAAGTCCAAAGCAGACTGCAAAGCGTTACAAAGGGCTCTCACAAATCTCCGTGTCTGGGCAACAAATTCGCAGATTAAATTCAATGTTGATAAATGATAAACAAAGTAATGCACAATGGAAAATATAATCCCAACTACATATACAAAATGATGCGGTCTAAATTAGCTGTTACCATGCAAGAAAGAGATCTTGGAGTCATAGTGGATAGTTCTCTGAAAACATCCACTCAAATGTGCAGTGGCAGTCTAAAAAGCTAACAATGTTGGTAATCACTAGGACAGGGATAGATAAGAACGAAAATATTATTATGCTGCTATATAAATCCATGGTACACCCACATCTTGAATACTGTGTGCAGAAGTGGTCACCCCATCTCAAAAAAAGATCTATTGGAATTGGAAAAGGAACCAAAATTAATATGGGTATGGTACAGCTTCCATATAAGGGATTAAAAAACGGATTTTTCAGCTTGGAAAAGAGATGATTAATGGGAGGATATGATAGAGGGCTATAAAATTTTGACAGGTGTGGAGAAAGTGAATAAGGAAATGTTATTTATTCTTTCATATAACATACGAACTAGGGGTTACCTAATGAAATTAATTGGCAGCAAAAGGAAGTATTTCTTTACTCAACGCACAGCGTTCAACAAAGAATTAGATATTTTCACAGAGGATAGGTCCATCAATGGCTTTTAGCCAACGTCTGCAAGGATGCAACCCCATGCTCTGAGTGTTCCTAGCAGCTGTTTGCTAGAAGCTGGGAGTGGACAAAAGGGGATGGATCACTTGATGTTTGCCTGTTCTGTTCATTCCCCCTGAAGCACCTGGCATTAACCACTGTCAGAAGAGAGGATACTGGGATAGATGGACCATTGGTCTGACCCAGTCTGGCTGTTCTTATGAGAGACTTTCGTGGGAAAGGCAACCTTTCTAGAGATCTGTGTTGACCTCAGCTCTACAGCAGCAGCATACAAACATGCGGTGCCCCATAACCCTGGACAAGCGAGTCACAACTGTCATCTAGAAGCTGGCCACCCCAGAATGCTACTGGTCCATAGCGAAACAACTCGTTGTGGGGAGATCAATCACTGGGACCACTGTCATGCAGGTATGAAACGCAATGCCAAAGAAAAAGTACTGTTGCAACAAGTTATAAAGTTTAGTGATACTCACAAAGTTACTGATAGTTTTGTATGCATGGGATTCCCTAACTGTATTGGGGCAACTGATGGGACCGTGTGCCTATTATTTGCCCACTCCATCAGGGCTCAGAATTCTTATACAGAAAAGGGTACTTCTCCACTGTGCTCCCAAGGCTTGTGGGTTTACAACCACTGTGGCAGGCTTACAGACATAAATGAAGGCTCCATCATATTAGGCTCTTTCAGAACTCAACTCTATTTACCATAATGGGGAAAGGACAGTGAATGGTGTGGACATTGCTCCATTTATCTTGGGAGCCTGGGCTTACGCTCTGCTTCCCTGGTTCATGAAGCCATTCATAGGCTGCTTGGACAGACGGGACTGTTCAACTACCGCCTCAGTAGCAGCAGAGTGACAGTGGAACGTGCAGTGGGCCGTCTGAAAGGGAGCTGGCACTGCCTGGGAACAGGTTGGAAGCAGTCGAAAAAAATATCCCAAAGATTATAGCGGCATGTTATATTTTGCACAATATTTGTGAGAGTAAGAGAGGAAAAATCAATGGCAGTGGGTGGGAGGCTGAGGTGTAAACACTTGCTCAACAGTTTGAGCAGCCAGCAAAGCATCCAATACGAAGTGCAAACAGCAAGGGCAATGTTGTCAGGGATACCCATTGCTCTTATTTTGATTCTCAGGCCTGAAATAGTGCAGGTGAGTTTTTTGTGCAGTTCAGTGTTGTTTACGGGAGGTGGACATCCAACATTGTGGCAATCCCTATTGCACTGTGTGTCTTTGCCTGTATGTGTTTGTGAAACCTTATGAATTAGTGCAAATGTAATTATTTTCTGTGTAAAATGAACTGTTGACTCCTTATGAATGTAATGTTAAAGGCTTTTATGATTAAACAACCTATTATGTCACAAACAGAAACCTTCCACTGAAATGAAAAAATGACTATTAATTATAAAAATCAAACAATCCATTGTCTAACTACTAGGAACTACATTAAACCAGCAAAGAAACTAAACAGCGCAGTGCAAGGCACAATGCATGGAGTGGGCTTAAAGTCAAAGGCAAGCATACATTTTGGCCCTGCCTCTTCTGGTTCGTGGGCCTTCTGGCATAGAGCCCTGAGGTTCGTAGTTACTAGGGACAGTAGGGGGCTCAAAAGAGCTGGGGTCCTAGATGCCACTGTTCTTGGTTCACTGAGCTGGGCCCTGGGAGGGGAATGGACTCTGGGAGCAGTGCTGCAAGGGTATAGCAGGGAGGAGCTGTGTTTGTTCCTAGTAGCCTGTGTTGTCCATGGGCTGCGTAACTGGTGTTGGTTTGCAGTACCACATTGCCTGCTTCCCTAACAACAACAACAGGACATTGGCTTCAAGAGTTGCTAGAGAACAGAAGCAGCTAACAGGAGAATTTTGCGAGGGAGTTCTCCAGGTGAAGGAGAAGTGACTATGTGGCCCTTGCTGTTGTCTGTCTGTCTGTTTGCTGCTTGACTGACCTATACATAGGGGTCTGTTTGGGGGGCTGTGCGCTGAGCCTAGCAGCCTGCCAGGCAAGGCTGAGAGCTTCTTAACAAAGCCTTCACCCCTAATCCTTTTAGCACCCATTCAACGTAAACCAGGAGGCACAGCTACCCAGGAGACACTCAAGGAGAACAGGCCTTTAAAAAGCCAGCTCCAAAGCAGCCAGAGGAGCAAGCAACCAGGAACAGCTAACGGGAGTTTTGTGAGGGAGTTTAGAGAAGGAACATGAGAGCCAAATACACCTGATTAACATTCTCTACACTTAGGTCAGTGAATACCCCTCTCCCCCCAAACCAAAAAAAGCTGCAGGAGTAAAAAGAATGCAGGCAGAAGTCCCACAGCAGGGTGGGGGCTTTCCAGTTTATTGCACTGAATGCAGCATGTATAATGCATGCCTTGTGCGTGGGTGGCATACACGTGCATTTGGTGCAAGCAGCTCATGACCCTCAGAGACCAAGTATGGGCTCTGGAGACCAGAGTGGCTGAACTGGAGGAGCTGAGACAAAGAGGTACACAGATGAGAATTTCTGGGACACAGTAGAGTGGTCCCACCCCCAGTCTGCAGCCTATGTGCTGTTGAGAAAGATGAGTGTCTCAGGGAAGGAGAGCATCAAAGAGAAGCAATCTCACAGTTGGAACCCTCCTTCGAGATTATGTCATGGTGTGCTCTCGCACTGAGAATCTCTCTCCGGGGAAGGGAATCCCAGTTATTAGAAAGAAACAGATAATAATGGGGGATTCATTCATTAGAAATATAGATAACGGGCTTTATGATGACTGGGAAAACCTCATTGTGAATTGCCTGCCAGGTGCAAAGGTTGCGGATCTCTCGAGCCATCTAGACAGGCCTGCGTGCAGTGCTGGGGAGAAGTGGCTCATTGCTCTGTCCATGTCACCTGCCTCTTCATATTCCTCAATTGCTACCAAAGCTTCTTGTCCTTACCTTTTCATGATTAGTCACCTACCTGTAAGATCTATTATCTTATACTGTTGTGCCCTAGATTTGTTTGGGACGTGATGCCTGTCTTGACTGCTACTCCATTTCTCCCACATATACCTCCATGTTTTCTTTCATACTGCGTTTCCCTTATACTGGGGAAAGACACTGTAAAAATCTGTAAAGCCACTACCTAGTTCTCTTTCAAATCCCTCCTTAGAATTTAGCTCTGTCATAATGCCTACAAACCATTGCCATCTAACCAAGCCTAGGCCAGTAGCAAGCTGGGATTGTTGTCAGGCTTTGTATATGAATGTTATTGTTCCTTCATTCTCCAACCCACTCCACTTCTTATATCTTGTGCACCTGTTGTATTTTGTCATTTTCTTAGCCTGCAAGCTCTGTGGAACAAGGACCACCACAGTTATTATTTGTATTATGGTAATGCCTAGAGGCTATCACCAAAGACAAGGACCCATTGTGCTAGGCACTGAACAAAAACATAACAGAGATGGATTCTGCCCCAATGAGATTACAGTCCAAGTATAAGACAAGAGGCCACAATAGACGCGGGGAGAAAAGGAAACAAAACAATACTGGTCAGCAGGATACACTGTGTTCACAGCACACCATCATTAATATTTAGTCTGACAGTATTAAGCGTTTGGTGAATAGCAAAATTTGCTATACCTCCCATCATTCCCCCTCCCCACCCACACACCAGAAAGAGAGGGGAAGCATCCTCGTCCCCTTTAAAAGTGGGGGCAACACTTCCATTTCTTTTCTCCAGATGGAGACAAGATAAAATCTGCCCCCTATTATTACTTCTCTTCCCATCTCAGCCCCATCCCTCACAGGCCTTTTGTTGGACCTTTCCCAGCAGCTCCCTGTCACCCAGTTGGGGAGAGAGAAGGGAACATGACACTTTTAGTGCTCTGCCTTCTGAAGGGATACCTTGCAGCTCTCAAATCACTGGTCTTGGTCTATGATAATATCTACTCTATAACATTTAATGTTCCGATTGAGTAAGTTCATCTCCTGGACTGTTTAAAAAAATCATCACTTAGAAACATATAAACATAGGGCTAGAAAGGACCTTAAGAAGTCATTAAGTCCAGCCCTCTGCTCTGAGGCAGGACCAAGTAAACCTAGACTGTCCCTGATAGGTGTTTGTCCAAACTATTCTTCAAAACCTCCAATAATGGAGATTCCACAATCTTCTTTGAAAGCCTATTCTAGAGCTTAACTATCCTTATAGTTAGAGAGTTTTTCCTAATATCTAACCTAAATTTACCTTGCTGCCAATTTAGCCCATTATTTCTTGTTCTACCTTCAGTGGACATGGAGAACAATTGATCATTGTCCTTTTTATAACAACCCTTAACATATTTGAAGACTTATCAGGTCCCTCCTAAGTCTTCTTTTCTCAAGACTAAACATGCCCAGTTTTTTTAATCTTTCCTCACAGGGCAGGTTTTCTAAACCTTTTATCATTTTTGTTGCTTTCCTCTGGACTCTCTTCAATTTGTCTACATCTTTCCTAAAGTGTGGCACCCAAAACTGGACACACTACTCCAGCGGAGGCCTCACCAGTGCTGAGTAGAGCAGGACAATTACCTGCCACGTCTTACATCGTACTCAGAGTAGTTATCAGTCTTTCAACCAGTTATGCACCCACCTTATAGTAATTTCATCTCCAGCACATTTTCCTAGTTTGCTTATGAGAATGTCATGTGGGACTGTGTTAAATGCGTTACTAAAATCAAGATGTAGCACATCTACTGCTTCTCCTCGTCCACTAGGCCAGTAACGCTGTCAAAGTTACCCTGTCACAAGTTAAAGGTGTCTGAACAGTGATTGCAACAACAAAGCGTCTGATAATAAACAATATCAAACTATTCTAACCTGATCAGTGCTGTGAAGCATTCTCCTTTGCTGTGTTATTACACCACTGGTTGGTATCAATCCACCACATACTTTATTCAGCTGGGGTCGGCCAGTCTCATGCCTCTGGTTAAAGTGACAAAAGAGAAGTGAGAACAGTGTTGAGGAATAAGCACTAAAACTGTGTTACATTCAAACATTCACTAATTTACAGTCATAGAAGTTACAGATGAAAAAGGCCTATTAGGTCACCAAACCCATCTCTCTGGGCCCAATATAGGTTTGTTCCCTACTGTACATTTGGTAATATTTTGAATATCCTATGGAATGGGCTGGCAGTTTCATGCATCTTAATATCACGAAATTTGTCCTGAAATTTAATCTAGATTTTCTCTCACATTTTTGTTCCATTAATCCTAGTTATACCTCCTTGTACAACAGTAAATAATTCCTCTCTCTCCTTGGTGTTAACATCCTTTCAAAGACATTTTATATGGGTTGGTGATTTGATACTATAGTTATCTGAGTCCTATACAAATGATACACCAGGTTAGATAATCAGGTCACCCCCACTCCTGAACAATTACTGCTTAGCCAAGCTATTTAGCTCTTATGATTAATACAATTAGTAAACAAACATGGGCTGTAGTGTCTTCATGGCCTGCATGACAGATTTATATCTCCACCATCTTATCTAGCTGAAGTGGTTCAGACATTTATCAAGTGTCTAAGGGTATGTCTACACTATGAAATTAGGTTGATCTTATAGAAGTCGATTTTTAGAAATCGATTTTATACAGTCGATTGCATATGTCTACACTAAGCGCATTAAGTCGGCGGACTGCGTCCTCACTACTGTGGCTAGCGTCGACTTTCGGAGCGTTTCACTGTGGGTAGCTATCCCGCAGTCTCCGCTGCCCGTTGGAATTCTGGGTTGAGCTCCCAATGCCTGATGGGGCAAAAACATTGTCGTGGGTGGTTTTGGGTACATGTCTTCAGTCGCCCCTCCCTCCACGAAAGCAACGGCAGACAATCGTTTCGCGCCTTTTTTCCGTGCAGCCGCCATACTGCTGTCAGCAGACAGTGCAGTAGGACTGTTAACCGTTGTAGCCATCCACTGCTTCCGCTGCAACTCTGCTCTCCTGGTGCCATGAATCCACCTCGCAGGTCCTCTCGTCGCTCTGTATAAATATCTATTCTCGTGGCATCCGTCGCCATCACCGCTTCCGCTGCAACTCTGCTCTCCTGCTTTCCTGCAGACGCCATAGCACGGCAAGCATGGAGCCCGCTCAGCTCACCCCTGCTGTTGTGAGCATTGCAAACACCTTGCGCATTATCCTGCAGTATGTGCAAAACCTGCAAAAGCAGGCAAGGAGGTGACGACAGTGTGATCATGATAGTGATGAGGACATGGACAGACTTCTCTCAAAGCATGGGCCCTGGCAATTTGGACATCATGGTGGTAATGGGGCAGGTTCATGCAATGGAACGCCGATTCGGGGCCTGGGAAACAAGCACAGACTGGTGGGACCGCATAGTGTTGTGGGTCTGGGATGATTCCCAGTGGCTGCAAAACTTTCGCATGTGTAAGGGCACTTTCATGGAACTTTGTGACTTGCTTTCCCCTGCCCTGAAGGGCAAGAATACCAAGATGAGAGCAGCCTTCACAGTTGAGAAGTGAGTGGTGATAGCCCTCTGGAAGGTTGCAACGCCAGACAGCTCCCAGTCAGTCAGGAATCAATTTGGAGTGGGTAAATCTATTGTGGGGGCTGCTGTGATCCAAGTAGCCAATGCAATCACTGAGCTGCTGCTATCAAGGGTAGTGACTCTGGGAAATGTGAGCGTCATAGTGGATGTCTTTGCTGCAATGGGATTCCCTAACTGTGGTGGGGCGATAGACGGAACACATATCCCTATCTTGGGACCGGACCACCTTGGCAGCCAGTATGTAAACCGCAAGGGTTACTTTTCAATGGTGCTGCAAGCACTGGTGGATCACAAGGGACGTTTCACCAACATCAACGTGGGACGGCTGGGAAAGGTGCATGATGCTCGCATCTTCAGGAACTCTGGTCTGTTTGCACAGCTGCAGGAAAGAACTTACTTCCCAGACCACAAAATTACCACTGGGGATGTTGAAATGCCTATAGTTATCCTTGGGGACCCAGCCTAGCCCTTAATGCCATGGCTCATGAAACCGTACACAGGCACCCTGGACAGTAGTAAGGAGCAGTTCAACTATAGGCTGAGCAAGTGCAGAATGGTGATAGAATGTGGACATTTAGAAGCTCATTGGCACAGCTTACTGACAAGGCTAGACCTCCGCGAAACCAATATTCCCATTGTTATTGCTGCTTGCTGTGTGCTCCATAATATCTGTGAGAGTAAGGGGGAAACGCTTATGGCGGGGTGGGAGGTTGAGGCAAATCGCCTGGGGGCCGATTACGCACAGCCAGACACCAGGGCGATTAGAAGAGCACAGCTGGGCGCCCTGCGCATCAGAGAAGCTTTGAAAACCAGTTTCATGACTGGCCAGGCTACAGTGTGACAGTTCTGTTTGTTTCTCCTTGATGAAAACCCGCTCCCTTGGTTGACTACTTCCCTGTAAGCCAACCGACCTCCCCGCTTCAATCGCCACTTTCAGAGGCAATAAAGTCGTTATTGTTTCAAAATCATGCATTCTTTATTAATTCATCACACAAATAGGGGGAAAAACTCGCAAGGTAGCCCGGGAGGGGTGGTGGATGAGGGGAGGCAGGAAGGACAAGTCCACACTACAGTTCAAAACTTATTGAATGCCAGTCTTCTGTTGCTTGGGCAATCCTCTGGGGTAGAGTGGCTGGGTGCCCATAGACTCCCACCCCGCGTTCTTGGGCATCTGGGTGAGGAGGATATGGAACTTGGGGAGGAGGGCAGGCGGTTATACAGGGGCTGCAATGGCGGTCTGTGCTCCTGCTGCCTTTTCTGCAGCTCCACCAGACACCTGAGCATGTCAGTGTGCTCCCCCATTAGACTCAGCATTGCATCCTGCCTCCTTTCATCACACTCCTGCCTCCCCTCATTGCGCTCATTTAACGCCTTCCTGGACTCTGCCATTGTTTGCCTCCACACATTCTGCTGAGCTCTTTCAGTGCGGGAGGACTGCATGAGCTCTGAGAACATTTCATCGCGAGTGTATTTTTTTCACCTTCTAATCTGCGCTAGCCTCTGGGACAGAGATGATAGGGGGAGCGTAGAAACATTTTCAGCTGCGGGAGAAAAAAAAGGGAGAGTAGTATTTAAAAAGATATATTTTAGAGAACAAAGGTATTGGGCTCTGACCCGGAGCGACCGTTTGCATCCTTTGTTTATTGATAGGCTTGCCTCAGCTCCTTAACTTTCACGCGGCACTGCTGTGTGTCCCTGTTGTAGCCTCTGTCCACCATGCCCTTGGAGATTTTGCCAAATATACTGGCATTTCGTCTTTTGGAACGGAGTTCTGCCTGCACAGATTCCTCTCCCCATACAGCAATCAGATCCAGTACCTCCCTTTCGGTCCATGCTGGAGCTCTTTTGCGATTCTGGGACTCCATGGTCACCTGTGCTGATGAGCTCGCCATGCTGGCCAAACAGGAAATGAAATTCAGAAGTTCCCAGGGCTTTTCCTGTCTACCTGGCCAGTGCATCTGAGTTGAGAGTGCTGTCCAGAGCGGTCACAATGGAGCACTCTGGGATAGCTCCCGGAGGCCACTACCATCAAATTGCATCCACACTAACCTAAATTCGACCCGGCGATGTCGATTTCAGCACTAATCCCCTCGTCGGGGAGGAGTACAGAAATCGATTTTAAGAGCCCTTTAAGCCGACAAAACAGGCTTGGTCGTGTGGACGGGTGCAGGGTTAAATCGACCTAACGCTGCTAGATTCGACAAACTCATAGTGTAGACCAGGGCTAAGAGACATGGGCTTGAACAGAAGTAATGACTGTGTGTTGGGGGAAAGTCAGAAGAACTGTCTGAGATTATTTCAGCTCTCTTAATTATAGAATCACAGAAGATTATGGTTGAAAGAGACCTCAGGAGGTCATCTAGTCCAACCCCCTGCTCAAAGCAGGACCAATCCCACCTAAATCATCCCAGCCAGGGCTTTCGTTTCGGTTTTACAAGATCCCTTTTTCTAGATGCCCAGGTAGAAGCACTGGCAAGGATTGTTCCCGCCACCCTCATATGCTAGAAGACTGTGACCTTTTATTTCATATGTGAGGACCTACGCAAATCCCCAATTCTTACACACTTTAGGATAACAAAATATCCTACCTGAAGAGTGCCATAGAGCATTCTGTCCCACTGTGCTTGGGGCAAGGTTGACTGTATTAATCCACTGCATACTGTAATCCATTGAGACATTCCAGTCTGGCACTTCTAGAACAGAGAGATCAGCACGCACACAGTAACCAGCAGTGAAGGGGATTCACATATTCTACTGGAAACCAGCAAAAAGAGAAGACTGCTGGAATTTCCAGCTACATTATAACTATTAGTTGTGGGCATCCAAGAAAATCAAAACAATGCAAAGGCAGCTATTCCTATCAACTTGATGGTCATCCATAACATATTCACACAGGAATACCCTATGCTGTTTTTAACTCACACTTTGACCTAAGAACCCCGTAATGCCAACTGGTAAGAGGGTTACAGAAATATACCGATTCTGGTATGTACATTCTGATTCGCCAACAAATGTCATGTGAGATCTCAAATGAAAGCTGGTATCAAACTGGTCATTAATATCGTTCATAGAATATTAGGTTTGGAAGGGACCTCAGGAGGTCATCTAGTCCAACCCCCTGCTCAAACCAGGACCAACCCCAACTAAATCATCCCAGCCAGGACTTTGTCAAGCCTGACCTTAAAAAGCTCTAAGAAAGGAGATTTCACCATCTCCCTAGGTAACGCATTCCAGTGTCTGACCACCCTCCTAGTGAAAAAGTTTTTCCTAATATCCAACCTAAACCTCCCCCACTGCAACTTGAGACCATTACTCTTTGTTCTGTCATCTGCTACCACTGAGAACAGTCTAGATCCATCCTCTTTGGAACCCCCTTTCAGGTAGTTGAAAGCAGCTATCAAATCCCCCCTCATTCTTCTCTTCCGCAGACTAAACAATCCCAGTTCCCTCAGCCTCCCTTCATAAGTCATGTGTTCCAGTCCCCTAATCATTTTTGTTGACCTCCGCTGGACACTTTCCAATTTTTCCACATCCTTCTTGTAGCGTAGGGCCCAAAACTGGACACAGTACTCCAGATGAGGCCTCACCAATGTCAACTAGAGGGGAACGATCACGTCCCTCGATCTGCTGGCAATGCCCCTACTTATACGTTGTTTAATGTATGTGCAGATACTATGGAAGGAGTTTTTATATATACTTAAAATGTTTTTAAAGTCCGTATCAAGGTGCTGGTCACTAGCAGAGGTGAAAAACAGGTTTTTCTCCAGACAGGAGGTAAGAAATGTCCCTTCCTCTCTCTCTGAGGATGTAAATTAAACATTGTAAACTAACACACCCGATGCCTATTTACACACAAAGTCAAATGTTAACAAAGAAATGTGAAGTCAACAGGGAAGCAGCAAACAGGAAAAACAAGCCATGGGTTGTTATCCTGTCTCTGAGTACAGACAATGAACTTTGGGGGTATATATCAGAGGCAAAGCACTGAGGAAGTAAATGGGCAATGGATATATATTCATGAAAATGGGATGTCAGCCAACTTTGCCTGATAACGCTAAAGATGATTTTGGGTCAGAAACTTCTTTAGACAAGAGGTTAACTTGTTAATTAAAATTAGTCTCTATAAAGCAGGGGTTCTCAAACTGGGGATTGGGACCCCTCAGTGGGTCGCGAGGGTATTACATGGGGGGTCACGAGCTGTCAGTCTCCACCCCAGGCCCCGCTTTGCCTCCAGCATTTATAATGGTGTTAATTATATGAAAACAGTGTTTTTAATTTATATGGGGGGGGTCACACTCAGAGGCTTCCTATGTGAAGGGGGTCACTAGTAAAGTTTGAGAATTACTGCTATAAAGCATGTTATGATTTTGTTTTATACATAACCATGTTTCCAATATCCTTACTCACTACCTTTTGAATCTCTAGTCTGATATACATTTATAGTGAAAACAATAAGTTTATCAGTGGTGCTGTGATGTTAAGCAATGTGCTGGTCCTGAGCTGAATCTGACAAGTTGGTCTGTATATTGTTCCTTTGGGGACAGCAGACCTTGTATTTCTGTGCGTGTTCAGTGAATACGGGACTAGACACTACAAGGGAATGCTTCAAAGGGACTCAGGGACTTGGTGCACTTGCTTTTATCCTGCAAAGCAAAAAGAAAAGGAGTACTTGTGGCACCTTAGAGACGAACAAATTTATTTGAGCATAAACTTTCGTGAGCTACAGCTCACTTCATCGGATACAAAGTCACTGTTTTTTCTTATGCTTTTATCTGATAGATTAAAGAGCCCTTTGGAACAGAATATTTTTAATCTGTGAAGGTACTTATACAGTAATCAGGTCACCTCTTCAACTTCTTTTTGATAAGCTAAACAGATTGATACAGTCCCCCATTCTATACCTATGGCCTACAATCCTCCTTCCTAGATGTATAACTTTGTATTTGGCTGCATTAAAATATTTTGAGTAGGCACAGTTTATCAAGAGACCCAGGTCAGTCTGTGACATTTCCATGTACTCATCATTATTTACCACTCCACCAATCTTTCTGATCCACAAATTCTATCAGAAGTCATTTTATATTTACTTCCAGATCACTGATGAAAGTGCTGAATAGTACTGGACCTCACATTGATCCCTGCAGAACCCCACTAAAAGCATGCCCAGTCGATGATGATTCCCCATTAGCACCTACTTCTTGAGATCTATCAGTTAGTTCCTAATCCATTTAAAGATACTGTATAGGTTAATTTTTTTAATCAGAACGTTGTACTGTATAAGTCTAACATCTTACAAAAGTATAAGTATATTACAACTACCCAGTTACCTGTATCATCAAACTTGTAATCTCAAAGAATGAGATCAGGTTTGTTTAACAAGATCTATTTGCCACAAAACCATGTTGACTGGCATTAATTATATTCCCATACTTTACTCTTTATTGACTGTATTCTGCATGAGCTTTTCCATTATTTTGCCTGGGGCTGAAGTCAAGCTAACTGGCCTATAGTTATCTGGATCATCCCACTCACCCTTTTTGAATATTGGCATAAAATAAGCACTTTTACAGACTTATAGAATTTCACAGAATATCAGGGTTGCAAGAGACCTCAGTCCAGTGCTTCTCAAGCTATCTGATGTGGGGGACTGACAATTTTTTTTTCCAATGTGCATGCAGACCGGCAGCCGATGGCTCGCAGACCGGCACTGGTCTGTGGACCATCACTTTGAGTAGCACTGATCTAGTCCAACCCCCTGCTCAAAGCAGGGCCAATCCCCAACTAAATCATCCCAGCCAGGGCTTTGTCAAGCCTGACCTTAAAAATCTCTAAGGAAGGAGATTCTACCACCTTACTAGGTAACGCATTCCAGTGCTTCACCACCCTCCTAGTGAAAAAGTTTTTCCTAAAATCCAACCTAAACCTCCCCCACAGCAACTTGAGATCATTACTCCTTGTTCTGTCATCTGCTACCACTGAGAACAGTCTAGATCCATCCGCTTTGGAGTCTCCTTTCAGGTAGTTGAAAGCAGCTCTCATTCTTCTCTTCTGCAGACCAAATAATCCCAGTTCCCTCCGCCTCTCCTCATCAATCATGTGCTCCAGCCCCCTCATCATTTTTCTTGCCCTCCGCTGGACTCTTTCCAATTTTTCCACATCCTTCTTGTAGTGTGGGGCCCTAAACTGGACATGGTACTCCAGATGAGGCCTCACCAATGTTGAACAGAGGGGAATGATCACGTCCCTCGATCTGCTGGCAATGCTCCTACTTATACGGCCCAAAATGCCGTTAGCCTTCTTGGCAACAAGGGCACACTGTTGACTCATATCCAGCTTCTCGTCCACTGTAACCCTAGGTCCTTTTCTGCAGAACTGCTGCCTAGCCATTCGGTCCCTAGTCTGTAGCAGTGCATGAGATTCTTCCATCCTAAGTGCAAGACTCTGCACTTGTCCTTGTTGAATCTCATCAGATTTCTTTTGGCCCAATCCTCTAATTTGTCTAGGTCCCTCTGTATCCTATCCCTACCCTCCAGCGTATCTACTTCTCCTCCCAGTTTAGTGTCATCTACAAACTTGCTGAGGGTGCAATCCATGCCATCCTCCAGATCATTAATGAAGATATTGAACAAAACCGGCCCCAGGACCAACCCTTGGGGCACTCCGCTTGATACCGGCTGCCAACTAGACATGGAGTCATTGACCACTACCCATTGAGTCCGACGACCTTATAGTCCATTCATCCAGCCCATACTTCTTTAACTTGCTGGCAAGAATACTGTGGGAGACCGTATCAAAAGCTTTGCTAAAGACAAGGAATAACACACCCACTGCTTTCCCCTCATCCACAGAGCCAGTTATCTCATCATTGAAGGCAATTAGATTAGTCAGGCATGACTTGCCCTTGGTGAATCCATGCTGACTGTTCCTGATCACTTTCCTCTCCTCTAAGTGCTCCAGAATTGATTCCTTGAGGACCTGCTCCATGATTTTTCCAGGGACTGAGGTGAGGCTGACTGGCCTGTAGTTCCCAGGATCCTCCTCCTTCCCCTTTTTAAAGATGGGTACTATATTACCCTTTTTCCAGTCATCTGGGATCTCCCCCGATCGCCATGAGTTGCAATTTCCCAAGCATTCGCGCTGATGTTTAAATGTTTATCACAAGGACATGTAGTACTAGTACATGTACAAGTAGCAGTCAGCAGGGATTGGTCAAGAACAAATCTTGTCAAGCCAACCCGATCGCTCTCTCTGGTAGGGTAATGAACCCTGTGGATGGCGGGGGAAGCGGTAGATGTGGTATATCTTGACTTTAGTAAAGCTTTTGAAATGGTCTCACATGACCTTCCCATAAACAAACTAGGGAAATGCAACCTCGATGGAGCTACTATAAGGTGGGTGCAAAACTGGTTGGAAAACCATTCAATTATCAGTGGTTCAGTCATGCTGGAAGGGCATAACGAGTGGGGTCCCGCAGGGATCAGTTCTGGGTCTGGTTCTGTTAAATGTCTTCATCAATGATTTAGATAATGGCATAGAGCATACACTTATAAAGTTTGCAGACAATATCAAGCTGGGAGGGGTTGCAAGTGCTTTGGAGGATCGGATTAAAATTCAAAATGGTCTGGACAAACTGAAGAAATGGTCTGAAGTAAATAGGATGAATTTCAATAAGGACAAATGCAAAGAAGTCCATTTAGGAAGGAACAATCAGTTGCCCACATACGAAATGGGGAATGACTGCCTAGGAAGGAGTACTGCGGAAAGGGATCTGGGGGTCACAGTGGATCACAAGCTAAATATGAGTCAACAGTGTAGCACTGTGGCAAAAAAAAGCAAACCTCATTCTGGGATGTATTAGCAGGAGTGTTGTAAGCAAGACACAAGAAGTAATTCGTCCGCTCTGCTGCGCATTGATTAGGCCTAAACTGGAGTATTGAGTCCAGTTCTGGTTGCCACATTTCAGGAAGGATGGGGACAAATTGGAGAAAGTCCAGAGAAGAGCAACAAAAATGATTAAAGGTCTAGAAAACATGACCTATGAGGGCAGATTGAAAAAATTGGGTTTGTTTAGTCTGGAAAAGAGAGGACTGAGAGGGGACATCATAACAGTTTTCAAGAACATAAAAGGTTGTTACAAGGAAGAGGGAGAAGAATTGCTCTTAACCTCCGAGGATAGGACAAGAAGCAATGGGGTTAAGTTGCAGCAAGAGAGGTTTAGGTTGAACATTAAAAAAAACTTCTTAACTGTCAGGGTGGTTAAGCACTGGAATAAATTGCCTAAGGAGGTTGTGGAATCTCTATCACTGGAGATTTTTAAGAGCAGGTTAGACAAACACCTGTCAGGGATTGTCTAGATAATGCTTAGTCCTGCCATGAATGCAGGGAACTGGACTAGATGACCTCTCGAGGTCCCTTCCAGTCCTATTATTCTATGTTGTCTAACATCATCCTTAGTTACTAATGGATTGGAAAGTAGTTAATCATCCTCTTGTGATCAGAGTACATCAGCCTGCTTCTCACCAAATACAGAACAGAAATATCTGTTGGTCACTCTTGCCTTTTCTACATCAACATCAACTTTACCATCTCCAGCTAGTAATGGGTCTATACCAGTGCTTTTGAGTTTCTTTTGATCCTAGAATATTTTAAAAGGTAAAGTGATAACTTGATTATAGTCGATAAGTATCTACTTAGGGAACAAATATTTAATAATGGGCTCTTTAATCTAGCAAAGAAAGGTCACACAGGATCAAACGGATCTAAATTTAAGCTAGACAAATTCAGATTGGAAATAAGGTATAAATTTTTAACAAGGACAGTAATTAACCCTTGGAACAATTTACCAAGGGTTGAGATGGATTCGCCATCAATGACAATCTTTAAATCAAGATTGGATTTTTTTCTAAAAGATCTGCTCTCAGAATTATTTTAGGGAAGTTCTGTGTGTTATACAGATGGTCAGACTAGATGACCACAGTGATCCCTTCTAGCCTTGGAATCTATATTCATCTTTGCCTATCATGAGGATAAAATAGTTATTTTGTGATGGGGTGCAATACCTTTTGCATTAAAAAATTCCCATCTATACTTTTTTAGAAACCCTAATCATGATTTACTACTGGCTGCAGGAGAACGGCAGTATTTGTCTCCCAAACTGAAGTCCCTCATAACATAATTTTTCTTTCCATCATGTCCCTGCTTGATTTGGTGGTCTGTAACAGACTCCTCACCAGCACTCCTTCCTGCACTTTGTTAGCACATGAATGCATATGGATCAAAGTTCCTGTGGTTCTGAGTTATCTATAGCTATAAAACAGATAATGATGTCTTTAATGTAGAGTGCCAAGGCTATTTCTTTCACCCGCTCTGACCTTCCTGGGCAGGTTATAACAAGTGACAACTTTCCAACCATGCAAATTTCAGTACTGCCTATCAAATTTCTTCTAATCAACTCAGACTCCCAGCAAAGATATATAAGCCATTGAAAAAATTCTTCTTTCATGTTGAACCAATTTGTTTCTGACATTCCAAGTTCCAGTTTATACAATACTTTCCTCCTTACCACCCTCCCCTTGCACTGGTAGTTTAACAGCCTCCTGGCTGATCCAGCTATTCTCCAACTGAGAACATTAGCACTCCCTCCATCCCAGTGAGATGCAGGCTATCCCACTCATACAACTACTTCTCCCACTGGAACATACCCCAAAGCTTCAACATAACCAAAGCCTTAAGCTTCATACCAGACATACAACCAACATTTCACCTCCAGTATTTTCTGACTTCTTTTTGCTTGTACACCATTGTGCTAGATATGGTACAACTCTTAGTTGGTCCCGAGGCACTACCACAATAAATATGATTAATAATAAGAGCAGATTATTGGTTAGTCTCTAAGGTGTCACAAGTACTCCTTTTCTTTTTGCGAATAAGAGCAGAGAGTCAGGCATGCACTTTCACCGCTACCAGAAGCATGTGCAAGTTAAGATGTGCCTTCTCTATATACCAAAGTGTTAGAAGAACAAATTTTTGTGTGTGATGCTAATTGGGCAAACTGCAACAATGACTGGCAAATACTGAATGAATAAAAGTTTAACTTTCAGGAAGTTAGCTCAGCAGGTCACAGAGGACTGCAAACAGTAATTCTTGAAGTAAGTGTCCTGACACACAGCTTCAAAGTGGAAAGATCATGAAATAAAAATCAGAATTTTCTACAAAGCATGGCTAAAGAAGGAAAGAAGGATTCAAAACCTCTGATGTGGAACACGTTTGATGCTCCTGTTCTTGAATAAAGATCAAGGAGGAAACACATGTACAGTGCAAGGAGATCGGTGTTTTGGAGGAGTGGGGGAAAAGGGGAGTCTGAGTGGCTGTTGAAAAACCACCATATGGAACGAAGGAATGCAGAGTAAATATTCCTAATTCAGAGCCTTTGCGACAGACGAATCACTGCGCTACTGGAGACCGTGGAAGGGCCGGGCTGGGGTATCCCGGACGCTG
This sequence comes from Natator depressus, assembly GCF_965152275.1. Taxonomy (NCBI): domain Eukaryota; kingdom Metazoa; phylum Chordata; order Testudines; family Cheloniidae; genus Natator; species Natator depressus. The sequence continues at coordinate 31,680,205 of NC_134246.1, forward strand.
CCACCCTGGGCTCCCCGCCCAGCCGCATGCACCACGCACATCGCCGCGCACAGCGGGACACCGCGCGGGGCCAGGGCTCCGGATCCACCTTCTGTGACGCTACAACACCGCTGGGAAGGTGCCAGACGCGCCCCGCCAAACCCGCCCCCAGCAAAACGGAGCCGGGGGCCACCACTCGCAGGGCCCGGTCACCCCGCGCAGACCGCAGCCACCCGGTGCGTCTGTCGGCGGCTCCTGAGCCAGACCGCCCGCGCGGCAGGGAGGCTCCGAACCCGGCCGGACACAGACGCCGGCGCCGTGGCTCGGGCTCCAGGTCTGACCCCTCCCTTCACTTACCACGGCTCTCACCAACGCCGCCATGACACGCAGAAGCACTTCCGGAACATGGTAACTACTTCCGCTTCTCACAACCGAGCTGGGGACTGAAATCACAACTGCGCGTGCGCAGACAGTTCCCTACTAAGTTCCCTTACTTCGCACGCGCTTGGAGAGTAAGAACCGTTCCGCGCATGGTCACTATACGTCACGTGTCGGGGCGGAAGCGGGTATCAGTGCCCTACACTGCCCGCAGCCCCCGTTCTGGCCTGCTACTGCGCACGAGGGGCGCTGCGCCACCGGCTCGTGCCGGCCCCCGGTCTTAGCGCCTCCCTCGGCGGAGGGCGCTGCCGCCGCTCTGGGAACAGCCTGTTCCCCTCCCTGCGCAGAGTCGCTCTCTGAGCCGCGTGGCGGGGGGGGCGGCCTCCCTGGGAAAGCCCAGGAGTCAGGGGCAGCGTAGCTCACTCATAGACTATCGGGGTTGGAAGGGACCTGAGGTGGTCACCTAGTCCGACCCCCTGCTCAAAGCAGGACCAACCCCAACTAAATCATCCCAGCCAGGGCTTTGTCAAGCCTGACCTTAAAAACCTGTAAGGAAGGAGATTCCACCACCTCCATAGGTAACCCATTCCAGGGCTTCACCACCCTCCTAGTGAAAAAGTTTTTCCTAATATCCAACCTAAACCTCCCCCACTGCAACCTGAGACCATTGCTCCTTGTTCTGTCATCAGCTACCACTGAGAACAGTCTAGAGCCATCCTCTTTGGAACCCCCTTTCAGGTAGTTGAAAGCAGCTATCAAATCCCCCCTCACTCTTCTCTTCTGCAGACTAAATAAGCCGAGTTCCCTAAGCTTCTCCTCACAAGTCGTGTTCCAGTCCCCTAATCATTTTTGTTGCCCTCTGTTGGACTCTTTCCAATTTTTCCACATCCTTCTTGTAGTGTGAGGCCCAAAACTGGACACAGTACTCCAGATGAGGCCTCACCAATGTTGAACAGAGGGGAACAATCATGTCCCTTGATCTGCTGGCAATGCTCCTACTTATACATCCCAAAATGCCATTGGCCTTCTTGGCAACAAGGGCACACTGTTGACTCATATCCAGCTTCTTGTCCACTGTAACCCCTAAAAAGAAAAGGAGTACTTGTGGCACCTTAGAGACTATTCTCAAATAAATTTGTTAGTCTCTAAGGTGCCACAAGTACTCCTTTTCTTTTTGCGAATACAAACTAATATGGCTGCTACTCTGAAACCTGTAACCCCTAGGTCCTTTTCTGCAGAACTGCTGACTAGCCATTCGGTCCCTAGTCTGTAGTGGTGCATGGGATTCTTCTGTTCTAAGCGCAGGACTCTGCACTTGTCCTTGTTGAATCTCATCAGATTTCTTTCGGCCCAATCCTCTAATTTGTCTAGGTCCCTCTGTATCCTATCCCTACCATCCAGCGTATCTACCACTCCTTTCAGGTTCATGTCATCTGCAAACTTGCTGAGGGTGCAATCCACGCCATCCTCCAGATCATTAATGAAGATCTTGAACAAAACCGGCCCCAGGACCAACCCCTGGGGCACTCCACTTGATACCGGCTGCCAACTAGACATGGAGCCATTGATCACTACCCGTTGAGCCCAACAATCTAGCCAGCTTTCTATCCACCTTATAGTCCATTCATCCAGCCCATACTTCTTTAACTTGCTGGCAAGAATACTGTGGGAGACAGTGTCAAAAGATTTGCTAAAGTCAAGGAACAACACGTCCACTGCTTTCCCTTCATCCACAGAACTAGTTCTCTCATCATACAACGTAGGTGTGATAACTGCTGTCAAAGGCAGAGCAGAAGTCAAGGAAAATGGGGCTGAAGTAGAGGTTCTGAGTTTTGGTTGGTTAGAGGTCAATAGAGATTCTGAGAGCTGAGTTAGTGAAATGGAGAGGGCAGAAGCCAGACTGGAGTTGGAGGAGAGGAACTTTCAACACTGGTTGTAGACAGCAAGATCAATGAATTTGGATGCAAGGGGAGAAGGGAAAGAGGGTGATAGAGATAGAAGTTGAAACATGTTTTTGGTTGGTTGGTGGGTTTTTTTATGATGGAATTGACCAGAGCTTACTTGTAAGGGAAAGGAACCTGAGAAGTGTGGGAAGTTGAAAAAGATAAGGGAGAAAGTGAGAGTGATGGCAAAGGACAGTCACTGGAGCAAGTGGAAGAATTAGAGGTGGAGAGTGGTGACACACTTAAGTGTTGGTGACTGGGTTTAAGAAGGAGCATGAAGATAATCAGATTTTATTCATCTTTGAAAAATATGGAAATATCCTGCAAGGTGTTGGGAGGGAGGGGTTAGAAATGAGTTACAGGTGGCAAGAGGCGAGGAATAGGTGTGAAATCAATGAGGGTGGAAAGTTGTGCTGCTTGACCTGGAAAATGGCAGAGCTGAAAGAGGAAAGAACAAATGTGTGATGGAGTAATTCTGTAAAATTGCAGGATTTTCCCCAGAGACATTTAGCTACATGACAGCAAGAATGGAAGACGTGAATGTTAAATAAACCAGAGCTGGGGATTGGTGGAAAGTATCTTGTGGAGAAAGAGATGAGGAAATGAATTGATGATGGAGAAAATCATGTTGTGGACGACATAAATGAATCAAAGGAAGACAGTGAAGAAGGAGGTAGATAAGGGGCCTGAGGAGTTGGGCATGTTGATGGATTGCAGGGTGGATTTGATTTAAATCACTAGTCAGGAAGACTCGATTTAATCATGGATTTCTACATAAAAGTGCATTCTTGTTGGTTGTTCCTGAGAAGGAACACTTCTCATGATATGGTTTCATTCCGGCAACCAGGCCTTGCATTTCTTTGTTGCACTGTTTGCATTTTGTGCACATGCCTGTCTTACCCCCAAGTAGAGGAACGTCATTAAAATATTCCCAAACTGAGTCTCTTTTATGGCCTGCTGCCATTATAGGTTTTCCCTTCTAGTGAGAGAATGGTATGGTAGATCTCAAATCAATGAAGGCTACACTCAGAAAGACCTCAAGACTTCTGGAATATGCTGCTCAAATAGTTTCATTTTTGTTTCTACTGCTTGTCCCTCCCTTCTCACATTTATCTCCAGATATCTTCTCCTTGTCCAGATCTATTCCGCCCCCAACAATCTTCTATTCATTGAACTTTTTGAAACTTTGCACTTTTAGAGAGGTAAGGAATTGACTCTGTATACACAAATTTGCAGAGGGACAATAGATATTCATAGATATTATTAAGGGTTGAGGTCTATTATTTCTCACCTCTATATATTTACTTATTTAAAACATTTTTGGTGTTAACAAGCATGTTATCTCTGGAGACACAAATCCACAGTTTGAGAACTGCAAAACTAAGCATCTCTGATGGTATCTTCTAGACTGAGCTCTGAGTCCATTGGGTAGAGAGAAAGATTAACCGAAACAAGCTATACAGAAGCCCCTGGAACCCCATAAAATTGGGTCCCTAATCCATGAACTATTGGAATTCATTTACAAAACTTTTCTTAAACATTACATAAATATATTGTCTCATACTGTAGAATTAGAATTTATAATCCATATTCCATTATGAGATATCTTTGCGCTATAATGTATCTTAATTAAAACTATCTTTAGATTGGTTTTTTCCTCAAAAATCCACTTTAAATCAAAAAAGTCGGATTTAAAAAAAAAATTTTTTAAATCCTTGATTTTTATCCACCCTGGTGGATTGGAAGGCAGAGTGGTGTGAGGGAGACAAGTTGGAGGAAGTGAGTCGGTGGTTGGAGACAAGAAATTTGGTTATTGGAAAGATTAGAGAGGTACACGTGCTTGGTAAAGAGTGAGTCACCATTCGGGTGTGTGGGAGACTTGACTGAGCATTGCAGGTCAAATGAGGTGAGGAGAAGAAAGTAGGAAGCTAAAGGATCAGGTGGGACATCTATATATGGGAGTTGAAAATAAGGAGAGCTAAGAGTCAAAATCAGCAAGGAAGGTGGCTGAGGAGGAATCAGGTAGGTGACTACATGGAGGACAGAAGAGTTGCATGAAATGCTGTTCAAAGTAGGAGAAAGGACAGTAGACAGTGTTTGGAACCAGCAGGAGAGGATAATCATCCCTTGCTGTGTGGGCTTTGAGGTGGGGAGTGAGTGAGGAGAAGCTGCTGTAAGAGACCATAGCAGAAGCCAGGGTAAGAGGGGAGGATCCAGGTGTCTCAAACAGACAAGATATATGTGCAAAACTATCACTGATGAAAACTTTGTAATTGCAGAAATTGGTGAACGAGTGGTCCTGTCAGAGATAAGTTTCAAAGAAACGGATGAAGCTGCCATTCACTAGCAGAGCAAAATTAAAAAGCAGCAAACAGAAGAGAAATGCAAATAAAATTGCTAATTTAGAGGAAGGATGGTCCAGTGGTTGGGGCATTTGCCAGCAGCTTGAGGCCCCAGTTCAAGTCTCTGCTGTGCACAATTTTTTTTGACCTTGGGCAAGTCATATAGTCTCCGTGCCTCAGTTTCCTATCTGTAAAATGGGAATGATAGAACTATCCTACCTTACAGGGGCGTTATGAGAGTCAATACATTAAAGAGTGTGAAGGGTTCAGGTCTATGATAATGGGGCATGTAAGTATGTTACGTTAAAAATAGTGGAATATTGATTAAAGTTTGAGGTTTTCCCCCCAGAAAACTTAAAGTGAGGGGATACCATTATTCTAGTGCAGAAATTTTGGATTTAAGGCACTCCTAAATAAGGAATACCTAGATGGAGTAATCTTTGGGAGGCTGTGATGGGATGCATAAACCCCACACTGGAAAAGAAGGGGTTGAAGAACTGCTCTGGGCCCAGAAGGCCCCATTCCATGGCACCTAACATAGGCGCTGACTCCATGGGGTCTGGAGCACCCATGGAAAAAAAAAAAATAGTGGATACTCAGCACCCACCAGCAGTCCTGCAGATCAGCTCCTCCTCCTCTGTCCCAGTGCCTTCTGCCCGCCGTGATCAGCTGTTCAGTAGCGTGCAGGAGGGGCTGAGGTGGGGAGAGGGCAGGAAGGGGTGGGGGGGACTTTGGGGAAGGGGCAGGATGGGGCCTGGGGTGGAGCAGGGGTCAAGCACCCCCCACGAACTGGTGAAGTTGGCGCCTCTGGCACCTACAAAGCCTGGATAGGCTGGAGGAGAAACTTAAAAAGGAAGCAGAGTGGCTTACTGCTGGGTAGACAGTGGAGATGAGCTGATGCAGATTCTGAGCTCCTGGGACTTGGCTATTGTAATCTGACCAAGTCTATTGAGAAGGCACCTGTGACCCTCTGGGGGTTAGAGACTTATCTTTATGTTTTAGTTCCTTACTTTACCATGTGGGAAGAGAGGGGACTGGTAGGATGTGGTCTGGGGAGGCAGCTGCATAGCACCTCAGGGTGCAGGACTTGGCTGCCTACTGTTGGGCCCTGGATCAGAGCCCAGTGGAGAGGGTAGGCCTGGGCTCCACTATCAACCCTGAAAGGAGGACAACTACAGTGGCCTTGTCCCTGATGCAGGGACCCTAGTTGGGGGAGAAAACCCAGAACATAAATGGGTGCAGACTTGACCCAAGCGCAGGGGAGCCTTGAGTCCCCTGCTTAATCTTGAAGGCTCTTCCTCTATTTTTACCCTGAGAAGGACAGACTTGAACACATGACCTGGACTGTCACTGGAAGGACAGACCACTGAGGAGTGGCAGTAAGAAACGGGGATGCCCAGGAGCAAGACAACCTGCTACACGCCTATCCAACCACTAGGCAGCACAGGTGGTAAGCATCCCCCTTCACATTGGCATAAGATACAAGGCTCTGAATGCCTACAGCAGACTCAGAGGTTACAGTTAGAACTCACCAAAACATGGGATTTCTGGTTCATGGGAAAAATTGCAAATAAGAAATCCCCAAATAGTTTTGTTTTCAGAAACACCAAAACCTGGTGTTTCCAAAATTAAATCTGCTCCCTGGGACCCCAACAGCAGCTAAGTGAAATTGACATTCTTGTCAGTTTTACCAGTGCTAGTAGCCTGGGTTGGCATCCCAGAGAGCCAGCTAGCTTGGGAGTCTGGAAGCCCTGGAATATTTGTATATATTTCTTTTTATTTAGGTTTCTAAGTGCAGCAAAAAAAGAGAGAAGTGACAATCCCTAATCTCCAGGTGCCCTTCGCAGTTGTTTTAAAAATGCAATCCATCATAAAGGCAAAATTAGCATAACAATTCCTAAAGACTAATTTTAGCTCTAACAGGCCAACCATCTCTCTAAAGAAGGGTGGACGGTGCTCACTGAATGAGCAGCTATTCAATATTTCTCTTGCTATTCATTGGTCAGCGTCTGGCTCTAGATCTTATTTACTGCATGCTCCTCAAACCATGCTCTGACTAAAAGAGTATTAATTTCTTCATGGAATTCTCTGTGCCGGTCATTGCTATGCTTTGGGTGCTTCACAAATATTAATGAACGTATTCTCACAACACTCCTGTGAGATGAGGGAGGGCACTATCTTGATTCGTTCTCTAAGTAATGTCCATCCTGTGCACTGACTGATGCTGGGGTCCTGTGGGAAAAAGATAGGGTGTGAGCTTGTAATGAAAGATTGTATCAAAATGCACATGCACAAGGGGGGCAAAGTAAGGTTGCCCAGTCAGTCTAAAGTCTGGTGTTTCCTGACTTTTGAGTGCTTTACTTTGCAACCTTAATTATATTTTAATGTAGTTTTGTATGTAATTTAGCATCTATCCTGAAATACAGAATTTGGAACCATATTAACTCCTATATTAGACATACAGCAGGGTTGTGGCCTTTAGATCCACACCACAGACTTCTGCCACTTGAGATAATTGCTAGAGGTAGTTGTAGGTCTTGTTGGAACCCTAAGCATAACTAGCAGTGTGAACAGAGTAGGCCTGGTCTTGGCAGAATAGTAACACATTAGGTATCCGCTAACCAAGTAAGCACATTCCTGACCAGAGAGGATTGTACAAAAAAACCACAGATCTCAAGTAAATACATATTCCTAAGAGATGGTACAAGAACACACCTGTGATGAGTTTCCCTGCCCCCTGGGGTGCCACCTGGAACTGGAGTACCACAGAGCCTCCTGACTCACCAGCTTGGGCACCGTCTCACACTGTGCTGCTGTGACAAGCTGCAGAACACTCCCAGTCCTACACTCCCACCAGCATTCACACAGGCAAGGACACACCCAGCTGCAGTTACTTGCAGGCTCTGGCCAGCCACTGCATGAACCACAATATAGAGGCTACAGTCAAAGCACCCCCAGCTCCCCAGCCTAGGACCCCTGAGTTGTACCATTCTGTCCTGGTCAAAAACCTGCCCTGTATGAATTTATTACGCAGTTTGTCCCTCCCTCAATGTGGAGAGGAATAAGCACAATGTCTATGTTAACTGAGCTGAGATTTTCCCTCAGACACTTCACTTAAAGGCACACTGGTTTAGATAAAGCATAAAATAAGTTTATTAACTACAGAAAGATAGATTTTAAGTGATTATAAGTGATAGCAAACAGATCAAAGCAGATTACCTAGCAAATAAACAAAAACGCAAACTAAGTCTAACATACTAGATGAATGGGATTTGAATTAGCAATTTCTCACTGTGACTGAAGATATAAGCAGTCCACCAAGTTTCCATACACAGGCTAGAAATCCCTTTAGCCTGGGACCAGTACTTCCCCCAGTTCAGTCTTTGTTCTTCAGGTGGTTCCAGGAGTTCTCTTGTGTGGAGAGTGAGGCCACAAGATGATGTCACATTCCACCTTATGTAGCTTTTCCATAGGGTGGGAACCCTTTGTTCCAAACTCAGTTCCCAGGCCAGCCTCTGGAAAAATACAGGTAACAAAATGGAGTTCAGTGTCATATGGTCTGGTCACATGCCCTAGCATGCCCTGCTGAGTCATAGCAGCCATTACTCATAGGCTGTCTGGAGTGTTCTCAGGAAGGCTCACCAGGTGGGGGATAAGCTTCTCCTAAGGCCTGTTGTTTCCCCTAATGGCCCATTACCCCGAATAGGCCCTTCACAACCAGCGGTCTAGACTGGAAGCTTTTTGCCTAGTGGATGTTACCCCAGTGTAACCACATTTGAAATGCAGATACATAGTCAATATTCATAACTTCAGATACAAAAATGATATATTCCTACAAATAGGATAATCATATTCAGCAGATCAAACTTTTCCAATGACACCTCACAAGACATATCTTGTACCAGATGCATCATAATTATGTAATCATATAATCATACAATTATGAAGAATATGGGGTGCAGTGTCACAACACCAACCCCTCAAAAGATGAGGAGGGGATGACATGATAATGGATAAACTAGCAGGTACGAGGCTAAGGGTAGTCACTAACATCATCTGGAGTGTGATCCATAACTGGTTTGTGTCAGTGTATAAAAGGAGAAGTCATAGGAGGGATATCTTTGTGCTGGTCTAGGGGGCAGAGTCCTGGTGTGTTGATTGGACCATCACCATTGTCGTAGGCATGCGTGTGGTAGTGTACCTGTAGCTCCTATCGGGCAATAGTGCCACGCTTTGTTGGCAATAAACCTGGCCAAGCGCCTTCACCACTGAACCGAGCCTGTGGTCTTTCTTTCTGAAAACCAGCGAGGTCTGCTGGCTCAGCAAGCTGCACTCTCTGCTGGTGCAGCTAACGCCGGACAGCACTAGCAGCATTAACAACTCAGCAGCCTGCACAACACTCCATTGCACTAACAACAGTAGTAGGCTGTTATCTTCTTGTAGACCAACCACGACAAGGGGAAGGAGCACATATTGTGCCAGTGGTTTCACAGACAGGAGAGGAAGGGTGAGACTCAGGAATCCTGGGTTCATTTTCAGATTCTGGGTGGAAATATGAGTTAATGATTATGCCTCTGTCTCCCCAGTCAGTCTTTTGTCCCTCTGTCCCTGTTTCTCTCTGCTCCTATTGATTCCAGTCTACTCTTGTTCCCCCCACCCTCTGCTCTTCATCCCTTTCCATTTGGGTCAGACTGCTTCCTCCTCATTCTCCATGTTTCCTGGGCACTAGCGGGAGGCAGAGGGTGTTGAGAGCATAGGAGAGACCGTCTCCATACTCTCAGTTCCAGTGAGGAGCAATTACAGGGAGTTTAACTCGGCCAAAGGATGGAGCATGCTCAGTTACTCTATAGGAATGGTGCATGTGGAGTCTGGTTGGCATGTAGGATATGAGTGGGGGTGGAGCATGTGTGCTCAGTGCAGATGGACTCATAAGAGAATAACAAACCTCTTCTGAACATGTGTAAACTGAGATTTTTCACACACTTATAATTTGGCCAAATTTGGTCAGATTTTCACAGGGATTACAAAAGGCCCATGCCTGGCCCAATGCGACATTTCCCCATTGTCAAATTTCAGATCTCTGCTCTGAAGGCATTGGAGTGGATCAATGAAATGGTGGTAAGAATGTTTAATATGGGCAGAACAACATATTTTCCCTTAATCTTGTTCTCAGAAATGGATGAAATGCTTCATCTGAAACAACCTAATAGCATTCATTATGTGCAAACAAAATACTGCCCCAACTTGTATCTATATACGAGGCATTTTAAAGAGTCAATTTTTCAAAGCTAAAAACAATTATGAACAAAATTGATTGGGGCAGGGGGAATAAACAGAAAAATTTCAATGATAATAGGGAATTATTTAGAAACATTTTACTAGATGCCAAGATAAAAAACAAAAAACAAAACCACCACTGCATCTCCATGGCCATAAAAAGTTTCTTCAGCTAAAAATCCATACTGGTTAAGAAGAAGGGAAATGAAAGTAGCAAAAAAAGTAATAATAAATGGGAAAATAAAGGGCATTAGATAGAGATGTTAGGATGTGCAGATAATTGGTAAGGGAAGCTAAAGGTATCAATAAAACATCTATTGTCAATGGGATTAACAGATATAAGAGGGAATTTTAAAGTATATCAGGAACAACAACAAAAAATCCTAGTGATGGTATAGGTCCATTACCAGAAAGAGATAGTATAGTTGTCAATAACAATGAAGAAAATGCTGACGTGTTCAATAAATATTCACTTTGTTAATGGAGAGTTAAGATTATCTTATGCCTTGTTCCCTTCCAGATCATGGAGGGTGATTACATTAAACCTCTGAAAACCAGGTAATGCCTAGTTTTAAGGTAATGCCTCCCACACCACATTTAGTCCCCCCCAAAAAAAGTATTTTGGGAAAGATCTACGGCCTGTGTTAAACAAGAGGTCGGATTAGATTATCACAATGGTCCCTTTTGACCTTGGTGTCTGTTAACTGCCCCTACACAGTCTTAACTCTGCTCCCTTTGAGCCATATCCCTGTCAGAAACCACAGGACTATGTCTTTCGTGGACAAGTGGAGGACAGTGAGGAAAGTACACAAGAATAGTGTGTGAGAGAATTCCTTAGGCCTTCTCTCGATTACAATAAAAGACAACATTAGCCTGGGCTTAGCAAACACAAGCTATTTAAGCCTAACATACACTTGACTATGTCACCTTTTCCAGACATTCCAGCTGTTGGCACCTGCTCATCCTTATCCTGTGCATTCCCTCTAGGACATCCCCTTCGGCTGCTCCGACTGAGCCTTGTGATGCAGTGTGGTGTATGCCAACAGCCTGCTAGAAATTCCCAGGGCAACGGTGCAGCACACAGAGCAGAGAGGCTGCATGGCAGAGTGTGAATACCAGGGCGGAAGGGGAGTTCAGGTGGGCACCGACAGCATGCAGCAGAGTGTCAGAATGGAGGGAAGCACTCTTCTATTCCCGTTTCCTGACGTACATAGTGGAGTATCAGCTGCCACAGAGGGTGGTTGCAGATGTTCTAATGGCCCTGAGACTCTGCAGTAGTTTTTACAACTCATTCAAACATTCCTCTATTTTAGAGCTAAGACAGGCCCTTCGGATCATCTGCTCAGACCTGCTCCCAGCTCCCTCTAGCTGCAGTTGCACCTGTCCTCAGATCGCCATGGAAGATCTTATAACTTGCTGCAGCTAACTCCTACATCATGACACCTATATCTATCACAGTGATCAGTAACAGTGTATGGAGAGGAATGTTGATACAGAATTGTACTGGACACAACACAACAGAATATGACAGATTTTAGTTGGGGATAAATCAGGTTGCGTCGGTTGGGTTTGGTCTCCATGTCCCACAGCCAGCAGTGTGGAGATATTTGTGACGAGTTGGATCACAGAAACCTCCTTGGGCCTGCCAACTGATGTGCCAAGACTACTTCTGCTCCTGCTTTCCTGCCCTGGCAGCTTGGGACTTCAGGGCCCTGCCTGGTTTGAGCCAGACCCACTAGCCTGCTGCAAACTCAGACCCAAGTCTGAACCACGTCCCCTAACAGCTGTAGGCTTAATTGAAAGCAGCTTGGGAAGTGTTCCTGTCTTTAACACTCAGATGCCCAACTCCCAATGGGGTCCAAACCCCAAATAAATCCATTTTACCCTGTATAAAGCTTATACAGGGTAAACTCATAAATTGTTCGCCCTCTATAACACTGATAGAGAGGTATGCACAGCTGTTTCCCCACCCCCCCACCAGGTATTAATACATACTCTGGGTTAATTAATAAGTAAAAAGTGATTTTATTAAATACAGAAAGTCGGATTTAAGTGGTTCCAAGTAGTAACAGACAGAACAAAGTGAATTACCAAGTAAAATAAAATAAAACCCGCAAGTCTATGCCTAATAGAGTAAGAAAACTGAATACAGATAAAACCTTACCCTCAGAGGAGTTCCAGTAAGCTTCCTTTTACAGTCTAGTCTCCTTCTAGTCTGGGTCCAGCAATCACTCACACCCATGTAGTTACTGTCCTTTGTTCCAGTTTCTTTCAGGTATCCTTGGGGGTGGAGAGGCTATCTCTTGAGCCAGCTGAAGACAAAATGGAGGGGTCTCCCAGGGGTTTAAATAGACTTTCTCTTGTGGGTGGATACCTCTCCCTCCCCCTGTGTGGAATTCCAGCTACAAGATGGAGTTTTGGAGTCACATGGGCAAGTCATATGTCCATGCATGACTCAGAACTTACAGGTAGTAGCCATGGTTTACATGCTACTTTGAACGTCCTCATGTAGACTTCTTATGTGGATTGGAGCCTTCCAAGATCCATTGTCCGTTAAGTGCTTCCTGACTGGGCACTTAATTTTCACATTCCTTTCTCAAGAAGCTGACCAAATGCTTTACTAAGGCTACTTAAAAATCAAGCAAGTACACAGCCACTATTCATAACTTCGAATACAAAAATGATACATGCATACAAATAGGATGAATAGATTCAGTAGATTATAACTGTTACATAGATATGTTACATGGCATATGTAGCATAAAACATATTCCAGTTATGTCATATAGTAACTCCTCACTTAACTTCCTCCCGCTTAATGTTTCAAAGTTACGTTGCTGCTCAATTAGGGAACATGCTCGTTTAAAGTTGTGCAATGCTCCCTTATAACGTCGTATGGCTGCCTGCTCTGTCCACTGCATGTAAGATTTTGTGGAAGAGCAGAGACTTTATAAGGGAGCATTGCACAAGTTCCTGTTCTCTGCCTCCTCCCCCACCCCAGCACCTCCCCTACCGCTAAATAGCTGTTCGGCGGTGCTTAGGACTTTCTGGGAAGGAGGGGGAGAAGCGAGGAAGCGCTGCACCTCCACTCCGCCCCCTCCCTCCCAGAAAGTCCTAAGCGCCGCAAAACAGCTGTTAGGACCTAATCACATCAGCCACACTATCAGAGGCTCGTTCACCAGCACATCTACCAATGTGATATATGCCATCATGTGCCAGCAATGCCCCTCTGCCATGTACATTGGCCAAACCGGACAGTCTCTACGTAAAAGAATAAATGGACACAAGTCAGACGTCAAGAATTATAACATTCAAAAACCAGTCGCAGAACACTTCAATCTCTCTGGTCACTCGATTACAGACCTAAAAGTGGCAATTCTTCAACAAAAAACCTTCAAAAACAGACTCCAATGAGAGACTGCTGAATTGGAATTAATTTGCAAACTGGATACAATTAAATTAGGCTTGAATAAAGACTTGGAGTGGATGGGTCATTACACAAAGTAAAACTATTTCCCCATGTTAATTTTGCCCCCTACTGTTCCTCACACGTTCTTGTCAACTGCGGGAAATGGCCCACCTTGATTATCACTACTAAAGGTTTTTTTTTCTCCTGCTGGTAATAGCTCACCTTACCTGATCACTCTCGTTACAGTCTGTATGGTAACACCCATTGTTTCATGTTCTCTGTGTATATAAAATCTCCCCCCTCTATTTTCCATTGCATGCATCCGATGAAGTGAGCTGTAGCTCACAAAAGCTTATGCTCAAATAAATTTGTTAGTCTCTAAGGTGCCACAAGTACTCCTTTTCTTTTTGCAGATACAGACTAACACGGCTGCTACTCTGAAACCTAACTATAATAGATGCTGTTCAACATCCTCCCTCCATACTTGGAATGAGAAGTATTCCATTATCACTGTATGATATATATGGATTCATATCCCAAGGCCAGAAAGGACCATTCTGATTATTGGGTCTGACCTGTTTCACAAAGGCCACAGAACTGCCCCAAAATGATTTCTAGCACCGATCTCTTAGAAAAACATCTAATCTTGACTTAAAAATGGCCAGTGATGGAGAATCCACCATGACCCTTGGCAATTTGTTCCCATGGTTAATTACTCTCATTCTTAAAAATGTATAGAATCGTAGAACCAGAGGGTTAGAAGGTACTGCAAGGGTCATCTAGTCTAATCCCCTGCCAAGATGCAGGATTTGTGCCTTATTTCCAGTCTGAATTTGTCTAATGTAAATTTCCAGCCATTGAATTGTGTTATACCTCTCTCTGCTAGGTTAAAGAGCCCATTATTAAATAACTGTCCCCCCATGTATGTACTTATAGACTGTAATCAAGCCATCTCTTCTCTTTGTTACACTAAATAAATTCACTCCTTGAGTCGATAAGGCAGGTTTTCTAATCCTTTAATCATTCTTGTGGCTCTTCTCTGAGCCCTCTCCAATTTATCAACATCCTTCTTGAATAGTGGGCACCAGAGCTGGACACAGTATTCCAGCAGCAGTCATACCAGTGCCAAATGCAGAGGTAAAATAACCTCATTACTCCTACTTGAGATTCCCCAGTTTACGCCTCCAAGGATCACATTAGCACTTTTAGCCACAATGCTGCATTGGGAGCACATGTTCAGCTGATTATCCATAATGACCCCCAAATCTTTTTCAGAGTCACGACTTCCCAGGATAAAATCCCCCATCATGTAACCATGGACTATATTCTTTGTTCCTAGATGTATACATTTACATTTAGCTGCTTTAAATATATCATCCTGCTTTTTTCCCCACTGTAGTGAGGTGGAGTGGCCTCCCACTGAGCCAGAGGGGAAGGGACCACTCCGTGAACCCTGGTGGGCGAAGCCAGGCTGCAGTCACCCCTCCCAAAAGAAGTCAGTGGGTGGAACAGGAAGTATAAAAGGCAGGCCTGTTTCTTCACTTCAGCAGGTGGGTATTGTAGTTGTAAGAGCACTTGATAGAGATCTTGTAGGTGTTTGTCTCTGTCTGAGGGGTTGGAGCAAATGCAGTTGTATCGTAGAGATTGGCTGTAGACAATGGATTGTGTGGTGTGGTCTGGATGAAAGCTAGAGGCATGTAGGTAAGTATAGTAGTCAGTAGGTTTCCAGTATAGAGAGGTGTTTATGTGACCATTGCTTATTAGCACTGTAGTGTCCAGGAAGTGGATCTCTTGTGTGGACTGGTCCAGGCTGAGGTTGATGGTGGCATGGAAATTTTTGAAATCATGGTGGAATTCCTCAAGGGCTTCTTTTCCATGGGGCCAGATGATGAAGATGTCATCAAGTAGAGTAGGGGCATTAGGGGACAAGAGCTGAGGAAGTGTTGTTCTAAGTCAGCCATAAAAATGTTGGCATACTGTGGGCCCATAGCAGTGCCGCTGATTTGAAGGTATGCATTGTCCCCAAATGTGAAATAGTTATGGGTGAGGACAAAGTCACAAAGTTCAGCCACCAGGTTTGCCGTGACATTATCGGGGATACTGTTCCTGATGGCTTGTAGTCCATCTTTGTGTGGAATGTTGGTGTAGAGGGCTTCTACATCCATAGTGGCTAAGATGGTGTTTTCAGGAAGATCACCAACAGATTGTAGTTTCCTCAGGAAGTCAGTGGTGTCTTGAAGATAGCTAGGAGTGCTGGTAGCGTAGGGCCTGAGGAGGGAGTCTACATAGCCAGACAATCCTGCTGTCAGGGTGCCAATGCCTGAGATGATGGGGCGTCCAGGATTTCCAGGTTTATGGATCTTGGATAGCAGATAGAATACCCCGGGTCAGGGTTCCAGGGGTGTGTCTGTGCAGATTTGTTCTTGTGCTTTTTCAGGGAGTTTCTTGAGCAGATGGTGTAGTTTCTTTTGGTAACCCTCAGTGGGATCAGAGGGTAATGGCTTGTAGAATGTGGTGTTGGAGAGCTGCCTAGCAGCCTCTTGTTCATATTCTGACCTATTCATGATGACAGTCCCTCATCTTAAAAGTATAACCAACATTCTTTTCCTAGATATATGACCTTGCATGTGGCTGCATTGAAATGCATCTTAATCTCTTAAAAAAATGTAAGGAGACCTGATCTCCTTAAATCCACGTGGTGTGTCACTCCTTAAATCCACATGGAGTACACATCATTATCCCCCTTCCACAGGTTTTGGGAAGCTGAAGCACAGAGAGCAGAAGTGAATGCACTAGGTCACACATCAGGTCAGTGTAGAGGTCGGAATAGAACCCAGTCCCTGATTGCCAGTCCAGTGCCCCAGCCACTGTACCATGCTGTCTTTGATTGCATTGTCACTGGGGCTGAGACCTTCACCAAAGGACAAAATCAGGGCAGCCTCAGGAAGAGTGACAGTGATGTGCTCATCCTGGATACACTGGTTGGGGAAAGAACTGGAAGCATGCTTGGTGATCACATACAGAGACAGTGGATCTGTATCCTTGACGAGGCCATTGCTGTTGGGGGTTCTGCTAGGCATCTGCTGTGGCAAGGATTTAAGGAAAACATGGAAGGCTGCTTGTGGAAGGTCACTGCTGCAGCAGGTGCCTGATGGTGGGGCTTGCTGTCCTGCCAGTCCAGTCCACTTTGCTGAGGGTAACCTTCCTGCACCTCCTGTTACTCCCCATTCTCCATTTTGCCCCCCTCCCCAGCTTTTCTCCACATAATCATGGGCAAAGTCCGTGGCTTATTGTCCACTCCCATCGCTGGCCTGCTCTGCTCTTGGTACAGTTGTAGCCAGGGTCTGTAGAAGATATCAGCTGGTGTTCATCGGTTTGTTTTGTCCCACCGTCAGCCTCTAATGAAACAGTCCTGCCCGATGTGCTACATGCTTACAATTGGAGACACTGACACTGCCCTGCTCCACTCTGCTTCACCCTCACAGGCCAGGACACTGCAGCAAAGAGCCAGAAGTCCCCACAGAGCCTCTGCTTGTCTGCTTCAGCCTGGTGAGAGAGGGGGTGTAATGACAAACAGCACTTTAGGGTGCTAGTGCTCAAGGAGGTCGGAAGAGCATGTTCTTCCAGTCTTGCCATCCTTGCTGTTGAATGTTGTGTTCTCAGTCACCTGTGTGAAACTCCCTGGTGTTCTGCGCTGATCTCTCTCTGTTTCTCATTCTAGGATTGTTTGGAGCTGTCAGCGCCTGTCTCTGCCAGGAGAATAGGCTACTGGACTGCCTCCTCCATGGTGCCCAGCCAGTTCCCCATCCCCCACATGGAGCCACCTGAAGGCTGGGAGGAACAGGGGATGACTGCCGGGTGGTGGTGCAGTATGGGCCTAAGTGTTCTTCTTTGGGGCTGATTTAGATGGGAACAGAGTCCATACTGTGCCCCATGCTGATATCTCTGCTGTGTCCTCTCTATTTCAGCACTGTGGGGTGCTGTAGTCTGCTCCTGAAGAGCAAGTGGAACCCACATGTGTTTCTCTCACAACCAATTCACACTCAGTCCAGTCTCGCTACTCGCCAGGCACTGGAAGAGCAGACACCATAGCTCTTGGGCTCACCGCAAGCAAACTGTACTGCTACCCCATGTTTCTCTAGGCTTCTCCCAGTACTTATAGGCAGCTCCTTAAAATTCTTGCTGTCTGTCTGGTTCTGTATCCTGCCTTCCTTCCTGTATCTTTCTCTCTCTCTCACCCACACACCACTCAGCAAAAAGCCCTCTATCCCCACAGTCCAGAACTCTTGGGTGGGTTCACAACCTCTTTTTATCTTAGGTGAGGGCTTGTGATAAATTAATACAACCGTAAGGATAAGTTAAAGGGTGCATTCACATACCTCACTCTCGGCAAGGTTTTAACTCAACCCATAACAAGGTTTTACCCAGTTCATAACAGTGCTATAGAGCTGTGTCATTCACACAGTGATGACACCAGAGTCTACCTCCTCTCACTATCTCCTGTAACTTCCTCACACACAGCAGGAGGGGTGAAGGTCACCTCTCTGTGGAACCCCACAAGGGCAAATGTGCACTTTCTTGGGTAGCTCTCAGCAACACATCTGCTTCTGATAGTCAGACCCTGCCCCCACACTAGATGATCTCGTTTGCACACATGAATGTACTTGGTATAAAATAGAAGGTCAGGAAGGTTGAAGCACCATATATGAGAAAACATTTTCCAGATTTCAGCTTCCTCCAAGGTAATATGCAAGTGTAATTAAAACAGAACCTGGAAATACAGAGTACAGTACTCCATTCAAAGTGTGTTGTAGGAGCTGAACTCCCTTCATTGATAGTTTTCCAAAACACACAGCTGCAATAATCTTTATCCAGGAGCAGGGAATAAATTAAGTCTAAACACCTCCTGTGCATATAGTGCTTTTCAGTGTGAAGTACTGTGCCCAGTCTAACCTCTTACTGGGAATGGAAAGCTGCAAGAGGCACAAATGGAAAACCTCTCTGACCAGCAAACATTTTCTTCTTCAAAAAGCACACAGATGAGAAGAAAAACTCATGAAGTAAAGGCAGCTGAACTACTGTGGTGTCTTGTTCCTGGAGCTGTCTGCTCCAGCCTTCAAGGCTCCCAACTGGGCATAGTGCCAAAGTACATTCAGAAGTGGGCATGTGGGGAGAGGATGCCAGGGCAACATGGGGAGCAGGCAGTAGCAAATGGAACAACTACAGATGATCAGCTAAGGTAAACAAATGTGGTTGTTTACCATTTCATTGGACAGCAGCAGAAACTGCCAAGAGATGTAATGGTGGGTCCCAATTTCCAATCTAAGCTTATGTTTTTCACTTCCTCCTACTTTCCTGAAGCATTCATTTTGAGGGGGTAAAGTTTTGAAGGCTTAGCCTCAAATGACTTGGTAAGGTGTGCCAGACGGAACCCTGCTCTGATCAGATCCTATGGTAATGCGCATGGTATAAGCATCTAAATAGAATAAAATCCAGCTTTGCTTCATCCCCAACTGCAGAGCTTGTAAGGGATGCAAGAGAGAAGCAGATCAGGGAGTCAAGTGGTTTCTAGTTAAGTAATTCCAGTTTATAGAGTTAATAGCACCATTTGTAGGTTTTTGAAAGCAAGCACAGTCTCTAAGTCCTTGTAAATAATGCTCCATTTGTTGTTGTTTTTTAATATAAACTTCCAGCTTAGGAAGCTGGCAGTATTAAGTACAGTACTCACACCGGCCCTGTACGTTGATTATACAACATTATGGAGAGACAGGAGCTTCTTTCAATAGTTGATAATGCAGCAAACTTCCATTAAAAGTCCTAGTTTAGCCCTCCTAGAACTCTGCCTTAAAAAATTGGTTTGACCTGAACGTTGCCAGGTTTACTCTGCAGGCCAAAGAGAATGTTTCTGCTAAGCGTGAAGAAATTTGGGATCTTCCAAAGCACCTCACTCCCATTCAGAATCAATTGGATTTAGATACTGAACCTGGTCAGGCACTTTGAAAGTCCTATTAGGCACCTAACTGCATCTGTAGCTACCTGTAATACCTTTGAAAATCTTCCTCCCAGACACTTCAGTGATAGGCTGCCTTATAAAACTCCAGGGAGAGATGGATTCAGTCTCCTTGAAAGGAGAGCGCTGCTTGAAGAAAATAGTTAAGCAAACGTGTTAGCTATTTTGGTTAAGATTAGTTATGGGCCCGATCCTGTTTTCACTGATATCAATAGTATATTTTACCATTGACTTTAGCGTGAGCAGGATCAGGAAGTGTGTGTATGAGCGGGCTTGTGGCTCTCTGTTGGTCAGCTGCTGCTTAGTAAGAATATTAGTAGATTTTTAAAGGTGACCCCATCAGACCTCCTCCAGCTCGGGTGTAGGGTGGCCCCTGTCATTCCCCCTCCTGTCTCTGGACCAGGAGAACGTGTTCAAAAGGGTGGACCACAGGTCTCCTGGGCACTCTGCGGGCGTTTGGCTTTGGGCCTCCCTTTGTGCGCTTTCTCCAGGTGCTCTACACCTCTGCAGAGTGTTTGGTCAAGCCCAACTGGACCCTGACTGAACCCATCATCTTCAGACAAGGGGTGCATCTGGGCTGCCTGCTGTCCGGCAAGCTTTACACCCTTGCCATTAAACCATTCCTCCACAGGAGGTCAATGGGGTTCATGCTCCACGAGCCAGAATTGTGGGTTGTCCTGTCAGCATATGCCAGCAACGAGCTCCTCATGGTCCAGGATCCAGGTGACCTGGTGCAGGTGGAGGCTTGCCAAGCCATCTATTTGGAAGCTTCCTCTGTCTGGGTCAACTGGGTCAAGAGCTTTGCCTGATGGTCAGGGACAGGTGGCAAGCAAGCTCGTCCCACCCACCCTCCAGGCCATCCGGTGGAGCGGGGTCCGCTGCTCTATGTGAGCATTTACCTTTCCACCGCCCGTCCCTCCCTGCTGGAGAACTGGCATGATTTGGAGGGCATGGTGGCTGAGCAGCTACAGAGATGGACAGGGCTGCTCCGGTGCCTTTCCCTGCAGGGAAGGGCACTGGTGCTCAACCAGGTAGTCCTGTCCGTGCTCTAGCACCTGATCAACACCCTGAGCCCAGCCACGGGTAGCCTGGCCCATCTCCAGAAGAAAATCCTGGAGTTCTTCTGGCCGGGGATACACTGGGTCTTTGTGGGTGTCCTGAGCCTCTCCCTGGAGGAGGGTGGACAGGGCCTGCTCTGCCTCTGCAGCTAGGTCCACACTTTCCACCTCCAGGCCCTGCATAGACTTGTTTATGGTGCAGGTAGTCTGGCGGGGTAGTAGAGAAAAGCACCTTTGCCAAGTTGTTTGGCCTCTATCAATTTAAGCCTATGCCCTTTGTCCTCCACGGTGCCCCAACAACATTCCAGTGGTTCATGGATCAAGTTCTTCACCTCTGTGGCTTATATGCAGCAGTCTATTTAGATGATGTGGTCATCTACAGCCAAGATTGGGAGGAACATCTACCATAAATCACCGCCATACTTCGGTCCCTATGAGGGGCTGGACTAACTACAAACCCAGAAAGGTGTAAGATTGGGAAAAAGACTACCTATCTGGGTATTCTTTGGGGAAGAGCCTAGCCCAGCCCCTTGTGGGCAAAGTCCAGGCTGTCAGGCACTGCATCCAATAATCAGGCCTAGTGGTTGGAGCATGGGCATAATTAGGCCTAGGGTGGAGCCTGGGCCAAGAGTGGTTCTGAAACTGAGATCCAGGGATAGGCTGGGGTCAAAACTAAGATCACAGTCCATAGCTTAACCTGGATCAGAACCATAGGCAGAGTCCAGGTGCAGGCCAGAGGTCAAAGCTGGGTGATCAGAGTCCAAAGACAAGTCAAGTCAATACCACAGTCAGTGTCCAGATAGGGGCTGAAGGTCAAAACCAGGTAGTCAGTGTCTCCGGGTTTGGAAGGGATCAGGAGGTAGAGACAAGGCTGGAATGGGTTGGTGACAAGGCTGGAGTGAGGCTAGTGCAGGGCAAGGACAGGGCTCAGGCAAGGCTAGGGCAGGAGCAGGCTGAGAGTCTCTAGAGTCTGCTGCATTGTGAGGCAGCAGGAGGGTTCCTGGCCGGATAGTGCTGTTGCTCAGACTGATTTGCAGCTCTGCTGGGGTTGTGGAAATACCTGAGTCATCTGAGTGGTCAGACTCTGCCGATGATCGCCTGCTGCTGCATGCCTGAGGGCTGACTCACTGCAGCACATCTTGAGGCTCTAGCACATCTAAAGCCTAAGGGGAAGAGCTACTGGACCCAGGACGCAAATAATTTTGGGGCACAACAAATGACAAAACAGGGATGGGAGTGAGGGTCACAGGGTCAAAACTAGGGATCCAGAGGGGGGACACCAAGCAGAGAACCCCAGACAGCACCCACTGCTCCTCAAAGGCATCCAGGGAGCCAGTGGACATGGCCCAGAGAGACTGTGCCTGGAGATGTGACCGAAGAAAGGAGCGGAAATAGGCCCCACAGTTGCAGAGCACATCCCCGTCCAGCTTCCTCCTGCTGGTATGGTGGATGGCCACCTTGGTCAGGAGGTCTCACAACTTCATGGGGCCGTGGACAGGGTGCATACAGCAGGAGGTGTGGGGAAAAGTGCAGCCAGAACTTGAGGAGCCAGAAAAGGGACTGCAAACTGGCGCACTCAAGATAGATCTGCACCAGGGTCTCTCTCACCGCAGAAGGGGGAGGTGGTGAATGGCGCCAGGTACATGCCTATGCTCACAGCTCTGTGAAAGAGCCACCAACTAATATCCCTGGCGGGCCGTGGGACCAGGGTGGAATACAGACTGATCCACCAGGGCTCTTCACCCTTTGTGGGTGGTAGCAGGTCCCGCCACTTGGTGTCAGGGTGGGACACGAGGGGGAGGAAGTGAAGGGTGTGGAGCACGAGTGCATATAGCTGTTTCCTAGGCGTGGTTCGGAGGTGAGCCAGCTGCATGTTGTGCAGACGACTCAGATGGTGCGGAGGGAGCAGCTGGGGAGGCTTGGGGTCGGGGGCATGATGGTGAGGTCTGGAGGGCCAGGGATGAAGGGCAGGCAGGGAGCACCCTCCTGTAGGACCCGCTCGAGGAAAGCCCGAGAGGCAGGCAGTAAGGCCGCCCTTACCTCCTGGAGTATATGCCACGGGACACAAGGGGTGGAGTGACCCATGAGCCAGCTGCGCACAAGGGGGTCCACCCAGTCTCCAATCCTGGTGGTGCACAAAGGGGACTCCGCCACGGCACACGGAAGTGGGGGTTGTGTAGCAGGGGCTCCGCGAGGAAGTCCCCCTCCTCAGTGGCTGCAGTGGACCTGGTCACTGAGACCAGCTGGGGCAGAGAGTTACATGGGCCCGTGGTGCCCGGGCTCCAGCAATATTCAGGGCCAGGGGCCCAGCTCCACCAATGTTTGAAGCCGGATCTCTCCCCCGGCCCAGCCTGGAGCATCCCTCGACACCGCCCCCCCACGCACCTCCCCCGGCGTCCCTGCCTGATTAAAAGGGGGTGGCTGCCCTGCCGCTCCGCTGCCGCCGAAGGCTAGGCCACAGCACCGGGGCAGGCTGAGGCAGCGGGCTGCTGCCGCACCGGAGGAGGGGCACACGTGACTGGCAGCCCTCCCCTCCCGCAGCACCCACCGGGAGGAGACACCGGAAGAGACCTCAGGACTTCACTCACCTTGAGTGCCTGACCCTGTGATCCTGCCCCCCCAGCCTGCAGCCACGGGGCAAGGGGCAGCCCTCCCCCGCCCCCATGAGGCTACGGTGTGGGGCAGCAGGCTGCAGCAGGGGAGGAAGCCACATGTGATGGCAGCCCCCTCCCGCTCCAGCACCCACCCACCACGGGGGAGGTGAGGGGGCTCCCTGGACCTGAGCAGCTGGGGCTTGGGTGAGTATAGCAACACCCTGCACCCCCCGCCCACAGTCACTGCTTCTGCCCCACGCTAGGTAAGGGGCAGCCCCATTCCCCACCCCCAGTGAGGCTATGGTGAGGGGCAGCAGCAGTGCGGGAGAGGGTTGGGTGGGAGTCCTCCTCTCTGGCCCTAGTCCCGGGGCAGCCTGTCTGCCCCCAAGTTCCTCATCCCCAGCCCTGACCCACCCCAGAGCCTGTGCCCCCAGCCAGAGCCCTCACCCCCTGCACCCCAACCCTCAGCCCCAGCCCTGAGCCTCCTCCTGCACCCCTGCCACAGCCCAGACCCCGCACCCAAACTCCCTCCCAGAGCACATCCCCCACACCCACTCCTCCTGCCCCAGCCCAGATCCCACACCCCAACTCCTTCCTAGAGCCTACCCCCCGCACGCAAACACCTTCCCAGAGCCTACTCCCTGCCCCAGCCTAGAGCCCACACCCAAACTTCCTCCCAGACCTTTAGGGAGGTGTGTGTGTTGGGGGAAATGGGGGGCGCACGACTTGGACCCGTTCTGGACACCACCAAAAATTATACAAACCTGCTGCCCCTGAGACCAGCTTCCAGGTCCTGAGGAGGTCCTGATAAAAGACCAGCAGCTTGGAGAGGTTTCACGGTAGACCTCTCATATGGAGGTAGAAGAGCTGCCAGTCATATCAGAGCCCTTGGAGATGGTGGAGGAAGGCATGTACCAGCATACTGGGATTCTGGTGAGAGTGGGATCTGCCAGTCTCCCTTCATTAGGTCTAACATGGTGCTATATCAGACCTCACCCAGACAGCTTGACAGGTCATCTACTCAAGGCAAGGGCTAGGCATCAAATATGGAGATAACATTGACCTTTCTGAAGACTATGTCAAACCAAATAGTGCTGTTTGGCTTTGGGACCAATATGATCAGACTCACTATTCGCTGCAGGGTTCTTCCACAACCACAAGTTCCAACATTGCTCGGACCTCTTGCCTCACAGCCTCTCACATTTTTGGGGGGAGTGACCAGGGATTTTTCCAGATGCGTTGCCCAGGTTCCCGTTAGGTATGGTGTTGTATGAGATGAGTCGGCCCCAGCTAGGAGACAAACACCACTGAGAAGGTTTTTACGAGGCTTCTCACCTGGGCCCTCTGTTCCAGATGCATGTTCTCCCATCTGTAGAGGGTCTGGGCCTGGTGAAGTGGGAAGTTGGGGCCCCAGTTCTGGTTCAGGGGAATAAGGAGCAAAAAGTAAACTCTCTCACTTCTTCCATGGCTTCAGAAGGTTAACAGGGTAGACTTGAGTTAGTTTCTTCTTCTCCTCAGACTGCCTGATTTCATAGTTAACTGGCCTGACTTGGCCTACTACTTTGTATGGTCCTTTCCATTTAGTGAATAACTTGGACTCTGCACGCAGCTGTAGAAGTACCACACAATTGCCCCGCTTAACTATATGTGTATGTGTCCCTTTGTTATGGGATTGCTCCTGGGCCTGTTGAGCACTGAGTGGGTTTTCTTTGGCAAAGATCTCTCCTGAAGCTTCAGTACATACTATATAACATCTCTCGGACCAGGTCAAGAATTCTGCAGGGTTGTCTCCCATATAAGAGTTCAAATGGGGAGAATCCAGTAGATGATTGGGGAACTTCTCAAACAGCAAGTAACGGGAGGGATCAGCTGATCCCAATGACCGGGGTCCTCAGTCCTAAACTTTTTTAACATTCTTTTCATGGTCTGGTTGAATCCTCAACTAGACCATCCATTTGTGGATGATAGACAGACCATCCATTTGTGGATGATCGACAGACATATATAGTTTCCATTTTTGGTAGGTTGAATGCTCCCTCAGAAGATGCAAAGTTGGTGCCTTGATCAGTGAGGATCTCCTTAGGTACCCCAACTCTGGCAAAAACATTTAGCACTTCTGCTGCAATAGTTTTTGCACTGGTGTAGCACATTGGGTTTGCCTAAGGATAGCAGGTAGTGTAATCAGCTCTAACTAATACAAGTTTGTATCCAGCAGTACTTTTTTTCCAAGGGGCCGATAAGGTCCATCCTGATCCTTTCAAATGGGATGTCAACTATGGGGAATGGGACCAGAGGGGCTTTTGACACTCCATTAGGTCCTACGAGTTGGCATCCGGGGAAGGAGCCGTAAGAATCTTTAACTTTTTTGTGAATCCTGGGCCAAAAGAAGTGATCCAAAATCCTGACCAAAGGATGATTTTGCGTCTATGAGGCCATGGAACGAGGAGTTGTGACCAAATTTCTCCCGTCAGTCAGTCTTTCTCCAGGTGGTACAGTCATTCTGCCTGAAGCTCAAACTGGAAGGGGGTGCCATTTTACTCATTGTGGGTCTGTCACCTCTCCGTTAACCACCAGAAGTTTATCATAAGCCTGGCTCAGTTTTGTCCTTCCTCTGATCCTCTATGAAGTCCAACTCTCTAGTTAGGGTGTCCCTCTCCTGCAGGGAGGCTCAGCATTGCTTTGTTGTTAGGTGGAGGAGCTTCCCCTTAGCTAGATCCCCGCTCTCCAGGGTCCAGTGCCTCACCTACATCTGCTAACATCATAGGTTTTGAGACTCTGTCTCCCAGAGCCACCTCAGTTACCCTCGCTGGATGTGATTTAAACCCCCTCAGTACCTCAGAGAAATACTCTCAAACCCAACCCAAGATAATGGGGTACACTATGTAATGATGCTGGTTCTGGTGGGACCCAACTGAGAGTGCCAATTCAGGACAAATTGCTTAATGCAGGACAGTTACAGCCCAAGGCTGGGGTTTCTATGCACACCAAGGCAAACCAAACCAGCCAAACAGAGAAGACTTTGGTTTTGCCCCATTGGCTAACCACAAGTCACACAAGCAATTCCCTTAGACACTCCAGTTTCCCAGTATCACCACCAGTGCCACTCGTTATGGGGACAAATGGTTATGAAAACCAATACCCTAGTAAAAGAAAAATGGTTCTCTCAATCCCAAAGGACCAAGCCCCAGACCCAGGTCAATATACAAATCAGATCTTACCCACAAATCACACTGTTGCCAATCCTTTAGAATCTAAAATCTAGAGGTTTATTCATAAAAGGAAAAAGATATAGATGAGAGCAAGATGGTTAAATGGAATCAATTACATACCGTAATGGCAAAGTTCTTGGTTCAGGCTTGTAGCAGTGATGGAATAAACTGCAGGTTCAAATCAAGTCTCTGGAGCACATCCACAGATGGGAGGGGTCATCAGTACTCTGGGTAGAGCTTCCATTTGTAGCAAAGTCCCTCCAGAGGTAAGAAGCAGCATTGAAGACCAGATGGAGGAGCTGCAGCTGCTTTCTATAGTCTCTTGCCATGTGGTCTCTGCTTTCTTTGTCCCAAGGACAAGCTGCCCATCACATGGCCTGGAGAAACCTCAGAGTTCTGTCCATAGACATGTCCCTGCATACCTTGCTGAGTCACAAGGCGTGTCTGCCTTCTTTCAATGGGTCAATTGTATAGCTGATGTTCCTTAATGGGCCATCAAGCAGGCTAGGCAGAGCTGACACCAACTTATCTGAGGTGTCACCCAGAAGCATAGCATAAGTTTGAAATACAGACCGGATAGAGCCAATGTTCATAACTTCAACTACAAAAATGATACACATATACAGATAGCATAACGAGAAAACCATAACCTTGTCTTAGACACCTTATTTGACCCCCTTTATACAAGATTTGGTGCCACTACAGGACTTTGGTTGCAACAATGATCTATATGGTTACAGATTCTGTCAATAACGTCACAGGCTAGTATGGAGGCCAGCCCCACTGCAAGGGACTTTGTGTTTTCCCCTACAGTCAGCCTCACGTGCACTGGGATAGGGTCTAACCTCTCCAGGGATATACTGTAGAAAAATAGTCTACCCAGGGGCTTCAGTGTTTGGGATAAAATCATCCTGGACTAGGGTCTGCCCACACCTGGAATCCACCGGGCCCATTACATCAGTTCCATTTATCTGAACAGGGACTGTTACTTTCGCTGGGGTTCACTTACAGGCATGGCTTTCTGCCAGCCACATTTGTCCATAACTACAATCCATAAAGGGGCACTTGTGATACCAATCACCCAGGCGCCCACATGAAAAGCAAGTCTCCACTGCTGGCTGCGTGGCTACTGGCCCTGTGCTTTATGTCTGAGGCAGTCCTTCCCTATGTGGCTTGTCTGCTCCCACACCCTGACTTTCCAACAGAGGAGCCCATGCGGGTCTCAAGGGCTTTTGTCTGGGCTGGGGCCCGAGGGGCTGGGATTTCACAATGGAAGCCAGTCCAGGGCACAGCGGCCTGCTGGGCCCTTTGCAGCCTGGTACTTCTGAGACTGCCCTGTCTGATTGCCAGTTCCCATGGTTGGGCCTTCCCTTGGTCTCAGGAGTTGCTTACATGAAGCTGCCACAGCTGTTTCTGCAGCTAAATACTTTTTTGTCGGCCGGACAGCACCGACTAGGGACTCTAGCCAGTGGTTGAGCATCTAGTCCCTACCCCCGTCTGGAAGCATGTGAGAGAACTGCTTTACCATGATGAGCTCAGCCACCTCAACTCCAGTCCGAGTCTCTGGCTTTAACCACCTCCAGCATAGGCCTCTTAATTTCTGGGTGACCAAGCAGGGCTCAGCTCCCAGGGTTATTTCTCGCCACGGGACCGCTGTCAGAAGGTCCCCTCCATGATATCAAGGTCGTGGAGTATGGCTGCTTTCACCTTCCCGTAGTCTTGGATAGATGCCGCATCCAGCCCCCAATATGCAGCCTATGCTGGTCCTGTCAGATAAGGTGCCAACAGGGTGGCCCACAGGTCAGGTGGCCACTGGGCTGCTGTTGCCTCTCGCTCACGTTATCAGGAAGGCCTCCAGGCCATCCTCAGGACCTATCTTTGCGAATTTCACTGGCATGGGGGGGCTGCTGGGCCGGGGCCTACAGCCCCTGGAGTAGCAGACCCAGGGAGACCCTGCACCAGTGCTATCACCTGCTGGACCAACCTTTGCTGCTGTTGTGCCCCTAGGTGCCAGACCAGCTGTTTGCTGCAGGAGCTTTGCTGCTGCTGGGCTGCCTGCTGCTGGTTCTCATTCATCCGCTTGAGAAGACGCTCTAAGTCCATGCTATCTGACTTACCAACCCATGTCTATAGGTCGCAGGTATTAGACCATCTGCGTCAGTCGCTTCTTCCCCCTCTCCCACGTTCTCCACCAGTTGCGAAAGGGTTTACCCACTGCTCGTGCCTCCTTGTGGCCAGGGTGGCATGGCAGCTCTGTCTCCCGTGGGGCCTGTGAGCACTGGCTGCTCTGCCTTTGCAGTAGCCTGCCTCGTCCTGTGCCTTGGTCCTCCAGCCACGTCTCTCCCCTTCTGGGGCAGTCTATAAACAAAAACCAAGGGAATTAACACAAATAAACTGAGTTAGTAAGAGCGAGAGAGAGCAGAATGCCTCCTCTCAGGGTGTATCAGGATCTGGGCCCTCCCATTCCTCCAGGAGGGATCTTCAGGCAGTGGTTATCAGGGAAGCTTTTGCCTTCTGTCAGCCCTTTCCTCTGGAGCTGAGGATTCAAGGCCTGTTCTCTTCCCTGGTCAGCCCACCAGTGAACTACTCTGTTCCTCTTTTAAACTCCTCCTCCAGCCTGTGTACATCTTGCAGGTGTGGTAGGCGGAGCTGTTTGAGCCTGGAACAGCTTCTTAGCCTCTTGTTGTCAAGTATGGGGTTTGTATACTCCATCACAGCCATAGATTACAAATTTACTGTCCTTGATTCATGAGTGTTATCATCACAAATGCTATTCATTCATTGATTCATAGATGTTAAGGCCAGTTAGACATTTTAAAATCAGAAGATAACTTGCAGGTCCAGATAACTTGCATCCAAGAGTTTTAAAAGAGCTGGAAGAGGAGCTTGCTGGACCATTAATGTTGATTTTCAATAATTCTTGGAGCACTGGCAAAGTTCCAGAAGACTAGAAGCAAGCTAACACCTTAGAGACTAACCAATTTATTTGCGCGTGAGCTTTCGTGAGCTACGGCTCACTTCATTGGATGCATACTGTGGGAAATAAGAGTGGGGAGATTTATATACACAGAGAACATGAAACAATGGGTGTTACCATACACACTGTAACCAGAATGATCAGGAAAGGTGAGCTATTACCAGCAGGAGAGCGGGGGGGGGGGCGGGGGGGAGAGAGAGCGACCTTTTGTAGTGATAATCAAGGTGGGCCATTTCCAGCAGTTGACAAGAACTGTAAATAAACAAGGGGAAATAGTTTTACTTTGTGTAAAAAGAAAAGGAGTACTTGTGGCACCTTAGAGACTAACCAAAGGGTACTGTAATTAATGCAAACCAACATGGGTTCATGGAGAATAGATCTTGTTAAACTAATTTGATCTTTTTTATGAGATTACGAGTTTGGTTTATAAAGGTAATAGTGTTGATGTAACATACTTACACTTCAGGAAGACATTTATCTTGGTACTGCACAAAATTTTCATCAAAAAATCTGTCTTCGTAATTGATTTGGGTCTCTAGGAATTCAATGTATTACTGTCTGGACTAATTAAGGCACGTTTCAGAGGCTTGTTAACCAGGTGTTACACAGACTACTGGTCTTTGCACATGCTTATATAGACAATATTGCCATTTTTAGCAGCACTTGGTAAGACCACAAAAATCAGGAGGGACTCAAAGGTGAACCAGGGATGCCACCAGAGGAACAGAAGCTGGGGTACGAAGTGGCCCAGGGAGCAGGCCTGGGTACCCACCCCCTAGGCCACACATTTTTGAATTATTATTTCTTTGGACCCTGAGTTGAAATCTGGTAGAACAGGGAGGGCCTGGGTTCCTCTACCTCTGGCCACTTTGACTCTCACCACTGGGCAACGCAGCCCACAGTATTACCAGTAGGCAGTCCTGCTGGGCTCAGACACCAAACACCCCCACCCCAGACAAGGAGAAGCTGAAGTCCTTTATGTATGTCACTGGGTGAGGGAAGGCCAAATTCATCCTGATCCCCTAAAGGTGGAATCTGTTGTCCACTGGCCTGTACCCCAAACTAAAAAGCAAGTAGAATCCTTCATAGGCTTGGGAAATTATTATTGTAGGTTTGTAGAGGATTGTCGGGATATTGTATCCGCAGTCACAGACCTGTGTAAAAAGAATAAACCAGACTACTCTGGACTGAAGCTTGTCAAAAGGGCTTTGATAAAGTAAAAAAAGGTTCTGTCAGAAAAGCTAGTTCTGGCATGTCCTGATTTTAATAAAGTGCTCAAGCTGTGTACAGAAGCAGCCAATACCAGGCTGGGAGCAGTTCTTGTGCAGGCAGGGAGAGCAACGCCATTGCATTCTTAAGTAAAAAACTGACCCCCAATAAACAAAACTACTTTCTCAAAGCAAGAAAGCTATACAATCATATGGGCCATCAAACAGTTAAAACAGATCTGTTCAACAGAAAATTTAGGGGCTCCAGAACATTCTCCATTGGTGTGCTTACACAGAACCAAAGGTACCAACTCCAGGCTGTTGCACTGCGACAGGAACATGAAATCGGGAGTGTGCACATCGAGGGGAAAGAAAATGTGGTCGCAGATGCCCTGTCCAGAAAAGAGAACCCAGAACTGACACCTGAAGAATAGCCAGTGGCTAGCCCCCTACTGCATCAAAGTCAGGGGGCAGGTGTGACATGGAGGCCTCTTGGCAAAGGGTCCCCTGTTCTTTGCAAACAACCCTCATCACAGGCCTGACAAACTTACTATGTCAAACACATCTTTCACGGTATTTATCCACATGAGGCAGCATGTAGGGTATCTACAGAAAGCTCATAACTTTTCAAAACTCAATCATTGAGAGATGTATGGAGGAGTAATATTTTAAGGAATAATGTAACTATATTGAAATTATGCTTTATGGTCTGGAGTACAAGTTAGTCACCAGGGATTATATGTCTCAGAGATGGCTCATTCAGGCAAGAGGGAGTTGTCAGCCCTCCTGGTTAGCCGCTGATGTAATGCAATTGTCTAGCTTTGCTCCATCCCAAGACTATCAATGGCAAAGTGCCAGAGACAACTGCAAACAATCAAAACCACTTGGAGGTAAAAAGGGAACATTACAACAGAGAGGGGATTGCTCTGTCTAGGAATAGAGACAAAAGGCTGTTTCAATACAACATGGAGTGGGGAAAGGCCCTCTGGATTCATTCACTGAGGAAATATCCTGTTAAGCGGGACCATTTCATGAAAAATTGGATCCTGGTTGCTGAGAAGCCAGCCAGATCTGCAATGGACTGAAGTTTTGGGAGCGGGGGGCACTACATTATTAGATAGTATACATTTTAGTTCACATTTTATTATTTTGTTTGGTATGGTAACTGTTTGTTTCCATCAGTCTCTCTTGTTTCTAATGGAACCTCTACTCTTAAATCAAGGGTGGGGAACCTTTTTTCTATCAGGGGCCATTGACACACAGAAAAAAATAAATCGCAGGCTACACACAGCCCCGTGCGAGGGGTCCGGGGCGGGGGGGAAGAGCTTGGGGCTTCCCCTAGGGTTGCCAATTTTCTAATTTCACAAAACTAAACACCCCTGCCCCACCCACTGCCCTGCCCCTTCCCTGAGGCCCTGTCCCTTCTCTGAGGCCCCATCCTACACTCACTCCGGCCCCCCTCCCTTAGTCGCTC
This sequence comes from Natator depressus, assembly GCF_965152275.1. Classification (NCBI taxonomy): domain Eukaryota; kingdom Metazoa; phylum Chordata; order Testudines; family Cheloniidae; genus Natator; species Natator depressus. Next base: position 31,712,063 of record NC_134246.1, read on the forward strand.
ACTCTCCCCTACCCTCACTCACTTTCACTGGGCTGGGGCAGGGGTTAGAGTGTGGGAGAGGGTTAGGGCTCCAGCTGGGGGTGCGGGCTCCAGGAGGGAGTTTGGGTGTAGGAGAGGGCTCAGGGCTGAGGCCGTGGGGTGGGAGTGTGGGGTCTGGGATGGAGTTAGGGTACAGGAGGGGGTTCTGAGCTGGGGCAGGGGGTTGGGGTGCAAGTGGGGGTGTGGGGCCTGGGAGGGAGTTAGGATGCAGGAGGGGGTTCCAATCTGGGTCAGAGGGTTGGGGTGCAGGTGGGGGTGCAGGGCCTGGGAGGGAGTTAGGGTGCAGGAGGAGGTTCTGACCCAGGGCAGGGAGATTCGGGTTGCGGGCTCCAGCTGGGTGGCACTTACCTCAAGCGGCTCCTGGTCAGTGGTGCTAAGGCAGGCTCCCTGCCTGCCATGGCTCTGCGCTGATCCCGGAAGCAGGGCTGGCATTAGATTTGCTGGGGCCCAGGGCAGAAAGCCGAAGCCCCACCACCTGGGGCTGAAGCCTGGGGCTCCAAGCTCTGCCACCCGGAGCTGAAGCCAAAGCCGGAGCAACATAGCTTTGCAGGGCCCCCTGTGGTGAGGGGCCCTGAGCAATTGCCCTGGTTGCTACCCACTAACCCTGGCTCTGGCTTTTATATGCAAAAAACAGTTGTGGCACAGGTGGGCCGTGGAGGTTTTATAGCATGCTGGGGTGGGGGGGGTGTCTCAGAAAGAAAAAGGTTGAGAACCCCTGCTCTGGGAATTATTTTGGGGCCGTTCTCTGGCCTGTGTTATAGGGGAGGTCAGACTAGATGATCACAATGGTCCCTTCAGGCCTTGGAATCTATGAAAGGACTAGGGTTATGATCATCTAGTCTGAGCTGCATAATTTAGGCCAGAGAACCTCACCCAGTGATTCCTGCATCAAGCCCACTATTACTGGTTGAACTACAAGAGAGCTTTGAAAGAAAATGCATTCAAGGTCTTCAAGTGATGGAGAATCTACCACATCTGTGGGCAAATTGTGCTACTATTAATTACCCTAAATTGTTAAAATATTATATCTTGTTTCCAGTCTGAATCGTCTAGCTTCAGCTTCCAGCCATTGGCTCGCACTATGCTTTTGTCTTTTTATACCTTGATACAGTTTGTTATTCAAAACATTGTGGGTGAGATAATCTTCTTGGGCTGTCACTTAGACTATGTTACACTCTACTTTAAGTTCACTCCATTGGCTTCCTATCTTCCACTACATCAACTTATTGTTGTACCTTCAAAGCTCTTCATACGAAAATCAAAACACAGAAATTGCCAGATCAGATCAGACCTGAGGTCCATCTGGTTCAGTATCCTGTCTTGGACTTTCACAAGCACCAGCTGCTTCAGAGAAAGGTGTAAGAACTCCACAGTAGCAGATGTGGGATGATCTGCCCTCAGGAAGGTCTCGTCATGGTCTCTAATGGATAGAGACTGGTTTAAACCCTGAAGCAGGAAGTTTAATATTCCTTCCAAAATTTTTGTTACTATTAATTATGATAAATCTGGCTATTCTTATGTTTCAGTTCATATTCTAAATTAATGTTATTAATTGATAACATTAATCAATGTTTCAATCCCTTTTTGAATCTTGTTAAAATTCTTGGCCTCAATGACATCAGGTGACAACAAGGTCTACGGTGTAATTATCCATTGTGTATTTCCTTTTGTCAATTTTGAATTTACCACCATTTAATTTCATTGAATGGCCCTGTTGAAGTTTATGTGTTGACGTTATCCCCTTAGGGTGAACACAGCTTCACTTACCTCATACTTCATTCCCTGGGTGATCGCAGTCCTGTGGTCTAGGGTTGTCAGGCCTCCAGTTTTCGACCTGAACACCCGGTTGAAAGGGACCCTGGCAGCTCCAGTCAGCGGTGTAGAGGGGGCCCGGGGCTAAGGCAGGCTCCTTACCTGCCCTGGCTCCGTGTGGGTCCAAGAAGCGTCCGCCAAGTCTCTGCGGCCTCTAGGCACTGGGGCGGCCAGGGACTGGGAGACTCCCGTGCTGCCTCCACCCCCAGCACTGGCTCCACAGCTCCCATTGGCTGGGAACCATGACCAATGGGAGCTGTGGGGGTTGGTGCCTGCAGGTACGAAGGCAGCGTGCACCACGCAAAGCTGCCTGGCCACCCATGTGCCTAGAGGCCACAGGGACCTGGCGGCTGCTTCCTCAGAGCCATGGTAAGCACCACCGGGACCTCGAATGCTCTCCCGCACCCCAACCCCCTGCCCCAGCCAGCCTGGAATCCCCTCCTTCCCCCCAACCCCTCATCCCCCACCCCACTCCAGAGTGCACACCCCCAGCTGGAGCCCTCACCCCCCCCAATCCACACCCCTTCCTGCACTCCAAACCCCTCATCTCCAGCCCCACGCCAGAGCCTGCAGCCCCAGCCCATGCCTCTCCCGTACTCTAACCCCCTGCCCCAGCCCAGTGAAAGTGAGTGAGGGTGGGGAAGAGTAAGCGACAGAGGGAGGGGGATGGAGTGAGCGGGGGGTGGTGTCAGAGAAGGGGTGGGCCAGGGGTGTTCGGTTTTGTGTGATTAGAAAGTTGGCAACCCTACTGTGGTCCAATCCCAGGCTATGGAATATAGCCCTCTGACTGCCTGTTACCAAGTCTGCCTCCTTCTGGGGGGTATAAAACAGCCCAAACAAAAAGGAAAATAGTTCCAGGGCCTGTGAAGGTCCAGGCTGTCCCTCTTGCCAAGGAGGGGAAGCAGTCTTTCAGGTTCCACAGGATGTCTCAGCTCCCACCCTCCTGTGCAGCTATAGGCCAAGAGCTAGTCTTGGGGGTTTCAGCAAAAGAAATAAGCTGGGACATCTTGTCTTCTCAGAGGGTTTAGGCTGGCAGAGCTCTCAATCCATTTTTCATCACATAATCCAGTGCTCCAGTCCGGAAGATGTGGGCTCTCACTCTGCTGGTTTCAGAGTAGCCCCCATTTGGGCTGAGTTCCTTTTAAGGGCCTGTCCCCAGGCCTAACAAGCTATACAGGTGTGGTGCCTTGGTCTGATTGGTTCTTTAACCCCTTCTTGACTGGTGGGGGATTATCTGCCCCACTACACACCCATTCCCCCCAAGACAGGGCTCTGAGACTCATCACCTGAGCCTGTCTCACCCATTGTGAGAATGGTTTGGAAGAGTCATCTGAAGGAAGGGATCAGAAGGAGACTGCATCAACAGAAAGACATGAGATGCATTGTCCTAGGGATGGGAGTTCCATGACCACCACTCCCAAGAGGAGAAGACGGGTGGTGGTGGTCGGGGACTCCCTCCTAAGGGGGACCTTGAGAAGTGTGCTGTTTGCCTAGAGCTAGAATTCAAGATGTGATGGAGTGTCTGCCGAGACTGATCAAACCCTCGGACTGCTATCCCTTCCTACTTCTCCATGTAGGCACCAATGATACTGCCAAGAATGACCTTGAGTGGGTCACTGCAGACTATGTGGCTCTGGGAAGAAGGATAAAGGAATTTGAGGTGCAAGTCGTGTTCTTGTCCATCCTCCCTGTTTAAGGAAAAGTCCCAGGTAGGGACCATCGAATTGTGGAGGTAAATGTGTGGTTGCACAGGTGGTGTTGGAGAGAGGGCTTTGGATTCTTTGACCATGGGATGTTGTTCCTGGAAGAAGGATTGCTAGGAAGAGATGGGATCCATCTAACGAAGGGAGGGAAGAGCATCTTTGCAGGCAGGCTTGCTAACCTAGTGAGGGCTTTAAACTAGGCTCACTGGGGGATGGAGACCTAAGCCCTGAAGTAAGTGAGGAAGTGGGATACAGGGAGGAAACACAAGGAGGAGTGTGCAACGGGGGTGGGGTGGGCTCCTGATTCATACTGAGAAAGTAAGGCAATCAGCTATATCTTAGGTGCCTGTACACAAACACAAGAAGCCTGGGAAACAAGCAGGAAGAATTGGAAGTCCTGGCACAGTCAAGGACCTATGATGTGATTGGAATAACAGAGACTTGGTGGGGTAACTCACATGACTGGAGCACTGTCATGGATGGGTATAAACTGTTCAGGAAGGACAGGCGGGGGAGAAAAGGTGGAGGAATTACACTGTATGTAAGAGAGCGGTATGCCTGCTCAGAGCTCCAGTATGAAACACTGTTGAGTGTCTTTGGGTTAAGTTAAGAGACGAGAGCAACAAGGGTGATGTCGGGGTGGGCATCTGCTATAGACCACCAGACCAGGAGGATGAGGTAGACAAGGCTTTCTTTGGACAACTAACAGAAGTTTCCAGATCACAGGCTCTGGTTCTCCTGGGGGACTTCAATCACCATGACATCTGCTGGGAGAGCAATACAGCAGTGCACAGACAATCCAGGAAGTTTTTGGAGGGTGTTGGCGACAACTTCCTAGTGCAAGTGCTGGAGGAACCAACTAGGGGCTGTGTTCCTCTTGACCTGCTGCTCACAAACAGGGAAGAATTGGTAGGGGAAGTAGAAGTAGGTGGCAACCTGGGCAGCAGTGACCATGAGATGGTTGAGTTCAGGATCCTGACAAAAGGAAGAAAGGAGAGCAGCAGAATATGGACCCTGGACTTCAGAAAAGCAGACTTTGACTCCCTCAGGGAACTGATGGGCAGGATCCTCTGGGAGGCTAATATGAGGGGGAAAGGACTCAAGGAGAGCTGGCTGTATTTTAAAGAAGCCTTATTGAGAGTGCAGGAACAAACCATCCCAATGTGCAGAAAGAATAGCAAATATGGCAGGAGACCAGCTGGCTTAACAGAGAAATTTTTGGTGGGCTTAAACACAAAAAGGAAGCTTACAAGAAGTGGAAAATTAGACAGATGACTAGGGAGGAGTACAAAAATATTGCTTGAACATGCAGGGGTGTAATCAGGAAGGTTAAAGCACAATTGGAGTTGCAGCTAGCAAGGGACGTGAAAGGTAACAAGAGGGGTTTCTACAGGTATGTTAGCAACAAGAGGAAGGTCAGGGAAAGTGTGGGCCCCTTACTGAATGGAGGAGGCAACCTAGTGACAGATGATGTGGAAAATGCTGAGGTACTTGATCCTTTTTTTGCCTCGGTCTTCACAGACCAGGTCAGCTCCCAGACTGCTGCACTGGCCAGCACAGCATGGGGAGGAAGTAAGCAGCCCTCAGTGGTGAGAGAACAGGTTAAGGACTATTTAGAAAAGCTGGATGATCACAAGTCCATGAGGCCGGATGCAATGCATTAGAGGGTGCTGAGGGAGTTGGCGGATGTGATTGCAGAGCCATTGGCCATTATCTTTGAAAACTCATGGCAGTCGGGGGAGGTCCTGGACGATTGGAAAAAGGCAAATATAGTGCCCATCTTTAAAAAAAGGAAGAAGGAGAATCTGGGGAACTACAGACCGGTCAGCCTCACCTCAGTCCCTGGAAAAATAATGGAGCACGTCCTCAAGGAATCCATTTTGAAGCACTTGGAGGAGAGGAAGGTGATCAGGAACAGTCAACATGGATTCACCAAGGGCTAGTCATGCCTAACCAACCTGATTGCCTTCTATGATGAGATAACTGGCTCTGTGGATAGTGGTGGACGTGATGTGCCTTGACTTTAGCAAAGCTTTTGATACAGTCTCCCACAGTATTCTTGACAGCAAGTTAAAGTATGGATTGGATGAATAGACTATACGGTGGATAGAAAGCTGGCTAGATCATCAGGCTCAATGTGTAGTGATCAATGGCTCGATGTCCAGTTGGCAGCCAGTGTCAAGTGGAGTGCCCCAGGGGTCAGTCCTGGGGCTGGTTTTGTTCAACATTTTCATTAATGACCTGCATGATGGGATGGATTGCACCCTCAGCAAGTTTGCGGATGACACTAAGCTGTGGGGAGAGGTACATATGCTGGAGGGTAGGGAGAGAGTCCAGGGTGACCTATACAAAGTGGAGGATTGGGCCAAAAGAAATCCGATGAGGTTCAACAAGGACAAGTGCAGAGTCCTGCACTGCTACAGGCTGGGGACCGACTGTCTAAGTGGCAGTTCTGCAGAAAAGGATCTGGGGATTACAATGGACGAGAAGCTGGATATGAGTCAACAGTGTGCCGTTGTTGCCAAGAAAGCTAAGGGCATATTGGGTTGCATCAGTAAGAGTATTGCCAGCAGATGGAGGGAAGTGATTATTCCCTTCTATTCGGCACTGGTGAGGCCACATCTGGAGTATTGTGTCCTGTTTTGGGCCCCCCGCTACAGAAAGGATGCGGACAAATAGGAGAGAGTCCAGCAGAGGGCAATGAAAATGATTGGGGGCTGGGGCACATAACTTATGAGGAGAGGCTGAGGGAACTGGACTTATTTAGAATACAGAAGAGAAGAGTGAGGGGGGATTTGATAGCAGCCTTCAACTACCTGAACAGGGGTTCCAAAGAGGATGGCTCTAGACTGTTCTCAGTGGTGGCAGATGACAGAACAAGGAGCAATGGTCTCAAGTTGCAGTGGGGGAGGTCTAGGTTGGATATTAGGAAAAACTATTTCACTAGGAGGGTGGTGAAGCACTGGAATGGGTTACCTAGGGAGGTGGTGGAATCTCCATCCTTGGAGGTTTTTAAGGCCCAGCTTGACAAAGCCCTGGCTGTGATGATTTAGTTGGGGTTGGTGATGCTTTGAGCAGGGTGTTGGACTAGATGACCTCCTGAGGTCTCTTCCAACCCTAATCTGCTATGATTCTATGATTGTTTTGAGACAGGAAGAACAGAAGCTCCTGATCTACCTTCTCAAGACCATCCAGTATTATATAGATTTTATGTTCTCTCAGTCATCTCTTTGTACAGTAAACAATCCCAATCTTTTCAGCCTCTTCATAGGTCTGTGGGTCTGTTGAATTTGATACACTCTGGAGCAACAATATGAAACAGTTCTTTTTGTAGTCACAACAACCAGTCTTTTGCATCAGAAATCTTCGTGAACAAGATGCATTTGTTATAGAAAATAGCTATGTCTGCAGATGCAAAGCAACTATCAGATGCCACAGGTCTTGAACACTGTTCTACAGGAAGCATAGGTCTAACCTGCTACCCAGTGTCCTGTTAATAGCTGCCAGAATAGAAGCTGAACCCTGAGAGAGGACTCCAGTCTTGGACTCTGATTGGCAAAATGCTGGGGGTCCTGATTGGTTCATAACTTCTATAAAAACCCAGTACAGGAACAGGAAGTTGTCTATGCAACTGGGATTTCCCTTCTTTAGGCTGCTTCTGATCTGGTAACCTGACCCTGCCTGTCTTCTGACTCCTGGTTTGCCCTCTGCCCTGCCTTAAACTCTGATTTCCCAGTATCTGACCCAGCCTGATTCCCAGCTCCTGCTCTAACCACTGGGTCAAACTGCCCATGCCCTGGGTGTGACACCAACAGGCTTCCACAAAGCTCTAGCACCATCTTTGTCTCATTCATTTATCAGGAACCAGCCCTTGTCTGAAACTCTATAAAGCCCAGAGAGATCTAGCAGTTGAATAATACATTGAAAGTAAACGTATAATTCCAGAGGGGGAGAGAGAATGGAAGGTGGGCAGTTCTTAGCCAGGCACCCTGTCTCTTTCCCTGCCACCCTGTGGATTTGACTCTTAATGTGGGAACAGGGTGATTCAGGGACTCATGTGCTGGATTCATAAGGTCTGGAGGAGGGATGGCAGATTGTCAACATGTGGACAGGCCTGGTGGTAGGATGGCTTTCAGATGCACATGTGCTTGTCAGCCTGTTGTAGGGTTGCCAGGTGTCTGGTTTTCGACCAGAAAGTCTGGAAAGACACTAAAAGTCCATTTACCAGAGTAACCGCAATCAGCCTCCCCGCCAAGAGGGCGGGAAGACCAGCAGCTGTTCAGCTGCTGACAGAGAGCCTCAGAGATCTGGGCCTCTTGCAGCCTGGGGTGGTGGCTCTGGTTGAGGAGGGGGCAGGCCCGGGGCTGGGGAGGGGAGCACTCGCAGGTTCGCACTAGCACTGCAAGCAGAGTGGGTGAGGGGAGGGCAAGCTCTGAGCACGCCAGAGAGGCCATGGAAAGGAAGGGGGCAGCCCGCTACCTGCGGGGTGCGGATGTCAGGAGAGGGGCCATTCAGCGAGCAGCCCCGGCACTGTTCCGTTTGCCCCCCGCTGGCTGCAGAGGGGCCTGGGCTCGATGCACCAAGCAGGGCCACTTCCCCTGAAGGGCTGGGCTGGGCTGCCAATCCCGGCTCCATGCATGGCGCAATCACTGCCCAGGTAGGAGCCCAGCTGCTCCCCGGCGCCACTCCCTGGGAATTCGGGCACCCGCTCGCTCTGGGCAGCAAAAGTTGTCAGGCTCCGGTGCTTTCCAGACAGCTCGCCCCAGCCGGAGCAGAGATAGCCTGGGAATGGGGTCTCCAAGAGCCCCTCACTGTGGGGTGCAGAGGAAACAAGAGCAAAGTCTCATTAAACTCTTCGGGAGAAGCAGGGAGACCCCGGATCCAATATTTCCATGTAAGTTTTCTGGAGCCAGCCAGCATGAGCGGGTCACAGCTGCCAAGGGTGGGGGGGGGGGAGGGTGGCTACAAACAATGGGGCAAGTTCCTCAGATGGAAGCAAGCAGCCCTCTGCCCCAGTTCCACGGACTCAGATGGGCAGGAGACACCTGGGCATGTTTGGGACCATCTCTGGCCTCAGTGTTGAGGGCCTGGAGGAGCTGGGGGAGGGGAGCTGGGAGTCAGGACTCCTGAGTTCTCTCCCTGGCTCTGGGAGGGGTGTGGGTGGTAGGGGTTACAGCAGGGGGGGCTGGTAGCCAGGACTCCTGGGTTCCATTTTCTGCTCTGGGAGGTGAGTGGGGGCTAATGGGTTAGAACACGGGGCTGGAACTCAGGGCTCCTGAGCTCTATTCGTGGCTCAGAGAGGAGAATGGTGTTTTGTGGTTAGAGTGGGGTGCCCGGGAGCCAGGACTCCTGGGTTCTATCCCTGGGCCCTGGATCTGGGAGGGGAGTGGGGGCTAAAGCTTAGAGCAGTAGGGGCTGGAAGCTCTTGGGTTCTATTCCCAGCTCCTCCACAGACTTGTGTGACTTGAGTGAGTGGCTTATGGAGAGAGCCTCCCCCTACCCACAGGTAACTGGTGGGGTGGGGAGAGTGCTGTCATCCCTGGACTGGGTGCAGGGAGCCGGGGGAGTGAATAGAGGGTGGCACCCTGGAGAAGGGGTCTCAGGGGGAGGGGGCAGAGCAGAGGTGTCCAGTTTTCAGAACTTGGAAAGTTGGCAACTCCCTGTTGTCAATGTCACCAGCTCCTGTAGACAGCAGCTTCACCCAGGGCACCAGAGTCTGCAGGCCTTTCAAAATCTGGGACATGATATTTTGTGTCGTACCAAAAGGGACATCTGCACAGGCCTGACAAACTAGGACATTTTCAGGTTCCTAGAGACAGAAGGTCACCCCATTATTATTGCTGATCATTTTGCTGGACAGCTGAGTCACAGGAAGGTGAATCTTTTCCATTAGTACTTTGCAGTAATAGATTTCAGCAAATAGTTGCTCTCCTAACACAGTCTGTCAGTTGATGCTGCTTATCCAGTCTCCTCCTCCTCCTTTTCGGATAGCTCTTTGGTCAAGGTGTAGGTTCTGTCTGAGCCCAGTGTCTGGGAGCTTTGCCCTTGATCAGCTCACCCCTTATCACTGCAGTTAGTATGATTCTTATATAGGGTTTCAGGGGACAAGGGGACAATTCCACCAGACAAAATGATAAATGCATAAATGAACTTTAGATAATTTCTAAAATAAATAGGCTCTTGTAAGCACCTAGCAAAGGGCATTTACTGTAGATAATTGTCTTCCAAAAATAAATTCAGATTTCCCTCTTTATTAGAAGTTGTTGAGAAGCAGTGAAATCTGGTGTAATTTTGTGTCTGTCTTTTAAAAATACCATTTTACTACCCAACAGCAACAGTAATTCATAAAATAACATGTGATTGACCATGACTACGGATTTTTTGTTTGGTTTGTACATTCTTATTAGGCTTGGCTAAGATGTTGTAAAAGCAGTATCTTTTAACACCTTTTATTATACAAGGGTCAAGGGGTTTTTATGTTTCTTAAAGACAGCTTCAAATAGCCTACATAGCAGGTTACTGCATCTTTCATATGGCTGCTGTATAAACAAGCACGTTTTACACAGGAAATGACATAACCATGTAAAAGTGTACATGGAGTATAGGCACATATTCAAACACTAATGGGAATGCATTGTTTTAAATGGCATACTTTTATGTTTACCTATTAGCTTAGTACCCATATTTTAGCCAAATACAACAAAATTCAGCTTTACATACCTGTCTTATAGTGTTCTGTTTATTTGAAGTTTGGACCTTTACAAAGACTCTCCAGGGATAGATAATGACCCTAAAAAGAAAATACAAATGAGGCATTCTCAGTGAAAGTGAAACCTGCTGTCATAAACATGGAAAGTTGAATTTTTAACCTGTATTATTTTATCACTCATGTTTCTGCATGCTTTTACCGTTGGGCTGCGAGTGCCAGTTCACCCACAGAAAGTGGGGCCATTGACAGTACCAATAATTAGGGGTGCCAGCGGCCTTGCACACTGTATTAGAATTACCAGTAGAAAAAACAGTGTGGAGTTTTTGTGATTCCAAAGGCCTCTGCTTTTTTTCTGTCTTTCTCCATGTGCGTCATTCCCACATTGGTGCCCTAGAGCTGACCCTCTGCATTCAGAAAGGAAGTTGGCTGAATGAAGTCCACCTGGACTGTATTTTTGAGTTTTTCTGTGATAATTATTATTTGTAGTAGTTAGAGAGAGGGCCACTGTTAATGGTACTTTTGAGCCTGGAATATGTCTGTTTCTGTTCTAGCTCCAAATATCTCAAACTGCACATTTTTATGAGAAACCCTGGCAAGATTTACAATTGTGAACAGAAATATACTAAAAATGTTATGAAATTAAAAAAAGATTTAATGGACAACTCACTTTGGAAGTGGTTTGCTCCCAAAACTTTAGACATGTAAGGAATACAGGAATTACCTTCAGAAAAGCAGATAATACTGCAGACTTCAATGATCCATAACCATTCAGAAAATATCTGATAATCAATTATGGAGACTTAGATCTGCTCCAGATACCCCTTTATGGCAGATACAATACATCAGTAAAAAGTCTGTATGATAGTATATATTCTACACCACCACCACTGAGGCCATTCAACAGTCCAAAGCGTGTTCCCAAATAAAAATTAAGGATGAGTCATTTAAGGGAAAAAGCATCATAAGGATGTTCTCCTTATTCCCCAAAACAGCATTGCAAATCAAGGAAGTGCAGAGTTGAAGTTAGACTTAAAAGAAAACCTTTACTCTGCCCTTTAGTGATGCCATGCAATTAACATACAAAGATAATAAATGCATTTTAGCATTTGTAGTCCCAGATTAGATTAAGCTTATTTTTAAAGACATAGTAGGGTTTTTCTTTCTTTATGGTCTCATTCTATGGCTGAGTTAAGGTTGTTTGGGTGCCTAAAATGACTTTTCCATACCTTAACATATCTGTATGTCTTTTATCTTTAACCTTAACTCTGAATTCCCTAGGTTTGTAATGCTTGGTTTTGGGATAATTATAACATTCCTGTAATGATTTTACCCTTAAAATACTGATATGTATTCTCAAGCTTAAGTCCTGTTTAGCATAGATTTTATCTGTATGTTTTTAAATTATGTTCCTTGTACATTTTTTTAATGATTGAAAATTTCATATATGAAATGAAAAATCCAAATAAGTTACCTATAAAGTAGCAACCGTAAATATTTTTATATTAACTTTTACAGCCAGATACACCGGTACATTCTGGCCATTTTACACCTTTCTGGAACAGCACAAAGCAGTCAGAGGTTCTGGCCAGATTTCCAGATTCTGGAGCTCTCAATAAATGGGAGTAAGGCTACAGTCTACTAATAGCTAAGGTGCCCTCTTCCAAAATAGCCACCACCTCACTGTGGGAGTGAAACCAATCTGCCCTCAGGGAAGAAAGAGGTTGACTATGCTGTCAGGGGCTACCATCTTTCCTGAGAGCAGCTTGACTTCATTCCCATTTGGAAATAAATTGGAAACAGTGGCCATTTTGAAGAAGGCATCGTTGCTAAGGGCAGTTTCATTCATATTGAGAATAATGGGAGATGGCAGCCATTTTGCAAGAGGATAGTTCTTCATGGAATTTTCTGTAGAACACCATTCTTCAGAAAAAGAAACTTTCATTTGTGAAGAATAGTGGCAAAAATGACCATTAATCCTAACATATCATGGACCCTTTTTGACCCAAGCAGCTACTGAAAGTTTTGGGGCCCTGGTGATGTTCCAGCTGGAAGCAGGAATTGGTGGAATCTGGTACTTACTTTGATGCAGTTTTGTTTCTTTACACAGAATGTACAAAGCCCCGTGTCACTGAATACAGAAGGAATCAAATAGTAGGAAACAGCTTCTTTTGTTCTCAGCACCAAGAGCAGTCTTTTCAGCCTCCTCCTTTCATGCAAAAACCTCTCCTCAGGTTTCTTCCAGGGTCAGCCTCTGTGCTTTCAGCTGCTGCTTTAGGTTGTTTCCCACTTTTCTGTTCTGCCTCCCTGTCCCTTGACACCTACCCTAAACAATGCTCAGCCAAAAACTCCAGGGCAGGTTCACACACTTTTGTTTTAGGTGGGGGCTTAACTCAGCCCATAACAAGGTTCCCCCCAACTCATAGCAACACCTCAGCTTTACTCATGGTCCTGATGAGACCTAAAATGGTGACAACCACTAACCCAACTCAGACAGAAAGGAAAAGAAATAGTTTCACAAATGTAAAGGGACACAAGGTTAACTATTGACATATATACAAGGTCTTTCTGTTAAGATGTTTTCATATCACCAACCCAAAAGAACTTTATTTCTACCCAAATCTCATTGGGGCTTTTCTCTCACTGGATTTCCATCCAGTGTGCTCCTGAGGTGCATCTATTATTTCTGAGGAAATTGCTGGCTGGCTCAGACCCTGCCCATTTTGTTCTAATGGGGAAAACACCTCTGGACCAACTTTTGCAGCCTCAACTTCCACAGATACTTTCTCAGGCCATGTCTACATATACAGTGCTGCAGCTGCCCCGATACAGCTGCGCCACTGCAGCACATCTGGTGAAGACGCTTTATGCTGACAGGAGAGAACTCCCCCGCTGGCGTAAAAAACCCAGCCCTGCGAGCCGCAGAAGCTATGTCGGTGCGAGAAGCTCTCCCGCTGACAGCGCTGTGCACACTAGCGCTTATATCGGTGCAACTGATGTCGCTCAGGGGGGTGGTTTATTCATTTTGCCGAGATAGGCAGTAGTGTAGACATAACCTCAGATTCAGGGGCAGTCAAACTGAAATTCTGTCCCCCTGATATCTTTACAAATGGTCCTTATGGATAATGTTGGGTTTAGCCCTGGGACCCCACTGTATCCTATCCTTCATTTCTTTGTGTCCGTACTGTATAGGGTCCCTCCCAAGGTTTATCCAGTTTAGGGCTCCTATCCTCTTTCATCTAAGACTGTGAGACCAGTCCAGGTGCCCTCTTTTAAAAGTTCCCCCAAGACTATCCAGACTTTTCATTTTGTCAGAGGCTGGCCTCAAATTTTCCCTAGCATTTCTTTTGGTTCAGTTTCTGCCATTGGCGACCCCACATGAGAGCTCTCCTGCTGCAAGCCACAGCATGACACACACCTGCCTCAGCTTCCCTCCTTCAGAATCCCCAGGAATAGTTCACAGAGCCTTTCTGAGGGCAAACAGCCCTGGTGGGGTTCATTTATTACAAGAGTCCCACGCACATAAATATCACAAAAGTCCCACAACTTTTGTCCAAAATCTACTCCTGGGAGAATTTGGCACCAAAAAATCTAAAATTCTGCATATTTTGTCAAAATAATGCAATATAATCACACTGGTTTCACTTATTTTGGTAATTTATTTAAACTACCATACAGACAAAAATAATCACAATAACTGTTCAGCATGTCCTAAATACATGAAAGTTAAGTGACAAATACTTGGTAACCAATACCCTGCATACCAGTTGTAATCCTGGATTTTCATTTAAATTACATCACTTTTATTTTGGTGTTTGGTGTTCTGTAAAGTAGAAAGTCGCTTTAAATTGCTCAGACTTTCACACATGAAAGTCAGACAGTTTTGCTAATCATTTCCTGCATTTCTTTTAAATGGATAAGTAAAATAGATCTTGAGCTGTCATCTAACCCCACTGAGCCTCTCTGGCACAGGAAAAAAAGCGAGAAAGCACACAGCCCTTCCTAGCTGAGGAGTCCGTTACTGTCATTTACAATAAGGCCCTTTACACCAGCACTCTGGCAAGGTAAAAGAGCCTTAAATGACTAAGAATGGGAACAATTAATTAACAATGGGAACATCTGAAGAAGTGGTTTTTTACCCACGAAAGCTTATGCCCTAATAAATCTGTTAGTCTTTAAGGTGCCACCAGACTCCTTGTTGTTTTAATGGGAACATTAGCAGCCTGCCTGCTTAGCTGATACATTTCTGCTCTGCCTCAGGGACAGAGCCTGCTTCACAAAGCCCTACCCCTCCAAGTCCGGGATGCAGCAACAGCGAGCGAGAGGGACGGAGTGAGTCTCTCTCACCGGTTCGCACACAGGCACCCGCCCAGCCCCAGCCCCTTAAAGTCTCTCCAGGGATGCACACACGCATACCCAACCTCCCTCTTCCCCCCGATGGTGATTTGCTCTCTGCTGCTGGCTGCTCCCAGCAGACGTGACCAGGCCTGGGGTGTGTGTTCCCCACAGATTTCTTGGCTCCCCCATTTTTCTGTGGGGGAGCCAAGAAATCTGTGGAAGGTATGAATTCTGCGCCCCCGCAGGGGCGCAGAGTTCCCCTAGGAGTAAAAATCCCCGAGCATAGTCCCACAAGTACATGTAACATGCATCCCTGCCATCCCTCCCCATGGCCCAACTCTCCAGCACAGTCCTGGCTTCCCTCACCATGCTCTGGCTCTCCAGCACAGTCCTCTCCTGTCCTTATACCAGCATAGCCTCTGCAGCTCTTCCAGCTGGAATACAACCCAGCTCTTCCTAGGGGAACCTCCACAGCCTCTCTGCTGGGGCTATCCTTTCCAGAGGAGCATTCTTCACTCCCTCTGGCCCTCTCACAACTCCTCTAGATCCAGCTCTCCGGCCCTGGAGATGTCAATAGGTAAGCTCCTCCACTGCTCCCCGGCCTTCAGACTTTGGTGCCAGCTCTCCAGCTTAGTGCCAGCAGGCAGCTCTCTCTAGATGCTCTCTGCCTTCAGCCTTCTTCCAGATCCCATACATACAGTCTCATGGCCAATTCCTCCCTCTTTCCAAGGAGGGCCTGCACAGAGTTATCTGCTCTCTACAGCTTTCCCCAGAGACCCTCACCAATCTCCTGACTGATTCTCACCAGGACTCTCTGAGTCTCCCTCTTACTCGGTCCCTCTTCTCTATAGAACCAGGTGCCTTGATCTTTTGGGTATGTCTACACAGCACTTTGGAGCAAGCATCATAAGAGTGGCCATACGGGGTCAGACCAATGGTCCATCTAGCCCAGTATCCTGTCTTCGGACAGTCGCCAATGGCAGGTGCTTCAAATGAACAGAACAGGCAATCATTGAGTGACCCACCCCCTGTCGTCCAGTCCCAGCTTCTGGCACTCAAAAGTTTAGGGACACCCAGAGCAGGGAGTTGCATCCCTGACCATCTTGGCTAGATAGGTCTATCCTCCATGAACTTATCTAATTCTTTTTCGAACCCAATTATAGTTTTGGCCTTCACAACCTCCCTGGCAAAGAGTTCCACAGGTTGGCTGCGCATTGTGTGAAGAAGAACTTCCTTTTGTTTGTTTTAAACCTGCTGCCTATTCATTTCATTGGGTGATCCCTGGTTCTTATGTTATGTGAAGGTAAATTACATATCCTTATTCACTGTCTCCAAACCCGTCACGATTTTATAGACCTCTCTCATAGCCCCCCTTAGTCATCTCTTTTCCAAGCTGAACAGTCCCAGTCTTTTAAAACTCTCCTCACATGGAAGCTGCTCCAGACCTTTAATAATTTTTTTTGCCCTTTTCTGTACCTTTCCCAATTCTAATATATCTATTTTCAGATGGGGGACCAGATCTGTATGCAGCATTCAGGGTGTGGGCCTACCATGGGTTTATCTAGAGGCATTATGATATTTTCTGTCTTGTTATCTATCCTTTTCCTAATGGTTCCTAACATCCGGTTAGCGTTTTTGACGGCCGCTGCACGTTGAGCAGATGTTTTCAGAGAACTATCCACCATGTCTCCAAGATCTTTCATCAGTGGTAACAGCTAATTTAGACCCCATTCTTTTGTATGTATGAAAAGATCAGGATGCAGGACTTGTGCTGGCTCTCTAAAAGTAGTATTATACGCAGTGCTTTGAAGCTGCAGCTCAGGCTCTGAAGCCCACCTCCCTCCCTAGGCTTCCGAGCCCCAGCTCCAGCCTGAGCTGCAATTTCAGAGCACTGTCTGTACAGCTATTTTTCGAGCATGAGGTGTGAGCGTGAACCCCACTAGCCTGAATTTGTTGATCCAGGCTGGGCGACTCACTCCAAAATGCTGTGTAGACATGCCTTTATAGCCCCTTGGAGCTGATTCGCCCTCTTAATTGGCCACCAGTTCTGGCACAGAGGAGCTGGACCTGCTTCATTTACAGGGGCCAGCCACCCTGTGGCAATTTCAAATTGGCCAGCTTCAGCTTATCACAGACCATTCGTAAATGTGTTACTTCCTGCTCAAATGTTTTAGCATGTACCAGGATATCCTGTAGGCATAACTGCCAGGTTGAGCGGGATATGCCGTGTAATACCCTCTCCATTACTCTCTCAAATGCATCTCGTGCATTGCGCAAGCCAAAAGCCAGCACTTTAAATTACCACAGGCCTTGTCCTGCTGTAACAGCAGTTTTTCTCTGTCTTTTGGATCCACTTCCACTTGCCAATGCCCACTTCTAAGATCCAGTGTGGAAAACCAGACTGAACCTGCTACAGCTGCTAGGCTACCATCTATTTGTGAAACCAGATAAGAGTCCTTTAAACGGACTTCATCTGATTTTCTATAGTCCTGGTGCTGCTGTCTCTGGTGCTGCTGTCCTTTTTCTTAACCAGAACTTTGGGTAAGGCCCAAGGGCGGTTTGAAGGCTCAGTTATGCCTTCCGGATACATTTCTTCGAGGATTTATCATGCTTCTTTCCTTTTTCCTATGGGTAGCTAATGGGGTGGCTGTTTAATGGGTCAGTTCCTGCAGTATCAACTTTTTTTCAACCAGGGGAGTACAATCTATATCTTTGTTGGACTAGGAGAACAACTCCTGATTCCTAACCAGAAAGTCTCTTCGGCTTAGTGCTGCTGTTCCCCATTTTAAGTGTACAGCACTGCGCTGGAACAAGTCCCATAGAAACTCTTGTTGTTTTCTTCTATCTCAGCATTTACCAGAACCACTGGCTGGCTTCGCAACTCTGCAGACCCTTTTTTCACTGTTTGCTCTTTATCAGAAACATTCAGCAAACAAGCAGGGATCAGTTCTTGTTTCAGCTCCACAAGAGCTTTAGCAACTAAAGTTATGTCTACACTGCAACTAAAAACCCACAGTTGGCCTGTGTTAGCTAACTTGGGCTCACGTGACTCGCGCTAAGGGGCCATTTAATCGAGATGTAGACATTCCAGCTTGGGCGGCCGCCTGAGCTCTGGGACCCTCCCACCTCTCAGATCCTAGAGCCTAGGCTCTAGCCCAAGCCCGAACATCTACACCACAGTTAAACAGCCCCTTAGCCCAAGCCCCACAAGCCCGAGTGAGCTGGCACGGGCCAGCTGCAGATTTTTAACTGCAGTGTAGACATATTCTCAGATTCCCCCAAGACCCTGGGTCTCAGCACAGATTCTAAATACTCCCCATCTTTCTGTTGCTGGAAACCTTCCATAGCATGTAGCTGTTATAATGATTTCTGCCTCCAGAGGAAGGGCAGTTCGTTCACTGTAAACCAATTGCCTATAAACCATTTGTCTCACCTGGGCCATATCTTTAAAGGCAATTTCCATAGACTGAATTTGTAAGACACCTTTCCTGGCATTGATTACACAGTTATTAGCCATAATGAAATCTAAGCCAATTATTCGCTTATCCACTGCTTCATCCACCCAGACCTCTTGCTCGAATTTTGGAGGTCCAATTTTCGGATATGTGGCCTTGCCCTATTCATTACCTCTGTTTCAGACCAATTAGGCAGGTCAGTTTGGGATCCCCTATTCCCTAGCCTTTTTAGCAAGTCTGGTCTAATAACTGTTATATATGAGTTCATGTCAATTATCCCTATACATAGCACAGGTCCTATTACACACATAATAGCCAAACTCCCATTATTGTTGTTGAACTGCCCATATTTAAACATAAGCTGTGGGGCTCATCTTTGTACCCCGAAGTTTTGCCCCTTGAGTCTGATGTCCCTCCATTTCCCAAACTGGGAGAGAGGCTTTCACTAGGTACTTGCTACAGTACATCTTGGCCTGCCTCAAATTTATAACAATCCTTCTTTTTGTGGTGAATGTTGTCACAGTACCAGCACTTTGCTTTCCTTTCATTTTTGCATTCTTGCCATTTTCCCTTGTTTTACAAACCAACTTTATCATTGTTCCAATCACGCAGTAGGGCTGTGAACAAGATTAGAATCCCCCCTTTCATCATGCGTATTAGAAATAGAGTTGTACTTACAGGGCTCGTGGTGATCAGCTTCTCCATCACTAGCAGCTGCTTCCTCTTATGAACGGCTGCAAGAAAAGACTCAAGTTCTGTAGCAAATTGCACAGCCTCTCAGAATGTCTTTGGCCTCCTTTTACTGTTCTTGATTTGAAAGCCCAAGTCCAGCTGAGGATCTATAAATTAGTCCATTGCCCATCTCTCCTGAAAGGCCTTGGTGGTATCTGGAGACGCTAGGAACACAAGTCTCCAGAGGTCCTCTGCTAGTTCAAGTGAGGCTTCTTCTTTCCTTCTCCTTCTAGCACTTGACTGTGCCCAGGCCAGTTCAGATTGATGGCTAGCTCCAAACCACATGTTCAGGGCCAGGGCCGGCTCCAGGCACCAGCGAAGGAAGTAGGTGCCTGGGGCGGCCAATAGAAAGGGGCAGCTCTCTGTCCGTGATTGGGGTGGCATGTCCGAGTCTTCGGCGGCAATTCGGTGGCGGGTCCTTCACTCCCTCTCTCCCTCTTCTGCGGCAATTCAGCGGCGGGTCCTGCTTCTTTTTTTTTCTTTGCCGCTTAGGGTGGCAAAAAAGCTGGAGCCAGCCCTGTTCAGGGCTAGTACCAGGTCTGAATATTTTAGTCTCTTTTCTGGTGGTAAGTTCTGCAGCACCGTCAGAGCTGAGTCACCCCTCTGACCATTAGTAACCTCCCTTTCTGCCCATCTTCCCAGCCATTGATTTGAGCTGTAATGTTTAACTGAGGCAAATAAGCCTCCCAGGGAATTTTCCCTCAAAGATAGTGGGGGTTTTGCATCGCTGGAGCTCAGAGAGCTTGACCTCTCCCCTCTTGGCCTCTATGGGTTACAAACAGGGTAGAAAACTATTGTAAATGTCTGGTCTGACCCAGGCCTGTGTCTGATTCAATTCTTCATCCAGGTGGCTGCTTTCCACTGTGATCTGTGACCTTTTGATTTCCTTCTGGAGTTGAATTTTCAGCACCTTAAGTCCATGGTGCAGCTCATCTCTCTTAGAATATTCCAAGCTATTTCATCGAAGAACCTCTGGTCTATGGCAGTCATGTTGTTGGTTAGTTCTTTGATCTGTCTTGCCATTCCAGCCTGAAAGCTTTGCAGCTTGGCTTCCCAACCTGTCTGGACAATTTGCAGTAGTTGCTCCAAAAGAGATTTGACCTCCACCTGCAAGTCAATCCTCAGCCCTTTCTGAGAATCCTCCAGATGCTGCTTTAGTTCCTTTATGAAGCCTTTGAGTCCTGTTTTAAGTCTTGCTTTAATCCCTTTTGGCCATCTTTGATTTCTGCAAGCATTCCAGCATTTGTTCCATCTTGATTCAGCAGGAGTACCAGCTCCCCATTTCTCTCCTTGTAAACTGGATCCCAACCCTCAGAGCACCAATGTTGATCCTCTCTGACCCCAGCAGCTTGTCAAAGTTTTGGGGCTCTGGGTACGTTCCAGCTGAAAGTAGAAATTGATCAAGTCTGGTATTTTCTTTCATGTAGTTTTGTTTATTTACAATGAATGTACAAAGTCCCGTGTCACTGAATGCAGAAGGAATCAAAGAGCAGAAACAGCTTCTTTTGTTCAACAGCACGAAGAGATCTCTTTTCAGTGTGCTCGTCTCATGCAATAACTTCTCCTCAGGTTGTTTCGAGGGTCATTCTCTGTGCTTTCAGCTGCTCCTTTAGGCTCAGCTGTCTCTCTCTCTCTTTGGGCTTGTCTACACTACCCACCGGACTGGCGGACAGCGATCGATCCGGGGTGGGGGGGTTTCGATTTATCACGTCTAGTATAGACATGATAAATCAACTGCTGAGCACTCTCCTGTCGACTCCGGTACTCCACCAGAAGGAGGAGCACAAGCGGAGTCGACGGGAGAGTGTCAGCTGTCGACTTACCGCAGTGAAGACAACGCGGTAAGTAGATCTAAGTACATTGACTTCAGCTACGCTATTCACGTAGCTGAAGTTGCATATCTTAGATCGACCCCATGCGGTAGTGTAGACAAGCCCTTTGTCTTTCTCAGTTTTCCTGTTCTGCCTTCTCCCCTACACGCACAACTACCAAAACAATACTGAGCCAAAAGATCCAGGGCAGGTTCACACACTCCTTTTGTCTTAGGTGGGGATTTTAACTCAATCCATAACAAGGTTCCATCCAGCTCATAACAATATTTCTTCAAAAGTAGCCTCCTCACAAGATTTCTCTGAATTTTAACTATATGGGAAGTCTGTAATTAAATTACTGATATCATTTGGGACAGAGAAAATGTTGAACGGAGGGTGCTAAATTTCTCAAAGAGCTCATTGTTAATTAACTTTAACTTGTAAAATAACTTATGGATTTACTTGTAAATTCTCACAAAACTCACTCTGTTCCCCAAGATAAATTGTTGTAAATTTGGGGAGAGTTGCTTTAATTGTAAAATTCATCTCAATCTTAACTATGGAACCTCACCTGATGCTTCCTTAATGCCAGCTGAGTCCAGTAGATACTGTTCGCGAGCTTACAGACTTCTCAACAGCACGACAGTAGAAGAGAGATATGGTAACAGGAGGTGTGGCAGCAAGAAATCATAGAATCATAGAAGTGTAGGACTGGAAGGGACCTCGAGAGGTCATCTAGTCCAGTCACCTGCACTCAAGGCAGGACTAAGTAATAACTAGACCATTCCTGACAGGTGTTTGTCTAACCTATTCTTAAAAACCTCTAATAATGGAGATTCCACAACCTTCCTAGGCAGTTTGTTTCTGTGCTTAACCACCCTGACAGGAAGTTTTTCCTAATGTCCAACCTAAACTTCCCTTGCTGCAACGTAAGCCCATTGTTTCTGGTTCTATCCTCCTTGTAACAACCTTTTATGTACTTGAAAACTGTTACCAGGTCCCCTCCCAGTCTTCTCTTCTCCAGACTAAACAAACCCACTTTTTTCAATCTTCCCCCGCAGGTCATGTTTTCTAGATCTTCAATTATTTTTGTTGCTCTTCTCTGGACTTTCTCCAATTTGCCCTCAACTTTCCTGAAATGCGACACCCAGAACTGGACACAATACTCCAGCTGAGGCCTTATCAGCATGGAGTAGAACGGAAGAATTACTTCTTGTGTCTTGCTTACAACACTCCTGCAAATACATCCCAGAATGATGTTTGCTTTTTTTGCAATAGTGTTACACTGTTGACTTATATTTAGCTTGTGATTCACGATGACCCCCCAGATCCCTTTCTGCCGTACTCCTTCCTAGGCAGTCGTTTCCCATTTTGTATGTGTGCAACTGATTATTCCTTCCTGCGTGGAGTAGTTTGCATTTGTCCTGATTGAATTTCATCCTATTTACTTCAGATCATTTCTCCAGTTTGTCGAGATCATTTTGAATTTTAATCCTACCCTCCAAAGGCTTTGCAACCCCTCCCAGCTTAGTGTCACCTGCAAACTTTATAAATGTACTCTCTATGCCATTATCTGTCATGCGCAGAGGTATGGGGGAGTATGCAGAATGGTGACAGGAGGCATGACAGGAGAATGCTGCCGTAGGAGGCACAGCATTAAGAAGTATGGCAGTAAGAATGACAGCAGCGGGCTTGGCAGAAAGAGATGGAATCAGGAAGAATTGTAGTAGGGCTATAGCATAACAAAGAGATCATCCATGTCTCTCTCCTATTGTCATGCTTCCAGCCATCATGTCTTCTGCTGCCATGCTCCCGGGTATAATGTTCCTTCTTCTTGCCTTCTTCTGATGCAGCATTTGTGACAAAAGTACATGCGGGGCAGACACTTTTCACAAAGGGTGTGGCAGTGTGGGATCAGGCAGTGAAAGTCGGTAGTAACTGGACATGTGAGCAGGAGCCTGAAATCTATGATCCTTGGAATTCTTGGCAAATCTCTTTGTAATTTCACCTAAAAGTTCCAGCTTTGTCGTGAAAGGTAGGGCTTGTCTACACTACCCGCCGGTACTCCTCCAGAACGAGAAGTGCAAGCGGAGTCGACGGGAGAGCGCCAGCTGTCGACTTACCGCAGTGAAGACACCGCCGTAAGTAGATCTAAGTACATTGACTTCAGCTAGGCTATTCACGTAGCTGAAGTTGCGTATCTTAGATCGACTCCGCGTGGTAGTGTAGACAAGCCCGTAGTGATGAGTGAAGCTCAGAGGTTTATTCTGAAGAGGTTCCCAGCAGTTGTTTATCCAAATTATCTGCATTAGAATCTGTGAGATGAAATTAAGAAAGGGGGAAATTAAGCCGTATTTTCCCTACAAATAGCTGCAGAGAGCAGTCTTCCACTGACTGGGAAGACAAGCTGGTCTTGCTCATGTCTGAAGTACATGCCTCTGTGGTTCTTAGAGCTACATAATTGGGCTGCAAATCTCCTCAGGGTGGTTTTTGCTGTGGTACTGAGTTCCTTCTGCCTCCTGCCCTGTCCCAGGCTTCAAGAGCTACCAACAACCTCAATCAAACAGAATAAGAAACTTCACTGAATTTTTCTAACTTTAGGAAAGGTTGTGCTGGTTTCAGTCCAAGGGATGGGGAATGTCTGGAGTTTTTTTAGACAAACCAAAGTACGCATCAGTACAAACAATCCTTATGTACGTTCAGCGAGTCTGTTTACACAGCATACACAGAACAATGGCATTTTTCCTTTTCTAATAGCTACTTGAATATATAGCACTTGTGTGTTGGCGATAGCCATGAGGCAGATTTCAGAACTATGGGATAAACTGCAGAGCTATGCATGTTTAACTATCTCCCCAGGACTTATTCTAATACAGTATTACAAAGCCCTGAGCAGCTTCAGGCAGCCATCACTTTAAAATGTATATCAACCTGCTGTCGAGTGATGCTTCCCCCTTTAGTCCCCAAATGTGGAAGTCTCATCTCCCCCAGCCCTGTTAAAAAAAAAAAAATCACACTGGCACAAGGCCCAGGATGGGTCATATTCAGTCCTGCAGGTAGAAGCTTTATACCATTGGAAAGGGATCGTACATTGGGAAGTTACCTACAATAGTTCTTCTAGATCTAAAAATATAATTGCCAGATTCTCCATTATGATCAGGCATCTTTGAGTTGCACAGTCAGCACAACGGAGCTGGACTTTCGCTGTGTCTCGCCAGAGGGGCGGCACCCCTCTGCCATAAAGCCAGCAGAAGTCAGCTTCTGTGCCAAGTGCCCCGTCCCACTGCAGAGCATGGGGCAAGGTGGACAGAGTGGGGCTCTTCTCCACTCCGTTGACCCACAGTGGAGGGATTAAAAAAAATAGTCCCAAGACAAATTCATACCTTCAAATATTTCTACAACAGATGCAGCATGCACAAAATACAGTGCAGTAAAGGTTAATGGCACTCATTTGCAATCACCACTCTCATCCCAGACTCAGCTACTAAACCCTTTACTCTACCATCATGCATTCTCGCAGTAAATATTTCTTCTGATACTTCCACGATGAACAAGTGCAACTGGAGGCGATCAAAGGTATGCACACGAAGATGATATCGATACCAGTAGCACCCTGCCTTACTGACAGCTCCCTTTCCATCGTATTTATTGTACAGGATTCAAAACAAAGGATGTTAGTAACATTATAATTGTGCAGATGAAGAGAGCTAGCTACACCACAGCACTGTGTCAATAATTTATTACATTTTATGCTGTTATTGAGTAATTTTACTACGAGCACTTGAGAACAGCTTGAACCTTATACAGAGTAATACAACTTGCAACATACCAGTGGATAGAGTGAATAGTTAAGAAAGAGGTGAAGCTTGGAACAAAACATACATTGAAACAAATATGCTTCTGCATTTATCTAGCTCCATGTACAATCAAATACTAAATCAACACATTATATTTAATGATTTTTTTCATATACACATAATTTTAAGAGCTAATCGGAAAAGTTCATCTTACAGTGTAACTATTTACACCAAACTCTGAGTGTAGGGACATTGCTTTCTCTTACAGACATTAGTATTATCTTCAAACGTTTCCTAATGGACATGGTGAGGAAGATATTGGAAGTGGGACTCAGACTTGTCTTAAGAACAACATTTAAAGGAACAGTAATGTTTTTTTAGAGGTGTATATGCAGCTTATTAACTTTA
Source organism: Natator depressus (assembly GCF_965152275.1). Lineage (NCBI taxonomy): Eukaryota > Metazoa > Chordata > Testudines > Cheloniidae > Natator > Natator depressus. The sequence goes on from NC_134246.1 coordinate 31,736,864, forward strand.
CATTTAACAATATCCTTAGGGATTAAAACAGCAGAGCTTTTTGTGGTATGGAATTTTAATTTCCTTGGAAGTGATCTTTAGTGAGAACAATTCTCTTGTGATTACGGAATTCTTTACTCAAAGCCCCATTCTGGGCTAAGTTTGGAGGGTGACAGTATTGAACTACTGCTAAAATGTGTCTACCACTAAGAGACATACAGACACAGGGAGAGTTTAGCAGATTGTTTCTTATTACCATTGTTAAACCATAGGTGTCCTAGGGGTAAGAGGATTAGTTACTCTTGTTTGAGAAGAGGTTCTTGTCAATTATCTTTGTTAATGTGTTAATGGGAGGGATTGTGCTGCTACCTACAACCACATGACTCCACTACCATGTCTTCATATTGTTTGTAGACCACGTTATTTGCAGAGTCTATAAAGAGAATGCTAATCGGACTCAGTCTGGTCGGAACACAGCAAGTCGGAGGAGTAGATTCTGGGTCCATTGAGTTCATTAGCGTTTGGATAACTGCGTGATTGGTGGGTTCCAAATGAGATCGAAGAGGAAATTCACAAAGCCCTTCACAGTGATAAGCTTCATATTCCAGAGGGGCTATTATCCAGTCGTCCCAGCCCATGTCCTTAAAATTCACATGGAGAGCTTTTTTACTACACCTTGCCTTCAGGTTCTTGTTGGGCCTCTTCCCTTGCCTCGTTGCTAGAGGAGCTCTTCTCTTCCTCCGCTGATTGAACAAGTATTCATAAACAGTTTTGTCATCTTGGCCTGATCTCGCCTTGATTTCATTAAAAAACAGGTCCCTTTTTTTTGTCCTCCCAAATACCAAGAAGAGAGCCTTTTCATTGACCTGCCTCCCTGTTCTATTCAATCCCATACTCCTCGGATCAATAGCTCTCCCCCTATCAAAAGCTTCGAGTTCGAAACACAAGTTAACTGAGTTTTTAAAATTCCTAAAAAGTTTCCAAATGTCAAATACTTCCCATTTTGGTGTATCTGCAGTGCTGACAGTGCGAGAGTCCAGGAGAGTTGCTGCTTGTCTGTTTGTGGGGCAACTGAACAATTTCACTTGGGAAGTTTTCCCAAGAGAATGAGGCTTCCAGGTCTCAGAGGGCTTTTTCCTTAATATCCGCAGCTCTGCCCCCAACAAACCATCTTTTTCTAATGCACTGATGTCAAAAATATATTTTTGTTTTCTTATGGCTGGAGCTCGGTCATCTAAAACAAAACAAAAACCGCAGACACTTTTAAGTTTATTGTAAACAAGAACGAGTATTAGCTCTAAAATTCCTCCTGTTACTTCTGAAGTTTGCTCACAAACTCACAAGATCACTCGCTATTAGCCCACAGTCTTGGAAGTCATAATAAAGAGCCTTTTAACCAATACGGAGACAGTCATAAAAACCTGCTCTGAGCTGAGACTCAGAGGAGCTTAATGACTCAGTAGTGAAATGGCATTCTGAACTCTTCTTGTTTCAGCTAAAGAAATGTAATCTCACCTGTGTGTGTTTTCTGGCCCCAAAGTATCAATTAGCCAACTGGCAGAGATTTCTCCTTCAAGTGTGAGCCATCGCAGTGCATAGCCACCACTTACATTCTTGACATAGGACTGAAGTGGGGCTTAAGTGGTGCCTGGACCTCATACTGGGCCCCTGTACGGGGGTGAATTTCACCAATAGACAGTACAATGGTGAATTTGTCCTTTAAAACCCAAATCCTCCAGGAACTCCCAGGCACCAGGACAACTGCTTTATTAACTACACAAGGCTCAACTTATTCTGATGGAGCAAAATAATATAACCCCCAGAACCACTGTTTCATTTGCCTGGTAAGGCTGATAAGAAGTATTGTTAAGAAACATGGCTATTTAAATTCAGCATGTTACATTGACGTTGCCTTCCAAAGGAAAATCAAGAATTTCATCTGGAATGCAGCTCTGCTGAACAGCATCCCATTTCTCTACAGCAGCCAAATTGTGATCATTAACTGCCCTCGGTGTCCCCGTTCTGGACTGGATTGTCAGGTGCCAGCCTCATCATTGCTCTCTCATGCATAGCAGTCCCAGGAGCTGCTCTCCATGGGCACCATCCATGCTCACTGAAATCCCTGAAAAAACACACCCTAACGTTATGGAGAGCAGCACTGGGCTCGAATTGCCCTACTTGAGCAGTCAGGTGAACACCTGATCTGTGACACTGCCCATCTCACCAATAAGAAGCTACGTGATGAACAGGAAATGAAGCCTCTTCATTTATTGGAGGAAGGGGTGCACTAGGCTAGCTCAATTTTCTCAAAATTTTCCACAATCAGAAACTTGTGCCACAGAGTCTCAGGTCTCTCCTTGAAGAGGCCAGCATTTTCACAAAGAAGCTCTTTGTTTTGCTCCTGGAAAAGCACAGAAATAGCACTGTCTTTACAGCGCCATATGCCGGTAGACATATGGCTAACAAGAAATAAAATGGTATTTTACCAACTACTGTAGTTTAAGTATGAAAAAAGCCCCCGAGTCATATTTTCAAAGGTGTTTAGGCACCTAAACATGCAGATAGGCAGCCAGTGGGTTTTCAGAACCACCTAGGCATCTAACAGCCATTCATTTCAATAGGAGTTAGGTGCCCCAGTGCTTTCGAAATTCCCACTAGGCACCTATCTGCATCTTTAGGCATCAAAAAGCCTTTGAAAATCTGTCCCTAAATGTTTTGCTTAGCTAGCATACAAATATTATGCCCTGCTGCCAGAAGAATCTTCGAAGCTTAAACTGAAAAGACAAAAACTGCCTATAAGTTACATGATTCTGATTACATTCGAATGAGTCAAGCTATTTTCTTTCGATAATGATCATTATTTTTCAATTAACAATATATGCAGACATGCATCACACACACACACACTCATAAATGCTGTAGCTCCTTTCTTACCTTGTCCTTTATCTATAAAGCTTGTTATTGTATTGGCAAGTCCAGTCTCCAGTTTTACACTTCCATTAATGCCTTTTCTTTCTGCATCCGAGAGAGTCCTGTAGAGGGAGAGCATGTATTCATGTGGCGTTATAGGGGGATGTTTGAAAGTCTCTTTAGGTTCCCTTTGTGTTACAGGCTCTTTAGTCTTTTTGGTTTTGTAAGAACTGGCATCAGTATTGCCTGTGCCAGTTTTTCTGAGTGAGGCTTTGCTGCCAAGGTTCTGCACCTTTGGGGTCACTGTCCTTACTCCAGATTGTCTGTTTGGGGACTGCCCTACTTTTGTGTCTGTGGTCCCTTCTCTAGAGAGACTCTTCTTTGATTCATTATTCTTTGCCAAGAGAGCTCCAGCTTGAACAGTATTGCTTTTAGCTCTAGCCTTTAAGGTCCCAGTACTATATCCATGGCTTCCAGTCCTAAAGGTACCTGCCCTTGGCGAGGGATTTGTCTCTTTTCCTTCTGCTTTTAACAATCCTAACTTGGATCCTGGATTACTCTGACCTGCTTCGGAATTACTCAGCACTACAGAAACTAGAACCAGGTAAAACCAAGTCAAGTGCCAAAGCAATAAAGTGAGAAAGTGCAAGATTTTCATCCTCTGGTCTTCCTTTGAATGCCACTAAAGAAAAAATCAGAAAAGGTTCCTCCAGTTTGGCATAAGAAAACATGAAAGAAATTAAAAACTGAAGTCAGCAGGAATAGTTTTCTTTTAAGTTTAAAACACTTTAAATCTGTTTGTTTAACATTTGTATCCAGTCCCATAGTGGAAATGCTCATTTATTCAGATCTAATCTTCTCCTGGCCTCAGTTAGCAGCTAAAAAGAACTTGTTCTTGAAAAGAGAAGGTTTACCACCCCTTTTTCTTCTGTAAAACTGACTGAAAGCTTGAAGGAGTCTTGTTTAAATCTGAGGGGTTTTTTTTCCAAGAAGGAAGAATGGCGTAATGCTGCCTCTGTGTTACAAGTTTCTTTTTCTTTTTTTTTTTTTTAAGTTTTGAATCCTTTCCAGTGAAAATATTTCACACACAGAGACCTGCAGGTGCTTAGAAATTTTTTACAAACCTGAACTCAGGAATTGGAAACGGAATTCCAACAAAAACCTATTTAATTACTCTCTGATGTCATGCTGTCTAAACTAATTTAACTGCGATATATTTCTTTTAAAAAAATCTTCTTTACCCTTTCCAGTAGCATGAGTCATACTCTGCTTCATGTGAAACAACTCTGTAGGATCAAAACTCCAGAGGATGCCTTTTAAAGTGGCAATACGACCTTTACATTAGCCTTAGATGAACTTCACATTCAAACAGAACAAAGTACAAAACTAACGGTATGAATCTTGTACAGAAGCTGTTGGAATAAATACATTCAAATATCTTATGATTCATAAGACAAATTTCAAACAGTTCTGGACTTGGAATCTTTTCCTGATAATTGCAACAGTGAAGTTGCTTTTTTGTTTGGCTAACTGAAGGACTTTGCTAATAAAGTCATATACATCCATTCACACAAAGAACATATTTTGAAGGCATTTATCGTTACACTTTTAGAAAATAAAGTTAATTTCAGTTTGATGCAAACACTTGAACAAATGAACTGAAGCCTCATGAAATACAGAAGGACTGTGTCCCTGTTTTGTAGACAGCATTTTCATGCCTCTCCAGATTTCTCCATTTCTGTAATCTGTTCCTGACTGTAGAACTTACCTATCAGTTCTGATTGTGTCCAGAATTAAGCAGCAGTGTCCCCTGCAGGAAAATAGAGTTTCTGTCAACCTAAGGCATGGAGGGAGCCAGAGAGACAGGATTCTAAAACTCCCAGTCACAGGCTTGGTTTACACTAGCAAGTTATGCTGGTATAACTAAATCACTCAGGGGTGTGGAAAACCCCCTGAGCCACACAGTTCTACTGACCTAACCTCCAGTGTAGACAGCGTTATGTCGATGGAAGAAGCCCTCCTGTTGGCGTAGGTAGCTGTGACACCCTGTATCTCTGGGGAACACCCTGCACCCCCATGTTCATCCTTATGATTGTATGGTATCCAATGCAAAGTTTGTCATACTGGGTGTCTTCAGAAGGCTCATAGAATATCAGGGTTGGAAGGGACCTCAGGAGGTCATCTAGTCCAACCCCCTGCTCAAAGCAGGATCAATCACCCCAATTTTTGGCCCAGATCCCTACAATGGCCCCCTCAAGGATTGAACTCACAACCCTGGGTTTAGCAGGCCAATGCTCAAACCACTGAGCTATCCCTCCCACCTTCAATGATGCACTGAGCATTGTTGTTACAGTAATGTTATAGGTTGTAATTTCATGTATATAGTTATGAGGTTGAAAACGTATCCTCCTGGCTTAAAACAAGCCCAGACAAAACTCTCCAGGAACAGAGGGGCAGTTCACACCTCATCGGGGCATGTATGGGACAAACCCAGCCCAACCTCACAGGAACAAAGGACACTGGCCTAGGCAGCAACAAAGGATCTGTTGGACTCTCGAGTGAGTCACCCCCCTTCCCTTGGCCAGTCAGGGACTACGATGAGGTAATGCTCATGTGACCCTGAAGGGTGGAGGGGCAAAGCCAAGAGGAAAGAAAGAACATGATAAAAAGGAGAGATGTTTGCCATGCTCTTCCTCTCTCTTCCACCTCCATCTACAGACACCACCACCAAGCGACTGAAGCACTGATCAAAGGGGAGAGCCTGGCTGAAGGGCAACCATCCAGCCTGTGGTGAGAAGCATCTAAGTTTGTAAGGGCACTGAAAGTGTTAAGATCAGCTTAGAATGCATTTTGCTTTTATTTCATTTGAACAAATCTGACTTGTGCTTTGCCTTATAATCACTTAAAATCTAGCTTTTGTAGTTAATACATTTGCTTATTTATTCTACCTGAAGCAGTGCATTTGGTTTGAAGCATGTCAGAGACTCCCCTTGGGATAACAAGCCTGCTACATATCCATTTCTTTGTTAAATTGATGAACGCATATAAGCTTGCAGTGTCCAGCAGGCATAACTGGACACTGCAAGACGGAGGTTCCTAGGGTTGTGTCTGGGACTGGAGATATTGGCTAGTGTCATTTGGTTGCACAATCCAAGCAGCTTACATGCCAGAGGCTGTGCGTGAACAGCCCAGGAGTGGGGGTTCTCACAGCAGAGCAGGGTAAAGTTGGCTCCCAGAGTCAAGGATTGGAGTGATCTAGCAGATCCACCGGTCCAGATAACACCAGGGGAACATCACAGTAGCATCTTCACTAAGCACTACGGTAGCGCAGCTGCAGCACTGTTTAAGTGTAGACAAGGCCTCATTCTTTAAATGGCTTCATGTAAATGTGATCTTTTACTAAATAGTGAAATGCATACCTTCAAAGACCCATCCTTAAAACCTCACAGAAATAACACATAATCAAGGTGTTGGTACTTAGAAATGAGAACTGTCCTATGTGTTAAACTAAACTCATTTGCATTCTGATTTAAAGGATAATATAAAACAAACAAATCTCTGCTGTATATTACGAAAATGGGCTATTGTTTTTCTAAATGAGACCTTAGGATGGAGGAACTGGCTCAGATTAAATAAGAATGAACTCGATCCCTTGCCCCAGACTGAAGCTGAACTCAGTCCCAGCAACCTGAATTTCAATTATTTCTGAGGCTGAAAAGTGCTACCGTATTTTTTTGGTATGCTTCTTTGTTCTCATTTTCAACATCCCTGCACTTCATGCTTTGGACCAGGCCCAGAAGCAGAAATATCAAATTATTATAGCAAATAATACCCCTGATATGGAATCATATAGCTCTTTCCAGTCGAGGGTCTCAGAACACTTTACAAAGATGGGTAAGTGCCATTATCTCCGTTGTAGAGATGGGGAAACTGAGGCATGGAAAGGTTCAGTGCCTTGCCCGAGGTCACACAGCCAGGGGAGAATTTCAAAAAGCATTGGCATTGGACTAACTCTGCTCTCACTAGAGCCAATGCAGTTTTACTATTGATTTCAATAGAAGAAGAATTATGGCACTTCTCAGTACTTAAAAATATCACTCAAAGTTAGTGGAAGAGCCTGAAGTAGAGCCCAGGAGGACAATGCCAGCAGCCAAATGCATGGAGCGTGGCCACTCCGCCAAAAGTAGAAAGCACTGGAAGTCAGAGCAGAAATGCTATTTTGCAAGATTTCAGATAAAAAGGGCTCAGAGAAGATTCTTCACTCAGGAGCTATACATTGGCTGGGTATGCTGCTAAAATTGTAAAGACAATATTTATATTTATATATTTCATTAATTTGACATTATCACCTTGATACTCTGGGCATATTATACAAACTTTGAGAGAAAACTAAAATTGCCAACAACTGGTAACAAGCCAAATTAGGCCTTTCTGCCCCCAAACAGGCTTGGCCTACCATGGAGGTGTTTACCAATTGAGGGGTTATATGGGACAAATCAGAGAAAGGAAGCAAAGGATGCTAAGGAGAAACATCCAGGGGCCAACGGAGAGAAAAAGCACACAGGCAGCTTCTCGAGGGGTGCTTCCATTTGGCCAACTTGGAGAGTACGCTATCACCTCATGAATGGGCCCCCTAGGCCCCTATGTCCTAGAGGTCCCTGGATAGAACTCCTGCCCCATGGCACATTGTGTCTGATGGTCCCTTGAATAAGACTCTATGGCACTGTGTCTAATGGGCCTTGGATGGGTACCCTGGCCACAAAGCCATTAGCGTAGATCCTCACAGCTCTTCAGCTCTGACCATTCTGACTTTCTCTGTGGCCCAATGAAGATTTAATTATTTATATAAAATGGAACAACTTCAATAGGAGAGGTTGAGAGAGCCCACCCCAAAGGACCCCATAGGCCAGTGGTTAGGGCATTCTCCTGGGAAGCAGAAGACCTGGGTTTAACTCCTTGCTCCAAATCAGGCAGAGTAGGGATTCAAACATGCATCTCCCACATCGGTCCCAACAACAAGGATTATTGTTTGTCCTGCCCAGAATGCCAATTAGTGGGCCCCTTGGTCCTGCTCCCAATCCCACTAGTGGGCATCCCATTTGTGTGGATCAGGGTAGGCCTTGTTGGACCCTGTGATGGGGCGTACCTACTCTGCCCTAGCCCGGAAAGGGTTAACTGTGCATTGCAGGCCGAGGAGGCCACATCCTTCCGCCTCTGCTGGGCACGCTCAGCCTGGAGACAGGATATAAAAGGAAGCAGTCCAGCTCAGTCTGGCAGGCTGCTGAAGGGGGAAGGACGCAGGTTGCAAGCTCTCTCCTGGGAGCTGCTACAGGCCCCGACCACAGAGCCAAGATGCGCCGAGCCCCAGACAGAATCCAGGCTGCCTGTGGAGCCCAGAGAGGGGACCGAGCCATCAGGAGCTGCACCGGCTGAGGACCCCAGAGACCCAGGGGAATTGTGGGCCACCGCTGTGGAAGACAAGATAGGAAGCAGTCCAGGGGACTTAGGGCTTTGTCTACACTTACCGGAGGATCGACGCTGTGGCGATTGATGCATCAGCGGTCAATTTAGTGGGTCTAGTGAAGACCCGCTAAATCGACCGCCGATCGCTCTCCTGTCGACTCCTGTATTCCACCTGATCGAGAAGAGCAAGGGGAGTCGACGGGAGAGCGTCTCCCATCGACATTGCATAGTGTGGACCCCACAGTAAGTAGCTCTAAGCTACATCGATTTGAGTTAGGCTATTCACATAACTCAAATTGCGTAGCTTAGATCAACTTTTCCCTTTAGTATAGACAAGGCCTCTGACATTGCTCCAGGTGGAGAACCAGGGAACAGGTCAGTGTGTTTCGGGGGGATCCCCACTGACTTAGTGGTGAGCACCCTCGCCACTGCCAGGGCCCTGGGCTAGGACTCAGAGGAGCAGGAAGGGCCCAAGTCCTTCTACCCCAGGTGCCACACTAGGTGGCACCCCACTTCCCCAACAGACCAACACAGCCCCATGGAGGTGGATGACTTTATTGACTCCAGCCAGTAGGCCACACAGCCCCATGGAGATGGGCAGCTTTATTGACTCCGGCTATACAGGCCATACTACCATGCGTTATAATCTGGGTCACCAGCATAGGACCTAACTGGCTGTGGTATAGCCTCTCTCTTTCTTTTAACCATACATGACCTGACACCCCATGACAGGGTGTACCTACTCCATGACAGATCCCTAGAACTAGACAGATCCATAGAATCAAGTGGATGTTGATTTATTTTAGTAATTGTAGACTACACCACCCAGTACCCAGAGGCTGTGGCCATGCACTCTGTACCACACAGGCAATAGTTACTGGATGACTGAAAGCATTCTCCCATGTAGAGATCCCAAGAGTCATCTTGTCAGATCAGGGTACGGCCTTCATGTCACAGCTAATGTAAGAGATGTGGTCTCGAGGGTCCATTCAGTAAAAAACACAAATGGATGGTTTCAGAGTAGCAGCCGCGTTAGTCTGTATTCACAAAAAGAAAAGGAGTACTTGTGGCACCTTGAGACTAACAAATTTATTTGAGCATAAGCTTTCGTGAGCTCACTTCATCGGATGCATCCGATGAAGTGAGCTGTAGCTCACGAAAGCTTATGCTCAAATAAATTGGTTAGTCTCTCAGCCCTGGTCTACACTAGGACTTTAGGTCGAATTTAGCAGCGTTAAATCGATGTAAACCTGCACCTGTCCACACGATGAAGCCCTTTATTTTGACTTAAAGGGCTCTTAACATCGATTTCCTTACTCCACCCCTGACAAGTGGATTAGCGCTTCAATCGGCCTTGCTGGGTCGAATTTGGGGTACTGTGGACACAATTCGACAGTATTGGCCTCCGGGAGCTATCCCAGAGTGCTCCATTGTGACTGCTCTGGACAGCACTCTCAACTCAGATGCATGATTGTTTGCCGTTGCTTTGACGCAGGGAGGGGCGACTGACGATACGGCTTACAGGGTTGGCTTACAGGGAGCTAAAATCAGCAAAGGGGGTGGCTTTACATCAAGGAGTATTTCAGGCAGGACTTCACGGAGGGTTCCAATAAGAAATGGTGCACCTAAGTTATTGTTCTTATTGGAACAAGGAGGTTAGTCTGGCCTCTGATTGATACATGGCTAGATTTACCTCGCTGCACCTTCTCTGTGAGTGACTGCAGTGAGACCTAGAGGAATGAGTCCCCTAGACGGGGGGCGGGGGGGGAGGTTGCAAATGAATACAAAACAGATCTGGTCTATTTCTTGTTTTGATACACTCCATCTATCTTTTACATCTTTGGCTGGCAGCAGACGGTGCAGAAGGACTGCATGCCATCCACATCTCATGGCTGCTCGGCAGAAGATGGTACAATAGGACTGCTAGCCATCCTCATCTCTTGCCTGCCCGGCAAAAGATGATGCAATAGGACTGCTAGCAATTCGTATCACCTGCCTGCTCACCATAAGATGGTTCAATAGACTGACTGCAGGACTAAAGAGAATGACTTGATCAAGTCACTCCAAATTTAGTCCCTGCGCCCATGTCTGCTCAAGCGCTCCTGATCAACCTCCCACAGGCGACCAGGAGCACCTCGGACATGACGATGACGGCTACCAGTCCTATTGCACTGTCTGCTGCCACAAGGCAATGGGTTGCTGCTGCTGTGTAGCAATGCAGTACCGCGTCTGCCAGCACCCAGGAGACATACGGTGACAGTGAGCTGAGCGGGCTCCATGCTTGCCGTGGTATGGCGTCTGCACAGGTAACTCAGGAAAAAAGGCGCGAAACAATTGTCTGCCCTTGCTTTCACGGAGGGAGGGAGGGAAAGGGGGTCTGACGATATGTACCCAGAACCACCCGCGACAATGTTTTAGCCCCATCAGGCATTGGGATCTCAACCCAGAATTCCAATGGGCAGCGGAGACTGCGGGAACTGTGGGATAGCTACCCACAGTGCAACGCTCCGGAAGTCGACGCTTGCCTCGGTACTGTGGAAGCACTCCGCCGAGTTAATGCACTTAATGCACTTAGAGCATTTTCTGTGGGGACACACACACTCGAATATATAAAACCGATTTCTAAAAAACTGACTTCTATAAATTCGACCTAATTTCGTAGGGTAGACATACCCTAAGGTGCCACAAGTACTCCTTTTCTTTTTACAAATGGATGGGTTGGTAGATAGGTTTAACCTCACATTAAAAGAAATGCTTTGAAAATTCATAACTGTTGAATCCCAGAATGGGGACAAGATGTTGCCCTACCTGATTTTTGTGATCAGAGAGGTCCCACAGTCTTCTACAGGCTTCTCACCTTTTGAATGACTATGTTGGAGGCAACCCCAGGGGATTCTAGACCTCCTATGGGAGTCATGGCAGGAACAGAGTACCATAACCCTTCACATAATTCAGTATGTCCTTAAGTTAAGGAAAGTTTAGATCTAGTAGGAACCTTTGCCAAGGAGAACTTCCAGGTGGTACAGCGCTCCCAAGAACAATACCATAATAGAAAGGCAAGCCAGGGGACTGAGTGTTTTTGCTGCTTCCCTCCTCCAAAAGCAAAGTGCAGGCCAAATGGCAAGGCCCTTTTGAGATCCTGAGGCACATTGAAAAGGTGGGCTATGAGATCTGTTTGGTGGGAAATATACCATGTTAACTTGTTAAAACCATGGAAGTCCCTTTACTCACCCCCGACACAAGAATTAGACGAGGAGGACCCTAACTAGTTGTTCCAGACTCACCCAGAGAGGTACCCCCAGGGGAAAAATCTGTCCCAGGTACAGCAGGAGGAAGCCAGTGAGTTGGTTAGGGACTTCGTGGACATTTTCACTACCAGACCTGGGAGAATCCATTTGATTGAATATCACATTCATCTTAAACCCAGAAGGGCCACTTCTGGATAACAGTGGCTAAGGGACACTATAAAAAAAGAACTATAGAGCATGCTCCAACTGGGAATCCCATAGCGAATGGTCTGGTCCAATCCTGCTGGTCCCAAAACCAGACTACAGTATTCCGTTTTGTATTCCGCAAAGAAAACAGAGTATCTGAATTCGATATGTACCCTATGCTAGGATTGATGAGATGCTAGATGAGGGGTTCTCAACCTTTTCCTTTTTGAGGCCCCCCCCAACGTGCTATAAAAACTCCATGGCCCACCTGTGCCACAACTGTTTTTCTGCATATGAAAGCATAAGTGCTGGAACTAGGGGAACTGGGGATGCAGCTTCACCCCCTGGCTTCTAGTTTTTTCCATCATATACAGGGTTTGACAGTTTGGTTCAATGGCTCTCAGCACCCCCCTGTACAAATAGTTCCAGCACCCCTGTATAACATCCAGGGCCAGCACTGGGGGTAGAAAGCCGGGCAATTGCCTCGGGTCCCACGCTACAGTGGTCGCACGAAGCTAAGTTGCTTAGCCTTCGGCTTCAGTCTCAGGTGGCAGGGCTAGGGGCGGCGGGGCTTCGGCTTTCTGATCTGGGCTTAGTGACTCTAATGCCGGACCTGCTTGGCAGACCCCCTGAAACCTGATCAATGGCCCCCCAGGGGGCCTCAGACACCTGGTTGAGAACTGCTGTGCTAGATGAACTGGGGAAGGCCCAATACATTCAGGCCTCAGCCTCTCTCTCTCACTACTACATTCCCCTGCTTTTTGTCTTTTTATGGGGAGGATGTTTACCCATCATCTCAGAAAAGCATAATATATGGACTGAAGATGACTCAGGGGCCTAAACACTGTTTCTTGGCCATTTTGCTTTAACCATCCAGACATTCATGCTCCATATGTTCAATGGTTTGCACATTCCCTCAGACAACGTGTGGACAGTTTTTTTTCCCAATTGTTTTTATATATAGTGGGCCTGGGGGATGTTAGATTTTGGACTTTAGTTGATAGGTGTCGTTTAAGAGGTGTTTTGAAATACGGGGATAGGCATTATGACAGCGTGTTTCACAGTGCTATGTATATGGGGTGTAAAACAGAAATTTGGAGTAGTGACATTACAAATAAGACCTTTATGTATAAATCTTTTGTAATTAGTTACTACACAGTACTGTCCATTCATATTATAGGTTACCCTTACTGCTGGTTGTCACCATTTGGGATATGCCAGTAGTTGACGCTGATTGAGTTGTTTTTTTGTAAATTCTGTTTTTCAGATAAATTGGTTACTGTCCAGTCAGTAGGTTATCAAATATTGCCGTCAGAAGTCAATATTGGTAATCTGACTGAACAAAATTGTTTTGAATAACATGTGCCTTAGTTAGGACGCAGTGCCACTGACTGGCACCATGCCTCAGTGGGTCACAGCTGAGGATGCCAAAGTCAGGACATGCTGCTGAGAAATAGGGCAAACACACCCCAGACTGGTAGTTATTCTACCATCAGGTACACTATGCCAGTAACAAAAGTAAACTTCGGTCTCACCACACTGATTAACAAGAAGTCCAAAGAACAGTCTCCTTAGCCATCCCAGCCCTTCTTTCACCACCCAGACAACAGACTTAATGATGAGTGGTTATTTAAAACCAATTTCATCAAACAAAGGGTCCTTCTAATCCCAAGAGATCAGCCATATAGCCAGGTCAATATATAACTCAGATCTTACCCAATAATCACACTGTTGCCAATCCTTTAGTCTCTAATATCTAAAGGGGTTTTTTATTTTATTTTTTGTTATTTAGTTTATAGTAAATAATTTTGGGGTGTTTTTTCTTTTCTTTTAGTTGGCTTGGGCATTTTGCTTTTTAGCCTACTGACCTAGTTACTTATCATCTTTAGCACAAACATTTTGTTTTTAACCTAATAATTTTTTTCTAATTCTGTTTTTTGAAAAAACGAGGCCTCCATTCAAATGTTAATTACTTATGTAAGGCCAGGCCTCAGCTTTTTTCTGCTTTTGGTTTTTGTTTTTATAGTAGCATGTGTTTTATTTGCATTGTATTTTTGGTTTTTAAAGGTTATTACCCAGCAGCACAGTTTCAAGGTAACAGTGGTAGTAATTACTGGAACCACCATTAATATTAGGGTTAAAGCAGTGGTTCTCAATGCTTCCAGACTACTGTACCGCTTTCAGGAGTCTGATTTTAACCCTGAACGGCGGGGCTCAGACTTTGACTTCAGCATGTATCTTGCCAACCCTTAATGCCAGCCCTGCACTTGCAACCCGCAAACCCATCCCACCACCCCAAGGTTGAGAAACACTGATATGGTATGTAGAGCAGCATAAACAAGTCACTGCCTATATAAAGTTTCAGTTTGTACAGACTTTGCTAGTGCTTTTTACGTAGCCAGTTGTAAAACTAGACAAATATCTAGATGGGTTGACATACCCCTGGAAGACTTCTGCGTACCCCTGGTTGAGAACCACTGGCTTAAAGTACGAACCGGGGTGCAAGCTCACTCATAGGCTGCTGCACCCCCTGGCTTGAAGTGGATTCTATGATATACAGGGTTTACAGTTTGATTCAGTGGCTCTCAGCACCCCCACTGTAAAAATTGCTCCAGCGCCCCTGAGCTCACCTTCTCTGGTACAGCCCACCAGGGTGTTTTCACTGCCTGCAACACTATTGTTCTCCCTTTTCTGTTGCTTAGCTATGAGTTGGGCAACGGGCACCAATTGCTTTATTTTTCATTGTACCAAACTAGGTGGTGTTAATGGACAAGGGAGGTATGGGTGATTTTTATTTGGTGTTGTTTGTTGCAGCGTCTGTCACATTTTTCTTCATTGCACATTTGGCCATAGGGCAGGAGTACAAGTCTGAGAGAGGTAAGGTTCAGACAAAACTCATTCAGGGTTCCCTGGCATAGCGTTGTCCCCACCAAGAAGCTGTGGTAACCCAGCGCACGCACTGTGTTTCCGAGCCATGCCGCCTTCTTAATTTTTTTTTAAATGACTAGTTAGGCCCACCAAGTCGCACAATATTTTTGATTTCCTGCATTAGACGCATAACAAACGGTGTAGTATATATGCTGCACTCAGTTGCCTGAGAAACATTATTATTTCATGAATTACAGTATTTACAAATATATCATTAATTTTAAAATTTGTGCAATGGAGTGCATATTACTAATAATGCCTTTTGCTGGATGGTTAAAGTGCTAATTCCTCCTCCTTTTTTAATGGCTTGACCTAATTTATTAGTTAGTGAATTAATTAAGTGATGGGCACAGCAGGCAGTAACTCAAGGTGGGAGGGCAAAGGAGAAGAGAAGAGAAGAGAGCCCCAGGATGATCCAGGGTGAATCGCAGAGAACTGCAATGGAGAATGAAAGACCAGAGCACTTCCGTCAGACCCGTCCCCACCCGTGGCTCAGTGGCATCGGGGCGGGGGGGGGGGGGAATTACCCTGCTGGGAACCGGCTCTGCCTGATTGGCCCTTACACCATGTTGTTGAAAGGAGCTGGTGGGGACCCACGGAGCCGCCTCCCTGGCCCGCTATTCACCCGCCACCCCTGGGAGCAGCAGTGCTGAGAGGAAGGCCCAGGGCTGCAGCGGGGCTGTTAGATCCATGGCACTGCCCACTCGTGCTGAGATTCAGCCTTGTGCCTCCCCCCGTCCCGAGACACACAGACCCAAGCGCCCTGCCCCTGATGCCACCTACCCATTGGCTGCAGCAGTCCCACAAGTTCCTCTCCCTTCCCTTTAAAGAAAGAACTAGTCACCCTGACACAGCTCAGGGCGGACACAGTTATCCTGGGCTGGGGGCCGCAGGCCAGCTGGTCACGGTCAGTGCTGCTCCTGAGCGGCTGTTGTTAGCCAGTGGAAATGTCCCTTCATCTTACCTTAATCTGTCCCAGTTAGCAGCCACAAATCCAATATAACCCGTGTGCAGAAGAAACAGGTGCTGGGGGTGCTGCCACACCCCTGGGCTTGAAGTGGTTTCCATTATATACAGCGTTTACAGTTTGGTTCAATGGCTCAGCACCCCCGCTCTACAAAGTGTTCCACGGCCACTGGCTACAGTGTAAACACAAATTGCCATAACAGCTTATAAAAGCAGTGCCCACAACTACAAAAATGTAAATTGATAAAAATCTTTAAAAATGCTTAAAAATAAACATCAATATTAGCTGTTGAAATTACTTAAAACATAAAAATTGACTTCTGCCACGTCTACCTGAGGGGCTTGCCATTTGCCTTTTAACAGGGCCTCCAGTACTGCTAAAGTTTCCTGTTCTAGTGGTTTGAATGTCTTCCACAGGCTGCAAGGTCACTTCTCTGACTAGCAGCTTCAGGCTCTTCACATTTTCGATCAATATATGCCCTTTTCTTTTCTCCCGCGGTGTACACACTGACAAGCCACGTAGTGCGCAGACACTGCACAGTTGCAGCGCTGTTTAAAAAACAACAACAACAAAAGCCACACACCCCGATGAGCGGCATGCAGCTTTCTGAGACGGGGCTAGAGTGCCACAGTGCCAGTGCAGGCACCCTGGTCGATTACAGCGCTGTGATTGGCCTCCGGGAGGTGTCCCACAATGCCTGTTCTCACCTCTCTGGTCATTGGTTTGAACTCTACTGTCCTGCCCTCTGGTGACCAACCGTGAGCCGCACCCCTTAAATTCCTTGGGAATTTTGAAAGTCCCCTTCCAGTTTGCTCAGAGATGCGTGCAGTGGTCTCAGCGCATCTTTCCAAGTGACCATGCCTGCTCCACACATCAGGCGATCCCCCATTTGGAGCAATGCCGAGCTGCTGGACCTCATCAGCATTTGGGGAGAGGAGGCTGTGCCGTCCCGGCTGCATTCCAGCCATAGGAATTATGATACCTATGGACAGATTTCATGATGCATGACAGAATGTGTCCTGGTCATGGCCCCTCTGCCGTGCAGGGTCAAAGTGAAGGAGCTGCAGAACGCCTACCACAAGGCACGGGAGGCAAACCATCACTCCGGTGCTGTGCCCATGAGCTGACGGTTCTACAAAGAGCTGGACGCGATACTCGGTGTCTGGTACCACTGACAGCCTGGCCATTGGCCACCTCCACTGCGAAGGCCACTGTGGATACTTTGGTGGCTCACATGCCAGTCGAGAGTGGACCGAGCCAAGAGAAGGAAATCTCGGATGAGGATGTGGAGGGTGAGGGCGACTCAGAGGCACAGGACAACTTGGAGGTCAGAGATGCATGCACCCAGGAGCTCTTCTTTACCCCAGAGGAGGCTAGCCAGTCACAGCTGTTGGAGCTTGGCGAAGCGCAAACAGGAGAGGAGGCCCCTGGTAAGTGGCTTTGATTTTGGAAATCGCTGAAGCGAGTTGAAACAGGCTTGCGTCTGTATGATGCGCATACCACCACATGCCTAGTCTGAGCGGCGGAACAGGGTGTTGATCGATTCCCTCATTTCACGGAAATCTGCCTCAGATCTCCGCAAAACTCTCATGGAGATACTGGGCAATCTGCTGCTGCAGGTTCTTTGGCGAGCTGCTTTGTTTCTTGCCCCATTAAAGGTAACTTTCCCACACCACTCTGCCATCACTGAAGCGGGGTAGGGGAAACCATTGTTGCACACAGATGAGCTGCATAAGGGCCAGGGCGGAAGCCACAGTCTTGGAGAAGACCCTCCCTTGATTCCCTGCTCACTTTCAGCCGTGAGATACCTTCCATAATGGACACAGCCTGTGGAAAATGTGGGGACGATAATGATTATCAGCCCCCCCCCCCATAGTGCTGGCTCTCCCCAAGAGCCAAGTGCCCAGTACAGTCCTGAAACACTGATTCCCCTGCCCCTGCGGTTACTCACCATTTTGGAGGTCTTGTGGCTCATGTGCGCTTGCCTGGGGTCAGCCAGTTAGTGACAGGTATGTGAATAGTGGCTGTGTTTTAAATCACTGAATCAGTGTCTCTGTGTTGCAAACAATACTGCTTCTGTAAAATGTGCATTTTGGCTTCACAGATGAGCTTGGGAGCCCAGACTCCCTCTTTGTTAGCGCTGGCTGAACAGAATTAGAAAGCAGTCATGAAGAACTAAAGAGGACTTTCTGTGTGAGGTCATGATGCACTTCATGGCCGAAAAGCAGGAACTGAAGGAGTGGCGGGACAGCGAGAAGAGGGACCAAAAGGAGAATGCAGCGCGCCGGAACAAAGCCACAGAGCGGCTCTTAAGAGTTATGGCGCGCCAAGCGGACACGCTCCAGAACTGCTAGCACTACAAACTGAGCAGCAACGCGCCTGCCCTCCCCTGCAGCCGCTGTCGCAGAATTCATTCCCATTCGCCCCCTAGACACCGCCAACACACTCTCATCAACCTCCTGGCTCCAGTCTGTACCCGCGGCATTCCACTCCTCCCCGTCACAGTCCAGCCCTGCGGACTCCCAGGACCCACTGCACGCAACACCCGGCCCTCTGCAGTGTAGCCCTGCTGAAGTACAGTACCCGCTGCGCTGCACTCCAAAGGACAAGGTTGGATATGATCCCTGGACATACACAAATCTTTAACCATCCCGGGACCCCCCCTCCTCCTGGGACCCTCCCTTCCCCCATCCTCCACAGGGCTGATGTGTTTTTTTGTTTGTCTCTCTCCTCCAGTTGTTGTTTTTTAATAAAAGAATCGTTTTGGTTTCAAAGCCATCGTTATTCCAGGAATTGAAAGTAAACAGAGCCCTGCAAAGCAACCGGCAATTTTCCTAAACCTTTATAGTGCATCCTCTCCGAGCATTACAAGCGCTGCACTCTGGAGCACAGCAACACATATTAGTGGCTTTCAGCTTCAGATTGCTGCCTCAAGACATCCCTGATCCTTATGGCCCCACGCTGCACCCCTCCAATAGCCCTGGTCTCTGGCTGTTCAAATTCAGCCTCCAGGCACTGAGCTTCAGCATTCCAGCCCTAAGTGAAGCTTTCACCCTTCCCTTCATAAATATTATGGAGCGTACAGCACGCTGCTATAAGCATAGGAATATTGTCATCAGCCAGGTCCAGCCTCTCAAAAAGGCAGTGCCAGCAGGCTTTTAAATGGCCAAAAGCACACTCAAGAGTTCTTCTGCACTTGCTCAGCTTGTTGAACCGCTCCTTGCTGCTGTCAAGGTAGCCCGTGTATGGCTTCATAAGCCACGGCATTAAGGGGTTAGGCAGGGTCTCCCAGGATCACAATGGGCATTTCGATACTACTGTGGCTCTTTTGGGTAATGTTGATCGCTAATTTGGCTCCCGAACCACTGAGGTCTGAGCTTTACACTTCTCCTTTCCATTGATGCCCAAGTAGCTTCGCTAATCCATTCTTCCCTTTTAGATTTTGTTATTAGAACTGCCTTTGCACTTTCTTGATAGCACCCTTTGATGTTTTCTTATTGAATATCAGTGTGAGGAGTAGGATGCTGGTAAAAATATTCAGCTCCCTTGTGGAAACCTGTTATCTTCTGTCTGCTTTCTTGGCGGCGTCAGAGACAGAAACTGGTGTGTGCCAGATTGATTTGGTGGGTTTCAGCAGCCCATCCCTGACTGGTGTAGCCAATCTCCCTGGAGCTGTAGAGTGGAGAATGTCCGGTAGTTTGTTATACAGGGGAGCAGCTCTGGGAAGGGTAGTGTGTGGGTGTCTGGAGTCAGGGGGCAGTGCCAAGGGGCATGGGTGGTGTCTGGGTATATGTCTGCAATGGTGGGGCAGCTTGGAGGATGGTGTCTGCGATGGTGGGGCAGCTCTGTGGAGGTGGGCATGGGCAGCAGTTATTGAAGGCCAGGGCAGGCTAAGCCTCCCTTGACACAGGCCGTGGCCCCACTGCTCATGTTCCCCCAGGAGGCCCGGCCCTGCCCTCCTCCCTGCTCTAAAATCATAGAGCTAGAAGGGATCTTGAGAGGTCATTTAGTCCAGTCCCCTGCACGCATGGCAAGACTAAGTACTCTACCCTGAAGCCAGCCCAGCATGGGCTCAACTCCATGCTGGTGGCCTTGGGGCTCCTCTAGTCACAGGGTGGGAGGGAGGGCCAGCAGACTAGCCTCCCCAAAGGGGGCTTCACTCACCACCCATGGGGGTGCAGGGGTGTAACAGAGTCACACTCACCTCTCACGAGCACCCCCTTGGCTAAGTGCACGTGCCTGCACTCTCTCTCTCTATCTGTTTGTGGTGTCTCTTCAGTGACTCAGCCCTCCAGCCAAGGTTCACACACTCTGTCTGTGTGATAAAAGCAAACCAAACCCCTTCCGGGGTATAAGTCCCACAGGGGGCCTATTTCAGCACTCTCTAAGGTCCTTCGATCTGCAGCCCTGTCCTGGAGCTCACTTTTCATTTAGTCCAGCAGGGCCTATCACAGTACCCTGATCCAAACTGTCTCTCAGCCCCTTCTGGGCTCTCTCAAGGTGTTTCTGCTCTTTAAGCAGTTTCAGCCCTGGTGTGGGGCCATGTCTCCCAGGGCTCTCTCCTTAGACACTCTTCACCTCTCTGGGCCTTTCTAGTCCCAGCTCTTCAGCTGGACCCCTAAAAGAGATCAGTTCCCCTTCTAGGGTGTAACAAAGTCCAGGCCACTTTCCCACTGGCTGGTGGCAGGGACCCAGGCCTGCCCTCTACTCCAGTCCCAGCCCAGGGACCCTATACATAGCAGCCATCCACCATGTCCCTTTAAATACACTGCATTGCTGCTACAATCCCCTGGGCCACCCCCATGGCTCCAGCACAGTCTTCACCCTTACCTCCGGGCTCTGTCTGGGTGGAGTCCCAGGAGCCAGCCCAGAGCCATCCACACTCCTCCACCTCTGGCACCGCAGCTCTACTTATACTAGCCCCCTGGGCCCTGATTGGCTGCTTCCCGCACAGCTGGTCTAGGCAGCACAGAGGAGCTCTCTACTTCCCTTTTCTGGGGCGGGGTGTGGCAGAGCCACCAGGCCTCCAGAAGGGGGCTTCAGGGCCTAGTCCACCCATCACAGGGTGTCTGGGTTGGAGGGGGCAATGCCACAGTGTGTGGGGATGAGTGTGTCTGGGATGGGGGAGGGGGGGTTCTGGGATGAAGGGCAGGTCTGGGCAGGGTTAGGGTTGCCAGGTGTCTGGTTTTTGACTGGAACGCCTGGTCAAAAAGGGACCCTGGCGGCTCCAGGAATCACCGCTGACTGGGCCATTAAAAGTCTGGTTGGTGGCGCAGGCAGGCTCCCTACGCGGCTCTGCACGGCTCCCAGAAAGCTGCCGGAATGGGGCAGCTTCGGAGTGCGATGGGAGGTGTCAGGGGTAGCTCTGTGTGTGGGGGATGTGTCTGGGAAGGGATGGGATGTGGGGGCAGCCTGGGGTTGTGTGTGTGTGTCTGAGATGGGTGGCTGGTGTGGGCAGCTCCTGGGTGTGTGTGTGTGTGGGGGGGGTGGATGGGGGTACTGGGAAGGGAAAGCTCTGGGCTGTGTGTGTGTGTCTGATGGGATGGGGGGCAGCTCTGAGGGGGGGTGTATGTCTGAGATGGGCTGGGAAGCAGCTCCAGGATATATGAGAGAGAGAGAGAGAGAGAGAGAGAGAGAATGAATGTGTGTGCGCGCGCAGGGTGGCAGCTTTGGGGTGAGGCTAGGCTGGGCAAGGGGATAGCTCCTGGGTGGGGCTGGGCCAGGATATCTGCTCTTGTGTGTTTGTTGCTCTCCCTTCATGAAGCAGCTGCCTTGGCCACTTCCTCCCAGGCTTGCGGTGTTCTCAGCAGTTCCCCTTCCTGGAGCCGGACGTTCCGCTCCTGCTGGCCAGTCCTTATCACCCACCCGCAGCACCTTGCATATGCCCTTCAGGATGCCGGAGCTCATCTCCGTCCAAGACTTCATCTCCCAGACTCTGGAGGATCTGAGCTCCCCAACCACCTCCTCCTTCACCAGCCACATGGGCAAGTGCCGAGGCACCGTCTGCAGCCTGGAGGAGGTGAGGGGGCTGGGGAGGTTCTGCAGCCCACAGGCTGGAGCCGGGGAGGGGGTGCAACAGTGGACAAAGTCCCGCTTCCCTCCCCTCTCCTGCCTTGGGGCACAAACAGCTGGTGGGGTTTGCTAGGGCTCGGCTGATTGCTGCACTTTGCCTGCTGCTGTTTCCAGCCATCTCTCACCTCCCCACCCTTCAGACCTTGACTTCCTCTTCTACAATCTGCTTGCGCCTGCCTGCTGCTTCCCCATTCAGTTTTTCCATTGTGAGGCCTGAACCAAATGTCCTGGCCCCACGGAGTCACTGAGAAAGTTGCTGTGGAATAAGGTTTAGCAGCCTGCCCTGGGTCCAACTCTGCCCAGACTAATGGATACAATTAAAGTTGGACACAGGGAAGCAGTAATTTGAAGGAAGATTAGACCAGAGTCACTACAGGGAGGTATTTGCACCACTGTAGTAAAGGCTGTAACTTACTATTTAACAGACAAGTTTTCTAAGAGCTTTTCTTCACCACAGATGTAGAACCTTAGAATTATAGGGTTAAAATGGATTGCAAGGGTCATCTAGTCCAAGGGTTCACACAACAAATTTTTTAGTGACCTCAGTGTGGCCACCAACTCTTGCTAGTGGCTGCGCTGACAATTTTTCCTAAAATACTTAATTAACTTTCAGAAAAACAAATAAATATGTGCATATACATGTCCAAACCATTGTCATTTATTTATATAGGATTTTTTTCAGACTCAGTAATGAAAATAATGTACAGTTGTCTCTATTCTTTACTGGACCTAAACAGAATAGAAACACAAATAAGGTGCTTTGCATGTTCTTGTCTTTTTGTTGGTGTTGCTTCTTTTGCTTTTTTTAAAGTTGCTAGATGGTAAGTCTGCTGCTGTGAAAAGTGGTATTTGTATGTTTGTTAATATCACTTTTCACAGCAGATTTACTCAGCCCCGGCAAGCCCTGGGACAAATTAAGCCCTGGATGGGGAGGTAGGCAAGGAAGCCGTGGGGCCCAGGGACAATGGCGTGGGTGGTGAGCCTGGGACCAGAGCCGGCTACTGCGTGGATGGAGCCCAAAGCCCTGTGGCCAAAGCCCCCCCTACCCCGCCCCAGGAAAGTGGGGAATTCATCAGCTGCCTGCACCTCCAGCGTTTGTGTTGCTGGAGGGGGGCAGGGCCCATCACCACTGGTGCCCCTGGGAGAGAGGCCACTGCTCCCCGCTGCCCAATCACAGCCCAGGAGGCTGTAGCCCCAAGAAAAGCCCCTGGTGACCGCATACAGCCATGGTAGCCGCATTTGAGAAATGTTGAATTCTAGTCTAACCTCCTGCAAAGATTCAGGATCTGTTGTGTCTACACCATCCAACACAGAATCACAGATGTAAGCCTCCTTTTGTAAACCTCCAGCGAAGGAGATTCCACAACCTCCCCAGGTGTCTGTTCCATTGTCCGACTGTTCTTACAGGTAGGAAGTTTTTCCTGAGATTCAGTCTAAATCTGCTGAGCTGTAGTTTGAACCCATTGTCTCTTGTCCTTCCCTCTGTGGCAAGGGAGAACAACTGTTCTCCATCTTTTTATGACAGCCTTTCAAGTATTTGAAGACCGCTATCATATCCCCCTTTAATCTCCTCTTTTCCAAACTAGCCGTCAGCCTTTGCTCATATGGCTGCATTCCACCCCTTTGATCATCTTTGGCGCTCGCCTCTGGATTCTTTCTAGTTCCTCTTCATCCTTTTTATACATTAGTGACCAAAACTGGACACAGTGCTCCAGCTGAGGCCAATCAGCGCTGAGCAGAACAGTACCATCACCTCCTGTGATTTGCATGCTATGCCTCTGTTAATGGAACCCAAAATTGTATTTGTGGACTCAGGTTGAAGTTGTGAGCCACCACAACTCCCAGATCCTTCTCAGCAGTGCTGCTGCCAAGCCAGTTTTCCCCCCATTCTGTATTTGTGCATTTGGTTTTTCTTCCCTACGTGGGTATTCACCCACAAAAGCTTATGCTCCAATAAGTCTGTCTATAAGGTGCCACAGGACTCTTTGCCACTTTTACAGATCCGGACTAACACAGCTACCCCTCTGATACTTGACACCTTACATTTATCTTTGCTGAATTTCACTTTTGTTGTCTATAGCCCAGTTCTCCAATTATCAAGATCCCTCTGAATCCTAGCTCTATCCTCCAAAGCATTGGCAACCCCCCCCCCCCCCCCCCGTGTTGTGGCACTTACAGATTTGAGCAGGGGGCTCTCTAGTCCTCTCATTGACACCACCTGCGTAGCCATGTATTTACTTCCCCACTTTGACACTCCCTACCCTGGCCTTTTCCTTCAAAAGGGAGGATGGACGAGAACACCACTTTCACCCCAAGCTCTTTTATCCTTCTTCCCAGAGCCATGTAGGGTTGCCAACTTTCGAATTGCACAAAACCAAACACCCTTGCCCTACCCCTTCCTGAGGCCCCACCCCTTCTCTGAGGCCCTGCCCCCACTCACTCCATTCCCCCTCCCTAGGGTGACCAGATATCCTGATTTTATAGGGACAGTCCCAATATTTGAGGCTTTGTCTTCTATGGGTGCCTATTACCCCCCACCCCAGTATCGATTTTTCACACTTGCTCTCTGGGCACCCTACCCCTCCCGCCATGGCTCACTCTCCCCCACCCTCACTCACTTTCACTGGGCTGGGGTGTGGGAGGGGATGAGGGCTCCAGTTGGGGACATGGGCTCTGGAGTGGAGTCAGGGATGTGGGGTTTGGGCTGCAGCAGGCAGTTCAGGTGTGGGAAGGGGGTGCGGGCTTTGGGAGGATGTTTGGGTGCAGGATGGGGCTCAGGGCTGGGACAGGGTGTTGGGGTGCGGGAGGGAGTGTGGGGTGTGGCTGGGGGTGGAGGCTCTGGGGTGCAGCTGGGGGATGAAGGGTTTGGGGTGCAGGATGGGGCTCAGGGGCTGGGACAGGGTGTTGGGGTAAGGGCTTCAGGAGGGAGTTTGGGTGCAGAAGGGGGCTCAGGGCTGGGGTGCAGAAGGGGGTGTGTGGTATGGGCACTGGGAGGGAGTTTGGATGCAGGAGGGGTTCCGGCCTGGGGCAGGGGGTTGGGAGGAGGTTCAGGGTGCAGGCTCCGGCCAGGCGGTGCTTACCTCAGGTGGCTCCCAGTCCACAGTGAAACGGGGCTAAGGCAGACTCCCTGCCTGCCCTGGCTCTGCGTGGGTCCCAGAAGCAGCCGGCATGTCCAGCTTCTAGGCACACGGGTGGCCAAGTGGCTCTGGCGGTGCCCGCACCTGTGCCTGTAGGTGCTCCCCCCCCCAGCTCCCGTTGGCCACAGATCCCAGCCTATGAGAGCTGTGGAGACCACGCTCAATGCAGGGACAGTGTGTAAAGCTTCCCTGATTGCCCCTGCACCTAGTGGCTGCAGGGACACGCTGGCCACTTCCAGAATCCACATGGAGCCAGGGCAGGCAGGGAGCCTGCCTTAGGCCCGCTGCACCACTGACTGGACTTTTAGAGCCCGGTCAGCAGTACCGTCTGGAGCTGCCAGGGTCCCTTTTTGACCAGGCGTTCCAGGCAAGAACCGGATGCCTGGCAACCCTAGAGGTGATCAGTGATCTACTCAAGGTCATTCTTGGCAGTATTGCTGGTGCCTATGTGGATAGGTAGGAAGGAGCAGTGGTCCAAGGACTTGAGGAGTCTCGACAGACTCTTTGTCACATCCTGAACTCTAGCTCCAGGCAAGCAGCACACACTTTTGGGGATTCCCAGTCTGGGTGGTAGATAGATAACTCTGTCTCCCTTAGGAGGGAGTCCCCGACCACCACCACCCTCCTCCTCCTCTTGGGAGTGGTGGTCATGGAAATCCCATGCCTAGGACAATGTATCCCATGGCTTCAGGTCAACGAGGTCTCCTTCTGACTCCTTCCTCAGATGACGTTTCCAAGGCATTCTCAACAGTAGTACCTGTACAGAGGGCCTAAAAGCAGTCGCTTACCTTGATCTGTGCTGGGGTATATTGGTTCTCCTCCTCCTTCTGGAAGTCATATGCTGATAACTTTCTTCCTTGTTCTTCAGTCCCCCCTACACTGCCCTGTCCAATTCTTCAGCATGCTATGCCCGCAGTACCAAATCCTGACTTCTATCCAGGAAGTCTACATTTTCTCTGATGCATTTTGCACGCAGGGTCATTACTTGGGTCTCTACTCCTTTAACCTTTTCTTCCAGTATGGGGACCAGCTTGCACTTTGTCTTTGTCCTGGAGCTTAGAAGTGACTTTGTCTGTACAAACAGGGCACGTCCCATGCAAGTCACAACAGCTGATACTATCCATATTTCCTACCTTGTAGTGTGAGGTATCAAGAGTCTCTTCAGATGCTGTAATTGCTGCCTGCAGAAGCCTGAAAGGCAAAACTGCGTGTGGGCTTTCCCCCTAGGCAAACTCCCTCTGTTTGCTTCTCCTCTTTTCACTGCAAGTCAAGTGATGCCCCAAGCCTGAGTCCTGTTCACACACATGCAAAACACTTGAGCATGGTGGCGCTGGTAACTGGACTTGGCTGGCCTGTCCAGGGCCATAGACTACAGTCCAAGTTGGGCCTTGACTACACTTACAGCACTGCAGTGACTCAGCGCTTAGTGAAGTTGCTGCCTATGCCGAGACGGGAGGGCTTTGCCCATTGGCACAGGTACTCCACCTCTCAGAGGCAGGAGATGTGTTGACAGGAAAAACCCTCCCACAGACACATTGCTGTTCACATCGGGAGTTCAGACAGTATAACTGTGTCAGTCAGGGGCGTTTTGCACCCCCCTGAGCAACGTAGTTATAATGTACGTTTGTAGCATAGACTAGGGTTTACACACAATGCAGCAGCAGCTAATACAACCATTCTGTACAGCTCCCGTGGTATTTGGCAGTGAGGCTGCTCTCACTCGAGCTCGGCTAACTCAAGAGGAAATCACTTATGTGAGTTAACACTACAGTAAAGACATAGCCTTGGTGCTCAGAAACCCATATGCTTAGATGGTTTGGCTTGAAATTTGCTGTGCCCTGGGGGTGGAATCTGGGATTGGAGGTTGTTTGAGGCAGGGGTTCTCCAGATACTCCCCCCAAAATAATGTGTCATCAATATTTTACTGTTTTTATTACTTTTTTGTGCACACTTGGCACTCAGAGGATAGCTCTGATCCTCCTCAGACTCCCATCACCCACTGGGTTTGATCTCAGAGGTACCCACTGGCCCTTTGGTGAAACAGACGCTATTCACTGTAAAAGTTGGCTCTACAACGTGACTCAAACATTGACACGTGCAGCAGGACTGAGCCGGTGCTGCAAGCCAGCATGTTTGACAGCCTAATATTAGAGTGAGTGGGTGGCTCAAGGTGCCATGCTCTGGCTGTTGACCCTGAACATCCCCCATGTATTGTGAGTTTGAGTCCTGCCTTGGGCACATTAGTTGCTCTTGCCTGTATTCCTTCTGGAAGGCTTGTTCTCTTCCTGGTTTAAGAGCGGATATTTCAAAGTTCTCTGAACAGATTCAGATGCTACTTTAGAAGAATTGTCAAGGAAAGTAGCATTAATTAAATAGAAGGAAGACGAAACCGTATTATGGTAATATAATCACACCACATCCTTCCCAACAATTTCCTGACTAAGGGGGCTGATTATAACCAAAGAAAAGCAAGCAGCTGCAACTCTGATCAATGTCAGCAGAATCAAGGGGGTGTTGCTGAGCAACGGGAAGTGAACCCATAATAGACAGGTGTATTCCAAGGACTGGTGTAAGGTCAAATGCTGTGCCAGGATAGCGCCATCAGTCAAAACCATAACTTATATTTTTCATGAAAAACAAACACAGAAAACAAATTTCAGCTTTCTACAACAATTCACTGACACAAACCCAGGAATCATACTTCTCTATTTCACCATCAAAGTGCTGTAGTTCCCATGACCTTCCCCCCCCAGAGTAAGCCTCTTTGGCTTCAGTGCTTCCTGGGACCCCAACTTCTGCAGTCAGCAGTGACTCTCAGCCAGCGTTGTAAAACAGAAGGGTTTTTAATCACCTGGAACACAGGATAGAACAGTTCTTTGTTAGCTGTAACTTTCTGGTTTCTGTGCTAAGTACATCTTGGTCAGGCCCAGAGCCCTGGCTCTCTCCGCCAGAGACACAAACCAGGAGAGGATCCCGCTTCCAGCAGCCCATCCTCAGTCACGTCCATTTGTTCCTCCTCTGCCATTGTTGTCTTTCCCGGGCAAAAACCTGAACTCCACCTCAACTCTTTGTTCTCTAACACATTGCAACTGGCTGGCTTCTTTCAGAGGTGCCCCCCCCAGGCCATCAGTTGCCTAGGTTACAAAGCATCTGGCCATTGTCTGGGTCCAGGCAGCCAGGCGATAATCATACCTGGTCCTCTGTGTCTCTACAAATATTAAGCCACCTTTCCCTCCACCTAGGTAAACATGCAGCACATGCAGAAAACTGAGAACACAGTATTCATACAAAACGTTAAGAAAATCCCCACGTTGTCACAAAGGCATAAATTTTTAAAGAGGAGTAATTAACCATTGGAACTATTTACAAAGGGTCACGGTGGATTCTCCAGCAATGATAAATTTTCAGTCAAGATTGGATGTTTTTCTACAAGATCTGCTCTAGGAATTATTGTGGGGAAGAGCCTTGGCCTGTGTTATACAAAAGTCACACTAGATGATCACAGTGATCTGGCCTTGGAATCTATTAATCAAATCTACCAATGTCTGTGCCCAGCACAGCTCCAAATAGCACTTCTCATCATCCTGTCCGGTGGCCCCCACAGTGCTTTGGGCAGCACCACTGAATCAAGGAATACAGAGGCTGACAGAGGGGTAAGGGACAGGGATCTCACTGGGGGACTCCACAGGGCAGGGATCAGAGAGGGCAGAGGTAGTTTTTTGCATGTGAATCCCTATAGGATTTAAATAGTGCCCTTTAAGATGCTGAGCTTGGCACTGAAATACTGACCAGCACTCCCACTTGCTGTGCATGCTTTGAGTGGAGGTCTGCAGCCCTGTGTTCCCGTATGGGCATCATTCTGTCTTATGGTCTCTGTAACGGCACCTCCCGCTGGTTGCTCCAGGAATTACCTCTTTTCAGCTGCGGAGCACCCTCTGCACACGGTGTCTCACCCATTGTCTGCTCTGCTGGTTTGGGACCCGCGTTGCTCCCCACTCAGCGGCGTCCTCTTCAGGACACTGCCCTTGGCAGTGTCCGCTACTTATTTCTCACCCCCCTTCCAGGGGTCACGGCAGTCCTTTGGCTTGCACCCGCCACAGGGGCTAACCACAACCTGAAGTCTAGCCCCTCACTTCAGGGGCAATTTGCAGTCTGTACTGGCCATGCTCCTCCATGGCCAGGTGCACTGCAAGGGGGGGACCCAGGCCCACCAACTACTCTGGGTCCTGACCCAGGGACCCTCTAGAAGCAACCTCTCTGCCCTCCTTCTCTCCCCTTATCTGCCTATCATCCCTGGGCCACTTCCCCTTGGCCCTTACACCTTCTTGGCCCTTTCTGGCAGGGGCCTGCGGCCTAGCCAGTAACAGGCCAGAGCTCACCCTCCGCTCCCCTGAACCTGCCCAGCACTGCTCTAGCACAGGTGCTATCCCTAGGAGCCAGTCCTCCTCCCTGCTTGTCAGAGAGAGACTCTCCCCTGCTCTGCAGGGCAGCTCCTTAGCTCTGGGCTGCCCCAGCAGCTGCCTCCTGTCTGGCTCCTAACAAGCCTCACCCTAATTAGCGGCAGGTTTCCACAGCCTCCCTGGCTGCTTCTGCCCCAAACCCTACTGGAGTGGGCCACCTGCACCACTACAGTCTCCCTTGAGCTCATTCTCACATCAGTCCCCTTGCCCTTTTCCAGTGGTACTGACCTTGCTTACTAGCACGGGACATGGTGCAATTTCCTTGTGTTGCTTCATTCTCAACTGTCACTCCTTGTAGCTCCATCCAAAGCCAGAATCTCTCATTTAAAACAGAGCTGCTAGGTCAGGAAATTGTGGTTATGGAAAATGTTGTTTGCTGCTGAGCCCAGGCCTAGGTCTCTGCAGTCATTAAGGGAAAAAAGGTAACTAGAAAACCAGTGGGGTTATGCCCCTCTGTGCTGCTTTATGGTACATCAGGAGGAGGGCCTGGAAGTGCTGGTTTTTGCTTTAACATGATTTTTACAGCTTGTTTTTACCTTAGAAAGGTCAGGAAGGCGACCACTAGCTAGTCTCTCCTGGTTTTGCTGGGGGCTTCTCAGTGCCAGGGTGGTAGGGTGGGAAGGCTCAGTAATGTGGCCATTGGGCTTAATGGAAATGTGCATTTTTTAATATATGCATCTTGTACTCTAGAGCACATTTAAAAATTGAAATACAATGGTGAGAAGGTTGGAGCTGGGGCGGAGAGGGGAGTTGCAGAGATGGTGCTTGACATGAAGCACAAGTTATTAAAATAACATCCACTCTCCAGATTCATAGATTCCAAAGCCCGAAGGGACCACTGTGATCATCTAGTCCGACTTCGTATATAACACAGGCCAGAGAACAGCCCCAGAATAATTCCTAGAGTACATCTTGTAGAAAAACATCCAATCTGGAATTAAAAATTGTCAGTGATGGAGAATCTACCACAGTCCTTGGTAAATTAGTCCAGTGGTTAATTACTCTCACTGTCAAAAAAGTACATCTTATTTCCAGTCTGAATGTGATTAGCTTCAACTTCCAGCCATTGGATGGTGTTACACCTTTCTCTGCTAGATTGAAGAGCCCATTATTAAATATTTGTTCTCCATCTAGGTACTGATAGAATGTAATCAAGTCACTCCTTAACCTTCTCTTTGTTAGACTCAAAGAGCTCAATCTATTTAGTCTATCACCGTAAGGCAGGTTTTCTAATTCTTTACTCATTTTCATGGCTCTTCTGTGAACCCCCTCCAATTTTTCAACATCCTTCTTGAACTGTGGGCACCAGAACTGGACCCAATATTCTAGCAACAGTTGCAGCGGTGCCAAATACAGAAGTAAAATAACCTCACTACACTACTACTTGAGATTCCCCTCTTTATACATCCCAGGACGTCATTAGCCCTTTTGGCCACAGTGTCTCACTGGGAATGCATGGTCAGCTGATTATCCACCACAACCCCCAAATCTCTATCCTGGGAAGCAGTGACTCTGAAAGAGTCCCCCATCCTATAAGTATGGCCTATGTTCTTTGTTCCCAGATGTATACATTTACACTTAGCTGTACAAAAAACATCGTCCAGCTGAGCGCTTTACAAGCACAACCCTTAGGTCACTATCATAGTCCCTGTTTTACAAGTGGGGAGAAACTGAGGCAGACAGCGGGAAGTGGCTTGCCCAAGGTCACACTGGGCATCTGTGTATAGAACTTCAAACAACGTGTGTTACGAACTTGCATTTAGCTGCAAGTATATCTAGGAACAAAGAATGCTGGCTGCACATACAAGCTGGAGACTGTATTCTGAATAGGATTTGCAGTCATGGCAGAAAACAGCCAGACAGGAGCTCCCTGTGCGACACTTTGTACCAGAAGGCAAATGTGATCCTTGGCTGTATAGATGTAGAAATATTGAGTGGGAGTTGGGAGGTGATGTTATCTCTCTACAGAGTGATGGTCAGACAGTTCGTGGATACAGCATCCAGTTCTGGTGCCTGCACTTTAAACAGGATATTGAAAAATGGGAACAGTTGTGGAGAAGAGCTACAAGAATGATTTAGGGGCTGGAAACGCTGGCTTACAGTGAGATATGTAAGGAGCTCAGTCTGTCTAGCTTCTTGAAGAGAAAGTTAAGCGGAAACCTGACCAGGGTCCATCAGTACCTACCCAAGCACAAGTCTGACTGCTCTTTAATCCGGCAGACAAAGCAGAAAAAAATCCAGTGGCTGGAAAGTGAAGTTTGACCATTTAAAATTGAAAATAAGATGCACATTTTGAACAGAGAGGTGATTAACCACTGGAGCAATCTACCATGGGATGGCTCTCTACAATGTATGCACTAGGGGAAAGTTCTCTGGCCTGTGCTCTGGAGGAGGTCAGATTAGATGATCACAATAGTCCCTTCTGGCCTTAATATCTAGGAATCTGAAGGCAGAGTCTGAGCCAGGCATAAGTGATCTGAGAAACAGCCAGAGCCTCCCCACCCTTTCTACCTTGGCATTGAGGGCATGTTCTCCAAAGTATCAAGGAAGACAACTTCTCTGGAACCAAGGGTGATAACAAGTAGCCCCAGGAGTTGTTGGTACAAACAAGGGCATTGGAGGGGGGTGGGTCTGTGAGATGATGCCAGTGTTGTGGTTCGGGTCTCGTGGCTTCACAGTGCAGGACCCCGCCCTGTGAGAATACTGCATCTCATAAGAACACAAGAATGGCCATATTGGGTCAGACCAATGATCCACACAGCCTAGTATCCTGTCTTCTGACAGTGGCTGGTGCCATATGCTTCAGAGGGCATGAACAAAACAGAACAGCATAGTTCTCAAGTGATCCAGTCCCAGCTTCTGGCACTCAGAGGTTTAGAGACACCCAGAGCATAGGGTTGTGTCTCTGACCAGCTTGGCTAATAGCCCCTGATAGACATATCTCAGTCTTTCTTTTTAACCCAGTTATACTTTTGGCCTTCACAACATCCCCTGGCAACAAGTTCCACAGGTTGATTGTTTCATATGAAGTACTTTCTTTATGTTAGTTTAAACTTGCTGCCTATTAATTTCATTGGGTGACACCCTCCCCAGTTTGTGTGTTATGTGAAGGGGTAAATAACACTTTCTCCACACCATTCCTGATTTTATAGACCTCTGTCAAATCCCTCCTCAGTTGTTTCTTTTCTAAGATGAACAGCCCCAGACTTTCTAATCTCTCCTCATATGGAAGCTGTTTTGTACTCATAATAATTTTTGTAGCCCTTCTCTGTACTTTTTTCAATTCTAATATATCTCTTTTGAGATGTGGCGACCGCATCTGCACCCAGTATTCAAGGTGTGTGTGTACCATGGATTCATATCATGGCATTATGATATGTTCTGTTTTCTTATCTATCCCTTTCCTAATGATTCCTAACATCCGGTTAGCTTTTTTGACTGCCGCTGCACATTGAGCAAATGTTTTCAGAGAACTGTCCACCATGACTCCAAGATCTCTTTCTTGAGTGGTAACAGCTAATTTAGATCCCCTCATTTTGTGTGAATAGTTGGGATCATGTTTTCCAATGTGCATTACTTTGCACTTATCAACATTAAATTTCATCTGCCATTTTGTTGCCCAGTCACCCAGTTTCGTGAGATCCTTTTGTAAGTCTTCACAGTCAGATTTGGACTTAACTCTTTTGAGTAATATTGTATAGTCTGCAAACTTTGCCACCTCACTGTTTACCCCTTTTTCCAGATCATTTATGAATATGTTGAACAGCACTGGTACCAGTACAGAACCCTGAGGGACCCTGCTATTTACCTCTCTACACTGTGAAAACTGGCCATTTATCCCTACCTTTTGTTTCCTGTCTTTTAACCAGTTACTTATCCAGGAGAGGACCTTCCCTCTTATCCCATGACTGCTTACTTAACTTAAAAGCCTTTAGTGAGGGATCTTGTCTAAGGCTTCTGACAGTCCACGTACACTATATCCACTGGATCACCCTAGTCCACTCAAATAAATTTAAATAGAATTCTCTGAAAATTACTTTTTTTTGTGGGCCTTCCTTGATGCCAAGGAAGTTGGTGATGGCACAGGTGTCCATGGGGAATCACTGTGCTGCCTGGCTTCAAGCTGTTTCACCCCAAGAATGGTAAATTTGGCCTCTTCCCTAAGGAAGACTCTCAGGCTTCTGCATGAGCCCAAGGAATGAGGAGTAAATTTGTGTGCCTTTCCCAGAGGGAATGACTGTCACTGCATGAGAGTGGGTCAGAACTATTGTGACGAGGTGTCACCCCCGGGATGCAGTCTGAGAGCTAGGAGAACCGCTGTGCCCCTCTAACCAGCCTGCTGGGTCATCCCTTCTCACCCTACTTTGTTGGTGATTTAGCATCTCCAGGCCCTGTTACCAACCAACACAACAGCAGGTGGCGCCACACACCCAAGTAAGCTACCTGAATGCTTACCTAAGCCACTCACAGACAGGCAAGAGACAACAGCCAATTTCCCAGCTTCCCAGGCTCGCACCCTGCACTGGAGTATAAATCCAAAATTATATCATTTTGCATTGCACAGGGGTCTGTACAATGTAAGCTCATAAATAGTTCACCCCTCCCTCAATGTGGAGAGGAGAATACACACTTGTGTTAACCAAGCTGAGATTTTCCCTTGACACTTCACTTAAAGGCACACTGGTTTAGATTAAAACATAAAACAAGTTTATTAACTACCGAAAGATAGTTTTAAGTTATTATAAGTGATAGCAAACAGATTAAAGTAGATTACTTAGTAAATAAACAAAACCGCAAATTAAGCCTAAAATACTAGAAAGATTGGATATGAATTAGCAATCTCTCCCCATGGCTGAAGATACAAGCAGGCTGGCAGATTCTCAAGGAACAAGCTGCACTTGCTTTGCAGCTTGGGCTCCCCACCCCATTCCAAGTCCTTGTCTTTCAGAGCTTCTCTCAGGTGTTGAGATGTGGGGGAGTGAAAAACAACAGATGATGTCACTCCCGGCTTTATATAGCTTTTCCATATGGCGAGAACCCTTTGTTTCAAACTTGGTTCCTAGACCAGTTTGTGAAAAAATACAGGTACCCAAAATGGAGATCAGTGTCATGTGATCTGGTCACATGCCCTTGTATATATTGTGTTAGAGGGCTTTCCCTTCACCCTCTCCCCTGATTCTTGTCACGCAGACAGAAAGCAGAAGACCAGAAGTCCGAAGTGCAGGCAATGCAATGTTTATTGGGATTATTTTCCAGCAAGCCTGTGTCCCATAGCTCTGATGCCGCAGAGCCTTGTTTCCCAGTGTTCCCTCTCCCCCTCCTCAGCAGGCATAATTATATCTGAAATGCACATCCACAGTCCCACCCCTTATAACTTAGCATCCTGTTCCGTTTTGGGTCTGGGGTCTTCATCTCAACTCTTTTGTAACCCATGGGAGGGGTAAGGAGTGAGGTTGTCCTACGGTCAGAGACAGGCATTTCTTTGGTCTTTTAGTGTTTTATACCTTCCCCCCAATTGCCCTTTGCCCCTCCTGATGGTTGCTTAACTTTGCCTTGAGATAGGGGTTGAGGCAATCTTAAAGTGTGCATTCAAGTAACACTTTAACTGCTCTTATCTGTTCCCATTGTACTAACAAACCCATCTGACTAGGCAGAAGCAATATACATAGTCTTTTGTTCTTTGTTTATACATATTAGTATAAGATATAAGAGTATCAAAAAGTCAAACCCAAAATTCTATCCCAGGCTAACAGACAGTCATAGTAGCTGTTATTCATAGGCTGTCTCCAGTGTTCTCAGGAAGGCTCACCAGATGCGGGATAAGCTTCTCCTAAGGCCTGTTGTTTCCCCTGATGGCCCATTACCTTGAACAGACCCTTCCCAAACAGCTATCTAGACTGGAAGCATCTTACCTACAGATGATGTCACTCAGGTGTAACTACATTTGCAATACAACTACATAGTCAATATTCATAACTTTAGATACAAAAATGATACATACACACAAATAAGATAATCGTAGTCGGCAAATCCTAACTTTTACAATGACACCACACATGATATTTTTCTTAGGTACTGTCATCCTGACCTTATCTTTTAGGAGGGGTCGGTGTGTTCCTGTTATCCCGGGGGAATGTTTTTGTACCATCCCTGATATCGGGATGTGTTTGCGTGAGTACTCTGTGCCTAGCACTTCTTAGGAATGTGTATTTCTGTAATATCAGCCCTGTTCTTGCCAGATTCTATGAGCAGGTCCTGCCTCATACCAGGTCTCTGATACAAGGGCTTATGTCTCAGGCTTTCTTCCTACATTCCCCTGCTTTTTGTCTTTTTATGGGGAGGATGTTTACCCATTGTCCTGGAAAAGCATAATGCATGGACTGAAGATGGCCCAGTGGGCTAAACATTGTTATGTGGCCACCTTACATCTTCCTACTACAGACAGAAGGTGTAAATTTTTAACAGTCAGGGTAATTAGCCATTGAGTCCATTTACCAAGGATCCTGGTGGATTCTCCATCACTGACCATTTTTAAATCAAGACTTAATGGTTTTCTGACAGATCTGCTCGAGGAATTATTTTGGGTGGGTCTCTGGCCTGTGTTCTATAGCCCTATTAATTAGTCTTTAAACATGGAACAGCATAACTTTCCCCCCGTGCTATACAGTTCAGTGTCAGGTAGCAAAGGCATCAGATGGTGGCTACAGCACTATTGGATCCCCTACCAGGACAGTTGGGTGAAGGCAAGAAAAATCAAGCTCCTGCAATAGTCTCTTTAGTCTCGCGCATTGCGAGTGAGTGGGACTCTCCTGGGGGGGGGGGGGGAATTAGTTTTACAATTGTGTTTAGAATCTCTCCCTGGTGAGGTGAAGGGTATTTGAATCACACATTCCATCTCCCACATTCAACCTGTTGCACCTCCTGGCCTTCTCCTGGTGCCTGCTTGGGCCTTGCAATGAAAATGAGCAAGTGAGCGAAGGGTGGGGAGAGCGAGCGACAGAGGGAGGAGGGATGGAGTGAACAGGGGCAGGGCCTCAGGGAAGGGGTGGGGCAAGGGTGTTCAGTTTCCTGCTATTAGAAAGTTGGCAACCCTACTCCCTGCCCTCTGTGGGGACTGGCCTGGGGCCCACCACACCCCCCTAGATGTTCCTCCACACACCCTATGGGGGTGTGCCCCACAATTTGGGGACCTGTGCTATAGATTTTGTAGATAGCCTTCAATTACACTGTGTGCAGCTGGAGCACCTTGGTCTCAAACAGCGGAAGCATTCGCCTTTTCTTTCTTAGGGCTAGTCTGTGATGGCGAACGGTGCCTTATTGCTTCCTCCAAAGGCAGTTGGCCTGCCTCAGGGCCCAGACCCCACCTGGGTGAGCTCTTCAGGCCTGTCCTTAGTGCAGTGGGGCCCTGGCCAGGCTGGACTCTCAGAGCTCTCTCAAGGGAGTAGTTCTTTACAAGTATCATAAAGAATAAAAGATCTCAGTCTGGCCCTAAGATACCCATGAGAGATGGGAAGCGGACCCTGAGAAGCAGATAGGGGGCCAGGAAACAGAGGAGTCTCTTTCCAGCCCTCTTGCCTGACACAGGTCCTCCACCTGTCAGCTGCACTGCAGCCAACCCCATAAGTGTAAAAATCATGAGACTGGCCCCAAATCATTGGTTTTTTTCACGTGATTTCTGCTTTGTGAACTGCCTGCCCCCTTGGGTCTGTGTGAGACGGTCACAGGTGTGACCCACCCCCACCATGTGTGTGTGAGACGATCACAGGTGTGACCCGCCCCCACCATGTGTGTGTGAGATGGTCACAGGTGTGACCCGCCCCCACCATGTGTGTGAGAGATGGTCACAGGTGTGACCCGCCCCCACCATGTGTGTGAGAGATGGTCACAGGTGTGACCCGCCTCCACCATGTGTGTGTGAGATGGTCACGGGTGTGACCCATCCCCACCATATGTGTGTGAGATGCTCACAGGTGTGACCCATCCCCACCATATGTGTGAGATGATCACAGGTGTGAATGCCCCTGTGTGTGTGTGAGATGATCACAGGTGTGCACCACTCCCCCACTCCCTCATAGGTATGAGACGATCACAGGGCATGAACTCTCCGCTCCCGTGTGTGCGTGAGAAAGAGACGATCACAGGGTGTGAACTCCCTACGGTTACCAACTTTCTAACTGCACAAAACTGAACACCCTTGCCCCACCCCCTCCCCACCCCTACCCCGAGTCCCCACCCCACCTATTCTCTGAGGCCCCGCCTCCACTCACTCCAGCCCCCCCCCGCTTGCTCTTCCCCATTCTCATTCACTTTCACGGAGCTGGGCAGGGGGTTGGGGTGTGGGAGGAGGTGAGGGCTCCAGCTGGGGGTGTGGGCTCCAGGGTGGGGCCAGAAATGAGGGGTTCAGGGTGTGGTAAGGGGCTCCAGGCTCCAGCTGGGGGTGCAGGCTCTGGGGTGGAGCTGGGGATGAGGAGTTTGGGGTGCAGGAGGGGCCCCTGGGGGGACAAGGGGTTTGGAGTGCGAGAGGGGGTTCCGACCTAGGGCGGGGGTGAGGGTTTGGGTGGGGGTGTGGGGTCTGGGAGGGAGTTAGGGTGCAGGAGGGGGTTCAGACCTGGGGCAGGGAGTTCAGGGTGCGGGATCAAGCTGGACGGCGCTTACCTCAGGCAGCTCCCGGTCGGCGGTGTAGCAGGGCTAAGGCAGGCTCCCTGCCTGCCTGGCTCTGTGCTGCTCCCGGAAGCAGCCACTATGTCTGGTCCCTATGCGGAGGCACAGCCAGGCGGCTCTGCACAGTTTACGCGGCCTGCACCATGGCCAGGGGGAGCTGCAGAGCCAGCACGGCGGGGCGGGAGCAGCACGCAGGGCTTCCCTGATTGCCCCTGCCCCTAGGGGCCACAGGGGCATGCCAGCCACTTCCGGGGAGCTGCACAAAGCCAGGGCAGGTAGGTGTAGTAGGAAGAGAGCCTGAGACATGAACCCTTATATCAGAGGCCTGCTATGAGGCAGGACCTGCTCACAGAATCTGGCAAGAACAGGGCTGATATTACGCATGCCTAAGTAGTGCTAAGCACAGAGTGCTCTCACAAATACATCCTGATATCAAGTGGTACCAGAACATCCCAGTATCAGGGATGGTACAGAAACATTCCCCAAGGACAACAGGAACACACTGACCCCTTCTAAAAGATAAAGTCAGGATAACAGTACGTAATAAATATGTTTGAATTGAACCAATATGTACAAGGTGATAACTAGCCCCATCAGGGAGCAGTAACTATGTCAGAGGCAGTGCATAATTTGTTTGTATCAGGGTATAAAGATGTATCTCAGAGGGAGTATCTTTGTCCTGCCAAGGGGGGACTGGAAAGTCCCGCCATTCACTGAGCTGCATCCATTGTCACAGAATCATAGACGATGAGGGTTGGAAGGGACCTCAGGAGGTCATCTAGTCCAACCCCCTGCTCAAAGCAGGACCAACCCCAACTAAATCATCCCAGCCAGGGCTTTGTCAAGCCGGGCCTTAAAAACCGTGGGGCCTGGGCTGGGGATGGGTCCTGGGCTGGCTGAGCTGTGGTGGGGCCTAGGCTGGAAGGGCCTAGATTGGTGGCGGGTCAGGGACCTGCCAACAATGAAAAGAGGCTGGACTTGCCAGTGGACTTGCTGACCCTGGCTGTGCCTGTAGACTCTGGGAACAGCTATCCTGGTGCTTGCATAGCATGTGCCAGCCGTGCTGGTGATGGACACTGGCTGCTCTGGGTCTGGAAAGCCACCCTTATGGCTGGCCTTACCCCTGGGGCACTGGGTCTGTGGGAAACCTCCCTCCATTGTGCATCTTGGTCACAGGCATTCACCACAGTTGGGTCAATTCCTGTGCCACTTCAGTTTGCTTCAAGCAGCCCTAGGAATTAAAATAGAAAGGGGTTTGTGCCTTTTCCCTTCTTCTCTGGTGGCCTCGAACTCACCAGCTCTCTCTTAGTACTTTTCTGGCCCCCATGGGTGTAATATCTGAGCACCTCAGAGCCTTCAGAAATTAGAAAACAGGTCTTACGGTGACTGACTCAAGGAGCTCAAACTAGTTCGTTTAACAAAGAGAAGGTTTAGGGGTGACTTGATACAGTCTGTAAATAGCTACATGGGGAACAAGTATTTGATAATGGGCTCTTCAGTCTAGCAGAGAGAGGTCTGACATAATCCAATGGCTGGAAGCTGAAGCTAATCACATTCAGACCGGAACTAAGGTGTAAATTTGTTAGAATAATTAACCAGCGGAACAGCTTCCTAAGGGCTGTGGTGTATTCGCCATTACTAGCAATCTCTAAATAGTGATTGGATGTTTTTCTATAAGATCTGCTGAGTTCAACCTCAGCCATAGGATTTAGAACAGGAGTAATTAATGCAGGGACGCCATGTGTTGTGCCTTAAAAACCATTAATCTAATGTGTCCTCACCCACCCCTGTGGGGCAGTGCCCCCTCCCCATTGTACCATCAGGGAGCAGAGGCTCAGAGAGATGGGTGACTTGGACAAGTCACCCAGGAAGGCTGGGGTGGAACAAGGCACCTTAATGCTGCCCTGCAATAGTCATACAATTATCATTAAGGCAGTGTGGGTTTTGTGGGCCTAGTTTAGATTACACTGATTTAAAGACACCATCATTTTTCCTCTCATGGTGTATCCTGACCCTCATGTCTTGAACCCAGATCTGTAGGGGAGGCCCCAACCCTCCACTCGGCAATGGAGCT
Organism: Natator depressus; assembly: GCF_965152275.1. Lineage (NCBI taxonomy): Eukaryota > Metazoa > Chordata > Testudines > Cheloniidae > Natator > Natator depressus. Next base: position 31,776,949 of record NC_134246.1, read on the forward strand.
GGCTAACACTTACCTGGGACCCATGAAGCCCAGCCCCAGTGTGAGGCTCCACCCCTGAGGTCCAATTGGTAGAGTCCCATGGTGGCTGATTAGCCACTGGCCCTGCTGAAGCTGGCAGGGAGCTGTCTGAGCCACTGGGCTCCACCCTGCTCTGGACTGTGTGCCTTGTGGTCCCTGCTCCCGCAGCTTCATTCCTGGCATCTGACCTGTGGTTTCTGAGTCCAGTTTGCCTCTGTCCCTCTGGTATCCTAACTCATGGTTCGAATCTCCAGTTTGTCTTCTGCAGCAGACTCTGGCTCTGATTTCTAGGTCTGGCCACCCATGCCCTGGCTGTGACATGGCAGAATTAGGGTCTGTGGGTGCCCTACCCTTTCTTACCTTAACAGATTGGGATTTAGAATCATAGAATATCAAGGTTGGAAGGGACCTCAGGAGGTCATCTAGTCCAACCCCCTGCTCAAAGCAGAACCAATCCCCAATTTTTGCCCCAGATCCCTAAATGGCCCCTCAAGGATTGAACTCACAACCCTGGGTTTAGCAGGCCAATGCTCAAACCACTGAGCTATCCCTCCCCCCCATTTCTGGGAAGTGTAACCTTAACTCTGAATTGCTTGGGTTTGCAATACTTGGTTTAGACCTATTTACAGTGTCTTAACCATTGTTTTGTCATACGTTACCCAGGCAATTGTAATCTGGCACTGGAGTGCGGGACTTTGCTACCTTAATAACGTAGTTGGATCATGGGCTGAGAGGGCCAAAAGTGCCTGCAGGAGTTGGGTGCTCAGCCCAACTCCCAGTGCAGTGAGCTTTGGGCACTGAGGGCTAGATCCAACACTTAGGCACTGCTGAGATCGTCCAAACCCTCACTCAGCTGCCACCTAAATTCCCTAGGCCCCTAAATTTTTGCAGCTGGGCAAGTGCAAGCTGCCACATCCGGATGCTGGTGTGCTCTGAGCAAGCCTAAACCCTCACAAAAGACAGCTGTGGGTTAGCGGGTCAGGAGTTTGGGGGTGGGCTGGCTGGTGTGGGTGTCCCAGAATACCCACAGGCCACAGGTAAGGCCTTTTGTGGGTCTAGTCATGATTGTTGAAAGCCCCAGCAGCAGTGTATTGTGTGTAAAGAGGGGAAAGAGCAGGGTATGAGCAACAACTGGGCTGTTGGTTATTAGGGCTCCTTGTAGCAGCTTCCCTCAAACCGAGCAGGAGAGACAAATGAGCAGAGGCTGGGCAGGGCAGTGTGTGGTGCTTGCGCCCTGGGGTGTGCTGGCTGGTGCCGATAGGCTGTATAAACCAACCCACTTCCTGCCTGTGTAGCCCATCTGCAACATGGCTGCGTCTAGTCTCATGTTTAGAGGGTTTGGCAGGTAGAAACCTACAAAACCTCTTTTGTTGTTCCTAGGCCTTGGATTCTGATCGAGCTGTACTGCAGAAAATGAGGAAAGCCACCAAAGCAGAGCATGCTTCTGGACAAGGTCAGAGCAGAGCCGGAGACCCAGAGTGGGCCAGGGGGAGGGAGGCTTGTCTGTTGGGCTGGAGAGTGGGCAGGGGGAGCTGGGGTTTTGGAGACATGCCCCCACGTTTGTGCCTGTTTCTGGGTATGTTGGAACCCCTCCAATTGCAGGGGAGTCCCCCAGTCCTGCCGCTCTCTCCATGCTCCTCACTGCCATCTGCTATCCAGCCCTGAGCCCTCCTCCCAGCTTTGCAGTGGACATCAGGGCTGGCCTCAGACCCTTTCTGCCCTCCTCACAGAAACCCTGCACTGCGCGCTGGGCATGAGTGGGAAATGGGGCAGGCCAGGCTGTGCCCTTGTGAGCAGCATGCACCCCAGCCACGGCCCCACAGCAATGCCCTCTACTTGGCGAGCAGCTGAGGGGCAGAGACCACCCCTAGCAATAAGGGTGGCATTGCATAAGTACTAGCCATGGCATCACCAAACCCCACTGTGCCGCCCAGGTCGGCTTACACACCCCGCTTGTGCCACCCAGCTCCCGCCACATCTCCCAGGCCAGACAGGCCTGGGGTCACTCGTGCTCACTGGAGCCAACAGGCCCTGGCGCTCCCTGCCCAGCGGGGAGCTGACAGAGAGCGAGTGCCAAGCTGAAAGGAATGGCTGTTCCCCTGCCCCAGCCCGGCTCCCCCACACCGCTGACGGGGCTGGATGAGAGCGAGCTCTGCGCTGGAGCTTCGTCCTCCTCCCCTGCCACCCCAGCACTGACCGGAGCGCTAGCCCGGGGACCCTGCAGTGCGCCAGGAGCAGGAGGAGGCAGCGCTGCTGCTGCTGAGGGGCACAGCCAGGGCTGGGGGCAGGGGGGGACCCTTGCCAGAGGCTGTTTCTCAAGGGCACCTTCTGGGATCCGTGCTGCCTCCTGCAATACCTGCCCCACAGTGTCTGTGTGCCCAGTGCCCAGAGCGGGAGCCCACCGGCTCCAACCGCCCTGGTGCAAGGTCTGCCCGCATCACGGGGCAGGGGCTGTAGGAGACACACACACCCCATCACCTCCTGCTCTGCCCCACTCACCTGCCCACTGCCTTGCCCCTCCCCGACTCCTGCTCTGCCCCACTCACTCTCCCCATCTCCCACCCCTACCTTGCCCCATCCCCCAGCCCTGCCACTGTTCTGCCCCAATCACCTGCCCCACCCCTCAGCCCTGCCTTGTCCCTCCCCACACCCCCAACCCTGCTCTGTCCCACTCACCTGCGCATCTCCCAACACTTCCCCTGGTTTGCCCCACTCACCTGTCCCATCCCCCATTCCTGCTCTGTCCCACGCCCCGAGCCCTGCCCCTGCTCCCCTCACCCCCAATCCCCACCTTCCCCCTGCACTCATCCATCCATCCCCCCCAGACCCAGTGCTCCTCTCCCCCACTTGACTCCCCCTTCCAGCCCTGTCCTACTCTGGCCTAGACACTGACAGCTGTCTGGGGAGCGGGTTGAGGTGTGGATCACTGGACAGCCGATGGTAGCTTCCTTCTCTGCTCTCCTTATCCATGTTGATTGGGGGTTTGGTGTTTGTGTGCCTAGATCTCGCTTGCCACATAGAAGCTCATATTGCAGCCCAGGAAAAATTCTCCGCAAACTACCAGAGTGAGGGTGACGAGCAACTGGCCAGTGCCTTCACCTCCTTTGCCGAGTTCTCCCAGAAGCTGCTGGTCCCAGTCAAGGGTCTGGTAAGAATCGCTGCCCAAGTGCCCCAGGCCTGGGTGCTCTCCCAGCCACAAGGCGTATGTCAGGGATAGAGGGCCCAGTTGGTTTCCTCACCGAGAAATGAAGCCACTGTCATATGGACAAAACAGCATGTGGTGGTGTAATTGTGGACTGGGTTGTTGTAAGGCTGTAGTGCTCAGAGCGTGAGTCCCGCCTCAAGGCGGGCTGTCAGGACGCAGGGCCTAAGCCCCACGTTGGTGGGGAGTTCTATACTCGGATATCACCAACCAAGGATCAGGTGTAATCCTCAGGCACTACAGCAGCCTGACCATGAAGTCCGATACAGTCCCCTTGGCTACTCCCATCTGTCTTGTCACCTAGGTGAGCCTGCCTTTGTGACAGCTGGCCCCTTACAGCAAGAATCACAGCAATATTCAGGCTACTCCTAGTCCCAAAGAGCCAGTCGCTTACCCCAAGTCTGCTGCACCTTAGATCTCACACCAAAGACAATGCTTGTAGCCAGGCCTATAATAAGCTTTATACCAATATATTTACTAGGAAAAAGAAATGAGTTATTTACAAGGTGAAAGCAGGTAAACATAGATACACAAATGAGTTCCAATCTTAAGTAACAAAAGGTAATAAAAGCTTCTATAATCAGCTATATATGTTCCTTAGGGCTAACCCAGGCTAAGCAGCTGGGGATCCTTTGCTTATGCCTTGAAAATTTTGTCCCCCAGAGTCCAAGCAGCATAGAGATCTCGGGTTCCTTTTGTTTGGCATTTTTATCTCCCTTCTGCCACGTGCTGTGAGCTGCAACCTCAGTTCAGTTGATGGGAGGAGTCCACTTGCCTGGCTCATCTTCATGGGGAGAAGGCAGAACAACAACAAAATCTTTTGTTTTCTTTTTGCAACGTCCCCAACAGTCCATCTGGTATGGATGGCCCCTTCCTTTTGGGAAGGCAGAAACACTTGTTAGAGGTCAGCCCTTCATACTAGTCAGTGGCTATCCCTGTTTGGTCATTTACACAGTCACAGAGGCTCACAAGACAAAGTGCTCAAATATCACCATCCAATCTGGGGTACAAGGGTATAGGTGAGATTGGTGCAGGCAGCTACGCAGGAGCATTCAATAAAGTCTGAGCATTAAACACATTCTTGTGATTCTTATCATTCTAATACCTGTTACAACATCGCAGGGGAGCCAGCCTGATTTCAGCTCTGTATTTGTCAGGGTTCAGTTGAGACTGAGGGTGTTTCGATGGGCAGCCGCAGGAGGTGGATCCATTTTGCCTGTGCCCTGGCTGCGGGTTCCGTGCCATGGGGGCTTCTGAAGCGAGGTGGGGGACAGAGCATGTGCAATGCGAAGGGAACGCTGCGGGAGCTTGGGAGGAAGCCCAGGCCAAGCTGGCTGTGTGAATCGTTGGCAGGCAATGGTGACTTTTAACAGTATGTAATTCAACCAAATATGAACAGACTTCCTGAGGTCCCCAAAAGGTCCCTCCTGGGGCCCAGGCCCACCCTCCTGCCAAATTCCGAAGGGCCAGCGCAAGCCATGGGGACGTTAGAGCGCTTCGCCACAGCTGCAAGAGCGGTTTACAATGGAAAGCGTTAGGCAACTGAACCACAAGTGCCATTGCTCTGCCCTGCGATAGCAGAGAGGGACAATAGCTCCCGCCTCTCGGGGCGGTGCTGGACCTGCACCGGCAGGAGAAGCTCTCCTGTTGGCGTCGGCAGCATCTTCGCCGAGCCCTACTGCGGTGCAGCTGTGCCGCTGCAGTACTGTAAGTGTAGACGCGCCCTGAGTCCCTTCAAGGAAGGGCTTTTAGCTCTGCTCTCCAGGGGCCCAGCGCCATTCACTGGGCCGTGGCTCCTGTACTATTCTTCCGGCAGCCCAGCCATCCAGCCTACACCTCTTGCTCTCCTTATCCCCTGGCCACAGGCAGGACTCCTGCTCTGGTTCCCAGTCCCTGCTGCCTGTCTCCGTGGAGCAATGCAGGGAGCATACACAGGTGTCTAGTTAAGACCCCTTGTGCGAGGAGCTGAAGAGAAAGTGGCAGCTACAGGCAGGTCAAAGCAGGGCAGGGAGACAAAAATAAATGTCAGGCATCCGGCTGCAGCAAAATGGTGAATTCTGGGGCAGAAATGATGAATTCCATGGCCAGATTGCTTGGCCACAGAATCAGAGTCCCTGGAGCCCAGACTGAGATGAATGGGGCAGTTCACACCTTTCAGAGTTACTGTTTCAGGCTGTCTGCAGACTCAGGCGTGCACACTACATCAGTCATACTCAGTTAACATTCTCAAGGTTAACAATGTTCATTTTAAAAAAGTGAAAACTCAGGTTTTGGAGCGCAGCTCTGCACAAATGGTGACTTCTTCAGCAAAGTCAATGACTATGGTCTTGTGAAGTACAGGGCCCCCACCACACCAGCACCTACAAAAAGAAAGATAAGCGCTGAGCCTGCAGTTCCTGCTGGGAGTAGTTCCTGGATGGGAGTAAGAGGCAGTCCTAGTAGCATGTGTTTGCAGGTTGAGCCCTCTGGTTTGAGCCTACTAATGACTTTCATTTCAATATGTTCTGCCCCAGAGGAGGCTCTGTGACAGATGGACAATATCCTGCAATATCCTGATGGAATGAGGATAAGCTTTATTGAGTTAAGTTAAACCGTATGGAATTGGGATTAGCACCTTTGGGCACAGTGTGAAAAAGGCAGTTGTGGCTGTGTTGTTGTGGCATTGTGTGCCTCTTCTCTAGCAGGGGGGGGGGGGGATACTAATGTACCTCCTCCATTCCCAGCCCTTTGAAGTCACCCCCTGGGGAGAGCTGCATATGCTTGTGCAGACTGGATTCTCCAGAGCCCACCAGACAGAGAACAGACTTTTGCATAAAAGCCTGGGGTTTAACCTGCCTTAGGGCTTCTCCCTGCTCCAGCAAATGGGCAGGACCCCTGGAGCGCAGAGGGCCCCAGTTCTTAGGGGAGGGTTTGAAGGACTTGGCCTACTGGGTGCTTGTTCTGAGCTGAAGCTCTGATGACCGTGTACCACAAGGAGGCTCCTAGGGTGTGGTATTAAAAGCCTGCACTTGCCAGAGCCCAGGAGGGAGTTGGGGTAACTCTGGTGAGCTTATTAGCATGCGGTAGGTTCTTTTGCTCTTTCACTGTTTTCTCAGTAATGCTTTGTACCCTAGGAATAAACTTGGCCTGCTTAGGAAGAGCTTTGTGGTAACTTGTCTCTGTAGCAATTGCACTGTTCTCTGTCTCCGAAGAGAAAGCAAACAGGTGTCCTCGGGCAGCCGGTCTGCGCTGGGAATGACTCAGTGAAGGCAGGGTGCTGTACACCCTGGGAGTGCCCTGCTCAGAGGGGAGAGAGCTGCGGGTCTCCACCCAAAAGGGCAATGGCTGGGGAGCTACCAGCCTGAGAGTGAGTGACTTTGCTGAACCACAGAGGGGAAATCCAGGTGCAGCCACCTTGAACCGCGATCTCTATGGTGGCAGCATTGGTGGGATCTCTAACAATGTCAATTGCATAAGTGCCAACATCAGCAAAAGCAAGTTACTTAGACAGGAACAGCACAGAGAACAAAGCCTCAGTAGTCTTTCTGGGGTAAGGCACAGTGAAAAGGGAGATGGGGAAAATGAATTATGAACAACTGAAGACAAATCTGTTGGTTGAGCTATGCAGGGAAAGGGAGATTAGCCCTGAAGATAGTGCAAAATCATATTTAGTGATTTGCTGTATTCGTATGACCAGTCAAGGAATGATGGTCCACGTTCACAGAGAACCTCCAGTCGACTGACAGAGGGCCCAGCAGACGGAGAATTTTGGAGCCAACGCCCTGGAGAGAAACAGGGAAGAGGCTGGCAGTCAGCTACTGTGTTCCGTCCAGACCAAGGCCACCACTGCAAGAGGGGTACTGGACGCTCAACAGCTGGAGCAGGAGAGGCTTCAGCTGGAGAGGGACAGAGTGCATCTGGAAACCTCGCAGCTTGCAGACCTTGCTCTAGCAAGAGAGAGCAGTCTGGGACCCGCAGCAGTGCCAGTAAGACCGAACGCCAGCACCAGCGCTAGAAGAGAGAAAAGGACAGGGAGCATCAATATCAGATCAAGATGGCGAAACTGTTGCAGCAGAACCATTGTCCAGCAGGTGGAGCCAGACGCCAGGGACCTGTGCCCGTGGGTGGCATAGACTCCAAATGACTTCCTCGCTATGTGAATTAAATAAGCTCAGACAAGGGGACGTAGTAAGGGACCTGGGTCCACTGTTTGCTGGGCAAAGGCCCTGGACATCTTTACCCTTATGGGAAGACTGTAACGATTATGATAATTGAAAACAAGTTTTGTGACTGAAGTTTAAACTGACCCCTGAAGCATATTGGAGAAGGTTTCGGGCAGCTCAGAAGAAAGAGGACATAACCTATATTGAGGCATCAGCTCGATGTGGAACTGGTTACCACGGTTCATGAGGCCTCTGAGTTAATGGGTATAGAACAGCAGTTCTTAAAGTGTGGGGCACGCCTCTCAAGGGAGGCATGGGAATGTGTAAAGGGAGGCGCAAGCTCTCTGTGTGTACATGTGTGTGTTTTTTAATAGCTCCAGCAATGACAGCTCCCACTGTCACAGCGGGGCAGGCTCCTGGCTCCCGCTACCAGAGCCGCAGCCTGCTCCACGGTGACAGCGGGAGCCTGGGACGACAGGGGGAGCCACAGCCACACTGGGCACTGCAGGGCTCTTCACTAGTCCCACACAGGACTCTCTTAGCAACTGTGACGGGTCCTTTGTGTGGTTTTCCCCACAAGAACTTAAAACCATTAGCAGCAACACGCTTACAGTGAGAAAGAGCTTACCCGAGAAATGGATGGTTTTGTGACAAAGGGAGTAAAGTGTACAACACAAGCTGAAGTGAGGGCAGCAGCAGACGTTCCAGCAAAATGCAAAAGCCGAAAATATGACTAAGCTTATTTCAAACTGGGCTTTACACGGAGCGGGTCCAGCAATGCGCCGAGGCTTCAATGTATTGTATGTGGCGAAGAACTGGCAAACGACAGTATGTGGCCCTGCAAGCTACGCCAGCATCTCAGAACAAGACGTGCTACCTGAGTATCTAAACCTGTAGAGTTTTTTCAGAGGAAGCTCAGTGAGTTAATAGGACAAAAGTTGTTGAAGTGTACAGTGTTAACATAAAAAGAAAAAAGAAAAGGAGTACTTGTGGCACCTTAGAGACTAACCAGTTTATTTGAGCATGAGCTTTCGTGAGCTACAGCTCACTTCATCGGATGTATCTAAGGTGCCACAAGTACTCCTTTTCTTTTTTCTTTTTACGAATACAGACTAACACGGCTGTTACTCTGAAAAGTGTTAACATAAACGCTACTGAGGCTTCTTATTGCATGGCTTTGTGCATTGCCAAAGCTGGTAGACTGTACAACATAGGTGAGAAACTGCTACTTCCAGCTGCACAGGATACGTGCACAGTTGTGATAGGAGAATCATAGAATCATAGAATATCAGGGTTGGAAGGGACCTCAGGAGGTCATCTAGTCCAACCCCCTGCTCAAAGCAGGACCAATCCCCAACTAAATCATCCCAGCCAGGGCTTTGTCAAGCCTGACCTTAAAAACTTCTAAGGAAGGAGATTCCACCACCTCCCTAGGTAACGTATTCCAGTGTTTCACCACCCTCCTAGTGAAAAAGTTTTTCCTAATATCCAATCTAAACCTCCCCCACTGCAACTTGAGACCATTAGTCCTTGTTCTGTCATCTGCTACAACTGAGAACAGTCTAGATCCATCCTCTTTGGAACCCCCTTTCAGGTAGTTGAAAGCAGCTATCAAATCCCCCCTCATTCTTCTCTTCCGTAGACTAAACATCCCCAGTTCCCTCAGCCTCTCCTCATAACTCATGTGTTCCAGACCCCTAATCATTTTTGTTGCCCTCCGCTGGATGTTTTCCAATTTTTCCACATTCTTCTTGTAGTATGGGGCCAAAAACTGGACACAGTACTCCAGATGAGGCCTCACCAATGTCGAATAGAGGGGAACGATCACATCCCTCCATCTGCTGGCAATGCCCCTACTTGTACATCCCAAAATGCCATTGGCCTTCTTGGCAACAAGGGCACACTGTTGACTCATATCCAGCTTCTCGTCCACTGTAACCCCTAGGTTCTTTTCTGCAGAAGCAGCATCACAGCTAGACATGATCCCACTTTCCAATGACACAGTTTCATGCCATGTTGTGGAGACGGCCCCTGATGTAAAAGAGCTGCTCCGAGAAAGTGTTCGTCAGAGCCCATATTATTCAGTTCAGATAGATACAGCTACTGGTGTATATTTGAATTGCTATAGCAACAGAGTTAAAAGAGGGATTTCTGTTTTGCCATCCACTTCCAACACAAGCAACTCATATAGGACTTTTTCAACTATTAAAGAATTTTGTCCAAGACACTGGTCTTGTTTGGGGATGTTGTTTTGGAATGCAGCCATGGAGCATGGTCTATGACAGGACGGCATGGCAGGATTGTGAGAAAGGTACAAGAAGTGGCCCCTACAGCTACCTGGAATCATTCTATGGGTCACAGAAAGGCATTGGCTGTGAAGACGATGCCAGAGGAGCTCAGCAATGTTCTTTCAGTTGCAGTAAAAATTATAAACTTTATAAAGTCGCGTCCGGTTAATTCAAGGATTTTTGCCATTTTATGCAAAGAGATGAGGGCAAGCTTCACACAGTTGTTACATGCAAAAGTTTGTTGGCTGTCCCAGGGCAAAGTGCTGACAAGGCTATGTGAGCTGCGTGAGGACGTCCGTATTCTTCTTGCTGATACCTCTCCGCTTGAACAGCATTTCAGTGACATTCACCGGATATACTTGTTGTCATATCTGGCTGATATATTCGAGCGACTGAATTCTCTGAATGTGGCACTTCAGGGACGAGATGTGAATGTTCTCATTGCTAATGATTGGATAGCAGCATTCATTAACAAACTTGAACTGTGGTCTTCATGTGTGCAGCAGGGATCTCTCTCCATGTTTTCAATGCTGGAGGATGTTGTGCAACAGTGCAGTGATCTGTCTGTTGACAGCATCCAGGATGTAAGTCTTCAGCACCTAGGGGGTCGGCAGGAGCAGTTTTCTGAATGCTTTCCTGAAATGGGTACAGACCAATGAAATCAATGGACCAGGAACCCATCAGCTTTAAGCCGAACCCCACAGCTATGCTGTCTTCAAAAGGAGAGGAAAGCCTTATTGCCCTGTCTAGTGACAAGGACCTGCAGCACAAATGTGAGATGCAGACTTTTGGGTATCAGTGGGATCTGAGTTTTGTGAGTTAACACATGGGGCTCTTAAAGCCCTTGTTCCTTTTTCAGCTACCTAACTATGCGAGTCATCTTTAACCACAATTCCAAGTATTGCTCCTGGCTTTCTGTTGAAGATGACTTACGTCTTTTCCTTCCTGCACAGCAATCCCAAATTCCAGCACTTTGTATAGTGAGGAAACACACACAGTCCTCCCACTGACAAGACAGGACTGATGGAAATTATACTGAATTAATACACCATTGTTTGGTGTCATGTTTCCTAAAATGTGTGTGACGTTTTATTTTTGCTGCTTCCATTTCTACTGTTTTTGAACTGAAAATTAATACTTGTCTATAATTGATCAAATCTTTACTTTTTTATTTATTTTTGGTGGTAACTTGTCTCTGTAGCAATTGCACTGCTCTCTGTAGAGAAAGCAAACAGGTGTCCTAGGGCAGCTGGTCTGTGCTGGAAAAGGCAATAACTGAGGAGCTGAATGCCCGGAGTGGCTGCCCTTACTGCGGGATACAGCTGACCTGCCCTGAACTGTGACAGGCTCCTCCCCCAGGATTTGATTTTTCCAAGTCCATCGGCAAAGTGAAGCCAGTGTCCTTTCTCTCAAGTATTCAAAAAGCCTGAGTTAGGCCTTCCAATAGTCATGAGATTTTAAAACATAAACAGGTTCTTTCACTTTGCCTTCTGCTTTTGAGCCTGTAGGCTGCACTCAGGTCGTGTTTCCATGCTTTTCTCCACAACAAGGAGGACTAGAAACTTCCTTTTTTAATGGAAGCTGATGGTCTCACCTATTCACATGACTCAAGGAGCTGGGGCTTTAAGAAAACTACCAAAGATTGGAAGAGACATGAGAGCTGCAGTGCTGTGTGGGGAATGGTTTGTATGGAGCTAAGTGCTTTGGGCTACATTCACAAGGGGGACCTGGGCATTTCAACGCCAATTCCTAGGGACCCTGCCACCTTGTGGATTCCTCATCCCCAGTTAGGCTCCCTACTCCCCATGCCATGCCTGAAGAAGTGGGGACCCTAAGAAAGGGTTGCTCAGGTGCCAGCCTGCTGAGCAGGGAGCCACTTGGGCCAGCCAGTGGGAAATGCCAAGGAGCCCCAAAAAGAATTAGGCCTTTGCTCACAAAAAATGACAGAGGTGGTGCTGTGCCCAGACCACTCACCTGGGATGGGGGAGCTCTGGGTTCAAATCCCTGCTCCAGATCAGGCAGATTTGAACCTGGGTCTCCTACACCCCAGTGCATGCCCTACCCCGGGCTATTGTGGGAGGAAGGCTCTGAGTATGCCTACTGGATTGGCCCCTGCGGGCAGTTACATAGAGAGTGTGTCGTTTGAGACTCCCGCTAGGGCTAGGCATGAGTGAGGGTGCCGAGCTGCTCAGCACTGCCCTCAGGACATAGGCAATTGTGAGCACGCTTCTTGGGAATGTAGGGAATATATGTGGCAGCTGAGTAGGGGTTGTGAGAATGCCAGTGGTGCCTGCATGTTGGATGTGGGCCCCTAAAGAGCAGGTAGGCATCGAAATCCACTTGTGAATGTAGCCCTTTGGGCAGGTGCTGGCTCTTATTATGTCTTTGTACAGCACCTAGCACAATCAGACTCTGATCATAGCTGTAGCCTCCAGATTGTTCTGAAATACAAATGATACAGGGCCTGATACTCCTCACCTGTGTAGCTCTGTCAACTCCTGAATTACACTGCTCAGAATCCGCTCCCTGCTGGGAACACACTTGTAAGGGTTGGAGTTAAGGCTTTAATTGCATTTTGAGTTAGACTTTGGTTGTGGTTTGAAGTTATTGGGGTGTCTGATATATTCAGAGAGTAGGATAGATGGTGAAATGACTTAATCTCGTTTCCTTGCAGTGTTTGTCTTGTTTCAAAAATCCCTTGTATAGTGATAACTGAAAGCCAATGAGGTTTCCTGTCTGGGAATTAGAGCTGGCATGTGACCTCTCCAGTTATGGTTGGCTAAATGTATCCATTTTAGAGGCCCTGGTTTAGTTGCTTATAACTTGGTCAAGTTTCATTTTCAGCCTGGAATTTTCCAGCTCTGGTTTCTGTCTGAGGGCTTTTTTCTCTTTAAAATATGAGCAGAATTGTTTTTTGAGAATTAAGGAAAGGAAAAGTAGCCAACGTTTTTTACCCATATCAAACTCTCTTTCTCTCTCTGAACTGCTCTGAAAGCTCTGTGTTTGGAGTGGGACAGACATGTGCGTTCCAGAAGGCTGGTGAAAATCCCCTTGGATTTGGTTGTGGGAGAATATTTTCCACCCTGCCCTTTGCCCATTCACACCGGCCTTTCCCTCACAACCTCCAGCTACCCGCACGATGTGAGGAACCAGCAAGGGAGTCTCAGCCCCTGCCCCACATGCCTGAGGGTGCGTGGGATGAGACAGGGCTCCTTCTGACACCTCCACACCCTGCCTGCTCCAGGTGGGGCGGAGGTTGCTGTGTTTGTCCTCCAGCTACAGAATCAGGGCCCAAGGGAAAAGAAGGCAATTAACAGAATCCGTAAGAAAAGTGCTTCCCCAAGGAGCCATTCTCCAGGATGAGAGCGCTGAGGGGGATCCTCCTGCAGGCTGCAAAGTGGGTGTGAACCGCTGCCTGGCTTTGTGCTGGGCGCATTCACAATGCAGGCTTCAGAGTCTCTCTCCTTTCTTTCCAGTTGCAGAGCTTGTCTCACAACATTAACTTTGCCCTGGACTCGCTGGTAAAGAGAGATTTAAAGGAGCTCAAAGGGGTGAGTCGATGCTGAGTGGGCCTGCCAGGATGGCCCCTGGGAGAGGGGTTGCACAGCTGAAGGATGTTCCCTGCCCCCCGGTTTCACTAGCAGCAGGCAGGAAACGTGCTAAGAGATGGGTTGTGAGCTCTGTGGGAGCAGCTGGGCCCAGCAGTGCTCTGGAGCCCTTGGGAAAACTCCATCTCTGTCTCCAGAGCCCCGGCACGCAGCCACCTGCTGCTGCTGCTCTCCAGCCTGCCCCAGCTTCTGAGCAGGATGCAGGCATAGATGTGATTGACAGCAGGGCAAAGTCCCCGCCCACCTCTTCACTCCTCCCACTTCTCTGACCCAATTTGCCTGCAGCCCTTTGGCTGAACCAAGGGGTGTCATGGGAGTTCCCAGGGAACAAAAGAACCTGTTTACCCCTAAATACTTCATAGCTTCCCATTACATCACCGCGTGAGCATCCCCCATGGCCTCCCAATCAGCTCCCTCACTGGATGAGCATGCACCCCCCTGCACTGAGTGTGCATGGCATCCCAGAAATCCCTTACCGGCCGCCCCCAGTGACTGCGTGTTCCCATGGCTTCCCAGGGACCCCCTGGCAAGTGCATGTCCCCAGGACCCCCCAGGGAGACCCCGTTGAGTGCGTGTCCCCAGGGTTGCCAGCCCTCCTGGTTTTGCTGGCAGTCTCCTGGAATCAGGCTCCATCTCCCAGAGGCTACTGAAGCCAAACCAGGAGATTTTAGTCCAGCAGCGCAGCAGGGCTAAGGCAGGCTCCTTGTGTGCCCTGGCCCCATGCTGCTCCCGAAAGCGGCCAGCATGTCCCTGCAGTCCCTGGGAGGGGGCAGGGAGTCTCCACACACTGCTCCCGGCCCGAGCGCCGACTCTGCAGCTCTCATTGGCCGGGAACTGCGGGGGTGGTGCCTGCAGACAGGGGCAGCGCATGGAGCCCTCTGCCCCCCCAGGGGCCGCAGGGACATGCCAGCTGCTTTCAGGAGCAGCATGGGGCCAGGGCAGGCAGGGAGACTGCCTTAGCTCCACTGCGCTGCCACCTGGGAGCTGCCTGAGGTAAGTGTTGCCCAGCTGGAACCTGCACACCTCACCCGCTCCCGCACTGCAACCCTCTGCCCCAGCCCTGAGCCCCGTCCAGAACCCAAACTCCCTCCCAGAGCCCACACCCCTCACCTCCTCCCACACCCCACACACCTGCCCCAACCCTGAGCCCCCTCCTGGAGCCAGCACCCCAAACCCCCTCTCACACTCCAGCCCCATGCCCCAGTCCTGAGCCCCCTCCCATACCCAAACTCCCTCCCAGAGCCTGCACCCCAAACCCCTTCCACCCCAACCCCTCACCCCACCCCACTGAAAGTGAGTGAGAGTGGGGGAGAGCGAGCGATAGAGGCAGGGGGGATAAACAGCGGGTCACGGCCTTGTGGAAGGGGCGATACAGGGACGGGGCATAGGTGTTTGGGTTTGTGTGATTAGCAGTTGGCAACCCTAGTGTCCCCATGGCCCCCCAGGAAGCCCCCAGGTGAGTGCATGTCCCCCATAGCCACCCAGCGAGCCCCCCTGTGAGTGCATGGCACCCCTGGTCTCTCAGCGGGGCATCCCTGGGTGAGTATGCACCTCCTGTGACCTCCCAGCGGGGTCTCCCCTGGTGTGAGTGTGCACCTCCCATGGCTTCCCAGTAAACCCTTGCCCCCGCCCCAATCAAATCATGCCCTCTGTGGCCTTCCCCAGGCAAATGTACACCCTTTGTGACCTCTCAGTGGAGGGCCCTTTGATGGGAGCGTGCGGCCTCTGTGGGCTCCTCGCCCCCCCCCCCCCGGTGTTTCCTGCCCACCCCCCGTGGTCTCTAACATGCGCTCTCCCAGGGAGCTCCCCCCACTATATGTTTGTGTGTGCACGTGGTGGCTATGGGTGTATCTGTACATGTGTGTTGCTGGGTGTGCATGCCTCTCCTACCTTCACAGATTCCAAGGCCAGAAGGGCCCATTGTGATCATCTAGTCTGACCTCCTGTATAGCACACGCTAGAGAACCCCCCTGAAACATTTCCTCTTTGAACTAGAGCTGAACTTTTAGAAAAACATCCAATTTTTGTTTAAAAATTGCCAGGGGTGGAGAATCCACCATGACCCTTCGTACATGTGTGTGTGTGTAAGTGTGTGTTGCTTTCAGGTGTGCTTCTCTGTATTGATATCTGTGTGTGCACGTGCCCATTATTCAATGAAGATGGTAAAATTGTTAATGATGCAGAAGAGGTAGAAGTGTTCAATAAATATTTCTGTTCTGGATTTGGAAAGAAGCAGGATGATGTGCATGTGTCACATGAGGATGAAGAAATACCTTCCAAGTCCATTAGCAACTGAGGATGTTAACACCAGCTGCTAGGGATAAATATTAAACCCAAAAGTTCTAAAAATGTTGGCTGAGGAGCTCTCTGGCTCATTGATGTTCATTTTTAATAAATCTTGAGTATATAAATACCTTCTCTGACAGGGGCCGTGGCTGAATGTTGTTCAGGCTCCAGGATCTTGATACACCTCTGGGAATCCCAAGCACAGAGGCTGAGATTGCCCTCACAGCAATCCCAGGGGGAGGCCAGGAAGAGGCACTTGCTAGAATCTGGGACAGAATGTTAATAGCTGTGGGATACTGGGACAGCTAAGCAACATTGTGGCCCAGGACTCCACGGAGAGCAAGGAAACTAGGCACTGCTAATAGGTGGTAGGTTTCAAAACTCTGCAGGGGAAGGGAAACTGAGGCACAGCTGAAACATGAAGTGTCAGAGCTCCCCTGGCATGAGGGTGACTCTGGGTAGTAAAGAGTGCTGTCAATTAATGATGCTTGGTAGAATGTGGGAAAAGCCCTAGAGAGGTGTGAAGCAACCGCTGGGTGGAGTCTTGAGGTTAGGGAGGGAGAAAATTGCCCCTTAATCTATGGTTTCATGTTGGTCAGTGGAGGTGTAATTAAACCTGAGGGGGATGGGGGAAGCAAACACACTTCACCTCGCCCCAAGGGGGTGTGACATTGGGAACTGATCTAGAATGTTGTCATGAAATTGTGTTTTGAGGTGGTGATTGGAACTGTTTATCTGTTTGTTGACTGACTGTATGAAGTTTAAATTAATAAGAAGTAAAGCAGATGTGCTGTTGAAAGGGGGAGGGTGGGCAGAACACCCTTGGAGTACTTGTCATGTACCCCTGCTCTGTTCTTTTTTGAAAGGGGGAGAAAAGTGATGAACTGCAGGCGCTGTCCTGGAGCTGACGGCTCTGCTGGGGTATGAGGGAGACTCCAGATGTCAGTCCCATGCCTAGCTGATTGCCAACAGGCGATGTAAGTAACGCAGTGTCTACGTAGACACTGTGTTACCCTAAATACATCGACCTAAGCACTGTGCCTTTCGTGGAGGTGGAGTTAAGTCGATGTAGTGGGTGACTTGCATCGGTGGGAGCACCACTGCAGTGTGGATGCTGCCTTACGTTGACCTAACTCTGTAGTGTAGACCAGGCCTAAGTACAAAGAGCATACAGTTGATATATTGAATAAAATGTGTGTGTGCGTGCATGTGTGTTGACTGCTTCACAACTGCTGTTTGCCCCTGAAAGAGTTGAAGTGTAAACCAGAAGCTTCCTGCTGTTGGGTGGAGTTCTGGCAGAGGGTCTGAAGGGTCAGCGCTGCGCCCAGAGGGGCTAGGTGGCTGGACAGCAGGTTCCAACAGTTGGGGGTTGCCAATTAGAAGGTCTGCAGCCTGAGAATGTGCTTAAGGGCCCCGAGATTCGGGCAGTGGTTGGGCTCTATTCAGACTCCAGGAGCTTGAAACCCCCTGGAAATCCACAGCACAGCTTGGGGGCAAAAGACCTATCTGGCTTTAAGATTAAACTCGATAAGTTTATGGAGGAGATGGTATGATGGGATAACGTGATTTTGGCAATTAATTGATCTTTAAATATTCATGGTAAATAGGCCCAATGGCCTGTGATGGGATGTTAGATGGGGTGGGATCTGAGTTACTACAGAGAATTCTTTCCTGGGTATCTGGCTGGCAAATCTTGCCCATATGCTCAGGGTTTAGCTGATTGCCATATCTGGGGTCGGGAAGGAATTTTCCTCCAGGGCAGATTGGAAGAGGCCCTAGAGGTTTTTCGCCTTCCTCTGTAGCATGGGGCACAGGTCACTTGCTGGAGGATTCTCTGCTCCTTGAAGTCTTTAAACCACGATTTGAGGACTTCAATAGCTCAGACATAGGTGAGAGGTTTTTGCAGGAGTGGGTGGGTGAGATTCTGTGGCCTGCGTTGTGCAGGAGGTCAGACTAGATGATCATAATGGTCACTTCTGACCTTAATATCTATGAATCTATGATTCCCCTCGCAGCAATCCTATTGGGCAGCCAGGAAGGATCTGTGACACCTTCCTGGTGAGAAAATACCATGTATTAAAGGGCTCTTTAACATATGGAAGAAAGGCAGAACAAGAACCAACAGCTACACACTGAAGCCAAACAAATTAAAATGAGAAATAAGGCCCAATTTGTAACCATGAGAGTGATTAACCATTGGAACAAACTCCAAAGGGAAGAGGTGGATTCTCCATCTCTTGGTGTCTTCAGATCCAGACTGGCTGCCTTTCTGGAACATGCTTTAACCAAACACAAATTACTTGGCTCAATGCAGAGGTAATGGGATGAAACTGAATATCCCATGCTAGCCAGGAGGTCAGCTTAGATGATCTAATGGTCCCATCTGGCTATAAAATCTACGTGCCTGTATATCCTTGTGTGCACACGTGTGTGAACATATGTCTGTGTGGCTCTGGGTCTGTGTATACACGTGTGGTCTGTGTGTGTGCACGTGTTTGGGGAGTGTTCCTGTTTTAGCTTTCATGCACACTGCACGAGCAACAGGGGAACTCACTCTCAGCGATGTGCAGAGTGCGGTGGTGCAGATTCTCCAGCAGGTGAGTGCGACCGTTTCAGTCCAGCAGCATGGGGGTGGGGGCAGGGGGTAGCTGTAGAGAGCACTCTGGTGTCCCCTGCACAGCTTCCAGCCCCTGCAGGTTCGGAATGACATGTCCAAAGGATACCACTACATGGGACACACAGACCAAGCTGACTTACTAGCCGGGCAGCAGACGTGGCCATAACAAACAGGCTAGAGCGCACATTTGGGCCCTGACCAGGCAGGCTAGCAGCACGGTGTGGTGTGCGTAGAAAGCTCTGCCATGCCAGGGGTAAGGAACAGGGGGCGTATTGTACAGGGCCATTGTCACTAATCACTTACCCGTCTCTTACCAGGACTTCAAAAAGCCTTTTGACAAAGCCTGGAAAGACTATGAGAATAAACTGTAAGTTGACCTGCCCCCTGTCCTCTTTACTCAGGCTCACCGGGAGCCGATTCTAATAAAGCCTGGCCCAAGGGAGCCTTTCAGGGTGTTTTTTCCCTTTCTTCAAGCACAAAGATTGAGAAGGAGAAGCGGGAGCTGGCGAAGCAGCATGGGCTGGTGCGGAGCGAGGTGGTGGGAGGGGAGATCGCTGAGGAGATGGAGAAGGAGCGCAGGATGTTCCAGTTAAACATGTGTGAGGTAAGGGGTGGGGGAGCAGCAGCATCACAAGCACCTAGAGCAATGACCCTTTCCACTGAGCAGCACTGGCCTCTTCTCTGCAACTCCCACCTGATGTGAACTTGGAAGTCTCAGCCGTGGGCTGTGGGAGGAAAGGTGCAGAGTGGCTCGGGGATGGGGAAGGGAAACTCTTGAAGAGGAAGACTCCTAATTCTCACATTGTTATGGGTTTTTTTTAACTCCAATTCAATGTATTTGTGGGGATTATATCAAGGCCTCTTCCATTGCCAGCCAGCCTAGCTCCTGGTGGCTGCTTTTCAGCTTCTTGTGTGGCACAGAGATGTTCCTACTGTTCATTTTTGACCAGATGCCTTGTTTCCTGTAGTCTGATACCTTGTTGAATTTACAGAAATTTCAACTGTGCCCATCCCCTCTCCCTTCCCCAGGCCCGTGAGCAGTGGGCAGAGGAGGCTAGGGGATGCTAAGCCTCCCCAAACAGGATGCAGCGCACCTCCCTTGGGAGGCATGCTGCCGGCCCGTGCCTTTGGAGCCCTGCCTCCAAAAGGGTGCCCGGGCCATAGTCTGGCCCTTGCTTTGCCCCAAAACTCCGTGGTGGTCATCCTCTTCTCCCTGGCCCCGCCTGCACTGCTCCTCTTCCTGTCCCCACTCTGCCTCTTCCCCCAAGCCCTGCCCCGCCTGCCGCTCATGCCTCTCCACCCGCCGAGTGGTGGGCAGGTAGCGGGGCGAGGTGCGAGTGGTTGGTGCAGGGTCTTAGGGGAGGGGGCAAAGAAGCGTGAGCGGCGGGGCTTGGGGGAGGGGCAGAGAGGCACGAGTGGTGGGAGGGGGCAGAGAGGGGCAGGCAGAGGGGCCTTAGGGCAGAGAGGGGTGGGGTGGCCTCGGAGGAAAGGGGCCAAGCCTCAAGGCGGAGCAGGGGGCAGGGCCACAGTCTGGGCATCACTGGCCCCCCCACTTCTCAGGAGCTTCCAGCGCTCATGCCCAGCCTCCCCAAATGTGGGAGTCATGCGCTGCCCATGCCCAGGCCAACTGCATTTGTGTCCCGCCCTTCACTGGGTACAGAGCCCTTGCTATTCCTGACATCCAGACAGCTGCTCTGTCTGACTCGTGTGCTCCTCAGGTCTCGTCAGCTTCGCCCAGCGCCTCATGAAACGCCCCCAAGCCTCTTGTCCTTTCTGAGCAGCAGCCAGGTTCCACTGTAACTGATCTACAGCCTGTCCCTTCCCCATAATGCTCCCTGCTGCCTCATAAATGTAACCCCCTCCTTGTTAAACGGTCTCCTCCTCCCCCACTGAGTCCCTGGAGTCCCCAGCCTAGCTGGCCCTGCATGGGGAACTGGAAGCACCCAGAGAAAGCTCCCATGGGGCCCTGGGTGTAGCCTTCATCCTAGCCATCTAAATGTAGCTTGCACAAGCTCCCTCCTCCTTGGAGGGCTCAGGGAGCACGCGCGGTGCAGTGGAACAGTCAGTGAATTTACAGGCAAGCAGAGAAGTTCCTCTTGCGGATCGGTAACTGGTTAAAAATAGGAAACAAAGGGCAGGAATAAAGGGTCAGTTTTCAGAATGGAGAGAGGTAAATAGCAGTGTGCCCCAGGGGTGTGTACTGGGGCCAGGGCTGTTCAACGTATTCATAAATGATCTGGAAAAAGGGGTAAACAGAGAGGTGGCAAAATTTGTAGATGATACAAAACTACTCGAGATTGTTAAGCCCACAGCAGACTGCACAGAGCTACAAAGGGATCTCACAAAACTGAGTGACTGGGCAACAAAATGGCGGATGAAATTCAGTGTTGATAAATGCAAACTAATGCACATTGGAAAACATAATCCCAACTCTTCACACAAAATGCCGAGGTCTAAATGAGCTGTTGCCACTCACGAAAGAGATCTTGGAGTCATTGTGGATAGTTCTCTGAAAACATCCGCTCAAAGTGTCAGTCAAAAAAGCTAACAGAATGTTGGGAATCATTAAGAAAGGGATAGATAAAAAGACAGAAAAATCATATTGCCTCTATATAAAGCCATGGTGTGCCCACATCTTGAATGCTGTGTGAGATATATTGGATTGGAAAAGGTTCAGAAAAGGGCAACAAAAATGATTAGGGGTATGAACAGTTTCCATATGAGGAGAGATTAATAAGACTGGGACTTTTCAGCTTGGAAAAGAGATGACTAAGGGGGGATATGACAGAGGTCTATAAAATCATGACAAGTGCGGAGAAAGTAAATAAGGAAGTGTTACTTACTCCTTCTCATAACACAAGAACTAGGGGTCACCAAATAAAATTAATAGGCAGCAGGTTTAAAACAAACAAAAGGAAGTATTTATTCACACAACACACAGTCAACCTGTGGAACTCTTTGCCGGAGGATGTTGTGACGGTCAAGACTATAACAGGGTTCAAAAAAGAACTAGATACATTCATGGAGGATAGGTCCATCAATGGCTATTAGCCATGATGGGCAGGGATGGTGTCCCTAAACTCCGTTTGCCAGAAGCTGGGAATGGGCGACAGGGGATGGATCACTTTATGATGACCCGTGCTGTTCATTCCCTCTGGGACACCTGGCATTGGTCACTGTCGGACGACAGGATACGGGGCTAGATGGACCTTTGGTCTGACTCAATATGGCCGCTCTTATCTTCTTAAGACTCTATGCTGAGCATGTGCAAATGGCAATTTTCTGCCCCTTATAACTCAGCCAACCAAATCTGACCCATGTGTCAGGGGCCAGGGCAGCTGTCCGTGTGGCTCTTACCTTCTGCCCCTCAGCTGGAGCCATGTCTAGGTAAGGGCCATGCGTGGGCTGCTGTGGGGAGCCAAGGACCCTCTTGCCCTGGGCGGGGGGCCCACAGGGTGAGGAAACAGGCCAGAGGCTGTTCTCGACCCCACCCCAACCCCTGGCAAGTGGAGGGTCCACAGCGCAGCTCCCCACAGCTGCCCAGGCTCCCCGGCTAGGCTTCAGTTGCTGGCCTGGCTGGGGGGACGGGGGTTGGGGGGGAATAGGAGGGGCCCCTACCAAAAAGTGGCCCACTATTCCGGTGCCACTGGATGGGGCACAGTTGGGACTACTCCTCACCCAACACTCCTGGATCCAGAACTATGCAGGGACCCCCAGCCAGGGTACCAAGGATCATGTAGTGCCCCCACTCCCTTGAGAAAGAAAGAAATCCCAGGGAGGAGCCAGCCCCAGGGTCAGAGAAACTCCATCAACAGGAACAGGCACAGGACATGGCCTCTCTGAGGCCCAGGGTTGCCAACTTTCTAATTGCAGAAAATACCCTTGCCCCACCCCTTCTCTGAGGGCCGCCCCCCAGCTCACTCCATCCTCCCTCCCTCCGTCACTTGTGCTCCCCACACCCTCACTCATTTTCACTGGGCTGAGGCAGGGGGGTTGGGTGCGGGAGGGGGTGAGGGCTCCGGGGTGGGGCTGGGGATGAGGGGCTTAGGGTGCAGGAGGGGACTCTGGGCTGGGGCAAGGAGTTGGGGTATGGGAGCGGAAGGGGTGAGGGCTCTGGCTGGGTGTATGGGTTCTGGGGTGAGGCCAGGAATGAGGGATTTGGGATGTGCAATGCAGTCTCTGGGAGGGAGTTTGGGTGCGTGAGGGAGCTCAGGGCTGGGGCAGGGGGTTGGGGCATGGGAGCGGGAGGAAGTGCAGGCTCTGGGAGGGAGATTGGGTGTGGGAGGGGGATCAGGGCTGGAGCAGGGCATTGGGGTCTGGGACGGGGTGTGGGTGCAGGTTCCGGGTGGGAGTTAGGGTGCAGAAGGGGCTCAGGGCTGGGGTAGGGGGTTGGGGTGCAGGCTCTGGGCGATGCTTACCTCAGGCGGCTCCTGGGAAGCGGCTGGCATGTTCCTCCAGCTTGGGGGCGGAAAAGTGACTCCATGTTCCACCCCCGCTGGCAGGCGCCACCCCCACAGCTCCCATTGGCTGTGGTTCCCGGCCAATGGGCACTGCGGAGCTGGTGCTTGAGGCGGCGGCAGCACATGGAGCCGCTGTGGCCGCCCCCAAGCTGGAGGGACATGCCAGCTGCTTCCTGGTAGCCACGCTCCGGAGCCAGGCAAGGACCCTGCCAGCCCTGCTGCACCGCCAACCGGACTTTTAATGTCCTGGTCAGCAGTGCTGACCGGAGCCGCCAGGGTCCCTTTTCGACTGGGTGTTCTGGTCAAAAAACGGACATCTGGCAACCCTACTGGGGCCTCAGACACTGATGATGTCCCAGGACCGCAGATGGCTATCTGCAGCATTGCTATGAGCACACTTCTCCTGTGCTGAATTGGCTGCCAACTCCAGCTCCCTCCTACCCTCTCCTCCCACAGTCTGACTCCCAAGTGTCCCCCAGGGTCCTCTCCTTCTCTCCCTCCCCCTGTCTTTTCTCCCCTCCCCTCCCCTATAATATTTGTAAGAGAAACAGGAATAAACTAAGCCAACCCTTTCTCCGCTTCCCCCACAAAAAAACTGAAAAAGGAAAGAACTGAATTGAAAAACAACCCGTCACCCAGAAGGGAAGAGAAACCCCAGCCCTACCATGCTGTTTGCTGCCCAGCACTCTGCCCTGCCTTTCCTGGAGTTGGTCTGTCTCTCTTCCTGGTCTCATTTCAATTGTTGGATTCATGTGCGGGGGCTGGGTGGAGGTGGTGACCTGGGCAATACTGGAGGTCAGACTTGATGGTCTAGTCATTCCTTCTGGCCTTAAACTCAGTGACTCCTTTTTTTGTGTGGGCTGTATGCTCCTCAGGGCTGGGCCTGTCTCCTGCTGCCACAGTGCACATAATAAGAAATACAATACATTACAAAGGCTGGAAAGTTATTCAGTATTGTTAAAATTACTTAGCTGTCATTGACCTCATCTCTGGAAACACCATTTCTGCTGAAACTTTCCAAAATTATTGAGTTTGATGTATATGTTCGACATGAACAAGTTCAGCCCAACTTGTTAAAGTTTGGCATCGTTATAAGTAACTAAACCCAGGACGTGTTAGGTAACTTCCATACAGTAGTTGCTACCATTAGAAAGGAAGAAGCTTGTATCCGTGCTGAACTGGGTGGGATTCAAACCAGCCACACAAAGGCAAACAAGTCTGTAGCAACACCCTCAATCATCCATTCCCTCATAGGAGTGACCAGGAAAGGAAGGGGGAGGCTGCTTTCTGGAAAGATGAGTTTATTAACTCACGTTCCAGCCACTTTGGAGCTCACGCAGGCTGGGTCTTTCCTCTCTGCACACAGGCAAAATCTCCCACGCACTCCTAATCTCAAACGCACTGTCAGCCACACTCTATTCTTAAAGGGCCAGCTCCCATTAGCCAAATGCATGCCCTGAAAATGCAACAGTAAAAGAAACTAGCAGAACATCCACATTCACTTCTAATTACAAGGTTCTGCAATGTAAAGTCATTCCAGTAGTTACTTCAGGGTCCTTCCACTAATTGTTATACATACATATTTGAGCCTTGAACGCAGACCACTTCCACATTAACTACAGGAGTAACCAGGGCCTGTATGATGATGTTTTCTATGTTGGACCATCCAATAGGGAGCCACAACACACCCAGAGGCAGTGGGTTACACAAATATTTGTGAGACAGTGGAACACTGGACATCAGGATTCTTGGTTTCTATTTCTGGCTCTGAAAATAGATTGTGGTGTACTGGTTACCGACTGGGTAGCTAAATGTAATACCACCTGTTTGGGTCATCTCTGGGGTTTGAACCCAAGACCTCTGGATGTAAACACCTGAGTCACTGACGCTTGACCTTAAGAACCAGACCTGTTCAGTATGGAAGTGTAGCAGAGTCATAACATTCTATATGTGGCCTAGCTTCTAGAGAGTAACCGAGCCACAGTGTGTTAGCATGGGATACACAATAACCTAGTTTGACATGCATATTCTGAGGTGTGTGGCAAAGTAAATGAGACTTGGCCTTCTAGTATGAACCCTGAGTTAGCATTAAATGACCTCACTCTCAGTCATCAGTGAATTTGTATGAAAGCTTGGCTCACAATAAGAGCTGTGAAGAGCATGGAAGTGTTAATAGGAGCTAGTTGAATAGCTGGGGCTAGTCTCCAGGCTTACAGATCAGTGCACCACCTACTGGGCTACACAACACTGTGTTAGGCAGTCTTTGCTGGTCTCTGGCTTGCTTCTCAAGAAGTCTGTAGCTAGCACAAAATTGCAAGACTGCAGTAGTGGGGGCCAAAATCACGTTATTCACAAGGGATGGCAACACGGAGGGTGATAAGTAAACAATGCAGAACCCAGCAGGTAACAAGAACCAACTCCTGGGTGTGTTTTCCCCTCAGTATCTGATCAAAGTGAATGAGATTCAAACCAAGAAAGGAGTGGACTTGCTGCAGAACCACATCAAGCATTGCAATGCTCAGTTCAAGTAAGAGTGATCGGTTATCTTTATTCCTTATCCTCCCTTTCTTTGCCAGTTTAACTGAGGAGACCTAGGCATTGATTTATTTTGCAGTGAACAAATATCCTGCAGTCACCCTCCACCTGTGTGGCAACATGCTCAGCTTCCTCTCCCTCTGGAGATGGTGTAGCCGTAGAACTCTATGGTAGTGTTTGTCCTGCAAGTTACAGTACTTGGTACTTGCGTTTTGACAGTACAATACAAAAGCAATTAGAGTGCTGACTTCCCACTCCTTGGTTTGTTGTCACTGGTTATGATGAGAATCTGGGGTTCCTGATAATAAGGTGTGTGAGGCCACGACTGTTGGCCCAAAAGGGTTAATAATGACACTGCAAAGCAAAGGCTCTAAGGACTGCAATGCACAGCGGCATGTTTTGTACATGCAGCACTGTCAATGCTAGGAGGTTTAGTTCAAACCGTTCTCTCACATTCGCTTCTCCTGTTAGTTTTTTCCAGGAATGTTTAAAGGCAACAGAGACGCTTAAGCAGTTTATAGAGAAGCTCACCCCTGAGCTACAGAGAGTGAGTATGCATCATAACGCCAGCTCACCGGGGACCAAGGCAAGAGACGGGCATGGGCCCTGGAGCAAGAATGTCTACCCCCTAAAGTCTCTTTTTACCCCTAAGGAGGCTTCTCATATGTCCAATTTTCTGGGTCATGACCTCGGTTTTGGTCTGCCAATCTCTGTCCGGGTGGATTTTTAAAATATTAGCAATTGTCCAGGATTTCTCTCCCCCTGCCCCCCGACCCCACGTGGGGGGCTGACAGCTGGAACCGCAGCCTCCCCGCCAAATTCTCCAACCCCTCCCTCTCCCCCCAGTACCCCCTCTTCCCCTCTCCAGCAGTATCCTCTTTTTGGGAACCTGAAACATGTTAGTCCTACCCCATAGGAAGTAGAGAAGGTTTAAAGGCTAAGTGGAAAGTTCCCAGGGCTTGAAAGCTAGGATAAGTAGATACAGCTCATGAAAAGATTTGAGGATGCTACTATACACTCCATAGTCCTATCATCTTTTTAAAGCGTTTCTTTTGTTATAACTCTCTGATGAGGATTAGGATGCAATCCTCATTTGGGTGAAGTATTCATCTTTAGTGCTGAGCCCTCAGTAACACTGCATGTAATTTTGGAGCCTTCTTTACATGCTTTCCCCACAGTAATTTGGAGTTTAATAGATGTACAGCTGGCTGGTTTTGATATTTTGCATGGAGACTGACTTCACCAGCCCAAGGTGGGTTCTCCAGAAAAGGCTGAGTGGCAGTTCTTTTAACACTCTTGGTCTCTTTACATGTGTAGCACATTAATACAAACAACATTTAAAAAACCCCTCCAATACGTTGTCTCAATAAAATCTATTCACGATCAGTAACTTGAGGAATGGAGAACAAGGCATAATATGCAGCACTTGCAGTGTCCCTTAATGCTAAAACACGCAAACCCTTCAGCTATGCGTCTGCCCCACAGGCACGCTGAAAATTAACTGTCGTTTTCTGGCAAACTGAACTTTTGATCCTGTTGACTGTTTTCATTCCTGACTCATCTCAAGAGGGGACCATATTAAGCTTCAGACTTTTGGATAGTCAGTGCCTGGTTCAGAAACATGAACAGCTGTTGTAATGATGGCTTGTCCTGAGCACACATTGTTTATATAATGCATTCAAAGCATAGCCACTGGGCACCCACCAGGCGCCATTTGTCCTAGCTGAGGAGCACTGAGGAAATACTGCTGTTCCCCGCACCTGTAGATAGAGCTGCTCTCGTGGAGATGGGCTTTTGGAGAAGCTTGTATTACAGTAGTACATGCCCTGTGCCGTGGAGCTGCACGGGGGGAGAACCTCAGCCTGGCCTGTGTTTTCAGTATGGTGCTTCCCACAGGAATGGGAACGCATGTGTTATGGGAGAGAAATGCCTGTCTTACCTAAGAGAATGAGTGGGATGAGAAATGCCTGTCTTGCCCAAGAGAATGAGTGGGATGTACAGACAGAGGCAAAGCGCAATCCAGCTCCCCTGCTTCAGCAAATCACTGTGGTGTGATGCCTTTCAGATGAAGGTCAGGCAGGACGAGGAGAAGCAGCAGCTGTGCTCCCTCCGGGATCACCTGAAAACAGCATTACAGCTGGAGCAGAAAGAGGTAAAGTGGGTCCCCCTTCCTAGGCACTGCCATTATGGCTGCCTGGTGGAGTATTCACGGGGAGCAGCCAATCAGAGCATTGCATCCCCGGAGGTCATGTAGGGAACCATGCATATGCAGAGTTGCAAGTGCATCTCGTTCCTGGCTATGGGCTGTGCCCTGTGAGGTGGGCTGTGCCCCCCCACCCAGGGAGCTAAGGGGACAAAGGGAAGCAGCTCTCCTTGCTCAAATCCGGAGGGGCCGGGGGGATGGTGAGGGCTCTGCTCCATCCATGGCTCTGCAAAGTTCTCCTTTGGGGGCTGTGGATTGGATGCTGTGAGTGAATTTCCTGTGCCTGGAAGGTGCTGGAGTTGCAGCCCAGGGGACTGGAGCCCACTCTTCCCAGAGCAGCTGGGGAAAGGGAAGTGGAGGGCATGTCTTCCTCACCCCTCCTCCTGTCCCGGCAACACGCTCCTCCTGTTCCACAGGGACCCAGCTGCTGGAGATGCCTGGCTGTCCCAGTGGAGTAGGTTGAGGCTGAGGTGTTGTTGTGGTTTCTGCCTATTGAGCTTGCTGACTGCCTCCCTCTCTGGGGCAGCCCTTCCTGACCGCCTCACCCAGTGCAGCCCATCCTGACTGCCTCACCTACAGCCCTGGCAGTGCCCCCTTTGCAGGCTCCCTAGGGATTGTGCATCTGCCAACGGGCAGTGCAGTCTGGGGCATGCAGCATCCCCAGGCTGGGCCATGCCAGACTGCCCTAGCTGTGAGGAGTGGGGACTCCAGAGAGAGGGGACGAGCCCAGAGGGAGCAGCAGGATCCCCCCTGGTACCTGACAGAGGCTGTGGGAAGACAAGGAGATGAGGGGGCCCAGGGAGATTGGAATGGGGGGAGGAACCCTCCAACACTCCTCTGGAAAGACCCCCACCTACTCCCCTCAGCAGTAAGCACCCCCCGAATGACAGGAGCGCCAAACCTGACCGCTCGTGGACCCAGCACGCTGGCAGCCTCCCCAGGGCTTACTCTGTCACTGGCCTCTCTGCTGCCGCTGCCACAAGGGGCCTGTTCTGGTGGTGGCCACGTCCCCTCCCACACACACCTCCTTTCAGCCAGGCCACGGAGAGCGGCTAGGCAGGAATGGCTTCGGTCACTACTGCCCTGCAGCGGTTTGGAACCAGGGCCGGGCTCCCTCTCCCTTCCCATGACCAGCTTGGGAATGGGGCAGTGCTGGGGAGCGGACTGAGGGATCTGTGGCTTTCGTACCACTCGGTTCTGTCTGTGTTTGCTCCCTGGGCACTGCTCTCCGAGTTTGGTTCTTTCCACATTCGCTGCACTGTGTATTAACATCACATCTGCTCCCTGGGTGGGACTTTTCTAAGATGCCGGTCTGGAATATGCCGTCAGGAGGAGTCACCCCAGGGAGAGATGGGCATGGGCTAACGGCTACCTCTTTGTGTCTGCTAGGACTCTGCTAGCAAGCAGCTACGGTACAACATGCACCAGCTGCAGGGGAACAAGCAGTATGGGACCGAGAAATCGGGAAACCTCTTTAAAAAAAGTGATGGGTAAGTGCAGCGTCACTCGTCAGCAGCGTAGACAGTAAGGATCTCCAGTGCAGCCCCTCTGCCCCCTCAGCTGAGTTGCTGAGCTGACCGTGACCCTGTGTCTCCGTCAGAATGCGTTCATTTTGGATCAGACGGGAACCCTGCTTTGTGCAATGAAAACTAGGGGCAGCAGCATAAACAAAGGGGAATGATAAATAACATGGGGGGTGGGTTTCTAGTGACAATCTGCGTGAGGGCTGGGCTGAGGGATGGCAGCACTGTGTTCCCAGGATCATCCCCAGGAGCATTCATTGCAGACTCCCGAGCTGAACCTCCTTTGGGTTTTTTTCTACCAGTTCCAAGTATTTCCAGGTCCCTTTCCTATTCTCCCCACACTCATTGGCATGACACTCTGCCCGGGTTAGCCTCCCCTGCACACTTCACTAATGTCTCTCATTAAGGAAGATATTAAATGATGGAACAGTGATCTTCCTGCAGACCTCAAAGCCATTTACAGGAGCTCAGTACCATGATCGCTCTGTGGCAGAGGGGCCAGGGGAGACATAGGGCAGTGAAGGGGCCACAGCTGGTGGATGGCATGTTTATGGCCTGTTGCAACCCAATAAATAGTCTGGGGGTAGAGGCCCTCGGGTGGTTTCGATTGGATCCTGCCCCCAGGGGGCTTGGGTCCTGCCCAGCACTCACCCCAGAGCGGTGGCTCCCGCAGCTCCAGTGCTGTGGGGCTGGCTGGACTTGGCTCTCCACTCTGGGCGTTGCAATCTCAGGGGTTGCAGCACAGCTCAGGTTTGGCCCTGCTCCCGACTGCTCCCCTGAATTTGTGAGAGTGGAGTTGTGACCTGGCTCCTGGGGTGGCATTGCCACTCACTCATATTTGGCGTACTGGGACGCCTGTCATGATGACAGCTGGGCCAAAGCTGAGTGACACAGGGACCTCAGAGGTTGCAGTGCCTGGAGCAGGGAGGTGAGCCCAGCCTGTCCCGTGGAACAGGAGTCACAGGAGCTGCCATGCGACCTTTTGAAATATTCTGGCAACCCAATGCTGGATCCTGACGCACGGGTTGAGAAACCCTGCTCTACACCATCCCTGACAGGTGTTTATCTAACCTGTTCTTAAAAACCTCCAGCTTGGACACTCTGGTTACCTTCTCCAGACCTGAGGAAGAGCTCTGTATAAGCTTGAAAGGTTATCCCTTCCAGCAACAGAAGCTGGGCCAGTAAAAGATATTACCTTGCCCACCTTATTACAGACAATTCCAAATCTGTCATGAGTTTGCAGGGCAATATGGCAGCACAGAGGCCAGGTAAACCATGGAAATGATCAGGGGCTGAAGGGATCGATGTGCGAAGGAGACTGGAAGGGTGTAACATGTTTGGCTTGGCTGAGCAGTGCCTGCAGGTGGGGAGGGGACAAGGCAGTTTACAAACCCATGGGAGGCGTAAATATCAAGGCGGGAGAGGAATCTAGGGCATGGCAAGGGCTACAGCTAGAAGTGGAAGGAAGTGCATGAACTGAGAGGCCTGGAGCACATCCTCGCAGTGAGCTCTGCCAGGCTGGGACTGGCAGCAGGGCCAGCCCATGGCTTGGGGAAAATGCTATATACATCGTCTCCAGGAAGAGGCTGTGCTGCCCGTCCATCACGCCTCTTGCGGCGTGCCACAGGCCACCTCTCTCAGCTCAGGGCAGGCCAAGGGCTCCCCCGCCCTGCTCTTGCTACTATCTCCCACCTGCACGAACCAGGCAGTTTGTCAGGAGCAGGAGCTGTGGCCTTAGCTGTGCTCTCCTCTCCTCTCTGCATTGCTGCCTGCAGTGGTGCTGCTCGGCACACTCCTTTGACAGGCTGGTCCCTGGCTGAAGGGGTCTCCAGCCCCCTGGGCAGAAGGACTTTGAGCATCTCCTTTGAAATGAGAGAATTCCTGGTTCATTTTCAGGTTGAGGAAGGTCTGGCAGAAGAGGAAGTGCACGATCCAGAATGGCTACCTGACCATCTTTCACAGCACGGTAGGGCCGGTGCCTCCATCACCTTCATGGCCCATGCTCAGAAGTGGTGGGCTGAAAAGGCCTGTGGGATTCAGTCCCTTCCGGGGGGGTTGTGCAGATGATTAACACTTTGTTACCCACAGTGAGTCTAGTGGCTTTCCCTGAGCCTGACTGGAATCCCTGGAGTATGATGATTTAGTTGGGGATTGGTCCTGCTTTGAGCAGGGGGTTGGACTAGATGACCTCCTGAGGTCCCTTCCAACCCTGATATTCTATGGTTCTGTGATTCTATGATCTTCTCCAGCCCCATGCTGCTGGCCTGACCCAATGCCCACTGGAGTCTTTCCTTTGAGGCTGGAGTCCCTGTGCCCTCAGTGGACCACAGGCAAATCACTAGGGTCTTGCCCAGCCTGAGAGCCTGCACGGAGAGCGCACCCAGCATCCAGGAGCAGGGGAAAGGTCATTGTTGTGATTTTGTTTATTATTATTGATGACAGCACCGGCAAGGACAAAGTGCATGGGTTACTGGGAAGGCCGACTGCATTCTGTCTGGCCCCTGTCACTGGCCTAGCTGAGCGCTCACAGGCTTCAATGGATTCCCCCTAACAGCTCCCGTGGGAGGCAGGGCAGGGCTGTTATCCCCGTGGACAAAGGGGAACTGAGGCCAGAGAGACTAAGTGACTTCCCCAGGCTCACACCGGCAGGCTCTGACAGAGCAGGGCCTTGAACCTGAGTCTCCCAAGTTTAGGTTTGTCCCTAACCGCTGGGAAGTTCTTCCTCCCTGTTCCCTGCCTCAGTGAACCTAATCGCTTGGGAGCATTGCCCCCAGGGGTTGCTATTCTAGCAATGCTGCAAGTACTCCATCTTCCATCCACTAGCTAAACCGCTCACCAGCCAAGCTGAATTTGCTGATTTGCCAAGTGAAGCCGAACCCGGATGATAGGAAGTGCTTCGACCTCGTTTCACGTGAGTCCCATTGTTTGTTTCGTAATGCCTGGGGAAGGCCCAATGGGCAGTCGCATGCTGAATTTCTGACTCAGGGCCCCAAGAAGGCAGCAGGTGAGGGAACCAATGCAAGCAGGCAGCAAGGTGCAGGGCAGGGGCACTACTTGTGTGGTTCCAATCGGGAGCTCTAGGCCAGGCCCAGGGCATGGGGATATGGACCAGGTTTGCGAGGCCGTTTGCAGTTCTGAGCTTTCAAGCTGCTTGGCAAACACAGAGCCTGGGTGTTGTGATGAAAGGGAATCTCCACAGCGGGATTCGCCAGCATATGCCCATGCTGGACGTCTGGCTGGCTGGCTGGCACTAGCAGGGGAAAGCGGAGGTTTGGTAACAATCACATTGTGATGCAGGCAGCTTAGCCCACCGCAGGCGTTCCTAGGTATTGATATTGCAGCAGTGCTCCGAGTCAGGGTCCCATTCTGCCTGGTGCTGTACGTGCAGCTCAGTAAAACACAACACCCTGGCTGGCTTCCTGAAAGGACTTGGGGCTGAGGAAAGATTGACAGAGAAAGAGGGGTAGAGCTCAGTGGTGCAGCACCTTCACAGCCTCAGATGCTTGCAGCCTACGGGCATGTGGTCCAGAGCTCTTACACCTGGCCCCCCGACACCACCTTTGGGTGGGGCAAGCAGGGTGCTAACCCCATGCACATTGGCCACAGAGGCTGAGCGAGTGAATGGCGGAGTGAATGCCCCCCTCTGTGTGCTGGACTGTGCCACACACCCCTCACCTGGGGAGTGCAGAGAGCTGTCTCTGGGCGGCGTTGGTGCCCTCTGGCTGCCGGTTTGTCTCAGGTCTAAACACAAATGGTTCTGTGTATCTCAGATAACCGCACGTACCACTTCCTGGCGGAGGACGAGCAGGAATGCACCGCGTAAGTACCGGGCTGGGAGCAGGGACTGCGCTGAGTCGGGAGCAGAATGGCCAAGTGGCATAAGGCTTCTTGTGGGGGACAAGTACCAGCCCTGTGAGCTGCTGAATGGGAGGCAGCTCCTTGGGCCATCTCACTCCTCTGCCGCAGGTTGGAGCCCTGCATCCTCCTCGCCCCTCCAGGAGGGAGGGCAGCAGGGTAGCCAGGCTGAGGCAGAGGCTGCTGATGCCTGATTTGCCCAAGGCCATGGCTGGAATTCAATGGCCCCGGGCTCCCAGGCCTGCGTGTGGAGCAGAAGAGCCAGCAGCCTCCGTGTTGCCCGGCCCTAGCACCGGCCGGAGCAGTGGGACTTGCCTGCAAAGGTCTGCTGCCTCCAGCCTCCTTCTCTTGCCCATCCCCAGCTGTGGACGTGGGGGTTGAAAAGTGGTGTTCTCTGTTGGGCTGCCTCTGTCTGCCCTGCAGGGAGACGCACCAGCCAGAGGGCAGCAATGGCGGGTCTGAGTTCACCGGCCCTCACTACCAAGTTCCTGCCAGTAATGAGGTGTGGGGAGGAGCCTGCTGTGAGCCCACCCTACTTCCTTCTCTGAGCCTGCACAGGCCTGTAGCGAGCTTTGGCCCACCCCAGGCAAGTGTTGGTGCAAGGCTAAAGGTGCTGGGCAGGTCTGGAAGCACAGTCCCCACCCCTGCAGCTCTGAGATGCTGCTCTGCAGCCACTCCGGGGCTCCTGCCAAGTGCCAGGGTGAGGACATGGGGCAGAGTCCCGCCTCAGAGCAATGTGCATGTGCAGAACTCGAGGTCTCCACTGCCCCAGGCACCCTCCCCGTGTTAGCCCTGAGCACGCAGGGGGCGATGGCGCAGCAGGGCAGCAATGGCTCATGCCTAGCCCTCGCCTCTGCTCCCCCGTGCACCAGAGTACAGAGCCCGTACCCCCTTCCTGACATGGAACAGGGGCCCCTCTGACAACAGCTTCCTCCTCCTCGCAGCTGGATTTCTGTTCTCAGCAACAGTAAGGAGGAGGCTCTGAATGTGGCCTTCAGCCGGGTGCATGGCAGTCGAGAGAGCAGCATGGAGGGGCTGACCAGGGCCATCATCGAGGAGATCAAGTGCATGCCAGGGAACAGTGTGTGCTGCGACTGCTCAGCACCAGGTGAGCTTAGTCATGGGAGGATGGGACAGGGACAGGCACCGTACAGCTGGTGCGCAGTCAGCACCCAGCACAGTGATGCAATGACCCTGCTCCAGCCAAGCCAGCAGCCGTCTTGAAGGCAGCTGCTAGCCCCTCCGCAGCCCTGTACTCCACTCACAGCACGGGGCTGCTGGAGCCATGGGTGGCAGGGAGCATCTGGGCACCCTACCCCCACCCCAGCCAGCATACCACTGCTCCCACCCCCATCACCAGCGCCATTCAGGGGCTTTCCACAGCTCCTTGGGAAAATGCCCTGCACTCCTCCCTCCTGCAGAAATACCCAGTTTGGCAGGAGCCCCACATAGAGCTTTCCCTGAATTACAGCCTTGAGGGAGGGGACCATGGATCTGCCCTCAAACTCCTTGGACCCCCCCCAACCCCCCCGAATCAATGGAAGGATCCTGCTGTGAAACTGCTCAGTGAGAGGAGACTGAGTCCCCTCAGCCATCACTTTGCTGAACCCTTTGCACCTCCGAAATCAGTCCCTCCTGCTCCCACCCCGCCCTTTGGCTCCTCCCACTCAGTCACTCCTGCCCTCTGTTGCTGGAATCCTAAGTCCGATTCTGGTGCCCACAGTTCAAGAAGGATGCTGATAAATTGGTGAGGGTTCAGAGAAGAGGCCACGCAAATGATTGAAGGATTAGAAACCTACCTCAAAGTGATATAGACTCAAGGAGCTCACTCTATTTAGCTTAACGAAGAGAAGGTTAAGGGGGGACGTGATTAGTCTAGAAATACCTACGTGGGGAACAAATATTTGCTGGTGGGCTCCTCAGTCTACCAGAGAAGGTCTAACACTCCAGTGGCTGGAAGTTGAAGCTAGACACATTCAGACTGTACAGAGGTGTACATTTAGTGGAAGGGTTTACTAAGGGGAGTGAAAAGAACAGGAGTACTTGTGGCACCTTAGCGACTAACAAATTTATTAGAGCATAAGCTTTCGTGGGCTACTGCCCACTTCATCGGATGCATAGAATGGAACATATAGTAAGATATATCTATATAGATATAGATATAGATATATACACACACACACATACAGATAAGTTGGAAGTTACCATACAAACTGTGAGAGGCTAATTAGTTAAGATGAGCTATTATCAACAGGAGAAAAAAACTTTTGTAGTGATAATCAAGATGGCCCATTTAGACAGTTGACAAGAAGGTGTGAGGATACTTAACTTAAGGAAATAGTTTCAATAAGTGTAATGACCCAGCCACTCCCAGTCTCTATTCAAACCCAAGTTAATGGTATCTAGTTTGCATATTAATTCAAGCACTGCAGTTTCTCATTGGAGTCTGTTTTTGAAGCTTTTCTGTTGCAAAATTGCCACCCTTAAATCTTTTACTGAGTGGCCACAGAGGTTGAAGCGTTCTCCTACCGGTTTTTGAATGTTATGATTCCTGATGTCAGATTTGTGTCCATTTATTCTTTTGCGTAGAGACTGTCCGGTTTGGCCAATGTACATGGCAGAGGGGCATTGCTGGCACATGATGGCATATATCACATTGGTAGATGTGCAGGTGAACGAGCCCTGATGGCATGGCTAATGTGTTTAGGTCCTATGATGGTGTCACTTGAATAAATATGTGGACAGAGTTGGCATCGGGCTTTGTTGCAAGGATAGGTTCCTGGATTAGTGTTTTTGTTGTGTCGTGTGTGGTTGCTGGTGAGTATTTGCTTCAGGTTGGGGGGCTGTCTGTAAGCGAGGACTGGTCTGTCTCCCAAGATCTGTGAGAGTGAGGGATCATTTTTCAGGATAGGTTGTAAATCTTTGATGATGTGCTGGAGAGGTTTTAGATGGGGGCTAAAGGTGACAGCTAGTGGCGTTCTGTTATTTTCTTTGTTGGGCCTGTCCTCTAGTAGGTGACTTCTGGGTACTCTTCTGGCTCTGTCAATCTGTTTCTTCACTTCAGCAGGTGGGTATTGTAGTTTTAAGAATGCTTGATAGAGATCTTGTAGGTGTTTGTCTCTGTCTGAGGGATTGGAGCAAATGCGGTTGTATCTTAGAGCTTGGCTGTAGACAATGGATCGTGTGGTGTGTCCTGGATGGAAGCTGGAGGCATGTAGGTAAGTATAGCGGGCAGTAGGTTTCCAGTATAGGGTGGTGTTTATGTGACCATCGCTTATTAGCACAGTAGTGTCCAGGAAATGGACCGCTTGTGTGGATTGGTCTAGGCTGAGGTTGATAGTGGGATGGAAATTGTTGACATCATGGTGGAATTCCTCAAGGTCGTCTTTTCCATGGGTCCAGATGATGAAAATGTCATCAATGTAGCGCAAGTAGAGTAGGGGTGTTAGGGGACAAGAGCTGAGGAAGCTTTGTTCTAAGTCAGCCATAAAAATGTTGGCATACTGTGGGGCCATGCGGGTATGCATTGTCCGCAAATGTGAAATAGTTATGGGTGAGGACAAAGTCACAAAGGTCAGCCACCAGGTTTGCCGTGACATTCTCGGGGATACTGTTCCTGACAGCTTGTAGTCCATCTTTGTGTGGAATGTTGGTGTAGAGGGCTTCTACATCCATAGTGGGCAGGAGGGTGTTTTCAGGAAGATCACCGATGGATTGTAGTTTCCTCAGGAAGTCAGTGGTGTCTCGAAGATAGCTGGGAGTGCTGGTAGCGTAGGGCCTGAGGAGAGAGTCCACATAGCCAGACAATCCTGCTGGGGAGTGGTGACTTCTCCAGCCCTGGCAAGTTTTGAATGAAGACAGGGATTATTTGGGGTTCTCTGGCCTGTGTATGCAGGAGGACAGATTAGATGAGGCCTTGGAATCTGAGAGTATTAAAAGTGGGATGTCGGGCAAGAAACTCCAGGAACTGCCTTGTACTGGAGCACTGGCAGCGCGATCACCTCTGCTCTAGCAGCAGCCTACAAACCCCGTCAGCATTTGCCCTTTTCCCAGGGGGAATGGAGGCACATGGAGGGGAATGACTTGATCAAGGTCACCCAGCCAGTTAGTGTCAGAGTCTGACATAAAGCCAAGTCCCGTGCTCTAGCCACTAGCCTACAGTTCTCTGTGCCCCTCCGGGCCTGAGCTCAGACATTTCCAGGCACTGGCGGCTGGCATGTTGTGTGAGACTGACTAAGTCAGGTTCTTTCTTTGAGTCTCATTGCTGGGGAGCTAGCTCCAGAGGGGGCATGGCCCTTTACAGACAGAGCCAATAGCAAGACAGGTCCCTGCCCAGAGCAACGTCCAGACCAAGCATTTGTGTGAGTTGCACCTAAGCTGGAGCCCTAGCACACAGGGACACGGACCTGCGAGGACAAGGCACCAACCTCTCGCTCCAGAGAGGGAACTGGGGGGAGGAGCAGTGGCCTGGAAACTCCTTCTAGGGGTACCTTTAAAATCAGTGAATTTACGCCCCCCATTCCCAGACCCCCATGTGCAGCCCCATCACTACCAGCAGCTATGGAGAGTGCATTTCCATGGGTCGTCGGGGAAAGAGCATCTTCACCAAATAGCTACAGCGGTGCAGCTGCACCCGAGCGGATGTGCCATTTTAAGTGTAGACCTGGTCTGAGTGCCACCGCACGCAGCATGCGCAACCCAGAGCAACGGCATGGCAAAGCAGCCAGCAGACCTGTCAGCTCCCATCCACAAACCCAAGGTGGGGAAGGAGCTCCCTGCCCAGACCCAACAGAGGCCAGTTGGGGGGAAGGGGCTCCCCACTCTCCTCCCACCCCTATCCAAAGCTGGGACATTTTCAAATTATTTTTCCATGTTTGCCATAAACAGCCCCCTTTGCCATCCTCCACTCAGTCGATCATGTAAAGTCAAGTGGCCAGCGGCTCCTTGGACCCCATGGCACTTCCCCTTCCTGTTCTCACATTTTTTTCTACAGCCCAGATTCTCTATTCTGTCCAGTTATGCCTCCCTGATTCTGTGTCTGGCCCCCGGCACAGACTAAAGCATCCTGGGGGCTGCTCTGACTTGCACCACCCAGCTGTGGTCCCTGAGGGACTATCCACCAGCTTGAGATGCCAGAGAGCATTGTGCTCCAGCCATTCCCCTGCGGGGTGCCAGAGGCTGCATGGAGGAAAGCAGAGTAGCTCTGACAGCTCTAGGCCCAGCAAGGACTCCCTCAGTAAAGTGCACCTCGTCTGGGGAGGGGAATCTGGCTCTCACTGTCCATGTACCTTCATTCCCAATGTAGTCTCCCTTCCACTCTCCTTCCTTTCCTGTCTCTGTCCCAGTCCATCCCCCCACCTTCATCCTCTCTCTTCTCCATTTCCACCACCTGCTCAGATGCCCCACTGTAGGC
This sequence comes from Natator depressus, assembly GCF_965152275.1. Classification (NCBI taxonomy): domain Eukaryota; kingdom Metazoa; phylum Chordata; order Testudines; family Cheloniidae; genus Natator; species Natator depressus. The sequence goes on from NC_134246.1 coordinate 31,815,099, forward strand.
CGGGGGGAGGAGGGGGGTGAGACTGAGTGGTTGACAAGGTGTCTTGTTCACCCCACCCTGTGCCCCTGACTGCCCAGCACCTCTGGCAGGATGAGGGTGCTAATCAGAGCAATGTGCTGTCTCCCCAACAGACCCAAGCTGGCTCTCCATTAACCTGGGCATCCTGATCTGCATCGAGTGCTCCGGGATTCACCGAGAGTTGGGCGTGCACCACTCCCGCATCCAGTCGCTGTCTCTGGACAAGCTTGCAACCTCCGAGCTCTTGGTAGGGAACTGCCCATGCGCGCTCCCTCAGGGCGCCCCCCCCCGTGCTCTGCCACCCCCTGCGCTCCCTCAGGGCGCCGCCCCGCGCTCTGCCACCCCCTGCGCTCCCTCAGGGCGCCCCCCCCCGCGCTCTGCCACCCCCTGCGCTCCCTCAGGGCGCCCCCCCCCCGCGCTCTGCCACCCCCTGCGCTCCCTCAGGGCGCCCCCCCCCGCGCTCTGCCACCCCCTGCGCTCCCTCAGGGCGCCGCCCCCGCGCTCTGCCACCCCCTGCGCTCCCTCAGGGCGCCCCCCCCGCGCTCTGCCACCCCCTGCGCTCCCTCAGGGCGCCCCCCCTCTGCTGCCACCTGCGCTCCCTCAGGGCGCCCCCCCCACGCTCTGCTACCCCCTGCGCTCCCTCAGGGCGCCCCCCCTCTGCTGCCACCTGCGCTCCCTCAGGGCGCCCCCCCCACACTCTGCCACCCCCTGCGCTCCCTCAGGGCGCCCCCCCGCGCTCTGCCACCCCCTGCGCTCCCTCAGGGCGCCCCCCCGCGCTCTGCCACCCCCTGCGCTCCCTCAGGGTGCCCCCCCCCGCGCTCTGCCACCCCCTGCGCTCCCTCAGAGCGCCGCCCCTGCGCTCTGCCACCCCCTGCGCTCCCTCAGAGCGCCGCCCCCGTGCTCTGCCACCCCCTGCGCTCCCTCAGGGCGCCCCCCCCGCGCTCTGCCACCCCCTGCACTCCCTCAGGGCGCCCCCCCCGCACTCTGCCACCCCATGCGCTCCCTCAGGGCGCCCCCCCGCGCTCTGCCACCCCCTGCGCTCCCTCAGGGCGCCCCCCTGCTCCGCTGCCGCCCACATGCGCACTTCTTCAGAGCGCCCCCCCCCGCTGCCCCCACGCGTGCTCCCTCAGAGCGCCCCGCCCCCCGCTCTGCCACCCCCTGCGCTCCCTCAGGGCACAAGCCAGCTCCACTGCCACCCACAGGCACACCCTTAGGGCGCCCCCCTGCTCCACTGCCGCCCACATGTGCACTTCTTCAGAGCGCCCCCCCCCCGCTGCCCCCACGTGTGCTCCCTCAGAGCGCCCTGCCCCCTGCTCTGCCACCCCCTGCGCTCCCTCAGGGCACAAGCCAGCTCCACTGCCACCCACAGGCACACCCTTAGGGCGCCCCCCTGCTCTGCTGTTGCCTGCACCTTGGATAGGGCATTGCACAGACAGGAGCTAGCTACAACATGGGCCAGCTTACGGTGAGAGGCGGGCTCTCTGTGCCCAGGCCTACCTGGCCCCTGCCCATGGGCTCTACTGTCCAGCACCCCCCCTGCCCCGGTACACTGGCTGGCGTGCGCTCCCAGCTCTCAGCACGGCGCTGTACGTTGCGCCAACTTGTTTCTTGCTTATCTGTTTTGCAGCTGGCTAAGAACATTGGCAATTCTGGCTTTAACGACATTCTGGAAGCCAACCTCCCCAGCCCTTTGCTGAAACCCACAGCTGGCAGTGATATGTAAGTCGTTTCTCAGGAGCCCGGAGCCCGGACAAACGTCTCTGGGTAGGGCTTTGGGGTATTAGCTGTGGAGCTCTGGGGTGCTTAGCCTATCTCCCGCACCTGTTTTCACCCTCCCTGTTTTCTTGGAACACATGCCTGGGTTCCTCCGGGGTGGGAGAGTCACAGTGCACCCTGTCCATGGCCCTCTCCTCAGCAACGCTCAGTCATGGGAATGGGGGAGCCAGCCAGCATTTCTCTCTGGAGGATTCCCCAGACTGCTCTGGGCATCTAACAAGGACAGACCCAGCAGAGAGGCAGTTCAAGCAGGCGGGATGTGACTGACTTCAGGGCTGAGATTTCCAAAGCTGCCTGGGGCATGGGTGCCCACTTCCCTTTAATGTTACTGGTAGATTTCCCTGGGTGTCAATGAGAGCAGTTAGACCAATGCTGAGTGCATTGGAAAACACTCCTCCACATGGGAAGGTGTCATGGGGAGGGGCATACCCTCTGGTGCCAACTCTTCAGTAATGCTCTTCACATCGATTACATTTCAGATCAGCCCCGCATTGCCCCAGGGCACAGTAGGTCGTGGGCCCCAGGGCATGGTGAGCGGTGGATGCTACTGAGTTGGAATGGCAGCATTTTACAGCCACTGTGCACAGGTGCAGCCCAAAGGGGGATCAGGTCCAGTGTGAGTGAGGGCAGAAATCCAACAAAGGGAGTAGAAACACACAGTAGAAATAACAAGGTGAGATTCATTTTGGAAAAATACAAGACTGTACTTCTAGGGAGAAATAACACCAAATAAGCCCACAGCAGGTGGGAACAGGAACAGCTGCTGGAGAGCTAGCAGGGAGAGCAGTCAACAAATTCCACTGTGCTTCCAGCGCACTGAGGTGCCCCAAGGGAATCTGGGCTGCCTGGATAAAGATGTCTGTGACAGGAACCCCGGGGTACAACCTGGGACTGTGGGACCGCTGTGCCCCCTCAACTGACTAATTTGGGTTGTCTCTCACAATGTTTTACTGGTGACAAGCAGCAAACCCCTCCAGGGGCTATCACTCAGTACAACTGCATGTGGAGCCCCACAGCCAGCTAGATTGCATGAATGGTCCCAGAGCCACTCACGAATCACACAGACAAAGGCAGCAGCCAGATTCCCTCAGCTCCTAGCTTAGTACCTCAGGAATATACCGTCTTGCACTGCTCGAGACCCTTTCTTGAGCAATGGAAATTTATTAATTGGTTCACCACTTCATCAGTGGGAAGTGGATATACACCAGCCTTTGTAAACCTGAGCACATTTACCAAACACTTCAGGCAAACTCACTGGTAAAGATAAACAGTTAAACAAATGTATTGACTACAAAAGATAGATTGTAAGTGATTATAAGTGATAGGCAAAAAGTTAGAGTGGTGACCAAAGGAAAATAAAATATAAACAGTCAGCCTCAACCTTAACTCTTATCACACTAGATCAAGCAATGTTCTCACCCCCACTGGATCTCACCGTTCTTAATATACAGGTTTGTCCCTTAAACCTGGGCCAGTCTCCTCTGTTGAAATCTTCTGTCTTCTGAGCATCCTTGTTGCTTGCAGCATAGGTGAGGGGAGGAGAAAAGGCCAAGCATGGGGCCACTATGTTCTGTTTTATACCCTTAGTCCTTGGAGGACACAAGTCCAGGCATGTCCGGTGGGCATTGCTGAGTCACCAGGCAAGGTTGAGCAATTTCCCTGGTGTGGCCTTGTGCAAGTGAGTCATTGTATTGTAGCTTCCTGGCTGGACAATGTCTGTTGATGGTTGTTTGACACCCGTCTGGGCATTGGTTATCCCCCGGGTTATTGTCTTTGGGAAGCTAGTATCTGGGCACTTCCCAAACCCACAGTATATTTAAGTGACAGCCATGCAACACAATTCTCATAACTTCATATGCATTAATGATACTCATATTTAGATGGAACAGTGGGTTTCAGCAGATCATAACCTTTCCCATGATACCTTACATGGCCTGCTTTATATGCAGTATCACAATCATAGATAAATGACGAATATGGGGGTTACAGGGTGCTCCCCTGGGGTGTAGAGTGTCATAGTGTCAACCACAGACCAGGGAGACGACTGCACTGGCACCTCTTGAGATCCTCTGGACATTGAAGTCAAGGCTGGTGGTCTCCTTCAAGCTCTAGTCTAGCTCAACCACAAGTTCTGGGCTGGATCTGGGAATCCCTGGATGGGTTCTCTGGCCTGTATTTGCAGGAGGTCAGACTAGATGATGCTAATGGGCCCTCTGGCCTTAACATCTGTGAATCCCTAAACACTGCATCCAGCTCTGGGAATTGCCCTGTCAGAAAGATATAGACAAAAGCCTGAGAGCAATGGAACCAGCCATGAGGTGAGAGGCTCTGCTTTATAAGGAAAGAATAGAGAGCTCAGTCTGAGGAATGTGGCTAAAGCAAGACTGTCTGGGGGGCACACACAACTAGGCGTGGGATGGTCTAAGTGTGATCTGTGGGGCTAGAACCTGGGGAAATGGGTGGAAACTGAGAGAGAAAAGAGAGGCTGCATCTCAGGAAGTGCCCCCTGGTGGTGAGCTATATGAGGTGATGCAAGCGCCTCCTAGGGGACAGGGCAGGAATCCCATGACTTGGATATTTAAAATTAGATGGGACAAAATGCTAGAAAACAAACCCTGGGGAACAATCCTGCCCTGGCCAGGGACAGGCTGGAAGGGCCAGCAGGTGTCTCCATTGCTAGCTTCCACCATTCTGTGACCCGCAGTGCTTGCCACTGGGGAAAGCCCCTGAAACCCACCTGTTCAGAGGGCAGCAGCAGGGGCTGATGTGCTCTTGTGCACCATGCTGGTGTTCTGCTCCCCCCTCAACTCCTGCCCTGCCCATTCCTCACCTCACAGCACCATGCCTTAGTGTAGCACATTGCAATCCATATGGAGAAATCTACAGAGTGCTCCCGAGCTGGGGTGACATTGCTAACCTGACACATCAAAATCATGTGTCAAGCCCAGATATCATAAGATGATAACATTTGATAAGAACATAAGAGCAGCCCTACTGGGTCAGACCAAAGGTCCATCAAGCCGAGTATCCCGTCTTCCGACAGTGGCCAAAGCCAGGTGCCCCAGAGGGAATGAACGCAATAGGTAATCATCAAGTGATCCATCCCCTGTTGCCCATTCCCAGCTTCTGGCAAACAGAGGCTAGGGACACCATCGATGCCCATCCTGGCTGATAGCCATTGATGGACCTATCCTCCATGAATTTATCTAGTTCTTTTTTTGAACGCTGTTATAGTCTTGGCCTTCACAACGTCTGCTGGCAAAGAGTTCCACAGGTTGACTGCGTTGTGTAAAGAAATACTCCCTTTTGTTTGTTTTAAACCTGCTGCCTACTAGTTTCATTGGGTGACCCCTAGTTCTTGTGTTATGAGAAGGAGTAAATAACTCTGCCTTATTTACTTTCTCCATACCAATCATGATGATGTCCTTTGCCTTCTGATTTGTGGGCCTTTTGCTTACATGTGGGACATGGCTTCCAGTGGCCAGAAACTGACTTTTGAAGGATAGAAACTCAGATTCTCACATAATCACCTGACTCCAGCAGCTGTAGTTTAAGACAGCACCAAATATCTCGAGAGTTGACAGTGCTTCTGGAGCAGGATCTGGGGAGTGGTGCAGGAGGGTAGGAGGCCGGGCAAGAGGAAAGGAGGGGCAGAGGGAAGAAGGAACCAGCAGCAGGAGAGGAGGGGAAGCACCACCTCTCTGATGGCTGCCTGCCTTGGCAGCCTCAAGCCTATGCCTACCTTGCCCAGGAGTGGAGCAGGAGCAATCGTGCTCCAGGGCCTGCGCATTCCCGTGTGAATTCTAACTCTCTTCCCATGCTGGCACCACCCCAGGGCCCTTCGGAAAGATTTCATCATCTCCAAGTATGTCGAGAGGAAATATGCCAAGAAGAGGTGTAGGAGCCCAGCTGCCCAGCGCCAGGAGCTACAGGAAGCCATCAGGTGGAGGGACTTATTTACATTGCTCCAGGCCTATGCCGAAAAGGTGGATTTAAGTGAGCCTGTTCTGGAGCCTGTACAGGTGAGGATGGCCCTGCGCTGGGTGCCCCAAGAGACAGTGTAGATGGAAAGGAGCAGCCCACGCAGGGACAGTGCAGACTGGGGCAGGGGGACCATGTCACTGACTGGAGGGGACGGGCATGGGGCACAGTGCTGAGGCACCAGGCCTGCGATAAGGGGCTGACACACAGGCATGGGGTAAGGGGCCCCACACCTCTGGTCGGGGCCAGAGTCACAAAGGGGTCTGGATTCTCTGTCTCCAGTGCCTGCGACTACACGGCCCCATTTTTTCTTACCTTAGGTCAGAGGTTTCAGATCTTTCTTCTTGCTCCTGCTGCTTTTCGCACCTGTGTTGGCTTTCCAGAGGCAGTGCCCCCATCTGGCCCTGTCAGGAAGCACAGGCTCTTGGTAGATGTGCAATTTCTTTGCCATCTGTTTTTCTTCCTTTCCTGCCTCCTGCAGCAGCTATGATTGACTGTTCTTCCCCAGGAGGTGGGGAAGTGGGAAGCAGCCATTCAGAGGGGGATTTCCCCCAGGCCATCTAAAATGTCTTAAGGCTGCAGCTTCTATCATCATGAGACTGGCTTCAGCAGGGACCAGAATGCCGTGACTGTGATGAATTTGGGAGAGTTGGCCACACCGGCTGTACTATTAGTGCATGAAAGCACTGTGCTTTGTTTCAGGCGAGGGTGCGCTGCAGATAGCATCCCTTGGCATGCCTGTCTCCTCCTGAGAGTCTGGCTCCAAACCTGAGCAGAAGGGGTGGTGAGAGCAGAGGGCTGCTGGCTTTGAGGTGGTGAGAGCTTTGGAAAGCAGAGGCAGAGCTAGGGTTGGGGTTGATTCTCTGGCGTGTGTGGTTGTGCTCGTGGGGAGCCGGCGGCTCTGGGCTGAGCAGATGGAAGGTTCCATTGGATGGCTTCACTTCGCATTTCCATCATCTTTAGATTTTCTGTTGAGCAACTTTAACTGATCCCCAGTGCAGTGTTTTGACATATCATTTTCCTGGTCTCTGGAGACTTGGCTAGGGTCTCCAACCCGGTGATGGTGCCTTTCAAGGTGGGCAAGCCCTTTGTCAGAGCACCCAGCAGGCTCAGAGCTCGTTCTCAGCACTTTCATCAAGTTCCTGGTATTCACCAAAAAGCTCTTTGAAAAGCTGTTCAGAATCAGCTCAGCAGCGTGCCAGGCGTCCTGCCAGGGTGCGTACAAACCAATGATTCACACACAAAAAATCAGACTTTTTCGATTTAAAATTGAATTTTTTTATTTTGTTGTTTCAATTATTATAATTTTTTCTTTTCCAATGAAATCTGAATTTAATACAAAATATGTTCAGGACTAAACTTATTATAATCTCTTCTTAAAACACTGAAATAAAAATAAATGTGCTGATTCCATGAGCCGCTGCTTTTCTATATCAAGAAAAAACCAGGGGACAAACATCGAACTTTGGAGGTCAAGATTTATGCACATGGCATGATAGGTCATGCACTGTGGTGAGGGCCTGATCTTGTGGGGGCCCAGGGTTCTGCTGCTGGGTTTAAGAGACAGGTTCTGGGACCCAGCCTATGATTCCAGGAGACACCATCATATATCTCACCAGAATGATTCCCTGAACCACCTAGGGGGCCTCATGCCCCTGTTTTACAGCTTCTCCCTCCCTGAGCTCTGATCGGCTCAGTTCTCAGATTATGAATATTTACAACTCCACCCACCGGGGAAACTTACTAAGGGAAAATATTCAACTGAGTGCAGCCTCTTGGGTTGACTTCAACACCTGGGAACTGGAGGGAAAAGCCTGCCATGGCTTCAGCTCCTTTTAAAAAAAACCCATCTGGGAATATTTTCAAGACATTCCTTTATCTCTGGGTAAAAAGGGAACAGGAGTCAAATGTAAACCGCATGACAAGGAAACGCAAGGCCTGGTTGTCAAAAGGAAACAACATTTAAAAAGTGCCCCTCAGAAGGCAATGCCTTTGAAGATGATGTGGACTTGTCTGACCAATCTGAATCAACTGGTTAGTAAACTTATTTTTGCAACCATTCTTACAGACTGCCTGCCATGTTTTACTATGCTAGTAAATGATTACTTAGATTATTGTCGTACATTTGTGTTTTGAGTGGATTAATTGCTTATGAATTTCAATATATTTGTGTTCAGAATATAATTGGTATGTTAGTTTGTTGTGGGAGTATTTATCAATTACATTTTTACTGTTACTGCTGGACTTCTGAAGTGATCTTTTATGGCTCAGTATAATCAAGCATCCTAGGTGAAGTTTACCTGTTTAAAAGTAAAGTTTTATTAGGCATTGTCATAAATATAAAGGGAAGGGTAAACCCCTTTAAAATCCCTCCTGGCCAGAGGAAAAATCCTCTCACCTGTAAAGGGTTAAGAAGCTAAAGGTAACCTCGCTGGCACCTGACCAAAATGACTAATGAGGAGACAAGATACTTTCAAAAGCTGGGAGGAGGGAGAGAAACAAAGGGTCTGTGTCTGTCTGTATGCTGCTTTTGCTGGGGACAGAACAGGAATGGAGTCTTAGAACTTTTAGTAAGTAATCTAGCTAGGTATGTGTTAGATTATGATTTCTTTAAATGGCTGAGAAAAGAACTGTGCTGAATAGAATGACTATCCCTGTCTGTGCGTCTTTTTTGTAACTTAAGGTTTTGCCTAGAGGGATTCTCTATGTTTTGAATCTAATTACCCTGTAAGGTATCTACCATCCTGATTTTACAGAGGTGATTCCTTTACTTCTATTAAAAGTCTTCTTGTAAGGAAACTGAATGCTTTTTCATTGTTCTAAGATCCAAGGGTTTGGGTCTGTGGTCACCTATGCAAATTGGTGAGGATTTTTACCAAACCTTCCCCAGGAAGTGGGGTGCAAGGGTTGGGAGGATTTTGGGGGGAAAGACGTGTCCAAACTACATTTCCCAGTAAACCCAGTTAAAGTTTGGTGGTGGCAGTGGAAATCCAGGGGCAAAGGATAAAATTAATTTGTAACTTGGGGAAGTTTTAACCTAAGCTGCTGAAAGTAAGCGTAGGAGGTTTTCATGCAGGTCCCCACATCTGTACCCTAGAGTTCAGAGTGGGGGAGGAACCTTGAAAGGCATTTATGAATTTTGACATTTAAATTTTTTTCCAAGCTGTTTGGTATGTTGCTAGAGGTAAAAGTTCAAATAGATTTAGATAATTCTTATGATTTATTAATTATTTTCCCTATGAAAATGGGTTTAAAATAAATTATATCATTTCAACTGAGGCACAAACAGCTTCAGTAGGAGGAATCTTTCATTTACAATCCCTTTTTTAAAAAAGACAGTGCACTGAGTAAAGATGAGTGAGTGACTTCTTGACCCTTTTGTTTCAGGGCCCAGCTTAGACAGGAGGGGTTATAAATGTCCGTCATTTGCAAGGTCTACAACTTTAGAGTCATCTGCTGATACCATCGGCAGGGCAACAATTAAACGTATGTCAGACAGCCTCAAAAAAAAAAAAAAAAAAAAAAAGACTTCATCCCCCCGTAAAACCATGGCTGTATTTGTCATCAGGACCAGCACATTCCAGCAAAGCTCCATAGACGAAAAGGTTGCTCAGTTCATTTATGCAATAAATTTTTCCTTTTGTCTTGTTCAGAACAAACATTGCATTGACATGATTCAATCATTACAGCCAGGCTGTGCTCCACCTGGCAGAGCAGACATTGCAGGAAGAGTGCTGGATACAGTGTATAGGAAGGAAATCGAATTGTGTGCAAAAAACATTGATGGGAAATTCGTTAATCTGCGTCTTGATGAGCAGTGTACAAAATGATCCAGTAATATGTGCTTGTGTGGCAACATACAATAAGGTTGTCTCTCACAGAAACAATTGATACATCAGGAAATGCGTATACAGCAGAATACTTAAGAAGTAGCAATACAAGGTGTAACAAACTGAAGAAAAAGTCAAGTGTCAAGTGTGTAGCTTTGTCACAGACAGTGCTGCAAATATAGCTGTGACCATGGTCACTGGAGGGACTATACTGAGAATACTCAACCAGAGCAAACTGCAAAGAATAAGGTAGATGATCCCCCAAACTGGTTGTTTATTCTTATAATTAGATTCACCAAGTCAGTAACAAAACAGCTTCTGTAATACCTTACTGGTTACTAAGAAGCCTAAATAAAGTTCCCTTTAAACAATCCAGCCTTTGGCTCTCACCCAGACAGCCAAGTCTATATAGTGAGGGTTATTTAAGTCGTTATTCACCATATATAAAGTTCTACCAATCACAAGAGATTGGACACATTACCCACCAGGTCAATGAATATTTCAGATCTCACTCAAATACATATTTACAGCCAGTTTTTATTAGCTAATCTAGATTTATTACTAAAAAGAAAATAGAGTTACTTTAAAAGATAATTATACATACAGATATGAATAAAGTTCTTAGGACAGTTTCACAGCAGAGATGGTGAGGCTGCTGATATGTAGAAATTAGGGGTGTCAAGCAATTGAAAAAATTCCTTGCGATTAATCGCACAATTAAAAAGATTAATTGTGCAATTAATCACACTGTTAAACAATACTAGAATACCATTTATTTAAATATTTTTGGATGTTTTCTACATTTTCAAATATATTAATGTCAGTTACAACATAGAATACAAAGTGTACAATGCTTACTTTATACTTATTTTATATTACAAATATTTGTGCTGTAAAAAACAAAAGAAATAGTATTTTTCAATTCATCTCATACAAGTACTGTAATGCAATCTCTTTATCATGAAAGTTGAACTTACAAATGTAGAATTATGTACAAAAATAACTGCATTCAAAAATAAAACAATATAAAACTTTAGAGCCTACAAGTCCACGCAGTCCTACTTCTTGTTCAGCCAGTCACTCAGACAAACAAGTTTGTTTACATTTGCAGGTGATAATGCTGCTCGCTTCTTGTTTACAGTGTCACCTGAAAGTGAGAACAGACGTTCGCATGGCACTATTGTAGCCGGCATTGGAAGATATTTACATGCCAGATGCGCTAAAGATTCATATGCCCCTTCATCTTCAACCACCATTCCAGAGGACATGCGTCCATGCTGATGACAGGTTCTGCTCGATAATGATCCAAAGCAGTGCAGACCAATGCATATTCATTTTCATCATCTGAGTCAGATGCCACCAGCAAAAGGCTGATATTCTTTTTTGATGGTTCAGATTCTGTAGTTTCCGCATCAGAGTTTTGCTCTTTTAAGACTTCTGAAAGCATGCTCCACACCTTGTCCCTCTCAGATTTTGGAAGGCACTTCAGATTCTTAAACCTTGGGTCGAGTGCTGTAGCTATCTTTAGAAATCTCACATTGGTACCTTCTTTGCGTTTTGTCAAATCTGCGGTGAAAGTGTTCTTAAAATGAACAACGTGCTGGCTCATCATCTGAGACTGCTATAATATGAAATACATGACAGAATGTGGGTAAAACAGGGCAGGAAACATAGTATTCTCCCTCAAGTGAATCAAAATTTAATTATCGAATTATTTTTTTAATGAGCATCATCAGCATGGAAGTATGTCCTCTGGAATGGTAGCCAAAGCATGAAGGGGCATATGAATGTTTAGCATATCTGGCACGTAAATACCTTGCAACCCTGGCTACGAAAGTGCCATGCGAACACTTGTTCTCACGTTCAGGTGACATTGTAAACAAGAAGCGAGCAGCATTATCGCCTGCAAATGTAAACAAACTTGTTTGTCTTAGCGATTGGCTGAATAAGAAGTAGGACTGAGTGGACTTGTAGGGTCTCAAGTTTTACATTGTTTTGTTTTTGAGTGCTGTTATATAAAATAAATTTCACTTTCACAATAAAGAGATTGCATTATGGTACTTGTATGAGGTGAATTGAAAAATACTGTTTCTTTTGTTTATCATTTTTTACAGTGCAAATATTTTTAATAAAAATAATAATATAAAGTGATCACTGTACACTTTGTATCCTGTGTTGTAATTGAAATCAATATACTTGAAATGGAGAAAAATATCCAAAAAAAGTTAATAAATTTCAATTGATATTCTATTGTTTAACAGTGTGATTAAAACTGTAATTAATCGTGATTAATTTTTTAAATTATGATTAGTTTTTTTGAGTTAATTGTGTGAGTTAACTGCGATTAATCAATAGTCCTTGTAGAAATCCTTCTGAAATTACTTTAAAAAGATATAGTACAATAGGCAGTCCATGTGCAGAGTTTGTTCAAATCTTCCATAAGAATGGCCGGGCTAATCCAGAATAGACATGGAGACCTCAGTCTTGCAACTTCAACTTCCCCTGACCAAGTTTAAGCAGATCTGAGATAGTAAGGATCAGGGCCAAAAATTCCTTTAGAGCTGAAGTGCAGCTGATAAGCCTCTTGGCAGCAAGTGGTCACAGCAGCCATTCCTTAGGTGAAGAATAGGTAATGTACATTGTTGCTTTGAAGTAATACTCTATTTCCTAGGCATATACCAATAACTAGTTGAATTGATTAGCATAAGGCAATTAACCATTCAAACGGTTTATAGGTAGTTTACTACAAACTTCAAAGAGAAATAAAGACAATTATATTATTAAACCACAAGTTTCATCTAAATTTTAATATCCCCTTTTGATCACTAAATCAATATAATATAGTAATGAAACATTACAGACAGGAACCAATGTTTAGCATCTACAAGCTAATTAGATCAGTGTTGAACTTCTAATAAGGCATAGGTAAACACAGACAAATACAATTAATATCTACTTCTAATTCTCTAACAATACAGGCCTACATTTCAAGACCTCTAGTCTATAGTCAGTATAGAGGACCTCTAGTCCTCTATACTGTGGAAAGGGATCTGGGGGTCATAGTGGACCACAAGCTAAATATGAGTCAACAGTATAACGCTGTTGCAAAAAAAGCAAACATCCTTCTGGGATGTATTAGGAGGAGTGTTGTAAGCAAGACACGAGAAGTAATTCTTCCGCTCTACTCCACGCTGATTAGGCCTCAACTGGAGTATCATGTCCAGTTCTGGGTGCCATATTTCAGGAAGGAAGTGGACAAACTGGAGAGAGTCCAGAGAAGAGCAACAAAAATGATTAAAGGTCTAGAAAACATGAGCTATTAGGGAAGATTGAAAAAATTGGGTTTGTTTAGTCTGGAAAAGAGAAGACTGAGAGGGGACATGATCACAGTTTTCAAGTATTTAAAAGGTTGTTACAAGGAGAAGGAAGAAAAATTGTTCTTCTTAACTTCTGAGGCCAGGACAAGAAGCAATGGGCTTAAACTGCAGCAAGGGAGGTTTAGGTTGGACATTAGGAAAAAGTTCCTGTCAGGGTAGTTAAACACTGGAATAAATTGCCTAAGGAGGTTGTAGAATCTCCATTATTGGAGATTTTTAGGAGCAGGTTAGACAAACTCCTGTCAGGAATGGTCTAGATAATACTTAGTCCTGCCACGAGTGCAGGGACTAGATGACCTCTTGAGGTCCCTTCCAGTTCTATGGTTCTGTGATTCTATTTAACATGGCTTTGCTAACTATCTATGAGGAATGGTCCTATTTACCATTTCAGTATTCTTCTAATATGTCCTTAAAGGTTTCTTTTACTTCAGCCAGTCAGCTGGTTGCTTAACCCTCACTGGCTCAGCATCACAATAGCTAAAATGAGAAGAAATCTAAACGAAAATAATGAATCATAGAATCATAGAAAATTAGGGTTGGAAGAGATCTCAGGAGGTCATCTCAAAGCAGGATCAACCCCAACTAAATCATCCCAGTCAGGGCTTTGTCAAGCCGGTCCTTAAAAACCTCTAAGGACGGAGATTCCACCAGCTCCCTAGGTAACCTATTCCAGTGCTTCACCACGCTCCTAGTGGAATAGTTTTTCCTAATATCCAACCTAGACCTCCCCCACTGCAACTTGAGACCATTGCTCCTTGTTCTGTCATCAGCCACTACTGAGAACAGCCTAGCTCCATCCTCTTTGTTACCCCCTTCAGGCAATTGAAGGCTGATATCAAATCCCCAGTCACTCTTCTCTTCTGCAGACTAAACAAGCCCAGTTCCCTCAGCCTCTCCTTGTAAGTCATGTGCCCCAGCTCCCTAATCATTTTCGTTGTCCTCTGCTGGACTCTCTCCAATTTGTCCACATCCTTTCTGTAGTGGGGGGGCCCCAAACTGGATGAAATACTCCAGATGTGGCCTCACCAGTGCCGAATAGAGGGGAATAATCCCTTCCCTCGACCTGCTGGCAATGTTCCTACTAATGCAGCCCAATATGCCGTTAGCCTTCTTGGCAACAAGGGCACACTGCTGACTCACATCCAGCTTCTCATACACTGTAATCCCCAGGTCCTTTTCTGTAGAACTGCCACTTAGCTAGTCAGCCCCCAGCCTGTAGCAGTGCATGGGATTCTTCTGTCCTAAGTGCAGGACTCTGCACTTGTCCTTGTTGAACCTCATCAGATTTCTTTTGGCCCAATCCTTCAATTTGTCTAGATCACTCTGGACCCTATCCCTACTCTCCAGCATATCTACCTCTCCCCCGAGCTTAGTGTCATCCGCGAACTTGCCGAAGATGCAATCCATCCCATCATCCAGATCATTAATGAAGATGTTGAACAAAACCAGCCCCAGGACCGACCCTGGGGGCACTCCGCTTGATACCGGCTACCAACTAGACATAGAGCTGTTGATCACTACCCCTTGAGCCTGCTGATCTAGCCAGCTTTCTATCCACCTTATAGTCCATTCATCCAATCCATACTTCTTTAACTTGCTGGCAAGAATACTGTGGGAGATTGTATCAAAAGCTTTGCTAAAGTCAAGGTATAGCATGTCCGCTGCTTTCCCCATATCCACAGAGCCAGTTATCTCATCATAGAAGGCAATCAGGTTGGTCAGGCATGATTTGCCCTTTGTAAATCCATGTTGACTGTTCCTGATCACCTTCCTCTCCTCCAAGTGTTTCAAAAAGGAATTTGAAACTTACAACATATGGGTGCAGTGCTCATTTGATGCATCTTATAGCCACAGACTTAAGTATAACTGCAGGAAAAAGGAAAATGTTGTTGAAATTTCAAAATACTTCCTTAGCAAGCACTTTGCTTCAGCTTCACTAAAGAAAGCAGGATATAAGAGCGGCCATACTGGATCAGGCCAAAGGTCCGTCTAGCCCATTATCTTGTCTTCTGGTGGTTCAGAGGGAATGAACAGAACAGGTCATCATCAAGTGATCCATCCCCTGTCACCCATTCCCAGCTTCTGGCAAACAGAGGCTAGGGACACCATCCCTGCCCTTCCTGGCTAATAGCCATTGATGGACCTATCCTCCACGAATTTATCTAGTTCTTTTTTGAATCCTGTTATAGTCTTAGCCTTCACAACATCCTCTCGCAAAGAGTTTGACAGGTTGACTGTGCGTTGTGTGAAGAAATACTTCCCTTTCTTCGTTTTGTTTTGTTCGTTTTAAACCTGCTGCCTATTCATTTCATTTCATGATCCCTAGTTCTTTTGTTATGAGAAGGAGTAAATAATAGTTCCTTATTTACTTTCTCCACACCAGTCATGATTTTATAGACCTCTATCATATCCCCCTTAGTCATCTCTTTAACAAGATGAAAAGTCCCAATCTTATTAATCTCTCCTCACATGGAAGCTGTTCCATACCCCTAATCATTTTTGTTGCCCTTTTCTGAACCTTTTCCAATTCCAATATATCTTTTTTGAGATGAGGTGACCACATCTGCATGCAGTATTCAAGATGTGGGCGTACCATGGATTTATATAGAGGCAATATGATATTTTCTGTCTTATTATCTGTCCCTTTCTTAATGATTCTCAACTTTCTGTTCACTTTTTTGACTGCTGCTGCACATTGAGTGGATGTTTTCAGAGAACTATCCACAATGACTCCAAGATCTCTTTCTTGAGTGGCTAATTTAGACCCCATCATTTTGTATGAATAGTTAGGATTATGTTTTCCAAAGTGTATTACTTTGCATTTATCAGCATTGAATTTCATCTGCCCTTTTGTTGCCCGGTCACCCAGTTTTGTGAGATCCCTTTGTAGCTCTTCGCAATCAGCTTTGGACTTAACTATTTTGAGTAGTTTTATATCATCTGCAAATTTTGCCACCTGTTTACCCCTTTTTCCAGATCATGTATGAATATGTTGAACGGCACTGGTCCCAGTACAGACCCCTGGGGGACACCAAACTGATTCTCCCCCAAGATATACAATGGAATTTAGTGGTTGACTACTTTGAGCTTGTAATGGATGGTCCTCACTGGTGGAGTCATCTAATGGTTAGGGCACTATGTCTCTACTCACTTCACCTCCAATGTTTCACCTGGGCACTGTTGCTCTATAGCAGTCTGTCTTTTGCTGGTTGTTGACTTGATCCTCTGGTCAGGTCACCAGTTAGCTTTATCCCTCTCTGGGGTAACAGAATTCCAAGAAAGATACTGGGTCCCACGCAGGGCTGGATTATCCAATAGGCAGACTAAGCATGTGCTTAGGGCACCAGCAAAGCAGGGGGCACCAGAAAAAATTGGAAGAACAAATTAAAGGGGAGCGTGAATACTGGCAACATGTCTTGCAGCGTGTTGTAGCTGTTATTCAAACATTAGCTGAACATGGTCTGCCTTTCCGGGGATCAAATGACACATTTGGATCATTGCAGAATGGAAATTTCTTGGGATTGTTGGAGTTTGTGGCTCAGTTTGGCCCATTTTTAGCAGGCCATATCTCAAAATATGGAAATGCGGGCAAAGGTAACCCATCATACTTATCCAGCACAATATGTGATGAACTCATTGGTCTAATGAGTGACAAAGTTCGTTCAGCTATTGTGGATGAAATAAGTACTGCTGGGTACTTCAGTTTATCTGTCGACTCTACACCTGAACTTTCACATATTGATCAACTGAGTATTGTACTAAGATATGTGTCTCCCACAGATGGAAAACCAGTTGAACGATTTATAACATTCCTCAAATTGAAAGGCCACACTAGTGAAGAAATGGCAAATCAAGTACTGCATTATCTGTGCCAAGTTTGCAAAATAGATTTCTCAAAGTGCAGAGGTCAATCTTATGACAACGCTGCCAACATGTAGGGATAAAGAGAGACAGGCTAAAAGTCAAGTAGAGTTGGACCTTGCAAAGGGAATTAAATCCAATAGTAAAAGTTCTATAGCCATATAAATAAGAAGAAAACAAAGAAAGAAAAAGTGGGACCGCTAAACACTGAGGATGGAGTGGAGGTTAAGGATAATTTAGGCATGGCCCAATATCTAAACAAATACTTTGCCTCAGTCTTTAATAAGGCTAATGAGGATCTTAGGGATAATGGTAGCATGACAAATGGGAATGAGGATATGGAGGTAGATATTACCATATCTGAGGTAGAAGCGGAACTCGAACTTAATGGGACTAAATTGGGGGGCCCAGATAATCTTCATCCAAGAATATTAAAGGAATTGGCACATGAAATTGCAAGCCCATTAGCAAGAATTGTTAATGAATCTGTAAACTCAGGGGTTGTACCATATGATTAGAGAATTGCTAACATAGTTCCTATTTTTAAGAAAGGAAAAAAATATGATCCGGGTAACTACAGGCCTGTTAGTTTGACATCTGTAGTATGCAAGGTCTTGGAAAAAATTTTGAAGGAGAAAGTAGTTAAGGACATTGAGGTCAATGGTAAATGGGACAAAATACAACATTGTTTTACAAAAGGTAGATCATGCCAAACCAACCTGATCTCCTTCTTTGAGAAAGTAACAGATTTTTTAGACAAAGTAAATGCAGTGGATCAAATTTACCTAGATTTCAGTAAGGCGCTTGATACGGTGCCACATGGGGAATTATTAGTTAAATTGGAAAAGATGGGGATCAATATAAAAATTGAAAGGTGGATAAGGAATTGGTTAAAAGGGAGACTACAGCAGGTCATACTGAAAGGTGAACTGTCAGGCTGGAGGGAGATTACCAGTGGAGTTCCTCAGGGATCAGTTTTGGGACCAATCTTATTTAATCTTTTTATTACCGACCTCAGCACAAAAAGTGGGAGTGTGCTAATAAAGTTTGCGGATGATACAAAGCTGGGAGGTATTGCCAATTTAGAGAGAGACTGGGATATCATACAGGAAGATCTGGATGGCCTTGTAAACTGGAGTAATAGTAATAGGATGAAATTTAATAGTGAGAAGTGTAAGGTGGGATTAATAATAAGAATTATAGTTATAAGCTGGGGACGCATCAATTAGAAGTAACGGAGGAGGAGAAGGACCTTGGAGTACTGGTTGATCGCAGGATGACTATGAGCCAGTGTGATATGGCAGTGAAAAAAGCTAATGCGGTCTTGGGATGCATTAGGCAAGGTATTTCCAGTAGAGATAAGGAGATGTTAGTACCGTTATACAAGGCACTGGTGAGACCTCACCTGGAATACTGTGTGCAGTACTGGTCTCTCATGTTTAAGAAGGATGAATTCAAACTGGAACAGGTTCAGAAAAGGGCTATTAGGATGACCCGAGGAATGGAAAACCTGTCTTATGAAAGGAGACTCAAGGAGCTTGGCTTGTTTAGCCTAACCAAAAGAAGGTTGAGGGGAGATATGACTGCTCTCTATAAATATATAAGAGGGATAAATACCGGCGGGGGAGAGGAATTATTTAAGCTCAGTACCAATGTGGACACAAGAACAAATGGATATAAACTGGTCATCAGGAAGTTTAGACTTGAAATTAGACGAAGGTTTCTAACCATCAGAGGAGGGAAGTTCTGGAATAGCCTTCCAAGGGAAGCAGTGGGGGCAAAAGACCTATCTGGCTTTAAGATTAAACTCGATAAGTTTATGGAGGAGATGGTATGATGGGATAACGTGATTTTGGCAATTAATTGATCTTTAAATATTCATGGTAAATAGGCCCAATGGCCTGTGATGGGATGTTAGATGGAGTGGGATCTGAGTTACTACAGAGAATTCTTTCCTGGGTATCTGGCTGGTGAATCTTGCCCATATGCTCAGGGTTCAGCTGATCGTCATATTTGGGGTCGGGAAGGAATTTTCCTCCAGGGCAGATTGGAAGAGGCCCTGGAGCTTTTTCGCCTTCCTCTGTAGCATGGGGCACGGGTTACTTGCTGGAGGATTCTCTGCTCCTTGAAGTCTTTAAACCATGATTTGAGGACTTCAATAGCTCAGACATAGGTGACAGGTTTATTCCCGGAATGGGTGCATGAGATTCTGTGGCCTGCATTGTGCAGGAGGTCAGACTAGATGATCATAATGGTCCCTTCTGACCTTAATATCTATGAATCTATCAATGCAGAAGAAGCTTTTAGAACAGAACAAATATGTCATATTCATACCAGGTGCTGCACACTCTCTCAATCTTGTTGGCTGCAGTGCTGTTGATTGTTGGCAGTAAGTTTTTTCTCAACAGTACAGTTACTTTATACATTTTTCTCTGCCTCAGCACACCAATGGGCAGTTCTTAAAACACATTTGGGCAATGATCGTGTGTTGAAATCTCTTTCTAATACTTGCTGGGAGGCACATGCAGTGGCAACAAGTGCAATTCTGGAGTCCTACTCAAAGATTGTGGATGCATTAGAAAGTATAGCTGAAGACCAATCACAAAAGGGAGAAACTATACGAGAGGCAGAAAACATTGCAAACAAGATGCAAGAACTAGAGTTTGTGTTCATGTTGACCATGTGGAATGAAATTTTACAACACTTTTACCACACAAGTCAAGCTCTCCAAGAAAAAGAATTGGATTTGAAAACATGTGCAGACCTCTGTCAATCATTAGCAGACCACTTACACACTTTGAGGAATGATTTCTAAAGATCTGAAGACATATCAAAAGATATCTTGCCTGATACTAACTACAAAGAAGCCCAGTCCTGCAAGTGAATCAGGAAAAAACATGAAAATGATAGCAGTGCAACAGAAACAGCATTGAATCCTAGAGACAAATTTCGCGTATCTACTTACTACACTATAATTGATACGCTTGAAGCTCATATGAAGAGGAGAGGTGAAGTGTACAAAGAAGTATAAAGTAGATTTTCTTTTCTAAACGATATGGACTTATCTGATGAACAATATTCACAAGGTTGCCAAAAGCTAGTTGACTCATACCCTGTTGACTTGAACATGAATCTCTGTGGAGAAGTACGGCAGTTCTACTGTTATATGCGCGCAAAGTTTAATGAAACAGGAAAAATGAAATTCAGTCACATTGATCGTCATGACACAATATTGAAAGGGAATACAATGTGTATTTCCAAATGTAGAGATCGCACGACGTATTTTTCTAACATTGATGATTACTAACTGCTCCGCAGAACGCTCTTTTTCTCAGCTGAAAAGAATAAAAAACCCTCAGAGAACAACAATGTGTCAGGACAGACTTGATTCACTTTCCCTATTGTGTATGGAAGCAGACATGCTTCGTCGAGTCAGCTTCGATTAACTTATCTAGAATTTTGCAATGAGAAAATCTAGAAAGAAGCTATTTTAATTTCAGCATACATGTAAGTTTTGTGTCATTTCAAAAAATAGAATTTTATTTTATGGTATAGTAGTGTTTTTATTTTGAATTACATATGGGGGGGCATCATAATCTTTTCAGTGCTTAGGGCCTTTAAAGGTCTTAATCCGGCCCTGGTCCCACACCCTCATGACTGGGGTAGGACTTCATCCATTTATGGACTCCTCCAGGTGTCCAGTCCCAACCACTAAGTTTTCAAAGTCTTTACCCTCCCCTGGCTTCCTCAAGGGGGAGTCTGGAAGTGAGGGGCCTTGTGCTCTCTGTTAGAAGGGTGGTTGGTAGGAGAGCCCCGGCCTTCCCACTCCACTGGGCTCTGGCCCAGGACCCTGTAAGAGGCAACAATGTCCAGCACCTGGGAGTGCCTTGAGGCTGCGTCCCTGGGCCACTTCCTACCACCCTTGCCCCCGCCCAAGTCTCACAGTGTGACACAAAGCAGTAAAGAAAAGGAGAGTGACTGACCACCAGCCCCTCTGTGCACAGCAGACAGGCTCTGTCTCCCAGGGACAGAGTTCTGCAGCACCCTTCTCCAGGCACTCTCTCCTTGCCCTATCAGGCCTCTTCTGAGCTGTCTGGCTCCCTTTCAAGCTCCACCTTCAGCTGGCACATGCTCTGTAGGTGCAGCGGGGTGGGGTCACCTGGGCCCAGAGCTGCTCTCTAACCATTTCAGTCCCAGTGTGGGATTTATACATCCCATCACAGAGCTATTTATTAAGAGCTGGCCTAGTCTGATGACAATATGTGAAGAAAATCATGACAAAACAGATGGAACTATCACAGCCAAAGTAGCCACCATTGGACTAAAGAGAAACATAAAAGATGCTGGATATACTGAAACCGGTTTCCATGGCCTTGGACAAATCACAGAAAAATTGCTGTTGCATTGCTGATGTTGTTAACATTTGGAAAGAACTTCAAGAGGCATTAAAGAAAGAAGTGTAGGCAGTAAAGAAGCAGATGGATCAAGCACTTACTCCACCTCACTTTCTTGCTAATATCCTCAACCCAAAGTACAAGGGTAGATGTCTAACTGCTGAAGAAGATGCTGCTATGATATGGGCATTTAATAATCATACCTTAATCATGCCAACCATAATGAATTTCAGGGCTGGAGGTGAATCGTTCACACAGGACATGTTTGCTGATGATGTTTTAAAGAAAGTTATACCACTGAACTGGCGGCAGTCATTAACTAAGCACCTGGAACCAGAGTTTGTTGAAATGCTAAACCAGCTTTTGACAGCAGTAGCCTCTTCTGCAGGGACAGAAAGAATATTTTCTTCATTTGGACTAATTCATTCCAAGTTAGGAAAACAATTGGGAGTTGAAAAAGCAGGAAAATTTGTTTCTCTTCCAATCTATGAATAAAAACGAGACGGGAAGGACAGCCTAAGTCACTTAGGAGACTGTTGTCTCATTTTCAGGAGACTTAGGTGAGTAGGGACTTAAGCTCCAGTCACTTTCAGATAGATTATTTCAGGTCAGCCTGGAAAAAATGTCAAATATACCTATTTCATTCACTGACTACAGCGAATCCCTCTGTTCCTGTAATAAATTGTTTGTGGTAAATATAAAACCCATTTTGGTAAGAGAAGTTATGTATCCAAAATATTTAAGTTTGTTTTGTTTAATAAAAATAAAATATATATGGTGGTGTGTAATTAAATTCCTGTTACCATCCTAATGTAGCTTGATACAAGTCATGAGCAAAAAGTTAATTATCTAGTAAATGATCAATATATCATTCACCATTTTCTAACATACTAAAATGTACAATTAATAAGAGTGTGAAAATATTAAGCTACATAATTGATTAAATAAGTGTATATAGTTAATATACCCTCCAAGGCAGCAAAAAGATGTACCAAATCTAGTGTAAAAGCTCTATTTAGTTGTAAATCAACATGTTTTAATAGTTATATTAACCAATGAGAATGCACCCTTCTTTAGAAAATAATAAGTACAAATGGAAAAGTTGATTAAAATTGATTATTTAAATTGAGGTTTTCCCACTTAGTGATTTAAATCACCTTGATTTATATCAACCCACCCTGTGTCCAGGTCATGGTCAAAGCAGCTGCTACTGTGTTGAAGATCTTGCTCTTTGTAAAAACTGTCCAGCTGTCTCAGTATCTCAGTTTCAGCGAGATCCTGATTTCAGCAAAGCATCCATTCCTTTGTCCCTGATCTTCTCCAGCGCAACACCAGTACCCCTGGACAAGCACTGCCCACTCCCCATACACCATGGTAGCCCCCAGTTTCAGACACAGGGAAGGTTCCTGGGGCGTCTGATAAAAGGCAGTATTGTAATCCTTTCTCACACTTTTCAGAAAGACTTCCCCACACTGCATCAGAGAACGGAGGTTGCCCATTTAAATCACGCTTTCCATCAGCTAGGCACAGTGCATACAGATTTAATTATGGTAAATAACACTAATACATTCTCTTATTTTTGTTAATTAGCAAACTAGTCACATCCAAAGAGAGACACCACACTCGCCCTACATGCACCTTGCTTGCTTTCTATATGCCATAGCTTTTAAGCTAGAGAGGCTTGAACAATCATAAAATTCAATCTTTTTGAGTTAGAACTTTTTAAGGCCAATTTTTAACTGATTAAAACTCGGAAATTAACAGATTTATTGAAATCCTCAGAAAGTTCACACATTACTCAAATTACAGTTGGGACAGATACATTAGGTTTTCCATCCAAAGTCTGAAAGCTATAATAGGTGCTTTAAGTGAAATAATAGAACACAACCTTAACTCAGAAGTCACTGCCACTGCTCTATAAAGAGTATGGTTACCTCCGGACAGGGATACCTGTAGCGGGCACCTGTAGAGAGAAATGAGAGAAGGAACTCAGCCTAACAAAATGATGAAATGAGTGACTTCAGCTGGGCAAATGGCACATCAGTTGCTTCTTGGAACAGCCAGCTCTAGTGCACACAAGACAAGAGGCTGTTCTCAACTTCCTAAGTAAGGCGTGGTCTGCACTGCACAGCTAGCTGATTTATATCGACCAAATTATGTCAGTGTCTACACGACAGCCTTGTCCCACCGGTGTAAGTGCCCTACTACGCTGAAATAATAACTCTACTTCCACGAGAGGTGTAGGGCTTATGTCGGTGTAGGTAGGGCTACTGTTTGTGTAGACACGACCTTACTTAAAACGGCTGGTAGCTCTCTTAGCTGAGAAATTGACAAGAAAGCCAGGCAGCTAGAACCCAGTTGCTCCCCGCCCCTGGAGGGCTGGGTGGCTGGACCCCGTTCCTGGCTGGCAGCTAGGGCAAAAACCCTGGGCAGCTGGACCCCACTCTGGGCAGGGAACGGGGAGGCGAGAAGCCCCGGGCGGCTTGCCCCCTGCTCCTGGTGGGCAACAGGGAGCCAAGGGGAGCCGCCCGCAGGGAGGCCAGGAGCCTGTGGGGCAGCTGGGCTTCCAGCAGAGATGCAAGACCAGGCTCTCAGGTCCACACACTGCCCCTCTGAGGTCGGTGGAAGCACTGCTGATGAGGATGCGCATCACCGACTCAAGGAGATAGTGTGGACTAATTACTGCGGTGGCGGTAAGTCAACCTAATATAGGTCGACTAGGAGTTAAATCAAGAAGTAAGAATAGCCGAGCCGCGAAGGGTGTGTCCACTGTGCAATTAAAAACCCACCGTTGGCCTGTGTCACTTGACTCAGGCTCACTTCGCTCAGGCTAAGGGGCTGGTCAGTTGCAGTGTAGATGTTCACACTTGGCCTGGAGTCCAGGCAGTAGGACCCTGCAAGGTGGGAGGGTCCCAGACTTCAGGCTGCTGCTCAAACCCAGAAGTCTACATTGCAATTAACCAGCCCTGCGAGCCCAAGTCAGCTGGCACAGGCCAGCTGCAGGTGTCTAACTGCAGTGTGGACATACCCTTAGTGGCATGCTGCCAAGAGGAGAAAAGATTCAAGTAATGAGCATGGTGACACTAAACTTCAAGAAAAGGAGGAAACAAGTAAAAAACCTTAAAGTAAGAAATGAGGAAATTAAAACCCTTGAACTCAGCATGGAGACTGTTTAAGCAACCCTAACAGTCCCCAGAACATATGTACCCCTCAGTCGGAAAGGGCAGCAGAAAGACAGGAAGTAAACCTGCCTGGCTAAATGGGAGGTTCAAGGGCTATCAGGTATCCTTCCAAAACTGGAAAGCCAACGCTAGTGAAGCCTGTAAAAGAACATAGAGACTATGTCAGGCAATATGTCTGAAGGAAATCAGGAGGCATAAGAGGGAATCCAAAGAGAAAACAGCAAAAGGCATAAAAACAAATCACAAGACATGTTTGAAGTATATCAAAAGCAGGACACTTGTCCTGTGAGAGAACTAGGGAGTCTGGTGGGCTGCTGCAGGATAAAGGGAACAATTAAGGAGGATAAGGAAGTGATTTTTGTAATAAAGATGAGGCACTGCCCGAAATTGTGGTGTCAAAACAGGAAGTACTAGAGCAAACTGATCATTGAAAGATTGCGTCTCCAGGATCAGATGGTACACATCTAAAAGGAATCCAGTAGTCCCTTTGGATAGGGCACTGGATATGAACTCAGGAGAGTAGGGCAGTTCTGCTGTTGACTTGAAGCGTAACCTTAGACAAGTCTGTGCCTCAGTTTCTTCATCTGAAAAATGGGGTATTTAATATAAAGCTTCTTGAGATATACAGTTGAAAAGTGCAATATGCGGGATAGGTATTGTTTATTATTGAGAAATGAAAGGGCTGAGCTGCTTATACAATATGTAGTCACTTGTTAAAATCAGCCACAGTACTGGTCAGCTGGTGGGTAGCAAGTGTAAAAACAATGCCCGGGGTGATGTGGGGAATTACAGATCACTGAGTCTTCAGCACTAGGAAAATTCACTGAAGTAATCATTAGAATTATACATCACCATGATGAACTGGATATAAGGGAGAAACCAGCATGGCTTCTGCAAAGGAAAATCACACCTTGCTGATACATTGCAATGTTTTGTACATGTCAGTACAAATGGGTGAAGAGGGACCAGTTGGTTTAGCTCAGGTGTCTCTGAAACAATGAGATCCTAATTCTGATTGGGGCCTCTGGGTGCTCCACTAATACTGCATGATTGTAGTGTGGTGACCCGGCAAGGCAAATTGGGAGAGGCAGCGGCAAACCAAGACAAATGGGTCATTTGAAATTTTTAGGACTTTATAAGGGAAAACCCCAGAGGTTAACAAGTTGGTACCAGGAGCTTAAATCATGTAGAACATTGCCAAAGAGTTACTGTTCATAGTTACATTATAGGTTACCAACTTGTTAACCTCTGGGGCTTGTACACGCTGGGCAGTTAGTACCAAATGGATTGTTATTAAGAAGAACAAAGAGATTCCTTAACAATAGATTGTGTCACTTCACAGAAGAGTCATCTTTTCTTCTCCTTGGCCGCAAGTCCAGCTCCACTCTTGCTGGCCTGTTCGTTGCTTCTCTTTGGCTTGAAGGGCTCCTGAGGTTTGCTGTTCCTCTGGCTGTATGTCTTTTCACAGAATTTATCTACAAGTGCGGTTTCTTCACCTAGTGGGCCCTCATTTGTGCATCAGGCCCCTTTGAACTGTATCCCGTCACTAGATGGTCACAGTCACTCTCTCTCCTCATGTGCTTTAGGTCCTTTGTGCGTGGCCTTCTCATTTACCATTTTCAGGCTCTGTTTTCATCTAACTCAGCTTTTTGATCAAGTCCCTTTTTCACCAGTTCTGTTTCCTTTCAGTTTTTTCCCTTGATGCTCTGTCTCTGGTAAGTCTGTAGATATCATTTCCCTCTACTTCCCTTCTCTATTAGTGCCTGCTCCCGCCTGCCAAGTCTGGTTATTTTTCTGCTTCTCCTGACCTGAAACCTTTGCTGTTTTCCTTCTTTCTTCCTTCTCACTTCCCAGTCCCCTATTTTTATTCTCCTGTTCTTCTTTTATTTTATCACCTCCCCTCCTACCCAGGCTCCGGTTCACCCACTAGCTCAGCATCTCGATTCTTCTCCTTCTCTAACAGCTTTTCCCAACTGCCCCTCTGGGCGGATTCAGAGCCACCTCCCCAGTTCAAGCTGCCCTCCCTTGGCCGTCCTCTCCCCAGGACAGGATCGTGTTCTGCTGCATCGCAGCTGGAGCAGGGGCCAGTGCCGGGGGAGGGTTACTGTACTACTATTATTGTAATAATGATAATTTGATAGGGCTGCCGGTGATAGCAGGGATGGACCCATTGTCCCAGGAGGTCCCTTCCGGTTCTGTGTCCTAGTAAGGAAACTGTCACCATTGTCTCTTACAGTTTGGTGATTGAACAATGGGGCCCTGATCTAAGCAACACTGCAGTACTGCTGCTCTTAATTACTGATGACTTTACCTGCAGTTATATTACATAAAGAGTGGGGATATGAACCCTCCCCTCCCCCACTTCAGGGCATGAGCAAGCCTCTAACTGATGGGTGTGAGGAAGACACTTCCCCTATGGATGGGTTATTCCAAATTTGTCCACTCTGGGGTTTCTTGTGCCTTCCTCGGAAGCAGCTTGTACTGGCCACAGTCTGAGACAGGGTATGGGGCTAGACAGGCCCCATCCCTGATCCATGGTGGCAATTCTTCAAGTCCTGGAAGTTAAGGAGGGGTAGAACTTGCTTGTTTTGCATGGAAATACTGAGAAACTCGGATGCATCCAATCACTTGCTGTTTGTTTCCCATTTACAGGAACCCGGGGAAACTGTTCTCCACCTGGCAGTGTTGTTAGCTGACCGAACCTCTCTACACATTGTAGATTTTCTGGTGCAGAACAGGTAAGCTGACTGCAGGCACTAGCAGGGGTAGGACTGTCTGCTCAGGCTAAGACACATAATGTCATCAGCAGAGTTAGTGCTGGTGGAAGGTGCTGGATAGCCTTGTAGACTAAGTGCCTCTGAATATCCCCTGAAGTACCACCAGGGGGCAGCATCAGGGCATTTCCCTGTGGAAGTGCCTCGGTTTTGACTTGAAGAAACCATCTTTAGGGTTAGAGGGGAATTCATGGCCATGGCCCTTCCCTGGGCTCTCTGCTGAGGGGAGCAATGAGTGCCAGTGGGGACGGAGATTTTCCGACTAGGACATGTGTTTCCCTGGGTGGTTCAACCCATGCCCCTCCTCCCGCCCCGCCACTGAACAGCTCTCCAATGGGCACGCCCACCCTGACTGCAGTCCACGGGTGACAGGCTCTACATCCCATTAGCGACTACTCCGGGCCAGCCAGCTCAAAGATGGGCTTCCCAAGGGCCGGCTCTTGCTTTTCTGAGTGAGTCTGGTTCTTCCTAAACAGGAGGAGGTACATTTTTGTTCCTTCTGCATTCAAGCCCAGGGCGCCATTGATTGGGGTGGAACCAGCGTTAAAGTCTGTCTCCCTAAGGGCCGCCCCACAGTGCCTGGGTACCTCCCAAGTGTTTATGGATTTATCTTCCCAGCACCCTTGTGAGCTTAGGCTCCGTTATCATCATCTGAGAGGGCCACTTATGGATCTGGGGCAAAAATTGGGGATTGGCCCTGCTTTGAGCAGGGGGTTGGACTAGATGACCTCCTGAGGTCCCTTCCAACCCTGATATTCTATGATTCTATGATCTCCGGTTTACAGAAGGGAGAATGGAGACTCAGCGGGAGAAAGTGACTTGTGCAAGGTCACACAAGAAGGTTCTTGGAGCTGGGAATGGAATTCAGCTCTCCTGGGTTCCCGCCCATACAAAACCATCCTTCCTCTAGACGATCCTTCTAAACCCTTATCTTCTGCATCACCTTCTGTACTGTGAACTCTTCTCTTTATCTCTATCCCCCACTTCCCCCGCGACCATATGTGGTTGTAAAACTTGAAAGCTGATAAAAGTGTATGCTCATTCCATACAAAATTCCATGCTGACATCACTCAGTGATGCATAGCTGCGTCCTCACGGATGTGCAGTCCTGTGTGATCTGGTGTGCAAGTGCAGGATTGTGTTCTGAGTTCGGCTGCTGTTGCAGTAGAGTGGGTATTGTACCAGCCTCACAGCGCTGCCCTTTGCCGGGGAATGTGCACACAGCTGCCAAGGTTGGGGAAATTCCATGGGTAGAGTATTCAGTAAGAAGATTTGCATATTTTCACATAATTTGCATACAATCCTAATTATTTTAATAAACCCTGTGTGATTTATTACTGGAGGCAGCGTCTGGCAGCTGGGGATGAGACAGCCTCTCCTGACCCCTTTCAGACCCTGGCTTAATCTGGGCCCCAGTCAGTCCCTTCCATTCAGCGTGTGTCCCCCCCGACCCCCACAACGAGCTGTCCCCGCCTGCCTGAAGCCGTGTGCCACAACAGCCTCTTGTGGCCACGGGATGAACTGCAGTTGCTGCCCGCAGCTCGCGTGAGGTCCCAGGTGAGCTGTGCGAGGTCCCATGCGAGCTGTCAGCAGGCGTGGCAGGGCTGCCCAGTGCACAAGAGCTGCACAATATGCCAGACATTTGGCAGCCCTACGTTCACATGCCTTGGCTAAAAGCCTGAATGCTGGGCAGCATCCGTTCTGGTCTTCATTCCTGTGAGCTAGGGAGAAGGGTTTGGGGTTGAACGTCATGCAGTTATTGTTATAGACGAGAACTGCTCTTTCTCAAGCATACTGATACTGACTGTCCTTTGCCCCAGTGGGAGCCTTGTGAAGCAGACAGTGAAGGGAAACACACCGCTTCATTACTGCTGCCTCCACAATAAACCCGAGTGCCTCAAGCTCTTTGTGAGAGCCAAAGCCAGCATTACCATCAGTAAGTGACTGCACCGGCTCGGTTCTCCAAACAGGGAAGAAGATGTCGGGGTTGGGTTCCTTATTTTTTACTGTCTCACTCGCAGGGCCTGTGTCTGCTCTCTGCACCTTGCATGTTTTACTAGGAACAGAACAGGAGCCCTTTGCACCAGGCCAAATGCAACAGAAGAAGCATGCAGAACCAAGTGGCTTTTATACACAGAATGTGTAGCATTGTAAATCCACAGGACAATGTGTCTCAGGAGCAGTGCTGAGGTGCCCCGATAGGGTCGGCAGTACATGGTGTCTAACAGGGATTATGGCTTAGCTCTGGTTAGAGAAGTCAGGTGCTGATCCTTGATGACTCAGTGCATGGTAAGAATCCTGATTCCTTCAGGAGATACCTGGACAGGAGAGGCTGTGACTGTGAATGTGACAGCCATGAGCTTTATACAGGAGTGACTATTCCAGGCCATAGAAAGGCAGATATTGCTGACCCATTGGCTCAGAGTTACTTGTATTTTACTGACCGATTGTTTTGAAGCAGCTCTGAGCACGTTTGAGGTGTCACTAATGCCTATTAAGCAGATGTAGAGAATCCCAAAACAAAAACCTTGTTACAGTTAACCTTAAGTGCAAGTCAAGAGCCATCTTACAATAAACCCATCTTAAACCCCTCAGACATTAACAGTTTGGACAACAACCTATACTCGAGCATCTGCAGACGCACACACACTTACCATTAAAGACAAAAATGCTCAATGACCACCGCCCAAACAACCTTAACTCTGCCCCTGCATTTATGTTAATATGTTAGGCCCTGACCTGACCTCTGCTAGAGACAACAGCAGTCTTTGCTTTTACTTTATTGGGAGCTCCCTTGGTCCCTTGTGCTCCTGTTACCTAACCTTATATGTGTCTATCCTCTAGTGTGTAATTCTGTGTCTGATTTGTGATGATGCGCACAGTTCCTGTGTTAATATAATCAGTGTGGATCTTTCTCAGCTGGTGTAGCATTTCTGGTTAGTTCATACAGTAGCTTTGTCTCTAACAATGTATCTTTAATTGGGGATGCATGGTATTAGTAATAGGAAAAAATCACTCTTTGGATGGGTTTGCATGCTATGCTGATGGGCCCTGTAACAAACTTTAGACACATATTGTGATGGGGTGTATAGACCCCATGCAGACAGGGAAGGGCTAGCCCCACCCCTTTGGCCCTGTGAATTATGTATGATAGGGAGGAGGCCTTTAAAAGGGAGGACGGGTGGGAGAGGAGCAGGATTGCCCTAAGCTGCAGACTGCAGGGGTGATTCCTAGCCAGGAGACCTTCACCCTGAACAACAGATTCCCAGCGTAAGATGGACAGGCTGAGCCTGACTCAGAGGCCTGGCCAGACCAATTTCCCCAAAACCCAGTACGTTGGTGCACGGTAGACTTGCTGCACCCCTCCCCTTTTGCTGGGGCCACTGGGAGAGAGTATCCCTGAATGCCTTGGGGTTTGTGACTTTCATTTTTGATCCCCACCTCTGGAGAGACTTAAAAGGGCCCACAAAGGGCAGAGGCCCCCCCCCTCAAATAGTAAGGAAGTGGGACCTGGGCTGGGACCCCCCAGTGCAGATAACTGGGCATTGTCAGGTTCCTGCCCTCCCCCCGCCCCCCAAGGGAGGAACCACCAATGACTCTGTTACACATATGAATTCAGGGATTCCTGAATTAATAAAGTGTCTTTAGTTTTGTAGAGTGGGATTTTACAAAAGGCCTGATTGATGACAAGTGGTACCAGATGTGATAAACACAGGCGTATCTTGAGACTAGTCTTGCTATTTTATAAATGTTATCTCTATCGCTGTAAGCCAGGCAGTGTATGCTGGCTGGTGAAGAGCTCCAATCACTCCAGGAGCTACAATCAGTGAGGGTAATTACTACAGCCCTGGGACAGGTAGACAACTCCAGAGAAGTACCACCCCCAGGGGAAATTGCACAGACTAATTCAGACCGTTCAAGAAGCCCAGGAGACAAAGAAGAGCTTGTAAAGGCCCAGCCTGAACTACCTGAGGTCCTGCTTTAGATCCAACAAATTGACATGGTCCTTTGACCAAGGGGGAAAACCCGACCCAAAGGGTTGAAGGACTGTGACCTACCAGATCCCCCATGTGGATGATAGGTGACCTCTGATAAGCTAGCATGTGTTTAGACCTTTCTCTGTTGTATGATATATTTTCTCTGTAATACTTTTCTCCTAAAATCAATGTTCTATGCTCTGTGAAAGCTGTCTGGTACCAGGTAACCCACGAACCTTGGAGGATCAAAGTAAAATGCATGTGCTGAGCGAGGTCAGATCTACTGGAATAATCACCATGAATTGCAGGGGGACTGCAGCCTAAACCCCCAGACTGAAGAGAGAGGGGAGATGGCTGGAGGCCTGAGATCTAAAGGAGTGCCCTTTAGCAGACTATGGAGGGGGTCAGAGGTGCAGTTACCCTGAAACAGTGACACAAGCTTTCTATGAATAAGAGTAATCTCTCCATGCTTTTAGGTGCAGTTCTGAGAGAAAGCTCTGTGATGAATGGATCATTTCATTCATGGAGTGTGCTTTCTCCTCAGGGCAGAATTAAAGTTGCCCCCAAACCGTTAAAGTTGTTTGGGTGTTGGGCATTGAGAAAGTTGCTCTGATGCCTAATTTGTTTAAGTATCAATTTCTATATATACCTGTTAATGTTGAGTGGGGTTGCTTTTATGTGTCCAATGTGGTCTCTTCTCTGGACTATCATGTGCTACTTTAACTGCAAATTCACAAAGTCTTTGGGTTGGAATCCCTGTTTTGGTAAGTCTCAGCTGGAATCCAAGGCCAGACTGCTCCCTGGAGAGCTCTGTGCACATCACTGTAATATTAGTTAATGCTTTCTTAGCCAGATGTGCAGAGGTTTCCTCAGAGCAGCTATGGGTGTTTAACCATCTCCATGGTTCACAGCCCTTCCGCTAGGCCAGCTCCCAGTCACCAGCCAGTCATCCTCACTCAGCCAGATCTCACTGTCCTCTTCCAACTCCCAGTCAATCAGTCCTTGCTTTCTAGCTGCAGCTCTGCTCACTAGCCCCATCCCCAGGCCTGTTCCATGGACCAGAATCACCTCAGCTCCCCCAGCCAGCCCTGTTTGCAAGCACCTGACCTCAGGCAGTGCTGGCTCCTCGTCTCTAGTCCTGCAGCCAGCTCCTCCCTTTGGCTCCTGGTGCACCACCGTGCACTCTCCTCTCTCCACTGAGGTCTGTAGAAGGGGAGCCCCATGCAGCTGGACCTATATAAAGTCTGCCAGAGCAGGGCTCCCATCCATTAGACCCCGGGCTGCACATCAGAGCCTCCCCGTTTCTGTCTCTTTCCAGCCCCCTCCAGGGCCCCACCAGTAGTTTCCTCCCTACAATCTCTCAGCTCTGCCTGCTCCCTCCAATGGTGCTTCCAGTCCTCCCCATGAGGGGGACCATTGACTTGGAGAGAGCTATGAGAGTTTACCCCAGCTGAGGGTCTGCCCCAGGACATTTGTTCAACATCTTTATTAATGATCTGGATGATGGGATGGATTGCATCTTCGGCAAGTTCGCAGATGACACTAAGCTGGGGGGAGAGGTAGATATGCTGGAGGGTAGGGATAGGGTCCAGAGTGACCTAGACAAATCGGAGGATTGGGCTAAAAGAAATATGATGAGGTTCAACAAGGACAAGTGCGGAGTCCTGCACTTAGGATGGAAGAATCCCATGCACTGCTACAGGCTAGGGACCGACTGGCTAAGTGGCAGTTCTGCAGAAAAGGACCTGGGGATTACAGTGGACAAGAAGTTGGATATAAGTCAATAGTGTACCCTTTTTGCCAAGAAGGCTAACGGCATATTGGGATGCATTAGTAGGAGCATTGCCAGCAGATCGAGGGAAGTGATTATTCCCCTCTATTTGGCACTGATGAGGCCACATCTGGAGTATTGCGTTCAGTTTTGGGCCCCCCACTACAGAAAGGATGTGGACAAATTGGAGAGAGTTGAGCGGAGGGCAACAAAAATTATTAGAGGTTTGGGGCACGTGACTTACGAGGAGAGGCTGAGGGAACTGGGCTTATTTAGTCTTCAGAAAAGAAGAGTGAGGCGGGATTTGATAGCAGCCTTCAACTACCTGAAGGGGGGTTCCAAAGAGGATGGAGCTAGGCTGTTCTCAGTGGTGGCAGATGATAGAACAAGGAGTAATGGTCTCAAGTTGCAGTGGGGGAGGTTTAGGTTGGATATTAGGAAAAACTTTTTCACTAGGAGGGTGGTGAAGCCCTGGAATGGGTTACCTAGGGAGGTGGTGGAATCTCCTTCCTTAGAGGTTTTTAAGGCCCAGCTTGACAAAGCCCTGGCTGGGATGATTTAGTTGGGGTTGGTCCTGCTTTGAGCAGGGGGTTGGACTAGATGACCTCCTGAGGTCTCTTCCAACCCTAATCTTCTATGATCCTATGATTAATTGCTTAGCAGTGAGAAAGGTAATTGAATCGGATGAAGAACTAATCCCCAGGGCCTAGGTTCATAAAAGTCATTAGGGTCCCAAGGCCCAGTTTTAGGCTCCACTGAGATCCACAGAACTCCAGCTGAGCCCTGAAGGCTCCTGAACTCACGCGGTGCCTACATTTTTGCAGTAGAAAGTTCCCGTGGTGCCTAAGTTACTGCCTCTGGGCATGTGCGCTCTGCCACCCTCTCGGCACCTGGACGTCTAAACCCCAGACCATGCACAAGGCAGGGAAAGATAGGCATTCAGCCATCTAAGTCATGGGCAGGACCCCAGCCAGTAGCTGGGCTCAGAGGCCGCCTACAGTCTCAGGCCCCTCAGGCAAGTTCACACAAAACAGTGTGGTGGGAGGAGGAGGACCAGGCCCTCCCTCATAACTATTAGCCCAGTGGTTAGGGTACTCACTGGAATATGGGAGACCGTGGGTTCAAGTCCCCCCTCTGCCTCAGGGGGAGAAGGGGTTTGAACAGGGAGCTGCCACGTTCAAATGCGCTGTGGGATATTGTGATGGGTGGGGCTCCCTCAGTCTCTTCTGTTGAAGTTCTTCCACTGTAGATAAATAAGTAAATAGTCATTGAAGCAGGGGGCCTGGACGCTGGGTCTCCCACCTCCTGGATGAGTGCTCTGCCTACCAGGCTACAGAGTCATTCTCATGCTTGTGCTCTCTCACTTTCCCTCCCGCATTTGCTTCTTGCAAACTGGCATAGGCGCCTAATTCCACAGAGGGTTTCTGGCTGAGAATCACTAGCAGAGAAAGGCACCTACTTCTGAGAGAGAGCTGGGCTTAGTGCACACCCCTCTGGTTGGCATCTTCAAGGCGGCTAGCGTGCTGGCTTTTGTGATTTGCATTCAAACGTGCATCTCTCGCCCCACTCTTAGGCGCCTACCTCAGGCTTTGAGAGTCACAGGTTGTTCCCAGGATTTTCTAGGTGCCCAAGAGTTCAGCGTTGCAACGCTCAGTGTCCCCACCCTATGTCCTTTCGTGCATTCAGGCCTGAGTGGCTGAGGGAGCTCAACTCCGTTCTGACTAGGATTGCTAACTTTTGTTTCCAAGCTAAAGACAGGTCAGACTGGGGAGAGAGGTGGGTGTTACTCTTCTGGGCTCTGCCTGCAAAATAAGCTCCACCCTGGTGCATTGCCAGCACAAGACACCACGCACAGTAGATTATGTCGATGTTCAGAATATGATCATGTGCTGACTGGGCTCCTTGAGTTTGGTTCTGCCTCAGCAAGGCCTGAACAAGCCTTTGGGCTCTGCTGGGCTCAGCGCCTTTTAGACTGGGGAAGAAATGAATCGTGGCATCTGCCCAGTGCCACCCACCTGCAGCACCAACATGAGCCGTTACTCCATAAGCGGCAGGTGTGTGGCCCTCCCTCTCCTCTCTTCCAGGGGGAGGAAATAGTTCCCAATGGTGACACCTGAAGGGGACCGGCTCTAGGCACCAGCAAAGCAAGCGCGTGCTTGGGGTGGCACAATTCCGGGGGCGGCGTTCCAGCCACCCTTTTTTCTTTTTTGCTTGGGCAGTTGCGCTCTCGGAGCTTGGGGCGGCAAAAAACCTGGAGCCGTCCTTGCACCTGAATGTTCATCCCTAGGCCTCTGAGCAATCACCTCCCTGAGATGAATGAGGCAGGGCACACCTTTCAGAGC
The DNA here is from genome assembly GCF_965152275.1 of Natator depressus. NCBI lineage: Eukaryota > Metazoa > Chordata > Testudines > Cheloniidae > Natator > Natator depressus. The sequence goes on from NC_134246.1 coordinate 31,850,382, forward strand.
TGCTGTTCCAGACTCAGGCAGACATGCCTGCACAAGTGATACTTTGCTCACACTTCTGAGGTTTTCTTCACACAACAGCTAGAGACTTCCTTTTTTTAAAAAATGAGGGCTGAGATTCTGGAGAACAAAAGAGCAGGCGTGGAGCAGCACTGGTATGGTGCATGGGCATATACTGGCTGGTTTTGAGCCCTGACTAAAGATCTAATAATCTGCTGTGCATGAGGGTATGAAAAATGTACCCTGTGTTTGACCTTTGAGATTTATAAAGAATTCCACTTTAAAGTTCGGGGTAGCAGTACAATCACGACAACTAATTAGTGTCTGTATCTTTGTCACGCATTTGTCAGTGGTGTCACACATTTACTTTTGAAGGCTGCCTCCTGTGACAGGAGCCATTTAGTAGCAATGGCTCTTTGGTTGTTCTCTCCTCTTTACAGTCCCTGGCTGTACACATATCTGTGCTCATGTGCAGAGCAAATTCTGCAGGGGCCAATCAGGGGGCTAAAAGTGTGTCCTGACCTGAGGGAAGCCAAAACTCCCAAGGCTTGGCAGCCAAATGTTAAACTCCCCTGTGCCAGCGCTGCACCAGGAGCTCTGGAATCCTGCATCCCATATGGAAGCATCCAAACAACTCGCTCACTCAGAGCAAGAGCTAGAGGAGACGGGGGTTAACGTGGAACTCACAGGGCAGCCCTATCGAGAGTTGCTTCCATGCCTCCCTAGCAGGAACTGACTTAGTGCTCACAGGGCTCATGACAGCTGCTTTTTCCCCACAGCCAATGAAGCTGAAGAGACGGCCCTGGATGTGGCCAGGTGCATGAGACACTCGCTGTGTGAAGAACTGGTAAGAAATGGCACCTTACAGTCTCCACCTTTGGGGTGTGAGCTCCATGCAGCAGGTGGGGCGCTCAGTAGCAAACCAGGGATTGGACCTCATTAGAAGGGGAGGGGGTCAGCCCCACCACACTGCTTCTGCATGGTGTTTCCCCAAGCTCACACTGCACTCCCTGCAGCATAGATCTAGCAGTATGCTGGGCAAATAGCTCCATTCTAAGGTCTGGCCTCTTGTTTAGTGGAGGTCCATAGCACTCAGCTTTATTGCCCATATTTGCACAGTGCCAACAAGACACCTAAGCTTCTGGCCCAGGCTGCACCGGGCTCCATGTGACAACTTGGCTGAATTCTGTGAGGTTGGTCTCTTCTTGGTCTGGAATCTGGTCTGAACTTTGCCTGATTGGTAGGGGGTTCTGAGCTTAGGGGTGGGAGGAGAGATTGGGGTTGCCCCTCCCACTGGCTCATCCAGGATGGCCTTGGAGTGCTGTAGGCAGTGCATACTGCTTCTGCTGGTCCTGGCTGACAGTGGTGCCCTGCTGCAAGGCCTTGTCTGAGTTGCTAGGGCTCTGCTGGTACCCATGAGGGATGCAGAGCAGGACATAAAGTGACCTCAGGTAGATGCCTGGTCTGCTGTTGCTGACAGAGAATGGGATTCATTCAGACCCCACTGGAGGGATGGGACATCCAGTTTGGAGACATTTCTAGTGGTAGTGCAGACTTTGGGGTTAGAGAGATATTTCTTCTCTCAGTTAGCAAAATCAGAGTCAGTACTGATGGGACATAGTCTGGATTTGCCAGGTTGAGAGGTCTCTGTGGCTATAGCTGCTGGGCTCAGAGCAGTCTGCTGTGGGATGATCTCCTTCTGGCATATGGCAGGATCCCACACCCAGAAACCACCCAGAAATCTTGCTTTTGTGCTGCCCAGGCCCATGTGTTAGGGCTCCAATGCAAACAGCAGTGTCCTGGAAAAAGGACGAAGGCTGCAGGAAAGTCCCCAGGTAGAGATGGGGCAGCCTGGGTGCCATGCCTACCAGCTGGAAACCACTGCTTCAGACTGAGGTGTGTTTTCCCCCAGGACCTGTCTCTCTGACCCTGGGCTGCCCACTCCACTTTCAGCCTTGATGCAGAGCACTGTAAGTGGGTATAGGAGAGAGTTTGACCTGAGCCTGATTCCTCTGTGTTCCAGCTGCTGCAGGCTCAAAACAATCAGTTCAACATGCGTGTTCACGTGGAATATGAGTGGCAGCTGGGCCAGGATGACATGTATGAGAGCGACGATGATCTGGATGAGAAGGTGAGATCCCAGCACACTACAGCGGTCCTCAGCTACAAACAAAGGTTCTTGCCCACATATATATTGATTAGTATGGACCCAGCACAGACCTAGCTCAGCACTTCTTCTCATCACTGAGCCATTAACCGGGGCTGCATGTGCCTATCTTGCCCTTTTACCTTATCGCAGCTGTACCTCTGATCCTGCATCATTTCCCTTCGAGGTTATCATGTGAAACTGTATTGGATGCTTCACTGAAGATGAGCAAAAATATAGCACCCATTTTCTCATCTTAACTATCCATGTTGTGCCATTAACACAGGAGCTGAAACTGGGCTGGAATGGGATTTGCTGCAGCCATGCTGCTTGCTGTTTATCACCTGCCTTATTATTGTTGCAGTAATTTACCGGGCATGGAACTCTTTCGTCCAGCCTTCTGCCTGCTTAGAAATTGGCATGATACATGCATGTATCATGTGCTCAGGGAACTCGGCAGTTGAGGGTGAAAGAGCTTTTCAGCTGAAGCTTGCTGGATTGAATCCAGCCCAAGGTTGCTATGACCAAAAGTCTTCAGCAGTTCACAGCTCCACATAAACCACATGCCTGTCTCTTCTTTTCAGTTGGGTTCCCCGAAGGAGCGCACTCCCCACCCTCAGAGCTACTATGGTTCACCTGCTACTGCCTCCCAGCTATGGGGAAATGCAGCAGGGCTTTCAAAGGGTGCAATTCCAGCCCCGCAGGGGAAACTGCATGACATCTATGCACGCCCTCATTCCCACACCCGTGATATACCAGCAGCCCCTGGCTCTGCTTCATGTGTGCCGCCTCTTCCACCACACAGTGTAATCCGAGGTGAGACTTTCCTTCGTGGTAGCCCTGCTGCAGCAGTGGGTTTGTGGGGTGGGGCCAGCCCCAGAGCAGGGGAGTCTGACTGGATAGATTTCAAACAATAGTGATGCCCTTCCTTCTTATCCGAGGCAAAATTGGCAGTTAATTGTCCTGTTGGCCCCACTGACAATGCCCCATCTCTGCAGCTCCCTACCCCACCCCCCGGGGCCTGACCACCACTGGGCCAAGCCCTAGAGCAAGCGTCAAAGCAGCCAGGCCCAGACCAATCTGCCTACAGCAAATGTCTGTGAGGAAATGTCTTCAATTATTCTCCGTGTACGGGACGCAGTGACGTCTCAGGGGCTGAGGCGGGGCAGCCCTCCAGGATGTGGATGGCGCAATGACGTCTCAGGGGCTGAGGCGGGACAGCCCCCCAGGATGTGGACGGCACAGTGACGTCTCAGGGGCTGAGGTGGGACAGCCCCCCAGGTACAACGGGCGGCATGAGTAGCTATCCCTGCAATACATTTTTTTGCCCACCTCAGGCCAGATCCTCAGTGGGTGTAAATCAGCCTTGCTATGTTAATGTCCATGTAGCTACTCGGATGTACACCAGCTGAGGCCCTGTCCACCAAAGCTGTCAGTAGCCCCCGCCCTGTACGCGTCCCCCTCCCTCTCCTCTCACTGCCAGCCTTGCTGTTGGTTTTGTGTAGCTCCCCACGTGCCCCTGCCCGCTCCTCCTGCCAGTGCTGTGGACTCTGGAGTAAGGAAGATCCTGTCACTACCTCTGAGCATGAGGCACAAACGAACCTCATCGGATCCTGTGCCCTGGGTGCCGCTCAGCCTCATGCAGCCCAGCCACGGCAGCCTGGTTCCAGGTAAGGGACTGGCCAGCAGGATGGGGCTCTGTGGGGAAGCAGCTCGGGGAGCTGAGGACACTCGTTCTGTCTCTGTTGCCCTTGGGATCCAGCCCTGCCCAAGGTAGACACCGTTCCTGTCAGTCCTGGCCTGGTGGGCATGTCAAGCTCCCTGCGATTGCAGGGTCTGGCCCTTCCCGTTGAATCCTGGGAGATGTACCCCCCCTCCGAAGGCCAGAGAGCACACGGATGGAGAGGATCCCCGTATGGCAGCAGACCGAACTGTGCAGCTGCCAGGGACTAGCCCTGTGCCAGCCCTTCACCCTGGATTGTTCCCTTCCCTGGGGCTCTGAGGCTCCTTGGCCAGGCCTGTGGGGCATGCGGGAACGTACTGAGCCTCAGAGCCGCATGTGATCCAAGTGCAAAGCATCTGCACCTGGGAATCCCTGGCCGTCCTGGCTGGCAAAGGGTACATAGCTCCCAGCTCTGAGCCAGGCCTGTTCCCCAGCCCAGCTCCGCTCTTAGGGATGCTACGGCAGTAGCTGAACGCTTGCCCCATGCCCGGGAGGGTGTCCCCGGTGCTGAGCGGGGGTAGGGCGCGACAGGGCATGGCTTCGCTGTGCACATTATCCATCGGCAGTGGGTCAGCAACTGCCAAGAAGGCACCACCCGTGGGCAACACACCACCTGCTTCTCCATTGCTCAGGCCATTTCCCTTCTCCCGGTCAGATTCTGGATCCTTCTCACCTCCCAAAGGCCATTCTGCATCAGGAGCCCCTCCCAGGAGACTGAGGTAACTCCCCATGGCTGAGCTCACTGAGGGGCAAGGCCCTGCACCCCTTAGCCTCGGCTTGAGTTCACATGAAGCTGAGAGAGCTGGGGCCTAGTCATGTCACTTGACTACAAGCCCCGTGAACCTGGGACGAGCTATGCAGGGCCTCTGGGGATCACAGGGGAGAGCTCTCTGGGCAGAAGGCCTCTCTGTGGGGCAGGGTAACCTGGGCAGGGAGGCTGTGGGGAGGCTCTGTGGGGCAGGTTTACCTGGGCAGAGGAGCCAGGGAGCTCTGTGGGGCAGGGTTACCTAGGCAGAGGGGCTGGGGAGCTCTGTGCAGTGGGGTTATGTAGGCAGAAGGGCCGGGGGGGGGCTCTGTAGGGCAGGATTCCTGGGTCTGGGGCTCTCTGGAGGTAGCTCCTTGCCCAGCTGGGGGCTTGGCAGTGTTCAGGGGAGGTGAGTGCCCTGATCGTGCCTGGTGCCCAACGGGAGGCCCTGAAAGAGGTGAGTAGGGGGCAGGGGGACGCTGCCGTCTGCAGCCATTGTCTCCCAGGGCTGCTGTTCCAGGACTGGGACCCCTGGCAATGGCACTGGGTGCTGTCACTAAATACCATATCTCAGTGCCCTGGCATGGGCGTGTCTGACCAGCTGCCCTGTACGATGGCCCCTTCCTGGGGGAGGGGTGGTGGCTGTGGCACTACGGCGAGGTGTGGGTGAGGTTTTGGCCTCTCACCTCCTCTCCCCTTCCCCATGGCAGGAGCCCCAGGCTGCTGTCCATGGAGGCTGCAGCATGGCTGGCTCTCTGGAGTGCCTTGTGGCCTGCTGGGTGCAGTGCGGCTCCTGGAGGGGCTGCCTCCACCACTGGAGAAAGACCCCGGGCCAAGCCCATCACCCAGCTAGTGTCATACTCCTCTGCGGCTCTGCCTGCCCGTGGGGCTGGCTGGCAGTCAGCAGCCAGCAAGGGAATCCCACGGAGCCCTGGGGCCCACCTGAGATCTGCTGCCCACCGATACATGCCTCAGGAGTGCAGGGTACCTGGGGCCCCATTCCGCACCCCACCCATCCTCATCCTGTCTGAGTGACCAGCCCTTCTCTGCGGCTTCCCTTAGCACCGGATCCCGCCAGATCACCAGCCACTCCTCCACCAAGGACACGACACAGCCTGGTAAGGATGACTTGAGCCCTGCTTGGCTACCAGAACCTACCCGCGGCCTGCCACATTGGGCCCAGCTCCCTGCCCTTGCGCCACTCACTTTGGAGCCACTGCCCGCCTAGCCCAGCTGCCTGCCTCCATCCCACCCCTCTCCAACCCCCTCCACCATCCCTCCCCTCGCCCAGCACTGCCACCCTCCACTTCCCCACCCCTCCCCAAACCGCTCTGCCACCCTACCTCTCCCACAGCTCCTCTGCCATCCCTCCCCTCGCCCAGCTTTCTGCCATCTAACCCCAGCCCCACTGCCCTCTGCCGTCTTGCCCCAGCCCAGCTGTTCTATCTCCCTCCTTTGCCCAGCCAGCTGCCCAGGGTAGTGAGGGGGCCTGGCTGGCACAGTGTGGTGCTGCCCTGGGGGTGGTGCTGATTGCCTGTGAAGAGAGGGAGTTGGTGACTGTTCTGCTGGTGTCCTAGCTGCCCCGGAGACAGTGGAGACGCTCTTTGAGGCTGGCTCCAGCAAAGGAAGACGCCACGGGCTGCCGTGGACCTCGCAAGACCCAGGTGGAGGCCCTGGCCCAGGACAGGACGTGCTGCCCCCTCTCCCAAGTAGGGACACCCTGGTAGGTGCTCTGGTCTGGGATGTCACGCTCAGATCCCACTTTCTTCCCGGGGACGTGTCAGCTCCTCTGCCCGGGCAGACGCAGGCGTGGGCGTGGGTGGGAGGTACACACAGTGCATGGTGAAGACTGCATGCTGCAGATCAGGCCCTCAGCCTCCTGGGGGTGCCCTGTCGCTGGGGCCCTGTGGAGGTCAGGGCCTCTGCCTCACTCTCCCAGCTCTCCCTTGGCATCATGATTAGCACCAACCCTTCCCCCAGGCTCCCTGCCCCCAGGAGAGCTCCACACAAGCCCCCCTCCCCCCAAAAGCCCGCAGGGAAGCAAATAAACAAGGACACAGGGCTTGCTGTCTCCAGGAAGATTAGAGGGTTTCCAGGTGTCCGGTTTTCGACTGTAAAGTCCGGTCGAAAAGGGGACCTAGCAGTGTCCAGTCAGATTTACTGACCAGACACCAAAAGTCCAGTTACCTCAGGAGGGAAGGAGGTGCTGGGCCATCAACCCATGCCAGCCGCTGCTCAGCCGGGGCCGCCTCCCACTGCATCTCGTGGGCAGGCAGGCATCAGGCTACAGCTCCTGTCCCAGCCAGGGAGCCCAGCTGTGGGGGGCAGGGGAGAGAGGTGGAGAGGATCAAGCAACGAGGAAGGGGGAGGGGGTAGAGCAGTGAGCCATGGTGGGGAAGAGGAGCAAGCAGGGACTGGGGCTTCAACGGAAGAGGTGGAGCAGGGGCAGGGCCTCGAGGGAAGAGGCAGGGCCCTGGGAAAGAGGCAGGGCAGGGGCTGGGGCCTTGGGGGGAAAGAGGCGGGGCAGGGGGTCCAGTTTTCATAAATTAGAAAGTTGTCAACTATATGGAAGAACACTGCAGGTAGGGAGCTGCCAGAGCCACACTACACAGTCTCCAGCATCTGGACCCCTGCAGCCCTTCACCACCCACTCCAGAGCTCCCAAAGCACCCACAGCCACCCAGCACTCGCCTCCCCTTCCCCCCCCCCCCGCACTCTCCCAGCCTGATCCCCTGCGGCCCCATGGCATGCCCCTCACTCACCTGCCATGCGCAGGGCTCCCATGCTGGTTGGTGCCCTCACCCATATGCCTGGAGGGGATTCTCTCCTGCCCTGAGTGCACGGGGGCTTGGGGACCAAAATGCCCCCGCATTCAGGCTGCATTTGTTTGTGTCTACCAAAGAGCATGGTGCAGGACGCATTGGACAAAGGGATCCAGGCTTGATGACGTTCTCCCCTCCTGATTTTCAGAGTAAACCACGCTTCTTCCGGGTCCGAGCACTGTTTGACTGTCAGGCTGACCATGAGGACGAGCTGACCTTCCATGTGGGAGAGATCATCATCGTGGCCGAAGAGGAGGACTACAATTGGTGGGTAAGTATCAGCCTACACTGTAGTATGGCACTGCGGGTTCCAGTGTACATGCTGATGTCCCCTTGACCTGCACGCCAAGCCCCTCCCTAGCCACAGCTCCCAGAATCTTAGCCAAGCTGCCTTCCTCCCTTGCCTCCCCTGGAGTGCTGTCCTGTTTTTTTCATGGTCTCCTGGTTAGAGCTGAGCAACCCCACTCCTGCCTTGTTGATCTCTGGAGCTCTGCACTCAGCCCTCTGGACTCTCCACTCTGATGTGCTCACCCATTTGCTCTCTCTTCCCCTCTGCCTCTTGCACTGATACCTGTTAATCCGCTTGCTCCTGTCACACCCTACTCTCCTTCAGCACTTCTGGTTCCACTGTTGCGCTATCCAAACTTGCGCTATGCAAACTTGAAATGCAAACGTTAGCATATTGGAAACCAGTTGTGTCCCATCTCTACTGAACATCTAGAAATCTAACTTCTGGCTGGTTCTTCCAAGACAAACAATACAAATGTCACCATTTTATTAAAAATATATAATTGTGTAATCCCCACTCCCCTCTCTCCGGGGTGCCACCTGGGACTGGGGTACCACTGAGCCCGCCTGACCCACCAGCCTGGGTATCCTTAACACTGTACTGCTCTGCAGCCTGCCAAGCCCTCCCTCAGGCTTCAGACTACAGTTTACCAGTACAGATACAGGTAGGGACACACCCAGCTGCAGATTCCCACAGATGCTGAGATCAGCTCTGCATGGGAAGGCTCAGCTAAGGTACTGCCCAGTACTCAAGTGCACATCCCCCTCTAGAGGGTAAACCCAAAATTATGCAGTCTTCCGCTGCACAGAGATCTGTACAACATAAGCTCACGAAATTCTCCCTCAATGTGGAGAGGAATATACACAGCTTTCTGCCCCACAGTTATGATTTCCACCCACTGGCTTTAGACAAAACAAGTTTATTAACTACAAAAGATAGATTTTAAGTGATTATAAGGGACAGCAAACAAATCAAAGCAGATTACCTAGCACAGGGGTAGGCAACCTATGGCACGCGTGCCGAAGGCGGCACGCGAGCTGATTTCCAGCGGCACTCATGCTGCCCGGGTCCTGGCCACCGGTCCGGGGGGCTCTGCATTTTAATTTAATTTTAAATGAAGCTTCTGAAACATTTTTAAAACCTTATTTACTTTACATACAACAATAGTTTAGTTATATATTATAGACTTATAGAAAGAGACCTTCTAAAAACATTAAAATGTATTACTGGCACGCAAAACCTTAAATTAGAGTGAATAAAGGAAGACTCAGCACACCACTTCTGAAAGGTTGCCGACCCCTGACCTAGCAAATAAAACAAAAATACAATCTAAGCTTAATATTCTAAAGAAATTGGGTGTGTGTAACAAATTCTCACCATAAATGTTGTTTTAGGCAGATTATAGAGATTCTTGAAGGCAAGCTGCACTTGCTTGCAGCTTCAGACTCCAGTTATTCCTTTCACAGGCTAGACAACCTCTAGCCTGGGTTCAGCCCTTCTCCCCTAGTTCAGTCCTCTTTCTTGGGCGGGGAATCAGTGAAGAACGAACCACGATTATGTCACTCCCCTACCTTAAATGGTTTTTGCATATGGTGTGAATCCTTTGTCTCCCAGTTTGATTCCCATGCCTGGTCAGTGGAAAAACACTAGTTTTATCATGGAGTCCAGTACCAGGTGACTTGGTCACATGTCCCTATAGGGCCACCGCAACCATGACTCAGAGGCTGTTTGCAGCGTCCTCAGGAAGGCTTCCCAGGAAGGCTCCCCGGTGGGAGATTAGCATCTTCTAAGACCTATCGTTCTCCCTAATGGCCCTTCCCAGCCGGCCATCTAGACTGATTGCATTCCCCAGGTGTAAACACATTTTAATAGATGCATAGACAATATTCCTAACTTCAGATACCAAAATAATACATGCATACAGATAGGATAATCATATTCAGTAAATCATAACTAAGGCTCTGTGTTTGTCACAGAGGTCACGGAAGTCATGGGTTCCGTGGCTTTCCGTGACCTCCGTGACTTCTGCAGCATCCCCTTGCGGCTGGCCCAGGAGCCACCTGAGCAGCTTGGGCAGCCGCCGGGTCATTCGCACTGGCTGCCACTGGGGCAGTCTCAGGGCCCCTCTGCCCCCCACAGCAGGAGTTTGGGTGTGTGGGGGCTCAGGGCTTGGGATTGGGGCCAGAGCTAACCACAGCTGCTAGCTCCGCTTGCTGCCTCTGCCTGCAGGCACCGCCCTGGCAGCTCTCATTGGCCACGGTTCCCAGCCAATGGGAGCTGCAGAACCATGGCTTGGAGCGGAGCAGAGGCAGCACGTGGAGCTGGAGCCGCCACTTCCCAGGAGCTGGGTAGGGAGCCTGCTCGAGCCCCACCAACCCCTGACCGGCACCCACGCCCCCCCTCTCCCCCCCGGGCCGAGACTCCCCACCCCAAGCACCTGCACCCCCGTCCCCAGCACCCACAATGCTTCCTCTGGTTGCACCCCCTCCCCAGCACCCGCCAGGAACTGTGGCCAGTGGCTCCTGGTTGACGGCACAGAGGGGCTAAGGCAGGCTCCACCCCTACAGCTCCCATTGGCCGCAGTTCCCGGCCAATGGGAGCTGTGGAGTTGGTGCTCAGAGTTGGTTCTCGGGGCTCGGGGCTGCAGGAACATGCCCCAGCCCCAGCCCCTGCCCCGGGCTCAGCCCGGAGCCCCCTCCCACACTCCAAAACCTTTGGCCCCAACCCAGAGCCCACACCCCCTCCCACAATCCAATCCCCTGCCCCAGCCTGGTGAAAGTGAGTGAGGGTGGGGGAGAGCAAGCGACGGAGGGATGGGGGATGGAGTGCGCGGGGCGGGGCCTCGGTGAAGGGGCAGGGCAAGGGTGGGACCTCAAGGAAGGGGGCGGGGGAAGGGTGTTTGGGTTTGTGTGATTAGACAGTTGGCAACCCTAGCTGGAACCCAGGATGGCCGTGCCCTGGTTCCTGTAATGACTGGGGCATGGGTGGTCAGGCTCGTGGCTAGAGTCAGGCGCCATGCCACGGGTTGAAGCTGGAGTCAGCATCGGGGACGGGCAGAGGAGCAGGGATGCGGAGTGAGGCCGGAAAGCAGGTACTGGGAACAGATGGGGGTCCGGGATGAGGATGGCAGCCACAGGGAGGCAGGCAGGAGCCAGGAGTCCTGCAAGCAGGCAGGGTCCATATTAGTAGTAGCAGCAGCCAGGGATTCTTCTAGTTGCTCAGACAACGTCCTGTCCCTTTCTGGTCTAAACAGAGCTCCCCAGTCATCCCTGGGGCTGGGCATTTCCCCCAATCAGGAGCTTCGGAGGCAGAGCCCTTTGTGAGCAGAGCTTCATTGGTTGCCTTCTACAGTGGCTCAGGTGAGCTGCTGGGTAGTGGCTGTGGACTGGGCACTGCCTGGGGACCCAGGGGCCCAGATTCGAGATCCGCGCACAAGACCATTCTGCCTTCAGTGGTGCAGGAAAGAATAGAGCAACTAATGCAAGCTTGCTGGGAACCTCGTCACCTGCCCAGAACCTGCCCTTGTTCTCCGGGGAGTTGGCGAGTGCGGAGATTGGAATGGCTGGGCCCTGCCTGGGCTGGTTTAGGAATGGCTTGCAGTCATTAGACAGTTCCTTTCCACTGGCTACCCAACCCCATGGAAGAGCCCCAGCTGACTAAGCCTTTGCTGGCTTTTCTCTTCACAGAGCGGCTGGATTGAAGGGCAGCCCGACAGGAAAGGCGTCTTCCCAGCATCGTTTGTTCATGTGCTGAGTGAATAGGACCTGGATGGCTGACAGAAGAAAGAGCATCTCAGCTGCTCGAAGTGCAGATCCCCCAGACTCCCTGTTTTCAGCAGGCTTCCTGCAGAGAACACACTTGGCAAGCTTGTGCTGTTTCATCTCTTGTGCCTTGTGACTCTCAGCTTCAGGCCCGCAGCATGTGGTTCTGCCCACGGGGCCCAGAGCAGGGCTTGGAGGGGTCAGGTCTTTGCCTTTCTCCTGAATTGCAATCAAGTATCCTATTGGGTGTCTTTGAGTCCTGCTTTCAGCTCCAGCTGTTCAGTGTGCTGGCTCCCGCACAGCAGTGAGGCACTCACTCCTGCATGGTGCTGGCTGGGAGTGGCCAAAGCTGGGAGAATGCCACTTTAGGGACACCAGAGTTTGGGGCCTGTTTTAACACGGGATAACTGACTGCTGATTAACTGGATAGTAAATGCCACTCTAGACACACCACAGATGTCTGTTCCACACTCAGCCCTAATGTCCAGGTTAACATCCACTCTCCTCCCAATTAACGTGAGTTAACTCAGGTTCAAACAAGTCCCAAGCCCCATTCCAGTCAAACCTGTCCACTATGCCAGCCAGGGAGCTGCCCAAAACGGGCTTCTTTCCACTCTCCCATTTGAACCAGTCATTCAGCTGGGCAGCCACTTTGACACCCAGACCCATAGAAACTGCACCAGTTCGTGTCTCTGTTTTTCTGCTCCAGTGCTACTTCTAGTGGGAGCTGGAGCCTAGCTAAGGCATTTTTACCAGCCCTGTTCAGAGCCCTCTTTCCACTAAAGCTGCCACCACTGGAATCACTGGCAGAGCTGTGTTGGGACAGAAAAACGCTGATCAATGTTCCCAGTGGCCAGGGGCATGTGACAGGAGAGAGCTCATAGACCTTAAGACCAGAAGGGACCATTGTGATCATCTAGTCGGACCTCCTGCACATCACAGGCCACAGACCCTCACCCACCCACTCCAGTAATAGACCTCTCTGGCTGAGTTACTGGCATCCTCAAATCATGATTTAAAGACTTAAAGGTACAGAGAATCCACCATTTACGCTCGTTTAAACCTGCACGTGACCCGTTCCCCCCATTACAGAGGAAAGCAAAAAACCCCAGGGTCTCTGCCAATCTGACCTGGGGGAAAATTCGTTCCCAACCCCCAAATGTGGTGATCAGTTAGACCCTGAGCATGTGGGCAAGACCCACCAGCCAGACACCTTGGAAAGAATTCTCCGAAGTAACTCAGAACCCACCCCACCTAGTGTCCCATCACCAGCCACTGGAGATATTTGCTGCTAGCAGTCGCAGATCGGCGACATGCCATCGTAGGCAGTCCCATCATCCCACCCCCTCCATAAACTTATCAAGCTCAGTCTTAAAACCAGTTAGGTTTTTTGTCCGCACTGCTCCCCTTGGAAGGCTGTTCCAGAACTTCACTCCTGTTGATTAGAAACCTTTGTCTAACTGGAACCCTAAACTTATTGATGGCCAGTTTATAGTCATTTGTTCTGGTGCCATCATTAGCCCTTAACTTAAATAACTCCTCTCCCTCCCTGGTATTTGTCCTTCTGATGTATTTATAGAGCACAATCATATCTCCCCTCAGCCTTCTTTTGGTTTGACTAAACAAGCCAAGCTCTTTGAGTCTCCTCTCATAAGGCATCAATCCTCTGATCCTCCGAGTAGCACTTTTCTGCACCTGTCCCAATTTGAATTAATCTTTCTTAAACATGGGACACCAGAATTGCACACACTATTCCAGAGGAGTTCTCACCAGTGCCTTGTATAATGGTACTAACATTTCCCTGTCTCTACTGGAAATACCTCACCTGATGCATTATGGGACTGCATTAGCCTTTTTTACAGGCTAATGCAGCCACATCACATTGGCAGTTCATAGTCATCCTGTGATCAACCAATACACCCAGCTCTTTCTCTTCCTCTGTCACTTCTAACTGATATGTCCTCAAAGCAAAAATCCTTCTTGTTAGTCCCTAAATGCATGACTTTGCACTATCATATTTCATCCCATTTTTATTACTCCAGTTTTCAAGGTCCTCCAGATCTTCTTGTATGATATTCTGGTCCTCCTCCATATTGGCAATACCTCACAACTTTGTGTCATCTGCTAGTTTTATTAGTGCACTCCCACTGTGCCATGGTCATAAATGAAAATGTTAAATAAGATTGGCTCCAAGACTGATCCCTGAGGAACTCCATTAGTGACCTCCCTCGAGCCTGACAGTTCACCTTTCAGCATGACCCATTGTACCCTCCCCTTTAACCAGTTCCTTACCTTTCAATTCTCATATTAATCCCATCTTCTTCAATATAACTCATAATTTTCCAGGTGAAACTGTATCAAACGCCTTACTGAAATCCAGGTAGATTAGATCTGCATTTCCTTTGTCTAAAATATCAGTTATCTTCTCAAAGAAGATCAGGTTGGTCAAATGCGATCTACCTTTTGTGAAACCAGGTTCTATTTCATTCCAATTACGGTTCACCTCTATGTCCTTAATTCCTTTCTCTTTCAAAGTTTGTTCCAAGACCTTTCAAACTAACAGGACTGTAGTTTCGTGGATCACTTTTTTCCCTTTTAAAAAAATAGGTACTATATTATCAATTTTCTAGTCATAGGATACTGCTCCTGAGTTTATGGAATCAATTAAAATGGTTATTATTGGGCTTGCAAATTCATGTGCCAGTTCCTTTAATATTCTTGGGTGGAGATTGTCCAGGCCCCACGATTTGGTCCCATTAAACTGTTTGAATTTGACTTACACCTTGGATGTGGTGATTTCTGCTTCTGTCTCCCCATTCCCACTAGCCACCCTGCTACTACCCCTAAACTCTTCATTACCCTTATTAAAAACTGAGGCAAAGTATTTGTTTAGGTGTTGGGCCATGCCTAGATTATCTTTAATCTCCATTCCTTCCTCAGTACTTAGCAGTTCCACTTCTTCTTTCCTTGTTTAATTTCTTTTATTTATATGGCTATAGAACCTTTTACGATTGGTGTTAATTTCCTTTGCAAGGTCCAGCTTTACTTGGCTTTTTGCAGTTCTCACTTTTTCCTTACATTTTCTGATCTCCAGGAGGTAGCTTTCCTTGCTGATCCATCCCATCTTCCATTCCTTGTAGGCTTTCTGCTTTCTTTTACCTGTTTGAGATGCTTGTTCATCCCATTTGGTTGGCAACCCTTCCCTACAAATTTTTTCCCCTTGCTTGGGATTCAGGCTTCAGATAGGTTCTGCAACTTCGACTTAAATTAATTCCAAGCTTCCTCCACATTCAGATCCTTGAGTTCTTCAGTCCAGTCCACTTCCATAACTACTTCCCTTAATTTTTTAAATTTAGTTTTTTTGAAATCAAAGACCCTAGTTGCAGACCTATATTTGTTGATCCTTCCATTCAGTTTAAACTGAATTAGCTCATGACTCAAACCGAGATTATCCTCTACAGCCTGTTCTTCTATGAGGTCCTCACTACTCACCAATACTAAATTTAAAATGGCATCATCGCTTGTTGATTCAGTCTGAAGAAATCTTTCATCTATCACATCCAGGAAAATCTGGGTCTACCACTCATCCTCCAGTCTATATCTGGAAAATTAAAGTCTCCCATAATCACACAATTCCCAGTGGTATTTATTTCATTAAAATATTAAAGAGGTCTCTATCCATATTCAGATTGTATCCTGGGGTCTGTAGCAGACCCCAAGCACTGTCCCAGTGGAGCCTGTGTTATCTTTATTCCCCCAAAGTGATTTTGACCCAAACTGACTCATCCATTCCATCACTTCTAATTTCTTTACAGTCTACCTCACCATCACCATACAATGCTACTCCACCTCCTTTGCCTTTAGTTCTGTCTTTCCTGAACAGCACGTACCCTTCACTACCTGTACTCCAACTCTACTGTTTGGAAGTTAAAGTGGGTTCCCCAGAATCCCTGGAAACAAGTGCATCTAAACTGGGGATCGTCCTGGGTTCAGCTCCCTCCTCTCCAAGAGTTTAGCCGGCACTCACCCGGCACCACGAGCAAGCCTCTCCTGCAGGGCTGGTGCTCTCTGAACTGGAGAAGATTCAGAGAATTGCTCCATTCTTTGCTAGAAGCTCTGGAACAGTGCTGAGGCCATGAGGTTCTGGGGTGTAACCCAGTCACCAGTAAATACTGACTGTCCACTACTGGGTCTCACAGAAGGAAGGAATGTTCCAGTTTCTCTCTCCAGCCTCCTTTCCAAGCCCACCTCTACCCTGGTGTGGAAAAGGCCCCTAGGATCCCATCTAGTCCAGCCATTGAGGGTTAGGGGACAAGAGTCACTGCCGGCTTTTTTCAGTCTAGTCTTAAATGTACCAAGTGATGGCACTTTCCTCGTGTTTTCTATGTCCACTTCTAGGCCCAGGGTCCAGTCTAGGGTATGACTGTGTTTGCTGTTCCAAAATCCAGTGGTGTGGGACCTGGGTGGAGAGGCGGGTTTGCCCATTGTGTCAGAGGAATTATCTGCACAGCTGTTGAAGTGTCCCGGTACAATGAGCCACAGGGAACAAGTGGCTCCATCTTCCTCCATTTCCCAGAGACCTCGTTCCCCAGCTGAGTACATCTCAGTGCTAGGGAGATTATCAGAGTCTGAACCTAAGAGTTTCCTATCTTAACATCCCCCCACTCTATGCCTAGTTCTGCTCCTAGCTCCCCTCCCAGCTTGGTGTTTGGACCCGTCAAAGACCCGTAGACAGCTGAGTTCAGCTGCACATGTGTGAAGAAGAGATGCTGGGATCCTTGCTGCAGCTGTGGGCTCTGCTGCAGACAGATTGTAGGGGAGGCACTGCCAGAAAGGACCTCTCCTAGCCCTCCAAGAGAAGCTGCAACCTGCTCTGTCTCACACACTCCTCATTTAACTGCTAAAACGTGAGAGAAGAAAGGGACGAAAAGAGACACCCCCACCCCCACCCCACCCTGCTCCGGTTTGCAGGCACAAGCCGGCACTATATCCTTTCCCACACCAGACAAAGCCACAGAGGCCAAGTGGCTATGCCACTCCCCTAGGTATCTGGCACTTGGATACACCTGTGTCACATGCTGCCTCTTCCCACTATCACAATCCCAGGACTCAACTGGGGAAACTCTGCCTCCAAAGCAGCTTGCGCCATCCAAGGGACCTGTAGCCACCCCCACCTAATGAGCCCCAAAGCCATTCACATACTCGCCAGCAACTGCCACCCTGCAGGTGGGCTGGGCACACATGCTGCTGTGAGCTGGGTGGGAAAGGTAGAGGGGTAGGCCCTTGCCAAAGCCAAGTGCACACTGCCGCGTCATTGGTCTGAGGGGGGCAGGGTGAGACCCACAGTCAGCCTCCAAGCTCCTCTCCCTTGAGCTGGGATGTGCGCCAGGAACTGGCAGTTTCACCCAGCGCTGGCTGCTGCCACCCTTTCTTGCACTGCAGTTGCAGGACAGGGCTTTGGGAAGCAGCTGGTTTCCATGGCCCCCCCCATCTATGAATCTCCAATAACAGCCTTCTTCCCTCGGAGTTCTGCTTCTCCTCTGCCCTCCTCTGTTCCTGACACGTTCCCAGCATCCCCGTACAGGGCTGTGCACAGCCTCGGCTCCCAGCGCCGACAGGGTGAGCCAAGGCTGGGTGTGACTGGGGCCAGCAGTCAGTGCCCTGGGAAGGGTGGGTCTGTGCCTCTGGCTCTCCCCGCCTGTGTTGCCTTCGGTCAGTGTACAGCAGAGCTGCCCGAGCCTTCGAGAGCAGCCGGTACGTCAGCCCCCGCGGGAAGGCAGCAGGGATGGCAAGGCGGCGCTCAGGCTGGAGCTGTCACTCGGATGAAAAATGGGCCTTGACGTGGGCAATGTAATGCACATGGCGGGAGCCTTCCTTTTCGTCTCGGTGTTCTTTGGAAAATTTTGATTTTTTTCAGTGGAAATGGAATTACCAAAAAAACGGCCAAAAATGGAAAGAATTCAGCTGAAAAACCACAATATTTGACTTGGGGATGCTGCTGTGGTGCCTCCCAGGAGCTGGTGTTCAGGTGGCTTGTGCTCACCCTTGGGTTTGACTGTGTCTCCCGCAGCGCACTGTGGTCTTCCTCTTGGGAAGGGCAGGCAGAGAATCGTGGTAGTCCCTGGCCATGGTGCAGCATGGGAGATGTCGTTTGGCTGGGTGAGCCTGGGCCATAGAGGAAAACGGGGATGAGGCACCAAATTACAACCAAGAGGCACTGCAACAGCATCTCCCAGTTTTCAGTTTGTGGGGGGGGGGAGTTAATTAAAATATCTACATTTTCCAGAGGATGCAGATACTTTCTTTCAAAAAAATTGTTTTGTTGAAAATCCAAGATTCTGTGGAAAACAGTTTTGTCAGCAAATGTTCCACCGGTCCCAGTGGCCCTTCATATATATACACCCCTTGTGCCTTGGAAAATCCAGTCAGCATGCTCAGGGTTATTTTGCATTACCAGCCCCGAGCAGAATAATGCCCACGCTGGAAACACGGGGCATCTTATCTTCTACTTGAGCAAGTCCTGTCTCTGCAACATGGTGTCACCTCTACTGGGCTGCTGGAAAGAGCAACAAATACACTGGCTTCATGTGGTTGTTAGGACATCGTAAAACTGTGAAAACCCATAAAGGGCAGGATGTGACATCTTTCTTGATGGCAGTGTCCCAACTAGCATCTCTGAATATTGAGTGAGACACAAGCACACCCCGGAACGTTACAGATTTTGCAAAAAGGATCTGAGTAATGGTGAGATGCCCCATTTACATAGTTTGCAAATGGCCCCTTTTGAAATCTTAGTTTTCTGGCTGTATCAATCTGGCCTGCACCAGTCCACCACAGAAAAGTCAAATATACTATTTTAATGACTACATTTTGTTTATTTCTATTTTTGCAACACTTCTAAAAACAAATTGTGACATTCACGCCTGTTAAAAAGAAATGCTTCACAATGGGTTTGCTAGTGTGCCACCATAATACCAGTACGCCCTACACTGTCACCGCTATACCTTCATATGTGACCCCTGAGGCTGAGTTACAGGAAATATGCGCCCTCACCAGTGTGTAGGCATCTGGAGCACTGCACTTAACTGGGGAATAAGGCCTCCAGTGTGTTTCCTTGAATGTCTAGAACTATACTCCTCTGCGTGTATTTCAGAATGCAGTGCTCTGTACACAGGCAGTCCCGTGATCACAGTGGTCCCTTCTGGCCTTGGAATCAAGGGGATCTCTGAACGGACATGACCCATCCTCCAGGAACTTTGCCTATGTGCAGTGTCACACCTCAGATCCTGCGTCCACGTGTAATGGAGAGGCAGATACGATGTGAGCTCAGCGGTCCGGGCTGCTGGTGGTGCCCTAAAATGCCTGTAATCCCTCAGCTCCGTCCTCGGGGTTCGTTTTCCACCAGACCAGCTGCCCTGCTTGTAAGAGCAGAGCAGCAAGCCACCTGGCCAAGCACGGGCAAGGGTTGAGACTTTTTGGACTGCTCAGCACCCTCCAATGCCCCTTGGCTTTGCCCAAGGCTCCTGTGCCGTTCTTCTGGTGTCCCCGAGAGCATGAAAGCTGATGTGGCTCCCAGCCCTTTGTGGGACAGGCATGAGGTAGGCATGAGGATCAGGCCCAAGGAGCAAGCCAGAGGCTAAGTGTGAGCAGGAGCAGCAGGCCAGAGGCAGCGTCCCGGGAGCTGGGGGAGAATCTGAGAACAGTGCCCGGGTGCAGGCTGTGGCTCAGAGGGGTGATGGCTCTGGCTGGACGGCAGGAGAGCAGTGCAGGCCCCAGTGTGAGCACGGGTGATAAGACTGAACTCTGGCCAGTCGGACCTTCACAACAGCTTTTCATTGCCCACCCGGGGGGAGGGGGAAGCCTATCAGCGGTTCTCAAACTTCATTGCACCATGACCCCCTTCTGACAACAAAAATTACGACACGACCCCAAGAGGGGGGACCAAAGCCTGAGTCTGCCTGAGCCCTGCCACCCCAAGTGGGGGAGCCAACGATGAAGCCCAAGGGTTTCAGCCCCAGATAGGGGGGCCTGTAACCTGAGCCCCACCACCCAGGGCTGAAGCCAAAGCCTGAGCCTGCCCCCTGCCAAGGGCTGAAGCCCTTGAGCCTGCACTTCAGCCCCAGGTGGTGTGGCTCGGGCTGTGGCTTTGGCCCTGGGCAGTGGGGCTCAGGCTTCAACCCCGGGTGATGGGGCTTTGGTGCCAGGCTGTGGGGCTCAGGCTTCAGCCCCCAACGATGGGGCTCAGGCTTTGGCTTTGGCCCCGGGAAGTGGGACTCAAGTTTCGGCCCCATGTGGTGGCTTCAGCCCCGGGCCCCAGCAAGTCTAAGGCCATCTCTGGTGAGCCCATCAAAACGGGGTCGTGACCCACTTTTGGGGTCCCGACTCACAGCTTGAGAACCACTGGCTAGGTAATAGGCCAAGGGAGCCACTGCGGACAATTATCCTTGTGCCACGCATCCGGGAACTATTTTGTGGCTTGAAAGAGCTGTCCCTAGGGTCTTTCCCCATCTCTTCCTCCAGAGCCTGCAATGGCCCTGCCCTGCCTGCTGGGGGAGTGAGAATGGCTGGGAGCAGAGCTGTGTGCCAGGCCTGGTGTGCTGCAGTCTAAGCCACTGCTGGAGTTGCTCTCCACCCATGCCCAAGGGCCAGGGGAGCCGCCGTGAGGGGCTGGAGGAGAAGCACTCACTGGGAGGCTGCTCAGCATGGGATTCCTTCCCCCTGCCTCATCTCTGCAGGCAGCCCCTCCCCCATCAGCAGCCCCATGGGCCTCCTCCCTGGCCTGGGAACCTGCCAGGCAGGACCCCGTTCCCCGACTTCCTCAGGCTGCATAGCAGCGAGCATGTGCCGTGTCAGCAGTGGGGGTGGGGAGCACCCAGAGCAGCCCCATGCTGGACCGCTGCTTGAAGTTGAGGGGGGGGCGAGTGGAGGCAGGAGAGACAGGGGCTGGAGGAGGGGTGCATGTGTGCATCCCAAGGAGAAGGGTGCATGTGCGCATCCCAAACCCAGTGTGACGAAGTGGGACCTTTCTTAATGTTTCCTCTGAATACTGTAGGGGTCCCTCAGTTTCCCCTATGCATTTCTTAAGTCTCTAGGTGGTGGGCTAAGGGGATATACTGTTGCAGAGCAAAGGGCCAGTGTACACAAATGTCTGACACTCTATCTTCTGGCAACTGATGGCATGGGCCCTTCCCCCCCGCAAGGTGAGAGCTAAAGGGTAGAACAAAGGAATCAAGTGACCTCCTGGCCCGGGAAAGGGACAAAGCCCAGAGGAGGGGAGGCTGGAGGGTGAGTCAGTTTGGGGCTGGCTGGGGACATGGAGTGAAGGGCAGACTTGGTTGTCTGGCTCACTGACCCCCCAAAATGGACCCGGCTGAGGGGTCCTGTTCTCTGTACCTACAAGCTCTGTTGTAGACCGTGTTCCTGTCATCTAATAAACCTCTGTTTTACTGGCTGGCTAAGAGTCACGTCTGACTGCGGAGTTGGGGGGCAGGACCCTCTGGCTTCCCCAAGACCCTGCCTGGGCGGACTCGCTGCGGGAAGTGCACAGAGGGGCAGAGGATGCTGAATGCTCCGAGGTCAGACCCAGGAAGGTGGAAGCTGTGGGAGCTGTGTGTCCTGCAGACGGGCTGCTCACAGAGAGGAGGCTCCCCCAGAGTCCTGACTGGCTTCGTGGGGAGCAGATCCAGAGCATCGCCCGGGGACTCCGTGACACCCAGCCATTAGATTTTGAACATACTGACCTTTATCCCTGTGGGACTGAGGCCTGCAGTGCCCTAGGAGGCACATGCTGGCCTGGACATTGTGCTGTGGGAGGCCACCACCCTGGCACCCCTGCAGGGGGTTGAGGGAAGGGGATAGCACCTCCCCGGCATGTGCTGCTCTCTGGGATCCTATGGGGTCTGGATCATCAGTGGGGGACGGGCATCAGCCACAAGATCCCCTTGGCAGGGGCAGCAGGTTTGTGCCTGCCCCCTGGCACAGAGGGCCCTGTGGGGAGCCCTGCTGCATGAGTACATGCAGCCAAGGGGCTGAGATCCATGTAGCTTTGCAGGGTCTTCTGGCTTCTCCCTCCCCGAGGGTGCCAGGGGAGGCCAGGCCCATGCAGGATTGCTCCATGGGAGCTGTGTGGCAGTCCCAGAACCCACTCTGAGGGGTGACTAGGAAAGCACCCACAGTAATGGCTCCCCAAACCCCCCAGCTCTCTGTGAGTCACCCAGCCCAGCACAAGCTCTCCTGAGCCCTGCTCTGGTGCCCTGGAGTGCCGTCAGTCAGCCCTCAATGCGCACGCTCCTCAGGCCGTTTCCAGTTGTTATCAGTCTTTTGGGCTGCAGATTTCCCCTGCACTCTGTACAGCTAGTTCCTGTTCAGAAAACGGAAGTGTGTGCCCTGCCCAGCGCAGTGAGCGAGGAGAGAGAGTTGGGAGCTGCAAGGCGCATGCTGAAGCCCCCAGCCTGTGAGGCTGGGACGCTCGCTTGTCATCTTCACGCCTCAGTGCCGCCCAGGTGAGTGTCCAGCAGCGCAAGAGCGGGGCCTACATTCTGCCCTGGCACAGCAGTGTCTTTGTAATGCAGTCCGCAGGGACATGTGCCAGCACATGGGCCCTACCTGCATGCCCAGCATCTTGGCAGGCTGCGGGGAGGGGCAGGGAGACTGCCCTACTCACGCAGGTGGGGAGCAGGTTCCTGGATGCGGGGGCACCACCAGCCTGGGGTTGTCTCTTTGTTGTTTTAAACCAGCCACCAGGGCTGCAGTTCTAGGGGAGGCGGCCACCCCATGTTGGCTCTCCATTGATTGCGCCTTTCCTCAGAGGAGCAGAGTTTGCTTGGGCTTCACCCAGAGCCGTGGCGTGGCCAAGTGCAGAGGGGAAGGGTCAGTTCCCATTGCATTGGGCAGATGGGGGGGGGGGAGGGGGAGGCCTTTAAAGTCCAGAGTTCCCTAGGAACAAGGCCTCGCCCCCTCATCTGCTCCCATTCTCTGCCTTTTGCACACAACAGCTTAGTCTCCTGAGGACTGAAATGCTTTGGTCTAGTTCAAGTCTTGGGCCCAAACCAGGGGTACCAGGATCATAGAACCATAGAATCTCAGGGTTGGAAGGGACCTCAGGAGGTCATCTAGTCCAACCCCCTGCTCAAAGCAGGACCAATCCCCAACTAAATCACCCCAGCCAGGGCTTTGTCAAGCCGGGCCTTAAAAACTTCTAAGGAAGGAGATTCCACCACCTCCTTAGGTAACGCATTCCAGTGCTTCACCACCCTCCTAGTGAAATAGTTTTTCCTAATATCCAGCCTAGACCTCCCCCACTGCAACTTGAGACCATTACTCCTTGTTCTGTCATCTGCCACCATTGAGAACAGCCGAGTTCCATCCTCTTTGGAACCCCCCCTTCAGGTAGTTGAAAGCAGCTATCAAATCCCCCCTCACTCTTCTCTTCCGCAGACTAAACAATCCCAGTTCCCTCAGCCTCTTTCCCTGTAAATCATATGCCCCAGCCCCCTAATCATTTTCATTGTCCTCTGCTGGACTCTCTCCAATTTGTCCACATCATTTCGGTAGTGGATGATATTTAGTGACCTGCATTATACAGGAGGTTGCTTCTGGCCTTAACTACTATGGAACCCCCCAGACTTCTGCACTGGGGATCCATGTGCCTGGACATTTAATTGGCTCTGTCAAGGCTAATTCCCCACTCAGGCACTTCGAGTGCAGAAGGTGGGGGCCCGCAAGGATTCTAAAAATTAACACTGGCCACTCCAGGCTTGTATTAAACTCCCAAGGTCACAGCTTTTCTCTGACCTTGGATGGGTAGATGCTGCCAGCACCCAAGTGCAGAACCCCTTTGAGAACCTAGGAAGGCACACTTTGGAATTCCTTCCTGAGGGGTACCCTCAAGCCCCTTCACACACACACACACACACACACACTGAGGAAGAAAAAGAAAAAAAGGAAATTAGCTGTTGCCACCAGCTAATTAAACATGTGCACAAACCTCTTAAGACACAAAAATCTAATTCTGTTCTTAAAAAGGGTAAATTTTATTAATAAAAAAAAGAAAGAAAATACATCTGGGAACTTAGGCTTTTGCTAGATTTAAAAAAAAACAAACAATTAAGCACCAAGAATCGCTTTCTTGAGGTCCAGCCTAAAGGTTACAAGCAAAACAAAAGCACCTGAGCTTAGCGCAGAGGAATCCACAAGCCGTAAAGAAATAAAGAGAGAGAAACCTAATCACTTCTTCCTAGACATTTCCTGATGTACTTACGTACCTGGGGTTTCAAATGAGTAGTTTCTAGGTATGATACTGAGGATTTTTCATACCTGGCCCAAAACTTCTTACAGCATAGCTCTACCCTGTCCGCCTCTCCCCAGGAGAACAACCACAGACCCAGACCCACCAGGTACAACCACGTACAACCTTCTGTGGACATTCAGCTCTCTCTTTTGGTACCCAGAGTGGACCACAACAACAGGGTAGACTTGGAGCAGCATGTCAGTTGCTCTGGGGCAGCACCATCTGGGGGATTTCTTCATTTTTCCTGGGGTCTTGAATACCAATCTGCCCGCTTGCTCACATGAATAGGCCTGCTGCTATACAGGGTGGCTATACAGCTGGGTTATTTCTGGTGGAAAGCCAGTGCCTTGCAGGGTACTCTCTAATACCCTATGAATAACAGGGCTGCAGCCTTGGATCTGGACCCAGAGGTCCTCATCCTCTTCAAACTCTTCCAGGGGTTTCTTGTGAGCCTCAGGGTGACAGCAGTTGCCTGGCAGCATGCCTGGAGCACTTCAGTGGGGATGGCCCAATACTAACAGGTGTTACGTGTGCCTAACTCCTGCTGAACTCAAGTGGGAGTCAAGCTGTCACGGTGCCTCAGTTGAGCTGAGAATACCAGATTCCAGACAGACCACTGAAAAACAGGGCAGACTCACCCCAAACTGCTGGTTAGCCTATCATTAGATTATACTAAGCCAGTAACAAAAGTGAACGTCTGTCTCACCACACTGGCTAACAAGAAGTCAAAAATGCATTCTCCTTAGGCATTCCAGCCCTTGGCTCACCACCCAGACACTGGACTGTATGATGAGTGATTACTGAAAACCAATTTAATCAAATATAGGTTCCTTCTAATCCTAAGGGGTCAGCCACTTAGCCAGGTCAATATATAACTCAGATCTTACCTAGTAATCACGCTGATGCCAATCCTTTCGTAACTAAAAACTAAAGGTTTAATAAGAAAAGAAAAGAAGAGAGTTGTGAATGGTTAACTTTTCCATTGACACCTCACATGACATGCTTTGTATATGATTTGTTGCAATTGTCTAACAGTGGTAATATCACTGATATAATGATACTATTCAACCATACAGCATCACACTGCCCCTGGCAAGATGAGGCCTGCTCTTTCCTTTTGGGAGGACCCTTCCCATTCTGGGGCTCAGCTCAAAAGGGGATTATTGTTTGGGGACTTAATGCAAAAGACTTTTAGCTTCTCTGAGTCAGGGCACAGTGGGTGGGAAATCCTTCTTTTCTGATCTTATCTGCTGGAGAGGGTTTGGCCGCGAAATAATTTAAAAGAATGGCTGCGCCCTGGTTCTGGATCCTCACCAGGGGCTGGAGTCCTTTGGCATAGCTGAGTGTTCCTGAAACTGCAACGCTTTGAAGGTCTGGGTTTGTCACATGACACACGGAACTCTTCTCTGTTGGGAATAGTGGCGTGAGGGTCCCACCGTGCATGTGCCAAAGCCAGGGGAAAATGTGGGCTGGCAGTGCACGTGGTTTATTTGTTCCTGGCCCACTGCCTCTTGGGGCAGTGGAGGGGATTGTCTTTGGGCCTCACTTAGCCAGAGCTGAGCAAGGACCAACATTGTTTTTCAAAGGAAATTGCATGGGAAGCCTATGTCACTGGAACACAAAGGCTGAGAAT
Organism: Natator depressus; assembly: GCF_965152275.1. Lineage (NCBI taxonomy): Eukaryota > Metazoa > Chordata > Testudines > Cheloniidae > Natator > Natator depressus. The sequence goes on from NC_134246.1 coordinate 31,875,787, forward strand.
TTAAACAAAGGGGTGAGGTTCCCCCAACAAGGCTGATGCCCCCACATAGCACTTGTTGCATACATCATATCTGGAAAATGGGGCTGTTAATGCTTCTGGAACCATAACGTTTGAATTTCTTGACTTACGTGTGTTTAAATTATCTGCTTGGACTCTGCATTAAAGGTAGATTTGAGGCTGTCAGGGTTCCCCCCCTACTCTGAACTCTGGGGTACAGATGTGGGCACCCACATGAAAGACCCCCTAAGCTTATATTTTGCCAGTTTAGGTTAAAACTTCCCCAAGGCACAAATTCCTTTCCTTGTCCTTGGACGGTATTGCTGCTACCACCAAGTGATTTACACAAAAATTCAGGGAAGGATCACCTGGAATCCCTATCCCCCGCAAAATATCCACCCTAGCCCCTTCACCCCCTTTCCTGGGGAGGCTTGAGAATAATATACCAACCAGTTGCCTTAGCAATGTGAGCACAGACCAGACCCTTTGTTTTCAGGACACTGAAATCAAACAGGTTCTTAAAAAAAGATATTTATAAAGAAAAAAGTAAAAGAATCACATCTGCAAAATCAGGATGGAAGGTAACTGTACAGGATAATAAAAAGATTTTAAACACAGAGGATTCCCCTCTGGGCTCAGCTTCACAGTTACAAAAACAGGAAAAAAACTACCTCTGTAGCGTAGGAAAATTCACAAGTCAAAACAAAAGATAACCTAACACATTTCCTTGCCCTATTTACAATTTCTATGGTTTTAGATGGATTATTCCAGGTATATTTTTGGGAGATATTGTACCTACTTGGCTTCTTTCTCCATCCAGAGAGGGAACCACAAAAGAGAACCACAAACCAATCCCCCCCCACCCCCAGATTTGAAAGTGTCTTCTTTCCTCATTGGTCCTTCTGGTCAGGTGCCAACTAGGTTATTTGAACTGCTTAACCCCTTAGAGGTCAGGCAATCCTGTACAGCTGCCAAGGAGGGATTTTATGCTACTGCATACATAAAGGTTGCTACCCTTCCCCCTATTCATGACAGAGGGGTTCATATTCTCAGGAAAAAAAATACCATAACCAATAAATTACTAATACATTTACATTACTTAGAAAAACATATTGGAGCATTTAATTACAGAAAGAAACACATGAAAGCCAGAACATTCAAACCACCTTAACTCTGCCCCTGTGGCTCATCTAGGTCCCATAGTGATGACCTACCCACAGATGTGGCTATGACATAGATGAACAGGAGGGTTTGTAAGTCTCTCACATGCACTGTAGGGAGCAGGGTGGGCTCTGCCTCCACCTCGCTTGCCCACAGCGCTGGAAGATTTCATCTGGATGTAGGTGCACAACTTTTGGTTCCAAAGTTTGAAAACTGCAGCCTCAGTTCTGCACTACCTTGGCACAGAATCAGTGCCAGTTGCAGTGTGACCCTCCCATCCAGTCCAGCTCCAGTGTGACTCCGCTGCAGACCATGCAGTGAGCCCTTTAATTCTTCCATACAGGTATCCCCTCCTCCTGTCCTCAGCCTAGTCAGTGTTGTCAGACTGTCCTGAGTGACGGCAAGTCACAGCAAGACTCTCCCCTGGCACTGTAGTCTGTACTGATACTCATTATCTGGTCTGTTTCAGGCTGGGACAGAGAGAGCCAAAGTCCGAAAGAAGCTACCCCCTGCACAGAGCTGTGGGGGACTAGTGCCAGGCTGGGTTAACGCTGACTTGCGATCAGGGCTTGGAAACCTCCAGTGGCTCCTGTGTGTGCTGGACATGCTGACCCCTTCCTTCTGTTCTTGGGGATGTACAGCTACCCAGGAAAGGCTCCCATTCTTTCCGTAAGAGCAGGAAAACTGCGACTGGGCCCAGATGCCCACAGGCAGTGACCCTGAACACCACCCACGGACCCACTGAAGTTCTGCAGGGAGGAGCTGGTGGAGTGAAAGATGCTGCACTGGAAGAAGTTGTGGGCTGCTACAGCCCTGTGCATGCTGCCTGCCCTGTGGCAGGTTTATCAGTCCTTGTACCTGGGGCATTCAGCCTCTTTCTTGAGCCTTGGAGACATACTAGGGCCTGCGTCTGTCTCAGAGGCCAAGTCCTGTGGCTGTGCCAGCTGTATTGTGGAGCTCAGCAGCTCAGCCTGGTTTAACGAACGGTACGACTCAGTGATAAATCCCCTGCTGACGGTGCACACCTCCAAGGTCGCCCCAGACGTTCTGTCGTGGTGGCTGGTGAGTTACAGAGTCCCAGCAATTAAACCAATACAGGCACCTCCTGCTGTGGCTGCTGGCGGCAGAGCCCATCCTTGGGCTCCTCAGAGCCTTGTGGCAAGAGCAAAGCAGAGGCCTGGGGCATGGCACCATGGCATGGGTGGGTATCAAACATAGGGATGCTCTGAGTGCCAAGGGCTGGCTCCTTTGTAGGACTGGTCCAGGAGACAGGCTGTAGCAGCTGACGAGGCCAGCAGAGACTCGTGGGGGTGGGTGCCTGCCCCTGCTGCCGTGCTCCCTGGTTGGGGGCTGTAGGGCCAGGGCCAGGGCGCTTTCACATTCCCCAAGCAGCTGCCCATGCAGAAAGCCTGTTCTGTGCTCCTGCCGCCCCCACATGGATCCCTCTGGGAGGAGGAGGCTGGGGTAGAAAAGGGCAGCCACACCTACCAGCCGGTCTGCAGGACAAACTGCTCAGCTGGCCCCTCCCAAGTCCCTGGTGGCTGCATCTGTCCACTGCATGCAGCTCCCTGCTCTGACGCCTGCAGCTGCCTGTACAGCTGCGCTTAGCTCAGCCAGGAGCCACTTTGGGGGCCCAGTGCACGCACAGAGAGTGGGCGCTGCAGGGAGCAGCAAGGGGCCCATGAGCTGAGCTAGCTCACCCAGAGTCACTCACACCCAAGGGAAGGCCAGGCTGTTTGGAGCGTTCCCAGAAGGTCACAGGTCGAGGGAATCCATCAGCCTTAACTTGGCCTGTTAGCTCCGCTGGCCTGCTCTGCATCGGGATGGGGCTGTGTGTCAGCTACCTCGTGGTGCCACAAGATCACTGCTACACCCCCAGGTTTGGAGCAGTCTCTTGGAGGAACCCCTTTGATGTGCCAGGCCCCCGGGTCTCACTCTTCCCTCAGGGTAGGACACCTGGCCTCGCTGCCTCCTAAGATTGAACCTCTGTGAGCTCTGTTCAGCAAGTCCAACCGAGACGGACTCCTGGGAGAGACTTGTCCGCTCTGCAGGGATTAATGCACCTCACCAAGTATTTAGAGTGACACTCAAACAGTGAAAAGAAAAGGAGGACTTGTGGCACCTTAGAGACTAACCAATTTATTTGAGCATGAGCTTTCGTGAGCTACAGCTCACTTCATCGGATGCATTTCAAACCAGTTTCAAACCCGTTGGGTTTATTAGTTCCCTGGCACACAGCATGGGAGGTCCTTAGGTTAGCACAGAGAAGTGAAGCTTAGCAGAGTCCAGTCTGCTCAGCCCAGAGCCCCAGCCATGCTGTAGTGAACCCTGTGTCTCTCTCAGTTTGATCCTCTGTGTCCGTTCCCAGGTGAGAGAACTCCCAGCTTCCTCCAGAAGCCCCACGGCCCCCCTTCCAGTCCTGTGTGCGTAAACTGGGCTCCCCGCCCGACTTCCCTGCTGAGAGGCAGCAAAATCCATGAGGCACTGGAGCTTACATTGTTTTTGCTGGCCCTGTTGTTGAACGGGGTGAATTTCAACCAGTTCCTCAATGACTCTTCAGTCCACCCAGACAGGGAGGTGGCGCACAGACCCATAGGCACCGACTCTGGGGGTGCTCTGGGGCTGGAGCACTCACGGGGGAAAATGGTGGGTGGCTGCTGAGCACGCACTGGCAGCCCCCTTATCAGATCCTCCCCATGCCCCAGCACTTCCCACCTGCCGGCGGGCCGGCACATCAGCACCTCCTGCTCCCTCCTCATGCCTCCCGCCCACCATGATCAGCTGTTTCTCAGGGAGGCTGGAAGGGGGAGGAGCGAGAATGTGGCAAGCTAGGGGGAGGGGCTGGAACTGGGCAGGAAGAGGTGGGGTGTGGGTGAAAAGAGGTGGGGCAGGGGGTGGGGCCTTGGGGGAAGGGGTAAAGTGGGGGCAGGGCCAGGGCAGACCCAGGAGTCGAGCACTTTGGAAAGTCGGTGCCTGTGTCCCTTAGTCTGCCCTGAGAGCAAACTTAATCCTTGTCCCCTACTGGGTAGCCATGCAATGTATCAGGGAAACTGAGGCACACACCAGAGTCATACATATTATTAAAAAATTCCCAACTTCATTCCACCAACATACCTAGTGGAGATGCACCCATGTGGCCAGCAGAGCTCCACTGGCAAGGAGCTTGGGGCAGCCCTGGGCAAAATTGCACAGGTAGAGTGGGGAGGACTGCCCCAGCCATTCCACTGCAAAAAGGGGGTGTAGCAGAGCAGGAGCTGGGGCGTGCTGTGTGCCCCCTGAGCACAGCTGGGTTGGGCTCACAGCCTTTCTGGCCCCTGCAGAGAAGGCATTGCCTGCCCTAGCCCAGCCCCCAGGCCCTGCCACCCTGCTGGGCATTGGGCTCGGTGGCACCACGGACATGCCATAGCTTTGTTCTTGTTCCTTTAGAAGCTGCAGGGCTCGCAGAGCAGTGCCCAGTTCCAGGAAATAATCCAGCAAATGTTTGACATTCTTCCATCCCCAACCATGGATGCTCGGCCCATCTCCAGCTGCAGGATGTGTGCGGTGGTGGGGAACTCCGGGCACCTGAGGGGCTCCCACCACGGGAGAGAGATCGACTCCCACCACTGGGTTCTGAGGTGAGTGGGACAGAGCCGGCTCACCCCCTGTTCTTTTGCCACCTCTCCAATGGGCCCAGCCCCCTGCAGCCGCTCTGGTTGAGCAGAGTAAATCTCTACCCACAGGCCTAGGGTAGAGCCCCAACAAAGGCATAGATGAACCCGGGACCTTGTCCTGCCCCGGGGGCATCTCACGGTGCTGTTCCCTCCCAACAAGCCATAAGGAGGCACCCGGCACTGCAGCCAGGCTGCTGAGAGCCCAACGGCCCTTGGGCCACCGGGTCATTGGGCGGGAAGGAGTTCCCAGGCCATGTAGGAGGCACTCTCTGGAATCTGTAACACCATCTCCCACTGTCTTCCCTCATGCACCATGTTTCAGCTCACCTGGGAGCTGCTGGAGGAGAGGGGGGCACAGCTCTGGGGCTACATCTGAACGTAAAAAACCAGCCAGCTTGGGCTAGCAGCCCCAGTGAGCAACAGCCACGATGACAGACAGCTCCAGCTCCCAGCCACTTAGCCCCCCAATTCCCTGCTGGCCAGGATGGCTCCCTTGCCCCAGCCCATCCTCCCAGCCATTGCAATACGCATACCCCATCCTTCCCTCCCAGCTAGGGCAGGCCCTGAGCCCCCAGCCAGACAGAGTGAGCCCTGAGCCCCATTCCACACCCAACCAGCCAGGGTGAGCCCCAAGCCCCATTCCCTCCTGCCAGCCAGGGCGGGCCCCGAGCCCCATCCCCCACGCAGCTGGCCAGGGCGGGCCCCGAGCCCCATCTCCCACCCAGGTGGCCAGGGCAGGCCCCACGCCCCATCTCCCACGCAGCTGGCCAGGGCGGGCCCCGAGCCCCATCTCCCAGGCAGCTGGCCAGGGCGGGCCCCGAGCCCCATCTCCCACCCAGGTGGCCAGGGCGGGCCCCGAGCCCCATCTCCCACCCAGGTGGCCAGGGCAGGCCCCACGCCCCATCTCCCACGCAGCTGGCCAGGGCGGGCCCCGAGCCCCATCTCCCAGGCAGCTGGCCAGGGCGGGCCCCGAGCCCCATCTCCCACGCAGCTGGCCAGGGTGGGCCCCGAGCCCCATCTCCCACCCAGGTGGCCAGGGCGGGCCCCGAGCCCCATCCCTCATCCGGCTGGCTAGGGCGGGCCCCGAGCCCCATCTCCCACCCAACTGGCCAGGGCAGGCCCCGAGCCCCATCCCTCATCTGGCTGGCTAGGGCGGGCCCCCAGCCCCATCTCCCACCCAGGTGGCCAAAGCTGGTCCCGAGCCCCATCTCCCACCCAGGTGGCCAGGGCGGGCCCCTCAGGGTTCCCTCTAATTTTTCCCAGCCAGGTGCGGAATGAATTCTGTTATGTGCACCAATATGGAGGTGACGTGTGACACAGCACCTCCATACTGGTGCACATAACAAAATTCATGTGGTGGGGGTGGGGGCCGAGGGTTTCGGTGTGTGGGAGGGGGCTCAGGGCTGGGGCAGAGGCTTGGGGTATGGGGGGGGCAAGGGCTTTGGCTAGGGGTGCGAGCTCTGGGATGGGGCCAGGGATGAGGGGCTCAGGGCTGGGGCAGACGGTTGGGTGGGGATGGGTGGGGGGTGAGGCTACCCCGGGGCTGCGATGGGGAGAGAGAACTCCCTGCAGCAGCACCTGGGCTGGGCGAGAGGCACACCTCTTCCCGCCGCAGCAGCTCTGGCCGTGGCTGGGTTGGGACCGTGAAAGAGGCACCTGTCCCACAGCCGAGGCAGGTCCAGGCCAGGCTGGGTTGGGGCTGGGGGAGGGGCACGTCTCCCCCGACCGTGACAGGTCCGTGGCTGGGCTGGGTTGGGTCCGGGGTTGGGGGAGAGGAATCTTTCCCTGTCGCAGCCTTGAGCACCTGTGCGGTGTCTAATAGGCTTTTGCATGGTCGCATGGCCATGCAGCTTAGAGGGAACTTAGGCTCCGATCCCCATCCCCCACCCAGCTGGCCATGGTGGGCCCTGAGCCCCATTCCCTCCTGCTGGCCAGGAAGGGCCCCCTGGGAGGCAGGGAGTGCCCAGCATGCATGTTACAGCAGACTCAGCTGTGCTCTCTCCTCATGCCCCAGGATGAACAGGGCGCAGACTGCTGGGTTCGAGGAGGATGTTGGCACGAGGACAACGCACCACTTTATGTACCCAGAGAGTGCTATGGACCTCCAGCCTGGTGTCCACCTGGTGCTGGTTCCCTTTAAAGCACTGGACCTGAAATGGGTGACCAGTGCCTTCTCCACAGGGAAACTGCGCTAGTGAGCATGGGGCCTGATCTGCCGAGGGGGAGGGGGATCCTCTGAGGGCAGCGTCCTAGGCAGGAGGCTCATTTGCCCCTGGTGGAGGCTGAGTAGTCTCTTGGGTCCTCCCAAGATGCAAGGCCTGAGGTGGCTCTGGGGGTGCTGGCTCATCCCATGGGGCAGTGGGCTCCAGTGTGCCCACAGCACAAATCTCCACACGAGATGGGGCTTAGGTGATGCTCAGGCTCCATTGACTTGTGGAAGCTGATTCACCCCTATGTCCAAGGAGAGGAGACTCAGGAGGCCCACCAGAAGGATGACCCCACCCTAGGATGAGGGATGGGGGGTCCCCAGGACACTGGCACTGCCCCTCCCCCCAGGATGGGGGCTTTGCTCTGGGAAGCTAGATTGCTCCTGCCTTGTCCCTTGTGGGGGCTCAATGGCTCCCTTGGGAGGTTGATGGGCTCAGGGGCTCCTCCCCTCAGGCTGGGGCACACGCCGGACATGACGTTCGACTTGGCTCACTAAACCCCAGACGGTGGCGAAGGACAGGGCAGACCTGAAGCTGTTTAGAGAGGGTGAGAACATTTGTACAGACCTCGGGGAAGGGACACATCTCATGGCTGATGGCTCCAGCACTGGTGTTCAGACATGCGCCACAGCACACAGGGGCTGGCTCAGTGGCTTAATGGCATTGTGCTGAAAGGCTTCCTGTCTCCTGAGCTGAGGTCAGTGCATGGTGCCAAGGAAACAGCAGCTCCAGCAGACGCACCATTGAGGAGGCAGCCACTCAGCTCCCGAGAAGGTCTGCTCAGGCATTAGCCTCATCCCTGGTGGATTGTAGAAGTCATGGGTAGGGCCAGAAGAAAGCTATGCATATGGTACTGAGGACACCACTTTCCACTGACCACAGTTCCTCTTCCTTCGTAGCACGTACACAAGAGTCAAACAGTTCATTGAAGCTGACAAAAGCAAGGTAAGGGCTGGCTGGGGACACAGCCAGCACCAGCCACCTCATGTTCTGGACATTTGCTTCCTGAGTCTGGGTAGAGGATGGCCAGGTCTGTGGGGAGAATGGTTATCGGAGGCCCTTACCATTACATTGCCAGACATTTACAGTTTCCTGACACTGCTTAATGGCGGGGGGTGTCTAAGAATTTCCATAAACTTTGATCAAGTGGCCAAGGACTAACCATGGAACCCGCTTGCATGGGAGGCTGGGCCACAAAGTCTGTATGTTAAGAGTCTGGCGCAGGTGCTTGTCAAGTGGCTTCCAGCATGTTAAAAGCCTGATGGCCAGCTGTGCTCTGGGATCCCTGAGACACACCAGGAATCCAGTCACTGAGGCGACAAACCCGTCCAGCCTCACAGAGCGGGTGTTCCTCAGAACCGGCTGCAGGAGCCCTTCATTTTTCCTGGCTAGCCAGTGCAGAGCTCCAAGCTCCTGACGCTGCTCGGAAACAGCAAAGGGCACGAGAGCTCTGCCAGAGCCTCCTGGCCAGCCAAGCGTAGCATTCCCAGGCCTGGCCGTTTCCGGCAGCAGCTGGTTACAGCGTCCCAGAAGGCTCTCAGGAGTGGACTGCCCCTGTGGTGCGTGTTCTCCTGCTGTGCACCAGGTGGTAAGCACTGCCCACAGTGCGCCAAGACCCAATATGGGCCATTCGTCTCAGAGCAGACTAGCTCCCATCAGGGCAGGAGCACTACTGAATTAAGCTCACCCTTTCTAGGTACTAATCTCTGCCCCATCAGCGAGGCCCAGACCTGTGCACACAATCCCAGATGGGCTCTTACTGAGATATTCTCTAGCCCTTCCAGGACAGTGACGCACACAGAAGTGTCAGCAGTGAGCTGGGGCTGGGTTTGCGCCTTCCGGGCATGGCCTCTTAGTACTGGGTAGGATGATGACAGAATCTCGTAGCATTGGCCCTGTTCTGTTCTCCTCTCAGGTGCTAATCTTGAACCCTGCCTTTCTCAAATACATCCATGACAAGTGGACACAGCACCATGGGAGGTATCCATCCACGGGCTTCACAGCATTGCTTTTTGCTTTGCACACCTGTGATCAGGTAAGTGTCCGAGTGGGTGGGGCCAATGCCCTTGGCCTGTGATGAGGCAGGAAAGGATGGAGACAGACGCTGTCCAGATGCTATGATCAGAGGAGTCTGGAGCAGATGCCAGGTTCAGCCTCCATGCTGAGACCATAGGTAGCCAGCTAACACCACCCTTGCTGCAGCTGGCTGCCCGTAGGCTCCCTTGGTGCCCTTGCTCGCCTCTGCCGCAAACTGCAGCGTGGTACCTCGGCAGCTCAACGTGGTACCCGGGCATAAGACCATAAGAACAGCCATACTGGGTCAGACCAAAGGTCCATCTAGCCCAGTATCCTGTCTTCCAACAGGGGCCAATGCCAGGTGCTCTAGAGGGAATGAACAGAGCAGGTCATCATCAAGTGATCCATCCCCTGTCACCCATTCCCAGCTTCTGGCAAACAGAGGCTCGGGACGCCACCCCAGTCCATGTAGAGGCATTATGATATTTTCTATCACTTTCCTAATGATCTCCCAACATTCTATTCCCTTTTTTGCTGCCGCTGCACTTTGAGCGGATGTTTTCAGAGAACTATCCACCATGACTCCAAGATCTCTTTCTCAGGTGGTAACAGCTAATTTAGACCCCATCATTTTGTATGTAGAGTTGGGATTATGTTTTCCAATATGCATTACTTTGCATTTATCAACACTGAATTTCATCTGCCATTTTGTTTCCCAGTCACCTGGTTTTGTGAGGTCCCTTTTTCACTCTTCACAGTCAGTTTTGGACTTAACAATATTTAGTAATTTTGTATTGTCTGCAAATTTTGTCACCTCACTGTTTACCCCTTTTTCCAGATCATTTATGAATATGTTGAACAGCCCTGGCCCCAGTACACACCCCTGGGGCACACCACTATTTACCTCTCTCCATTCTGAAAACTCACCATTTAGCCCTATCCTTTGTTTCCTGTCTTTTAACTGGTTACTGATCCATAAGAGGAGCTTCCCTTTTATCAGCAGTGTAGCATGGTACCTGGGCAGTGCAGCGTGGCCCCAGGGCAGCTCAGCGTGGCTCCGGGGCAGCTCAGCGTGGTATCGGGGGAGCTCAGCGTGGCCCCAGGACAGCTCAGCGTGGTATCGGGGGAGCTCAGCGTGGCCCCGGGGCAGCTCAGCGTGGCCCCGGGGCAGCTCAGCGTGGTATCGGGGGAGCTCAGCGTGGCCCTGGGGCAGCACAGCGTGGTATCGGGGGAGCTCAGCATGCCCTTTACTGCGACCTAATGCCTTGTGCCTTTTTTTTTAATAACTTTTTTAATTTTGGGGGGCATTTCTTGTTATTTCATTTTAGCCATTAAAAATGTTGTTTATTTCTTTTTATTACATGTACATAATAAAATACCACAAATTACCCCTCTCTCAGTCCCCCGCCCTCACCAGGGCATTTGGGTGGGTGGGATCCTGCCCTCAGAGTGAGAGACGCGCGGGTTGCAGACTGAGCCTGCCCTGCACTCACTCCCCAGTGGCAGCTCCTAGCCTGCAGGGTGGAGCCTTGCTCCAGGCATTGTCCTTGGGTGCCCAGTGTTGCAATGCCACTCAGGTTTGGCTTGGCCACCTGGCGGGCAGAATGGGAGCCCCAAGAGCTGCAGCTGTATGGTGTGTGTGTGGGGGTGGGGGGGATGTTTCATTTTATGTCGGGTGGGAGGGAGGTTCCTGTTATTTTGCAACTGCAAAACCCTGGGGCTTTGCTGACCTCGCCTGCTTTGCATGCAGGTGTCAGTGTTTGGTTACGGTGCGGACAGCAGTGGGAACTGGCACCACTACTGGGAAGAGAACCGTTACCCTGGAGCCTTCCGCAGGACTGGGGTGCACGACGCGGACTTTGAACTTGCCCTCATCAAGAACCTGGCAGCCGAAGGCAAAATCTCCTTTTATAACTAGCTAAGGGGGCTCTGCTACCCTACGCCAACCCCCAGGCAGGGGGCGCTTCCTCCCGCAGGTGCGCCGCTCTCCACGCCCAGCCCCACTGCCTCGGGGGGAGGGACTGTTCGGGGTTGCAGGAGAACCAATTACACTTCAAAGCTAGATACTGACCATGCTGCCCCATTCCTCTTGCTTTTCTTCCCTGTGAGGGGACGCTCTGGAGGGGGCGTCTAGCTATCCCACTCGCTGGCCCCGCTCTGTCGTCACTCAGTAATGGCTTTACCCTCTCAACACCCCAGCAGGTTGGGAAGGGGCAAGATTCCCATTGGCCAGCTGGGGAACCGCGGCTCAGGGGCTTGCCCAGAGTTGCCCAAGACGGCTGCGGCGGAGCAGGGGCATTGAGGTGTGGGGTGTTGCCGAACCCTGCGTGGCCACATATTGCTGCAGCTTTTCGGGGCACCTGTGACCTGCTCGCTGGTTACTCTGAATATGAATGCGAGAAGAGAAGCTGAAGAGCCATTCACAGGGGGACACAGGGTTTTACAGGGAGCCCCTGGGTCAGCTGTGTGCATAGTCATCCACTAAAGGGAGGCATGCGAGGTCTTTACCAAGATACCCCCCTGGGCATCAGCACTGTGTCATGTATGGCTGGGTGATATTTAAGGCATTATGTATCCATACTGGAAATTAGCATCTTAAAGCCTTGAAGTGAAAGCAGGACTCCAGGAGGTGACACCTCAGAGAGGGCCCTTTCAGGCGGGGGCGGGGGTGTGATCGACTGCTCCCTGTCTAGCATTTGTCTGTTGTGTACTGTGTGTCTCCCAAAGTGGTGCCTATTTGCCTACTAATCCAGATGCCAATTAAGAGACTGCAAAATCTACAAGAGTATCCAGAGTAAAACCAGCAGCAGCATGGGGGCGGGGGTTGGGGGAGCTGCTTTAGGCCAATGGATTTTTTGGTCTATTGGGAGGTGCAGACACATGGCTACGATCTGATACTTGACACCATGCAAGGCACTGCATTGAGCCGTGTGGAGTGGAAATCCATCAACCTCATGAAGAAACTTGCACAAGTACAGACAGACATCATCTTCCTTTCCAAATGCAAATGGATGGACATCATGCCAAATGGACTGAAGGTGAAAAATCCATTGCTATCTACATACTGCACAGACCACAGTGAGAGATTATGCCACACACTGTCAAAGAAACTGAGGAACCACCTGATCAGCATCCTGTACAGCAAACAGGAAAACATCAAAAAAGAGCTCTCCAACCTGGAGACTCTCATAAATAACCAACCTTCCACACAAATGGACTTTACTAAAATAAGACAGGAGATCTACATTATTTGAGCATAAGCTTTCGTGAGCTACAGCATCCGATGAAGTGAGCTGTAGCTCACGAAAGCTTATGCTCAAATAAATTGGTTAGTCTCTAAGGTGCCACAAGTCCTCCTTTTCTTTTTGCGAATACAGACTAACACGGCTGCTACTCTGAAACCTGAGATCTACATTACACATTTCACCTCTCTACAGAGGAGAAAGGACCGTAAGCTGTCTAAAATTCTACCTGCCACATGGGACCACAACAGTGGTACCCCTAACTCACCCAGCAATATCATCAATCTATCCAGCTACACACTCAGCCCGGCAGAGGAGTCTGTCCTATCTCGGGGACTCTCTTTTTGCCCCACCACCCCCACAAACATGATACAGTCCTGCGGTGATCTGGAAGCCTACTTTCGCCGTCTCCAACTCAAAGAACTCTTTCAAGATAACGCTGAACAACACACTGATACACAGATACCCTCCCACAAACAGCACAAGAAGAAGAACTCCACATTGGACTCCTCCTGAGGGTCGAAATGACAGTCTGGACCTATACACAGAGTGCTTCCGCCGACGTGCACAGGCAGAAATTGTGGAAAAACAACATCGCTTGCCTCATAACCTAAGTCGTGCAGAATGCATTGCCATCCACAGCTCAGAAACAGCCCTGACATTATAATCAAAGAGGCTGATAAAGGAGGTGCTGTCGTCATCATGAACAGGTCTGACTACCAAAAAGGAGGCTGCCAGACAACTCTCCAATACCAAATTCTACAGGCCACTTTCCTCAGATCCTACTGAGGAATACACTAAGAAACTGCACCATCTACTCAGGACACTCCCTACACCAACAGAGGAACAAATCAACATACCCTTAGAGCCCCAACTGGAGCTATTCTATCTACTACCCAAGATCCACAAACCCAGAAATCCTGAACGCCCCATCATCTCGGGCATTGGCACTCTCACTGAAGGACTGTCCGGATATGTGGACCCTCTACTCAGACCCTACACCACCAGCACTCCTAGCTATCTCCATGACACCACTGATTTCCTGAGAAAACTACAATGCATTGGTGATCTTCCAGAAAACACCATCCTAGCCACCATGGATGTAGAGGCTCGCTACACAAACATCCCACGCACAGATGGAATACAAGCTGCCCAGAACAGTATCCCTGATGATGCCACAGCGCAACTGGTTGCTGAGCTCTGTGACTTTATCCTCACGCACAATTATTTCAAATTTGGAGGGGAGGGATAGCTCAGTGGTTTGAGCATTGGCCTACTAAACCTAGGGTTGTGAGTTCAATCCTTGAGGGGGTCATTTAGGGATCTGGGACAAAAATTGCGGATTGGCCCTGGGGGTGGACTAGATGACCTCCTGAGGTCCCTTCCAACCCTGATATTCTATGATATACTTCCAGACCAATGGCACCTGCATGGCCCCACAACATGCCAACATTTTTATGGCTGAACTGGAACAACACTTCCTCAGCTCTCGTCCACTCACGCCCCTTCTCTACCTTCACTACACTGATGACATCTTTATCATCTGGACCCATGGGAAGGAAACCCTTGAAGAATTCCACCATGATTTCAACAGCTTCCACCCCACCATCAACCTCAGCCTGGACCAATCTACATGGGGGGGGTCCACTTCCTAGACACTACAGTGCAAATAAGTGACGGTCACGTTAACACCACCCTATACCAAAAACCCACCGACCGCTATGCCTACCTTCATGCCTCCAGCTTCCATCCCGGACACACCACATGATCCATTGTCTACAGCCAAGCACTGAGGTACAACCGCATTTGCTCCAGCCCCTCAGACAGAGACCAACACCTACAAGATCTTCACCAAGCATTCTCAAAACTACGATACCCACACGAGGAAATAAGGAAACAGATCAACAGAGCCAGACGTGTACCCAGAAGCCTCCTGCTGCAAGACAAGCCCAAGAAAGAAACCAACAGAACTCCACTGGCCATCACATACAGTCCTCAGCTAAAACCTCTCCAACGCATCATCAGTGATCTACATACTGCACAGACCACAGTGAGAGATTATGCCACACACTGTCAAAGAAACTGAGGAACCACCTGATCAGCATCCTGTACAGCAAACAGGAAAACATCAAAAAAGAGCTCTCCAACCTGGAGACTCTCATAAATAACCAACCTTCCACACAAATGGACTTTACTAAAATAAGACAGGAGATCTACATTATTTGAGCATAAGCTTTCGTGAGCTACAGCATCCAATGAAGTGAGCTGTAGCTGGACCCTCACTTTCACAGGCCTTGGGAGGCAGGCCAGTCCTCGCCCACAGACAACCCGCCAACCTGAAGCATATTCTCACCAGCAACGACACGCCGCACCATAGTAACTCTAACTCAGGAACCAATCCATGCAACAAACCTCGATGCCAACTCTGCCCACATATCTACACCAGCGACACCATCACAGGACCTAACCAGATCAGCCACACCGTCACCGGTGCATTCAACTGCACATCCACCAATGTAATATACACCATCATGTGCCAGCAATGCCCCTCTGCTATGTACATCAGCCAAACTGGACAGTCCCTACATAAAAGGATAAATGGACACAAATCAGATATTAGGAATGGCAATATACAGAAACCTGTAGGAGAAAGCTTCAACCTCCCTGGACACACAATAGCAGATTTCAAGGTAGCCATCCTGCAGCAAGAAAACTTCAGGACCAGACTTCAAAGAGAAACTGCTGAGCTTCAGTTCATTTGCAAATTTGACACCATCAGCTCAGGATTAAACAAAGACTGTGACTGGCTCGCCAACGACAAAAGCAGTTTCTCCTCCCTTGGTGTTCACACCTCCATTGCTAGAAGAGGGCCTCATCCTCCCTGATTGAACTAACCTTGTTATCCCTAGCCTGATTCTTTCTTGCATATTTATACCTGCCTCTGGAAATTTCCACTATATGCATCTGAGGAAGTGGGTATTCACCCATGAAAGCTTATGCTCCAATACGTCTGTTAGTCTATAAAGTGCCACAGGACTCTTTGCCGCTTTTACAGATCCAGACTAACACGGCTACCCCTCTGATACATGGCTATGATCCTTCACCAGATACATGTCTCATGAAGAAGTCTTTCAGCCATGCCCAGATCAATGACACTGGAAGGCCTTTGGGTGAGCATCGCTCCATAAGACAGGATTGTAACTAGTTAAGTAACCCTAGGTCCAAATAGGGCTGTCAATTAATTGCAGTTAACTCAAGCGATTAACACAAAACAAATTAACTACATTCAAAAAACAGCTGCGATTAATAGCAGTTTGAATTGCACCGTTAAACAATAATAGAATACCAATTGAAATTTATTATAAATATTTTTGGATGTTTTTCTACATTTTCAAATATATTGATTTCACTTACAAAACAGAATACAAGTGCACAGTGCTCACTTTATGTTATTTTTATTAAAAATATTTGCACTGTAAACCAGATAAACAAAAGAAATGGTATTTTTCAGTTCACCTCATACAAGTGCTATAGAGCAATCTCTTTGTTGTGAAAGTGCAACTTACAAATGTAGCCGTTTTTTTACATAACTGCCCTCAAAAACAAAACAATGTAAAACTTTAGATCCTACAAGTCCACTCAGTCCTACTTCTTGTTCAGCCAATCGCTCAGACAAACAAGTTTGTTTACATTTATGGGAGATAATATTGCCCTCTTCTTATTTATAATGTCAGCTGAAAGTGAGAACAGGCGTTCGCATGGCACTGTTATAGCCAGCGTCGCAAGGTATTTATGTGCCACATATGCTAAACATTCGTATGCCCCTTCATGCATCAACTTGCAGGCCCTAAAGTTTTACATTGTTTTGTTTTTGAGAGTAGTTTATGTAAAAAAAATAATTCTACATTTGTAAGTTGCACTTGCACAATAAAGCAATTGTACTTCAGCACTTGTATGAGGTGAATTGAAAAATACTGTTTCTTTTGTTCCTTTTTACAGTGCAAATATTTGTAATAAAAATAATAATATAAAGTGAGTACTATATACTTTGTAGTCTGTGTTGTAACTGAAATCAATATATTTGAAAATGTAGAAAACATCCACAAATATTTATAATAAATTTCAATTGGTATTCTCTTAACAGAGTGATTATAACAGCGATTAATCACGACTCTTTTTTTTATTCTTACAATTAATTTTTTTTTAACTCGGCCGACATCTCTAGTTCTAGATTGCAGGTTATGATTTTATATGCAACCATTTGGTCCTACATGTCTATTTGCTATCAGGTGAATCTCTACTGTGTGTCAAATAAACTTTTGCTTGTTTACGCTATAAGCACATCCAAGTGCTGTGTGTTAAGTGGTGCCATCGCCTGAGGGGAACTGGTAAGTGGGGGGGGGGGGGGGGAATGCTGTTTCTTTAGGTGCAGTGTCCAGTGGAAGGGGCTGGCCACTCCAGGGGGATGCGCAGAGAGCTCAGGGGGTTCAGTGTGCCTGTTGCTAAACTGCAGCGAGAAAGGAGGCCTGCAGAGGCCTAGAGAAGAGTGGGGCCAGTGGAGCCCGGGAGCTGACCCATGGCAGGCACAGACGAGGCTTCCTCCCACTAAGGGCAGGTGGTAGCCAGGGGCCTTTCAGCCCTGGGTACCCCCAGAAAGGGTCACACACAGCAGGCAGCTTTCACTTGGAGTTGCTAGTTTAATGAGGGCCATAGGACTGCCCAGGGGCATCAATTTTAAAGTCAAAAGGGACCATTGTGATTGTGACAGGTTTCCCCCGGGGTGCCACCTGGAACTGGGGTATCACTGAGCCCTCTGACTCACCAGTCTGGGCTCCCTCTCACACTGTGCTGCTGTGACAAGCTGCAAAGCCCTCCAAGCTTGCACTTTCGCCAGCACTCACACAGATAGGGACACATCCTGGTGCAGTTACATGCAGGCTCTGACCAGCCACTGCATGCAGCAACAATAGAGAGCCTACAGCCAAAATAAGCACCAGCTCCCCAGCCTAGGACCCCAGAGCAGTACTGTCCTGCCCTGGTCAAATCTAGCCAGTATATGGGTTTAATACACGGTCCACCTCTCCCTCAATGTGAAGAGGATGATGCACACTTGTGGTAACCAAGCTGAGATTTTCCCCGGACACCTCAGTCAAACGCACACTGGTTTAGATTAAAGCATAAAATACATTTATTAACTACAAAAGATAGATTTTAAGTGATTATAAGTGATAACAAACAGATCAAAGCGGATTACCTAGCAAATAAACAAAAACACAAACTAAGCTTAACATACTGGATAGATTGGATATGAATTAGTAGTTTCTCACCCTGAGTGATGGTACGAGCAGGCTGGCAGCATGGGTTTCCCAGGTTTTCATACACAGGCTAGCAATCCCTTTAGCCTGGTTCCAGCACTTCCCACCAGTTCAGTCTTTGTTCCTCACAAGATGGAGTCCAGAATCATGTGGCTGATCACATGCCCTTGTAGAGTCATAGCAGCTTTCTCAGGAAGGCTCATCAGGTGGGGTATACGCTATGCCTAAGGCCTATTGTTTTCCCTAATGGCTCATTACCCAATATAGGCCCTTCCCAACCAGCTATCTAGACTAAAAGCATCTTGCCTAGTGAGCGTCACCCAGGTGTGACTATATTTGAAATTCAGATACATAGTCAATATTCCTAACTTCAGATATAAAAATGATACATGCATACAAATAGGATAATCAGCAAATCACAACTTTTCCAATGACACCTTACATGACCCATCTTGTACAAAAGGCATCACAGTTATGCTATAATCATATCATAATAATATCACTATGAGGAATATGAGGTGCAGTGTCACACTGATCATCTAGTCTGACCTCTCACATTACACAGGCCAGAGAACAGCCTCAAAACAATTCCTGTTTGAGCTGGAGCAGATAGTTTAGAAAAAACATCTGATTTTGATTTAAAAATGGCCAGTGATGGAGAAAAAACGGTTACCTACCTTTCGTAACTGTTGTTCTTCGAGATGTGTTGTTCATGTCCATCCCAATTAGATGAGTGCATGCCACGGGCACACTTGTTGGAAGATTTTTCGCTTAGAGCAGTATCTGTCAGGTCAGCTGTGGAGCCCCCTGGAGTGGCGCCTTCATGGCGGTGTATATAGGTCCCTGCTGACCCGCTGCGTCTTCAGTTCCTTCTTACCAGATACTCTGACAGAGGTGAAGCGGGTGGGCTTGGAATGGACGTGAGCAACACATCTCGAAGAACAACAGTTACGAAAGGTAGGTAACCATTTTTTCTTCTTCGAGTGTTTGCTCATGTCGATTCCAAGTAGGTGACTCCCAAGCAGTCCCCTGGAGGGGTCAGAGTTCACCAAGTTACAGACTGTAGCACGGCTCTACCAAACGTGGCAGCGTCTCTAGCCTGCTGAGAGATGGTGTAGTGCAATGTAAAGGTGTGAACAGACAACCACGTCACCGCCCTACAGATGTCCTGGATAGGGACCTGTGCCAGGAATGCTGCAGATGAAGCTTGTGCTCTTGTGGAGTGCGCTGTTAACGCTGGGGCTGGTATCTTTGCTAGGTCATAGCAGGGTGGGATCCATGGGCGGATACAGGGCAGGATCCATGACGAGATCCTTTGGGATGAGACAGGGAGACCTTTCTTTCACTGAGCAATCGTGATGAAGAGCTGTGTTGACTTTCTAAATGGCTTTGTCCACTCAATGTAAAAAGCTAACGCCCGCCTGGCATCCAGGGAATGGAGCATACATACCCTGTAATTAGCATGCAGCTTAGGGCAGAACACCGGCAGAAAGATGTCCTGATTCATGTGAAATTGCGAAACTACCTTTGGGAGGAACGCTGGGTGCGGCCGCAACTGTACTTTGTCCGTATAAAGCATGGCATAAGGGGGCTCAGACATCAGGGCCTTGAGCTCAGACACACTTCTGGCTGATGTTATAGCCATTAGGAACACCACCTTCCAAGAAAGGTAAAGGAGACAGCAAGTCACCAGGGGCTCGAAGGGAGGGCCCATCAGCCTGGAGAGCACCAAGTTGAGATCCCACGGGGAAATCGGCTGTCGTACCTGAGGGTACAGCCTGTCCAGCCCCTTGAGAAAATGGCCAACCACGGGGTTAGCAAATACTGAGCGGCCCACTGAGCCAGGATGGAAAGCCGAAATCGCAGCCAGGTGAACCTTGATTGATGACACCGGCAGACCCTGCTGTTTTAGGTGAAGTAAATAGTCCAGGATGAAGGGAATTGAGGCCTGCAATGGAGGAGTGCCCTTCTGAAGAGACCAAATTGAAAACCGCTTCCACTTAGCCAGATAAGTGGCACGAGTGGAAGGCTTTCTGCTGCCAAAGAGAACCTCCCTAACCAGGTCAGAGCATGCGAGCTCCAACAGCTTTAGCCGTGGAGTTTCGATACCATGAGGTGGAGAGACTCCAGGTTGGGGTGCTGGAGGCGGCCATGATCCTGCGTGATCAAGTCCGAAAACCAGGGGCAGAGTTATAGGTGCGTCCATGGACAAGTCTAGCAGTGTGATGAACCAGTACTGATGTAGCCACGCTGGTGCTATCAAGATTAACGATGCTTTCTCCTGTCGGACCTTGAGGAATACCTTGTGGATGAGCGGGAAAGGTGGGAAAGCATACAGCAGGCCCCCATTCCAAGGGAGGAAAAAGGCGTCCGCAAGCAAGCCCAGGCTGTGATTCAGGAAGGAGCAGAACTGCTGACACTTCCTGATGTGTTGTGTCGCAAACAGGTCTATCTGGGGAGAGCCCCACCTTTGGAAAATGCTGATGGTGATGTCCAGGCAAAGAGACCACTCATGGCCGTGAAAAGACCTGCTGAGGTGATCGGCCAGTTCGTTCTGCGAGCCCGGAAGATACGATGCCTCCAATTGTATCGAGTGGGCAATGCAGAAGTCCCATAGCCTGAGGACTTCCTGACACAGCGGAGAGGAGTGAGCACCACCCTGTTTATAGATGTAAGCAGAGTCAGGATGAGCTCCACCCTGACACCTGGTGGTGAGGTGTGGCAAGTTGTGGAAAAGAACTTTAGGGGCCATCTCATTTGCATTGGCACACCCACCCCACCTAGAATGAGGCCATAGCTGCCCAAATGGTCACTTTGGCTGCTGTGGGATCCCCAGTGTCTCTGTTATTGGGGCAGGAAGAATAAATTGTTATTACCCTGATTATGGGAACTGTGCTTGGAACTGTACTTGGCCTTTTGTTATGATGGAGGGACTCGCCATCAACTAAGTAGCACTCGCTAGGCAAGGGTTATGGGTTCCAAAACTGTGAATTGAGAAAGGTTAGGAACAGGTATTAATACTTGGTGGTATGGGTTCCCTGGTGAGGGCCTTACATGCTAATTGCACTTCCTCCTCTCCCCTGTGGAATATCAGAGCTAATTTTGATTCTGTTAGTTAAAGGCTGCTGAGCTCACCTTGGGCTAATGGTGCACCAGCACTGAGGCTCCCCTACTACAAGCTGAATTCACAAAAGAGCTGAAATCACTGAGTGTTGTGTTAAGTAGTGGGGGAGCCTGACGATATATTGTGGAGCGCCTTGTGGACTGGCTGGTGGAGCAGTTCATGGGACGGCGGGAGCTGCTTGTGGGCCGCGGAGCTGAGCAAAGCAGTTTGTGGGGTGGCTGGTGGAGCGGAGCGGAGCGGAGCGAAGCCCTATGGAGCTGCGGAGCAAAGCCCTATGGAGTTGTGCGGCGGTCAGCTTCAGATCATGTAAGGTGCCCCTTACCTCTCTCTTCCCCCCACCCATCTCCACCCAGGTTGGGAAGTAAAGCTCTGCAGATAAACTTTCAAACTCTGGGGCTGCCCTGACCAGGAACAGAGACTTTTGGGTCATTGGACTTTTGGGACTTTGGGTAATTTGGGGTTGCTGGACTCAAGAATCAAAGGGAAAGGGCATGCCCCAATTTGCTTGGGGTGGGTTTTTGCTCATGGGTTGTGTTATGAATCCTGTTGGTGGTGTTTCCCCAACATAATGCCACATTGTTTCTCTCTGTTATTAAAAGGCTTTTTGCTACACTCAGACTCTGTGCTTGCGAGAGGGGAAGTATTGCCTCTTGGAGGCGCACAGCGGGGGTGGTATATATTTGTCCCAGGTCACGGGGTGGGGGCTTGAGCCGGTTTTGCATTGTGTTATTGGAATGGAACCCCTAGATACTGAACCCGGCCCTTGTTGCTGCCAGCTCTGACGGGCAGAAGGGTTACATATAGAACATCGCTGTGGTATTGTCTGTCAATACCGATACACGTCTACCCTGTAGATGGGTTTGAAACATCTGGCAAGCGAGGTGCACCGCATGCAGCTCCCTGACTTTGACATGCAGCAAAAGTTCTGCCTCGGACCATAGACCTGAGTCCACCTAGGTGCGCTCCTCATCCCATCGCTGATGCTTTTGTGACTAGTGACAGCGAGGGCTGAGGTCTGGAGAAGGGTATGCCCGCGCAGACTGTCTGTGGGGCGAGTCACCACCAGAGGGACTCGAGAACCTGAGAAGTGATTGTGACCAGTCTGTCTAGGTGGTCTCGGTTTGGCCTGTAAACTCGGGCCAGCCATGCCTGAAGGGGATGAAGCTGCAGTCTGGCATGCTGTACCATGTATGTACAAGCAGCCATACGTCCAAGTAATTTTAGGCAATTCCGTACCATTGTGGTGGGGAATCTGCTGAGATCTTTTATGATGCCACCCGTGGCGAGGAACCAGGATTCTGGGAGGAATGCTCTAGCCTGAGTGGAGTCCAGGAGGTCCCGATCATAGACTATCAGGGTTGGAAGGGACCTCAGGAGATCATCTAGTCCAACCCCCTGCTCAAAGCAGGACCAATCCCCAATTTTTGCCCCAGATCCCTAAATGGCCCCCTCAAGGATTGAGCTCACAACCCTGGGTTTAGCAGGCCAATGCTCAAACCACGGAGCTATCCCTCCCCCGAGTGAACTCTATCCCTTGAGTGAGAGTTATGGTCGACTTCGCCACGTTCAGGATGAGGCAGAGCCGGAGGAACGTTGTCCGCACTAGGCTCACGTGGTCCTCCACTTGGGCCTGGGAGCGGCCCTTGATTAGCCAGTTGGCTAGGCACATGAATACCTGCACCTGCCGCTTCCATAGGGAGGCTGCCATTACTGCCATGAACTTGGTGAACACCCAAGGGGTCGCCAAGAGGCCAAAGGGAAGGATTGTGAACTGATAGTGAATGTTGCTGACAACGAATCATAGGAACCGTCTGTGGGACAGAGTTATGCACACATGAAAGCACGCATCCTCCAAGTTGAGGGCAGCGTACCAGTCCCCCGGATCCAGGGAGGGAGTGATGGAAGCCAGAGAGACCATGCAGAATTTCAACTTCTTCATGAATCTGTTGAGGTTTTGCAGGTCTAAAATAGGCCTGAGCCCACCCTTGGCCTTGGGGATTAGGAAATAGCAGGAGTAGAACCCTCTGCCCCTGAACTCTAAATCAGCAGTTCTCAAACTTTAGCAACACGAGGACCCCCATTTTGATGTAAAAATTTTCAGGGACCCGCCAAGCTCCCCAACTCAGCCCTTGCCCTGCCCTCTTCCCTGAGACCATACCCCCACTCACTCCATCCCCCTCCCTCCGTTGCTTGCTCTCCCCCACCCTCAGGCAGGGGACTGGTGTGCGGGAGTGGGTGAGGGGTGCAAGGCTCTGAGAGGGAGTTTGGGTGCAGGAGGGAGTGAGGGGTGTAGGCTCTGGGAGGAAGTTTGGGTGCAGGAGGGGATGAAAGGTGCGGGCTCCAGCTAGGGGGCGCTCACCTCAGGCAGCTCCTGAAAGCAACCAGCACATCCCTCTGGCAGTGGTTCCTAGGTGGGAGGGCCAGGGGAACTGCGGAGTTGATGCTTGGGGTGGGGGCAGTGCACGGACACCTCCTGGACCTCCCCCCTCAGGGGCTGAAGGGACATGCTGGCAGCTTCCAGGAGCGGCGTGGAGCCAGGGCAGGTACCTTAGCCCCGCTGCACCGCAGAAATTTTAGTGTGCAGGACGCACTGGGAGGGAGGGGGAGGAGTTGATCAGCAGGGTCTGTGCGTCCCTGGGGACCAGTTTGAAAAACATCCCTGAAGACGGACGGGGAAGGTGGGTGGGCAGGCGGGAGGAATCAGAATTGGAGAGAATATCCCAATTCTACCATGCGCAAGACCCACCAGCCTGATGTTATTTGGGCCCAAGCATGGTAGAAATGGGATAGATGGTTCACAAAGGCTGGGGAACGATCCGGGATGTGGACTGGTGCATTGCCCCTGAGCACACCTTCAAAAGTCTTCTTGGAAGCTGGAGACTGCCTCGTCAAGCCTTGGCCCTGGTTGAAGGCCTTCTCCTATCCCATTTTCTGCTATAGCCCTGTCTTTGCTGAGAGGGGTAGAAGCGAGACGGGGGCTGAAGCTTAAAATGCTTTCTCTGTGGGGCCGGAGTGTGGAGGCCCGACGACTTTAAGGTTGCTAGGTTGCTAGGTTGCTATGGAGCCTAGAGTCTGTCTGTTCTGTGAACAGACCCGAGCTGTCAAATGTTCTGCTGTGTCTCTGGAGGGAGTCCTGAGACCTGCAGCCATGAGCTTCGGCGCATAACAATGGCGGTGGACATTGTATGGGTGGCCGAGTCTGCCACATCCAGTGCAGCCTGCAAGGAAGTCCTTGCCATTGCCTTACCCTCCTTGAGGACAGACCCAAAGTCGCATGAGGAGTCTGCTGGGAGGAGCTCCTTTAACTTGAACAGAGAGTTCCAAGAATTCTAGCATCCCCTTCCCAAGGGAGGAATGGAGGCAGGAGAATATCCACCATGGGATCTGTCTTTTTAGACACCTCCTCTGCCTAAAGACCTAGGTTTTGAGCTACTCTTCTAAGCAGCGCTTGATGGGCCCTTTTGTCCCTGGCCGGCAAAGAGGCAGAGAAACCTGCTACTGCCTCGTCTGGGGAGGAAGACGAAAAAGCCCCCATGGGCACAGGTTCCTCCAGACCCTCTAGTTCTCAGGGGTCCTCCTCTCAGTGATGCTCCTGCGCAGTGGCAGGTACGGTGCCAGCCGTCACCTCAGTGCCGATTTCAGTGACGGCCTCAGGGCCGGGCTCCGATCGCTTCGGAGGGTCCCTCACCATTGAGGAAGACGGGGCTTGATTGAGGCTACAGACAGGGACCTGGAGCTCAGCCCCTGGGCTTGATGGTACGCCCAGGGAGTCCAGAAAGGCCACTGCACCAGAGCCTGCCATTGAGGTGGCCAGGGCACCACAGGGACCTGGTGTGCCGCCTCTTGCCGTGAATGACGAGAATGGTGCTGGCTCCGCCTGGAGATATAAGCTTCCGGCTCTGAGTCCGAGCTTGAGTCCGACCTTGGGGACCACGGGGGGGCCGTGCAGGGTGGTGCTGGAGAACAGTGCCGAGGAGAGCGGTGCCCAGGTGAGGGGGACCGGTGCTGAAGCACGGCAGGTTTGCCCTGGGAGAGAACGGGCCCCCTGTGTGGTGCCGGTTCTAGTGCTGGGGACTGCTGGGCTGCCATCTCTCTTGAGGTCCCTTGCGGCCTCAGATGTGTCTGGGGTAGATGGCAGGTCCAGCTCCCCCATGTGGCTCTCCCGTGCTGGGGACTCCAATGGGACCAGACTCAAGGGTTCTACCTGTGGAGTCAATAGTACCAGTTTTGCCTGAGCAGGAGCAGTGTGTCCCGCCACGGGATGCACTCTGAGGGCACCATCATACTCAACTTCTCTGACTGTTGGCGAATGCCCCCCCTCGATTCTTCTTTGCTTTTTATGAGGCATCGACGAGTGTGACTGGTGCCGAGAGACTGCTAAACTCATCTTTGGTGCTGGAGAATGGCGGCGCCGCGAGTCTCTGGGTGCAGGGTCCTTTGCCGACGCTGCAGCCTCCCTTACTGAGGCCGGTTTGCTCAGCACCGAAGTGCTGGGTTTTGGCCCCGACACGGGCTGTGCCAGCTGGGGGGAACAGCCGACTCCTTAAAGAGAAAGCTTAAGTCTGAAGTCCCTCTCCTTTTTCCTTCTTGGGCAGAAGCTCCTGCAGATCCTACACTTATCAGTCTGATGGGCTTCCCCCAAGCACTTTAAGCAGGAGTCATGAGGGTCTCCCCTGGGCATAGGCTTCTGGCAGGACCCACAGGGTTTGAAGCCTTGAGACCAAGGCGTGCCCTGGTCCCCAAAGGAGAGAGCGGGGCGGCGGGGGGTAGCCCCCAACAAAACTTAATCATTAATTAAATACACTAAAAACTAACAATACTATGCTAATAAAATTATTTACAATACAAAGAAAGGGACTGCTAGGAAATCGCTTGCCCAAGGCAAGAGAAAGATAATCTCCAACAACTGTCACTGGCGGTAAGAAGGAACTGAGGAGGGAGCAGGTTGGCATGGACCTAGATACACCCTGTATATACACCCTCCACAGCTGCCCCGACAGGCACCAGTAGGGGAAAAGCTTTCCAACAACTGTGCATCTGGTGCGCACACCCCTACTTTGAATGGACACGAGCAATCACTCGAAGGGGAATCCACCACTACCCCTAGTAAGTTGGTCCAATGGCTTCTTCTTTGAGCATATGCAGCTATGTATTCCACGTAGGTGTGTGCGCAGCCAGCGCACCAGAGTCTGAGAACGTTGCCTAGCAATACTGACGGTGTGGCGCTCGCGCCTTGTGGCCACCCCTGCCCCAGCCTCCCTAAGTTCCTTCTCACTGGCTGTGGCTGGAGTCAGAGCTTGGTGTGGTTTTCACTTCACAATCCCTTCTCCCTTGCTGAGAGTTCTCTTTGTATATAGTTGTAAAGTTAGTACTTTGCTTAGTGTTGGTGTGACTTAGTGCAGTGATGCCCTCACTGGGGTTCAAACACTGTCCGTTGTGTCAGCAGGGACGATCCCCATACGAGGTACTTGTTCTGTGTGGGTAAGGGCCATGTCAGAATGGTGGTTGATTTAACCTTCGGTTAAAAATGTCCACCTTATTTCAGTCTGAATTTGTCTAGCTTCAACTTCCAGTCATTGGCTCATGCTATATCTTTGTTAGGTTCTGCACGTAAAAGTAACATCATCTCCTTCACTCCTGTGCACCAATAGGAGCTAGAGCTGAAAAAGGCCATTACCGCCCATCTAGACACCTCCCCAGCCAGGGACCAGGGTGGGCTCTTCGCTACAGTACAGCTGCTAGTGCTCTGTTTAATCTACTTGGAAATTTCTCAACCCATGAGGCTTCGCATCACCTAGTCCACCACCACAGCACAGTTCCAGATTTCTGCTTTCAAGCTTTGGGTAAGGACCCAAAATGGCTCCTGCTCCCACAGTCAGTAAGTGTGAAATCAGGGGCTTCCCTTAGCAAGATGCTTGCCATGTTCCTTCAACATTTGCCAGTGGAACTGCTTCCATCGAAGATGGTAATTACCTCCCACTGTTTCCAATGGGTCTGATCTCAGGGAAGATGGAAGCCCATTAATCACCATGGCCTTATTGAAGTCAATAGGAGCTTTGCCTTGGATGAGGGCATGAGAATGTGACAATGCCAGGAATGCAACTGAGGGATGTGTGCAGGGTGAGGAAATTGTGTTAGGAACAGGACAGAAAACTATGAGTAGTCAGTGGAGGCAGACTGAAGGGGGGAGGAGGCGGAAGACAGAGGAGTGCACGAGATTTTGGGGGCAGGTGGCAGTCAGAAGGGTGCAGGGATTGTGGGACGCAGGCAGCAGTCAGAGAGGTGTAGGCGATGTGGGGTGCAGTCAGCAGTCAGAGGGGTGCAGGCGATGTGGAGAGCAAGTGGCAGACAGGGGCCTGGGAATATGGGGGGAAAGAGGGACATGGGGCTGTAGTGGAGGAGGGGGCAGAGGAGGGGTAGGAGACATGGAGAAGAATGTGAGTGGGGCAGCAGTCTGTCCTGTCGAGGTAGGGAGGGGGCTAGGGACAACTGAATGGCAACTCCCCAGACCCTAGTGGATAGGATGGAGTAAGTGGTGAACAGGGGTCTGCATGTGTGTGTATATTTGAAGGTGAATCTGAACCTGAGATGATCCCACACTGCCTGGGGGCTTCCCCCATGAGGGGAAAAAAATCCACAGACAGGCAAAAACAACACAATCTATTATTATCAAAATTCATGATTTTAAGGTCTGACTCATGGTGTTTGAGCTCTTGGGGTTGACAACAGTGGGAAACAAGGTGCCATGCACAGCCTCATGCTATAGACTGTTGACCTCAGCAAGAGGGAAAAATGGCAGGGGGCACAAAGGAACAAGACAGAACAGGCCCAAATCTGTGACCTCCATGATAAGTGTACTTCCCGATGGAACTGACAGGAACAGGGACCTGGGGATTTTGAACACGCTTACACATGCAGACTTGCCAAATGTCACATGTTGCAGGGCACATGCATTTGACAGGTCTGACACACAGGGAGATTACAGGCAGAGCTGGTAGCACTGTCCATGGCTCAGGTGGCATGACACTTCCCATTATAAGACCTTGCTTTCAGTTGTTTCTATGTTGCCAGACTTTTGCCATTTGGGCTGAAATTTTCCATGCCATGTGGCTGCCTCAGGCTTTTGCTTCTTTTTAAAAAAGTTTAAGCACAACAGTCCAACCATTTCTCAGAACAAGGCTGGGGAAAAATACAGCAGTTCTTCCCATGTTAAAAATATTCTTCCAGCTGTTAGCTGAGAAACTCTAGCACCGCTGCGCTTTGGAGAAAGGATTTGGAATTTGGCAGGAAGGTTGCCCTGATGTCAGAGATGTGTCTTTTGCGATCCCTATAAAAATCCACCAAGTTACGACCCCTGAATTAGATCTCACATGCTCAGTGGGGACCTGTTAAGAGTTTGGCAACTAAATTCTTTGAAAATTTACGGATCCTGCTCCAACCCACGGCTGCAGAGACTGAGCAGGACTTTAAAGAACATAAGAGCGGCCGTACTGGGTCAGAGCAAAGGTCCATCTAGCCCAGTATCCTGTTTTTGGACAGTGGCCAATGCCAGGTGCTTCAGAGGGACAGAGCACAACAAGAAGTTATCATACTTTCCCTGCAATTGCTGCTCCCAGCTGCTGTGTACTGGTCACAGAAACTGAGCAGAGACACTGTCTCTCCTGTGCTCTCATTGGTCCCCCTCGGGTGCTCGGGAAGCCTGCAATAGGAGGAAGCAACCTGACTGGGGCTAAGGATGGGTGGGGGGAAGAGAGAAATGGAGACTGGGACAAGAACAGGCTGGAGAGGATGGGGTAGAAGAAAGCAAGCTCCTTATAAACTGGAATAGTACCAAGGATTCCTGAATGTCAGGATTCCTCTGCTGTCAGTCTCTCATTGCCTTCTCATGGCTGGACCACAGAGGATGACTACCTACTACTGCTGCTATAAGTTACTCTGTGCTGTGGATGTAAAGGTACTAACCCTGCTGATCAAGTATCGGGGAGTCATTTTGTTCCACAATATGGCATTTTTGTTTGCTTTTTTATACTGTAGAAAATTACATTAAAAACCCCTACAATACATGAACATTAAGGTGACCAAGTCAAGCCCTCAAAAGTTAGGAAATGCCTGAATTAAGGGTGCCTTCACATTGGGGCCAAGGTGCCTTAATGGTGCATTTCCATACCTTGAACAAACCTGGGCTTCTTTTAACTTTTTAACTCAGAATTTCTTGGGCTGACAACATTTGGTTTGGGGATAATTGCACCATTCCTGTAATGTATTTTACACTAAATTTTACACTTGTATGCGCTCGCAAACATTACTCCATCTTGATGTACACTGTTATAATTCCAGTTTGTCCAGAGTTAGGCCTGGATTCCTATTTTTATATTGCTTTGGAACTGTTCTCAATTTAATATCATCTGCTAGCTTTGTTAACATGCAGTTTGGCCAATCACTAATGTAAATGATAAAAACAGATCCAACCACGCCATCCTGCCTGCATACTTTTACCATTCATCATTACCTTTGTGGTCCTTCAGACAGTTTTCAATTCACGTAAGAGTATGGGATCAAAGTTAATTAACCAATTTTAATAAATTAGTTGAGTTACATTGAGTCACTCTACCAAATGACAGGTTTCAGAGTAGCAGCCGTGTTAGTCTGTATTCGCAAAAAGAAAAGGAGTACTTGTGGCACCTTAGAGACTCACAAATGATGAAGTGAGCTGTAGCTCACGAAAGCTTATGCTCAAATACATTTATTAGTCTCTAAGGTGCCACAAGTACTCCTCTTCTTTCTACCAAATGCTTTACTGAAATCCACAGATGGTATATTTTATTACAAAAGTTAAGGATGTGGGGAGTGAAAATACGATTCAATTTAAAAAGCTGACAAAACATTTTTAAAAACAGCCAAGATTGGTTTCTTACTAGCACAGATCACTTATCTTGCATTGAAAGAGCAGTTTTGAGCATCCCTACTGCTGAAGTTTTGAGGTGCCCTAGGCAGAGATTTATCATCTTGTAACCATGTCTGATGTGCTAGGTCTTGCACCTTATTGCCTGAGAGATTCTGCAGGGCAAGGGCAGGAGGGGCCAGCACATTTTGACAGATGTCTGAAGCTGTATCCTGTGAGCACATCTGTAAATATTCTGAACATAAAGGAAATAACTGCTGGGTGGCGTTGCCAGAAAGTTTATTTGATGGCAACTTTAATCCACTCAGCATCTCATGACAGGATGCTGCTCCTCCTGCAACAGCCTCACGGGCAATTCAACAGTGATGGGCATGAAAGGCTGCCCATAGGAGGGTCTGCACAGCCTGACAAGATGGCTAATGAAAAATCCTCACAGGAACAAGGATTGAGCTGTCCTATCCATAAATCAATGCCAAACAAGAGACAGTGATGGAAGGAGGGGTGGGGCTGTCTGGTAATCCCAGGTATCTTCTCTTTGCGCACTCAGGGGGTCACTTGTGTCTTGAAGGATTTGTTTAGTTCCTCTCTGCATTCTTCATGGGCTGCAGCAATTTCGTATCTACGTCGTCTTCCCAAGCTCTATTTTCTTCTGAATGACACGAGCAGAGTGATAGATCAAGGAATCAATGAGTCCTGCCACTGAAAGAAGAAAAGAGAAGGATCAACCCAGACATTCCACAAAACAGAGAAGAAAATGCTTTATCACATGGGACAAACACAGAACCATTCCCCCAGGGGCAAAGTTCCAGCTCTAAGCACAGAGAACAACCCTCGCAGCTCCCTGGGAGATTGTGGAGACCCTGATCTCCTCCGATGGAGATGAGACACAGATGTGATTATGCTTCTCAGGACAAAGATGATTCTCACCAAGGCAGCTGATGCATACGCTGAAGAACAGAATGGTACCCAAAATACAAGAGATTAAACCCCATTCTCACAGAACTTAAAGGGCCAGGATTCCAAAGCAAAAGGACAAGACCTCTCCCTTCGACAGATGGGCCCCTACCCCTATGTGTTTCATTGTGCATATTTATTTCCAAACCTATCTGTATATCCTGAAAACCCCAAACACCCTGCTTAGAAAAAGACTCAGATCCATTTGCCAAAAAGAATTGCTTCTGGAAAGCTTTTCCCTGGTCAGACACATTTTCTAGACAAATATGACTCAGATGTATAGTAACAACAGAGAGTCTGTAATATTTCTTCAACTTTGTTACTGTTTCAAATGGAAATTCAGTGTAAAGTTAGCTTCTTTTCATACTGCCACTTATGCTGAAATTAGACATTATTGTATTTATACTTCTATTGTGAACTGGATCTTTGTAAATAAATGAACTTTCATTCTACTGATTATTTATAGCTCCAAAGGATGTGTGGCATCTCAGGGAAGGCAAAGAAAGCCCTAATCTCTGCCCAAAGGAGCTTCAATCCATATTTCAGTCCTAGTATGAGCAGGGTGAAAAGCCTGCACATTTTAGGAAAAAATGAAACTAAAAGCTCTGATACCTGTAAATACTCCTCCAACAATGGCACAGACTCCCGTGAGGAAGTGTGTAAAGGGTCTAGAGAGAAGAAAACAGGTTGAATAATCTCCATGAGCTCAGGCGCCATGATGACAGATGGATACCTAGACAGATCGCTTGCAAGTTATAATTATAGAGCTTAAACAAACAAAAAGGAAGAGTTTGAAGGTGAAGGAAAATTAAATCCCAAAATTCAATCTGTCCAGCTACTGGTCAGAGTCTGCCACCATCATTCAGGCTGAGTGGTGCCGTACTTTGCAAATAGGCCCACTGATATCAATGGCACTATTCATGAAGTGATATACTCACTTTATGAAATAAAATATACAGAATTCTTCATCCCAAATAATTTACCATCAATGCCTATCTGCACTGACAATGCAAAACCATGAAACCAAACCAACCAACCAAACAAAAACCCCATGTTAATATGTGATTAAGATGGAGAACTGTGGAAAAGTTAGAATATCACTAAGTTAAGTAACATGAACTGAGCCATATTGCACAGTCTGCTTGTTTAAGGGTATATATTTAACAAAGAGTAATACATGTAATTAATGTACGACATCAGAGAAATAGGAACAGAAACTATACATCCTGTATGCGCAATGCAGCTAAAATAGGAACCTCAGCTTTTCAGTTTGCTGAATTCTATTTGATTAACTTCACAATCTTCATGTAGCATTAATGTGATTGTGTCTGAGATTAATCCCCCCCCCCCAATATTAACGTCTTTACTCTTTTCTGCTGTACTTCCACCATTGCACAAAGATAAATGGGACTCTGCTGCGAAACAGCACCACAAAAGCTCACTTACCAAAACTGGTAACATACAGTGCAACGTGCTGTATTCTGTGAGCACATTTGTTAATATTCTTAACACAAAGGAAATAATTGCTGGGGGTCTTGCCAAAAAGTTTATTTGATGACAACTTTAATCCCTCCATCATCCATCCATCAGTACCTTTCCATTGTCACAGAAATGCTGTGAATTCTCCTTTCATCAGAACACTGATTTAAAAGCCTGGCTACATTAAACAATACACTTTTGTACCCTCTGACTGTGTTTTATTTGTTGAATACTGGTTAGGAATACTTGGTGTTTCACTGTGTCACTATGTGTGCCATCCCCAATATAGCTGCCTACAATAAAATATATGGAAAAACCACTGAAAACATCACAAAACACAGATTTCACACATTGTGTGTTACTGTCACTACAGGCCATATTATAAAACCTCGGTAAATCTGGAGAGGTTCAGGTTATATAAGAACTGGCCTCACCGACATCTTCCAAGCAGGGTGAATGAAGTGAACAGAAACACCCCCTTACCTGTGTTTCTCTGTCAGTTTCACCATCATGGGAGAAAGCTCATAGAGCACAAATACACCAGGGAGGCCCTGATCGCCTATTAGCCCGTTGGCGATTTTCTCATGCCGGGTAACTGAAAACTGGTTAGTCCTCACCACCTAGCAGGAAATATGGGAAATATTGAATATGAAATAAATATGGGAAATATTGTTTCATTAATAAAGTAACTAAAAGACTAAGTGGCGTAGACTGCACTTTGGAGCCTCTGCTGAAGGTCACTGTACCCCCTAGAGCATGCTAGGATGGGCACTCCCAGACCTAACCCTATCTTCACTAAAGACGACATCCTGCAGGATTCTAGAGAACTGAGAGCCAGGAGTGAGAATGAGCCATGCACAAGTCCCCAAGCTCTGAACGATTTTTGGTCTCTAATGGTGGTGATAGTGGGTAGGAGCACAAGTCCTCCCCACCCCCCACATTATCTTTGGAACCTTCCAGACAGTTCCTTCTTGAGAGCTGCCTGCAGCCACTGTTCCAGCACTTCTAAAACCTCCCCTAACGCTCCTCCCTGCCTTCCAGTCTTTGGTATTTTTATTCTGGTGACCTTTTGCCTCCCTGACTGATAGTTCCTCCAGCATTCAGAGGCTGTGGAGGAACCTTGGTTCTGCGGTCCTGATCTTTGTGTTTTCATGAAAGGCTTGATGGTACCAGTACAGGCTGGGAGTGCACATGTTCCCCGACTTGGACGATTGACTGATCAATGACAGGTCACTGGAAGCAATTGAAAGATCAATTTGTGTTCACCATCAGGGTGCTGGATTCACCAGCGTTCATGATAAACTACCCAATTCCCAGCTTCTCCCCAGCAGACACCAGGGTCATGTAGGAGCCCTGCTCAATGCAGCTCAACTCAAAGCTTATCCGCACCATGACAAGATCCAAGATATTGCTACTCTGGCAGAAAGAATATATGACAGCCAGCAAGAAACAGCTGGGACCATGCTTCCATTATTTGGTTTCATGGCTGCACCTGTATTCATAGTACCTATGGCACTACCAACACAACATCATAGTGGATGCTGAGATCCCAGCAGAAGCAAGCCTCCCAGGGACTCTTGCATCACATCTGGGAAATGAACTCTCTCTCTGGCTTGGTGGCAGTTCAGTGTCAAGGTGACATCGAAAGAGATTTCCAAGTCTCTCCCACTCAAACTGTAAGGATCATAGATGTGTCCGACCTGACTAGGGAGTTCATGCAGAGAAATCCTCACCAGGGGACTTGGACTCTCCAGGAACAGCTGCACAAGATGGGAACAGCCCTGTATGCTTGAGGGACCTTTGGAGACCTGGTATCCCAGGAATTGAGCCAGAGTGATACAGACATTCAAACCACTGTGTTTTTACATAACCAAGCAAGAAGGCAAGAGGTGGCACCTCCTGTGTCAGGAAGCCTACGGATGTGGGAGTGGGCTATATCCTACAAGACATTTCCGGTCACCTGGCAGAAGAGAACAGGACTACAGACAGCCTGAGTGGATCTGAGATTGATCCTTATGATGAGTGGTCTCTGGAACTTCCAGTTGAGAACATCAGAATTAGACTCTTCACCACTTGCTGAACAAGTTGCCAGACTCCTGCTCATGGTGCTGAGAAGAGACCACACTGATGAGTCAGCAATGTGATGCTGTTGCAAAAGAAGCAAATGCAATTTTGGGTTGAATTAACAGAGGCATAGCATGGAAGTCATGGGAGGAGATAGTATTGCTCTACTCAGTGCTGATTAGGCATTGCAGGATATTGTGTCCCGTATAGAAAGGACGTAGAAAAACTGGAAAGGATCCACAGATGAGTGACAAAGATGATCAAAGGGATGGAATGTAAGCAATAGGAGCAAAAGCTGAAGGAACTGGGTATGTTTAGTTTGGAAAAGAGAAGATTATGGGGAGACATGATAGCGGTCTTCAAATACTTGAAAGGCTGACATAAAAAAGGGGAAAAATTGTTCTTTCTTGCCACAGAGGGCAAGATGAAAGGCAATGGGTTCAAACTATAGCACTGCAGATTTAGATTAAGTCTCAGGAAAAACTTCCTAACTGTAATAACAGTAGGACAATGGAACAGACTTGGAGGTTGTGGAAGCTCCTTCACTGGAGGTTTTCAAAAGGAGGCTGGAGAGCATGTTTCTTGGATGGTTTAGACATAACAAATCCTGCATCTTGGCAGGGATTAGACTAGATGACCCTTGCGGTCCCTTCTACGCCTATGGTTCTAGAATTCTCTATGTCTTTTTTATCCACTGAAACTAAGAATCTGGCCTCAGATGATCAATCAGAATCAGGGCAACTGACTCTCCTAGCAGATTTCAGAGTAGCAGCCGTGTTAGTCTGTATCCGCAAAAAGAAAAGGAGGACTTGTGGCACCTTAGAGACTAACAAATTTATTTGAGCATAAGCTCAAACATCTATGATCCTTACATTTATTTATCCTAGCAGAGGAGCCCTCTCCCTGATTGCTTAGCTCCTGATCATGTAGAGCTCTGTAGGCATGGTGCCTTTGAGCAGCAGTGAGTATGGTATTTTTAGATAAGAGATAATTACTCACCTGCTAATTCTGGTTCTCTGAAGATTAGGGCTAATTGCGCGATTAAAAAAATTAAATTGTGAAATTAATCGCACTGTTAAACAATAACAGAATATCATTTATTGAAATATTTTTGGCTGGTTTCTACATTTTCAAATATATTGATTTCAATTACAACACAGAATACAAAATTTAGCTTATAAAGGGTAAAGTTAGAAGGGGCTTGATCATGGGCCTATAACTACCTAAACAGGCAGAGTTCTGATAGCACAGGGCTCTTCAATCTAACAGTGTTCACTTTATGTTTATTTTTTATTATAAATATTTGCACTGTAAAAAAACAAACAGTATTTTTCAATTCACCTAATACAAGTATTGAAGTGCAATCTCTTTATCATGAAAACTGAATTTACAAATGTAGAATTATGTACAAAAAAAACTGCATTCAAAAATAAAACAATGTAAAACTTTAGAGCCTGCTAGTCCTACTTCTTGTTTAGCAATTGCTCAGACAAACGAGTTTGTTTACATTTGCAGGAGATAATGCTGCATGCTTCTTGTTTATAATGTCACCTGAAAAAAGAACAGGAGTACTTGTGGCACCTTAGAGACTAACAAATTTATCTGAGCATAAGCTTTCGTGAGTGCCACAAGTACTCCTGTTCTTTTTGTGGATACAGACTAACATGGCTGCTACTCTGAAAAATGTCACCTGAACATCAGAACGGGTGTTTCCATGGCACGGTTGTAGCTGGCATTGCAAGATATTTATGTGCCAGATGAGCTAAGGATTCATATGTCCCTTCACATTCCAGAGGATGTCATGCTCATGACAGGTTCTGCTCAATAATGCTCCAAAGCAGTGCGGACCAACGTATGTTCATTTTCGTCATCTGACTCAGATGCCACCAACAGAAGGCTGATTTTCTTTTTTGGTGGTTTAGGTTCTGTTGTTTCCGCATCAGAGTGTTGCTCTTTTAAGACTTCTGAAAGCATGCTCCACACCTTGTCCCCCTCAGATTTTGGAAGACACTTCAGATTGTTAAACCTTGGGTCGAGTGCTGTAGCTATCGTTAGAAATTTCACATTGGTACCTTCTTTGCATTTTGTCAAATCTGCAGTGAAAGTGTTCTTAAAACGAACAACATATAATGGGTTATCAACCGAGATTGCTATAACTTGAAATATATGGCAGAATGTGGGTAAAACAGAGCAAGAGACATACAATTCTCCTCCAAGGAGTTCAGTCACAACTTTAATTAATGCATTATTTTTTTAACAAGCATCATCAGCATAGAAGCATGTCCTCTGGAATGGTGGCCAAAACATGAAGGGACATACGAATGTTTAGTATATCTGGCACATAAATACCTTGCAATGCCAGCTACAAAAGTGCCATGTGATCACCTGTTCTCACTTTCACGTGACATTGTAAATAAGAAGCATGCAGCAGTATCTCCCATGTATGTAAACAAATTTGTTTCTCTTACAGATTGGCTGAACTAAGAAGTAGGACCGAATGGACTTGTAGGCTCTAAAATTTTATAGTGTTTTGTTTTTGAGTGCAGATATGTAACAAAAAAAAAATCAACATTTGTAAGTTGCACTTTCACGATAAAGAGATTGAACTACAGTACTTGTATGAGGTGAACTGAAAAATACTATATCATTTTTACAGTGCAAATATTTGTAAAGAAGTATGGGCTGGATGAATGCACTATAAGGTGGGTAGAAAGTTGGCTAGATTGTCGGGCTCAACGGGTAGTGATCAATGGCTCCATGTCTAGTTGGCAGCCGGTGTCAAGTGGAGTGCCCCAGGGGTCGGTCCTGGGGCCGGTTTTGTTCAATATCTTCATAAATGATCTGGAGGATGGTGTGGATTGCACTCTCAGCAAATTTGCGGATGATACTAAACTGGGAGGAGTGGTAGATACGGTGGAGGGCAGGGATAGGATACAGAAGGACCTAGACAAATTGGAGGATTGGGCCAAAAGAAATCTGATGAGGTTCAATAAGGATAAGTGCAGGGTCCTGCACTTAGGACAGAAGAACCCAATGCACAGCTACAGACTAGGGACCGAATGGCTAGGCAGCAGTTCTGTGGAAAAGGACCTAGAGGTGACAGTGGACGAGAAGCTGGATATGAGTCAGCAGTGTGCCCTTGTTGCCAAGAAGGCCAATGGCATTTTGGGATGTATAAGTAGGGGCATAGCCAGCAGATCGAGGGACGTGATCGTTCCCCTCTATTCGACATTGGTGAGGCCTCATCTGGAGTACTGTGTCCAGTTTTGGGCCCCACACTACAAGAAGGATGTGGATAAACTGGGGAGAGTCCAGCGAAGGGCAACAAAAACGATTAGGGGTCTGGAACACATGACTTATGAGGAGAGGCTGAGGGAACTGGGATTGTTTAGTCTGCAGAAGAGAGGAATGAGGGGGGATTTGATAGCTGCTTTCAACTACCTGAGAGGTGGTTCCAGAGAGGATGGTTCTAGACTATTCTCAGTGGTAGAAGAGGACAGGACAAGAAGTAATGGTCTCAAGTTGCAGTGGGGGAGGTTTAGGTTGGATATTAGGAAAAACTTTTTCACTAGGAGGGTGGTGAAACACTGGAATGCGTTACCTAGGGAGGTGGTAGAATCTCCTTCCTTAGAAGTTTTTAAGGTCAGGCTTGACAAAGCCCTGGCTGGGATGATTTAATTGGGGATTGGTCCTGGTTTGAGCAGGGGGTTGGACTAGATGACCTCCTGAGGTCCCTTCCAACCCTGATATTCTATGATTCTATGAATTAAAAATAATATGAAGTGAGCACTGTACATTTTGTATTCTGTGTTGTAACTGAAGTCAATATATTTGAAAATGTAAAAAACATTTAATATTAATATTTAGTAAATTTCAGTTGGTATTCTATTGTTTAACAGTGCAATTAAAACTGCAATTAATTGCGATTAATTTTTTAAAATCGTGATAATTTTGAGTTAATCGCATGAGTTAACTGCAGTTAAGTTACAGTCCTACTGAAGATATCTCCTCTTAGTTTGGAGTGGAAGTTTTCTGAGTTGCTCTTCATATTTACATCTTTGTGTTCATTGTTCTACCTTTGAAGCAGTAACCTTTCAATCATTTTGCTTTTGGGATTGGTTTGTTGT
Source organism: Natator depressus (assembly GCF_965152275.1). Lineage (NCBI taxonomy): Eukaryota > Metazoa > Chordata > Testudines > Cheloniidae > Natator > Natator depressus. Next base: position 31,914,028 of record NC_134246.1, read on the forward strand.
TCTTTGAATTTAACATACTTGTTATTACTATAATTGTAAAATGGATGTGTTAACGCTATCTATGAAGTTCTGAATTCCCTCTGTATGATGTTACAAAAATTTGTTTAAGAAAAGACAGCCTAGCCTAGGTAAAGGTGATGGATAGGTCTGTCCTAGACACAGAAATATGGGTTTACCTCAATTTACATATTAGCTGCAAACAAAGCCATCAAGCTAAACCAGCGGGGATTATCCTGATTCTGAACTTTAGAGAGACAGAACTAACATGGCTCCTGCGCCTCAGACAGACACAGGAGACTGAATCCCCAGGAGACCTTCCTGACTTGTAAGATAAAGACAGTCCCACTGGAGATACACGGAACAGAGAGAGACTCCATCTTGTTCCTTCACCTTACGAGACAAAGAAACCAGCTATCTGATCTCTGTGATGGGTCCTGGCCTTGCTGGCCAGGAAAAGCTGGAAAGAAGACCAGGGGAGAAAAAAAACATCTTGAACAAAGACTTGCTAGAATCAATTTTAGACTTTTAGATGTCTGTTTTCACTTTTATTTGCTTGTAACCATCTCTACCATTATCCTTTACTTGGTATCACTTAATCCAGTTTCTTTTGTTAATAAACTTATTTTGCTTTTATTATAAATCATCAATGCTGTGTAAGTGTGTGCTTCTAGAAAGCTGACAGATTGAAGTTTGACTGTCTCTGTAAAGGCAGCAAACCTACTACTATCTCCGTGAGGATCCCGTGGACTGGACTCTGCTGGAGGATTATTTGGGGGCAAATTCAGGGCTGGAAAGGTATTAAGGTCAGCCAAGGTCAGCCTGCAAGGAGTAACCAGGGTGGACAAAGCCATGATGAGCTTTGTGGACTGCTGGCAGGCTGTTTGGGTCGGAGCTCTGGACCAAAGCTTCACAGCCACAAGATAGTCCAGGATACAGGGCAGACTATGACCAAAACCCTTAGTGGCCTGGGTGAATCCCATAACATCAGTATCTCTTCCAAACTTTTTGTTAGCATTAACTATTCTAACCCTGGATATTCTTGTTATCCGCATAAACGTAGACATAATCCCTTTATGAATCTTGCCACGTTCTTGGCCTCAACAACTTCCTGTGCAATGTGTTCTTCAGTCTAATTACTCATTGTGTGAAAATCTATTCCTTTTTATCGGTTCTGAATTTCCCATTTTTAAATTTCATTGAATGTCCCTTTGTTCTTGTGTTACCAGTCATGGGGAACAGAAGCTCCTGAGCCAACCTTTCCTAGACCCTGTATCTTGTCCCCTATTATATATCGTCTTTCTCAGGGAAACATTCTTTCCAATCTCTCTTCATAGGACGAGTTTTTCCAGGCTCCAAATAATTCTTATCTAACGGTGCAATAATCTGTGTGAGATGGGGTGACCAGCACTGCACAGGGTATCCAGGTGAAGCTGCACCATTTTTTTAGATGATGTTGTGAAAACAAATGATGCAGTTACCATATGAACTTCATTTCTGACCAGTCATGTGACCTGGGCTTGACTCTCTACATGACTTCCTTGCCCCCTAATTCCAAATCCTTGGCCCTGCCATTTCATTTCTCCCGTGAACACAAGTGGAGCTGGAAGGAAGGTGTGTAACACTGAAAGAAGAAGTTGATGGTGGGGCCTGCTTTAACAAAAGTGACAGGAAAGCAAGATTAGGCTTATTCAACCAGAGAAGAATGGCCTGTTGAATAAAGGGCCGCAGGCCCTGGAGTAAGGGAGACATCTAAATTAAGAATCAGGCCACAAACATCTGGGACTCCCTGCCACAATCACAATACACAGTTTGGCATCTGGCAAGATCTACTGCTTTTAAAGGGCAGAGGGCTGTGTCCAGAGAAGCCACTTGAGGCCTGACAAGGTCTGCAACCTTCAAATGACCCCCTCTGCAGTAAGCTTTCATTTCTGTGAAAATACATTGCATTTTACTTGGTTCCCTTGTAACCTGGCTATGGAGTGCTTTAGAGGTATGCCAAGGGTCTTAAAGTCTTTTCACAGGGAGGAGGATCACATCTCACTCAACAGGCCTCATCTCATGGATTCCCTCCCCTCCCTCCCCAACTCAATCCCATTCATTATTGCACAATATTCTTGTGGCACTTACACACTACTGCAATAATATCTGAGTAGTGTATGAAAGCTAATATGTAATCACTTACATGGAAATATGATGACAGCAAATTATACAGGTCATTTTAACTGTGTTCCTTCTTTAAAAGAGTGACTCCTACTGTCTCCTCCTGCTCATCACTCCATCTCCCACTCCTGTGTGTCCTGCTCCTCTCTCTCCCCCTATTCCCTCACATGATTCTCTGCCACTTGGTCCCGTTCTCCCTTACACATGCTGTCTCGCTGCTCAGACCTCTCTACCTGAACCTATTTTCCTGCAAGGTCATCTTCTTTTCCACTGGACATGGTGCCAGGTTCCCCTCCCCTCCCACTCCCCATTCCAGTCATTCTGCTACAACTCATGGCTCAGTGCCATTGGCACCTCTAGTCTTGCTGGTGGAGCTGGAGCATGGGGGCAGCTCCCATTTCCATGCCCACACTCTCCTCCCTTTATGTAGCAGCAGCAGCCCCACATAATGGAAATGATTAGGCTAGCTCCTTCTTGTTCCCAGCTGCTTTTTTGGGCATCCAAGCTTTTTAGCCATGGATGCCTGGAGACCCACAGAAGCAGCTGGAAGCAGATACCCCATTGATGAGTGGGACATAAATGGATAGTCAGAAGGAAGAGCAAACAAGTGCCCTCCAGCAAGCGCTCCACCAATCACAGTTTGAGAAGGCTTTACACATTCAAAGATAAGAGATGCCTTAAAAGAAAATTAATAAAGCACAGAAGCATATAAATATAGGAGTGTTTCTGTGGTTGGGCCTGCAGAAAGAGACCAGTGTCCCCAGTGTATGTACATAGAAGAAAATTGGTGCTTACCTCACCATCGACTTTCATATAGACTGTGGGGACCACTTTGACGAAGTACTGAAACATCATGGAAGCTAGCAGGAGAAGACAAAGAGTCACAGTGAATAACCAAAAAAGACAGAGATGTGCCCATTCTGAACTTCACTGACTCTTATTAATAAATCTTTAAATGCTAATGCAGATATTTTCTACAGCCACTACAGACAGCAGAAGACAGCCACATCATTATGAACTACCTAGATGTGTTACAGGCTGGGAGAATGCTGACTAATCATAGTATACATAATGTGGAATAACCACAGCACACAAAATAGACACAAAAAAACACTGCCAAACCATGCTGTAGAGCAATGCTCCATGGCCATGCCACACAGAATAGCTACAGTCGAGGATGGTAGTAGAAACCTGCAGCTAAGTTAAAATACGCTGATCTTCTCTAAATAGTTAGGAACTTGTCTACCTGAGAGGAGACCTCTCTCCCCATGCCATCACTGCTTAATTTAGAGGCCCTTTAGTTTAGACAGATGGGCCTGCTGGGAGGGCATTTTCCACAGAGGATACTTACTGGCCATGGAACTTGGTTTGCAACAGCACAGATCTGCTAACCTCCTGGATACCCTGCTCACTCTTTTCCCCAGGCATTTAGGGTGAAGGTTAGATGGAGGGAAGGGAATAGATCTCTCTGAGGCGATGGTGAGATAAGATGAATCTCTAAAGGGTGAATGGACTATTGCACATGTTTTTTTTAAAATGTGTACAGGGCATCTTTTAATTTTGGTCAAAGGCACCTAGAGCAAAGGATTGGTGCTTGAAATACAATATAAATAAATCCCTACCACCAGGCCATAGATTGTGGTCTTTTGCCACAGAGGGATTCTCAAGGGACCTTCCCCTTTGAGGGAGGCCAGAGATAGTTTAGAAAATTAACCTTTGGAGCTAAAACTTTCCACGCTTCGTCTCAGAGAGTGAATGGCAAAGTTCTCAGGCATCAGGAGGACAGAAGGCAGCTATTCTGCAAGGAAGATGGAAAGAGGAGGGGGCTCTTCTGGTCCTCCCCACAGCTTTTAGTCACATGCCCCATCAAGCTACCTGTGGCTCATGGTGGATTGTAACTGAGAATTTCTCCTTCAGCGGGGCTGACTAATAATGGTCTATTGGAGAGAATTCCACGACGAACTACCCTCTTTCAAAATGGCTGCCATTTCCCATTGTTCTCAATAAGACTGAAGCTACACACTGCCCTCAGGTAGCCATTTTAAGAAAGGAATTTATCTGCCTACAGCTCAATGCGGCTGAGTGTTCCGTTTCACATTTTGACACACAGGCAGCCATCTGAGGCCTTGTTTATACCAGAAATATTTTTTGAATAATTCAAGATGAGAATTTAAACTGATACTCTTTACAGGTATAACTGCTGTGTGCACTCTCTGATTCTGGTACACAAGTGTCTTTTTCCAGGTTAGTTTATGTTGCACAGGAAGGGGTTTATGCTAAATCAAAAAGGTATCCTTTACGGCGGAATACAAGTGTCCAAATGAGGAGTTATACTAGAAGAACTATAATGGTGTAAGTTGGATAACTCTCCTGTGCAGACAAGGCCTAAGAGCTGTTTACTTTCGTTGTTAGTTTCACTTTGGGAGCAATGAAAGGTGCTGGCCAGTCTGAAAGAAGGCATCTTAAATGAAGTCAGTCTACAACCTCAGGCCCATTGAGAACAATGGGAGATGGCAGTCATTTTGAAAGAAGACAATTGTTTGGGTGTTTCTCTGAAGGAGAAGAACTTTCATTTATCAAAAATAATAGCAATAATTACTAAAGCTACTCACTGCACCAGATCTACTCACTAGAGAGGGGGAACTGTGTGTGCGCGCGCGTGCATGTGTGTGCATACATGTGTAGGCAGGGGAGTTTGTACAGGCTGTTGGAGGGAAGAGGAAATTGGTGTGTGTGTTTGAGAGCATAGAAGACTGTAAGGAGGTTCAAACGGCAGGAGAAATTTGGAGGATAGGAGCAAGAGGAAATCTGGGGTGCTTTAAAGTGGCATATGCTATACCAGAAAAGACACTCATTTATGTAGGCCGATTTGCTCCACCCCCAAGTGGCAGATGAGCAATGAGTGAGCAAATGTCGGGGAGAGCACAAGTGTCATTTTTGCTAGGGCATGAAGGCTTGCCCATTAGGCAGCACCACCAGGGTTCTCCCTGCAGCCTGTCCCAGTTGCTCTGGCTGTGCTGTTGCTCTTTAGGCTGTTCTGAAACACTTATTTGATACAAAAGTTTAGAAAGAGATTCTCCTGCTCAAGGCTGTACCTTGCTGTGCAGTGATGTCTGTCCCATCCAGAGGGTTGACGAGGCCTGGATAATCCCTCCCAAATGAGAGACGTTTGATATAGTGCGTCATATTGATCTGAAACAGAAACACTGACACACTCAAACAGCTGGCACAGCATCTAACCAGAGGCAGGACGAGGCCCCTGGAGTTTGCAGAGCATGGACAACTTCCTTTGGTGAGAGACTCTAAGGGGCAGGCATCGCCCCTCTCCCTCCCATGGGAAATTTCAATGTTCCTGCCCACTGAGATTCCAAGGTGCAGGCAACTCCCCCGCACCCTTCCCACCATGGAAGCCTCCCTCTGGGGAGAGGCTCTGAGGCACAGGTGTCTCTTCCATCCTGATGCAGGGCAAAGAAAAGCCAACTCAGATGCAACTGTGGGCACAGTGGGATTCTGTGCCCCCTCTCAAACAGCGCTTATATGGCTGTTAGACACGTGGCAAGGGGAAAAAGAATGCCAGAGAAGAGCTAGAAGTTAAGAAGAAAGGAGAAATCCAGTCTTTTTAAAGAACGTTTTCCAGCATGTCTACACGCATGCTCTTGCAACACTTACGTTATCAAGTCCAAAGCTCTGTAAATCATGAACTGCAACAGAGAAACAGCATGTTAAAATAATCCAGACCATGGAACCAAGGACATTTATTTGTGTCAGAAGGGAGATCCCATCACATCTATTGCCATCTAAAGCATTAAGAAAACACATTGGATTTCTCCCCTGCTGCAGTAGGGCATCGGACAGATAAAACAACATTGAAATTCCCCCTCCCAACATTAACTAATTATCTCCAGAAGAAGGGATGGAAAGTTAGTTGAACTAGGGGGGTTATACATGACACATCAGTCACCATCAGACTATTTGCCCATGGCCTTTAGGAAGCAAACATTCAGGGTGTGTAGGTTGGCTAGGAGAGCTCCACTTGTGTTCGTGCTCACTTGCTGAGCTCCAGTTCTGGTTCTTGCTTAGCTCCTCAGACTGTTGTAGAATGTGAAGGCAGAATAACATTCATATGCATTCTACATGAGTGACTGAACAGAGCATTTGCCTACAGAACTGTAAAAACCACCAGATGAAGCATTCAAACAGATCGTCTACCTCCCAAGTAGCAGGGAGCCCTCATCTGTCCTTCCCCGCTGCAACACTGAGCCCACAAAGGGAAAAAAACGCAGGTTATTTACTGGTTTCAGAGTAGCAGCTGTGTTAGTCTGTATCCGCAAAAAGAACAGCAGTACTTGTGGCACCTTAGAGACTAACAAATTTATTAGAGCATAAGCTTTCGTGGGCTATAGCCCACTTCATCGGATGCATAGAATGGAACATATAGTAAGAAGATGTATATATACATACAGATAAGTTGGAAGTTACCATATGAACTGTGAGAGACTAATTAGTTAAGATGAGCTATTATCAGCAGGAGAAAAAAACTTCTGTAGTGATAATCAAGATGGCCCATTTAGATGGTTATTTACTGTAACTGGAAGCTCTTTGAGATGTGTGGTCCCTATCTGTATTCTGCATTTGGATGTGCATGCACACCATGAACCCAAGTCTGGAAAATCTTACAAGCAGTGTCCATTGGCCTGCACATGCCCAGTGGGTCTCATCGTTCTCCTGATTGAGGGTATAAGCACCAGTGTGGGCCGATGCCTATCCAGTTCCTCTTCTTACCACAAATCCAACAGGATCCGAAGCAGAAAGGATAAAGGGCGGGTAGTAAAATACATATAGGAACCACACATCGCAAAGAGCCTCCAGTACAGTAAGTAACCTCCACTACTTCTTCAAGTGCTGGTCCCTATGTATATTCCACACATGGGTAACTCGCAAGCAATGCTCACACTGGAGTTGGGTGTGAGGAACCCGGCAGCAAAGATGCCAATCCCACTGCTACATCCGCAGCGAACAAACATGTAGTGTATAGCGAATGGATGGTGCTCCAGGTGGCCACCTGCAAATGCATTGTATCAGGACCTCCTGGAGGGATGCTGTGGAGGCAGCTTCCGCTCTTGTGGAGTGAGCCATGACACGTCCAAGGGGAGGGATGTGTGATAACCTGTAGCACTCTAGGAGGCATCCTACAACCCACTTAGAAATCCTTTGAGAGGATATAGCTTGCTTGTGTGATCTTTCTGCTGTGGGGATAAAAAGTCTTGGTGACTTTTTGACTGGTTTGATTCTCTCCACACAGAACACCAGGGCAAGCCAGACATTAAGGGAGCGAAGTCTCTTCAGGAGACGCATGGGACTTCAGAAAAAAGGCAATTAAGGGGATACTTTGGTTGATGTGGAATTCAGAAACAACTCTGGGAAGAAATTTAGGATGTAAGTGAAGAGAAACCTTCTCCTTGTGAAAAAACGTACAAGGAAGGTCTGCCATGATGGCTCCCAGCTCACTGACCCTTCTGGCCAAAATGATAGCCACCAGAAATGCAACCTTCATGGACAGGTGGACATGCAGTATGTCACTAAGGGTTCAAATGGTGGTCTGGTGAGTGTCAACAGAATGAAATTAAGGTCCCATATAGATGTAGGTTTGATCAGCAGTGGGAAGATTCTGATTAGGCCCTTCCTAAACCATACTGTAGTTGGGTGTCTGAAAACAGAACATCTGTCTACCGGAGAAGGTAGGAGAAGGGGGAAGGGCGGGAGGGAGAGGCAGACATGGTCAGGAGAGCTGTTAACCAAAACTGTCTGGGCAGCTGGGTGCTAGAAAAATGACAATGGCTCTGTTGTGATGTACCTTTCTTATGACCTGTGGAAGCAGGGGAATGGGAGGAAAGGCATATCTGAGGTTGTTTGTCCAGGCTAACAAGAGCATTGCCTTGGGAGCAGCAGCCCATGGCACCTCTGGAGCAATACAGGGGAAGTTTTCTGTTCGTTTGGGACACAAAGAGGTCCTATTGAGGTGTAACCCACTGTGTGAATATTTCAGTCAGGATGGACTCGTGGATCTCCCCCTTGTGGTCTGCTGAGAAGTGCCTGCTTAGGTTGTCTGCTAAGGAGTTCTCAATATCTAGGAGGTAAGCGGCCTGGATTGTGATGCGGTTTCTGATGCACCAGTTCCAGAGCCTGACAGCTTCCATGCAGAGTGGAGGAGTTGTCGCTCTCCCCTGTTTGTTTATGTAAACCATGGTGGTGATATTGTCCAACATCACTTGGATGTGGAGTGAGCAGTTAAGTTGGAGGAAGGCTTTGCACACAAGGCAGACTGCTTTCAGCTCTAGTATGTTGATTGTGTAGTCTGGCCTCCCGTGGAGTCCAGGTACCCCAAGCAGTGTGATTGTTCAGGTGGGCACCCTACCCGAGGAGGGAGCCATCTGTCACAATGGTGGCACTGGGGGGGTTGAAGTACTGAAGGGACGCCCATTCTCACCTTTTCTGGGATCAACCACTAGGAGAAGGAGGCGATAACACTGTTTGGGAATGGCCACCTTGGAGTTGATGTGATCCTTGTCTGGTGAGGAGACTGAGTGGAGCCAGGGTGCACATGTGTACCCATGTGTGGAAGACACATAGGGAACAGCCCTCAAAGAAGAAATATCTGTGTAGACTGACTGTGTTCTGACTTTGGGTGGTCACCAGCATCTGACTTGATCTGAAATAATTTTATCATTGCCAGACCTTGAGTACAAGTCTGCTTTCTCTCTCTCTCTCTCTCTCTCCTGGCTTCCAGCATGCTTTGACACCACATTATTGGGAGCACTGCTCAACCAGAAACAGCATGATCCACTTCGTTTATCCCTTTGCCCACATGAACAGTTGCAGAGTGAGGGTACAGCTTATGTCTAAATTCCTGCATCTCTCTCATGAAATGTGTCCATCCGGGCTTACAAAGGCAGCTATAAAAATTAAAAAATAATATGTAACAAATGGAAGAAAGGAGAAATTGATAGCAATGAATATAATTCAGAAGTTAGGAATTGCAGAAAACTGACGAGGGAAGCAAAGGCACTCAAGGAGAAATCTATGGACAGCAGAGTTAAGGACAACAAGGAGATTTTTAAATATATTAAAAACAAAAAGAATCCTGGCAATGGTAGTGGTCCATTACTAGATGGAAATGGTAAAATTATTAGTAATAATGCGGAAAAGACAAAAGGGTTCAATAAATACTTCTGTTCTGTATGATCAGTTGTTGGCCCTACGCTATTTAACACTTTTATTAGCCACCTGTAGGAAAACAAAATCATCACTGACGAAGTTTGAAGATGACACAAAAATTGGGGGAGTGGCAAATAATGAAGAGGACAGGTCGCTGATTTAGAATGATCAGGATCACTTGGTAAACTAGGCGCAAGCAAACATTCTGCATTTTAATATGGCTAAATGTAAATGTATACATCTAGGAACAAAGAATGTAGGTCATACTTGCAGGATCAGGGTGTCTCTCCTGGGAAGCAGTGACTCTGAAAAAAAATTGGGAATCATGGTGGATAATCAGCTGAACATGAACTACCAGTGTGATGTTCTGGTCAAAAGAATTAATGTGATCCTGTGATGTATACACAGGGGAACCTCCAGAAGGAGTACAGAGGTTATTTTATCTTTATATTTGGCACTGGTGCTACTGCTACTGGAATATTGTGTCCAATTCTGGTGCCCACAGTTCAAAAATATATTGATAAATTGGAGCGTGTTCAAAGAGAATGAGACACAAGAATGATGAAAGGATTAGAAAACCTGCCTTATATTGATAGACTCAAGGAGCTCCAATTATTCAGCTTAACAAAGAGAAGGTTACGGGGGCGATTTGATTACAGTCTATAAGTACCTACATGGTGAACAATTATTTGCTAATGTGTTCTTCAATCTATCAGAGAAGGGTATAAGATGATGTAATGGCTGGAAGATGAAGCTAGACCAATACAGGTCCAGGCAGGGACCATCAAATTGTGGAAGTGAATGCGTGGTTGAGCAGGTGGTGTCAGAAAGAGGGCTTTGATTCTTTGACCATGTAATGTTGTTCCAGGAAGGAGGATTGCTAGGAAGAGATGGGATCCTCCTAACGAAGAGAGGGAAGAGCATCTTTGCAGGCAGACCTGCTAACCTAGTGAGGAGGACTTTAAACTAGGCTCGCCGGGGGATGGAGACCTAAGCCCTGAGGTAAGCGGGGAAGTCGCATACCAGGAGGAAACACAAGGAGGAGGGTGCACCAGGGGAGGCCTCCTGATTCATACTAAGAAAGTAGGGCAATCAGCTAGTTATCTTAGGTGCTTGTATACGAACGCAAGAAGCCTGGGAAACAAGCAGGAAAAATTGGAAGTCCTGGCACAGTCAAGGAACTATGATGTGATTGGAATAACAGAGACTTGGTAGGGTAACCCACGTGACTGGAGCTCTGCCATGGATGGGAATAAACTGTTCAGGAAGGACAGGCAGGGGAGAAAAGGTGGAGGAGTTGCACTGTATGTAAGAGAGCCGTATGATTGCTCAGAGCTCCAGTATGAAACTGGAGAAAAGCCTGTTGAGAGTCTTTGGGTTAAGTTTAGAGGCGAGAGCAACAAAGGTGGTGTCGTGGTGGGCATCTGCTATAGATCACCAGACCAGGAGAATGAGGTAGATGAGACTTTCTTCAGACAACTAACAGAAGTTTCCAGATCACAGCCTCTGGTTCTTCTGGGGGACTTTAATCACGAGAGCAATACAACAGTGCACAGAAAACCCAGGAAGTTTTTGGAGAGTGTTGGGAACAACTTCCTGGTACAAGTGCTGGAGGAACCAACATGCTCCTCTTGACCTGCTGCTCACAAATAGGGAAGAATTGGTAAAGGAAGTAGAAGTGGGTGGCAACCCGAGCAGCAGTGACCATGAGATTGTCGAGTTCAGGATCCTGACAAAAGGAAGAAAGGAGAGCAGCAGAATACAGACCCTGGATTTCAGAAAAGCATACTTTGATTCCCTCAGGGATCCCCTGGATGGCGAATATGAGGGGGAAAGGAGTCCAGGAGAGCTGGCTGTATTTTAAAGAAGCCTTATTTAGGGCACAGGAACAAACCATCCCTATGTGCAGAAAGAATAGCAAATATGGCAGGCAACCAGCTTGGTTTAACAGAGAAATCTTTGGTGAGCTTAAACTCAGAAAGGAAGCTGACAAGAAGTAGAAACTTGGACAGATGACTAGGGAAGAGTATAAAGATATTGCTTGAGCATGAAGGGGTGTAATCAGGAAGGCCAAAGCACAACTGGAGTTGCAACTAGCAAGGGATGTGAAGGGTAACAAGAAGGGTTTCTACAGGTATGTTAGCAACAAGAAGGTGGTCAGGGAAAGTGTGGGACCCTTACTGAATGGGGGAGGCAACAGATGATGTGGAAAAAGCTGAAGTACTCAATGCTTTTTTTGCCTCGGTCTTCACAGACAAAGTCAGCTCCCAGACTGCTGCACTGGGCAGTATGGGGAGGAGGTGAGTAACCCTCGGTGGTGAAAGAACAGGTTAAGGACTATTTAGAAAAGCTGGACCTGCACAAGTCCATGGGGTCAGACGCAATGCATCCAAGGGTGCTGAGGGAGTTGGCTGATGTGATTGCAGAGCCATTGGCCATTATCTTTGAAAACTCGTGGCAATCGGTGGAGGTCCCAGATGACTGGAAATAGGCAAATATAGTGCCACCTTTAAAAAAAGAAGGAGAACCCGGGGAACTATAGAACTCAGTCCCCGGAAAAATCACCTCACCTCAGTCCCCGGAAAAATCATGGAGCAGGTCCTCAAGGAATCCATTTTGAAGCACTTGGAGGAGAGCGAGGTGATCAGGAACAGTCAACATGGATTCACAAAGGGCAAGTCATGCCTGACCAACCTGATTGCCTTCCATAATGAGATAACTGGCTCTGTGGATAGGGGAAATTGGTGAACGTGATATATCTTGACTTTAGCAAAGCTTTTGACACGGTCTCCCACAGTATTCCTGCCAGCAAGTTATAAAGGATGGATTGGATGAATGGACTATAAGGTGGATAGAAAGCTGGCTAGATTGTTGGGCTCAATGGGCAGTGATCAATGGCTCAACATCTAATTGGCAACTGGTATCAAGCAGAGTGCCCCAGAGGTCAGTCTTGGGGCCGGTTTTGTTCCACATCTTCATTAATGATCGGGACAATGGAATGGAATGCACTCCAAGTTCATGGAGGACACTAAGCTGGGGGCAGAGATGGGGTCCAGAATGACCTAGACAAATTGGAGGATTGGGCCAAAAGAAATCTGATGAGGTTCAACAAGGACAAGTGAAGAGTCCTGCGCTTAGGACGGAAGAATCCCATGTACTCTACAGGCTGGGGACTGACTGGCTAAGCGGCAGTTCTGCAGAAAAGGACCTGGGGATTACAGTGGACAAGAAGTTGGAGATGAGTCAAGAGTATGCCCTTGTTGCCAAGAAGGCTAACAGCACATTGGGCTGCATTAGTAGGAGCACTGCCAATAGATCGAGGGAAGTGATTATTCCCGTCTATTCAGCACTGGTGAGGCCACATTTGGAGCACTGCATCCAGTTTTGGGCCCCCCACTACAGAAAGGATGTGGACAAATTGGAGAGAGTCCAGTGGAGGGGAACAAAAATGATTAGGGGGCTGGGGCACATGACTTATGAGGAGAGACTGAGGGAACTGGGCTTATTTAGTCTGCAGAAAAGGAGAGTGGGGGAAGATTTGATAGCAGCTTTCAACTACCTGAAGGGGGTTCCAAAGAGGATGGAGCTAGGCTGTTCTCAGTTGTGGCAGATGACAGAACAAGGAGCAATGGTCTCAAGATGCAGTGGGGGAGGTCTAGGTTGGATATTAGGAAAAACTATTTCACTAGGAGGGAGATGAAGCACTGGAATGGGTTACCTAGAGAGGTGGTGGAATCTCCATCCTTAGAGGTTTTTAAGGCCCGGCTTGACAAAGCCCTGGCTGGGATGATTTAGTTGGGGTTGGTTCTGCTTTGAGGAGGGTGTTGGACTAGATGACCTCCTGAGGTCTCTTCCAACTCTAACCGTCCATGATTCTATGATGCAGGATGCGATACATTTGGACATGGTCTGTGAAGAGACTGCTTGACCCTTCATGTGATCTGCATATGACACAAACGAGGTGAAGCACGAGACAGTTTAGTCCTGTCCACACAGAAGGCTAGACATTGCCGGATATCTAAGGGATGTAGACGTTGCTCCTTTGGAAATGAATGTGGTTTCGGAAAGAACACAGGTAAATATACCACCTGGTTCAAATGAAACTGAGAAACCAGTTTACACAACAATTTTGGATGCGGTCATAAAGTCACTGTCTTTGGAGAATTGTGTATAAGGAGGCTCTGCCATCACAGCCTGCAACTTGTAGACTCTCCTTGCAGATGTTATCACTACTAGGAATGCAGTTTTCTAAAACACTAAGTGTACTACTAACTATATATAACAAGGGAAAAAACTAAACTAGTTGAGAGGTTGTAAGGTTAAAACCACGCAGAGCTCTGACTCCAGCCATGGGTGGTAAGAAGAAACGGAGGGAGGGTGAGAACAGCGCTGCCTCATGTAGCCAGCGGAGGGGCTATGACCACGAAGTGTGAGAACCATCTCTCCATGGGTACTGCTAGGCAAATTTCTCCAGCTCCGGTACGCTGGGCATGCATACACCTAAGTGGAATACACAGCTTCATCTACCCGGAGAAGAATCATTTTACAGATAGAATAACTGAGGTACAAAGAGGTTCTGTGACCCATCCACTGTCACAGTAAATAGTTGTCAACATGAGGATGAGAATCCATTTCTCATTGATGACGTTTGTGCCCGGTATCCTTGGCCCTCTCTTTTTGTTCCTCCATACCATTAGAACCCATGGGTTCCACTATCATTACTCTGATCAGCACTTAAAAATTCACATACCCTCCCCTTTCTCAAACACAGACATAGCCATCCTTGACCTCTAACCTCCAGCCCAGACCTCTAAATCCATCCTCTTGGATGTCTTCCTACCACCTTAAACTCCACATGGCTATGAATGAACACTTGTTCTTTCCTTCTTACCCTGTCAGCAATACCATCTTCCTTGCCATCACCCACACTTGTAACCTTTGTATCATCCTTGATCCCTCCATTGCCTTCTCCCCTTCATTTCCAAAACCTCACCAATCGTAATGTTACTTTCTCAATAATATATACATACAGTATACCTCTCCTTGTTGAACAATATTATGTATGGGTGCCCAATTGCTATTGTTAAAGTGTTTCCAATACACAGCCTATTCACCACGTATTTAGAATTCTACTGAAATGCACTTTGAGGCTAACATGAAATGTCGTAGGTGACTAACACGTAACACTATATAAAAGGTGAACAGGAAAATTATTTATAGTGGAGATTGTAGATCAATACAATGTACAGCAGGATTAGCAGTTTATGTGATGTGATGGAGGGAATCCACACATTCTGCAGACACGTTAGCCAAAGGTACCAAAGGGATGGCAATGGGCAGCCTATGGGGTATTTGGGGTGGGAGAGCCTGGGGCTGCCCCTCCCATTCTGCCTCTACACTCTACTGGCCTTCACAATTGTAACCATCCCCACTGCTTCAGCCCCTTGCTACTCTCGACTTCAGCCCCCTTCACTTCCTCACTAGAAGGCACAAAGGGTGGTTGGATCATCCTTGCTGCTGTTTCCTCCAGGATGTCTGGGATCCAGCAGGGAGAGCAGCCTTCCACGGACTAAAGTTGGCCACTGCCACAACCAGGGTGCAGGGTTCATTCTTGCCACCGCACCTATGAAGAGCAATAAGATCCACCCCCACTACCACCAAAATGCCGCAGGAGACCTCCTGATGCTGCCCGTAAATAAGATTATTTCAGAACAAATGTAGAACCTAAGTAAAGCACATTTATTATTATTATTACTTATTTGTATTACTATAGCACCTCAGAACACTCGGCATGGACCGCATTGTGCTAGGCGCTGTACAAGCACAGAACAAAAAGGCAGTCCCTACCCCACACTACTTCTAATATAAGAATGCCAGATCATTCAAGCAGGCAACAACGTTTGGATTTTTAGCTCTGAAGAAATCAACTTCTACATCAATCAATTTGTACTTAACACCTGAAAATGAATCCCATGATTTGTAACCTTCTTCATCTGCTCTAGCTCAGTCACAAGCTAGTGGGCTGGAATCAGGAATCACTGGGGCACATTCTCTGGTTTGTGGTATGAAGGAGGTCAGGCTAGATGATCATCCCTTCTGGTCTTTAAATCTATTAACTCCACCCCTCCAAACTGTTACCAGGCCTCACTCAGCTAGTCCACCAGACTAAACACATCCACCAACCTACTGTCTCTTACAGACTTATTAAAATAATCCACACCAGAGCTTCTCAACATTTTCTATACTGGGACCCCAGTAATGAACAGATCCACCTCCACTCTAGCGACAAAGGAAGGGTCAGTGGTCATGCCCCCTGAACCTATTCACAAATCCCAGGCTAAGAACCTAAGCTAATGCTCTATGTGCCCTCCCAAAGGGGATTTATGGAGACAAGACATAACAGAAATTAGATTAATTCCATAGTGAACAGTATAAGAAAAGGAAAGAAGTAAGCATCACTTACGCTCAACTGCGTGCACTGCAAATAAGGGCAGGAATAAGGAAAGAAAAGAGAAACATTCAGATTTTTACATTGAAAAGCACAGATTCAGATAAGGCTGCATTTAAAAATGACACCTTCTTGAAGAGGAGGAATAATCACTCTGCCAACCAGCCCCTAGAGTAGGGGTTCTCACAACAAATTTTTGTTGGCCACCAACTTTTGCTGGTGGCCACACTGACAATTTTTCCTAAAATACTTAATTAACTTTAGGAAAAACAAATAAATATGCACATCTCCATGTCCAAATCATTGTCATTTATTTATGTAGGGTTTTTTGTAAGGTGGTTTGCATGTTCTTGACTTTTTTGTTATTTCTTTTACTTTTCTGGTTGCTTTTATTTTTTATTTAAAGACTTGCTAACCAGTAAGTCTATTTCTGTAAAAAGTTATATTTGTGTGTTTGTTAATATCACTTTTCACAGCAGCAGACTTGCTAGCTAGCTGGGAGGCAGTGAAAAGTGATATTAACAAACATACAAATATAATTTTTCACAATATACTTACTCAGCCCTGGCAAAGCTAGGGGACCAATTAAATACTGGATGGGGAGGTGGGTAGGGAGGCAGCTGGGGACCAGGAGCAATGGTGGGGTGGGAGGTGAGCCCAGAACTGGAGCCCTGCAGCAAAGGGCAAAAGAAAAGCAAAAGAAATAACTAAAAAGTCAAGAACATGCAAGAGACCTTAGAATCATAGAAGATTAGGGTTGGAAGAGACCTCAGGAGGTCATCTAGTCCAACCCCCTGCTCAAAGCTGGACCAACCCCAACTAAATCATCCCAGCCAGGGCTTTGTCAAGCCGGGCCTTAAAAACCTCTAAGGATGGAAATTCCACCACCTCCCTAGGTAACCCATTCCAGTGCTTCACCACCCTCCTAGTGAAATAGTTTTTATTTCACTTATTTGTTTCTATTCTGTTTAGGTCCAGTAAAGAATAGACACAACTGTATACTATTTTTATTATTAAGTCTGCAAAAAAATCCCACCCCCAAACCCTACATAAATAAATGACAATGATTTGGACATGTGTATGTGCATATTTATTTGTTTTTCCTAAAGTTAATTAAGTATTTTAGGAAAAATTGTCAGAGTGGCCACCAGCAAGAGTTGGTGGCCACACTCCGAGGCCACCAAAAAATTTGTTCTGAGAACCCCTGGACTAGCTTTGCTTGAAAGAGTGAGCTGCATTAGTTAGCCCTCCTCCTAAAAACCAACTGTCCCAAAGCTTGGATTCTCTTGATCTTTCTCACAGAGAAATCTGGGCTAAAACACAAACACAAGCCATGTCATCTTTTCAATAGGCAATTCAAAATGTCCAAATGCGGATTGGAAAGCAAAATTCTGAGGCTCAGTCAGCCCCACGAAAGAGGTTGAAAGGTTTAAAATGTGATTTGAAAAAATGCTAAAGCCTAAAGAGAAGATGTTGTTACATGGGGGGGAGAGGAGGAGAGACGGGGATGGGGAGTGTAGTAGTTACCTTTTGGCATTTTCCAGACTAGGAAAAGTTATTGAGTTAAGATCAAGATTAAAGCTAACCTAAACTCAAACCTTTTTCCTAGTCCAGACAAGACCTCAGATGTTCCTTAGTTTAGGGAAAGGTCGGGAGTTGTGCTGCAAGCCAGATAGAAAGCAATTAATTCTGTGGCTGCAATGCATGGAATGAATTCATGAGAGCAAGGCTGCTCAGGCCCTTTACCTATACCTTTCACGTAATGCATCTACCTCTGGCTTGTGCTGCTAGATCTCAACTAACATAGTGTGTACTACGGTCTAGAAGAGAATTTGTTTGGAAGTGTGTTTTGAGAGCAAGGTGTGTGTGTGTGAAAACATAATATATATGTGGAAAGGCACAACACACTGTGTATGAACATGGGGCTCTAACCAAGGAATGAATCAACCCACGCAGAGGGGAGTTGTGAGAATGAAATGAGGCTGCCCAAAGGCCAGTCTATACTGAAATCATACCACTTCAAGTACTTCACACCTTTAGTTACTTCGGTTCCATTTTATGTCTGGACAAGCCCAAAACCTCCTCTTATCCCTCACCTTACTTCCTGGAAGTAGAAACTCCAACAAGGACAGAAGTTATATCAGCTCTGAAGATAATCACTGAGACTTATGCCAATAAACAGCAACCAAATGACACAAGAAAGATCAGCCAGCTGAGATCAGAACTAAATTTGGGATCAAATTTTAAAAAGACTTCTTAATTTGAACCTTTCTCCTGCACCGCTACAGACTAGGGACCGAATGGCTAGGCAGCAGTTCTGCGGAAAAGGACCTAGGGGTGACAGTGGACGAGAAGCTGGATATGAGTCAACAGTGTGCCCTTGTTGCCAAGAAGGCCAATGGCATTTTGGGATGTATAAGTAGGGGCATAGCCAGCAGATCGAGGGATGTGATCGTTCCCCTCTATTCGACACTGGTGAGGCCTCATCTGGAGTACTGTGTCCAGTTTTGGGCCCCACACTACAAGAAGGATGTGGATAAATTGGAGAGAGTCCAGCGAAGGGCAACAAAAATGATTAGGGGTCTAGAGCACATGACTTATGAGGAGAGGCTGAGGGAGCTGGGATTGTTTAGTCTGCAGAAGAGAAGAATGAGGGGGGATTTGATAGCTGCTTTCAACTACCTGAAAGGGGGTTCCAAAGAGGATGGCTCTAGACTGTTCTCAATGGTAGCAGATGACAGAACGAGGAGTAATGGTCTCAAGTTGCAATGGGGGAGGTTTAGATTGGATATTAGGAAAAACTTTTTCACTAAGAGGGTGGTGAAACACTGGAATGCGTTACCTAGGGAGGTGGTAGAATCTCCTTCCTTAGAGGTTTTTAAGGTCAGGCTTGACAAAGCCCTGGCTGGGATGATTTAACTGGGAATTGGTCCTGCTTCGAGCAGGGGGTTGGACTAGATGACCTTCTGGGGTCCCTTCCAACCCTGATATTCTATGATTCTATGATTCTATGATTCCTTCCATCATGAAAATGCCCATTCAGAAACCTGGTTTCAGAGATTAGTAACCAGCAGATATCCTCAAGGCAAAGACTGAGTATTAACTAAAGTGACTGAAGATCTGCTCTTCTGAAACAAGGATCTGATCTAGCTTGAATATTGAGAGGATTCTGACGAGTAAAAGTGTGGACTCAACTCCAAGTGGCAGCTTTATAAATTTGATACAGACTCTTTGGTAGTAACCCAGAAACAGCCAAGAATTTTGGATGAGGGTATAAAAATATACTTTCTGTCAGCTGCCATGAGGACAACCCACCTTGCTCAGTTCTCATGGAGGAGCTATTAATTTGGGGCTGACAGTCACAGTGCCTAATTTTTAGCTGCCTAGAAAAATCACAGGAACCACGCTGTGATCCACAAAGCCTGAGCTAGGCACCTAGGCTTTCTGTACAATGTATGGGGAGAGACAGGAACCTTCAAATGCGATTCACAACAGCCAGCATGATAGGCAGGAAGCTGTCTAAACTAGCTGATGGCAGATGCCCACCAGAGGGATGTGCCCTAAGACCCACCCCTCTCTTGTGGTGCCTAGGTCTGAGTTGCAGGATGGTGACTCTGTCTGCTCAGCAATCCATGAATGGGAACCAACTGCCACCTGGAGTCAAGCAGCTACTTGGGGGAATGAGTTAGGCACAAAACAGCTGGGGAAGGAGGAGGGGCTGCCACTGCCCACCTGATAACTTTTAGCCCAGTGGTTAGAGCACTACCTGGGCGTGGGAGACCCAGGTCCAAGTCCCTCTCGACTGGAGAGGGAAAAAGGATTTGAACAGGGGTCCCCACCTTGCAGGAGGATGCTCTAACCACTAAGCTAGGGGATACTCTGATGTGGGTCTTCCTCAGTCTCTCCTGCTGAAGTTGTTCCACTGTGGATAAATAAAGAGTGACTGGAGTAGGGGACCTGGACCCAGGTCTCCCACCTTTCAGGCGGATGCCCTAATGACTGGACTACAGAGCCATTCTCATTCTCTCTCCTTCTGTCTGACCAATGACTATTCCATGGTGGATATTTATCTAGAGGGAGGTGGCAGTGTGCATGTCCAGAGGCAGAAGGTTAGGTGCTCAGGAACTTCTGACCCTGAAAACTTAGATGCTGAGTCTAGATGCCCCCAGGGTTGGGTGGGAGTTTTGTTGATCACAGTAGAGCCTAAAACTGTGAGTCAGATGCCTAAGTATCTTTGTGGATCCCACCCTTCGTCATTATGAAGTTCAAGTCCCAAGAAGCAAGAATTAACTGGTTGGTAGGTGCAGATGAAATAACTGAAAATCACTTCCCAGCAGAGTGGGTGAAAACAGAAGTTCCTCATGCCAAGACATGGCTGGCTGCAATACAAACTTTAATGGTGGACACACTTCAGTGTGTAAAATTTCTGGGTCTATTTTGGGACTCGCTGCACTCACTCATGAAGAACCAAGTCATCAGAGAATAAGACTGACTATGTATGGGAAATCTGATCCACTCTCAGGGAGAAGACTTTGAGACACCAGCAGAAACAGACCATCTCCCTTGTTAATCAGAAATAGCATCTGCTAGGAAAGTTGAATCTCTCCACCCCTTGAGCAACGTACTATGCCTTTGGTGTTGAACCAAGCTTTAAAAAAATGGAAGTTACTTACTGTATCTGGAGGTTTTATGAGATGTGTGGTCCCTATCTGTTTTCCACATGTCTGAAGTTCTTCAAAGCAGTGTCCATTGACCCGCACATGCGTAGTAACTTCCCTCATGCTCTCAACCGAGATATAAGAGGTGGTGCAGGTCGTCGCCTGTCCAGTTCCTCTTCTTATCACAATCCAACAGGATCCGAAGCAGAAGGGAAGGAGGCAGGTCATGGAATACAGATAGGGACCACACATCTTGAACAGTTACAGTAAGTAACCTCCATTTCTTCTTTGAGTGCTGGTCTCTCTGTGGGTTCTACATACAAATGACTAGCAAGCAGTGTTCAGAGTGTAGGAGGGTGCCAGTAAGTTGGTAGCAGAGATGCTTGTAGTACTGCCAATCCGACAGCTGCACCCACAGTTTCAGCCTGAGTTAGAGTGTAGTGTGATGCAAATGTGTAGACATAGCTCGAAGCTGCTGCTCTGCAAATGTCCTACCGTCGAACATTTGTAATGTCATGGAGGCTGCTTGAGCTCACGTGGAGTGAGCGGTAATACCCCCAAGAGGGAGATGTTTTGCTATTTTGTAGCATTCTAATATGCATCTCAAAACCCACTTAGAAATCCACTATCAGGATATGGTTTGTCCATGCGACCTTTCTACTATGGCAACAAAGAATCTCAGAGATTTTTCTAATGGGTTTGGTTCTCTGAAGGTAGAATGCCATGGCACATTTGATGTATATGGAGTGAAGTCTCTTGTCTCTGGAAGAAGCTTGGGGTTTTTGGAAAAATACAGGTAACTAAATCGACTGATTGATATGGAACTCAGAAACAATCTTGGGGAGGAATCTGGGGTGTAACCTATTCTCCTTGTGGAACAATGTATATGGAGAGCCTGCCATCATGGCTCCTAGCTCATTGACCCTCCAGGCCAAAGTGATGATCATTAAGAACATCACCTTCACAGACAGGTTGGTCACGGCACATGTGGCCATATGTTCGAAGGGCAGAGGTGAGAGCATTGACAGGACAATGTTAAGGACTCACTGAGGTGTAAGTTTAATGACTGGTGGGAAGGTCCTTATCAAGTCCTTCATAAATCACACAGTAGCCGGGTGTGTATACAAAATGTCCTTCCACTGGAGGGAGGAAGGTACTGATCACTGCTAGGTCTACCTACAGCAAACTAAGGGCTAGACCTGAAGTCTTTAAGGAGTGGAAATCTGGTCTAGGATGCCCACCATATCAAGCACATGTTGGTGACATTGAGCCCAGGGTGAAAAGTGCCATCATTTACCCCAGTAGCAGGCGCTAGTAGAATCTTTTCTGCTTTGGTTAAGGATTTCCTGGACAGGGATGCAGCACGAGCATCCTATTTACAATTCCCATTCAAACATCAGGCCGTGAGGTGGAGTGAGCCTTGGTTGGGGTGTTTGATTAAATGGGCAGATTCTGATAGGTGGGTGCATGGACAGTGTTAGGAGTTCTGCGAACCAGAATTGTGTGGGCCAGAAGGGTGCTAAGAGGAGGATGGTGGCTTTGTTGCAATGAATCTTCTATATAGCTTTTGGTAGTAGGGGAATGGGATGGCAGAGGTTTTAGAGGCCATCCATCCAGGAAAGCATCATCCTGGGAATCACTGCCTATATCTCCCCTGAAGCAATACATGGGAAGCTTCCTGTTCATCTGGGATGCAAAGAGGTCCCATAGGGGAGTAACCCTCTGTGCAAATACGTTGGTTAGAACTGTGCTGTGGTTCTCTCCTTTGTGGTCTGTAGAGAAACTTCTGCTTAGCCTGTCTGCTAGGGAATTGTGAAGATCCTGGAGGTATGCGGCCTGTATTGTAATGCGGTTCCTGAGACACCAGTTCCAAAGTCTGACTGCTTCTAGGCAGAGCAGATGAGATCATGCTCCTCCCTGTTTGTTTATACAGACCACTGTGGCGATATTGTCTTACATTATCTGTACATGGAGTGAGCATATGAGGGGTAGGAAGGCCGTGCATGCAAGGCAGACAGCTCTCAGCCTCAGTAAGTCTATGCATATCCTGGCCTCTCATGGGGTCCAGGTACCCTGAGAAATATGAGCACGCCTCCCTGTAAGGGAGGCGTCTGTCAGGACAGCGGCCTTCAGTATGGGAGGGCAGAAGGGCATCCCCACCATGGGTTGGACCACTAAGGCTATGTCTCCACTACACAGCCTTTAGCAACATGGCTGTGTCGCTAGAGCCGTGCCGCTAAAAGTTGTGCAGTGTAGCTGCTGTTTGTCGGCTCTCCTGCTCACAAAAAACTTCCACCCCCAACACCTCTGAAAGACCAAACTTTTGTCATTCAATTGCCAGCGTAGACATAGCCTAAGTGAGGGAGGTGAGAACTCTGGTGGGGACAGTGACATTAGAGTCAATATGATCTCTGCTTGGTTGGTAGCTTGAGGGGAGCCAAGCTTGCAGGCACCTCAAATGGAGTCTGGCAAATGGCGTAACGTAGGTGCATGAGACCATGTAGCCTAACAGAGAAAGACACCGTAGCTCATGGTCTGCATGTAATATGGGAGATCAAGTTGCTCATTGAGTAAAACCTGTCTGCGGGGAGAAATGGTCTCACACAGACTGAGTCCAGATGTGCTCCTGTAAAATGTATTGCCTTTGTGGATGACAAAATGGACTTTTCTGCATTTGTGCAAACACCTAAGGTAGCAAGAAGGTGCCGAGGAAATCCTGTTGCTGACATGACTTCCTGATGAGATTGTCTTACCAGGAAGTTAACAGTTCTCTCTAGACCTTGTTCAACAGAAGCTGAAGACTTATAACTCAGTATAGCTTAGTGAGAGGCAGAATCATTCCCCTGCAGTCAAACAAAGTCATCTTTGCCTTCAGAGGGTTATTTAGAATATCTGAAGGCGTCCACCAGTTCTTGCAGAGTCCATGGACTGAATCCAGATGGGAAAACTTGTACATGAGAGAAGAACAGATTCCACCCCAATGTAGGAAGTGAGGTATCCTGCACTATATCCTGCCAGTTGCCTCACCTTGTACCTGCGGCCATACCTGGGCAAAGACTAAGCACTATCAACATTCTGTAAGTATTAAATGCCTAGCTGGAGTAACATCTCAGACTTTCCACCTTAAAGTCCAGCTAAAAATTTTTTAAGATCGACCAACTGTGGTACACAACCTACCACTTCAAACACCCTCCGTAACAGACGATTGGTGGATGGTGAATGTGATGCCGATTTTTAGAAAAGGCTCCAGAGCCAATCCTGGCAATTACAGGTCAGTAAGCCTAACTTCAGTACCAGGCAAATTGACTGAAACTATAGTAAAGAACAGAATTATCAGACACATAGATGAACATGTTATGCTGGGGAAGAGTCAACAAAGCTTTTGTAAAGAGAAATCATGCTTCACCAATCTATTAGAATTCTTTGAGGGGGTCAAGAAACATTTGGACAATGGTGATATACTGTACTTGGACTTTTTCTGAAAGCTTTTAACAAGGTTCCTCATCAAAGGCTCTTCAGCAAAGTAGGCAGTCTTACAATGAGAGAGAAGGTCCTCTCATGGATCAGTAAAACTGCTTAAAAGATAGGAAACAAAGAGTAGGAATAAATGGTCAGTTTTCGAAGTGGAGATAGGTATATAGCATAGTCCCCCAAGGATCCCTCTGGAGAACAGTGCTGTTCAATGTATTCATAAATGATCTGGAAAAGGGGGTAAACAATGAGGTGGCAAAGTTTGCAGATGATACAAAATATGCAACATAGTTAAGTCCAAAACTGACTGCGAAGAGTTACAAAGGGATCTCAGAAAACTAGATGACTGGGCAACAAAATGGCAGATGAAATTCAATGTTGATAAGTGCAAAGTAATGCACATTGGAAAATATAAACCCACCTATATATAGAAAATGATGGGGTCTAAATTATCTGTTACCACTCAAGAGAGAGATCTTGGGAGTCATCGTGGATAATTCACTGAAAATATCTGCTCAGTGTGCAATGGCAGTCAAAAGAGCTAACAGAATGTTAAGAACCATTAGGAAAGGGTTAGATAAGATGATAGAAAATATTAGAATGCCACTATATAAATCCATGGTACACCCACAGATTTAATACTGCATACAGTTCTGTTTGCCCTATCTCAAATAGAGATAGTATAATTGGAAAAGGTACAGAGACGGGCAACAAAAATTATTAGGGGTATGGAACAGTTTCTATATGATAGTCCTGGGGGAATTCTGCACTAAAAAATTAAAAATTCTGTGCATAATATTTTAAAATTCTGCAAAATTCTGCATATTTTATTTGTCAACATAACACAATATAATTACTCCCATTTCATTTATTTTGGGTATTTATTTCAAAATACCTGTCAACAAGTATGTCAAAAATACACACAACAACAAAAAAGATTCCCCCAGGAATTAAAGAAGTTAAAGAAACCCCCTACGACAACCCAGTTCCAGTTGGGAGGTGCTGGAAAGAGCTGCTTGGGGCCCCCGAGCCCAGACACCCTCCTCCTCCTAGAGCCCAACCACAGGGCACCCCCAAAGCCCAGACACTCGCACTCCTCTCCCCGCCAGAGCCCAGCCACGGGGCACCCCCAGAGCCCAGAAACCCACACCCCTCGCCCCCCAGAGCCCAACCATGGGGCAGCCCCTGACCCAGACACCTGCACCCCCAGAGCCTTTACTCCCCCACTCGCCCCCCCAGCTTCTTTACTGTCCTGCGTGGTGTGGTGCGTTGCGTTGCGTTGCAGCCCTGTCCTTCCTCACCCTTTGCTAAAGCTGGTTCTCCTGGGCCCTCTCCCGTCCCCGGGAGAATGATGATCAAGCAAGCCAGCCAGAGCATGCAGAGCCTTGTCCCCATGAGGCTGGGCGCGCCGCTCACTGTGAGCTGGGCTCTGCAGAGTCCAGCAGCCCTAGCAGCGGCCAGAAGCTCTGCAACCCCAATTCTTCATGAGAAACATGGAATTCTGTGCAAACTCTACATTGCGCAGTGGTGCAGAATTCCCCCAGGAGTAATAGGAGGAGAGAGTAAAAAGACTGGGACTGTTCATCTTAGAAAAGTGAAGAATAAGGAAAAATATGACAGGGGTCTATAAAATCATGAATGGTGCAGAGAAAGTGCATAAGGAAGTGTTATTCCTTCACATAACAGAAGAACCAGGAGTTACCCAATGAAATTAATATGCAGCAGGTTTAAAACAAACATAAGAAAGTAGTTCACACAATGCATAGTCAACTAACTCACTGCCAGGGGATGTTGTGAAGGCCAAATGTGTAAGTGGGGTCAGGAGAGAATGAGATAAGTTTATGGGGGTTAGATCCCATCAATGGCTATTAGCCAAGATGGTCAGCGATGCAACCCCATGCTCTGGGTGTCCATAATCCTCTGAGTACCAGAAGCTGGGACTGGATAACAGAGGATGAGTCACTTGATAAATTGTTCTGTTTTGTTCATTCCCTTTAAAGCACCTGGCACTGGCCAATGACAGAAGACAGGATACTGGACTAGATGAACCATTGGTCTGACCCAATATGGCCATCCTTATGTACCTATCCTATCTATAGGAGAAAAGATAAATGCTATGAAATAATTAGTTAATTCTTCTATAGAATAGTGATTGCTAAAATAACCATTATATAAATTTTAACATCTCATTTGAACAACATAATTAAGTTTTGCCTAAACTGACCCTGTTATTCTGTAACTGACCTTGAGTGCTGCTAACTGAATAAAATAGGGAATGTTCTATCACCTGCATTCTGGGTGGTGTCCCAGTGGAACATATGAACCACAGAATAGCATCATTGGCAATAATTCAATTTGAGGATGATCTCTACCACGGATTTACATATGGGTCCTGAGATGAGTCAGGAATCTGATCCTGGAACCACAGATCTGCCCGCAGTAGGTACACACATTTCCTGGTAGGTTAGCTGTCTGCTGGGAGAAAGTTTTCTTTTTCCTTCCTTCTCTGTCTCTTTTCAGCTTTGAGGGCAAGGCGCTTCTCCTCAAAGTGGGCCACTGCCTGAAGGAGGATGTGGCGCTAATTGGGGTCGGTTGGTGGCTTGCTCCACCCAGCTTGTGATGTCCACATCAGTTTTCTAGAAAATACGCTTTCAGTGCATCTTTGTAGCTTTTCCTCTGACCACCATGGGATCTCTGACCATGGGTGAGCTGAGAGTAGAGGACTTGTTTTAGGAGGTGAGAGTCTGGCATACGCACACAGTGTCCAGCTCAGTGGAATTGGTGCATGAGGTTCATTGCTTCTATGCTGGTGACATTGACTTCAGTGAGGCTGCTGGCGTTAGTGCAGTGATCTTCCCACTTGATGCGAAGGATCTTCCGGAGGCATAATTGGTGGTACCTCTCCAGATTGTTGAGATGCTGTTGATAGTCACCCAGGTTTCGCATCCATAAAGGAGTGTAGGAATAACAATTGTCTTATAGATCTGGATCTTGGTGTCCTGCCATAGGTCACGGTCCATGAAAACACATAGGAGCAATTTCCCAAAGAAAGCACTTGGCACTGGATCCTGTGTTGGATCTCACTGCCGATTTATGCGTTTTGAGAAAGTTGGCTACCAAGATAGCAGAAATGCTCGACTATCTCCAAAGTCTGTCCCTCCGTGGTGATTTGTGGCGGGTCATGTGCAAGGCTGGAAGCAGGCTGATAGGCGGTTTTTTAATTTTCTACATCTCCGCTCGAAGTCTAAAGTCCTCAGGGCACCCATTATTGATCTTCAGTATGCTGACGACTGTGCCACCTCACACACAGTGAGAATGGCCTTAAGTCCACATTGGATTTTTTTGCACAAGCTTACTGAAGCCTCGGACTCTCAATATGGAGAAGATTAAAGTGCTCTATCAGCCTGCTTCCAGCCTTGCACATGACCACAGAATAGCATTGTGTTGTGATAGGACCTATACTGTTTATTTCTTGTTTGTAATAGTTAATAATAAAAGTAGAATTTAGCTTACTAGCTTCCTATAAGGGTAGAGTCCTCTCTCTTGGGCTATTATAGAAAAGGCAGAGTGTGTAGAAGAGGGGGGTGACACTCTACATTAAAAATGCCATTACCTGCTTTAGAATTACTGACAATTCAGAAGGACAGGACATTGAATCCTTACAGATTAACGTTCTAACCAATCAATCACAAGACAGGGTAGTGCTGGAGGTCCGTTATAGGACACCAAATCATATGTTTAAAGAGCTGCTCCCTGTTCCCTCATCTGTCTATAATGTGTAAAAATAAAATTTGTATGATCATGGGGGATGTCAATCTTGAGATCTCAGGCTGCCACCAGTAAAACATCTTTGGAGTTCCTAAAATTTACGGATGATAACTTTCTAACACAAAAAGCATTTCAACCAATGCAGGGTAATTCTCTTTCTTATTCTGATGGATAAGATGGATGGATGACCAAAATAAAAATTAGTGGTTGTCTGGATGCAAGTGATCATTATCTAATTTCATTTGATATCTGCTAACAGAATATAGCCCTGTCCAATAATATATAAATATATACTTGGTGCTTTAAATAGTTAAAATTCCCAAAACTTTAAACAATCGTGAGTCAAACTGAGTGTTAAGAAAAATTTACACATAAAAGCGTAAACAATTTAGAATTGTTTGGGAATGCTTTAATGGATTCCTCAAAATGCAGGATTCCATAGTGATGAAAGAATGCTTCTTTGGTTAAAAACTTGTCTTGGCCAAGAGGAGAGGTGAAAGCAGAAATTAAAAAATATATCTAACAGTGGAAAAATGCCGATAGTAGTGAGTACAAATGAGCAGTTAGAAAATGCAGTCAATTGATAAGGGAAGCTAAAAGTATCAATGAAAACTCTATGGACACTGAGGTTAAGGACAATGAGAAGGAATTATTTAAATATATCGGGAATAAACAATATCCTAAGAATGGTAAAGATCTGAAATGAGACCAGGATTGTAAAATTATCAGTTGTGATAAAAAAAGGCAGAAGTATTCAATAAATACTTCTGTCTGTATTCAGAAAGCAGGAGGATGTATTCACATCTTACAGTTAAAATGAAACACTTTCCATTCAATCAGTACTTACGAAGGTTGTTAAAACAGCAACTGTTATGTATCTTTAAAAAATCTACAGGACTGGATAAATTTGATGCAGGATTAAAAGAATTGTCCAAAGAGCTCCCTGAAACCATTAATTACTCCTGGAGGGATTCCGCGGGACTGAGCACCTGCGGAAAACAACCACTCCCAGCGCAGATTTCCTGCTTTTCCCTGCAGAAAACAGCAGGGAAGCAAAGGGAAGCCTCGTGGGGTGGTGGGGGGCAAGGGAGGTGGTGACCATGTGTGCAGTTTTTTGTGGGGGATTGCCCCGCAAACAGAGGCGAGGCATGGGCAGGGCACACAGGGTTACATGCCATTGCCCCTGCACCCAGAACCCCCCAACAAGCCCCTGTGCATCCAGATCTCCCACTGAGCTGCCCGCACCCATACTGCCCCACACAGAAACCTTTCACACCTGGATCCCCCCACACTAAGCCCCTCCACACTTGGTTCCTGCTGGGCTGAGCCTGCCCAGCCATACCTGGTGCACCTGGCACAGAGGGGCAGGGCCCCAGGTTGTTTCTGGGGCAGGCCCAGCCCTTGCACTGTGTCAGAGTCAGGTGCAGCCTCACTGCCAAGTCCCTGTACTAGGGGAGGTAAGGGCTTTAGGGTGATCTCCCACCTCAACGCAGCCAGTGGCCTGTGCTCCCCACTGCCATTCTGGAGCCACATTTATTTACTGACAAATAAAATTTGCATAATTTTAAAATATTGTGCGCATAATTTTTAATTTTTTGGTGCAGAATTCCCTCAGGAGTAATTAATGTTGAGTTTTAACAAAGCCTGGAACACTTGAGAAGTTCCAGAGGATAAGAAAAAGCGTTAATGTTATGCCAACTTTTAAAAAGGGTAACAGGATGACCCAGAAAACATATGCTGGTTAGCGTGACCTGGATCGTGGAAAAGTTAATATGAGGTGCCATTAATAAAGAATAAAAGATGGTGGCATAATTAACACAATTCAACATAATTTTATGTAAAATAGGTCTTGTAAAAATATACTATATTTGTTTTGATTCGATTGCTAGTTTGGTTGATAAAGGTAACTGTGTTGACATAATATACCGAGACTTCTGTAAGGCATTTGACTTAGGCCCTTATGACATTCTGATTATAAAAAATTAACACAGCCTACATTAAATGGATTAAAAAGTGGTTAACTGAAAGATTTCAAAAAGCAATTGTAAATGGGGAATCATCATCCAATTGGGATATTTCTAGTAGGGTCCTACAGGGATCTGTTCTCTGCCCAATGCTATTCAATATCTTGATCAACAATCAGGATGAAAATATAAAATCATTGCTGGTAAAATTTCCAGAAGGAACAAAAATGGGTGGAATCGTAAACAATGTTGGGGGCAGGTCAGTTATACAGACTGACCTCTATTATTTGGTAAGGTGGACTCATTGGAACAACATGCATTTCAACACAGCCAAATGCAAGGTCTAGGAACAAAGAGCATAAGCGACACTTACAAGATGGGGAAATGTACTCTGCAAAGCCGTGATTCTGAAAAGGACTTTGGGTTCACAGTATAAAACTAATCAAGCATTAGCTGCAAGTGCAATGCTGTAGCTAAGAGGGCAAACAACATTATTGGATGTCTAAGCAGGGGAATATCAAGCAGAAGAAGTGATTTTACCTCGGTTTATGGCATTAGTGAAACCATTACTGAATACTGTGTCCAGATCTGGCATCCACACTTCAAAAAGGATGTTGACAGACTGGAA
The DNA here is from genome assembly GCF_965152275.1 of Natator depressus. Classification (NCBI taxonomy): domain Eukaryota; kingdom Metazoa; phylum Chordata; order Testudines; family Cheloniidae; genus Natator; species Natator depressus. The sequence continues at coordinate 31,944,340 of NC_134246.1, forward strand.
GGGGTTCAGAGAAGATCTACAAAAATAAGCTGAGGTCTGGGAAACCCTATCTCACAGTGAGAGACTGAAGAAGCTCAATCTATTTAGTTTATCCAACAGAAAGTTAAGACATGACTTGAGCACAGCCTGACTATCAGTTCCCACATGGAGCGGAGATTTCTGATAGCAGCCAGCTCTTTATTCCAACAGAAAAAGGCATAAAGAGACCCAATGGCAGGAAGCTGAATCTATACGAATTCGACTAGAAATAATGCTCAAATATTTCACAAGGGTACACTGGAACAATTTACCAAGGGGTATCATGGATTCTTCATCAAGTTTTTAAATCAAGACTGGATGTCTTTCTAAAATATATACTGTAGCTCAAACAAAAGTTATGGGCTTGATGCAGAAGTGATTGGGTGAAGTTCTTCAGCCTGGGTTATGCAGATGGTAAATCTAGGTGATCATAATGGTCCCTTCTGGCCTTAAAATCTAAAAATTAATTTGATCTTTTTATGTAGAAAAGTCAGTTTTCTGATAGAACCTATCAAGAATTTGTTTAACTTGGATTCCAAGTATCCAATAGCCTGTATAGGATCACAGGGAGAAAGCTGTTAGTGGTATATGAATTGCTCCAAGTGCCAGTACACCGACCTGGCTTCTTTTGGCTTTCATAGGGTTTAAGTAGTGAGATGACCTATGGCAGCTCCCTATCCTGAAACAAAAGCACCTCTCCCTAAAACTGAGAAAGCAGAGCATGTAACATTCTGCAGGACATTTTGTGAAACTGACCACCACCTAATGCCTCCTGAACTGGCTGACGAAGCCTGACCACCACATTAAGATCAGGCAAGTAATGGCTGTTTAACCATGTCTGGACCAGTCTCATTTGAAGTCATGCAATTGTCAATGAATATCTACACACGACCATCAGCTCCAGGAAGCTCTATGAAGTGGAGTGGAGGGAGGAAAACTGAAGCAGCACTTATATCTAGCATTGCTCCTATGACAGTCAAAACTCAGGTAGGCTGAAAAGCACATTGTCGTGAATACAGCCACCAATGCCAGAAATCTGGTGAAAACTCTGGGGGCTGCAGCTAGCACCTTGTTTTGAAGATTGTCCCTCAGTCTGAACCTGAGGTATCTCTAGTGCAGCTGCATTATTGAGGTATGGAAGTACTTATCTCAAAAGCCAAGTGTTTGAACCAATCCTGAGACTTCAGGAAAAGGATTCTTGTATGCAGTCACCATGTGGAATTTGAGCTCTGATAGGCTAGTCGTGTCTTTTCAGATTTCAAATAGGCTCCCCTTTCTTTTTTTGGACCAAGAAAAAAGAAGAATCCTCTTTAATTCTTTAGGTTGAAAGTCTTTCTATTCTATTGCAACCAAATCCCTTCTGCTTCAACAATTTTTCATTCGAAGGAATTCCTCAAAAGTGAAAGGTATGTGTGTGCATGCATGCAGCATCATGTGGAACTGAATAGCATAACTCCTCCCTGACCTTCCTATTACAGTCAAAAGCATATTTTCATAAAACTTACCCTCTGCATACAGTCTATAGTAACTACACAGCCCTATCCACCTTTCTACAAGACCGTTCTATCCCTTCCACCCTCTCTATACAGACTAGGCCACTTTTATCATATTCATGCTCCTGATGTAGGTCCAAGACCTCACCAATCACATACAATCAGACAGCTATGCTGAACTCATCCATTGTTCAGAGCCGCAGACCGGAGGAGTACCTCACTCTTGAAAGTGGGGTAGCTAGTCTACATTCATATACCTAGTGCACAGAGGAGTTGAAATAGGCATTTAAGGAACTTCTCAATAATATAACTATTGTAAAGCTGTAAATACGGGTCTGTATATGTTACGTGATGGGTTGTTGCATGGTGCAGCGGATTATAATGGTAGAGTTAGAAATAATGGTCAAAACTTAACTCTGAATACCCCCAGTTTCAAACATTTGTGTTTCTGGAACTGCAACATACTATTAAGTTACATAAATACTTCCAATCTTAAATCTATTTTAAAAGGTTCTTGAGAATATATATTAAGGCATAAATTAAAACATTCTGTTACCCCAGAAATACTAACTTGCCTCACTTCTGTATAAAAATCACTTGAATTGCTTTAAAATTCTCCATGTAACATTTTTGGACTCAACACGTCGACTGAGAGCTGTTTATAGCAGAACAGGGTTGCTTAATGAGATGGGACAGGCTGGTTGTATATATAATCATGGCTCCTCCTTGGCCCCACTTCTTCCCAGTTCTTCCTCAACCCAACATTTCTCCACTTGCTCCTGATAGTTCTCTTCTCCTACCATGGCACTTCTGCCAATTCCTCCCCACTCTGGCAGTGCTACTTCAGACAACTTTATCCATCATGGTTCATGACATGGAAATCAGAGGGAAATGTTCAAAGAGAAAAGCACAGACATGCCAGGAAGTCAGAAGGCCACAGGAAAAAAAAAAACAAAATACTTTACCATGAACATGAGACTGCTGAAAGCTTTTTCCAGGTGCAAAGTGAAAGTTTCCAGCTACCTGTAGGAAACAGTCATCTTTCATTAAAAGGCTCCATTCTACATAACAAAGTGAAGCATTAACACTAGCTGCCCCCTTTTCAAAGGTGGATTTTCCCCTCCTATGTTACTTACCTGCTGACACAGTCACAAGTGAACCAGCTACTCCCCAAAGAACCTCCTTTTTCCAAATAAAACAATCAGTACTCTTCAGGAATTTGTAGAGCAGAGATGTCAGACACCTGGCTCACAGACCAGATCTGATGTGTGTGTGGGGCCTACACAGATTGTGCAGAATCTAAGTTCTCATTTAAAATATATATATTTCGACTTTTCCTGCTTGTGAAGATAATCTTTTAAATGGGAACAAAATATAACCAATGCACATGTAGCCAGCCTGAAACAATGTCTCAGAGATGTGAATTTCACCATCCACCTTAATCTCACTGGGGTGCAATCAGGAAAGACCATATGTTAATGTCAACATTAACTATTTCATTGCTGATCATTTACAGTAATGGGGAGGGCGTAAGAGTGAAGTCCACAGGAGTAGAACTGAAAGTTGCTGCAGGGAAGATGAGAGGAGACCCCTAGGAAGGGGGAAGAAAAACAGAAAAGGAAGATGAGGAAGGAAAATAAAGTGGAGTAACACTGTTGGTCCTAAAGGGAAACATATATTCCCAGAGTGATGTTCTGGGAATACTGAACAAACAATAAAGATAACTAAAAGTTCAGCCTGGCATGTTAAAAAGGGGCTTCAGGGGGTTAGGCACCAGTTCCACACACTTTCTATAGCAATTGGACACCTAATTCCCTTGGGGCCCTTTGAACATCCTAACCTTCCTTTGTAGACAAAGGCTAGCTAAAAGGAGAGTCATCCAGTCCCTGACATGTGTGTTCTGTACCGGGCCTTTCCGTGATTGCTTAGACAACATATAGAGCTAGTCGCCATGGGTTAAAAATCCACCTCTCTGTCCCCAGACTTTCTGAAAGGTCCAGCCAACAAAACACACTAGGCCATTCCTTTTTATTGCATGTCTTTCTCCGATTTGCAAAACTAACTGCTGTATTATTTAGGCTCTTATGCTGCACTCAGCACTGAGCACCTAACAATGCACAAAGAGCCTAAGTCCCAGTACCATAGAACTGTGGAGACATCGTGCAAAGTTGGGGAAGGATGGGAATTCCTATCCTCTGCCCTTTCCTGGTCACTGACAGTGGTGGGATTTCAGGTGCCTGGCACAGCTTAGAGTTCAAGGGACGTTCTCTCTCACCTTGTTGACCTCTAAGAATCCATACACTTGGCAGCCCTCATTCTTCTGCTCCTGCATTTTCTGGCTGAACCCTTCTCTCTTGCATTGTTCTATAGTGTCAGGGTTCTTGAAGGCCCAGCCACGCCGCCTGTATGCTTCTCTCACATCATCACAGGAATTACAGCACCTGCAAAAGCACAGGCACCATCTCACTCACCCCGAATGGAGGACAAACATAAATCAAGAACAGAGACCACAAAATGTGGGCCAATCTCTCTGCAGAGGACACAGAAGCAAATTCTCCTTCATACTGGGGCTACTAGCCTTGCTCAGCGGATGGTCTCTGGGTCAAGGAAAGACTAAATTCCCAGAACTGAAGCTGTCTATCCACCTAGCTGTGCAGCTTTGAGTCGCTACCTTCCTGAAGCTGACAGACATCAGAGGACCTCTGCATTCACAATAGATCTCTGAGGATCTTCCCAATGGACCAGACTCCCTTTAGAACATGGTTATATCACTTTTTAACCAGCCAGAGAAGTCCCATAAACAGGTCTGTTAATGCACCTCTCACCTTACTGGCTTGGAGTCTCCCCTGAATGAAGAAACAATTCACTCCTGAGCTGCACCCACACTAGTCCACAGGTCTCAGGCCAAGGCTTCCAAAGGTGGGGGGAGGAAACCCCCTTCACTCCTCTACATCAAGGGGGGAGACCAGAGTGGACCCTGGACAGAGGACTGTGGTTTCTTTATTCTTTTGACATTTTTGTTAGCTGAGAAGGGGAGTCTGGAGGGCTGAATTCCCCATCCCCCAGGAGAGAGCATCTCCAGGCAGGGGCTGCAACCAGATGGATAATTCTAAACCCAGAAAAGAAAAAGCAGGGGAGGAGAAAGAAAGAATCCAAGACCCTGTGGGCCAGATTCTGATCTGTTCTTGCAGGAGCATGCAAGGAGATGGGGAGAGAAATGTAGCACCAGTTTGCCCCATACACAGAGCTGCAGGCAAACATGATGAACTAGCCCTGAGTGTGCTCACAGCTAGTGGGGGACCCTCTTCCTTTTATACCCTGAGAGCCCCACCCAAGGGGAGAGGCCCCAAGGGACACTTCTTTCCAGTATGCTCCAAGCTCACATGCCCAGAAGTGCTTAGCCCAAAACTGTAGATCCATATGGGAATTCTTGAAGGAAAACTCACACACAATATGGATTCATTCAACATCTGGGGCAAATGCTGCTGAGAAGTTATGGAACAGGTCCCCCACTTCACTCTCTGAGATCAGGAGACCAGAGAATCGTGCACTCGCATACACAGACACACACACACACTCTTTTCCCCACCCTCCCATCAGGAGAATAGAGAAGTATGTGGGGTCTGTCACAAACCAGGAGGTTACGGAAGTGTGGGCTCACCCACCCGACCTCTCAGGGTATTAGGGAAACACACACTCGCACCCCACTTCCCCACCCAGATCAGAACACCACAGATGTATCATTCTACCCCTCTCCTCCAATTTTGGAGATTATGAATGTGCACACACCCCATTCCCGTCAGATCAGGATTAGCATACAGCCCCCTCCCTAAGTAAGGAGATCAGGGAAGCCTTGATTTACCGGATGTCCTCCGACTCTGCTCCATAACAGCTCTCACAGCGATCAGCATCTAAGGAATCTGGATCAAACACTTTCTCCTCCTCTTTGCCCAGCTCTGAAACAAAATAAGATTTCCAAATAGTGTGACAGTTTTATGAATATGTCTGTGTGTCATTTTATGAATTTAACTGTGGTTTGTATCACTCATGATCACACTCTGCATTGTGGATTAGAACAGGGGTGGGCAAACTACGGCCTGGGGGCTGCATCCGGCCCTCCAGACATTTTAATCTGACTCTCTTATGCTTTGTAACAGTAAACTCTGGAGGTGGATAAGAAGTTCCTGCACATCCCTTAGTTTAATTGCTATGTGCCCCTGAAGAGTTAAACAATAAACTAGAGAGGTCCACAGTGAGTTGGAGTTCTGGTATACACAAGCTGCTGGGGAGTGAGGTTTGGCACAGCTCTCGGGGCCAAAGGCAGTTGGACTGCAGAGTCCCGTCATGCCAAACAGGGGCACCAGACAGGAAGTCTGTACTGTGGGAGTCCCCAGGAGACCAGAACTAGAAACATGATGTGGACACTGCTCAGATCAAGCTGTCTTGGAAGCATGTGGGATCCAGAAGTTGGATCCAATGCAGCAGACTGGTGACCATCCAGTAGGTTGTAACAAGTTATACCAACCCTCAGGAGTGTGACAGTCAGTGTGGATCATGAACATGGATGAGCTCTGTGCCCTTCTAGTGCTGGTCAAGAGATGCAGACACCACTCCTCCCCGCTGCATTTACCTTAAAGCACTGGGCCCACACCCACTTTAGCCTTTTCATCCCTAAGATTCCCCACCACTGCTAACTTCAGTGCAGCTCCACTGACAGTATCAAAAGTGTGAATTCCCGTACAGACAGAACGCCACCATGTCATCTAGATTTGCTCTGAGCAGAGTAGGGGCATGATGGTCGAAGCCCACCAGCATCTTGTCCACACTAGTGCTCCCTGTACTAATGTTAGCAAAGGGAATACACTTTTGAGGAAAGAGACTAGTGTAGGCAGTCTAAGTAGCTCACAGCTTCTGTGCAGATGTGTCAGCTCCAGAGCTGAGGGCAGCCTCTAATGTATTCCAGCAATGCAAGGACCAGGCCCCATGAAATCCCAAAGACCAAAAAAAGGAGAAAATAAATGGCATAGGGTGACAGACACCCTTAAACCAGGCTCAGTCATAGCCTCAGGGCAAGGCAGACCCTTGAAGAGCACCCATCTCTGCAAACCCTCATGCACATCCCACACCACTGCGCTTGAGACAGCAGCATTACACTGCTGTGAACTCTCTGCTCAGAATTCAAATACCCTTCGGCTGCCACTTCAGTCCCAGGGATTCCCTATGAAAGGCAACAGAGGAAGACGATTGGCATCCATTGGAGCATCCAACAGAGGAAGGCAGCAGGACATTGTACTACCGTGTCTCTCGGCCTCGGGGGTCACAGGATTGCCATCTTTATCCAAACGTTGTTTAAAGAGATTGTGCTCCACATCTAGCTGCTGCTCTCCTGCCACATCCATGGCATCAATGCTCAAATCTAAGACCAGGAAACAAGGTGAATTAAGGAAGGTTCTTTGTGGTCTGAGATGGCTTATGGAAGCAGCAAGCCAGTGAGAAACCATGAGCCTATTAACAAGGGGGAGATCACCAAGGCAGGAATCTAGGAGGAAGAGTTCATCTGCAGATTAGGAAAAAATCAAGAAGTGGAAGGGGACTGGCATAAGAGGCTGCATTGTGGTGGCTGAGAACCTCAAGTTGACTCAAAACTGCACCCCTGCATTTCAATCTCTCCTGCAAACAAGGCTCTTGGGCTGCTGTTCAAGAGGGATCCTCTTCAGCTAGCTCTAATATAAATCATATTTTCATCTGGGCAGATAAACTCAGGCTAAATAACCTGCCCAACCCTTTGCAGATACCTCAACCTGCTGGTCAAGCTTGAATCCATTTGGAGAACTCCCCCACCACTCCAATCCCAGCCACTCTCTCCTGTGGCCCCTTTCCCATTACCTTTCACCAAAGGGTTTCAGATAGTCTTTGCTGGGCCCTAGTGTGTCACTTGGGGGGCTTGCCTGTTACTTGGGGACACAATGTCAATGTCTTCCCAGGAAAAGGGGAAAGAAGCTGCCAGACCTGCTGGACTCTCCACTCCATCTTAAACATAGTGTGTGTGTGGGGGGGGGGGGGGGGGTCGGGGGGGGAAATGGGGAGGAGGAGTCTGAGATTGGAGTAGGGGAAGAATCCTCCCTAGGGTGATGGTATCTTCTGCAACTACATTTCAATGGGGTGATCTGAGACAGAGCACACAGAACTGCCCATCTTACTAAAAACAAAATAGAAATTGCAGTGTACACTTGGGTAATGGGATTTTTAATCACTTTCACTTTGCAATTAAATTACCAAATCCCTATTCCTCAGAGGAAATGTGAAGCTCCAGTGTTCATACCTTAGCTACCTGTGACCAAAAGTCTGAAAAATTTTGAATATAAAAATATTCTCCCCTCAAAAACAGCACAAATAGCTGAATGGATTTAGTTGCAACAAACCTCACAATTCAGCTAAGAAGTATTCAGATCAATAGAAATATTTTGGAAGAAGTTATTACAGAGTGAAAAATGTGTCACATGACATCAGTAACATAACTGATTTAGTTCCACATGACATTAATGTACATGTTCAGAATTTAAACATAAGAGTCAAAAAACAGTAGCTGGTCCCAAGAGCTACTCTACAGTGTCTTCCATAATAGGCTCTGCACATTACAAAAATGAACGGCAATTGGGACAAGCCCATGGGAGCAGGTCGGTATTATACTCCTTTCAATACAGGCTCTTCTTCTTCACACGCAGGTCTCAAAGTACTTTACAGAAGTGGATAAAGAGCTTTATCCTCATTGCACAAATTAGGAAACACACTCAGAGAAATGAAGCAACTGGACCAGAGTCCTACTGTGTCAAATGACAATGCTGGGAACAGAACCCAGGAGTCCTGAGCGAATTCCCTGTTCTAACTACAGGGGAATGTAATTCCTTACTGCTGACAAGACAACCAGCTGATAGCAAATCGAAATAATGCGTGCACTGACTGGTCAGTGTGCCCAACTTCCAGCGGAGCGTGAAAGCTGCCTTCTTCCCAACTCTTTAGAAGACTTACTTACAAGCACAAGGCATATGCGGAAAGACAACATCTATATTAATCTTCAATTTGTCTCCTCTCGATTTGTCAACGTACAGTTCAGGATGAACCTAGGAACAAAAAACAAAAGTCTCATTCCACCTGGAAGCACATCGCAAGGCCTTTTCCCTTGCCTTCTCCCCAGCACAGTAGCCTCTCCACAGGTGCTATGCCACCATGCTTCCAAAGGCCTCCTCCACATGGGGTGCACAAGCTGGCACCTTCCAGAATGCTGTGACAGAGCAGTTGAAGCGGCTTCCAAACCTGGCTGTGCTTTTACGATGTGTGATGCTCCTAGCCAGCAAAGTGATAATCTGGGGATTTAAATTAAATAAAAACAATTTAAAATATTTTATTTTTGCAATTTCTTCCCCACTATTGAGTCTGCAAGCGGGAAACTGGTGGCTATCTCCTACTGGTGACACAGGAGAGTGGTCTGTTCACTGCAGATGCTGGAGGAACCAGCAGCCCAGTATGACTTCTGATGCCTTCTCCAGAAAGGGGATCCAGGCCTTAGTGGAGTTGACAGGTACAGAAAGCCCAATCGGAGGCACAGGAAGCCAATGCTAGGGTGACCAGGAGGGAAAAGAGGCTCCCTGCAGGGCCAGTGCCCATCTTCTTTGAGATACGCAGGAGGAAAGAGGAAGAGAGCAGGAACAGCAATTCACTCTCATCTCACCAGACGGGCTGCCAGCAGGGCCAGTGCCAGCTCAAAACTCAGGAAAGCAAAGTCTTAGTGCAAGTCACTGATCCTACTTCCTTCCCTGTTTCACAACAGAACTAGACCAAGCACTGCAAACCGCTGCCTCTATGGGGCAGGAATGAATATTAAATTCTAGCCACCATCATAGTAACAAGGCAGGTCCTCTGAGCCACCTGGGCTGCGCAGCCTAATGACCTGAGACAATAAGGCCACCCACAAACACAGGGCGGCGTGGCCTAGTGGCCAGAGTCAGTACAGCGGCCCTTGAGTGCAGGGCAGTGTGGCCTAGTGGCCAAATCCAGGGGCCATCACCAAAGGAGGGGCAGCCAGGGTGGGGAGACCCAGGCCCACCCGACTCCACTGGGTCCTGACTCAGAGCCCTAACAGGCAGAGTGGTCCATCACTGGGTCAGCGGGGAAATCCAGCTGCAACATGCTGACTTTCCATGGGTGGAAGATACCACTTACCCCACCTCCCTGGGTCACTTCCTACTGGGCTTCCTGAAGCTGAGGTCTATATGACATCAGGGTCTCTGGGCTCCTCGTCACAGGTAACTCCCTTGGATTTCAACTCCAGCCAGTCAGCTGTAGGCCACAAGCCTCCAGTCTGGGCCGCAGGATCTCTGCTCCCACAGACAAGGGCTGTAACAGCTCCTGGGCTGGAGCCTCCACCAAGTGTCCTTCCTCCTTACTGAGCTGGGCTGCTCTCCTTTGTACTAGCACAGCAGTTGGAGCATGATGAGCATGGTCTGAGGGGCAGGACTTCCTCTGCTCAGTGTGTGGGATTAACCCCTTCCTGCCTACTGCTGAGTATGAACACCCCGTCACACCATGGAAAAGGAGAGATAATGTGTAGCTACAGAATGGTCCTGTGCCTTGCAAAACTCGGGAGCCTGGCTCAGCTATTGACAAACGGTGGACCTTGGTTGAATATGTGGCCCTATCTGCTTCCCAGGGCTCCAGTAGGACAGCACAGGGAAAACATAAACCCAAAAAAGACAGCAATACAAAGCTCTACTTACTTCCTTTGTGAGGTAGTACTGCAGCTCCGAGAAGAAAAGCAGGAGCATGATAAGTCCACTGATTACTGTCACTGCAAATGAAGAATGACAAGCATTACCATGGGCTGTGGACTCACTAATTCGCTGCCCGACTCCAGTGAAGAAAGCAGCTGGCATTACAGTAGGTGAGAAGAAACCAGGCTCCTCACGAAAATCGCTATCCTCCCCCCATGTGCTCTGTAAAAAACACATGCTAATACCCCAACACAAATGCCAGTTAGACAGTAGACCATGAAGGCTAGGCCACAAAGCAAATCCCCGCATTTCAAAGTTATTAAAGAGGAGAGTGAACCAGTACTGAGTACCAAGATAGGAGCTGTTTTCATCCATTTGGGCACAGTCCTCCTCTCCCAGCCACCAAAGGAAACATTTCATATAAAAGAGATGCTTTCTAGTGTGACCGCAGCCCCAGCCAGACCACGATTAGACATTTATTTGGATAATGAGAGCATCCACAGTCACCATAGTTATGATTAAAAAAGAACATAAGAACAGTCATACTAGGTCAGACCAAAGGTCCATCAGTATCCTGTCTTCTGACAGTGGCCAATGCCAGGTGCCTCAGAGGGAATGAACAGAACAGGTAATCAGCAAGTGATCCATCTCCTGTCACCCATTAGCAACTTCTGGCAAACAGAGGCTCGGGACACGATCCCTGCCCATCCTGGCTAATAGCCATTGATGGACATATCCTCTATGAATGTATCAAGTTCTTTTTTGAACCCTGTTATGGTCTTGGCCTTCAAAAATATATTAAAAATAAATTATAAATATTATATAGGTGGAGCTGGTAGCACTGCCTATATTTCAGGCTGACTGACACTTCCCATTATAAGACTCTGTTTTCAGTTGCTTATAACTTTAACCATTCAGGATAAAAAATTTCCATGCCTGGTGTCTGCCTTAGGCTGAATTTGTTTTGGAAAGTTTCAGCTAAAAGAGTTCAGCCCTTTCTGGAATGAAATTAGGGAAAATATATTATTCCGCCCAAGCTAAAAAAATCTTACAACCATTTTGTTGAGACACAGTAGAGTCTCTATGCTTTGGAAAAGAGACTTGGAATTTGGGGTCTCCCTTGGGTCAGAGAGGTGCCTTCTGACATCCCCATGAAAATTCAGCCAAATTTGGCCAAGCTATAAGCCTCTGAAAAATCTGTCTGTGCATGCTCAGTAGAGACTTGTTAGAGTTTGACAACTAAACTATCCAAAGATTCCATCTGCACTGAGCGTGCTCTATCCCCTCACAGCTCTGATGTGCTGACCACACAATGTGCCATTCCGACAGAGCAACTGAGCATGCTCCAGTCCCATGCTACAGCAGTGGAGTGGGATTTCCCTGCAATTTTTACTCCTGGCTGCCAGGGGTCACGGTGGCACAGGGCACTAGAAGTGAGAGCAAGTACAGACCCTCTTCTGTGCTCTCAAATTGATGCTCTCCCACCTGGAGCCCAGTCAGCCTGAAGAAAGAGGAAGCTGCCTCCTTGGATGTTGAGGATTGAGAAACTGGAAGGATAGGGAGCAGAGTAGAAGCACAGGGGAGAGAAGGGCAGAGATATGAGAGAATATATAGTGCAGGATGTGCGTGTGCGTGTGTGTAGAGAGAGGTTGGACAGCAGCTGGGGAGGGGGCAGAAACCTCTGAGGGGATTGGATAGGAGCAGGAAGATGGGAGGGATGGATAAGTGCTAAAGGGGAGGAGGTCAGAAGAAGAGGGGGACGAGGACAGGCTGGGCACACAGGGGCAGAGAAGTCTATAACCAGCAGAGCACATTCCCGTCCAAGAACCTGGAACCGAATCCAGCTAGCGAAAAGGGGGCAGCAACCTTAATTCACCCCCATCACCAGTGTGTCTGCATTATGATGCAGTCTTTAGTTACATGATCACATACTATTCTTTCCAAAGAAACCCTGCCTCATTCATTGCACAAGATGGTTGGTGTGACAGATGCAAGACTTTGGAATCATGGATATCCTATGCCATGGGATTAGTCAAACTTTTAACATAAAAATGGCCATACAGGATCTGACTAATGATCCATATAGCCCAGCATCATGTCTTCCAACAGTGACCAGGGCCAGGTACTTCAGAGGGAAAGAACAGAACAGGACAATTATTCAGTGTCATCCAGTCCCAGCTTCTGGCAGTCAGAGGTTTAGAGATACCCACAGCATGGGATTACATCCCTAATCAGTCCCCTAATAGTCACTGATGGACCTATCCTCCATGAATTTATCTAGTTCTTTTTTTAACCCTGTTATAGTCTTGGCCATCACAACATCCTCTGGTAACGAGTTCCACAGGTTGACTGTGTGTTGTGTGAAGAAATACTTCCTTTTATTTGTTTTAAACCTGCTGCCTGTTAATTTCAAAGGGTGACCCCTTGTTCTTGTGTTATGTGAAGGGGGCAAATAACATTTGCTTATTAACTTTCTCCACACCATTCATGATTTTATAGACATTTATCATATTCCCCTTAAACGTCTCTTTTCTAACATGAGCAGTCCCAGTCTTTTTAATCTCTCCTCACATGGAAGCTGTTCCATACCCCTAGTCATTTTGTTGCCCTTCACTGTAATTCTTAAAATTCAAATGTATCTTTTTGAGATGGGGTGACCAGAACTGCACACAGTATTCAAGATGTGGGTATACCATGGATTTATATAGTGCCATTATGATATTTTCTGTCCCTTTCCTAACAGTTCCTAACATTGTTAGCTTTTTTGACTGTCAGTGCACACTGAGCACATATTTTCAGAGAACTATCCACAATGACTCCAAGATCTCTTTCTTGAGTGGTAACAGCTAATTTAGATCCCACCATTTGGTATGTATAGTTGGGAATTATGTTTTCCAATGTGCATAACTTTGCATTTATCAACACTGAATTTCATTTGCCATTTTGTTGCCCAGTCACCCAGTTTTGTGAGATCCCTTTGTAATTCTTTGCAGTCAGCTGTGGATTTAACTATCTACAAATGTGATACGTAACTTTGTGAGCTACAGACATTATTCCAACCCATGGCAGAAGGTTACTGAGTTTACCCCATCATCTTAAATCAATGAGGGTAATTACTGCAAATCCTGGGACAGGTAAACAACTCCAGAGAAGTACTACCCTTTGGAAGGTACACAGACTGGTTCAACCCTGATTTAAGAGATCCACGAGACAAAGAAAGAGCTTGTGGCAAGAAGGATCAGCCTGAACTGGCTGAGGTTCCTCTGATCCAAGAATTGACATGAAACTATAACCAAGAGGACAAAACCCTGCTGGAAGGGTGTGAAGGACTGGAACCTGCCAGTGTCTCTGTGTCAGAAGAAGGCCCAGTAAACTAGCATGCAATGGAGACTGTTTATTGCTTTATTATGTTTTCTCTGTAATGCTTTTGTCCTAAATAAGTGTATTGTGGTTTGTGGAAACTGTCTGGTCACTGACAACTCTGGCATAGTCCCTGGCAGAGGGGTGTTGGACAAAGGTCAGATCTGCTGTGATAATCACAGCGAATTGAAGGAGGACTGCAATCCTTGATCTAAAGAGACAGGGATGCAGGTCCCTGCCCAGAGAAAGGTGAGGACTGGAGGCCTGAGACCTAAAGGGGTACCCCTTGAGGAGTCCACAGAGGGGGCAGAGATGCAGTTAATTCTAGAACTGAGAGATGGTGCTCTGGGGACAAATCAGGGCTGTGTAGCAAAGGATGCTGTTGCCTATAGGACCCCTGCTGGAAGGCATGTTCTGTTTGCGGGTACCGGGACAGGCAGATCTAGGCCCACACAAAACTAAAGGTCAGCCTCCTCACCTAAGGGGGAGGAACCGCTACGCCCAAGCCGTGAGTATAGCGGACAACAAAGGAGAAAATGGGAGCGAGGTCAAAGATTAATAATCAAGGAACCAGAAGGGGACACTGAGCAGAGAACCCTCCTCAAAGACATCTAAAGAGTCTGTGGATATTGCCTGTAGGAACTCTACCTCGAGACATGATCAGACAAGGGACCAGAAATAGGCCCCACAGTCACAGAGTACCCCCATCCAGCTTCCTCCTCCTGGAGTGATGGATGGCTATGTTGCGCAGTGCCAGGAGGAGGTTGACAAGGAGGTCCTGAAACTTTGTAGGATCATGGATGGGGTGTGCAAGAATTAGGAAGTATGGGGAAAAGTGCACCTAGAACCTCAATAAGTTTCTGGGGGAAGCTAGAAGAGGGGCTGCAACCTGATGCACTCTACACAGATGTGGACCAGGTTCTCCCTTTCACCACAGAATGGACAGGTACACGCCCATACTCACAGCTCCATGGAGGAGCTGCCAACTAATATTGCTGGTGGATTGTGGAAGCAGAGTAGAGTACAGACTGGCCCACCCTCCTTAGGTGGCAACAGGTCCCACCATTTAGTGTTAGGGTGGGACATAAGGGCAAGGAAGTGGATGGTGTACATGCTTGTGCTTCACATGTTCCCTGGGTGCAGTTCAGAGGTGGATTGGCTGGATGTTGTTCAGACAACTCAGGTGGCTTGTCAGGGGCAGCCAGGGAGGTTCACAGGGCAGGAGCAAAATGATGAGTTCCAGAGGCGAGTCAGGAGCACCCTCCTACAAGACCTGCTTGAGGAAAGCAAGAGAAGCAGGAGGTAAGGCTCTCAGCAGGGAAGTCGGGCAGAGAGCCCAACTTAAGAACAAAGGACGGGAAGGTGCGCAGTGGGGCTTCTAGAGGAAGCTGGGAGTTCTCTCACCTGGGAACTGACACAGAGGGTCAAACTGAGAGAGAGACAGAGCCTGAAAATAGGGTTCACCGCAGCATGGCTGGGGCTCTGGGCTGAGCAGACTGGACTGTGCTAAGCTTCACTTCTCTGTGCTAACCTAATGCTGTGTGCTAATCCATGCTGTATGCCAGGGGACTAATAAATCCAACTGGTTTGAAACACTGTTTGAGTGTCCCTCTAAATACTTGGTGAGGCGCATTAATCCCTGCAGAGCGGACAAGTCTCTCCCAGGAGTCCGTCTCGGTTGGACTCGCTGAACAGAGCTCACAGAGGTTCAATCTTAGGAGGCAGTGAGGCCAGGTGTCCTACCCTGAGGGAAGAGTGAGACCCCTGTGGGGTCTGGCACATTAAAGGGGTTCCTCCAAGAGACTGTTCCAAACCTGGGGGTGTAGCACTGATCTTGTGGCTCCATGACACTATCTATTCCCTGAATGAGGCAAGGGTCCTGTGGAAAAAATAGTATGGGATCATGTAATTAAAGACTGTATCATGACACACACCACTGGCAGAGGGAGGAGGATTAAGGTTCCAGGGTAACCTTAATTCTGATATTTCCTAATTTTGTAGGGCTTGACTTTGCCACTTTAATATTCTTTTAATGGGGCGGTTTTACCTCTATTATATAAACATATATATTTGCATAAGCAAACCCTCCTGCTTTAGCGCACCAGCCAACAACTGGCAGAAGTAGGCAGTAGCTTCCCTATATGCCGGTTATTCCATAATGGCCCATTGGGAGGTTTCTTGTTCTTTTCTCTGAACTAGTTTGTACCGGCCTCTGTAGGAACAGGCTACTCGATTGGCTGGATCACTAGTTTGCTCCAAAATTCTGCACTACAGAAACCTTACATATGAATACTTGGCTCTCCTATACAGGTCTTTCTTACAGCAAAATGTAGTCTCTTATGACTTACTTAGTTCAAATAGATAAGATGTTTAAGCAGGCCTGTGGGACTCCCAGCATCTCACTATGCCTAAAACTCCCAAAATAACACAACAAACAAAAGAACAAGAGCTTACTGAGCCTTGCCTGGAAGGATGATACAGACAGAAGGGAGACAAATGCTTTATTTGAAGTTTTAAATCTGAGGTGAGGAGCCAAACATCATGCCCACTGGCCACCTTCAGAGTTAAAACAGGATCCAGGCCAGGTTGTGGGGCCTGAATGGAGACTGTACAGCCTCCACCCTACCCCATCCCTCACTGCTGTTGCTGGCTGTGCTGGTACTGGTCAGGTTACTCCTCAAAGCAGGGATGGAGGAAAGAACAGAGAGAACAAGAGGAATAGAAGAAAATGGGAAAAGGAAGCAGGGAGACAATCAGAAGGAAGGTGTGTGTGAACAATAGAGTGAGGGAATATATGCCACTCCTGGCCCATTTGTTACCACCTCTGGCCCACAAACTCCAGCTGGAAACATCAGTCTGGCTTTGGGATGATCAGACACTATCTGCCCTATGTCAGGGAGGGATGTTCTGCTTTGTAAGTGATGACAGGGACAGACGGGGAGGCTGGGACTGTTGTGTTTCTGGGTGGAGGGCTGGGTCCTGCTCTAGGACGGAGGAGGAGCAGCGCCTTCGGACCGTTTGTTTGGAGTGGTGTTGATGGTCACCATGCAGGCAGGGAGGTGGCTCTTCTCTTCTTTTTACAGGAGCCCAGGCCCTTTATTCCAGCTCTGGCAGCGAGGGGCTGCAGTGGGTTGGGTGACAGCTTTCCCCTGCGCACGGGGAGGCTCACCTTAGTGACTATGGAGGTGAAGGACTCTCAGGGAGGAAGAAAGAAGGAAGTAGCTGGACTCGAAACGACCTATTCCTCAGCCTTAGCGGGAGAGGAAGAGGCTGGGGCTGTCAGCCCCCCGGAGGAGGGCAAGAACCTCGCGGGGGTATTTTTTCTCCCACAGCGATCGGGCTGCCAGGGGCTTTCAGCTTGGGCCGCCGCGGGGTGGGGTGAAGGGAAGGGGGGCGTCTGTCGGCGGGGGAAATGGGGGAAATCAGGCGGCTTTTGCAGCCAGCCCACCGGCTCCCGGCGGAGGTGAGAGCCCCGCAGAGCCCGCTGAGGAGGCGGATCGATGCAGAGGCGGCGGGCAGCAGCTGGCGGCCGCCCGGCGAGGGCTGGTCTCGGCGCCGACCCCGCCGCCCCGGCACTCGCCAGCCCCGCACGGCGACGCGTCGCGGCCGCCCCCGCCCCTCCCCGCGCGCGCCCCCGCCCCTCACCGAGCGCGCCCCCGCAGGTCTTGACCCGAAAATCCTCCAGTGTCTTGGGAAACGCATCGAACCGCTTCAGCCTCCACAGCGAGTCCATGGCGGCGGCGACCCCGCGTCCGGCGCCGGCCCCGCCTGCGGGGCGGAGCACTCGGCTCTGTGCCCCGCCCCCGCCGCAGGGCGGCCTGGGAGCCCGCGCGGGGCTGGGGCGGGGCGGAGTGACGTGCGAGTCGGGGCCGCGCGTGCGCGCGGTGACCTGGGGGTGTTGGGCGCATGCGGGTGTCGGTGGGGGGTCATCGGGGGGTCATGGGGTGACAGTGGGATGTGGAGCTGTTGGGGTGACATGGGGTGTTTGGTGACACTGTCGGTGGGGGTGACATGGGGTGACAGTGGGATGTGGAGGTGTGGGGTGACATGGGGTGTTTGGTGACACTGTCGGTGGGGGTGACATGGGGTGACAGTGGGATGTGGAGGTGTAGGGTGACATAGGGTGTTCGGTGACACTGTCGGTGGGGGTGACATGGTGTGACAGGGGGATGTGGAGCTGTTGGGGTGACATGGGGTGTTTGGTGACAGGTGCGGGTGACATGGGGTGACAGGGGGATGTGGAGGTGTTGGGGTGACATGGGGTGTTTGGTGACACTGTCGGTGGGGGTGACATGGGGTGACAGAGGGATGTGGAGCTGTTGGGGTGACATGGGGTGTTCGGTGACACTGTCGGTGGGGGTGACATGGGGTGACAGGGGGATGTGGAGGTGTTGGGGTGACATGGGGTGTTTGGTGACACTGTCGGTGGGGGTGACATGGGGTGACAGAGGGATGTGGAGCTGTTGGGGTGACATGGGGTGTTTGGTGACACTGTCGGTGCGGGTGACATGGGGTGACAGTGGGATGTGGAGGTGTTGGGGTGACATGGGGTGTTTGGTGACACTGTCGGTGGGGGTGACATGGGGTGACAGGGGGATGTGGAGGTGTTGGGGTGACATGGGGTGTTTGGTGACACTGTCGGTGGGGGTGACATGGGGTGACAGAGGGATGTGGAGGTGTTGGGGTGACATGGGGTGTTTGGTGACAGGTGCGGGTGACATGGGGTGACAGTGGGATGTGGAGGTGTTGGGGTGACATGGGGTGTTTGGTGACACTGTCGGTGGGGGTGACATGGGGTAACAGTGGGATGTGGAGGTGTGGGGTGACATGGGGTGTTTGGTGACACTGTCGGTGGGGGTGACATGGGGTGACAGAGGGATGTGGAGCTGTTGGGGTGACATGGGGTGTTTGGTGACAGGTGCGGGTGACATGGGGTGACAGTGGGATGTGGAGCTGTTGGGGTGACATGGGGTGTTTGGTGACACTGTCGGTGCGGGTGACATGGGGTGACAGTGGGATGTGGAGGTGTGGGGTGACATAGGGTGTTTGGTGACACTGTCGGTGGGGGTGACATGGGGTGACAGAGGGATGTGGAGCTGTTGGGGTGACATGGGGTGTTTGGTGACAGGTGCGGGTGACATGGGGTGACAGTGGGATGTGGAGGTGTTGGGGTGACATGGGGTGTTTGGTGACACTGTCGGTGGGGGTGACATGGGGTGACAGAGGGATGTGGAGCTGTTGGGGTGACATGGGGTGTTTGGTGACACTGTCGGTGGGGGTGACATGGGGTGACAGTGGGATGTGGAGGTGTTGGGGTGACATGGGGTGTTTGGTGACACTGTCGGTGGGGGTGACATGGGGTGACAGTGGGATGTGGAGGTGTGGGGTGACATGGGGTGTTTGGTGACACTGTCGGTGGGGGTGACATGGGGTGACAGAGGGATGTGGAGCTGTTGGGGTGACATGGGGTGTTTGGTGACAGGTGTGGGTGACATGGGGTGACAGTGGGATGTGGAGCTGTTGGGGTGACATGGGGTGTTTGGTGACACTGTCGGTGCGGGTGACATGGGGTGACAGTGGGATGTGGAGGTGTGGGGTGACATAGGGTGTTTGGTGACACTGTCGGTGGGGGTGACATGGGGTGACAGAGGGATGTGGAGGTGTTGGGGTGACATGGGGTGTTTGGTGACACTGTCGGTGGGGGTGACATGGGGTGACAGAGGGATGTGGAGCTGTTGGGGTGACATGGGGTGTTTGGTGACACTGTCGGTGGGGGTGACATGGGGTGACAGAGGGATGTGGAGGTGTTGGGGTGAGATGGGGAAGTCGTGGAGTGACGGTGCTGGTGTGTCAGAGGGTGACATTGGGGTGTCAGAGGGTGACATTGTGGGCATTGGGATGTTGTGGGGTGTCATTGGTTGATGAATGGGAAGTTCACAATAAGCTGTTGTAAATCAGTATGTGGTGCTTTTTTCTGGGGAATGTCTCACTTTACACCTTTACCGCTTTGATTCAGACTTTCCTAGTTCATTTTTCTGTAACCCGGATTCCTCAAAGACCCTTTTTGAGTACGTGCATGGCATATTTTCTGGAAAAGTTTATTAAAGTGCTAACAGGTGGTTTGATTGTGCGAGGCTGAAGCTGTCAAATTGGAATTTGATGACAAAGAGTATGTGGTGCTGACATGGTCACCAGTTACTTTGCAGGGCTAAAAAGGACAGCCTTGCTATATGCTCCTTTGGTGGAGGAAAGCACCCTCTCCTGGAGGCCAGGAGTTCAAATTGCCTTTATCATAGAATCATAGAAGATTAGGGTTGGAAGAGACCTCAGGAGGTCATCTAGTCCGACCCCCTGCTCAAAGCAGGACCAACCCCAACTAAATCATCCCAGCCAGGGCTTTGTCAAGCTGGGCCTTAAAAACCTCTAAGGAAGGAGATTCCACCACTTCCCTAGGTAACCCATTCCAGGGCTTCACCACCCTCCTAGTGAAAAAGTTTTTCCTAATATCCAACCTAAACCTCCCCCACTGCAACTTGAGACCATTACTCCTTGTTCTGTCATCTGCCACCACTGAGAATAGCCTAGCTCCATCCTCTTTGGAACTCCCCATTCAGGTAGTTGAAGGATGCTATCAAATCCCCCCTCACTCTTCTCTTATGCTAAGTGCTGTTTAAATTCCTATGCAGTTAACTACCCTTGTTTTTGCTAAGGCCATGAACCCCACCAGCAGACAGTGAAGAACCTCTGAATACTCTCCCCACATTGTTTAAATAACTTAGCCGAGAATTTACGCCTAGAATGCCAGTCTTTCACATGATGAACCCCAAACTTACCGACTGCACCACACTTCCTTTCAGAAAGGAAAACCAAACCTGATTTAGGCAATATCTCTAAGCACTATAAAGAACACACTTCTCTACAGAGACAGGGCTAGAATCCAGGATTACTGATCACCAATATTCTATTGGTGGCTATTAAACAGTTGTGTAACCCCCTGGGAAAGTGTGTCTCAAGTAGAGCTGGTCAGAAAATGGTTTGTATTTGGTTTTTTTGTCCACTGAAAATACTCATGAAAACAAAGAAAAAATACTTTTCATTGAAATTTTTTTACAGAATATTGTCAGCAAAAAAATCAAACTCCAAAATACTTAGACCAAAAACTGACAATTTAACTGAAAACCAAAATACTTGTATTCTGAAAGGCCACCACAGTGCCTCAATGCTCCCATTCTCCTCTATGGCATGAGCTCATTGTTTGGACTACATGGCCCATGCTTTACCATGAGCTATGATATATAAATTACGGTGTGAAGCACCAAAATACATGGTCCACATTTCAGGCATTTGTCATGGATTTCGCTTGTGTAACCCACCAGCCCAAGTGTGATGTGTCCCTTCTCTGTGCCCAGTTCACAGAGGATGTGAGTCTGTGACAACTCACAGTTCGAGAGCCTGGCTCTTTAGCATAAGCTGTAAAGATTCAGATGTTTAGCCCTGGAGGTTATTGGTTTCAATCACTAGAAAGCGTCAGTTGGTTCCTTATTCATGATACCAGCTCCTTATTCCTGGTTCTCAGTTCCTTATTCAAAGGCCAAAATTATTTAAAAATAGATTGCTGTAAGATTAAATTTTAGAAATGTCATCAAATTAACAGTAATGTGATAACATTTAAATTACGAATTCCTTAATTACTAATTAAATAATCAAATATGGAGCTGGGTGTTGGTTGCTTGGTTGTACATGAGAAAATATTTTTTGAGTCACCACAAATGACACATTCCCCACAACTCTCGGACTGGTCTGAAGGAGCTGTGACATGCCACTTGTTGACCCAAAGCTTTGTTCTTGGGCATTATGCTGCCACATGTCACATCCTCACCCCACATCCATTTTGTACATGGAGTTTGAATAAGGAGCTGGGGTTTGACTGGCTGTAAGTGACAAAATATATATTGGGTCACCCCTGCAGCCTTTATTCTAGTTTGAAGAGATGAGGATATGCCACTCCCAGAGGTAAACCTTTATTTCTGGTCTGACAAATATATTACCCCAATTTTTATTTTGTATTTTCTTTTTTAGTAAACATACAATATGCATGCAAAAATTGACACCCCCCCCCAAATTGACCAATTTGTTGCAAATCCATCTGTAATGTTTTAACAGACATTATATGATTGCTACAAATTAAGAAATTTAGTGGAATTTTGGTTTGTTTTTAGATGAATTAAGAACAGGACAAATGGCAAAATTTATGAAAACTTGTTTAATTTAGTACAGATGTAAAGCATTGGTTTATGATTAGTGCTGTGTCTTTTGCTCATTACATCACAAAAGTAATAATACATTGCTTAGGCACAGTTGTCTCCCAAATAATCATGTTTATTAACTCTATGCAAACATACCAGGCCTAGCTTAATGCGTACTGCTGCTCTGAGTGATTTCTGATGGCTTCTAAAACATAGAAAATAGTGAACATTACTACATGCTCACAAACGGCTTAAATGAATATTACCCTTTTCTGTATGCTACAATTAGTTGAGTCAGCTAGTGTCTTTAGTGTTGCTGAGAACCTCGTAAATAGCAATAAGAAAAGGAGGACTTGTGGCATCTTAGAGACTAACAAATTTACTTGAGCATAAGCTTTCATGAGCTACAGCTCACTTCATCGGATGCATTCAGTGGAAAATACAGTGGGGAGATTTTATATACACAGAGAACATGAAACAATGGGTGTTACCATACACACTGTAACTGTAAACAGCAATGTAGATAGTTGAGGGTCACATTTTTTAATCTTTCTGTGATCAGACTTAAGTGCAAGTGTAATTAATAAGATGCCTGGTTCACCATTAATGCAATGATGGGTATGCAGTTGATGTAATCCTTTGCATTTGTTCACTTTGACTATGAAATTGTAAAACAAGTAAATTTGCTATTTATTATCATAAAATATTGTAATTAATTGAGCAATTGTTGCTGCTGTTGTTCGAGGTGATTACTGGTGACACCTAGATTTAAGCATTCCTAAGGATTTGAATGATAAGATCCCATTTTGCACAGAAGGGAAGTTTCTTTATACATTTCTGAGTAGAATTGTGCAAAATTTGGTGCTGCCTTCCTCTCCAGAAGGAGTTTTTTTATGATCTGTAATCCTGACTGAAACAACTACTGTGCCAAACTTCTTCATGGAGGGGAAACTTCAACAAAGGTGTGTGTACAGAAAGACCGGTAACAGGCTTTCATAGTAGATTCAAAGATTTCACTGTTTACCCCTTTTTCCAGATCATTTATGAATATGTTGAATAGGACTGGTCCCAGTACAGACCCCTGGGGGACACCACTATTTACCTCTCTCCATTCTGAAAACTGACCATTTATTCCTACCTTTTGTTTCCTGTCTTTTAACCAGTTACCAATCCATGAGAGGACCTTCCCTCTTATCCCGTGGCAGCTTACTTTGCTTAAGAACCTTTGGTGAGGGACCTTGTCAAAGGCTTTCTGGAAATCTTAGTACACTATATCCACTGAATCCCCCTTGTCCACATGCCTGTTGACCCCTCAAAGAATTGTAGTAGATTGGTGAGGTATGATTTCCCTTTACAAAAACCATGTTGACTCTTCCCCCACAAATTATGTTCATCTATGTATCTGACAATTTTGTTCTTTACCATAGTTTCAACCAGTTTGCCTGATACTGAAGTCAGGCTTATCAGCCTGTACTTGCCGGGGTCACCTCTGGAGCCCTTTTTAAAAATTGGGTCACATTAGCTGTTCTCCAGTCATTTGGTACAGAAGCTGATTTAAATGACAGGTTACAGACTAGTTCGTAGCTCTGCAGTTTCACATTTGAGTTCCTTCAGAACTCTCGGGCGAATACCATCTTGTCCTGGTGACTTATTACTGTTTAATTTATCAACTTGTTCCAAAACCTTCTCTAAAGACACCTCAATCTGGGACAGTTCCTCAGATTTGTCACCTAAAAAGAATGGTCTGAGAATCTCCCTCACATCCTCAGCCATGAAGACCAATGCAAAGAATTCATTCAGTTTCTCTGCCATGGCCTTATCATCCTTGAGTGCTCCTTTAGCATCTCAATCGTCCAGTGGCCCCATAGGTTGTTTAGCAGGCTTCCTGCTTCTGATGTACTTAAAAAAACTTTTGCTATTACTTTTTGAGTCTTTGGCTAGCTGTTCAAATTCTTTTTTGGCCTTTCTAATTATATTTTTACACTTCACTTGCCAGAGTTTATGCTCCTTTTCTATTTTCCTCATTAGGATTTATCTTCCACTTTTTAAAGGATGCCTTTTTGCCTCTCACTGCTTCTTTTACTTTGCTGTTTAGCCACGGTGGCACTTTTCTGGTTCTCTTACTATGTTTTTTAATTTGGGGTATACATTTAAGTTGAGCCTCTATTATGGTGTCTTTAAAAAGGCTCTGGCGTAACCTTATACTCTATGGGTTTGTGGGGTTTTTTACCAGTGAAAGAGCCTGACACAGTAATATCCTACTTAACCTCTATTTATTAACAATCACCAAAACAGAATGCAAGTCACATGTGATGCTCACCACTCCCAATAAGACAGATGAACTTTTCTTGATGACCAGTCAGGATCAGGTCATCTCGGGACTCCAGTTTCTACACAGTGTCATTGGCAGAGTGTTGAAGTCTGGCAGTTCTGATGGGGCTGTGTCCTGGAGTTGGTTCCCAAAGAACTTCCTTTTGGACTCCAGTTTGTATAGTGAAACTTGAGTCCTGCTTAGCTGTACCTTAACCAATCATTATACTAACATTTTACTAACCAATCCCAACATACTGTAACAAAATTATCTAACCAGTCCTACACCACCACCTTAATTAATTTACACCTAGCAAAATTAATTATGTTACAGACAGAAACAATTAAAGAACCAGAGACCATACAAACAATAGGGAAGTGGAGACCATAAAGACAAAACAATAAAGAAGTGAGGATTTCACAACCACCACTATTAAGAAGTGATTTCTTGACAGACAGAATGTTATCAAACTAAGTTTTCTTTAACCATCTTAAGATCTGTTTTTTCCTCTGGTGATAGGCCATTAGGACCAGATCTCCTTCTTAACAGCCTGATATTACATTGCTTTAATGTAATTTAGATGGAATGTGAGGATGGGACTTTCTGCTTCTTAGCTAATAGCTGCTGCTCTCTTAATATGGCTGCAGACAAAGGCCTTAGGCTTTAGGCCTTACAATATGGCTACAGGAAAAGGCCTTATCCTTACAACTCTAGTTCACCCATCTTATTATTTAGACTTCTAGCATTGGTATATAAGCCCTTTAAAAACTTGTCACTTTTTATCTGTTTGCCATTACATGATGTAATTGGATGGGACTTTTTTTCATTTGACTCTTTCTTATCAGATCCTACCTGTATTTTAACATCTTCCATCCTCTCCTCCTTACTAGGACATAGAGAATCTCCATTAATAGATCCTCCCGTAAGGGATGTCTCTGTCCGAACTCTTGTGGTTAGTCATCCGCGAGTGTTGACTCATGTTCCTGTGGTTGGTAGGTGTCATTATGGTCAGAATTCCCCCTTGCACATTTTAAGTTCCCCAGAACTTAGGGGTTGTTACTGTGATGGGTTCCCCCCGGGGTGCCACCTGGAACTGGGGTACGACTGAGCCCGCCTGACCCACCAGCCTGGGCTCCCTTTAAACTGTACTTTTATGACAGGCCCTCAAGCCCCCTCCAATACACATACAGGTAGGGACACATCCAGCTGCAGCTACACACAGATGCTGAGATCAGCTCCGCATGGGAAGGCTAAGCTAAGGCACCTCCCAGTTCTTAAGGCTCACACCCCGCTCTGGAGTGTAAACCCAAAATTATACCATCTTGCGCTGCACAGGGAACTGTACAGCATAAGCTCATGAAATTCGCCCCCTTCCCTCAATGTGGAGAGGAATATACACAGCTCTCTGACCCAAGTAATGACTTCCGCACACGCTGGCTTTAGACAAAGCAAAAATAAATTTATTAACTACAAAAGACAGATTTTAAGTGATTATAAGGGATAGCAAACAGATCAAAGCAGATTACCTAGCAAATAAAACAAAAATGCAATCTAAGCTTAATATACTAAAGAAATTGGATATGAGTAGCAGATTCTCACCCTAGATGATGTTTAAGCTGGCTGCAGGCTCTTAAAGGAAAGCTGCACTTGCTTGCAGTTTAAAACCCCAAGTATTCCTTTCATAGGCTAGAAATCCCTATCGCCTGGGTCCAGCCCTTCTCCCCAGTTCAGTCCTTGTTTCTCAGGTGTTTCCAAGAGTCTCCTTTGGACAGGGAGTCAGTGAAGAACCACGATGATGTCACTCCCCTGCCTTAAATAGCTTTTGCATATAGTGGGAACCCTTTGTCTCCCCTCTTGGGTCCCATGCCCTGTCAGTGAAAAAACACTTGTATTCCAAGATGGAGTCCAGTACCAGGTGACTTGGTCGCATGCCCCTGTAGGGACACAGCAGGCATGACTCAGAGGTTGTTTGTAGCATCCTTAGCAAGGCTCCTTGGTGGGAGACTAGCATCTTCTAAGACCTATTGTTCTGCCTAATGGCCCTTCCCAGCCAGCCATCTAGACTGATTGCATTCTGCCTAGAGAGCGTTCCCCAGGTGTAAGCACATTTGTAATAGATGCAATAGACAATATTCCTAACTGCAGATACCAAAATGATACATGCATACAAATAGGAGAATCATATTCAGTGACTCATAACCTTTTCAATGATCTCTTACATGACCTATCTTGCATAAAATACATCATAGTTATGCCATAATCATATCATATAATATTACTACGATGAATATGGGGCATAATGCCACAGTTACCTACACAGTTTAAGGCTACTACCCCTACCCTTCCTCGTGAGTACTTAGGGCTACTACCCTCTACCTGTCCTCATGGGTACATAGGGCGTAAGAGACTGAACTTTACCCCTCCATGGGCTCAGGGCTAACTCCCATTCCCTGTGGACTCAGGCTCTACGTGACTTGAGTTTGAGTTTTATACCACATTTGCCTCTGTGACAGGTTAGCTCACAGAAACTCCCTCAAGACTGTCACTAGATGTGCTGAGATACCACTGAGAACAAACCCCCCCTACCAGAGAAGGCTTCCCTCCACTCCCCTCTTGCTAGACACACCAGTCGGATACAGCACAGACCGAGAGGTTGGGCAATGCCCCCCTGCAGTTCAAAGAAAATAATATCCACTTACCTTGGATTGTGTGTCTAGATGTGCGCCCCACCCCAGCAGAGATGTATCCATTGTTATAATGACCTTTGGGGAAGGACATGTGAACAGAACTCCTGTGCACACATTGTGATGGTTCTTCCACCACTCTAGGGATTGTTTCATGAAGGTAGGTATGGAAAGAAGCATATCTAGACTGTGTCTGGTGGGTGAACAAATGGTTCTGAGTCACCCTTGGAGGCAGCGACTTTGAAGTCTGGCATGTTCTGTCACAAAGGTGGTGGCTGTCATGTGACTCAGTAATTGAGTGAAGTTCCTGACCATGGTTTGTGGACTGAGATGAATCGTGTTTGCTGTGTTGGAGAGTACCACAAACCTGTGCCCAGGAAGGTAGGTTCTTCTGTCACTGAATTGAGCTCTGGCCATGTGAACTTTAGGCTCTGTACCAGAGTCAAAGTGGATTTTTGTATTTTCAGTTGTAGGCCCAATTGGAGGAAGAGGCCTACAGCTCCAGGGAGTGGCCTTTTAGCAACCAATTGTCTAGTTAAGGAAATACTAAAATACCTTTTTTGTGGAGTTGGGCTGCCAACACCGATATGACCTTCTAAAAGACCCTCAGGGCGGATGATAAGCCGAAGGGGAGCACTTGATATTGGAAGTGAACCTGGCCAATAATAAAATGGAGGCATCTGTGGTCAGATGTTGGCAGCGTGTGTGTTTATTCAGTGTGCTGTCCCAGCTCTGCGCAGGTAGCGGAGATAGCAGACCTCAATTAAACTGCCCAATAAATTCACAGACTCGGTTTTCAGCGAAGGCACCCGGTCAGGTTTATTGTCAGCGAAGCACGGTAACAGCACCTGGCAGACTCTACGAGGATACTAAGACATGTATGCCCATGACAATGGACACAGCTCAGTCACTGACAGGACTTTCCACTGCCCCCAGGGTGGCCAAAGACACACCCTCTAAGATACATTTTTATACACCGATACAAACAAATTATGTATTGCCCCTGACCTATTAGGGTGCCACCCATTACCTTGTACATGTGGGTTTGATCAAAACATCTCTACCCATCATGCAATCATACCATTATCCTTAAGATGGGTCAGCGTGTTCCTGTTATCTTTGGGGGATGTGTTTAGTATCGAGGTGTTCTGGTACCACCTTTCTGGAATGTGTTTACGTATATATTCTTGTGCCTAGCACTACTTAGGAATGTGTGTTTCTGCTTAAAATATGATCATGTAGATCATAGTTGCTACCACTGTTATATAATTGCAACAAATCTTGTTCAAAGTATGTCAAGTAAGGTGTCCTTGGAAAGGTTATGATTTGCTGTGATTATGCTATTTGTATGCATGTATCATTTTTGTATTGAAGTTATGAGTATTGGCTCTGTACTTGCATTTCAAATATGTTTGCTCCTGTGATAACGCCCACAAGGTATTTAGCCTGCACATCTCGAAGAGACTATTCAAATTAAGTGGCTCATCAGGGACCACTTAACTCATAATGGACCATGGGACATGCCTATCTACACTTAATGGACTTTCATACTATGACTAAGCAAATTATGCATGGACATGTGACTTGCCCATGTGACTCCAAACACCATCTTGTTACTGTAATTTTCCTCAGTGAGAACAATGGTTTTCCCTTCACTTGAGAGAAGCTATAAAAGGCGCTGGAAACGTTTCCATTTTGCCTCTTTCCTGCTCAAACTTCTGGACTACGAACTTATACTAATGGGAGCATTCTAACCAAGGGACTGAGGATCTGCCAATGATCTGGGAGCAACCAGAGACTTGACAAGCCAACAGTTTGTTCCATCACTGCTACAAGCCTGAGCCAAGAACTTTGCGTTTATTGAATGTATTTGATTCCTTTAACCAATTCTTTCTTTCTTTCCTCTTCTTTTCTTTTTATAACTAAACCTTTAGATGTTAGATACTAAAGGATTGGCAACAGTGTGCTTATTGGGTAAGATCTGAGTTGTATATTAACTTGTGTGGCTGGCCCTTTAGGATCAGAAGAACCTTTTATTTGATAAAATTGGTTTTAAAGAACTACTCGTCTTTAAGTCTAGCGTTTTTGGTGGTGATACATGGACTGGAATTCCTAAGGAAACTGCTTTTCTGACTTCTTGTTAGCCAGTGCGGTGAAACAGAAGTTTATTTTGTTGCTGGTTTGGTATATCTTGTGGGAGAATAACCACCAGTTCTGGGGTGTGTCTGCCTCGTTTCTCAGCAGTTTGTCCTGAATTTGGTATTCTCAGTTGTGACCCACTGAGGCACAGTGACAGTTTGGTATCAAGGTGTTCTGGTACCACCTTTCTGGAATGTGTTTACGTGTGTATTCTTGTGCCTACCACTACTTAGAAATGTGTGTGTCTGAAATATCAGCCCTGTTCTTGCCATATTCTGTGAGCAGAACTTGCCTCTTGCTCACAACTTAACTTTGCTTTATAGCTACAAAGTTTTGACTACTTTAGCCCAGACCTCAGACCAAGCCTCTCATACATAGGCTTATGTTTCAGGCCCTGTTCTTACTACATTACCCCACTTTATGTCTTTTTATAGGGAGGATGTTTACCCATCACCCTGGAAGAGGATAATGCATGGACTGAATATGACCCAGTGGGTTAAACACTGTTATGTGGTCACCTTACTTTGCCATTTACACATTCATGCCCCATCTGTCCCTTAGTCTGCACATTCCCTCGCACGACCAATGGACAGATTTTATTTTCCAATCGCATGTTTAGTCTAAGGTGACCAGACAGCAAGTGTGAAAAATCAGGATAGGGGGTGGAGGGTAATAGGAGCCTATATAAGAAAAAGACCCCAAAATCGGGACTGTCCCTATAAAATCGGGACATCTGGTCACCCTAGTCTAGTCCCTTATGGTGGGCCTGGGAATGTTAGGCTTGGGACTTTGATTGAGGAATGTAGTTTTGTGACTGAGCCTTGGGGGCAATCCCAGATAACAAATGTATATGGATCATATGGATATGGTATTTGTATTGTATATGGGTACATATGTATAATAGTTATGTGTACATATGACACCACTTCATAGCCAAGCATAACAATTCTTTTCCAATCTGGTGTTGTAGTCTGGCACTTTCACTTTGGTACCGCAAATAGCAACACACCGCTCGTCGGGCAATTACAGTTATCACCTGTATTATGATTGGTAGGAGGCTGTGTTTTGAAATACTGGGATAGGTATTGTTATAGCGTGCCCCACAGTGCTATGTATATGAGAAGTAAAACAGAAATTTGGAGTGGTGACATTACAAATGAGGCCTTTATATATAACTATTTTGTAATTAGTTACTACCCAGTACTGTTCATTCATGTTACAGGTTACCCTTACTGCTGGCTGTCACTCTCCGGTAAGCTTTGCTGGGCAGGAAACAGGAGCAGCTAGCCTCTGTTTTATTGGTTGCATTGCTCTGTGATACACCAGTAGCTGACATGGAGTTACTTGTTTCTTATGGATGCTGTCTTTCCAGTAACCTACTGAATGGACAGTAACCAATTTATTAAATGCTGCTGTGTCAGCGTTTAGTATCGGTACCCAGACACTGAACAAGATTGTTCTGAATAAAATGGGCCTTACTTAGGATGCAGTGTCACGGACCGCAAAGTGTCCCTGGTACTACCAGGGAATTTGGTCACCCAATTTGTAGTTACTGTGTAACTTAATTTCTTTATCAATTTGTTTTTTCTTTGCCTTCATGTTGTTTGCTGCCATTCGTTTGTTGATTTTTACCTGTGTGTTACACAGTTTAGCCGTGGTATGCACGTTGTAAATGATGTACAGCCCTAACACAATACAGCAGGGCTACCGTTGCTTTTACAGGGTAGCCAAGTTTAAATGAACTGAAAGGGATTTCTAGCTGATTGCCAACTTAATGTCCATATATGGTAGATTGAGGTGTATTTGACCAGCTTTTTATTTATACAGCACTTCATTTTTCTTTTCTTGATGCTTGGGGATTCCTTCCTTCACCGTATACTGAGATCTTCTGATGTCTTTGTGCTGTGACATTTTCTAGCGTCTTTGGTCTGTGGGATGCAACCGTAAGCAGCTTAAGTTAGTTAACATCATACATTTTTTTGTTTTACGTTTTTTTTTTGTTTCTAGTAACTCAAATTTCATACACAGATTAATGAGGAGTGTTTACAATGTAATAGGGACCAAGTCTTTTATAACACAAGCTATAATTTTGCAATTGTTGTGTAGACATTCATTTTTACTTGAGCTGCATTACTAATATTTTATACTAAATGTAATACCTACCTGCTGGAATAGACACTCATAATCTTCTGTGAGAAGGTGAATTGCTTTCCCTTGCTGGGCTCTGTTTTAGCAAAAGAGTTGTTAACAGAATTTTTACCAAGCTTTTTAGAGTTAATTTGCTTGTGATACCAATTCCATTTTTAACTGTTTAGAAGTGCAAGCTTTAACAACCACTACTTCCCAAGCACATAAAAGGAAAGTGTATAAAATTAAACCAAAATAAATGTTAAATGCAAGTCTATGCAAACACTTTAAGAAAATGCACCAACTCGCTACTCTCCCACAGGGCAACAGCCATCATCTTTGACCAAATCTAAGCGTTCATTTAAAGACTAAGCTTGTCACTCCAGGGGTTATGAAAAACCTTCCAAACAGAACAGGATTCCAGGGCTGAGCTGTCTTCCCCAGGGCCTGGCTACATGGGAGTGTTGTACCACTGTAACTAGGTACCAAGAGACGCCACTCCCCGTGTGTGCACTCAGTTATATTGGCATAAAGGTGCTGCATAGCTGTTCCCATACAGGAAGGGCCATAGCTGTATCAATATAATTATACCCACACTAGGGCTTGTATCAGTATACCTATCTTCGTAAACATCATCTCCCAGCCAATAGTTATACTGGTGTAACTCTCAGGTGGAGCCCAGACCTTGCTGCCACTGCTCCTCAGGGCTTCTACAAACTGCACCAGTGAATCTGGGCAGTTTCCAGCCGCTATCTGCCATTTCCACCCCAGCTCTCTACCTGCTTTTGAAGCTCTGTGTTTTGGATTATTTTCCAGAGGTGCCTTAGCTGCCTTTTCCCATGCTGAGTTTGTGGTATTCCCTCCTGCAGCACAGGCACCAAACAGCTGGCTTGCAGCGGGGAGCAGGACAGGGAACGTGCGGGGGAAGAGATTTCCAGGGGCTGTCCCCTTCTGCCCAGCTTCCTCACAGCTCAGCGAGGCACAAAGCAAACTGCACAAGGAAGAGGTCCATTGCAGGACAGCGCCCATCTCTTGGCACTGAAGTGCAGGTCAGGAAGAGAAGCCCCAAGTATATTTTTAGAACTGGAGCCACATGGAAGGAGGTTTTTGATAGAGGGAAAAGACGAAACAAGGGAAAATAACCCTCTTTCATAGGTAATAACTTTATTGTAAAAGCTGAAATACAGATCCCGCTGGAGCTCTCACTAAAAGGGAAACCGTACAAAGTCATTTGGAAGCAGCTCTCCCAGCAGCAGGAGGGCAATCTCTGGGGGCACCTTGTAACAGCAACATTCCTGGGGCAGGCAGCAATCATGCTTCAGAAAAGGACAATTCCACCAATCTGCTGCTGCCAGTCAACCCGAGAGCCTTTATCCAGCTCACCTCAAATCTCTGAGCCCTGCCCAGGCCAGCTCCAGCCTCTGATCCCCTACCACAGTCCTGCTGGAAAGTTTCCATGGTGAACACTGCTGCCTATGGTGTTTCCATAATGAGCACTATTGCCCACCCTGCCCCAGGTCTCAACTTTGACACAACCGCACGCCCCTGAATTCACTCCCTGCAGCAGGTCTCTGCACACTCTAGGGACATTCCCCAGGATACACAGGCTGTGAAGAAGGGGGAATACCCATGTTCTTATTGGTTCCATCCTCCCATGTGCAACAACCAACCATGTGGTTCAATGTTCCTGAGGATTGGTATTCGGATGGAGCTACGAGAAGTCACGGCCACGTTAGCAGACAGGGTGGACCCTGAGGAGGTCTGGCCCATGAAAATGGAAGGGATGGCTCTTGAAGGGACAATCACCACCTTTTTCACTACCACGTATGACTCTTCTGCAAGGTGGGCAAGAGTCTATTGTCCATGGTACCTTTGAAAATGGCATTGCCAAACCACACATAGGGTTGGACCTTGCTCTGGCTGTGACCCATTTGCTGAATGCTGATCCTGCTACCTCAACTCATTCCGCTGGACTGCTCTGGGAGTGGAACTCAGAGGGTGTTTCTCAGGAGATTGGCCATCCCACCCTAGAGCCACCAAGGCCAAGCTGTGGTTCAGGGATTCATCCAACTTCCGCGTTTCTGCTTCTAGAACAGCAGCCTTGGGCTCCCTGGCCACAGCTGCTAAGGAGTGAGAGAGCTCCTGGTGTAGGCCCGACAGCTCCTGGCTGGTCTTTGCACAGCACTTGATGTAGTCCTGCTTGTGCTTCCGCTCCAGCACCAGCTGTGTTTGCAGAAGAGACACCTGAAGGAAGAGGAACAGGCTGAGCTCAAGGGGCCAAAGAAAAGAAGTGACTTGCCGGGAATTCTGCTTCTCTCAAGATCCCACCCCAGTGCTATCAGTTCTCCAACAGTCATGCCCCACCCGACCTGGCACCCCAGGGCTACCAGCCCCTTCACAGCCATGTCCCACCTCACCCAGTGCCCCAGTGCTACCAGATTCCTCACAGCCCCCTGCCCGGCCTGGCATCCCAGTGCTACCAATGCTACACCCCCTCGGCACCCCAATGCTAAAACCCCTTCCTAGCCACACCCCACCCAGCTCAGCACCCCAGTGCTACAACCCCCTCCCAGCTGTGCCCCCATCTGGTGCCTCAGCACTGCAAGCCCCATCACAGCCACACATTACTCGATCTGGGATTCCAGTGCTATGAGTGCTCTCAATGCTCTGCCCAGCCTGGCATTGAGATCCCATCACAGCTGCTTCTTCCCTCACCTGCCCTGGGCCCTAGCACTACCAGCCCCCTCACAGCCAGGGCTGGTCCAGTGCTACAAGCCCCCTCAGAATCAGGCCCCTCCCAGGCCTCCATTCCTAGGAGTTTCCACACAGCTGTGCCCCACTGGTGCAGATATGACCATCTAGATGAGAGGTTTTCTACTCCTAACCTGCTTCTGCAACTCGGCGAGTTGCCTACAGAGAGTCCGGGCCTCCTCCTGGGAAGAAAATGCAAAGAGAAGGCCTTTAGTCCTCAGTCTGCTTAGGGCAGGACTAGACCAGAGCAGGTGGGACTCTGCTAGGGTCACATGCTCAGGCTCCCCTCCCTGTTCAGACCTGTCCTAAAGTCGGTACCTTATTGTGCCCAGAGTCAGACACGGGAAGTCCACAGGCATCTGGCAGTGAGAAGCCAGCACGGTCCCTCTTCAGCCTCTTCCGCTCACGCTCCACCTGCACGCAGGACACAGAGAAAGGGTCACAGCAGTCTGCCAGGGAGCTAATAACCTGGGCTACCAGGTGGGCAGAGAAGGTGCATCCGATGAAGTGAGCTGTAGCTCACGAAAGCTTATGCTCAAATAAATTTGTTAGTCTCTAAGGTGCCACAAGTCCTCCTTTTCTTTTTACGGATACAGACTAACACGGCTGCTACTCTGAATTCTTCACTCAGAGGCACTTACCTCCAGGTGGTGGCGGGGGAAGGAAATAGGGCAGAAAGGGCTTCACCCTGGGGAAAGACCAGCTGATGGTGGAGTGAGTGTGTGCGGGTGCAATGGGCAGGCAGTGCTGGAGTGCATGAGGGGTGGGCCAGCAGTGCTGGAGTGCATGAGAGTGCAGTGCTGGAGGGCGTGGGCAATGCTAGAGGGCGTGGGCAGGCGGTGCTGGAGTGCTGGAGAGCGGGCGGTGCGCAGGGCGTAGGCGGGTGGTGCTGGAGAGCGGGCGGTGCGCAGGGCGTGGGCAGGCGGTGCTGGAGAGCGGGCGGTGCGCAGGGCG
This sequence comes from Natator depressus, assembly GCF_965152275.1. Lineage (NCBI taxonomy): Eukaryota > Metazoa > Chordata > Testudines > Cheloniidae > Natator > Natator depressus. The sequence continues at coordinate 31,979,191 of NC_134246.1, forward strand.
TGGGCGGGCGGTGCTGGAGAGCGGGCGGTGCGCAGGGCGTGGGCGGGCGGTGCTGGAGAGCGGGCGGTGCGCAGGGCGTGGGCGGGCGGTGCTGGAGAACGGGCGGTGCCGCAGGGCGTGGGCGGGCGGTGCTGGGGAGCGGGCGGTGCTGGAGAGCGGGCGGTGCCGCAGGGCGTGGGCGGGCGGTGCTGGAGAGCGGGCGGTGCAGCAGGGCGTGGGCGGGCGGTGCTGGAGAGTGGGCGGTGCCGCAGGGCGTGGGCGGGCGGTGCTGGGGAGCGGGCGGTGCTGGACAGCGGGCGGTGCGCAGGGCGTGGGCGGGCGGTGCCGCAGGGCGTGGGTGGGCGGTGCCGCAGGGCGTGGGCGGGCGGTGCTGGAGAGTGGGCGGTGCCGCAGGGTGTGGGCGGTTGGTGCTGGGGAGTGGGCGGTGCTGGAGAGCGGGCGGTGCGCAGGGCGTGGGCGGGCGGTGCTGGAGAGCGGGCGGAGCCCCAGGGCGTGGGCGGGCGGTGCGCAGGGCGTGTGCGGTGCGCAGGGCGTGGGCAGGCGGTGCTGGAGAGCGGGCGGGGCCGCAGAGCGTGGGCAGGCGGTGCTGGAGAGCGGGCGGTGCGCAGGGCGTGGGCGGGTGGTGCTGGAGAGCGGGCGGTACGCAGGGCGTGGGCGGGCGGTGCTGGAGAGCGGGCGGTACGCAGGGCGTGGGCGGGCGGTGCTGCAGGGTATGGGCGGGCGGTGCGCAGGGCATGGGCAGGCAGTGCTGGAGAGCGGGCGGTGCTGCAGGGCGTGGGCGGGCGGTGCGCAGGGCGTGGGCGGGCGGTACTGGAGAGCGGGCGGTGCGCAGGGCGTGGGCAGGCAGTGCTGGAGAGCGTGCAGTGCGCAGGGCGTGGGCGGGCAGTGCTGGAGAGCGGGCGGTGCCGCAGGGCGTGGGCGGGCGGTGCTGGAGAGCGGGCGGTGCCGCAGGGCGTGGGCGGGCGGTGCTGTAGTGCTGGAGAGCGGGCAGTGCCGCAGGGTGTGGGCGGGCGGTGCTGGAGAGCGGGCGGTGCGCAGGGCGTGGGCAGGCGGTGCGCAGGGCGTGGGCAGGCGGTGCTGGAGAGCGGGCGGTGCGCAGGGCGTGGGCAGGCAGTGCTGGAGAGCGGGCGGTGCCGCAGGGCGTGGGCGGGCGGTGCTGGAGAGCTGGCGGTGCGCAGGGCGTGGGCGGGCGGTGCTGGAGAGCGGGCGGTGCTGGAGAGCGGGCGGTGCCGCAGGGCGTGGGCGGGCGGTGCTGGAGAGCGGGCGGTGCCACAGGGCGTGGGTGGGCGGTGCTGGAGAGCTGGAGAGTGGGCGGTGCCGCAGGGCGTGGGTGGGCGGTGCTGGAGAGCGGGCGGTGCCGCAGGGCATGGGCGGGCGTGCTGGAGAGCGGGCGGTGCCGCAGGGCATGGGCGGGCGGTGCTGGAGTGCTGGAGAGCGGGCGGTGCCGCAGGGCATGGGCAGGCGTGCTGGAGAGCGGGCGGTGCCGCAGGGCATGGGCGAGCGGTGCTGGAGTGCTGGAGAGCGGGCGGTGCTGGAGAGCGGGCGGTGCCGCAGGGCGTGGGCGGTTGGTGCTGGGGAGTGGGCGGTGCTGGAGAGCGGGCGGTGCGCAGGGCGTGGGCGGGCAGTGCTGGAGAGCGGGCGGAGCCCCAGGGCGTGGGCGGGCGGTGCGCAGGGCGTGTGCGGTGCGCAGGGCGTGGGCAGGCGGTGCTGGAGAGCGGGCGGGGCCGCAGAGCGTGGGCAGGCGGTGCTGGAGAGCGGGCGGTGCTGTAGTGCTGGAGAGCGGGCAGTGCCGCAGGGTGTGGGCGGGCGGTGCTGGAGAGCGGGCGGTGCGCAGGGCGTGGGCAGGCGGTGCGCAGGGCGTGGGCAGGCGGTGCTGGAGAGCGGGCGGTGCGCAGGGCGTGGGCAGGCAGTGCTGGAGAGCGGGCGGTGCCGCAGGGCGTGGGCGGGCGGTGCTGGAGAGCTGGCGGTGCGCAGGGCGTGGGCGGGCGGTGCTGGAGAGCGGGCGGTGCTGGAGAGCGGGCGGTGCCGCAGGGCGTGGGCGGGCGGTGCTGGAGAGCGGGCGGTGCCACAGGGCGTGGGTGGGCGGTGCTGGAGAGCTGGAGAGTGGGCGGTGCCGCAGGGCGTGGGTGGGCGGTGCTGGAGAGCGGGCGGTGCCGCAGGGCATGGGCGGGCGTGCTGGAGAGCGGGCGGTGCCGCAGGGCATGGGCGGGCGGTGCTGGAGTGCTGGAGAGCGGGCGGTGCCGCAGGGCATGGGCAGGCGTGCTGGAGAGCGGGCGGTGCCGCAGGGCATGGGCGAGCGGTGCTGGAGTGCTGGAGAGCGGGCGGTGCTGGAGAGCGGGCGGTGCCGCAGGGCGTGGGCGGTTGGTGCTGGGGAGTGGGCGGTGCTGGAGAGCGGGCGGTGCGCAGGGCGTGGGCGGGCCGTGCTGGAGAGCGGGCGGTGCCCCAGGGCGTGGGCGGGCGGTGCGCAGGGCGTGTGTGGTGCGCAGGGCGTGGGCAGGCGGTGCTGGAGAGCGGGCGGTGCCGCAGAGCGTGGGCAGGCAGTGCTGGAGAGCAGGCGGTGCGCAGGGCGTGGGCAGGAGGTGCTGGAGAGCGGGCGGTGCGCAGGGTGTGGGCGGGTGGTGCTGGAGAGCGGGCGGTACGCAGGGCGTGGGTGGGCGGTGCTGGAGAGCGGGCGGTACGCAGGGCGTGGGCGGGCGAGCTGGAGAGCGGGCGGTGCCGCAGGGTATGGGCGGGCGGTGCGCAGGGCATGGGCAGGCAGTGCTGGAGAGCGGGCGGTGCTGCAGGGCGTGGGCGGGCGGTGCGCAGGGCATGGGCAGGCGGTACTGGAGAGCGGGCGGTGCGCAGGGCGTGGGCAGGCAGTGCTGGAGAGCGTGCGGTGCGCAGGGTGTGCGGTGCTGGAGAGCGGGCGGTGCCGCAGGGCGTGGGCGGGCGGTGCTGGAGAGCGGGCAGTGCCGCAGGGCGTGGGCGGGCGGTGCTGGAGAGCGGGCGGTGCCGCAGGGCGTGGGCGGGCGGTGCTGTAGTGCTGGAGAGCGGGCAGTGCCGCAGGGCGTGGGCGGGCGGTGCTGGAGAACGGGCGGTGCGCAGGGCGTGGGCAGGCGGTGCGCAGGGCGTGGGCAGGCGGTGCTGGAGAGCGGGCGGTGCGCAGGGCGTGGGCAGGCAGTGCTGGAGAGCGGGCGGTGCGCAGGGCGTGGGCAGGCAGTGCTGGAGAGCGGGCGGTGCCGCAGGGCGTGGGCGGGCGGTGCTGGAGAGCGGGCGGTGCTGGAGAGCTGGCGGTGCGCAGGGCGTGGGCAGGCGGAGCTGGAGAGCGGGCGGTGCGCAGGGCGTGGGCGGGCCGTGCTGGAGAGCGGGCGGTGCTGGAGAGCGGGCGGTGACGCAGGGCGTGGGCGGGCGGTGCTGGAGAGCGGGCGGTGCGCAGGGCGTGGGCGGGCCGTGCGGGAGAGCAGGCGGTGCTGGAGAGCGGGCGGTGCCGCAGGGCGTGGGCGGCCGGTGCTGGAGAGCGGGCGGTGCGCAGGGCGTGGGCGGGCAGTGCTGGAGAGCGGGCGGTGCGCAGGGCGTGGGCGGGCGGTGCTGGAGAGCGGGCGGTGCGCAGGGCGTGGGCGGGCGGTGCTGGAGAGCGGGCGGTGCCGCAGGGCGTGGGCGGGCGGTGCTGGAGAGCGGGCGGTGCCACAGGGCGTGGGTGGGCGGTGCTGGAGTGCTGGAGAGTGGGCGGTGCGCAGGGCGTGGGTGGGCGGTGCTGGAGAGCGGGCGGTGCCGCAGGGCATGGGCGGGCGTGCTGGAGAGCGGGCGGTGCCGCAGGGCATCGGCGGGCGTGCTGGAGAGCGGGCGGTGCCGCAGGGCATGGGCGGGCGGTGCTGGAGTGCTGGAGAGCGGGCGGTGCTGGAGAGCGGGCGGTGCCGCAGGGCATGGGCGGGCGTGCTGGAGAGCGGGCGGTGCCGCAGGGCATGGGCGAGCGGTGCTGGAGAGCGGGCGGTGCCGCAGGGCGTGGGCGGGTGGTGCTGGAGAGCGGGCGGTGCGCAGGGCGTGGGCGGGCAGTGCTGGAGAGCGGGCGGTGCGCAGGGCGTGGGCGGGCGGTGCTGGAGAGCGGGCGGTGCGCAGGGCGTGGGCGGGCGGTGCTGGAGAGCGGGCGGTGCCGCAGGGCGTGGGCGGGCGGTGCTGGAGAGCGGGCGGTGCCACAGGGCGTGGGTGGGCGGTGCTGGAGTGCTGGAGAGTGGGCGGTGCGCAGGGCGTGGGTGGGCGGTGCTGGAGAGCGGGCGGTGCCGCAGGGCATGGGCGGGCGTGCTGGAGAGCGGGCGGTGCCGCAGGGCATGGGCGGGCGTGCTGGAGAGCGGGCGGTGCCGCAGGGCATGGGCGGGCGGTGCTGGAGTGCTGGAGAGCGGGCGGTGCTGGAGAGCGGGCGGTGCCGCAGGGCATGGGCGGGCGTGCTGGAGAGCGGGCGGTGCCGCAGGGCATGGGCGAGCGGTGCTGGAGAGCGGGCGGTGCCGCAGGGCGTGGGCGGGTGGTGCTGGAGAGCGGGCGGTACGCAGGGCGTGGGCGGGCGGTGCTGGAGAGCGGGCGGTACGCAGGGCGTGGGCGGGCGGTGCTGCAGGGTATGGGCGGGCGGTGCGCAGGGCATGGGCAGGCAGTGCTGGAGAGCGGGCGGTGCTGCAGGGCGTGGGCGGGCGGTGCGCAGGGCGTGGGCGGGCGGTACTGGAGAGCGGGCGGTGCGCAGGGCGTGGGCAGGCAGTGCTGGAGAGCGTGCAGTGCGCAGGGCGTGCGGTGCTGGAGAGCGGGCGGTGCCGCAGGGCGTGGGCGGGCAGTGCTGGAGAGCGGGCGGTGCCGCAGGGCGTGGGCGGGCGGTGCTGGAGAGCGGGCGGTGCCGCAGGGCGTGGGCGGGCGGTGCTGTAGTGCTGGAGAGCGGGCAGTGCCGCAGGGTGTGGGCGGGCGGTGCTGGAGAGCGGGCGGTGCGCAGGGCGTGGGCAGGCGGTGCTGGAGAGCGGGCGGTGCCGCAGGGCGTGGGCAGGCAGTGCTGGAGAGCGGGCGGTGCCGCAGGGCGTGGGCGGGCGGTGCTGGAGAGCTGGCGGTGCGCAGGGCGTGGGCGGGCGGTGCTGGAGAGCGGGCGGTGCTGGAGAGCGGGCGGTGCCGCAGGGCGTGGGCGGGCGGTGCTGGAGAGCGGGCGGTGCCACAGGGCGTGGGTGGGCGGTGCTGGAGAGCTGGAGAGTGGGCGGTGCCGCAGGGCGTGGGTGGGCGGTGCTGGAGAGCGGGCGGTGCCGCAGGGCATGGGCGGGCGTGCTGGAGAGCGGGCGGTGCCGCAGGGCATGGGCGGGCGGTGCTGGAGTGCTGGAGAGCGGGCGGTGCCGCAGGGCACGGGCAGGCGTGCTGGAGAGCGGGCGGTGCCGCAGGGCATGGGCGAGCGGTGCTGGAGTGCTGGAGAGCGGGCGGTGCTGGAGAGCGGGCGGTGCCGCAGGGCGTGGGCGGTTGGTGCTGGGGAGTGGGCGGTGCTGGAGAGCGGGCGGTGCGCAGGGCGTGGGCGGGCGGTGCTGGAGAGCGGGCGGAGCCCCAGGGCGTGGGCGGGCGGTGCGCAGGGCGTGTGCGGTGCGCAGGGCGTGGGCAGGCGGTGCTGGAGAGCGGGCGGGGCCGCAGAGCGTGGGCAGGCGGTGCTGGAGAGCGGGCGGTGCTGTAGTGCTGGAGAGCGGGCAGTGCCGCAGGGTGTGGGCGGGCGGTGCTGGAGAGCGGGCGGTGCGCAGGGCGTGGGCAGGCGGTGCGCAGGGCGTGGGCAGGCGGTGCTGGAGAGCGGGCGGTGCGCAGGGCGTGGGCAGGCAGTGCTGGAGAGCGGGCGGTGCCGCAGGGCGTGGGCGGGCGGTGCTGGAGAGCTGGCGGTGCGCAGGGCGTGGGCGGGCGGTGCTGGAGAGCGGGCGGTGCTGGAGAGCGGGCGGTGCCGCAGGGCGTGGGCGGGCGGTGCTGGAGAGCGGGCGGTGCCACAGGGCGTGGGTGGGCGGTGCTGGAGAGCTGGAGAGTGGGCGGTGCCGCAGGGCGTGGGTGGGCGGTGCTGGAGAGCGGGCGGTGCCGCAGGGCATGGGCGGGCGTGCTGGAGAGCGGGCGGTGCCGCAGGGCATGGGCGGGCGTGCTGGAGAGCGGGCGGTGCCGCAGGGCATGGGTGGGCGGTGCTGGAGTGCTGGAGAGCGGGCGGTGCCGCAGGGCATGGGCAGGCGTGCTGGAGAGCGGGCGGTGCCGCAGGGCATGGGCGAGCGGTGCTGGAGTGCTGGAGAGCGGGCGGTGCTGGAGAGCGGGCGGTGCCGCAGGGCGTGGGCGGTTGGTGCTGGGGAGTGGGCGGTGCTGGAGAGCGGGCGGTGCGCAGGGCGTGGGCGGGCGGTGCTGGAGAGCGGGCGGTGCCCCAGGGCGTGGGCGGGCGGTGCGCAGGGCGTGTGTGGTGCGCAGGGCGTGGGCAGGCGGTGCTGGAGAGCGGGCGGTGCCGCAGAGCGTGGGCAGGCAGTGCTGGAGAGCAGGCGGTGCGCAGGGCGTGGGCAGGAGGTGCTGGAGAGCGGGCGGTGCGCAGGGTGTGGGCGGGTGGTGCTGGAGAGCGGGCGGTACGCAGGGCGTGGGTGGGCGGTGCTGGAGAGCGGGCGGTACGCAGGGCGTGGGCGGGCGGTGCTGGAGAGCGGGCGGTGCCGCAGGGTATGGGCGGGCGGTGCGCAGGGCATGGGCAGGCAGTGCTGGAGAGCGGGCGGTGCTGCAGGGCGTGGGCGGGCGGTGCGCAGGGCATGGGCAGGCGGTACTGGAGAGCGGGCGGTGCGCAGGGCGTGGGCAGGCAGTGCTGGAGAGCGTGCGGTGCGCAGGGTGTGCGGTGCTGGAGAGCGGGCGGTGCCGCAGGGCGTGGGCGGGCGGTGCTGGAGAGCGGGCAGTGCCGCAGGGCGTGGGCGGGCGGTGCTGGAGAGCGGGCGGTGCCGCAGGGCGTGGGCGGGCGGTGCTGTAGTGCTGGAGAGCGGGCAGTGCCGCAGGGCGTGGGCGGGCGGTGCTGGAGAACGGGCGGTGCGCAGGGCGTGGGCAGGCGGTGCGCAGGGCGTGGGCAGGCGGTGCTGGAGAGCGGGCGGTGCGCAGGGCGTGGGCAGGCAGTGCTGGAGAGCGGGCGGTGCGCAGGGCGTGGGCAGGCAGTGCTGGAGAGCGGGCGGTGCCGCAGGGCGTGGGCGGGCGGTACTGGAGAGCGGGCGGTGCTGGAGAGCTGGCGGTGCGCAGGGCGTGGGCAGGCGGAGCTGGAGAGCGGGCGGTGCGCAGGGCGTGGGCGGGCCGTGCTGGAGAGCGGGCGGTGCTGGAGAGCGGGCGGTGACGCAGGGCGTGGGCGGGCGGTGCTGGAGAGCGGGCGGTGCGCAGGGCGTGGGCGGGCCGTGCGGGAGAGCAGGCGGTGCTGGAGAGCGGGCGGTGCCGCAGGGCGTGGGCGGCCGGTGCTGGAGAGCGGGCGGTGCGCAGGGCGTGGGCGGGCAGTGCTGGAGTGCTGGAGAGTGGGCGGTGCGCAGGGCGTGGGCGGGCGGTGCTGGAGAGCGGGCGGTGCGCAGGGCGTGGGCGGGCGTGCTGGAGAGCGGGCGGTGCCGCAGGGCATGGGCGGGCGTGCTGGAGAGCGGGCGGTGCCGCAGGGCATGGGCGGGCGGTGCTGGAGTGCTGGAGAGCGGGCGGTGCTGGAGAGCGGGCGGTGCCGCAGGGCATGGGCGGGCGTGCTGGAGAGCGGGCGGTGCCGCAGGGCATGGGCGAGCGGTGCTGGAGAGCGGGCGGTGCCGCAGGGCGTGGGCGGGCGTGCTGGAGAGCGGGCGGTGCCGCAGGGCATGGGCGAGCGGTGCTGGAGAGCGGGCGGTGCTGGAGAGCGGGCGGTGCCGCAGGGCGTGGGCGGGCGGTGCTGGAGAGCGGGCGGTGCCGCAGGGCGTGGGCGGGCGGTGCTGGAGAGCGGGCGGTGCGCAGGGCGTGGGCGGGCCGTGCTGGAGAGCAGGCGGTGCTGGAGAGCGGGCGGTGCCGCAGGGCGTGGGCGGCCGGTGCTGGAGAGCGGGCGGTGCGCAGGGCGTGGGCGGGCAGTGCTGGAGAGCGGGCGGTGCGCAGGGCGTGGGCGGGCGGTGCTGGAGAGCGGGCGGTGCCGCAGGGCATGGGCGGGCGTGCTGGAGAGCGGGCGGTGCCGCAGGGCATGGGCGGGCGGTGCTGGAGTGCTGGAGAGCGGGCGGTGCTGGAGAGCGGGCGGTGCTGCAGGGCATGGGCGGGCGTGCTGGAGAGCGGGCGGTGCCGCAGGGCGTGGGCGGGCGGTGCTGGAGAGCGGGCGGTGCCGCAGGGTATGGGCGGGCGGTGCGCAGGGCATGGGCAGGCAGTGCTGGAGAGCGGGCGGTGCTGCAGGGCGTGGGCGGGCGGTGCGCAGGGCATGGGCAGGCGGTACTGGAGAGCGGGCGGTGCGCAGGGCGTGGGCAGGCAGTGCTGGAGAGCGTGCAGTGCGCAGGGTGTGCGGTGCTGGAGAGCGGGCGGTGCCGCAGGGCGTGGGCGGGCGGTGCTGGAGAGCGGGCAGTGCCGCAGGGCGTGGGCGGGCGGTGCTGGAGAGCGGGCGGTGCCGCAGGGCGTGGGCGGGCGGTGCTGTAGTGCTGGAGAGCGGGCAGTGCCGCAGGGCGTGGGCGGGCGGTGCTGGAGAGCGGGCGGTGCGCAGGGCGTGGGCAGGCGGTGCGCAGGGCGTGGGCAGGCGGTGCTGGAGAGCGGGCGGTGCGCAGGGCGTGGGCAGGCAGTGCTGGAGAGCGGGCGGTGCGCAGGGCGTGGGCAGGCAGTGCTGGAGAGCGGGCGGTGCCGCAGGGCGTGGGCGGGCGGTGCTGGAGAGCGGGCGGTGCTGGAGAGCTGGCGGTGCGCAGGGCGTGGGCAGGCGGAGCTGGAGAGCGGGCGGTGCGCAGGGCGTGGGCGGGCCGTGCGGGAGAGCAGGCGGTGCTGGAGAGCGGGCGGTGCCGCAGGGCGTGGGCGGCCGGTGCTGGAGAGCGGGCGGTGCGCAGGGCGTGGGCGGGCAGTGCTGGAGAGCGGGCGGTGCGCAGGGCGTGGGCGGGCGGTGCTGGAGAGCGGGCGGTGCGCAGGGCGTGGGCGGGCCGTGCTGGAGAGCGGGCGGTGCCGCAGGGCGTGGGCGGGCGGTGCTGGAGAGCGGGCGGTGCCACAGGGCGTGGGTGGGCGGTGCTGGAGTGCTGGAGAGCGGGCGGTGCCGCAGGGCGTGGGTGGGCGGTGCTGGAGAGCGGGCGGTGCCGCAGGGCATGGGCGGGCGTGCTGGAGAGCGGGCGGTGCCGCAGGGCATGGGCGGGCGGTGCTGGAGTGCTGGAGAGCGGGCGGTGCTGGAGAGCGGGCGGTGCCGCAGGGCATGGGCGGGCGTGCTGGAGAGCGGGCGGTGCCGCAGGGCATGGGCGAGCGGTGCTGGAGAGCGGGCGGTGCCGCAGGGCGTGGGCGGGCGTGCTGGAGAGCGGGCGGTGCCGCAGGGCATGGGCGAGCGGTGCTGGAGAGCGGGCGGTGCTGGAGAGCGGGCGGTGCCGCAGGGCGTGGGCGGGCGGTGCTGGAGAGCGGGCGGTGCCGCAGGGCGTGGGCGGGCGGTGCTGGAGAGCGGGCGGTGCCGCAGGGCGTGGGCGGCCGGTGCTGGAGAGCAGGCGGTGCTGGAGAGCGGGCGGTGCCGCAGGGCGTGGGCGGCCGGTGCTGGAGAGCGGGCGGTGCGCAGGGCGTGGGCGGGCAGTGCTGGAGAGCGGGCGGTGCGCAGGGCGTGGGCGGGCGGTGCTGGAGAGCGGGCGGTGCCGCAGGGCATGGGCGGGCGTGCTGGAGAGCGGGCGGTGCCGCAGGGCATGGGCGGGCGGTGCTGGAGTGCTGGAGAGCGGGCGGTGCTGGAGAGCGGGCGGTGCCGCAGGGCATGGGCGGGCGTGCTGGAGAGCGGGCGGTGCCGCAGGGCATGGGCGAGCGGTGCTGGAGAGCGGGCGGTGCCGCAGGGCGTGGGCAGGCGGTGCTGGAGAGCCTGGATGGGCAGTGCTGAAGGGCGGGGACTGGCAGTGCTGGAGTGTGTGGGGGTGGGCAGGCAGTGCCAGAGCACACAGGGGTGCTGTCATCCCAGAGTGCCAAAGGGAGCTGGGGGGCGCTAGGAACTTGGCTCACCTGCTCTAGAGTCCTCCTGAGTTGGGTGTTGAGCTGCTCCAGCTCAGTTTTGTCGTGTTCCAGCCTTGCGACAGCTCGCTGCAGACGTTCCAGCCGCTGCTGCAGGAGTCTCCTCTCTACCCCTGCTGCCAACTGCTCCTCATCTTCTCTCATGGCCTGTGGGATGTACAGAGAAGAGTCTCGGTGAGCCTGTGCCATATGGGTATGGCAGCAGTCATGCTGCCCCAAATGCTCAGAGCGGGGAATCTGTACAAAGCTGGCTAGGGAGGCCTACAGAGAAGCACATTGTGCCTGATGGGGAATGCTCATCAGTCGCTCCCTCTGCTCCCAAAGCATAGGCACCAGCACCCCACAGGGCTCAGGGGCCACCCTCCAGCACATCCACCACTGGTGATTTAGGACCAGGGCAGAATTAATCCAGGCCAGATACACACTTCTTACTTCTCCTCTCTCATGCGTACACGTGCCCTGCCCACTCTCCCCTCCCTCACCTGCCGTTTCCCTGCTCTCTCCTCTCTAAGCAGCAGATCCACATCTCCATTCAGAGCCTTGTTTGGAACCCTCTCCTCTAGGTCTCTGAGAGCTGAAGCAAGCTGCTCCTGTAGGAGTGACAAACAGCACAGATCATCCTCTGGAAGTTAGGGTTGCAGTGCCCCCGGCTGGAGAGGGCACTCACTGCTGTTCCCAGTGAGGCAGACATATCTTGCTCGCTGAGGCAGACATATCTTGCTCGCTGCAGGCCTCTGACTCTGCTGCCAAGCTGGGCAGCGCCATGACCACGGAGGAGACTGAGTCCGCAGAGGAGCTGGTGGGACTGCCAGTGGCTGAATACCCCAATGAGGCAGAGGACCCCAGGACAATGGAGCCCCAGTCCGAACTGTGTTAGGAAGCAGCCCAGGGAAGCCACAGTTTAGTCTGGTTATTGCTGTCAGCGCTGGTGTCCACATGTTTCAGCTGGATCCAGACTGACCCAGTGGCAGAACACGCCGCCACTGTTAGGGCCCTGGGCTGGGACCTGGTGGAGTAGGGTGGGATTCATACAAGGTTCATACAAGGTTCATGCACCTGGCAACATTCAGGGCACACCCGGAGTGTTGTGTAGGAGCAGTGCACACACTGCTCCATCCAAGGGCATGAACCTTGGAATCTCGCCCAGATGACATAAACCGTGGGAAGCCTCCCAAAACTGGGCTCAAGGCCCAAGAGCAAGGAATGCGGTAAATAAAAATTGGTAAATAAAAATGTTAAACAAAGCTAATGTATTCCTTTTATCTATTGAAAAATATAATACACAATAAATAAATAAATAAATAAATAAAAAAAAAGCTAACAGGCAAAAGCCCGTTGGCAAACCAGCTTGCTTGCTTGCTTAAAGCTTTGTGCTGTCTTGTCATTAAACCGCAACACTACCCCCTGCTGCCAACTCCATCCCTGGGGTGGCAGCCTCTCCACTTTAGGCTGAACAGCCCGTGTTTGCCTGTTAGCTCTGCCCTGCCTGAGGGCACAGCCGACAGATTGCTGGCTTGCTCTGTCCTGTCTGAGGGCCCAAGGCCCAGACTGTTTGGTGCTCTGCCCTGCTGAGCGGGTCTAGGCACTAGCACCTGATTCACTAATTCCCTTCATATTAGGCAGGAACCCAGTGATGTAGTGAGGCAGTGTGGCCTCCCTCCGACCCAGAGAGGGAGGGATGACTGCCACCACACTACATGGACCCACTGGCTGCCTAGCAGCGCAGTTAGCCAGGGAGCAGGCCAGCAGGTGGTCCTAGGTGGTCTGATCCTTGACAGCAGAGCCATGAAGGTCTGTTAGTCCTGAACGTGAAGGGTCACAGCCAGTGAGGTACACCCTTCAGCCCAATGGATCTCAGTGCCATTGCTGTGCAGTGGGGCAGCACGGTGTGTATTGCCAGCCTACTCATAGCCACCTCCACCACCTCACTCTCGGAGGAAAAATGGACATACTTTTTCTGGTACTTCAGTTGAGACTGGGCAGCAGCTTGAGGGGATATGCCACACAGTCTCTGCCAGCCAGCCCACAGCAAGGAGCAAAGGTGCTGCAGCCCTATTGACAGGATTTCCTAGCCCAAGTAATTACTAATTCATGTACTGGTTTCAGCTCAGACTCTGCTGTCTGCACCAGCTTTTACAAACACATGGGTAAGGTTAGATCCTCCCATCAGCTTGCAGTCCTGGAGCTCCTCCACAGGAGATATTGTATCACCCGGCTCCTCTTCGCACTGACCTCAGCCAGCCCTGGCCAAACTGTCTAGATCATGAAGGGAAGACAGAGCCTCTCAAAGCACTGACACTGGCTGCACCGCAGCCACCAGCAAAGGTGTCAGGGGGTAGGGGGGAGTCAGCACTGATGAAGCCAGAGTTTTCTGTGCCAGGAGCACCACCTATCAGAGCTCAGCACAAAGAATGCTGCAAGGCAGCAAGAGCACGTAGCCTGAGGAGGCAGAATGAAAAGGCAGTCCTCAAGGCAGGACTCTCAGAGCACCAGGAGTGACTGGGCCAAGCATATACTGCTACCCAGAATTTCCCCACGAACACAGAAAGGGCGAATCCAGCAATGGAGCTGCCTATGGCAAGGCCATGTTGGCACCTCTTGCCTTATCATTTTGGGCAGAGGTTCTGCCTCATTGCCTCCATATAAATCCATGGTACGCCCACATCTTGAATACTGTGTGCAGATGTGGTCGCCCCATCTCAAAAAAGATATACTGGAATTGGAAAAGGTTCAGAAAAGGGCAACAAAAATGATTAGGGTATGGAACTGCTTCTGTATGAGGAGAGATTAATAAGACTGGGACTTTTCAACTTGGAAAAGAGATGACTAAGGGGGGTTATGATAGAGGTCTACAAAATCATGACTGGTGTGGAGAAAGTAGATAAGGAAGTATTATTTACTCTTTCTCAAAACACAAGAACTAGGTATCACCAAATGAAATTAATACACAGCAGGTTTAAAACAAACACAAGGAAGTTTTTCTTCACACAACGCCGTCAACCTGTGGAACTCTTTGCCAGAGGATGTTGTGAAGGCCAAGACTATAACAGGGTTAAAAAAAGAACTAGATAAACGCATGAAGGATAGGTCCATCAGTGGCTATTAGCCAGGATGGGCAGGGATGGTGTCCCTAGCCTCTGTCTGTCAGAAGCTGGGAATGGGCGACGGGATGGATCACTTCATTACCTGTTCTGTTAATTCCCTCTGGGGCACCTGGCATTGGCCACTGTCAGAAGACAGGATCCTGGGCTACGTGTACCTTTGGTCTGACCCAGTATGGTCATTCTTGTGTTCTCATTGAGTGGACTGGAGGTCCCTGGAACACACTGATTGCAAGCATTGAGGCACACTGATTGCAAGTAACTATGACCTGAGAATATCTCAATGCCAGCTGGTGCTGGGTTCACTGTTCTACAACAGAAACTCCTATTAGACCTGACAAACTCACAATGCTTTCATAGTATGACCAAACAGGGTCATGTGAGGTCCCTAATAAAAGCTTATGTCATACCGATCCTCATAATCTTTGTGAGATATATGTACAGATGATATTTAAGTTGTAAAGATGTACAGGAAAATAAAGTCTAAATCAAAGCAGGGTTGACAAGCAGGTTTTCACCAGACACAGGATGTATATTCATCAGTCTGCCTTGGTTCACATGTAAAACAAGCATTATAAGCCAACATAATGGAAACCTATTTGCATATGATGTCATCATCAGGATGTGAAGACAGCATGGAGCCAGCACATCAGGGAGGGGGTAGGGAGGTTGTCCTGACTCTGGGGACAAAACAATGAGTTTTGGAGAGTATAAGGAGAAGAAAAAAGACATTTTGTTATCCTTCACTGAGGAAGAAAAAAGGACAATGCTTTTTTGCATTCATGAAAAAGGATTCCCAACAAGATTGGCTGGACATATTGGGAGATTGCTTTAGGTGAAATAAAACTACTTTAGACAAGGGCTTAGCCCAGTGGTTCTCAACTGTGGTCCACTGTTTGTCCAAGGAAAGTCCCTGGCGCGCCGGGCCAGTTTGTTTACCTGCCGCGTCCACAGGTTTGGCCGATCGCAGCTCCTACTGCCTGCGGTTCACTGCTCCAGGCCAATGGGGGCTGCAGGAAGGGTGGCCAGCACATCCCTCGGCCCGCATCGCTTCCCGCAGCCCGCATTGGCCTGGAGCGGAGAACCGCGGTTAGTGGGAGCCGCGATCAGCCAAACCTGCGGACATGGCAGGTAAACAAACCAGCCCAGCATGCCAGGGGCTTTCCCTGAACAAGCGGTGGACCACAGTTGAGAACCACTGGCTTAGTCTGTTAAATTTTATCTCTAGGAAGCATGTTAAACTTTTGTTTTATATGTACTACTCACTATCTCTGAAATCTTAGCATGTGATGATAAACTTGTGATTGTTCTCACTCTAAATATATCTCAGTTCTGTGATGATATCAAAGACCTGAACCTGAGTTGTACCAGTCAAGTGTTGTGTATACTATTCCTTTGGGGAGAGCAACTCTCATAGCGTCATAGAATCATAGAATATCAGGGTTGGAAGGGACCTCAGGAGATCATCTAGTCCAACCCACTGCTCAAAGCAGGACCAATCCCCAATTTTTTTCCCCCAGAACCTTAAATGGCCCCCTCAAGGACTGAACTCACAACCCTGGGTTTAGAGGCCAATGCTCAAACCACTGAGCTAACCCTCCCCCCATCCAGTGACGGGGCTGGATACTACAGGAGGGGCTCAGGGACTGGGGGTGAACCTACTGTTAACCTGCAAAGCAGAGTGAGTGCTAGCAGAGCCCTGAGTACACTGGGTGGTTAGCAAACTGGTAGTGTCAGGGAGCACAGTTAAGCATCAGCAAGTCTCTCTCTCATTACAGGCAGGAGGATAACAAGGTGACTCAGTCCTGGGCACTCCAAGAAGCATCACATGAACTTTGGGGTCTCTGGCCTTCATGGTGAAGGTGCAGGACATGTCAGTGGTGAAGCCACCTGACTGGGATCAGTGGATGGGGCTAGGTCTGCACTGGCAGAACTCTCATCTAATACTGGCATGTAGTGTTTCTGGCTGATCCAAGCTTCTGTTTTGAGGCTTTGTTCTTTGGGAAACTCTGGGTTGTTCTTGTGCCAGATTTAATATTTCCTGGAATACCTCCAGGAGGGTTATGAAATCCTTTCCACATCTTCAGTGTTAAGGGCAATATCAGCTCTGAGGCAGATGGAATGGTTCTGCTGCACTGAGTCAAAACTGGGTGGCAGAGGATGAACAACGCACCAACTGCCAAAAGTTTATGGTGCTGAGAACACAGAGCAGGTACACGTGCACCAGGAGGCCCAGGAAACACAGACCAATAGGTTCCCTAGCCCAGGTAACTGGGAAGGTATGGGTCTATCCAATTTCTCCTAGTGCTTTGGATGAGAATCGTGGGTGCCACAGTTTCCCATTTGCTGCATGTGTACCCAGACGGTGGGGGAAGGGTGATTACTCTTTGCAGAGACCCAGAAGTCCAGGTGTGACGGTCGCCTAGCTGCCTGGGCCCCACAGCCATGGAGAACCCAAAACACAATGACCCAGACATCTAGCTGCCTAGCAACTAATGACCATGGACTTCTGACCCACCCCCCGCTACCAGTTGTCATGGTACCACAGGCCCAGTGCTCTCTCCCTTGGCTCTATACAGTTCCTGGGAGGAATCCCCTTTCGTGTGTCAGTCCTCTTCAAGGGTTGCACTCTCTCTGTGGGGCTAAGCCCTTTGAGCCTCCATCGCCACCTGGGACCACACCTCTGAGCCTTCAGCATGCCTGCCTCACTCCGCGAGCTCCCCTCAGCGAGTCCACTCGCACTGGACCCCTGAAGGGAGACTTGCACATCCAAAGAGAGCAATGCATCCCCAACCTCTTTAGACTGGAGTGACTCTCAGACAACATTGTAAAACAGAAGACTTGTTAAATGTCTGTAATACAGCACAGAAAGCCTTTAGGTGAGCATAGAGAATGGGAAGCTACAGCCAAGTCCATCCGAGTCTGACCAGAGCCCAGGCTCCCTCTCACAGCCGCCAGTTCAGCAGCATTCCTACTTCTCACAGACCAAACTTAACTCATTCAACCTGCTCCTTCTCCCTCCTCTGTCCCTTTTCCCAGGCAAAAAACTCTTGGTTCTCGGCTGGTCCGAAGTGGCTGGTTTCCTCCAGAGGGGTGGGGGTCGGCAGTCCATGGTCAGTAGCTGCTAGACAACCAGATGTGTGACAGTTAAACCTGCCTGGACATGGCAGAGCTGACCGGCTGAAAGCACACACATCCATCATTGTGGAGCTCTGTTTAGTTTTAATATGAGGGTGATAATTTACCACTGGAAAGATTACCAAGGGATGTAGTGGATTCTCCATCACTTGAAGTCTTTACACTGAAATTGGAGGTCACTTTTTAAAAGTTTCCCTCTAACTCAGCCAGAATCTACAGGTTCAATACAGAAAACACTGGATTAGGTTCTCTGGCCTGTGCTATGCAGGAGGTCAGACTAGATCTGTGGTCACCAACCGGTCGATCGCAATCCTTATGGATCTTTTAGTCAATTGTCATCTCCTGCGGCACAGCGGGGCTGCCGCTAAGACCGGCACCCTGCCTGCCCCGCTCCCAGAAGTGGCCAGTACGGCCCAGCTGGCGGGGGTCTCCCTCCGCACACTGCTCCTGCCTGCAAGCACTGCTCCCGCAGCTCCCATTGGCCGGGAACAGGGAGCTGTGGCCAATGGGAGCTGCGGGGCTGGTGCTTGCAGAGAGGGGCAGCGCGCAGAGCCACGTGCTGCCTGCCCCCCCCAGGGGCCACAGGAGTCCGTTGGTCCCTTCCAGGAGCAGCATGGGGCCAGCAGGGAGCCTGCCTTAGCGGTAAGTGCTGTCCGGCGGGAGGCCGCACCCCAAACCTCAGCACTGAGCCCCTTCCCAGACCTAGCACCCCAAACCCCCTCCTGCAGCTCAACCCCAGCCCTGACCCCACTCCCAGAGCCAGGACCCTGTATCCCCTCCTGCACCCCAACACTCTGTCCCAGACCAGAGCCCCCTCCCAGAGCCCACACCTTGCATCCCCTCCTGCACTCCAACACTTTGCCCCAGACCAGAGCCCTCTCCTGCACCCCAAGCCCCAGCCCCAGACTCAGCCCAGAGCCCCCTCCCACACTGCGAACCCCTTGGTTCCAGCCCAGAGCCCGCACACCCTCCTGAACCCCAATCCCCTATCCCAGCCCGGTGAAAGTGAGTGAGGGTGGGGGAGAGCGAGTGACGGGGGAGGGGGAATGGAGTGAGTGGGGTGGGGCTTTGGGGAAAGGGGCGGGGCATTGGGGAAGGAGTGGGGTAGATCCTGGGTTGCCCTTAAATTCAAAAAGTGATCTTGGGAGTAAAAAGGTTGGAGACCACTGGACTAGATGATCATAATGGTTCCTTCTGGACTGAACATCTGTCATTTGAAGCAAAGTGCCAATGGATCCCTCAGACAGACACAGACAGCCATCCTTTTCCTGCAAGTCACCCACCAAACTGCCTACCTGAAGATGAAGCCGATCCTTATCCCGCTCTGATACCATGCTCTGTAGGACAGCCATTTCCTCCCTCAGGGTCCTACTGGCTGCTTCCCTCTGGGCCAGGGACAAAGCCAAGGCCTGTGCTTTCTCCCTCCATTCTATCTCCACACTCTCAGTCTGCTTCAGAACAGCCACCATATGCTCCAGTTCCTGATCCTTCACTTTCTTCTCCTCTTCCAGCTGTTGGATCCACACCTTCTGCCTTTCCAACTGCTGGTCTCTCTCCTGGAGAACCTTCCTCTGGGCTGCCTCCTCTGTCTCCCATATCAGGAGTTTCTGGATTTGGCTCTTTAGGGTCTCCCCTTCACCAGCTCTCCTTTGTAGAGCTGAGGTGAGCTGCTTCAGGAGTTCGCCCTGTGTCCTCAGCTCCTGCTCTCTCCCTCTCAGAGTCTCCTCCAGGCACCTGACTCTCTCTCTCTGGTGTTTGATTTCCTCATCCTTTTTGGCCAGTGTCTGCTGGAGATGCTGGAGATTTTCTTGAAGACCCTTCACCTCCTCCTCTTCCAGTTGTTTTTGCTTACCTTGGGCCTTGATCTCCTGTTCCCTCTTGTTCAGGGCTTCTTCTAGAAGCTGCTCTCTCTCTCTGTGATGTCTCTCCTCCTTCTCAGACTGCATAAGCTGGAGATGGTGCAGGGTCTCCTGCTCTTCCTCTTGGTGCTGGAGCTGTTGAATGAGAGTCTCATTCTCCCACTCTCGCTCTCTTACAACTTCCTCTAGACAACTTGCTTTGTTCTGGCAGGACTTTAGTGCCACCTGCATGCTTTCTTCTTGAAACTGGTATATGCTAATTTGCTCTGCCTGCTTGAGGAGTTCTACATCCTTCTCCTTCACTATTTGGCTCATTCTATCTAGATCCTGCTGTAAGCTCCTGACACACTTTTCTTCTAGCTCTTTCTGCCCTAAGAGCTCCTTGACATGCCCTTGCAAAGACTCTATCTCCTGGTCTCTGGCTTGTAGAGATGATTTGGTATATTCAAGTGTCTTCAAGACAGCCTTAGTCTGTGTCACTGCATCTTCCTCGTGCTGCTGAAGCTTATGGATTCCTTCCTCAAGGGCCTCTATTTCCCTCTCTCTCTCCCTCAGAGTCACCTGTGTTTGTTGAAGATTTGCTTGCATGGCTCTTGCCTGCTTCTCCTCCTCTGTCTTGTGCTCCTCATATTGCTTTTGCAGGGATTCAATTTCCTGCTCTCGCTCCCTTAATATTGCTTCAAGATTGTCAAGAGTTTTCACCTGTTGCTCAGCTTCTCTTTCTTGTTTTTGGAGTGTCCAGATCTGCTCTTTCTGAGACTTAATCATTCCATCTCTCTCCTTTAGTGCTGCCTTGGCATATTCTAAATCTCTCTGTAAAACCTTCATCTGCCGTTCTGCTTCTTCCTCATGTTTCTGTATTTGCTGCATTTGGAATTCGAGCTCTCTGTCTTTGTCTTTTAAGGCTGCTTGTGTTTGCTCCAGATGTTCACAAAGAGGCTTTAGTTTCATTTCCATCTCTTCCTTAATGTTCTGAATTTGCTTTTGCTGTGATTCAAGCTCTTGATCTCTCTGAGTCAGAGTGAGGGTCATCTGTTTTACTTTCTCCCGCAGGTCCTGTAGCTCTCCCTCCTGCTGATCCTCATACTGCTGGAAAATCCTTATCTGCTCCCGCTGTGATTCGATCTCACTCTCTTTGTCCCCAAGAATTGCTTTCATGTGTTCTCGGCTTGTGCGCAGAACCTTCACCTGCTTTTTCTCCTCCTCTTTCAATTCTTCAGCTACCTTTCTCTGAGACATAAGCTCACAATCTTTTCCTCTCAAGTCTGCTTTGATCAGATCTAGATCCTCCAGCAGTGCTTTCATTTGTGATCTTCCATGTTCTTCCAGAGTCTGGATTTTCTCTTCCTGGAATTTAATTTCCTTTACTTTCTCCTCTAGGTTTAAAGTCAGTCGTTCTAGAGCAGTCTTCTGCATTTCCCTCTGATTCTCTAGTTCCTGAATCTGTTCTTGTTGGGATTCCACCTCTCTGTCCTTCTCCTCTAGGTCTTTAGTAAGGTGATCTAGAGCTGTTCTTTGCATTTCTCTCTGCTGCTCCAGCTCTCTAATCTGTTCTTGCAGTGTTTTCATTTCTCCATCTCTCTGGCTTAAGGCAAGAGTCAGGTGACCCAGATTTTCCTGCAAAGCCTTCCCCAAGGCAGCCTCCTTCTGCAATGTCTGGATTCCCTCCTGCTGAGTCTCTGCTTCCTCACTTTTCATTTTCAGGGCAGAGAGGGTTGTTTGAAGCTCTTGTTCTAGGGAGCGGCTCATCTTTGCTGCTATGTTTGCCCGAGTCTCAGCGGCAGAGACTGATTCTCGGAGAAGGTCCATCTCCCATACCAGTTTCTCCTTAGCTGCTTGCAGCTTGTCCCGTTCATGCTGAAACAGAGAGAAAATGACTTGAAAATAAATCTAGATAACTCTTCCCATCTCAGAACTGGGCTGTAGCTCTACTGCCTGGATGATGTGACACCCAAGTTCTGCAAGTGTGGCTCTTAATGGAATAACTCTTGCAGTTGGGGTGGCTTCTCTCTCCCACCTAATTTTTCTTGTTCTTTGATCACTAGTGGAAACTCAAGAATTGCCCTTTCTCCCCTAGGACTTGTCTACACAAGGATATAGCACTGTTTAAACAGCTGATTTAGTTGAGCTGATGATACCTATGGTGCAGCTGTACGTGCACACATGAGCAAGCTGTGATCACCATTGATTCTGCCAAAATCATTGATGAAACAGCACTATTTTGGAGTGTAGATCAGGCCTGCGAGTTACTTCTGCTTGTAGCTCCTGAAGGGCCAGTGAAGTTACTCTCTTAAGTAACCAGAGATAATTAGGAATGGGGAAAAAATCCCTGAATCATAACTCAAACATACATGAATCTAGCAATTTCATGTATTTATTCATATGAGTATTGTGACATTCTATACCATGGGAATGTGCCCTGTAACCCCCATATTCCTCATTTATATATAATTGTGATCTTACATATAAAGCATGCCACGTGAGGTCTCATGGGAAAGGTTATGATCTGCTGAAACCCACTGTTCCATCTAAGTATGTTTATCATCAACATATATGAGGTTATGAGAATGTGCTGCATGGTTGTCACTAAAATATGCTGTGCGTTTGGGAAGCGCCTAGATACTAGCTCTCCAGAGACAATGCCAAGGAAAGTAAGCAATGCCCAGTTGGGTGTCAAACAACCCATCAACAGCCATTGCCTAGCAAGGAAGCTACAATTCAATGACTCACCTGCATAAGGCCACACTAGGGGAATTGCTCAGCCTTGCCTGGGGTCTCAGAAATGCTCACCAGACATGCCTGGACTTGTACTCTCCAAGCACATGAGACTAAGAGTATAAAACAGAACACAGTGGCCCCATACTTGGCCTTTCTCCTTCCCCCACCTATGCTGCAGGCAACAAGGACATTCTGAAGACTCCAACAGAAGGGACCGGCCTAGGTTTCAAGGGTGAAACCTATGTACTATGAACTGCAATATCCAGTGGGCTGAGAAAAACTGCTTAATCTAGATTTTGCCCAGGCTAATAGGGTTGAGAGTTTAGACTGCGCACTTATATTTTATTTTATTTTAGTAACCACTCTGACTTTTTGCCTATCACTTATAATCACTTAAAATCTATGTTTTGTAGTCAATAAATTTATTTAACTGTTTATCTTTATCAGTAAGTTTGCCTGAAGTGTCTGGTGAATCTGCTCAGGTATGCAAAGGCTAGTGTATATCCACTTGCCTTTGATGAAGTGGTGAACCAATTAATACATTTGCACTGCTCGTCAAGATGGTACGTTCCTGTTGTACAAGGCTGGGAGCTGGTGGGGATTCAGCTGGTGCCTTTCTCTGTGTGATTCATGAGTGGCTCTGGGAGCATTCATACAATCTAGCTGGGTGTGGGGCTCCGCATGCTGTTATCCTGAGTGATAACAGCACCTGGAGGGGTTTGCTGCTTGTCACTAGCAAAGCATTATGAGACATAGCTCGGGCTGGACAGTTAAGGGGGCACAGCAGTCCCGTGGTCCCAGGCTGTACCCGGGGATCCCATCACAACTAGTACAAAAGTTAACCTGAAAAACTGTATTGTAATTGTACTGAAAAACTACTGTAAGTACGTCTGGCTGATTCCATTCCCCTCCAGCTATCCTCATTGACCCCTTTCCTCTTCCTCCTGCCTACTGTACTGTGTTCATCTCCTTGCTAAGATAAACAGTCCCATGCCTTTCAACTTCTCTTCATATGGAAGTTTATCCAGGTCTCTAATCATTCTCATTATGCGTTCTGAACCAAGCACCTCCATTACTGCAACACTCTGAGATGGGATGACCAGAACTGCACACCGTGTTACAGGTGAGGGCATGCCATTAATTTAGAGAATGGCATTACAATTATTTTTAACATTCTCTTTGCATTTATCAACATGGAATTTCATTTGCCATCATGCTGCTTATTTGTGTAACTTGGTTAGGTCCTTCTGAAGTTAGTCTTCTCCAGCCCTGACTAGTCTTAATAATTTTGTTTTATCTGAAAATTTTGCTTCCTCATTACTTACACCCCTTTTCCAGATAACTAATACATTAAACAACACTGGTCCTAGCACAGAGCCCTGGGGCAGCCAGCTGTTAACTTTTTTCAACTATGAGAGTGAACCAAGCATTCCTTCTCTTTGCTTTCTGTCTCTTGGGCCCCAACTCTGCAAATACTTATGCATGTGCTTAACTTCACTGCTGTGAGTAGTTCCAATGATCTCAGGAAGACTACTCACAGTAGTAAAGCACAGCATATGTGGAAGTCTTTGCAGAGTCAGTACCTTAACCAATTTCTGATCCATAACAACACTTTGCCTCTCATACCATGACTACTCAATTTCCTTTACAACCCCTTCTGAAGGACATTGTCAAAGACTTTGAAAGTCCAATACATTACATCAACCAGTTCTCCTATATCCTTTACTTTAATGACAGAATTCTAATAGATTAAGGAGGCACAGGTTTCCTTGGCAGAAGCTGTGCTGTTTAAACACTATGATAGGCTCCTTTAGATGTTTTATAAAACTTACCAGGTACGGAAGTACCTAAATCTAAATTTAGCTTCCTGAGCTCCCAGTGTCGCTGGTACTAGTATGTACCAGGGCCACAGCCTGCTCCCCCGAACTCACCGGAAGTCTGTCCAGATGTCACAAAATATCAGCCACCTTCACGCACACACCAAAGGGATCTTACGGTCACCAGATGCCTGCCCAGCTATTGATATTCACAGTGAACAAATCTTGCCTGTGTCTCCCAAATGTAATCCCATATTTCCTTAGAGCAGTCTCCGCAGTGTGTGAAGATTATCAGTGGCTCATGAAAATCCCAAGCCTGGAACAGCAGGGGTGTGAGTGGATAGAAGTGAAATGCATTGGCAGAATTCTAGGGGTGGAACTCAGACTGGAATAGTGAGGATACTGTGGATCAGCAGCCAGGTGGCTCAGAAGCACTGCATGGGAAGCCTAGGACTGGATAGTAGGGCATGACAGAGGGGCTGCAGGAAGGATAGGGGAAACTTGCTCCATGTCTGCACACTCTGTCTGGTTACAAATGCTTCTAACTTTGAGGGGAGCAGCAGAAATTAGAAAATAGATATGGGAGATGGCACTGCAGGGGTTTTCCATTTAGTGGCTCTGGAGCCAGGACAGGGTTGTCCCAAGGATGCAGTGTTAAAAGAGTTCTGTTCAGGCTTTCCTTGAATGGGCATTATGTAACAAAACTTCGGGGCCATCTGCCAGCCTTACCACAACATCCCTTCTTTGCTTCTCGGTGCCCTCAAGGCTCCTCTCCAAGGATGCAACCTCCCCATGCAACGTCACAACCTCCTTCTTTAGGGCAATGACCTCTTCTTGCAGTGTGGCCTGGAGTGAGCCCTGCTTCCCTTCTACCATCCGCATCTCTGCAAGGGGGAACGAGGAGAAGAGGAACCAAAACAAAACCAAACAAAGCTGGGCAAGAGCCATAATCTTTCCATTAAACTGCCCTTTGCTTCCCAGTGGCCAGACCACAAAGGGGAGATTGGGTTATGCCCAAAGAAGTATCTCGGTCTGAGGTATTTGGCTTAAGGAAGTTCAGGTGAAACCAGAGTTCACAGACAGAGGGAGTGAACAAGGAGCGGTCAATAAGATTAGGTCAACAGACTGGTGCAGGTGAGCATCATCAGTATAATAGTGAGAGCTGAGGTGGATAAGATTACAAAAGGAAAATATATAGGAAGGAAAAGGATGAGTACCAACTGACGTAGAGCTCCATTCAAGGACAAGTCTGGGTGCAGAAGAGCTGCTACCACAAAGGAGGGAGCAATAAGGTTGCAAAAGGATGTTGCAGAATTAGAAAGAGTTCCAAGACGGGCAACAAGGGGCTCTGCCATAGAGAGAGACTGAAAAGACTCGGACTGTTCAACTAGGCCTTAGGGGACATGACAGAAGCCTATAAAATACTGACTGGTCTAGGGCAGGAGGATAGGGAGCTTCTGTTCCACTACACAGGAACAGGAGACAATCATTACATTGAAAGGCAGACAATTCCAAGTGTTTGGTGGGTACGAAGGGTGCCATGACTGACGAGAAGCCAAGATGCCCGCATACCTGTGGTATGGAGGAAGAGTAAGTGAGGAAGAGTGAGAGAGACAGGACAATTAGCTATATGTAGGGGAGTAGTTATTGTGCTATAGCCTAGGGAGAGACCCAGAGTGAGATCTGTTTGAGGGGCTGTTGTGTGTGAGAAGTGACTGGGGAGATAAGAGACAGTGTCTCCATCAAGCACTTTGCTGAGGGTGGGAGGTTCAGCAGCAGCCTGTGCTCAGAGACTGTATCAGGACTAGGAAGGGTAGGGCTGAGAAGGAAGAAGAAGCAGCAGATTGTAGAAAACTGGGGAAGGTAACAGAGGCACATGATTTATTGACAACTGCAATAACGCATGGATCCTGGGGGAGGAGACAGAGCTAATGCATTGGAAAACGGAGGAGAAGCCTCCCTTACTTAGGAATGCCCCAGGTTAGCACAGGGCAGGAGGAGAAAAGAGAGGACTCTTCAAGTACTACAAGGAGAACTGCAGGGAACCAGGGCTGTCTCTCTGCAATGGGTCACAGTCTATTCAGGAGCACCAGTCTGTGTGGGCTCTCACGGTGGCTCTTCCTCTCCCCCAACTGCCATCTTCACTCCCTTGCTGATAAAGCAGAGTGGGCCTGGTACAGTGGGAAGGAGGGCAGCCATACCTTCCTGGCTTTGGGCCAACCACTTCTGCAGCTCTTGGGTGTGAGCTCTGAGACAGTCCCTCTCGGCCTCCTTCTTGCTCAGCTCCTGCTCCAGCTTCTGAGCCTTGTTCCTGGCATCATCCTGGAGAAAGCAGGAGAAGCTGTATGAAGCTACACACACACGGTGCCAGGAGAGCCGACAGAGGGAAGCCTAGGGCATAGACTCAGACAGGGCAGGGCCAGAACCAACACGGGCAGCAGTAGTGAGTGGGATCCCTACAGAGGGGGTATTGAGCAGGTCTAGGCTGCACTGGCACAGGGAACTAGAGCCAGCTCTGCCACAGCACCTTATTTTGCGCCTTAAGCTCAGCAGAGGGACAGGGGAAGTGAGTGCACTGAAGAAAGCAGTTACCCGATCTTGCAGAGTCTGCCTCAGGTCCTGGTGCAGGTCCCGGAAGGCTGTTGCCACTCTCTCTGCTGTGAGCTCTATGGGGAGGTCCTTAGGTTGAGGCCCAGTAAGCCCACAAACATGATCCTGTTCTGGAAAAATAAGCCCTGGGATCAGTGTTTGGCCAAAGGGTCGCCAGTGACAGCGCCCTGCTTAGCTTCTCCTACATGTGGCAGGGTTTGGAGACCTCCCAGGGGCAGGTCCCATAGATGTTACAGTGAATAGGTGACACACTGCACATTACCTTGACTGCCCATTAGTGCCACATCAGATGTGGCATTCTCCAATGGCTACTGGGGCTGTATTTCACCCTGGGGCTGAGGTTGCTTCCCCATTCACAAACACTGCCTTAGTTCTCTCTGCAGTGAGCTTTTTGGGGCTTAGGCCTGCTCTCCATGCCCCTCCTGGCTTTAGAAACAAAGGCTGCCCATGCTTGCCAACAGCCCCACGTTTCTGCTCTGTGCTCCAAATTCCTCTTTGTTCCAGCAAATGAGGCTGAAATATGGTCCAGCTGCAAATCTCTTATAGACACTAGATGCTATTGCCAGGCGCGCATCCAGCCCTGCTGGCTTTCCCTTCACCCAGGAGTGCTCTGCAGTACTAAGCCAGGAGAGACAGTCTCCTCCCACACCACCAGCCCTCAGCAGCAGCTCCTCTCAGGAGGCAGTAACATGCAGAGGGAAAGGGGATGTCAGAGACCCCCCCCGGATGCACTGGAAAGGGAGGGAGAAATGGCCCGTGGAGAAAAATGGGGGAAGGGAGTAAAGCACACGATGCAATCCCACAGCCCTAATGAGTCCCCCCCCCCGCCCTTTTAGGGAGGAAACAGGCCAAAGGGCTCCCGTCCCAGAAAACACCTGCCAGTGAGGAGTCATGTGCACCTAGGAGAAGGAGCAGAGAGGGTTTGGGGGCAATTTTATCAGCTCTGAGAAACACTGGCATGTCCACAAACGGCCCTGCCCCTCTGGATTTCTCCCACCCAGGCTTGGTACCTGTTTTTGATATGTTGACAGGGAGGCTGCAATGAAATATCCTTACCAAATCCATTCAAAATGTTCTGGGGGCTTTTAGGAGCAATGTCCCAGGACACATTTCTAAGTATTAACAACCGTGCCATGTGGGACTCCATGCAATCAGCAGCACAAGTGGGCTGATGACCGGCCCTGGGCTCTCTAGCTTGTAGTGCTTCCTGCCTCTTGCACAGCATCCCGTAAGATGTATAAACCCATCATCCATGGTGCCTGCTATTGAGGTCAGCCATGCAGATCTGGAGTCCCTGGAAGCCTCTGACCAGCCCTAGGGCCATCCCAATTAGCAGTTCCAGAAGAAGTGGAAGGACACTCCCTCCGGGGGCCAGAGATGGCTGGAACGTGTTACACTTTTCAAATGTAATATGCTGTCTGTTCTCCCAGAATGGAGAGCCAAGAATTGCTGTCAGAGACTGAGGACTTCTCTTGGGCCAAGACCAGAGTAAAGGGTTCCCCACCGTTCCTAGCCTTCCCCAACCAGAGCAAGGCCACTGGGAAGCGATATGGGCCAGGAAATCAGGACTAGGAAGGGAACCCCCAGCTCTTCTCCACGAGGCTGTAAAGCCTTCTCAGCCTAGGGACAGATCCACATGGCCTTCTGGGGGTAAGCCTCCAGCACACACTGCCACAGACACCAGCCACACTCACCTGGACTCCACGTGACGAGGTCTCCACTTGCCAGAGTGCTGCCACACAGTGTATGCTGCAGAATGGTGTGCAGCCTGGCCAGCTGGGACTCTGCTTCACAGCGGGCACTGCTGGTGAGGTGGCACTTCACAGCCAGTGCCTCTGCCCGGCTCTCTGTGCTACAAAGGCTAAGGCGCAGCTGAGACACCTCTGCCTCTTGCATCCGCAGCAAATCCCTCAAATGCCTCTCACTCGCTCGCGACTCCTCCAGATCCTGTGACAGCTGCTTCTCATGGGCCACTAAACCAGCCTCTTTCTCTAGCACTGCCTGCCTGAGTGAGTGGACCTGCAGAGAAGAGAAACACAGGCCCTCGTGGGCTCAGCACGACTACTGTGAGGGAAGGGAGGAGGAGAGAGTCTGACGGAGGAAGCTGCTTTTGAGCAGACACCTTCCTACAGCCAAAGGCACAAAACCGAGGAGACGCAGAGGTCAGATTGGAAATAAACTCCGGGATCTTCAGGGACCAAGAGCTCCCCACCCACAGGGAAAAACCGATTACTGCTCCCCGCCCCACCATGCCCTTAGCCTCAGAAAGAAACCAGAAGAAAAACACACTGGGTGAAAGAGGCTCCGGAGGGGCAGCCAGTTATGCCATAGTGGAGGTGAACTACCCGACAAAAACATGGAGGCAGGATCAGCGCAATGGTCAGTCCCTCATGTTGTGTGTCTGGGAGGCCAGGTGAACAGGCTGAGTTGGAAGCACCTCCCACCTTCCCAGCTCTGAGCTCCTTTCCTCCTCCCCGTAGCAGAGAGAGAAGTTGGTGCTTTGCAGGGCTAGGTACAGCCACCTGGAGCCAACAACTGCAACAGAGGCATTGAGATGCTCCATAGGAGTCTGCTGTTCTCTCTGGGGCTCAGGATCTGCAATCAGGGGGTTAAGACATAGAGCGGGCAGAGACAGATCCAGGCTTCAGCACCATAGCTCCAATGCTGCGAGCAGGTAAGAGGAGAAGAGGCAGTGTTACAGGAGAGGAAGCAGTGGAGGAGGAGACAGGGACATGTGTATAGTGGGTGGGGAGGGTGGGGCTGGTCCTGGGGAAGCCTGATGTGCTGCTGGGGAAGGGAATGCTGGTGTGCAGGGCACCTGGGTGTTGAGCTCCTGTATCTCTCCTCTGTGGTCAGAATGGAGCTGCTGAGCTTGGCAAATGGCTGAATGCAAGCTGATGATCTCACTCCGCTGGGCATCGTCTCTCTCCTGGAAGGTCCTGAGTCTCAGCTTCTTCCCCTCCAGGGCCAGAGTCAGGCTGAAAGAGAGAAGGGACTCAGTAATCCTGGCGGCTCAGTGCCTGGAGCGGGGAAGAGGCAACACTCTGATGGCAATGTGATGGGCAGGGGCTGTATAATCCTGGCAGCTCAGTGCCTGGAACGGGGGAGAGGTGATGCTCTGATGGCAATATGATGGGGCAGGGACAGCTCTGTGGCAAAGGCAGGGAGACTCTCTCTAAGCCTGGCGGGACCACAACAGGCGGGTTCCGTAAATCCAGTGGTGCCGCGATGGGAGGGGTAGAGGAGGGGTCTCCATAAACCCAGGGCTCTTTGCCATGTGGTTTAATATTTAACAAGCCCTCGTGAGTCAAGCCTGGCAGGAGACAAGGCCTGGCCCTTTCTTAACCCCACAGACACTCTGTTCATTCAGTCCCATGCTAGCACTGAAGTCTTGTCCCTGTACTAGCAGTCCCAAAGTATCTGCTGTTTTTAAAGTGGGAGAGATGATCTCATGAGAATGGCCAGACTGGCTCAGACCAATGGTCCATGTAGCCCAGTATCCTGTCTTCTGACAGGAGCCAGTGACAGGTGCTTCAGAGGGAATAAACAGGAGAAATTATCAGGTGATCCAGCCCTGTCAGCCAGTCCCAGCTTCTGGCACTCAGAGGTTTATAGACATCCAGAGCATGGGGTTGAGTCCCTGATCATCCTGGCTAGTAGCCATTGATGGACCTATTCTCCAGGAACTTATCTCGTTCTTTTTTGAACCCAGTTATACTTCTGGCCTTCACAACATCCACTGGCAACAAGTTCTGCAGGTTGACTGTGTTGTGTGAAGTACTTCCTTTTGTTTGCTTTAAACCTGCTGCCTATTAATTTCATCAGGTAACTCCTGGTTTGTGTGTTATGTGAAGAGGTAAATAACATTTCCCTATTCACTTTCTCCATGCCGGTCATGAGGTTCTAGATCTCTATCATGTCCCCCTTAGCTTCCATATGAGGAGAGATTTAAAAGACTGGGGCTGTTCATCTTAGACAAGAGACAACTGTTTCATAAGCCTAATCATTTTGTTGTCCTTCTCTGTACCTTTTCCAATTCTAATATTCTTTTTAGATATAGGGTGACCAGAATTGTACTGATTTATATAGTGCCATTGTGATATTTACTGTCTTATTAACTATCCCTTTCCTAATGGTTCCTAACATTTTATTAGCTTTTTTGACTGCTGCTGCACATTGAGTGGATGTTTTCAGAGGATTACCCACAATGACTCTTTCTTGAGTGGTAACAGATAATTTAGACCCCATCATTTTGTATGTATAGCTGGGATTATGTTTTCCAATGTGCATTACTTTGCACTTATCAACACTGAATTTCATCTGCCATTTTGTTGCCCAGTCACACAGTTAGTGAGGTTCCTTTGTAATTCTTCACAGTCAGCTTTGGATTTAACTATCTTGAATAATTTTGTATCATTTGCAAATTTTGCACTGTTTACCCCTTTTTCCATAACATTTATGAATATGTTGAACAGCACAGGTCCCAGTACAGATCCTTGGGGGACCCCGCTATTTATCTCTCTCCATTGTGAAAACTGATAATTTATTCCTACCCTTTGTTTCCTATCTTTTAACCAGTTACTGATCTATGAGAGGACCTCCCGTCTTATCCCATGACTGCTTACTTTGCTTAAGAGCCTTTGGTAAGGGACCTTGTCAAAGGCTTTCTGAACGTCTGGATCACCCTCATCTATGTTTGTTGATACCCTCAAAGAATTCTAAAGATTGGTGAGGCATGATTTCTCTTTACAAAAGCTGTGTTGACTCTTCCCTAACATATCGTATTAATCTATGTGTCTGATAATTGTGTTCTTTGTAACTGAGGTATTGTGGGAAGTAAAGTCCTTGTCCACCTTTCTACTGGTTTTCATGCCAGGGATCATTCTAACATCTAATTGGAATAAATATGGATCTTTATTGTCCTGTTTAGCTTTCTTTAGGACGTTACTCTCTGTCTGGGTATTTCAGGGAGGAGATGATGTGATCAGACTGGTAAGTCTTAGTGAATTCCTGAATTTTCATACTTGAAAGCTGGGGTCTGTTGTTAGTAATCAGCAGCTCTGACATCCTAGGCTTCTCATTTTGATTGACATGGGTACCCATCATTCTACTGCTTGTGTTTACTAGTCCTAAATCTCCAGGAATTTAGAGTGAAAACCAACTAAAACTAAACAAGTTTCTTTGTTTAATTCAAACAAGTCCCTCCTAGCCATTGCCATGGTCCCTCTGGGATTTCATGATCCTGCATACTCTGTGGTTGATGCTTTTTGGCAGTGACTACTGTATATATATCATACTGAGTTCTCATGCCTTTGATCTGAGCATTCACCCCAAGCCAGATACTGCAGAGGTGGGCTCAAAAAAACCCTCAATCTCAGCTGCTTCAAGACATGAATCCTAGATCACGACTGGTGTTGGTGATCTTACTGGTGCCCAGTGAAGACCATCTGCTATCCACACTCAATTTACTTGGAGATCTCCTCTATGAAGATTCAGCATCGGACTCTGAATTCCAGGTGGTACTAATGATAGAGTTTTTTCTGGAAGTAACTCAGGTAGAATGAAGGTTTTCCCACACCTGCCTCACTAACTGGTAGAGGATAAGATGGAATGGCATAGATACCCTGCCTATAGGAGCATCTTGTTCCAGGTGTTGGTGGAAAACAAACTTTGGTTTCCTGTGAAAAGGAGTCAAAGGAGAATGAATCGCCCTAGTTATTCTTTCAGTAAACTGGACAAAGGTTCATCCTCCTGTGGGGAATCACTGTCATCCTTCAAACAGATTAGTCCTTGCCCAGAGACAAACTGCCAGCTAATATTCCTCAGAGGCACTGCAGATTGCTCTGCTGATCTGGGTGTGAAAGAGTCAGAGCCGCCTGGCCAGGCTTCAGCTCTGGCTGCATCTTGGCCAGCAGCTGTGACTGCACATGGGGAACTGGTATTGGGACCAGCTGAGAATGCATCCAGCACAAGGCTACAGGTTTGGCTCCAATGCCAACATAGCTGGAGACGCCACAGTTACAAGTTATCTGACACATTGGGGTGCACTTGGCAATTCAAAGAGAAACTGAGCAACAGATCCTATCTTGATGAAAGTCCACCACCACGGGGGAATCTGATGCAGTCATATTAGCCAGAGAGGGTTCACTATTCTAAGTCTCTCGAGGCTGAAACTGCCAAGGTTTCCTGGGACTGTGAGCTGGATTTCTGAAAACACTGAGATGAGCCAGGAGAGCTTTTTGGCACTCCCTCCAGGTTCTGAGAGTGTGGGATAACTATCTTGCACACAAGCCAATCACAGTCCTTTCTGTGCACAGTCCTTTCTGTGTTGTGTGTGCCCAGGAGGGGCATTGTATGGTCATTCCTAGGGCACTTCTTGAAGCACTGCTATGTATGTGTGCTAAGGGGAACAGCCAAATGCTTCATTGACTCAGAGCTGGAGACAGGTGAGAAAAACTCAAACACTTCAGCTGTGCCAGCTACTCAGGCTCAGGGAGATTGACTCAGCTGCTGCAGGATATTGGGAAGTAGGGGATCAAGTCTTGGGAGCACCAACAAAGCCAGAGGCTCCAAACTTCGACAGCGGCCAGGACCTTCGTGGATGTTCCATACAATGCACTCAGACATTTGAAATGTCATTAAGGGCAACCAGCTGGGTAAAGGAATTGGCTAATCATGCTTACCTGTTAGAAATCCAGCAGTCTCCAGCAGACAAACCTGGGCAAAGCCAGTACAACTGCAGCCATATCCCTAAGGAGTGCCTTTGCTGACTGCTGTCAGAAGGAAACTGACAGGCTACTACACAGTACAGTCCAGGCACCCCAGTGAGACAATGTAAGAGCAGGCTCCTAATTGCACCAACACCTCAGAGCTTTGGGATATGCTCCCAGATTAGCTTACATGTGCACAGACCTGAAAACAGGAATCAGTTAAGATGGGGAAAAAATATCTAGTCCACCTTACACTTGATTTCTGCCTACCTGGCTTTTTCACCCTCCAAGGCTCTGAGTGTGGCCTGGAGCTCTGTGTTCTGATGCTCTGCTTCCTCCCGTTGGCTCTTTTCCCCCTCCAGGACTCTGAGCGTGGCCTGGAGTTCTGTGTTCTGACGCTCCGCCTCCTCCCGTCGGCTCCTCTCCCCCTCCAGGTTTCTGAGCATGGCCCGGAGCTCTGTGTTCTGACGCTCCACCTCCTCCCGTCGGCTCTTTTGCCCCTCCAGGACTCCTAGCGTGGACTGGAGCTCTGTGTTCTGACGTTTCACCTCCTCCCATCGGCTCTTTTCCCCCTCCAGAGCTCCGAGCGTGGCCTGGAGCTCTGTGTTCTGACGCTCCACCTCCTCCCGTCGGCTCCTCTCCCCGTCCAGGGCTTTGAGCGTGGCCCGGAGCTCTGTGTTCTGATGCTCCGCTTCCTCCCGTCGGCTCCTCTCCCCCTCCAGATCTCTGAGCGTGGCCTGGAGCTCTGTGTTCTGACGCTCCGTTTCCTCCCGTTGGCTCCTCTCCCCCTCCAGGTCTCTGAGCATGGCCCAGAGCTCTGTATTCTGACGCTCCGCCTCCTCCCATCGGCTCCTTTCCCCCTCCAGGTCTCTGAGTCTGGCCCGGAGCTCTGTGTTCTGATGCTCCGCCTCCTCCCATCGGCTCTTTTCCCCCTCCAGGACTCCGAGCATGGCCTGGAGCTCTGTATTCTGACGCTTCACCTCCTCCCATCGGCTCTTTTCCCCCTCCAGGTCTCTGAGCGTGGCCCGGAGCTCTGTGTTCTGACGCTCCGCCTCCTCCCATCGGCTCTTTTCCCCCTCCAGGTCTCTGAGCGTGGCCCGGAGCTCTGTGTTCTGACGCTCCGCCTCCTCCCATTGGCTCTTTTCCCCCTCCAGGGCTCTGAGCTTGGCCCGGAGCTCTGTGTTCTGATGCTCCGCCTCCTCCCGTTGGCTCCTTTCCCCCTCCAGGTCTCTGAGCATGGCCCGGAGCTCTGTGTTCTGACGCTCTGCCTCCTCCCGTCGGCTCCTTTCCCCCTCCAGGACTCCGAGCGTGGCCTGGAGCTCTGTGTTCTGACGCTTCACCTCCTCCCATTGGCTCTTTTCCCCCTCCAGGGCTCCAAGCGTGGCCCGGAGCTCTGTGTTCTGACGCTCCGCCTCCTCCCATCGGCTCCTCTCCCCTTCCAGGGCTCTGAGCGTGGCCTGGAGCTCTGTGTTCTGACGCTCCACCTCCTCCCGTCGGCTCCTTTCCCCCTCCAGGGCTCCAAGCGTGGCCCGGAGCTCTATGTTGTGACGCTCCGTCTCCTCCCGTCGGCTCCTCTCCCCCTCTAGCATCTTCTGGATATGAGCAGCCTCCAGTATCTTCTGATTGGATAATTTTTGCACCTCATTCAATTGCCGCTGAGCCTCCAGGCCAATCTGTTGCCAGGAATCCTTGGTGACCACTAGCTCTTGCACCTGAAATATGAGAGAAGAAT
The DNA here is from genome assembly GCF_965152275.1 of Natator depressus. Lineage (NCBI taxonomy): Eukaryota > Metazoa > Chordata > Testudines > Cheloniidae > Natator > Natator depressus. Next base: position 32,012,986 of record NC_134246.1, read on the forward strand.
AGTGGAGAAGCCAGAGGTTAAAGCATGCAATAGCCTTCCTGTATCCTGTGGGGATAGCAAACAAGCAAGTTAAAGTATCATCTGATCTTCAGAGTGCCAGGTTCAAATTAGATGTTGCTCATATGTTTGGAGACCTAAGTGGAGTAGTCTGTTCACCCAATCCCCCGTCACCCCCAGAAATAAAAGCACCAGCAGCAGGACAGATGGAGTTCTGCCACTGTGCAGCTAGGATCAGAAGAGAATAGCAGGATGACAGGCAGAGGGACTGTCCCTCCCAGCCAAGATCGGGATGGGATTGGAGTAAGCAGCAGAGTGACAGGGAGAGGGACCGTCCCCATCAGCTGTGATCAGAGGTAAGCAGCCAGGCAACAGACAGAGGGACCACCTGCCCCCTCTGCTCAGCCAGGATCAGGGCTGAGTAGCAAGGTGAGGGTCATATTGAGGGTGAGCGACAGGCAGGGGGACTCCCCCTCCTGGGTGGAATCCCCATTGCACTGTGCCTGGGGCAGTCACCTGGTTTCGCAGGGTGTCTCGCTGAGTAAGGAGAACGTCTATTTCCAGTTTGAGGGTTTTGACCTCTTCCTGGTGCCTGCTCTCCACCGCCTCCATCTGATTCTGAGCTTCCTGGAGCTCAGCTTGCAGCCCCACCACGGTGTCCTGCAGCCAGGCCAAAGAGTGAGTCACTGAAAGCTGTGAAATATCAAATCCTGCTCCATCCTTTCTGTGCCCCAGAGTCCCGCTCACCAACCACATCTTTCTGCCTTTGCTCCGCCTGGGTGGTTGTGTGCACAAAACCCACCTTGCTGCTCTCTTTGCCTCTAACCTATCCTTCCTTTTACTTTCCAGGCTTCTGCCCAGGTGCAGCCCTCTCCTGGCTCCTCTTTTCTGCCCCAGTGCTTCTCTCCCAGCTCTGCACTGCCCTCCAGGCTCTGACTTGTCCCCATTCTCTCTCCTTTCACCCCTGTCTTTTCTCCGTCCTATGTGTTGGATTCTAACAGCCTGTTCCCTCCTCTCCACTGCTCCCTGCTGGTCAAGCCTACCTGCTCCTTCTGATGCTTCTTCACCTCTTGGCGAAGCTGCTCCAGCTGTTGACAGGCATCTGTCAATTCTTCCTGTGTTTGGAGCAGTGCCTCCAGCAAAGACTTCTTCTCCCTCTCTTTCTCTAGCAGCACCTGCACAAAGAGGAAAGGGGAGAGGGAAGGCTTAACCTTCACAGATATTATGAGTTTGCCAAATCCCAGAGGCTAGCACTCCCCACATAAACTAGCTACTTGTCTCCACAGTCAGTGTCCACTTCATCCGAGACCCAGGTTCTATGGTGAGACTGACAGTGACAGAAATCCACTATTGATGGGCGTCTCCTCTTATGTGGTGCCAAATCACATGGCACCTCCCAATTGCCCTAGGTCAGCGCAAACATCTGCCGGACTCTGCTGCACCATCTTCAGTGAGGGCACCCCCAGCCTGCAGCTATGCTCCTCAGTTCTTCCCACGCAGCCAGCAGCAGCTCTTGTTCGTGCACACTGGGTTGCAGTAGCAGAGTGTCACGGTCTAAAGAGGACAGGAATCTTTGGCTCTCTTGGAAAGAGTAGGTGGTTAAATGAAAATATCCAGTAAGGCTTGGGAAATCTCTGAGGTGTCATGAGCACATTTTCATCTCTGAGATCTGGTGCAGTCACTCTGATGCTTGCCAGTGCATTGTAGGGATATTGCTGTGCCCAGGAACTCAGACAGAAGAGCAGGGCTTTGGGTGGCACACAATAAGGGCCCCTACTGTGGGGAGGATCTGGCAGGTGAATTTTGCATACTTAAGAAATGCAGCACATGGACAGCAAGTGGAACAGGAATGGACAACTTCCATGTAGGAAAACATCCCAGGGCAATTCTTTGAAATGGTTTACAAAAAGTTATGGAAATCCACAACTAAAAACTTCATCTAGCTGCACTCAAGGTTGTAAACATGGCTCAATAACTTCAGGGAAAGAGCCTTAAAGAATAATGAATTCTTAAAACACAAATGGTTGAACTGAGGAAAACTGCAAGTTAAGGAAAGACTTTTAATCCCCCAAAATCTGAGCTGTTGCAGATCCCAGTAACAGAACAAACATCTCAGATGCAAGTGGACCCCTGTACAGCTCATTAGCCAGCCTTCACCGACATTACTGGTGCAGGCCTGTGTGCATTCCTACTTCATGCAGTCTGAGAAAGAAAGCATACGAGCACTTCTTCAGTGCTGTCAGAAAAGCAGCAACAAAAGTCAGGCCATGTGCCCAAGAAACCAGACTCCGCCATCTACCTCATTGTCATAAATATAAAGGGAAGGGTAAACACCTTTAAAATCCCCCCTGGCCAGAGGAAAAACCCTTTCACCTGTAAAGGGTTAAGAAGCTAGGATAACCTCGCTGGCACCTGACCAAAATGACCAATGAGGAGACAAGATACTTTCAAAGCTGGAGGGGGGGAAAAACAAAGGCTCTGTGTGTGTCTGTGTGATGCTTTTGCCAGGAACAGAAAGGAATGGAGTCTTAGAACTTAGTAAGTAATCTAGCTAGATCTGCGTTAGATTCTGTTTGTTTAAATGGTGGAGAAAATAAGCTGTGCTCAATGGAATGGATATTCCTGTTTTTGTGTCTTTTTGTAACTTAAGGTTTTGCCTAGAGGGATTCTCTATGTTTTGAATCTGATTACCCTGTAAGGTATTTACCATGCTGATTTTACAGAGGTGATTCTTTTACTTTTTTCTTCAATTAAAATTCTTCTTTTAAGAACCTGATTGCTTTTTCATAGTTCTTAAGATCCAAGAGTTTGGGTCTCTGTTCACCTATGAAAATTGGTGAGGATTTTTATCAAGCCTTCCCCAGGAAAGGGGATGAATCATAGAATATCAGGGTTGGAAGGGACCTCAGGAGGTCATCTAGTCCAACCCCCTGCTCAAAGCAGGACCAATCCCCAATTAAATCATCCCAGCCAGGGCTTTGTCAAGCCTGACCTTAAAAATATCTAAGGAAGGAGATTCCACCACCTCCCTAGGTAACGCGTTCCAGTGTTTCACCACCCTCCTAGTGAAAAAGTTTTTTCTAATATCCAACCGAAACCTCCCCCACTGCAACTTGAGACCATTACTCCTTGTTCTGTCATCAGCTACCACTAAGAACAGTCTAGATCCATCCTCTTTGGAATCCCCTTTCAGGTAGTTGAAAGCAGCTATCAAATCCCCCCTCATTCTTCTCTTCCGCAGACTAAACAATCCCAGTTCCCTCAGCCTCTCCTCATAACTCATGTGTTCCAGACCCCTAATCATTTTTCTTGCCCTCCACTGGACTCTTTCCAATTTTTCCACATCCTTCTTGTAGAGTGGGGCCCAAAACTGGACACAGTACTCCAGATGAGGTCTCACCAATGTCGAACAGAGGGGAACGATCACGTCCCTCAATCTGCTGGCAATGCCCCTACGTATACATCCCAAAATGCCATTGGCCTTCTTGCCAACAAGGGCACACTGTTGACTCATATCCAGCTTCTCGTCCATTGTAACCCCTAGGTCCTTTTCTGCAGAACTGCTGCATAGCCATTCGGTCCCTAATCTGTAGCGGTGCATTGGATTCTTCCGTCCTAAGTGCAGGACTCTGAACTTGTCCTCGTTGAACCTCATCAGATTTCTTTTGGCCCAATCCTCTAATTTGTCTAGGGCCCTCTGTATCCTATCCCTACTGTCCAGCGTCTCTACCTCCCCTCCCAGTTTAGTGTCATCTGCAAACTTGCTGAGGGTGCAATCCACACCATCCTCCAGATCATTTATGAAGATATTGAACAAAACCGGCCCCAGGACCGACCCTTGGGGCACTCCACTTGATACCGGCTGCCAACTAGACATGGAGTCATTGATCACTACCCGTTGAGCCCGACAATCTAGCCAACTTTCTGGCCACCTTATAGTCCATTCATCCAGCCCATACTTCTTTAACTTGCTGGCAAGAATACTGTGGGAGACTGTGTCAAAAGCTTTGCTAAAGTCAAGGAACAACATGTCCACCGCTTTCCCCTCATCCACAGAGCCAGTTATCTCGTCATAGAAGGCAATTAGATTAGTCAGGCATGACTTGCCCTTAGTGAATCCATGCTGACTGTTCCTGATCACTTTCCTCTCCTCTAAGTGCCTCAGAATTGATTCCTTGAGGACCTGCTCCATGATTTTTCCAGGGACTGAGGTGAGGCTGACTGGCCTGTAGTTCCCAGGATCCTCCTTCTTCCCTTTTTTAAAGATGGGCACTACATTAGCCTTTTTCCTGTCATCTGGGACTTCCCCCGATTGCCATGAGTTTTCAAAGATAATGGCGAATGGCTCTGCAATCACATCCACCAACTCCTTTAGCACTCTCAGATGCAGCGCATCCGGCCCCATGGACTTGTGCATGTCCAGCTTTTCTAAATAGTCCCGAACCACTTCTTTCTCCACAGAGGGCTGGTCACCTCCTCCCCATGCTGTGCTGTCTAGTGCAGCAGTCTGGGAGCTGACCTTGTTCGTGAAGACAGAGGCAAAAAAAGGATTGAGTACATTAGCTTTTTCCACATCCTCTGTCACTAGGTTGCCTCCCTCATTCAGTAAGGGGCCCACACTTTTCTTGACTTTCTTCTTGTTGCTAACACACCTGAAGAAACCCTTCTCGTTACTCTTAACATCTCTTGCTAGCTGCAACTCCAGGTGTGATTTGGCCTTCCTGATTTCCCTCCTGCATGCCCGAGCAATATTTTTATACTCTTCCCTGGTCATTTGTCCAATCTTCCACTTCTTGTAAGCTTCTTTTTTGTGTTCAAGTTCAGCAAGGATTTCACTGTTAAGCCAAGCTGGTCGCCTGCCATATTTACTATTCTTTCTACACATCGGGATGGTTTGTCCCTGTAACCTCAATAAGGATTCTTTAAAATACAGCCAGCTCTCCTGGACTCCTTTCCCCCTCATGTTATTCTCCCAGGGGATCCTGCCCATCAGTTCCCTGAGGGAGTCAAAGTCTGCTTTTCTGAAGTCCAGGGTCTGTATTCTGTTGCTCTCCTTTCTTCCCTGAGTCAGGATCCTGAACTCGACCATCTCATGGTCACTGCCTCCCAGGTTCCCATCCACTTTAGCTTCCCCTACTAATTCTTCCTGGTTTGTGAGCAGCAGGTCAAGAAGAGCTCTGCCCCTAGTTGGTTCCTCCAGCACTTGCACCAGGAAATTGTCCCCTACATTTTCCAAAAACTTCCTGGATTGCCTGTGCACCGCTGTATTGCTCTCCCAGCAGATATCAGGGTGATTGAAGTCTCCAATGAGAACCAGGGCCTGCGATCTAGTAACTTCCGTTAGTTGCCGGAAGAAAGCCTCGTCCACCTCATCCCCCTGGTCTGGTGGTCTATAGCAGACTCCCACCACGATGAATAATGAAATGGATGATAAGGGACTCAATCAATAAAGAATTAAGTGAGGATAATATAATTAATAACAATCAACAACAGGTTTAGTGAAAATAGATCTTGTTAAACTAGACTTTTTTTTAATGAGATTATAACTTTTGTTTGACAAAAATGTGAAACAAAGGCCTCTTGGCAAAAGGTCCCGTTCTTTACAAGCCACTCTCGTCTCAGATGTGACAAACTCACTACATCAAATATATTGCTTACAGAGTATTTATCCATAAAGGGTAACTTTAAGGTCTTTACTGAAAGCTTGTAACTTATCAATGTTCATAATCATGTTGTGATGCATATACAGGTGATATTTAAGGAACAATGTAACTATATTCAAGTTTGTGCCCTTGTGATCTGAGACAGGGTATACCAGACCCTCTGAGGCCCCCTGCTGGAGGCCTCCTGGTCCTGCCATACCCGACCCCAAAAAGGGCAGTAGAGTAGGTCCTCCAAGCGGCCTAGAGTGGTTACGTGGGACACAGCCAGTCAGGGCCCGGCAGCCTAGTGTAAGAAGAGCTGCAGGGCCAGAGGGAATTCAGTTCCTTGCTGGAGCTGTAGGAGTGTGGATGGTATGTGGCTGGCTGAGGGAGCTGCAGGGCCTCGGAGGAGGTAAAGCTGCCAGAAGCCGGGGAGAACGAGAAGGAGCCCTGAACCGATTGTGGGGAGTCCATCAGGACAAGGCCCTGAGATACGGGTGAAGACGGCGCAGGGCCACGGGGAAGTGGCCCAGGGAATTAGAGCAGCAGCGCGACTTAGATAAAGGGACACAGCAGCAGCTGCTATCCCTGGGCAGGGACCCAGAGTAGTGGGTGGACCCAGGTCCCCCGCCAACTCCCATTAGCCACTGGGAGAAGTGGACTGGACAGTGAGGCACCCCAGAAGGGAGGACTGAACTATCGTGGCCCAGCTGGAGAGCTGTAGCCAGGAAGCCTAAGAGGGTGAAGACTTTGTCTCCAGGGAGGGAGCCCAGGGGCACTGCTCTATCCCAGAGCAGTGGCAACCAGAGAGAGCAAGCACACAGACTCCCTCATGGGGGCGCTCATGAGGGGTGAGTGCACCCCTTTACATGCTCTTACAGTTAAAAGCAGTCACAAGACAGTAATATTACTGGGTGATGGCCTATTCATGCAGGAAGGAGTCACCACCCCTACCTGGTCAGCTGTCGAGGTAATACAAGGTTCTGTGGTATACCACTGCCCCATCCCAGAACAGCCAATGGAAAACCTTTTATAGAGAGCTACAAACAACTGAAACCACTTTTGAAGGTAAAGAAGGAACATTATAAGAGACAGGGACTGTTCTGTCTGTAAATAGAGACCAAAGTCTGTTTCAGTATAACACGGAATGGAGAGAGGCCCCCTGGATCCTTTTACTGAGGAGCCATCTTGAGAAGTGGAGGTGTTCTCATGAAAAATTGAATCCTTGGTCCTGTGAAGCCAGCCAGCTCTGCAACAGACTGAACTTTGGGGGGAACCTACTTTATTAGGCAAGTAAGGTCTATTAAAAAGTGAAGACTAGGTTCACGTCTTGCGATTTTGTTTTGTACTTTAATGATTTGTTTCCATAACTCCCTCTTGTTTCTAGAATCTCTATCCTTCCTTAAATAAACCTTCTTCTGTTTCATTATAAGTGCTGGGTGGTTTACAGGAGCAGTGATTTAAGGTAAAACTGGGATACACTGTACCTTTGGGGGAAGAGGATCTGGGATTTCTGTGAGGAAGCAGAGTCAGGGGCTGGATATCACTGGAGAATAATTCAAAGGGACTCGGGGAGTAAGACATCTATTGTTAACGTACAAGGCAAATGCAGGGCTGGCATAGCCCAGAGGAGAATGCTTGAGTGGCTGGTTGGGTGGTGGTGTCAAGGAGCTGACACTCAACTAGGCACAAGAAAGATTCCCTCACTCTCGAGGCAGAAGGTCACAAGATGACTCACAGCCCTGAGTGCCCCAAGAACTATCACAAAAGGTAACAGCATTGATGTAATATACTAAGACTTGTGTAAGGCATTTGATTTGGTACTGCGTGTTATTTTGATTAAGAAATTTGAATGGTTCAAATCAACATTGTACATATTAAATGGATTTACAATAGGCAGTCTCAAACTGTAATTGTTAATGGAGAAACATCATCAGGTGGCTGTGTTTCTAGTGGCGTTCTGCACGGATACGTTCTTGGTCCTAAGCTATTTAACATGTTTATCAATGACAGAAGAAAACAAAATCAGTACTGATAAAGTTTGCAGATGACGCAAAGACTGGGGAAGTGGTAAATAATGAAGATTACTGCTACAGAGTGATCTGGATCATTTGGTAAGCTGGGTGCATGCAAACAAGGTGTTTAAATACAGCCAGATGTAAAGTTATACAGTAGAACCTCAGAGTTATGAACACCTCGGGAATGGAGGTTGTTCATAACTCTGAAATGTTCGTAACTCTGAACAAAACATTATGGTTCTTTCAAAAGTTATAAACTGAACATTGACTTAATACAACTTTTAAATTTTACTATGCAGAAGAAAAATGCTGCTTTTAACCATCTTAATTTAAATGAAACAAGCTCAGAAACAGTTTCCTGACCTTGTAAAATCTTTTTTTCTAAACTTTCCCTTTAATTTTTTAGTAGTTTACTTTTAACATAGTACTGTACTATATTTGCTTTTTTTTTTTTTTTGTCATCTCTACTGCTTCCTGATTGCGTACTTCCGATTCCAAATGTCGTAGGTGGTTGATTAGTCAGTTCCTAAATCTGATGTTCATAACTCTGAGGTTCTACCATACACATAGGCACAACAAACATAGACCTTACTCACAGGATAGGTTTCAGAGTAGCAGCCACGTTAGTCTGTATTCTTAAAAAGAAAAGGAGTACTTGTGGCACCCTAGAGACTAACAGGATAGGGGCCTCTATCCCAGGAGGCCGTGACTCTGAAAAAGAGTTTGAGGTCATGGTGAAATAAACAGCTGAACATGAGCTCCCAGTGCGACGCTGAGGCCAACAGGGCTAATGCAATCCTGGGATGCATAAATAAGGGAATCTTGACTGGGAGCAGGGAATTTGTCTTACCTATGTATTTGGCACTGGTGTGATGACTGCTGGAATACTATGTCCAGTTCTGGTGTCCACAATTCAAGAAGCACTGGATGAATTGGAGAGCGTTCAGAGAAAAGCCACAAGAATGATTAGAGGACCTAGAGTGGAAGACTCAAGGAACTCAATCTATTTAGCTAAACAAAAAGACAGTTAAGGGATGGCTTGATCACAGTTTATAAGAAACTACATAGGGAACAGAAATTTTATAATGAGCTTTTCAGCCTAGCAGACAAAGGTATAACAAGATCCAACTGCTGGAAGTTGAAGCTAGACAAATTCAGATTGGAAATAAGGGTATGTCTACACTATGAAATTAGGTCGAATTTATAGAAGTCGGTTTTTTAGAAATCGTTTTTAAATAGTTGATTGTGTGTCCCCACACAAAATGCTCTAAGTGCATTAACTCGGCGGAGTGCTTCCACAGTACCGAGGCTAGCGTCGACTTCCGGAGTGTTGCACTGTGGGTAGCTATCCCACAGTTCCCGCAGTCTCTGCTGCCCATTGGAATTCTGGGTTGAGATCCCAATGCCTGATGGGGCAAAAAACATTGTCGCGGGTGGTTCTGGGTACATGTCATCAGGCCCTCCTTCCCTCCCTCCCTCTGTGAAAGCAACGGCAGACAATCGTTTCGAGCCTTTTTTCCCGAGTTACCTGTGCAGACACCATACCACGGCAAGCATGGAGCCCGCTCAGCTCACTGTCACCGTATGTCTCCTGGGTGCTGGCAGACGCGGTACTGCATTGCTACACAGCAGCAGCAACCCATTGCCTTGTGGCAGTAGACGGTACAATAGGACTGGTAGCCGTTATTGTCATGTCCGAAGTGCTCCTGGCTGTGTCGGTCAGGAGCGCCTGGGCAGACATGGGTGCAGGGACGACATTAGGAGTGACTCGACCAGGTCACTCTCTTTAGTCCTGCAGGCAGTCCTATTGTACCATCTTTTGCCGGGCAGGCAGGAAATATGGATGGCTAGCAGTCCTATTGTACCATCTTCTGCTGAGCAGCCAAGAGATGTGGATGGCTTGCAGTCCTTCTGCACCATCTGCTGCCAGCCAAAGATCCACTTCCTGGACACTACGGTGCTAATAAGCGATGGTCACATAAACACCACCCTATACCGGAAACCTACTGACCGCTATTCCTACCTACATGCCTCCAGCTTTCATCCAGACCACACCACACGATCCATTGTCTACAGCCAAGCTCTACGATACAACCGCATTTGCTCCAACCCCTCAGACAAACACCTACAAGATCTCTATCAAGCGTTCTTACAACTACAATACCCACCTGCTGAAGTGAAGAAACAGATTGACAGAGCCAGAAGAGTACCCAGAAGTCACCTACTACAGGACAGGCCCAACAAAGAAAATAACAGAACGCCACTAGCCATCACCTTCAGCCCCCAACTAAAACCTCTCCAACGCACCATCAAGGATCTACAACCTATCCTGAAGGACGACCCATCACTCTCACAGATCCTGGGAGACAGGCCAGTCCTTGCTTACAGACAGCCCCCCAACCTGAAGCAAATACTCACCAGCAACCACACGCCACACAACAGAACCACTAACCCAGGAACCTATCCTTGCGACAAAGCCCATTGCCAACTGTGTCCACATATCTATTCAGGGGACACCATCATAGGGCCTAATCACATCAGCCACACTATCAGAGGCTCGTCCACCTGCGCATTTACCAATGTGATATATGTCATCATGTGCCAGCAATGCCCCTCTGCCATGTACATTGGTCAAACTGGACAGTCTCTACGTAAAAGAATAAATGGACACAAATCAGATGTCAAGAATTATAACATTCAAAAACCAGTCGGACAACACTTCAGTCTCTTTGGTCACTCAATTACAGACCTAAAAGTTGCAATTCTTCAACAAAAAAACTTCAAAAACAGACTCCAACGAGAGACTGCTGAATTGGAATTAATCTGCAAACTGGATACAATTAACTTAGGCTTGAATAAAGACTGGGAGTGGATGGGTCATTACACAAAGTAAAACTATTTCCCCATGTTTATTCCCCCTCCTCCCCCCACTGTTCCTCAGATGTTCTTGTCAACTGCTGGAAATGGCTCACCTTGATTATCACTACAAAAGGTTTTTCCCCCCTGCTCTCCTGCTGGTAATAGCTCACCTTAAGTGATCACTCTCATTACAGCGTGTATGGTAACACCCATTGTTTCATGTTCTCTATGTACATAAAATCTCCCCACTGTATTTCCCACTGAATGCATCCGATGAAGTGAGCTGTAGCTCACAAAAGCTTATGCTCAAATAAATTTGTTAGTCTCTAAGGTGCCACAAGTACTTCTTTTCTTTTTAAAAGAAATGAGAAAGTCTACCTCCATGTGAGCAGAATCATTACAGACACCAGCATAAAAAAACCAAACAAACCCACACCTACCAAAACAAGACACTCCACTGCACACAATTCTCTCTCAGAGAGAGGATGAGAGAACAAACAACAAGCGACAGATGTATAGTCACATTGCTTAATGCACTACTGGAAGGTATTCAGATATCACAGAGATAAGTGTGGTACAAAACCCTATATAGAAGACAATAGCATCACAAAGATTGAAAACTCCAAGTAACACTGGGCTGATGCCAAAGCATAATCAGTATGGAGTGAATCATGTTAGCAGCTATACATACAGGACTGAAATAATATATAAGGGCCACCATTTTCAAACTTAGGGGCCTAAAATTAGCCGTCTCAATAAGTGGCCTGATTTTCAGAGATGCTGAGCACCTGTAGCTCCTATTTATGTCAATGGGCACTACGGGAGCTCAATGACCTTTGGTGCCTATACATGAATGTTAGGGGGCTTATTTCTTCACCCACTTACTTCCCTGGTCCTTCTCGCATGAACAGAGAGCAACAATACCCGAAGTCCAAAGGTGCAAACAATTCGATGTTTATTGGGGTGAACTTCCAGCAAGCATGATTCCAGTTTCCTTCCTTAGTGTCCTCCTTCCCAGCTCTGACACCACAGAGCCTTACACCTGTGTCCTTGTTCCCATTCCTGCCCTTAGCCAAACATGATTCCAATTTCCTTACCCCCATTCCCTGTTCCCATTTCCCCCTTTAGCAAAACATGATTCCAATTTCCTTACCCCCATTCCCTGTTCCCATCTCCCCCACCCACACACCCACCCCCTCACTTCCTGATTGACTGCAGACTATATAGTAAAACTTGAGTTCTGCTTAGCCAAACCTTAACCAATCATTTTCCTGAAATTTAACTAACCAATCCTAACATATTGTAACATGATTATGTAACCAATTATATCCCACCACCTTAATTAGTTTACACCCAGCAAAATTAATTATACAGCAGACAGGAACAATCACAGAACCAGACAGAGATTATACAGACAAACAATAGCAAAGTGGGAACTATAATGACAAAACAATACAGAAGTGAGGATTTCATATCCCAGCTATTGATAAGTGAGTTCTTGCCAGACAGGATGCTATCAAACTAAGTTTCCTTTTACATCTTCTAGGCACTTCCCTTTCTCTGGAGGCGATGGGCATTATCAGGACAGGATTGTGTTCCTAACAGCCCAATAGCACCTTCTTTCAATGTGACTAGTTTGCAATGTGAGGATGTGACCGTTCACTTCCCAGCTTATGGCTGCCTCTGTTGCTTAGCCAAAGAACAGGGCCTCAGACTGTCACAGTAAGAGAAGGACCTTACACCGGCAGATAGTGATTTTGATTCTTTCTTTTATACCTCTAGAACTAGCTAAGTGATAAGAATACACCTAAATTCTTAGAGTACAGGCCTTTACTGACAGGCCTGAATATCTATATCCTAACAATGAATTTCAAAAGCACCTACACACTCCTAAGTCACGTGTCCCATTAATTTTGACTTAGGGGCTTTTGAAAATCCCACCCCAGGGTGGTCAACTTGAGGCATCTATGTTTGAAAATTTGGGAGCAAAGACTAATTAAATGATTCTGAAAGTTATTTCAAAATCCATGGACCTGTGCTATGTGTTATTTCCAATCAAAAAAGAGTGCTACCTGAGATGAACGGAAGGAGCTAAAGAGGGAGATGAAAGGAGGAGTATAAAATTACTGGTATGGGAGTGACTATGCTAAAATTGGTGTTAAACCTCTGAGCATGCCCAGTGTGTGGTAGATACTTTTCAGAAGACTATGCAGACTGATTGAATTGAAGACTCATGAGGCTAATAAAGTGTTTGGCCTTCTCTCCTGATCGACTTGACTCCTGGGAGCTTATTAAATATATGACAGTCTGAAGCTACATAATAGTCCTCCAGGATAGCTCCCTAAATTGGCCACTGTGCAACAGCCCAGTCTCCAAGCGACATATCACATACAAATAGGAAAACAGGAGTATACATTGGTCACTTTTCAGTTTCATAGATATTAAGGTCAGAAGGGACCATTATGATCATCTAGTCTGACCTCCTGCACAATGCAGGCCACAGAATCTCACCCACCCACTCCTGCGATAAACCTCACCTATGTCTGAGCTATTGAAGTCCTCAAATCGTGGTTTAAAGACTTCAAGGAGCAGAGAATCCTCCAGCAAGTGACCTGTGCCCCATGCTAGAGAGGAAGGCGAAAAACCTCCAGGGACTCTTCCAATCTGCCCTGGAGGAAAATTCCTTCCCGACCCCAAATATGGCGATCAGATGAACCCTGAGCATATGGGCAAGATTCACCAGCCAGATACCCAAAAAAGAATTCTCTGTAGTAGCTCAGATCCCACCCCATCTAACATCCCATCACAGGCCATTGGGCCTATTTACCATTAATATTTAAAGATCAATTAATTGCCAAAATCATGTTATCCCATCATACCATCTCCTCCATAAACTTACTGAGTTTAATCTTGAGGCCAGAGAGGTCTTTTGCCCCCACTGCTTCCCTTGGAAGGCTATTCCAGAACTTCACTCCTCTGATGGTTAGAAACCTTCGTCTAATTTCAAGTCTAAACTTCCTGATGGCCAGTTTATATCCATTTGTTCTTGTGTCCACATTGGTACTGAGCTTAAATAATTCCTCTCCCTCTCCAGTATTTATCCCTCTGATATATTTATAGAGAGCAATCATATCTCCCCTCAACCTTCTTTTGGTTAGGCTAAACAAGCCAAGCTCCTTGAGTCTCCTTTCATAAGACAGGTTTTCCATTCCTCGGATCATCCTAGTAGCCCTTCTCTGTACCTGTTCCAGTTTGAATTCATCCTTCTTAAACATGGGAGACCAGAACTGCACACAGTATTCCACGTGAGGTCTCACCAGTGCCTTGTATAATGGTACTAACACCTCCTTATCTCTACTGGAAACACCTCGCCTGATGCATCCCAAGACCGCATTAGCTTTTTTCATGGCCATATCACATTGGCGGCTCATAGTCATCCTGCGATCAACCAATACTCCAAGGTCCTTCTCCTCCTCCGTTACTCCTAATTGATGCGTCCCCAGCTTATAACTAAAATTCTTATTAATCCCTAAATGCATGACCTTACACTTCTCACTATTAACTTTCATCCTATTACTATTACTACAGTTTACAAGGTCATCCAGATCCTCCTGTATGATATCCCAGTCCTTCTCTAAATTGGCAATACCTCCCAGCTTTGTATCATCCACAAACTTTATTAGCACACTCCCACTTTTTGTGCTGAGGTCAGTAATAAAAAAATTAAATAAGACTGGTCCCAAAACCGATCCCTGAGGAACTCCACTGGTAATCTCCCTCCAGCCTGACAGTTCACCTTTCAGTATGACCTGCTGTAGTCTCCCTTTTAACCAATTCCTTATCCACCTTTCAATTTTCATATTGATCCCCACCTTTTCCAATTTAACTAATAATTCCCCATGTGGCACCGTATCAAACGCCTTACTGAAATCTAGGTAAATTAGATCCACTGTGTTTCCTTTGTCTAAAAAATCTGTTACTTTCTCAAAGAAGGAGATCAGGTTGGTTTGTCACGATCTACCTTTTGTAAAACCATGTTGTATTTTGTCCCATTTACCATTGATCTCAATGTCCTTAACTACTTTCTCCTTCAAAATTTTTTCCAAGACCTTGCATACTACAGATGTCAAACTAACAGGCCTGTAGTTAGCCTGATCACTTTTTTTCCCTTTCGTAAAAATAGGAACTATGTTAGTAATTTTCCAGTCATACGGTACAACCCCTGAGTTTACAGATTCATTAAAAATTCTTGCTAATGGGCTTGCAATTTCATGTGCCAATTCCTTTAATATTCTTGGATGAAGATTATCTGGGCCCCCCAATTTAGTCCCATTAAGCTGTTCGAGTTTCGCTTCTACCTCAGATATGGTAATATCTACCTCCATATCCTCATTCCCATTTGTCATGCTACCATTATCCCTAAGATCCTCATTAGCCTTATTAAAGACTGAGGCAAAGTATTTGTTTAGGTATTGGGCCATGCCTAAATTATTCTTAACCTCCACTCCATCCTCAGTGTTTAGCGGTCCCACTTCTTCTTTCTTTGTTTTCTTCTTAATTATATGGCTATAGAACCTTTTACTATTGGTTTTAATTCCCTTTGCAAGGTCCAACTCTACTTGACTTTTAGCCTCTCTTACTTTATCCCTACATGTTCTGACCTCAATAAGGTAGCTTTCCTTGCTGATCCCTCCCATCTTCCACTCCCTGTATACTTTCTGCTTTTTCTTAATCACCTCTCTGAGATGCTTGCTCATCCAGCTTGCTCTACAACTCCTGCCTATGAATTTTTCCCCCTTTCTTGGGATGCAGTCTTTCAATAGCTTCTGCAGCTTTGACTTAAAGTAATCCCAGGCCTCCTCTGCCTTTAGATCCATAAGTTCTTCAGTCCAATCCACTTCCCTAACTAATTTCCTTAATTTTTGAAAGTCAGCCCTTTTGAAATCAAAAACCCTTATTTAACCACAAAGCAAGCTCTCAGCACTTGCTCTTTACCCTCCACTGACAGCATTCCAGCTCCTGATTTACCTTCTGGCTTCATGCCTTAGAAGGGGGCAGACATTCCGACGCTCAAATCTGTTCCTGTTTTCTGACATCTTCCTCTATAAGGAGGATAAGGAAGAAATAGATACCTACCTTTCTGTAACTGTTCTTCAAAATGTGTTGCACATGTCTATGCCACTGTAGGTGATGCCTCATGCACAGATGTCAGAGATTTTTTTCCCCCTCGGTGGTACCTGTGGCTTGAGTGCCCTCTGTCACTTTGCGCTGCTGTGTACTGGTATAAGAGCATGGAGCTGCCCCCAACTCCCCTCAGTTCCTTCATACTGGTCTGACTCTGATACAGAGTGGGAGGAGGTGGGTTGTGGAACTGACATGTGCAACACATCTTGAAGAACAACACTTACAGAAAGAAAAAGGAAAAGGAGGACTTGTGGCACCTTAGAGACTAACCAGTTTATTTGAGCATGAGCTTTCGTGAGCTACAGCTCACTTCATCGGATGCATAGCATATCGTGGAAACTGCAGAAGACATTATATACACACAGAGACCATGAAACAAAACTTCCTCCCACCCCACTGTCCTGCTGCTAACAGCTTATCTAAAGTGATCATCAAGTGATCATCAAGGAAGGCCATTTCCAGCACAAATCAAGGTTTTCTCACTCTTCCCCCCCCCCCACACACACACAGACACACATACAAACTCACTCTCCTGCTGGTAATAGCCCATCCCTCTTTGAAACCTCTCTTTATAATGCGCATGATAATCAAGGTGGGTCATTTCCAGCACTAATCCAGGTTTTCTCACCCCCCCCCCACACACCCCCTCCAAAAACCACACACACAAACTCACTCTCCTGCTGGCAATAGCTCATCTTACAATGTGCACAGCAATAATCCAAGTTTAACCAGAACGTCTTGGGGGGGGGGGGGTGTTTGTAGGAAAAAAACAAGGGGAGATAGGCTACCTTGCATAATGACTTAGCCACTCCCAGTCTCTATTCAAGCCCAAATTAATAGTATCCAATTTGCAAATGAATTCCAATTCAGCAGTTTCTCGCTGGAGTCTGGATTTGAAGTTTTTTTGCTTTAAGATAGCGACCCTCATGTCTGTGATTGCGTGACCAGAGAGATTGAAGTGTTCTCCGACTGGTTTATGAATTGTCCGGCTATGTAGACTCACTCCTCAGGCCCTACGCTACCAGCACTCCCAGCTACCTTCGAGACACCACTGACTTCCTGAGGAAACTACAATCCATTGGTGATCTTCCTGATAACACCATCCTGGTCACTATGGATGTAGAAGCCCTCTACACCAACATTCCACACAAAGATGGACTACAAGCCATCAAGAACACTATCCCCGATAATGTCACGGCTAACCTGGTGGCTGAACTTTGTGACTTTGTCCTTACCCATAACTATTTTACATTTGGGGACAATGTATACCTTCAGATCAGCGGCACTGCTATGGGTACCCGCATGGCCCCACAGTATGCCAATATTTTTATGGCTGATTTAGAACAACGCTTCCTCAGCTCTCGTCCCCTAACGCCCCTACTTTACTTGCGCTATATTGATGACATCTTCATCATCTGGACCCATGGAAAAGAAGCCCTTGAGGAATTCCACCATGATTTCAACAATTTCCATCCCACCATCAACCTCAGCCTGGTCCAGTCCACACATGAGATCCACTTCCTGGACACTACAGTGCTAATAAACGATGGTCACATCAACACCACCCTATACCGGAAACCTACTGACCGCTATTCCTACCTACATGCCTCCAGCTTTCACCCTGACCACACCACACGATCCATCGTCTACAGCCAAGCTCTGCGATACAACCGCATTTGCTCCAACCCCTCAGACAGAGACAAACACCTACAAGATCTCTATCAAGCATTCTTACAACTACAATACCCACCTGCGGAAGTGAAGAAACAGATTGATAGAGCCAGAAGAGTTCCCAGAAGTCACCTACTACAGGACAGGCCTAACAAAGAAAATAACAGAACGCCACTAGCCGTCACCTTCAGCCCCCAACTAAAACCCCTCCAACGCATTATTAAGGATCTACAACCTATCCTGAAGGATGACCCAACACTCTCACAAATCTTGGGAGAAAGGCCAGTCCTTGCCTACAGACAGCCCCCCAACCTGAAGCGAATACTCACCAACAACCACATACCACACAACAGAACCACTAACCCAGGAACCTATCCTTGCAACAAAGCCCGTTGCCAACTGTGCCCACATATCTATACAGGGAACACCATCACAGGGCCTAACAACATCAGCCACACTATCAGAGGCTCGTTCACCTGCACATCCACCAATGTGATATATGCCATCATGTGCCAGCAATGCCCCTCTGCCATGTACATTGGTCAAACTGGACAGTCTCTACGTAAAAGAATAAATGGACACAAATCAGATGTTAAGAATTATAACATTCATAAACCAGTCGGAGAACACTTCAATCTCTCTGGTCACGCAATCACAGACATGAGGGTCGCTATCTTAAAGCAAAAAAGCCTATCTCCCCTTGTTTTTTTCCTACAAACCCCCCCCCCCCAAGACGTTCTGGTTAAACTTGGATTATTGCTGTGCACATTGTAAGATGAGCTATTGCCAGCAGGAGAGTGAGTTTGTGTGTGTGGTTTTTGGAGGGGGTGTGTGTGTGTGTGTGGGGGGGGGGGTGGTGAGAAAACCTGGATTAGTGCTGGAAATGACCCACCTTGATTATCATGCGCATTATAAAGAGAGGTTTCAAAGAGGGATGGGCTATTACCAGCAGGAGAGTGAGTTTGTATGTGTGTCTGTGTGTGTGTGTGTGGGGGGGGGAAGAGTGAGAAAACCTTGATTTGTGCTGGAAATGGCCTTCCTTGATGATCACTTGATGATCACTTTAGATAAGCTGTTAGCAGCAGGAGAGTGGGGTGGGAGGAAGTTTTGTTTCATGGTCTCTGTGTGTATATAATGTCTTCTGCAGTTTCCACGATATGCTATGCATCCGATGAAGTGAGCTGTAGCTCACGAAAGCTCATGCTCAAATAAACTGGTTAGTCTCTAAGGTGCCACAAGTACTCCTTTTCCTTTTTCTTTTTACGAATACAGACTAACACGGCTGTTACTCTGAAACTTACAGAAAGGTAGGTAACAGTTTCTTCTTCTTTGAGTGATTGCACATGTCAGTTCCACTGTAGGTGACACAAACAGCAATGGAGAGGGTTCAGAGTCTATCTGAACAGTGACTGTAAGACCACCCATCTGAAACTGGAATCATCTCTGGACCGACGGGAAATGGAGTAACGAGAAGGGAAGGTGTAGTCTGATGACAAAGTCACTGCTTTACAAATGTCAATAATGGGTACTTGAACCAGGAAAGTTGCAGAAGCTGCTTGTGTTCTGTCTAGCAGAATGCACCTTTACTCGAGATAGTGGGGTTGTGTTAGTCAGTTGATAACATAATGGATGGAGGAAGAGATCCAGGAGGAAATTCTCTGAGAGGAAACTGGACTGCCCTGAATTCTGTCAGCTACTGCCACAAAAAGTTGTGTAGAGGATCTGAACACTCTAGTACGCTCCAGATAGAAAGCTAGAGCCCTTCTCACATCCAATGCCTCTGGTGATGGGGTTTTGGAAAAATGTGGGCAAATAGATAGCTTGGTTAACGTGAAACCTAGAGACTACTTTTGTAAGAAACTTTGGGTGAGTCCAGAGATAAACTTTATCCTTATAAAAAACTGTATGGGGGGTGGGTTCTAGTCTCAGAGCTCTCAACTCACCAATCCTTCTGGCTGAGGTGATCGCTATTAGAAATGCCAACTTCATGGAGACGTAGAGGAGAGAGCAAGTTGTGAAAGGGTCCCATCAGAATTTCCAGGACTAAATTGAGATCCCAAGGAGGGAAGGGGTCTCGTACTTGAGGGTATAATCTGGCCAAGCCCTTCAGCTGTACCGAATCACTTTACCTGTAAGGGGTTAAGTAGCTCAAATCACCTAAAGAAGGACCAATGAGGAAAGAAGATACTTTCAAATCTGGCGGTGGGGAGGGTGGCGGGGGGAGGTTTTGTTTGTGGCTCTCTTTGTTTGTTCCCTTTCTGGACGGAGAGAGAGACCTGGCAGCTACAACATCTCCTGAAAACATACCTAAAATGAACCATCTAAAATTATAAAAATTGTAAATCAGGCAAGGAAATGTGTTAGGTTATCTTTTCTTGTGGCTTGTGAATTTTCCCTCTGCTAAAAAGGTAGTTTAATCCTGTTTTTGTAACTGTGAAGCTGGGTCCAGAGGGGAGTCCTCTGTGTTTTACATCTTTTTATTAGCCTGTAAAGGTACCTTCCATCCTGATTTTGCAGGTGTCATTCTTTTACTTTTTTCTGTATAATAAAGTTCTTTTTTTAAGAACCTGATTGATTTTAGTGTCCTAATGATAAAAGGTTTTGTCTGTGCTCACATTGCTAACCAATTGGTTGGTATATTATTCTCAAGCATCCTCAGGAAAGGGGGTGAAGGGGGATATTTTCATAGAATATCAGGGCTGGAAGGGACCTCAGGAGGTCATCTAGTCCAACCCCCTGCTCAAAGCAGGACCAATCCCCAACTTTTGCCCCAGATCCCTAAATGGCCCCCTCTAGGATTGAGCTCACAACCCTGGGCTTAGCAAGCCAATGCTTAAACCACTGAGCTATCCCTCCCCCTGACCATTTTGGGGGGGATAGGGACTCCATGTGACCCTTCCCTGAATTTTTGTATAAATCACTTGGTGGTGGCAGCAATACCGTCCAAGGACAAGGAAAGGAGTTTGTGCCTTGGAGAAGTTTTAACCTACACTGGCAAAATATAAGCTTAGGGGGTTTTTCATGCGGGTCCCCACATCTGTATCCCAGAGTTCAGAGTGGGGAGGGAACCCTGACAGCCTCCATGACAAACATGGAGCCTTAAACATAAGCAGTTCAGGAAAGATTTCCCCCACTCCCTACTCTGTGCTGCACAATTGCCCAGCTGTGGAAATTTCATCTTCCTTTGCAGTATCAACTATGCATCAAACTTTCATGGGCAATTGCCTGATCTGGTTTGGTAAATCCTGATTTCCTATGCAAAAGAGAAGATATTTTATCACCTTCAAGAGGCCTCTTACTTCTGCCTAGACACCTGTGTTATGGGAAACTTCACCAGTCAGAAGACAAAAGATGTCTGCTGTTTAAATGAACAAGTTTCCCTCCCAAACCTTTACCTCTTGCCTGGCATTTTCAGCCCTAGCTCGCTCCTCTTCTTTCTGAGATTGCATAGTAGCAGCCTCCTGCCTCAGCTCCAACAGCTTCTTCTCATAAGCACCTTCTGCCTCTGCTCTCTCTTGGGCTGAGAGCTCCGACACCTCTTTCAGCTCTGCGCGGTGCCATTCCTGCTCACTCTTCTAACAATCAGAAAAAGAGCCATTAGGTCCTTCAGATTTAGGCCACCTCCTCATATCACAGCTTGCTGATGTGGCACCAGCCAAAGGACCAGGTCAGATTTCCCTCCACCAACATGAAGCATCAGCAGCATACACATTACTGGCAGTGCTGTGGGTAGGGATAGAAGCACTTATTTTCCAAGGGGACTCCTAGTGACCTTGGAGGGGAAATAGCACGCCACCTCCCCTCCACCTACTGAGCCTCCCTCCTGTGAGGATTCTCTCCCTCTGTTCCTGTAGGATTTTCCACATTACCATCCCCAGCATTTGCTTCTACCCTTATTTCCTATTATCCCAGAGCTTAATTCAACATTTTTATTAATGCACAATAAGTGTAAACTGCATACAGAATGAGGAGACCCCCCCCCCATGACTCAGGCTGGGCCAGACAGTCTGGAGCTACTCCATGGCCTTCCTCAGCCAAAGTCCAGCAGGAAAGGAGCAGGCTTTCTGTAGCTCTTCTCAGGCTTCTCCTGACTTCTGAATTATTACACCCACTGGGCAACCCGCTGCAATGTGCCAGAGCCTCAGGTGGCTGTTTCATATCAATCTGTGAGCCTGGGCAGAATTTCAACCCCTGGCTGTCAGGCCTTGCATGGGGTTCACCCACCCCTTCTGAACATAGTTGATTGCAGAGCCAGTCCCAGGGCCATCCTGAACTTGGGGTTGGATGTGGTGCCCCATGGCAGGTCACATAATAGCAGCAGCTGGGAAGAGCCTGAGAAAGGAGCCTTTGCACACCTGCAGCAGCCACTTTCAACCACTGCTGCCTGGCCCCAAGCAAGGAGTTGAGGAGGAAGGGTACTCATGCCTATCACCAGCCAGCCACTGTCACTGGCTATGTGCTCCCTATGCTGTCGACCAGAGGAGTGACTTAATCAGGCATCCCCAACTAGCCACTGTATGCAGCATGTTACCAGTAGCAAACCATAAAGCAACAGTAGCCACAAACAGCATGCATGAAATCCCTCTTCACATATACCAATTACTGACTAATTTCAGGTAACTGAGCCACTGGGAACAGTCACCATCTGTTTGTGGGTGCAGGGGCTGTGTAAAGAGTTTTATGTGTCCAGTTCATCCTGCCCTACTGTGCCTGGGTGTCTACACTGAGCAATTTCTCCTTCCAATGCCCAATCCTGATCCCACACAGCATTGCTCCTCAAGCACTGGATAAATAAACTGCAATACAAAAAATAAACAAACTTTATTTGATCACATGACAAGTCACATTAGGACAGGCTTAAGGTGAGACAATAAACTCTCTCCAAGGTACTGAGGTACAGCTTTACTTACATCTCCCCTGTGTGTAACTGGGTTGGTTATTTCTAGGGCCCAACCAAATTTACAGCTATGAAAAACGCGTCACGGACCACGAAATCTGATCTCCGCTGTGAAATCTGGTCTTTTCTGCACTACAGCTCTATGCCATACAGATTTCACAGGGCAGACTGGCTGTGTTTCTCAAACTGGGGGTCCCGATCCAAAAGGAGGTTGCAGGATGGGGGGATTACAAGGTTATTGTAGCGGGATCGTGGTATTGCCACCCTAACTTCTGCGCTGCTTTCAGAGCTGGGTGTCTGGGAAGCAGTGGCTGCTGGCCAGGCTCCCAGCTCTGAAGGCAGCACTGTCAGCAGCAGCACAGAAGTAAGGGTGGTAATGGGTGGTCGGAGAGTGACGGCTGCTGGCTGAGGGCCCAGCTCTGAAGGCAGCAGCACAGAAGTAAGGGTGACAATACCACACCATCCTTACTTCTATGCTGCTGCTGGCGGTGGCGCTGCCTTCAGAGTAGGGCTCCCGGCCAGCAGATGCCGCTCTCCAGCCACCCAACTTTGAAGGCAATACTGCCGCCAGCAGAGGCAAGGGTGGCAATACCACGACTCCCCTGTAATAACCTTGCAATGCCCCCACTACCCCCTTTTGGGCCAGGACCCCTACAGTTAGAACACCGTGAAATTTCAGATTTAAATATCTGAAATCATAAAATTTATGATTTTTAAAATCCCATGACCATGAAATTGACCAAAATGGACTGTGAATTTGGTAGGACCTAGTTATTTCCTTTCTCTGAGCACGTCTGTATTGCAGAGTTAACTCGGGAGACCAGTACCTGCGTTGGCCTAATTCAGGTGTGAGCAGTCACACTGCAGAGCCATATGAGACTTGCTGTGTCCACAGTGGTGCTGCACTCACCCATGTGAGATGCTCAGATTTCTGGCAGCACATCCTATGGTTCTCTGCGCTGCACCTCGCTGAACTGCTCTAATTCTTTCCCAGTGAATTGTGGGAGAACCTGACAATCCCGGGCACACTGGGAGAATTGTGGGAAGACACTAGAGGACTATCTGCACTTGAGAAGTTTAGCCTGTGTCCTCACTGTAAAGTGGATATGTTACCAACCTGAGTCAAAGTGACACCCGGGCTTAAGCCTACAACCCAGGACGGGTCAGCCAGACCAGGCAGTAAGCACTATCAAGCTTGGGTGAGAAGTCTGAGTTTTCAGCTAGGAGGTGGGTTAGGGACAACATGTGAGTAAGAGCCTGGGTTAACTCAGCAGTTCAGCACTTTGTCGGAACTTCATGCTTTTGTTTCCTGTTGCCCTCAGTCTAATCTCTTCAGGACCCATTGAAGCTCAGCTTTGACACCATTGTGTTTCTTCCCCCTCCGCTGTGGTATTGTCAGCAAATTGTTCACAATTATATTCCCCTTGAACACTCAACAAAGAATGAGACTTGATAACAAACTTCACCTCCAGGGCAATAGCCCAAACAAGCAAAGGCATGAGAGGGAGCTCTACTTGAAGAGCAACAAGAGACTGTCTTGTTTCACTTGATTGACTCTATGATGCAAGCAGCCCAGGATCCACATGGACCGGCACAGGTCTGCAAACCAAACTTTAGGAACACCATCATCACACACAGCTGTACACGCAGCCATGCAGTGCACTATTGGTGGATTGACAAACCCATATTAAACAGCAACTTTAGTTTACAGCTGGTAAATTATTCATAACATTTATTCCACAAACATCACCCTCTTCTGCTTGAGGAGCATCTGCAAACAGGTTAAAGTTTTCCCAGATTTGTTCATTATTTCATGAACGTTGTGTGCATACACATCATAGTCTATGGATTGCTTAAAAATGGCCCACTGCAAATATCTGCTGTAGAGGATATACTTCTATTTTTCCTCTATAGAATGGATTATGTAACAAAGGATTTTCAAAACTGCCTGAGGGATCTGGATGCCCAATTCCTATTAGAAATTAACAGGCATTGACACTCTTATTCTTACTGTACTTAGTAGCCTTCTATTTTTTGTCACCACCACAGTCATGATCACAAAGTAACTGTATGAACATAGCCATGTATTGGCAGAAAGTCTGTACATGAAGCACATGCACCTCAAAGGGACAAAACAAAGCTTTAGAGCGTTGGAGTGTCCTAGCTGTCTTGCAGTGAAGTGGAATCCAGCATACAAGGTTTTGTTAGTAAATCATACAAGGCTGCAGTAGCAAACATTGTACATGGATGGTCAGTACAGTGTCTGAGGAGAGCAATAAACATTCATGAAAACATTAAAATGGGTCCAGGGGCTTAACCATTAAAACCCACTGGCTTTGCCCTTTGATGATGGCCATCCTACCACCTACCAGCTCTTGCAGGAGCTTGTTCATTTCCTCCTCGTACGCAGCTTGCCGAAGGCTAAGGGTATCTTGATATTGCTGCTCTGTCCGTGAGAGCTGCTGTGCCATATCCTCCCGCTCCTGCTCCATTGTGGACCTCTCTGTTTCCAGCTCACAACGAAGGCACTTCACTTCTCCTGCAGAAGAGGAGACATGGCAAGAGTCTGAACCCCTCTCACTTCCTTGAGCTATTAAGGGCTCAGCTGCACCATGCCAGAGCCTTCTCTGTCCCAGACAGGGAGAGGGCCATGTCCATCTCTCACTCCCCAGTGGCCCCTTTGCCCCATCCACGGAAGGGACATCTCTGGTGGGCTGTGCTTCTCAGCCTCTTACCTTGTATCACCTCTTTGGCCTGGGTGACTGTTTGAACGTTGATTTCCAGCTGACCCCTCGTGACCTCCAGCTGAGACACCTGCTGCTGAGCGTCGAACAGGCTGGATTCTAAGATTTCCTTTGCTGATCTACAGGATACAAATACAGAGCAATAATGAGTCTCTTGTACTTGCAGTGTAGCTGTAGTCATGTCAGTCCCCAGATATTAGAGAGACACGGTGGATGAGATAATATCTTTTATTGGACCAACTTCTGTTGGTGAGAGAGACAAGCTTTTGAACTTACACTGACCTATTCTTCAGGTCTTGGATTCTGTACACAGAGTGTCACAGCTATATATATGGTGGGACACATTGTTTATCATAAGTAGTTAACACATATTTCAAGGGACCAGTCTAGGTAAAGTAAAGTTAACGGGCCACCTCCATGCAGTCCATTTCCATGCTGATGAGAATCTGAGGATTTTCTGGACAAACGTCAGGATATGCTTCTACAGGTGCAAAGCTCTAAAGATTTAGAGCAGGTTGCACAGCGGAGCCAAGAGGCCAGTGAAGAAGCTTGGCAACATGTGACCTCCAGAAGAAGAAGGGGGAATGTCCGGGTTCCAGCAACGCAGACACAGGTAACTAACCGCTTTCATGTTCTCTCCACAGGTACCATTGCGGAGAGTGGACCAGACGATACGTCTGGGGGGAGAAAGCAGAAGGAGACTCCGCTGGTTGGAAGGCATGAGATGCGATGTCCTGAGGTTGGGGGTTCCACGACCACCACTCCCAAGAGAAGGAGGCGGGTGGTGGTGGTCGGGGACTCTCTCCTCCGGGGGACTGAGTCATCTATCTGCCGCCCTGACCGGGAAAACCGAGAAGTCTGCTGCTTGCCAGGGGCTAAGGTTCGCGATGTGACGGAGAGACTGCCGAGACTCATCAAGCCCTCGGATCGCTACCCCTTCCTGCTTCTCCACGTGGGCACCAATGATACTGCCAAGAATGACCTTGAGCGGATCACTGCGGACTACGTGGCTCTGGGAAGAAGGATAAAGGAGTTTGAGGCGCAAGTGGTGTTCTCGTCCATCCTCCCCGTGGAAGGAAAAGGCCAGGGCAGGGACCGTCGAATCGTGGAAGTCAACGAATGGCTACGCAGGTGGTGTCGGAGAGAAGGCTTTGGATTCTTTGACCATGGGATGGTGTTCCATGAAGGAGGAGTGCTGGGCAGAGACGGGCTCCATCTTACGAAGAGAGGGAAGAGCATCTTTGTGAGCAGGCTGGTTAACCTAGTAAGGAGGGCTTTAAACTAGGTTCACCGGGGGAAGGAGACCAAAGCCCTGAGGTAAGTGGGAAAACGGGATACCGGGAGGAAGGACAGGCAGGAACGTCTGTGAGGGGAGGGCTCCTGCCTCATACTGAGAATGAGGGGCGATCAGCAGGTTCTCTCAAGTGCTTATATACGAATGCACAAAGCCTTGGAAACAAGCAGGGAGAACTGGAGGTCCTGGTGATGTCAGGGAATTATGACGTGATTGGAATAACAGAGACTTGGTGGGATAACTCACATGACTGGAGTACTGTCATGGATGGTTATAAACTGTTCAGGAAGGACAGGCAGGGCAGAAAAGGTGGGGGAGTAGCACTGTATGTAAGGGAGCAGTATGACTGCTCAGAGCTCCGGTACGAAACTGCAGAAAAACCTGAGTGTCTCTGGATTAAGTTTAGAAGTGTGAGCAACAAGAGTGATGTAGTGGTGGAAGTCTGCTATAGACCACCGGATCAGGGGGATGAGGTGGATGAGGCTTTCTTCCGGCAACTCGCAGAAGCTACAAGATCGCACGCCCTGGTTCTCATGGGTGACTTTAATTTTCCTGATATTTGCTGGGAGAGCAATACAGCGGTGCATAGACAATCCAGGAAGTTTTTGGAAAGCGTAGGGGACAATTTCCTGGTGCAAGTGCTAGACGAGCCAACTGGGGGGGAGCTTTTCTTGACCTCCGGCTCACAAACAGGGAAGAATTAGTGGGGGAAGCAAAAGTGGATGGGAATCTGGGAGGCAGTGACCATGAGATGGTCGAGTTCAGGATCCTGACACAGGGAAGAAAGGTAAGCAGCAGGATACGGACCCTGGACTTCAGGAAAGCAGACTTTGACTCCCTCAGGGAGCGGATGGGTAGGATCCCCTGGGGGACTAACATGAAGGGGAAAGGAGTCCAGGAGAGCTAGCTGTATTTCAAGGAATCCCTGTTGAGGTTACAGGGACAAACCATCCCGATGAGTCGAAAGAATAGTAAATATGGCAGGCGACCAGCTTGGCTTAATGGTGAAATCCTAGCGGATCTTAAACATAAAAAAGAAGCTTACAAGAAGTGGAAGGTTGGACATATGACCAGGGAAGAGTATAAAAATATTGCTCGGGCATGTAGGAATGAAATCAGGAGGGCCAAATCGCACCTGGAGCTGCAGCTAGCAAGAGATGTCAAGAGTAACAAGAAGGGTTTCTTCAGGTATGTTGGCAACAAGAAGAAAGCCAAGGAAAGTGTGGGCCCCTTACTGAATGAGGGAGGCAACCTAGTGACAGAGGATGTGGAAAAAGCTAATGTGCTCAATGCTTTTTTTGCCTCTGTCTTCACTAACAAGGACAGCTCCCAGACTGCTGCGCTGGGCATCGCAACATGGGGAGTAGATGGCCAGCCCTCTGTGGAGAAAGAGGTGGTTAGGGACTATTTAGAAAAGCTGGACGTGCACAAGTCCATGGGGCCGGACGAGTTGCATCCGAGAGTGCTAAAGGAATTGGCGGATGTGATTGCAGAGCCATTGGCCATTATCTTTGAAAACTCGTGGCGAACGGGGGAAGTCCCAGATGACTGGAAAAAGGCTAATGTAGTGCCAATCTTTAAAAAAGGGAAGAAGGAGGATCCTGGGAACTACAGGCCGGTCAGCCTCACCTCAGTCCCCGGAAAAATCATGGAGCAGGTCCTCAAGGAATCAATCCTGAAGCACTTACACGAGAGTAAAGTGATCAGGAACAGTCAGCATGGATTCACCAAGGGAAGGTCATGCCTGACTAATCTAATCGCCTTCTATGATGAGATTACTGATTCTGTGGATGAAGGGAAAGCAGAGGATGTATTGTTTCTTGACTTTAGCAAAGCTTTTGACACTGTCTCCCACAGTATTCTTGTCAGCAAGTTAAAGAAGTATGGGCTGGATGAATGTACTATAAGGTGGGTAGAAAGTTGGCTAGATTGTCGGGCTCAACGGGTAGTGATCAATGGCTCCATGTCTAGTTGGCAGCCGGTGTCAAGTGGAGTGCCCCAGGGGTCGGTCCTGGGGCCGGTTTTGTTCAATATCTTCATAAATGATCTGGAGGATGGTGTGGATTGCACTCTTAGCAAATTTGCAGATGATACTAAACTGGGAGGAGTGGTAGATACGTTGGAGAGCAGAGATAGGATACAGAGGGACCTAGACAAATTGGAGGATTGGGCCAAAAGAAACCTGATGAGGTTCAACAAGGATAAATGCAGGGTCCTGCACTTAGGACGGAAGAACCCAATGCACCGCTACAGACTAGGGACCGAATGGCTAGGCAGCAGTTCTGCGGAAAAGGACCTAGGGGTTGCAGTGGACGAGAAGCTGGATATGAGTCAGCAGTGTGCCCTTGTTGCCAAGAAGGCCAATGGCATTTTGGGATGTATAAGTAGGGGCATAGCGAGCAGATTGAGGGACGTGATCGTTCCCCTCTATTCGACATTGGTGAGGCCTCATCTGGAGTACTGTGTCCAGCTTTGGGCCCCACACTACAAGAAGGATGTGGATAAATTGGAGAGAGTCCAGCGAAGGGCAACAAAAATGATTAGGGGTCTGGAACACATGACTTATGAGGAGAGGCTGAGGGAACTGGGATTGTTTAGTCTGCAGAAGAGAAGAATGAGGGGGGATTTGATAGCTGCTTTCAACTACCTGAGAGGTGGTTCCAAAGAGGATGGTTCTAGACTATTCTCAGTGGTAGAAGATGACAGGACAAGGAGTAATGGTCTCAAGTTGCAGTGGGGGAGGTTTAGGTTGGATATTAGGAAAAACTTTTTCACTAGGAGGGTGGTGAAACACTGGAATGCGTTACCTAGGGAGGTGGTAGAATCTCCTTCCTTAGAAGTTTTGAAGGTCAGGCTTGACAAAGCCCTGGCTGGGATGATTTAATTGGGGATTGGTCCTGCTCTGAGCAGGGGGTTGGACTAGATGACCTCCTGAGGTCCCTTCCAACCCTGATATTCTATGATTCTATGATGACACCACTCCCAGAACTCAGTCACCTCCAGGCACAGTGGAGATGATCAAGTGCCCCTCTGCTTGTTTATATACTCATTGCCGAAGCGTTGTTCATCAGGACCTACACTGTGGCATTTTGGAGGACCGGTGGGATGCTATCCAAGCCAGTCTGATGGCTCTCGCTTCAAAAAAGTTTGTGTGGTGCTTGAGATCATCCTGGGACCACAAGCCTAGCATTTGCAAGTAGTGTAAGTGGGCTCCCCACCTTGTCCCTGACAAATCTGTGACCAGTGTCATCATCATGGAGGGGATAGACCCCCTTTTTCAGCAAGTCTAGCCACCTCTGAAGTTCATGCAGGATATATGGTGGGACCGAGACTTATTCCGTCATTAGGTGTTTGGACAGAGAGCAGACTGTCGTCAGCCAGCAATTTAGATGCTGCAGGCAATGTCTGGCAAGGGACGTCACACATACAGACCTATGACCAAGGAAGCCCAAACATGTACACTCTGTGGTCAGACACTATCAACTGCAGGGACTGGAACCTGTCCTCTGGCAGGAAAGCTTTCACTGAACCTGAGTCAAGCAGAACTCCCATGAAGTCTATCAATTGGCTGAACATAAAAGGCTGAAATGGCAGCCAGGTGAACCCTTATTGATGACATGGACAGGCCCTGCTGTTTGAGATGGAGGAGGTAGTCCAATATAAGCGGTATAGTGGTGAGCGTCGGGGAAGAATGATGCTGTGCCATCCAGATTGAAAATCTCTTCCACTTGGCAAGGTAGGTAGCCCTAGTGGAGGGTTTTCTACTGTCAAGGAGGACTTGTCTGAGCAGATAAGCTCCATTGGGTTCAGCCATGGAGCTTCAACGCTGTGAAGTGCAACAACTTGAGGTTTGGGTGCTGGAGGCGACCGTGATCCTGAGTTACTAAGTCCAGGAAGAGCGGCAAGGTGACTGGGACTTCCACAGACAACTTGAGGAGGGATGTGTACCAGTGTTGGCGGGGCCAGGCTGGAGCTATCAATATCACCGAAGCTTCTTCCCTCCGTATCTTGAGGAGCACCTTGTGAATGAGAGGGATGGGCAGGAATGCGTATAGGAGATGATCGCCCCATTGTAATAGGAAAGCATCCGCTATGGAGCCCGGACTGTGATTCCAGAAGGAGCAGAACTGCTGACACTGTTGAGTCACGTGGCAAAGAGGTCTACCTGGGGGAAGCTCCACCATTGGAAGATGGAGTTCACAACATCCAGGCGTAGGGACCGCTTGCGGCCTTGGAACGACCTCCTGAGGTAGTCTGCCAACAAGCTTGCAGGTGTATCGAATGCTCTACTCAGAAGTCCCACAGCATGAGGGTTCCTGGCACAGGGGAGAGGAGCATGCACCCCCGTTTGTTGATATAAAACATCGCTGTGGCATTGTCTGTCATAACTGAAACACATCTCCCTGTTAGGTGGGCTCAGAAAGTCTGGCATGGTATGTGCACTGCTCTCAGCTCTCTGACATTGATGTGGGGAGCCATCTCTGCCTGTGACCAGAGGCCTTGAGTCCTGAGGTCTCCCAGATGTGCACCCCAGCCCAAGTCTGATGCGTCCATCACCAATGAGAGAGTTGGCTGGGGGCTGGCGAAGGGGACCCCCGCACACACCACCTGTGTGTCGAGACACCACAGAAGGGAGTCGAGGATACGGGGAGGCAAAGTCATGACCCTACTGAAACTGTCCTGAACCAGCTGATACACCAAGGCTAGCCAGGATTGAAGCAGCTGAAGTCTGAGCCTGGCGTGTTGCACCACATAGGTACATGCAGCCATGTGTCCCAGGAGTCTTAGGCAATTTCGTGCTGTGGTGGTGTGGAACTGCCTGAGACTCTGAATGATGTCGCCCTTGGCCCGGAACCTCGATTCTGGAAGATATGCCCTGGCCTGGGTTGAGTCCAGAACCACCCCTATAAACTCTATCCGCTGAACAGGGGACAGAGTGGACTTCCCCACGTTCAGGAGAAGGCCCAGTGAGTCAAACGTTGCCATGATGAATTCGACTTGCCCCTCTACTAGAGCCCTAGAGCGGCCCTTGATCAGCCAGTCGTGTAGGTACAGGACTACCTGTACCTGGCGCCTGCGCAGGAATGCAGCCACAACTGCCGTGCACTTGGTGAATATTCGGGGCGCTGCTGACAGACCAAACGGGAGGACTGTGAACTGGTAGTGGCTGTTGCTCACCACAAACCTAGGTATTTTCTGTGGGACGGAGTTATTGCTACGTGAAAGTACATGTCCTTCAAGTCGAGAGCAGCATACCAGTCCCCTGGATCCAAGGAAGAGATGATGGAGGCCAACAAGACCATGCGTAACTTGAGTTTCTTCATTAATTTGTTGAGTTTGCGCAGGTCTAGAATAGGTCTTAGCCCCCCTCTTTGGCTTTCAATATTAGGAAATACCGGGTATAAAAGCCTCTGCCCCTGTAGCCCTGAGGAACCTCTTCCACTGCTCCTATTGAGAGGAGCAACTGCACCTCCTGGATAAGGAGTTGCTCATGAGAGGAGTCCCTGAAGAGGGACAGGGAGGTGGGGTGGGAGGGCCGAGAACTGGAATGAATATCCCCTTTCTACCATGCAGAGCACCCAACGGTCCAATGTAATGCGGGCCCACGCAGGGTAGAAAGGGGATAGATGGGACGAAAAGGTAAGGCGGGGAGGATCCAGTCTTTGAGCTGGTGCATCACCCCTGAGCGCACCTTCAAAAGTCCTGCCTCTGGCCTGAGGAAGGTTTAGACTGGCCAGAGGAAGGATGAGGTCTCTTTCTCCAGTTCCTGTTCCTCCTACGCGACCCTTCCTCTCTGCCCTCAGGCTGATAATTCCTCGGGAGTCGTGGAGGCCTGAAGTGTCTCCTCTGAGTCTCAGGTGTGTGAAGGCCCAAGGACTTCAGGGGGGCCCGAGAGTCCTTGAGGCTGTGCAAACGGGAGTCAGTCTTCTCTGAAAACAGTGATTGACCCTCAAAGGGGAGATCCAGAATTGTCTGCAGCACCTGAATGGTAGGCCCGAGACCTGCAGCCAGCAACTCCTTCTCATGGCCACCCCAATAGCCATCGTGCAGGAGGTCGCGTCCGCTGCATCCCAGGCCACCTGCAGGGATGCACGGGAGATCAATTTGCCCTCCTCTACTAGTGCGGAGAAGTCCGCACGAGAGTCAGAAGTTCAGTGAACTTTTGCATAGTCCCGCAGGTGTTATAATTGCATCTGCTAACCACCGCCTGATGGTTAGTGATACGGAGCTCCGACCCCCCCAATCAAGTATATTTTTCTCCCAAAAAGGTCCAACTTCTTGGCCTCATGGTTCTTGGGAGAGGGCCCCTGATAGCCTTATCGTTCACACTGGTTAGCAGCATCCACTATCAGGGAGTCTGGCTGGGGGTGGGTGTACAAATGTTCATACCCATGCGAGGGAACAAAGTACCTCCATTCATATCTCTTGGCGGTAGGCGGCAGTGAAGACAGGGTCTGCCACAGTGTCTTGGTGGCATTGTCAATCATTTTGATCAGTGGCAGCGCAATACAGGATGGCTCGGGAAGGGAGAGAATATCGGCCATTGGGTTGGCTTCCTCCACCACCTCCACCCATCTCAGCAGCTGCTGAAGGACCCTAGTGTCTTCTAAGGCTGGAGCAGTCGAGGTACCTGCCACCGCCTCATCTGAAGGCAGCCGGTACTGGGGTCTGATCACTGCCCTTGGCCACCCTGGAGTCCCCTGGGGCAAGGAACGATGGCACTGTGGTCAGTGCCACAGTCGGTGCCATGGCCAATGGCACCACGGATGCCGGGATCGGCGCCAGGGTCAGTGCCGAGCTGGGTGCCGCAGCCGCCCCTGGAATGGGGGCAGACGCCGGAATGGGGGCTGATGCCAGGATCGGAGTCATGGTTGACGCCAGGATCGGAGCCAGGAAAGGTGCTGAGGACAGTGCGGCACCCTGGCTTTGATGATAAGCCCAGGGAGTCCAGAAGGGCCACTGAGAGGCCTGCCACTGGCCCTGCCAGGGCGCTGAGTAGGGATGATGATCGCAGCGGGAGCAGGATCTTCTGCTCCTGCTAGAGCACAAGGACTCTGCCTCCGAGATCTCTGATTGTGATGACCAGGGAGGAGCAGAGCCTCTTGGTGCCGGGGATCAGTGCCAGCTTGGGGACCGGAGTGGCTCCCCCGCAGAAACTCCTGGTGCCGGTGGTTGATGTAACAGGGATGGCCTCATGGCAGACATCATCGCTGGCTTGCCCACAGAATGTACCAGGCCTGGGATCGGTGCCAGTGACCGGTCCCTCCTAGGCGGGGAGGGTGGCACAGTGAGTGCCAATAGGTCTTCTGCCACCTCGAACACCTCCGGCATGGAGGGGAGTTGTATGTCCTTGCAGCGGCGGCTCAGTGGTGCGGGTCCGGACTTGACTGTACCCCTCCCGGAGCAGTAGTCGATGGGATCCTGGCCAACCGAGCTCCTGATGCGGGTTTTCTCGTTATCTGGTCCTTAGACCTAGCTGGGGAGCGCCCTCTGTCGGCCTTCTTCTTCTTACGGGACACCGGGGAGTGAGAGCGGTGCCTCACCAATGGCTGCCTGTGGGTGGAGCCATGGCAGTGCCGAGGGTCTCTAACTGAATCCTTCCTCGGCACTGGTTTGTGCATCAATGGTGCCAGTGCACTGCGCACCGAGGATGCGGCGCTCGAGGCCGGGTCAGACATGGCGTGCTCAGACTGGGGACAAAGAGCCACCTCCATAAGTAGGACTTGGAGGTGCTGCTCTCTGTCCTTAAGGGTCCTGGGGTGAAAACCCTTAAAGATTTTACAGAGGTCTCTGAGATGACCCTCGCCCAGACACTTAAGGCACGACGAGTGCGGGTCACTCCTTGGCATAAACCTGCCATAGTCCAGGCATGGTTTAAAGCCTGGGGACCGACATACCCCAGTGCTGAGGAAACACATCAGGGGGAAGACCCCGCAAAGGAAACCTATAAGAAAAACTACACTAACTATAACTACTATGCTACCTATGTTCACGAGGACAGAGATACTGAGAAGCACATGCTTGCCGAGGCAAGAGCAGTAGGGAGTTCCAGCTAGCCATCACAGGCGGCAAGTAGGAACTGAGTGGGTGTCGGGTTGGCAGGGCCCTATACTGGGCACCATGAAGGCGCCCAGGCTGACCCTACGGTTACTGCTAAGGGAAAAATCTTCTGGCTGTCGTGCACGCAGTGTGCACACACCTGATCGGAATTGACATAAACAAGCACTCAAAGAACATGCTTTACAGATAAATACTACAATTGCAATGTGTTAGGTATAGTGAGTTTGTCAGGCCTGATAGGAGTTGCTGACAGCGTAGTGAACCACTTATGGGCCTTTATGGGTGTCATACGTGGGTTTCTAGGCTGGTACAGCACCTGTCTGTGGTATGACGGGACGAATGGTCTTCACTGGTGCAATGGTTAAGGGTGGTACACCTTTCAAAAGTGTGGGGGAGTGTGGATTCCTGGAGCATAAGGTTTCCTTGGGATCTTTCACAGAATGTAGGGTTCCACCAGTCTGTTCACTGGAGAGTTGAAGCCCTCAAAGGGCAGGGCCTCAATTGTGGCTAGTACCTCACTAGGGATACCCGAAGTGTGGAGCCATGATACTTACCACTGGCCACAGCCTCAAAAGTGTCCCACACAGCCAGCAGAGCTGCCTTGGCCCCAGGCTGGCCTTCTTTTATAACGCCTTTCAGCTCCTCTCCGCTTTCATGAAGAAACTTGTCAGGAAGGGTGTTACCCTGTCCCATGTCAAAGAGTTGTATTTGGCCAACAATGTCTGGCCGCTGGCCACCCTCAACTGGAGCAAAGTGATAAGTATGTTTTTCTTCCGAACAGATCTAAGCATTCCGCTCCTTGTCCTTAGGAGCGTTTCTTGTTGGAACTTCACATCTCCTAGACAGTTTAGCCTACTAGGAAGGCAGCTTGGGGTGGGAGTAAAAGTACTCAAAACCCAAGGGGGATACCCGGTACTGTTCTTTGACAGATTTTGCAATTGGTGGAATAATGGCTGGTGTTTGTCATGAGGCTCTTCCTGGGTCTAGCAAGACTTTATTTATAAGGAGGGCAATCCTGGCAGGACCAGAAGCCAAAAAGATAGCAAATAATTGTGAGACTTCTCAGAGCCAAAGACACAGTCTCGAAAGATCATAGAATCATAGAATATCAGGGTTGGAAGGGACCTCAGGAGGTCATCTAGTCCAACCCCCTGCTCAAAGCAGGACCTAATTCCCAACTAAATCATCCCAGCCAGGGCTTAGTCAAGCCTGACCTTAAAATCCCCTAAGGAAGGAGATTCCACCACCTCCCTAGGTAACCCATTCCAGTGCTTCACCACCCTCCTAGTGAAAAAGTTTTTTCTAATATCCAACCTAAACCTCCCCCACTGCAACTTGAGACCATTATTCTTTGTTCTATCATCTGGTACCACTAAGAACAGTCTAGATGCATCCTCTTTGGAACCCCCTTTCAGGTAGTTGAAAGCAGCTATCAAATCCCCCCTCATTCTTCTCTTCTGCAGACTAAATAATCCCAGTTCCCTCAGCCTCTCCTCATAAATCATGTGCTCCAGCAGCCTAATCATTTTTGTTGCCCTCTGCTGGACTATTTCCAATTTTTCCACATCTTTCTTGTAGTGTGGGGCCCAAAACTGGACACAGTACTCCAGATGAGGCCTCTCCAATATTGAATAGAGGGGAATGATCACGTCCCTCGATCTGCTGGCAATGCCCCTACTTATACAGCCCAAAATGCCATTAGCCTTCTTGGCAACAAGGCCACACTGTTGACTCATATCCAGCTTCTCGTCCACTGTATCCCCTAGGTCCTTTTCTGCAGAACTGCTGCCTAGCCACTCAGTCCCTACTTTGTAGCAGTGCATGGGATTCTTCCGTCCTAAGTGCAGGACTCTGCACTTGTCCTTGTTGAACCTCATCAGATTTCTCTTGGCCCAATCCTCTAATTTGTCTAGGGCCCTCTGTATCCTATCCCTACTGTCCAGCATATCTACCACTCCTCCCAGGTTAGTGTCATCTGCAAAGTTGCTGAAGGTGCAATCCACGCCATCCTCCAGATCATTAACGAAGATATTGAACAAAACCGGCCCCAGGACCGACCCTTGGGACACTCCGCTTGATACCGGCTGCCAACTAGATATGGAGCCATTGATCACTACTGGTTGAGCCTGATGATCTAGCCAGCTTTCTATCCACCTTATAGTCCATTTATCCAGCCCATACTTCTTTAACTTGCTGGCAAGAATACTGTGGGAGACTCTATCAAAAGCTTTGCTAAAGTCAAGGAATAACACATCCACTGCTTTCCCCTTGTCCACAGAGCTAGTTATCTCGTCATAGAAGGCATGGTCTGCACCAGGAACTCCTGAAAGGCCCTGAAATTGGTGCCGGTATTAACGCTGAGGCTATATTTTCACCCAAGGACAATACATGATTTGGCCAGCTTGTCTCCCAACATCTTCCTGCATCCCTCTTTCTGAAAGGATACTGGAATTCCTTCTCAAGCTCCTGCCCCTGTGTTTGCAGCAGTCCATCTCAGCACCCTGTTTTTTTGTCCAAAATGTTAACTTTGACATTGGGGCCATCAATGACTTCAGTGCCAGGGTTGGTACTAGTGCCAATGCTGATGCTGGCGCCAGGTCAGCTTTCGGTGCCTCTTTTTCTGTAGAGGTCTTCAGAGTTGCCTGCCTGCTAGGTGGAGTGCTGGAAGATGTGGGTTTGGCCATCAAAAGGGTCTTCAAGCTTGGCTTTTCTGGATCAGATGCCACTCTCATAGATTGCTCCAGAAGATGGAGTTTCAGCCTTGTATCCCTTGTCTTGCAAGTTCTTGCAGAGAGAAAGGCAGACAGAGCACTGGCTTGGGACATGAGACTTTCTCAAGCAGAATAGGCATCTGCAGGACCCATTTTTCAGAGAAATTAGCTCATTGCAGGGCAGACAAGGCTTAAAGCCTGTGGGTTTTGAGTTTCCCATTCTAAGAGCCTATGCAAGCGGCCCTTGTACAAGGGGGCCTGGACACTGGGGTCTGCAAGCAGCTTTTGGTTCAACAAGTGCTAGAACAGACTAGGGAACAAAAATAAATCATGAAGGTGGTTTTGAGGAATGTCAGAAGATTTGAAGGACTTTTTTTTTTGAGAAATGTAGCTGGAGCTAAAGTCCATGGGTCTGATACCAGCTAAGTTCTGTCTCACTGCCAGGAGCAGTAAGAGGGAATTGTGGGAGGGCTGTGGACACCCTGGCCTTTATAACCTCATAAAGGAACATGCGGCAGTACAGCATGCGTAACCTCCAATGGACAGTGCTCTTAAAAAAAATCTGGTTCCGTGCACAAGGGTACAGCACACCTAGTGTGGAGTGCACACGGACGCATACACAAAGAACAGCTCTGAGTATCAAAAGCTGTAAGGAGACCTTGGTCAACACAAGAAAACTGCTCTGGACTGATGACTGCTGTTACACAGAATCCAAGAATTTCTGTGCACTGATAAGATGGATGTGTGAAACTAGACATCTTTGAGGTCAAAAGCCGCAAATCAATCTCCTGGACTCAGGGAAGAAATCAGAGAAGTCAAAGTCACCATACAAAATTTGAACTTTCTGATGTACTTGTTTATTTTCTGAAGATTCAATATGGAACAAAGACATCTGCTTTTTGGAAACAAGCCCTGCTAAGAGATCACTTCTATGGCTCCCAGACTGAGAATGATGGGACTATATCCCTTAGCACTTTCTCCTGAGAAGGATGCCCGTAAAGGGATCAGAAAGGGAAACTGAGTGCAACTGAATGGCATAACCTGATTCTATTATCTCCAGGATCCATTAGTAACTGTACTCTGCACTTCAAGGAAGAAGGAAAGTCAGTCCCCAAACAGAAACCCAGAAGGAAATTACTCCAGAATGGGAAGTGAGCCAATATCCGCTAGGAGCCCCATTTGATTTGTAGGGTGGAGGATTAAGATGCACCTGTACAAACAGCAGAAGCTCTTGGTGTCTTCTCTGAAGTGCTTTGACTTCTGCCTATCAAAGGATCTCTGAAACCTGCCCTATCACCTGCTGTGACTGATGTTGGCATTGGCAAAGGAAGGGAACTGATCTCTTCTAATAAGGACTATATAAACCTAGAGATTGCTAGTTTTTTCACTGTCTCATCAGTTTTCCTACTGAAAAGGTTTGGTCCGTCAAACAGTAAGTCCTCTGTTTTAGCTTGTACATTGATGAAGGTAGCAATGATGAAGGTAGCAATGATGAGAGAGCAAAAAGCTGTCTGAATCACTGTACAGAGCTCTAAGCTCAAGATTCAGAATCTTCTGTCATCTGGACACAATGGATTTGGATGTGGCTGTAGTCTCCTCTGGAACTGTTCCAGGAAAGGTAGGTGAATCCCAGAAAAAAAAGTTGTAACATGGAAATAGAGCCTGATAAATTGCAATACACATTTCAGCATGGCATCCCCCAATATAGATCCTGGGCATACAGAAGATGGAGTAAATCCAGAACTCAGGCTTGTTCCAGGAGGTCCTTATTTATCAGGATGGCTAAATTAACCCTATTCTTGAGTTTCATAAAGTCAAAAGTCAATTATATTTCTCCAGCATGATTGACAACTCAAAGTCAAAGGCATTACCAATATAACCTAGCCATTTCTGGAAGCCTCTAAAAATCACCTAGAGGGGATGAAGAACTATTTCTAACCACTTCACAAGAGAGGCAGAAGACAGAACAGCTTGTTCTCTAGGTCCAGGAACTATCTCTTGTTTTTCTACAAGATAAACTCTAGGGATTATTTTGAGGAAGTTCTATGACCTTTGTTACACAGGAGGTTGGACTAGATGTGTGAAATTCTGTACCTTGGGGGAGCACCCTGTAACCTGCATATTCTTTATTTATATATAATTGTGATGTTGCCATAAAGCAGGCCATGTGAGGTATCAGGAGAAAGGTTATGATCTGCTGAAAGTCATTGTTCTGTCTAAATATGTATATCATTAGCACATATGAAGTTATGAGATTGTGTTGTATGGTTGTCACTAAAACATGCTATAAGTTGGGGAATCAGCCAGATGTTAGCTCCCCAGAGACTCTGAGACAACAGCAAAGAAAGTAACCAATGCCTGGGTGGGTGTTGAACCACCATCAACAGCCATTGTCCAGCAAGGGAGCTACAATGCAATGACTCACTTGCACAAAGCCACATCAGGGGAATTGCTCAACTTTGCCTGGGGACTCAGCAATGCCCACCAGATATGTCTGGTCTTGTGTTCTCCAAGCACATGGGACTAGGGGTCTAAAACAGAACACAGTGGCTCCATACATGCCCTTTCTCCTTCCCCCATCTATGCTGCAAGCAACAAGGACACTCAGAAGCCTGAAGACTCCAACAGAGGAGACTGGCCCAGATTTCTAGGGGAAAACCTGTGTACTATGAACTGCAATATCCAGTGGGGTGATATCTTAATCTAGATGTTGCCCAGTCTAACAAGGTTGAGAGTTTAGATTGCGTGCTTTTATTTTATTTTCTTTGGTAGCTAACTCTGACTTTTTGCCTATCACTTAAAATCTTCTTTTGTAGTCAATACATTTGTTTAACTGTTTACCTTTACCAATCAGCTTGCCTGAAGTGTTTGGTAATCTGCTCAGATTTATAAAGGCTGGTGTATATCCACTTTCCATTGATGAAGTGGTGAACCAATTAATAAATTTGCATTCCTCAAGAAAGGGTCTCGAGCAGCGCAAGACGGTATATTCCTGAGGTACAAGGCTGGGAGCTGAGGGAATCTGGCTGATGCCTTTCTCTGTGTGATTCATGAGTGGCTCTGGGAGCATTCATGCATCTAGGTGGGTGTGGGGCTCCACATGCTGTTGTGCTGAGTGATAATAGCGCCTGGAGGGGTTTGCTGCCTGTTACTTGCAAAACATTGTGAGAGACAGCCCAGGCTGGAGAGTTAAGGGGGCACAGTGGTCCCACAGTCCCAGGCTGCACCCCAGGGATCCCGTCAAAAGATGATTACAATGGTCCCATCTGGCCCTGGAATCTATGATTCTCCCGTTCCTCTTCACAGAATCATAGATTATGGTTGGAAGAGACCTCAGGAGGTCATCTAATCCAACCCCCTGCTCAAAGCTGGGCCAACCCCAACTAAATCATCCCAGCCAGGGCTTTCTCAAGCCGGGCCTTAAAAACCTCTAAGGATGGAGATTCCACCATCTCCCTAGGTAACCCATTCCAGTGCTTCACCACCATCCCACTGAAACAGTTTTTCCTGATATCCAACCTAGACCTCCCCCACTGCAACTTGAGACCATTGCTCCTTGTTCTGTCAACTGCCACGACTGAGAACAGCGTAGGTCCATCCTCTTTGGAACTCCCCTTCAGGTAGTTGAAAGTTGCTATCAAATCATAGAATCATAGAATATCAGGGTTGGAAGGGACCTCAGGAGGTCATCTAGTCCAACCCCCTGCTCAAAGCAGGACCAATCCCCAATTAAATCATCCCAGCCAGGGCTTTGTCAAGCCTGACCTTCAAAACTTCTAAGGAAGGAGATTCTACCACCTCCCTAGGTAACGCATTCCAGTGTTTCACCACCCTCCTAGTGAAAAAGTTTTTCCTAATATCCAACCTAAACCTCCCCCACTGCAACTTGAGACCGTTACTCCTTGTCCTGTCATCTTCTACCACTGAGAATAGTCTAGAACCATCCTCTTTGGAACCACCTCTCAGGTAGTTGAAAGCAGCTATCAAATCCCCCCTCATTCTTCTCTTCTGCAGACTAAACAATCCCAGTTCCCTCAGCCTCTCCTCATAAGTCATGTGTTCCAGACCCCTAATCATTTTTGTTGCCCTTCGCTGGACTCTCTCCAATTTATCCACATCCTTCTTGTAGTGTGGGGCCCAAAGCTGGACACAGTACTCCAGATGAGGCCTCACCAATGTCGAATAGAGGGGAACGATCACGTCCCTCGATCTGCTGGCTATGCCCCTACTTATACATCCCAAAATGCCGTTGGCCTTCTTGGCAACAAGGGCACACTGCTGACTCATATCCAGCTTCTCGTCCACTGTCACCCCTAGGTCCTTTTCCGCAGAACTGCTGCCTAGCCATTCGGTCCCTAGTCTGTAGCTGTGCATTGGGTTCTTCCGTCCTAAGTGCAGGACCCTGCACTTATCCTTATTGAACCTCATCAGGTTTCTTTTGGCCCAATCCTCCAATTTGTCTAGGGCCCTCTGTATCCTATCTCTGCCCTCCAGCGTATCTACCGCTCCTCCCAGTTTAGTATCATCCGCAAATTTGCTGAGAGTGCAATCCACACCATCCTCCAGATCATTTATGAAGATATTGAACAAAACCGGCCCCAGGACCGACCCCTGGGGCACTCCACTTGACACCGGCTGCCAACTAGACATGGAGCCATTGATCACTACCCGTTGAGCCCGACAATCTAGCCAACTTTCTACCCACCTTATAGTACATTCATCCAGCCCATACTTCTTTAACTTGCTGACAAGAATACTGTGGGAGACAGTGTCAAAAGCTTTGCTAAAGTCAAGAAACAATACATCCTCTGCTTTCCCTTCATCCACAGAATCAGTAATCTCATCATAGAAGGCGATTAGATTAGTCAGGCATGACCTTCCCTTGGTGAATCCATGCTGACTGTTCCTGATCACTTTACTCTCGTGTAAGTGCTTCAGGATTGATTCCTTGAGGACCTGCTCCATGATTTTTCCGGGGACTGAGGTGAGGCTGACTGGCCTGTAGTTTCCAGGATCCTCCTTCTTCCCTTTTTTAAATCTCCCCTCACTCTTCTTTTCTGCAGACTAAATAAGCCCAGTTCCCTCAGCCTCTCCTCATAAGTCATGTGCCCCAGCCCCCTAATCATTTTTGTTGCCCTCCACTTGACTCCCTCCAATTTGTCTACATCCTTCCTGTAGTGGGGGACCCAAAATTGGACGCAATACTCCTTTTCCTCACATCGGAGCACAGGTCTGGAAGGGACCTCCTGAGTCATCAAGTCTAGTCCCCTATTATTGAAGGCAACCACATCACCTAATCTCAGTCATAAATTTATCAAGAACTATCTTAAAATTAACTGGGTTTCTTGCCCCCACAATTCCTATTGAAAGACTGCTCTAAAACCTCATTCCTCTGATGGCTAGAAACCTTCTTTTAATTTCCAGCCTAAATCTATTCATGGCCAGTTTATACCCATTTCTTCTTGTGCCAACACTATCCTTTATTTTAAACAGTTCCTCTCCCTCCCTGGTGTTTACCCCCTAATTTATTTACAGAGAACAATCAGATCCCCTTTCAGCCTTCATTTTGATAGGCTAAACAAACCAAGCTCTTTGTCTCCTCTCATAAAATAGGCTCTTCATTCCCTGAATTATTCTGGTAGCCCAGATTCTTAAGAAGAATCATACTCTTCCATGGCAACATGCAAACTAACAGTAAACTCTCTCTGGATCAGACGATCACTCAGATATTTGATCCTGATACAGCAGAAAAATAGTGTAATGTTGTTGGGATATAACCATATATGTTGTGACACATATATATATGAATATGTTATAGGCCAGCGGGCCTAGTGTGTGTGAAGTATGCTTGAGATGAGTATGTGGGTTGCCTGCTGGCAACCGAAGCAAGGATTTAAGGCTGCAAACGGTCAAGGACTGTTCCATGCAAAACAACTTTTTATGTCCATGGGAAAGACAAAGAATCAGCAGAAAAAGGAATAACATCGGTGGTGTTGTCACGGCAATGTATTGGCTACAGCTGTGGCGCTGTGGACAAAAAAGGGGGAAATGAAACGCCTTGGATTATGGCAGCCTGCCCAGGACTGTTTTCTGGGCAAAGATAAAGGACTGATGATGCAATGGAATGGACTATATATAGTTGTCTATGATATCTGAATTTGGAGTCAGACATTCATCCAGAGCCCTAATTTTGAAGAGGTGTGCAACGCTGGCTCCCCACACCTTATGACTGGAAGCGGACCTTGACTGGCCATCGGGACTTCGTTCTAATTGTCAGACTCTGATGCAGTCTGAAAGGGGTATGAATGTGGAGTAAGTGGGGTTTAAATTGTAATCAATAAAAGTATTTAGAGTATTATATACCAACACTGTGTCCGGCATTTGCCTGCTCCCGCATCCCGTAGGGAGGCCTCTATCAGGACCGAACAATTTCTCCTTGATGCCTGTTCTTACAGGTCAGCAAGGCTCAGGAATAAAGGATCCATAAAATAGGGAAGGACTAGAAATCAAAAGAGGCTGGAGAGGACCAAGGGGAAAATGGAATCTCTCTCTGTGGCACATTTCTACGACCCCCATCATGACCAACATCAGCAAACATAGAAATGGATTCCTGAAGGTTTCTGGGTTCCCAGCACCTTCAGAGTAAGTCTCTAGCTCCATCTCAGTCGGATGCGGGACTGACTCTGACTGTCCTCAGGTCAAAGCCTTGGATCCAGAAGTGCCTGCTCCAAAATCCGTGGTGTTGTAATCAGGGAATGGGGTCTGCTCAATCAACAGAACAGTGCAGCCTGCAGAAAAGAGCCTCTGAAGCCTCAGACTCCATTCTATAATCCCGATAAGCACTTGGATCCAAACAAACAGCTTGTGCCAAAGAGGATGGCCTGGGGCAGCTCACTGTGTCAGAGCTGAGGAACCAGATATCGAAGAATTATACTGGATTGTTTGGGAGTTTACATAGTACTATGTAGCAGGAAAGGGACATGGGCAGATACTTCTGCTTCAGTTTGTTAAGCTTGCACCAAAAATAAACCCTCACTGGGACTTTGGGTTTTCTCTTGTGACTCCTATTGAGTTGCTGTCTGGCTGAAAGAACCCTGGCCCTGGAACATGGATATTAAAATGGCCCTACCTCCCAGAGGTGGTGAGGCTGTTTGCAAAACATACAGTGATACTCAAATGGAAAGCACTCTCTCAGGGCACGTCTTCCTATGCGGGTAAGTCGACCCAAGTTATACTACTC
The DNA here is from genome assembly GCF_965152275.1 of Natator depressus. Classification (NCBI taxonomy): domain Eukaryota; kingdom Metazoa; phylum Chordata; order Testudines; family Cheloniidae; genus Natator; species Natator depressus. The sequence goes on from NC_134246.1 coordinate 32,057,304, forward strand.
CAGCTACCAAGTGCCGAGTGACATTACAACTAGATCCAACAAATATATCTGTGTGCTGCACAAGGTCCTTTCCCCAACCTCACCTGAGCTCTGCCAGCTGCTCTGAAAGGCCCCGTCTGTCCCGTTCCACAGCCCCTAGTCGCACCTCCAGTGCTGCCTTCTCACGCACCAGGGCTTCCTTTTCTCTGGATGCTTTAGCCAGTGCATCTCCACGGCGACTTGCCTCCAGCCGTGTTTTCTCCAAGTCAGTGCTGGATGACTCCTCCTGGCGACACATCTGAAAATGGGGGGAAAGGAGGAAATGAGCTCCTACTACTAGCCAAGGTACTCTCCAAAACTCATCAGCTTTGCTCTTGAGCTAGCCAGAGGAGAGGGCTGAAGGACTGAGATAATCTCCCTTCATAGTGTCACTGTACACTGATGTACCAGGAGACAACCAGACCTGAAAATGACAATTTGGAAATGATGTCTATGTCCATATTGGGTTGCTTGGGATAATACTATAGCTCTGGTCCCTGGGCACATGGGGCCCCAGTAATGAGTGAGTGTTGTGGGAATGTGGAATTGATCAGTGCTACGCTCAGCTGATACGGCAACTCATGGTATCGGACACAATCAGGTAGTTGAGGGACATCTATTTAGAACAGATCACCAAACATCGGCAATACCAGGAGACATGAGCTGGAGTGCCATTGAGAAGTGAAGTCAGGAAAGTAAATGAAATACTTCTGTGGTGGATTGTATTTACTGAAGGACAACCTATCCTAAATTCTCAATTACTGAGGGACAATCTACACTCATTGCTATATTTGCTTTCCATAATCTACTCTTAGTATAACCTCTTATGAGTGATGTGCCCAAATATTTGGATGCTAATACTTTTAACTGTACTGCTGAATTTATTAACCTTAATTTGGAGTATTGCAGATTATGTATTATATGTATTTTATGACTTTTAAACCAGACTTTATACTTTTGGATAATTTAAGCATTATACCCAGAAGTACAGACACTTGTTCCTTAACCTGTGTATCAGATAATTTTAACATTAGTTCCAGCACTACCAACACATATGGCTAAGCCTGCCTAAGTGTTTCCATGCAAAGATCCTGTATTAAACTTTCCAAAGCTTTCACCTTTCAAGCTGAAATCTTTTGAGAGTCCTGCTCAAAGTATGCCTGAAGGTGACTTTTTGAAAAGTTTGAGCAAAGACAATTTAGGTATTTGTGAGACTGAGGAGAATAATAAATAAATATGCTTCCCCATTCTTAAAAAATGACAATTTGATCCCACTTTTCTTTTAAGTGGCTGGGTGTAAATAGCTTAGTTTTGGCAGGGAAACAGCTCTTGGGGATGAGAAGTGTCTTCCACCTCTCTGTGAAAATCAGTTTGATGTGGCCAAGTTATGAGGGTGGGGAGATGGTAGACTGCAAACGTGCCTGCACCAACAGGGCTTTTGGTTTATAACATAGTCCTGACCATAGGTGCTGCACAGATCAGATTCCTCCTACACATTTCCAACAGACAGCCAAGCTTGGATACTAATCCAAGCTATATAGCTTTTCTTTCATCATAGCACGCCAGTTGGGTATTTGTCAAACAAAGCACAGTACACAAAACCTCAGATTATCAAACAAAGAAAAGGCTTAAAATGAAATAAGATAACAAACCTATCCTATATTATAATACCCAAAATTAGTATAGCAGATTATGAAACAATCAAACAAGTGAAGACAAATTCCCCATTCTACTCCACTGACCCATGATGCTCACAAATTTTCTTTTCGATATACTAAAATAAAATTAGTTCAGCGTCAGTTTAAATTGTCTGTTAATTTCTCTTTTCTCTTCTTCCTCAGGGCTTGAGGAAGGGCTCCTATATAATCAAAGTTGTGTTACCTCCTTTCCTAAAAGTTTATTGGTTAATTTTGAAAACAGGTACATCCGATACTCCATTTCCACCTGTAATAGGGCATGATGGCCCTCTAAGGCAGGCTACAGCTCTGCTCTGTTACAACCCAGAATAAATGGAATCTTGGGAGCTGTAAGCTTTCCAGCAAAGAATGCTGGAAAATGAGACTTTATAAAGGGTTCTCTCACCTCAGTAAAGGAATGATGAGGGAGGGAGCAAGATTTGCTATGGGTCTCTCTTTGGACATGGACAGAAGCAGAAGTTTGAGGCCTCTCCAGGCAAAAGGCCTGCAAGAAGCTTTAGAAGAATCCTGTAAAAAGAGCTCAGGAGGAGGCCCCACAGACAGCTGAATAAAGTACACTGAGGAGTAGGAGTTTCCCCTGAGACCCAGTCCTTGGGAAGTTGAGGGTTGGTGGTAGAGTGAAGGAAGTAGCCTTGGGGAAAAGAAACTGGGAGGGTTTGGGGTTGGACCTGACAGCCATATAACTAGCACCAAGGCTTGAGCTTTCCAAAGTGAGAGCAAGAGCCGCTCTTCAACTCTGAGGGGCTGGCACAGCTTTGGTGATATACGCAGGAGACGGATGAAGACTAAAACAGACCCTCCAAGGAGGGCTGTGACCCAGAGAATGAGGGATATAGGAGTTGTTGGTTTGGCTAGAGAGGTAAAACCCACTTATCATCAACAGAAACTGAGGCAATGGCCATGTTACCAAGACAGAAAGATAAGCCACTCTCCCACCACTAAATACCATTCTGGTGTAACTAACCACTACAAGGCTGCAGGTAGGGGAGAGACTGATTTCCAAGCTCTTACTATAATGTTTCCCTGCTCGTGAGCATTTGACAATCCTTTTTAAAAAAACATTTGCTACTTTGAGAGGGTTTATTGCCACGATGGCTTCCCAGGGGAGAACTCAATAGTTCTCATGCCAGTGGCATAATGGAAATACTAAGCCAGCATTTCTTTTTCACAAGCAACCCTCAGTACTCCAAACAGAGTTTGGCTGTGCCTGAGTGCATGGAGGCAAAGCTAGTAGCAGTCCCCTGAATGAGGCTGGGCTCCAGGGTAACAGGAAGGTGCAGCAAATCAGCAAACAGTAAAGTACGGCTCCTCCAGAGCAGCCAGTGATATGCACCAGGAGGGGGAGACAGAGGGATGGAAAGCAGCCACTAATCCGGGACAGCAGTGAAGAAGAGATCAAAGCCACTTAAAGAAAAGGTGCTGTTGCTTGGGAGTGAAGGCAGAGCAGGAGAGGAAATTCCCAGTGAGCAGGAAAGTTTGCACAAGCTGTCAGCTATGCAGCTAGAGATAAGAGAGCACTGACCAGCAACCAGCTCTCACAGGGCGAGGGGCTACGGCTCCAAACCAGCAATGAGCAACGCTGCCCAGCACTAGATTTGGATTGGATGATGTCAACTCGAGTTCAGGATTCTGACACAAGGAAGAAAGGAGAGCAGCAGAATATGGACCCTGGATTTCAGAAAAGCAGACTTTGACTTCCTCCAGGAACTGATGGGCAGGATCCTCTGGGAGGCTAATATGAGGAGGAAAGGAGTCCAGGAGAGCTGGCTGTATTTTAAAGAAGCCTGATTGAGGGCGCAGCAACAAACCCTCCTGATGTGCAGAAAGAATAGCAAATATGGCAAGAGACCAGCTTGGCTTAACAGAGAAATCTTCAGTGAGCTTGAACACAAAAAGGAAGCTTACAAGAAGTGGAAACTTGGACAGATGACTAGGGAGAAGTATAAAAATATTGCTCGAGCTGCAGGGGTATAATCAGGAAGGCCAAAGCACAAGTGGAGTTGCAACTAGTAGGGAATGTGAAGGTAACAAGAAGGGCTTCTATAGGTATGTTAGCAACAAAAAGAAGGTCAGGGAAAGTGTGGGACCCTTACTGAATGGCAACCTAGTGACAGAGGATGTGGAAAAAGCTGAAGTACTCAATGCTTTTTTTGCCTCCGTCTTCACAGACAAGGTCAGCTCCCAGACTGCTGCACTGGGCAGCACAGTATGGGGAGGAAGTAAGCAGCTCTCAGTGGTGAAAGAACAGATTAAGGACTATTTAGAAAAGCTGGACATACACAAGTCCATGTGGCCAGATGCAATGCATTCGAGGGTGCTGAGGGAGTTGGCGGATGTGACTGCAGAGCCATTGGCCATTACCTTTGAAAACTTGTAGCAATCGGGGGAGGTCCCGGACGACTGGAAAAGGGCAAATATAGTGCCCATCTTTTAAAAAGGGAAGAAGGAGAATCTGGGAAACTACAGCCTCACCTCAGTCCCCGGAAAAATCATGGAGCAGGTCCTCAAGTAATCCATTTTGAAGCACTTGGAGGAGAGGAAGGGGATCAGGAACAGTCAACATGGATTCACCAAGGGCAAGTATGCCTGACTAACCTGATTGCCTTCTATGATGAGATAACTTGCTCTGTGGATATGGGGAAAGCGGTGGATGTGATATACCTTGACTTTAGCAAAGCTTTTGATATGGTCTCCCACGGTATTCTTGCCAGCAAGTTAAAAAAGTATGGATTGGATGAATGGACTATAAGGTGGATAGAAAGCTGGCTAGATTGTCAGGCTAAATGGATAGTGATCAACAACTCGATGTCTAGTTGGCAGCCGGTATCAAGCAGAGTGCCCCAGAGGTCGGTCCTGGAGCCAGTGTTGTTCAACATCTTCATTAATTATCTGGATGATGGGATGGATTGCACCCTCAGCAAGTTTGCGGATGACACTAAGCTGGGGGGAGAGGTAGATATGCTGGAGAGTAGGGATAGGGTCCAGAGTGACCTAGACAAATTGGAGGATTGGGCCAAAAGAAATCTGATAAGGTTCAACAAGGACAAGTGCAGACTCTTGCACTTAAGACAGAAGAATCCCATGTACTGCTACAGGTTGGGGACCAACTGGCTAAGTGGCAGTTCTGCAGAAAAGGATCTGGGGATTAAAGTGGACAAGAAGCTGGATAAGAGTCAACAGTGTGCCCTTGTTGCCAAGAAGGCTAACGGTGTTTTGGGCTGCATTAGTACAGTATTGCCAGCAGATCAGGGAAAATTATTATTCCCCTCTATTCAGCACTGGTGAGGCCACATCTGGAGTACTGTGCCAGTTTTGGGCCCCCCACTATAAAAAGGATGCGGACAAATTGGAGAGAGTCCAGCGGAGAGCGACGAAAATGATCAGAGGGGTGGGGCACATGACTTATGAGGAGAGGCTGAGGGAACTGGGCTTATTTAGTCTGCAGAAAAGAAGAGTGAGGCGGGATTTGATAGCAGCCTTCAACTACCTGAAGGTGGGTTCCAAAGAAGATGCAGCTAGGCTATTCTCAGTGGTGGCAGATGAGAGAACAAGGAGCAATGGTCTCAAGTTGCAGTGGAGGAGGTCTAGGTTGGATATTAAGAAAAACTATTTCACTAGGAGGGCGGTGAAGCACTGGAATGGGTTACCTAGGGAGGTGGTGGAATCTCCATCTTAGAGGTTTTAAGGCCCAGCTTGACAAAGCCCTGGCTGGGATGATTTAGTTGGGGTTGGTCCTGCTTTGAGCAGGGTGTTGGACTAGATGACCTCCTGAGGTCTTTTCCAACCCTAATCTTCTATGATTCTATGAAATGAGGTGGCTCAGCTTGCAGTCAGCGGGGTGAGGGTGATGATGGGATGGGAGGAAGGCATTGCCTAGGAGACATGTTGCTGAAGACAGGACAAGGAGAAGGTAAGAAGATTTGTGAGAATGAGGTTGGGAAGGGGAGAACTGGATGAGGACAAGTGACGAGTGGATCCAGAAGATGAGTGAAAGAAGCATGGTGGTGGCTGGAGAGTTGGTAAGCAGAGACAGAGGACAAGGTATTAAATGACAAGTCATTTATAACAGGCAATGAGATAAGCACTCAGTTATGGCAAGTAATCAAGGCAGGGTACCCCGAAGGAGCTAACTAATAAGTCAAGACAGGAGGCAGCAGTATCATCCTGGTCAGCTTGGAGTGAGTAACAAAGGCTGCTTAAGGCCCGCTACCCTTCGCATGGAGGCTCTCCTAGAAAGCATGGGCATTTATAAATCATTCCCAGGAGCTGCAGGCAGGGGAAGTGAGGAGCAAAGGCCCACGGGATTCCCAGGGCCAAAATAATCTGTAGGAACACAAGAATTGCCAGAGTAGATCAGACCAATGGTCCATCCAGTCCACTATCCTCTCTCTGACACTGACCAATGCCAGCTGCTTCAGAGAAAGGTGCAAGACACAACAAAGAAAAGTGCATGAATCCCTGCCCATAGGATAATCCCCCCAGGGGAGTTTCCTCCGAATCCAGAAGTGTTAGAGACTGGCTTCAACCCCAATGCAAGAAGCTTTATAGACCTTCCATCGCCTTTCTTAGTAGTTACTATTGTAACTCTCAAAAGAAGCCCTTGAGGAATTCCACCATGATTTCAACAATTTCCATCCCACCACCAACCTCAGCCTGGTCCAGTCCACACAAGAGATCCACTTCCTGGACACTACAGTGCTAATAAACAATGGTCACATAAACACCACCCTATACCGGAAACCTACTGACCGCTATTCCTACTTACATGCCTCCAGCTTTCACCCTGACCACACCACACGATCCATTGTCTACAGCCAAGCTCTGTGATACAACCGCATTTGCTCCAACCCCTCAGACAGAGACAAACACCTACAAGATCTCTATCAAGCATTCTTACAACTACAATACCCACCTGTGGAAGTGAAGAAACAGATTGATAGAGCCAGAAGAGTTCCCAGAAGTCACCTACTACAGGACAGGCCTAACAAAGAAAATAACAGAACGCCACTAGCCGTCACCTTCAGCCCCCAACTAAAACCCCTCCAACGCATTATTAAGGATCTACAACCTATCCTGAAGGATGACCCAACACTCTCACAAATCTTGGGAGACAGGCCAGTCCTTGCCTACAGACAGCCCCCCAACCTGAAGCGAATACTCACCAACAACCACATACCACACAACAGAACCACTAACCCAGGAACCTATTCTTGCAACAAAGCCCGTTGCCAACTGTGCCCACATATCTATTCAGGGGACACCATCACAGGGCCTAATAACATCAGCCACACTATCAGAGGCTCGTTCACCTGCACATCCACCAATGTGATATATGCCATCATGTGCCAGCAATGCCCCTCTGCCATGTACATTGGTCAAACTGGACAGTCTCTACGTAAAGGAATAAATGGACACAAATCAGATGTCAAGAATTATAACATTCATAAACCAGTCGGAGAACACTTCAATCTCTCTGGTCACACAATCAGAGACATGAAGGTCGCTATCTTACAACAAAAAAACTTCAAATCCAGAGTCCAGCGAGAAACTGCTGAATTGGAATTCATTTGCAAATTGGATACTATTAATTTAGGCTTAAATAGAGACTGGGAGTGGCTAAGTCATTATGCAAGGTAGCCTATTTCCCCTTGTTTTTTCCTACCCCCCCCCCAGACGTTCTGGTTAAACTTGGATTTATGCTGGAAGTGGCCCACCTTGATTGTCATGCACATTGTGGGGAGAGTGGTCAGTTTGGATGAGCTATTGCCAGCAGGAGAGTGAGTTTGTGTGTGTGTGGGGGGGGGGGGGTGAGAAAACCTGGATTTGTACTGGAAATGGCCCACCTTGATTTTCCTGCACGTTGTAAAGAGAGTGGTCACTTTGGATAGGCTATTACCAGCAGGAGAGTGAGTTTGTGTGTGTGGTTTTTGGAGGGGGGTGAGGGGGTGAGAGAACCTGGATTTCTGCAGGAAATGGCCCACCTTGATTATCATACCCATTGTGAAGAGAGTGGTCACTTTGGGTGGACTATTACCAGCAAGAGAGTGAGTTTGTGTGGGGGGGGGCGGAGGGTGAGAAAACCTGGATTTGTGCTGGAAATGGCCCAACTTGATGATCACTTTAGATAAGCTATTACCTGCAGGAGAGTGGGGTGGGAAGAGGTATTGTTTCATGGTGTCTGTGTATATAATGTCTTCTGCAATTTCCACAGTATGCATCCGATGAAGTGAGCTGTAGCTCACGAAAGCTCATGCTCAAATAAATTGGTTAGTCTCTAAGGTGCCACAAGTACTCCTTTTCTTTTTGCGAATACAGACTAACACGGCTGTTACTCTGAAACCTCTCAATATTCTGGTCACCCATATAAATGTCCTCTCTGTACTCTGCTAAGTCCTTGGCCTCAGTGGTAGCATCCTGTGGCAATGGAGTTCCATACTCTAAATACACACTGTGTGAACAAGCATTTCCTTTTATCAATTTACCACTGTCTCATTTCACTGAATCTGCCCTTGTTCTTGAGTTAGGAGTCAGGGTGACTAAATCTCCCTTCTCTAGACCATTCAGTATTTTATATATTCTTCTGATGTCTCCTCCCTAATGTAAACAATGACAATCTTCTCAACCTCTCTTCATATGAGTTTTTCCAGGCCCCTAACTGTTCTCACCATCACCTCTCTCAGAGCCCTCTCTAATTGTGCAATATCCTTTTGAAATGGGGTGACCGGTACTGCATACAATATCCAGTGGAGGCCAGATTGCTGATTTATACAAGGGTATTACATTTTCCATATTTTCTATTCCATTCCTTATGCTTCCTGACATTTTGGACCTAGTACAGAACCTTGCATTACATTACCCTAGTGTCATAAGACTGCAAAGCTACTCAAGCCAACTCCTGGGGAAATCCCCTAAGAAGGGGGAAGGTCAGGAATTTTTCCTCAGAAAATGCAGATTCATTGGGTGCAGGGATGAAATGGGCCCCTATTGCAATATACAGCGTTTCTCAGTGAGTTCTCCTTGGGGCAATGACAGGTGCAGTGGCAGTGCTAGAAGAATGCTTCTGTAGTTAAGGGGCAAGACTGGATCCTATTCCATGCTCTGCCATAGGCCTGTGTGCAATCTTCAGCCTCAGATTCCTATAATGTGGGGCTAGTGTCCCTCCCTCTCAGGGAGGTTGTGAGGCTGAACTCACTAATATTTAAAAAGTGCTTTGGGTTCCTGGGGTGGAAAGTGACCGTCTTCACTATATACACTATACTCTCCATTGGACAATTCAATTCCCAAGAAAACATGGAGAGTCATCGCAAACCCCACCCTTCACCATCAGTCTGAGACATGCCCAGTAGGAAATGCACAAGAGTCATGTGAACTCTGACCCTGTATTGTTTCCAACAGCACTGGATGTCTTCGTGCTGAGGGTGTTCTAAAACCCAGCAGCACCACGCCCAGCCTCAGCACTACAGTGCTCGTGCTGCCAGATTCCTGTGGAGGTCTCTCTCACCTGACTCATCACCTCATGGGTCTCTTTTCTCTCATCTCTCAGCACACTCAACTCTGTCTGCAGTCCCTCCTGCACCTCCTTAGCTTTCTGCAGCAACTGCTCCAGATGGGTTTTCTCTGCATAGAGCTCCTCATTTGCTCTTTTTGACAGGCTCAGCTCCTCCTGCACAGAGGTTGTTGCTTTCTGCATGTCCTTCACTTTGCTTGACAAAGCCTGATTCTCCTGCTCCAACTACAGTCAAGGAAAAAACAAAAAGGAAATCAAGAAGCAGAGAACACAGACATACTCTTTTTTGGGCCCCTGCCCCGGGCAGAGAACACTATGTCATGTCCACACTCAGTTAGCCCTAGTATCCCCTGGAGAAGCTTGAAGGAGACCTCACTAAGATAAACCCAACCACTGGTTCCCTTGGAGACCTCTACTCACCTGCAGGACAAGCTGATTCAACTGCATTTTATCCAAAGCTAGTGCCTCATTAATGCCACTCATCTTCTCAGCCACATCATGCAGATCAGCAGTTTCTGCCTTCAGTTTATTCTGAACACCTGTCAACTCAGCAATTGACTGTTCTGCCTAGCAGGGCAAAGAAGAAAGGAAGGAGATGAAAACAAAACCCCTCAAAGGCTTCCCTTGCTTTAACCCAAGGATCGCCTTTTCCATACCAAATCTCTGACATCAGCTGTGTCTCCAAGACAATTCTCCTCCCTCATACCCAAAGTGCATCCCTCTCACCATACACACCCCTAATCCTCTAGCAATTCCTGTTTCCGTGTAGTCGGGTTCCCAATCCTCTTTCAGCCATCCCTCTATCCCCAAAGAGTTTTTCTGGCTTGATTCTGGTGTCCCCTTATGGGAGATAGCACTATCTAGCTTTTTCATACTGCATGGAGCAGTGTATGGTGAGCCTGCTATTTGAACTCTCTCTTGAAATAACAAGCTGGGTTTGATGCTGCCCGGGAATAACAGATGAGCCCGTACCCTCTCCAGTGCCATGGCAAGCTCATGTTTCTCTTGCTTCATCAACTCCCCATCAAGGTGAGATTTCTCCAGCGCCTCCCTCCTGGCAACCAACTCGCTCTTTAACAATGAATGCTTTGCTTCGAGTGCAGCTAAAGCCTTCTGACTGAGAGGAGGGGAGGGAGACAGACAGACAGACAGACACACACACAATGGTGGAAAGTGGGGGAGAGAGGAGAGAAGCTTTTAGATTTAAAGGCATTATTGCTTCAAAATCCTAAGCAACAAGAAGTCATGTCCAAATGACTCCTATCCCAGACCCGCTGTATCCCAGCCAATTCCATCAGCCCGTCTCAGTCTCAGGGTCCCAGGACATTGTTGGCTTGAGCCACTCATCCCGTCTCTGCTGTGGCTGAGAGGTCCTGGAGTTGGCCAGCTGTGCAATGCTGGACATGGAGATGTTCCTCATCTCAGTGGGATTACCCTGATTTTAGGATTAATAACATTATCCAGCCACAGTATTGACTGTCTGACCTTCTTCAGTTACAAATTCCACAAGCTGAATACATGTTGCCTAAAGTAGTACAACACAAGCCCCTTTATCCAAAGGATTCGGGGAGCTCTGAGCACTTCAGAGGATGGTGGGAGCTAGCTCAAAAATGGAGCTCCATTCCCACCCCTACAGTTCAGAGAACAGATGTCAACCAGCTTTGCAAACCCCACAGGACATACATTTAATTTATCTACCCAAAGTGATACTATTTCCTCTCATTCAAATACCAAAATACCCCCAACAAACCATAAGATACCAACTTGGAAACAACTCAACCTAAGAAAATACCAAAAAAAGTAAATTAATAAAATGTAAAAAGAGAATCCTACCCCAAGCAGAGTTTTTACCCTGAAAAGGGAAAAGTGCCAAAAGCCCCTTTGTCTGCTAGAGATTTTGTTATTGCTCTCGATCTTACATGGAAGGTACTTGAGCCATATTTTTAAAAGTGGACCCTAAAGATGCAGATAGGTGTTCTTGAAAGTCCCACTAGGCACCGAGGTGCCTCACTCCCATTTAAGTCAACAAATGTAAGGTGTCTAGGCTCTTCTGAAATCCCACCAGGCATCTTTAGAGACATAAATACCTTTAAAAACCTGACCTTCAGATACTACAGTGATGGGCAGTGGTATAAAAGCCGTATGCAACTTGATGTTGTCAAGTGAAGCTGCTATGAAATAAAACCACATTATTCCCTTTCCCTCTTCCCTGGAGACAGTCAAAGAAGAGCTAAATGAATGATTCGTGGTCTGAAAAAATAATTTACAGTGAGAGACTAGAAGTTCAATCTACTTCATTTATCAAAAAGGGTAGGTTAAGCTATTCAACCAGCCTGTAAGTGACTACACCAGGGAAGCTATCAGATATTAGAGGGCTCTTCAGTCTAGCACTCAAAGGCAGAACAAAGTCCAATGACTGGAAGCTGAGGTCAGTAAAATTCAAACTGGAAATGAGCAAATGTTTAACAGTGAGGGTAATTAGCCCCTGGAACACATTGCCAAGGAATGCAGTAAATTCTCCATCACTTGAAATTGAAATCCTTAAAGTATGACTAAATGGCTTACTGTAAGAGATACTCAAATTAAATTACAAGTTAATGCGTTAAATGCAGGAAATACTGAGTAAAATTCTATAGCTTATGCCAGGGGTGGGCAAACTTTTTGGCTCGAAGGCCACATTGGGGTTGCGAAATGGCATGGAAGGCTGAGTAGGGAAGGCTGTGCCCCACAAACAATTCCAGGAGTCAGGAACGAGTGTGTCAAAAATTGCATACACAGGTATGGAGTGACAATTGTCAGGTGTGCTGGTAATGGTGCCTGTTTCAACCAATATACTATCTGTGTATTCCATTTTTGGAAAGTAGTAAATAGCTAGGAACAAAACATCTGTACCAGGTGATCTGACTCAGGCTCCCAGGGATTGGTCTACGTGGCTAAAAATTGCTGTATAGATGGTCGGGCTCAGGCTGGGGCCCGAGCTCTGGGACCCAGGACACAAAAGTAGATGACCTCAGTAAAGTACAATCACCTGGGTTTGCGTAAGGATCTGAGTACAACAATCCAGGTCTTCAGCGCCTGGGACAGCTCATGTTCCCTCAGTACAACCAGGAAGCCATGCAGAGAGACAGCCAGGGAACACTGTGGTGAGTAGGTGCCACATGAAGTGCCACCCAAGAGACTCTCTGATTGGCCAAGCACCCTACTTAACCCTGTATGGTGACCCAGAAAGTTGCTTGAGCAGCCGCACAGACTTTGGGACTGCTGCGACTCCAAGCCTCACCTTGTCTTCTGATCTCCAGCCTCCGATCCCAGCCTGACTCCAGCCTGGTACTACCTCTGATCTCCAGTCTCTGACCCCGGCCTGACTTTGAGCCCAACTTTTGTGATTCCTCCAACCCCTGCTCACTGACTACTGTACTGGACGTGTGGACCCCAACCCACCTGCGACCAGTAGGCCAGACCGCCTATGCGCCAGTCTCTTAAGACTATGGATAATATTCTGATGTTTAGTTTTGGATATTTCATTTGAAGGCTGTTCATCAGGCTCAATTACCAGAAGAACACCCACAAAACATTTGGATGACTTAAATTCCTGTTACAGATGACTAGCAGTTTGGATAGCACCAGCTAAATTTATTGTACTGCACAGAACAATGGTAGACTTGCCTAGTCCATGCTGTGTATGGAACGAAATTGCAGAACCACAGGGTTTTTTCTAATTTTGCCTGTAATTTGCTACTAGAATAACTTGCAGTTTCTACATCTGAGGGAAGCTGGGCTTTATATCTTTGCAGCTGTCTGGCCAGGAGAAGAACAAATAATTGTCTCTTCAATCAGCTGATAAAATGCAATGTCATAAGGTGACTATTGCTGCAATGTAACTAGATGGTTTTGCTTTAAGATTTGTTTTACTCAAGTAGGAAGAAAGCCATGTTGAATGATAAACTGCATCGTTAGCAATCGAGTCTTCCACAGATATTCTGTGCAACATGTCGTCATCTCTTCTTTGAAGTGCTACCCCCCTGAGATTGGTTGCTCTTTCAATTGTTTCTATTTTAAGAAGTTTCTTGTCTTGTGTGTTTTCTCAAGCAAACACTATAACAGGACCAGTTGCTGGAGGACATACATGCTCTGGTGGTTATGGAAGCAGGAGAACATAATGCTCTCTGATCAGATTCAGAGTCTGTTGTCTTTTCTGGGTTCAGTACAACTCTGATGTGTGCCAAATTCAATTTGCTTGTGTATTTCTGATGGCAACCCCTGTGACTGAGCATTGGTGGCACATCATCTAAACTAGAAAACTCATCCAGGAGCCACCAATTCAATCATTCTCTCCTAGCTTTTGCCAACAGCATCACAGAATTCTGTCCATCACTGGTGGGTTTTGACAGTTTTGTACTCTTTTGATTTTTCTTGACAAACACATTTTTCAAAATTTGTGGAGAGTCTCTCTTTGTTGTAAGCTTTAAGGGGCTTGTAGAGGTAAAATTCCCAAAGTATATTGTTAGCATTGCCACCACCACTTTTCATTCTGTACAAGTATACAGATCTGTGCTAAAATTAGATATAAAATAGATCTATATTATATGTTAGTATCAAAAATTGCCATTTTTCTTTAGTGAGCACTTTGACTGAAGCCCAATACAAAGCTGTGTACTGTTATCTCTATCACTAATACTAACCTGTGCACTAGTGTCACTGAATTAAAAGGTAGTGTCTAGAATATTTCAAAGGCTAGTACCTTTTTCATAGGCAATTACAAATTAAAACCTTCTACCAGGCAGACTAGATGCTACACTGTATGTACAAAAGCTTACAAGTGGAATTCACATACATTTATACCTACCCACTGTGCAGTAAAAAGTGTGGGAATGCAATCTACTGCTACATAACTTTCAGTGAGAGACTGACCTGGTCAGCAAATTTCAAATGAAAATATAGAAATCTATTTTAATCCCTTATGAGATACTCTGACAATTAAGAAAATGCAATGTGAAAACATTTCATGTTGGTATATTGCGAAATGTTGGTATTAAGCATTTTGCCACATGTTACACGTGTCACTCTGCAGTGTGGACTGCACCAGCTGGGACAGATGTAAGCTAGGTCTATTGATTTGGATATCATCTAGCGCCTGTTCCAGTGATCTCCAAGTGTAGCATAAAAATCCAGAACCAAAGAGCTGTTTCTCTCCATTCTGCTGGACTGTTTAACTCTTGGTAGTGCCAACACTTGTACAAAGCCAAGGACAGCAAGACACAAAGGAACTGATTCTCTAGTCGCTTACACTAGTTTTTCATGGGTGTAACTCCACTGACAATAGGGGAGTTACTCTTGGTTAACACTGGAGTGAGAGAAGAGAACTGGGCCCAGCAGGTTCCCACAAATTGTCCCAAAAGCTCAGTGCTCCAGCAACCACTGGTTTCAGTGCATTTTTGCCTAGCACAGGCTGGCTGAGATGGGTGAGCCCAGGGAAAAGAGAGCAAAAATCAGGAGTAATCTCTGCAAGGAAGAACCATTTTCATGTCTCAGTCAATAAGCAAAAACTGAAAAGAGTCAGGACATCAGGGATGATTAAGTACAAACCCTGCCCTCCAAGGACCAATAGTGGAATGAAGGGAGGAGGGGATGAGGCTACACGGAAGATTAGCAATAATCTAATATCATGGAAATAAAAGCCACCAATTGCACTCACCATCCTAACCCGACCCCATGTTCCCTTCCCCGGTGCTTCCCTTCAGCTCCTAGCTTCCACCTCCATGCCCGTGCAGCCACCCATCACTGCCACCTCCAGCACTCAGCCACCATTCCCAGCATGCTCCCACAGTGCCCCAACCCCTCGCCCTGTGGACGGATGACAGAAGAGCTCACAGGCGCTCCCTCTCCCGAAGGATCCTCTCCATCTCCAGCTGCTGCTCCTCCTTCTCCCCTTGAGACAAATCTTCCTTCAGTTGTAGCTCAGTGTTGCTTCGGCGCAAGCGCCAGGCCTCCTGCTCAGACACCTCCAGCTGTTGCTGCAGCTCTTCCCTGGCCTTCTCCAGGTTCACACGGTCACTGCAAAGAGGCAGGGCCCAGTCAGCAGAATGAGGAGAATCTGGCATGAGCAGATCCCATCCACACCCGTCAGGATGGAATGTGGGGGGAGGGGTTAAGAAGTAATTGCTGCATGTGAACCTCTTTTCCTCTCCTGGGAGATGAGGTGGGGGAAAGGGGCTGGGGAGGCTG
Organism: Natator depressus; assembly: GCF_965152275.1. Classification (NCBI taxonomy): domain Eukaryota; kingdom Metazoa; phylum Chordata; order Testudines; family Cheloniidae; genus Natator; species Natator depressus. The sequence goes on from NC_134246.1 coordinate 32,072,751, forward strand.
TTGTTCTCACTCAGTGGGACGCAGTGCTTGGCAGAGGGCCTCTCTACAACCTGGGGATGCAGGATGCTCCTAGGGAGCTTAGTTTAAGGGTGGCAGAGGTTGGACTGGACACACACTGTACTCGGTCACCTCTCCAATTCCCTCAGGCAGCCTGGAGATGGGGCAGTGGCTAGGAACATGAATTGCTGGTGACAGGGGAAGACTAACCTGAGAAGCAGAGCCAGATTTACTATGGAACAAGAGAGCTCTTAGCCCCAAACACTGCTACTGAAGTCCCTATACGACGTGGAGGGAGGACATAGGGCTGACCTGCTGAGCGTTTCCACCAGTGACTGGAGGTTCTGCGTCTGGCTGGTGAGTGTCTTGCAGTTCTCTTCCAGCTGCTGGAGCCTCTGCCTCAGCATCTTGCATTCCTCTTCCTGCTGCCTTTGCTGATGTTGCAGAGAGTGGACAGCGTTCTGGCTGGCTGAAAGCTGCTCCCTTAGGGCCTGCCAGGGGAAGAGGCGGAATGAGTGTATGAGCAGGAAGGGGTTGAGAACATGGGTCCAGGAGGACCAGCTAGGAGGAGGTCAACAGTTAGGCCTGAGGGCAACAGCAGCTGAAGAGTGCAGGGAGATAGTTCAAACATAAGTCAGCTGGGAGAGTCAGGAGAGGAGCAGATCATCTGAGGGCAAAAGATGTGATCCAGTGTGGGAGGGTGCTCAGGTTGGGAGGGGGAATTACAGAGGGAGTGGGGGCAGAGGAATGGCAGTCTCCGTGTGGAGAGAAGGATGGCTGGAGGGCAGGAGTGAGTGGAGGGGGAAAGGCCGGACGAGGCATAGGCATTTGAGAGAGTGGGCTGGCAGTGGGGTTGGGGAAATTGCTGCCAGTGTCAAAAGAGTCCTGCACCCGACCCCTCTCACCTGTACTGCCTGGCACCTCCTTGACAATGCTTCGTGCACCAGAACGAGGGCCCTTTCCATGTCACTGGAACTCAGCAGGGAGGAGAGGGCGCTGGATTCAGGATGCTGGGAGCTCTCAGCCCATGAGATGTTGACTGCGTTGTCAGTATCGTCTAGCACGGCCTGAAACCCCAGACCAAGCTGTTACTCCTTCCCTCCTATCACTCACTCTTATTTACCTATGTCTCCCTCCTCCTCCATGCCACCCTTCAGTCAGAGGTTACAGGCTAACTGACTTAAGGCAATAGGGAAGATTGGTTCTGGTGGCCATGACCTCCTGCATTTCAGGTACGGGTGCTTCCAGAATAATGCAGAAGAAGAGAAAAACCGTGGGGCAGGAATGGATGTTATGTTTGTACTCCCTCCATTCTAGGCCTTCTGGGGGCTTACTTTAACCAGTGCTCAGCTTCTTGTGGCCCCCAGGCACCGTTTCTGCCTCCTTTAAGGCTTCTTTATGCGGTCAGAGTGATATAAAGAGCTTTACTGTAACAGAATCAGGCCTCTAGTGACCAAAACCCATGAAAAGTAGTATTAAAACTCCCCAGAGGAGAAAGCAGCTGACGAATTCTGAAGAATATGGTAATAGAAGACCAACTGATCATAATTCCTCTGAAACAGTAGGTTGAAAAGAGCAAGAACTGGCCAAAGAAGCTTCATGAGGGTCTATGCAAAGATCTGAGGTTAAAATTCCTGTCCTGGGAATGGAGAAAGGGAGGCAACCTAAGAGGAACAGTCAGTCAACTAAAGTTTGCAAGGAAAACCAGGGGCAGTCAAAAAGAATGAGTTAATGTTATCAGCACGTGCAAAGGAAACACAGAGGACTTATACAGATGTGCAGGGAAAGAAGAATTACTCATCAGCACATCAGATTGACTGAAAAATACAAGTGAAAAGACATTTAAACTTAAATGGATTAAATGAACAAACAGACAGAACAATAATGACTCACCTCACACAACATGCATGTGGACCATGCAGCTAACAGTAAGGTTGCCCAGTTAAAGGCCACAAGCAGGAAAGGAAGTCCAGGAGGCATGTGGGTAAGGAACGCCAAGCACACAGAAGTTCTAAGACTTCAAAGTGCTCTTGGGCAGACGGCCATGGGGCTAGTAACAAAGGGCTCTGGAAGTACCAGAAAAAGAGTGGTATGTCAAAGGGTACCTGGTCCTTGTGAGCAGACCAGGCCCAGCTTTCCTGTGTCAGAGCAGGTGGGCCCAACTGAGCCAATGAAAAGGGGAAGGGCTACACCTGGGGCTACAAAGACTTGTCAGAGGGCAGGACAGAGAGGAGTGATTGGGGCAGGCTGTGCCTGGGGAGAGATTCCCCCAGAGGAGTGGAGTTAACTCCTGTGGTGGGTCCTTGCAGCAAGGGCCAGGTTCCCAGGAAGTAGCCCTAGAGCTGGTGTTCCAGAAAGGGAGCAGAGTGGACAGGTACTGGGAAGCTGCAAATAGCTGGATTGTCAGAGATGCCTGGGAGTGGGGTCATGAAACCCTAAGACAAAAGGTTGAGCAAAGGGACTGTTTGTGTTTGTTTTATTTCCTTATGTTTGTACACTAAATCTTAAAGGACACTGGACATGGCAGTATATGCTTGGAAGTTAGGGAGAAGCCCTGCCATGTCACATGGTGTTAAACTTAAGAGCCAGAAGTTGTCAAGCTGCTGACAGAGTGACAGGAGAGGCCATGGCAAAAGGGAACACAGAGAGGTTGGGACATGAAATAAGTGCTAGCATCCTGTTTCAGGGCCCACATCTAGGGCTTCTGAGACAGGCTGGGAGGAAGTTCTCCTTCACTCCCTGAATCCTGGAAGGGACTGCTCAGATGCTCCTCAGAGGGCTGTGGCCCAGAATGAGAGCCAGTTATGTAGTGCTGTATAGGGAGAAGAAAATAATGTCCCTCCTGACCCCTGCAGCAATCAGGCAAGGCCTTGAAGTAGGAGATTTTATTACTCTTATATTGGGATTTCCAACAAGTGTTATTGGTCATAAAAAATAAATACAGCCGCCATATTTGACCTAATAACCTCCAGTACATTTCCGAGGCAGATTTTGTTGTGTGAAGCACCATTTCCTTTCATTTGTTCTATATTCACTGCACCCTAACCTCAGCAAAGGACCCACCCTTATTCTTCTGTCATGGGACAGTGAAAACTGATCTATCTTCCATAATCTGGATAACAATACTCAGCATTTCTTTAGTGATTTTCTTTTGATGATCTCACATGGCTTTACGAAGGAAGGGAAGTGTTATTGCCACTTTACAGATGAGAGATGAAAGCCATAGTCTTCAAACAAGGGTGCCTCAATAAAGATAACCTAATTTTTCATTTAAATCATTTGAAAGCAGCACTTGCTCAGCCCCTCTCAAAAGTGAGCCACTTTCATTTAGGAGTCTTAGTATGAGTTTAGGAAATTATCTTTAGGCACCCAACGCTGAGAATTCTGGCCCAAGTAACTTGCCCAAAGTCACAGAGTAAAGCAGAAATAGCATCTCTAATTCCGAGTTGCAGTCTAGTGCCCTAGCCGTTGGACACTCAGTCAGTTCCCTTCCTACACTTGTTCATGCAATCTAAATAATGCCAGTTTTTACAGTCGATTATTCACAAATGTAAGGCCAGATGGGAACATTATGATCTACTCTGACCTACTGCATACATGGGCCAGAGAATTTCATCCTGCATCAGACTTCTGGTTATGATAGATCTGATCTTTTACAAAATACATCCTGATCTTGAATTAAAGATTTCAGGTGATGAAGAACCCATAACATGCCTGAGTAATTACAGCAGAGCAGTAGCTGCACTATAGTAACGGTTGTGACTCACTGTTTAGCAGACTACTTTTCCACACACTGAATCAGAGTGTCCTGACATTTGCTGTGTTTCATAGGTAGGGTTAGTGGACCAAATCTGGGGTCACTTGAGCAACATGTTCCTGAGAAAAAGCCATGTGATATCAAAATCCTCTTTTTTCTGGCCCACCACACACCTGGGTCTCAAACTATGCCCAAACTGATATCACCTGCTTAGGGTTGATCTCAGCTAGCACACAGCCCCTGCTGCCCCTTTGGGGAAGCAATACTGAAAGAGTTTGAGTAAAGTTGGGAACTCCAATATGGGTTAACCATAACTGACATGTTAAAGAGAGTGAAATGTGCATATGTAGCAATACTAAGGGTATGTCTACACTACGAAATTAGGTCGAATTTATAGAAGTCGGTTTTTTAGAAATCGGTTTTATATATTCGAGTGTGTGTGTCCCCACAGAAAATGCTCTAAGTGCATTAAGTGCATTAACTCGGCGGAGTGCTTCCACAGTACCGAGGCAAGCGTCAACTTCTGGAGTGTTGCACTGTGGGTAGCTATCCCACAGTTCCCGCAGTCTCCGCTGCCCATTGGAATTCTGGGTTGAGATCCCAATGCCTGATGGGGCTAAAACATTGTCGCGGGTGGTTCTGGGTGCATATCGTCAGGCCCCCGTTCCCTCCCTCCCTCCGTGAAAGCAAGGGCAGACAATCATTTTGCGCCTTTTTTCCTGAGTTACCTGTGCAGACGCCATACCACGGCAAGCATGGAGTCCGCTCAGCTCACTGTCACCGTATGTCTCCTGGGTGCTGGCAGACGCGGTACTGCATTGCTACACAGCAGCAGCAACCCATTGCCTTGTGGCAGCAGACAGTGCAATAGGACTGGTAACCGTCCTCGTCATGTCTGAAGTGCTCCTGGTCGCCTGTGTGAGGTCGATCAGGAGCGCCTGGGCAGATATGGGCGCAGCGACTAAATTTGGAGTGACTTGATCAAGTCATTCTCTTTAGTCCTGCAGTCAGTCTATTGAACCATCTTATGGTGAGCAAGCAGGTGATACGGATTGCTAGCAATCCTATTGCATCGTCTTCTGCCGGGCAGGCAAGAGATGAGGATGGCTAGCAGTCCTATTGTACCATCTTCTGCCGAGCAGCCATGAGATGTGGATGGCATGCAGTCCTTCTGCGCCGTCTGCTGCCAGCCAAAGATGTAAAAGATAGATGGAGTGGATCAAAACAAGAAATAGACCAGATTCGTTTTGTACTCATTTGCAAACCCCCTCCCCGCCCCCCGTCTAGGGGACTCATTCCTCTAGGTCACACTGCAGTCACTCACAGAGAAGGTGCAGCGAGGTAAATCTAGCCATGTATCAATCAGAGGCCAGACTAACCTCCTTGTTCCAATACGAACAATAACTTAGGTGCACCATTTCTTATTGGAACCCTCCGTGAAGTCCTGCCTGAAATACTCCTTGATGTAAAGCCACCCCCTTTGTTGATTTTAGCTCCTTGTAAGCCAACCCTGTAAGCCGTGTCATCAGTCGCCCCTCCCTGTGTCAGAGCAACGGCAAACAATCGTGCATCTGAGTTGAGAGTGCTGTCCAGAGCAGTCACAATGGAGCACTCTGGGATAGCTCCCGGAGGCCAATACCGTCGAATTGTGTCCACAGTACCCCAAATTCGACCCCGCAAGGCCGATTTAAGCGCTAATCCACTTGTCAGGGGTGGAGTAAGGAAATCGATTTTAAGAGCCCTTTAAGTCGAAATAAAGGGCTTCATCGTGTGGACAGGTGCAGGTTTACATCGATTTAACGCTGCTAAATTCGACCTAAAATCCTAGTGTAGACCAGGGCTAAGGCTGAGTTGCTGAGTCAGTTTAACTGGGTGGCCCAAAGTGACGTGATGCAGCCACTGAACTTGAGCAGCACAGTGAGTTTACGTCCTAAGTTCACACCTCTCTGAACTATTATTTCAGGCGGTATTCATCTCCATGGGGTATTCTCATCCATCTGAGAACATTTCATTGAGATCAATGGGGCATGTCACTCCCCTCTGAGCCTCCTCTGGTGAACGCATGTGTGTCCCCCCCGTCCCACACACTACGCACAGATCTGGGGTAGGGATCTGGATCTCAACTCACCTTACCTGCCCCTTCTTGTCTCAAGAACAGCCATACTGGGTCAGACCAAAGGTCCATCTAGCCCAGTATCCTGTCTTCCAACTGTGGCCAATGCCCGGTGCTTCAGAGGGAATGAATAGAACAGGTAATCATCAAGCGATCCATCCCCTGTCGCCCATTACCAGCTTCTAGCAAACAGAGGCTGTGGATACCATCCCTGCCCATTCTGGCTAATAGCCATTGATGGACCTATCCAGCTATTACATGCACTCCTCAGACCCCACTACCTGCCCTCCTCTCCATGGCCCCTCCAATCTTACCAGGGACATGTGATGGCAAGGAAGAGAGTGGAGCTAGCAGGCAGTTGCAGCCTTGGGGAAATGAGGGTGTGGGGAGGACGGTCAGAGAAATGGACGAGCTGGAGGGAAGAAGGTTGGAGGCACTGGAGCAGTGCAAAGGGTGTAAGGGACCATCCAAACACTGTTTTTGAAAACCCAGTTTAATGACTAGCACTTTGAAGAGGGAGGACTGGGCTGGGCTGGAGAGGCAGAGATGAGATGAGATAATGCAGGAGCCGCGAAGGCACTAAAACACAGCCAGTGCATTCTGTGGCCAGGGCAATTGTTGCCAAGGAGTCAGAGGCAGCGGAACGTGGGGATGCCAACTGTTTTTTTAACTAAGGAAATTAACTGCCCCAAAAAATCATTAACACAGAGTTAGGGTTGCCCTTGTGCCCTTCAAAAATATGAAGAGAAGCTAAACTTAAACATCTGAAAACCAGGAAATAAAAAGGTAAGGATACACGTCACTCCTGCAGCACAGTATGTGAGTGGTGCACAGCATCCTGTCAGAAGCATCAGGTTTTGACCACTACTGGATGCAGCATGCTATACTGCTCCTGCGTGAAAATTACTAGTTTTCTTTCATTCCTTTATTCAAGAAGTTAGTAAGGCAGAAGGCTGAACAAGTGTTTCAGCAAAGCCAGGATAAGGATAAAAAAAATACTGGTAATGTTCCAAAAAGACACGACTTGACCCCTACATTCCTTCTCAGGCATAACTCCCAGTGACTTCAATGTTTGCCTGAGTAAGGTCTAAGCAAAGTCTACAGGATCTGGCCCACAGTGAAAGGCAATTTACAGGCAAGTGAGATGTGAGAAGTTAGATTTTCCAAGTCAAGGTCTTTTCCCAGATTTCTGGCTTTTGGACATGTACACATATATTGTGCACTTCCTATGCCTTTCCCAGATATTTCTGTAGCAGAATGGCTATAGTGCCAGAACATTTTATTTACCTGAGTTATGTCTTTTATCACCTGATGAAGGGAAAGGGTCTCTTCTTTGGCATTCTTGGTCAGTGAAGCTTTATATTCTACCGCCACCCGACTGGCCTCCTAGAAACGGAATAAAGAAAGGATGAGTTGGAGCATTTCCATCTCCCCTAGCACTGACTTGCCACTGTGCCTCAACTCTGAAAAGAAGGGCCAGCTCTCGGGATGAAAGGGTACATTACTCTTCCTGGCCCATTCAATCCTTATCTTCTCTGCTGAAATGAACAAGGACACCAACTTCAATGTGAACACCTGATAACTCTGAATGAGACAGGCCAACAAGTCATTCTGGATAAAAAGAGAAGCTGTCTGTCATATGCTGACAGTCTTTGGTCACTGACCTAACTGGATTACAAGTGCCTGAGGTGAAATGTTCTGTTACAAGCTCTCCGATGCTGGATTAGATGTGCACGCAGTTCCCCTGCCACTGCCCAGCCTTCAGTTGCCAACCACGAAACACACATTTAGGCAAAGTGCCTTATGTTCCCATATATGGAGGAAGCCACAACTCTTTATGGTGAGGCTGGGGGAAAAACACAGCTCAAACCCAATAGCTGTTGGGTTGCTTTTCCATAAATTTCTCACACACCAGAATCTCCATCGTGTCACTAAGTGTCTTCATGGTCATTTCTTTCTCCTCATTCTGCTTCTGGGACTGCGCCAGCAAGGCTGAGAGCTCCATCACCCTGAGAAGAAAAAGTCTGTGCAATATTCCAAAAGCTTAGCACACCATCAACTGCATAGGAACTATGTCTGAAAGTCTGTGCAGCACCTCCATGACATACACCACAGAAGACTCAGCCTAGAGGGAGGGGACAGAGATGGCTTTAAGCCACCTTTGGGCCTTCAGGATTCTGAGGTGCTCTGTGGTTCTGGTATGTTAAGTTATAGCAGCCCCATGAAGGGCTGATTACAGGCTGTGTCACAGCCCAGGAACCCTGTAACTTTGAGCACTGTGTAGATGCCCCCAACATGTCCCTGCACCTGAGCTTGCAAGGGGGCAGTATAAGTGGCAGCCCCATGCAGCATCTGCACTGTGGAGATTCTCTCTCCAGCCCCTTGCAGCATAGGTCTGGTTACCATAGCATTGCACTGTGGTGGGGGCCAGAACCGGTCCCTTTACACTGGTCATCATTTCTCTTTAATTACATTACAGTAGAACCTCAGAGTTACGAACACCTTGGGAATGGAGGTTGTTCGTAACTCTAAAATGTTTGTAACTCTGAACAAAACGTTATGGTTCTTTCAAAAGTTTACAACGGAACATTGACTTAAAGCTTTGAAACTTTTCTATGCAAAATAAAAATTATGCTTTTAACTATCTTGCTTTAAATGAAACAAGCACAGAAATAGTTTCCTTACTTTGTCAAATCTTTTCTTTAAACTTCCCCCCCCTTTTTTTTTAGTAGTTTACATTTAACACAATTCTGTACTGTGTTTCCTTTTTTTTTTTTTTCAGGTCTCTGCTGCTGCTTGATTGCACTTCCGATTCCAAATGAGTTGTGTGCTTGACCAGTCAGTACGTAACTCTGGTGTTCGTAACTCTAAGGTTCTATTGTAACTGTAAACCCAGCTTTGCCTCCCACCCTCCAAGAAAACCCCCGTTTCCACACACACTATTACTCCCAGGTTCATCTCACTCAGAGAGCCCATTTTCTTTACATTCAGGCTCCTCTATGCCTATTTCTTTTTAAAGCCAACAGCAGATACCATTTCAAAAAACAAGCCCAGTACGAAGTGGCTGTGCTTTGAAGGAGAATACAGATTGAATCCAAAGGCCTCTGTGATAAATGGTGAGAAACATTCCCCAAAGGTGTGTGGGGTTTTTAAGACTAATTTACCTGCCCTGAAGCTCCTCTTTCTCTATATTCCCTTTGACCTGCAAGCACATCACTTCTTGGGTTTTCTGGTATACTTCCTTCTCCAGCTCCTGAGCCCTGGCACAAAGCTGCTGTGTCTGATCCCTTGGGGCAGATCTTTCCAAAGTGTTCGACTCCCAGTGCCGTGTACCAGAACTTAGATGGAAGCAGCTGACAAGTATTGATCCAGAAAGTCTTATCTGGTCTGCCTTCAGTGCTGACAAGTCCCTAAAGCAGAATAAAATACTAAAATAGATCCTCAAGAACACTTTCATCTGCAAATTCACCTTTTAACCATGTCACAGCATGACAATTACAACCCATTGTCGAAGATCAGTATTCACATTTTCCAAAGCTGTTCAGCCATCTCAGATACTTAGAGGATCAGTGATCTGGTTTGTAATCAACTAAGGAAGAAGAGGATGTTTCAGTGCTAGTCTAGGACTAGGGAGACCCAGCTTTAATTCCCAGCTCTGCCACAGACTTCCTGTGTCTCAATTCCCCATCTGCAAATGGGGATAAAGCACTTCTCTACCTCACAGGAATGTTGAAATTGTGAAACATTCAGACAGGGACAGAGAAGCATCTAAGGGCTTGCATACATTTTCTTTTTGCACAACCCCCACTCCTCCAAAAAACCCAAACAAAACAAACACACAGCTAAAAACCTGAATGCAAAAATCTTGCATTATTATACCATTAAAGGTGATCTACACTAAAAATCAGGAAACCCCAAAAGCTAAGCTACTTCCTGAAGTATTGACTTCGCCTCATTATAGATACATCATGTTTTTCTAGTATTGTTTCCTTTGTTAAAGCATTACATGTGTGCAACACGGCAAAGATTCATGGGCGAAACCTGAACTTTGGGATTTTCTGGTTGAGTGCTTGATTTAGCAACTTTAATTTCTACACTGATACTAAGAGGGTTCTCCCCAATCTAACTTCCCTGTGTTGTAAGGAAAAAGTTGGAACTTTCAGGTTTCTGCAGCTAACAATTTCCACAGGCTTGACCAGTGGCTTGTTCCTCAAATTCCAATTACAAAAGTGTTATAAGCTCCTTAGTTGGGAAACATGGCAGGAAATTTATATGGATGTACTTGTCTCCAGCAGGGTGTATGGTGTGGTATGAGGCACATGAGGAGCAGAGGAGGTTGTGAAAATACAGAAGGTCTCCTGCCCAAAAATTAGACTGGCTGTGTGCAAATCCAGGGATTAAGTTAAGATGGGGCTAATTACAGGCATACAGTTAAGGTTGCCCAACACACCCTCTTGTACAACTCTGCTATAGTTAAGGTTAAGAACAGCTTTCTGTTTAAAGGACTACTCTAAAGTGCCCTAAAATCCACATAGTTACTTCGATTGCTTTGACATCTGGGGGCAGAGAGTAGGGCTAGTGAACCAGATTTGGAGTCTGTTGTAATAATTGGAACCTAGCAGTCTTACTCCAATTATGAGCTTATCTGGTGGAAAATGGGTAAAGGTTTGTGAATTTTCACAACAAGCTGTCACATAAAATTGTTTCAGAAGAAAAGCGGAAGGCTGAATTAGTGGACGCTGACTGACTGGGAGGTGGGTGGACTGGAAGGAGTGAGCTCTACCATCATGGCTGCTACCACCACTATTTCCTGGAATTCCAGGATACGCATTTTCACCATTGGGCCTTAACTGTCCTGATTGTGGAGATATCCTGACCAGACTGGGCCAGAGAGAGGGACACAGATGACATCACCACCTCCACAAGCTTTGGTTAAATCATGAATACCACCTGGGATGGGAGACCTTGATTCTTGCTGTCACCCTATCCCTCCTGTGTCCTTTTCCTTCCCCACCTTATTTCTTCTGTTCCCTTTTGTCTACTGTTTAATAAGAGACTGGCTTAGCTGGCCAAGACTGTACATTTTGTACCACTGCGTAAAGCCAGTGCACAAGGAGCTGGCTAACAGCAATGCCTGAAACAGTCTGATGCTTTTAAAAGTTTACCAGGTCTCTGAGTGGCTGATCAGAGCAATGCTTTTGCTAGTGTTTCTCCAGCAATGAGATCGCAAGTGAGAGTCACCATCAAAAAGACAGAAGCTGTTCTTTTTTTCCCCTTTTGCATGTGTTTGTCTGGTTTTGTCTTCAAAGAAGCAAGATCTGACTTTAAAAACAACTCCAGCCCATCTCAATTAACTTTTTCCCCAAAAGGAGCGTTACCACCATCTCTAATACCATTTTAGAGACGTCAAACAGGGGTTTTTCTCCTTGTAAGGACTCTCTACAGTTAAAGGGGAAATGAAATAAAGCAGGGGTTCTCAAACTGGGGGTCTTGACCTCTCAGGGGGTCACAAGGTTTTATGTGAGGGGTTGCGAGCTGTCAGCCTTCACCCCCAAACCCCACTTTGCCTCCAGCATTTATAACAGTGTTACATTAAAAACACATTTTTTATATATTTATAAGGTTACACTCAGAGGTTTGCTGTGTGAAAGGGGTCACCAATATAAAAGTTTGAGAACCACTAGAATAAAGGATAGTTAAAATGAAAGCCTGGCTTAATACTTTACACTTAATTCCTTTAACCGTTTTTCCTTTTTTTGTATCTTTAATAAAGTTTAAAAGCATTTTTAATGTTGTATTTGCCATGGTACTAAGCAGGCCAAGGTCTCAGCATTTGGAACTCCAAATTTTGTTTAAAACTGTTAATATCGTACAGTGACAGGATCAGGTTAATACCGTTGATGCTCTGGGTCCCTTTATTCTACTGAAGCTAACACATCTGGTCATTTAACTCAGGGGATACTGTGCCCCCTGAATCTCCCCCGCCCCAGCTTTTCCTAAGGTTGACAGATTCTACCAGCCGTTTTTTTGCCCAGAACTGGGGATCAAGCATGGCTTCAATCCTGCCCACAATGATCTCAATTTCTCAAGATATATTCCAGCTAGCACATGGCATCCACTGCCCCTTGGGGAGCACAAAACTGAACACAGTATCCACAAGAGAGTTCTGTTTGGCATGTGAGCCTTAGGGTTACACTGTGCATGCCACAGACAGAGTGGCCAAGAGGCTTTCAAGCCTGCCATTTCACTGCAACTGGCTGACCCACAGGTATATGCAGTGGCCATTGAGCCTGACCTACATTCAGCTAGTGTCACTTCAAATCTGACTTATAGCGGAAAATTTAAAAAGGTCTGGGGACATGTTTCTAAAATCCACCTCTGTAAGGGCTTTGGGAGGGGTTTCCCCCTAATTTGTGGGAAATATAATTATGTGTATTCCCTCTGTATGCTGTCCCAGCTCTCCGCAGGTAGCTGGCACAGCAGACCTCAAGCGAACCGCTCAATGATCACAAGATCCATTAAGGTATGAAGGCACCCGGCCAGGTTTATTGTCGACAAAGCACGGTAACAGCATCTGACAGACTCTATGAGGATACTAAGGCATGTATGCCCATGACAATGGACACAGCTCAGTGAATGGTAATCCACTGGTGGGCCGTGAGACAGTGTTTACATTGACCGTCCGCAGGCATGGCCGCCCGCAGCTCCCTTTGGCTGCGGTTCGCCGTTCCTGGCCAATGGGAGCTGCAGGAAGCAGCGTGGGCTAGCTGCCGCTTCCTGCAGCTCCCATTGGCTAGGAACGGCATACCGTGGCCACTGGTAGCTGCGGGCGGCCGTGCCTACGGACGGCCAATGTAAACACTGTCTCACAGCTGACCAGCGGATTGCCCTGACGGGCCACATGCAGCCCACAGGTTGCCCACCACTGCTCTAGAACCTCCATGGCTTTGCAGCAAGGTCTTAAAATTTGGAGGTTACCCTGGGGTCAAAGATGTGCCTTTTGCTTTCCCTGTGAAAAGCTACCCAAATGTAAACAAGTTATAAGCCTTTGGGGGTGAAAAAAACCTCAGTTTTCATTCTCTCAGAGACTTCTTAGAGTTTGGCAGCTAAATTCTCAGAAGATTCTGTCTGTACTGAGCATACTTCAGCCAAGGGGTGCAGTGACTGAGCAGGACTTTTTTCCATACAATTACTGCTCCAGGGGACCACTGTGGTGCTAAGCACAGGAACCGGGTGCAGGGAGACAGTCTCTCTTGTGTTCTCAATGCTCCCCCAGCAGGTACCCAGACAGCATGGAAGCATGGAGGATAAGATGGAAGCAGCATGCCTAGGACTGGAATACAGAGGGGTCGGGGGAGCTGAGCCTGCTAAAATAGAAGTGGAGTGGAGCGAGTAGATTTGAACAAGGAACCTGGTTGGGAAGAATAGACCTGGGAGCTTGGTGTGGGGCATAGGAGGAGACTGAGAATGACAGAGCAAGGAGAGGGACTAGAATCAGTGGGAGCAGGGTGGAAGATGGATCTGACAAGGAGTTGAGGGTTGTGGAAGGTTGGAACTAGCTTAGCAAGAAGACTGAGGGCATGAAGCCAAAGGGGAGAATGGATCTGGGAGCCACAGTGGGGGTAGAAAAATTCAAATGTCAAAGAGAAGTCTGGAGAGGAGACTAGGACTGGCTGGTCAAGGAGGCTGGGATGAGGATGAGAAATCAGGGTGAGTGGAGACTGGGAGAGAAGGGACACAGGACTGGAAGAGACACAGGCAAAACGATCTGTACCCACTATAGAATTCTTCCAGGGTCTCACCAGTCTTCTGCTGTCAGCAAATATCTGTGAAACCCCTGGCAAAGTGTGCACCTCAACCCCCTCTGTGTTCAGAAGATGAAAATCTACTATTGTTGCCAATTACTCCATTAGCTCAAGTGGTAGAAGTCTGTGCGGTGGATATAAAGATTCCAACCCCATCAGTGATCCATGCGGGTGTCAATATGATGCCACATGATGGAATTTCTCTCTTTTCAGTTTGCTTTTTCAGAAATCCAATAAATTACAAATACAAAAATCAATTAAAAGAATGTTAAGGTTGCATAATCAAGCACTCAAATGTTAGGAAACATCTGAATTATGGTTGCCTGTACAAAACTTTAATTCAATCCCCTTGCACATATGAATTACGATATAGTCTTTAACTATGATTACATATTCCTCCTCCACGTATGTATGGCCCACTGGCAACCATTTAAGATTTTTATCTTCACTATTACTGAGTGGCCTATGCATTTACTGCAAAGCATCAAAACCCTGCAGTGAATATAAAATTACTAATTTCCTCATGGGTTTTTCTATGGTGCTCTCACCATATTACTTTGGTGTTTTACAAACATTAATTAATTGACTTCTGATCCACTTCTGTGAAGTGAGGCGGTATTATCCCCATTTTATAGGTAAGGAAGTGAGGCACAAAACTGTCAATCAATCTGAGATGCCTAAAGCCTGATTTTTCAAAAGTTTACAGCACTCTGTATGTTCCAAGCACAGCTCCCATTGACTTCAGCTGCAGCCGAGGGTACTCTGTACTTCTGCAAATCAAACTCCATGTGTCTGAAGTCGGGCGCCCACAAAATAAGGAACACAGAATTACTGACCATCTGGCTTGTGACATGCACAGAATCCCACAGGAACTCTGTGGAAAAGGCAAGGATAGAATCCATTTCCCTGAAACGCTTCATTCTCTTCTTACAGTCTTCTGCCTCATTCACTATACACCTTCAACTTCTACAACAAATGAGGCAGGAGTCCTACGAACAACCTCCTTTACTATACACCCAATTCATTCCCAAAGCACTGTCCATCCTTGGACTGCATGACATAGGGGCCCTGTGGGAAAAACAGTATGCAAAAATGTAATTAAAGACTGTATCATAATGCATACGCACTAGGGTGTTGAATTTAGGTTGCACAGGCAATTATCTTCCGAGTCCTTGATGTTGAAAATTTCATGTTCTTTTAATATAGATTTTGGATATAACATTAAAATATAGATTGCATGTTGCATCAGAATCCCTGACTGAGTTTACTGGATTCCTCTTTCTGCAATGGCACTGGAGTCACTGTTCTCAGTGACTTCAGTGTCCATATTTTTACTAGGTTAACTCTACGATTCTATGGCAGCCATGATATCTTTAGACTCATAGGACTGGAAGGGACCACGAGGGGTCATCTAGTCCAGCCCTCATGGCAGGACTAAGTATTAGCTAAACCAACCCTGACAGGTAATTGTCTAACCTGCTTTTAAAAAGCTCAAATGACAGAGATTCCACAACCTCCCTACGCAATTTATTCCAGTGCTTAACTACTCTGACAGTTAGGAAGTTTTTCCTAATGTCCAACCTAAACCGCCCTTGCTGCAATTTAAGCCCATTGCTTCTTGTCCTATCCTCAGAGGTTAACAAGAACAATTTTTCACCCTCCTCCTTGTAAGAACTTTTTATGTACTTGAAAACTATTATGTCCCCTCTCTGTCTTCTCTTCTCCAGACTAAACAAACCCAATTTTTTCAGCCTTCTCTCTCACAAATCATGTTTGCTAAACATTTAATCATTTTTGTTGCTCTTCTCTGGACTTTCTCCAATTTGCCCACCTCTTTCCTGAAATGTGGTGCCCAGAACTGGACACAACACTCTAGTTGAGGCTGTATCAGCATGGAGTACACCAGAAGAATTACTTCTCATGTCTTGCTTACAACACTCCAACTAATACATCGCAGAATTATGTTTGCTTTTTTTGCAACAGTGTTACACTGTTGACTCATATTTAGCTTGTGATCCACTATGACCCCCAGATCCCTTTCTGCAGTATTCCTTCCGAGGCAGTCACTTCTCATTTTGTACATGTACAATTGACTGTTCCTTCCTAAGTGGAGTACTTTGCATTTGCCCTTATTGAATTTTATTCTATTTTCTTCAGACCATTTCTCCAGTTTGTCCAGATCAGTTTTTAATTTTAATCCTATCCTCCAAAGCACTTGCAACTCCTCTCAGCTTAGTATCATCTGCAAACTTTAAAGCAGGGGTCTCAAACTCAATTTACCTTAGGGCCAGTGCCAGTCCTCAAATCCTCCCAGCGGGCCAATAATGTCACTGAAGATGGTGTTCAGAAAACAAAACATTTATATTGTATTTTTTATTTCGAATTTCTTAGAAATAATGAAACTCATACAACTTTATACAATTCTTTGCCTGCCAGAGTTTTTTTAGTGTTTGCCAGACACCTGGCAACGCTTCAGTTCTGTCAGTTTGTTGATGTTTGGCCTCAGTGACTGAGCAGTTGAAATCTTCAGGATTGCAGCAAGGTGTGCGTCAGATAGTTGCGTTCAGTATTTTGACTGGTTTATATTCATTGTGGAAAAAAGTGACACTGCCTCCATGGCTGACTCTGCCTAGTGACTAGTGATGGTATCTCTGCCCCTCTCCCCCAGCCAATGGGAGCTGCGGGGGGAGGGGGGTGCCTGCAGCAGACAGAGTCAGCAGCGTGGCTGCATGAGTCTCTCCTCCGTGGGCCACAGTGGGGAGGTTCTCGGGCCACAGATGGCCCGCAGGCCAGGAGTTTGAGACCCCTGCTTTAAAGTGTACTCTCTATGCCATTATCTAAACCACTGATGAGGATATTGAACAGAACTGGCCCCAGAACTGATCTCTGTGATACTCCACTTGATATGCCCTTCCAGCTTGACTGTGAACCACTTTTCGGGAATGGCTTTCCAACCAGTTATGCACCAACCTTATAGTAGCTCCATCTAGACTGTATTGTATCTAGGGCCATGAAACTCTTGGAGCTGTCCCAAGTGGTTTTTAGCTCAGCACATATAGTTGGCCATGCTCTAGATCTGGTGTTTGGACTGGGAGTGAAGATTACACCTTTTTCATAGACTGACCATTCCCTCCTACACTTTGGGGTCTGACACACCTTCATGGTTGGACCAATTAATCTATTTTATTCTTGAAGGTAAATGAAACCTGTCAATTTCCAGATGGCTCTGAAGTACTCAAATTACTCTATTAATGGCCTTGTGGAATTGTATCATTTTCTTTTGTCCTCAGCTATTAATTCAGTGACTTCTAAACGCCTTTGTCCAATGCAGGGGCGGGCAAACTTTTTGGCCTGAGGACCACATCAGGTTTTCAGAATTGTATGGAGGGCCGGTTAGGGGAGACTGTGCCTCCCCAAACAGCCAGGCATGGCCCTGCCCCCGACCCCTATCCGACCCCCCTGCTTCTCACCACCTGACTCCTACCCCATCCAACCCCCCTGTTCCCTGTCGGTCCCCCGCGACTCCTGCCCCATCCACCACCCCCTGCTCCCTGTCCCCTGACCATCCCCGAACTCCACGCCCCTGACTGCCCCCTGCCGCCCCATCCAACCCCTCCTCTCTTTCCTGACTGCCCCCCAGGGACCCCTGCCCCATCCAACCGCCCCTTCTCCCTGTCCCCTGACCGCCCACGGAACCCCTGCCCCTGACTGCCCCCCCCACCCCATCCAACCCCCCTCTCCTTCCTGACTGCCCCCCGTGACCCCTGCCACCATCCAACCCCCTGTTCCCCGCCCTCTGACCGCTCCGACCCCTATCCACACCCCCGCCCCCCCCGATCTTCTCTGCTCTCTATCCAACCCCCCCCCCCGCCCCCTTACCATGCTGCCTGGAGCACCAATGGCTGGCAGTGCTACAGCTGCGCTGCCTGGCTGGAGCCAGCCATGCCACCGTGCAGCACAGAGCACCGGGTCAGGCCGGGCTCTGCAGCTGCACTGCCCCAGGAGCTCACAGCCCTGCTGCCTGGAGCACTGCGCTGGCGGCGCAGTGAGCTGAGGCTGCGGAGGAGGGGCTGGGGGCTAGCGTCGCAGGCCAGGAGCTCAGGGGCTGGGCAGGACGGTCCCAAGGGCCGAAGTGGCCCGTGGACCATAGTTTGGCCACCTCTGGTCCAATATCTCACTCTCATAGGCCTCCATGGTTTACAGACTCCCCCTGACATATGGAGCAGGGGACGATAGGTGTGGCACCGGTGGCAGAAGTCCACTGCTGAGACTGATTGAAAAAATTTTTTAAAAGTCTTACACCGTGGGTCTGCAGGACACGGAGGTTACCTAGTCTCCACCGTGGTGTCTGCAAAGTCCAACTTAGTAAAGCAATTCCAGTTGTCGAGTAGGCAAGCTATTCTTGATTCACAGAGTTAAGGCCAAATGGGACCATCTAGTCTGACCTCTTGTACAACACAGGACATTTAAATTTCACCAGCTACCCCTATATTGAGCCAAACAACTTGTGTCTGACTAAAGCATAATATCTAGACTGTCTCCCATCAGACAGAATAGAAATTTCCTCACCATGAAGAATGTATGTTATTTTGTTTTCATAGTTACCGAGCAATGTCTTAAGGCACGGGGTGGGCAAACTTTTTGGCCTGAGAGCCACATTGGGGTTGTGAAACTGTATGGAGGGTCGGGTAGGGAAGGCTGTGCCTCCCCAAACAGCCTGGCCCCCCGCCCCCATCTGCCCCCTCCCATTTCCCGCCCCCTGACTGCCCCCCTGGGACCCCACCCCCTATGCAACCCCCCCTGCTCCCTATCCCCTGACTGCCCCCTCCTGGGACCCCCCACCCCTAACCGCCCCCCCTGGGGCCCCATGCCCTATCCAACCCCCCCTGCTCCCTGGCTGCCCCCAGGAACCCCCTGCCCCTTATCCAACCGCCTGCCCCCCGCCCCCCCCGTTACCATGTCGCTCAGAGCAGCAGGACTGGAAGCCACGTCACCCGCCCGGAGCTAGTTGCGCTGCCCATGTGGCGGCATGGCTGCGGGGTAAGGGGGACAGCAGGGGAGGGGCCGGGGGCTAGCCTCTCCAACCAGGAGCTCACGGGTCGGATGTGGCCTGCAGGCCGTAGTTTGCCCACCTCCGTCTTAAGGAAACAAATGCAAAATTTTCTCTGCTTGACTTTCAGCTCCTACAGCCAACTGTGGTTCTGGAGGTACTGTGACTAATTCCGGATACATCCTGCAAGTGAGGCCCATGCACCTTCTGGCTGATGAAGGCCAGTATACTAACTCTCTTTTCTCTATATAGGTAACTTGCTGCTTATATGATCCTTATCATCACAGGATCAAGACTATCAAGCCCCCCTTACTGATCAATATTGACAGTGCTATCACTTATCTACCTATGAGCAATCTTCCTCTTCTGGGAAAGAGTTAGCTGTGGCTGGGCAATTCCAGCAGTACCTGATTTCCTCAGATATCTTTCCCATCAGTTACTTTTCAGGCATGGGCATGCGCCAGGGCCAGAAACTGCATCGGTGGGTTTTGAGCAATGTCCACATCACAATGGATTAGGACAAAGTTCCTATGCTGATTCTTTCCCATTTGCCTTTCACGCTCTTGACCATTAGGTATTATTTGCACAGGGGTCAGTGGAGTCATTTTAATGGCTCCTTTTCTTTCTTTGTGAAAGATCCCAGAGATTGAGATGGCTGCTCTTCTATCCTGTGGGCTTTCTCCTGTAGAATTCTGCAGCATCCTGTCTTCTTGGCCTTCCTGTTCACAGCGCATGGGGCCGGACAATAAGGAGGATTATTGAGTTAATGTGGCTGCAATGTCCTCAGTATGCTTACATCACCCAGCTCTAGGATGCCCAAACCCAGCATTTGGTTCCAAATATGTTTAAGAAGACCTGGTCCTCATCTTTAGTATAGTCTCCCAAGAGATGCTGTGGAAGCCCACCAACTGAGATATTTACCATGATAAAACAGAGAGAGTACTAGAAAAACAGATGGAGACAAACAAGTCTGACTATGGACTAGGTTAACCGTATGAATCTTTCCTTTCTCTAACCTTCATGATTCTGTTAAAGAAATAGAGGAAGGATGAGGAGCGACAGAGGAGGTGGAGAAGGAAATGGGAGCTGCACGAATCAAGCCCATCTGCTGAAATGACTAAGAGAATTAGATGCCCATCTCTCATTGACTTTCACTCACCTAGGCCCTTTTGAAAATCCAGGCCCTTCCGTTATCATTGAACAACTGGTGTGTACTTTAGGCATTTTTGAAAGTGAGCAGTTTGACTTTTTAATGAGGCAATTTGAAAATATGCCCAGACCTCACCACTGCCCTCCAGTTCATTCTTCACAATGCTCTGGCATCCTAACCCATTCCCACCACCATCTGTGCTTGGGACCCCATACCTGCCAGCCCAGAGAATAAGATTCTTAAGGCAACCCAGGTCTTCCAAGGAGAGTGTCAGAACAAGACATAGTTATCTCCTTTATTTCCAGCTGTCAGAGGGAACACTGTGTCCTTTAACTGTAAACCCAGCACCATCAGGGCTCAGAACAAGGTGTGAGGGGAAGCACCTATTTTTCCTCAACAGCTTGAGTCCCCATTCCTGCTCACCTGTCAGTTGCAGTCTTCATCTCCAGGAAGTGACGGCGGAAGGTCACCACCTGCCGCCATAGGCCGAGAAGTCGATTATGTTCACAGCTCAAGTACCCGTCAAAGAACTAAAAGTGCAGAGACAAAAGCAAATAGCTCAGCCACATGGTGCTGGTCCCCTGCACACCACTCACACCATGTGAGGTGCCCTTTTCTCCCAGTAGGGAGAGAGTCACCATCTCAGACACAAAGAACTTCTTTGATAGCATTCCCAACAGAAAGGCCAACGACCTACTCTGAGTGTTCTTCCTAGGGCCACCACCTGAGCACAACTAATAACAGGCCCAAACCTCAGCCACCATGGAGATTAACAAAATAGTCACTTAACAATCCTGTCTCACCCTGCAGAGATGTCCAAGAGCCAGTCTTGAGGGATGTTGATGAATATATGCTGGCTAGCATATATATTTATGTAATATTAATAATATGTATTATCCACACCATATAGAAATATTTTAGTATGCATGTCGCACCAATATTGTAACAGTGATGTAGCCGAAACTGCACTATTCCATAATCCCAGTCACTTATGCTAAGCATTTCATAACTCCTTGCATTTGCTGAAGTAAACATTTTGCATAAGCAGACACGAAACTTGTCAAAATCAAGATACAGTCCATTCTACGTCTAAGAGTATGTCTACACTACGAAATTAGGTCGATTTTATAGAAGTCGATCTTTAGAAAGCGATTTTATACAGTCGATTGCGTATGTCCCCACTAAGCGCATTAAGTCGACGGAGCGTGTCCTCAATACCGTGGCTAGCATCGACTCACAGAGTGGTGCACTGTGGGTAGCTATCCTACAGTCCCCGCAGTCTCCACTGCCCATTGGAATTCTGGGTTAAGCTCCCAATGCCTGATGGGGCAAAAACACTGTAACGGGTGGTTTTGGGTACATGTCGGCAGTCTCCCCTCCCTGTGAAAGCAACGGCAGGCAATTATTTCGCACCTTTTTTCCTGGGTTACCCATGCAGACACCATAGCATGGCAAGCATGGAGCCTGCTCAGCTCAGCACTGCTGTTGTGAGCATTGTAAACACCTCGCGCATTATCCTGCAGTATGTGCAGAACCTGGCTGGGAGACGCCAGCACAAGGACGATTTTGCGGAGGACATGGACACACACGTTCCTGAAAGCACAAGATGTGGCAATTGGGACATCATGGCAGCAGTGGGACAGGTTGATACAGTAGAACGCTGATTCTGGGCCTGGCATACAAGCACAGACTGGTGGGACCACATAGTGTTGCGGGTATGGGATGATTCCCAGTGGCTGCAAAACTTTCGCATGCGTAAGGCCACTTTCCTGGAACTTTGTCAGTTGCTTTCCCCCACCCTGAAGCGCAGGAATACCAAAATGAGAGCTGCTCTGACAGTTGAGAAGCGAGCGGCGATAGCGCTGTGGAAGCTTGCAACACCTGACTGCTACCGGTCAGTCAGGAATCAGTTTGGAGTGGGCAAATCTACCGTGGGGGCTGCTGTGATCCAGTAGCCAATGCAATCACTGACCTTCTCTTAACAAGGGTAGTGTGACTCTGGGAAACGTGCAGGTCATAGTGGATGGCTTTGCTGCAATGGGGTTCCCTATCTGGGGTTGGGCGATAGATGGAACGCATATCCCTATCTTGGCACCGGACCACCTTGCCAACCAGTATGTAAACTGCAAGGGGTAACCTCTCATTGGTGCTGCAAGCACTGATGGATCACAAGGAACGTTTCACCAACATCAACGTGGGATGGCCAGGAAAGGTGCATGACGTTCACATCTTTAGGAACTCTGGGCTGTTCGAACAGCTGGAAGAAGAGACTTACTTCCTAGACCACAAAATTACCGCTGGGGATGTTGAAATGCCAATAGTTATCCTTGGGGACCCAGCCTACCCCTTGCTCCCATGGCTCATGAAGCCGTACACAGGCAGCCTGGACAGTAGTAAGGAGCAGTTCAACTATAGGCTGAGCAAGTGCAGAATGGTGGTAGAATGTGCATTTGGACGTTTAAAAGCTCGCTGGTGCTGTTTGCTGACTAGGTTAGACCTCAGCGCAACCAATATTCCCATTGTTATTGCTGCTTGCTGTGTGCTCCATAATATCTGTGAGAGTAAGGGGGAGACGTTCATGGCAGGGTGGGAAATTCAGGCAAATCGCCTGGCGTCTGATTTTGAGCAGCCAGACACCAGGGCAATTAGAAGAGCACAGCTAGGAGCACTGCGCATCAGAGAGGCTTTGAAAACCAGTTTCATGACTGGCCAGGTTATGGTGTGAAAGGTGTGTGTGTTTCTTCTTGATGCAAAACTACCCCCTTTGTTGAATTTACTTCCCTGTAAGCCAATCCCCCTTCAACCACAGCTGGCAAAGGAAATAAAGTCTGTATTGTTTTGAATCCATGCATTCTTTATTTATTAAAAAAAAAGGGAGATCACTGACAAGGTAGCCCAGGTGGGGTGGGGTGGGGTGGGAGGGAAGGACAAGGCCACATTGCTTATTGTAGCCACACTACAAATCAAAGATGTTTAAATGACAGCCTTCTGTTGCTTGGGCCATCCTCTGGAGTGGAGTGGCTGGTTGCCCAGAGCCTCCCCCCAGCATTCTTGGGCGTCTGGGTGAGGAGGATATGGAACTTGGTGAGGAGGGCAGGTGGTTATACAGTAGATGCAGCGGCGGTCTGTGCTCTTCTTGCCTTTCCTGCAGCTCCACCAGACACCTGAGCATGTCCGTTTGCTCCCCCATTAGCCTCAGCATCACCTCCTGCATCTTCTGAACATGCTCACTTAACGCTTTCCTGGCCTCTGTCAGTGAATGCCTCCATGCATTCAGCTGTGCCCTCTCAGTGCGGGAGGACTGCAAGAGCTCGGAAAACAGGTCATCGTGAGTGAGGTTTTTTTGCCTTCTAATCTGTGATAACCTCAGGGATGGAGATGATAAGGGGAGCATAGAAACATTTGCACCTGCAGGGGGGATAAAAAGGGAGAGTAAAATTTAAGATGATACATTTCTGAGAACAAATGGGAGACTCTTTCACAGTGAATCAAGCAATTCACAGCAGACAGCACATGTGCTTTAGGTACAAGGTCGCATTTTGCCTTTTATATTGAGCGCCTGCCAGTATGGTGACACATCACACACGGCTGGGCAACAGAATTCGGTTTCCAGGCAGCTATGGTAAGCCAAAGGGTATGCGGGGTTGGCTTCTTCCGCCTTCATATCATGTGGGAATGGTTTCAAACTGCGTGCCCTCCTTTCCCATAGCAAGCAATGCCAGTTGGGTTTGCCATTTAAAAGGAGGGGCTGCGGGTTTTGGGTGGATGTGCAGCATACCCTTCCCCCCACCCCACGGCTATTCTCTGGGATGATCCCTTCACTCCTCCCCCCACCCCACGGCTATTCTCTGGGATGATCCCTTTTAGCCAAGCGCAAACAGCCCAGCATGAACGGGGTCCTTTTACTGTTCCCTTACAAAAATTCCCCTATTTCAGCCAGGTGACCATGAATAATATCACTCTCCTGAGGCTAATACAGAAAGATAAAGACCGAATGTTGCTTGAATGCCACCAAAACCCAGGACCAGTCACTGCCATGCTTTGTGCTGCAATGATTCCACACGACTTGCTGCTGGCTTGGCATGGTAAAGTGTCCTACCCTGAAGGACGAAATAAGGCAGCCCTCCCCAGAAACCTTCTGCAAAGGCTTTCAGAGTACCTCCAGGAGAGCTTCATGGAGATGACACTCGAGGATTCCAGCTCCGTCCCCAGACACGTTAACAGACTTTTCCAGTAGCTGGCCGCGAATGCATCCCAATTCTTCAGGACAAATCAAACATTAAACACAATTGCTTTTAACCCCCGTACTGTAGTTACAAATGTGCACTCACCAGAGGTGCCTTCTCCGGCTTCAGCATCCAGGAACCCGCCTTGGGAGAGTATTGGCTCCAGGTTGATGAAAAGGTCCTGGCTGCCAGGGAGAACAAATTCTCCGCTTGCCTACTGCACATTCTCCTCCTCCTCCTCTTCCTCATCCACAAAATCCTCCTCCGTGTTGCGTGAGACTCCCGCCTTGCAGGTGTCCACAGACTGTGGTGGGATAGTGGTAGGATCTCCCCCCTAGAATGCCATGCAGCTGATCATAGAAGCAGCATGTACGGGGCTCTGACCTGGAGCGACCATTTGCCTTCTTTGTCTTTTGGTAGGCTTGCCTGAGGTCCTTAACTTTCACGCAGCACTGCTGTGTGTCCTGGTGTAGCCTCTCTCCACAATACCCTGTGCGATTTTGGCACAGATATTAGCATTTCTTCTTTTTGATAGGAGTTCGGCCTGCACAGATTCTTCTCCCCAATAACAATCAGATCCAGTGTCTCCCATTCGGACCGTGCTGGAGCTCGTTTGTGATTCTGGGACTGCATGGTCACCTGTGCTGCTGAGCTCGCCACACTGACCAAACAGGAAATGAAATTCAAAAGTTCCCGGTGCTTTTCCTGTGTACCTGGCTAGCGCATCGGAGTTGAAAGTGCTGTCCAGAGCAGTCACAGTGGAGCACTCTGGGATAGCTCCCGGAGGCCAATTCTGTTGAATTGCATCTGCACTACCCCAAATTCGACCCAGCAAGGTCGATTTTAGCGCTACTCCCCTCGCCGGGGAGGAGTACAGCAGTCGATTTTAAGAGCCCTTTAGGTTGATGGAAGAGGGTTGGTTGTGTAGACGCACTGCTTATAAAATCGACCTAACACGGCTACCTTCGACTTAACCTCATAGTGTAGACCAGGGTTTAGTATAAGCCAGGTGTTAGGGGGCCTTTCCTTCACCCCCTCCCCTAGTTCCTGTCATGCAGACAGAAAGCAGAAGACCACAAATCTGAAGTGCAGGCAATGCAATGTTTATTGGGGTTAGTTTCAAACAAGCATATCCATAGCTCTACACACCAGCAGAGTCTGTTTCCCAGTGTTCCTTCCCCAGCTCTGATGCTGCAAAGCCTTTACTCGTGTCCCCGTTCCCAGCTTCTGTCTCTTAGCCCTGGTCTACACGAGGACTTTAGGTCGAATTTAGCAGCATTAAATCGATGTAAACCTGCACCCGTCCACACGATGAAGCCCTTTATTTCGACTTAAAGGGCTCTTAAAATCGATTTCCTTACTCCACCCCTGACAAGTGGATTAGCGCTTAAATCGGCCTTGCGGGGTCGAATTTGGGGTACTGTGGACACAATTCGACGGTATTGGCCTCCGGGAGCTATCCCAGAGTGCTCCATTTTGACCGCTCTGGACAGCACTCTCAACTCAGATGCACTGGCCAGGTAGACAGGAAAAGAACCGCGAACTTTTGAATCTCATTTCCTGTTTGGCCAGCGTGGCAAGCGGCAGGTGATCATGCAGAGCTCATCAGCAGAGGTGACCATGATGGAGTCTCAGAATCGCAAAAGAGCTCCAGCATGGACCGAACGGGAGGTACGGGATCTGATCGCTGTATGGGGAGAGGAATCCGTGTTATCAGAACTCCGTTCCAGTTTTCGAAATGCCAAAACCTTTGTCAAAATCTCCCAGGGCATGAAGGACCCGAAGCAGTGCCACGTGAAACTGAAGGAGCTGAGGCAAGCCTACCAGAAAACCAGAGAGGCGAACGGCCGCTCCGGGTCAGAGCCCCAAACATGCCGCTTCTATGATGAGCTGCATGCCATTTCAGGGGGTTCAGCCACCACTACCCCAGCCGTGTTGTTTGACTCCTTCAATGGAGATGGAGGCAATACGGAAGCAGGTTTTGGGGACGAAGAAGATGATGATGATGACGAGGTTGTAGATAGCTCACAGCAAGCAAGCGGAGAAACCGGTTTTCCCGACAGCCAGGAACTGTTTCTCACCCTGGACCTGGAGCCAGTACCCCCTGAACCCACCCAAGGCTGCCTCCTGGACCCAGCAGGCGGAGAAGGGACCTCCGGTGAGTGTACCTTTTAAAATACTATACATGGTTTAAAAGCAAGCATGTGAAAGGATTACTTTGCCCTGGCATTCGCGGCTCTCCTGGATATACTCCCAAAGCCTTTGCAAAAGGTTTCTGGGGAGGGCAGACTTATTGCGTCCTTCATGGTAGGACACTTTACCACTCCAGGCCAGTAACACGTACTCAGGAATCATTGTACAACAAAGCATTGCAGTGTATGTTTGCTGGCGTTCAAGCAACATCCGTTCTTTATCTCTCTGTGTTATCCTCAGGAGAGTGAGATATAATCCATGGTCACCTGGTTGAAATAGGGTGCTTTTCTTCAGGGGACACTCAGAGGAGCCCATTCCTGCTGGGCTGTTTGCCTGCGGCTGAACAGAAATGTTCCCCGCTGTTAGCCACAGGGAGGGGGGAGGGTTGAGGGGGTAGCCACGCGGTGGGGGGAGGCAAAATGCGACCTTGTAACGAAAGCACATGTGCTATGTATGTAATGTTAACAGCAAGGTTTACCCTGAAAGAGTGTAGCCAGTGTTTTATAAAATGTGTCTTTTTAAATACCGCTGTCCCTTTTCTTTTCTCCACCAGCTGCATGTGTTTCAATGATCACAGGATCTTCTCCTTCCCAGAGGCTAGTGAAGATTAGAAAGAAAAAAAAACGCACTCGAGATGAAATGTTCTCCAAGCTCATGCTGTCCTCCCACACTGACAGAGCACAGACGAATGCATGGAGGCAAATAATGTCAGACTGCAGGAAAGCACAAAATGACCAGGAGGAGAGGTGGCGGGCTGAAGAGAGTAAGTGGCGGGCTGAAGAGAGGGCTGAAGCTCGAATGTGGCGGCAGCATGATGAGAGGAGGCAGGATTCAATGCTGAGGCTGCTGGAGGACCAAACCAGTATGCTCCAGTGTATGGTTGAGCTGCAGCAAAGGCAGCTGGAGCACAGACTGCCACTACAGCCCCTGTGTAACCAACCGCCCTCCTCCCCAAGTTCCATAGCCTCCACACCCAGACGCCCAAGAACGCGGTGGGGGGGCCACCGGCCAACCAGCCACTCCACCACAGAGGATTGCCCCAAAAAAAGAAGGCTGTCATTCAATAAATTTTAAAGTTGTAAACTTTTAAAGTGCTGTGTGGCATTTTCCTTCCCTCCTCCACCACCCCTCCTGGGCTACCT
This sequence comes from Natator depressus, assembly GCF_965152275.1. Lineage (NCBI taxonomy): Eukaryota > Metazoa > Chordata > Testudines > Cheloniidae > Natator > Natator depressus. Next base: position 32,100,184 of record NC_134246.1, read on the forward strand.
TGGTAGTCATCCCCCTATTTGTGTGATGAATGAATAAAGAATGCATGAATGTGAAGCAACAATGACTTTATTGCCTCTGCAAGCGGTGATCAAAGGGAGGAGGGGAGGGTGGTTAGCTTACAAGGAAGTAGAGTGAACCAAGGGGCGGGGGGTTTCATCAAGGAGAAACAAACAGAACTTTCACACCGTAGCCTGGCCAGTCATGAAACTGGTTTTCAAAGCCTCTCTGATGCGTACCGCACCCTCCTGTGCTCTTCTAACCACCCTGGTGTCTGGCTGCGCGTAACCAGCAGCCAGGCGATTTGCCTCAACCTCCCACCCCGCCATAAACGTCTCCCCCTTACTCTCACAGATATTGTGGAGCACACAGCAAGCAGTAATAACAGTGGGAATATTGGTTTCGCTGAGGTCTAAGCGAGTCAGTAAACTGCGCCAGCGCGCCTTTAAACGTCCAAATGCACATTCTACCACCATTCTGCACTTGCTCAGCCTGTAGTTGAACAGCTCCTGACTGCTGTCCAGGCTGCCTGTGTACGGCTTCATGAGCCATGGCATTAAGGGGTAGGCTGGGTCCCCAAGGATACATATAGGCATTTCAACATCACCAACAGTTATTTTCTGGTCTGGGAATAAAGTCCCTTCTTGAAGCTTTTGAAACAGACCAGAGTTCCTGAAGATGCGAGCGTCATGTACCTTTCCCGGCCATCCCACGCTGATGTTGGTGAAACGTCCCTTGTGATCCACCAGAGCTTGCAGCACTATTGAAAAGTACCCCTTGCGGTTTATGTACTCGCCGGCTTGGTGCTCCGGTGCCAAGATAGGGATATGGGTTCCGTCTATGGCCCCACCACAGTTAGGGAATCCCATTGCAGCAAAGCCATCCACTATGACCTGCACATGTCCCAGGGTCACTACCCTTGATATCAGCAGATCTTTGATTGCGTGGGCTACTTGCATCACAGCAGCCCCCACAGTAGATTTGCCCACTCCAAATTGATTCCCAACTGACTGGTAGCTGTCTGGCGTTGCAAGCTTCCACAGGGCTATCGCCACTCGCTTCTCAACTGTGAGGGCTGCTCTCATCTTGGTATTCATGCGCTTCAGGGCAGGGGAAAACAAGTCACAAAGTTCCATGAAAGTGCCCTTACGCATGCGAAAGTTTCGCAGCCACTGGGAATCGTCCCAGACCTGCAACACTATGCGGTCCCACCAGTCTGTACTTGTTTCCCGAGCCCAGAATCGGCGTTCCACAGCATGAACCTGCCCCATTAGCACCATGATGCATGCATTGGCAGGGCCCATGCTTTCAGAGAAATCTGTGTCCATGTCCTGATCACTCACGTGACCGCGCTGACGTCGCCTCCTCGCCCGGTAGCGCTTTGCCAGGTTTTGGTGCTGCATATACTGTTGGATAATGCGTGTGGTGTTTAATGTGCTCCTAATTGCCAAAGTGAGCTGAGCGGACTCCATGCTTGCCTTGGTATGGCGTCCGGACAGAAAAAAGGCGCGGAATGATTGTCTGCCGTTGCTCTGACGGAGGGAGGGGCGACTGACGACACGGCTTACAGGGTTGGCTTCAGGGGGCTAAAATCCACAAAGGGGGTGGCTTTACATCAAGGAGTAGTTCAGGCAGGACTTCACGGAGGGTTCCAATAAGAAATGGTGCACCTAAGTTATTGTTCTTATTGGAACAAGGAGGTTAGCCTGGCCTCTGATTGATACATGGCTAGATCTACCTCGCTGCACCTTCTCTGTGAGTGACTGCAGTGTGACCTAGAGGAATGAGTCCCCTAGACAGGGAAGAAGGCAAATGAGTACAAAACAAATCTGGTCTATTTCTTGTTTTGATCCACTCCATCTATCTTTTACATCTTTGGCTGGCAGCAGACGGTGCAGAAGGACTGCATGCCATCCACATCTCATGGCTGCTCGGCAGAAGACGGTGCAATAGGACTGCTAGCAATCCATATTGCCTGCCTGCTCACCATAAGACGGTTCAATAGGACTGACTGCCGGACTAAAGAGAATGACCTGGTCAAGTCACTAAAAATTTAGTCCCTGCGCCCATGTCTGCCCAGGCGCTCCTGATCGACCTCACACAGGTGACCAGGAACACCTCGGACATGACGAGGACGGCTACCAGTCGTACTGTACTGTCTGCTGCCACAAGGCAATGGGTTGCTGCTACTGTGTAGCAATGCCGTACCGCGTCTGCCAGCACCCAGGAGACATACGGTGACGGTTACCTGAGCGGGCTCCATGCTTGCGGTGGTATGGTGTCCGCACAGGTAACTCAGGAAAAAAGGCACGAAACGATTGTCTGCCCTTGCCTTCACGGAGGGAGGGAGGGAACGGGGGCCGGACAATATGTACCCAGAACCACCCGCGACAATGTTTTAGCCCAATCAGAGTGCTCCATTGTGACTCCTCTGGACAGCACTCTCAACTCAGATGCACGATTGTTTGCCGTTGCTCTGACGCAGGGAGGGGCGACTGAGGACATGGCTTACAGGGTTGACTTCACGGAGGGTTCCAATAAGAAATGGTGCACCTAAGTTATTGTTCTTATTGGAACAAGGAGGTTAGCCTGGCCTCTGATTGATACATGGCTAGATCTACCTCGCTGCACCTTCTCTGTGAGTGACTGCAGTGTGACCTAGAGGAATGAGTCCCCTAGACAGGGGAGGAGGCAAATGAGTACAAAACAAATCTGGTCTATTTCTTGTTTTGATCCACTCCATCTATCTTTTACATCTTTGGCTGGCAGCAGACGGTGCAGAAGGACATATTGCCTGCCTGCTCACCATAAGACGGTTCAATAGGACTGACTGCTGGACTTAAGAGAATGACCTGGTCAAGTCACTAAAAATTTAGTCCCTGCGCCCATGTCTGCCCAGGCGCTCCTGATCGACCTCACACAGGCGACCAGGAGTACCTCGGACATGACGAGGACGGCTACCAGTCGTATTGTACCGTCTGCTGCCACAAGGCAATGGGTTGCTGCTACTGTGTAGCAATGCCGTACCGCGTCTGCCAGCACCCAGGAGACATACGGTGACGGTTACCTGAGCGGGCTCCATGCTTGCGGTGGTATGGCGTCCGCACAGGTAACTCAGGAAAAAAGGCGCGAAACGATTGTCTGCCCTTGCCTTCACGGAGGGAGGGAGGGAGGGAGGGAAGGGGGGACTGACGATATGTACCCAGAACCACCTGCGACAATGTTTCAGCCCCATCAGGCATTGGGATCTCAACCCAGAATTCCAATGGGCAGCGGAGACTGCGGGAACTGTGGGATAGCTACCCACAGTGCAATGCTCCGGAAGTTGACTCTAGCCTCGGTACTGTGGAAGCACTCCGCCGAGTTAATGCACTTAATGCACTTCTGTGGGGACACACACACTCGAATATATAAAACCGATTTCTAAAAAACCGACTTCTATAAATTCGACCTTATTCCGTAGTGTAGACATACCCTTAAGGAGGTCTGTTAACTCTCCTTCCGAATCCAAACCATGTAGTGCCAAATTATCTTTAACCACCCCTAACTCTAATTTACAATCCTCCAGTTGCCTTTGCTGGAGTAGCACCTTCCATAATGCTGCCTTAACTTCAAACCTCTTAAAAGTGGACTGAAGTGCCTCCTTTCCTTGGAAGCCATCCTTTCCCCATGGGCAATAGACCTCATTCCGCGACCCATTTATCAAAGAGGGTGGGCTTCTCAGCAAGCCCCCATCCCTCTGGGTCCCCTAACACAAGGGAAGTACTTTCCATGGATCAGTACTTGGAATGCTAGTATCCAAAATAAAGATAAGGAAGGAACAGAACAACAAGTTAGGGAACTGAGACAAATTGACGGAATGGATTTTAGTGCCATGTAAAGAGATGTGTAGTTGTAAAATTGAAGGGCCAAAATCCATTTGCTGTGGATGTAAGATCTTAAGTACAAGTATCGGGGGGTAGCCAAGTTAGTCTGTATCCACAAAAACAACAAGGAGTCTGGTGGCACCTTGAAGACTAACAGATTTATTTGGGCATAAGCTTTCGTGGGTAAAAAAACCACTTCTTCAGATGCACGAAAGCTTATGCCCAAATAAATCTGATAGTCTTTAAGGTGCCACCGGACTCCTTGTTGATCTTAACTACAGTTTCTGCTAAGAACTTTTCATATAGGCCCGGATGAGGACTAGCTAACAGAGAACAATACGTGGCTAAAAGAAAGCTCGGGTAAACAGATAACCTTGTATGTTTCAAGTCAGTGAGCAGAGTCAGCATAACTCCGAACATAACTGGATGTTCTTATCGCGAGTTATAGACACATGAAGTGCTGAAAAAGGCCTCACGGTTACTCCCTAATGCAGGGAGGAGATAGTGGTACAATACCCCTCAGATCCCAGACAGCGTTCGGGGAGAGACCTAATATGATTGACATGAGTTATGACACCCTCCCCTCACAGATGTATGCCAATCCTGGCCCACAGAAATGCTAGGGTAAACTTATAAACAATTGTTATTATTAAGTACTAATTACTGCTTTTTTGCTTTAAATCTCCAGGAATGTACCTGTTGGTCAACCGGGAGAGCTGCAACCTCTTTCCCCTGGACCCCAAAATTAGGATTTAACCTATACACTTTAAAAGACATAGTTTGGGAGTAATTACCTGTGTTTCAGCAATATGTTAATTTGAGATATGGGCGGAGCCATTAGGTAATCTTTTAGACCATTGGCTTATTGTGCTTATCTTGTCTTGCTGCTAGAACCTATCCAGGGGCTTGGGAAAACCCGACCCCGTCGCTTCTCTCTGCCCAATGAGCACCCTATATAATCTATTGTAATCAATCGTTCTGCAGTGTCTCTGGGCCTAATAAGCAAAGTGACACTCCGCCAGTGCTGTGCGTAATAAACTTCTGTGCTTGACTCTACACAGTGTGGATTACTGTTCCTTCAAAAATCATACAATACCAGCTGAAATGTGTAACTTAGGGAGCACACCTTTTGCATAAAGTGAATGTAACATCGCTGCATGGGACTGCTCTTTTGAGACTGGTATTGTGTAGAACCCTTCTTCTGTACCATATTAATAAACCTGACTGACATTGGCCTCAAGTATATTTTATAACAAAATAATGAACCAAAGTGTGGTCAAGCAACTGACTATACAATTTATCAATAGGACAGAAACAAATCCCTCAGAATCACCGGCAGGAGGGAAACCTGCAATGCTGCTGCCAGGGCTCTACTAGTTCTGAACATGCAGAGTCCTCCAGTCTATAAACTGCTAATCCAACATCTTGTCTGAGTGTAAATGCAAAACTAACTCCAACAAGGCAATAACCCAGTGTAACAGGACTCAGTGTCCAGCACAGATAGGGCTCAGCTCCCAGTGCCCCCCAGGTCCCAGCATTCACAATGATCTCGCTAATATTTGCCCCCACCCAGCAGCACCACCTTGCCTCATCAGCACCTTCCACCAATACAATTGATCCCCTCCACTCTGCTAGCTAACATCAATCCATACCCAAAACTGCAAAAAACTTCCACAAATGGTCCCGATTGGAGGAAGAGAAAATTTCACTGTTTCTCTCTCCTCTGTCTTGCATCTTGTTCGTTGCTCCCCACCCCAACCCTACCTCACGTTCAGTGCGCCATTCGGTCTCCTTGAGCTCCAGTTCGTCCCGGGCTCTTGTCCAATCAACTGTCAGTTTTCGCACATCCTCTCTAAGGGCTGTATTCACCTCATTTGCCTTGCCCAGGTTCTCCCGGAGCAGGGTGTTCACTTCAGCTAGATTCTCACATCTGGGGAGGGGAGAGAACAGTGATGAGCACACCCAATAAATAGCACTAGAGTTGCGACTATGAAATCACCTTGGGATCAGAGAGTAACATCCCTGGGGTTGTTAAACTCTTGGATTCCACCACCACCATGCAGCTGGATTCCCTGAGGATTCCGGGGGGATCATGACTTTCTCTCCAGGCTGAGAGGTGGGATGACCTCCCTCCAAGATCTCCTGAGCCTCCTGTCATTGCTGACTCCTCTCTCCTTGCCCCACACATCCAGTCCTTCACCACATTATGCCCTCACTTTCCCATCTGCAAAATTCATCCTTTCCACTCTATCCCCACTGCCAAGATACAAATCCACAATCTCAATTTTTTGTCTCAGTGACTGCAGCCTTCTCCTCTCCAGCTTAGGCACTCTTCTCTCTCCACATTTCAGTTTATTCTGAATTCCTGCTCTCACCATCTCTTCCTCCAACCTTGTATCTCTGCAGTGGCTTCTGCACGAAGTTCAAGTTTCTTTGCCCATGCAAAGCTTTCTATTATTCTGCCCCTGCCAACATTCCTGCCCTCTTCCTAGAGCCACTACTATCCTTGTGCTCCAAACCAGGATGAGGACTGTAGTCAACAACTCAGCCCCTCTGATGCATGGAATTATTCAACACAAGGGTAAAGAACACAGGGACAGAGCTTTCTTGGAGGTCAGTTTAAAATTGTGGAATGAACTCCCATAAGCTCCAAAAACCAACACAGGCCTCATCCCTTTCTACTCCAAGTATCAGGCACGCTTCTCCCACCTGCCCTCACTGAGAACACACACAGCACAATACATAAATAGGAGGTCTTTTAAAATCCCAACACAACATTTTCCCTGGGGAGAGGATGAGGGAAAGAAAAAAAGAGAATGTAATAGAGGCTAGTCATACTGCCAAATGCACTATTGGAAGGCACCCAGACAACGCAGTGTTGGACACAGCATAGGAACCGGAATAGAACAGAAACCACATCCATTCCACGAAGCACTCAACATAATAGGCTTGATTTTCAGTCTGAAGTTGTGACCTGTTATTCATTTGGCATTGTCCGCCACCATGTCACACACTATGCTGTTAGCACTTATGGCACCACACAATGCAGTCATAATACTTGCCTCCCCAGGTTGAGCAAGCAGCACTGCTGGGATTTTCCCATCTCTCCACACATCATTCTGGGATATCCAGAAAACCCAGAATAAATGGTTTTTCCCTCTCACCTCTGCTGCTCCTCCTCCAACTGGACCAGTGCCCTCTCCAGGCTGTGCTCCTCCTTGGCTTCCCACCTGTGTGAAAGGGGTCCCTTAAAGAGAGAGATAGAGGACTTAATCAAACCAGCTCAGCCGTTTGTGTTCCTTCTTCTCCGCCGTTAAACATCCATTCCTCTCCCCTATGCTCTCTCAGCACCACAGATTTTGTGGCTGCTACCATGGCACAATAATGCAGTGACTGAACAGAATGGGACACAGTCTGAGTGTGGTTCCACGTTCCTTACAGTCCCTGTTTCTATGTGCAGTACACAACCAACTAGCCTGTGCCAGAATCGGAGCACGGCAGTGGCAGATGGTGCTGTTGGTGAGGAATGCTCACACAGGCTTGGGTCCCAGGAAAGGGCATTCTCTGGTTCTTTCCCTCTTTGCCTTCTAATTCTGTTCTCCATTAAACAGGAGAAGTAACCAAAGTGAACCACATGTTGAACATCTAAATGTAATACCCCTCAAAAGCCCTATGTTGTGACCAATTCCTATTCAGAGACAGCAGAGCTAGATCAGTCAGCTTAGCTCGCACCAGGCTGTGGAAGGGGGCAGGGGACCCACAAATAACATTATACAACCATGTTTAACCTCACTGTTCCTTTAAAAAATTAACACTCTGCTTGGTAGGATTTTTGGACATTGTACCTGAAGAAGCTACTCTGGTGGTGGAGATGGAACAAGGCAGTGGAAGGAAAGCGAGACAGTGTCTTTTAAACTTTAGTGCCAATAGAAACATATTTCCCTCTGTTTTTGCTTTTTGGCTCTTATAACAACATTAACTCACTCTTCACCTACTGTCCTCAGTAAGCTACCTGCACAACTCACCCCCCTTTCCGTTTCCAGCCTCTGTTGCAGCTCCCGACACCAACTCCGGTACTGCAGCACCTGGACAGGAAGGGAGAATCAGTATGAGCCACTGATGCATGCAAGAGTACCAGCACTTCATGCCCTCACCTAGTCTAACAAATCCCTGCCTACTTAAGACTCTATGGCTATGCACAGTAGATTTCAGAGTAATGTTAACATGATCCACAAGAAATTGTTAACCAAATGCAAAAGTCTCACTTAGCTCACCATAATGAAAGAATGAATCATAGAATCGTAGGACTGGAAGTAGGGTTGCCAACTTTCTAATCGCACAAAACCAAAAGCCCTAGCCCTGCCCCTTCTCTGAGACCCCGCCCCCTGCCCTGCTCCTTCCTGAGGCCCTGCCCCCCACTCGCTATATTCCCCCTCCCTCGGTTGCTCGCTCTTCCCGACCCTCACTCACTTTCACTGGGCTGGGATAGGGGGTTGGGGTGCAGGAGGGGATGAGGACTCTAACTGGGGGTGCAGGCTCCGGGGTGGGGCCACAAATGAGGGGGTCAGGGTGCGGGAGGGGGCTCTGGGCTGGGGCAGGGAGTTGAGGTGGGGGTAGGGCTCCATCTGGGGGTGTGGGCTCTGGGGTGGGGTTGGGGATGAGGGGTTCAGGGTGCGGGAGGGGGCTGTGGGTTGAGGTGCGGGGGGGTGAGGGCTTTGTCTGGGGGTGTGGGCTGTGGGGTGGGGCCGGGGATGAGGGATTTGGGGTGCAGGAGGGGGCTCTGAGTTTGGGAGGGGTTCAGGGCTGGGGCAGGGGGTTGAGGCTCGGGATCGGGGCATGGGCTTACCTCTAGCGGCTCCAGGTCAGCAGCACAGCCGGGGCGGAGCGGGGAATCTAAGGCAGGCTCCCTGCCTGTCCTGACTCTGCGCTGTGCCCCAGAAGCGGCCAGCAGGTCTGGCTTCTAGGCAGAGGTGCAGCAAGTGGCTCTGCGCGCTGCTCTCGCCCGCAGGCACCACCCCTGCAGCTCCCAGCCAATGGGAGTGCAGAGCCAGTGCTGAGGGTAGGGGCAAGTGCGCGGAGCCACATGGCCCCCCACTTAGGAGCCGGACCTGCTGGCTGCTTCCAGGACACAGCACGGAGCCAGGATAGGTAGGGACTAGTCTGCCTTAGACCCGCAGCTCCATTGACTGGTCTTTTAACAGCTCGGTCAGCAGTGCTGACCAGAGCCACCAGGGTCACTTTTCTACTGGGTTTTCCAATCGAAAACTGAACACATGGTCACTCTAACTGGAAGGGACCTTGAGAGGTAATCTAGTCCAGTCCTCTGCACTCATGGCAGGACTAAGTATTATCTAGACCATCCCTGAAAGGCATTTGTCTAATCTGCCCTTAAAAATCTCCAATGATGGAGATTCCACAACCTCCCTGGGCAATTTATTCCAGTGCTTAACCACCGTGACAGGAAGCTTTTCCTTTTGTCCAATGTAAACCGCCCTTGCTGAAATTTAAGCCCATTGCTTCTTGTCCTTTCCTCAGAGGTTAACAAGAACCTTTCTGCACTACTCCTTCCGAGGCAGTCATTTCCCATTTTGTATGTGTGCAATTGACTGTTCCTCCTTCCTAAGTGGAGTACTTTACATTTGTCCTCATTGAATTTCATCCTATTTCATAGAATCATAGAATATCAGGGTTGGAAGGGACCTCAGGAGGTCATCTAGTCCAACCCCCTGCTCAAAGCAGGACCAATCCCCAATTAAATCATCCCAGCCAGGGCTTTGTCAAGCCTGACCTTAAAAACTTCTAAGGAAGGAGATTCTACCACCTCACTAGGTAACGCATTCCAGTGTTTCACCACCCTCCTAGTGAAAAAGGTTTTCCTAATATCCAACCTAAACTTCCCCCACTGCAACTTGAGACCATTACTCCTTGTCCTGTCCTCTTCTACCACTGAAAATAGTCTAGAACCATCCTCTTTGGAACCACCTCTCAGGTAGTTGAAAGCAGCTATCAAATCCCCCCTCATTCTTCTCTTCTGCAGACTAAACAATCCCAGTTCCCTCAGCCTCTCCTCATAAGTCATGTGTTCCAGACCCCTAATCATTTTTGTTGCCCTTCGCTGGACTCTCTCCAATTTATTCACATCCTTCTTGTAGTGTGGGGCCCAAAACTGGACACAGTACTCCAGATGAGGCCTCGCCAATGTCGAACAGAGGGGAACGATCACGTCCCTCGATCTGCTGGCTATGCCCCTGCTTATACATCCCAAAATGCCATTGGCCTTCTTGGCAACAAGGGCACACTGTTGACTCATATCCAGCTTCTCGTCCACTGTCACCCCTAGGTCCTTTTCTGCAGAACTGCTGCCGAGCCATTCGGTCCCTAGTCTGTAGTGGTGCATTGGGGTCTTCAGTCCTAAGTTCAGGACCCTGCACTTATCCTTGTTGAACCTCATCAGATTTCTTTTGGCCCAATCCTCCAATTTGTCTAGGTCCCTCTGTATCCTATCCCTACCCTCCAGCGTATCTACCACTCCTCCTAGTTTAGTATCATCCGCAAATTTGCTGAGAGTGCAATCCACACAATCCTCCAGATCATTTCTGAAGATATTGAACAAAACCTGCCCCAGGACCGACCCTTGGGGCACTCCACTTGATACCGGCTGCCAACTAGAAATGGAGCCATTGATCACTACCCGTTGAGCCCGACAATCTAGCCAACTTTCTACCCACCTTATAGTGCATTCATCCAGCCCATACTTCTTTAACTTGCTGACAAGAATACTGTGGGAGACCTTGTCAAAAGCTTTGCTAAAGTCAAGAAACAATACATCCACTGCTTTCCCTTCATCCACAGAATCAGTAATCTCATCATAGAAGGCGATTAGATTAGATTATTTTCTTCAGACCATTTCTCCAGTTTGTCCAGATCATTTTGAAAATTAATCCTATCCTCCCTCTCAAACTGGTATCATCTGCAAACTTTATAAGTATACTCTCTACACCATTATCTAAATCACTGAGGAAGATATTAAACAGAAATGAACCCAGAACTGATCCCTGCAGTACCCCACTTGGTATGCCCTTTCAGCTTCACTGTGAACCACTGATAACTAAGGCTGCGTGTCTCTCACGGAGGTCATGGATTCTGTGACTTTCCATGACCTCTGTGACTTTTGCAGCAGCCAATGTGCCTGGCTAAGGGGCTGCCCAAACGCTCAGGTAGCTCCTGGTCCAGCAGCAGTTTGGGTGTGGGAGGTAGCTCCGATCTGGGGCAGGGGGTTGGGGCGGCACTTACACGGGGGGAGGTGCCTGACATGACCCTGCAAGTCCTGACCTAGGTGGAGGGGCCAGGGGGCTCTGCGCACTGTCCCTGCTTGCAGGGACCGCCCCCTCAGCTCCCATTGGCTATGGCTCCTGGCCAATCGGAGCTGCGGAACCGGAGCTTGGCGGAGGCAAAGTGCAGAGCCCCCCTGGCCTTCCCTCCTCCTAGGAGCTGCAGGGACATGTGGAGCCGGGTAAGGAGCCTACCAGCCCCGCCAACCCCTCTCCCCAGCCGGCGCCCCCCCAGCACCAGCAGGGGTCCAGGAAGTAGCTCCATCTTAGCTTGTATTTTCCTAGTTTGTTTATGAGAAGGTCATGCGAGACAGTATCAAAAGCCTTACTAGAGTGAAAATATACCACATCTACCACTCCCGCCATCCACAAGGCTTGTTCCCCTCTCAAAGAAAACTATTAGGTTGGTCTGACACAATTTGTTCTTGACAAATCCATGCTGATTGTTATTTATCATCTTATTATCGTCTAGATGTTTGCAAATTGATTGCTTAATTATTTGATCCATTATCTTTCTGGGCAATAGAGATGGGCTCCTTACTCGGACACATTCAGCTCACCGAAAAGCAATGGTGGGATTGAGGAGAGCAAAAGAGAACTGCATAGCAGGGAAATAATGCCAACATAGCTGCCAGCTGAGTTGACTGTAGTTTGGTAGATAACAAACCATCCCAAAACCTAGAAAAACCACTGAGCACAAAACCCCAGCAATATTATATACAGGAATTAAACTCCAAAAAGTATACAAAGTAAACCTACAGATCCCCACTACAGCAAACCTAATAAAACACACTAAATTATAATTAACAGAATGAGTGATGCCAGTCACCTACATGGAGCTAACAATAGAGATGTAAACCAATCTAGCCACACAGCCAGAAAAAGTAGACACCATAGAGAGGAAAAAAAGGAGAGAAGAGAGCAACAGAAAAGATTAAATATATATATTTCAAAATATTATTGACGAGGTTAAGAAAACGGTCTTAAAAACACAGACCCCTGAGCAGCAGCCTACACAATTCTGAAGGTACAACAAACATTTCTATAGAAAAAGTCAACCTACGTGGAAGGGAAGTTGTCAAAATTTGATGAGGCAATAGACAAAAACCCTCTTGGACTATCTGGAAGAAATGCACTTCTCACCTATTTTTTATTATTGGTGTCATTATTTGTTCTCCAGTAATGCCCACTCTGTGCTAGCTGCTATCCAAGCATACATGACATCACTCTTAGAAATCTGCACTGAAGAGTTCACAATCTAAATTCTTCAATTTCTGGGGTGTTAAACAGTGGGAATAGTGCCCGTAAACAATTGCCATGTTTATCCCTCTCCCTAGTAGCTCCCTCTCGGGTATTCATTTCAATAGCATCAGTTTTTTTCATATCTGCACCTTAAGAACATACCTTTTTCATATCTACAGCCCACAAAACAAGGCAGCAGCAATGAGAGTATTAAAATGTTCAGAGATTATATTCTCATTTGACAGGTTTCAGAGTAGCAGCCGTGTCAGTTTGCATCCGCAAAAAGAAAAGGAATACTTGTGGCACCTTAGAGACTAACAAATTTATTTGAGCATAAGCTTTCGTGAGCTACAGCTCACTTCATCAGATGCATGCAGTGGAAAATAAAGTGGGGAGATTTTATATACACAGAGAACATGAAACAATGGCTGTTATCATACACACTGTAACAAGAGTGATCAGGTAAGATGAGCTATTACCAGCAGGAGAGCGGGGATGGACTACAAGCCCTCAGGAATAGTATCCCCGATAATGTCACGGCAAACCTGGTGGCTGAACTTTGTGACTTTGTCCTCACCCATAACTATTTCACATTTGGGGACAATGTATACCTCCAAATCAGCGGCACTGCTATGGGTACCCGCATGGCCCCACAGTATGCCAACATTTTTATGGCTGACTTAGAACAACGCTTCCTCAGCTCTCGTCCCCTAATGCCCCTACTCTACTTGCGCTACATTGATGACATCTTCATCATCTGGACCCATGGAAAAGAAGCCCTTGAGGAATTCCACCATGATTTCAACAATTTCCATCCCACCATCAACCTCAGCCTGGACCAGTCCACACAAGAGATCCACTTCCTGGACACTACGGTGCTAATAAGTGATGGTCACATAAACACCACCCTATACCGGAAACCTACTGACCACTATACTTACCTACATGCCTCCAGCTTTCATCCAGACCACACCACACGATCCATTGTCTACAGCCAAGCTCTACGATACAACCACATTTGCTCCAACCCCTCAGACAGAGACAAACACCTACAAGATCTCTATCAAGCGTTCTTACAATTACAATACCCACCTGCTGAAGTGAAGAAACAGATTGACAGAGCCAGAAGAGTACCCAGAAGTTACCTACCACAGGACAGGCTCAACAAAGAAAATTGCAGAACGCCATTAGCCATCACCTTCAGCCCCCAACTAAAACCTCTCCAACGCACCATCAAGAATCTACAACCTATCCTGAAGGACGACCCATCACTCTCACAGATCCTGGGAGACAGGCCAGTCCTTGCTTACAGACAGCCCCCCAACCTGAAGCAAATACTCACCAGCAACCACACAACAAGAACACTAACCCAGGAACCTATCCTTGCAACAAAGCCCATTGCCAACTGTGTCCACATATCTATTCAGGGGATACCATCACAGGGCCTAATCACATCAGCCACACTATCAGAGGCTCATTCACCTGCGCATCTACCAATGTGATATATGCCATCATGTGCCAGCAATGCCCCTCTGCCATGTACATTGGTCAAACTGGACAGTCTCTATGTAAAAGAATAAATGGACACAAATCAGATGTCAAGAATTAAAACATTCAAAAACCAGTCGGAGAACACTTCAATCTCTTTGCTCACTCGATTACAGACCTAAAAGTGGCAGTTCTACAACAAAAAAATTTGAAAAACAGACTCCAACGAGAGACTGCTGAATTGGAATTAATTTGCAAACTGGATACAATTAACTTAGGCTTGAATAAAGACTGGGAGCAGATGTGTCATACACACAAAGTAAAACTATTTCCCCTTGTTTATTTCCCCCCCTACTGTTCCTCACACATTCTTGTCAACTACTGGAAATGGCCCACCTTGATTATCACTACAAAAGGTCCCTCCTTCCCTCCCCACACCCCTCTGCTCTCCTGATCACTCTTGTTACAGTCTGTAGGGTAACACCCATTGTTTCATGTTCTCTGTGTATATAAAATCTCCCCACTTTATTTTCCACTGCATGCATCCGATGAAGTGAGCCGTAGCTCACGAAAGCTTATGCTCAAATAAATTTGTTAGTCTCTAAGGTACCACAGGTACTCATTCTCATTTGGAGTGCCCCAGAACAAGAACTCATGTCAGGCGTCTACAAATTCTGCAGATTGCTAGGGACAATGGACTGAAACAAAACACCAATTACAGAAAAAAGAACTGTTGAATTTTGAAGAATTTCTCTCAGAAAATGGGGTTGAAGGATCCTGCAAAAATACAAGTTATCCGGAGGAAGCTCAACTACAGAAGACCACATCAAAGCAGACAATCTTAAAACATACAGCTATTTTTGTCATATCAGGTATCCCTAAAATAAAGAGGACTAACAATGGCCTCAGTTTGTTAGTAAAGATTTTAAGACCTTCACACCAGATTATGGAATTGAACATTTTACCTCCAGTCCTAAATATCCACCAAGTAATGGACTGGCAGAATGTGGAGTTACGATAGGTGCTGTCCTAGCCTCCATAATGACAGATTTTGTGGAAGCCACTCTCAAACTCTTCAGAATTCCTGAGCAGGCTGCAGAGAGGCTTTCAAGCAACATCAGAGCTGCCAGCATAAAAGATTCTGGGGCACTTATTTTCCCTGCTCCTCTTTCCCTCTAGGTTGCTTCCTATTTCCTTTTCCTTCTTAGAGATTTTTTTTCATTTCTTCCCCCTTTGTCCCTTTTCTGCCATGTTTGCCCTTCTCTACCCTACCTTTTTGCCCCCTCTCTCTTTTTTGGCCTCTCCACATGTAAAAAGGCTGCAGAAGGAAACTAGCTGTCAGTTATAGTTATGCTCCTCACTCCTGACCCACAACACCCCTTTCTCTTCCACTCCTGGTCTTCCCACACCTCTGCCAACGTCTTTCATTCCTGATCCACTGCCTCCGTTTCAATGCTCATGGATGTACTTTTGCTTTACCTTTGCTTGTAGCTTCTGCACAAGCACTGCCTGCCTATGCTGTGCCTCTTGGGAGCTCTGCAGCTTGCGTTGATAGGATGCCTGGCTTTCCACCATCTGTTGACGAAGTGTCACTATCTGCTCCTCGGGCAGTAACTGCAATGTCTGCAGTTTCATGCTGCTCACCTCCTGGTCTCCTGACTCCATCTGAGGACCACAGAATGGTATAATGGTAATACAGGAAAAGGATAATAGCCCTGCAGTAGTCAGAAGCCTAGGCTGTGATCAGAAGCAGGGAAGAGGATGAAGAAGCCTGAAACTAATTAGCTCTGCCTGCCCATCGAATCTGGCTGTGACAATAGCAAGAATCATAGAATCTCAGGGTTGGAAGAGACCTCAGGAGGTCATCCAGTCCAACCCCCTGCTCAAAAATGGACCAACCCCAACTAAATCATCCCAGCCAGGGCTCTGCCAAGCTTGACCTTGTATCCAATCATAGTATCCAATCAGGAGGCTCCTGCACTGGAATAAGCTGAATGGAGCAAGCTACAGTGTCTGGTCCAGTCTGCGTGAAGAAGCAGCATGCCCCTGAATAGCCTGGCACCTGACCTGGACCAGAAGTTCACCAGTATTTAGCAGCAAGATTACTCTAGGAGTAGGGGGCAGCCGTACGGGTGGCAGCACAAGGTGCAGCCTTCTCACAGTCACTGCCAAATGTCTGGCAGCAAACGCCAGTCCCGAGAGCAGATCCCAGACATATCAGCTCCTTGCTATGTCCATGCAAGTGAGGGAGCGAAAAAGTCAGACAGAGGCGGGCGTGGGCAGGCTTGGACAGCTCATCTCCTGCCTCTGTCACCCACCCGACCCGTCTCCCGCCTCCGTCACCCACCCAACCCCCCAGTCCGTCTCCCGCCTCCGTCACCCACCCGACCCCCTGGCCCGTCTCCTGCCTCCATCACCCATCCAGGCCCCCCGGCCCGTCTCCCGCCTCCATCACCCATCCAGGCCCCCGGTGCAGCCCCACCCCGCCACTGTCACACCCCCCGGCCACTGACACCCCCGACCTCTCTCCCACCCACTGCCTGTCACTCACCTCGCGCCCCAGCCCGTCTCCGGCCTCTGTCACCTACCCGACCCGTCTCTGGCCTCTGTCACCCACCTGGCCCGTCTCTGGCCTCTGTCACCCACCCGACCCCCTGGCTCGTCTCCTGCTTCCGTCACCCACCCGACCCGCCTCCCGCCTCCATCACCCATCCAGGCCCCCGGTGCAGCCCCACCCCGCCACTGTCACACCCCCCGGCCACTGTCACCCCCGACCTCTCTCCCACCCACTGCCTGTCACTCACCTCGCGCCCCAGCCCGTCTCCGGCCTCTGTCACCTACCCGACCCGTCTCTGGCCTCTGTCACCCACCTGGCCCGTCTCTGGCCTCTGTCACCCACCCGACCCCCTGGCTCGTCTCCTGCTTCCGTCACCCACCCGACCCGCCTCCCGCCTCCATCACCCATCCAGGCCCCCGGTGCAGCCCCACCCCGCCACTGTCACACCCCCCGGCCACTGTCACCCCCGACCTCTCTCCCACCCACTGCCTGTCACTCACCTCGCGCCCCGGCCCGTCTCCGGCCTCCGTCACCCACCCGGCCCCCTGGCCCGTCTCCTGCTTCCGTCACCCACCCGACCCACCTCCATCACCCATCCAGGCCCCCGGTACAGCCCCACCCCACCACTATCACCCCCCGGCCCCGGCCCCGGCCCCTGTCACCCCCGACCTCTCTCCCACCCACCGCCTGTCATTCACCTCGCGCCCCGGCGCGTCTCCCGCCTCCTTCACCCAGTTGGCCCTTCTCTGGCCTCCGTCACCCACCGGACCCCCCGGCCCGTCTCCCGCCTCCGCCACCCGTCCAGGCCCCCGGTGCAGCCCCACCCCGCCACTGTCACCCCCCCGGCCTCTCTCCCACCCACCGCCTGTCACTCCCCTCGCGCCCCGACGCGTCTCCCGCCTCCGTCACGCAGCCGGCCCCACAGCGCCGCTCCCGGGTCCCGCCGCTGGCCCGCGGGGTGGGCTCGGGGAGTCGCCGGGAGCGTCGGGCCGCGCGCTTCGGGCCGCCCTCGCCCGCTCCGGCTCAGTGGGGCTGGTCGGGACCGTGGTGGACGCGCAGCCCCAGGAGCCCCGCGCTCTCCCCCCACCCGCCACCTCGGCCCGCTCCTCCCGGGCCGGGCCCGCCTCACCCTCGCTTTCCGCGCGGCGCCCCCGGGCCGGCCAGACCCACGCTTCGGCCGCAGCGAGCGGGCGCCCCGGCCCCAGCCTGCCGCCGATGCGCGCTCCGGCGTTGGGAGCCCGCTCTGCGCGCGGCCGCGGCCCGAGAGCGCGTCTCCGGCTTCCCCAGCGGGGGCTGGCTGGGCCCGGGCCGGGCACATCGCTGGGCTGCTGGCGCCGCTGCTCTTTCCCGGCTTAGGCGCACGCTGGCCCTGCCTGCGCCCCAGGTGCAGCTGCCCGCGCGGCGGGGTCTAGGCTGCCCTGGAACCCCTGCAGCTGGGCCGGGCCCGCTGCCCGGGGCTGTGAAACGGCGGCGTAGTCGGGCTCCGGCTGCAGCTCCATCTCTGGGGCCCTGCTGCGATGCTGGTAGACGAGGTGCTTGCCCGGGCTGTAGGGGTCAGCTCCGCCCTGACAAATTCATTGCTGGAAACCAGATCGCTCACCTGTATGTTAGCCTCGTTCAAGCTGGGGGCTCCCTTTGTAAAGATGTGGTTACGCTCTATAAAAGGCTGGCAAGTTGCTGCATGAAACCTTACTTGTAATGTCTGTGACCCCTGCTAAACGGTTCCTTTGGCACTGGCTGGTCAGGTCACCGAGCTCCTCTCTCCACAGCCCATTGTCCCCTCAGTGGCCAGAACCGGCTGTGGCATCCGAGCTGGGCCTGCTGGTCACCAGTCGCTGTGGAATCCGTTCTCCAGGCCATTGGCCGGGGTCCCAAGTTCTGTCCCGGTCCTCTGTAACAACAAACTCCCTCTCCCATCACCTCGTTAAACCAGTAACGCCCAGGGAAACTGAGTCCCACCCCCCCACACACACATGCAAACCATTGAAAAAAAAAACAAGAAAATCCCCCACTTCATAACTCTCTCACAACCATGAAGGTGCTATGTGTAAGAAAACTTGTCCCACAAGCCTGAATTCTGGAAGAAGGAAATAAAGATAGCTGACATGAAAATTTTTCATCTTTGCTGTATGAACTCTCAAAGGGCAGGAGCTAGAAAACAAAAACAGAGAACCCCAGGGTCAATCTGGGTTAGTCCTAGAAGACATTCAGTGCTGACAGATTACTACAACTCTGTCACCTTTTGGAACCATACGTAGTAGTAGGATTTTCTGTTTGTATTTCATATAATTTAGAATGAAGGATAAAGAATAATAATGTAGCATGTATTAAATGTATTGGTGTATGATTTGATTATATCCTGCCAGCCACCCTTTTTGAATAGCAGAAAGAATAGCCTAATGGGCCATTGGTAGAGATACATCAGCCAGAATCTGTGTCTGTGCTGATTTCAAGGCAGTGACAGACCTTTGAGGGTCACCAATTTGTTATATTTGTTAGCATTTTAAAATAAGTAAAAGAATGCCATGACTGTTTTTCTTTTGCATTGCAACTTGATGTTCCTGTTCAAAATGTTCTGTATAAATTAATTCTGTTTTGTGTGTGAATGAGGAATGTGTGTGTTAAGAGATAAGTTTGAAGGCCCTCACTGAACCAGATAGTCTAGGGAGGAACCGGAGACAGATGCAAGGGCGCCAGGAGGCTGCAACACGCCCCTATTGAAATGTCAGAGGAGGGCAGATTGACAACGCTAAAGATGAGACAGGCACCTATCAATGGGGACAAGATAGCAGTGATCAAAACCAGCATGGGATAACTCCCTGAGGAACTTGATGAAAGAACAAAATAAAGGATGAGAAGGACAATTTAAGAAAACAAGCACTCATCAAACAACAATTGATTAGAACATGACGGTGCAGAACTCATTGGTCCCAATGAAGGAAAATCACTAGATAAACAGGGTGCCTTGCCATGAAACTTTGGATTCGTCCTGCCAAGACTTCCCTGGAGCATCGTGTCGTGACCGATGGAACCTGGCTCCTCCTTACCCATGATCAACCTAACTGGCCACTAGATTGATCTGGACTCTGGACTGGTAACTATAACATCGACTGGCAGGACAGTGTGTGTGCGATTGAATGCATATGCTAACTGTATCTTCAATAAACGTGGCGTATTACCTTTTCCCCTGAAAAAGATCCTATGTGCTTCTTATAAGCATAACATTTTTGGTGGAGAATTGCAAAAGGGGGAAGACATGCACTGTGATTGTTCAAAATACTGCTAAATATTGCTAAAAGGTATACCATATGTATAAAGTGATCAATCATTCTGGTGTGCACATCCCCGGTCATAGAGGTGCTGGGCCATAAGGGGGAGGATTAGAGTCCTCACTCCAACCCGTCTGTCGGGGAAAAATTGCATAGGTGAATATACTCTCAATCGTAGCAGGATCATGCCCAAAAGGCAGGGGGCTTAGCGTTTCCCCCTCCTGCTCTTTCAGGTAGAGTTTTTAGTGGGTATAGACTTTTGTGTTGTGTAAGTCCCAGCACGAGCGTGGGCAAAGAAGAGTTATAAAGGTAAAAGAGATTTATAAACACATATGTTTAGGCGAAAGGAGTCCCCTAAGGGCAAAGCTCAAGGAGAGCAGAAAAAATTGCCATTCACACAGGAAATAACTCCTTTTAAGACAATTTTGCAAAAGTTTGGGCACAGCCCATGGACTGAACAAGCATTAGCCAATGTCCATACTATAGCTGATTTGGAAGATAGATTGGCAAAATACCTGTTGGTCTACAGGCCATCGACCCCGATAAAAAGAGACTCGGCTGCAATCTGGCTATTGTGGGAAGCATGCAATGAGGCATTCCTTCATTTGGCTAGCTGCCAGGAGGAGAACGCCACACTGCATGAGAAACTTATGACAGAACAAGGAGTAAATGGTCTCAAGTTGCAGTGGGGGAGGTTTAGTTTGGATATTAGGAAAAACTTTTTCACTTGGAGGGTGGTGAAGCACTGGAATGCGTTACCTAGGGAGGTGGTGGAATCTCCTTCCTTTGAGGTTTTTAAGGTCAGGCTTGACAAAGCCCTGGCTGGGATGATTAAGTTGGTGATTGGTCCTGCTTTGAGCAGGGGGTTGGACTAGATGACCTCCTGAGGTCCCTTCCAACCCTGATATTCTATGAACTCAGTATATCTGAATGAGAAACTGATAAATGGAAAATACTGGCCACTGGGGTCCAAAGCCAGTTAGACATTCTCAAAGATACCCTAAGAGAAGTTAAAATCATAGAATATCAGGGTTGGAAGGGACCTCAGGAGGTCATCTAGTCCAACCCCCTGCTCAAAGCAGGACCAATCCCCAATTTTTGCCCCAGATCCCAAATGGCCCCCTCAAGGATTGAACTCAAAACCCTGGATTTAGCAGGCCAATGCTCAAACCACTGAGCTATCTCTCAGAGAGGGGATTATTTGAACAAATAGAGGAAAAAGATAAAATACAAACATAAAATCCTACTACTACACATAGACTAGCTCATTTGTGTATATATGTTGCCTGCTTTAACCTGTAAATAACTCTCATTTTTTTTTCCTGGTTAATAAATGTTTAGTTAGTTTACTATAGGATTGGCTACAAGCACTGTCTTTGGTGTGAGATCAGAGGTACAAATTAACCTGGGGGTAAATGACAGATCTCTTGGGACTGGAAGCAACCTGGACGTTTTTGTCATTGTTGGTGCTTCAGTAGCTCATATTCATTACTGGGTTGGTGAAATCTAATTATAGATAAGGCTAAGATTTTGTCATAGGTATTTTTAGTAAGAGTCATGGACAGGTCATGGGTGATAAAGAAAAATTCACGGAAGCCCATGACTTGTCCTTGACTTTTACTAAAGATACCTATGACAAAATGGGGAGCTCAGCTCCAGAGTTCTCCATGGCAGCCTGGAGCTCCAGGGTCCCCCAGCCACCATGGGATGAAGTCATAGAAGTCGCGGGAAAACAGATTCCATGATCTTCGTGAAAAAAATCGTAGCCCTAATTATGGAACATACAACCAAGTTTGGGGTTTATACCCTCCTTTTTGACAGCGTGCCCTGAGGTTGGCACTCACAGTTGTGAACCACTCCAGAGAGTATGACACCTATGAAGTAGGGAGGTCCCAGAGCCTGGGCTCCAGCCTGAGCCCAAACATGCTCTGACGGGTTCAGTCACAGAAACCCCCTTGGGAGTGTCGCCTGATGTGCTGAGACTACCTCTGAGCCCATTTTCCCTGCCAGTTTGGGCCTTCAGAACCCTGCTTTGTTGAGACAGATAACACTAATCTGCTGCAACACAGTCCCAGGATCTGACCAACGCTCCCAAAGCTGCAGACTTAACTGAAAACGGCTTAGCAAGTGCTCCTATCTCTAGCACCCAGACACCCAGCTCCCAATGGGGTCCAAACCCCAAATAAATCCATTTTACTCTGTATAAAGCTTATACAGGATAAACTCCTAAACTGTCTGCCCTCTATAACACCGATAGAGAGATATGCAGAGCTGTTTGCTCCCCCAGGTATTAATTACTTACTCTAGGTTAATTAATAAGCAAAAGTGATTTTATTAAGTATAAAAAGTAGGATTTAAGTGGTTCCAAGTAATAACAGACAGAACAAAGTAAGTTGCCAAGCAAAATCAAACAAAACATGCACATCTAAGCCTAATAAAGTAGGAAACTGAATACAGGTAAATCTCACCCTCAGAGATGTTCCAATAAGCTTCTTTCACAGACTAGGCTCCTTCCTAGTCTGGGCCCAATCCTTTTCAGACCAACATTGTAATTTATGGCCTGGGTCCAGCAATCACTCCCACCCCCGTAGATACTGTCCTTTGTTCCAGTTTCTTTCAGGCATCTCTTTGGGGTGGAGAGGCCATCTCTTTAGCCAGCTGAAGACAAAATGGAGAGGCTTCCAGGGCCTTTTATATTCTCTCTCTTATGGGTGGAAACCCCTTTGTTCTTCTGTGCAAAGTCACAGCAACAAGAATGATTGAGCTTTTTGCAGGCTGACGCTATTGTTTACATATTAGTTTGAAGGTTCCCAGGAAAGCTCAGATGTGGATTAGAATCTCCCAAAGTTTATTGTCAGTTAAGTGTTTCTTGATTGGGCACTTACTGAGAGTAGTCCTTTCTCAAGAAGCTGACCAAATGCTTCACTGAGGCTACTTAGAATCAAACACATTCAGATACAAGTAAATAGCTAATATTCGTAACTTAAAATACAAAAATGATACACCCATACAAAGAGCATAATCATAACTAGCAAATTACAACGTTTCTATAGACACCTTGGTTGACCTCCTTGTACAAGATTTGGTGCCACTATAGGACCTTGGTTGCAACAATGATCTACATGATCACAGTTCATGTCAATAACGTCACAGCCTCCTCCTGAATTTACTGCCAGAGACATGGATACTGTCCATGGTGGAGGCAGTACATGTAAAATCCCTGTTTGTCTCTGGTCACACCCCCTCCCAGTACCTTTAAACCCTGTGATGTCAATCATAGGTGACATAGCAAAGTTCTGGGTTCCTGGTCTCTGGGTGCCTGAAAACATGTGGAGTGCAGTATTGCTAACAGAATGCACACAGCACTATCTGTTAATGTGTAGGTGTCTTGGCATTCAGTCACCAATGCCATGAGGCGACGTGCCTCAGTTTCCCCTTCCACACAACAGTGTAAGCCTCTTATTCTTCTGCTGCTGTGCCAAGTTTCCAGCCTGTGTACAGGTATAAGATGAAAAGCAACATGCTTGTGGGACTGTCCTGACACCATCCCTCCCATGTACAAAAGTTTTTTTCCACAAACCAGGTATGTCACACATCTTTAAAGGGTTTACCACTAGTATTAACTCCCTTGTCTTGACCCATAGATGAAGTAGGAAAAGACACAAGATTGACAGCCAATTTATGACAGACAGCCTTTCAGGGCTTTGTTCACACAGTTTGGCTTGTTCAGTGTCTATTCCATTTTCCAATCCCTTTGTGTACCATGGTAGATGCTTTGATACAGATTTTTCTGCCTCTTTGGAGAAGGCTCTCAATTCAGGCAAGTTTTGAGGCTTTGGCAAGGAAAGGGTGCATTGCAGCCATGCCTGCCCTGGGCCCCTCCCCCTAGAATTTCTTTGGGCTGGACCCCATCCCCTTATGAAGCTTCCCAAATGCAAAGTTGTTTTTTTTCCCAGCCATGTTATCTTTTACAAGGGTAGCAGGAATAACATTCTTTAATGGAGTGCTTTGGACTGGTAAGATCCCGTCAGTCACGCCACTCTCTGTTCCCAGCAGGTCAGCTGGATGGACTCTCCCCTTCAGGATATCTGACCCCCAGTCTTCCCTTAAAACCTTATCCACAGGTGAGGGGTCTGGCATTTCAGATGCAGATTTTTTACCCTCCTCCTGGGGAAAAGCCTCCCTACAAAAGGTGGGCAGACCCTCCTGTCCCCCCTCACCTTCCGTCGGGATTTCCCTCTCTGGGCTCCCCTCTGAGGCAGACACTCCTGTGTCCCCCAAAAGGTGGCCGTGATCCAGATGTGGGCTCACAGCTACCAGCTATGACAGACACTTCACTGGCCAGCAAAATCCCCCCCTTTTAACTCAGGTTGGGGTTGCTTCCAACTACAGAGTCCTTGGGGTCTGTTCCCACCACAGCGGTCACCAGGACCACAACTTCCATCTCCTGGATACATGTCTCTGTGCACCCCAGGGCAGGACCTGTCCCCTGCTGACCTGCAACTTCCTGGCAGTCAGCAGCTGGGAAGGCCTGCCTGTTAGAAGGTGGAACATTCCCCTCCCACAGGGAGATGATCACAGGATAGGAGCTGGCTCTATCCAGACCCTCCCACGGGGACTTGCTTTGAGCCCTTGGACTACAGAAACTGGTTAGGACCACACCTGCTGTTACCGAGAAATTAAAGAGACATTCCTATTTCCCCAACAGCACTTGTAACTTTACCCTCCCCTCTGGGGCTTTTAGCACAAGATTCTTTCTTGCTGCTAACAAACCCTGGGACAGATTCTGCCACATCAAAAAAATCATTCCCCAGTAGAAACGGCGCAAAATTGTGTGCCACTGCTGCAACAGTCAGATCAGCCTGCAAATCACCCGTTTCCATGTGTACCTTAGCTAAGGTGCAAGGACTTTGTAACTTCCATCATTCTAATTCTGCCATTTTCCCTGGCAACAATCCTTCTCATGGATCCACCGTCTCAAACCCCTTCTCCTGGTTGAAAGACAGGAGGACGAATGACTGACCATCCCTACACATCAGGTGGAGAAGGTCCCAGACCAGATAGAGGCTATTGAAGATGGTCTGGCCCAAAACAGTGTAGGTCTGGTTGGGGTGGATTGTGTCTGCCAGCCTGGACATCAGCTGTTGCAAGACGGCCTTTGATACAACTTTATAGTCTGTGCCGAGCTGCAATACTGGGCGCTAGTTCTTCAGGTTGGTCTGCCTGCACATCAGGAGGGAGCATCTTGCTCCCCAGGAACTCAGCCCAGATGATGACAAGGTCCAGGTTGATGACTTCACAGAACATTTGGTAGCAGTCCACAGTCAGCCCATTGATATCTGGGGATTTGTTGGTGGGCATCTGATGGAGGGCTTCCTGGAACTTGGCCAGAGTGAGAGGAAGTTTCAGCCAGTCCTGGTTGCCTGTTCTGACCATAGGGAGATCATCCCTCAGGAGCCTGCAAGCATTGGCATCAGGTGGATCTGGGGAGAACAGGTAGAAAGCCCTTGTTCTTTCCTGCATCTTTTCTGGATCTGTAAGAGGGGTGCCATCCTCTGCCAGGAGGCAGGTGATGTTTTTGGCACCCCTTTTCTTCTTCTCCAGGAAATAGATGAAGTGGGAGCTGTGAAGTTTCTCCAGAAAGAGCAAGATGAAGGCTCCCTAAGCCTTGCGGTCATCAAGGACCCAAAGCTTGTCCCATTTCTCCAGACACTCCAAGAGGGAGAGATTCTCAGGTGAGCAGCCAGGCATCTCTCTAGCTCAAAGATCTCTCACACTCCAACTTCTCGATCACTGCATCTTTCCACCAATTGTCCCCATGGGTGTAGTCACGGCAGAAGAGCCAGGCCCCTACCCACCACCTCTGCACTGAGGGAAAGATGTGCCTTCGCCTGTGCCCACCCAGCCAGAACTCCCCCAGGACACTATGAAGCCAACATCCAGCAGGCTGTTGTTGAAAGGCCTGTAGGCCAGCCCTGGCCACTCAGGTATCAGTGAGACTGTCACAGGCATCACGTGGTGGTCTGTGAATGGGGCCAACCTGATGCTGGAGGAGTGGGCACACCCCACGTGTTCAGATGAGAGAGGTAAATGTGGTCCAGCTGAGATTGGCACGATTGGACCTCCACCATGCAGACAAAGATGAAGGCAGCAGAGGCCGTGCCTCCTGGTCAGGGAGAGGAAGAAACCCCAGCTGCCGTAGACAGAGGAAGGAAAAGAGGAGGAGGCAGCAGTGGGGAGCAGAAGGAGCTGCGGCCACCTGGGTGCATGTCCTTGGGGCTGGAAGGTCAGTGCCCTCAGAGATGGTGGAAAGGATGGCGGGGAAGGGGGGGGTTGTAGCCAATAGTGGGGCCATTGTAGTCACCACAGAATGGGGCTTTTGGTTGGGCCTTGCCCTTTTTCTGGCCCTTTCTGCAGCCCAGGGGACAGTGCAGGTGGGTTTGGTAGCGTTAGCAGCAGCACAGTTCCCACCTCTGCCTGTCACCGGTGTTTAGACAAGGGTGACAGCAGGGGTGGTGGCGGCGGCTGCAGGAATGACGGCTGGGGCACCGAGCTGAGGGGATGCAGCAATGGTGACCAGGGGCACCCCTCACTCCTCCCTATCCCCTGTGGGCGAAGCCGCTGGAATAGAAGCCACAGGAAACTATCACCCCTCTCCCTTCTTTTTATCCCCAGAGCGGGCTGTCCCTGGCTAAGAGGCTCATGTTGTCAGAAGGAAACCAAGATCAAGTACCGAGAAGGAGAAAATAGTGACCAGTGACTCCAACCCACCAACGTGTAAGAGGAGCCAAAAGAAGACTGAGCATCTCTGATTACAGGCAGGTCACTCTCCTGGGAACCAACCTTCCTCCAAAGGAGACGCATGCCCTGTTTAATTGTTGGGCCTGAAAAGTTCAATAGTCATAATATGGAAACAACCCTGTTCTGCAGGGTAAATGAACTGTAAATATAGCACTGACATGACCAGTTTCAGTTATCTTCACAGATTAAAAAGGTTTAATCTTGTTTTAGAGAAAAAAACTTTACAGTTACACAATTTTTAGCCAAGCTTTTCAGTTGAGACATATCTTAAGCCCCACATTGGCTGCCAGTTAAATATACGATAATTGTTTGAAATCTATAAATATTAAAGAGCTTTGGTTACTGCTTGAGAACAAGTTCAGTTTGAAAGGTAGTTTATAAGCAATTTAATAATAATGTGGAGCTTCCCTAAAAGTTTTTATTACCCCAGGGAAGGAATAATCACCAATAAAACTCAATGTCTTCATTTTAATTTCAAGTGTTACTTCACACATTATCATCCTGAGTCAGGAGGACTGGGGGCAACTGTTTATAGAGTTAGGACAGAACACGTGACTGTATGTCCTGTGTGCGCCCGGACATAGGGCTCAGGCTACTGACGCAGTAACGCGAACAAGGTGAGGCAGTGAAATTGCGGTACATCCCCCACAGCCTCTTATCACACACACCCCTGCTAGCAGACAGCTATCGGAACAAGCCCTTTGCCCGTCCCCCCGCCTGTGACCTGGGTACGAGGACACGCTCCACGTGTGAATGAAGAGCCGGGCCGCGCGTTCTGATTGTCCGGACGCGGGACCCCAGTTCCCAGGCGCCCCTTCCCGGGCTCTTTGCCAGGGCGCGGGCTGAAGCATCGAGCCCGCACTAACCTGCCCAGGAAAACCCGCCGGCGCCGCAGACCGTCTGCTCAGCGCTGCCACAGGGCTCCGGCCCTTCGCTCTGCCGGGCCTGCTCCTGCAGCAAAGCCGGCCGGCGCACGGAGCAGCGCCGCGCCCCCGGCCCCCGGGGAGCGGGCGGAGCTCGCGGCGCCGCGGCCCGGGGGGGCCCGCTCCCTGGAGGAGGGCGGCAGCGCGGCTCGGGCGCAGCTAAAACCCCGATACCCAGAATCGCCGCCCGAAATCCGTAGCAGGGCGGGGACTACAACTCCCGTGATGCCCCGGGCCCGGAGCGGGGCGCACGTCATTCCGTAGCGCCCACGCCTCTCCCTGGCGCTCGGGGCGGTGCTCCCCACGGCACCTTCCGCTTCCGGCCTCACAGGGCCCTGGTCCTGGAAACGGAAAGTCCCGAGCCCCGCAATGGCCGATGGGAGACGGAGGCCGGGGGAAACACCACGCTTCCCACAATGCATTTCTTCGCTTCTCTTTCCCCCGCCCGTCCAGGCTCTCCGTCGCGGCGCCGACTCTGGAGGTCTTGCTGTGACGTCATATCTGTGCGACAGGGCCGGAGCGCGGCGCTCGCTCTTTCCGCTCCCCCGGCCGCAGAGCCCGGATTCCCCCGCAGGGTCCGTGGGGGGCGCGGGTGGGGAGAGCGAGGGGGCTGTGGGTAAAGGGGGGGGCTGGGGGGCGAGATGCTGGGAGGACCCGGGGGCTTTGGCCTCTGACTCCTTTGTCTTCCCCTGCAGAGCCTGAGCCATGAAGCCCCCTCTTCGGACCCGCTCGGCCCCCACACGCTACGAAACGGGCCCCCCTGCACGCCACGCACCCGCTCGGGCCCCCTGGACGGCGCAGGAGAAGCGGCACCTCATCAAGGCGCTGAAGGCCCAGGCCCCTCAAGGGGAGCTGCAGGCCGAGCTGTTGCGGGAGCATCTGCCCCGTAGGAGTGAGGCCGAGGTGAGCGCGGGCTCGGGGGTCTGGTCCCAGCCGAGCTGGTGACTGTGGCCAGGCCAGGGTCAGAATAAAGGTAATTCGGGGACAGCAGAGCACTCTCTCTGCTAACAAAAGAGAGAGAGTGCCCAATCTCCGGCTTGGTTTGGGAACAGGGGCCACCACCGTACTGCCCTGCAGGTCCCTCTCCACTGTTCAGGTTGGGGTTGGGGTGGGGAAACCTAGTGCTGCCTGGTGGTGGCTCCTCTTGTTTCCATTTATGTTGTCCCCTGATTTTGGCAGCACTAGAGAGGGTGTTGGTCTATGCATCTCCTGTAGCTCAGGGGTTTTGCAGGCTCCTGTGGGTGATGTCTTGCCCCTTATCTGCCTCTGACAGTCACAGCTCCCCTCTCAGCTTCTCCCAGCCAACTTTCTCCACAGCATTTTCTATCCAGGTATCTTAACAGTTCCCATCACCATAGTACCTAGACCAGGGTAGGCAAACATTTTGGCCCAAGGGCCACATCAGGAAATAGAAATTGTATGGCGGGCCATGAATGCTCATAAAATTGGGATGTGGGAGGGTGTTCTGGGCTGGGACTGAGGGGTTCGGAGGGTGGGAGGGGGATAAGGGCTGGGGCAGGGGTGCGGGAAGGGGTGCAGGTTCCGGTTGGGGGTGTGGGCTCTGGCGTGGGGCTGGAAATGAGAGGTTTGGGGTGCAGGAGGGTGTTCTGGGCTGGAATCAAGGGATTTGGAGAGCGGGAGGAGGATGAGGGCTGGGGCATGGAATTGGGGCACAGGGAGAGGCTGAGGGGTACAGGCTCCGAACGGCGCTTACCTCGAGCAGCTCCCAAAAACAGTGGCATGTTTCTTTTCCAGCTCCTACATAGAGGCATGGCCAGGCAGCTCTGTATGCTGCCCCGTCCGCAGGCACCGCCCCTGCAGCTCCCATTAGAGCACCAGAGGGGGCCATTGGAGTGCGTAGGAGCCAGAGGGGGGCCATGCCATGGCTTCCAGCAGCCGCATGGTGCGGCCCCTGGCTGGAGCGGGGCCAAGGCGCGTGCTGCAGCCCTCGACCCTGCTCCCCAGGGCTGTAGTTTGCCCACCCCGACCTAGGCACAGCCGTCTCCTCCCATGGTTTTTCAGGCCTAAAACTTGTTTGGTCCTTCTTATTAGTTGTACAATCCTTTTGCAAGTTCACCCCACTAACTCATTGCTGTCTGGAACCAGAGAGGGTTTTGGGAGAGGTGGAACTGACACCCAGTTCAGCTGCAGCTATGTAGTCCAGTTGGGATAGAAGGCATTCAGCCACACCCTTCTCAGCCCACCCATGAGCTGTTTATTGGGGGATGGGCATCTCTGTATACTGCTATGCCTGAACCTCCCTGTGGTTGCAGATTCTGGCCTTCATCCACCAGCTGAAGGGCCGCGTAGCAAGGGAGGCCATACAGATGGAGTATCGCCGCTGCCGGGAGGAGCAGAGATGCAAGGAAGCTGAGATCCTAGCTCCTATTGAGGTACGGAGAATCTGGAAATCAGGGCTGGTGTTGTGTGGGGGTGGTCAGGGCTGGTTTGTCTGTACAGTACCAGGGCAAGGGTGAGTTTGGTTGTACTGTACCAGAATGGGCTTGAGGCACAAGGCATTTGCAGTGAGTCTGTCCTTTCTGGAGCTGTCCCTGTCTCACTCTGTGCTCTCCTTGCCCTCTGCTGGCTGGCCTCATGCTTCTCGCACTGTGGCTGTGCGTAGGTGGATGGGTGCCTGATTCCAGTGCACTCACTGAAATCTGCCTCTCAGGTCTGGACAGATCTTGCTGAGAAGCTGACGGATAAGCTGGAAGAAACCGTGACAACAGCTTTTTCTCAGGTAACAGACATCAGTGCTCAGTGACAGCTGCGAGATCCCACTGGGGCCAAGAACCCAGCAGGGTCAGAGACTTCTACAGAGAATGAAGAATAAAACCTGGCCAATGCCAGGGCTCAAGCCTGCGAGTCCCTTCTGGTCGCTGGTAGGAAATATCCCTGCTACAGGCAGGCTGTTCCATCCCTGTCCACTACAAGAGTTCTACCACCTTCCTCTGTGTTCACATGGCTGCATTGCTGCAGTGGCCAAACAGCAGTTCACCCTTCCTGTTGGTATGGGGGAAACTGGGGCGCATACTGTGAAACCACTTGCCTGACATCATGCAGCAGGTCCGTGGCAGAGCTCAGAGTAGAACCCAGCTGTTCTGAGGTTGAGTGTTGCTCTCCAAACTGCTGCTTTCTGTGCAGCTTAGCTACGTAAAGGTGAAGAGATCGAAGTAGAGCATGGGCAGTGGTATCTCTGCCACCTGTCCTAGCAGTGAGCAAATCCGTTCCCTTGCCATGCACCTTGTATCCAGGAGTGAGAGGAGATGTGGTTGGTTATCAGAGATTCCTCCAGAGAGCATCAGGCTGTCCAAAGCCCCCGTAGCTTATTGCATTGCATTTAGTTCTGCTTTGCTGTGCTGCATGGTGGACAGCTCTCTCGGCCTAGTCTGACCTTGAGGAAGGTCTGCTGTGGGGTCGGGAAGTGCCTGACACTGGGAGGGGGGCTGCCCTGGGAGTGTCTGGCATTTCTGGAAAGGGGGTCCCCATTCCTTCTGCTTCCTGAGCTCCCACTTGTAGCTAGACAAATTCAGAGTAGAAATAAGGCACAACGTTGTAACAGGGATGGGAATTAACCATTGGAAAAGGTAATTTTTAAATCAAGAGTGGAAGTTTATTGAAAAGATCTGCTCTAGTTCAAACATGAATTAATTCAGGCGAGATCTGCAGCCTTTGTCATGCAGGAGGTCAGACTAGACGAGTCTGTCCTTAGAATCTCTGAATTTCAGGTTCTGACCATCGCAGTCACCGAGCCGCTCAGTTTGCTCCACTCCGTTCCCCAGAAGCTGACCAGAGCTGCAGAGAAGAAGGTCCTTCCAAACTCCTCGAGCCAGCATGCTGCATCGCCAGCCCCTGATGATGCAGCAAGGAATGGAGATGCTGCCCCAGGCCCCCCAGCAGCAGCTCCGTCCTCCAGCACTAGCACAGACCCAGGTGTTCACGAGGAACCAGAGAAATTCAGCGTGGACTTTGAGAAGATCTATAAATATTTATCGATGCTCTCCAGGGACATCAAAGTGCCCGAGCTCTCGCCATACGGTGAGTTGGGATCCAAAAAGCTACATGTTTGTGATCTTCAGGGAGGGAACCAGCTGGCTGTGATAGCCGTCACTCCCCCATAGCTTAGCTCATGGTGTGACACCAGCAAGCCCTGGTGACGTGTGGGGCTACTCCAACTGTGGAAATTAATCCAAGGCCAGCTAGAGGTTCACAGGCACGGAATGTGTTCCCTGGGACCTTGTAACCACCACTTGCTCATTGCCAGTCAGTAGCTTCCTCCAGAGTCTAGAAATTGATCTGCTCCCTTGCCTGTTTTGGAGGAGGGAGCGTTTGCTATGTTCTAGCACTGCCTCCACTTTCCTCTTCATGACATTCCTGGCCATCCTTCTGCAGACAGTGTTGGAGGGTTGGCCCCTGAGGCTGAGTGGGTGCACGTGCTCAGGGATCCCTCTCGTGCTGAGATGGTGGGGTGTGGGGTCCTGGCCCACCTCTGTCTTCTCCATTTTCATACTTGTATATTGCTTGATAAGTGCTAGTCACCTTATAAACCGAGACGTTGTGCTCAGACTGAGGTGAGCAAGGCAGCGGTACATGATTCCTGGACTCTCACTTGCAAAACATTGGCTCCTTCAGATCTGCCAGCTGAAAACACCTCCATTTCCTTAGTGAGCGTTTCTGTGGCAAGACTGATTGGAGAATTGTAGCCATGTGCTGCTTAATCAAAATGTCCCATGATCCAGGCCTTGGGGGGGATTTTAATGGGGCCAGGGAGGGTTGTCAGCCATTCACTGCCACTTTCTGCACTGCTGGGGTGGCAAACCTGTGGCTCTGGAGCCACATGTGGCTCTTCAGAAGTTTACTATGCAGCTCCTTGTATAGGCACTGACTCGGGGGCTGGAGCTACAGGCGCCAACTTTCAAGTGTGCCGGGGGGTGCTCACTGCTCTACCCCTGGCTCTGCCATAAGCCCTGCCCCCATTCCACCCCTTCCCGCCCCCTCCCCTGAGCCTGCTGTACCCTCGCTCCTCCCCCCCCCCCCCCCCAGCCTCCTGCACACCACGAAACAGCTGATTGGGAGGGAGGGGGAGGCGCTGATCTGCATGGCTGCTGGTGGGCGGGAGGTGCCGGGAATGAGGGGTGGGGGGAGCTAATGGGGGGCTGCTGACATATTACTGTGGCTCTTTGGCAATGTACATTGGTAAATTCTGGCTCCTTCTCAGGCTTAGGTTGACTACCCCATCTCTACTGACTCGACACAGGGACTGAGAAACCTGAGTGTGATTGAGATGGGGAATTAGTGCAGAGTGCGTGAGTGAGTGCGGAGCCTGGGGCATGCATCTGTTCATGGATCCGGGGCCAGAATGCAGCCTGTGTTCCGCAGGCATGAATGACAAGGTTCAGGCTGGCCAAAAATCAACAATTTTTTGAAACAATTTTAAAATAGGATTTTTTTATATTTAAGTTTAGCACACTTTTCGTCCTATAAAATAAACCTCTTTAAAATTGCTGAGATCAAACCTTACTATAATCTATTACAATAATTTAAATAGCAAAAAATATTCAAACAGTACGTTTGCTTCCAAATTTCAAATAAAGTCAAACCACTGACTTGGTAAAAGTCACTGGCCAAGCACCTGAAACTAGAGTTGGTTGAAATTTAATCTCTTCTTTTCCATATGAGGAGAGATCAGTTTAGAAAAGAGAAGATGAAGGGGGGTATGATAGAGGTCTATAAAATCATGAACCATGTGGAGAAAGCAAATAGGTAAGTGTTACTGATCCCTTCACATAAGATAAGAACCCAGGGTCACCTAATGAAATTAGTAGGCAGCAGGATTAAAAGAAACATAAGGAAGTATTTCATCACACAACGCACAGTTAACCTGTGGAACTTGTTGCCGGAGATGATGTAAAGGCCGAAACTCTTGACTCTTTTTAAAAAAAGAACTAGATAAGTTCATGGAGGATATCCATAAATGGCTATTGGCCAAGATGGTCAGGGATGCAATCCTGTGCTCTGGGTGTCCCTGAACGTCTGACTACTAGAAGCTGGGAATAGACGACGAGATGGATCACTCAACAACTGCCCTGTTCTGTTTATTCCCTCTGAAGCATCTGGCACCAGCCACTGTCAGAAGACAGGATACTGGGCTCGATGAACCATTTCACCCAATATGGCCATTCTTTTGTTCTTAAACAAGCTTTTGAAAGCAGTACTCTCTCCTGCAGGTGCAAAGAGAATATTTTCTTCTTTTCAGTGGATTCAGCTAGTTCAGTTCAATGACTAGCTCATTCAAAATTGAGAAACTGATAGAGTTGAAAAAGTAGGAAAGCTTGTTTTCCTCTTGCACTTTATGAATGAAAATGACAGTGAGAGGTATTAGTCCTAAGACCACAGTTTTAAATACAAAATGTTGTGATAAACTTACTTTTTTCTTGTGTATCCAGCACATTTAAGGAGGTTTTTTAAAAAAACAATTGTAATTTGCTGTTTTTATGCATTTAACTGAATTCCAGTTTCCATCCAAAATGTAGTTTATCAGAAATCATGGGTAAAAAATTAATCATCTAGTAAATAGCAAATGCATCATTCACCATTTCCTAACATCATAAAAAATGCTAGAATTCTTAAGTGTATATATAGACACACAGTATTTCTGGTTAGCAAAAAGAAGCACCAAGTTGAGTGAGAAGTGTATAGTTAGTTGCAAAGCTGCATGTTTGAATGGTTTCCAATCAATGAGAATCCACCTCTCTTTAGGAAAATAACTGAAAAGTACAATGCAAATCAAGACTGAAAACAGGTTATTTAAATTAGTCCAGCCTGACAAGGTCTGGCCTTCCTTCCAGAGTCTGCCGTCGTCCTAGACCTGTTGATGTCCCTCCCTGAAGAGCTGAGCAACCTGGACTATGATGGATTGAAGAGGCACATGCACAGATCCTACAGGGAACTGACTGCGCAGCAGCCAGATGGGAGCAGGAAAGGGTCAGATCCAGGAGCCAGTGCAGGAGAGCTGGCCGCTGACCTGCCTTCTGCCAGTGTCGACTGTGAGAGGCCTCCCACTGCTAACCTGTCCGTGAGCTGCACATTGCCGACAGAACTGGCACAGCCCAGTGACAACCAGAAAAGGCCCAGCAGGTCAGGGGAATGTGAGCAGGGAACACAGGAAACTCCCCAGCCCAGTGTGAGCCCATCCCCAGCCCAGCATTCAGCTTCCCATGGCCAGTTGCCCCCACCCCTCCACAGTGCCGGTATAGATGCTCAGAAGTCAGTTTGGAAGGATCTGGGAATTTGCCCTTTGAACTTGTTCCTTGTTCCCTTGGAGCTTCTGGCTCGAAAGGGGGGCAGTTTGGACTGAAAAGGCTGGCGGTGAGTCTTGGTTTCTCAGAGCGGAGATTCAGGCAGCTGTTTCATGCTGGTTCTCTACACCAGTCCTGCTCTGGTTCTGTGGTGGGGACCCTGTAAGGGCTCTCCTCACCATGGGCTGCAGTCCCTGGTAGGGATACAACCTAAGGAGTGTCTTTCTCCTGAACAATGGAGTTTTATTGAAGGTAAGAAGTGAAGTTTCATTAGCAGGAAACAACCTGGATTTGCTTGGCCCTGTGTCCAGAGTTCCATGTCCCAGCTCTGGTTGCTGGCAGGGGCTTGGCTGTGGAGTGGGTGATAGATGCCTGTTTCTGAGAAGCACGTGACTGAGCTGGGTTCACAACCTTCAGATCATGTTAACTAAAGTCCTAGTTTGCTACTGAAGTGAAAATGA
This sequence comes from Natator depressus, assembly GCF_965152275.1. NCBI lineage: Eukaryota > Metazoa > Chordata > Testudines > Cheloniidae > Natator > Natator depressus. Next base: position 32,135,418 of record NC_134246.1, read on the forward strand.
AGTTTAATCTTTCTCCAAAAGGAGCAAAGGCTGAGCTGTGTGGCTCACCGGGGACGGAAACAGACTCTTTTGGGTTCCTATCCACAACACTATGGCTTTGTGGAATAAAACCATGTATTCTCTCTTGTTGCTGGCTGTAAATACTGTCGTTTTCACTTATCTCTGGGCTCTGCCTGAGGAGTCTGTTCTGTTATTTTCCCTTAAGTATAAATGTATTTAAGGTGTGGAATAAAGAGCTTAAAACCATCCTCCTTGAGGTAAAAGTCTCCCTAATCCCCCATTCTGGAGCTGGAGGGAAGTAACTGGCTGTGACCTGCTTCTGGCAAAGCCCTATTCTTTTAACAGGCACAACGTGAGCATGCCAGCACTGTGCATAGGGTGCCCCTTTCCGGGAGAAGAACCCTTCTTGTCAGCATAGGCGGTGTCTACAATGAGGTGCTACATGGTGTAGCATAGACAAATCCTCACCACTAGAAGTTGGTCCAATCAAAGATATGACCTCATCCACCTTGTCTCTACAGTAGCTTCTGTCTGTCATCCTCCAGTGATACCAGTGGAATGGGAAGCGGGTTATCACCATGTGATTAAACCATATCATTTTTTTTCCCAAATACAGAACGAGTCAGGAACCTTTTAATAGAAACCAAGCCCCAGCTCAAGCACAACACCTGTCCATAATCATCAGAGCTATGACCATCACCCTTACCAACCAGATATGTATCTTAGCAACAGCGGCTGGGGTGGGGGAGGGGAAGGGAGGGATTAAAACTCTTCTAAGGCACTGGGGCTGTGGTAGGGAGACTACAATTCTCATGAGGCATCAGTGCTTAGGCTTCATGGGAGTGATTCCACCAGCACCTGAGGTGGATGTGAGGGACACTGTTTCCCATGATGCACTGCAGTAGGATGGTGGTAGGTACAGATTGTTACCCAGGGAGGTGGTGGAATCTCCATCCTTAGAGGTTTTTAAGGCCTGGCTTGACAAAGCCCTGGCTGGCATGATTTAGGTGGTGTTGGCCCTGCTTTGAGCAGGGGGTTGGACTAGATGACCTCCTGAGGTCTCTTCCAACCCTAATCTTCTATGATTCTAAGTCTAAATTTCCCATTGCATGCCTACTAGTACCAGAGCATGAAATACCCTGGGTCATGGTGGGGATCAGGGAGTGCTTCCCTGATCTCCTTGCCCATGGCTGTTTGATGCATATAAAGGGGAGCGGAAATAGAGCCCTGGCTGCCTCCTACCTCACTGCCTTGGGTCCTGCCTACTGTGCCCCCCTCCAACCCAATTTGGCCTAATTTCCAGCACACTTTTGGTCTGTTAATTTTCAGTTTCGTCTTCCTCACGTGACCTCCTTGTGTACAATCGGTAGACCTTTTTGTTTAGACTAATTCGGTCTCTAGCAACATTTTTTGTGATAAGTAATTGTGATATTTTTTTATGATCCTTCATCCACTTCCAACAGTTTGGCTTTCTGTATAAACTTTAGACTACAAATACTAGATTTGTTGTAACTGAATCTGTTGCACCCCTTGGCACCTTTCTAGCTTTGATGGTTTTTCCAAGGAAAAACCATCCAAACTTTGATTTTTGAATTTTTTTTAAAGAAGTCTGCAATTCAAGCCTTTTCCCACTAGATGGCAATGAGCAAAAATGAACAACTGTTTATGATTTTTTCTCAGAAATTAATTGAAATAATTTTTTTCCAGTGATGTCACTAAAGGAGATCTCATCCTCCCTAAATCTCACATTTCCACACAATTTTTACAATAATTGCATACTGTAACAAAGGCCCAAGGCTCTTAAGCAAAATAAGCTGTCATGGGAAAAGAGGGAAGGTCTTCTAGTGGATCAGCAACTGGATAAAAGTTAGGAAACAAAGGGTAGGAATACATGGGAAGTTTTCACAGTGGAGAGAGGCCAATAGCAGGGTTCCTTGAAGATCTGTAATGGAATCTGTGCTGTTCATCATATTCATAACTGATCTTGAAAAGGGGGTAAATAGTGGCAAAGTTTGCAGTTGATACAAAATTACTGAAGATAGGTAAGTCCACAGCTGCCTACAAAGAGCTACAAGGGGCTCTCACAAAACTGGGCAACTAGGAAACAAAATGGCAGATGAAATTCAATGTTGATAAGTGCAAAGGAATGCATAGTGGAATCATAGAATATCAGGGTTGGAAGGGACCTCAGGAGGTCATCTAGTCCAACCCCCTGCTCAAAGCAGGACCGATCCCCAATTAAATTATCCCAGCCAGGGCTTTGTCAAGCCTGACCTTAAAAACTTCTAAGGAAGGAGATTTCACCACCCTCCTAGTGAAAAAGGTTTTCCTAATATCCAACCTAAACTTCCCCCACTGCAACTTGAGACCATTACTCCTTGTCCTGTCCTCTTCTACCACTGAAAATAGTCTAGAACCATCCTCTTTGGAACCCCCTTTCAGGTAGTTGAAAGCAGCTATCAAATCCCCCCTTAGTCTTCTCTTCTGCAGACTAAACAATCCCAGTTCCCTCAGCCTCTCCTCATAAGTCATGTGTTCCAGATCCCTAATCATTTTTGTTGCCCTCCGCTAGACGTTTTTCAATTTTTCCACACCCTTCTTGTAGTGTGGGGCCCAAAACTGGACACAGTACTCCAGATGAGGCCTCACCAGTGTCGAATAGAGAGGAACGATCACGTCCCTCGATCTGCTGGCAATGCCCCTACTTATACATCCCAAAATGCCATTGGCCTTCTTGGTAACAAGGGCACACTGTTGACTCATATCCAGCTTCTCGTCCACTGTAACCCCAGGTCCTTTTCTGCAGAACTGCTGCCTAGCCATTCGGTCCCTAGTCTGTAGCGGTGCATTGGATTCTTCCGTCCTACGTGCAGGACTCTGCACTTGTCCTTGTTGAACCTCATCAGATTTCTTTTGGCCCAATCCTCCAATTTGTCTAGGTCCCTCTGTATCCTATCCCTATGATAAATGATCCCAATGATAAATACAGACGGATGGGATTTTAAATGAGCTGTTATCACTCAAGAAAGAGATCTTGGAGTCGTCATTGATAGTTCTCTGAAATCATATGCTCAATGTGCAGCAACAGTCAAAAAAAGCTAACAGGATTAGGAAAGGGATAGATAAGACAGAAAATTTCACAGTGCCATAGTATAAATCTATGGTACACCACATTTTGAATAGCATGTGCAGTTCTGGTCTCCCCATCTCAAAAAAGATATATTAGAATTGGGAAAGGGCAGAGAAGGGCAACAAAAATGATTGGGGGTGCGGAACAGTTTCCATACAAGGAGAGATTCTGTTCCAGCTGAATAAAGTGTGTGAAATTACTGAGAAAGCAGTGGGACTAGCACGTATAATTGGCATACACAGGGCATTTGCTCTTGCACCTTGTGTAGCTGCAAGTTAAAGGTTGATCATGTTGGAATGTACCTGGTTTCTGAGATGGCACGGTTTGATATATCCTGGATGTCTGGAACATTTGAGGCTTTGTCTTCTATCTCTTCAACTGAAGCTATACTTATTTTTTGTTGCGTCTAGTGCATCACGTTTTTGCACAATAGCTGAGTGAGGTCAAGGTTAGTGAATGTAGAAAGCTCAATTATAGTCAATTTACCTGTTGCTTTACTGAAAACTGGACCGCTTGACTTCAGAATTTTTGTACTTTGGTAGGAAAGTGAGTCAGGAATCTCCTTCAAGGAACCGTTCTTTGTTGCTCCAGACAGCATTTCAGGCTGGGACTGGTCCCTATTATTACTCTCCTAGTAGCAGACCATAATGGTAGCTTGAATGGCACCTTTGCCATCTGTGGTATCTTCAAAGAAGTCTAAGACTAGTTATCGGTTCCATTGATATGGAGACTAAGGCCCAGATAGCTAGGTGATACCCACACTGCTATCTCTGCCTGCTTGGAGAGCAAACAGCCCCCTTCCACTCACTGGGTAACAATGCACAACTAAGACAGAAACAGGACTCATAAAAAATTTACAAAATATTCCCACGTTGTCACATTTCTGTGACAGTTGCGTCTCCATTGTCAACAGGCCTTCTTGGGCCCAGGCTTTCTCTGGGTTGTCCAGGGACAGGGCTGCTCTAAATGGACCCCCCCACCACCACCACCGCACAGACGCCATAAGCTGTTTACTGATTCAAGTCACAGACCGGGCCAAACTCAGAGGCAAAGCACTAAGCGACTTCAGTTGGACCCCTGTCCCTCAGCGGGGTGCCTCTGCCCTTCTCACCCAGGGATGGGAGCAAGTCTCAGGTGATGTATTTCGCACCAGCAAGAAGCTGGAACATGGTGTCAGGCTGCATTGAACAGACAACTACTTCAGCTGGCACTTCCTTACATCTGCCACTCAGACATGCTCCTGCTACTCTCGTCTCCTGTAGTTTATTCCAGATTCTTTTCCCTCTGAGGTCTGAGCTATGTGGTCTCCTGGTTGAGGGGTGAAGGTCCCAGGGGAGACAGGCCCCAACTTTGGGGCAGTACCCTGGGGAAACATTCCCTGGCAACGTTTTCTGGTAGGGCCAGAGAATAGATCAAGGGGTTTTTTTACAGCTGCCTGAAATGGGATGTGGGTGGGGGCTGGGAATTCCTAGTCTGGGGAGGGGGAAGATTCTGAGTCTGGGTGTGGTGTGTGGGGGGGTGTCCCTGGATAGGACAGGGTGTGTGTTGGGAGGGGGATCCCTAGATCCGGCAGGGTCTATGGGTGACAGGGATGAGGAGGGACTACCCACAGGTAGGGGATCCTCTTGCGAAGTTGCTGTGGAGGGTTTCCCCAGGGTGGTGTTATGGGGCTCCCATGCAAGGCTGTAGGGGGTCGGAGGGGGGTAAGGGTTGGGAGCTCCCTTGGTGGGCTCTATCCGCAGTGGGTTTGGGGGCCCCCAGGTAGTTGGGCTGGAGGGTCCTGGCTTGGGGCGCATTGGGGGTGCGAGGCGGAGTCAGGGTTATTCCAGTGGTAGGGGTGCACGGGGGAGCCGATCCGGGTTCGGGGGGCCCCAGGCCAGGTTAGGGGTGTTCCGGGCAGACTGGGGCTATGTGGGGGTCCCGGTCTGGGCATGCCTCGGTCGCGCGGAGCTCGGGTCCGCTGCCCGGCACCGCCCGCCGCCGCCTGCGTCTCGGCGTCCCCCTTGGCGGGGCCCCGTCCTGCGTGAGCGGCTCCAGTCCAGCCCGGTGGCCGGAGGCGTCTAGCGGGACCGAGCCGCTGCGGCCCATGGCGGGGCGAGCCCCAGCGCCCGGCACGGGGAGCGCACGGGGTGCGCCATGGTCAGTATCGCCGCCCGGCCAGGGCCCCCCGGGGAACCCCCACCCAGCCCCTGCCCCCGCCCGGCCAGGCCCCCCCCGGGTACCCCTTATCCAACTTAACCTGGCCGGGGCCCCCGGGTAACGCCCACCCAGCCCCCGCCCGGCCAGGCCCCCCCGGATACCTCCCATCCAACTTAACCTGGCCAGGGCCCCCTGGGTAACACCCATCCAACTTAACCTGGCCAGGGCCCCCCGGGTAACCCCCACCCAGCCCCCGCCCAGCCAGGGCCCCCCGGGTACCCCCCATCCAACTTAACCTGGCCGGGGCCCCCTGGGTAACCCCCATCCAACTTAACCTGGCCAGGGCCCCCCCCACCCAGCTCCCGCCCGGCCAGGGCCCCCCGGGTACCCCCCATCCAACTTAACCTGGCCAGGGCCCCCTGGGTAACCCCCACCCAGCTCCCGCCCGGCCAGGCCCCCCCCCCCCCCCGGATACCTCCCATCCAATTTAACCTGGCCGGGGCCCCCCGGGTAACCCCCATCCAACTTAACCTGGCCAGGGCCCCCCGGGTAACCCCCACCCAGCCCCAGCCCAGCCAGGGCCCCCCGGGTACCCCCCATCCAACTTAACCTGGTCAGGGCCCCCCGGGTAACCCCCACCCCTCCTTCTCCTTGCCAGGGTCCCCTGGATACCCTCCCACCCAGTCCCTGCCTGGCCAGGCCCCTCCCCGTAACCCCCACCCCTCCTTCTCCCGGCCAGGGCCCCCCGGGTAACCCCCACCCCTCCTTCTGGCCAGGGGCCCTGGATACCCCACATCCAACTTAACCTGGTCAGGGCCCCTCGGATATCCCCCACCCAGCCTCCTCCCAGTCACGGCCCCCCAGGTAACCCCCACCCCTCCTTCTCTCAGCCAGGGCCCCAGGATACCCCGCATCCAACTTAACCTGGTCAGGGCCCCTCGGGTATCTCCCACCCAGTCCCTGCCCGGCCAGGGCCCCTGGTTACTCCCCATCCAACTTAACCGGGTCAGGACCCCTGGGATATCCCCCACCCAGCACTGGCCTGGGCTCCCCGGGTATCCCCCATCCAGTCCCCTCCCGGCCAAGGCTCCCTGGGTGCCACCCCTCCATCTCTTCAGCCGGACAGGGTTTCCCGGGTGTCTCCTTCCATTGGTGCTGGAACTAGGGGTTATGGGGGTGCTGCCGCACCCTCTGGCTCAAAATGGTTTCCATTATATACTGGGTTTACAGTTTGGTTAAATGGCTCTCAGCGTCCCCACTATAAAAACTGTTCCAGCACTCCAGTCCCCCTCTACCCCTTCTGCCCAGCCAGGGCTCTGTAAGTACCCCCCATCCACCCCTCTTCTGGCCAGGACTCTCTGGCTATCTAGGGTCCATCTGCCTCCCCCAGCTCCTAGTCTCCCCCCCCCCCCATGTCTCTCCCTGGATTCTCTGGTTGTCCTTGCGCCGTCCTGTACACAGGGAATGTCAAGAGCTGGGAGGAGACACTCCTGTGAGCTGTGTTTGGACAGGAGTTGGACAGGAGGCACTGGATGGGGCGTGTCTGTCTGTCTCATAGGGAGTCACCCTGGTGGGGGCTGGGTGGTGGGGATCGCCCTGGGCCCAGGGGTCCCTGGCTGGGCACTGTCACAGGGAAGCTTGCAGCACAAGGGTCTCCATTTGGGCACTGCGTGGGGTAGCTCGCATTGCCTAGAGTTTCCAGCTGGGCACTGTCACAAGGAAGCTCGCAGCACTGGGAAGTTGCATGTGTCTGTCTACAGTAGCGATTTCCCTCTCCAATTCCCCCGCTCCTGGCCAGTGCTGTGGGGAGCAGGGGACTGGGGTATTGTGGGGCTGTCCTGCCCTGAGCGGGGTATGGCGATGGGGATAGATGGCCAGGGGCCAGTTCCCCAACCCTAACCAGTGCCTGCTCTGTGGGGGGCAGAGGGCTGAGGTGATGTCTGTGTGGGGGCAGGCCCCCTCTGAGTTGGGTATGGACTTGGAGATAGATGCTGAGGGCTGGTCCCCGCCCTCACTTGGCACCGGTGCCAGCTGATGGGGTGTGAGGAGCGGAGTCTAGACAGAGCTCTCCCCTCCCCATGGCAGTTTCCTGGCCTTGTGCGCTGCGGAAGGAATGAGCTCAGCGCCGTTAATGGCTTGCAGCTGGTGCAGGGGCCTGTGCTCGGCTCCCTGGCCCAGCCCAGCTGTGCTCACGCTGTCGGCTAGCTTGGACTGGGCTTGGCACCCTTGTGTGGGCAGGGCCCTGGCCCATAACGTGAGCTGGGCTGTTTAGTACGCGCTGCACAATGTCTTCCCACACCTCAGGGCCTCAGCTGGGCAAGGTCTGGGAGAGGAGCGGGTTAGAGCTGGGGATCTGGGAGCCAGGACTCCTGGGTTCTCTCTCTGAGCTGAGAGGTGCTGGGGTCTAGTGGGATGGAGCAGGGGGCCTGGGAGCTGTGCATCAAGACTTCTGAGTCCTCTCTCTGAGCTAGGAGAGGAGTGTGACTAGTCTTTAGGGCAGTGCTGTGTTGCCCTTCCCCGCAGGAGCCCGAGCCAGTGGAGGACTGTGTGCAGAACACACTCTCGGCCCTGTACCCGCCCTTTGCGGCCACAGCACCCACCCTGCTGGGGCAGGTGTTCGAGGTGGTGGAGCGAACGTACCGGGAGGATGCCCTGCACTACACCATTGAGTTCCTCATACCGGCCAAGCACATCCTGGCACGCATTCAACAGGAGGCCTGTGTGAGTCTGTCCCTCCATCTGTCCATCAATGTGTATCTGGCCCAATGTGTGCAAAAGTGTGGGTGTGGCCCGGTGCATGGAGGGTTGTGTGTCTGTTTGCAGGCCTGATGCATGGGGGGGCATGTGTCTGTCTACAGGACCAGCTCACGGAGGGGGCGTCTGTCTGTCCATAGGCCCGGCAGGTGGAGGGGCATCTGTCTGTGGGTCTGGCCCATGGAGGCGGCGTGCATCTGTCTGTGGGCCTGGTGCATTGAGGGGTGTCTGTCCATAGGCCTAGCGTATGGAGGGGAATGCTTCTGTCTGTGTGCTGGTGCGTGGAGAGGATGTGTGGCTACAGGCCCAATACATGCAGGGGTGTGCGTCAGTCTGTGGGCCCAGCGCATGGAGGGGGCGTGCGTCTGTCCGCGGACCCGGAGCATGGAGGGGGTGTGCATCTGTCCGTGGACCCAGAGCATGGAGGGGGCGTGCGTCTGTCTGAGGGCCTGGCGCATGGAGGGGGCGTGTGTCTGTCCGCGGACCCAGAGCATGGAGGGGGCGTGTGTCTGTCCGCGGACCCGGAGCATGGAGGGGGTGTGCGTCTGTCCACGGGCCTGGCGCATGGAGGGGGTGTGCGTCTGTCCACGGGCCTGGCGCATGGAGGGGGCATGTGTCTGTCCACGGGCCTGGTGCATGGAGGGGGCATGCAGCTACAGGCCCAGTGCATACAGGGGTGTGTGTCAGTCTGTGGGCCCAGCACATGGAGGGGTGTCTGTCTGTCTGTCTGTGGGCCTGGTGTGTGGAGCGGTTTGCGGCTCCAGGCCCAGCGCGTGGAGGGGCGCATCTGGCCTCGCAGGCGCAGGACCGGGTGCCCCAGGTTGGGCTGCCCCCTGACTCTGTCCCTCTCCCCCCTCAGGCCCAGTACAGCGGGTTTGTGTTCTGTCACGAAGGCTGGCCGCTCTGTCTGCACGAGAAGGTCGTGGTGCAGCTCAGCTCCCTGCCCTGGCAGCAGCTGTGTCCTGGCGACTTCTACCTGCAGGTGGCCCCCTACCTGTCTCATGCCCCCCGCCTGGTACTCAAGTGCCTGTCGCCGGACGGGCGCAGCGTGCAGGAGCTGCCGGTGCTGCCTGACGCCTACCCCTTCCTCTTCACTGCCGAGTGGCTGAACGGCATCAACAAAGACCGGCGGGCCGGGCGGCTGGAGCATTGCCTGCTGGCAGCTGAAGAGCGGGTGCTGCGCCTGCCCTGGACCGAACTCATCTGCCCACAGTTCGTGCACCAGGGCAGCTTCATGGTGGGGCGGCGTTGCCTGCCGGGCCCCAGCCCTGAGGTGCTGGGGGCTCGCAGCCCTGGGGACGGGCGCCACTCAGGCGGGGAGAGCCAGGAGGCGGAGGGTGGGGGCCTGGAGGGGGAGTACGTGCAGCTCCTAGAAATCAGCCCACCCCGTCATGATGCCCCCCCAACCCCAGTGTCCCCCAGTTCCCAGAGCCGCACCCTGCCCGCCCGCAAGGGCCAGGGCAAAGGCCGCAACCGGCGCCACCGTGCCTGGCTGCACCACAAGCCCAGCCGGGAGGAGACTCTGCCCAGGAACCGGCCCCGCAGGACCTGGGAAGGGGGGCGGCCGGGGGCAGATCCCGGCCAAGCAGGGCTCCTCCGGGGCTGGGACCTACAGAGGCCATACGGGGAGACTGGAGGGCTGAGGGTCAGCCAGGGGGATGGGCAGGATCGGGGAGGCCCTGCACACAAAGTGGCAGCACAGAGTCGGGGCAAAGGGGGGCGTCTGCCTGGGGAGAGGCAGTGGGGAGGAGACACTGGGGAGAAGGCAGGGGATCCCAGTCTGGGGGACGAGCAGCGCGGTGGGGACCCTCCGGAGGGGCAACGGGAAGGGGATCTCAGCCTCAGGGAGGAGCAGCGTGCTGAGGACCTTGGGGAGGGGCAACATGTGGAGGATCCCAGCTTCAAGGAGGAGCAGCGGGGCGGGGACCCTGAGGAGAAGCAGCAGGATGGGGTCCCTGAGGAGAGGCAGAAAGGAGGGGATTGCAGCCTCAGGGAGGAACAGCAGAGCAGGGACCCTGGCACCCCAGCCATCTCTCCCCAGCCCAGCACTGTGGCTGAGGTGCAGGGACTTAGTGAGGGAGGGGGGCAGGCGGCCTGGCCAGCTGCATGGCCTAGCCCTGGGCAGCAGGCACAGAGCCAAGGCCTTTCAAGGCAGAGCAGCCCCCAGCATGAGGCTTCCAGTGCTGACCTGAGGTCAGCCAGAGCAGAGCCACCAGGAGCCAGGACTAGCCCCCAGCAAGGGGCCATTGGGGACTCTGCTGCGGGGCTGCCGCACCGGCCTGCCAAGGGCAACCGCAGAAGGAGAAAGTGGGGAGGGAGAGGCTGCCCCACCAATGTGGATTGGAAGGAGCCTGGGTCTCCTGGGACAGGGGTGGGGGATGCCCCGGCTGGCACCATAGAGGGGGGTATCCCTGCTGGCACCAGACTCCCTGTTGTCCCCACCCCAGAAGAGGGGGACATCCCCCCAAGCACCAAAAAGGAGGGCAGCCCCTCTGGCACCAGACTGCCCATTACCTCCGCCCCAGGAGAGGGGGGTGTCCCCCCCAGCACCAAAGAAGGGGGTGTTCCCCCCAGCAGCACAGAGCGGGACAGCCCCTCTGGCACTGGACCCCCTGTTGCTCCCACCCTAGGAGAAGGGGGCATTCCCCCCAGCAGCACAGAGCGGGACAGCCCCTCTGGCACTGGACCCCCTGTTGCTCCCACCCCAGGAGAAGGGGGCATTCCCCCCAGCAGCACAGAGCGGGACAGCCCCTCTGGCACTGGACTGCCCGTTGTCCCCACCCCAGGAGAAGGAGGCGTCCCCCCCAGCAGCACAGAGCCAGACAGCCCCTCTGTCACCAGACTCCCCGTTGCCCCCACCTCAGGAGAGGGGGCCATCCCCCCCAGCCAAGAGGAAGAGACTCGTGCTGACTGCCCCGGGCAGGGGGTCCTCACAGCGGCCCTGGCAGAGGATGCAGTCCCCACAGGCGCAGAGGAAGAGGCTGCCCCCAGATCCCTGGAGAGGACGGAGGCCATCGGTGCTGGCACAGCCCCCTTTGTGAAGAGTGCTTTGCCCCTCACGGGGGGTGCAGGAACCAGCTGCCCTGTGGAATCCTTGCCCCCCACCTCGGCCCCTGTGGGACAAGATGTAGACTGGGAGCTTTTGGGCTCAGGCATCTTCCAGCTGACAGGTGAGTGCCCGCACCTATGCTGGTTAGCGGCTAGGCACCTGGACGGGGGAGGGCTGGCACCCCAGAGCCTGGTGTAGCAGCACCCCCACCCTCACATCCCTCCTGTCGCCTTGATGCAGGTCCACTCCCCTCCTCCGCTTGGACCCGGTGCCCTGTCACCCTAAGTGCGCTGAGGGAGCTGCCCGGACAAACCTGTCGTCCTGGAGCTGGCCAGGCCAAGGAAAGCCCAGTGCCGACGCCCGGATGGGCTGTGGCCCAGCAGAGAGGGCGCTGGGTGGGAGCTAGGAGGTCCTGGGGTCTAGAGGTGCTTTGGTCTTGGGCAGAATGTGTGCCCACGGGGCCTGGAGCCCCTTGGCTGGGGGCCCTGAGTTGCCCCCTCGTGCTTCTTGCTGGGTTCATTATCTCCATTCCCTTCCCAGGCAGCCTGGCCTCAGCCCCTCCTTTACAGGCAGATACGGTAATGTGCGTGCGGCCCACGGCAGGGGTCACAGACAGGGCTCAGCCACCAGCTACTGGGGCAACTGAACAGAGCCTGCAAGCCCTGGTTGTGCCACGCTGCGCTGTCCACGCCCCTCTGGGCTGGCGGCCTCGTGGGGAGCCATGGCACGGGAAGGAGGCAGTGGCTGTCTGAGGGAAAGGCTGCTGCTGGGTTCAGTGCCGTGGCCTGGTTGTCTGGGGCAGGGGTTTTCTACAGCTGGGCATCTCTCAAGGGGCAGAGCTAGGTGCCTGGCACCACAGGGGAACAGAGCAAGGGCGGCGGGGCGGGGATGGGGGTTCCTGCTGGGGGCAGGGAGAGTGCAGTGCACTGGGGAGGGGTCTGTAGGGGTCATGGAGGAGCGTTTTCCTCTGGGATCCTCTGTTCCCCTTTGTGGAGGGGCTGTGGGGGAGAAACTTCCCTTCTGCCACCTGCAAGCTCACATCAAGTGCAGGGAAGACCCCAAGCAGCCGCTCCTCCTGCTTGGCCTAGCTTCTGGGAGCGCAGAATAGAACTGCTCGCTCCCACCGCCCTAGGGCTGCCCCACAGCTGTCCTCCCTCTGCCATGCTCCTGGCAAGGGTGTCACAGGCCCTGCCCAGGCACACAGTCTCCTTCACCCTGCCTTGCCCCTGCAGGCGGAGTAGACCGGATGGGAAGGGCCTTGCTGACCGTCACCCCCCAGCCCCCAGGGGAGCCAGCCCCAGCCCAGGGGGAGCTGAGCCAGGCCCTGCGATACTTGCATTCACTGCTCAGGTAACACCAACGGGGAGACCCCCGTCCTCCCACATCCATCCCCCTGCATCCCTACCCCCCCCCCACATGGATCCCTGCTGACCCTCCCCATCCCTACGCCAACTCCTCCCAGCTCATGGGGAGCTGAGGCAAGCCCTGCGATACCTGCATTCGCTGCTCAGGTAATGCCAACAGGGAGACCCCAGTCCTCCCACATATGTCCCCCCACTTTTCACATCTTCCCCCACACTAGCTCCTTCCACACAGCCCCCACACCCTCATCCCCACTTGTCACACCATCCCCCATGCTCCCTACATAAACCCCCAGGCCATCACATCCCCTACACCAACCCCACATTGTCCTCCATACACCCCCACAACTGCCCCATGCCACACACCTCGCCCCATTTCTGCTCCCTCATCTCCTACGGGGGTGAGAGCTCTCACCCCATTAACCCCTCACTGTCCTCTCCCCTGTAGGAAGGAGCAGCAGGAGCTGGGGCTGACGGTGCTGCTGGATCTGCGGCAAGGGCGGGCTCTGTCCCCCCACCCCCCTGCACTGCTGCCAGCCCTGCAGGAGCTGCAGGTACTGCCCCAGACAGACCCCCCCAACACTGCCCCCCACCTGCATACCCCCTTCCTACTCCCTCTAATGGTTCTCTGGTTCTCCCAGCACTGCACTGCGCCCCAGCCCCCCTGCAGAGCCCAGCCCTGCCTCACCACCTCCTGCACGGCTGCCAGTCCTGCGAGGACCCAGCACAGCCACCCAGCTTCCCCTGCCATGACCCCTCCCCACCCCTTGCTTGCCTCCCACAGGGTACCTGCTGCTCCTCCTGCCCTGCCCTACCGCGCATGGCTCCCTGCCGGCAGCCTGCACCGCCCCCCACATGGCCCCATGCTGCTCCTTACCCCCACGACTCCTCCCCACCCCCCAACAGTGCAAAGCTCCCCCCACTGCCTGCACCTTGGCATGGCCCCTCCCCACCCTGCTGCCAGCCCTGCAAGGACTCCAAAGAACAACTGTGACCCCTACCTGCCCCACACACATCCCCCTGCCCTGGGCACTGGGGTGGCAGCCTGATTTCTTCTTGCCCTGCAGGAGGTGTCACCAGCTCTTGTGAGTCGCCTGCTGGTGCTGGCCCCACTGGTGGGCCATGAGGAGCTGCCCCTCATTCAGGTAGGGGGTGCCAGGGGGTCAGGGGTGGGATAGGAAGGACTGACAGAACCTGGACCAGAGTGAGAGTGCTGAATGGGAGGGGTTTCCTGCCTGGAAGGTGCAGTTGGGAGGGTGTGGGGGGATTCCCTGCCCTGGGAGGGATAATGGGAGGGAGTTCCCTGTTGGGGGCGGGGGGGGGGGAATAATGGGAGGGGGTTCCCTGCCCAGAGGGGGATAATGGAGCAGGTTTCCTGCCTGGCAGGTACAGCTGGGAGGGGGTGTGTGGGGGGAATTCCCTGTCATAGGGGGATAATGGGAGGGGGTTCCCTGTTGGGGGGCGGATAATGGGAGGGGGTTCCCTGCCTGGAGGGGGGATAATAGGAGGGGTTTCCCTGCCTGGGAGCAGAGGGGTGGCAGGTTTTCCCCTGGCTGGGGGGGGCAGTGGGAGTTCCCTGCTTGGTGACGCCCTGCTCCCTTCCCCAGGAGGCACTTGTGCTCTCCCCAAGCGACCTGCCCCAGTTCGTGGACCCAGAGCAGCTGCAGCCAACTCTAGGTGGGACCCTGCAGCACTCGCAGACCCAGTGGGTGGAGATGTGCCAGGTGAGAGCTAGGAGTGACCCCCATAACCCTCCAGCACCCCAACACCTCCACAACCCCTGCCCCCTGCAGCACCCCATGTCACACAACCTCCCACTAACCAGGGGTGGCACATTCCCCACCGCAGTACCCCTGACTGAGCCCCAGCCCCTCTTCCTGCCATCTCCTCCAGGGGTCTGTGTCCCCCCCACTGCCCGCTGTCTCTCCCTGCAGGCCCTGGAGCGGCTCTGCGGGCTTTGCCAGGGCGTGATCCAGTCAGTGCAAGTGGCCAGTACCAAGTTGGAGGCATCAGAATTGGCTGAGAGCGACAAGGTACATGACACCCCCATGCAGCTCACCTGCCCCCAACCCCAGGTCCCCTTGCAGCTCGGTGCCCCTTGGCCTTCCCATGACTCTCCTGCTCCCCAGCCCTTCTGCAGCTGTCCTCCCTTCCCCCTACAAGTCTCCTGTCACCCTGTATTCCCACACAGTCTTCCACGCCTCCCTGGCTCTCCCCATGTGACTCTCCAGCCCCTGCAGGGCCCCCTTGGCATTCCTGAGGGGGCTCTGGGCCGACCGGCTGATCAGGGGACTCTGGGCCAGGCTGTCTGATCGGGGGGCTCTGGGCTGGACTGGCTGTTCGGGGGGCTCTGGGCCAGGCGCTGACTGGGCAGGGGGTGCTGGGCAGGGCTGGGCTAGAGGTTCTGGGCCGGGCAGGCTGGCTGTGCAGGGGGGTGTTGTATTGCTCACTGGTATGTGCCCGCAGGCGCTCTCTGTGCGGATCTCCGGACACAAGGATGCCATGCAGAAGCTGCTGTCAGACCCACGGTTGCTGGAGTTGCAGAGCAGTGGGGGGTCCCTGCTGGCTCAACTGTCCTCATCAGGGACCTGCAGGTGACACCTGTCCCACATCCCAAAGGGATGGGAGGGCACACCAGGCCTCACAATGGGAGGGCATCAGGCCCTACACGGGGTGTGTCCCGACAACCTATGCTGGGGGATGGCCCCTGTGCCAGAGTTCTCCCACTGTAGTTGGGAGAGGTGGTCTCCGCCCGCCTTATACACACGCTGGCCTGCGAAGCTGCCCCATACCCTGTGGCCTGGCAGAGCGGGGTCGAGGGAGGAGGGGCAGGGGACGAGGTTGGCGGCATGGTGATGTGAGAGGCAGGGAGTGACACGCTATTTGCTGTCCCCAGGCCACAGTGTGGGGGGCTGGCAGGGTGTGGCAGTTGCTAGATGGAGTTGGCAGCGTAGGGGTGGCTGGGCAAGCGTGGGGCTGGCAGTGAGGGGGCAGTGCATGGGGCAGGGGGACGGCGCATGGGGCAGTGGTATGGCACGAGGGGCGGCGCGTGGGGCAGGGACTGACATCCTTTCCCGTGCCCAGTGGCCAAGCCACGAGGGCTGCCAGCTTGTATCAGGAGGTGGACGACGCCATTCATAGGCTGGTGCAGCTCAGCAATCGGTGCCTGGGGCAGCTGGAGCAGGAGAGGAGCCGCCGGCAGATGACACAGGTAGTACCCCTCTGCTACCTCCCCTAGTGACCTTCCCCCCTCACTGCCCCCCCACACTGTGCTGCTCTGTGCTTCACTCTCCTCCCCACCCCACGCCCCGAGCAGTGACATCCCCTCCCACCTACAGCCCCCATGTCTGCTGCATGCTGCCCCCACATGCCTCATCTACCCCATGCCTGGCACTTTGACACCTCCCCCATGTGCCCCTCCCTATCTGGCACCGAAACCTTCCCTGCCCTCTGCTACCCCTGTGCCAGGGGTTCTGTTCCCCCTCTCCCAGGTTCCCTCCCAACTCCCATGCCCAGCAGTCTGGCAGCCCCCATGTCCTCTCCCCCGCCATGCCTGGGGTGCTGACCCTCACATGCCTGCCCCCCTGCCCGTTCTTGTTGCTCTCACCCTCTGTCCTGGCAGGTGGTGGGCTGGCTGGCTGACCATGGGGAGCAGGCGCTGGCAGGATTCACCCCCATGGGGGTGGGGGATTCGTTGTTGACCGTGGAGGAGAAGCTGGCGAAGTTTGAGGCTTTTCACACCCTTGCCAAGGTGAGACACTTCCCCGCCCCCTTCCCCACGTGAGGGCTGCACAGAGGGATCTGCAGGTACACACCCCCATGTGGGTGGAATTGGGGGCTGGGACCCTGAGGAGAAGAGTGTGAGTGGGGCGCTGCATACTGGGAGGCCTGGTTCTGTGGGACACTACATACCGGGGGGTGCCAGCTCTGCGGGGCTCTCTGTCCTGGGGGGTGTGGCATAGGCTCTGCGGGGTTCTCTGTCCTGGGGGCTGGCGTAGGCTCTGCGGGGTTCTCTGTCCTGGGGGGCTGGCGTAGGCTCTGCGGGGTTCTCTGTACTGGGGGGTGGCGTAGGCTCTGCGGGGCTCTCTGTTCTGGGGGGCTGGCGTAGGCTCTGCGGGGCTCTCTGTCCTGGGGGCTGGCGTAGGCTCTGCGGGGCGCTCTGTACTGGGGGCTGGCGTAGGCTCTGTGGGGCGCTCTGTACTGGGGGGCTGGCGTAGGCTCTGCGGGGCGCTCTGTACTGGGGGGGTGGCGTAGGCTCTGCGGGGTTCTCTACTGGGGGGTGGCGTAGGCTCTGCGGGGTTCTCTACTGGGGGGGTGGCGTAGGCTCTGCGGGGTTCTCTACTGGGGGGTGGCGTAGGCTCTGCGGGGCGCTCTGTACTGGGGGGTGGCGTAGGCTCTGCGGGGCGCTCTGTACTGGGGGGGGTGGCATAGGCTCTGCGGGGCGCTCTGTACTGGGGGGTGGCGTAGGCTCTGCGGGGCGCTCTGTACTGGGGGGTGGCGTAGGCTCTGCGGGGTTCTCTGTACTGGGGGGGGTGGCGTAGGCTCTGCGGGGCGCTCTGTACTGGGGGGTGGCGTAGGCTCTGCGGGGTTCTCTGTTCTGGGGGGCTGGCGTAGGCTCTGCGGGGATCTCTGTACTGGGGGGGTGGCGTAGGCTCTGCGGGGCGCTGTAATGAGGGAGGTTGCCCTGCGGGGTGAACCATATTGAGGGGGAGCAGATCAGCTCTGCAAGGCGTGCCATACCAAGGGTGGGGGAGCCTGAGCTCTACGGGGCACGCTGTAATGAGTGGGGGTGTATTGCATCTGCAGGGTGCAATGTATTGCGTGTGGGCGGTGTCAGCTCTGCCGGGCACGCCATACTGAGGGTGGGGGGGTTGCTTCGTCTCTGCGGGGTGAGCTGTTTTGGCGGGGCACATTGGCTCTGCGGGGCGTGCCATACTGAGGGTGAGGGGTGCGTTGGCTCTGCGGGTCGTGCCCTACTGAGGGTGGGGGGTGCGTTGGCTCTGCGGGGCGTGCCGTTCTGTGATGGGGGGGTGTCGGCTCTGTGGGGCGCATCGTATTTGGGGGACATCGGCTCCGCAGGGTAGGCAGGCATTGGGCTGAGAGTGGGCGGGCATTGGCTGTCCAGTTGCTCTGTGCTGTGGGGTGTGCGTTTGGGTCTGTGGGGCTCCATGTACTCTGCAGGGCATGTCTTACTGAGGGTGGATGGGCATTGGCTCTATGCTGTGGGGTGTGCGTTGGGTCTGTAGGGGGCTCTATACTGGGGGGGACATGGGCTCTGTGGGATGCTCCATATGGGGCTGGGGGTGCATCGACTCTTCAGGACTCCCCATACTAAGGGTGGGGGAGCATTGGCTCTATGCTGTGGGGTGTGCATTGGGTCTGTGGGGGGCTCTATACTGGGGGGGGGCACGTGCTCTATGGGGTGCTCCATATGGGACTGGGCGGGGATTGTGTCTGAGGGGCATCAGCTCCGTGGGGCACTCTGTGCTGGCGGGTGTCTGGAGCGTAGGGTCTCCTCCTCTCTCTCCCAGGAATGGCTGGCCCGGGGGCATGAGGCTCTGCGTCTGGCTGGTGACGGGGTCCTGGCCCCTGAGGGGCAGCAGCTGGAGAGCTTCGCGCGCCGGCTGGAGAGCTGTGCGCACACCATGCACAATGCCCTGCGGCTGCACCGCTTCCTGCAGCAGGTGCCAGCCGCTCGGCGTGCTCCCTCTGTCTGTCTGTCTGTCTGTCTGTCTGTGCCTGCCCCATCCCTCCTTTCCCCTTTAGCATCCAGCTTAGTTCAGCCCAGGGGGGTGTTCCTGGCAGGGGAGCCGACCCCACATCAGAGGCAGCCCAGCCCCGCTATCCATGCCAGAGGCGGGTGTGGACACCCCCAGGGCAGCATCACACATTGGGCGGTGGGGGGGGGCTGATTTTTCTGGGTCCATTTGTCATTCCTGCCCATTTCCATTGCAGGGCTTCCCATCTCCCCTGTCCCTGGCTCCCAGTCCCGCCCCCCTTCTTCCTCCCCGCTCTCCCCCCGCTAGCTCCCCATCCCCCATGGCCTGCATCACTCTGACCCTGGTGCCGGCTCCCCGTCTCTCTGTCTCCCCTGGCCTGCGTCCCCCTGACCTCGCTCCCTGTCCCCTGCGTCATTCCCTGGCCTGCAACACTCTCACCCCGTCTCTCCTGCTCTCTCTCGTAGGCTCAGGACTGGGCCCTGGAGGGCGTCCGGCGCCTGTCGGCCATTGAGGATGGCGCAGGGCCGGAGGTGGTGCTGGGGGCGCTGGGCCGGTACTGCCAGCAGCATGGCGAGATCTCGGACAGCGCCTTCCAGGAGATGCGTGGGCTGGCAGTGCAGAATCCCTGG
The DNA here is from genome assembly GCF_965152275.1 of Natator depressus. NCBI lineage: Eukaryota > Metazoa > Chordata > Testudines > Cheloniidae > Natator > Natator depressus. The sequence goes on from NC_134246.1 coordinate 32,154,200, forward strand.
GCGCTGCGGGAGCTGGGGCGCTGCCGGTCCCGCTGCCAGGAGCTGGGGCGTCTCCTGCAGCGGCGGCTGGAGGTGGCATTGCAGACTGGGCCCCCGCCCCGGCGCCGTGCTGACAGCACCAGCACCTCCTGCTCACCGCAGCGCCCAACGAGGGGCCTGGACACCAGCCTGGGCTCCTCCCGCAGCATGAGCTGCCTGCTGCCCCCGCCTGGCAGCCTCTCCCCTGGCCTGTGTGAGGTGCCCTCTTGCCACTCACTGGCATCCCCTAGGGACCCCATGGAGAACAGCGACGAAGAGCGGAGCCCCCCTCCCACCAGCACCCCCACCGCTGCCTTCTTCCAGGCACCCACGCTGCCTCTGGGCACACTGCCCCCCTGCCAGCCTCCCCCCAGGGGTCCCCCCAGCACGCAGAGGGCACTGAGCGAGCCCGGCCCCAGCCCTCCCCGCCCCAGTGTCCTCATCCGCGGGCTGGAAGTGAGCAGCCAGGAGGTGGTGGACCGGACCTGCTCGCCCCGGGAGCACGTGATGCTGGTCCGCAGCAGTGCCCAGAGGGCCGAGGCGCCGTGGGGGGGCACGCCCAGCACTGAGCGGAAACGCCGCCTGGGGTGAGTCGCTCTGGAGGAGGGATATTTGTGCCACACCAGGACCTGGGGCTTCTGGGCACTGCCCCCACCCCTAACTGCCACCCCACATACGCACTGGGACCTGAATACCCCACAGGCTGGGACCCATTGCCCCGTCTGAGAGAAGTGCACCCTGGCACCACCTGTTGGTGCCCATCGGGGGGAGGGCCCATTGGCACCTGTGAGGGTGTGGGGGGCACTGTGGCGCAGGACCCATCAGTACCCATGGGACGGCTGTCGCCCATGGGATTGAGGGGAGCACCGGGCTGGGTGACCCATGGGCGGCACATAGGAGTGCCCCAGGGTGGGAGGCTCATCAGCACCCGCAGGGTAGGGCACAGGTCCCCTCTCTGATGCCCATCCCCTCTCCTTCCCAGTGCCCAGCAGAGGCTGGTGGCAGAGCTGATTGCCTCGGAGCAGGAGTATCTGGGCTGCCTGGCTGAGTCGCTGCCCCTGGCGTCGGGATGCCAGGAGGTTCCCCCTGAGCTGAGACGCGAGTGCAGTGCCTTGGAGGGCACCCGCGACCGGCTGCTGGGCTTCCACCGCGCCTACTTCCTGAAGGAGCTGCAGGGCTGCGCCAGCCACCCACTCCGTGCAGGGGGCTGCTTCCTGCGATATGTGAGTGTCCAGCCCCGTGACCCATCTGGGGACCCCCACCCTCCCTCCCGAACTCCCCTCTCCCAGGCACCTCCCCCCACCCAAGGCATGAGTGCTGCTCACTGGCACCCCCATCGTCTTCCCTAGGAGATGCCAGTAGACCCCTGCAGGAGCCACAGCCCATCTGCCCTGGGTTCGTGCTCTAATTGCATTGGCCCAGCCCTTCTGTGTCTCCCCCGTGTCCCCTGTGCTGTGGGGAGGTGGTGAAGCTGAAGTTGACTCTAATTCCCCCATCACTCTCTGCGCCAGGCGGACCAGTTCAGTCTCTATGCTCTCTACGTGAAGAACTGGCAGAAGCTCCAAGCGGCACTGGCCTCTCAGCAAGCTGCCAACAAGGTACTATCTGTGTTGCCTGCATCTTCCCATGGAGAAGCTCAGAGCTCTGGGAGGGGAGTGGGGTTTAGTGGTTAGGCCAGGCAGGGCTGGGAGTTCAGGACTCTTGGGTTCTATCACATCAAATGCAAAAGTATAACTGAACAGGCCAAAAAGGGAATTTGAAGAGCAACTAGCAAAAGACACACAAACGAACAGCAAATCTTTTTTAAGTACATCAGAAGCAGGAAGCCTGCCAAACAATCAATGGGGCCACTGGACATCTGAGGTGCTAAAGGAGCACTCAAGGCAGATGAGGTTTCAGAAAAGCTAAACAAATCCTTTGCATTGGTCTTCACTGCAAAGCATGTGAGGGAGATTCCCACACCTGAGCCATTCTTTGTAGGTGACCAATCTGAGGAACTGTCCCAGGTTGAGGTGTGAGTAAAGGAGGTTTTCATAGAATCACAGAAGACTAGGGTTGGAAGAGACCTCAGGAGGTCATCTGGTCCAACCCCCTGCTCAAAGCAGGACCAACTCCAAATAAATCATCCGAGCCAGGGCTTTGTCAAGCTGGGCCTGTCATCACAGGGCCATAAAAACCTCTAAGGATGAAGATTCCACCACCTCCCTAGGTAACCCATTCCAGGGCTTCACCACCCTCCTACTGAAATAGTTTTTCCTAATATCCAGCCTAGACCTCCCTCACTGCAACTTGAGACCATTACTCCTTGTTCTGTCATCTGCCACCACTGAGAACAGCTGAGCTCCATCCTCTTTGTTACACTCTTCAGGTAGTTGAAAGCTGCTATCAAATCCCCCCTCACTTTTCTCTTCTGCAGACTAAATAAGCCCAGTTCTCTCAGCCTCTCCTCATAAGTCATGTGCCCCAGACCCCTAATCATTTTCGTTGTCCTCCACTGGACTCCCTCCAATTTGTCCACATCCTTTCTGTAGCAGGGGGCCCAAAACTGGACGCCATACTCCAGATGTAGCCTCACCAGTGCTGAATAGAGGGGAATAATCACTTCCCTCGATCTGCTGGCAACGCTCCTAGTAAAGTAGCCCAATGTGCTGTTAGCCTTCTTGGCAACAAGGGCACACTCTTGACTTATCTCCAGCTTTTTGTCCACTGTAATCCCCAGGTGCCTTTCTGCAGAACTGCCACTAAGCCAGTCGGTCCCCAGCCTGTAGCAGTGCAGTTTTGGAACAAATTGATAAATTAAAGAGCAATAAGTCACCAGGGCCAGATGGGATTCACCCAAGAGTTCTGAAGGAACTCAAATGTGAGATTGCAGAACTAGGAACTGGGGTTTGTAACCCGTCATTTCAATCAGCTTCCGTACCAGATGGCTGCAGAGTAGCTAATGTCTCGCCAATTTTTTAAAAAAGGCTGCAGAGGTGATCCTGGCAATGACAGGCCGATAAGCCTGACCTCAGTACTGAGCAAACTGGTTGAAACTGTAGGTAAAGAACAGAATGATCAGACACCGGGACGAACATGATCTGCTGGGGAAGAGTCAGCATGGTTTTTGTAAAGAGAAATCATGCCTCACCAATCTACTAGAATTCTCTGAGAGGGGCCACAACCATGTGGAAAAAGGGTGAATCCAGCAGATATATTGTACTTGGCCTTTCAGAAAGCCTTTGGCAAGGTCTCTCACCAAAGGCTCTTAAGCAAAGTAAACTGTCACGGGATCAGAGGGAAGGTCCTCTCATTGATCAATAACTGGTTAAAAGACAGGAAACAAAGGATAGGAATAAATGGTCAGTTTTCACAGTGGAGAGAGGTAAATAGCAGGTTCCCCAAGGATCCATACTGGGGCCAGGGCTGTTCAACATATTCATAACTGATCTGTAAAAAAGCGTAAACAGTGAGACGTGAAAATTTGCAGACGATACAAAACTACACAAGATAGCTAAGTCTAACACTGACTGTGAAGAGTTACAAAGGGATCTCACAAAATGGGAAGACTGGGCAACAAAATGGCAGATGAAATTCAATGTTGATAAATGCAAAGTAATGCACTTTGGAAAGCATAATCCCAACTCTACATACAAAATGTTGGGGCCTAAATTAGCTGTTAGCATTCAAGAAAAATCTTGTAGTCAGTGTGGATAGCTCTCTGAAACTTTCCGCTCAATGAGCAGTGGCAATCAGAAAAGCGAACAGAATTTTAGGAACCAGTAGGAAAGGGATAGAAAATATCATAATGCCACTATATAAATCCATGGTACACCCATACCTTGAATACCGCGTGCAGTTCTGGTTGCCCTGTGTCAAAAAAGATATATTGGAATTGGAAAAGGTACAGAGAAGGGCAACAAAAATGACTAGAGGTAATGAACAACTTCCATATGGGGAGAGATTAGAGAGACGGGGACTGTTCAGTTTAGAAAAGAGACGACTAAGAGGGGATATGATAGAGGTCTATAAAATCATGACTGGTGTGAAGCAAGTAAATAAGGAAGTGTTATTTACATAACACAAGAACTAGGGGTCACCCGATGAAATTAATAGGCAGCAGGTTTCAGACAAACAAACAAGAGAGTAATTATTCCCACTCCACATAGTCAACCTGTGGAACTCATTGCCAGGGCATGTTGTGAAGGCCTAAACATATCTGGGTTAAAAAAAGAATAGGACCTATCCTCCATGAACTTGTCTATCAATGACTATTAGCCAAGGTGGTCAGGGATGCAACCCCATGCTCTCGGTGTCCCTAAACCTCTGACTGCCAGTAGCTGGGATTGGGTGACAGGCGATGGTTCACTCAATAACTGCCCTGTACTGTTCATTCCTTCTGAAGCACCTGGCACTGGCGACTGTCAGAAGACAGGATACCGGGCTAGATGGACCATTGGTCTGACCCAGTGTTCTTATGTCCTTATCCCCAGCTCTGTGAAGGGAGTGGGGTTTAGTGGTTAGAGCGAGGGGGGTCTGTGAGCCAGCACTCCTGGGTTCTAGCCCTGGTGCTAGGAAGGGAGTGGGGTCTAGTGGTTAGAGCTGGGGTCTGGGAGCTAGGATCTGTGGGTTCTGTTCCTTGGTCTGGGCGGCTGTTGGGATCTGGAAGCCCCAGTGATGGTGCAGTAGCCCAGCTTGTGGGCTCTGTGCTCAGCTCCTCTCTTCCCCCTAGATGGCACACAGCAGCCTAGAAGGTCCCTGGGAGGACACGGCGCTGGCAAGTGCCCTGCAGAGGCCCCTGGAGCAGCTGGAGCACTATGGGCACTTTCTGGAGGAGCTGCTGCAGGAGACGGACCCGGAGCAGGCGACAGAGCGCGAGGCCTTGCGGGCAGCGCAGCAACTGCTGGAGTCCCAGGTGCAGCACGGCAGGAACCTGCTGGCGATGGAGCAGATCCGGGGCTGTGAGGTGAGTGTAGCCAAGGGCCATCCCAGCATGCACTGCTCTGCCCAGAGGCCATCCCAAAATGCACTGCTCTGTCCTGGGGGGATGGGACCCCAGGGGCTCTCCTAGCATGCCCTGCTCCGTCCCTACCAGAGCGGGTGGCCGGGGATCTCCCAGCATGCACTGCTCCATCCCTAACCAGGGTGGGGCAGAGAAGGCGGCGGCTGGGGGCTCTCCCAGCGTGCACTGCTCCGTCCTTACCCGAGGGGGCGGCCGGGGGCTCTCCCAGCGTGCACTGCTCCGTCCTTACCCGAGGGGGCGGCCGGGGGCTCTCCCAGCGTGCACTGCTCCGTCCCTACCCGAGGGGGCGGCCGGGGGCTCTCCCAGCGTGCACAGCTCCGTCCCTACCCGAGGGGGCGGCCGGGGGCTCTCCCAGCGTGCACTGCTCCGTCCCTACCCGAGGGGGCGGCCGGGGGCTCTCCCAGCGTGCACTGCTCCGTCCCGGGGGGTGGCGAGCCTGGCCCGGGGAGGTTGCCCATTGCCCGCGGCGTCTCCTCTCCCCACAGCTGGAGCTGAAGGCACAGGGGCAGCTGCTGCACCGGGACGAGTTCACCGTGCTGCGCGGGCGCCGCAAGTGCCATCGGCACGTCTTCCTCTTCGAGCAGCTGCTGCTCTTCAGCAAGCGCAAGGGCACTGAGGGCGGCTTGGACGTCTACGTCTACAAGCAGGCCTACAAGGTGCGCCACCCTGCCCATGGGATCCCCCTGCCTTGCCCTGCCCCGCCCCATGGGATCTCCTGCCCCTGCCCTGTTCCCCCCGCTCTGCCCCGCCCCATGGGATCTCCTGCCCCTGCCCTGTTCCCCCCGCTCTGCCCTGCCCCATGGGATCCCATCCCCTTGCCTTGCCCTGCCCAATGGGATCCCATCCCACCTTATGGGATCACCTGCCCCTGCCTTGTTCCCCCGACTCCACCCTGCCCCGTGGGATCTCTTGCCCCTGCCTTATTCCATCCTGCTCTTTCCTGCCCAGTGGGATCCTGCCCCACTCAGTAGGATCTCCCCCTGCCCCGCACTACTCTGTCTCATAGGTTTCCTTCCCTGCCCCACCCCATAGGATTTTGCTCCACTCCATGGGACCCCTTCCCCCAGCCCTGCCCCACCCCATGGGGCCCTCTCTCCCAGGACTTCAAGCAGGCCTTCAGGGTGCACTGCCCTGCCCAACTCCATGGGACCCCTACCACAATATTGCAAACAGATGCCCTGCCCCGCCCCATGGGATCCCTGCCCCACCCCATCCTGTTCCACTCCAGGGGATCTGCCCCCACTACAAACAGGCCTTCGAGGTGTGCTGGCTCATCCCACTCTGCCCCAGGGGACCACTTGCCCTGCCCCATAGGATTCCTCCCCCAGCACTACCTCCCCCATGGGTCCGCCTCTGCACTGCAAACAGGCCTTCAAGGTGTGTCTCACCTCCTGGCCATGCTGTCCGCCCCCCAGACGGCGGATATGGGGCTGACGGAGAACATCGGGGAGAGTGGGCTGCGATTCGAGCTCTGGTTCCGGCGTCGCAAGCTGCGTGAGGCCTACACCCTGCAGGCCTCCTCACCCGAGGTGAAGCACAAGTGGACCAGCGCCGTGGCTCAGCTGCTGTGGAGGCAGGCCACGCTCAGCAAGGGTAGGCGGAGGTGGTATGGGGGGCAGGAATGGGGAGAACAGGTAGGACGAGATCCGGGGCTGCAATGAGATGAGGTGTAAGGGATGAGGTTGTGGGGTGAGTACATGGGCTCTGGCGTGTCAGGATTGGGGGAAGGAGTAGCTCTCATTGTGATGGGTTGGGGGAAGCAAGAGGACACGGGCACCAGCATGGCAAAATGAAAGGATGGGATTGGTGGGGGGACATGGCCCTTGGTGTAATGCATGGGGACACATGTGGGCCTTGTGACAAGGCAGGGGAGAGGATGGGTGGCATGGGCCCTGCTGAGATGGGGATGGAGGGAGTGGCCCCTGCAGGGTGGAATTGGGGGGTGGTGGGCGCATTGTGATGGGGTGGAGAAGGAGGGGGACAGGATGGGGAATGGTCCCGGTGGGATGGGATTTGGGGGTGGGCCCATTATGATGAGGTGGGGAAGGAGGGGGATGGGATGGGGAGTAGCCCAGGTAGGATGGGATTTGGGGGTGGGCCCTGCTGAGATGGGGTAGAGAAGGAGGAGGGGGATGGGATGGAGGGAGTGACCCCCAGCAGGATGGAACTGGGGGGTGGGCCCCGTTGTGATGGGGAAGGAGGGGGATGGGTCAGGGAGTGGCCCCGGTGGGATGGGATTGGGGGATGGTCCCAGTTGGGTTGGGGGCACGTGGCCCCGTTGTGACAGTCTCTCTCTGTGTGTCCTGCCCAGAACTGCGCACCCAGGAGATGGTCTCCATGGGCATCGGGGACAAGCCCTTTGTCAGCATCCAGAGCCCCAGCCAGGCCCTGCTGAGCAGCCTGCTCACAGGCAGAGGTGAGGGGGGCTGGGTTGCGGGGGTGCCGTGGGGTGTGGGGCTGTCAGCATGGCAGGGTCACTCTTGGAGCGTCTTGGGGGCACAGCAGGGAGTCTCTCGGAGAGGGGGGACTCTGGGAGCAGCAGGGGTGATGGGGTCTCCTGGGGAGGGGAGGGGTCCTTAGGCTGTCTCTCTGGGGGCAGGGTTGGGGAGCAGTCTGTCTCTAGGAGCAGAGAGGTGTCTCCTTTGTGGGCTCGGGAGGGTCTCTTCCCTGGTGCTCTCTCATCCCCTCTCTCTGCAGCTGCCCGCACCCGTGCCTCTGTGGCCGTCTCTTCCTTCAGCCCCTGGGCCGGGGCCCCATGCTCCCCGCCGGCCGCCACGTCGTCCCCCCGCCCCAGCCCTGCCCCCCTGGGCCTGATCTGCGATTCCAGCACTGTGTCCCCTGCGTCAGGGCGCTCCCCTGGGGCCTGCTCGCTGCCAGGCCACCTGGAGGAGGAGGAGTGGGAGCTGGACGTCAAGCGCATCCCCCGTGGTGAGCCCACAAGACGGGAGGATTGCAGGGGTGGTGTCTCTGGGGAGCTCGGTGGAACCGTGGGGGGAAAGCTGGCTCCATGGGGAGGGTACACAGGGCTGGCACCTGGCATTCAGGGAGGTGTGGCAACTTCAAATAGATGGCTGGGTTTGGGGCTCTGTGGAGTCAGTGCGTGGTGGGCTGGCTTTGTGGGAGACATGTGGGGGGGTCTCTGCCTCTCCCCCACACCGAGGCTGCTGGGGCAACGCTGGTCCCTGTTGTTGACACATGGCTCTGTGGTCTGTAGCCCAATCACTGTGGTGATGCCCAGCAATGCGTCTGGGCGGGCACAGGCATGGGTCCCTGGGCTCACCCTCCACCCCGATGGTTCTCTTGCAGCGTCCGAGACAGCCACTGGCTCAGGAGCTGCTCCGGCTCTGGGGGAGCCATCCCCCAGGTGGGCAGAGTCGCCAGGGGGTTCTGCCCCAGTGCAGCGCCGGCCAGTGAGTACAGGGGGGCACAGCAGGGGCTGTGGGGCAGGTGTCTGTCTTTGTCTCTATCCCCATCTCAGCTCTCGGGGCTCCAGGGGGCTCAGCTGTCACCTCACTTCACCCTCTCAGAGCTGCCCAAAGTGGGGGCTGTGCTGCAGAGCAGGGTCCGACCGGCCGTCGGTCGTCCATTGGTCATGGATGTTGCTGGCAGTGTGTGTGTCTCTCTGGCTCAGTCTGTCTGTGCAGGGCTGGCTGGTAGGCTGGCTGTATGTCTGGCTGTGCGTGACGGGCTGGCTGTCTCTGTCAGGCTGTCTGTGCGTAGCTGGCTGTGTGTCTGTCTGTGCATGGCTGGCTGGTGGGCGGTCTGGCTGGCTGTGCTCTCTGGGAGGGGCTGGCATCTTTCCTGGGAGCACTGGGAGCATTTGAATTCACAGGAGTGCGGGGGGCATTACTTTCTTGCCTGGTAAGTGGCCGGGGATGGGCAGCACTGCAGGCAGGGCTCTGCGGGGCCCCAGGCCGGTTACCGTTTCCACCCCCGCACCAGCCCTGCCTGCCCTGCCCCAAGTTTGGGTACTGTGGGGCCCCAGGCCGGTTACCGTTTCCACCCCAACCCCAGCCCTGCCCTGCCCTGCCCCAAGCCTGGGCACTGCGGGGCCCCAGGCCGGTTACTGTTTCCCTCCCGCCCAGCCCTGCCCTGCCCCAAGCCTGGGCACTGTGGGGCCCCAGGCCGGTTATGTTTCCACCCCACCCCCAGCCCTGCCCTGCCCTGCCCCAAGCCTGGGCACTGCGGGGCCCCAGGCCGGTTATGTTTCCACTTCACCCCCAGCCCTGCCCTGCCCTGCCCCAAGCCTAGGCACTGCGGGGCCCCGGGCCGGTTACCATTTCCACCCCCGCACCAGTCCTGCCCTGCTCTGCCGCAGGCCTGGGCATAGCAGGGCCCCAGGCCTGCTGGCTCCCGGGGAGGGGCTGCTCTGGGGGTTGCCATTTCAGAACCAGTCTGCTCTTTTCTGCCACCATCTGTGTTCCCCACATGGGACCAAGGCACCCCCCAACCTTCCCACCCCCACCCTGTCGCCCATGCCCTTACCCCTAGCTCCACCCTCCACACTGGCCCAGGGATACCCTCTCTCCTCACCATCTCCAACCCTGACCCCCGCTTCACATTCCCAGCCCCATTCCCTCCCCCTCCCCACAGTGATCCTGGCACCCTCACAAATGGTGTTTTATTTGTTTGCCAGAGAGACGGCCACGCCCCCCCCGACTTGGCGACCCCGCTCTGACCCTGGTGCCGAGGTACAGCGGCTGGGATGCCCCCTGGGCGCCCGTCAGTCTGTGTGTCTGTCTGCCCCGCTTCAGCACACGAGTGGGGCACCCACCCCTCCCCACTGCGTCTGTCCATCTGTCTAGTCCTCCTCCCCCACTCTGTGTCCGTCTGCCCTCCCGTGTCCCCCTCGTGTCCGTCTGCCCCCCACTGTCGCTGACCATCTGCCCCTCCCCGTGTGTCTGTCCCCCCCCCGTGTGTCTTCCCCCCCCCCCCCCCGTGTGTCTTTCCCCCCCTCCCTGGCACTCACCCTGCTCTCTCTCTCCCCCAGAGCTGGGTCTGGAGCCTGCACAGGAAGCTGTTTGCCTCTCGTGGCTGCGTGGGGCAGGATCGGAGCCCTGGGGCCGCCAGGAATAGGACAGTCTGAGCCCCTGGCAGACCCCTGGCACCGCACCCCACAGGCTATACCCCACGGATCCTCCCCTCCCCACCCACTGCATGGAGCCACCAGACGACCCCCAGCCACTGCCCCATGGGTCCTCCCCTTACCCTTCATGGGACTACTAGGGCCCTGTAGCTACGATGTGGGGTGGGGGATTGGTATCAGTGGAGGGCACAGTGCCCCATGGCCCGGGAGGGGAAAGACAGTGATGGTGTGGGCAGGAAACCCGTCTGGCCTGGGCGTCAGAGCAGTGGGGCTGGCCTGGGGCTAGAAGGGCAGTGATAGCTGCACCCTTAGTACGGCCTGGGACTGCCCCAGCACCAGCACCTGGCTAGCACGAGGACCCTGCTCTCATGGACCCCGAGTGTGCCCACCCGTGGCCCCGCACACTCACCGAGCTCCCTGTGCATGTGCACAGACCCCACGAGGATTGCCACTCATGTGCATACTGATACCTGTCTCACCCAGCTGTGTGTCCACATGCCACAATCCCTTCACGTGCCCACGCCCGCATTGATCCCTGTCTCATCCAGCCATGCCTCCACGTGGCACAACCCCTTCACGTGCCCACGCCCACACACACACTGATCCCTGTCTCACCCAGCTGTGTGTCCACATGCCACAACCCCTTCACGTGCCCACACCCATGCACACACTGATCCCTGTCTCACCCAGCCATGTGTCCACATGCCACAATCCCTTCACGTGCCCACGCCCGCACTGATCCCTGTCTCACCCAGCCATGCCTCCACGTGCCACAACCCCTTCACGTGCCCACGCTCACGCACACACTGATCCCTGTCTCACGCAGCCATGCCACAACCCCTTCACGTGCACCCGCCCATGCACACACTGATCCCTCTCACCCAGCCGTGCCTCCACGTGCCACAACCCCTTCACATGCCCACGCCCACGCACACACTGATCCCTGTCTCACCCAGTCGTGACTCCACATGCCACAACCCCTTCACATGCCCACGCACACACTGATCCCTGTCTCACCCAGTCGTGACTCCATGTGCCACAACCTCTTCACGTGCCCAGGTCCACACCACTCCCCTTCCGAAGCAGCTGTAGCCACCAGGGTTACTGCAAGGCAGCCACAAGGGCCCTGGGGTGACCCAGCCCCATCAGCCGGGGGCAGGAGCATCACAGGAAGTCTTTGCCTGGCAGACTGGAGCATCATAGAACAGTCCCTGCTGGGGAGATTGGAGAACTGTGGGAAATTCAGTGGCTGGTGGACTGGAGCATTGTGAGACACTGTGCTGGGAGCGACTGGAAGATCATGGGAAATTCTGTGCTTGGTGTACTGGAGCATCATGGGATGTTCCCTGCTGGGGATACAGGAGCATCATGGGAAATTCAGTGCCTGGCTGACTGGAGCATCCTGGGACATTCCATCCTGGGGATACTGGAGCATCATGGGACATTCTGTGCTCAGGGATTAGAGCATTGTGGGAAATTCTCTGTCTGACAGACTGGAGCATCATGGGGATTCAGCTCTTGGGGCAGGAGCTTTATACAAGTACTAAGGAGTATATAATATACAATATATTTACTGAGGGAGCTGGGCCGGCGGGAGTGGGGGCTGCAGCTGCCAGGGAAGAAGGAGCCTGTGAGGCCTGGCCTAGGAGTGAGAGGTATACTGGAAGGCTGCTGCCTCATGCCCTCAGGACCTGGCACTGAGGCCTCCCCCAACTATGGGGTGGAGGGGCTGGGGTGACTGCATTTGGAGCCAGGAAGCCGGTCGCTGTACAGACTCCCGGCCATTTATATCCTGCATATTAATAAAGCCTTGCCGGCAGCTGTCTCTGTCTCTGTTCCCGTGCTGTGGCCAGTCCCACTGCAGGACCCAGCTGTGTGCCAGCATCCAGGCGTGCCAGAGCCGCCCCAGCCTCCATAAAATCGTATGACTGGAAGGGACCGTGAGAGGTCATCTAGTCCAGTCCCCTGTGCTGCTGGCAGGACTAAGTATTATCTAGACCATCCCTGACAGGTGTTTGTCTAACCTGCTTGTAAACATCTCCAATGATGGAGATTCCACAACCTCCCTGGGCAATTTATTCCAGTGCTTAACCACCCTGACAGGAAGTTTTTCCTACTGTCCAGCCTAAACCTCCCTTGCTGCAATTTAAGCCCATTGCTTCTTGTCCTGGCCTCAGAGGTTAAGAACAATTTTTCTCCCTCCTCCCTGTAACAACCTTTTATGTATTTGAAAACTGTTATCATGTCCCCCTCAGTCTTCTCTTCTCCAGACTACACAAACCCAGTGTTTTCAATCTTCCCTCATAGGTCATGTTTTCTAAACATTTTATCATTTTTGTTGCTGTTCTCTGGACTTTCTCCAATTTTTCCCCATCTTTCCTGAAATGTGGCACCCAGAAAAGGACTCAGTACTCCAGGTGAGGCCTGATCAGTGCGGAGTAGAGCGGAAGAATTACTTCTCGTGTCTTGCTTACAACACTCCTGCTAATACAGCCCAGAATGAGGTTTGCTTTTTTTGTCACAGTGTTACACTGTTGACTCATATTTAGCTTGGGATCCACTCTGACCCCCAAATCCCTTTCTGCAGTACTCCTTCCTAGGCAGTCACTTCCCATTTTGTATGTGTGCAACTGATTGTTCCTTCCCCTGTGCTAGGGCTGTGACCCCACAGGAGAGACAGGCCGAGAGACTCCGGGCCCCCACAGGCGAGACAGGCCCAGAGACCCCCAATGCTGGGGCTGTGACCCCCCACAGGAGAGACAGGCCCAGAGACCCCCAGCCCTAGGGCTGTGCCCCCACAGGAGAGACAGGCCCAGAGACCCCCAGCCCTGGGGTTTTGACCCCCACGGGAGAGACAGATCCAGAGACCCCCCAGCCCTGGGGCTGTGACCCCCCCAACAGGAGAGACAGACCTAGAGATCCCCATCCTCCATGCTGGGGTGGTGCTCCCCATAAGTGAAACAGGCCCAGAGCCCTCCAAACCCACTTGCATTGGGGCCATGACCTCACAGGAGAGACAGGCCTAGAGTCCCCTCTGACCACCTATGCTGTGCTGTGGTCCCACGGGACAGATGGGTATCCCTGCCCTACAACCCTTTCCTGAGTTCCTTTGCCCACCCTGCATCCCGTCCCTGGGCTAATAGCCTCACCACATGCCCCATCTTTGGGCTCCTGCCCCATCCCTGAGCTCCTACCCCCCACCCCCGTGCCCCATCCCTGAGCTCCTACCCCCTGCCCTGCAGTCTGGCGCCTACCCCCACCTGCGCCCAGTCTCTCTCCCACTCTGTCTCTCTCCCGGTCGCTGTCTCTTTAATGTTGTGATCAATAACCAGGACTCTACCAAATGTCACCATCTAAACAAAGGGAAAAGAGGGGGGACTGGGAAAGGCCCTTGTCTCCCCCCATGCCTGGCAGCCCGGCCTGTGTGGGACACCCCCGCCCCCCAGCCCTGCCACCATTTTGAGCTGGGCGGCGAGAGGGGGAGAAAACTCCCAGCGCTGCCTGTGCAGTGATGAAAAGCTTAAAAAATGCAAATTGCTGCATGCATGCCTGCTCCATACAATGAGGGGGGAGGCCGGCCGCTTGCCGCTCTGCTCTGCTCAGTCAGCCCCAGCCCAGCGCTGGCGCGGGGGGCTCCCCAGCTGTCGCCTCGCCCGGCCCGTGAGTAGCTGTGCCGCGCGGCCCACGCCAGCGCCCCCGCCGCCCCATGGCTGGGCGCCGGCCCTGGCTCCGACTTGGGAGCAGGTGCCGTGCAGGTTGGGGAGGGGGTGCCCGGTCAGGGGAAACTAAGTCAACTTTTGCCGTGGCTCTCCCGCTGGCCGGGGAGGTGGCGGGGAAGAGGGGGTGCTGCTGGCCTGCGTGGCACAGTGGGCCTGCTCCCCGGGGCAGCCCTTTGTATTGCAGACGTGAGTTGGGGCCTAGCGGGGAGGGGTCAGTTTCTCGGGGGTCGGGGATAAAAGATGCTCGGCGGCTGGGGGGGTCAGGGCGCTCCCGGCCGGGGTGGGGGCGCAGGGGCCAGGCGAGCTGGAATGTGCTGTTTTGCATGAGCACAAGTGGCACAAAGGAGTCAGGCGGGCGCTGCTGCTGCTCCGGCTCTGGCTCCTTTTGTTCTCTCCGGCTGGGGGAAGGGGCCCGCGGGGACAATCCCGTACTTGTCTGGGCTCCCCGGCTTGGGTGCGGGGGGGGGGGCACTTGCCCAACTTTGGGAGCCGCTGGCTGCAGGGCAAGGCGGGGAAGCGGTCCCCGGTGCGGCCTGGGGGGCAGGGCGGCCGCTCTCCCAGCGGCAGGGGGGAGACGGACCTTAATCCTTTTTCTTTGGGCTCCTTTCATGGAGGCCCCAGAAGTTTGTGCAGACGGCTGGGCGGGCAGGCGGGGGAGGGGATGCCTTGGGATAAAGCCCTTTCGCAGGGCCGGCTCTCTCCCCCGCCCCTCGCCGGGACAGGTGCACACTGGCAAGCAGAGCGAGCTGGGAGCTGCTCCTCTCCTCTGCCCACGCCGTGCGGGCTGGCTGGGACCCAGGGTTCCCTGAGGCCTGGCGCTCCCCTCTTCCCTGGGCCTCACTCTGGGGAGCTCCCCCTCCCCGGGCTCTGCCGGCCCCGTCACAGGCAGCAGGGCCCCTTCCCCGGGACGGCGGCTCCCCCAAAGGGAAGGGGGGAAGGCGCTGCCGCAGGGCGGCCTGCGGAGGGGAAGGGAGGAGGCACGGAGTCAGCGAGGGCAAAGGCAAACGCCTAAGAGGTCAGGGTTAGGGTTAACCCTGCTGCCTCCCAGGGGCTCCCGTGCGCCATGGAGATGAGTCAGTCCAGGATCAGGGGACGGGATAGTGACCTAAGCCTGGGGTCTACACCCTGCACGTTCCCTGGGGCAGGGCCCTGCGGGAAGAAGCATGGGTGTGAGGGGAGCCCCAGGCCAGGCACAGAGAGCAGGGTGTGCGGAGCCTCCATTCTCTGTGACTTTGCCCCTTGACTAACTTCCTTCTGGCAGGGCTCTGTGCAGAAAATCACAGCATAGTTAATATCTGGGATGGGGAATCACAGCACATGTCGCAAAGCCGTTTTATAAATCCATGGGGCGGCCCCCTCTGGACACTGTGCAGTGCTGGGCACCTCGTCCCAAAGGCTACAGCGAGAATGATGAGGGGCTGGAAAAACTTTTCTCTGGAGAGAGATGGAAACAAGGTGGATTGCTAAGAGGCGGCAGGACCTGGGTCTATAAAATACCGACCGGTCTGGAGAAGGAGGGGCGTCCATTCTGACAGCATAAGGACAAGGGCTGGTCAATGAGATTGAAAGGGGGAATTGAAAACTGATCGAAAGAAAGGCTTTTCCACACGCAAGGAGTGACGAGCCGGTGGAACTCTCTGCCACAGGGTGTCGCTGAGGCCGAGAGCTGCGCCCGCTTGTAAAGGTGCACAGGCATTTTCTCTGGGGTACGGGCATGTCCAGGGTTATAACAGTTCATGCCAACAGGCAGATTATTCCTGCTTTGGGGCTTAAGGCATTAGCGAGCCGGATGAGATCTCCTGTCGGGGGCAGGTTTACCCCACACTGCTACCACACGAGTCCTACCCCTGCCTCTGCAGCATCTGATGCTGGTCACTGTGGGAGACAACGTCTGGGCTAGACAGGACGCAGCGCTGCCCCAGTTGGCAATGCCTGTGTTCCCAGGGGCTTACGGCCAAGATCAATAGGTCACTGGGATCCCCGTGGGGTCTGGGCATGTAAGGGCCAGCATGGACCAGAGCACTAGCTGGGGCGCTGTCCATGCAAAGTGGGGTTTGCCCTCCAGGCTGTGTGCATGGGAGCCCCTGGCCAGGCAGAGCAATGAGGGAGAGCACAGAGTCCAGACAGTCACTAAACAATCCCTGCCCATCTGCACTGGGAATTCCACCCCCCCACGCACACAGGCTGGGGGCTTCGTACCACTGCCCATCTCCAGTGGGAGTCGCCCCCTCTTCCCCCCCGGCACAGGCTGAGTGGGTGGGAAGGGCTATAGGCCGCTCCACGTCACTAGAACACCCCTCGCCCCCACAGAAAACTGATTATTTTCTTTTTAGTGGCAAAATACATTTGTATTTTTTCAACAAAGTCAGAATTTCCCAGGGAAACATCTCCCCATTTTCTGACCAGCTCGAAGTGAAACGTGTGGGTGCTGTTTGCTCAGTGCTTTATTGTTGCATTCAGTAGGAATCCCCACTAGCCTTTCAGGCCATCTTTTCGATCCCCTCCTCCTCCTCTCCTTGTGTCCTGGCTGTGCCTTCCCACTGCCTGCCCACCATTTCCCCCATTCCAGATCAGCACTAGCCACTGCATTAGCCACGACTGGGCATGGCACTGAGTCCACAATGAGCCCAGTGGGGTCAGAGGAGTTCTCCCCTGGGAAGAATGGCTTCAGGCTCTCTGCAAAAACAGGCAGCCACCACAGCATCTGGGGGCACACTTCATGTCTGAGAGCTCTGTTTGCTTTGTGTGCAAGGGCGAGACCGGGCCAAGGGCTGTAAATTCCAACTGGGAATAACATGCAAACGCTTAATAAGGAGGGAGATTGATGTTAAAGCAACTCACAGGGTGGATTCACCGTCACTAATCAAACATTGAGCATCTCCTTCTAGCAACTCCACTCTCACTCAGCCAGACATAACGCAGGACTCACTCAATTACCTGACTTAGACCAAAGCATGTCAGTCCTTAGAGACTAAACGGTTGTGTGCCAGAGGCAGAGAATGGGAGACTGCGGCACACCAATGCTCGGCCCCTGTAATGGCAGGGAATTAAGTAGGTGGGACATGCCCAGATGCTCCCAGCCGGTGACCCATGCCCCATGCTGCAGAGGAAGGCGAGACACACCCCACCCCCACCCAGGTCCCTGCCAATCTGAGGGGAAAATTCCTCCTCCATCCCAAATCTGACAGTTGGTTTGACCCTGAACAAGACCCACCAGCCAAGTATCTGAGGCAGAATTCTCTGGATCAGCTCACAGCAGCCACGTCCAATATTTCCTTCCAGCTGTGGATGATCCCTGATGCTTCAGAGGAAGGCGACCTCCCCTTCGCCCACCACCCCACCTCAATCCCTCTGGCCAGCTGTGCATGGGGGAAAACCATTCTTCCTGACTCTGCAGGAGCTGCGGCCCTGAAGCATGACACTGGATTATAGTCATTATCCCAGTGCAGAGCTGCAAGTGTTCTGAGAGGCGTGGCACTGACTCCCTGGTCCCCTGGTCTGTGGCCCTTTTCAGCCGTGGTCCCCGCAGGCCCAAGGAGTCAGAGACAAGGCTGAGAAACTTCCTTTCAGGTTCGATCCCTTCAGGATGCACTCATTCCCCCCGCCTTCTCCCCATGTGAGGCCCAGCTATGCTGGGCAAGGCCCAATGGCCATCCAGCATCGTTCCTCGTGACAATGGATAATCACTGGGCCAGGGAGAGCATGAGCCTGAGTCTAGCCTGGGGCTTGGAGCACTCACCTATATGCACTGGAACAGCTCCAACAGCTGCCAGGGCCCCCTCCGGGTCAAATCCCTCCTTCCCAGCAGCAGGGGGGAATTGAACCAGGGACTGCCCAGTCCCAGGGAAGTGCTGTGACCGCTGGGCTAAAGGCCTGAACCAATCCAGTCTGGGTCACGTGTTTGGCTTGAGCAGAAATGGATTGTTTTGCGTTGCAGAAAATTTTCAAAATGTTCGGATTCAGTTCTGCCCAAACCTGTCAGCGACCCGAGCACGCAGCCGTTCACCCAGCCCATGGCTGCACCAGCCCCTGGTACCACATGGAGACTGGGCAGATCTGGCTGGGCAGGGGGGTCTGGCTCTGGGGCTGGGCTGGCTGTGCAGGGGGCTCTGGCTTTGGGCTGTGCAAGGGGCCCTAGGCTGGGTTCCGCCAGGCTGGCTGTGCAAGGGTTCTGGGCTGGGCCAGCTGGGCAGGGGGCTATGGCCTGGGCGGCGGTGGCTGTGCAGAGCACTCTGGGCCAGGCCAAGGGGGCCGGACAGGGGGACCTGGGCCAGGCCAAGCTGGCTGTGGGGGTGAGCATGGTCTTAGAGGCAGGGTTGCCAGGCATCCGGTTTTTGACTGAAACGCTCGGTCGAAGAGGGAACTTGGCGGCTCCGGTCGGCAGCAGGGGCCCGGGGCTAACGCCCTGCCTGCCCTGGCTCTGCGCGGCTCCTGGAAGCGGCCGCTAGATCCTTGCAGCCCCTAGGCACATGGGTGGCCAGGGAGGCTCCGCGCTCCTGAGTGGCAGCTCCAAAGCTCCCAATGGCTGGGAACCAATGGGAGCTGTGGGGGCGGCGCCTGCAGGCAGGAGGGCAGTGTGCGGAGCCTCTCTCGTCACCTAGGGACTGCAGGGACCTGGCGGCTGCAGGGACCTGGCGGCCACTTCCTGGGAACCGCAGTAAGCACCACCGGGACCCTGAACCCCCTCCTGCACCCCAACCCCCTGCCCCAGCCCGGAGCCCTTCCCGTACCTCAAAACCCTCATCCCCGCCCCTCCCCCAGAGCCCGCACCCCCAGCCAGAGCCCTCACCCCCTCTCGCACCCCAACCCCCTGCCCCAGCCCAGTGAAAGTGAGTGACAGTGGGGGAGAGTGAGTGATGGAGGGAGGAGGGGATGGACGAGCAGGGTCGGGGCCTCGGAGAAGGGGTGGGGTTTTGGGGAGGGGGGTGAGGAAGGGGTGTTCTATTTTGTGCGATTAGAAAGTTGGCAACCCTACTTGGAGGGAGGGGGAGAATCCAATGTGATGCTGGTTTTGCGGGAGGTGTGAATTCCGGTGTGAGGCTGGTGTGTGTGGGTGGGTGTGATACTGACATCGTATAGACTCTAAGGGCTGAATGAACCATCATGTTGATCTAGTTCTGACCTCCTGCAGGTTGCAGGCCACAGAACCTCACCCACCCACTCCAGTAACAGACCCCCGACCTCTGGCTGAGATACTGACATCCTCAAATGTTGGTTTAAAGACTTCCAGTTACAGAGAATCCACCCTTTGCTCTAGTTCAAAGGAGCAAGTGACCTGTGCCCCATGCTGCAGAGAAAGGGGAAAACGCCCCAGGGTTTCTGCTAATCTGACCTTGGGGAAAATTCCTTCCCGGTGTCAGATATGGCAATCGGTTAGACCCTGAGCATGTGGGTGAGACCCACCAGCCAGACCTCTGGGAAATAATTCTCTGTTGTAAGTCAGGGCCCTCCCCACCTAATGCCCAGTCACTGGCTGCTGGGGGCACTGAGCCATATGCGATTGCAGGCAGTCCCATCATAACATCCCCTCCAGACACTTACCAAGCTCAGTCTTAAAACAAGTTAATTTTTTTACCCCACACTGCTCCCCTTGGGAGGCTGTTCCAGAACTTCACTCCTCTGATGGTTAGAAACCTTTGCCTAATTTCAAGGCTAACCTTGTTGATGGTCAGGAGAGCTGGTAGTAATAACAACTGAAATACATGGTTTCTGCCTTCAGCACCCCCACTGTAAAAGTTTTTCCAGCACCCCTGCAAAGAGGTGGCTTTCTTTACTGATCCATACCTTGCAGGCTTTCTGCTTTCTCTCAATAGCCTGTTTGAGATGCTTGTTCATCCAGCTTGGCCTGCAACCCTCCCTACAAATTTTTCCCTTGCTTGGGATGTCGACTTCACATAGCTTTTACTTAAAGTAATTCCAAGCCTCCTCCACATTCAGATCCTTGAGTTCCTCAGGCCAGTCCACTTCCATAATAAGTCCCTTCATTTTGTAAAGTTTGCCCTTTGGAAATCAAGGACCCCAGTTGCAGACCTATTTTTGCTTATCCTTCTGTTTAGTTTAAACTGAATCAACTCATGATCACTCGAACGAAGGTTGTCCTCTACAGCCAGTTCTTCCATGTGGTCCTTGCTTCTGACCGGCAGCACATCTAAAATGGCATCACTTCTTGTTGGTTCAGCGACAATAATAGCTCATCTTAATTAATTAGCCTCTTACAGTTTGTATGGAAACTTCCACCTTTTCTGTATGTATATATATATATCTTCTTACTATACGTTCCATTCTATGCATCCGGTGAAGTGAGCTGTAGCTCACGAAAGCTCATGCTCTAATAAATTGGTTAGTCTCTAAGATGCCACAAGTCCTCCTGTTTTATTTGGTGAAGAAATCTGTCAGCTGTCACATCCAGGGGCATCTGGGCCCTACTATTATTAGTAGCACTTGTCCTCCCTCCTATACCTGGGAAGTTAAAGTCTCCCATCATCACATAATTCCCAGTGGTATTTCTTTCATTAAAAACCTTAAAGAAGTCTCTATCCCCATCCAAATCAGATCCTGGGGGTCTGTAGCACACCCCGAGCACTGCCCCAAGGGAGTCTCTGTTACCTTTCTTCCCCAAAGTGATTTTGACCCAAACAGATTCCCTTTTATCCATTCCATCACCTCTAATTTCTTTACAATCTACCTCATCGTTAACTCCACCGCCTTTGCCTTTATTTCTGTCTTT
Organism: Natator depressus; assembly: GCF_965152275.1. Taxonomy (NCBI): domain Eukaryota; kingdom Metazoa; phylum Chordata; order Testudines; family Cheloniidae; genus Natator; species Natator depressus. The sequence goes on from NC_134246.1 coordinate 32,174,752, forward strand.
CCTGAAAAGCCTTCAATACCCGGGCTCCTGCCATAACCGCTCTTCCACCATGTTTCTGTTACCCTTGTCATAGCTAGTTTCACTTCCTGCACCAGCTGTTCTATCTCCTCCATTTTATTACCCAGGCTCCTTGCACTGGTGTACAGACATCTCAGCTGTTTCTGCTTGGCTTGGCACAGATTCCTCGCCCATTAGCTACAGTCATTTTACTGCCAGCATCACCTAAGACTGTTAGTGTTATTGGTACTGGCTCTGTCTTTCCTCTTGTTGTCCATTATCCTACCCTCTGCTGTTCCTGTCTCCATTGCTCTATCTTCTTGTACTTGATTTTCCACCCGCTCAGTGTTAGAATCAGGCATGGAGATTACATGAGCATCGCCCAACCATCTCTCCCGAATTCCTAGTTTAAAGCTCTTTTAATGAGTTGTGCCAACCTCCAGCCCAGAGGTCTATTTCAGTCCCTACTCAGATGGAGTCCATCCCATGAGAACAGGCCTCTGTCCATGAATTGCGTCCCTGTGGTTGAACATCCCAAAGCCCTCCTCATAGCACCACTGCCAGAGCCCTCTGCTGATCTGCTGAGCCATCATAATCTTGTCTCGCCTTGGCTCTCCTTCTCTAGGGACAGGCAGAATCCCAGGGAAGATCCCCTGAGCCTCCATTTCTTTAAGTGTCTTCCCCAGCCTGGTATACTCTCCCTTGAATCTAGCTGTATCATTTGTTCCCACGGGAAGGACAGTCAGTGGGTTCTTTCCTGCTCCGATCAGGATCCTCTTCAGCCTCAGGTCCCCATCCCGTACCTTAGCTCCCAGCAGACAGCACCCCCTGCTGTTCTCTGGATCAGCTCTGGTGACAGGCCCGTCTGTTCTTCGAAGTAGCAAATCCCCAGTCATGGAGACCTGCCTTTTCTTGGGGATGGTGCAATTCTCCACCCTCCCTCCTTCTGTTCTTTCTGGCTGTGTCTTCTTGTCTTCTGCTCTCACTTGCAGTCCTCAGCATGTCACCGTCTCCTGTCCTCCTGGGGCTCCGAACTCTGGAGCTCCGTTGTCTCTTCCCTCTTGTAGAACTAGCCGCTCTCCTCTTCTTCCTCGCCCTCCCACCTTCTGTCACTGCCTGCTGCACCCCTTCATTTTCCAGCCCAGCAAACCTCTTCCTCAGCTCTACTCTTCACTAGCTGGGTCTTTTCTTCTACCTGGATCTCATGCTTCCACTGTGCACTTACCCCACCTGGCAGGCTAACCTTGCAGCTCTCCAGTCCAGCCTGCATCGGAAAGGCTGGAGGTTTCCCTTCAGCCACCTCCCTCCTTCCCTCCATCAGCTGCTCAAATCCCCTTTGAAACACAGCCAGACTTTCTAGCTGTGTCTCCAGACCTTGGGTCGTCTCTTCCATCCGCTCTATCAGGCAGCGCTTCATCCAAAGGCAGCACCTTTATGGTTCCCTCTCCAGAATAACATACATCCTGCAGCTTCCACATCCAGTCACCTTCATCGTCTCTGCCATTCCTTGGGTCACTTCCATTGCTGCCTCTGGAGGAGTCAGAGCCTTCCCACCTAAGCTCCTGTCACTGCCCCGAAGGAACAGGGGCTTGCCTCCCTTCTCCCACACACCTCCATTCAAACTCCCCTGTTTTCAGCTCCGGCTGCCATGCCACTGCTCTGAAGTCCCTGTGCGATGCTGGCGTTGGGGGTGAATCCCGCATTGTGGGTGTCCGGCGTGAATCCCTGGGTGATGAATTCTGAGCTCTTCTGGTTTTTCTCTTGCAGCCCATGCCACTGTCTGTTGGGTTTGAAGATGCGCCCGGCCCCATCCCCTCGGCTGCCCTGAAAGAGCAGGACTGAAGCATGTGATCGCTGGCACCATGGAGGTAAGTGCTCTTCCATCCCACTGGGACGCTTCCTGGGACTGGATCCCATTTCCTAGCCTTGGGCCTGGAGGCAGTGGCTGGGGGAGAGGGAGGCCCCATGGAAAGGAGAACCAATGAGGGTGTAAACACAGACAGCGGGATGCCCTCACCCCAGCCAGGCAGCGGATCGGAATTGCTGAGTTTCATGGAGCCATAGAATCTGTGCTAGGCCCCAGCTTTTAACACAGTCAGTGGGCCAGAACGCTAAGGGGTCCAACGCTTCCTTCAGGGGAGGCCAAGCGGCCTCAGTGCCTGAGCCTCGGGGCTCCAGCCGTCCTGCGTCATGCCCTGAGCTGTGCCAGCGAGTCCCGCTGAGGCTTGTTGAGCGCGCGCAGCAAGTATTTACAGTGGCATCAGGCCGCGTTTTCAAACCAGGCAGCAGTTTATTGTCGCCTGGCACACAGCGCTCGAGAGCTCAGGTTAGCACAGAGACAGAGGTTAAGACACAGTCCACCAGGCGAGGCCCATACTTTGTCCCCTGCTGGTCACCTCTCCTCCTTTGTCTCCAGGCAGGGCCAGGCTGAGTTCACAGCCCCACCTGCCTGCGCTGTTGAGTGTCGATTGTTCAGTCCTTGGGGCTTCCTTTGTTTCTGTGGACCCTCTGCTGAGCTGAGTTGGTTTCAACCAGTTCCTTAGCAACCCCATTCACTGCAGTCCAGACAGCAAGGAGTCACCCACACCCTGTGTCCTGTGCTGTCCCCTTTCCCCTCCACTGAGCAGCAATGCAAACTATAGAGGGAAACTGAGGCACACATAGGCTTCATGAAAATATTACAGAAAATTCCCACTTCGTCATATTGGACCCCTGGGTTAAAGGACCCATTCAGGAAGATTAGGGCATTGCTTTGCGTCAGTCGTTGTTGCGTGGAGACGCTACCAGGGTGGCGCTGGAAAGGCCGCCAGAGCAGTGTCGTTCTGGGGGCCCCTCCAGACAGCGTAGCTGTGACAGTCTCACTTGGGGCAGCTTCCCCCTCTCACAGCGATGGGCTCAGGCTCTCTGCAGACTCAGGCATCGGTCACCTCAGGTCCAAAATCACAACTTTTTTCCTGGCTTGAGAAATCCGTTTCCAGCCCATCTCTCACCCAATCTCCAACTATTGGGAGTCAGGAGGGGGTCCTTCCTGGGGCCTCGCTTGTCTTCCAGCTTCAGTGCTCCCCTTCCCTCTTGTCCCCTGCAGGAGGTGGACTCCCGGTCGCCGTCCCCACACAAGGCGGTGGACTCCAGCCCTGCCAGCTGTGCGGCCCTGCCGTCTCCCCCACCCCAGCAGGAGCTGCCGCCGTCCCCCCTGCCCGAGGGGCTGTCCCCTGGCGAGGGCGACAACCCAGCCTTCAACGGAGAGCTGGACCTGCAGCGCTACTTCAACGGGCCGGGGCCCGCGCTGGGGGCGGGCGGGGGGCGCAAAGCCCGGCCCTACCCCTGCGCCGTCTGCGGCAAGCGCTTCCGCTTCAACAGCATCCTAGCGCTGCACACGCGGATCCACGCCAGCGAGACCCCCTTCACCTGCCCCTACTGCGGGCACCGCGCTGCCCAGCGCGGCCTCCTGCGGCTCCACCTCCGCTCCCACCGCCCCGAGGCCTGCGCCCGCCTCAGCCACCAGAGCCGCCTGCTGCTGGAGCTGGAGGAGCGGGCGCTGCTTCGACGGGGCCCGCCAGCCGCCAGCGAGGGGGAGGAAGAAGAGGAGGAAGAGGAGGAGGAGGAACCCCCCCCACTGCCTATCCCCCCGCCAGCCCCACCCCCTGCCCCCCCGTCACCCCCACCGCCACTGCCTCCCCCCAGCTTCCGCTGCCCCTTCTGCAAAGGCAAGTTCCGGACGGTGGGCGAGCGGGAGCGACACCTGCGAATCCTGCACCAGCCCTACAAGTGTGGGCAGTGCCCCTTTGCCGCCGCCCAGGAGGGGGAGCTGCAGCGGCACAGCCGGGAGGCCCACGCCCCCCCGGCGCCTCCGGCCCCCGCCGCGCCGCCCCCCGCCGAGTTCCGCTGCCAGGTGTGCGGCCAGGCCTTCACCCAGTCCTGGTTCCTCAAGGGGCACATGCGGAAGCACAAGGACTCCTTCGACCACAAGTGCCAGGTCTGCGGGCGCTGCTTCAAGGAGCCCTGGTTCCTCAAGAACCACATGAAGGTGCATCTCAGCAAGCTGGGGCTGAAGGGGGAGCGGGGTGCGGCCCTGCCAGCAGCCGGCGGGAAGCCCAAGGCGCCTCGGGGGCTGCTGCTGGGCTACGAGGCGCTGTATCCCGCCTTCCTGCCGCCCCCGGACAAGGCCGAGCAGGGCTCCTTCCTGGGCTACCTGGAGCTGCGCCCGCCGGGCGACGCCAGCTGTGCCGAGCGGCTCCAGGCCACGGCCCGCGCAGTGGAGAGCGGGCAGGAGGTGGCGGCCCAGCTGTGGGGGGAGCGCCGGCGGCACAGCGGGGGCGAGACGGCCAGGGAGGAGGGTGGCGCCAGCGTGGGACAGCACCGCTGCCCCGACTGCACCCGGGCCTTCGCCACCTACCAGCAGATGGCCCTACACAGCCGCAGCCACCGGCCCCAGGATGGCGACTGGGCCAGGGGCCGGGCCCTGGGGGCGCTGGCCTCGCTCCATGCGGCAGCGGGACACGGGCTGCCCACGGACGGCGGGGGCGGCTCCAACACAGGCAGTGGCTGGGGTGCGGCCCTGCCCAGCCCGGGGATACAGGGTGAGTACGGCCCCCACAGCACCCCCCACCCACAGCACCCCCTTACACCGCCTACATACCCCCAGCACCACGGCCCTGCCCAGCCCAGGAGTACAGGGTGAGTACGGCCCCCCACAGCGCCACAGCACCCCCTTACACCGCCTACATACCCTCAGCACCACGGCCCTGCCCAGCCCGGGGATACAGGGTGAGTACGGCCCCCACAGCGCCCCCCACCCACAGCACCCCCTTACACCGCCTACATACCCCCAGCACCACGGCCCTGCCCAGCCCAGGAGTACAGGGTGAGTACGGCCCCCACAGCGCCACAGCACCCCCTTACACCGCCTACATACCCCCGGCACCACGGCCCTGCCCAGCCCGGGGATACAGGGTGAGTACGGCCCCCACAGCGCCCCCCACCCACAGCACCCCCTTACACCGCCTACATACCCCCAGCACCACGGCCCTGCCCAGCCCGGGGATACAGGGTGAGTACGGCCCCCACAACACCCCCACCCTCTGTGTCCCCCTTACCTACACCTGCCCAGCCCGGGGATACAGGGTGAGTACGGACCCCTCAGCTCCCACCCATCTTCTGCATCCCTCCCACCCGCATGCACCCTGAGGTGCCTCCCACCTCCCCATGTCCCCCCAGCCCCACAGGCCTGCACTCCCTGCCCCTCCCCTGAGCCCCCATCTCCTGGGCTCACGCTGTCCCTCCTGTCTGTGCAGAGGAGAAGGGGCTGCGCGGGGGGGCCCTGCGTCCGGATGGGGGCCGTGGCACGTCAGGCAAAGACTGTCCATACTGTGGGAAAACCTTCCGCTCCTCCCACCATCTCAAGGTTCATCTGCGCGTCCACACAGGTGAGCTGGGCCCTGGGGGGCCTGCAGGACAGAGCCCTACCCAGGCTCTCTATAGCCCCTCTGTCTGGAGGGGAGAGACAGAGGGGAGCCCATGCAGTGCAGGGCACCTCAGGAACTGCACTTGGACTGGCAGCCCCACAACTCCAGCCTCCGCCAGCCATGCTGCTGGTAGGACTGCCTGTGCTGGCAGCAGCAGTAGGCTATTACCTTCCCTATGCCAAAGGGTTTCCTGAGACTTCCTGGGAGTGGGTTCCACCTTAGAGGTGGTTGCATCTGAGCAGGTCTCCAGATCACAAAGCTGGCGTCACATGGAGTGGACTTAGGGTGGGGCAGTGGGCTGGGTAGGGCAGCGGGCTGGGTAGGGCAGCTGGTGCCCAGAGCAGAAGGGTGTCCCTGGGTGGGTGTCTGCATCCTGGCCCATGCAGTGGGCTGGGCTGGATGGTCCTGATGGGCTTGCCTGGCCAGGGTGCCTGGCATGATCTGGATGCAAGGTCTCGACTGATATTTTAGTTGCATCAAAGAAAGTGTTTTTTGTGTGAAAACAAAAATTTCACCCCAACATGGACTTTTTTTAGAATTTTCCAGATTTGTTTAAAACCAAAAAATGGTGGGTTTCCAGTGTTCCTCACTTAGTCCCCAAATTATTAGGGACAAAACCGGAAAAAGGGGGGATGGAGCGTGGCAGCTGTTTGGTAAAAAGTGCCATGCTGGAGTCCGAAATCGGTTCTGCTTGGAATGCCCCAAGGGAGCTAGGCTGACATGCCTGGGTGTGTCTGTCTGTCTGCCTGCATCTGTGTCTGTACATCAGTGTCTGTGGTGAGTCTCTGCATCCGTCTGTCCTGCTGGCACAGGGGAGTGAAACGGTGTGATCTCTGCCGGCATAAGCCCAGAGGGTACATGGAGTTACACCAGCAAAGCTATCATCTTCCCAGTAGCGCTCGGTTTGTGTGTGCATGTGTGTGTGTGCGTGTAGTGTGCGTGTAGTATGCGTGTGTGAAGTGTGTGTGGGTGTGTGTAAGTGTGCATGTGTGTGGGGGGTGTAGTGTGCATGTGTGCATAGTGTCCATGCATGTGGGTGTGGGTGTTAAGTGTGCGTGGGTGTGTGGAATAAACTAGCCCGGTACTTGGCCTGTCTTTGTGTCTGTCTGTGTCTCTGTGTTTGTCTGTGTCCCTCTTTCTCTGCGTCTGTCTCTGTCTGGGCTCCCCAGCACGGGTCTGATGTCTCCCCTCTCCTCCGGCAGGCGAGCGCCCGTACAAGTGCCCACACTGCGACTACGCTGGCACCCAGTCTGGCTCTCTCAAGTACCACCTGCAGCGTCACCACCGCGAGCAGAAGAACAGCACTGGCGCAGGGGCGGCCGGGGGCTTGGAGCCAAGGGGCCGCACCACCCCGAGTGCTCCCGCCAAGCCGCCCGCCTTCCCGCCGGAGCTGCTCCTGCAGGCAGCCGAGAAGTACCGCGGGGCCTTCCTGCCGCAGGCCTGGGGCACAGCCAGCCACGAGCCCCTGCCCCGACCGTCCCGCCGCAAGCCGGCCTGCACTGGCCGAGCCCTGCGCAATGGCCGAGCCGACTTCGAGCCACTGGACCTGTCGCTGCGGCCGGCGCTAGAGGGGGTGCCGCCTGGTGAGCTCACCCTGCACCGATGCCTCTTCTGCCCCTTTGCCACCTCCGCACCTGAGCTCATGGCCCTGCACCTGCAGGTCCACCACAGCCGCAAGGCCCGGGGGCGCCGCCCTGTCACGGCCCCCCCCGCACGGCCCCACGCCTGCCTGGGGCAGGATGGGGAGCAGCCCCCACTGCACCCCCAGGACGAGGGGCCTGGAGTTGGGGAGGAGCCCCCCACCGCCGTGCCCCACATGTCCCAACAGCCCCCCGGAGCCCCTATGGACACGGAGCCCAGTGAGAGGCAAGGGGAGCTGGAGCTGGTGCTGGCTTGAGGCAGCGGAGTGGCCAGCCGGGGGCCCCGCTCTCCACACGGGGCCTGGAGATCCCAGTGCCTGGGCGGGGCAGGGACATGACCCCCCAGTCCTCCCACTAGTGGGGCAAGGCGGATGCAGGGGCCTGTAGTGTAGACATGAAACACTAACACTGGGCGGGAGAACTTGCTAGAAAGTAGACTCATAGGGACAGTGAGCCAGCAGGGGAGGGAAGCCACGAGGGGGCAGAGAGTTGGGGGACAGAGAGCCACTGATGGGGGATATGCCTGGTGAGGGGCAGAGAGCCGTGGGGAGTGGACAGCCCCTGCTGCCCTGCGCCCTCTGCAACCCCACTGGCTGGCAGGGGGCTATGGCTGGCCAGGGGCTGTGGTGGGTGTAGTGGGGTGCTCTGGCTGGCCGGGGGCTGAGTCAGGGTGCCCTGGCTGGCAGAGGCCGGTGGCTGGCAGGGGGCTGTGGTGGGGCACTCTGGCTAGCAGGGTGCTCTCCCCTGGGGTTGTGGTGGTAGTTTCCTAGTGTCTGTAGACGTCTCCGTTGTCGGTTCCAGTGTTGTCGTGCTAACAGAGGCCCCGGCGGAGGCTGTGGGTCTATGCGGCTCTGGGACACGGAGAGCTGCCCACGAAGCGGGCCGAGCAGGGGCGGCCGTGTCCTGGGGAGGGCCGTGTCCATGGAAGGGTCCCTGGGTGGGTGAGTGTCCACACCCTGGCCTTGTCTCCATGGGGACTCATGCTGCAGCGTGGTCTCCGTGTTGATCGTTGTGTGGCCTCCCTCCTGTGGCCGCCGGTGCTCGGTGCTGTGGCCTCGTCTCCATGGTGATCGGTGCCATGGCCTCGGCCCCGTGACGATGGTTGCCGTGGCAGCTGGACGATCCGTAGAGTTCTCTATTTTTTTTATTCCTTTCTTGTAGAAAATTTGAAACTGGAAATAAAAAGAAAAATGAACAAATGGACTTGCTCCCTGGCCCCCCCCGGGAGGCTGGTGTGTGTATTTGACAGGAAACTTTCCCACAGGCCCCAGCCTGGTGCAGAACAGCCCCCCAACCTGGGACCAGTTCCCCCTCTAGCTCCCTGGGGTCAGTTTCTCCCACGGGCTCTCCCGACCCTGGGGACGTAGGCTAGTCAGCTGAACCCTGGCAGCCAGGCTGGAGGGCTGGCTCCCCACACACCCACAGCCCATCAGCCCTAAGCTTCAACCACCCCACCCATCCTGAGACTGTTCCCACCTCCCAGGGGTGTCCCCCTCCGCACACCCCCATCTACGTCACCCACACACTCCCCCAGCCACATCACCCCCAGCCACGTCACCTGCCAACCATGTCAGTCGTCCACACACACACAGCCACATCACCTCCCAGCCATGTCAGTCATTCACACACTCCCCAACCATGTCACCCTCCCAGCCCCATCAGCCATCCACAACCCCAGCCACATCACTCCCCTCTCTACACCCAGCTCCCAGCCACATCACCTCCCATCACACTGCCAGCCACATCACACCCACACACGCCCCCAGCCACGTCACCTCCCAACCACGTCAGTTATCCACACAATCCCCAGCCACATGAGTCATCCCCACACCCCAGCCATATCACCCTCCCAGCCACATCACTCCCCTCCCCACTCCCAGCCCCCAGCCATGTCATCCCCCAGCACACTGCCAGCCACATCACAGCCACACATTCCCCCACACCCCCCAGCCAAGTCACCCCAAGTCACGTCAGTCATCCACAGACACCCCAGCCATACCACCCTTCCAGCCACGTCAGTTGTCCACCACACCAGTCATATCACTCCTTTCCCCACTCCCAGCCCCCAGCCACGTCACCCCCAACACACTGCCAGCCACATCATACCCACACACACCCCCAGCCACATCACCCCTGTCACCTCCCAACCATGTCAGTCATCCACACACACTCCAGCCACGTCACCCTCCCAGCCGTGTCAGTCGTCCACCACCCCAGCAACATCACTCCACTTCCAGCCCCCAGCCCCGTCACCTCCCAACCACATCACCCTCCCAGCCATGTCAATTGTCCACACACTCCCAGGGGTGTCACCCCACCACACCCCTAGCCATATCACCCAGCAGCATCACCCCCCCAACACACTGCCAGCCACATCACTGCTCCAGCCACATCACTCCCAAGATCTCTTAGCCACGTTACACCCCCCAGTCACATTACTCCCACCAAAACTCCCCAGCCACATCCCAGGGGTGTCACCTCCCCCCTCATGACCAGACAGCCCCCCAAGACCTCAGGTGCTTCGCCCCACAGTCCCAGACACATCACCCCACATACCCCTCCAGCCCTTCATTGAACTCCCCAGCCGCTGCTGACCCTGCCTGGGAGCCTGGCCCTGGGAGCCAATGCCCTGGCCACCTGGGCAGCTCCCCAAGAGCCAACCTCGCCTCAGGGACCCCAGCTCTGCCCTGCCCCAGTGCATTCTGGGAATAAGCCCAGCTGCAGGGCAGAGCATGGGGTAAAATGGAGGGGGTGTATTGGGCAAATCTCCTGGGGCTGGAGAGAGGGCGGGTAAGTCTCCTCCAGTCCCCAGCACATGGTGCTCTGGCACAGCACTGCTTCTGATCTGTGGGGCAGAAGGGGGGACCTGGACTGGATGCACCTGTGGATTTGATCTGGGGGGGCAAGGGAGGGATACTGGGCTGGACGGGCCTGGGGGGGCGCAGCTCTTCTCTGGTAGGACCCACCCTCCTCCTATGGATTCGCAGACAGCGCTGCAGCCACCCAGCCGCTACACTGGATTCCTACCCCAGCGTCTCTGGGTAAGAGCAGTCGCCCCCTTGGGAAATTCTGCTGCCTCCAACCCCTCGGAGCTGGAGCAGGAGTTGATGCTTCCCAGATGTCTCTTGGGAAATCAAGCCCATCCCACCAGCACCCAGCCTGCCCCACCTCCCCCGTGATGCCCCATCATGGGCTGTCCTGTCCTACCCTGCACTGTGGCTCCGCCGCCCCTGCCCCAGCTGCTCTCTGGCTGCACAGCTGCTACCCGAGGCTCGGGGGGGAGCCCCCTGCCACCCAGGCATGGCCCCACACTACAGGCTCCATGTGTGGCTCCTGGGATGGGGCAAGCTCCCCAGCACCCTGCGGGAGGCTGCAGGGAAGTGACACAGCCCTGAGCTGGGATGCTGCAAAGGGCCCATTCCTGGTTGCTTTGGAGAGTGTGGGGAGAGCCTCGCCCAGTCCAGCCAGGATTGCTGGCCACCCATCAGGACCCCGGGCTTCTGTCCCTGGCTCTGGAGGGGAGTGAGGGCTAGTGGCTAGAGCAGGAGCTGGCTTGCTGCTGGTCAGAGCTAGGATGGAGGGGGGACACTCAGGACTCTGGGGTATAACATCCTGTCCCTGCCACAGACATCCTGTATGACCTTGGGGGAGTCACTTCAGATCGCCTCGTGCCTCAGTTTCCCCATGTGTGAAATGACTATAATAAGCTGTTCTTCCAGCCAGCAGAGCAATTCACAGCTCCGGCAGATGGATCCAATGGGATTACTCCCGATTGACACCAGTGTAATAGAATCATAGAATCTCAGGGTTGGAAGGGACCTCAGGAGGTCATCTAGTCCAACCCCCTGCTCAAAGCAGGGCCAACCCCAACGGGTCTTTGGGGCAGGGGGCAGTAACAGCCCCCAGCAGCCTCACTCTTCGGGGGCCCCTGCGGGGCAGCCCTGGGCAGGGCCCAACCAGGAGCAGGCGCCGCCAGAGGGGGCTGGCTTCGGAGCGCAGGCGGCGGCGCTCGCTGCCCCACGTCCCGCTCCGCCCAGCGCGCACCGAGCCGGCTGCGCCCGGGGCCCCGCGGGGCGAGCGCCGGGAATGCGGCGCCAGCCCAGGGGCCCCGGTAACTGGGGGAGCCGCGGGGGGCGGCACCCGGGATCGGGCAGGGGATCGGGGCCGGGGCCGGGGCCCCTGTGCCTGGGGAAGGGCAAGGACGAGGGTGGGTCCCGGCGCTGCACGACAGAGCCCCAGCAGTCGGGGGCTGCCCGGACCAGACCCCCCCTGACAGCCCAACCCCTGGCAGGGCTCAGCCCCCTGCTAGAGCCACCCACTCCCCCTCTGCCACTGGGGAGGGGCTCAGAGATGTGGCTGGTAACAGCCCCCCCTTGGCCCCAGGGCTTTCCATGGGGTCCCCCTCCCAGAATGCTCCTGGCCCCTGCACCCCGAGCAGCCTCCGCCCCATGTGCTGTTCTGGCTGGGATAGTGATCTGAGCACCGCCCTCTGCCCTGTCCCCCCAAGCGCCGGGATGCCCCAAATCCCAGACATAGCGCACAGCCCCCCACCCCCTGCAAGGTCTGGCTTTCCCCGAGGCCCTGGTACGGGCATGGAAGGGTCTTAGGCGTGACCTGGCCTGTCTCCTTCCCTCAAACAGGCCCCCACCCCGTCCCAGGTGGCCCTGACTTTCCGGAGAGAGCGCGGGGAGGTGGTCACAGAGCTGTGAGGAAGGGGAGATGCCATGTGGCGACTGTCCAGGTGAGGAAGGGGTTAACCTGCCCTGACGCGGTTGGTTGGCGCAGGGGTGCTGCCATGTGGAATGGCCCTGGTGCTGCCATGAGCAGTACGGGGCCTGTGAAGTGGCACCCTGTGGAGCCCCCATGCCTGGCCCTCTCTGGGGCCAGGTAGGAGGTGGTCACAGCTGCTCTCCCCTTGGGAAAAGTTTGGGGGGGTCAGCCCCTGGTTCCCAGCCCCATAAACAGTGATTGCTAAGTGACCCCCGCACACCATCCCGGAGCGTCCCTTTGCCTCAGTGCCGGGGTGGCTCTGGGGGCTGTCTACTGGGCAGCAGTGATGGGAAAGGATCTAGGGGGCACAGCGGACAAGCAGCTGGACACAAGCTACCAGTGCAGTGCCATGGCACGAGGGGTCATGCAATCCTTGGATGTGGAACATACACGGCTGTAGTGAGCTGGGAGGGGATTTCACCTCTGGGGGTGGCACTGGGAGGCTGACACTGGAAACCTGTGCCTAGTTCTGGTGTACACGTTCTAGCAGGGGAGTGATACATTGGAGAGGATGCAGGGAAGAGACCTGCAGAGTTTGAGGGCTGGAGAAAATGCCCTTGAGTGACCAACATAAAGAGCTAGATCCATCTGGTTTACCAAAAAGCAGACTCAGTATCTTAGCCAATAATCACATGACTCCAGGAACTGGGAATTCGAGGAAAACACCAGATAGAGGTTGAAAACATGAGAGCTTCATCGCTTTCATTTGTCCATGAGAAAGTGAAGTGGGTGTGCGATCATGATCTCTAAGTACCAACCTGGGGTCGAAAGCCTGAGTAGAGGGCTTTTCAACCCAGCAGGGGAAGTCAGAGAGGATCCAGTGGCAAGATGCTGAAGCTGGAAAAATTCAGATGAGACAGAAGGTGGAAATTTTCACTGAGGGTGAGTAACCATTGCAACAATTTACCAAGGGCTGCGGTGCATTCTCCAGCACATGAAGCGTTTGCATCAAGATGGCTGCCTTTCTAAGGGATCTGCTCTAGTCTGGACATGGTGAAGGAATCAGTGGGTGATTCTCCGGCCTGTGCTGTGCAGGGTCAGAATGGCCCTTTGGCCTTAATATCTGTTGGGCTAACACAACATGGGAAATGGGGTGTTTGGTGGAAAATACCTTGTTTTTAAAGATCTTAGACAGTTTAAAATGGAAGGGTCGTTAGACTATTGTGGAAAATCCAGTGTCATCCTCTTTTGGGAGTAAGAAATGGGAGGTTGAAGATGTCCTTCACTGACTTTGTAGTTTTCCAGTTTCTTAGTGATTGTATAAAATGGGGACAGAGACCTTTAGCTGACATTAAGTGACATTTTGTTCTGTGTGAATTAGTCTTAGGACGGGCTAGGTACCACCTCTGTGTTAATAAAGTACTTTATAAAAACGTAGAGCGCAGGCCATAGAATTATTATGTTATAATGGTTCAAAAAAGAAACTTTTACAAAGGTGACAAAATAAACCACTTACCTTATATGTTTTTTTGCCATGTGCTGAATCTACGGAGAACAATTTTATTCCTTCCAGGACACTGAAATGCCAACATAAAGCATTAGGTCAATGCCCAAGTTTTTTATGAGGATTTGTATATATGGTTTTCGCTGCTTAGTTATGACACCATTTAGTAAATGCTTCTAAGGAATAAAATGCTTTGCAAAAACCCCCTTGCTTTTCTTACCTAGTGTTTATTTCTGCTGCTAAACAAAAGTATCGTTTCCTTCCTTTTTCACACTTTTTAGTTAGAACATCGTAACGATGGCTGCATTGGAGTAGATACAGAGAACTCTCTTATGCTGGTCTCTATCTTCTGTAGCATACTAACTGGTCGAGACGGTAGACTTTAAAGAATCTTTGTCCAATCTGCTGTCAAGCACATCCTCACAGCCGCTGACGTTCAGATTGCTGCAGCTGGAGGAGGAGTTCCATGGATGGGTGAACTCTAGGTGTGCATTTATCTCGGGGGGATTCTCTTCAGAGCAGTGTGGCCGAATGGATAGAGCAATGGACTGGGACTGTTGAGACCTGGGTTGTCTTCCTGGCTCTGCCCCTCCTGCTTGGGTTTGCTTGGGCAACTAATTTTCCCCTTTTTGTGCCTCAGTTTCCCCATTCATTAAATGGGAATCATGCTCTGAAGTGCTTTGAGATCTACTGATGAATAGTACCAGGGATTAAAGTGCAGGGCTCCCTTCAGCTCCCAATGGCCCAGAATATTCAAAGCCCTCCTCCTCTGTTGTGGATGATTCAGTTTTTCTCTAAAGTCAGACATTCAGCAGCCGTTCTCCGTTTCTGCTGCTGACACCATTTGCTGGCACAACTTGCTGCTGCCCTACCATGAGCCATGCCAGTGCTGGGAAGGGCAGAAGTTGGGGTTTGTGTCTCTGCGAAATGCAGCAACATCTGCCTTCCTGGGTCCCTTCGCTAGGCTGTGTGCAGGGGCGGGATGTCATTTAAGCTACTGACACAATTTACTGGTGGCACTACATAATGCTAATGGGATGACTCTTCTCCTTCGTGTACCTGGGACAGGGGCAATATGTTCTGGTGGTCGGGGGGGCCACACGACAGCCAGTTCCCAGTAGCTGAGCCCCTTCTGTGTATTACTGTAGCGCGGAAGGACCCCAGTCATGGTAGGTGCTGCACAGAGAATGACAGCACTGCTCCTGCCCGCAGAAGCTCACAGTCCAAGTGCAAGGCACAGGCCAAGAGATGGATACTGAGCGATGTGGGAGGACAAGGAGGTCAGCAGGATGTGCACTAGGCTCAGCTCACCAGGGGCCTGTCTGGTTTTTTGTAGGGCTCACAGCCGAGGAGAGTTCTGTGGAGGGATGTGAAGGTAGCTAACGAGGCTGCTGAAGGCTCCAGTTCCAGCAGGACTTGTGGTTGCACCCCTGCTGCTCTTCTGACGCCCCGCGAACCTGACAGCACCTCAGCTGTATCTTCCCGACATCCTCTGGGGCGCAGGGTGATGCAGGGAAATTGGTGTGGCCTGGTGGCCAGCGCACAGGCTGGCCCTTAGGCTCTATTCCCAGCTGTGGGTAAGTCCCGTCACATTCTTCTCTGGGCCTGAGTTTCCCTATCTGTAAAATGGGGATAATGCTGCACCGTTCTTTGGGATTGATGGATGGTAAGGGCTGGGTCTTGTTAGTTAGGTCTGCTCTAACTGAAATGATACACTGGCATAGCTTGGTCGGTCAGGGGTGTGAAAAAACACCCCAACTTCCCTTTGCTGACAGCCCCCCAGTGCAGACACAGCTATGCCAGTGGAAGGTGGCTAGTGGTGTTCAGGGAGGGAATGTTCCTACACTGCAGAAAAACTCCTGTAGGTAAAGGCTGCGTCTACCCTATGGGGCTGCGCTGTTTAGTTTCCATAGTGTAGACGTGCCCGTACCTTCTCTGCCACGTCTTTATCTTCCCTCAAGCCCTGCCAAGTTCCTTGCAGGCTTCCTGCTCCTGAGAGAATCTCTTGTTTGGTTTGCTAGCCTTGCCTGTTGGCTCTTCAAAGGCCCTCCAGCCCTTCCGATTCCTTGTCACTTGTGGGAGTGGCGGACGCTCTTTTCCTGGATTTCCATTCCTGAAGGATCTCGTCTGGCTCGCTTCACTTCCGGCCACGCAACCGTCACAGACTGTCCTGCCAGCATCACTACCGCTGGGGTTTCACGGTGCAATGGGTGGTGTGGATGCTCTGACTTGGGTTCAAATCCGCCTCATTTTGGTTTTGCTTAAAACCAGGTCTACACTTGGGAGTGTTAATTCATTCGTAGATTTTAAGGCCCTGTGATCATCTTGTCTGACCTCCTGTAGAACCCAGGCCAGAGAACATCCCTGAATCAATTCCTATTTGAACTCGAGCAGCTCTTTTAGAAAAACATCATATCTTGATTTTAAAATTGCCAGGGATGGAGAATCCGCCACAAGCCCTGGGAGGTTGTTGCAATGGTTAATTACCCTCTCCATTGAAGATGTGCAGCACTCTGCGTTTGTCTGGCCTCAACTTCCAGCCACTGGCTCTTGTTAGATGTTTGTCTGCTAGACTGAAGAGCCGTCTGCTGTCACATTCCTGGTTCCTCTGTAGGTATTTATAGACCGGGATCAAGTCACCCCTTAACCGTGGCTATACGAACAAAAAACCCCAGCTATTCCAGTGTGAAAATGTTTTTGCTGGTATAACTTATATTGGCTCAGGGTGTGAAATGAGCGATACCAGCAAAGAGTGCTTTTGCCACTTGAACCGCTTTGCTAGTACCGAAATGTCATACAACATCACCCCCAAACAGCCATTGCTGTTGGGGTAGCTGTGAGGCGTAGCCCTGCCCCACCTCAAGAAGGAACAGATTTAAGCTGCACTTTCATCATGTGAAATTGGATCATCCACACGGGGTTTCTGACGGGGAGTAGGGGATGTGGTTTCTGTGACAGCAGGGCCTGGACTTCATGCCCCAGAGGTCCCTGCCAATCTTGTGTCCTGTGGATTTGCCATCAAACCTCTCCTTCAAGCTCTCCTTTGCTGTGAGGCCTTCAATAAACATTTTTATCATCTGTTAAACTTTTCCCGTCTTTTTCTTGTACCAAACCAAACCCATTCCAGGTGTCAACACATAGAACAAGCCAAGGACAAAAAAAACCTCTATGCCAGAAAAAAGGAGAGACCTCAGACCAGATCTGTAAAGGGATTTAAAAATCCTCAGGTGCCTTCGGTGCCTAAATACCTTTACGAATCTGGCCTCTAGCTATTGACACTATACTTGGATTCCCATGACAATATTCCCAGCCCTGTATTCAAGTATAGAAAAAAGAGGAACTCCAAGTCAAATGGGAAAAGGGTGGGGAAGAGACAGGGAGGGGTGTGGATTGATCACCTGCCTTTCATACATGCAGCCTGCTGGCATCTTTAGTCCACTAGTTCTAGGAAATTGGCCGAAATAGCCTACAATAAACTCAACAAGGGTTCGGCGGCTGGTGCGCCGAGGTGGCTGCCCATCGTCACATCGTCTCCTTGTGCTCCCCCATCAGCCTGGCTGGATCCACCAGGGATGGGTGTTTTGTCCTGCGCTTGTACAGTGCCTAGCACGGGGGGGAGGGGGCCCTTAGTCTCCTCCTACATGGGCTGCAGCGTTCCCATATGTGCAAGGCAGGGGTCTGGATTCTGTTCCCAACAGGGTGCGGGCCTGTGAATTCCATGTCCAGCTCTCTGCTCCTGTTTCACTCCGAGGCATGCGCCTCACCTAGCTGCCTTCCATTCGGTGTCCTAGGAGCATGATTTCCTTCCTTTTCAGTGCAGGGCCTCTGCGAATCCCTGGGGGATCTGAGTAATAATAGGCTGTTGGGGGAGACTCCAGAGCTTTAGGAGTGAATCCAGAGTGACTCCTGGGGCAGCAGGGACCATCTGGTCTGTGTCTGTGCAGTGCCTGGCATGGGCGGCCGCTGGTCTGCCAGGCTGAGTGTTGGACAGGTCAGGGCTGCTCCTTGGCGCTGTGGGGAATGGAGGGAGGTGGGGGTGCAGGAGGGTCAGGGCGAATGGGGGGCAGGTGGAGGGATGCGGGGGGGACGTGGGGGTGCAGGAGGGCCGGGGCAAAGGGGGGGCAGGTGGAGGGATGCGGGGGGGACGTGGGGGTGCAGGAGGGCCGGGGCGAAGGGGGGGCAGGAGGGCCGAGGTGAATGGGATGCTGGGGGTGGGGGGGGCTGTGGGGAAATGGGCATAGCAGGGCGGGGGCTGCATTTACGGGCAGGGGCCGGGCTCCCCTGCAGGCCCCGGGGCCGGACCAGCTCTGGGCCCGCCCCGGGGGAGGGTCCCGTGGGGCCGGCTATGGGGCACAGGGCGGAGTCCCCGGGGCTGGCGGCGGGAGGGTCCCGTGGGGCCGGGGGGTGAAGCTCCAGGTGGACCCCGCCCCGGACGGTGCTGGGGCTGCCCGGGGGTCGCTGAGCCCGGGCCCGCCGCGGAGCCTCCCGCTCACCCGGTAATTGCACCCGGCGGCGGAGCAGCGGGGGCTGGGCGCAGCGTGGGGGGCTGGGCCGGGGACCTGGGAGCCATTCGGGGGGCTGCGCAGGCTGGGTAAAGCGTGGGGGGGGGCTGAGCAGGGTAGATTGGGTGCAGCGGTGGGGGGGACTGGGTGCAGAATGGGGGGATGGGCAGGCTGGGTGCAGCGGGGGGGGTCTCGGTATCTGGGGGCTAGGTGTAGTGGGGGGGCTGGGCAGGGCAGGCTGGGTGCAGTGTGGGGGGACTGGGGGCTAGGTGTAGTGGGGGGGCTCGGCAGGCCGGGTGCAGCATGGGGGGGCTGGGTTCAGTGGGGGGGCTGGGTGCAGGGTGTGGATAGCTGGATGTTTGGGGCAGGTGCGAGGCTGGGCACAGCCTGGGAGGAGGCTGGGTTTTTGGGGCAGAGGGGCTGGGCAGTCTGGGTGAGGGGTGGGGGGTTGCTGAGTGTGTGGGGTGGTGTTAGGGTTGGGTGGGTGCTGGAATATCAGAATGTTGGGGGGGGCTGGCTGCAGGAGTCTCTCTGGGGCTGGCTGGAGGCGGGGGGCTGTGTTTCCAGGGCTGGGGCCTGGCTGGTGGGTTTCTCAGGGCCCCGTTGGGGGGCACCTCGGGCTCTGTCGCTGGGGGCGCTGGCTGCTCCAGTTCTTTCCCCTGCCATGTCTGTTGGCTGGAGAGTGACCAAATGTTTCCCCAGTGACACAGATACCAGATCCAGGGGCAGGGAATGGGGAGAAGCACACACCCCCCGCCCCGCCCGCACTCCCCCACTGACTGCCCTTCTCACCCTGGCAGGCTGCAGAGCCACGTCCCGGTTCACTCATGGCTGCGGCAGAGCCCGCTCGGGGAAGAGACTCTCAGCGAGCTGCAGGTGAGTCTGCCCCAGGGGAGGGGGTGATGGTACGGGAGTCCTGCCTAGTGGGGTGTGAGCTGCATGGGATGGATCAGGGGAGGGGGAATCCCTTGGGATGCTCAGCAGGGGTCAGTAGGGGGCACCCAGCGCAGCCCCCTCAATGAGGGGCTATTGGAATTGGCCTCCCGAGGGCTTCCCGTGGTGCAGCGGGAGCCTCCAGGCAATGACAGTCACCCTGGGACTCCCCCAGACACAGGGTGGTGCCACCCTCCCGTTTCCAGGGCTCTCCAGGAGGTCTCCCTGACCTCATCTCTTTGCTTCCTCCAGAAGGATGCTCTGTCCCCCTGCCGGACCCGGCGTCCTGGGTGGAAGGGGAGAATGTGTGGGTGCTGGAGCTTCAGCCCTTCAGCGATCCCAGTGGTGAGTGAGCCCTCCGTACTTGGCACTGGGGTAACTGCTGCTGGGTCCAGTTCTGGGGCCCACAGTTGAGGAAGGAGGTTGATGAGTTGGAGAGGGGTCGGAGAAGAGCCACGAGACTGAGGAAAGGATAGAAAATCTGCCTTACAGCGATAGATCCCTGGAGCTCGATCTCTGTAGCTTAGCAAAGAGAAGATTCAGGGATGACTTGACCACAGTCTATACGCACCTACACAGGGGGAAAAAATATTTGATAATGGGCTCTGTGCCCAGGGGAGGGGGTGATGGTGCGGGAGCCCTGCCTAGTGGGGTGTGAGCCGCATGGGATGGATCAGGGGAGGGGGAATCCCTTGGGATTCTAGCAGTCGAAGGTCTAACGCAAGCCAGTGGCTGGACGCTGAAGCTAGGCATGTCCAGACTGGAAAGAAGGTGTGCCTTTTGACAGTGAGTAATTAACCGTTGAAAGCATTTACCAGGAGTGGTGGTGGATTCTCCATCACTGACAATTTTCCAGGCAAGATGGGATGGTTCTCTTAAAGGGCTGCTCTGGTTCAAATCGGGATTGATTCCGGGCAGGTCTCGGGCCTGGGCTACGCAGGAGGTCAGATTACATGATCGCGTGGGCCCTCCTGGCTGCACCCAGGTGGTTGCCCGGCTGAGGCTGGAACTCACCTCTGGTTGCACTCTGTTTCCCAGCAGGTGATGAAGCGGTAAAGCTGGAGCCGCAGGGGCCCTTCCTGAGAAGCGCTGTGAGGGCTGGAAAGCAGGAGATGCCGAAGCCAGGCATAGCAGGGATGCTAGAGCCGGAGGGACCATTCCTGAGAAGCGCTGTGAGGGCTGGAAAGCAGGAGATGCCGAAGCCAGGCATAGCAGGGATGCTGGAGCCGGAGGGACCATTCCTGAGAAGCGCTGTGAGGGCTGGAAAGCAGGACATGCTGAAGCCAGGCGTAGGAGGGATGCTGGAGCCGGAGGGGCGCTTCCTGAGAAGCACAGTGAGGACTGTAAAGCAGGAAGTGCAGGAGCCAGGCGTAGCAGGGGTGCTGGAGCCAGAGAGGCCATTCTTGAGAAGCACAGTGAGGGCTGTAAAGCAGGAGACATTGGAGCCAGAGGGGCCGTTCCTGAGAAGCGCTGTGAGGGCTACAAAGCAGGAGATGCCGGAGCCAGGCGTAACAGGGATGTCGGAGTCAGAGAGGCCCTTCTTGAGAAGTGCTGTGAAGGCTGTAAAGCAGGAGATGCTGGAGCCAGGCATAGCAGGGATGTCGGAGTCGGAGAGGCCCTTCTTGAGAAGTGCTGTGAGGGCTGTAAAGCAGGAGATGCTGGAGCCAGGCATAGCAGGGATGCTGGAGCCAGAGGGGCCGTTCCAGAGAAGTGCTGGAGAGAACATTCCCTGGATCCCGGAGCAGGGCAGAGCTGGCGGAAGCCAGCACCGGGCAGTGAGGAGGAACCCTCCACGGAGGAGGCAGGGTAAGAACAGCCGCTGTGAACCCCTGCCGGGGAGGCAAGGGGGCAGCCCCCTGCGGGACATCACTGTGCCCCAGAGCGCAGCTGCAGGGGGGCCGCCCCACACGTGTGCCACCTGCGGAAAGAGTTTCAGCCGCCGCTCCAAGCTGAGCTCCCACCAGAGGAACCACACTGGAGACAAACCCCACAGCTGTGGGGACTGTGGGAAGGGCTTCCTGTGGCGCTCGGACCTACTCCGGCACCAGCTCATGCACACGGGGGAGCGTCCCCACCACTGCCCCCAGTGTGGCCGCGGCTTCAGCAGGGCCTCACGGCTCCTGCAGCATCAGAGAGTCCACACGGAAGCCAGCCATGGAATGGAGGGCAGCCCGGTGCCGAGTGCGCTGCAGGGAGTCCACGGGGAGCCTGGCCACGGAGTGGGGCAGAGCCTGGGGCTGAGTGAGGGGCTGGGAGTCCACACGGAGCCTGGCCACGGAGTGGGGCGGAGCCCGGGGCTGAGTGAGGGGCTGGGAGTCCACACGGAGCCTGGCCACGGAGTGGGGCGGAGCCCGGGGCTGAGTGAGGGGCTGGGAGTCCACACGGAGCCTGGCCACGGAGTGGGGCGGAGCCCGGGGCTGAGTGAGGGCCGGGAAGTCCACGGGGAACCTGGCCACGGAGTGGGGCAGAGCCCGGGGCTGAGTGAAGGGCTGGGAGTCCAGACGGAGCCTGACCACAGCATGGGGCGGAGCGCAGGGCTGAGCGAGGGCCGGGGAGTTCATGTGGAGCCCAGCCATGGAGTGGTACGGAGCCTGGGGCTGAGTGAGGGGCTGGGAGTCCATGCGGAGCCTGGCCATGGAGCAGAGAGGACCTGGGCTCTGACTACGCTGCAGAGAAGCCATGTGGAGCCTGCCCATGGAGGGGAGGGCAATGTGGCACAGAGCCCAACCTTGTTTGCACTGCAGGGAGTCCATGGAGAACCCTGCCACGGAGCAGGGTGGAGCCCGGTGCTCACTACACTGCAGGGCGTCCACGTGGAACCTGGCCACAGAGTGGGGCGGAGCCCGGGGCTGAGTGAGGGGCTGGGAGTCCACACAGAGCTTGGCCATGGAGTGGGGCGGAACCCGGGGATGAGTGAAGGGCTGGGAGTCCACGCAGAGCCTGGCCATGGAGTGGGGCGGAGCCCAGGGCTGAGTGAGGGGCTGGGAGTCCACATGGAGCCCGGCAATGGAGCAGAGAGGACCTGGGCTCTGACTACGCTGCAGGGAGTCCATGCAGAGCCCTGCCACGGGGCGGGGTGGAGCCCAATGATGACTACACTGCAGAGAAGCCATGTGGAGCCTGCCCATGGAGGGGAGGGCAATGTGGCACAGAGCCCAACCTTGTTTGCACTGCAGGGAGTCCATGGAGAGCCCTGCCCCGGAGCGGGGTGGAGCCCGGTGCTCACTACACTGCAGGGCGTCCACGCAGAGCCAGGCCATGGAGCGAGGTGGAGCCCAGTGCTAACTACATTGCAGGGAGTCCACGTGGAACCCTGCCACGGAGCAGGGTGGAGCCCGGTGCTCACTACGCTGCAGGGCGTCCACGCAGAGCCAGGCCATGGACCGGGGTGGAGCCCGATGCTCACTACACTGCAGGGTGTCCATGCGGAGCCATGCCACGGAGCAGGGTGGAGCCCAATGCTCACTACACTGCAGGGCGTCCATGCAGAGCCAGGCCACAGAGCAGGCTGGAGCCCTGTGCTCACTACGCTGCCGGGTGTCCACGGAGAGCCCTGCCATGGACAAGAATGGAGCCCAGCCCTGAGTGCATTGCAGGGCATCCACGGGGAGCCCAGCCACAGCCCAGAAGGGAACCCGGCGCTGATTGCCTTGCAGAGGGTCCACGCGGAGCCCTGGGACAGCGCAGAGGGTAATGTGGCACAATGCCCAACCTTGTTTGCACTGCAGAGAATTCAGGCAGAGCCCTGCTACAGCACTGAGGGACCCACGGCCCAGAGGCTGGAGCTGATTGTGCTGCAGAGAGTCCACGGGGAGTCCTGCCATGGAGCAGAGGGGAGTTCAGGCCTGATTGCCCGGCAGGGAGTCCATGGGGAGCCCTGCCACGGCACTGAGCAGAGCCTGGCACTGAGTGCAGTGCAGACAGTCCACGGGCAGCCCTGCCACAGCACCGAGCAGAACCCGGTACTGAGTGCAGTGCAGACAGTCCACGGGCAGCCCTGCCACGGCACCGAGCAGAGCCCGGCACTGAGTGCAGTGCAGACAGTCCACGGGCAGCCCTGCCACGGCACCGAGCAGAGCCTGGCACTGAGTGCAGTGCAGACAGTCCACGGGCAGCCCTGCCACGGCACCGAGCAGAACCCGGCACTGAGTGCAGTGCAGACGGTCCACGGGCAGCCCTGCCACGGCACCGAGCAGAACCCGGCACTGAGTGCAGTGCAGACGGTCCACGGGCAGCCCTGCCACGGCACCGAGCAGAACCCGGCACTGAGTGCAGTGCAGACGGTCCACGGGCAGCCCTGCCACGGCACCGAGCAGAGCCCGGCACTGAGTGCAGTGCAGACAGTCCACGGGCAGCCCTGCCACGGCACCGAGCAGAGCCCAGCACTGAGTGCAGTGCAGACGGTCCATGGGGAGCCCTGCCACGGAGCAGAGAGTCCCGTGGCCCAGAGCCTGGCACTGGCTGCACTGCAGTGTCTCCAGGCTGGAGAGGCTCAATGTGTCATTGCTGAGCGAGGAGGAGGCCTGGCCGAGACCCCCCCATCCCCCACAGCCTTGGTGCAGGATAATCCTTTCCAATGTCCCGAATGCCGAAAGTGCTTCGGCCGCAGCTCGTACCTGGTGAAGCACCGCCGGATCCATGGGGCGGGGAAGCCCCACCAGTGCCCCCAGTGTGGCAAGTGCTTCAGCCAGCGCTCATACCTCTGCAAGCACCGCCGCATCCATGCCGCCGCAGCCGGCAAACCCCACGAGTGTGCGCTGTGCGGCAAGCGCTTCAGCCTTCGGTCCTACCTCTGCAAACACCGCCGCATCCACACGAGATAGACCCGGTCCCCGGGCCTGGGAGCCACAGCAGCCCTGCACGGGCCCTGCATGGCCCTGGAGCCAATGGGACGCTGCCCCGGAGCCATGGTACAAGCAGCCCATGGAGCGTGCCGTCAGAGCCCACGGCATGGGAGCACTACCGGCTGAGCTGGCAGGCACGCGGTGCGAGAGGGAGCGCTGGGTGAGGCTGGGTCCTTATGGGAGTGGTTGGTGGGAACAGAGGGGAGAACTTTCTGTGCCATGTTCTGTAACGTTTTTGGTCAATAAATGGTTTTGAAGAGGTGGAAATGCTCCCTTGTAAACGCGTGTCTCCTCTCTGCAGCTGTTTGGGGGCAGACGCAGGGCAAGGGCTGTGGCCCTGGGCTGAGAGCAGGACAGCCTGACCCACATATCCTGCGTGAGCCTCTCCAGCGGGGAGGCCAGTGTGCCCATGCAGCCATTCCCGCGGGGGGGACAATGCTGTCACGGGCAGCCCATCACCCCTGATGGAATGCAGCCGCTCACCCAAGGCTGGGATTCCCATGGGGCATCAGGTCCACCTTTGGGAGCCCCAGCTTCCAGCAGGCCCTGCCACTCTGGTCCGGGGGCTACACCCAGGCTGGGGCAGCACATGGGAGGGGCAGTGCGTGGAGTGGTGAGTGTCTTTCCTCCCGTGGGAGGCCCAGGGTTGGGTTCCCCATAGGAATGGCATGATGCTGCTGCTGCCCCAGCCAGGTGCTCAGTTAAATAGAATCACAGAATCCCAGGGTTGGAAGGGACCTCAGGAGGTCATCTAGTCCAACCCCCTGCTCAAAGCAGGACCAAGCCCCAATTTTTGCCCCAGATTCCTAAATGGCCCCCTCAAGGATTGAACTCGCAACCCTGGGTTTAGCAGGCCCATGCTCAAACCACTGAGCTATCCCTGCTGCCCGCTGCCCTCGCAGCTGTAGGGTGGAATTTGGGAGCTGGGGGCATCAGACACCCTGAGCTAGCGCCTGGCAGCCTCTCTAGCCCTCTGGCTTATGCTGGGCTCTGGGGCCCATTGGAGAGCGCCTGCTACAGCATAATGGCCTTGGCTGTTGGGGCCCCCGGGGCCCGCTCGCTGTGGGGGCTCCCTCCCGGGCATGTGCCCGGACCCTGCACCCAGTCCCCCGCAGGGTAGCAGCACCTCTGCCTGTGAGACAATTCCTCGTTCCCAAATTCTCTCTGGCCCTGGACCGGGTGTGCCGGTCACGTCCTGCTGTTATTAGAACAAACGTGGCTGGGGTGTTACTGGTTAAAACTTACCCAGAGAGGCAGTGGCCTTGAACCCATCGGGGGGAGGGCCCGTCTGGGAAAAGGCCATTTCTCTGGGGTCTCTTTGGGGGCCCCAGAGCTGGGAGCACGGAGCCAATGGGGAAATAGACCCTAGGGTTAGGACGAGGCAGAGTGAGTGCCACCTCTGGGAGGCAGGGAGGGGACCTCCCCAAGCAGAGAGGAAGGTGGGGGGTGGGGCGATGGGCATGCATGTACAATCCCCTGAAGCCTGTGTGGGGGCCTGGGGCACCCCTTAGCTGAGCATCGATGAAGATACTGAATAGCATCGGACCTGACCCCCCACTCCATGACAATTCAATTGCTTTTTGACTTCTGTTGGTCCTGATCCCTTTAACAAGGCTGAGGTAGGTTTGGGGCAAATTTAAGCATTCAGCTGCACTTCAGCAACCCAAAAGCAGCTTGCTCAGCCCCGGCCCCTGAGTCTCATGCCCCCAGCATGCAGGCCCCCCCGTTCCTCCCACATGCTCCGCCTGACCCTCCCAACAGCAGATCCACATACCCCCCCACGCCGGTACGCCTTCACTCCATGCAGAGCCTGTGGGAGGAGCTGGGGTCTCGCAGGCCCACCTGAATTGTGAGCACAATTGTGGAAATGTGGGTAAAGGTTCGGAAATAGTCACTAATCCCCTGTAACAACCGACATTACAAAAAGGGAGCCAGCCAGCCTGCACTGGGCCAAATTAAACAGGGCTCCAGCTCCAAACCAGGAGCCCACGTCTCATGACCTAGAACTGGAGCCGGGAATCGATGGACCAGAACTGGGGGGTTGGCAATTAGGTCTGATAACGAGAGGAGGGGGCTGTGCCACTCTCAGGGCCGTACAGAGAAGGCTGCGAGATCCAAAGGGCCGGGAACTGGTGGAGTGAAAGGAGCAAGCTTCCGCATCAGAACTGCCCCCCAGCCTCCTGTGACCCCAGGACCCATCTTGAGCCCATTGGGCCTTCATTGCCCTGCTCCTGAGACATGCCCAGGCCAGAGGACACAGCTGCCCCTGCTGGTGCTGGCTCGAGCCCAACCACCACCCGGGATGCGAATCCTGGGTTCCTGCTGTCACCCCATTCCCTCAGATGCCTCCTGTCACCCCATTTCCGTGGGCTCCCGCTGTCACCCCATTCCCTTGGGCACTTCCTGTCATCCCATTTCTGTGGGCTCCCACTGTCACCGCATTCCCTTGGGCACCTCCTGTCACCCCATTTCCATGGGCTCCCGCTGTCACTGCATTCCCTTGGGCACCTCCTGTCACCCCATTTCCATGGGCTCCCGCTGTCACTGCATTCCCTTGGGCACCTCCTATCACCCCATTTCTGTGGGCTCCTGCTGTCACTGCATTCCCTTGGGCACCTCCTATCACCCCATTTCCGTGGGCTCCCACTGTCACACCATTCCTTTGGGCAGCCTTATCCTTCCCCACCTTAGCGCTTTGCTCTCTCTCTTGCCTTCTGTTCAGTGCCTGGCTCTCTCGCAGCTGAGCCTGTGACCGAACTGGCCGTGGATAGCAATGCCCTCGCCAGCCCAACGCTGGGACAGGTTTGCCAGGGCTGGGCCTGGCTTGCTCCAGCAGACAGGCTGCAAGCGAGACTCACCGGCGTTTTCTCTCCGGGCTGGTCTTTCCTTGTGTGTGTCTGCCATGCTCTGTCCTCAGGGAGGAAGGGCCAAACTAATGGCAGCTCCAGCCCATTCTCTTTGCCCCACAGAAAGCCACTGATCACCAGCTCTGTTGCTCGCTAAGAGACTGCCAGATGGGAGAGAGTTTTAGGAGAACCCCCCTGCCAGTGCAAAGAGGAGCATGGGCTGCTGCTGAACTAAAAGCCAGACTGAATACTTTACGTTTCAAAGGCTACAACTGGTTAGCGCTCTTTTCGGTAGCTTTAATCGAAGGCTAAGGAGATGTTTGCTGGGACATCAGCCCCCTATGGGCTCAGCAAGGCGGGGTCTCTGGACTGGAACCCCGAACCGAGTGGAACTGCTTAGCACTGGGCAGCGACGGGGTCCCGTTAACGGCACAGACCCTGTGGGCTCGTTTATTCCAGCTGGATTAACCCACCTCCGCAGAGCACCTTCCCCTCACCCACTCGCACAGGGCCCCCCGTGGCACCCTTCCCCCACCAGGGCCCGGAGCCTCCCCCTCCCACCAGGGGTCGCGCCCTGGCTTGTCGCTGCCGGGCCTGGGACTGCCAGGCCCTAGTCATGGAGTCTCTGGTGGCGGACGAGCGCCGAGCTCTGGCTGAAGCCGGTGCCGCACTCGTGGCAGGTGAAGGGCCGCTCCCCGGTGTGGACGTGCTGGTGCCGGAGCAGCGCGGAGCTGACGGCGAAGCGGCGCCCGCACTCGGCGCAGCGGAAGGGCGCCTCCCCGGAGTGCCTGCGGCGGTGCTGGCGGAGGGTGGCCCGGGCAGCGAAGGTGGCCCCGCAGTCCCGGCAGGGGAAGGGGCGCTGGCCGGCGTGCAGGCGCTGGTGGTGCTGCAGGGTGGCGGCCCGGGTGAAGCCCTTGCCGCAGTCGGAGCACTCGAAGGGGCGCTCGCCCGTGTGCAGCCGGCGGTGCTGGATCAGCGCGGTGGCCTGGGCAAAGCGCTCCCGACACTGCCCGCAGCAGAAGGGGCGCTCGCCGGTGTGGGTGCGGCAGTGGGCCGCCAGGTGGGCGCTGCGGGCGAAGGCGGCCCCGCAGTCCTGGCAGGCGAAGGGGCGCTCGCCGGTGTGGGAGCGCTGGTGGCGCAGCAGGTTGGAGCTCTGGCTGAAGCCCCGGCCGCACTCGGCGCAGCGGAAGGGGCGCTCCCCGGTGTGGGACTGGCGGTGCCGGGCCAGGTCGGCTTTGGTGCCGAAGCGCCGGTCACAGTCACCGCAGTGGAAGGGGCGCTCCCCGGTGTGGGTGCGACGGTGCTGCACCAGGTTGGCATTCTGGGTGAAGCGCTTGCCGCACTCAGCGCAGGCAAAGGGGCGCTCCCCGGTGTGAGTCCGCTCGTGCTTCACCAGGCGGGCGCTCACGGCGAAGCCGCGGCCACATTCGGCGCACACGTAGCGCTGCTGAGCTCCTCGGGGCTGGGGGACTGGCTCGGCGGGGGTCTCTGGCTGCTGCCTAGAGCCGCTTCTCCTTCCCGACCGGCGCAGGCTCCTGACCCGCTCTGAGCGCTGGCAAACATCCAGCTGGGCTCCTCTGGGTGCCCCATCCAGCTGGGCAGCCCCCTCCTCGCTCGCCCGGTCATCTGCTGAGACACAGATGTGAGTAGCTCCCTGCACCGGGGCAAAGGGACCCTGCGGGTGGGAGTGCGTGTCACTAATAAACCTCTGTTTGTAGGGCTGGGAACCAGGGTCTGACCCCCAAACCCACCCATGGGGAGGGCAGAGTGTCCAGTTCTGCTGCATATCCTGGCTGAGCCCTAGAGAGAACACGGGGTGGGGGTTCCCCCAGCGCTAGTGGGGCCATATCACAGGCCAGGTGAATACAGATGAGTCATGCTGGGAGCTTTGCAGCAGCTTTGGGGCCATTCCGCGCCAGAGCTGGGTTAAGCCCTTCCTCACCTGGGCTGGCACCACGTGGCATCTCCCCTTCCTCACAGCCCTGGGGATCCATCTGGGAGTTGAGGGCAGCCTGGGACAGGGGAAGGAGATGGGAGAGGTCAGGGTTTAAGCTGGATTCTCACGGCCCCGGCCCCATCTCCAAGCCCCGTTCTCTCTGGACACAACGGTTCTAGATTCTGCGTGTCTGGCAAAAGGCTCAGTCACCATATTGCACTGCAGCCCCCAGCTCTTCCCAGTGAGGGAGCCCCTGGGGTAGCCGTTGACCACCTGAGATAGGGCCCCCTCCCCAGTCACGCCTTCACCAAGAGAAGGGACTCACCGTGCTGCTCCCCGATGCGTCACGAAGGCAGGTCATGCTACCGAGGCTGGGAGAGGCCTGTCGAGAAATAACAGCGTCAGAGCCTGGGGAATCTCCAGGGGAGCAGCATCCAGGGCCGCAGGGACGCAGGCAGCCGAGCCCCCGGGAACTGCCCCAGGCCGGGAAACGAAACCCAGGGAGTTAAGGCCAGTTCAAACCTCCCCACTTTCCGCTCCACATGCCAGGCTAGACGAGCTGGTCCCATGTCCCCGTCCGGCCTCACACTCAACCAGAGGTTGCTTTGGTTTCATCCGAGAGTATTTCATAACAATCTCACTTTTTCCTTCAGCTTCTGGAACGGGGTCGGAGCCCCCGGGCAGTGCATGAGGGGTACATCCCACACACCTGCACGGAGCCTCCAGGAAGGCAGCCAGGCTGCATTTGGAGACTCCAAGCCCACCGCTACCCCTGGCTGTCCGTTCAGGGGTTTATCGTCTCATGGCACTTGGGCACTACACTGTTGCCAGTTAACCCAGAGGCATCTGCCCATCCTCTCAGCCCTGGGGAGCCACGATCCGACCCGGGGCTCTTCCACCCAGGAAATCAGGGCAGCCTGGGGCGCGGGGTCCCGCTGGGGGGGAAGGAGACAGACATCTCCCATGGCACTATCCCTGTCCTGGGGGAGAGCCAGGCCCCCTCGGGGGCAGGGAGGCTGTGCCCGGGCGGGGATCCGGGGAGGCCCCTCTGCTGGGGGGCGGGGGACAGAGGGCAGTGTCCAGCCCCTCTATGACAGCAGGGAGAATCTCCCGCAGAGGCTGCAGCCGCCCCCCCCGCCTAGTGCAGGAAGCCCGGCCCCGATCCCCTGCTCGATCCCAGGCGCCGCCCCCCGCGGCTCCCCCAGTTACCGGGGCCCCGGGCTGGCACCGCGTCCCCTGCGCTCGCCCCGCGGGGCCCCGGGCGCAGCCGGCCCGGTGCGCGCTGGGCGGAGCGGGACGTAGGGCAGCGAGCGCCGCCGCCTGCGCTCCGGAGCCAGCCCCCTCTGGCGGCGCCTGCTCCCGGCCGGGCCCTGCCCAGGGCAGCCCCGAAGAGTGAGGGGGCCTGGGGATGTTACCGGCCCCCCGACCAGCCCCCCAGAGAGGGGTCTGCCTCGGCTGTGTCGCAATCTGGCTCTATTTGGGGGCCCTATCCCTGGGGGGCTGGGGCGTGTGGGGGGCTGCTGCCTGAACCCCGCGGCTGACATCTCGCCCCCATTCTGCTGGTTGCTGCAGACACTGACCGAGATCCGGGCCCCCCATGACACCAGGTGCTGCACAGCCCCTCCCCCCACAGCTCCGGGAGGGGCAGATGATCCAGCTCAGTAATTGCTGGTGCTGAACGAAAGCAGTTTTGTCAGGCTTTGCAGCCCCCCACCCCCTCTTATGATCAGACTCCCCAGCTGGTTATGAGCAGGGTCTGGGGCCAGGTTTCCAGACCCGGGGTGCTGCGTGTCTGAGTTAATGCCGACTCCCGCTTGTCGAATGACAGTGAGGAGTTGGAATTATTTACTCACAGGTTCCACCAGAGATTAGTACTGTACAGGACTGCGCAGAGCCACGGGCTAGCTCAGCACCCTGTGACGACAGATCCAGAGCGGCTGGGGCTGGGGCTCCTTTGCTGCACTTGGAGGGATGCCTGGTTTCATTCCCCAGCTCAGTTCCAAGACCAGTGTCAAAAAGACCCTCTGCCAAAAGATACATATATTCTGATGTCATAGCAGCTATACATGCTCAGTTTACCTGGTTTATGGGTGAAGGCAGGATTATTTACAGTCGAGAGGACTAATAATTCTTCAAGATAATAACGTTCACTGGCTCGCTCTTCCCCCCTAATCAGTCTTCCCTGTTGATTCCCTAATAGAAAACATCTGCTGGAACAAGCCTCCCTTATCAGTTTCCCAGGTTTATATACACTTATGTAAGCAGGATTGATATCTATGTGAAGGGGATGGTTCCTCAAACTAACTGGAGTTTTATAGACACAGGGAAGCCACAGATTGTTAGCTATAGTCTAACACACAGAATTCCCGAATAGGAACCTACTCAATGTGCAGCGGCAGGCAAAGTTAACAGAGTGTTGGGAAGCATTAGGAAAGGGATCGATAACAAGACAGAAAATATCATATTGCCTCTATAGAAATCCATGGTACGCCCACATCTTGAATACCGTGTGCAGATGTGGTCACCCCATCTCAAAAAAAGATATATTGGAATTGGAAAAGGTTCAGAAAAGGGCAACAAAAATTATTAGGGGTATGGAATGGCTTCCGTATGACGGGAGATTAAGAAGACTGGGAACTTTTCAGCTTCAAAAAGAGACAACTAAGTGGGGAATATGATAGAGGTCTATAAAATCATGACTGGTGTGGAGAAAGTGAATAAGGAAGTGTTATTTACTCCTTCTCATAACACACGAACTAGGGGTCACCCAATGAAATTAATAGGCAGCAGGTTTAAAACAAACAGAAGGAAGTATTTCTTCACACAACACACAGTCAACCTGTGGAACTCTTTGTCAGCGGACGTTGTGAAGGCCAAGACTATAACAGGGTTCAAAAAAGAAATAGATACATTCAGGGAGGATAGGTCCATCAATAGCTATCAGCCAGGATAGGCAGGGATGGTTTGCATCTTGGACCAGATCTTGTGCTCCACATTCCCTCTGAAGCACCTGGCATTGGCTACTGTCGGAAGACAGGATACTGTGTTAGATGGACCTTTGGTCTGACCGAGGATGGCCATTCTTATGTTCTTATTGATCAAGGTTACTTATCGATCAAGAACCAGTGTTCTGGGCCTTACAATTCACACATACTCTTTGTTAATATCCCAGAGATTCTAAAGAATAGTTAATATATAAATGAATCAAATATACATAAAGAAAAGGCCTAAAAGGGTGAATATTTACTGACAGTATATAGCTAGAGCAGCGTATGGGGTTAGGCAGCACAAGGGGTGTAGGGCGGTGGATTTATCGGCAGAGGGAGGATGTAGGGGGATGGATAGGGTCAAAGGGGTTTGCGGTGGTGGCTGGTCTCAGTGCAATGTCAGCCCTAGGGCTCTCACAGGGTTCTGGGGGGGTCAGAGGCCTGGTCTCCTGTGAAATCCAATGGGGCGGGAGCCCCGCCCTCTGCACTGCCCACTCCGGCAGAGTTTCACTGCCAGCCCCAGCTCCCAGAGTCCTGCGATCCCGCCTCTCGGCACAAGCACAGAGCAGGTCTGTGGGGGACGCCTGACAACCCGCCGCAGACAGGCACAGCCGGCCGGCTCAGCCCCTGACAGCAAACCCACCCCCCCACGTGACCTTACAGTGACCTGGTGTTTGGGGCTGGGGCTTGGCCAGGCTGCCTCTCCCTGTGCCCCGCCTCGCTGCAAGGCGGCCACCCGCCCTCTCCCCTGCAAGGGCTGCAGCCCCCGCCGCCCTGGGAGCAGGGCATGCTGGGAGATGTAGTTCTGAGCAGCATGGCCAGGACAGCAGCCGAGCAGCCTGCTGGGACACGCATCCAGAACCTGTGACAGGGCACGATGGGGGATTCCCCTGGGCGCAGGGAATGCTGGGAGATGCATCTCTTACTGAGCATGATGCATGCTGGGAGATCCCGCTGGGGCACAAGGCGTGCTCGGAGATGCACCGCCCACTTGAGGTCGGGCATGCCGGGAGATGCGTCTCTACCGGGAGTGATGCATGCCGGGAGAGTCCTCTTGGGCGCGGTGCATGCTGGGAGATGTAGTCCTGAGGTGCTCAGCGCCTACACAGGCAGCGTTTGAACCAGGTGCAGAGAAGCAGTATCTGTTCAGGGGCCCCTGTTGTGGGATAACTGTGCAGCAGCCCCCCCACCCCTGCTCAGGGCAGCGAGGTCCCCAGCGTGGCTCCTGCCCTCTGCCCCCTCCCCCCCGAGCCCTGGGGCTGGACAGGGCTGTGATACCCTGACCTGGGCGTGCGGGGGACACCGAAATACACTAGCAATAATGCACACCCTGTACACGAACAATAATGCACACCCCAAATCTGGGCTCTGGGCTCTTTCTGAGTGGTTTGGCATGGAAAGCTAGCATTGGAGGGTATCAGTTACCCAGGAAAGAATTTTCTGTAGTATCTGGCTGGTGAATCTTGCCCATATGCTCAGGGTTTAGCTGATTGCCATATCTGGGGTCGGGAAGGAATTTTCCTCCAGGGCAGATTGGAAGAGGCCCTGCTTTTTCGCCTTCCTCTGTAGCATGGGGCACAGGTCACTTGCTGGAGGATTCTCTGCTCCTTGAAGTCTTTAAACCACAGTTTGAGGACTTCAATAGCTCAGACATAGGTGAGAGGTTTTTCGCAGGAGTGGGTGGGTGAGATTCTGTGGCCTGCGTTGTGCAGGAGGTCAGACTAGATGATCATAATGGTCCCTTCTGACCTTAGTATCTATCTATGAATCAGCTGAGCACACGTCCAGTGGATGCAGGATGGGCTCACAGACCAAACTCTGAGCAGCGGTGGACAAGCTCCATAAAACGCGGTGGTCTCTAGTGAGGTTCTGTGGGGATCGTGCCAGCCCTGGTGCAATTCACCATGATCTCCATTGATGTAGAAATCAGTGTAAGCTCACCACTGAGAAAATTAGTGGAGAACCCAAATATCGGCAGGGTGGAGGACAGGGTATACAGAGCCATCTGGACTGCTCGGGAAAATGGCCTAATTCAAACAAAATGCATTTTAATCCAGCCCAGTGCAAAGTGACACATCAAGGCCAAAGGAAACCCCTACCAAGTGGGGGAATGAGTCCTGGACAGCAGCCGCCCTGGAAAGGACTGAGGGGGCACAAAAAGCAAGACACTCGCCATGAGCTCCCAGAGCGATGCTGTGGCACAAGAGCTAAGGGGAGGCGCGGATGTATAAAGAGGGTGGTGAGCGGGAAGAGGGTGGTGACGGTACCTCTGTGTAGGTCACTGGGTTGAGATGGATACAGGAGCACCGGGCCTCCAGCCCTGCTCTGGTGGCCACATTGTACAGGGATGTGGAGGGTGCAGAGCAGAGCCACACAATAACTGGAGGGGCCTGGAGACAGGCCTGCCAGGGAGAGGCCCATCCCAAAGCAGACAGAGCGGAGACTTGATCACAGTGTCAAAGGCCCAGCCCAGGGCAGAATCCCCCAGGCCGGAGAAGGGCAGAAGAGGCGGTGGCTGGCAGCGGAAGCCAGACCGAGCCAAAGCAGAAATAAGGCACCGGGTCCCGCAGTGCTGGTGAGGCGCCCCCAAGGGCAGGGCGGGTGGGACGAATCCGCCGCCGCCCGCACAGCTGCTCGGCTCCAGGGCCCGGCGCCAGGCGCTGGCTGAGCTCGCAGCCCGGCCGGGAGCAGGCGCCGCCAGAGGGGGCTGGCTCCGGAGCGCAGGCGGCGGCGCTCGCTGCCCCACGTCCCGCTCCGCCCAGCGCGCACCGGGCCGGCTGCGCCCGGGGCCCCGCGGGGCGAGCGCAGGGGACGCGGCGCCAGCCCGGGGTCCCGGTAACTGGGGGAGCCGCGGGGGGCGGCGCCCGGGATCGAGCAGGGGATCGGGGCCGGGGCCCCTGTGCGCGGGGAGCCGTGGGGGCCCATCTGCCCGCGGGGCGGCCGGGGCTCGGGGCTGCCTAGGGAGCGATGGTGCATGGGGTGAGGGGTGTGGGTGTGAGAAATCCCGGCCCAGCCAGGGGGGACGTGCATGTCCACGCCGGTGCAATGATGTGTTGATGTCCGCAAGTGGGGTGTGTGTGGGGTGTCTCCCCTGCACAGTTGTGGGGTGGGGGGTGCTGAGGGGAGTGGTGGCCCCGGCTGGGCCCCGTTTTACCCTCCTTCACTGGCCTCTGCTCTTGTTCTTTCCTTTGAAGCAGCAGGCGCTGTCCAGCGTCGCAGCCCCAATACCAGGCTAGATGGGCCCCTGCTCTTACTGGGCCTGGCAGGTCCTGAGCAGCAGCTTGTGCATCCCACAGGTGAACCCATGTGTGTACCTGGCTGGGGGGGGGGGGCTTTCCATGGTTGTGGGGATCTGTCCCCATGGGCGGGGGCAGTGAATATGCAGAAGTGCCCATCGCTCCGTGGGGGAGCAGGAGTGGAGGAGATGTGGGGGGCTGGAGGGAGTGGGGAGCAGACAGGGGGAGAGCAGCCAGGACTGAGTGTGGGAATCTTGTTGTTTCAGAGCCTGGACGTGCAGGGAGGTGGCCAGGGGCATCTGCCAGGCAGAACCCAATGCAGCAACCCAATGCAGGAAGACATGCAGGAGCCCAAGTTCACAGCTGCTGTGAGTGAGAAGCCCATTCCTCTCCGTTAGCAGGAGCTTTGTGGGTTCTGGAGGGCAGGGGGCGGTGTCAGAGCCAGAGGCGGCTGGAGACCGGCCCCGCTGGGCCCCCGAATGCTCGAGAGAGACTGTCCCATTGCCCCTCGTTCCCCGGTGGAAGGAGATTCTGAGACAGTGACATGGTCAAAACATGCACCTAGGGCTTGTGCCCACCTGGAGCTGGGCTGGAGCAGAGCTGCGCCTCATTCCGAATGCACCGGCCCTGGCACCGCTGTATGCTGCAGTTCTGGCTGGATCATCCTTGCAGAGCTTTCTGTCTCCTCCAGAGAGGGACGTGACTGGCTCGTGGGGGAGCCTTTGCACCTCCTTCAGCCCTTTCCTGCTAGAGCAAAGAGCTCCCAGAAATCTCCCCGTGGCCGTGCTCGGCTGCCCAGCACAGTGCTCTGTAGCTCCAGCGAACCGTCCTGGTCAGACAGTTCTCAAGCTGCATCGGGAAACTAGGTAAGATGTTTGCCCCGCTGCTCCAGCCTCCCACCCCCCGGTGGTTAGAAACCACCTTCTCCTTCCAGCCTGCATTTGCTCCTGCCTGTTTATCTCCATTTGTTTGTGTGCCAACACTGTCCCTTAGCATCAGGAGCTCTTCTTCCTCCCCGGTGGTTTGGGTGCCAGCCACTCGCTTTACCAGCTGGGAGTTGAGATTTCCTTCCAGACCCTTGGTAAAGGTCCTGAGCAGCATTGTGCCAGGAACAGATCCCCGCAGGCCCCCACTGGAACCATCCCTCCTTGCATGAGGGTTTCTCCATTGGCTGCTGTTCTCTGAGATCTGCTCGGCTGGGTCCCTGGTGCTGGCATTGCAGACATGAGGAGGAATCGCAGAGCTGCCGAAGGGGCTGGGATGTGCCCGCCTCCCAGTTGGTATAATAATAAGAACTGAGGGCCAGATTCTAAAGAGATCTGGGCACCTGAGAAGTGGATAAAAGCACCCACTAGTCCCCCGTTAGCTTTTTAGGTGTCCAAACAGCTGTCAGTCTGGACCTGGGTGTCTAAATCCCATGAGCCACAGTGAATCAGGACTTGCAGCCCTTTGCAAATGTCACAGTGCCGGCATTCTGAGAGTTACTGGTGGCTGCGACTCCCAGAGCGAGTGTCCCAATCCCTTAGGTTGCTCTGACACTGCCCTTTTCCACCCCCTGAGGTTCCCGTTCTCTCTGGCACAGGGATGGATTAATCTCTGGATTTACTCTGTGTCCCAGCAGGCAACAGAGCCATGAGTGAGAGCGTGGAGGGGGCTCCCCAGACAGATGGAGCCATGAGTGAGAGCGAGGAGGGGGCTCCCCAGACAGATGGAGCCATGAGTGAGAGCGAGGAGGGGGCTCCCCGCCTGGACAGGATCGGGCCGGAGAGCGCGGAGGGGGCTGGGACAGAGGAGCTGCCGGGGGACACTTGGTGGAGTCAGCAGCAGATGGAGGGGCAGCGGGGTACCGGCCGCTTCGAGGTGGGACCGACAATCTGTGCCGAGTGCGGGGAGAGCTTTGGGGATGACGTGGCCCTGCTGGCCCACCGGGGGGCGCCCTGCAGAGGCGCGGCGGCGAAGCCGTTTGGCTGCTCCGGTTGTGGGCGGCGGTTCAGCCGCAGCTCCAACCTGCTGCGCCACCAGCGGGTGCACACGGGCGAGCGCCCCTTCGCCTGTGCTGACTGCGGCCGGCGCTTCAGCCAGAGCGCCCACCTGGCCAAGCACCAGCGCCTCCATGGCACCGCGGGGCTCCCCACCCCACCGGTGGAACGCAGCTACAGCCGCAGCCCTGAGTTCCTGCGGTTCCAGCGGGCCCACGCCGGGCAGCGCCCCTTCGCCTGCCCCGACTGCGGCAAGCGCTTCAGCGCGGGCTCCTCCCTGGTGCAGCACCAGCGCATCCACACGGGCGAGCGCCCCTTCCCCTGCCCCGACTGCGGCAAGCGCTTCCTGCGGGCCCCGGACCTGGCCCTGCACCGGCGCATCCACACGGGCGAGCGCCCCTTCCCCTGCCCCGACTGCGGCCGGCGCTTCATCCGTGGCCCCGACCTGGCGCTGCACCGGCGCACCCACACCGGAGAGCGCCCCTACCAGTGCGGCCAGTGCGGGCGCCGGTTCAGCCGCGGGCCCGGCCTCCTGCTCCACCAGCGCACCCACACCGGGGAGCGCCCCTACCAGTGCGCCCAGTGCGGCCGCCGGTTCAGCCGCAGGTCCAACCTGGGCCGCCACCTGGCCACCCACAGCACGCTGCGGAGGGACCCCACCCCAGGGGGAGAGCCCAGTGCAGAGACCCTCAGGCAGCAGGGAATCCCTGCGGAGGGGGAGGAGTCCCGAGGGCTGAAGGGGCGGAGCTCGGAGGCTGTGACACAGCAGGGAATCCCTGCGGAGGGGGAGGAGTCCCGAGGGCTGAAGGGGCGGAGCTCGGAGGCTGTGATCCCTGCAGAGGGGGAGGAGTCCCAAGGGCTGAAGGGGTGGAGCCCAGGCTCCCTGGTGGCTCCCCCGGGGAAGCGCCACGGCTGCCCGGACTGTGGGAAGGGCTTTGCCCAGCGCTCCCATCTGCTGGTTCACCAGCGGGTGCACACCGGGGAGCGCCCCTTCCCCTGCCTGGAGTGCGGCAAGCGCTTCAGACAGAGCTCGGTGCTGGCCCGGCACCGGCGCACCCACACGGGCGAGCGCCCCTTCGCCTGCGGGGACTGTGGCCGGTGCTTTGCGGAGAGCGCGGTGCTGCTCCGGCACCGGGCCGTGCACTCCAGCGAGCGCCCCTACTGCTGCATGGACTGTGGCCGTGGCTTCAGCCTCCGCGCCAACCTCCTCCAGCACCGGCGGCTCCACGCCCGGCGCCCCCACGTCTGCACTGACTGCGGCAAGGCCTTCAGTGAGGCCGCAGCCCTGGCCGCCCACCGCAGCACCCGGCATGGGGCCGGCAAGCCCTTCACCTGCACCGGCTGCGGCAAGCGCTTTGGCCGCAGCTCCACGCTGGCTCGGCACCGGCGCATCCATGCTGAAAGGCCCCATGAATGTGCCCGCTGTGGCCACAGATTTGGGGAGAGCGCCGAGCTGGCGCAGCACCTGCGGGTGCACAGCGCGACCCCTTACGAGTGTGCCCGATGCGGGGAGCGCTTTGCCCAGAGCCACACGCTGATCTCACACCAGGCCATCCATGCCGAGCCAAGCCGTGGCCAGAGCCACACTGCCCATGCCCACCAGTCCCCCCTTGCCAAGCATGGGGACAGCGTCCTGCCCAAGTCCCCAGCTGTGTCCCACCAGAGACTCCACACCGGATAGGAGCCAGGACAGAGCCCTGGAGTCCTGATTCCCAGCACCCTCCCCGCAACCCATTAGACCCCATGCCCCTCCTAGAGCCAGGGATAGAACCCAGGAGCTTTGCTCTGACCCACTAGACCAGGGGCGGGCAAACTTTTTGGTCTGAGGGCCACCTTGGGTTTTGGAAATTGTATGGAGGGCCGGTTAGGGGAGGCTGGGACCCCGCCCCCCTATTCACCCCCCCCTTGCTTCTCGCCCCCTGATGGGCCCCTCCCCCAGGACTCCTACCCCATCCAACCCTCCCTGTTCCCTGATGGCCCCCCCCAGGACCCCTGCCCCATCCACTCCCTGTCCCCTGACCGCCCCTGGAACCCCTGCCCCTGACTGCCCCCCACCGCCCCATCCAATCCCCCCTCCTTCCTGACTGCCGCCCCTGGACCCCTGCCCCCATTCAAATCCCCCTCCCCCCATTCCCCACCCTCTGACCGCCCCAATCCCATCCACAGCCCCACCCCCTGACCACCACTGCGAACTCCCCTGTCCTCTATCCAACCGCCGCTGCTCCCTGCCCCCTTACCGCCTAAAGCATCGCACCGGTGTAGCGTAGTAAATTGCTCCCTGTAACTGCTACCAGGAGCTCATTCCTACGCGGAGCAGTTTAATACACTACACCGGCAGCATGGCGCGCCGAGGCTGCGGGGTGTGGGAGTGGGGGAAACAGCAGGGGAGGGGCCGGGGGCTAGCCTCCTGGGCCAGGAGCTCAGGGGCCGGGCAGGAGGGTCCTGTTGGCCGTAGTTTGCCCACCTCTGCACTAAACCATGGGTGGGCAAACTACGGCCCGGGGGCTGCATCCGGCCCTTCAGATGTTTTAATCCAGCCCTTGAGCTCCAGCCAGGGAATGGGGTCAGGGGCTTGCCCCGCTCTGCATGTGCCGTGGCTCCATGTGGCTCCTGGAAGCAGCTGATATGTCCCCTCTCTGGCTCCTACACGTAGGGGCAGCCAGGGGGCTCTGCCCCTGCCCCAAGCGCCACCCCCCGCAGCTCCCATTGGCTGGGAACAGGCCCATGGGAGCTGCAGGGATGGCGCCTGTGGATGGGGCGGCGTGCAGAGCCGCCTGGCTACCCCTACATGTAGGAGCTGGAGGGGGGACATGCAGCTGCTTCCAGGAGCTGCTTGAAGTAAGCGCTGCCTGGAGCCTACATCCCTGACCCCCTCCCATGTCCCAGCCCCTCGTCCCAGCATGCTCCTGCACCCTGAATCCCTCATACCCAGCCCCACCCCAGAGCCTGCACCCC
Source organism: Natator depressus (assembly GCF_965152275.1). Lineage (NCBI taxonomy): Eukaryota > Metazoa > Chordata > Testudines > Cheloniidae > Natator > Natator depressus. The sequence continues at coordinate 32,214,286 of NC_134246.1, forward strand.
CAGCCAGAGCCCACACCACCCCCCCACACCCTTCAACCACCTGCCCCAGGCTGGAGCCCCCTCCCACACCCTGAACTCATTTCTGGCCTCTCCCCAGAGCCCACACCCCCCAGCCGGAGCCCTCACCCCCTCCTGCACCCCAACCCCCAGTTTCGTGAGCGTTCATGGCCCGCCATACAATTTCCATACCCAGATGTGGCCCTGCCAAAAAGTTTGCCCACCCCTGCACTAGGCCCCACTCCTTCCCCAGAGCCAGGGATAGAACTGAAGGGTCCTGGCTCCCAACCCCCCCGGCTCTAACCCACTAGACCCCACACCTCTCCCAGAGCCAGGGATAGAACCCAGGAGTCCTGCCTCCCAGCTCCCTGCTCTAACCATCTTGGAGCCTGGCTGAGGGGGCACATCTCTCCCTGCAGTGCTGTGGGGCTCCAGCCTTTTTGGACCTAAGGGGTGGGCGGGCAGCTCCATCTGAGTGGGGTCCTTGGGGAACTGTACCTTCCAGAGGCTCATGTCTTGTGAAACAGAGGCTGTTGGAGACACTGAATGAAGCAAGTCTATGTCACGAACCTTGTCTCTGAGTGATTGTTGGGCTCAGGATTCCTGGGTTCTCTCCCTGGCTCAGGGAGGGGGATGGGGGCTAGTGGGTTCGAGCAGGGGCAGTTTGGGAGCCAGGACTCCTTGGTTCTGCCCTAGGAGGGGAGTAGGGTCTGGTGGTTAGGGCTGGGGGACTGGGAATCAGGCCTCCTGGTTGCCATGTGTCTAGACTGCGTGGGAGGCACATGGGATAAGTTACATGGATATAAAAAGAAACAGCACCCTACTAGACTGAATGCAGGGTGAGTGTCTCTGGGTGATGTGCTGCTATGGTCCCTGGGAGATCCTCCCCCTCCCTCACTTTGGGCAAATCACGGCCCTGCTTCCTGCCTCAGTTTCCCAACCTGTAAAAGGGGGATAATGCTCTCGGCCCTGCTTGGTAAAGATGTGAGCATTAGGGCATGTGCCCACCATGATAGCTTAACTCTCTTGCCACTCGTTTTCACTGCTCTCCCCCAAAGGGGCATCGGGTGCCATGTCCAGCAGTGGAGACCCCTGTGCCAGGCTCAGCGCCGTGGTTTGCTCCCCAGGTCTGGGCAAAAGCCCTTGGTAAAATCCCTAAACTTGGGGAAAAGCTGGGGCCTTTATAGCTCGGGGATCCCTTGGTCAAGTGACCCTAAATTGGGGTCCCTAACCCAGTTCTGCACCCCCATGAGACACCCCAAATCTGAGTGACGGTGCAGCGTTTAGGGCACTGGGAAGACTCAAGCCTTAAAGAGCAAGCTGGGCTTAGCCTGGCTGGGGTAAGCTGCTGTACATGATACAGGACGCCCCCGAGCTGCAGGGCTGTGCTCGGGGGGATGGTCCCTCGAAGGAACCTTGCCTGGGTGCCGGCACCCACCCCCTGCACCCACTGTCTGGCAGGCGACCGCTGCCAGCTGGGCACTGACTAGCCAGGAGACACCGCCCTTCCCTGAGCCCAGGACAGAGTTGCTTGCAGAGCCGGGACTCGGCGGGCGCACACCCTCCCCAGCGTCGCCCCGTCCGGCTCGCTGCCCAGCGGAACTGAGATGGCGTTGCTGGTGCCAGCTTCACGCTGCGCACTTGGGAGCACAAGCCGGCCCAGTGTCAGCGTGCCAGGCAAGCAATACTGACCCGGGGCTGGGCGGACGCCAGCTCTGCTATAGAAAGCCTCGGAGATAAGAGCCCACCGATAACATGCCAGCTGGGAGTTCTCCCCGCACACTTGGCCTTTGGCACCTTGCAGCCAGCCCGAGACGGTAGCAGCAGCGAAATCCGTGGGGGCAGTAATAGCCCCCCCCACCTCCCCGCCCTAATGGCCAGACACGTGCTCAGTGCCCAGTCACCGGCCAGCGAGAGCTTGGCTGGCAGCAGCATGCGCCGGACTTCTGCTACACTGAGGGGCTCACAGACTGTAGGCTGCGCTTTGAGGGGGACAGAAGTCACCCCTCAGAATGCCCGCGGCCTGGCCCCAGAAGAGACCAGAGTGCTGCATGGCCGGGGGGGGGCGGCCTATGTAGAGCAGCCAGCTCTTCCGTTCGAGGTGCTCGGTTTTGTTACTGGTTTTCCATGTGGCCGCTGGACACCCCCAGATCTCTGAGAGCCCACAGGTCTGTATCTGCTCCAGCCCGCGGTGGGAGCAAATGTGCTGGTGAGCTCTCAGACCAGACCTGGCCTTTGTCCTGCCCCTGTGACCAGCATCTCCCCGCACCCACCACCCCCTGGGGGCCACTTCTTGTTCAATTCCCACCAGCACCTCATTAGCATTGGTCTAAGTATGCAAATCAGCACCCAGTGTAAGCCCCACAAGGGCAGTGAGGGAATGAGCATCTCCCTGCTCCTGGCTGGAGGAACCCACCTTTACCGGGCGGGTCGGCCAGCCGGGCTGAGCTGGGCAGTCTGCTCACATGGGAGCCGTACATACAGCACACAATGGTGGTGACACCCAGCGGGCCACTGGAGCCCTCCCATGACACCTGTTAAGAACGGCCCTACTGGGTCAGAGCAAAGGTCCATCGAGCCAGTATCCTGTCTTCTGGCAGTGGCCAATGCCAGGTGCCCCAGAGGGAATGAACAGAACCATCAAGTGATCCATCCTGTCGCCCATTCCCAGCTTCTGGCAAACAGAGGCTGGGGACACCATCCCACCTAACACTCATTGATGGATCTATCCTCCATGAATGTATCTAGTTCTTTTTTGGACCGTTATAGTCTTGGCCTTCACAACATCCGCTGGCAAAGGGTTCCACAGGTTTACGGCATTGTGTGAAGAAATACTCCCTTTCGTTTGTTTTAAACCTATTGCCTACTAACTTCATTGGGTGACCCCCTAGTTGTTGTGTTATAAAGAGTAAATAACACGTCCTTATTCACTTTCTCCACACCAGTCATAACTTTATAGACCTCAATCAGATCCCCCTTAGTCGTCTCTTTTCCAAGCTGAGAAGTCCCAGTCTCATTAACTTCTCTTCATATGGAAGCTGCTCCATACCCCTAATCATTTTTGTTGCCCTTTTCTGAACCTTTTCCAATTCCAATGTATCTTTTTTGAGTTGGGGCGACTAGCTCTGCATGCAGTATTCAAGATGTGGGCGTACCAGGGATTTACACAGTGGCATTATATTTTCTGTCTTCTTATCTAGCCCTTTCTCAATCATTCTCTAATTCTGTTCACTTATTTGAGGGCCGCTGCACGTTGAGTGGGTGTTTTCAGAGAACTATCCCCCGTGACTTCGTTGGCGAAGTGCGTTGTAGTTGCCAGACCCTAGGGAGCCCTGTGCCCCCCCATGCCCCCGTGACCCCTGCCAGTTGGCCCCAGAGGGCCGAGGGTCCCACTTGCCTGCCTGGCCATTGCCTTCCCTTGGTGGTGACTAAGGAGCAGGGCTGTGTGTGTCACACACCAGTGCAAGGAACAGACACCCCGGGAGCAGGTGCACCCGAGCTGGAGCTGCAGGAGAGCGCATTCACCGCCAGCCATGCAGTGACAGAGTGGCAGGCCAGGGCAGGCACCATGCAGGTCAGACAAAGCTGGGAAAGGTCAAACGGCCCCAGGCAGCAGCAATGCCAGGGGCAGGGGTCTGGAGGCCTTGGTGGAGAGGAGCACGGCCCAGGCTGAGAGGCTGGGGTGGGCGCGGAGGGGCTCTGGTGTATGCCGGTGGGTTAGAATGGAAGCTCTTTCATGGGCTGTCAGAGCTGTAATTCCCCATCCACCCACGGGGGGGTGACACTGAGCCCAAAGTACCCCAATCCACGGGTGGGGAGGAAAGGCTAGGCAAGAAGAGAGGACACTGCGCATTAGCAGGGTACGCCCCAAGGCCACCTGCAGCCACGCGCCAAGGAGCTGATGGTATCAATCACCTAAAGCCCGACAGCCGCTGAAAATCCCAGCCTCCATGGCTGCCAGCCCGTGGTGCTGTTCCTCGTCAGGTCACGTGGGGAAACAGAGGCACAGTGCACTGAAATGGATCTCCGGCAAGGTTGGGTCTGCTTGGCATCCTACCCCGAGTAGTGCGAGGAGCTTGTAACTCAAAGCATGGTGGCCTTACTCCAGCTGCCTCACGTTTCACACACTGCCGGGCCCCTTGCACCAGGGTCACCGACGCTTGGAGGGGAGTACGGGGCGAGTCAGGCGTGTATAGCACCATGACTGTCCTCGCCCACCTTCTAGGGCTCCAGCTACATGGCAGGGGGGGAGGTTCTTTCCTCTGGTAGTCAGTGCTGGCCCCAATGCCCCGTGTGGTGCAGGGAGTGGGGCGGGGGGATCGGGGGGGGGTGCTCTCTCCTGGCAGGCACTGCTGCCCCAGTTTGGCACTAATGGGCACTGTGCTGAAGGGAGTAGGTCAGAGGGAAACCAGCAGGGGGTGCTCTCCCCTGCCAGCCAGTGCTGCCCCAATACGGGGCTAGGGGGCGCTGTGCTGCGGGGGACAGAGCGAGAGGCTTGGGGGGCAGCATTGTGTGGGGGACAGACTGAGGGGCTCAGTGGGGGGGGGGGGGGCTGTGCTGTGGGTACACATGATTTTCTTTCCCCACCTGCAATATTTAGGATCAGCCCCCTATGGGGTCCTGGGGCCCCACTGGGTTTTTTGCTCCCTCTTATTCTCACCTGAGCCTGCTCTGGGCAACACACATCCTGACCTGCTCCTTCATCCAGTTATGCCCCATGGAGCCCCACTCCCTCCGTCTCCTTACATCACACACGGCCAGTCACAGAGGGGTGCGGGGCAGATTCCTCTACAGATTTTATTGTTAAGGCTGGGATTGGCTGTCAGTTGCTCTGGAACAGCCCCAGCCCTGTGGATATACAGCTGCTACAGCCAGACAGAGCCCAATACATCAGCAGTACAGTCGGACACAAGAGCCTGGTACATTAGCAGTACAGCTGGAGCCCGGCGGAGCCAGAGCGCAGCACACAGTGTTGTTACAGTTGGAGCCTGGTAATTCACCGGCACAGTCGGAGCCAGGCTGGTACGTGGGCAGTACAGTTGGAGCCCAGTCCGCACAGAGCCGTTACAGTCCGACCCAGTTACATTCACAGCTTGTTACAGCTGGAACCCCGTTCAAACAGGACCTGTTACGCAGCCAGCGCAGGCGTGTCCGCTACACTCAGTCTGTCACAGGCGGAGCCTAGCCTTATAGTGCCCAATACAGGCAGAGCCTTTACAGCCGTAACTCTACACCGGCATGAGTCCATTACACCTGGAGCCCTCTACTTACAGTGCCCATTACAAACCCAGTACAGCCAGAGCTGGTTACACAGACAGCTGCTACAGTCAGAGTCCATTACTAGGACCAGCAGTCAAGAGCCTGGTGCAATTGTTGGAACCTACCCCAGGCTAAAGCTGTTACAGTCAGAGGCTGGTATAACCAGGCCCTTTTACAGCCACAACCCAACAGTCAGAACCTGCTCGAGTTGGGGCCTGCAACAGTTGGCACAGTTGGAAGCCAGCTGAATATCACATTCCTGCAGGCCCCCTTCTTGTACCACCCCACCAGCTCGCCAACATCCCCAGCTGAGCAGTTCTCTGCCTCAGCCACGCTCCAGCCAGCACGGCTCCTGCATGCACGTCACACGCCGCTAAATATCATCTACGCAGGTTAGTGCACAGTGCCCCGCCCCCTCGCACCTGCGCCCCCTGGGGGAGACGCCCTGAACACCCAACGTCTGTGGGGATTAACTGGGAAGGGAGCCAAATGTAGACACACGGGCCTCCCAACCTGCCCGTACAAGAACCCAGGCTGGGGGATGGCGAATGGCTTTGCAATGCATCCTGGGAAAGGATGGAGACGTGTGTGTGTGGATTTAGATGTCACATCAGGACAGATGTGGGCAAGGGGCACTCAGGACAGATAGAGACTGGGGTGGGGGGGGGGGGGGAGGCAGGGAGAGACACTCCCAGAAGAGGGGCTTCCAGGACAGACATGTATATAGGGGGGTGGTAGGTGACCCTTGGGATGGCTGGATGGCATGGCTGTCTCTGGACAGACAGATGGACGAAATGGGGAGGGCTCACAGGAAGGGGATGTTCATGACAGACAGATGGACACCAAAGGGGCAGGAACAGGACTGCCCTGGGACAGACAGACAGAAGTCAGGGCTACGACAGGCAAAGTGGGTGTGGGGAACACACAGCGCCCCCCCCCCCGAACTTCTTCCCCTCCACGTGCAAAACACCCCCACCCCCAAAGATCCAGAAAGGCCAAGGAGGGGGAAGGAGCCAAGGTGATGGGGGAGGGAAGGGGTGGGGCTAAGGAGGGGGAGGAGCCAAGGGGAAAGGGGCAGGGCCCAGAGGGCATTGATTATTTTGTGATTATTTTGTTTTTAAAGGGTTAACGCTGCTTGTGCTGTTGTTTCTGGGATTGGGGCCTCCCCGGTTTAGTACCGTTAGGGGGTGAGCGTCGCGTGGCCCCTTGGGCCGGAGTGCATTGTGGGATAGCAGGAAGTCCTGGTCAGAGGCGGGAGGTGTCTCCATCCCCTCCCCCTCCTCTGCTCAGCAGGAGACCTCCATGGTGTGGGCTCCGCTCCCCGGGGCGGGCGGCGGCGGCGGCTGGGGGCTCCCCGACTCGCTGTTCTGGGACAGGGTGCGGGAGCGGGACTGGCTCCCGTCCCCTGAGGCTGCGCTGGACAGCGAGGCGGTGCGGGAGCGCGACAGGCGCGTCATGCAGGAGGAGGCCACTATAGGGAGACAGAGAGGGGAGGAGTCAGATGGGCCCCGCCCCTCTGTTCTGCCCCGCCCACCAGATCCCAGCAATAGGCCCCCATTTGTACTGGTGTGCCCCACAAGAGGCTGTGGAGTGAGGGGTGGGGGCGGGGCACGGCCAGGCCATGCAGGGGGACAGAGAGCTCCCCACACAAACTGCACAATGCCCCCCATGCCTGAACAGGGAGTGGATGGGGGTGTGTGTGTGCAGGAGGGGGGGAGCTAATGTGGGGCGTGTGGGGTACATGGGAGGCAATGCAGGACACTGGGGTGTGGGGGACAGGGAGCCAGTGCAGGGGGGGATAGCAGAGAAGGTACCTGACCCCATACTCAGTTTCCTGTCCAGGACGTAGGGGACTGAGAAAGACAGAGACAGACACTTCAGGAACTGGCCTGGCTGTGGGGCAGCGGCTCAGGGCTGGAGAAGGGCCAAGGACCCAACCCATGGGGGAGGGGGCTGGGCCAGGGGGCAGGTCTGGGAGATCGGGACATTCCCCTCCCCGCCGCCCCCCCGTGGCTACTCACTGTATCCCATGCCCTGGACGAAGTACTTGAATGCCTCAGTCAGCTTCCCAGGCTGAGAGATGGGGACAAGATGGAGATTAGACCCTGTGCCCCACAGCTGGGCTACCCCCAGACCCTCCCCTATTGCCCCCCTCCCTCTATATACCCTAGCTGTGCACCACACCTCACAACCCTCCCTCCATCCCTTACATCCCCAGACTGTGCCCCACAACCCTCCCCCTATAGATCCTGGCTGTACCCCCCAGCCCACCCCCCATTATGTCCTTCCAGTGCCTCCCCCAGACCCCTCCCCCCATGCTGCCCTGCGCCCCCCCAACTACTGCCCCAGAGACACCCTCCCCTTCACACTGCCCTGCGCCCTCCATCCCCATTGGGAAGGCAGCTCTCACCTGTGTCAGCTGGGGCTGCCCCCCGGAATCTGCCATCTGGAAAACAAACCCAACACTCAACTATTGGAGGGGCCCAGGGCTGGGCTAGCAAGGGGCTGTGGGTTGGGAGTGAGGAGCACTGGCAGAGCTGGGGGCGGGGTGGGGGGGGGGGAGGAAGTTGGGGAGCCCAGGGCTGGGCTAGCTGGGGCTATGAGTTGGGATGGGGCGGAGGCAGGGGACGTCACTCACCTTGAGGAAGGAGGTCTGGGTGGGATCCAGTTTGGAATTACACTCCACCTGGTTTTAGGAGGGGGGGGGGGCAGAGAACAGTGTGAGGGGCAGGCAGAGCACAGACACCTGGACCCTGAACCCCCCCCCCCACCCCAGCCCAGCCTAATGACATCCCAAGGCCCAGAGCTCGTTGTGCCCCCAGAGGGTTGGCCAGGGAGTGAGACGTTACCCCCATGCTTTGCTGTGTGTGTGTGTGAGAGAGAGAGGCCTGGAGCCCCTGGCCAGTGACACTTTGTATGATGCCTATGTGTGCCTCAGTTTCCCATGTGCCACATGTCTCAGCACAGGGGGTGGGAGAGCATGTTTATTGTTGCAGAGGCCCAGGTATTACCCTGCCTAGCAGCCTGGACTCCAGCCCAGGGCCGGGACCCTTTTTAACCTAGCAACAGCTGACTAGAGGGCCCATCTGAACCTGGAGCCATCCGGTTGTGTGAGCTGTTTGCCTGGGACCAAAGAGCGGAGGAGGGGCTGTTGGGGGAGGGGATATAGGGGGCTCAGCTGGAAGAAGGAGTAGCCGGAGCCCATGGGGATGGGGACAGACCCAGCTGGTCGGAGCTCAGACTCGCCAGACCTGAGGGCCCTGAGAACTTCCTGGGCTGGATTCAGACGTTCAATAAACCTGTTTCACACGGGCTGAGAGTCACTGCAGGCTAGAGACCGGGGTGGGCTCCCCGGGGGCCCCCGGCAGAGCCAGGCGTGCTGGAGGCTCAGAGGCGCGGTCCTGGGAGGCGGCAGGGCCAGAGCCCCAGACCCTGGAGAGCGAGTTTGACCCTTGCAGGGGACTGATGCACCCACCGGTGTTCCTCGCACGGGGCCTGGGAGTCTGGGGCGCTGCCCCAGAGCCACAGACCCTGCGAGCCCCCCAGGTCCTGAGGGAAACCAACACAACCCTGGTCAGTTTCATGATGCTGGTCAGTGCCCAGAGCAGGAAATCAGGCCAGTTCCTGCCAGGGCAGCCCAGGGGGCAGGTGACGTCCCCCCCAAACCAGCCGGGGACCGGAGCCACGGAGCGTCTGCCTGTCCTAAAGAGAGGACAGGCAGAGAGAGAAAGTGCGTGTGCATCCGTCTGTCTGTCCGTCTATCCCTGCTGGAGGGAATGAATGTCCGTGTCCCTGCTGCCCCCAGCTGGGTGTGATGAGCCTGGCTCAGAGTGTGCGTCCGTCCGTCCGTCCGTCCCCAGCAAGGGGGAATGAATCCTGCACTGTCTGTCTGGCCCTGTCCCCGCTGCACCCTGCTGGCGGGAATGAGCCTGGCTCTGGGTGTGTGTCCCACCGTGTGGTGTGCTGGGGTTGTGTAGCAGGGTGCGCTGTGGGGCTGTGTGCTGTCTATGCTGTGCAGTTGTGTAGCTGCAGGTCTCGGCGCTGTCTATGTTGTGCAGCTGTGGGGGGCTTGCATAGTGGTGGGGGGTCGTGTAGCAGAGTGTGACGTGGGGCTGTGCGCTATGTTGTGTAGCTGCAGGGGGTTGTGTACCTGCAGGGCTGTACGCTATGTTGTGTAGTTGTGCATCGTGTGGTTTGTTCTGTTACTCACCACAGCATCTTCGTGGGGGGCCTGATCTCCCACCACCAGCATCACGGGGCACCTGTGGGGACAGACAGATGGAAAAGGGATGGTCAGAGCGCCCCCTCTCCCCCCTGGCAGCTGCTCTGGTGGTGGGCAGGGAAGCTGGGCAGAGCAGAGGAAAGGGGTGGAGGGGGTAATGGGTCTGCAAGGTGTCCCCCCTCAATCCCTGGGGGGTTCTGGAGACAGGCCCTGCCCCTAACCGGGGGGCTGAGGGATACTTGGGGGGCAGGGGGACAGGGCTGCTCTGGGGTGTTTGTGGAGTACCCAGAGGACAGTGGGGAGAAGGGGGTCCCTGTGTGCTTATGGGGGGTTGAGAGGTATTAGGGCATTCATGGAGGGCCACGAGCAAGGGTGTCCTAGGGCGGCTGTGGGGTGTTCGGGGGATACCTGGGCAGGCCGGGCTCACTTACTTCAGGGTGACATCTCCTCCGCGCTCGAAGTTCAGGTCCCGGCGGCTGGGGGTGGGCGGGAGGAAATGGAGGCTGAGAACTGCCCTGCACCCCCCGCGTCTTCCAACCCAGCCCCCTGAACACCCCCCGATTTCCCCCCGGTCTCAGCACAGGGGGCCGGAATCTGCAGCAAACTTCCCCGTCCGGGGCCCCCAGGTCACCTCTGTCCCATGACCCTTTCCGGTAACTCCAGCCTCAGTCATGCCAGCCCCATGGCAGAGCCCCCTTGCTCCCCCCAGCGACCTCCAGCCCCCCCGCCCCCGGCCAAGCCCCCCATACCTGACCCGCCTCCAGCCCCCCAGATAAGCCCCCCACACACGTGTTGTAGCTGCTCCAATAGAGCTGAATGTTGCTGAGGTTCGGGGCTCCGACCAGCGACTCCCGGCACTGCTGGGCCAGCTCCGCGCAGCCGGACAGCTCCTCCTGGGGGGGGCAGGGCATCAGTGACCAGTTACAGCCCCCGTCGGTCCTGCTCCCCCTGCCCGTCCCCCACAGCCCTGCCCCCCAGCTCCGCGCAGCCGGACAGCTCCTCCTGGGGGGGGCAGGGCATCAGTGACCAGTTACAGCCCCCGTCGGTCCTGCTCCCCCTGCCCGTCCCCCACAGCCCTGCCCCCCAGCTCCGCACAGCCGGACAGCTCCTCCTGGGGGGGGGCAGGGCATTACTGACCAGTTACAGCCCCCGTCGGTCCTGCTCCCCCTGCCCGTCCCCCACAGCCCTGCCCCCCAGCTCCGCGCAGCCGGACAGCTCCTCCTGGGGGGGGCAGGGCATTACTGACCAGTTACAGCCCCCGTCGGTCCTGCTCCCCCTGCCCGTCCCCCACAGCCCTGCCCCCCAGCTCCGCACAGCCGGACAGCTCCTCCTGGGGGGGGCAGGGCATCAGTCACCAGTTACAGCCCCCGTCGGTCCTGCTCCCCCTGCCCGTCCCCCACAGCCCTGCCCCCCAGCTCCGCACAGCCGGACAGCTCCTCCTGGGGGGGGGCAGGGCATTACTGACCAGTTACAGCCCCCGTCGGTCCTGCTCCCCCCACCTGTGCCCCACAGCCCTGCCCCCCAGCTCCGCGCAGCCGGACAGCTCCTCCTGGGGGGGGGCAGGGCATTACTGACCAGTTACAGCCCCCGTCGGTCCTGCTCCCCCTGCCCGTCCCCCACAGCCCTGCCCCCCAGCTCCGCGCAGCCGGACAGCTCCTCCTGGGGGGGGCAGGGCATCAGTCACCAGTTACAGCCCCCGTCGGTCCTGCTCCCCCCGCCCGTCCCCCACAGCCCTGCCCCCCAGCTCCGCGCAGCCGGACAGCTCCTCCTGGGGGGGCATCAGTCACCAGTTACAGCCCCCGTCGGTCCTGCTCCCCCCACCTGTGCCCCACAGCCCTGCCCCCCAGCTCCGCGCAGCCGGACAGCTCCTCCTGGGGGGGGCATCAGTGACCAGTTACAGCCCCCGTCGGTCCTGCTCCCCCCGCCCGTCCCCCACAGCCCTGCCCCCCAGCTCCGCGCAGCCGGACAGCTCCTCCTGGGGGGGGCATCAGTGACCAGTTACAGCCCCCGTCGGTCCTGCTCCCCCCGCCCGTCCCCCACAGCCCTGCCCCCCAGCTCCGCGCAGCCGGACAGCTCCTCCTGGGGGGGGCAGGGCATCAGTGACCAGTTACAGCCCCCGTCGGTCCTGCTCCCCCCGCCCGTCCCCCACAGCCCTGCCCCCCAGCTCCGCGCAGCCGGACAGCTCCTCCTGGGGGGGGCATCAGTGACCAGTTACAGCCCCCGTCGGTCCTGCTCCCCCCGCCCGTCCCCCACAGCCCTGCCCCCCAGCTCCGCGCAGCCGGACAGCTCCTCCTGGGGGGGGCAGGGCATCAGTGACCAGTTACAGCCCCCGTCGGTCCTGCTCCCCCCGCCCGTCCCCCACAGCCCTGCCCCCCAGCTCCGCGCAGCCGGACAGCTCCTCCTGGGGGGGGCAGGGCATCAGTCACCAGTTACAGCCCCCGTCGGTCCTGCTCCCCCCGCCCGTCCCCCACAGCCCTGCCCCCCAGCTCCGCGCAGCCGGACAGCTCCTCCTGGGGGGGGGCAGGGCATCAGTCACCAGTTACAGCCCCCGTCGGTCCTGCTCCCCCCGCCCGTCCCCCACAGCCCTGCCCCCCAGCTCCGCGCAGCCGGACAGCTCCTCCTGGGGGGGGGGGGCATCAGTGACCAGTTACAGCCCCCGTCGGTCCTGCTCCCCCCGCCTGTGCCCCACAGCCCTACCCCCCAGCTCCGCGCAGCCGGATAGCTCCTCCTGGGGGGGCAGGGCATCAGTGACCAGTTACAGCCCCCGTCGGTCCTGCTCCCCCCACCTGTGCCCCACAGCCCTGCCCCCCAGCTCCGCGCAGCCGGACAGCTCCTCCTGGGGGGGGCATCAGTGACCAGTTACAGCCCCCGTCGGTCCTGCTCCCCCCGCCCGTCCCCCACAGCCCTGCCCCCCAGCTCCGCGCAGCCGGACAGCTCCTCCTGGGGGGGCATCAGTGACCAGTTACAGCCCCCGTCGGTCCTGCTCCCCCCGCCTGTGCCCCACAGCCCTACCCCCCAGCTCCGCGCAGCCGGATAGCTCCTCCTGGGGGGGGCAGGGCATCAGTGACCAGTTACAGCCCCCGTCGGTCCTGCTCCCCCCACCTGTGCCCCACAGCCCTGCCCCCCAGCTCCGCGCAGCCGGACAGCTCCTCCTGGGGGGGGCATCAGTGACCAGTTACAGCCCCCGTCGGTCCTGCTCCCCCCACCTGTGCCCCACAGCCCTGCCCCCCAGCTCCGCGCAGCCGGACAGCTCCTCCTGGGGGGGCAGGGCATTACTGACCAGTTACAGCCCCCGTCGGTCCTGCTCCCCCCACCTGTGCCCCACAGCCCTGCCCCCCAGCTCCGCGCAGCCGGACAGCTCCTCCTGGGGGGGGGCAGGGCATCAGTGACCAGTTACAGCCCCCGTCGGTCCTGCTCCCCCCACCTGTGCCCCACAGCCCTGCCCCCCAGCTCCGCGCAGCCGGACAGCTCCTCCTGGGGGGGGGGGGCATCAGTGACCAGTTACAGCCCCTGTCGGTCCTGCTCCCCCCACCTATGCCCCACAGCCCTGCCCCCCAGCTCCGCGCAGCCGGACAGCTCCTCCTGGGGGGGGCAGGGCATCAGTGACCAGTTACAGCCCCCGTCGGCCCTGCTCCCCCCACCAGTCCCCCACAGCCCTGCCCCCCAGCTCCGCGCAGCCGGACAGCTCCTCCTGGGGGGGGGACAGGGCATTACTGACCAGTTACAGCCCCCGTCGGTCCTGCTCCCCCCGCCCGTCCCCCACAGCCCTGCCCCCCAGCTCCGTGCAGCCGGACAGCTCCTCCTGGGGGGGACAGGGCATCAGTGACCAGTTACAGCCCCCGTCGGTCCTGCTCCCCCCACCTGTCCCCCACAGCCCTGCCCCCCAGCTCCGTGCAGCCAGACAGCTCCTCCTGGGGGGGCAGGGCATCAGTGACCAGTTACAGCCCCCGTCGGTCCTGCTCCCCCCGCCCGTCCCCCACATCCGTGCCCCCCAGCTCCGTGCAGCCAGACAGCGCGTTACTGATCAGTTACAGCCCCTGCTGGTCCTGCTTCCCCCGCCTGTCCCCCACAGCCCTGCCCCCCAAGTTCCCTGCAGCCAGACAGCTCCTCTTGGGGGGGGCAGGGTGTTACTGACCAGATACAACCCCCTTGCTGGTCCTGCTCTCCCTGCCCTTCCCCCCACAGCCCTGCCCATCCAATCTCTCCACTGCCCCCCTCCCCAGGCTACCTCCCTCCACCCTGGGAAGACCCCTGGATCTAGCCCTTGGGAGCACGGGAGTGGGGCCCACCTGCAGCCCCCGGGGGCAACACATAGATTTCCCCCCCTCACCTGGCTGAAGAGATGGGCCAGGATCATCTCGGGGATGGACGAGGTCAGGCCGGTCAGCTGGGGGAGGAAGGCAGAGGGTGAGAGGGGGCACCAGGGATGCGGGGAGGGGTTGGGAGAGCAACACCCAGGGGGGTGAGAGAGACATGACCTGGTGGGGGGGGGGGGAGGAGGGGGAAACACCAGGAGCTGACCCTAGGCCAGAAGAAAATTCCGTCTGATCTCTCCAGCTGTCCACAGTCTCCGTTTGCTCCCCCAGGCCTGTACGCCCCCACATCCCGGCACAGCCCCCCCGTACAGGAAAGCCAGGGGAGGGCTCCAGGGGCCGCAGGGACTGGGGAAGGGATCCCCTTACCTTGTGAGCTGCCCAGTCCATCCAGCCCTTGGCATTGGGGTCGATGTTGATCAGAACCAAGCCCTCCACAGTGTCAGGGTGAGAGAGCTGCGGGGGGAGGGTGGGAAGAGAAATAAGGGTGAAACCAGCCCCCAGTCCCAGCCCCCACTACCCCCTGCTAGCCCAGCTCTGCTCCCCCCAGCTCTGCCAGGGCCCCTCACTCCTGACCCACAGCCCCCTGCTAGCCCAGCCCTGTCCCCCCAGTTCTGCTGGTGCCCCTCACTCCCAACCCACAGCACCCTGCTAGCCCAGCCCTGCCCCCCACAGCTCTGCCGGTGCCCCTCATTCTTGACCCACAGCTCCCCTGGGCCTGCGTCACTCACACTGTAGCGGGCGAGGATGTAGGCGCCGGCTCCCACGCCGATGCCGATGATGCTGGTGAAGCTGCAGGAGGAAGCGAGGGGGGTGGTGGTGGTTAATAAACCATGGGGGGAGGGCGTTGCTCCTAGCTCCCATGGACCATGAAATCTGGGACCTGTCTGGTCACTGGCCCTATGAATTCACCCCCGCCCCCCATGGTAACAGGGAGCGTCAGTTGGTGGGTGTCACGGTGACCTGGAAAGGCAACAGACGGACGCAGGCTTTGGCTGCATGATGTTACCCAGGGACGGGGTTTAGATCAGGCCGAGTGCCTGAGGCCAGTGCAGGGCTGGAAACCAATACCCCAAAGCCGGGAGGTCGGACGTGGGCGAACTGGGGGACGTGGGGCCAGATTCTGTCTTTCCTCTCGCTCTCAGTCTCCCGTGGGTCTAAGGAGGTCTGGCGCAGCCCCACCAGGCCGGCTCTCCCGCAGCACAGCTAAGAACCTGGGGCCAGACAGGCTGCTGAATGCAATGCCCTGAACAGCCTGATGCGGCTCTGAGTTTGCCAGGTCTCGGCACGGCCGATCAGGCCGTGGGCTGGGCCTGGGTTTTGCCAGCAGCGAGGCTGCAAATGAGTCTGTGATGAAGTGGGAATTTTTTGTAGTATTTTTATGAGGCCTGTGCGTGCCTCAGTTTCCCCGACACATTGCATGGTGTGATGAAGCAGAGGATTGTCTTGGTGTTTTGTATGAGCGGGGTGTGTGCCTCAGTTTCCCAGTGTGCTGCATGTGTAACAAGGGAGGGGGAGGGGGTTTGTTGTTACAGAGGATCAGGTGTGACGCCTAGCAGCCGGGACCCTGACAATGGCCTGGAGATGGGGGACCCTAGTGACCGAGAGGCCCAGCCCAGCTGGGAAGGCAGCCGGTTCTGGCCAGTGGGAGGACAAAGGGCTGAGGAGAGAAGGGCCTGGTGACCTGACCAGCCAGTTCCAGTGGGTGGGAACAAAGGACAGAAGAGAGAGGGCCCCAGTGACCTGTTTACCTGGGACTGAAGACAAAGGACAGGGGAGGAGCTGTGGGGGAGATGATATAGGGTGATTGGCTGAAAGAAGGGGGTGGCTGGAGTGGGGAGAGAGGGCAGCCAGAGCCCACCTGGATGCAGGACAGACCTAGATGTGCTGTGCTGAGGGTTGAGAGGGCCGGAGAACCTCCTATGCTGGCTCAATAAGCTGGCCGAGAGTCACTGCAGGCTAGAGATCGGGGGACTTTGCTCCCCGGGGGGCAAGAATGAGGGGACTCCCTGAGGGGCCCACGGCAGAGCCAGGTGTGCTGGAGGCTCAGAGGTGCGGGCTCGGGAGGCAGCAGGGCCAGAAAGCCCCTATTCCCAGAGGGAGAGCGACCTTTCCGGGGTCTGTCACACCGAAGGGGGGTTCCTCCCAGGGGCCGTACAGAGCCGGGAGCACCAGGCCTGTGAGTCCGTGACACCCGGCTACCCAGTGGGGCAAAGAGGAGTTGTGTTTGCTCTCAGGGCAGGCTAAGGCCACGTCTATACTTGCAGCATGCCTGGCGAGCACGCTCTCTCCCGTCGGTGTGAATACCCAGCCCTGCGAGCGGCAAAAGCGCTGTGCACACGGACGCTCCCGTTGGAACAGTCGTGCCCCGGAGCGACACACGCTTTGCCGACACTGGCTGTAGTGTAGACGTGGCCGCAGAGACCCAGGTGGGGGTGTGTCGCCTGCTGTCTGAGCAGACTGAACGGGTGTGACGATGTGACTGACGATGTGACACAGCAGGGAGGGGGGAGTGTTGACCTGGGAATGTGCCCTGGGGACGGGAGGTAACACCTCTGCCCAGGAATGTGGACGGAGGCTGCAGCAGGGAACCTGCTGGGTGGGTTTAGTTTCAGTTTGGGGCTGGGTGGAGGAACACAGGGAACCCCAGGGCTGGGGTCTAAGCTCCCTGCTCCCCCAGAAGGACTTGACTGAGGGGTCCTGGGTGTACCCACAAGCTCTGTTTTGGACTGTGTTCCTGTTGTCCAATAAACCTTCTGTTTTACTGGCTGGCTGAGAGTCTCAGTGAATCCCAGGAAGAGGGGTGCAGGGCCTGGACTCCCCCACACTCCGTGACAACGGGACAGGCTGACCCCGTATCAATGGAAAAGTCGCAAAGACAACGGCAAACCCAGTTCCCAGGACACGGCCACCCCGGAGGAGATGTGTCCTCTGCCTCTCAGCAAAGACGCTGGCTGGAGAAGGAAGGACTGGGGAGGTGGGAGCTGGGGGCCGGGAACGGGCAGACACCCAGACGCAGCCGGAACGTGGGGTGCCTCCGGCTGGGCCCCGCCCGAGCAGAACCCACGGAGCCTGGTTCACATGGTGTGAGGCCGGGCAGTCCCAGGGGCTGTTCGCACCTTTGGCTCTCTGTTCCACCTCGATTAACTCAGCAGAGCAGAGACTGGGGTCCGGCCAGGCATGGTACAGACCCCAGCTCCCCCGAGACAGGGTCCCATTACCCCCTTCCGCACCTGAGCTCTGGGAGCCAATTCCCCCCCAGACAGCCCCACAGTGCCAGGAGGGGGAGGCGGGGAAGGGGTGCATGCTGTGTTTGTCTGTTCCTGCCCCCTACTCACTTCAGGTACTGCAAGATGCAGGGGATCATGTCAGCCAGCTGGTCCAGCGATGGGTACTGGTACCTGCAGGAAGAGGGCACGTCAGCTGGGGTGGGGGCGGGGGAGAAGGCTGCACTGGGGGGGGCTCACCACATGGGAAACAGCGGGGGGGAAGGGGAGCAGAGAGGGGTAGAGTGGGGGTGGGGAGAGAAGGGTGGGGGGCAGGGGGTCTCACCCCAAGGGGAACAGCGGGGCTCCTTCCTCCATGCCGGGGGCATCCACGTGAACCACCACGAAGTTCTTGATGATCTCCTGCATGTCCTCAAAACGGAAGAGCGGCTCGAAGCAGGACTGGTCTGGAGCGGGCAGAATAGACCCGAGTGTCACAGCAGCAGGGGGCGCGGGGGGGGGGGGGGGGGGAGCGCCCAGCAGGGGGCCCTGGGGGAAGTGGGATGGGAGCTCCCAGTAGGGGTTTGCTGGGGGGGGTGGGGAGCTCCCAGCGGGGGGTACTGGCTGTGGGGGGAGTGGGGTTGGGGCACTGGCTGTGGGGGGAGA
This sequence comes from Natator depressus, assembly GCF_965152275.1. Lineage (NCBI taxonomy): Eukaryota > Metazoa > Chordata > Testudines > Cheloniidae > Natator > Natator depressus. The sequence goes on from NC_134246.1 coordinate 32,231,949, forward strand.
TCCCTGCAGGGGTCCCGTTCCTCGCACTCCCAGCCCCACTTACGGTTGAGCCCCACGTCGTGGTAGGTCAGGATGGCCGGGCGCTTGGGCTTCGGGGTGCCATGGACGGTGAAGGCCACGAGTCCATAGGGCGTCTCCACCGAGTGCTTCTGCCAAAGAGAGAGAGAGATGGGGGCTGTGAGGTGTGTAGGGGGCTGCCCCATGGCTGGCGCGGGTCCCAGGTGGAAGCAGCTGACACTGTCGCGGAGAGTGGGCTCCCCGCTTTCCAACAATGCCCAGGGGACGCCTGAGATATCGGTCCCCAAACAGCCCCCACCCCCCGTTCCATGGCCCATACGCTGCCATGGGATCCCCACGGAGCTGGGCCCCCGCGGGTTCGAATCCTGACTCCCCAGCAGAGGGTGGGGGATGCAAGGCTGGGGTGCCTGGGGGTCCTCTGCTAATGTCCTGCTCCCCCACACCCAGGACACTGCGAGACGGGGTTCAAGCCAGGGAGGGGTCAGTGCAGCTCAGACAACAGGAGCCAGGACTCCTGGGTTCTCTCCCTGGCTCTGAGAGGGGAGTGGGGTCTCGTGGTCAGAGCAGGGGTGGGATGCAGGGGTGGGCTGGGAGCCAGGACTCCTGGGTTCTCTCCCTAGCTCCAGGAGGGAGTAGGGTCTAGTGGTTAGAGTGGGGGGGGGGCTGGGAGCCAGGACTCCTGGGTTCTCTCCCCAGCACAGTTTGTGGAGTTCAGGGAGGGGTGGGGAGGGAGGACCTGGTGGTGCCCTGGGAGGAGTCCAGCTGCTAATACCTCAGTGTCCTACAAGGGGTGGGGGGGCGGCAGGCAGGAAGAGGGTGGATGGGGAACAAGGCCAGAAGTGTAGTGGGGGATGGGGGACAGGAGGGGGTGTTGGGAAGGCAACGCAGCAGTGAGCACCCCTCCCCCCAGCGTGCCCGTTGCCCTCTGACCTTGCCCGGGACGGGCTGCGAGGGGGGCAGCAGCAGGGGCTTCTCCTCCGTGATCTGCACCTCGTGGAGCTCGGTCATGGCTGCGCCTGGGGGAGAGGGAAGTGGGGGGTCAGAGCGGGACACAGAGACACCTGCCAGCGCTACCCCTCCTCCACCCCGACACACAGACCCCCCAGAGCAGCCCCCCCAACACACAGACCCTCCCCCCCCCAAAATACCCAGCAGATCCCTGTGGCCTGAGGTGCTCAGAGACCTCCCCCCAATCCCAGGAGCCCCCTGCCCAGCCCAGCCCACTACCCTGCTCTGGACAGGGCCTCAGGGCTGGGGGGGGAGGGGGCGGTATTTTCCCAGGATCAGGGGCTGAATCAGGCTCAGGAAGACCCTCCCCACATTGGTGTCCCAGGGAGTTTGGGCATCAGGCTCCATTGGGGGGCAAATTCTGCCCCCCCATCCATCAGGAGGCCCTGGCTGAATGAGTAATGTGGGACCTACCCCTCTCCCACCCATCCTGCCCTGCACTCCACAGTGCCTCTTGCTGGGAAAGTAGCCCTGATTCTGTCACCTCCACCCTCTCCAGCCCCCGTGGGAGCGGGGATCCAGCCCCCCAGTGCCCCAGGCGGGAAGGGGTTAGTCCCTGCAGCCCAGAGGGGAGAGATGTGGGGCGCTCTTGTGGGCAGGGCCGGGTACCAGGCCAGGGAATGGGGGGAGGTCAGGGGAAGCAAGGTATGATCAACTGGAGCCGACCTAAGGGAGAACATGAACGGGCTCTGAGCTGGGGTGCCGTGCGGCCGAGGGATTCAAACCTGCCACGAGGAGGTGTCCAGTGGGATGGTGTGGGTGGAGCTGGGGCCTAGGCTGCAGCCTCTCTAAATGGCACGGGTGGGTGTGAATGTCCCCCCCCAGGCCACTGGTCCCGACGAGTGCCGTTCGCTCTTCAAGGGGGAAAGAGCTGTGACAAAGGTGGGATTTTTGCTGATATTTTGATGACCCCCATTGTGTGCCTCAGTTTTCCAATATGCAGCATGGTTGCCCAGTAGGGTGCCCAGATTGCAAGAGTAAAATATTGGGAGACACGGGGGGAGCCACAGGCTCACAGCTTTCACTGGAGCAATAGGGAAGGGGGGTGCACAGCCCTAGGAAACTGCAAGGAGGGTGCATGGTCCCGGCTCCAGCCCCTGCCGCAAGCCAGGGGTGCAGGGCCCTGGCTCCCACTGCAAAGGCGGGTCTCAGCGCTGGGGCAGGGGGTTGGGGCACAGGAGGGGGGTCAGGGTGTTGACTCTGGGAGGGAATTTGGGTGTTGGAGGGGGCTCAAGGCTGGGTGTGGGAGGGGGGTCAGGGTGCTGACTCCAGGAGGGAGTTTGGGTGCGGGAGAGGGCTCCGGGCTGAGGCAAGGGGTTGGGGTACGGGAGGGGATTCAGGGTGTGGGCTCCAGGCAGGGTTTACCTCAGGTGGCTCCCCGGAAGTGGCAACATCTCCCTCTGGGTCCTAGACGGAGGCACCGGGAGGCAGCTCTGCACCCTGCCCCCAGGCGCCGCCCCCGCAGCTCCTATTGGCCACGGTTCCCGGCCAATGGGAGCTGTGGAGCCAGAGCAGGGGCAGTGCACAGAGGGAGATGTCGCCACTTCCAGGGAGGAGCCGGGTAGGGAGCCTGCCAGCCCTACAATATCGGGACAAATGGGCATCCTGATCGTACATCGGTCGGGACATGGGACAAAAAATTAAATATCGGGACAGTCCCGATTTTATCAGGAGTCTGGTCACCCTCTTGCCCAGCACGGGGGAAGGGCTGCGGGTGCTTTCAGGAAAGGCTAAAAGGCACCGGCGTGGGGGACACCTCCCTGCCTGGGGGGAACAAGGCATCGTTAAGGAACCGGCTGGAACTGACCCAAGTGAACAAGGCGCCCGGATGCCAGCTCCAGCGACGCCTAGATTCCCCCTCCCCCATCTCAGCAGGGGAGCTGAGCAAAGACCCCCCCCAGCTGAAGCAGAAAGGGCTGGGAAAGCGGGAGCTGGGGGGCGAGTGGGGGCTGCCCACCCGGGAAGAGTCGAGGGGGTCAGACACTCAGATGCAGCTGGAACACGGGGTGCCTTGGCCCCAGGCCGACCCGACGCCGCGTCTCCCTGCCGCCCTCAGGGCTTCTTGGGCCGCGTCCCGGTGACTAACCAACACAATCCTGCGTGGCTCTTCCAGGAGTCTGGCTCTGCTCACCGGTGCGGCGGGGGGGTTGGAGCCCCAGCGGGCTGGGGAGGTTGTGTGGCCTCCCCTGAAGGGAAAATGGGACCTCTTGGGGGTCCTGCAAGGGGCTGCTCTAAAGCTGGAGGCACAGCACCGATCCTGGGGATCTGGGACACAAGGTTGGGGGCAGGTTATGGGGGTCAGGGGGGGAGGTTATGAGGGTGGTTGCCAGGTGGGGCAGGGGAGTTGGGAGGGGAGTTATGGGGCAACAGGGACAGGTGGGGGGGGTCATAGACGTAGGGGAGTTGGAAGAGTCATGGGGAGCCAGGGTGGGTGCCAGGCAGGATGTCACAGGGAGCAGGGTGTAGGGGAACTGAGGGGTTAGGCAGAAGGACGGGGGGCCAGGAAGGGGCGGGTCAGTGATTGTCCAGGCTGGGTCCCTACCAAGGTGCCAGCAGCCAATGCCCCCTTAGCCCCTCAGTGCCTGGTCCATTCCCTGGACCCCGGCCCCCTCCCCTCCTGGACCAGGACCGCAGGGTGTGGGGTGTTGCCAGCCCCACGACATGTGGGGCCCTGGGTGGGGAGCAAGGGAAACAGACAGACCAGCACAATCTGTCTGTGGGCTGCCCTATGGGCTGGGAGGGTCCCATCCCATAATCCCCTAAGCCTAGCTCTCCTGGTCCTGGGGCAGGTCTTCCTCCATGCTTCTGGGGGGCTTGGGGTAGCTGGGTTGGGCTGGCTCTGGGGTCATCTTCAGGAGGAGGGGAGAGACCAGCTACTGGCTGGGAGGAGCCAAACCTGCATCCCTTGTGGACAGATCTTGGCAGGCGGAGGGACAGAGGTGGACAGACGGATGGACAGTTCAGGGGAAGGATGGCTGGCTCTGAATGGCTGGGGAGCTGGCTGGACAGACTGATGGGTGGGGGTGGGGAGCTCTACCCACTACACCCCACTCCCCTCCCAGAGCCCAGCAGTCCTGGTTCCCAGCCCCACCTCCCCTGCTCTAACTACTACACCCCACTCCCCTCCCGGAGCCAGGGATAGAACCCAGGAGTCCTGGCTCCCAGCCCCTGTTCTCAGAGGCAGCCAGGCGGCCCCACGGGTGTGTGTGTGTGTCTGGCACCATGGGGCTGGGTGACGGTGACCAATGACTCTATTCCAGCCCCAGGGGAGATGAGGCGAGGGGGGCACAGGGCTGGCCTCAAGAGGGGCCAGCCAGGGCCTGAGACTAGGGTCCCCCCGTGAGTGGCTCAGCCTTGTCAGGACCCCAGAGGAAACAGCCCTGCCCTAAGGACGCTGGGATGGGCCCATGACCCCGTCCCCCAGAACCCCCCACAGAAACCTCGCCCCCATCCTGCTCAGAGCCGGGGAGAGAACCCAGGAGTCCTGGCTCCTCCCAGCCCCCACTGCTCTAACCCACCAGCGCCGCCTCCCAGAGCGAGGGAGAGAACCCAGGCGTCCGGCCCCTTCGCCATGGTGGGTTTTTCCGCTTGACATTTCGCGTGTCGCCGCTCGGAGGAAGAGCTGGGAATCGGGCCGGTAGCCGGACACACGGAGCTGCGCCCCGGCCCCCTCCTTAGTGATCACCCCCCTCAGCTCCCCCCACCTCGCCAAGTCCTACCAACCCCCGCCCCCATTCTCAGCCCCTCCCACTGCCCCGATCCCCCCCATCTCAGCCACGGCCCCACGACACCCCACTGCTCCCTGGGGACCCCTCCCCTGACTGAGACCCCCCCCCAACCCAGACTGGCCCCCGTCCGAACATCAGCCCCCCTCCAGGCCTATCTGCTCCCCCCCCCGGGATCCCCCACCCCAGAACCCCCCATCAGACTCTTTCCACCCCCCGTACCTGCTCTGTCCGTGTGTCCAGCTCCGCCTGCGCCTCCGTCCGTCCGTCCGTCCACCTTCACTTGCCTTTGACTGACTCTGGATACAAACAACATCCCCCCCTCCAGAGGCCCCGCCCCCCAGCTCGGGGCTGCCAATCCCAGGGCCGGGGCGGGGGCGGGGGGGACTTCCCTGCTACAGCGCTGGCATAGGGGGAGGGGAAGTGGGGAGGGGTCAGAGTGGGGGAGGAGACAGGGAGAGAGCAGAGAGTGGGGGTGGGGGTGGGGGAGAGTTGGAGGAGGGGGAGGGGTCAGTATGGGGGGAGGGTATAGGTGGGGGGGAGTGGGCAGAGTGAGGGGACGGGGAGGGGATGGGGAAGGGGGCAGAGTGGGGGGAGGGGGATGGGCGCCCATCCTAGGGAGTCCCACCCCACCCGGCCAGATTGGGGCTGGGCCCCCTGTGGGGGAAGGACCTCATGGCAGTCGCTCTCCCGCCTATTCCGTGCCATATTCCTGGGTCCCCCGTCCATCCGGTTGGACCGGTCTGAGCCTAGCCCTGCCCTGCACCAGCCAGCACAGCCGGCTCCTCCCAGCTCCTCAGCCACGGGCCAGGGCGTGTGCCCCCTCACCAGTTCTGTGTGCCCCCCAACCACCACAAACCAGGCTGTAGCTCCCAGCCCCCTGCTGCTCCCCTCCCCCCGCCAAAAAACAGTGGATAGAACCCAGGAGTTCTGCCCCCACCCCAACCTGGGGTTAGAACCCAGGTGTCCTGGCTCCCAGCCCCCCCAGCCCCACTAGCTGTTCTGCTGGAGCAGATGGGCCAGATTGCGGGGGAGCGGAACCAGGCTGGGGGGCATGTGAGGGGAGGGACAGGCCCCTGGGGTGTGCAGCGGGGCTGTCGTGAGTGCGGCTGGCTCCCATCACCCACTCAGTCCTGGACCAGGGTCCCTGTGGGACCGGTGTGTGGGGCACTGTCTGAGGGACCCACCGTGGGCAGCCCCTCCTGGCAGCTGGTCAGCTGTGCCCTTCGCCACCACCCATCTGTCCATCCATCCGTCCATCCATCTCCCCGCATCCATCTATCCGTCCACCCTTCCCCTGCATCCATCCATCCATCCATCTCCTTCCCCCACATCCATCCATCCACCCATCCTTCTCCATCCATCCACTCACACTTCCCCCACTCCTATCCCCATGTCCACCCCCATCCCCCCACAGCCTCCACTCAGCCTGCTGTCCCCCGGGCCACCCCCCACACCCCCATGGCCAGCTCTCCACCCTCCCCTGCCGCACCCACATTCCTGCACCCAGCCAGCCCCCCTCCATTTATCCGCCCCTCCTGTCTCAGCTCAGGGCAGCTGAGCCTTTTCCCCTGCCAGGGGCCGCTCAGGGGAGTCAGGGCCTCCCCCCCCAGCTCCTGGGGTCCCGCTCTGGGCAGGGCCCCTCGTCTCGCACCCTCCAGTGGGGCTTTTCCTGGCTGCGCCACCCCTCCCGGCGAGCCAGGTAGACGGAGCAGGGTTTTGCTTCAAGGCTGGGGCCCAGCGTCACCCACGGGGCTGCGTCTGTCATCACAGGGCGGTTTTTGAGCCGGCACCAGGTGCAGTTATTCCGATGGGGCCACAGGGCGTCCCAGTTCCTACATGCGAAACACTCCCCAGCAGGCGTCTGGGGCCTCCGGAGGCCAGTCCCCGTCCAACCCACCCCGGGAAGGCTGGGCCCTTCCCCGTTGGCTGCTCGGCTCTAGCCGGCCCAGTTTGACCCAGTATCTTGGAACCCCGGTGGGGGGCGAGGGGGGACACGACTCCCTGGCGATGTTACAGGCTGCCTAATCACCCCTCCTGCTCTCAGCATCTGCCCCCGCCATGGAGAGATGGTCCCTGCTCACCCCCCCACCCCCCCCAACAGGGCAGGCACCCAAAGCTTGCATGGGGAATTGCCGGATCTTTCGCCCCGACCGGCCACCAGAACCTCCCCGCCACCGGCCCGCATGGCTCAGGGTCCTGGGCCCCGCACTGCTGAGGACGAGTCCCCGGCCACCTCCAGGCTCATTGTGGGAGGAGGGCGGGGGGGAGAGTGGGTTTCCCGTCTGAACTATGGCTGGATTGAACCTTCCACGCGGATGGCTGAAGGGGTCCCAGGGTGGATGGGAAGGGGGGTGCCGCGGGAGTTGCTGGGGGACGGGAAGGGAAACTACACTGGGGGGATTGAACTGGGGGGGTCCAGTCCTGGTGCCGGGGGGGGGGGGAGCCAGAGGCCAATGCGGGGACAGTGGGGAAGGATGGGACGGCTGCCCCACCAGGAGAGAAAAGTGTCACCCCCCATCCCAGCACTGAGAGCCTCTTTCTGACCCAACCCCTCAGCGCCCACCCCCCAACCCCCTCTTGTCCCTTCCCGTCCCCCTTCCACTTAGTTCCAGCCTTCAGTGCTCCCTTCCCCCGCCCCAGACTATGGGCCTGAACATTGTGTTCCCTTTGTGAACACAGAGTCATGGGCCCGGAGCCACTTTAAAAACACCAGCCCCCCTTGCACACACCCCCCCAAATTGCAGCTCAGCCTGGATGGGGCGCCTGGATTATTAACCCTTTGCCCTGTGGAGAGAGACACTGAAGACACAGTTTGAGTAGGACCTACAAAAATACAAATTCTGTCCCAGTGGCCGCTGTGCAATCTAGGCCTTTGCATTCCTGTGTGTGTGTGTAGAGCCCAGGGCTGGGCTAGCGGAGGGGGGCTGCAGGTCAGGAGGGAGGGGCACCAAAGTGAGAGGGCTGCAAGTCAGGAGGGAGGGGCACCGGCAGAGCTGGGGGGTGGAGGGGAAGGAGTGAGGGGCACCAGTGTGAGAGGGCTGCGAGTCGGGAGTGAGGGGCACCAGCGGAGCTGGGGGGTGGAGGGGAAGGAGTGAGGGGCACCAGTGTGAGAGGGCTGCGAGTCGGGAGTGAGGGGCACCGGCAGAGCTGGGGAAGCCCAGGGCTGGGCTAGCAGAGTCTGAGGGGCACTGGCATGGGAGGGCTGTGGGTCGGGAGTGAGGGGCACTGGCAGAGCCCTGTACGTGGGGCAGGAGGCGCCTGAATTCCTTGGCCAGGGCTCCGAGTTGCTGGCAGGGGAAGCTGCAAAACAAGCCGAGGGGGGTCGGATTGGAGACAAGAACCGGCTCTAAAAATAGGGCACTTGGCTGAGCATGTGAGCCAGGCCACAGCGATTTAAAGGGGCCGGAGCTGGGGGGAGAGGGGCCCGTGGGAGGACCCCCCAGGAGGCACAATTAACCCTTTCGGGTCCAGATCTCCCTTCCTCTCCCGTATCCTAGCTGCCCCCCCAAAGGAGTGGAGTCCACTGGTTAGAATAGGGGGGCCAGGAGCCAGGACTGGGAGGGCAGTGAGCTCGAATGGGTTGTGGGGAAGGAGCCAGGACACCTGGGTTCTATCCCCAGTTCACTGTCTCGGCCCCTCCCTGAACAGCCTGGGACTCGAGTCAACACTTGCGGCTGCTTCGCTGCTGATTTATTCTATTTAATTAAATGAATTATGAGCCGGCCCTGAAGACACCAACCCAGGGGAGATTAGCTGCTGTTGCACGGCCAGTAGAACAGCGCCCCTAGTGGGAGTGGTCGGGACTGCGATGTGGGGCTGGAATGAACACTGACCCCTGCTGGGGAAATGAAATATTCCCACGCAGGATACGTGAGTGTGTGTGTCGGGGGGGTAGCCCAGGGTAGGCTAGCTGGGGGCTGCTGGTCAGGACTGAGGGGCACTGGTAGAGCTGGAGGGAGGAGGGAGCCCCGGATTGGGCTAACAGGGGGCTGCAGGTTGGGAGTGGGGGGGCAGTGCTGGGCTAGCAGGGCTGGGAGTGGGGGGGCAGGGCTGGGCTAGCAGGGGGCTGCGGGTTGGGAGTGAGGGGCACTAGTGGGGAGCGGGGAAGCTCAGGGCCATCTGGGTGTGTCTGACACCCTGCTGGGTGGGTGAGCTTTGTCGCTCCACCCAAGGGACGCTGAGGTCCAGCCCTTGGCCCGCAGCCCCCATGGGCGTCTCTCTCCCTGCGCGGGGCCGCTCGAGGGATGGGAACAATGTGAATGGGGCTGGCGGTGCCAAGGTGGGGGGGGAGCATCAATGCTCCTTTATGTGGCTCGCTGCGTGCCTGGGCTGCCAATGTGCGGGGAGGGGGGGCAGGTCCCTCTGCCCCATGGGCCCCTCCCTGCCCCAGTGCCCCCCTGGCACTTGCGGGGGGGACAACAGTGGCTGGATTAACCTATTGGGGAGGGGTGAGGCCAAGCGAGACTGGCAGAGGAGCCTGGACTCCCCTGAGCCAGCCGGGCCCTGCCCTGGGGCTGGATGGGAGCTGGCACCCCCTAGAGGGCACAGGCCCTGTGCTGCATCCTCCCCCCAAGTCTGCCAGGCCCCGCCCTGGGGCTGGATCAGAGCCTAGTTCTGGCACAGAACCAACCTGAAAATTGATTCAATGGGGCCAGCTGGCGGCCAGAGACTGGCACAGAAATTCCTCCCCATTTAGCATCAGAAAACTGAAACCCAGGGCAGGGTCAGTGAGGCCGTGAGGGGAGACACGGCTGCCTGGGGCGGGTGTTGCAGGTTATACAGGGACGCCTCACCCAGTGCTGAGATGAGGCCACCTCTGGGGTGGGGCATGAGGGCTGGTTACATAGGAACTGTTTGCCCAGCTCTGAGAAGCGGCTGCCTCGGAGGGGAGGGGGGATGGGGGGGCTGGTTATACAGGGACCCCTCGCCTGGCACCGAGACGCAACCGCCTCAGTGGGGTTATACAGGGACCCCTCGGTCATTTGGAAAAAACAAACGGTGGTAGTGTTGCCCCCACAGTGGCTGGGAGCGGCGTGGGGGATACGGAGCCGTGGGGTCAGTGCTGCAGCAGGTGATGTTATGATGAACTCAGATCTGTATCATGATCAGAGGTAGGCTGTGTGATGAAGCGGGACTGTTCTTAATGTTTTCTCTGAATATTGTGGGGGTGCCTCAGTTTCCCCTATGCAGTTCTTAAGTATCTAGGGGATGGGATAAGGGTGTATGATCTTTGCAGAGCCCTAGAGGGAGGTGTGTGCAGGGGTCTAGACACCGAGAATGGCTGACACCCTGTTTCCTGGCCACTGATGGCCTGGCCCTTCCCCCCTGCAAGGTGAGAGCTAAAGGGTTGGAGAACAAAGGAATCAGGAGACCTCCTGGCCCGGGGAAAGGGACAAAGCCCAGAAGAGGAGGGGCTGGAGAGAGTTTCAGTTTGGTGCTGGGTGGTGGAATGCAGGGAACCCCAGGGCTGGGGTCTAAGGTCCCTGCCCCCAGAAGGACTTGACTGAGGGGTCCTGGTTGTGCCCATCAGCTCTGTTTTAGACTGTGTTCCTATTGTCCAATAAACCTTTACTGGCTGGCTGAGAGTCCCAGTGAATCCCAGGAAGAGGGGTGCAGGGCCCGGACTCCCCCACACTTCGTGACAGGCTGTACGGTTGGAGACGCAGGGGACCGGTTGGGATTTAGAAGGGATAAGTGGACATGAGGTATCTAAGTAAAAGCAGGGCTGAATCCCACTGTCCACAGCAGTGAGATGTGATGTCCCAGCTTCGCCAGACGACGCCCTAGGTGTAAGAAATGCTTGACATAAGTAAATGACCAAAGAGCGACTCTTATGTCACAAGATCAGGAGAAAGACATGCCGACGGGTGATGCAGCGAAAAAGTGACCGCGATGTACGTAGAGGCTCTAAATCTGAACCAAGTAGCAGAGGGGACTTTCCCTCCATTGGGCTTGTAACTGGTCACCAGCGACGAACCCACGGTGGTGTAAGAGAACATCACTAACTCGATGCTAAATAAAAATAAAGGCTCCAGCCAGCGTGGGGTGGAGCTTAGTTCTCCTCTTCAGCTAGCAGGAGGCAGATGCATCCGAATTGGTGGTAGCGGTGGTATCCCAGTTGGGGGTTAGCTCTGGGCTAGGCACAGGCTGGCCAGGTGGGGCTGCACTCCAGCTTCACAGAGTTTTGTGCCTGGGAGTTTCCTTATCTTTTTTCATTTTGTTGCAAGATAATTTGCATCACGACACTTAAAAAACCCAGCTGCGGACTCCCCCTCCCGCAGCGTCACACCAGTGTTTTGCCCAGGAAGTTCCTTGGGCTCGGATGTCGCTGTTAAACACTTGCCCAGCTCCGGGACCGTCAGGGCACGTCTGTCTCGGCCCCGAGAAAGCGTCATCCTGGCGTTTGCCGCCCTCCCAGCGCCCTGACTCCCAGCCCCTGCCCCCCTCACCTGGCTTGCCGCGGCACCGGGCGAGGCGTGTTCCCAGGACTTTCCGCAGTTGCCCTTTCACTGGGGGCTTTCCTGGCTCAGCTATGGGTGGGGGAGGAGGCGGACAGTTCTGGGCTTGGGGAGCACGTGTGCGGGGGCCGCTCCTGACGGTGCATGCCATACATTCGTCCTTGAACAGCTCCATGGAGGGGTGGTCCTCTCTGGCCTCGAGGGGGGACGCAGGCATCAGGACGCTGAACTCATGGGAGGCGCATCTGGGCACGGGCCTGTGGGATCCACATGCCATCAGCGAGAGACACTGCGTGTACGGCATCCTGGCCGCAGCCTTGAAGCCTTGGGGGGGCAGACAGATGGACAGATGGACACGGAGACAGACAGAGAGAAGCTAAGGGAGGGAAGAACCCGCCCGCCCCCCGGCACCCAGAGCCAATGCACCGCTGGGACCCCTCCTCCCTGCCCCCCAGCTGGGACCCCCTCCCCGCACCCAGCCCCATCCTCCTCTCCCCCCAGCTACCTCTGAGTCCCTCCCCCGCCGGACTGTGACCCCACAGATCCAGCCTATCCCCCACATCTTCCCCCTAGGAAAGAACCTTCCTCCAGCCCCAGGGGATGCAGGGGTGGGTGCTGCACCCCATGGATGAGGGCAGGACTCTGTGGAGCAGGGAGGGGGCGGCACAGCCCCATGGGAGCTGGGGCAGGGAGAGGGGCAAAGGGACATTCGTCCAGAAACATGATGCCCCTCCATGCTTCCAGATCCCCCTCTTGCACTGGGATCCCCCTGTGCTGGAATTCCCTGTCCCCCCCCGGTGCCAGGTTCCCCCACCCACCTGAGCCTCCCCCCTGCCCCGCCCCGCACCCAGTGCCGGGATCCCCGACCCTTCCGGGGTTACCTGCCAGCGGGATGTCCCGTCTCACCAGCGGCCCTTGCACTGGCTGCCTCCACTCTGTGTCCACCCCCACGTAGGCCGTGAGGGAGCAGACGACCCCCGAGCTCAGGCTGGTCTCCAGCGCCCGGCGCCGGTCCTCCTCTGACCCGGCCCCCACGGCCCCCTCCAGCTCCAGCAGCAGTGACTTGGCTGCCAGCCGGTGAACGGGCAGCCTGTGCCAGGGACAGAGAGTCGCAGGGTGAGCCCTGGACGCCTGCGTTCCAGCCGCACGGTGGGGAGCAGGGGCTAGTGGGATGGTGTGTGTGTGGGGGTTGGGAGCCAGGACTCCTGGGTTCTATCTCTGGCTATAGGAGGGGAGTGGGACCTAGTGATCTCCATTGCCAGCAGATCGAGGGACGTGATCGTTCCCCTATATTCGGCATTGGTGAGGCCTCATCTGGAGTACTGTGTCCAGTTTTGGGCCCCACACTACAAGAATGTGGAAAAATTGAAAAGTGTCCAGCGGAGGGTAACAAAAATGATTAGGGGTCTGGAACACATGACTTATGAGGAGAGGCTGAGGGAACTGGGATTGTTTAGTTTGTGGAAGAGAAGAATGAGGGGGGATTTGATAGCTGCTTTCAACTACCTGAGAGGTGGTTCCAAAGAGGATGGATCTAGACTGTTCTCAATGGTAGCAGATGGCAGAACAAGGAGTAATGGTCTCAAGTTGCAGTGGGGGAGGTTTAGGTTGGATATTAGGAAAAGCTTTTTCACTAGGAGGGTGGTGAAGCCCTGGAATGGGTTACCTAGGGAGGTGGTGTAATCTCCTTCCTTAGAAGTTTTTAAGGTCAGGCTTGACGAAGCCTTGGCTGGGGTGATTTAGTTGGGGTTGGTCCTGCTTTGAGCAGGGGGTTGGACTAGATGACCTCCTGAGGTCCCTTCCAACCCTGATGGTCTATAATTCTATGAAGGGGACTGGGAGCCAGGACTCCTACGTGCCTCTGTGGCCTGGGGCAGGTCCCATCCCATCTCTGTCCTGTTGGGGGTGGGAACATGGGGTGGCGGCGGGGGGCAGGAGCTAGCTGCCTAGTGGGGGATGGGGGCCGGGGAAGTGTTGCTGTCACCTGTCTCCATCTTGTGGCTGCAGGGGGAACTGCAGCATCTCCTTGTAGGTCTGGTCCTGAATGCGATACTGCAGGGTAACGCACCCCACGGCAGTGTCTGGGGGCTGCAGGCAGAGAAAGGGGGTCAGAGGGGCAGTGTGAGGGGGGAGAAGATGCCCAGGGACCCCCAGACCCAGGTTACAGAACAAAGGGGGTAAATACACCTGATGAACACCAGATGTTGGGCTGCCTAGTCAGCCAAATGACCATCATTAGGGACCAGGGTTAACATCCCTGTTTGAGATCAATGGAGTGGGGTAGCATAGAGACCTCCAGCTCAGTGGCCATTGTCGGGGTTAGAGTTATCGCCCAGGGGTTGGGGGTGTTCCTGAATCAGTCACTGATCCCAAGCCCTGGGGGCGCCCCGGGCAGGGGCCTTGCTCTCTCAGCTGGGGCTGCCCGCGGAGCTGGGCGTAGATGAGGCACCGCTGCCCAGGGAAGATCACCTCAGGGCCCCGGCCCAGCAACTCCGTCTCCATCCTGGGGGGCAGATCCCAGCTCAGCGAGATCCCAGTCACGGCCGGCTGCAGGGCCCGCTTCAGAGACTGCAGCGCCTGGGGGAGAGACCGATACACCAGGGTGGGGCCAGGACACCTGGGTCCTATCCCCGGTCTGGAAGGGGAGTTGGGGCTAGTGAGTTAGAGCACGGGGGCTCGGAGTCCGGACTCCTGGGTTCTCGCCCAGCTCTGGGAGCGGGTGGGGTCTGCTGTGTTAGAGCCGGGGGAGCCTGGACTTCTGGGTTCTCACGTTGGGCTGCATGCGGTCCTGGCCCGTGATGAACTCGGCGCTGCCCCCTGCTGCCCGGGCAATGCCTTTGACCAGAGCTGTGGAGGCCCCGGCCCCGATACCGAAGGAGAAGCATCTGCAGGGGGGCAGAGACAGGAGAGAGAGCGGCAGAGCTGGGGGGCCCAGCCAGTGCTGGGGTGGGGGCAGTGCAGTTGGAGAGGGGCCAGTAGGGCTGAAGGGAATGGGCTGGGGGGTCTCCCCATACTGGCAGGGCAGGAAAGCAGAGTTGGGGAGATGATAGGGGCAGGGGTCCTCATGGAAGGAGGCTGGGGATCAGGGATGGGGGTCAGGACTGCGGGGGCAGGGTTGGGAGGGCACTGGGGGGGCAGGTGCTCCCGTTACCTGTGTCCCCCCTGGTGACGCTGCACCTCGGCAATGATGTCCTGGGTGTTCATCACCTCCCCGTCCGTGAACACAAAGAGCTGGCAGGGGAGAGATGCTGTCAGAGCCAGGGACCCCAAATTTCCCCGGAGACCCCTCTCCCCCTGGGAATGGGGGCAGCCCCCAGAGAATCTTCCCCACTGACCCCCCTCCCAGAGACCCCCAGCCCCATAAGACCCCTTCAGCCCCCCTTCCTCTCCTCCCAGACATCTCCCCTGGGGGGCCTGACAGCCAGGGACCCCGACCTTCTACTCTGTCTCTAACTGTGATCCCCAACCCCCCACCTATCACCTTTTCATCAGCCCCTGGAGACACTAACCTGCCTGACTGCTGTGGGCACCTTTCTTGGATACTTCTGACCCCCACCACGTGCCCTCCCTGCTCCCTGGCTGCAGGACGCCCCCCAGAGCTGAGCACAGCACCCAGGGCTGCCCCCCCCGCTCTACACAGAGGTACCCTGACTGGCTTTTGCCTGCCATGCCCTGCTCACACCGCAGGGACACCGGCCCCTGGTTGGCCCCAGTCCTACTCTGAGCCACCCCCAAAGCCCCCATCAGCTGCCCCCAAGCTCCCAGCCCCTCTCCAAGCACCCCCCATTGCTCCCTGTCAGCTGCCTCCAGAGCACCTTGCCCCTCTCTGAGGGTCTCCCCACTGGGAAATTCAGGAACAGCCTCCTCAAGCGAGCTGAGGGGCAGAGAATCCTTCCCAGGGCTGGCTGGGGGGTCTTGCCCCCATGCTCAGAGCTCACTGACCCCCACGTGTGGGGTGGGGAAGAGATTTTCACCAGTGTCAGATTGGCAGAGATTCTGGGGGGTTCATCTCCCTCGGAAGCTGGGGCACTTGCTGGTTTGAACTGGAATAACTAGGGGGGCTCTGGGACCTGACTTTTGTAACTCAGGGTTTGGGGGTGTTGGTCACTCAGCCCCAGGGGTTGTGGCTTTCTTGTGGGGGGCCAGGGGCTGTCTTGTGGGGGGCCAGGGGCCAGATGAGATGATCAGGATGGTTCTTTCTGGTATGAAAGTCTCTGAGTTTATCCTCCCCAGCCCCATTCCCTTCTGAGAGGCCCCCAGAATCCCCCTTGGCTCCCCCAGCCCCTCTCTGAGCTCCCGGGACACCTTGCTACTGCCCCCAGTACCTGGCCTGGGTGCCCATCCTGGCAGGGGCTGCGGTAAATGGCTCGTAGAGGCTCCAAGATCTTGGTGGCCCCCAGATCGGCCTGGAGCTGCTGGACGTGCTGCAGGGACTCGGCCATGGTCTGTTGGGTGTATCCCAGACTCTGCCTGTGGGGGGCGCTGAGCGGTCAGGGGCCGGGACAGCTGGAGCCAGAGACACCCCTACCCCAGCCTGCCCTGCTCCCAACCCAGGGACACCCCAACCCCAGCCAGGCCTGTCCCCCACCAGACCTGTCCTGACCAGCCCTGGCCCCAGCCCACAGACACCCCAACCCCAGCCTGCCCTGCCCGCAGCCCAGGGACACCCCAATCCCAGCCAGCCCTGTCTCCCACCAGACCTGTCCCTGCCAGCTCTGCCCCCAGCCCACAGACACCCTGACTCTGACCCTAGCTAGCCCTGTCCCCAGCCAGCCCTGCCCCCTAACCCAACCAGCCCCTTTCCTGCCCTGCCCTGCCCCTTTGACTCACGGGTAGAAGGACTCAAAAGAAGATCCAAAGCCATAGATGTTGAAATAACAGCCCAGGGGCAAACTCTTCAACAGCAGGACCAGGGTCTCCTGGGGATGGAGAGAGATGGACAGAGTCACCCCCCATGTCCAGCCAGCCTGAGCTGCCCCCTCCCTCCCCCAGCTCTGCCCCCTGGGCCCAGCCAGCCTGGGCTTCTCCCCCCCGGCTCTGCCCCCTGCTCTCCCCCTGTTCTGCCCCACGGGTCCAGCAAGCCTAGTCTGCTCCCCTGCACGGCTCTGCCTCATGGGCCCAGCCAGCCTAGGCTGCTCTTCTCCCAGCTCAGGCCCTCTCGGCCCAGCCAGCCTGGGCTGCTCCCCTGCGCTCTGCCCCATGGGACCCTTCTAGCATGGCCTCCTGCCAGGCTTATTCCTGATGGAATTCTGCACCAGTGCGCAAGCGCAGAACTCATGTGTCCTGCAGAATTTATTTCCTGCAGAAAATACATTTCTGCCTGAGAAGTTCTGCAGTTCCGCCTTTCACCCACCAAAGGCCACAGTGGTGCCAGAACAGCCAGCAGCATGAACGCAGTCAGCTGTTGTGGGCAAACAGCGTAACTGCAGCACTTCTGGGGCAGAATGTATTTTCTGTGGGGAAAAAAATTTCGGTGCGTGCCTGGTGCTTCAGAATTCCCCCAGGAGAAGAAGTTCATCACAGCAACCTGCTAGCAGAGCCAGGTTACGACAGACAGAGTGGGGCACATGGGGCTGCTGGGTGGGACAGACTGGGGCACAGGCTCAGGATCTAGTGGGGTGACCCATTGAGCCAGGAGCTGAATGGGAGTGGGGGTGCAAGGCCACATGGGAACGAGGGTAGAGGAGATGCAGGAACACATGGGGATGGGTGTGTGTGTGGGGGAACAGGGGCAGATGTGGCTGACTGAATGGGAGAGGCTTGGGGTCAGCCAGGATCTACATGGGGGAGGCTCCCCAACTCCCTAAAAATCTGCCACTCCCCACAAAAAACCTGTTCCATACTTCTCCCATCCACACCCAACAACCCTCCTGATTCACTCCAGGCTCCTTCCCTCTCCCTCAGATCCTCTGTTACCCCTGACTCCCCCAAGCCTTTGCACTGCTTCTGAGGGTGGCAGGAAATACGGTTCTGTATTGTAGTTTAAATGAATTACTCAAAGTTCTGTGTTAATATGCCCAGTAAGGAATATATTTGTCAAAAATTTTTTTTACCAAAATCTTTTTGTTGTCTGTATTGTTACAGACATACTTTCTGACAGATATTTTGAAATAAATTACCAAAATAATTGAAACTGGCATAATTATATTCTGTTATTTTGACAAAAAATGCAGATTGTTGCAGAATTTTAAAACACTGTGTGCAGAATTTTTAATTTTTTGGCACGGAATTCCCTGAGGAGTACTGGCCGTACCTTGGCGCTGTTGATGCGCTTTGGGGAGCGGTTTTGGCCATCCATGGGGCACCGCATGCTGCCAGAGCGGTCCAGCAGGAAGATGAACTCTCCAGCTGGGCTCTGGCCTGGCACCGCCTCGGGCAGGCTGGGCAGCAGGGTCACCATCACGGCTGGGTTGCCCATCAGGGACCCTGCAGGGAGATGGGGCCAGCCCCAAATGGGGCGGACATGGGGTCGAGCCCTGTGAGACACTCCTCTGTCTCTCCCCCCACAGCTCTTTCCCCTAGATCCCCCCCCCCAATCTCCAGCTCCCAGTGCCTGCCCTTACATCCCACGTTCTTCCTTGTGCCCCCCAGATCTGCAGGGCACCCCACTGCCTGACTCCTCCAAAGCACCACACCCTCCTACCCCCAGCCCTTCCAAGAGCCCCTGTTCTGGACCCCCACACCCCAGTGCCCACCCCCTGATCCTGTCCCCAATCCCCTTCACACACTCTATCCTGAGCTCCTTCAACGCCCACCCCTAATCCCCACCCCACAGTCCCTCCCCACCCAGGGGAAGCAGGGTGTGGGACCCCCACCCCCACCTGGCTCTGCTTCAGGCAACCCGGCCTCCAGCACCGCGCTGGGTTTGTGCGGCTCCGCATAATACACCAGCAGCTCCACGTCCCGGTCCCACGGTGGGGCCTGGGCCAGTGACACCTCGGGGGGTGACAGACACACAGTCCCCTCCCTTCAGTTCCTGGGGGGGAGGGTCCCGCTGGTTTTCGCTCCTGGCTCAGTGCCCCTCCATGGAGCCAGTGGGGGGGGGGTGACCCGGGAACGTGGGCTGCACCCCCCCTCCCCCGGGAACTTGGGCTGGGCCCCCTGGGTTAGGTGGGAGGGAGAGAGGGAAAAACACCTGGGGAAACACTACAAAACTCTGAATTTTGGGGGGTGCTAAATCTTTCCAATTTGAGGGTGACATTTTCCCATCCCCCCATTTTATTCCACTGAAAATGAAGGAGAGGAAAACTCCCAGAAAGTGAAGGGGACCAGGGCATATCGAACGCCCAGGATTTCACCCCATGGGCTGGTCTCAGCCCCTCAAGATTTTCCCCAGAGAACTCGGGGAATTCCCCGGATCCGTTTGTGTAGCTCATCCCTCCCCCACATTTTCTGGGACCCACCCCCTGCCCCACCCCAGAGCTCCCACAGCTGTATATGTCCCCACAGGACCCATGCCCAGATGGTCCCCTGGGACCTGCCCCACCCAGCCTCGCCCCAAATCCCCCCCAGCCCTGTCCCCTGGCATCCACCCCTCAGCTGAGAGCCCCCCATCACCCCCTCACTCAGAGCTGCCCCTCACTGCCCCTCCCAGCAGGGCTGGTCAGGACCCATGCATCTGGGCAAGCCCTTACCTGGGCGCCGGTCCGGTTCCCAGCTGTGTAGCTCAGGGGGGTGAGGGAGCAGTTGGAGAGCACACGGTCGATGCCGTGGGGAGACTGCAGTGTGGCGCTCAGACTCAGGGTGTAGGGCAGCTCCCCCTGGGGCACCCGCGGGACTGCCTGGGTGACATCCGCCCTGTCCCACCCTGCAGAGAGACACGGGGTGAGAGCCGGGGGCTGGGAGAGTGGGGGAGGATGGGGGTCATGGGATATTGGTGGGCATGGGGAGATGTGGGATATTGGGGGAGGTCCCAGGGGAGTCACATACTCTGGGATAGGGATTGCGGGGCACTTACCGTGGGGGACATAGCAGTGACCTATGGAGTGTTAAGGGGTTATGAGGATCCATGTGGGTCTTTCCCTGGAGGGTATGTAGCAGGGGCTATGGCATCTCATTGGATTACAGGCTGTGGGGTCACTCACCATGGGGTGCATAGTGGGGGTTCAGGGGGTCATGGGTGTCACCATGTAGGGTAAAGCAGGGATGGGGAGGCTATGGGTCTCACCGTGGGGCATGTAGCTGGGGGTGTGGGGGACTATGGGAGGCAAGGAGTTATGCAGGGCTATGTGTTTCACTGTGGGGTGCATAGCAGGGTTATCAGGGGCTAGATGTACAGGGCGCTACATTAGCCAGCGGGGGAAGCTGTAAACAAGAGATTTACAACTCACCCTAAGGACAGTTGGCAGCTCACGTATGCCCTGGAGCTGCCTAGCCACGTAGCCCGGCCAGGACTTTTCCAGTAAGAAGCGCCAGGATATAAAAAGGGGGGAAACTGGCCCCCAGGCACCTCTCCTCCCACTTCGTTCCTGACGGCAATGCGAACACTCAGCAGACTTTGAACTGGGGAGCTCAGTGCCAGGCTGGGAAGGGAGTCCAGCCTGTGCACTCAGAACTGGCAGCTGCCTGCAGCATCCTGTAGGGCAGGGGTTCTCAAACTGGGGGTCGGGACCCCTCAGGGGGTCGCGAGGTGATTACATAGAGGCTTGTGAGCTGTCAGCCTCCACCCCAAACCCCGCTTTACATCCAGCATTTATAATGGTGTTAAATATATAAAAAGGTGTTTTTAATTTATAAGGGGGGGCCGCACTCAGAGGCTTGCTATTTGAAAGGGGTCACCAGTACAAACGTTTGAGAACCACTGCTGTAGGGTGAGAAAAACTGCCTGCTTCAAACCTTTCTTAACATGGTAAGGGTTCAGGATGGAGAATGCACATTTAACTTTTATTTCTTATGTAACCAGTTCCTACCTTTGTGCCCCATAACTTGGGATCACTTACAACCCTTCCTTCTCTAGCTATTAAACTCACGTTAGTGTTTGATCTAAACCAGGGCGTTGGACTGGAGTGTCTGGGGAATGTCACTGAGCCCAGCAGGGCTGGTGAAGGATCGTTACCCCGGAACGGCCTGACAAACTAATTGATGAACTTGTGCTGCGCAGTGACCGGACTGGACAGCGCAAGACGCACGTCTCTGGGGTGCGAGGCTGGGGCTGGAGAATTTGCAGATGTTGCCCTGGGTGTGGTTCCGGCGTGGCGGGGAGAGCTTCATGCAACTCAGCTGGGGGTGTGTTTGCACACTGGTGGCTGCGTGTGAGCAGAGCCTGGAGGGGCCGGGCGTTCACACAGCAAAGCCGTGTAAAAGACTCCCTGGGCTGGAGGATTAAGGGGGAACAGCGATTCAGCAATTCAGGAATGCCACAGTGCCACAGTGCGAGCAGGGTTATATGCACAGCTTGTTGCTGAGTGAAGTCTGCACTTGGAGCACACATGAGATGATTTTAAGTGGGCTCAAGTGTGAACAGGTTCCAGTTTTTTTATTTTCTCTTCGCTTATTTCGGGAAAGGGAAATAGACACAGAAAGGTAGACAAATGAGCCAGCGTGATCCAGTTGCAAAGTTAGCGCTGTGCAAACTGCGGGTAGCAGGAAAGGAGAAAGAATACCAGTGAACCTTGAAGCTGAAGGTTGAGGCTCACCAGCCCGTGTCGAAGGAGAAAGAAATAACTGCGGCCCCGGACATAGCAGCACATCAGAGAGCTTGGAGCTGCAAGGCAAAGAGGGAAAACCCCAGCTGGAAACATTAGACCAACAGAAGGAAATCCCAGCGTCACCAGCAGCTTCCTTTAACTCCAAATATTTCGGACTGGGACCAGCTGTGGGCCTGTATACACAGAAACAGACTGTATGGAGGAATATTTCACCACTGCTGAAAAGCTGGGTGATGCCCATGGGATTCCAGAGGGCAAGGGAATCATCACACTGCGTGCAGAACTGCCTGGTAAAGCCTGGGCTGTACCCAATGCAATGCCATTTCTGGACGCTTTGGCATACTCTACGTTTATGGACACTGTTTTGAAAGAGTTTCAATTTACTCCTGAGATGTGTAGGACAAAATGTAGAGGTCTTCAAAGGAATGCTGGTGTGAGTAATTGGGAGTACGTTTACAGGGTGAAGGTGGGGCAGATTTTGGACAACTGCTAGATCTCATTGGCCAAGGATGTTTTCGGAGTCTCTGGGCTAACGATGCGAAGCAGCATCTGTGACAGGCGTCTGTGACAGAAATGGTCACTTTGGATGACATCTTTGAGCATGCTCAGATGTTTACCAAGTCACAGAAAAAGAGGTTTAAAGCTGGGGCGAAGGGGGAATCCCATTTTATCTCTGGGAAAAAGGAGGGGGACTGGGAGGCTGGGCACCCACCTCCCCCAAATACATTCTTCTAATCTCCTCCCCAAACCTCCTGTAAAAACAGAGGAGCACCTGCCACGGTAATTCCACTGCACCTGGAGAACCCATTGCTCTGTGCGGAGGGACAGACAGCCCCCCGGGCTGCCCGTGTTAGTACCGCTGTGCTCAGCACAGAAACCTCTGAGGAGCTTGAAGCGTACCACATTGGTTTTGTGGGATTTGGCTCTGCAGAGCCAGACGGGACATACTGAGACTTAGGATTAGTAACAGGGAACACCTGGGATAGGAAGATGCAGGTGCACAGATGACTGTGGCTAAACAGATTGCAAGAAGGTGACATGTGGCCAGGTCAAATGGAAGAGATTTTACCAGTTGGAGGAGTCAGGACTCCTGGGCCTTTAGCCAAGGTGCACATAGAATCTGGTGGCTCCGAAAGTGAATTGAAGGTGGGAACAGTGGACAATATCCCTGTCAACCTGCTTGTGGGGAATGATGTTTTCTGCACAGCTGAGGTTGTTAGTGTGGCAAGCTGCCGCCACAGGAAGGAATACTGCGCTGGAACCCCAGAGGGAAATGGGAAAGCCCCAGAGACTGCTAACGGAAACAGAGGAAGGCTCTCTGCTCTGCAGCAGGGGGGAGCAGCGTGCTTCCAGACATGGGAGGGGTTGAGACCAGCTTCTGTACCACAGCAGAAGGCAACATGTCCTCTGATCCCAGGGAGCAGGAGGGAATGCCTATAACAGAGGACACTGTTCCAGGTGGCGACTGGCAGAGTTTTGCAGCTGAGCAAACCATAAATCTAGCTCTAGAGGGCGCCAGGGAAGGGATCTTAGAGGGGGTCCCAGGAAAGGAAAATGGAGAGAGGATTTTTGTAGAAAATGGACAGCCCCTGTAAGCAGCTGGCTGCTCCTGGCCAGCC
This sequence comes from Natator depressus, assembly GCF_965152275.1. Taxonomy (NCBI): domain Eukaryota; kingdom Metazoa; phylum Chordata; order Testudines; family Cheloniidae; genus Natator; species Natator depressus. The sequence goes on from NC_134246.1 coordinate 32,254,427, forward strand.
TCGTGGGGAAGTAGCGTTGTTAGCACATGACTGTCCTCACACTGGTTGCTTGTGGGGGAAATGCAGACTCAGCCCCTGTCCACTCCAGCAACAGAGTCAGAGGGTGGACCGTGCAGCTGAGGAAAGAGGTCTCACAGCCAGCTCCTTGGGGACGTGGGGTGGTGGTGGTGACAGACAGGCTCCCACTCCAGACCCTAGAGTAGATGGCCGGTTGTATTCTCCAGGCGACCAGTCTGGAAGTACTTCTGGAAAGTGATGGTCTCTCTTTAAGACAGGATGTAAACTCGGCTTGGGGAAAAGGGGTCAGTGAAGACGCAACAATCTGGCTGACAGGGTGGGGGTGGTTTCCCTCCCGAGGGACAGCACCAAGGAAGCAGCTGAGAGAATAGTACTAGTTACAGAAAAGGGGGCTGGGGAAGGACAGCTCTGAAGGCGAGGGGAACACGGTAACCCCAAGGGGGAGGGTGGCCTTCTTACAGATGCATCGCCATGGGGTTGGGACACAGCTCCAGTGGGGGCCTGCCCATGTGGGGGAGCCCCCTGCATCGCTGCCTCACCAGCCGCTGAGACACCCCAGCCCCACAGACAGGGCTGGATTAAGAACGGATACCAAAGGGAACCCTAAGGTGAAGAAAGAGCCAGTAACTCATTGAAGGCAAAGGTTTGGTTAAAGAGTTAAATGACACAATGAGTATGACGCAAACCCACCTCAGGGACAGACTACATAAACAAAAGGCATGATGTGACAGCGATATGTGCAAACGCCCTTTTACAAGGAGAAACTTGGTGTTAATGTTTAACCCCATTAAAAGCTCCAATAGGCACAGTTCTTGGAAATGATGGACGTGGCAAACAAGAACACAGATTATTTCAAGAAGCCTCACGGTAATGCTGTTTCACAGATAATGCATGCAAGCAGACTTAAAACCCATCACGGCGGAGAAGCCATGGCAAACATGATCTGCTGTGTAGAAAGGGAAACTGAGGCACACCACCTCATTGATTGGATGGCCAAATGCCAAGGTAATACTTTCCAGAATGTAAGTAATATCCACCTGGAGATAACACCAGTTGAAGCGACAGAAGTGATATCAGTGATGCAAGAACAGAAAATGGCGTTTTCCAGCCAGCCAGGAAAGACATACGCTAACTCATGAGATTGCTAGACTGGGCCCTAAAGCGTTAAAGGAGATAACCACATATGCTTGTGCAAAGTTGTGGAACATCAGAAACACACTTGGGAATTATGCTGTCTAAACTCAAACGGGCCTTAACGCACCCTGCCTTGGGGTGACTGACACGCCGACGGTTTTTTAAGTGGGAAGCCGTGACTGTCTGCACTAGCACGGCCACCCCTTGTACGAGAGGACGACAAATCTGGAACAAGTCTGCTGAATAGTACGGTCCTGTTAAAAGGTGTGCACACGGCGTTATGAGATTCTGGTCTATGTTTGTAACTGCACCACACTGTAAAACTGAGAAATGTCCACAGACAAGCACCTCAGAGGCTGGGTGACCAACACCCAGCCAGGTGCTATGCAACCATCCCCGGCCATTTGCCAGTGGGGAGCTGTAAACGAGAGATTTACGACCCACCTGAAGGCCAACTGCTCGCTCACCTATGCCCTGGAGCTGCCTAGCCACGTAGCCCAGCCAGGACTTTTCCAGTAAGAAGTGTCAGGATATAAAAAGGGGGAAAACTGGGCCTTGGGCACCTCTCCTCCCCCTTTCTTCTTTCCTGAAAACTTGACAGACCGACCTGGGGAGCTCAGTGCCAGGCTGGGAAGGGAGTCCAGCCTGCGCACTCAGAACTGGCAGCTGCTTCAAACCTTCCCTTAGCCTGGTAAGGGTTCAGGACGGAGAATGCACATTTAACTTTTATTTCTTATGTAACCAGTTCCGACATTTGTACCCCATAACTTGGGATCACTTACAACCCTTCCTTCTCTAGATATTAAACTCACGTTAGTGTTTGATCTAAACCAGGGCGTTGGACTGGAGTGTCTGGGGAATGTCACTGAGCCCAGCAGGGCTGGTGAAGGATCGTTACCCCGGAACGGCCTGACAAACTAATTGATGAACTTGTGCTGCGCAGTGACCGGACTGGACAGCGCAAGACGCACGTCTCTGGGGTGCGAGGCTGGGGCTGGAGAATTTGCAGATGTTGCCCTGGGTGTGGTTCCGGCGTGGCGGGGAGAGCTTCATGCAACTCAGCTGGGGGTGTGTTTGCACACTGGTGGCTGCGTGTGAGCAGAGCCTGGAGGGGCCGGGCGTTCACACAGCAAAGCCGTGTAAAAGACTCCCTGGGCTGGAGGATTAAGGGGGAACGGCGATTCAGCAATCCAGATTGTACCCTGGGGGTGCAGCAGGATCTGTGAAGTGGCCATGGGTCTAATTGTGGGGTGCATGGGGGGCGCAGGGGAATCTGTGCGACTCACCGTGGGGCGTGTAGCGGGGACGCAGCATGGCTGGCAGCACGTAGCGGGCGGCCCCATCGGGCTCCAGCGACAGCTCGCAGACGTAGCGCAGGGTCAGCGCCGCCTTCTCCCCGGGGGGCAGGTTCCTCAGGGAGCAGCTGAACACGTCGCCCCCGGCCCCCTCCTGCTGCAGCAGGAATGAGCTCTGGCCCCCGGCCAGCGCATCCCCGTACAGCTCCTGAGCCTGCCGGAGAGATAGGGTCACCCCGAGATCCCGCTGCCCCCAACAGCCCCCTGCCCCCCAGCCAGCACGTCCCCATACAGCTCCCATGCCTGCCGGAGAGACAGGGTCACCCTGAGATCCCCTGAGACCCTCGACATCCCACCCCTGCCCCCAAGGCCAGCACGGCCCCGTACAGCTCCCATGTCTGCCGGGAGAGACAGGGCCATCCTGAGATCCCCCGAGACCCTCGACATCCCACCCCTGCCCCCACGGCCAGCATGGCCCTGTACAGCTCCCATGCCTGCCGGGAAAGATGGGGTCACCCCGAGCTCCCCCCAGCCTTGCCCCCCTGGTACCATCTCTCCCCCACAGGGTCCCTTGCCCCCTGGTACCTGTTTCTTCTCATGGAGCTTGGCCTGGATGCAGGTGCCCCCCAGGCGGGCCTGGAAGGCGTAGACAGCCGCCTCAGTGTCCACGGGGAATATGAACACGGCCTCCACGGGCCCTGGCTCCTTGTTCCTGTAGAGTAGCTCACAGCCCATGTCAGCCACGAAGCCTCGGATCAGCACCGTCACCGAGCTGCTGCGCAGGGGCACTGGGAGGGAGGGGGATGTCAGCCAGGGGATCCCCCCCATGGGCGCCAGGGGAGGGGGATGTCAGCCACAGGCCCTGTGATTCCCCATGCGCACACGGGGTGGGGCCACCTCAGCCACGGACCCCCCACAAACCCCCATGGGGCAACCCTCCCCCTTCCAGCACCATCCCCACAGCCCTGACTCACCCAGCTTGTTGAAGCGGGTCAGGAGGCCGCAGCTCGTCATCTCGGCTCCAGGATCGGGGATCTGTGCGGGGAAAGGGTGGGTGAGATACGGGGTTCCCGTGGAAACTGACAGGCAGAGGGGGCCCCCCGCCAGTGACAGTTCCGAGACCCCAGCCCCTGCTCAGCCATGTCCTGTGGCAGGGAGTCCCACAGGCTCTCAGTAACCTAGCTCAGAGATCAGAGTGACGGCTTCTCTCGGGACCCCCTTCCCTGCACACGGTGCCAGGCAAGGCAGGGAGGGACAGGTCGGGATCGGGGTACAGCTGGGAGCCGGGGGATGGACGGCGAAATGTAGGAGAGTGTGGTGGTGCATACACCCCATCATCAGGGCTCTCAGCTGGGCCAGACAAACACAATCAGGGTCTCTGGCAGCAATGACCACATGCCAGCACGGGGCACAAGAACCAGGGCCCACCCTGCTCCCACTGGGTCCCCGCCCCATGGAGCTGGCAATCTCCCAGGTCAGGATTCAGGTCTCGGCTCCCAGTCTAGTCCCTGGATCACTTCCTACCCCTGCGTCCTCCCCAGCCAGCGGCTTGGCGTCTGCGGAGCTGGGCGGTGCCCTGGAGCCTAGTTGGGGAGACTCACGGCTGGAGGTCACCTCTCCAGGACCGGAGAGTGCACACCCTGTCCTCCACCACCCGCTCCCTTTTATCCACACCTGCCACCTCTAGCATGCCGAGGCAGGGGCAGGGCCTCTGTGGTTAACCCCCGCTTGCCCAGTGCAGGTGGACACACCCCCTCCCAAGGGAGTGTATGGTGCTGGATGGATGGATAGACGGAAGGAAGAAGGGTGTGTGGGAAGAACAGTGCATGTGGGGAGTGAGCATGGACGGACAGAAGGAAAGGTGTGTGGGGTTGGACGGGGGGGCTGAGGATGGACAGATGGACAGAAAGGGGTGTCGGACAGGCGTGGGGGTGAGGACAGATGGATGGAAGGAAGGGGAGTCAGAGCAGGGGGTGAGGATGGACAGACGGACGGGCGGGGGGGGGGTGTTGGACAGGCATGGTGAGGGGGGATGGGCTGGTGGGATCTGGAGGCAGCTCCGACCCAACAATGTGCTGAATTTCCTGCTCTGGTTCCGATCCAAACTCCCACCCCTCCCCCATTCTGGGCGCCGCTCCCAGTGCCACGCTGGGGGGTTAGTCGGGGGAAGGGGTCAGGGAGCCAGGACTCCTGGCTTCTATTCCCAGCCCCTGGGGAAGCCCTGAAGCAGTGACAGGCTGTGGGGAACCTGGGTGGTTCACTGGGGGGTTCACCCAACTGGGGTGTCAACCTGCAGAGAACAGAGGAGGTTTGCAGAGCAGCCATTCCAAGCGGTGTGTGTGTGTGTGTGCTGCTATTTATTTTCACTGGGGGCACAGCTGGGGGCTCCTGTTCCCAGTCCCGGAGCCAGCCAGCCTGGGCCTGGCGGGGGTGAAAGGCCGGCAGTGGGCTGGGTTCTCCAGCAGCAGGAACCTGGCTCTGAATGCGTGGGGAGTCTCTGTGGAGGAGCGGGGATCTGAGGGTGTGGGGCGGGGGGGGGCACGAGGAACTCCAGAGCTGCATGACCAAGAGAGGCTTCAGACCCCGCTCTCAGGGCCACGTTTCATCTCGCTGCCGCTCGGCCAGGTGAAGAATTGCCAGCTCCGAGGCTGGACGGGAATGTTGGGATCACCCAGGTAACCCGCACACCTGGCAAGGCCTGGAATGAACTTCTGGGGAAACTGAGGCACAAACCCCCATCCTGCTTCAAACGCTGGCTGCCATGGAGGATCAACCCTGCCCTTGGGTGAGCTGTGCCAATGGCTAGTTACCCGGGCCCAGAAACATGCACCTTCCTTTCAGTGCGACCTCATCTGCCTGCTACCCTCAGTCCCGGGCCGGAGCCAGAGCAGGGCCTGCGATGCTGCTGCTCCCCCCTGGGGCAGGTATTCACAGCTGGGGTCCAGGCTCCTCGTCTCCTGCTCTGGGGTAAGCACCATAGGCTGGGAAATGGTGGAGGCCCCGGGAAAGGCTCTGGCGGGGAAGGGAAGCTGCTTGTTTGTCGCTGGGATTTAACTCTGACACCTAGTTCCCTGGCTGGAGAAAGGGAGTCGGCGTGAAAGCTACAGCAATTCACTGGCTGCGGCTCTTGCTGCTGCAGCTGCTTCTGGCAGAGCGCCCGAGGCTGAGTCACTTGCCAGCGGGTGAGGTCTGGGAAAGGGAACAGGCCCCCAGTGGCCCCCAAGAGCCAGTGGGGAGCAGGACAGACCCGGCCAGGTGCCATGGGTATAAGCACCGGGAGATCCATGCAGGGAGAAGTACAAAAAGGAACAGAAAGGGGTGGGGGAACCAGGGGTTGGACAGGGCAGAGCCACAAAGGTTTAGGGGTCACCTCCCTCCAACCCCCCCAACCCTGCCCTGGCACGCAGGGCCCCCACATCCAGGGAGGGGAGACTCTGCAGGGGCAAAGCCCTGAGTCAGGGGGATAGGTCCAGACCTGGGGGTGAGTGGGGGACCCCTGGACACGGGGGACAGGGGCAGGACCCAGAGAGGACTGAGGGACCCTAGACCCGGGGGCAGAACTAGGGGGGCCATGATGGACCTCACCTCAGGGGAGGAATATAGAGGCTGGAAAATCGAAAGTAACTTTTCCCCACTTTAACTCTGCCCCACCCAGCGAAGGAAAGTCTGCAAACTCCTCACTCCCAGCTACTCTAAATCAGGAACTGTCTGCAAAGTCCCCGTCCCTCCCCACTGGGAGCCAGGGACCGTCTGCAACCCCTTCCCTCCACACAGCCTGCATTGTGCTAGGGCGCCTCTGCAAACTGCCCCCCCCCTTGAACTGGGGCTGTCTCCTGCCTGCCCCTTTGCTGCCCTCCAGGGCCGTTTCACTGGCAGGCCCGCTGTCGGCTCCAGCTGTGCTGCCTTCCCCAAGGAGGGTCTGACCTGCCAGACACACACCCCAGGGACCCCTAAACCCAGCCCTGGATGGCACCAAACACAGCTGGAGCATCCCCCCAAACTCTGATTATACTAAAAATCAGAGTCAGTCCCCGGGCTGCCCTGGCCTCATTGCCCCCCAGCTGTCACTTGTCAGATAGATATTGAACCAAAACCCGGGGGGTACAAGAGGTTTTTATTTTATTTGCTATTCCTGATACTTTTCATTTCAGAATCATTGGGACACGCTCCCCGTCCCCGTCCCCGTCCCCCCAATGAGACTCATCACCCCACTGGGACTCAGGAAGCAGCTCCCGCCTCTCGGAGTGATGGGCTCAGGCTCTCTGCAGACTCTGGCCTCGTTAGTCATACTCTGGGCAATTCCTGGCTCTCACGGCTCAGCTGGCTGGAACAGCAGGGGCCTGTGGAAAGCCCAGGAGCTGCAAGCGGACAGGCTGCAGGGACATGCTCTGCAGTCCCTAGTCCCGGGGCCAAGGGAGGCATGTTTGGGGCTATGGAGTGGAGTCTGCGGTTACTGCCTGGGAGGAGGGAGTCTGGGCTGGCAAACCCAGATGGGGGAGCCGGAAAGGCTCAGGGGAAAGCAGCAAGCTACAGGACAGCACAGAGCTGGGCTGCTGAGTGGAGGGTCTGAGCTGGGACCCGGAGCAGAGGGCGGCCCAGTTCCCCTGCCATTCCCTGGGGCAGGGGCCCAGACCGGGGAGCGGATTGCCTGGGACATTTTGCCCCCAAAGCCTTTGATACCCCGGAAGGGAAGGACACTAGGACCTGGCTGGAGGGCCGAGTCACCCCGAGGCAGCTGCAGCTCCTGGGGAGAGGGGCTGCGGAGTGAGCGGGGACAGTGGGAAGTGAGACCCCAGAAGAGGGTGCAGCACCTGGAAGGAACAATGCCTATAGCGGCCAGGAGGAGGCGCCCTAGCGGCAGGTGGTGATGTGGCTGTACAGCGTGGCCCCCATAAGCAATGCAGGGTGCCAGTCTGCGGTGGACTCGATGCACAATCCCGTGTCCTGCGGGAGGCTGGACGGGATGGACACTCCTCCTGGCCCTAGAGCCTATGGAGCCATGAATCTGGGACATGGGACAGGCCCTGTCCTGGCCCCCAGAGGTGGTCGCACCCTCCCTCCCGCCCTGTCTCTCCCGGAGCCCCGGTGGGGTTGCCAGACTAGGGAGAGGAAATGCCCCAATGCTGGGCACAGAGCAGAGAGCTCCTCGGATCTGCCCTGGGGGAGCTGGGCCCATGAGCAGAGGAGGCCCAGTGCCCCACGTGAGCCCAAATGAGCTAATCAGCAGGTGTGAGGCTACACCTGTGGATGGGCAGGGACTCCATGGAGGAGGGGGGTGGGTCCTGGAGGTCGCCCTGGGGCCAGCGCATCGGAGGGGAGCAGAGCTGGCTGGGTCTGGGAGGCTGCCAGAAGCAAAGTCACCAGGGGCCCCCGGGAGGTTGCCCTGAAACCCGCGGCCCAGGGGCGAGCTAAAGGCTGGTTCTGGAGGTTTGATTTGCTGGCGTTTGGCCAAAACACCTCGTTAGTGGGACTGGGGAGGGGAGGGTGCGTGCCAGGGGGCTGGGGAGAGGCTCTGCCTGGGACGGTGCCCCACTGTGGGGGAGAGCAGAGATGGCTGGCAGACAAAGCCAGGTCCCACATCCCCCATCAAAACTGGCAGATGGGATCTGTGCTAAGCCCTACCTCCTCTGGGATTTAGGCACCTCTCTGCTCAGGCACCGCAGCCAGAATGCCATGCTGGAGTTAGGCACCATGCCAGGAAAGCCAGGGGAGGAGGGGGTAGATCCGCATGACTCCTCGCCCACCTGGCTGTGGGAGACCCGGGTCGATCCCCTTCCACCTACCAGGGAGACGGGATTTGAACCTGGGCTCCTCCCTGCAAGAGAGTGCACTGACCGCACTGCGGGTGTCACCTCGGAGCTGCCGTGAGGAACAGGCAAGGGGAGCTGTTGAGTGACGAGTGAGTGACTCTGGAGTCTGGTGCCTGCAGATCTCCCCACGGGGCAAAGAGCAGGACCCCCAGCTCCCCTGTCTAGTGAGTTATTGATCTAGAGAACAGCAGCTCTGGCTGGAGCCTCCCCTGGGTTAGCCCAGAGCTCTGGGTTCGGGTGCTGCAGCCTGGTGAGAGAAACATGCTCCCGGCCTCTCTCCCCATCCGGCAGCGTGGGGAACTGAACCAGGGCGACTGCTCAAAGCCCTGGGGCAAAAGCCGTAAGGAGCAGCTGGAGCTAAGAGCACAGCCACTGGATCTGGCCTTGCGACAGCCGCTTGGACCCTCCCGCCGGAGGTGCAGGGCCTGGGGTCATGGGCAGGGCTGTAGGGACCCTGACAGTGAACATGCAGATGCAGCAGGAGCTCGCAGGACTCAACAGCAGCTGAGCAGGGTTGGGAAATGCCGTGGAAGCCCAAACATCGGACATCAGAGCCGGAAGTGGGAGTTGGGCACCTCTGTCTGAATCGTAAGATCCTGTGCTAGCCATGGGCAGAGTTAAGGGCATTTGGGGGCCATGCTCTGCGTTTCCTGGCTGAATGGGTTTGTATTTCTTTTCAGTGTCATGGAGACGGGGAGTCTCTGGGGTTTGCAACACATGCTGTGGGGATCCTGGCACCAGCCATGGGATATTTTTTACCCCACAGGGACGGGCACTGCCCCTCACCTTGAACTTCACCTTAATGGAGCTTTCTGCCTGGTCACCTACAACGAGCCTGGATTCCGCCTGCTCCCACCCAGCTCCTGGGCTCGGGGGGGGGGGGGGGGTTTGGCCCACCCCTAAGCCCCGGCTGGGTGCCAGCTCCCCTGGGTTTATAGCTGTTACACATCAGGATGACAACCCCCATCCCTCTAGACTGCCCGGGGGAGCTGGGCACCCAGCTGCCATCTGGGCCTGGAAAATCTCCCCCTGTCTTTTTGCTCTAGAATTGTTCCTTCCAATTTCAATGCCCTGGGCTGGCAGCATCAGGGCCTGGCCCCACGGCCGCTGGGGCTCAGCGCAGGAGACTTGGCTGCTGGAGCCCACGTGGCTGTCGGCGTCAGCAGCGTGGGGGGCGGGGGGAGGCCGTGTGAGCAGTGGGGAGAGCGTTTGCTGCTTCCCTGTCCCATTACAACACCGCTGTGGCCTCGCTCCAGGCAGGGCCGGAGGTTCCCGAGCTGCAGGGGCGTTGGATGCCCGGTTCCCAGGTATCTGAATGGGAATCACGCGCCCAGCGGTGGCCGAGCAGGGGCTGATTTTCCAGGCCTGGCTGCTCCTTCTCCTGCGGGAGCAGAGACCACTTGGGGGCGTCAGGGATCCACACAGACCCGCAGCTAAAACAACCTGCTAAACCCTGCCCATGGCCCATGCCCTGCATCTGTCACCTGCACCCCACGTGCTCCCCGCTCTCCAGGGCTCCTCCCGGCCCTAGCCAGCCGCCCTGGTGTCTGGGTCCAGCTGCTCTGCCCCATCAGAAAGCCGGCGCTGGGAGCGCTAATCCACCTGCTCAGGGCAGGCCGTCCCTGACCCTGCTGGGAACCCAGTGCCCTGGGCAGCCGTGCGGAGTGCAGAGCCCCGGGACCCCAGGCAAAGCCAGGCAGACAGACAAACCCGGGGAACTGCTTTATTCCAGCGAGGGGCTGGCAGAGACAGGCTCCGCCCGCAGCACTAAGGGCCTGTCGGTCTGGTGTAAGTTACAGGGTCAGTGTAAACAGTTTTCGTTAAACTTATGCAAACCAACTGGCTGCTCTTAATTTAGGATCCCTGGGGGGGGCTCTGCATGGCTGGAGGCCCAGGGTAGCTGGGGGGAAGGGTGCGGGGGGCAGGAGGCGGGGCGGGGGCTCAGAGACTGAAGACCGCAGGCCCAACGCTGCAGCCCAGCAGGGTGTTGGCGGCTTCCAGGCATTCGCTCAGCCGGGGCCCTGCAATGAGAAGAGGGTCAGGGGGAGACATCAGTCTGGGGGACAAAGAGCAGACAGCTCACAGCCCGGGGGGAATGGGACGGGGAGCAGGGGGCTGGGAGCCTGTCTATCCTGGGAATGGAGGCTTCTGGGGGGCTGGCTGGGGAGCCAGAGGCTGTTAGGATGCCGGGGGGCAGGGGACCCTGGGACCAATGGGGTGCAGGATCTCAGGGCTGTGGTTGGCAGCACTGTGGGGTCCCATGGAGTAGCGTTGGTGCTGTGGGCTTGGGGCCTGGACGATCTTGTGTGGGGCGCTGGGCTGTGGGACATGGGGGTCTCGGGGTAGGCTGGGCTGTGGGACAGAGGGTCTCAGTGGGGGCTGGGCTGTGGGACAGGGGCTCTCTGGTCGAGGCCCTGGGCCCTGCTCCCGAACGCCCACTCCCCTCTCACCTGCTTGGCCCCGCACCCAGCCCACAGCCTTGGCCTCCAGCAGCTCCCACTCGTCGCGCTGCCCCGCAGCCTGGCCGTGCAGCCAGACCACAGCCAGCACCGTGGCCCAGACACCGGGGGGCACGTCCTGGGGGGGGGGGGGGGGAAGAGATACAGCCTGAGACAGCGCCCAGTCTGGGGACCCCCCTGTCCCTCCGAGCTCTGCCCCCATCCTCCCGCTCCCTAATGCTGCCCCATCCCCCCACTCTAGGGACCCCTCCCCCCCAACTGCCCCATCCCCCCGGGGACCCCCCTGCACTTCCCCAGTGCTCCCCCCATCCCCTGCCCTGGGGACCCCCCAATCCAGCACACCCGCCCCTTCCCCAGGCTCAGAGGATTCCCAGCCCCCCGGCTCTAGCACCGTGGACCCCCTACTCAGATGCCCAGTGGCATTCCCTGGCTTAGGGAGACAGCCTCAGAAAGGACCCAGCCTCGGCCTCCCCATGTCCCCCCCGCAGCCCTCGGCTCCTCGATCCAATGCGCCGATCCCCTGTAAGGGGGTTTCTAACTCCCCTCTGTGGGCCTGTCTTCCCCACTGGGCTCCAGGTTCAAGGGTCATTGGATCCAGTCGCTCTTAGACCCCACCCTCAGTCTGGGTCACACACAGTCTCATCTAGGAGCAGAGAACAGGCCCAACTCATGGCACCTGCCCCTCCATCTCTCCCCTCTCCTCCGCCCCCCACACTCACCTGACTGGGCACCTTCCCCCTGGCATCGGTCTCGCTCACCCCCAGCGCAGCGGCCAGCTGGGGGTCCAGGTCCCATGATCCGTCGGCATTCTGCAGAGACACCAGCCTCAGCAGGGGAGACTCCTCTGGTGCCCACTCTAGGGAGAGACGTGGGGAGATGGCTCTTGCACAGGGTTATGGATACAGAACAGCAATGTGGCCTGTCCAGGCTGAGGGACAGCCAACAAGCTTAACTGTGACCCTCTGTGCATCCTTAACTCTGCTCCTCCATGGACATCCTTAACTCTGCCCAATCCTTTATCTGCTCCTCGGCACCCTTAACTTTGCCCTTCCTGTCATGGGATGACAATTAATTTGCAGTTGGAGTTAGGAACCAAACTTCCTTGGGCCCCATGAATGTCTCTGCCCCAGTCACTAATCTCACAACCCCAGGGTGTTTCTCAAACACAGTCTGACCCCGGGACCATCCCACACTATAGCCTGCAATACATACCTATGTTCGGGGAGACACAGAAGCGTCTAAGGGTGTAGGGGAGACGGGATGTTACAGAGTCTATACGATCTTATAGCCATACCTGGGCCAGGGTTATGGGACACAGTTAAGGTTACCTGGGCTACTGCAACTTTGTATTTCCAGACTCTTCCAATTCCGGTTTTAAGGGTAGCCTTAACTTTAAAATTCTGCCTTTTGTGGGCTTCTTCGTTTAGAAACCAGACCGTGCCAACCACGATCTGTGCCCCTGAACTCACCTGTACGAACATCCAAGCCTGGGCCCAGCGTCACAAGGTATTTTTGTCTGGGAATTTAGCTGCGTGTCCATTTCAGAGAAAACTGCTCAGCAACATTTCTGTGCCTAAAAAGCAACTGATTACCCCCTCCGCTGCCCAGTTGCCCCCCCCCCCAGCTCATTGATACAAACTCACACCCCAAATTCCAGTTTCACAGAGTTTTTTGCCTGGAAGTTTCCTTATTTTTTTTTTTTTCATTTTGTTGCAAGATAATTTGCGTCACGACACTTAAAAAACCCAGCTGCGGACTCCCCCTCCCCCAGCGTCACACCGGTGTTTTGCCCAGGAAGTTCCTTCGGATCGGATGTCGCTGTTAAACACTTGCCCAGCTCCGGGACCATCAGGGCACGTCTGTCTCGGACCCAAGGAAGTGTCATCCTGGCGTTTGCAGCTCGCCTCGAGTCCTGACTCCCAACCCCTGCCCCCCTCACCTTTCTGGGAGGCAGTCTCCGGCAGGGTGTCGTGTATGCAGGACTTCCTGCCCTCGCATTGGGGGCTCCCCCGGCTGAGCTTTGGGATGGGGAGGGAGTCAGGAGGCACGGTGCTGGGGGAGGAGGCAGCCAGTACTGGCCCTGGGGAGCTCTGGGGGAGAGTCCCCCGGAGGGGATGCGGGGGGGGGGGCAGCAGCTCTCACCTGGCACATCTGAGCTGTCCTCAAAGTTGCAGACCATGGCGCAGTCCATGGACACATCGGAAGGCCCTTGGGCCCAGGCCATGGGCCCAGGGGCAGAATAACACATCTTCTGCAGGGGGATTGCAGCCCCAAAGCCTGGGGGGGAGACGGACGGACAGAGTGGGACAGACAGACATGCAGACAGAGACAAGCTAAGAGAAGGAAGGGAAATCCCCCCACCCACGGCACCCAGAGCGAACGCAGCACTGGGACCCCTCCCCCATGCCCCCCAGCTGGGACCCCCTACACCGAGCCCCATCCTCCTCTCCCCCCAGCTCCCTCAGAGTCAGGATCCCCCCTAGCCCCTTCCGCACAGGCTGGGACCCCCTGAATCCAGCCCCTCCCCTGCAGCTTCCCCCCAGCTGGGACCCCTCATCCAGCCCCAGAGGACGCGGGGGTGGGTGCTGCACCCCATGAATGAGGGCAGGATGCTGGGGGGGGGCGGCGAGAGGCCCCCGTTAGCCAATCCGGCTCATGACAGCAATGTGCCCGCCCCTCTGGTCCCTGCCTCTGTGTCTCTGTCTGGGTCCGACTGTCTGATTCTCGGTCTCTGCCCCAGTCTGTTTGGGTCTCTGGTTCTGGGTCCATCTGTCTGTCTGTCTGTCCGTCCCACAGGCCCCACTCTCCCGGCTGGGATGGGTCAGGCCTCGCGGGCTGTCCCCGTCCCACCCAGCCAGCGCCTGCCGCTCCCCCCTGCCCTGGGAACGGGGGCACTGGGGTCGCCCTGGGGGGCAGCACAGCCCCACGGGAGCTGGGGCAGGGACAAGAGCAAAGGGACATTAGCCCATAACTGTGATGTCCCCTCCCCAAGCTTCAGGGTCCCTCCTCTCACACTGGGATCCCCCTGTTCTGGGATCCTTCCCATAATTCCCTCCCCCTTCCCTCGCCCTGGTGCCAGGTTCCCCCAACAGTGCCAGGTTGGTTCCTCCTCCCACCTGAGCCCACCCCCCCACATGCTGATCCCTCCCCAGTGCCGGAATCCCCGACCCGTCCGGGGTTACCTGCCAGCGGGATGTCCCGTCTCACCAGCGGCCCCTGCACCGGCTGCCCCCGCTCCGTGTCCACCCCCACGTAGGCCGTGAGGGAGCAGATGACCCCTGAGGCCAGGCTGGTCGCCAGCGCCCGGTGCTGGTCCCCCTCCGAGCCGGTGTCCATGGCCCCCTCCAGCTCCAGCAGCAGCCATTTGGCTGCCAGCCGGTGAATGGGCAGCCTGTGCCGGGGACAGAGAGTCGCGGGGTGAGCCCTGGACACCTGGGTTCCTGCCACCGTGGGGAGCGGAGTAGGGGCTAGTGGGATAGTGTATTGTGGGGGGGAGCCAGGACTCCTGGGTTCGATCTCTGGCTATAGGAGGGGTGTGGGGTCTAGTGGTCACAGCAGGGAGGCTGGGAGCCAGGATTTCTGCTTCCTTCTGTGACCTGAGACAGGTCCCATCCCATCTCTATTCTGTTAGTGGTGGGGATGTGGGGGGCAGGACCCAGTGGCTTGGTGAGGATGTGGACCATGGGTGTGTTGCTGTCACCTGTCTCCATCTTGTGGCTGCAGAGGGAACTGCAGCATCTCCTTGTAGGTCTGGTCCTGGACGCGGTACTGCAGGGTGACGCCCCCCACGGCAGTGTCTGGGGGCTGCGGGCAGAGAAAAGGGGTCAGCGGTGGAGTGCGAGGGGGGAGAAGATGCCTGGGGACCCTCCCAGACCCAGGTTACAGAACAAAGGGGGAAAATACGCTTGATTCACAGCAGTTGGGGGTTGCCTAGTCAGCCAACAGCCATCATTAGGATCAGGAGTTAGCGACCCCCTTTGAGATCAGTGGGGCTGGGGTAGCACAGAAACCTCCAGCCCAGTGGTCACTGGTAGGGGACACAGTTATCGATCCCCACGGAGGTCGTGTCTACGCTACATACCTATGTCACTCAGAGGTGTGAAAAATCCACACCCCTGAGCTCCAGCGCCCTGAGCGACGTAGTTACACTGACCGTAGCCCCCCGTGTAGACAGCGCCGTGTTGGTGGGAGAGCTTCTCCCGTTGGCTTAGAGCATCTTCACCAGACATGCTACAGTGCCGCAGCTCCGCCAGTGTAAATTTGTAGTGTAGACCTGCCCTGAGATCAATGCAGCCACGCTAGTGCAGAGACCTGCAGCCCAACGGCCATTGTTAGAGGTCAGAGTTAACAATCCCCACTGAGATTGATGGGGCTGGGATAGCACAGAGACGCGCGCCAGCCCAACTGCCATAATTAGGGATCAGAGTTAACAACCCTCACTGAAATCAGTGCGGCTGGGGTGGCACAGAGACCCCCAGAAAAATGGCCATCATTCGGGTTCAGAGCCAACAATCCCCACTGAGATCAATGAGGTTGGGGTAGCAAAGAGACCTGAAGCCCAATGGCCATAATTAGGGACCAGAGTTAACAATCTCCACTGAGATCGATGGGGCTGGAGTAGCACAGAGACCCCCCAGCCCAATGGCCATCATTGAGAACGTAAGAGCAGCCATACGGGGTCAGACCAAAGGTCCATCTAGCTCAGTATCCTCCTTCCAACCGTTTAAACCTGCTGCCTATTAATTTCATTTGGTGACCCCCTAGTTCGTGTGTTATGAGAAGGAGTAACACTTCCTTATTTACTTTCTCCACACCAGTCATGATTTTATAGACCTCTGTCATATCCCCCCCTTAGTCATCTCTTTTCCAAGCTGAAAGGTCCCAGTCTTATTAATCTCTCCTCATACAGAAGCCGCTCCATACCCTTAATCATTTTTGTTGCCCTTTTCTGAAACTTTTCCAATTCCAATATATCTTGTTTGACTTGGGGCGACTAGCTCTGCATGCAGTATTCAAGATGTGGGCGTATCAGGGATTTATACAGAGGCAATGTGATATTTTCTGTCTTATTATCTAGCCCTTTCTTAATGATACCCAACACTGTGTTTGCTTTTTTGCTGCCGCTGCACATTGAATGGATGTTTTCAGAGAATTATCCACAATGTCTCCACGAAAAGGAGGACTTGTGGCACCTTAGAGACTAACCAATTTATTTGAGCATAAGCTTTCGTGAGCTACAGCTCACTTCATCGGATGCATCCGATGAAGTGAGCTGTAGCTCACGAAAGCTTATGCTCTAATAAATGTGTTAGTCTCTAAGGTGCCACAAGTCCTCCTTTTCTTTTTGCGAATACACACTAACACGGCTGTTACTCTGAAAAATGTCTCCAAGATCTCTTTCTCGAGTGGTAACAGCTAATTTAGACCCCACCATTTTAGATGTAGAGTTGGGATGATGTTTTCCAACGTGCTTTACTTTGCATTTATCAACATGGAATTTCATCTGCCATTTTTTTGCTCAGTCAGGTTTGTATCATTTTTCGTGGTGCCCAGAACGGGTCCAAGCAGAGCTGTCCAGTCCATAGGATGGACCGGGGCAACTTCCCCGTGGGTCCCCGTGCTTCAGGGGGACGTGGGGTCCAGGGTGGCCTGGGGGATTAGCAGGGGGCCTGGCGCTGGCAGCAGCAAGCGACCCGGCCCCGGCCCACTCTCCAGCGCTCTGTCCAGCCGGCTCCCGGCGTCGCTCGGGGGAGGCAGGGCAGGGGCGCGTGCTTTGGGAAAGGGGTGGAGTGGGGGTGGGGCTGGGTCACTTGCTGCTGCTGCAGCCAGGAACCCTGCTGACCCCACAGGCTGCCCTGGACCTCGCGTCCCCCTGAAGCGTGGGCCCCACAAAGCGCGGGGCCCGGGGTGGTTGCCCCGGTCCGTCCTATGGATTAAATATAAGCCCAAACATTGGTGGAGCCGTGCCCACGTTCCTGAATATGGGTGGACCACGGGCACCACAGGCCCATATAACTCGCTGCCTATGTTGTGAGATCCTTTTGAAGCTCTTCGCAGTCTGCCTAGGACTTGACTGTCTTGAGTACTTTTGTATCATCTGCAAATTTTGTCACCTCACTGTTTACCCCTTTTCCCAGATCATTCATGAATATGTCAAATAGGACTGGTCCCAGCACACACCCCTATTTACCTCTCTCCATTCTGAAAACTCACCATTTATTCCTACCCTTTGTTTCCTGTCTTTTAACAAGTTACTGATCCATGAGAGGACCTTCCCTCTTATGCCGTGACAGCTTACTTTGCTTAAGAGTCTTTGGTGAGGGACCTTGTCAAAGGCTTTCTGAAAGTCCAAGTGCACTATATTCACTGGATCCCCTTTGTCCACATGCTCGTTGACCCCCTCAAAGAATTGGAGTAGATTGGTGAGGCATGATTTCCCGTCACAAAAACCATGTTGACTCTTCCCCAACAAATTCTGTTCATCTATGTGTCTGACAATTTTGTTCTTTACTCTAATTTCAACCAGTTTGCCCGATGCTGAAGTCAGCCTTATTGGCCTGTAATTGCCGGGATCACCTCTGGAGCCCTTTTTAAAAATTGGTGGCACATTAGCTCTTCTCCAGTCATGTTTAGTTTATCAGTCTGTTCCAAAACCTCCTCTAATGACACCTCAAGCTGGGACAGTTCCTCAGATTTGTCATCTAAAAAGAATGGCTCAGGTTTGGGAATTTCCCTCACATCCTCCACCGTGAAGACCGATGCAAAAAATTCATTTAGTTTTTCCGCAATGGCCTTATCATCCTTGAGTGCTCCTTTAGCACTTCGGTCATCCGGTTGCCCCACTGGCTGTTTAGCAGGCTTCCTGCTTTTGATGTTCTTAAAAATTTTTTTTGCTGTTACTTTTGGAGCCTTTGGCTAGCTGCTCTTCACATTCTTTTCTGCCTTTCTTAATGATATTTTTACACTTCACTTGCAGAACTTTATGCTCCTTTCTGTTCTCCTCACTAGGATTTAACTTCCACTTTTTAAAGGATGCCTCTTTACCTCTCACTCCTTTTAGAGTTACCACCCAGAAGAGGGTGGGAGGTTCCTGGCTCAGTCACTGATCCTGAGCCCTGGGGGCGTCCCGGTGGGGGGGGGGCTCGCTCTCTCACCTGGGGCTGTCCGCGGAGCCGGGCGTAGATGAGGCACCGCTGCCCAGGGAAGATCACCTCAGGGCCCCGACCCAGCAGCTCCGCCTCCATCCCAGGGGGCAGATCCCAGCTCAGCGAGATCCGGGTCACGGCCGGCTGCAGGGCCTGCTTCAGAGACTGCAGCGCCTGGGGGAGAGACCAGCACACCCAGGGTGGGGCCACGACACCAGGGTCCTATCCCCGGCCTGGAGGTGGGCGTGGGGACTGGTGGGTTTGAGCAGGGTGGCTGGGAGCCCAGACTCCTGGGTTCTCACCTTGGGTTGCATGCGGTCCTGGCCCGTGATGAACACGGCGCTGCCCCCTGCTGCCCGGGCGATGCCTTTGACCAGAGCCGTGGAGGCCCCTTCCCCAATGCCAAAGGAGAAGCACCTGCAGGGGGGCAGTGTCCGGGGGGGAGAGGTGTGTGTCAGAGACAGGAGGGGGAGGCGCAGAGCTGGGGGGGGCCGATTCAGTGCTGAGGGGCAGTTGGGAGAGAGGCCAGTAGGGCTGGGGGCAGGGTGAAATGAACAGATGGGCAGATGCTGGTGTTGGGGGTTTTTCGGCTGGTAGGGCTGGGGGGCAGGATTGGGGAGACGATGGGTCAAAGGTTCTCCATGCTGGCAGGGCCGGAGGGAGAGAGTCTGAGGTTGCTGGGGGGTCTCCAGGTCAGCAGGCAGCTTTGAGGAGATAATGGAGGGCAGGGTTGGGGGGTGCTGGAGGTTCCCAGGCTTGGGGGAGAGAGTTTGGGGCTGCTGAGGGTGTCCATGCCGGCAGGGCTGGGGGGCAGGGTTGGGGGGTGAGGGGTAAGGGTTAGGTTAGGGTTTGGGGCATCTGTCCTGGCTTCCGACAGTCTGACCTGAGGTTGGCACTCTTAGCTGGGAGCCACTCCGCACACTGTGACAAGGTTGGGGGGAATCTAGGGGGCAGGGTGGGGAGGTGCTGGGAGGCAAGGCTGGGGAGCACGGTGGGAGGGATGCTGGAGGGCAGGTGCCCCCATTACCTGTGCGTCCCCCGGTGATGCTGCACCTCGGTGATAACCTCCTGGGTGTTCACCACTTCCCCGTCCGTGAACACGAACAGCTGGAGGGGGAGAGATGCTGTCAGAGCCGGGGACCCAAAATCCCCCTGGAGACACCCCCTCCCCCTGGGAACAGTGGCAGCCCCCAGAGAGCCTGCCCCACTGACCCCCCTCCCAGAGACCCCCAGCCCCATGAGACCCCCCGCGGTACTCCTCCCCCCCTCCCAGAGGCCTCCCCGGGGGGGGCTGACAGATGGGGACCACTGACTGTGACCCCCAACTGTCACCTCTTCCCTGGCCCCTGGAGACACTAACCCGCCCGACTGCTGTGGGCACGTTTCTGGAAGCTCCCTCCTGCCCCCCACCATGTGCCCTCTCTGCCCCCCCGCTGCAGGGCACCCCCCAGAGCTGGGCACAGCACCCAGTGCTGCCCCCCAGCTCTATACAGAGGTACCCCTCCGGCTCCTGCCTGCCATGCCCTGCTCCCATCCCCAAGTGCACCAGCCCCCTGTTGGCCCCAGTCCTACTCTGAGCCCCCCAAGTCCTGATCAGCTGGCTCCTGGCTCCCAGCCCCTCTCCAAGCGCCCCCTATCAGCTCCCACCAGCCTCAGTCCCTCTCCGAGGCCCCGGGATGCCCTGCGGCTGCCCCGATACCTGGCGTGGGTGCCCGTCCCGGCAGGGGCTGCGGTAAATGGCTCGTAGCGGTGCCAAGATCTCGGTGCCCCCCAGGTCAGCCTGGAGCTGCTGGACGCGCTGCAGGGACTCGGCCATGGTCTGCTGGGTGTATCCCACACTCTGCCTGGGGGGATGCCGAGGGGTCAGGGGCCAGGACAGGTGGAGCCAGGGACACCCTGACCCCAGCCAGCCCTGCCCCCAACCCACAGACACCCAAACCCCAGCCTGCCCTGCCCCCTAACCCAGCTAGCAACCCCCCAGCCCCCCTCCGACTCACGGGTAGAAGGACTCGAACTGAGACCCAAAGCCGTAGATGTTGAAATAACAGCCCAGGGGCAAACTCTTCAACAGCAGGACCAGGGTCTCCTGGGAATGGACAGATGGACGGAGTCACTCCTTGGGTCCAGCCAGCTGGGCTCCCCCCTGCCCCCGGTTCTGTCCCTCCCCGCATGCCCAGCCAGCCTGAGCTGTTCTCCTCCACAGGCCCATCTAACGCGGCCTCCCACATGGCCGTACCTTGGCGCTGTCGATGCGCTGTGGGGAGTAGTCTCGGCCGTCCATGGGGCACTCCATGCTGCCGGAGCGGTCCAGCAGGAAGATGAACTCCCCGGCTGGGCTCTGGCCCGGCACCGCCTCGGGCAGGCTGGGCAGCAGGGTCACCATCAAGGCCGGGTCGCCCATCAGGGAGCCTGCGGGGAGATGGGGCCAGCCCCAAATGGGGTGGGCATGGGGTGGAGTCCTGTGAGCCTGCGAGAGCCCCCAGTCCCTCCTGACTGCCCCAGAGCCCCACCCATGTCCCTCCCACACACTGCCCTCCCTCTAGATCCCCCACTGCCCCCAGCCCCTCCAGTAACCCCCAACTGTAACTCCTCAGGCAGGCTCCACCCCCACTCCTCTGTCCCTCCCCCCACTTCACCCTCCCCACAGATCCTCCACCATGCCCAGCGCCTCCCGACTGCCCCAGAGCCCCACCCCGTCCCTCCCCCCAGACCTCCTTCCCATAGATCCCACACTGCCCCCAATTCCCAGCCCCCCAGCACTTGCCCTTCCATCACCCGTTCTCCCCTGTATCCCCAAACCTGCAGTGCACCCTAGTGTTTACCTGCTTTCAGGAACTCCGCCCTCCCACTCCCAGCTCCACTGAGACCCCCCTGCTCTGGCCCCCCAACACCTCATCTCCAGCTCCTTCAACACCCACCCATAATCATAAGAAGGACCAGACTGGGTCAAACCAAAGCTCCATCCAGCCCAGTATCCTGTCTGACAACTGTGGCCAAAGCCAGGTGCACCAGAGGGAATGAACAGAACAGGGAGTCACCAAGTGATCCATCCCTTATCGCCCATTCCCAGCTTCTGGCAAACAGAGGCTGTGGATACCATCCCTGCCCATCCTGGCTAACAGCCATTAATGGACCTATCCTCCATGAATTTATCTAGTTCTTTTTTGAACCCTGTTATAGTCTTGGCCTTCACAACATCCTCTGGCAAGGAGTTCCACAGACTGACTGTGCCATTGTGTGAAGAAATACTTCCTTTCGTTTGTTTTCAAACTGCTGCCTATTAGTTTAATTTGGTGACCTTTGGTTCTTGTGTTATGAGGAGTAACTAACACGTCCTTATTTACTTTCTCCACACCCATCATGATTTTATAGACCTCAATCACATCCCCCCTTAGTCATCTCTTCTCCAAGCTGAAAAGTCCCAGTTTTATTAATCTCTCCGCATACAGAAGCTGTTTCGTACCCCATATCATTTTTGTTGCCCTTTTCTATACATTTTCCAATTCCAAGGTATCTTTTTTGAGTTTGAGCGACCACATCTGCACACAGTATTCAATACGGGGGTGTACCCTGGATTTATCTAGAGCAGCGTTTCTCAAACTGGGGTCCGCAAGGGAACTCCATGGCGGCCGCGGGCCCCGCTGATCAACTCTTCCCCCTTCCTCCCTCAACTCCTCCACCCGGAAGCGGCTGCCAGCTCCCTGTGGCCCCGAGGCGGCCAGTGAGGCTCCACTCACTGCCCCCACCCAAGTGCCGGCTCTGCAGCTCCCATTGGCCAGGAAGGGGCAGGGCAGGGCGTCCCCAAAAAATTTTAAATCAAAATGGGGGTCCTTGGATTGCTGAAGTTTGAGAACGGCTGATCTAGAGGCGATACGATATTTTCTGTCTTATTCTCTAGCCCTTTCCTAATGATTCCTACCAGTCTGTTCACTTTTTTGACAGCCGCTGCACATCGAGTGGATGTTTTACTCCTGGGGGGAATTCTGCACCACTGCGCATGCACAGAATTTATGTCCAGCACAGATTTCTTTGCTTCCCCTCAAAAAAAAAAAAAAAAGGATTTTCTGACAGGGAAGCAAAGGGAAGCCACGAGAGTGGTCCTGTGACCCTCCCCAGCTGCAGGTTTCAGGTTCCCAGGGCAGCCAGCAGAGCGGTATATCACTGTGGGGCAGGACTGGGGAAGACCCGGCTGATGGCTCCGACCCTGTGCTGGGTTCAGCTGCTAGTCCCGGCTGGGCTGGGGAGGGCGGGACTTCCTCTTCCCCTGCACGGCATCTGGGGACGGGTCAGACCCACCCCTTGACTTGCAGATTTCTCCCCTGACTGCAGGAAGCTCTGCAAAGTCCCCCCCACCCCCACCGGCCCCACTTCCTGCACCCATCGCTCCTCATCTGCAGGGGGAGAGATCCCTGTACAGGGAACTGCTCCTCCACCCGCCCAACCCCCCTGCATCCAGACTCATACCCAGACCCTCCCGCCAAGCCTCACCCCCCTGCACTCGGATCCCCACCCCACTGAGACCCACTCCCCCAGCATCTGGACCCCCCCGGACCCCCCTCCTCCAGACCCCCCTGCAGAGCTCTATCTCCCCCCCCCACCAGACCCCACCCTGCTGAGCCCCAACCACCTTCACCTGGATCCGCCTGCAGAGTCCCATTACCGCTGCACCCAGAACCCTTCAACAAGCTCCTGTGCATCCAGATCCCCCACCCACAGATCCCCCACTGAGCCGCCCGCACCCAGACTGCCCCACACAGAACCTTCTCAACCCACACCTGGATCCCCCCGTGACAAAGTGGGACTGTTCTTAATGTTTCCTCTGAATAGTGTGGGGGTGCCTCAGTTTCCCCTATGCAGTTCTTAAGTATCTAGGTGGTCGAGTAAGGGTGTATGATCATTGCAGAGCCCTAGAAGGCAGGTGTGTGCAGGGGTCTGGACACAGAGAATGGCCGACACCCTGTTTCCTGGCAACTGATGGCCTGGGCCCTTCCCCCCTGCAAGGTGAGAGCTAAAGGTTGGAGAACAAAGGAATCAGGTGACCTCCTGGCCCGGGAAAGGGACAAAGCCCAGAGGAGGGGGGCTGGAGGGAGTTTCAGTTTGGGGCTGGCTGGAGACATGGAGTGAAGGGCAGACATGGTTGTCTGGCTCACTGACCCCCCAAAATGGACCCGGCTGAGGGGTCTGGTTCTCTGCACCTACAAGCTCTGTTTTAGACCATGTTCCTGTCGTCTAATAAATCTCTGTTTTACCTGCCAGCTGAGAGTCATGTCTGACTGCGAAGTTGGGGGGCAGGACCCTCTGGCTTCCCCAGGAGCCCCGCCTGGGCGGACTCGCTGTGGGAAGCGCACGGAGGGGCAGAGGATGCTGGATGCTCTGAGGTCAGACCCAGGAAGGTGGGAGCTGTGTGAGCTGTGTGTCCTGCAGACGGGCTGCTCACAGAAAGGAGACTTCCCCAAAGTCCTGACTGGCTTCATGGGGAGCAGTTCCAGAGCATCGCCCGGGGACTCCGTGACACCCCCACACTTGGATACTTCCTTGCTGAGCCTGCTTTCCTACACCTGGGGCGCCTGGCACGGACGGGCAGGGCCCTGGGATGTTTCTGGGCCAGGCCCTGTCCTTGCGTTGTGTCAGGGTTGGGTGCAGCCTCACTGCTGAGTCCGTGTCCCGGAGGGAGCTGCACAGTGAATGTTTATGCAAAGTTTATGCTCCGTTCTATTTCCCTCAATAGGATTTAACTTCCACTTTTTAAAGGATGCCTCTAACTCAGGGGGGGACAAACTTTTTGACCCGAGGGCCACATCGGGGTGGGGAAATTGCATGCAGGGCCATGAATGTAGGGCTGGGGCAGGGGGTTGGGGTGTGGGAGGGAGTGCGGGGTGTGGGAGGGGGTGCAGTGTGCAGGAAGGGGCTCAGGGCAAGGGAATGGGGTAGACGAGGGGTGCAGGGTGTACGAGGGGGCTCAGGGCAGGGGGTTGAGGTGCAGAAGGGGTGCAAGGTGCAGCAGGGGGCTCAGAGCAAGGGGCTGAGGTGCAGGAAGGGTGCAAGGTGCAGCAGGCGGCTCAGGGCAGGGGGTTGGGGTGCAGGAGGGGTGCAGCAGGGGGCTCAAGCAGGGGGTTGGGGTACGGCAGGGACTCAGGGCGGGGAGTTGGGGTGCAGGAGGGGTGCGTCAGGGTGTTGAGGTGCAGGAGGGGTGTGGGGTGAAGCAGGGGGCTCAGGGCAGGGAGTTGGGGGGCGGGGTGCAGGACGGGTTCGGGGTGTGCGCTCTGGCCCAGCGCTGCTTACCTAGAGAGGCTCCGGGGTGGCAGTGGTGTGCACCAGGGCCAGGGCAGGCTCCCTGCCTGCCTGCCCTGGCCCCGCACCACTCCGAGAAGCATCTGGCACCACGATCCTGCGGCCCCTAGGGGAGTGGGGGCAGAGAGCTCCGCGCACTGCTCTTGCCTGTGGGTACCTCCCCCGAAGCTCCCATTGGCCGTGGTTCCTCGTTCCCGGCCAATGGGAGCTTCCGGGAAGGTATCCACAGGTAAGAGCAGCTCATGGAGCCCTCTGCCCTCTCCCCGGGGCCACAGAGACTTGGTGCCGGATGCTTCCCGGAGCGGTGACGGGCCAGCAGTGCCACGGGGGTGGCAATCCCGCAGGCCAGATCCAAAGCCCTGAGGGTCAGATCCGGCCCGCAGGCCGTGGTTTGCCCACCCCGCCCTACTTCTTTTACTTTGTTGTTTAGCCATGGTGGCACTTCTTTGGTTCTCTCTGTTTTTTAATCTGGGGTATACATATAAGTTGAGCCTCTATTATGGTGTCTTTAAAAAGTTTCCATGCAGCTTGCAGGGGTATCACTTTCTGCACTGTACCTTTTAATTTCTGTTTAACTAACCTCCTCATTTTTGTGTAGTCCCCCTTTCTGAAATTAAATGCTACCGTGGTGGGCTGCTGTGGTGTTTTCCCCGCATGTTAAATGTTAAATTGAATTATATTATGGTCACTGTTACCGAATGGCCCAGCTATATTCACCTCTTGGACCAGATCCGGTGCTCCACTAAGGACTAATCAAGAATTGCCTCTCCTCTTGTGGGTTCCAGGACTAGTCATTTAAGATGTCAAGAAACTATCTCCGCATCCCGTCCTGAGGTGACATGTACCCCGTCAATATGGGGATGGTTGAAATCCCACATTATTATTGAGTTTTTTATTTTAATAGCCCCTCCAGTCTCCCTGAACATTATCACAGTCACTATCACCATCCTGGTCAGGTGGTCGGTAATATATCCAGACTGCTATATTCTTATTATTCGAGCATGGAATTACTGTCCATAGTGATTCTCTGGTACAGTTTGGTTCATTTAAGATTTGTACTTCATTTGATTCTCTGCTTTCTTTCACATAGAGTGCCACCCCCCTGCCAGCACGACCTGCTCTGTCCTTCTGATATATTTTGTACCCTGGTATTACTGAGTCCCATTGATTATCCTCATTCCACCAAGTCTCTGTGATGCCTATTATATCAATACCCTCATTTAATACAAGGCAGCCAAGTTCACCCATCTTATTATTTAGACTTCTAGCATTGGTATATAAGCACTTTAAGAACTTGCCACTTTTTAGCTGTCTGCCATTACGTGATGTAATCGAATGGGACTTTCCTTTATTTGACTGTTTCTCATCAGATCCTACCCATATTTTATCATCTTCCATCCTCTCCTCCGTACGAGGACATAGAGAGCCTCCATCAATAGATCCTC
The DNA here is from genome assembly GCF_965152275.1 of Natator depressus. NCBI lineage: Eukaryota > Metazoa > Chordata > Testudines > Cheloniidae > Natator > Natator depressus. Next base: position 32,280,024 of record NC_134246.1, read on the forward strand.
CCTCTGTCTGAACCACGTGCTCGTCTGCACCTGTCGGCTTCCCCCCAGCCCTTACTTTAAAAACTGCTCTAGACCTTTTTAACCCTGCCCCCAGATTCCCCCTGCACCTCTCTGAGCACGCAGCCCCATCAGCCCCAGGACCCCCCCATTCCCCTATCATCCCCCTCACTGCCCCGGGACCCACGATCCCAAATCACCGCCCAGAACACTCCTCCCCCACATCCCCACCCCATGGATCCCCCCATTCCCACCCCACCGGCCAGGGGCATCAGGGTGCAGGACCCCCCACCTGGCTCTGCTCCGGGCAACCCGATCTCCAGCACTGCGCTGGGTTTGTGCGGCTCCGCGTAATACACCAGCAGCTCCACGTCTCGGTCCCATGGGGGGGCCTCGGCCAGTGACACCTGGTGGGGCGACAGACACAGTCATCTCGCCATGGCTCCTGAGGGGCAGGGTCCCGCTGGGTCTTGTGTCAGGCTCAGTGCCCCCCATGCAGCCAGAGGGGAGGGAGCAACTCTGGGTTAGGTGGGAGGGAGAGAGGGAAAAATATTGCAAAGGCAACATGGGGACTTGGCTCTTCTTGCGGAAAACACTGCAAAAATTCTGACTTTGTTGGGCTAAATCTTTCCAATTTGGGGGTGATATTTTTCCGCTCTCCCCCTATTTTCTTTCATTGAAAATCAAGGAGAATGAAACTCCCAGAAAGCAAAGGGAACCAGGGCCCCTCGAATGTCCAGGATTTCACCCCCATGGACTGGTCTCAGCCCCTTGAGATTTTCCCCAGAGAACGCGGGCAATTCCCCAGATCCACTGGTGTCGCTTGACCCTCTCCCCCGCAACCCCATGCCTTCTGGGACCCACCCCTTGCCCCATCCCAGAGCTCCCACCTCTGTAGATGCCCACTCAGGACCCACACCCAGACAGTCCCCTGGCACCACCCCTCAGCCCAGAGCTCCCATCACCTCCCTGCTCAGAGCTGCCCCCCAATACTGACCTCCCAGTGGGGATGGCCGAGACTCAGGTGTCCGGGTGAACCCTTACCTGGGCGGTGGTTCGGTTCCCAGATGTGTAGCTCAGGGGGGAGAGGGAGCAGTTGGAGAGCACACGGTCGATGCCGTGGGGCGACTGCAGCGTGGCACTCAGGCTCAGGGTGTAGGGCAGCTCCCCCTGGGGGACTCGTGGGACGCCCTGGGTGACATCCTCCCCATCCCACCCTGCAGAGAGAGACACGGGGTGAGCATGGGGCCCAGGCAGAGAAAGATGCATCCTGGAAGAGAATGCCTGGCTGTGAAGATGGTGTCGCCAGGAAGGCTTTGGCTTTCTTAACCACGAGATGCTGTTCCAGGAAGGACTGCTAAGCAGAGATGGGGTCTACCTAGCGAGGAAGGGGAAGAGCATATCTGGATACAGACTGGCTAACCTAGTGAAGAGGGTTTTAAACTAGGTTTGAAGGGGGAAGGTGACCAAATCCCACAGGTAAGTCAAGAAGATGGAGACCTGGGAGAAGGTTTAGAATTTGGGGGGAGCATGGACTGTTATAGGAGGGATAAAGGAGAGACAAGACAGAACGGGGGGTGGGGTGGGGAATCAAACAGTATCTTAGATGTCTGTATACTAATGCAAGAAGTATGGGGAATAAGCAGGAAGTTGCAGTGGGGGAGGTTTAGGTTGGATATTAGGAAAAACTTTTTCACTAGGAGGGTGGTGAAGCCCTGGAACGGGTTACCTAGGGAGGTGGTGGAATCTCCTTCCTTGGAGGTTTTTAAGGTCAGGCTTGACAAAGCCCTGGCTGGGGTGATTTAGTTGGGGTTGGTCCTGCTTTGAGCAGGGGGTTGGACTAGATGACCTCTTGAGGTCCCTTCCAGCCCTGATAGTCTATGACTCTATGAACTCGAAATGCTAGCAAATAAACACAACTATGACACAGCTGGCATCACGGAGACTTGGTGGGATAATACGCACGACTGGAACATTGGTCTAGAAGGGTACAGCCGGCTGAGGAAGGACAAGCAGGGAAAAAGGGAGGAGGTGTTGCCTTGTATATTAAAAATGGATCCACTTGGACTGAGGTTGAGCTGGAAATAGGAGACAGACATGTTGAAAGTCTCGGGGTAAGGATAAAAGGGGTAAAGAACAAGGGTGATGTCAGGGCAGGGGTCTACTACAGACCACCCAGCCAGGAAGAAGAGGTGGCTGAGGCTTTTTTTAATCAACTAACAAAATCATCCAAAGCCCCGGACCTGGCGGTGATGGGGGACTTTAGCTCCTCAGACATCTGGTGGGAAAATAACACAGCAGGGCACAGATTATCCAACAATGTTATCTTATCCTAACAATTATCTTGGAATGTCTTGGAGACAATATTTTAATTCAGAAGGTGGAGAAAGCTACCAAGGGGGGAGGCTGTTCTAGATTTGATTTTGACAAATAGGGAGGAACTGGTTGAGAATCTGAAAGTGGAAGGCAGCTGGGGTGAAAGTGATCATGAAATGACAGAGTTCATGGTTCTAAGGAATGGTAGGAGGGAGAACAGCAAAATAAAGACAGTGGATTTCAAGAAGGCAGACTTCAGCAAACTCAGGGAGTTGGCAGGGAAGAGCCCATGCGAAGCAAGTCTAAGGGGAAAAACAACTGGAGACAGTTGGCAGTTTTTCAGAGACATTATTAAGGGCAGAAGAGGAAACTATTCCACTGCGTAGGAAAGACAGGAAGTACGGCAAGAGACCACCCTGCCTTAACCAGGAGATCTTCAATGATCTAAAAATCAAGAGTCCTATAAAAAGTGGAAATTAGGTATAATTACAAAGGATGAATATAAACAAATAACACAAGTATGTAGGGACAAAATTAGAAAGGCCAAGACGCAAAACGAGATCAAACTAGCTAGAGAGATAAAGGGTAACAAGAAAACATTCTACAAATACTACAAAGAAGCAAGAGCAAGAGCGAGGACAAGGTAGGCTCATACTCAACGAGGCGGGGATAATAACAGAAAATGTGGAAATGGCAGAGGTGCTTAATGACTTCTTTGTTTGGTTTTCACCAAGAAGATTGGTCGTGATTGGACATCTAACGTAGTGAATGCCAGGGAAATGACTGCCTAGGATAGGAGTACTGCGGAAGGGGATCTGGGAGTCATAGTGGACAACAAGCTAAGTATAGTCAACAGTGTAACACTGTGACAAAAAAAGCAAACCTCAGTCTGGGCTGTATTAGCAGGAGTGTTGTAAGCAAGACACGAGAAGTAATTCTTCTGCTCTACTCTGCATTGATTAGGCCTCAGCTGGAGTATCGTGTCCAGTTCTGGGTGCCACATTTCAGGAAGGATGTGGACAAACTGGAGAAAGTCCAGAGAAGAGCAACAAAAATGATAAAAGGACTAGCAAACATGGCCTATGAGGGAAGATTGAAAAAATTGCGTTTGTTTAGTCTGGAGAAGAGAAGACTGAGGGGGACATGATCACAGTTTTCAAGTATGTAAAAGGTTGTTACAAGGAGGAAGAAGAAAATTGTAAGAAGCAATGGGCTTAAATTGCAGCAAGGGAGGTTTAGGCTGGACATTAGGAAAAACTTCCTAACTGTCAGGGTGGTTAAGCACCGGAATAAATTGCCTAGGGAGGTTGTGGAATCTCCATCACTGGAGATTTCTAAGAGCAGGTTAGACAAACACCTGTCAGGGATGGTCTAGATAATTAATCCTGCCATGAGTGCAGGGAACTGGACTAGATGACCTCTCGAGGTCCCTTCCAGTTCTCTGATTCTATGGGGGGTGTGGGCTACTGGGGGGGATAGGGGGATGCTGGGATATCAGGGGAAGGCCGGGGGGGGGGGGGATGTCACATACCCTGGGGTGGGGATTGCAGGGCTGGGGGGGCACTTACCATGGGGCACACAGTAGTGGTCTATGAGGGTCCATGTGGGTCTTTCCCTGTGGGGTACATAGCAGGGGCTAGGAGGTCTCAGGGGGTTACAGGCTGTGGGGTCACTCACTGTAGGGTGCGCAGTGGGGGTGTTGGGGACTACAGGTCCCACCAGGCAGGCTAAAGTGGCAGGGGCATCTGTGAGTCTCACCATCAGGCGTGTAGCGGGGACACAGCACGGCCGGCAGCACGTAGCGGGCGGCCCCATCAGGCTCCAGCGGCAGCTCGCAGACGTAGCGCAGGGTCAGCGCCGCCTCCTCCCCGGGGGGCAGGTTCCCCAGGGAGCAGCTGAAAATGTCGCCCGTGGCCCCCTCCTGCTGCAGCAGAAATGAGCTCTGCCCCCCGGCCAGCGCGTCCCCGTACAGCTCCTGCGCCTGTCGGAGAGACAGGGTCATCCCGAGATCCCCCGGCCCCTGAGATTCCTCTGCCCTACCCCCGGGCTAGCATGTCCTGATACAGGTTACTTCTGGGGGAATTCTGCACCACTGCGTATGCCCAGAATTCACGTCTGGTGCAGAATTTCCCCCCCTGCGGATAATACATTCTGCCCAAGAAATACTGCAGTTCCACCTTTCATCCTCCAGGGCTGCTGTGACACCAAAACGGCCAGGAGCTGGCTGTGTTCATCACAGCACGCTGCCCGTGGAGCCAGGTTAGGACAGAGTGGGGCACATGGGGCTGCAGGGTGGGTCACGGAGAGGGGTTCAGAAGGGCTGGTGGGGGGCGAGAGACTAGGCAGTGGGCTCAGGAGCTCGTGGGGTGACACCACTGAGCCAGGGACTGAATGGGAGTGGGGCTGCAGGGCCACATGGGAACAGGGAAGGGGGATGCAGGGACACACAGGGATGGGGGAGGAGGCTGCAGAGACCGATGCGGGGTGTGGAGACGGGCAGATGTGGCTGACTGAATGGGAGAGGCTTGGTGTGAGCCAGGGTCTGCCTGGGGGAGGCTCCCCAACTCCCTAAAAATCTGCCATTCCCCACAAAAAACCTGTTCTATACTTCTCCCATCCACACCCAACAACCCTCCCGATTCATTCCACGCTCCTTGCCTCTTCCTCAGCTCCTCCGTTACCCCTGACTCCCACAAGCCTTTGTGCTGCTTCTGAGGCGTGCAGGAAATACAGTTCTATATTGCGGATAGGGATAGCTCAGTGGTTTGAGCATTGGCCTGCTAAACCCATGGTTGTGAGTTCAAGCCTTGAGGGGGCCATTTAGGGATCTGGGGCAAAAATTGGGGATTGGCCCTGCTTTGAGCAGGGGCTTGGACTAGATGACCTCCTGAGATCCCTTCCAACCCTGATATTGTGGAAAAAAGTTACAGAATCTTTTTTGCGGTCTGTGTTGTTACAGACGTACTTGCTGGCTGTATTTTGAAATAAATTACCAAAATAATGGAAACTGGCATGATTACATTGTGTTATTTTGACCAAAAAATATGCAGAATTTTAAAATATTGTGCACATCATTTTAAATTTTTTGGTGCCTAATTCCCCCAGGAGTAACAGCTCCTGCGCCTCCTGAAGAGACAGGGTAAGCCTGAGATCTCCTTCTCCCATGAGATCCCTCTGCCAGCATGTCCCCATACAGCTCCGGCGCCTGCTGGGAGAGATGGGGTCACGCCGAGAGCCCCTGCCTCCCGACATCCCTCTGCCCTGCCCCCCGGCCAGTGCGTACCCATACAGCTCATGCGCCTGCCGGGAGAGACGGGGTCACCCTGAGATCCCCCCAGCCCTGACCCCCGGTACCGTCTCTCCCCCCGGGATCTCTGCCCCCCGATACCTGTTTCTTCTCGCGGAGTTGGGCCTCAATGCAGGTGCCCCCCAGGCGGGCTTGGAAGGCGTAGACGGCCGCCTCGGCGTCCACGGGGAACACAAACACGGCCTCCACGGGCCCTGGCTCATCGTTCCTGTAGAGCAGCTCACAGCCCACGTCAGCCACGAAGCCTCGGATCAGCACCGTCACCGAGCCGCTGCGCAGGGGCACTGGGGGGAGGGGTACGTCAGCCAGGGGATCCCCACATGGGCGCCAGGGGAGGGGGACGTTAGCCAGGGGCCCCTCTGACCACCCCTATGAGCTCCAGGGGAGTGGGACTTCAGCTATGGGCCCCTCTGACCCCCATGGGCGACAGGGAATGGGGCTGTCAGCTATGGGCCTCTCGGACCCCCCGATGGGTGTCAGAGGAGGGGGACGTCAGCCATGGGAACCTCTGACACCCCCATGGGCACCAAGGGAGGGGGACGTCAGCCATGGGACGCCCCGCCCTGACTCACCCGGCTTGTTGGAACTGTTCAGGAGGCCGCAGCTTGTCATCTTGGTACGGGGTTGGGGATCTGTGCTGGGAAAGGGTGTGCGGTGAGATACAAGGTTTCCATGAAAACTGACGAGCACAGGGTGTCCCCCCAGCAATGACTCCAAGACCCCAGCCCTGCTCCCCTGCTCAGCCGGGTCCTGTGGCAGGGACTCCCGCAGGCTCTCAGGCCAAGCTCAGAGATCAGAGTGACAGCTCCTCTCGGGCCCCCGGTCCCATACATGGCGCCAGCCCCCAGCAAGTAGGGACAGGCAGGGACCGGGCCACAGCTGGGAGCTGGATGGAGAAATGTGTGCGGGGGGGGGGGGGGGGGAGGATGGGGATGGATGGACAGACTGATGGGAGGGGCGTGGGGATGGATGTTTGGATGGAGGGAATGGCTGGGAGAGGGGTGGAGAAATGTAGGGGAGCCTCACAGGGCCCTGCGCGTCTGCTGCGGGGGATGGGATGTCCCGCTTGCCAAGAGTGAGATGGATACACCCCGTCTTCAGGGCTCTCAGGGGAGCCAGACAAACAAAATCGGAGAGTGCAGGGGGGTGAGGACGGACAGATGGACGGAAAGGTGGTTGGACAGCGCGGCGGGGGCTGAGGATGGACAGACGCATGGAATAGGGGGTTGGACAGTGTGGCGGGGTGCGAGGATGGACAGACAGACGGAAGGGGGGTTGGACAGTGCAGGGGGGTGAGGCTGGACAGACAGATGGAACAGGGGTTTGACAGTGCGGTGGAGGGTGAGGATGGACAGACGGACGGAAGGGGGGCTGGATAGTGCGGCGGGGGGTGAGGATGGACAGACGGACGAAAGGGGGGCTGGACAATGCGGTGGGGGGGTCTGGGGTGAAGATGGACAGACGGATGGAAGGGCGTTGGACAGTGCGGCGGGGGGTGAGGACGGACAGACGGACGGAAGGGGGTTTGGACAGTGCGGTGGGGGGTGAGGACAGACAGAAGGGGGGTTGGACAGTGCGGCAGGGGGCGAGGATGGACAGATGGACAGAGGAGGTCCGGACAATGTGGGGTGGGGTGAGGATGGACAGATGGATGGAAGGGGGGTTGGACAATGCGGTGTGGGGTGAGGATGGACAGATGGATGGAAGGGGGGTTGGACAATGCGGTGGGGGATCTGGGGTGAAGATGGACAGACGGATGGAAGGGCGTTGGACAGTGCGGCGGGGGGTGAGGACGGACAGACGGACGGAAGGAGGGCTGGACAGTGCGGCGGGGGGTGAGGATGGACAGATGGACGGAGGGGGGATGGATAGTGCGGTGGGGGGTGAGGATGGACAGACGGACGGAGGGAGGCTGGATAGTGCGGCGGGGGGTGAGGATGGACAGATGGTCGGAGGGGGGCTGGATAGCGTGGCGGGGGGTGAGGATGGACAGACGGACGGAAGAAAGGTTGGACAGTGCAGCGGGGTGGGGTGAGGATGGAGAGACGGACGGAAGGGGGGCTGGACAGTGCGGCGGGGGGTGAGGATGGACAGATGGATGGAGGGGGGATGGATAGTGCGGCGGGGGGTGAGGATGGACAGACGGTCGGAGGGGGGCTGGATAGTGCGGCGGGGGTGAGGATGGACAGACGGACGGAAGGGGGCTTAGACAATACGGCGTGGGGTGAGAATGGACAGACGGATGGAATAGCGGGTTGGACAGTGCGGCGGGGGGGTGAGAATGGACAGACGGACGGAGGAGGGTGGACAGTGCGGTGGGGGGTGTGGGGTGAGGACGGACAGGCGGACAGAGGGGGGCGGACAGTGCGGCGGGGGGTGAGGACGGACAGGCGGACGGAGGGGGGCGGACAGTGCGGCGGGGGGTGTGGGGTGAGGACGGACAGGCGGACAGAGGGGGGCGGACAGTGCGGCGGGGGGTGTGGGGTGAGGACGGACAGGCGGACGGAGGGGGGCGGACACTGCGGCGGGGTGTGTGGGGGGGCCGGGGTGGGCTTTGACCCGCAAGGTGCAGCGTTTCCTGCTCTGGCTCCGGTCCGAACTCCCCCTCCCCCGTCGCGGGCCCCGCTGCCAGAGCCGCGCTGCCCCCTGCCGGGCAGAGCCGGACCTGCCAGTCCCGGGTCATAGACCCCGCTCCGCTGAGGGGAGTCCCCGCGGCTGCTGGGGCCGGCCAGTGGGGAGGGGCTGGGCTGGGCTGGGCAGGGCCGTGACTCCAGCCCCCCCAGCCCCCCGGCCGTGTTACAGGGGGCGGCGCACACACCCTTGTGTGCCCAGCTCGCGGGTGGGAGCAGGACCCCTGGGTCCTGGCCCCGGCCCCGCGGCGAGGGGGCTCTGGGGGTCCTGGGGCCCCGTTACCTTCACTCGCCCGCCCCGTGTCGCAGCGGCTGGGAAAGCGAAACCCACAATCACTGTTCCCGGTAGCCCCGCCCAGCCCAGCCAGGGAGCGTCTGCAAACTCCCCGCCCCAGCTACTCCACCCCAGGGGCCGTCGGATGGTCCCGCTCTCGTGGGGAACTTTCCTGGCGTCTGCACTGCCCCGGGGGACTCGGCTCGTGAAAGGACCCCAGTCCTCGCTCCAGCTCCCTTTGCCCGGAGGCCTGCGTGCCCTCGAGGGGCTCCCCTTCCTCCCTCTGGCTCGGCTAAGTCCCCAAAACCCCAACAAGGCTGGGGCTCGTGTCCTTGTCACTCAGGACAGGGGCGAGGGTGTCTCCCCTCTGGGGTGCTCTCTCTGCACCGGACGCCTCCCTGCCCCGCTGGCCATTCCGTACAGTTCAAAGCCGATACACTGGAGTAAACAGCAACTGAGAACCAAAACCAGGGGGAAATGGGAAAGTTTCTAGGACAGTGGTTCTCAGACCTTTTTTTCCCGCAGACCACTTGAAAATTGCTGAGGGTCTTGGTGGACCACTTAATCATAGACGATGCTGGTTGGAAGAGACCTCAGGAGGACATCTAGTCCAACCCCCTGCGCCAGGCAGGACCAACCCCAACTAAATTGTCTTTCCTAATGTTGTTTGGACTGTTAGCTAACTATTCTTGGAGGATGGATCTCGACAGTTCTCAGTGGTGACAGATGGCAGAACAAGGAGTAATGGTCTCAAGTTGCAGTGGGGGAGGTTTAGGTTGGATATTAGGAAAAACTTTTTCACTAGCAGGGTGGTGAAGCACTGGAATGGGTTACCTAGGGAGGTGGTGGAATCTCCTTCCTTAGAGGTTTTTAAGGTCAGGCTTGACAAAGTCCTGGCTGGGGTGATTTAGTTGGGGTTGGTCCTGCTTTGAGCAGGGGGTTGGACTAGATGACTTCCTGAGGTCCCTTCCAACCCTGATATTCTATGATTCTATGAATCTATGAAAAGCTCAATATAAAAAAACCCTTAACAATAATTATCTATCTCTCCTGCATGCGTATTATCTGCAGACACAGCACAGCTGTAAGATGCGAAACAAATCTATGAGTCAACTAGAAATTGCCATGCTCTCATTGCAAATATTAATACAATATGTTCTGATCCTGGAAAGGAGAGGAAAAGGCATTCACTCAAGCTTATGCAATTTCTCTGAGATGTCCACTCTATATCAGATTAACACTTCATACACCTAGAACAGTAAAAATAGGTAATAAAGCAATACAAACAGCAAAACAAAACCACAAACAAACAAGTGACAACACTGAAAATACGAAGGGAAAGAAAATATCCAGTGGTTGGTTCTGGGTATTTTAAAGGGGTGTTTAGGACCCACGCTGTGCAAGTGCAACAGAGCCCTACAGAGACAGGCAAAGTTCTCCTGCTTTCACATTGCGTGTGTCACCAGCTCGAAAACTCACAGTGGACTCATGGAGTTTCTAGAAGCCCTGGAGCACATGAACACATGGCTTGGAGTTTGCAGACAGATCCCTGCTTCAAAGAGCTTGCAAATAAGGTCTTTATCCTACAAAACACCTAGCAGCATCCCCACCAAACCTAGTGCTGCTTGCTATCCCTCTCCCTCCACAGTAGCTACCATGCTGGGGCTGGGAAGGAGGGGGGTGTTTCTCCCCAGCCACGGCAGCCTCAGAGCTGGGGCTGAGAAGGAGGGGGGTCTCTCCCCCACCACGGCAGCCTCAGAGCTGGGGCTGGGGAGGAGGTGGGTCTCTCCCCCACCACAGCAGCCACAGAGCTGGGGCTGGGAAGGAGGGGGGTCTCTCCCCCATCATGGCAGCCACAGAGCTGGGGCTGGGGAGGAGGGTGGTCTCTCCCCCATCACGGCAGTCACAGAGCTGGGGCTGGGAAGGAGGGGGTCTCTCCCCCACCACGGCAGCCACAGAGCTGGGGCTGGGAAGGAGTGGGGTCTCTCCCCGGCGGCTGCAGCCCTGGAGCTGGGGAAAGTTGTCTCTTTCTCTGGCCACTGCAGCCCTGCATATCCCAAATTTCCCCCACCCTCTCGTCTCACCCCGCTGCCCCCCTGCCTACCTCCTATCTCCCCAAGGCCACCACCTCACCTTACATGTGCATCTTCTCGAGGGTCCAGACACCTAATTAGTGGAGCCTGCGCTGCTCCACTAATTAGGGGGGTGGCCCTTCATTTTTTCGTGCGCAGCTGCCCAGGTGCGCACCTTAGAGGGAACTATCTGTGGACCACCTGAATGGAGCTCATGGACCACTGGTGCTCCGTGGACCACAGTTTGAGAACGTCTGTTCTAAGGGACAAGGACCCGCCCTGTGGGGCCACCACAACCAGCTGACTCACAGCCTGCTCCTCCCACATCCCAGGCGCCCTCAGGCTCTGGGTGGCAGGACCCTTCTCCCCAGCGTTGGCCCCCCCCCATTGGGATTGGGTTCCCCCCTCCAAGTCCAACCTACAAGGCCTCTGGGCTGGGGGTATCTCCCTCTGCTGGGCCGTCTGCCCAGGGTCCCCCCTCGCTCTCCGACAGGCACAGGTGCAGGGGGAGTCACACCTTGAGGTCTACACGGCCTGGCTCATGCAGGGCTCAGTCAGTGCACAGAACAACTCTTTTCCACGTGCACCAATGGTCTGACCAAAGGACCCCAGCCCAGTAATTTACACCGGTGTTTATGTCTTTGCGGAGACCTTCCATGCCACCCTTGGGTGAGCTTGACTGTAAGCACCAGACCCAGGGGATTTTGATATCCTTATGCCCTCTGCCAGCTGGCATCCAGAGGACCTGGGGCACAGGGCTCTGGGGCCTGTTCTGGGGAGCTGTTTTCCAGTCATTCCCCAGCCAGTGCCCTCTGGGGATAATCACAGCTCTGTGGGCCTCGGGCAGGGTGTATTTCCTACCCGGTTCCCCGCTTGCTGGGGTTGCCGGGAGTCCCTGAATCCCTGGGCTGGGACGTGTGCCTGGCACACCATGCGGAAGCCTGATGCTGCGGGAGGCCCTGGGCAGAGATGTCCCGAGAGAACTGGACAGCCTCGGGCCTGAGCCCCCACCGGAGGCCGGGAGGGTGTTGAGGTAGCGAATGCTCCGGCAGTCTGGAGCAGGCTGGCTGGCTCAGGAGAGAAAGGCTGGAGCAGCCGCTTTTCCTTTCAGGTCCCCAGGGCCAAACCCAGCCCCAGGGAGCAGCTGCCCAGCGGTGCCCAGGTGCTGTCCTGGGGTGTGCAATGACAGCACCTGCTGAATGCCCCCTCCACCCGGACCCCCTCAGCGAGACCAAGGGCTGGCCAGTGGCGCTCATCGGGAAAGTGACGCCCTCGCCCCTTGGGCTTCCCTGCACAGGTCATGCCAGCGAGCACATCGCCCCAGCAGGCCTCCCAGCCCAGCTCCGTGGCCTGGTGCTGAAGCCTGGGGAGGGGCGGGGAGCCAGAGACTGAGCCTGGGCCCAAGCTGTCTGCATAGCTATGGGTCTGGGCCAAGCCCTGCTGGCACAAGTCTGTGGCTTCATGCCGGGAGCTGCGCTGCTGGCTGCAGTGTGCAGAATAGAGACAGACAACCACGGGGCACACGGAAAGGCTCGCACACCTGTTCTCTCCACGGGCCGGGCCTAGGAGCAGCAGTTCCTGGGCTCCAGCCCACAGCTCTCCCCACTAGGCACTGCTGTTGCTTGACCTTGGGGAACGTGCAGAAAGGTCCTGGAGGAGAGACATTAACTTCTGCCTCTGCGCCTCTGTGCAGGGCTCCGGGGAGCAAGCTGCCGAGAGCCCTTGGAGAACAGAGCCGGATAAAACCCCTTCCCACGGAGCCAGGCAGTGACTGCCAGGGAGCTCGTCTGCGCAGAGCGATGGGTCAGAGTCTGTTTCTGTCCGGGCCGGAGGTCTGCGAGACGCAGAGGAGCTCTCAGCTTGCTCTGCCTTTGGCCTTGAACTGCTAGCACGATGCCTGTGTTCAAGAGAGCGAGAGCTGTCTACACAAGACATGCCAGCGGCACAGCTGCAGTGTAGACGCCACTCCGGCGCCGAGCACTGCCAGAAACCTGGCTCTTGGAGGCCACAGCGAGGTTGACAGGAGAGTTCATCCCTTGCCTTAGCGGGGTCCCCGACGGGGAAGAGCTCAGCTTCCTCACAAGGCATGAAGTGCTCCCAGCTTGGCAATGCATACCAGCCCGAGACTGGAGTGAATCTGCGACAAAGCTCCGGACGGGACCAGGGGCGCTTTGAGGGAGGGGGAAGCCCCATGTAAACTGCAGGAAGTCACACGCCCCAGCACAGTGAGGTAGCGGGCCGAGGCAGAGGAGGCCAGGCCTCTGACACCAGGAGATCAGTTCCCTCCCGAATTTATAAGTGTCACCAAAGCTGCCCAGACATTGGAGTTTCCACAGAACAGCAAGTCAAATGCAAAATCCTACGGAATGGCTGAGTGTGCCCTCTACTGATCCACCATGTCCACATGGTTGTTTGCTAGAGACAGCCAGACAAGTGACCTAAGAACAGACACATGCACACACTGGGCACTGGGCATGATGGTAAACATGAGCTCTCGTTCTCACTTTGTAAACACCCAGTATCTTCTCTGCTCTGTTTTCTGCCTTTGAGTCCTCTTTCTCTGATTGCTCTCCATGTCCTCCCCTCAGCACTGGGCAGCTGTCATAAATATAAAGGGAAGGGTAACCACCTTTCTGTAGACAGTGCTGTAAAATCCCTCCTGGCAAGAGGCAAAACCCTTTCAACTGTAAAGGGTTAAGAAGCTAAGGTAACCTCGCTGGCACCTGACCCAAAAAGACCAATGGGGGGACAAGATACTTTCAAATCTGGAGGGGGGAAAAAGGTTTTTGTCTGTCTGTGTGATACCTTTGCTGGGAACAGATCAAGGATGCAAGCCCTCCAACTCCTGTAAAGTTAGTAAGTAATCTAGCTAGAAAATGCATTAGGTTTTCTTGTTTTGGCTGGTAAAATAAGCTGTGCTGGAAGGAATGTATATTCCTCTTTTTGTGTCTTTTTGTAACTTAAGGTTTTGCCTAGAGGGATTCTCTATGTTTTGAATCTGATTACCCTCTAAAGTATTTACCATCCTGATTTTACAGAGGTGATTCTTTTACCTTTTTTTAAATTAAAATTCTTCTTTTAAGAACCTGATTGATTTTTCACTGTTCTTAAGGCCCAGGGGTTTGGGTCTGTGTTCACCTGTACCAATTGGTGAGGATTCTTATCAAGCCTTCCCCAGGAAAGGGGATGTAGGGCTTGGGGGGATATTTTGGGGGAACACATCTCCAAGTGGGCTCTTTCCCTGTTCTTTGTTTAAAACGCTTGGTGGTAGTAGAATACGGTTCAAGGACTCCCTCTGGGAACTGATGGGCAGGATCCCCTGGGAGAATAACATGAGGGGGAAAGGAGTCCAGGAGAGCTGGCTGTATTTTAAAGAATCCTTAGTGAGGTTACAGGGACAAACCATCCCGATGTGTAGAAAGAATAGTAAATATGGCAGCTTGGCTTAACAGTGAAATCCTTGCTGATCTTAAACACAAAAAAGAAGCTTACAAAAAGTGGAAGATTGGACAAATGACCAGGGATGAGTATAAAAATATTGCTCGGGCATGCAGGAGTGAAATCAGGAAGGCCAAATCACACCTGGAGTTGCAGCTAGCGAGAGTCGTTAAGCGTAACAAGAAGGGTTTCTTCAGGTATGTTAGCAAGAAGAAGAAAGCCAAGGAAAGTGTGGGCCCTTTGCTGAATGAGGGAGGCAACCTAGTGACAGAGGATGTGGAAAAAGCTAATGTACTCAATGCTTTTTTTGCCTCTGTCTTCACGAACAAGGTCAGCTCCCAGACTACTGCATTGGGCAGCACAGCATGGGGAGGAGGTGACCAGCCCTCTGTGGAGAAAGAAGTGGTTCGGGACTATTTAGAAAAGCGGGACGTGCACAAGTCCATGGGGCCGGGTGTTTTGCATCCGAGAGTGCTAAAGGAATTGGCGGATGTGATTGCAGAGTCATTGGCCATTATCTTTGAAAACTCATGGCGATCGGGGGAAGTCCCGGAAGACTGGAAAAAGGCTAATGTAGTGTCCATCTTTAAAAAAGGGAAGAAGGAGGATCCTGGGAACTACAGACCAGTCAGCCTCACCTCAGTCCCTGGAAAAATCATAGAGCAGGTTCTCAAAGAATCAATTCTGAAGCACTTAGAGGAGAAGAAAGTGATCAGGAACAGTCAGCATGGATTCACCAAGGGAAAGTCATGCCTGACTAATCTAATTGCCTTCTATGATGAGATAACTGGTTCTGTGGATGAAGGCAAAGCAGTGGACGTGTTATTCCTTGACTTTAGCAAAGCTTTTGACACGGTCTCCCACAGTATTCTTGTGAGCAAGTTAAAGAAGTATGGGCTTGATGGATGCACTACAAGGTGGATAGAAAGTTGGCTAGACTGTCGGGCTCAAAGGGTAGTGATCAATGGCTCCATGTCTAGTTGGCAGCCCGTATCTAGCGGAGTGCCCCAAGGGTCGGTCCTGGGGCCGGTTTTGTTCAATATCTTCATTAATGATCTGGAGGATGGTGTGGATTGCACCCTCAGCAAGTTTGCGGATGACACTAAACTGGGAGGAGAGGTAGATACGCTGGAGGGTAGGGATAGGATACAGAGAGACCTAGACAAATTGGAGGATTGGGCCAAAAGAAATCTGATGAGGTTCAACAAGGACAAGTGCAGAGTCCTGCACTTAGGACGGAAGAATCCAATGCACCAGTACCTACTAGGGACCGAATGGCTAGGCAGCAGTTCTGCAGAGAAGGACCTAGGGGTGACAGTGGACGAGAAGCTGGATATGAGTCAACAGTGTGCCCTTGTTGCGAAGAAGGCCAATGGCATTTTGGGATGTATAAGTAGGGGCATTGCCAACAGATCGAGGGACGTGATCGTTCCCCTCTATTTGAAACTGGTGAGGCCTCATCTGGAGTACTGTGTCCAGTTTTGGGCCCCACACTACAAGAACGATGTGGAAAAATTGGAGAGAGTCCAGCAAAGGGCAACAAAAATGATTAGGGGTCTGGAACACATGACTTATGAGGAGAGGCTGAGGGAACTGGGATTGTTTAGTCTACAGAAGAGAAGAATGAGGGGGGATTAGATAGCTGCTTTCAACTACCTGAAAGGTGGATCCAAAGAGGATGGATCCAGACTATTCTCAGTGATAGCAGATGACAGGACAAGAAGTAATGGTCTCAAGTTGCAGTGGGGGAGATTTAGGTTGGATATTAGGAAAAACTTTTTCACTAGGTGGGTTGTGAAACACTGGAATCCATTACCTAGGGAGGTGGTGGAATCCCCTTCCTTAGAAGTTTTAAGGTCAGGCTTGACAAAGCCCTGGCTGGGATGATTTAGTTGGTCCTGCTTTGAGCAGGGGGTTGGACTAGATGACCTCCAGAGGTCCCTTCCAACTCTGATATTGTACGATTCTATGATTCTATGACAAGACAAAGTTTGTACCTTGGGGAAGTTTTTTAACCTAAGCTGGTAAGAATAAGCTTAGGGGGTCTTTCATGCAGGTCCCCACATCTGTACCCCAGAGTTCAGAGTGGGGAGGGAACCCTGACAGCAGCCAAGGCAACAAAAGCTCAACTGAACCACCCTGACCAAATTCCGTCTCCCGAGATTCTCCGACCTCAGGGAGCTGCAGATTCTGCACTTCATGGTGTTTCTAGTCCTTTACCTGGCCACCCTGGTACAGAATCATCTCTATCCCACAGCTGAAGAAGATTTCTTGCACTGAGATGTGGCCTAACGAAGTTTTGATGCTTGGTCTTGGGTCAGGAGTAGACGTGTTCCGCTTCGTTTTTATATTTGTTTCCTACTTTCACATCTTCGTGGCCTTGCTGAGAATCCCCTCCATGCAGGGAAGGTGTAAAGCCTCCTCCACCTGCCTGCTGCACCTGGCTGTGTTTTCTTTATTTACCTGCACAGCCATGTTCTCTTACTTGCGTCCACGGTCTGTGTCTTCCCCGCAGGTTGTGTTGTATTCCGTGCTGCTGCCAGTCATGAACCCCGTCATCTGTAGCCTGCAAAACAAGGAGCTAAAGCAGGCTCTGCAGAGAATTGCAAGCAAGATGCTCTTTGCCAGGAACATGGATTTCTCACCCTGAGTTTCTATGTGGAAGAGTTGCAGTGGTTTAACTCAAATCGGTTTGTAAATCCATCTAATTGAGCTGATGCAAACCCACGTGGTCACCTTTATTTTGGGTTAAGGATGCCTCATTTCAGTTTAGCTTAAACCTGTTCCCAAATGACTTAAACTCAACCAATACAAGCTGTTCTTAAACCAAATTTAGAGCATCCAGTTGGTTTGTATAAGTGTAACCAAGTCAGTTTGAATTGACACCGTAAGTCCTCAAACAGGAGGAAGGTCATTGTGTAGACAGGCCCTTGGTGCTGGGGGTAGGGACCATCTCTGTGAGTTCCTCACTGCAATAAAGTAGTGTGACACTCTACACCCTGGGGGAGTGCCCTGTAACCCTCATATTCCTCATTTGTATATAGTTGTGATATTGCATATAAAGCGGACCTTGTAAGGTGTCATGGGAAAGGTTATGATCTGCTGAAACCCACGGTTCCATCTAAATATGTGTATTGGTTTGAAGTTATGAGAATTGTGTTGCATGGTTGTGACATTCCCCTGGTGTTATCTGGACTGGTGATCTGCTGGGTCACGTCAGTCCTTGACTCTGGGAGCCAGCCTTACCCCGCTCTGCTGTGACAACCCCCACTCCTGGGCTGCTCATGCACAGCCTCTGGCATGTAAGCTGCTTTGATTGTGCAACTGAATGACACCAGCCAATATCTCTGGTCCCAGACACAACCCTCGGAACCTCTGTCTTGCAGTGTCCAGTTCTGCCCGCTGGGCGCTGCAAGCTTATATGAGTTAATCAATTTAACAAAGAAATGGATATGTAGCAGGCTTATTATCACAAGGGGAGTCTCTGACACGCTTCAAACCAAACACACGGTTTCAGGTGTTAATAAATCTGTTAGTTTATTCTTATGAAAGATAGATTTTAAGTGATTATAAGTCAAAGCACAACAAGTCGGATTTGGTCAAATGAAATAAAAGCAAAACACATTCTAAGCTGATCTTAACACTTTCAGTGCCCTTACAAACTTAGATGCTTCTCACCGCAGCCTGGCTGGTTGCTCTTCAGCCAGGCTCTCCCCTTTGATCAGCGCTTCAGTTGCTTGGTGGTGACGTCAGTAGATGAAGGTGGAAGAGAGAGAGGAAGAGTATGGCAAATGTCTTTCCCTTTTATGTGACATTGCACTCCATAACGTTCTATGGAAATATACTTATGAGTATGCTTATGAGTGTGAATATAATGTAACTGGAATATGCTTCATGCAAAAGGTCTCTTGTAAGGTATCATTACAAAGCTTATGATCCACTGAGTGTGGCCATCCCATTTGTTTGCATGTATAATTTCTATGTCTGGAGGTAGGAGAATAAGATATAAGCTTCTATTACTGATGTAAACATGCTAAGTGGAAGCCATTAAGGGTGCCTCAGAATCAATGACCTGTGAATGGGTTTGTTTACTGGCCAGCCTTCCTGTGTACTGTGTCGGCCAGCTCCTAGGTAATGAAGAAGGAGGTCTTACAGTGACATGTGACCGTGTCACTTGGAACTGGAATCCATCTTTAACCTGGTGCTTTTCCATTTAGAAGGAGTGGTGGGGGCCCAGAGAGACAAAAGATTCCCACCTTGTGCCAAAGCCATGAAAGGGGGTGGAACAGAACAAAGGGGGCTGCAGTCATGAGAAATCCCCTAGTTACCCCCTGGGCTAGAACTAACAGGAATTGTATCAGGGGAAAGGATTGGGCCCAGACTAAGAAGGAGTCTAGTCTGTGAAAGAAGCTTATTGGAATATCTCTGAGGGTGAGATTTACCTGTATTCAGTTTCTTAAATGTATTAAGCTTAGACTTGTGTGTTTTGTTTTATTTTGCTTGGTAACTTACTTTGTTCTGTCTGTTATTACTTGAAACCACTTAAATCCTACTTTTAATTCTTAATAAAATCACTTTTGTTTATTATTGAACCCAGAGTAAGTGATTAATACCTGGGGGAGCAAACAGCTGTGCATATCTCTCTATCAGTGTTATAGAGGGTGGATAATTTATGAGTTTACCCTGTATAAGCTTTATACAGAGTAAAATGGACTTATTTGGGGTTTGGATCCCATTGGGAGCTGGGTGTCTGGGTGCTGGAGACAGGAGTACCTGCTGTGTGGTTTTCAGTTAAAGCCTGCAGCTTTTGGTATGTGGTTCAGACCCTGGGTCTGTGTTGCAGCAGGCTAGCATGTCTGGCTCAACAAGACAGGGTTCTGGAGTCCCAAGCGGGGAGGGAAAACAGGCTTAGAGGTAATTCCAGCACGTCAGGTGACAGTCCCAAGGGGTCTCTGTGACCGAACCTATCACAGTGATGTCTGTAGATGGAGGTGGAAGAGAGAGGAAGAGCATGGCAAATGTCTCTCCCTTTTATCATGTTCGTTCTTCCCTCTTGGCTTTACAACCACTCTTAGGAGTCAGGTGAGAATTACCTCATCGTAGTCCCAAACTGACCAAAGGAAGGGGGGTGACTCATTCGACAATCCAACAGATCCTTTGTTGCTGCCTAGGCCAGCGTCCTTTGTTCCTGTGAGGCTGGGCTGGGTTTGTTCCATACATGCCCTGATGAGGTGTGAACTGCCCCTCTGTTCTTGGAGAGTTTTGCCTGGGCCTGTTTTAAGCCACAAAGATACATTTTCAGCCTCATAACATTGTTCAGCAAGGGAGCTACAATACAATGACTCACTTGCACAAGGCCACACCAGGGGAAGTGCTCATCCTTGCCTGGTGACTCAGCAATGCCCACCGGACATGCCTGGACTTGTGTTCTCCAAGCACATGGACTAAGGGTATAAAACAGAACATAGTGGTCCCATGCTTTGTCCTTTCTCTTCTCCTCCACCTACACTTAAGGCAACGAGAATGCTGGAGTTGAAGAGACTGGTTCCTGGACTAAGAGGGAAAAGCCTGTGTATAAAAGACTGTAACCAACCTGCAATATCCAGTGGGGTGAGAAAAACTGCTTAATCTAGATGTTGCCCAGTCCAATAGGGTTGAGAGTTTAGACTGCATGCTCATATTTTATTTTATTTTGGTAACTACGCTAACTTTTTGCCTATCACTTATGATCACTTAAAATCCATCTTTTGTAATCAATAAACTTATTCTAATGTTTGTCCTTACCAAGGAGTTTGCCTGAAGTGGTTGGTAAATCTGCTCTGGTTACAAAGGCTGGGTATATCCACTTTCCACTGATGAAGTGGTGAACCAATTAATAAATTTGCATTGCTCAAGGAAAGGTCTTGAGCAGTGCAAGACAGGATATTCCTGAGGTACAATGCTGGGAGTTGAGGGAATCTGGCTGGTGCCTTTGTCTGTGTGATTTGTGAGTGGCTCTGGGAGCATTCATGCAATCTAGCTGGCTGTGGGGCTCCACGTGCTGTTGTGTTGAGTGATAACAGCTCCTGGAGGGGTTTGCTGCTTGTCACCAGTAAAGCATTGTGAGGGACAACCCAGATTAGTGAGTGAAGGGAACACAGAAGTCCCACAGTCCCAGGGTGCACCCCGGGGATCCCGTCACAAGCAGTTTCCCTAAGTTTGTCTCAGTGGCTTGCCTGTCTGCCTGGCTTTGGCTGGAGTCCCGGGGCGCCGCACTTCCCACGGCTGCCAATGGCACTGGGTTCCCAGCAGGGTCAGGGACGGCCTGCCTTGAGCGGGTGGATTAATGCTCCCAGCTCTGGTTTTCTGGTGGGGCAGAGCAGCTGGATCCAGATGCCGGGGCGGCTGGCTAGGGCCAGGAGGAGCCCCAGAGAGCAGGGAACACATGGGGTGCAGGTAGCAGACACAGGGCAGGGTTTAGCAGGTCGTTTTAGCTGTGGATCTGTGTGGATACCTGACAACCCCTCAGTGGTCTCTGCTCCACCAGGAGAATGAGCAGCCAGACCCGGAAAATCTGCCCCTGCTCACCCCAGGGGCAGTGCGGGGTAATTTGATGCTTGGAAAATGAACCCTGGCTGAGATCTCCAAAGCACCTTGGCCATTTGGACGTATGATTCCCATTCAGATAACTGGGAACTGGGAGTCCAGCCCCCTTGCAGCTCAGGAACCTCCGGCCCTGCCTGGAGCGAGAACACAGTGGTATTGTAACGGAACAGGGAAGCAGCACCTAGGAGTGGGCCAAACCCCCACCTATGAGCCCAGGAGCTGGGTGGGGGCAGGCAGAATCCAGGCTCTTTGTAGGTCGACAGGCAGAAAGCTCCATTAAGGTGAAGTTCAAGGTGAGGGGAGGTGCCTGTCCGTGCGGGGTAAGAAATATCCCATGGCTGGTGCCAGGATCCCCATAGCATGTATTGCAAACCCCAGAGACTCCCTGTCACTGTGACACTGAAAAGAAATATTTCAGGTTTCAGAGTAGCAGCCATGTTCGTCTGTATCCGCAAAAAGAAAAGGAGGACTTGTAGACTTTGTTAGTCTCTAAGGTGCCACAAGTACTGCTTTTCTTTTTGAAAAGAAATACAAACCCATTCAGCCAGGAAATGCAGAGCATGGCCCCCAAATGCCCTTAACTCTGCCCAGGGCCAGCACAGGATCTTACGATTCAGACAGAGGTGCCCAACTCCCACTTCCAGCTCTGATGTTCCATGTTCAGGCTCCCCTGGCGTTCTCCAAACCCCACTCAGCTGCTGCTGAGCCCTGTGAGCTCCCTGTCAAGGATCCCTACAGCACCTCCCTTTCTGCACCAGGCCCTGCACCTCCGGCGGGTGCCCAGGCTCTCAGCCCCATGTCCGGCCCGAGGGGGAGGCTCCAAGCAGCTGTTGCGATGCCGGATCCAGTGGTTGTGCTCTGATCTCCAGCTATCTCCTTATGGCTCGTATTCCAAAGCTTCGAGCGCTCGCCCTGGTTCAGCTCCCTGCCCTGCCAGCTGGGGAGACAGGCCGGGAGTGTGGGCCTCTCCCCTGGCTGCAGCACCTGAACCCAGAGCTCCGGGTTAACCCGGCGGAGGCTCCAACTGGAGCTGTTTCACTCTGGAACAATAATTCACTCGTCAGGGGACGGGTTCTTGCTCTCCCGCCACTGGGGAGCTCTGGGGCACCAGGATCCAGTGTCACTCACTCACTTTCTGGCCCAACGGCTCCTCTTAGCCATTCCCTATGGCAGCTCCCGGGGACACCCGCAGCTCATTCCACCACTGCTTTCCCCTGAGCCTTTCTGGCTCCCCACTCTGGATTTGCCAGCTCAGACTCCCTCCTCCCAGGCAGGTAGTAACCACAGACTCCACTCCATAGCTCCAGACACGCCTCCCTTAGCCCCGGGAGTGATTGCAGCTCCTGGGCTTTCCACAGGCCCCTGCTGTTCCCGGCCAGCTGAGCTGTGAGAGTGGGGAGTTGACCCGAGTGTGAACAACACTGCCTGAGATTGCAGAGAGCCTGAGCCCATTGCTCCAAGAGTTCCAAAGAGATGGTGAGTCTTACTGGGGGTAGGGAAGGGAGCATTTGCCAATGAGTCTGAAATGAAATGTGTCAGAAATAGCAACAAACAAATAAATAAACAATACAAACCCATTTTATTCCTTAGGGTTTTGTTTCACATTGTGTCTGACAAATGACAGCTGAGGGATAATGAGGCCAGGGCGGCCTGGGGATCGACGCTGTGATTTTTAGTGTCAGCAAACAGATTTCTGAGGGGAAACTGGGTGCATTTGCTGCCAATCCAGGGCCGGGATTTGGGGTCCCCTGGGTGTGCGTGTCTGGCAGGTCGGACCCTCCTTGGGGAAGGCAGCATGGCTGGGATGGACAGCGGGCATGCCAGTGAAATGGCCCCCAGAGGGCAGCAAAGGGTCAGGAAGGCGCAAGGGGCAGTTTGGAGACACCCCTAGCCCCAATTCAGTGTGTGTGTGTGTGGGCAGTTTGCAGACATGCCCTAGCACAGTGGTTCTCAACCAGGGGTACATCTGCCCCTGGGGATACACAGGGGTCTTCCAGGGGTACCTCAACTTATCTAGAGATTTGCCTAATTTTACAACAGGTGACATAAAAAGCACTAGCGCAGTCCCTACAAACGGACATTTCATACAGTCAATGCCTTGTTTATTCTGCTCTATACACTGGACACTGAAATGTCCGTGCAAGATTTATATTCCAGTAGATTTATTTTCTAATTGTCTGGTAAAAGGGAACAGGTCAGCCATTGGGGAGTCACAGGGTTTTGGGGCACGTTTGCATTTTTATGTCTGATTTTGCAAGCAAGTGGTTTTTAAGTGAGGTGAAATTTGGGGGTACGCCAGACACACCAGACTCCTGAAAGGGGGTACAGTCGCAATCTGGAAAGGCTGAGCGCCACTGCACCGGCACAAGGTGGGCTGTGTGGCGTGAAGGGTTTGCAGAAGGTCCCTGGGTCCCAGTGGGTGGGTGGAACTTTGCAGACGTCCCCTGGTTTGCAGTACTGAGGGCGGGGAGTTTGCAGACGCGCCCCGGCGGGGGGCGGAGCTAGTTTCCCTTCCAGCTGACTCAGGGCTTCGCTGTCCGGTGACCGAAGGGGAAAGTGCCGGTGCTGCAGATCGGTCCCGTGGGATCAGGCCCCCCAGAGCACCCCCTCCTGGGGTCCATGGCCCGCCCTGGTCCTGCCTCCTGGGTTCATGGTCCCCTCCATCCTCTCTGGGTCCAGGGGCCCCTTCCATCTTCTCTGGGTCCTGACCCCCTCCCTTGTCCAGGGGTCCCCGCTGATCCCCAGACCCCGATCTGGGCCCATCCCCCTGATATGGGGCTTTGCCCCTGCAGCATCTTCCCTCCCTGGGTGTGGGGGCCCTGTGTGCTGGGGCAGGTTGGGGGGGTTGGAGGGAGGTGACCCCTTAACCTTCCTGGTTCCAACCACCCTCCCACCTTTCTGTTCCTTTTTGTACTTCTCCCTGCATGGATCTCCCGGCGCCCATCCCAGTGGCGCCTGTCCTGCTCCCCGTGGCTCCTGGGGGCTGTTGAGGGGCTGTTCCCCACTCTGACCTCACCCCCCCGCACAGCGACTCAGCCTCGGGCGCTCTGCCAGAAGCAGCTGCAGCAGCCAGAGCTGCAGCCTGTGGCTTGCTGTAGCTTTCACGCCGACTCCCTTTCTCCGGTCTGGGAACTAGACGTCAGAGTTAAATCCCAGCAACAAACAACCAGCCCTGCTTCCCCGGCAGAGCTTTTCCCGGGGCTTCCGCCATTTCCCGGCCTGTGGTGCTTACCCCGGAGCGGGCGAAGAGGTGCCTGGCTCCCGGCTGTGAATACCTGCTCCGCTGGGACGCGGCAGCAGTGCAGGCCCTGCTGTGGCACCAGCCCGGGGCTAGCAGTGGCAGGCAGATGAGGTCGCACTGGAGGGAAGGCGCACGTTTCTGGATGTGGGTAACTAGCCATTGGCACAGCTCACCTGGGGCTGTGGTGGATCCTCTGTGGCGGCCAGTGTTTGATGCGGGACGGACGGGGTTGGGCCTCAGTTTCCCCAGGAGTTTGTTCCAGGCCCTGCGGGTTACCCAGGTGATCCCAATGTTCCCGTCTGGCCTTGGAGCTGGGAATTCTCCAGCTGGCCCAGCGGCGGTGAGACGATATGGGGCCCCGAGAACGGGGTCTGGAGCAGTGTTCCCTCTAATTTTTTACGTGCATGCATGGGATGGATTTTGTTATGTGCAGCAATATGGAGGTGACGTGTGGTGGGGGTGGGGCCCAGGAATTCGGAGTGTGTGGGGGTGTCAGGGCTGGGGTAGAGGGTTGGGATGTGGGCTCTGGCTGGGGGTGTAGGCTCTGGGGTGGGGCCGGGGATGAGGAATTTGGGTGAGGGAGGAGGCTCAGGGCTGGGGCAGAGGGTTGGGTATGGGATGGGGTGAGGGCTCTGGCTGGGAGTGTGGGCTCCGGGGTGGGGCTGAGGATGAGGGGCGGGGTGCAGACTGCCCCAGGGAGAGAGGACTCCCCCTAGCCCTCTCTCCCCGCAGCAGCTCGGGACCGGGCCAGGGGAGAGGCGCCTCTCCGCTGCAGCTCCTAGCTGGGTGAACAACTCCCCAGTGACCCACTCGGGTTCCCTGCAGCCCGGCACTGCTCCAGGGCCCCCCAAGGGCTGGGGATAGAACCCAGAAGTCCTGGTTCCATGCCCCCTCCACCCCCGCTTAACCCACTAGTACCCACTCCCCACCCAGAGCCAGGGATAGAACCCAGGAGTCCTGACTCCCAGCCTCTCCCTGCTCTAGCCACTCCCATGCGCTCTGACCGAACCATCACCCCTCCTTCTGTCTGTCTGTCTGTCTGTCCATCCATCCTCACCCCCCCCAAGTGCTCTGTCCATCCCCACTTCCCTCCTTCCATCTGTCTGTCCGTCCATACATTCCTATACACTGCCCTCTACACTTCTCCACCCACCCCCATTGCTGCCTGGAACTGTGTGTGGGGAGGGGGGCCCTGGGAGGAGCCATCACTGTGATCTCTGAGCTAGGCCCTGTGCGCCTGTGGGACTCCCTGCCACAGGATTTGGCTGAGCAGGGGGGTGGGGCTGGGGTCTCAGAGCCATTGCTGTGGGGGGGGGGGTACCCCGTGCCTGTCAGTTTTCCTAGGAATCCTGTATCTCACCCCGCTTCCCCTGCACAGATCCCCCGACCCCGGAGCCAAGATGACTCAGTGCGGCCTCCTAACCGGCTCCAACAAGCCGGGTAATTCAGGGCTGGGGGGCAGGGGTGGGGCTGCGAGGGGGAGGGCAGCCCCATGGCTGACCCGGCCCCTCCCCGGTGCCCATGGGGTATGTGGGGGGCTCGTAGATGACACCACTCTCCCCTGGCACCCATGCGGGGGTCCCTGGCTGACATCCCCCTCCTCCAGTGCCCATGGGGGTCTGTGGGGTCCTGTAGCTGACCCCCTGTTCCCCCAGCGCCCATGGCAGGACCCCTGGCTGATGACCCTGTTCCCCCCAGTGCCTCTGCGCAGCGGCTCGGTGACGGTGCTGATCCGAGGCTTCATGGCTGACGTGGGCTGCGAGCTGCCCTACAGGAACGAGGAGCCAGGGCCCGTGGAGGCCGTGTTCGTATTCCCCGTGGACACTGACGTGGCTGTCTACGCCTTCTGGGTCCACCTGGCGGAAGCCTGTATCCAGGCCCAGCTCCGTGAAAAAAAACAGGTACCAGGGGGCAAGTGTCCCGGGGGGGGGGAGGGCGCTCGTGGGGGGGACTGGGGGGGGATCTTGGGATGCCCCATCTCTCCAGCAGGCGCAGGGGCTGTACGGGAATGTGCTGGCTGGGGGATGGCAGGGGGATGTCGGGGTAACCACGTCTCTCCCTGCACGAGCTGTATGGGGTGCTAGGGCTGATGGGGGTGGATTCTCAGAGCGCTGCTGGGGGAATCGGGGCAAGTGAGGGTTGGGGGACAGGACTGGGGGGTCTCAGCGGAGCTGGAGGTGAGAGGGTGGGGTGTCAACAGGCGGACACTGGGGCTCACTGCAGGTTTGGGAGGGCAGGGGGTGGGGGTGGCGAGGGATCTAAGGGGAGGGCGGGGGGAGGGACAGAAGAGTGGGGGAGGGGCTCTGGGGTAGCCGGGGTCACGGGGGGGCTGGGGATGGTGGGGGATCTGGGGGGAGGGCAGTGTGGGGGGAAGGGACAGAGCAGTGGGGTGGGGCACTGGGGCAGTCAGGGGGCGCTGAGTGGCTAGGGACTGTGGGGGACCTAGGAGGAAGGAAGTGCGGAGGGAGGGACAGGGCTGGGGCTCTGGGGGGCACTGGGGGTGGTGGGGGATCTACGGGGAGGGCAGTGTAGGGGAGGGATGGGGTGGGGCTCTGGGGCTGTAGGGTGGTGCTGAGGGGCTGCGGATGGTGGGGGATCTGTGGGGAGGGTGGAGTGGGGGGAGGGACGCGGTGGGGCTGGGACTCTGGGGCAGTTGGGGGTTACTGGAGGGGCTGGGGGCACTGGGGGATCTAAAGGGAGGGCAGTGTACGGGAGGGACATGGGGTGGGGCTCTGGGGCAGTCGGGGGACTGGGGGCTCCCGCAGGCTCACAGGGCTCAACCCCATGTCTGCCCCTTTTGGGGCTGGCCCCATCTCCCCACAGGCTCCCTGATGGGCAACCCGGCTGTGATGGTGACCCAGCTGCCCAGCCTGCCCGAGGCGGTGCCGGGCCAGAGCCCAGCCGGGGAGTTCATCTTCCTGCTGGACCGCTCCGGCAGCATGGAGTGCCCCGTGGACGGCCGAGACCGCTCCCCCCAGCGCATCGACAGCGCCAAGGTACGGCCAGGTGGGAGACCGCGCTCGATGAGCCCTGTCATGAATACAAAGGGAAGAGTAACCACCTTTCTGTAGACAGTGCTATAAAATCCCTCCTGGCCAGAGGCAAGGTCCTTTCACCTGTAAAGGGTTAAGAAGCTAAGGTAACCTCGCTGGCACCTGACCAAAATGACCAATGAGGAGACAAGATTCTTTCAAATCACCCCTCTTGTGAGACTCTCTAAATCCAGGGCAGAACGACAGGGTCTTCTTCCCCCTGGATCTCCTCCTTGTCCCAGGCCAACTCCCTGTCTCTCTAAGGAGCAGCTGCTGATATCCTGCCTCCCCACAGCCCATGGCTGCTCAGCCTTCCTGGCTTTGTACGCTGTGCCCGCTCCTCCCACAGCTGGGCTCCATCTGCCAGCAGGGCCCCGTCAAGCCCTGGGTTCCCTCCAGGGCAGCATCTAAAGGTAATTGGCCCCTCCCAGCCCACATTAACCCCCTCAGGGCTTGTGTAGGGGGACATCCCATCACACCCGCCCTGTGCAGTTTTCATTGGTTGGGGCAAAAAACCAAACTGACTTCCAGCCTGAGCATTAAGTGTCTGGAGAGGCTGGGATGATGGGTCTGCCTACAATGGCATGTCGCCGATCTGCAACTGCTAGCAGCAAATATCTCCCACCGGCCGGTGACGGGGCACTAGCTGGGGAGGGCTCTGAGTTACTACCGAGATTCTCTCCTGGGGTCTGGCTAGTGGATCTCGCCCACATACTCAGGGTCTACCTGATCGCCATATTTGGGGTTGGGAAGGAATTTTCCCCTGGGTCAGATTTGCAGAGACCCTGGGTCGTTTTCTGCTTTCTCTGCCGCATGGGGCATGGGTCACTTGCCAGTTTGAACTAGGGTAAATGGTGGATTCTCTATAATCTGAAGTATTTAAATCGTGAGCTGAGGATGTCAGTAACTCAGTCAGAGGTTCGGGAGTGAGTGGGCGAGGATCTGTGACCTGCGATGCGCAGGTCAGACTAGACAATCACGCTGGTCCCTTCTGGCCTTAAAGTCTATGAGTCTAAGTGACCTCATTGTTCTCTGATTGAGGGGGGAAACTGAGGCAGCCCACAGCAGAGCCACACTCAGCTGCAATGGGGTGCTCAAGGAGGCGATGGTGCCCTTCTACACACCCTGGATCAATTGCATTTGAAACCCATTAATTTCACTAATGCTTTGGTTAGGTCAAAAATAATCATTCATAAAAACCCCCCAGAAAGCCTGCTTCAGTCTGTGCTTGTTAAAACCATCCCTGTTAAGAGCAGGTTAGACACGCTTGGCAGGGATGGTCTAGAGAATACATAGTCCTGCCTGAGTGCAGGGGACTGGACTAGATACCTCTTGAGGTTCCTTCCAGTCCGACACGTCTATGCTTCTATTAGCCAAGCACCTTCTAAAAAGAACTCTCTCCAGTTAGCCTTGCAGCATCTGTGGCCATACAGAGACCTACAGGAGGAGACACACTGGTCATTAGAGCGTCACATGCCTGAATGAGCGCTCCAGGAGGGGTTCAGCCCAGCTCGGAGCTGGGCCCTGCCTGGAGAGCTCTCCAGGGCTTACAGGCCAGCGGCAGACATCAAGATAAGTGGTCCCTCCGAGGGCAATTAGCCTGGCGACGCTGCCGGGAAATGCAGGGCTCAGGGGTGGTCTCGTGGGGGCTGATTAGAAGAGAAAGTCAGAGGCACTAATCAAAGTTAGACAGGGGACGGGATGGGTCTGTTCCTACAGCAAACAGCCCCGATGGGTAAAGTGAGAGGGGTCAAGCCACTCGCTCCCAGGGCCTGGGACAGGTTATGGGGCCTTCATACATTCCAGCAGGCTCCCAGGGAGCAGGGGAACCGTAGCAGCGGGGAATGCAGTGAAACAGACAGATGAACAAGGCTCACTTTCCCATGCAGGTAGCAAAGGCAGCATGGCCCAGTGAGCAAAAGGCAATTCTGGGTTTCGAGGCCTCAGTGATTGATGGGCACTGCTGTCCTGCCCACTGCCCACAGTCCCCAGCTCTGCCCAGGTCCTCGGTCCTAACCCACAGTCCCCTTCTCTTCCACCCCAGGGCTCACACATGCACACAGCTAGGCTGGTGCCCCTCAATCCTGACCTAAGCTCCCTGTAAGCTACACAGCCATGCAGAAGCCTATTTAGTGCCGCACAGGGGCTCAGGGAATCCGCCCCACCTAGCCTGGTCCCCAACCTGCTGCGGGAGGGGCACTACTCCCCCGGCCTCAACTCAGCCTGTGGCCCGGACCTGTTGCGGCCGGGGCGGCGCAGCCCAGACCCAGGTGCGGCTCTCCCCGGGCCTGGATCTTCTGGGGCTGGTGGAGGGATGCTTATCCTGTAGCCCCAGCCCCAGAGGTCCCGTGGCAGGGAGATGGCCTTTCCCCCTCAGCCTAGGTGCTGCTGTGGAGAGCACTAGGGGGAGTCCCCTCTCACCGCCACAGCTCCTGAGCACCCTTCTGCACCCCAAACCCCCCTAGAGCCCGCAGCCGGAGCCCTCTTCCCCTGCCCCAGCCCTGAGCTCCTCATCCCCGGCCCCACCCCAGAGCCCGCATCCCCAGCCGGGGCCCTCTTCCCCTGCCCCAGCCCTGAGCTCCTCATCCCCGGCCCCACCCCAGAGCCTGCATCCCTAGCCGGGGCCCTCTTCCCCTGCCCCAGCCCTGAGCCCCTCATCCCCGGCCCCACCCCAGAGCCCGAACCCCTAGCTGGAGCCCTCTTCCCCGCCCCAGCCCTGAGCTCCTCATCCCCGGCCCCACCCCAGAGCCCGCACCCCCAGCCGGAGCCCTCTTCCCCTGCCCCAGCCCTGAGCCCCTCATCCCTGGCCCCACCCCAGAGCGACCTGAACGTGCTGGTATTTCCGTCGAGTTCTGCATACCAGCAGCCCAGTCCCAGGCCAGAACTGAGTCATCTTCATACATCATCCCCCCCACGCCCCCCCACAGAGAGCAGGTGCTGAGGACACAGGGATTCAACCACACACTGAGCAGGTCTCGTTCCCTCCCGCAGGGGACAACAAAATACACACACAAATACACAGCAGATCCCATAGCCTCCAGCAGGGGGAACTGTCACGGAGTCCCCGGGCGATGCTCTGGATCTGCTCCCCACGAAGCCAGGCAGGACTCTGGGGGAGCCTCCTCTCTGTGAGCAGCCCGTCTGCAGGACACACAGCTCCCACAGCTTCCACCTTCCTGGGTGTGACCTCGGAGCATCCAGCATCCTCTGCCCCTCCGTGCACTTCCCGCAGCGAGTCCGCCCAGGCAGGGTCCTGGGGAAGCCAGAGGATCCTGCCCCCCAACTTTGCAGTCAGACGTGACTCTCAGCCAGCCAGTAAAACAGAGGTTTATTAGATGACAGGAACATGGTCTAAAACAGAGCTTGTAGGTGCAGAGAACAGGACCCCTCAGCTGGGTCCATTTTGGGGGGGTCAGTGAGCCAGACAACCAAGTCTGCCCTTCACTCCATGTCCCCAGCCAGCCCGAAAGTGACTCACCCTCCGGCCCCCCTCCTCTGGGCTTTGTCCCTTTCCCGTGCCAGGAGGTCACTTGATTCCTTTGTTCTCCAGCCTTTAGCTCTCACCTTGCAGGGGCGGGGAAGGGCCAGGCCATTAGTTGCCAGGAAACAGGGTGTCGGCCATTCTCTGTGTCCAGACCCCTGCACACACCTGCCCTCTAGGGCTCTGCAATGATCATACACCTTATCCCATCCCCTAGATACTTAAGAACTGCATAGGGGAAACTGAGGCACCCGCACAATATTCAGAGGAAATATTAAGAACAGTCCCGCTTTGTCACAAGAACAGCCTCACATACTGTCCGGGATCCGCCGGATCGGTGCTGTGCCCCCAGCTTTGGAGCAGCTCCTTGCAGAACCCCCTTAGATGGGCTGGACCCCCAGGCCTCACCGCCTCTTGGACTGACCCTCAAGGGCTCCAGCCCTCCTGCCTCACCCCGTGAGCTCCATGGGGCGAGGCCAGCGGAGCCGGACCCCAGGGAGAGCCATGGCCATTCGGCAGGGACCGATGCGCCTCCCCCAGGATTTGCAGCAACACTCAAGCAGCGCACACGAAACAGCCGTCACTCGGACACAGCACTGGCACTTTGCACGTTGGCACAGAGAAATGAAAGTGAAAGCAGTGTCGGTTCGGGTCAGCCCGGGGCCCGCCCCAGCTGGAGCAGCGCCCTGTGTTCTGGCTGTGTCTGTCTGACCTCCATAGTCTGTTCCCAGGAGAGAGAGAGAGAGATCCCAGCAGCCACCTCTTCCCCCCAGCTCCCACTTCCCCAGTCCTTCCTTCTCCAGCTGGGGTCTTTGCTCTGCTTCCCGGCTGAGATGGCCGGGGAGATCCAGGCGGCTCTGGCCCTGGCATCAGGTCACTGAGGGCCTTGTTCACGTGGGTCGGTTCTAGCCAGTTCCTTAACAACTCTTTGTTCCCCCGAGACAGGGAGGTGTCACCCACACCTGTGTCTTTTAGCCTTTCCTGAAAACACAGAGTCCTTTCCCCCTGCTGGGCAACCATGCAGCAAATGGGGAAACTGAGGCAGACAGCAGGGTCATAATAATATTACCCCCAAAATCTCCCCTTCCTCACATACACACAGTTATATAGCACCAACAACTGTCTTCATAGTGTGAATCAGACTTAGCCCCAGTGACTTAACCGGGGCTGATGCTGCTATACATCAGGGCACGTGAGACTGGCTTTGTCTCCAGAAGTCAGTTTCTAACCTTGCTCTCACTGGCGTTAGTTTGGCAAAGGAGAAGAATTCATAATAACGACAGTTTGGAGCATGTGATGGGGATCCAGAGACCTTCGTTGCAATCCTGGAGCTGCCCCAGCTTCCTTTGCGCCCTCAACCCAATCCCTTTGGCAAAAGTTTTCAAACTCAGGTGCCCCAAGGTAGCCAGGAAAAGCCCTGTTAATTGGAGTGGACAGATATCTCAGGCCTGCCCAGCAAGCCTAAAAAAAACAGGCTAAAACCAGACATTAAGGCGAAGGTTTCCAAACTGCCTAAGGGATTTGGATGCCCAGGTCCTATTCCTCTCTAGGGGAGTTAGGCAGCTAACTTCCTTAGGCACTGGTGAAAATTCCACAAGGCCCTTGAATACCTTTAAAAACCTGTCCCTGGACAATGGGATTAGGCGCTTCAGAAAGTGTGACCCAGCCCTGCTCTGTGCCTCAGTTTCCCCACATGGGGCTGAGGTCTATGGAAGGGCCAGATGAGAGCTATGGCCGGCATTCAGAAAGCGGCCTTTTAGGAGCTCAGGCTACATTTTATGGGAATTTGTGTCCAAATCCCCTAGGCAGGACTTGGAAAATCTCAACCTTAAACTCTGTGGGACAGATCCTCAGGTGGTGTCCGTCAGCTGTCAGGCCATTGGGGTCACTGGGCCAGATCCCCAGTTGGCGTGACTCAGTTGTAACTCCATTGGAGTCACCTCATCCCGGCGTGTGCTCACCTACAGTGATCAGAAGCATTTACCTTCCTAGACAATGGGTGCAAAACCTGTCCCCGCTGAGATCCAAGGCCGAACTCCTGTGAGCCCCATCTCACCAGGACTAGCACCTATGTGCATTAGTTGCTGGTGAATTAACAATACAAAGGCAAATCTGTGCGGGAGCCTAGCACCCTGCAAATTGATCCGACCAGCCCTTTGAGTGTAACCGTATGGACTGACAAATGGGAGGGACGCCTCTGGAAGCGAACCGGTAACGAGCGAAGATAGAGGACAAGGCTGATGTCGGTGAAATTCTGGTTGCTTCGTGTGGTCGCCAGAGGGCAGCAACGGCTAAGGAATGAGGCGGAAGCCGCATTATAGGTGCTGGCTGGGAGGAGACGACTCACCGGTCTCTTCTGGCCTTGGTCTATGTGACCATTGTCACGGAGTGTGGGGGAGTCCGGGGCCTGCACCCCTCTTCCTGGGATTTACCGGGACTCTCAGCCAGCCAGTAAAACGGAAGGTTTATTGGACAATAGAAACACAGTCTAAAACAGAGCTTGTGGGTACAAGCAGGACCCCTCAGTCAAGTCTTTCTGGGGGGCAGGGCGCTTAGACCCCAGCCCTGGGATTCCCTGCGTTCCACCACCCAGCACCAAACTGAAACCAGCCCCCCCCTCAGCAGGCTGTCTCCTGCAGCCTTTGTCTAGTTCCCCCGGCAGAGGTGTGACCTCCCCCTCCCTGTCCTGGCTCAGGTGACAGGCTCTCAGGTCTCCCATCCCCAGTGAAACTCCCCTGCCACATTCCCAGGTCAACGCTCCCCCCTCCCTGCTGCGTCACAGCCATCTCCTCGGCCCTCCTGTGTCACACAAGCCCAGCACTAATCTCACCCTGGGCCGTGTTAACAGGAGGGTCGTATGCAGACACGGGAGGGAATTGTCCCGCCCCACTCCGCGCTGGTGAGGCCCCAGCTGCAGTCCTGGGCGCCACATTTGAGGCAAGACATGGATAAATTGGAGAGAGTCTAGAGGAGAGCAGCAAAAGTGAGCAAAGGTTTAGAAAACCTGACCTAGGAGGAAAGGTTAAGAAAACCAGGGCCTGTTTCGTCTTGAGAACAGAAGTCTGAGGGGCGACCGGATAACAGCCTGCAAACGCCTTAGGGGGGGTTCTAAGGAGGACGGGAATCGATTGTTCCCCATGTCCCCTGAAGGCAGGACAAGCCGTAATGAGCTGAGTCTGCAGCAAGGCAGATTGAGGTGAGGACTCTCAGGGGAGTGAAGCTCTGGAACAGGCTCCCCAGGGAGGCTGTGGAGTCCCTGTCACTGGAGGGCTTTAAGAGCAGGCTGGACAAATGCCTCTCGGGGCTGGTCTAGGTTCCCCCTGCCTGACTCACGCATGAATGATCTATTGCAAGAGGAGACGTGAACATTTGACAAGTGACGTTTCTTGTTCAGAACCATTTCTGGGTCAGTAATTGACTCAGCACAACCAGCACTCCGGGCCCGGGCCCTAGGCTGCTGCGAAAGGGGGTGGGGCAGAGCCCGAGTCCAGCTGAGACATGGGGCCGAGTCCTGTTGTTTCCGGAGTCTGCGCAGTGCAGGGTGGATGTATTAGCACAGCCAGGAGAGCCAGGTCCAGCAAGCATAAACCCAGGCTTCCCATGCAGTGCGGACGCTCAGGCACTTGGAAGCCCCTCGTCTCCAAGCCGGGGTTTCCGCTGCCATCCAGACACGTCGCCACAGACAGGGCTCCAGAGAAGTTCCGTGCCCTCGGGGAGGGGGGGTCGTACAGACTGGGCCAGGCTGACTTTCCCAGAACCAAGGAACCAAAGAAAGGCCTTTGGCTCTGAAAGGACGAGTGGGAACTGGCTCGGACCCATCACACGGCCAGGACTTTCTGTCACGGGGCCTGCGCCTTGGCGGAAGGGTGGGAAAGACTCTGGCTCACTAGGGCCCTGTAAGACTGAGGGTGACTCCTGCTTTGCTCAGTGTGTTTACATCTGTTTAGTGTCTGTGACGCTTTTACCACAGGAGAAGCCAGGAGTCCTGAGTCCAGGGCCACCCTGCTCAACCCACTAGGCCATCTCTGCCTCCAGGAACCAGAGCAGAACCCGGGAACACCGCGGGCCAGGCCCCTGCTCTAGTCCCTACCACCCAAAGCCACCCCAGGGCCAAGCAGAGCAGCTAGGAACCGGGGACCGGATGGGCACGGAGGGGGCGTTACACGCTGGAGCGTTCAGACATTACTAGCTGTGGTGCGCTACGGGAGGCCACGTACATGAGTACGGACAGTCGTACGATTTGCTTGAGTTATTCTGCGTGTGGATTGTCTCTCTCTCTATCTGAAGAACGTAGACAGGGCCTGCCTTGAAGGCCACTGAAGTTGGCTGGAAACGGGGATTTCCAAAGGAGCCTACGGGGACTAGGCAACCAGCTTCCGCCAACGGAGTTATTCTGAAGGCCACTGAAAAGACTCGGGCTGAAATTCTGCGCCCGCTGGAGTGGAAGGCAAAAGGCCCTTTGGTTTCAATGGGGACAGGATGTCATCACTGGCATCTAAGTCCCACTGTTCATAGCGGGCGGTCAGAATTAGGATCTCTGAGTTCCATCTGCCCTTTGTGGGGAATCTCAGCCAAAGGGCTGCGTTCCTTCCCAGTGCTGGCTCAAGGCAGCCGATCAGTTACCCGGTCTCCTGATCCTTCCCCAGAGCCTCCGTGCAGTGCGGGGCATGGGGCGGCGACAGGACCCGGGGGCTGTGCATTACGTTGCCTGAGTTGCCTTCTCAGACATGGAAAGGCTAAACTAGGGACACGACCAACCATAGAGTCACGTGGTGAGAGCAGTTCGACGGGGGTCGAGGCTGGTTAACACGAAGAGGGAAAACTGTTTGCTTCTTCGCTATTTTCCTGCAGTTCCTTGATAAACATAACGCTTCCTCCCCAGGGAATTAAAGAGCTGAGGTCTTCCAGCGTTTGCTTGAGCCCCAGGACGTCCTGAGAAGGGCCAGATCCTGCCTAAGGTGGACCGTCAAGATGGATGGCCAGGTTTTAAGCAGTTCTTCCTTTGGTAGAGAATTCAGCAGCTGGTGAATGGGGACGGATTGACAACACACAGCACGTGGCAAGCATCCTCTCTCTGCTGCCCACTTCCACCTGTCAGCCTTCCCCACTGAATCGCATCTGCCAACCGAACACAGTTCAGCTGGAACATGTCTGACCAGCTCTAATTTGGACATAGAGCAAATCAATTATGTGTGCAAATCCCTGGGCTACGGTTCACGTTCCCGACTGTCTATCGAAGAGAAATCTGCCATTATGACCAAAGGAGGTTGTTTTTGGACATGCAAAGATCCTGTCAGTCTGTCTGTCACATATCTGAACTCTGTGTAGATGGGACTAGGTTTACACTCGATGGCTCGTGCAGGGCGAGGTCAGTGCAGCCATCTATGGGGTGGGGCGCAGGGGCTGTTAATAGAGGGACCCCTCAGTCATTTGGAAAAAGTGAAGAAATTTGCGACATTGACACTGGCGATCCAGAGGACACCCCCCACGATGCTGAGAGGAGGTGGCAGCTGTGAGCAGCATGGGGGTTACTGAACACTGGGTCAGCATGTGGTGGAGCTGGGGGGCAGCCATGGCTCCTCTTCAGCCAGCAGGAGCCGGATGCATCTGAATTGGTGGCAGTGGGATCCCAGCTGGGGGTTAGCTCCGGGTTGGGCACAGGCCGGCCAGGTGGGTCTGCACCCAGTGCTCCCTGCTGGCCCCTGGGGTTTCCCAGTTTGTGGCCCAGGGTAGCTTGGGGGGTGGGAACGGGGATCCCAGTTTGGGGGGGCTCAGAGCCTGAAGACAGCAGGGCCAATGCTGCACCCCAGCAGGGCATTGGTGGCTTCCAGGCACTCGCTCAGCCAGGGTCCTGAAACAAGTGGGGATGGGTCAGGGGGGGAGACATCAGCCAGGGAAACGGGACGGGGGGGGGACACCAGCTGAGGAATGGTGTAGTGAGGGTTGGGGGGGAGACACCAGCCCAGGAAACGGAGGGGGGGGTGCTTCAGGGGGGAGACACAAGCCAAAGGAACAGGGCCGGGCTTGGGGGCAAAGGGCAGAGAGCACACAGAGCGTGGGGGACTGGCACGGGGGACAGGGGAGTAAAGGTGCTGGGGGCTGGGCATGGAGACCCCGGACGGGGATTGACACAGGGAGATGCTGGGGATAGGGGCTCTCGAGGGCTGGGCTATGGGGCCCTGGGGAGCAGGGTTGGGGCTCTGGGCTGTGGGGTTTCCATACCCCTGACCCCCTAGCCCTATCTCACCTGCTCGCCCCTGCACCCAGCCCACAGCCTTTGCCTCCAGCAGCTCCCACTCGTCGCGCTGCCCTGTGGCCCAGCCGTGCAGCCAGACCACCGTCAGCACCGTGGCCCAGATGCCAGGGGGCACGTCCGGGGGTGGGGGGTAGAGAAACAGCCTGAGACAGTGCCTGGCCTGAGGACCCCTCCTGCCCCCCCGAATGCTGCCCCTTCCCCCTGCCCTGTGGACCCCCCTGCACCCCTGAGTGCTGCCCCCCATCCCTCCACCCTGGGGACCCCCCCAGCGCTGTCCCCATCCCCCTGCCCTGGGAACCCCCCAATCGAGCGCTCTCTCCTCAGACTCAGAGGGTTCCCAGCTCTAGCACCGTGGACCCCCTACCCAGATGCCCAGTGCCATGCCCAGGGGATAGGGAGACAGCCTCAGAGAGGGCCTGGCCTGGGCCTCCCCATGTCCACCATGCCCAGCTCTGGGGCATCTTGATCCAATGCTCCAACCCCCTGTTTGGGGGTTCCCGGCCCCCTGCTCTAGGCCCATCTCACCCACTGGGCTCCAGGTTCAAGGGTCATTTGAGCCAGTTGCCCTCAGACCCACCCCCCCAAGCCTGGGTCACCCCCAGTCTCATCTGGGAGCAGAGAACAGGCTCAACTCATGGCACCTGAGCCCCATCTCTCTCCTCCTCTCCTCTGTCCCTGTCCCCTCCCACACTCACCTGACTGGGCATCCTCCCCCTGGCGTCGGTCTAACTCACCCCCAGCACGGTGGCCAGCCAGGGGTCCAGGTCCCATGAGCCGTCGACATTCTGCAGAGACACCAGCCTCAGCAGGGAAGACTCCTCTGGTGCCCACTCTAGGGAGAGATGTGGGAAGATGGGGCTGGGACATGGTTACAGAAGAGTGACATGGCCTGTCCAGGCTGAGGGACAGCCTACAACCTTAACTGTGAGCCTCCGTGCATCCTTAACTCTGCCTCATCCATGGGCGTCCTTTACCTGCTTCTCAGCACCCTTAACTCTGCCCCTTCCTGCACCCATGGGATGACAATTAATTTGCAGTTGGAGTTGGGAACCAAATTCCCTTGGGCCCCTGTGAATGTCCCAGCCCCCGCTATTAATCCCACTACCCCAGGGTATTTCTCAAACACAATCTGACCCCGGGACCATCCCACACTACAACCTGTGAAACAAACCTATGTCCGGGGAAACACACAAGCATCCAAGGGTGTAGGGGAGACGGGATGTTACAGAGTCTATATGATAGTATAGCCATACCTGGGCCAGGGTTGTGGGGCAGAGTTAAGGTTACCTGGGCTACAGCAACTTTGTATTTCCAGACTCTTCCAATTCAGGTTTTAAGGGTAGCCTTAACTTTAAAATTTCTGCCTTTCGTGGGCTTCTTCGTTTACAAACCAGACTGTGCCGACCATGATCTGTGCCCCTGAACTCACCTGTACAAACATCAAAGCCTGGGCCCAGCTTCACAAGGTATTTTTGTCTGGGAGTTTAGCTGTGTGTCCATTTCAGAGAAAACTGCTCAGTGACATTTCTGCTACTAAAAAATGACTGATTTGCCCCCTACACCCTGCCCAGTTTCCCTCCCCCTCTTCCCGCCCCCCCCCAGCTCAGCGATATAAACTCACAACCCAAATTCCAGTTTCACAGAGTTTTTTGCCTGGAAGTTTCCTTATTTTTTATTTATTTTGTTGCAAGATAATTTGCGTCACGACACTTAAAAAACCCAGCTGTGGATTCCACCTCCCCCAGTGTCTGTTTTGCCCAGGAAGTTCCTTCACTTTCTGTGTAGCCGTTAAACACTTGCCCAGCTCCGGGACCGTCAGGGCATGTCTGTCTCAGACCCAAGGAAGCGTCATCCTGGCGTTTGCCGCCCGCCCCGAGTCCTGACTCCCAACCCCGTCTCCCAACTCACCTTCCTGGGATGCGGTCTCCGGGGGGGGCACCGTGTTTGCAGGCCTTCCTGCCCTTGCATCGGGGGCCCCCTGGATGAGCTCTGGGAGGCAGCAGAACCAGGACAGGCACTTCCGAGGGAGGCGAGGGCTGGTGCTGGACTTTGGGAGCTTCTCGCTGTCAGGGAGTTCCTGGGCGATGCTCTGGATCTGCTCCCCACGAAGCCAGGGAGGACTCTGGGGGAGCCTCCTCTCTGTGAGCAGCCCGTCTGCAGGACACACAGCTCCCACAGCTTCCACCTTCCTGGGTGTGACCTCGGAGCATCCAGCATCCTCTGCCCCTCCGTGCACTTCCCTCAGCGAGTCCGCCCAGGCAGGGTCCTGGGGAAGCCAGAGGGTCCTGCCCCCCAACTCCGCAGTCAGACGTGACTCTTAGCCAGCCAGTAAAACAGAGGTTTATTAGATGACAGGAACATGGTCTAAAACAGAGCTTGTAGGTGCAGAGAACAGGACCCCTCAGCCGGGTCCATTTTGGGGGTCAGTGAGCCAGACAACCAAGTCTGCACTTCACTCCATGTCCCCAGCCAGCCCGAAAGTGACTCACCCTCCGGCCCCCCCTCCTCTGGGCTTTGTCCCTTTCCCGTGCCAGGAGGTCACTTGATTCCTTTGTTCTCCAACCCTTTAGCTCTCACCTTGCGGGGGGGGAGGGGGGGAAGGTTCCAGGCCATCAATTGCCAGGAGACAGAGTGTCGGCCATTTGTGTACACTGGCCCTTTGCTCTGCAACAATACACCCCCTTATCCCACCACCTAGAGACTTAAGAAATGCGTAGGGGAAACTGAGGCACCCCTACAGTATTCAGACGAAACAGTAAGAACAGTCCCACTTCGTCACACGTGCGCAAGGTGAAGGAGGTGCAGCGTTGGTTGCCTTCGGCCAGGCGAACAACTCCGGTGAAGGCGCACGGCGCAACGTACAGCAAATGGCCTGCCATCAAATCGAACTCTAGGGACCAGACGGTCAGAGAGATGGACAGACAGGTGGACATGCAGACAGACAGAGACAAGCTAAGGGATGGAAGCGAAATCCTCCCGCCGCTCCCCCCGGCACCTAGAGCCAACACGCCACTGGGACCCCTCCTCCCTGCCCCCAGCTGGGACCCCACCCACACCCAGCCCCATCCTCCTCTCCCCTTAGCTCCCTCAGAGTCAGAATCCCCCCCAGCCCCTTCCCCCCAGGCTGGGACCCCCTGGATACAGCTGCTCCCTGCAGCTTCCCCCTAGCTGGGACCCCTCTTCCAGCCCCAGGGGATGTGGGGGGTGGGTGCTGCGCCCCATGGATGAGGGCAGGACACTGGGGGACGAGAGGCCCCTGCTAGCCAGGCTTGCTCATGCCAGCAATATGCCTGCCCCCCGGTCCCTGCTTCTGTCTAGGTCAGTCTGCCTGTCTCATGGGGTCTGTTTGTCTGTCTCCGTCTTCCTGTCTGGGTCCATCTGTCTGATTCTCGGTCTCTGCCCCTGTCTGTTTGGGTCTCTGATTCTGGGTCTGTCCGTATGTCTGCCTGTCCACCCCACAGGCCCCGCTCTCCCAGCTGGCAGGAGCCAGGCCCCGCAGGCTGCCCCCCATCTCACCGGGCCAGCGCCCGCTGCTCTCCTCCTGCCCTGGGGCTGGGAGCACTGGGTTCACCCTCGGGGGCAGGGAGGGTCCAGCAGAGCCACACAGTAGCTGGGGCAAGGAGGGGGGAAAGGGACATTAGCCCATATCCACGATGCCTCCCCATGCATCCAGGTCACCCCCCCAACACTGGGATCACCCTTGCTGGGATCTCTCCCGCAATTCCCCTGCCAGTGCCAGGTTCCACACACACACACCCCAGCCCCAGGTTCCCCTCCCACCTGAGACCCCTCCCCCCCACCCCGATGCCAGGATCCCTGACCCCTCCGGGGTTACCTGCCAGCGGGATGTCCCGTCTCACCAGTGGCCCCTGCACCGGCTGCCCCTGCTCCGTGTCCACCCCCACGTAGGCCGTGAGGGAGCAGACGACCCCCGAGCTCAGGCCGGTCTCCAGCGCCCGGCACCGGTCCCCCTCCGACCTGGCCTCCACGGCCCCTTCCAGTTCCAGCAGCAGCGACTTGGATGCCAGCCGGTAAACGGGCAGCCTGTACTGGGGACAGACAGTCATGGGGTGAGCCCCGGACGCCTGGGTTTCAGCCATGCAGGGAGGGGAGCAGGGGCTAGTGGGATAGTGTATTGGAGTGGGGGGGAGGGAGCCAGGACTCCTGGGTTCTATCCTGGCTCTGGGAGGGGAGTGGGGTCTAGTGGTTACAGCAGGGGGACTGGGAACCAGGACTCCTGCTTCCCTCTGTGAGCTGAGGTAGGTTCCCTCCTGTTCCTGTCCTGTTGGGGGTGGGGATGTGGGGAGCAGGAACCAGCTACCTGGGGGTGATAGGAGCCATGGGAGTGTTGCTGTCACCTATCTCCATCCTGTGGCTGTAGGGGGAACTGCAGCGTCTCCCTTGTAGGTCTGGTCCTGGATGCGGTACTGCAGGGTGACGCCCCCCACAGCAGTGCCTGGCGGCTGCAGGCAGAGAAAGGGGGTCAGAGGTGGAGTGCAAGGTGGGAGAAGATGCCTGGGGACCCCCCAGACCCAGGTTACAAAACCAAGGGGGTAAATACGCCCAACTAACAGCAGCTGGGGGGCTGCCTAGTCAGCCTACTGGCCATCAGTAGGGTCCGGAGTTAACGATCCTGACTGAGATCAACTCAGTTGGGGTAGCACAGAGACCCCCAGCCCAAAGGCCATCATTACAGATCAGCATTACCACACAGGAAGAGGTGGGAGGTTCCAGAATCAGTCACTGACCCCGAGTCCTGGGGACGCCTTCGGAGGGGGGCCGGGGCCTTGCTCTCTCACCTGGGGCTGCCCGCGGAGCTGGACGTAGATGAGGCACCGCTGCCCAGGGAAGATCACCTCGGCCCCGGCCCAGCAACGCCGCCTCCATCCCGGGGGGCAGATCCCAGCTCAGCAAGATCTCGGTCATGGCTGGCTGCAGGGCCCACTTCAGAGACTGCAGTGCCTGCAGCAGAGACTGGCACACTGGGGCCAGGAGGCTTGGGTCCGATCCCTGGTCTTGGAGACGAGTGGGGGCTGGTGGGTTAGAGCAGGGTCGGGGAGGAGCCCACACTCCTGGGTTCTCTCCCATCTCTGGGAGGGGAGTGGGGTCTAGGGGTTAGAGCCAGGGGGCTGGGAGCCAGGACTCCTGGGTTCTCTCCTGGCTTTGGAAGGGGAGTGGGGTCTGGAGGGTTAGAGCAGGAGGGGGAGGGGGGAGCCTGGACTCCTGGGTTCTCACCTTGGGCTGCATGTGGTCCTGGCCCGTGATTAACTCAGCACTGCTCCCTGCTGCCCGGGCAATGCCTTTGATCAGAGCCGTGGAGGCCCCAGCCCTGATGCCAAAGGAGAAGCACCTGCAGGGTGGCAGAGTCCAGGGGGGTCAGAGCAGTTGAAGAGGGGCCAGTAGGGCTGGCAGGGCTGGAGGACGGGGCTCGGGGGGCAGGGTTGGGGTTTGCTTGGGGGAACAGTTGGGGCGCCAGTGGGGGGCAGAGTTGGAAGAGCGCTGGGGGGGGCAGGTGCCCCATTACCTGTGGGCCTCCCAGTGACGCTGCACCTCGGTGATGATGTCCTTGGTGTTCCCCACCTCCCCGTCCGTGAAAACAAACAGTGGGCAGGGGAAAGACGCAGTCAGAACCAGGGATCCCAAATCCCTCTGGAGACACCCTCTCCCCCTGGGAATGGGGACAGCCCCCCAAGAGCCTGCCCCACTGACCCCCCTCCCAAACACCCCCAGCCCCATGAGACCCCCAGCCCCCCCATAGCTCCCTCCCTCCTCTCCCAGAGATCTCCCCTGCGGGGGCTGGCAGACAGGGACCCTGACCTTCTTCCCTGTCTCTAACTGTGACCCCAACCCCCATCTGTCACCTCTTCCCTGGCCCCTGGAGACACTAACCCACCCAACTGCTGTGGGCACCTTTCTGGGAGCTCCCTTCTGACCCCACAACATGCCCTCCCTGCACCTTGGCTGCAGGGTGCCCCCAGAGCTGAGTGCAGCACCCAGAGCTGCCCCCCAGCTCTATACAGAGGTGCCCTGCCCCGGCTCTTGCCTGACATGTCCTGCTTACGCCCCCTGGGGCATCAGCCAATGTCCCACCCCGAGCCCCACCCCAAATCCCCCATCAGCTGCCCCCATGGCTCCTCTCTGAGGGTCTTCCCCCACCCCCCGGAACAGCCTCCCAAGGGGAGCGGCGGGAGATTGTGGGGGGGGTGAGCCATATCTGGGAGGCCAGGTGCAGAAGGGCTGTGATGGTGCATGGCCCATAGTGACAGCTGAGGGCAACCATCCCCGGCTAGGGACAGGGCACTAGGTGGGGGGGAGGGGGGGGCTCGGAGTCACTTCAGAGAATCCTTTCCAGGGGCTGGCTGGAGGGTCTCACCCCCACGCTCGGGGCTCACTGACCCCCACATGTGGGGTGGAGGGGTGGGGAAGGGACTTTCCTGCTTCAGATGGGCAGAGACCCTGGGGGGTTCGTCTCCCTTGGCAGCCAGGGCCCTGGAGTAATTAGGGGGGCTCTGTGACCCAACGTCTGTACCTCAGGGCTTGGGAGCTTGGTGACAGCCACAGGGGCTGGGCCTGTCAAGGGTGGGGCGAGAGACTGTCACTGGAGGGGCGAGGGACTGGGACTGTGATGAGGGGGGGCATGAGGAGAGGGACGGGCTGTCATTGGGGGGGGCATAGGGAATACAAGGGGCTGGCATAGGGGGGCCCCGAGGGGCTGGGTATGTCACGGGAAGGCATGGGGGGGAGTATGGGGGCTGGCTGGGGGGGAACACGACGGGCTGGGCCTGTCTCGGGGGGCTGTCATGGCGGCTGGGGCTGCCACGGCGGCTGGGGCTGCCATGGAGGGGGCATGAAGAGCTGGGGCTGCTGGGGGGGGGCAGGACTGAGGCTGCCATGGGGGGGTGAGGGGAGGGCAAAGAGCTGTCTTGGGAGGGGCAGGGGTAAGGGGCTGCCATGGGGGGCAGGGGAGCAAGGGGCTGCCACAGGGGGGAGAGGGGCAAGGGACTACAGCTGTCACGGGGGTGGGGTGGGGTGAGGGCAAGGGGCTGGGGCCAGATGAGATGATCAGGACAGTCCCTTCTGGCCTGAAAGTGTCTGAGTTTATCTCCCCAGCCCCATTTCCTTCTGAGACCCCCCCCAACCCTCCTCGGCTCCCCCAGCCCCTTTTCGACCACCCCGGGACATCCTGTGGCTGCCCTCCTGCCCCCCAGCCCCACTCCACTCCCTTGGGACAACGTGCTGCTGGCCCCCTTTCCCGCAGCTCCTGTCCGACCCCCGGGATGCCGTGCGGCTGCCCCCCTGCCCCCCAGCTTGTGTCGGAGCACCCGGGATGCCCTGCGGCTGCCCACAGGGCTCTCAGCTCCTCTCTAACCACCCCACCCTGCCCCGGGACACCCTGCAGCTGCCTTCAGCACCTGGTGTGGGTGCCCATCCAGGCAGGGGCTGCAGTAAATGGTTCGTAGCGGTGCCAAGATCTCAGTGCCCCCCAGGTTGGCCTGCAGCTTCTGGATGCGCTGCAGGGACTCAGCCATGGTCTGCTGGGTGTATCCCACACTCTGCCTGAGGGGGGCGCCGAGGGGTCAGGGGGCGGGATAGCTGGAGCCGGGAACACCCTGACCCCAGCCAGCCCTGCCCCCAACTCATACCGCCCCCCCACCCTGCCCTCCTGACTCACGGGTAGAAGGACTCGAAGAGAGACCCAAAACCATATATGTTGAAATAACAGTCCAGGGGCAAACTCTTTAAAAGCAGGACCAGGGTCTCCTGGGGT
This sequence comes from Natator depressus, assembly GCF_965152275.1. Lineage (NCBI taxonomy): Eukaryota > Metazoa > Chordata > Testudines > Cheloniidae > Natator > Natator depressus. The sequence goes on from NC_134246.1 coordinate 32,324,421, forward strand.
TGGACAGATGGACGGAGTCACCCCCAAGGGCCCAGCCAGCAGGGCTGGTGCAAGGATGTTTCACGCCCTAAGTGCAACTTCCACCTTGCTCCCCCCTGCTCCGCCCTGAGGCGTCCCTCCTGTGGCAGCTCCCCGCCCCTCGGCCTGGGGACATGGAAAGATGGTTTGTCTCTAGTAGCTGAATGTGTATATTTGGTCACAGGAAAGAATAGTAATCCCACCAGTAGCTATCTGAGCAGAGAGGCAGTATACAATATGTCTGCTGCTATAACAATCCATTTTTGTGGAAAATAATATTTTAAGGAAATTTTGTTTATGATCATGAAATAGCACAACCTTGGTAAACAAGTGACAAAAGAGGGAATATCCATTTGGCATATTTTAAAAAGAATTCTTGCATTTAAAGACTCTAAAATATATGTGTGCAGATAAAATTGAAAATATGCACACAGTGCACTTAGAAAAGAGATGTTACATGATAAAAGTTTTGTATTACTTTGATTCATATGTAAGCAGAGTCAGGACGAGCTCCACCCTGACATCTAGTGGTGAGTTGTGACAAGTTGTGGAAAAGAACTTTGGGGGCTGATCTCATTTGCATAGGCACACCCACCCTGCCTAGCATGAGCCCATAGCTGCCCAAATGGTCACTTTGGCTGCTGTGGGATCCCCAGTGTCTCTGTTATTGGGGAAGGAAGAATACATTGTTATCCTGATTATGTGAGTGAAGGACAGTGGAACTGTACTTGGCCTTTTGTTATGATGGAGGGACTCGCCATCAACTAAGTAGCACTCGCTAGGCAAGGGACATGGGTTTCAAAACTCAGTGAATTGAGAGAGAGGCTGGGGACAGGTGTTAGTACCTGGTGGTGTGGGCACTTTGTGAGGGCCTGAAACAGCAATTGTATCACCTTCTCTCTCTAATGTAGAATATCAGAGCTAATTTTGGGCCTATTAAGAGTCCAGCTATAGGTGCTGAGCTGAATTTGCTTTGGGCTTATGGTGTACAAGCACTGAGGCTCCCACTGCTACAAGCTGAAATCACTAAAGAGCTAAAATTACTGAGCATTGTGTTAAGTAGGGGGGAGCCTGAAGATATATTGCTTGGAGCGGAGCAGAAAGGAGCGGAGCAGAGCAGTTCGTGGGATGGCTGGAGCAGCCCATGGACTGGCTGGTGGAGCAGTTCACGGGATGGGGGGAGCTGCTTGTGGGACAGCAAGTGGAGCTGTTCGTGGGACAGCTGGTGGAGTGGGGCGGGGCGGGGCGGAGCGGAGCGGATTGGAGTGAAGCCCTATGGAGCGGTGGGGCAGTCCGCTTCGGATCATGTAAGGTGCCCCTTACCTCACACACACACACTCACTCACTCACACTCTCTCTCTCTCTCTCTCTCTCTCTCTCACTCTCACTTTCATCCAGACTGAGGAGTAACACTCTGCAAATGAACTTTTGAACTCTGGGGCTGGGCTTGTGGGTTGTTGGACTTTTGGGACTTTGGGTGATCTTTGGGTTGCTGGACTCGAGATGTTTGGCTTGTTGGACTCAAGAACCAGAGGGAAAGGACATGGCCCAATCTGCTGGGGTGGGTCTTTGCTCATGGTTTGGTTGATGAACCCTAGTTGTGGTGTTTTCCCAATTTAATGCTGATGTCGTTTACCTCATGTTATTAAAGATTTTCTGCTACACCGAGATTCTGTGCTTGCGAGAGGGGAAGTATTGTCTCTTTGAGGCGCCCAGGGGTGTGTGTGTAAGATTTTCCCAGGTAACTGGGTGGGGGCTCGAGCCGGTTTTGCATTTGTTTTGTTGAGAGGGAACCCCTGTGTACTGAACCCGGCCCTTGCTGCTATCAACTCGGCCTGGTAGAAGGGTTACACATATATTTTATTTTATTTTTTAACTGGGCTTGTTGAGTTCCCTAACTGAACATTTACAGGGAAAGCAATTTAATTTTAAAGGGCAGTCTGTCTCACATGCAATTAGTGGATTTAGTCAAGGCTTCTTTACTTCTGGTTTTTGAGCAACAGACTCCACTTTGTCATTTTCTTATTTTTAAAAAAATCATTACAGTTCTTCCTTTTTAAAGTGAATTAAACAAGGATGTTTTACCTCCTTTACTGATGTCAATTCATCACACGTTTATCTGCACAGAGAAGATTTGGCTATAAAAATATAGTACTTCTCTTTGTGCATCATGTCATGTTTTAGGACGGGTTAAATAACAGTGGCGAGCAGGATATTGCCACAGTGAAAACATCTTGCATTTCAAACATTTGGAATCTATTAACTTTACAGTCTCCTTTCCTTGAGAAGGTGTCATGTCAGTTTCCCTAACCTCAGAATTGTGTTACAAGAGTTGAACTCATGGCTGGTTAGCAGAGTACTGTAAATACTACTTCATACTGCTGGAATTTGTCAGTGTAATTGTTGTAACTTCATATGTCTGCTGTTTGGTGGTTTGTTTTTTTTTAATATACTGAGTGCTGATTGATTGTGCTTATGCTAGAAAAGTAATTTTACCCTAGTTATGCACAGGGATAGTTTTATTTATTTTTAAAAAAAAATACATATATGCCATTGGAAAGTGTTCAACCTCAATACGTGAGCATAAGACTGTTAAAGTATCTTTAAAAAATCCACACTGGAACTGTCATAGGGTAGGTAGAAATAAAACTGCCCAATCCAAATCATGCACATTATCAACCTATTCCAAGTCAGAATAAAACAGTACTGGTTTTGGAAGGCATGTGCTGTAGTGGTCAGAGTTGTAGTGAGAGAGTTAAGAAAACTTGGTTTTAATTTCCACTTTTTTCAACTTAAGCAATTTGACTGTGGTCACATCACATAACCACCATTCAGTGTTTGTCTACCTGGTTGTAGACTAGCTAGGATACCTAACCTCTAGGAGTGTTATGAGGTTGACTAGTTGGTGTCTGACTTTGATACCCTTGGTATGAAAGAATGTAAGGACAAAGACTATTACATTACAGTACTTTTCTAAATAAATCTACAAAGGAGTATATCCAGGAATTGGACAGCTGAGACACCATCTCGACTTTAATCTAAATTTGTCAAAGCAGTCACATCATGTGCATCAATGTGTAGTTCATAGAATCATAGAATATCAGGGTTGGAACGGACCTCAGGAGGTCATCTAGTCCAACCCCCTGCTCAAAGCAGGACCAATCCCCAACTAAATCATCCCAGCCAGGGCTTTGTCAAGCCTGACCTTAAAAATATCTAAGGAAGGAGATTCCACCACCTCCCTAGGTAACGCATTCCAGTGTTTCACCACCCTCCTAGTGGATATTAGGAAAATCTTTTTCAACCTAAACCTCCCCCACTTCAACTTGAGACCATTACTCCTTGTTCTGTCATCAGCTACCACTGAGAACAGTCTAGATCCATCCTCTTTGGAACCCCCTTTCAGGTAGTTGAAAGCAGCTATCAAATCCTCCCTCATTCTTCTCTTCCGCAGACTAAACAATCCCAGTACCCTCAGCCTCTCCTCATAATAGTCATGTGTTCCAGTCCCCTCATCATTTTTGTTGCCCTCCGCTGGACTCTCTCCAATTTTTCCACATCCTTCTTGTAGTGTGGGGCCCAAAACTGGACCCCGTACTCCAGATGAGGCCTCACCAATGTCGAATAGAGGGGAACGATCACGTCCCTCGATCTGCTGGCAATGCCCCTACATATACATCCCAAAATGCCATTGGCCTTCTTCGCAACAAGGGCACACTGTTGACTCATATCCAGCTTCTCATCCACTGTAACCCCTAGGTCCTTTTCCGCAGAACTGCTGCTGAGCCATTCGGTCCCTAGTCTGTAGCGATGCATGGGATTCTTCTGTCCTAAGTGCAGGACTCTGCACTTGTCCTTGTTGAACCTCATCAGATTTCTTTTAGCCCAATCCTCTAATTTGTCTAGGTCCCTCTGTATCCTATCCCTAACCTCCAGCGTATCTACCTCTCCTCCCAGTTTAGTGTCATCTGCAAACTTGCTGAGGGTGCAATCCACACCATCCTCCAGATCATTTATGAAGATATTGAACAAAACCAGCCCCAGGACCGACCCTTGGGGCACTCCACTTGATACCGGCTGCCAACTAGACATGGAGCCATTGATCACTACCCGTTGAGCCCGACAGTCTAGCCAACTTTCTATCCACCTTATAGTGCATTCATCCAGCCCATACTTCTTTAACTTGCTGGCAAGAATACTGTGGGAGACCGTGTCAAAAGCTTTGCTAAAGTCAAGGAACAACATGTCCACCGCTTTCCCCTCATCCACAGAGCCAGTTATCTCGTCATAGAAGGCAATTAGATTAGTCAGGCATGACTTGCCCTTGGTGAATCCATGCTGACTGTTCCTGATCACTTTCCTCTCCTCCAAGTGCTTCAGCATTGATTCCTTGAGGACCTGCTCTATGATTTTTCCAGGGACTAAGATGAGGCTGACTGGCCTGTAGTTTCCAGGATCCTCCTTCTTCCCTTTTTTAAAGATGGGCACTACATTAGCCTTTTTCCAGTCGTCTGGGACTTCCCCCGATCACCATGAGTTTTCAAAGATAATGGCCAATGGCTCTGCAATCACATTCGCCAACTCCTTAAGCACTCTTGGATGCAGCACATCCGGCCCCATGGACTTGTGCTCGTCCAGCTTTTCTAAATAGTCCCGAACCGCTTATTTCTCCACAGAGGGCTGGTCACCTCCTCCCCATGCTGTGCTGCCCAATGCAGTAGTCTGGGAGCTGACCTTGTTTGTGAAGACAGAGGCAAAAAAAGCATTGAGTACATTAGCTTTTTCCACATCCTCTGTCACTAGGTTGCCTCCCTCATTCAGTAAGGGGCCCACACTTTCCTTGGCTTTCTTCTTGTTGCTAACATACCTGAAGAAACCCTTCTTGTTACTCTTAACATCTCTTGCTAGCTGCAACTCCAGGTGTGATTTGGCCTTCCTGATTTCACTCCTGCATGCCCGAACAATATTTATATACTCATCCCTGGTCATATGTCCAACCTTCCACTTCTTGTAAGCTTCTTTTTTGTGTTTAAGATCAGCAAGGATTTCACTGTTAAGCCAAGCTGCCATATTTACTATTCTTTCTACACATCGGGATGGTTTGTCCCTGTAACCTCACTAAGGATTCTTTAAAATACAGCTAGCTCTCCTGGACTCCTTTCCCCCTCATGTTATTCTCCCAGGGGATCCTGCCCATCAGTTCCCTGAGGGAGTCAAAGTCTGCTTTTCTGAAGTCCAGGGTCACTGCCTCCCACGTTCCCATCCACTTTAGCTTCCGCTACTAATTCTTCCCGGTTTGTGAGCAGCAGGTCACATAGTTACTTGCAATGTACCAAGACTGAGGGACATAATTTTGTAAGAAGTGGCCTTTGAATCCTCAAGATTTATAATGATCTACATGGCACTTCCAGGAGGAGACACTCCAACACCCCATTATCCAAAGGCTCCTTGATGAACAGTATATCATGAAAAGATTCCACAATGTAGTAAAAACTTGAGAAATATAGAAACGAACTATAATAGCCTGGAACTGTAGAGTCAAAGGGGAGTTGTCTAGCATCTTAGTGGTGGTTTAAATGCTATAGCGATAAGAGCAGTAGAAATACCTAACTGATGAATAAAGGATGTCAGAAATACTCTGTCAGGTAACATTCTGGGAAGCTATAATAAAGCATCATAAGCTAGCAAGGGCAATTTTTTTCATTTTTTTGGATCACTTGTGTGCAACATGGACTGTAGCTCGTGTGCAATGTGATAAGATAAAGTACAGTTGTGCAGAATGAGAGTCCTAGTAGTATGTAGTCTATTGGTAAAACTTACCCTAGTGTGGAGGGCCTGCATAATACCCTCTGCTGCCAATTAAACCCTCAGTTATGTTTTAGGGATGGATAAAATCTATCTATCCCAATATGCCTGGGTTCTTTGGCTGATCTCGATAACACCTCCCTCCCTCTACCAGATTCCATGATCTCTTTCAACATTTCCTGAAGCCAATGTACAAACTTGGCCTCCATTGGCTCCAGCCCAATTTACTTCTGGTTTCCTGACTTCTATGATGTCCAGTAGCTTTGGATACCTTCACCCGCCCGCCCCCCGCTCGGAGCCCTGCGGCAGCTCCCCGCCCCCCACTCCGCCCTGAGGCGTCCCCCCTGCGGCAGCTCCCGCCGGCCCAGCTCACCTCTGCTCCGCCTCCTCCCTGAGCACGCCGCTGCTCCGCTCCGCAGTCGCTGGCAGAGTGGCCCAGGAACTGGCGCTGGGACAGAAGGCTGCCTGAGAAGGCAGGTGGACGACTTGTCTGCTGGGGCATCGTGACCCTGGTGGAGGCAGGGGCCATATAGCGACCTGGCTGGAAGGCTGAGTGACAAAGAGGGGGCATCCCGAGCCAGCTGACAGAAGAGGACACCCAATGGGGTGAGAGCTAATCGCCAGGCCTAGCAGTGAAGGGCAACGAGGTTGAGATTTCCAAAGGGCCGAGTGGAGGAGGACGGCCATAGCCAGCCACGTGGCAGTGAAAGGCGGTGTGTGATGGCACTCATAGGTGTGGGCAGCACATTTCATTAGGGTGTGCACCCAGGGAGCTCTGCCCTAGCCCCGCCCCCGCCCTCCCCCCATCCACTCCCTCCCACTTCCTGCCCCCTGACTGCCCCCCTCAGAACTCCCAACCCCCCCCACTGTAACTGCCTCCCTAGGACCCTACCCCCTACCTGTCCCCTGACTGCCCCGACCCTTATCCACACCCTCGCCCCCAGATAGACCCCCGGGACTCCCACACCTATCCAACCACTCCCCGCCCCCTGACAGGACCCCCAGAACTCCCGACCCCTCCAACTCCCCCGCTCCCTGCCTGCCCTGACCCCTCTCCACACCCCCACCCTGATAGGCCCACCCGAGAACCCCTGACCCCTCCAACCCCCCCTCCTTGTCCCCTGACTGCCCCCTCCAGAGACCCCCCCACCCCCTAATCACCCCCCAGGACTCCACCAACTATCCAACCCCACTGACCCGACTGCCCCAACCCCTAGCCACACCCCTGCCCCTTGACAGACCCCCTGGGACTCCCACGGCCTATCCGACGCCCCCATTCCCCATCCCCTGTCTGCCCCCGAGACCCTCTGGGCCATATCCAACCCCCCCGGCCCAGTCCCCTTACCACACCGCTGCTCAGAACAGAGTCCCCACCAAATCCCACCCAGTCAGGGTTCCCTCCCCACTCTGAACTCTAGGGTACAGATGTGGGGACCCGCATGAAAGACCCCCTAAGCTTATTCTACCAGTTTAGGTTAAAAACTCCCCAAGCACAAATTCGCCCTTGTACCTTGGGTTTAGGTAACGCTGCCACCACCAAGTGATTTTAACAAAGAATCATGGAAAAGGACCACTTGGAGTCCTCTTCCCCCAACAATCCCCCCAAGCCCTTACTCCCCCTTTCCTGGGGAGGCTTGAGAATAATATCCTAACCAATTGGTTACAAAATTATCAAAGACCCAAACTCCTGGGTCTTGGAACAATGGAAAAATCAGTCAGGTTCTTAAAAGAAGGATTTTATTTAAAGAAAAGGTAACCAAGAATCACCTCTGTAAAATCAGGATGGTAAATACCTTACAGGGTAATCAGATTCAAAACACAGAGGATTCCCCTCGAGGCAAAACTTTAAAGTTACAGAAAACCAGGATAAACCTCCCTCTAGCAAAGGGAAAATTCACAAGTTGAAAACAAAAGGTAATCTAACTCGCCTTGCCTTATTTACTTACTCTTTTTGTCATATAAGAGACTTGTACAGGATGATTTATAGGAGGAGGAGTTTTTTTTGACGTGATGTTTCTCTGCTTTCCCCAGAGAATACATCACAAAGCCTTCCCCCCGCCAAAGATTTGAAAGTATCTTCTTTCCCCATTGGTCCCTTTGGTCAGGTGCCAACCAGGTTATTTGAGCTTCTTAACCCCTTACAGGTAACGAAGAATTCTAGGCTACCCTTAGCTGTATGGTTATGACACCCCCCCGGACATCCCCTTGACCAATGACGTGATGGCACTTACGGGGCGGGCGCAAAGAGCGCCAACCAAGCTGGAGCGCAGTGGTGGAAGAGCGCTATGACTGATGTAAGTCAAGAAAGGTCACATGTAGCGCTGGGGAGGTGGCGATTGGCTGGGCGGGCCAATCGGGGGGGTCACGGTAGCAGCGTGGGGTTTGCTGTGTGACACAATTACAACAACTTTGTGCAGCTGCTGGAAAAGTTTGTACAGGCAACAAATACACACTGCGCGGGCGGGGAAGGGAACCTTGTCACCAGGGGTGGCAGGTTTGTAGAAATGTTGGTGGTGCCCAGAACCCACCAAAGCCCAAACTCTGCCCCAAAAAACTCCACCCCCAACCTGTCCGAGGGTCTGGGAGGGAGTTTGGGTGCGGGAGGTCTAGAGTGCAGGCCCTAGGCTGGGGCAGGGGATTGGGGTGCAGGCTCTGGGAGGGAGTCTGGGGATGGGAGGGGGTGCAGAGGTGAGGGGTGTGGGGTGTGGCTGCAGATGTGGGGTTTGGGGTGTGGGAGAGGCTCAGGGCTAAGGCAGAGGGTTGGAGCGCAGGGGATGAGGTGTTTGAGGTGTTGGAGAGGCTCAGGGCTAAGGCAGGGGGTTGGAGTGCAGGGGGATGAGGGCTCTGGCTGGGACTGGGGATAAGGTGTTTGGGGTGTTGGAGGGGCTCAGGGCTAGGGTAGAGGGTTGAGGGTGCGGTGGGGGGGGTGAAAGCTTTGGCTGGGGGTGGGGCAGGAGTGGGGTGGGGTGGGTTCTGGGGTGGGGCAGGGCTGGGGATGAATTTGGGGTGCAGGCAGGCTGCTCCGGGACAGGGGCCAGAGAGGAGGTCTCCCCCAAGCCCTTTCCCCCCCGGCAGCAGCGAGCTCTGGGGGAAGAGCCCCCCTTTCCCGACCTCCCCAGCAGGACACCCACCGCCACTACTGTCACTGCATGTGCTCCTAGGGCCCCTCTCAGGTCCAGGAATCTCCCTCGTCTCCCGCGTGGTGGGTGCCGGGGGTTCTCCGTGCGCCTCCTCCCCTCCTGTTGCCCCGACTGTAGCCTCACTGGGGGTGAGGGATGGGGCTGCCTCCTTGTCCAGTGTGGGGCAGGAGCGGTGACTGCGGGTGGAGGGGGGCCTGTACTGGTGTAGGGTCCTGCTGGAAAAGGGAAGGGCCTGAGGTGGAAGGGCAGGCTCAGTGTGCCCTGTCAGTCGAGATGGGGGCACTAGGACCCTGCGGCAGCAGTTGCTGCAGGGAGGCAGCATGGAGCTGCAGGGAAGAGGCAGGGATGCTCTGCTCCAGGGCCCGGGGAGGTGTGTGGGGGCAGCAAGAGGGGCCTGGGGCAGCAGGGGGGACTGGGCCCCTGGGCCGACTCCACTCACCCCGCGCCGCTGGGTCCAGCAGCGATGTAAACATGGCTCCACCACCATCACTGCCTGCAACTGCTGCAGCCTCTTCCTCTTCCCGCCGCCAGCGGGGAGGAGCAGCCTTCCCAGCCGGAGCTCAGGGCACTAGGGTGTGCCTGGGCACACCCCGTGCACACGCCTGTGATGGCACTACGGTCAGGGCTCAGTAAGGTGCATTCACAGCCATGTCCTGGTCACTCCAATTTATGGTCCCCACACCACTCTACAGTATTTTGGGGCCCCTGCCCACCCATGGGGGTCTGACCCCCCCACCCCGGTCTCTCCCTAGGTGAGCTCATTTCTGTTGGGGCCTGCCTTGCCATGAGCCAGGGTCTGGGGAGTCCTGCCCCTCTGGATGGGGAGCAGAGAACAGGCAGGCTCGAGGCATGTCCCAAGAACACACTGATGAGAATGGGAGCGCTTGGCACATCAGAAACTGCGGATGGCTGGGTGGAGCCACCTCCATTCTCCCTCCACTTCATACAGTAGCATCGTACAGTATAATAGAGGGCCATGGCAGCTCCACCCTAGCCCAGGTGGGAAGCCCGCTTTGTTTAATGAATGCCTCTTCGAAGTGTTCTAAAACTCAACTGCAGAGGCAGATTGTCTTGAGACTTGCCATGCCTCATGGGAGTGCAGGGTAGGGCTAGTGAGCCAAATATGGGGTCAGTTGAGCCAGGGCTTCCTGAGGTACAGCCCCCGGCAGAGGGGGAAGGGTTTATGTTCGCAGTTTCTAGCAACTTTGAAGTTTGAAACTCACCCTGGGCAACAATCAGAGAATGAACTGTAACCGTCTGGGGAAAACTGCCCCGTCAAGGTGTTTTCTTGCGTGTGTTTTTTTAAATATGATCTGAATCATATTACTGGCTGGTGAATCTTGCCCATATGCTCAGGGTTCAACTGATCGCCATATTTGGGGTCGGGAAGGAATTTTCCTCCAGGGCAGATTGGAAGAGGCCCTGGGGGTTTTTCGCCATCCTCTGTAGCATGGGGCAAGGGTCACTTGCTGCAGGATTCTGCACCTTGAAGTCTTTAAACCATGAATTGAGGACTTCAATAGCTCAGACATAGGTGAGGGGTTTATCGCAGGAGTGGGTGGGTGAGATTCTGTGGCCTGCATTGTGCAGGAGGTCAGACTAGATGATCATAATGGTCCCTTCTGACCTTAATATCTATGAATAGAGCAGATAATTAAGAAGCCACTCAAGTTACTTTTTAAAAGTACAAATGATACCTGTGAATACTCACTGGGAGGGTGCAGGAGTAGATGGGAATAGGGCAGGGGTTCTCAAACTGGGGGTCAGGACCTTTCAGGGGGTCGTGAGGTTATTATATGGGGAGTCATAAGTTGTCAGCCTCCACCCCAAACCCTTCACCTCCAGCCTTTATAATGGTGCTAAATATATAAGAAAGTGTTTTTAATCTATATGGGGGGATCACACTCAGAGGCTTGCTATCTGAAAGGGGTCACCAGTACAAAAGTTTGAGAACCACTGGAATAGGGTTTGGCTCTGCAGTGAGGGGAGGGGGTATGTGATTGGGTGAACTGACCCCTCACTGGATGGGAAAGGATTAACTCCTCACTGTGGGCTGAGGAAGCCATACCACCATGTCCCTACTGAGCATGCTCCAGATGCAACACTAGTATAAAAGGGAGCAACCCAGGTCACTCTGGGCTGACTGATGGGGAGGAAAGATGCTCCTTGCTGACCCTACCCTGGGAGCATCTGGAATTCCTAACTGTGGAAGCCTAGACCAACATGCAAGTGCCTGTGGACATCTGACAGGGGTCAGAGACCCTGGGAAATGCACATGCCAAAAAACCCGGAAACCTCGATGACACCTCAACTACTGCTCCAAAAGATATGGTAGGAAGTGGTCTGGGGGCCCTAACTATAGTCCAGTGGGAAGCTGGCATGTTTTGGTTGTGGCCCTGCTGACTCAGTGGCAGAACCCTCCACCACTGTTAAGGCCCTTGGCTGGGACCTGGTGGAGCAGGGTGGGCCCAGTCCCCCTACCCCAGCTGCCACCCTTCCCCCAGGTGGTGGCCCAGTAGGCCTTACCACTCTGTGACTCAGGGCAACTCCTCTCTGGCCACTAGGCCATGCTGCCCTGCAAGTCAGGATAAACTCCATTGGCTCTGGCTGCTAGGCCCTACTGCCCTGTGAATCAGGGTAGTTCTATTGACCCTGGCCACTAGGCTTCACTGGCTGCAAATCAGGGTAACCATATTGAGCATGGCCACTAGGCCTCACTGGCCTGTGAGCTAGGGTTAACCTGCCGATTTTAGTTCTTAGGCCTTACCACCTCAAGGTAAAGGACGGCAGGAGGAACAGGGTGAACTCACCCCATCACAGGATATTATAGGGAAGGGGCAAAATTGGAATGGGTAGAAAGGGGAAACAGGGGGTTGGGGGACCCAGATTATGGGAGCAGGAGGGGAAGAGACAGAAGGGGTTGGAGACTGAAAGGGGTAACAGATGCGTTTAAGGGGTGGGGCTTATGAGCCCTGAATTCTCCCCTTCCCTGTGTGCTGGGGTCTGCGAGAGCCCTACCTCTTTGCACAATGGGAGCCCCTCCCCCACCCACGGTGTGTGCTGGGAGCTGTGGGACCCTGCTCCTCTTGGGGTGTCTGAGCCTTCTCCCTGCCCCTTCAGGTCAGCTGGGGTGCGGGGAGCGAAAGTAACGAACATAAACATCTGAAATCTAGAAAATGATGGGTGTCACCCTTGGGTGGGGTGAGGGAAGGGGCTGGAGTGTGAAGGAGGGGACCCGTTCTGAGGAAGGGCGGCCCTGGGTCATGGCTGAGAGAGCCCGGCTGAAGCAGGGGCAGAGTCCTGGCTGAGGGCAGGCAGTGGGAGTGAGGGGCCTAGCTCAGGGTGCAGCTTGAGCCACATAACCAAGGTAATGTGTGGCCCTCCAGGAAGTGGCAGCCTGTGATGTGTGTATGTATCATTATAGGAGACCGCAAGGAGAAACTCCTGACGTGTTAATGGGAAGGAGAGGGGCACTGGAAATGTTGGTGGAGGGTATTACATGTTGGGGGGAGGGGGTGGAGAAGGAGAGAGACATCCTGGTTGTCTATAACACACAAAGTTACTATAACCACCATAAAAAGAAAAGGAGTACTTGTGGCACCTTAGAGACTAACACATTTATTTGAGCATAAGCTTTCGTGAGCTACAGCTCACTTCATCGGATGCTGTAGCTCACGAAAGCTTATGCTCAAATAAACGTGTTAGTCTCTAAGGTGCCACAAGTACTCCTTTTCTTTTTGCGAATACAGACTAACACGGCTGCTACTCTGAAACCTGTAACCACCATATAATAAAGCTGCTGAGGTTTGGGGATCTAGACCATGGACGAGGTTTCTCTCCCCAGCCCTGTTAGCAACTGCGCACAGTAAACATTGCACAGCATGGCCATTATCTACATTGCACTGTAATCGCGGTTTTCAACCTGTGGTTTGTGGACCTCTGTGGGGGCCACAGGCTAAGTCAAAGATTTCCAAAGGGGTCTGTGCCTCCATTTGAAATTTTTTAGGGGTCTGCAAATGAAAAAATGCTGAAAACCACTGACCCATAACCAATGTATGGGGTGTGGGGAGGAACACCAAGGAATCATGGCTAGGTGACAGCTCCCTAACACAACTAGCCAGTCAGCCTCTCTCCTTTGGGCTCCACCAGCGCTGCAGGCTGACAATTGCTGTATCCCAGCTGGAGTCCCTTCAAAGTGCCCCCTTCTGCCCTCCACCCCAATGGCAGGGTTCCCAAAGACTCATGTTCACCCATTGTTCCTGTATCACACAGCACCTCCATTCAGTTACAGTAAAACAAAAGGGAATTTATTTAAGAAATATCAGAAAAGAGATTTGCACAGAAACAAGAGTGAGTGACGGAAACAAATAACTATATACAACACAAACCATAAAATGTGAGCTAGGGGCTATGTTCATTAATGGTTACCTTCCCTAGCTAATAAAGTCGATTCTCACCCCAAAGTTCAGGCTGTCGCAGCACTTGCTGGCCCCAAGGAGCTAGCATCTTCTTTCATGAAGCACCCCTGCTCAGCAAGGTACCTCCTCAGTGAATGGGTATCGAGTGTCTTTCTCCTGTGATACACGGAATCAGTCTTTTGTCTCTATTCCCCGATGGGGCTGTCCTCTTGCTGTTACATCATCCTTTTCACTTCCATGGGGTTGTGATATTTCTTTGTCTTTCTGTTGGCTGTTCCAGGTTGGTGCAAAGGTAGACAATTGAGCAATACACTATGTAATAGGCAAGCCAGAGAGAGGTGACAACTCTTTCCCACTTACATGGGCCATCACTGGGACATAGGATTCCCAACTCTTACTCTAAGACCACAAAGGCAAAATTTGTAGTATAGTTATATTCTTCCCTAAGTATTACCCAGATATACATCTTGTAATGATTATGAGTATTGATAAGTTATGAGCTTTCAGTAATGACCTTGGATGCTGTCCTTTATGGATAAACACCTAGAATGCATTGTATTAGGTGTAGTGAGTTTGTCAGGTATAAGGATATTAATTGTAAACCGGGAACTCTTTGCCAGCTGGCAAGAGTGGGCCCCTGTGTCACAACAACCCCTTCAACATTGTACACAGGATACCAATGAACCCTATGCTTTCCCTGCCCGTCGCTAAAGCCGCAGACCGCTCTCCCAGCTCAGCTCACTGTGGTCAGTACCCATTCCAATACAGAATCAGTTAGGGCAGTGGTTTTCAACCTCTTTTCATTTGCGGACCCCTAAAATTTTTTGAATGAAGGTGCGGACCCCTTTGGAAATCTTAGATGTAGTCTGCAGACTACTGGTTGAAAACCACTGTTCTAGGGTAATGCCAACCTTTCACGAACCCCTTAGATACAGTCTGTGGACCCCCAGGTTGAAAACCACTGGTTTAGGTTGTGTCAGTAGCAGAGCACTGAGGCCATCTTGCCATGGGTAGTGAGAACCTCTCAAGTTCCTTCCCATCTTATGTTTCTGCGATTCACATAGGAACTCAGAGTGTAGCACCTCCTAGCTTGTCAGCAGCTAGGAGATCACTGGGGCTCACAGTGTCTGAGAGAGGCACTCAGGTTCTCTAAACTCCCTCTCCTTCTCAAACACAAGAACTATGGGTCACCAAATGAAATTAGCAGGCAGCAGGTTTAAAACAAACAAAAGGAAGTATTTCTTCACACAATGCACTGTCAACCTGTGGAAATCCTTGCCAGAGGATGTTGTGAGGGCCAAGACTACAACAGTGTTAAAAAAACCCTAGAAAAATTAATGGAGGACAAGTCCATCAATAGCTATTAGCCAGGATGGGCAGGGACGGTGTTCCTAGCCTCTGTTTGCCAGAGGCTAGGAATGGGTGACAGGGGATTGGTAAGGACCATCAGCTATACAACTGACCCATTGAGAGAAGGCAGATACACCTTATGACTCAGCAAGGCATGAAGGGATATGCCTATGGACAGAGCTCTAAGGGTTCCAAGCCATGTGCTGGGCGCTTGTTTGAAACAAAGAAGCACAGGCTGCATGGTAAAGGACTATAAAAGGCAGCTGCATTGTCTCCACTTTGTCTTCAGTCCTGCTTCTTACCTCTGGAGGAACTTTGCTACAAATGGAAGCTCTAAACAATGACTGAATGACCCATCCAAGCAGTGGATGTACTCCAGAGACTTGACTTAAGCCAGCAGTTTATTCCATCGCTGCTACAAGCCTGAACCAAGAACTTTGCGATTACTGTGTATAGTTAATTCCTTCAACCAATTTTAACTCTCACCTTTCTTTCTTTTTATAAATAAACCTTTAGATTTTAGATACTAAGAGATTAACATCAGTGTGATTTGGTTTTTTTGTTTTTTGGTAGGTTGTATATTGACCTGGGTGTGTGGCTGGTCCTTTGGGATCAGAAGAACCTATTATTTGATGAGACTGGTTGTAAAGAACCACTCATCTCTGGATCCAGTGTTTTTGGTGGTGATATAAGAACTGGAATGCTTGAGGAAATATGCCTTTGTTTTCTTGTTAGCCAGTGTGGTGAAACAAGAGTTTAATTCTGTGGCTGGTTTTGTATATCTTATAAAAGAATAATTACCAGTTTTGGGTTGTTTGCCCTATTTCTCAGCAGTTTGTCCTGAATTTGGCATTCTCAGTTCTGACCCACTAAGGCACGGTTACACCCAGTATGGCCATTCTTATGTTCCCTTCTTCAGTCACTCCTGCCCCCTGGGGCTCATCCAGGAACCTCTCCCCAGGGCTCTGCACCCCTTTACCCTGGCACCAGCACCCCACCTTCACTGTATGTGGGGCTAGGGACCTTTCCCTTCCTTAGCCGTCCCCTTCCTTGTCCCCGTGGAGTGGTTGGATGGCTCAGGCCCCACCCACTCAGAGGAGTCCCCACAGCAAATCTCTGCGTGATGAGAGCCAATGGGCCAGAGTGGGGAGCTGGGCCCAGTCCCACAGGATGCTGCTGTGGGGTAAGCGGCAGGGCAGACTGGCTCTCCAACCCTCCTTCCCCCTCGCTGGGGCCTCACAGCCACACCAGGCTGGGGTAGACAGTCAGGGGGCCTGGCAGTTTTACTGATCTCCCCCTGTCATAAAAATAAAGGGAAGGGTAAAACCCCTTTAAAATCCCTCCTGGCCAGAGGAAAAATCCTCTCACCTGTAAAGGGTTAAGAAGCTAAAGGTAACCTCCCTGGCACCTGACCAAAATGACCAATGAGGAGACAAGATACTTTCAAAAGCTGGGAGGAGGGAGAAAAACAAAGGGTCTGTGTCTGTCTGTGTGATGCTTTTGCTGGAGACAGAACAGGAATGGAGTCTTAGAACTTAGTAAGTAATCTAGCTAGGTATGTGTTAGATTATGATTTCTTTAAATGGCTGAGAAAATAGCTGTGCTGAATAGAATGACTATTCCTGTCTGTGTGTCTTTTTTGTAACTTAAGGTTTTGCCTAGAGGTATTCTCTGTTTGAATCTAATTACCCTGTAAGGTATTTTACAGAGGTGATTTCTTTTTACTTCTATTAAAAGTCTTCTTATAAGAAAACTGAATGCTTTTTCATTGTTCTAAGATCCAAGGGTTTGGGTCTGTGGTCACCTATGCAAATTGGTGAGGATTTTTACCAAACCTTCCCCAGGAAGTGGAGTGCAAGGGTTGGGAGGATTTTGGGGGGAAAGACGTGTCCAAACTATGTTTTTTCAGGAACCCAGATAAAGTTTGGTGGTGGCAGTAGAAATCCAAGGGCAAAGGGTAAAATAATTTGTACCTTGGGGAAGTTTTAACCTAAGCTGGTAAAAGTAAGCTTAGGAGGTTTTCATGCAGCTCCCCATATCTGTACCCTAGAGTTCAGAGTGGGGAAGGAACCTTGACACCCCCAAAGGAGATCTGGCGCAGGTGCTGACGGAGCGATCCCTGGCTGGCCTGCTCTGTGCTCTGCTAGACAGGAGACGGGACTAACATGATCAGAATAGAGTTTTTCACTGAGTTTATCACAGTGGTGCAAGTAGAAATAATTTCTTGCTGGTACTGCACTCATGGGAGGGGCATAAGGGGGGGCATGTGACCTCCCCATGTGACCCTCTATTTGACTCCTCCCCATCCTGCCCTCAGCCCAGGGCCCCCACCTTTTGCCAAGTGAAGGGAAATCTATTCTCACTGTGAAAGATGGTGTTTGGAGTCACATGGGCAAGTTACATGTCCATCACCCCCACCCATATTCTAGTTAGAACATTCACAAGAAGTCCATTAAGTGTCGATAGGTGTTTTCCAGGGTCCATTGGGAGCTAAGTGTTCCTTAATGGGCCATTCAACTTGACTTGTCCCTTCACATGCTGGCTAAATACCTTGTGGGCATTACCACAGGAGCAAACATGTAGTAAGCATAGCTAATACTCATAACTTCAGATACCAAGATGATACATACATAGAAATAGCATAATCCTAAGTACCAGCTATTTCACATACATGACTATTCCCGAAAGAGATTCTGAAAAATCACACCACGTACCTGAGACCCTATGTGCCAGCCCCATGCCCCACCGGAGTTTTGGTATCTGTTATGTAACAACAGAGATGGAGCCAGTGACATGACTCCGTTTAGCGTAAAAGGGCAAGGTTAAGTTTTAGCTGTGCAGGTGTGACTGCCCCTTTAGTCAGTGAGGGCAGACTGGCTGGCCCACATTCAGGTTCATGGGCTTCAGTGTTCCTTTGCGGTTGCCAGGGTTATGAACGTTAAAAAGTTATGTGCTGAGGTGGTTTAAAGCATAACACAGGTTTTAGGTTTGCAACTCTGTGAACCTCTGCCTCTTTGAGACTGTATTATTTATGTATTTATTTACTTATTTTGTGCTGGTCATAACGTGGGAAAGTATCCTCTCAGGAGGTTATGTATGTGTCTTGTAGCACTCGTCTGAACACCAATGGAAGGAATATTTTTTTTCAGTAAGTGTGGACTGATTCTTTTCTCTTAGAAGGCATGTAATTTTTTCAGGTACACACAGATTAACACAGAAAACAACTGGGGCTGTTAAACTTTCTTCAAATTCCATAGAAAATTAAGTTCAGCTATATTTTCCAGTACGGTGATGAAATGGGTGTTTGTATATACAAACATCAACATGCTTTCCCCCCAGATATTTCAGTCTGCTTGTATGGAATATGGGAGTTGGGTGAGGAGCCATTTCAGCATCTGTATGACTTATTAAAAGACAAATTTTAAGTAGAACTGTATCCTAAACTGCTTTATAGTATTTTATCCAAATATTGCATTTCAGTGGGGGATTCAACTTCCTTTATAGGAGCAGAACAGACTCCTGAAACTATTACCACAAAACTGGTCCATAGTCATGCAACTAGTTCCATTGTCTTCAAGGGGATTGATCAAATGATTAAGGGTTTACAGGATTAGGTTCCAAGTTTGTAAATTGTTCTGGATGAAACTGACTGCCTGAGCTGTCAGATCAGAAGAAGCATTGTTCGAATAAAGGTGAGCAGATGTGTGATAAGTCTTAGCTCCGTTGCTAAGATGAGGAACATATTTTCAGCAAAGTTCTTGGCAGATACCAATTCTGAGGTAGCTAGTTTAAGGCCATCAGTGTCCGGCATTATAATCTTCCTTTATAGTTCTATCATCCACAAAGCTGGAAAATGAGGCATTTGTTTTCTTCGTTTTGCACTCCAGTTAACAAAATGCATGTTTGACTAGTTTGGCTGCAAAGAAGAATTTTATATTTACACTCGGGACAACACCACTGATTCCTGTCAGGCTGTGGAACTGGTCTGACATCAGAATCCAAACGTCCTCTGGTCAGTGCAAGCAGAGGCATTCCTCTAATGATTTGGATGTGATGTGATACAGTATGAATGTCATGGATAATTCAGACCAATGGTGAGAAACAGAATTAAAACCCACTGTTTTAAAACACCTTCCATCCCCACCCTACCCGTCCCCTCTTGAGGACTCCAGTCCTGACCAATGTAAAACAACACAATACATATGCTAACAAACTTAAAGCCTTTGTTTAAGCTTGTTAGCATATGCATTGTGCTGTTAAAGCCATATAAAGAATGATTGTCCCCTTGCTGTGGTCTGCTCCTTTAAGGAGCTGAGCACAGCCCTGCCCCACCTCCGCGGGGAGAGGGGTTGCAGGGGCTATCCCCACATCTTTCAGGTTCCCTGTATTGGCTAGAAATCTCTTATAGGTACAGTGTACCAGAGGGTACTGCCCTATTTGCACTCCTGGTTTATCACAAGCGATTAACACTTATTTGAAGGGACCATTCATAGATATTAAGGTCAGAAGGGACCATTATGATCATCTAGTCTGACCTCCTGCACAACACAGGCCACAGAATCTCAGCCACCCACTCCTGCGAAAAACCTCTCTCCTATGTCTGAGCTATTGAAGTCCTCAAATTGTGGTTTAAAGACTTCAAGGAGCACAGAATCCTCCAGCAAGTGACCCGTGCCCCATGCTACAGAGGAAGGCGAAAAACCTCCAGGGCCTCTTCCAATCTGCCCTGGAGGAAAATTCCTTCCTGACCCCAAATATGGTGATCAGCTAAACCCTGAGCATATGGGCAAGATTCACCAGCCAGATACCCAGGAAAGAATTCTCTGTAGGAACTCAGATCCCACCGCATCTAACATTCCATCACAGGCCATTGGGCCTATTTACCATAAATATTTAAAGATCAATTAATTTCCAAAATCATGTTATCCCATCATACCATCTCCTCCATAAACTTATCGAGTTTAATCTTAAAGCCAGATAGGTCTTTTGCCCCCACTGCTTCCCTTGGAAGGCTATTCCAAAATGAAGTGGCCCGTTACCACCCTTCCGGCCATGGGGGAGATGGGGGACGGGGGAGGGAAAGGCAGCTGGTGGGGATTGTTCGTTGGCTATAGTTTGTGGTAATAAGCCATAAAGCTAGTGTCTCTGTTCAGTCCATGCCTGTAATGTTGCACTTTATATGATTTTATAAAAATATGCTAATGAATGTGAATATAATGTCAATATGTGTGTGTTTATGATGTATACTGTAAAATATGCTTCATGCAAAAGGTCTTTTGTAAGGTATCATTACAAAGCTTACAATCTTCTGAGTGTGGTCATCCTATTTGTATAAATGTATCACTCTTGTATCTGAAACTAGAAATATAAAATATAACTCTGAGGGCCTATTCATAGAATCTCAGGGTTGGAAGGGACCTCAGGAGGTCATCTAGTCCAACCCCCTGCTCAAAGCAGGACCAATCCCCAGTTTTTGCCCCAGATCCCTAAATAGGATTGAACTCACAACCCTGGATTTAGCAGGCCAATGCTCAAACCACTGAGATATCCCTCCTCAAATGCAAAGTGTGGGCCATTAATGGTGGTTTAAAATCTTAATGGCTCCCATTAACCAGGACAATTGACTGTGGATGGCTCCGTTTTACTTGTAAGTCTTCCTGTATACATGTGTGCTGGCAAGTAGGTAATGAAGTCTTACAGTGACATGTGATCATGTCACCTGAACTGGAATCCATCTTAACCTGGTGCTTTTGCACTGAGAAGGAGGGGGTGGGAACCCAGAAAGGGACAAAGAATTCCCGCCTTATGCAAAAGATATATAAGTAGGTGGAACAGAACAAAAAAAGCAGCCATCATGAGGAATTCCCTAGCTACCACCTAAGATGGAACAAGGGCTGGACCAGGGGAAAGGATTGTGCCCAGAGTAGGAAGGTGTCCAGCTCCAGTCTGTGGGGGGGAAAAAACTTATTAAAACATCTCTAAGGGTAAGATTTTATCTGTATTCAGTTTTTATTACTGTACTAGACTTAGACTGGCTATTTTATTTTGCTTGGTAATTCACTTTGTTCTGCTTGTTACTACTTGGAACCACTTAAATCCTACTTTATGTATTTAATAAAATGACTTTTTACTTATTAATTAACACAGAGTATGTATTAATACCTGGGGGGGGGGAGGGGGGAACAGCTGTGCAATCTCCCTGTCAGTGTTATAGAGGGCGAACAATTTATGAGTTTACCCTCTATAAGCTTTATACAGGGTAAAACAGATTTATTTGGGGTTTGGACCCCATTGGGAGTTGGGCACCATGCTCTCGAATGAACTCACTGAAAAAGGATAAAAGACAAAAACACCCCATCACCTGCTGTGAACACTTTATTCACAAAGTGATCACTTGATATCAGTCCCTTTCAATGTGTACTAACTACTTATGCTAAACAATCTGTTCCACCTTGTACTTAGCTGTGACACTCTGAGTATTGGGCAAAGGTTGTGACACAGACACAGGGAGCGCTGCTCCCTGATCTGTAAGGATTCCAGTCTCCGTTCCGTGCATTTCTAAAGTACATCCCTTTCCTGGGGGAGTTCAGTACCACCCACAAAATGCTGATACCTCTCTGCTCCCACGGAAAGCCACGGAGGAGATGCTCAACAGGAGACATGAAACATCTCAGCACTGGGCTGGGAAGGTGCATCGGAATCTGCCCCCCAGGAAAGGCTGGAGAGGTAGCTGAGAAACAGCTGAGAACCTGAGGGTCCCTGAGCTGGGGTGAAGACAGAGGGAGGTTTGGGGGGAGGAAGTGGTTTGAGGATGGTGGGGGATGGAGGTGTACTAGGTTTTAAGAAGTAGGTTTATTGAGGAATCGGGCTGGGGGATGGTGAGTAGTGGTGGGGGAAGGGGTTTGGGGCATACAGGATGTGACACCCTGGCACCCCAATATTCCCCAGGATATGTTTTGTACAAAGTAGGCCTTGTGAGGTATCATTTGAAAAGTCTTGATCTGCTAAATAGTAATATCTCATTGGATTGTATGTGCTATCATTGTATGTGAAGTTACGAAGTTTGGCTAGGTATGTGTTACTGAAACATTGTGAGAGTGAAAGCACCCACAAGCAGCATTTCAGGTACAACTGTACAAAGGACAAACAATGTTAATGGCTTACTGAGGAAATGCACACAAGCACAAGGATTACCCCAGGAACCATGTACAATAGAAAGCTCTCAGAGATAGCACTACACAATGGGAACTGTTTGACTGAGATCACAGCAAAAGAGCTTTCCAGCAAGCAGGGGGAAATGACATCACGCTGGGACTCACCCTCCCTACAACAACAAACATGGAAACACCTGAGGAACAAAGACTGAACTGAGGGAAGTGCTGGACCCAGGCTAAAGGGATTTTTAGCCTGTGAATGGAACACCCGGGGATTCCAAGCTGTAAGCAAGTGCAGATTTCCCCTGAAGAGTCTGCAGCCTGTTTGTATCATCTCTTAGGGGACGTCTACACTGGCAAAGTTACAGCACCGGCAGCTACAGCGCCGCTCAGAGAGTGCAGAAGGGAAACCGCTGTTGTGTGTTCACACTGTCAGCTGCCTGCGCAATAGCGTGTTCACACTTGTGGCACTTGCAGCGGTTTTCGGAGTGGTGCACTCTGGGCAGCCATCCCACAGAGCACCTCTTTCTCTTCTGCTGCTAAGACTTGTGGGAAGGCGGAAGGGGTCATGGGGCATCCTGGGTCCAGTCCCAATGCCCCGTGATGCATTGCTTCACATCCCAGCAACCCCTGTGCTTCTGTCCACATTTGGCGCCATCTTTCAACAGTTTGTGTGCTGCATGCCCTGCCCCTTCGGCCTGCAGGAATGGATCCCAAACTGTTGACCGGTATGCTGCTCGCTCTGACCAACATGTCACGAGTGGCAGGGGAGTTATTCCTTAAATTACAAAGGCAAGAGGAGTGCGACATTGATCTTGCCATGCGTACTAGCTATAACACGAGATTGCTTGCGGCATTCATGGAGGTGCTGACCACTGTGGAACGCCGCTTTTGGGCTGGGGGAAACAAGCACTGAGTGGTGGGATCACACCGTCATGCACGTCTGGGATGATGAGCAGCGGCTGCAGAACTTTCGGATGAGAGAGCCACATTCATGGGGTGTGATGAGCTCACCCGGCACAAGGACACGAGAACGAGAGCTGCCCTGTCACTGGAGAAGCACGTGGCGATTGCACTGTGGAAGCTGGCTACTCTAAAGTGCTACTGATCGGTCGCTAACCAGTTTGGAGTAGGAAAGTCGACCACTGGACTCGTGTTGATGGAAGTGTGCAGGGCCATTAATCACATCCTGCTCCAAAAGACCGTGACTCTGAGCAACACGCATGACATTGTGGATAGCTTTGCATAACGTGCATAACTTTGCATAACACTGGCCTGTTCAGGAAGATGCAAGCTGGGACTTTCTTCCTGGACCAGAAGATCACCCAAGGGGAAGTCAAAATGACCATTGTGATCCTGGGAGACCCCGCCTACCCCTTAATGCCGTGGCTTATGAAGCCGTACATGGGGCAACTTGACAGCAGCAAGGAGCAGTTCAACAACAGGCTGAGCAAGTGCAGAATGACTGTGAGTGTACTTTTGGCCATTTAAAAGCCCACTGGTGATGCCCTATGGGAAGCTGGGCCTGGCCGATGACAATATTCCTATGCTTAAAGCCGCACACTGTATGCTCCATAATATTTGTGAAAGGAAGGGTGAAAGCTTCACTCAGGCCTGGACCGCAGAGGCTCAGCGCCTGGAGGCTGAGTTTGAACAGCCACAGACCAGGGCTATGAGATGGGCATAACACGGGGCCATAAGGATCAGGGATGCCTTGAGGCAGCAATTTGAAGCTGAAAGCCACTAATATGTGTTGCTATGCTCGGGAGTGCAGTGCTTGTAATGCTAGGAGGTGATTGGTGCACATGATGCAATAAGGGGGTTTAACATAATTGTATGTTGCTTTGCAGTGCTCTTTTTGCTTTCAGTTAATAGAATAAAGATTGCTTTAAAACCAACACAATTCTTTTATTAAAAGACAACAACCGGAGGAGAGAGTCAAATGAAAAAAATACATCAGCAGGGAGGGGAACGGGAAGGTCCCAGGAGGAGGAGGGGTCCCAGGACAGGTAAAGATTTGTGTATGTCCAGGGATCATATCCAACCTTCTCCTTTGGAATACAGTGCAGTGGGTACTGTACTTCAGCAGGGCCAAACTGCAGAGGGCCGGGTGTTGCGTGCAGTGGGTACTGGGAGTCCACAGGGCTGCACTGCGACGGGGAGGAGTGGAATGCCGCGGGTACAGACTGGAGCCAGGAGGCTGATAAGAGTTTGTTGGCGTTGTCTGGGGGGTGCATGGGAAGGAGTTTTGCGACGGCAGCTGCAGGGCAGGGCGGGCGCAGAACTGCTCGGTTTGAAGAGCGAGTATTGCCTTGAACGTGTTCACTTGGTGCTCCATAACACTGAAGAACCTCTCCGTGGCTTCATTCTGGCGTGCCGCATACTCCTTTCGGTCCCTCTTTTCGCTGTCCCGCTACTCCTCCAGTTCCTGTTTCTTGGCAGCAGAGTGCATCATAACCTCACGCAGAAAGTCCTCCTTAGTTCTTCTTGGACACTTTCTAATTCTGCCCAGCCGTTCCGCTGCCAATAACCAAGAGGGAGGCTGGGCTCCCAAGGTCGTCTCTGTGAAGTTTAAATGCAACATTTTACAGAAGCAGTATTGTTTGCAACACAGACAGCACTGATTCAGTGCTTTAAAACACAGCAAGTACTCACACACCTGTCACTAACTGTCTGACCCTAGGCAAGCGCACATGAGCCACAAGACCCCCCAAATGGCGAGTAGCCACAGGGGCAGGGTAAACCACTCTTCCCGGAGTCTACTGTACACTGGGCATGTGGCTCTTGGGGAGAGCCAGCACTGTAGGGGTGGCCTGATAATCATTCCTGTCCTCACACTTTACACAGGGGGTGATCATTATGGAAGATATCTCACTGCTGAGGGTGAGCAGGGAATGAAGGGAGGGTCTTCTCCAAGCCTGTGGCTTCCGCCCAGGCCCCATGCGGCTCACCTGTGTGCAGCAATGGTCCCCCCCCCCCGTCTATGATGGCACAGTGGCGTGGGAAAGTTACCATTAATGGGGCAAGAAACAAAGCAGCTCTGCCGAAGAACCTGTGGCAGCGGATTGCCCAGTATCTCCACGGGAGTTTCCTGGAGATCGCTGAGGGAGATTCCCGTGAAGTGAGGAAATCAATCAAGAGCCTGTTCCACCGCTCAGGATAGGCATGACATGGGAGACAAGCCTGCTTTCTTCTACCCTCCTACCCCCAACAACTTGCTTCGGCGATTCCCAAAATCAGATCCACTTACCAGGGGCCTCCTCTCCGGTTTCCACTTCACCAAGCTCTGACAGCTGTGACTGGCTAGCCTCCTCTGGGGTAGAAAAGAGCTCCTGGCTGCATGCATCTCCAGCCTCCGAGTCATCCTCTCCCTCTGGGTCCCCCTGTCCCTCCCCCCCACATCCTCTTCCAAGATTTCCTCCTCCTGGCTTGGTCCACTCTCAGCTGGCATGCGAGCCAACAAAGTATCCACAGGGGCCTTCGCAGTGGAGGTGGGGTTGCCTCCGAGTATCGTGTCCAGCTCTTTGTAGAACCAGCAGTTCATGGGCACAGCACTGGAGTTGCCTCCTGCGTCTTGTGGTAGGCGTTCTGCAGCTCCTTCACTTTGACCCTGCGCTGCAGAGGGGCCATGACCAGGACACATTCTGTCATGCATCGTGAAATCTGTCCGAAGGTATCACAATTCCTATGGCTGGAGCACAGCTGGGACTGCACAGCCTCCTCTCCCCAAATGCTGATGAGGTCCAGCAGCTCGGCATTGCTCCAAGCGGGGGATCGCCTGGTCCATGGAGCAGTCATGGCCACCTGAAAAGGTGCACTGAGACCACTGCATGTGACACCGAGCAAACAGGAAGGGGACTTTCAAATTTCCAAAGGAATTTATGGGGTGGGGATGATGGTTGGTCACCTGAGGACAGGGCAGTAGAGTTCAAACCAATGACCAGAGAGGTGAGAACAGGCATTGTGGGACACCTCCCGGAGGCCAATCACAGCACTGTAATCGACCAGGGTGCCTACACTGGCACCGCAGCGCTGTAGCCCCGGTGTTGAAAGCTGTACGCCTCTCGTTGGGGTGGTGTTTTTAAAGTGCTACAACTGTGCAGTTTCTGCGCACTAAGTGGCTTGGCCGTGTGTACACCTTGGGAGTTACAGAGCAGGAATCTGCTTTACTGGGCAGAAACTTTCCAGTGTAGACAGGGCCTAACGGTGAGAATCTGCCTAATCATATCAGCCACGCTATCAGAGGCTCGTTCACCTGCACATCCACCAATGTGATATACGCTATCATGTGCCAGCAATGCCCCTCTGCCATGTGCATTGGTCAAACTGGACAGTCTCTACGTAAAAGAATAAATGGACACAAATCAGACATCAAGAATTATAACATTCAAAAACCAGTCGGAGAACACTTCAGTCTCTCTGGTCACTCGATTACAGGCCTGCTACTCTGAAACCTGCCATTTAAAAAATTGCAATCCACACTCGTTGGGGATCACAACCTGAAAGAAATCTTTCCTGAATCCCCACGTCTGGCTTTCAAACAACCCCCTCACTTCTCCAACCTCATCAGCAGAGCCAGCTCCCTACAGACTCAAAGCGACCACCAGACCCGGCCAGAACCAACTCAAAGCGACGCCAGACCCGGCCAGAACAACAGCAGCAGCCATA
Source organism: Natator depressus (assembly GCF_965152275.1). Taxonomy (NCBI): domain Eukaryota; kingdom Metazoa; phylum Chordata; order Testudines; family Cheloniidae; genus Natator; species Natator depressus. Next base: position 32,350,974 of record NC_134246.1, read on the forward strand.
TCTCCACTGCTACAATGATCAACACCCACCACAACATACCTGTCAAGATCTATGGATCCTACACAAGCCTATCACAACATGTGGTGTACTCCATCCTGTGCACTAAATGTCCCAATAACAATTATGTGGATGAAACCAGACAATCACTGCGCTCTCAAATGAACACACTGAAAAATGATAAAAGACAAAAACACCCCATCACCTGATGAGAACACTTTTTTCATAAAGTGATCACTTGATATCAGTCCTTTTCAATATGTTCTAACTACTTATGCTAAACAATCTGTTCCACCTGTGACACTCTGAGTATGTTCCCCAGACCTGAAGAAGAGCTCTTCTGTATAAGCTTGAAAGCTTGTGTCTTTCACCAGTAGAAGACGGTCCATTAAAAGGTATTAACTCACCCCTCTTGTCTCTGTAACATCTGGGGTTAAACACAATCACTACAGTGCGTGGCATTTTTTTTGACAGTTTCCATCTGAGCAGTCTATTATAAGCAGCCCGGCTAGCTCAGTTGGTAGAGCATGAGGCTCTTAATCTCAGGGTCGTGGGTTCAAGCCCCATGTTGGGCAAAGCAAGTAACTTTGGTTGGGGAGGGATAGCTCAGTGGTTTGAGCATTGGCCTGCTAAACCCAGGGTTATGAGTTCAATGCTTGAGGGGGCCATTTAGGGTTCTGGGCCAAAAATTGGGGAGTGGCCCTGCTTTGAGCAGGGGGTTGGACTAGATGACCTCCTGAGGTCCCTTCCAATCCTGATATTCTATGAAGGTTTTCAAATGTCAATTGCCAAAAAGCAAAATTTTTCAGGTTTCAGTTGTTTTGATGAAAAGTCAAAATCTTCTCCCGCACCTTTCCTCTGCAAAATTCCAACTATCTGTCTCCCTCTTATTTTGTGTGTGTGTGTGTGTGTGTGTGTGCACAAACATCTCTTGTATACTGCATTTCCGTATCTGGGCTCACTTAGACCCTCCTTCTTTCACAATAGGGCCCAGACTGACTGATCTTCATTTCATTCAACTAGTCTGAATTCTTTGTAAGGGTCACAGCCCTCCTGACAGCATTTCTCAGGGCCTCCTGGACCTCTCTGTTTCTCAGGCTGTAGATGAGCGGATTGGCCAGGGGCGTCAGGACTGTGTAGCAGACGGAGAACACTTTGTTCAGGGCTCTCCAGGTACCAGATTTCGGTAGCATGTAGACAATGATTATGGTCCCATAGAAAAGTGCCACCACAATGAGGTGAGAGGAGCAGGTGGAAAAGGCCTTTTGCCTCCCGGTGGTGGATGGGATTCCCAGGATGGTTGCAATGATACAAATATAGGAAGCCAGGGTTAATAGAAAAGGGGAAACTGCATCTAGGAAGGAAAATATATAAATAAGTGGGGTGATCTGGCTGGTGTCGCTGCAGGAGAGTTGAATCAGTGAGGTGAAATCACAAAAGAAATGGTCAATTTCATTAGGGCCACAGAAAATTAACTGTGATGTAACACATGTGACTATTGTACAAATTAGAAATCCACTAATCCAAGACCCAGCTGCTAGCTGGAGGCACAGCTGGACATTCATAAGGGTTCCATAGTGCAGCGGTTTGCATATGGCTAAATACCGATCGTAAGACATGGCTGCCAGGAGAGAGCACTCCGTTGTTACTAGAGAACCAAAGAAATGAAACTGCGTGATGCAGCCGGGAAGAGAAATGGTTCTGTCCCCAGTCAGGAGACTGGCCAGCAGCCTGGGCAGGACGGTGGAGGTGTAGCAGGTCTCCAAGCAGGACAAGTTCCCCAGGAAGAAGTACATGGGGGTGTGAAGGTGCTGATCAGCCACAACTAGCGCAACGATGAGGATGTTCCCAGCCATGGTCGCAATGTAGATCACCAGGAAAATGAGGAAGAGAAGGGTCTGCAGTTCAGGGAGATCCCCGAACCCCAGGAGGATGAATTCCATGATGGCTGTTTGATTTTTCCCTTCTCCTTTCTCCATGAGCTGCATGCTGTGGTAGTGAAAGTGCAATGAGCATCGAAAGATTTGGCTGTACCATGAAATTGCATTGATTTCCATCATTTGATCCCCTAAGAGTTCCCACTGCAAACGGAGAGCTGGGTTTATATTCTCTCAGACCAGAGAGACTGCTTCACTTCCACCTCAGGGCACTGGCACCCAGTTAATTTGCCACTCTTCTGTCCCACACCCCAACATTTTTCATTCACAGATTCTTAGATTTAAGACCAAAAGGGACCATTGGATCATCCAGGCTGAGCCTCTATGTAACAAAAGCCACAGAATTTCCCCACTTACTCTGCACTGATTTCAATAACTTGTTTTTGGCTGAGACAGACCTTCCAGAAAGGCAGCCAGTCTTGATCTGGAGATATGAGGAGTTGAAAATCCACCTCTTCCCTTGCCAGTTTTTTCCAATGGATAATCACCCTCACCAGGAAAATTAACAAAATGTGCACCTTATTTCCCATTGAAACGTGCCTGGCTTTAGCTTCCAGCCCTTGGCTCTGGCTATGCCTGTCCCTGGGCAATGAAAGAACCCTTTGGTAACCAGGGTTTTGTCCCCATGAAGGTGCTGAGATGCTGTAATCAAGTCACTTCTCCTTCATACACCGAACAGACCCAGCTCTTTAAGTCTCTCACTGGAAGGTATTTCCTCTAGCCCACACATCATTTGCGTGGCTTTTTTTCTGAACCCTCCCCAATCTCTCCACATCTGTTTTATACTGTGGCCCCAGCCCTGCACACGGTATTCCAGCATCGGAGTCACCAGTCTGGAGAGGTGAAACCCCCTCCCTGCTCCTATTCTCTGCTCCCCTGTTTATACAGCCAATGACAGCGTCAGCCCATGGCCCACCCCACTGCTCTGGGAGCTGATGTTGGGTTTCTCGCCCTCTGTAGCCCCTACCCGTGCTGTGATGGGGGCCATGGTCACACCCACGAGCTGCCTGGGGAAGGGCAGGAGGGAGGTGGCACCATGGCCATGCCTGCGAAGAGGGAGTGATGCTGACCCACAGCACAGACGGGAAAGTGACTCTGCCTCCGGCCGTGACCAGGGCACAAATCAAACCACCCTCGGGGCAGACGCACACGCAGACTCCTCTCCTTCATAGCACAGTAGTGACTGGTCCAGAGACACTGACACTGCTGATAACGAATTACCAGCTATGACTGTTAACTACTAATTACTGGCTGTCCGTCACTGATTGTGTTGTGGCAATGGCAGGGGATCAGGTCCTTACTGCGCTGGGTGCTGTGTAAACACCCAACATTTAGAAACAATTCCCAGTTGCTAGACGGCTCGGAGCGCGCTGGGTGGAACTGCAGGCACGGGCGGCAGGTTTGTATAATTTTTGGTGGTGCCCAGAACCCGCCTCTGCCCAAACTCCTCCCCCCACGTGCCCAAGGCTCTGGGAGGGAGTTTGAGTGGGGGAGGAGGTCTGGGGTGCAGGCCGTAGGCTGGGGCAGGGGATTGGGGTGTAGGGTGCAGGCTCTGGAAGGGAGTTTGGGGATGGGAGGGGGTGCGGAGGGTGGGGGTGCCGGGGTGAGGGTTGTGGGGTGAGGCTGCAGATGAGGGGTTTGGGGTGTGGGAGGGGCTCAGGGTGAGAGTAGGAATGTGGGGGGTGAGGGCTCTGTCTAGGGTTGGGGGGTTTGGGGTGTTAGAGAGGCTCAGGGCTGGGGCAGAGGGTTGGAGTGCAGGGGGATGAGGGCTCTGGCTGGGATTGGGGATAAGGTGTTGGGGTGTTGGAGGGTCTCAGGGCTGGGGCAGAGGGTTAGGGTGCGGGGAGGGGGGTGAGAGCTCTGGCTGGGGCTGGAGATGAGGGGTTTGTGGTGTTGGAGGAGGCTCAGGGCTCAGGAGGAGGGTTAGGGTGTAGGGGGATGAGGGCTCTGGCTGGGACTGGGGATAAGGTGTTTGGGGTGTTGGAGGGGCTCAGGGCTAGGGTAGAGGGTTGAGGGTGCGGTGGGGGGTGGTGAAAGCTCTGGCTGGGGGTGTGGGCTCTGGGGTGGGGCAGGGCTGAGGATGAGTTTGGGGTGCAGGCAGGCTGCTCTGGGGCAGGGGCCAGAGAGGAGGACTCCCCCAAGCCCTTTCCCTGCCGGCAGCAGCGAGCGCTGGAGGAGGAGCCCCCCTTTCCTGACCTCCCCAGCAGCATTGTCTCTGCATGTGCTCTTAGGGCCCCTCTCAGGTCCAGGAATCTCCCTGGCCTCCCCCGTGGTGGGTGCTGGGGGTGCTCCGTGCGCCTCCTCCCCTGCTGTTGCCCCTGACTGTAGCCTCACTGGGGGTAAGGGATGCGGCTGCCTCCTTGCCCAGCATGGGGCAGGAGCGGTGACTGCGGGTGGGGGAGCCCCCGGGGGTGGTGGAGGGTCCCGCCGAAAAAGGGAAGGGTCTGAGGTGGAAAGGCAGGCTCAGAGTCAGTCTGCCCTGGCAGTCGAGAAGTGGGGCGCATGGAGCTGCACAGAACGCTCTGCTCCGGGGCCCGGGACGCACGCGGAGGGGCTGGGTGCAGCAAGCGGGGGGCCGGGGGACACACAGGGGAGGCACGGGGGGGTGGCAGGTGGGCCTGGGGGGACACCCGGCCCCAAATATTGGTGGAGCTGGGCCCCTGGTTCAGCCTAAATACCTTTCAACACATGATCCAAAATGACTTTCCCAAGGTTTCCCAGCATGGCTGCGGCTGAGCAGAGAAGAGACCCCAGGTCTCCTGTCACAGGCTGGGGCCCTAACAGCTGCGGGTCCCACGCTCTGGAGGAAATGAAGGGAGAGCAGTCAGTGCTCGGGCAAAGGCTGTGAGAGAGACACAGGGAGCGCTGCTTCCTGACCTGTAAGGATTCCAGTCTGCGTTCCGTGCATTTCTAACGTACACCCCTTTCCTGGGGAAGCTCAGCACCACCCACAAAATGCTGATACCCTCTCTGCTCCCACGGAAAGCCACGGAGGAGTCACTCACGAAGCATCTCAGTACTGGGCCAGGAAGGTACATTGGAATCTGCCCCCCAGGAAAGGCTGGAGAGGCAGCTGAGAACCTGAGGAGCAGGGTCCCTGAGCAAACAACCAGCCGTCGGGGAGACAGAGGGGGACAGCCAGCCAGAGGGATACGAGAGCTGGGTCTCCTTTCTGATTCATCCGCGTCTCTAGCACCAAACCACAAAGCAACTGACTCTGAAGTCCTTCCTCCGGCAGAGCTCCCAGCGTGTGAGGACACTGCACGAGGGGGTGTCTCAGACCAAGGGCTGCATAGGCGTAAGGACCTGAAGATCTGCCCCGAGGCTAGTGACACTCACCTTCAATCCTCAGCATGCAGCAGCGTTCTCTCCATGGCCAGGGACTGGGGCTGGTGTCAGTCAGCCTTCGTAGCTCAGTTCCTGGGCAGACCCCTGCCTGTGGCTGCTCGCTGCCCAAGGTGATTGTTGGCATCACACAGACCGTTAGTGCCTCCTGCTCTGGGTTCTTGCTGGGTTTATCAGCGAAAGCAGCTGCCCCCTGGGCCTTGCCACTGCTGTTGGGATCTCGCCTGGGACTGCTGCCGGCGATGCTCTGGGTTCCCTGCAGAGGGGAATTGATGCTTTGTTCCATGTTTAAATGGTGTAACATCAGAAGAATGGCCATATGGGGTCAGACCAAAGGTCCATCTAGCTCAGTGTCCTGTCATCCAACAGTGGCTTCAATCCCTTTAATGATCAGATTGAACTCCTACATACCACTTTCCAGACATGGGTCTCAACGTATGTCGCAAAGAGTGGCGAGTGCCCCCATCCTCATTTCACAGGCGAGACAACTGAGGCACTGAGAATGGAGGCAATTCCCAAAGGTAACCCAGCCTTGGCGTAACTAGGAATACTTTCACCCAGCCACCAACTTGAGCATCAGGGCAACAATCCCATAGGGTGGATGTAGGTTCCTTGCACATTGAGCGCTACCCGGCTCCATCCCTAGCTAGGCCCTGACATTCTCTGGCCACCCGGATCCATCTCTAGCTAGGCCCTGATGCGCTCTGGCTGCCCGGATCCATCCCTAGCTAGGCCCCGACGTGCTCTGGCCGTCCGGATACATCTCTAGCTAGGCCCTGATGTCCTCTGGTTGCCTGGATCCATCCCTAGCTAGCCCCTGAGGTGCTCTGGCTGCCTGGATACATCCCTAGCTAGGCCCTGATGCGCTTTGGCCGCCTGGATCCATCCCTAGCTAGGCCCTGATGTGCTCTTGCCTGCCGGTTCCATCTCTAGCTAGGCCCTGACTTCTGGCTGGATGTTCAGTGTATGTCCATCACTGGAGACCTTATCATGCCACTGAAGCTTTCGGTGACTATGTGACTGCTGATCATACAGTGGCAGTGCTTGGTAACCCCCCTTCGGCATTTGTTGGTCATCCATCCTAACAATATGTCTGTACCAAGAAAGCTGCCAGAACCGAACCGGTGCCAATGGAGGCAGTTGCTGGATTTGGCTACAAACATCCTCATTCCTGATTTCGTCCTGCCACTTGATATGGAGCAGCTGATGTATGTAAGGGGACTGTTGCCCCCTTACTGACATTCAGTGGGGGTGTTTTAGTTGTTAGCTCCCAGTACTAAAAAGGGGGAAGGGGAATCAGGACCCTGAGACTGACAGCCCCCAGGAACAATGGGGAGAGGCCAATGCTCCAGGTAGCCTGAATGACAGGTCGGGCAGGCTAATCAGGGGGTCAGGAGGCCAGGGAGGTCCTGTCCTCCATGGAAGCTGGAATTGCCTGAGTCGGACAGAGTGGGGCTGAGCTAAGGGGAAAGCAAGGGCCTGAGCTGAGCTGGGGAGCAGAGCTGTGCCAGATCCAGAGAGAGCAGACCCTGTCCTGGGGGCAGAGCTGCAGCCCCAAAGCCAGAGGCACAGCCCAGAGAGAGCAGGCTTGCCCTGGGAGCAGAGCTGCAGCAACCAGAGCCAGAGGGGCCAAAGAAATCTGATGAGGTTCAACAAGGATAAGTGCAGGGTCCTGCACTTAGGACGGAAGAATCCAATGCACCGCTACAGACTAGGGACCGTATGGCTAGGCAGCAGTTCTGCGGAAAAGGACCTAGGGGTGACAGTGGACGAGAAGCTGGATAAGAGTCAGCAGTGTGCCCTTGTTGCCAAGAAGGCCAATGGCATTTTGGGATGTATAAGTAGGGGCATAGCCAGCAGATCGAGGGACGTGATCGTTCCCCTCTATTCGACATTGGTGAGGCCTCATCTGGAGTACTGTGTCCAGTTTTGGGCCCCACACTACAAGAAGGATGTGGAGAAATTGGAGAGAGTCCAGCGAAGGGCAACAAAAATTATTAGGGGTCTGGAACACATGACTTATGAGGAGAGGCTGAGGGAACTGGGATTGTTTAGTCTGCAGAAGAGAAGAATGAGGGGGGATTTGATAGCTGCTTTCAACTACCTGAGAGGTGGTTCCAAAGAGGATGGTTCTAGACTATTCTCAGTGGTAGAAGTTGACAGGACAAGGAGTAATGGTCTCAAGTTGCAGTGGGGGAGGTTTAGGTTGGATATTAGGAAAAACTTTTTCACTAGGAGGGTGGTGAAACACTGGAATGCGTTACCTAGGGAGGTGGTAGAATCTCCTTCCTTAGAAGTTTTGAAGGTCAGGCTTGACAAAGCCCTGGCTGGGATGATTTAATTGGGGATTGGTCCTGCCTTGAGCAGGGGGTTGGACTAGATGACCTCCTGAGGTCCCTTCCAACCCTGATATTCTATGATTCTAAGCAGCCCAGGAGCTGGAGGAAGAGCAGCAGCATTCGTGCAGAGACCGAGTGGTGGAGCTGGGGCTGGAGCAGTCCGGAGCTGAGTGCGGTGAGCAGCTGGGGAGAGCGAGGGGGACCCTGGGCAGCGGGCCCAGCAGAGGGAGATGCCTCAACCAAGGGGCTCTGCAGGCCAGGCTTGGATCGTAACCCCGACAGGGCGGGGGCAACGCTGGGTAGAAGGCTCCTACCACTTAGAGCCTAAGAGCTTGTGGCCATGACCAGAGCAAGTGTCCAACCCACAGCATCCCTGCAGCACAGCCAGGGCCTGAGAAGAAGGCCTGGGATTTACAAGGGACAGACTGTGAACTGCCCTGACGTTCCAGAGACAGTGTTTGTGATGTTCCCTGCCACAGAGCGGGCTGATGTGTTTCCTTTAACCTTTCCCATTTTCCCTTATTCTTTTTAAAATTAATTGTTGATTAAATAACTTGCATTTGCTTTAACTTGTATGTAATGGTCAGTGGGTCAGAGAAGTGCCCAGTGCAGAGAGAGCACCCTGGAGTGGGGACACCCTAGCCCCTGTCCTAGGTGACCACAGCAGGGTTGGGGGTCGAGCTCCCCAGGAATCTTAGGCCCAGTCTTGTTGGGGTTACAAGGACTCTGCCAGACAGGAGAGTAGAAGGGGAGTCCTCAAGGGCAGGGAAGCCACTGGGTAAAGGAAGTGGGAGCGAGGACTCAGATCCTTTCGCTAGCCCACTTCACCGGGGTAGTGCAGAAGCCAGGAAAGTTCCCCACAATAGTGGGACTATTCCCCCGCTTAAACGTAGACAACGAGAATCAAAAACCATTATTCCGCCACTTCTCAGCCTGCCCCGGAGCCCTGGTTTCCCGGTGGTACAGCAGAGTTGGTGTAACCGCGGCTCTATATATCTCTAGCTATGCCAGAAGCTGGATGTCATAACGTTCGCAGGGATGTCACTGAGATACCCAGAACATGGCAGCAGCAGCCGCTGATGTATGAGAGAGCGTCCACATCTTTTGAGCATCTTCCAGCCCCATCTCTGATAACAGCTGCTCCCTGTTAAATGTCCGGTCCACACAGGTTAATAGTAAGGTGCTTGTGATCTGGAGCTGGAGGGTGCTTGATGGTAACAGTAATGACGTTTACTTTTATCCACCCACCCTGCCACAGCTCCACCCTGTCCCTGATATGGGCCTTATTGGCACCCTCTGACTGGCTCAGAACGGACTGAAGTAAAAGCCCAAAGCAGAACCTCAGCCCCTCTGAAACTGGTGCTATGAAGTCTGATGGAAAATGGTTCCACTGGCCATTATCTGAGCCATTCTGCTGTAGAAGGCAGTGGGGCCAGATTCTGAGCTCAGCTACCCAGCCACCCCCGTGTCATTCTGCGGACACCCCGTTGTCACTTGGATTGACAGCCTCATCACGTTCGTTGACGCAGGTTAAGATCCTATCAGCCGGTCAAATTTCAACCCAACCCAACCAATCCAGCGTGTCTGGACAGACCCACGTGTAGACAACAAGGTTGTATGGGAGGGGGTCTCAAGGAACCTTAAGACCCCAAGTCCCCCATTAACTTTCAATAGGGCTGGGATTTTAATGGGATTTGGGTGTCTAACTCCCTTAGCCTGGAGGGTCTCACAGTTCATTGCTAACTGGGGCTGGGGTGGCCGCAGGGCCGGGGTGAGACTGCTGTCTAGACCTGTTCTTGAGGGCCTGGGCGTGGGGTGCTCAGACACCCCTCTAGTGTGAGGAGAGCAGCACACATCCCATTGACTCTCACCCGGCACGTTTGGGTTCCATTTCGAAGGATTTTTTAAATTTAAAAATATCATTATGTATTTTTTTATTTTATGCTTTTAAATGTTGTTTTATATTCTTTTAATTGATTTTTAATTTATATTTATTTTATACTCTGGCCAGCTCCCTCCAACCTGGGCCCCTCACCCCCACCCTGACTCAGGCCAGCTCCCTCCAACCTGGGCCCCTCACCCCCACCCCCAGTCTGGCCAGCTCCCTCCAGCCTGGGCCCCTCACCCCCGCCCCAACTCTGGCCAGCTCCCTCCAGCCAAAGCGAGTGTCAATCTAAGTGATGGGGGTGACCTCAGAAGGATGCCGGGGGTGGCTGGCTGGCCACAGTGACTGTACAGCAAGCAGAGTTGCTCGGAAAATTGTCACTGTCATTGTTCATCTGCCTTCCCAGCCCCAGCCTCAGAGGGGATGGGACCCAGTTCAGTCCATTCTGGGCCAGCCAGACTATGCCAAGGAGGGCCCATGTTGGGGACAATGTGAAGCTGCCAAATTGTGGCTAGATTGCATCGTTGGAGCCCTCTGTGGCTCACCTGGTCCGCACACGGGTGCAGAGGAAGCCACAAAACCATGGAGCAAGTGGTGGTTCTCCTCCCTCTGGGCAACCAGCAAGGAGCAGACCCTGTGATCTTCAGGTCTCCTGAACTTTACCCCCTTGGGGTAACACTGCCGAGACCAGGCGGAGTCTGACCTCAGGCAGACAAACAACGCACAGTCAACCTGTGGAACTGTTTGCCAGCGGATGTTGTGAAGGCCAAAAGTATAACAGGGTTGAAATAAGGACTAGATAAGCTCATGGACGATGGGTCCATCAATGGCTATTAGCCAAGTCCCTGAATTTCTGACTGCCAGGAGCTGGGACTGGATGACAGGGGATGGATCACTTGACAACTGCCCTGGTCTGTTCATTCCCTTTGAAGCACCTGGCACGGGCCACTGTTGGGTGACAGGACACTGAGCTAGATGGACCTTTGGTCTGACCCCGTATGGCCGTTCTTATGAAGTTACACTGTTTAAACATGGAACAAAGCATCAATTCCCCTCTGCAGGGAACCCAGAGCATCGCCGGCAGCAGTCCCAGGGGAGATCCCAACAGCAGTGGCAAGGCCCAGGGGGCAGCTTCTTTCGCTGATAAACCCAGCAAGAACCCAGAGCAGGAGGCACTAAGGGTCTGTGTGATGCCAGCAATCACCCTGGGCAGTGAGAGGTTCCCGTCCCAGCAGCCACAGGTAGGGGGCTGCCAGGAACTGAGATACGAAGGCTGACTGACACCAGCCCCAATCCCTGGCCACGGAGAGCACGCTGCTGCATGCTGAGGATTGAAGGTGAGTGTCACTAGCCTCTGGGCAGATCTTCAGGTCCTTACGCCTATGCAGCCCTTGGTCTGAGACACCCCCTTGTGCAGTGTCCTCACATGCTGGGAGCTCTGCCGGAGGAAGGACTTCAGAGTTGATTGCTTTGTGGTTTGCACCTAGAGACATGGATGGATCATAAGGAGACCCAGCTCTCATCTCTGCCCTTAGACATCCCTCTGTCTCTCCTCCCCGCACCCGCTTGCGCTCTGGCTGGCTGTCCCCTCTCTCGTCTGGACAGCTCATTTTTTGCTCAGGGACCCTCAGGTTCTCAGCTGCTTCTCAGCTGCCTCTCCAGCCTTTCCTAGGGGGACAGATTCCGATGCACCTTCCCAGCCCAGTACTGAGATGTTTTGTGTCTCCTGCTGAGCGTCTCCTCCGTGGCTTTCCGTGGGAGCAGAGAGGGTATCAGCATTTTGTGGGTAGTCCTGAACTTCCCCAGGAAAGGGGTGTACGTTAGAAATGCACGGAACAGAGACTGGAATCCTTACAGGTCAGGAAGCAGCGCTCCCTGTGTCTGTCTCACAGCCTTTGCCCGAGCACTGACTGCTCTCCCTTCATTTCCTCCAGAGCGTGGGGCCCGCAGCTGTTTGGGCCCCAGCCTGTGACGGGAGACCTGGGTTCCCTTCTCTGCTCAGCCGCAGCCTTGCTGGGCGACTTTGAGTCAGTTTGGATCATGTTTTGAAAGGTATTTAGCCACTGAGTGGGATTTTCAGAAGCACCCAAGCTCCCAATGTTAAGTCACAAGAGTGGTGTGAAGATCAACACGTTACAGATTGCGAGGAGCTCGGACATGGCCGTAACGGGGGCGGATGAGTACCGGGCACAGGCAGACTTTCCATTCTCCCCCCATATCTCCCACCCCAGGCCTCGGTACCGCTGCAGTGAGAGAGCGGCTGGCAGGGCTGAGTTAGGGGCTCCCTGTGGCAGCTGGGATACGGCACCGACTCTGCCTGCAGTTCAACACAGCGCCCTCCGAGCTGGGAATTGTTACTAATTCTTGGGTGTTTACACAGCACCCAGCACAGTAAGAACCTGGTCCCCTGCCATTGCCACAACACAATCAGTGATGGACAGCCAGTAATTAATAGTTAACAGTCATAGCTGGTAATTCGTTATCAGCAGTGTCAGTGTCTCTGGACCAGTCACTACTGTGCTATGAAGGAGAGGAGTCTGCGTGTGCGTCTGCCCCGAGGGTGGTTTGATTTGTGCCCTGGTCACGGCCGGAGGCAGAGTCACTTTCGCGTCTGTGCTGTGGGTCAGCATCACTCCCTCTTCGCAGGCATGGCCATGGTGCCACCTCCCTCCTGCCCTTCCCCAGGCAGCTCGTGGGTGTGACCATGGCCCCCATCACAGCACGGGTAGGGGCTACAGAGGGCGAGAAACCCAACATCAGCTCCCAGAGCAGTGGGGTGGGCCGTGGGCTGACGCTGTCCTTGGCTGTATAAACAGGGGAGCAGAGAACAGGAGCAGGGGGCGGGTTTCATCTCTGCAGAGAGCCCTGGTGACACCGATGCTGGAATACCGTGTGCAGGGCTGGGGCCACGGTGTAAAACAGACGTGGAGAGGTTGGGGTGGCTGCAGAATAGAGCCACAAAACCAGTTTTGTGGAGACGTGACTTGAGTAGAGGTCTCAATATCTCCGTGGGGAGAAACCACTGGTTACCAAAGGGCTCTTCCATTTCCCAGGGACAGGCACAGCTAGAACCAAGGGCTGGGCGCTAGACCCAGACACACGACAATGGGAAATAAGGCGCAGTCTGCTGCCAGGGCGGGTGATTATCTATTGGAACAAAGCACCAAGGGAAGTGGTGGAGTCTCCAGCTCCTGAAGCAGTTTCTCTGGTGTGAGAGAATATAAACCCAGCTCTCCATTTGCAGTGGGAACTCTTAGGGGATCAAATGATGGCTATCAACTGAATTTCCCGGTACAGCCAAATCTTTCGATGCTCATGACTTTTTCCCTGTCACAGGATGCACCTCATGGAGAAAGGAGAAGGGGAAAATCAAACGTCCGTCACGGAATTCATCCTCCTGGGGTTTGGGGATCTCCCCGAGCTGCAGATCCTTCTCTTCCTGCTTTTTCTAGTGATCTACATTGTGACCATGGCTGGGAACATCCTCACTGTTGCGCTAGTTGTGGCTTATCAGCACCTTTACATCCCCATGTACTTCTTCCTGGGGAACTTGTCCTGCTTGGAGACCTGCTACATCTCCAAGAGGTATATAAAATCATGAGTGGTGTGGAGAAAGTGAATTCGGAAAAGTTATTTACTTGTTCCCATAATATAAGAACTAGGGGCCACCAAATGAAATTAATGGGCAGCAGGTTTAAAACACATAACAGGAAGTTCTTCTTCACCTTGCACACAGTCAATCTGTGGAACTCCTTGCCTGAGGAGATTGTGAAGGCTAGGACTATAAGAGGGTTTAAAAGAGAATTAGATAAATTCATGGAGTTTAAGTCCATTAATGGCTATTAGCCAGGATGGGTAAGGAATGGTGTCCCTAGCCTCTGTTTGTCAGAGGGTGGAGCTGGATGGCAGGAGAGAGATCACTTGATCATTACCCGTTAGGTTCACTCCCTGTGGGGCTCCTGGCATTGGCCACTGTCAGCAAACAGGATACTGGGTGGACCTTTGGTCTGAGCCAGTATGGCCATTCTTATGTTCTTATGTTCTTTCTCATTTTCCTCTTTGAACTTTCATGTAATTGAATGGAGGAAACTTTCTATTGTTTAATAGCAGAGGAAATTATTCCACTGTTTGGTGCTGTTCTTCCTACTAGTACAACTCATGGAGAAAGCAGAAGGGGGAAATCAAAGGCCCATCACAGAATTCATCTTGCTGGGATTCGGGAATCAACCTGGGCTGCAGATTCTTTTCTTCCTGCTGTTTCTAGTGATCTACGTTGTGACCATGGCTGGGAACCTCCTCATTGTTGTGCTAGTTGTGACTGATCAGCACCTTCATACCCCCATGTACTTCTTCCTGGGGAACTTGTCCTGCTTGGAGACCTGCTACACCTCGACCATCCTGCCCAGGATGCTGGCCAGTCTCCTGACTGGGGACAGAACCATATCTGTGGAGGGCTGCATCACACAATTGGCTGTATTTGGTTTTCTAGTTACTGCAGAGAGTTATCTCTTGGTGGTGATGTCTTATGATCGATATTTAGCTATATGCAAACCGCTGCACTATGGAACCCTTATGAACGGCAGGCTGTGCCTCCAGCTAGCAGCTGGGTCTTGGATAAGTGGATTTCTAGCTTGTACAATGTTAGTATGTCTCATATCAGAGTTAATTTTCTGTGGCCCCAATGGAATTTACCACTTCTTTTGTGATCTCACCCCAATGGTGAAACTCTCCTGCAGTGACACCAGCCAGATCACACCGGTGATTTATATATTTTCCTTCCTAAATGTAGTTATCCCATTTCTGCTAACCTTGATGTCCTACGTTTGTGTCATCAGCACCATCCTGAGAATCCCTTCCACCACTGGGAGGCAAAAGGCCTTTTCCACCTGCTCCCCTCACCTCATTGTGGTTACAATCTTCTATGGGACCATAATCATTGCCTACATGCTACCGAAATCCAGTACCCTGAGAGCCCTGAACAAAGTGTTCTCTCTCTACTACACAGTCCTGACGCCCCTGGCCAATCCACTCATCTACAGCCTGAGAAACAGAGAGGTCAAGGAGGCCCTGAGAAATGCTATCAGGAGAGCTGTGACCCTTACAAAGAATCCAGCTTAGTTGACTGAAATGAGGATCCGTCAATCAGGTTTATACTGTCAAAGCAGCAGGGTCCAAGTGGCCCCTGATATCGAAGGGCTGTATGACAGCCGTGCGTGTGCATAAATATAGTTGAAAATTATTGAGACAGTTTGTTTTGGGGGGGGGGGGTTATTTTTGGCAGAAACTTTTGACTTTCTGTCAAAGAACCAAAAACCATGAAAATGGAAAAAGTTTTGTTTTTTGGTAGGTGAAATCCGAAAACTTTCGTCTGGAAGTTGAAAAAAATGGTTCTGTTGTTTGTTTTTGATTTTCTGTCAGTATCTCTGAAGGAAGTCAGTATCTCTGAAGGAAGCAGACATTTTTGATGAAAAAGTTTGTTTTGTCAAATCCCTATTTTTGTTGAAATAAGCTTTGACTAAAAAGTTTTCACCAGCTCTAGTAAATAGTAAGTGAATGGATGAGGAGCTGGTAGATGGTGCTCAAGAATATGTATCATGGTTTTTGTAGGACCAATACAAATTATTGTTGCACACTGCAAATTGGCTTCCTTTGCTCAGTTCTTTATGTGAAGTTCTTAACAATCCCCATCTCAGTCCCATGGGAGACTCCTGGCCAATAGGCAAGGTTTATGATTTATTTCTTGTTTGTGACCGCATTGCTCTGTGCTTGCTTCTTTCCAGAAAGCAGAGAATCCTAGAATCCGAGAAGTGTAGGACTAGAAAGGACCTCGAGAGGTCATCTGCACTCATGGCAGGACTACGTATTATCTAGACCATCCCTGACAGGTGTTTGTCTAACCTGTTCTTAAATCCCCCAACGATCGAGATTCCATAACCGCCCTAGGCAATTTGTTCCACTAAACAAACCCAGTTTCTTCAATCTTCCCTCACAGGTCATGTTTTCTAGACCTTTCATCATTTTTCTTGCTTTTCTCTGGGCTCTCTCCAGTTTGTCCCCATCTTTCTTGACATGTGGTGCCCAGGACTGGCACAATACTCCAGCTGAGGCTTTATCAGCACGGAGTAGAGCGGAAGAATTACTTCTCGTGTCTTGCTTACAGCACTCCTGCTAATACAGCCCAGAATGAGGTTTGCTTTTTCTGCTACAGTGTTACGCTGTTGACTCATATTTAGCTTGTGTGATCCACTATGATCCCCAGATCCCTTTCCGCAGGACCCCTTCCTAGGCAGTCATTTCCCATTCTGTATGTGTGTAACTGATTGTTCCTTTCTAAGTAGAGTACTTTGCATTTGTCCTTATTGAATTTCATCCTATTTACTTCAGACCATTTCTTCAGTTTGTCCAGATCATTTTGAATTTTATTCCTATCCTCCAAAGCACCTGCAACCCCTCCCAGCTTGGGAGAAGGAATGGTTTGTGCCCCAAGGAGATCAGCATGGTTTACACGGTGCCCCTTTCTACTCAGAAGTGCAGGGACAGGAGAAAGAGGGGGCCCTGGACTCCCAACCCTACCCCCCCGCCCTATGCACACACCTTCTCTCCACCCTGCAAGAGTCACACTTCGCCATTAATCCACTCTTCCGGGGTGGGGGTGGGGGCGGTGCAGGGGTCGGAAGCTCAGAGATGTATAGTTTTTAAGGTGAAAAAAGTCCATTAGATCATTTTAGCCACAGCTGCTGCCCAGCAGAGGCCCGAGCAGGCCAGCCAGGGATTGGTGACTCAGCGCCAATGCACTGGGGGCTGGTGAAGATCTCCTTTGGGGGAGCTCGGTAAAACTGCCAGGCCCCGCTCTTGCTGTCTCTACCCCAGCCTGGTGTGGCTGTGAGGCCCGAGCAAGGGAAGAGTGGGGGATTGGGGAGCGAGTTCACCCCACACTCACTCCACAGCAGTGGGTCCTTGCCTGTGGGGCTGGGTTCAGCTCCCCACTCCGGTATGTTGGCTCTCCTCACTCACTGATTTGCTGTGGGTCCGCCTCTGAGTGAGTGGGGCCAAGCTGCGGACCACCCCAAGGGGACAAGGAGAAGGAGCTTTAAGGAGGGGAAAGGTCCCCAGCCCCACATACAGTGAAGGCGGGATGCTGGTACCTGGGTAAAAGGGTGAGGGGCCCTGTGAGGGGGAGGGAATCCAGGTGAGCCCCAGGAGATGGAAGTGATGGAAGGAGGGAGAGGGGTTTGGTGCAGCCAGGAGTTGTGGGTATTTGGGCTGATAAGTTGGGAAGATGGACCTGGGTGTTGGGGGCTGCAGAAGGGCCCTGGGGGGAGTAAGGAGTGCTGGTGGGAAGCTGGGGTGAAGATAGAGGGAGGCTGTGCGGAGGGAAGTGGTTTGAAGCTGGTGGGGGATGGGGGTATAGAGGCAGTTTTCAGAGGTGGGTTTATTGGGGAATGGGGCTTGGGCGGATGGTGAGCAGCAGCAGGAGAATGTCTGGGTGTGGGTGAGGGGGCTTCTCCACTTTGTCACCATTGGGAATTTCACGCCAGTAATGTGTTGGATGGAAACTTCTATTTTCATTGTCTTTGGGGAACATGAAGTTTTTCACTTGCTGTGGCCCATGCAGTACACGGAAGTCCCTCAGGCTACTGCTCAAGTGGGTCCACAGTTCTGGATCATCTAGACTTAAGGAACTAAACTCAGCAGCAGCTGTTTCTTGGGCCTCCACCACACTCTTCTCTGATCTACGCTTTTCTTCAGGAATGTGCATGGTTACATCCATTTGAGATGGAGCTATGGATGCTGCAGTAGCTGCCAGGTCACCTGCACTCTGACTAACTGGAAGATCAGGCATCTCCTCACCACTCACATCCTCACTGGGGCCAGAAGGCTCACCGTGAACATTTGTGTCTATGTATCTCAGGAGAGCTCCTTCCTGCTTAGCTAGAAAAGCTTCCTTTGCTTGCTTGCTTTTTCTGAACGCTGCCCCAGAGAGGCGTTTTCTTCTTTCACTCATGACTGCTGTTCTGTGCCAGCTATAGTGGCTCTCCACACTCAGTTGAAGGGCCTGAATGGTAAGCAGGCTGGTAGCAGGGCCTGAGTGAGGGAAGATATCAGCGTCTTAAGGGCCTAACTGGCTCCTACCACTTCAGTTGACTGCCTGCTCTCCTCAAGTGGGTTCAGGGAAGCAGCAGGAAACAGGCAGCACCCTGCGAAGCTGGTGTTAATCAGTCCGGCTCCTGGGGGTGCTAAAGAGGTACATGAGAGGCTCCTCCTCCTCTCTCTCCCTGCAGCTTCTGCTGCTTTCTGTTATTCCCTCTCACCTTTTCTCCCGCCTGCCTGTTATGTCTCTTGTGCCCTCCTTCCTCCAGCACAGCTCTCCACCATCTCTGTGCATCTAGAGCAGAGAGAATACATACGCACCAGCAGCAGACACAATTTTCTACACTCTGGGTCCTAGTGGCACCTCCCCGCCCCCTCCAGTCTGGCACCTGAGGTGGCTGCCTCAGGTCACCTCATGTAAAAGGTCACAGTTTCTCTCTGACCTTGGATGGCTAGATGCTGCCACCACCCAAGTGCAAAAAAACCCCTTGGAAGTCAGGAAGGCGCACTTGGGAATTCCTTCCTGTGGGGTACCCTCAAGCCCTTTCACCCTCCTGTCAGGGAAGAGCTGAGAAAGGAAACAAAGGAAATTAGCTGTTGCCCCCAGCTAATTAAACAACATGTGCACAAACCTCTTAGAACACCAAAACTCCAATCCTGTTCTTAAAAAAGGTAAATTTTTATTGAAAACAAAAAGAAAGAAAATTCAACTGGAACTTAGGCTTTTGCTAGATTTAAAAAACCCACTTACAAAAATTAAACATCAAGAATAATCTTCTTGAGGTCCAGCTTAAAGGTTACAAGCAAAAGAAAAAGGATTTGGGGATAGCAGAGGGGAGTCCACAAGCCAATAAGAAATAAACCGAATCGCGTCTTTCTAAACATTCCTGATCTATTTACGTATCTGGGTTGTAAAATAAGTGGTTCGAGGTATGAATTGATGCTTTTTTATACCTGGTTTTAAAGCTGCTTACAGCGTTGCTTCTCTGGGTCTCTGCTCTCTGGAGAACAACAACAGCACACAAGGGGAATGTTTTTTTCCCAATTTTAAAATGTTCTAGCCGTCCCACTGGGTCTTTTGGTCAGGTGACCACTCCCTTTCTTTGACCTAGCCAGGGAGAGTTTTTAACCCTTGGCTGGCTGGGTGTCCATAAAAGGGAGCTTCCCCTCCCTTCATTTATCACAGACTCCAATGAAACGGCCCATTTTCTGGTGATCTCACCCTGCTGCTAAAATTCTCCTGCGGCAACACCAGCCTGATCACCCTGGTTCTTTATATATTTATCTTCCTCGATGCACTTTCCCCATTTCTATTAACCTTGACGTCCTATGTTGGTGTCATCTGCACCGTCCTGCGAATCCCATCCATCAGTGGGAGGCAAAAGGCCTTTTCCACCTGCTCCTCTCAGCTCAGCATTGTAGCCACTGGACTTCTGTGAATTAATTACTGCTTCAAGGGCAACAGCTGTGATTGATCTAGTGCAGCTCTTTTAGAAATACATCCAGACTTGATTTAAACATTTCAAGTTGTTCCAATGGTTTACGACACTCCCTGATAAAAATATCCGCTTTATTTCTAGTCTGAAATTGTCTAGCTTCAACTTCCAGCCATTGGCTATTGTTACACCTTTGTCTGCTAGATTGAAGAGCCTTTTATTATTCAATTTCTGTTCTCCATGTACATACTTATTGACTGTGATCCAGTCAACACTTAATCTTCTCTCTGTTAAGCTAAATAACTGATCTCCAGGAGTCTATCACTATCAGACATATTTTCCAATCCTTTAATCATTCTTGTGACTCTTCTCTGAACCCAATTTTTCAGCATAATGCTTCCGTCTGACCTTCAGGGGTTCTCAAACTGGGGGTCAGGACCCCTCGGGGGTCATGAGGCTATTACATGGGAGATCGTGAGCTGTCAGCCTCCCCCACACACCCTGCTTTGCCTCCAGGATTTATAATGGTGTTAAATATATAAAAACATGTTTTTAATTTATAAGGGGGGTTGCACTCAGAGGCTTGCTATGGGAAAGGGTTCACCAGTAAAAAAGTTTGAGAACCACTGCCTTAAACTCTCTAAAGGTATTCAAAATACAAAAAATAGGTTTTTTTTCTTATTTTCCTATTAGTTTTTGGGCCTTCATTTTTAAAAATAAAAGTAGAAATATGTCATCAATATTTAACAATGAGGGCAATGAGCCATTGGAACAATTTAACAAAGTTTGTGGCCGGTTCTCCATCACTGACAATTTTTAAATCAACATGGGATTTGTTCTAAATCAAGATCTGCTTGGGGAATTATTTTGGGATATATAATGGCCTATATTATACAGCAGGTCAGACTGGATGACCACAATGGTCCTTCTGGCCTTGCGATCTGTTAATCATTTATCTCTCGCCAAAAGCACACCTTGCACACAACTTGCCCTTTTCTTTCTGCGGGCATTTGCATTGAGAGAATGAGAGAGAGAGAGAGAGAGAGAGAGAGAGAGTACTGGTGTGGAGGGAGAAAGATTCAGGAGATGAATTAATACAAACAGAGATTGTACTTAGATTTCTTTAAGAGAGGTAATTCTGTGGCCAAGACTTTCAATTATGGGAGCCCAAAGAACGGCTTCTAAACTGGAACTTTCCAAGTGACCTAAAGGAGCACTAAATAAGAAAAATGAAAGAAAAGGGCTAGACAAAAATGAGCAAGTCAGCAAAAAGCCAGCCATCCTCCTTAAAGTCCTTTGTGGTTTATATGTGTCTGCCATTGCCCAGCAAGGCAACTATGGAGCATTCTCAGAGTCCTTTCACCAGAAACCCTGAAAACACGAGAGCCTGGTGTGACACACTGAACCTCAAAATAGTGCCCTGTAACCCCCATGTTCATCATTCATAGACGGTTGTGATATTTTATACAGAGCATGCCATGTAAGATATCATATGAAAGGTCATGATCTGCTGAAACCTGTTGTTCTATCCAAATATGTATGTCGTTAGTGTGTATGAAATTATGAGATTTTGCTATACTGTTGTCACTGAAATATGTTGAAAGTTTGAGAGCCTCTACTGCCAGGTGGGTGTTAACCAACCACTAATCAACTCTATGACTCAGTTATACAAGTCCACCACAATGGGGGTTTACTTGATCACTGTGACTCAGCAACACCCACCAGGACATGTCTGGACAAGTGTCTTCTAGGCACATGAACTACAGATATAAAACAGAGGACTAGGGCATCATGCTTGGGCCTTTCTCCTCCCTCATCTATGCTGGGAGCAACAAGAATGCTGGAGAGACAGAAGATTTCAACAGAGGAGACTGGACCCAGGCTTGAGCAAGAGGCCTGCGTATTGTGAACTGTAACATCCAGTGGGGTGAAAAAATTGCTTCTTCTAAATACTGCCTAGTGTAATAAGGTTTAAGATTTAGATTATGCACTTATCTTTTATTTTCTTTGGTAACTATCTCTGACCTTTTAAAATGTATCTTTCTGTAGTTAATAAATCTGCTACGGGTCTGTGGCTAAGCAGTTTGGTGTTGGAAAGTTGACTGGAAGGCAAAGTGGTGGCCGCGGTTTCTGAGGCGATCAGGCGTGGGATTTACCCAAAGGTGGTGGGCATATTTGAAATAACGGCTGGTTTTGAGAGAATGGTGTTCCCACACTGCTCCGGGGCCACTGATGGGACTCACGAGCCCATAGTTTGCCCTCATCAAGGAGCACGAATACATAAACCACAAAGCGTTTTCCTTCATTGTTATACGGGCCCTTGTGGACCACAGAGGTCAATTTCTGGACACCAACGAGGGCTGCACTGGAAAAGTTCAGGCTGCCAGGGTTTTCTGCCAGTCACCGTGTACTTTGTGGCCAGGCCAGAATACTATTCAAAAGGACAATGCCATAAATGGAGTAGCTGTCCCCACTGTTACTCTAGGGGATCCTGTGTACCCCTTTTAGCTTGTCTTATGGAACAGGATCCTGATCACAGAGGCCCTGGCAAAAGAAGGTTTAATTACGCTCTCAGTAGGTGTAGAATGGTGCGTTCAGGAGACTGAATTCCTCGTGCCTGAGCTGAGCTTGGGCTTACCTTGCTGTGTAGACGTTCCTCAAGGCCCAGTGCATCCAAGCCTACACAGATGAATGCTATCAAAATAAAATAAATGATGTGAACGATTGTTGTTGACACATCTCTTTGCTACAACAAAATCAAGGTCAAGTAAAACACAGCAGGCAGGTGTGTAGGAAATGCCACTCATGTTGGTATGTGAAAACTGCTGGCATCCTTCATCCTGAAGCACAGTGGGTAGTTTCCAAAAGCGCCTAATTGACAGAGAAGCATAAATCCCATTGACTTTCAACGAGACAGATTCCCAAGTCTCTGGGCCCTTCTGAAAGGGGAACACAGACTCTTAAGTCACTTTGGCCCTTTTGAAAATTCTTAAGAATCTGCCAGCCTGTTTGTCTCTCAGGGTGAGAATTTGCTAATTCATATCCTACCTATCCAGTATGTTAAGCTCAGTTTGCAGTTTTGTTTATTTACTAGGTAATCTGCTTTATCTGTTTGCTATCACTTATAATCACTTAAAATTCTATCCTTTTGTAGTTAATAACCTTATTTTATGTTTTAATCCAAACCAGTGTGCTTTTGACTGAGGTGTCTGGGGAAAATCTCAGCTTGGTTATCACCAGTTTGCATGGTCCTCCTCACATTGAAGGAGTGGTGGACCGGGTATTAAATCCATATACTGGCCAGACTTGACCAGGGCAGGATGGTACTGCTTTGGGGTCCTAGACTGGTGGTTAGAGAGCCTGCATGTGACTGCAGCTGGGTGTGTCCCTACCTGGGTAAATGCTGGTGAAAGTGCAAACTTGGAGGGCTTTGCAACTCGTCACAGCAGTACAGTGGGAGAGGGAGCCCAGGCTGGTGCGTCAGGGGGCTCAGCGGCACCCCAGTTCCAGGTGGCACCCCAGGAAGAACCCGTCACAAATTTATAGAAGGGGGAGAATCCCTTCCTGACCCCTGCAGGTGCTTGGTGAAAACTCTGATGCATGAGCTTGTGGGAACACGAGACATAAATCAGAAGTGAGTCCCGGGGCTGCTGAGCCCTGCCCCCCACCACACACAGCCCTGTCTCACAGTTGCACTGAGAAATTTCTCCAGCTCTTTCTTAAAACTGATTCAGTTGTTTTCCCCCACCCCCAACTCCCATTGGGAGGCTGCTCCAGAATCTCACCCCTCTGGTGGTTAGAAACCAGCTTCACATTTCCAGCCTGAATTTGCTCATGGCCAGTTCATTTCCATTTGTTCTGGAGCCAGGGGTGAAAGTAACACAGGACACTTACTGGTATGGGGCCGGGGTGGCTCTGGCCCCTGGAAGGCGTGGGGCCTTGGGGGGAAGGGGAGGGGTTGGGGGAGTCAGCATCCCCCAGCCAACCTTCCAGGCTGCCTGGCCTGCGCTGCCCGGGGTTTCCCGTGTTGATTTAAAGGGTCCGGGGCTCCGGACACTGCTGCTGCAGTGCTTTAATGTGGGCTGGGTACGGGCAGGTGCAGGTTCTTACCGGTACGCCGTACTGGCCCGTACCGGCTCACTTTCACCCCTGTCTGGAGCCAGCCTTGTCCTTTAGTTTCAATAGCTCTTCACCCCTCTCCTGGTATTTAACCTCCACCCTGTGTATTTATCCAGAGCACTCAGAGCCCCTCTCTGCCTTCTTTTCACTAGACTAAACAAGACAGCCTCTTCCTGTTTCCTCTCAGAAGATAGGCCTTCCATTCCTCCCATTGTCCAAATAGCTGTTTTCAGCATCTGAGCATAATCAGGGGAAGGGGAGCCGCCTCAGTGAAGTCCAGTAGGGACTCTGTTATGCCAGTCTGTGTCCCTGGGAGGCCTCAGATAATATCAGGATGGGCAGGCACCAGTACAAACTGATAGACGGATGGATGGATACAGAGATGAGCTGCCAAAATCTTAACAACCGGTTCCCTCCTCACCGCACAAGGGGGTCGTGGCCTGCCCCCGCCCCCCAGAACTCCTGCCTCATCCAACCCCTTGTGTTCCTTGACACCCCTCCCGGGACCCCTGCCCCATCCACCCCCCTCCCCCGTCCCCTGACTGCCCCCAGAACCGGGCAGGAGGGTCTCGTGGGCCACTGTAGTGGGTGCCCACCATGCTCTGCCCCTAAGAGTCAGAGGGACCTGCCGGGGGGCGAGGTGGGGAGTCCCGGCAGTGCTTACCCGGGGCGGCTTCCAGGAAGCATCCGGCAGGTCTCTCTGGCTCCGAGAGGTGGGGTAGCGTAGTTAGCGGGGGAGCAGGGGGAGCAGCCGCTCCCCCCACCGATCACATCAAAAGTGGAGCCTTAGGCACCGACTCCCTGGATGCTCCAGGGCTGGAGCACCCACGGGAGAATTTGGTGGGTGCAGAGCACCCACTGGCAGCTCCTCGCCCTGCCCCAGCTCACCTCACCTCCGCTCTGCCTCCTCCCCTGAACGCGCCGCCCCACTCTGCTTCTCCGCTCCCCCCGGTGGTTTCCTGCGAATCAACTGTTCGCGCAGGAAGCCTGGGAGGGCTGAGAAGCACGCAGCGGCTTCGCGCTCAGGCCCAGGGAGGCGGAGGTAAGCTGGGGCGGCGAGCAGTTCCCCTGCGCGCCCCCCCCACAGGTTACCTCCTGCTGCGCGGGCGGCCCTCCTCACACCCTCCCGCCCCAGCTCCCCTCCGCTCCGCCTCAGCGGACAACCGGTTCTAAAAGGGCTTCTAAATTTAACAACTGGTTCCAGTGGACCGGGGTGAACCGGCTCCAGCTCACCACTGGATGGATAGACAGACAATGAAGCTATTGCACGATTAAATGTTGCATGGAAGCCAACAGAGAGGGGTTCTCCCAACAAAAAGCAAAATATTCACACTGGGGAGACCAGTCAGAGTTAACTAGTGCCTGATGTTTTCTCCAGTAAACAGCGACTCTCTGATGTTAATCCCCAGTGTATTAAGAGGAGGAGGCCCATTAAATAGGAGCAGGTTGTAGTGGGAATGAGAGCACGCAGGGAAGATCAGCAGTACTGCTGCCAACGCGATTCTTCGCTTAGCAAAAGGGATGAAGTAGCACAAGCAGGTCTGTTTGCTTTCTACAATTGTTTGTTTAAAACAAAACAAAAGGGTGGGGGATATCAAGGGGGGGAATGTTCCTGCTGGCTCCTGAACATCTGGGAAGGTTAATTATGTACAAGACACATTCAGCTCCAAGGTACCGTGCTTCAGCCAGTACACAGTCCCTTTGGCATTTGTCCATAGTTAAATCCTGGAATGTCTCTAACCTGCTGGCTCACCCACTGTCTCGGTCACCATGCAGAAATCAGGGACTGAACTTAGCAAGGAAAATGCACAACCTACCAAAGGGCTGATTTTGCCACTGGTATTTCCC
This sequence comes from Natator depressus, assembly GCF_965152275.1. NCBI lineage: Eukaryota > Metazoa > Chordata > Testudines > Cheloniidae > Natator > Natator depressus. Next base: position 32,375,971 of record NC_134246.1, read on the forward strand.
ATAGTCATTCTATCTATTGTGACAGGGTCGGGCCAGATGGCTATAGGAGAGTAATTTTTTTTTTATATATAAAGCAGAAAAAAAATTATTTGCATAACACACTTACACAAATCACCAAAGAAGATAAAACAAAACTATGCAACAAAACAAAAGCAAATGCAATGTATAACACAGCAGCCTTCAGGGGAGAGAAGTGTTCAGGCTTGCCTGGACCCAGAGCCGGGGGGCTTCCTCGACACTCATGGTCTTCCACCCCCTCGAGTTACCGAGTGCCATGCCCAGTGTCACCAACTATTCCTCTCCTGAGAGTGCCCAACAAGATGGGTACGGCTGCGGGGTGGGCGGTTTGGGGGTGGAGGGGACGTACACCCACGTGTGATGGGACCCCTCCTAGGTGACAGTGATGATGGTATCCAGAGTGGCAACGGCTGGGGCCGGGGTCTCTCGCTCTTCCCCTCAATCAAAGGGTCAGACGGAGGGAACCGGACGGGGTCACTGAGCAGAGAACCTCGGACAGCACCCACCACTCCTCGAAGGCATCAAGGGAGTCGGTGGACGCCGCCCAGAGGAACTCCGCCCTGATACGTGAATGTACTGAGGATCGGAAAATGGCCCCACAGTCGCAGGATGCTTCATTGGCCAGCCTCTCCTCTCTGTTTTTATAAACGGCTGTTTTAGCTAGGGCTAGGAGGAGGTTAACCAGGAGATCTCGCGATTTTGTGGGGCCACGGAATGGGAGTGTGTAGATAAAAAGGTGAGGGGAGAAGTGGAGCCAAAAGCGTAGTAAAATATTCGTGAGGAGCCGGAAAAGGGACTGCAATCTGGCACACTCTAAATATACGTGCGCCAGGTTTTCCTTCACGTTGCAAAAAGGGCAGGTATCCGGGATGGGGGTGGACCATGTCAAAAACACGCCCGTGCTCACAGCTCCGTGAAGGAGCCGCCAACTAATGTCCCCGACGGGCCTCAGGACCAAGGTGGAATACAGGCTGGCCCACCGAGGTTTCTCACCCTCCAAAGGCGGCAGGAGGTCCCGCTACTTTGTATCGGGGCAGGGCACCAGGGTATGGGCGTGAAGGGTGTGAAGCGTGAGTGTGTATAAATATTTCCGTGGCGCGATTTGGAAGCTGACCGGCTGCAATTCATGCAGCTGGCTTGCAGTGAAAGGGTGAGGGGTTTGTTGGGATCTACGGGGTAGGGGCCCAAATTGAAAGGTCCGGCAGACCTGGGGTAGAGGGTGGGCGGGGTGCTCCCTCGCGCAGGGCTCTGTTGAGATAAGCCCGAGCAGCGGGCATCAAGGCGGCCTTCAGCTCCTGAAGTACGTGCCGGGGGGTACGAGGGCTGGAGAGTCCCATGCGCCGAGCGAGCGTCAGGGGATCCAGCCAGTCTCCCCGGTCGTAGTCCAGGAGGTCTCCGACTCTCGTGACTTCCGCCAGGACCAAACTCTGGCGCACCGAGCGAGACTCCGCCACCTGCACACGGAGCTGGGGGTTGTGTAGCAGGGGCTCCGTGAGAAGATCTGCTCCCACGGTGGCTGCCATGGATCTGGTCATTGAGAACAGTTTCCAGGTCCGGAGGAGGTCCTGGTAGAAGACCGGCAGCCCGGAGAGGTCTCGCGGAAAACCTCTCGGACAGAGATAAAAGAGCAGCCGGTTGTATCGGAGCCCTTGGAAACGGCGCAGGAAGGCGTGCGCCAGTATGCTCCATTCCGAACTACCTGCACTATAAAGGAACCTCTGCAGGGCCTGGAAGCGGAAGACACGGACCTGAGTGTGCAGACACTTCAGGCCCTGCCCTCCTTCCTTCAGGGGTAGATGAAGAACCCCAACAGGGGCCCACTGCATTCCTGACCAAAAGAACTCTAGAATCGTTGTCCGGAGGTTGGTCAGGAAACCCGGGGCCGGGACCAGGGTGTTGAGCCGGTACCAGAGCGTGGACAGGACTAGTTGGTTAAGCACCAGTGCTCTCCCTCGGAGGGAGAGACATCAGAGTAGACTCGTCCATTTCCGGAGCCGCTCTATCACCCCGCCCTCTAAATTTTGCCAGTTCTCCGGCGGGGAAGGGTGCGTGGGGGAAAGGTAAACGCCTAGGTAGAGCAGTGGACCCGCACTCCACCGGATGGTCTGAAGCGCGGGTGGGAGGGAGCTCACCCGCCGCCAGTCCCCCACCGCCAAGCCAGAGCTCTTGACCCAGTTGACTCGGGCGGAGGAGGCTGCCGAATAGATGGCCTGGCATGCCTCCACTCGCGCCAAGTCGTCCGGGTCCTGGACCACGAGGAGGACGTCATCGGCGTATGCCAACAGGACCAGCCGCAGCTCCGGCTCCTGCAGCACCAACCCTGCCAACCTCCTGCAGAGAAGACAGAGGAAAGGCTCGATCACCAGAGCGTACAGCTGGCCCGAGAGGGGGCACCCCTGCCGCACTCCTCGCCCGAAGCTGACCGGTTCGGTCAGGGTCCAGTTGAGCCTAACCAAACACTCCGCGGAGGCATACAGCACCTGGAGAAAACGCACAAACTGAGGTCCGAATCCAAACGCCTGCAGTGTGTTCAGGAGGTACCCATGGTCTACTCTATTGAACACCTTCTCCTGATCAAGAGACAGGAGGGCGAACGACAGACCATCTCTCCGCCCGAGTTCCAAAAGGTCTCGGACTAGAAATAGGTTGTCAAAAATGCTGCGACCCGGGACAGTATAGGTCTGGTCTGGGTGGATCACGTCCGCCATCACGGACCCTAGCTGCAGCGAGATTGCTTTCGCTACGATTTTGTAATCCGTGCTAAGGAGTGAGAAAGGACGCCAATTTCGCAAATCGCGGAGGTCCCCCTTCTTCGACAACAAGGCGAGCACCGCTCGCCTGCACGACAGAGGTAGGACCCCGCCCTGCAAGCACTCAGCCCAGACAGTGACTAGGTCTGGGCCGAGGATGTCCCAGAACGCGCGGTAAAACTCCACGGTCAGCCCGTCCATGCCCAGAGATTTATTGGTGGGCATTCGACGGAGGGCTTCCAAGAACTTGGCCAGGGTGAGAGGCAGCTCTAGCCGCTCTCGGTCGCCCACGCTGACCGTGGGGAGTTCCTCCCAGAGCACCCCACAAGCGCCAGGATCGATTCGGATCCGGGGAGAAAAGGCTTGTGTAGAAGTCACGGGCCCTCCCACACATCTCCTCCGGATCCCTGAGGGGGTGCCGTCTTCCGCTAGAAGGCAGGTGACGTGTTTCTTGGCCCCCCTCGTTTTCTCCAGGGCATAGAAGAAGCGGGAGCTGCAGTCCATCTCCCGAAGGAGGCGGATGCGGGACCGGACTAAAGCACCTCGGGCCCGATGGTCCTCGAGGGCCCTAAGCTCCTCCCACTTCTCCTGGCACGCTCCGCAGAGGGACGGATCCTCGGGGTCGGCGGCCAGGCGCCTCTCCATCTCTAAGACCTCCCGTTCCAACTGCTCTATTGCCGCATTTCTCCGTCGGCTGGTGCCCCAAGTGTAGTCACGGCAGAAGAGCTTGGCGCGATTCTTCCCTAGATACCACCATCGCTGCACCGAGGGAAAGGCACTCCACTGCTCTCGCCAGGCCAGCCAAAATTCCTGGAAGGACGTCACGAAACTCTCGTCCTCCAACAGGCTGTTGTTAGAGTGCCAATAGGCCGGCCCCAGTCTCTCTGCATGGAGGGAGACCGTTATAGTAACTAAATGATGGTCGGAGAAAGGGGCCGGCCGAATGGTGGAGGAGTGAGCCTGTGAAAGATGGAAAGGGGATAAGTAAATACGGTCCAACCGAGAGTGGTGTGACCGATGGGCCTCCACCCGGACAAAAGTGAACGTGGAGGTGTCATCTGGGTGATGGTCACACCAGATGTCCACTAGGGAGTGATGTTTGACTATTCCTCGGAGGATGTTTGCGGTGGCTGGGCTCGGCTCGGCCCCTGAGCGGTCCTGTTCCTCAAGGGTGGTGTTAAAGTGCCCTCCCAGGACCAGGCACTCGTGTGAATCTAGGGTGCCGAGAAAGTCGGACACCCGCTGGTAGAATTGTGGCCCCTTTGGGCTCATTTGGGTGGCATAGATATTAACAAGATTGACCACGAGCCCCTCCATACGGACTCGAAGGTGCAGCAGGTGGCCCGGCACGGCCTCAGTGACCCCTAGCACCTCGGGCCGTAGGGTGGGGGAGAACAGGATCGCCACGCCAGCTTGCCAAGTCATGAAGTGGCTAAAGTAGACCCTGTCCCCCCACTCCAGCCGCCACCTGTCCTTGACGGTCTTGTCCATATGGGTCTCCTGCAGGAAAACTACAGAGTACCCCCATCCCTGAAGGTAAGAGAGCACCTGGGACCTGCGGAGAGCCATCCTACAGCCCCTGGTATTCAAGGTTGCAATAATGAGAGGCATCATGCGGAGGGCTGGGGGTTTCTCATTGGTGGGGGTGTTTGTGGCCCCCGGCGGGTTGTGCAGCAACCCGTGACCCATCCCGTGGATGAGTAGATCATTTCAGAAGCCGCAGCACCGCGCTTTCCTTACCCTCTCCCCTCCTTTATAAGGGCCCTTGTGGCCTTAAAATTTTGATCAAAGTCCCCCCATAGCTGAAGAGCTAGCTGTACCTTATTGCGGGCACCACGGGTGTGTTCTAAGAACTTCCGTAGTGCATGCCGCAGCTCATGGGGGGGTGGGGTTATGATTTCCGGGGTATTCCCTGGTGGGGCTCTTAATACAGCCTTGTGGTCCGCTAAGGCGGGTAGGCAGGGTGCGGACCACCGACGGGGCGTCTGACAGGCTGGGGTTATGAAATCCATTTCGTGCCTTGGGGTGGAAGGGGATGGCGGGGGAAAGATTGCAACTCCCAATGGGTCGCGACTAGAAAGTGCAAAGACTGCTCCCTGGGGGGAATCTGCAAAAGGCGGAAAAAATACAACCCCAGGGGCGGCAATAGCATTGCAGGAGGAGGTAAACTGGGCGGGGACAGAGGTAGGGGCGGGGGCAGAGGCAAGGCTCTGGGCTTCGGGAGGCAAACGTCTGAAAAGTGGTGCCTCCTGAGCAGATTCGAGGGTTGAGGGCGGGGGAGGGGGCTCCCAGTGATGCTAGGCGCAGGCTCTGTGGTGGATTTGGCGGCCATGGCATCAGGTGGTGGACCCCCTTCTGTAGGGTGCCCGCCCGGGAAGGCAATCAGGGGGAGGGAGCATGGGGAAAGGGGCACTGGGGTGAGGTTGCCCAGATCGAGGCCAGCCAGCAGTAGATCATCCTCTCCCTGGGTGACCGGCATCAAACCTAGGGCATCAATCTCCTCATACATGGAGGAGACATCGTCTGCTGCTACCCCGGGGGCCCCTCCTCTGGGGCGCGCCTCGATGGTTGCTTCGGGGTCGCAGGGGGTTCGGGTGGTATCTGGGTAGAAGGGGCTTCCTCAGGGATCTCGGAGGGGAGGGTCTCCCTTGGAGAGGAGGTTCTACCTTCCAATGCCATTCTGTCTTCCCCTCCCAACATCGGCGGATGGATCTCACTCATGGGCATAGCGGAAGGCTCAGTATCAGTGCCTCCCTTCCTGGTCTTCCGGGGGGCCTCCGCATCGGATGGGTGCAGCGGAGCTCGAGCCTTCCGCTTGCCTCGCTTCCCCTGGACTAGGGTCCAGCCCTCCATAGCGTCGTCTGGGGGTTGGTTAGCAGGGGTCGTGTCGGGGGGGCAGAGGTGATGGTTCAGGGGTTCGGGGGGGTAACGGTGAGACAACATGGGGGGCGGGGGGTTCTCCTTGTGGGGGGCCCTCTCCTATACCCGGTAATAGCTTTGCTGCACCCTCCTCCATAGGCTCTGCTGGATTGTTGATAGCAAGGGTGGGACTCCCTTGCTCGTCTGGGCGTTGTAGGGGAGGTGTCTCTTGGGCCCAGACGGGAGCAGCGGTGGATCGAGCAGGAGGGGAGGTGGTTTCAGGTGCCGGGCAGTCAGGGGTGTCGGCAACGACGGAGCCGATGTCCTGCTGGGTCTCGGGGCTCTCGGGTGCCCCTCCCCGCTGGGCCAAAGGGCAGTCTCTTCGGACATGCCCCGCTGAGCGGCAGAGGTAGCACTGGGCCTCTCCCGTGGAGTAAAAGACCCGATAGCGGGCTCCCTGGTAGGGGACTAGGAAGGACCCCTCGAGCGCCTCTCCGTCACGCGGCGCTGCCGGCGGTAGAAGCTGCACTTGCCGGCGGAACGAGAGGATGTGACGGAGGGTGGGGTGTAGGATTCATAAAGGTTTATGCGCTTGGCAACATTCAGGGCACACCCGGAGTGTTGTGTAGGAGCAGTGCACACACTGCTCCATCCAAGGGCATGAACCTTGGAATCTCGCCCAGATGACATGAACCGTGGGAAGCCTCTCAGGACTGGGCTCAAGGCCCGAGAGCAAGGAATGCGGTAGATAGAAATTGGTAAATAAGAATGTTAAACAAAGCCAATGTATTCCTTTTTATCTGTTGGAGAATGTAATGTGCGGGGGGAGAGAGAGAATAAAGGGGAAGGTGGAAAGCTGACAGGGAGAAGCCCGTTAGCAGAGACCAGCCGCTTGCTTACTAAAAGCTGTGTCCCGTCTTGTCATTGAACCGCCACAGTGGAGTCCTTGCAGCCCAACGGGACAGGGCTGATGACAGAAACAAGTTTCCCCAGGGTGTAGAGAGCGGGTAACAGGGCAGCATTGGGTAGAAAGGGAGGGACGGAGGTGAGGACTAGGCGAACGCCCAGGTCCTCTAGTGGCTCCAGGGGGACAAAGACCCCCCCCACCGCCAGGCCCTTCTCCACCGCCTCCTGGGCGGCAGCCTCCGATGTTAAGGAAAAGACGACCTTCCAGTACATTTTGGAGGCTGCCACGATAGCCGTGGGTCCTACCACCCTCGCCAACGCCTGCACGTATTTCTCCACGTGGGGCGAGGCGGGGACCAGGAGGCAACGCACGCCGTGCTTCCTGGTCATGGTGGGAAAGGGACCCTGGCCGCTATTGATGGTAGCGGAGGTGGTGGGTGGGCGAGATGACAAGGCAGCAGGCTGGGGGGGGGTGCCACTGCCCGGACATACATCCTGGGGGCCGGGGGAGGGACGCTCACAGAGCTGGTGGAGGGAACAGCGGGGAGGGATGCCATGGTCGATGACGAGGCTGCAGCGGTGGGGGCAGCCCCTGCCATGGAGGACCTGGTGGTTTTAGTGGGGCCTTTTCCTTTCTTCATACCCTGGCCTTTCCGGCCAACTGGGGGGGTTTCCTAGAATCTGGGGGGGCGGTGGACGTTGCAGCGGCAGTAATTGCCCGGGTGCCTCCTGCTGCCAATGCCCCAGCGGGGGCAGTGGCAGATGTTTTGACAGCAGTGGTCGGGGGGAGGGCTGGAGGGTTGGGCAGGGGGGTAGGTCGGGGAGGGGCAACTGAGGTTGTTAGAGGGGTCTCACCCCTCTCATTCCCCGCCATTGTGAGCAGGGAGAGACGGGGAGACACCAGAAGGAGGAGGGGGGAGAGGGAAGCAGATTAACCACTCCTCCCTGCTGGGCTGCAGGCGGGGGGGGTGGGCAAATGGGTCGGACTGGACAGGGGAGGAAAACAGGAGTTGGGGTCCGGTAATAGGGGCAAACTGTGGGGTAAACAGTCTGCGGGGGGGGGGGGGGCGGAACGTGGACCCACGCACGTTTGTCCAAAGAGTCTCTTTTGGTCGGCTGTTGTGTTTGGTCCAAACGGCAAAATTCAAAGCAAACAGCTGAATCCAAAGGCAGATGGCAAGTTGCCAGCAGGGACGGACAGCGGGGGGGCCGTGACGGTTGTAATAGTGTTGGGGGGGGCACCGATGGATCGGGGGGCAGCTCCGTGCCACACCTCCTGTGCCCCCACAAAGGCAATTAAAACACAGTCAAACTCCCCCCACACGAGAGTACAATTCAAAAGTTACTCAGTCTTACGGCCCCCTCCACGATGGTTCGTAGCTTCCCTGGGTGATTTTTTCTGTCGGCTATCTTCTCTTCCGGCTTTGTAATGAGGCTTTCAGCAGGCCAAGAATGTTGCAGAGATAAGAAGAATCTTCCTAGCTCGGTACGGGTTTAGAAACAACAGCAAAACGGCTGGGTCTGGGGGCTTCCACTCCCCTCCTCCGGGTAGTGGGTCGGCAGTCCTCCCCCCCTCCTCCGGGGGTTTCAGCTGGAGCAAAAGCGGCGTCTGAGAGCAGGTCTGTGGGGGTGGGCTGGCAGGAAGCTGGCAACTGACCAGCACTCGAACGGCAGCAAAAAAAGAGCAAAAAAAAAAAATGAAGAAAAAGCATCTGGCTCGGTTGGGGGCGGGAACTAAAGCAGGGTCAAAAAGTAAGAAAAATCCAGGCCAGGAGGCTGTAGGAAAAAATAGAAAGCAAATAGAGTAACAGCAAGCAAAGGAGGTCCCTTTTCCCTGGGTAAGGGAACAGGGAAGGGTTTTTTTTTTTTTTTTTATTGAAACAGAAAAAAAATTTTATTGTGACAATTACAAGAATTATCAAGAACCAAATCAAAGTATGCAACAAAACAACGCAAACAGAAGGTATAACACAGCAGCTTTCAGGAGGGAGAAGTGTTCAGGCTAGCCTGGGCCCAGAGCGGGGGGCTTGGTCTTCCACCCTCCTAAGTTACCTGGTGGCCTAGAGCGGGGGGGCTTCCTCGACACTCGTGGTCTTCCACCCCCTCGAGTTACCTAGTGCCGCGCCCAGTGTCACCGATTTCCCCCCCCCGAGAGTGCCCGGCAAGATGGGCACGGCTGCGGGGTGGGCAGTTTGGGGGTGGGGGGGTAGACACCCACGTATTATAGGGCCCTCCTAGCAAAGGGTTAGACGGAGGGAACCGGAGGGGGTCACCGAGCAGAGAACCCCGGACAGCACCCACCGCTCTTCAAAGGTGTCAAGGGAGTCGGTGGTCGCCGCCCAAAAAAACTCCGCCCGGATACGTGAATGTACTGAGGATAGGAAAAAGGCCCTACAATCGCAGGATGTTTCATGGGCCAACCTCCTCTCTCTGGTTTTATAAATGGCTGTTTTTGCCAAAGCTAGGAGGAGGTTAACCAGGAGATCCCGCGACTTTGTGGGGCCGTGGATGGGGAGTGTATAAATAAAGAGGTGGGGAGAAAAATGAAGCCAAAAGCGCAACAGAAGATTTGTGAGGAGCCGAAAAAGGGGCTGTAATCTGGTACACTCTAAATAGACGTGTGCCAGGGTTTCCCTCACATTACAAAAAGGGCAAGTATCCGGGATGGAAGTAAACCATGTCAAAAACACGCCCGTGCTCACAGCTCCGTGAAGGAGCCGCCAACTGATGTCTCCGACGGGCCTCGGGACCAAGGTGGAATACAAGCTGGCCCATCGAGGTTGCTCACCATCCAAAGGTGGCAGGAGGTCCCGCCACTTTGTGTCGGGGCGGGACACCAGGGTGTGGGCGTGAAGGGTGTGAAGCGTGAGTGTATACAAATATTTCCGTGATGCAAGTTGAAAACTGACCGGTTGCAGTTCATGCAGCCGGCTCGCAGTGAAAGGGTGAGGGGTTTGTCGGGATCGGCAGGGTAGGGGTCCAATGGAAAGGTCCGGCGGGCCTGGGGTAGAGGATGGGCGTGGTGCCCCCTCGCGCAAGGCTCAGTTGACATAAGCCCGAGCTGCAGGGGTCAAGGCGGCCTTCACCTCCTGAAGTACGCGCCGGGGAGTACGGGGGCTGGAGAGCCCCATGCGCCGAGCGAGCGTCAGGGGATCCAGCCAGTCTCTCCGGTCATAGTCCAGGAGGTCTCCGACCTTCGTGACTTCCGCCAAGACCAACCTCTGGCGCACCGAGCGGGACTCCGCCACCTGCACACGGAGTTGGGGGTTGTGTAGCAGGGGCTCCGTGAGGAGATCTGCTCCTGCGGTGGCCGCCACGGACCTGGTCGTTAGAAACAGTTTCCAGGTCCGGAGGAGGTCCTGGTAGAAGACCGGCAGCCCGGAGAGGTCTCGCGGAAAACCTCTCGAACAAAGGTAAAAGAGCTGCCGGTCGTATCGGAACCCCTGGAAGCGGCGCAGGAAGGCGTGCGCCAGTATGCTCCACGTCGAACTACCTGCACTGTAAAGGAGCCTCTGCAGGGCCTGGAGGCGGAAAACGCGGACCTGAGTGTACAGACACTTCAGGCCCTGTCCTCCTTCCTTCAGGGGTAAATGAAGAACTCCAACAGGGGCCCAGTGCATTCCCGACCAAAAGAACTCTAGAATCAATCTCCGGAGGTGGGTCAGGAAACCCGGGGCCGGGGCCAGGGTGTTGAGCCGGTACCAGAGCGTGGACAGGACTAGTTGGTTAAGCACCAGTGCTCTCCCTCGGAGGGAGAGACATCGGAGTAGCCCTGTCCATTTCCGGATCCGCTCTATCACCCCGCCCTCCACATTTTGCCAGTTCTCCGGCGGGGAAGGGTGCGTGGCGGAAAGGTAAACGCCGAGATAGAGCAGAGGACCCGCGCTCCACCGGATGGTCTGAAGCGCGGGTGGGAGGGAGCTTACCTGCCGCCGGTCCCCCACCGCCAAGCCAGAGCTCTTGACCCAGTTGACTCGGGCGGAGGAGGCTGCCGAATAGATGGCTTGGCATGCCTCCACTCGCGCCAGGTCGCCCGGGTCCTGGACCACGAGAAGTACGTCATCGGCGTACGCCGACAGGACCGGCCGCAGCTCCGGTTCCCGCAGCACCAACCCTGTCAACCTCCTGCGGAGGAGACAGAGGAAAGGCTCGATCGCAAGAGCGTACAGCTGGCCCGAGAGGGGGCACCCTTGTCGCACTCCTCGCCCGAAGCTGACCGGTTCGGTCAGGGTCCAGTTGAGCCTAACCAAACACTCCGCGGAGGCATACAGCACCCGGAGAAAACTCACAAACTGAGGTCCGAATCCAAACGCCTGCAGAGTGCTCAGGAGGTACCCATGGTCTACTCTGTCGAACGCCTTCTCCTGATCAAGGGACAGGAGGGCGAACGACAGACCATCTCTCCGCCCGAGTTCCAAAAGGTCTCGGACTAGAAATAGGTTGTCAAAAATGCTGCGACCCGGGACAGTATAGGTCTGGTCTGGGTGGATCACGTCCGCCATCACGGACCCTAGCCGCAGCGAAATTGCTTTCGCTACGATTTTGTAATCTGTGCTAAGGAGTGAGACGGGACGCCAGTTTCGTAAATCGCGGAGGTCCCCCTTCTTCGGCAGCAAGGCGAGCACCGCTCGCCTGCACGACAGAGGGAGGATCCCGCCCTGCAAGGACTCAGCCCAGACAGTAACTAGGTCTGGGCCGAGGATGTCCCAGAACGCGCGGTAAAACTCCACGGTCAGCCCGTCCATGCCCGGAGATTTATTGGTGGGCATGCGGCGGAGGGCTTCCGAGAACTCGGCCAGGGTGAGAGGCAGCTCTAGCCGCTCTCGGTCGCCCACGCTGACCGTGGGGAGGTCCTCCCAGAGCACCCCGCAGGCGCCAGGATCGGTCGGATCCGGGGAGAAAAGGCTTGTGTAGAAGTCGCGGGCCCTCCCACACATCTCCTCCAGATCCGTGAGCGGGGTGCCGTCTTCTGCTAGAAGGCAGGTGACGTGCTTCTTGGCCCCCCTCGTTTTCTCCAGGGCATAGAAGAAGCGGGAGCCGCGATCCATCTCCCGAAGGAGGCGGATGCGGGACCGGACAAAGGCACCTCGGGCCCGGTGGTCCTCGAGGGCCCGAAGCTCCTCCCGCTTCTCCCGGCACGCTCCGCAGAGGGACGGGTCCTCGGGGTCGGCGGCCAGGCGCCTCTCCAGCTCCAAGACCTCCCGTTCCAACTGCTCTATCGCCGCATTTCTCCGTCGGCTGGTGCCCCGAGTGTAGTCACGGCAGAAGAGCTTGGCGCGGACCTTCCCTAGATCCCACCATCGCCGCACCGAGGGAAAGGCACGCCATTGCTTTCGCCAGGCGAGCCAAAACTCCCGGAAGGACGTCACGAAGCTCTCGTCCTCCAACAGGCTATTATTAAAGTGCCAATAGGCCAGCCCCGGTCTCTCTGCACGGAGGGAGACCGTTATAGTAACTAAATGATGGTCGGAAAAAGGGGCCGGCCGAATGGTAGAGGAGTGGGCCTGTGAAAGATGGAAACGGGATAAATAAATACGGTCCAACCGAGAGTGGTGTGACCGATGGGCCTCCACCCGGACAAAAGTGAACGTGGAGGTGTCATCTGGGTGATGGTCACGCCAGACGTCCACTAGGGAGTGATATTCAACTATTCCCCGAAGAATATTCGCGGCAGCCGGGCTTGGCTCGGCGCCTGAGCGGTCCTGTTCCTCGAGGGTGGTGTTAAAGTCTCCTCCCAGGACCAGGCACTCGTGCGAATCTAGGGTGCCGAGAAAGTCGGACACCCGCTGGTAAAATCGTGGCCGCTTTGGGCTCAGTTGTGGGGCATAGATATTAACAAGATTAACCACGAGCCCCTCCATACGGACTCGAAGGTGCAGCAGGTGGCCCGGCACGACCTCAGTGACCCCTAGCACCTCGGGCCGTAGGGTGGGGGAGAACAGGGTCGCCACTCCAGCTTGCCAAGTCGTGAAGTGGCTAAAGTAGACCCCGTCCCCCCACTCCAGCCGCCACCTGTCCTCAAAGGTCGGGTCCGTATGGGTCTCCTGCAGGAAAACTACAGAGTACCCTCCTTCCCGAAGGTAAGAGAGCACCTGGGACCTGCGGAGAGCCATCCTACAGCCCCTGGTATTCAAGGTTGCAATAAGAGTAGGCATCATGCGGAGGGCTGGTGGGGTGGAGGTTTCTCGGTGGCGGGGGTGTTTGTGGCCCCCGGCGGGTTGCACACCAACCCGTGACCCATCTCATAGATGAGTAGATCGCTTTGGAAGCTGCGGGCCCGCTCGTAGGCCGCAGCACCGCGCCTGCCTTGCCCTTTGCCCTCCTTTATAAGGGCCCTTGTGGTCCGAAAAAGTTGCTCAAAGTCCCCCCAGAGCTGAAGAGCTAGCTGTACCTTATTGCGGGCACCACGGGTGTGTTCTAAGAACTTCCGTAGTGCATGCCGCAGCTCATGGGGGGATGGGGTTACGGTTCCCGGGGTATTCCCCGGTGGGACTCTTAATACAGCCTCGAGGTCTGCTAAGGCGGGTAGGCAGGGTGCAGACCACCGACGGGGGGTCTGACAGGCTGGGGTTATGAAATCCATATCATGCCTTGGGGTGGAAGGGACTGGCGGGGGAAAAATTGCAGCTCCTAATGGGTCGCGACTAGAAAGTGCAAAGACTGCTCCTTGGGGGGAATCTGCAGAAGGCGGAAAAGAAACGACCCCAGGGGCAGCAGGAGCATCGCAGGAGGGGATAAACTGGGTGGGGCTAGGGGAGGGGGCAGGGGCAGAGGTAAGGCTCTGAAATTCAGGAGGCAAGCAACTGAAGAAAGGTGCCTCCTGAGCAGAGTCGAGGGTTAAGGGGTAAGGGAGGGGGCTCCCAGTAATGCTAGGCGCTGGCCCCGCGTTGGTCTTGGCGGCCGTGGCATCAGGTGGTGGACCACCTTCTGCAGGGTGCTCGCCCGGGAAGGCAATCAGGGGGAGGGAGTATGGGGAAAAAGGGGCTGGGGTGAGGTTGCCCAGTCCGAGGCCAGCCGGGAGTAGATCATCCTCTCCCTGGGTGACCGGGGTCAAATCTAGGGCCTCAATCTCCGCGTTCACGGAGGAGAGGCCAACGCCTGCCACCCCGGGGGCCTCTCCTCTAGGGCCCGCCTCAGCGGTCGCCTCGGGGTTCGCGGGGGGTTCGGATGGTATCCGAGCAGAAAGGGCGTCCTCAGGGGTCTCGGAGGGGAGGGTCTCCCGAGGAGGGGGAGTCCTGCCCTCCAAAGCCAGTCTGTTTTCTCCTCCCGACACCAGCGGATGGACCTCACTCGTGGTCGTAGCGGAGGGCTCGATGTCAGTGCGTCCCTTCCTGGTCTTCCGGGGGGCTTCCGCGTCGGATGGATGCAGCGGAGCTCGAGCCTTCCGCTTGCTCCGTTTCCCCTGGACTAAGTTCCAGTCCTCCATAGCGTCGTCCGGGGGCTGGTTAGCAGGGGTCGTGTCAGGGGGCGGAGGTGATGGTTCAGGGGTTCGGGGGGGCAGCGGTGAGGCAGCATGAGGAGGGGGGGGTTCTCCTTGGGGTGGGCCCTCTCCTATGCCCGATAATATCTTTGTCGCACCCTCCTCCATAGGCTCTACTGAGGTGGTAGTAGCAAGGGTGGGACTCCCTTGCTCGCCCGGGCGTAGTAGGGAAGGAGTCTCCTGGGCCCGGGCGGGAGCAGCAGTGGATTGATTAGGAGGAGGGTTGGTTTCAGGTGCTGGGCAGCCAGGGGCGTCGGCAACAACGGGGCCGATATCCTGCCGGGTCTCGGGGGTCTCGGGTGCCCCTCCCCTCCGGGCCAAAGGGCAGTCTCTGTGGACATGCCTGGCCGGGCGGCAGAGGTAGCATCGGGCCTCTCCGGTGGAGTAGAAGACCCGATAGCGGGCTCCCTGGTAGGGGACTAAGAAGGACCCCTCGAGCGCCTCCCCGTCACGCACCCCCGCCGGCGGTAAAGGCTGCACTTGCCGGCGGAAAGAAAGGACGTGATGGAGGGTGGGGTCCCTGCAGCCCAACGGGAGAGGGCTGATGACAGAGGTAAGCTTCCCCAGGGCGGAAAGAGCGGGTAACAGGGCAGCATTGGGTAAAAAGGGGGGAACGGAGGTAAGGACGAGGCGAACACCCAGGTCTTCTAGCGGCTCTAGGGGGACAAACACCCCCCCTACCACCAGGCCCCTCTCCACCGCCTCTTGGGCGGCAGCCTCCGTAGCTAAGAAAAAAACGACCTTCCCATACATCTTGGAGGCCGCCACAATAGCCGTGGGTCCTACCACCTTCGCCAACGCCTGCACGTATGTCTCCACGTGGGGCGAGGCGGGCACCAGGAGGCAACGGACACCGTGCTTCCTGGTCAGGGCGGAAAAAGGGCCCCGACTGCTGGTGATTGTAGCGGAGGCAGTGGGTGGGCGAGATGACGAGGCGGCAGGCAGGGGGGAGCCTGCCACCGCCCGGGCATACGTCCTGGGGGCCGAGGGGGGGACATATGTAGCGCTGGTGGAGGGAATTGCAGGGAGGGGCGCCGCGGTCGATGACGAGGCCACGGCTGTGGGGGCCGCCCCTGCCATGGAGGGCCCAGATGTTTTGGCGGGGCCCTTTCTTTTCTGCCCGTCCTGGCTTTTGCGGCCAGCTGGCAGAGGGTTCCTAGAACCTGAGGTGGGAGGGGGCATAGCAGCAGCAGTAATCACTCCGGTGCCTCCTGCTGCCGGTGCCCCAGCAGGGGCGGTGGCAGGTTTTTTGGCAATCGTGGTGGGGGAGGCAAGATTGGGGGTTGGGCAGGGGGGGTGGGGGAAAAACAACTAAATTTTTTAAAGGGGCCTCGCCTTCCTCATTCCCCGCCATTGTAAGCAGGGAGGGACGGAGAGACACCGGAAGGAAAAAGGGGGAGGGGGGAAACAAAATAACCACTCCTCCCTACTAAGCTACAGGAGGGGAGAGGAATACCAAATGGGGTGAACAAGGGGGGGGAGGGAAAATCCAATAATAGGGGCAAGCTATAAGCTAAGCAATCCGGGGGGGGGGCTGTAAACCCACGCACATTTGTCCAAAGAGTCTTGTTTGGTCAGCTGTTATGTCCGGTCCGAAAGGCAAAGTTCAAAGCAAACAGCTGGATCCGAAGGCGGATGGCAAATTGCCAGCAGGGACGAAGCGGCGGGGGGGTCGTGACAGTTGTAGTAATGGTGGGGGGGGTGGAGCGGGCACCGATGGATCGGGGGGCAGCTTATTGCCACACCCCCTGTGCCGCCACAAATGCAATTAAAACACAGTCAAACTCCCCCCCACGAGAGTAGAATTCGAAAAAAAAACTCAGTCTTACGACCCGTTCACGATGATTCATAATTATGTCTCCTGTCTTCTGAAATCCTTCTTCTCCGGCCGTGTTGGCTGTGTTCCAAGGCTTCCGGCATGCTAAGAATGTTGTAAAGATAGTCCGAGCTGCCAGCAAAGCGGCTGGGTCTGGGGGCTTTCACTCCCCCTCCAAACAGCAAAATCGGCAATCTTCCCCCCCCTCCTCCGGGGGTTCAGCTGAGACAAATAGCTGCGCCCGAAAGCAGGCGAGGGGGGGTAGTGTTGACTGCAAGATGGCGACTTGTCAGCAATCCAAGGAAAAAGCAAAAAAACGGCGGAGAATCAAACTAAATCAGCAAAGCGTCCAGCCCGGTCCGGGGGGGGGACTAAGGCAGGGTCCAAAAGTAAGAAAAATCCGGGCCAGGGGTCTTTAGGAAAGAAAAGAAAGCAGATAGCTGGGGAGCAAGCTAGGGACGGTCCGTCCTCCAACAGGGAAGGGTCCAGAACAATCAGGAACCTTCTGGAGACAATTAAGACAGACAGGCTGATTAGAACACCTGCAGCCAATCAAGAAGCTGCTAGAATCAATTAAGGCAGGCTAATCAGGGTGCCTGGGTTTAAAAAAGGACCTCACTTCAGTTTGTGGTGCATGTGTGAGGAGCTGAGAGTGAGAACGCGGACTGTTTGAGGACTGAGGTGAACAAGCATTATCAGACACCAGGAGGAAGGTCCTATGGTTAGGATAAAGAAGGCGTTGGGAGGAGGCCATGAGGGAGTAGCCCAGGGAGTTGAAGCTGTCACACAGCTGTTCCAGGAGGTACTCTAGACAGCTGCATTCCACAGGGCCCTGGGCTGGAACCCAGAGTAGAGGGCGGGCCCGGGTTCCCCCCAAACCTCCCAACTCATGGTCAGACACAGGAGGAGTTGACCTGGACTGTGGGTTCACGAAAACGGTCAAACTGAGGGCTGCAGTGAAGCTCCAAGGCGAGCAAACCTGCCAATAAGCGGAAGACCCACCAAGGTAGAGGAGGAACTTTGTCACAAAAACCTTTTAAAATTCTGCTGTGCTTCTGGTTCAAAAGGATCTCAAAATGATCCCACCTCTCTGCCACCATGTCAAGGTTCCTTTCCCACTCTGAACTCTAGGGTACAGATCTGGGGACCTGCATGAAAGACCCCCTAAGCTTATTCTTACCAGCTTAGGTTAAAAACTTCCCCAAGGTACAAACTTTGCCTTGTCCTTGAACAGTATGCTGCCACCACCAAGCGTTTTAAAAAAAGAACAGGGAAAGAACCCACTTGGAGACGTCTTCCCCGAAAATATCCCCCCAAGCCCTACATCCCCTTTCCTGGGGAAGGCTTGATAAGAATCCTCACCAATTTGTACAGATGAACACTGACCCAAACCCTTGGACCTTAAGACCAGTGAAAAATCAATCATGTTCTTATAAGAAGAATTTTAATTAAAGAAAAGGTAAAAGAATCAGCTCTGTAAAATCAGGATGGTAAATACTTTACAGGGTAATCAGATTCAAAACATAGAGAATCCCTCTAGGCAAAACCTCAAGTTACAAAAAGACACAAAAACAGGAATATCCATTCCCCCCAGCACAGCTTATTTTACCAGCCATTAAACAAAAGAAAATCAAATGCATTTTCTAGCTACATTACTTACTAACTTAACAGGAGTTGGAAGGCTTGCATTTCTGATCTGTTCCCGGCAAAAGCATCACACAGACAGACAGAACCCTTTGTTCCTCACCCCCACTCCAGATTTGAAAGTATCTTGTCTCCTTATTGGTCATTTTGGGTCAGGTGCCCGTGAGGTTACCTTAGCTTCTTAACCCTTTACAGGTGAAAGGGTTTTGCCTCTGGCCAGGAGGGATTTGATAGCACTGTCTCCAGAAAGGTGGTTACCCTTCCCTTTATATTTATGACAGTTATAAACATACATGAGGACTTTTACAGACACATAAAGCTTACATCAAACACATCCAGCAATTACTGTGCAACACAGCCCTGGAATCCCCATCAAACACCTGTGCACAAACTCAGAAGTCAAACACATGCGCTTGATATTGCTTTTTGCATGGCAAGTTCATACCTTTGTTATGTTATAGCTTCTTTTTTTAATGACCTAAAATAAAAATGAATTATTTAGATGGATGATGATGTCATTGCTTAGAATGAATTTATCCCCCACGAAAGGGAAATTAACCAGAGATGGTGGTATTTGAGCTAAAGAGGAATCTCCCAAGACTGTCATTTTCTGAGCAGACCTAGTCTTGTTTAAAAGCAACTTTTGGAAATGCCCCAAATTAAGGGCACTACTTTGTGACTTGCCCCCTCACTGTTCGGTTTGTGTCACTCTAAAGGTCCCAAAGGGTGTTATACGCTCTGATAGCCACCCAGCAGCATATTTAAATCCATTCACTCCCAATGGCTAGGGCCAGCTCAAAAGGGGCAGAGCTAAGGTTACTCTGCAGGGGTGGCATGTACCTTAATGCTTTGTTTCCTGCTCTTCAGAGATTGAAGTTTAGCCCCTGGAAGGGCGTGAGGCTGTGCTGGGTGCCTGAACTCTGCACCAACAAAGGTTTTGGGTGGGAATGTGGATTAGGGGAATTATTTTTTTTTAAGAGAGGGAGGTGCTCAGTAGTTCCTGTTGATAGTCCGGTTGGGTGCCTAACGCCCCTAGCTCCTGTTGAAAATCCAACCCTGACATGTTCAGGATGAGTCAAGCTGGCCAGAAAATGGACAAGAAAAAAATCTTGAACTATTGTTGAATAAATACATAAATAATAAACAAATAAATTATGTGTCTTCTGGGGGAATTTTCAAAAGTGTGTTAGGGAGTTAGGAGCCCTGACTTTCAAATCAACGTATGTCCCTAATTCCCTTTGGTGCTTTTGATTCTCATCCTTCCCTCAATAATTTTTGCAATTAAAATTTTCTAAGAAGTTCTATTCAGCATTCACATTTTATTTTCACAGAAAATATCAGCTTTCCTATCCATCCACTCACCCACCCACCCATGCAGCCCCTTACCGCTGCTGGGTGGAAAAAAAGAATTGAATTTTATGAAAATGTTCAGAGTTTCAAAATTTGGTTTCAGGTTGCAATTTTCAAACCTTCCTGGGAAAAGCTTAGTCAAAACTTATGTTTAGTTTAATTTTTTTTGAAGAATCAGCATTTACAAATGAAAAAAACATTTTATCAAAAAATTCTGGACCTGCTGTGAACACTTTATTCACAAAGTGATCATTTGATATCAGTCCCTTTCAATGTGGGGGAACTTTCAATGGGGGAGCAGCTGTGCATATCTATCAGCGTTATAGAGGGCGAACAATTTATGAGTTTACCCTCTATAAGCTTTATACAGGGTAAAACAGATTTATTTGGGGTTTGGACCCCATTGGCAGTTGGGCACCACGCTCTCGAATGAACTCACTGAAAAAGGATAAAAGACAAAAACACCCCATCACCTGCTGTGAACACTTTATTCACAAAGTGATCACTTGATATCAGTCCCTTTCAATGTGTACTAACTACTTATGCTAAACAATCTGTTCCACCTTGTACTTAGCTGTGACACTCTGAGTATTGGGCAAAGGTTGTGACACAGACACAGGGAGCGCTGCTTCCTGATCTGTCAGGATTCCAGTCTCCATTCCGTGCATTTCTAAAGTACATCCCTTTCCTGGGGGAGCTCAGTACCACCCACAAAATGCTGATACCTCTCTGCTCCCACGGAAAGCCATGGAGGAGACGCTCAGCAGGAGACATGAAACATCTCAGCACTGGGCTGGGAAGGTGCATCGGAATCTGCCCCCCAGGAAAGGCTGGAGAGGTAGCTGAGAAACAGCTGAGAACCTGAGGGTCCCTGAGCTGGGGTGAAGACAGAGGGAGGTTTGGGGGGAGGAAGTGGTTTGAGAACGGTGGGGGATGGAGGTGTACTAGGTTTTAAGAAGTAGGTTTATTGAGGAATCGGGCTGGGGGATGGTGAGTAGTGGTGGGGGAAGGGGTTTGGGGCATGCAGGATGTGACACCCTGGCACCCCAATATTCCCCAGGATATGTTTTGTACAAAGTAGGCCTTGTGAAGTATCATTCGAAAAGTCTTGATCTGCTAGATAGTAATATCTCATTGGATTGTATGTGCTATCATTGTATGTGAAGTTACGAAGTTTGGCTAGGTATGTGTTACTGAAACATTGTGAGATTGAAAGCACCCACAAGCAGCATTTCAGGTACAACAGTACAAAGGACAAACAATGTTAATGGCTTACTGAGGAAATGCACACAAGCACAAGGATTATCCCAGGAACCATGTACAATAGAAAGCTCTCAGAGATAGCACTACACAATGGGAACTGTTTGACTGAGATCACAGCAAAAGAGCTTTCCAGCAAGCGGGAAGAAGATATAAAAGGGGGAAATGACATCATGCTGGGACTCACTCTCCCTACAAGAACACACCTGGAAACACCTGAGGAACAAAGACTGAACTGAGGGAAGTGCTGGACCCAGGCTAAAGGGACTTTTAGCCTGTGAATGGAACACCCAGGGATTCCAAGCTGTAAGCAAGTGCAGATTTCCCCTGAAGAGTCTGCAGCCTGTTTGTATCATCTCTTAGGGCACGTCTACAGTGGCAAAGTTACAGCACCGGCAGCTACAGCGCCGCTCAGAGAGTGTAGAAGGGAAACCGCTGTTGTGTGTTCACACTGTCAGCTGCCTGCGCAATAGCGTGTTCACACTTGTGGCACTTGCAGCGGTATTCGGAGTGGTGCACTCTGGGCAGCCATCCCACAGAGCACCTCTTTCTCTTCTGCTGCTAAGACTTGTGGGAAGGCGGAAGGGGTCATGGGGCATCCTGGGTCCAGTCCCAATGCCCCGTGATGCATTGCTTCACATCCCAGCAATCCCTGTGCTTCTGTCCACATTTGGTGCCATCTTTCAACAGTTTGTGTACTGCATGCCCTGCCCCTTCGGCCTGCAGGAATGGATCCCAAACTGTTGACCGGTATGCTGCTCGCTCTGACCAACATGTCACGAGTGGCAGTGGAGTTATTCCTTAAATTACAAAGGCAAGAGGAGTGCGACATTGATCTTGCCATGCGTACTAGCTACAACACGAGATTGCTTGCGGCATTCATGGAGGTGCTGACCACTGTGGAACGCCGCTTTTGGGCTGGGGGAAACAAGCACTGAGTGGTGGGATCACACCGTCATGCACGTCTGGGATGATGAGCAGCGGCTGCAGAACTTTCGGATGAGAGAGCCACATTCATGGGGTGTGATGAGCTCACCCGGCACAAGGACACGAGAACGAGAGCTGCCCTGTCACTGGAGAAGCACGTGGCGATTGCACTGTGGAAGCTGGCTACTCTAAACTGCTACTGATCAGTCGCTAACCAGTTTGGAGCAGGAAAGTCGACCACTGGACTCGTGTTGATGGAAGTGTGCAGGGCCATTAACCACATCCTGCTCCAAAAGACCGTGACTCTGAGCAACACGCATGACATTGTGGATAGCTTTCCATAACGTGCATAACTTTGCATAACACTGGCCTGTTCAGGAAGATGCAAGCTGGGACTTTCTTCCTGGACCAGAAGATCAGCCAAGGGGAAGTCAAAATGACCATTGTGATCTTGGGAGACCCCGCCTACCCCTTAATGCCGTGGCTTATGAAGCCGTACATGGGGCAACTTGTCAGCAGCAAGGAGCAGTTCAACAACAGGCTGAGCAAGTGCAGAATGACTGTGAGTGTACTTTTGGCCATTTAAAAGCCCACTGGTGATGCCTCTATGGGAAGCTGGACCTGGCCGATGACAATATTCTTTTGCTTAAAGCCGCATGCTATATGCTCCATAATATTTGTGAAAGGAAGGGTGAAAGCTTCACTCAGGGCTGGACCGCAGAGGCTCAGTGCCTGGAGGCTGAGTTTGAACAGCCAGAGACCAGGGCTATTAGAGGGGCATAACAGGGGGCCATAGGGATCAGGGATGCCTTGAGGCAGCGATTTGAAGCTGAAAGCCACTAATATGTGTTGCTATGCTCGGGAGTGCAGTGCTTGTAATGCTAGGAGGTGATTGGTGCACATGATGCAATAAGGGGGTTTAACATAATTGTATGTTGCTTTGCAGTGCTCTTTTTGCTTTCAATTAATAGAATAAAGATTGCTTTAAAACAAACACAATTCTTTATTAAAAGACAACAACTGGAGGAGAGAGTCAAATGAAAAAAATACATCAGCAGGGAGGGGAACGGGAAGGTCCCAGGAGGAGGAGGGGTCTCAGGACAGCTAAAGATTTGTGTATGTCCAGGGATCATATCCAACCTTCTCCTTTGGAATACAGTGCAGCGGGTACTGTACTTCAGCAGAGCCAAACTGCAGAGGGACGGGTGTTGAGTGCAGTGGGTACTGGGAGTCCACAGGGCTGGACTGTGATGGGGAGGAGTGGAATGCCGCGGGTACAGACTGGAGCCAGGAGGCTGATAAGAGTTTGTTGGCATTGTCTAGGGGGTGCATGGGAAGGAGTTTTGCGACGGCAGCTGCAGGGCAGGGCGGGCGCAGAGCTGCTCGCTTTGAAGAGCGAGTATTGCCTGGAACGTGTTCACTTGGTGTTCCATAACATTGAAGACCCGCTCTGTGGCTTCATTCTGGCGTGCCGCATACTCCTTTTGGTCCCTCTTCTCGCTGTCCCGCTACTCCTCCAGTTCCTGTTTCTTGGCAGCAGAGTGCATCATAACCTCATGCAGAAAGTCCTCCTTAGTTCCTCTTGGACACTTTCTAATTCTGCCCAGCCGTTCTGCTGCCAATAACCAAGAGGGAGGCTGTGCTCCCAAGGTCATCTCTGTGAAGTTTAAATGCAACATTTTACAGAAGCAGTATTGTTTGCAACACAGACAGCACTGATTCAGTGCTTTAAAACACAGCAAGTACTCACACACCTGTCACTAACTGTCTGACCCTAGGCAAGCGCACATGAGCCACAAGACCCCCAAATGGCGAGTAGCCACAGGGGCAGGGTAAACCACTCTTCCCGGAGCCTGCTGTACACTGGGCATGTGGCTCTTGGGGAGAGCCAGCACTTTGGGGGGGCCTGATAATCATTCCTGTCCTCACACTTTACACAGGGGGTGATCATTATGGAAGATATCTCACTGCTGAGGGTGAGCAGGGAATGAAGGGAGGGTCTTCTCCAAGCCTGTGGCTTCCGCCCAGGCCCCATGCGGCTCACCTGTGTGCAGCAATGGTCCCCCTGTCTATGATGGCACAGTGGCGTGGGAAAGTTACCATTAATGGGGCAAGAAACAAAGCAGCTCTGCCGAAGAACCTGCAGCAGCAGATTGCGCAGTATCTCCACGGGAGTTTCCTGGAGATTGCTGAGGGAGATTCCCGTGAAGTGAGGAAGTCAATAAACAGCCTGTTCCACCGCTCAGGGTAGGCATGAGATGGAAGACAAGGCTGCTTTCTTCCACCCTCCTACCCCCAACAACTTGCTTCGGCGATTCCCAAAATCAGATCCACTTACCAGGGGCCTCCTCTCCTGTTTCTGCTTCACCAAGCTCTGACAGCTGTGACTGGCTAGCCTCCTGCGGGGTAGAAAAGAGCTCCTGGCTGCATGCATCTCCAGCCTCCGAGTCATCCTCTCCCTCTGGGTCCCCCTGTCCCTCCCCCCCACATCCTCTTCCAAGATTTCCTCCTCCTGGCTTGGTCCACTCTCAGCTGGCATGCGAGCCAAGAAAGTATCCACAGGGGCCTTCGCAGTGGAGGTGGGGTTGCCTCCGAGTATCGTGTCCAGCTCTTTGTAGAACCAGCAGTTCATGGGCACAGCACTGGAGTTGCCTCCTGCGTCTTGTGGTAGGCGTTCTGCAGCTCCTTCACTTTGACCCTGCGCTGCAGAGGGGCCATGACCAGGACACATTCTGTCATGCATCGTGAAATCTGTCTGAAGGTATCATAATTCCTATGGCTGGAGCACAGCTGGGACTGCACAGCCTCCTCTCCCCAAATGCTGATGAGGTCCAGCAGCTCGGCAGTGCTCCAAGCGGGGAATCGCCTGGTCCATGGAGCAGTCATGGCCACCTGAAAAGGTGCACTGAGACCACTGCATGCGTCACCGAGCAGACAGGAAGGGGACTTTCAAATTTCCAAAGGAATTTATGGGATGGGGATGATGGTTGGTCACCTGAGGGCAGGGCAGTAGACTTCAAACCGATGACCAGAGAGGTGAGAACAGGCATTGTGGGACACCTCCCGGAGGCCAATCACAGCGCTGTAATCGACCAGGGTGCCTACACTGGCACCGCAGCGCTGTAGCCCCGGTGTTGAAAGCTGTACGCCTCTCGTTGGGGTGGTGTTTTTAAAGTGCTACAACTGTGCAGTTTCTGCGCACTAAGTGGCTTGGTCGTGTGTACACCTTGGGAGTTACAGAGCAGGAAGCCGCTTTACTGGGCAGAAACTTTCCAGTGTAGACAGGGCCTAAGGGTGAGAATCTGCCTAATCACATCAGCCACGCTATCAGAGGCTCATTCACCTGCACATCCACCAATGTGATAGATGCCATCATGTGCCAGCAATGCCCCTCTGCCATGTGCATTGGCCAAACCGGACAGTCTCTACGTAAAAGAATCAATGGACACAAATCAGACGTCAAGAATTATAACATTCAAAAACCAGTCGGAGAACACTTCAATCTCTCTGGTCACTCGATTACAGACCTAAAAGTGACAATTCTTCAACAAAAAAACTTCAGAAACAGACTCCAACGAGAGACTGCTGAATTGGAATTAATTTGCAAACTGGATACAATTAACTTAGGCTTGAATAGAGAGTGGGAGTGGATGGGTCATTACACAAAGTAAAACTATTTCCCCATGTTTATTCCCCCCCCTCCACTGTTCCTCAGACGTTCTTGTCAACTGCTAGAAATGGCCCACCTTGATTATCACTACAAAAGGTTTTCTCCCCCCCACCCGCACTCTCCTGCTGGTAATAGCTCATCTTAAGTGATCACTCTGGTTACAGTGTGTATGGTAACACCCATTGTTTCATGTTCTCTGTGTATATAAATCTCCCCACTGTATTTTCCACTGAATGCATCTGATGAAGTGAGCTGTAGCTCACGAAAGCTTATGCTCAAATAAATTTGTTAGTCTCTAAGGTGCCACAAGTCCTCCTTTTCTTTTTGCTAATACAGACTAACACGGCTGCTACTCTGAAACCTGCCATTTAAAAAATTGCAATCCACACTCGTTGGGGATCACAACCTGAAAGAAATCTTTCCTGAATCCCCACGTCTGGCTTTCAAACAACCCCCTCACTTCTCCAACCTCATCAGCAGAGCCAGCTCCCTACAGACTCAAAGCGACCACCAGACCCGGCCAGAACCAACTCAAAGCGACGCCAGACCCGGCCAGAACAACAGCAGCAGCCATATCTCCACTGCTACAATGATCAACACCCACCACAACATACCTGTCAAGATCTATGGATCCTACACAAGCCTATCACAACATGTGGTGTACTCCATCCTGTGCACTAAATGTCCCAATAACAATTATGTGGATGAAACCAGACAATCACTGCGCTCTCAAATGAACACACTGAAAAATGATAAAAGACAAAAACACCCCATCACCTGATGAGAACACTTTTTTCATAAAGTGATCACTTGATATCAGTCCTTTTCAATATGTTCTAACTACTTATGCTAAACAATCTGTTCCACCTGTGACACTCTATGTTCCCCAGACCTGAAGAAGAGCTCTTCTGTATAAGCTTGAAAGCTTGTGTCTTTCACCAGTAGAAGATGGTCCATTAAAAGGTATTAACTCACCCCTCTTGTCTCTGTAACATCTGGGGTTAAACACAATCACTACAGTGCGTGGCATTTTTTTTGACAGTTTCCATCTGAGCAGTCTATTATAAGCAGCCCGGCTAGCTCAGTTGGTAGAGCATGAGGCTCTTAATCTCAGGGTCGTGGGTTCAAGCCCCATGTTGGGCAAAGCAAGTAACTTTGGTTGGGGAGGGATAGCTCAGTGGTTTGAGCATTGGCCTGCTAAACCCAGGGTTATGAGTTCAATGCTTGAGGGGGCCATTTAGGGTTCTGGGCCAAAAATTGGGGAGTGGCCCTGCTTTGAGCAGGGGGTTGGACTAGAAGGTTTTCAGATGTCAATTGCCAAAAAGCAAAATTTTTCAGGTTTCACTTGTTTTGATGAAAAGTCAAAATCTTCTCCCCCACCTTTCCTCTGCAAAATTCCAACTATCGGTCTCCCTCTTATTTTGTGTGTGTGTGTGTGCGCACAAACATCTCTTGTATACTGCATTTCTGTATCCGGGCTCACTTAGACCCTCCTTCTTTCACAATCGGACCCAGACTGACTGATCTTTATTTCATTCAACTAGTCTGGATTCTTTGTGAGGGTCACAGCTCTCCTCACAGCGTTTCTCAGGGCCTCCTGGACCTCTCTGTTTCTCAGGCTGTAGATGAGCGGATTGGCCAGGGGCGTCAGGACTGTGTAGCAGACGGAGAACACTTTGTTCAGGACTCTCCAGGTACCAGATTTCGGTAGCATGTAGACAATCATTAGGGTCCCATAGAAAAGTGCCACCACAATGAGGTGAGAGGAGCAGGTGGAAAAGGCCTTTTGCCTCCCGGTGGTGGATGGGATTCCCAGGATGGTCACAATGATACAAATATAGGAAGCCAGGGTTAAAAGAAAAGGGGAAACGGCACCTAGGAAGGAAAATATATAAGGAAGTGGGGTGATCTGGCTGGTGTCGCTGCAGGAGAGTTGAATCAGTGAGGTGAAATCACAAAAGAAATGGTCAATTTCATTAGGGCCACAGAAAATTAACTGTGATATAACACATGTGAATATTGTACAAATTAGAAATCCACTAATCCAAGACCCAGCTGCTAGCTGGAGGCACAGCTGGACATTCATAAGGGTTCCATAGTGCAGCGGTTTGCATATGGCTAAATACCGATCGTAAGACATGGCTGCCAGGAGAGAGCACTCTGTTGTTACTAGAGAACCAAAGAAATGAAACTGCGTGATGCAGCCGGGAAGAGAAATGGTTCTGTCCCCAGTCAGGAGACTGGCCAGCAGCCTGGGCAGGACGGTGGAGGTGTAGCAGGTCTCCAAGCAGGACAAGTTCCCCAGAAAGAAGTACATGGGGGTGTGAAGGTGCTGATAAGCCACAACTAGCGCAACAATGAGGATGTTCCCAGCCATGGTCGCAATGTAGATCACCAGGAAAATGAGGAAGAGAAGGGTCTGCAGTTCAGGGAGATCCCCGAACCCCAGGAGGATGAATTCCATGATGGCTGTTTGATTTTTCCCTTCTCCTTTCTCCATGAGCTGCATGCTGTGGTAGTGAAAGTGCAATGAGCATCGAAAGATTTGGCTGTACCATGAAATTGCATTGATTTCCATCATTTGATCCCCTAAGAGTTCCCACTGCAAACGGAGAGCTGGGTTTATATTCTCTCAGACCAGAGAGACTGCTTCACTTCCACCTCAGGGCACTGGCACCCAGTTAATTTGCCACTCTTCTGTCCCACACCCCAACATTTTTCATTCACAGATTCTTAGATTTAAGACCAAAAGGGACCATTGGATCATCCAGGCTGAGCCTCTATGTAACAAAAGCCACAGAATTTCCCCACTTACTCTGCACTGATTTCAATAACTTGTTTTTGGCTGAGACAGACCTTCCAGAAAGGCAGCCAGTCTTGATCTGGAGATATGAGGAGTTGAAAATCCACCTCTTCCCTTGCCAGTTTTTTCCAATGGATAATCACCCTCACCAGGAAAATTAACAAAATGTGCACCTTATTTCCCATTGAAACGTGCCTGGCTTTAGCTTCCAGCCCTTGGCTCTGGCTATGCCTGTCCCTGGGCAATGAAAGAACCCTTTGGTAACCAGGGTTTTGTCCCCATGAAGGTGCTGAGATGCTGTAATCAAGTCACTTCTCCTTCATACACCGAACAGACCCAGCTCTTTAAGTCTCTCACTGGAAGGTATTTCCTCTAGCCCACACATCATTTGCGTGGCTTTTTTTCTGAACCCTCCCCAATCTCTCCACATCTGTTTTATACTGTGGCCCCAGCCCTGCACACGGTATTCCAGCATCGGAGTCACCAGTCTGGAGAGGTGAAACCCCCTCCCTGCTCCTATTCTCTGCTCCCCTGTTTATACAGCCAATGACAGCGTCAGCCCATGGCCCACCCCACTGCTCTGGGAGCTGATGTTGGGTTTCTCGCCCTCTGTAGCCCCTACCCGTGCTGTGATGGGGGCCATGGTCACACCCACGAGCTGCCTGGGGAAGGGCAGGAGGGAGGTGGCACCATGGCCATGCCTGCGAAGAGGGAGTGATGCTGACCCACAGCACAGACGGGAAAGTGACTCTGCCTCCGGCCGTGACCAGGGCACAAATCAAACCACCCTCGGGGCAGACGCACACGCAGACTCCTCTCCTTCATAGCACAGTAGTGACTGGTCCAGAGACACTGACACTGCTGATAACGAATTACCAGCTATGACTGTTAACTACTAATTACTGGCTGTCCGTCACTGATTGTGTTGTGGCAATGGCAGGGGATCAGGTCCTTACTGCGCTGGGTGCTGTGTAAACACCCAACATTTAGAAACAATTCCCAGTTGCTAGACGGCTCGGAGCGCGCTGGGTGGAACTGCAGGCACGGGCGGCAGGTTTGTATAATTTTTGGTGGTGCCCAGAACCCGCCTCTGCCCAAACTCCTCCCCCCACGTGCCCAAGGCTCTGGGAGGGAGTTTGAGTGGGGGAGGAGGTCTGGGGTGCAGGCCGTAGGCTGGGGCAGGGGATTGGGGTGTAGGGTGCAGGCTCTGGAAGGGAGTTTGGGGATGGGAGGGGGTGCGGAGGGTGGGGGTGCCGGGGTGAGGGTTGTGGGGTGAGGCTGCAGATGAGGGGTTTGGGGTGTGGGAGGGGCTCAGGGTGAGAGTAGGAATGTGGTGGGTGAGGGCTCTGTCTAGGGTTGGGGGGTTTGGGGTGTTAGAGAGGCTCAGGGCTGGGGCAGAGGGTTGGAGTGCAGGGCGATGAGGGCTCTGGCTGGGATTGGGGATAAGGTGTTGGGGTGTTGGAGGGTCTCAGGGCTGGGGCAGAGGGTTAGGGTGCGGGGAGGGGGGTGAGAGCTCTGGCTGGGGCTGGAGATGAGGGGTTTGTGGTGTTGGAGGAGGCTCAGGGCTCAGGAGGAGGGTTAGGGTGTAGGGGGATGAGGGCTCTGGCTGGGACTGGGGATAAGGTGTTTGGGGTGTTGGAGGGGCTCAGGGCTAGGGTAGAGGGTTGAGGGTGCGGTGGGGGGTGGTGAAAGCTCTGGCTGGGGGTGTGGGCTCTGGGGTGGGGCAGGGCTGAGGATGAGTTTGGGGTGCAGGCAGGCTGCTCCGGGGCAGGGGCCAGAGAGGAGGACTCCCCCAAGCCCTTTCCCTGCCGGCAGCAGCGAGCACTGGAGGAGGAGCCCCCCTTTCCCGACCTCCCCAGCAGCATTGTCTCTGCATGTGCTCTTAGGGCCCCTCTCAGGTCCAGGAATCTCCCTGGCCTCCCCCGTGGTGGGTGCTGGGGGTGCTCCGTGCGCCTCCTCCCTTGCTGTTGCCCCTGACTGTAGCCTCACTGGGGGTAAGGGATGCGGCTGCCTCCTTGCCCAGCATGGGGCAGGAGCGGTGACTGCGGGTGGGGGAGCCCCCGGGGGTGGTGGAGGGTCCCGCCGAAAAAGGGAAGGGTCTGAGGTGGAAAGGCAGGCTCAGAGTCAGTCTGCCCTGGCAGTCGAGAAGTGGGGCGCATGGAGCTGCACAGAACGCTCTGCTCCGGGGCCCGGGACGCACGCGGAGGGGCTGGGTGCAGCAAGCGGGGGGCCGGGGGACACACAGGGGAGGCACGGGGGGGTGGCAGGTGGGCCTGGGGGGACACCCGGCCCCAAATATTGGTGGAGCTGGGCCCCTGGTTCAGCCTAAATACCTTTCAACACATGATCCAAAATGACTTTCCCAAGGTTTCCCAGCATGGCTGCGGCTGAGCAGAGAAGAGACCCCAGGTCTCCTGTCACAGGCTGGGGCCCTAACAGCTGCGGGTCCCACGCTCTGGAGGAAATGAAGGGAGAGCAGTCAGTGCTCGGGCAAACGCTGTGACACAGACACAGGGAGCGCTGCTTCCTGACCTGTAAGGATTCCAGTCTGCGTTCCGTGCATTTCTAACGTACACCCCTTTCCTGGGGAAGCTCAGCACCACCCACAAAATGCTGATACCCTCTCTGCTCCCACGGAAAGCCACGGAGGAGTCACTCACGAAGCATCTCAGTACTGGGCCAGGAAGGTACATTGGAATCTGCCCCCCAGGAAAGGCTGGAGAGGCAGCTGAGAACCTGAGGAGCAGGGTCCCTGAGCAAACAACCAGCCGTCGGGGAGACAGAGGGGGACAGCCAGCCAGAGGGATACGAGAGCTGGGTCTCCTTTCTGATTCATCCGCGTCTCTAGCACCAAACCACAAAGCAACTGACTCTGAAGTCCTTCCTCCGGCAGAGCTCCCAGCGTGTGAGGACACTGCACGAGGGGGTGTCTCAGACCAAGGGCTGCATAGGCGTAAGGACCTGAAGATCTGCCCCGAGGCTAGTGACACTCACCTTCAATCCTCAGCATGCAGCAGCGTTCTCTCCATGGCCAGGGACTGGGGCTGGTGTCAGTCAGCCTTCGTAGCTCAGTTCCTGGGCAGACCCCTGCCTGTGGCTGCTCGCTGCCCAAGGTGATTGTTGGCATCACACAGACCGTTAGTGCCTCCTGCTCTGGGTTCTTGCTGGGTTTATCAGCGAAAGCAGCTGCCCCCTGGGCCTTGCCACTGCTGTTGGGATCTCGCCTGGGACTGCTGCCGGCGATGCTCTGGGTTCCCTGCAGAGGGGAATTGATGCTTTGTTCCATGTTTAAATGGTGTAACATCAGAAGAATGGCCATATGGGGTCAGACCAAAGGTCCATCTAGCTCAGTGTCCTGTCATCCAACAGTGGCTTCAATCCCTTTAATGATCAGATTGAACTCCTACATACCACTTTCCAGACATGGGTCTCAACGTATGTCGCAAAGAGTGGCGAGTGCCCCCATCCTCATTTCACAGGCGAGACAACTGAGGCACTGAGAATGGAGGCAATTCCCAAAGGTAACCCAGCCTTGGCGTAGCTAGGAATACTTTCACCCAGCCACCAACTTGAGCATCAGGGCAACAATCCCATAGGGTGGATGTAGGTTCCTTGCACATTGAGCGCTACCCGGCTCCATCCCTAGCTAGGCCCTGACATTCTCTGGCCACCCGGATCCATCTCTAGCTAGGCCCTGATGCGCTCTGGCTGCCCGGATCCATCCCTAGCTAGGCCCCGACGTGCTCTGGCCGTCCGGATACATCTCTAGCTAGGCCCTGATGTCCTCTGGTTGCCTGGATCCATCCCTAGCTAGCCCCTGAGGTGCTCTGGCTGCCTGGATACATCCCTAGCTAGGCCCTGATGCGCTTTGGCCGCCTGGATCCATCCCTAGCTAGGCCCTGATGTGCTCTTGCCTGCCGGTTCCATCTCTAGCTAGGCCCTGACTTCTGGCTGGATGTTCAGTGTATGTCCATCACTGGAGACCTTATCATGCCACTGAAGCTTTCGGTGACTATGTGACTGCTGATCATACAGTGGCAGTGCTTGGTAACCCCCCTTCGGCATTTGTTGGTCATCCATCCTAACAATATGTCTGTACCAAGAAAGCTGCCAGAACCGAACCGGTGCCAATGGAGGCAGTTGCTGGATTTGGCTACAAACATCCTCATTCCTGATTTCGTCCTGCCACTTGATATGGAGCAGCTGATGTATGTAAGGGGACTGTTGCCCCCTTACTGACATTCAGTGGGGGTGTTTTAGTTGTTAGCTCCCAGTACTAAAAAGGGGGAAGGGGAATCAGGACCCTGAGACTGACAGCCCCCAGGAACAATGGGGAGAGGCCAATGCTCCAGGTAGCCTGAATGACAGGTCGGGCAGGCTAATCAGGGGGTCAGGAGGCCAGGGAGGTCCTGTCCTCCATGGAAGCTGGAATTGCCTGAGTCGGACAGAGTGGGGCTGAGCTAAGGGGAAAGCAAGGGCCTGAGCTGAGCTGGGGAGCAGAGCTGTGCCAGATCCAGAGAGAGCAGACCCTGTCCTGGGGGCAGAGCTGCAGCCCCAAAGCCAGAGGCACAGCCCAGAGAGAGCAGGCTTGCCCTGGGAGCAGAGCTGCAGCAACCAGAGCCAGAGGGGCCAAAGAAATCTGATGAGGTTCAACAAGGATAAGTGCAGGGTCCTGCACTTAGGACGGAAGAATCCAATGCACCGCTACAGACTAGGGACCGTATGGCTAGGCAGCAGTTCTGCGGAAAAGGACCTAGGGGTGACAGTGGACGAGAAGCTGGATAAGAGTCAGCAGTGTGCCCTTGTTGCCAAGAAGGCCAATGGCATTTTGGGATGTATAAGTAGGGGCATAGCCAGCAGATCGAGGGACGTGATCGTTCCCCTCTATTCGACATTGGTGAGGCCTCATCTGGAGTACTGTGTCCAGTTTTGGGCCCCACACTACAAGAAGGATGTGGAGAAATTGGAGAGAGTCCAGCGAAGGGCAACAAAAATTATTAGGGGTCTGGAACACATGACTTATGAGGAGAGGCTGAGGGAACTGGGATTGTTTAGTCTGCAGAAGAGAAGAATGAGGGGGGATTTGATAGCTGCTTTCAACTACCTGAGAGGTGGTTCCAAAGAGGATGGTTCTAGACTATTCTCAGTGGTAGAAGTTGACAGGACAAGGAGTAATGGTCTCAAGTTGCAGTGGGGGAGGTTTAGGTTGGATATTAGGAAAAACTTTTTCACTAGGAGGGTGGTGAAACACTGGAATGCGTTACCTAGGGAGGTGGTAGAATCTCCTTCCTTAGAAGTTTTGAAGGTCAGGCTTGACAAAGCCCTGGCTGGGATGATTTAATTGGGGATTGGTCCTGCCTTGAGCAGGGGGTTGGACTAGATGACCTCCTGAGGTCCCTTCCAACCCTGATATTCTATGATTCTAAGCAGCCCAGGAGCTGGAGGAAGAGCAGCAGCATTCGTGCAGAGACCGAGTGGTGGAGCTGGGGCTGGAGCAGTCCGGAGCTGAGTGCGGTGAGCAGCTGGGGAGAGCGAGGGGGACCCTGGGCAGCGGGCCCAGCAGAGGGAGATGCCTCAACCAAGGGGCTCTGCAGGCCAGGCTTGGATCGTAACCCCGACAGGGCGGGGGCAACGCTGGGTAGAAGGCTCCTACCACTTAGAGCCTAAGAGCTTGTGGCCATGACCAGAGCAAGTGTCCAACCCACAGCATCCCTGCAGCACAGCCAGGGCCTGAGAAGAAGGCCTGGGATTTACAAGGGACAGACTGTGAACTGCCCTGACGTTCCAGAGACAGTGTTTGTGATGTTCCCTGCCACAGAGCGGGCTGATGTGTTTCCTTTAACCTTTCCCATTTTCCCTTATTCTTTTTAAAATTAATTGTTGATTAAATAACTTGCATTTGCTTTAACTTGTATGTAATGGTCAGTGGGTCAGAGAAGTGCCCAGTGCAGAGAGAGCACCCCGGAGTGGGGACACCCTAGCCCCTGTCCTAGGTGACCACAGCAGGGTTGGGGGTCGAGCTCCCCAGGAATCTTAGGCCCAGTCTTGTTGGGGTTACAAGGACTCTGCCAGACAGGAGAGTAGAAGGGGAGTCCTCAAGGGCAGGGAAGCCACTGGGTAAAGGAAGTGGGAGCGAGGACTCAGATCCTTTCGCTAGCCCACTTCACCGGGGTAGTGCAGAAGCCAGGAAAGTTCCCCACAATAGTGGGACTATTCCCCCGCTTAAACGTAGACAACGAGAATCAAAAACCATTATTCCGCCACTTCTCAGCCTGCCCCGGAGCCCTGGTTTCCCGGTGGTACAGCAGAGTTGGTGTAACCGCGGCTCTATATATCTCTAGCTATGCCAGAAGCTGGATGTCATAACGTTCGCAGGGATGTCACTGAGATGCCCAGAACATGGCAGCAGCAGCCGCTGATGTATGAGAGAGCGTCCACATCTTTTGAGCATCTTCCAGCCCCATCTCTGATGACAGCTGCTCCCTGTTAAATGTCCGGTCCACACAGGTTAATAGTAAGGTGCTTGTGATCTGGAGCTGGAGGGTGCTTGATGGTAACAGTAATGAAGTTTACTTTTATCCACCCACCCTGCCACAGCTCCACCCTGTCCCTGATATGGGCCTTATTGGCACCCTCTGGCTGGCTCAGAACGGACTGAAGTAAAAGCCCAAAGCAGAACCTCAGCCCCTCTGAAACTGGTGCTATGAAGTCTGATGGAAAATGGTTCCACTGGCCATTATCTGAGCCATTCTGCTGTAGAAGGCAGTGGGGCCAGATTCTGAGCTCAGCTACCCAGCCACCCCCGTGTCATTCTGCGGACACCCCGTTGTCACTTGGATTGACAGTCTCATCACGTTCGTTGACGCAGGTTAAGATCCTATCAGCCGGTCAAATTTCAACCCAACCCAACCAATCCAGCGTGTCTGGACAGACCCACGTGTAGACAA
Organism: Natator depressus; assembly: GCF_965152275.1. Taxonomy (NCBI): domain Eukaryota; kingdom Metazoa; phylum Chordata; order Testudines; family Cheloniidae; genus Natator; species Natator depressus. Next base: position 32,410,401 of record NC_134246.1, read on the forward strand.
CAAGGTTGTATGGGAGGGGGTCTCAAGGAACCTTAAGACCCCAAGTCCCCCATTAACTTTCAATAGGGCTGGGATTTTAATGGGATTTGGGTGTCTAACTCCCTTAGCCTGGAGGGTCTCACAGTTCATTGCTAACTGGGGCTGGGGTGGCCGCAGGGCCGGGGTGAGACTGCTGTCTAGACCTGTCCTTGAGGGCCTGGGCGTGGGGTGCTCAGACACCCCTCTAGTGTGAGGAGAGCAGCACACATCCCATTGACTCTCACCCGGCACGTTTGGGTTCCATTTCAAAGGATTTTTTAAATTTAAAAATATCATTATGTATTTTTTTATTTTATGCTTTTAAATGTTGTTTTATATTCTTTTAATTGATTTTTAATTTATATTTATTTTATACTCTGGCCAGCTCCCTCCAACCTGGGCCCCTCACCCCCACCCTGACTCAGGCCAGCTCCCTCCAACCTGGGCCCCTCACCCCCACCCCCAGTCTGGCCAGCTCCCTCCAGCCTGGGCCCCTCACCCCTGCCCCAACTCTGGCCAGCTCCCTCCAGCCAAAGCGAGTGTCAATCTAAGTGATGGGGGTGACCTCAGAAGGATGCCGGGGGTGGCTGTCTTGCCACAGTGACTGTACAGCAAGCAGAGTTGCTCGGAAAATTGTCACTGTCATTGTTCATCTGCCTTCCCAGCCCCAGCTTCAGAGGGGATGGGACCCAGTTCAGTCCATTCTGGGCCAGCCAGACTATGCCAAGGAGGGCCCATGTTGGGGACAATGTGAAGCTGCCAAATTGTGGCTAGATTGCATCGTTGGAGCCCTCTGTGGCTCACCTGGTCCGCACACGGGTGCAGAGGAAGCCACAAAACCATGGAGCAAGTGGTGGTTCTCCTCCCTCTGGGCAACCAGCAAGGAGCAGACCCTGTGATCTTCAGGTCTCCTGAACTTTACCCCCTTGGGGTAACACTGCCGAGACCAGGCGGAGTCTGACCTCAGGCAGACAAACAACGCACAGTCAACCTGTGGAACTGTTTGCCAGCGGATGTTGTGAAGGACAAAAGTATAACAGGGTTGAAATAAGGACTAGATAAGCTCATGGACAATGGGTCCATCAATGGCTATTAGCCAAGAGGGTCAGGGACACAACCCCATGCTGTGGGTGTCCCTGAATTTCTGACTGCCAGGAGCTAAGACTGGATGACAGGAGATGGATCACTTGACAACTGCCCTGGTCTGTTCATTCCCTTTGAAGCACCTGGCACTGGCCACTGTTGGGTGACAGGACACTGAGCTAGATGGACCTTTGGTCTGACCCCGTATGGCCGTTCTTATGAAGTTACACTGTTTAAACATGGAACAAAGCATCAATTCCCCTCTGCAGGGAACCCAGAGCATCGCCGGCAGCAGTCCCAGGGGAGATCCCAACAGCAGTGGCAAGGCCCAGGGGGCAGCTTCTTTCGCTGATAAACCCAGCAAGAACCCAGAGCAGGAGGCACTAAGGGTCTGTGTGATGCCAGCAATCACCCTGGGCAGTGAGAGGTTCCTGTCCCAGCAGCCACAGGTAGGGGGCTGCCAGGAACTGAGATACGAAGGCTGACTGACACCAGCCCCAATCCCTGGCCACGGAGAGCACGCTGCTGCATGCTGAGGATTGAAGGTGAGTGTCACTAGCCTCGGGGCAGATCTTCAGGTCCTTATGCCTATGCAGCCCTTGGTCTGAGACACCCCCTTGTGCAGTGTCCTCACATGCTGGGAGCTCTGCCGGAGGAAGGACTTCAGAGTTGATTGCTTTGTGGTTTGCACCTAGAGACATGGATGGATCATAAGGAGACCCAGCTCTCATCTCTGCCCTTAGACATCCCTCTGTCTCTCCTCCCCGCACCCGCTTGCGCTCTGGCTGGCTGTCCCCTCTCTTGTCTGGACAGCTCATTTTTTGCTCAGGGACCCTCAGGTTCTCAGCTGCTTCTCAGCTGCCTCTCCAGCCTTTCCTAGGGGGACAGATTCCGATGCACCTTCCCAGCCCAGTACTGAGATGTTTTGTGTCTCCTGCTGAGCGTCTCCTCCGTGGCTTTCCGTGGGAGCAGAGAGGGTATCAGCATTCTGTGGGTAGTCCTGAACTTCCCCAGGAAAGGGGTGTACGTTAGAAATGCACGGAACAGAGACTGGAATCCTTACAGGTCAGGAAGCAGCGCTCCCTGTGTCTGTCTCACAGCCTTTGCCCGAGCACTGACTGCTCTCCCTTCATTTCCTCCAGAGCGTGGGGCCCGCAGCTGTTTGGGCCCCAGCCTGTGACGGGAGACCTGGGGTCCCTTCTCTGCTCAGCCGCAGCCTTGCTGGGTGACTTTGAGTCAGTTTGGATCATGTTTTGAAAGGTATTTAGCCACTGAGTGGGATTTTCAGAAGCACCCAAGCTCCCAATGTTAAGTCACAAGAGTGGTGTGAAGATCAACACGTTACAGATTGCGAGGAGCTCGGACATGGCCGTAACGGGGGCGGATGAGTACCGGGCACAGGCAGACTTTCCATTCTCCCCCCATATCTCCCACCCCAGGCCCCGGTACCGCTGCAGTGAGAGAGCGGCTGGCAGGGCTGAGTTAGGGGGTCCCTGTGGCAGCTGGGATACGGCACCGACTCTGCCTGCAGTTCAACACAGCACCCTCCGAGCCGGGAATTGTTACTAATTCTTGGGTGTTTACACAGCACCCAGCGCAGTAAGAACCTGGTCCCCTGCCATTGCCACAACACAATCAGTGATGGACAGCCAGTAATTAATAGTTAACAGTCATAGCTGGTAATTCGTTATCAGCAGTGTCAGTGTCTCTGGACCAGTCACTACTGTGCTATGAAGGAGAGGAGTCTGCGTGTGCGTCTGCCCCGAGGGTGGTTTGATTTGTGCCCTGGTCACGGTCGGAGGCAGAGTCACTTTCCCGTCTGTGCTGTGGGTCAGCATCACTCCCTCTTCGCAGGCATGGCCATGGTGCCACCTCCCTCCTGCCCTTCCCCAGGCAGCTCGTGGGTGTGACCATGGCCCCCATCACAGCACGGGTAGGGGCTACAGAGGGCGAGAAACCCAACATCAGCTCCCAGAGCAGTGGGGTGGGCCGTGGGCTGACGCTGTCCTTGGCTGTATAAACAGGGGAGCAGAGAACAGGAGCAGGGGGCGGGTTTCATCTCTGCAGAGAGCCCTGGTGACACCGATGCTGGAATACCGTGTGCAGGGCTGGGGCCACGGTGTAAAACAGACGTGGAGAGGTTGGGGTGGCTGCAGAATAGAGCCACAAAACCAGTTTTGTGGAGACGTGACTTGAGTAGAGGTCTCAATATCTCCGTGGGGAGAAACCACTGGTTACCAAAGGGCTCTTCCATTTCCCAGGGACAGGCACAGCTAGAACCAAGGGCTGGGCGCTAGACCCAGACACACGACAATGGGAAATAAGGTGCAGTCTGCTGCCAGGGCGGGTGATTATCTATTGGAAGAAAGCACCAAGGGAAGTGGTGGAGTCTCCAGCTCCTGAAGCAGTTTCTCTGGTGTGAGAGAATATAAACCCAGCTCTCCGTTTGCAGTGGGAACTCTTAGGGGATCAAATGATGGCTATCAACTGAATTTCCCGGTACAGCCAAATCTTTCGATGCTCATGACTTTTTCCCTGTCACAGGATGCACCTCATGGAGAAAGGAGAAGGGGAAAATCAAACGTCCGTCACGGAATTCATCCTCCTGGGGTTTGGGGATCTCCCCGAGCTGCAGATCCTTCTCTTCCTGCTTTTTCTAGTGATCTACATTGTGACCATGGCTGGGAACATCCTCATTGTTGCGCTAGTTGTGGCTTATCAGCTTCTTTACATCCCCATGTACTTCTTCCTGGGGAACTTGTCCTGCTTGGAGACCTGCTACACCTCCACCGTCCTGCCTAGGATGCTGGCCAGTCTCCTGACTGGGGACAGAACCATTTCTGTGGAGGGCTGCATGATACAATTGGTTTTATTTGGTTCTCTGGTAACTACAGAGTGTTATCTTCTGACAGTGATGTCTTATGATAGGTATTTAGCCATATGCAAACCGCTACACTATGGAACCCTTATGAATGGCAGGCTGTGTCTCCAGCTAGCAGCTGGGTCTTGGATAAGTGGATTTCTAGTTTGTAGAATATTCATGTGTCTTATGCCACAGTTAATTTTCTGTGGCCCAAATGAAATTGACCATTTCTTTTGTGATTTCACCTCACTGATTCAACTCTCCTGCAGCGACACCAGCCAGATCACCCCACTTATTTATATATTTTCCTTCCTAGATGCAGTTTCCCCTTTTCTATTAACCCTGGCTTCCTATATTTGTATCATTGCGACCATCCTGGGAATCCCATCCACCACCGGGAGGCAAAAGGCCTTTTCCACCTGCTCCTCTCACCTCATTATGGTGGCACTTTTCTATGGGACCATAATGATTGTCTACATGCTACCAAAATCTGGTACCTGGAGAGCCCTGAACAAAGTGTTCTCCATCGGCCACACAGTCCTGACTCCCCTGGCCAATCCGCTCATCTATAGCCTGAGAAACAGAGAGGTCAAGGAGGCCCTGAGAAACGCTGTGAGGAGAGTTGTGACCCTTACAAAGAATCCAGACTAGTTGAATGAAATGAGGGTCAATCTATTAGGTTTCTGTTGTCAAAGCAGCAGGGCCAAATGACCCTGATACAAATGCGCTGTATGAAAGACATGCTTGTGCACATACATATTTGTAAAGAACAGAGATGTTTGAAAATATATTTGGGGGGAGGGGTTGGCAGAAAATTTGGACTTTTCATCAAGGACCCAAAAACCTGGAAAATGAAAAAGTCTTGTTTTTTGGCAGGCAAAATTTAAAACCTTCCAGCTGGAAACTGGAAAAAATAATTGGCTGTGGTGTTTTCAGGTTCCTGGCCAAAAAAAAAAAAATCAACATCTGGGAGGGAAGGAAACATTTCCCATGAAAAAATTGTTTAAGCAAAATTCAATTTTGTCTTGGAATTTGCTGTTACTGAAAAGCTGTCACCAGCTCTGATAAATAGTAAGTGAACGGACCAGGAGCCAGGAGCTGGTGCTCAAGAATCTGTATAGTTGTTCATGGGGTTTGTAGGACCAATGCGAGTTGCTGTTGCACACTGCAGACGGCCTTCCTCTGTTCAGCTCTGTATGTGGAGTTCTTAACCAGCCCCTTCTCTGTCGCACTGTAGACTCCCTGCCGACGTTTGAGGTTTATGGTTTATTACTAGCTTGTCGGTGCACTGCTCAGTCCTGGGCACTTTCCACAGAGGAATGGTCCGTGCTCCAAGGAGATCACTGTGGTTTTCATTGTGCTCTTTTCTTCTCAGCTGAGTAGGGGACAGGAGAGAGAGAGGGGGCCCTGGACTCCCAATCCCCCCACGCCATGTACACACCTTCTCTCCACCCTGCAAGAGTCATGCTTTCCTGTTAACCCATTCTTCCTGAGGGGATCGGAGCTCGGAGATTCATAGTTTTTAAGGTGAAAAAAGTCCATTCTGGTCGTTTTAGTCTGATCTCCTGCTCAGCAGAGGCCAGAGCAGGCCAGCCACGGATTGCTCCCTTAGAGCCAGTGCCCTGGGGGGCTGGTGAAGATCTCCTTTGGGGGAGGTCAGTAAAACTGACAGGTCCTGCTCTCACTGTTTCTACCCTGGCCTGGTGCAGAGATGAGGCACCAGCGAGGGGAAAGGGGGGTTGGAGAGCCAGCCTGCCTCCCGCTCAGTGTCCTGTGGGGCTGGGCCCAGCTTTCTGCTCCGGCCCGTTGGCTCTCATCGCTCACAGATTTGCTGTGGGGGCTTCTCTGAGTGAGTGGGGGCTGAGCCGTCCGACCATCCCAAGGGGACAAGGAAGGGGAGAGCTAAGGAGGTGAATGGTCCCCAGATACAGTGAAGGTGGGATGCTGGTGCCAGGGTAAAGGGGTGAGGAGGCCTGCAGGGAGTTCCGGGGTGAGCCCCGGGGACAGGAGAGGCTGAAGAAGTGAGCGGGCGGGGGGGTCGGTACAGCCAGGAGTTGGGTGGCGGAAGTGGTTTGAGGATGGTGGGGGACGGAGGTGTAGGAGGTTTTAAGAAGTGTGTTTATTGAGGAATTGGAGGGGGATGGTGAGTAGTGGGGGAGGAAGGGGTTTGGGGCATGCAGAGTGTGACACCCTGGCACCCCAATATTCCCCAGGATATGTTTTGTACAAAGTAGGCCTTGTGAGGTATCATTCTAAAAGTCTAGATCTGCTCGACAGTAATATCTCATTGGATTGTATGTGCTATCGTCTTATGTGAAGTTATGACGTTTGGCTATGTATGTGTGACTGAAAATGTGAGGTTTAAAACACCCACAAGCAGCCTTTCAGGTACAATGGACAATCGATGTTAATGGCTTATTGCGGAAATGCAGACAAGCACAAGGATTACCCCAGGAACCGTGTACAATAGAAAGCTGTCAAGGTTCCTTCCCCACTCTGAGCTCTAGGGTACAGATGTGGGGACCTGCATGAAAACCCCCTAAGTTTATTTTTACCAGCTTAGGTTAAAACTTCCCCAAGGTACAAACTATTTTACCTTTTGCCCTTGGACTTTATTGCTGCCACCACCAAGCGTCTAACAAATATATAACAGGGAAAGAGCCCGCTTGGAAACGTCTTTCCCCCCCAAATCCTCCCCAAACCCTACACCCCCTTTCCTGGGGAAGGCTTGATAAAAATCCTCACCAATTTGCATAGGTGACCACAGACCCAAACCCTTGGATCTTAAGAACAATGAAAAAGCAATCAGGATCTTAAAAGAATTTTAATTGAAGAAAAAGTAAAAGAATCACCTCTGTGAAATCAGGATGGTAAATACCTTACAGGGTAATCAGATTCAAAACATAGAGAATCCCTCTAGGCAAAACCTTAAGTTACAAAAAGACACAAAACCAGGAATATACATTCCATTCAGCACAGCTTATTTTATCAGCCATTTAAACAAAACAGAATCTAACACATATCTAGCTAGATTACTTACTAAGTTCTAGGACTCCATTCCTTTCTGTTCCTGGCAAAAGCAACCCACAGACAGAGAGAACCTTTGTTTCTCCCCCCTCCAGCTTTGATAGTATCTTGTCTCCTCATTGGTCATTTTGGTCAGGTGCCAGCAAGGTCCTCCTAGCTTCTTAACACTTTACAGGTGAAAGGGTTTTTCCTCTGGCCAGGAGGGATTTTAAAGATGTTTACCCTTCCTTTTATATTTATGACAAAAGCTCTCAGAGATAGCACTACACCATGGGAACTGTTTGACTCAGCATAAGGTTTCATGAGCTACAGCTCACTTGATCGGATGCATTCAGTGGAAAATAGAGTGGGGAGATTTTATATACACAGAGAACATGAAACAATGGGTGTTACCATACACACTGTAACGAGAGTGATCAGGTAAGGTGAGCTATTACCAGCAGGAGAGAAAAAAAAACCTTTTGTAGTGTTAATCAAGGTGGGCCATTTCCAGCAGTTGACAAGAACGTGTGAGGAACAGTAGGGGGGAAAATAAACATGGGGAAATAGTTTTACTTTCTGTAATGACACATCCACTCCTAGTCTCTATTCAAGCCTAACGTAATGGTGTCCAGTTTGCAAATTAATTCCAATTCAGTAGTCTCTCATTGGAGTCTGTTTCTGAAGTTTTTTTGTTGAAGAATTGCGACGTTTAGGTCTGTAATCGAGTTACCAAAGAGATTGAAGTGTTCTCCAACTGGTTTTTGAATGTTATAATTCTTGACATCTGATTTGTGTCCACTTATTCTTTTACGTAGAGACTGTTCAGTTTGGCCAACGTACATGGCAGAGGGGCATTGCTGGCACATGATGGCATCTATCACATTGGTAGATGTGCAGGTGAACGAGCCTCTGATAGTGTGGCTGATGTGATTAGGCCCTAGGATGGTGTCCCCTGAATAGATATGTTGGCAAGGGGCTTTGTTGCAAGGATAGGTTCCTGGGTTAGTGTTTTTGTTGTGTGGTGTGTGGTTGCTGGTGAGTATTTGCTTCAGGTTGGGGGGCTGTCTGTAAGCAAGGGCTGGCCTGTCTCCCAAGATCTGTGAGAGTGATGGGTCGTCTTTCAGGATAGGTTGTAGATCCTTGATGATGCGTTGGAGAGGTTTTAGTTGGGGGTTGAAGGTGATGGCTAGTGGCGTTCTGTTATTTTCTTTGTTGGGCGTGTCCTGTAGTAGGTAACTTCTGGGTACTCTTCTGGCTCTGTCAATCTGTTTCTTCACTCCAGCAGGTGGGTATTGTAGTCTCCGGCAGGTGGGTATTGTAGTCATAGAATCATAGAATATCAGGATTGGAAGGGACCTCAGGAGGTCATCTAGTCCAACCCCCTGCTTAAAGCAGGACCAATCCCCAATTTTTGCCTCATATCCCTGAATGGCCCCCTCAAGGATTGAGATCACAACCCTGGGTTTAGCAGGCCAAAGCTTAAACCACTGAGCTATCCCTCCCCCCCAGGATAGGTAGTCTCTACAACCTATCCTGAAGGACGACCCATCAGTCTCACAGATCTTGGGAGACAGGCCAGTCCTTGCTTACAGACAGCCTGGAGGGCTTTGTAGCTTGTCACAGCAGTATAGTGTAGGAGGGAGCCCAGGCTGGTGGGTCAGCAGGGGTCAGTGGTACCCCAGTTCCAGGTGGCACCCTGGGGGAACCCATCAGAAAGGGTATGGGCAGGGTGATGTTTTCTGGGCGGGGGGGTTTATTAGGGGACTTTGTGGCATGAGTTTTTTTGGCGAGATAGGGGTTGGTGTGTCAGGGAGGTGGGATGGGCGGGGAGCCCTGGCAGGAGGTTCTGTTGGGGTGGGATTTATTTGGGGTGGGGTGTGGGAGGGGTGGGTTAATTCTGTTGGGGTGGGTTAATTCGGGGATGGGGCAGCAAGAGGTTAGATGGGTGGATCTGAATTAATTGATTCCTAGATTTTAAATAATGAAAGAGTCATTCGGATTCCAGGTCTCCTGCATCCCAGGGAACACTTGGTCTTCCAGGCTACAGAGCCCTTTTCATATTTGCTGTCTCTGGGCCAAGGCCTCTTTCATTATTTATGCCAAGAGGAACAGCTTCAATGGGAGAGACTGTGGGAGTCCTTCTCCCACCAATATCGCCAATAACTCCATTGGTTAGTGCACTTACCTGAGGGATGGCAAATCCCTTCTCCACTCTGGGGCAGGGGGAATTGAACCCAGGGTGTGACGCCGGCATAGCCTAAACATTGGACTCCAAGCTAGGAGGCATCTGTGTCTAACTCAAAGAGAGGGGCTGAGAGTCCCAAGCAGAGCAAGGCTTCCTCCCCAGCCCAGATTTAGGTGCTGAACTTCTTGAGAGGGGCGGTGCTGAGGACACCCCCCCTCCTCATCATCTCCCATTAGCTAGCTCAGGCGTCTCTCAGCTGAGTGTGCTGTCCTTCTGTGGATCCCATTCTTAGGTGCTGATCTCTCCTCCTTCGTTGTGGGGGCACCACACAGGCTTTGTGGAGCCCTGTGATTTTTCTAGGCACCAAAAAGATAGGAGTTGCGACACTCAATGCCCAAGTCCCTTTGTGAATGCACAGACCCACCTCCCCACTGACGATACCCCTGACTAGACAACCCCAGTGCCCTGCTCCTGCCACAGCGGACACAGTTCTGTGTTGGAATGGGCATTGTCAGTAGTGAGGTGGGACATGAGAACAGTCTGTGGATTTACGTCTGGATAGGGGGAAGTCTAGGTTTAAGTGGTGCCCTGTGTGAAGGGGTTGTGAAAGGGGATGAAGAAGCTTCTACATTATACATGGGTAGTGTTCTGCTGGGGGAGTGGGATCAGTGTTTGAGCACAGGGGAAGTGCAGGTAGCGCCTGTCTATTCTAGTGAAAAAGCAGAATGGGAGTGTGTGCATTATGGGAGTTGTGGGGCATTGCTCAAGTAGGGCAGAATTAAGGTTGTGTAGGCATTCACCTTCTCTCTGTGTTTCCTGGTTTTCAGAAGTCTGAGTTTAGCTGAACACAGCATTCTAGAAGGGCCCGAGCTATCACCAGACACTTTAACTCTACATTGACAAAGTTTTTTGACATTTTATTTCCTAGTTTTTTAAACAGAAGGAGAAAAAGGTTGGTAAAAGGTGATGCCTTTTAGACAGCTGTAGTTCTCATCTAAGTTTGCAGCTGACGTGCTACTGGGGCTCGCTAATAATCAAAAGACTGACCTTTGCTATTGTCCTTTTCGTCAGCAGATCCCCAAGAGCTTTACAGCAATACTCCCATTTTACAGATGGGAAACTGAGGCACAGAGCCGCGATGTGCCTGCTCACAGTCAACCAGCAGGCCAGGTGCACAGCTGGGAACAGTCCCAGTCCAGTGGTCTCTCTGCTGGGCCACAAGGTTGCTCTGTGATTCCACAGTGTCTCCCACCTCCTGCATGTTTTGTTATAGATTCCTTCTTGTCCTACCCTTGGTACATATGGAGAACAATTGATCATCACCCTCTTTCCAATGACCTGGTACATCTCTGAAGACTGGGATCATGTCCTCCCTCACCCTTCTCTTCTGTAGACTAAACATGCTCAATTTTTTCAACCTTTCCTTATCGGTCAGGTTTTCTAAACCTCTTTATCATTTTTTGTTGCTCTCCCCTGCACTGTATCTAATTTGTCCACATCCCTCTTAAAGTGTGGCGCCCTGAACTGGACACAGCACTTCAGCCGAGGCCTCACCAGAGCTGAATAGAGCAGAACAATTCCCTCCCATATCTTACATATATCACTCCTGTCCATTCATCCCTGAATGGGCAATCTAGCCCAGACAGTCAGCAAAGAATAACTTCTAGGGGCCTAATCCTAAGGAACTCATTCTGCTCTACTCATCAGGCCATGTCTACACTACAAAACTAAGTTGACCTAACTTATGTCGATATACCGCTGCTGCAGTAATTACATCGCTTGTGCGTGTCTACACTTTGCTCCTTGTCTCGGCGGTGCGCGGCCTCACCAGGAGCGCTGGTATTGATTGTACTGTCAGTGCAGGGCATTGTGGGGAAGGCTCCTGAAAGCCAGTAACAGTCGACATAAGCAAGGCAGCGTCTACACTGACACTGCATCGATCTAACTACATTGACCTTGACGCTACGCCTCTTGAAGCATTATTAAGTCAGCGTAGCAGGGCAGTTACTTTGGCAGGAGCGAAATTTAAGTGTAGAGACTTCCACAGTTAGGTTGATATAAGCTGCCTTGCGTCAACCTAACTCTGTAGTGTAGACCAGGCCTCAGTAGTCAGTGGCCTTGATGTTTACACTGTTTTAACAAGCAATATAGCACTGAATTCCCTCCTGAGGGCTCTTTCAATGGGATCATTATCAGCAGCCTCAGTGGAGATCCCAACAGCTGCCTGAGCCAGCGAGAGGCAGCTTTCCTCTATAAACCCTGGAAGACTCCAGAGCAGGAGGCATGAAGATATGTGCATTTCAAGCAAGAAAGTAAGCGCCAGCCCAGAGCGGCAGTAGAAGGTAGGTGTCTTTGCCGAGCGAATGCGGGCTTGTCCATGTGGGGTGGTGGTGCACAACTGTGAGGTGTCAGTTCTACAGTGCACCAAACGTTGTGCACAAAGGAAATTTCACTGGGCGCCAGCAAGAGTCTATACGAGTCAGTTCACGTGCAACTTGCTGGTGCCCTTTAGAAATCCCAGTGCTCTTGAGTGTGCTCTCTCACCCTGCAGACAAGCTCTGAGAGCTGGAGACACTGAGGGAAGCAACCTGGAAGTGGAAACCACGTCCCAATCCCCACATCCACTCAGCATTGCAGTTTCCTGCTGTGGATTCAATTTAAATCTGATCCTTCCTGGGGTTTGTCCACGCAGGGAGCATGGCAGGCTAGGGTGGAAATCTGCAGTGTTCTAGGTTGCCGTGCAGTAAGGGGCCATGCAGACCCTGCTATCATGCACTAAAAGTCCCCTAGTGGACTTTGCCCTAGTGGTGTTTGAAACGGGGGAAGGTCAAAGTGTGCTTGGGAATCTTGAGTGCGCTGCTGCAGAGTCCTTGGAGTGTTAGTACGTGGCAGGCTAGTGCGCTGGAGAGTCACACCCCTTAGGCGAGATCCTGGGGCTCTCACGGAGGACGAAACAGTGCCGTAGTGGGAAGGAGACCAGCTGGAGCTGTCTCTCAGGTGCACACCGGGACTGTGCATTTCCTGCTCTGTCTCACTTCCTACTCCCTTCCCCTGTGGCATTACAGAGCATGGCTGGGAGCATGTCGCTGCACTGAATCTGGGCCCAGACACACTCACTCCTCAGCTGGGCTGCAGAGTGCAGCTGGGGTGGAGAGTGTCTCTGGTGGCCAAGGAGGGGAGGAGCGGGAGAGGGCGAGGGGTCTGTGCATGGCTGCTGGGGGTTCCCTTTGTGCACGGGGCAGGGCAGAGGCAGTTTCCCTGCTGTGCTGCTGGTCAGTGTCTCAGGCACTAGCAGGAGGCGAGCAGGCTCCCGCCCTGTTCTGCTGGCGCTGACCTGCAGGCTCCTGCGCTGCGCCTGGTGTCTCAGAGCTGGGGGATGAGAGCGTCTCTTCTTTTCCCACCTGCTGAATGGGGCTGGGAATGGAGCGGAGAGGCAGGTGCCTGGATGGGCAGAGTTTAATGGGGCTGGGAATTTCAACGGAGTCCAGTGGCCAAATCCCCCTGATTTTCTAATTTCTTTAGGTCCCTTTGAATAACCCAATCTCAGAAAAGACTCAGGGGGAGTTTAATTTAAGGAGGAGATGAACAAAAAGGGGATGTGCGAGAGGTTAAGGACTGATGAATGGGACTGAGAAGCTCCATCAGGGTCAGGGCCTGGGGGCCTTTGGGGGAATCACTTAGGGCCTCAGTTCTCCATCTGTACAATGGGCACAAAAAGGCTTTCCAATCTCATTGCGGCATTGTGGGGATAAATACGTTAAGGACTGTAAGGTGCTCAGATACTACAGTAATTGGGGCCTGATAATCACCTGAGAAGGCATGAAGATGTCTAGTTACACCAACAAAGTATAAAACATGGAAGGTTTCATGCCATAGGCCAAGAATTAACTGTCTGGGGAAACAAGGTGGGTGACCAATTTTATTGGAACGATAAAAGATGTTACCTCACCTAGCTTGTCTCTGTAATATCCGGCTGCCAACATGGCTACAACATCACTGTCTGGGGAAAACATTCCCCATATATATGAGATTGTGCAAAAGCCTTTAAGGGAGCTGAATACTTTTCTAGAGCATCTGGTATTGGCCACTCTTTAAGACAGGACTCCAAATTAGAGGGATCACTGCTCTTCTCGGGTGTGTCAGGACCTGTGTTCCTGACTGAGTCTCACAGGTCCAAGTTACGTGGCCCTAGAAGACAATATGTGACTTTCAGGACAGTGATAGTGACGATGAAATGCTAAGGAGATTAGAGAGGCTATCAAAATAAAGAACTCAATAATAGTGGGGGGATTTCAATTATCTCCATATTGACTGGGTACATGTCACCTCAGGACAAAATGCAGAGACAAAATTTCTTGATACTTTAAATGACTGCTTCTTGGAGCAGCCGGTACAGGAACCCAGAAGGCGAGAGGCAACTCTCGATTTAGTCCTGAGTGGAGCGCAGGATCTGGTCCAAGAGGTAACTATAATAGGACCACTTGGAAATAGTGACCATGATATAATAACATTTAACATTCCTGCGGTGGGAAGAACACCTCAACAGCCCAACAATGTGGCATTTAATTTCAGAAAGGGGAACTATGCAAAAATGAGGAGGTTAGTTAAACGGAAATTAAAAGGTACAGTGACTAGAGTGAAATCCCTGCAAGCTGCATGGAAGCTTTTCAAAGACGCCATAATATAGGCCCAACTTAAATGTATACCCCAAATTAAAAAACACAGTAAAAGAACTCAAAAAGAGCCTCCGTAGCTTAACAACCATGTAAAAGAAGCAGTGAGAGATAAAAAGGCATCTTTTTAAAAGTGGAAGTCCAATCCTAGTGAGGTAAATAGAAAGGAGCATAAACTCTGCCAAATTAGTGTAAAAATGTAATAAGAAAAGCCAAAAAGGAGTCTGAAGAACAACTAGCCAAAAACTCAAAAGGTATTAACAAAATGTTTTTTAAGTACATCAGAAGCAGGAAGCCTGCTAAACAACCAGTGGAGCCCCTGGACAATCGAGGTACAAAAGGAGCACTTAAAAACGATAAAGTCATTGCAGAGAAACTAAATGAATTTTTTGCTTCAGTCTTCACGGCTGAGGATGTTAAGGGGATTCCCAAACCTGAGCCATCTTTTGTAGATGACAAATTTGAGGAATTGTCACAGACTGAAGTGTCATTAGAGGAGGTTTTGGAATTAATTGATAAACTTAACAGTAACAAGTCACCGGGACCAGATGGCATTCAACCAAGAGTCCTGAAAGAACTCAAATGTGAAATTGCGGAACTATTAACAATGATTTGTAACCTGTCCTTTAAATCAGCTTCTGTACCCAATGACTGGAAGATAGCTAATGTAACACCAATATTTAAAAAGGGCTCTAGAGGTGATCCCAGCAATTACAGACTGGTAAGTCTAACGTCAGTACTGGGCAAATTAGTTGAAAAAATAGTAAAGAATAAATTGTCAGACACGTAGAAGAACATAAATTGTTGGGCAAAAGTCAACATGGTTTCTGTAAAGGGAAATCATGTCTTACTAATCTATTAGAGTTCGTTGAAGGGGTCAACAAATATGCGGACAAGGGGGATCCAGTGGACATGGTGAACTTAGATTTCCAGAAAGCCTTTGAAAAGGTCCCTCACCAAAGGCTCTTACGTAAATTAAGTTGTCATGGGATAAAAGGGAAGATCCTTTCATGGATTGAGAACTGGTAAAAAGACAGGGAACAAAGGGTAGGAATAAATGGTAAATTTTCAGAATGGAGAGGGGTAACTAGTGGTATTCCCAAAGGGTCAGTCCTAGGACCAATCCTTTTCAACTTATTCATAAATGATCTGGAGAAAGGGGTAAACAGTGAAGTGGCAAAGTTTGCAGATGATACGAAACTGCTCAAGATAGTTAAGACCAAAGCAGACTGTGAAGAACTTCAAAAAGATCTCACAAAACTAAGTGATTGGGCAACAAAATGGCCCAAGAAATTTAATGTGGATAAATGTAAAGTAATGCACACTGGAAAAAATAACCCCAACTATACATACAATATGATGGGGGCTAATTTAGCTACAACTGATCAGGAAAAAGATCTTGGAGTCATCATGGATAGTTCTCTGAAGACGTCCACACAGTGTGCAGCAGCAGTCAAAAAAGCAAACAGGATGTTAGGAATCATTAAAAAGGGATAGAGAATAAGATGGAGAATATCTTATTGCTCTTATATAAATCCATGGTATGCCCACATCTTGAATACTGCGTACAGATGTGGTCTCCTCATCTCAAAAAAGATATACTGGCATTAGAAAAGGTTCAGAGAAGGGCAACTAAAATGATTAGGGGTTTGGAACGGGTCCCATATGAGGAGAGATTAAAGAGGCCAGGACTTTTCAGTTTGGAAAAGAGGAGACTAAGGGGGGATATGATAGAGGTATATAAAATCGTGAGTGGTGTGGAGAAAGTGAATTAGGAAAAGTTATTTACTTGTTCCCATAATATAAGAACTAGGGGCCACCAAAGGAAATTAATGGGCAGCAGGTTTAAAACACATAACAGGAAGTTCTTCTTCACCTAGCGCACAGTCAACCTGTGGAACTCCTTGCCTGAGGAGGTTGTGAAGGCTAGGACTATAAGAGGGTTTAAAAGAGAACTAGATAAATTCATGGAGTTTAAGTCCATTAATGGCTATTAGCCAGGACGGGTAAGGAATGGTATCCCTAGCCTCTCTTTGTCAGAGGGTGGAGCTGGATGGCAGGAGAGAGATCACTTGATCATTACCTGTTAGGTTCACTCCCTGTGGGGCTCCTGGCATTGGCCACTGTCAGCAGACAGGATACTGGGCTGTATGGACCTTTGGTCTGAGCCAGTATGGCCATTCTTATGTTCTTATGTTCTTTCTCATTTTCCTCTTTGAACTTTCATGTAATTGAATGGAGGAAACTTTCTATTGTTTAATAGCAGAGGAAATTATTCCACTGTTTGGTGCTGTTCTTCCTACTAGTACAGCTCATGGAGAAAGCAGAAGGGGGAAATCAAACGCCCATCACAGAATTCATCCTGCTGGGATTCGGGAATCAACCTGGGCTGCAGATTCTTTTCTTCCTGCTGTTTCTAGTGATCTACGTTGTGACCATGGCTGGGAGCCTCCTCATTGTTGTGCTAGTTGTGACTGATCAGCACCTTCACACCCCCATGTACTTCTTCCTGGGGAACTTGTCCTGCTTGGAGACCTGCTACACCTCGACCATCCTGCCCAGGATGCTGGCCAGTCTCCTGACTGGGGACAGAACCATTTCTGCGGAGGGCTGCATCACACAATTGGCTGTATTTGGTTTTCTAGTTACTGCAGAGAGTTATCTCTTGGTGGTGATGTCTTATGATCGGTATTTAGCTATATGCAAACCGCTGCACTATGGAACCCTTATGAACGGCCAGCTATGCCTCCAGCTAGCAGCTGGGTCTTGGATAAGTGGATTTCTAGCTTGTACAATATTAGTATGTCTCATATCAGAGTTAATTTTCTGTGGCCCCAATGAAATGGACCACTTCTTTTGTGATCTCACCCCAATGGTGAAACTCTCCTGCAGTGACAGCAGCCAGATCACACCGGTGATTTATATATTTTCCTTCCTAAATGTAGTTATCCCATTTCTGCTAACCTTGATGTCCTATGTTTGTGTCATCAGCACCATCCTGAGAATCCCTTCCACCACTGGGAGGCAAAAGGCCTTTTCCACCTGCTCCCCTCACCTCAGTGTGGTTACAATCTTCTATGGGACCATAATCATTGCCTACATGCTACCGAAATCCAGTACCCTGAGAGCCCTGAACAAAGTGTTCTCTGTCTGCTACACAGTCCTGACGCCCCTGGCCAATCCACTCATCTACAGCCTGAGAAACAGAGAGGTCAAGGAGGCCCTGAGAAATGCTATCAGGAGAGCTGTGACCCTTACAAAGAATCCAGCTTAGTTGACTGAAATGAGGATCCGTCAATCAGGTTTCTATTGTCAAAGCAGCAGGGTCCAAGTGGCCCCTGGTATCGAAGGGCTGTATGACAGCCGTGCGTGTGCATAAATATAGTTGAAAATTATCGAGACAGTTTGTTTTGGGGGGGGGGTTATTTTTGGCAGAAACTTTTGACTTTCTGTCAAAGAACCAAAAAACATGAAAATGGAAAAAGTTTTGTTTTTTGGTAGGTGAAATCCGAAAACTTTCGTCTGGAAGTTGAAAAAAAATGATTCTGTTGTTTGTTTTTGATTTTCTGTCACAAAAAAAAGTCAGTATCTCTGAGGGAAGCAGACATTTTTGATGAAAAAGTTTGTTTTGTCAAATCCCTATTTTTGTTGAAATAAGCTTTGACTAAAAAGTTTTCACCAGCTCGAGTAAATAGTAAGTGAATGGATGAGGAGCTGGTAGATGGTGTTCAAGAATATGTATCATGTTTTTTGTAGGACCAATACAATTATTGTTGCACACTGCAAATTGGCTTCCTTTGCTCAGTTCTTTATGTGAAATTCTTAACAATCCCCATCTCAGTCCCATGGGAGACTCCTGGCCAATAGGCAAGGTTTATGATTTATTTTTTGTTCATGATCGCATTGCTCTGTGCTTGCTTCTTTCCAGAAAGCAGAGAATCCTAGAATCCGAGAAGTGTAGGACTAGAAAGGACCTCGAGAGGTCATCTGCATTCATGGCAGGACTACGTATTATCTAGACCATCCCTGACAGGTGTTTGTCTAACCTGTTCTTAAAACCCCCAATGATCGAGATTCCATAACCGCCCTAGGCAATTTGTTCCACTAAACAAACCCAGTTTCTTCAATCTTCCCTCATAGGTCATGTTTTCTAGACCTTTCATCATTTTTGTTGCTTTTCTCTGGGCTCTCTCCAGTTTGTCCCCATCTTTCTTGAAACATGGTGCCCAGGACCGGCACAATAGTCCAGCTGAGGCTTTATCAGCACGGAGTAGAGCGGAAGAATTACTTCTCGTGTCTTGCTTACAGCACTCCTGCTAATACAGCCCAGAATGAGGTTTGCTTTTTCTGCTACAGTGTTACACTGTTGACTCATATTTAGCTTTTGTGATCCACTATGATCCCCAGATCCCTTTCCGCAGGACTCCTTCCTAGGCAGTCATTTCCCATTCTGTATGTGTGTAACTGATTGTTCCTTTCTAAGTAGAGTACTTTGCATTTGTCCTTATTGAATTTCATCCTATTTACTTCAGACCATTTCTTCAGTTTGTCCAGATCATTTTGAATTTTATTCCTATCCTCCAAAGCACTTGCAACCCCTCCCAGCTTGGGAGAAGGAATGGTTTGTGCCCCAAGGAGATCAGCATGGTTTACACGGTGCCCCTTTCTACTCAGAAGTGCAGGGACGGGAGAAAGAGGGGGCCCTGGACTCCCAACCCTACCCCCCCACCCTATGCACACACCTTCTCTCCACCCTGCAAGAGTCACACTTCGCCATTAACCCACTCTTCCGGGGTGGGGGTGGGGGGTGCAGGGGACGGAAACTCAGAGATGTATAGTTTTTAAGGTGAAAATGTCCATTAGATCATTTTAGCCACAGCTGCTGCCCAGCAGAGGCCCGAGCAGGCCAGCCAGGGATTGGTGACTCAGCGCCAATTCACTGGGGGCTGGTGAAGATCTCCTTTGGGGGAGCTTGGTAAAACTGCCAGGCCCCGCTCTTGCTGTCTCTACCCCAGCCTGGTGTGGCTGTGAGGCCCGAGCAAGGGAAGAGTGGGGGATTGGGGAGCGAGTTCACCCCACACTCACTCCACAGCAGTGGGTCCTTGCCTGTGGGGCTGGGTTCAGCTCCCCACTCCGGTATGTTGGCTCTCCTCACTCACTGATTTGCTGTGGGTCCGCCTCTGAGTGAGTGGGGCCAAGCTGCGGACCACCCCAAGGGGACAAGGAGAAGGAGCTTTAAGGAGGGGAAAGGTCCCCAGCCCCACATACAGTGAAGGCGGGATGCTGGTACCTGGGTAAAAGGGTGAGGGGCCCTGTGAGGGGGAGGGAATCCGGGTGAGCCCCAGGGGATGGAAGTGATGGAAGAAGGGAGAGGGGTTTGGTGCAGCGAGGAGTTGCGGGTATTTGGGCTGATATGTTGGGTAGATGGACCTGGGTGTTGGGGGCTGGAGAAGGGCCCTGGGGGGAGTAAGGGGTGCTGGTGGGAAGCTGGGGTGTAGATAGAGTGAGGCTGTGCGGAGGGAAGTGGTTTGAAGCTGGTGGGGGATGGGGGTGTAGAGGCAGTTTTCAGAGGTGGGTTATTGGGGAATGGGGCTTGGGCGGATGGTGAGCAGCGGCAGGAGAATGTCTGGGTGTGGTTGAGGGGCCTTCTCCACTTTGTCACCATTGGGAATTTCACGCCAGTAATGTGTTGGATGGAAACTTCTATTTTCATTGTCTTTGGGGAACATGAAGTTTTTCACTTGCTGTGGCCCATGCAGTACACGGAAGTCCCTCAGGCTACTGCTCAAGTGGGTCCACAGTTCTGGATCATCTAGACTTAAGGAACTAAACTCAGCAGCAGCTGTTTCTTGGGCCTCCACCACACTCTTCTCTGATCTACGCTTTTCTTCAGGAATGTGCATGGTTACATCCATTTGAGATGGAGCTATGGATGCTGCAGTAGCTGCCAGGTCACCTGCACTCTGACTAACTGGAAGATCAGGCATCTCCTCACCACTCACATCCTCACTGGGGCCAGAAGGCTCACCGTGAACATTTGTGTCTATGTATCTCAGGAGAGCTCCTTCCTGCTTAGCTAGAAAAGCTTCCTTTGCTTGCTTGCTTTTTCTGAACGCTGCCCCAGAGAGGCGTTTTCTTCTTTCACTCATGACTGCTGTTCTGTGCCAGCTATAGTGGCTCTCCACACTCAGTTGAAGGGCCTGAATGGTAAGCAGGCTGGTAGCAGGGCCTGAGTGATGGAAGATATCAGCGTCTTAAGGGCCTAACTGGCTCCTACCACTTCAGTTGACTGCCTGTTCTCCTCAAGTGGGTTCAGGGAAGCAGCAGGAAACAGGCAGCTCCCTGCGAAGCTGGTGTTAATCAGTCCCGGCTCCTGGGGGTGCTGGAGAGGTACATGAGAGGCGGCTCCTCCTCCTCTCTCTCCCTGCAGCTTCTGCTGCTTTCTGTTATTCCCTCTCACCTTTTCTCCTGCCTGCCTGTTATGTCTCTTGTGCCGTCCTTCCTCCAGCACAGCTCTCCACCATCTCTGTGCATCTAGAGCGGAGAGAATACATACGCACCAGCAGCAGACACAATTTTCTACACTCTGGGTCCTAGTGGCACCCCCCCGCCCCCTCCAGTCTGGCACCTGAGGTGGCTGCCTCAGGTCACCTCATGTAAAAGGTCACAGTTTCTCTCTGACCTTGGATGGCTAGATGCTGCCACCACCCAAGTGCAAAAAAACCCCTTGGAAGTCAGGAAGGCGCACTTGGGAATTCCTTCCTGTGGGGTACCCTCAAGCCCTTTCACCCTCCTGTCAGGGAAGAGCTGAGAAAGGAAACAAAGGAAATTAGCTGTTGCCCCCAGCTAATTAAACAACATGTGCACAAACCTCTTAGAACACCAAAACTCCAATCCTGTTCTTAAAAAAGGTAAATTTTTATTGAAAACAAAAAGAAAGAAAATTCAACTGGAACTTAGGCTTTTGCTAGATTTAAAAAACCCACTTACAAAAATTAAACATCAAGAATAATCTTCTTGAGGTCCAGCTTAAAGGTTACAAGCAAAAGAAAAAGGATTTGGGGATAGAAGAGGGGAGTCCACAAGCCAATAAGAAATAAACCGAATCGCGTCTTTCTAAACATTCCTGATCTATTTACGTATCTGGGTTGTAAAATAAGTGGTTCGAGGTATGAATTGGTGCTTTTTTATAGCTGGTTTTAAAGCTGCTTACAGCGTTGCTTCTCTGGGTCTCTGCTCTCTGGAGAACAACAACAGCACACAGGGGGAATGTTTTTTCCCCAATTTTAAAATGTTCTAGCCGTCCCACTGGGTCTTTTGGTCAGGTGACCACTCCCTTTCTTTGACCTAGCCAGGGAGAGTTTTTAATGCTTGGCTGGCTGGGTGTCCATAAAAGGGAGCTTCCCCTCCCTTCATTTATCACACACTCCAATGAAACAGCCCATTTTCTGGTGATCTCACCCTGCTGCTAAAATTCTCCTGCGGCAACACCAGCCTGATCACCCTGGTTCTTTATATATTTATCTTCCTCGATTCATTTTCCCCATTTCTATTAACCTTGACATCCTATGTTGGTGTCATCTGCACCGTCCTGCGAATCCCATCCATCAGTGGGAGGCAAAAGGCCTTTTCCACCTGCTCCTCTCAGCTCAGCATTGTAGCCACTGGACTTCTGTGAATTAATTACTGCTTCAAGGGCAACAGCTGTGATTGATCTAGTGCAGCTCTTTTAGAAATACATCCAGACTTGATTTAAACATTTCAAGTTGTTCCAATGGTTTACGACACTCCCTGATAAAAATATCCGCTTTATTTCTAGTCTGAAATTGTCTAGCTTCAACTTCCAGCCATTGGCTATTGTTACACCTTTGTCTGCTAGATTGAAGAGCCTTTTATTATTCAATTTCTGTTCTCCATGTACATACTTATTGACTGTGATCCAGTCAACACTTAATCTTCTCTCTGTTAAGCTAAATAACTGATCTCCAGGAGTCTATCACTATCAGACATATTTTCCAATCCTTTAATCATTCTTGTGACTCTTCTCTGAACCCAATTTTTCAGCATAATGCTTCCGTCTGACCTTCAGGGGTTCTCAAACTGGGGGTCAGGACCCCTCGGGGGTCATGAGGCTATTACATGGGAGATCGTGAGCTGTCAGCCTCCCCCACACACCCTGCTTTGCCTCCAGGATTTATAATGGTGTTAAATATATAAAAACATGTTTTTAATTTATAAGGGGGGTTGCACTCAGAGGCTTGCTATGGGAAAGGGTTCACCAGTAAAAAAGTTTGAGAACCACTGCCTTAAACTCTCTAAAGGTATTCAAAATACAAAAAATAGGTTTTTTTTCTTATTTTCCTATTAGTTTTTGGGCCTTCATTTTTAAAAATAAAAGTAGAAATATGTCATCAATATTTAACAATGAGGGCAATGAGCCATTGGAACAATTTAACAAAGTTTGTGGCCGGTTCTCCATCACTGACAATTTTTAAATCAACATGGGATTTGTTCTAAATCAAGATCTGCTTGGGGAATTATTTTGGGATATATAATGGCCTATATTATACAGCAGGTCAGACTGGATGACCACAATGGTCCTTCTGGCCTTGCGATCTGTTAATCATTTATCTCTCGCCAAAAGCACACCTTGCACACAACTTGCCCTTTTCTTTCTGCGGGCATTTGCATTGAGAGAATGAGAGAGAGAGAGAGAGAGAGAGAGAGAGAGAGTACTGGTGTGGAGGGAGAAAGATTCAGGAGATGAATTAATACAAACAGAGATTGTACTTAGATTTCTTTAAGAGAGGTAATTATGTGGCCAAGACTTTCAATTATGGGAGCCCAAAGAACGGCTTCTAAACTGGAACTTTCCAAGTGACCTAAAGGAGCACTAAATAAGAAAAATGAAAGAAAAGGGCTAGACAAAAATGAGCAAGTCAGCAAAAAGCCAGCCATCCTCCTTAAAGTCCTTTGTGGTTTATATGTGTCTGCCATTGCCCAGCAAGGCAACTATGGAGCATTTCCAGAGTCCTTTCACCAGAAACCCTGAAAACACGAGAGCCTGGTGTGACACACTGAACCTCAAAATAGTGCCCTGTAACCCCCATGTTCATCATTCATAGATGGTTGTGATATTTTATACAGAGTATACCATGTAAGATATCATATGAAAGGTCATGATCTGCTGAAACCTGTTGTTCTGTCCAAATATGTATGTCGTTAGTGTGTATGAAATTATGAGATTTTGCTATATTGTTGTCACTGAAATATGTTGAAAGTTTGAGAGCCTCTACTGCCAGGTGGGTGTTAACCAACCACTAATCAACTCTATGACTCAGTTATACAAGTCCACCACAATGGGGGTTTACTTGATCACTGTGACTCAGCAACACCCACCAGGACATGTCTGGACAAGTGTCTTCTAGGCACATGAACTAAAGATATAAAACAGAGGACTAGGGCATCATGCTTGGGCCTTTCTCCTCCCTCATCTATGCTGGGAGCAACAAGAATGCTGGAGAGACAGAAGATTTCAACAGAGGAGACTGGACCCAGGCTTGAGCAAGAGGCCTGTGTATTGTGAACTGTAACATCCAGTGGGGTGAAAAAATTGCTTCTTCTAAATACTGCCTAGTGTAATAAGGTTTAAGATTTAGATTATGCACTTATCTTTTATTTTCTTTGGTAACTATCTCTGACCTTTTAAAATGTATCTTTCTGTAGTTAATAAATCTGCTACGGGTCTGTGGCTAACCAGTTTGGTGTTGGAAAGTTGACTGGAAGGCAAAGTGGTGGCCGCGGTTTCTGAGGCGATCAGGCGTGGGATTTACCCAAAGGTGGTGGGCATATTTGAAATAACGGCTGGTTTTGAGAGAATGGTGTTCCCACACTGCTCCGGGGCCACTGATGGGACTCACGAGCCCATAGTTTGCCCTCATCAAGGAGCACGAATACATAAACCACAAAGCATTTTCCTTCATTGTTATACGGGCCCTTGTGGACCACAGAGGTCAATTTCTGGACACCAACGAGGGCTGCACTGGAAAAGTTCAGGCTGCCAGGGTTTTCTGCCAGTCACCGTGTACTTTTTGGCCAGGCCGGAATACTATTCAAAGGACAATGCCATAAATGGAGTAGCTGTCCCCACTGTTACTCTAGGGGATCCTGTGTACCCCTTTTAGCTTGTCTTATGGAACAGGATCCTGATCACAGAGGCCCTGGCAAAAGAAGGTTTAATTACGCTCTCAGTAGGTGTAGAATGGTGCGTTCAGGAGACTGAATTCCTCGTGCCTGAGCTGAGCTTGGGCTTACCTTGCTGTGTAGACGTTCCTCAAGGCCCAGTGCATCCAAGCCTACACAGATGAATGCTATCAAAATAAAATAAATGATGTGAACGATTGTTATTGACACATCTCTTTGCTACAACAAAATCAAGGTCAAGTAAAACACAGCAGGCAGGTGTGTAGGAAATGCCACTCATGTCGGTATGTGAAAACTGCTGGCATCCTTCATCCTGAAGCACAGTGGGTAGTTTCCAAAAGCGCCTAATTGACAGAGAAGCATAAATCCCATTGACTTTCAATGAGACAGATTCCCAAGTCTCTGGGCCCTTCTGAAAGGGGAACACAGACTCTTAAGTCACTTTGGCCCTTTTGAAAATTCTTAAGAATCTGCCAGCCTGTTTGTCTCTCAGGGTGAGAATTTGCTAATTCATATCCTACCTATCCAGTATGTTAAGCTCAGTTTGCAGTTTTGTTTATTTACTAGGTAATCTGCTTTATCTGTTTGCTATCACTTATAATCACTTAAAATTCTATCCTTTTGTAGTTAATAACCTTATTTTATGTTTTAATCCAAACCAGTGTGCTTTTGACTGAGGTGTCTGGGGAAAATCTCAGCTTGGTTATCACCAGTTTGCATGGTCCTCCTCACATTGAAGGAGTGGTGGACCGGGTATTAAATCCATATACTGGCCAGACTTGACCAGGGCAGGATGGTACTGCTTTGGGGTCCTAGACTGGTGGTTAGAGAGCCTGCATGTGACTGCAGCTGGGTGTGTCCCTACCTGGGTAAATGCTGGTGAAAGTGCAAACTTGGAGGGCTTTGCAACTCGTCACAGCAGTACAGTGGGAGAGGGAGCCCAGGCTGGTGCGTCAGGGGGCTCAGCGGCACCCCAGTTCCAGGTGGCACCCCAGGAAGAACCCGTCACAAATTTATAGAAGGGGGAGAATCCCTTCCTGACCCCTGCGGGTGCTTGGTGAAAACTCTGATGCATGAGCTTGTGGGAACACGAGACATAAATCAGAAGTGAGTCCCGGGGCTGCTGAGCCCTGCCCCCCACCACACACAGCCCTGTCTCACAGTTGCACTGAGAAATTTCTCCAGCTCTTTCTTAAAACTGATTCAGTTGTTTTCCCCCACCCCCAACTCCCACTGGGAGGCTGCTCCAGAATCTCACCCCTCTGGTGGTTAGAAACCAGCTTCACATTTCCAGGCTGAATTTGCTCATGGCCAGTTCATTTCCATTTGTTCTGGAGCCAGGGGTGAAAGTAACACAGGACACTTACTGGTATGGGGTCGGGGTGGCTCTGGCCCCTGGAAGGCGTGGGACCTTGGGTGGAAGGGGAGGGGTTGGGGGAGTCAGCATCCCCCAGCCAACCTTCCAGTCTGCCAGGCCTGCGCTGCCCGGGGGTTCCCGTGTTGATTTAAAGGGTCCGGGGCTCCGGACACTGCTGCTGCAGTGCTTTAATGTGGGCTGGGTACGGGCAGGTGCAGGTTCTTACCGGTACACCGTACTGGCCCGTACCAGCTCACTTTCACCCCTGTCTGGAGCCAGCCTTGTCCTTTAGTTTCAATAGCTCTTCACCCCTCTCCTGGTATTTAACCTCCACCCTGTGTATTTATCCAGAGCACTCAGAGCCCCTCTCTGCCTTCTTTTCACTAGACTAAACAAGACAGCCTCTTCCTGTTTCCTCTCAGAAGATAGGCCTTCCATTCCTCCCATTGTCCTAATAGCTGTTTTCAGCATCTGAGCATAACCAGGGGAAGGGGAGCCGCCTCAGTGAAGTCCAGTAGGGACTCTGTTATGCCAGTCTGTGTCCCTGGGAGGCCTCAGATAATATCAGGATGGGCAGGCACCAGTACAAACTGATAGACGGATGGATGGATACAGAGATGAGCTGCCAAAATCTTAACAACCGGTTCCCTCCTCACCGCACAAGGGGGTCGTGGCCTGCCCCCGCCCTCCAGGACTCCTGCCTCATCCAACCCCTTGTGTTCCTTGACACCCCTCCCGGGACCCCTGCCCCATCCACCCCCCTCCCCCGTCCCCTGACTGCCCCCAGAACCGGGCAGGAGGGTCTCGTGGGCCACTGTAGTGGGTGCCCACCATGCTCTGCCCCTAAGAGTCAGAGGGACCTGCCGGGGGGTGAGGTGGGGAGTCCCGGCGGTGCTTACCCGGGGCGGCTTGCAGGAAGCATCCGGCAGGTTTCTCTGGCTCCGAGAGGTGGGGTAGCGTAGTTAGCGGGGGAGCAGGGGGAGCAGCCGCTCCCCCCACCGATCACATCAAAAGTGGAGCCTTAGGCACCGACTCCCTGGATGCTCCAGGGCTGGAGCACCCACGGGAGAATTTGGTGGGTGCAGAGCACCCACTGGCAGCTCCTCGCCCTGCCCCAGCTCACCTCACCTCCGCTCCGCCTCCTCCCCTGAACGCGCGCCCCACTCTGCTTCTCCGCTCCCCCCGGGGGTTTCCCGCGAATCAACTGTTCGCGCAGGAAGCCTGGGAGGGCTGAGAAGCAAGTAGCGGCTTCGCGCTCAGGCCCAGGGAGGCGGAGGTAAGCTGGGGCGGGGAGCAGTTCCCCTGCGCGCCCCCCCCACGGGTTACCTCCTGCTGCGCGGGCAGCCCTCCTCACACCCTCCCGCCCCAGCTCCCCTCCGCTCCGCCTCAGCGGACAACCGGTTCTAAAAGGGCTTCTAAATTTAACAACTGGTTCCAGTGGACCGGGGTGAACCGGCTCCAGCTCACCACTGGATGGATAGACAGACAATGAAGCTATTGCATGATTAAATGTTGCATGGAAGCCAACAGAGAGGGGTTCTCCCAACAAAAAGCAAAATATTCACACTGGGGAGACCAGTCAGAGTTAACTAGTGCCTGATGTTTTCTCCAGTAAACAGCGACTCTCTGATGTTAATCCCCAGTGTATTAAGAGGAGGAGGCCCATTAAATATGAGCAGGTTGTAGTGGGAATGAGAGCACGCAGGGAAGATCAGCAGTACTGCTGCCAACGCGATTCTTCGCTTAGCAAAAGGGATGAAGTAGCACAAGCAGGTCTGTTTGCTTTCTACAATCGTTTGTTTAAAACAAAACAAAAGGGTGGGGGATATCAAGGGGGGGAATGTTCCTGCTGGCTCCTGAACATCTGGGAAGGTTTATTATGTACAAGACACATTCAGCTCCAAGGTACCGTGCTTCAGCCAGTACACAGTCCCTTTGGCATTTGTCCATAGTTAAATCCTGGAATGTCTCTAACCTGCTGGCTCACCCACTGCCTGGGTCACCATGCAGAGATCAGGGACTGAAATTAGTGAGGAAAATGCACCACCTACCAAAGGGCTGATTTTGCCACTGGTATTTCCCATATTCATTCTATCTATTGTGACAGGGTTGGGCCAGATGGCTATAGGAGAGTAATTTTTTTTTATAAAGCAGAAAAAAATTTATTTGCGTAACACACTTACACAAATAACAAAAGAAGATAAAACAAAGCTATGCAACAAAACAAAAGCAAACACAATGTATAACACAGCAGCCTTCAGGGGAGAGAAGTGTTCAGGCTTGCCTGGGCCCAGAGCCGGGGGGGCTTCCTCGACACTCATGGTTTTCCACCCCCTCGAGTTACCGAGTGCCACGCCCAGTGTCACCAACTATTCCTCTCCTGAGAGTGCCCAACAAGATGGGCACGGCTGCGGGGTGGGCGGTTTGGGGGTGGAGGGGACGTACACCCACGTGTGATGGGACCCCTCCTAGGTGACAGTGATGATGGTATCCAGAGTGGCAACGGCTGGGGCCGGGGTCTCTCGCTCTTCCCCTCAATCAAAGGATCAGACGGAGGGAACCGGACGGGGTCACTGAGCAGAGAACCTCGGACAGCGCCCACCGCGCCTCGAAGGCATCAAGGGAGTCGGTGGACGCCGCCCAGAGGAACTCCGCCCGGATACGTGAATGTACTGAGGATTGGAAAATGGCCCCACAGTCGCAGGACGCTTCATTGGCCAGCCTCCCCTCTCTGGTTTTATAAATGGCTGTTTTAGCTAGGGCTAGGAGGAGGTTAACCAGGAGATCCCACGACTTTGTGGGGCCACGGATGGGGAGTGTGTAAATAAAAAGGTGAGGGGGAAAGTGTAGCCAAAAGCGTAGTAAAATATTCGTGAGGAGCCAGAAAAGGGGCTGCAGCCTGGCACACTCTAAATATATGTGTGCCAGGGTTTCGCTCACGTTGCAAAAAGGGCAAGTATCCGGGATGGGGGTGAACCATGTCAAAAACACGCCCGTGCTCACAGCTCCATGAAGGAGCCACCAACTAATGTCCCCGACGGGCCTCGGGATCAAGGTGGAATACAGGCTGGCCCACCGGGGCTGCTCACCCTCCAGGGGTGGCAGTAGGTCCCGCCACTTTGTATCGGGGTGGGACACCAGGGTGTGGGCGTGAAGGGTGTGAAGCATGAGTGTGTATAAATATTTCCGTGGTGCGATTTGGAAGCTGACCGGCTGCAGTTCAGGCAGCCGGCTCGCAGTGAAAGGGTGAGGGGTTTTTTGGTATCTAAGGGGTAGGGGCCCAATTGAAAGGTCCGGCAGGCCTGGGGTAGAGGGTGGGTGGGGTGCGCCCTCGCCCAGGGCTCTGTTGAGATAAGCCCGAGCAGCGGGCGTCAAGGCGGCCTTCACCTCCTGAAGTACGCGCCGGGGGGTACGAGGTCTGGAGATCCCCATGCACCGAGCGAGCGTCAGGGGATCCAGCCAGTCTCCCCGGTCGTAGTCCAGGAGGTCTCCGACTCTCGTGACTTCTGCCAGGACCAAACTCTGGCGCACCAAGCGGGACTCCGCCACCTGCACATGGAACTGGGGGTTGTGTAGCAGGGGCTCTGCGAGGAGATCTGCTCCCACAGTGGCCGCCACGGACCTGGTTGTTGAAAACAGTTTCCAGGTCTGGAGGAGGTCCTGGTAGAAGATCGGCAGCCTGGAGAGGTCTCACAGAAAACCTCTCAGAGAAAGAGAAAAGAGCTGCCGGTTGTATCGGAGCCCTTGGAAACGGCGCAGGAAGGCGTGCGCCAATATGCTCCACGTCGAACTACCTGCACTATAAAGGAGCCTCTGCGGGGCCTGGAGGCGGAAGACATGGACCTGAGTGTGCAGACACTTCAGGCCCTGCCCTCCTTCCTTCAGGGGTAGATGAAGAACCTCAACAGGGGCCCAGTGCATTCCTGACCAAAAGAACTCTAGAATCGTTGTCCGGAGGTTGGTCAGGAAACCCAGGGCCGGGACCAGGGTGTTGAGCCGGTACCAGAGCGTGAACAGGACTAGTTGGTTAAGCACCAGTGCTCTCCCTCAGAGGGAGAGACATCGGAGTAGCCTCGTCCATTTCCGGAGCCGCTCTATCACCCCGCCCTCTAAATTTTGCCAGTTCTCCGGCGGGGAAGGGTGCGTGGCAGAAAGGTAAACGCCTAGGTAGAGCAGTGGACCCGCACTCCACCGGATGGTCTGAAGCGCAGGTGGGAGGGAGCTCACCTGCCGCCAGTCCCCCACCGCCAAGCCAGAGCTCTTGACCCAGTTGACTCGGGTGGAGGAGGCTGCCGAATAGATGGCCTGGCAAGCCTCCACCCTTGCCAAATCACCCGGGTCCTGGACCATGAGGAGTAAGTCATCGGCATACGCCGACAGGACCAGCCGCAGCTCCGGCTCCTGCAGCGTCAACCTCCTGCGGAGGAGACAGAGGAAAGGCTCGATCGCCAGAGCGTACAGCTGGCCTGAGAGGGGGCACCCCTGCCGCACTCCTCGCCCGAAGCTGAGCGGCTCGGTCAGGGTCCAGTTGAGCCTAACCAAACACTCCGCGGAGGCATACAGCACCCGGAGAAAACTCACAAACTGAGGTCCGAATCCAAACGCCTGCAGAGTGCTCAGGAGGTACTCATGGTCTACTCTATCCAACGCCTTCTCCTGATCGAGAGACAGGAGGGCGAACGACAGACCATCTCTACGCCCGAGTTCCAAAAGTCTCTAGCGGCTCCAGGGGGAAAAACACCCCCCCCCAGCCTTATTCTTACCAGCTTAGGTTAAAAACTTCCCCAAGGTACAAACTTTGCCTTGGCCTTGAACTGTATGCTGCCACCACCAAGCGTTTTAAAAAAAGAACAGGGAAAGTGCCCACTTGGAGATGTCTTCCCTGAAAATATCCCCCTACACACCCTTTTCCTGGGGAAGGCTTGATAAGAATCCTCACCAATTTGTACAGGTGAACACTGACCCAAACCTTGCATCTTAAGAACAGTGAAAAATCAATCATGTTCTTAAAAGAAGAATTTTAATTAAAGAAAAGGTAAAAGAATCACCTCTGTAAAATCAGGATGGTAAATACTTTACAGGGTAATCAGATTCAAAACATAGAGAATCCCTCTTGGCAAAACCTTAAGTTACAAAAAGACACAAAAACAGGAATATCCATTCCCTCCAGCACAGCTTATTTTACCAGCCATTAAACAAAAGAAAATCAAATGCATTTTCTAACGACATTACTTACTAACTAACAGTTGTAAGGTTGCATTCCTGATCTGTTCCAGGCAAAAGCATCACACAGACAGACAGAACCCTTTGTTCCTCATCCCCGCTCCAGGTTTGAAAGTATCTTGTCTCCTTATTGGTCATTTAGGGTCAGGTGCCCGTGAGGTTACCTTAGCTTCTTAACCCTTTACAGGTGAAAGGGTTTTGCCTCTGGCCAGGAGGGATTTGATAGCACTGTCTACAGAAAGGTGGTTACCCTTCCCTTTATATTTATGACAGTTATAAACATACATGAGGACTTTTACAGACACATAAATCTTACATCAAACACATCCAGCAATTACTGTGCAATAAAGCCCTGGACTCCCCATCAAACACCTGTGCACAAACTCACAAGTCAAACACATGAGCTTGATATTGCTTTTTGCATGGAAAATTCATACCTTTGTTATGTTATAGCTTCTTTTTTTAATGACCTAAAATAAAAATGAATTATTTAGATGGATGATGAGGTCATTGCCTTGAATGAATCTAACCCCCATGAAAGGGAAATTAACCAGAGATGGTGGTATTTGAGCTAAAGAGGAATCTCCCAAGACTGTCATTTTCTGAGCAGACCTGTCTTGTTTAAAAGCAACTTTTGGAAATGTCCCAAATTAAGGGCACTACTTTGCGACTTGCCCCCTCACTGTTCAGTTTGTGTCACTCTAAAGGTCCCAAAGGGTGTTATATGCTCTGATAGCCACCCAGCAGCATATTTAAATCCATTCACTCCCAATGGCTAGGGCCAGCTCAAAAGGGGCAGAGCTAAGGTTACTCTGCAGGGGTGGCATGTACCTTAATGCTTTGTTTCCTGCTCTTCAGAGATTGAAGTTTAGTCCCTGGAAGAGCGTGAGGCTGTGCTGGGTGCCTGAACTCTGCACCAACAAAGGTTTTGGGTGGGAATGTGGATTAGGGGAATTATTTTTTTTAGAGAGGGAGGTGCTCAGTAGTTCCTGTTGATAGTCCGGTTTGGTGCCTAACGCCCCTAGCTACTGTTGAAAATCCAACCCTGACATGTTCAGGATGAGTCAAGCTGGCCAGAAAATGGACAAGAAAAAAATCTTGAACTATTGTTGAATAAATACATAAATAATAAACAAATAAATTATGTGTCTTCTGGGGGAATTTTCAAAAGTGTGTTAGGGAGTTAGGAGCCCTGACTTTCAAATCAACGTATGTCCCTAATTCCCTTTGGTGCTTTTGATTCTCATCCTTCCCTCAATAATTTTTGCAATTAAAATTTTCTAAGAAGTTCTATTCAGCATTCACATTTTATTTTCACAGAAAATATCAGCTTTCCTATCCATCCACTCACCCACCCACCCATCCAGCCCCTTACCACTGCTGGGTGGAAAATAAGAATTGACTTTTATGAAAATGTTCAGTGTTTCAAAATTTGGTTTCAGGTTGCAATTTTCAAACCTTCCTGGCAAAATTTTAGTCAAAACTAATGTTTAGTTTAAGTGTTTTTGAAGAATCAGCATTTACAAATGAAACAAACATTTTATCAAAAAATTCTGGACCGGCTCCAGCCCATTATCTATCCAGCTTAAATTGCTTGTCGCTGTGTCACAGGAAGCTAGGACACTGACACACACAGGAGTAACTCCTTTCACATGCTCTCAGCAGGGTCACTTGCATGAGTGAAGTGAGTCACAGGCATCGGTTTTGTAGCACCAGAGCACACAAGATGACTATGGAGGCTCAGTCGGATGTGTCAGACCAGGCAAGCAAGTGCCCAACACAGGTTTAGCTTGACGGAGGCTGGTAATGTGCAAGGGAAGTTACACTGCCCATGGCCCCCTGGGTCTCTCAGCCGGGTCTTCTGAGACAGCCAGACTCCTGGACACAGATGTGTTCGTTTTCCTTGGCCTAAAGTGGGGGAAGAGATCGGTTGAAAAAAAAGAGAGGGTTTTACCTGCTGCAGGAGTGAAGATGAAAGAGGAGTGAATCCACACTCCCAGTAAGAGATTCTCTGCGGCCCTCTCTGCGCTTGTCGCCTTCCTGCTTTTGCCTCTTTTGGAAAACACTTGAACGTCCTCAGCTGAAGAACTTTTCTGTCAGTCTGTCCCCACTGGCCTATATGCATTTGTTGCCGTGATCTCTCCCTGTGTGACAGGGCAGAGGCCCTGGGGGACACGGTTCCTAACCCATTCTCCAAAAGGCATTGTTAGCAGTTTTAGAAACGGGCTCGGGCTGCCACCGGGGGACTTAGTCTCATTAGCTGTATCCGAGCAGCCACAACACTAGTTCTAGTCACTTTGAAGTTACAGGGGCTGCATTCAGAAGTGAGAGGAGCCCGCCCCCAACAATCACCGCTGACCGGGACGCGCCAGTGACAGGGCTGTGGGGCTGAAACTTGAAGGCTCAGGCGCTGTGTCGGAGGCACACAGTGGTTCTTATAGTTATACGTGATGGGAAGCCTCTTGGGGTGGGTCTGTGGGGCAGCAGTGGTGTGGGTCACTCACAGTCACTAACACACTGTGTTCACACTGGCATGGAGAGTTTGTGGGCCTGGCCCAATAAGACAGTAAATATGTGGCTAAACCTTGCCATGGGAATCATCCCACTGACTTCTATGAGACCAATCACATACTTAGCGTAGGCCCAGGCTTAGAGTCTGTGGTGAATCCTGGTCTATATTCTCTCTCTCTCTCTCTTTTTCTTCAAAGTAAAGCTAAGATTTTGTCACGGTTATTTTTTGTAAAAGTCACGAGCAACAAAAAATAATGGGGGCCGTGACCTGTCTGTGATTTTACTAAAAATAACCAGGGGGCAGGGCTAGGTGGGGGGGGAAAAGGAATCACAGCTGGAGTCCCATGGCGGGGGTGGGGCATGACCCCGGCTCCAGTCCCCTCCACAAGCAGCGGTGCAGGGGTGCACAGCCCCAGTTCCAGCCCCGGCTTCAGCTGCTGACAGAACTTGCTCGTCACAGAGGTCCAGTAAAGTCACAGAATCCATGACCTCCGTGACTAAATCGAAGCCTTACTTAGAAATATATGGACTGAACGCCCATGCTCTGCTCTCTGTGTAGGGGAAAATAATGGTGCTCCTAATTCCACAGCTGTCCTTTCCTCTGTATTCGGAGAAAGCAAAACTCCAGTTCAGAGCCCCTCAGCATTTGCAGGGAATGCTCAAAATCCACATTAAATGGTTTTGGCTCACCCCTGGAATGGTTTGGAGCAGTTTTGTTTGTTTGTTTTGCCATGGAAACTTTTGACAAAAATATTTTTTTCCACAGAATTTTTCAGCAGAACATGTTGGCTTTTTGTCATTCCCCCCCCCCAAAACAACACACGTTGAGAACAAAAATTATTTCCATTTCCTGTTGAAACCCCCCAAGGCAGATTGGAAAAATTTCAGCCTCATTTCTCAGGGCTCGTGTAGACAGTTTGCGGCAAGCCAGGGTATAAATCTACCCTTCACTAGTGTGACACACATGGAGTGTCCATGTAGACCCTGGTGCCACGCACTAACATTCCCTAGTGCGCGTTAATCTACTCTTCTTTCAAAGCGCGGTGAACGAGTGAATAAAAATGCAACAAGGAGTTTGGTTCATTCATAGAATCACAGAATCATAGAAGACTAGGGTTGGAAGAGACCTCAGGAGGTCATCTAGTCCAACCGCCTGCTCAAAGCAGGACCAACCCCAAATAAATAATCCCAGCCAGGGCTTTGTCAACAACCTCCTTATAAAACGAAAAGCAGGGATGGGGAAGGGGGAAAAAGAAGAAGAAAAAAAGAAAAAAGAATGGAAAAGATAGACAAACTAAAAAAACCCCCCAAAATGGGGAAATGAAAAAAGAGAAAAGAGAAAAAAGAAGAGAGAGAAAGGGAAAAAATGTAAGAAGATAGAAAAGAAAAGAATTGTCTTGCTTCAGGGCTAGATGAGCCTCTGCCCTGGTCTCACTGAATGGACCCCCGCTCCAGGTGTAATGTCATGAGCCTTCGCCTCTCTGGTGAGGAATCGTGGGACTCTCCCACGCCCAGAGTGGGTTCCTGGGTGACAGCACCGTAGGTACCAGCCAGGATCGCTCAGCAGGTCCGACTGGACTCGGTAGAGGTGTGTGTCCCCTTGGGGAGCTGTGACCTGCAGTGATAATAGTGACCCAAAACAGCCTGTTTAAAACAAAGTGTTGTTTAATCTTAACAGTAGAAATGCAGAACAGCAAGAGACAAGGTTAAAAGCCCCTAGGCAAGCTAAGCTTCCCTAAGGAACCTCTCAGCCTCTGGGGGGTCAGGAGGCAATTTTGTCCCATAAAATCAGGCTCTCCTCTAAATCAGGAAGTTTCTCTTTTGAAATCCCTCTCAGTCTTTTGATCTTGGGGAAGCTGGTCTGGGGGGGGAGGGATAGCTCAGTGGTTTGAGCATTGGCCTGCTAAACCCAGGGTTGTGAGTTCAATCCTTGAGGGGGCCATTTAGGGATCTGGGGCAAAAAGAATTGGGGATTGTGCCTGCTTTGAGCAGGGGGTTGGACTAGATGACCTCCTGAGGTCCCTTCCAACCCTGATATATTCTATGATTCTACGGTGGGTCCCCTATGGGCAGGTGGATGGAGATAGCATATCACAGTTAATTGTCCTGCTGTTTGCAGAGGAGCTCTTATCTGAGTCACTGTCCATCTTCCTGGGTGCTTTCCTGAACACCCAGCTGTTGAATTAACTCAATATATGCATACAAGACTGCCTGTACAATATTAGATTTCAGACAAACACACGGCTCATACAGTATTCACAGATTGCAACCCTTAGAGCTCGCTTTAGCATTTATTTTATTCAGCAGTTACGCAAGGAACCTACAGGCCTGGACCTTGTAAGACAAGGGTATTCAATTTTTTTTTATTAAGGTCCAAATTTCTTGGTCAAGATGCAGACTTTAGAGAAACTTTTTTCACACTGCAATAACAATCATGCTAATAATAAGGGGGAAAAAAAGATTTCACAGCACCTGGTGGTGTGGATTTGGCCCATGGTCCTCCTATTGATTATAAAAGTTGCAACCCAGACTGTGGGCAAGAGGAGAGAGAGCGTAGCCCTTGTGTTGTGCCAGGATGATGGCAACAGGTGATGAGGAAGACAATGGCTGACATTTCAGGCTGTTCTGCAAGGGATGGATGTTCAGGTGGACATTCTGTAGTATCTGTATCTACCTCTCTGGGTTAGAGTGTTTGTAACTTGGCTAAATGTGTTAGTGAATTATGACAAATACAGAAGGATTTCTAAAGTGTGGGGGTTGCAACTGAACACATCGGAATTCCCAACTCCACAGCCATTTTAATAATACCAGGTCTGATGTTGGAACAAGAACCTGTGAATACCTCAGAGTGATGACTGAGAATTCTTAAATAATCAATATAATTAATATATGATTCATAGATTGGGCTACAAGGGGCAACTCCAAAACCATCAGAAGAATATGAAAATAAATAACCTATTTATTCCCCCAGTTTTCAAATGAATATTTTCCTGGCCATCACCCTTCTCAGAGCTTCCTTCACGTCCTTATTTCTCAGGCTGTAGATCAAAGGGTTCAGCATTGGGGACACCACTGAGTAGAACACGGAAAGCAGTTTGTCGGTGTTGAGGGAGTATCTGGATTTGGGCCTCAGGTACATCACGATGCCGGACCCGAAAAACAAGGTCACCACAATAAGGTGGGAGGAGCAGGTGGAGAAGGCTTTGCTCCTGCCCTCGGCTGATGGAATACTGAGGATCGCGTGGAGGATACGGATGTAGGACACCAAGATGAGCAGGAAGGGGACCATGATGAAGGCAACAGCAATGGTGTAAACAGCTACTTCGTTCCTGTAGGTGTCCACGCAGGCCAGCTTCAGCAGCGGGGGCAGGTCACAGAAGAAGTGGTTGATCCTATTGGGCCCACAGTAGGGCAGAGTGAATATGAAAGTTGTCTGCCCGACTCCCACCAGCATCCCAATGAGCCAGCACACAGCTGAGAACTGGAGACACACACCTCTGCTCATCATGGCCGTGTAGCGCAGAGGGTGACAGATGGCCACATAACGGTCATATGCCATGGTGGCCAGCAGGCAGCACTCTGTGATCCCTAAGAAGGAGAAGAAATACATTTGCATGGCACAGCCCAGGAAGGAAATACTCGTGTCCTCGGAGATGAAGTTCACCAGCATCTTGGGGATGGTGGATGAGGTGTAGCCGATTTCCAGAAAGGACAAATTTCGAAGGAAGAAATACATGGGGGAGTGAAGGGCAGGGTCCACCACTGTGATCGTGATGATGACGATGTTGCCCACCAAGGTGATGAGGTAGAAAACCAGCACCAGAAAAAAAAGAGAAACTCGGAGCCCCAGGATGTTGGACAAAGCCACAAAGAAGAACTGTGTCATGGCTGTGTGGTTCCTGCTAGCCATGCCCTGCGGCAGTTTTCTCTCTGTGGAGACAATAAAATCGTTCATGAAGTGGTCAAGTTGGATGAATCGTATACAAAATTTATCATATTGTCACTATATAAATCCATGGTATGCCCACATCTTGAATACTGCATGCAGATGTCATCACCCCATCTCAAAAAAGATATATTGGAACTGGAAAAGGTTCAGAAAAGGGTAACAAAAAATATTAGGGGTATGGAACGGCTTCCGTATGAGGAGAGATTAATAAGACTGGGATTTTTCAGCTTGGAAAAGGACGACTAAGGGGTGATATGATAGAGGTCTATAAAATCATGACTGGTATTGAGAAAGTAATAAGGAAGTGTTATTTGCTCATAACACAAGAACTAGGGGTCACCCAATGAAATTAATAGGCAGCAGGTTTAAAACAAACACAAGGAAGTATTTCTTCACACAATGCGCAGTCAACCTGTGGAACTCTTTGCCAGAGGATGTTGTGAAGGTCAAGACTATAACAGGGTTCAAAAAAGAACTAGATAAACGCATGAAGGATAGGTCCATCAGTGGCTATTAACCAGGATGTCACTTTGGAAAATGGCAAAAATTGCAGAATAGTCTCTTTTGCTATAATTTCCTTCTGGCACATCTCACATGGTGCAATAGAATATAAATAGCATGTACTTACCCGCTCAGTCCTGGCAGGGTTCAGGGTATTGCCAACCTTGCATCAGTTTTCTCTCCTAATTTACACAAAAATAGAAAAATAAATGAACAAGAGAACAATTCAGGAATGAATACCAGTACCCAATCTTTTAATGAGATCTAATTTCATTGAACAAACAGATCCGATTGAAATCAGAGGTAGTTCCAGGCAGTAGAACCAAAACGTATTCCAGAGCTATTAGAGGCTACTGTTACCAAACCTACTGTCTGTGGGAGAGATAGAAGTCCAACATGCTGGCGTGCAGATGGATCTTGTTATGATCACACATGTGGTTTGCAGGGTATGCTCTTTATACGTGAAATCATGGCATTTGAGGACAGAGTCCTTGAATTGCTCAGAGCTCTGGATCTCAGATGGGCTCATTAAATCAGCTTTATGTCTCATGGGAACCGGAAAGTTGTATTGGAAAGTGGTATTGACATCAAATGTTTTTTAAGCGCTTGCATGTTCTCTCTGTTTTCCAAGCCTTGTCCACACACAGAAATAGCCCTGGGTTTAACTTCAATTGTTGTTTTTAAACTGAGGCCTTCTCTACACACAAACGTGCAGCATTTTAATTAAACTGGTTTAGTCTGACTGGTGCAAACTCCAGTGTGAACACACTTATTGCAGGGTATGAGTGGCTCATTCATAAATTGTAAGGGGAGAAGGGCCCATTAGTAAATCAACTCTGACCTTCTGCAGAACACAGGGCAATGACAAGAAATCAGTCTTGATGTAAAGACTCCAAGTGATGGAGAATTCACCACATTGCTAGATAAATAGTTCCAATAATTAAGTATGCTCGTGAGTAAAAAAAATTGCCTGAGAGTAAGAACTTGAAGCGACATCACCAACATCCACTATTGCCTACTCTAGGCTCTTGTTTCTGTGTGAGAAACATTAGCAGAACTGGGATAACTTTCAGTGAAAAGTTTTGATTTTGATGAGTTGGCATTTTATGACTGGAAAAAAGTTTTGCAGAAAAATTCTGGACCACTTCTACTCTTAATTTTCTCTTGGATAAACTAAACAGATGGAGCTTCTTAAATCTCTCACTCAAAGGCAGGTTTTCCAGGCCTTGAAATATTCTCACAGCCCTTTTCTGAGTCCTTTTCATTTTTTTTTTGCTTAAATTTGTTCCTAATTGACTTAAACTAAACCCAAACACGCTACTCCTAAAAGAAAATAACAGTGTCCACAATTGGGGGCTGTGTTGCTTGAAATAAATCAGATTAAATTTCCATCCAGTACAACTCACCATGTAGACAAGCCCTGATTCAGTTAAATGGGTGCAAATTCCTGGGTGGAGAAGGCCTTTTCTACACACAAAAGGGGTACTACTTTAACTGTAGACTCAGTTTGTGGAGAAGCCAATGATTAAAATTCTTGAAGTTGCGTTAGGAATTTGGAAGCCCAGTTCTCAAAACTGATGGGAATCATCCAAATCTTGCAGGGGCCTCTGAAAAATCTCAGTCTTCTGCATGCAAGGGTTGGAAAAACAGAAGAAAATATCTGAATATCATCTATGAGACTTTGGAAATACAGAATAATCACTCAGTATCAACCTCTCATTCCTCACCATGGCACACAGGTTTTGACAAACAAACAATCTGTACAGCTGGTCAGAACATGTTTTGGGTTTGGGAAAATGTTCAGTTTTCAACAATCACAAATCTAAAAACTTTCAGTTGAAAATTGGACAATTTTTGGCCAAAACCTGCTGAAAACTAAAACATTTTCAAACAAAAACTGCCACCCTCTACCATTTTTGTTTTTGTTTTGGGGGTTTCGGTTTTCTGATGAAAAATCAATATTTTGCAAGGGAAGACTGTACTTTCCATGACAAATTTTATTTAATCAAACTTCAAGTTGTTTGGAATAAGTTTTGATGGAAAATTTTTGACCAGCCCCAATAAACTGGTTTATCTGACTCAGTTGATTATCCACGTGTACAATGTGCATCAGAGTCACATCTTTACATTGCACTAAGGGGTAATAGAGATGGTTGGAAAATAGCGGTCAAATGAAGTTTGGAGGAAAAATACCCTGAGGGTGGAACTCATGAACACTTTAGTAATATTCCATCCCCATTTTCTGACCAGCTCCATTGTGTACCTTAGAGGCCTTGGAAAGTTTCATTCACTAATGTCTGTAGAAATGGATATGAGAGCTTTCCATGGAAGGCACTGCAGAGATGCAATTATTTGCAAAATAAACGCCATTTGAAACACTGAAAGGAACACAAGCCACATAATTTCCTTTATTTTTGTAATTTTGTTTTCTAAATGATCAAATATATTGAAGTTGTGTGTCAATAGGCAGAATTTTGGACTTTATGTTAAAGCAAAAACATCTTGTTGACAAGCAGATATGAAGCATGGTGGGCCAAATTTTCAACTGGTGTAAATCAGTGGCACTCTACTGATGTCACAGGACAATGTACACCAGACTCTACACCTCCGATTATTACAGTTAATTGGAAAATTAAGATTTTTTCCCATGACAATTTTTACAGGAAAAATTCCCATTTGACAAATTCCACCAGGAAACTCCAGGGTGAGAAATGTTGAAAATGTGGGAAAGATTTTGTGCCACCCTCTCTCTCACACTTTACCATTTCCCAACATTTCCCAGGTAGGAAAAGTGAAAATGCTACTTACATGCACAACTTAAGTAACTTTTGCAAGTTGGAAAACAGACAGGAAGTGCAGAAAATCCCACAATTTTGAAACAAATAATTTCAGAAATACCAACAAATGTTCAGCTTTTTTTTCCAGAAGAAAAAATGGTGTTGAAAGTCTGGATGAGGAACAATTTCAATGAAATATTTCTGAAAATAAAAAAGTAAAGGAAAAAATTGATTAAACCCTAATTTTCCAATGCACATTTTTTGGTTGGACATTTTTGGGCCATCTGTACTGTAGAGAATTAGGTTCTCATATATTATCGCATGAATTCCAAAAGCCCAATAGACATTATTGACCAAAAGTACCTTCAACCAGTTAACAGCGCTTCACCCAAGGCACCATTTAAACTGCAAGTACCTCCCTGACCCATATGTAGGAAATCAGAACGACTGATCTATTGTTGCCATGACTTTTTACATACTGTTAATTTTAAAAAAACCCTACTTTGATTTACTGTGAATTTACTAATCAAAGTTCAAAACTAATGAGAACGAATCACAAGATGTTTGACTCAATCAACGCTCGTGAAAGTCAATGCTCTGCTGGAATAAGGACTCAGCTCAAAGTGACAAGCTGTTTCCTACCCCCCTTCTTCAGACTGGGGAGTGTGGCAGCTGTTTTGCTAGGGTGGAATCCTGCCCTATACTTGGTACCCCATTGAAGTTAAAATGCAGGACGAGGTCCTTGCTCTCCAAATTGCAATTGAAATCTATGGGACCATTTGTTTAGTGAGGCTTGGATTTTCAAATGGGCCAAAGGGAGTCAGGAATCCAAACCCCATTAAAAATGTGTGGGGTAGATCACCTAATTCCTCAAGACCACTTTGAAAATCACAGCTGTAAGTCATTATCTAATGGGCCTGAATTACCACTGCTTTGTTCCACTTTGTGCTGTGTAACTCCATCCGTATTCAGTGGAGTCATATAGACATAAACCTGGAGTAGCACAGTGGGGAATCAGGCCCCATAGGAGTCGCAGAATCAGGCCCTGAGTGAGAAGTCCAGAATCTAGCCCTGTGACATCAGTGCAATTGGGACCCCCAAGATGAGATTTTCAGAGTTACCCAAGGGATTTGGAGGCAAAATTTCCATCGCATTTGATTGGAACTGCACATCCAAATGCCTTTGGTGGCTCTGAAAATCTCATTCCAAGGCTGACCAGTGCCCCAGTGAAGGTCGCTACAGAGTCTGCAAAGGGGTGCCCAAAATGCCTATTCCCTGACATTTATGACCCATCACTCTCCTCAAAACCTCTTTCACTTCCATGTTCCACACACTGCTGGTTGATTTTGTTGGAGTGGCAGAAAGGCAGGGTGCAGGTAGACACTGTGTGCAGGAGGGAGTTGAGGAATCTGGTGACCCACGTTCCTGGCAGTCATCAGAACGCAGAGTCTCTGGTTCCTAATGACCACGTACTGCAAAGGGCTACACATGGCCACGTACCAGTCATAGGCCATCACCGCCAGGAGGAAAACCTCCCTCCCTGCTACAGCCACCAGGAAGTTGACCTGCAACATGCAGCCAGTGAAGGAAATTATGTTGCTCTCTGACAAGAGGTTTTCAAGCATCTAGGGTGTGGTAGCAGTGGGGCAGCAGATGTCTTACCAGGAGAAGTTGTGGCAGATGCAGTCCAGCAGGTTGTGCAGCTTAGCCTTGGTCCCTATGGTTAGGATTTGAGGCCATTGCCACTGAGGGTTATGAGGTACATCAACAGAAAGGCACTAAAAAGAGAGACGCAAATGTCTGGGCAATTAGAAAGTCCCATAAGGACGAATTTGGCCACAATTGTCCCATTGTCCATTTCTCTGCTTGAAGAGGAACTCTCCTGCAAGGGGGTAAATGAAAGCTATTTCATTATGTGAAACTCTGTGCATGGGAATGACGGATGGTCTTTGCGTTAAGGCAAAGGAGTGGGAGATGGAAGATCTAGGCTCTCATCCACAGGCATGTCTCCACCTGTCTCCCGCCAATAATAAACATTCTTAGACTGATCCATTCTGGGTGGTTTTTTTGAACCAAATTGAAACTCAGTTAGACATGAAACACTCTCCTCCTTGGCTGTTTCAGTGGTTCATGGGCATTGTAGTGTGGGTGCCTCATGCTCTCATTTTCCTTTCTGAGCTGGACCCCCTGGCTTGATTACATCTCATCTGATCGACTGCAATGGAGGCACAAACAGGGGAATCTCGACTAGGCGTAGAGAGGTTATTTGACCTCTGTATTTGGAACTGGTGTGTCCATCACTGGCATCTTGTGTCCAGTTCTGGTGTCCACAGTTCATGAAGGATGTAGATAAATTGGGAAGGGGTCAGAGAAGAGACACAAGAATGACCAAAGGATTAGAAAACCTGCCTTAGCGATAGACTCAAAAAGCTCAATCTATTTAGCTTAACAAAGAGATGTTAACGGGTGATTTGATCACAGTCTATAAGAACCTACACGGGGAACAAATATTTAATAATGGTATTAGACCCGCAGCAGGGGCCTCCATATGGTATGGGGGAACAGGCAGGTACCGGTCACAGTATTGGTATATAATACTCTAAGTACTCTTTATTGCTTACAAAATAAACCTCATTCATGCCACAATCATACCCCAAACATACAACACCAGAATACGCAGATCAGAATGAAGTCCCGATGGCTAGTCGAGGTTCCACCAGACCAGATCAGATCAGATGCGGGCAGCTGGCGGAAAGACCACATCTATTTCCAAACAGGGCTCTGGGGTTGTTGAAAGACTCCAAATTTCAAATGTGTGAAACCTCCATTTATTATCCACTTTGTGACATCATTAGTCGTTTGTCTCGATGTTTGGGCCTTTCACCCTGTCATAAATATAAAGGGAAGGGTAACAACCCTTATGTATGCAGTAACCTAAAATCCCTCCTGGCCAGAGGTACAGAATCCCCTTACCTGTAAGGGGTTAATCAGTTCAATTAACCTAGTTGGCACCTGACCAGAAGGACCACTGGGAAAAGAAGATACTTTCAAATCAGGGGGGCGGGGAGGTTTTGTTTGTGCTCTCTTTGTTTGGTTCCCTCTCGGGACAAAGAGAGAGACCAAGCAGGTAAACCAGCTCCTAAAAAGAACCTGAAATAATCCATCTAAAATTACAGCAATTGGAAGTAATAGCAAGGAAATGTGTTAGATTATCTTTTGTTTTAGCTTGTGAATTTTCCCTATGCTAAGAGGTAAATTTATTCCTGTTTTGTAACTGGGAAGCAGAGTCAGAGGGGAATTCTCTATGTTTTAAATCTTTTTATTTACCCTGTAAAGTTATCTTCCATCCTGATTTTGCAGGTGTGATTCTTTCACTTTTTTTAAAATAAAATTCGTCTTTTAAGAACCTGATTGCTTTTCAGTGTTCTAAAAACCAGGGATTTGGTCTGTGCTCACTTTGTTAACCTATTGGTTGGTATATTATTCTCAAGCCTCCCCAAGAAAGGGGGTGAAGGGGTTAGGGGGGATATTTTGGTGGGGATAGGGCTCCAAGTGGCCCCTCCCTGAATGTTTGTTTAAATCACTTGGTGGTGGCAGTAATACTGTCCAAGGACAAGGACAATTTGTGCCTTGGGGAAGTTTTTAACCTAAGCTGGTGGAATATAAGCGTAGGAGGTCTTTCATGCCGGTCCCCACATCTGCACCCCAGAGTTCAGAGTGGGGAGGGAACCCTGACACACCCACAACTCAGTTCCAGGCAGGCCACCATGATCCAAGACATGCCATTTCCTCCGATTCTTATACATTTTTTTATAGCAATCCAGCTGGTGTTGTTCCTTATTTGCTGATTCTTCATATATTTCCCAGGGACATAACAAAGTTGTTTTGTACAAATCGTCCTTACCCACTTGAAATCTTAAGTTCTTGCTTCAGTTGCCAACACGCAATGCACATATTTATGTCAGACACACTCCATCCATACTATGCCTTGATGGCCTATAACACATTACATGGATATATGGATATATGTATATTTATATATATAGAGAGATATATAGATATAGATATAGATATACACATGTCCCAAGAATGGGTGTGACACCCTGGGACCCCAATATTCACCACCGTCATGTAATTAGGATATGTTTTTCACAAAGTATGCCTTGTGAGGTATCATTCTAAAAGTCTTGATCTGCTAGACATTAATATCTCATTGGGTTGTATGTGTT
Organism: Natator depressus; assembly: GCF_965152275.1. Classification (NCBI taxonomy): domain Eukaryota; kingdom Metazoa; phylum Chordata; order Testudines; family Cheloniidae; genus Natator; species Natator depressus. The sequence continues at coordinate 32,454,982 of NC_134246.1, forward strand.
ATTGTGATATATGAAATTATGAGGTTTGGCTATGTATGTGTTATTGAAACATGTTCTGAAGTTGAAAACACCCACAAGCAGACTTTCAGGTACAACAGTAAAAAGGCCAAACAATGTTAATGGATTAATAAATGCACAAAAACACAAGGATTACCCCAGGAACTGTGTACAATAGAAACCTCTCAGAGATAGCACTACACAATGGGGACTGTTTGACCCAGGTCACAGCACAAGAGCTTTCCAGAAAGTGGGAAGAAGATATAAAAGGGGAGAAATGACATCATGATGGTACCTCACTCTCCCTACAACATGGTTTTGTTTATTTACTAAGGTAATGTGCTTTGATTTGTTTGCTATCACTTATAATCACTTAAAATCTATCCTTTTGTAGTTAATAAACTTGTTTTTGTTTTGTCTAAAACCAGTGTGTGGAAATCATAACTGGGGGCCAGAAAGCTGTTGCATATCTTCCTCCACATTGAGGGAAGGGGTGAATTTCATGAGCTTATGCTGTACAGTTCTCTGTGCGGTGCAAGATGGTATCATGTTGGGTTTACACTCCAGAGGGGAGTGCATGCCTTAGGAGTTGGGAGGTGCCTTAGCTGAGCCTTCCCATGCAGAGCTGATTTCAGCATCTGTGTGTAGCTGCAGTTGGGTGTATGTCTATCTATCTGTATGTGTGCTGGAGGGGGATTGAGGGCCTATCACAGCAATACAGTGTAAAGGGAGCCCAGGCTGGTGAGTCAGGAGGGCTCAGTGGTACTCCAGTTCTAGGTGGCACCCTGGGGGGAACCCGTCAGAATGGGCTCTTCAATCTAGCAGACAAACGGCTAACAAGATCCAATGCCTGAAAACTTAAGCTGAACAAATTTAGACTGGAAATAAGGTGTACATTTTTACCAGTGAGGGTAAACCACCATTGGAAGAAGTTATCAAGGGTCATGGTGGATACTCCATCACTGACATTTTAAAATCAAGATTGGGATTTTTGTTAAAAGATGAGCTCTAATTCAAATAGGAATTACTTGGGGGAAGTTTTATGGCCTGTGTTATGCAGGAGGCCAGACTAGATGACCACAGTGGTCCCTTCTGGCCTTGGAATGTGTGTATGTTTGAATAGTGCCAGCAGAAGAGCGTCCTCACTGAATCATGGGAGACTCACTGGAGCCCAGGCCCGGAGCCCGGCCCCCAGAGGAGAACGAAGGAGAGAGGCACCTGAACTGCGGCTCCCATGAATTGTTGTGGCAGCTCAGCTGGATGCCCATTGATGGCCAACAGCCCTGCAATAAAATGCTGTGTCTGGATTGGACAAACTGCCATTTTCATTTCAAATCCTCCTGATCCAGAATAAAATATTTCTTTCCAATTCTCCCTCAGGAAAAAACCCCTGAAACTGTTTGGTTGAACTTCCTGTGGAAAATGTTGATTCAGCCTATCATAAATATAAAGGGAAGGGTAAACACCTTTAAAATCCCTCCTGGCCAGAGGAAAAACCCTTTCACCTGTAGGGTTAAGTAGCTAGGATAACCTCGCTGGCACCTTACCAAAACGATCAATGAGGAGACAAGATACTTCCAAAAGCTGGGAGGAGGGAAAAAAACAAAGGGTCTGGGTCTGTCTGTGTGATGCTTTCGCCAGGGACAGAGCAGGAATGGAGTCTTAGAACTTAGTAAGTAATCTAGCTAGATATGCGTTAGATTCTGATTTCTTTAAATGGCTGAGAAATTAAGTTGTGCTGAATAGAATGAATATTCCTGTTTTTGTGTCTTTTTTGTAACTTAAGGTTTTGCCTAGAGGGATTCTCTATGTTTTGAATCTAATTACTCTGTAAGGTATTTACCATCCTGATTTTACAGAGGTGATTCTTTTTACTGTTTCTTCTATTAAAATGTTTCTTTTCAGGAACGGAATGCTTTTTTCATTGTTCTAAGATCCAAGGGTTTGGGTCTGTGGTCACCTATGCAAATTGGTGAGGATTTTTACCAAACCTTCCCCAGGAAGTGGGGTGCAAGGGTTGGGAGGGTTTGGGGGGAAAGAAGTTTCCAATCAACGTTTTCCCAATAAACCCAGATAAACATTTGGTGGTGGCAGTGGAAGTGCAAGGGCAAAGGGTAAAATAGTTTGTACCTTGGGGAAGTTTTAACCTAAGCTGGTTAAAGTAAGCTTGGTGGGTTTTCATGCAGGTCACCACATCCTTACACTAGAGTTCAGAGTGGGGAAGGAACCTTGACTTGGTGGCAGAGCGGTGGGATTAACTTGAAATCATTTTGAGATCAATTTGAGATTTTTTGAACCAGAAAAACAGATTTTAAAAGGAAATTTTTAAAATCCTTTGGGCTGCTAGAAAGCAGGTCTCCAACTGGCAATAGTTGGACTTTTTTTTTTTTTCCTTTGCTTTGGGGCCAGAGCAGAGATAAAAGGGAACTGCAGTTTTCTCTACCTAAAGGCAGAGTAGTTAACCTCCTGCAGGGAAATTCACAATTCTTCACAGACCTGAAGTTGTTTTTTTTCTTAAGAGCAACCAGAGGGGTTTTCTACCTATTTGCCTGGAGACAAAGGTGTTAGTTTTTGTTTTGTTTAGGATTTTGATTTTTTTTTTGAACAAGGAGCACAGATTTGAAAAGGAAAATTTTTTTTCCTTTGGGCTGCTGGAAAGCAGGTTTCCAACTGCAAATAGTTGGAGGTTTTTTGCTTTGTTTTGGGGCCAAAACAGAGACAAAAGGGAATTGTCTTTTTGTGAGCTGCAGTGTTAACCTCCTGCAGGGAAATTCACAAGTCTTCACAGACCTGAAGTTTTTTTTTTTTTTTTTACCTAAAAGTAACTAGAGGGGTTTTCTGACTATTTGCCTGGAGACAAAGGTGTTAAGGTTTTTTTATTTTTTTTTTAATTTTTCTGTAGGTTGACAATCACTATGAGAGAATATAGGTATCCTATTACAGCACAGAAAAATTTTACAAGTCAAGTTTTGTTCATTTTATTTCTAACCCTCAGGTGTAAAGTTAGTTAAAAACAGAGAGGTAAAGATGACAGAGACCAAGGCACTACACAAATTGGAGTTAGCCAAACTGGAGGCAGTGAAAGAAGCTGAAAAAGCCCTAGAAGCTGCTCACAGGAGAGAAATGGAGGCAAAGGACAAAGAAAGGGAGGCAGCGAAAGAGGCAGAACAACACCAAGCGGCTGGTCACAGGAGAGCTATGGAGGCAAGGGCCAAAGAACTGGAGGAGAAGGAAAAAGAGAGGAAGCATGACCTGGAGATGGAGAAGGCAAGGGCTCAGCAGAATATACCAACAAACCCTAGCAATCCTTCTCCAGGTACCACTTCTCATCCCAGAAAGTTCCCCACCTACAAGGCAGGCGATGATACTGAGGCCTTCTTAGAAAACTTCGAAAGGGCCTGCCTTGGGTACAGCATCTCTACCGACCAATACATGGTAGAGCTGAGGCCGCAGCTCAGTGGACCCTTAGCTGAGGTGGCGGCTGAAATGCCTAAGGCACAAATGAACCAGTGTGAACTGTTTAAAACCAAGGTGAGAGTCAGAATGGGGCTAACACCTGAGCATTCTCGTCGGCGATTCAGAGGCCTAAGGTGGCAACCAGACGTGTCATTTACCCGACATGCCTACCACATTGTGAAACATTGGGATGCCTGGATATCAGGAGCAAGTGTTGAATCTCCAGTAAATTTGCCCTTCCTAATGCAAATGGAACAGTTCTTAGAGGGTGTTCCTGAGGAAATAGAAAGATACATCCTAGATGGGAAACCCAAAACAGTAATCGAGGTGGGGGAGATTGGAGCCAAATGGGTGGAGGTGGCAGAGAAGAGAAAATTGGAGCGGATACCAGAAGGGACAACCTCAGACCACACCCTATTACCGGGGGCCGCCCAAGGCTCCACCTACCCCCCAAGGAACCCTCCAGCCACCTTATCGTCCCACCACACTGTTCTCCAGCAACCCACCTCGCCCCAGTGACCCGTCAGCTGGACGATGTTTTAAATGTAATGAGCTGGGGCATGTAAAGGCCAACTGCCCCAAGAACCCCAACAGATTACAGTTCATTGCACCGGATCAGAGGGCCTCAGGCCCAGATACCTCCCAGATACCCTTGGAGCGGAGGGAAACTGTGAGTGTGGGTGGGAAGAAGGTCAGCGCCTGGAGGGACACCGGAGCACAAGTGTCAGCTATCCATGCTTCCTTAGTGGACCCCAATTTAATCAACCCAGAGATCCAAGTGACAATTCAACCCTTCAAGTCCAACTCTTTCAATTTGCCTACAGCCAAGTTGCCTGTCCAGTACCAGGGCTGGTCAGGAATGTGGGCTTTTGCAGTCTATGATGATTATCCCATCCCCATGCTGTTGGGGGAAGACTTGGCCAATCATGTGAAGCAGGCCAAGAGGGTGGGAACAGTCACCCGCAGCCAGACTAAACCAGCCTTCAAGTCTAGCTCTGTTCTGGAAACTTCTACCAGGACCCGATCAGAGGTGATGGACCTGGACCCCGGGTCCATGTCTGCAACAGCAATAGTGGATCCAGTCCCAGAGACCCAGACGGAACCAGTCCCAGAACCGGAACCAGCGGAACAACCAGCACCAGACCCATTGCCAGCACTGAATCCAGAACTTGCAACCTCAACACCCCCGAGGGCCCCACCGAACCTGAACCGGCAACAGCCCATAACCCTACACAAGAGGCTCAGCCGGAGCCTGAACCCCAACATAGTGTTCCAGCGGAGAGTGATTCACAGTCAACGGAAATAGCCCCATCCCCTACATCGCTTCCAGAGGACCAAGCCTAGGTCCACAATCCAATGAGGAACTGATGTCTCCAGCTCCAGTCTGGAACAGTTCCAGACTGAACAGGAAGCAGATGAAAGCCTCCAGAGAGCTTGGACGGCGGCACGGAGCAACCCCCCACCTCTCAGCTCTTCTAATCGATCCAGGTTTGTTGTAGAAAGAGGACTTTTATACAAGGAAACTCTTTCTGGTGGACACCAGGAAGACTGGCATCCTCAGAGACAGTTGGTAGTTCCAACTAAGTACTGGGTCAAGCTCTTGAGCTTAGCCCACGATCATCCTAGTGTCCATGCTGGGGTGAACAGGACCAAAGACCTTCTGGGGGGGGGGTCATTCCACTAGGAGGGAAAGGGCAAGGATGTTTCTACCTATGTCCGGTCTTGTGAAGTATGCCAAAGAGTGGGAAAACCCCAAGACCAGGTCAAAGCCCCTCTCCAGCCACTCCCCATCATTGAAGTTCCACTTCAGCGAGTAGCTGTGGATATTCTGGGTCCTTTTCCGAAAAAGACACCCAGAGGAAAGCAGTACATACTGACTTTCAAGGATTTTGCCACCCGATGGCCGGAAGCAGTAGCTCTAAGCAACACAAGTGCTAAAAGTGTGTGCCAGGCACTAGCAGACATTTTTGCCAGGGTAAGTTGGCCCACCGACATCCTCACAGATGCAGGGACTAATTTCCTGGCAGGAACTATGGAAAACCTTTGGGAAGCTCATGGGGTAAATCTGTTGGTCGCCACTTCTTACCACCATCAAATAAATGGCATGGTGGAGAAGTTTAATGGAACTTTGGGGGCCATGATACGTAAATTCGTAAATGAGCACTCCAGTGATTGGGACCTAGTGTTGCAGGAGTTACACTTTGCCTACAGAGCTGTACCACATCCCAGTTTAGGGTCTTCACCATTTGAACTTGTGTATGCCCGCGAGGTTAAGGGGCCATTACAGTTGGTGAAGCAGCAATGGGAGGGATTTACACCTTCTCCAGGAACTAACATTCTGGACTTTGTAAGCAACATACAAAACACCCTCCGAACCTCTTTAGCCCTTGCTAAAGAAAACCTACAGGATGCTCAAAAAGAGCAAAAAGCCTGTTATGATAAACATGCCAGAGAGCGTTCCTTCAAAGTAGGAGACCAGATCATGGTCTGAAAGGCGCTCCAGGCCCATAAAATGGAAGCCTCATGGGAAGGGCCATTCACGGTCCAGGAGCGCCTGGGAGCTGTTAATTATCTCATAGCATTCCCCACCTCCAACCGAAAGCCTAAGGTGTACCATATTAATTCTCTAAAGCCCTTTTATTCCAGAGAATTAAAGGTTTGTCAGTTTACAGCCCAGGGAGGAGACGAAGCTGAGTGGCCTGAAGGTGTCTACTACGAAGGGAAAAGTGCTGGTGGTGTGGAAGAAGTGAACCTCTCCATGACCCGTGGACATATGCAGCGAGAGTAGATCAAGGAGCTGTGCGCTAGCTACGCGCCGACGTTCTCACCCAGGACTGACTGAACGGGTGTACCACTCCATTGACACAGGTAATGCTCACCCAATTAAAGTCCAACCTTACCAGGTGTCTCCTCAAGCTAAAACTGCTATAGACCGGGAGATCCAGGATATGTTACAGATGGGTGTGATCCACCCCTCTGGAAGTGCATGGGTATCTCCAGTGGTTCTAGTTCCCAAACCAGATGGGGAGATACGTTTTTGCGTGGAATACCATAAGCTAAATGCTGTAACTTGCCCAGACAACTATCCAATGCCACGCATAGATGAACTATTAGAGAAACTGGGACGGGCCCAGTTCATCTCTACCTTGGACTTAACCAAGGAGTACTGGCACGTACCTCTAGATGAATCTGCCAAGGAAAGGTCAGCCTTCACCACCCATGTTGGGCTGTATGAATTTAATGTACTCCCTTTCGGGCTGCAAAATGCACCCGCCACCTTCCAAAGACTTGTAGATGGTCTCCTAGCAGGGTTGGGAGAATATGCTGTCGCCTACCTTGATGATGTGGCCATATTTTTGGATTCCTGGGCAGAACACCTGGAACATCTACAAAAAGTCTTCGAGCGCATAAGGGAGGCAGGACTAACTGTTAAGGCTAAGAAGTGTCAAAAAGGCCTAAACAGAGTGGCTTACCTTGGACACCAGGTGGGTCAAGGAACTATCAACCCCCTACAGGCCAAAGTGGATGCTATCCAAAAGTGGCCTGTCCCAAGGTCAAAGAAACAGGTTCAATCCTTCTTAGGCTTGGCCGGTTATTACAGACGATTTGTACCGCAATACAGCCAAATTGCCGCCCCACTGACAGACCTAACCAAAAAGAAACAGCCAAATGCCATTCAGTGGACTGAAGAGTGTCAGAAGGCCTTTAACCAGCTTAAAGCATCACTCATGTCTGACACTGTACTAAGGGCCCCAGACTTTGACAAACCATTCCTAGTCACCACAGATGCGTCCGAGCGTGGTGTGGGAGCAGTTTTAATGCAGGAAGGACCAGATCAAGAATTCCACCCTGTAGTGTTTCTCAGCAAAAAACTGTCTGAGAAGGAAAGCAACTGGTCAGTCAGTGAAAAAGAATGTTATGCCATTGTCTACGCTCTGGAAAAGCTACGCCCATATGTTTGGGGATGGCGTTTCCACCTGCAAACCGACCATGCTGTGCTACGGTGGCTTCATACCGCCATGGGAAATAACAAAAAACTTATTTGGTGGAGTTTAGCTCTCCAGGATTTTGATTTCGACATCCAACACATCTCAGGAGCTTCTAACAAAGTGGCTGATGCACTCTCCCGTGAAAGTTTCCCAGAATCAACTAGTGAAAATTGTCCTTGAGATGTGGAAAATATTATTAGTCTTTATGTACTTGGTAGTATATTTAGAGGTGCATGTGTCTTATTAACTCTGTTTTTTCCTAGAGCTCCAGGAAGAAATCCCAGCCAGCGTTTCACCCTAGCTGTGATTTGGGGGGGCGTGTCAAAATTATAAAGGGAAGGGTAAACACCTTTAAAATCCCTCCTGGCCAGAGGAAAAATCCTTTCACCTGTAAAGGGTTAAGAAGCTAGGATGACCTCGCTGGCACCTGACCAAAATGACCAATGAGGAGATAAGATACTTTCAAAAGCTGGGAGGAGGGAGAAAAACAAAGGGTCTGGATCTGTGTGTGTGATGCTTTTGCCGGGGACAGAACAGGAATGGAGTCTTAGAACTTAGTAAGTAATCTAGCTAGATATGCGTTAGATTATGATTTCTTTAAATGGCTGAGAAAATAAGTTGTGCTGAATAGAATGGATATTCCTGTCTGTGTGTCTTTTTGTAACTTAAGGTTTTGCCTAGAGAGATTCTCTATGGTTTGAATCTAATTACCCTGTAAGGTATTTACCATCCTGATTTTACAGAGGTGATTCTTTTTACTGTTTCTTCTATTAAAATGTTTCTTTTCAAGAACTGAATGCTTTTTTTATTGTTCTAAGATCCAAGGGTTTGGGTCTGTGGTCACCTATGCAAATTGGTGAGGATTTTTACCAAACCTTCCCCAGGAAGTGGGGTGCAAGGGTTGAGAGGATTTTGGGGGGAAAGACGTTTCCAAACAACATTTTCCCAATAAACCCAGATAAACATTTGGTGGTGGCAGTGGAAGTGCAAGGGCAAAGGGTAAAATAGTTTGTACCTTGGGGAAGTTTTAACCTAAGCTGGTAAAAGTAAGCTTGGGGGGTTTTCATGCAGGTCCCCACATTTGTACCCTAGAGTTCAGAGTGGGGAAGGAACCTTGACATAGCCAAACTGCATTTCCTGTTGAAAAAGCATTGTGATGGACAGTTCCCAAGCAGCTCACTCTATTTGCGACTCTCCTCCAGTCGCATAGCAGAATATCTTGTTTTCATCAAGGAGTCGACTATGTATCTTGTATGCAGTCCAGCCACATATCAGATATCTTCGTTCTTCTTAATGCACAGCTTTGATTGGCTTCTCTCCCTGGCAGCTTTCTCTCCATTCCTAATTTAAATAATATCCCTCTAGATTTTGTTTTAGAAACTCCTAAGCTAGCAGTTTGATTCCCCTCTGTTTATGGGAGGGGCTCTTCTGTTGGTACTTGCTTTCTCCACAGATTTTTAAACCTCTCATCTCCAGCATCTTCTCATTCAGGCACTAGGACATGACAACCTGCAACCTCGTGTCACCCACTCTTCCCTTTTAGTTGTCTCTGCATTTCAGTGACAGCTACTGAAGAAGAGTTTGAGTTCAGCTCTCTCCCTTCCCAGTATAACCCACTATAACCAAGGAACTCTTCGGCATCCCTGCCGGGGGATACTGCTTTTGCCAACACACCCACCCACCCCATTTCAAATGGCCCAAGTTAAACAAGGGGATATGCCACGAACTAAAAGCATTCTGCTTCCATTTCAGCAACGAGACAGCACTATTCCCAAGGATTTGTTCTTAACAGACGTGTGGTCACCTAGGGACACTACCTACTAATGGGCTTGAAGACACATTTCAAATGTGTGGCCACATGGTCCTTGCAAACCAGCACTGGCTTGGATATCCGGAGAGCTGCGTTCTGTTCCCAGCTCTGCTATCTGATGTTGGGTCTCTGTTTCCCCTTTCGCCTCTCAGTCTGGGATTTTCAGTCCCCCTCCTATGAAAATCCCAGGTTAGAGCCGTGCGAGTAACAAGGTGGTTAACAAATAGGAGGATATCTCATCTGTCTCCTCTGAATTCACTATCAGCTCCAGAAGTTAATGAGGAGCGGCTCTGCAGGAGCCCCAGGTAAAATGTCAGCAGCACTCCACTGCCCCCTCCTTTTACTGCCTGACGTCTACCTGGCTGCTCATCTCTCTCCTCTTCGGACAGCACTTTCCGCTGCTGCTACATCAGCTTTGTTTCCTTTCCCGACTAGTGACTTTTGCCATGCAGCAGCCTCCATCTAAATGGGCATCCCTTGTCCTGGGGCCCAGGCAAACTCTCTCCCCTCCTTCAGATCCCTCTTCCAAACGCATTTCTTCCCCCGCGATCCCTCAGTCAGTAACTCTGTCAGGAATACCCTTGAGATAATAACATAGTTCAGAAAGAGAGAGAAAGAGAGATCTTTTCTGCATGGACCATGGGCCTCAGGTTTGCACCTAAGAGTTAGGTTGACCTAGCTACACTGCTCAGGACTGGTGATAGCACTTGGTTGTTGTCCCTGTCAGACAACCCATCAACATTGCCCTGGCTGGGGACTCCCCCTCCAGAGGAAGAAATCTCCAGGTGTTTCTCTGGCTGGTTTCAGATCTCTGTGCTCTGTGATGAGAGACCATTTGAATGGTCATTGGGCCAAAGAGAGAGTGTGTGGATTCATAACCTGGTAGTTAGCGCATTCACCTGGGAGGTGGGAAAACCACAGGTAAGTCCCTGGTCCAATGATTATTTAATTATTTTAACAAAGTGGAAGAGTTTTGACAGGAGAGATGGGGACACATCCTGCCTCTTGTCCCCACCCCAAGCCCCCTAAGCAGCACCCTAACCACTCACCTGAGAGATGGGAGTCCAAGTTCAAATCCATTATCTGCATCAGGCAGAGTGGGGAATGACCCTGGGCCTCCCACATCCCCGGTGAGTACACTAACCCATGTTCATGATGAGTTTTAGGCTGAACAAAACCAGACAATAATTATTGAATGACTCTAGACACTGAGACTGAAAAAGTTAAAACTTTATAACTGCTAAAACACAAATTGTCTCCAGCACATGCAAAAACATACAAAGTAAACAGCCTTAAATCAAATTGTAGTATGTTCTCAAGCTGCATTTTTCTTTCTTTGCCGGTCTGTAGCTTTCTATAATTTTCTACGGAAATATTTTTTTCGTCAGTTTGAGTGTGCACGGTGAAATCAACACGTACTGATATTTACAGATTAAAATCGAATGCTTCTAAGCCTCTTTGTACTGTGGACAACAATTATTATATAAAGTGGGTACAATGGGTAAATTATATTTGAATTGCATGTTATTTTAATAGGTGAAATCCTGCTCCATTGAAGTCAATGGCAGTTTTGCTATTCATTTCGGCAGGGCCAGGATATCACCCAATATTTTTGACCCTGGAGAAGTCTTGATGATCTCACTCTATCCAGTTAGCAACTCCCTTCTTCTTTGCCACAAGTCATCACTAGCTATTCTGAAGAAATGACCACACAACACCAAAGAGAAAGATCCATTTCCCACATTTCCCACTCCTCAGTTTATTGCCATTTCACTGACAGCTAAAACAATGACCGAACAGTCTCTAAATTCTTGTGAAAGCTGTAAATTTACTGACTGCTTTTCTTAGGGCCTTTTTTACCTCCTTGTTCCTCAGGCTGTAGATGAATGGATTGAGCAGGGGCGTCAGGATGGTGTAGAAGATGGAGAACACTTTGTTCAGGTCTTGTAGTGTCTTAGTTTTGGGGAGGAGATAAACAATGATCAGGGTCCCATAGAAAGTTGTAATCACAATGAGGTGAGAGGAGCAGATGGAAAAGGCCTTTTGCCGCCCGGTGGTGGAAGGGATTCTCAGGATGGAGGTGATGATACAAATGTAAGATGTTACAGTTAGTAGAGATGGGGGCAGTGAACATACACCCGACAGGACAACACCCAAAAGTTTTATCAGACGGGTGTCGCTGCAGGAGAGATCTATCACTGGGGTTAAGTCACAAAAGAAGTGATCAATCTTACCGGGGCCACAGAAAGGCAGTTGTGACATCAAAGAAGTTATTATGGTAACAGGCAAAAACCCATTTATCCAAGACCCAGCTGCTAGCAGGACACAGAATCTGCCATTCATATGGGCTCCATAGTACAGTGGTTTGCATATTGCTAAATACCGATCATAAGACATTGCAGCTAAGAGATAACATTCTGTGGCTCCAAATAAACCAAACAAATAATATTGTGTGAGGCAGCGCTGGACAGAAATGGTTCTGTCCCCCGTCAGGAGACTGGCCAGCAGCCTGGGCAGGATGGTGGAGGTGTAGCAGGTCTCCAAGCAGGACAAGTTCCCCAGGAAGAAATACATGGGAGTGTGCAAGTGCTGATCAGTTACAATGAGTGTAATGATGAGGATGTTCCCTACCATGCTCAAAATGTAGATCACTGAAAAAAGAAGAAAGAGAAGAATTTGCAGCTCTGGGAGATCCCCAAATCCCAGTAGAATGAATTCTGTAGCCGTTTTATTGCTCCAGACTGCACTGGCCATAGGTAGTAGTTAAAGAAAATCCCACATCCCCTGAAAGAGAACATAAAATACATGTGAAGATTAACTCACCAGCAGCAATTAATGCCATAAGTTTCTTTTTTTTAATGTCTTCTGCTGGTCACTAGAGGAATGCAACCCAAGCTGTAAACTGACAGACAACTCAATGTCTGTAACAGATTTTTGATCTCCAAGAACAGCAGCTTAAAGACACTGTCGTTCTAGATGGACGCTGAGTTTTTGACACCAAATATCAGGCTAGATATTCATCTGGTAAAGAAGTACAGGTTATATCAGCGTGAAGAACTGCATGGAAAGCACCGGAAGTCCTTTTTATTACTGACCTTGGCACAGAAAGTGGGAATGTGCTAATAAAGTTTGCGGATGACACGAAGCTGGGAGGTATTGCCAATACAAAGAGGGATCGGGATATCATACAGGAAGATCTGGATGACCTTTTAAACTGGCATAATAGTAATAGGATGAAATTTAATCATGAAAAGTGCAAGGTCATGCATTTAGGGATTAATAACAAGAATTTCTGTTACAAACGGGAGACGCATCACTTGGAAGTAACAGAGGAGGAGAAGGACCTCGGAGTATTGGTTGATCACAGGATGACTATGAGCCGCCAATGTGATGTGGCCATGAAAAAAGCTAATGTGGTCTTGGGATGCATCAGGCGAGGTGTTTCCAGTAGAGCTAAGGGGGTGTTAGTTGTACCATTATACCGTTACCTTTATACAAGGTACTGGTGAGACCTCATCTGGAATACTGTGTGTAGTTCTGGTCTCCCATGGTTAAGAAGGATGAACTCAAACTGGAACAGGTACAGAGAAGGGCTACTAGGATGATCCGAGGAATGGAAAACCTGTCCTATGAAAGGAGACTCAATGAGCTTGGCTTGTTTAGCCTAACTCAAAGAAGGCTGAGAGGGGATATGACTGCTATCTATAAATATATCAGAGGGATAAATTCCAGAGAGGGAGAGGAATTATTTAAGCTCAGTACATAAGTTAGGGGTTTGTTACAGGAGTTGGTGGGTGAGATTCCATGGCCTGCGTTGTGCAGGAGGTCAGACTAGACGATCATAACGGTCCCTTCTGACCTTAAAGTCTATGATTCTATGATTCTATAACAACAATCTTTTATTTTATTTTTGTGCTGGCTTTAAGAAAATTGGTCAGCTTCATGGAGCTGCATGAATTTGTCATGTTCTAGAACAGGGGTTCTCAAACTGCAGGTCATGACCCCTCAGGGGGTCATGAGGTTATTATGTGGGGTATTGTGAGCTGTCAGCTTCCACCCCCAAACCCCGCTTTGCCTCCAACATTTATAATAGTGTTAAATTTTTTTGAAATGTTATTTTAATTTATAAGGGGGGTCGCACTCAGAGGCTTGCTGTGTGAAAGGGCTCACCAATACAAATGTTTGAGAACCAGAACATTAAAATATTTGGAAAGCCCATTCAGTGTATTCTCTGCAAGGGTGTTTTGTTTGATCCCACCCCATGCTGCCCTGGTCTGCAGAATGCAAGCCAGGAGCATCAAACCGTGATTTCAAAGGACCGAGCATTTACATGGTGAACCAGAATGGCCAGAGTTACACTATCAAGAGTTCAAAAACAACCCAAAGATAAAATTCAGAGGTTTGAAAAGGGATATTCCCCTGCCTTAGCGTATAGGACAATTAAATGGCTAATTAAATGGGTGGGTTGGAAGAAAGCTGATTTGTGCACCTACCTCTTAAGTAGCTTGTGCAGGAGACAGGATACTACACTGTGTGGATCAATGATCTCATCTGATCAAGCCGTTCCTATGGTTCCAAACTATACTCCTCAGGCTGATAGTTCCAAACCTGCCTTGGGGAGCGGGGTGCACAGTAAAGAGGGTATGCAAAGCTCAGCCTATACAGCTAAAACATTGTTAGCATCTATCTAGCACTAAGTTTCTCAACAGCTCAGGGAGGCAAATCCCCTCCTGAAAGGTAAAACACAGCCGTGAGCAGGGAGGATGGACTTTATCAGCCGCTCACTCTTGTCCATCTGCAATTCTGATTTAACTGAAAAGAGTCTTGAAGGTTGATTCACCTCTAAAAAGGGTCTATTTCAAGCTGGAATCGTTTGATAGGACTCCTTTTTTCAGGATGAAGGTTTGACTGTCCGTCTTCTAATGTCATCTCTCCATGTAGCTGATTTCCTTCAACAAGCAGATTCCAGTCTGGATGTCCTAGTTCTGCTGCGTGTTTGGTGTACGTTGTGCCTTGTCTAAAAGTGCCAGTCTCTGGTGTCTCATTATTTACCCTTCCTGCAAGAAGGTGAAATCTCCCAGGACACTTCTGCAGATGGGATTTTTGAATCCATGTCTAGGACAACTGGGACATTGTTAAGAACGTCAAACTCCTAACCTCAAAAGGAACGAGTTGGAGGACATAGAACTTCTAACCTTCTTCATTTTCTCTCTCTTTACCACGTATATTAAATGCCCCCAAACTTTGTGAAAGCAGAGTTAAGGTTTCCCAGAGGTGAATCGTGCCCTTCCAGAATGAGGAAAGTCATTAAACTTAAACCTCTGAAAACCAGGCAGTGGAGAGTTAAAGTACACCTATGTCATTGCAACATGACTTTAACTCTGATTCCTGGAGCAGGCAATAGCCATCACATCTAAGTATGTCGTGGGGGTGCAAAGGTTAAACCACCAATGGAAGTGGTAGCATTTTCTAGCTCTTAATGTCTCCAGATCAAGACCAGAATATGCTTTTGTCAAACATAAGTGATTAGACTCAATGCAAAAGTGACTGGAGAAATTCTCTGGCTTGTTATACAGGAGGTCAGGCTACAGGGTCTGTCGGTCCCCTCTGATTCTGAAATCTACAAACCCATAATCGAGAGATGTGAGGAAGGACTAAAAGAATAGGGTGTTGTTGGGGGGGTGTCCCACAGATTTGAAATCCAGCCTGTGTCTGCCTGTGCTCCAAGTGTGTTCGCGGTATGAGGCGTAGCTGTGTTGAACCGTGGAGGGATTTGCTGGAGCAGCTTGTGATCAGATCTGTTGCTGTGCTATGAAGCTGCGCTTTGAGAGATCGATGGCTCATTGCAGCACTGAGTCCTGTCGGAGGGGCCAATGGAACTATTTGGACCAGGCTCATGCACGGGGGACAGGAATAGGGGATCAAACACCCCCAGAGAAGGAGGTCCCCCCCAGATCCCAGCTGGGGCTATGGCAGCTGCTGCCTATTCCCTCCTTTGTCTGAGGTGTGTCCCTCTCTGTCTCCTGGCCATTGCCCTGAGCAATGGGGCTGTGAATAAGAGGTGTCTCTCCTTACCTCCCCCACCCCCATACCAACCAGCTGGATGGGAGCAGGGGAGGGGAGGGGCAAGGGGTGGAGGCTTCACACCGGATAGGAGAATGTGGAGGTGACAAGCTCCCTTCCATCCACAGCCATGTCCCCCTTCCAGTGTTTCTCCCCTCCCCTGGCCTGACACTCTCCCCCACCCTCAATCCTCTCCCCTATCTCCCATCCACATTTACCCACGAGTCGTAGAGTTCAAAGCCAGAAGGGACCATAGGGACCATTAGGAGCTCTAGTCTGACTCCCGTATAGCACAGGCCATTGCATGTCACCTGGCTACCCATGTTTTGGACCCAATAACTAGCATTTGGCTAAAGTATCTTGCGGAATGGCAGCCAGTCTTGGTCTGAAGATATCACAAGATGGAGAATCCACCACTGGTTTGTTCCAATGGTCAATCACCCCCACTGCTAAAAAGATGGGACTTATTTCTAATTTGAATTGGTCTGGCTTCATCTTCCAACCGTTGGTTCTTGTACTTCCTCTCTCGGCTGTTGTTACTGCTGTTGTACAGAGGATGATACTGAATCAAATGCCTTGCACAAGTCTAAGTAGATCATGTCGCAGTTCCCTTTGCCAACCCAACTTGTCATCTCAAAGAATGAAGTCAGGTTAGTTTGACAAGATCGGGTTTCCATAAGACCATGTTGACTGACATTAATTATATTCCTAGCCTTTAATTCTTTATCGGTTGAACCCTGGATCAGCTTTTCTGGTATTTTGCCCAGGATTGTTGTCAGGACAACCGGCCTATCAGTACCCAATCACCCTGCTTGCCTTTTTTGAATATTGGCACAAGATTATCTCCCTCAAGCCCCACCCCTTGCCATGGCCCCAAACCCATCTCCTGTCTCCCACCTCTGCCCCACACATTCACCATCACTCTTCACCCTCTAATATTTCCTAGCTCTGAATCCAAAATAAGGACCTGGAAATGCAATGAGTAGCTCACCTTAGAGGCAGGGTATGTCAGAAATCCCTTGACCAAATGACCCTTCAACTTGTTTGTCTTACATTGCACTCGGTTCCATTGCTCAGCATGGCAGAAATACTCACTGGTTAGTAGAGTCTTTCCATTTCCCTCTGTTTGATCAAGGCTAATGTACTTGACAATGCTGCTAAAATAAAACCAGGGGCTGCACAACGATTTTAGAGCCCTTTGACATGATGCTGTCAAACCAGAAATTTTGGTTTCAGGGCAAAACTCCTCACAGGAACCCTTCAGAATGCGGGGACAGTGCCCAGGGCCCATGCTCCGAGAACTGCCAAGGACAGGGCTCAGACTCACAGTGCACGGGTGTACCTTCGGTTCAGCAACCATCGCGTGTGACCTTCGAATTCTTGGGACAGCAGACCCACAAACGTTCACTCTCTTTGACCTGCTTTCCTGATGCGCTGACCTGGAGGCCCTAAAGTAACCCTCAAGAGCTGTGACGCTTCCTGCGGGTACCCAGGGCTGTGTGGTACCCTGTTACCACTTGCCTTGAGTGTGAGGAAGTCTTGTGTCTGACGAGAATCTGCCGACCATGGGCAATACCAGCACTCCTCCTAGGCCTAGGCAGGCCCACTGTCAATCTACAGGCGAGCGATAGGCTTGCTCTGATCCTTGAGCCCTCCGGAGCATCCAGCCCCTGTTTCACTGGGCCCTCACAGTATTCACAGATCCGCGACTTCCAAAGAAGCCGTGCACCCCTCTCACCAGTTTCACCTCAGCTCGTGGGGGGTATGGATCAGCGTTGACATTGCACTCCCTGTCAGGGCCCGGCCCGAGCTGGGGGAGTAACCATCCAACCAGCGGACCAAATTCGGCGATGAATCCACTCACGTGCTGCCTGAGGCACGTCGTGCATATACAAAGAAGACAACCTCAGCTCATCGCTCTGCTTAACACAGATCTGCTTATAGTGAAATCAAAAATAGGTTTAATTAACAACGCACTGAATAAGCACTGGAAACAAACGGTTCCATATAAAATAAAATCAAAACACGCATCCTGGTGCCTAGACGTAATTCACAAGATACTCTCATGTCTGCCACAGCAGTGGTTTTCAAACATTTTTTCTGGGGACCCAGTTGAAGAAAACTGTTGATGCCCACGACCCAACGGAGCTGGGGATGTGGGGTTTGGGGTGTGGGAGGGGCTCAGGGCTGGGGCAGAGGGTTAGGGTGCGGGGGTGAGGGCTCTGGGGTGGGGCCGGGAATGAGGGGTTCAGGGTATGAAAGGGAGCTCTGGGCTGAGGCAGGGGGTTGGGGTGCGGGGTAGGGGTGCAGGCTTACCTCCGGCGGCTCCTGGTCAGCAGCACAGTGGGGGTGCAGAGGCAGGCTTCCTGCCTGTCCTGGCACTGCGGACCATGCTGCACCCCAGAAGCGGCCAGGCGCAGGTCTGGCTCCTAGGTGGAGGCACGCAAGCAGCTTTTCGTGACTCTCGCCCACAGGCACCGCCCCCACCCCCAGTGAAGCCCAGTGATCAGGGCGGGGGAAGCACGTGGAGCCACATGGCCCCACTGCCTAGACGCCGGACCCGCTGCTGGCCACTTCCGGGCGCAGCGTGGTGTCGAAACCGGTAGGTAGTACTCTGCCTTAGCTGGGCAGCACCACCAAGGGGACTTTTAACTTCCCAGTTGGCGGTGCTGACCAGAGCAACCCAGTGCCTGACATGCCGCCACCCAGGACTAGGTTGCGACCTGAAGTTTGAAAAACGCTGTGCTACAGTATTGCTAAGCCACGCTTCACGGGCAGGCTGGCTGTGACCCCTCTTTCTTAAAAGGTCTCCACCTCAGGGACTTCTCTTGGGGTTCCTTTGTCTTCGTAAAGCCTCAGGCCCGCACCTGGCCCAGACAGCAAACAGCCACCCATCTCCCCGGATGGTCAGTGTTTGATATGCTCGACTCGGGTGACTTTAACGGTTTTGGAACCAAAGAGTTTACGTCTCTCAAACTGTCGCCTGTGCAAACATCTTGCAGTAATTATGATGACCAGTGGGCTACTGTATATAACTGACCTAAGGGATCCCTGTAAAAGTCTATGGACCCATCTGCCAGTTTACACCCTGAGGTCTCTGTGTCACACAGGCTTCACCCAAAGGGACAGCAGGTGCTGTGCACTCGCCGAGATAAATCCTGAGCGACTGAGAAGTTTGGGGCAGAGCTGAGCCATAGTTTGAGCCTCAGCTGTTCTTCTAAGGAGTTTATTGGTTTTGCAAATGTTGTTGCTTTGGGGGAAAGGGGAGGTTTGTATCTCAGGAATCTCTGGTTCAGATTTGGAGCTCTAATGTTACCTAGCTGCCCCATGAGGCAGGGCAAATTTAGAAGCACTTAGATTGATACCTCTGTAAAGAGAAAGGGAAGCTCAAACCTAATTACAGCTAGGCTGGGCAGAATTCATTTAAAAAAACAATTTGCTGGGGCAACAGGGCCTCCTTGGTCCTGGTTCTGTCTCAGTCTACAAACTACGCAGAGACCCCTGTGCTGGACCAATACTTTGTGCAGTTTATTTACAGATGGAGTCCCACCACCTTCGTAAGATATACAGCTCCTGTAAGAAGCTGGGGAGCACAGGCGCCAACTTTCCAATGTGCTGGGGGGTGCCTGACCCCCGGCTCTGCCCCAGGCCCCGCCCCCACTCCATCCCCACCCCCAAAGCCCAATCCCCACCTCTTCCTGCCCCATTCCGCCCTCTTCCTTGAGCGTGCTGCATCCTCGCTCCTCCCACCCCCAGAGCTTCCTGCACGTCACGAAACAGCTGATCGCGGCAGGCAGGAGGCACAGGGAGGGAAGGGGAGGTGTTGATCGTCTGGGCCCGCTTGTGGGTGGGAGGTGCTGGGGGAAAGAGAGGGGCTGATGGGGGCGCTGCCGGTGAGTGTTCAGCACTCACCATTTTTTCCCTGTGGTGCTCCAGCCCTGGAGCACCCACGGAGTCGGCGCCGATGCCTGGGAGAGCAATCTCTCTTTCCCCTTACTACCTGCTTCCCCGCTTTCTACCTCCTTCCTGTGCCTATTTGTGGGCTCTGCCTAGTGGCTCAATTAGCCTTCCTGCCCATCCTCACCTACGAATTAGGCACAGCTCTGCTTTGTCAGCTCCATTCTGCAGGGCTTGACCCAGAGCCCGGACTCAGCCTTTCTTGCCTCGCACTCTGTCAGAGGGATAATACTGGTGTTTAGTTTCCAGCATTATTTTGAGTTTTTGATTTTCACAGTCATGCAAAATCATGGGAGGGTCAGACAATAATTGTGTAATGACAGCCGGCGTGGAGATTCAAACCGGTAAAGTTTTATAACCATTAAAACACCAATTGTCAACTCCCATGTCAAACTCCACAGAGACCATAACCTTAAATCAAACTCCAACACATCCTCAAGCAGTGTTTTTCTTTCTTTGCCTCTCTGCACGTTTCCATGATGATTGATGGAAATAGTTGTGTGCGTGCAGGGAAATCGACATCTAGCGACATTTACCAATAAAAATGGACTCCTTCCAAGCCTAAATACACTACAGCTGGCACTCTGCATATTCTGCTATCACCTCAACCCTAATGGGGCGTCAGTGAATTGTGGACCCAGAACCTGGTGTACCTGCCAGGGGCTGTCCCAGGCCGGCTGTTTTCACCCACAGTCATGCTCACCTTGGGACTTCACATTACAGGATTCCGCGTGCCCTCGATTCCCACTGGCTTCACTGAGAGCTGGGAAAGCTCCTCATTACACAGAAGACACCCAGCACCCGGCAGGCATGGACACCAGACACTTTCTCTGCTGTAGTATTGACAGATCAGACTTCAGAGCTATGAAGTTTGGATATCTGCAAAACAAGGGTGCCCCGGGCAGTAAGGGACCAGAACAGCCGTTCACACTGGGATCTCAAGAAGCTCCATTGTACAGATGAGGAAACTGTGGTCCAGAGAGGTGAAGTCAGCTGTCCTTGATCCCAGGGACAAAACAGGGACTAGTAGCCAGGTCTCTCTGTGCCACTATCACAGTACGGACCTTTCTTCTTCACTGTCCCACCTCAGGGCTCATGTTCTTACAGAGAGATTGGGCCCTGGGCCCTGGTTCTCATCTCACATTAACTTTGCACATTGAAGGATGAGGATAAAAAGAAATATTGAGCATCAGGTGTAGTCCATGGTAAAGGGGCTTGATATAAAACATAGTGTGTGCTCATGTAATTACAGGCTGTACAGTAATGTACAGGAAAGTAACTCACAACAACAGTGAACTATCAGACTAATCAAACCCTAACCCCAACCAAACCCCAAGTCCAGACAGCAGAAATATCAGCCTCATATCGAGTGCGAGTGATAGCTGTCACTGGCCTCACCTAGAGAACCAGCTGGCCAGTGAGAGTGATGCATCAAACGCATTACAGCAAGCCAGCTTGTTCCCATTTCACATGCATTGAACAAGCTACAGCAGGAAGCTCTGAATCCTTTTGCCAGCCGAGCATGTAGTGACAACTTTCCTCAGGGCCTCTCTGACCTCAGTGTTCCTCAGGCTGTAGATGAGCGGATTAGCCAGGGGAGTCAGGACTGTGCAGCAGACAGAGAACAGTTTGTTCAGGTCTTGCAGTGTGTCAGTTTTGGGGAGCATGTAGACAATCATGAGGGTCACATAGAAAACCAACACCACGATGAGGTGGGAGGAGCAGGTGGAAAAGACTTTTCTCTTCCCAGTGGTGGAAGGCATTTGCAGAATGGTGGAGATGATGCAGACCTATGTTGCCAGGGTTAACAGAAACGGCGGCAGAGTTCATACAGCAGCTAGCATGGTAGTGAAAAGCTCCATCATACGTGTGTCATGGCAGGAGAATTTTACTACTGGGATGAAGTTGCAGAAGAAATGGTCAATTTCACTGGGGCCGTGGAAAGTTAATTCTTGCATTAAATATACTGTTTTGTCAGCAACCAGAGAGCTACTTATCCAAATGTCAGCTGCTAGCTGGAGGCAGGACCTGCCATTCATAAGGGCTGCATAGTGCAGTGGTTTGCAGATTGCTAAATACTGATGGTAAGATATCGCAGCCAGGAGATATCACTCTACAACTGCCAGGAAACCAAAGAAATAATATTGTGTGAGGCAGCGCTGGACAGAAATGGTTCTGTCCCCAGTCAGGAGACCAGCCAGCAGCCTGGGCAGGATGGTGGAGGTGTAGCAGGTCTCCGGGCAGGACAAGCTCCTCAGGAAGAAGTACATGGGGGTGTGAAGGTGCTGATCAGCCACAACTAGCGCAAAGATCAGGACGTTCCCAGCCACGGTCCCAGCCAGGGTTGTGATGTAGATGATGAGAAACAGCAGGAAGAGAAGAGTTGGTAGCTCAGGGAGACTCCCAAATCCTCGCAGGATGAATTCCATGAGAACCGTTTGATTCACTTGCTCTGGGTTCGCCATTTGGTCCAACTAGGGGAAAGAAACCAACATTTACAACGGAATCTGAAGATGATACATTTTCATTACACTTTAGCATCAATTTAGTTCCATAAATATTCCACAAGGCCTGTCATAAATATAAAGGGAAGGATAACCACCTTTCTGTATACAGTGTTATAAAATCCCTCCTGGCCAAAGGCAAAAGCCTTTCACCTGTAAAGGGTTAAGAAGCTAAGATAACCTCTCTGGCACCTGACCCAAATGACCAGTGAGGAGACAAGATACTTTCAAATCTGGGGGGGTGGGAGTGGGGAACAAAGGGTTCATCTGTCTGTGTGATGCTTTTTCCTGGAACTGATCAGGAATGCAACCTTACAACTGTTAGTTAGTAAGTAATCTAGTTAGAAATGCATTAGATTTCCTTTTGTTTAATGGCTGGTAAAATAAGCTGTGCTGAATGGAATGTATATTCCTGCTTTTGTGACTTTTTGTAACTTAAGGTTTTGCCTCAGGGGATTCTCTATGTTTTGAATCTGATTACCCTGTAAGGTATTTACCATCCTGATTTTACAGAGGTGATTCTTTTACCTTTTCTTTAATTAAAATTCTTCGTTTAAGAACCTGATTGATTTTTCATTGTTCTTAAGATCCAAGGGTTCGGATCTGTGTTCACTTGTACAAATTGGTGAGGATTCTTATCAAGCCTTCTCCAGGAAAGGGGGTGTAGGGCTTGGGGGGATATTTTTGGGGAAGATGTCTCCAAGTGGGCTCTTTCCCTGGTCTTTGTGTAAGTTGCTTGGTGGTGGCAGCATACGGTTCAAGGACAAGGCAAAGTTTGAACCTTGGGGAAGTTTTTAAGCTAAGCTGGTAAGAATAAGATTGGGGGTCTTTCATGCAGGTCCCCACATCTGTACACCAGAGTTCAGAGTGGGGAAGGAACCTTGACAAGGCCCCTCGTCCTGTGGGGTCAGTGAAGAACCAAGACTCTGGAGGCAAATTTCCTATTTAGATCTTTGAGATACCATTATCACCCCCGCCCCTTCGGTCAGCGAAGAGATCGATGCAGGCAGAAAACCACACACACTGCTGTGCATACTGATGTCAAAATTGGCAAAGCCATTTTGTATTAGTCGTTTGTAACTTTGACAAGTGGTCCCCATGGCTCACCAGGGTGGACTGTGACTTCTTGCATTGCAAACATATGATCATTTCTGCTAACAGCCAGCAGGCTCTAGTGGACTCAGCCAAGAGCGGGGACAGTGATCAACATGCTGTCAAAGCAGGTTGATCAACATGCTGTCAAAGCAAGGTCCAGCCCTTTCCTGCTTTTATGTTTTTCCATTTTTTGACATTCATCCTGGACCTCTCCAGTGATAGAGGGGGAGAGACACGTCACTTAGTTGTTGCATCACAAATTGATGCCAAATTTACACTTCATTCCCCTTACGGTTTCATTTGCCAGCATCACAACCACCGGGGTGTTTCAGTCACTTTCCCTCAGGAACACTCATCAATTGAATCTCGTTTTGTTTTTATCTGCAACTGAATCGTTCCTCAGTCCTGCTGTGAGTTTGCTCCTGCTCCCTGCTGGTGTTGTCTACCAACGTGATTAACTTCACATTCCGGGTGAAGGGGGATTATGAACTTGCACAGGACCACAACCCAGTGAGCTCGCTCCCACAACTGGCTGCCCCACACTCTCTGATCGCTCTGTTTTAATGCTATTTTATCCAACACCCCAGCTCCCCAGCTCATGGCTTCGCTCTGTTAGAGAATCCCATTGGTTTTGGAAACTGAGCCACTTAGTGTCACTAGCGAAGTCAACTGGATATTTTCAAAGAGTATCCTAGTGATACAAAGCACCCATCACCGCATTACACCCAAACATATCACATCAGTGTAACCCCCACAACCACTGCTCAGCTTATTGTTCTGCTGACAATAACGGCACGCATGTTGTTTTTATAGCCGCTCAGTCCACTGTGTTGCTCATTTCTCCTGGTCTTCTAGACAGTTACCAATTTCTCTCTTAATATTCAAATAATAATATTAAAATAGGTACCACTATGAATACAATGGAACAACGTGTAGAATTAATGTAATTATTGTCACGATTTCAGGGTAATGGCACCAGTTTTCCCCCTTCATGCTCCACTCTGGGAGTTCCCAGTCAGGTCTCCAGCCATCACCTGTCTACGGGCAGGGACCGTTGTCCCAGTTCCATCTGACATCAGGTTTTAGGACTGTACAGCTCCCTGCCTTGCCGACCGGGAATCCCCAGCAATCCAGTCTGTCTAACGCCCAGCACCTCTGCCTTGCTTTCTCACCAAGGGTGATGAACAGGTATTGCCAACGGTCACGAGGTACCACATGGCACATTTATTTTCAAGGTGAAATCATTACAGAGGAAAAGATCATTAAAGACAACAAACAGATTTAAACACACAACACCCCAGGAGTCACCCAGCAACCTTACAGGGCCCGAGTGTGGCAAAGTCTTCTTGGCTGCCCCCCTTGGACAGAGATCTTGTCCCTTTCTGTGTTTCCTCAGCCTGGTCTACACTCAAAACTTAGATCGACTTAGCTACATCGCTAGGGCTAACAATTTCACACCTTCTGTGGTATAGTTAAGTTGACCCCCGCCCCCCAGTAGGCATCACTAGCTTGAGGGTAAGATTCTTCTATTGATCGAGCTATCGCTTCTCAGGGAGGTGGATTTACGACAGAGATGGAAAACCCCTTTCAGTCATTGGAGAAAGCTGCAGCTGTGCCTCTATACCTCTTGTAGTGTAGACATGCCACTTAGTCTCAGTGACTTGCCTTCTTCACCCCCCGCCCCCAGTTTTTGATTCCTGATGGAGCTGTGGTAACCTTCCCCCCTGGAGCACCACACAAGCCATGAGCCACAGTGATCCATGAACTTAATACAGGAGGGTTCCCCAAAGACACTACTTGCCATTGCAATATCAGCCACAACACTATACTAATAATTAAGTGAATTATTATAAGACTCAATTCTTGATGGACATTATTCTTGATATTGTGGTGGTCCCTAGGAGACCTAGTCATGGACCAAGACCCATTGTGCTTGGAGCTGTACAAATCCAGCATGTTTTGGGTGGTAAAATATCGGCAACGTTGTTCAGTACTGAAGATGGAAAGTCCTCAGCAATGTTCTCATTCTCATCACTGAGAGCTTTCCAGCACCAAAATGCTTTACAACATGAACCCATTAATTCTGTCCATGGCCTGGGGAAAAGACTTGGCGTCATCCAAAAGGAAATGATGCCTTTGTGCAGGTGATGGATATGGTGACATTTTCTTCCCTGTCCTGAATGATCTATTTTTAATGAAGATGAGGTGAAAGGTTTGTTTACCTTAAAGTTGGCATAGAAGAAGCCGGAATCTGTGACATGACCTCTTCCCTTGGCGTTTCAGAGAGCACGATTTGTCTCCAGTCTGCACTCCCTTCACCTATTTTAGTTGTCTCAAGGTACATCTACCCTGCACACTACTGGCAGAGGCGTTTAGGGTCTGTGTAGCTACACACTGCAGAGCAGAGCAGTCATGAGACCTGCATGTTCCTGGCTGGACACCCTAGCTGTGCTTAGACTCTTGGTTTGCTTTGCCTTGTATCTCTCACCAGACAGTCTCTCCTGAGTCATTGTTTACCCTGCAAACACCGCAGGTGAATTTCCCCTTGAGACTTTGCTAATGGGTACATTATATTACCAGGAAGGAAAAGTGAATAGCATGTTTTGTTTAGGTTTTTGACCTAATAGACAATATGTTAATAGACTCAAACGTCTTCCGGCCACTCAGGGAATGGACCAGAGAAGGAAAAGCTTCAGAACTAAAAAGTCTGTATTATTTGAAGCCAGAGACACAGACCAGGGCCCCACTGTGCTTGGTGCTGTACAAACCCAGAAGAAAGAGATGGTCCCTGCCCCAGGCCTCTCTCACTCTGGCCTGTTGAAGGTGTGTGTGAAATACTTAGATATTCATTTGACCAAAGAGACAGA
This sequence comes from Natator depressus, assembly GCF_965152275.1. Classification (NCBI taxonomy): domain Eukaryota; kingdom Metazoa; phylum Chordata; order Testudines; family Cheloniidae; genus Natator; species Natator depressus. Next base: position 32,480,720 of record NC_134246.1, read on the forward strand.
CTGAGAATTACGCTCTAGCCCACTGTTTGGGGCACTATTGTAGGAGCGGGGAGACCCAAGCTCCAGTCCCCTTGCTGCAATTAGTAGTTATTTCATACGCCTCCTCCACGTCCTGTCTGTGCCCTAGAGCTGTCCTGTGCCGAGGTGCCTGAGCACACCGTAAAGGCAGAATGAGCGTGCGTGTGGGTTATGGTTGGTCAGGTATTTGCTGAAGGAGCACAGAGTTACGATAGTGTGACACATGGCTAGAAAGGGTTAAACATCCTGCAGAATAAATAACCCTCAAAAGACATGTGGAGGAATAATGTTTGTGTTTCTGTGTATGTACATATGTATGAGTAGGGCTGACAATGTAATCAACAGCCCCTGTCTATGCTGTATTCTGATACTTCAGAGATCAAAAGAGCATCCTAGCATTTAAATGAATTGTAAACACAAGATATCTCGGTATTCATCTCTCTCTGAAATATACTGTGAATGGTGGAGGAACAAGCAAATTGCCGTATGTTAATTCTATAGCTTAATACCGGTGACCGATCTCCTTCAAAATCATCCTAATTACCCTTTATTCCTGGAGGAACTTCCAACTTGTCAAAGAGCACATGAAATTGTATAAAAGACCCTTGGGTCCTGATTCTGTCATCTCAGATCTGTTTGAGGCTTCATACAAGGGAAGCTTAGACAAAAGGACTTAAATCCCAGTCCTAAGCTGGAACACCCTGCAATGACTTTGGACTATAACCTATGAACTATTTCTGAAAGAACTCTTTGCAACTACAAAGCTCACCATCTCTGCTATGAATCTGAACCTCAATGAACTGAACTTATGTCTGTATGTATATTGATCTTTTAACCATTCTCTCTCTCTTTTGTTCTTTAATACATTTTAGTTTAGTTAATAAGAAATGGCTGTAGCGTATATTTGGGTAAGATCTGAAACTTTCATTAACCTGGGTGGTAACGTGTCCGATCCTTTGGGATTAGTAGAACCTTTTCTTTTATATGATGAAATAAGATTTTCAGAAATCATCATATTTGATGTGGGTACCTGGATGGGGGCCTGAGGATGGATCACTTTAAGGGAACTGTCTTGTTTGGACTTCTGAGTAACCAGTAAGGTAATAAAGAAGCTGTTTTATGCTGGCTTGGTAAATCTAAGTATTGGAAAATCCACCAGCTTTATGGGGATTCTCTGCCCCATTCTTTGCAGTTCACCCTAATTGAGTGACCATAGCTGGCTCCCACTGGGACTCCAATCAGAGTAGCATTGGCATGTAGCTTTACCCCACACCTCCTCATTAAGAAGAAAGTCCAGGGTGCCAGGAGACGGTGGGGGTGGGAGCCCACACTGTTGAAGTATGACCCTTCCCCATCTCTTGTCCTTTGCTTAGCCAGCATGGCGATGGCCAACTTTCCTCCCAGAGTCTCTTTCTCCGAGAACCCAAAAGGGAGTGATGGGGCAATAGCCCATCCCCTCACTGTCTTGTTCCTCAATTAGCTCTAATTTCCCACACACCAGTTTTGGTTCATTGACTTGCACTTTCACGCTGTTCTCGTTTACCAGGCAGGACCGTAACACCGTCCTTGAGTTCCAGCAAAAGGGCTTTTTGCTTGGACTAATTCAGTCTTTTGTCTCTTCTTTGCATCTTTTTTCCATCCCCATTTGTTGTTCTTGGTCACCGTGATGCTCTGTGAACTGTCACTCACTTCTCCCAGTTGAGCTGGCACTGAGGGTAAGTTTGTAGGCCAATTATCACAGACCCTTTGTGAATCCAGCCCTGGGTGGGACTTTTAAAAGCATCGAAGTTGTGAACACCCTTTGAAATCAGTGAGCTTGAGGAGCCTCAGTGCTTTGGAAAAACCCACTAGGCACCTAAATACCTTTAAAAATCTGTCTGTAAGTGCCCTTGAGATGACCGAAATACCCATCGCAAGTAAGCAGCATAACCAAAGTGCAGTACAGCATCACTCACCACCAGCAACCCTGAAATCGCCAATCTCTCCCCTCCTTCCATCAGTGTTAGACACAGACAACCCTTGTGTTACTCCACTGGATTCAATATCCTGGCAGTAATGGGCATAATGAACAGATCTCCCCAGATGCCAGTCCAGCAAACCACTCACACACCTTGAACTGTAGTGACCTCAGTGGGAATACCCTGGCGTTTACAATTAAGCATATTCTTAAATGTTTTTCTGCCTGGGGGCTGGAGCACTCAGTGCTACGTAGGATCCCGTCTGCTCACATTGGTCAAGTGTAGGATCCCCCATCAGTTCCAGGTCCCTGGCACCAACACTTTGGACCAAATTAGGCCTGAGGTAGGTCCCAGAACTGAGCTTGATGGGCAGGTGCTCTGTGAGGGAGACATGAGTACAGCAGAACTGATGCCTAAAATCATTGTTGTCCAGTTTCCTCCAGACGCTCATGGCATATCCACAGAGAGGTGGGTATGGCACTACATACACGCTTCTCTCCTTCTCTTTAACTGTGGTTCCTTATTCCACAGTAGGGCTCACTAGATACAGAGACCCAGCCAGGAGAGCATCTTACACCAAAAGGAACAAAGTTTGAAAATCCCTGTGTTTAGCTCCCAGGAGTAGAAACAGTATTTCTGGTCACAAACACAAACCAAAAAGCTGCAAATTATTTTTTGGCTGGAAATTTACCCTCTTAGGGACGAATAAATTCTGTGTGAAATTTATAAGAAATGTGGGGGTGATTTTTTCATTATTAGAGCTATTTAGGACCAGAATTTTCATTTCATGGGAAATGCCATGAGTTCAAATTTTTGTTTTCATTCCAATTCTGAATTCTTATTTTAAATTTTATTTTGAGATTTTATTCAATTTTTTATTACATTTTATGTCATTTATTTTATTTTCAATTCTATTCTACTGTTTCCTTTTTATATTATATTTCATTTTGAATTATTTTATAAAATTATTTATTCTCCCTACACAAAATGTTGTAGAAATATCCCATGGAACATTTTGATCTTGACAATTTGGCATTTTCTGATGGTAAAACCATTCCATCAGAAAATTATTATTCTTCATTAGCACATATTAGAGAATCTTGTGCCAGAACTATAGGCCCCTTGTTGGTTTATTGGAGAGAACGATAACCATCAGAATGTGTGTTCCAGCATTTACAGAAGAACACAGATATCCAATTATTACTCAATGTAAGGTAAACTAGACGATTGATATTCTTAGTCCTCTTTTAGCATGATTTCCTCCCTAATCATGCAGTAAGGTCTCATCCAATTTATCACCAGTTTGAATAATTTTGTGTCACCAAAGCGTTGAGGCTCATAATGCCCACATGTTCGTGGCTCACACAACTGTTTGGAAAAAGAGGTTTTTAAAAAATTAATCTCTGCAAAAAATATTGCAGACAGGGATGAAATCCCATTGCTTAACTCTTCGAAGGATGCACGTCTAATCTGAAACTGGTTAGAATACAGAGACAGACCAGAATCTTCTCAGACCCTGGTTTAAATTTTTAATTCCAAGTTGATTGACTCCATAATTTAAGGAATATTTTTTAACTGAAATCAGGGGTTGAATCATTATTACTGGCTATTTACCATTCACTGTGATCAGCTGCCACGTAGACATCAATAGGAAGCGTACGGAAAACATTGTCCTTATTACCCTTGGCTTCCTCCTAATTTTATTTTCAATGCCCATTGTACACCATGGCCACGCCCTTACCAAACGTCACCCTCTGCTCTCCCTAGTCTCCATGATACAGTACGACTGCCCTGTCCCATCTCTGCAGCCCCCAATGCCCCTTGGCCCTGCGTACATTCTTGCTTGCGCAGCCAGCGCTGAAGCTGGTACCGCGGTTTCTACTTTTAGCGAGCGAGCTAGAGCACAGCTAGAGCGGCTACAGGAGATGCCATTCACACCCCTGCCTGCAGTGTAGACGCACCCCACATATGTAAATGAATTATTCAGTCAGGCCTCTTTCCATCAATCAGCTGTTTTTGACCTGGCAAATCAACGTCACTTCTCTGCACGCCATTTTAATGCAGAAGACAGACAGGTTCCTTGGGTTCCCGCAGATCTTTTCAAAGCCACGAATGTGCTAACGTAGACTCACAGAGACTCACTTACGCGAGGTCTCCACACAGATTTTGCACCAGGATCACTGTTCGTGTCAGTGGTGTGACTTTTGTTTTGGAAATCGTTCAACCAGTACAACCTCTAGCGCGGACACAGCGCACCAATAGCGAGGTCCCTTGGACTGGTATAGCTTATTCCCCTTCGGAATGAACTATCCTGATACAAGCAGTTTTACCTCAGTGTAGTTGCATCCAGTCAGATTAGATGAGTGGCCCCCTCACGGCGCCCACTGGAGGCCTCAGGGCAGCCCAGAACTCAGCCACTCACCTCATTTTCCCTTCTTTGTTCCGCAAACAAACTCCACATGGGATTTTTCCAGTCCAATCACAACAGCCCCCATTAAGGTTTCATTTATTAACTTAACATTCAAAACTAAAATGCAGATGACACCTTCCCTCCAGTTGCCTACACCCCAAACTCCCCCCGTTCAGTCTGAGTCCTGTCTGCCTTAGCAGGCCACTCCCAGCTCTTCCTAGCTGGAGCAATTCCCCCGGTTGCAGGGTTTTCCCTCATTCACTCTCTGAAGTTTCACTTCAGTGTCCTGAGTTTCTCTCTTCCCCCATCCCCCTTCTGCCCTTTACTGGAAATGGCCTACTTCCCCTCATGTGGGGACCCTTCTGTAACCAGTGCAGGGATAGGCCAATGTAGTTTAAGTGGTGCAATTTCTATGCGTAGACAAGCCTTGTTGCATTTATTCCTCACACCGGCCACGAAGGGGACAGATAAGGGGAGGTCTGACAAGAAAGCCAGCAGAAAGAGAAGATTCAGTTTAGTTATATCATCATAGAATATCATAGAATATCAGGGTTGGAAGGGACCTCAGGAGGTCATCTAGTCCAACCCCCTGCTCAAAGCAGGACCAATCCCCAATTAAATCGTCCCAGCCAGGGCTTTGTCAAGCCTGACCTTAAAAACTTCTAAGGAAGGAGATTCTACCACCTCCCTAGGTAACGCATTCCAGTGTTTCACCACCCTCCTAGTGAAAAAGTTTTTCCTAATATCCAACCTAAACCTCCCCCACTGCAACTTGAGACTGTTACTCCTTGTCCTGTCATCTTCTACCACTGAGAATAGTCTAGAACCATCCTCTTTGGAACCACCTCTCAGGTAGTTGAAAGCAGCTATCAAATCCCCCCTCATTCTTCTCTTCTGCAGACTAAACAATCCCAGTTCCCTCAGCCTCTCCTCATAAGTCATGTGTTCCAGACCCCTAATCATTTTTGTTGCCCTTCGCTGGACTCTCTCCAATTTCTCCACATCCTTCTTGTAGTGTGGGGCCCAAAACTGGACACAGTACTCCAGATGAGGCCTCACCAATGTCGAATAGAGGGGAACGATCACGTCCCTCGATCTGCTCGCTATGCCCCTACTTATACATCCCAAAATGCCATTGGCCTTCTTGGCAACAAGGGCACACTGCTGACTCATATCCAGCTTCTCGTCCACTGTAACCCCTAGGTCCTTTTCCGCAGAACTGCTGCCTAGCCATTCGGTCCCTAGTCTGTAGCTGTGCATTGGGTTCTTCCGTCCTAAGTGCAGGACCCTGCACTTATCCTTACTGAACCTCATCAGGTTTCTTTTGGCCCAATCCTCCAATTTGTCCAGGTCCCTCTGTATCCTATCTCTGCCCTCCAACGTATCTACCACTCCTCCCAGTTTAGTATCATCCGCAAATTTGCTGAGAGTGCAATCCACACCATCCTCCAGATCATTTATGAAGATATTGAACAAAACCGGCCCCAGGACCGACCCCTGGGGCACTCCACTTGACACCGGCTGCCAACTAGACATGGAGCCATTGATCACTACCCGTTGAGCCCGACAATCTAGCCAGCTTTCTACCCACCTTATAGTGCATTCATCCAGCCCATACTTCCTTAACTTGCTGACAAGAATACTGTGGGAGACCGTGTCAAAAGCTTTGCTAAAGTTAAGAAACAATACATCCACTGCTTTCCCTTCATCCACAGAACCAGTAATCTCATCATAAAAGGCGATTAGATTAGTCAGGCATGACCTTCCCTTGGTGAATCCATGCTGACTGTTCCTGATCACTTTCCTCTCATGTAAGTGCTTCAGGATTGATTCTTTGAGGACCTGCTCCATGATTTTTCCAGGGACTGAGGTGAGGCTGACTGGCCTGTAGTTCCCAGGATCCTCCTTCTTCCCTTTTTTAAAGATTGGAACTACATTAGCCTTTTTCCAGTCATCCGGGACTTCCCCCGTTCGCCACGAGTTTTCAAAGATAATGGCCAAGGGCTCTGCAATCACAGCCGCCAATTCCTTCAGCACTCTCGGATGCAACTCGTCCGGCCCCATGGACTTGTGCACGTCCAGCTTTTCTAAATAGTCCCTAACCTCCTCTATCTCCACAGAGGGCTGGCCATCTCTTCCCCATTCTGTGATGCCCAGCGCAGCAGTCTGGGAGCTGACCTTGTTAGTGAAGACAGAGGCAAAAAAAGCATTGAGTACATTAGCTTTTTCCACATCCTCTGTCAGTAGGTTGCCTCCCTCATTCAGTAAGGGGCCCACACTTTCCTTGGCTTTCTTCTTGTTGCCAACATACCTGAAGAAACCCTTCTTGTTACTCTTGACATCTCTTGCTAGCTGCAGCTCCAGGTGCGATTTGGCCCTCCTGATATCTTTCCTACATGCCCGAGCAATATTTTTATACTCTTCCCTGGTCATATGTCCAACCTTCCACTTCTTGTAAGCTTCTTTTTTATGTTTAAGATCCGCTAGGATTTCACCATTAAGCCAAGCTGGTCGCCTGCCATATTTACTATTCTTTCGACTCATCGGGATGGTTTGTCCCTGTAACCTCAACAGGGATTCCTTGAAATACAGCCAGCTCTCCTGGACTCCCTTCCCCTTCATGTTAGTCCCCCAGGGGATCCTGGCCATCTGTTCCCTGAGGGAGTCGAAGTCTGCTTTCCTGAAGTCCAGGGTCCGTATCCTGCTGCTTACCTTTCTTCCCTGCGTCAGGATCCTGAACTCAACCAACTCATGGTCACTGCCTCCCAGATTCCCATCCACTTTTGCTTCCCCCACTAATTCTACCCGGTTTGTGAGCAGCAGGTCAAGAAAAGCGCCCCCCCTAGTTGGCTCCCCTAGCACTTGCACCAGGAAATTGTCCCCTACGCTTTCCAAAAACTTCCTGGATTGTCTATGCACCGCTGTATTGCTCTCCCAGCAGATATCAGGAAAATTAAAGTCACCCATGAGAATCAGGGCATGCGATCTAGTAGCTTCCGTGAGTTGCCGGAAGAAAGCCTCATCCACCTCATTCCCCTGGTCCGGTGGTCTATAGCAGACTCCCACCACTACATCACTCTTGTTGCACACACTTCTAAACTTAATCCAGAGACACTCAGGTTTTTCCACAGTTTTGTACCGGAGCTCTGAGCAGTCATACTGCTCCCTTACATACAGTGCTACTCCCCCACCTTTTCTGCCCTGCCTGTCCTTCCTGAACAGTTTATAACCATCCATGACTGTACTCCAGTCATGTGAGTTATCCCACCAAGTCTCTGTTATTCCAATCACGTCATAATTCCTTGACATCACCAGGACCTCCAGTTCTCCCTGCTTATTTCCAAGGCTTTGTGCATTTGTATATAAGCACTTGAGATAACCTGTTGATCGCCCCTCATTCCCAGTATGAGGCAGGAGCCCTCCCCTCACAGACATTCCTGCCTGTGCTTCCTCCCGGTATCCCGCTTTCCCACTTACCTCAGGGCTTTGGTCTCCTTCCCCCGGTGAACCTAGTTTAAAGCCCTCCTCACTAGGTTAGCCAGCCTGCTGGCAAAGATGCTCTTCCCTCTCTTCGTAAGATGGAGCCCGTCTCTGCCCAGCACTCCTCCTTCATGGAACACCATCCCATGGTCAAAGAATCCAAAGCCTTCTCTCCGACACCACCTGCGTAGCCATTCGTTGACTTCCACGATTCGACGGTCCCTACCCAGGCCTTTTCCTTCCACGGGGAGGATGGACGAGAACACCACTTGTGCCTCCAACTCCTTTATCCTTCTTCCCAGAGCCACGTAGTCCGCAGTGATCTGCTCAAGGTCATTCTTGGCAGTATCATTGGTGCCCACGTGGAGAAGCAGGAAGGGGTAGCGATCCGAGGGCTTGATGAGTCTCGGCAGTCTCTCCGTCACATCGCGAATCTTAGCCCCTGGCAAGCAGCAAACTTCTCGGTTTTCCCGGTCAGGGCGGCAAATAGATGACTCAGTCCCCCGGAGGAGAGAGTCCCTGACCACCACCACCCGCCTTCTCCTCTTGGGAGTGGTGGTCGTGGAACCCCCAACCTCAGGACATAGCATCTCATGCCTTCCAACCAGCGGAGTCTCCTTCTGCTTTCTCCCCCCAGACATATCATCTGGTCCACTCTCCGCAATGGTACCTGTGGAGAGAACATGAAAGCGGTTGGTTACCTGTGTCTGTGTTACTGGAACCCGGACATTCCGCTTACCTCTTCTGGAGGTCACATGTTGCCAAGCTTCTTCACTGGCCTCTTGGCTCCTCTGTGCAACCTGCTCTATATCTTTAGAGCTTTGTGCCCCTAGAAGCCTATCCTGAGTTTTGTCCAGAAAATCCTCAGTTTCTCGTATACAATGCAGGGTCGTTATCTGTTGCTCCAGACCTTCAATCTTCTCTTCCAATATGGAGACCAGCTTGCACTTTGTACAGACAAAGCCGCTTCTGTCCTGTGGAAGAAAGACAAACATGGCACATCCAGTGCAGGTCACAACAGCTGAACCCCCCCCTTCCATATCACCTACCTACTATGAGCTTCCTCAGAGACGTTTGCAAGATGTAAGCCTCCCTGGGCTCACTCCAGGCGAACTCCCAGGCAAACTCCTGCTGTGAGCTGCTCTGCTGTCCCCGCTGCTCAGCTGGTTCGCTGCCGCTCAGCTGGTTCGCGAGGCTCTGGCTATTTTTAAACAGTCATTTGGTACAGAGGCTGATTTAAAAGATAGGTTACAAACTACAGTTAGTAGTTCTGCAATTTCACATTTGAGTTCCTTCAGAACTCTTGTGTGAATACCATCTGGTTCTAGTGATTTATTACTGTTTAGTTTAACAATTTGTTCCAAAACCTCCTCTAGTGACACCTCAATCTGGGACAGTTCCTCAGATTTGTCACCTAAAAAGGATGGCTTATTTTTGGAATCTCACTCACATGCTCAGGTGTGAAGATCAACACAAAGAATTCATTTAGTTTCTCTGCAATGTTCTTATCATCCTTGAGTGCTCCTTTAGCATCTTGATCGTCCAGTGGCCCCACTGGTTCTTTTGCAGGCTTCCTGCTTCTGATGTACATAATATTTTTTATATTACTTTTTGAGTCTTTGGCTAGCTGTTCTTCAAATTCTTTTTTGGCCTTCCTAATTGTATTTTTACATTTCACTTGCCAGAGTTAATGCTCCTTTCTAGTTTCCTCACTAGGATTTAACTTCCACTTTCTAAAGGATGCCTTTTTGCCTCTCTCTGCTTCTTTTCCTTTGTTGTTTAGCCACAGTGGCACTTTTCTGGTTCTCTTACTATGTTTTTTTAATATGGGTATACATTTAAGTTGAGCCTCTATTATGGTGTCTTTACAAAGTTTCCATGCAGCTTGTAGGGATGTCACTTTTGGCGCTGTACCTTTTAATTTCTGTTTAACTGTCCTACTCATTTTTGTGTAATTCCCCTTTCTGAAATTAAATGCGACAGTGTTGGGCTGCTGTGGTGTTTTCCCCACCACAAGGATGTTTAATTTAATTATATTATGGTCACTATTACCAAGCGGTTCATCTACATTGACCTCTTCAGCCAGATTCTGTACTCACTCCATTTAGGACTAAATTCAGAATTACCTCTCCTCTTGTGGGTTCCAGGACTAGCTGCTCCCAGAAGCAGTCATTTAAGGTGTCAAGGAACTTTATCTCTGCATCCCGTCCTTAGGTGACATGTACACAGTCGATATGGGGATAGTTGAAATTCCCCATTATTCCTGAGCTTTTTATTTTAATGGTCTGTCTAAACTCTCTGAGCATTTCAGTTACTGTCACCATCCTGGTCAGGTGGTTGGTAATATATCCCTACTGCTATATTCTTATTATTCAAGAATTATTATCCATAAAGATTCTATGGCAGTTTGGTTCATTTAAGGTTTTTACTTCATTTGATACTATGCTTTCTTTCACATATAGTGCCACTCCCCCGCCAGCACAACCTGTTCTGTCCTTCCGATATATTTTGTACCCTGGTATTACTGTGTCCCATTGATTAGCCTTATTCCAACAAGTTTCTGTGATGCCTGTTATATCAATCTCCTCATTTAATAGGAGGCACTCTACGCCACCCATCTTACTATTTAGACTCCGAGCATTGGTATAGAAGCCCTTTAAAAACTTGTCACTTTTTGGCTGTCTGACATTATATGAAGTAATTGACTGCAACTTTTTTTCATTTGAGTGTTTCTCATCCGATCCTACCCGTATTTTATCATCTTCCATCCTCTCCTCCGTACGAGGACATAGAGAGTCTCCATTAATAGACTCTCCCCTAAGGGATGTCTCTGTCCGAACCACGTGCTCCTCCACACCTGTTGGCTTTCCCCCAGCCCTTTGTTTAAAAATTGCTCTATGACCTTTTTAATTTTATGTGCCAGCAACCTGGTTCCATTTTGGTTTAGGTGGAGCCCATCCTTCCTGTATAGGCTCCCCCTTTCCCAAAAGTTTCCCCAGTTCCTAATAAATCTAACCCCCTCCTCCCTACACCATTGTCTCATCCATGCATTCAGACCCTGCAGTTCTGCCTTTCTACCTGGCCCAGTGCCTGGAAATGGAAACATTATAGAGAATGCTACTATAGAGGTCCTGGACTTCAATCTCTTACCTAGCAGTCTAAATTTCGCCTCCAGGACTTGCCTCCTATCCTTCCCTATGTCATTGGTACCTACATGTACCACAACCACCAGGTCCTCCCCAGCCCTACACATAAGTCTATCTAGATGTCTCGAGAGATCCGCAACCTTCACGGAATGTCACCGTGGTTCTCTCAGTCATCGCAAACCCAGCTATCTATGTTTTTAACGCTCAAATTGCCCATTACTAATATCTGTCTCTTCCTAATCACTGGAGTTTCCTCCCCTGAAGAGGTATCCTCAGTGTGAGAGGATACGACAACATCGTCTGGAAGGAGGCTGCCCACTATGGGATCATTTCCCTCAGCTCCAGTTGGATGTCCTTCATCCCTGAGACTTTCATCCTCCTCAACAGCACAGAGGCTATCAGACCGGGGGGTGGGACCATTCTACTGTGTCCCAGAAAGTCTCATATATGTACCTCTCTATCTCCCTTAGCTCCTCCAATTCAGCCATTCTGGTCTCCAAAGCCCATAGACATTCTCTGAGGGCCAGGAGTTCCTTGCACTAAATGCACACATGCATGCCACCTGCCCATAGGGCAGGTAATCATACATGCTGCTAAAGTTAAAATGAAATAATCTGATTTAGAAAAGAAAAATACCTGCTCAGGCATCCACCAGGTCAGAAAGAATATGATTGCTTGTTCAATCGAGGGGGAAAGTAAATGAAAGTAGATGGGTTATAGCAAAACAAGCCTAAGAAAGAACAATGAATGGCTCTCAGATTTAGAACATAATAACGGCCATACGGGGTCAGAGGAAAGGTCCATCTAGCCCAGTATCCTGTCTTCCGACAGTGGCCAATGCCAGCTGCTTCAGAGGGAATGAACATAACAGGTAATAAACAAGTGATCCATTCTCTTTCACCCATTCCCAGCATCTGGCAAACAGAGGCTAGGGACACCATTCCTGCCCATGCTGGCTAATAGCCATTGATGGACCTATCCTTCATCAATATATCTAGTTTATTGACTCCGTGCATGTGTATTTTATTTTTCACCACAGGACACTGTTTCTTTTCCTCAAACATGAATTTTATAGCTCGTAAAAATTTTGAAACAAAAAAATAGTCTCTCTTCTGTGTGTATGTTTTTATGGATTTCTATTTTTCTGATATACATTTATTTTGTGCCAGTGTCAATTGCCACTCCTGTTGTAAACATAGTTTATATGGGTATGTCATAAGTCTGTAGATGAAGAGATCAGAAGATATGCTATCTCGAGACATGAGTAGGTGAAAAGAAAGGAAGAGGTTTCAGACTTATTGCTTTAAGAACAGGAATCTGCTACTTCTCTTTAAACATATCTGTATTTTATTGCTCATAAAATTTGGAGAAAGAAACAATCTCTCTCTTTCTCTCTCTGTATTTGTTAGTCTTTAAGGTGCCACAAGTACTCCTTTTCTTTTTGTATTTTATGTCATTCTTTCTATATATCTTTTCCTTTTTTCTCCAGTTTTTCATTGTTCTACAGTCACATTCTCCCGTCTGGATAAAAAATGACTCTTCTTTCTCTCTTGTTAAGTTTTCATTTTTATCTCACTCACATTTCTTTATATGGGGTTGGATTCGGATCTCAGTTGCGGTTGTGTAAATCCACATGAAGTTGATGCAATTTACCCTAGTGTAACTGAGATCAGGTAATAGCCCGTGGTGTGTGTTTAGGGTTTTTTGTGTGTCTTTCTCTGTTTCTCACCTTCATCTATCAAGTGGTGGAAATTTTTCTTTAAATCTACTGTGATAGAGGACAGCTGGATAGACCTTCAAACAAACCACAGTCTTTTTGGTGTTTCGGTATGTGTCTCATGCGATATGTCTGTGCTGCACTTGGGCAGTGTAATCCCCTGCTCCAATAGATCTACACACTCTATCTCTGATTGAGCTATTGATTAGAATCCTCTGTTGTCAATTAGGCCTCTGAAAAGTAGGTGAACAATGTTGCCGCAACTGTGTGTGGAGAACTTTGATTGGGCAGTATTCTGTGCAAATCTCTAGCTGGGTAAACCAAAACTGAAAATCCATATAGGGTTGGGAGTCTCATTGTCCTGCCATGTGAAATTTCCTGTCTGTTCATACATCTTTGCAGGGTCAAGGCAACTTTAAAAGATCTATATCTATATAAATAATGATATATAAAATGCAAAGATAAGATATATGGTCAACATTTTCAAAACTCATAAGACCCTCCCCCACCCAACTAAAATGAATGAATTAATATGAATAGGAAATGAGCACCCAAAAGCATCAGGCAACTTTTCAAATCTCACCATAGAGAGTGTCACACGGGCCTCCCTCTTCCCAGACAGAGTCGCGCTATATGCATAAACATATTTACCTGCAAATTTTGACAAAAAATGAATTAAAGAATAAAATCTCACTGAGTCTCCCTGGTATATTTGTTCTGCCTCCAAAATTTTGGGTCCTGGTTTTTGCCCAAAAAATCATCATTCTCCTGCTCTCCTTGTAACTGGTTAGATGCCCGCTGCTCTCCTGACCATCCACCCCACCCTCCTGCTGTCCCCTGATTCAGGGCCATTTGTGGTGGATACTACACCCCATATTCTTCATAGAGCTATTATTACAGTGAATATGGCATAACTAAGACATGTTTTATGCAAGATGGGTATTGTGAGATATCATTGGAAAGGTTATGACTTACTGATTATGACTGTCCAATTTGTATGCATGTGTCATTGTTGTATCTGAAGTTAGGAATATTAACTATGTATCAATTACAAAAGTATTTTCAAGTGGGTAATGCCCACCAGACAGAATGCAATCAGTCTGGGTGCACCAACAATAGGACTTTGAAGATGTTAATTTCCCACCTTCCTGGGACACTACCAAGGGCCTTTGGCTCATGGCTGCTTTGACACTTCAGGGGCATGTCACCTGGTACTGGACTCCATCTTGAACTACTAGTATAGGGGTTTGGGATCAAACTGGGAAGTAAAGGATTCCCACCATATTTATACCTTTTTAAGGCAGGGAATTGAAATAATTAGCATTCTTTTCTTCACTGAATCCTCACACAGGATGACTGCTGGAAAGATCTAACAAACAAAGAGAAAGGTGGGTGGGACGGGGGGACGGACAGGGAGAAGAACTGAACCCAGGCTGGAAAAGATGTCTGGCCTGTGAAAGAGATGCCTAAAATGACATTTAGCGTGATAAATTACTACTTGTAACCAATTTCATTAGTGTATTAAGCTTAGCGTGCATGTTTGTTTATTTACTAAGGTAATCTGCTTTGATCAGTTTGCTATCCCTTATACTCACTTAAAATCTATCTTTTGTAGTTAATAAACCTGTTTTTTTCCCTCTAAACCAGTTTGTAGAATTCATAACTGGGGGTCAGAATGTTGTGCATATCTTCCTCCACATCAAGGGAGGAGGCAAATTTCAATTAGCTTACGCTGTACAGTACTCTGTGATTGTATTTGATACATAGTCAATTGAGTCCTGTGCAATTCTCTAGCAGAGTCTTCCCATGGAGAGTTGATCTCAGTGTCTGTCTTTCTTCAGCAGGGTATAGCCCTACCTGTTTGTGTGGTAGAGGAGGCTTGAGGGCCTGAGTCAGCAGGACAGGGTGAGGGAACCCAGTACATCAGGTGGCACCCCAGAGTGAGGGTAACCTGTCACAGGGTGTGTCAAGGTTCCTTCCCCACTCTGAACTCAAAGGTACAGATGTGGGGTCCTGCATGAAAGACCCCCAAGCTTATTCTTACCAGCTTAGGTTAAAAACTTCCCCAAGGTACAAACTTTGCCTTGTCCTTGAACAGTATGCTGCCACCACCAAGCGATTTAAACAAGGAACAGGGAAAGGGACCACTTGGAGATGTCTTCCCCCAAAATATCCCCCCAAGCCCTACACCCCTTTCCTGGGGAAGGCTTGATAATAATAGCGTCACCAATTGGTACAGGTGAACACAGAACCAAGCCCTTGGATCTTAAGAACAATAAAAAATCAATCAGTTTCTTAAAAGAAGGATTTTAATTAAAGAAAAGGTAGAAGAATCACCTCTGTAAAATCAGGATGGTAAATACTTTACAGGGTAATCAGATTCAAAGCAGAGAGAATCCCTCTAGGCAAAACCTTAAGTTACAAAAAGACACAAAAACAGGAATACACATTCCCTCCAGCACAGCAAATTTTACAAGCCAAAAAACAAAAGGAAATCTAATGCATTTTCTAGCTAGATTACTTACTAACTTTACAGGAGTTGGAAGGCTTGCATCCTTGATCTGTTCCAGGCAAAGGTATCACACAGACAGACAAAACCCTTTGTCCCCCCTATTCCAGCTTTGAAAGTATCTTGTCCCCTCATTGGTCATTTTGGGTCAGGTGCCTGTGAGGTTACCTTAGCTTCTTAACCCTTTACAGGTGAAAGGATTTTGCCTCTGGCCAGGAGGGATTTTATAGCACGGTATACAGAAGGTGGTTACCCTTCCCTTTATATTTATGACAGGGTGCATAGATGGAGGTATATATAGTTTGTGGCCTCATGTATTAGGCTTTATTTGGATGAACAGTTGATTTGGTCAGCTCGAAGTGATTCATGAATTTAACTGAAATTAGCTGAATATTTTCAACCCGCCCCCATTATAACATTTAACTTGGTGGTTGCAGCACTCGTGCGTGTGTAAGACCCACTTTCAATATCCCCCCCTGCCTGATGAGGGGAAGTCTTCAGTCTCCCACATTGGAAACAAGTGCACTGGCCTATGGAATACTCTGTGCACAAGCTCTCTCTTTCTCTCTCTCTCTTTCTCTCTCTCTCTCTCTCTCTCTCTTTCTCTCTCTCTCTCTCGCTCCTGTTAAAGTTGTTCCATTTGGTATAACGAATTAAATAGTCATTGAAACAGGGGGTTGAACTTCAATTTTATGCAGCCAAAGTATGCATCTTAACTACCAAACTACAGAGTCATCTTTGGACTTGCTTTCTGACCCAATGACTATTCATTCTCATCCTGAATGACACTGAGTAGTCACTGGGCTAGGCAAAGCAAGTGCGATTGACTTCATAGCCTGGTGGTAAGGCTTTTTCCCCCCAGAACTGCCAGAGAAATGAAAAATCAGTGGTTCAATTAGCTCTAAATATCATCCTCTGACACAGAAGAGCAGGCAGGACAGAAATACATGCTGAATGGGTTTTCTATCAAAGGTTGTGTGTTTTGTGCTTAAGGCAGAGGTGTGAGAATCGCGACTCCTCATTTCTCTTCCTAGATCAGCCACCTACTCCCTGTAGGCCAGAAACTTTGTCACAAACTCATTCATCCTTATCCAGCGTGTGGTGTATTGAAAACTGTGTTCATATTACAAGCTATCACTCTGAGTGTAAGGGGTTTTTCTGGTACCACTTGGAGACAGGGGATCTCTATATGGAAACATATGCTCTGGTTGTTGGGAGTCATTCTGCAGCCAGCCAGCCCAGAGTTATGCCTCTCTGTTTTAGGGAGCAGCCTGCTTTGTCTCTGAGTTTTTGTGTTCTTGCCTCTTATGGGTCTGAATTCTAAGAAATAAAATAACCTTTGCCTATATTTTCACTCTGCTCCCTTTTTTCTTTTATCATCCTACAGCTGCATCATCTCCACCATCCTCCGAATCCCTTCCAGCACTGGGAGGCAAAAGGCCTTTTCCACCTGCTTCTCCCACCTCATCTTTTTTACACTGTTCTGTGGGACTTTGATTATTGTCTACATGTTACCCAAGTCCAACTAACCAAGAGACCTGAACAAAGCGTTCTGTCCTTTCTACACAGTGCTCACACCCCTAGATAATCTTCTCATCTACAGCCTGCAAAATACAAAGGTAAAGGGGGCCCTGAGAAATTCTGTGGGTAAATTTCTGCCATGCACATGAGTTAAGAGAATCCAAGGGAATGTGTGTGTTTTTTTTAAATTTAAAAGAAAGGGGGATACGTTCTGCTGGTTTAATGAGTCAGAGAGGTATAGCTTACTGGCTTCTGCCTTCTGTGTTGTTTTCCTCTTGTTTAATCAGGCTGTGGTGATAGAAAATGAGGACGATGTGAGTGGTTTGCTGCACGAAGATCCTTCAACACATAATAAACTACAGTGTGCACATCTCCACATCTGAAACTATCAGATGTAGCTGGGAAAATCAGTGTGAACAAATGCAAAACAACATCATGAATTCAGGCATAACATTTTTTAATATGGGTTTCTAAAGTTAATTTCCACAGCCAAATACTAATGTAAAAACCTAATATCATGAATCCGGGATTGAACTAGAGCAGAACTTTAAAAAGACAAACCAATCTTGCTTTAAAACTTACCAGTGATGGAGAATCCATCACAACCCTTGAGAAATTGTTTCTATGATTAATTACTCTCTGTGTTAAAAATTATGCCTTATTTCCAGTCTGGGATGAAGTTATTACTTACCCTGCACTTCAGTAAGCAAAATACAGAAATCTCCTTCAGTGTCTGCCATGAGACTGTTTTCTAGACCATGGATCAATCTCCTAGCCCAGGGGTGCTCGACATTTTTTCTTTCTGAGGCCCCTCCAACATGCTATAAAAATTCCACAGCCCACCTGTGCCCCTAACAACTATTTTCTGCATATAAAAGCCAGGGCTGGTGTTAGGGTGTATCAAGGAGGGCAATTGCCCGGGACCCACACCATAGGGGGCAACACAAAGCTAAGACTCTCAGGCTTTGGCTTGAGCCCCAGGTGGCAGGGCTCGGGATCCTTGGCTGCAGTCCCGCCTGGCAGGACTTCGACTTTCTGCCCTGGGCCCTAGCGAATCTGTGTCTACACCAAAGGTTTTGTTGGCATAGCAACATTGCTTGGGTGTGTGGTTAAGTGTAGAGCAAGGCTTTGATCACAGGAGAAGTCTGACAAAGGGGATGGGAGTTTAGAGAGTCTGTCACCAGTTATTTGAAAAAAAGAGTAGAAGGACACTGACTGCAGGTGTCAGAGATAGAGACTCCATGATTCAGGGAAGGAGCCATGAGCTGCAGGAATGGGAATTCTGGGCACCCTAAAGGACTCTGGCCCAAGCTCTAAGAATACCCCACATGGGTGAGGAAACCAAGGCAGGTGTTCTCTTGTTCTGTCCAGCTCAGTGTATTTTGTCGTGTGATCTCATGTTCAGAGATCTTTGCAAAGCCTGTGAATCTGTTTGCTTCACCTGTCACCTGCCCCTGGAGAAGTGAATCATAAACTCAGAGCACCTACATGTGTCCATCTCTGGGACGGGGTGTGCTTGACATTTTAGGGCATCTGGGGTATCAACACTGGTCCTGGGGCCTAAAGCAACTGGGTCATGTCGTTCCATTTCCATGAAGGGTTAGAAAGGAGAAACCATGCTGCAGCCTGCTGAGATCCAGGAAAGCTGAATGCACACATGGCTACAGTACTGGGACCCAAACCAGCTACCTGGCGAATGCCAAGTGTTGGTTCCAAAAGAGCCAATTTTTTTCCTGGATTTTTGGATTCAGCCACTGAACCAAAAATAAATAAATAAATAAATAAATAAATAAATAAATAAAAATCAATAAAAAATCCAACAATTTTTCGCTCAGTTCTAATCTTCAGGCACCTCTATATCGATAAAGACCAGGCCTACGAGATTTATGAATACAACCCCAATTGGCACTTAGATGAATTAGGTAATAATCTGTATTATCCACACTATGTATATGTTAGTGGACATTAAGCATACATAATATTAAACACAAATAGTATAGCTGTTACATAGCCTAAATTGGCCTACACCTTAACTATACCCCTATTCTCTTATGCTAAGTATCCCATAACACCCTGCATTATCTGAAGTCATCTTTGTCTGAAGTAGATTGGATAGTTGTCCAGATCAGGATAGATGATAATTTTACCACAGCGACAGCTAGGGAATGATTTTCATAGGCCTGTGCTGGAAAGACTCTGAGAGGACAAGACTTATGTTTGTTCTGCCCTATTACAGGCCTAGCAGGTGCTTCCGTGCTCTTTGGTACTTGAAATGCATCAGTTCAGACCTAGGAAATAAGGGGTACACCATGGTACCAGAAAAACAAGGTACAAAGCTAAGTAGTTTCAAATGATGTGTGCAGCATCTTTTACTTGTAAACAGGGCAGGTATCAAAAGATGGCTTTAGGAGTATAACTTTGGGAGCACACCTTCTGCGTAAGGTGGATGTGACATGACTGCATGACATGGCTTCCCTGAGATTGGTATCATTCAGAACCTTTCCCCTGTACAATATTATTACTGGTTTATAGCAATAAACTTGGCTGACACCGGTTATTTGGTCTCTTGAATATATCTGATAATAAACCAAAGTGGGTGAAGTGATTTACTATACAATCTATCAACTCTAAGGAACACTGTATTGGTTGCAATATAATTAAAGAGAGAATGTTGTCTGTTGGACTGGTTTGTACACGTCAATACTTCCCCAGGAGTCAACCTCACATCACCACCCAGCCCCTACTGTATAAGTTAGTAGATACAAAATAGGGGCCAAACCATTCTTTATCTCACTATGGCTCATATGCTCCAACATCGCACATCTTATAATGAGGAGCCAGAGCCAAAGACTTTGTTGTTAAGGGAAAGACTCTAAGGGAATGTCTACACTGACAACGTTACAGCTCTGCCCTGGCAGCGCTTTAACGCGGCTGTGTAGTTGCGGCACCAGGGCTGGGGGAGAGCTCTCCCAGCGCTGTAAAAAACCCACCTCCACGAAGGGAATAGCTCCCAGCGCCGGGGCACTGTCTACACTGCCACTTTACAGCACTGAAACTTGCTGCGCTCAGGAGAGTGGTTTTTCGCACCCCTGAGTGAGCTGTAAAGTGCCAGTGTAGACAAGCCCTTAGTCATTGACTACAAGGGTTTTTGTTTAAGGCCCCATACGGGACAGAGGCAACAGATATTTTCTCCACATTTGATATGGGCAAGGATCCTTGTCTCCCCTGCCCGCTCTCAAAATAAACACTCACAGATTACATTCACGTTTTACAATACAGCAATCCATCTCCACCTTTCCCATCCCACATACACAGCATATTCCCTCACACTGTGGGAGAAGGAACCCCTCGCTCTTTCAGCAAAGACCAGAAGGATGAGTGAAAATTAGGTCATCAAGCATCTAAGTGGGGATTTTCAAAGGAGCATAGAAAGGTTAGCTGCTGAACTCCCTTTGATATTCAAAGGCAGTTGGGTACCTAACTCCCTTAGATTTCTAAAAAAATCACAGCCAATGTCAACAAGGAGATTTGAACTTTTTTCATGTGGCAGGTTTAGGGTCTTCTAGGCCTGCATTTGTAGTTCCAGGTCCAGAGATCAGACCGACCTGGGAGCTTTATCCAAGAATTTTTTAACTTGGGAACATTTCATTTTCTTGTTACTATAAAATAGAATTGACATTGGTTCCTTTTTTGCTATTATTCTAGCAGATCTACTCATCTAATACATCAGAAGAACAGAGATTTCCATTGAGATCAGAAGTTCTGTCTGCATTAATTTCCTTTGAAATGAGACATTCCCTTTTTTCTGTTGCTTTGTCTTTTGGTTCAACAGTTCTCCTATCGCTGTTATTTTCCCTGTGGTATCAGTTGTTTTCCATAACGTCCCCTTTGAATTTAGTAATAAGACTGTCTTTGTACTGTTGTTTTTCCTTTCTGAAAATAAATATTAACTTTCCTCTATACAATAATTTCAAATTCCCACCAGCAGAACTATCAAGGGAGATTACATCATCTCATATGAAGGAGAAATTACCAACCAGGAGAGACCACAATTTCTGTGAAATGGAATATCAACAAACTACACCAAGAAGAGCTGTAGGACCCAGACACCCAGATAGGAACCCAAAGCTCAGTTTACTGAGATAATGTAACAATATCAATAGTAGATAAGACTGGAAAATGTAGTGCAAAAATTGTAAACTTATCTCAGGAAATCTGAAGAAAGGGTTAGGGTTAAGGTGCAATAGATTATCAGTGTGAAAGGTAAATCAGCACAGTTAAAATGAACTAATTTGATTTAGAAAAGAGAAATGCTTACTCAGGCATCCACCATGTCAGAAACAGTGTGACTGCGTGTTCAATCCAGGGGGAAAGTAAATGAAGTTTGATGGGGTGACACTGCACACTATATTCTTCATAGCGATATTATTATGTTATGATTATAGCATAATTATGAAGCATTTTGTGCAAGATGGGTCACGTAAGGTGTCGTTGGAAACGTTGTGATTTGATTAATATGATTATTCTATTTCTATGCATGTATCATTTTTGTATCTGAAGTTATGAATATGAACTATGTATCTGTATTTCAAATGTAGTTACACCTTGGTAACTCCCACTAGGCAAGATGCTTTCAGTCTACATATCTGGTTGGGAAGGGCCTATTCAGGGTAATGAGCCATTAGGGAAAACAATAGGCCTGAGGAGAAGCTTATCCCCCACCTGGTGAGCCTTCCTGAGAACACTCCAGAGAGCCTGTAAGTAATGGTTGCTATGATTCTACAAGGGCAGGTGACCAGACCACATGGCTCTGGACTCCATCTTGGGGTGTCTTTATTTTTTCACACACTGGTTCAGGCACCAAGTTTTGAAAGAAAGGGTTCCCGCCCTATGCTAAGGCTATAAAAGGCAGGGAGCGATATCAACGGTTCTTCTTCACTCCCCACACAAGAGGACTCCTGGAAAGACCTAAGGAACAAACTCTGAACTGGGGAAGTGCTTGAAGCAGGCTAAAGGGATTTTAGCCTGTGTATGAGACCTGAGAAACCCTAACTGCAAAGCAAATGCAGCCTGTGCCTTGAGAATCTGCAATACCGCCGGTATCATCAGTCAGGGTGAGCAACTGCTCATTCATAGTCAATCTAACCGGTGTGTTATGCTTAGTTTGTGTTTTCGTTTGTTTGCTGGTAATCTGCTTTGATCTGTTTCCTATCCCTTATTGTCACTCAAAATCTGTGTTTTGTAGTTAAACTTGTTTGTCGTTTAACATAAACCAGTGTGCCTTTAAGTGAACTATCTTGGGAAAAATCTCAGGTTGGTTAGCACAAGTATGCATATTCCTCTCCACATTGAGGGAGAGGCAAACGGGGTAACAAATTCCTACTGGTCGGTGTTTTGACCAGGCCAGGGTGGTACAGCTCTGTGGTCCTAGGCTGGAGCTTTTGTGGCTTCTCTATTGTTGATTCATGCAGTGGCTGGTCAGAGAGCCTGCATGAAAATGAGCTGGGTGTGTCCCTAACTGTGTAAATGCTGGAGGAAGTGTAGGACTGGGAGCGGGTCTGCAAATTGCCACAGCAGCACAGTGCCAGAGGGAGCCCGACTGGGTGGGCTCAGTGGAACCACAGTTCCAAGTAGCACCCCGTGGGGAAGCCATCAAAAATGGGTAATGGCAAAACATGCCTAAGAAAGAGTAATGGATGGCTCTCAGATTTAGAACATGAGAACGGCCAGATTGGGTCAGACCAAAGGTCCATTTAGCCCAGTATCCTGTCTTCTGACAGTGGCCAATGCCAGGTGCTTCAGAGGGAACGAAGGGAAGAGGTAATCATCAAGTGATCCATCCCCTGTCATCCATTCCCTTTTTCCTGTACCATGTTATTACTGGTTATTTAGTCTCTTGACTATATTTTATAATAAACCAAAGTGAGTGAAGCCATTTACTATACAATTCAGCAACACTAAACAACATTGTATTGGTTGCAATATAATTAAAGAGAGAATGGTATCTGTTGGACTGGTTTGTTCACGTCATCAGATCAATACTTCCCCACGAGTCAACTTCCCATCACCGACCAGACGCCTACTGTATGAGTTGTCATCCTGTTAGTAGATACAAAATAGGGGCCAAGCCATTCTTTATCTCACTATGGCTCACATGCGCCAACATCTTGCATCTCATATTATAATCATGAGCCAGATCCAAAGTCCTTTGTAGTTAAGGGAAAGACTCTCAGTCATTGAGTACAAGGGGTTTTGTGCCAGGCCCCTTACAGGGCAAAGGCAACAGATATTTTCTTCATGTCTGACATGGGCTAGGATCCATGTCTCCCCTGCCCACTCTCAAAATAAACTATCACAGACTATATTCATGTTTTACAGTAGAGCAATCCATCTCCACCTTTCCCATCCCACATACACAGCATATTCCTTCACATCAATGTTCCCTTTAATTTTTTCTATCCATGTGCAGAGTGAATTTTGTTATGTACACCAATATAGAGGTGATGTGTGACACCAGTAAAAACAAAAAACCGTAGCTATAATATATATTTTTGAAAAATTACCATAGGGATAATTACTCCATCCAGGACAGGTTAGGCATTTTAATACTAACTAGTCAAAGAATTAAATTTAAGCATAAGAGAGAAATAAAATTATGTAATGCACAGACCAGTCAAAAACTGCAATAACAGCACTTGGAAAGAATGAAATTTCAGAGAATACATGTGCATTGCGGGAAGTAACAACAACAACACAAGTATGTGTTGGGAGGTGAGTGTGAAAGAGACAGTGTGTGTATGTGTGAGAGACACAAAGACTGTGTGTGTGTGAGAGAGAGAGACAGTGCGTGTGTCAGAGACAGAATGTATGTGTGTGTGTGAGAGACACAGAGACAGTGTTCAGAGTAGCAGACGTGTTAGTCTGTATCTGCAAAAAGAAAAGGAGGACTTGTGGCACCTTATAGACTAATCAATTTATTTGAGCATAAGCTTGAAGTGAGCTGTAGCTCACGAAAGCTTAGAGACAGTGTGTGTGTCTGAGTGAGAGAGAGACACAGAGACAGAGTGTGAGTGTGCCAGCTGCTGGGGACACGTAGGAGAGACTGTGCTTTGTCTTTTTAAGGCACTCCCACCAGAAAGCTGAGACCGAAGCAGCTTTCAGAAGCTCTCTGCTCCTGAGCCCTTTCCCCCGCTCCTGTTCTGCGGAGATGGGGTACGTGGGCAGGGGGGAGTGGGGGAGGGGACACCCTGACATCAGCGCCCCTCCTGCCCCCGTGCTCTGCACAGCAAGCAGCAGGGTCCCGGGAGCCGCTTGCAAGGGGCCCCAAGGCAGAGAGCAGGAGCAATGTGGCTGCAGAGCAGTGGGGGGAAGGGTACCTGAAAACACACCACCCTGGGCGGCTCTGCTAATCAGTGCACGTCACTTGATTCACTCCTGCTCAGTTGCACAGCCACGCAGCTTAGAGGGAACACTTTATCTTTTCTCTATGCAATAATTTCAAATTCCCACTAGCAGAACTATCAAGGAAGATTACATCATCTCACATGAAGGCGAAATTACCAACCGGGGGAGACCACAATTTCTGTGACAGGGAATAACAACAAAATACACCAAGGAGCACTGTAGGATCCAGACATCCAAGTAGTAACCCAAAGCTCAGTTTGCTGAGATAATTGAAGACTATCAGGAGTAGAAGATATTGGAAAATGTAGTGCAAAGACTATAAACTTATCTCAGAAAATCTGAAGGAAGGGTTATGGTTAGGGGGCAGCTGGCAATAGACTATCCGTGTGACAGATAAAGCAGCACAGTTAAAATGAAATAATTTAGAAAAGAAAAATACCTGCTCAGGTACCTGATTTAGAAAAGAAAAATACCTGCTCAGGCATCTAGTGTGTCAGAAAGAATAGGATTGCTTGTTCAATCCAGGGGGAATGTAAATAAAAGTAGAAGGGTTAAAGCAAAACATGCCCAGGAAAGAAAAATGAATGGCTCTCAGATTTAGAAAGTAAAAACATAAGAACGGCCATACTGGGTCAGAGCAAAGGTCCATCTAGCCCAGTATCCTGTCTTCCGACAGTGGCCAGTCCCAGGTGTCCCAGAGGGAAGGAACAGAACAGGTAATCATCAAGTGACCCGTTCCCTGTCACCCATTCCCAGCTTCTGGCAAACAAAGGCTAGGGACACCATCCCTGCCCATCCTGACGAACAGTCCTTGATGGACCTATCCTCCATGACTTTATCTAATTTATTGACTCCTTGTGTGTACATTTTATTGCTCGTAAAATTATGAAACAAAAAAATTGTCTGTCTTCTCTGTGTGTGTGTGTTTTTCTGGATTTCCATTTTTCCGTCAGACATTTATGTTGCACTAGTGTCAATGTACCATCGCCACTCCTGGTGTAGGCATAGTTCATATGGGTGCATCAGAACTCAGTGGATGAAGAGATCAGATGGCAGGATATATCAAGAAGAGTGTAGAGGAAAACCAAAGAAGAGATTTCAGACTTATTGGCTCTGATACCTTTTCTTTAACTGCAAGGATCTGCTACTTCTCTTTAAACAGATCTGTATTTTATTGTTCATAAAATTTGGAGAAAGAAACAATCTCTCTCTTTCTCTCTCTGTATTTTTGTCTCATTCTGTCTATGTATCTCTTCCTTTTTTCTCCCATTTTTCATTTTTCTCCAGGCACATTCTCCCTTCTGGATAAAAATGACTCTCTTATTTCTCTCTTAATGAGTTTTCATTTTTACCTCACTTACGTTTCTTTATACGGGGTTGGATTCTGATCTCAGTTGCACTTGTGTAAATCCACATGAAGCCGATGCAATTTACCCTGGTGTAACTGAGATCAGGAAACGGCCCGCAGTCTGTGTTTAGGGTTTGTTTGTGTCGTTGTTCGTTTCTCAGCTGCATCTATCAACTGGTGCAAATTAAAATTTGAATCTGCTGGGATAGAGGACAGCTGGATAGACCTTCATACAAACCACAGCCTCCTTAGTGTTTCAGTATCTGTCTTATGGGGACTGTCTACACTGCATCTAGGCAGTGTAATTCCCTGCTCTGGTAGACCTACACACACTATCTTTGATTGAGCTATTGAGCTGAAAACAGCAGCGTAGCCTTGGCAGCACAGACTAGCTGCCCGAGCCCAATCCCATCTGAGATCCCAGCTACGTACACAGGTAGCCATCCCAAAGGGCTGCATGTGCTGCCATGTTCTCACTGCTTGTTTTATCCTGCTAGCTTGATCAAAGCTTGTGCATGTACGTCTACCCAAGGTGGGAATTATACCTCCCAGCTGCTGGGGAGACGTACCCATGGTTGAACTCTAAATATCTTTCATTTCCAATCTATTGATCTTTTGTTATGTCTTCTAGATTTCTTGATGTGACACTGATATGATAAAGATATTTCAAAATCCCAGCCTAAAAGTATTTAAAGTTGAAGAGAGCCAAGGGAGTTAGATGGGACGTTTCCGTAATTCAGTAGGGTTCCATGCTCTTATTTCAGCTATATTGGAAGCTGAACCTCTTAAGGATAGGAGTCTTCCCTCTGTTTTTTGACAACTTCACTTTCCAGTGGAGAGATGCAGTGTTACGAGGTTACCTACTCCAGGTTTCTGCCAGTGTAACCGACAGCACAACCTGACTGCGTGCACTCGATCAATATTTAATGGTTTTCTGTTTCTAGATGCATATTATGGAGAAAGCAGAAGTAAGAAATCAAACGCCCATTGTAGAATTCATCCTCTTAGGATTTGGGAATGTCCCTGAACTGCAGACCCTTCTCTTCCTCGTGTTTCTAGTGATCTACATTGTGACTGTCTCCGGAAACATCCTCTTCGTTGCACTAGTTGTGGCTGATCAGCAACTTCACATCCCCATGTACTTTTTACTGGGGAACCTGTCCTGCCTGGAGATCTGCTACACCTCCACCATCCTGCCCAGGCTGCTGGCCAGTCTCCTGACTGGGGACAGAACCATTTCTGTTAAGGGCTGCATTGTGCAATTATATTTCTTTGGTATCCTGACAAATACAGAAAATCTGCTGCTCACGGCAATGTCTTATGATCGGTATTTAGCGATATGCAATCCACTCCGTTATGCTGCTCTGATGAATGGCAGGGTTTGTTGGCAGCTTGTGGCAGGGGCCTGGATAAGTAGCTTACTGCTCTGCACCATAGTAAATATTTTCTTCTTCCAATTAACATTCTGTGATTCCAAAGAAATTGACCATTTCTTTTGTGATTTTTCACCCATGATAAAGCTGTCCTGTGTTGACACCCAGACTCTGGAACTGTTGACATTTATTATCGCTGTCATAGGGACATTTGTGCCCTTTCTTCTGACTCTGACATCCTACATTTGTATCATCACCACCATCCTGAGAATCCCTTCCAGCATCGGGAGGCAAAAGGCATTTTCCACCTGTTCCTCTCACCTCATTGTGCTTGCAATTTTGTATGTGACCGTATTAACTGTCTATGTAATTCCAACAGCCAACACTCCCAAGGTCCTACAAAAAATATTCTCTGTCTTCTACACAGTCCTGACTCCTATGATCAACCCTGTCATCTATAGCCTGAGAAACAAGGAGGTCAAAGAGTCCCTAAGAAAAGCTATTCTTAAACTAGTATCTTAGTGAAACAGGCATAGAATGTAAAAGTATCAATTTTAGCATATAGTAAATAGAGATGAGGTGATATAGTTTCTTACTTGAGTCCTTGATAGCAGGGTTACCCCTTTCTTTCTTTCTTTCTTTCTTTCTTTCTTTCTTTCTTTCTTTCTTTCTTTCTTTCTTTCTTTCTTTCTCTTCCTGTTACTCTGCTACTTTTTGAGCATTCATCTTTCATACATTTAATAGACATTTCTTTATACAAAACTTCATACTGTAAGAAACATTTTTTATAAAAATTGGGCTTTTTTTCCAAACTCACTTTTCAGTAAAGCACTCTGGCTCATTCATCCATACATGAACACTATGTCCAAATTCTGCAAGAAGCTTACCATCTTTTGGGTGGTTCTGGGTCTCTTCCACTCCCACTGAAGCCAATGAAAGTCATTCTCCACTTTTTAGGACCCTCCATTTTCATTTATGCCTCTGAACAGCAGGTGAAAAATATTGCCTCCACAGTGAATGGAGAACTTTGATTGGGCAGTATTCTATGCAGATCTGTAGCTGGGTAAACAAAAAATGAAAGTCTGGGGAGGGTTGGGAGTCTCCGTGTCCTGCCACGTGAAATTTCCTGCCTGTTCATACATCTTTGCAGGGTCAAGGCAACATTAAAATATCTATATCAATAGTGATATAAATATGGATATCAATACAGATATATGAAATGCAAACATAAGATGTATGGCCAAAATTTTCATAGCTCATGAGACCCAATTTCCCTCCCCAACGCAAATAAAAAGAAAGGGATGAATTACTATGAATAGGAAATGAGCACTGAAAATCACTAGGCAACTTTGTAATTTCAGCCTAGATATTGTCACACAATCTTCCCTCATCCCAGACAGAAATATGCTATATGCATAAAAATATTTACCACCAAAATTTGACCAAAAAAAATGAATTAAAAAATAAAATCGCACTGAGTCTCCCTGGTATTTTCGTTCTTCCTCCAAATTTTTGGGCCCTGTTTTTTTTACCAAAAAATATAGTCATTCTCCAGCTCTCCTTGTAACTGGTTAGATTCCCATTGCTCTCCTGACCACCCAACCCACCCTCCTGCTGTCCCCTGATGCAGGGCCATATGGGGTGTGTGACACTACACCCCATCTTCTTCATGGAGATATTGTTATAATACGAATTTGGTATAACTAAGACATGTTTTAGGCAATATGGGTCTTGTGAGATATCATTGGAAAGGTTATTACTTACTGATTCTGATTATCTAATTATTATGTATGAGTCGTTGTTATATCTGAAGTTAGGCATATTAGTTATCCAGCATAGAACAGCTTCAACCAGAGTGATAGAGGGCACCCCACACACTGCAATATCCCATTGACTAGTGGTGAGGGACTCACCTGAGAAGTAGCAGAGCCTTGTTCAAATCCCCCTTCTTCTCCCTCCAACAGAGGAGGAACTTGAACAGGGATTGCTGACATCCCAGCTGAGTACCCTAACCACTGGGCTAAAAGTGACAAGGGAGTCCCTACTTCCACCCCAACTTTTTGCGTGAGCTCACCTACCAACTGGGACCCCTTGGGTGAGTTAGGTGGGGGAACTCTGGGATGTATGTGTCCAGATGTCTGGTCTGAGGCTGCCGTGTGCATGCCCAGAGACAGAAACCTAGTCACCCTCGGGAATTTGATTGCAAACAGTAGGATGCTGGTTGAGTTTAGGTGCCTACAGTGTTTGGGAGCAGTTGAGTGGAGGTTTAGAGAACCCTCTTGGGCCTGATTCTGTGATTTAGGCACCTACAGTAGTTAAGAGCCAAAGTCCATATTTTGTATCTCGCCCCCTGCTGCTTTTGAAAATTTCACTCATTCCTATCTGCATCTTTAGGCAAATAAATACTATTAAAGCTCCCCAGCTGTGTGTGTGTGTTTTTACAGTCTGCGTAGTAACTGTGCCTCTTGACCATGGGCATCTCAGATTGGTTACAATGGAAGCATAACGGGTAGCAATGCTTCTGTGTTCTCCTTTTGATAATAGTATTTTAATCAGACATTAGTTTGAGATGCAGGAGAACTTTTTGTACAATGGCCCAGATTCTCATTTCAGTTACACTTGTGTAATTACAAACGATTTCCTCTTACTCCAGTCGTGTATCCATTATCAGAACCTGGCCCAGTATCTCAGTGATAAACCCCTGGTTCAGATACACCCTGGTGTAGTCACAGTGAAATGAGAGGAGTTACACCAGGGAACAATTTGGCCCATAGTATTGAAAAATCATTGCAACTTACTAGCAATATTTCAGGGGACATGACACAATCTATGTTGCTGTAAATTAATACCCAAAAGTCCTAACTGCAAACCCTCCATCACCAGTGGGATATATTAGTGAAGACACAGTTTAGAGTCCATCGAGGAATTCTTGTGTTGTGTTTATAAATCAGTTATTTAAATCCCAAATTCCCTGGATGTTGCAAGGGGCTCAGAACAGTCAGCTGCGCTTTTCACTGATATGAATCCAGGTGATTTTGCTACTGTCTAAACGCTGGTAAAAAGGGATGGCAATTTGGTAGCTTTGGCCCATTTTCTAGTGGACACGTCAAAACCATGGCTCCGGCTCCAGGCCTAGGACCTCTGTGAAGCCAATAGGTGGAGCGTTGATGACTTTTGGTGGAGTCTGACCTGTTCCTCAATATTAGTTTGTTCATCACTATATACCCTTAGACTGGATAGGAGTGTCTATCTGTAGAGTAGTTATGAGAATTCAAGTATATACAGTCACTAACCAGCTAATTAATAAAAAGAAGGGTACCAGTTAAACATTCAGTCATACTCATTAATAACCATGCCATCTTCTTTGAGAAGACATTCAGAAATTCATGATTCTTTATGTCTGAGATGTTCAAAGAAACCAAAGGGAATTAGATGCCCAATTGCCATGGAAAATCTCTCAGAATTGGGCTTCTAACTCCCATAGGTCCCTTTAAAATCCAAGGTAGCTTTATGGGTAAACATTATGTTATGTGTATTCACAGAATATCTCCAGATTGCAAGAACAATTAAGGTTTTAAAGAGTTATTTTATTCTGAGTAGCATTATTTATTATTTTATAGCACACACAGGTATGCTAAAAATTTCACAGAAAATTACTATTCCATAAGAAATGAGTTTACGATCCCACTGAATGACATTTTAAGATACATCAAAACTTCAGCAATCCCATGATATACATACGTGATAAAAATGCTTGGCATTTCTAACCTAGATGAGGTTAACATGGGCTTGAATTTTTACCTCTGCTGAATGACTTTTGTTTTACATTGGTATAAATTAGAGGGGAATCTGTACTATTGACTTGAGTGAATTTTTCATAGAATCAAACATTTTAAGGCCAGTGGGGAGTTTAGGGCAATCCCATCTGTAGAATCTCAGCTGGCGGCTCCTCAGTATAACCCAGCAAGTTCAGCTGAACATGAGGATACTTTTCAGAGAGACATCCCACCCCTCTGGAAGGTGTTCCCAGAGATAATACACGGATTCCAAGGCCAGAAGGGACCATTCTGATCATCTGGTCTAATCTCCTATAGAGAACAGGCCAGAGAATTTTCCCCAAAATAATTCCTTTTGAACTAGAGCAGAACTTAAAAAAAACCCAATCCAATCTTGTTTTAAAACTTGCCAATGATGGAGAATCCACCACAACCTCTGGGAAATTGTTTTCATGATTAATTACTCTCTCTCTTAAAAATTATGCCTTATTTCCAGTCTGTAATTAAGTTATTACTTACCCTTCACTTCAATAAGCAAAATACAGATAGCTCCTTCAGTCTCTGCCATGAGACAGTTTTCTAGACCATGAATCAGTCTTCTAACCTTTCTCTGAAACCATTCCAGTTATTCAGCATGGTTTTTAATGTAGGGCCACCAGGACTGGGAACAAAATTCCAGTGAGGGTCTCACTGACATATGCATTTACATGACTGTGAACGTAAGGAGAAATAATCCTTCAATGGAGAGACTCATGATTTGTACCTGTCTGAGAGGAGAACACTGAAGGCGGTGTAGACATGAATATTACCTCTTTAAGACAAGGATGGAGCTGCATAATTTCCCCACTCCCAGAGTCTCTCAAGCACAGCACACAACAGTATCATACCATAGATTTTGCCTGAGGGAACCTTTTCCTTCCTGTTGATTTCCTCAGAGCACAGTTTATCTCCCTGTTCCTCGGGCTGTAAATAACAGGGTTAAATGTTGCAGTTAGACCCAGGTATATCAAGAAAAGGAGCCTGTCTTACACTGGTATCGTATACTGGTATAGCTTATTGCCCCTGATTGGTATCACATTGGTACCATAGCATCTGCACTAGGGGGATGTTACACTTTTAACAATATGGGTGTGGTACAATTTGTGTGTGTAGATGAGCCCTCAGTCTCTCCTTCTCACTCAGTGACTTCTTTATTCCTCTCCCGTCTCTGTTTTCAATCTATTTCCTATGAATTTGTATTCCGCACACTTGTATCTGAAAAGACTTAAGTCTCTTGTTTGATCAGTGTTTGGGTACAATTTTCAAAAGCACCTAAGTGACATAGATATTATATTTTTATCATTTATTCGTTGAATTTTTCTTACAATAGCTCCCCGGTCATGGACCAGGACCCCGTTGTTCTAGGCGCTGTACAGATGCCGAACAAAAACATGCTTCCTGCTCCAAAGAACAAAACTGATGGAATTTTTCACAGTAATAAATTTAAGCTTGTGGGGCTATGGCCCCATTGACATTCATGGCAGTGTGGCTGACAGGATATGTCCTACGTAGCAAAACTTCTCCACAGACTTGAGAGGAGTGTTATTGATCTTAATAACTGGGTAGACATGAATCCCTGGGCAAAGCTTGGTGCTGACCCATATAAACTGGGAAGACTAAAGCCTTTCAGGCTGCAGGAGACTAAACTGTTTGAGCCCAGGCAGAAACAGAGAGAGTGAAGTTCCACCAGTGACCAAGGTCCCTGCAATGGCACGGAATGGATTAGATGAGGTATGCCCAGGTGATCCCAGCAGGAGCCCCACGCTGCAGAGGATGGTGAAAACCCTCAAGGTCCCTGCCCAATAGGAACTAGGGGAAAAATTTCTTCCCCATCCCAAATCTGGTGGCTTGAAGACCCTGAACACATGAGCAAGACCCACCAGCCAGCCATCTAGAAAGACGATTATCCGAACCACCTCATAGCTCTGTCTCATCCCATTCCATGTCCCATCTCTAGTTGTAGCCAATCCCTGAGGCTTCACAGGAAGCTGACCCTGCCAGCCCTCCCCCCATCTGTGCAATTGTGCACTGTTAAAAAAAATCACCATAGTATCTGAGCATCGCATAGTCTTTAATGTACCCTTCATATGCAAGAGCTGTAACGGTTATGAAAATTAATGTATGTAGTGTTGTTGTAGCCGTGCTGGTCCCAGGGTATTAGAGGGACAAGGTGGGTGAGGTGATATCTTGTATTGGACCAACTCTTTTGGTGAGAGAAACCAGCTTTCTAGTTTACACAGAGCTGAAGAAGAAGTCAGTCCAATAACAGATATTACCTCACGCACCTTTTCTTATGAAAATTCATGACAGAGATCGGTTTCATTGACTTAAACTGAAGGAAACGCATGTGCAGTAAAAACTGTGTGTAATCCCTTTGGAGCCTGTGCCTTATTTTTTACTGACTCCTTATTAGAGGGAATGGAGCTGAATCTCTTCTCACTCACATGGTGTAAATCAGGAGTAACTTCACTGGAGTGAATCAGGCTCATTTTCCTCTGACACACCTGGTGTAAATTAGAGTCTTTTGTTCCTTCATCTGAAACAACTAGATCTGGCCACTGTTGGGGATATGTCAAATTTCAGAATTTATGGCATAAGATGACCAATGGTACAGCCAGGGAGAAATGCATATCAAAGAGTGAGGGTGGGGCTATTTATGCATCCCAGGAGCGAATGTGATGCTGGGATGCATGAACAGGGGAATGGCAAGTCAGAAAGGAGAGGTTATATTACCTCTGTATTTGGCCCTGGGGTAACCGCTGCTGGAATATAGCGTCCAGGTTTGATGTCCACAATTCAAGAAGAATATTGATAAATTAGAAAGGGTTCAGAGAAGACCCACAAGAATGATTAAAGGATTAGAAAACATGTCTTATAGTGAAAGGTTCAAGGAGCTCAATCTATTTATCTTCACAAAGAGACGGTGAATGGGTTACTTGATTACAGTTTATAAGTATCTACTTGGGGGAAAATATTTAATAATGGGCTCTTCAATCTTGCAGACAGAGGTCTAACTCCATCCAGTGGCTGGAAGTTGAAGCTAGATAAATGCAGATTGGAAATAAGGTGTACATTTTTAACAGTGAGTATAATTAATCATTGGAACAATTTACCAAGATTCGGGGTAGATTCTCCATCATTGACAACTGTTAAATGAAGATGGGATGTGTTTCTAAAAGATCTGCTCCAGGAATTATTATGGGGAAGTTCTATACAGGAGGTCAGACAGGCTGATCACAGTGCTCCCTTCAGGCTTTGGAATCTGAGGATCTATTTAAAAAGTGTCACAGGCAGTAAGGTACCCATATTCCACATGAGCTAAGCTGGAACAAACTTTCATGGCAGCAGCTGTATCTGAGGATAAACAGAATACCTGTGTTAACTCTCATAAGAGGAGGTGGGCGATCAGGATAAAATGAATTTGTATACTACGGAAATCAGACATTCAAACAGTTGAGGGCTAAATAAAAGGCTAGAGAGAGATAGAAAAAATGTTGGTTATACAGTTGAAATGCCAGGCAAATCATTTTCCTGCTCAGGATTCTAGACCCAACTGCTGGGCAGCTAAATTGCCGAGAGAGGGGAATCTCAATATCTTTGGAATTAAATGGAAGATATTAGTTACAAATTTAATTGATTTTCTTATCTCCTTTAGATGCAATCAGTGGAAAACACTGAGTGGGGAAATCAAGCCACCATCACAAAATTCATCCTCGTGGGATTCGGAAATCTCCCTGAACTGCAGATTCTTCTCTTCCCGCTATTTTCATTAGCGACTTTGTGACGATGGCCAGGAACATCCTCATTGTTGCTCTGGTTGTGGGTGATCAACAACTTCACACCCCCATGTATTTCTTCCTTGGAAAATTGTCCTGCTTGGAGACTTGCTACACCTAGCCCACCCTGCTCAGGATACTGGCCAGTCTCCTGACTTGGGACAGAACTATTTCTTTTGAGGGCTGCATCATACAAATGTATTTCTTTGGTTCTCTGGAGCTAAAGAATCTAGCAGCAATGTCGTATGATCATTATTTAGCAATGTGTAAACTCCTGCACTATGTAACCCTTATGAATAGGGTTCGGTCTCCTGCTTGCAGCTGGCTCTTGGATAAGTGTATTTCTGGCTCTTACCATAATAGCATTGTTCGTGTCACAATTAACTTTTTGTGGCCCCAATGAAATGGACCATTTCTTCTGTGATCTCAGCCCTGTGTTAAAGCTCTCCAGAACTGACATCTTCTGATGGCACTTACAGCTTTCATATTCGGCTCGATTTTCACTTTCCCCCCAATTCTGTTAATTGTTATGTTGTCTGTTGCTATTATAGGCACCATCCTGAGACTCTCGTCTGCCACGGGGAAGCAGAAGTCCTTTTCTATCTGCTCCTCTCACCTCATGGTGGTTGCAGCTTTCTATGGGACCCTGATGATTGTGTATGTCTTACCCAACAATGATACCCTGGGGGACCTGAACAAAGTGGGCTTGGTCTTCAACATGGTCCTGACTCCCTTGCTCAATCCCCTCATCTACCGCCTGAGAAACTGGGAGGAAAAAGAGGCCCTGAGAAAAAGGTTAAGTAAATTTGTGCTCTGCACGAGAATGCAGACACTGTGAGCCAATTTATTTAGGATAAAATGAAATGGAGAGAATCTACGGTCCCATTGCAACAAATGGGAGTTAGGCACCTAGATGCTCCTGAAAGTCTCAGTAGGTGCCTAAATACCTTTAAAGTTCTGGCCCCTGTATCCTAAGTTACTCAAAGGTCATCAAAGTTGAATTCAACCATATTAATAGAGAAAATAGTTTTTTTAACAAAAAAAATTAATGTAAAAAAGGACTACATAGGGAGTTTTTACCCTGGTATTGGCCCTGCAGGGGGAAGGGCAGCAAGGGTGAAGAGACTCCTGAAGCATGCCTGGGAGAAGAATTCTAGGGAACAGCCCTGAGGGTCAGCGACTTGGGGGAGCTCAAACTCCAGAAAAAAAGCCCTGGTAACAAGCAATCTGTAGTAGATCAGGAAACAATTTTCCAGAGGCTGGGAGAGTTGATGAAGAGTTTGCCAAGGACTGGGCCCAGGGCGGACAGAAGAATTTATGTTCTTTTGTATTTTGCTGGACTCTTTGTTTTACCCCAGAAGGGATGGGACAGAAAGTGTCCTGGCTGGTGGGCCAAGTCACTGAACGAATGGACCACTAGCAGGCCTGAATAGTGTCTGGTGGAGGCAACTGAGGAAAGCACCGTGCAACAACGCACACAGCCGTAAGGGGGTTGCATGCTGGTGAGACACTCTTCCACAATCCCCCTTGCACAACGGCCTTGCCACCTGGGGCAAACCCACTTTTTAACACCGAACTCCAGAGGTGTGGAAGTGTCCAACAACGAATCACCTGGTAGGGTGCATAGGCTGGGTCTACATTACTACTACTTAGAAGTTAGATGGCCTTAGCTATGTCTTTCAGGGCTATGAAAAATGTTATGCACTGAGTGCTGTAGTTAGATCAACCTAACCCCTGGTGTAGATGCAGATCGACAGAAGAATTATTCCATTAAACTAGCGACTGCCTCTCAGGCAGGTGAATTAACTAAACTGATGGAAAATCCCCTTCTGATGATGAAGAAAGTGTCTACATTATGGTGCTACAGCTATTCCCTAGCTATGCTGGCCGAGCCCCCTCATCTAGACACCGCATACGCCGACAGAAGGAGTTTTTCTGCTGGTCTAGGAACAGCACCTCCCAAATGATGTTAGCTATGCAGAGAGTACCCTCTTCTGTCCACATAGCTGTGTCTAAACCAAAGGTTTTGTTGGCATAGCAATATTGCTTGGGGTGTGGTTAAGGGTAGGCCATGGCTTTGATCACATGCTCAGTCTGACTTGGGAAGTGGTCACCTGACAAAGGGGATGGGAGGTTAGAGAGTCTCTCACCAGTTAGTTGAAAGAGAGAGTAGAAGGACATTGACTGCAGGGGTCAGAGATAGAGATTCAATTCAATTCAGAGAAGGAGACATGAGCTACAGGAATGGGAATCCTAGGTACCATAAAGGATTCTGGCCCAAGTCCTAAGAATGCCCCAGATGGGTGAGGAAACTGAGGCAGGGAAATATGCGTAAATTTTTCTACTGTTTTGTTCAACACAGTGTATTTCTCATTCAATCTAGGTAAAGAGTAATTGTGTTTAGAGGCCTTCGCAAAGCCTGTGCATCTGTTTGCTTTATCTTTCATCTGCCCCTGGAGCAGTGAACTGTAAACTGAGAGCACCTAGGTGGGTGGATCTTTGGGATGGGGGGTCCTTGACCTACTAGGGCATCTGGGGCAGCAGCACTGGTCCTCGGGGACTAAGGTAACTGGGCCATGTCGTTCCATTTCCATGACGGGTTAGAAAGGAGAAACCATGCTGCAGCCTGCTGAGATCCAGGAAAGCGTAATGCACACATGGCTACAGTACTGGGACCCAACCCAGCTGCCTGGCAAATATCCAATTTTGGTTCCAAACAAACCAATTTTTTCCTCTTTTTTTGAGTCAGCCACTGAACCAAAATCAATTTTTCGCTCAGTTCTGATCTTCAGGCACCTTATTATCTATAAGGACCTGGCCCTAAGTGACTTATAAATACAAGTCCAACTGGCAGGTAGATGATTTAGGTAATAATATGTACTATCCACACCATATATACATTAGTGTGCATTAAGCACAAATAATATTAAGCACAAATAATACAGCATAGCCTAAATTGGCCTACACCTTAACTATACCCGATTCTCTTATTCTAAGTATCCCATAACACCCTGCATTATCTGAAGTCATCTTTGTCTGAAGTAGATTGTATAGTTGCCCAGATCAGGATAGATGATAATTTTAGCATAGTGACAGCTAGGGAGTTATTTTCACAGGTGTGTACTGGAATGACCCAGACAGGACAAGACATATGTCTGTTCTGCCCTAGTACAGGCCTAGCAGATGCTTTCATGCCCTTTGGTGCTTGAAATGGATCTCTTCAGACCAAGGAGATAACGGGTACACCATAGAAAGCTGAGACTGAAGCAGCTACCAGAAGCTCTCCGCTACCAGAAGCTCTCCTGTCCCACCGCTCCCGCTCTGCAGAGATGGGGTACATGGGCAGGGGGGAGTGAGGGAGGGGGACACCCTGACATCAGCACCCCCCTTGCCCCCCCTGCTCTGCACAGCAAACAGCAGAGTGCCGGGAGCCGCTTGCAAGGGGCTACTCTGAAACCTGTCATTATGCAAGGCACTATATAGTCATGTGTCCCAGTTCCCTCAGCCTCTCCCATCCTTATTCAAGAGGTGGGCATACCCTGCATTTATATAGATGCAGTATGATATTTTCTGTCTTATTATCTATTCCTTTCTTAATGATTCCCAACTTTCTGTTACCTTTTTTGACTGCCACTGCACATTGAGTGGATGTTTTCAGAGAACTATCCACAGTGACTCCAAGATGTCTTTCTTGAGTGGAAACTGCTAATTTAGACCCCATCATGTAGTATGTATAGTTGGGATTATGTTTTCCAATGTGCATTACTTTGCACTTATCAACATTGAACTTCATCCGCCATTTCCCAGTCACCCAGTTCTGAGAGAGCCTTTTGTAACTCTTCGCCGTCTGCCTGTCACGTAACTATTTTGAGTAGTTTCGTATCAACTGCAAATTTTGCCACCTCACTGTTTACCTCTTTTTCCAGACCATTTATGAATATGTTGAATAGGACTGGTTCTAGTACAGAACCCTGGGGGACACCACTATTTACCTCTCTCTATTCTGAAAACTGACCATATATTCCTACCATTTGTTTCCTATCTTTTAACCTGTTACTAATCCATGAGAGGACCTTCCCTATTATCCCATGACAGCTTACTTTGCTTAAGAGCCTTCAGTGAGGGACCTTGTCAAAGGCTTTCTGAAAATTTAAGTACACTATATCCACTGTCCTCACAGTTGTTGACCCCCTGAAAGAATTCTAGTAGATTAGTGAGGCATGATTTCCCTTTACAAAAACGGTGTTGACTCTTTCTCAGAAAATTACATTAATCTATGTGTCTGACAATTTTGTTCTTTACAATAGTTTCAACTAGTTTGCCTGGTACTGAAGTCAGGCTTGTAATTGCCTGGATCACCTCTGGATCCCTTTTTAAAAATTGGTGTCAAACTAGCTATCCTCCAGTCATTTGGCACAGAGACTTATTTAAATGATAGGTTACAGACTACAGTTAGTAGTTCTGCAATTTCTCTTTAATTTATCAATTTGTTCCAAAACCTCCTCTAATGACACCTCACTCTGGAACAGTTCCTCAGATTTGTGACCTAAAAGGAATGGTCTGGGAATCTCCCTCACATCCTCAGCTGTGAAGACCAATTGAAAAAAATCATTTAGTTTCTCTGCAATGTCCTTATCATCCTTGAGTGATCCTTTAGTATCTCGATCATCCAGTGGCCCCACAGTTTGTTTAGCAGGTTTCCTGCTTCTGATGTATTTAAAACATATTTTTTCTATTACTTTTTGAGTCTTTGGCTAGCAGTTTTTCAAATTCTTTTTTTCCTTCCTAATTATATTTTTACACTTCATTTGCCAGAGTTTATGCTCCTTTCTCTTTTCTCTCTAGGATTTAGCTTCCACTTTTTAAAGAATGCTATTTTGCCTCTCACTGCTTCTTTTACTTTGTTGTCTAGCCACGGTGGCACCTTTTTCTTTCTCTTACTATATTTTTTAATTTGGGGTATACATTTAATTTGAGCCTCTATTATGGTGCCTTTAAAAAGTTTCCATGCAGCTTGCAGGGATGTCACTTTTGGTGCTGTACCTTTTAATTTCTGTTTAACTGAACCTCCTCATTTTTGTGTAGTTCCCATTTATGAAATTAACTGCTAAAGTGTTGGGCTGCTGTGGTGTTTTCCCTGCCACGGGGATGTTAAATTTCATTATATTATGGTCACAATTATCAAGAGGTTCAGCTATATTCACTTTTTGGACCAGATTCTGTGCTCCACTTAGGACTAAATCAAGAATTGCCTCTCCTCTTGTGGGATCCAGGACTAGCTGCTCCAAGAAGCAGTCATTTAAGGTGACAAGGAACTTTATCTCAGCGTCCCGTCCTGAGGTGATATTTACCAGTCAATATCAGAATAATTGAAATCCCCCATTATTATTGAGTTTTTATTTTAATTTTCCCTCTAATCTCTCTGAGCATTTCACAGTCTTTCTTCTAGCATTAGTATATAAGCACTTTAAAAACTTGTCACTTTTTAGCTGTCTGCCATTACATGATGTAATTGAATGTGCCTTTTTACATTTGACTGTTTCTCATCAGATCCTACCTGTATTTTACCATCTTCCATCCTTTCCTCCTTACTAGGACATAGAGAGTCTCCATTACTAGACTCTCCCCTAAGAGATGTCTCTGTCCAAACCATGTGCTCCTCTGCACCTGTCGGCTTTCCCCCAGCCCTTAGTTTACCTCTCTTACCTTATTAATTTTAAGTGCCAACCTCTTAAGGATAGGAGTCTTCCTCTGTTTATTGACAACGTCACTTTTCCAGTGGAGAGATGCAGTGGCACGAGGTTACCTGCTCCAGGTTTCTGCCAGTGTAACCGACAGCACAACCTGACTGTGTGTACTCCATCAATATTTAATGATTTTCTGTTTCTAGGTACATATTATGGAGAAAGCAGAAGTAAGAAATCAAAAGCCCATTGTGGAATTCATCCTCTTAGGATTTGGGAATGTCCCTGAACTGCTCATAAGACCTGACTTTCCTCCCCCACCTAAATAAAAAGAAAGGAATGAATTAAAATGAATAGGAAATGAGACCAAAATCACTAGAAAACTTTTCAAATCTCAGCCTAGATAGTGTCACATGGGCCTCCCTCATCACAGACAGAAATACGCTATACACATAAAAATATTTACCACCAAAGTTTGACAAAAAATGAATTAAAGAATAAAATCTCACTGAGACTCCCTGGTATTTTTGTTCTTCCTCCCAATTTTTGGGCCATGTGTTTTGCCAAAAAATATCATGATTTCCCTGCTCTCCTTGAAACTGGTTAGGTGTCCATTGCTATCCTGACCACTCATCCCACCCTCCTGCTGT
This sequence comes from Natator depressus, assembly GCF_965152275.1. Lineage (NCBI taxonomy): Eukaryota > Metazoa > Chordata > Testudines > Cheloniidae > Natator > Natator depressus. The sequence continues at coordinate 32,521,529 of NC_134246.1, forward strand.
CCCCTGATGCAGGGCCATGTGGGGTTCATAGACAGGGGTACGTACAGTTTGTGGCCTCATGTATCAGGCTTTGTTTGGATGAAGAGTTGATTTGGTCAGCGCAAAGTGATTCATGAATTTAACTCAAATTAACTGAATATTTTCAGCAAATATCAATCCAAATCTTTCAGGACTTCGATGCTGGGCAGCAACCCGGCCCATTATAACATTTAACCTGATGGTTAGAGCACTCATGTGGAGTGTGTATGTGGAACACCCACGTTCAATATCCCCCCTACCTGATGCGGGGCTGGAGTCTTCAGTCTCCCGCACTGGAATACTCTCTGCACAAGTTCACTCTCTCTTGCTCCTGTTAAAGTGGTTCCATTTGGTATAAATAATTAAATAATCACTGAAACAGGGAGTTGAACCTCGATCTCCTGCAGCTAAAATGTGCATCTTAACTACCAGGCTACAGAGTCATCCTTGGACTTGCTTTCAAGCTCAACGACTATTGTGGTAAACTCAGGACAAACAGCTACAAAAGGGGGTTAGTAATTAGTACTCGGGGATTAAAAGATATCCACTGAGGAGAGATAACCAGGGGGCAATAAGGTTCAGCTGGAAAAGGGGTTGCTAGGGAACCAATTAGGTTCAGCTGACTCCAACTACTTGGGACCTTTTTAAACCCTCCCCTGGGTGGAAGGAGGGGAGAGTGAGAGGAGCGAGGAAGCTGCCAGTAGGCTGTCTGCAGCAAGACACCAGACCTTCCCAGTAGGAAGGCTGCATTCGATCCCCAGAAGGGAAGGAAAACAAGCACAAGGGAGTGACTGAGGAGAGGAGTAGCAGGACCCTGTGCCACGTATAAGGATTCATCTTGCCCCAAACCTAAGTCTCCAAGGCTAAAAAGGACTGAGCCTACTGAGGCAAACAAGGTATTTTGCCACACTATTCATTCTCATCTTGAATGACACTGACGAGTCATTGAGCTAGGACAAGCAAGTGAGAATGACTTCATAGCCTGGTGGTAAGGCTTTTATTTTCCATAACTGCCAGAGAAATGAAAAATCATTGGTTCACTGAGCTCTAATTGTCATCTTCTGCCACAGAACATCTGGCAGGTCAGAAATACACCCTGAATGGGTTATCCATCAAAGGTTGTGTGTCTTGTGGTTAAGACATAGGTATGAGAATCATGAATCTTCGTTTCTCTTCCTAGATCAGCCACCTCTCCCTGTAGGCCAGAAAGTTTGTCACAAAGAAATTCATCCTTATCCAGAGTGTGGTGTATTGAAAACTGTGTTAAAATTACAAGCTATCATTCTGAGTGTAAGGGGTTTTTCTGGTCCTGCTTGTAGAATGTGGAGCTCTGTATGGAAACATATGCTCTGGTTGTTGAGTTATTCTGCAGCCTCCCAGTCTAGAGTTAGGCCTCTGTTTTAGGGAGCAGCCTGCTTTGTCTCTCAGTTTTTGTGTCGTATAGGTCTGAATTCTATGAAATATAGTAATGTTACATTGCAACCTTCAAGCAAGACTGTATTATGTTTTTATCTAACTGTGAACATAACACAGAGATGCATGGAAAAAGAGGTTGGGAAATGGGATTTTTTTCTCATGGGGGGTTGTTTTTAAGCACAATACAAAAAAGGTGACTTACAGCTGGTCAAAAGACAGTGTTTTTTTGCAGCAATTGTGAATAACATTTTTTGTTGAAAAACTAAAAAAGTTCTGTTTTCCTGCAACCACAAACCATAATGTTTGGGCTGAAGATTGTGGAGGACTAACAATTTTGGGATGCAAACTAAACACTTAGCAGCTGAAAACTGATTTTGTTTGTTTGTATCTGATTTATTATTATTATTATTTTATTATTAATTATTATTATTATTTATTTGGAGGTTGTCTGTTTCTGACAAAATTAAAATGTTTGAGGAAAGCCAACACAAAAATGTTCATTTTACTGAAAACCTATTTTCTTGAAAAGAAAAATGGTGGAACAATGTCAACACTCCTGATGTGAACAATAACTGATTTTTCCAAAGCGTCTGAGTGACTTAGGAATGTAAGTCCCAATCAAAGTCCATTGGAACTGTGCACTTAAACACTTAAGGATGTGTCTACACAGCAAAGAAAAACCCTGGCTGGCCTGTGCCAGCTGACTTGGGCTGAGGGGAGGTTTCATTGCTGTGAAGCCATTCAGGTTTGGGCTGCAGCCCGAGCTCTGGGCCCTCCCACATCACAGGGTCCTAGAGCCCACGTTCCAGGAGTCTACACCGCAATGAAACAGCTCCGCAGCCTGAGCCCCATGATCCCAAGTCAGCTGGCACGGGGCAGCTGTGGGTTTTCTTTGCTGCATAGACATCGCCTTAGACATTTTGGGGAATCCTCCCCAACATCTCTTGCCTTTCAACCCCAAGAGTAAAATCCCCCATTTTAGTGTAGGGTTTCAGAAGCACTCAGTGCAGACCTAACTCTGTGTCTTTGATAGTGTTGGGGACACTGGGGCATTGCCACTAGGTAACTCGAGGGGATGGAAGACCATGAGTGTCGATGAAGCCCCCTCGCACTAGGCCCAGGTGTCCTTGGCCCCCCCTCCCGCCTGGAGGCACTCGCAGCAGCTCTGCATACTAGACCCAAGTGTCCTTGGCCCCCCCGCCTGGAGGCACTCACAGCAGTTATGCTGAGGATCTGCAACAATATGTTGCAGAGTCAGATTGCCTGAAACTAAGCAAGGCCAAACAAGGCAGATATGGAAGAACAATGCTGAATAAAGCAGCTTTATGTATAGTTTAACAAATGATACAGAGAATCAGGAACTAGCTGGGAACTGGATTGGCTGGCTATCTGGATACTTGGGGCAGCTTGCTATTGGATAAGAATGCTGTGAAAAAGGATGTATAAAAGCCTGTGTAACTTCCTGCTCTGGGTGCAGGATTTGAGATTTCATTCTCCCTGTACCTTTTTGCAGCTTCAAATAAACTTTTCTGCTTCTCCACCCCGTTGTGATTATTGGGTGTAGCACACCGGGTAACAAACCAATCTCAGCTGTTGTTTAGCCTCTCGGCACTGGGTGCCGGCAACAGCTTTTGGCGTCCCTGGGTGGGCGACGAGGCTGCCATTTAGCCTTGCCCGGACCCCTCCTGGAGGTCGGGGATTGCGGCGAGAACCGATGCCCAGCGCGCACTGGTGAGTTCATCGGGGGCCTCGGAGGAGACGTGATTTGATTGACCCCGGAGGGCACAACGGTGCAATGCACTCATATAGTGGAGAAGCAGTTGTGGACGGCGGTGAAGAACCGGTCCCTTAGACATGGGGGAGGAGCAGCTGCAGGCCACGGTGAAGAACCGGTCCCTTGGATAAGGTAGGAACCTTTTGAAATCCGGATTGTATGCTCTGTTGGAACCTGGGGACGCCCAGAGTTACCCTGTAGGTATGGGACAGGGACAGAGCTCAGGGGTTAGGGCACGGTGTACGCCCCTAGAGTGCATTCTAGCAAACTGGAAGGTATTTGGAGCGGATCCGATGACTAAGAGCCAATTAAAACGATTCTGTACAGTTGACTGTCCTCAATATCAACTAGAGGACCAGGAGTGGTGGCCACCAGGAGGGTCAATTAATTCCAACACGATCCTCCAATTAGTTTTGTTTTGTCAGTGAATGGGTAAATGGAATGAATATTTGTATACACAAGTGTTTATGGCTTTAAGAAATAGAACAGAGCTGTAATTCTGCAGAGTTGTAATTTGACTCCGACTGGTTCGGTAGCAGCTAATGTTAGTCCTCAGACCCAGACCCCCACCCCCACTGTAATGGCAGAGCCGGTGTCCCCTTCAGCCCCTACACCCACACCTTGTAAGTCCCCAATAGTTGGCCTATACCCCTTAATCACCGAAACTAAAGTCGCCCGATCTGGATTGGACAGGTGTCCGGCCACGACTATGCAGGTTTATACTCATGTGCCCTTTAATCCTGTGGATTTGGCTGCTTTCAAAGCACAGGCAGGAGAGTTTTCCACCAACCCAAGCAGGTTTATATCAGTCTTTGAGGGGTGCCTCAGTAGTCACAAGCTGGACTGGGATGATTGTAACATAGAATCATAGAATATCAGGGTTGGAAGGGACCTCAGGAGGTCATCTAGTCCAACCCCCTGCTCAAAGCAGGACCAATCCCCAGTCAAATCATCCCAGCCAAGGCTTTGTCAAGCCTGACCTTAAAAACTTCCAAGGAAAGAGATTCTACCACCTCCCTAGGTAACGCATTCCAGTGTTTCACCACCCTCCTAGTGAAAAAGTTTTCCCTAATATCCAACCTAAACCTCCCCCACTGCAACTTGAGACCATTACTCCTTGTCCTGTCCTCTTCTGCCACTGAGAATAGTCTAGAACCATCCTCTCTGGAACCACCTCTCAGGTAGTTGAAAGCAGCTATCAAATCCCCCCTCATTCTTCTCTTCTGCAGACTAAACAATCCCAGTTCCCTCAGCCTCTCCTCATAAGTCATGTGTTCCAGACCCCTAATCATTTTTGTTGCCCTTCGCTGGACTCTCTCCAATTTATCCACATCCTTCTTGTAGTGTGGGGCCCAAAACTGGACACAATACTCCAGATGAGGCCTCACCAATGTCGAATAGAGGGGAACGATCACGTCCCTCGATCTGCTGGCTATGCCCCTACTTATACATCCCAAAATGCCATTGGCCTTCTTGGCATCCTCCTGAGAACCCTGTTGTCTGAGGTGGAGAGGGATCTGGTTACAGCTAAGGCAAGAGGAGCGTCAGCTTTCAAGCGAAAGAAAGGAAGCTATCTGTCAAGTTCCTACCCCAAGTAACTGTAAGCGGCTCAGGGCATTTCTGGGTATGGCAGGCTTTTGCAGGATATGGATCCCAGAGTTTGGACTGTGGGCTAAACCCCTGTACGACTGTGTAAAAGGAGCAGATCATGACCCCTTCTATTGGACCCCAGAGGCTGACAGGGCATTTAAAATCCAGAAAAGAAAATTGATGGAAGCCCCGGCTCTGGGCCTGCCGGATCTCTCTTCGTTCATGTACAGTTGTATGTACATGAACGAAGGGGGGTGGCCCTAGGAGTGCTCACACAGCTGTTAGGAGCATGGAGACGTCCCGTAGCTTATTTTTCTAAGCAACTGGACCAGGTTGCAAAGGGTTGGCCGGCATGTTTACGGGCGGTCACAGCTACTGCCCTATTGCTTGAGGAAGCCAAGAAGCTAACATTGGGAGGGGTTATGCAAATCTATACTCCCCATATGGTCCGAGCTGTATTGGATGCAAAGGGAGGGCTTTGGCTCACCCAGGCTCGGATTGCTCGGTACCAGGCTAAGCTGTTAGAGAACTCTGAAGTCACCTTATAGTCTTGCCCCTCCCTTAACCCAGCCACTCTCTTGCCAGAAACAGAGGAACAGAAACATGACTGTTTAGAGATCATAGATGCCCAGTACTCCAGCCGTCCGGATTTAAAGGATGTACCCCTCCCAAATGCAAATTATAAGTGGTACACTGATGGTAGCAGTACTGTAATAGATGGGCAAAGGAGGGCGGGTTATGCTGTTGTGACCCTCCATGACACTGTGGAAGCTGAAGGTTTGCCTGCTGGGACCTCTGCCCAGCTTACCGAACTAATAGCCCTGACCCGTGCACTTGAACTGTCAAAAGGAAAGCGGGTCAACTTTTTTACTGATTCAAAGTATGCTTTTGGTGTGCTGCATGCTCATGCTGGCCTGTGGAAGCAGAGGGGAATGCTGACAGCCCAAGGCTCCCCAGTCAAGTACGGGCCCCAAATCCTCTGGCTCCTAGAAGCCGTACGACTTCCCTCGGAAGTGGCGGTGGTACACTGTAAAGCCCATGAGAGGAAACATCAAGATGTGGCCAGAATTAATGCTAGGGCAGATAGAGAGGCTAAGCATGCTGCCACCCTGCCATCCCCTCAGACTGAGAACGCCCATATGCATGCCCTTATCCCATCAGTAGGGGAGCTTCCAACCCCTCAGTACTCTGGGGAGGAGAGACAGCTAACTGACAAACTTCAGGTCCTCTTACCAAAGGGCCTGATCCGGCCAGTGCTGCAGAAACTACATCAAACCACTCTTGCTGGCAGGGAAGCACTTATCCAACTAATGGGAAAATACTTTATCACTTCTGGACTCCGACCCCTGGCTGCCCAGGTACAAGCGGACTGCTTAGTCTGCCAAAAGAATAACCCCCGACCGGGACATCCTGTGCCACCAGCTGCTCTAGAACCCACTCCGGGCCCCGGACAAGTGTGGCAAATAGACTTTACTGAGTTTCCCCGGACCCAAGGGTTCAAATATCTCCTTGTCATAGTGGATCAGTTCAGCGGATGGCCAGAAGCCTTCCCATGCCATAACTGCACTGCCAGAACAGTGGCCCTCAAGTTTGTTAAGGAGATCATTCCTCGCTTTGGACTCCCCCCGTGGATGGAATCTGACAACGGGACACACTTCACGTCAAAAATCATTCAAAGCATCTCACATGCCTTACAGATCCCCTGGAAACTCCATACGCCCTGGAGACTGCAAGCCAGTGGGGTAGTGGAGCGTACCAATCAGACCTTAAATGGCATCTCTCAAAAGTGTGCCAAGAAGCCTCACTGCGATGGCCTGATGCTTTGACCCTCATCCTACTCCGTATCCGCGTTCTCCGAAAGGGTAGATTAGGGCTCAGTCCCTTTGAAATTATGTTTGGAAGGGCATGGCCTATGAATGGCACCCCGGTTCTGTCAGGGGAATGGGAGTTGGGTAATGGTTTTTTGTTACAGTATATGTGTTCCCTGTCTGCTGTTCTCTTGTCTCTTCACAGGTATACCAAGGATTCCCAGCCTCTCCCCTTGGACACTCCCGTCCACTCCTTACAGCCTGGTGACTCTGTGCTTGTTCGCAGCTGGAAGGAGGAGCCTCTCCAGGAAAAGTGGAAAGGACTCTATACCGTCCTGCTGATCTCCCACACAGCGGCAAAGATCGAGGGACACAAGAACTGGATCCATCACTCTCGTCTGAAGGCAGTACCCGCCCTCTCGTCAGCAGAACAGTGGACTGTCCAACCTGCTGACTCCTCATCTAGTGACGATCTCGGGCTAAAGCTAATGTTTAAAAGACACAATTAACGGGCACCTTAATGCTAAAATGGGCCCACCCAGGTACTGGAGACCCTGGGTTGGGAAGACTCTGGTGATAATTAATTGGGTAACATTGTTATTCTCTGTATTGGTATTTCCAAACTGTGCATATCGGGAGCATAACTCCTTTGTTTTGCTTGCGCACTATGTTGCTAATTTAACAAACCAGACTGATTGCTGGGTATGTGCTCCAACTCCACTATCCCCCAAAACGGGAATGCCCCTTGACATGCTGCCCTTGACCCTAGCAGAATTAGCCACCACCAAAGAGCAGGAAAAGAACAGACTTGCCGTTCTGGAAGAAGACCTCTTTACAGCAGGCCACCTATCAGGACCAGGAGTATTCAGTTGCAGTACTCACTGAGGGAGTGTTATGTTTTACCCGAAACCAATCTGATCACTATGGGCGTCCTGTGGGAAAAAGCTCCTGTGTTATTACACAGTGGGCTGATGGGTATTGGATAAAGACCAACAGGGGAGGCCAACAGTGTGGGTGTAATGGTTCCTCCCCTTTTAGGGAAACTCTTACAAATAATCTTACCACAAAAAAGGGGTTTGGAAATGTAACTTGCCGTCCAGTTAACATCTCCTATGTAGCAAGCCAGTGGTGGGTTTGTAGTGGTCCCTATGGCGAGTGTAATTTGAACGGCACAATTAGAAATGCCCCCACTTGTACCCAATCAGGAGGATGGGATGCCCCCCTAGGGGCATATGAACTGTTTGGAAAAGCAGCCTTAAATATCCCAGGAATCCCCTTAAGAAACAGTCCTTACTGGGCCCTACAGGGTCACTATTTTGTATGTGGCCGAAAGGCTTAAAGGTGCTGCCAGCCAACTGGAGAGGTAGCTGTTATATAGCTCATGGAGTTCCTCGTCTTTCCTTAACTGCCACGCTGCCCAAAGGAAAGATTGGAAATGCCCGAGACACCTCTGTTGAGTCATGAGAAAAGACCCTGCGGCGACTGACTAAGGCATTGGAGGGCAATATGAAGAATCCCCTCACAACCAAGAAGCTTGTAGGGTGCTCAGTACTGGGAATAGCGCCACTGTTTACCGGGCCAGCCATGGCATGCATAGGCCGCTATACTATAAGGCTGCAGATGGTACTTGAGAAGGTGGCCTTAGAGTTAGAGGACTCGGTTAGTGATTTAGGGTCAGCAGTAAAAACATTAAATAAAGAGGTACAGCAGCTCAGGACATTTTCCCTCCAAAACAGGCTGGCTTTGGACTATCTCTTGGCATCCCAAGGAGGGGTTCGTGCCCTCATCGGGCCCCAATGTTGTGTATATGTAAATGATAGCAGTTATGAGATCTATGAAAAGGTGGTACAGGCTGAGGCCCATGCCCGAGCCGGAGCACAGGTTGCCTATACTGCCCCAGAGAACGATTGGTTGCAAACCTTGTTTTCAGGCTGGGGTTTGTCGTCTTGGCTCGGTGGTTTATTTAGCCTGTTATTGAAAATTCTCTTTCCTGTATTGCTTGTATTACTGGTATTATGCTGTGCAGTATCATGTGTTAGGGCCCTTTTGCAAAAGTTAATAAGTCATTCTCTTCAGGGCTATCACAAAGTGCTTATGCAAAGTCCTATTGTAAAGAAATAAGTAGCCCAAGTGAGAAAACTCAGAGCCAAGGCTGTTGAGTGTTCTCAAAGGAGGGAGTTGTTGGGGACACTGGGGCATGGCCACTAGGTAACTCGAGGGGATGGAAGACCACGAGTGTCGATGAAGCCCCCTCGCACTAGGCCCAGGTGTCCTTGGTCCCCCCTCCCGACTGGAGGCACTCGCAGCAGCTCTGCATACTAGGCCCAAGTGTCCTTGGCCCCCCCGCCTGGAGGCGCACACAGCAGTTATGTTGAGGATCTGCAACAATATGATGCAGAGTCAGATTGCCTGAAACTAAGCAAGGCCAAACAAGGCAGATATGGAAGAACAATGCTGAATAAAGCAGCTTTATGTATAGTTTAACAAATGATACAGAGAATCAGGAACTAGCTGGGAACTGGATTGGCTGGCTATCTGGATACTTGGGGCAGCTTGCTATTGGATAAGAATGCTGTGAAAAAGGATGTATAAAAGCCTGTGTAACTTCCTGCTCTGGGTGCAGGATTTGAGATTTCATTCTCCCTGTACCTTTTTGCAGCTTCAAATAAACTTTTCTGCTTCTCCACCCCGTTGTGATTATTGGGTGTAGCACACCGGGTAACAAACCAATCTCAGCTGTTGTTTAGCCTCTCGGCACTGGGTGCCGGCAACAATGCCACTGAAGCTTTCGGTGACTATGTGACTGCTGATCATACAGTGGCAGTGCTTGGTAAACCCCCTTCGGCATTTGTTGGTCATCCACCCTAACAATATGTCTGTACCAAGAAAGCTGCCAGAACCGAACCGGTGCTGATGGAGGCAGTTGCTGGATTTGGCTACAAACATCCTCATTCCTGATTTCATCCTGCCACTTGATATGGAGCAGCTGATGTATGTAAGGGGACTGTTGCCCCCTTACTGACATTCAGTGGGGGTGTTTTAGTTGTTAGCTCCCAGTACTAAAAAGGGGGAAGGGTCGATGGGGAATCAGGACCCTGAGAGTGACAGCCCCCAGGAACAATGGGGAGAGGCCAATGCTCCAGGTCAGCCTGAATGATAGGTCGGGCAGGCTAATCAGGGGGTCAGGAGGCCAAGAAGGTCCTGTCCTCCATGGAAGCTGGAATTGCCTGGGTCGGACAGAGTGGGGCTGAGCTAAGGGGAAAGCAAGGGCCTGAGCTGAGCTGGGAAGCAGAGCTGTGCCAGATCCAGAGAGAGCAGAGCCTGTCCTGGGAGCAGAGCTGCAGCAACCAGAGCCAGAGGGGCCAAAGAAACCTGATGAGGTTCAACAAGGATAAGTGCAGGGTCCTGCACTTAGGACGGAAGAATCTAATGCACCGCTACAGACTAGGGACCATATGGCTAGGAAGCAGTTCTGCGGAAAAGGACCTAGGGGTGACAGTGGACGAGAAGCTGGATATGAGTCAACAGTGTGCCCTTGTTGCCAAGAAGGCCAATGGCATTTTGGGATGTATAAGTAGGGGCATCGAGGGACGTGATCGTTCCCCTCTATTTGACATTGGCGAGGCCTCATCTGGAGTACTGTGTCCAGTTTTGGGCCCCACACTACAAGAAGGATGTGGAAAAATTGGAGAGAGTCCAGCGAAGGGCAACAAAAATGATTAGGGGTCTGGAACACATGACTTATGAGGAGAGGCTGAGGGAACTGGGATTGTTTAGTCTACAGAAGAGAAGAATGAGGGGGGATTTGATAGCTGCTTTCAACTACCTGAGAGGTGGTTCCAAAGAGGATGGTTCTAGACTATTCTCAGTGGTAGAAGTTGACAGGACAAGGAGTAATGGTCTCAAGTTGCAGTGGGGGAGGTTTAGGTTGGATATTAGGAAAAACTTTTTCACTAGGAGGGTGGTGAAACACTGGAATGCGTTAGCTAGGGAGGTGGTAGAATCTCCTTCCTTGGAAGTTTTGAAGGTCAGGCTTGACAAAGCCCTGGCTGGGATGATTTAATTGGGGATTGGTCCTGCTTTGAGCAGGGGGTTGGACTAGATGACCTCCTGAGGTCCCTTCCAACCCTGATATTCTATGATTCTAAGCAGCCCAGGAGCTGGAGGCAGAGCAGCAGCATTCGTGCAGAGACCGAGTGGTGGAGCTGGGGCTGGAGCAGTCCGGAGCTGGGTGCGGTGAGCAGCTGGGGAGAGCGAGGGGGACCCTGGGCAGCGGGCCCAGCACAGGGAGATGCCTTAGCCAAGGGGCTCTGCAGGCCAGGCTTGGATCGTAACCCCGACAGGGCGGGGGCAACGCTGGGAAGAAGGGTCCTACCACTTAGAGCCTGAGAGCTTGTGGCCACCACCAGAGCAAGTGTCCAACCCACAGCTTCCCTGCAGCACAGCCAGGGCCTGAGAAAAAGGCCTGGGACTTACAAGGGACAGACTGTGAACTGCCCTGACGTTCCAGAGACACAGTTTGTGATGTTCCCTGCCACAGAGCGGGCTGATGTTTCCTTTAACCTTTCCCATTTTCCCTTATTCTTTTTAAAATTAATTGTTGATTAAATAACTTTAACTTGTATGTAATGGTCAGTGGGTCAGAGAAGTGCCCAGTGCAGAGAGAGCACCCCGGAGTGGGGACACCCTAGCCCCTGTCCTAGGTGACCACAGCAGGGTTGGGGGTCGAGCCCCCCAGGAATCCTGGGCCCAGCCTTCTTGGGGTTACAAGGACTCTGCCAGACAGGAGAGTAGAAGGGGAGGCCTCAAGGGCAGGGAAGCCACTGGGTAAAGGAAGTGGGAGCGAGGACTCAGATCCTTTCGCTAGCCCACTTCACCGGGGTAGTGCAGAAGCCAGGAAAGTTCCCCACAATAGTGGGACTATTCCCCCGCTTAAACATAGACGAGAATCAAAAACCATTATTCCGCCACTTCTCAGCCTGCCCCAGAGCCCTGGTTTCACGGTGGTACAGCAGAGTTGGTGTAACCGCGGCTTTATATATCTCTAGCTATGCCAGAAGCTGGATGTCCTAACGTCCGCACAGATGTCACTGAGATGCCCAGAACATGGCAGCAGCAGCCGCTGATGTATGAGAGAGCATCCACATCTTTTGAGCATCTTCCAGCCCCATCTCTGATGACAGCTGCTCCCTGCTAAATGTCCGGTCCACACGGGTTAATAGTGAGGTGCTTGTGATCTGGAGCTGGAGGGTGCTTGATGGTAACAGTAATGAAGTTTACTTTTATCCACCCACCCTGCCACAGCTCCACCCTGTCCCTGTTATGGGCCTCATTGGCACCCTCTGGCTGGCTCAGAACGGACTGAACTAAAAGCCCAAAGCAGAACCTCAGCCCCTCTGACACTGGTGCTATGAAGTCTGATGGAAAATGGTTCCACTGGCCATTATCTGAGCCATTCTGCTGTAGAAGGCAGTGGGGCCAGATTCTGAGCTCAGCTACCCAGCCACCCCCGTGTCATTCTGCGGACACCCCGTTGTCACTTGGATTGACAGTCTCATCACGTTCGTTGACGCAGGTTAAAATCCTATCAGCCGGTCAAATTTCAAGACAACCCAACCAATCCAGCGTGTCTGGACAGACCCACGTGTAGACAACAAGGTTGTATGGGAGGGGGTCTCAAGGAACCTTAAGACCCCAAGTCCCCCATTAACTTTCAATAGGTCTGGGATTTTAATGGGATTTGGGTGTCTAATTCCCTTAGCCTGGAGGGTCTCACAGTTCATTGCTAACTGGGGCTGGGGTGGCCGCAGGGCCGGGGTGAGACTGCTGTCTAGACCTGTCCATGAGGGCCTGGGCGTGGGGTGCTCAGACACCCCTCTAGTGTGAGGAGAGCAGAACACATCCCCTTGATTCTCACCCAGCACGTTTGGATTCCATTTCAAAGGATTTTTTAAATTTAAAAATATCATTATGTATTTTTTTATTTTATGCTTTTAAATGTTGTTTTATATTCTTTTAATTGATTTTTAATTTATATTTATTTTATACTCTGGCCAGCTCCCTCCAACCTGGGCCCCTCACCCCCACCCTGACTCAGGCCAGCTCCCTCCAACCTGGGCCCCTCACCCCCACCCTGACTCAGGCCAGCTCCCTCCAACCTGGGCCCCTCACCCCCACACCCATTCTGGCCAGCTCCCTCCAGCCAAAGCGAGTGTCAATCTAAGTGATGGGGGTGACCTCAGAAGGATGCCGGGGGTGGCTGGCTGGCCACAGTGACTGTACAGCAAGCAGAGTTGCTCGGAAAATTGTCACTGGAACAATTGTTCATCTGCCTTCCCAGCCCCAGCTTCAGAGGGGATGGGACCCAGTTCAGTCCATTCTGGGCCAGCCAGACTATGCCAAGGAGGGCCCATGTTGGGGACAATGTGAAGCTGCCAAATTGTGGCTAGATTGCATCGTTGGAGCCCTCTGTGGCTCACCTGGTCCGCACACGGGTGCAGAGGAAGCCACAAAACCATGGAGCAAGTGGTGGTTCTCCCCCCTCTGGGCAACCAGCAAGGAGCAGACCCTGTGATCTTCAGGTCTCCTGAACTTTACCCCCTTGGGGTAACACTGCCGAGACCAGGCGGAGTCTGACCTCAGGCAGACAAACAACGCACAGTCAACCTGTGGAACTCATTGCCAGCGGATGTTGTGAAGGCCAAAAGTATAACAGGGTTGAAATAAGGACTAGATAAGTTCATGGATGGTGGGTCCATCAATGGCTATTAGCCAAGAGGGTCAGGGACACAACCCCATGCTGTGGGTGTCCCTGAATTTCCGACTGCCAGGAGCTGGGACTGGATGACAGGGGATGGATCACTTGACAACTGCCCTGGTCTGTTCATTCCCTTTGAAGCACCTGGCACTGGCCACTGTTGGGTGACAGGACACTGAGCTAGATGGACCTTTGGTCTGACCCCGTATGGCCGTTCTTATGAAGTTACACTGTTTAAACATGGAACAAAGCATCAATTCCTCTCTGCAGGGAACCCAGAGCATCGCTGGCAGCAGTCCCAGGGGAGATCCCAACAGCGGTGGCAAGGCCCAGGGGGCAGCTGCTTTCGCTGCTAAACCCAGCAAGAACCCAGAGCAGGAGGAACTAAGGGTCTGTGTGATGCCAGCAATCGCCCTGGGCAAGTGAGAGGTTCCCGTCCCAGCAGCCACAGGTAGGGGGCTACAAGGAACTGGCACCAGCCCCAATCCCTGCCCACGGAGAGCACGCTGCTGCATGCTGAGGATTGAAGGTGAGTGTCACTAGCCTCGGGGCAGATCTTCAGGTCCTTATGCCTATGCAGCCCTTGGTCTGAGACACCCCCTTGTGCAGTGTCCTCACATGCTGGGAGCTCTGCCGGAGGAAGGACTTCAGAGTTGATTGCTTTGTGGTTTGCACCTAGAGACACGGATGGATCATAAGGAGACCCAGCTCTCATCTCTGCCCTTAGACATCCCTCTGTCTCTCCTCCCTGCACCCGCTTGCGCTCTGGCTGGCTGTCCCCTCTCTCGTCTGGACAGCTCATTTTTTGCTCAGGGACCCTCAGGTTCTCAGCTGCTTCTCAGCTGCCTCTCCAGCCTTTCCTAGGGGGCAGATTAAGGTGCACCTTCCCAGCCCAGTACTGAGATGTTTCGTGTCTCTTGCTGAGAGTCTCCTCCATGGCTTTCCGTGGGTATCAGCATTTTGTGGGTGGTGCTGAGCTTCCCCAGGAAAGGGGTGTACGTTAGAAATGCACGGAACGGAGACTGGAATCCTTACAGGTCTAGAAGCAGTGCTCCCTCTGTCTGTGTCACAGCCTTTGCCCGAGCACTGACTGCTCTCCCTTCTATTCCTCCAGAGCGTGGGGCCCGCAGCTGTTAGGGCTCCAGCCTGTGACGGGAGACCTGGGGTCCCTTCTCTGCTCAGCCGCAGCCTTGCTGGGCGACTTTGAGTCAGTTTGGATCATGTTTTGAAAGGTATTTAGGCACCGAGTGGGATTTTCAGAAGCACCCAATGTTAAGTCACAAGAGTGGTGTGAAGATCAACACGTTACAGATTGCGAGGAGCTCGGACACGGCCGTAACGGGGGCGGATGAGTACTGGGCACAGGCAGACTTTACATTCTCCCCCCGTATCTCCCACCCCAGGCCCCGGTACTATTGCAGTGAGAGAGCTGCTGGCAGGGCTGAGTTAGGGGCTCCCTGTGGCAGCTGGGATACGGCACCGACTCTGCCTGCAGTTCAACACAGCGCCCTCCGAGCCGGGAATTGTTACTAATTCTTGGGTGTTTACACAGCACCCAGCGCAGTAAGAACCTGGTCCCCTGCCATTGCCACAACACAATCAGTGATGGACAGCCAGTAATTAATAGTTAACAGTCATAGCTGGTAATTCGTTATCAGCAGTGTCAGTGTCTCTGGACCAGTCACTACTGTGCTATGAAGGAGAGGAGTCTGCGTGTGCGTCTGCCCCGAGGGTGGTTTGATTTGTGCCCTGGTCACGGCTGGAGGCAGAGTCACTTTCCCGTCTGTGCTGTGGGTCAGCATCACTCCCTCTTCGCAGGCATGGCCATGGTGCCACCTCCCTCCTGCCCTTCCCTGGGGCAGCTCGTGGGTGTGACCATGGCCCCCATCACAGCACAGTTAGGGGCTACAGAGGGCGAGAAACCCAACATCAGCTCCCAGTGTGGTGCTGTGGGCTGTGGGCTGATGATGTCCTTGGCTGTATAAAGAAGGGAGCAGAGAACAGGAGCAGGGGGTGGGTTTCATCTCTGTAGAGAGCCCTGGTGACACCGATGCTGGAATACCGTGTGCAGGGCTGGGGCTACGGTGTAAAACAGACGTGGAGAGGTTGGGGAGGCTACAGAATAGAGCCACAAAACCAGTTTTGTGGAGACGTGACTTGAGTAGAGGTCTCAATATCTCCGTGGGGAGAAACCACTGGTTACCAAAGGGCTCTTCCATTTCCCAGGGACAGGCACAGCTAGAAGCAAGGGCTGGGCACTAGACCCAGACACACGACAATGGGAAATAAGGCGCAATCTGCTGCCAGGGCGGGTGATTATCTATTGGAAGAAAGGACCAAGGGAAGTGGTGGAGTCTCCAGCTCCTGAAGCAGTTTCTCTGGTGTGAGAGAATATAAACCGAGCTCTCCATTTGCAGTGGGAACTCTTAGGGGATCAAATGATGGCTATCGACTGAATTTCCCGGTACAGCCAAATCTTTCGATGCTCATTACTTTTTCCCTGTCACAGGATGCACCTCATGGAGAACGAAGAAGGGGAAAATCAAACGTCCGTTACGGAATTCATCCTCCTGGGGTTTGGGGATCTCCCCGAGCTGCAGATCCTTCTCTTCTTGCTTTTTCTAGTGATCTACATTGTGACCATGGCTGGGAACATCCTCATTGTTGCACTAGTTGTGGCTTATCAGCACCTTCACACCCCCATGTACTTCTCTCTGGGGAACTTGTCCTGCTTGGAGACCTGCTACATCTCCACCGTCCTGCCTAGGATGCTGGCCAGTCTCCTGACTGGGGACAGAACCATTTCTGTGGAGGGCTGCATGATACAATTGGTTTTATTTGGTTCTCTGGTAACTACAGAGTGTTATCTTCTGACAGTGATGTCTTATGATAGGTATTTAGCCATATGCAAACCGCTACACTATGGAACCCTTATGAACGGCAGGCTGTGTCTCCAGCTAGCGGCTGGGTCTTGGATAAGTGGATTTCTAGTTTGTAGAATATTCATGTGTCTTATGCCACAGTTAATTTTCTGTGGCCCAAATGAAATTGACCATTTCTTTTGTGATTTCACCTCACTGATTCAACTCTCCTGCAGCGACACCAGCCAGATCACCCCACTTATTTATATATTTTCCTTCCTAGATGCAGTTTCCCCTTTTCTCTTAACCCTGGCTTCCTATATTTGTATCATTGCTGGGAATCCCATCCACCACCGGGAGGCAAAAGGCCTTTTCCACCTGCTCCTCTCACCTCATTATGGTGGCACTTTTCTATGGGACCATAATGATTGTCTACATGCTACTGAAATCTGGTACCTGGAGAGCCCTGAACAAAGTGTTCTCCATCGGCCACACAGTCCTGACTCCCCTGGCCAATCCACTCATCTACAGCCTGAGAAACAGAGAGGTCCAGGAAGCCCTGAGAAACGCTGTGAGGAGAGTTGTGACCCTTACAAAGAATCCAGACTAGTTGAATGAAATGAGGGTCAATCCATTAGGTTTCTGTTGTCAAAGCAGCAGGGCCAAATGACCCTGATACAGACGCGCTGTATGAAAGACATGCTTGTGCACATACATATTTGTAAAGAACAGAGATGTTTGAAAATATATTTGGGGGGAGGGGTTGGCAGAAAATTTGGACTTTTCATCAAGGACCCAAAAACCTGGAAAATGAAAAAGTCTTGTTTTTTGGCAGGCAAAATTTAAAACCTTCCAGCTGGAAACTGGAAAAAATAATTGGCTGTGGTGTTTTCAGGTTCCTGGCCAAAAAAAAAAAAAAAAAAAAAAAATCAACATCTGCGAGGGAAGGAAACATTTCCAGTGAAAAAATTGTTTAAGCAAAATTCAGTTTTGTCTTGGAATTTGCTGTTACTGAAAAGCTGTCACCAGCTCTGATAAATAGTAAGTGAACGGACCAGGAGCCAGGAGCTGGTGCTCAAGAATCTGTATAGTTGTTCATGGGCTTTGTAGGACCAATGCGAGTTGCTGTTGCACACTGCAGACGGCCTTCCTCTGTTCAGCTCTGTATGTGGAGTTCTTAACCAGCCCCTTCTCTGTCGCACTGTAGTCTCCCTGCCGACGTTTGAGGTTTATGGTTTATTACTAGCTTGTCGGTGCACTGCTCAGTCCTGGGCTCTTTCCAGAGAGGGATGATCCGTGCCCCAAGGAGATCACTGTGGTTTTCACTGTGCTCTTTTCTTCTCAGCTGAGCAGGGGACAGGAGAGAGAGAGGGGGCCCTGGACTCCCAATCTCCCCCCACGCCATGTACACACCTTCTCTCCACCCTGCAAGAGTCATGCTTTCCTGTTAACCCATTCTTCCTGAGGGGAGGGGAGCTCGGAGATTCATAGCTTTTAAGGTGAAAAAAGTCCATTCTGGTCATTTTAGTCTGATCTCCTGCTCAGCAGAGGCCAGAGCAGGCCAGCCACGGATTGCTCCCTTAGAGCCAGCGCCCTGGGGGGCTGGTGAAGATCTCCTTTGGGGGAGGTCAGTAAAACTGCCAGGTCCTGCTCTCGCTGTTTCTACCCTGGCCTGGTGCAGAGATGAGGCACCAGCAAGGGGAAAGGGGGGTTGGAGAGCCAGTCTGCCCCCCGCTCAGTGTCCTGTGGGGCTGGGCCCAGCTTTCTGCTCCAGCCCGTTGGCTCTCATCACTCACAGATTTGCTGTGGGGGCTTCTCTGAGTGAGTGGGGGCTGAGCCGTCTGACCATCCCAAGGGAACAAGGAAGGAGAGGGCTAAGGAGGTGAATGGTCCCCAGCCCCAGATACAGTGAAGGTGGGATGCTTGTGCCAGGGTAAAGGGGTGAGGAGGCCTGCGAGGAGTTCCGGGGTGAGCCCCAGGGGACAGGAGCAGCTGAAGAAGTGAGGGCAGGGGTCGGTACAGCCAGGAGTTGGGGGCATTTGGGCTGATGTGTGGCGTAGATGGACCTGGGTATTGGGGGCTGCATAAGAGCCCAGGGGGGAGTAAGGGTTGTGGGGCAGTGTGTGTGGGTGCTTGGGTGAAGACAGAGGAAGGTTTGGGGGGCGGAAGTGGTTTGAGGATGGTGGGGTACGGAGGTGTAGGAGGTTTTAAGAAGTGTGTTTATTGAGGAATTGGGATGGGGGATGGTGAGTAGTGGGGGAGGAAGGGGTTTGGGGCATGCAGGGTGTGACACCCTGGCACCCCAATATTCCCCAGGATGTTTTGTACAAAGTAGGCCTTGTGAGGTATCATTCTAAAAGTCTAGATCTGCTCGACAGTAATATCTCATTGGATTGTATGTGCTATCGTCTTATGTGAAGTTATGACGTTTGGCTATGTATGTGTGACTGAAAATGTGAGGTTTAAAACACCCACAAGCAGCCTTTCAGGTACAATGGACAATCGATGTTAATGGCTTATTGCGGAAATGCAGACAAGCACAAGGATTATCCCAGGAACCGTGTACAATAGAAAGCTGTCAAGGTTCCTTCCCCACTCTGAGCTCTAGGGTACAGATGTGGGGACCTGCATGAAAACCCCCTAAGTTTATTTTTACCAGCTTAGGTTAAAACTTCCCCAAGGTACAAACTATTTTACCTTTTGCCCTTGGACTTTATTGCTGCCACCACCAAGCGTCTAACAAATATATAACAGGGAAAGAGCCCGCTTGGAAATGTCTTTCCCCCCCAAATCCTCCCCAAACCCTACACCCCCTTTCCTGGGGAAGGCTTGATAAAAATCCTCACCAATTTCCATAGGTGACCACAGACCCAAACCCTTGGATCTTAAGAACAATGAAAAAGCAATCAGGATCTTAAAAGAATTTTAATTGAAGAAAAAGTAAAAGAATCACCTCTGTAAAATCAGGATGGTAAATACCTTACAGGGTAATCAGATTCAAAACATAGAGAGTCCCTCTAGGCAAAACCTTAAGTTACAAAAAGACACAAAACCAGGAATATACATTCCATTCAGCACAGCTTATTTTATCAGCCATTTAAACAAAACAGAATCTAACGCATATCTAGCTAGATTACTTACGAAGTTCTAAGACTCCATTCCTTTCTGTTCCTGGCAAAAGCAACCCACAGACAGAGAGAACCTTTGTTTCTCCCCCCTCCAGCTTTGATAGTATCTTGTCTCCTCATTGGTCATTTTGGTCAGGTGCCAGCGAGGTCCTCCTAGCTTCTTAACCCTTTACAGGTGAAAGGGTTTTTCCTCTGGCCAGGAGGGATTTTAAAGATGTTTACCCTTCCTTTTATATTTATGATAAAAGCTCTCAGAGATAGCACTACACCATGGGAACTGTTTGACTCAGGTCACAACAAAAGAGCTTTCCAGCAAGTGGGAAGAAGATATAAAAGGGGGAAATGACATCACACTGGGACTCACTCTCCCTACGACAACAGACTTGGAAACACCTGAGGAAGAAAAACTGAACAGGGGGGAAGTGCTGGACCCAGGCTAAAGGGATTTTTAGCCTGTGAAGGGAACACCCGGGGATTCCAAGCTGTAAGCAAAAAAGAAAAGGAGGACTTGTGGCGCCTTAGAGACTAACACATTTATTTGAGCATAAGCTTTCGTGAGCTACAGTTCACTTCATCGGATGCATTCAGTGGAAAATAGAGTGGGGAGATTTTATATACACAGAGAACATGAAACAATGGGTGTTACCATACACACTGTAACGAGAGTGATCAGGTAAGGTGAGCTATTACCAGCAGGAGAGAAAAAAAAATCTTTTGTAGTGTTAATCAAGGTGGGCCATTTCCAGCAGTTGAGAAGAACGTGTGAGGAACAGTAGGGGGGAAAAATAAACATGGGGAAATAGTTTTACTTTGTGTAATGACACATCCACTCCTAGTCTCTATTCAAGCCTAATGTAATGGTGTCCAGTTTGCAAACTAATTCCAATTCAGCAGTCTCTCGTTGGAGTCTGTTTTTGAAGTCTTTTTGTTGAAGAATTGCGACGTTTAGGTCTGTAATCAAGTGACCAAAGAGATTGAAGTGTTCTCCAACTGTTTTTTGAATGTTATAATTCTTAACGTCTGATTTGTGCCCATTTATTGTTTTACGTAGAGACTGTTCAGTTTGGCCAATGTACATGGCAGAGGGGCATTGCTGGCACATGATGGCATATATCACATTGGTAGATGTGCAGGTGAACGAGCCTCTGATAGTGTGGCTGATGTGATTAGGCCCTAGGATGGTGTCCCCTGAATAGATATGTTGGCAAGGGGCTTTGTTGCAAGGATAGGTTCCTGGGTTAGTGTTTTTGTTGTGTGGTGTGTGGTTGCTGGTGAGTATTTGCTTCAGGTTGGGGGGCTGTCTGTAAGCAAGGACTGGCCTGTCTCCCAAGATCTGTGAGAGTGATGGGTCGTCCTTCAGGATAGGTTGTAGATCCTTGCTGATGCGTTGGAGAGGTTTTAGTTGGGGGCTGAAGGTGATGGCTAGTGGCGTTCTGTTATTTTCTTTGTTGGGCGTGTCCTGTAGTAGGTAACTTCTGGGTACTCTTCTGGCTCTGTCAATCTGTTTCTCTAGAGGTGATCCCAGCAATTACAGACTGGTAAGTCTAACGTCAGTACTGGGCAAATTAGTTGAAAAAATAGTAAAGAATAAATTGTCAGACACATAGAAGAACATAAATTGTTGGGCAAAAGTCAACATGGTTTCTGTAAAGGGAAATCATGTCTTACTAATCTATTAGAGTTCGTTGAAGGGGTCAACAACTATGTGGACAAGGGGGATCCAATGGACATAGTGTGCTTAGATTTCCAGAAAGTCTTTGAAAAGGTCCCTCACCAAAGATTCTTACGTAAATTAAGTTGTCATGGGATAAAAGGGAAGATCCTTTCGTGGACTGAGAACTGGTTAAAAGACAGGGAACAAAGGGTAGGAATAAATGGTAAATTTTCAGAATGGAGAGGGGTAACTAGTGGTATTCCCAAAGGGTCAGTCCTAGGACCAATCCTATTCAACTTATTCATAAATGATCTGGAGAAAGGGGTAAACAGTGAAGTGGCAAAGTTTGCAGATGATGCAAAACTGCTCAAGATAGTTAAGACCAAAGCAGACTGTGAAGAACTTCAAAAAGATCTCACAAAACTAAGTGATTGGGCAACAAAATGGCACATGAAATTTAATGTGGATAAATGTAAAGTAATGCACACTGGAAAAAATAACCCCAACTATACATACAATATGATGGGGGCTAATTTAGCTACAACTAATCAGGAGAAAGATCTTGGAGTCATCATGGATAGTTCTCTGAAGACGTCCACACAGTGTACAGCAGCAGTCAAAAAAGCAAACAGGATGTTAGGAATCATTAAAAAGGGATAGAGAATAAGATGGAGAATATCTTATTGCCCTTATATAAATCCATGGTATGCCCACATCTTGAATACTGTGTACAGATGTGGTCTCCTCATCTCAAAAAAGATATACTGGCATTAGAAAAGGTTCAGAGAAGGGCAACTAAAAGGATTAGGGGTTTGGAACGGGTCCCATATGAGGAGAGATTAAAGAGGCCAGGACTTTTCATTTTGGAAAAGAGGAGACTAAGGGGGGATATGATAGAGGTATATAAAATCATGAGTGGTGTGGAGAAAGTGAATTCGGAAAAGTTATTTACTTGTTCCCATAATATAAGAACTAGGGGCCACCAAATGAAATTAATGGGCAGCAGGTTTAAAACACATAACAGGAAGTTCTTCTTCACCTTGCGCACAGTCAACCTGTGGAACTCCTTGCCTGAGGAGATTGTGAAGGCTAGGACTATAAGAGGGTTTAAAAGAGAACTAGATAAATTCATGGAGTTTAAGTCCATTAATGGCTATTAGCCAGGATGGGTAAGGAATGGTGTCCCTAGCCTCTGTTTGTCAGAGGGTGGAGCTGGATGGCAGGAGAGAGATCACTTGATCATTACCCGTTAGGTTCACTCCCTGTGGGGCTCCTGGCATTGGCCACTGTCAGCAGACAGGATACTGGGTGGACCTTTGGTCTGAGCCAGTATGGCCATTCTTATGTTCTTATGTTCTTTCTCATTTTCCTCTTTGAACTTTCATGTAATTGAATGGAGGAAACTTTCTATTGTTTAATAGCAGAGGAAATTATTCCACTGTTTGGTGCTGTTCTTCCTACTAGTACAGCTCATGGAGAAAGCAGAAGGGGGAAATCAAACGCCCATCACAGAATTCATCCTGCTGGGATTCGGGAATCAACCTGGGCTGCAGATTCTTTTCTTCCTGCTGTTTCTAGTGATCTACGTTGTGACCATGGCTGGGAGCCTCCTCATTGTTGTGCTAGTTGTGACTGATCAGCACCTTCACACCCCCATGTACTTCTTCCTGGGGAACTTGTCCTGCTTGGAGACCTGCTACACCTCGACCATCCTGCCCAGGATGCTGGCCAGTCTCCTGACTGGGGACAGAACCATATCTGTGGAGGGCTGCATCACACAATTGGCTGTATTTGGTTTTCTAGTTACTGCAGAGAGTTATCTCTTGGTGGTGATGTCTTATGATCGGTATTTAGCTATATGCAAACCGCTGCACTATGGAACCCTTATGAACGGCCAGCTATGCCTCCAGCTAGCAGCTGGGTCTTGGATAAGTGGATTTCTAGCTTGTACAATATTAGTATGTCTCATATCAGAGTTAATTTTCTGTGGCCCCACTGGAATGGACCACTTCTTTTGTGATCTCACCCCAATGGTGAAACTCTCCTGCAGTGACACCAGCCAGATCACACCGGTGATTTATATATTTTCCTTCCTAAATGTAGTTATCCCATTTCTGCTAACCTTGATGTCCTATGTTTGTGTCATCAGCACCATCCTGAGAATCCCTTCCACCACTGGGAGGCAAAAGGCCTTTTCCACCTGCTCCCCTCACCTCAGTGTGGTTACAATCTTCTATGGGACCATAATCATTGCCTACATGCTACCGAAATCCAGTACCCTGAGAGCCCTGAACAAAGTGTTCTCTGTCTGCTACACAGTCCTGACGCCCCTGGCCAATCCACTCATCTACAGCCTGAGAAACAGAGAGGTCAAGGAGGCCCTGAGAAATGCTATCAGGAGAGCTGTGACCCTTACAAAGAATCCAGCTTAGTTGACTGAAATGAGGATCCGTCAATCAGGTTTCTATTGTCAAAGCAGCAGGGTCCAAGTGGCCCCTGGTATCGAAGGGCTGTATGACAGCCGTGCGTGTGCATAAATATAGTTGAAAATTATCGAGACAGTTTGTTGGGGGGGGGGGTTATTTTTGGCAGAAACTTTTGACTTTCTGTCAAAGAACCAAAAACCATGAAAATGGAAAAAGTTTTGTTTTTTGGTAGGTGAAATCCGAAAACTTTCGTCTGGAAGTTGAAAAAAAATGATTCTGTTGTTTGTTTTTGATTTTCTGTCACAAAAAAAAGTCAGTATCTCTGAGGGAAGCAGACATTTTTGATGAAAAAGTTTGTTTTGTCAAATCCCTATTTTTGTTGAAATAAGCTTTGACTAAAAAGTTTTCACCAGCTCGAGTAAATAGTAAGTGAATGGATGAGGAGCTGGTAGATGGTGTTCAAGAATATGTATCATGTTTTTTGTAGGACCAATACAATTATTGTTGCACACTGCAAATTGGCTTCCTTTGCTCAGTTCTTTATGTGAAATTCTTAACAATCCCCATCTCAGTCCCATGGGAGACTCCTGGCCAATAGGCAAGGTTTATGATTTATTTTTTGTTCATGATCGCATTGCTCTGTGCTTGCTTCTTTCCAGAAAGCAGAGAATCCTAGAATCCGAGAAGTGTAGGACTAGAAAGGACCTCGAGAGGTCATCTGCATTCATGGCAGGACTACGTATTATCTAGACCATCCCTGACAGGTGTTTGTCTAACCTGTTCTTAAAACCCCCAATGATCGAGATTCCATAACCGCCCTAGGCAATTTGTTCCACTAAACAAACCCAGTTTCTTCAATCTTCCCTCATAGGTCATGTTTTCTAGACCTTTCATCATTTTTGTTGCTTTTCTCTGGGCTCTCTCCAGTTTGTCCCCATCTTTCTTGAAACATGGTGCCCAGGACCGGCACAATAGTCCAGCTGAGGCTTTATCAGCACGGAGTAGAGCGGAAGAATTACTTCTCGTGTCTTGCTTACAGCACTCCTGCTAATACAGCCCAGAATGAGGTTTGCTTTTTCTGCTACAGTGTTACACTGTTGACTCATATTTAGCTTTTGTGATCCACTATGATCCCCAGATCCCTTTCCGCAGGACTCCTTCCTAGGCAGTCATTTCCCATTCTGTATGTGTGTAACTGATTGTTCCTTTCTAAGTAGAGTACTTTGCATTTGTCCTTATTGAATTTCATCCTATTTACTTCAGACCATTTCTTCAGTTTGTCCAGATCATTTTGAATTTTATTCCTATCCTCCAAAGCACTTGCAACCCCTCCCAGCTTGGGAGAAGGAATGGTTTGTGCCCCAAGAAGATCAGCATGGTTTACACGGTGCCCCTTTCTACTCAGAAGTGCAGGGACGGGAGAAAGAGGGGGCCCTGGACTCCCAACCCTACCCCCCCACCCTATGTACACACCTTCTCTCCACCCTGCAAGAGTCACACTTCGCCATTAACCCACTCTTCCGGGGTGGGGGTGGGGGGTGCAGGGGACGGAAACTCAGAGATGTATAGTTTTTAAGGTGAAAAAGTCCATTAGATCATTTTAGCCACAGCTGCTGCCCAGCAGAGGCCCGAGCAGGCCAGCCAGGGATTGGTGACTCAGCGCCAATTCACTGGGGGCTGGTGAAGATCTCCTTTGGGGGAGCTTGGTAAAACTGCCAGGCCCCGCTCTTGCTGTCTCTACCCCAGCCTGGTGTGGCTGTGAGGCCCGAGCAAGGGAAGAGTGGGGGATTGGGGAGCGAGTTCACCCCGCACTCACTCCACAGGAGTGGGTCCTCCCCTGTGGGGCTGGGTTCAGCTCCCCACTCCGGTACGTTGGCTGTCCTCACTCACAGATTTGCTGTGGGTCCTCCTCTGAGTGAGTGGGGCCAAGCTGTCGGACCACCCCAAGGGGACAAGGACAAGGAGCTTTAAGGAGGGGAAAGGTCCCCAGCCCCACATACAGTGAAGGCGGGATGCTGGTACCTGGGTTAAAGGGTGAGGGGCCCTGTGAGGGGGAGGGAATCCGGGTGAGCCCCAGGGGATGGAAGTGATGGAAGAAGGGAGAGGGGTTTGGTGCAGCGAGGAGTTGCGGGTATTTGGGCTGATATGTTGGGTAGATGGACCTGGGTGTTGGGGGCTGGAGAAGGGCCCTGGGGGGAGTAAGGGGTGCTGGTGGGAAGCTGGGGTGTAGATAGAGTGAGGCTGTGCGGAGGGAAGTGGTTTGAAGCTGGTGGGGGGTGGGGGTGTAGAGGCAGTTTTCAGAGGTGGGTTATTGGGGAATGGGGCTTGGGCGGATGGTGAGCAGCGGCAGGAGAATGTCTGGGTGTGGTTGAGGGGCCTTCTCCACTTTGTCACCATTGGGAATTTCACGCCAGTAATGTGTTGGATGGAAACTTCTATTTTCATTGTCTTTGGGGAACATGAAGTTTTTCACTTGCTGTGGCCCATGCAGTACACGGAAGTCCCTCAGGCTACTGCTCAAGTGGGTCCACAGTTCTGGATCATCTAGACTTAAGGAACTAAACTCAGCAGCAGCTGTTTCTTGGGCCTCCACCACACTCTTCTCTGATCTACGCTTTTCTTCAGGAATGTGCATGGTTACATCCATTTGAGATGGAGCTATGGATGCTGCAGTAGCTGCCAGGTCACCTGCACTCTGACTAACTGGAAGATCAGGCATCTCCTCACCACTCACATCCTCACTGGGGCCAGAAGGCTCACCGTGAACATTTGTGTCTATGTATCTCAGGAGAGCTCCTTCCTGCTTAGCTAGAAAAGCTTCCTTTGCTTGCTTGCTTTTTCTGAACGCTGCCCCAGAGAGGCGTTTTCTTCTTTCACTCATGACTGCTGTTCTGTGCCAGCTATAGTGGCTCTCCACACTCAGTTGAAGGGCCTGAATGGTAAGCAGGCTGGTAGCAGGGCCTGAGTGGTGGAAGATATCAGCGTCTTAAGGGCCTAACTGGGTCCTACCACTTCAGTTGACTGCCTGTTCTCCTCAAGTGGGTTCAGGGAAGCAGCAGGAAACAGGCAGCTCCCTGCGAAGCTGGTGTTAATCAGTCCCGGCTCCTGAGGGTGCTAGAGAGGTACATGAGAGGCTCCTCCTCCTCTCTCTCCCTGCAGCTTCTGCTGCTTTCTGTTATTCCCTCTCACCTTTTCTCCTGCCTGCCTGTTATGTCTCTTGTGCCCTCCTTCCTCCAGCACAGCTCTCCACCATCTCTGTGCATCTAGAGCGGAGAGAATACATACGCACCAGCAGCAGACACAATTTTCTACACTCTGGGTCCTAGTGGCACCTCCCCTCCCCCTCCAGTCTGGCACCTGAGGTGGCTGCCTCAGGTCACCTCATGTAAAAGGTCACAGTTTCTCTCTGACCTTGGATGGCTAGATGCTGCCACCACCCAAGTGCAAAAAAACCCCTTGGAAGTCAGGAAGGCGCACTTGGGAATTCCTTCCTGTGGGGTACCCTCAAGCCCTTTCACCCTCCTGTCAGGGAAGAGCTGAGAAAGGAAACAAAGGAAATTAGCTGTTGCCCCCAGCTAATTAAACAACATGTGCACAAACCTCTTAGAACACCAAAACTCCAATCCTGTTCTTAAAAAAGGTAAATTTTTATTGAAAACAAAAAGAAAGAAAATTCAACTGGAACTTAGGCTTTTGCTAGATTTAAAAAACCCACTTACAAAAATTAAACATCAAGAATAATCTTCTTGAGGTCCAGCTTAAAGGTTACAAGCAAAAGAAAAAGGATTTGGGGATAGCAGAGGGGAGTCCACAAGCCAATAAGAAATAAACCGAATCGCGTCTTTCTAAACATTCCTGATCTATTTACGTATCTGGGTTGTAAAATAAGTGGTTCGAGGTATGAATTGATGCTTTTTTATACCTGGTTTTAAAGCTGCTTACAGCGTTGCTTCTCTGGGTCTCTGCTCTCTGGAGAACAACAACAGCACACAAGGGGAATGTTTTTTTCCCAATTTTAAAATGTTCTAGCCTTCCCACTGGGTCTTTTGGTCAGGTGACCACTCCCTTTCTTTGACCTAGCCAGGGAGAGTTTTTAATGCTTGGCTGGCTGGGTGTCCATAAAAGGGAGCTTCCCCTCCCTTCATTTATCACACACTCCAATGAAACGGCCCATTTTCTGGTGATCTCACCCTGCTGCTAAAATTCTCCTGCGGCAACACCAGCCTGATCACCCTGGTTCTTTATATATTTATCTTCCTCGATGCATTTTCCCCATTTCTATTAACCTTGACGTCCTATGTTGGTGTCATCTGCACCGTCCTGCGAATCCCATCCATCAGTGGGAGGCAAAAGGCCTTTTCCACCTGCTCCCCTCAGCTCAGCATTGTAGCCACTGGACTTCTGTGAATTAATTACTGCTTCAAGGGCAACAGCTGTGATTGATATAGTGCAGCTCTTTTAGAAATACATCCAGACTTGATTTAAACATTTCAAGTTGTTCCAATGGTTTACGACACTCCCTGATAAAAATATCCGCTTTATTTCTAGTCTGAAATTGTCTAGCTTCAACTTCCAGCCATTGGCTATTGTTACACCTTTGTCTGCTAGATTGAAGAGCCTTTTATTATTCAATTTCTGTTCTCCATGTACATACTTATTGACTGTGATCCAGTCAACACTTAATCTTCTCTCTGTTAAGCTAAATAACTGATCTCCAGGAGTCTATCACTATCAGACATATTTTCCAATCCTTTAATCATTCTTGTGACTCTTCTCTGAACCCAATTTTTCAGCATAATGCTTCCGTCTGACCTTCAGGGGTTCTCAAACTGGGGGTCAGGACCCCTCGGGGGTCATGAGGCTATTACATGGGAGATCGTGAGCTGTCAGCCTCCCCCACACACCCTGCTTTGCCTCCAGGATTTATAATGGTGTTAAATATATAAAAACATGTTTTTAATTTATAAGGGGGGTTGCACTCAGAGGCTTGCTATGGGAAAGGGTTCACCAGTAAAAAAAGTTTGAGAACCACTGCCTTAAACTCTCTAAAGGTATTCAAAATACAAAAAATAGGTTTTTTTTCTTATTTTCCTATTAGTTTTTGGGCCTTCATTTTTAAAAATAAAAGTAGAAATATGTCATCAATATTTAACAATGAGGGCAATGAGCCATTGGAACAATTTAACAAAGTTTGTGGCCGGTTCTCCATCACTGACAATTTTTAAATCAACATGGGATTTGTTCTAAATCAAGATCTGCTTGGGGAATTATTTTGGGATATATAATGGCCTATATTATACAGCAGGTCAGACTGGATGACCACAATGGTCCTTCTGGCCTTGCGATCTGTTAATCATTTATCTCTCGCCAAAAGCACACCTTGCACACAACTTGCCCTTGTCTTTCTGCGGCATTTGCATTGAGAGAATGAGAGAGAGAGAGAGAGAGAGAGAGAGAGAGGACTGGTGTGGAGGGAGAAAGATTCAGGAGATGAATTAATACAAACAGAGATTGTACTTAGATTTCTTTAAGAGAGGTAATTCTGTGGCCAAGACTTTCAATTATGGGAGCCCAAAGAACGGCTTCTAAACTGGAACTTTCCAAGTGACCTAAAGGAGCACTAAATAAGAAAAATGAAAGAAAAGGGCTAGACAAAAATGAGCAAGTCAGCAAAAAGCCAGCCATCCTCCTTAGAGTCCTTTGTGGTTTATATGTGTCTGCCATTGCCCAGCAAGGCAACTATGGAGCATTTCCAGAGTCCTTTCACCAGAAACCCTGAAAACACGAGAGCCTGGTGTGACACACTGAACCTCAAAATAGTGCCCTGTAACCCCCATGTTCATCATTCATAGATGGTTGTGATATTTTATACAGAGTATACCATGTAAGATATCATATGAAAGGTCATGATCTGCTGAAACCCGTTGTTCTGTCCAAATATGTATGTCGTTAGTGTGTATGAAATTATGAGATTTTGCTATATTGTTGTCACTGAAATATGTTGAAAGTTTGAGAGCCTCTACTGCCAGGTGGGTGTTAACCAACCACTAATCAACTCTATGACTCAGTTATACAAGTCCACCACAATGGGGGTTTACTTGATCACTGTGACTCAGCAACACCCACCAGGACATGTCTGGACAAGTGTCTTCTAGGCACATGAACTAAAGATATAAAACAGAGGACTAGGGCATCATGCTTGGGCCTTTCTCCTCCCTCATCTATGCTGGGAGCAACAAGAATGCTGGAGAGACAGAAGATTTCAACAGAGGAGACTGGACCCAGGCTTGAGCAAGAGGCCTGTGTATTGTGAACTGTAACATCCAGGGGGGTGAGAAAATTGCTTCTTCTAAATACTGCCTAGTGTAATAAGGTTTAAGATTTAGATTATGCACTTATCTTTTATTTTCTTTGGTAACTATCTCTGACCTTTTAAAATGTATCTTTCTGTAGTTAATAAATCTGCTACGGGTCTGTGGCTAACCAGTTTGGTGTTGGAAAGTTGACTGGAAGGCAAAGTGGTGGCTGCGGTTTCTGAGGCGATCAGGCGTGGGATTTACCCAAAGGTGGTGGGCATATTTGAAATAACGGCTGGTTTTGAGAGAATGGTGTTCCCACACTGCTCCGGGGCCACTGATGGGACTCACGAGCCCATAGTTTGCCCTCATCAAGGAGCACGAATACATAAACCACAAAGCGTTTTCCTTCATTGTTATACGGGCCCTTGTGGACCACAGAGGTCAATTTCTGGACACCAACGAGGGCTGCACTGGAAAAGTTCAGGCTGCCAGGGTTTTCTGCCAGTCACCGTGTACTTTTTGGCCAGGCCGGAATACTATTCAAAGGACAATGCCATAAATGGAGTAGCTGTCCCCACTGTTACTCTAGGGGATCCTGTGTACCCCTTTTAGCTTGTCTTATGGAACAGGATCCTGATCACAGAGGCCCTGGCAAAAGAAGGTTTAATTATGCTCTCAGTAGGTGTAGAATGGTGCGTTCAGGAGACTGAATTCCTCGTGCCTGAGCTGAGCTTGGGCTTACCTTGCTGTGTAGACGTTCCTCAAGGCCCAGTGCATCCAAGCCTACACAGATGAATGCTATCAAAATAAAATAAATGATGTGAACGATTGTTGTTGACACATCTCTTTGCTACAACAAAATCAAGGTCAAGTAAAACACAGCAGGCAGGTGTGTAGGAAATGCCACTCATGTCGGTATGTGAAAACTGCTGGCATCCTTCATCCTGAAGCACAGTGGGTAGTTTCCAAAAGCGCCTAATTGACAGAGAAGCATAAATCCCATTGACTTTCAATGAGACAGATTCCCAAGTCTCTGGGCCCTTCTGAAAGGGGAACACAGACTCTTAAGTCACTTTGGCCCTTTTGAAAATTCTTAAGAATCTGCCAGCCTGTTTATCTCTCAGGGTGAGAATTTGCTAATTCATATCCTACCTATCCAGTATGTTAAGCTCAGTTTGCAGTTTTGTTTATTTACTAGGTAATCTGCTTTGATCTGTTTGCTATCACTTATAATCACTTAAAATTCTATCCTTTTGTAGTTAATAACCTTATTTTATGTTTTAATCCAAACCAGTGTGCTTTTGACTGAGGTGTTTGGGGAAAATCTCAGCTTGGTTATCACCAGTTTGCATGGTCCTCCTCACATTGAAGGAGTGGTGGACCGGGTATTAAATCCATATACTGGCCAGACTTGACCAGGGCAGGATGGTACTGCTTTGGGGTCCTAGACTGGTGGTTAGAGAGCCTGCATGTGACTGCAGCTGGGTGTGTCCCTACCTGGGTAAATGCTGGTGAAAGTGCAAACTTGGAGGGCTTTGCAACTCGTCACAGCAGTACAGTGGGAGAGGGAGCCCAGGCTGGTGCGTCAGGAGGCTCAGCGGCACCCCAGTTCCAGGTGGCACCCCAGGAAGAACCCGTCACAAATTTATAGAAGGGGGAGAATCCCTTCCTGACCCCTGCGGGTGCGTGGTGAAAACTCTGATGCATGAGCTTGTGGGAACACGAGACATAAATCAGAAGTGAGTCCCGGGGCTGCTGAGCCCTGCCCCCCACCACACACAGCCCTGTCTCACAGTTGCACTGAGAAATTTCTCCAGCTCTTTCTTAAAACTGATTCAGTTGTTTTCCCCCACCCCCAACTCCCACTGGGAGGCTGCTCCAGAATCTCACCCCTCTGGTGGTTAGAAACCAGCTTCACATTTCCAGGCTGAATTTGCTCATGGCCAGTTCATTTCCATTTGTTCTGGAGCCAGGGGTGAAAGTAACACAGGACACTTACTGGTATGGGGCCGGGGTGGCTCTGGCCCCTGGAAGGCGTGGGGCCTTGGGTGGAAGGGGAGGGGTTGGGGGAGTCAGCATCCCCCAGCCAACCTTCCAGTCTGCCAGGCCTGCGCTGCCCGGGGGTTCCCGTGTTGATTTAAAGTGTCCGGGGCTCCGGACACTGCTGCTGCAGTGCTTTAATGTGGGCTGGGTACGGGCAGGTGCAGGTTCTTACCGGTACGCCGTACTGGCCCGTACCGGCTCACTTTCACCCCTGTCTGGAGCCAGCCTTGTCCTTTAGTTTCAATAGCTCTTCACCCCTCTCCTGGTATTTAACCTCCACCCTGTGTATTTATCCAGAGCACTCAGAGCCCCTCTCTGCCTTCTTTTCACTAGACTAAACAAGACAGCCTCTTCCTGTTTCCTCTCAGAAGATAGGCCTTCCATTCCTCCCATTGTCCTAATAGCTGTTTTCAGCATCTGAGCATAACCAGGGGAAGGGGAGCCGCCTCAGTGAAGTCCAGTAGGGACTCTGTTATGCCAGTCTGTGTCCCTGGGAGGCCTCAGATAATATCAGGATGGGCAGGCACCAGTACAAACTGATAGACGGATGGATGGATACAGAGATGAGCTGCCAAAATCTTAACAACCGGTTCCCTCCTCACCGCACAAGGGGGTCGTGGCCTGCCCCCGCCCTCCAGGACTCCTGCCTCATCCAACCCCTTGTGTTCCTTGACACCCCTCCCGGGACCCCTGCCCCATCCACCCCCCTCCCCCGTCCCCTGACTGCCCCCAGAACCGGGCAGGAGGGTCTCGTGGGCCACTGTAGTGGGTGCCCACCATGCTCTGCCCCTAAGAGTCAGAGGGACCTGCCGGGGGGCGAGGTGGGGAGTCCCGGCAGTGCTTACCCGGGGCGGCTTGCAGGAAGCATCCGGCAGGTTTCTCTGGCTCCGAGAGGTGGGGTAGCGTAGTTAGCGGGGGAGCAGGGGGAGCAGCCGCTCCCCCCACCGATCACATCAAAAGTGGAGCCTTAGGCACCGACTCCCTGGATGCTCCAGGGCTGGAGCACCCACGGGAGAATTTGGTGGGTGCAGAGCACCCACTGGCAGCTCCTCGCCCTGCCCCAGCTCACCTCACCTCCGCTCCGCCTCCTCCCCTGAACGCGCGCCCCACTCTGCTTCTCCGCTCCCCCCGGGGGTTTCCCGCGAATCAACTGTTCGCGCAGGAAGCCTGGGAGGGCTGAGAAGCAAGTAGCGGCTTCGCGCTCAGGCCCAGGGAGGCGGAGGTAAGCTGGGGCGGGGAGCAGTTCCCCTGCGCGCCCCCCCCACGGGTTACCTCCTGCTGCGCGGGCAGCCCTCCTCACACCCTCCCGCCCCAGCTCCCCTCCGCTCCGCCTCAGCGGACAACCGGTTCTAAAAGGGCTTCTAAATTTAACAACTGGTTCCAGTGGACCGGGGTGAACCGGCTCCAGCTCACCACTGGATGGATAGACAGACAATGAAGCTATTGCATGATTAAATGTTGCATGGAAGCCAACAGAGAGGGGTTCTCCCAACAAAAAGCAAAATATTCACACTGGGGAGACCAGTCAGAGTTAACTAGTGCCTGATGTTTTCTCCAGTAAACAGCGACTCTCTGATGTTAATCCCCAGTGTATTAAGAGGAGGAGGCCCATTAAATATGAGCAGGTTGTAGTGGGAATGAGAGCACGCAGGGAAGATCAGCAGTACTGCTGCCAACGCGATTCTTCGCTTAGCAAAAGGGATGAAGTAGCACAAGCAGGTCTGTTTGCTTTCTACAATCGTTTGTTTAAAACAAAACAAAAGGGTGGGGGATATCAAGGGGGGGAATGTTCCTGCTGGCTCCTGAACATCTGGGAAGGTTTATTATGTACAAGACACATTCAGCTCCAAGGTACCGTGCTTCAGCCAGTACACAGTCCCTTTGGCATTTGTCCATAGTTAAATCCTGGAATGTCTCTAACCTGCTGGCTCACCCACTGCCTCGGTTACCATGCAGAGATCAGGGACTGAAATTAGTGAGGAAAATGCACCACCTACCAAAGGGCTGATTTTGCCACTGGTATTTCCCATATTCATTCTATCTATTGTGACAGGGTTGGGCCAGATGGCTATAGGAGAGTAATTTTTTTTTATAAAGCAGAAAAAAATTTATTTGCGTAACACACTTACACAAATAACAAAAGAAGATAAAACAAAGCTATGCAACAAAACAAAAGCAAACACAATGTATAACACAGCAGCCTTCAGGGGAGAGAAGTGTTCAGGCTTGCCTGGGCCCAGAGCCGGGGGGGCTTCCTCGACACTCATGGTTTTCCACCCCCTCGAGTTACCGAGTGCCACGCCCAGTGTCACCAACTATTCCTCTCCTGAGAGTGCCCAACAAGATGGGCACGGCTGCGGGGTGGGCGGTTTGGGGGTGGAGGGGACGTACACCCACGTGTGATGGGACCCCTCCTAGGTGACAGTGATGATGGTATCCAGAGTGGCAACGGCTGGGGCCGGGGTCTCTCGCTCTTCCCCTCAATCAAAGGATCAGACGGAGGGAACCGGACGGGGTCACTGAGCAGAGAACCTCGGACAGCGCCCACCGCGCCTCGAAGGCATCAAGGGAGTCGGTGGACGCCGCCCAGAGGAACTCCGCCCGGATAAGTGAATGTACTGAGGATTGGAAAATGGCCCCACAGTCGCAGGACGCTTCATTGGCCAGCCTCCCCTCTCTGGTTTTATAAATGGCTGTTTTAGCTAGGGCTAGGAGGAGGTTAACCAGGAGATCCCACGACTTTGTGGGGCCACGGATGGGGAGTGTGTAAATAAAAAGGTGAGGGGGAAAGTGTAGCCAAAAGCGTAGTAAAATATTCGTGAGGAGCCAGAAAAGGGGCTGCAGCCTGGCACACTCTAAATATACGTGTGCCAGGGTTTCCCTCACGTTGCAAAAAGGGCAAGTATCTGGGATGGGGGTGAACCATGTCAAAAACACGCCCGTGCTCACAGCTCCATGAAGGAGCCACCAACTAATGTCCCCGACGGGCCTCGGGATAAAGGTGGAATACAGGCTGGCCCACCGGGGCTGCTCACCCTCCAGGGGTGGCAGTAGGTCCCGCCACTTTGTATCGGGGTGGGACACCGGGGTGTGGGCGTGAAGGGTGTGAAGCATGAGTGTGTATAAATATTTCCGTGGTGCGATTTGGAAGCTGACCGGCTGCAGTTCAGGCAGCCGGCTCGCAGTGAAAGGGTGAGGGGTTTTTTGGTATCTAAGGGGTAGGGGCCCAATTGAAAGGTCCGGCAGGCCTGGGGTAGAGGGTGGGTGGGGTGCGCCCTCGCCCAGGGCTCTGTTGAGATAAGCCCGAGCAGCGGGCGTCAAGGCGGCCTTCACCTCCTGAAGTACGCACCGGGGGGTACGAGGTCTGGAGATCCCCATGCACCGAGCGAGCGTCAGGGGATCCAGCCAGTCTCCCCGGTCGTATTCCAGGAGGTCTCCGACTCTCGTGACTTCTGCCAGGACCAAACTCTGGCGCACCAAGCGGGACTCCGCCACCTGCACATGGAGCTGGGGGTTGTGTAGCAGGGGCTCTGCGAGGAGATCTGCTCCCACAGTGGCCGCCACGGACCTGGTTGTTGAAAACAGTTTCCAGGTCTGGAGGAGGTCCTGGTAGAAGATCGGCAGCCTGGAGAGGTCTCACAGAAAACCTCTCAGAGAAAGAGAAAAGAGCTGCCGGTTGTATCGGAGCCCTTGGAAGCGGCGCAGGAAGGTGTGCGCCAATATGCTCCACGTCGAACTACCTGCACTATAAAGGAGCCTCTGCAGGGCCTGGAGGCGGAAGACATGGACCTGAGTGTGCAGACACTTCAGGCCCTGCCCTCCTTCCTTCAGGGGTAGATGAAGAACCTCAACAGGGGCCCAGTGCATTCCTGACCAAAAGAACTCTAGAATCGTTGTCCGGAGGTTGGTCAGGAAACCCAGGGCCGGGACCAGGGTGTTGAGCCGGTACCAGAGCGTGAACAGGATTAGTTGGTTAAGCACCAGTGCTCTCCCTCAGAGGGAGAGACATCGGAGTAGCCTCGTCCATTTCCGGAGCCGCTCTATCACCCCGCCCTCTAAATTTTGCCAGTTCTCCAGCGGGGAAGGGTGCGTGGCAGAAAGGTAAACGCCTAGGTAGAGCAGTGGACCCGCACTCCACCAGATGGTCTGAAGCGCGGGTGGGAGGGAGCTCACCTGCCGCCAGTCCCCCACCGCCAAGCCAGAGCTCTTGACCCAGTTGACTCGGGCGGAGGAGGCTGCCGAATAGATGGCCTGGCAAGCCTCCACCCACGCCAAGTCACCCGGGTCCTGGACCATGAGGAGTAAGTCATCGGCGTACGCCGACAGGACCAGCCGCAGCTCCGGCTCCTGCAGCGTCAACCTCCTGCGGAGGAGACAGAGGAAAGGCTCGATCGCCAGAGCGTACAGCTGGCCCGAGAGGGGGCACCCCTGCCGCACTCCTCGCCCGAAGCTGACCGGCTCGGTCAGGGTCCAGTTGAGCCTAACCAAACACTCCGCGGAGGCGTACAGCACCCGGAGAAAACTCACAAACTGAGGTCCAAATCCAAACGCCTGCAGAGTGCTCAGGAGGTACTCATGGTCTACTCTATCCAACGCCTTCTCCTGATCGAGAGACAGGAGGGCGAATGACAGACCATCTCTACGCCCGAGTTCCAAAAGTCTCTAGCGGCTCCAGGGGGAAAAACACCCCCCCCACAGCCTTATTCTTACCAGCTTAGGTTAAAAACTTCCCCAAGGTACAAACTTTGCCTTGGCCTTGAACCGTATGCTGCCACCACCAAGCGTTTTAAAAAAAGAACAGGGAAAGAGCCCACTTGGAGATGTCTTCCCTGAAAATATCCCCCTACACACCCTTTTCCTGGGGAAGGCTTGATAAGAATCCTCACCAATTTGTACAGGTGAACACTGACCCAAACCCTTGCATCTTAAGAACAGTGAAAAATCAATCATGTTCTTAAAAGAAGAATTTTAATTAAAGAAAAGGTAAAAGAATCACCTCTGTAAAATCAGGATGGTAAATACTTTACAGGGTAATCAGATTCAAAACATAGAGAATCCCTCTTGGCAAAACCTTAAGTTACAAAAAGACACAAAAACAGGAATATCCATTCCCTCCAGCACAGCTTATTTTACCAGCCATTAAACAAAAGAAAATCAAATGCATTTTCTAGCTACATTACTTACTAACTAACAGTTGTAAGGTTGCATTCCTGATCTGTTCCAGGCAAAAGCATCACACAGACAGACAGAACCCTTTGTTCCTCACCCCCGCTCCAGGTTTGAAAGTATCTTGTCTCCTTATTGGTCATTTTGGGTCAGGTGCCCGTGAGGTTACCTTAGCTTCTTAACCCTTTACAGGTGAAAGGGTTTTGCCTCTGGCCAGGAGGGATTTGATAGCACTGTCTACAGAAAGGTGGTTACCCTTCCCTTTATATTTATGACAGTTATAAACATACATGAGGACTTTTACAGACACATAAAGCTTACATCAAACACATCCAGCAATTACTGTGCAATAAAGCCCTGGACTCCCCATCAAACACCTGTGCACAAACTCACAAGTCAAACACATGAGCTTGATATTGCTTTTTGCATGGAAAATTCATACCTTTGTTATGTTATAGCTTCTTTTTTTAATGACCTAAAATAAAAATGAATTATTTAGATGGATGATGAGGTCATTGCCTTGAATGAATCTAACCCCCACGAAAGGGAAATTAACCAGAGATGGTGGTATTTGAGCTAAAGAGGAATCTCCCAAGACTGTCATTTTCTGAGCAGACCTGTCTTGTTTAAAAGCAACTTTTGGAAATGCCCCAAATTAAGGGCACTACTTTGTGACTTGCCCCCTCACTGTTCAGTTTGTGTCACTCTAAAGGTCCCAAAGGGTGTTATATGCTCTGATAGCCACCCAGCAGCATATTTAAATCCATTCACTCCCAATGGCTAGGGCCAGCTCAAAGGGGGCAGAGCTAAGGTTACTCTGCAGGGGTGGCATGTACCTTAATGCTTTGTTTCCTGCTCTTCAGAGATTGAAGTTTAGTCCCTGGAAGAGCGTGAGGCTGTGCTGGGTGCCTGAACTCTGCACCAACAAAGGTTTTGGGTGGGAATGTGGATTAGGGGAATTATTTTTTTTAGAGAGGGAGGTGCTCAGTAGTTCCTGTTGATAGTCCGGTTTGGTGCCTAACGCCCCTAGCTACTGTTGAAAATCCAACCCTGACATGTTCAGGATGAGTCAAGCTGGCCAGAAAATGGACAAGAAAAAAATCTTGAACTATTGTTGAATAAATACATAAATAATAAACAAATAAATTATGTGTCTTGTGGGGGAATTTTCAAAAGTGTGTTAGGGAGTTAGGAGCCCTGACTTTCAAATCAACGTATGTCCCTAATTCTCTTTGGTGCTTTTGATTCTCATCCTTCCCTCAATAATTTTTGCAATTAAAATTTTCTAAGAAGTTCTATTCAGCATTCACATTTTATTTTCACAGAAAATATCAGCTTTCCTATCCATCCACTCACCCACCCACCCATCCAGCCCCTTACCACTGCTGGGTGGAAAATAAGAATTGACTTTTATGAAAATGTTCAGTGTTTCAAAATTTGGTTTCAGGTTGCAATTTTCAAACCTTCCTGGCAAAATTTTAGTCAAAACTAATGTTTAGTTTAAGTGTTTTTGAAGAATCAGCATTTACAAATGAAACAAACATTTTATCAAAAAATTCTGGACCGGCTCCAGCCCATTATCTATCCAGCTTAAATTGCTTGTCGCTGTGTCACAGGAAGCTAGGACACTGACACACACAGGAGTAACTCCTTTCACATGCTCTCAGCGGGGTCACTTGCATGAGTGAAGTGAGTCACGGGCATCGGTTTTGTAGCACCAGAGCACACAAGATGACTATGGAGGCTCAGTCGGATGTGTCAGACCAGGCAAGCAAGTGCCCAACACAGGTTTAGCTTGACGGAGGCCGGTAATGTGCAAGGGAAGTTACACTGCCCATGGCCCCCTGGGTCTCTCAGCCGGGTCTTCTGAGACAGCCAGACTCCTGGACACAGATGTGTTCGTTTTCCTTGGCCTAAAGTGGGGGAAGAGATCGGTTGAAAAAAAAGAGAGGGTTTTACCTGCTGCAGGAGTGAAGATGAAAGAGGAGTGAATCCACACTCCCAGTAAGAGATTCTCTGCGGCCCTCTCTGCGCTTGTCGCCTTCCTGCTTTTGCCTTTTTTGGAAAAGACTTGAACGTCCTCAGCTGAAGAACTTTTCTGTCAGTCTGTCCCCACTGGCCTATATGCATTTGTTGCTGTGATCTCTCACTGTGTGACAGGGCAGAGGCCCTGGGGGACACGGTTCCTAACCCATTCTCCAAAAGGCATTGTTAGCAGTTTTAGAAACGGGCTCGGGCTGCCACCGGGGGACTTAGTCTCATTAGCTGTATCCGAGCAGCCTCAACACTAGTTCTAGTCACTTTAAAGTTACAGGGGCTGCATTCAGAAGTGAGAGGAGCCCGCCCCCAACAATCACCGCTGACCGGGACGCGCCAGTGACAGGGCTGTGGGGCTGAAACTTGAAGGCTCAGTCGCTGTGGGGCTGAAATTTGAAGGCTCAGGCGCTGTGTCGGAGGCACACAGTGGTTCTTATAGTTATACGTGATGGGAAGCCTCTTGGGGTGGGTCTGTGGGGCAGCAGTGGTGTGGGTCACTCACAGTCACTAACACACTGTGTTCACACTGGCATGGAGAGTTTGTGGGCCTGGCCCAATAAGACAGTAAATATGTGGCTAAACCTTGCCATGGGAATCATCCCACTGACTTCTATGAGACCAATCACATACTTAGCGTAGGCCCAGGCTTAGAGTCTGTGGTGAATCCTGGTCTATATTCTCTCTCTCTCTCTCTTTTTCTTCAAAGTAAAGCTAAGATTTTGTCACGGTTATTTTTAGTAAAAGTCACGAGCAACAAAAAATAATGGGGGCCGTGACCTGTCTGTGATTTTACTAAAAATAACCAGGGGGCAGGGCTAGGTGGGGGGGGGAAAGGAATCACAGCTGGAGTCCCATGGCGGGGGTGGGGCATGACCCCGGCTCCAGTCCCCTCCACAAGCAGCGGTGCAGGGGTGCACAGCCCCAGTTCCAGCCCCAGCTTCAGCTGCTGACAGAATTTGCTCGTCACAGAGGTCCGGTAAAGTCACAGAATCCATGACCTCTGTGACTAAATCGTAGCCTTACTTAGAAATACATGGACTGAACGCCCATGCTCTGCTCTCTGTGTAGGGGAAAATAATGGTGCTCCTAATTCCACAGCTGTCCTTTCCTCTGTATTTGGAGAAAGCAAAACTCCAGTTCAGAGCCCCTCAGCATTTGCAGGGAATGCTCAAAATCCACATTAAATGGTTTTGGCTCACCCCTGGAATGGTTTGGAGCAGTTTTGTTTGTTTGTTTTGCCATGGAAACTTTTGACAAAAATATTTTTTTCCACAGAATTTTTCAGCAGAACATGTTGGTTTTTTGTCATTTGCCCCCCCCCAAAACAACACACGTTGAGAACAAAAATTATTTCCGTTTCCTGTTGAAACCCCCCAAGGCAGATTGGAAAAATTTCAGCCTCATTTCTCAGGGCTCGTGTAGACAGTTTGCGGCAAGCCAGGGTATAAATCTACCCTTCACTAGTGTGACACACATGGAGTGTCCATGTAGACCCTGGTGCCGCGCACTAACATTCCCTAGTGCGCGTTAATCTACTCTTCTTTCAAAGCGCGGTGAACGAGTGAATAAAAATGCAACAAGGAGTTTGGTTCATTCATAGAATCACAGAATCATAGAAGACTAGGGTTGGAAGAGACCTCAGGAGGTCATCTAGTCCAACCCCCTGCTCAAAGCAGGACCAACCCCAAATAAATAATCCCAGCCAGGGCTTTGTCAACAACCTCCTTATAAAATGAAAAGCAGGGATGGGGAAGGGGGAAAAAGAAGAAGAAAAAAAGAAAAAAGAATGGAAAAGATAGACAAACTAAAAAAAAACCCCAAAATGGGGAAATGAAAAAAGAGAAAAGAGAAAAAAGAAGAGAGAGAAAGGGAAAAAATGTAAGAAGATAGAAAAGAAAAGAATTGTCTTGCTTCAGGGCTAGATGAGCCTCTGCCCTGGTCTCACTGAATGGACCCCCGCTCCAGGTGTAATGTCATGAGCCTTCGCCTCTCTGGTGAGGAATCGTGGGACTCTCCCACACCCAGAGTGGGTTCCTGGGTGACAGCACCGTAGGTACCAGCCAGGATCGCTCAGCAGGTCCGACTGGACTCGGTAGAGGTGTGTGTCCCCTTGGGGAGCTGTGACCTGCAGTGATAATAGTGACCCAAAACAGCCTGTTTAAAACAAAGTGTTGTTTAATCTTAACAGTAGAAATGCAGAACAGCAAGAGACAAGGTTTAAAGCCCCTAGGCAAGCTAAGCTTCCCTTAGGAACCTCTCAGCCTCTGGGGGGTCAGGAGGCAATTTTGTCCCATAAAATCAGGCTCTCCTCTAAATCAGGAAGTGTCTCTTTTGAAATCCCTCTCAGTCTTTTGATCTTGGGGAAGCTGGTCTGGGGGGGGAGGGATAGTTCAGTGGTTTGAGCATTGGCCTGCTAAACCCAGGGTTGTGAGTTCAATCCTTGAGGGGGCCATTTAGGGATCTGGGGCAAAAAGAATTGGGGATTGTGCCTGCTTTGAGCAGGGGGTTGGACTAGATGACCTCCTGAGGTCCCTTCCAACCCTGATATATTCTATGATTCTATGGTGGGTCCCCTATGGGCAGGTGGGTGGAGATAGCATATCACAGTTAATTGTCCTGCTGTTTGCAGAGGAGCTCTTATCTGAGTTACTGTCCATCTTCCTGGGTGCTTTCCTGAACACCCAGCTGTTGAATTAACTCAATATATGCATACAAGACTGCCTGTACAATATTAGATTTCAGACAAACACACGGCTCATACAGTATTCACAGATTGCAACCCTTAGAGCTCGCTTTAGCATTTATTTTATTCAGCAGTTACGCAAGGAACCTACAGGCCTGGACCTTGTAAGACAAGGGTATTCAATTTTTTTTTATTAAGGTCCAAATTTCTTGGTCAAGATGCAGACTTTAGAGAAACTTTTTTCACACTGCAATAACAATCATGCTAATAATAAGGGGGAAAAAAAGATTTCACAGCACCTGGTGGTGTGGATTTGGCCCATGGTCCTCCTATTGATTATAAAAGTTGCAACCCAGACTGTGGGCAAGAGGAGAGAGAGCGTAGCCCTTGTGTTGTGCCAGGATGATGGCCACAGGTGATGAGGAAGACAATGGCTGACATTTCAGGCTGTTCTGCAAGGGATGGATGTTCAGGTGGATATTCTGTAGTATCTGTATCTACCTCTCTGGGTTAGAGTGTTTGTAACTTGGCTAAATGTGTTAGTGAATTATGACAAATACAGAAGGATTTCTAAAGTGTGGGGGTTGCAACTGAACACATCGGAATTCCCAACTCCACAGCAATTTTAATAATACCAGGTCTGATGTTGGAACAAGAACCTGTGAATACCTCAGAGTGATGACTGAGAATTCTTAAATAATCAATATAATTAATATATGATTCATAGATTGGGCTACAAGGGGCAACTCCAAAACCATCAGAAGAATATGAAAATAAATAACCAATTTATTCCCCCAGTTTTCAAATGAATATTTTCCTGGCCATCACCCTTCTCAGAGCTTCCTTCACGCCCTTATTTCTCAGGCCGTAGATCAAAGGGTTCAGCATTGGGGACACCACTGAGTAGAACACGGAAAGCAGTTTGTCGGTGTTGAGGGAGTATCTGGATTTGGGCCTCAGGTACATCACGATGCCGGACCCGAAAAACAAGGTCACCACAATAAGGTGGGAGGAGCAGGTGGAGAAGGCTTTGGTCCTGCCCTCGGCTGATGGAATACTGAGGATCGCGTGGAGGATACGGATGTAGGACACCAAGATGAGCAGGAAGGGGACCATGATGAAGGCAACAGCAATGGTGTAAACAGCTACTTCGTTCCTGTAGGTGTCCACGCAGGCCAGCTTCAGCAGCGGGGGCAGGTCACAGAAGAAGTGGTTGATCCTATTGGGCCCACAGTAGGGCAGAGTGAATATGAAAGTTGTCTGCCCGACTCCCACCAGCAACCCAATGAGCCAGCACACAGCTGAGAGCTGGAGACACACACCTCTGCTCATCATGGCCGTGTAGCGCAGAGGATGACAGAGGGCCACATAACGGTCATATGCCATGGTGGCCAGCAGGCAGCACTCTGTGATCCCTAAGAAGGAGAAGAAATACATTTGCATGGCACAGCCCAGGAAGGAAATACTCGTGTCCTCGGAGATGAAGTTCACCAGCATCTTGGGGATGGTGGATGAGGTGTAGCCGATTTCCAGAAAGGACAAATTTCGAAGGAAGAAATACATGGGGGAGTGAAGGGCAGGGTCCACCACTGTGATCGTGATGATGACGATGTTGCCCACCAAGGTGATGAGGTAGAAAACCAGCACCAGAAAAAAAAGAGAAACTCGGAGCCCCAGGATGTTGGACAAAGCCACAAAGAAGAACTGTGTCATGGCTGTGTGGTTCCTGCTAGCCATGCCCTGCGGCAGTTTTCTCTCTGTGGAGACAATAAAATCATTCATGAAGTGGTCAAGTTGGATGAATCGTATACAAAATTTATCATATTGTCACTATATAAATCCATGGTATGCCCACATCTTGAATACTGCATGCAGATGTCATCACCCCATCTCAAAAAAGATATATTGGAACTGGAAAAGGTTCAGAAAAGGGTAACAAAAAATATTAGGGGTATGGAATGGCTTCCATATGAGGAGAGATTAATAAGACTGGGATTTTTCAGCTTGGAAAAGGACGACTAAGGGGTGATATGATAGAGGTCTATAAAATCATGACTGGTATTGAGAAAGTAATAAGGAAGTGTTATTTGCTCATAACACAAGAACTAGGGGTCACCCAATGAAATTAATAGGCAGCAGGTTTAAAACAAACACAAGGAAGTATTTCTTCACACAATGCGCAGTCAACCTGTGGAACTCTTTGCCAGAGGATGTTGTGAAGGTCAAGACTATAACAGGGTTCAAAAAAGAACTAGATAAACGCATGAAGGATAGGTCCATCAGTGGCTATTAACCAGGATGGGCAGGGATGGTGTCCCCAGCCTCTGTTTGCCAGAAGCTGGGAATGGGCGATGGGGATGGATCACTTGATGATGACCTGTTCTGTTCATTCCCTCTGGGGCACCTGGCATTGGCCACTGTCGGAAGACAGGATACTGGGCTAGATGGGGCTTTGGTCTGACCCAGTATGGCTGCTCTTATGTTCTTATATCTATTATCTCTGACACACCAATTTCCAGTGATGCTTCCGTTTGTGGATGCCCAGTGTAAGACACCCAGTGCTTGATGCTCTGGGGCACTAAAAAGCACAGCTCCCACATTAGAAAGCCAGGCTTGGACCCCAAAAACCCCGAGGCACCTAAAGCAAGCTGCCGGTTCTGAGCACGTCAGCCTGGATCTCCCTGTTCTGGAGAACGAGGCGAGATGTCCTCTGTCTCGCAGAGCGGGCTGGGCTTCATTTCCCTTTCCCCAGGTTACAGAGGCTGAGATCCCTGGCTCCTCTTTGGGTGTGTCTACACAGCACTTGGGCGCAGGCAGGAGTGAGTCTCCCAGCCCGGGACAGCAGACTCCGGCCAGTGGCCCCACCCACCTCCCGAGGCTTCAGAGCCTGAGCTCTGGCCTTGCCCATCACCTCACAGCTATTTTGAGAGCACTAGTACAAGCCCCAGTCTGCCAGCCCGGGCTGGGAGGCTGATGCCCTTCAGCACAAAGTGCTGTGTAGATGCACCCACTGGGGCTGGATCCTCCAAACCTTCAAGTGGTCCTGGCTCAAAGGCTTAGTCCAAAGTTGGAAATGGCTTCACTTTGCTCCACAGCTCTCGGTTTCACTGCAGACATGCTGGGACACAGACTCGTAGGGAGTGCACAAATACACTTAACC
Organism: Natator depressus; assembly: GCF_965152275.1. Classification (NCBI taxonomy): domain Eukaryota; kingdom Metazoa; phylum Chordata; order Testudines; family Cheloniidae; genus Natator; species Natator depressus. The sequence goes on from NC_134246.1 coordinate 32,566,349, forward strand.
ATACCTGTCTACACACTACCCACATGTCTACTGAGCCCCAGCAGTGGTCTCGAAAATGACTTATTCAGAGAACGCGCAGAAGCCAGCCAACAATTCTACAGCGTTCTCCCTTCCGTTCACTGCCCCAGCACTGCCTTGTGTCCGTCAAATATGCTTCATTCTCCTCTCAGGTCAGTTTTACACAATTGTAAATCAACTGTCTTCAATAAACTTACTCCTAATTGTCATCTGTTGACATGAGAGGAGAATCAGGCCCTTGGATAGTCAAGTGGTCTGCCTACCTAGTCATCCTTTCATATGCAATATCTGTCCATCAAATCATCCTCATCGTGCTTCTGTGTATACATTCATATGCAATTATCTATTGATCTATCTGTGCAAGAATTTACACTGGTGCACCTCACTACAGAAACTGAGCATGTATCTGGTCTCAGGCATACTTATTTATCTATACTTTCATATTCATAGGGTGACCATAAGTCCCATTTTGGCCGGGACAGCCCATTTCTAAGCCCTGTTGTGGCCGTCCCGACTTTTTTTTGGCAAAAGTGGGCATGTGTCCCATTTGCTCTTGCCAACTTGATCAGTTGGCAAGAGCAAACTTGACACATGCCCACTGTTGTCAAAAAGTGGAGTGCAGAGGAATGTGCAGGGAGGCGAGCGGCCATGCCAGCCCCGTGCAGAGTAGGAGGCAGGGCTTGGGTGATGGGAAGACAGGGCTCGGGTGAGCAGTGATGCCAGCCCTGCCAGGGGAGGGGGCTCAGGTGAGGCTAGTCTGGGGAGGGAAGGAGCGGGGCTTGGGCTAGCCCCACACGGTGATTTGTTTTCCCTTTGGGAAATATGGTCACCCTACATATGCAATATCCTCACTATCTATCTATCTGACAAGGTGGGCAAGGTAATATTTTTTACTGCAGTGGCTTTCAACCTTTCCAGACTACTGTACACCTTTCACGAGTCTGGTTTGTCTTGTGTACCCCCAAGTTTCACCTCACTTAAAAACTACTTGCTTACAAAATCAGAAATAAAAATACAAAAGTGTCACAGCCACGCTAGTACTGAAAAATTGCAAACTTTCTCATTTTTACCATATAATATATAATATATAAATCAACTGGAGTATATTGTACTTACATTTCAGTGTATAGTATAGAGCAGTATAAACAAGTCATTGTCCGCATGAAATTTTAGTATGTACTGACTTCACTAATGCTTTTTATGTAGCTTGTTGTAAAACTAGGCAAATATCTAGATGAGTTAATATACCTCCGGGAAGACCGCTGTGTACCCCCAGGGGTACGTGTACCCTGGTTGAGAGCCACTGTTTTATTGGAGCAACTTCTGTTGGTAAGAGATGGAACAGATTGTTCAGCATAAGTAGCAAACTCGTATTTCAAGGGACAATTCAAGGTGAAGTGGCCCATTAACACCCTTTCTGTCACTTGCCTGTATGAGGTCATTCGAGAGTGTAGGGACTGTCTGGTTTCACCCACATTGTTGCTATTGGGCATTTAGCGATTTAATGAACTCACACAGGAAAATGATAAAAGACAAAGGCCATGTCTACACTAGCAATTTGTTCCACCTTGTGTTTAGCTAGGTATGTTTCCCAGAGCTGAAGAAGAGCTCGAAAGCTTGTCTCTCTCTCACCAACAGAAGGTGGTCCAATAAAAATATCACCTCATCCATCTTGTCTCGCTAATATCCTGAGACCAGCATGGCTACAATGACACTCTATCTATCTATCTATCTATCTATCTATCTATCTATCTATCTAATCATTTTCACTGAGCACCCATTAAAACTGTACTTAGCAGCCCAGACCCTGATTACATTGTTTTCAGGAACAGAACTATGCTAAGTTCAGTGGGAGATGGTTGTGTAACTCCCTTATGTTCCTTTGGAAATTCCAGCTATGAATTAGAATTCTTTGTACTCTTCCTTAGTATAACACAACAGTCAGGGGAGAGAAAGAGCACACTAGTGGCTGACTCCCTGCTCCCTTGTACCATGTGTAGTCATTTATACCAGTGCAAGGTGAGTGCAAAATGACTCCGTATCAGAATTACCCTCTTGTATCGGCAGGTTCCCACACCCATTCACATGGAAATGACTACACAAAGGTACAAAGCAGAGGAGAAAAAGGACCCAGGTAGAGCTATGCACCAGTGTGCTTGGTTAAAAAGCAACAACATGCAGAAAAAATATTGACTTGAAAAAAATATTCTAATCTCATATAATCATGTGCTGTAAAACTTACGGGCAGCAGAGCGAACAGTGCATTCCCCAACTCTGAAGAGGCCACATCTCGAGGAGTCTGAGTATTTAAGTTCTTTTATGCCTCTATTGAGACAGGTTCCCTCGTGCATTGAATCCTTGCTACATCAAAGACTCAGAGATGAGACAAGGACTTTTTTTTTCCTTTGGCATGGAGAATAGAGGGTCCAAGTTTCCAGGGACAGCTGTTTTGAACAAAGGCTGGTGGATAATTTTTAATCAAAACTTTTTCCACTTGAAAATTGGGTTTTCGGTGGAGCGAATGCGTCAATGATAGGGTCTGGTTTGGGAGATGGGAATCCCAAAAACTTTTTGAAAATGGGACTGAAGTCTTTAACTCGCTGATTTTGAGCTTATTACCCATAAAGACCTTCACTATTTCTCTCTCTCCAAGGCCCATGTAGGAGTAAGCACTTCACAAGCGCCTTAATTTCGTTAGCCTCACAACACCCCTGTGATGTAGATTATGCTATTGTCCGCCGATTGCAAACAGGGAGCAGATGCATACAGAGATGTGGGGGGGTGGGGGGGGCAAAGGGGGCATCCTTGAAAAGGTATTTAAAAGCCTAAAGATGCAGAGAAGCACCTAGTGGGGTTTTCAAAATCAGTTAGGGAAGGGCCCAATTCACAAAGGCACTTAGGTGGCTGCCTACCACTTTAGGCACCTACAGATCCCAGATTTAGGCCCCTTGGGGATGCACAAAACTGCTGCTCAAGGGTCGTCAAATGCCGTTGGTGCCTAAACTCACTGAGCTCCTGCTTTTTTGCAGGAAAATTTCCCTAGGTGCCTCTGGGCATGTGCTCAGCAGCCCCAGGCCAGCCATCCTGACAGCTGAGTCCCAGGGCCCTGCACGAGCTGGGGGGAGATAGCCAGGCCTCTGCCTCACTTGCCCGCGGGGCCCAATTGGGTAAGCATGTTCAGAGCTCACCTACCGGATTGGTCCCATATAGGTGAGCTTACACAAGGTGAGGATGGGCTGGAGTATGGGGAAGAGGAGGACCTCCCTCATAACTTTTAGCCCAGTGGTTAGGTTATGTAGCTGGGGCATGGGATAACCATGCCTCAGGTGGTCCCCCTTCTGCCTCAGGGGGAGATGGGACTTGGACAGAGATCTGCCACCTCTCTGGTTTCATAGATTCCTAGGCCAGAAGGGACCATTGTGATCATCTATTTTGACCTCCTGTATAACACAGGCCAGAGACCTGCCCCAAAATAATTCCTAGAGCAGATCTCTTAGAAAAACATCCCATCTTGGTTTATAAATTGTCAGTGATTGAGAATTTGCTGCGACCTGTGGTAAACTGTTCCAGTGGTTAATTTCCCTCAATCTTACACATTTATGCCTTATTTCTAGTCTGAATTTGTCTAGCTTTGACTTCCTGCCATTGGATGGTGTTAGAATCTTTCTCTGTTAGGCTGAACAGCCCATTATCAAATTTGGTTCCCCCTGAAGATACTCTAAGGTAGCAGGTAGGTGCCTAAATCCCTTTGTGAATCTAGCTCCTGGCAGGATTTAAAAAATTCATCTTAACAGTGTATGCACGCAAATCCCTGTGAAAATCTGGCCCACAGAGACCAAGCCATTTGCCCCAAGGTCACACACAAAGTCCATGGTAGAGCCATACCTTGAACCTGGATTTCCCACCTCTGGATGTAGGATGTTAACCACTGTACTGTCCTTCCACCCAGCTGTTCAAGGACAAATTCAAGTCTTTTTGGAGTGTATGCTCTTCAGGGGCATAGACTGTGGATAACACTTAACAGAACGAGGTCCCAGTTCTGCAACCTTTGTCAGCTCCCACAACAACATCAATTAATTCCGAATGAATCTTTATTCAGGCAAGTCTGGTTGTGAACAAAGTTCAATTTTTGAAAAAATATTTCTGGGAAATGGTTTATGATATTCATCCTGATCAGTTATTAGTAAATGGATCAATCCAAGTCCTAATTACATTGTATAATTATATCTGTCTACTGGAGCCTGTAAAATTCCAAAGCTAATTAAATAAAGAAGGTAAATAGCCATTGGGAACAATTTTAATGGAAATTAGGCATCAAAATCTTTGACACGGCTTTTAAAATCTTAACCACAGTATAAATCACAAGCCAGACCCTCCACTGCTGTAAATCACAGTTACAGTGACTTCATGGGAGTGACGCTGCGTCACACCAGCGGAGGGTCTGGCCCACTGTCTCCAATGGATTGATGCCAATTTACACTGTTGGACTGTTGACTGAAATGGAGCTATGCTGGGAATCTGGCACTTTATTGCCAGTCAAAGTCCGAGGGTTACGAGTTTGGGGAGAATACGTTGCACTTCCCATGCAAATAGAGGCAGTGGAATCCTTTCTTTAAGTGCTGAACTCTGCCTTAAGGGCAGGTCTACAAAGGGAGTTAGTCAGGAACAGCTATAACTGGGGAATCACTGGCCAGGGGGGAGGGATAGCTCAGTGGTTTGAGCATTGGCCTGCTAAACCCAGGGTTGTGAGTTCAATCCTTGAGGGGGCCATTTAGGGATCTGGGGCAAAAAGAATTGGGGATTGTGCCTGCTTTGAGCAGGGGATTGGACTAGATGACCTCCTGAGGTCCCTTCCGACTCTCATAGTCTATGAGTCTATGAGGGGGCAGCACTGTGGACAAGGATCTGGAGGTTCCCATGGGTCACAAATGCAACATGAATCAACAGTGTGATGTAGTTGCGAAAAAGGCTAATCTCATTCTAGGGTGTGTTAACAGGATCGTCGTATGGAAGACATGAGAAGTCATCGTTCTACTCCACTCAGCACTGGGGGAGGTCTCAGCTGCAGTACTGTCTCCCATTCTGGGTGCCACACTTAAGGAAAGATGTGGACAAATTGGCGAGAGTCCAGAGGAGAGCAACGAAAATGATCAAAGCCAAGGGAGGCTGTGGAATCCCTGTCATTGGACGTTTTTCAGAACAGGCTGGACAGATGCCTCTTGGGGCTGGCCTTGGTTTATTGGTCTTGCTTCAGCACAGGGGGTTGGACTTGATGACCTGTTGAGGTCCCTTCCAGCCCGGCATTTCTATGGTTCTAACTCTCCCTGTGTGGACATACTGTGGGATTTTCAGATGTGCCTAGGTGTCTAATTCCCATTGAAATCAACAGGTGTCTTACCTGAATCCTCAGGCACCTAAACACCTTTACAAATCTGCCCCATAATCATCCCTTGTCCTGATGGACAGCAAACTCCAGGTTACTGCAGTCCATGGAGGGCAAATGCAGCATGTGGAGTGATAGGCACTTGGTGGATCTAGTAACTCCTGAACAAGGATTCAATGCTGAGGATGCAGCTGGAGTACAACATGGGATTGCCTTGTCTGTTAAATCTGGGAGGCAGGAGGGGAGGGGCATGGACCAACTCTGCAGCTAGTACTAACTTGCACAGCTGCACTGATTCAAATGGGGTTATGTCAGTTTACACCAGGTGGGAATGCGGCCCAGGATAGTAGAACCTCAGAGTTACGAACACTAGAGTTACAAACTGACCGGTCAACCACACACCTCAATGGGAACTGGATATACGCTATCAGGCAGCAGCAGAAGGGAAAAAAACCAAAAAACAAATACAGCACAGTGCTGTGTTAAACATAAACTACTAAAAAAATTAAAGGGAAAGCAAAATTTTTCTTCTGCACAGTAAAGTTTCCAAGCTGTACTAAGTCAATGTTCAGTTGTAAACTTTTGAAAGAACAACCATAACGTTGTGTTCAGAGTTACGAACATGTCAGAGTTATGAACAACCGCCATTCCCGAGGTGTTCGTAACTCTGAGGTTCTACTGTAGTTTTCATTTTTAAATCCCTCACGCTCCCTTTTTGGCTCTACCTCCTTCGAAAATCCAACAGTCTAGTGGCCACTGTCTTCAGAGCGTCATTCACATCCTTGTTTCTCAGGGAGTAGACCAGGGGGTTGAGCAATGGGGTGACCAGGCTGTAGAGAAGGGAGAATATTTTGTTTAGGTTGATGGTTGCGCTTGCCGTCGGCACCATGTAGACCATGGCCAGAGCCCCATAGAAAGTGCTGACCACGATAAGGTGGGAGGTGCAGGTGGAAAAGGCCTTCTGCCTCCCAGTGCTGGAAGGGTTTTTTACTATAGCCGTGATGATGAATGAGTAGGATGTCAGGGTTAGCAGGAAGGGGATCAGGGTGGCTGTAGAGGACAGCAAGAATGCCGCTAAGGTGATCAGGTGGGTGTCACTGCACGACAGCTTGACCAGGGGCATGAAGTCACAAAAGAAATGGTCAATTTCATTAGGGCCACAGAAACGTAGTCTGTAAATCCAGGCCATTATCACTGGGTTGAAGAGGAAGCCACCCAGCCAAGAGCAGGATGCCAGCTTAATGCACACCCTTGTCTTCATGAGGGATGTGTAACGTAGCGGGCTGCATATTGCCAAGTAGCGATCGTAGGCCATCACCGTTAGCAGGAGGATCTCGGTGGCTGCCTGGGAGCCAAAGATATAAAGCTGCATGACACAGCTGCTGAAGGAGATCGCCACACCCTTCTCAGCCAGGAAACCTTGCAGCATTTTGGGGACGATGTTGGATGTGTACCAGATATCCAAGAAGGACAAGTTCCCTAGGAAGAAATACATGGGGGTGTGAAGGCCTTGGTCAACCAGAATGGTGAAAATGACCAGGGTGTTCCCAGCCACGGTGGTGAGGTACGTGAGCAGAACCAGCACAAAGGGACCAATCTGGAATGGGTAGAGGATCCTGAACCCGCGGAGGATGAATTCTGTAACATCGCTTTGGTTTCCCCTCTCAACACCTGCCATGTGTGCAGTGTCTAGAGAAAGCACAGTGCACCAATCAAGCACAGACAGACAATAAACCAGAACAATTCGGGGACTAGACCCAGCCTTTATAATGCAGTCCTACGTCAATTAATGGCTTTCATCATTGTGGTCACAAAACCAAACACCATCTACTGGAAGAAGGTTGAACACCACTGATGAACTGAGAGAAATGGAATGTCTTACTACCCATATTAGGTTTCAGAGTAGCAGCCATGTTAGTCTGTATTTGCAAAAGAAAAGGAGTACCTGTGGCACCTTAGAGACTAACCAATTTATTTGAGCATAAGCTTTCGTGAGATACAGCTCACTTCATCGGATGCATTCAGTGGAAAATACAGTGAGGAGATTTATAGACACACAGAACATGAAAAAATGGGTGTTATCATACACACTGTAAGGAGACTGATCACTTAAGATGAGCTATTACCAGCAGGAGAACGGGGCCGGGGGGAGAGGAAGGGGAGAAAACCTTTTGTAGTGATAATCAAGGTGGGCCATTTCCAGCAGTTAACAAGAACATCTGAGGAACAGTGGCGGGGGGGAATAAACATGGGGAAATATTTTTACTTTGTGTAATGACCCATCCACTCCCACTCTCTATTCAAGCCTAAGTTAATTGTATCCAGTTTGCAAATTAATTCCAATTCAGCAGTCTCTCATTGGAGTCTGTTTTTGAAGTCTTTTTGTTGTAATATTGCAACTTTTAGGTCTGTAATCGAGTGACCAGAGAGACTGAAGTGTTCTCCGATTGGTTTATGAATGTTATAATTCTTGATGTCTGATTTGTGTCCATTTATTCTTTTACGTAGAGACTGTCCAGTTTGACCAATGTACATGGCAGAGAGGCATTGCTGGCACATGATGGCATATATCACATTGGTAGATGTGCAGGAGAACAAGCCTCTGATAGTGTGGCTGATGTGATTAGGCCCTGTGATGGTGTCCCCTGAATAGATCTGTGGACACAGTTGGCAAGGGGCTTTGTTGCAAGGATAGGTTCCTGGGTTAGTGGTTCTGTTGTGTGGTGTGTGGTTGCTGGTGAGTATTTGCTTCAGGTTGGGGGGCTGTCTGTAAGCAAGGACTGGCCTGTCTCCCAAGATTTGTGAGAGTGATGGGTCGTCCTTTAGGATAGGTTGTAGATCCTTGCTGATGCGTTGGAGAGGTTTTAGTTGGGGGCTGAAGGTGACGGCTAGTGGCGTTCTGTTATTTTCTTTGTTGGGCCTGTCCGGTAGCAGCTGACTTCTGGGTACTCTTCTGGCTCTGTCAATTTGTTTCTTCACTTCAGCAGGTATTAGATTAGTCATGGAGTTATTCAAGGAAAGATGGGTCAAATGGAACAAAATGAGAAGAACAATCACCCATGGAACTGTCACAGATCAGTGGATGAGATTTTCCAAAGCTGTCTAGGGGATTTGCATGCCAAGTTCCCATTAATTGAGCATCCATGTCTATTAGGGCACTTTGAATATTCCCACCTATATATTTACATGCAGTGGGCATGTAGGAGTCTGGCATGCAATTCCCATTAAACTACAAAAACCCCACGTGTAACTCACTGAGCATTATGATCTTTCCTGCCTCAGTTCTGCTGGGTCCCCAGACCTTTTTATTAGTTGCCAACCACTCTTAATATTTGTGCAAAATATAATGTGAACTGTCAATAATTCTCCTTATTTTAAATAAAAAATTTGGGGCCAGAGATCCAAACATATTTAGGCACCTAAAGGTGCAGATAGTTGCTTAGTTGGATTGGCAATGACACCGAAGCAGTTTAAGTGCCTAACTCCCATTGCAGTCAATGGGAGTTAGGTGCCTAGGTGCATTTGAAAAATTTCAGTAGGCACCTTATCTGCATCTTTAGGAGCCTAAAAGCATAAAAAATATCTGGTCCCTTGTAACTAAATTTAGTTCAGCTCTGCAAAGGAACAACCCTTTTCACACCACAAATGAAGCAAGAAAGATGAAGCTCTGTTCCATGCTGATGAAGTCTCACCGAATTGAAATTGTTACTGTTTTTAGCATTTCAGAGCCTCTGGGGTACAGCCTACCCAAGTGTGGGGACACAGCTTTACAAGTAGCAGTGAGAGGCAAAAAGGCATCCTTTAAAAAGTGGAAGTTAAATCCTAGTGAGGAAAATAGAAAGGAGCATAAACTCTGGCAAATGAAGTGTTAAAATATAATTAGAAAGGCCAAAAATGGATTTGAAGTACAGCTAACCAAAGACTCAAAAAGTAACAGCAATTTTTTAAAAAATACTTCAGAAGCAGAAAGCCTGCCAAACAACCAGTGGGGCCACTGGTGATTGAGATGCTAAAGGAGCACTCAAGGAAGATAAGGCCATGGCAGAGAAACTAAATGAGCTCTTTGCATCGGTCTTCATGGCTGAGGATGTGAGGGAGATTCCCAAACCTGAGGCCATTCTTTTTAGGTGATAATTTTGAGGAACTGTCCCAGATTGAGGTGTCATTAGAGGAGATTTTGGAACAAACTGATAAACTAAACAGTAACAAGTTGACCAGGACCAGATGGTATTCACTCAAGAGTTCTGAAGGAACTCAGATGTGAAATTGCAGAACTACTAACTGTGGTATGTAACTTATCATTTAAATCATCTCGTACCAGATGACTAGAGGATAGCTAATGTGATGTTAATTTTTAAAAAAGGCTCCAGAGGCGATCCTGGCAATGACAGGCCAGTAAGCCTAATGTCAGTACCGGGCAAATTGGTTGAAACTATAGTAAATAACAGAATTATCAGAAACATAGATGAACATGATTTTGTTGGGGAAGAGTCTACATGATTTTTGTAAAAGGAAATCATGCCTCACCAAACGCTGGTGGAGGGATGATGTGGATTCTAAATCTGAGAAAAAATACAGAGGGATCAGAGACAATTGTACTTGAAGTTTTTGTGTTCTCCTCAGGTGTCTAGAGAGGGGGTGAAATGTTCCAAAGAACTGAAAGGCCAGATTTTCAAAGGTATTTAAGAGTCTAGAGGTTCAGATAAGCTAAGCACATTGGAAATAGAAGCCCTCAGCAATTATTTGGTACACTCCCTTTGTGCAAAGGTTAATGATGACACAAGGTCAAGGCAGCAGAGAATCAGGGCCCTTATACCTAGACAATGTAGATAAAATGGAAATTACTGTGAAACACCATGACTGCGAGGAGACTGAAGGAACCTCATTCTATTTAATGTTATCCCAAGATTGACAGATTTCTGCCTGTCCTCCCCCCAGCAACTTGAATCAAGAAGTACAAGAAACAACCTTTCTTAGTCTTTGTAATTAATCAATATTTGGACTCTATACTGCTCTCACTGGTGTCCATTACAAAACTCCCATTGACTTCAATACGAGTAGGACTGGACTATTTTTCTCTGGAAAACATAGTTTACAAGAAAGTGTTCTGTGCCTGATTTTGATCTCACACCAACGGAGCTGCACAGACACTGAAGGCTGTGGTATGATAGATAGAGATAGGCAGGTAGATACCAGGGGTGGGTCCGTAGCTGGTATAAATCAGTGTAGGTCTTTTACAGTCAATGGAGTTATTCTGTTCTACACCAGCTGAGGATTTAGCCACTGGAGTAACTTCATGGAAGTCCATTGTTGTTATAATAATCACTGTAACAACTGGAACATGATAATATATGTCATAATATATAATAATATATATATTATGACATATATTCTAAGAAGAGTATTCCCCATCATGTGTTAAGCACTCTCCAAACATGTCAGAAGGACAATTCCAGCTTGGAGTAACTCCCAATTTAAGGACAGGCAAGTAGGCAGAGGTGAGGTGAAGGGGAATAACCAGAAACAATACACATACAATTTGCACTCATGTATGTAGCTATAGCAACAAGATTCAGCAAACACAAAGAGGCAGAGCTGGGGGTTGAAGAGGGATTCACATGTGGAGAGGGTCAGAAGAGCTCGGGGAAGCTGGACTATGAATAGGTGGCTTCATGGAACATAGCAGGAAGGTGACCGGGTGAGAATCTAGCCAGAGGGTGGGTGAGGCTGGGAGGCTTGGCAAAGAAGATCATGAAGGAGGGGCAGAGCTATGTAGAGCTTTGAAGGCAGTGACAAGAAGCTTCAATACGATACAATATTGTCTGGAAAGCCAACGGAATGGCTTAAAGGGGGATTACATGACCAAAGTGATGCGAAAGAAAGAGGAGTTTAGGGGGTCAGTGTGCGTTTCTGGGAGGTCCGAGAGGAAGCTGCTGCAGCGACCAAGAATGAAGTTATACTCATGTAAACCTGGTGAAATGAAGGTCAGAATGAGAGTCTATTATAATTTAGTAAATTGTCTATAGATTCAGATTTTTCATTGGTTCCTCACTTAGATAATTTACAGGTCAGATTCTACAAAGAAAGCAATAGAGTTATTGCACTTTGTCCCTGTGTAAAACTGGGCACTCAAAATGCAAGGAACCCAAAATGATAGAGTCACTTTGGAAAATGGCAAAAATTGCAGAATAGTCTCTTTTGCTATAATTTCCTTCTGGCACATCTCACATGGTGCAATAGAATATAAATAGCATGTACTTACCCGCTCAGTCCTGGCAGGGTTCAGGGTATTGCCAACCTTGCATCAGTTTTCTCTCCTAATTTACACAAAAATAGAAAAATAAATGAACAAGAGAACAATTCAGGAATGAATACCAGTACCCAATCTTTTAATGAGATCTAATTTCATTGAACAAACAGATCCGATTGAAATCAGAGCTAGTTCCAGGCAGTAGAACCAAAATGTATTCCAGAGCTATTAGAGGCTACTGTTACCAAACCTACTGTCTGTGGGAGAGATAGAAGTCCAACATGCTGGCGTGCAGATGGATCTTGTTATGATCACACATGTGGTTTGCAGGGTATGCTCTTTATACGTGAAATCATGGCATTTGAGGACAGAGTCCTTGAATTGCTCAGAGCTCTGGATCTCAGATGGGCTCATTAAATCAGCTTTATGTCTCATGGGAGCTGGAAAGTTGTATTGGAAAGTGGTATTGACATCAAATGTTTTTTAAGCGCTTGCATGTTCTCTCTGTTTTCCAAGCCTTGTCCACACACAGAAATAGCCCTGGGTTTAACTTCAATTGTTATTTTTAAACTGAGGCCTTCTCTACACACAAACGTGCAGCATTTTAATTAAACTGGTTTAGTCTGACTGGTGCAAACTCCAGTGTGAACACACTTATTGCGGGGTATGAGTGGCTCATTCATAAATTGTAAGGGGAGAAGGGCCCATTAGTAAATCAACTCTGACCTTCTGCAGAACACAGGGCAATGACAAGAAATCAGTCTTGATGTAAAGACTCCAAGTGATGGAGAATTCACCACATTGCTAGATAAATAGTTCCAATAATTAAGTATGCTCGTGAGTAAAAAAAATTGCCTGAGAGTAAGAACTTGAAGCGACATCACCAACATCCACTATTGCCTACTCTAGGCTCTTGTTTCTGTGTGAGAAACATTAGCAGAACTGGGATAACTTTCAGTGAAAAGTTTTGATTTTGATGAGTTGGCATTTTATGACTGGAAAAAAGTTTTGCAGAAAAATTCTGGACCACTTCTACTCTTAATTTTCTCTTGGATAAACTAAACAGATGGAGCTTCTTAAATCTCTCACTCAAAGGCAGGTTTTCCAGGCCTTGAAATATTCTCACAGCCCTTTTCTGAGTCCTTTTCATTTTTTTTTTTGCTTAAATTTGTTCCTAATTGACTTAAACTAAACCCAAACACGCTACTCCTAAAAGAAAATAACAGTGTCCACAATTGGGGGCTGTGTTGCTTGAAATAAATCAGATTAAATTTCCATCCAGTACAACTCACCATGTAGACAAGCCCTGATTCAGTTAAATGGGTGCAAATTCCTGGGTGGAGAAGGCCTTTTCTACACACAAAAGGGGTACTACTTTAACTGTAGACTCAGTTTGTGGAGAAGCCAATGATTAAAATTCTTGAAGTTGCGTTAGGAATTTGGAAGCCCAGTTCTCAAAACTGATGGGAATCATCCAAATCTTGCAGGGGCCTCTGAAAAATCTCAGTCTTCTGCATGCAAGGGTTGGAAAAACAGAAGAAAATATCTGAATATCATCTATGAGACTTTGGAAATACAGAATAATCACTCAGTATCAACCTCTCATTCCTCACCATGGCACACAGGTTTTGACAAACAAACAATCTGTACAGCTGGTCAGAACATGTTTTGGGTTTGGGAAAATGTTCAGTTTTCAACAATCACAAATCTAAAAACTTTCAGTTGAAAATTGGACAATTTTTGGCCAAAACCTGCTGAAAACTAAAACATTTTCAAACAAAAACTGCCACCCTCTACCATTTTTGTTTTTGTTTTGGGGGTTTCGGTTTTCTGATGAAAAATCAATATTTTGCAAGGGAAGACTGTACTTTCCATGACAAATTTTATTTAATCAAACTTCAAGTTGTTTGGAATAAGTTTTGATGGAAAATTTTTGACCAGCCCCAATAAACTGGTTTATCTGACTCAGTTGATTATCCACGTGTACAATGTGCATCAGAGTCACATCTTTACATTGCACTAGGGGGTAATAGAGATGGTTGGAAAATAGCGGTCAAATGAAGTTTGGAGGAAAAATACCCTGAGGGTGGAACTCATGAACACTTTAGTAATATTCCATCCCCATTTTCTGACCAGCTCCATTGTGTACCTTAGAGGCCTTGGAAAGTTTCATTCACTAATGTCTGTAGAAATGGATATGAGAGCTTTCCATGGAAGGCACTGCAGAGATGCAATTATTTGCAAAATAAACGCCATTTGAAACACTGAAAGGAACACAAGCCACATAATTTCCTTTATTTTTGTAATTTTGTTTTCTAAATGATCAAATATATTGAAGTTGTGTGTCAATAGGCAGAATTTTGGACTTTATGTTAAAGCAAAAACATCTTGTTGACAAGCAGATATGAAGCATGGTGGGCCAAATTTTCAACTGGTGTAAATCAGTGGCACTCTACTGATGTCACAGGACAATGTACACCAGACTCTACACCTCCGATTATTACAGTTAATTGGAAAATTAAGATTTTTTCCCATGACAATTTTTACAGGAAAAATTCCCATTTGACAAATTCCACCAGGAAACTCCAGGGTGAGAAATGTTGAAAATGTGGGAAAGATTTTGTGCCACCCTCTCTCTCACACTTTACCATTTCCCAACATTTCCCAGGTAGGAAAAGTGAAAATGCTACTTACATGCACAACTTAAGTAACTTTTGCAAGTTGGAAAACAGACAGGAAGTGCAGAAAATCCCACAATTTTGAAACAAATAATTTCAGAAATACCAACAAATGTTCAGCTTTTTTTTCCAGAAGAAAAAATGGTGTTGAAAGTCTGGATGAGGAACAATTTCAATGAAATATTTCTGTAAATAAAAAAGTAAAGGAAAAAATTGATTAAACCCTAATTTTCCAATGCACATTTTTTGGTTGGACATTTTTGGGCCATCTGTACTGTAGAGAATTAGGTTCTCATATATTATCGCATGAATTCCAAAAGCCCAATAGACATTATTGACCAAAAGTACCTTCAACCAGTTAACAGCGCTTCACCCAAGGCACCATTTAAACTGCAAGTACCTCCCTGACCCATATGTAGGAAATCAGAACGACTGATCTATTGTTGCCATGACTTTTTACATACTGTTAATTTTAAAAAAACCCTACTTTGATTTACTGTGAATTTACTAATCAAAGTTCAAAACTAATGAGAACTAATCACAAGATGTTTGACTCAATCAACGCTCGTGAAAGTCAATGCTCTGCTGGAATAAGGACTCAGCTCAAAGTGACAAGCCGTTTTCTACCCCACTTCTTCAGACTGGGGAGTGTGGCAGCTGTTTTGCTAGGGTGGAATCCTGCCCTATGCTTGGTACCCCATTGAAGTTAAAATGCAGGACGAGGTCCTTGCTCTCCAAATTGCGATTGAAATCTATGGGACCATTTGTTTAGTGAGGCTTGGATTTTCAAATGGGCCAAAGGGAGTCAGGAATCCAAACCCCATTAAAAATGTGTGGGGTAGATCACCTAATTCCTCTAGACCACTTTGAAAATCACAGCTGTAAGTCATTATCTAATGGGCCTGAATTACCACTGCTTTGTTCCACTTTGTGCTGTGTAACTCCATCCGTATTCAGTGGAGTCATATAGACATAAACCTGGAGTAGCACAGTGGGGAATCAGGCCCCATAGGAGTCGCAGAATCAGGCCCTGAGTGAGAAGTCCAGAATCTAGCCCTGTGACATCAGTGCAATTGGGACCCCCAAGATGAGATTTTCAGAGTTACCCAAGGGATTTGGAGGCAAAATTTCCATCGCATTTGATTGGAACTGCACATCCAAATGCCTTTGGTGGCTCTGAAAATCTCATTCCAAGGCTGACCAGTGCCCCAGTGAAGGTCGCTACAGAGTCTGCAAAGGGGTGCCCCAAATGCCTATTCCCTGACATTTATGACCCATCACTCTCCTCAAAACCTCTTTCACTTCCATGTTCCACACACTGTTGGTTGATTTTGTTGGAGTGGCAGAAAGGCAGGGTGCAGGTAGACACTGTGTGCAGGAGGGAGTTGAGGAATCTGGTGACCCACGTTCCTGGCAGTCATCAGAACGCAGAGTCTCTGGTTCCTAATGACCACGTACTGCAAAGGGCTACACATGGCCACGTACCAGTCATAGGCCATCACCGCCAGGAGGAAAACCTCCCTCCCTGCTACAGCCACCAGGAAGTTGACCTGCAACATGCAGCCAGTGAAGGAAATTATGTTGCTCTCTGACAAGAGGTTTTCCAGCATCTTGGGTGTGGTAGCAGTGGGGCAGCAGATGTCTTACCAGGAGAAGTTGCGGCGGATGCAGTCCAGCAGGTTGTGCGGCTTAGCCTTGGTCCCTATGGCTAGGATTTGAGGCCATTGCCACTGAGGGTTATGAGGTACATCAACAGAAAGGCACTAAAAAGAGAGACGCAAATGTCTGGGCAATTAGAAAGTCCCATAAGGACGAATTTGGCCACGATTGTCCCATTGTCCATTTCTCTGCTTGAAGAGGAGCTCGCCTGCAAGGGGGTAAATGAAAGCTATTTCATTATGTGAAACTCTGTGCATGGGAATGACGGATGGTCTTTGTGTTAAGGCAAAGGAGTGGGAGATGGAAAATCTAGGCTCTCATCAACAGGCATGTCTCCACCTGTCTCCCGCCAATAATAAACATTCTTAGACTGATCCATTCTGGGTGGTTTTTTTGAACCAAATTGAAACTCAGTTAGACATGAAACACTCTCCTCCTTGGCTGTTTCAGTGGTTCATGGGCATTGTAGTGTGGGTGCCTCATGCTCTCATTTTCCTTTCTGAGCTGGACCCCCTGGCTTGATTACATCTCATCTGATTGACTGCAATGGAGGCACAAACAGGGGAATCTCGACTAGGTGTAGAGAGGTTATTTGACCTCTGTATTTGGAACTGGTGTGTCCATCGCTGGCATCTTGTGTCCAGTTCTGGTGTCCACAGTTCATGAAGGATGTAGATAAATTGGGAAGGGGTCAGAGAAGAGACACAAGAATGACCAAAGGATTAGAAAACCTGCCTTAGCGATAGACTCAAAAAGCTCAATCTATTTAGCTTAACAAAGAGATGTTAACGGGTGATTTGATCACAGTCTATAAGAACCTACACGGGGAACAAATATTTAATAATGGTATTAGACCCGCAGCAGGGGCCTCCATATGGTATGGGGGAACAGGCAGGTACCGGTCACAGTATTGGTATATAATACTCTAAGTACTCTTTATTGCTTACAAAATAAACCTCATTCATGCCACATTCATACCCCAAACATACAACACCAGAATACGCAGATCAGAATGAAGTCCCGATGGCTAGTCGAGGTTCCACCAGACCAGATCAGATCAGATGCGGGCAGCTGGCAGAAAGACCACATCTATTTCCAAACAGGGCTCTGGGGTTGTTGAAAGACTCCAAATTTCAAATGTGTGAAACCTCCATTTTTTATCCACTTTGTGACATCATTAGTCGTTTGTCTCTGATGTTTGGGCCTTTCACCCTGTCATAAATATAAAGGGAAGGGTAACAACCCTTATGTATGCAGTAACCTAAAATCCCTCCTGGCCAGAGGTACAGAATCCCCTTACCTGTAAGGGGTTAATCAGTTCAATTAACCTAGTTGGCACCTGACCAGAAGGACCACTGGGAAAAGAAGATACTTTCAAATCAGGGGGGCGGGGAGGTTTTGTTTGTGCTCTCTTTGTTTGGTTCCCTCTCAGGACAAAGAGAGAGACCAAGTAGGTAAACCAGCTCCTAAAAAGAACTTGAAATAATCCATCTAAAATTACAGTAATTGGAAGTAATAGCAAGGAAATGTGTTAGATTATCTTTTGTTTTAGCTTGTGAATTTTCCCTATGCTAAGAGGTAAATTTATTCCTGTTTTGTAACTGGGAAGCAGAGTCAGAGGGGAATTCTCTATGTTTTAAATCTTTTTATTTACCCTGTAAAGTTATCTTCCATCCTGATTTTGCAGGTGTGATTCTTTCACTTTTTTTAAAATAAAATTCGTCTTTTAAGAACCTGATTGCTTTTCAGTGTTCTAAAAACCAGGGATTTGGTCTGTGCTCACTTTGTTAACCTATTGGTTGGTATATTATTCTCAAGCCTCCCCAAGAAAGGGGGTGAAGGGGTTAGGGGGGATATTTTGGTGGGGATAGGGCTCCAAGTGGTCCCTCCCTGAATGTTTGTTTAAATCACTTGGTGGTGGCAGTAATACTGTCCAAGGACAAGAACAATTTGTGCCTTGGGGAAGTTTTTAACCTAAGCTGGTGGAATATAAGCGTAGGAGGTCTTTCATGCCGGTCCCCACATCTGCACCCCAGAGTTCAGAGTGGGGAGGGAACCCTGACACACCCACAACTCAGTTCCAGGCAGGCCACCATGATCCAAGACATGCCATTTCCTCCGATTCTTATACATTTTTTTATAGCAATCCAGCTGGTGTTGTTCCTTATTTGCTGATTCTTCATATATTTCCCAGGGACATAACAAAGTTGTTTTGTAGAAATCGTCCTTACCCACTTGAAATCTTAAGTTCTTGCTTCAGTTGCCAACACGCAATGCACATATTTATGTCAGACACATTCCATCCATACTATGCCTTGATGGCCTATAACACATTACATGGATATATGGATATGTGTATATCTATATATATAGAGAGATATATAGATATAGATATACACATGTCCCAAGAATGGGTGTGACACCCTGGTACCCCAATATTCACCACCGTCATGTAATTAGGATATGTTTTTCACAAAGTATGCCTTGTGAGGTATCATTCTAAAAGTCTTGATCTGCTAGACATTACTATCTCATTGGGTTGTATGTGTTATTGTGATATATGAAATTTATGAGGTTTGGCTATGTATGTGTTACTGAAACATGTTCTGAAGTTGAAAACACCCACAAGCAGACTTTCAGGTACAACAGTAAAAAGGCCAAACAATGTTAATGGATTAATAAATGCACAAAAACACAAGGATTACCCCAGGAACTGTGTACAATAGAAACCTCTCAGAGATAGCACTACACAATGGGGACTGTTTGACCCAGGTCACAGCACAAGAGCTTTCCAGAAAGTGGGAAGAAGATGTAAAAGGGGAGAAATGACATCATGATGGTACCTCACTCTCCCTACAACACGGTTTTGTTTATTTACTAAGGTAATGTGCTTTGATTTGTTTGCTATCACTTATAATCACTTAAAATCTATCCTTTTGTAGTTAATAAACTTGTTTTTGTTTTGTCTAAAACCAGTGTGTGGAAATCATAACTGGGGGCCAGAAAGCTGTTGCATATCTTCCTCCACATTGAGGGAAGGGGTGAATTTCATGAGCTTATGCTGTACAGTTCTCTGTGCGGTGCAAGATGGTATCATGTTGGGTTTACACTCCAGAGGGGAGTGCATGCCTTAGGAGTTGGGAGGTGCCTTAGCTGAGCCTTCCCATGCAGAGCTGATTTCAGCATCTGTGTGTAGCTGCAGTTGGGTGTGTGTCTATCTATCTGTATGTGTGCTGGAGGGGGATTGAGGGCCTATCACAGCAATACAGTGTAAAGGGAGCCCAGGCTGGTGAGTCAGGAGGGCTCAGTGGTACCCCAGTTCTAGGTGGCATCCTGGGGGGAACCCGTCAGAATGGGCTCTTCAATCTAGCAGACAAACGGCTAACAAGATCCAATGCCTGAAAACTTAAGCTGAACAAATTTAGACTGGAAATAAGGTGTACATTTTTACCAGTGAGGGTAAACCACCATTGGAAGAAGTTATCAAGGGTCATGGTGGATACTCCATCACTGACATTTTAAAATCAAGATTGGGATTTTTGTTAAAAAATGTGCTCTAATTCAAATAGGAATTACTTGGGGGAAGTTTTATGGCCTGCGTTATGCAGGAGGCCAGACTAGATGACCACAGTGGTCCCTTCTGGCCTTGGAATGTGTGTATGTTTGAATAGTGCCAGCAGAAGAGCGTCCTCACTGAATCATGGGAGACTCACTGGAGCCCAGGCCCGGAGCCCGGCCCCCAGAGGAGAACGAAGGAGAGAGGCACCTGAACTGCGGCTCCCATGAATTGTTGTGGCAGCTCAGCTGGATGCCCATTGATGGCCAACAGCCCTGCAATAAAATGCTGTGTCTGGATTGGACAAACTGCCATTTTCATTTCAAATCCTCCTGATCCAGAATAAAATATTTCTTTCCAATTCTCCCTCAGGAAAAAAACCCTGAAACTGTTTGGTTGAACTTCCTGTGGAAAATGTTGATTCAGCCTATCATAAATATAAAGGGAAGGGTAAACACCTTTAAAATCCCTCCTGGCCAGAGGAAAAACCCTTTCACCTGTAGGGTTAAGTAGCTAGGATAACCTCGCTGGCACCTGACCAAAACGATCAATGAGGAGACAAGATACTTTCAAAAGCTGGGAGGAGGGAAAAAAAACAAAGGGTCTGGGTCTGTCTGTGTGATGCTTTCGCCAGGGACAGAGCAGGAATGGAGTCTTAGAACTTAGTAAGTAATCTAGCTAGATATGCGTTAGATTCTGATTTCTTTAAATGGCTGAGAAATTAAGTTGTGCTGAATAGAATGAATATTCCTGTTTTTGTGTCTTTTTTGTAACTTAAGGTTTTGCCTAGAGGGATTCTCTATGTTTTGAATCTAATTACCCTGTAAGGTATTTACCATCCTGATTTTACAGAGGTGATTCTTTTTACTGTTTCTTCTATTAAAATGTTTCTTTTCAGGAACGGAATGCTTTTTTCATTGTTCTAAGATCCAAGGGTTTCGGTCTGTGGTCACCTATGCAAATTGGTGAGGATTTTTACCAAACCTTCCCCAGGAAGTGGGGTGCAAGGGTTGGGAGGGTTTGGGGGGAAAGAAGTTTCCAATCAACGTTTTCCCAATAAACCCAGATAAACATTTGGTGGTGGCAGTGGAAGTGCAAGGGCAAAGGGTAAAATAGTTTGTACCTTGGGGAAGTTTTAACCTAAGCTGGTTAAAGTAAGCTTGGCGGGTTTTCATGCAGGTCACCACATCCTTACACTAGAGTTCAGAGTGGGGAAGGAACCTTGACTTGGTGGCAGAGCGGTGGGATTAACTTGAAATCATTTTGAGATCAATTTGAGATTTTTTGAACCAGAAAAACAGATTTTAAAAGGAAATTTTTAAAATCCTTTGGGCTGCTAGAAAGCAGGTCTCCAACTGGCAATAGTTGGACTTTTTTTTTTTTTTTTGCTTTGCTTTGGGGCCAGAGCAGAGATAAAAGGGAATTGCAGTTTTCTCTACCTAAAGGCAGAGTAGTTAACCTCCTGCAGGGAAATTCACAAGTCTTCACAGACCTGAAGTTGTTTTTTTTCTTAAGAGCAACTAGAGGGGTTTTCTACCTATTTGCCTGGAGACAAAGGTGTTAGTTTTTGTTTTGTTTAGGATTTTGATTTTTTTTTTGAACAAGGAGCACTGATTTGAAAAGGAAATTTTTTTTTCCTTTGGGCTGCTGGAAAGCAGGTTTCCAACTGCAAATAGTTGGAGGTTTTTTGCTTTGTTTTGGGGCCAAAACAGAGACAAAAGGGAATTGTCTTTTTGTGAGCTGCAGTGTTAACCTCCTGCAGGGAAATTCACAAGTCTTCACAGACCTGAAGTTTTTTTTTTGTTTTTTTTTTTGTTTTTTTTTTACCTAAAAGTAACTAGAGGGGTTTTCTGACTATTTGCCTGGAGACAAAGGTGTTAAGGTTTTTTTATTTTTTTTATTTTTCTGTAGGTTGACAATCACTATGAGAGAATATAGGTATCCTATTACAGCACAGAAAAATTTTACAAGTCAAGTTTTGTTCATTTTATTTCTAACCCTCAGGTGTAAAGTTAGTTAAAAACAGAGAGGTAAAGATGACAGAGACCAAGGCACTACACAAATTGGAGTTAGCCAAACTGGAGGCAGTGAAAGAAGCCGAAAAAGCCCTAGAAGCTGCTCACAGGAGAGAAATGGAGGCAAAGGACAAAGAAAGGGAGGCAGCGAAAGAGGCAGAACAACACCAAGCGGCTGGTCACAGGAGAGCTATGGAGGCAAGGGCCAAAGAACTGGAGGAGAAGGAAAAAGAGAGGAGGCATGACCTGGAGATGGAGAAGGCAAGGGCTCAGCAGAATATACCAACAAACCCTAGCAATCCTTCTCCAGGTACCACTTCTCATCCCAGAAAGTTCCCCACCTACAAGGCAGGCGATGATACTGAGGCCTTCTTAGAAAACTTCGAAAGGGCCTGCCTTGGGTACAGCATCTCTACCGACCAATACATGGTAGAGCTGAGGCCGCAGCTCAGTGGACCCTTAGCTGAGGTGGCGGCTGAAATGCCTAAGGCACAAATGAACCAGTGTGAACTGTTTAAAACCAAGGTGAGAGTCAGAATGGGGCTAACACCCGAGCATTCTCGTCGGCGATTCAGAGGCCTAAGGTGGCAACCAGACGTGTCATTTACCCGACATGCCTACCACATTGTGAAACATTGGGATGCCTGGATATCAGGAGCAAGTGTTGAATCTCCAGTAAATTTGCCCTTCCTAATGCAAATGGAACAGTTCTTAGAGGGTGTTCCTGAGGAAATAGAAAGATACATCCTAGATGGGAAACCCAAAACAGTAATCGAGGTGGGGGAGATTGGAGCCAAATGGGTGGAGGTGGCAGAGAAGAGAAAAACTGGTCACAGTTGGAGCGGATACCAGAAGGGACAACCTCAGACCACACCCTATTACCGGGGGCCGCCCAAGGCTCCACCTACCCCCCAAGGAACCCTCCAGCCACCTTATCGTCCCACCACACTGTTCTCCAGCAACCCACCTCGCCCCAGTGACCCGTCAGCTGGACGATGTTTTAAATGTAATGAGCTGGGGCATGTAAAGGCCAACTGCCCCAAGAACCCCAACAGATTACAGTTCATTGCACCGGATCAGAGGGCCTCAGGCCCAGATACCTCCCAGATACCCTTGGAGCGGAGGGAAACTGTGAGTGTGGGTGGGAAGAAGGTCACCGCCTGGAGGGACACCGGAGCACAAGTGTCAGCTTTCCATGCTTCCTTAGTGGACCCCAATTTAATCAACCCAGAGATCCAAGTGACAATTCAACCCTTCAAGTCCAACTCTTTCAATTTGCCTACAGCCAAGTTGCCTGTCCAGTACCAGGGCTGGTCAGGAATGTGGGCTTTTGCAGTCTATGATGATTATCCCATCCCCATGCTGTTGAGGGAAGACTTGGCCAATCATGTGAAGCGGGCCAAGAGGGTGGGAAAGGTCACCCGCAGCCAGACTAAACCAGCCTTCAAGTCTAGCTCTGTTCTGGAAACTTCTACCAGGACCCGATCAGAGGTGATGGACCTGGACCCCGGGTCCATGTCTGCAACAGCAATAGTGGATCCAGTCCCAGAGACCCAGACGGAACCAGTCCCAGAACCGGAACCAGCGGAACAACCAGCACCAGACCCATTGCCAGCACTGAATCCAGAACTTGCAACCTCAACACCCCCGAGGGCCCCACCGAACCTGAACCGGCAACAGCCCATAACCCTACACAAGAGGCTCAGCCGGAGCCTGAACCCCAACATAGTGTTCCAGCGGAGAGTGGTTCACAGTCAACGGAAACAGCCCCATCCCCTACATCGCTTCCAGAGGACCAAGCCTAGGTCCACAATCCAATGAGGAACTGATGTCTCCAGCATCAAGGGAACAGTTCCAGATCGAACAGGAAGCAGATGAAAGCCTCCAGAGAGCTTGGACGGCGGCACGGAGCAACCCCCCACCTCTCAGCTCTTCTAATCGATCCAGGTTTGTTGTAGAAAGAGGACTTTTATACAAGGAAACTCTTTCTGGTGGACACCAGGAAGACTGGCATCCTCAGAGACAGTTGGTAGTTCCAACTAAGTACTGGGTCAAGCTCTTGAGCTTAGCCCACGATCATCCTAGTGTCCATGCTGGGGTGAACAGGACCAAAGACCTTCTGGGGGGGGTGTCATTCCACTAGGAGGGAAAGGGCAAGGATGTTTCTACCTATGTCCGGTCTTGTGAAGTATGCCAAAGAGTGGCAAAACCCCAAGACCAGGTCAAAGCCCCTCTCCAGCCACTCCCCATCATTGAAGTTCCATTTCAGCGAGTAGCTGTGGATATTCTGGGTCCTTTTCCGAAAAAGACACCCAGAGGAAAGCAGTACATACTGACTTTCAAGGATTTTGCCACCCGATGGCCGGAAGCAGTAGCTCTAAGCAACACAAGTGCTAAAAGTGTGTGCCAGGCACTAGCAGACATTTTTGCCAGGGTAAGTTGGCCCACCGACATCCTCACAGATGCAGGGACTAATTTCCTGGCAGGAACTATGGAAAACCTTTGGGAAGCTCATGGGGTAAATCACTTGGTTGCCACTTCTTACCACCATCAAATAAATGGCATGGTGGAGAAGTTTAATGGAACTTTGGGGGCCATGATACGTAAATTCGTAAATGAGCACTCCAGTGATTGGGACCTAGTGTTGCAGCAGTTACACTTTGCCTACAGAGCTGTACCACACCCCAGTTTAGGGTCTTCACCATTTGAACTTGTGTATGCCCGCGAGGTTAAGGGGCCATTACAGTTGGTGAAGCAGCAATGGGAGGGATTTACACCTTCTCCAGGAACTAACATTCTGGACTTTGTAAGCAACATACAAAACACCCTCCGAACCTCTTTAGCCCTTGCTAAAGAAAACCTACAGGATGCTCAAAAAGAGCAAAAAGCCTGTTATGATAAACATGCCAGAGAGCGTTCCTTCAAAGTAGGAGACCAGATCATGGTCTG
This sequence comes from Natator depressus, assembly GCF_965152275.1. Classification (NCBI taxonomy): domain Eukaryota; kingdom Metazoa; phylum Chordata; order Testudines; family Cheloniidae; genus Natator; species Natator depressus. The sequence continues at coordinate 32,590,857 of NC_134246.1, forward strand.
AAAGGCGCTCCAGGCCCATAAAATGGAAGCCTCGTGGGAAGGGCCATTCACGGTCCAGGAGCGCCTGGGAGCTGTTAATTATCTCATAGCATTCCCCACCTCCAACCGAAAGCCTAAGGTGTACCATATTAATTCTCTAAAGCCCTTTTATTCCAGAGAATTAAAGGTTTGTCAGTTTACAGCCCAGGGAGGAGACGAAGCTGAGTGGCCTGAAGGTGTCTACTACGAAGGGAAAAGTGCTGGTGGTGTGGAAGAAGTGAACCTCTCCATGACCCGTGGACATATGCAGCGAGAGTAGATCAAGGAGCTGTGCGCTAGCTATGCGCCGATGTTCTCAGCCACCCCAAGACTGACTGAACGGGTGTACCACTCCATTGACACAGGTAATGCTCACCCAATTAAAGTCCAACCTTACCAGGTGTCTCCTCAAGCTAAAACTGCTATAGACCAGGAGATCCAGGATATGTTACAGATGGGTGTGATCCACCCCTCTGGAAGTGCATGGGCATCTCCAGTGGTTCTAGTTCCCAAACCAGATGGGGAGATACGTTTTTGCGTGGAATACCATAAGCTAAATGCTGTAACTTGCCCAGACAACTATCCAATGCCACGCATAGATGAACTATTAGAGAAACTGGGACGGGCCCAGTTCATCTCTACCTTGGACTTAAGCAAGGGGTACTGGCAGGTACCTCTAGATGAATCTGCCAAGGAAAGGTCAGCCTTCACCACCCATGTTGGGCTGTATGAATTTAATGTACTCCCTTTCGGGCTGCAAAATGCACCCGCCACCTTCCAAAGACTTGTAGATGGTCTCCTAGCAGGGTTGGGAGAATATGCTGTCGCCTACCTTGATGATGTGGCCATATTTTTGGATTCCTGGGCAGAACACCTGGAACATCTACAAAAAGTCTTCGAGCGCATAAGGGAGGAAGGACTAACTGTTAAGGCTAAGAAGTGTCAAAAAGGCCTAAACAGAGTGGCTTACCTTGGACACCAGGTGGGTCAAGGAACTATCAACCCCCTACAGGCCAAAGTGGATGCTATCCAAAAGTGGCCTGTCCCAAGGTCAAAGAAACAGGTTCAATCCTTCTTAGGCTTGGCCGGTTATTACAGACGATTTGTACCGCAATACAGCCAAATTGCCGCCCCACTGACAGACCTAACCAAAAAGAAACAGCCAAATGCCATTCAGTGGACTGAAGAGTGTCAGAAGGCCTTTAACCAGCTTAAAGCGTCACTCATGTCTGACACTGTACGAAGGGCCCCAGACTTTGACAAACCGTTCCTAGTCACCACACATGCGTCCGAGCATGGTGTGGGAGCAGTTTTAATGCAGGAAGGACCAGATCAAGAATTCCACCCTGTAGTGTTTCTCAGCAAAAAACTGTCTGAGAAGGAAAGCAACTGGTCAGTCAGTGAAAAAGAATGTTATGCCATTGTCTACGCTCTGGAAAAGCTACGCCCATATGTTTGGGGATGGCGTTTCCACCTGCAAACCGACCATGCTGTGCTACGGTGGCTTCATACCGCCATGGGAAATAACAAAAAACTTATTTGGTGGAGTTTAGCTCTCCAGGATTTTGATTTCGACATCTAACACATCTCAGGAGCTTCTAACAAAGTGGCTGATGCACTCTCCCGTGAAAGTTTCCCAGAATCAACTAGTGAAAATTGTCCTTGAGATGTGGAAAATATTATTAGTCTTTATGTACTTGGTAGTATATTTAGAGGTGCATGTGTCTTATTAACTCTGTTTTTTCCTAGAGCTCCAGGAAGAAATCCCAGCCAGCGTTTCACCCTAGCTGTGATTTGGGGGGTGTGTCAAAATATAAAGGGAAGGGTAAACACCTTTAAAATCCCTCCTGGCCAGAGGAAAAATCCTTTCACCTGTAAAGGGTTAAGAAGCTAGGATGACCTCGCTGGCACCTGACCAAAATGACCAATGAGGAGACAAGATACTTTCAAAAGCTGGGAGGAGGGAGAAAAACAAAGGGTCTGGGTCTGTCTGTGTGATGCTTTTGCCGGGGACAGAACAGGAATGGAGTCTTAGAACTTAGTAAGTAATCTAGCTAGATATGCGTTAGATTATGATTTCTTTAAATGGCTGAGAAAATAAGTTGTGCTGAATAGAATGGATATTCCTGTCTGTGTGTCTTTTTGTAACTTAAGGTTTTGCCTAGAGAGATTCTCTATGGTTTGAATCTAATTACCCTGTAAGGTATTTACCATCCTGATTTTACAGAGGTGATTCTTTTTACTGTTTCTTCTATTAAAATGTTTCTTTTCAAGAACTGAATGCTTTTTTTATTGTTCTAAGATCCAAGGGTTTGGGTCTGTGGTCACCTATGCAAATTGGTGAGGATTTTTACCAAACCTTCCCCAGGAAGTGGGGTGCAAGGGTTGAGAGGATTTTGGGGGGAAAGGCGTTTCCAAACAACATTTTCCCAATAAACCCAGATAAAAATTTGGTGGTGGCAGTGGAAGTCCAAGGGCAAAGGGTAAAATAGTTTGTACCTTGGGGAAGTTTTAACCTAAGCTGGTAAAAGTAAGCTTGGGGGGTTTTCATGCAGGTCCCCACATTTGTACCCTAGAGTTCAGAGTGGGGAAGGAACCTTGACATAGCCAAACTGCATTTCCTGTTGAAAAAGCATTGTGATGGACAGTTCCCAAGCAGCTCACTCTATTTGCGACTCTCCTCCAGTCGCATAGCAGAATATCTTGTTTTCATCAAGGAGTCGACTATGTATCTTGTATGCAGTCCAGCCACATATCAGATATCTTCGTTCTTCTTAATGCACAGCTTTGATTGACTTCTCTCCCTGGCAGCTTTCTCTCCATTCCTAATTTAAATAATATCCCTCTAGATTTTGTTTTAGAAACTCCTAAACTAGCAGTTTGATTCCCCTCTGTTTATGGGAGGGGCTCTTCTGTTGGTACTTGCTTTCTCCACAGATTTTTAAACCTCTCATCTCCAGCATCTTCTCATTCAGGCAATAGGACATGACAACCTGCAACCTCGTGTCACCCACTCTTCCCTTTTAGTTGTCTCTGCATTTCAGTGACAGCTACTGAAGAAGAGTTTGAGTTCAGCTCTCTCCCTTCCCAGTATAACCCACTATAACCAAGGAACTCTTCGGCATCCCTGCTGGGGGATACTGCTTTTGCCAACACACCCACCCACCCCATTTCAAATGGCCCAAGTTAAACAAGGGGATATGCCACGAACTAAAAGCATTCTGCTTCTATTTCAGCAACGAGACAGCACTATTCCCAAGGATTTGTTCTTAACAGACGTGTGGTCACCTAGGGACACTACCTACTAATGGGCTTGAAGACACATTTCATATGTGTGGCCACATGGTCCTTGCAAACCAGCACTGGCTTGGATATCCGGAGAGCTGCGTTCTGTTCCCAGCTCTGCTATCTGATGTTGGGTCTCTGTTTCCCCTTTCGCCTCTCAGTCTGGGATTTTCAGTCCCCCTCCTATGAAAATCCCCGGTTAGAGCCATGCGAGTAACAAGGTGGTTAACAAATAGGAGGATATCTCATCTGTCTTCTCTGAATTCGCTATCAGCTCCAGAAGTTAATGAGGAGCGGCTCTGCAGGAGCCCCAGGTAAAATGTCAGCAGCACTCCACTGCCCCCTCCTTTTACTGCCTGACGTCTACCTGGCTGCTCATCTCTCTCCTCTTCGGACAGCACTTTCCGCTGCTGCTACATCAGCTTTGTTTCCTTTCCCGACTAGTGACTTTTGCCATGCAGCAGCCTCCATCTAAATGGGCATCCCTTGTCCTGGGGCCCAGGCAAACTCTCTCCCCTCCTTCAGATCCCTCTTCCAAACGCATTTCTTCCCCCGCGATCCCTCAGTCAGTAACTCTGTCAGGAATACCCTTGAGATAATAACATAGTTCAGAAAGAGAGAGAAAGAGAGATCTTTTCTGCATGGACCATGGGCCTCAGGTTTGCACCTAAGAGTTAGGTTGACCTAGCTACACTGCTCAGGACTGGTGATAGCACTTAGTTGTTGTCCCTGTCAGACAACCATCAACATTGCCCTGGCTGGGGACTCCCCCTCCAGAGGAAGAAATCTCCAGGTGTTTCTCTGGCTGGTTTCAGATCTCTGTGCTCTGTGATGAGAGACCATTTGAATGGTCATTGGGCCAAAGAGAGAGTGTGTGGATTCATAACCTGGTAGTTAGCGCATTCACCTGGGAGGTGGGAAAACCACAGGTAAGTCCCTGGTCCAATGATTATTTAATTATTTTAACAAAGTGGAAGAGTTTTGACAGGAGAGATGGGGACACATCCTGCCTCTTGTCCCCACCCCAAGCCCCCTAAGCAGCACCCTAACCACTCACCTGAGAGATGGGAGTCCAAGTTCAAATCCATTATCTGCATCAGGCAGAGTGGGGAATGACCCTGGGCCTCCCACATCCCCGGTGAGTACACTAACCCATGTTCATGATGAGTTTTAGGCTGAACAAAACCAGACAATAATTATTGAATGACTCTAGACACTGAGACTGAAAAAGTTAAAACTTTATAACTGCTAAAACACAAATTGTCTCCAGCACATGCAAAAACATACAAAGTAAACAGCCTTAAATCAAATTGTAGTATGTTCTCAAGCTGCATTTTTCTTTCTTTGCCGGTCTGTAGCTTTCTATAATTTTCTACGGAAATATTTTTTTCGTCAGTTTGAGTATGCACGGTGAAATCAACACGTACTGATATTTACAGATTAAAATCGAATGCTTCTAAGCCTCTTTGTACTGTGGACAACAATTATTATATAAAGTGGGTACAATGGGTAAATTATATTTGAATTGCATGTTATTTTAATAGGTGAAATCCTGCTCCATTGAAGTCAATGGCAGTTTTGCTATTCATTTCGGCAGGGCCAGGATATCACCCAATATTTTTGACCCTGGAGAAGTCTTGATGATCTCACTCTATCCGGTTAGCAACTCCCTTCTTCTTTGCCACAAGTAATCACTAGCTATTCTGAAGAAATGATCACACAACACCAAAGAGAAAGATCCATTTCCCACATTTCCCACTCCTCAGTTTATTGCCATTTCACTGACAGCTAAAACAATGACCGAACAGTCTCTAAATTCTTGTGAAAGCTGTAAATTTACTGACTGCTTTTCTTAGGGCCTTTTTTACCTCCTTGTTCCTCAGGCTGTAGATGAATGGATTGAGCAGGGGCGTCAGGATGGTGTAGAAGATGGAGAACACTTTGTTCAGGTCTTGTAGTGTCTTAGTTTTGGGGAGGAGATAAACAATGATCAGGGTCCCATAGAAAGTTGTAATCACAATGAGGTGAGAGGAGCAGATGGAAAAGGCCTTTTGCTGCCCAGTGGTGGAAGGGATTCTCAGGATGGAGGTGATGATACAAATGTAAGATGTTACAGTTAGTAGAGATGGGGGCAGTGAACATACACCCGACAGGACAACACCCAAAAGTTTTATCAGACGGGTGTCGCTGCAGGAGAGATCTATCACTGGGGTTAAGTCACAAAAGAAGTGATCAATCTTACCGGGGCCACAGAAAGGCAGTTGTGACATCAAAGAAGTTATTATGGTAACAGGCAAAAACCCATTTATCCAAGACCCAGCTGCTAGCAAAACACAGAATCTGCCATTCATACGGGCTCCATAGTACAGTGGTTTGCATATTGCTAAATACCGATCATAAGACATTGCAGCTAAGAGATAACATTCTGTGGCTCCAAATAAACCAAACAAATAATATTGTGTGAGGCAGCGCTGCACAGAAATGGTTCTGTCCCCCGTCAGGAGACTGGCCAGCAGCCTGGGCAGGATGGTGGAGGTGTAGCAGGTCTCCAAGCAGGACAAGTTCCCCAGGAAGAAATACATGGGAGTGTGCAAGTGCTGATCAGTTACAATGAGTGTAATGATGAGGATGTTCCCTACCATGCTCAAAATGTAGATCACTGAAAAAAGAAGAAAGAGAAGAATTTGCAGCTCCGGGAGATCCCCAAATCCCAGTAGAATGAATTCTGTAGCCGTTTTATTGCTCCAGACTGCACTGGCCATAGGTAGTAGTTAAAGAAAATCCGACATCCCCTGAAAGAGAACGTAAAATACATGTGAAGATTAACTCACCAGCAGCAACTAATGCCATAAGTTTCTTTTTTTTAATGTCTTCTGCTGGTCACTAGAGGAATGCAACCCAAGCTGTAAACTGACAGACAACTCAATGTCTGTAACAGATTTTTGATCTCCAAGAACAGCAGCTTAAAGACACTGTCGTTCTAGATGGACGCTGAGTTTTTGACACCAAATATCAGGCGAGGTATTCATCTGGTAAAGAAGTACAGGTTATATCAGCGTGAAGAACTGCATGGAAAGCACCGGAAGTCCTTTTTATTACTGACCTTGGCACAGAAAGTGGGAATGTGCTAATAAAGTTTGCGGATGACACGAAGCTGGGAGGTATTGCCAATACAAAGAGGGATCGGGATATCATACAGGAAGATCTGGATGACCTTTTAAACTGGCGTAATAGTAATAGGATGAAATTTAATCATGAAAAGTGCAAGGTCATGCATTTAGGGATTAATAACAAGAATTTCTGTTACAAACTGGAGACGCATCACTTGGAAGTAACAGAGGAGGAGAAGGACCTCGGAGTATTGGTTGATCACAGGATGACTATGAGCCGCCAATGTGATATGGCCATGAAAAAAGCTAATGTGGTCTTGGGATGCATCAGGCGAGGTGTTTCCAGTAGAGCTAAGGGGGTGTTAGTTGTACCATTATACCGTTACCTTTATACAAGGCACTGGTGAGACCTCATCTGGAATACTGTGTGTAGTTCTGGTCTCCCATGGTTAAGAAGGATGAACTCAAACTGGAACAGGTACAGAGAAGGGCTACTAGGATGATCCGAGGAATGGAAAACCTGTCCTATGAAAGGAGACTCAATGAGCTGGGCTTGTTTAGCCTAACTCAAAGAAGGCTGAGAGGGGATATGACTGCTATCTATAAATATATCAGAGGGATAAATTCCGGAGAGGGAGAGGAATTATTTAAGCTCAGTACATAAGTTAGGGGTTTGTTACAGGAGTTGGTGGGTGAGATTCCATGGCCTGCGTTGTGCAGGAGGTCAGACTAGACGATCATAACGGTCCCTTCTGACCTTAAAGTCTATGATTCTATGATTCTATAACAACAATCTTTTATTTTATTTTTGTGCTGGCTTTAAGAAAATTGGTCAGCTTCATGGAGCTGCATGAATTTGTCATGTTCTAGAACAGGGGTTCTCAAACTGCAGGTCATGACCCCTCAGGGGGTCATGAGGTTATTATGTGGGGTATTGTGAGCTGTCAGCTTCCATCCCCAAACCCCGCTTTGCCTCCAACATTTATAATAGTGTTAAATTTTTTTGAAATGTTATTTTAATTTATAAGGGGGGTCGCACTCAGAGGCTTGCTGTGTGAAAGGGCTCACCAATACAAATGTTTGAGAACCAGAACATTAAAATATTTGGAAAGCCCATTCAGTGTATTCTCTGCAAGGGTGTTTTGTTTGATCCCACCCCATGCTGCCCTGGTCTGCAGAATGCAAGCCAGGAGCATCAAACCGGGATTTCAGAGGACCGAGCATTTACATGGTGAACCAGAATGGCCAGAGTTACACTATCAAGAGTTCAAAAACAACCCAAAGATAAAATTCAGAGGTTTGAAAAGGGAAAGAATAATAGAATCATAGAATCATAGAATCATAGAATATCAGGGTTGGAAGGGACCCCAGAAGGTCATCTAGTCCAACCCCCTGCTCGAAGCAGGACCAATTCCCAGTTAAATCATCCCAGCCAGGGCTTTGTCAAGCCTGACCTTAAAAACCTCTAAGGAAGGAGATTCTACCACCTCCCTAGGTAACGCATTCCAGTGTTTCACCACCCTCTTAGTGAAAAAGTTTTTCCTAATATCCAATCTAAACCTCCCCCATTGCAACTTGAGACCATTACTCCTCGTTCTGTCATCTGCTACCATTGAGAACAGTCTAGAGCCATCCTCTTTGGAACCCCCTTTCAGGTAGTTGAAAGCAGCTATCAAATCCCCCCTCATTCTTCTCTTCTGCAGACTAAACAATCCCAGCTCCCTCAGCCTCTCCTCATAAGTCATGTGCTCTAGACCCCTAATCATTTTTGTTGCCCTTCGCTGGACTCTCTCCAATTTATCCACATCCTTCTTGTAGTGTGGGGCCCAAAACTGGACACAGTACTCCAGATGAGGCCTCACCAGTGTCGAATAGAGGGGAACGATCACATCCCTCGATCTGCTGGCTATGCCCCTACTTATACATCCCAAAATGCCATTGGCCTTCTTGGCAACAAGGGCACACTGCTGACTCATATCCAGCTTCTCGTCCACTGTCACCCCTAGGTCCTTTTCCGCAGAACTGCTGCCTAGCCATTCGGTCCCTAGTCTGTAGCGGTGCATTGGATTCTTCCATCCTAAGTGCAGGACCCTGCACTTATCCTTATTGAACCTCATCAGATTTCTTTTGGCCCAATCCTCCAATTTGTCTAGGTCCTTCTGTATCCTATCCCTCCCCTCCAGCGTATCTACCACTCCTCCCAGTTTAGTATCATCTGCAAATTTGCTGAGAGTGCAATCCACACCATCCTCCAGATCATTTATGAAGATATTGAACAAAACCGGCCCCAGGACCGACCCCTGGGGCACTCCACTTGACACCGGCTGCCAACTAGATATCCCCCTGTCTTAGAGTATAGGACAATTAAATGGCTAATTAAATGGGTGGGTTGGAAGAAAGCTGATTTGTGCACCTACCTCTTAAGTAGCTTGTGCAGGAGACAGGATACTACACTGTGTGGATCAATGATCTCATCTGATCAAGCCGTTCCTATGGTTCCAAACTATACTCCTCAGGCTGATAGTTCCAAACCTGCCTTGGGGAGCGGGGTGCACAGTAAAGAGGGTATGCAAAGCTCAGCCTATACAGCTAAAACATTGTTAGCATCTATCTAGCACTAAGTTTCTCAACAGCTCAGGGAGGCAGATCCCCTCCTGAAAGGTAAAACACAGCCGTGAGCAGGGAGGATGGACTTTATCAGCCGCTCACTCTTGTCCATCTGCAATTCTGATTTAACTGAAAAGAGTCTTGAAGGTTGATTCACCTCTAAAAAGGGTCTATTTCAAGCTGGAATCGTTTGATAGGACTCCTTTTTTCAGGATGAAGGTTCGACTGTCCGTCTTCTAATGTCATCTGTCCATGTAGCTGATTTCCTTCAACAAGCAGATTCCAGTCTGGATGTCCTAGTTCTGCTGCGTGTTTGGTGTACGTTGTGCCTTGTCTAAAAGTGCCAGTCTCTGGTGTCTCATTATTTACCCTTCCTGCAAGAAGGTGAAATCTCCCAGGACACTTCTGCAGATGGGATTTTTGAATCCATGTCTAGGACAACTGGGACATTGTTAAGAACGTCAAACTCCTAACCTCAAAAGGAACGAGTTGGAGGACATAGAACTTCTAACCTTCTTCATTTTCTCTCTCTTTACCACGTATATTAAATGCCCCCAAACTTTGTGAAAGCAGAGTTAAGGTTTCCCAGAGGTGAATCGTGCCCTTCCAGAATGAGGAAAGTCATTAAACTTAAACCTCTGAAAACCAGGCAGTGGAGAGTTAAAGTACACCTATGTCACTGCAACATGACTTTAACTCCGATTCCTGGAGCAGGCAATAGCCATCACATCTAAGTATGTCGTGGGGGTGCAAAGGTTAAACCACCAATGGAAGTGGTAGCATTTTCTAGCTCTTAATGTCTCCAGATCAAGACCAGAATATGCTTTTGTCAAACATAAGTGATTAGACTCAATGCAAAAGTGACTGGAGAAATTCTCTGGCTTGTTATACAGGAGGTCAGGCTACAGGATCTGTCGGTCCCCTCTGACTCTGAAATCTACGAACCCATAATCGAGAGATGTGAGGAAGGACTAAAAGAATAGGGTGTTGTTGGGGGGGTGTCCCACAGATTTGAAATCCAGCCTGTGTCTGCCTGTGCTCCAAGTGTGTTCGCGGTATGAGGCGTAGCTGTGTTGAACCATGGAGGGATTTGCTGGAGCAGCTTGTGATCAGATCTGTTGCTGTGCTATGAAGCTGCGCTTTGAGAGATCGATGGCTCATTGCAGCACTGAGTCCTGTCGGAGGGGCCAATGGAACTATTTGGACCAGGCTCATGCACGGGGGACAGGAATAGGGGATCAAACACCCCCAGAGAAGGAGGGCCCCCCCAGATCCCAGCTGGGGCTATGGCAGCTGCTGCCTATTCCCTCCTTTGTCTGAGGTGTGTCCCTCTCTGTCTCCTGGCCATTGCCCTGAGCAATGGGGCTGTGAATAAGAGGTGTCTCTCCTTACCTCCCCCACCCCCATACCAACCAGCTGGATGGGAGCAGGGGAGGGGAGGGGCAAGGGGTGGAGGCTTCACACCGGATAGGGGAATGTGGAGGTGACAATCCTCCTTCCATCCACAGCCATGTCCCCCTTCCAGTGTTTCTCCCCTCCCCTGGCCTGACACTCTCCCCCACCCTCAATCCTCTCCCCTATCTCCCATCCACATTTACCCACGAGTCGTAGAGTTCAAAGCCAGAAGGGACCATAGGGACCATTAGGAGCTCTAGTCTGACTCCCGTATAGCACAGGCCATTGCATGTCACCTGGCTACCCATGTTTTGGACCCAATAACTAGCATTTGGCTAAAGTATCTTGCGGAATGGCAGCCAGTCTTGGTCTGAAGATATCACAAGATGGAGAATCCACCACTGGTTTGTTCCAATGGTCAATCACCCCCACTGCTAAAAAGATGGGACTTATTTCTAATTTGAATTGGTCTGGCTTCATCTTCCAACCGTTGGTTCTTGTACTTCCTCTCTCGGCTGTTGTTACTGCTGTTGTACAGAGGATGATACTGAATCAAATGCCTTGCACAAGTCTAAGTAGATCATGTCGCAGTTCCCTTTGCCAGCCCAACTTGTCATCTCAAAGAATGAAGTCAGGTTAGTTTGACAAGATCGGGTTTCCATAAGACCATGTTGACTGACATTAATTATATTCCTAGCCTTTAATTCTTTATCGGTTGAACCCTGGATCAGCTTTTCTGGTATTTTGCCCAGGATTGTTGTCAGGACAACCGGCCTATCAGTACCCAATCACCCTGCTTGCCTTTTTTGAATATTGGCACAAGATTATCTCCCTCAAGCCCCACCCCTTGCCATGGTCCCAAACCCATCTCCTGTCTCCCCCCTCTGCCCCACACATTCACCCTCACTCTTCACCTTCTAATATTTCCTAGCTCTGAATCCAAAATAAGGATCTGGAAATGCAATGAGTAGCTCACCTTAGAGGCAGGGTATGTCAGAAATCCCTTGACCAAATGACCTTTCAACTTGTTTGTCTTACATTGCACTCGGTTCCATTGCTCAGCATGGCAGAAATACTCACTGGTTAGTAGAGTCTTTCCATTTCCCTCTGTTTGATCAAGGCTAATGTACTTGACAATGCTGCTAAAATAAAACCAGGGGCTGCACATCGATTTTAGAGCCCTTTGACATGATGCTGTCAAACCAGAAATTTTAGTTTCAGGGCAAAACTCCCCACAGGAACCCTTCAGAATGCGGGGACAGTGCCCAGGGCCCATGCTCCGAGAACTGCCAAGGACAGGGCTCAGACTCACAGTGCACGGGTGTAACTTCGGTTCAGCAATCATCGCGTGTGACCTTCGAATTCTTGGGACAGCAGACCCACAAACGTTCACTCTCTTTGACCTGCTTTCCTGATGTGCTGACCTGGAGTCCCTAAAGTAACCCTCAAGAGCTGTGACGCTTCCTGCGGGTACCCAGGGCTGTGTGGTACCCTGTTACCACTTGCCTTGAGTGTGAGGAAGTCTTGTGCCTGACGAGAATCTGCCGACCATGGGCAATACCAGCACTCCTCCTAGGCCTAGGCAGGCCCACTGTCAATCTACAGGCGAGCGATAGGCTTGCTCTGATCCTTGAGCCCTCCGGAGCATCCAGCCCCTGTTCCAATGGGCCCTCACAGTATTCACAGATCCGCGACTTCCAAAGAAGCCATGCACCCCTCTCACCAGTTTCACCTCAGCTCGTGGGGGGTATGGATCAGCGTTGACATTGCACTCCCTGTCAGGGCCCGGCCCGAGCTGGGGGAGTAACCATCCAACCAGCGGACCAAATTCGGCGATGAATCCACTCACGTGCTGCCTGAGGCATGTCGTGCATATACAAAGAAGACAACCTCAGCTCATCGCTCTGCTTAACACAGATCTGCTTATAGTGAAATCAAAAATAGGTTTAATTAACAACGCACTGAATAAGCACTGGAAACAAACGGTTCCATATAAAATAAAATCAAAACACGCATCCTGGTGCCTAGACGTAATTCACAAGATACTCTCATGTCTGCCACAGCAGTGGTTTTCAAACATTTTTTCTGGGGACCCAGTTGAAGAAAACTGTTGATGCCCACGACCCAACGGAGCTGGGGATGTGGGGTTTGGGGTGTGGGAGTGGCTCAGGGCTGGGGCAGAGGGTTAGGGTGCGGGGGTGAGGGCTCCGGGGTGGGGCCGGGAATGAAGGGTTCAGGGTATGGAAGGGAGCTCTGGGCTGAGGCAGGGGGTTGGGTTGCGGGGTAGGGGGTGCAGGCTTACCTCCGGCGGCTCCTGGTCAGCAGCACAGTGGGGGTGCAGAGGCAGGCTTCCTGCCTGTCCTGGCACCGTGGACCATGCTGTACCCCGGAGGTGGCCAGCCGCAGGTCTGGCTCCTAGGTGGAGGCACGCAAGCAGCTTTTCGTGACTCTCGCCCACAGGCACCGCCCCCACCCCCAGTGAAGCCCAGTGATCAGGGCGGGGGAAGCACGTGGAGCCACATGGCCCCACTGCCTAGACACCGGACCCGCTGCTGGCCACTTCCGGGCGCAGCGTGGTGTCGAAACCGGAAGGTAGTACTCTGCCTTAGCTGGGCAGAACCACCAAGGCGACTTTTAACTTCCCAGTCGGCGGTGCTGACCAGAGCAACCCAGTGCCTGACATGCCGCCACCCAGGACTAGGTTGCGACCTGAAGTTTGAAAAACGCTGTGCTACAGTATTGCTAAGCCACGCTTCACGGGCAGGCTGGCTGTGACCCCTCTTTCTTAAAAGGTCTCCACCTCAGGGACTTCTCTTGGGGTTCCTTTGTCTTCGTAAAGCCTCAGGCCCGCACCTGGTCCAGACAGCAAACAGCCACCCATCTCCCCGGATGGTCAGTGTTTGATATGCTCGACTCGGGTGACTTTAACGGTTTTGGAACCAAAGAGTTTACTTCTCTCAAACTATCACCTGTGTAAACATCTTGCAGTAATTATGATGACCAGTGGGCTACTGTATATAACTGACCTAAGGGATCCCTGTAAAAGTCTATGGACCCATCTGCCAGTTTACACCCTGAGGTCTCTGTGTCACACAGGCTTCACCCAAAGGGACAGCGGGTGCTGTGCACTCGCCGAGATAAATCCTGAGCGACTGAGAAGTTTGGGGCAGAGCCGAGCCATAGTTTGAGCCTCAGCTGTTCTTCTAAGGAGTTTATTGGTTTTGCAAATGTTGTTGCTTTGGGGGAAAGGGGAGGTTTGTATCTCAGGAATCTCTGGTTCAGATTTGGAGCTCTAATGTTACCTAGCTGCCCCATGAGGCAGGGCAAATTTAGAAGCACTTAGATTGATACCTCTGTAAAGAGAAAGGGAAGCTCAAACTTAATTACAGCTAGGCTGGGAAGAATTAATTAAAAAAATAATTTGTTGGGGCAACAGGGCCTCCTTGGTCCTGGTTCTGTCTCAGTCTACAAACTACGCAGAGACCCCTGTGCTGGACCAATACTTTGTGCAGTTTATTTACATCCCCACCTCTTCCTGCCCCATTCCGCCCTCTTCCTTGAGCGTGCTGCATCCTCGCTCCTCCCACCCCCAGAGCTTCCTGCGTGTCGCGAAACAGCTGATCGCGGCAGGCAGGAGGCACAGGGAGGGAAGGGGAGGTGTTGATCGTCTGGGCCCGCTGGTGGGTGGGAGGTGCTGGGGGAAAGAGGGGGGCTGATGGGGGCGCTGCCGGTGGGTGTTCAGCACTCACCATTTTTTCCCTGTGGTGCTCCAGCCTCGGAGCACCCATGGAGTCGGCTCCGATGCCTGGGAGAGCAATCTCTCTTTCCCCTTACTACCTGCTTCCCCGCTTTCTACCTCCTTCCTGTGCCTATTTGTGGGCTCTGCCTAGTGGCTCAATTAGCCTTCCTGCCCGGCCGCACCTACGAATTAGGCACAGCTCTGCTTTGTCAGCTCCATTCTGCAGGGCTTGACCCAGAGCCCGGATTCAGCCTTTCTTGCCTCGCACTCTGTCAGAGGGATAATACTGGTGTTTAGTTTCCAGCATTATTTTGAGTTTTTGATTTTCACAGTCATGCAAAATCATGGAAGGGTCAGACAATAATTGTTTAATGACAGCCGGCGTGGAGATTCAAACCGGTAAAGTTTTATAACCATTAAAACACCAGTTGTCAACTCCCATGTCAAACTCCACAGAGACCATAACCTTAAATCAAACTCCAACACATCCTCAAACAGCGTTTTTCTTTCTTTGCCTCTCTGCACGTTTCCATGGTGATTGATGGAAATAGTTGTGCGCGTACAGGGAAATCGACATCTAGCGACATTTACCAATAAAAATGGACTCCTTCCAAGCCTAAATACACTACAGCTGGCACTGCAAAAACATCTTGTTGACAAGCAGATATGAAGCATGGTGGGCCAAACTTTCAACTGGTGTAAATCAGTGGCACTCTACTGATGTCACAGGACAATGTACACCAGACTCTACACCTCCGATTATTACAGTTAATTGGACAATTAGGATTTTTTCCCATGACAATTTTTACAGGAAAAATTCCCATTTGACATATTCTACCAGGAAACTCCAGGGTGAGAAATGTTGAAAATGTGGGAAAGATTTTGTGCCACCCTCTCTCTCACACTTTACCATTTCCCAACATTTTCCAGGTAGGAAAAGTGAAAATGCTACTTACATGCACAACTTAAGTAACTTTTGCAAGTTGGAAAACAGACAGGAAGTGCAGAAAATCCCACAATTTTGAAACAAATAATTTCAGAAATACCAACAAATGTTCAGCTTTTTTTTCCGGAAGAAAAAATGGCATTGAAAGTCTGGAAGAGGAACAATTTCAATGAAATATTTCTGTAAATAAAAAAGTAAAAGAAAAAATTGATTAAACCCTAATTTTCCAATGCACATTTTTTGGTTGGACATTTTTGGGCCAGCTCTACTGTAGAGAATCAGGTTCTCATATACTATCGCATGAATTCCAAAAGCCCAATAGACGTTATTGATCACAAGTACCTTCAACCAGTTAACCGCGCTTCACCCAAGGCACCATTTAAACTGCAAGTACCTCCCTGACCCATATGTAGGAAATTAGAACGACTGATCTATTGTTGCCATGACTTTTTACATACTGTTAATTTTCAAAAAACCCTACTTTGATTTACTGTGAATTTACTAATCAAAGTTCAAAACTAATGAGAACTAATCACAAGATGTTTGACTTAATCAACGCTCGTGAAAGTCAATGCTCTGCTGGAATAAGGACTCAGCTCAAAGTGACAAGCCGTTTTCTACCCCACTTCTTCAGACTGGGGAGTGTGGCAGCTGTTCTGCTAGGGTGGAATCCTGCCCTATACTTGGTACCCCATTGAAGTTAAAATGCAGGACGAGGTCCTTGCTCTCCAAATTGCGATTGAAATCTATGGGACCATTTGTTTAGTGAGGCTTGGATTTTCAAATGGGCCAAAGGGAGTCAGGAATCCAAATCCCATTAAAAATGTGTGGGGTAGATCACCTAATTCCTCCAGGCCACTTTGAAAATCACAGCTGTAAGTCATTATCTAATGGGCCTGAATTACCACTGCTTTGTTCCACTTTGTGCTGTGTAACTCCACCCGTATTCAGTGGAGTCATATAGACATAAACCTGGAGTAGCACAGTGGGGAATCAGGCCCCATAGGAGTCGCAGAATCAGGCCCTGAGTGAGAAGTCCAGAATCTAGCCCTGTGACATCAGTGCAATTGGGACCCCCAAGATGAGATTTTCAGAGTTACCCAAGGGATTTGGAGGCAAAATTTCCATCGCATTTGATTGGAACTGCACATCCAAATGCCTTTGGTGGCTCTGAAAATCTCATTCCAAGGCTGACCAGTGCCCCAGTGAAGATCGCTACAGAGTCTGCAAAGGGGTGCCCCAAATGCCTATTCCCTGACATTTATGACCCATCACTCTCCTCAAAACCTCTTTCACTTCCATGTTCCGCACGCTGTAGGTAATGGGGGTCAGCATGGGGGTGAAGAGCCCATCCAGCATGGCCACCAACCTGTCCTGATCCAGCGAGAGGCTGGATGAGCAACATATGTAGCTGAAGACGGTGGTGCTGTAGAACTGATGTACCACCATGAGGTGTGAGGAGGCGCAAGTGGAGAAGGCCTTGTGTTGCCCTCGGCTGATTGGATGGTCCAGAGGGTTTGGATGTAGGAGAGCAGGGTGACCAGAAAGGCACCCAGGCCGAATATCCCCCCTACAATGAGGGCCACCATCTCTCTGAGGTACGTGGAAGTGTAGGATGAAGCCAGCACTGGGGGAATGTCACAGTAATATTGGTTGATTTTGTGGGAGTGGCAGAAAGGCAGGGTGCAGGTAGACACTGTGTGCAGGAGGGAGTTGAGGAATCTGGTGACCCACGTTCCTGGCATTCATCAGAACGTGGAGTCTCTTGTTCCTAATGACCATGTACTGCAAAGGGTTACACATGGCCACGTACCAGTCACAGGCCATCACCGCCAGGAGGAAAACCTCCCTCCTTGCTACAGCCACCAGGAAGTTGACCTGCAACATGCAGCCAGTGAAGGAAATTATGTTGCTCTCTGACAAGAGGTTTTCCAGCATCTTGGGTGTGGTAGCAGTGGGGCAGCAGATGTCTTACTAGGAGAAGTTGCGGAGGATGAAGTCCAGCAGGTTT
This sequence comes from Natator depressus, assembly GCF_965152275.1. Classification (NCBI taxonomy): domain Eukaryota; kingdom Metazoa; phylum Chordata; order Testudines; family Cheloniidae; genus Natator; species Natator depressus. The sequence continues at coordinate 32,607,968 of NC_134246.1, forward strand.
TGCAGCTTAGCCTTGGTCCCTATGGCTAGGATTTGAGGCCATTGCCACTGAGGGTTATGAGGTACTTCAACAGAAAGGCACCAAAAAGAGAGACGCAAATGTCTGGGCGATCGGAAAGTCCCATAAGGACGAATTTGGCCACGATTGTCCCATTGTCCATTTTTCTGCTTGAAGAGGAGCTCGCCTGCAAGGGGGTAAATGAAAGCTATTTCATTATGTGAAACTCTGTGCATGGGAATGATGGATGGTCTTGGTGTTAAGGCAAAGGAGTGGGAGATGGAAGATCTAGGCTCTCATCCACAGGCATGTCTCCACCTGTCTCCCGCCAATAATAAACATTCTTAGACTGATCCGTTTGGGTGGTTTTTTTTTAACCAAATTGAAACTCAGTTAGACATGAAACACTCCCCTCCTTGGCTGTTTCAGTGGTTCATGGGCATTGTAGTGTGGGTGCCTCATGCTCTCATTTTCCTTTCTGAGCTGGACCCCCTGGCTTGATTACATCTCATCTGATCGACTGCAATGGAGGCACAAACAGGGGAATCTCGACTAGGCGTAGAGAGGTTATTTGACCTCTGTATTTGGAACTGGTGTGTCCATCGCTGTGTCCAGTTCTGGTGTCCACAGTTCATGAAGGATGTTGATAAATTGGGAAGGGGTCAGAGAAGAGAAACAAGAATGACCAAAGGATTAGAAAACCTGCCTTAGTGATAGACTCAAAAAGCTCAATCTATTTAGCTTAACAAAGAGATGTTAACGGGTGATTTGATTACACCAGAGTCTGCAGATCAGAATGAAGTCCTGATGGCTAGTTGAGGTTCGGTCAGATCAGATGAGATCAGATCAGATGCGGGGAGCCGGCGGAAAGACCACATCTATATCCCGACAGGGCTCTGGGGATGTTGAAAGACTCCAAATTTCAAATGTGTGAAACCTCCATTTATTATCCACTTTGTGACATCATTAGTCATTTGTCTCTGATGTTTGGGCCTTTCACCCTGTCATAAATATAAAGGGAAGAGTAACAACCCTTATGTATGCCGTAACCTAAAATCCCTCCTGGCCAGAGGTACAGAGTCCCCTTACCTGTAAGGGGTTAATCAGTTCAATTAACCTAGTTGGCACCTGACCAGAAGGACCAATGGGAAAAGAAGATACTTTCAAATCAGGGGGGCAGGGAGGTTTTGTTTGTGCTCTCTTTGTTTGGTTCCCTCTCAGGACAAAGAGAGAGACCAAGTAGGTAAACCAGCTCCTAAAAAGAACTTGAAATAATCCATCTAAAATTACAGCAATTGGAAGTAATAGCAAGGAAATGTGTTAGATTATCTTTTGTTTTAGCTTGTGAATTTTCCCTATGCTAAGAGGTAAATTTATTCCTGTTTTGTAACTGGGAAGCAGAGTCAGAGGGGAATTCTCTGTGTTTTAAATCTTTTTATTTACCCTGTAAAGTTATCTTCCATCCTGATTTTGCAGGTGTGATTCTTTCACTTTTTTTAAAATAAAATTCGTCTTTTAAGAACCTGATTGCTTTTCAGTGTCCTAAAAACCAGGGATTTGGTCTGTGCTCACTTTGTTAACCTATTGGTTGGTATATTATTCTCAAGCCTCCCCAGAAAAGGGGGTTAAGTGGCTAGGGGGGATAATTTGGTGGGTATAGGGCTCCAAGTGGCCCCTCCCTGAACGTTTATTTAAATCACTTAGTGGACATTGTCCAAGGACAAGGAAAGGAATTTGTGCCTTGGGGAAGTTTTTAACCTAAGCTGGTGGAATGTAAACTTAGGGGGTCTTTCATGCAGGTCCGCACATCTGTACCCCAGAGTTCAGAATGGGGAGGAACGCTGACACACCCACAACTCAGTTCAGGCAGGCCACCATGATCCAAGGCATGCCATTTCCTCCAATTCTTATACATTTTTTTATAGCAGTCCAGCTGGTTCCTTATTTGCTGATTCTTCATATATTTCCCAGGGACATAACAAAGTTGTTTTGTACAAATTGTCCTTACCCACTTGAAATCTTAAGTTCTTGCTTCAGTTGCCAACACGCAATACATGTATTTGTGTCAAACACACTCCATCCACACTATGCCTTGATGGCCTATAGCACATTACATGGATATATGGATACATGGATATCTATATATAGATATATATAGATCTACACATATCCCAACAATGGGTGTGACACCCTGGTACCCCAATATTCACCACCGTCATGTAATTAGGATATGTTTTGCACGAAGTATGCCTTGTGAGGTATCATTCTAAAAGTCTTGATCTGCTCGACAGTAATATCTCATTGGATTGTATGTGTTATTGTCATATGTGAAGTTTTGAAATTTGGCTATGCATGTGTTACTGAAACAGGTTGTGAGGTTGAAAACACCCACAAGCAGACTTTCAGGTACAACAGTAAAAAGGCCAAACAATGTTAATGGATTAATAAATGCACAAAAACACAAGGATTACCCCAGGAACTGTGTACAATAGAAACCTCTCAGAGTCAGCACTACAGAATGGGGACTGTTTGACCCAGGTCACAGCACAAGAGCTTTCCAGAAAGTGGGAAGAAGATGTAAAAGGGGAGAAATGACATCATGATGGTATCTCACTCTCCCTAGAACACCTGGAACACCTGGAAACACCTGGGAAACCCAAGCTGCAAAACCAAGGCAGCTTGTGCCTTAAGAGTCTGCCAGCCAGTTTATCACTCAGGATGAGAATTTGTTATTTCATATCCTTCTTATCTCGTATGTTAAGATCAGTTTGCGGTTTTGTTTATTTACGAAGGCAATCTGCTTTGATTTGTTTGCTATCACTTATAATCTATCCTTTTGTAGTTAATAAACTTGTTTTTGTTTTGTCTAAAACCAGTGTGTGGAAATCATAACTGGGCGGCAGGAAGCTATTGCATATCTTCCTCCACATTGAGGCAAGGGGTGAATTTCATGAACTTATGCTGTACAGTTCTCTGTGCAGTGCAAGATGGTATCATGTTGGGTTTACACTCCAGAGGGGAGTGCATGCCTTAGGATTTGGGAGGTGCCTTAGCTGAGCCTTCCCATGCAGAGCTGATTTCAGCATCTGTGTGTAGCTGCGGTTGGGTGTGTGTCTTTCTGTCTGTATGTGTGCTGGAGGGGGATTGAGGGCCTGTCACAGTAATACAGTGTAAAGGGAGCCCAGGCTGGTGAGTCAGGAGGGCTCAGTGGTACCCCAGTTCTAGGTGGTACCCTGGGGGGAACCCGTCAGAATGGGCTTTTCAGTCAAGGAGACAAACGGCTAACAAGATCCAATGCCTGAAAACTTAAGCTGAACAAATTTAGACTGGAAATAAGGTGTACATTTTTAACAATGAGGGTAAACCACCATTGAAAGAAGTTATCAAGGGTCATGGTGGATACTCCATCACTGACATTTTAAAATCAAGATTGGGAGTTTTGTTAAAAGATGTGCTCTAATTCAAATAGGAATTACTTGGGGGAAATTTTATGGCCTGCGTTATGCAGGAGGCCAGACTAGATGACCACAGTGGTCCCTTCTGGCCTTGGAATGTATGTATGTTTGAATGGTGCCAGCAGAGGGGCGTCCTCACTGAATCATGGGAGAGTCACGGGGGTCCAGCCCAGGAGCCCGGCCCCCAGAGGAGAACGAAGGAGAGAGGCACCTGAACTGCGGCTCCCATGAATTGTTGTGGCAGCTAAGCTGGATGCCCGTTGATGGCCAACAGCCCTGCAATAAAATGCTGTGTCTGGGTTGGACAAACTGCCATTTTCATTTCAAATCCTCCTGATCGAGAATAAAATATTTCTTTCCAATTCTCCCTCAGGAAAAAAACCCTGAAACTGTTTGGTTGAACTTCCTGTGGAAAATGTTGATTCAGCCAAACTGCATTTCCTGTTGAAAAAGCATTGTGATGGACAGTTCCCAAGCAGCTTGCACCGTTTGCTACGCTCCTCCACTCACATAGAAGAATATCTTGTTTTCATCATAGAGTCGACTACGTATCTTGTTTGCAGTCCAGCCACTTATCAGATATCTTCATCCTTCCTAATGCACAGCTTTGATTGACTTCTCTCCCTGGCAGCTTTCTCTCCATTCTTAATTTAAATAATATCCCTCTAGATTTTGTTTTAGAAACTCCTAAACTAGCAGTTTGATTCCCCTCTGTTTATGAGAGGGGCTCTTCTGTTGGTACTTGCTTTCTCCACAGATTTTTAAACCTCTCATCTCCAGCATCTTCTCATTCAGGCAATAGGACATGAAAACCTGCAACCTCGTGTCACCCACTCTTCCCTTTTAGTTGTCTCTGCATTTCAGTGACAGCTACTGAAGAAGAGTTTGAGTTCAGCTCTCTCCCTTCCCAGTATAACCCACTATAACCAAGGAACTCTTCGGCATCCCTGCCAGGGGGTACCGCTTTTGCCAACACACCCACCTACCCCCTTTCAAATGGCCCAAGTTAAACACGGTGATATGCCACGAACTAACAGCATTCTGCTTCCATTTAAGCAACAAGACAGCACTATTCCCAAGGATTTGTTCTTAACAGACGTGCGGTCACCTAGGGACACTACCTACTAATGGGCTTGAAGACGCATTTCAAGTATGTGGCCGCATGGTCCTTGCAAACAAGCACTGGCTTGGGTATCTGGAGAGCTGCGTTCTGTTCCCAGCTCTGCTATCTGATGTTGGGTGTCTGTTTCCCCTTTCGCCTCTCAGTCTGGGATTTTCAGTCCCCCTCCTATGAAAATCCCAGGTTAGAGCCATGCGAGTAACAAAGTGGTTAACAAAGAGGAGGATTTCTCATCTGTCTCCTCTGAATTCACTACCAGCTCCAGAAGCTAATGAGGAGCGGCTCTGCGGGAGCCCCAGGTTAAATGTCAGCAGCACTCCATTGCCCCCTCCTTTTACTGTCTGACGTCTACCTGGCTGCTCGTCTCTCTCCTCTTCGGACAGCACTTTCCGCTGCTGCTACATCAGCTTTGTTTCCTTCCCCGACTAGTGACTTTTGCCATGCAGTAGCCTCCACCTAAATGGGCATCCCTTGTCCTGGGGCCCAGGCAAACTCTCTCCCCTCCTTCAGATCCCTCTTCCAAACGCATTTCTTCCCCCGCGATCCCTCAGTCAGTAACTCTGTCAGGAATGCCCTTGAGATACTAACATAGTTCAGAAAGAGAGAGAAAGAGAGAAAGGCAATGGACTTTCTATGGTACCAGTCAGGCATTACCTTAATCTGTTCATTCCTTCCACACTCCATCTGTCTCCATGGCCTGCTGTTACCTGCCCCACCAACTTCTCTTGTCTCAGTTCAAATAGGGAGATCTTTTCTGCATGGACCACGGGCCTCAGGTCTGCACCTAAGAGTTAGGTTGACCTAGCTACACTGCTCAGGACTGGTGATAGCACTTGGTTGTTTTCCCTGTCAGACAACCCATCAACATTGCCCTGGCTGGGGACTCCCCCTGCAGAGGAAGAAATCTCCAGGTGTTTCTCTGGCCGGTTTCAGATCTCTGTGCTCTATGACGGGAGACCATTTGAATGGTCATTGGGCCAAAGAGAGAGTGTGTGGATTCATAACTTGGTAGTTAGCGCATTCACCTGGGAGGTGGTAAAACCACATGGAAGTCCCTGGTCCAATGATTATTTAATTATTTAAACAAAGTGGAAGAGTTTGACAGGAGAGATGGGGACACATCCTGTCCCTTGTCCCCACCCCAAGCCCCCTAAGCAGCACCCTAACCACTCACCTGAGAGATGGGAGTCCAAGTTCAAATCCATTATCTGCATCAGGCAGAGTGGGGAATGACCCTGGGCCTTCCACATCCGTGGTGAGTACACTAACCCAGTGGTTCCAGGTCTTCCAGGAGGGACATGAACTCATCGAGAGATTTGCCATGTTTTACGACAGGTACACAAAAAAGCATTAGCAAAGTCAGTACAAACTAATATTTCATACAGCCAAGGCCTTGTTGAAACCGTTCTGTGCACTATACACTGAAATGGAAGTACAAGATTTATATTCCAATTGATTTATTTTATAATTGTATGGTAAAAATCAGAAAGTCAGCAATTTTTTTAAATAAGAGAGTGCTGTGACACTTTTGTATTTTTATGTCTGATTTTTACAAGCAAGAAGTTTTGAAGTGAGGTTAAATTAGAGGGTATGCCAGGTAAATCAGACTCCTGAAAGGAATTTACTGACTGCTTTTCTTAGGGCCTTTTTTACCTCCTTGTTCCTCAGGCTGTAGATGAATGGATTGAGCAGGGGCGTCAGGATGGTGTAGAAGATGGAGAACACTTTGTTCAGGTCTTGTAGTGTCTTAGTTTTGGGGAGGAGATAAACAATGATCAGGGTCCCATAGAAAGTTGTAATCACAATGAGGTGAGAGGAGCAGATGGAAAAGGCCTTTTGCTGCCCAGTGGTGGAAGGGATTCTCAGGATGGAGGTGATGATACAAATGTAAGATGTTACAGTTAGTAGAGATGGGGGCAGTGAACATACACCCGACAGGACAACACCCAAAAGTTTTATCAGACGGGTGTCGCTGCAGGAGAGGTCTATCACTGGGGTGAAGTCACAAAAGAAGTGATCAATCTTACCGGGGCCACAGAAAGGCAGTTGTGACATCAAAGAAGTTGTTATGGTAACAGGCAAAAACCCATTTATCCAAGACCCAGCTGCTAGCAGGACACAGAATCTGCCATTCATACGGGCTCCATAGTTCAGTGGTTTGCATATTGCTAAATACCGATCATAAGACATTGCAGCTAAGAGATAACATTCTGTGGCTCCAAATAAACCAAACAAATAATATTGTGTGAGGCAGCGCTGGACAGAAATGGTTCTATCCCCCGTCAGGAGACTGGCCAGCAGCCTGGGCAGGATGGTGGAGGTGTAGCAGGTCTCCAAGCAGGACAAGTTCCCCAGGAAGAAATACATGGGAGTGTGCAAGTGCTGATCAGTTACAATGAGTGTAATGATGAGGATGTTCCCTACCATGCTCAAAATGTAGATCACTGAAAAAAGAAGAAAGAGAAGAATTTGCAGCTCCGGGAGATCCCCAAATCCCAGTAGAATGAATTCTGTAGCAGTTTTATTGCTCCAGACTCCACTGGCCATAGGTAGTAGTTAAAGAAAATCCCACATCCCCTGAAAGAGAACATAAAAATATATTTGAAGATTAACACACTAGCAGCAATTAATGCCATAAGCTTCTTTTTTTTAATGTCTTCTGCTGGTCACTAGAGGAATGCAACCCAAGCTGTAAACTGACAGACAACTCAATGTCTGTAACAGATTTTTGATCTCCAAGAACAGCAGCTTAAAGACACTGTCGTTCTAGATGGACGCTGAGTTTATGACACCAAATATCAGGCGAGGTATTCATCTGGTACAGAAGTACAGGTTATATCAGCATGAAGAACTGCATGGAAAGCACCGGAAGTCCTTTTTATTACTGACCTAGGCACAGAAAGTGGGAATGTGCTAATAAAGTTTGCGGATGACACGAAGCTGGGAGGTATTGCCAATACAAAGAGGGATCGGGATATCATACAGGAAGATCTGGATGACCTTTTAAACTGGCATAATAGTAATAGGATGAAATTTAATCGTGAAAAATGCAAGGTCATGCATTTAGGGATTAATAACAAGAATTTCTGTTACAAACTGGGGACGCATCACTTGGAAGTAACAGAGGAGGAGAAGGACCTCGGAGTATTGGTTGATCACAGGATGACTATGAGCCGCCAATGTGATATGGCCATGAAAAAAGCTAATGTGGTCTTGGGATGCATCAGGCGAGGTGTTTCCAGTAGAGCTAAGGGGGTGTTAGTTGTACCATTATACCGTTACCTTTATACAAGGTACTGGTGAGACCTCATCTGGAATACTGTGTGTAGTTCTGGTCTCCCATGGTTAAGAAGGATGAACTCAAACTGGAACAGGTACAGAGAAGGGCTACTAGGATGATCCGAGGAATGGAAAACCTGTCCTATGAAAGGAGACTCAATGAGCTTGGCTTGTTTAGCCTAACTCAAAGAAGGCTGAGAGGGGATATGACTGCTATCTATAAATATATCAGAGGGATAAATTCCGGAGAGGGAGAGGAATTATTTAAGCTCAGTACATAAGTTAGGGGTTTGTTACAGGAGTTGGTGGGTGAGATTCCATGGCCTGCGTTGTGCAGGAGGTCAGACTAGACGATCATAACGGTCCCTTCTGACCTTAAAGTCTATGATTCTATGATTCTATAACAACAATCTTTTATTTTATTTTTGTGCTGGCTTTAAGAAAATTGGTCAGCTTCATGGAGCTGCATGAATTTGTCATGTTCTAGAACAGGGGTTCTCAAACTGCAGGTCATGACCCCTCAGGGGGTCACGAGGTTATTATGTGGGGTATTGTGAGCTGTCAGCTTCCACCCCCAAACCCTGCTTTGCCTCCAACATTTATAATAGTGTTAAATTTTTTTGAAATGTTATTTTAATTTATAAGGGGGGTCGCACTCAGAGGCTTGCTGTGTGAAAGGGCTCACCAATACAAATGTTTGAGAACCAGAACATTAAAATATTTGGAAAGCCCATTCAGTGTATTCTCTGCAAGGGTGTTTTGTTTGATCCCACCCCATGCTGCCCTGGTCTGCAGAATGCAAGCCAGGAGCATCAAACCGGGATTTCAGAGGACCGAGCATTTACATGGTGAACCAGAATGGCCAGAGTTACACTATCAAGAGTTCAAAAACAACCCAAAGATAAAATTCAGAGGTTTGAAAAGGGATATCCCCCTGTCTTAGCGTATAGGACAATTAAATGGCTAATTAAATGGGTGGGTTGGAAGAAAGCTGATTTGTGCACCTACCTCTTAAGTAGCTTGTGCAGGAGACAGGATACTACACTGTGTGGATCAATGATCTCATCTGATCAAGCCGTTCCTATGGTTCCAAACTATACTCCTCAGGCTGATAGTTCCAAACCTGCCTTGGGGAGCGGGGTGCACAGTAAAGAGGGTATGCAAAGCTCAGCCTATACAGCTAAAACATTGTTAGCATCTATCTAGCACTAAGTTTCTCAACAGCTCAGGGAGGCAGATCCCCTCCTGAAAGGTAAAACACAGCCGTGAGCAGGGAGGATGGACTTTATCAGCCGCTCACTCTTGTCCATCTGCAATTCTGATTTAACTGAAAAGAGTCTTGAAGGTTGATTCACCTCTAAAAAGGGTCTATTTCAAGCTGGAATCGTTTGATAGGACTCCTTTTTTCAGGATGAAGGTTCGACTGTCCGTCTTCTAATGTCATCTGTCCATGTAGCTGATTTCCTTCAACAAGCAGATTCCAGTCTGGATGTCCTAGTTCTGCTGCGTGTTTGGTGTACGTTGTGCCTTGTCTAAAAGTGCCAGTCTCTGGTGTCTCATTATTTACCCTTCCTGCAAGAAGGTGAAATCTCCCAGGACACTTCTGCAGATGGGATTTTTGAATCCATGTCTAGGACAACTGGGACATTGTTAAGAACGTCAAACTCCTAACCTCAAAAGGAACGAGTTGGAGGACATAGAACTTCTAACCTTCTTCATTTTCTCTCTCTTTACCACGTATATTAAATGCCCCCAAACTTTGTGAAAGCAGAGTTAAGGTTTCCCAGAGGTGAATCGTGCCCTTCCAGAATGAGGAAAGTCATTAAACTTAAACCTCTGAAAACCAGGCAGTGGAGAGTTAAAGTACACCTATGTCATTGCAACATGACTTTAACTCTGATTCCTGGAGCAGGCAATAGCCATCACATCTAAGTATGTCGTGGGGGTGCAAAGGTTAAACCACCAATGGAAGTGGTAGCATTTTCTAGCTCTTAATGTCTCCAGATCAAGACCAGAATATGCTTTTGTCAAACATAAGTGATTAGACTCAATGCAAAAGTGACTGGAGAAATTCTCTGGCTTGTTATACAGGAGGTCAGGCTACAGGGTCTGTCGGTCCCCTTTGATTCTGAAATCTACAAACCCATAATCGAGAGATGTGAGGAAGGACTAAAAGAATAGGGTGTTGTTGGGGGGGTGTCCCACAGATTTGAAATCCAGCCTGTGTCTGCCTGTGCTCCAAGTGTGTTCGCGGTATGAGGCGTAGCTGTGTTGAACCGTGGAGGGATTTGCTGGAGCAGCTTGTGATCAGATCTGTTGCTGTGCTACGAAGCTGCGCTTTGAGAGATCGATGGCTCATTGCAGCACTGAGTCCTGTCGGAGGGGCCAATGGAACTATTTGGACCAGGCTCATGCACGGGGGACAGGAATAGGGGATCAAACACCCCCAGAGAAGGAGGGCCCCCCCAGATCCCAGCTGGGGCTATGGCAGCTGCTGCCTATTCCCTCCTTTGTCTGAGGTGTGTCCCTCTCTGTCTCCTGGCCATTGCCCTGAGCAATGGGGCTGTGAATAAGAGGTGTCTCTCCTTACCTCCCCCACCCCCATACCAACCAGCTGGATGGGAGCAGGGGAGGGGAGGGGCAAGGGGTGGAGGCTTCACACCGGATAGGAGAATGTGGAGGTGACAATCCTCCTTCCATCCACAGCCATGTCCCCCTTCCAGTGTTTCTCCCCTCCCCTGGCCTGACACTCTCCCCCACCCTCAATCCTCTCCCCTATCTCCCATCCACATTTACCCACGAGTCGTAGAGTTCAAAGCCAGAAGGGACCATAGGGACCATTAGGAGCTCTAGTCTGACTCCCGTATAGCACAGGCCATTGCATGTCACCTGGCTACCCATGTTTTGGACCCAATAACTAGCATTTGGCTAAAGTATCTTGCGGAATGGCAGCCAGTCTTGGTCTGAAGATATCACAAGATGGAGAATCCACCACTGGTTTGTTCCAATGGTCAATCACCCCCACTGCTAAAAAGATGGGACTTATTTCTAATTTGAATTGGTCTGGCTTCATCTTCCAACCGTTGGTTCTTGTACTTCCTCTCTTGGCTGTCGTTACTGCTGTTGTACAGAGGATGATACTGAATCAAATGCCTTGCACAAGTCTAAATAGATCATGTCGCAGTTCCCTTTGCCAGCCCAACTTGTCATCTCAAAGAATGAAGTCAGGTTAGTTTGACAAGATCGGGTTTCCATAAGACCATGTTGACTGACATTAATTATATTCCTAGCCTTTAATTCTTTATCGGTTGAACCCTGGATCAGCTTTTCTGGTATTTTGCCCAGGATTGTTGTCAGGACAACCGGCCTATCAGTACCCAATCACCCTGCTTGCCTTTTTTGAATATTGGCACAAGATTATCTCCCTCAAGCCCCACCCCTTGCCATGGTCCCAAACCCATCTCCTGTCTCCCCCCTCTGCCCCACACATTCACCCTCACTCTTCACCTTCTAATATTTCCTAGCTCTGAATCCAAAATAAGGATCTGGAAATGCAATGAGTAGCTCACCTTAGAGGCAGGGTATGTCAGAAATCCCTTGACCAAATGACCTTTCAACTTGTTTGTCTTACATTGCACTCGGTTCCATTGCTCAGCATGGCAGAAATACTCACTGGTTAGTAGAGTCTTTCCATTTCCCTCTGTTTGATCAAGGCTAATGTACTTGACAATGCTGCTAAAATAAAACCAGGGGCTGCACATCGATTTTAGAGCCCTTTGACATGACGCTGTCAAACCAGAAATTTTGGTTTCAGGGCAAAACTCCTCACAGGAACCCTTCAGAATGCGGGGACAGTGCCCAGGGCCCATGCTCCGAGAACTGCCAAGGACAGGGCTCAGACTCACAGTGCACGGGTGTAACTTCAGTTCAGCAACCATCGCGTGTGACCTTCGAATTCTTGGGACAGCAGACCCACAAACGTTCACTCTCTTTGACCTGCTTTCCTGATGCGCTGACCTGGAGTCCCTAAAGTAACCCTCAAGATCTGTGACGCTTCCTGCGGGTACTCAGGGCTGTGTGGTACCCTGTTACCACTTGCCTTGAGTGTGAGGAAGTCTTGTGCCTGACGAGAATCTGCCGACCATGGGCAATCCCAGCACTCCTCCTAGGCATAGGCAGGCCCACTGTCAATCTACAGGCGAGCGATAGGCTTGCTCTGATCCTTGAGCCCTCCGGAGCATCCAGCCCCTGTTCCACTGGGCTCTCACAGTATTCACAGATCCGCGGCTTCCAAAGAAGCCGTGCACCCCTCTCACCAGTTTCACCTCAGCTCGTGGGGGGTATGGATCAGCGTTGACATTGCACTCCCCGTCAGGGCCCGACCCGAGCCGGGGGAGTAACCATCCAACCAGCGGACCAAATTCGGCGATGAATCCACTCACGTGCTGCCTGAGGCACGTCGTGCATATACAAAGAAGACAACCTCAGCTCATCGCTCTGCTTAACACAGATCTGCTTATAGTGAAATCAAAAATAGGTTTAATTAACAACGCACTGAATAAGCACTGGAAACAAATGGTTCCATATAAAATAAAATCAAAACACGCATCCTGGTGCCTAGACGTAATTCACAAGATACTCTCATGTCTGCCACAGCAGTGGTTTTCAAACATTTTTTCTGGGGACCCAGTTGAAGAAAACTGTTGATGCCCATGACCCAACGGAGCTGGGGATGTGGGGTTTGGGGTGTGGGAGGGGCTCAGGGCTGGGGCAGAGGGTTGGGGTGCGGGGGTGAGGGCTCTGGGGTGGGGCCGGGAATGAAGGGTTCAGGGTATGGAAGGGAGCTCTGGGCTGAGGCAGGGGGTTGGGGTGCGGGGTAGGGGTGCAGGCTTACCTCCGGCGGCTCCTGGTCAGCAGCACAGTGGGGGTGCAGAGGCAGGCTTCCTGCCTGTCCTGGCACCGCGGACCATGCTGCACCCCAGAAGCGGCCAGCCGCAGGTCTGGCTCCTAGGTGGAGGCACGCAAGCAGCTTTTCGTGACTCTCGCCCACAGGCACCGCCCCCACCCCCAGTGAAGCCCAGTGATCAGGGCGGGGGAAGCACGTGGAGCCACATGGCCCCACTGCCTAGACGCCGGACCCGCTGCTGGCCACTTCCGGGCGCAGCGTGGTGTCGAAACCGGTAGGTAGTACTCTGCCTTAGCTGGGCAGCACCACCAAGGCGACTTTTAACTTCCCAGTCGGCGGTGCTGACCAGAGCAACCCAGTGCCTGACATGCCGCCACCCAGGACTAGGTTGCGACCTGAAGTTTGAAAAACGCTGTGCTACAGTATTGCTAAGCCACGCTTCACGGGCAGGCTGGCTGTGACCCCTCTTTCTTAAAAGGTCTCCACCTCAGGGACTTCTCTTGGGGTTCCTTTGTCTTCCTAAAGCCTCAGGCCCGCACCTGGTCCAGACAGCAAACAGCCACCCATCTCCCCGGATGGTCAGTGTTTGATATGCTCGACTCGGGTGACTTTAACAGTTTTGGAACCAAAGAGTTTACGTCTCTCAAACTATCACCTGTGCAAACATCTTGCAGTAATTATGATGACCAGTGGGCTACTGTATATAACAGACCTAAGGGATCCCTGTAAAAGTCTATGGACCCATCTGCCAGTTTACACCCTGAGGTCTCTGGGTCACACAGGCTTCACCCAAAGGGACAGCGGGTGCTGTGCACTCGCCGAGATAAATCCTGAGCGACTGAGAAGTTTGGGGCAGAGCCGAGCCATAGTTTGAGCCTCAGCTGTTCTTCTAAGGAGTTTATTGGTTTTGCAAATGTTGTTGCTTTGGGGGAAAGGGGAGGTTTGTATCTCAGGAATCTCTGGTTCAGATTTGGAGCTCTAATGTTACCTAGCTGCCCCATGAGGCAGGGCAAATTTAGAAGCACTTAGATTGATACCTCTGTAAAGAGAAAGGGAAGCTCAAACCTAATTAAAGCTAGGCTGGGCAGAATTCATTTAAAAAAACAATTTGTTGGGGCAACAGGGCCTCCTTGGTCCTGGTTCTCTCTCAGTCTACAAACTACGCAGAGACCCCTGTGCTGGACCAATACTTTGTGCAGTTTATTTACAGATGGAGTCCCACCACCTTCATAAGATATACAGCTCCTGTAAGAAGCTGGGGAGCACAGGCGCCAACTTTCCAATGTGCTGGGGGGTGCCTGACCCCCGGCTCTGCCCCAGGCCCCGCCCCCACTCCATCCCCTCCCCCAAAACCCCACCCCCACCTCTTCCTGCCCCATTCCGCCCTCTTCCTTGAGCGTGCTGCATCCTCGCTCCTCCCACCCCCAGAGCTTCCTGCGTGTCGCGAAACAGCTGATCGCGGCAGGCAGGAGGCACAGGGAGGGAAGGGGAGGTGTTGATCGTCTGGGCCCGCTGGTGGGCGGGAGGTGCTGGGGGAAAGAGGGGGGCTGATGGGGGCGCTGCCGGTGGGTGTTCAGCACTCACCATTTTTTCCCTGTGGTGCTCCAGCCTCGGAGCACCCGTGGAGTCGGCTCCGATGCCTGGGAGAGCAATCTCTCTTTCCCCTTACTACCTGCTTCCCCGCTTTCTACCTCCTTCCTGTGCCTATTTGTGGGCTCTGCCTAGTGGCTCAATTAGCCTTCCTGCCCATCCTCACCTACGAATTAGGCACAGCTCTGCTTTGTCAGCTCCATTCTGCAGGGCTTGACCCAGAGCCCGGACTCAGCCTTTCTTGCCTCGCACTCTGTCAGAGGGATAATACTGGTGTTTAGTTTCCAGAATTATTTTGAGTTTTTGATGTTCACAGTCATGCAAAATCATGGGAGGGTCAGACAATAATTGTTTAATGACAGCCGGCGTGGAGATTCAAACCGGTAAAGTTTTATAACCATTAAAACACCAATTGTCAACTCCCATGTCAAACTCCACAGAGACCATAACCTTAAATCAAACTCCAACACATTCTCAAGCAGTGTTTTTCTTTCTTTGCCTCTCTGCATGTTTCCATGATGATTGATGGAAATAGTTGTGCGCGTGCGGGGAAATCGACATCTAGCGACATTTACCAATAAAAATGGACTCCTTCCAAGCCTAAATACACTACAGCTGGCACTCTGCATATTCTGCTATCACCTCAACCCTAATGGGGCGTCAGTGAATTGTGGACCCAGAACCTGGTGTACCTGCCAGGGGCTGTCCCAGGCCGGCTGTGTTCACCCACAGTCATGCTCACCTTGGGACTTCACATTACAGGATTCCGCGTGCCCTCGATTCCCACTGGCTTCACTGAGAGCTGGGAAAGCTCCTCATTACACAGAAGACACCCAGCACCCGGCAGGCATGGACACCAGACGCTTTCTCTGCTGTAGTATTGACAGATCAGACTTCAGAGCTATGAAGTTTGGATATCTGCAAAACAAGGGTGCCCCGGGCAGTAAGGGACCAGAACAGCCGTTCACACTGGGATCTCAAGAAGCTCCATTGTACAGATGAGGAAACTGTGGTCCAGAGAGGTGAAGTCAGCTCTCCTTGATCCCAGGGACAAAACAGGGACTAGTAGCCAGGTCTCTCTGTGCCACTATCACAGTACGGACCTTTCTTCTTCACTGTCCCACCTCAGGGCTCATGTTCTTACAGAGAGATTGGGCCCTGGGCCCTGGTTCTCATCTCACATTAACTTTGCACATTGAAGGATGAGGATAAAAAGAAATATTGAGCATCAGGTGTAGTCCATGGTAAAGGGGCTTGATATAAAACATAGTGTGTGCTCATGTAATTACAGGCTGTACAGTAATGTACAGGAAAGTAACTCACAACAAAAGTGAACTATCAGACTAATCAAACCCTAACCCCAACCAAACCCCAGGTCCAGACAGCAGAAATATCAGCCTCATATCGAGTGCGAGTGATAGCTGTCACTGGCCTCACCTAGAGAACCAGCTGGCCAGTGAGAGTGATGCATCAAACGCATTACAGCAAGCCAGCTTGTTCCCATTTCACGTGCATTGAACAAGCTACAGCAGGAAGCTCTGAATCCTTTTGCCAGCCGAGCATGTAGTGACAACTTTCCTCAGGGCCTCTCTGACCTCAGTGTTCCTCAGGCTGTAGATGAGCGGATTAGCCAGGGGAGTCAGGACTGTGCAGCAGACAGAGAACAGTTTGTTCAGGTCTTGCAGTGTGTCAGTTTTGGGGAGCATGTAGACAATCATGAGGGTCACATAGAAAACCAACACCACGATGAGGTGGGAGGAGCAGGTGGAAAAGGCTTTTCTCTTCCCAGTGGTGGAAGGCATTTGCAGAATGGTGGAGATGATGCAGACGTATGTTGCCAGGGTTAACAGAAACGGCGGCAGAGTTCATACAGCAGCTAGCATGGTAGTGAAAAGCTCCATCATACGTGTGTCATGGCAGGAGAATTTTACTACTGGGATGAAGTTGCAGAAAAAATGGTCAATTTCATTGGGGCCGTAGAAAGTTAATTCTTGCATTAAATATACTGTTTTGTCAGCAACCAGAGAGCTACTTATCCAAGTGTCAGCTGCTAGCTGGAGGCAGGACCTGCCATTCATAAGGGCTGCATAGTGCAGTGGTTTGCAGATTGCTAAATACTGATGGTAAGATATCGCAGCCAGGAGATATCACTCTGCAACTGCCAGGAAACCAAAGAAATAATATTGTGTGAGGCAGCGCTGGACAGAAATGGTTCTGTCCCCAGTCAGGAGACCAGCCAGCAGCCTGGGCAGGATGGTGGAGGTGTAGCAGGTCTCCGGGCAGGACAAGCTCCTCAGGAAGAAGTACATGGGGGTGTGAAGGTGCTGATCAGTCACAACTAGCGCAAAGATCAGGACGTTCCCAGCCACGGTCCCAGCCAGGGTTATGATGTAGATCATGAAAAACAGCAGGAAGAGAAGAGTTGGTAGCTCAGGGAGACACCCAAATCCTCGCAGGATGAATTCCATGAGAACCGTTTGATTCACTTGCTCTGGGTTCGCCATTTGGTCCAACTAGGGGAAAGAAACCAACATTTACAACGGAATCTGAAGATGATACATTTTCATCACACTTTAGCATCAATTTAGTTCCATAAATATTCCACAAGGCCTGTCATAAATATAAAGGGAAGGATAACCACCTTTCTGTATACAGTGTTATAAAATCCCTCCTGGCCAAAGGCAAAAGCCTTTCACCTGTAAAGGGTTAAGAAGCTAAGATAACCTCTCTGGCACCTGACCCAAATGACCAATGAGGAGACAAGATACTTTCAAATCTGGGGGGGTGGGAGTGGGGAACAAAGGGTTCATCTGTCTGTGTGATGCTTTTTCCTGGAACTGATCAGGAATGCAACCTTACAACTGTTAGTTAGTAAGTAATCTAGTTAGAAATGCATTAGATTTCCTTTTGTTTAATGGCTGGTAAAATAAGCTGTGCTGAATGGAATGTATATTCCTGCTTTTGTGACTTTTTGTAACTTAAGGTTTTGCCTCAGGGGATTCTCTATGTTTTGAATCTGATTACCCTGTAAGGTATTTACCATCCTGATTTTACAGAGGTGATTCTTTTACCTTTTCTTTAATTAAAATTCTTCTTTTAAGAACCTGATTGATTTTTCATTGTTCTTAAGATCCAAGGGTTCGGATCTGTGTTCACTTGTACAAATTGGTGAGGATTCTTATCAAGCCTTCTCCAGGAAAGGGGGTGTAGGGCTTGGGGGGATATTTTTGGGGAAGATGTCTCCAAGTGGGCTCTTTCCCTGGTCTTTGTGTAAGTTGCTTGGTGGTGGCAGCATACGGTTCAAGGACAAGGCAAAGTTTGAACCTTGGGGAAGTTTTTAAGCTAAGCTGGTAAGAATAAGATTGGGGGTCTTTCATGCAGGTCCCCACATCTGTACACCAGAGTTCAGAGTGGGGAAGGAACCTTGACAAGGCCCCTCGTCCTGTGGGGTCAGTGAAGAACCAAGACTCTGGAGGCAAATTTCCTATTTAGATCTTTGAGATACCATTATCACCCCCGCCCCTTCGGTCAGTGAAGAGATCGATGCAGGCAGAAAACCACACACACTGCTGTGCATACTGATGTCAAAATTGGCAAAGCCATTTTGTATTAGTCGTTTGTAACTTTGACAAGTGGTCCCCATGGCTCACCAGGGTGGACTGTGACTTCTTGCATTGCAAACATATTATCATTTCTGCTAACAGCCAGCAGGCTCTAGTGGACTCAGCCAAGAGCGGGGACAGTGATCAACATGCTGTCAAAGCAGGTTACGTTTGTCTCCATGAGACAAGGTCCAGCCCTTTCCTGCTTTTATGTTTTTCCATTTTTTGACATTCATCCTGGACCTCTCCAGTGAGAGAGGGGGAGAGACACGTCACTTAGTTGTTGCATCACAAATTGATGCCAAATTTACACTTCATTCCCCTTACGGTTTCATTTGCCAGCATCACAACCACCGGGGTGTTTCAGTCACTTTCCCTCAGGAACACTCATCAATTGAATCTCGTTTTGTTTTTATCTGCAACTGAATCGTTCCTCAGTCCTGCTGTGAGTTTGCTCCTGCTCCCTGCTGGTGTTGTCTACCAACGTGATTAACTTCACATTCCGGGTGAAGGGGGATTATGAACTTGCACAGGACCACAACCCAGTGAGCTCGCTCCCACAACTGGCTGCCCCACACTCTCTGATCGCTCTGTTTTAATGCTATTTTATCCAACACCCCAGCTCCCCAGCTCATGGCTTCGCTCTGTTAGAGAATCCCATTGGTTTTGGAAACTGAGCCACTTAGTGTCACTAGCGAAGTCAACTGGATATTTTCAAAGAGTATCCTAGTGCGTTACCTAGGGAGGTGGTAGAATCTCCTTCCTTAGAGGTTTTTAAGGTCAGGCTTGACAGAGCCCTGGCTGGGATGATTTAACTGGGAATTGGTCCTGCTTCGAGCAGGGGGTTGGACTAGATGACCTTCTGGGGTCCCTTCCAACCCTGATATTCTATGATTCTATGATTCTATGATACAAAGCACCCATCACCGCATTACACCCAAACATATCACATCAGTGTAACCCCCACAACCACTGCTTCAGCTTATTGTTCTGCTGACAATAACGGCATGCATGTTGTTTTTATAGCCGCTCAGTCCACTGTGTTGCTCATTTCTCCTGGCCTTCTAGACAGTTACCAATTTCTCTCTTAATATTCAAATAATAATATTAAAATAGGTACCACTATGAATACAATGGAACAACGTGTAGAATTAATGTAATTATTGTCACGATTTCAGGGTAATGGCACCAGTTTTCCCCCTTCATGCTCCACTCTGGGAGTTCCCAGTCAGGTCTCCAGCCATCACCTGTCTACGGGCAGGGACCGTTGTCCCAGTTCCATCTGACATCAGGTTTTAGGACTGTACAGCTCCCTGCCTTGCCGACCGGGAATCCCCAGCAATCCAGTCTGTCTAACGCCCAGCACCTCTGCCTTGCTTCTCACCAAGGGTGATGAACAGGTATTGCCAACGGTCACGAGGTACCACATGGCACATTTATTTTCAAGGTGAAATCATTACAGAGGAAAAGATCATTAAAGACAACAAACAGATTTAAACACACAACACCCCAGGAGTCACCCAGCAACCTTACAGGGCCCGAGTGTGGCAAAGTCTTCTTGGCTGCCCCCCTTGGACAGAGATCTTGTCCCTTTCTGTGTTTCCTCAGCCTGGTCTACACTCAAAACTTAGATCGACTTAGCTACATCGCTAGGGCTAACAATTTCACACCTTCTGTGGTATAGTTAAGTTGACCCCCGCCCCCCAGTAGGCATCACTAGCTTGAGGGTAAGATTCTTCTATTGATCGAGCTATCGCTTCTCAGGGAGGTGGATTTACGACAGAGATGGAAAACCCCTTTCAGTCATTGGAGAAAGCTGCAGCTGTGCCTCTATACCTCTTGTAGTGTAGACATGCCACTTAGTCTCAGTGACTTGCCTTCTTCACCCCCCGCCCCCAGTTTTTGATTCCTGATGGAGCTGTGGTAACCTTCCCCCCCTGGAGCGCCACACAAGCCATGAGCCACAGTGATCCATGAACTTAATACAGGAGGGTTCCCCAAAGACACTACTTGCCATTGCAATATCAGCCACAACACTATACTAATAATTAAGTGAATTATTATAAGACTCAATTCTTGATGGACATTATTCTTGATATTGTGGTGGTCCCTAGGAGACCTAGTCATGGACCAAGACCCATTGTGCTTGGAGCTGTACAAATCCAGCATGTTTTGGGTGGTAAAATATCGGCAACGTTGTTCAGTACTGAAGATGGAAAGTCCTCAGCAATGTTCTCATTCTCATCACTGAGAGCTTTCCAGCACCAAAATGCTTTACAACATGAACCCATTAATTCTGTCCATGGCCTGGGGAAAAGACTTGGCGTCATCCAAAAGGAAATGATGCCTTTGTGCAGGTGATGGATATGGTGACATTTTCTTCCCTGTCCTGAATGATCTATTTTTAATGAAGATGAGGTGAAAGGTTTGTTTACCTTAAAGTTGGCATAGAAGAAGCCGGAATCTGTGACATGACCTCTTCCCTTGGCGTTTCAGAGAGCACGATTTGTCTCCAGTCTGCACTCCCTTCACCTATTTTAGTTGTCTCAAGGTACATCTACCCTGCACACTACTGGCAGAGGCGTTTAGGGTCTGTGTAGCTACACACTGCAGAGCAGAGCAGTCATGAGACCTGCATGTTCCTGGCTGGACACCCTAGCTGTGCTTAGACTCTTGGTTTGCTTTGCCTTGTATCTCTCACCAGACAGTCTCTCCTGAGTCATTGTTTACCCTGCAAACACCGCAGGTGAATTTCCCCTTGAGACTTTGCTAATGGGTACATTATATTACCAGGAAGGAAAAGTGAATAGCATGTTTTGTTTAGGTTTTTGAGGGTAGACAATATGTTAATAGACTCAAAGTCTTCCGGCCACTCAGGGAATGGACCAGAGAAGGAGCTTCAGAACTAAAAAGTCTTTATTATTTGAAGCCAGAGACACAGACCAGGGCCCCACTGTGCTTGGTGCTGTACAAACCCAGAAGAAAGAGATGGTCCCTGCCCCAGGCCTCTCTCACTCTGGCCTGTTGAAGGTGTGTGTGAAATACTTAGATATTCATTTGACCAAAGAGACAGACTGAGAATTACGCTCTAGCCCACTGTTTGGGGCACTATTGTAGGAGCGGGGAGACCCAAGCTCCAGTCCCCTTGCTGCAATTAGTAGTTATTTCATACGCCTCCTTCACGTCCTGTCTGTGCCCTAGAGCTGTCCTGTGCCGAGGTGCCTGAGCACACTGTAAAGGCAGAATGAGCGTGCGTGTGGGTTATGGTTGGTCAGGTATTTGCTGAAGGAGCACAGAGTTACGATAGTGTGACACATGGCTAGAAAGGGTTAAACATCCTGCAGAATAAATAACCCTCAAAAGACATGTGGAGGAATAATGTTTGTGTTTCTGTGTATGTACATATGTGTGAGTAGGGCTGACAATGTAATCAACAGCCCCTGTCTATGCTGTATTCTGATACTTCAGAGATCAAAAGAGCATCCTAGCATTTAAATGAATTGTAAACACAAGATATCTCGGTATTCATCTCTCTCTGAAATATACTGTGAATGGTGGAGGAACAAGCAAATTGCCGTATGTTAATTCTATAGCTTAATACCGGTGACCGATCTCCTTCAAAATCATCCTAATTACCCTTTATTCCTGGAGGAACTTCCAACTTGTCAAAGAGCACATGAAATTGTATAAAAGACCCTTGGGTCCTGATTCTGTCATCTCAGATCTGTTTGAGGCTTCATACAAGGGAAGCTTAGACAAAAGGACTTAAATCCCAGTCCTAAGCTGGAACACCCTGCAATGACTTTGGACTATAACCTATGAACTATTTCTGACAGAACTCTTTGCAACTACAAAGCTCACCATCTCTGCTATGATTCTGAACCTCAATGAACTGAACTTATGTCTGTATGTATATTGATCTTTTAACCATTCTCTCTCTCTTTTGTTCTTTAATACATTTTAGTTTAGTTAATAAGAAATGGCTGTAGCGTATATTTGGGTAAGATCTGAAACTTTCATTAACCTGGGTGGTAACGTGTCCGATCCTTTGGGATTAGTAGAACCTTTTCTTTTATATGATGAAATAAGATTTTCAGAAATCATCATATTTGATGTGGGTACCTGGATGGGGGCCTGAGGATGGATCACTTTAAGGGAACTGTCTTGTTTGGACTTCTGAGTAACCAGTAAGGTAATAAAGAAGCTGTTTTATGCTGGCTTGGTAAATCTAAGTATTGGAAAATCCACCAGCTTTATGGGGATTCTCTGCCCCATTCTTTGCAGTTCACCCTAATTGAGTGACCATAGCTGGCCCCCACTGGGACTCCGATCAGAGTAGCATTGGCATGTAGCTTTACCCCACACCTCCTCATTAAGAAGAAAGTCCAGGGTGCCAGGAGACGGTGGAGGTGGGAGCCCACACTGGTGAAGTATGACCCTTCCCCATCTCTTGTCCTTTGCTTAGCCAGCATGGCGATGGCCAACTTTCCTCCCAGAGTCTCTTTCTCCGAGAACCCAAAAGGGAGTGATGGGGCAATAGCCCATCCCCTCACTGTCTTGTTCCTCAATTAGCTCTAATTTCCCACACACCAGTTTTGGTTCATTGACTTGCACTTTCACGCTGTTCTCGTTTACCAGGCAGGACCGTAACACCGTCCTTGAGTTCCAGCAAAAGGGCTTTTTGCTTGGACTAATTCAGTCTTTTGTCTCTTCTTTGCATCTTTTTTCCATCCCCATTTGTTGTTCTTGGTCACCGTGATGCTCTGTGAACTGTCACTCACTTCTCCCAGTTGAGCTGGCACTGAGGGTAAGTTTGTAGGCCAATTATCACAGACCCTTTGTGAATCCAGCCCTGGGTGGGACTTTTAAAAGCATCGAAGTTGTGAACACCCTTTGAAATCAGTGAGCTTGAGGAGCTTCAGTGCTTTGGAAAAACCCACTAGGCACCTAAATACCTTTAAAAATCTGTCTGTAAGTGCCCTTGAGATAACCGAAATACCCATCGCAAGTAAGCAGCATAACCAAAGTGCAGTACAGCATAACTCACCACCAGCAACCCTGAAATCGCCAATCTCTCCCCTCCTTCCATCAGTGTTAGACACAGACAACCCTTGTGTTACTCCACTGGATTCAATATCCTGGCAGTAATGGGCATAATGAACAGATCTCCCCAGATGCCAGTCCAGCAAACCACTCACACACCTTGAACTGTAGTGACCTCAGTGGGAATACCCTGGCATTTACAATTAAGCATATTCTTAAATGTTTTTCTGCCTGGGGGCTGGAGCACTCAGTGCTACGTAGGATCCCGTCTGCTCACATTGGTCAAGTGTAGGATCCCCCATCAGTTCCAGGTCCCTGGCACCAACACTTTGGATAAAATTAGGCCTGAGGTAGGTCCCAGAACTGAGCTTGATGGGCAGGTGCTCTGTGAGGGAGACATGAGTACAGCAGAACTGATGCCTAAAATCATTGTTGTCCAGTTTCCTCCAGATGCTCATGGCATATCCACAGAGAGGTGGGTATGGCACTACATACACGCTTCTCTCCTTCTCTTTAACTGTGGTTCCTTATTCCACAGTAGGGCTCACTAGATACAGAGACCCAGCCAAGAGAGCATCTTACACCAAAAGGAACAAAGTTTGAAAATCCCTGTGTTTAGCTCCCAGGAGTAGAAACAGTATTTCTGGTCACAAACACAAACCAAAAAGCTGCAAATTATTTTTTGGCTGGAAATTTACCCTCTTAGGGACGAATAAATTCTGTGTGAAATTTGTAAGAAATGTGGGGGTGATTTTTTCATTATTAGAGCTATTTAGGACCAGAATTTTCATTTCATGGGAAATGCCATGAGTTCAAATTTTTGTTTTCATTCCAATTCTGAATTCTTATTTTAAATTTTATTTTGAGATTTTATTCAATTTTTATTACATTTTATGTCATTTATTTTATTTTCAATTCTATTCTACTGTTTCCTTTTTATATTATATTTCATTTTGAATTATTTTATAAAATTATTTATTCTCCCTACACAAAATGTTGTAGAAATATCCCATGGAACATTTTGATCTTGACAATTTGGCATTTTCTGATGGTAAAACCATTCCATCAGAAAATTATTATTCTTCATTAGCACATATTAGAGAATCTTGTGCCAGAACTATAGGCCCCTTGTTGGTTTATTGGAGAGAACGATAACCATCAGAATGTGTGTTCCAGCATTTACAGAAGAACACAGATATCCAATTATTACTCAATGTAAGGTAAACTAGACGATTGATATTCTTAGTCCTCTCTTAGCATGATTTCCTCCCTAATCATGCAGTAAGGTCTCATCCAATTTATCACCAGTTTGAATAATTTTGTGTCACCAAAGCGTTGAGGCTCATAATGCCCACATGTTCGTGGCTCACACAACTGTTTGGAAAAAGAGGTTTTTAAAAAATTAATCTCTGCAAAAAATATTGCAGACAGGGATGAAATCCCATTGCTTAACTCTTCGAAGGATGCACGTCTAATCTGAAACTGGTTAGAATACAGAGACAGACCAGAATCTTCTCAGACCCTGGTTTAAATTTTTAATTCCAAGTTGATTGACTCCATAATTTAAGGAATATTTTTTAACTGAAATCAGGGGTTGAATCATTATTACTGGCTATTTACCATTCACTGTGATCAGCTGCCACGTAGACATCAATAGGAAGCGTACGGAAAACATTGTCCTTATTACCCTTGGCTTCCTCCTAATTTTATTTTCAATGCCCATTGTACACCATGGCCACGCCCTTACCAAACGTCACCCTCTGCTCTCCCTAGTCTCCATGATACAGTACGACTGCCCTGTCCCATCTCTGCAGCCCCCAATGCCCCTTGGCCCTGGGTACATTCTTGCTTGCGCAGCCAGCGCTGAAGCTGGTACTGCGGTTTCTACTTTTAGCGAGCGAGCTAGAGCACAGCTAGAGCGGCTACAGGAGATGCCATTCACACCCCTGCCTGCAGTGTAGACGCACCCCACATATGTAAACTGAATTATTCAGTCAGGCCTCTTTCCATCAATCAGCTGTTTTTGACCTGGCAAATCAACGTCACTTCTCTGCACGCCATTTTAATGCAGAAGACAGACAGGTTCCTTGGGTTCCCGCAGATCTTTTCAAAGCCACGAATGTGCTAACGTAGACTCACAGAGACTCACTTACGCGAGGTCTCCACACAGATTTTGCACCAGGATCACTGTTCGTGTCAGTGGTGTGACTTTTGTTTTGGAAATCGTTCAACCAGTACAACCTCTAGCGCGGACACAGCGCACCAATAGCGAGGTCCCTTGGACTGGTATAGCTTATTCCCCTTCGGAATGAACTATCCTGATACAAGCAGTTTTACCTCAGTGTAGTTACATCCAGTCAGATTAGATGAGTGGCCCCCTCACGGCGCCCACTGGAGGCCTCAGGGCAGCCCAGAACGCAGCCACTCACCTCATTTTCCCTTCTTTGTTCCGCAAACAAACTCCACATGGGATTTTTCCAGTCCAATCACAACAGCCCCCATTAAGGTTTCATTTATTAACTTAACATTCAAAACTAAAATGCAGATGACACCTTCCCTCCAGTTGCCTACACCCCAAACTCCCCCCGTTCAGTCTGAGTCCTGTCTGCCTTAGCAGGCCACTCCCAGCTCTTCCTAGCTGGAGCAATTCCCCCGGTTGCAGGGTTTTCCCTCATTCACTCTCTGAAGTTTCACTTCAGTGTCCTGAGTTTCTCTCTTCCCCCATCCCCCTTCTGCCCTTTACTGGAAATGGCCTACTTCCCCTCATGTGGGGACCCTTCTGTAACCAGTGCAGGGATAGGCCAATGTAGTTTAAGTGGTGCAATTTCTATGCGTAGACAAGCCTTGTTGCATTTATTCCTCACACCGGCCACGAAGGGGACAGATAAGGGGAGGTCTGACAAGAAAGCCAGCAGAAAGAGAAGATTCAGTTTAGTTATATCATCATAGAATATCATAGAATATCAGGGTTGGAAGGGACCTCAGGAGGTCATCTAGTCCAACCCCCTGCTCAAAGCAGGACCAATCCCCAATTAAATCGTCCCAGCCAGGGCTTTGTCAAGCCTGACCTTAAAAACTTCTAAGGAAGGAGATTCCACCACCTCCCTAGGTAACGCATTCCAGTGTTTCACCACCCTCCTAGTGAAAAAGTTTTTCCTAATATCCAACCTAAACCTCCCCCACTGCAACTTGAGACTGTTACTCCTTGTCCTGTCATCTTCTACCACTGAGAATAGTCTAGAACCATCCTCTTTGGAACCACCTCTCAGGTAGTTGAAAGCAGCTATCAAATCCCCCCTCATTCTTCTCTTCTGCAGACTAAACAATCCCAGTTCCCTCAGCCTCTCCTCATAAGTCATGTGTTCCAGACCCCTAATCATTTTTGTTGCCCTTCGCTGGACTCTCTCCAATTTATCCACATCCTTCTTGTAGTGTGGGGCCCAAAACTGGACACAGTACTCCAGATGAGGCCTCACCAATGTCGAATAGAGGGGAACGATCACGTCCCTCGATCTGCTGGCTATGCCCCTACTTATACATCCCAAAATGCCATTGGCCTTCTTGGCAACAAGGGCACACTGCTGACTCATATCCAGCTTCTCGTCCACTGTCACCCCTAGGTCCTTTTCCGCAGAACTGCTGCCTAGCCATTCGGTCCCTAGTCTGTAGCTGTGCATTGGGTTCTTCCGTCCTAAGTGCAGGACCCTGCACTTATCCTTACTGAACCTCATCAGGTTTCTTTTGGCCCAATCCTCCAATTTGTCCAGGTCCCTCTGTATCCTATCTCTGCCCTCCAACGTATCTACCACTCCTCCCAGTTTAGTATCATCCGCAAATTTGCTGAGAGTGCAATCCACACCATCCTCCAGATCATTTATGAAGATATTGAACAAAACCGGCCCCAGGACCGACCCTTGGGGCACTCCACTTGACACCGGCTGCCAACTAGACATGGAGCCATTGATCACTACCCGTTGAGCCCGACAATCTAGCCAGCTTTCTACCCACCTTATAGTGCATTCATCCAGCCCATACTTCCTTAACTTGCTGACAAGAATACTGTGGGAGACCGTGTCAAAAGCTTTGCTAAAGTCAAGAAACAATACATCCACTGCTTTCCCTTCATCCACAGAACCAGTAATCTCATCATAAAAGGCGATTAGATTAGTCAGGCATGACCTTCCCTTGGTGAATCCATGCTGACTGTTCCTGATCACTTTCCTCTCATGTAAGTGCTTCAGGATTGATTCTTTGAGGACCTGCTCCATGATTTTTCCAGGGACTGAGGTGAGGCTGACTGGCCTGTAGTTCCCAGGATCCTCCTTCTTCCCTTTTTTAAAGATTGGCACTACATTAGCCTTTTTCCAGTCATCCGGGACTTCCCCCGTTCGCCACGAGTTTTCAAAGATAATGGCCAAGGGCTCTGCAATCACAGCCGCCAATTCCTTCAGCACTCTCGGATGCAACTCGTCCGGCCCCATGGACTTGTGCACGTCCAGCTTTTCTAAATAGTCCCTAACCACCTCTATCTCCACAGAGGGCTGGCCATCTCTTCCCCATTCTGTGATGCCCAGCGCAGCAGTCTGGGAGCTGACCTTGTTAGTGAAGACAGAGGCAAAAAAAGCATTGAGTACATTAGCTTTTTCCACATCCTCTGTCACTAGGTTGCCTCCCTCATTCAGTAAGGGGCCCACACTTTCCTTGGCTTTCTTCTTGTTGCCAACATACCTGAAGAAACCCTTCTTGTTACTCTTGACATCTCTTGCTAGCTGCAGCTCCAGGTGCGATTTGGCCCTCCTGATATCTTTCCTAGATGCCCGAGCAATATTTTTATACTCTTCCCTGGTCATATGTCCAACCTTCCACTTCTTGTAAGCTTCTTTTTTATGTTTAAGATCCGCTAGGATTTCACCATTAAGCCAAGCTGGTCGCCTGCCATATTTACTATTCTTTCGACTCATCGGGATGGTTTGTCCCTGTAACCTCAACAGGGATTCCTTGAAATACAGCCAGCTCTCCTGGACTCCCTTCCCCTTCATGTTAGTCCCCCAGGGGATCCTGGCCATCTGTTCCCTGAGGGAGTCGAAGTCTGCTTTCCTGAAGTCCAGGGTCCGTATCCTGCTGCTTACCTTTCTTCCCTGCGTCAGGATCCTGAACTCAACCAACTCATGGTCACTGCCTCCCAGATTCCCATCCACTTTTGCTTCCCCCACTAATTCTACCCGGTTTGTGAGCAGCAGGTCAAGAAAAGCGCCCCCCCTAGTTGGCTCCCCTAGCACTTGCGCCAGGAAATTGTCCCCTACGCTTTCCAAAAACTTCCTGGATTGTCTATGCACCGCTGTATTGCTCTCCCAGCAGATATCAGGAAAATTAAAGTCACCCATGAGAATCAGGGCATGCGATCTACTAGCTTCCGTGAGTTGCCGGAAGAAAGCCTCATCCACCTCATTCCCCTGGTCCGGTGGTCTATAGCAGACTCCCACCACTACATCACTCTTGTTGCACACACTTCTAAACTTAATCCAGAGACACTCAGGTTTTTCCACAGTTTCGTACCGGAGCTCTGAGCAGTCATACTGCTCCCTTACATACAGTGCTACTCCCCCACCTTTTCTGCCCTGCCTGTCCTTCCTGAACAGTTTATAACCATCCATGACTGTACTCCAGTCATGTGAGTTATCCCACCAAGTCTCTGTTATTCCAATCACGTCATAGTTCCTTGACATCACCAGGACCTCCAGTTCTCCCTGCTTATTTCCAAGGCTTTGTGCATTTGTATATAAGCACTTGAGATAACCTGTTGATCGCCCCTCATTCCCAGTATGAGGCAGGAGCCCTCCCCTCACAGACATTCCTGCCTGTGCTTCCTCCCGGTATCCCGCTTTCCCACTTACCTCAGGGCTTTGGTCTCCTTCCCCCGGTGAACCTAGTTTAAAGCCCTCCTCACTAGGTTAGCCAGCCTGCTGGCAAAGATGCTCTTCCCTCTCTTCGTAAGATGGAGCCCGTCTCTGCCCAGCACTCCTCCTTCATGGAACACCATCCCATGGTCAAAGAATCCAAAGCCTTCTCTCCGACACCACCTGCGTAGCCATTCGTTGACTTCCACGATTCGACGGTCCCTACCCAGGCCTTTTCCTTCCACGGGGAGGATGGAAGAGAACACCACTTGCGCCTCCAACTCCTTTATCCTTCTTCCCAGAGCCACGTAGTCCGCAGTGATCCGCTCAAGGTCATTCTTGGCAGTATCATTGGTGCCCACGTGGAGAAGCAGGAAGGGGTAGCGATCCGAGGGCTTGATGAGTCTCGGCAGTCTCTCCGTCACATCGCGAATCTTAGCCCCTGGCAAGCAGCAGACTTCTCGGTTTTCCCGGTCAGGGCGGCAGATAGATGACTCAGTCCCCCGGAGGAGAGAGTCCCCGACCACCACCACCCGCCTTCTCCTCTTGGGAGTGGTGGTCGTGGAACCCCCAACCTCAGGACATAGCATCTCATGCCTTCCAACCAGCGGAGTCTCCTGCTTTCTCCCCCCAGACATTTCATCTGGTCCACTCTCCGCAATGGTACCTGTGGAGAGAACATGAAAGCGGTTGGTTACCTGTGTCTGTGTTACTGGAACCCGGACATTCCGCTTACCTCTTCTGGAGGTCACATGTTGCCAAGCTTCTTCACTGGCCTCTTGGCTCCTCTGTGCAACCTGCTCTATATCTTTAGAGCTTTGTGCCCCTAGAAGCCTATCCTGAGTTTTGTCCAGAAAATCCTCAGTTTCTCGTATACAATGCAGGGTCGTTATCTGTTGCTCCAGACCTTCAATCTTCTCTTCCAATATGGAGACCAGCTTGCACTTTGTACAGACAAAGCCGCTTCTGTCCTGTGGAAGAAAGACAAACATGGCACATCCAGTGCAGGTCACAACAGCTGAACCCCCCCCTTCCATATCACCTGCCTACTATGAGCTTCCTCAGAGACGTTTGCAAGATGTAAGCCTCCCTGGGCTCACTCCAGGCGAACTCCCAGGCAAACTCCTGCTGTGAGCTGCTCTGCTGTCCCCGCTGCTCAGCTGGTTCGCTGCCGCTCAGCTGGTTCGCGAGGCTCTGGCTATTTTTAAACAGTCATTTGGTACAGAGGCTGATTTAAAAGATAGGTTACAAACTACAGTTAGTAGTTCTGCAATTTCACATTTGAGTTCCTTCAGAACTCTTGTGTGAATACCATCTGGTTCTAGTGATTTATTACTGTTTAGTTTAACAATTTGTTCCAAAACCTCCTCTAGTGACACCTCAATCTGGGACAGTTCCTCAGATTTGTCACCTAAAAAGGATGGCTTATTTTTGGAATCTCACTCACATGCTCAGGTGTGAAGATCAACACAAAGAATTCATTTAGTTTCTCTGCAATGTTCTTATCATCCTTGAGTGCTCCTTTAGCATCTTGATCGTCCAGTGGCCCCACTGGTTCTTTTGCAGGCTTCCTGCTTCTGATGTACATAATATTTTTTATATTACTTTTTGAGTCTTTGGCTAGCTGTTCTTCAAATTCTTTTTTGGCCTTCCTAATTGTATTTTTACATTTCACTTGCCAGAGTTAATGCTCCTTTCTAGTTTCCTCACTAGGATTTAACTTCCACTTTCTAAAGGATGCCTTTTTGCCTCTCTCTGCTTCTTTTCCTTTGTTGTTTAGCCACAGTGGCACTTTTCTGGTTCTCTTACTATGTTTTTTTAATATGGGTATACATTTAAGTTGAGCCTCTATTATGGTGTCTTTACAAAGTTTCCATGCAGCTTGTAGGGATGTCACTTTTGGCGCTGTACCTTTTAATTTCTGTTTAACTGTCCTACTCATTTTTGTGTAATTCCCCTTTCTGAAATTAAATGCGACAGTGTTGGGCTGCTGTGGTGTTTTCCCCACCACAAGGATGTTTAATTTAATTATATTATGGTCACTATTACCAAGCGGTTCATCTACATTGACCTCTTCAGCCAGATTCTGTACTCACTCCATTTAGGACTAAATTCAGAATTACCTCTCCTCTTGTGGGTTCCAGGACTAGCTGCTCCCAGAAGCAGTCATTTAAGGTGTCAAGGAACTTTATCTCTGCATCCCGTCCTTAGGTGACATGTACACAGTCGATATGGGGATAGTTGAAATTCCCCATTATTCCTGAGCTTTTTATTTTAATGGTCTGTCTAAACTCTCTGAGCATTTCAGTTACTGTCACCATCCTGGTCAGGTGGTTGGTAATATATCCCTACTGCTATATTCTTATTATTCAAGAATTATTATCCATAAAGATTCTATGGCAGTTTGGTTCATTTAAGGTTTTTACTTCATTTGATACTATGCTTTCTTTCACATATAGTGCCACTCCCCCGCCAGCACAACCTGTTCTGTCCTTCCGATATATTTTGTACCCTGGTATTACTGTGTCCCATTGATTAGCCTTATTCCAACAAGTTTCTGTGATGCCTGTTATATCAATCTCCTCATTTAATAGGAGGCACTCTACGCCACCCATCTTACTATTTAGACTCCGAGCATTGGTATAGAAGCCCTTTAAAAACTTGTCACTTTTTGGCTGTCTGACATTATATGAAGTAATTGACTGCAACTTTTTTTCATTTGAGTGTTTCTCATCCGATCCTACCCGTATTTTATCATCTTCCATCCTCTCCTCCGTACGAGGACATAGAGAGTCTCCATTAATAGACTCTCCCCTAAGGGATGTCTCTGTCCGAACCACGTGCTCCTCCACACCTGTTGGCTTTCCCCCAGCCCTTTGTTTAAAAATTGCTCTATGACCTTTTTAATTTTATGTGCCAGCAACCTGGTTCCATTTTGGTTTAGGTGGAGCCCATCCTTCCTGTATAGGCTCCCCCTTTCCCAAAAGTTTCCCCAGTTCCCAATAAATCTAACCCCCTCCTCCCTACACCATTGTCTCATCCATGCATTCAGACCCTGCAGTTCTGCCTTTCTACCTGGCCCAGTGCCTGGAAATGGAAACATTATAGAGAATGCTACTATAGAGGTCCTGGACTTCAATCTCTTACCTAGCAGTCTAAATTTCGCCTCCAGGACTTGCCTCCTATCCTTCCCTATGTCATTGGTACCTACATGTACCACAACCACCAGGTCCTCCCCAGCCCTACACATAAGTCTATCTAGATGTCTCGAGAGATCCGCAACCTTCACGGAATGTCACCGTGGTTCTCTCAGTCATCGCAAACCCAGCTATCTATGTTTTTAACGCTCAAATTGCCCATTACTAATATCTGTCTCTTCCTAATCACTGGAGTTTCCTCCCCTGAAGAGGTATCCTCAGTGTGAGAGGATACGACAACATCGTCTGGAAGGAGGCTGCCCACTATGGGATCATTTCCCTCAGCTCCAGTTGGATGTCCTTCATCCCTGAGACTTTCATCCTCCTCAACAGCACAGAGGCTATCAGACCGGGGGGTGGGACCATTCTACTGTGTCCCAGAAAGTCTCATATATGTACCTCTCTATCTCCCTTAGCTCCTCCAATTCAGCCATTCTGGTCTCCAAAGCCCATAGACATTCTCTGAGGGCCAGGAGTTCCTTGCACTAAATGCACACATGCATGCCACCTGCCCATAGGGCAGGTAATCATACATGCTGCTAAAGTTAAAATGAAATAATCTGATTTAGAAAAGAAAAATACCTGCTCAGGCATCCACCAGGTCAGAAAGAATATGATTGCTTGTTCAATCGAGGGGGAAAGTAAATGAAAGTAGATGGGTTATAGCAAAACAAGCCTAAGAAAGAACAATGAATGGCTCTCAGATTTAGAACATAATAACGGCCATACGGGGTCAGAGGAAAGGTCCATCTAGCCCAGTATCCTGTCTTCCGACAGTGGCCAATGCCAGCTGCTTCAGAGGGAATGAACATAACAGGTAATAAACAAGTGATCCATTCTCTTTCACCCATTCCCAGCATCTGGCAAACAGAGGCTAGGGACACCATTCCTGCCCATGCTGGCTAATAGCCATTGATGGACCTATCCTTCATCAATATATCTAGTTTATTGACTCCGTGCATGTGTATTTTATTTTTCACCACAGGACACTGTTTCTTTTCCTCAAACATGAATTTTATAGCTCGTAAAAATTTTGAAACAAAAAAATAGTCTCTCTTCTGTGTGTATGTTTTTATGGATTTCTATTTTTCTGATATACATTTATTTTGTGCCAGTGTCAATTGCCACTCCTGTTGTAAACATAGTTTATATGGGTATGTCATAAGTCTGTAGATGAAGAGATCAGAAGATATGCTATCTCGAGACATGAGTAGGTGAAAAGAAAGGAAGAGGTTTCAGACTTATTGCTTTAAGAGCAGGAATCTGCTACTTCTCTTTAAACATATCTGTATTTTATTGCTCATAAAATTTGGAGAAAGAAACAATCTCTCTCTTTCTCTCTCTGTATTTGTTAGTCTTTAAGGTGCCACAAGTACTCCTTTTCTTTTTGTATTTTATGTCATTCTTTCTATATATCTTTTCCTTTTTTCTCCAGTTTTTCATTGTTCTACAGTCACATTCTCCCTTCTGGATAAAAAATGACTCTTCTTTCTCTCTTGTTAAGTTTTCATTTTTATCTCACTCACATTTCTTTATATGGGGTTGGATTCGGATCTCAGTTGCGGTTGTGTAAATCCACATGAAGTTGATGCAATTTACCCTAGTGTAACTGAGATCAGGTAATAGCCCGTGGTCTGTGTTTAGGGTTTTTTGTGTGTCTTTCTCTGTTTCTCACCTTCATCTATCAAGTGGTGGAAATTTTTCTTTAAATCTACTGTGATAGAGGACAGCTGGATAGACCTTCAAACAAACCACAGTCTTTTTGGTGTTTCGGTATGTGTCTCATGCGATATGTCTGTGCTGCACTTGGGCAGTGTAATCCCCTGCTCCAATAGATCTACACACTCTATCTCTGATTGAGCTATTGATTAGAATCCTCTGTTGTCAATTAGGCCTCTGAAAAGTAGGTGAACAATGTTGCCGCAACTGTGTGTGGAGAACTTTGATTGGGCAGTATTCTGTGCAAATCTCTAGCTGGGTAAACCAAAACTGAAAATCCATATAGGGTTGGGAGTCTCATTGTCCTGCCATGTGAAATTTCCTGTCTGTTCATACATCTTTGCAGGGTCAAGGCAACTTTAAAAGATCTATATCTATATAAATAATGATATATAAAATGCAAAGATAAGATATATGGTCAACATTTTCAAAACTCATAAGACCCTCCCCCACCCAACTAAAATGAATGAATTAATATGAACAGGAAATGAGCACCCAAAAGCATCAGGCAACTTTTCAAATCTCACCATAGAGAGTGTCACACGGGCCTCCCTCTTCCCAGACAGAGTCGCGCTATATGCATAAACATATTTACCTGCAAATTTTGACAAAAAATGAATTAAAGAATAAAATCTCACTGAGTCTCCCTGGTATATTTGTTCTGCCTCCAAAATTTTGGGTCCTGGTTTTTGCCCAAAAAATCATCATTCTCCTGCTCTCCTTGTAACTGGTTAGATGCCCGCTGCTCTCCTGACCATCCACCCCACCCTCCTGCTGTCCCCTGATTCAGGGCCATTTGTGGTGGATACTACACCCCATATTCTTCATAGAGCTATTATTACAGTGAATATGGCATAACTAAGACATGTTTTATGCAAGATGGGTATTGTGAGATATCATTGGAAAGGTTATGACTTACTGATTATGACTGTCCAATTTGTATGCATGTGTCATTGTTGTATCTGAAGTTAGGAATATTAACTATGTATCAATTACAAAAGTATTTTCAAGTGGGTAATGCCCACCAGACAGAATGCAATCAGTCTGGGTGCACCAACAATAGGACTTTGAAGATGTTAATTTCCCACCTTCCTGGGACACTACCAAGGGCCTTTGGCTCATGGCTGCTTTGACACTTCAGGGGCATGTCACCTGGTACTGGACTCCATCTTGAACTACTAGTATAGGGGTTTGGGATCAAACTGGGAAGTAAAGGATTCCCACCATATTTATACCTTTTTAAGGCAGGGAATTGAAATAATTAGCATTCTTTTCTTCACTGAATCCTCACACAGGATGACTGCTGGAAAGATCTAACAAACAAAGAGAAAGGTGGGTGGGACGGGGGGACGGACAGGGAGAAGAACTGAACCCAGGCTGGAAAAGATGTCTGGCCTGTGAAAGAGATGCCTAAAATGACATTTAGCGTGATAAATTACTACTTGTAACCAATTTCATTAGTGTATTAAGCTTAGCGTGCATGTTTGTTTATTTACTAAGGTAATCTGCTTTGATCAGTTTGCTATCCCTTATACTCACTTAAAATCTATCTTTTGTAGTTAATAAACCTGTTTTTTTCCCTCTAAACCAGTTTGTAGAATTCATAACTGGGGGTCAGAATGTTGTGCATATCTTCCTCCACATCAAGGGAGGAGGCAAATTTCAATTAGCTTACGCTGTACAGTACTCTGTGATTGTATTTGATACATAGTCAATTGAGTCCTGTGCAATTCTCTAGCAGAGTCTTCCCATGGAGAGTTGATCTCAGTGTCTGTCTTTCTTCAGCAGGGTATAGCCCTACCTGTTTGTGTGGTAGAGGAGGCTTGAGGGCCTGAGTCAGCAGGACAGGGTGAGGGAACCCAGTACATCAGGTGGCACCCCAGAGTGAGGGTAACCTGTCACAGGGTGTGTCAAGGTTCCTTCCCCACTCTGAACTCAAAGGTACAGATGTGGGGTCCTGCATGAAAGACCCCCAAGCTTATTCTTACCAGCTTAGGTTAAAAACTTCCCCAAGGTACAAACTTTGCCTTGTCCTTGAACAGTATGCTGCCACCACCAAGCGATTTAAACAAGGAACAGGGAAAGGGACCACTTGGAGATGTCTTCCCCCAAAATATCCCCCCAAGCCCTACACCCCTTTCCTGGGGAAGGCTTGATAATAATAGCGTCACCAATTGGTACAGGTGAACACAGAACCAAGCCCTTGGATCTTAAGAACAATAAAAAATCAATCAGTTTCTTAAAAGAAGGATTTTAATTAAAGAAAAGGTAGAAGAATCACCTCTGTAAAATCAGGATGGTAAATACTTTACAGGGTAATCAGATTCAAAGCAGAGAGAATCCCTCTAGGCAAAACCTTAAGTTACAAAAAGACACAAAAACAGGAATACACATTCCCTCCAGCACAGCAAATTTTACAAGCCAAAAAACAAAAGGAAATCTAATGCATTTTCTAGCTAGATTACTTACTAACTTTACAGGAGTTGGAAGGCTTGCATCCTTGATCTGTTCCAGGCAAAGGTATCACACAGACAGACAAAACCCTTTGTCCCCCCTATTCCAGCTTTGAAAGTATCTTGTCCCCTCATTGGTCATTTTGGGTCAGGTGCCTGTGAGGTTACCTTAGCTTCTTAACCCTTTACAGGTGAAAGGATTTTGCCTCTGGCCAGGAGGGATTTTATAGCACGGTATACAGAAGGTGGTTACCCTTCCCTTTATATTTATGACAGGGTGCATAGACGGAGGTATATATAGTTTGTGGCCTCATGTATTAGGCTTTATTTGGATGAACAGTTGATTTGGTCAGCTCGAAGTGATTCATGAATTTAACTGAAATTAGCTGAATATTTTCAACCCGCCCCCATTATAACATTTAACTTGGTGGTTGCAGCACTCGTGCGTGTGTAAGACCCACTTTCAATATCCCCCCCTGCCTGATGAGGGGAAGTCTTCAGTCTCCCACATTGGAAACAAGTGCACTGGCCTATGGAATACTCTCTGCACAAGCTCTCTCTTTCTCTCTCTCTCTCTCTCTTTCTCTCTCTCTCTCTCTCTTTCTCTCTCTCTCTCTCGCTCCTGTTAAAGTTGTTCCATTTGGTATAACGAATTAAATAGTCATTGAAACAGGGGGTTGAACTTCAATCGTATGCAGCCAAAGTATGCATCTTAACTACCAAACTACAGAGTCATCTTTGGACTTGCTTTCTGACCCAATGACTATTCATTCTCATCCTGAATGACACTGAGTAGTCACTGGGCTAGGCAAAGCAAGTGCGATTGACTTCATAGCCTGGTGGTAAGGCTTTTTCCCCCCAGAACTGCCAGAGAAATGAAAAATCAGTGGTTCAATTAGCTCTAAATATCATCCTCTGACACAGAAGAGCAGGCAGGACAGAAATACATGCTGAATGGGTTTTCTATCAAAGGTTGTGTGTTTTGTGCTTAAGGCAGAGGTGTGAGAATCGCGACTCCTCATTTCTCTTCCTAGATCAGCCACCTACTCCCTGTAGGCCAGAAACTTTGTCACAAACTCATTCATCCTTATCCAGCGTGTGGTGTATTGAAAACTGTGTTCATATTACAAGCTATCACTCTGAGTGTAAGGGGTTTTTCTGGTACCACTTGGAGACAGGGGATCTCTATATGGAAACATATGCTCTGGTTGTTGGGAGTCATTCTGCAGCCAGCCAGCCCAGAGTTATGCCTCTCTGTTTTAGGGAGCAGCCTGCTTTGTCTCTGAGTTTTTGTGTTCTTGTCTCTTATGGGTCTGAATTCTAAGAAATAAAATAACCTTTGCCTATATTTTCACTCTGCCCCCTTTTTTCTTTTATCATCCTACAGCTGCATCATCTCCACCATCCTCCGAATCCCTTCCAGCACTGGGAGGCAAAAGGCCTTTTCCACCTGCTTCTCCCACCTCATCTTTTTTACACTGTTCTGTGGGACTTTGATTATTGTCTACATGTTACCCAAGTCCAACTAACCAAGAGACCTGAACAAAGCGTTCTGTCCTTTCTACACAGTGCTCACACCCCTAGATAATCTTCTCATCTACAGCCTGCAAAATACAAAGGTAAAGGGGGCCCTGAGAAATTCTGTGGGTAAATTTCTGCCATGCACATGAGTTAAGAGAATCCAAGGGAATGTGTGTGTTTTTTTTAAATTTAAAAGAAAGGGGGATACGTTCTGCTGGTTTAATGAGTCAGAGAGGTATAGCTTACTGGCTTCTGCCTTCTGTGTTGTTTTCCTCTTGTTTAATCAGGCTGTGGTGATAGAAAATGAGGACGATGTGAGTGGTTTGCTGCACGAAGATCCTTCAACACATAATAAACTACAGTGTGCACATCTCCACATCTGAAACTATCAGATGTAGCTGAGAAAATCAGTGTGAACAAATGCAAAACAACATCATGAATTCAGGCATAACATTTTTTAATATGGGTTTCTAAAGTTAATTTCCACAGCCAAATACTAATGTAAAAACCTAATATCATGAATCCGGGATTGAACTAGAGCAGAACTTTAAAAAGACAAACCAATCTTGCTTTAAAACTTACCAGTGATGGAGAATCCATCACAACCCTTGAGAAATTGTTTCTATGATTAATTACTCTCTGTGTTAAAAATTATGCCTTATTTCCAGTCTGGGATGAAGTTATTACTTACCCTGCACTTCAGTAAGCAAAATACAGAAATCTCCTTCAGTGTCTGCCATGAGACTGTTTTCTAGACCATGGATCAATCTCCTAGCCCAGGGGTGCTCGACATTTTTTCTTTCTGAGGCCCCTCCAACATGCTATAAAAATTCCACAGCCCACCTGTGCCCCTAACAACTATTTTCTGCATATAAAAGCCAGGGCTGGTGTTAGGGTGTATCAAGGAGGGCAATTGCCCGGGACCCACACCATAGGGGGCAACACAAAGCTAAGACTCTCAGGCTTTGGCTTGAGCCCCAGGTGGCAGGGCTCGGGATCCTTGGCTGCAGTCCCGCCTGGCAGGACTTCGACTTTCTGCCCTGGGCCCTAGCGAATCTGTGTCTACACCAAAGGTTTTGTTGGCATAGCAACATTGCTTGGGTGTGTGGTTAAGTGTAGAGCAAGGCTTTGATCACAGGAGAAGTCTGACAAAGGGGATGGGAGTTTAGAGAGTCTGTCACCAGTTATTTGAAAAAAAGAGTAGAAGGACACTGACTGCAGGTGTCAGAGATAGAGACTCCATGATTCAGGGAAGGAACCATGAGCTGCAGGAATGGGAATTCTGGGCACCCTAAAGGACTCTGGCCCAAGCTCTAAGAATACCCCACATGGGTGAGGAAACCAAGGCAGGTGTTCTCTTGTTCTGTCCAGCTCAGTGTATTTTGTCGTGTGATCTCATGTTCAGAGATCTTTGCAAAGCCTGTGAATCTGTTTGCTTCACCTGTCACCTGCCCCTGGAGAAGTGAATCATAAACTCAGAGCACCTACATGTGTCCATCTCTGGGACGGGGTGTGCTTGACATTTTAGGGCATCTGGGGTATCAACACTGGTCCTGGGGCCTAAAGCAACTGGGTCATGTCGTTCCATCTCCATGAAGGGTTAGAAAGGAGAAACCATGCTGCAGCCTGCTGAGATCCAGGAAAGCTGAATGCACACATGGCTACAGTACTGGGACCCAAACCAGCTACCTGGCGAATGCCAAGTGTTGGTTCCAAAAGAGCCAATTTTTTTCCTGGATTTTTGGATTCAGCCACTGAACCAAAAATAAATAAATAAATAAATAAATAAATAAATAAATAAAAATCAATAAAAAATCCAACAATTTTTTGCTCAGTTCTAATCTTCAGGCACCTCTATATCGATAAAGACCAGGGCTACGAGATTTATGAATACAACCCCAATTGGCACTTAGATGAATTAGGTAATAATCTGTATTATCCACACTATGTATATGTTAGTGGACATTAAGCATACATAATATTAAACACAAATAGTATAGCTGTTACATAGCCTAAATTGGCCTACACCTTAACTATACCCCTATTCTCTTATGCTAAGTATCCCATAACACCCTGCATTATCTGAAGTCATCTTTGTCTGAAGTAGATTGGATAGTTGTCCAGATCAGGATAGATGATAATTTTACCACAGCGACAGCTAGGGAATGATTTTCATAGGCCTGTGCTGGAAAGACTCTGAGAGGACAAGACTTATGTTTGTTCTGCCCTATTACAGGCCTAGCAGGTGCTTCCGTGCTCTTTGGTACTTGAAATGCATCAGTTCAGACCTAGGAAATAAGGGGTACACCATGGTACCAGAAAAACAAGGTACAAAGCTAAGTAGTTTCAAATGATGTGTGCAGCATCTTTTACTTGTAAACAGGGCAGGTATAAAAAGATGGCTTTAGGAGTATAACTTTGGGAGCACACCTTCTGCGTAAGGTGGATGTGACATGACTGCATGACATGGCTTCCCTGAGATTGGTATCATTCAGAACCTTTCCCCTGTACAATATTATTACTGGTTTATAGCAATAAACTTGGCTGACACCGGTTATTTGGTCTCTTGAATATATCTGATAATAAACCAAAGTGGGTGAAGTGATTTACTATACAATCTGTCAACTCTAAGGAACACTGTATTGGTTGCAATATAATTAAAGAGAGAATGTTGTCTGTTGGACTGGTTTGTACACGTCAATACTTCCCCATGAGTCAATCTCACATCACCACCCAGCCCCTACTGTATAAGTTAGTAGATACAAAATAGGGGCCAAACCATTCTTTATCTCACTATGGCTCATATGCTCCAACATCGCGCATCTTATAATGAGGAGCCAGAGCCAAAGACTTTGTTGTTAAGGGAAAGACTCTAAGGGAATGTCTACACTGACAACGTTACAGCTCTGCCCTGGCAGCGCTTTAACGCGGCTGTGTAGTTGCGGCACCAGGGCTGGGGGAGAGCTCTCCCAGCGCTGTAAAAAACCCACCTCCACGAAGGGAATAGCTCCCAGCGCCGGGGCACTGTCTACACTGCCACTTTACAGCGCTGAAACTTGCTGCGCTCAGGAGAGTGTTTTTTTGCACCCCTGAGTGAGCTGTAAAGTGCCAGTGTAGACAAGCCCTTAGTCATTGACTACAAGGGTTTTTGTTTAAGGCCCCATACGGGACAGAGGCAACAGATATTTTCTCCACATTTGATATGGGCAAGGTTCCTTGTCTCCCCTGCCCGCTCTCAAAATAAACACTCACAGATTACATTCACGTTTTACAATACAGCAATCCATCTCCACCTTTCCCATCCCACATACACAGCATATTCCCTCACACTGTGGGAGAAGGAACCCCTTGCTCTTTCAGCAAAGACCAGAAGGATGAGTGAAAATTAGGTCATCAAGCATCTAAGTGGGGATTTTCAAAGGAGCATAGAAAGGTTAGCTGCTGAACTCCCTTTGATATTCAAAGGCAGTTGGGTACCTAACTCCCTTAGATTTCTAAAAAAATCACAGCCAATGTCAACAAGGAGATTTGAACTTTTTTCATGTGGCAGGTTTAGGGTCTTCTAGGCCTGCATTTGGAGTTCCAGGTCCAGAGATCAGACCGACCTGG
The DNA here is from genome assembly GCF_965152275.1 of Natator depressus. Classification (NCBI taxonomy): domain Eukaryota; kingdom Metazoa; phylum Chordata; order Testudines; family Cheloniidae; genus Natator; species Natator depressus. The sequence goes on from NC_134246.1 coordinate 32,649,356, forward strand.
GAGCTTTATCCAAGAATTTTTTAACTTGGGAACATTTCATTTTCTTGTTACTATAAAATAGAATTGACATTGGTTCCTTTTTTGCTATTATTCTAGCAGATCTACTCATCTAATACATCAGAAGAACAGAGATTTCCATTGAGATCAGAAGTTCTGTCTGCATTAATTTCCTTTGAAATGAGACATTCCCTTTTTTCTGTTGCTTTGTCTTTTGGTTCAACAGTTCTCCTATCCCTGTTATTTTCCCTGTGGTATCAGTTGTTTTCCATAATGTCCCCTTTGAATTTAGTAATAAGACTGTCCTTGTACTGTTGTTTTTCCTTTCTGAAAATAAATATTAACTTTCCTGTATACAATAATTTCAAATTCCCACCAGCAGAACTATCAAGGGAGATTACATCATCTCATATGAAGGAGAAATTACCAACCAGGAGAGACCACAATTTCTGTGAAAGGGAATATCAACAAACTATACCAAGAAGAGCTGTAGGACCCAGACACCCAGATAGGAACCCAAAGCTCAGTTTACTGAGATAATGTAACAATATCAATAGTAGATAAGACTGGAAAATGTAGTGCAAAAACTGTAAACTTATCTCAGGAAATCTGAAGAAAGAGTTAGGGTTAAGGTGCAATAGATCATCAGTGTGAAAGGTAAATCAGCACAGTTAAAATGAACTAATTTGATTTAGAAAAGAGAAATGCCTCCTCAGGCATCCACCATGTCAGAAACAGTGTGACTGCATGTTCAATCCAGGGGGAAAGTAATGAAGTTTGATGGGGTGACACTGCACACTATATTCTTCATTGAGATATTATTATGTTATGATTATAGCATAATCATGACGCATTTTGTGCAAGATGGGTCATGTAAGGTGTCATTGGAAACGTTGTGATTTGATTAATATGATTATTCTATTTCTATGCATGTATCATTTTTGTATCTGAAGTTATGAATATGGATTATGTATCTGTATTTCAAATGTAGTTACACCTTGGTAACTCCCACTAGGCAAGATGCTTTCAGTCTACATATCTGGTTGGGAAGGGCCTATTCAGGGTAATGAGCCATTAGGGAAAACAATAGGCCTGAGGAGAAGCTTATCCCCCACCTGGTGAGCCTTCCTGAGAACACTCCAGAGGTGTAAGTAATGGTTGCTATGATTCTACAAGGGCAGGTGACCAGACCACATGGCTCTGGACTCCATCTTGGGGTTTCTTTATTTTTTCACACACTGGTCCAGGCACCAAGTTTTGAAAGAAAGGGTTCCCGCCCTATGCTAAGGCTATAAAAGGCAGGGAGCGATATCAACGGTTCTTCTTCACTCCTCACACAAGAAGACTCCTGGAAAGACCTCAGGAACAAACTCTGAACTGGGGAAGTGCTTGAAGCAGGCTAAAGGGATTTTAGCCTGTGTATGAGACCTGAGAAACCCTAACTGCAAAGCAAATGCAGCCTGTGCCTTGAGAATCTGCAAGACTGCTGGTATCATCAGTCAGGGTGAGCAACTGCTCATTCATAGTCAATCTAACCGGTGTGTTATGCTTAGTTTGTGTTTTTGTTTGTTTGCTGGTAATCTGCTTTGATCTGTTTCCTATCCCTTATTGTCACTCAAAATCTGTGTTTTGTAGTTAAACTTGTTTGTCGTTTAACATAAACCAGTGTGCCTTTAAGTGAAATATCTTGGGAAAAATCTCAGGTTGGTTAGCACAAGTATGCATATTCCTCTCCACATTGAGGGAGAGGCAAACGGGGTAACAAATTCCTACTGGTCGGTGTTTGAACCAGGCCAGGGTGGTACAGCTCTGTGGTCCTAGGCTGGAGCTTTTGTGGCTTCTCTATTGTTGGTTCATGCAGTGGCTGGTCAGAGAGCCTGCATGAAAATGAGCTGGGTGTGTCCCTAACTGTGTAAATGCTGGAGGAAGTGTAGGACTGGGAGCGGGTCTGCAAATTGCCACAGCAGCATAGTGTCAGAGGGAGCCCGACTGGGTGGGCTCAGTGGAACCGCAGTTCCAAGTAGCACCCCGTGGGGAAGCCATCAAAAATGGGCAATGGCAAAACATGCCTAAGAAAGAGTAATGGATGGCTCTCAGATTTAGAACATGAGAACGGCCAGACTGGGTCAGACCAAAGGTCCATTTAGCCCAGTATCCTGTCTTCTGACAGTGGCCAATGCCAGGTGCTTCAGAGGGAATGAAGGGAAGAGGTAATCATCAAGTGATCCATCCCCTGTCATCCATTCCCTTTTTCCTGTACCATGTTATTACTGGTTATTTAGTCTCTTGACTATATTTTATAATAAACCAAAGTGAGTGAAGCCATTTACTATACAATTCAGCAACACTAAACAACATTGTATTGGTTGCAATATAATTAAAGAGAGAATGGTATCTGTTGGACTGGTTTGTTCACGTCATCAGATCAATACTTCCCCACGAGTCAACTTCCCATCACCGACCAGACGCCTACTGTATGAGTTGTCATCCTGTTAGTAGATACAAAATAGGGGCCAAGCCATTCTTTATCTCACTATGGCTCACATGCGCCAACATCTTGCATCTCATATTATAATCATGAGCCAGATCCAAAGTCCTTTGTAGTTAAGGGAAAGACTCTCAGTCATTGAGTACAAGGGGTTTTGTGCCAGGCCCCTTACAGGGCAAAGGCAACAGATATTTTCTTCATGTCTGACATGGGCTAGGATCCATGTCTCCCCTGCCCACTCTCAAAATAAACTATCACAGACTATATTCATGTTTTACAGTAGAGCAATCCATCTCCACCTTTCCCATCCCACATACACAGCATATTCCTTCACATCAATGTTCCCTTTAATTTTTTCTATCCATGTGCAGAGTGAATTTTGTTATGTACACCAATATAGAGGTGATGTGTGACACCAGTAAAAACAAAAAACCGTAGCTATAATATATATTTTTGAAAAATTACCATAGGGATAATTACTCCATCCAGGACAGGTTAGGCATTTTAATACTAACTAGTCAAAGAATTAAATTTAAGCATAAGAGAGTAATAAAATTATGTAATGCACAGACCAGTCAAAAACTGCAATAACAGCACTTGGAAAGAATGAAATTTCAGAGAATACATGTGCATTGCGGGAAGTAACAACAACAACACAAGTATGTGTTGGGAGGTGAGTGTGAAAGAGACAGTGTGTGTATGTGTGAGAGACACAAAGACTGTGTGTGTGTGTGAGAGAGAGAGACAGTGCGTGTGTCAGAGACAGAATGTATGTGTGTGTGTGAGAGACACAGAGACAGTGTTCAGAGTAGCAGACGTGTTAGTCTGTATCTGCAAAAAGAAAAGGAGGACTTGTGGCACCTTATAGACTAACCAATTTATTTGAGCATAAGCTTGAAGTGAGCTGTAGCTCACGAAAGCTTAGAGACAGTGTGTGTGTCTGAGTGAGAGAGAGACACAGAGACAGAGTGTGAGTGTGCCAGCTGCTGGGGACACGTAGGAGAGACTGTGCTTTGTCTTTTTAAGGCACTCCCACCAGAAAGCTGAGACCGAAGCAGCTTTCAGAAGCTCTCTGCTCCTGAGCCCTGTCCCCCACTCCTGCTCTGCGGAGATGGGGTACGTGGGCAGGGGGGAGTGGGGGAGGGGACACCCTGACATCAGCGCCCCTCCTGCCCCCTGTGCTCTGCACAGCAAGCAGCAGGGTCCTGGGAGCCGCTTGCAAGGGGCCCCAAGGCAGAGAGCAGGAGCAATGCGGCTGCAGAGCAGTGGGGGGAAGGGTACCTGAACACACGCCACCCTGCGCGGCTCTGCTAATCAGTGCACGTCACTTGATTCACTCCTGCTCAGTTGCACAGCCACGCAGCTTAGAGGGAACACTTTATCTTTTCTCTATGCAATAATTTCAAATTCCCACTAGCAGAACTATCAAGGAAGATTACATCATCTCACATGAAGGCGAAATTACCAACCAGGGGAGACCACAATTTCTGTGACAGGGAATAACAACAAAATACACCAAGGAGCACTGTAGGATCCAGACATGCAAGTAGTAACCCAAAGCCCAGTTTGCTGAGATAACTGAAGACTATCAAGAGTAGAAGATATTGGAAAATGTAGTGCAAAGACTATAAACTTATCTCAGAAAATCTGAAGGAAGGGTTATGGTTAGGGGGCAGCTGGCAATAGACTATCCATGTGACAGATAAAGCAGCACAGTTAAAATGAAATAATTTAGGAAAGAAAAATACCTGCTCAGGTACCTGATTTAGAAAAGAAAAATACTTGCTCAGGCATCTAGCGTGTCAGAAAGAATAGGATTGCTTGTTCAATCCAGGGGGAATGTAAATAAAAGTAGAAGGTTAAAGCAAAACATGCCCAGGAAAGATAAATGAATGGCTCTCAGATTTAGAAAGTAAAAACATAAGAACGGCCATACTGGGTCAGAGCAAAGGTCCATCTAGCCCAGTATCCTGTCTTCCGACAGTGGCCAGTGCCAGGTGTCCCAGAGGGAAGGAACAGAACAGGTAATCATCAAGTGACCCATTCCCAGCTTCTGGCAAACAAAGGCTAGGGACACCATCCCTGCCCATCCTGACGAACAGCCATTGATGGACCTATCCTCCATGACTTTATCTAATTTATTGACTCCTTGTGTGTACATTTTATTGCTCGTAAAATTATGAAACAAAAAAATTGTCTGTCTTCTCTGTGTGTGTGTGTTTTTCTGGATTTCCATTTTTCCGTCAGACATTTATGTTGCACTAGTGTCAATGTACCATCGCCACTCCTGGTGTAGGCATAGTTCATATGGGTGCATCAGAACTCAGTGGATGAAGAGATCAGATGGCAGGATATATCAAGAAGCGTGTAGAAGAAAACCAAAGAAGAGATTTCAGACTTATTGGCTCTGATACCTTTTCTTTAACAGCAAGGATCTGCTACTTCTCTTTAAACAGATCTGTATTTTATTGTTCATAAAATTTGGAGAAAGAAACAATCTCTCTCTTTCTCTCTCTGTATTTTTGTTTCATTCTGTCTATGTATCTCTTCCTTTTTTCTCCCATTTTTCATTTTTCTCCAGGCACATTCTCCCTTCTGGATAAAAATGACTCTCTTATTTCTCTCTTAATGAGTTTTCATTTTTACCTCACTTACGTTTCTTTATACGGGGTTGGATTCTGATCTCAGTTGCACTTGTGTAAATCCACATGAAGCCGATGCAATTTACCCTGGTGTAACTGAGATCAGGAAACGGCCCGCAGTCTGTGTTTAGGGTTTGTTTGTGTCGTTGTCCGTTTCTCAGCTGCATCTATCAACTGGTGCAAATTAAAATTTGAATCTGCTGGGATAGAGGACAGCTGGATAGACCTTCATACAAACCACAGCCTCCTTAGTGTTTCAGTATCTGTCTTATGGGGACTGTCTACACTGCATCTAGGCAGTGTAATTCCCTGCTCTGGTAGACCTACACACACTATCTTTGATTGAGCTATTGAGCTGAAAATAGCAGCGTAGCCTTGGCAGCACAGACTAGCTGCCCGAGCCCAATCCCATCTGAGATCCCAGCTACGTACACAGGTAGCCATCCCAAAGGGCTGCATGTGCTGCCATGTTCTCACTGCTTGTTTTATCCTGCTAGCTTGATCAAAGCTTGTGCATGTACGTCTACCCAAGGTGGGAATTATACCTCCCAGCTGCTGGGGAGACGTACCCATGGTTGAACTCTAAATATCTTTCATTTCCAATCTATTGATCTTTTGTTATGTCTTCTAGATTTCTTGATGTGACACTGATATGATAAAGATATTTCAAAATCCCAGCCTAAAAGTATTTAAAGTTGAAGAGAGCCAAGGGAGTTAGATGGGATGTTTCCGTAATTCAGTAGGGTTCCATGCTCTTATTTCAGCTATATTGGAAGCTGAACCTCTTAAGGATAGGAGTCTTCCCTCTGTTTTTTGACAACTTCACTTTCCAGTGGAGAGATGCAGTGTTATGAGGTTACCTACTCCAGGTTTCTGCCAGTGTAACCGACAGCACAACCTGACTGCGTGCACTTGATCAATATTTAATGGTTTTCTGTTTCTAGATGCATATTATGGAGAAAGCAGAAGTAAGAAATCAAACGCCCATTGTGGAATTCATCCTCTTAGGATTTGGGAATGTCCCTGAACTGCAGACCCTTCTCTTCCTCGTGTTTCTAGTGATCTACATTGTGACTGTCTCCGGAAACATTCTCTTCGTTGCACTAGTTGTGGCTGATCAGCAACTTCACATCCCCATGTACTTTTTACTGGGGAACTTGTCCTGCCTGGAGATCTGCTACACCTCCACCATCCTGCCTAGGCTGCTGGCCAGTCTCCTGACTGGGGACAGAACCATTTCTGTTAAGGGCTGCATTGTGCAATTATATTTCTTTGGTTTCCTGTCAAATACAGAAAATCTGCTGCTCACGGCAATGTCTTATGATCGGTATTTAGCGATATGCAATCCACTCCGTTATGCTGCTCTGATGAATGGCAGGGTTTGTTGGCAGCTTGTGGCAGGGTCCTGGATAAGTAGCTTAGTGCTTTGCACCATAGTAAATATTTTCTTCTTCCAATTAACGTTCTGTGATTCCAAAGAAATTGACCATTTCTTTTGCGATTTTTCACCCATGATAAAGCTGTCCTGTGTTGACACCCAGACTCTGGAACTGTTGACATTTATTATTGCTGTCATAGGGACATTTGTGCCCTTTCTTCTGACTCTGACATCCTACATTTGTATCATCACCACCATCCTGAGAATCCCTTCCAGCATCGGGAGGCAAAAGGCATTTTCCACCTGTTCCTCTCACCTCATTGTGCTTGCAGTTTTGTATGTGACCGTATTAACTGTCTATGTAATTCCAACAGCCAACACTCCCAAGGTCCTACAAAAAATATTCTCTGTCTTCTACACAGTCCTGACTCCTATGATCAACCCTGTCATCTATAGCGTGAGAAACAAGGAGGTCAAAGAGTCCCTAAGAAAAGCTATTCTTAAACTAGTATCTTAGTGAAAAAGGCATAGAATGTAAAAGTATCAATTTTAGCATATAGTAAATAGAGATGAGGTGATATAGTTTCTTACTTGAGTCCTTGATAGCAGGGTTACCCCTTTCTTTCTTTCTTTCTTTCTTTCTTTCTTTCTTTCTTTCTTTCTTTCTTTCTTTCTTTCTTTCTTTCTTTCTTTCTTTCTTTCTTTCTTTCTTTCCTTCTTTCCTTCTGTTACTCTGCTACTTTTTGAGCATTTATCTTTCATACATTTAACAGACATTTCTTTATACAAAACTTCATACTGTAAGAAACATTCTTTATAAAAATTGGGCTTTTTTTCCAATCTCACGTTTCAGTAAAGCACTCTGGCTCATTCATCCATACATGAACACTATGTCCAAATTCTGCAAGGAGCTTACCATCTTTTGGGTGGTTCTGGGTCTCTTCCATGCCCACTGAAGCCAATGAAAGTCATTCTCCACTTTTTAGGACCCTCCATTTTCATTTATGCCTCTGAACAGTAGGTGAAAAATATTGCCTCCACAGTGAGTGGAGAACTTTGATTGGGCAGTATTCTATGCAGATCTGTAGCTGGGTAAACAAAAAATGAAAGTCTGGGGAGGGTTGGGAGTCTCTGTGTCCTGCCATGTGAAATTTCCCACCTGTTCGTACATCTTTGCAGGGTCAAGGCAACATTAAAATATCTATATCAATATTGATATAAATATGGATATCAATACAGATATATGAAATGCAAACATAAGATGTATGGCCAAAATTTTCGTAGCTCATGAGACCCAATTTCCCTTCCCAACGCAAATAAAAAGAAAGGGATGAATTACTATGAATAGGAAATGAGCACTGAAAATCACTAGGCAACTTTGCTAATTCCAGCCTAGATATTGTCACACAATCTTCCCTCATCCCAGACAGAAATACGCTATACACATAAAAATATTTACCACCAAAATTTGACCAAAAAAAATGAATTAAAAAATAAAATTGCACTGAGTCTCCCTGGTATTTTCGTTCTTCCTCCAAATTTTTGGGCCCTGTTTTTTTACCAAAAAATATTGTCATTCTCCAGGTCTCCTTGTAACTGGTTAGATGCCCATTGCTCTCCTGACCACCCAACCCACCCTCCTGCTGTCCCCTGATGCAGGGCCATATGGGGTGTGTGACACTACACCCCATACTCTTCATGGAGATATTGTTCTAATATGAATTTGGTATAACTAAGACATGTTTTAGGCAATATGGGTCTTGTGAGATATCATTGGAAAAGTTATTACTTACTGATTCTGATTATCTAATTATTACGTATGTGTCATTGTTATATCTGAAGTTAGGAATATTAGTTATCCAGCATAGAACAGCTTCAACCAGAGTGATAGAGGGCACCCCACACACTGCAATATCCCATTGACTAGTGGTGAGGGACTCACCTGAGAAGTAGCAGAGCCTTGTTCAAATCCCCCTTCTTCTCCCTCCAACAGAGGAGGAACTTGAACAGGGATTGCTGACATCCCAGCTGAGTACCCTAACCACTGGGCTAAAAGTGACAAGGGAGTCCCTACTTCCACCCCAACTTTTTGCGTGAGCTCACCTACCAACTGGGACCCCTTGGGTGAGTTAGGTGGGGGAACTCTGGGATGTATGTGTCCAGATGTCTGGTCTGAGGCTGCCGTGTGCATGCCCAGAGACAGAAACCTAGTCACCCTCGGGAATTTGACTGCAAACAGTAGGATGCTGGTTGAGTTTAGGTGCCTACAGTGTTTGGGAGCAGTTGAGTGGAGGTTTAGAGAACCCTCTTGGGCCTGATTCTGTGATTTAGGCACCTACAGTAGTTAAGAGCCAAAGTCCATATTTTGTATCTCGCCCCCTGCTGCTTTTGAAAATTTCACTCATTCCTATCTGCATCTTTAGGCAAATAAATACTATTAAAGCTCCCCAGCTGTGTGTGTGTGTTTTTACAGTCTGCGTAGTAACTGTGCCTCTTGACCATGGGCATCTCAGATTGGTTACAATGGAAGCATAACGGGTAGCAATGCTTCTGTGTTCTCCTTTTGATAATAGTATTTTAATCAGACATTAGTTTGAGATGCAGGAGAACTTTTTGTACAATGGCCCAGATTCTCATTTCAGTTACACTTGTGTAATTACAAACGATTTCCCCTTACTCCAGTCATGTATCCATTATCAGAACCTGGCCCAGTATCTCAGTGATAAACCCCTGGTTCAGATACACCCTGGTGTAGTCACAGTGAAATGAGAGGAGTTACACCAGGGAACAATTTGGCCCATAGTATTGAAAAATCATTGCAACTTACTAGCAATATTTCAGAGGACATGACACAATCTATGTTGCTGTAAATTAATACCCAAAGGTCCTAACTGCAAACCCTCCATCACCAGTGGGATATATTAGTGAAGACACAGTTTAGAGTCCATCGAGGAATTCTTGTGTTGTGTTTATACATCAGTTATTTAAATCCCAAATTCCCTGGATGTTGCAAGGGGCTCAAAACAGTCAGCTGGGCTTTTCACTGATATGAATCCAGGTGATTTTACTACTGTCTAAATGCTGGTAAAAAGGGATGGCAATTTGGTAGCTTTGGCCCATTTTCTAGTGGACACATGTCAAAACCATGGCTCTGGCTCCAGGCCTAGGACCTCTGTGAAGCCAATAGGTGGAGTGTTGATGACTTCTGGAGGAGTCTGACCTGTTCCTCAATATTAGTTTGTTCATCACTATATACCCTTAGACTGGATAGGAGTGTCTATCTGTAGAGTAGTTATGAGAATTCAAGTATATACAGTCACTAACCAGCTAATTAATAAAAAGAATGGTACCAGTTAAACATTCAGTCATACTCATTAATAACCATGCCATCTTCTTTGAGAAGACATTCAGAAATTCATGATTCTTTATGTCTGAGATGTTCAAAGAAACCAAAGGGAATTAGATGCCCAATTGCCATGGAAAATCTCTCAGAATTGGGCTTCTAACTCCCATAGGTCCCTTTAAAATCCAAGGTGGCTTTATGGGTAAACATTATGTTATGTGTATTCACAGAGTATCTCCAGATTGCAAGAACAATTAAGGTTTTAAAGAGTTATTTTATTCTGAGTAGCATTATTTATTATTTTATAGCACACACAGGTATGCTAAAAATTTCACAGAAAATTACTATTCCATAAGAAATGAGTTTACGATCCCACTGAATGACATTTTAAGATACATCAAAACTTCAGCAATCCCATGATATACATAAGTGATAAAAATGCTTGGCACTTCTAACCTAGATGAGGTTAACATGGGCTTGAATTTTTACCTCTGCTGAATGACTTTTGTTTTACATTGGTTTAAATAATAGAAAAAATGTTGGTTATACAGTTGAAATGCCAGGCAAATCATTTTCCTGCTCAGGATTCTAGACCCAACTGCTGGGCAGCTAAATTGCCGAGAGAGGGGAATCTCAATATCTTTGGAATTAAATGGAAGATATTAGTTACAAATTTAATTGATTTTCTTATCTCCTTTAGATGCAATCAGTGGAAAACACTGAGTGGGGAAATCAAGCCACCATCACAAAATTCATCCTCGTGGGATTCGGAAATCTCCCTGAACTGCAGATTCTTCTCTTCCCGCTATTTTCATTAGCGACTTTGTGACGATGGCCAGGAACATCCTCATTGTTGCTCTGGTTGTGGGTGATCAACAACTTCACACCCCCATGTATTTCTTCCTTGGAAAATTGTCCTGCTTGGAGACTTGCTACACCTAGCCCACCCTGCTCAGGATACTGGCCAGTCTCCTGACTTGGGACAGAACTATTTCTTTTGAGGGCTGCATCATACAAATGTATTTCTTTGGTTCTCTGGAGCTAAAGAATCTAGCAGCAATGTCGTATGATCATTATTTAGCAATGTGTAAACTCCTGCACTATGTAACCCTTATGAATAGGGTTCGGTCTCCTGCTTGCAGCTGGCTCTTGGATAAGTGTATTTCTGGCTCTTACCATAATAGCATTGTTCGTGTCACAATTAACTTTTTGTGGCCCCAATGAAATGGACCATTTCTTCTGTGATCTCAGCCCTGTGTTAAAGCTCTCCAGAACTGACATCTTCTGATGGCACTTACAGCTTTCATATTCGGCTCGATTTTCACTTTCCCCCCAATTCTGTTAATTGTTATGTTGTCTGTTGCTATTATAGGCACCATCCTGAGACTCTCGTCTGCCACGGGGAAGCAGAAGTCCTTTTCTATCTGCTCCTCTCACCTCATGGTGGTTGCAGCTTTCTATGGGACCCTGATGATTGTGTATGTCTTACCCAACAATGATACCCTGGGGGACCTGAACAAAGTGGGCTTGGTCTTCAACATGGTCCTGACTCCCTTGCTCAATCCCCTCATCTACCGCCTGAGAAACTGGGAGGAAAAAGAGGCCCTGAGAAAAAGGTTAAGTAAATTTGTGCTCTGCACGAGAATGCAGACACTGTGAGCCAATTTATTTAGGATAAAATGAAATGGAGAGAATCTACGGTCCCATTGCAACAAATGGGAGTTAGGCACCTAGATGCTCCTGAAAGTCTCAGTAGGTGCCTAAATACCTTTAAAGTTCTGGCCCCTGTATCCTAAGTTACTCAAAGGTCATCAAAGTTGAATTCAACCATATTAATAGAGAAAATAGTTTTTTTAACAAAAAAAATTAATGTAAAAAAGGACTACATAGGGAGTTTTTACCCTGGTATTGGCCCTGCAGGGGGAAGGGCAGCAAGGGTGAAGAGACTCCTGAAGCATGCCTGGGAGAAGAATTCTAGGGAACAGCCCTGAGGGTCAGCGACTTGGGGGAGCTCAAACTCCAGAAAAAAAGCCCTGGTAACAAGCAATCTGTAGTAGATCAGGAAACAATTTTCCAGAGCCTGGGAGAGTTGATGAAGAGTTTGCCAAGGACTGGGCCCAGGGCGGACAGAAGAATTTATGTTCTTTTGTATTTTGCTGGACTCTTTGTTTTACCCCAGAAGGGATGGGACAGAAAGTGTCCTGGCTGGTGGGCCAAGTCACTGAACGAATGGACCACTAGCAGGCCTGAATAGTGTCTGGTGGAGGCAACTGAGGAAAGCACCGTGCAACAACGCACACAGCCGTAAGGGGGTTGCATGCTGGTGAGACACTCTTCCACAATCCCCCTTGCACAACGGCCTTGCCACCTGGGGCAAACCCACTTTTTAACACCGAACTCCAGAGGTGTGGAAGTGTCCAACAACGAATCACCTGGTAGGGTGCATAGGCTGGGTCTACATTACTACTACTTAGAAGTTAGATGGCCTTAGCTATGTCTTTCAGGGCTATGAAAAATGTTATGCACTGAGTGCTGTAGTTAGATCAACCTAACCCCTGGTGTAGATGCAGATCGACAGAAGAATTATTCCATTAAACTAGCGACTGCCTCTCAGGCAGGTGAATTAACTAAACTGATGGAAAATCCCCTTCTGATGATGAAGAAAGTGTCTACATTATGGTGCTACAGCTATTCCCTAGCTATGCTGGCCGAGCCCCCTCATCTAGACACCGCATACGCCGACAGAAGGAGTTTTTCTGCTGGTCTAGGAACAGCACCTCCCAAATGATGTTAGCTATGCAGAGAGTACCCTCTTCTGTCCACATAGCTGTGTCTAAACCAAAGGTTTTGTTGGCATAGCAATATTGCTTGGGGTGTGGTTAAGGGTAGGCCATGGCTTTGATCACATGCTCAGTCTGACTTGGGAAGTGGTCACCTGACAAAGGGGATGGGAGGTTAGAGAGTCTCTCACCAGTTAGTTGAAAGAGAGAGTAGAAGGACATTGACTGCAGGGGTCAGAGATAGAGATTCAATTCAATTCAGAGAAGGAGACATGAGCTACAGGAATGGGAATCCTAGGTACCATAAAGGATTCTGGCCCAAGTCCTAAGAATGCCCCAGATGGGTGAGGAAACTGAGGCAGGGAAATATGCGTAAATTTTTCTACTGTTTTGTTCAACACAGTGTATTTCTCATTCAATCTAGGTAAAGAGTAATTGTGTTTAGAGGCCTTCGCAAAGCCTGTGCATCTGTTTGCTTTATCTTTCATCTGCCCCTGGAGCAGTGAACTGTAAACTGAGAGCACCTAGGTGGGTGGATCTTTGGGATGGGGGGTCCTTGACCTACTAGGGCATCTGGGGCAGCAGCACTGGTCCTCGGGGACTAAGGTAACTGGGCCATGTCGTTCCATTTCCATGACGGGTTAGAAAGGAGAAACCATGCTGCAGCCTGCTGAGATCCAGGAAAGCGTAATGCACACATGGCTACAGTACTGGGACCCAACCCAGCTGCCTGGCAAATATCCAATTTTGGTTCCAAGCAAACCAATTTTTTCCTCTTTTTTTGAGTCAGCCACTGAACCCAAATCAATTTTTTGCTCAGTTCTAATCTTCACGCACCTTATTATCTATAAGGACCTGGCCCTAAGTGACTTATAAATACAAGTCCAACTGGCAGGTAGATGATTTAGGTAATAATATGTACTATCCACACCATATATACATTAGTGTGCATTAAGCACAAATAATATTAAGCACAAATAATACAGCATAGCCTAAATTGGCCTACGCCTTAACTATACCCAATTCTCTTATTCTAAGTATCCCATAACACCCTGCATTATCAAAAGTCAGCTTTGGCTGAAGTATATTGTATAGTTGCCCAGATCAGTATAGATGATAATTTTAGCATAGTGACAGCTAGGAAGTTATTTTCACAGGTGTGTACTGGAATGACCCAGACAGGACAAGACATATGTCTGTTCTGCCCTAGTACAGGCCTAGAAGATGCTTTCATGCCCTTTGGTGCTTGAAATGCATCTCTTCAGACCAAGGAGATAACGGGTACACCATAGTACCAGAAAAACAAGGTATAAAGCTCATCAGTTTCAAATGATGTACACAGTATCTTTTACTTGTAAATACTTGCAGGTATAAAAAGATGGCTTTAAGAGTATAAGTTTGGGAGCACGCCTTCTGCGTAAGGTGAATGTAACATGACTGCACGAGATGGCTTCATGGAGACTGGTATCATACAGAACGTTTCTCCTGTACTATATTATTACTGGTTTATAGCAATAAACTTGACTGACATTGGTTATCTGGTTTCTTGAATATATCTCATAATGAACCAAAGTGGGTGAAGTGATTTACTATACAATTCATCAACAACACTGTATTGGTTGTAATATAATTAAAGAGAGAATGGTATCTGTTGGACTGGTCTGTGCATGTCATCAGATCAATACTTCCGCATGAGTTAACTTCCCATCACCATCCATCCCCTACGGTATAAATTGTCTTCCTGTTCTTAGATACAAACCATTCTTTATCTCACTATAGCTTATATGCTCCAACATCTTGCATCTTATAATCGAGAGCCAGAGTCAAAACCAAAGTCTTTGTAGTTAAGGGAAAGACTCTCAGTCATTGACTACAAGGGGTTTTGTGTCAGGCCCCATGCGGGGCAAAGGCAACAGTTATTTCCTCCACATTTGGTATGTCCTAGGAGCTGTTTCTCCCATGCCCACTCTCAGAATAAACACTTGCAGACTATGTTCACATTTTACAATAAGCAATCCACCTCCCCCTTTCCCATCCCACATACACAGCATATTCCCTGACACCAATGTTCCCTTTACATTTTTCCATCCTTGTGCAGAGTGAATTTTTGTTATGTGCACCAGTATTGAGGTAATGTGCGGATGGGTGCCACCAGTAGAAATAAAAAATACAGATATAATATATATTTTTAAAAAGTTACCTTAGGGTTAAATACTCTATCCAGGACAGGTTAGGCATTTTAGAACTAACTACTCAAAGAATTAAATTCAAGCATAAGAGAGAAATAAAATTATGTAATGCATAGACCAGTCAAAAAACTAAAATAACAGCACTTTGAAAGAATAAAATTACAGAGAATATATGTGCATTGCAGGAAGTAACAACAACAACACAGGTATGTGTTGGGAGGTAAGTGTAAAAGAGACAAGTGTGTGTGTGACACACAGACATTGTGTGTGTATGTGTTAGAGACCGTGTGTTTGTGTGAGAGACACAAAGACAGTTTGTGTATGAGAGACACACACAGATCAGTGTGTGTGTGTATGAGAGAGAGACACACAGAGACAGTGTGTGTGTGTGTGTGTGTGTTAGTGTATGTGTGTGTGTATCAGAGACACAGAGACAGTATGTGTGTGTGTGTGTATGTGTGAGACAGTGTGTCTGTGTGTGTGAGACAGAGAAAAAGTGTGTGTCTATGGGCATGTCTACACTAAGAATTTAGGTCGATTTTATAGAAGTCGATCTTTAGAAAGCGATTTTATACAGTCAATTGTGTATGTCCCCACTAAGCGCATTAAGTCGGCAGAGTGTGTCCTCAATACCATGGCTAGCATTGACTCACGGAGTGGTGCACTGTGGGTAGCTATCCCACAGTCCCCGCAGTCTCTGCTGCCCATTGGAATTCTGGGTTAAGCTCCCAGTGCCTTATGGGGCAAAAACATTGTTGTGGGTGGTTTTGGGTACATGTCGTCAGTCTCCCATCTCTCCCTCCCTCCCTCCATGAAAGCAATGGCAGACAATCATTTCGCGCCTTTTTTCCTGGGTTACCCATGCAGACACCATAGCACGGCAAGCATGGAGCCCGCTCAGCTCAGTGCTGCTGTTGTGAGCACTGTAAACACCTCGCGCATTATCCTCCAGTATGTGCAGAGCCTGGCTAGGCGCTGCCTGCACGAGGATGATTGTGGGGAAGACATGGACACAGACTTTCCTGAAAGCATGGGATGTGGCAATTGGGACATCATGGCGGCAGTGGGGCTGGCTGATACAGTGGAACGCTGATTCTGGGCCCGGCAAACAAGCACAGACTGGTGGGACCACATAGTGTTGCGGGTATGGGATGATTCCCAGCGGCTGCGAAACTTTTGCATCCATAACGCCACTTTCCTGGAACTTTGTGACTTGCTTTTCCCCACCCTGAAGCGCAGGAATACCAAGATGAGAGCTGCCCTGACAATTGAGAAGCGAGCGGCGATAGCCCTGTGGAAGCTTGCAACGCCTGACTGCTACCGGTCATTCGGGAATCAATTTGGAGTGGGCAAATCTACTGTGGGGACTGCTGTGATCCAAGTAGCCAACACAATCACTGACCTTCTGCTAACAAGGGTAGTGTGACTCTGGGAACCATGCGGGTCATAGTGGATGGCTTTGCCGCAATGGGATTCCTGAACTGTGGTGGAGCGATAGACAGAACACATATCCCTATCTTGGCACCAGACCACCGTGCCAACCAGTACGTAAACTGCAAGGGGTACTTCTCAATGGTGCTGCAAGCACTGGTGGATCACAAGGGAAGTTACACCTACGTCAATGTGGGATGGCTGGGAAAGGTGCATAATGCTCGCATCTTTAGGAACTCTGGGCTGTTCAAGCAGCTGCAAGAAGGGACTTACTTCCCAGATCACAAGATTACCATTGGGGATGTTGAAATGCCAATAGTTATCCTTGGGGACCCAGCCTACCCCTTGTTCCCATGGCTCATGAAGCCGTACACAGGCAGCCTGGACAGTAGTAAGGAGCAGTTCAACTATAGGCTGAGCAAGTGCAGAATGGTGGTAGAATGTGCCTTTGGACGTTTAAAAACTCGCTGACCCTGTTTACTGACTAGGTTAGACCCCAGCGCAACCAATATTCCCATTGTTATTGCTGCTTGCTGTGTGTTCCGTAATATCTGTGAGAGTAGGGGGGAGACGTCTATGGCAGGGTGGGAGGTTGAGGCAAATCGCTTGGCGTCTGATTTTGAGCAGCCAGACACCGGGGCGATTAGAAGAGCACAGCAAGGTGTGCTGTGCATCAGAGAGGCTTTGAAAACCATTTTCATGACTGGCCAGGCTATGGTGTGACAGTTGTGTGTGTTTCTCCTTGATGCAAACTCGCCCCCTTTGTTGATTTTAATTCTCTGTAAGCCAACCACCCTCCCCCCTTCGTTCACAGCTGGCAAAGGAAATAAAGTCACTATTGTTTTGAAACCATGCATTCTTTCTTTATTAATTAAAAAAAAAAAAAAGTGAGATACCTGACAAGGTAGCCCGGGTGGGCCGGGGGAGGAGGGGAGGAGGGAAAGACAAGGCCACATTGCTTATTGTAGCCACACTACAAATCAAAACTGTTTGAATGACAGCCTTCTGTTGCTTGGGCCATCCTCTGGAGTGGAGTGGCTGGGTGCCTGGAGCCTCCCCCCCAGCATTCTTGGGTGTCTGGGTGAGGAGGATATGGAACTTGGTGAGGAGGGCAGGTGGTTATACAGTGGATGCTGTGGCAGTCTGTGCTCTTGTTGCCTTTCCTGCAGCTTCACCAGATGCCTGATCATGTCCGTTTGCTCCCCCATTAGCCTCAGCATCTCCTCCTGCGTCTTCTGATTGCCCTCACTTAATGCTTTCCTGGCCTCTGTCAGTGAATGCCTCCATGCATTCAGCTGTGCCCTCTCAGTGCGGGAGGACTGCAAGAGCTCGGAAAACAGGTCATCGCGAGTGCGGTTTTTTTCGCCTTCTAATCTGCAATCACCTCAGGGATAGAGATGATACGGGGAGCATCGAAATATTTGCACCTGCGGGGGGGAATAAAAAGGGAGAGTAAAATTTAAGATGATACATTTCTGAGAACAAAAGGGACACGCTTTCACAGTGAATCAAGCAATTCACAACAGACAGCACATGTGCTTTAGGTACAAGGTCGCATTTTGCCTTTTATATTGAGCGCCTGCCAGTATGGTGACACATCACACACGGCTGGGCAACAGAATTCAGTTTCTAGGCAGCTATGGGAAGCCAAAGGGTATGCGGGGTTGGCTTCTTCTGCCTTCATAACATGTGGGAATGGTTTCAAACTGCAGCGCCCTCCTTTCCCAGAGCAAGCAATGCCGGTTGGGTTTGCCATTTAAAAGGAGGGGCTGCGGGTTTTGGGTGGATGTGCAGCATACCCCTCCTCCCACCCCACGGCTATTCTCTGGGATGATCCCTTCACTCCTCCCCCCACCATGTGGCTATTCTCAGGGATGATCCCTTTTAGCCAAGTGCAAACAGCCCAGCATGAACGGCGTCTTTTTACTGTTCCCTTACAAAAATGCCCCTATTTCAGCCAGGTGACCATGAATAATATCACTCTCCTGAGGCTAACACAGAAAGATAAAGACCGAATGTTGCTTGAATGCCACCAAAACCCAGGACCATTCACTGCCATGCTTTGTGCTGCAGTGATTCCAGACTACTTGCTACTGGCTTGGTGCGGTAAAGTGTCCTACCCTGGAGGACGAAGTAAGGCAGCCCTCCCCAGAAACCCTCTGCAAAGGCTTTCAGAGTACCTCCAGGAGAGCTTCATGGAGATGACCCTGGAGGATTCCCACTCCGTCCCCAGACATGTTAACAGACTTTTCCAGTAGCTGTACTGGCCGCGAATGCATCCCAATTCTTCAGGACAAATCAAACATTAAACACAATTGCTTTTAACCCCTGTAGTGTAGTTACAAATGTGCATTCACCAGAGGTGCCTTCTCTGGCTTCAGCGTCCAGGAACCCGCCTTGGGAGAGTGTTGGCTCCAGAGTGATGAAAAGGTCCTGGCTGCCAGGGAGAACAGATTCTCCGCTTGCCTGCTGCGCATTCTCCTCCTCCTCCTCCTCCTCTTCCTCTTCCTCTTCCTCATCCACAAAATCCTCCTCCGTGTTGCGTGAGACTCCCCGCTTGCAGGTGTCCACGGACAGTGGTGGGATAGTGGTAGGGTCCCCCCCTAGAATGCCATGCAGCTGATCACAGAAGCGGCATGCATGGGGCTCTGACCCGGAGCAACCATTTGCCTCCTTTGTCTATTGGTAGGCTTGCCTGAGCTCCTTAACTTTCATGCGGCACTGCTGTGTGTCCCTGTTGTAGCCTCTCTCCACAATACCCTGTGCGATTTTGGCACAGATATTCGCATTTCTTCTTTTTGATCGGAGTTCTGCCTGCACAGATTCTTCTCCCCATACAGCAATCAGATCCAGTGTCTCCCATTCGGTCCATGCTGGAGCTCGTTTGCGATTCTGGGACTGCATGGTCACCTGTGCTGCTGAGCTCACCGTGCTGACCAAATAGGAAATGAAACTCAAAATTTCCCAGGGCTTTTCCTGTGTAACCGGCTAGTGCATCGGATTTGAAAGTGCTGTCCAGAGTGGTCACATTGGAGCACTCTGGGATAGCTCCTGGAGGCCAATTTTATCGAATTATGTCTGCACTACCCCAAATTCGACCCAGCAAGGTCAATTTTAGTACTACTCCCCTCGTCGGGGAGGAGTACAGCAGTCGATTTTAAGAGCCCTTTAGGTCAACGGAACGGTGTTGGTTGTGTAGCCGCATTGCTTATAAAATCGACCTAACGCAGCTAAATTCAACCTAACCTCTTAGTGTAGACCAGGGCTATGTGTGAGAGACACAAAGGCAGTGTGTATGAGTGAGTGAGAGAGAGACACAGAGACAGAGTGTGAGTGTGCTGTCTGCTGGGGAAGTCTATGAGCGACCCTGTGCTTTCTTTTTAGGGCACTCACACCAGAAAGCTGAGACTGAAGCAGCTACCAGAAGCTCTCCGCTACCAGAAGCTCTCCTGTCCCACCGCTCCCGCTCTGCGGAGATGGGGTACATGGGCAGGGGGGAGTGAGGGAGGGGGACTCCCTGACATCAGCACCCCCCTTACCCCCCCTGCTCTGCACAGCAAACAGCAGAGTGCCGGGAGCCGCTTGCAAGGGGTTACTCTGAAACCTGTCATTATGCAAGGCACTATATAGTCATGTGTCCCAGTTCCCTCAGCCTCTCCCATCCTTATTCAAGATGTGGGCATACCCTGCATTTATATAGATGCAGTATGATATTTTCTGTCTTATTATCTATTCCTTTCTTAATGATTCCCCACTTTCTGTTACCTTTTTTGACTGCCACTGCACATTGAGTGGATGTTTTCAGAGAACTATCCACAGTGACTCCAAGATGTCTTTCTTGAGTGGAAACTGCTAATTTAGACCCCATCATTTAGTATGTACAGTTGGGATTATGTTTTCCAATGTGCATTACTTTGCACTTATCAACATTGAATTTCATCCGCCATTTTGTTTCCCAGTCACCCAGTTTTGAGAGATCCTTTTGTAACTCTTCGCAGTCTGCCTGTCACTTAACTATTTTGAGTAGTTTCGTATCAACTGCAAATTTTGCCACCTCACTGTTTACCTCTTTTTCCAGATCATTTATGAATATGTTGAATAGGACTGGTTCCAGTACAGAACCCTGGGGGACACCACTATTTACCTCTCTCTATTCTGAAAACTGACCATATATTCCTACCGTTTGTTTCCTATCTTTTAACCCATTACTAATCCATGAGAGGACCTTCCCTATTATCTCATGACAGCTTACTTTGCTTAAGAGCCTTCAGTGAGGGACCTTGTCAAAGGCTTTCTGAAAATTTAAGTACACTATATCCAGTGTCCTCACAGTTGTTGACCCCCTGAAAGAATGCTAGTAGATTAGTGAGGCATGATTTCCCTTTACAAAAACGGTGTTGACTCTTTCTCAGAAAATTACGTTAATCTATGTGTCTGACAGTTTTGTTCCTTACAATAGTTTCAACTAGTTTGCCTGGTACTGAAGTCAGGCTTGTAATTGCCTGGATCACCTCTGGATCCCTTTTTAAAAATTGGTGTCAAACTAGCTATCCTCCAGTCATTTGGCACAGAGACTGATTTAAATGATAGGTTACAGACTACAGTTAGTAGTTCTGCAATTTCTCTTTAATTTATCAATTTGTTCCAAAACCTCCTCTAATGACACCTCAATCTGGAACAGTTCCTCAGATTTGTCGCCTAAAAGGAATGGTTTGGGAATCTCCCTCACATCCTCAGCTGTGAAGACCAATTGAAAAAAATCATTTAGTTTCTCTGCAATGTCCTTATCATCCTTGAGTGATCCTTTAGTATCTTGATCATCCAGTGGCCCCACAGTTTGTTTAGCAGGTTTCCTGCTTCTGATGTTGTTAGGGGGCTTATTCCTTCACCCACTCACTTCCCTGGTCCTTCTCGCATGAACAGAGAGCAACAATACCCAAAGTCCAAAGGTGCAAACAATTCGATGTTTATTGGGGTGAACTTCCAGCAAGCATGATTCCAGTTTCCTTCCTTAGTATCCTCCTTCCCAGCTCTGACACCACAGAGCCTTACACCTGTGTCCCTGTTCCCATTCCTGCCCTTAGCCAAACATGATTCCAATTTCCTTACCCCCATTCCCTTTTCCCATTTCCCCCTTTAGCAAAACATGATTCCAATTTCCTTACCCACATTCCTTGTTCCCATCTCCCCTTTAGCAAAACATGATTCCAATTTCCTTACCCACATTCCCTGTTCCCATTTTCCCCACACACACACACACCCTCCCACCCACACCCACTCACTTCCTCATTGACTACAGATTATATAGTAAAACTTGAGTTCTGCTTAGCTATACCTTAACCAATCATTTTCCTGAAATTTAACTAGCCAATCCTAACATATTGTAACATGATTATGTAACCAATTATATCCCACCACCTTAATTAGTTTACACCCAGCAAAATTAATTATACAGCAGACAGGAACAATCACAGAACCAGACAGAGATTATACAGACAAACAATAGCAAAGTGGGAACTATAATGACAAAACAATACAGAAGTGAGGATTTCACATCCCAGTATTGATAAGTGAGTTCTTGCCAGACAGGATGCTGTTTCCTTTTACATCTTCTAGGCACTTCCCTTTCTCTGGAGGCGATGGGCATTATCAGGACAGGATTGTATTCCTAACAGCCCAATAGCACCTGATTTCAATGTGACGGGTTTGGAATGTGAGGATGTGACCTGTCGCTTCCCAGCTTATGGCTGCCTCTGCTGCTTAGCCAAAGGCCTTAGCCTAAGCACAGGGCCTCAGACTGTCACAGTAAGAGAAGGACCTTACACCGGCAGACAGTGATTTTGATTCTCTCTTTTATACCTCTAGAACTAGCCAAGTGATAAGAATACACCTAAATTCTTAAAGTACAGGCCTTTGCAGACAGGCCTGAATATCTATTTCCTAACAGATGTATTTAAAACATATTTTTTCTATTACTTTTTGAGTCTTTGGCTAGCAGTTTTTCAAATTCTTTTTTTCCTTCCTAATTATATTTTTACACTTCATTTGCCAGAGTTTATGCTCCTTTCTCTTTTCTCTCTAGGATTTAGCTTCCACTTTTTAAAGGATGCTATTTTGCCTCTCACTGCTTCTTTTACTTTGTTGTCTAGCCACGGTGGCACCTTTTTCTTTCTCTTACTATATTTTTTAATTTGGGGTATACATTTAATTTGAGCCTCTATTATGGTGCCTTTAAAAAGTTTCCATGCAGCTTGCAGGGATGTCACTTTTGGTGCTGTACCTTTTAATTTCTGTTTAACTGACCTCCTCATTTTTGTGTAGTTCCCCTTTTATGAAATTAACTGCTAAAGTGTTGGGCTGCTGTGGTGTTTTCCCTGCCACGGGGATGTTAAATTTCATTATATTATGGTCACAATTATCAAGAGGTTTAGCTATACTCACTTTTTGGACCAGATCCTGTGCTCCACTTAGGACTAAATCAAGAATTGCCTCTCCTCTTGTGGGATCCAGGACTAGCTGCTCCAAGAAGCAGTCATTTAAGGTGACAAGGAACTTTATCTCTGTGTCCCGTCCTGAGGTGATATTTACCAGTCAATATCAGAATAATTGAAATCCCGCATTATTATTGAGTTTTTATTTTAATTTTCTCTCTAATCTCTCTGAGCATTTCACAGTCTCTCTTCTAGCATTGGTATATAAGCACTTTAAAAACTTGTCACTTTTTAGCTGTCTGCCATTACATGATGTAATTGAATGTGCCTTTTTACATTTGACTGTTTCTCATCAGATCCTACCTGTATTTTACCATCTTCCATCCTCTCCTCCTTACTAGGACATAGAGAGTCTCCATTACTAGACTCTCCCCTAAGAGATGTCTCTGTCCAAACCATGTGCTCCTCTGCACCTGTCGGCTTTCCCCCAGCCCTTAGTTTACCTCTCTTACCTTTTTAATTTTAAGTGCCAACCTCTTAAGGATAGGAGTCTTTCTCTGTTTTTTGACAACGTCACTTTTCCAGTGGAGAGATGCAGTGGCACGAGGTCACCTGCTCCAGGTTTCTGCCAGTGTAACCGACAGCACAACCTGACTGTGTGTACTCCATCAATATTTAATGATTTTTCTGTTTCTAGGTACATATTATGGAAAAAGCAGAAGTAAGAAATCAAATGCCCATTGTGGAATTCATCCTCTTAGGATTTGGGAATGTCCCTGAACTGCTCATAAGACCCGACTTTCCTCCCCCACCTAAATAAAAAGAAAGGAATGAATTAAAATGAATAGGAAATGAGCACCAAAATCACTAGAAAACTTTTCAAATCTCAACCTAGATAGTGTCACACGGGCCTCCCTCATCACAGACAGAAATACGCTATACACATAAAAATATTTACCACCAAAGTTTGACAAAAAATGAATTAAAGAATAAAATCTCACTGAGACTCCCTGGTATTTTTGTTCTTCCTCCCAATTTTTGGGCCATGTGTTTTGCCAAAAAATATCATGATTCCCCTGCTCTCCTTGAAACTGGTTAGGTGTCCATTGCTATCCTGACCACTCATCCCACCCTCCTGCTGTCCCCTGATGCAGGGCCATGTGGGGTTCATAGACAGGGGTATGTACAGTTTGTGGCCTCATGTATCAGACTTTGTTTGGATGAAGAGTTGATTTGGTCAGCTCGAAGTGATTCATGAATTTAACTCAAATTAACTGAATATTTTCAGCAAATATCAATCCAAATCTTTCAGGACTTCGATGCTGGGCAGCAACCCGGCCCATTATAACATTTAACCTGATGGTTAGAGCACTCATGTGGAGTGTGTATGTGGAACACCCACGTTCAGTATCCCCCCTACCTGATGTGGGGCTGGAGTCTTCAGTCTCCCACACTGGAATACTCTCTGCACGAGTTCACTCTCTCTTGCTCCTGTTAAAGTGGTTCCATTTGGTATAAATAATTAAATAATCACTGAAACAGGGAGTTGAACCTCGATCTCCTGCAGCTAAAATGTGCATCTTAACTACCAGGCTACAGAGTCATCCTTGGACTTGCTTTCAAGCTCAACGACTATTGTGGTAAACTCAGGACAAACAGCTACAAAAGGGGGGTAGTAATTAGTACTCGGGGATTAAAAGATATCCACTGAGGAGAGATAACCAGGGGGCAATAAGGTTCAGCTGGAAAAGGGGTTGCTAGGGAACCAATTAGGTTCAGCTGACTCCAACTACTTGGGACCTTTTTAAACCCTCCCCTGGGTGGAAGGAGGGGAGAGTGAGAGGAGGGAGGAAGCTGCCAGTAGGCTGTCTGCAGCAAGACACCAGACCTTCCCAGTAGGAAGGCTGCATTCGATCCCCAGAAGGGAAGGAAAACAAGCACAAGGGAGTGACTGAGGAGAGGAGTAGCAGGACCCTGTGCCACGTATAAGGATTCATCTTGCCCCAAACCTAAGTCTCCAAGGCTAAAAAGGACTGAGCCTACTGAGGCAAACAAGGTATTTTGCCACACTATTCATTCTCATCTTGAATGACACTGACTAGTCATTGGGCTAGGACAAGCAAGTGAGAATGACTTCATAGCCTGGTGGTAAGGCTTTTATTTTCCATAACTGCGAGAGAAATGAAAAATCATTGGTTCACTGAGCTCTAATTGTCATCTTCTGCCACAGAACATCTGGCAGGTCAGAAATACACCCTGAATGGGTTATCCATCAAAGGTTGTGTGTCTTGTGGTTAAGACATAGGTATGAGAATCATGAATCTTCGTTTCTCTTCCTAGATCAGCCACCTCTCCCTGTAGGCCAGAAAGTTTGTCACAAAGAAATTCATCCTTATCCAGAGTGTGGTGTATTGAAAACTGTGTTAAAATTACAAGCTATCATTCTGAGTGTAAGGGGTTTTTCTGGTCCTGCTTGCAGACTGTGGAGCTCTGTACGGAAACATATGCTCTGGTTGTTGTGAGTCATTCTGCAGCCTCCCAGTCTAGAGTTAGGCCTCTTTGTTTTAGGGAGCAGCCTGCTTTGTCTCTCAGTTTTTGTGTCGTATGGGTCTGAATTCTATGAAATATAGTAATATTACATTGCAACCTTCAAGCAAGACTGTTTTATGTTTTTGTCTAACTGTGAACATAACACAGAGATGCATGGAAAAAGAGGTTGGGAAATGGGATTCTCATGGGGGGGTTGTTTTTAAGCACAATACAAAAAAGGTGACTTACAGATGGTCAAAAGACAGTGTTTTTTTGCAGCAATTGTGAATAACTTTTTTTGTTGAAAAACTAAAAAAGTTCTGTTTTTCTGCAACCACAAACCATAATGTTTGGGCTGAAGATTGTGGAGGACTAACAATTTTGGGATGCAAACTAAACACTTAGCAGCTGAAAACTGATTTTGTTTGTTTCTTTGTATCTGATTTATTATTAGTATTATTATTATTTTATTTGGAGGTTGTCCATTTCTGACAAAAAAAATTAAAATGTTTGAGGAAAGTTCATTTTACTGAAAACCTATTTTCTTGAAAAGAAAAATTGGTGGAACAATGTCAACACTCCTGATGTGAACAATAACTGATTTTCCAAAGCGTCTGAGTGACTTAGGAATGTAAGTCCCAATCAAAGTCCATTGGAACTGTGCACTTAAACACTTAGGGATGTGTCTACACAGCAAAGAAAAACCCTGGCTGGCCTGTGCCAGCTGACTTGGGCTGAGGGGAGGTTTCATTGCTGTGAAGCCATTCAGGTTTGGGCTGCAGCCCGAGCTCTGGGCCCTCCCACATCACAGGGTCCTAGAGCCCACGTTCCAGGAGTCTACACCGCAATGAAACAGCTCCGCAGCCCAAGCCCCATGATCTCGAGTCACCTGGCACGGGGCAGCTGTGGGTTTTCTTTGCTGCATAGACATAGCCTTAGCCATTTTGGGGAATCCTCCCCAACATCTCTTGCCTTTCAACCCCAAGAGTAAAATCCCCCATTTTAGTGTAGGGTTTCAGAAGCACTCAGTGCAGACCTAACTCTGTGTCTTTGATAGTATTTAAGCACTTTTGCAAATCCCACATTTACCTACATATTGAATTGTTATTATGATTCAGTTAAGCAGTAACACAGAAAACAGAACAGGTCGGTGAACTACAAATAAAGAAACAGATTCAGAGTAAGTGCTTCCCACTCCTCAGGCAGTGATATTCAGCCATATCACTATTACTATTATTATTACTATCCTAGTACCTTGGCACACTATTGTGCTAGGTGCTGTACAAACAGAACAAAAAGCCAGTCCCTGCTGCAAAGATTTTACAATCTAAGTAATCCCAGTTTAATTGGACAGTTTGCTCTTGCTCCTTTTCATTTTGCAGGAGAAGCTGAAAGCTGCTAGAGATTACTAGGGAATCAGGCCTTAAAATTAAGATAAATGAAATGATATCTATGTATATGGAGGCCAGGGTTGCAGGCCCATCCTTAAGGCTGATATCCATTTTGTATTTAAGACACGGATTTTGTCCTTGTTATCCCAGGACAAAATAACCTGTGCAGGAGAATTTTATCATGGGTGTCAAATCACAGAAGAAATGGTTACTTTCACTGGCACCAGAAAAATGGAGGCACAAGATGATGTTGATGAGGATTATGATACTAATCATGGAGCTGCTAAGCCTGGAGCCAACTGCTAAATGGGTACAGGCCTTGAAGTCTATGAGAGGTGCACAGTGCAATGGGTTCCGTACAGGAAACGCTCTGTAGTTGCCAAGTACCCAAGGAAATATGATTCTGTGATATAGGCTCTGACAGAAAATATTATTATTCCCAGTCAGGCAATACATCAGCATCTGGGGTATGATGGAGGATGTTTAACAGGTCTCCAAGCAGAACAAATTTCCCAGGACCACAGGCGTGTGAAGGTGGTGATGAACGACAACTAAGGTGGAAAGGTAGATGATGAGAAACACCAGGAAGAGTAGGATCTGCATCTCACAGGGGTGCTTAGATCCCACCAGTGTGAAAGTGGTGATGGACGTTTGGTTTCCTCTTCCTTTACTGAGCATCTAGCTAAATGAAATAAATGAGAATCAAGTGGGAGATTATAAAATAGAAGCAAAATGTAGTATCAGCTGTATAATTTTAATGTGTTCACAAATATCTCACTGTTACATTATTCTTCCCTTATCTGTTTGCCATCTTCACATAACTTAGATTTTAGGGGCCAGAATTTTCACAGATACCATTGTCATCATATAGTCTGACCTCCAGCAGAACACAGGACAGAATCATAGAATCATAGAATAACAGAGTTGGAAGGGACCTCTGGAGGCCATCTAGTCCAAGCGCCTGCCCAGAGCAGGACCAATCCCAACTAAACCATCCCAGCCAGGGCTTTGTCAAGCCTGACCTTAAAAACTTCTAAGGAAGGGGATTCCACCACCTCCCTAGGTAACGCATTCCAGTGTTTCACCACCCTCCTAGTGAAAAAGTTTTTTCCTAATATCCAACCTAAATCTCCCTCACTGCAACTTGAGACCATTACTCCTTGTCCTGTCATCTGCTATCACTGAGAATAGTCTAGATCCATCCTCTTTGAATCCACCTTTCAGGTAGTTGAAAGCAGCTATCAAATCCCCCCTCATTCTTCTCTTCCGTAGACTAAACAATCCCAGTTCCCTCAGCCTCTCCTCATAAGTCATGTGTTCCAGACCCCTAATCATTTTTGTTGCCCTTCGCTGGACTCTCTCCAATTTCTCCACATCCTTCTTGTAGTGTGGGGCCCAAAACTGGACACAGTACTCCAGATGAGGCCTCACCAGTGTCGAATAGAGGGGAATGATCACGTCCCTCGATCTGCTGGCAGTGCCCCTTCTTATACACCCCAAAATGCCACTGGCCTTCTTGGCAACAAGGGCACACTGTTGACTCATATCCAGCTTCTCGTCCACTGTAACCCCTAGGTCCTTCTCTGCAGAACTGCTGCCTAGCCATTTGGTCCCTAGTCTGTAGCGGTGCATTGGATTTTTCCGTCCTAAGTGCAGGACTCTGCACTTGTCCTTGTTGAACCTCATCAGATTTCTTTTGGCCCAATCCTCCAATTTGTCTAGGTCCCTCTGTATCCTATCCCTACCCTCCAGTGTATCTACCACTCCTCCCAGTTTAGTGTCATCCGCAGACTTGCTGAGGGTGCAATCCACACCATCCTCCAGATCATTAATGAAGATATTGAACAAAACTGGCCCCAGGACCGACCCTTGGGGCACTCCGCTAGATACCGGCTGCCAACTAGACATGGAGCCATTGATCACTACCCTTTGAGCCCGATAGAGAACTGCCCCAAAATAATTCCTTTTAGAACTTTTAAAGGTATTTAGGCACCTAGTGGGATTTTCAAAATCATCTAGGGACACCTAAATTTTAATAGGTGTTAAGCACCTGGACGTTTTTGCAAAGGCAGAAAGTCCCCTAAATACATCCTGATGATGATGATTTAGGGTAAAATTCACAGGGCCAGCAAAAGGTCTTTGTAACCCAATGGTCAGTGTGTGTACCTGATCTTCAGAGGATATGAGTCGGCTACTGTCATAGCTAAGCAGACTTGGCACTTTAGAGCAACTTGTAATAGTTTAAACTTTTTAGCTCTGTGGGTCTCAGTTTCAAACCCCAGTGGGTTGGCTAAGATGATGGCCATTTCACATGCACCACATAAGTCCAACCTAACTGGCAAAGACTGGAGAACATAAAAGAGAAATCAGAAATTTTGAAAGCTGCCTAATGGAATTGGGTGTCCAAATCCCCTAAGCATCTTTGTACATTGCAGCCTCAGGGTGAAATTAACTGAAAATCACTTCAGTCCCACCCAACCTCTAATTTGAGGATTTAAGGGAGATTTAAGTATAACAAAGGCCTTGTGCTGGTCCTGTGCACAGCAGTGAATTTCTCTCTTGTCTATTTAGTCTGGATTTTAATAGAGCCTAAGGGAGTTGGGCACTCAATGCCAGTGAACACTTTTAGTCTCCTTTGACAATCAGAGCCTGAGACTACAAAGTCTTTGGAGGCTGGGATTGTCTCACTATGTGTTTTTTCTAGAGCCTAACACAAGCGGTCCTTCATCCCTGCTGGAGCTTCTAGACACTAAAATCATCATCATCATCAATCATCTTCTCAAAGAAGAACACAAGGGAAAGATTTGACATCTTTCCTAGGCCAGATGAATGGAAACTCTGTAATTTGGGGTATGGAAAGCAATGCACGTTCCTTGGTCAAAGTCACTCTCCAGATTTCTTTTACAGCAAAAATAAGAGAAAATCAGCACATTTTCTCTGCCCCTTCCTGCCAGAAATGCTGATGCAGGCTGTGTCTAAATCATATCTGGTTTAGGTATGTCTTTACAGATCCAAATCCAGACTGGTTAATTCTAACTGTTTTTTTCAACCAGCCATTCAAACTTTAGTGAAAATTCAAATTTTCAGACACTTTGGAAAAATTCAAGAATATTTTGCATTAACATTTTTTCACCATTTTTCAACCAAATTCATAGGAATTGAATATTCACATGTTAGGCAGCTCTAATATGCCTTATTGATTGATAGAGGGTGTGTATGGAGAAAGCGAGCCAGAGCACTATTTGGTTGTAGCCAGAGTACTCCCCATGGATGTGGGAGTTCCCCAGTTCAAGTCCCCCCTCCACCTGAAAGGGAGAAGTAATTTGACTAGTGATCTTCTATCTCCTACGTAAGTGACCCAACCACTGAGCTATGGGATATTCTGATGTGGGTTCCATCAGTCTTTTCTGTGGAAGCTGTTCCAATGCCTAAACCCTAAGGGCTAGATTTACAAAGGGGGCTTAGTGCTGCAATGGCCAACTTTAGGCACCCCGCAGCCTGGCGGAATCTAGAGCTCTGAGTCAGGTGCTCAGGGTGCTTATACAACACAGGGGCAGAGTTAGGTACCTAAGAAAGGTGTTAACAAAGGCCAGCACGCTGAGCGGGTAACTGCCTGAGCATCTTCACCCTGATGAGATTTGAAAGCATCCATGAGCTACAGATCCTGCTCTTCCCAGTGTTTCTCATCATCTACCTTTCCATCGTGGCCATGAATTGCCAGATAGTAGCTTTCGGTGTAGTTGACCATCACCTTCACACCCCCATGTATTTCTTCCTGGGGAATTTGTCCTGCTTAGATGTCTGCAACATATCCTTCATTACACCCCAGATGCTGAAGTATTTCCTGACAGGGATAACACTGTTTCTGTTAGCTCCTGTTTCACGCAATTATATTTTTGGGGGGTTCTCAGTAGCTACAGAGTGTTTCGTCTTATCAGCTATGTCTTACGATCGCTATTTGGCCATATGTGACCCATTGCTCTGTTCATCCCTCATGGACTTCAAGGCCGGCATCCAATTAGCGTCTGGGTCAGCGAGGCACGAGCAGCAGGTGGGGGTGAGGGGGCCTTGGGGGAAGGGGAGGCGCAGGAATGGGAAGAGGCAGAGCAGAGGCGGGAAGAGGAGCAGCATGGGTAGGGCCAGGGGGTGGAGAGGCACCCGTTCAGTGGCAGTACTTCAAAGGCAGCAGGACAGGGCTCCTCCAAAGGGAGGTGTGCTGCGTCCCATCTGGGAAGGCTTAGCCTCCCTTGGCCTAATATACCCCTGTTTCTAGTGAGAAAAACCTCTTTTGTGTCTTGTTGCCTCTGAGATCTGCACCTGAGACAGGCACCAGTCCACCCCTACAGTTCTTCAGAGGATGGGTTTATTGCCACTGATTTCACAGATTCTTTGATCCTAGCTCCAGCCTTAGCACAGGGGGCAGATATAATGTATGTGGATGTTTTCTGGGGCTGTTTTTCTATGGATCCAGGTTCCTTTCCCCTGCCTGTCAGGAGAGAAAAGATCAGCTTTGAGATCATAGACGCAATAGTTTGTAGGCAGCTGACTCTGGGATGACAGACATGGCAGCTTGTGGGAGGTAACACCAGGGATATGCATCACTATTGCAGGGGGAGATGCATAGAGACCATGCTGACAGGGAAGGAAAGATGTGCTTGCAGAGATTACATTTTTAAATGATAGATCCTTTTCTATTCTAAAGGGGTTTACAGGTATTTGCTGGGTATTTCAGAAGAGCCTAAGTCAGTTAGGAAGATAACAGCCCACAGGCCTATTACTGCCATCACTGTCTGAGACCTTCGCATGATTAGTTCTGTGTCACTAGTCTTCTTCCATGGCAAGGGCTCTAGGTTGCTAAAACCTGCAATGCATTTTTCTCTGCGGCAGGTTGGAGATGGAAAACGGACCAGAGAAATGCCCAGATCTGCATATAAAACCAGAGTGAAATTCCCACCGTGGACTTCTTTCAGTTAGAGTCTTTCATGTTTTTAAGCTTTTGAATAACTTTAGACTGGAATTTTCTCAGTCGGCCCGTTTCAGAATTGTTCATGGAGTCACACATTCTGGGACCAGAAGAGGCCAGAGAATTTTCCCCAGAATAATTCCTAAAGCTAGCTCTTCTTTTCTATAAGATCTGTCTTGATTTACAAACTGTCAGTGTTGGAGAATCCACCACAACCTTGGTAAGTTGTTCCAGTGGAGTTGGGCACCTAACTCCCTGAGAGCTGAGAGCACCTCCCATTTACATGAAGATCCTAAAATGCTTAAAGGTGACTTACTTCACAACAGATCAAGGTGTAGCCCACGCTGAACTAATGAGGCACCTCTCTACTGGCTAGAGCACATACAGAGCACATCTGCTATAGGCTTTGAATTAATGGCTCTGATCTTTTATCTCAGCCAGTAGACACTGATGTGTTTCTATTGAGATGTTATGAGTTCAACCCTTGTATATGTCCCTCTCAAATTCCCACAGCAGCCTAAGAGATGCAGCAGCCTCTGGAATCTCTGAAGTCTAGATGAGGGAGTGATCATTCCCCCACTGCCTTCCACCCAAGTTCTCCACCTAATTACCTGCATGGCCCCAATCATCATGGTACCCATGTGCCTGACAATCCTTAATGGATTAACCTCCCCAGACTCCTGCAATGTAGGGGAACTATTGCTAATCTCAATTAAGAGAGGAGGAGCAGAGACAGGGATTTTCAAAGGACCCGGGAGTTTAAGCATCCAACTTCCAACAAAGATCAGCGGAGGTGGGCACCTAATCTTCTTCTGCCTTGAAAAGCCAAGACTGAGAGGAGGTGAGAGTTATCCGTAGTCGCAGAAGTTGTCTGTAGCAAAGCAGAGACTGAACCCAGCTCCTGAGAGTCTAGTGCTCTACCTTCAACGCCATCTTCTCCAACTACTCAGACCAAGCTGAAGCCATCCTTTATGGTCCAGGTTTTTAGAGACAATTGACATCCTTTTGCAAGACATGTCAACAGACTGCAGATGGGAAAATCTGTTTGTGGGAGCTTTTTTGCCCAATGTTTTTCATCTGAAAATGTCAATCAAAATTAACTTTTTCCTTTAATTTAAAGCAACATTGTCTTTTGAAAAGACTGTCATGACAGGAAAAAAAGGTTGGATGGAATCAAAATATTTAATGGGAAAATTGTTTTTTTTCAATTATTTCTTTTCGCTTTTTCATGAGAAATTTTCAAAAAAAAATGAAGCTTTTCATTTCACTTGGATACAAAATTTTCACTTCTTACACTTTGCATGGTGAATTGTGAGAGAAAGTCAAACTTTCTCCCACTTTTCATACTTTCCTTTCCACAATTTTAGGGTGGAAAAGTGGGAGTTTTATTTTTTTTTAAAGGAGGGGAAAAAGAGACTGAAAATCCAAAGCCTAAACATCTAAAAAAAATGGAGAGGTCTAGAGCATCAAAGTTGAGGATGGATGAATGGACACTGTAAGGAACAGGGACGCTTTTGTAGAGCAAACCACTCCCTGTCACTCCCAGGACAAGTTCACCACTGGAGGAGTGAAGAGGGTCTGCTGAATCAGGATTCTCCTGAATGCAGCTGAGCACACAGTGTTTAATTGAGAAAAAATATGAAAATTCCCAAACAAAATTTGTTTTCCCAAACTGGGGTTCGTGAACCCCTGGGGGTTTGCAGAACGTTACAGGGGGTTTTCCAGAAAAATGTCACTAATGGCGGCCAGAGGACCCCGGGCATTGGAGGCAGCAGTGGGACCCAGTTGCAGGGCAGACGGCCCGAGCCCCAGGGAGAGCAGGGCCAGGCAGTTGGGGCTGGCAGCCCGAGCCCTGCCCCCATCAACGGGGGAGCCAGCAGCCCACACCGCAGCGCTCCGCACAGAGCTGGCAGCCCGAGCCCCAGGGAGACTGGGGTTGGGCAGCTGGGGCTGGCAGCCCTAGCCCCAGCGGTCAGCGGGACCTGCAGCCCGAGCTCAGTGGAGCTCAGTTGACCGTGGCGGTCAACAGGGTCCAGCAGCAGGAGCCCCACGGAGTGCGGAGGAAATTTAAACTTAAATCCCTGGAAATATTCATTTTTAGGAGTGGGTTCATGAGATCTCAGAATTTAAAGAAAGAGGTTCACAGGCTGTTAAAGTTTGGGAACCACTGCCTTAGAGGGAGAAGTGGGTAGAATTACAAAAAGGCCGTAACTGTTGTTGTTGTTTCTGTTTAATTGCAGATACATTTTAAGTCCACAAAATGGACCAGTAGAACCTCACCACTACAATGACTGAATTTGTGCTCCTGGGACTCACCCAGAGTCCTGAGTTACAGCATTTTTTTGTCATTGCTTTCTTCATAGTATATGTGACCACTTGGTTGGGAAACTTCACCATCATCACCATGGTGATCTCTGACCACTGGCTCTCCACCTCTATGTACTTCCTCCAGGCCAACCTGGCTTTCCTAGATGTCAGTGACTCATCAGTCAATACTCCCAGATTGCTGTTGTGTCTCCTCTCCCAGTGTAAAACCATCTCGTTCAATGACTGCCTCCTCCAGATCTTCTTTTTCCACTTCATAGGGGTCGCAATGGTATTTTTCCTTATAGGGATGGCAGTTGATTGGTATGTGGCCATCTACAAATAACTGAGATACTTGATTATCATGAACCGGAGTGTGTGTGTGTGGGGATAGTGGCACTGGCATGGCTGGGTGGATTTGCTCACTCTGCTGTTCAGATTGGACTGCTCCTCCAACTACCATTCTGTGGGCTGAATGTCCGGACAATTTTTACTGTGATGTCCCACAGGTCATCAAACTGGCCTGTACTGACACCCATGTGATCAAGCAGAAGATGGTCTTCAATAGTGGAGTACTCCTTCTAACTGTATTCATCATTTTGCTCATTTCCTACATCATCATCTTAGTCCAGATCAGGTCGCATGTCACCGATGGGAAGTGCAAGTGTTCGTCCACCTGTGGAACCCAGATTACTGTGGTGTATTTAATGTTCATACCCACCATCTTCATCTATGCTCAGCCCTTCAAGAAGTTTGCCCTGGACAAAGTGGTTTCTGTCATTGACACAGTAATCACTCCAGTGCTGAACTCAATGATCCACACGCTGAGAAACGCTGAGATGAAAAAGGCCATCAAGAAACTGATGAGCAGATTCCTGTTCTCATGCAGGAAACTAAACATAATTTATTTTTGAATGTTCATTTCTATTAGAAACTAGACCTTAACATATCAGAGAGGGGATGGATATGCCACATGAATTGTGTATCCTATCGAAAGAGATCACATCCTGCACACTATTATGTTGTGTGCATAAATAAATTATGGAACAAGGGCCATAATCTCCACAGAAATCTGTGGAGTCAGTTGGTGCAAATCAGCGTAGCTCCACTGGAGTAAATAGATCATATCCCCAGCTGGTGTAAATCAATGTACAGTAGTTGTTGTGATGAAGTGAGGTTTTTTTCCACCTTGTTATGTTGCATGTGTCTTACTGTCCTATACTAATACTGTGTGTACCTCAGTTTCCCTGTGTCTAGGTGGTGGGAATTGGGTGTGTGACTTTTGCCCTCAGGTCAGGTGAGGCTGCCCAGCTGTCCGCACATAGGCGACGGCCGGTGCCCTTCAGAACCTGAGATCCAGGAGGGGGATGAGACCAGGTGACACTGCCTGGGAAGCAGGACAAAGCCCGGGGGAGGAGCAACAGGCGTGTTGGAGGTCAGGCAGTGGGGTTCAGGGCATTTTGCGGTGTGGGACTGGAAGAGGGAGAGTCCAGGGTGTCTGTCCTGGGACCCCCCCCCCAAGATGAACTTGGCTGAAAGTCACTGATTTCTGTGCTAACAAGTTCTGTTCCATGCTGTGTACCTCTCGACTAATAAACCTTCCATTTTACGACATTGGTTGAGTCACAGCTGACAGGAGTTGGGATGCAGGGCCCTCTAGCTTTCCTAGGAGCCCCTCCCAGGCAGACTCGCTGCGGGAAGCACCCGGTGTGGAAAGGGATGCTGAATGCTGTGAGGTCAGATCCAGGAAAGTCGAAGCTGTGCAAGCTTCTTGCCCTGGCGACAGTGTGCTCAGAGAGAGGAGGCTCCCCCGGAGTCCTGGCTGGCTTCATATGGAGTAGTTCCAGAGCATCGGCCCGGTGACTCCATGACAGTTGCATTGGAGCCAATAGACCATATCCCCAGCTGTAAACCTGCATAGCTCCATTGGAGTCAATGGGTCAGATCCCCAGCTGCTGCAATTCAGTGTGTTCCCTGAATATTTTCCAACAGCAGAGGATTTGACCCTGAGAAGTTTTGGTAAAAAAATATTCTATGAATATTTCCAATACTGAAAATAAGATCATAGTCTTCTCAGGAGAAAAAAATTCAAATAAATTAAAAAATATATGTAATTTAAATAATTCTTAACTGGTAGGAGTCTTTTATTATAAACTGTTCCTCTAAATTAACTAGAAAATTCTAATATTTTATGGTTTATCCTTTTCTCTCTTGTACAATTATACAGCTTATTTATATTTCCCATGTGACAAGCCGGCAGTATGATTTAACAAAATTCATCTTTATTTTTACCAAGAATTAGTGGGATTGGATTGTTTGTTTTAACACAAACCTTCCATTTCTATTTCTATCTTTACAGGTTCAACTAAAGTTGTCTTTGACTATCGAATCCTGATGTAAAGGTGTATTTATAAATAAAGCTGGGCAATCTTTGTTCTTTAGTTGAAAAGGTTTTTGTTAATGTGTGGTTTTTTTTAAATTGACAATTGGGAAATAAAAATTTTCATACTTTTCCAGATTTTCAGAGGAAAAAAAATTAAAAAATATTCTCTCATTTACTTCTTTAGGTTTTATTTTTTTCCCCACTTTTCTCCTTCTCTACTTCCCTTTTTCCTTAGAAAAAGAGGAGAAAGTAAAAAAGAGAAAACCAGGAGAGAAGTAGGGAAAAAAAGGAAAACTGACAAAACCAAAACCTCATAGTTGTTAGATAAAAGTGCTATTAATACTACTACCACAAATAACTACTTTCCAAAAGTTTTGCGATGAAATGTTTTTGAAATTGTTCCATAATTTTCTGAATTTTTGTTTGTTTGTTTTCCAATCAGATCAAAATGTATAACTTTAAGTAGTTAAAATGCAGCTCCACTTGTAAAATCTAATTAAGTAACAAAAGACCTCTTTGTAATCCACAGACCTGCAATCCAGGGGTATCAGAGTTGGACTGTCAGGGTCAAAATAATTTTGAATTTTGACCCCTGCTAGCCCTGCAGACCCAGCAGAGCTCTGGGATGGTGGCTGGATGCTATTTACAGCTGAAATATCAAGAGAATTATTAACTAATTTCCAGCCTATGAAACCTGTGAAAAACCACTGACTCATCAGGGATGCCCATGGCTGGAGATGGGACAATTGAGGGTGTGAGATGGGCTCTGAGGTTGCACTGAGCATTCTCCCTCTTAGGTGCTTGGCTGGCGGGTCTGAACATGCTCAGGGTCTAACAGATGGCCATATGTGGGCTCAGAAAGGAGTTTTCCCCCAGTTCAGATTGGCAGTGAAGTTGGGGATTTTTCACCTTCCTCTGCAGCACTGGGTGATGGTCACTCACCAGGATTATCTGGGTATACCTCAGTCATTTTCCTACCATTGAGGTGTCCTCTGTCATTGGTGCATCCCTGTCCCTCCTATTCTCTGCCTGTGGCACATAACAGCCTAGTCTCCTGTGGGCCGTAATACTTTGTTCCAATTTCAGTGGCTGGATTTAGTGTGAGGGCGCTGAGTGATGTTAGCAGCCTGGGCTACACAGGGAGTCAGACTAGATGATGTAGCAAACAAAACATGTTTGAACACAGCCAAATGCAAGGGTATTCATCAAGGAACAAGGAAGAAAGAGCTAAAGGGCTCCTTAATCTAGGGGAGGAAGGCAGAACAGGAACCAGTGGCTGGAAGCTGAAGTCAGACGGATGTAATTTAGGGTATGTCTACACTACAGAATAAGGTCGAATTTATAGAAGTCGGTTTTTTAGAAATCGGTTTTATATATTCGAGTGTGTGTGTCCCCACAGAAGTGCATTAAGTGCATTAACTCGGCGGAGTGCTTCCACAGTACCGAGGCTAGAGTCGACTTCCAGAGTGTTGCACTGTGGGTAGCTATCCCACAGTTCCCGCAGTCTCCACTGCCCATTGGAATTCTGGGTTGAGATCCCAATGCCTGATGGGGCTGAAACATTGTCACGGGTGGTTCTGGGTACATATCGTCAGTCCCCCCTTCCCTCCCTCCCTCCCTCCGTGAAAGCAAGGGCAGACAATCGTTTCGCGACGTTTTTCCTGAGTTACCTGTGCGGACGCCATACCACCGCAAGCATGGAGCCCGCTCAGGTAACCGTCACCATATGTCTCCTGGGTGCTGGCAGACGCGGTACGGCATTGCTACACAGTAGCAGCAACCCATTGCCTTCTGGCAGCAGACGGTGCAGTATGACTGATAGCTGTCCTCGTCATGTCCGAGGTGTTCCTGGCCACGTCAGCTGGGAGCGCCTGGGCAGACATGGGCGCAGGGACTAAATTTTTGGTGACTTGACCGGGTCATTCTCTTTAGTCCTGCAGTCAGTCGTATTGAACCGTCTAATGGTGAGCAGGCAGGCAATACGGATTGCTAGCAGTCGTATTGTACCATCTTCTGCCGGGCAGGCAAGAGATGATGATGGCTAGCAATCGTACTGTGCCATCTTCTGCCAGGCAGGCAAGAGATGAGGATGGCTAGCAGTCGTACTGTACCATCTTCTGCCGAGCAGCCATGAGATGTGGATGGCTTGCAGTCCTTCTGCACCGTCTGCTGCCAGCCAAAGATGTAAAAGATAGATGGAGTGGATCAAAACAAGAAATAGACCAGATTTGTTTTGTACTCATTTGCCTTCTCCCTTGTCTAGGGGACTCATTCCTCTAGGTCACACTGCAGTCACTCACAGAGAAGGTGCAGCGAGGTAAATCTAGCCATGTATCAATCAGAGGCCAGGCTAACCTCCTTGTTCCAATAAGAACAATAACTTAGGTGCACCATTTCTTATTGGAACCCTCCGTGAAGTCCTGCCTGAACTACTCCTTGATGTAAAGCCACCCCCTTTGTGGATTTTAGCCCCCTGAAGCCAACCCTGTAAGCCGTGTTGTCAGTCGCCCCTCCCTCCGTCAGAGCAACGGCAGACAATCATTCCGCGCCTTTTTTCTGTGCGGACGCCATACCAAGGCAAGCATGGAGTCCGCTCAGCTCACTTTGGCAATTAGGAGCACATTAAACACCACACGCATTATCCAGCAGTATATGCAGCACCA
Organism: Natator depressus; assembly: GCF_965152275.1. Lineage (NCBI taxonomy): Eukaryota > Metazoa > Chordata > Testudines > Cheloniidae > Natator > Natator depressus. The sequence continues at coordinate 32,688,268 of NC_134246.1, forward strand.
GAACCTGGCAAAGCGCTACCGGGCGAGGAGGCAACGTCAGCGCGGTCACGTGAGTGATCAGGACACGGACACAGATTTCTCTGAAAGCATGGGCCCTGCCAATGCATGCATCATGGTGCTAATGGGGCAGGTTCATGCTGTGGAACGCCGATTCTGGGCTCGGGAAACAAGTACAGACTGGTGGGACCGCATAGTGTTGCAGGTCTGGGACGATTCCCAGTGGCTGCGAAACTTTCGCATGCGTAAGGGCACTTTCATGGAACTTTGTGACTTGCTTTCCCCTGCCCTGAAGCGCATGAATACCAAGATGAGAGCAGCCCTCACAGTTGAGAAGCGAGTGGTGATAGCCCTGTGGAAGCTTGCAATGCCAGACAGCTACCGGTCAGTTGGGAATCAATTTGGAGTGGGCAAATCTACTGTGGGGGCTGCTGTGATGCAAGTAGCCCACGCAATCAAAGATCTGCTGATATCAAGGGTAGTGACCCTGGGAAATGTGCAGGTCATAGTGGATGGCTTTGCTGCAATGGGATTCCCTAACTGTGGTGGGGCCATAGACGGAACCCATATCCCTATCTTGGCACCGGAGCACCAAGCCGGCGAGTACATAAACCGCAAGGGGTACTTTTCAATAGTGCTGCAAGTTCTGGAAAGGTACATGACGCTCGCATCTTCAGGAACTCTGGTCTGTTTCAAAAGCTTCAAGAAGGGACTTTATTCCCAGACCAGAAAATAACTGTTGGTGATGTTGAAATGCCTATATGTATCCTTGGGGACCCAGCCTACCCCTTAATGCCATGGCTATGAAGCCGTACACAGGCAGCCTGGACAGCAGTCAGGAGCTGTTCAACTACAGGCTGAGCAAGTGCAGAATGGTGGTAGAATGTGCATTTGGATGTTTAAAGGCGCGCTGGCGCAGTTTACTGACTCGCTTAGACCTCAGCGAAACCAATATTCCCACTGTTATTACTGCTTGCTGTGTGCTCCACAATATCTGTGAGAGTAAGGGGGAGACGTTTATGGCGGGGTGGGAGGTTGAGGCAAATCGCCTGGCTGCTGGTTATGCACAGCCAGACACCAGGGCGGTTAGAAGAGCACAGGAGGGTGCGGTACGCATCAGAGAGGCTTTGAAAACCAGTTTCATGACTGGCCAGGCTATGGTGTGAAAGTTCTGTTTGTTTCTCCTTGATGAAACCCCCCGCCCCTTGGTTCACTCTACTTCCCTGTAAGCTAACCACCCTCCCCTCCTCCCTTTGATCACCGCTTGCAAAGGCAATAAAGTCATTGTTGCTTCACATTCATGCATTCTTTATTCATTCATCACACAAATAGGGGGATGACTACCAAGGTAGCCCAGGAGGGGTGGTGGAGGAGGGAAGGAAAATGCCACACAGCACTTTAAAAGTTTACAACTTTAAAATTTATTGAATGACAGCCTTCTTTTTTTTGGGCAATCCTCTGTGGTGGAGTGGCTGGTTGGCCGGTGGCCCCCCCACCGTGTTCTTGGGCGTCTGGGTGTGGAGGCTATGGAACTTGGGGAGGAGGGTGGTTGGTTACACAGGGGCTGTAGTGGCAGTCTGTGCTCCAGCTGCCTTTGCTGCAGCTCAACCATACACTGGAGCATACTGGTTTGGTCCTCCAGCAGCCTCAGCATTGAATCCTGCCTCCTCTCATCACGCTGCCGCCACATTCGAGCTTAGCCCTCTCTTCAGCCCGCCACTTACTCTCTTCAGCCCGCCACCTCTCCTCCTGGTCATTTTGTGCTTTCCTGCAGTCTGACATTATTTGCCTCCACGCATTCGTCTGTGCTCTGTCAGTGTGGGAGGACAGCATGAGCTCGGAGAACATTTCATCTCAAGTGCGTTTTTTTTTCTTTCTAATCTTCACTAGCCTGTGGGAAGGAGAAGATCCTGTGATCATTGAAACACATGCAGCTGGTGGAGAAAAGAAAAGGGACAGCGGTATTTAAAAAGACACATTTTATAAAACACTGGCTACACTCTTTCAGGGTAAACCTTGCTGTTAACATTACATACATAGCACATGTGCTTTCGTTACAAGGTCGCATTTTGCCTCCCCCCACCGCGTGGCTACCCCCTCAACCCTCCCCCCTCCCTGTGGCTAACAGTGGGGAACATTTCTGTTCAGCCGCAGGCAAACAGCCCAGCAGGAATGGGCTCCTCTGAGTGTCCCCTGAAGAAAAGCACCCTATTTCAACCAGGTGACCATGGATTATATCTCACTCTCCTGAGGATAACACAGAGAGATAAAGAACGGATGTTGCTTGAACGCCAGCAAACATACACTGCAATGCTTTGTTGTACAATGATTCCCGAGTACGTGTTACTGGCCTGGAGTGGTAAAGTGTCCTACCATGAAGGACGCAATAAGTCTGCCCTCCCCAGAAACCTTTTGCAAAGGCTTTGGGAGTATATCCAGGAGAGCCGCGAATGCCAGGGCAAAGTAATCCTTTCACATGCTTGCTTTTAAACCATGTATAGTATTTTAAAAGGTACACTCACCGGAGGTCCCTTCTCCGCCTGCTGGGTCCAGGAGGCAGCCTTGGGTGGGTTCGGGGGTACTGGCTCCAGGTCCAGGGTGAGAAACAGTTCCTGGCTGTCGGGAAAACCGGTTTCTCCGCTTGCTTGCTGTGAGCTATCTACAACCTCGTCATCATCATCATCTTCTTCGTCCCCAAAACCTGCTTCCGTATTGCCTCCATCTCCATTGAAGGAGTCAAACAACACGGCTGGGGTAGTGGTGGCTGAACCCCCTAAAATGGCATGCAGCTCATCATAGAAGCGGCATGTTTGGGGCTCTGACCCGGAGCGGCCGTTCGCCTCTCTGGTTTTCTGGTAGGCTTGCCTCAGCTCCTTCAGTTTCACGCGGCACTGCTTCGGGTCCCTGTTATGGCCTCTGTCCTTCATGCCCTGGGAGATTTTGACAAAGGTTCTGGCATTTCGAAAACTGGAACGGAGTTCTGATAGCACGGATTCCTCTCCCCATACAGCGATCAGATCCCGTACCTCCCGTTCGGTCCATGCTGGAGCTCTTTTGCGATTCTGAGACTCCATCATGGTCACCTCTGCTGATGAGCTCTGCATGGTCACCTGCAGCTTGCCACGCTGGCCAAACAGGAAATGAGATTCAAAAGTTCGCGGTTCTTTTCCTGTCTACCTGGCCAGTGCATCTGAGTTGAGAGTGCTGTCCAGAGCGGTCAAAATGGAGCACTCTGGGATAGCTCCCGGAGGCCAATACCATTGAATTGTGTCCACAGTACCCCAAATTCGACCCGGCAACGCCGATTTAAGCGCTAATCCACTTGTCATGGGTGGAGTAAGGAAATCGATTTTAAGAGCCCTTTAAGTCGAAATAAAGGGCTTCATCGTGTGGACGGGTGCAGGTTTACATCGATTTAATGCTGCTAAATTCAACCTAAAGTCCTAGTGTAGACCAGGGCTCAGACACAAATTTTTAACATTAACCATCACAACACGCTACCAAGGGAAGTGGTGGATTCTCCATCTCTAGATGCCTTCAAATCCAGATGGGATGCCCTTCTAGAAGATGCTGTGGGGCACAGGGGCCATTGAGTCCTCACCAGACCACAATTTGGATGGCTTCCCTTTTCTAGCACTCACTGACTCCTTCCCCTGCTTGGGGCATACCAGAGTGTCTCAAAACAAAAAACAGTGCAGGGAGGATCAAAGTAAATAAAGGGGAAAGGGGGGTTAGTCTCTTGGTCACTCCTTTGGGGCCCAGCTTGTCTGTAGGCTTTTTAGTGTTCTGCTAAAGATTAGAGTCCATCCTTAGACCCTCACCCCACCTTTTTGTAACCTTCATTCTGTATCAGGGGCAGACAATGTCAAGGGCAGCTGGGTCCATGACTCACTCTCCCTTTGCTGATCTGCCCTTGTAGCCAGCTTTCTCCCAGCTATCTGCTCCTACTTGCCAACCCTTCCTGTGGCAGGCTTTCCCTTTTTGAATCCAGTCCTGCACGTCCCTGTCTAACACACTGTACCTCACTCTCCTCCCATATTTGGGAATATAGTCCAGGAATATGGACATAGACTTCTCTTGTTATAACTCACTAGACCCACTCCCCACCCGGAGGGGAAAGAAGCAGGAGCCTTTCTATTAATCATCCTCCGTACATTTCTTAAACAAGCACCTAAGTGACAAAGGGATGTAAGTCCCATTGACTTTTAATGAGACTTAGGCACTTTGGAAAACATTACTCAAGTGTTCTGATCACTCATTCCCACTTCCCTCTCAGAGCCAAGGAAAGAAATAAGGGGTTCTGACTACCACTATCCTTCTCAAAACACTTCATCATGTTCCCCTCCCAGGTAGAGAAGGAGAACCCAGGAGTCCTGGGTTTTTCTCTCTCTCAGGAGTCAAGGAAACATCTAACTTTTCTCTGAGTCTCACATGCTTTCCAGCAACTCAACACTCAGTTAACTCCACACAAAGAAAACACTTGCAAAATTTAAATCCAAAAACTGAAACTTCTGTGAACTTTTTCATAATCCCACTTGGAATCAAAATGACATGTGCATAATGCCCAATGTAGCATCTTTCTTGACCATGTCTAGTGAAACTCTGATGGATTCCAGAGGATTTTTCATCCTAATACCGGTGTTAGTGGAAGGGTCAGAAATGATATAATAAGATGACTTTTGAGGCTAATTCCTCTTTCAGCCTAGTGTGACAGTCTGTATCCCTATGTTCACCCTTTTTACAAAACTAGAATGGATTTTGTACAAAGTATACCTTGTGAGGTATCATTTAAAAACTCATAATGCGCTGATCATTATTGTCATGGTAAAATATGTGTGGTAACATTGTAGGTAAAGTTATAAGATTCTACTGTATAACATTATTGAGGCATATTCCAAGCAGGCACAAACCAGTCCCTCAAAAACAAAAGGCAAACTGATGCCTCAGCCAGGTGTCAATGAAATTAAATGGACTATCACATGGTTAAGCGGCCATTCTTTGGCAGGAAAAAGGATGTGAGCAAGGAATTTACATGTTGGCAAAGAAACAGGTGGAAGTTCCCGTCGCGCAGACTTTCTGTCTCCTGAACCCCTGCTGGAGATGATTCTCAAAGAGGAGGAAAAAATATAAAAATGGAGAACAGACACCCCAAATGTTCTCTCCCTTCATCTCTACTCATGTCAGCCACAACACCTGAAGAACAAAGGAAACAGCTTGGGACTGGAGGGGTGTTCCTGATGGATAGATTCAGCCAGTAAGGCTGCTAGAACATGTGGCGAGAGAGACTTGCACTTTGAATTCATTGAACTTGTTTAAGGCTGCTAAGTTGGCAATGTTACCGGTGCTATTGCTCCTGGAGCTCTGGTGTTAGCTGCACAGAGAGTGAAGCGTGCTGATTCAGCAGATCTCCATGTTATGCATAAAGAAAGACCACAGGCTCTGTACAGTGGGGAGGGCACTTTGCCCGGTTAATTGTCGACAAAGCACAGTACGAGGGCCTAATAGAAACACTTAACATATGTATGCCCATGAGAATAGTACTGGTTCAGTCAGGACACCAGAATCCTGTCCCCCTACACCTGCCCAAAGATGCTCCTCCTATGACTTCTCCTTTTATACATTGAGTCATAGGACTGGAAGGGACCTGGAGAGGTAACCTAGTCCAGTCCCCTGTATTCATGGCAGGACTAAGTATTACCTAGACCATCCCTGATAGGTGTTTGTCTAACCTAATCTGAAAAACCTCCAATGATGGAGATACCACAACCTTCCTCCTTGATACAAACAAGATACAAACACTCCAGATGTTGTTAGGTTTCAGAGTAACAGCCGTGTTAGTCTGTATTTGCAAAAAGAAAAGGAGTACTTGTGGCACCTTAGAGACTAACCAATTTATTTGAGCATAAGCTTTCGTGTAGCTCACGAAAGCTTATGCTCAAATAAACTGGTTAGTCTCTAAGGTGCCACAGTACTCCTTTTCTTTTTGCAGATGTTGTTAGTTACCATCCTCATCTGGATACCTGCCAGTTTGAATAAAACATCCTTATCCATTATCCTCTCATCCCCTCCTTATCTTTTGAGGTGTCCACGTGTTCCTGTGCCATCTCTTAGGAATGCATTTATGTGGTTACCTGAGAAATCTGGGTATTTTGGTCAGGAATATGCTTGATTGGTTTGATGACACCTAGTGTGTGCTACTACCTTGCCAAGTCCAGGCCTACTCTGGTTCACGGCCTTTGGTTCATGCTTCTGGTTTTGCCGAGGGCTCCAGCAAGGCCGGCGGGTGGCATTGACCATTACATTCTCCAGGTTACACTGCTCATCCAGCTCCCCTTCTGTAGGCCCAATATGCTACACAGTTTCTCCTTTGTTGCCCCCCTGGTCATCAAACTGGCCTGCACTGACATGTACATGATGAAACTGCTGCTGGTCTCCAGCAGTGGGCTGGTCACCACAGGAGCCTTCATAGCGTGTTCATATCCTGTACCATCATCTTGGTCCAGATAAGGGCACACGTCATGCAAGGGAAGCACAAAGCCCTGTCCACCTGTGCCACTCAAATCAAGGTGCTGAGATTGCATTTTGGGCCCTGGATTTTTATTTATGACTGGCCTTTCCAGAAGTTCATGATGGACAAGCCAGTGTCTGTGCTGCACAGTGATCACTCCAATGCTGAACCTGAAGATCCACACCCTGAGAAACACTGAGATGAAAACCCCATCAGGAAGTTAATAGAGAGGAAATCAAAACTTTGATAGACTTGTGTAGTGATTAGTCGGAAGGCTCCTGCTTCTTTCCTCTGGCTTCAGGTGGGGAGTGGGTCTAGTGAGATATAGCAAGAGAAGTCTGAGTCCAGATTCCTGGGCTATATCCCCAAATCTGTGAGGAGAGTGGGGTCCAGTGGGTTAGACAGGGGTGTGGGGGACTGGATTCATAAAGGGAAAGCCTGCCACATGAAGGGATGGCAAGTAGGAGCAGATAGCTGGGAGAAAGCTGGCTACAGGGGCAGATGAGCAAAGGGAGAGTGAGTCATGGACCCTGCTGCCCTTGACACTGTCTGCCCCCAATACAGAATGAAGGTTACAAAAAGGCTGGGTGGGGGTCTAAGGATGGACTCTAATCCTGAGCAGGACACGAACCAGCCTACAGACAAGCTGGGCCCTAAAGGAATGACCAAGAGACTAACCCCCCTTTCCCCTTTATTTACTTTGATCCTCCCTGCACTGTTTTTGTTTTGAGAGACTCTGGTATGCCCCAAGCAGGGGAAGGAGTCGGTGAGTGCTAGAAAAGGGAAGCCACCCAAACTGTGGTCTGGTGAGGACTCAATGGCCCCTATACCCCACAGCATCTCCTAGAAGGGCATCCCGTCTGGATTTGAAGGGATCAAGTGTTAAGGAAAAGTTAGCACATGTGATTCCATTTTGGTTTGGGGCCCACCATTGTTTAAATGCCAGCACATCATACACCAGGAGGAGTGATCCTTAGATACTGAATCCCTGTGAAAATCCTCCTCCTTGTCTCCAGCCTGCCTTGACTCCCAGTATCTGGTTTTTGTTAGTCTCTAACTCCCTGTCTCTTGGCCTTGATGTGAGGCCTCCCATCCTGATAATAAAAGTTACTGATGCATGGCTTTAGGACCATGCTGTGTAATTAACATACTGGTATAGCACGAGGAATGCACCAAGCAGGGATAGGTGGTAGATAAGACAAGGGTTTGTTTATTGGCTAAGGTTTCCGATGCACGAGGGCAACATGCTTTGCTAAAAAGTATATAACCTTTGTATAATCTGTATTCAGGGTCCCCTCCTGGCTAGCAGGGGGGCACCACCCTCGAGCGTAATGAACTTAGTGTCTTTTGGGAACTCTGCAGTTGTGGACTTTGTTTCTGTGCCTCAGCCTAGATTCGAACTGTGCGTGACCTATCAGGTATAATTCGCAACATTGGTGTGCGTGTCCTATCAGGTATAATTCGCAGCACTGGTGTGCGTGTCCTATCAGGTATAATTCGCAGCATTTGTGTGCGTGTCCTACCAGGTGTAATTCGTAGCATTTGTGTGCGTGTCCTACAAGGTATAATTCACAGCAGTTGTGTGCGTGTCCTACCAGGTGTAATTCGTAACACAAGAGATGGAGAATCCATCACTTCCCTTGATAGCTTGTTGTGATGGTTAATGTTAAAAATTTGTCTAAATTACATTTGTCTGGATTCAGCTTCCAGACACTGGTTCCTGTTCTGCCTTCTTCCCCTAGATCAAAGAGCCTTTTAGCACCTTCCTTTCTTGTTCCTCGATGAATACCTTTGCATTTGGCTGTGTTCCAGAACATTTCATGTGAGTTGGCCTGACTTGTTAAGTGATCCAGAGCACGCTGTGTCACTTCCCTGTCCTCATCATTATTTACCACTCCACCAATCTTTGTATCATCTGCAAGTTATATCAGCAGATGTATTTACTTCCAGATCATCGATTAAAATGGCGAGTGGCATCAGCATTGAAGAATCTCACTAAACCAGGGGACAGCAAACTAGGAGTGACATCAGAAAAACGAGGAGTGGCATCAGACAAACGAGGAGTTAACATCAGAAAAAATATTTTGTGTGACAACAGATGGTGCTCTTGCCATGGTCGGAAAACAGAAGGGAGTTGTAAAGTTATTTGAAGATCAAATTGGCTGTCCGACAGTCAAATTTCACTGTATCATCCATCAAGAAAACCTGTATGCTAAAATTTCTAATTCAGAGTTTAAGAATGTGATGAATGCAGTGGTGTGAATTGAGAATTTCCTTGTTGCTCGATCTGCTTTGACTCACAGACAGTTTCAAGCACTGCCAGAAGAGATGGACAGTGCTTATAATGACATTCCACTTCATAGCAACATTCGGTGGCTAAGTTGTGGAAAGGTTTTGGTGTGCTTTGTAAACTGTTTTGATACAATCGAGGCCTTTTTGTCTGAAAAAGCACAAAACTACCCCAACCTAGATGATGGCAAATGGCTGTGTAAGCTCATGTTTCTGTGACATCTCCACTCACCTAAACAAACTCAACCTCTGTCTCCAGGGTGCTGGGCAAATGGCTCTGGATGTTTATGAAGCCTGGAAGGCATTTGTTGTAAAGCTAGCGGTTTTTTCTCAGGATATTCGAACTTCGATTTTGCACTACTTCCAACACATACAAGAGCTATCGACACATTGCACTGTCAGTGTTGATGAGATTGGAATGTCAATGCAAGAACTGGAATCAGGATTTTCTGACAGATTTCAAGATTTCCAGCGATTTGGCCCAATGCTTTCTTTTCTAATTAAACCTGAAAAGTTCAACGAAAGTGACTTGGATTTGTCTGTATTTCAGTGAATGGGTGTGGAAGATTTCGAGATGCAGCTCATTCAGTTAAAAAGCTCAGAATTGTAGGCATCAAAGTTTGGAGAGCTGCAGAGCGCACTTGAAGCTACTGAGAGAGATCACGGGGCCTCTATTCTGACCTGCTGGACGTCCCTGCCAGTGAAATTAAACTGTTTGAAGAAAATTGCGTTTGCAATGCTTTCAGCATTTGGATCCACATACCTGTGTAAACAGGTATTTTCACACATGAAATCTGTCCTCTGTCCCTCTAAGAGCCAGTTAACAACTGATAACTCAGAAGCCTGTGTACCCATTAAAGTATCCAAATACATGCCAGACATTGGAAAACTCAGCAAGGAAAAGCAAGGGCAAGGATCACACTAATCTGATAAGATCTGCATTTTCATTTAATATTAAATGAAGTTTCTTAAACATTTTAAAAACCTTATTTACTTTACATACAACAATAGTTTAGTTATATAATATAGATTTAAAGAGAGAGACCTTCTAAAAACGTTAAAATGTATTACTGGCACGCGAAACCTTAAATTACAGTGAATAAATGAAGACTTGGCACGCCACTTCTGAAAGGTTGCCGACCCCTGCACTGGAGGATGAGTCCTCATTAATGACTTTTTTTTTTAAAAGTATGCAGTGTAGTTGCAGCCATATCAGTCCCAGGATGTTAGAGAGACACGGTGGGGGAGGTAACGTCTGTTATTGGACCAACTTCTGTTGCTGAGAGAGACAAATTTTTGAGTCACACAGAACTCTTCTTCTGGTCTGTGTGGAGCTCTGTATGGCTTGAAAGCTAGTCTTTCTCACAAGCAGAAGTTGGTCCAATAGAAGATATCGCTTCACCCGCTTTGTCTATTTTTTTAGATCAATCAATTAACCAATTCTTAATCTGTTTAATATGTGCTGTATTGATGTTCTGAAGTAACATTTTTTTTAATTAGAAGGTCATGTAGCACTTAGTCAAACACTTTTGATGCCTAAATACAATACTAAGCTCTTAAAAATCTCTGCTTAGCTCGCAGGAGTGTGCACTGTCTCTTCTTTGATCAATGTAGTGATCAATGGCTCCATGTCTAGTTGGCAGCCAGTGTCAAGTGGAGTGCCCCAGGGGTCGGTCCTGGGGCCGGTTTTGTTCAATATCTTCATAAATGATCTGGAGGATGGTGTGGATTGCACTCTCAGCAAATTTGCAGATGATACTAAACTGGGAGGAGTGGTTGATACGCTGGAGGGGAGGGATAGGATACAGAAGGACCTAGACAAATTGGAGGATTGGGCCAAAAGAAATCTGATGAGGTTCAATAAGGATAAGTGCAGGGTCCTGCACTTAGGATGGAAGAATCCAATGCACCGCTACAGACTAGGGACCGAATGGCTAGGCAGCAGTTCTGCGGAAAAGGACCTAGGGGTGTCAGTGGACGAGAAGCTGGATATGAGTCAACAGTGTGCCCTTGTTGCCAAGAAGGCCAATGGCATTTTGGGATGTATAAGTAGGGGCATAGCGAGCAGATGGAGGGACGTGATCGTTCCCCTCTATTCGACACTGGTGAGGCCTCATCTGGAGTACTGTGTCCAGTTTTGGGCCCCACACTACAAGAAGGATGTGGATAAATTGGAGAGAGTCCAGCGAAGGGCAACAAAAATGATTAGGGGTCTAGAGCACATGACTTATGAGGAGAGGCTGAGGGAGCTGGGATTGTTTAGTCTGCGGAAGAGAAGAATGAGGGGGGATTTGATAGCTGCTTTCAACTACCTGAAAGGGGGTTCCAAAGAGGATGGCTCTAGACTGTTCTCAATGGTAGCAGATGACAGAACGAGGAGTAATGGTCTCAAGTTGCAATGGGGGAGGTTTAGATTGGATATTAGGAAAAACTTTTTCACTAAGAGGGTGGTGAAACACTGGAATGCGTTACCTAGGGAGGTGGTAGAATCTCCTTCCTTAGAGGTTTTTAAGGTCAGGCTTGACAAAGCCCTGGCTGGGATGATTTAACTGGGAATTGGTCCTGCTTCGAGCAGGGGGTTGGACTAGATGACCTTCTGGGGTCCCTTCCAACCCTGATATTCTATGATTCTATGATTCTTCTGGCATATTTTACAAAAATTGGAACTTCAACAGGAGGGAGGAAAGACACCCACCTCAGTATACCCTACAACCCAGCGGTTAGGACAGTCATGTGGGAGGTAGGTGACCTGGGTTCACATTGTTGCTCAGAATGAGGCAGATTGGAGGTTTAAACTGGGGTCTCTAACATGCTTGGTGACATCTTAAAACACTGGGCTTCTGGGTAAAATGATGCACATACGTCCCTTCTTTTTGTGCAAGAAAGGGCTGACCTGGGTTAGCTGTCTGAGTCCAGGAGAGTGAGCATAAGAACATAATATGAGAAAGGCCATACTGGGTTAGGCCAGTGGTGCATCTAGTCCAGTATCCTGTCTACAGTAGCCAGTACCCGAAGCTTCAGAGGGAATGAATGGGACAGGGAAATTATTGAGTGATCCATCCCCTATTGCTGAGTCCCAGCTCTGGGAGTTGTAGGTTTAGAGAGACCAAGAGCATGGGGTTGCATCCCTGACCCTCTTGGCTCATAGCCATTGATGGACCCATCTTCCATGAATGTATCTAATCCTTTTTTTGAACTTGGTTATACTTTTGGCCTTCACAACATCCCCTGGAAACGAGTTCCACAGATTGGGTGTGAGTTGTGTGAAGAAGTACTTCCTTATGATTGTTTTAAACCTCCTGTCTTTTAATTTAATTGTTTGACCCTTCGTTATTGTTTTATGAGAAGGGGTAAATAACACTTCCTTATTCACTTTTCTCACACCAGTCATGATTGTATAGACCTCGGTCATATCCCCCTTGGTCGTCTCTTTTCTAGGAAGAACAGTCCTCGTCTTTTTCCATCCCCTTAGTCATTTCATTGCTGTTTTCCTCACTTTGTCCAATTCTAACATATTTTATTTTGAGACGATGTGACCAGAACTGCACGCAATATTCAAGGTGTGAATGCACCATGGATTTCTATGGGGGGCATTATGATATTTTCTGTTTTATTATTTATCCCTTTCCTAATGGTTCCTAATATTCCATTAGCTTTTTTGACTGCCACTGCTCATTGAGCAGAAGTTTTCAGAGAGCTATCCATGATGATCTCTTTCTTGAGTGGTAATAGATAATTTAGATCCCATCATTTTGTATGTATATTTGGGATTATATTTTCCAATGTGCAGTACTTTGCAATGATCAGCACTGGATTTCAAATGCCATTTTGTGTCCCAGTCACCCTGTTTAGTGAGATTCTTTTGTAACTCTCCAATCATCAGATTTGGATTTATCTATCTGGAAGGCATGGGAAGAACTGTCTGGGATGGCATGGGATGCACTGTCCTAGGGTTGGGGGTTCCACGACCACCGCTCCCAAGAGAAGGAGGTGAGTGGTGGTGGTCGGGGACTCTCTCCTCAGGGGGACTGAGTTATCTATCTGCTGCCCCGACCGGGAAAACCGAGAAGTCTGCTGCTTGCCAGGAGCTAAGATTCACGATGTGACGGAGAGACTGCTAAGACTCATCAAGCCCTCAGATCGCTACCCCTTCCTGCTTCTTCACGTGGACACCAATGATACTGCCAAGAATGACCTTGAGCGGATCACTGTGGACTACGTGGCTCTGGGAAGAAGGATAAAGGAGTTTGAGGTGCAAGCGGTGTTCTCGTCCATCCTCCCCGTGGAAGGAAAAGGCCTGGGTAGAGACCGTCGAATCGTGGAAGTCAATGAATGGCTACGCAGGTGGTGTCGGAGAGAAGGCTTTGGATTCTTTGACCATGGGATAGTGTTCCAAGAAGGAGTGCTAGGCAGAGACGGGCTCCACCTAATGAAGAGAGGGAAGAGCATCTTTGCAAGCAGGCTGGCTAACCTAGTGAGGAGGGCTTTAAACTAGGTTCACCGGGGGAAGGAGACCAAAGCCCTGAGGTAAGTGGGGAAGTGGGATACCGGGAGGAGGCACAAGCAGGAGCGCGTGAGAGGGGAGGGCTCCTGCCTCATACTGAGAAAGAGGGGCGATCAGCAGTTTACTTCAAGTGCCTATATACAAATGCACGAAGCCCTGGAAACAAGCAGGGAGAACTGGAAGTCCTGGCACAGTCAAGGAATTATGATGTGATTGGAATAACAGAGACTTGGTGGGATAACTCACATGACTGGAGTACTGTCATGGATGGATATAAGGTGTTCAGGAAGGACAGGAAGGGCAGAAAAGGTTGGGGAGTTGCACTGTATGTAAGAGAGCAGTATGACTGCTCAGAGCTCAAATATGAAACTGCAGAAAAACCTGAGAGTCTCTGGATTAAGTTTAGAAGTGTGAGCAACAAGGGTGATGTCGTGGTGGGAGTCTGCTATAGACCACCAGACCAGGGGGATGAGGTGGACGAGGCTTTCTTCTGGCAACTCGCAGAAGTTACTAGATCGCAGGCCCTGGTTCTCATGGGAGACTTCAATCACCCTGATATCTGCTGGGAGAGCAATACAGTGGTGCACAGGCAATCCAGGAATTTTCTGGAAAATGTAGGGGACAATTTCCTGGTGCAAGTGCTGGAGGAACCAACTAGGGGCGGAGCTCTTCTTGACCTGCTGCTCACAAACCAGGAAGAATTAGTAGGGGAAGCAAAAGTGGATGGCAACCTGGGAGGCAGTGACCATGAAATGGTCGAGTTCAGGATCCTAACACAAGGAAGAAAGGAGAGCAGCAGAATACAGACCCTGGATTTCAGAAAAGCAGACTTTGACCCCCTCAGGGAACTGATGGGCAAGATCCCCTGGGAGAATAACATGAGGGGGAAAGGAGTCCAGGAGAGCTGGCTGTATTTTAAAGAATCCTTATTGAGGTTACAGGGACAAACCATCCCGGTGTGTAGAAAGAATAGTAAATATGGCAGGCGACAAGCTTGGCTTAACAGTGAAATCCTTGCTGCTCTTAAATACAAAAAAGAAGCTTACAAGAAGTGGAATATTGGACAAATGACCAGGGATGAGTATAAAAATATTGCTCGGGCATGCAGGATTGAAATCAGGAAGGCCAGATCACACCTGGAGTTGCAGCTAGCAAGAGATGTTAAGAGTAACAAGAAGAGTTTCTTCAGGTATGTTAGCAACAAGAAGAAAGTCAAGGAAAGTGTGGGTCCCTTACTGAATGAGGGAGGCAACCTAGTGAGAGAGGATGTGGAAAAAGCTAATATACTCAATGCTTTTTTTGCCTCTGTCTTCACGAAGAAGGTCAGCTCCCAGACTACTGCACTGGGCAGCACAGCATGGGGAGGAGGTGACCAGTCCTCTGTGGAGAAAGAAGTGGTTTGGGACTATTTAGAAAAGCTGGGTGAGCACAAGTCCATGGGGCCGGATGCGTTGCATCTGAGAATGCTAAAGGAGTTGGCGGATGTGATTGCAGAGCCATTGGCCATTATCTTTGAAAACTCATGGTGATCGGGGAAGGTCCCAGATGACTGGAAAGAGGCTAATGTAGTGCCCATCTTTAAAAAAGGAAAGAAGGAAGATCCTGGGAACTACAGGCCAGTCAGCCTCACCTCAGTCCCTGGAAAAATCATGGAGCAGGTCCTCAAGGAATCAATTCTGAAGCACTTAGAGGAGAGGAAAGTGATCAGGAACAGTCAGCATGGATTCACCAAGGGCAAGTCATGCCTGACTAATCTAATTGCCTTCTATGACGAGATAACTGGCTCTGTGGATGAAGGGAAAGCAGTGGACGTGTTGTTCCTTGACTTTAGCAAAGCTTTTGACACGGTCTCCCACAGTATTCTTGCAAGCAAGTTAAAGAAGTATGGGCTGGATGAATGGACTATAAGGTGGATAGAAAGCTGGCTAGATTGTCGGGCTCAACGGGTAGTGATCAATGGCTCCATGTCTAGTTGGCAGCAGGTATCTAGCGGAGTGCCCCAAAGGTTGCTTTTGTTCAATATCTTCATAAATGATCTGGAGGATGGTGTGGATTGCACCCTCAGCAAGTTTGCAGATGACACTAAACTGGGAGGAGTGGTAGATACACTGGAGAGTAGGGATAGGATACAGAGGGACCTAGACAAATTGGAGGATTGGGCCAAAAGAAATCTGATGAGGTTCAAGAAGGACAAGTGCAGAGTCCTGCACTTAGGACGGAGAATCCAATGCACCGCTACAGACTAGGGACCGAATGGCTCGGCAGCAGTTTTGGAGAAAAGGACCTAAGGGTTACAGTGGACGAGAAGTTGGATATGAATCAACAGTGTGCCCTTGTTGCCAAGAAGGCCAATGGCATTTTGGGATGTATAAGTAGGAGCATTGCCAGCAGATCGAAGGACGTGATCGTTCCCCTCTATTCGACATTGGTGAGGCCTCATCTGGAGTACTGTGTCCAGTTTTGGGCCCCACACTACAAGAAGGATGTGGAAAACTTGGAAAGAGTCCAGCGGAGGGCAACAAAAATGATTAAGGGACTGGAACACATGACTTATGAGGAGAGGCTGAGGGAACTGGGGATGTTTAGTCTCCAGAAGAGAAGAATGAGGGGGGATTTGATAGCTGCTTTCAACTACCTGAAAGGGGGTTCCAAAGAGGATGGCTCTAGACTGTTCTCAGTGGTAGCAGATGACAGAACAAGGAGTAATGGTCTCAAGTTGCAGTGGGGGATATTTAGGTTGGATATTAGGAAAATCGTTTTCACTTGGAGGGTGGTGAAACGCTGGAATGCATTACCTAGGGAGGTGGTGGAATCTCCTTCCTTTTAGGTTTTTAAGGTCAGGCTTGACAAAGCCCTGGCTGGGATGATTTAGTCGGGGATCGGTCCTGCTTTGAGCAGGGGGTTGGACTAGATAACCTCCTGAGGTCCCTTCCAACCCTGATATTCTATGATTCTATGATCTTGAGTAATTTTGTATTTTCTGCAAATCTTGCCAATTTATTTTTCACCCTCCTTTCCAGATCATTTATAAATATGTGGTATAGCAGTGGATGCACTATTTACCTCTCTCCATTGAGAAAACTGACCATTCATTCAAATTCTTTGTTTCCTATCTTTCAACCAGGTACTTATCCATGAGAGGCTTACCTCATGACTGCATAGTTTGCTTAAGAGCCTTTGATGAGGGACTAGAGTGGTTATGCACTTTTCATGCTGCATGGGTGATGTCATTTTCAACAGTGTACTGTCCTGCCCCAGCAGGACGGGGGAGAAAGCAGCCAAAAAAAGTATAGTCTGGTGTAAAACTGGACAAGTGGCCTCACTCCATCCAAACACCCTCAGTGAGGCCCTTCACCCCAAATCCTTGGCGAGTTTTTCCAGTTTCCACTTTTCACCCTCATCCATCTTTATCCAACACTGAGAGTCTCCAAAGGAAGAACTGACTCAGCTTGAGTATCGGATCCCAGGCAGAGTTTGAAATGTGGTATGTATGAGAGAGAGACAATGTGTGTGTGTGGTTGTGTGTCTGCTATTCCCCATGGCTGTAGCCACTAGACCCCTCTCCACTCCCAGTGCTCTGGGTAGAAATTTGGAGTCCTGTTGATCGTTTCCTTTCAGCTCCAGGGCCCTCTGATGAATCCGGCGAATGGCACCATCCCAATGAACAAGTTCATCCTGCTCAGTTTCCACGCCCTAGGCCAGCAGAGCCATGCTCTCCTCTGTGCTCTTCTCTCCTCCACCTACGCTGGGACACTGGCAGGCAACCTGTGCATTGTATGGGCTATCCTGCAGGACCCTGCCTCCAGTGCCTGTCCATATTCATCCTGCTGGGGAAATTCTCCTGGCTGAAGATCTACTATGTCATAACCACAATGCCACGGATGCTCTCTGACCTGGTGTACTGCAGCATCCCTATCTCCTTCCGTTCCTGTTTCATGCAGGGCCACTGAGTGCTTCTTCCTTTCCACAGGGCCACTGAGTGCTTCTTCCTCTCGGACATGGCCTTGGATAGGTTCCTAGCCATCTACTGTCCCTTGTGCTGCCCTGTATTCATGTCCCACCAGCTCTGCTGGGCCCTGAAGGCCTCCTGATGGCTCTCCAGCTTTCTGTGGTTCATGATGCACATAGTCCTCATTTCCCAGCTCTCCTTCTGGGGCCCTGTGGTGGTGTATGCACATCCTGTCCCACTTCAGAGTGGATTGTGGGTGCCCTGACACCATGGTTACAGTCTGCCAGACTGTCTTGGACCTCAGAAAAGTGTGGCCCAATGGCAGAATCAAAGCAGCGGCCCTTGAGTTATGGGTTGCGTTGCCTCCTGGTGCGAGACAATATGGCTGCCTACCAGCCTAGGGTGGTGTGGCTAGTGGCTAGAGTCAATATAGGCACCCTTGAATGCAGGGCAGCATGTCCTAATGGCCAAACCTGGGGGCTGTCACCAAAAGGGGGGCGGGGGGGTGGCAGGGGTAGGGGGACCTGAGTCCATCCAGCTCCACCGGGTTCTGACCCAAGGAGTGGCAGAGTGGTCTGCCACTGGGTCAGCAAAGAATCCAACTGCAACACGCTGACTTTACACGGGTAGGAGATACCACGTACCCCACCTCCCTGGGTCACTTCCTACTGGGCTTCCTGAAGCTTCAGCCCATATGACATCGGGGGTCTGGGCTCCTTGGCATAGGTACTCCCTGGACTCTGACTCTAACTGGTCAGCTATAGGCAATAGGTCTACCTGGCCCCATTGCTGGCTGCTTCTTGCACGACAGCTTTCTGGACTAAACAGGCCTGAGCACCCTCATCATCTTCACCACCATCCTCTTCATCCTGGCTTCCTGTGGGCTAGTTGACAGGGCAGTGCTGAGGCTGCCCTCAGGGACTGAGCAGCACACGGACTTGCAGCTGGTGATCATGGTCCTATTCTACGTCTCTATCTAGTCAAACTGGCAGCCTCGGGGAGCAGCAGGAAGGTGGTGACTCTCTTCTACACAGTGGGAACCCTGCTGATCTACAGCCTGAGAAACAAGGAAATGAAGGAAGCTCTGAGGAGGATGCAGCTGGGGGAGCGGTAGGGGGTTCTGCTCTGGCCCCAGTCTGTAAAGACCGGCCTGTCAGGCATTGGTCAATGGGGTATGAGGCCTTCCCCTTCCAGGGGGTGCTTGGTCCAGTCCTGCAGGGGGAACACACATAGAATTTTACGTGACCTGCAGGAGTCACATGTAACATAAAAAATGGCTGTTTGATGATCACCCAGAACACAAGGGGAAATGGGGAGGGTGTGGGGGTATATGTATCCTTGCTCTAGGAAATGAGCCCGGCTGAGTGTGTGTGTGCAGGGGGTAGGAAAGCGAACCAAGTGCATGTGCAGGGAGGCTGGCTCGTATCTCTGCCCTTTTTGTACAGCTGTATTTTACAATTGTTACATGGATAAATGAGTTATCACACTTAGATCCAGAGAGTAAAGTTCTGCTCTTCTTTTCTCTGCTGTCAGTCAGGAGCAACCCTGATGATGTCAAGAAACTGACACATATGCAGCGGGGACCAAAATCATGGCAACATTATATTTGTATGTTACAGACCACACTCCTTTCCCACAGCCAGGGATAGAACCCAGGAGCACTGACTACCTCCTCCCCTCATTGCTCTTATCCACTAGGCCCAACCACCCTCTAAGAGCTGGAAAAGGAGCCCCAGGAGTCCTGGCTCCCAGGCCAGTCCTCTGACCACTAGAGCTCACACCCACTGCCTGCGCTGTGTCGACTCGTGGCATTAACGGAGGCTGTCCAGGAGGGGCGTCCCTCTGGTATCTTTCATGGGAATTAGAGCCCCTTAATAAATCACACAGACCAGACTGCAAATCATAGACTATCAGGGTTGGAAGGGACCTCAGGAGGTCATCTAGTCCAACCCCCTGTTCAAAGCAGGACCGATCCCCGACTAAATCATCCCAGCCAGGGCTTTGTCAAGCCTGACCTTAAAAACCTAAAAGGAAGGAGGTTCCACCACCTCCCTAGGTAACGCATTCCAGTGCTTCATCACCCTCCTAGTGAAATAGCTTTTCCTAATATCCAACCTAGACCTCCCCCACTGCAACTTGAGACCATTACTCCTTGTTCTGTCATTTGCTACCACTGAGAACAGCCTAGCTCCATCCTCTTTGGAACCCCCTTTCAGGTGGTTGAAAGCAGCTATCAAATCCCCCCTCATTCTTCTCTTCTGAAGACTAAACATCCCCAGTTCCCTCAGCCTCTCCTCATAAGTCGTGTTCCAGTCCCCTCATCATTTTTGTTGTCCTCCGCTGGACTCTTTCCAATTTTTCCACATCCTTCTTGTAGTGTGGGGCCCAAAACTGGACACAGTACTCCAGATGAGGCCTCACCAATGTCGAATAGAGGTATAGATACAACCCAGGTGCACTGACTACCCCCTCTCCACATTGCTGTTAGCCACTAGACCCAACTGCCCTCTGAGAGCTGGAAAAAGAACCCAGGAATCCTGGTTCCCAGACCAGCCCTCTGACCACTAGAGCTCACACCCTCTGCCTGTGCTGTGTCGACTCGTGGCATTAACGGAGGCTGTCCAGGAGGGGTGTCCCTCTGGTATCTTTCATGGGAATTAGAGCCACTTAATAAATCACACAGACCAGACTGCAATTAGCTCGTGTTGATGTCTGAACATTTCTTGCTCTGGGTATTGATGACTTGGGCAGCTGGCGAAGCCAATTAAAGAGCTAAGCTGAGATTGCTGCTGGTTCCTGCTTGAAAAGTTGGAACCAGGCAAGTCAAAGCAAAAGTTATCTCATCTCCTCAGAGAGCTCAGCACAGATCCCAGTGCTAGGAGAGGGGTGGGGCTGAGGGTCAGGACTGAGGGGCACGGGCAGAGAGGGGACCTGGGCCTCCAGGATCTGTTCAGCTCTTGGTCTCTAGCAATGAGCAGAGCTATTGAATATCAGGTTCAATTGGACCCCTGCTCTGCTGGGAACCAACCCACACATTCTATATGGGACTCACTGCACAGAGTAGGCAGTGATACAGCAGGGAAGAGGTGAGGGTGGAGGGGTCTTGATGGACTTGCTAGAGGTCTCCTAGTCCCAGTGAGATTTCTTCCCTCCTGGGATCAGCCCTTTCGGTTAGTATATTGGAGCAGAACCTGGGTCTCGCTGAGTGCAAGGGGAGGTAGGACCATCTTTAGCAGAGAGCATGGGAAACGGGGACTCTCTGTCCCTCTCAATAGTGGGGATCACCCCATTCTAAGGTACCCTGCACCCCGGCCACACCAGTCCCTCTCTGTAGGGGAAACAGCCCCATTCTGAGCTCCCCATATATGCCCCCCACCCCAGGTGCCCAAGTCCCTTTCCACAGGGGGGATCACGATGTTCTGAGCTCCCCCATCTACACCCCTCAGCATAGCCACACAAGCCACACCCTTCATCCCCACTCCAACCAGCTCCCACATACTGACTCCTCACCTCCACTCAGTACAGCCCCACCAGCCAGGGCCCTGTCGCCCACTCCATCCAGCACCCACAGCCAGGCACCTCACCCCCAATCTGTCCTGTCCCCCCAGTCAGGCCCCTTTCCCCCAATCCATACAGCCCCACCCCACGTCCCTCACCTGCAATCTGTCAAGTCTCCCGAGCCAGAACTCTGACTCCCAATTTGCCCCCCCTCCACCGCAAGCCAGGCCCCTTACCTCCCATCTGTCCAACAGCCCTCCTCCGCAGCAAGGTCCCTGAACCCCACTCTCTCCAGCCCAGACAGCTAGGCCCCTCATCACCCCAATCTGTCCAACCCCCTCCAGCTTGGCCCCACCATTGCATGTCATCAAGCACCCCCCACCCCACCCCACTGCCAGGCCCCTGACTCCCACTCCATCCAGCTCCCCGCCATCCAGGCCCTTCAGCCCCACTCCTTCAAGCTCCCCTGCCAGATGATCCCTCAGCTGCATTTCATCAAGCCCCCCCCTCCCCGACAGCTAGTCACCTCACTCCCACTCCATCCATCACCCTGCTTCATCCAGCCCCGCCAGCAAGGCCCCTGAACCCCATTCTAGCCAGCCACCTCATCTAGGCCCCACACCTCCATTTGATCCAACCCCCCCAATCTCCAGCCAGGCTCCTGTCCCCTGCTCCCTCCAGCCTCCAAAACCAGGCCCCTCATGCCCACTGCTTCCAGCCCCAAAGCCCCTGAACCCCACTCTATCCACCCTCACAAACACATCCCTCTCTGCCACTTCACCCAGGCCCCCCATCCAGACCCCTCACCCCCACTCTGTCCTGCCCCACCCAGCAATGTCCCTGAACCCTACTCTGTCCAACCCCCACAAAAAGACCCCTCACCCTAACTCTGCCCAGCCCCCACATTCAAGGCCCTCCCCCCACTCCAATCAACCGTTCCCCCCCGACATGCTCCTCACCCACACTGTATCCAGTCCCCATAGCCAGGCCCTTCACCCACTCCAGGCATCACCCCCACTCTGTCCAACCCCTGTCCAGCTAGGCCCCTCACCTCCAGGACCCCCTCTCCATAGCAAGGCCCCTGAACCCCAATCTGTCCAGCCCCCATAACCAGGCACTTCACCCCCACTCCATCCAGTGCCCCCCAGACATACCCCCCACAACCAGACCCCTTACCCCAACCCGTCGAGCCCCTCCAGTCACCCCCTCACTCCCACTGCAGCCAGCCTTGCTACCCAAGCCCCTTACCCCCCATTGTTAGGGGGCTTATTCCTTCACCCAGTTACTTCCCTGGTCCTTCTCGCATGAACAGAGAGCAACAATACCCGAAGTCCAAAGGTGCAAACAATTCGATGTTTATTGGGGTGAACTTCCAGCAAGCATGATTCCAGTTTCCTTCCTTAGTGTCCCCCTTCCCAGCTCTGACACCACAGAGCCTTACACCTGTGTCCCGGTTCCCATTCCTGCCCTTAGCCAAACATGATTCCAATTTCCTTACCTCCATTCCCTGTTCCCATTGCCCCCCCAGCCATCCACTCACCCACCCTGATTGACTGTAGACTGTATAGTAAAACTTGAGTTCTGCTTAGCTATACCTTAACCAATCATTTTCCTGAAATTCAACTAGCCAATCCTAACATATTGTAACATGATTATGTAACCAATTATATCCCACCACCTTAATTAGTTTACACCCAGCAAAATTAATTATACAGCAGACAGAAACAATCATGGAACCAGACAGAGATTATACAGACAAACAATGGCAAAGTGGGAACTATAATGACAAAAACAATACAGAAGTGAGGATTTCACATCCCAGCTATTGATAAGTGAGTTCTTGCCAGACAGGATGCTATCAAACTAAGTTTCCTTTTACATCTTCTAGGCACTTCCCTTTCTCTGGAGGCGATGGGCATTATCAGGACAGGACTGTATTCCTAACAGCCCAATAGCACCTGATTTCAATGTGACGGGTTTGGAATGTGAGGATGTGACCGGTCGTTTCCCAGCATATGGCTGCCTCTGTTGCTTAGCCAAAGGCCTTAGCCAAAGAACAGGGCCTCAGACTGTCACAGTAAGAGAAGGACCTTACACCGGCAGACAGTGATTTTGATTCTTTCTTTTATACCTCTAGAACTAGCCAAGTGATAAGAATGCACCTAAATTCTTAGAGTACAGGCCTTTACGGACAGGCCTGAATATCTATATCCTAACACCCACTACAGCCAATACCCCTCAGCCAGGCCCCTCACAGCCACTCCATCCACCCCCCCCCAGGAAAGCCCCTGAACCCCACTCTTTCCAGCCCCAAAACCAAGCCCCTGACCCCCACTCCATGCAGCCTCCCCAGCCAGGCCCCCTCGTCCCTCTTTGTCCAGCTCCCTTAATCAGGCTTTTCACACCCATTCTCTCCAGCCCGTTGGCAGGCCCCTCATGCCCACCCCGTCAAGTCCCCCACCCAGCCCCCTCATCCCAACTCTGCCCAGCCCCCACATCCAGGCCCCTCCCCCACTCCAATCAAGACCCCCCAGTCATGCCCTCACCCGCAAGATATCCATTCTCCATCGCCAGGCCCCCTCACCTCCCACTCCATCCAGGCACCCAGCCAGGCCCATCACCCCCACTCTATCCAACCCCCGTCCAGCAATGCCACTCACCTCCAGCACCCCCTCTCTGCAGGAAGGCTCCTGAACCCCAATCTGTGCAGCCTCCACAACCAGGCCCCTTACCTCCCACTCCATCCAGCCCCCCCCCAGGAAGGCCCCTGAACCCCACTATTTCCAGCCCCACAACTAGGCTCCTCACACCCCACTCCATCCAGTTCCCCCAGCCAGGCCCTCACCCCCACTTTGTCTAGCTCCCACAACCAGGCTTTTCACACTCAATCTGTCCAGGCGCCCAGCCAGGCCCCCCAGCTGCACACCATCAAGCCCACACCGCCAGCTAGGTCCCTCAACTCCACTCTCTACAGCCCCCCAGCCACACTCCTCGCTGATACTCGGCCCAACCCCCCATTTCCCGCCCCACCCCACCCCACCCCGCCAGGCTGCTCTCCACATTCCAGCCAGCCCCCAGGAGATTACCCTGTTTATTTTGGCGAAAACTGGAAAAACCTGATTTTAAGTGGCAAGTTTTCCAGTTTTCACCTTCATCTATTAGATTCTGACCAGAGTGGGGGTTTGGGGCTGACCATAGTGGGGACAGGGCCCAGCCTGGTGAACAGCTTGACCTAGAGAAGCAGGGAAGTGTGCAACCTTCTAGTTAATGATTAATGAGGTGCCAGCTAAGTATAGGACCCACACTATGGGAAGCTCGGAGTTTTGCTTTTCCCTTGGCTTGGCAAAAGAGAAACACATCATCTCCCTGCATTGCAAGGTCTACACTTGCCCTGTGTTTATAAAGCATCTTCACCCTTCCACTCCATGTACATAGCACAGGTGAGATGTAGCCAGCTCTGGGATGGGGCAGCTGGGTGACAGCCGCAGAGTGACACTACATGGAGATGGCGCACCTGCAGCTGAGATGTAGCCAGCTCTGGTGTGAGGTAGCTCGGTAACAGCGACGCAGCAACACTGCATGGAGATGGCTCGCCTGGTGCTGAGATGCAGCCAGCTCTGGGGAAGGATGGCAGGGGAACAGCCACAAAAGGATGCCGCAAGGAAATGGCTCGCCTGGCACTGCGGTGTAGTGTCTGTGCCTGCTGCTGTCTACTGGAGGGAATGAACCCTGCTCAGTGGGTGCAGAGAGCGAGAGAACCCAGCACCTGGTAGAAGATGGAGCACTGGCTTAGTACTGCCAGCCTGGGCTTCAATTTGTCATGTGTCCGAGGGGCTGGTGCTGGAGCTTTCAATGTGGCCTCATCCTGACACCCCCAAGGCCTGTTTGTGCGAGTTGGGAGCTGTGTGTGTGGAGGTCTCTGTGTGTGTGTGTGTGTGTATTGTGGGAGGGCTGGGGGGTGGGGATGTGTGTGAGGAAGAGCAAGTGTGGGGGGGAGGCTGTGTGTATGTGGGAGGGGAAATCGGTGTGGGATGTTTGTATTAGTGCTGTATGGAAGGCTTGGCGGGGCTCTCCCAGGCACTCATACAGGGATCAAATCCAAACCTGGCCGCTCCTACCCACCCCAGAGACCAAGTCCCAGGGACCCAGTGGGTCAGAGAGCAGATATCAGCCCCCTCTTGCCCAGCTCCCTTCACAGCAGAGGCGGAGAGAAGAGGCTGAGATCTCACAGCCAGGTGGGTTTTCACACACAGCTTCCTTCTTGCTCCCATTCTTCCTTGGCTGCTGCACTGTTCTGCCGCCCGCACCACCCTGCTCCAACACTAACCCAGCCATGCACAAGTGCAGGCTGGAAATTAGCAGGAGGTTTCTAACCATCAGAGGGGGGATGTTCTGCAACAGCCTCCCAGTAGCAGTTGTGGAGTTGAGCAAATTAGTTTTAAGGGTGAGCTGGACAAATATATGGGTGTGATTGTATGATGGGGCTGCTCGTGATGGTGGGGTCAGGGCAGGGCTCAGCAGCCCAGGGGCTCACTTCCAGTAAATGTTCTATGTCCCTGAACCTCATGCTTCAGGGTTCAGCTGGCCATTGGCAGGGGCCAGAAAGGGATTTCCACCATCTGTTCTGAGAGGTTTTTGTTTGTTTGGTTTTTAAATCTGCTTCTTCTGAAGCACCAGGCTATGCCCATGGCTGGAGATGGGATGTTGTGGGCTGGGCCAGGGCTCTGAGGTGGAGTTTGGGATGTGAGATGTATGAAAGAGACTGACTGTGGCTGTGTGCGCGAGTCCCTACTGCGGTAACCACTAGACCCCTCTCCAGTCCCAGATCTCTGAGCAGCCCCTTAGAATCCTGTTGATTGTTTCCTTTCAGCTCCAGGGCCCCCGGATGAATCCAGTCAATGGCACCATCCCGGTGACCAAGTTCATCTTGCTGGGTTTCCCCTCCCTGGGCCGGCTAAGCCGCAATCTCATCTGTGCCCTTTTTTCCTCCACCTACATTGGGACGCTGGCAGGCAACCTGTGCATTGTGTGGGCCGTCCTGCGGGACCCCCGCCTCCAACGCCTGCCCATGTACATCCTGCTGGGGAACTTCTCCTGGCTGGAGATCTGCTACGTCACGACCACCATGCCCCGGATGCTCTCTGACTTGATGAACCCCGGGGTCCCCATCTCCTCCCATGCCTGCTTTGTGCAGTTCTATATCTTCTTTTGCATGGGGACGACCGAGTGCTGCTTCCTCGCGGCCATGGCCTTGGACAGGTACCTGGCCATCTGCCACCCCCTGCGCTACCCCGTCCTCATGTCCCCCCACAGATGCTGGGTGCTGGCGGCCTCCTGCTGGGTCACCGGCTTCTTGTGGTTCGTAGTGCCCGTCATCCTCATCTCCCAGCTCTCCTTCTGCATCCTCACCCTGGATCATTTCGTCTGTGATCCAGGCCCACTGCTGGCTTCCTCCTGCGCCCCAGCTCCCCAGGCTGAACTGGCCACCTACATCCTGAGTTCCCTCATCATCTTTGGTGCTGCCTTCTTCACTCTGACCTCCTACGGGCTAATCGTCAGGGCAGTGCTCAGGCTGCCCGCAGGGGCCGGGAGGCACAAGGCCTTCTCCACCTGCTCCTCGCACCTGGCCGTCGTGGGCCTCTTCTGGGGCTCTGGCATGGTCACCTACATCAGCCCGTCAGCTGCAGGGGGCAGCGGGAAGATGGCGACCCTCTTTTATGCACTGGCGACCCCCCTGCTTAACCCACTGATCTACAGCCTGAGGAACAAGGAGATGAAGGATGCTCTAAGGAGGACCCTGCTGGGGAAGCTGTAGGAGGTTCTGCTCTGGCCCCAGCCTCCAGGGACTGGCCGGTCAGGGGGGTGTGCAATGGGATATGAGTTCTTTTCCTTCTAGGGGTTGCTCACTCCAATCCTGGAGAGTGAACGCACACAGCTTTTTGCATGATCTGTAGGAGTCACTCCCAGTATAAAAAATGCCTGTTTGATGATACAACCAGAATGCAAAGGGAGCTGGGTGGTGGGATTTGTGTGTGTGTGTGTGGGGGGGGGGGGGAGGTGGGCGTATGTGCCCTGCTGCGTGTGTGTGTGTGTATAGAGGCTGGCTCACATCTCTGCCCTTTTTGTGCAGCTGTATTTCAAGATTGTTACCTGGATAGATGTATGTTCACACTTAAAGCCAGAGAGAAAAATTCTGTTCTCATTTTCTTTGCTGTCAATTAGGAGCAACCCCTGTGATGTCAAGAGACGGACAGGTGAGACGCAAATCACGACAGCTGTATATTGTTTTTTTATGGACCTCATTCCCCTTTCACAGCCTTGGATAGAACCCAGGAGTCCCAGACACCCCCTATCTCCCGATCCAACCCACTCAATCCCATTTGCCTCCCACAGCCAGGGATAGAACCCAGGAGTCCCAGCACCCAGATCTAACCCACTAGACTCCACTCCCCTCCCATAGAAAGGGAACAGAAAGAAGAAGACACTCTCTAACAATGAGAGGAATTGGATTCTGGAATACCCTCCAAACAGGAGTTACGGGAGTAATCAACTTCATTCATTTTGAGGATGAGCTGGACAAATTTATGTGTGGGATTTTCTGATTCAGTCTCTTGTGATTGGGAGGAGGGGGTAGCAGGGCTTGGCAACCCATAAGGTCCCTTTTGGTTCATGTCTGATGATCCTAAAAGCTCATAGAATCATAGAAGATTAGGGTTGGAAGAGACCTCAGGAGGTCATCTAGTCCAACCCCCTGCTCAAAGCAGGACCAACACCAACTAAATCATCCCAGTCAGGGCTTTGTCAAGCTAGGCCTTAAAAACCTCAAAGGATGGAGATTTCACCACCTCCCTAGGTAACCCATTCCAGTGCTTCACCACCCTCCTAATGAAATAGTGTTTCCCAATATCCAGCCTAGACCTCCCTCCTTCAACTTGAGCCCATTGCTCCTTGTTCTGTCATCTGCCACCAGTGAGAACAGCCTGGCTCCATCCTCTTTGGAACACCTCTTCAGGTAGTTGAAGGCTCCTACCAAATCCCCCCTCACTCTTCTCTTCTGCAGACTAAATAAGCCCAGTTCTCTCAGCCTCTCCTCATAAGTCATGTGCCCCAGCCCCCTAATAATTTTTGTTGCCCTCCAGCTTCATGCTTCAGGGTTACAGCTAGTCACCTGCAGGGGTCGGGAAGGGATTCCCCCCACCAAAAAAAATTTCTATTGACATTTTCTTCCTCCAAAGCATCAGGAATGGCCACGGCTGGAGATGGGACATCAGACAGAGTAGGCCAGGGCTAGAGATGGGACATTGGATGGGGTAGGCCAGGGCTCGGAGGCAGCATTCTCTGTCTCGAGTGCTTGGCTGGCTGGTTCTTGCTCACATGCTTAGGGTCTAACTGGTCGCCATATGTGTGGTGGGAAGGAATTCCCCTTTGGTCAGACTGGCAGTGACCGTGGGTTTTTCCATCTTCCTCTGCAGCTTGTGCGTGCAGGTCAGTTGCCATGGGGGGAGGGATAGCTCAGTGGTTTGAGCATTGGCCTGCTAAACCCAGGGTTGTGAGTTCAATCCTTGAGGGGGCCATTTAGGGATCTGGGGCAAAAATTGGGGATTGGTCCTGCTTTGAGCAGGGGGTTGGACTAGATGGCCTCCTGAGGACCCTTCCAACCTTGATATTCTATGATTCTATGACTAGCTGGGTGTATCTCCTTTAATCATTTCCCTGCCATTGCGGGGGCCTTAAAGAATGGTGCACATCAATCCCTACTATTCTTTGCCTGTGGCACATCACAGTTTAGCCTTCCAAGCACTGTCCTACTTTGGTCTAATTTCAGCTGCTGGGTGGTGTCAGTGGCCTGTGATCTACAGGTCAGACGAGATGATCTGGTGATCCTCTCTGGCCTTAAACTCTAACCCAGGAGTCCAGACTCCCACACCCTGCTCTAAGCCACTGGATCCCACTTTCCCACTTCTCTCCCAGAGCAATATATAGATCCCAGGAGTGCTGACAACCCATCCCTCCCCACTCTAAGCTACTGGACCCCACTGCCCTCTGAGATCTGGTAACAGAACCCCAGAGTCCTGGTTTCCAGTACAGCCTTCTGACCACTGACCTCACACCCTCTGCCTGTGATGTGTCAACTCTTGGCATTAACAGAGGCTGTCCTTCTCTGATGGTTGTCTAACTTTCATGGGACTTAGAGCCACTTAATAAATCATACAGTTCAGACTGCAAATCCCCTGGCGGAATTAGCTTGTTTTGATGTCTGAATATTTCTCGCTCTGGGTATTGATGATTTGGGCTGCTGGCAAAGCCAATTAAAGAGTTTGATACTGCTTCCTGCTTGAAAAGTTGGAGCCAGGCAATTCAAAGCAAAAGTTATCTCATCTCGTCAGAGAGCTCAGCACAGATCCCAGTGCTAAGCGAGGGGTGGGAGCTGTGGGTCAGGATTTTTGACAGGCCATGTGTGCAAAAAATTTCTTCTGTGCAAATTTTTGAAGCACAGTTCAAATTTGTGCGCCATGAGGCAAATAAGCGCAAACGAGTAAAATGCTTATACATTTAAAAAGTTTTAATTTGCAATTTGTAATAATAATAGTTTTACACCATGTTATTTTATAAATGTCATTTTTAAATACTTAGAAAAAGGAAATTTAACCATTCTTCATGAAGCACAAGTTAGTTTTAAGCATTACGCTTTATGATCTTTTTAATAGACAATCACGAGCATATATCAGGCACATATTAATCATGATCATTATCAGTCCATAGGCTTCTGCTCATTGGTGTCCACTTTCACCTTTCATTCTATACACATGTCCAAAAAGATTTTGATAAACATATAATAAAGACAATTTAATAAGTATGCCATTATGTCAATTTATATGGGTTTTCAGATAGAGACATCATAAGTAAAAAAAGAAAAACAAGAGTTTGGGTTTTAAATTTAAAATTTTCCTAAAAAAATATCAATAAATAATTATCAGCCAAGAATAAGATATGCAATTACAAATGCATTTTAATTTCCTTATTGGTTGAAATGTCCAAGACTGCTAAACTAACCTTACTGTTTTTCCCTGCAATCTTTTTTCATTTGCCCATTCAATATAAACTCTGTCCAGATCTATCAGTCCTCCATCCAGCTGGTAACTCTTAATACACATCAGCATGTCCAAATGATCTACTTGTAAATGATTCCGTAGTTTGTTTTTTAGAGTGTTCATTAAGCTATAGCCATGCTCACAGTCTGCACTTGATGCTAGGAATGTTCCTCCAATATCCATCAACTTTGCAAGATCCTGAAACTATTCGTTCTGGTGAGCAAACGTCACCATATCTGGGAAATTTAAAACCAATTGGCTTTTGATTCTTTTGGCTACTGCAAACTTGAAGTCATTGTACCGACTGACTATAACAATCTCTTCAGGAACAAAGTCTTTGTATTTTGAATATAGGGATTTGACAGATGACTCTTTAAGAAATCCAACTTCCATACATCGTTCCACATTCTTCCGGTTGAAAATTCTCCCAAAGCTCTGGCATCTCAATAATATGCACAAACCACTTCTTTGTCCTCATCATATGTGAATATTTCACAAAGTTTAAGAAGCATTACACTATGTGACTTCGGTATAACCGTCTCTATAGTTTCATCCAGCCATCCAGATTTAAATGAAGTTGTTGTTCTCTTACACATTAGACCTCTAGACAGTGACATTTTGGAATTGATTTTTACCAGACTGGTTTATTTAAAATTAAAACTTTTATTATATGACTATCATTTCAATGCGCTTAAGAGCATGACGCAGCAAAAGGGCAAACGGGAGATCATTCAGATCAGGATACCAGAAGTTTGTGCATAGCTCCGATCATGTCCATGCATCTGGGGTAAAAAAAGCAGGAAAGTGGAGATGTGTGGGTCCCGACCGTCCTGACATGATCAACATTACATGTTCGAAATGCTGGCGGGGAGGGGTACGATTCATTGCCCTCCTTTCCCTTCCCCCCTTGCCAGCTAGTAGAATCTGGCTGTGTTGATAGATGGCAGGAGAACAATGTCAAAAGTCGCCTGTAAATGGTATTTTGGCCTGGCTCCGATTTCTGTGCTCAGTGTTTCGCTGTTTGTGCGGGGTTTAAGATCTGTGTGCAAGTGCGCACACACGCTCAGCTTAGAGGGAATGGTGATCAGGACTGAGGGGCACGGGCAGAGAGGGGAGCTGAGTCTTCAGGATCTGTTCAGCTCTTGGTCTCTGGCAATGAGCAGAGCTACTGAGGCTCAGATTCACATGGATCCCTGCTCGGCTGGGAACCAACCCACTCATAACACATAGGACCCACTGCACAGAGCAGGCAGGTGTCACTACTGCCCTGCAGTGATAGGGAAGAGGTCCAGATGGAGGGGGCCTTGATGGGCTTGGTAAGGGTCTCCTAGTCCTACTGAGATTTATTCCCACCCAGGATCAGCCTGTGGAGTTGGTTTATTGGGGTCCAGGGGGCAGAGCCTGGGTCTAGCTGAGTCCAAGGGGAGGTGGGACCATCTTAAGCAGAAAGAGCATGGGAAAAGGGGCATCTCTGTTCCTCTCCATAGTGGGGATCGCTCCATTCTAAGGTACCACATCTATGCCTTGCACCCCAGCCACACCAGTCCCTCTCTCTAGGGTGAACAGCCCTGTTCTGACCTCCCCATATATGCCTTCCACCCCAGGTGGCTCTCCACAGGGGGAATTGCCACGTTCTGAGTTCCCACAGCTATATCCCCCAGCACGGCTACACAAACCACAGCCTTCACCCCCACTCCATCCATTACCCCCAAGCCACACCTCTCACTGCACTCATCTCACCCCCCCAGCCATGTCCCTGTCCCCCACTCCAGCCAGCCCCCCACTCCCCACTCCATACAGCCCTCCCCCCAGCCACCCATCACCCCCCCACTCAATCCATCACCCCAGAGCCACACCTCTCACCACACTCCAGCCCCCGCCTCCCCAGCCAGGCCCCTCAGCCCCAGTTCATCCAGCCCCACCCACCAAGGCCCCTGAACCCCACTCTGTCCAGCCACCACAACCAGACTCCTCACCCCCACCCCAGCCAGGCCCCTCACCTCCACTCTTTCCAGAACCTCCCTCCACTGCAAGGCCCCTGAACTTCACTTTGCCCAGCCCCCACAACAAGCCATCCCACCTCTACACCATTCACCCCCAGAGTCAGGTCCCTCACCCCTACTCCCTCCATCCCCACAGCCTGGCTCATCATCCCAGCTCATCATCCCAATGTCATCCAGCCCCCAAGCCTGGACTGTTACCCCCACTCCATTCAGCTCCCCCCACCCCCACCAGGCCCCTCTCCACCACTCCAGCCACCCCTAGGAGATTACCCTGTTTATTTTTTTGCAAAAAACTGGAAAAGCCTGATTTTAAGGGGCAAGTTTTTCCAGTTTTCACTCTCATCCATTGGGCTCTGGCCAGAGTGGGGGCTAGAGGCCAGCCATAGTAGGGACAGGGCCCAGCTGGGTGAACAGTTTGGCCTAGGGAAGCAGGGATGTGTGAGACCTTCTAGTTAATTAAGAAAAATGTTTAATAAGGTGCTGGCTGAGTATAGGGCCCACTCAATGGGGATCCCATAATGGATTATGCTTTTGCCTTGGTTTGACAAAGGAGAAACACATCATCGCCCCCACAGCACGAGGTCTGCACTTGGCCTGTATTCATAAAACATCTTTGCCATTTGACTCAATGTACACAGCACAGGTGAGATGCAGCCAGCTCTGGGGTGGGCAGCTGGGTGACAGCCGCAGAGTGACATGGCATGAAGATGTTTTGCCTGATGCTGAGATGCAGCCAGCTCTGGGGCAAGGTAGCTTGGTAACAGCCACGCAGCGACACTGCATGGAGATGTTTTGCCTGGTGCTGAGATGCAGCCAACTCTGGGGAAGGATGGCAGGGGAGCAGCCACAAAAGGGCGCCGCAAGCGGATGGCTCGCTTGGTGCTGAAGGGCACGGTATGTCCCTGATGCTGTCTGAGGGAGGGAATGACCCCTGATCTGTGTGTGGAGACAGCGAGAGAACCCAGCACCTGGGA
The DNA here is from genome assembly GCF_965152275.1 of Natator depressus. NCBI lineage: Eukaryota > Metazoa > Chordata > Testudines > Cheloniidae > Natator > Natator depressus. The sequence continues at coordinate 32,721,082 of NC_134246.1, forward strand.
GAAGACAGAGCACAGCCTTAGTAATGCCAGCCCCGGCCGGGATTCAACATGTAACCGAGGGGCTGGTGCTGGGTCTTTCAATGTGGCCTCATCCTGACACCCCCAAGGCCTGTTTGTGGGGACTGGGGGCTGTGTGTATGTGTGTGGGGAAATCTGTGTGTGTGTGTGTGTGTGTGTGTGAAGCTGGGTGGGCTCTCTCTGGCACTCCCCTGGGGGTCCACAGATCTTTCAGGGATCAAATCCAGATCTGGCTGCTCCTAAACACTCCAGAGACCAAGTCCCAGGGACCCAGCAGTTGAGAGAGCGGATATCACACCGCTCTCACCCTGCATCCTTCAAAAAAGAGGCAGGGAGAGAGGAGGATGAGTTATCACTGACAGGTGGGTTTTCACCAGGGATCCTAGTTTTCCTTGATAAAAACCCCAAATTCTGTGATAAAAAAACATAAAAATCTGTGCTTTTCCATGATTAAAATGGAACACTTAATTTTAGTTTCCCTATCCCCAGTAAAATGTAACCATGCTTATCCAATCTAATAGGGACCGGAGCCAGATTGGATCATCAAAAACTGCAATCATCCGTAGAGCTTCATCCCTGGTTCAGTTAATACACAGAGCTGGATAATGGAGACTCTGGTAAAGAGGATACTAAGAACATAAGAACAATCAGACTGGGTCAGACCAAAGGTCCATCTAGCCCAGGATCTTGTCTTCTGACAGTGGCCAATGCAAGATATTACAGAGGGAATGAAAAGAACAGGTAATCATCAAGTGTTGCCCATTCCCAGCTTCTGGCAAACAGAGGCTAAAGACACCATCCCTGCCCATCCTGGCTAATAGCCATTGATGGGCCTATCTTCCATGAATTTATCTATTTCTTTTTTGAACCCTGTTATAGTCTTGGACTTCTCAACATCCTCTGGCAAAGAATTCCACAGGTTGACCGTGCGTTGTGTGAAGAAATATTTCCGTTTGTTTGTTTTAAATCTCCTGCCTCTTAATTTCATTTGGTGACCCCCTAGTCCTTGTGTTATGAGAAGGAGTAAATACCACTTCCTTATTTACTTTCTGCACATCAGTCATGATTTTATAGACCTCTATCATGTCCCCCCTTAATCGTCTCTTTTCCAAACTGAAAAGTCCCAATCTTATTAATTTCTCCTCATATGAAAGCTGTTCCGTTCCCCCTAATTATTTTTGTTGCCCTTTTCTGTACCTTTTCCAATTCCAATATATTTTTTTTGAGATGAGGCGACCACATCTGCACACAGTATTCAAGATGTGGGCACATCATGGATGTATATAGAGGCAAGATGATATTTTCTGTCTTATTACTTATCAATTTCTTAACGATTCCCAACTTTCTGTTACCTTTTTCGACTGCTGCTGCACATTTCAGAGAATTATCAACAATGACCCCAAGATCTCTTTCTTGAGTGGTAACAGCTAATCTAGACCCCATCATTTTACATGTAGAGTTGGGATTATGTTTTCCACTGTGCATTACTTTGCATTTATCAACATTGAATGTCATCTGCTGTATATGTTTTTATTTTTTTTACAAAATATAAAACCTAAAAATTCTCTGCAAAAATGCAAATTTTGTGTTTTTCCTAATTTTTCTGTGGAAGACAGATTTCTAGGATCCCTAATTTTCACCTACAGCTTCATTCTTGCTTTGATTCTTCTGTGGCTGCTGCATTGTTCCACCACCCACCCTTCCCTGCTCCAAGCACTAAGCACTCCATGCACAAATTCAGGCTGCAAATTAACAGGAGGTTTTGAACCATCAGAGGGGGGATGTTCTGCAGCAGCCCCCCACTAAGAGTTGTTGGGGGAGCAACTTATTTTTTAGAGAGAGTTAGAGAAATCATAGAATATCAGGGCTGGAAGGGACCTCAGGAGGTCATCTAGTCCGACCCCCTGCTCAAAGCAGGACCAATCCCCAATTTTTGCCCCAGATCCCTAAATGGCCCCCTCAAGGATTGAACTCATAACCCTGGGTTTAGCAGGCCAATGCTCAAACCACTGAGCTATCCCTCCCCCCCCCACAATGTTTGAGTGTGATTGTATGATGGGGCTGCTTGTGATGGTGGCGGGGCAGGTCTCAGCAGCCCCGGGGCTCACTTCCAGTTAATGTTCTATGTTCCTAAAGCTCATGCTTCAGGGTTTCAGCCGGCCATTGGCAGGGGGCAGGAAGGAATTTCCACACCTCCACCCCATGTATTCGGAGAGGGTTTTTTTTTTCCCTTTTTAGTTTTTAAGCTGCTTCTTCTGAAGCACCATGCGATGCCCACAGCTGGAGATGGGACACGAGGTGAGGTGGGGGGGCGGGGTGAGCCAGGGCTCTGAGGTGGCACCGAGCATTCCTTGTCTCAGGTGCTTGGCTGGGTGGTCCTTGCTCAGATGCCCAGTGTCTCACTGATATGTGGCCTGGGGAGCCACATCTAGGAACCACAACATAACATTATTAACTTACCATTTTAATAAATTCAGGACAATAGTATAAAATGCACTTATTAATTTAAGATTTTGATCAAATTTAGGCAAAAATAATACATAATTCCTAATTTAGTATGTTAAAATTTGAAAAATAAGAATTTATTATTATTTTAATCATAACAGGAATTCATATCCTATGTAAATATTAATTTAACATGTGAAGTGAATCTAGAAATCAATGCAGTATGGATTTAATATTAATGAGTAACTCTAATATTAATGAGAAAGTATTTCCACTGAATGTAGGAATGAAAACAATATTGAATTCTTAATTTATTATTTTAATCACACAAGTAATGAATATAATATATAGTTATTCATTTATTATTTAAATTGAAGATAGAAATGGTTAGCATATATAGTTACTAATTTATTTTAATTAAATATAGGAATTGATATCTTAGGTAGTGATTTATTTTAATAAAATTATAATATAGTTATTAATTGTATGTTTTAATCAAATCTAGGATTTTTACATTCTGAGTCTCAAAATTAATATGAATTGCAACTCAATCAATCTACCACATTAATCTAATGTGGAAAACATAATGTGTAAATTGTCTGCAGCAGGGACCTTGTTTTACTTCTGTGTTTGTGCAGCAATTAGCAGAATAAAATTGTAGCCTGTGACTGGGGCTCGTAGGGGTTACTTCAATATAAATAAACAATAAAATAATAAATAGTATAATTATCAACCAACTCGATACATTAAAACACATCTACTGATTGTTTGTAGAGTTTAATCATATCACTATATTAATATAGATTTTACTATATTAGATCTAGATTTTCCTTCTGCAGAGCCTTCATGGCCAGTCCATGACTGATGTTGTCCTTGGATCCAAACAAAGGGTAAGGGATTTTTAAAAGTCCTCTTGATTCAATTGTGTGTCACTCATTAATTAGATATGGGGAAAGGTTTGGGGTAAAATTTTCCTAGGTGCTTAAGTCTAATCCCATTTCCAAAAGGGATTTGAGGTCAAAATGTGAAAGGGATTTAAGTGCCTAAAGATGCAGCCCAAGCCCAAGAAATTTCAATTTAGCATCAAAGTGCAGGGAGAAGGGAATGTTAAATCAGCTCCCTGTGCTTCTCTGAGCATCATCTACTGTTTTGACCTGCACAGATGGGGTTTGTGATCCTAGACTGGTCCAGAGAAGCTGATCCAGCTATGGAATGAGGAGCAAGAGTTCATTGGCCAAGAAGAACAGCTGGCTGAATGTCTCATAGAAGGAGCTTTATCCAACCAAAAAGGTTTCAAAAGGCAGAATAAACCCAGTTTAAGCATCAGATCCCAGGTAGTTTGGAATGTGATATGTATGAGAGAGAGAGATTGACTGTGACTTTGTGTGTTTGTGTGTGTGTGTGTGTCTGCTATTCCCTACTACAACTTCTATCCCAGATCTCTGGATAGAACCTTGCTACCCTGTTGATTATTTCCTTTCAGCTCTTGGACCCCTGAAGAATCCAGCCAATGGTACCATCCTGGAGAACAAGTTCACCCTGGTGGGTTTCCCCTCCCTGAGTCAGCAGAGCTGCACTCTCCTCTGTGCCCTTCTCTCCTTGGCCTACGCCGACACGGTGGTAGGGAACCTGTGCATTGTGTGGGCCGTGCTGCGGGACCCCCACCTCCAATGCCTGCCCATGTACATCCTGCTGGGGAACTTCTCCTGGCTGGTGATCTGCTACGCCACATCCACGGATGCTTTCTGACCTGCTGTCCCTTGGCCTCCCCATCTCCTTCCACGGCTGCTTCCTGCAGTTCTACTTCTTCTTCTCTCTGGAAAGCACCGAGTGCTTCTTACTTTTGGTCATGGCCTTAGATAGGTACCTGGCCATCTGCCACCCCTTGCGCTACCGCGTCCTCATGTCCTACCAGCTCTGCTGGGCCATGGTGGCCTCCTGCTGACTCTCTGGTTTCCTGTGGTTCATAGTGCCCATCGTCCTCATCTCCCGGCTCTCCTTCTGTGGACCTGACACCCTGGATCATTTTCTCTGTGACCCAGGCCCATTGCTGGCTGCCTCCTGCACCCCAGCTCCCTGGACTGAACAGATCTGCTCCACCCTGAGATCCGTCATGATCTTCACCACCATCCTCTTCATCCTGGCCTCCTACGGGCTTGTCATCAGGGCTGTGCTGAGGCTGCCCACAGGAGCCAGGTGGCACAAGGCCTTCTCCACCTGCATCTCACACCTGGCCATGGTAGGACTGTTTTATGACTCCATCATGGTCACCTACGTCAACCCGTCAGCCTCCGAGAGCAGCAGGAAGATTGTGACACTTTTCTACACAGTGGGGACCCCGCTGCTCAACCCGCTGATCTACAGCCTGAGAAACAAGGAAGTGAAGGAGGCTCTGAGGAGGACCCTGCTGGGGGAGCAGTAGGGGGATCTGCTCTGGCCCCAGACTGCAGGGACTGGCTGGTCAGAGGGTAGGCACTGGGATATGAGGCCCTTCCTCTCCAGGGGGTGCTGGCTTTAATCCTGCAGGGGAAACACACAGCATTTTACATGATCTGTAGGGGTCACTTGTAATATTAAAAATGACTGTTTGTTGATACAGACAGAACACAATGGGAGCAGAGGGAGGTGTGGTGGTGTATGTGTCCTTGCTGGAGGAAATGAGCCCAGCTCAGTGTGTGTGTGTGTAGGGGATAGGAGAACAAACCGAGTGTGTGTGCAGGGAGGCTGGCTCCCATCTCTGCCCTTTTTGTGCAGGTGTATTTTTGTGCAGCGAGATAAATGTGTTATTGCACTTAAATCACAAAGGGCAACATTCTGCTCTCCTTTTTTCTGCTGGCAATCAGGAGCAACCCTAGTGATGTCCAGACACTGGCATCTGTGTAGCTGTTGCCAAAATGATGGGGACATTAGAATCATAGAATCATAGAATATCAGGGTTGGAAGGGACCCCAGAAGGTCATCTAGTCCAACCCCCTGCTCGAAGCAGGACCAATTCCCAGTTAAATCATCCCAGCCAGGGCTTTGTCAAGCCTGACCTTAAAAACCTCTAAGGAAGGAGATTCTACCACCTCCCTAGGTAACGCATTCCAGTGTTTCACCACCCTCTTAGTGAAAAAGTTTTTCCTAATATCCAATCTAAACCTCCCCCATTGCAACTTGAGACCATTACTCCTCGTTCTGTCATCTGCTACCATTGAGAACAGTCTAGAGCCATCCTCTTTGGAACCCCCTTTCAGGTAGTTGAAAGCAGCTATCAAATCCCCCCTCATTCTTCTCTTCTGCAGACTAAACAATCCCAGCTCCCTCAGCCTCTCCTCATAAGTCATGTGCTCTAGACCCCTAATCATTTTTGTTGCCCTTCGCTGGACTCTCTCCAATTTATCCACATCCTTCTTGTAGTGTGGGGCCCAAAACTGGACACAGTACTCCAGATGAGGCCTCACCAGTGTCGAATAGAGGGGAACGATCACGTCCCTCGATCTGCTCGCTATGCCCCTACTTATACATCCCAAAATGCCATTGGCCTTCTTGGCAACAAGGGCACACTGCTGACTCATATCCAGCTTCTCGTCCACTGACACCCCTAGGTCCTTTTCCGCAGAACTGCTGCCTAGCCATTCGGTCCCTAGTCTGTAGCGGTGCATTGGATTCTTCCATCCTAAGTGTAGGACCCTGCACTTATCCTTATTGAACCTCATCAGATTTCTTTTGGCCCAATCCTCCAATTTGTCTAGGTCCTTCTGTATCCTATCCCTCCCCTCCAGCGTATCTACCACTCCTCCCAGTGTAGTATCATCCGCAAATTTGCTGAGAGTGCAATCCACACCATCCTCCAGATCATTTATGAAGATATTGAACAAAACCGGCCCCAGGACCGACCCCTGGGGCACTCCACTTGACACCGGCTGCCAACTAGACATGGAGCCATTGATCACTACCCGTTGAGCCCGACAATCTAGCCAGCTTTCTACCCACCTTATAGTGCATTCATCCAGCCCATACTTCCTTAACTTGCTGACAAGAATACTGTGGGAGACCGTGTCAAAAGCTTTGCTAAAGTCAAGAAACAATACATCCACTGCTTTCCCTTCATCCACAGAACCAGTAATCTCATCATAAAAGGCGATTAGATTAGTCAGGCATGACCTTCCCTTGGTGAATCCATGCTGACTGTTCCTTATCACTTTCCTCTCATGTAAGTGCTTCAGGATTGATTCTTTGAGGACCTGCTCCATGATTTTTCCAGGGACTGAGGTGAGGCTGACTGGCCTGTAGTTCCCAGGATCCTCCTTCTTCCCTTTTTTAAAGATTGGAACTACATTAGCCTTTTTCCAGTCATCCGGGACTTCCCCCGTTCGCCACGAGTTTTCAAAGATAATGGCCAAGGGCTCTGCAATCACAGCCGCCAATTCCTTCAGCACTCTCGGATGCAACTCATCCGGCCCCATGGACTTGTGCACATCCAGCTTTTCTAAATAGTCCCTAACCACCTCTATCTCCACAGAGGGCTGGCCATCTCTTCCCCATTTTGTGATGCCCAGCGCAGCAGTCTGGGAGCTGACCTTGTTAGTGAAAACAGAGGCAAAAAAAGCATTGAGTACATTAGCTTTTTCCACATCCTCTGTCACTAGGTTGCCTCCCTCATTCAGTAAGGGGCCCACACTTTCCTTGGCTTTCTTCTTGTTGCCAACATACCTGAAGAAACCCTTCTTGTTACTCTACATTATATTTTTCAGAGTAACAGCCGTGTTAGTCTGTATTCGTAAATAGAAAAAAGAAAAGGAGTACTTGTGGCACCTTAGAGACTAACCAGTTTATTTGAGCATGAGCTTTCGTGAGCTACAGCTCACTTCATCGGATGCATAGCATATCGTGGAAACTGCAGAAGACATTATATACACACAGAGACCATGAAACAAAACCTCCTCCCACCCCACTCTCCTGCTGGTAACAGCTTATCTAAAGTGATCAACAAGTAGGGCCATTTCCAGCACAAATCCAGGTTTTCTCACCCTTCCCCCCCCACACACACACATACAAACTCACTCTCCTGCTGGTAATAGCCCATCCCTCTTTGAAACCTCTCTTTATAATGCGCATGATAATCAAGGTAGGTCATTTCCAGCACTAATCCAGGTTTTCTCACCCCCCCCCCCACACACACCCCTCCAAAAACCACACACACAAACTCACTCTCCTGCTGGCAATAGCTCATCTTACAATGTGCACAGCAATAATCCAAGTTTAACCAGAACGTCTTGGGGGGGGGTTTGTAGGAAAAAAAACAAGGGGAGATAGGCTACCTTGCATAATGACTTAGCCACTCCCAGTCTCTATTCAAGCCCAAATTAATAGTATCCAATTTGCAAATGAATTCCAATTCAGCAGTTTCTCGCTGGAGTCTGGATTTGAAGTTTTTTTGCTTTAAGATAGCGACCTTCATGTCTGTGATTGCATGACCAGAGAGATTGAAGTGTTCTCCGACTGGTTTATGAATGTTATAATTCTTAACATCTGATTTGTGTCCATTTATTCTTTTACGTAGAGACTGTCCAGTTTGACCAATGTACATGGCAGAGGGGCATTGCTGGCACATGATGGCATATATCACATTGGTGGATGTGCAGGTGAATGAGCCTCTGATAGTGTGGCTGATGTTGTTAGGCCCTGTGATGGTGTCCCCTGAATAGATATGTGGGCACAGTTGGCAACGGGCTTTGTTGCAAGGATAGGTTCCTGGGTTAGTGGTTCTGTTGTGTGGTATGTGGTTGTTGGTGAGTATTCGCTTCAGGTTGGGGGGCTGTCTGTAGGCAAGGACTGGCCTTTCTCCCAAGATTTGTGAGAGTGTTGGGTCATCCTTCAGGATAGGTTGTAGATCCTTAATAATGCGTTGGAGGGGTTTTAGTTGGGGACTGAAAGTGACGGCTAGTGGCGTTCTGTTATTTTCTTTGTTAGGCCTGTCCTGTAGTAGGTGACTTCTGGGAACTCTTCTGGCTCTATCAATCTGTTTCTTCACTTCCACAGGTGGGTATTGTAGTTGTAAGAATGCTTGATAGAGATCTTGTAGGTGTTTGTCTCTGTCTGAGGGGTTGGAGCAAATGCGGTTGTATCGCAGAGCTTGGCTGTAGACGATGGATCGTGTGGTGTGGTCAGGGTGAAAGCTGGAGGCATGTAGGTAGGAATAGCGGTCAATAGGTTTCCGGTATAGGGTGGTGTTGATGTGACCATCGTTTATTAGCACTGTAGTGTCCAGGAAGTGGATCTCTTGTGTGGACTGGACCAGGCTGAGGTTGATGTTGGGATGGAAATTGTTGAAATCATGGTGGAATTCCTCAAGGGCTTCTTTTCCATGGGTCCAGATGATGAAGATGTCATCAATATAGCGCAAGTAAAGTAGGGGCGTTAGGGGATGAGAGCTGAGGAAGCGTTGTTCTAAATCAGCCATAAAAATGTTGGCATACTGTGGGGCCATGCGGGTACCCATAGCAGTGCCGCTGATCTGAAGGTATACATTGTCCCCAAATGTAAAATAGTTATGGGTAAGGACAAAGTCACAAAGTTCAGCCACCAGGTTAGCCGTGACATTATCGGGGATAGTGTTCTTGATGGCTTGTAGTCCATCTTTGTGTGGAATGTTGGGGTAGAGGGCTTCTACATCCATAGTGGCCAGGATGGTGTTATCAGGAAGATCACCAATGGATTGTAGTTTCCTCAGGAAGTCAGTGGTGTCTCGAAGGTAGCTGGGAGTGCTGGTAGCGTAGGGCCTGAGGAGTGAGTCTACATAGCCGGACAATCCTGCTGTCAGGGTGCCAATGCCTGAGATGATGGGGCGCCCAGGATTTCCAGGTTTATGGATCTTGGGTAGTAGATAGAATATCCCAGGTCGGGGTTCCAGGGGTGTGTCTGTGCGGATTTGATCTTGTGCTTTTTCAGGAAGTTTCTTGAGCAAATGCTGTAGATGCTTTTGGTAACTCTCAGTGGGATCAGAGGGTAATGGCTTGTAGAAAGTGGTGTTGGAGAGCTGCCGAGCAGCCTCTTGTTCATATTCCGACCTATTCATGATGACAACAGCACCTCCTTTGTCAGCCTTTTTGATTATGATGTCAGAGTTGTTTCTGAGGCTGTGGATGGCATTGTGTTCTGCACGGCTGAGGTTATGGGGCAAGTGATGCTGCTTTTCCACAATTTCAGCCCGTGCACGTCGGCGGAAGCACTCTATGTAGAAGTCCAGTCTGCTGTTTCGACCTTCAGGAGGAGTCCACCTAGAATCCTTCTTTTTGTAATGTTGGTAGGCAGGCCTCTGTGGATCATTATGTTGTTCAGAGGTATTTTGGAAATATTCCTTGAGTCAGAGACGTCGAAAATAGGATTCTAGGTCACCACAGAACTGTATCATGTTCGAGGGGGTGGAGGGGCAGAAGGAGAGACCCCGAGATAGGACAGCTGCTTCTGCTGGGCTGAGAGTATAGTTGGATAGGTTAACAATATTGCTGGGTGGGTTGAGGGAACCATTGCCGTGGCCCCTTGTAGCCTGTAGTAGTTTAGAAAGTTTAGTGTCCTTTTTCTTTTGTAGAGAAGTAAAGTGTGCGTTGTAAATGGCTTGTCTAGTTTTAGTAAAATCCAGCCACGAGGAAGTTTGTGTGGAAGGTTGGTTTTTTATGAGAGTATCCATTTGTATGTTATGGACCACACTTCTCTCCCACAGCCAGGGTTAGAACCCAGGTGTCCCAGTACCCCTCCCCCCCCAATCAAACCCCGTAGACCCCACTCTCTTCCCATGGCCAGAGACAGAAATGAGAAGGTCTCCAACCTTCAGATGTGTAAGGTCCTGGAGCAACCTCCCAAAGGGAGTGGTGGGGGTTAAAGAAATTAATGAGTTTAAATGGATCATCAGATAAATTAATGAGTGGTATTGTATGGTGGTGTTGGCAGCCCTGAAGGTTCCTTGTGGTTCATGTCTTATGTTCCTAAAATCTTCAGGGTTTCAGTTAGTCACCTGCAGGGGTGAGGAAGGGATTCCACCCCACAAAATATCTATTTTGGAAGGGAGGGGGTTGTTTGTATTGTCTTCTTGTTCTGAAGCTCTGGGACAGCCACAGCTGGAGCTGGGGCACTGGGTGGGGTGGGTCAGGGCTCCTATGTGGTACTGAGCCAAACTCTCTCTCAGGTGCTTGGCTGGCAATTCTTGCTCACATGCTCAGGGTCAAACTTGTTGCCTGATCCTTTTAATGGTCAATAATACTTGTATTGGTTGCCAGTTGATCTGATTAATGAACTGGGTGTCAGACGGTTCTTGTCCCAGAATCAGGCTACCCTGAACTAAAACCAATAAGTTCAATATCTTGTAGGGAACCTAAAGGTGTAGAGCAAAGCAAAGCCTTGGAGATCTTTATTAAAATCAGTATAAAAGCCAGAAAAGCTCCAAGCCACATGAACAGATAGAAATAATACAGTACGGGGGATATCTGTTGTATCAGTATGAGCATAGGATCTTTGATTTGAATACTACACCCTTCCTTGAGGACCTGGTGGAAAGTGACAAAGGACCAGCCCTGTCTCTGACATGCCAAACAAGTCCGATGGTCGAGGTTCCTCAATGCCCAAAATTGATGGTAGATAACAATAGAGCCGAAGGGTCAAATGATGGAAAGCTCAGGTTGGTTTGCCCTATTTTGGTTGGTTTGCCCCGAGCACTATCATGAATATTCATGCTTATGCTTAGCCTTCCATATCCAAATCTAACTTCCTCACCCCCCTAATATTGGGGTGCACTGATCCGATAGGTTACCATCTTAATATATATTAAGGCCATTTAACTCATTACCATGCCTGTCGCCTCTTGCTGAGACAGATTTGCGGTTATCACTTCCATGGTCCTATGGTTTCCATTTACTGTTAGGTTCCAACTTCTACCATTAAGCAAGCTATCCCTAGTTCCCCCAAATCCAAGGGTAACTGTGGGGCATTTATCTACACCAGACATCACAGGAAGGCTTGACTATACTTATGCTAACTTCCTTAAGTTAAAGTCTGACAGGATACAGGCCTGTAGGTTCCTTGCATAGGCGCTGACTCCATGAGTGCTCTGGGGTTGGAGCACCCATGCAAAAAAATAGGGGGTGCTCAGCACCCACCAGCCACCTTCTGATCAGCTGTCTGGTGGTGGGCAGGAGGCACTGGGGGGGAAGGGAAGACTGGGGTAGGAAGAGGCAGAGCAAGGGTGGGACATGCTCAGGGAAGGGGGCGCAGGTGGGGAGGGAAAGGGCAGGGTCTTGGGGAGAGGGTGGGAAGGCGCAGAGCAAGGGTGGGGCCTTGGGAGAAGGGGCGAAGTGGGGGTGGGTTCTTGGGGCACAGCAGGGGTGGAACACCCACCAGAAAGAAGAAAGTTGGAGCTTGTGGTTCCTTGTGTTACAGCTGGGTATAATGAAGACAAGCAAGCCCGACTGGCCAGAAATTGGTCACCGTATGTGAGGTGGGGCAGGAATTTCCCCCCAGCTCAGACTGACAGTGACCCTGGGTTTTTCAGTCTTCCTCTGCAGCATGTGGGTGTGGGTCAGTTGCCAAGATTAGCTGGGTGTATGTCCTTTAATCATTTCCCTGTCATTGTGGGGACTGGTGCACATCAGTCCCTGCTATTCTCTGCCTGTGGCACATCACAGTTTAGCCTCCTGAGGTCTGTAATACCTTGGTCTAATTTCAGTTGCTAGGCGGTGTCGGTAGCCTGAGATCTACAGACAATGAACCTAGGTGATGTTCTGGTCCCTTTTGGCTTTAAACTCTAACTCAGGTTTCCAGACCCCAACCCCATTGCTCTAACCCATTGGACCCACTTTCCCACTCTCCTGCCAGACGTATAGATACAAGCCAGGTGCTTGGTATCGGTCTCCCAGTCCAGTGGTTCTCAACAAGGGGTACGTATACCCCTGGGGGTACGCAGAGGCCTTCCAAGAGCGACATCAACTCATCTAGATATTTGCCTAGTTTTACAACAGGCTATAAATAAAGCACTACTGAAGTCAGTACAAACTAAAATTTCATAGAGACAATGGCTTGTTTATACTGCTCTATAGATCAATGTTTCTCAAACTGGGGTCTGTGGACCCCCGGGGGTCTGTGAGGGTACTCTACAGGGTCTGCGAGTCATGGCCAGCTCCAGGGGGTCCACGAGTCATGTCCTGGGCTGCCAGCCCCACTGATCAACTCCTTCCCCTCTCTCACAGTGCCTCCTGCACGATGAGGAACAGCTGTTCAGCGGTGTGCAGGAGGAGCTGGGAGGGAGGAGGAGGAGCGGGGATGGGGCACGCTCAGGGGAGGGGGAGAAAAGCGGTGGGGAAGAGGAGGGGCAGGGGTGGAATGGGGGCAGGAAGAGATGGGGTGGCCTTGGATAAAAGGTGTGGAGTGGGGGCAGGGTCTGGGGCTGAGTGGGGATTAAGTACCCCTGCAGAAAATTAGAAGCTGGCTTGGGGGTCCGCAACATTTTTTAAATGAAAATGGGGGTCATCAAGTTGCTAAAATTTGAGAACTGCTACTATAGACTATCCACTGAAATGTAAGTACAATATATTCCAGTTGATTTATTTTATAATTATATTCTAAAAATGAGAAAGAAGGAATTTTTCAGTACTAGTGTGTCTGTGACACTTTTGTATTCATATTTCTGATTTTGTAATCAAGTAGATTGTAAGTAGATTGATAATTTGCCATTATCCAGTTCGAGGTGAAACTTGGGAGTACGCAGGACAAATCGGACTCCTGAAAGGGGTACAGTCATCTGGAAAGGTTGAGAAACATTGTCTTATCCCAGTGAGATTTCTTCAAACCTGGGAACAGACCTTTGGGTGGGTTTATTGGGGTACCAGGGGGCAGAGCATGGGTCTAGCTGAGTGCAAGGGAAGATGGGACCAAATTAAGCAGACAGAGCATGGCAAAAGGGGAATCTCTGTCCCTGTCCTTGCTGGGGATCGCCCCATTCTGAGGTCCCCTGTCTATGCCTCGCAGCCTGTTCACATCAGTCCCTCTCTGTAGGGGGAACAGCCCCATTTTGAGCTCTCCATATTTGTCCACCCACCCCAGGTGCCCACCGCCCTCCATTCATCCCCACCCAGCCAGGCCCCGGAACCCCACTTGGCCCAGACACCAGAACCAGGCCCCTCACCCCCACCCCAGCCAGACCCTTGCCCAGGCTGGCCCCTCAATCGCACTACATCCAGCACCACAACCAGGCACCTGATCCTCACTCCATCCAGCCCCCCCACCCACAGTCCTCTCACCCCACCCAGCCCCCCAGCCACACCCCTCAGCCCCACTCTTCCCATCCCCCCAGCAAGGCCCTCACCCACACTCCATCCCAGCCAGGCTTCTGACCCCCCCACATCAATTACTCCCACAGCCAGGCCACTCATCTAGGTTGGGGTAGTTTTGTGCTTTTTCAGACAAAAAGGCCTCGATTGTATCAAAACAGTTTACAAAGCACACCAAAACCTTGCTACAACTTAGCCACCGAATGTTGCTATGAAGTGGAATGTCATTATAAGCACTGTCCATCTCTTCTGGCAGTGCTTGAAACTGTCTGTGAGTCAAAGCAGATCGAGCAACAAGGAAATTCTCAATTCACACCACTGCATTCATCACATTCTTAAGCTCTGAATTAGAAAGTTTAGCATACAGGGTTTCTTGATGGATGATACAGTGAAATTTGACTGTCGGGCAGCCAATTTGATCTTCAGATAACTTTACAACTCCCTTCTGTTTTCCGACCATGGCAGGAGCACCATCTGTTGTCACACAAAATATTTTTCTGATGTCAACTCCTCGTTCTTTAAAATGGTTTACAAAACTTTCCACTATATCTTCCCCCTTTGTTGTGCCATGCAGTGGTTTTAGGCAACAAAGTTCCCCTGGGATTTCATCAGAAGCACAATATCTTGCAACAACTGCCAAACGTGGAACTTCATTTATATCCACGCTCTCATCAACTGCAATGCTAAACACTGCTGTGTCTTTTAATGCAGTCGTCTGCTTTTTGTAATGTTTTCTGCCATCTCGCTTATGAGTCTCTCAACTGTTCTGGCAGAGACAGGCAGTTCTTTTATTCTAGATACTCACGTATCTTTATTTGGCAAATCATTGAACAAAACCTCCGAACTGCTGAGAAAAACTTCTTTTATATATTCCCCATCTGTAAACAGCTTTCCTTTGTTTGCAGTGCACTGTGCAATCTTGTAACTTCGTTCTGTAGGTTGATTTTTACTTACACTTAAGCATTTAAAAACACTGCTTTGCTTCTCCTACCCTGCTACTGTCTTTTTGATCGATTCTGCCTTGTCTGCTTCATCAAGAAAGGTTTTCTCGTGCTTCGTTTCAAAATGTTGTTGAACACTTGATGTGCGACAAACAACACTTTCACAACAGAAAGCACGAACAGCAAGGCCCTTCTTTTGAATAAATCCAAATGTGTCTGTCCAAGAAGGCTGAAATGAATGGACATCTAACTTTGCTTTCTTAGGAGCTGGCATTTTGTCAAATGTACCCCTCAATTCACAGTGAGAAAAAAAATCGTGACAGACGGCACGCACACCATCAAACGCAGTGCGCTGTTCCACGTGGCATGGTATAAGCAGCAAATCAGAACTTAAAAATATCCCAGTGGCACTGGAACAATTTTTAAGGTGCGGGTGCTGAGCTAAGCCTGCTCTTGCCCCTGGCTGCACCCCTCACTGCCCTAGGCTGGGGCCAGTGGGCCAAAGCTGGGAGCGGCTGCAGAGCGCCAGGCCAAGGCCAGGAGTAGAGCCCTGGGCCAGCGGCTGGGACCCCAGGCCAGCAGTGGGCTGAGTGGGGCCGGTGGATGGAACCCCAGCTGGCAGGGGCTAGTGGCTGGTACCCCAGGCCGGCAGCGGGCTGAGTGGGGCTGGCGGCCAGGACCCTGTCTGGCAAGGGGCTGGCGGCCAGAACCCCAGAGTGGCAGCGGGCTCAGCGGGGCCAGCAGCCAGGACCCCAGACCGGCAACGGAGTCCCCGGGGCTGGTGGCCAGGACCCCAGTTTGCAGGGGGCCGGCGGATGGGACCCCAAGCCGGCAGCAGAGTGCCACTGAAAATCAGCTCACGTGCCGCCTTCGGCACAGGTGCCATAGGTTGCTGACCCCTGCTTTACAGCCTTACCCATTTCAACCTGACCCAGTATCACTCACTGTGAATTTAAACCGATATAGCTAAATGAATGCAAAATGTGTTGTGGATATTCTTACTTCAGTTTAAACCTGATTATTCTGGGTTAGTTTATATCAGTTAGGAATAGGTTTTAGTTAACCTGAAATCATCTTCTCTGAGACCAAAGTAAGTGTGTCCACACGCTGTTTTAATTATACCCGTTTAAAGGCCAATTCAAGTTATACCAGTTGCTTAGGCCTAAATTGTTAAGAGAGCCCAGTAAACTTTCTTATACTGTCCAATAGTTCTTCAGCAAAAAGTAGATTTACATTTTAGACTAACAGGCAGACTGCTAGATAATTTTTAAAAAGTAATTGTGAGGATAGATAGATACAGAGATAGATATGTCCAATCCTTAATTTGTAATGAAAGAAGTACTGGGGCTCAAGCAATTCTTTTAATTTCATAACTGATGCGGCAAGCCCAGAGGTACTGGGGCAATGAACCGCCAAGCCCAGAGGTGCCGGGGCTCAGCCCTGGCAATCTCTGGCACAAATGAAGCACTGGATATGTCTATGTTTAATAGAAGGAGAAAATGCTTTAAAACATTGTGGGTGGACATTTTTTTCTCTTTCATAAAGAAGCAAGAAAAGAAAAAATCCATTACCATTCCTCTGTAGATCAACTTTCTAAAGAGATTCTGATCTGTTGTATATTCTCTGTACTCCAATGATCAGAGCAGATAATTCTCTGGGTTTGTCTGGATCCCAGAATTTATGTGGGACTATTACAATGAAATCTAGAAATACATAGAAAATATATCTATTGATTTAACATTTCCTATCTCACTTTGAATCTTACAAATCTAATCTATGTATTAATAAAATATATATTTACTACTTTCATATTTGACTTTAACATGGAAATTAGCACAATATACTGTTCTTAACCCAATATTTAACTGATTCTTGAAATTTTTCAGATATAGAATTATTAGTTCAATATTTGAATCGCAAAATCTAAAAATATATGTAGCTGTTAACTGAATATTTTAATCAAACCTAGAAAATTATGTACATATTAGTTTAATATTTTAACCAAGTCCGGGAGTTACAATGTATCATTATTAAGTTAGTATTTTAATCAAATCTGTAAAATAGTACAAAATGTACTTATTAATTTAAGATTTTAATCAAACATGGACAAATGTAATATATCATTCATAATTTACTATGTTAATGAAAAATAAGAATCTATGAATATTAATTATTGTAAACATAGTAGGAATTCATTTCCTATGTAATTACCAATGTAATATGTTTAACAAATCTGGAAATCATCACAATATATACTTATTAATTTAAGGTTTTAATTAAATCTAGGAATTAACAGGATAAGTAAATATTAATTTAACATGTGTAGTGAATCTAGAAAGCCATACATATGTATGTCATGTTAATGACTAACTCAGTAATATTAATAAGTGAATATTTTCATTGGATGTAGGAATGAACAAAATATCTAATTCTTAATTTATTTCAAAACTTAAATAAAGATAATATCTAATTATTATTTATTATTTAAATTGAAGGTAGTAAGGGATAGCATATATAGTTATTGATTTATTTTAATTAAATATAGGAATTGATATCTTAGGTAGTTATTTGTTTTTTTTATCAAAATTGTATTATAGGTATTAATTTTACATGTTAATCAAATCTAGGAATTTATATAGCATGCAATGATTAATTTTACATTCTGAGTCTCAAATTTAATATAAACTGTAACTCAATCGACCATTTTGATCTTATTTGGAAAATATATTGTGTAAACTGGTTGGGGCCGGGGCTGTCTTTTTCTTCGGTGTTTGTGCAGCACTTTGCATAATGAGGTCCTGGTCTGTGACTGGTCTGCGCCTGGGAGTGGCTGGGTCATTGCGCATGTTGAATCTATTTCCCCCATGTTAAGTATCCTCACACCTTCTTGTCAATTGTCTGAATGGGCCATCTTGATTATCACTACAAAAGTTTTTTTTCTCCGGCTGATAATAGCTCATCTTAATTAATTAGCCTCTTACAATTGGTATGGCTACTTCCACCTTCTCTGTATGTATATATATATCTCTCTTCTTACTATATGTTCCATTCTATGCATGCGATGAAGTGAGCTGTAGCCCACGAAAGCTTATGCTCAAATAAATGTGTTAGTCTCTAAGGTGCCACAAGTCTTCCTGTTCTTTTCTCGGATACAGACTAACACGGCTGCTACTCTGAAAACTGGTCTGTGACTGTGGTTCCTAGGGGTTACCTCAATTATTAATAAATAATAAAATAATCAATAAATAGTATAATTATCAATTGACTCTACAAATTCATTCATACATGTACTGATTGTTTGTAGAGTTTAATCTTATTGCTATATTAATATAGATTTTTCTATATTAGATCTAGCTTTTCCTTCTTCAGAGCCGTTAGGCCAATCCATGACTGATGTCATCCTTAGATCAGTCCAAACTCAAGGCAAGGAATTTTTAAAAAACCCTCTTGATTCAGCTCTGTATCACTCATTAGTTAGACAAGAGGAAAGGTTTGGGGTAACATTTTCCAATGTGACTTAGGAGTCTCATCTCGTTTCCAAAATGCATTTAGGTGCCTAAAGATACAGTCCTAGCCCAGTCAATTTCACTTTAGCCTTGAAGTTTGGGGAGGAGGGAACATTATATCAGCTCCCCCAGCTTCTCTGAGCATCATCTGCTGTTTTGACCAGAACTGATGGGGTTTGTGATCCTAGACTGGTCCAAAGGAGCTGATCCAGCTATGGAAGGAGAAGCAAGAGTTCATTGCCCAAGCAGGATAGCTGGCCAAATGGCTCAATGCAGGATCTTTATCCAGTACTGAGGGTTTCCAAAGGAAGAATAAACCCAGCCTGAGTGTCAGATACCAGGCAGTGTTTGACATATGATATGTATGAGAAAGAGAGACTGAGAGTGACTCTGTGTGTGTGTGTGCGTGTTCTCTACTACTCTAAAGACACTTCCCCACCCAGATCTCTGGGTAGAACCTTGGCGTCCTGTTGATCGTTTCCATTTACCTCCAAGGTCCCCTGATGAATCCAGCCAAGAGCACCATCCTGGTGACCCAGTTCATCTTGCTAGGTTTCCCCTCCTTGGGCCTGCTGAGCCACACCTTCCTCTGTGCCCTTCTCTCCTCCGCCTATGCTGGGACGCTGGTAGGGAACCTGTGCATTGTGTGGGCTGTGCTGCGGGACCCCCACCTCCAATGCCTGCCCATGTACATCCTGTTGGGGAACTTTGCCTGGCCAAAGATCTGCTACATCACATCCACGGTGCCACGGATGCTCTCTGACCTGGTGTCCCCCGCTGTCCCCATCTCCTGCTTTGTGCAGTTCTACTTCTTCTTTTCCACGGGGGCTGCTGAATGCCTCTTACTCTCATCCATGGCCTTGGATAGGTACCTACCCATCTGCCACCCCCTGCGCTCTCCTCTCCTTATGTCCCTCTGGCTCTGCTGGGCCTTGGTGGCCTCCTGCTGATTCATCGGCTTCCTGTGGTTCCTGATGCCCATCATCCTCATCTCCCAGCTCTCCTTCTGCGGCCCCAACACCCTGGATCATTTTTTCTGTGACCCGGGCCCATTGCTGGCTGCCTCCTGCACCCCAGCTCCCCAGACTGAATAGACCTTCTTCACCCAGACCTCCCTCATGATCTTCACCAGTGTCCTCCTCATCTTGGCCTCCTATGGGCTAGTCCTCAGAACAGTTTTGATGCTGCCTCAGGGGCCAGGCAGCACAAGGTCTTCTCCACCTGCAGCTCACACCTGGCCATTGTGGGCCTGTTCTACGGCTCCATCATGGTCACCTACGTCAACCCGTTGTGAAAGTTGTGATGGGAAGGTTGTGATGCTCTTCTACACTGAGGGGACCCCACTGCTCAACCCGCTGATCTGCAGCCTGAGAAACAAGTAGATGAAGAAGGCTCTGAGGAGGATCCTGCTGGGGGAGCAGTAGGGTATTCTGCTCTCGCCCCAGCCTGCAAGGACTGGCCAGTCAGGGGGTGGGAAATGGGTTATGGGGCCCTTCCCCTCTAGGGCATGCTGGCTGTAATCCTGCAGGGAGAACACATACAGCATTTTGCATGTTCTATAGGGGTCACTCGTAATATAAACATTTATTGATGATACAACCAGCGCATGGGGGGCTGGCGGGAGGTGTGGGGGTGTATGTGTCCTTGCTGGAGGAAAGGAACTCTGCTCAATGTGTGGTTACAGAGGGCAGGAGAGCAAACTGAGTGTGTATGCTGGGAGGCTCACTCGCATCTCGATTGTTACCTGGATAAATGTGTGTTCACACTTAGAGCCAGATGGAAAAGTTCTGCTCTCCTTGAAACTCCAGTGATGTCCATAGATGGACACTTGTGCAGCTGGGACCAAAATCATGGCGACATTATATTTGTGTGTAATGAATCACGTCCCACTCCAACAGGCAATGATAGAACCCAGGAGTCCTAGCACCATGTTCTAACTCACTCAATCCTGTTCACTTCCCAGAGCCAGGGATAGAACCCAGGAATCCAATTTCCCCCAATCCAACCCACAAGACCCCACTCCTCTCCCATAGCAAGGGACAGAAATGAGGAGGTCTCTAACCGTCTGAAACCACCTCTAAATAGGAGCTGTCAGGGTAAACAATTAGTTTTATGGAAGAGATATATTCTATTTTTATTTTGTGGGGTGGTGTTTTCTTCCTCTGAAACATCAGGGATGGCCACTGCTGGAGATGGGACACCGGACAGGGTGGGCCAGGACTCTGAAATGCCACAAAGCATTCTGTCTTGGGTGCTCAGCTGGCTGGTTCTTGCTCACATGCGCAGGGTCTAACTGGTCACCATATGTGGGGTGGGAAGGAATTCTGCCCCCCTCCACTTGGGTCAGATTGGCAGTGACTTGGGGGTTTTGCATCTTCCTCTGCAGCATGGGGTGCAGCTCACTCGCCAGGGTTATCTGGGTGTATCTCTCTTGGTGCACGTCGGTCCCTGCTGTTCTCTGCCTGTGGCACATAATAGTTTGGTCTCCTGTGAGCTGTCCTACTTTGGTCTAATTCAGTCGGCGGGTCGTGTTGGTGGCCTGTGATCGGCAGAAGGTGAGACTAGGTGATCTGGTGGTTCCCTCTGGCCTTAAACTCTGACCCATGAGTCCAGACTCCCAAGCCCTGCTCTAACCCCCTGGAACCCACTTTCCTACTCCCATGGTGCAAGTAGATTTTAACTCTTACCGGTACAGCAACTCATGGGAGGGACACAAAGGGGGGCACCAGCTAAAGGGGGCACGTGACCTCCTCATGTGACCCCTCCACATGACCCCCCCCACGTGATTCTGGCCCGTCCCTGAAACAGTGACCCCGAGCTCTCTCTGTCCTCTCCCCATCCTACGTTACCTGGAGGGAGGGGGGCTCTGTCCTCCCACTGCGCCTGCCCCCCCCGCCCCCCCGGCAAGTTCTTCCTGGCAGCCAGGCCCTGGAGTCACTCCTGGTTGCTGCCTGCTGCAGCACAGCAGCTGCCTGGGAGAGTGCCTTGAGCCTTGGGAGGGTCACTTGGCCTTTTGTGCCCCTCCTACGAGTCACCCTGCATGGATACAAATTTATACTGCGGATGCGGATATCTGCAGATAGAAATCGGTATCCGCTGAACCGTAGGGCTCTCCCAGGAACTGTGGCGGCAAAAGGAGCAGCATATGGGGCTGGCAGCTCCTCCAGTGCAGCTGTACTGCCCCCAGCCCTGTCCTCCGGCTGGGTTGTACAGACCTCAGACAGGAGACACAGCTGCGTGGAAGGGCTGTGGGTGGTACAGCCGTACCGGAGGAGCTGCCGGTGGGCTGCCCCCCCCCCCCTGTTCTGCTCCTTTCGCTGCTGTGGTTCCTGGGAGTGCCATGGTGTTCAGTGGATACCGAATGTGTCTTTCCAGTATGGCATACCGGCAAAAAAGTCCTAATCGTCCTGTGTACCTAACTGTACCAGCTTACTTGCCTCACTGCCTACTCCCCTCCCAAACCAATGGGTAAAACCCAGAAGTGCTGACTACCCTTCCTCCCCTGTCCCAGCTGTGACCCACTAGAACCCACTGTCCTTCCAGAGCTAGGGATAGATCCCAGGAGTGCTGACAACCCATCCCTCCCCTCTAGCCTACTAGACCCCACTGCTTTCTGAGAGCTGAAGAAAAAGAACTTTCCAGTTTAAAACTGGACAAGTGTTTTCCCCTTGAGGGCCCTTCTCAAAGGCATTCTGAAAGTCCAATATACTATATCGACTGGATCACCCTTGTCCACATATGAATTGACTCCCTCAAAGAATTGTAATAGATTGGTGAGGCATGATTTCCCTTTACAAAAGTCGTGTTGACTCTACCCCAACAAATCATGTTCTATCCATGTGTCTGATAATTCTGTTCTTTACTATGGTTTCAGTCAATTTGCTTGGTACAGAAGTTAGGCTTATCTGCCTGTAATTGCCAGGATCACCTCTAGGGCCTCTTTTTAAAAATAGACATTACCCCTCCAGTCATCTGGTCCAGAGGCTGATTTAAGTGATAAATTACATACCATAGTTAGTAGTTCTCCGATTTCATATTTGAGTTCCTTCTGAACTCTTGGGTGAATACCATCTGGTCCTGGTGACTTATTACTGTTTCATTTCAATTTGTTCCAAAATGTCCTTGATTGACACCTCAGTCTGTGACTGTTCTTCTGATTTGTCTCCTAAAAAGAATAGCTTGGTGTGTAACTCCCTTGCTTCCTCTGCAGTGATGATCGATGCAAAGAACTCATTTAACTTCTTCACAACCACCTTGTCTTCCTTGAGTGCTCTGTAGCACCTTTATCATCCAGTGGCCCCACTTACTGTCTGGCAGTCTTCCTGCTTCAGATGTACTTAAAAACGAAGAGGTATTTTGTGTGTGTGTCCTTAGATAGTTACCCTTCAAATTTTTTCTTGTTATACTTCCTTGTTATACTTTTTACTCCTGGCTTGCCAGAGTTTATGCTCCCTTCTATTTTCCTCACTAGGATTTGACTTCCAATTTTTACTCTAATCACCTCTTTTACTCTGCTGTTTAGCCATAGTGGTATTTTTTTATCCTCTTGATTTATTTTTTTATTTGGGGGTGTACATTTAGTTTGAACTTCTATTATGTTGTTTTTAAATAGTTTCCATGTATCCTGTAAGCATTTCACTCTTGTGACTGTCCCTTTTAATTTCCATTTAACTACTTTTCTCAGTTTTGGGTAGTTCCCCTTTCTGATGTTAAATGCTACTGTGGTGGGTTTCTTTTGCATCCTCCCCCCTTACAAGGATGTTACATTTGTTTACATTATTGTCGCTATTACCGAGCGGTTCATCTATATTCTCTTCTTGCCCCAGATACTGTGTGCCACTTAGGAGTAAATACAGAATTGCCTCTCCTCTTGTGGGTTTTACGACTAGCTACTTCAAGAAGCAGTCATTTGTCATGTCTAGAAATTTCCTTTCTGCATCCTGTCCTGAAGTGACAAGTACCCACTCAACATGGGGATAGTTGAAATGCACCATTATGATTGCAGTGATCACAGCTGTGACTTGTCAGTGCATATAGGCTCCTCCCTATGGCTCAGACTAGGTGCCAAATTCCCTTTGAGGTGCAAGGCTTAGGTCACATATCTCTCCTTGGAATTTCCTATTGGCTAGGTTCACTGGCTCCTTGTTTAGTGTGCTAGCATCTTTGAATCCCATTCATGGGCACCCATTCCCTATGTTATTTCCAAAGGTGACATAATGCACCCAGGTAACAGAACCACTGTGAGCAAATTCATCCTCCTGGGCTTTGAGAGCATCCGCTCCATTGAGCTCCTGCTGTTTACTGTCTTTCTCTTCATGTACACCCTGACTCTGGCAGGAAACCTCACAATTGCCCTGGTGCTGAATAGCCATCAGATTCGCTTGCCTATGTACTTCTTCCTGAGCAACTTCTCCTTCCTGGAGCTCATGATCACCTCTGCCACAGTGCCCATGATGCGGGTGAACATTGTTTTGGGAACCAGGACCATCTCCTTCATAAGCCATCTGATGCAATCCTTTTTCTGCTTCCTCCTAGGATTCACCAAGGTTTTGATCCTGGCAGTCATGTCCTTTGCCTGTAACCTGGCCATCTGTAACCTGCTGAGATATGCAGGCATCATGAACAGCCAGACCTGCCTCAATCTCCTGGTGGCTTCCTGGGCTGGAGGTTTCTTGATTATCCTGGTCCACAGTCTGGTCATGGATAGGCTGCCCTTCTCTGGCCCCAATGACATCAACCACATAACATTCCACTCCTGAAGAAGTACTGAAGTTTGTTTGTGAAAATAAACTCACAGACAGTTTTGCAAACATTTTTATAGCTCCATGCATTCTTTTAACTTTGCCAGTTTTTGTAGCTAGTGGGGAACGTAGCTTCTCAATGTTAAAATTGATAAAAACATATCTGCGTTCAACAATGGTGCAAGAGAGACTTGTTGGACTTGCCACAATGTCAACAGAGCATGAAATAGCTGGAAGACTGGATCTAAAAGAACTAGTGACTGAATTTTCAAAACTTAAAGCAAGAAAAGTCATGTTTTAAGAGCCCAGAGTGTTTTTTATTCAGAGTGTTTTGTAAATACAGGTTAAAGTTCATTGAAGATTTTTCTTATTTATTTTTATATTGGATGTGGTGGTAATGGCAGTTAAAGCACGATAGCATAATGGATGATTTTAGATTTGAAACAATAAAAATTATAATTAACATTTTTAATGCATTTTTATTTGAAATTCGACTGAAATATCATCTAGCTGTCATGTACAAATCTATTCTGAAAATTTTGTGTCTCTATTTTTTGTGATCCCAGAACATTGGTTGGACAGACGGATGGACGGACAAACAGAATAAATAAGCCTCTGTTTTAAAAAAATTGCTTAAAAAACATTAAAAGGAAAAAAGGGGCAAAATGTTTCCCAGTTTACTAAAAACCTCAGCCTAGATCTGCCCTTGAGGTTTGGGGATTGCATGGTTCACTTAGACGCCAGTTGCCGGCAGCTAGTCTAGGGCTGCCCCTAGCTATACCTGTGGATTTAAACACTGAATGAAGAGGACATTTCATCAGTGTATGGGGATGTGATATAGAATCTTTCCTCTCTCAGTCAGCAGTTGCAGTACGGGGTCGGTGGCTAGAAAATTGAAGCCACTGCTTGGCTGCACAAGGCCTACAATACAATGATGAGAGGAAGGGATGATCCGGGAGTTAAGGCATTGGACTGGCACTCAGAAGACCTGGGTAAAACTCCTGATTCTACCACAAACTCCTTCTGTGATCTGAGGGAAATCCCATAATCTCTTTATGCCTCAATTTCCCTCATTGTTCCTTTGTCCTCGTTAGATTGCAAGCTCTTGGGAGCAGGGACTATCTCTCACTATGTGTCTGTGCAAAACCCAGACCAATGGAGCCCTGATCTCACTTGGAGACTCTGGGTGCTACCATCATAGAACTAATAGGATATAGAAGAAAGCCCTGCCCTTCGCCGTCCCACCCCGTCCTGTCCAATTTTATCCCATCACTGCAAAGCCCTTTCCCTCTACTGCCCCTTCATCCTATGTATCCTCCATTTTGATCTGCTCCTCGCTTACTGATACTGCCTCTATGTACTCCCACATTATTACCCCTTCTTTCTCCTTCATTATCTCCCCACAAATAATCTCATCTATCTATTTTACTATCTACCTATCTATGTTTCATGCCACCCTCGTCACTGTGGTAGCTGAGAGCCTCACTCACTTCTTCTTCTTCTCTCATTCCCTTATTTTCCCACTTGCTGTCCACCCCTTTCCAGGATCTCAGAGATGCACAATCTGTATCCTTTCCATCTTCCCGTGACCACTGTCCTGACACTCACCCCCCACTGGTTACCCTCTGCAACTGGAGCAGAAACCAGCCAAACCTGCTGCTGCCCTCACTGAGCCAACCATCTCAAGGGACTGCACCAGGTGCTCAGCTAAGAACTGGTGGAAGAGAAAGCTGGTTAAAACATACCGGTTATATATGGAAGGAGGGTTCTTACCCAATAATGCTTTTAGGTTTGGAGGTTCCTCAGTTCAAACACAGTGTCAACCAAGATGACAGCTATCACACACACACGTGTTGATTTCAGTGACATTTTCTACAAGGCAATGTGTTGATTTCAATGGACTTTCAGGAGAAAGTCAACACAAATTCTTTCATCTTTCTCATTTCATTTTGAGAATGCGGAAACATTTTGTGCTGATAATGTTGAAACGTTTTGTTTTCAAAATGTCAAAACTTTTCGTTTTGATTTTATTGTTTAGAGATTTATCCTATATTTACTATCATATTATATTTTATATACACTACATTTAAAATGGCCTTTTATATTTAATATTGCATATATTAGGTGTAGTACTCTATATAATATTATGTTTGAACGTTATCAAAATAAAATGTTTAGATGCTTCCAAAATGATTTTTTTCAAAATTTCCATTTTGTATTAAATTTAAACATTAGACTTTTCATTTCAGAACAAAACCAGATTTTGAAATATAAGTATTTCCCACACAATTCCATTTCCCAACCACCCCTAGTGGAATGTATTGGTGCTCTGGTGACACCCTGGTTTGTCCCTGAACCAATCCCAATGTGTGACCTCTTGAGGGGCCTGATGGGGGCGATGGGGTGGGAGGCATCTCTACCACTTTTCTATCAGTCAAGATCTTCCCCTGACAGGGGCACTGTTCAAAGGCCAGTTACCACTTATATAAGGACTCTTTGCCCTGCCTGAATCACACAAAGGGTCAGATCAGTGGCCAGGTCTTGCCCAATGGCCCATCCTTAGGAGCTTGATTTACACTGTGAGACCCAGAGGAAGATTATACCTTAGAGACATTTATTTTCTTTTATTCACTGATAGTAACAGCATGGATAGGAGTCAGCATTTGTGGGCATTCCAACTCATTTCAATAGACATTGCTCCTCACACATTTTGTTGTCTCCCAAATGAAGCGGATCATAGAATCATAGAATCATAGAATATCAGGGTTGGAAGGGACCTCAGGAGGTCATCCAGTCCAACCCCCTGCTCAAAGCAGGACCAATCCCCAACTAAATCATCCCAGACAGGGTTTTGTCAAGCCTGACCTTAAAAACTTCTAAGGAAGGAGATTCTACCACCTCCCTAGGTAACGCATTCCAGTGTTTCACCACCCTCCTAGTGAAAAAGTTTTTCCTAATATCCAACCGAAATCTCCCCAACTGCAACTTGAGACCATTACTCCTTGTCCTGTCATCTTCTACCACTGAGAATAGTCTAGAACCATCCTCTTTGGAACCACCTCTCAGGTTGTTGAAAGCAGCTATCAAATCCCCCCTCATTCTTCTCTTCCGCAGACTAAACAATCCCAGTTCCCTCAGCCTCTCCTCATAAGTCGTGTTCCAGACCCCTAATCATTTTTGTTGCCCTTCGCTGGACTCTCTCCAATTTATCCACATCCTTCTTGTAGTGTGGGGCCCAAAACTGGACACAGTACTCCAGATGAGGCCTCACCAATGTCGAATAGAGGGGAACGATCACGTCCCTCGATCTGCTTGCTATGCCCCTACTTATACATCCCAAAATGCCATTGGCCTTCTTGGCAACAAGGGCACACTGCTGACTCATATCCAGCTTCTCGTCCACTGTAACCCCTAGGTCCTTTTCCGCAGAACTGCTGCCTAGCTATTCGGTCCCTAGTCTGTAGCTGTGCATTCGGTTCTTCCGTCCTAAGTGCAGGACCCTGCATTTATCCTTATTGAACCTCATCAGGTTTCTTTTGGCCCAATCCTCCAATTTGTCCAGGTCCCTCTGTATCCTATCTCTGCCCTCCAACGTATCTACCACTCCTCCCAGTGTAGTATCATCCGAAAATTTGCTAAGAGTGCAATCCACACCATCCTCCAGATCATTTATGAAGATATTGAACAAAACCGGCCCCAGGACCGACCCCTGGGGCACTCCACTTGACACCGGCTGCCAACTAGACATGGAGCCATTGATCACTACCTGTTGAGCCCGACAATCTAGCCAACTTTCTACCCATCTTATAGTGCATTCATCCAGCCCATACTTCTTTAACTTGCTGGCAAGAATACTGTGGGAGACAGTGTCAAAAGCTTTGCTAAAGTCAAGAAACAATACATCCACTGCTTTCCCTTCATCCACAGAATCAGTAATCTCATCATAGAAGGCGATTAGATTAGTCAGGCATGACCTTCCCTTGGTGAATCCATGCTGACTGTTCCTGATCACTTTCCTCTCATGTAAGTGCTTCAGGATTGATTCTCTGAGGACCTGCTCCATGATTTTTCCAGGGACTGAGGTGAGGCTAACCGGCCTGTAGTTCCCAGGATCCTCCTTCTTCCCTTTTTTAAAGATTGGCACTACATTAGCCTTTTTCCAGTCATCCGGGACTTCCCCCGTTCGCCATGAGTTTTCAAAGATAATGGCCAATGGCTCTGCAATCACAGCCGCCAATTCCTTTAGCACTCTCGGATGCAACTCGTCCGGCCCCATGGACTTGTGCACGTCCAGCTTTTCTAAATAGTCCCTAACCACCTCTTTCTCCACAGAGGGCTGGCCATCTACTCCCCATGTTGCGATGCCCAGCGCAGCAGTCTGGGAGCTGTCCTTGTTAGTGAAGACAGAGGCAAAAAAAGCATTGAGCACATTAGCTTTTTCCACATCCTCTGTCACTAGGTTGCCTCCCTCATTCAGTAAGGGGCCTACACTTTCCTTGGCTTTCTTCTTGTTGCCAACATACCTGAAGAAACCCTTCTTGTTACTCTTGACATCTCTTGCTAGCTGCAGCTCCAGGTGCGATTTGGCCCTCCTGATTTCATTCCTACATGCCCAAGCAATATTTTTATACTCTTCCCTGGTCATATGTCCAACCTTCCACTTCTTGTAAGCTTCTTTTTTCTTTTTTAAGATCCGCTAGGATTTCACCATTAAGCCAAGCTGGTCGCCTGCCATATTTACTATTCTTTCGACTCATCGGGATGGTTTGTCCCTGTAACCTCAACAGGGATTCCTTGAAATACAGCCAGCTCTCCTGGACTCCTTTCCCCTTCATGTTAGTCCCCCAGGGGATCTTACCCATCTGCTCCCTGAGGGAGTCAAAGTCTGCTTTCCTGAAGTCCAGGGTCCGTATCCTGCTGTTTACCTTTCTTCCCTGTGTCAGGATCCTGAACTCGACCATCTCATGGTCACTGCCTCCCAGATTCCCATCCACTTTTGCTTCCCCCACTAATTCTTCCCTGTTTGTGAGCAGGAGGTCAAGAAAAGCTCCCCCCCTAGTTGGCTCGTCTAGCACTTGCACCAGGAAATTGTCCCCTACGCTTTCCAAAAACTTCCTGGATTGTCTATGCACCGCTGTATTGCTCTCCCAGCAAATATCAGGAAAATTGAAGTCACCCATGAGAACCAGGGCGTGCGATCTAGTAACTTCTGCGAGATGCCGGAAGAAAGCCTCATCCATCTCATCCCCCTGATCAGGTGGTCTATAGCAGACTCCCACCACTACATCACTCTTGTTGCTCACACTTCTAAACTTAATCCAGAGACACTCAGGTTTTTCTGCAGTTTCGTACCGGAGCTCTGAGCAGTCATACTGCTCCCTTACATACAGTGCTACTCCCCCACCTTTTCTGCCCTGCCTGTCCTTCCTGAACAGTTTATAACCATCCATGACAGTACTCCAGTCATGTGAGTTATCCCACCAAGTCTCTGTTATTCCAATCACGTCATAATTCCCTGACATCACCAGGACCTCCAGTTCTCCCTGCTTGTTTCCAAGGCTTTGTGCATTCGTATATAAGCACTTGAGAGAACCTGCTGATCGCCCCTCGTTCTCAGTATGAGGCAGGAGCCCTCCCCTCACAGATGGTCCTGCCTGTGCTTCCTCCCGGTATCCCGTTTTCCCACTTACCTCAGGGCTTTGGTCTCCTTCCCCCGGTGAACCTAGTTTAAAGCCCTCCTTACTAGGTTAGCCAGCCTGCTCACAAAGATGCTCTTCCCTCTCTTCGTAAGATGGAGCCCGTCTCTGCCCAGCACTCCTCCTTCATGGAACACCATCCCATGGTCAAAGAATCCAAAGACTTCTCTCCGACACCACCTGCGTAGCCATTCGTTGACTTCCACGATTTGACGGTCCCTGCCCTGGCCTTTTCCTTCCACGGGGAGGATGGACGAGAACACCACTTGCGCCTCAAACTCCTTTATCCTTCTTCCCAGAGCCACGTAGTCCGCAGTGATCCGCTCAAGGTCATTCTTGGCAGTATCATTGGTGCCCACGTGGAGAAGCAGGAAGGGGTAGCGATCCGAGGGCTTGATGAGTCTCGGCAGTCTCTCCGTCACATCGCGAATCTTAGCCCCTGGCAAGCAGCAGACTTCTCGGTTTTCCCAGTCAGGGCGGCAGATAGATGACTCAGTCCCCCGGAGGAGAGAGTCCCCGACCACCACCACCCGCCTCCTTCTCTTGGGAGTGGTGGTCGTGGAACCCCCAACCTCAGGACATTGCATCTCATGCCTTCCAACCAGCGGAGTCTCCTGCTTTCTCCCCCCAGACGTATTGTCTGGTCCACTCTCCGCAACGGTACCTGTGGAAAGAACATGAAAGCGGTTAGTTACCTGTGTCTGCGTTGCTGGAACTCGGACATTCCCCCTTCTTCTTCTGGAGGTCACATGTTGCCAAGCTTCTTCACTGGCCTCTTGGCTCCGCTGTGCAACCTGCTCTAAATCTTTAGAGCTTTGCGCCCGTAGAACCATATCCTGACGCTTGTCCAGAAAATCCTCAGATTCTCGTATGCAACGCAGGGTCGTTATCTGTTGCTCCAGACCTTCAATCTTCTCTTCCAATATGGAGACCAGCTTGCACTTTGTACAGACAAAGTTGCTTCTGTCCTGTGGAAGAAAGACAAACATGGCACATCCAGTGCAGGTCACAACAGCTGAACCCCCCCCCCCCTTCCATATCACCTTCCTACTATGAGCTTCCTCGGAGAAGTTGGCAAGTTGTAAGCCTCACTGGGCTCACTCCAGGCGAACTCCCAGGCAAACTCCTGCTGTGTGCTGCTCTGCTGTCCCCCGCTGCTCAGCTGGTTCGCCGCCGCTCAGCTGGTTCGCGAAGCTCTGGCTTAGGTTACAACCCCCCGTCTTTCACCTTGGTGTAATTATTTACACCTTTGCAAAGTATTGTCCAGCATATAGGGGAACTGAGCTAGGAGTCAGGAGATCTGCATTCGATTCCTCTGCTACTGACCTGCTGTGTGACTATGAGTAAGTCCCTTCCCCACTCTGGTTTTATTTCCCCTCCCACCCTTTGTCTGTTTACACTGTAACTCTTCAGAGGCAAGGACTATCTCTCATGTGTGACTGTACAGAGCACACTGGGACTGGGATCTTGATTGGTGCCTGTACATGTTACTGTTATTCAAATAAATATAACAAACTGTCACATTCTTATTGTAGCATTCAATACCCGCTTTAGGGAGATGGAAAAGCCCATGCCAGCTGCAAGGCAGTGGAGAATCAGGCCCATAAGTCCTCACCCTGCAAACTGCTGGATTCACCATTTCCCAGGGAGATCAATGAGAGATGCGTGCTCAACACCCCAAAGAAATATGTCCTTGATAGCAATGTACATACATTTTGCATGCATGGTTGAGAACAAGCCCCAGTATTCTTCACAAGATAGAAGATGCTTAATGGAGTTTTGTGCATCATCTTTTGCTAGCTTCTGACTTGAGGTGGTTGGGATGTTTTGAGTGTTGAAAAAAATAGTTGAAATTTTAAAATAAATAAAAGGAGAAAACAAACTTCTGAGACCATCGCTGATATAAAACAAAGAGTCATAGAACTGTAGGGTTGGAAGGGACATCTAGGGGTCTTCCAGTCCATTCCCACTGTGATGGGTTCAGTCACATAGACCCTCTTGGGACTGTCACCTGACGTACTGAAACTACCTCTGAGCCCATTTTCCCTGCCAGCCTGGGGCTCCAGAACCCTGCCTTGTTGAGCCAGACATGCTAGCCTGCTGCAACACAGACCCAGGGTCTGAACCACGTCCCCAAAGCTGAAGGCTTTAACTGAAAGCCACTCTGCAGGTACTCCTGTCTCCAGCACCCAGAAACCCAGCTCCCAATGGGATCCAAACCCCAAATAAATCTGTTTTACTTTGTATAAAGCTTATAAAGGGTAAACTCATAAAAAGTCCGCCCCCTATAACACTGATAGAGAGATAAGCACAGCTCTTTGCTCCCTCAGGTATTAATCACTTACTCTGGGTTCAATAATAAACAAAAGTGATTTTATTAAGAATAAAAAGTAGGATTTAAGTGGTTTCAAGTAATAACAGACAGAACAAAGTAAGTTACCAAGTAAAATAAAGCAAAAACATGCAAGACTAAGCCTAATACATTAAGAAACTGAATACAGGTAAATCTCACCCTCAGAGATGTTCCAATAAGCTTCTTTCACAGACTAGACTCCTTCCTAGTCTGGGCCCAATCTTTCCCCTGGTACAGTTCTTGTTAGTTGCAGCTCAGGTGGTAACTAGGGGATTTCTCATGACTGCAGCCCCTTTTGTTCTGTTCTACCCCCTTTAATAGCTTTGGCACAAGGCAGGAATCCTTTGTCTCTCTCTGGATTTCCACGCCTCCTTCTAAATGAAAAAGCACCAGGTTAAAGATGGATTCCAGTTCAGGTGACATGATCACATGTCCTGTGAGACTTCATTACCCGCTCACTGGGACACAGGTATACAGGAAGTCTTACAAGTAAACAGAGCCATTTACAACTAATTGTCCTGGTTAATGAGCTGACAGTAGGACCTCAGAGTTATATTTCATATTTCTAGTTTCAGATACAAGAATGATACATTCAAACAAATAGGATGTCTACACTCAGTAGATTATAAGATTTGTAATGATACCTTACAAGAGACCTTTTGTATGAAGCATATTCCAGTTACATCATATCTACACTTATACATATTTTTATAAAAATATGGAGTGCAACATCACACCCTCCTCCTGAACTTACTGCCAGAGACGTGGACACTGTCCATGGCAGAGTCAGTACTTGTAAAATCCCTGTTTGTCTTTGGTTACGCATTCTTCCAGTACCTTTAAACTCTGTGATGTCATTCACAGGTGACCTAGCAAAGTCCTTTAAAGATGTGTAAGATACTGGTACCTGGGTGCCTGAAAACACGTTGGCGTGTAGCATCGCTAACAGAATGCAGACAGCACTATCTGTTAACATGT
This sequence comes from Natator depressus, assembly GCF_965152275.1. Lineage (NCBI taxonomy): Eukaryota > Metazoa > Chordata > Testudines > Cheloniidae > Natator > Natator depressus. Next base: position 32,754,060 of record NC_134246.1, read on the forward strand.
AGGTGTCTTGGCATTCAGCCACCAATGCCATGAGGCAGAGTCCCTCAGTTTCCCCTTCCACACAGCAGCGTAGGCCTGTTATGCTTCTGCTGCTGTGCCAAGCTCCAATCCTGTTTACAGGTATAAGCTGAAAAGGAACATGCTTGTGGGACTGTCTTGTTACTGTCCCTAGCATGTACAAAAGTATTTTCCACAAATGAGGTATCTTACACATCTTTAAAGGTTTTACCATTAGTATTAACCCATAGATGAAATAGCAAAAGACACAAGATTAACAGCCAATTTATGTCAGACAGCCTTTGTTCACACAGTTTGGCTTGTTCAGTGTCTATTCCATTTTCCAATCCCTTTGTGTACCATGGTAGGTGCTCAGATACAGATTATTCTGCCTCTTTGGAGAAGGCATGTGTTTGAGGCTTTGGCAAGGAAAGGGTGCACTGCAACCATGCCTGCCCCCTGGAATCTCTTTGTGTTGGACCCCACCCCCTTGTGAAGCTTCCCTAATGCAAAGTTTTCCTTCTTACAGCCTTGAAGAAACAGTGATATCTCTCACAGTGGTAGCAGGAACAACATTTTTTAATGGAGTGCTTTGGATTGGTAAGATTCCCTTGGTTACCCCATTCTCTGTTTCCAAAAGGTTAGCTGGGTGGACTCGCCCCTCCAGAACATCTGACCCCCAGTCTTCCCTTAAAACGTGATCCACAAGTGAGGGGTTTGGCATTTCAGATGCAGATCCTTCACCCTCCTCCCGGGGAAAAGCCTTCCTACAAAAGGTGGGCAGACCCTCCTGTCACCCCTCACCTTCCATCTGGACTTCCCTCTCTGGACTCCCCTCTGAGGCAGACACTCCTGTGACCTGAAAAAGGGAAGCTGACCCTGATTTAGCTGTGGGCTCACAGCTACCAGTTATGACAGACCCTTCACTGGTCAGCAAAATCCCCACCCCCCTTTCACTCAGGTTGGGCTTGCTTCCAGCTACAATGCCCTTGGGGTCTGTTTCCAACACAGTGGTCACCAGGACCCCAACTTTCATCTTCGGGATACATGTCTCTGTGCACCCCAGGGCAGGACCTGTCCCCTGCTGACCTGTAACTTCCTGGCAGTCAGCAGCTGGGAAGGCCAGTCTGTTAGAAGGTGGAACATTCCCCTCCCACAGGGAGATGATCACAGGATAGGAGCTGGCTCTATCCAGACCCTCCCACAGGGACTTGCCTTGAGCCCTGGGGCTACAGGAACTGGTTAGGACCACACCTGTTGCTACTGAGAAATTAAAAAGACACTCTTCTATTTTCCCAGCAGCACATGTGACTTCATCCTTCCCTCTGAGGCTTTTAACACAAAATTCCTTTTTGCTGCTAACAAACCCTGGGACAGATTCTGCCAATCAAAAAAATCATTCCCCAGTAGAAACGGTGCAAAATTGTGTGCCACTGCTGCAACAGTAAGTTCAGCCTGCAAATCACCAGTTTCCATGTGTACCTTAGCTAAAGGTGCAAGGACTTTGTAACCTCCCATCATTCTAATTCTGCCATTTTTCCTGGTAACAAATTCTTCTCCTTGATCAGGTTCTTCCTGACCACACAAATTTCTGCACCAGTGTCTCTCCATCCTTGGAGCACTTTGCCATTAAGCTTAACAGCATGCATATGCTTACTGCCTGGTTGTGCAAAAACAACCTTTACAAATCCTGTGTGGTAAGTGGCAGTAGCCTGGGATACCCCTGGGCTCTGAGAAGCAGCAGCTTCATGTATTACCTGCTGCCTGTTTCCACTCAGCCAAGGACATTTATTCCTCAGGTGCTCAGTGGACTTACAATGACAGCACCTTCTGGGCTCCTCTGCGTGTACTGGAGACTGGGGACGAGTAACAGGGGAATGGGGAGGTGAAGGCCCCGCCTCCTTTTCCCCAGGGGTAAAATGGTGATTCTGCTGCCCCGCCCCGCCCCGTACCCTTCTGCCGGTGGTTTATGCTTAATTGCAGCTTGTGACTGCTCGTAAGAGTCTGCAAACCCAGCTAATTCACCCTCCAAATCCACCTTTTTGTCCCACAAATACTGTTTTACATCATTACTGCACATATTCAGGAACTGTTCCTGAGTAACCAAATCACACATTTTTCCAAGCTTGTAATTAATGCCTTTTCCCCTCTTACAAATCTCTCATTTCATTTACATAAGCCACATTACTCAATCCAGATCCCCTCTTAAGACTCCTGAATTTTACCCTGTAGGTTTCTGGTGTAATGTGGAATTGTTTTAAAACTATTTCCTTAAATTTACCGTAGTTTTAAGCATCAGCAATAGGCATCTTATTGAATATGTCCAGAGCTTTCCCAGACACTTTTTCAACTAAAGTGGTCATTTTTTGATCTTCAGGAATCGCATGGAGAGTGCACAGTCTCTCAAAGGTGATGAAATATTCGGCAGTATCACTGGATTAATCATACTGCTGGCGTAGTTGTTCCCATTTGTGGATTTTTGGGGAAGTAGAGCCAGCTGCTGAAGGATTTTATCTCTTTCACTCCATTACAGCCAGTTCATGCTACTGGGTCTCAATTTGGCCCTGTATTTCTCTGTCTTTTAACTCCAGGACTAGCTGCCTCTCTCTTTCCTTCTCCTCCTGGGAGATTTCTGGGCTTCAAGCTCTTTGTCTTTTAACTCGATGGCTCTTTTATGAGCAGCTTCCTCCCTGGCTTCAGCTGCTTCTTTGAGCCTTATTTGAAACTTGCGGTCCTTTGCCTTTTCTTCCGCTTCCAGTCTGGCCAGCTCTAATTTTGTAGCTGCCTCACTGGTAGTTTCCTGCTTTATTGTGATTATGTCCCTCACCCAAAATAAACAAACAGAAAATAAGAAACCAGTAACCACTTTGTCTGTTCTCCCCACTTCAATAGCTTTGGCACAAGGCGGGAGTCCTTTGTCTCTCTCTGGATTCCCACCCCTCCTTCTAAAAGGAAAAGCACCAGGTTAAAGATGGATTCCACTTCAGGCGACATGATCACAGGTCCTGTGAAACTTCATTACCCATTCGCTGGCACACAGGTATACAGGAAGTCTTACAAGTAAACAGAGCCATTTACAACCAATTGTCCTGGTTAATGGGAGCCATCGAGATTCCAAACCACCATTAATGGCTGTGACAGGGTCGGGCCAGATGGCTACAGGAGAGTGTTAGAAGGCACATATATTAGACCCAGATTAAGCAGGTCCATTTTCCCTGGGTAAGGTAACAGGGGCAGTTCCAGAACAAGAAGGAACTTGCTGGAACAAATTCAGGCAGGCAGATTAATTAGGACACCTGGAGCCAATTAAGAAGCTGCTAGAATCATGAGAATCATAAGAGTGAGAAGGCGTACTGCTTGTATGATACATGCATACAAATAGGATGGATACATTCAGTAGAACATAACCTTTGCAAAGATATGTTATATGGCATATCTAGCATAAAACATAATCCAGTTATGTCATATTTACACACATAAGCATATTTCTAAAAAGTATTATGGGGTGCAACGTCACAGGCTTTCCCTTCACTTCCCTGGTTCTTGTCACTGTCAAAGTCAGATTCAGGACTCACATCATTTGTCAGACCACTCTGTTTATTAGCAAAGCGCTTTGCCAATGCACCCAGATATGTGAGTCCCTCTCTGAGGCTCAAGCTAACTTATTTATACAAATAAGCCAAAGCCAATTTAACATAAGAGACAAAAGGAAGCAGAAACTGACAAATATACATACATATCTTATTTGCATAGTAACGTTTACCAATCTCCTAGCTCAGTAGGAGCTCTAAGTTAATTAGTTTGAGGACCCATTGTCTCACACTCCTTAATGTTTCTCTTCCTGACAACTATATTTCAACAAACCCTTCAAGTAGCATTTCTTTAATGAATTATAATTTCAATATAATTCATTCTACTTTCACAATCCCTCCTTTTGGTCATGCTACGCAATGACCAACAATGACTGGGTTCCACATATCAATCGTTCTTTATCTCTTTGTTCCTCAGTGATATTTAAAATAATCAAATTAGCACTCTGGTTTGGGGCAGCTATCTGTGTAGCATGCCTGACACAATTTTGGATACAACAGGAAAGTAACTGAAAACATACAAAAATTATTAGGATTCCAAACAGGAGAGTTAGGGCTCCCTGAAACAACCAGTTTCCTATGCCAGAGAAATTGAAAAGGTTACTTAGCCACTTCCATAAAGAACTTGGCTCTTCGTGGGGAAGATATGCGATTTGTTCTAAGTGGCTAGCACGATCTATTACCTCATTAGTGTTGTCTGGTATATACAAACAGCAGTCTTTTCCAGTGGGAGCACAAGTCTCTCCTTTTGCCACCAGCACTATGTCCAATGCCTGATGGTTTTGGAAGGCCTTCTGTCGGATTGCCCCTGTTTCTCTGGCTAGGGCTCTTAAACTTTCTCCGGTTTCATTTGCCATTATTTCAACTACTGCTTGTAACCTTAGGAGCCTTTTTGCATGGTGTATTACTCCCCCTAATGGTATGAAGGAACCGCCAATGGCCTCTTCCCAGGTTAAGGGGCTTATGTTATTTACATACCATTGGGCATCTGTTAAGTCCCTTCTTTTTTGCCTGAAATTGTGGAGGTGTTCTCGAGGGAAGGTTCCTAGCACTCGGAATTGTGGGAAGAGTCGGGCGGGATAACAGATTTCTGACCAATTAGCTGGTAGTGTGGTATAAGCTCTGGTCCCACACACCCAGTGATGGCCTATTAAGGCCGGGAAGGGTTGGTTGCACCCATTTGTCATATAGGTGTTTGCAAAGGAGGAGGAGTATCCCCCAAAGGGTACAGGGTAATTCTCCTGACGAGGAGTGGTGTTATTTACCCAGCTCGCCACTTTTTAGTTTTGTTTGAATAATCCCATACACCATTGGCCACAATAAGCTGAAGGCAACGGCTTTTCCCCAGATCCAGCCCTGTCCCATTACACACCCAACACCAATGACCTTTTCCCTCCACCGCACTTATCCATTTAGATGCATTTATTCCCACCGCTTCCCAAGTGTCATTGCTGTTCCATATTTTGTTAAACGGACGAGGCCCTCCAGTGAGGTGTGGGGACTTGAGTGGGATAGCCAGGACAGGAACACCAGTTTGAGAGTGGGCTGGGATGTGGCTGCAGACCCAGCAATTAGAAATATTAAGGGTCTGAGCTATCCACACCTGCTGCTGGATAAAAGAATTGTCATTGTGGTCTCCCCAGACCGTAAGATACCAGCAGCCAAGGAACAGGCAGAGGCACATGTTGGAGGCAAGGCTCTTCTGGTTCTGACAACCGCAACTGAGGGAACCGCAGTCACGGTTTTATGCCTACCAGGTTTTTTTTTTTTTCCTCTCGTCTGCTTCTGGCAACTGTTACGAGAGTGTAGATTGTAAGGCATTGCAGACTGTTCCTCTACGTCTTCTTCTGGAGTCAAAATTGACTCTGCATTGTCCTGAGATGATGATTGGTTCTCTGGGGATGGTGCCTTCTTACACTGTGAAGCATGTATCCACGCTGTGATGCCAGATCATAGAATATCAGGGTTGGAAGGGACCCCAGAAGGTCATCTAGTCCAACCCCCTGCTCAAAGCAGGATCAATTCCCAGTTAAATCATCCCAGCCAGGGCTTTGTCAAGCCTGACCTTAAAAACCTCTAAGGAAGGAGATTCTACCACCTCCCTAGGTAACGCATTCCAGTATTTCACCACCCTCTTAGTGAAAAAGTTTTTCCTAATATCCAATCTAAACCTCCCCCATTGCAACTTGAGACCATTACTCCTCGTTCTGTCATCTGCTACCATTGAGAACAGTCTAGAGCCATCCTCTTTGAAACCCCCTTTCAGGTAGTTGAAAGCAGCTATCAAATCCCCCCTCATTCTTCTCTTCTGCAGACTAAACAATCCCAGATCCCTCAGCCTCTCTTCATAAGTCATGTGCTCTAGACCCCTAATCATTTTTGTTGCCCTTCGCTGGACTCTCTCCAATTTATCCACATCCTTCTGGTAGTGTGGGGCCCAAAACTGGACACAGTACTCCAGATGAGGCCTCACCAGTGTCGAATAGAGGGGAACGATCACATCCCTCGATCTGCTCGCTATGCCCCTACTTATACATCCCAAAATGCCATTGGCCTTCTTGGCAACAAGGGCACACTGTTGACTCATATCCAGCTTCTCATCCACTGTCACCCCTAGGTCCTTTTCCGCAGAACTGCTGCCTAGCCATTCGGTCCCTAGTCTGTAGCGGTGCATTGGATTCTTCCATCCTAAGTGCAGGACCCTGCACTTATCCTTATTGAACCTCATCAGATTTCTTTTGGCCCAATCCTCCAATTTGTCTAGGTCCTTCTGTATCCTATCCCTCCCCTCCAGCGTATCTACCACTCCTCCCAGTTTAGTATCATCTGCAAATTTGCTGAGAGTGCAATCCACACCATCCTCCAGATCATTTATGAAGATATTGAACAAAACCGGCCCCAGGACCGACCCCTGGGGCACTCCACTTGACACCGGCTGCCAACTAGACATGGAGCCATTGATCACTACCCGTTGAGCCCGACAATCTAGCCAGCTTTCTACCCACCTTATAGTGCATTCATCTAGCCCATACTTCCTTAACTTGCTGACAAGAATACTGTGGGAGACCGTGTCAAAAGCTTTGCTAAAGTCAAGAAACAATACATCCACTGCTTTCCCTTCATCCACAGAACCAGTAATCTCATCATAAAAGGCGATTAGATTAGTCAGGCATGACCTTCCCTTGGTGAATCCATGCTGACTGTTCCTGATCACTTTCCTCTCATGTAAGTGCTTCAGGATTGATTCTTTGAGGACCTGCTCCATGATTTTTCCAGGGACTGAGGTGAGGCTGACTGGCCTGTAGTTCCCAGGATCCTCCTTCTTCCCTTTTTTAAAGATTGGCACTACATTAGCCTTTTTCCAGTCATCCGGGACTTCCCCCGTTCGCCACGAGTTTTCAAAGATAATGGCCAAGGGCTCTGCAATCACAGCCGCCAATTCCTTCAGCACTCTCGGATGTAACTCGTCCGGCCCCATGGACTTGTGCACGTCCAGCTTTTCTAAATAGTCCCTAACCACCTCTATCTCCACAGAGGGTTGGCCATCTCTTCCCCATTCTGTGATGCCCAGCGCAGCAGTCTGGGAGCTGACCTTGTTAGTGAAAACAGAGGCAAAATAAGCATTGAGTACATTAGCTTTTTCCACATCCTCTGTCACTAGGTTGCCTCCCTCATTCAGTAAGGGGCCCACACTTTCCTTGGCTTTCTTCTTGTTGCCAACATACCTGAAGAAACCCTTCTTGTTACTCTTGACATCTCTTGCTAGCTGCAGCTCCAGGTGCGATTTGGCCCTCCTGATTTCATTCCTACATGCCCGAGCAATATTTTTATACTCTTCCCTGGTCATATGTCCAACCTTCCACTTCTTGTAAGCTTCTTTTTTATGTTTAAGATCCGCTAGGATTTCACCATTAAGCCAAGCTGGTCGCTTGCCATGTTTACTATTCTTTCGACTCATCGGGATGGTTTGTCCCTGTAACCTCAACAGGGATTCCTTGAAATACAGCCAGCTCTCCTGGACTCCCTTCCCCTTCATGATAGTCCCCCAGGGGATCCTACCCATCCGTTCCCTGAGGGAGTCGAAGTCTGCTTTCCTGAAGTCCAGGGTCCGTATCCTGCTGCTTACCTTTCTTCCCTGCGTCAGGATCCTGAATTCAACCAACTCATGGTCACTGCCTCCCAGATTCCCATCCACTTTTGCTTCCCCCACTAATTCTACTCGGTTTGTGAGCAGCAGGTCAAGAAAAGCGCCCCCCCTAGTTGGCTCCCCTAGCACTTGCGCCAGGAAATTGTCCCCTACGCTTTCCAAAAACTTCCTGGATTGTCTATGCACCGCTGTATTGCTCTCCCAGCAGATATCAGGAAAATTAAAGTCACCCAGATAGTGATAAGTCAGATAGTTTAACAGCCGTCTGTGTAGTAAGCAGTACCTGACGAAGACCCTTTCACCGGGGCTCCAAGGCGTGCTTTCGATGATGGCACTGTACGTAGACCCAATCACCTGGCTCGAGGTTGTGGCAAGCGTCGGAGGAGGGTTCCATGGGCCAGGCGACTCGAACCTGTGAATGAAAGTGACTTACAGCTTGCATTAGTCCCTTGCAATACTGAAGGAGCGCACTGTGAGTCAAGTTCAAATCTGGAACGGGAGTAATGGTAGTCATAGCTCGCATAGGGCGTCCCATAACAATTTCAAAGGGACTTAATTTATGCCTTTGGGATGGAGTGGATCTCATGTCCATAAGGGCTAATGGTAAGGCTACTGGCCAGCTTAATCCTGTAGAGTCACAAATTTTAGCAAGCTTATTCTTAAGTACACCATTTCGTCTTTCAACTGCACCTGCACTCTGTGGGTGGTAGGGATAGTGCAACAGGTGTTTGATATGCAATATATGGTCCAAGTGTTGAACAAGTTGTCCAGTAAAATGTGTACCCCGATCACTGGACAGAGTAGCAAGAATTCCCTTGGCAGGCATAATATGATTTAACAAACATTTGGCAACAGACAGTGGTCAGCCTTGTGACAAGGAAAGGCTTCAATCCAATCAGAGAATAAACATACCATAACCAATATAAATTCATATTGTTGACACTTAGGCATTTGTACAAAATCAAGTTGCCAATGCAAGAACGGTGCTTGAGGCAGGCCCCGGAACCCCTGGGCCACTTTTACAGATTTACCAATATTATGGCTTTGGCAAATGCTACAGGCTGCACAGTGGTGGGCTGCAAAAGAGCTAAAATGGGGGGCCCACCATCCTGTCTAAGTTACAGCAGAGACCATCCCCTCCTTTCCGACATGCGAAACACCATGTAGCAGGGCAGCCAGAGATGGGTAGAGTGAAAAGGGGGCTACAAAGGTGCCAGTAAGCGAGCGCCAAAAAGAATCAGGATGTAGAGAGCAACCTTGGGCAACCCAGGATTCTTTCTCGGTTTCTGGGGCAGAGTCTTGGAGCAGGGTGAGGTCAGTGAGGGACCAGGAGGGTAAGAGGAGAGCGGAGAACAAGGGAATCAGACATTTTGACTAGGCGCGCTGCAGCAGCCATAGCACGCAGGCAGGGGGGGTAAGCCTTGGGCAACAGGGTCTAAAGTGGCAGAGAAATAAGCCACTGGGCGGTTCTTTTCTCCGTGCATCTGAGTGAGAACTCCAAGTGCACACCTAGATTGTTCGTGGCAGAAAAGGGTAAAAAGCTTAGAATAGTCAGGCAGCCCTAAGGCAGGTGCAGAAGCCAAACCCTGTTTGAGGAAAACAAAGGCAGAATTGGCCTCAGGGGGCCACGGCATGGGGTCAGGCACAGAGAATCGAGTGAGTTCCTGGAGAGGTTTTGCAAGGGAGGCATATTGGGGAATCCATTGTCTGCAAAATCCAGCCATGCTTAAAAACTTCCGGACCTGGCGTGGGGAGCGGGGTCGGGGAAAGCTAAGGATAGCTTGGACGCGGGTGGGAGAAAGTGCACAGGAACCCTGGGAGAGGAGAAAGCCAAGGTATGTGACAGAAGCTTGACAGTCTTGTAGTTTAGAGCGAGAAGCTTTGTGACCTTTATTTACTAGGGCAGTAAGGAGCACTAAAGAGTCAGTTTCAGAGGCAGACAATGAAGGGGAACAGAGGAGTAGGTCATCTACATATTGGACTAGTGTGGACCTGGACGGGAAAACAAGGTCAGCAAGGTCTCGGGCTAATGCTTGGGAAAAATATGACGGGCTTTCAGTATACCCCTGGGGCAGTGTGGTCCATGTGTACTGTTGCCCCTTGTAAGAAAAGGCAAACAGGAACTGGGAGTCAGGGTGAACCAGGACAGAAAAGAAAGCAGAGCACAAATCAACAACAGTAAAATGAGTTGCATCTGGTGGGATAGAAGCCAGAGTCTTTGAGAGAGGCAAGTTTTGATTCTGTCCACCTATGATTTGCCTCTTCCCACCACTGCATGAAACAATCAACCTCTCCTTTTGCCAATTTAGTTTTAGGTTGGCCGAGTTTGTCTTTTAAGACGTCTACTCGGTCTTTGTCCCAAGATCCTAACAGTGGCCACTGAATTTTGGGATTCTCCTGAGTTAGCTTAGACCATTTTTTTGGAAATTTACAGGAGACTGGACCCTTCCTAAAATACATAAATTGAGCCGGTGTTCCTTTAGACGTCTGGTTACCCATACAGGAGGACTTTACACACCAATCACACAAGAAGGAAAGTCGGGTTCGTCAGAGCGATGCCCAGTGCAACACACAAAAGGAGTCCACAGGCTACTGCCTCAATCGCCCTTGCTTTCACACCAAGGGTTTTACCCAAGACACGGTGCGGCTGCGACTGTGCAGATTTCACTCACTCAGACCATGGGGACAGGAACCCTTTGCTCAGCCGATCCTCGGACAGAGACGGCGCCCAGACTCAAACACACCACAGGGAGGACGGATAGACACAGAGACAAGACAGTCCTTAGTCTGGACAAAACACAGAAATAATTACCTGACCAGATTCCTGATGTCAGATCCCAGGATCCCTACCAGAACAGAGTGGGATCCAACAGGTTCGATGGCGTAGACTTCACTGTGGTCATGCACCCTTCCATTCTGGCAGAGGAACGCTCGGGCCAAATACCCAGGTGCCGGCTTGCCACGGCCGTCCTAAGAACAGTCAGGAGTCACACGGCCACAGTGAAGACGGTTGCCATCTCGGTGGAACCTCCAAATTGTCAAAGTCAGATTCAGGACTCACATCATTTGTCAGACCACTCTGTTTATTAGCAAAGCGCTTTGCCAATGCACCCAGATATGTGAGTCCCTCTCTGAGGCTCAAGCTAACTTATTTATACAAATAAGCAAAAGCCAATTTAACATAAGAGACAAAAGGAAGCAGAAACTGACAAATATACATACATATCTTATTTGCACACTAACGTTTACCAATCTCCTAGCTCAGTAGGAGCTCTAAGTTAATTAGTTTGAGGACCCATTGTCTCACACTCCTTAATGTTTCTCTTCCTGACAACTATATTTCAACAAACCCTTCAAGTAGCATTTCTTTAATGAATTATAATTTCAATATAATTCATTCTACTTTCACATCACACAGACAGGAAGCAGCAAAGGACCAGAAGTCCAAAGTGCAGAAAATGCTATGTTTATTGGGGTTAGTTCCAAACAAGCCTATCTATATCTATACATGCTGGTAGAGTCTGTTTCCCAGTGTTCCATTCCCAGCTCTGACACCGCAGAGCATGTCCCCCTTCGCAGCTCTGATGCCACAGAGCCTTGCCTGTGTCCCTGTTCCCTATTGCCCATTCTTGTTTCCCATTCCCCATTTTCCCTATTCCCACCTCCTCCTTCTTAGCAGGTGCAAATATACCTGCAATGCACGCTCACAGTCTCACCCCTTACAACTTAGGGTCATGTTCCATTTTGGGTCTGGGATCTTCATCCCACCCCTTTGGTACCCCATGGGAGGCGTAAGGAGTGAGTTTGTACTGTGGTCAGGGACGGGCATTTCTTTGGTCTTTTAGTGTTTTATACGTCCCCCCCCCCATCCCATTTGCTCCTCCCGACTGGTTGCTTGACTTTTCTTGAGATAGGGGTTGAGGAAATTTTTAAGTGTGCTCTCAAGTTACACTTTAACTGCTCTTATCTGTTCCCATTGCACTAACAAATCCAGCTGAGTAGGCAGAAGCAACATCACAGTGTCTTTGTCGCTTGTTTACACTGTGACATTGCACTCCATAATGTTTTATGGAAATATGCTTATGAGTGTAAGTATCATGTAACTGGAATATGCTTTATGCAAAAGTTCTCTTGTAAGGTATCATTACAAAGCTTATAATCTACTGAGTGTGTTCATCTTATTTGTATGTATGTATCATTCTTGTCTCTGAAGCTAGAAATATGAAGTAGAACTCAGAAGTCCTATTGTAATTATACAAAGTATGAGCCCTTCATGGTGGTTTGGAAACTTGATGGCTCCCATTGACTAGGACAATTGGCTGTAAATGGCTCTGTTTGCTTGCAAACCTCCCTGGGTAAGTGTGGGCCAACCCTGGAAGAATGAAGAATGAGGTCTCACAGGACATGTGATCATGTCACAGGATACTGGAATCCATCTTAAACATGGTGCTTTTCCATTTAGAAGGAGGGGTGGGGATCCGGAAAGACAAAGGTTTCCCACCATGGGCCAAAGTTATAAAAGGGAGAGGAGCAGAAAAAGGGGGGTTCCCGGTCATGAGAAAGCCTCTGCTTTTCACGTGAGATGCCTGCTGGAACTAACAAGGACTGTACCGGGGAAAGGATTGGGCCCAGACTAGGAAGGAGTCTAGTCTGTGAAAGAAGCTTATTGGAACATCTCTGAGGGTGAGATTTACCTGTAAACAGTTTCTTAATGTATTAGGCTTAGACTTGCGTGTTTTGTTTTATTTTGCTTGGTAACTTATAAAATCACTTTTGTTTATTAATGTATCCAGAGTAAGTGATTAATACCCGGGGGAGCAAACAGCTGTGCTTATCTCTCTATCAGTGTTATAGAGGGCGGATATTTTATGAGTTTACCCTGTATAAGCTTTATACAAAGTAAAACGGATTTATTTGGGGTTTGGATCCCATTGGGAGCTGGGTTTCTGGGTGCTGGAGGCAAGTAACCTGTTGAGCAGTTTTTGGTTAAAGTCTATAGCTTTGGGGGCGTAGATCAGACCTGGGTCAGTGTTGCAGCAGGCTAGTGTGTTTGGATCAACAAGGCAGGGTTCTGAAGTCCCAATCTGGCAGGGAAAACAGGCTCAGAGGTAATCTCAGCACGTCAGATGACAGTCCCAAGGGGGTCTCTGTGGCCAAACCCGTCACATACACATTTTAGTTTCAGAATATCAAATACTCAAACCCCAAATTCTACCTCAGGCTAACAAACAGACCTATATATTAACACACAGTTGTGACTAAAACATGCTGTAAGTTTACAGCGGGGATTACAGTGGATGAGAAGCTGTATATGAGACATCAGTGTGCCCTCATTGCCAAGAAGGCCAATGGCAAATTGGGCTGTATTAGTAGGAGCATTACCAGCAGATCGAGGGAAGTGATTATTCCCCTCTATTCTGCACTGGTGAGGCCACACCTGGAGTATTGCGTCTAGTTTTGGTCCCCCCACTACTGAAGGGAGGTGGACAAATTGGAGAGAGTCCAGTGGAGGGCAACAAAAATTATTAGGGGGCTGGGGCACATGACTTACAAGGAGAGGCTGAGGGAACTGGGGTTATTTAGTCTGCAGAAAAGAAGATGAGAGGGGATTTGATAGCAGCCTTCAACTACCTGAAGGGGGATTCCAAAGGGGATGGAGCTAGGCTGTTCTCAGTGGTGGCAGATGACAGAACAAGAAGCAATGATCTCAAGTTGCAGTGGGGGAGGTCTAGGTTGGATATTAGGAAAAACTATTCCACTAGGAGGGTGGTGAAGCACTGGAATGTGTTACCTAGGGAGGTGGTGGAATCTCCATCCTTAGAGGTTTTTAAGGCCTAGCTTGATAAAGCCCTGGCTGGGATGATTTAGTTGGTGTTGGTCCTGCTTTGAGCAGGGGATTGGACTAGATGACCTCCAGAGGTCTCTTCCAACTCTAATATTCTATATATAGGTGCATAAGATCCAGATAGGGTTGCCAGGTATTGAGATTTCTACTGGAATGCCCGGTTGAAAAGGGACCCTTGCAGCTCCGGTCAGCACTGCTGACCAGGTCATTAAAAATCCAGCTGGCAGCACAGGCAGGCTCCCTAATCTGCTCCGCATGACTCCCGGGAAACTGTTGGCATTTCCCTCTGGGTCCTATGCAGAGGCACGGCCACAGTGGTTTTGCACACTTCTCCTGCCCCCAGCGCTAGCTCAGCAGCTCCCATTGGCCAGGAACCGCAGCCAATGGGAGCTGAGGGGGTGGTGCCTGCAGGCGTGGGCTGTGCACAGAGCCACGTGGTCACTCCTACACCTAGGAGCCGGAGGGAAATATCGCTGCTTCCTGGGAGCCGCGTTAGGTAAGCGCCACCCGCAACCCACATGCCCTCCCACATCCCAACCCCCTGCCCCAGCCCGGAGCCCTCTCCTGCACCCCAAACCCCTTATTTCTGGCCCCACCCCTGACCCCAAACCCCTAGCCCAGAGCCCATACCCCCTCCACACCCCAAACCCCTGCCTCAGCCCAGAGCTCTCTCCCACACTCTAACCCCCTGCCCCAGCCTGGAGTCTCCTCCTGCACCCCAAAACCCTCATACCTGGCCCCAGCTCAGAGCCTGCAGCCAGAGCCCCACTCCCTCCTGCACCCCAACCCCCCAGCCCAGAGCCCTCTCCTGCACCCCAAACTCCTCATCCCTGGCCCCACCCCAGAGCCTGCAGCCAGAGCCCTCACCCCCTCTCGCACCCCAACCTCCTGCCTCAGCCTAGTGAAAATGAGCAAGTGAGCAAGGGTGGAGGAGAGCGAGTGATGGAGGGAGTAGGGATGGAATGAACTGGGGGTGTGGCCTCGGAGAAGGGGCGGTACAGAGGGCAGGGCAAGAGTGTTCAGTTTTCTGCAAATACAAAGTTGGCAACCCTAAATCCAGACAGATGCCAACTAAGATTTTCAAAGAGGCCCAACGAGCACTCAGTGACAGTTAGGCACCTAGGGACTTTTGAAAATCCTAAGTGAGCTGTAGCTCACGAAAGCTCATGCTCAAATAAATTCGTTAGTCTCTAAGGTGCCACAAGTACTCCTTTTCTTTTTGCGAATACAGACTAATACGGCTGTTACTCTGAATACTAGCCACTTAGGTGCAACCTTCTGCTTTTTAAAAGGCAACCAAAGAGAACTTTCGTTTAACCTGTATAGATAGAAATAGAACTACAAACATTGTCTCAAAGAATTAACTCTAATTCTCTGTGAAAGCAGAGATTGGATTTTTATTAAATCACACTGTTTACCAGTCACATGAGAAACACAAAGATACAGCATCTGTGTATGAGGGAGAAATGTATAATGTATAATATAATATCCATATTGCTAATCTGGAACATTCAACAATAACATCGTGGCATTTAGAAAATTAGTTATGCTATATAAACTATTCTTCATTTGAAAGGGTTTTTTCTTCCTGATAAGACTTCAATTTTCCTGATTTTTTTCCATCTTTGAAATTATTAATAGAACATTTTTAGCAAAAATTGTCAGGCTCAGATCCTTAGGTGCTGCAAGATGTTCAGGGAGTGACATCCAATTGCATTAGCTAGGGATCTGGCCCACAACTCCTATGGAGATATGCTGATTTACACCACCCGGGGATCTGGCTCATTGACTACAATGGGTCTATGGACATTTACACTGGCTAGTGATCTGGATCTCTGAGCCCATTGCAGCTAGTTCAATTTACACAAACTGAGGTCCTGGTCTATTGTTTCCAATGGAGTTCTACTGATTTACACCAACCGGTCCTGTAGACTTCATTAAGGATTCTGACCCTTGGTCTGTGATTTATTTCTGAACACAATTTTTCATGATTGAGCGTATATATATGCTCTGTCTGACATATTGAAATCAGGTTTCTAATAGAAATCATCATTCAAAAATATAAATCATGCCTCTATTTTCTTCCCTGGTAACAGCATTCTCCTCATCAGTCTCCTGATGGCCTTTTTCATCTCGGCATTTCTCAGCGTGTAGATCATTGGATTCAGCATTGGGGTGATTAGAGTGTACAAGACTGAGACCAACTTGTCCACGGGGAATTTCCTGAAGGGTCGAGCATAGATGAAGATGCCAGGAATGAATATTAAGCTCACAACTGTCATCTGCGTTCCACAGGTGACCAAAGCCTTGTGCTTCCCCTCCGTGACATGTGTCCTTATCTCAACTAAGATGACGGTGTATGAAGTGAGTAGAAAGATGAAGACTATTATGAGAAGCAGCCCACCGTTGAAGACCATCAATAGTTCAATCAAGTAGGTGTCAGTGCAGGCCAGTTTGATGATTTGTGGGACATCACAGTAGAAATTGTCTAGGACATTAGGCCCACAGAACGGTAACTGGAGGATCAGTTCAATCTGTACAAAAGAGTGAGCAAACCCACCCAGCCATGCCAGTGCCACCAACCCCACACATACACCTCGGTTCATGATAGTCAAGTATTGAAGTGGTTTATAGATGGCCACGTACCGATCGACTGCCATCACCACAAGACAAAAAGTCATTGCAGCACCGATGAAATGGAAGAAGAACATCTGGAGGAGGCACTCATTGAACGAGATGATATTGCACTGAGAGAGGAGACCTGACAGTAGTTTGGGGGCATTGACTGAAGAGTCGCTGACATCTAGGAAAGCCAAGTTGGCCAGCAGAAAGTACATCGGAGTGTGCAGCTGGTGGTCGGTAATCACGGCAACAATGATGGTGAAGTTTCCCACCCAGGTTGTCATGTAGACTATGAAGAAGACCACAAAGAGAAAAGACTGTAGCTTACGATTCTGAGTGAAGCCTACGAGAACAAATTCTGTCACTGTGGTGTTGAAATTCTGCTGTTCCATTTTGTGTCCTTAAAATATATCTGCAAATTGAACAGAAATATTACTACTGCTACTCCTAATCTTTTTATAATCTCCCCCTTAAAGTTACGCATATGACATTTATTTTAAACCCACATCAACAAACCAAGGTGGTTTGGGAATTTTCTTATATTTCTAAATTAAACAGTACATCCTCATCCCCACTTCAGGGGAATCCTGATACAGCAGATGATTGTCATTTCACCAATACCGATCTTCAGTGTTGGGGTACTTGGAATAAGGGGGGTTGGCCTGCCCACCAAAGAAGTCCTCTGGTAACCATTGTGTTCATTCATATTCCTGCAGCCCTGGTGCTCTAGACCTCCCTGATTTTCTTTTTCAGCATCCAGGTTTGGATCTTCAGTCTGTTTTCCCCTCTTTTCTTTTTTTATATTTCAGGTTACCCCATTTTTTCCTACCGTACAATTGGGGATGAGAATGTGAAAAAGTGTGAGAAAACCACAACACTCTCACATGGATGTGTGGGGATGCAACACTTGATTATTACCTGTTCTGTTAGTTCCCTCTGAGGCACCTGGCATTGGCCACTATCAGAAGACAGGATACTGGGCTAGATGGACCTTTGGTCTGACCCAGTCTGGCTGTTCTTATGTTCTTACATTTTACCATTTGAAATGCAAGAAGTGAAAATAGTGGCTCCCAATGAAATGAAAAGTTTCATTTTATTTTGACATGTTCTAAAGAAAATTTGAGAACATCCATCCCCAAAAGTGATTTTTCCAATCAAAAATGCTGATTCAAACTAATCCTTCTTTTTGAGAGTGACTTATTTTTTCAAATGAACGTCAACCAGCTCTGAAAATCTCTCACATAGAGAACAGCGCCATGTCACTCCAAGCATGAGCAGCGGGGGAGGATGGCTTTGAGGGTAAACCACTGGTTTGGACTGTGGGGAGCTGCGTTTGGTTTCTGTCCTGCCATAGTCATCCTCTGTGCCCTTGGACAAACCCCATCCCCTCCTGCTCTGGGATTTTCCAAGAGGAATAGGGGTACTAGGGGACCAGTTCTCACTGATTTTCGTAGAGAGTTAGTTTCCTGATTTTTTAGGGTCCTTTGAAAATCACAGCCTCAGTTCTCCCTTTCTACAATAATGCTGCAAGTTCCCATCTCTTTGCAGGAGTGCCAGGAGGTTAAATACTCTAATGACTGTGAGCACTCAGGTAAAGTATTGATGATGCCAATCATTTGGAGGCGATGAAAATCGAGGGATGGGTGGGCATAGCTGTGGCACTATTCAGAGTTCTCTGAGGCGTCCAAGGTGAATCACTGCCACCTGCTTCCAGCGTGTGAGGGCCTCGTTTGTGTCCAGTAGGGGAAACCTTCCCCAACCACCAACTGCTGGCATCACAAGTCTCCGCTTTGAACTCCACGGGCCCCGCTCTGTCCCAATGCAGGCTAGCAATTTACACAGCCCACTTTGTCTCACTTTCAGACACCTGCACTGCAGACTGATCTACCGCCTCTGTGGAAGACACGCATCCCACCTCAGTTCAACACTGGTCCTAGCACAGGGATCTTAGATGCATCTGTAGTAAAACCACATTGAAGTTTATTGAACAGAGCTAGAGATCCAATGATAGAGATAGAGATAGAGATTCAAACGAAAGGAAGTATAAAGGTTTGGAAGCATAAGGTTATGAGTAAAAGAACAAAACATAGAACGTAACTGATAGCATATGCTTATTAACAAGTTCCTTTCCTGCCTAATATTTATAGTCCTTGCAGTGCTTGTCTGGTTCAGAAAGCGAGGATCCACCTTTCATGAGACACCCTCACAGGCAGAGTTTCTCCTCTGTAATGAACAACAACTCTTTCTTCCTCTTTTATACACTTACAGAGGATTGGTTCTTACCCGAGGGGGCATATTATTCTGAGACTTTTCTTGTTTTTTTTTCTTTTGGCTTTGCCATCCTCAAACTGGCACCTGGTCCGTATATGGGCTGCTCCATGGATGTCCATTGTTCTCAATGTTGATAAAGTTAGCCCCAGATCCACCTTGCCTCCTGTGATGAAGTTTCACTTCAACAGTTTTGAAACCCAATATCCTACCTGGTACTCTAAAATTACTTCTTCTACAAACATCACAAAATAACCCTTACAATCAGCCAGCTTTTAGCTTTTGGCAGAGACCATTCAAAACCCTCTGTAGTGAAATACTGAGAAGATGGTTGGACACAGGGGTAATATACCTGCCTGTGTATGCCTGTGTTTGTCCCCCACCTGTACATATCCGAGATTTGCTACTCTGGTGCTGCTCTTAGGATGAGGATCTCTGAGTAGGAGATCTGTGAGGAATGAATTCATGATCTACAGGTAAGAACTTCTACAGGTTGAGTGAAAGGACCAGAACTATTAGCTCAAACATTGTGTGAAAGCCACCAAACCTCTATACATGCGCTAGCCAGTAAAAGGAAAGAGAGAGGCACCCAACATTTGCATAGGATACACTTTCATCACTGTTAGATGTGTGACTTTGGAATATTTCAGACACTCAGGATGGGATTTTCAATGGAACTAAAGAGAGTTAGGTGCACAACCCCCTTTCTAGTAGAAAGAAGAATATAAGAACATAAAAATGGCCACACTAGGTCAGACCAGTATCCTGTTTTCTGACAGTGGTCAATGCCAAGTGCTTCAGAGGTAATGAACAGAAGAGGTAATCATTAAGCGATCCTTCCCTGCTTATCCAATCTAATAGGGACCGGGGCCAGATTGGATCATCAAAAATTCCAATCATCCGTAGAGCTTCATCCCCAGTTCAGTTAACAAACAGAGCCGGATAATGGAGACTCTGGTAAAGAGGATTCTAAGAACATAAGAGCAATCATCCTGGGTCAGACCAAAGGTCCATCTAGCCCAGTATCCTGTCTTCTGACAGTGGCCAATGCCAGGTATTTCAGAGGGAATGAAAAGAACAGGTAATCATCAAGTGTCGCCCATTCCCAGCTTCTGGCAAACAGAGGCTAGGGACACCATCTCTGTCCATCCTGGCTAATGGATGGACCTATCCTCCATGAACTTATCCAGTTCTTTTTTGAACGGTGTTATAGTCCTGGCCTTCACAACATCCTCCCATCGGGTTCCCTTTGTTTGACCCTTTGACCACACTCCTGTTCCTGTTATTTTATTAGCTGTCTCCTGAAATCACTTGGCTTCCAGGTCCTGCGAATCTCCCCCTTAGACTGGGGGTAGGGGGACCCTTTAGCAGTAGGCAGGCTTCCGCCCACCCACTTCCTGGATCTCAATAGGAACATCGTCTAGCAAAGAGTTCCACAGATTGACTGTGTGTTGTGTGAAGAAATACTTCCTTTTATTTGTTTTAAACCTGCACCTATTAATTTCATTTGGTGATCTGTAGTCCTTCTGTTATAAGAAGGAGTAAATTAAACTTCCTTATTTACTTTCTCCACACCAGTCATTTAACAGCTAATTTAGACCCCATCATTTTATATGTATATTTGAGATTATGTTTCCCAATGTGCATTACTTTGCATTTATCAACATTGAATTTCATCTGCCATTTTGTTACCCAGTCACCCACTTTTGTAACATCCTTTTGTAGCGCTTCGCAGTCTGCTTGGGACATCACAATCTTGAGTAGTTTTGTATCTTCTGCAAATTTGGCCCCCTTACTGTTTAACCCCATTTTCAGATCATTATGGTGTTGGGAATCTCACTCTGGTTTTGTCTGCTGATCCAGGCACTTCCCTGGGCTCTTTCTAGTCTTCATTTCCTACCTCCGCCTTGCCCCAGAGATAGATCTTTCAGATCTGGGCAGCAGAGGGTCCTACCATGGTAGAAGCAAGGTATGAAGACTGGTCTACACCTAAAACACAGGTTGACCTCAGTACTTTGCTCAGGGCTGTGAAAAACTTTATCTTCTATGCAGCGTAGTGAGGTCCACCTAGTCCCCACTGTAGATGAAGTTAGGTCAATGGAAAAATTCTTCCATCAACCCAACTACCCCCTCTCAGAGAAGTGAATTTGCTACATAGAAGGTAAAACCCCTCCCGTCAATGCAGGAAGCGTCTACACTACAGTGGCACAGCTGCAGTGCAATAGCTGTGCTGCTGAAGCCACTGTCATGTAGACATACCCTGAAAGAGACTGTCTCAGATAGCCATGGCAGTAAAGGTTCTGTGCGCTATTTTCTTTCTAACTCATGGAGGCGCCCCTGAAAACCCAAGCTAATTGTTTTTAAAGAGCTTTATAAAAAAGATCCCTTTATAACTACTAAGTGTATTACCTCCAACCAGATCTCTCTTTCCTTGTCAGCAGAGTCTGGGGGCTGTTCTCCTCCTAACCCAGGCTCCTCTGAAATCTCCAGCTGATATCTGTAAAGCCCTTCAGAGGAGAAATCAATCTATAAGTATTAAATGTTATTTCCCCAACCAGATCTCTCTTCCATTATCGGCACTGCAATAACAATGTTTATCCATAGGATCACATTGCACATTCTATGCACCGAGAATCAGTACCTCACACAACCAGCTGTACCTGTGATCCTTAAGCCAGCTTCCTCCGAATGACCGAGGATGGCCTGGGGAGTCAAATCTCAGAGCTGTTCTTTGCTCTTCTGACAGGCAGGGGAAGAGGACCTCGTTCCAAAGAGGGGACAGTGGCACAAAACTTCCCTTTATAATTACTAACTCTTACATGAGGAGAAACGACTCTAAAATCCTCTTGCGTGTCATGGGTCATGATCAAGAAAATTGACTCTTTGGGGAACTGGGGATACTTCCACTGGAGGACTGATTAATAAGTTAATGGAGTGTTGCAGTTTGTTTTTGTGTTTATGTTAGTCACTCAAATACAAGAGGCTGTGAAAATTCCCTTTGGTGCAGAGATGTCTGGGGTTGACACAAGGGGGCTATTGGGGTCACAGTGCAAGAACTGGACATTTGACTGGCCTCCAAAGGAAATTCCAGGATTCCTGGGTTCTGTCCTGGTGTTGACATAGAAATCTGATCAAGGGGCTGAAACACAACAGAAGTAATCAGGGTTTAAGGTTTTCATGCCAGTTCTAAATGGGCAATGCAGTCTAACAACTATAGCAGGAGGCGGTTGTATTGCTGGATCCCTCACGGTCCCCATTAACCTACTTTGTCCAAGAGGTCTACTGAAGGGACTAATAACCTTTTGGTGAGGTCAAAATGTAAGGTCAAAGTTCAAAGTTGGTCTGATTCTGGGCTCATACAATCTGGGTCCCCAAACTTCAACATCTTGCAGCTCAACAGGCACGTGGGAACTTATTGTATCAATCAGAACCTGGTCTAGACATCTCAGAAGATTCTGGTACCTAATTTTATCAGGCAGTTCAGGAATAACATTAACGGGATCCTGATTAGTCCTTTGGATAGAATAGAATTCTAATTTGTAGGGTTCTGACCAGGCCAAGTCATTAAGGGTGTTACAAACAGCAGCCTCGTTCACTTTTAATTGGACTTGTGTCCCTAGCACAACAGCACACAAAGATTACAAGAGCAACTTGCTGCAAGTGCCAGTCTGAGGCCCTGTTCTTAAGCTAAGGCCTTTGGCTAAGCAGCAGAAGCAGCCATAAGTTGGAAAGCGACCGGTCACATCCTCACATTCCAAACCAGTCACATTGAAAGAAGGTGCTATGGGGCTGTTAGGAATACACTCCTGTCCTGATAATGCCTATCACCTCCAGAGAAAAATGTTTAAAGACAACTTAAAGTTTGATAGCATCCTGTCTGGCAAAAAATCACTTCTCAGTAGTTGTGGTTGTAAAACTCACATTTCTGTATGTTTTATCTTTATGGCCCCCACTTTTCTATTGTTAATCTGTCTGGTTCTCTAATTGTTTCTGTCTGCTGTATAATTAATTTTGCTAGCTGTATGTTAATGAGGGTAGTGGAATATAATTGGTTAGAGAATTATGTTACAATATGTTAGGATTGGTTAGGTAAATTTCAGTAAAATGATTGATTAAGGTATAGCTGAAAATATTACTATATAAATTAGGGGCAAACAGGAAGGAAGTTGGGATTTGAAAATAAGGAAAAAGGAACTTAAATTTAAGCTTGCTGGAAGTTCACCCCAATAAACATCGAATTGTTTGCACCTTCGGACTTTGGGTATTGTTGCTCTCTGTTCATACAAGAAGGACCAGGGAAGTGAGAGGGTAAAGGAATAAGCCCCCTAACACTTCTTACCATCCTAACCTGAGTGGCTCTGGCTGGGGATTTAAAGAAAATTAAAGGAGTTACCTGCAGAAACCATTTAACTTTCCTGGGGTATGTCTACACTGCAATCGAGGGGTGTGGTTAAAGCCCCTGTGGGCATACACAAGCTAGCACTAACCTAGCTTCCTGAGTAGCAACAGCAGTGAAGCATGGGTTCAGCATGGGCTAGACAAACCCGCTTGGAACCCTGCAATGCGCTGCTGCTCCTGACATGAAATGAAGCATGTAAATATAACAGAATAATATAACATTTAAAATAATATTCAAAACAACACTTCAGAAATCTGAAACAAAATTGAGAAATTTTCTGAAATGACAACTTTCCCAAACTGATTTCTTTTTCAAAATTTTCATTTCATGGGAAATTTTGATATTTTCGTCCCCAGAATTGGACCAATTACAAATTTAAAAATGTTGAAATTTCCAACAAATTGGAAATTCTGAGTTTTGTCCATATCTTCTCTCTTCTTTCTTTTTCTATCTATCTATCTATCTACCTATCTATCTATCTATCTATCTATCGTGATTCTGTAGTTCTGAGGGTATATCACAGGTAATTATGTAGGCACAATGATGAGGTATAGGCCAATAATTTCAAACCTGTTCCCTCGTGTTGTTTCTTATTTCTCGGGTGGCTGAAAGTGGTACAGTTTTGAAAATCAAGCACTTGTGTGAATGTAGGTTGAAGTCCTGGGATGAAGTGCTGGCCCCACTGAAGTAAATTAACGTTTTGCCTTTGACTTCAGCAGAGCCAGGATTTCACCCTGTATGTTTTTGGGTATTTTCTTGTTTGTTTGCGTCTCTCTCTCTCTCTCTCTCTCACACACACACATGCACTCTCTTTGTGTATATTCTCTCTCTAATTATTTTTTTTAAACTTTTTCCATACAGGGCCACAACCAATAAAGCAACATGGTCATTTTGGCATTAAAATTTGGCCAGTGGACAAATTACATGACAATTCCGTAACTCCAGGGCAGAGGCAGTGCTAGCCCATTGGGGGCCCTAAGCAGGAATATTTTTGCCCCTCCCCCAACACATAATAAAAAACACATAGGAGCCCCCCTTGAGCTGCTTGGGGTCCTAAGCAATTGCTTAGTCTGTTTACGCCTAGCGCTGGCTCTGTTCCAGGGTACGTGGGCTCATGATATCAGAGCTGGATGGTGATGACAGGACAGTTTCCATCCTGCATTCCTTGTGTATGCAAAAAACCCCATGGGCCCAAACCTGAAGCCCTTACTTAGCCAAAATCCTTATAGACTGCAGGATCAGCCCCAGTGGGCCCTTTTGGTGCACAAAGAGGGTTGAAGTCTATCAATGGCTGACCAGCCTCAACTCTATGAAGGTCCTTCAGGCCCAGAATGGCAGTGCCTTACGGAGGTCTGAGCACAGCAGTATGGAAAAGGAGCATGATGCAGTATACAAAGAACTCAGGAGCCCTTAGTTCTCACCCCAGCTTTGCCACTGACCTGCTGTGTGTCCTGAGGCCAATCATTTCCCTTCTATCTACCTCTCTATGACCTCCTATTGTTCTTCCGTCTTGCCTACTCAGATGGTCAACTCTTTGGCGCTGAAGATTTCCACTACTATTGTACTGGGCAGCACCAAGCATGATGGGGCCCTGATCTTTGCTGAAGTTTTTAGGTACTATAGTAATGACAATGGAACTGTAAGCATGGGCATGGAGCTGGTGCAGTTTACAAACTCTCCTGACGTGTTCCCTTTGTGGCGATCGGGAGACTCTGGTACACATCTATGTATAGTGTGTGTGGCTGAAGTCCCTCTGCCAGTGCCTCTAGAACAGTGGTTCCCAAACTGGGGTTCGCAGAATGTTACAGGGGGTTCACCAGAAAAATGTCACTAACGGTGGCCAGAGGACCTCGGGCATTGGAGGCAGCAGTGGGACCCAGTTGCAGGGCAGATGGCCTGAGCCCCAGGGAGAGCGGGGCCGGGCAGTTGGGGCTGGCAGCCTGAGCCCCAGGGAGAGCAGGGCCGGGCAGTTGGGGCTGGCAGCCTGAGCCCCAGGGAGAGCAGGGCCGGGCAGTTGGGGCTGGCAGCCCGAGACCTGCCCCCATCAGCGGGGGAGCCGGGAGCCCGAACCCCAGCACTCTGCGCGGGGCTGGCAGCCTGAGCCCCAGGGAGAGCGGGGCCAGGCAGTTGGGGCTGGCAGCCTGAGCCCCAGGGAGAGCAGGGCCGGGCAGTTGGGGCTGGCAGCCCGAGCCCCAGGGAGAGCAGGGCCGGGCAGTTGGGGCTGGCAGCCTGAGCCCCAGGGAGAGCGGGGCCAGGCAGTTGGGCCTGCCAGCCCTAGCCCCGGCAGTCAGTGGGACGTGCAGCCTGAGCTCAGTGGAGCTCAGTTGACCGTGGCGGTCAACGGGGTCCAGCAGCAGGAGCCCCACAGAGTGCGGAGGAAATTTAAATTTAAATCACTGGAAATATTCATTTTTAGGAGGAGGTTCATGAGATTTCACAATGTAGTGAAAGGGGTTCGCGGGCTGTTAAAGTTTGGGAACCACTGCTCTAGTACAGTGGTCGGCAATCAGGGTAATCTGATTGAAGGCTGTGAGACATTTTACTGACGTTGACGGTCTGCAGGCATGGCCCCTGCAGCTCCCAGTGGCCGCGGTTTGCTGTTCCTGGCCAATGGGAGCAGCGGGCCATCCCCGTCACCCATTCCCATTTGTCTCCGCTGTTGACTCTCATTTACTACACCCTCTGTTGGAAAAACACAGGCACAGCGACCTGTCTCATCAGCCACTTGGACACCTGGCAAACTTGTACCAGCCTACAGCTGTTGAGGGTTTGCATTTGGCTGTCTTTCTGGTCACAGGCTTACAGCAGTGCTACAACACATTCCGTCCTGGCTGGCTGAGCCAGACTCTTAATTGACAGAAGGAAACAGGAGAGAGGTAGGAAAGAGAAAAACAAAGACAGGGAAGGAAAAGGACTTATTGCAGGGAGGGGAGAGGGACAGTTTTTGGTTTTGGGGGGGTGGGAAGAGGAGCAGCATTGGTGGGGCCACGGGGGAATTGGAGGAGCAGGAGCAGGGCCTTGGGGCAGAGCGCAGGCAAGGCCACGGCTCGGGTGCCCTTTCGGTGGCAGGGCTCCAAAGGCGGCTGGCTGGCTACCTCCAAAGAAGAAATGAGGGTTTATAACAGTAAGTGAGAACAGGCTCTGATTCTGTAGCCGTGATCCTGGGTTACTTACTGGTAGCAAAGTTGGGACTGGACAGAGTCAGATCTGTCTGAAACCAGTGTCGTGTTAATATGAAGAGATTGCACAGCACCCCCCAAATACCCCCTCCACTACCCCCCAAATACATTTTCCCACTACACACACACCCCTCCACCCTCAAATACCCTCTCCTGTCCCTGTACACACACCCCCTCCCAATACCCCACTCAGTACACATACACACCTCCAGCACCTTCCAAATACCCCCTCCCAGTACACACACAACTCCAACCCTACCAAAACCCCTCCCAACACTTCATCAATACCTCCTCCAGGTCCCCTCCCCCAGCAGTGTCCTCTATTTGGGAACTTGAAATATTGTCACCCTAGATAGAGTTGAATTTTAAAGGCAGATCTTTCTGTTCCCCTTCATGGTGTGAGTGCAGAAGCCCCTGCCGTGTGATGGAGGCAAGCACAGGTCAGTCCCAGGGACTCTCATCTGGCAGGGGTTGGTTCAATCTCAGATTTTACTTTTTACTATTATTATTTATTATTATTATTATTATTTACTTTTTAAATTTTATTTGATATTTTTAAACTTTCAAATCTATATTATTTTAATTAACTTTCTATTTCTTTTATATTCTGGCCTGTCCCCTCTCACCCAGGCCTGTGACCCCCTCCCCCCAACCAAAACCAGACCCTCCAGCCATCCCCATCTCCAGCCCCCACTCAGGCCCGGCCCCTCATAGCTGGGCTGCACAGAAGAGGAGGAGAAAGAGGGAGGAGGCACTTGAGAGGGATCCGGCATCATAGCGAGACGTGGTTCCCATAACTCCTTTTCCCCCATTGGGAAGAGGAGCTGATACCACACCGGCAGGGGAGCTTATCAGCTCACCTCCCCACCATGAAGATCAGCCCCTGCCGGCACCACTCCACACCCACCTGAGGCTTGCAGTTTGGGGGGTAAGGGGTAATGCATGGACCCCTGCTTCCCAAATTATGCCCATGTTAAAAATTGGGGGGTGGCCATGGGTTTTTAAGAATTTTGTAAGCCCCTCAGAGATAATGGACATATATAGCCAGCCGCTGCTCATGTTATCTATTTCCATTTCTGATATCATTTCATTCACCTTCAAATTAATATAATAAAGGGGATGAGATCTGGGTGTTCATTTTTCCACCACATAAGATCCATGAAATGGTCCATCTCACAAATCCTACCTTCCAGGGAGCACAGCTGCCTATTT
Source organism: Natator depressus (assembly GCF_965152275.1). NCBI lineage: Eukaryota > Metazoa > Chordata > Testudines > Cheloniidae > Natator > Natator depressus. The sequence goes on from NC_134246.1 coordinate 32,781,319, forward strand.
GAAGGCCTCCTGTTTGCAGGTGTTACTGATGGGCTTCCTCTCATCCTCCCCATGTGCTGTGGTGCGCTTTGAAAAACCTGGGCAACATGTTCCCCTCTTACTGCACTTCAGCTCATTAAAGAAAATCATAGAATCATAGACTATCAGGGTTGGAAGGGACCTCAGGAGGTCATCTAGTCCAACCCCCTGCTCAAAGCAGGACCGATCCCCAACTAAATCATCCCAGCCAGGGCTTTGTCAAGCCTGACCTTAAAAACCTCAAAGGAAGGAGATTCCACCACCTCCCTAGGTAACACATTCCAGTGTTTCACCACCCTCCTAGTGAAAAAGTTTTTCCTAATATCCAACCTAAACCTCCCCCACTGCAACTTGAGACAATAACTCCTTGTTCTGTCCTCTTCTACCACTGAGAATAGTCTAGAACCATCCTCTTTGGAACCCCCTTTCAGGTAGTTGAAAGCAGCTATCAAATCCTCCCTCATTCTTCTCTTCCGCAGACTAAACAATCCCAGTACCCTCAGCCTAGAATCATAGAATCATAGAATATCAGGGTTGGAAGGGACCTCAGGAGGTCATCTAGTCCAACCCCCTGCTCAAAGCAGGACCAATCCCCAATTAAATCATCCCAGCCAGGGCTTTGTCAAGCCTGACCTTAAAAACTTCTAAGGAAGGAGATTCTACCACCTCCCTAGGTAACGCATTCCAGTGCTTCACCACCCTCCTAGTGAAAAAGTTTTTCCTAATATCCAACCTAAACCTCCCCCACTGCAACTTGAGACCATTACTCCTTGTCCTGTCATCTTCTACCACTGAGAATAGTCTAGAACCATCCTCTTTGGAACCACCTCTCAGGTAGTTGAAAGCAGCTATCAAATCCCCCCTCATTCTCCTCTTCTGCAGACTAAACAATCCCAGTTCCCTCAGCCTCTCCTCATAAGTCATGTGTTCCAGACCCCTAATCATTTTTGTTGCCCTTCGCTGGACTCTCTCCAATTTATCCACATCCTTCTTGTAGTGTGGGGCCCAAAACTGGACACAGTACTCCAGATGAGGCCTCACCAATGTCGAATAGACACAGTACTCCAGATGAGGCCTCACCAATGTCGAATAGAGGGGAACGATCACGTCCCTTGATCTGCTGGCAATGCCCCTACTTATACATCCCAAAATGCCATTGGCCTTTTTGGCAACAACGGCACACTGTTGACTCATATCCAGATTCTCATCCAGTGTAACCCCTAGGTCCTTTTCTGCAGAACTGCTGCCGAACCATTCGGTCCCTTGTCTGTAGCGGTGCATTGGGTTCTTCCGTCCTAAGTGCAGGACTCTGCACTTGTCCTTGTTGAACCTCATCAGATTTCTTTTTGCCCAATCCTCTAAACCCAGCCTCCTGTCTGTGTGAAGTCCCTAAATCATGGAAACATGGCTCCCTATGTTTTGTTTAGGTCCCATGAGAGGTGCTGACCTGTGTCGTCATTTTCTTCACCCCCTCCTTGAGGCCCTTTTTTCCAAGCCTGGCATGATGATGTTAGGGAGTGCAAATGTCAGTGTTAGGATTCAGGCCTGTATTTTTGCCTAAAATATAGTATTTTAAGTTTTGCTTTTACCTGTTTAGTTTTTGATACATATATATTCTTACTAATACATGTGAACAAAGGGATCCTTACTAAGAAAAAAAACACCTGTATGTTGCTTTTCCCCAAGCCAAATGGGTTTTTGTTAGAATAATATAAACAAATAAAAGCAGTTAAAGTGTTACTGGGCATGGTAAAAGTGTAATATACGAGCGAACACTTAAAAATTACCCCAACTCCTTATATCAAGGCAAGGTCAAGCAATCAGTCGAGAAGAACAAAGGGGGGATTTTGGTAAGGGGAGAGCCAAAAAAAATGCCTGCCTCTGACCGTAGCACAACCTCACTCTCTTACCCCTCCCATGGGGTACAAAAGGGGTGAAATAAAAACCCCAGACGCATGAACCCCCAAAACACAACATAACCATAAGTTGTAAGGGGTGAAACTGCGGTGGGCATTCAGTTCAGGTATAATTATGCCGACTGAAAAGGAAAAGTCGAAACACTGAAACACAAGGCTGTGTTATGGAACACATGCTTGCTGAAAACTAACCCCAATAAACATTGGATTACCTGCAGTTTGAACTTCTGGTCTTCTGCTTTCTGTGCGCACAACAAGAACCGGGGCGGGGGGGGAGGGGGGAAGGGGGACAGAGATAAAGAAAAAGCTCCCTAAGGAACAAGATCCTCTTAGCTTCAAATTACTGGCTCATTTTCCTTTGTGGAGTCAAACAGAGCTGTCTCCACAGCTCCACCTAGTGGCAGATCCTTCTTATACACACACTTTAATTCTGGGTGTTTTACTCCCCAAACAAATTGAACCTTGAGACCTTTCTTCAGAACATTAAAACAAGCACCAGAGATAGAATCATGGTATCATAGAATATCAGGGTTGGAAGGGACCTCAGGAGGTCATCTAGTCCAACCCCCTGCTCAAAGCAGGACCGATCCCCGACTAAATCATCCCAGCCAGGGCTTTGTCAAGCCTGACCTTAAAAACTTCTAGGGAAGGAGATTCCTCCACCTCCCAAGGTAACGCATTCCAGTGTTTCACCACCCTCCTAGTGAAAAAGTTTTTCCTAATATCCAACCTAAACCTCCCCCACTGGAACTTGAGACCATTACTCCTTGTTCTGTCATCTGCTACCACTGAGAACAGTCTAGAGCCATCCTCTTTGGAACCCCCTTTCAGGTAGTTGAAAGCAGCTATCAAATCCCCTTTCTATTTGATTTCTTAGATGATTTCTATACTTTCCCCTTCTATTTGATTTCTTAGATGAAACTTATATTGTGCTGCCTTTCACATGGAACCAGAATTGCTCGAGACAGTGAAGGCAGGAGAGAGACCCTGTCTCCCTGAAGGTTGGTACCCTGAGCCAGGTCTCTCAAGGCAGTGAGATCAGCCTGAGAGCACTAAGCTCTGTAACACTGGTGTTGCTTTGTGTGGAGAGGAGAGTTTGTGTTTCCTTGTTTTCCTGTCTTTGCAACTGTAACAGCTAGAGACTTTTAGGGCCAGATTCACAAGGAGGATTTAGGTGTCTCACTGCCGCACTAGGTGCCAACATTTAGAAACCGCTGGCATTCACAGAAACCCTGCTCAGCTGCTCCCTAGCCCTAGAGGTGCCTACAAACCTCAGGTGTCTAAGTTTCTACCTGTAAAGCCCTCAAGACGCCAACTTTTTTGCCAGTGGGCCTGCACAAAGCCCCCTAAGCACTGACGCTGCTGAGCAGCTCAGCACCTAATTCAGGTACGCTCCTGAAGCTTGACCAACTGTGAAGCTGAGTTGAATTCACAGAGATCTTGGTCCTCCAGTTTCCAGAGAAGAATATGAAAGATTTCAGGGGGAAATTAATCATGTGTGGCTTTTATGGTAGCAGTCCTGTACTAAGGCAAACAGAGTCTGGTGTCTCTGTCCACACCACACTATCAGTTCACATTACACTTACCGCCCAATCTCCATCCACAATTCCATACTCCCAACCCAACCCCCCAAAGATCTACAATAAGGACAAATGCAAAGTACTCCACTTACAAAGGAACAATCAGTTGCACACATACGAAATGGGAAATGACTGCCTAGAAATGAGTATTGAAGAAAGAGATCTGGGGGTCATAGTGGATCACAAGCTAAATTTTGAGTCAACAGTGTAACACTGTTGCAAAGAAAGCGAACATCATTCTGGAATGTATTAGCAGGAGTGTTGTATGCGAGACATGAGAAGTAATTCTTCTGCTTTACTCCACTCTGATATGGCCTTAGCTGGAGTACTGTGTCCAGTTCTGGGCGCCACATTTCAGGAAGGATGTGGACAAATTGGCAAGAGTCCAGAGAAGAGTGACAAAAATTATTAAAGGTCTACAAACATGAAAAAAATGGGTTTGTTTAGTCTGGAAAAGAGAAGACTGAGGGGGGACATGATAACAGTTTTCAAGTACATAAAATGTTGTTTCAAGGAGGAGGGGGAGGGTGGCTAAGCACTGGAATAAATTACCTAGGGAGGTTGTGGAATCTCCATCATTGGAGATTTTTAAGAGCAGGTTAGACAAACACCTGTCAGGAATTATCTATATAATGCTTAGTCCTGCTATGAGAGTGCAGGGGACTGGACTAGATGACCTTTCAAGGTCCCTTCCAGTCCTATGATTCTATGATTCTATTTCTGTTGAATTAGTCATCAGTGAAACAGCTAATGGTGTGCATAGATGCGCCAAATGGGATTTGAAAATGACGGTGTTCAAACAAAGCTTTAAGGCTGGGATTTTCAGAAGACCCTCGGGGAGTTAGGCATCCAACTTCCATTGGCCATCATGCAAGGTTAGCTGGTGGCATTACTGCCTTTTACATCCCTTTGAAAACCCCAGTCTCAGTGCCTATGATTAGGTAAACCAACTTTACAAAGCTGGCCCAAATATTATCATTAGGCTTCAGAGTCAAGACCCTAATTGAGAAGCGAGAGATCCATCACCATGTTCCATGGACATCTTGGGTCAAATTTATCCCTGGCATAAATACATTGATTTAAATGAGGTTAGAGCAAATATTTCTCTCTGGAGATTCCAAGTGACTGCTACAAATTTTAGATACTCAATTCCGACTAAAACTCAGTGGAATTCAGACACCAAACTTCCTTAGATCCTGTTTAAAATCTTAAACATGGATTTTCCACACAGAATCCTTTACCAGGGTCATGGTTAGTGAATTTATTTCCCACCCACAATGCTTAGACACTTATTTCTTTCTGTAAAATTGTCAAAGCCAGAGAAGTGTGAGTGATCTACACCACTCCAGAAAGACACACTCTGGCTTTGAGTGTAAACTGGCATAGAAATGTACATCAACAATGAATACCACTGTTTCCAATATACATCAAGGCTGTACACTACAATTAAATGTACTTCAGCAAAGAACAAGATGCTGACTTTCCCCCCCACATCTATAGCAGCATCATCCTTGAAAACACACCAGATGCTCTGGGGATATCTTCTCAAGAGCCCTTTTTAAAGTACATATACTTAAGTTCTCCTTCAAGTTCCCCATTGTTAGTAATAAAGAGCCAACACCATTTATTTATTTGAGCTACTTGGTGAGATATATTTCATGTTTTGCTATAGCTATTATAATGGATCTGATTGTTCAATCTTTCATGCATGTTTGAATCTATCTATCTATCTATCTATCTATCTATCTGTCTGTCTATCTATATTTCTATTTCCCCATTTCTGTATGTGTGTTCCTTTCTGTCTCTTTCTTTTCTATCTGTGTGACCATTTGTGTCTATTGGAATGTTCAGAACTTTCAGGTGTGGTGGAAATCAGAATCGGTAGTCTTTTAAAAAACTACCACGCCATACATTTCATTCATGCAATCATCAGATAATGTAATCTTTCTGCTTTTGCTATGCTGAAAATTAATGGATCCCAGTATCAAATGGACTCAGGAATCTGGAAATATAAATTGTGAAATATAAAGGATATAATTATTCTAAATTTTATTAATTAAAATACCCTATTGTTATCTATCTATTTATCACCAAATTATTATCTCTCCATCTATGTTTGTGTCTCTCTCTTTATCTATCAATCTAACTCTTTGCCTGTCCATTGAATTACTTGAAAATTATGGCTGTTGGGGAGGTTAGAATTTGGCTCTTCAGAGGAGAGCTATTATAACCTGTCATGCATTGGATGGCCCAGACATTCCATACTTCAGCACTATGTTTCTCTTTGAACATCTGACTGACTTCCACACACGACATTGTGTTGTCTTTCTAATTCAACTAAGCTGAAAGCTGATGGTGGATCCCAATGTAAAGAGGACTGTGATACTTTGCATGGTAGAATTGTGGGAATGTAAACAAAATAAGAAGGAAGCCTAGGGTGAGTCTTTATTTTGCTAGCAAATAAAAGCAATGATCATTATCATCTCTCTCTTTCTCCCTCTCTCTCTCTCTTCCTCTATGTGGAAGCCTCTTTGTCTCCTTCTCGATCTGTCTGACCATGTGTCTGTCTATTGAAAACTTTTGGATATTGTGTTGAGAACAAATTGGCTCATCTGTAAAGACTTGCTATAATCTCCCATATCTTTGAAGGGCACAGAAATGTCCTACATAAACACTTTATTTAGAAGTTTGTGCCTTTTTTTCCCTGAACATATAAACATTTGAGATAATGTAATATTTCTGATTTAGGTAAGACGAAAATTAATGGATTCCTATATCAAATGGACAGTGGTACTTTGCATGGTGGGAATCTGGGAATGTAAAACAGTTTGAGTAACGAAGGGTAGAATTATTCTGTATTTTATTAATTTTAATAGCAACCTATCTATTTATTGATCTCTCAATCTGTCTATGATGTCCCTTCTGTTTCTCTCTTTCTCTGTTTCTGTACCTATATTATTATACTCAGTGCTTACACTGAGGTTGTGGAGAACAGAACTTGGCCCCTTATTCCATAATGTTACCATGTTTCTGAAAAAAGAAAAGGAGTACTTGTGGCACCTTAGAGACTAACGAATTTATTTGAGCATGAGCTTTCATGAGCTACAGCTCACTTCATTGTAGCTCACAAAAGCTCATGCTCAAATAAATTGGTTAGTCTCTAAGGTGCCACAAATACTCCTTTTCTTTTTGCGAATACAGACTAACACGGCTGTTACTCTGAAACATGTTTCTGAAGTACACTGAAGTCTCTCCAATAGAAAAGTTTTGTTAGAATATTGAACATTCTTTCTGAATGGGCAGCTGAGTTGGAAAAAAAAAGACAAAAGGTACTTTGTATGAAATCTGGAAATGTGTAGCCACTAAGTAAATGAAGACCAGAGCATTTCTATATGTTCTTCCACTTCGAGAAAATTATCTATATATCCAACCTCAGTGTTGTCACCTTACTGTGCGCCTGACTGTAATATTAAACTTACAGTCCACAAAGCCTAACTTCCTTTATTTATCACTTGGATAGGCACTCCACAGTCCATGAAAGGACAAGCTGTTTCCTGTGATTGGCCTATAGAGAAGGATTCCTGAGCTCTGTTCCAAGCTGCAAAAGAGGAGTGGGTTCCACTAACACGGCTGTTACTCTGAAACCTTCCAGGGTTTAGAGGTTCATGGGGCTCCTGGGTAAAACTTGGTGAATTTTTTGGACAAAGAGTTTATTTGTTATTGAGAAAGGAAGTTTCAGTTGACCTGAAAATATTCACTAATTACATGAACTGTCAAATAGTTTCAGCCAAAAATATATTTTTCAGGCTAGATTCAAAGGGATCTAGGCACCATTCCCAAAACAGCCAGAGGAGGAGGAGCACCCTTTAAGATTTTTAGCCTCCTTGTCCAGACACTCAGCTGGGACGTATCAGTGTGAATGCCTCTTCTAAAGTAGGGATTTGAACCACAGTCATCCCCCCTTTTTCTAATTAAGCACCCAAACCACAGTGCTATAGGCCAGGCTGGGTGGGCACTTTTCTTATTCTTTTCTTTTGAAGCTGTTCCATTTTGTGTCGCTAAATAAATATTAATTGCAGCAGCCACTTGAACTTGGGTCTCCCACCTACCCAATTTTTGATTTTTCAGAGCTACTAAGGGACACATATTCAGCCAGCTCTTCTCCTGGGTTCTGTGCCCTGCTAGGAGGGTGGGGTGGGAGGTGGGGAATATGATCTATTGGTTAGACAAGAGGAGGTTGGGCATCAGCCCTCTAAATTTCTATTTCCAATTTTGGGAGGGGATTGGGGTCTAGTGGATTAGAGCCCGGGTTTTGGAGACAGGTCTGCTGCATCCCATTCCGGTTCAGGCAGGGAGTGTGGTTCAATGGTTAGAGTAGTGGGTACTAGGAGTGAGGTGCAACCTTGAAATAGAGTTTTCTCTGGCAGTGAGACACCCTGGGTCTGTTTTGAACTCCAGAAGGGAAGCAGTTTCTGGTGATTAGATGAAAGTCAGAGAGTCAGAACTCCTAGATTCTATCCCACTTCTGGGAGAGGAGTTAAGTGGTTAGTGTGGGGGATGGAAGTCAGGACTACTGGGCTCTCTCCCTGGCTGTGGAGAGAAATGAGATCTGTTAGTTGGACAGAGGGATGGGAGGGAGAAAGAAAATTCAGATTCATCCACTGACCAAAGTGAAACTTCTGACATGTTGCATCCTTACTCGTTCTTCTTGTTTGTACTCCATGCTCTTCTCCCCTGCAGTTAAGTGAAGAGGTGGCCATGGAGAATCAAACCACACCAACTGAATTCATCCTCTCAGGATTTTCCAAACTCTGGGGCTTGCGTTTCCTCCTCTTGGGCATCATCTCCATCATCTACGTCTTCACCCTGCTGGGGAACATGCTCATCCTCCTCCTTTCCTTGGTGCAGCCGTGTCTCCGAACCCCCATGTATCTCTTCCTGGGGAACCTCTCCCTCCTAGACATCTGCCAGACCACCACCACCATCCCCCAGATGCTGCAGCACCTTCTCTCAGGCAGCAGCAGCATCTCCTATGCAAGCTGCATGGCACAGCTCTACTTCTTCCTCTTATTTGTGGGGGCAGAGGGCATTCTTCTGGCCACCATGGCATATGACCGCTATGTAGCCATATGCAACCCACTGCATTACACAGTGCTCATAAGTAACAAGCTTTGTTCCACACTAGTGGCTGCCTCTTGGCTCATTGGCTGTCTCAATGCAGCCGTTCACACAGTCCTCACAATCCACCTGTCCTTCTGTGGTGTCAACAGACTCAGCTACTTCTACTGTGATATCCCACCCCTGCTGGCTGTGTCCTGCAGAGACATCTCCCTCAATGTCACCATGACAGTGGTCTCCAGCCTCTTCTTGGGCTGGGGTCCTTCCTTGTGCATCATCCTTTCATACATGCACATTATGTTCAAGATACTGAAGATGCAATCGTCCCAAGGGAGGAGAAAGGCCTTCTCTACCTGTGCATCCCACCTCATGGTAGTCCTGCTCTACTACGGCAGCTGCATCTTCACCTACATCAGACCCATCTCCAACTACTCTCTGGACAAGGACAGGCTGATCTCCCTGCTGTACAGTCTCATCACCCCTATGTTAAATCCAATCATCTACACCCTGAGGAACAAGGATGTGAAGGGGGCTATGAAAAAGGTCTTTGATAGGAAAATGTTTTTCTAAGGGAGTCAAGATTACTGCCACCTACCCCCAATGCTGGGAAGGGAGTGGGATGTAGTGAATTAGAACATATGGGAGCTGGTAGTCAAGATTCAGCCCACGTTCTAACCCCTTCCTGAGTAGAGAGTAGTGTCTAGGGGGTTAGAGAATAGGGCAGGACTCCTGAGGGGGGGAGTGAGGTCTAGCGATTGAAGTAGGGGCTGTGATGGTGCCCCCCATAAGGCTTTATGGAAATATGCTTATGAATGTATATATGACATAACTGGAATATGTTTTATGCTACTGTCATGGTGCAAGACTCACCCCTGTGGTGCCTCCTGCTGGTCTCTCAGGGAATTAGCTCTTCCACACTCACTGCCGCTGGCCCCCGTGTCCCTCCCGGAACCTGGTGCCCCTTTCCCTGGAGTGCTGCCCCCTGGCAGTACCCCCACAGATCTGGGTTTCCCCTCCCTGGGGAACCACCACCCACTATCCCCACCTCGCCTCAGTCTTTGGCTACTGCCAGTCACCACTGAGTCCCCGCACAGTGGGGCAGACTGCAATGTATAAGCCAATCATCCCAGGCAAGGGGGGTTTGGACCTGCTGCCTCTGCCTACCTGTGGGCTTCCCCCTGCAACCCCAGTACCTATCCAGCCTTACACTAGGCTAATGGAGACAGCTGGAACCAATCAACGTCCCACTTATACTGTTTAAAAGCTCTCCTTCCAGTGCCCTCCAGGAGGCTGAGGTGAAAGGAGCTGGAGGAGAGGAAGCATTGCTGAATCCTGAGGTAAGGATGAAGTTAGGAAAAGGGGGCCATGGGGGAAGTGGCCCAGGGAATCAAAGCGGTGCCACTGGTGAAGGGAAAGCCACCAAAAGCTGCCCACATTAGGGTCCCTGGGCTGGAACCCAGAGTAGAGGGCGGGCCCAGGTTCCCTCCCCCCACCCTCCACCCCCATACTCTACAGAGATCCCCTGGAGAAGGGAAGCAGGACTCGGTCCAGGCAGGAGGCTGAACTGCGCCTACTGAGGTCTACGGAGCAACAGAGATTTTGGGGTATTCCCCCTTCCCATCTCCCATATTGGCCGGTGATGAAAGTAACTCAATAGGCTGTGACTCTTGGTGCTACACTGAGAAAGGGAGGTCACATTGGGGCCTTATCGAGTTTCTGAGGTCACTGAAACTGCCCAGAAGTGCGGGACCGACCAATACAGACTCAAGACTTTGTCACAGTTCCCAGTCAAGAAGCACTTAAGGGACAATTGGAATGCTCCAATCCACATAAGAAGTCTACCTGAGGATGTTCAAGGTAGCATGTGACCCATGGCTGCTACCTGTAAGTTCTGAGTCATGCATGGAGTTGTGACTGGCCCATGTGACTCCAAAACTCCATATTGTAGCTGGGATTCTACACGGGGGAGTGAGGGGTGTCCACCCACCAGATAAAGTCTATTTAAACCCCAGGGAGACCCCTCCATGTGGTCTTCAGCTTGCTAAGGAGATAGCCTCTCCACCCCCAAGAATACCTGAAAGAAACTGGAACAAAGGACAGTAACTACAGGGGGTGTGAGTGATTGCTGGACCCAGACTAGAAGGAGACTAGTCTGTAAAAGGAAGCTTACTGGAATTCCTCTAAGGGTGAAGTTTTTATCTCAATTAAGTTTTCTTAGACATAGACTTCCGTGTTCTATTTTATTTTGCTTGGTAATTCACTTTGTTCTGTCTGTTACTACTTGGAACCACTTGAATCCTACTTTCTGTATTTAATAAAATCACTGTTTACTTATTAATTAACCCAGAGTATGTATTAATACCTGGGGGGGGACGGACAGTTATGCATATCTCTCTATCAGTGTTATTGAGGGTGAACAATTTATGAGTTTACCCAGTATAAGCTTTATACAAGGTAAAACATATTTATTTGGGGTTTGGACCCCATTGGGAGTTGGGCATCTGAGTGTTAAAGACAGGAACACTTCTTAAGTTGCTTTCAGTTAAGTCTGCAGCTTTGGGGCACGTGGTTCAGACCCTGGGTCTGTGTTGGAGCAGACTGGTGTGTCTGGCTCAGCAAGACAGGGTGCTGGAGTCCCAAGCTGGCAGGGAAAGCAGGGGCAGAAGTAGTCTTGGCACATCAGTTGGCAGCCCCAAGGGGGTTTCTGTGATCCAACCCATCACAGGGGCTGCTGGAAGTCAAGACTTCTAGGTTGTATTAAATGACTCTTGAAGTGGAATGAGCTGAAGGGTAAAGGTGGGGGGGCAGGAGTCAGTCTTTCTGAATTCTATTGGGGAGAGGGTCTAGTGGTTAGAGCGGAGGACTGGTAACCCAAGGGCAGATGAGTTTTATTCTTATTTCTGCTTGTAATGTATTGTTTGACATTAGGACAATATTTATGCCTAATTTTCCCCATGCAGACACTAGAGGTAATGATACTTACCCACTGCTATAAAGAGCTTTGATATCTGCAGATGAATGTTTTTATATCTGTGGAAATCATTGTTATTAAATATGGAGGTCAATCATTAGGCAAGTTTGAGAGATGCATACACCATTACAGTTAAATTAAATATTAATTATATAATGTTAATGGCAAGCAGTATGCGGCCTTTAACATATACATTGGACATGACAGTGGAGTCTGCTTGGCACAACGAGTGGTCAAGGACAACAGTCAGTAATCACTCTTTTGTCACTGACCCAACCATCTATCCACCAGGTTTTGATCTGCCAAGGCACCTATGGTCATCTCTGAACCGGTTTTGAACAGGACAGGACAATTGTGTGGCCAATCTCTTTAATTATGGTCAACTTCAGACTATGTCACATATCTTTCTCGAATGTCCACTGACTTATTTCAAATGGCAGTTTCTCTACCTGATTGATGATGGCTGGGCACGTTTTGCAGACGCCAATGAACATATACTTTTAACTACAGCCTTGAAACTGGATGAGGCTTGGATTTTCATAAGAGGCTAAAGAATTTTGTTGCCCATCTCCCATTGAATTTTCTCATCGCCAAACTCATCCATTTCACCCTCACCCATAACAATTTTATATTCAACATTTGTCCAAACCAGGTGAACAGCCTTGGGTACTAGGATGGTACAATATGCCACCCTCTTCATAAACCATGTTGAATAAAAATTTCTGAACAAGTGCACCACAAAACCAATGATATAACTGAGATATGTTGATATTTTCATCCTCTGGACAGATGGCTCAAACTTCCTCATAGATTCCAGCACAACTTCAACAACTACCACCTGTCCCTTACAAATGTGGTATACCGTATCCAGTGTAACAACAACAATGTGGGTGAAACCAGACAATAACTATGTTCTTGAATGTATTCACACAGGAAAATGATAGAAGACAAAGACACCCCATCACTTATGGGTGAACTTATGGTCTGCTTGATACTAAAAATCATGGACTGAACAGAGACACTAGATTTATGTCTTATTCCAACAATCTCTAACCCATTAACCTTCTCTTTTTGTCCTATGATGGCATAGGTGTTAACAGGCCACTCCACCCTGACTGGTCTCTTATAATATATGCTAACTGTATATGCTAAACAATCTGTTCCACCTTGCATTTAACTGTAATGCTCAGAGTACCTTTCCCAGATCTGAAGAAGAGCTCTATATAAGCTTGAAAGCTTTTGTCTCTCTCTCTCACCAAGAGAAGTTGGTCCAATAAAAAATATTACCTCAGCCAACTTGTCTCTCTAAACAGGTTTCTGCCAGACAAAGCATGTATATTCACCTACCTGCCTTGGTTCACATATAATTAAACATTGTAAACTAACACAATTGGAGCCTTGTTTGCATATGTAACAACCTTGAAGTCATGAGGATAAGAAATCATCACCCCAGGGAATAAGCCCTGGGGGCTGAAAATATGTTTTGGGGGATATAAGGAAAAAGCAGAAGGACACCTTCTTATCCTGCACCTGCGGAAGTAATTGGCCAGTGCAATTACATTCATTAAAATGGGATCCCAACCTTCCCTGGTTGGAAGCACTGTAAGGGACATTTAGGTGAGATAAGACTGCTAACAAGTGGTCAACCGGTTAAGTCTCTAAAATAGTATGCATGGATTTTGTTTTATATCTTACCTTTCTTTTTTCATTATTATCCTTGCTCTCTGTCTCTTACATCTTAGCCTTTGATAAGAACATAAGAATGGTGATACTGGGTCAGATCAAAGGTCCATCTAGCCCAGTATCCTGTCTTCTGATAGTGACCAATGCCAGGTGCCCCAAAGGGAATGAACAGAACAGGTCATCATCAAGTGATCCCTCCCCCGTCACCCATTCCCAGCTTCTGGCAAACTTATGGTTGTTTCCACTATAAATATATCTGAGTGCTGTGATGTGATACAGGAGTTGATACTCAGCTCCATGAAACAAGCTGGTGTGTGCACTGTCCACTTCGGGATAGCTGACCTGATATTTCTCTACAGGGACTGGCTATCACAGGGGAACATGTCAAAGGGGCTCTAGGACTGGAGTGCACCTGTTGTTAACCTGCAAAGCAAAGTAAGGGCTAGCCACACCAAACAGGCCCTCCTAAGAAGCACCAGGCACGAGTTCATGTACCAGACAGTGAACTTGCAAGCCGGCGTTTTGCTTTCTGTCAGAGTCTGACTTTTGATCATAATCTAATTTATGCTAATTTTGCTTTTGTGCCGCAGGCCCTGTCTTTTGCTGACTTTTAGTTCAGACCTCAGGTCTTGTACCAGGCCCCAGGCTTCAGGTTGTTTCTTTCTACTACAATCCTCACTCCCATCCATTATAAGCTAGCCTGAGGTGTCTCCTGATAATACACTGTGGCTAAGATTCTCAAAGGGAATTAGCTGCACAATGCAATATCATGCCTGACTATCTTTAGGCTACTTTGAAAACCCCTTGTTGTGTGATTATCCACAACAGTAGAAGATGAGAGACAGGAAGTGGAGCATGTAAATGACTACTTCCCCTGAGAAGAGATAAAGGCTCCAGACTGTTATTTTGGGATCAGACAACCTAAAATTCAGGAGTATCAAATGTGACCAGTGATTCTGTGATCCTCAGCTTTTGAGTGTCCAGCCGGAGACACCTTAAAAAGAGTCCTCTCTGTTTAGAAAGTGCTGAGTGCCCTCATACTGATGATAAGGGATTGGATTTTGAAAGGATCATGAGGGACTTTTAAAAACAAATTCCTGTCTAAATTGGCTGGGAGTTTACCAACTCCCTCATGTTCCTTTCAAAACCCCAGCCCTGTATCCTTATTTAGCATCCTGAAGTCCTAATGTTCCACCTGCCCTTTCCATTTGGATGACAATGATTGACTCATAGACTCATAGACTTTAGGGCCAGAAGGGACCATCGTGACTATCTAGTCTGACCTTCCGCAGATTGCAGGCTACAGAACCTCACCCACCCTCTCCCATAATAGACTCCTAACTCTGGCTGAATTACTGAAGTCCTTAAATAATGATTTAAAGACTTCAGGTTACAGAGAATCCACTGACATAGAGATCAGAGACCAAAGACACTGGGTAAAATTTTCAAAAGTGCCTGAGGCCCAGATTCAAAAAGGGACACAGGCTTTATGGTGTTCAGCTACAAAACACCTAGCTTTTAGGCACATAGAAAAGCATGGAAGCAACACTGTGATTCACAAAGTCTGAGTTACACTCCCTATACCATGAGTGGGGAGAGGTAGGGGCCTTTGACTGCAATTGCTGAAAGCCAGCGCACTAGGTGGGGAAACGCTGATCAGCCAATGCCAGATGCTGACAAAAGAGGTGTGTCCTAAGCCCTGCCCATCTCTTTGAGATAGGTGCCTATGTCCAGGCTGAGGGAGAAGGATGGTGACTATTTGTCACTTAGCAGTTAACCTGCTGGTTAGGGCCCTCACCTGGGAAGTGGGAGACCCCCCCAGTTGAAGTCCTCCCTCTGCAGTGAGTAGCTGGAAGCCAGCCACATGTACACACAGGAAAGTGTGTCAAAGAACAAGATGAACACAGCCAGATGCCAGCCACAGGTGGAGAAGGCCTTGTGCCTCCCACTCACTGAGTGGATCTTGATGACAGCCAAGAAGATGTGGCCGTAGGAGATAAGCACCAACAGGAAGGAGCTCAGTCCAGTAGAGAGGCCACCAACAAATATTACAGCTTCATTGGCTGAGGTGTTGCTGCAGGACAGGGCCAGCAGTGGTGGGAGGTCACAGAAGAAAGGTTGAATCTCATTGGAGGTGCAGAACAAAAGCTGAGAAGCCAGGACCAGGTGCAACGTGGAATACAGACACCCACCCGTCCATGAGCTAGCCACCAACCCAATGCAGGCATAACTGTTCATGATAGCAGCATAACGCAATGGCTCTTGAGACATCTAGATAGACTTATGTGTAGTGCTGTGGAGGACCCGGTGGTCGTGGTACATATAGGTACCAATAACATAGGGAGGGATAGGAGAGAGGTCATGTAGGCCAAATGTAGGCTGCTAGGTAAGAGATTGAAGTCCAAGACATCCATGGTAGCATTCTCTGAAATGCTTTCAAATTCCAAATGCAGGGCCAGTTGATAGGCAGAAGTGCAGGGTCTCAGTGTGTGGATGAGACAATGGTGTAGGGAGGAGGGGTTTAGATTTATTAGAAACTGGGGAAACTTTGGGAAAGGGGGAGCCTATACAGGTGTCATAACCATACAGCTAAGGGTAGCCTAGAATTCCTCCTTACCTGTAAGGGGTTAAGAAGCTCAAATAACCTGGTTGGCACCTGACCAAAAGGACCCATGGGGAAAGAAGATACTTTCAAATCTTGGGGGGTGGGGGGGAAGGCTTTGTTTTGTGTGTTCTCTTGGGAAGCAGAGAAGTATGAGGTCAGAAAACTCCTTCTCCTATAAACCATCCTAAAAGCCTCTCATATTACAAAAATTGTAAGTAAAAGCCAGGCAAGGCGTGTTAGATTATCTTTTGTGCTGCTTGTGAATTTTTCCTTTGCTGGAGGGAGGTTTATTCCTGTTTTTTGTAACTTTGAAACTAAGCCTAGAGGAAGTTCTGCTGTGTTTTTGAATCTTTTTTTACCCTGTAAAGTTATTTTCCATCCTGATTTTACAGAAGTGATTTTTTACCTTTTTTAAAAATAAAATCCTTCCTTTAAGAACCTGACTGATTTCTCTATTGTCCTAAGACCCAGGGGTTTGGGTCTGTGATCACCCTGTAACCAATTGGTTAGGATATTATTCTCAAGCCTCCCCAGGAAAGGGGGTGTAAGGGCTTGGGGGAATATTTTGCGAGGAAAGGAACTCCGAGTGGTCCTTTCCCTGATACTTTGTTAAATCACTTGGTGGTGGCAGCATACCCTCCAAGAGCAAAGAATTTGTGCCTTGGGGAGGTTTTAATCTAAGCTGGTAGAAATAAACTTAGGGGGTCTTTCATGCCAGTCCCCACATGTGTACCGTAGAGTGTAGTGGGGAGGGAACCCTGACAACAGGAAGGATGGGCTCCACTTAAACCAAGAAACCAGATTGCTAGCACTTAAACTTAAAAAGGTTGTAAAACAGTTTTTAAACTAAGGGCTGAGGGAAAGCCGACTGGTGTGGAGGAGCATGTGGTTCAGACAGAGACATCCCTTAGGGCAGGATCTACTAACGGAGATTCTCTATGTCCTAGTAAGGAGGAGAGGATGGAAGATGATAAAATACAGGTAGGATCGGATGAGAAACACTCAAATGAAAAAAAGTCTCATTCAATTACATCAAGTAATGGCAGACAGCTAAAAAATGACAAGTTTTTAAAGTGCTTATATACCAGTGCTCGAAGTCTAAATAATAAAATGGGTGAACTAGAATGCCTCATATTAAATGAGGAGATTGCTATAATAGGCATCACAGAAACTTGGTAGAATGGGGATAATCAATGGGACACAGTAATACCAAGGTACAAAATATATCGGAAGGACAGAGCAGGTTGTGCTGGTGGGGGAGTGGCACTATATGTGAAAGAAAGCGTAGAATCAAATGAAGTAAAAATCTTAAATGAACCAAACTGTACCATAGAATCTCTATGGATAGTAATTCCATGCTTGAATAATAAGAATATAGCAATAGGGATATATTACCGACCACCTGACCAGGATGGTGATAGTGACTATGAAATGCTCAGGGAGATTAGAGAGGTTATTAAAATTTTAAAAAATAGTAATGATGGGGGATTTCAACTATCCCCATATTGACTGGGTACATGCCACCTCAGGACGGGATGCAGGGATAAAGTTTTTTGACACCTTAAATGACTGCTTCTTGGAGAAGCTAGTCCTTGAACCCACAAGAGGAAAGGCAATTCTTGATTTAGTCCTAAGTGGAGCACAGGATCAGATCCAAGAGGATGGACTGCTTGGTAATAGTGACCACAATATAATTAAATTTAACATCCCTGTGGCTGGGAAAACATCACAGCAGCCCAACACTGTAGGATTTAATTTCAGAAAGGGGAACTACACAAAAATCAGTCAGTTAGTTAAACAGAAATTAAAAGGTACAGCACCATAAGTAAAATCCCTGCAAGCAGCATGGAAACTTTTTAAAGACACCATAATAGAGGCTCAACTTAAATGTACACTCCACATTAAAAAAACATAGTAAGAGAAGCAAAAAAGAGCCACTGTAGCCAAACAACAACGTAAAAGAAGCAGTGAGAGGCAAAAAGCTATCCTTTAAAAAGTTGAAGTTAAATCCTAGTGAGGAAAATAGAAAGGAGCATAAACTCTGGCAAATGAAGTATAAAAATATAATTAGGAACCCCCCCCCCCCAAAAAAAAAAAAAGAATTTGAAGAACAGCTAGCCAAAGACTCAAAAAGTAATAGCAGAGAAACGTTTAAGTACATCAGAAGCAGGAAGCCTGCTAAACAACCAGTGGGGCCACTGGGTGATTGAGATGCTGAAGGAGCAAACTGGTTGAAACTATAGTAAAGAACACAATTGTCAGACACATAGGTGAACATAATTTGTTGGGGAACAGTCAACATGGTTTTTGTAAAGGGAAATCATGCCTCCCCAATCTACTAGAATTCTTTGAGGGGGTCAACAAGCATGTGGACAACGGAGATCCAGTGGATATAGTGTATTTAGATTTTCAGAAAGCCTTCGACAAGGTCCCTCACCAAAGGCTATTAATCAAAGTAAGCTGTCATGGGATAAGAGGGAAGATCCTCTCGTGGATCGGTAACTGGTTGAAAGATAGGAAACAAAGGATAGGAATAAATGGTCAGTTTTCAGAATGAAGAGAGGTAAATAGTGGTGTCCCCCCAGGGGTCTGTACTGGGCCCAGTCCTATTCAACATATTTGAAGGAACAAAATATGGACACCGTGTAGAATCAAGCATGTGGGTTTATTACGCACAGTGCTGGCGGAGTGTCACCTTGCTTATTAGGCTCAGAGACACTGCCAAACAATTGATTACAATGGATTATATGGATTTTCCATGGGTGGAGGGAAATGATGGGGTAGGCAGTCCCAGACCCCTGGATAGGTCCAACAGCAAGACAAGATAAGCACAGTAGCCAATGGTCAAAAGGTTACATAACCTGAAACCATGGGTGGAGACATTAACACATGACAATTAGTACACAGGTGTTTTCCTTTAAACAATATATAGAGTGTGTTAGTATAAAATATATATGTTGAATTCTGATTTGGGATCCATAGGAATAAAGTAGCTCCTCTGATTGTCCAACAGGTACATACCTAGGGGTTAAAGCAAAGAGACAAATGAAAAGTACATGGCAATGAAGATTGCTTTTTAGTTGTTCATTTGTTTTCTAAGGCAGGCACTGGCAATGGCTTGGAGGAGAGGTGCACATCTGTGAGAGGGAGGATATCATATCTCATACGGACATGTTTGAACCTCTTCCATAAACTCAAGACTGGTGTGTAGGAAGGCACCTCTTCTACAGAAGAAACAGGGCCCCTTTCATCCCTTTGGTTTATTTGAAACTTTGAGATAAAGCCCCCAATTATAATTTCCATCTGGCTTCTTGCTGACCAAGCTTATCTTAGCAAAAAGTAAGGTTGTCCTTTGTTCTGCTTCTTAGCTAATATTGTTCACTATTTGCTAGGCCTCTGTCTTCTTGACCAAACTCTGGATTTTGGGCCTGTAAAAAGAGCTGACACAGTCTATATATCAGGTTGTAACATAAACAGCATATGGATTTTAGCCCTGCAATATTCATAAATGATATGGGAAAAGGGCTAAACAGTGAGGTGGAAATTTGCAGATGATACAAAACTACTCAAGATAGTTAAGTCCCAAGCATTACAAAGAAATCTCACAAAACTGGGTGACTGGGCAACAAAATGGCAGATGAAATTCAGTGTTGATAAATGGAAAGTAATGCACATTGGAAAACATAACCCCAACTATACATATAAAATGATAGGGTCTAAATTAGCTGTTACCACTCAAGAAAGAGATCTTGGAGTCATTGTGGATAGTTCTCTGGAAATATCCACTCAGTGGGCAGCGACAGTCAAAAAAATGAACAGAATGTTGGGAATCATTAAGAAAGGGACAGATAATAAGACAGAAAATATCATATTGCCTCCATATAAATTCATGGTACACCCATATCTTGAATTCTGCGTGCAGATGTGATCACCCCATCTCAAAAAAGATATATTGGAATTGGAAACGGTTCAGAAAAGGGCAACAAAAATGATTAGAGGTATGGAGAGTCTGCCATATGAGGAGAGATTAATAAGACTGGGACTTTTCAGCTTGGAAAAAAGACGACTAAGGGCGGGGGGATATCCACTTTTGTCTTTCTTTCTTTCATTACATATGTCCCAAGTGTGAAGTGATTATCCTGTAGGGAAAATAGCAAGAAAAGCTATCAGAACACAAAAACCTCAGCACGCTTTCCTTTCACTGTGTGTATCTACCTGCCTGCCAGTATCTCTAGGCTTTTATACTGGTGTCCATCATCATAGTATCGGAGCTTCTCCAATCACTTAAAATGATTATTCTGTATGGAAACAAATAAATTTCAGGGAGACTTGTTCTCGCAATTTATTTTGAGGCTTCTGAAAATCCAATCTCTCAGTGCTTAAATTTGGATGTGGATTTTAAGATCCTACTTTTGAAAATGTTGTCCTTCCTTATGGATTCTGCTGTACTTGACAACTAGTGGGGAGGTTAGAAAGTAAAAACAAAGTCTTACACCTATTTCATATAATCTACACTAAGGCAAAGTTACCCCTTGGATAAGTAGTGTGACAGACCCAGACACAGGGTACAGGAGTCTGGTCCTATTGGGATCCAGGAATTGCGCAGGCAAAGCCCGTCCACTGCTAAGGGATCCCCCTCCAGCCTAAGAGGGGAGTCCACAGGACCTGGAAACCAAATAAGTACGGGGGACAACTAATGAAATAATAGGGACAGGAGTGTGGTCAAAGGGTCAAACGAAGAGAACCAGACGGGGACACTGAGCAGAGAACCCCGGACAGCGCCCACTGCTCCTCAAAGGCATCAAGGGAGTCAGTGGATCCTGCCCAGAGGAACTCTGCCCGGATACGTGAACGGACAGAGGATCGGAAATAGGCCCCACAGTCACAGGAGACTCCGTCGGCCAACCTCCTCACCCTGGTTTTATAGATGGCCACTTAAGCCAGGGCCAGGAGGAGGTTTACCAGGAGGTCCCATGGCTTTGTGTGGCCACAGATAGGGAGTACATAGAAAAGGAGATGAGGGGAAAAGTGCAACCAAAAAATTCATGAGGAGCCAGAATAGGGGCTGCAACCTGGCACACTCTAAGTAAATGTGCGCCAGGGTTTCCCTCACGCCGCAAAAGGGGCAGGTGTCCGGGATAGGGGTGAACCACTCCAGCCGTACGAACTGCGAGATGGCTAAAGTAGACCCTGTCCCCCCATTCCAGCCACCTGCTGTCTTCGGCAGCCAGATCCATATGGGTCTCCTTCAGGAAAACTATAGAGTACCCCCCTTCCCGAAGAAAGGAGAGCACCTGGCTCCTGCGGAGACCCATCCTACAGCCCCGGATGTTCAACGTTGCATAGATGATAGGTGCCATGACGAGGGTTGGGGGGGATCCTTGCCGGCAGGGATTCTCACGGCCCCCATTGGGCTACACAGCAAACTGTGACCTACCCCATAGGTGAGTAAGGAGTCACGGAAGCCGGGGACCCACTGGTAGGCCACGGTGCCTGCTTCCCAGTCCTTTTACCCTCCCCCATAAGGGCCCTTGCAGCCTGGAGGATTTGGTGAAAGTCCCCCCATCGTTGGAGAGCAAGCTGTACCTTGTTGCGGGAGCCGTGGACATCTTCAAGAAACTCCCACAGCTCCTCTCGCAGCGCATGGGGGGCGGGGTTACTGGCTCCTGACCATCCTTTGGCGGGGCCCTTGACACAGGGCCCTTGATCTCCTTGGGGAGACCCTTTGGCGGGGCCCTTGATCTCCTCGTAAATGGAGGGGAGATCGCTTTCTGCCACCCTGGGGTTTTCCCCTCCGGCACCCGAAGCGGCGGTCGCCTCGGGGCTCACAGGGGCTTAAGATGGTAATGGGGCAGGAGGGACTCCAACGGAGGCCTTGGAGGGGAGGGACTCCCATGGAGGGGCGATAATACCTCCGGTGCTACCATGTCTTCCCAGGCTGGTACTGGTGGATGGAATACACCTGTGGGCAAAGTGGAAGGCTCGGCATCGGTGCCCCCCTTTCTGGTCTTCCGGGGGGCCTCCACATGAGATGGAAGGAGTGGAGCTTGAGCCTTCCGCTTCCCCTGGACTAGGGCCAAGCCCTCCATGGCATCATCTGGGGGCTAGCTAGCAGGGGTCGGGTCAGGGGCGATGGCTCAGGGACTTGGGGGGGGGCAGCATGAGGGAGGGAAGGTTCCCCCTGGGGCAGACCCTCTTCTATGCCTGGCAGTATCCCTGCCATACCCTCCTCCACAGGTCCCGCCAGATTGCAGGCACCAGAGGTGGGGCTCTCCTGCTCATCTGGGCATAGTGGGGGAGGTGCCCCTTGGGCCCTAATGGGAGCAGTGGTGGACTGGGAAGGAGGAGGGGTGGCTTCGGGCGCTGGGCAGCCAGGGGCACCGGCGATGACAGGGCCAGCGCCCTGTCAGGGCTCGGGGGTCCCGGATGCCCCTCCTTGCCGGGCCAAGGGGCAGTCCCTCCAGACGTGCCCCATCGCCTGGCAGAGGTAGCAGCAGGCCTCCCCCGTGGAGTAGTGCACCAGGTAATGGGCCCCCTGGTAGGGGACCAGAAATGACCCCTCGAGCGCCTCTCCGTCACGTGCCGCCGGCGGCAGTTGAAGCTGCACCTGCTGGCGGAATGAGAGGACGTGATGGAGGGCGGGGTCTTTGCAGCCCAACGGGAGAGGGCTGACCGTGGAGATGGGTTTCCCCAGGGTGGAGAGAGCGGGTAATAGGGCGACATTGGGAAGAAAGGGAGGGACAGAGGTCAGGACCAGACGGACGCCCAGGTCCTCTGGAGGCTCTAGGGGGATGAATATGCCCCCCACCACCAGGCCCTTCTCCACCACCTTCTGGGCGGCAGCCTCTGATGCTAAAAAGAAGACGACCTTCCCGTACATTTTGGAGGCCGCCACAATGGCCGTGGGCCCCACCACCCTCGCCAACACCCGCACGTAGGTCTCCATGTGGGGCGAGGCGGGCACCAGGAAGCAACGGATGCCGTGCTTCCTGGTCAAGGTCGGGAAGGGGTCCCGGCTGCTATAGATGGTAGCAGAGGCAGTGGGCAGGAGAGATGACATAGCGGCAGGCGGGGGGGCTGCCACCACTTAGCGTACACCCTGGGGGCTGGGGGAGGGACACCCGCAGAGCTGGTGGAGGGAACAGCAGGGAGGGATGTCACGGCCGGTGGCGGGGCCGTGGCAGTGGGGACAGCCCCTGCCATGGAGGGCTTGGTCTTTTTTGTGGGGCTCTTACCCTTCTTTTTACCCTGGCCCTTCCCACCAGCTGGGAGGGCTTCCCCAGAGTAGGAGGGGGTGAGGGACGTGGCAGCAGTGGAGGTCGTTCCGGTGTCCACCGCTGCCGGTGCCCCGGGGTGGGGGGGGAGTAGCAGGTGGTTCAGCTGCAGCAGCAGAGGTAGAGGCTGGGGGGGCAACAGGGTGGCAGTTGGGGGAGGGACGGTGGGATTTTTGGGAGGGGCCCCACCCATCTCGTCCCCTGCCATCATGAGCAGGGAGGGAAGGGGAGACACCAGAAGGAGGAGGGGAAAGGAGAAGCAGGTCGACCACTCCTACCCGCTAGGCTGCAGGCAGGGGAGGAGGGTGCCAAAGGGGGTGGACTGGACGGGGGGGGGCAAACAGGGGTTAGGTGTCAATAACCAACACTGGGTGGAATTCAGCTCCTCTAGCTGCACTAGGGGAGGGGGGGGATACAACAGCATTGGGGGTGCAGTGAAGAGGGTTTAAACTAAAATGGGGAGTGGCACAAGCGCATGGGAGCACGGAGCAAGGGGCTGAGCGTGCTGGATTTAGGGCAGGGAAGTCAAGGGGCTAGCTTCAGAGGCTGGGGCGGGGCAAACAAACAAAGGCTGCAGAGGGAAATGGGTGGGGCAGGCAAACAAACTGAAGCTAGTAAGGGGGACTGGGGCAACAGCGGGTGCAAAAGGCTGCAGGGGGCAAATGGGGAAGGTAGCAAAGGGCAAAGCTGTGAGGTGGCAGTCCGGGGAGGGCACGTGTGTCCACATGCGCTTGCACAAAGAGTCAGTGGGGGCTGGCTGCTGCTTCTGGTCCAAATGATGGAAGCAGGGCATAGCAAGCCAAGCAAGCAGCTGAGTCCAGAGGCAGGAGCTGAGGCAGATGGTAAACAGCCAGTGGGGGTGGTGGAGGGGGAAGTGGTGGGGGGAGGGGGGTGGGGGGACACAGATGGATTGGGGGGCAGGCTCCACACCACACCCCCTATGTCCCTACAAACACAGTCAAAACCCCCACCCCAAGAGCACAGTTTGAAAGTTACTCAGTTCGAAAGACCTCCTCCACAGTGGTCAGCAAAGTCTCTAGGTACTCCCCCCTGGTAGATGGTCCTCTTCTTCTCCTCCTCCTCGGGGCTTCAGCAGCTCCAGGCAGCAAGCTCTGCATCAGCAGCCCCAGGAACTCCAGGCGGTGGTCCAGGCAGGCAGAAAGGACCCCTTTCAGGTGGTGGGGTGATGGTGTCTGCAGCAGCAATGGCTGGGGTCCCTCACTCCCCCTCTCTGGGGAGTGGGCCATCATGCCCCCCCCCAACAAGGGGCTGTAGTTGGAGCAGTAGCAGCAACCGAGGGTCGGGGGGGGGGAGAGGGTCTAGCATCTGACCAGCTACCAGGTAGCAGAGAAGGAGGGGGTGGTGTCTGGCCCAGCCAGGGGAGCAGCTGGAGTAGCAGCAAGAGGCCAGGGCCCAGCAGCAGCCAGAGCAGCAGTCTCCCTCCTCCCACGAGGCCAGTGGGGTACAGGAGAGTGATCCTACTGGGATCCGGGAAGTGGCTTTGCCCGCCCACTGCTAAAGGATCCCCCCCCCCCAATCTAAGAGGGGGATCCACAGGACCTGGACACCAAATAAATATGGGGGACAACTAATGAAATAACAGGGATAGGAGTGTGGTCAAAGGGTCAAATGAAGGGAACCGGACGGGGACACCGAGCAGAGAACCCCGGACAGCGCCCACTGCTCCTCAAAGGTGTCAAGGGAGTCAGTGGAGGCCGCCCAGAGGAACTCCGCCCTGATACATGAACGGACGGAGGATCGGAAATAGGCCCCACAGTCACAGGAGACTCCATCTCCTCACGCTGGTTTTATAGATGGCCATTTTAGCTAGGGCCAGGAGGAGGTTGACCAGGAGATCCTGTGACTTTGTGGGGCCGCGGATAGAGAGTACATAAATAAGAAGGTGAGGGGAAAAGGGCAACCAAAATGTAATAAAATATAGTTGAGGAGCTGGAATAGGGGCTGCAGCCTGGCACACTCCAGATATGTGTGTGCCAGGGTTTCCCTCATGCCGCCAAAGGGGCAGCTGTCTGGGATAGGGGTGAACTGCGCCAAGTACACGCCCGTGCTCACGGCTCCATGAAGGAGCCGCCAACTGATATCCCTGGCGGGCCTCAGGACCAAGGTGGAATATAGGCTGGCCCACCAGGGCTCCTCACCCTCCAGAGGTGGCAGGAGGTCCCGCCATTTTGTATCGGGGTGGAACGCAAGGGTGAGGACGTGAAGGGAGTGGAGCACGAGTGTGTATAGATGTTTCCTTGGCGTGGTCTGGAAGCAGACTGGCTGCAGCTAGTGCAGCAGGCTCACGGTGAAGGGGCGGGGGGGGGGGTCGGTTGGGTCCACGGGGCAGGGGCCCGATGAAAAGGTCCGGCAGGCCTGGGTTGAAGGGTGGGTGGGGCGTGTCCTTGTGCAGGTCCCGGTCGAGGTAAACCTGAGCAGTGGGCGGGAAAGTGGCCTTCACCTCCTGAAGTATGCACTGGGGAGTATGAGGTCTGGAGAGCCCCATGCGCTGAGTGAGCGTCAGGGATCCAGCCAATCTCCCCAGTTGTAGTCTAGGAAGTCTCCGACTCTTGTGACTTCTGCCAGGACCAAACTCTGGCACACTGAGGAGGACTCTGCCACCTGCACGCGGAGCTGGGGGTTGTGTAGCAGGGGCTCCACGAGATGATCTGCCCCCTCGGTGGCCGCCATGGACCTGGTAATTGAAAGCAGTTTCCAGGTCTGGAGGAGGTCCTGGTAGAAGACTGGCAGCCCGGAGAGGTCTCGCAGAAGACCTCTTGGATGGAGATAAAGGAGCTGCCGGTCCTATCGGAGCCCTCGGAAGCAGCGCAGGAAGGCATGTGCCAGTATGCTTCACGCCGGACTACCTGCGCAATAAAGGAGCTTCTGCAGGGCCTGGAGGCAAAAGACATGGACCTGGGTGTGCAGACACTTCAGGCCCTGCCCTCCCTCCTCCAGGGGTAGATGGAGAACCCCTGCAGGGACTCAGTACAGTCCTGACCAAAAGAACTCCAGAATCGATGTCCGGAGGTTGGTCAGGAAACCCGGGGCTGGGACCAGGGTGTTGAGCTGGTACCAGAGCATGGACAGGACTAGTTGATTAAGCACCAGTGCTTTCCCTCAAAGGGAGAGGCACCAGAGTAGTCCTGTCTATTTCTGGAGCCGCTCTATCACTCCGCCCTCTAAATCGTGCCAGTTCTCCAGTGGAGAGGGATGCGTGGCAGAAAGGTAAATGCCGAGATAGAGCAGCGGACCCGCGCTCCATGGACCCGCGCTCCACCGGATGGCCTGAAGCACAGGTGGGGGGAGCTCACCTGCCAGCTGTCCCCGACCACCAGGCGAGAGCTCTTGACCCAGTTGACCCAGGCAGAGGAGGCTGCTGAATAGATGGCCTGGCAAGCCTCCACCCGCGCCAGGTCACCCAGGTCCTGAACCACGAGGAGCACATTGTCGGCGTACGCAGACAGGACCAGCTGCAGCTCCGGCTCCCTCAGTACCAACCCTGTCAACCTCCTGCGGAGGAGACAGAGGAAGGGCTTGATCGCCAGAGCGTACAGCTGGCCCGAGAGGGGGCACCCCTGCCGTACTCATCACCCAAAGCTGACCAGTTTGGTCAGGGTCCAGTTGAGCCTGACCAGACACTCTGCGGAGGCGTACGGCACCCAGATAAAACCTACAAACTGGAGTCTGAAGCCAAACGCTTGCAGAGTGCTCAGGAGATACCCTTGGTCCACCCTGTTGAACGCCTTCTCCTGATCCAAGGACAGGAGGGTGAATGACAGACCATCCCTACACCTGAGTTCCAAAAGGTCCTGGACCAGATATAGGTTGTCAAAGATACTGCGGCCTGGGACAGTGTAGATCTGGTCTGGGTGGCCCACGTCCACCAGCACGGACCCTAGCCGCAGCGAGATTGCTTTTGCAGCGACTTTGTAGTCCATGCTGAGGAGCGAGATGGGATGCCAATTTCGTAAATCGCGGAGGTCCCCCTTCTTCGGCAATAAGGCAAGCACGGCTCGCCTGCAAGAAAGAGGGAGGACCCCGCTCGGCAGAGACTCGGCCCAGACGGTGACTAGGTCTGGGCCGAGGACGTCCCAGAACGCGCGGTAGAACTCCACGGTCAGCCTGTCCATGCCTAGAGATTTATTGGTGGGCATGCGGCGGAGGGCTTCCGAGAACTCGGCCAGAGTGAGAGGCAGCTCTAGGCGGTCTCTGTCTCCCTCGTTGACCTTTGGGAGTTCATCCCAGAGCACTCTGCAAGTGTTAGGATCGGTCGGGTCCGGGGAGAAAAGGCTTGCATAGAAGGCCCTCGCCCTCCCGCACATCTCCACCTGATCCATGAGGGGGGAGCCGTCTTCTGCCAGAAGGCGGATGATGAGTTTTTTGGCCCCCCTCCTTTTCTCCAGGGTGTAGAATAAGCGGGAGCCACGATCCATCTCCCAAAGGAGACGGATGCGGGATCAAACAAAGGTGCCCCGGGCCCGATGATCTTCCAGGGCCTGGAGCTCCTCCCAATTCTCCCGGCACGCTTTGCATAGGGGCGGATCCTCGGCGCTGGGGGCCAGACGCCCCTCCAGCTCTAAGACCTCCCATTCCAACTGCTCTATCACCGCATCCCACCGTTGGCTGGCGCCTCAGGTTTAGTCACGGCAAAAGAGCCGGGCACACACCTTCCCCAGGTCCCACCACCGCCGCGCTGAGGGAAAGGCACGCTGCTGCCCTCGCCAGGCCAGCCAGAACTCCTGGAAGGACGCCACAAAGCCCACATCCTCCAACAAGCTGTTGTTGAAATGCCAATAGGCCGGCCCCGGCCTCTCTGCGCAGAGGGGGCCGTCACGGTGGCTAAATGATGGTCAGAGAATGGGGCCGGCTGGATGCTGGAGGAGTGGGCTCGTAATTTAGTTGGGGGTTGGTCCTGCTTTGAGCAGGGGGTTGGACTAGACCTCCTGAGGTCCCTTCCAATCCTGATATTTTATGATTCTCTGAAAGGGGGAAGCATGATAAATAAATGAGGTCCAACCGGGAGTGGCGCGACCGATGGGCCTCCACCCGGAGAAAGGTGAACGTGGAAATGTCATCTGGGTGGTGGTCGCGCCAGATGTCCACCAGGGAGTGATGTTGCACTATCTCCCAGAGGACGTCCGCGGCGGCTGGGCACTGCTCAGTCCCCGAGCGGTCCTGCTCCTCGAGGGTGGTGTTGAAGTTGCGGGGCAAGCAAACAAACTGAAGCTAGTAAGGGGGGTACAGGAGTCTGGTAGAAGACAAATATACTGGCCATTGGATGAATATTTTTCTGTTCCCTGAGTGACCAGAGCAGGGGCTGCCCTAGAGCAATCAGGAACCTGCTAGAACCAATTAAGACAGGTAAGCTAATCAAGACACCTGGAGCCAATTAAGAACTTTCTAGAATCAATTATGGCAGGCAGACTAATCAGGACACCTTGTTTAAAAAGGACCTCCCATTGGTTAGTAGGGGGGCACGCAAGGAGTGAGAAGGCATGCTGCAGGAGGACTGAAGAGTTCAAGCTTGATCAGGCTTCAGGAGGAAGATCCTGCAGTGAGGATAAAGAAGGTGCTGGGGGAAGGCCATGGGGAAGTAGCCCAGGGAGTTGTAGTTGTCACACAGCTGATACAGGGAACATTGTAGACAGCTGCTCTCCACAGGGCCCTCGGATGGAACCCGATGTAGAGGGTGGGCCTGGTCCCCTCCCCAAACAACTCCTGATCTGACACAGGAGGAGTTGACCTGGTCTGTGAGAAACACCAGAAGGGAAGGTCTAAACTGGAAAGGGATTTGGTCTGTTCCTGACCCACTAGGTAGGACACCAGAGACTGTGGGGATTGTTCTCCATTTCCCCCATGCTGGCCAGTGATGAGGTTAGCTGAGTGGATGGCAGGTTTGAGCCACTAGCAAAAGTGGCCAAACTGAGGGCTGCCGGGCATCTGAGGTGAGCAAATCCGCCAATAAGCGCAGGACCCACCAAGGCAGAGGAGGAACTTTGTCACAGTAGCAATAACTATTCTTGATCTCAGCAAGAGTTACATTTGGTTAGACCAGGGATGATGATAGCCCTGTTATTACCACTTTCAAATAAGGGCTTTTTGTTGTTTGTTTTTCTTCATTTAAAAACTCTCTCCAGCTAAAGGAAAGGAAACATGGGATGTGATCAGAATGGAAACCTTGTTTAATACTCTACATTTTAAAAGCATTAACTGTTTCCTTCTTTTCTGAGTTTTAATAAAATTTTATAAAGATGCTTAATGGTGTGTTTGCCATGTCACTAAGCAGGCTGAGGTCTCTGTGTACCAACCCCCACACTTGTTTAACACTGCTGTATGTTGGACAGTGACAGAGTAATGTTAACACCTTTGACTCTTTGGGGCCATATATTCAAACTAAATGAATACAATGGAGCCCATTGTGCGAGGTGCTGTACAAATACAGAACCAAAAGGCAGTTCATGCCCCAAAGAGCTTACAATCTAAGTATAAGATGAGAAACAGAAGATGAATAGAACAGACAGACCAGCGCCTGTCTGTGTGGTATCTACAACATCTCTCTAGGTTATTACACTGTGCCCACCACTTGTGACTAGTATCTCCTTAGTAGTTATTTATCCCTTCATGGAGTTTTAAACATTCTTGTTATTCCCTTTAACCCCTTTGGCCTTTATTCACACACTGTGCTTTTTTGGTTGCCTTTTTTGTCTTCTCATAGGCTCCATGTACATGTGGAGAGCCGCTGGTTAGACACTTTTGAAAAGCCACATTTCCCAGTGTAACCAGGCTTTAGTGGGTCATAACTAAGGATGCCAAATTCAGGACGAACTGCTGAGAAACAGGGCAAACAAAACCCCAAACTGGTGGTTATTCCTTTATAAGATGTACCAAAGCAGCCACAAACGTAAACTCCTGTTTCATCACACTGGCTAACAAGAAAACATAAAGGCAGTTTCCTCAGGCATTCCAGTTCTTATATCACCACCAAAAACACTGGATTCAAAGAGGAGTGGTTCTTTACAACCAGTCTCATCAAATAATAGGTTCTTCTGATCCCAAAGGACCAGCCACACACCCACCGTCACATATAACTTAGATCTACCCAAAAATCATGCTGATGCCAATCCTTTAGTATCTAAAATCTAAAGGTTTATTCATAAAAAGAAAGGTGAAAGTTAAAATTGGTTAAAGGAATCAATTACATACCGTAATGGCAGAGTTCTTGGTTCAGGCTTGTAGCAGTGGTGGAATAAACTGCTGGCTTAAGTGAAGTCTCTGGAGTACATCCACAGCTTGGATGGGTCATTCAGTCCATTGATCAGAGCTTCAGTTTGTAGCAAAGTTCCTCCAGTGGTAAGAAGCAGGATGGAAGACAAAACAGAAGATGCAGCTGCCCTTTATAGTTTTTTTTTCCCATGTGGAGGGCATCCCATGTCATTCACTACAGCTGAATGACATTTTTTGACTGAACTCCCCCCCCCCCTGTTTAAAATGCTGATTTGGGTTGACTGAAAAAATGGTTATTTTGGGTCGATTTTAGAAAACTGTTTTGGGTAAAAAATTTTGGAAATGGGGCCTAGATTCACAAAACCAATTAGAAGGTTCTGATGGCCCTGTCCCATGACACCAAGAGCTCAATGGTTAGACCACTCTCTTGCAATGTGAAAACCCCCTTGGGGTTCAAATCTCCCCCCCTCCCCCCGAACAAGGATTTTGTCTCCTCCAACAAAGATGAATGCCCTGAGTCTCAGGGATGGTCTTCATTACAGGGAGATAGACACTGTTTAGTGAAGACCTGCTAATCGATGGTAGAGTGCTCTCCAGTTGACCACGCTACTCCATCTCTCCGAGAAGAGTAAGGCAAGTCGACTGGAGAGCATCTCCCATTGACGCAGTGCAGTGAAGACACGGGGTAAGTCGACCTGAGCTACATCAACTCCAGCTACATTATTCATGTAGCTGGAGTAGTGTAACTTAGGTCGACTTTCCCCGGTAGTGAAGACAAGTCCTCAGGCTAATGGGTCAGCCTCTGTCTCCTTGTGAAGCTGTTCCACATTGTACGAACATTTAATTGGACCCCCAAATGATTTTTCTGACTTTGATTTGCCAATATTCCCCCCCGCCACAAAAAAAAAAATTTGGTTTCAGGTTGACATAATTTTTTTATTATTATCTTGCAGAACTGCCAGTGAACTGAAAAAAAACCCAGTTATTCTCATAACTCTACATGTAACGATACTTCCATGCTTGAATAAGTACCAATTACAGGACAAGGGGAGAAATGTTGTCTGTTGGATTCTAGACTTTGGTGATGCTCTTGGATCAAACAGAATGTGAATCACTCTTGCAATCAGCCCCTGATGCATCCTGGAATTAACACAATTCTCCTACTAGCTACTGCTCTTGGGGCTACTTTATTATACAGTTCTGCCATCCTTGGCTGCCATTAACAGTACTTTAGTACACAAGTATCACCTCATAGACAATGCATGGAGTTAGGTACCACTCATTGTGAATACGAGTGGAAGGTCAGGGACCCTTTTAGTCATAAACTAATACATGCCTGGAAATGAATGAAGAAATAGAACTTCAGGGGCGTGGGATAGAGGTAACGTGCCAGTTGACATGAGTAAGGAGATGCTACTCTGGTCCTGCAAATGGTGACTTGCCCCAGATCCCTAAATGGCCCCCTCAAGGGTTGAACTCACAACCTTGGGTTTAGCAGGCCAATGCTCAAACCACTGAGCTATCCCTCCCCCCATCTGTCCGGCTTGTTGGTCTAGTGGTGATTGGGGGGTGGGGGTGGAGGGATAGCTCAGTGGTTTGAGCATTGGCCTGCTAAACCCAGGGTTGTGAGTTCAATCCTTGAGGGGGCCATTTAGGGATCTGGGGCAAAAAGAATTGGGGATTGTGCCTGCTTTGAGCAGGGGGTTGGACTAGATGACCTCCTGAGGTCCCTTCCAACCCTGATATTCTATGATTCTATGACTTCCTTGAAATAAGTGATTAATGAGAACTTCTCTGAAGGACCCCTTAGAGTAGGCAAATGTACTCTTTGGTCCTGATGATAATTAAGGGCAGGGGGTGTTGCTTGTGGGTAGATGAATGAGCTAAAATGGGGAACAGAGGATTTAGAAGCATAACAGTAAAACACTGGTTCGTATTCAGGGAGTCTATTTTGTGGGTGTTGGTGAGTGATTAAAAAAAAAATCAAAACCCACAGATTCACTCTGAATGAAGGAAGGAGACGACAAAATATTGAAAGGATTCATAAAATTGTATTTTTGAAAAAGGCTGTGGCTGGCATTTTCAAAAGAATCCAAGAGACTTAGGTGGTGCCAAGGTTCCATAGACTTTCCATGAGGGGGATTGCACCTAACTCATTTTGGCCCCTTTGCGTATATCTACACTGCAATTAAAAATCTGCAGCTGTCCTGTGCCAGCTGACTCAGGCTCATGGGGCTTGGGGCGAGGTGCTGTTTAATTGCAATGTAGACATTTTGGATAGGGCTAGAGCCTGGGCTGTAGAACTCTGCGAGCTGGGAGAGTCCCAGGGCTCATGCTGTAGCCTGAATGTCTAGACCACAATGAAACAGCCCTTTTGCTCAAGTGCCACGAGCCCGCATCAGCTGGCCTGGGACAATTGCGGTTGTCTAATTGCAGTGTAGACATACCCTTTGACAACCCAAGCTTTTACTCTTTCAGTAGCAGACTTTTGTTTGCCTTTAATAAATGGAGTCATTCTTTCTCTCTCTCAACTTTCTTTGATCTAAATGGTCACATTCATAGTTTGTAGGATCCTGGCAAGGACTCAGTGATTCCATTGCCAATTAGGATTAGTCCAACAGTGGTGTTTGCAATTTGATTGTAAAAGGAATACTACTTATTACACAGAAATAAAATATAACCAACTCATCCACGAATAGCTTGGAGTTTCCAAGAAATGTGAGATGTTAATGGATGTAATCCATGGTTCTGACCTGGATGCATAGATAGATAGATCTGTAGATCCATCCATCCCAAGTCCTTTGTGGAAGGAAAGTGAATGTGCTTTATCCTGAACAGTCAAAGCCTTCCAAGTCGGAAAGGCTAATAGCGGGACTGAAGAGTATACAACTCTCTCTATCCTATATTGAGAACAAAGAGCCATAACTCTCTGACCCAAAGCTCCCCAGTCAATGGAGGAAGGAAGTCTACTTTCTTAAGGACGTAGGCCCAGATCCCCAAAGATATGTAGGCACCCAGCTCTCATTAAAAACAATGGGAGTTAGGTGCCTATTCTTTGAGGATCTGTGCCCTGGTCTCTGAAACATTTTTTTTTCCTCCTTCCCACCCATTTTAATGGGAATTGCAGGGTGGGACTCTGGGGCAGCAGATCAGGTTGCTGGGTTGGGTCTCAAGGTCAGATTTGGGTTTTCTTCAAAGAGTGGGCATATTTTGATACAGATTGATCTGACCTAAAACAAACTATTGTGTTTCAGTTTTCTTGATGGAAAATTGACAACTAGTGGCAAAATCAAAAGTTTCCTAGGAAAAATTTCAGTTTTGTTAGAACCACATTTTTTTTGCGGGGGCGGGGGGGGGGATATTTGATTGCAAATTCCTTACCAAGCATAGCATTGAATTCCCATAATATATGAGATATTCACTTTGCAATGATGGAGTAAAACTCTATCGTCCAGTGCTTATATGTAATTGCAAATGCCTATTTTTAGTGAAGATGTGAGGGATAGATAGATAGATATTGTCAGAGAAACAAGGTAGGTGAGGGGATATCTTTTATTGGACCAACTTCTCTTGATGAGAGAGACAAGTTTTTGAGCTGACACAGAGCGCTCTTCTTCAAGTCTGGGAAACTAACCCAGAGTGTCCCAGCTAAATGCAAGGTGGAACAGATTGTTTAGCATAAGTAGTTAACACATATTTTAAGGGACCATTCAAGGTGAAGTGGCCTGTTAACACCCCTCCACTCATAGGGGGAAAGGAAGGGGGGGGAAGGGAGAGGAGTGAAAGGCAGCTGTGGGGGGGAAGTTGTTAGTGGGTTATAGATTGCTGTAATAAGCCATAAATACAGTGTTTCTATTCAGTCCATGATGTCTTAGTGTGTTTGGATTGAAGTGTTTGGGAAACTTCATTTGGATTTGTGCATACCATTTTCTATTGATAAATGACGGACTTTACATGAGTTTGTATTGCCCAGGAGGGTGCTGGGCAGTACAAGACACATATTTCTGGGGGAAAGTCTGGGACTGGGGGTTTGCCTGTATTGCCCTGGAGTGTGATTCATGAATAGCTGGTTCTAGTACTCATACAGTATAGCTAGGAGTGATTTACATGCTGGAGGCTGGGTGTGAGCAGACCAGGAGTGGTTGCTCTCACCGGGAAGCCATGTAAAAGGCACCCCAGTTTGGAGAATTGAGGGAACAGCAGTCCAGCTAGTACCCTGAGTAATGCCACAGTGGCTTATACCTTTCAATATTCCTTTTCATTCAGGTGTTGTATGTGTCACATAATTATGGGAGTTCAGTGATCATTTAGAAAGAAAACAAAATCCTTCATAGCTCCTGTACATTTGGTGAACATGGTCTGTACATTCTTTGATTATATCTAATGGCCTTACAAAAGGAGCAAGATACATTCATTTGAATGAACATTGAAGGAACAAGACATTATACACATACATACAGGGCGATCTTATCTTGATAGGTTTATGAAGGGGATGGTATGATGAGGCTGTCTACAACACTATATGGACCATCCATAACTTGCTATTACCAAACGTTTCCAATAACCAGAGATGGGACACTAAATGGGGATGTCTGAGTTACTACAGAGAATTCTTTCCCAGGTGTCTGCCTAGTGGGTCTTGCCCACATGCTCAGAGTCTAACTCATCATTATATTTAGAATCAGAAAGGAATTTCAACCTGGGTCTAATTGGCAGAGACTCTGGAGGTTTTTCACCTTCCTCTGCAGCATGGGGCCTGGATCACCTGCAGGTTTAAACTTGTGTAAATGGTGGATTCTCTGTAACTTGAAGAACTTAAATCATGGTTTGATGACTTCAGTAACTAGGCCAGACGTTGGGGTCAATTACAGGAGTTGGCAGGTGTGGTTCTGTGGCTTGCAACGTACAGGAGGTCTGACTAGATCAGGGGGTCTCAAACTGGTGGTTGGAACCCCTCAAGGGGTTGTGAGATTATTACATGGGGGGGGGTCGCAAGCTGTCAGCCTCCACCCCAAACCCTGCTTTGCATTCAACATTTATAATGTTAAATATATAAAAAAGTGTTTTTAATTCCTAAGGGGGGGGTCACACTCAAAGGCTTGCTACGTGAAAGGGGTCACCACTATAAAAGTTTGAGAACTACTGGACTAGATGATCATGATGGTCCCTTCTCATCCAAATGAGAAAGGCAGATGGAACTTTAGGACCACAGGATGGTAGCTAAGGATGCAGGGCTAAGGTTTTGAAAGTATCCTATGGCAGATGTTTGCCGACTTTCAATTGGACTCATGCTCAAAAGTCATTTAGGCATTGCTGAGGATTTACCAATATACTTTCAATGGTATTTATGCTCCTAAATAACTTGTGTGCTTTCAAAAATCCCACATTTGTATCTTTCAGTGTGATAGAAACCACAGCTGGGATTTTGAAAGGGTCTTAAAAGAACCGGTCATCTAACTCCATTAGGCTCCTTTGAAAATTTCAAGCAGAACCTACCTACTATTTCTGCCTCTACTATTGTTTGTTGCCCTTGTCTGCATTGTCAGAACTCTCACTCTTGTTCATGTTTAGTGGGAATTTACACCATGAGTAGCTTATTGTAACTGAAGGGACATAAAGAGTAAGTTGCTACTCATTGAGTATGGCAGTAAGTAGTAAGTATTTCTTGGGTGGAGACTCTTAAATGCACCTGGAGTACAGCATCAAACTCAGCCATCAGCTCCACAATTTTAAGGAAGTTTCCATTGTTTGGCACATACAGCTGATCTGAAGTGCCACGCAGAGCTAGGTTTT
Source organism: Natator depressus (assembly GCF_965152275.1). NCBI lineage: Eukaryota > Metazoa > Chordata > Testudines > Cheloniidae > Natator > Natator depressus. Next base: position 32,817,504 of record NC_134246.1, read on the forward strand.
GGGTAGCAAGCATTCTCACAATGGCAATGAGCCTTTTCAGAACATTTTGCCAGTAGAGAGACTCTGATGCAATCTCATCTCAAGCTCTTTCCACCTATGGAATGCTGTGATGGGGTTGGGACTCACCACCATGGCGCCTCCTGTTGGTAACTCTGGGAATTAGCTCAGAGCATGTGGAGTGCCCTCCGCTGGTGGCATCCCATCCATCTCTCACGCTCTGCTGGCATCTGGACCCGCTTTGCTCCCTTCTCGCAGCATCCTCTTCAGGATACTGCCCTCCATCAGTGCCCCCTAGTCCACTCTCACCCCCTTCTTGGGGAGAGGGGGGTTATCAGCAGTTCTTCCACTTTGCCCCACCTCCATGGCCAGCCACACCCACAAAGTCTAACCCCTTCTGGCAGGGGTCAGGTGCAGTCCGCTATGGCCACTTCTAACGGCCGGGAGTAATACAAGGGGGAAGGGGGGGACCCAGGGCTGCCCTCTACTTTGGGTCCTGACCCACGGACCCTCTGGCAGCAGCCTCTCTGCCCTCCTTCAGTCCCCCTGTCCACCTCTCCTCCCTGGGCCACTTCCCCTTCAGCCACTTTGCACCTCGTGGGCTCTTCTATCAGGACCTGCAGCCTGGCAGGTACAAGGCTGGAGTTCCCTTCTGCTCCCCTGAGCCTGCCCAGCACTACGCTGTCCCAGGTGCTGGTCTCCTCACTCAGGAGACAGGCCTTCCCTTTTGAAGGTCTGGGAGAGACTCTCTGCCTCTTGCCTGGGCAGCCTTTATATAGGACCTAGCCTGGCCCTGATTGGCTGCCTCTTTCTCTGGGCTGATTGGCTCTCCCTGATTAGCTGCCTGTTTGCACAGCCACTCTGGCCTGCTGTAGCCTAATCTGGTCTGGGGGTGGGGCAACGCCCCACTACACACTTCCCCCCTTAAGACTATTCTCATGGTGCTGGGAGGGGAAGGAAGAGGGTTCCTATCGCCCCAGCTTCCCTCCCAGCTGGGGCTGCAGGGCATCTCTCTCCTCTTGCAGGCCCCCCACACTCTGGAGCAACCTGCTCCCCTTGTCTAGGGTTTGGGTTCCCACTGTAGACCGCCTTGGTCCTATGTGGGTTCCCCCTTCTGTTTGGGTTCCTGCATTAGCCCTCCCAGCTCTCCTGTGGGTTCCCTGGTTGAGGTGGGGCCGCTCTGCCCCAGCCCCTTTCTCTCTGGGGGCTTGGCCTGTACTACCACTCCCTGTTAGCTAGTCCCAGACTGAGCCTCTGCTTTGGGCACCCCGCCGCCCTTTCTGCCTCAGGGGGCAGTGCCTCTTTATGTGGCCCTTGGTGTGGCCATGGAAGCACTTCCTGTGCCTTCCTGCTGCCATGGACCACTTACCGCTTGCTTTAGGCCTAGCCCTTCCCTCAGGGTTAGCCTGGGCCCTGTGAGTCCTGTATAGGCACTCCCTCTTCTGGTGCCCCAGCTCCCCACAGGCCCAACAAGTCTGCCCCGCACCCCCATTACCCTAACAGGAGGCACCTTTGCTGGGTGGGGCCCCATTGCTCCCTCCCAGTAGGGGCACTTCCTCCTGAAGTGTCCCTTTCGCCCACAGGTGAAACAGTTCGACCCAGGACTTGGCCTCTCACCCCTGGTGCCTGGTCTCCCATATGGCCGGGGTGCCAACCACCGCAGCAGCCAGAACAACCCTCTCTGCTGCTTGGCAAGCTGGGCCGCCCAAGCCCTCCAATAAGAGTTCATTTTCCCCACCATCTTAGTCACTCAGTCTCTCAATGTGGCACAATCTGCCTAGTCCTCGCTCTTGCCCCTTGTATCGGGGCAGACCGCTCATGCCCACATTCTCCACCATGTGTGACAGGGTTGGGACTCACCACCACAGCACCTCCTGTTGGTAACTCTGGGAATTAGCTCAGTCCATGTGGAGCACCCTCCACTGGTGGTGTCCCATCCATCTCTCGCCCTCTGTTGGCATCCAGACCCATGTTACTCCCTTCTCACAGCATCCTCTTCAGGGCACTGCCCCCCTAGTCCACTTTCACCCCCTCCTGGGGGTGGGGGTGTTATCAGGAGTTCTTCTGCTTCACCCCTGCCACCATGGCCAACCACACCCCCAAAGTCTAACCCCTCCACTATGGCCACTTCTAACATCCAGGTGTAATACAAGGGGGAGGTGGGGGAGACCCAGGCCCACCTTCTACTCTGGGTCCTGGCCCAGGGACCCTCTGGCTGCAGCCTCCCTGCCCTCCTTTGCTCCCCTTGTCCACCTCTCCTCCCTGGGCCGCTTCCCCTTCAGCCCCTTTGCACCTTGTGGGCCCTTCTATCAGGGCCTGCAGCCTGGCAGGTACAAGGCTGGAGTTCCCTTCTGCTCCCCTGAGCCTGCCCAGCACTACCCTGTCCCAGGTGCTGGTCTCCTCACTCAGGAGACAGATCTTCCCCTTTGAAGGTCTGGGAGAGACTCTCTGCCACTTGCCTGGGCAGCCTTTATATAGGACCTAGCCTGGCCCTGATTGGCTGCCTCTTTCTCTGTGCTGATTGGCTCCCCTCAGGCCCTCTCTGATTGGCTGCCTGTCTGTGCAGCCACTCTGGCCTACTGTAGCCTAATCTGGCCTGGGTGTGGGGCACCACCCCACCACAAATGCTCTCTGGTGATTTGCTGCCTTCTCATGGCATGCCAGATTTCTAGCCAGATTTTTCTAGTCCTTTGTTCCTGTAAGGTCTGGAGCATTAGACTGGAAGAGTTTGCAATAAAAACAGTATGCAGCATTCTGGGTTTTTGAGTACATAAGCCATGACCTCTCCACTTTGTCACCATTGGGGATTTCACGCCAGTAATGTGTTGGATGGAAACTTTTATTTTCATTGTCTTTGGGGAACATGAAATTTTTCACTTGCTGTGGCCCATGCAGTACACGGAAGTCCCTCAGGCTACTGCTCAAGTGGGTCCACAGTCCTGGATCATCTAGACTTAAGGAACTAAACTCAGCAGCAGCTGTTTCTTGGGCCTCCACCACACTCTTCTCTGATCTACACTTTTCTTCAGGAATGTGCATGGTTACATCCATTTGAGATGGAGATATGGATGCTGCTGTCGCTGCCAGGTCACCTGTACTCTCACTAACTGGAAGATCAGGCATCTCCTCACCACTCACATCCTCACTGGGGCTGGAAGGCTCACCACGAACATTTGTGTCTATGTTTCTCAGGAGAGCTCCTTCCTGCTTAGATAGAAAAGCTTCCTTTGCTTGCTTGCTTTTTCTGAACGCTGCCCCAGAGAGGCGTTCTCGTCTTTCACTCATGACTGATGTTCTGTGCCAGCTATAGTGGCTCTCAACACTCAGTTGAAGGGGACAAATAAGCAGGCTGGTAGCAGGGCCTGAGTGAGGGAAGATATCAGCGTCTTAAGGGCCTAACTGGCTCCTACTCCTTCAGTTGATGGCCTGTTCTCCTCAAGTGGGTTCATAGCAGCAGCAGGAAACAGGAAGCTCCCTGAGAAGCTGGTGTTAATCAGTCCCGGCTCCTGGGGGTGCTAGAGAGGTACATGAGAGGCTCCTCCTCCTCTCTCTCCCTGCAGCTCCTGCTGCTTTCTGTTATTCCCTCTCACCTTTTCTCCTGCCTGCCTGTTATGTCTCTTGTGCCCTCCTTCCTCCAGCACAGCACTCCACCATCTCTGTGCATCTAGAGCAGAGAGAATACATACGCACCAGCAGCAGACACAATTTTCTACACTCTGGGTTCTAGTGGCACCCCCCGCCCCCCGTCTGGCACCTGAGGTGGGTTGGGAGGATAAGTAAGTTATAGATTGTGAGACAGACAGATGGACATGTAATCCATAAGCCTTGTGCCAGTCCTCCGCACTGTATTGAAAGGTGTACACAGCCCTTGTGCACCATTACTATAAAGTCTATTGATTCGTACATCGTGCTACCAAGAACAAAGACAGGGTTCATTTGAAATCCTATACAAAATCTTTCATCCTCATAAACCCATCTGACATTGAGACTACCAGCCTTCATTTCTGGTCTGTAGATGTGTGATGTCATCAGCAGAGACTGAACCCCAGATTTATGGCTATTAATCAGGATGGGCAGGGACGGTGTCCCCAGCCTCTGTTTGCCAGAAGCTGGGAGTGAGCAATAGGGAATGGATCACTCGATGATTACCTGTTCATTTCCTCTGGGGCACCTGGCATTGGGCACCTGGCATTGGCCACCTTTGGTCTGACCCAGTGTGGCCATTCTTATGTTCTTACAGAATTGAAAACATTATCCTCTCTTGACTGAGCCAGAAGAATGGTCACATGAGTTCAGAGGTAGACTCATAAATGTAATTCAGCCACTAGAGGGGGATAAAGAGCTGCATAATGTTGGTGTGGTCTACAGCTGTCTTTTCTAACCATCATTTTATGTGGGGAGACAGTTAGCTGGGAAATCAGAAGAATGAACAGTGTTTGTGTCAATGACTGCACAGTCAATAATCAGGCTTAATCCCCACAAATAGTACCTTTGATGCTTAAAAGCATTTTACAAACATTATCTATTTAAATCATCCAATTGCAACATCACTGTAAGGTCTAGTTGCAAACCTAAAATATACAGCAGGAAGGAAGTGTGCCTTTATTTCTGGAGCCCAGTTGCATGCACTGAAATTAACCAGGCAGAGTAGACAATCCTCTGATAAAGAAATGAAATTATAAGACTTCAGAATTATAGGTAAGTATATTTTCCCCTATTTTACAGGTGGGAAAATTTAGTGACAAAGAAGGAAAGTGACTTGAGCAAAGCTACAAAACAAGTGGTTGTATTTAATGGCTTTTATATCACATGTCTGAAACATTTGAGATAGTTTATAACAGTAATTTTTCTTTCTTTCTTTCTTTCTTTCTTTCTTTCTTTCTTTCTTTCTTTCTTTCTTTCTTTCTTTCTTTCTTTCTTTCTTTCTTTCTTTCTTTCTTTCTTTCTTTCTTTCTTTCTTTCTTTCTTCTGTAACATAGTTTCAACTGGTTCCAAAACTTTCAGCCATTTAGGAAATCAACATTTGACCAGTTAGAAAGTCCTTCATGAATACATGCACCTTGCATCTTTTTCTAAGGTTCGTTCTGAGTTCCATTTCCACAGGAAAGCAAACACCAGAGCTCCAGGCTTGCGAAGGAACCAGTCAAGGTTTGTCCCATCATGACCTATTTCCCACGGTATGGAAGCATTTTCTTGATTGCCATCTTGACATCTTTATTCCTTAGGGTGTAGACTATAGGATTGAGAGTTGGCGTCACCAGGGTGTACAAGGTGGCTATCATCTTGTCCCTGTCAAAGGAGTAGCTAGAGGCTGGCCGAATGTAGGTGTAGATGACAGTGGAGTAATAAAGAGACACCACAATGAGGTGGGAGGAGCAGGTGGAGAAGGCTTTTCTCTTCCCTTCAGCCGTTTTGATCCTCAAGATGGCCCTGACAATGAAGTAATAAGAGACACATGTCAACAGGAAGTCCCCCATAGCTAGGAAAATGTCCGCCATGAAGACCATGACCTCATTTAAATGCACTGAGGTGCAGGAGAGAGCCAGCAGTGATGGGATTTCACAGAAAAAGTGGTTGATAACGTTGGGCCCGCAGAAGCTCAGCCGCAACACGAGGCCAGTGTGCACCCACGAATTGACCACAGCAATGACTATCACTAGGGCAGACAGGCCCACACTTACGGTCTTGTTCATCATGATGCTGTAACTCAAAGGGTGGCAAATGGCCGCATAGCGATCGTAAGCCATGACGGTGAAGAGTACCATCTCAGCCCCCAGAGACCATGTGAAGAAGTAGAGCTGGGCCATGCACCTAGGGTAAGAGATAGATTTACTGACAACCATTAGATTCCCCAGCATCCTGGGGATGATGGTGGAGGTGCAGATGATGTCCACCACAGCCAAGTGGAGGAGGAAAAAGTACATGGGCCTGTGGAGCTTGGAACTGGAGAGGATGGCAGCAATGATGACTAAGTTGCCCAGCAGGGCAATGATGTAGATGGAGAGGAATAGGATGAAGAGTGGGACCTGGAGTTGGGGTTTACTGGAGAGTCCCAGAATGATGAATGTGGTCACGATGCTTTGGTTCTTCATTCCTGGAGCTCCAGAGATTGTTGCGGATGAAGGCAATAGCTTCTGAAAAGTCTCTAGGACTTGCACTGGACAACTCAGGCTGAGGTATTCAAAGGTTCCTATGGGGTTTAGATGCCCAATTTTCATCTAAATCCCTAGATGCAGAGTTGGTTGGAAAACAGAATTTCCATTCCATGGGAAATACCAATATTTTGGCATTTGTTTTCATCCTGAATTGGGATAAAAAATTGAAATATCATTTTTCTTTATTTATTTTGTGAAAAGTTCTGAAAATTGTCAATTTTAACCTCTCTCTGTATATGCCTGAAAAAAACTATTGACATATAAAATTTTATTCTGAATCAACCTTTTTTTCCCTCCAAAGGATATTAAGATGACACACAAACTAAAATTTTTGTTCATAAATCAGCATGGTGATTCAAAATTTTGATTTTGAATCAACATTCCAAAACAAAAGTTTAACTTTGTTTCAAAATTTTGATTCTAAATTAAATTTCATATTTCATGGAAAATTTCTTGAAAATCCAATCAAAATGTTCAATTTTAACTAGGCTGTCAATTAATCAGTTAAATCATGTGATTAACTCAAAAACAAATTAACTTGATTAAAAATTAATCTTGATTAATTGCAGTTTTAATTGCACTGTTAAACAATAATAGAATACCAATTTAAATTTAATACAAATATTTTTTATTTTTTACTACATTTTCAGATATATTGATTTCAATTACACCACATAATACAAAGTATACAGTGCTCACTTTATATTATTTTTATTACAAATATCTGCACTATAAAAAAGAACCAAAAAATAGTATTTTTCCATTCGCCTCATACAAGTACTGTAGTGCAATCTCTTTATCGTGAAAGTGCAACTTACAAATGTAGATTTTTTTGTTACATAACTGCACTCAAAACCAAAACAATGTAAAACTTTAGAGCCTTCAAGTCCACTCAGCCCTACTTCTTGTTCAGCCAATTGTGAAGACAAACAAGTTTATTCACATTTACAGGTGATAATGCTGCCTGCTTCTTATTTACAATGTCATCTGAAATTGAGAACAGGCATTCCCATGGCACTTTTGTAGCTGGCATTGCAAGGTATTTAAGTGCCAGATATGCAAAACATTCATATGCCCCTTCATGATTTGACCACCATTCCAGAGGACATGCTTCCATGCTGATGATGCTCGTTAAAAAAAAATAATGCATTAATTAATTTTGTGACTGAACTCCTTGAGGGAGAATTGTATGTCTCCTGCTCCATGGTTTTACCTGCATTCTGCCACCTGTTTTTTGTTATGGCAATCTCGATTTCAGAACACTTTCATTGCAGATTTAACAAAATGCAAAGAAGATACCAATGTGAGATTTCTAAAGATAGCTACAGCTCTCAACCCAAGGTTTAAGAATCTCAAGTGCCTTCCAAAATCTGAGAGGGACAAGGTATGGAACATGCTGTAAGAACATGCAACACTCCAATTTGGAAACTACAGAACACAAACCACCAAAAAATAAAATCCATCTTCTGCTGATGGTATCTGACTCAGATGATTAAAATGAATGTTCATCAGTCCGCACTGCTTTGGATCATTATTGAGCAGAACCTGTCATCAGCAATATATACATTGACATATTTTTTTGTTCCTCAGGTTTTGGAAAAAACACAATTTTTATTGATTTTTTGTGTGAAGAAAAATAAATTATTGAATTTTTGGGGTATTGGGGTTTTCCCCCCCACCCTCCCCCATTTTCCATAGAAAAAAATGGGGATCAAAATTGTTCTCTTTGTCAAATCAAAACAAAAGCAAAAGATCCCCCCAAACATTTGCTTTTTCCAAATAAAAAGTGTCAAACTCCAGTACCTTAATTGTTGGTCAGCGGGATCCAAACTCTTGACTTTTTCAGTCAGCGCCAGTTACCCTCTGAACTAACAGGATGGCTCCTTCAACTGCTACTTGTAGCAGACTCATCTCTTGGAGGCCAGCCACTGTAGGAGAACTCATAACACACAATGAACAGTGGGCTGCATAATCCCTTAAAGGGTTTTTAAAGTGTGGTTCTGTTCTGGAAAATGATTTGTTAATAATGCCAGTCATTATAATAAAAAGCTAGGGGACAGATCCCCAATTCATGTAAATTAGAATATCTCCATTAAAATAATTGAAGCTACTGTATTTTACACAACATGAGGATCTGAGCCAAAAAAATTTCAACCATAGCAAATCAAATGGGATATTTTCCACTCCTGTCCTTCAAAAATCTAAAGGTTAGTGCTGTTTGTATTTCCCTCTTCATACATGCATCGTACATGGGGCACATGTAAAACGTTCTAGCAGACTTCTTCATTCTAAGCACATAGAATATCTGTGGAAACTATAATATCTCTAAACTGGAATCAGTATTGTGTGTCTGTCCATTTTACCACATGCACTATGTGCAATGAAAGCAATTTGATTTCATTTCAGATTTCAGACATTTGGAGCTTCATGAATTCAGCGTTACATCTATCTATCTATCTATCTATCTATCTATCTATCTATCTATCTATCTATCTACATTGAAACTCACCAACAGGGAAAATATGATTTTCAAATGTAAAGCAGAAATATTCTTCTACATAGCAGTCTGGCTGTCTTAGTACAGTACCTGGCAAAGCAGATCTCAGTCAATTTCTGAGTGGAATCAAAATAAGAAAAAAGGAGGCAGTTTGAATTAATTTAGTACTATATAATGGGGCAAAATGTGTTCTAATGGCAAAATAATGGCAAAATTTGAGTAGCACATTTGGCTCAATTCCTTGCTTATCAACAGATTAAGTAGCTAAGACATTTGGCAATCATGTAAATTCTCACATACCAGTTCTGGTTGCTGCTCCTCTTCTCCAATGTCAAATGTGTTGTTAGAGGAAGATTCTATGCAGTAATCCTGTGAAATTATGGATTAGATTAATAATAATAATAATAATTAATAGGAGTAATTCCAGTTTTAGCACAGTCTGCACATCTCTAATGTATTCCTTATGCCAATCATAGTTCATCTACAGAGTGCATAAGAGTGGTTAGGCTAAGATGAGTTTTCAGCCTAATATACAGATCGCCATGGGGATATGTTTCCCATAATTACTCCAATGCAGGCCCTTTAGGAAAAACAAATACATATATAAATAAATGTCTCTTTTGATTGGGTGATGGTAAAAAGATGATCCAATATTACTTAAATGTTCAGCATGTATTTTGGTTGGTGATATCATTCTTTAAAATTATATCTGTTAATAATCATTAGCATTTAGAGAGGGCTTTTCGTCCATAGATCTCCAACAGCCTTGTTAAGGATGATCAGTGTCATTAAGCCAATTTTATTGATAGGGAAACTAATGCACACAGAGACTTGAAAGGCCAGTGAAGGAATGAGACCTAGAATAAGATCTGATGATTCTTAGGTCAGGGGTTAGTGCCCTATTCACTGGACCACGCTGCCTTCCACTGTTAGGCCAAAATCTCAATTTTTTGAAATCATCCACTAATGTTAGGTGTCTATATTTAGAGTGAAGAACTGACAAACTCATACGGCTGGATTGTTCCAAGATCCACAAACTCTACTGCTCCCACTGATTTCAAGTTGTACTTAGCTCTGCTGAAACACAGGCTCTAGGTAGCTCAAGACAGTTACTGAAAAAACGTACCATGCTAAACTGAAACCTGATTCTGTGTGATGCTGCGTGCCATGGTGTACACTCAGCAAAATATTGCTCTAGACTTGTTTGTGTCTCAGTGATTCTGTCCGTAAAGTGGACAAGATAACAGGGTACACCTTCTTTTCTAAAGTCTCTAGAGATCTGGGGAAGAAGGATGTTTTAATGTCCTAAGGAATGGTGTTAAAACAGTGTGGATGGCAGATTTAGGTTCTGCAGAGTGTAGGTTATCATGACGATTATTAATTAGAATCATCAATATCTTGCCCTTTTGTTTAAAGGAAACTCTCCCAAAGAAGCCCTGTGAATGCTGTCTGAATAAATCTGTAGACGGTTTAGAACAAACAGTGAGCTGCCCCTTTCTTCTCAATTATGTGTTCACTCTGAAACTTAATGTTGTTGGTTTAAATACCAGTGAGGCTGATGATTTAACCATGAATCACTTTTAGTAAGAAAAGCAATCTCTTTCAGGACCAGGGGTTGGGGACATAGCTTCAGTATTTCTCCTCCAGTATTATGACCTCTGCCATCCAGTGTAATTTTGGGGAATATTGGCAGAGGATTGGTTTATATGCTGTATTACTTTAAAGTAAAAGTTAGAAGACTGTAAAGGTTGCAAAGTCAAAAACCCCAAAGTTAAGAAATGCCAGGTTTAAGCTTGACTGTGCAACCTGAATTTTTTAAAGTTATTACTTCTTCACACAGTGCAAAGTCAATCTGTGGGACTTACTGCCAGGGGATGTTGTGAAGGCCAAATGTGTAAATGGGTTAAAAAAACAACTAGATAAGTTCATGGAGGATTGGTCCATCAATGGCTATTAGCCAAGATGGTCAGGGATGTAACCCCATGCTCTGGGTGTCCCTAAACCTCTGACTGCTGGAAGCTGGAATTGGATGACAGGAGATGGATCACTCAATAATTGCCCTATTTTGTTCATTCCCTCTGAAGCATCTCTCCACTGTCAGAAGACAGGGTATTGGGCTAAATGGATCATTGGTCTGACCCAGTATGGCCATTCTTATGTTTTTATAGTCTTAAGTTTTCCCTTTGAGCATACTTATTAGGATACTATTTTATGACCTGGCCAAAGACTTTTTTCCCACAAGACCCCTGCCTCAGTCAATGCACAGGACAAGGACACAGGAAACTTTGTCGAAGTGGGGGGGGAACTGGTGCCAGAACTGGGGGATCCAGGAGGCCATGCCCCACACTTTTTAACATGGGCGTAGTTCGGGCGGCTGAGGGCGGTGCTGTCCCCCAAACTGCAAGCCTGATGCAGGTCCCTTCCTGCGTTGCTCCATGCTTGCCTGAGGCTTGCAGTGTGTGTGTGTGTGTGGGGGGGCAATGGCACCCCCTGCTGCCCAAACCATGCCCATGTTAAAAAGGGGGGGCATGGTCTCCTGTCCTCCCCCCGGGTTGTGACACCTTTGGCACATGATAGATGGTGCTCATGAATGTTCAGCTATTCAATATTTCTTTTTAACTGCCTCCTTCAATGTGCTGTCCCAGGCATTCTTAATTATTCAACTGGGCAATCAGCTTTTACATGGTGTTCTCATCACTGATATATTAGGGCTCAACTCACCTAGGAACTTATGTGTGGTAAACCTGAACTGGGATTCACGAAGCTTGAGCTAGGCGCTCAGGCTCCCCATACAATGAATGAGAGAGATACGTGCCTAAGAACCAGATTCACAAAAGCCAGCTCTGGTGCTCTGAGGTTCAACCCAGACTAGTAAGGGTCAGTATCACTACCTGCCCTGCAACTCTGCATGCCTTCAGTGCTATGCTGCTGCGGCTCACAGTTCGGACACCAGCAGGTGACAAACAAGCATGCATGTCTCACCCTGGCTTCCGCGACCCCGTTGCTTTTCACAGAATGAACCTAACTCTCTACCAGTTCCAAATTTCCCCCAAACCACACACAAAGCGTGACATCCAGCTGGCTTTCCCCAAACGGTGAGTCACGTGTTACCCCTCTCAGCCTCAGCAAGTAAGCTGCTGCTAAGCTGTGTGACAGCAACCTCTCCAGGACTCTGCCAGTCCAAACCTTGGCCAGCAGGTAACAATCAGTGAATCCCAGCTCCTGAGTTCCTCAGAGATGTCTCTCTGCTGTGTCCAGACCTCCCACAGAACATTCCCAGAGGTTACTAAATTCATTTCTCCTTTAAAGAGACAATACACTGCAACTTGTTGGCATAACTGGGGTTACCACGCTGAACTGCTTTATAGGAAAAGTAAAACAAATTTATTTAACAAATCAACATTGTATTAAGTGATACCAAAGATAAGGAATAAAGATAGAAAGGGTTACAAGCAAACAAAAGCAAAACTATGCTTCTAAAGGCTAACACGTGAATTAACAACTTAGATTTTCTTGTTCAAAGAAGTGTTCCTTTCCAAGTCACTTTTTCAGTATGTCTGACCAGACGCTCTGGCCTGGACCTTCACAGATCTCAAAGTGCTCATTTCCTTTGTTCCTCCAGCTGGAGGATGACTAAATAGCTTTTTCCTCTCTACTTACATCTTTCCAAATTTCATTGACCCCACCTCAAGAGGCAGGAAGGCTTCCTGGGCTTGCAATTGCCATTTCCAATTGAGACTGTTAAATAGCCGCCTTTCCCCACTCACTTTCCTGATGGCTTTGTTTACCTTCCATATGAATGAGCTCCTCTTTGTCTTTGGTCACAGCTTTCTTAATTGACACTGGAGACAGGTAGACAGCTGCCTTCCCTCCAGTTTGGGAGAAACCTGTCTTTCTCCCTTTGTTTGGTCACAGACTTCAAAACATAAAATCAGTGAGTAGCCATAGTTCCTCACATTCTGTTCACGCAGACATTTCACAATGATATTAACCACCAGTGTGTCATTAGCTTTCCAGTAATATATTACATGACACCTCTTCGATACAGGTTATGACAACAATGTGGTAGGTGCAGTGAGTTTGTCAGGTCTGACAGGAGTGACTGACTGAGGATAATGAGCCACCAATGGGCCTCTCGGTCGCTCCAGCAAGGTAGGTGGCTCCCTGCCTAAGCTACTTAATGGGAGATGCCAAGGAGACGGGTGTGTCCTAAGCCCCCACCCCCTCCCAGAAGAGAGAAGAACAGCTTCCTTATACACCTTTTACCCCAGTGGTTAGGATGGTCACTTGGGGTATGGGAGACCCCTGACTAAAGGTGAACTTGAACAATTGGATGAGTGCCCCAGCCTCACAGCTGGGTGCCCCAATCTCTGGGCTAGAGGAGATCCTGCTGTCAGAGCCCATCAGTCACTCCACTTTGGATTCAATAATTAAAGAGTCACTGGGCCACAGTGGAGAGGAAGCACCAGCACGAGAATGACTCTATAGCTTGGTGGTTAATGCCTGGACATGGCATGTGGGAGACCCACAATCCCGTCCTCACAGTCCAACCAATCTTTAATTGCTGATCCACAGTGGAACGGCTTCAACAGCTGAGCCTGAGAGACCTGCCCCCCTGCAGAATATCCCCTAACCCATTGGCTTGTGTATTCAGTTAAGAGGTGGCAGATACCACTTCAAATCAGATCTCCCCCTGAGGTGAAGAGGGGACTTGAGCTAGGAGTCTCCCGCATCCTATGTGAATGCCCTAACCATGGGGCTGGAAGTTATGCAGGGCCTCTCCCTCCCCTATCATTTTGGGTGAGCCTACATGCAGGGCCCGATCCAGTAAGCAGCCTCTGAGCACGCTTACCAGATTGGGCCCTGCAGGTGAGTTAGGCAGGGGAACACCTATCTTCTGCACGGCTCTGGGGCTTAGGCAACTGGAGCATGAATGGAGCAGCAGTGTGCATGTTCAGATGCAACAATAGACGTTCTGGGGAAATTTTACTGCCAAAACTTCGGTGTCAAGAGAACTTAGGTGCCCATAGTGTTTGGAAGCAACTCAGCAGGGGTTTTGTGAATCCCAGGGGCCCTGATTCTGGGATTTAGGTGCCTAAAGTGGCAGCTAGGTACCTAAGTCCTCTTGCAAATTTAGTCCCTATATGCTTTTGAAAATCCTACTAGATGCCTAAATACCTTCAATATCTCACACTAAGTGCTTAATTCATATTTCAAAATCTGGCCCCACGTGCCTAACATGTTTAGGCACTTCTGAAAATCCTACTAGAAATGGTCCAACCAGTAGTGTAACTACTCATAATTTAGACAAAACTCTTCTTGAGCAGATTCTTTTCACAAACATTCAGATCCAATCACCAAGTTCCCAGTCATGATGAACCCATGTTCTTTATAACACTGGAGCTAACTGAAAAAAGACAATGATTTTCCATTGTTTTAAAGAGACTAAACCTTGAAAAAATAACACATGAAAATCTTCCAGTTTCCAAATGGGAAGCCACCCCTCAAAAATCAGTATTTTTAAAAAATTTGGTTAAAGATAAAGCTCAGTTTTCAGTCAAATCTATTGTTTTGGAATATTTTTCCCAAGTTTTGGAATTCTATTTTTTATTAAAAAACAAAACAAAAAACAAAACAAAACAAAAACACTAAAAAAACCCAACAACAACAACAAAAATAAGAACCTGGAAAATTCAGATGAAAACAAAAAACATTTCCAAGAACATCCCTGAAGTTGGTGAAGGAAGGAAAGGGAGAAGACACAAGCTCTAATGTGGGTTACATATACACTCAAAGAAATTGGGCTCAGTGGTGTTCAAGGATGAATGATAAAATAAGGTCCCAGTCCTGCAAACACTTAAGTACATGCCTAGCTGTACTACCATGAGTAGTTACAAAATCAGTGGGACTACTCACAGTTGTAAAGTTAAGCATGTAAGTATTTGCAGGATTGGGGACAGAAGTTCTACTCACTTTGCGTGACAACCTGCATGCTGTTTGTGACCGACTCTGTTCCAAGTCTCATGTTTATGTGTAAATGAAACAAATTACATGAAGAAAATGTCCAGACTCTGCATCACTCATTTCCCCCTTCAACAAGAAATGACAGAGATCCATGTCTCCTCTCAGGGGTTTTTGCAGACTGCAGAGGTTCCTGCCTAAACTGTGTTATTGCCAACAAACTGTAAGAGGCCTGTGTCTGCACTCTGCTATCTCTCCAGAGGGTATAAAAAGTGCAAATGTCCATAGTTATAAGTTACCACACAGCCCTTTCTAAGCAGGCACATTTATTCTTAAGGTGAAAGCTTGAAAGGGATCGAAGATCTCCCTGCAGAAGGTTACCATATATGAAGAAAAGTCATCCTCAACAAGCTATAACTCACTCAGAGTCTATATTGAAATTACAGCTTGGTTCATTATTTTGGAAGCTTGCATGAGTGGTGAGATTAGTCCTCTTGCTTTCTTTCCTGCTTTCTCACAATTTGTGCTTCTAAATGACTTTTTCAGGTTGATATTTCAAAGGTTCCTAAGAGTGTTATGCACCAACCCGCAATGAAATTCAGTGAGAGTTCAGTGATTAATTCCTTTATGCTCTTTAGAAAGTTGAGCAACATTTAATTTATATTTTATTTTATTTTTTGTAATTTCACTAAATATGGTTTGCAGGAATACACATTTCCTCAACTGTGTTTATGAATCTTGGACCATATTCTGATCTCAATCTGACCAGTACAAATCTGGTGTAAATTCACGTACATTTGTAGAGTTTATTTGATTTTAATTGCAGTTGAGTCTAAAATAAATGAAGTTACAATGTTGTAACATTATTGGGAGGGGTAGGCGCCGACTTCCTTTCTACTTGGGGGATGCTTGACCCCACACGCCGCCGCAGGCCAGCCCCAACTCCATCCCTACTTCCAAGCCCCCACCCTTGCCCTGCCTCTGCTCCGGCCCTGGCTCTGCCCCCACTCTACCCCTTCCCCAAGGCCCCACCCTACCCCGCCTCTTCCTGCCCCCACTCCACCCCCTCCCCCGAGCATGCTCAATCGCCACTTCTCCCCTCCCCTTACAGCCTTCTGAATGCCACTGAACAGCTATTCTGTGGTGTGCAGGAGGTTCTGGGAGGAAGAGGGAGGAGTTGATCAGTAGAGGAGGATGGGGGGAGCTTGGCTGCCGATGGGTGCTAACCACCCACTAATTTTTTTCCATGGGTGCTCCAGCCCTGGAGCACCCACAGAGTCAGCACCTAGAATCATAGAATCATAGAATCATAGAATATCAGGGTTGGAAGGGACCCCAGAAGGTCATCTAGTCCAACCCCCTGCTTGAAGCAGGACCAATTCCCAGTTAAATCATCCCAGCCAGGGCTTTGTCAAGCCTGACCTTAAAAACCTCTAAGGAAGGAGATTCTACCACCTCCCTAGGTAACGCGTTCCAGTGTTTCACCACCCTCTTAGTGAAAAAGTTTTTCCTAATATCCAATCTAAACCTCCCCCATTGCAACTTGAGACCATTACTCCTCGTTCTGTCATCTGCTACCATTGAGAACAGTCTAGAGCCATCCTCTTTGGAACCCCCTTTCAGGTAGTTGAAAGCAGCTATCAAATCCCCCCTCATTCTTCTCTTCTGCAGACTAAACAATCCCAGCTCCCTCAGCCTCTCTTCATAAGTCATGTGCTCTAGACCCCTAATCATTTTTGTTGCCCTTCGCTGGACTCTCTCCAATTTATCCACATCCTTCTTCTAGTGTGGGGCCCAAAACTGGACACAGTACTCCAGATGAGGTCTCACCAGTGTCGAATAGAGGGGAACGATCACGTCCCTCGATCTGCTCGCTATGCCCCTACTTATACATCCCAAAATGCCATTGGCCTTCTTGGCAACAAGGGCACACTGTTGACTCATATCCAGCTTCTCGTCCACTGTCACCCCTAGGTCCTTTTCCGCAGAACTGCTGCCTAGCCATTCGGTCCCTAGTCTGTAGAATCATGTAGAAGAATCATGACCTATTGTCTGTGCCCGCAAAAAATTGCAATCAGATTAGAAATGCAATGCAAAGGGTGGCAAGTTTTTTATAAAAATGATCTAAATATAAAATATGATGATTTAATCCAAAACAATCTCATGATTAGTTAGATTTACTGGCCCTGATGACCTTTTCTTTTTAATCATTTTTACAATACAGTAACTTCATTGCTGTTATGATCCATGGGTCTCAAACCTGGGTCTACAAGAGCAGCCATGTTCCAGCCCTCCATCAGGCAGCCTGCTAATGCTTGATTACCTGGAAATCACGAAGCCCAGCTCCAGCTTAAAAGGCTCCACCTCTGCGTCCTGGTGGCAGAGTCCCAGTGCAGTGGATTGGCCAGCTGGCTGTACTTAAACCAGCAGCAGGAACAGGAAGTTGTCTGAACAACTGGTCTCCACCCTGTTCTGGACAGTGTGCCTCCTGCTGCTCTGGCATTCTGATCTGGTGTGACACCTGGCATCTGATTCGTGGTTCTGATCTCCAGTTTCTCTCCTGACTCAGCTGACTCCTGACTGCTGCCTTGTGACCAAGGAGTCTGGCTCTGACTACTAGGTCTGGCCACCCACAACTCAACCATGACAACTTGTTTGGACCACAGTTACCCTGAGGAGCTGAGCCTTGTCTCAGAAGGATGCACCCAGCAGCACCACGGCAGCCACCAGAAGCATCGGACTTGCCCAAATGGACCCTCCACCTCCAGGTGGGTAATCAAGCACTTGCATGCCCAAGTTGCACAGCTGCTCTCAGACAAACAGCAGCTGGAGGAGCAAGTGAGGGAGCTCAGCACTGTGAACACAGCATGCAGTGCCTTGCCCTGATCAGGGACCTGCAATACCATTACCGCAACGGTTTGACAGGAACCACCAGCAGTTCTGAGGCTTCATGAACCAATGCCACCTTCTGTTCCTGAAGTATCTCCAAATCTATGCCTCTGACCAGGCCAAAATGGCCCTAGTAATGAGCCTGCTGACAGAAGATGCGTTAGACCAAGTCTCCCCCTTGCTGGAAGGCCATAGCTCAGTGCTGTCGGACTGGGATGCTTTTCTTCAGTGTCCACTTTTTTCGCTGACCTGAACTGAATGTGAGTGGTTGAGGCTGCCATGAGGGGACTCTGGCAGGGGCAAGGCACAGTGGCCTCCTATGCAGCGCACTTCCACTGCCTCACACCGGATACAAAGTGGAACAAAGCAGCACAGTTGTACCAGTTCTGATGAGACTTGAGGGAAGGAATCAAAGATGGACAGGCATGTGTAGAGACGCCAATGGGCCTAGATGCCTTTTTGACCTCACCATCTACATACGTAATCGTCTGTGAGAATAAAGGGAGGAGAAAGGGGGTTCCCTGTAGCCTACCTTACCACATACCATGACCCAAGCTTCTGTATCAGCTGCTGAACCCATGCAAGCCAATCTGGCTCACCAGCAATTCACATCTGAAAAAAAGGAACAGCACCACCAGCACTCCCTGTTCTTCCGCTGTGGTGAAACTGGCCATGCCATCTCAGTCTGCCCAGTACAAACACCGAAGAACATGGGGAAACAAGCCAACAAGGCCTGGTGGGGGCAATCAGCCTGGACCTTGACAGAAGAGAACTTCCCCATATTCTAGTCCTTAATGAGGCACCCATCCATAGGCTTTCCATTTACAGGTTCCTATCCAGCTGCACATCCTGGGGGACTCCTGACAGATTCCCCTTCAACAGGCCCTCATGAATTCAGGAGCAGTGGACAATTTCATGAATGCAGTTACAGCACGGGCCCTACAGATCTCCCTGCTGTGCAAGGCCAAGCCTGACACTACCAAAACTCTTGAAGGCTCCCCACTGTCCTCAGATCCAGTTCTGGAGGAGACAGTTCCCCTGTAGGCCATTATTCAGAGACACAGAGAAATAATATAATTTGGTGTGAGACATTCCCCACATTTCCCCTGATCCTTGGCATCTCCTGGCTGACCCTTCATGACCCTCTCATTCATGGATGAGAACAAAAACTCACCTTCCCTTCAGAACTCTGCCAACAGCATGGCCAGGGACCAGCAAACGTTGCACCCAGACCCAAGAAGGCTCAAGTAGAAGTAGTGGCCCACACTGAAACACCTAGTGGGGGAACTATGGAACTTTCCCCCAAGTACCTTAACTACACTGCTGTCTGTAAGAAGAAGAAGAATGCAGAAAACTCCCCCCTGCACATTGTGACTGCCCCATAGAACTTTATCCAGTGGTGAAGATACTGTTTGCATGGATATATACAATGTTGGAGCCTGAACTGGTGGCATTGCAAGAATATCTCCAAGAGAATGTGACCCAGGGATACATCCACAAATCAACTTCACTAGCTGGAGTCCTGGTCCTTTTCATAAAAAAGAAGGATGGCAGCCTTCTCCTCTGTGTTGACTACCGAGCCCTAAATCAGATAACAGTATAGAACTGTTACCTGCTACCTCTGATCCTTGAGTTGTTGGACCATGTGGGGCTGTCTGCATATTCACAAAAGAGGATCTCTGGTGAGCTGTGGTGGTGTATGCACACCCTGTCCCCCTTTGGGGTGGATTCTGGGTGTGGTGACACCGCAGTTACAGTCCACTCGACTGTTCAGGGACTCAAGACAGTGCAACTTAATGGCCAGAGTCAAAGCGACTGCCCTTGGGTTCTGGGCTGTATGGCCTAATGGCCCAAGACAATACAGCCCCCCTAAGCGCAAGGCTGTGTGGTCTAGTAGCTGGAGTCAATATAGCAGCCCTCGAGTGCAGAGCTGTGTGGCCTAGTGGCCAGAGTCAATACGGCAGTCCTCGAGTGCAGGGTTGACCCTGGCCTAGTGGCCAGGGTCAATTAAGGGGCCCTTGAGTGCAGGGCTGCGTGGCCTAGTGACCAGAGTCAATAGGGCGGCCCTTGAGTGCAGGGTTGTGTGGTCTAGTGGCCATATTCAACACAGCAGCCCTCAAGTGCAGGGCTGTGTGGCTTAGTGGCCAGATCTGGTGGCTTCCACCTAAGTAGGGGTGGCTGCTCAGGTAGAGGGCCCTGGGCCCATCCGACTCCACCAGGTCCCAGCCAAGGGTCCTAACAGTGGCGGAGTGGTCTGCCACTGGATCACCAGGGAATCCAGCCACAACATGCTGACCGTACCCAGATGGGAGATACCACTCACTCTACCTCCCTGGGACACTTCCTACTGGGCTTCCTGAAGCTGCAGTCCATAGGACATCGGGGTCTCCGGGCACCTCGGCACAGGTAACTTGCTGGGGCTCTTACTCGAGCTGGTCAGCTGCAGTGACAGGTCTCCATTCAGGGTCTCAGGATCTCCGGCTCCCACACACAAGGGCTGTAATGGCTGCTGAGCTGGAGCCTCCACCAAGCATCCTTCCTCCTTGGCGGTCAGCCTAGTCTGAGCTGGGCTGCGCTCCTTTATAAGAACATAAGAATGGCTATACCGGGTCAGACCAAAGGTCCATCCAGCCCAGTAGCCTGTCTACCGACAGTGGCCAATGCCAGATGCCCCAGAGGGAGTGAACCTAATAGGTAACGATCAAGTGATCTCTCTCCTGCCATCGATCTCCACTCTCTGACAAACTGAGGCTAGGGACACCATTCCTTACCCATCCTGGCTAATAGCCATTAATGGACTTAACCTCCATGAATTTATCCAATTCTCTTTTAAACCCTCTTATAGTCCTAGCCTTCACAACCTCCTCAGGCAAGGAGTTCCACAGGTTGACGGTGCACTGTGTGAGGAACTTCCTTTTATTTGTTTTAAACCTGCTGCCCATTAATTTCATTTGGTGGCCCCTCGTTCTCATATTATGGGAACAAGTAAATAACTTTTCCTTATTCACTTTCTCCACGTCACTCATGATTTTATATACCTCTATCATATCCCCCCTTAGTCTCCTCTTTTCCAAGCTGAAAAGTCCTAGCCTCTTTAATGTTTCCTCATATGGGACCTGTTCCAAAACCCTACTCATTTTAGTTGCCCTTCTCTGAACCTTTCTAATGCAGTATATCTTTTCTGAGATGAGGAGACCACATCTGTAGACAGTATTCAAGATGTGGGCATACCATGATTTATATAAGGGCAATAAGATATTCTCTGTCTTATTCTCTATCCCTTTTTTTAATGATTCCTCACATCCTGTTTGCTTTTTTGACTGCTGCTGCACACTGTGTTGACATCTTCAGAGAACTATCCACGATGATTCCAAGATCTGTTTTCTGATTAGTTGTAGTAAATTAGTCCCCAACATATTGTATGTATAGTTGGGGTTATTTTTTCCAATGTGCATTACCTTACATTTATCCACATTAAATTTCATTTGCCATTTTGTTGCCCAATCACTTAGTTTTGTGAGATCTTTTTGATGTTCTTCACAGTCTGCTTTGGTTTTAACTATCTTGAGCAGGTTAGTATCATCTGCAAACTTTGCCACCTCACTGTTTACCCCTTTCTCCAGATCATTTATGAATAAGTTGAATCGGATTGGTCCTAGGACTGACCCTTCAGGAACACCACTAATTACCCCTCTTCATTATGAAAATTTACCATTTATTCTTACCCTTTGTTCCCTGTCTTTTAACTAGTTCTCAATCCATGAAAGGATCTTCCCTCTTATCCCTTGACAACTTAATTTACATAAGAGCCTTTGGTGAGGGATCTTGTCAAAGGCTTTCTGGAAATCTAAGCACACTATGTCCATTGGATCCCCCTTGTCCACATGTTTGTTGACCCCTTCAACGAACTCTAATAGATTAGTAAGACATGATTTCCCTTTACAGAAACCATGTTGACTTTTGCCCAACAATTTATGTTCTTCTATGTGTCTGACAATTTTATTCTTTTCTATTGTTTCAAGTAATTTGCCCAGTACTGATGTTAGACTTACCAGTCTGTAATTGCCAGGATCACCTCTAGAGCCCTTTTTAAATATTGGCATTACATTAGCTATCTTCCAGTCATTGAGTACAGAAGCTGATTTAAAGGACAGGTTACAAACCATAGTTAATAGTTCCGCAATCTCACATTTGAGTTCTTTCAAAATTCTTGGATGAATGCCATCTGGCCCTGGTGACTTGTTACTGTTAAATTTATCAGTTAATTCCAAAACCTTCTCTAGTACCACCCTTCAGACCAGGCTGGTCTAGTCTTATTCTTGCACAGAAGTTGGAATGCCCAGCCTGGTCTGAAGGGTGGTATTTCCTCCACCTATACTGTGGAGGTAACCATTTCTCGCCTATTGAGGGGTATGCACACCCTGTCTGTGATGCTCTGTAGCTCGGGGGAACACCCAGCATCCCTATGTTCATCCTTGTAAAATAATTGTGTGGTATCCAATGCAAAGTTTGTCATGTCGGGTGTCTTCGGAAAGGTCATGATGCACTGAGCATGGTTGTTATAGTAATGTTATAGTAATTATTATAGTGATGTTATAGTAAAGTTCTAGGTTATAATTCCATTTATATAGTTATGAGGCTAGAAATGTAGCCTCATGGCTTAAAGCAAGACAAGACAAAAACTCCCGAGAAGCACAGGGGCAGTTCACACCTCATCAGGGCATGGATGGAACAAACGCAGCCCAGCCTCACAGGAACAATGGACACTGGCCTAGGCAGCAACAAAATAATCTGTTAGACTCTCAAGGGAGTCACCCCCCTTCCTTTGGTCAGTTTGAAACTGCGATGAGGTAATGCTCACCTGATTCTGAAGGTGGGGGCAAAGCCAATAGGGAAGAAAGGACATGATAAAAGGGAGAGACATTTGCCATGATCTCTCTCTCTCTCTTCCACCTACATCTACAGACACCACCACCACCAAGCCACTGAAATACTGATCAAAGGGGAGAGCCTGGCTGAAGAGCAACCAGCCAGCCTGTGGTGAGAAGCATCTAAGTTTGTAAGAACATTGAAAGTGTTAAGATCAGTTTAGAATGCGTTTTGCTTTTTATTTCAGTTGACCAATTCTGACTTGTTATGCTTTGACTTACAATCACTTAAAATCTATCTTTATAGTTAATAAATTTATTTATTCTACCTGAAGCAGTACATTTGGCTTGAAGTGTGTCAGAGGCTCCCCTTGGGATAACAAGCCTGGTACATATCAATTTCTTTGTTAAATTGATGAATTCATATAAGCTTGCAGTGTCCAATGGGCATAACTAGACAATGCAAGATGGAGGTTCCTAGGGTTGTGTCTGGAACCGGAGATATTGGCTAGTGTCATTCGGTTGCACAATCCCAGGAGCAGCTTACATGCCAGAGGCTGTGCGTGAACATCCCAGGAGTGGGGTTCTTACAGCAGAGCAGGGTAAGGGTGGCTCCCAGAGTCAAGGATTGGAGTGACCGAGCAGATCACCGGTCCAGATAACACCAGAGGGGAATGTCACACGATCATAGTATCTTACAATCTTGTCTATATCTGTAATGGAAGACCACCTTTTGGACCATCTACAGCCACTTTTAGTGTTTAATTATTCCATTTGGACTGACTATTGCTCCAGCAACATAGCAGCATTTCATTAACTATGTGCTACAAGATCTATGTGCTACAAGATCTAATTTGTCTAGGTCCCTCTGTATCCTATTCCTACCCTCCAGCATATCTACCACTCCTCCCAGTTTAGTGTCATCTGAAAATCTGCTGAGGGTGCAATCCACGCCATCTTCCAGATCATTAGTGAAGATATTGAACAAAACCGGCCCTAGGACCGATCCTTGGGGCACTCCGCTTGATACCGGCTGCCAACTAGACATGGAGCCATTGATCACTACCTGTTGAGCCCAACAATCTACCCAGCTTTCTATCAACCTTATAGTCCATTCTGTGACGTTGTACTCTATATGATTTTAGAAAAATATGATAATGAGTGTGAATATAATGTTACTAGAATATGCTTCATGCAAAAGGTCTCTTGTAAGGTATCATTACAAAGCTTGTAATCTACTGAGTGTGGTCATCCTATTTATATGAATATATCATTCTTGTATCTGAAACTAGAAATATGAAATATAACTCTGAGGGCCTATTGTAATTATGCAAAGTGCAGGCCATTAATGGTGGTTTGGAATCTTGATGGCTCCCATTAACCAGGACAATTGACTGTGGATGGCTCTGTTTGCTTGCAGGCCATTCTGTGAGTCAGGTTGGGAGGAATGAAGGCTTGGAGTCTCACAGTAACATGTGACCATGTCACCTGGTACTGAAATCCATCTTAAACCTGGTACTTTTCCATTTAGAAGGCGGGGGGGGGGGGACCCAGAGAGACAAAAGATTCCTGCCTTGTGCCAAAGCCATATAAGGGGGTGGAACAGAACAAAGTGAATTACAAAATAAAATAGAACATGCAAGTCTATGTCTAATACAGTAAGAAAACTGAATACAGATAAAATCTTACCCTCAGAGATGTTTCAATAAGCTTCTATAACAGACTGGACACCTTCCTAGTCTGGGCACAATTCTTTCCTCTGGTACAGAGCTTGTTCCAACTCAGGTGGTAGCTAGGGGATTTCTCATGAAGGTAGCTGGGCATATCTCTCTATCAGTGTTATAGAGGGTGAACAATTTATGAGTTTACCCTGCAGAAGCTTTATATAGGGTAAATCGGATTTATTTGGGGTTTGGACCCCATTGGGAGTTGGGCATCTGAGTGTTAAAGAGAGGAATACTTCTTACACTGCTTTCAGTTAAGCGTATAGCTGTTAGGGAATGTGGTTCAGACCTGGGTCTGGGTTTGCAGCAGGCTTGAGGGTCTGGCTCAAACCAGGCAGGGCACTGAAATCCCAAGCTTTGAGGGGAAGAAAGCAGGGGCAGAAATAGTCTCAACACATCAATTGGCAGTTCCCAAGGGGGTTTCTGTGATCCAACCCATCACACATTCATCCAGCCCATACTTCTTTAACTTGGTTTTACAAAAAGTAGATTGTGCCAAACCAACCTGATCTCCTTCTTTGAGAAGGTAACAGATCTTTTAGACAAAGGAAATACAGTGGATCTAATTTACCTTGATTTCAGTAAGGCATTTGATACCGTGCCACTTGGGGAATTATTAGCTAACTTGGAAAAGATGGGGATCAATATGAAAATTGAAAGGTGGATAAGGAACTGGTTAAAGGGGAGACTACAACGGGTCACACTGAAAGGTGAACTGTCAGGCTGGAGGGAGGTTACTAGTGGAGTTCCTCATGAATCGGTTTTGGGACCAATCTTATTTAATCTTTTTATTACTGACCTTGGCACAAAAAGTGGGAATGTGCTAATAACATTTGCGGATGACACAAAGCTGGGAGGTGTTGCCAATACAGAGAAGGACCGGGATATCATATAGGAAGATCTGGATGACCTTGTAAATTGGAGTAAAAGTAATAGGATGAAATTTAATAGTGAAAAGTGCAAAGTCATGCATTTAGAGATTAATAACAAGAATTTTTGTTATAAACTGGGGATGCATCACTTGGAAGTAACAGAGGAGGAGAAGGACCTCAGAGTATTGGTTGATCACAGGATGACTATGAGCCTCCAAGGTGATGTGGCCTTGAAAAAAGCTAATGTGGTCTTGGGATGCATCAGGTGAGGTATTTCCAGTAGCGATAAGGAGGTGTTAGTACCGTTATACATGGCACTGGTGAGACCTCATCTGGAATATTGTGTGCAGTTCTGGTCTCCCATGTTTAAGAAGGATGAATTCAAACTTGAGCAGATACAGAGAAGGGCTACTAGGATGATCCGAGGAATAGAAAACTTGTCTTATGAAAGGAGACTCAAGGAGCTTGGCTGGTTTACCCTAACCAAAAGAAGGCTGAGGGGACCAGTGGGGGCAAAAGACATGTCTGGCTTCAAGACAAAGCTTGATATGTTTATGGAGGAGATGATATAATGAGATAGCCTAATTCTGACAATTGATCTTTGACTATTAGCGGTAGATATGCCTAATGGCCTGTAATGGGATGTTAGATGTGATGGGATCTGAGTTACTACAGAGAATTCTTTCCTGGGTGTCTGGCTGGTGAGTCTTGACCACATGCTCAGGGTTTAGCTGATCACCATATTTGGGGTCAGGAAGGAATTTTCCTCCAGGGCAGATTGGGAGAGGCCCTAGGGGTTTTTTGTCTTCCTCTTCAGCGTGGAGCATGGGTCACTTGCTGGAGGATTCTCTGCACCTTGAAGTCTTTAAACCATGATTTGAGGACTTCAATAGCTCAGACATAGGTTAGGGGTTTTGTTACAGGAGTGGGTTGGTGAGATTCCATGGCCTGCGTTGTGCAGGAGGTCAGACTAGATGATCATAATGGTCCCTTCTGACCTTAAAGTCTATGATTCTATGAACTTGCTGGCAAGAATACTGTGGGGGACCGTATCTAAAGCTTTGCTGAAGTCAAGGAATATTTGGAACACAGGGAGGCACCTATCTCTGCTTGGGATTCTCAGCTGTGGGCCTTCTCTTGCAAGTGTTTCTTGCAAGAAACCAGCGGGGAAGGAGCTCCCTCATAAAGTTTAGGTCTTGGTGATGGCACTCATTTGGGACAGGGGAGACCCTGATTCATGTCTCTCCTCTGCCTGAGGGGACTTGAGCAGGAACCTTCCACCACTCAGATGACTGCTCTAGCCATGGGGATAGTCTGTTGAGGGGGCTTCTTCAGTCTCTCCTGCTGAAGCTGTTCCACTTTGGCTAAATACTTCAACAGTCATTAGGCCAGAGAAAGAATGCACAAGTATGAGAATGACTTTAGAACCTAGTGGTTAGAGCATGCACCCAGGATATGGTAGAACTAGGATCTTCTCCCTCTGCTCCAGGGATTTTTTAAAAAAAATATTTATCCACAGCAGAACAGTTTCAACAAAAGAAATTGACAGAATCCAACATCAGAATATCCATAGGCCAGTGGCTAGTGCATTCCTCTATGACAGACCATTGTGATCATCTACTCTGACCTCCTGCATAGGCCACAGGATTTCCCAGAATTAAATTTTCATTGAACGAGAAAAGATCTTTTAGAAAAAAAAATCCAATCAGGATTTTAAAATTGCCAGTGAGGGAGAATCCACCAAATTCTGGTTAATCTGTTCTAACAGGGCTAGATCCACATTGGTGTAAATTAGTGTTGCTCATTGAAATCAGTGAAGTAGGTCCTGTTGTGCAGAGGCTGGTACTATCAGACTTGCAATGAACAAAAGACAAACTCGTCCTGTTAGAAAAATACTGTCTATGAAAGTCAGCAGCAGTGGAACACAACTAGACTGCTTCAGACTGGCTAGTTTAAGTGAAAGGAATGGTGATAAGACGTCTCCAGGTTCCTGGAAATTCAGGGATTGTCATGGAAACAAGCCGAAAAATTCCAGAAATGGGCGAAAATGTTCACAGTTGATATCACCAAAATGATTGGTGAATGTCAATGGGATGAAGCTGCCACACCTTCTGGAATACTAATTATCTGGGGGTCAATTCATGGGATCAGAAAGGATGGGTGGACTGGAATGTGAAAGTTTTACCATTCTGTCTGCCATCCCCACCAGCTCCCAAGACCCTGGATCCACCATGACACTATTTGGCCTTCTTTGTCCAGATTCTGAAGGGCGTCCTGACCAAAATCGAACAGACAGAGGGAAAATAAATTCCATTAACGCACCACGCCCCCCACCCCACCACCACCCGCCGCCTCTCCAAGCTCGGACTAACTCCCAAAGCAGAATATGAGTCTTGGGTTCCTGCCGCTACTCTGTCCCCCATGGGTCATTTTCCTTCCCTGCTTTGTATTGGGATTTCCTCCAAGGCCTTCTCAACTCAGTCTATCCAGAACACCTCAACCAGTTCTGGGAGAACAGTTCATCCTGTTCTCTGGGACTCAGAAACTCAGCTCGACTCTAGTTCATCACTTTATTAGGCATGTTACATCTCTGTGTCCAAGCTGGCCAGGTCTACACACGGGGGCGTTGAGGTAAAGGGTGATACCACAGTTGCAATTCATGTCACACACTGCACAGTGTATATGCATTTTTCCTAGCTACTAACATCAATATTTCTTGAATCTGCTTGGATGGGATATCCCACAGATCATGTAAGGACCAATTGTTCTGAAGGGTGGGAGGGTGTGTAAGGACCAATTGCATTGCAGATCATGTAAGGACCAGTAGCTTATGTCCTCATCTTATCTACATTTCAAGCTTATTAGTTCATGGTTTTCCCATTTATTTCAACTAGCCTGAGAACACTGACTCCATTGCAAGGCCTCTCACTCCCTTGTTCACAGTTTAACCTCACACTTAAATCAAACTATACATAGCCCAGCAAGATCTATGCCTACACTTTGTTTCTCATTTTTCTCTATTTGTCTTCTGTCCAGTAACAGTATGGTTTAGCTACCATGGCAGCTGCATCCTTTATTATGGTGCTAAAAGCCTGTCACCAGAAAGGCAGCTAAAAGCAACCCCTTAAACAGCATAACCTGGGTACTAGTTTGTCAGGTTTTAGTGCGAATGATCAGACTGCGTGCTGGGCTGGTGTTTCTCTAGCATGAGATTGCAAGTGTGAGTCAGCAAAGGGACAGAAGCTGCATTCTCTATCTTTGCTGACCTTTTCTCTCTCCTTTGATCTATGTTGCCCTTGTTTTAGGATCAGACTCCAATAAGAACAACAACAGCTCAAGAGTCTCAGAAGTAATGTTTTCTCCTTTCTCTCCAAAAAGGGGAGCTAAGACCATCTTTAATATCATTAAAAAAAATATCCACTGTAAACAGGATTTCCATATGAAAGAGTCAATACTGCTAAAAAGAAAGGGAGTAAGGGATATTGTTGCAATGAAATCCTAATTTAATATGTTATTTTAAATATATCTGAACTGGTTTTTTATGTATCTTTTTTCTAGTAATTTCTTAAACGGTTAAAAGATATGCAATGATGGCAATTATCATAGCAGTCAACAGCAATAACTGGACATGAAACCCTGACTTCAGTGAACTGTATATTGTTGTAACAGCAGACAATGGTTTAATTAATATCTCATCTATTACTGGGATTGAGACAGTTCCTTGTCAACAGGTCTTTAAAAACAATCAAACAAACAAACAAACAAATCCTACTGTTGAAAGTGTGCCTTTACAGTTAGATAAAAATGCATTCTGATAAAAATATATTTTTTAAAAAAATCTGTGACCTGAATCTATGGCACATGGCCAGGATACCTCTAGATCTCAACAGATATGTAATTGAAAAGTTTTGGGTTTTTAATATCTCACAAGAAATTAGAGATCAGAGAGAAAGCCAGTTTTATTTTGCTATTCTACTTACTCATTGAGGAATTGCATAATATATTCTGATTCAATGAGATTTCATGAAAAGTTATTTGCTAAACAGTGGGGCAGCTTTTTCCATATATTTGGGCACCTAAGGTGATTTTCAAAAACATCTAGACACCTAACATCCATTGAAATCAATGAGTTTTAGGTGCATAGTTAATTTTAAAAAAATCCCACTAGGTACCTGAATACCTTGAAAATTTTGACCGAATGCACCTTAGTCCAGCTAGCATAACTCAAAATGTCACAGTTGCTGTCAACGGGTCCAGATCTCCAGCTAGTGTAAATCAGCAGTGTCAGTGCGATGCATTCCTGCCACTGTAAAATGTTGTAGTTCCACTGAAGTAAATGTACTCTAATGTAAATCTATGTCTATTGAAGTCCATAGTTCTGCCTCAATTTACACCACCTGTGGACCTGGCTTAGAAGGAGCAAGGGAGGTAAGAATCAGGTGAACTCTGGGAATAATTATTGTTCTGTGGTGAAAGGAAAGATTTTCTTGAAGGCTATGTTGACCTCCTTATTGCACAGACTGTAGATGAGAGGGTTCAGGGTGTGAGTCACTAGTGCGTACATTACTGCTGCCATCCTGTTGTTATTCAGAGAGTTATTGGAGGATGGCTGGATGTAGGCATCGAAGATGGCGGAGTACTACAAGGTGACCACGAGCAGGTGGGAGGAGCAGGTGGAGAAGGCTTTCTGCTTCCCTTTGGAGCTCTGGATTTTCAGGATGGTGATGATGATGAAGCTATAGGACACGGTGATCAGCAGGAAGTTCATGATGACCAGGAAGATGTCTGCCATGTACATTGAGATAGGCTGAGCTGCAGGACAGTGACAGCATTGTTGGGACCTTGCAGAAGAAATGCTAGATGAGGTTGGGTCTGCAAAAATCCAGGCGCATCATGAGCAATACGTTCACCAATGTATCGAAGACAGTGACAGCCCAGATACCAGCTGATAAACTGACGCAAATTCTCTTGCTCATCAGGTTGACATACCTCAAGGAGTGGCAGATGGCTAAATACTGGTCATTCAACATGATAGTGAGCAGCACAAGCTCCGTCACTGCTGACAAAGTGAAGAAAAAGAGCTGGGCCATGCAGCCATCAAAGGAGATGGTTTTCTTCTTCTGTACCAGGGTTTCCAGCATTTTCGGCAGAACCGAGGAACTGCTAATAATGTTGAGGGTGGTCAAATTGACGATGAGGAAGTACATAGGGGTGTGGAGAGGTGGGTGGGTGACAATAGCCATAATGATCAGGTAATTGCCCATGATGACTACTATATAAATGCATAGGAATAGTGCAAAAAACAAGCCCTGGTGGGCCCAGCATGATGAATTCGGTCACCCTGGTGTGGTTACTGGGTTCCATTACTTAAGTGTTCCTTCTGCAGGAACAAAGATTAAAGTTGCTGTCAGGTGTTGTATCAACAATTACGGCAATATGGTGACTGACGCATCTAGAATGACTGAGAGAGAGAGAGAGAGAAATCTTGTTTTACTCTAGACATTTCACACAACATGAACAAACTTAGCCATATTAAAATATGTTAGCATAATAATCTGTCTCAGTTACTAAATCTACACTCTCCTGATACTTGATTCAAGGAGGGAAAAATAACACTCTTGATTTTCTCAAATAGAGGTGTGTGAAGTCATTGGGAATGTTTCCATCAGTGGCATCAGTTAGGAGTTCACAACATAATCTTAAACATCATTCATACACCAGTATTCTTATTATTAACCAGGATTCTACTTTCTAAATGAATTTATCAAAATCGATCTGTTGCAATATAGGATGCTGTTAGTGTGTGTGACTTATACCACACATCTAATACAAAACATAATAATATGTTTATTTCTGTAGAATCAAGGTGCACTAAAAATGGACTGGAATCACCTTTAAGGGATCCTTGTGTAAATCAGAAAAAGCTCCATTGCAGTGAATGTGGACGATTCCCCACTCGCTGGATTTCTCTGTTATACAACTAGTGTAAACGAGAGGGGAATCGTGCCTCCAAAATTTGATTTTTTATGATACGCCACATGGCAAGATGTTGCTTCATTATTAGGAGTATCATTCACATGATTTGACAAGTACTCTATATTGTATCACAATTATGTCTCCCTTTACTGTCTTCAGACTTCTCTAATCTTATTACTACTTTATGGCTTCTGCTGATTTTCCTTTTGCTCCTACTGTAGGAAATCGGGAGTATCTCCTTTGAAGTTAAGGGAGTTATTGAATTGTAGAAATGATGAAAATGAGAAGACCATCAGGGTAAACAAATCAAACTTATCATGAGATCATATTAGACTAATTTATCTTATTTCATATTAGAATATTTTTTAAAGAAATTGTCACCCTTTGCATCACATTTCCAATGTGATTGCACATTTTTCAGTGCACAGACAATAGGTGGGGAATCTTCCACTGTTTCTATTAATGTTACAACATTATATCTCTATTGACTTTAGACTCAGCTACAATTACAGGAACTCCACTGATGTATGTGAATTTACATTAGATTTGTATTGGTCAAATTCAGATCAAAATATGAAAGAGTGGTGTAAATGAGTATTCCTTCAAAGAATATTTAGCGAAACTGAAAAAAATACAACAAACCACATGAATGAAATTCAGCTCAATTTTGAAAAGAGTACAAAGGAATTAATCACTCAGTTCTCATCAGATTTCACTGGGTGTTGGTGCCTAACTGTCTTAGAAAATTTGAAATACCAGCCTAAAAAAGTCAGAAAATTCCATTTAGAAGCATGAATTTTGAGCAAGCAAGCAAGAGGAATATTCTTACCTCTCACTGAATCTTCCAATACAATGAACAAAGCTGGAGTTTCAATACAGACTCCAAATGAGTTATGACTTACTGAAGACAATTTTTCTTCATATATAGTAGCCTTCTGTAGGGAGATCTTCTATCCCTTGTGAATCTGGGCAAGAGTTCACTCTCAAACAAGGCCTCCAAGGAGAAGGAAAATGGCAATCATCTCAATCAACAGAAATAAAGTTTCCAGATTAAATTGACAAAATTCCTCTTGAGGTTAGGCCCCGAATTTTCCAAGAGAAAACATTGTTATCACCAAGGTATTTCTTTCTGAACAAAGTGCTACCAGTAGAGATAGATTCTGTATTCATCAGTCATGCTGAGTAGATAAATTCTCAGGGGAAAGTCTGGGTCCCATTCATGGGAGTCACCTGGAAGGTTGACCTTGGCTTCAATGGGGCCTGGATGTCACCCTTAGACTTCTTCTACTATCAATGATCCTTAGTCCACATCGAATGATCAGAGCTGATTCTCCATGGTAAAGGCCTCCAACATCTTCACTAATACACTGGATAGGCCAACTTCTGATAACACTGAGTATTGTCTTACTTCTCCGTTAGTCCTGTGAAGTCAATAGGACAGATGTTAAGCTGATGTCAATCTGCTTCATTCGCTCAAAGGCAACAGGCCAGATTGCCAACTGGTGTAAATCCACACAACACCTTCAAAATCAATGGAGCAACCCACCAAAGCTCCACTGATTTGGCTCTGTTGCATAACAGTTATGGATTCAATGGAGCTACACCGGGGTGTTACTGTATGCAAAGCCTGAAGATAGTGCAGCTGTTGAGATGTTCATGAGAGCCACATTTGGTTTACAGAATAATCCTATGTAGGAAAGAAAACCCATACTGAGTTTCAGATCAGACAGAGTTTTTTCAGGGATGGCGGTGACAAAGGGGAAAATCTTTTAACTTGTATAAACCCCATTACATCCAAGCACTTAAGGACATGCTTGACTCAGTGTATAAGTCATCTCCTGGACTTCCATGGACCACTCACGTGCTTAAAGTGAAGCAGATAAATCTTATATTAGGGCCATAAATGTCATCCATAGTTATAGTGTCATCATACTTATGGAAACCCATTGTGTCTGTAGTCAGTTGTTGGCTGCATGTACTGCACCATACAGCAGACTTCGATCAAACTGCCCAAAAGAACACAGACTCGGTTCCATAGGGAAGCACTAAGCCAGGTTTATTGTCAAGGAAGCACGGTAGTAGAACCTGGCAGATGCTGTGGGGATACTAAGACATGTATGACCATTAGAATGGACTCAGCTCAGTGAATGGCGGGACCTTCCTTTCCCCCCTCAGCTGGACAGAGACATACCTTCTGTGACCCTCCTTTCATACACTGATAGAAACAAATTATGTATTGCCCCTCTGAGGTAGGTAGTTACCACCCTTTGCCTTTTACATGTTGGTTCAATCAAAACATCTCTCTCCATCATGCTGTCATCCTGACCTTATCTTTAGGAGGGGTCAGTGTGTCCCTGTTATCTTTGGGGAGCATGCATATACCATCCTTGGTATGAGGAAGTTACTCACCTTGTGCAGTAATGATGGTTCTTCGAGATGTTTGTCCCTATGGGTGCTCTAATTGGTGATTTTTGGTAGCAGCGTCCCGTTGAGCCCGTGCATGTGCTCTCCTCCCTCGTGGTCTGCCTCGAGGCTATTTAGCACTGCACGGGCGAACCCCTCTCACTTCCTTCTCTACCACAGAGCCCTATAGAGAACTCTGAAGTAGAGGGGAGGAGGGTGGGTTGTGGAACACCCATCTCGAAGAACCCATAGGGACACACATCTCGAAGAACCATCGTTACTGCACAAGGTGAGTAACTTCCTCTTCTTCTTCGAGTAGTGTCCCTATGGGTGCTCCACTTTAAGTGACTCTGGAGCAGTACCCACCACCGGAGGCTGGGACTTCAGAGCGGAGTCTTTTACTACAGAGAGTACTGTGGAATCGAAGATGGTGTCAGCAGCCAAATCTTCAGTGATCGCATAATGTTCTGCGAAAGTATGGACAGAGGCCCCAATCATTGCTCTAAAGACTGGGGAGATAGGGTATCCCTATGGAATGTGATTGAGGTAGGAACTGATCTCATGGAGTGTGTATGGACAGAAGCAAGTTGCGCCCTTGCTAAGTGATTAATGCAACTAGAGACCCATTTGGATAGTCTTTGAGGAGATATCACAGAGCTTTGGGATCCTTCTGTGGACGAAAGGAAGAGTTTAGGGGATTTCCTGAAGTCCTTAGTCCTGTCCAAGTAGAATGCTAATGTCTTTCTAATATCTAGCATATGCACAATTGTCTCCCAGTTGTCACAATGTGGTTTTGGGAAAAAAGACAAAGGCCGTGAATGATGGGTGTGCCATCAGGGTCACTATTTCTCCTATGTGCCTAGCTGAGGTGATGGCAATTAGAAATGCTGTTGTCATGGACAGGTGTAAGAGAGAACAAATTGCCCTGGACTCGGAGGGAGGTCTAGTCCAAGCCCTGAGAACTAGATTAAAGTCCCAGGCTGGAGCGGGTGGTGTCACATGGGGGAAGAGAGTCCCAAGGCCCTTAAAGAATCTATGCATTAGTGGTTGAGCAAACTCCAAGTGGGAACTCCATTTTCGCCGTGAGATGTACCGTAAGGGAGCTGAGTGAGGGTTTAAAATGTAGTGCAAAATCAGAGGGAGGAAAGATGAGGTTGGGTCTGTCCGTTTGGAATGGTACAAACTTGGAGTCGTTTCCATTTTGTAGATAGGTATGTGGCGTGGTCAACTTGTGGTTGTGTTGCAACATGTGTTTCAGCTTGTCAGAGCATTCTGCTTCTAAGCCTTGGAACAAACAAAGATCCAAGCCTGGAGGCGGAGGACCCATGGATTGGGGTGAAGGGTCAGCCCATTGTTTTGAGAGAGCGGGTGAGGAATGGGCTGATGTCAGAGGAACAGGAGAGCATATTGCCATCTGCATCAGGTAAGGGAGCCAGACTTGTCATAGTCAAGAGGGGCAATCACAATAACTCTCGCTTTGTTTTGCTGAATTTTCAACAGAATCTTGGATAGAGTAGGAAACTGGGAAAAGACATACAAGTGGGCCCTGTCCACTGAGAAGATGAGGGCAACTGCCAGTGAATGTTTCCCCAAGCCGGCCCTGGAGCAGTAACAAGGACCTTTCTTGTTCCGATAAGTAGCAAAGATATCCATAGGCCGGGTTCCCCAAAGGGTGGCTATATCTTGAAGCACCTCTGAATTCAGAATACACTCATTGTCGTGAGAAAATTCCAACTGAGACTGTTGGTTGTCCCGTTGTGTATCCCTTGTCGACAGACAGCTGAGATGAGCACATTGTGATGAGTGCATCAATTCCAAAGTTTGAATGCTGTCTTGCAGAGGGAGGAAGATCCGGCAGCTCTTTGGCAGTTTATACAAAACATACAGGTCACATTAAGTCCATCATAACCTTTGTGTGTTGTTTTCGATGAAAGGCAAAGTTTGTGCACAGGCACTCCTGACAGCCCTTATCCCCAAAAGAGTGATATGGAAGGTCATTTCTGTGGAAGGCCATTTGTCCTGAACCTTGTTGTTGTGTAGGTGAGCTCCCCAGCATATTAGGGAGACGTGTCCCAGGGTGGTGAATGTGGGTAGTGAGAGGAACGCTCTCACTCATACTGCATCAGGTTGGTGCTGATAAAGTCCAGTCACTGTACCGGGGTTAGTATGCCACTACAATGAAGTGAACCTGGGAGAATACCCTGTGTGGAGCAGTCTGTATCTATAATGATCCTGCCCCAAAGGTAAGCAGTAGGAAATCTCCTGTACGATGGTTGTATTGAGATATGGAAGTAGGCACTCTGTAGGTTCGGGGCTAGAAATCAATCTCTTTGCTTTAGAGCTGGTCCTAACTGCTGTGAAGTAAGGTAAGGGTGACTTCTGAGTGGTGTGACAGGTGTATAGATGGCAGCTGATGCTGTAAGGTATCATTGTTCAGGCCCTCGACCAGCTCATCAAAGTGCTTATAAGAGGCAGTTTGAGAGGTGATGGACTGGGGTGCAGTCTGTTCTCACTTTTGAGCCCTGGGCCTCTTACACTGTGCTCATAACAGCACAGAGATGGTGAGTATTGAGAAGATTGTGATCTGTGGTGTGGTTGAGAGGTATATCTTCTCTTCTGTTCCACAGTGTAGATTCCTAAGGAGTGTAGTGTGGTCCAAGAATCCTTCAGGATGTGGAGAGAAAATCTGTCTTCTCCGCAAAGAGTTTGGCCCTTCATATTGGACGTCTGTAGCTCTTTGGGCAATCTAGAGAGGTGTAGCGAACACAACCCCCCCACCCCCCCCAATCCACCTCAGTACCACTGTCATGGAGACTGGGCAGGCAGCTGTAACAGCTACATCCTGTGGTGTCTCTAGGATTGGTCTGGCTATTAACTGACCTTCTCTAAGAATGGTCTGAATCTGTTTTTTGTGTGTTTCCAGTAATGTTTCAGAAACATCCTGGGGTTCCCAAGATTAACAAAATTATTTTGGCCATGACAGTTTGGTAATTTATTAATCTAAACAGTAATGTTGTCAATGAATACGCCATCTTGCGAAGCCTGATCATATGGAGTTGACTTGGCATTATGTTGCTTGCTTCATGCATTCACCGCATCCACTATGATGGAGTTGGGTTGCGGATGTTGAAAACAAAGTCTGCCACTTTCGGTAGAGATGTAGGGTTGGTTTTGTTTACACTCTGTTGCTGGTTGGTGTGATGGAGGCTGGTTCTGCCAGGTGATTTTGGTAGGATCTAGAATCAGCTCATTAATTGGGAGGACAGTTCTAGATGAGAAGGTAGCGTGCAGAATTTCCACCAACTTGTGATGTGTATCTGCCACCTCCTGTATGGGAATCAGCAGCTCGTCTGCCACCCTCTTGGTAAGATCCGGAAAGTTCTTAAAACTTCACCTAGTGATGAGGGGTGGGCAGCACAGTCTCATATGGGAGAGATGAGGAGAAGTGTGCTGAAGAGGTAGCTTCCTCTTCAGGTGTTCCCCCCCTTCTTTCCTATTCTGAAAAAGCTTTCTCCTGTCCTCGCTCAGGTGCTCTCCTGCCCTGGCTCAGGTGCCAGGCTGTAGCAAACCATCTGGTGGACTTTCCCTGAGTGACACCGGAGATGGTCGTGCCATGTGTTTGTATATACCCAAAGAATTACAGTACAGCCTTGGGAGGGAGAGGCAAGAAGGCAGGCACGGGCGGTTGGCGTGATGGAACTGGGGATGACCCTTGTAGTGTGGTGGTGGGCCACCTTCAGGATCCAGGGAATGATCTTGTCCTGGCCAGTGTCAGATTCGTCAGTGGGTAAGGGTGCCGCTGACTGGAGTATTGGTAATAAGCAGCCCAGTGCTAAGAGTGATTCTGGGTGCCAGGACGTGCTCAATACCGGGGTCCTGGTACCAAGTAATGGGGATTGTGGTTCTTCCCCAATCATCAGGTCTCCAGGGTACCAGAGCTCATGCAGTACCATGGGTTTATTTGGTACCACAGAGGAGGGTCCATGGTACACTGTCAGTACCGATAGTTGGGCAGAGCACTCCTAAATGAGAGTTTTGCCCAGTACAAAAAGTTTGTTGGTGCCAATTTTTTAGAGACGGTATGGTAATTGTCTCTCCCTGGGTAATGAGGCCACAGATCTCCAGAGTATCAGAGCACCTGTGTTACCATGGGCTCATGCAGAACGCCAGAGGAGTGTCTGTAGTCGGTATCGATGGTTGGGAAGATGCAGAACACTTCCTAGATGGGAGTTTTGTTGCATCTGGTACCAAAGGGTTTCTCTATGCCACTCTTTTAGAAATGGTACGGTAACTGTTCCCTCTCCTTAGGGGACAGTACTGTTGCCTCAGAGCAGGAGGGTGGAAGCCTCTGGTGTCTTGGTGGGGAAGCAGAGCTGACAGCAGGGCTTCTCTATGCCGCTCTTTTAGAGATGGTACGGTAACTGACCCCTCTGGGTGCAGTAGTTGCCCAGACTAGAGCTCAGAGTGGCACAGAGCTCACAGAAGCCCCTTGTCCCTGCAGAGAGCAGAGCTCAGAGCAGGGCCAGGTCACAGCAGGGCGCCCCTTCTCAGGTTTCAGCTTCCCGAGCTTGGGTGCAGAACCAGAGCCCCAGCTGAGCTCACAGCAGGAGGTTCCTCTGCTGGTATTGTCCTACCCAGACGGCTGCACTGGGGGACACCCCTCTGGCTGGCCAGTTGCTCGGGGATCGGTGCCAAGAGGGCCGCACTGGAGGACACCCCTCTGGCTGGCCAGTTGCTCGGGGATCGGTGCCGAGAGGGCTGCAGTGGGGGACACCCCTCTGGCTGGCCAGTTGCTCGGGGATCGGTGCCGAGAGGGCCGCACTGGGGGACACCCCTCTGGCTGGCCAGTTGCTCGGGGATCGGTGCCGAGAGGGCCGCAGTGAGGGACACCCCTCTGGCTGGCCAGTTGCTCGGGGATCGGTGCCAAGACGGCCACACTGGGGGACACCCCTCTGGCTGGCCAGTTCCTCGGGGATCAGTGCCGAGAGGGCCGCAGTGGGGGACACCCCTCTGGCTGGCCAGTTGCTCGGGGATCGGTGCCGAGACGGCCGCACTGGGGGACACCCCTCTGGCTGGCCAGTTGCTCGGGGATCGGTGCCGAGACGGCCGCACTGGGGGACACCCCTCCGGCTGGCCAGTTGCTTGGAGGAGCCTTTGCAGGGGGAGTCTCCTGGTGGCTTCTTCTTCCTCTTCTTTCCACTGCCCCCTTCTCCTCTTCACCACTCAACCCCTTTTGAAGTGAAGGCTCTGGGGATGATCCGGGGTCACCACCCACCGGGTGAGTCTCCTGCAGACTGAAGTGTTTTCTCTATAGGGAGGAATTTTTACTTCAGCTCCCAGCTCCTGTGAGGCTGCAGTTTTAGGTGTGGCAGGTAAAGCACTTCTGTGAGGGTCTCTCAGGCACAATGAGTGACTGGCCATGACAGGAACTGACTCCTGGCAGGAGAGGCACCGCTTGGAGCAGAGAGAGCCAGGCAAGACCCCGGGCAGGGGGTTGTCATCCTCTAGCAGGGAGGAATATGCAGAAGAACATCATCTTTTCTTTTTTTTTTAAAACTGAAAAAGAAAATAATTATGAGTCTACTAGATGCCTGGGGGGGAATGCCCCCAGACAGGGAAGGAAAGTGATGTTCTTTTCCTTTCTCTCTTTTCTTTTTAAACCAAAGAAAAGAAAAGAAAAGAAAAGAAAAGAAAAGAAAAGAAAAGAAAAGAAAAAAGAAACACTAGCCTGAGTACTTTTAAGGAGAACAAATGTAACAAAACAAACACTACTTATGCTAATGACACAGATAAGGAAGGGACAACTGCTCCTTCTGTCAGAGGCCAAAGGTGGTAGAGAAGGAAGTGAGGGGGACCAGGAGGGAGGGAGAGCACATGCTCCGGCTCAAGGGGACACTGCTACCAAAAATCTCCGATTAGAGGTGCAGGGGCACACAGATGCCTAAAGTGGAGCACCCATGGGGACACTACTCGAAGAAGAACAGGGTGTTCTGGTACCAACCTTCTGCAATGTGTTTGTGTGAGTGTCCTGTGCTTAGCACTTCTTGGGAATGTGTGTGTTTTTGCAATACCCAGCCCTGTTCTTGCTAGGTTCTGTGAACTTGCAAGCAAGCATGTTTTATATCAGGGCCTGACTTCTCCTCACAGCCCCACTTCTGCTAATTTTGCTTTATATCATCAGGGCCTGACTGCTACTTTAGTTCAGGCCTCAGGCCTCGTACGAGGCCTCTTATAATAGGCCTCATGTTTCTCCTAAGCAAAATGGATCTTAAGTAAAAAATGACAGACTTTCTTTAATATTTTCTTTGAAACCTAAGTCTCCCGACTGTCCCCTGGATCATACTGTCTGTTTGACTTATTGATGTCACAGCTGATCACTCTTAAAAGGTAGTATATCATCTCTAATGAGGGCTACAATATATTGGGGTACCATTCAGAATCATTTTGAATTAGTACAGAAGTGTTTTCTTTATCCCTACTTTACAAAGAGTCTATGTTTGGCTGACACATTGCTGTGAATCATGATCACAGGCTGTAATTATGCTTCTAATAATAGATTCATAGATAGATTAATAGATTTCAAGGCTAGAAGGGACCATTGTGATCATGTAGTCTGACCTCCTGTGTAGCATAGGTCAGATAACTTCCCCTAAATAATTTGCAGCACAACTCTTTCAGAAAAAAATATAAAATCTCAAGTTAAAAATAGTCCATATGGAGAATCCCCCACAACCCTTGGTAAGTAGCTTACATGCCAGAGGCTTACATGCCAGAGGCTGTGCGTGAACAGCCCAGGAGTGGGGGTTCTCACAGCAGAGCTGGGTAAAGCTGGCTCCTAGAGTCAAGGATTGGAGTGGCCTAGCAGATCACCAGTCTAGATAACACCAGAGGGGAACATCACAATGACACACACTTTGCCTCATATTTTCTTTCAAACCCAAGTTCTCTGTATCATACTGGCTGTTTGGCTTATTGATTGGACTAGTAGATGTCACAGTTGGTCAATGGGATCAGGTAGGATATCATCTGTAATAAATCAGGGCACTGTTCAGAGTTATTGTGAAGAGAAACAGAAGCCTTTTCTTTATCTTTACTTTACAAAGAGTCCATGCTTGGACTATACATTGCTATGGGTTCATGGTCACAGGCCTGTAATTATGGTTCTAATCATAGAGTCACTGACAGATTAATAGATTCCGAGGACATAAGGGACCACTGTGATCATCTAGTCTGACCTCCTGTATAACACCACCGCAGAATTCTTGTAAATAATTCCTAGAAAATATCTTTGAGAAAAAAAATCATATCTTGAGTTAAAAATTTCAGTGATGGACAATCCACCACAACCCTTGGTAAGTTGTTCCAAAGGTTAATTATAACATATATATATTTAAATTTTCACCTTATTTGCAGTCTGAATTTGTCTGTCTATAACTTCAAGCCATTGGATCAAGATAAACAATTTTCTGCTAGACTGAAGAACCAATTATTAAATATTTGTTCCCCAAGTAGGTACTTCTAGACCACTGGGAGCTGCAGAGGGCCATGCCTGTGGACAGTCAACATAAACAAAACGTCTTGTGGCCCACCAGCGGATTACCCTGATGGGCCATGTGCAAAAGATTGCTGACCCCTGTTCTAGACTGTACCTTCTCTTTCTTAAGATAGATAGATTGATTTCCTTGAATCTATCAGTACAATTGATGTTTTCTTGTGCTTTAATCATTCTCATGGCTCTTCTCTGAACCCTCTCCAATTTACCAACATTCTTCTTTAATAGTGGACACCAGAACTGGGCACAGGATTCCAGCAGCATTCGCACCAGTGCCAAATAGGGAAGTAAAATAACTTCTCTATGTCTGCTTGAGATTCCCCTGTTTATGCATGCAAGGATCACATTAGCCCTTTAGGCCACAGGATCTCACTGGAAGCTCACGTTCAGCTGATTCTCCACCATCATCCCCAAATCTTTTCCCAAGTCCGTTTCCCAGGATAGAGTCCCCCATCCTGTAAGGGTGGCCTGCATTCTTTGTTCTTAGACGTATACACTTACATTTAGTCATATTAAAACACATGTTGTTTGCTTGATCCCAGATTATCAAGTAATCCAGATCATGGTGTATCAGTGACCTGCCATCTTCTTTGTTTAACACTCCCTCAAATTTTGTGTCCTCGTCAAACTTTATCAGTGAACAATTTTATTTCTTCTTTCAGATCATTAATAAAAATATTGACTAGCATAAGGCAAATAATCTATTCCCATTGCATCCCTCTAGCCGTACACCCATTTGATAAGTCTTCTCTGTTCACAATTATATTTTGAGACTTATCAGTTAGCCATCTTTTAATCCATTTAATGTCTGGTATGTTCATTTAATATCTTTCTAAGTTTTTAATCAAAATATCATGAAATAAAGGAAAATGTCTTACAGGAGTCTATTACATCAACACTATTACATTTAGCAACAAACTTGTAAGCTCATCTAAAAAGGATATTGAGTTAGTTTGACAGGATCTATATTCCATAAACCCATGTTGATTAGCATTAATTACAATACCCTCTTTTCTAATCGAGTTGTGATGGGTTTGGTCACAGGGATCCCCTTGGGACTGTCACCTTATGTGCTGAAATCACCTCTGTGTCCATTTTCCCTGCCAGCTTGGGACTCCAGAAGCCTGCCTTGTTGAGCCAGACATGCTAGCCTGCTGCAACACAGACTCAGGGTCTGGGCCATGCCCCCAAAAGCTTCAGACTTTAACCAAAAACAGCTCAGCAGGTTATCTCTCCAGCACCCAGATACCCAGTTCCCTATGGGATCCAAACACCAATAAATTCGTTTAAGTTTTATACAGAGTAAATTCATAAATTGTCCACCCTCTATTATACTGATATAGAGATAGGCACATAGAGTTTGCTCCCCCAGGTATTAATCACTTACTCTGGGTTTATTAATAAACCAAAGTGATTTTATTAAGTATAAAAAGTAGGATTTAAGTGGTTTCAAGTAATAACAGACAGAACAAAGGAAGTCACCAAGCAAAATAAAGCAAAAACAGGCAAGTCTAAGCCTAATACATTAAGAAACTGATTACAGGTAATATCTCACCCTCAGAGATGTTCCAATAAGCTTCTTTCACAGACTAGACTCCTTCCTAGTCTGGGCCCAATCCTTTCCCCTGGTACAGTCCTTGTTAGTTCCAACAGACATCTCAGATGGTAAGCAGGGGTTTTCTCATGATTCGCCTTCCTCTTTGTCCTGCTCCACTGCTTTTTATAGCTTTGGCACATGGGAGGAATCTTTTGTCTCTCTGGGTCCCCAACTCTCCTTCTAAATGGAAAAGTACCAGATTTAAGATGGATTCCAGTATCATGTGACATGGTTACATGTCCTGTGAGACCCCAGCCTCCATTCTTCCTGGGCTGGCCCACACACAGGAAGGTTTGCAAATAAACAGAGCCATTTACAGTTCGTTGATTCTGAAGCACCCTTAATTGCTTCCACTTCATATTTTTACATCAGTAATAGAAGCTTATATCTTATTCTCCTAACTCCAGACATAGAAATAATACATGCAAACAAATGGGATGACCACACTCAGTAGATTATAAGCTTTGTAATGATACCTTACAAGAGACCTTTTGCATAAAGCATATTCCAGTTACATCATATTCACATTCATAAGCATATTTTCATAGAGCATATGAAGTGCAACATCATGAGTCCTTTATTAGCTGTTACAGTATTTTGCCCATGATCGAAGTCAGACCAACGGGCCTATAATTAACTGGGTCATCCCGTTTACCCTTTTTA
The DNA here is from genome assembly GCF_965152275.1 of Natator depressus. Lineage (NCBI taxonomy): Eukaryota > Metazoa > Chordata > Testudines > Cheloniidae > Natator > Natator depressus. The sequence goes on from NC_134246.1 coordinate 32,860,658, forward strand.
AATATTGACACAACATTAGCTTTCTTCCAGTCTTCTGGAACTTCCTCGATGTTCCTAGACTTATTGAAAAACAGCATTAATGGTCCAGCAAGCTCCTAGGTCAGCTCCTTTATAATTAACTTTAGTAGCTGCTTTAACTTTAATATCCTCCTGAGATACTAGTGGAATGGCAAGATTATTATCATCATCATATGATGAAGTACATCATCTGTTTTTTCCCCCACAAATACAGATCAGAAATATTTATTGAAATCTTCTTCATTTTCTGCATTATTATTGATAACTCTACTATCTCAAACAATTAATGGACTGATACCCTTGTCAGAATTATTTTTGTTGCTATTATACTTTACAACCCTTTTATAATGCCTTAACTCTGCTGGGCACAGATTTCATAGAATCATAGAATATCAGTGTTGGAAGGGACCTCAGGAGGTCATCTAGTCCAGCCCCTTGCTCAAAGCAGGACCAATCCCCAATTTTTGCCCCGGATCCCTAAATGGCCCCCTCAAGGATTGAACTTGTAATCCTGGGTTTAGCAGGCCAATGCTCAAACCACTGAGCTATCCCTCCCCCTCTTTCTGCTTGTGTATCTTTCCTTCCTTTATCAGTTTTGTACAGTTCCTAGCATCTCATATATATGTATTACTATTAACCTGATCAAAGATTGACCTAAGTGTTAGGTCTAAAGCAGGCCTTTCTTTCCCAAGTAGAAAGAGTTGGAAAATAGTATAAAGTGAGGGGAAAAAAATTAATTTTTTAAAGTAACTTGAGCCTTTCATGAATTTTCTGTAGAAATCTTTTTCTTTAAAACAGAAAATGCATTTTCTGAAAAAAACAAAATTTTCCATATGAAATTTCCTAAAGGTTTTGATTTTCTATCTGGAAAACTGAAACATAATATTTATTCTGAGTTGAGCTGGCCTGAATCAAAATGTTTCAGTATGTTGAACTGAATAGAAGCATTTCATTTTTGCCTCATAGAGAGTTGCAGTTCAGGTACTTCATGCCCCCAAACCCTTATGGCCCAGGCACCTTGGCTAGACAAAATGTCCCATGATGCACATGGTTCACCAAACCCAAATGAAACATTTGGTTTGGGAATGAAATTTCCAAATTAAAATTTCTGAAACTTTTATTTCTGCATTAAGTTTTAATATTTCAACTTTTCATCTGAAAACATCTGCTCAAAGTGCAGCAGCAGTCAAAAAAGTGAACAGACTGTTAGGAACCATTAGGAAAGGGATAGAGAATAAGAGCAGAAAATATGATAATACTTTTATATAAATCCATGGTATGCCCTCATCTTGAATACTGTATGCATATCTGGTCACCACATCTCAAAAAAGATGTATTGGAATTGGAAAAGGTTCATAAAAGGAAACAAAAATGATTAGAGGTATGGAACTGCTTCTGTATCAGGAGAGATGAAAAAGACTGGGATTTTTCAGCTTGGAAAAAAAAATGGGGCGAAATGATAGCGATGATTTATTCCTTCACATAACACAAGAACTAGGGGTCACCCAATGAAATTAATAGGCAGCAGGTTTAAAGCATACAAAATAAAGTACTCCTTCACACAATGCACAGTCAACCTGTGGAACTCTTTGCCAGAGGATGTTGTGAAGGCCAAAACAATAACAGGATTCAAAAAGGAACTAGATAATTTCATGGAAGATAGGTCCATCAACGGCTGCTAGCCAGGATGGGCAGGGATGCAACCCCATGCTTTGAGTGTCCCTAGCCTCTGTTTGCCTGAAGCTGGGAGTGGATGACAGGGGATGGATCACTTGATGATTACCTATTCTCTTCATTCCTTCTGAAGCACCTGGCATTGGCCACTTTCACAAGACAGGATACTGAGCTAGATGGACCATTGGTCTGACCCAGTATGGCCATTCTTACGTTCTTATGTTCATCTCAATTTTGCATGAAAACAAATCTTAAAATAATGGAATTTTCCATGGGATGTAAATTCCAATTTTTACTCAGCACTAAAATAAAGTAACACTTTCTGCACTTCAACATTGTTAAGTGCTAACTTTTTCTCTTTGCCCTGGTCTACACTATGAGTTTAGGTCAAATTTAGCAGCGTTAGATCGATTTAACCCTAGAAAGTAGCACTTGCAACAATTTGTTGCTGTTTTGCAACTGGTAAAAGTAACAATGTATGAGTAAGTTCCCTCCCCTCACCCCTAACTTTTCATACTTTGTGATGGTTTTCCAACCTTAAGGATGATTGATTCCAGTTCCTCAGTGCTCTGTTCCAGGTGTGTCTTCTCATTAATAGTAATGTCTGCCTCTGGTGTAGCCCTTTGCATCAGTAGATCTCCAAGTACTTGACAAAGCAGCTAACCCCATTTTACAGAGGAGGAAACTGAGTCACAGAGAAGTGAAACAACTTATCCAAGGTGACCAGTAGGCCATTGGCAGATCTCCAAAAGGAAGCCAGAGGCTCTGAATCACAGCCTAATATGCTGTCCACTGGGCCACAATCTGGACAACCTGTTTCAGAACCCATCCCTAAAACTGCAAACAAAACATGATACTTTTAAAGTTTTCATAGACTCATAGAGTTTAAGGCCAGAAGGGATAATCAGAATATCGACTCTGACTTCCTGTTTAGCATGGTCCATTAAATTTCACCCAGTCAAGCCCAGTAACATTTCTTTCACTAAAGCATAGCCTGTGATTGGCTAAAACATATCCTTCAGAAAGGCATTTGTCTTGGGGCTTGTCTTCACTATGGGGGTAAATCGAATTAATGAATAACATAGCTGGAGTTGACTTACCCATTGTGCTGCGTTGATGGGAAATGCTCTCCAGGTGACTTCCCTTACTCTTCTCAAAGAGTACCAGGGTCGACTGGAGAGCCCTCTGCCATCCATTTAGCGCAGGGGTGGGCAAACTTTTTGGCCCGAGGGCCACATTTGGGTGGGAAAATTGTATGCAGGGCCATGAATGTAGGGCTGGGGTAGGGGCTTTGTGTGTGGGAGGGAGTGCAGGGTGTGGGAGAGGGTGCGGTGTGTAGGAAGGCACTCAGGGCAAGGGGTTAGGGAGCAGGAGGGGGATCAGGGCAGGGAGTTGAGATGCAGAAGGGCGTGTGGAGTGCAGGATGGTGCTCAGGGCAGGGGGTTGGGGTTCAGGAGGGGTGTGGCAGGGGGCTCAAGGCAGGGGGCTAGGGGGCTCAGGGCAGGAGTTTGGGATGTGGGGTGCAGGAGGTTTTGGGGTGCAGACTCTGGCCTGGCACCGCTTACCTTGAGTGGCAGCAGCATGCAGTAGGACTAAGGCAGGCTCCCTGCCAGCCCTGGCCCTGCACCACTCCCGGAAGTGGCCAGAATGTCTGGCAGTGGCTCCTGGGGGTGGAGTGGGGCAGGCGGCTCTGCCCTCGCCTGTGGGTACCACCCCTGAAGCTCCCATTGGCCACGGTTCCCTGTTCCTGGCCCATGGGAGCTGACGGGGGCAGTGCCTGCAGGCGAGGGCAGTGCATGAAACCCTCTGCCCCCCACCCCCTCCCCCAGGGGCTGGAGGGACGTGATGCCGGCCGCTTCCTGGAGCAGCACGGGGCCAGGGCAGGCAGGGAGCCTGCCTTAGCCCTGTTGCGCCACAGGGCGCACAATCCCATGGGCCAGATTAAAAGCCCTGATGGGCTTGATCCGGCCTGCGGGCCGTAGTTTTGCCTCCCCTGATTAAGCAGGTCTTCACTAGACCTACTAAATTGATCCCTGCTTCATTGATTGCAGCAGCATCAATCTCCCGGTAATGAAGACCAGCCCTTGGTTTGAAGACATCAAGAGAATCCATCTCTTCCCGTGGTAGTTTATTCCAAAGCTTAATCACCTGGACTGTTAACAATTCATATCTAACTGGAATTTATCCAGCTTCAGCTTCCAGCTGTTAGCTCTTATTTTGCCTTTGCTAGATTAGTATGCAGTATTTTCTCCATGGAAGTTGACGGCATAATTATAATGTAACCACACATTGATTAGAATAGAAACCACAAAGATACTTATAATTATAATTTTGGGTTCCACGAGTGCTTTAACTTGGATAAAAATCATCAACCTGAAGCCTCTTCATGAGGGTTTGACCAAGTGGACCCTGATGAAGTGTTGCATGAGACCTGAGGAAGGCCCTCAGAGTTTTCCTACAGACCTCAGTTGGAGAGGTCCAGGAGTAACAACTGGGTAAGGCCTTGGAGGTCTCACTACATATTATGGATCTTTTAGGACGGAATCCTGTCACTTAAGCCAGTGGGAGTTGCTGAAAATTGGCTTTTGACATGTCTCAAGTTGGGCAGCCCAAAAGGGAGTCACCCAAAGTTAGAGGCCACTTTTGAGACTTTGTCTTTTATAACTCCATTCCCAGCTCCAAGCTTGAGTTGCCAGGCTGCCTTCTGGGAATTTTCACAGAGTCAGGAATGTTAAAGCAGGTGATGGCTGGAGTATCAAATGGTACCATTGGTGTCACCCCTATTTCTCCATCCTAACCCAGTGAGCTGCTGGTGCATTGCCCCATGCACAGGGTGCCCTTATGGGATTGCAGCTGCCTTACGCTGCACTGGCATCACACTGGGCTCGCTGCAGACGGCTGCTATGAGCTTCCAGGTAAGAGGCAGATCCATATCTTTAAGTAAATCAGACCAGCTCCTTCGACTTCCTTAGGCACTGAACACAGGGATGGCAACTAACCATTGGAACAAACTAGCCAGCCAAGTGGTGGATTCTACATGTCTTGATGTCTTCCAGGCCAGACTGGCTGCTAGTCCGGAAGATTGCTCCGCTTCCCACAGCTCCCATTGGCCAGGATCGGTAAACCACAGCCACTGCGAGTTGCAGGTGACTGTGCAAATGCAAATGGCCCACTAGCAAATTACCCTGATGGGCCATGTGTGGCCCATGGGCCGCAAGTTGCCCACCACTGATCTACCCCTATACACCCCCGTATCTATCTATCTATGATTATTGCAGTATCTCTCCAAGGACTTTGGTATTTTGTTCATGACACCAATGGTAACATAAGCAATTAAAACACAAGATCAGTGCCTCCTTTAGATAATTAACTTCTAAAGGAGATATAAGGTGTCCTTCCCCAGTAGCACTGAGAGGCTATTTAAGAAGCATTGTGACACTGATTATTCATTGATGAAACTCCTGAAGTGATCATGGTAATTTTGGAGATGTTCTCTGGCCTGTGTTGTGCAGGAGGTCAGACTAGATGATTGTAATGGTTCCTCTGGCCTTGGAATCTTTGAATCTATGAAAGGGCTGTGACATCAGTAAAGACAAATATTTATTTCCAGCCATCAGCCTAATAGAAGAACAAGAAAGCTCTTCCCAGCTGTGGTGATTTCAAACTGCTTGAGAGACTAGTAGAGCTAAGGAGACTGAACTATCTAATTCAAGGGGCAGTACCATTTTGAAAAGAAAATCTTGATTTAAAACTTGCCAGTTATGGAGAATCAACTCCAACTCTTGGCAAATTGTCCCTTTGGTTATTACCCTCATTGCTAAAAAATTACACCTTTTTTTTCTGTTTTAAACCAGTGGTCTCCATCCACTTCCGCGTGGAGTAATTCATGATTTACACCAGGGAGAGTGAGAGGAAAATCACACCCCATGTCACTGTGAAGGGTGAATTATTTTGGGGAAGTTCTGTGGCCTGTGTTACACAAGAGATTGGACTAAATGATCTCACTGGATTCTTCTGGCCTTTGTCCCTTTGTTGTGATGTGGATACTTTTAAAATGTGTGGTGAAATGTGCCTCTGTCTTATCTCCCCTAGGCTAATTTCACATTAATTTCACTGGAAGATTTATACCAGGTCCTTCAAAGTCAATGGGCCAGCTGTTCAGCTGTTATGAATTGGTGTACGATATTGAAATCAATTAGCCAGAACCCTGCTGGCATAAACTGACATAGCTTCATTGGAGTCTATGGACCAGATCCACAGCTGGTGCAAATCAATGTCTTTCCTTTGGCTTCTGGTCTTCCTTAGAATGACAGCGATTGACATCAGCTGAGGGTCTGGCCCAGTAAACTGATTTATGTCAACAGGTGAGTAGGAGTAGGGGAGATCTGGAAATGAAGAACCGATCCTCTCTCACAGAGTTCATCTTGGTGGGTCTGTCCAGCCTCCCTGAATACCAGATGTTCCTCTTTGTGTTATTCACCTTCATCTACATACCAGCCCTCGCTGGAAACCTCCTCATCGTCCTCACTATTACTACCAGCACCAGCCTCCAGATCCCCATGTATTTCTTGCTTATCAACTTGTCCTTGATAAACCTTTTATCCATTTCAGTGTCCATTCCCAAAATGCTGCACAACCTTCTGGAGCACAAGAAGACCATTGCCTTCTTAGGTTGCATTACACAGATCTATCTCTTCACTTGGACTCTGGGAAGTGAAGCTCTATTCCTTGCTGCTATGGCTTTTGACCATTACGCTGCTGTCTGCCATCCTTTGCATTACACCATCATCATGAGGAAGGAGGTTTGTGTTGGTTTAATCGCTGGCATATGGATAGCAGGGGTGATCAATTCTGCAGTCAACACTGAATTTGTGCTCCAGCTGTCGTTCTGCTGCTTGAATGTCATCAACCATTTCTTTTGTGAATTGCCACCGTGCTAAAACTCTCCTGCTCAGACACCAGTCTCAATTAAACCCTGGCTTTTCTGGCTGACACAGTCTTTGGGATGGGGATCTGTGTGGTAACTTTAACGTCCTATTACTTCATCCTGCGAACTATCTTGAAGATTCGCTCCACAGAAGGCAAGAAGAAAGCCTTCTCCACCTGCTCCTCCCACCTCATAGTCATCATCTTGTACTACTCCACAGGCATTTACACCTATATACACCCCTCCTCAGCCTACTCTCCAGACAGAGAGATCACTGTCCTATATTCAGTTATAACTCCAGCGCTAAATCCTATCATATACTTTCTGAGAATAGCGGGTCCTCCAAGGATCTGTATTGGGACAAGTGCTGGTCAATATATTCATAAATGAATAGAAAGAGGGGCAATGATCTTGAAAAGTTTGCAGATGATTACTCAAAATTACTCAAGATAGTTAAGTCCAAAGCTGACAGTGAAGAATTACAAAATGATCTCATAAAACTGGGTGACTTGTGCATGAAAATGGCAGATTAAATTCAAGGTTGACAAATGCAAAGTAATGCACATTAGAAAACATAATCCCAAGTATAGATACAAAATGATGGGGTCAAAATTACCAGGTATCTCTCAAGAAAGACACTTTGGAGTCATAATCGATAGTTCTCTGAAAATATCCACTCATTGTGCAGCAGCGGTCAAAAAAGCTAACAGAATGTTAGGAACCGTTTGGAAAGGGATAGATAATGAGACATAAAATATCATAATGCCTCTGTATAACCCCTTGGTATGCCCACATTCTGAATACTGCATGCAGATCTGATCACCCCATCTCCAAAAAGATGTATTAGAACAGGAAAAGGTATAGAGAGGGGCAACAATAATGACTAGGGGTATGGAACAGTTTCCTTATGAGGAGAGATTAAAAAAACTGGGACTTTTCAGCTTGGAAAAGAGACAACTCAGAGGGGATATGATAAACATCTATAAAATCGTGACTGGTGTGGAAAAAGTCAATAAGGAAATGTTATTTACTCCTTCACGTAACACAAGAATTAGGGGTCACCCAACGAAATTAGATAAGTAAGTCTAGAGCCTGGAATGTGCGTTATGATATTATTTTATATGTAAACATTTTTCCCAATATTTCTACTTGCTATCACTTACATCTCACCACGTTGTTAAATATACTTTTATTTGTTTTCACTATAAACATATCTCAGTGCTGCATGTTAAGCAAACTTGTTGATATACAGAGTAACTAGGAAGTGTATTGTTCGTTGGGGAGCAGTGACCCTATGAATACTACGAGTGCCCAGTGCACCAGGAGCTGCACACTCTGGGGGGATGCTTGGAGGGCTTTAGGGCTGGAGTGTGTCTATTGCTAACTGGTAGAGGGATCAGCAGAGCCTCTGTAGGCTGATCAGGCAGCGCTTGTGATGCCCACAGCCAGTGCAGTCAGGGAGTTGACCCATGGCACAGCCAGTCTTCCTCATGCTCAGGACAGGTGGTAGCAAGGTGCCTCACAGTCCTTGGTACCCCTGGGAAGCATCACAGTCTCATGAGGACTGTTAAGTATTAGTGTAACTAACATCTCAGTAGAGGGTCATCTGGGTGAAGTTTTATGGCCTGTGAGATACAGGAGCTCAGACTGGATGATCTAATGGTCCCTACTGGCCCACGAATCTAGGAATCTAGGAATTTTGCCATCACTCCTCCTGTGTTTAAATGACTCCATCGTACTCAGAGGAGCATTGCTAACTTCTCTATGCCTCCCATGCTTTGTCTGTGTTGTCTTCCTACATTTGGGGGCATGGACTGTTTCTCACTGTGTGTTCCTATAGTGCAGAGCACATTGGAGCCTTGATCTTGATTGGGACCTCCAGTTGTTATAGTAATGCATGATAACGATGTTGGATGATGTAAACATGCTGGTTAATTTTCATTCCAGGGTACCATCAAGCTCTGAAGTTTTCCCTTCTCCTAAACGGTAAACAGGGAGCCCTGGGTTTTGTTCCTGGCTCTGCCATTGACCTGCTGGGTGAACTGGAGCAAATCACTTTCCCACTCAGTGCCGCAGCTTCCCCTCCCATCCTTTGTCTGTCTTCTCTATTTGTATTGTAAGCTCTTTGCTGGAGGGGCTCTTATTATGTTTCTGTACCATGTACAGCACAAAAGAACCCTGATGTTGGGTCGGGCCTGTAGGCGCTATATTAGTATTATTAGTATTAATAATAAAATAAAATAATAATAATAATAATGTCAACGTATTTTATTCATATTCATCATTCTTATTTCACAGAGTAGCTGCCCCTGTCTGAATTTGTTTCTCTAACTGATCTGCATGAGTTGGACACAGCTATTGGACTTAAAGCACAAATTAAATCAGGGCTGTGATATATAGGGCTGTGATCACTGTGGTCATTTCTGGGCTTAAAAATTCATACATCTATGAATGATTATCTCCTTCTATCCAGTTCCTCTTCTGTCTCATTCCTTCTCCTCTGCTGCTCTCTAGTGATCACATAATGCAAACCGAATTTCTTTGCTATCACCTGCATGCCTTCATCTTTTCTCTTTACCGTTATATTATGCTACTGCATTGGTCAGTCAGAATTCCAAAACACCAGCCTCCTTGGGGCACTCTGAATTTGGATTGGATATTGGTGTTGCGGGTCCCCACAGAGATTGGCCTTTTTATTGTTAATCCATCAGCAAGCACGGCTTGTAGGCCCCAGTCCTGGTAACCCTGAGGCCAATGGGAGATTGGCTTTGATTGTCGTGGGGTCAGGTTTGGGGCCCATTGTTTGGGATTACAATGTCTGTGCAGGTAGCTAAAGGCTTCTGGGCACTGCAGTATCTGAACACTCCACCGCCAATGACAAATGTCACCTCCTATCGTTCACATGAGGTAGGGAAGGAGCTTTATCCTCATGCCAAAGGGAGGGGAACTAAGGCACAGATGGCTGTATCCTCAGATGCTGCAAATCCACCTTCCTAGGCATTTAGGGAGGCCTCTACAAGGGGTATCTCAGTGTCTCGCAGTCATTAATATTAACAATTTACTGTCACAGCACCCCTGGGAGGAAGGGAAGTGCCATTATGCCTATTTTACACCTGGGGAAACTGAGGTAAAGGGCAGTTTCAGTGACTTGTGTAGTCACACAGACAGCCCGTGGGGATCTGGCCCATTGACTCCAATGAATCTATGGCTCATTTACACCAGTGGGGAATCTGGCCCATTGACTCCAGCAAAGCTTTGGCCAATTGGCACGAGCTGAGTATCTGACCCATGAACTTCAGTGAAGCTGTGGCCTGTTTACACTATCTGAGATTCTGGCCCATTGACTCCAATGGAGCTATGGATAATTTATACCAGATGAGGATCTGGCCCATTGGCTCCAGTGATGCTATGACCAATTTATACCAGCTGGCATCCGGCCCATTCATTCCAATGTAGCAACCGCCGATTTACACCAGCTGGGGATCTGACCTTGATGACTCCAGTGGAATGAAGGCTGATTTACACCAGCTGGGGATAAGGCCTACATGAATGAAGGTGGCTGAGATTTCCCAACCCTGCCTAGGGGGTTTGGACACACTATGCCGATTAATTTTTGTTTGAAATCATCAGCCTAAGTAGCCTGCTCATTGTCACGCAGGGACTCTGAGGCAAAGCCAGGAACTGAGCCGAGATTTCTGAGTGCCAGCCCAGTGCCTGAAACATGAGATCGGCTTCATCTCCATGCTGGAACTGCTGGGTGAGGGTCTCTAGCCTATATTATGCAGTCTGTACATACAGGGCCAGATTTTAAAGGTGTTTAGGGACATGGGAGAATTTCTAAAGCACCTGGGCATAGGTACTTTGGAAAATCCCGCTAGGTGCCTAAACACTTTTACAAATCTGGCCCTAGGTCTACACCACAGAGCCTATGCCAACAGCTGTCCCAGACTGAGGGTATTGTCAGCGTAGCTATTTGGGGTGTGTTCGCTGAAGACCAGGCCTTAGAGAAATTGTGATAAATAAATGTTCAAAACATTCTTTATCATTAAGTACCCTGTGTGTAAATGAAAACTGGAACCCTTCTTTCCTTAAACGACCAGATTTAAGAAGGTTTTTTATCCATGCTAATTAAGTTGGGAGATGGATTCATGGCCAACATTCCAAACTTGGGTGACTAAAGCTAAAATAATAGTGAGGCTGGGATTTTCAATAGAGCCAAAGGGAATCAGACACCTGAATCTTATTGAATGTCAAAGGAGTTTGGGCCTCTAACTTTTATAATCTCCTTTCAAAATGCCGGATTTAGCTCTTCTGTGGCACTTCCACAGAGTGTGTTTCACTGCTGCGCCCTGCTGGAGGGAATGAGACATTGTCAGCGTATGTGGGTGTTTCACTGCCAGCCTCTGCTGAGAGGAATGAGACCTGCTTGGATTATGTGTGACTGCCGCTGAGAGGAATGAGACCTGCTTGCGATATGTGCGACTGCTGCGGCCTGATGGAAGGGGAGAGAGAGAGAGAGAGAGAGAGAGAGTGTGTGTGTGTGTGTGTGTGTGTGTACACACACACATACATGTTTCGCTGTTGTCCCTGACTGAAACCCTCAGCATCTAGTTTCAGAGCCCGGATATGCAGACTTGGGTTCGTGCTATGGAGCTGAAAACAGCCATGCAGACATTCAAACTAAGGATCTGAAGCCCACCCCCACCCCAGGCTTCAGAGCCCAATCTCCAGTCTGAGATGCAAGTTCTGCCAAGCTGTTTTTAGTGCCATCGCGCTAGGGTTGCCAACCCTCCCGGATTGATCTGGAATCTCCAGGAATTAAAGATTAATCTTTAATTAAAGGTTATGTCATGGGATGAAACTTCCAGGAATATGTCCAACCAAAATTGGCAGCTGTATGTAGCTCAAGCCCCTTGAGCCTGAGTCTGCAAACCAGGCCTGGAGACTGGCTGCTGTGGGTGTTAAAACGCAGCATGATGTACCCTGCTCGGCCCACGCTGCAGACTGGTTCGCTGTCAGGACTGGGTGCATGCGCACCCAGGACTGGAACACTGGGGCGGGCAGAGCTGCAGGTCACAGTGGTGGGGCATTGAGAGAGCTCTGTGTGGGGAGAGGGCTGGGCTAAACTTGACAAGCAGAGGGTCAGGATCCAGGGGAATTGTCAGTGTTGTGTGTTTGGGGCAGGACAGCAAGGACAGAGCAGGTTGCAACTCATTATTGTCATGCACTGGCGGAGCAGGGAAGTATTTGGGGTCAGGAATAGTAGGGGTATTGTGGGTCAAGACTGAGGTACATCAGCAGAGCTGTGAAGGGAGCCAGGGCTGGAATAGCAGGGGGCTGCAGGTTGGGATTGAGGGTCATTGGCATAGCTGTGAGAGGAACAGGGCTGGGACACCAGAGACCGTGGATCTGGATTGCAGTGCATCTGCAGAACTGTGTACGTGAAAGTCCAGAGGTGAAATAACTGGTGGCTGCAGGTTAGGATTAACAGGCATTGGCAGAGGTGAGGGTTGGGGGGAGCCCAGGGCTGGGGTAGCAGCGGGTCTGTGTTTTGGCATTGAGGTCATCAGCAGAACTGTGTGAATGAGAGAGTGAGCAAGCCTAGAAATGGAACAGCAGGGGGCTGCAGGTTAGGACTCGGGGTCATTGGAAGAGCTGAGGGGAGGGGGGAGCCCAGGACTGAGATAGAAGGGGACTGCAACTCAGGATTGAGGGGCACTGGCAGAGCTCTGTGTGTGCGTATGCATGTGCGTGCGCTCACACGTGATGGAGCAGGAATTTTTCATATTTTGGATTAATATTGTGTTGCCTCAGTTTCCCGTATGTGGTGCACAGTTAACTAGGTGGTGGGAAATGGTTTTTACTCTTTGCAGAGACACAGGTGTGTGGCCTGGGCCCCTACGCCCATGGAGAAATCAATGGCCACTCCAATTGCCCGAACATTTGGCACCTAGCAACAAGTGACATAGATGTCCCACCCTCCTTAGGAGGCCAGGCGGGTATAATCAGTGGAGAACAAAGAATTGAGGAGGAGCCGGGGGGAGGGAGGTGTTGTTAACTGGGGGCTGATGGAGATGTGGAGATGCTTCTGGACTAAGACTAAAGGAGGGTGAGAGGGGTCTGGGCTTTGGGGCTGACCATCTTTCTCTACTCCATATTAACTAAGGACTTTCTACGCTGTGTTCCAGACATTTTACACGGCTGACTGAGAGTCACTGCAGATTAAGGAAGGTGAGGGTTCATGGCTCCCTTTGGGTGTGCAAGTCTCCCTTAGGTGTCCAACTCAGGTGGACTCACTGCGGGGAGCTCACAGCGTGACGTAGGGGTGCTGAAGGCTCCAAGATTCAGTCCCAGGAGATGGTGAAGTCAAGTGGCTTATCCTAGGGAGCATGTGACCCTAAGGGGGCTGACATACTGGAGGAATCTTCCCATAAACTGTTACAGAGCCGTTCAAGACAGACATGCAATTTTTCGTGAATTTACTGTTGATAGACACAATTTCTAAGTCAAATTAAGCCTCACTCAGGATCTCATGGTAGAACTCTCAAATCTCAGGATTTTTTTCCTGCTGGTGTGATTTGCATGAAGTTTCTCATTTTGCCCAAGTACAGCAGCTCCATCAGAGAAAGCTCCATCTCCTCCCTCTGGTACAGTGCCCAGAACCAGTCCAGCAGCTTGGTGAACAGTGCCAGCATCCTGCCCGCTGCTGCCATTTGGCTTGCTCTGGGTGGGTCCGCGCCGCCTCCCCCGGCCCAGCCCAGAGAGGAGACTCCGGGCCCCGCCACCACCATTGCTCCCTGCAGACCAGGAGGCCTCACTGAGCCTAGCTGGCCAGTCTGTCCCCCAGCTTCCTCCATGGGCCAGGCCTGCTTCCGACCACACCCCAGACTGGGCCTGGCTCTGGCCTTAGACTTCCTACCCCAAAGGCCTAACCCCCCCATCCAGACTGGGACTGCCTTCTACACCCCCGTCTGTGGGGCCTAACACCCCCCACCCTGGGTCTGCACTCGCCCCCCCCCACATCCCAGGCCTGCCCCCTTCACCCCCTCTGCGGGGCAAAACCCCCACAACCCAAGGCCTGGCCTGACCTCCACACTCACAAACCAGGGCCTGGCCCCCTCCCCCTTCCCTCCAGGGCCAAACTCAGGGGCCTAACCTCACCCCCCTACCTCAGATTGGGTTTGCCCCCCCCCCACCTCAGGGCCTAACCACTCCCCCCCCCTTCAGGTAACCAATGTTTGCTTGCACAAGATATCACTATATCACCTTCAGTTAAGGTGTCCAGTGACCTCCAGCGCTTGGGCTCTGACTAATTAGAATGTAGCATCATTGTTGATTGAGAATCTGTCACCGTCACCTTAAACTGAGCCGCACAGCAACATGGTGCTAACAAGGAGGAGTTTTTAAAAGTCTGCTATAAAGTGCAGCAACAGAGTTTTTGTAAAGAGCTCTGACCTGTCAAAAATTGTACATAGGCCTCTAATGACGTTTGTAAGCTGTCACTATATCTATACTGATCTATGTTTCAAAAAAATAGCAACTCTTGATTTATATACCAAATCTCATAAATCAAGAGAAACTTAAAAATCAAGAAAAGAAAAAAGAAAAAAGAAAAGGAGTACTTGTGGCACCTTAGAGACTAACCAGTTTATTTGAGCATGAGCTTTCGTGAGCTACAGCTCACTTCATCGGATGCATCGGATTGCTATGCATCCGATGAAGTGAGCTGTAGCTCACGAAAGCTCATGCTCAAATAAACTGGTTAGTCTCTAAGGTGCCACAAGTACTCCTTTTCTTTTTTCTTTTTACGAATACAGACTAACACGGCTGTTACTCTGAAACCTGTTAAAAATCAAGAGACAGTGGGGTTGACAACACTGTCAAAAGCACCAGACCCGTGTGTCTGTGACTGGGTGTGAACCCAGAGATGGAGCAGCATTGTGGGTAGGGGTCTGTGGATAAGACATTGAGGACACCGGCAGAACTGGGGGTCGAGGGCAGGACAGCAAAGCCTGTCACAATCCACGTATGTTGGCTGATCTCTGTCACTGAGGCCTAGAATCCTGGAATTGCCTTTCATTCACTGCACCTGGGCCCTGCTGCCTCTGCTAACCCTGTGGGAATCTCCCATTTGTTTATGTCAGTTTCCTTGCAATCCACACATCCCATTACATCCCCCCACTAGATGGGACTCTGGTGGAATGTATGAAAGAAGGGATCACCTTTCACAGGAACTGGCATAACCGGCTTGACCCCTTTCACTTTACACATCAGGGGGCTACTTGACATAGGAACAAACCCTCCCCTTCTTTTGTCTAACATTAATCAATGCCTCCGACTTTCCTTGCTAATCAGCCCTGATGGGACTGCTGCCGGGACCTGCATTTCCAGACAATGTTTCCATTCTAATGGCCCTCCCCGGGACCCATTAAAACAAAAGGTAACTTTTTGTTTCTTCCACTGGCTCTTAGTTCCTTGAGAGGTTTGTTAAATCTCCAGGCAGTGCTCAGGTCTCAGCTGGGTTTAGCATTCCTCAGAGTGCTAGTTAAGACATTAAATTATAACAACCTGTGTGTCTTCCTATAAATCCCTATAGAGCCACAGGTGCTGCATGGCTAATTGGAGAGTTTTCTTTTTAGTAGCGGTGTTGCTAGCGAGGATGATTTTAATGAGCATGCAATGAAGCAATTTTAACTGATTATTACTTTTATCTTAGGCAAGAGTCAATGAAGTTAACATGTTTCAAATGAAATTGATCAGGATTCCTTCACACTGGGGATCTGTCACAGCAAATCTGTGATCAGACCTATACAAACAAAGGTCAAGCACTTTACAGTCTATGGACAAACTGTTCATTGCCTGTTCTCTGATCAGCCACCAGAGACTGAGATAGCTCTTGTCTATCCCTTTGCCGCTGCTGCCCTTAGCAGAGCGTTACAGCAAGCCGCTTGTCAGCTCCAATTCCCACCTGCTTTGCCTGTGAAATTAGTTGCACTCAGAGTCAGAAGGAATATCCTTTAATTACCAAAAATCATGATGTATTTTTAAAGAGATTTTAGTGCCCATGACTGTGAAATACATCCACTTAGGAGCCCCTGCCCACTGAAGTTCACTTTCCACAGGGATGGGCCCCTTAGTGATAGATAGATAGTAAGGGAGGGGCGGGCAAATGTGAACACCATTAGGCAGGTGGACAGAAAGCTGATTAGACAGATGACATGGCAGATTGACAGAAGTGTAGATGGGCAATTGGAAATACAGATGGCTGGATCAATGAGATGGATAAAAGGAAGAAAATGGACAGACATCTCGATGGGCAGAGCGGGCAGGGTAGACAATTAGGTGTATGGACAGATGGCTATACAGATGGCCAATTAGATAATGGCCAGATGGACCATTAGATAGAGCAGTGGTAATACAGGTTAGCACACACACACACCCACCACTGTTCAGTCAGACAATATGCTTCAAACCTGACCAAAGGAGATGATTTCTCTAGGTCAGAACTCAGAAGTTGGTACCTACACTGTGACTGTCTTCTTTACCTGTCTTCCAAGCCTGCCAGTAAAGAGGCCAATTGGCATCGTACCCAATGCTGTGATTTTCATATGGCTACAGATCCACTTATAACTAATGACTGCCCCAGCCTGTGAAATTCACCTCTGGATCTTGAGTCTCACAAAGATAATTGGGGGTGTTCAGATCTGAGGTTTCTGTCTCAGTCTAGGCAGCCTGGATCAGGCCCATTGCTGCTATGAATTAGATTGGTGGCGCCAAGAGAAGCCAGACCAGAGCTGTACGATGAGACACAATATCCAGTTGCTGCCAGTGATGCAAATGCTCCCACTGATCTATCAGGCAGTGGTACATTTAGCATCAGCCAGCTGCAGCGACTGCACTGGGGAGCACAGTTCTGCCTGGACATCAGTGGTACAGAGGAGAAATCACACACCACAGACACACATGTGAAAGGACACACATCTAGATCCACACCCAGAGATGAACTCAGACATGAATACACACCCATATTAAGGTGTAAGCGCACATACAAAACTACTCTAACACAAACTAAATAAATCCATCACTTCCAGGTATGTCACCCGTCCTTTCACTCAAACATGTGCACTCAGTCATTTGCCCAACCATACAGTCAGGTTAATTCATGTTGCTATCCTTATTATTTCATTCTCCATTCAAATTAATGTGCAGCACAGAAGTGGTAGTCATATCAATGAAATTGCTCCTGATTTAGGCCTTATCAAACCACTACCTCCAGCAGAGGATCTGGGCCAGCGCGCTAGCTAATTCCATGCCATTTAAATATGCACAAGCCAATGGAGCTCTGTCATAAATATAAAGGGAAGGCTAACCACCTTTAAATCCCTCCTGGCCAGAGGAAAGAACCCTTTCACCTGTAAAGGGTTAAGAAGCTAAAGAGAACCTCACTGGCACCTGACCAAAATGACCGATGAGGAGACAAGATACTTTCAAAGCTGGGGGGGGGGGGGGAGAGAGAAGAGAAACAAAGGGTTCTTTCAGTCTTGTTTTTGCCTTTGCTGGGACCAGAGCAGGAATGCAGGTCAGAACTCCTGTAAAGGGTTAATAAGCAATCTAGTTAGATATGTGTTAGATTCTGTTTTGTTTAAAATGGTTGATAAAATAAGTTGTGCTGAATGGAATGTATATTCCTGTTTGTGTCTTTTTGTAACGTAAGGTTTTGCCTAGAGGGATTCTCTATGTTTTGAATCTGATTACCCTGTAAGGTATTTACCATCCTGATTTTACAGAGGTGATTCTTTTACTTTTTCCTTCAATTAAAATTCTTCTTTTAAGAACCTAATTGCTTTTTCGTTGTTCTTAAGATCCAAGGGTTTGGGTCTGTGTTGACCTATGCAAATTGGTGAGGATTTTTATCAAGCCTTCCCCAGGAAAGGGGGTGTAGGGCTTGGGGGGATTTTTGGGGGAAAGATATTTCCAAGCGGGCTCTTTCCTGGTTATATTTGTTAGATGCTTGGTGGTGGCAGCAATAAAGTCCAAGGGCAAAAGGTAAAACAGTTTGTACCTAAACCGGTAAAAATAAGCTTAGGGGGTTTTCGTGCAGGTCCCCACATCTGTACCCTAGAGTTCAGAGTGGGGAAGGAACCTTGACAAGCTCTGTTAGTTTAGTTCCAGTGAGGGCATGGCCCTGTGAGCCATACATCTGTGTGGCTGCCCTGAACTCAGTGGACACCTGGAATTAAAGAATGGTGGCGAGTCAATGGCTGTAATTATCATTCCTGTCCTTGCAGCAATGCTTTTTTCTGCAAGTCACTCCAGCTTTAATCCCCAGATTTATTGTGCAGTAGGATGGAAAAGTTGCCAGAGCAACAGTGTGCTGGGCATTATATGTACAATCAGTGAAGGGGAGCCCACCGGACACAAGACCTGACAGGCTGTAAAACAGGGGTCTCAAAGTCCCGGCCCATGGGCCATCTGCGGCCTGAGAACCTCCCCACTTTGGCCTGTGGAGGAGAGACACAGGCAGACATGCTGCCAGCAGTGTGTGCTGCAGGCACTGCCCTGCTCCCCGCAGCTCCCATTGGCTGGGGGAGAGGGACAGAGATAGCATCACTAGTCGCTGGGCAGAGTCAGCCATGGAGGCAGCATCATTTTTCCCCCCACAATGAATATAAATAAGTCAAAATACCAAACTACTATCTGAAGCAAACCTTGCTGCAGTGCTGAAGGTTTCAACTGCTCAGTCACTGAGGCCAAACATCAACAAACTGACAGAACTGAAGTGTTGCCACGTGTCTGGCAAACTCTAAGAACTCTTTGGCAGGCGAAGAATTGTATAACGTTGTATGACAGTTTTATTATTTCTAAAAAGTTTGAAATAAAAAATACAATATAAACATTTTCTTTTCTGAAACCATCTTCAGTGACATTACTGGCCCGCTGGGAGGATTTGAGGACTGGCCCTAAGGTAAATTGAGTTTGAGATCCCTGCTGTAAAACCTCCATTTGTCCTGGTGGGTTTATTATTATTAAAACAGCACCACCTAGGGGCTGCAGTGTGCAAGGCAGGCACACTTGTCCTGAAGGGTGTATTTAGGTGAACAAGATCAGACTTCCCCACTGTCACACAACAGTTCAACATGGGACTAAAACCCAGGTTACCTCACCAGCATCCCTAGGCCCTCTGCACTGGACCACACTCTCCCTCTTCATAATGCTGGAGCATGTCTGTAGCAGTTTGCAGACTCACTGGTGCAGCACCTCCTGCTGGTTGCCTTGGGAATTAGCTCAATTCCAGCTCTCAGAACAACCTCTGCTGGCCAGTGTCTCACCTGCCTCAGTCCCCCATGTCCCTTCCAGACCCCAGTGGCCTTTACCTCAGGGCTCTGCCCCAGCAGTACCCCCACAACCTGGGTCTCCCCTCCCAGGGGAACCCCCAACCCTCTTTACCCACCTTTCCTGAGTGGGTATTGCCAGTCACCATCTAGCCCCCATTCTCTGGGGCAGACTGCAATCTGTAATGGCCTCCCATCACTGGCAAGAGAATAGGACAAGCTGCATCTGCCTATCCCCAGGCTGTACCTCTGCAGCTCCAGTACCTGCTTAGCCCATTGCCAGGCTGGAGATCCCCCACTCCTTTTGCCCTTCCCCAGCACTGCCCAGCTTCAGGTACCCTTGTTCCTCCAGGCAGCAAAGCCCACCTCTCTCCAAAGCTAGAGAGAGACTGTAACCCAGCTCCTCCCTAAACCCTTATAACAGGGCCAGGTGTGGCCTGATTGGGTGCAGCCACAGCTGTGGCTGCCTCCCCAATCAGCCTTTAACCTTTTTTTTTTTTTTTTTTTTTTTTTTTTTTTTTCCAGGAGCGGGGTAACTGCCCCACTACAATGTCCCTTTACAGAACAGCAGCACACATGATACAAGGATCACTGGTCACACAGCTGTCAGAGCGTTCAGGGCCAGGAGGCCTATTAGTCATACTTTGTCTTGGTAAAATCAGGGCCACTTGCATTCCTCCCATATTCCAGAATGCACTGTCATTTCCTGGGCAAAGCTTTGGGGTGGGTTCTATTCTATGCAATATCAACTGGTTTATAAAAAAACAACAATGCTGTGGCTTCCAAAACCTGCTGCGTCTCCTGGAACATCTAATAGCGTGATAACACAATGGCCTGGGGTTAGATACCTGTAGGTTTCTCTCTTTAACTAGGCCCAAACTAGTGGTATTGGAGTCTCTGTATTTCCTGTGTACACTATGTAACTAGCATTTATAATGAACAACAGAGAATGGACAAGACATCCAGGTTAAGATTTTCAAAGGGGCCTAATGGATTTAGGTACCCAACTTGCATTGAAAGTCAGTGGCCATCAGGGATCTAACATTTCCAAAGGTATTTGTGCACCTTAAAGCTCCTAGTGGGATTTAGAAAATTGCTTAATTAGGTTAGGTTCCTAGCACCAGATTTTTAAAAGTATTTAATGGAAGCTAAGTGCCTGAATAACTTTAACAATATAGCCCCAACTATTGACCTGCAATGGAAGTTACACACCTAACCGTCTCATGTGCTTATGTAAATCCAGTAGTCATCTATCTACATTTTTAGGTGCAAATCTGGCCCTAACTCCCTTAGATTACTTTGAAAATCTCAGGCCACAGGCTTCATCTAACGGTCACTGAACGACTGTCTTTCCAGTGACTTTAGTGGGAGTAGTTCCCAACAGAGGTGTTAGCCAATACATACATGTTGGGTGAAGAATTCATCACATCACTGGTATTATGCAGATGATATTGCTATAATATACGTTGTATCTATGAAGCATTGGCTCAGGGGAACTTTGACTGATGTCTATATATATATGTGTTGGGAAGTTATGTTAATTGAATACATTATGGTCTCCCCACAATTCGGTTCACTCATGTGGAGGATCCCACAATACTTTGCAAAGCTGAAGCCAGCTTTGGCATTAGGAAATAGGACGCCTGTCAAAGACATGATGCATGAATGGTATGTCCTAGCACAGACTGGGATGAACCTCTATACCTGTTTGGTTTGGCACATAGTACCCAAAAGCAGAGATAAGCAAAGTACAGAGCAAAACCGCAAGTTTAGGAACTATTACACACTGGTGGGTTGGATTTCTAGTGGCCAGTAAAGGGCTTTGTAAGTTGTAAAATCATACCATAAATACTGCTAGCTGAAATGCATATTTTTGAAGCACACCTTTTGAGTAACATGAACACTCTGTGAGAATTTGCTTCCTGGAAGGGTAGGTATGTCTCCTTTTTGTATTGTATTGCTTTATCTTTAGACAATACATTTGGCTAGGTTTGGTTATTTGGTCTCTTGGTCTTCATAAGACTGAACCCCAAGTGTAGTCAAACAATTGACACACCTTTTAGTCATTAGAGATGATTGTCACATACATTTGAAGGTGACTATTCTGACTATAGATTGGGTGAATGTCTGCTGGTGAGTCAAAGTGGGGTTTATTCTCAGCTCTGGCATTGACCAGCTTATGTCTCAGTAGCCACATTTTGCAGATGAGGAAAACAATATTTTCCCCCACAGAGTGATTTGATGCTCAGGTCAGATTTTCAAAAGAATTGAAGGTGTTTGGTTCCCAAATCCCACTGGTAGTCAATAGAATTTGGGTGCCTAACTCTTTTATGCACCTTTGCAAATCCTAGCCAAAAAGACATTTTTTAATAAAAAGAATTAGTCTATTATTTTTTAAAAAAATTAAATTTCTGTTTTATGTAATTACCAGGGGGAGGGACAGCTCAGTGGTTTAAGCATTGGCCTGCTAAACCCAGGGTTGTGAGTTCAATCCTTGAGGGGGCCATTTAGGGATCTGGGGCAAAAAATGGGGATTGGTCCTGCTTTGAGCAGGGGGTTGGACTAGATGACCTCCTGAGGCCCCTTCCAACCCTGATATTCTATGATTCTATGTGTGCGTTATATCTTAGTGAACACACTCAAGTACATGAATGATAAACTCTGGAAATTTAAAATATGAATCTGATTCTTCTCTCATTTCTAGGTGTACTCTGGTCAGTAGAACTGAATCTCTTCATACTTACAAAATTGTAAATCAAAGGTAATACATAAAATCCTCTAAGTCTTAGTTAGCATTTTCTCCAATAGATCTCAAAGTGCTTTATCATGATCCCCCTTGTACCCATGGGGAAACTGAGGCACATAACAGGGAAGTGACTTGCTCAGGGCCACCCACCAGGAACAGAGCCCAGGACTCTTTAGTCCCCATCCACAGTGCTCGCCACTCAGCAACACTGCCTCAATGGAGTTTACAAGCATGTTAAACCGGTGTTACTGATGGAGCATTCAGGATTACTCCTAAGAGGACACATTTTAATTTTACTATTCACCAAACCTCATCCAGCAGATTTGAGTTGGCTAAAGGAAAGCACCATCCTAGGGAATTCTTGGATCCAGGGTCCATTTTATCTGAGCAATTAAAGGCCTGAGAGACCGATGCAGGATTCCAGTTCTGGTCTGCAGTATGGCCATGGGGTGGCAGTTCTGGCAGTGCAGTCAGTAGGACTTGTACTGACTCCACTGTGGGGAGCTGTATTACTATGTATTTATTTGTATCACTGGAGCACCCGGCCACAGACCAGGATCCCAGGCACTGTACAAGAAGATGGTCTCTGCCTTAAGAGGCTTACAATCTTGCTACAATGCTGTGCTGTACCAGTCCCCCACCTGTTTGTAGGACCCTGGGTGTCCTGCATGCCCTGCACAGCTCTGCAGGAGCTCCAAGCACTGGGATTGTCAAGCTCGAGCTGTCTCCAGCATCAGCAAGCACCAGAGGCTTCAAAGACGTCCAGCAGCCTCAACACTGAGTCTCATTTATATTGATTAGACCCAAGTTTGGCCATTTCCAGCAGTTGATAAGAACACGTGAGGAACAGTAGGGGGCAGAAATAAACATGGGGAAATAGTTTTACTTTGTGTAATGACACATGCACTCCCAGTCTTTATTCAAGCCTAATTTAATGGTGTCCAGTTTGCAAATTAATTCCAATTCAGCAGTCTCTCGTTGGAGTCTGTTTTTGAAGTTTTTTTGTTGAAGAATTTGCCACTTTTAGGTCTTTATGAACTTTTTTGTTCAAACAAGTCTTTATGAAATTTGTAAGAAATGTGGGGGTGATTTTCTCATTATTAGAGCTATTCAGGACCAGAATTTTCATTTCATATTGCAGTCAGGGATGAAACCCCATTGCTTAACTCTTCGAAGGATGCACGTCTAATCTGAAACTGGCTAGAATACAGAGACAGACCAAAATCTTCTCGGACCGTGGCTTAAATTGTAAATTGTAAATTCCAAGTTGATTGACTCCATACCTTAAGGAATATTTTTTTAACTGAAATCAGGGGTTTAATCATTATTACTGGCTATTTACCATTCACTGTGATTTGCTGCCATGTAGAGATCTATAGAAAAGATACAGAAAACATTGGCTTCCTCCTAATGCCCATTGTACACCATGGCCACGCCTTTACCAAACTTCACCCTCTGATCTCCCTAGTCTCCATGATACAGTACGACTGCCCTGTCCCATCTCTGCAGCCCCCAATGGCCCTTGGCCCTGGGTACATTCTTGCTTGTGCAGCTGGCCCTGCAGCTGGTACCGCGGTTTCTACTTTTAGTGAGCGAGCTAGAGCACAGCTAGAGCGGCTACAGGAGATGCCATTCACACCCTGCCTGCAGTGTAGACGCACCCCGCATATGTAAACTGAATTATTCAGTCAGGCCTCTTTCCGTCAGTCAGCTGTTTTTGACTTGGCAAATCAGCGTAAATTCTCAACATGCCATTATAATGCAGAAGACAGACAGGTTCCTTGGATGCCTGGAGTTCTTTTCAAAGCCACGAACGTACTGACATAGTTTCACAGGAACTCACTTACGCGAGGTCTCCACACAGATTTTGCACCAGGATCACTGTTCGTGTCAGTGGTGTGACTTTGTTTTGGAAATCGTTCTACCAGTACAACTTCTAGCGCGGACACAGCGCACCAATAGCGAGGTCCCTTGGACTGGTATAGCTTATTCCCCTTCGGAATGAACTATCCTGATACAAGCAGTTTTACATCAGTGTAGTTGCGTCCAGTCATATTAGATGAGTGGCCCCCTCACGGCGACTACCGGAGGCCTCAGGGAAGGCCAGAATGAAGCCCTTCACCTCAGTTTCCCTTCTTCGTTCCCCAACTAAACTTCACACGGGTTTTTTCCAGTCCAATCACAGCAGCCCCCATTTAGGTTTCATTTATTAACTTAACATTCAAAACTAAAAGGCAGATGACACCTTCCCTCCAGTCGCATACACCCCACACACCCCCCATCCAGTGTGAGTCCTGCCTGCCTTAGCAGGCCCCTCCAAGTTCTTCCTAGAGGGAGCAATTCCTCCAGTTGCAGGGTTTTCCCTCATTCACTCTCTGAACTTTCACTTCAGCCTCCTGAGTTTGCCTCTTCCCTCATCCCCCTTCTGCCCAGGATATTGCCTGATTCCCCCCAGGTGGGGACTCTTCTCTAACAAGGGCTGGCTTGGCCCCAACTCTCCAGCCCACGGGCACGTGGCCCTGTAATAGGCAGATCATCAGGTTTCTATTATGCCTCTGGCATTTAGGGCAGTGATGAAGCTCCTCCATTTCTGTCTGTTTCTGGCAACGGTTGTTTCTGTAACATATTTTGTTTTTTACAGGACAGGGTTGTTAGCCCTGTGCCTAACCCCCAAACTGGAGGACCAGGGTATCTGTTTGGTCCACACAGACCAATCCGAAATGGTTGAACCGACCAGGAGCAAAAAGCCCCCGCCAACACAGACTCTGGGGATCATTAGAACATGCAAGCTGTCCCACCACAACAAGGCACAGATACCAGAGGACAGGCAGGGATAGGGCAATATAGTTTAAGTGGTGCAATTTCTATGTGTAGACAAACCTTGACACATTTATTCCTCACACCTGCCACGAAGGGGACAGATAATGGGAGATGTGACAAGAGAGATGACAGAAAGAGAAGACTCAGTTTATTTCTTTTATTGCACGATACTCTTGGTGACAGATACACAGTTATTAGGGTCACTGAGAAAATAGAGAAACACTAGAAGGAACTTGTGGAAAGCATCCCCTGGGAAAGGTCTCAAGATAGTGGTTTGGCTATAAATGTACAGGGTTTTCCCATAAAAAGCCAATGTTAGGCACCCAAATCCTATGGGCAGTGAATGGGAGTTGGGCAACTCACATCCTTTGGTACCATTGTCAAATATAACTGGACATGGTGGAGCAGATAGGGCACTGGACTGGGACGCTGGATAGTTGGTTTCCTTGCTCGAGCACACAGTGATTCCAGCCTTCTGGGAATCACAAACCCAGCTTGGCTGCCAGCAAACCCTGCAGTAGTGCCCACCTGTGGCATCTTATATAGGTCCTAAAAAGGCTGGGGTCATAGGTTTTAAGAGGTCTCTTAATCTCCAATTTCTTCCACACATGTGACTCTGTAAGACCATGATTTGAAGGCCAGTGAAGCTAAGGGAAATGCGACCTGGGACTACAGTCAGCTTTCGTTCTGGCCCTACCCAAGCCCATGTGTTTTAATCCAAGGAAACTGACCAATTAGCATGATCCAAACATGAATATCCTGCAAGCTTTCCTCAGGGTCTCCTGGGCCTCTTTGTTTCTCAGGCTGTAGAAGAGGAGATTGACCAGGGGAGTAAGGATGGTGTAGATGACAGACAGATCTTTCTTGAGGTTGCTCAGGATGTCGGTGGCTGAGAACATATAGACAGTCAGCAGATTTGCATAATAAATGCTCACCACAATGAGGTGGGAGGAACAGGTAGAAAAGGTCTTTTGCCTCCCAGCGGTGGACGGGATCCTCAGGATGGTGGCGATGATGCCGACGTAGGACATCAAGGTAAGAAGGAAAGGGACCAGTGAGAAAATCAAGTTGAGTGCAACAGCCACCATTTCCATCTGCTGAGGGTCATTGCAGGAAAGTTTTACGAGGGGGATAAAATCGCAAAAGAAATGGTCAACAACATTGGGGTCACAGAATGTTAACTGAGATATTGACAACATTGTTATGCTACCACCTAGGAATCCACCTATCCAAGAGCCACTTGTGAGCTGCAGGCAAGACCTGTCACTCATACAGACTAGATAGTGCATTGGATTGCATATAGGTAAATACCTATTGTAAGACATCACCGAAAAGAAGACATTGTGCACCTGCTAGAGAAGCAAAGAAATATAATTGTGTGAGAAACCCATTGAATGACAGTGTCCTGTCCCCTGTCAGGAGACCGGCCAGCACCTTGGGCAGGACAGTGGATGTGTAGCAGGTCTCCAGGCAGGACAAGTTCCCCAGGAGGAAGTATATATGGGTGTGAAGGTGCTGATCAGACACTACTAGCACAATGATGAGGATGTTCCCAGCCATAATCACAATATAGATAACTTGAAACAGCAGGAAGAGAAGGATCTGCAGTTCTGGGACATTCCCAAATCCCAGGAGGATTAATTCTGTGACAGACATTCCATTTCCCTGTTCTTGGTTTGCCAAGCAGTGTGTCTATGGGAAAGAAATGAACTCTGACACATAAATAAGGATTCACTCAATAAATTCACTCAATAAAACATCAGCATTATTTACATTTTCTCGCTCTGCTGGCTACCACAAAGATGGGTGAGTGGAGAATGAAGGCCAGGGGAGGGGAAAAGCCATCTCTTTATCCTTGGGTCAGATTATATATCTGACCAAGCTTCCGGTTCAACAAAACATTAATCTCTCTGGAAACAGATGGCACCAAGCACTCAAATACTATGGTGATGGAGCTTATCGGTACAACAGTACAGAAATGTGTTGGTTCAAATAATCACATGTTTCACTACCTGATGTATGAGAAGAGAGCAATGGCCTTTCTAGATTGGAGATCCATGTGCGAAATGGGACAAGATTTGATATTTTAGAGGAACCCACAACAGAGAAAAAAATCAATCAACTAAGGCTGGGATTTGCAGTGTGTGGGGAACCAACTCCAAGTGAATTGCAGTGGAAATGGGCTGCCTATCTCTAGAAGAGGTATTTGGAAGTTTTTTATCATCAGACAAATTCCTCTCCTTCCCTTGGACAATACTTCATTGTCCTGCAGTCAGACATTGTACACAGAGAGAAGTGACAGGTTTCAGAGTAACAGCCGTGTTAGTCTGTATTCGTAAAAAGAAAAAAGAAAAGGAGTACTTGTGGCACCTTAGAGACTAACCAGTTTATTTGAGCATGAGCTTTCGTGAGCTACAGCTCACTTCATAAAGGACTCGATAGCACTCATCACCATGCATTTTTTAACAGGTTTCCACACCCCTCTAGGGCTTATGCCCCGCCTTCCCACCCAGTTTCCATTGGCGCCAAAGTTTGGCGCCGTCGGCCATTTTGAAAAGAAAATTGTGCGTCTTTGAATGGGGGAAGTGTTGTGTTTGGCTACATTGAGAGCAGTTTAAAGTTTGGGTAAGGTTTATTGAAAAAAGGTGATTGTGGAGGGAGAGCTGTTGTTAAAGGGCAGGTTATTAAAGAAAAGAGAGATGATGGTATGCTGTAAAAGAACAGAAAATGTGATAGATTGAAAGATTAGAGTGAGAGACGTTTGGGTAAGGTTACTGGATGTGATTGAATAAGGAGATCTGTTATTAAAGAATAGAGTGTTTGTGTTACGGAACACATGCAGAGCGAAACATTTTACCCCTCTGATTGTGAATAGGGGAAGTGTTGTGCTTGGATACATTGAGAGAAAAAAGGTTATTGGATCTGATTGAGTAAGGAGAGCTGTTATTAAAGAATAAAGTGTTTGTCTTACTGAACACATGCAGAGCGAAACATCCCACCGACTGTTGGTAGTGAAATGACAGCTGTTCTGGGCAGCGCTCCTGGGAGCTAGCCCCTCCTTTTGGTGGACCAATCAGCGGTTGTTTTACAGCTAGGTCACAGAATGCGCTTGTGGAACCAATCCTGTAGTCCCAAGCTTTAGAGAGGATCTTTACCTTACATTAAAAGCTATAAAAAGAGGATTAAAAAGGAAATTTAGGAAGTACCTGATAAAAAGGTGAATAAAAAAAGCATTAAACAATATTAAAAACTAAGTCAAGACCTGTTGAGCAAGCACGTGGCCAAAAACTGGCTTAAAAAAACATTAAAAGCTAGGTTTAAAAAGGAAATTTAGGAAGCGTCTGATAAAAAAGTGAATAAAAAAGCATTAAACAATATTAAAACCTGTTTAGTAAACACACAGCCAAATGTTGGCTATAAAACCCATTGAAAGCTATAAAAGGGAAATTTACTAAGCACGTGATAAAAAAAAGTGAATAAAAAAGCCTTCAGGATCAGGGTAGATTAAAAGCAAGAACAGAGAAAAGATAGAGAGCACATGGTTGAATTAAAGAGAGAGAGAGATTTTTTACCTTGCGTGTCTATCTGTAACATGAGGCAGCTGCACAGTTTAGAAACGTTCAGACTTGTTCTCCCCGCCTTTGGATCGGGCCAGTCGGAGGTTGTTTTACAAGGGCGGCGTTATAGAGTTCATTTTTTGGAACCAATTTTACAGGCCCATGATCCCCCGCCCCCTCCCTCTTTAACGGCCTTATTCTTATCTAAAGAAACAGACCCCCCCAGCATTTTCCCCGCCTTGTAGTTTTTTAGAAGGGGTTTTTTGTAAAAGTTAAAACCATACGCTTTTAGCAACAAGCAATTTTTAAAAGTTTTTTTCTAGGGTTTAGGCTAGCACTGGTTATGATGTTTTCTAGTAAGCCCAGTATAAAAGAACAGGCTTGTGTAGCGGATTGCTGTGATTGGAAGAAAGAAGGCTGCTTTTTAACAAACACAAGGTAGTTACCTTAAGTTTTGTAATGGAGCAAAGCTCTGCTTTATGTTGACTGGGAAAGGCCCAGCCCTTTACTTACAGGGGTGTGTCAATAAAATGGAGCAGGCAGAATTACCCCAGGATTTTAGTAACAGGCAGTTTATATTTTTCTTATTTTGTTAACCCCTGAATCAGAGAGAAGAAGCTTGTTTTTTTTTTTTTTTTTTTTTACTTTTTAACAAAGAGAGGTGAAAGTTTTGTAAAGGAATAAACCCTTGAAATAACACACTCCTGTATTTAGCCCCATGGGCATAAGGGTTTTGATAAAAGGTAAGCCTGCAGAAACAGTTTAGGGTTTAAAAACACAAAAAAGTTTTAGACTAACATGCTCAGTAAAAACAATGTGAAAAAAGAAGCCATTGTGATCAGAAATAAGAAAGCCCAAGGCCTGTTTTTAAAACAAAAGGATACCAAAGACTTGTACTAAAAAGAACAGTAACTTTAACTGTAAACAAGCTCACTGTATAAAATAAAACCTTTTGAACCATGGAAGCTAAAGAATGTAGCCCAGGAGTCCCACCTTTTTTTTTTTTTTTTCCTTCAGAGGCCGCTTGCTCTGCTCTTATCGAAACAAACAGACCTGCTGCTTAATATGTTACATGTTTATGGTTTATTTTTAAAAGAAATGGTTTTAAGGAGTTTATTTTTTTAAATTTAGAACAAGATGGAAGTCAAAACCAACAGATAGGTTTTCCTGAAATGACAGAAGACGGTATGGTTTTTTTTAAATATGTGTTTGAAATAGTGTACGTTTTTTCTAGGGTTTGTTGTTGTTAGTAAAAAAAAGAAATCACCTTTGCCCCAAAGGTTTTACTGTAAAAACGTTTTGCTGATCCTCGTTGACAATTTTGGAGCTGTACTACCACCGTGTGGCATAAGAGGAAATAGCGCTTTAGTTTTTTACCAGGTATTTAGCGTAAAGGGGTGTTATGTGGAATATATATATAGGGGATATGTTTGTGGCTGTTAGTAGAAAGAACATTCAGGTTTATGCGCTAAAAACATTTTGTGTATGTGTATTCACAGACTTATCAAGTGTTATCCCTCAAGAAGAAACGCTGAAGGGGACCAAGAAATTTCCCTCTGAATCTGTGACAGTTGGAAACAAGGGTGTTAGACACTTTGATTTTGAGCAGCCCAGCACATCCAAATCCCTCGTTACACAGAGCCAGCTGCCTTTAAAGAGGGGCAAAAAATATCCCTCTGAGGCAACTGCCGTTGGAAGCAAAGGTATTAGACCCCCTGATTTTGAGCAGCCCAGTACATCCAAAGCCCCCGTTACACAGAACCAGCCGTCCTTAAAAAGGGCCAAAAATCTACCACTAAAACAGCAGCATATGGGAGCAAGGGGGTTAACCCCCCCCCCCATTTTGATCTGCCCTGCACCACCAGGGCCAAAAAATCTACCTCTGCAGCTGCCAGGGACACTGGCAAACGATCCAAAGGGATTAAACCCCCTAGTTCTCAACAGCCCCAAGCCTTTACAGCCCCGAAGGAACCAGCTTTGAAAAGGGTAAAGGCACATGAAACCAAAAAACATAAAGAGGGGTTGGAGGAAAAAAATGGAAGAGATCTAAAAAATTGACGTGGCTTTTGGCTAAAATGCCCAACTATTAGAGGGGGCCAGACATGTCCATCAGGAGCTGGGGTTTTGGGACCCTGTTTAGTCACACCCTCCCTTCCACCTTCAACACACTTTCCAAGTTTTCAAGCAGTGCACGGATCTCTGTTATCTTTTGGTCTAAAACCATCCTTTCTTCTGGAGCATTTTGCTTTTGAAACACCTCAACAATTAGCTTCGAAAACTTTTTGTCTATTAAACGCTTCAAAGATGGACACAGCAGCTGCTACAGGATTGTTTGCCTTTACCCTTTTCAAAGCTGGTTCCATCTGTTTCCAGAGAGATTAATGTTTTGTTGAACCTGCAGCCTGGTCAGATATATAATCTACCCCAAAGATTAAGAGTTGGCTTTTCCCCTCCCCTGCCCTCCATTCTCCACTCACCCATCTTTCTGGTAGCCAGCAGAGGGAGAAAATGAAAATAATGCTGATGTTTTATTGAGTGAATTTATTGAGTGAATCCTTATTTATGTGTCAGAGTTCATTTCTTTCCCATAGACACACTGCTTGGCGAACCAAGAATAAGGAAATGGAATGTCTGTCACAGAATTAATCCTCCTGGGATTCGGGAATCTCCCAGAACTGCAGATCCTTCTCGAGGGACGTGATCGTTCTCCTCTATTTGACATTGGTGAGGCCTCATCTGGAGTACTGTGTCCAGTTTTGGGCCCCACACTACAAGAAGGATGTGGAAAAATTGGAAAGCATCCAGCGGAGGGCAACAAAAATGATTAGGGGACTGGAACACATGAGTTATGAGGAGAGGCTGAGGGAACTGGGATTGTTTAGTCTGCAGAAGAGAAGAATGAAGGGGGATTTGATAGCTGCTTTCAACTACGTGAAAGGGGGTTCCAAAGAGGATGGATTTAGACTGTTCTCAGTGGTAGCAGATGACAGAACAAGGAGTAATGGTCTCAAGTTGCAGTGGGGGAGGTTTAGGTTGGATATTAGGAAAAACTTTTTCACTAGAAGGGTGGTGAAGCACTGGAATGCGTTACCTAGGGAGGTGGTGGAATCTCCTTCCTTTGAGGTTTTTAAGGTCAGGCTTGACAAAGCCCTGGCTGGGGTGATTTAGTTTGGGATTGGTCCTGCTTTGAGCAGGGGGTTGGACTAGATGACTTCCTGAGGTCCCTTCAAACCCTGATAGAATCATACACTATGATCACCCAGAAGCCCAGAACAAGGCAGCCAATGCACTGTCCTGAAAAGGGGAATACCTCCCTGACCATACCCACACAGAGCTGACATGCATCCTCAAGCCCCACAATTTCCTTGCTGTTCATTCCCCAAGCCCTCCTTACCTTTAGCTATTCAGTTATGAAGGAGGAGCCCCCCCAGCACCTTCAGAAACAATAACTAGACCCTGCACAGCCATTACTGTTAGGGGGCTTATTCCTTCACCCACTTCTTTCCCTGGTCCTTCTCGCATGAACAGAGAGCAACAATACCCGAAGTCCAAAGGTGCAAACAATTCGATGTTTATTGGGGTGAACTTCCAGCAAGCATGATTCCAGTTTCCTTCCTTAGTATCCTCCTTCCCAGCTCTGACACCACAGAGCCTTACACCTGTGTCCCTGTTCCCATTCCTGCCCTTAGCAAAACATGATTCCAATTTCCTTACTCCCATTCCCTGTTCCCATTTCCCCCTTTAGCAAAACATGGTTCCAATTTCCTTACCCCCATTCCCTGTTCCCATCTCCCCCACCCACACGCCCACCCCCTCCCACCCACGCCCACTCACTTCCTCATTGACTACAGATTATATAGTAAAACTTGAGTTCGGCTTAGCTATACCTTAACCAATCATTTTCCTGAAATTTAACTAACCAATCCTAACATATCGTAACATGATTATGTAACCAATTATCTCCCACCACCTTAATTAGTTACACCCAGCAAAATTAATTATACAGCAGACAGGAACAATCACAGAACCAGACAGAGATTATACAGACAAACAATAGCAAAGTGGGAACTATAATGACAAGACAATACAGAAGTGAGGATTTCACATCCCAGCTATTGACAAGTGAGTTCTTGCCAGACAGGATGCTATCAAACTAAGTTTCCTTTTACATTTTCTAGGTACTTCCCTTTCTCTGGAGGTGATAGGAATACAATCCTGTCCTGATAGTGCCTAACAGCCCAATAGCACCTTATTTCAATGTGACTAGTTTGGAATGTGAGGAGGTGACCAGTCGCTTCCTAGCTTATCGCTGCCTCTGCTGCTTAGCCAAAGGCCTTAGCCTAAGAACAGGGCCTCAGACTGTCACAGTAAGAGAAGGCCCTTACACCAGCAGACAGTGATTTTGATTCTTTCTTTTATACCTCTAGAACTAACCAAGTGATAAGAATACACCTAAATTCTTACAGTACAGGCCTTTGCAGACAGGCCTGAATATCTATATCCTAATATCTATATCCTATATCCTATATCCAGTCAAACTTCCCTTATTAGACAAGCATACAATCATCTTCACAGGGAACTTACTAGAGTGCTGTAAGGCCTGGTGGGACTTGAACCCAGTGCTATAGGGCTACAAGACAACCAACATTCTTCTATTGCTACCTATAATTTGATTACTGCCTGCAAAACACAATCTGCAGTGGTTGAACACCAGGGGAAGTTCCGCCTGAAGTGAGCTGACAGACAGTGGTTTTAGCAAGCCCGAATTGGCTCCTTGACCCTATGGCTGAAAAGAGTATGTCTTAGTGGTGATTCTGGATGGAGAGAGGTCAGACCCAGCTGAGCCAGGGGGACTGCTGGCTGGTTAGGTTTTAGCTGTCAGGCTAGGCAGAAATAAATGAAATTGAAACCAGGCTAGATGATGAAGATAAGGAAAGCATTGAAGAAGACTGGATGCAAGCAAGAGGGAAAAAGGGTAGATTCTCTGGAACCAGAAGAGGGACCAGCAAATAGGAGGACAGGGAAGGAAATGGGCGGAATTACTTAATAGTAAACTCCCTAGATAAGGACATAAAGACAGACGCTATCAAACCCCTGCGAATAGCAGCATGGATCAGAAAAGTGCTGGAGATAGAGCAGGAGCTAAGATGCCACCTTCTGGAGGCTCATTAGTGGAATGTAAAACCAGAGAACAAGCAGGGAAGCTCCTTAAGACAAAGGTGCTAGGTAAAATAAAAATAAGCTGCCAGCTACCCAAATTCCTCACTGAAGCAGGAGGGGTAGTGTCTGGGGTGTCAACTGAAATGTCAGGAAATAAAGCAAGGAATAGGTGAAGATAAGGTGACTAACAGCTGAGGCTAATTAGCAGAAGAAGAGCTGATAGCAAGGGCTTGACAGCTGTGTTGGCCACATTTTAAGAGAAGGATGTGATCGGATTGAGTGACTGTTGGATATCAGATATTCTGGACTAAGTCCTCTATTCCTCTGTCTGTGAGAGGCTACAGCTGCCAAGGATTTGGTCATGTAGCAAATAATTCCAAAGGGAAAATACAGTGCAGTAAGTGTGGAGGTGACCATTCATATGATTATGAGGAAGGGACAGAACAAATGTTGCAACTGTGGAGGAAAACACAGCTCAGCATATGGAGGATGTATTGAGGCAAAGCGAGCTGGAGAAATACAGAGAACCCAAGTTACTAGTAACATCTCCTATGCAGAAGCTGCTAGGAGATACCTAAAAGCGAACCTGATGTTGGGAAAGGGAATACCCTGCAACAAATTTATGGGAGCTAATGAATGGCATTGGGGTGAAAGGAGATGACATATTGTAGAAACAGATTCATTGCATTAACGATTGATGTAATAAATTGTAGGCCTCAAACAGGGCAGGAAATGGAAAATGAGCATTATAATTAAAGCTGCTGATAGGTTGCTAGCCAGCCAGTGCTTATCAGTGGAACAACTTCATACTTTCCTAAGCAAAGGAAACATTGAAGGTTAAGAGAACAGCAATGACTGTCTTCAGCTGGAATGCCCACAGCTGAATAGCACCTGGGCAGAAATTAAAGACCAATATTTCTGATATGAAAACAAAGCTTGATATATGCATGTAAGACTTGGCTAACAGAAAAACTAGACTCTGAAGTTCCAGGATATGGTCTGTATAGCCATGATAGAGAAATAGGAAAACCCGGGTGTGCCTGCACCTTTACTAAGGAGAACCTGAAGTGACTTGAAGTAGAGATTAAAAAGCTAAACACTGAGTATAATGCTATTGAGATACCAATACAACACCATTGTGCATCTCAAAGACTTTATAATGTTTATAACCCATGCAGGAAACTAGAGGCTATGGACCTGAAAAAATTAATTGCCGATGTCATGTGCCTATCCATTATTTGTAATTCTGAATACTCACAACAGATTGTGGGAAAGTAAGAAAAAAGGATAAAAAATGGAAAATGGTTAGGGCAAATCTTTGAAGAGAATAACTTAGTAATATTAAATGATGGAACACTCACCGGGTTCAACATGGCTGATGGAAGCTTCTCATGTCTTTTAAATCAGTGATTCTCACTTCTCGGTGGTTCAGGAGCCAAATTAGTGATCAGCATTACCCAAACAAGCCACAGTAGTGTGAATTCATTTAATTTACTATAGTACCATATATTCAGATTAAACAGTATCATGGGAAATATTTATATTATTCTCACAGCAAAATGACTGACCAAGTAGTATTTTATCAACTACAATTGGTTAATAACACTTAACCTTTTGGTCTTAAGTACTAGGTAATAGTGAAGATAACACTAAGATGACATGATTCTTAGGAATTAAGTGGAGACCAGTTAGGACAAACTCAAAATTCCCTATGTAAGTAGCGTATGGAAGTGGACAATGGATCTTAATGAAAAACAGGGATTGAAAAGAGACCAAAATTTATAGCGATGGGAAAACACTCAAATCACCCCCCGACAAGACAGACATGGAATTATATAATGAAATTAATAAAACAATCCTAGACAAGATGTTACAATTATAGTGATTTTCTATAGGTGGGAACACTACTGCCAAATACATACAGAGGAAAGAACAGAGTGGGAACAGCTTCCTGCATGCCCTCACTCAGATTTAAGAAAACCATATGGCTAACTAATTTTGTATCTATCTTTATGGCTGAGCTAACAGAGATTTCGCTAACACTGAATCATGTTTAGATGCGTGGCCAGCTACTGTGGCCCTCCTGTCTGACTGCTTATCAGGGCTGCAGGTAACTTACAGTGGTGAGTCTAACAGCAGAAATTATTTTCTAATTGAAATATTACTGCTAACATCAACCAGACTGGATGGATGGATATAACCATCGTAAGAGCCTGGATCCTGATGCAGGCAGGCAAAAAATGCTATTAATCATGAATGAGTTGACCTAGGGATCCCTTTAAGCAAACTGGAACTTAAACATCTAATCAAAAGGTGAGCTAAGAAAAGAATGGTAAGAACTGTGGGCAAATGCAATGAAGGGGGAATATGGCAAGGAGTGAGTCCAACTGTTGAGAAGCTGATATAATCCAAGGCCCTGAGAGGAAGAGTGAAGTGGCTCTAAGCGGGGCATTGTGGATTATATAGTCATTTATTTCTAATTAACAAGCATAAAGATAGTTTATGCGTAACATGCCAGTCCTGGGAAATGATAGAGCCAATCCTTTGGGCAGGTAAAGACTGTACCAATGAAATGAGGTTTTCTATAGAAATTCAGTGGCCTTAAAGCAACAATTTTTCATTGCAACATATATCAAGAATACAAGGGAAATGGGGCCCAATAAAATCAGCTCTTCTGCAATTCTTTAAGAATACCAGGAAGGGTGTGAGAGTAAGTCATGGGCAAGATACAAAGTACAGTGCCTGGCAGTCATAGACTCGGGAAGCGAGTCTGCTACGTCACAAAACCCAAGAAGTGTCCATGCAACAATGTGGATCCCTAGCTAGCTGCCACGCCTGCCCTGCTTCTCTGTTCCTGAGCTCCGGTACTTGGAATCCCAGCCCCAACCCTGATACCAGGTATTGACCCTTGGCCTGATTCCTGATTCTATCTCCGGCTCTGACACTTGGCTTGATTCTTGACTCTGATACTGACTCTGACCCAGGCTTTAGTTCTGGGATTTCAAGCTTCTGCCACTAGTCCTGCCTACCTTTGCCCAGCATCCTGACACATAGTCATGTGCCATACATCATAAACATGTATAGATATTTACCACATTCTTCACAGGTGGCGAATCTTGAATTGCTAATGCTTAATTGCTCCAGCACTCTAATACCTCTGATTGCAAGGTGATACATAAATGCAAAACAGTAGCCATTTGGAATTTGGTGCCCACATCTAGTCATAGGGCAGCTCAAGCTTGAGTTGATGAACTCATTTCTCAGGGTTTCAGACAACGTGGGTGAGGTAATGCCTTTTATTGGACCAACTTCTGTTGGGGAGAGACAAGTTTTCAAGCTACATGGTGCTTTTCAGGGTTTGGCAAACAGGACTCTGGTTCTACTGAGTCTTTCATCATTCTGCAGAAATGGAATTTTCTCAGTAAAGAGACCTGCAGCTATGGAAGGGATGAGCAGGTGCATTTTTATCTGTTTGGAAAATGGGCCTCCCCTTCGATTTACAAACTCTAAATGTGCCCTCATGTTTGTATTCGGTCTGCATGCTCTTTAATACAGTCCCACTTCAGCCTTTCTCCCACTTAGTTAATTTTGCATTTCCAAAGCTCTGTAGCTAACAACGCACAGTGTGACATGTACAATGTGACTTGCATAATTGCATCCTTTTTTAAGTCTAATCATCCTATGTGGAAATGTTTGAGATCGTGATTAAACACGAGCTTTCATTTTTGGTAGATGCCCGTCCAAGGCAATGGCCTGTAATAATGTAGTTGCACCCCTGCCTTTATTAGTCGTCAATATATGCTGCCATCTAGTGGGCATTTCTGAAAATAGCTGCCCATATCTTAGCCTTTCAATATTCTGCCACCATTTTACAGTATAACTTTCCCATCCTTGTATTGGCCACTGGAATCTATTGGTCACTAATCAGAATTTCTGACACCCCCCACCCCATTTCGTCTCCTCTGTTGCTGTCTAGTGAGCTGTAGCTCAGGAAAGCTTATGCTCAAATAAATTGGTTAGTCTCTAAGGTGCCACAAGTCCTCCTTTTCTTTTTGCTCCGCTTTAGTAGATTCTTGTTCCTGTAGCTGTCTCTTTCCCATTCCTGGCTCTTATCTCACCTGGTGGCCATTATTTAGTATAACAGCCCATTTCTCACTCCTTAACATCTGCTACTTATACACAGTTCATCACATAGCATAGAGGTCCTCTTCTCTTATACACCATTATTGGGCTTCGCCTCCTTTTCTACTTCC
This sequence comes from Natator depressus, assembly GCF_965152275.1. Lineage (NCBI taxonomy): Eukaryota > Metazoa > Chordata > Testudines > Cheloniidae > Natator > Natator depressus. The sequence continues at coordinate 32,898,145 of NC_134246.1, forward strand.
CTCTGTTGGTCATTTGGCACCAGAACATCTCCTTTCTTGCCCTTCCAACTTTGCTGCCCAATGGATAGCAGCCACCACTGCACCTTTCCCATTCCTCTGCCCTCTAGTGGCCCTAGACAGCATAATCACATCTTTCCTCATTTCTTACCTATGGCCATGTGTGCACTGTTCCAAATTTATAGCCACTGCGAACAAAATTGTACCACAGCACGATTGCAACATAAGCGGTTACAACAACACCTACAACAGCAGTGGTGGCTCTCAGAGATTTAGCAGGGGTTTCCCATCAGTCCAGTGCATTTCTGTTGCTGTGGAGTCTGTTTCCAATGGAAATGCAGAGATCGAACCTACCATGACAGAAGCCCAGTGGCTCTCCAGGCTCAGAGGGAATCTAAGGGAGTTCAGCGCCTGACTCCCATTCCCAAGAGATTTGGGTGCCTAACTCCCATTAGGTCCCTTGGAAAATCTTTCCCGCAGTGCTGAAGTCTTACCATTCTCACCGGTGCCCAGCTCCCCTGCCTCCTAGAGCTGACGTGCTCCCAGTCACTGAGCCAGCACTGACGCGTCTGGCATCACTGGGTTCTGCCTATGGCCGCTTCCTCTGGCCATAGGTTGCCTCCTGCCCCAAGCAGAGGGCACTGCATGGAGCAGAGCTGTCTAAGGCACCTGGGTCTGTCATTCAGGGGGGTGTTTTTTCACACCCCTGAATGACAAAAGTTTTAGTGCCAAAAGTGCCAGTGTAGACAAAAAGTCTCTTTCCTGCTGTTTATGTCTCCAGCAGTGCAGATGTGTGTCGGAAATCACTGTGGGTTGAGCGTGAGTCCTTATTGTCTCCAAGTGTGCTCATAAGGTTGGATCTCCGCTCATCCAAATGTTAGAAAGAAGATTCTTTACATTTCAAGAAGGAAAACTGGCGCTGTGGTGAGTTCAAGGCATAGACCTGGGTTCAAGCTAAGCGAGAACTAAGGGAGTCTTCTAACTGCATAAATACTTGCGTATGGAAACAGGAGTAAAGGAATGATATGAAGAAAAGAGACATTTGGCTGAGACTCAGGAGACGCTTTACATTCAAAATCAGCTGTGGAATCATCTCCATGGAGGCCACCTCACTACGTTCTTAGGTACTTGTATGATGCCCCATAACTGTGGCATCTGAACTTCTCGGTCTCTAATACTTATTCTCACAACACCCGTAGGCAGTAGGGTACAGCTATTATACCTGTTTTACAGATGTGGAACCGAGAGACAGAGGCTAAACAACTTGCCCAAGGTCAAAGAGGAAATCTGTGGTAGAGAAGGCAATTGAACCTGGGCTATCCAAGTCCTGGGTTAGTGTTGTAACCACAAGACCATCCTCTTCTGGCCATGGAAGGGTGAAGAGAATGAACCTGTGCTAGCAGAGTGGTGGGTGACCGGACCCCAAAGCCTCCATGGTCTGAGACTGTTCCAGACTCCACCGCAGACATATTATGTGGCTGTTTGCAAAATATTTCACCTTTCTGTGACTCAGTTTCCCCAATCTTTTAACTTATTATCTTTTAATAATAAAACACTGACTTCTTCTGAATCTGGATTCATTTGGCAAAGAGACCTGCCTCTCCCTGAATGGATGAGCAAGTGTCACAGTCTCACTTAGACAGAGCAGGCAGGGCACATTCCATGCTGTTCACATGCCTCCTCGTATTAGTATCCTTCACAGGAGAAGTCGGCATTTACCCTGGTTTCAGATCAGATGGCCATTCTAAACCTCGGAGTCTGGGGAGTTACTCCTGTGTTGTACTTTGCCTGACTGTAGTGCAGGCTGGGATTTTCAAAGGGCCCAGTTTGATCTTTTCTGGCATTTACTAAACAGCACCTCTCTTGGTATATCTGTTCAGCTGTTTTGCTAAGGGAGATTGGAGCCCATTGAAATGAGATTTGGACACCTAACTCCAAGAGACTGTATTGAAAAACCCCAACCTAAAGTATTAAGGTTTCTTGCTTTTAGTTTTTATTTATGCAAGCTGCCACATCTTAGGTTATTAGAGACAAAGTGGGGGAGGTGATATCTTTTACTAGACCAGTTTCCGTTGCTGAGAGAGAGACAAGCTTTTGGTCTGACACAGAGCTCTTCTTCAGGACTGGGAAATGGACTTGGTGTCACTGTGAAGTTCAATGTGGAACAGGTTGTTTAGCTCTGGGTTAAGTGGCCCTATGACTTAGTGGAGGTAGTCAAGAGAAAAGATTTACCCCGGGCAGTGTTGGCAACAAGACTTTAGAAACACAGAATTATGCCTTATTAGAATTTCTCAGGATACCATAATTATTATTCCTCGATCTGTACCACCTTGTATTTAGCTGTGACTCTGGGAGTACCTTACCCAGACCGGAAGAAGAGCTCTGTGTGGCTCAAAAGCTTGGCTCTCTCGCCAACAGAAGTTGGTCCAATAAAAGATATCACCTCACCCACTTTGTCTCCCTAATATCCAGCACCGACACAGCTACAACAACACGGTATACATTTTAGGGTAGATATTAGAAAAAGCTTTCCAGCTCTAAGGGTAGTTAAGCACTGGAATAAATTGCCTAGGGAAGTTGCCAATCCCAGTCGCTGGAGGCTTTTAAGAACAGGTTGGACAAACACCTGTCAGGGATGGTCTAGGTTGCCTGAGTGCAGATGACTGGACTAGAGGACCTTCCAGTCCTACATTTTTCAGATTCTTTCTTTTCCTGAAGGAAGCTGATTTTCCAACTTTTGTGTGTGTGCCTGAGGTTGGGGGGATGTAAGTGAAGATTATCTCATTTGTTTCTATTGTAAAACAAAGCTGAAAATAGTTGTCCCACTTTAGCCAAATCAACTAACGCAACAGCAATTTCATCCCCATTCCACTTAGTTTCCTGAATCAAATTGTCCGGAATGGATATGTTCTCTTCACATCCAGGAGCAGAGAGAAAACCTTTCTGTCTACAGTGAATCACTTAGCTAAACTTTTAGTATATAATCTAACCATACAAATCCTATAGTTCAGGCTCTCCAAGAAGAGAGCTTAGCTAACTCTTCAGGATCCTGAACCTCTAGAATTAAAATAGTCCTATTTTCCTTAAAATATTCCAGGATTTGCATATTTAAAAACCAAAGATTATTTTTTTGTAATAATATGAGAATCTAAATTGAAAAGGTCTGATAAATCATTAACCGTACCCCTTATAAGGACCCAGGGCACTAATTCTACAAATGGCTTGCAAAGTCTCTCTAACTTCATCAGTAAATATCGGATTTATCAATAAATTATTATTGGCCCGTTCCTCTGCTGGAGGACATCCTGCTGTACTACCATGGCTGATTTTATCTAATATCTCCCTCCACATAATCCTGTTCAATCTCATTAAAGGGGATACAACATTTAGCTTTATCTGGTTCACCCATAATAATCTGTTCTAATCTCTTCCTATCCTTGTGAAATACCCTCTAATCAAATTTATATCTAGCTTTCTTAGTGGCATATCTCCTAACTGAAACTGTTTGATTCTTCCTATCCATTCTATTTCTTGTACCTCTTGCCTCATTCTCAATAGCTATATCCTGCTTCTCCACTTGTTCAATTTCACAGGCACCCATCAATGACTTACATGTTTCTTCTCTTATACCCCATCCAACTGATGCAGTTTGATATTCTTAACTGCTGTTCTGTCTCATCTAAACTATGAAAGATTTGTGCAGCATTTCTTCCCTGCCTACACAATTTGGACACCCTGTAACTATTGAATGTTCTTTTAAAAGGATGTATCTTCTTCTCACAAGGGGCTAGAACTTCTAACCAGCTCCCTCACAACCCAGAACAACCATTGCTATATCTTCCCTAACCCTCTTTTTCGCCAAATCTCTCCTCTTATCTGACATTTGCTTATTAGTTTTGGTCTTCAATTCATTTTCAATGCACTTACTAATATTCCTCATCCCAGCGTATTTAACCTTTAGCTGAGATAAGAGTTCAATTTCCTGATCTGTCCACACATGAAAACGAATAACATTTCCCCCCACCCTAACTTCTTTCCTTTGCTCATTCCTTGCTGCTGGATGCCTATGCTGAGCATGTTGACTTAAAGCAGACCTGTTGTCAAGGTTCCTTCCCCACTCTGAACTCTAGGGTACAGATGTGGGGACCTGCATGAAAGGCCGCCTAAGCTTATTCTTACCAGCTTAGGTTAAAAACTTCCTCAAGGTACAAACTTTGCCTTGTCCTTGAACCCTATGCTGCCACCACCAAGCGTGTTAAACAAAGAACAGGGAAAGAGTCCACTTGGAGACATCTTCCCCCCCAAATATCCCCCCAAGCCCTACACCCCCTTTCCTAGGGAAGGCTTGATAAAAATCCTCACCAATTTGCAGAGGTGAACACAGACCCAAACCCTTGGATCTTAAGAACAATGAAAAAGCAATCAGGTTCTTAAAAGAGAATTTTAATGAAAGAAAAAGTAAAAGAATCACCTCTCTAAAAATCAGGATGGTAAATACCTTACAGGGTAATCAGATTCAAAACATAGAGAATCATAGAATCATAGACTATCAGGGTTGGAAGGGACCTCAGGAGGTCATCTAGTCCAACCCCCTGCTCAAAGCAGGACCAATCCCCAACTAAATCATCCCAGCCAGGTCTCTGTCACGCCTGACCTTGAAAACTTCAAAAGAAGGAGATTCCAGCATCTCCCTAGGTAACACATTTCAGTGCTTCACCACCCTCGTAGTGAAAAAGTTTTTCCTAATATCCAACCTAAACCTCCTCCACTGCAACGTGAGACCATTACTACTCATTCTGTCATCTGCTACCACTGAGAACAGTCTAGATTCATCCTCTTTGGAACCTCCTTTCACGTAGTTGAAAGCAGCTATCAAATCCCCCCACATTCTTCTCTTCTGCAGACTAGACAATCACAGTTCCCTCAGCCTCTCCTCATAAGTCATGTGTTCCAGTCCCCTAATCATTTTTGTTGCCCTCTGCTGGATGTTTTCCAATTTTTTCACATCCTTCTTGTAGAGTGGGGCCCAAAATTGGACACAGTACTCCAGATGAGGCCTCACCAATGTCGAATAGAGGGGAACGATCAAGTCCCTCCATCTGCTGGCAATGCCCCTACTTATACATCCCAAAATGCCATTGGCCTTCTTGGCAACAAGGGCACACTGTTGATTCATATCCAGCTTCTCGTCCACTGTAACCCCTAATGAGTATGAATATAATGTAACTAGAATATGCTTCATGCAAAAGGTCTCTTGTAAGGTATCATTACAAAGCTTATAATCTACTGAGTGTGGTCATCCTATTTGTGCGTATGTGTCATTCTTGTGTCTGAAACTAGAAATATGATATATGACTCTGAGGGCCTATTGTAGTTATGCAAAGTGTGGACCATTAATGGTTGTTTGGAATCTTGATGGCTCCCATCAGCTAGGACAATTGACTGTGGATGGCTCTATTTGCTTGCAGCCCTTCCTGTGAATCAGGCCGGAAAGATTGAAGGCTTGGGATCTCACAGGACATGTGACCATGTCACCTGGTACTGAAATCCATCTTAAACCTAGTGCTTTTCCATTTAGAAGGAGGGGTGGTGACCCAGAGAGACAAAAGACTCCTGCCTTCTTCCAAAGCTATATAAGGGGGCAGCAGTCATGAGATATCCCCAAGCTACCACCTGAGCTGGATCAAGGGCTGTACCAGGGGAAAGAATTGTGCCCAGACTCGGAAGGCGTCCAGTCTGTGATAGAAGCTTATTGAAACTTCTCTGAGGGTGAGATTTTATCTGTATTCAGTTTTCTTACTGTATTAGGCATAGACTTGCGTGTTTTATTTTATTTTGTTTGGTAATTTACTTTGTTCTGTCTGTTATTACTTGTAACCACTTAAATCCTACTTTTTGTATTTAATAAAATGACTTTTAACTTACTAATTACCCAGAGTATGTATTAATACCGGGGGAGGGGGGCAGGGAGCAAACAGCTCTGCATATCTCTCTATCAGTGTTATAGAGGGTGAACAATTTATGAGTTTACCCTGTGTAAGCTTTATACAGGGTAAAATGGATTTATTTGGGATTTGGACCCCATTGGGAGCTGGGTACCTGAGTGTTGGAGACAGGAACGCTTCTTAAGCTGTTTTCAGTTAAGCCTGCAGTTTGTGGGATGTAGTTCAGACCTGGGTCTGTGTTTGCAGCAGGCAAGCATGTCTGGCTCAAACAAGACAAGGTTCTGGAGTCCCAAGGTGGCTGGGAAAATGGGTTAGAAGTAGTCTCAGCACATCAGATGGCAGTCCCAAGGGGGTTTCTGTGATCCAACCCGTCACACCTTCTATCAATCTATCTAATCTCAATTAAATCAGGAGAGTTTCCTAGGGAAATTAAAAATAACTTGTGGCTCAGAATCCCTGAGTATGAGCAGAACCAGGGATTAGGTCTCAGTGGTCATGCAGGAGACATAAATATCTGTGGTGGTTGTCGTACACATTTATTCTTTGTTGCCAGAGATGAGTCTGTCCCTTCTGTTCAAGGTAGGCCAGATAGATTGCCATTAAATAAGATCTAAAATTGATATTGCAAATTAATAGATTCATGGATATTAAGGCCAGAAGGGACCATTATGATCATCTAGTAGAAATTTGCACCTAACACAGGCCAGAGACTCTTAGCCAGTGTGTCCTGCCTTGGACCCACTCACTTGGTGGTGAACACAATAATTTAAACCAAAGGCAAGGAAACAATTTGAATTGAATTAGGTTGGGATTTTTCAAAGGAGCCAAATGGAGATAGGTGCCTAACACCCTTTGAATTTCTATGGGATTTGGGGGCTTAATTGCTGCTCAGACTCTCTAAAAATGGGTGAAAGTGGGAAGAAGAGAGAGGATACCAAGATCATCTTGTGTTTTCTTTACAATACATGTGAAGAGTTCGCGTTTGAACAGATTGGTAAGGTACAAGAGCAGAACTAGCTAGCTAGCTGGATCCCCAACTGGAGGTGGGCAGAAAATGGTATTACCATCCTGTGACAATTTTGAGTTTCAAAAAATGTCCTGTTCCAGATCAGGACCAAGCTGAAACCTTTCAAAGATTTATGACCAACCCCCTCCCCCTGTCTCCCGGGCTACAGAGTCAGCTTCTGTTTCATCCTCTCTGGGCCAGTGTATATTTAATTATTTGTACAAAGTGGAACAGCTCCAACAGGAGAAACTGAGATCCCACACACAGGTGGGATGTAAGCTTCCTTGGTCTGAATCAGGCAGAACACAGACTTGAACCTGGTGCTCTCATCATCAGGCTACTGATATTCATGAGCAGGTTGGTTGGCTGGTCTCTCTCTCTCTCTCTCTCTCTCTCTCTCTCTCTCTGGTTTTAATGAGAAATTCTTTCCTGGACCCAAGAAAGCTTTTCCCATGAAAATTTTTCCAAGGTACGTTCCCTTGAGAAAGTTCAGCATTCACATTTTTCCGTTTTGCTGAAGGTTTCCTGACCCGTTTTATTCCCAGTTTTTGGCCACATTGATATTTCATTTACTCCAGTGTTGATATGATATAAATTCATTTACAGGAGCAGAATACATCAATGTAAATACTTGTGCTGCGGACAGCAGAACTGGGGGCCACTTGGTTTACACCGTGCCTTGTAAAACTGAAATCTCATGCAACAGCGGACAAGATGAGTTATCACACTAAGAACTACCTATCTCTAATTCACAGGTTTTTACATCTATGGAGTGTTAGAGAGATTGTATCAACTCATCTGTGTACATGCTATTGGAAGAAGAATTTAATAAGGTCATTATTGACAGCTGAGAAAATAAAGATGGATGAACATAGAAGGGAAAATCAACTCATGTGAGATTTCTTTTTTGCATTAAGCCTGGAATTTTTAAATGGTCCTAAGGGAATAAGAAGCAATCAATGGGTAAATTTTTTAAAAGCACCTAAGTGACTTGGGAACCTAAGTCCCATTTTAAAAAGTGACTTGGGAATTTAACACCAAATTTTCAAAGGGGTTTAGGTGCCTAAAGGCTCAGATAGGAACCTAGTGGGATTTTCAGACATTTCTAAGCAGGTTAGGTACCTAACTTTCCCTTGATATTCAATGGGAGCTGAACAGATTTCTGTGCTAGGTACCTTTGAAAATACCAGCCCAAACTATGTAGCAATCAACCAGGAAATGGGCAAAGTAATTTCCTCTCCTTTTCTGTGCTGGGAGAAGAAAACCAAGTGAATTTTAAAGGGTGGGATTGTCAGAGGAGCCAAAAGGATTTAGGCATGGAACTCCCATTCCTTAACCTCTTTTGAAAACACTGTTCAAAATTACTTGCGGGATTTCTGCATGTCCCCTACTTCACAGCATCTTCAGAGGCTGATCAGGAATCCACCGGAGTAGGGCATGAGCAAGGACTGCAGAATCAGGACTCTCTTCTGACGTAAGTAGTTCAGCATGTGAGTCCCCAGACTAAGATTTTTTTTCTTAGTTAGAGCTGGTCAGAAAACTTAATTTTCATTCCATGGGAAGTTTTGACCTTTGCAAATTAGTTTCTTTTCTGAATTTGAAGGGAAAGCTGAACTATCAAATTCCTTCGCACCAAAGTTCTGAATGGGAAATGTCAAAATGCAAAAAGAAAGATTGAATTGAAATGATTTGACAAATTGAGATGCTGGGGTTTCTTTTATTAGAATCGACATTTTGGTGTTTCATTTTGAAATGTCAACTTGTCAACAGGGTTTTGATCAGAAAAATCAAACAAGGTGTGGAAATTAGGTTCACTGGGGGAAGGAGACGAAAGCCCTGAGGTAAGTGGGGAAGTGGGATACCGGGAGGAAGCATGAGCAGGAGCGCGCGAGAGGGCAGGGCTCCTGCCTCATACTGAGAAAGAGGGACGATCAGCGAGTTATCTCAAGTGCCTATACACAAATGCAAGAAGCCTGGGAAACAAGCAGGGAGAACTGGAAGTCGTGGCACAGTCAAGGAATTATGATGTGATTGGAATAACAGAGACTTGGTGGGATAACTCATATGACTAGAGCACTGTCATGGATGGATATAAACTGTTCAGGAAGGACAGGCAGGGCAGAAAAGGTGGGGGAGTTGCACTGTATGTAAGGGAGCAGTATGAAGAACTCCAGTATGAAACTGCAGAAAAACCTGAGTGTCTCTGGATTAAGTTTAGAAGTGTGAGCAACAAGGGTGATGTCGTGGTGGGAGTCTGCTATAGACCACTGGACCAGGGGGATGAGGTGGACAAGGCTTTCTTCCGGCAATTAATGGAAGTTACTAGATCACAGGCCCTGGTTCTCATGGGAGACTTCAATCACCCTGATATCTGCTGAGAGAGCAATACAACAGTGCACAGACAATCCAGGAAGTTTTTGGAAAGTGTAGGGGACAATTTCCTTGTGCAAGTGCTGGAGGAACCAACTAGGGACAGAGCTCTTGACCTGCTGCTCACAAACCGGGAAGAATTAGTAGGGGAAGCAAAAGTGGATGGGAATCTGGGAGGCAGTGGCCATGAGATGGTCGAGTTCAGGATCCTGACGCAAGGAAGAAAGGAGAGCAGCAGAATATGGACCCTGGACTTCAGAAAAGCAGACTTTGACTCCCTCAGGGAACTGATGGGAGTCCAGGAGAGCTGGCTATATTTTAAAGAATCCTTACTGAGGTTACAGGGAAAAACCTTCCTGATGTGTAGAAAGAATAGTAAATATGGCAGGCGACCAGCTTGGCTTAACAGTGAAATCCTTGCTGATCTTAAACAGAAATAAGAAGCTTACAAGAAGTGGAAGATTGGACAAATGACCCGGGAAGAGTATAAAAATATTGCTCGGGCATGCAGGAGTGAAATCAGGAAGGCCAAATCACACCTGGAGTTGCAGCTAGCAAGAGATGTTAAGAGTAACAAGAAGGATTTCTTCAGGTATGTTAGCAAGAAGAAGAAAGTCAAGGAAAGTGTGGGCCCCTTACTGAATGAGGGAGGCAACCTAGTGACAGAGGATGTGGAAAAAGCTAATGTACTCAATGCATTTTTTGCCTCTGTCTTCATGAACAAGGTCAGCTCCCAGACGACTGCACTGGGCAGCATAGCATGGGGAGGAGGTGACTAGCCCTCTGTGGAGAAGAAGTGGTTCGGGACTATTTAGAAAAGCTGGACGAGCACAAGTCCATGGGGCTGGATGTGCTGCATTTGAGAGTGCTAAAGGAGTTGGCGGATGTGATTGCAGAGCCATTGGCCATTATCTTTGAAAACTCATGGCGATCGGGGGAAGTCCCAGACGACTGGAAAAAGGCTAATGTAGTGCTCATCTTTAAAAAAGGGAAGAAGGAGGATCCTGGGAACTACAGGCCAGTCAGCCTCACCTCAGTCCCTGGAAAAATCATGGAGCAGGTCTTCAAGGAATCAATTTTGAAGCACTTAGATGAGAGGAAAGTGATCAGGAACAGTCAGCATGGATTCACCAAGGGCAAGTCATGCCTGACTAATCTAATTGCCTTCTATGATGAGATAACTGGCTCTGTGGATGAGTGGAAAGCTGTGGACGTGTTGTTCCTTGACTTTAGCAAAGCTTTTGACACTGTCTCCGACAGTATTTTTGCCAGCAAGTTAAAGAAATATGGGCTGGATGAATGTACTATAAGATGGATAGAAAGTTGGCTTGATTGTCGGGCTCAATGGGTAGTGATCCATGGCTCCATGTCTAGTGGGCAGCCGGTATCAAGTGGAGTGTCCCAAGGGTCGGTCCTTGGGCCGGTTTTGTTCAATATCTTCATAAATGATCTGAAGGATGGTGTGGATTGCACCCTCAGCAAGTTTGCAGATGACACTAACCTGGGAGGAGTGGTAGATATGCTGGAGGGTAGGGATAGGATACAGAGGGACCTAGACAAATTGGAGGATTGGGCCAAAAGAAATCTGATGAGGTTCAACAAGGACAAGTGCAGAGTCCTGCACTTAGGACGGAAGAATCCCATGCACCGCTACAGACTAGGGACCGAATGGCTCGGCAGCAGTTCTGCAGAAAAGGACCTAGGGGTTACAATGGACGAGAAGCTGGATATGAGTCAACAGTGTGCCCTTGTTGCCAAGAAGGCCAATGGCATTTTGGGATGTATAAGTATTGCCAGAAGATGGAGGGACTTGATCATTCCCCTCTATTCGACATTGGTGAGGCCTCATCTGGAGTACTGTGTCCAGTTTTGGGTCCCACACTACAAGAAGGATGTGGATAAATTGGAGAGAGTCCAGCGGAGGGCAACAAAAATGATGAGGGGACTGGAACACATGAGTTATGAGGAGAGGCTGAGGGAACTGGGGATGTTTAGTCTTCAGAAGAGAAGAATGAGGGGGGATTTGATAGCTGCTTTCAACTACCTGAAAGGGGGTTCCAAAGAGGATGGCTCTAGACTGTTCTCAGTGGTAGCAGATGACAGAACGAGTAGTAATGGTCTCACGTTGCAGTGGAGGAGGTTTAGGTTGGATATTAGGAAAAACTTTTTCACTAGAAGGGTGGTGAAACACTGGAATGCATTACCTAGGGAGGTGGTGGAATCTCCTTCTGTCATAAATATAAAGGGAAGGGTAAACCCCTTTAAAATCCCTCCTGGCCAGAAGAAAAATCCTCTCACCTGTAAAGGGTTAAGAAGCTAAAGGTAACCTCGCTGGCACCTGACCAAAATGACCAATGAGGAGACAAGATACTTTCAAAAAGCTGGGAGGAGGGAGAAAAACAAAGGGTCTGTGTCTGTCTGTATGCTGCTTTTGTCGGGGACAGAACAGGAATGGAGTCTTAGAACTTTTAGTAAGTAATCTAGCTAGGTATGTGTTAAATTATGATTTCTTTAAATGGCTGAGAAAAGAACTGTGCTGAATAGAATGACTATTTCTGTCTGTGTGTCTTTTTTGTAACTTAAGGTTTTGCCTAGAGGGATTCTCTATGTTTTGAATCTAATTACCCTGTAAGGTATCTACCATCCTGATTTTACAGAGGTGATTCCTTTACTTCTATTAAAAGTCTTCTTGTAAGAAAACTGAATGCTTTTTCATTGTTCTAAGATCCAAGGGTTTGGGTCTGTGGTCACCTATGCAAATTGGTGAGGATTTTTACCAAACCTTCCCCAGGAAGTGGGGTGCAAGGGTTGGGAGGATTTTGGGGGGAAAGACGTGTCCAAACTATGTTTTCCAGTAAACCCAGATAAAGTTTGGTGGTGGCAGTGGAAATCCAGGGGCAAAGGGTAAAATTAATTTGTACCTTGGGGAAGTTTTAACCTAAGCTGGTGAAAGTAAGCTTAGGAGGTTTTCATGCAGGTCCCCACATCTGTACCCTAGAGTTCAGAGTGGGGAAGGAACCTTGACACCTTCCTTAGATATTTTTAAGGTCAGGCTTGACAAAGCCCTGGCTGGGATGATTTAGTTGGCGATTGGTCCTGCTTTGAGCAGGGTGTTGGACTAGATGACCTTCTGAGGTCCCTTCCAACCCTGATATTCTATGATTCTATGATCAGGATGGGAGGAAAGAAGATGGTAAGCAATGGGCTATGAGTAGCACATCTACCAGCAGGATTTAGCAAGGGGGAAGGGAGGGGAACCCCCAGACTCCATACTCCACTTCAGGATCTCATGTGGATGGTAGGGGCTCTGCCCACCCCTCTGCAGCATAGGAGGATCGCAGAGGTGTGAAGTGGCCCATTCGTCTCAATGGGATGTTCTCAGCCCATTCAGAACACACAGTGGCTCTGGGAGATGTGAAGTGACTCATTCATCTCAACACATGTTCTCCTTTTCAAAGTCTGCCACAGCCCATATGATGGAATACCAGTTTTCAAGACCACTGTGCTATTGCAATGTGTGTCATGTTTTGAACAACACGAGTATTAAGATCGGTTCACTGGGGGGAGGGGAGGATGTATCTGATGAACCCCTTGACCAAATGACCCAAAATTTGCATCAGGACTTATACCCTTGCCCCTGTTGTGGCATAGCACTCTCCCAGATAATCTCACTATGCCTGCAGATTTTAGAGCTGTCAGAACATTGAAAAGATGCTCATATTGTAGAGAGCTGCATACTGGGAACCTCTGGATCACATGACTCCAAATTTTCTACCACAAACTCTACCCCAGTACCTGTTCCAGCCTACCAACTTTGAAGAAAAATTTCCTCATGCATAGAATCATAGGACTGGAAGGGACCTTGAGAGGTCATCTGGTCTAGTCCCCTGCACTTATGGCAGGATTAAGTATTATCTAGACCAGGGGTGGCCAACCTGAGCCTGAGAAGGAGCCAGAATTTACCAGTGTACATTGCCAAAGAGCCACAGTAATACGTCAGCAACAGCCCATCAGCCTTCCCCCACACCGTGCCTTCCACCTACCGGCAGCCCCACCAATCAGAGGCTCCCCCTCCCTCCTCACACCTCCTGATCAGCTGTTTCATGGCATGCAGGAGGCTCTGGGGGGGAAGTGGGAGGAGTGATGGCATGGCAGGCTCAAGGGAGGGAGCAGGAAGGGGTGGAGTAGGGGCAGGCCCTGTGGCAGAGCCAGGGGTTGAGCAGTGAGCACCCCCGGCACATTGGAAAGTTGGCGCCTGTAGCTCCAGCCCCGGAGTCGGTGTCTATACAAGGAGCCGCATACTAACTTCTGAAGAGCCGCATGTGGCTCCAGAGCCACAGGTTGGCCACCCCTGATCTAGGTTGACAGATGTCTGTCCAACCTGTTCTTAAAAACTTCCAATGATGCAGATTCCACAACTTCCCTAAGCAATTTATTCCAGTGCTTAAGCAACCTGACAAGAAGTTTTTCCTAATGTCCAACCTAAACCGTCCTTGCTACAATTTAAGCCCATTGCTTCTTGTCCTATCCTCAGACGTTAACAAGAACAATTTTTCTCCCCCCTCTTTGTAGCAACCTTTTATGTACTTGAAAACTGTTATCATGTTCCCCCTAATGCTTCTCTTCTCCTCACTAAACAAACCCATTTTCTTCAATCTTTCCTCAGAGGTCATGTTTTCTAGACCTGCATGTGGCTTTCAATTTGAATATTAAAAATAACCATTTCCTTAATAAGTGTGGAGGTATGATGACTCTCCTGGACCAAATGATCCCAACTGGAATTAGTAACTCTACCCCTGGACCAAATGTAGCACAGCTAGGGTGCGGAGGTGGTGCTACCCCAGTTTCTGATGGAATGCAACCTAGTGTTCATATTAACTAGGAAATATTAAAGAGAAATCCACATATTAGACACAGCACCATGCAATTAGGTGAGCTGAAAATAGAAACAGGTCTGTGACTACCCACTGCTGAAAGAATACAGAGCTTGAGACAGGTGGGGACAAAGATAGGAACTTATGAAACAATGTAAGGGTCCATGGTCAAATTTTCCATTGGGTAAAACAGGGGTGTATGATAGTACCGAAAGGTACTCACACCTCTCTCAGGGCATGTCTACACTACAAAATTATGTCAAAATTATGGGAGATCTTACCCAACTTGGAAGGCAGCCAGTTCTGTCCAGTGGGAGGACAAAGGGCTGAGGAGAGAGGACCCTGGTGACCTGACCAGCTGGTTCCAGCAAGTAGGGGAACAAAGGATGGAAGAGAGGAGGCCCAGGCAGCCTATTTACCTGTAGGGAAGACAGAGGACAGAGGAGGGGCTGTTGAGGGAGATGATATAGGATGATCTGCTGGAAGGAGGGGGCTGCTGGACTGGGAACAGGGAGAGTAGCCTGAGCCCATCAGGACTGGAAGAGAGCCAATTGAACTGTGCTGAAACTAGCTGGGCTCCAGGGCCCTGGGAAGCTCCTATGCTGTGTTCAGACAATCAATAAACCCTCCTGTTTTACGCTGGCTGAGAGTCACTGCAGGCTAGAGATCAGGGTTACATTATTCCCCTGGGTGTTGAGGCCCCAGGGAGCCAGAGCGAGTGGACTCCCTGAGGGGATCCATGGTGAGAGACCGGTTTGCTGAAGGCTCAGAGAGGTGCAGTTCCAGGAGGCACTGGAGCACAGGGCTTAACCCCTGAGAGAGAGTGAATCCCTGAGAAGGGCTGTCACACTGAAGAGGGTTTCTACAGGGATTGTATGGAGCAGAGAGAGAGAACGAGTCCTGTGAGTCTGTGAAACGTTAGCATACAGCTGCCACAAGTAATTAAATAGCTTTTGGGTGTCCATGCTATGCGCCTTGTGTCGGCGGTGCACATCCTCACCAGAAGCGCTTGTGCCGATTGTACTGTCAGTGTGGGGCATTGTGGGATGGCTTCTGAAAGCCAGTAACAGTTGATGTAAGCAACACAGTGTCTGTATAGACACCACATCAACCTAACTATATTGACATTGACTCTATGCCTCTCATGGAGGTGGAGTTACTCAGTTGGCATAGAAGGGCAGTTACATTGGTGGCAGCGAAATTTAAGTTTAGACACATCCATGGTTAGAAGAAAAGGAGTACTTGTGGCACCTTAGAGACTAACCAATTTATTTGAGCATAAGCTTTCATGAGCTACAGAGCTGTAGCTCACGAAAGCTTATGCTCAGATAAATTGGTTAGTCTCTAAGGTGCCACAAGTACTCCTTTTCTTTTTGCGAATACAGACTAACATGGCTGCTACTCTGAAACCATCCATGGTTAGGTCAACATAAGCTGCCTTTCATAGACCTAACTCTGTAGCATAGACCAGGCCTCAGACAAAGGGCTAAATCCTGAGGTGTGCCAAGAACTTGCCATCCAATGGGCTGAATTCTGAAGTCCCTTCTTAGCTTTTTCTCAGTCATCTCCCAATGTATTAAATGGGAGTTTGGATCCATTGACCTCAAGGGAGATTTTAGTCCATTGAGTTCAGTGGGCATTTTGAGCCATTCATTTAAATAGGAGAGTTGGGCAGTGGCTTCAATGGGTATTTTGATCCCTTGATTTCAATGGGAATTTTTATCTAATGCCTTCAATGGGCATTTTTGCTCCATGGATGTCAATAGGTGATTTGCTTGAGTACAGAATAAAGAAGGACCTCATAAGGACCAACTGAAATGGAAGCTTTGCCTGGGTAAAGTCTGAATGAAATATAAAACCCGAAGGCATCGATCCAAATGGACTTGCAAATCTAGAATATTTGTCAGGATGCAGCTCAGCACGGTGTGTCATAAATATAAAGGGAAGGGTAAACACCTTTAAAATCCCTCCTGGCCAGAGGAAAAACCCTTTCACCTGTAAAGGGTTAAGAAGCTAGGATAACCTCGCTGGCACCTGACCAAAATGACCAATGAGGAGACAAGATACTTTCAAAAGCTGCGGGGAGGGAGAAACAAAGCCTCTCTCTCTCTGTCTGTGTGATGCTTTTGCCGGAGGCAGAACAGGAATGGAGTCTTAGAACTTAGTAAGTAATCTAGCTAGATATGCGTTAGATTCTGATTTCTTTAAATGGCTGAGAAAAATAAGCTGTGCTGAATGGAATGTAGATTCCTGTTTTTGTGTCTTTTTGTAACTTAAGGTTTTGCCTAGAGGGATTCTCTATGTTTTGAATCTGATTACCCTGTAAGGTATTTACCATCCTGATTTTACAGAGGTGATTCTTTTTACTTTTTCTTCTATTAAAATTCTTCTTTTAAGAAACTGAATGCTTTTTCATTGTTCTTAAGATCCAAGGGTTTGGGTCTGTGGTCACATATGCAAATTGGTGAGGATTTTTATCAAGCCTTCCCCAGGAAAGGGGGGTGTAATGTTTGGGAGGATTTTGGGGGGAAAGACGTTTCAAAACGGACTCTTTCCTAATAATACCAGTTAGACGTTTGGTGGTGGCAGCGAAAGTCCAAGGGCAAAAGGTAAAATAGTTTGTTCCTTGGGGAAGTTTTAACCTAAGCTGGTAAAAGTAAGCTTAGGAGGTTTTCATGAAGGTCCCCACATCTGTACCCTAGAGTTCAGAGTGGGAAAGGAGCCTTGACAGGGTGTCTTTTGAAAAAGACCTCCCAGAAGTTAAGCAAGGTCCTCAGTATTTTCGCTGAGGATTTGCCATAGAAGATATTTTTCCTGGTTTGTGTGTCAGGACTCTTGCCGCTGACCTTGCCTCATGCTCACTGCTTAAGAGGGAGTGGGGTGAAGGTGGGGGTGGGGGACGTGTCTGACTTTCTTGATCAACAGCATTAGGTGAAAAATTCTTTGGCTTCAGATTTGGCAACATATGTTTGGTGCCACCTTCAATGCTAGTGCTCTGCATACTGTCCAATAGGACAGATGATGCAGTGGCTAGACCCCACTCTTTATCTGTGCTATGTACTAGTGTGCGGTAACAAGCAACATTAATTGTCTGATTCTCCAATGAAAAACTGGAGACATGCTTTTTAAAGGATGATAACCCGCACTGGTTATAAAGAAACCAGAATGTCCTTGCTACACACAAGAGCTGTGTGTGTCAGAGAGCTGCAGATATCTGCCCACAGTAGGAAAAGAAAAGCAGGTGAGGGAAGTCTTGGATAAAAACAAAACACAGCGAGATCAGGTGAGTGAGGTAATATCTATTATTGGACCACCATCTGTTGGTGAGAGAGACAAGCTTTCGAGTCATACAGAGCTCTTCTTCTGTGTGACTCAAAAGCTTGTCTCTCTCTCAACAGTAGAGATTGGTCTAATGAAAGATATTACCTCCCCCACACTGTCTCTCTAATATCCTGGGACTGACAGAGGTACAACTACACAGTAAACACAGTTATAGGCAAACAGGATCAGTGATGTCCATTTCAAGGCTCTGCAGATCGTTTCCTTAGCCAGGTATTTTGGACCTATAGCTTCATGGCAAGAATTTTCAGGAGAAAGCTGGGATACTATGGATGGTGCAGCATAAAACTATAAAAAGCTTCTTTCTTTCTTTCTCAAGAGAGAGATCTCAGTCTTTCTCCATGACTAGAGGGAGACAGCAATATAGACGTAGATGTGTATCAAGAACAATTCTGGAGGATGCACGTTTCTTTTATGTGATTGCTAAAGTAACACAGAAAATTTCTGTGCTTGAATTAATCTAGTCTATGGGACATTATGGTAGAGGTGAGACTTCCTTTCTTTTAGCCATGTAACAAGGTGTTATTTGCTTCCTACACTGAGGACAAGGTAAGAATCAGTCCTTTATACAATCCTATCTTCCTTATGGTTGATTTAGACTGGAGGGCTAGACAGACAGAAATTTTATGATGCAATTATATATAATCTACATGTGACAAACTGGGGAAATGTCTGTATTACTCTTAGAAATATTGTGTATGATTTGGTTTTTCCCTGTTCAGTTCTATATGTCTGCCTGACGGAATGCACAGCGTTACATCAAAAAAAGACTGTGAAGGGGGCTGTTAAGGAACCCAGGAAGGGTAAAACAATGACACAGATAAATCACCCTCTCAGGTACCTGCTTCAAACAATGGGCTGGGACATCAGTTGCGGGATGAACCTACCTGGCTAGCACCATCCAGATTAGGATGTTTTTAGCTACCCAAAGACAGGGCTGAGATTAAAAGACGCTGTAGGGTTATAAAGGTGTCCCCGGCTGATCGGGAGGAGAAAAATGGTAAGTTCCGCTGGAAGCGGACAGACACAGAGCCAGCATGCTGGAAGCTGACACAGACAGAGGCTTGAACCTGATATAGTACAATAGAACCCAGAGTTATGAACACCAGAGTTACAAACTCACTAGTCACCCACACACCTCAGACAAAAAAAAAACAAAAACAACCCCCCCAGCAAATCCAGTACAGTACTGTGTTAAATGTAAACTACTAAAATAAAGGGAAAGTTTAAAAAAAGATTTGACAAGGTAAGGAAACTGTTTCTGTGCTTTTTTCATTTAAATTAAGGTGGCTAAAAGCAGCATTCTACCATATAGAACACGGAGCTGCAGGGGTGGGGAGGTGGGTGACATGGTTAGACAGAAAGGGAGGCAAGATGATTTTACCAGATCCTTTTTGCATAGATTTGAGAAGAGATTCTTCTACCCCAGAAAGGTTTTGTGAGGTGGCCTAATGTTTATAAAATGCTTTGAGATGGTTAAAGGAAACAGCTACAGAAAAGCAAATTGTTTTTAACAGAATGAAATGTACATTGTAATCAGGTCTGCTATCAAAACAGTGCTTCAGGGTTGTGGTCATTACAAATATTTTTGGAATTCTTTAAGGGTCCATGACAATTGCCTCTACATCTGGAAGGATGATTCAGCAAGAAGTAACTTTGTTCAACATATTCATCAGTGATCTGGAAAAAGGGGAAAACAGTGAGGCAGCAAAGTTTGCAGACAATAAAAAATTGCTCAAGATAGTTAAGAGCAAAGGTGACTGGGAAGAGTTGCAAAGGGATCTCACAAAACTTGGTGACTGGGCAGCAAAATGGCAGATGAAATTCAATGCTGATAAGTGCACAGTACATTGGAAAACATAATCCCTACTATACATACAAAATGATGGGACCTAAATTAGCTATTACCACTCAAGAAAGATCTTAGTGTCCTTGTGACTAGTTCTCTGAAAACATCCACTCAGTGTGCAGAGGTAGTTTAAAAAGCTAACAGAATATTAGGAACCATTAGGAAAGGGATAGAAAATATCATAATGCCACTACATAAATCCACGGTACATCCAGACCTTGAATACTGTGTGCAGTTTGTTAGGATATAGATATTCAGGCCTGTCGGTAAATGCCTGTACTCTAAGAATTTAGGTGTATTCTTATCACTTAGCTAGTTCTAGAGATATAAAAGAAAGAATCAAAATCACCATCTGCCGGTGTAAGGTCCTTCTCTTACTGTGACAGTCTGAGGCCCTGTGCTTAGGCTAAGACCTTTGGCTAAGCAGCAGAGGCAGCCATAAGCTGGGAAGCGACCGGTCACATCCTCACATTCCAAACTAGTCACATTGAAAGAAGGTGCTATTGGGCTGTTAGGAATACAATCCTGTCCTGATAATGCCTATCGCCTCCAGAGAAAGGGAAGTGCGGAGAAGATGTAAAAGGAAACTTAGTTTGATAGCGTCCTGTCTGGCAAGAACTCACTTATCAATAGCTGGGATGTGAAATCCTCACTTCTGTATTGTTTTGTCATTATAGTTCCCACTTTGCTATTCTTTGTCTGTATAATCTCTGTCTGGTTCTGTGATTGTTTCTGTCTGCTGTATAATTAATTTTGCTGGGTGTAAACTAATTAAGGTGGTGGGATATAATTGGTTACATAATCATGTTACAATATGTTAGGATTGGTTAGTTAAATTTCAGGAAAATGATTGGTTAAGGTATAGCTAAGCAGAACTCAAGTTTGACTATATAGTCTGCAGTCAGTCAGGGTGGGTGGGTGGCTGGGGGGTCAATGGGAACAGGGAATGGGGGTGGGGAAATTGGAATCATGTTTTGCTAAAGGGGGAAATGGGAACAGGGAATGGGGATAAGGAAATTGGAATCATGTTTGGCTAAGGGCAGGAATGGGAACAGGGACACAGGTGTAAGGCTCTGTGGTGTCAGAGCTGGGAAGGGGGACACTAAGGAAGGAAACTGGAATCATGCTTGCTGGAAGTTCACCCCAATAAACGTTGAATTGTTTGCACCTTTGGACTTTAGGTATTGTTGCTCTCTGTTCATGCGAGAAGGACCAGGGAGGTAAGTGGGTGAAGGAATAAGCCCCCTAACACAGTTCTGGTCACTCCCTCTGAAAAAAAAAAGATATATTAGAATTGCAAACGGTACAGAGAAGGGCAACAAAAATGATAAGGGATAGGCAACAGCTTCCATATAAGGGGAGATTTATTCCTACCATTTATTCCTACCCTTTTATTTCCTGTCTTTTAACCAGTTACTGATCCAGGAGAGGACCTTCCCTCTTATCCCATGACTGCTTACTTTGCTTAAAAGCCTTTGGTGTGGGAAATTGTCAAAAGCTTTCTGAAATTCCAGGTATGCAATATCCATTGGCTCACCCTTATCCACATATTTTTTGACACCCTCAAGATTTCTAATAGATTGATGAGTCATGGTTTCCCTTTACAAAACCCGTGAACTGGAACAATTTTTTTAATGTTGGTGAAATGTTCCTAGAATGTTGTGTGCACACTATAAACCAACAACATCATCATCAGAATAATCATCAATCACTCAGTGTGGTACTGGATAAGAGAGTTTGTGTTCATTATTTTTTCCCAGTTTTGTTTCTCTCTCCAGGCACATGGAAGCTAAAAACCAAACTACAGAGTTTGTGATGGTGGGGTTTTCTGTTCATCCAGAGCTTCAGAACTTGCTCTTTATGGTGACTTTCATCATGTACATGGTGTCGTTGTTGGGGAATATCCTCATCAGTGCCACAGTTTGGCTTGACCCAGCTCTTCACACCTCCATGTACTATTTCATCTCCAACCTGTCCTTGGTTGACATCTGCTACACCACAGTCACTGTCCCCAAGATGCTGGAGAACCTGCTTTCTCAGGACAGAACGATCTCTTTCACAGGCTGTGCTGCCCAATTGTACTTCCTTCTTTCTCTAGGGACCACCGAATGCTGCCTCCTTGCTGCCATGGCGTATGACCGCATCTTGGCCATCTGTAACCCTCTGCGGTACGTGGTCCTCATGAACAAGAGCCTGTGTGTCCAGCTGTTGGCTGGCGCCTGGGTCAGCGGTTTGCTGCTCTCTTTGGGTCAGACCTCATTCGTCCTCACCCTGCCCTTTTGTGGGGACAACCGGATCAACCATTTCTTCTGTGACATTCCTCCCCTCTTGACCCTGGCCTGCGGAGACACCGCCAGGAACGAAATTGCCGTCTTTGTAGCTGGAATGTTAATCGCGCTGATCCCTTCTTTGTTGATCCTGGGGTCCTATATCCACATCATCTCCACCATCCTGAAGATCACATCGGCCCAGGGCAGACACAAAGCCTTCTCCACCTGCTCCTCTCACCTCATAGTCATCACTCTGTTCTACGGCTCTGCCAGCGCCATGTACCTGCGCCCCAGGTCCAGCTATGCCCCGGAGAGTGACAAATTCCTGGCCCTGCTCTACTCTGTTGTGACACCCACATTAAACCCCATTATCTACAGCCTGAGAAGCAGAGATATCAATAGAGCCCTGAGGAGGGTCATAACCTCAAATATATTTCTTCTCAAGATGTGAATAGAGGAACACAGCCCAATCCTGTCCTTGTTTACTCTGGTTTAATGGCAACATCATTCCCTTGTCTTCCCTGGAGTTGTGACAGTTTTATGGGTACTCAGGATGGTTGGTCACCTCATTACTGAAGGCAGGGGGTTAGAGGGAGTCTTTCATGTGATATATCTGATACTACCAGCCTTTCTACCACTCAAGCACTCTCTTCTGGGCTACATCAGCTCTAACTTCAACTTGCAGGTTACCAACAGGTGCACACCAGTCTCTCATCCCCATTGAAGCATTCCTCTGACACTGGCTACTTACAGAAATTCCTGATCATCTGCCCCCAAATATGCCACGTACCCCAGTTTACCAATTTTACCTTAAACCTGCGCTCTTGCAAACAGCACTTGTGAGTGCTTACAATAAACCAAAAGGAGGTTTATTGTAAGAAAGGATAAGGATTAAAGAAGGGAGTGGTGGAAACAAATGGTTAAAAAGCAACACAAAATATGAACCTGGGTCTACATTTACCAATTGTTACCTTTCCTACCTAGTAAGTTAGATCCCCCTCTTAGTCCCCAAGTTCAGTCAGTTGTCGAGCTGGCTGGTTTCTCATTGCTTTACCCACACAGAATACTGTAGGGTCCCCTAATTCAATGTCTCTGGGAAAATACAAAGTAATCATTTCACTGTCCAGCAAATTATTACATCCTATTGGCCTTAGCTGAGATCAAGGGAACCCATTGTGATAGGCCCTTTGCAAGACAGAGTCTGAGATTTTAAAAGCAGAGAGAGACTTGAATGTCAATTCCCATTAAAATGAGTTTACAAATCTCAGCCTAAATATACAAGGGAGCCATTATTTTCCATATTTTGCAGATGTGGGATGGAGGCAAACATTGCACAGGTTAGGAGCTGAATTCTTACATGGGTGACCACTCCGATACCTTCCCCTTTGCGATTCATGGATGTTTCCCTTCTGACCGTCTTGCAAGTAAGGCAGAGAGAACCAGGATAACTGAGCAAGATGGAGACCTTGGGGGAGATTGTCAAAGCTGCTTAAAGGGATTTGGGTGTCCAGTTTACACTGGAATACAGTGTGTGGTTTTGCCCCTAAACCCTTTTGTAGAATAAAGTTATTAGGACATCCTAGAGCTTTATGTGATTCCACTATACAGCTCAAGGGAACAGTCTGAGCATGAGAAACCCTACTTTTCAGAATGAGAAAAGTTAAGATCCCAAAAGAATTATAATACTTTTTGCTTCCTAAAGCAACTTTTGTCTTAGGATCTCAAAGAATTTAACAGACACTAATTGAACTTCACAATCCTTTAGCTGCATCTGGATGGTCTCCCACCCAAGTACTTACCCAGCCTGACCCTGCTCAGTGATCTCTCTCATGGGATCACTATAAATATTGTTATTCCTGGGAGATTCATAAGTATTATTACTTCTATTTTATACAGGGGTGGGGGGCGGGAAGGGGTCAGGCACAGAAGAGAAATGACTTCTGGCAAAGCTCACAGTGTGACCAGGAAGATCAGCACAAGTATTTGGGAATAAGTTGGGAGATATTTATTCCATTTGTATTCTAATTCCGGTCTTTCCAGGGGGGTATCCCGGAGAACCGGCAAAATGAAGCAATAAAAGAACAGCAATGGATTCTCACAAAGCATCTCTTTCTTCATAGTGACAGGTTACAGAGTAGCAGCCGTGTAGTCTGTATCCGTAAAAAGAAAAGGAGGACTTGTGGCACCTTAGAGACTAACAAATTTATTAGAGCATAAGCTTTCATGATGAAGTGAGCTGTAGCTCACGAAAGCTTATGCTCTAATAAATTTGTTAGTCTCTAAGGTGCCACAAGTACTCCTTTTCTTTCTTCATAGTGTTACCATCAGATATCTCACCAAGCAAGGATGGTCTATGTGAGTTCTTGAATGGGGAACACTCAAAGAACAACCCAAGGACTGGAGAGAGTGCAGAGTGTGGTTGATTCCTTTGAGGGCACTCTCCCCTTTGAGTCAATGCTGACCGTCATGTCGCACCCTGTCTCTAGGAGACAATGTGCTGCAGTGACTGTGTGTGTGTGTGTGGGGGGTGACTCAGAATGGGATTCTCTCCACACACTATCAGTGAGGACCTCAATGTCCCACAATGGTGCTAGGGATGCTGTGCTGAAGGGAGGAGATTGAGGGGTGACAAAAGCCTAGAATACCTGCCTTATGGCAATGGACTCAAATAGTTCAATCTATTTAGCATATCCAAGAGAGCTGTAAGGGATGAATTGATGACAGCCTATAAATACCTTCAATATAGCCTACAAAGTTCAGACAAGATCCAATGACTGGAAGTTGAAGCTAGACAAATTCAGACTGGAACTGAGGTGTGCGTTTTTAACAGTGAGGGTAATTAGCCATTGGAACACGTTACCAAGGGTTAAGGTAGATTCTCCATCACTGACAATTTTTAAATCAAGACAGGATGTTTTTCTAAAAGCTCTGCTCTAGTTCAAAGAGAAATTAATTCAGGGAAGTTGGAGGTCAGGCTAGATGACCACAGTGATCCCTTTTGGCTTTGGGTCTATTGGGTCCCTTTTGGATATGTCTACATGATGAGGTAGGGGTGTGTTTCCCCTGCTCGTGTACACGTGCTTATGCTAGCTCTCATCAAGCTAGTGTGAGCTTAATTAGCTGTGGTAAGATGGGCAGCAGCAGAGACATAATCTCTATGTTTAGATTTTGACATGGATATAGATATACATGTAAATGAGAAACCAGTGATGAACTTTGATTTGAATGTAAAAGGTGTTAAAGAAATGATGGCTCTATAAAATCAATGTATATCTCAGAGAGAATAAGAGACATGTTGAAATGGGGAAAAAAACAATCCCTGATGCTACAGACACATTAAAGGTCCCATAGCAGACATGAGAGGGTCCCAGAGCACTGTCCATGGCAGGATGGTTGGTTCATTAATCAGTGCATGTGAAGTGATTGTGACACCCAAATTGATTCAGAAGCATAGAAAAGTTTTGCCAAGTTGTTTAGTTTAGATATGGAAAATAATTTGGTTTTGATTATAATGTTATAATATTTAACACTCTTAAATATTGTCTGTGTATAATATTAAATAGAGTACATAAATATGATATAAAATTAATATAACAGACATCAAAGTAAAATAAAACAAACAAGAAAGTAAAAAATTTGGAATTTGTTTTGTGTTTTTTTCCCCCTGAAACAATTTGGTGACAACAACACAAATTTGAAAAATGATTCAGAGTTGCTGAATCTACATCTTCTTTGAAAAAAGCTGAATGAACAATTTTGCAGTTTTACATCTAAGTTCCAGTCTAGTGCCCTCTCTAGTAGCTCACTGTTTTTAACTTCCACCGTGCGCCCCATATCAGATCTATATATCCTGCAATACCAGTTTATCTCCAGTAACAAAGGGCTCCTGTCATAAATATGAAGGGAAGGGTAACCACCTCTCTGTATACATTCTGTATAAAATCCCTCCTGGCCAGAGGCAAAATCCTTTCACCTGTAAAGGGTTAAAAAGCTAAGGTAATCCCGCTGGCACCTGACCCAAAATGGCCAATGAGGGGTCAAGATTCTTTCAAATCTGGAGGGGGGGCGGCGAACAAAGGGTTTGGTCTGTCTGTGTGATGCTTTTGCAGGGAACAGATCAAGGATGCAAGCCTTCCAACTCCTGTAAAGTTAGTAAGTAATCTAGCTAGAAAATGCATTATATTTTCTTTTGTTTAATGGCTGGTAAAATAAGCTGTGCTGGAGGGAATGTATATTCCTGGTTTTGTGTCCTTTTTGTAACTTAAGGTTTTGCCTAGAGGGATTCTCTATGTTTTGAATCGGATTACCCTGTAAGGTATTTACCATCCTGATTTTACACAGGTGATTCTTTTACCTTTTCTTTAAATAAAATTCTTCTTTTAAGAACCTGATTGATTTTTCATTGTTCTTAAGATCCAAGGCCAGCATCTGGGGCAGGAAGCTCGAAGTATAGCTGACCTCCAGGAGAGACAGGTTGGTGAGAAAAAAATACATGCGGGTGTGGAGGAGAGGGTCAGACCCAACCAGGAGAACGGTGAGGAGCTTCCCAAGCAGGGTTACCAGGTAGAGAGCGAGGAACACCACAAACAGAGCCAGCCGGACCTCTGGATGACTGGAGAGTCCCAACAGGATGAACTCCTGGGGTATAGAAGTTTGGTTGCCTTCTCCAGTCCTGTTCATTTTGTCTGAGGGAGTAAAGGGAAAAAAAGGGAATAAACATAATTAGCTATCTGAGAGACAAGGTGGGTGAGTTGATCTCTTTTATTGAGCCAGCTCCTGTTGATGAGAGAGACAAGCTTTCAAGCTACTCCAATAGAAGTGGGCCCAATAAAAAAAAATGACCTTACCCACCTTGTCTCTCTCATTTCCTGGGACCAACACAGCTACAACACCACTGCAAAAAAGTCGAAGGTACTGATCAGTGCCCCCCCCCCATTACCACAGCTTTGGAGCACCTCTTCATCTTTGAGGAATTGATCCTCCACACCTGTGAGGCAGGACAGTGCTATTATCCACATTGTACAGGTGGGAAACTGAGGTACTCAGGGTATGTCTAAGTGCATTGCAAACCCGGATCTGTGGACCCCATTTCGTGGAGTCATTGTTTCCAAGCTCATGCTTGAGCGTACACACTGCATTGTAAGCCTGGGTTTACAGTTGCCAGAGTAGGGTCTCACAGCCATGCCAGCGCATCCATAGGGCACTCCATAGACCTTCTGACTCGGGACTTTGGCTTGAGTTGCATTCACATTGCAAAATGACAGGGCTCGGTCCTGAGTTATGGCAGGACTTAATGCTCTGACCCAACCACCCTAGCAGATGCCTAGGACCCAGGTTATGAGTGCTTGCTGAGCTGAATCAGACTGGTTTGGAAGCGGATGGAAGCCAGGATGGGGCTCAAATCAGAATAGAACTTGGGCTTAGAGTGCAGTGTAGACATACCCAGAGAGGATAAGCGACATGTCCAGGGGCATGGGGTCATAGAGTTTAAGGCCAGAAGGGACCACCAGATCATCTGGTCTGACCTCCTGTTGATCACAGGACACCAGCACCACCCAGCACCCGCACACTAAACCCAATGACAGAATTAGACCAAAGTATCATTAGGGAAATCATTAGGAAAGGGATAGATAATAAGACAGAAAATATCATAATGCCTGTCTATAAATCCATGGTGCACCCACATCTTGATTACTGCTTGCAGATGTGGTCGCCCCATCTCAAAAAAGAATATTGGAATTGAAAAGTTTCAGAAAAGGACAACAAAAATGATTAGCGTCATGGAATGGCTTCCGTATGAGCAGAGATTAATAAGACTGGGACTTTTCAGCTTGGAAAAGAGATGACTAGTGGGGGTGGGGAATATGATAGAGGTCTATAAAATCATGATTGCTGTGGAGAAAGTAAATAAAGAAGTGCTATTTACTCCTTCTCATAACACAAGAACTAGGGGTGACCAAATGAAGTTAATAGGCAGCAAGCTTAAAATAAATAAAAGGAAGTATTTCTTCACACAATGCACTGTCAACCTGTGGAACTCTTTGTCAGAGAATGTTGTGAAGGCCAAGATTATAACAGGGTTCAAAAAAGAACTAGATACATTCATGGCAGATAGGTCCATCAATGGCTATTAGCCAGGGTGGGAAGGGTGTCCCTAGCCTCTTGTTTGCCAGAAACTGGGAGTGGTCGGCAGGGTGTGGATCACTTGATGATTACCTAGTCTGTTCATTCCCTCTGGGGCACCCGGCATTGGCCACTGTCAGAAGACAGGATACTGGGCTAGATGGACCTTTGATCTGACCAAGTATGGCCATTCTTATGTTCTTATCACAGCCTTTGGGAGACTAGGTAGAAAAAAGGAGGGACCAAGGTGCCCCCCATGCCCAAGGCCCCTGAAATGGCAGGGAACTATTAAAGAAGATATAACCAGAGGATCCCAGTAAACGACCTGCACCCACACGCTGCAGAGGAAAGTGAAATTCCCAAATGACAGTCAATCTGACCTGAGGGGGAAATTTCTTCTCAGGCCCAAATGTGGTGATTAGTTAGATCACGAGCACATAAGTAAGAATCAGCTAACCAAGCACCTGACAAATCTACAGGAGAGCAGAGGCGGGAACCCAAGTTTTCTAAGTCCCTTATTAGTACCCTCGCCAGACAGAATGTCACTAGTGATTTTCATAGGCACTGTTTAGATAGGCTAGCTCCTGCCCAGTCCATCCTGCTCATCTGAAAAGGAGGGTGCCTTCACTGCAGGAAGTCAGTGGTATTCAATGGAACTGACCTGGCATGGGAAGAATTCCTCTGAAGGAGAGAAAGAATTTGACAGAGCTCCAGGAATGAAAGAGAGAACAGAATTTGTGTTGTAGGAATTTTTAGGGTGTTTTAGCTCAATTATTATTTTAGGATGATGGCAGTCTTTTGCCATCTAACACAACCTTTGAGCTTCCAAATATTACAATTAAAAATTCAGTTTGTAGGCTGTGATTTTCAGAGGAAGTGAAGGGAGTTAAGCATCCAACTCCGGAAGAAATTCAATGGAACACGAGTGCCTAAATTCCCTGGGCTTTTTCAAAAATTCTTCCCCTGTTATACAATGCTAGCACAATGGGGTGTTGGTCTATGACCGGGGTTCCTATCAGCACTCCTAGAAATAAAATAAATATAGTTATACAAGGCACACATTTTAAGGAAATGCAACAAAATATCCATTGCCCCAGAGAAGATGTCAATATTTCTTACCTCTGGTATCTGGATTTATCCCAATAAAACAGTTCTTGGGGTTGCAATAAAACCGGCACTGGTGGTCATCTTTGTTGATGAGGACTGTTGCAATGGTGAGATGGAAACAAATTTCTCAGTTGTCATGTGCGTGGCTTAGATACAGATGTTTAGGGAGAAATCTAGAGGGATATACTTCCTCCTGTCTTTCAGGTTGAGTCAGAATGAACTGTATTGTGTTCTAGTAAAAAAAAAAAAGATATATTCCCTGCTGTAGGGATGGTGGGCAGATACTGTAGGACTAGAGCTCCAGACAAACACATTGGAACCTCAACCCCCCAAATTAATCAGCTTCCCAAACATGCATCCCATGCACAAAGAAAATGGGCAAGAGAATTTATATCTGACACCGTCTGTGAGGAGCTCTACTTCCCTTGAGACTTCTTTTAGCATGAATAGGCAAAGAAATAAATTACTGACTCATTCCCGGGTGCCTGGAATGTTTGGTGTGAGGTGCAGAGTTGACCTGATCAAAAATGTGCACCAGTGTTTATTGCTGTTATAAAATCAACCCACATCCATGTTTTTTTAAATCAGCCTCATGAGTTTTGAGGGCATCTGACTCATGGTGTTAGAGCATTTAGGGTGGGCAATACCTACTGGGTTTGGCAGGGGGAACTGAGTCGGTCAGCAAATGAGGGTCTGAGTGAAGTGTGGGGTGATGCACGTGCAGCACTCAGAGTTAAGGGAAAGGACATGGGAAAGGCAGAGCTGGGTAGGAAGGGGCCAGGAGAGGGCAGAGAAATGGTGAAAAAGTGATAATGTTTTGTGAACTGTAAATTGTACCTGTTTTTCATTTTGAGAGACGGGGTGGGAGCGGGAGATAGCTGTCCCCTCTCTCTTTCTGCTTCTCCACCTCCCCTCCTGGAAAGAATGCTTCCAAGCTGGATCCTTGCTTTCCACTATAATGTTACCCCTTTTGTCCTGAGTGGACAGCCAAAAACTCAGGGTCTTGCAGGTTCTTTCAGTTAGGAGGTATTGATGCTGCAGTCTGCTCTCTTTGGTGCAATCCTGTTTATTTCCAAAAAAATGTACCAAGTCCTGTTTCCCCGAATATGGGGGGAATCAAATGACAGAGGACAGTGTCCTTGATCACAGCCCCAAACCTTTTACACCTGGCATGCTTGGAAAATACAGACTAATCATTTCATCACCCTGCAGATTGTTATGATTTATTATTTGTGTTGCAGGAACTCTTAATGGGTCCCACCATGCTAAGGGATCAGGGCTCCACTGTCCCAGATTGTCTACAGACACAGTCCCTGGCCAAAAGCTATCTAAGGCTCAGATTTCGAAAGGTGCCTAAGCAATTTGAATGCCCAATTTCCATTAAAATGGCTGTGATATGGACAACCACAGGTGACAAAAAAAAATCTCAGCCTAAATAGGCTGACCAGTATGCTGCCACCACCAAGCGATTTAAACAAAGAACAGGGAAGAGACCACTTGGAGATGTCTTCCCCAAAAATATCCCCCCAAGCCCTACACCCCCTTTCCTGGGGAAGGCTTGATAATAAGATCCTCACCAATTGGTACAGGTGAACACAGACCCAAACCCTTGGATCTTAAGAACAATGAAAAATCAATCAGGTTCTTAAAAGAAGAATTTTATTTAAAGAAAAGGTAAAAGAATCACCTGTGTAAAATCAGGATGGTAAATACCTTACAGGGTAATCAGATTCAAAACACAGAGAATCCCTCTAGGCAAAACCTTAAGTTACAAAAGGACAGAAAAACAGGAGTATACATTCCCTCCAGTACAGCAAATTTTACAAGCCAAAAAACAAAAGAAAATCTAACATATTTTCTAGCTAGATTACTTACTAACTTTACAGGAGTTGGAAGACTTGCATCCTTGATCTGTTCCCGGCAAAGGTATCACACAGACAAACAAAACTCTTTGCCCCCACCTCCAGATTTGAAAGAATCTTGTCCCCTCATTGGCCATTTTGGGTCAGGTGCCAGCGGGGTTACCTTAGTTTCTTAACCCTTTACAGGTGAAAGGATTTTGCCTCTGGCCAGGGGGATTTTACAGCATTGTATACAGAAAGGTGGTTACCCTTCCCTTTATATTTATGATACAGCTTTAGCACTGGAGGAAAGTCACAGAAGAAATAGTCAATCTGATTAGACCCACAGAATGGCAGGCTGAATAACCCAGCTGTGTTTCCCAGTGGGATGAAGATGCCACACAGCCAGCAGATCAGTGTCAGCCCAATGTACACTCCCTTGGTCATTTTGGCTGTGTAGTGCAGTGGGTTGCAGATTGCCAGGTAACGGTCGTAGGACATGGAAACAAGAAGGAAACACCCGACTGTACCAAAGAAGTGAAGGAAATACAGCTATGCTGCACAGCTGGCAAAGGAGATGGATCGATCCTCCGAGAGGAGGTTGGACAGCATCTTGGTGACCAA
Source organism: Natator depressus (assembly GCF_965152275.1). Taxonomy (NCBI): domain Eukaryota; kingdom Metazoa; phylum Chordata; order Testudines; family Cheloniidae; genus Natator; species Natator depressus. The sequence continues at coordinate 32,929,490 of NC_134246.1, forward strand.
GGTGTAGAAGATCTCCAGGAAGGACAAGTTCCTGATAAAGAAATACATGGGAGTGTGGAGGGCCAGGCCCACTATCGTGAAGAGAAGAATGAGGCTGTTCCCCACTATGGTCAAAAGGTAGATCGTGACAAACAGAGAGAAGAGGAGAATCTGCATGTCCCAGTGGTGAGAAAACCTGAGGAAAATGAAGTACATCAGGCTGGTCTCATTCGCTTTTGGAGTCCAAGTGGGAGACGTTATCTGGGGGGAGAGAAATGGAGGCTGGCTATGTCGTTAGCTGACACAGGGACAAAGCCTGCTCCTGCTACCCTTGATCACATTGCCTGGCACCTTTCTTCTGCTAACGGGACAGACTTTCTGCTAACAGGACTGTCTGGCGCCTTTATTTTGCTAATGGGACTTTCTTGTGGAACTGTCTGCCACACAGTAAGATTCAGACCAATAGTTAGGTTAAATTTAAGAGGTTACCCCAGTTTCTACAGAAAGACATTGCTAATGGTTACTGTGGCCCAGGAACCTTTGGGTTCCAACTAACAGATAGCATAATGGGGGTGTAGCAGTTTACAGGATCCCGGGGGTCTGGTATTTCCATAACAATAAACCAAAGGGGGGCATGTAAAGTCTCTACTGAGATCCAGTAGCTTACTGGGTTATCTGGATAATATTTGAGAAGTTCTGTGTCTATTCTGGAAATTATGCTTTTCAGCCTTGAAGTTAAAAGCAGGTCACCAGGAGATGACAGGGCTTGAATAGATTCTGTTCAGGCAGGGAGTAGGAGTGTCTGGTGTGTATCATGGCATATGCTAGGATAAGTCCTTGCTCCAAAGGGTGTGCAGTCCAAATAGAGAAGCCAGACAAATGATGGCACAGGGGAACAGACTGAAAATGATCAAGGTCACAAGCAGCTCACTAGCTCAAGGAGGAAGTCTTTTTCCAGTCAAAGCCACCACATAATCAAGGTTGCAAAATTGACATAAAATTGTGACATCTACAGAATGGAAGCCACTGTAGCAGGGAACTAGTTTAGGAATGAAGGTCTAAGGACTGTGATGATATATCTGGAGATGTAAGGAGAGAGAGAGACAGTATTCTTCACTGAGGGGAAAAGAGGAGAGCCTGGTTTATTTAGGGCAAAAAGGATCACTGCCTAGCTGACTGAAAAATGCTGGTGAGCAATACTGTAAGACCTGACAGTAACTAGATAGGTAAGGCTAGGTTGTAGGAGTTATGTTATGATTTTATTGCACATGTAACCCTTCCCACGACTTCTACTTGCTATCATTTAAACCTCTACTCTTTGCTAAATAAGCTCTTGCTCATTTTCACGATAACTATATCTAAGTGCTGTGTGTTGAATGGGGAAGGGAAACTAGCAAGCTGTGGTTTGCTGTTTCTCTGGGAGCAGCAGGTCTGTGAATTCTGTGGGTATCCAGAAGAAGAGAGGCTGGTCACTGCAGAGGGATGCTCAGAGGGCTGGAGAGGTGGTGTGTGCTTATCGCTGACCTGTAGTGAGGGAGAAAGGGCCTGGAGGGGAGTGTTTATATTGCACACGGCTGGAGAGGATGGGGGACCAAGCCCTGGCGAGAACAGATGAGGCTTCCAAAAGCTAGAGTCAGGTGGCAGCAAGGTGCCCCCGGAAGCACCCCAGTTACCTGCTCTGTAGCACTGTTCACTCACAAAGAACAATGCACTTTACAATGGTGGGTTAGTGCCATCTGTGCATCTGGTCCCATGGCTGTGGTACGCTGGAAAGAAGTGTTCTATTTTTGGCTTTACCAATAGTCTGCTTTGGTACCTTGGCCACTTCCCATCTGTTCTCCCTGCCATCCTTTGTCTGTCTTGTCTATTTGGACAGTACGCTTTTTGGAGTGGGGACTCACCAGTGCTGAATAGAGGGGAATAATCATTTCCCCCTATCTGCTGGCAACACTCCCACTAATGCAGCCCAATATCCCGTTAGCCTTCTTGGCAACAAGGGCACACTGCTGACTCATATCCAGCTTCTCATTCACTATAATCCCCAGGTCCTTTTCTGCAGAATTGCTGCTTAGTCAGTTGGTTCTCAGCCTGTAGCAGTGCATGGGATTCTTCTGTCCTAAGTGCAGGACTCTGCACTTGTCCTTGTTGAACTTCATCAGATTTCTTTTGGCCCAAATACTTCAATCTGTTTCTGCAGCTGGGTGTGGCCCTACCTGTATGTGTGTGCTGCAAGAGGCTGGACAGCCTAATTCAACAAAGCAGGGAGAGGGAATCCAGGCTGGTGGAGCAGGAGGTGCTCAGTGAAACCTCAATACATCAGGTCGCATCCCAGAAGCGGGGTCCAACACATCACTGTGGTGTAGTCGCGCAGGATAATATGCACATCTTATTGCTCTGAGACAGTGGTGGTGATTTTAAGCGAGTTTTCAGAGTGTTGACTAGAGAACAGACAATGTGGTTACTGTTTTGTTATTTTCTGTTTGCTTTTTTTGGGTAAGGGAAGTAGAGGCATAAAAGCAGCAAAATGAGTGAAAGTGAAGCTACCAAAAAGTTGGAGCTCCACAGGTTGCAAGAAGAAGAAAATGAAAAGATGCATAAGAGACAGATGGAATTGAAACAGATGGAAATTGATGAGAAAAAGGCTGCACATCAGAGGGCCCTGGAACTGAAAGACAAAGAAATGGAAGTCCAGAAACAAGCCATGGAGCTACAAGCCCAAGAAGAAGCAGCCAAGCAAAAAACTGCCCTGGAACTGAGATAGCTAGAGACTGATTAAGAAATGGAGGCACAAGCAGACAGACAAAAAGCAGACCATGAGAGGTCCAAGGAGATCCATAGGCTAACCTTTGAGGAGAAGGAAAAAGAGAGAAAATACAAACTGGCTGTAATGGAGTGGAAGAGACAGAACCGCACACCAGGGGATCCCACCTCTCCGAAAATCCGCAAGTGGGAGCAGTTGTGTTCTCCATACAACAAGTCTGGTGACATTGCTGAATATTTCATCACCTTTGAGAGACAGTGTGTGCTCCATGCGATTCCCAAGGATCAACAGATGACCACTCTGATTACAAAGTTGTCTGGGAGAGCTCTGGATATATTCAATAGGATCCCCAATTAGTGATGCTTCAAGCTATGTTAAATTTAAGGAATTGGTTTTAAAACAGTTTCAGATTACACCTGAAATTTATAGTGTAAAATTTAGAAGCATTAAGAGGGGGGCTGGATTGTGTAATGTGTCTTATGTGAACCAAAATGAGAGATTTACTGGATAAGTGGGTGAGGGGAAAAGGTATTTCAAGCTTTGAAAGAATGTGTGATTTGGTTGCTCAGGAACAGTCCCTGAATATGTCTAATGATGATGTAAAACAGTGTTTATGGGATAAAAAGGTAGAAACTGTCAAAGAACTTGCAGCTTTTGCAGATAATTTTGAACAATCCCAAGAAGCTATTAGGAATAAGTCACAGGCAGAGGGGTTTAAGTTTGGTGGGAAACAAGGTCACCACTTTACCCCTGGGAAGAGGGAATCCAGGCTGGTGGAGCAGGAGGGGCTCAGTGAAAACCCAGTACATCAGGTGGCATCCCAGAAGAGAGGTCCAACCCACCACAGACAGCCTTCAAAGGAGTTTTATAGTTTAAAAAATTATAGTCTATGGAAGGATGGGCAACCAAACCCAGGTGTTTCACTTTTCATTCATCCGAGATTCTGATTGCTTGTGTCACACACACTGACAGATTTGAATACTGAAAGTTAAGACCACGGTGGGAAACTCTAACCCCATAAACTGCATGGTGTTAAACTCCTATTAAGATGATGATCATGAGAATCAGATCCTTTAGTGGTATGCCCAGGTTTTTGTTCCTTTGGTGTTGGGATGTAAAATAGTAGTGGTATTATTTCCCAAGGGTGGGTCTAACACGATTAAACCACCTGTGCTCCTACAGACTGGGGCTGTGTGAAGTCAGTGAAGAGACCATTCTGTGTTTCACAGGCAGGTAAAGAGTTTTGTGTTTTGAGGGAACCAGAGCAAGGCTAGTTATGTGTGGCATTATCACAGGCTGCTAGGCACGCTTCATAGCGTTAGGCACCCATCTCCTAATTTTCAAAGCACCCCAATGGTTCAATGGATTTCAGTGATTTGAAAACCACTGTCAATTTCTGGGAACTCCATTCTAGTGACTATGTAGCTGCTACTGTATTGTCTTCATTTGAATTTCACACGTTGTTATAGGATCACTGATTCAGGATAAGGAAAGGATTCCACAGGGATCCAAATCTTATAGTAAAGGCAGCTTCTTTCTTTCTTTCTTTCTTTCTTTCTTTCTTTCTTTCTTTCTTTCTTTCTTTCTTTCTTTCTTTCTTTCTTTCTTTCTTTCTTTCTTTCTTTCTTAGTGCTGAGGCCTGCTAGGTGGGTCAGCACTCTAATCACTGTAGCCTCAATTAGTTCCTCCAGTGATGGCTGGTTGAACAATTAGCTAATCAGAAAGAGAGATTGGGGGAAGTATGGAACTAATTAGCCCTCAGCTGGCTAAAATGTTAAAAGCCAGGAAGGCAGTGCACTGAGGATGAGGAATAAGACTAGCTGAAGCTAGACTGAAAGAGTGGGCAAGATAGTGAGATTGATTTTCCTCCTGTATACCTTCAAATCAGTGGCACTGCTATGGGTACCAGCATGGCCCCACAGTATGCCAACATTTTTATGGCTGACTTAGAACAAGGCTTCCTCAGCTCTCGTCCCCTAATGCACCTACTCTACTTGCACTACATTGATGACATCTTCATCATCTGGACCCATGGAAAAGAAGCCCTTGAGGAATTCCACCATGATTTCACAATTTCCACCCCACCATCAACCTCAGCCTGGACCAGTCCACACAAGAGATTCACTTCCTGGACACTACAGTGCTAATAAGCAATGGTCACATAAACACCACCCTATACCAGAAACCTACTGACCGCTATTCCTACCTACATGCCTCCAGCTTTCATCCAGACCACACCACATGATCCATCATATACAGCCAAGCTCTACGATACAACCGCATTTGCTCCAACCCGCAGACAGAGACAAACACCTACAAGATCTCTATCAAGCATTCTTACAACTACAATACCCACCTGCTGAAGTGAAGAAACAAACTGACAGAGCCAGAAGAGTACCCATGAGTCACCTACTACAGGACAGGTCCAACAAAGATAATAACAGAACGCCACTAGCCATCACCTTCAGCCCCCAACTAAAACCTCTCCAACGCATCATCAAGGTTCTACAACCTATTCTGAAGGACGACCCATCACTCTCACAAATCTTGGGAGACAGGCCAGTCCTTGCCTACAGGCAGCCCCCCAACCTGAAGCAAATACTCACCAGCAACCACACACCACACAACAGAACCACTAACCCAGGAACCGACCCTTGCAACAAAGCCCGTTGCCAACTGTGTCCACATATCTATTCAGGGGACACCATCATAGGGCCTAATCACATCAGCCACACTATCAGGGGCTCGTTCACCTGCACATCTACCAATGTGACATATGCCATCATGTGCCAGCAATGCCCCTCTGCCATGTAGATTGGTCAAACTGGACAGTCTCTACATAAAAGAATAAATGGACACAAATCAGATGTCAAGAATTATAACATTCATAAACCAGTCGGAGAACACTTCAATCTCTCTGGTCACGTGATTACAGACCTAAAAGTGGCAATTCTTCAACAGAAAAACTTCAAAACCAGACTCCAGCGAGAGACTGCTGAATTGGAATTAATTTGCAAACTGGATACAATTAACTTCGGCTTGAATAAAGACTGGGAGTGAATGGGTCATTACACAAAGTAAAACTGTTTCCCCATGTTTATTCCCCCCCTTCACCCCCCACTGTTCCTCAGACCTTCTTGTCAACTGCTGGAAATGGCCCACCTTGATTATTACTACAAAAAGTCCCCCCCCCCCCCCGCTCTCCTGCTGGTGTGAAAGTAGAATGAATTATATTGAAATTATAATTCATTAAAGAAATGCTACTTGAAGGGTTTGTTGAAATATAGTTGTCAGGAAGAGAAACATTAAGGCGTGTGAGACAATGGGTCCTCAAACTAATTAACTTAGAGCTCCTACTGAGCTAGGAGATTGGTAAACGTTAGTATGCAAATAAGATATGTATGTATATTTGTCAGTTTCTGCTTTCTTTTGTCTCTTATGTTAAATTGGCTTTGGCCTAGCTGCATAAATAAGTTATCTTGAGCCTCAGAGAGGGGCTCACATCTGGGTGCATTAGCAAAGCGCTTTGCTAATAAACAGAGTGGTCTGACAAATTATGTGAGTCCCGAATCTGACTTTGACACTGGTAATAGCTCATCTTAAGTGATCACTCTCCTTACAGTGTGTATGATAACACCCATTTTTTCATGTTCTGTGTGTATATAAATCTCCTCACTGTATTTTCCACTGAATGCATCCGATGAAGTGAGCCATAGCTCACGAAAGCTTATGCTCAAATAAATTGGATAGTCTCTAAGGTGCCACCAGTACTCCTTTTCTTTTTGCGAATACAGACTAACACGGTTGCTACTCTGAAATGGGTCTGAGTAGTTTCTTGGGAATTAGAGGATGGGGATGGATCATCCCCTAATCTTTCTTTCTCATCTTTTGATTTGTAGAAGTGATATAAAGGGCATCCATGCACATGCTCCTGGCATCTTTGATCTAACTTAAAAATTAGAGCAAGCTAGCTAGGAAATTGAACTTCTGAACTGGCTCTATGCTGGAGCCAGGAGGGAGTAGAATTGACAGGGATCTGTAGAAGTGCAACTAGGTTTGAGTTTATAACAGCAGGGGGTGTGGCCTGTAACTCAGAAAAGTTGGCAATGAGGCACAAGTATTGGGATGAAGGGGAATCTGAATACGTGTGCATGAAGCCTGCAGGGGCAATGAGGGAGATACCTACATTATAGGCTTCATTTCTGTATCAGTATCTTATATGTCTGCTTAGTCCAGGAAAGGATTAAGAGAGAGATCACCTATGGTGAAACCAGCAGAGTGTGTAGAAATATTTCTGCTAATTTTTTTTTAAAGAAAAACACCATTTTTTTTTAAGAGAGAAATTTTCACAAGCAAAAGAAGAAAGAAAAAATATTTAGGTTTTTGTTGAAATGCTTCTTGTCTGAGGAACCAAACTATAACATTTTAAAACCTCTCTCTCTCTCTCTCTCTCTCTCTCTCTCTCTATGCATACAGCAGTCTTTCCTGGGTCTGATACTGGTCAATATTTTAATTAATGACTTAGATAATGGAGTCGAGAGTATACTTATACAATTTGCGGATGACACCAAACTGGGAGGGGTTCCAAGCACTTTGGTGGACAGGATTAGAATTCAAATGGACTTTGGCAAATGGGAGAACCGGTCTGAAATCCACCAGATGAAATTCGGGAAAGACAAGGGCCGTGTACTGCACTTAGGAAGGAAAAATCAAACACACAACTACAAAATGGGGCACAAGCATAGACCAGCCCTAACTGAGAGATTAATGAGAGCTCCAATCTCATGGCCACTGGAGGGGTGAGGAGCTAATGGGGTTTCTGAGTCTTCGAACACAGCAGCTGTGCACTGTGCATAAGTAACAGGAATGAGTCAGTGGAACTTGTAGAGAAACAGACGCAGGCAGCTGGTCTTGGGAAGGTGCTAACATTCCTGATTTGGATCTGAGCAAACAGGAGCTGCCTGCATGCTGTTTTGTTTCTGGATGGGGGCTTTGCCCAGGAAATCTGCAGGGAAGCGCGCGACACTTCTGAGAGAGGGGTGGCATTATCTTATTTAAGGTTTGGTTTGAGGGAATCAAAATTAAGAAAATATGGTTGACTGGGTGACCTGATGCAGTCAATAGTTAATTCTATATGGTTTAATTAAAAAGAAATGCTTAGTCCAGTGGTTGGGAAGAAATATGGCAAAATAAGATAAGAAGAAAACCTTGAAGAGAGAGGCCCGGTCATTAATCTTGTATTGGCCCGGGCAGAGGACAGAGTTCAGCCCTAATTGCCTCTCCTGGCATTAGCTAAATTCCAAGAACCAACAACCACGTTGCTTGTTTATTATAGCACAGTGGTTTTCAAACTTTTCAGGCTGCATACCCCTTTCCAAATAATGTCATCTACTGCATACCACCATCTGAGATAGGGTCATAATATACCTATGAAAACAGGGGGAAAGGTCCATAAGGGATAATTGTCCGCCATTTCAGGATTTTTCTCCTGTAACCCCTGATGAGAGCTTGCGTACCCGAGTTTGAAAACCACTGTTACAGTGTGTAAAAGACAAGGTTTATTGGAGGTTTCTTTGTCAGAGTTTTTCCTTATCCCTCTGGAGTCACATCACACTATGAAGGTATTGTCTGATCCATTTATGAGCCTTTGGCCAATGCTTATAACTATTACTGCTACTTATAATTATTATAAGTGCACCTACTCTTGTATTTGTAGTTTGGATGTAATCCACACCGAATGGCCTTTGGACCAATAAAGAAATAGCTGTGTGGAAACTGAGTCACGGCAAACCTCAATAGGTTATTTCCAACAGGCTGCTTATGCTACCTTGGACAGGAGAGCGGTGTAGTGTGTAGCTTGGTCATTTCTTGAATTTTAAGGACCTAATCTTGCAATTTCCTGCTCTCAGGTAGTTTATCTTTTGTTGTGAGATTTACAGTTACATCATCAGATGAAATCACCTTCCATTAAGGACTGAGATTAAAAAAAAAAGAGTTACAAAGAGTGATAGCCTTCCCCTGACCTCAGTGCACCTGTGACCAAAATGCAGCTGCATTTAAACTCCAAATGCAAGTAAAAGGAGTCTATCGGTGTTGCTGCCAACATTACATACCTCTCTCAGGCAGATCTGGGGGTAGGTATATAGGTGGTAAACCATCTTATGTAATTGCATAGCAAGGATACAGTGGCAGACCTTGGAATAGAACCAAGGCCCAGACTTCTTGACTCTAGTATCCTACCCACTGCTCCATGCTGCCTATCAGTGTCTTCATTTTCGATGGACAGATAGATGGATGATGCCGTGTGTCTAGTGGGTAAGACACATGTTCCATTTTCGGCTCTATTACTCACCAGCTGGGAAACTTTGGGCAACTCTTTCTCCCTGTCTGGGCCTCTGTTTCTCCCACACATGACCTTTGTGATTTTGCATCTTTAGATTTTTAGATCTGGAGGGCTGTGAATGTCTCTTCCTGCATGTCAGGGCTAGCACAATGAGACCATAATCTTGGGGCCCTTCTCCTTCATACTGATGTAAATCAGGAGCAAAGGAGTAATTTGATTGTCTTAAAGTGTGTTAAATGAGAGGAGAATAAGGCCACGGACAAGTCAAACAATAAGTTTAGTTTTCAGATTTCCAAACTGAACAGAAGTGGAGTTTGGGGTCTGTTCTTGTCTAATCCCTAGCAGCTCAGAGAAAACAAGCTGAATTCTGATCTCATTCATTTTGTGGCAATCAATAATAGTGGTTTGAAGGCTGTTCTTATCTCATCCCTACAAATTCATACACAACAAGAAAAGACTCATTAATTTTAGCTCTCATTCGCTTTGTGACAATCAGTAAAATGATTCCTCACTCTCAGAAATCTTGGGAGACAGACCAGTCCTCGCTTACAGACAGCCCCCCAACCTGAAGCAAATACTCTCCAGCAACCACATACGACACAACAAAAACACTAACCCAGGAACCTATCCTTGCAGCAAAGCCTGATGCCAACTCTGTCCACATATTTATTCAAGTGACACTGTCATAAATATAAAGGGAAGGGTAAACCCCTTTAAAATCCCTCCTGGCCAGAGGAAAAATCCTCTCACCTGTAAAGGGTTAAGAAGCTAAAGGTAACCTCGCTGGCACCTGACCAAAATGACCAATGAGGAGACAAGATACTTTCAAAAGCTGGGAGGAGGGAGAGAAACAAAGGGTCTCTGGCTATCTATATGCTGCTTTTGTCGGGGATAGACCAGAAATGAAGTCTTAGAACTTTTAGTAAGTAATCTAGCTAGGTATGTGTTAGATTATGATTTCTTTAAATGGCTGAGAAAAGAATTGTGCTGAATAGAATAACTATTTCTGTCTGTGTATCTTTTTTGTAACTTAAGGTTTTGCCTAGAGGGATTCTCTGTGTTTTGAATCTAATTACCCTGTAAGGTATCTACCATCCTGATTTTACAGAGGGGATTTCTTTACTTCTATTTACTCCTATTTCTATTAAAAGTTTTCTTGTAAGAAAACTGAATGCTTTTTCATTGTTCTCAGATCCAAGGGTTTGGGTCTGTGGTCACCTGTGCAAGTTGGTGAGGCTTTTTATCCAACATTTCCCAGGAAAGGGGGGGTGCAAGTTTTGGGAGGATTGTTCATTGTTCTTAAGATCCAAGGGTCTGGGTCTGTAGTCACCTAGGCAAATTGGTGAGGCTTTTTACCAAACCTTGTCCAGGAAGTGGGGTGCAAGATTTTGGGAAGTATTTGGGGGGAAAGATGCTTCCAAACAGCTCTTCCCCAGTAACCAGTATTTGTTTGGTGGTGGTAGCAGCCAATCCAAGGACAAAGGGTGGAATATTTTGTACCTTGGGGAAGTTTTGACCTAAGCTGGTAAAGATAAGCTAAGGAGGTTTTCATGCAGGTACATCTGTACCCTAGCGTTCAGAGTGGGGGAGGAACCTTGACATGGTGGCAGAGTGGTGGCATTAACCTGAAATCATTTTGAGATCCAGTTGAGATTTTTTGAACTAGAAATACAGATTTTAAAAAGGATTTTTTTTTTCCTTTGGAAAGGAAGTCCAGAAAGCAACTGAAACTGAAAGCAGCTTGTTTTTTCTCTGCTTTGTGGCCAAGCAGAGACAAAAGGGGATTATCTTTGTGAATTGCAGGTTTTCTTTGCCTGGAGGCAGGGTACTTAACTCCTGCAGGGAAATTCACAGTCTTCCAACCCAGAGTTTTTGTTTTCCCTAAAAGTAAACGGGGGGGGGGGGGGGGGTGTTCTACCCATTTGCCGGGAGACAAAAGTGGCAGGGTTGTTTTTTTTTTTTTTTAGGATTTTGATTTTTTTACAAGGAGCACAAGTTTGAAAAGGATTTTTTTTTCCTTTAGGCTGCTGGTAAGCAGGTTTCCAAGTAGTTGGAGGTTTTTTGCTTTGATTTGGGCCCAGAGCAGAGACAAGGGAATTGTCTTTTTCTGTAGGCTGACAATCACTATCAGAGAATAGGTATTCTATTCCAGCACAGCAAAATTTTACAGCCACGTTTTGTTTGTTTATTTCTAAACCTCGGGTGTAAAGTTAGTTAAAAACAGAGAGGTTAGAATGACAAAATCCACGGCTCGACAAAAGCTGGAATTAGCCAGATTTCAGGCTGAGGAAAAACAAAGGGAACATGAAAGACACATAGCACTCATGCGGCTGAAGAAGGAGGAGAAGGAAAAAGAAAGGGAGGCAGCGAAAGAGGCAGAACAACACCAAGCGGCTGCTCACAGGAGAGCTATGGAGGCAAGGGCCAAAGAAATGGAGGCAAGGGCCAAAGAAATGGAGGAGAAGGAAAAAGAGAGGAAGCATGTGGAGCAGATGGAGAAGATAAAGGCTCAGCAGAATATATCAACAAATCCTAGCAATCCTTCTCCAGGTACCACTCCCCATCCCAGAAAGTTCCCCACCTACAAGGCAGGCGATGATACTGAGGCCTTCCTAGAAAACTTCGAAAGGGTCTGCCTTGGGTACAACATCTCTACTGACCAATACATGGTAGAGCTGAGGCCGCAGCTCAGTGGACTCTTAGCTGAGGTGGCAGCTGAAATGCCTAAAGAACACATGAACAAGTACGAACTGTTTAAATCCAAGGTGAGAGTCAGAATGGGGATAACACCCGAGCAGTCTCGTCGGAGGTTCAGAGCCCTAAGGTGGAAACCAGACGTGTCATTTACCCGACATGCCTACCACATTGTGAAACATTGGGATGCCTGGATATCAGGAGCAAGTGTTGAATCTCCAGTAAATTTGCCCTTCCTAATGCAAATGGAACAATTCTTAGAGGGTGTTCCTGAGGAAATAGAAAGATACATCCTAGATGGGAAGCCCAAAACTGTAATCGAGGCAGGAGAGATTGGAGCCAGATGGGTGGAGGTGGCCGAGAAGAAGAAAACTGGTTGCAGTGGGAGCGGAGACCAGAAGGGACAACCCCAGACCACACCCTATCACCGGGGGCCTCCCAAAGCCCCACATACCTCCCAAAGAACCCTCCAGACCCCTTATTGTCCCACCACCACGTTCTCCAGCAACCCACCTCGCCCCAGTGACCCGTCAGCTGGACGATGTTTTAAATGTAACGAGCTGGGGCATGTAAAGGCCAACTGCCCCAAGAACCCCAACAGATTACAGTTCATTGCACCGGGATCACACCAGAGGTCCGCAGGCCCAGATACCCTTGGAGCAGCGGGAAACTGTGAGTGTGGGTGGGAAGAAGGTCACCGCGTGGAGGGACACCGGAGCAGAAGTATCAGCTATCCATGCTTCCTTAGTGGACCCCAATTTAATCAACCCAGAGATCCAAGTGACGATTCAACCCTTCAAGTCCAACTCTTTCGATTTGCCTACAGCCAAGTTGCCTGTCCAGTACCAGGGCTGGTCAGGAACGTGGACTTTTGCAGTCTATGATGATTATCCCATCCCCATGCTGCTGGGGGAAGACTTGGCCAATCATGTGAAGCGGGCCAAGAGGGAGGGAATGGTCACCCGTAGCCAGGCTAAACAAGCCGTGACGCCTAGCTCTATTCTGGAAACTTCTATCAGGACCCAGTCAGAGGTGATGGACCCGGACCCCAGGCCAATGTCTGCAACAGCAGTAGTGGATCCAGTCCCAGAGACCCAGATGGAACCAATCCCAGAACCGGAACCAGCCAAACAACCAACACCAGACCCATTGCCAGCACTGAATCCAGTACTTGCAACCTCAACACCAGAGGACCCCACCAAACCTGAACCGGCAGCAGCCCATAACCCTACACAAGAGGCTCAGCCGGAGCCTGAATCCCAACATAGTGCACCAGCGGAAAGCGGTTCACAGTCAACGGAAACAGCCCCATCCCCTACATCGCTTCCAGAGGGACCAAGCATAGGTCCACAATCCAGTGAGGAACTGATGTCTCCAGCATCAAGGGAACAGTTCCAGATCGAACAGGAAGCAGATGAAAGCCTCCAGAGAGCTTGGACGGCGGCATGGAGCAACCCACCGCCTCTCAGCTCTTCTAATCGATCCAGGTTTGTTGTAGAAAGAGGAATTTTATACAAGGAAACTCTTTCTGGTGGACACCAGGAAGACTGGCATCCTCAGAGACAGTTGGTAGTTCCAACTAAATACCGGGCCAAACTCTTGAGCTTAGCCCACGATCACCCTAGTGGCCATGCTGGGGTGAACAGGACCAAAGACCGTTTGGGGGGGTCCTTCCACTGGGAGGGAATGGGCAAGGATGTTTCGACCTATGTCTGGTCTTGTGAAGTATGCCAAAGAGTGGGAAAACCCCAAGACCAGGTCAAAGCCCCTCTCCAGCCACTCCCCATCATTGAAGTTCCATTTCAGCGAGTAGCTGTGGATATTCTGGGTCCTTTTCCGAAAAAGACACCCAGGGGAAAGCAGTACATACTGACTTTCATGGATTTTGCCACCCGATGGCCGGAAGCAGTAGCTCTAAGCAACACCAGGGCTAAAAGTGTGTGCCAGGCACTAGCAGACATTTTTGCCAGGGTAGGTTGGCCCTCCGACATCCTCACAGATGCAGGGACTAATTTCCTGGCAGGAACTATGGAAAACCTTTGGGAAGCTCATGGGGTAAATCACTTGGTTGCCACTCCTTACCACCATCAAACAAATGGCATGGTGGAGAAGTTTAATAGAACTTTGGGGGCCATGATACGTATATTCCCCAATGATTGGGACCTAGTGTTGCAGCAGTTGCTCTTTGCCTACAGAGCTGTACCACATCCCAGTTTAGGGTTTTCCCCATTTGAACTTGTATATGGCCGTGAGGTTAAGGGGCCATTACAGTTGGTGAAGCAGCAATGGGAGGGATTTACACCTTCTCCAGGAACTAATATTCTGGACTTTGTAACCAACCTACAAAACACCCTCCGAACCTCTTTAGCCCTTGCTAAAGAAAACCTACAGGATGCTCAAAAAGAGCAAAAAGCCTGGTATGATAAACATGCCAGAGAGCATTCCTTCAAAGTAGGGGACCAGGTCGTGGTCTTAAAGGCGCTCCAGGCCCATAAAATGGAAGCCTCGTGGGAAGGGCCATTCATGGTCCAGGAGCACCTGGGAGCTGTTAATTATCTCATAGCATTCCCCACCTCCAACCAAAAGCCTAAGGTGTGCCATATTAATTCTCTAAAGCTCTTTTATTCCAGAGAATTAAAGGTTTGTCAGTTTACAGCCCAGGGAGGAGACGATGCTGAGTGGCCTGAAGGTGTCTACTACGAAGGAGAAGGTGCTGGTGTTGTGGAAGAGGTGAACGTCTCCATGACCCTTGGGCGTATGCAGCGACAGCAGATCAAGGAGCTGTGCACTAGCTACGTGCCGACGTTCTCAGCCACCCCAGGAGTGACTGAACGGGCATACCACTCCATTGAGACAGGTAATGCTCACCCAATTAAAGTCCATAACGGGCCATATAATTATACCCAGTAATTCCTACATCGAGCCCATAACTTCTAGATAAACTAGAGCATATCAATTTGAAAGACATCCATTCTGGATTTCAAAACTCCAACTCGTGGAGAATACACCGCATCTATAAGGAAGTTGTTTCAATGGTTAATTACCCTCCACAGTTAAAATTTAATGTCTCATTTCCAGGTGGAGCTTTTTTTAATTTCACCTTCCAACCATTGGATTTGGTTATAACATAATCTGCTAGATTAATGAGACCTGTAGCATATTCTCTTTATGCAGACCATATAGACAATGATCAAGTCACCTCTTGGTCAAAATGAATAGACTGTGCAGCCTAAATCTTTCCTCAAGACATAGTCACTTCCCTTTTGCATGGGCTGGTGACCACAACTGTTGTCTTATTCCATGACTGCAAGTGTGTCTAACTCCTGTCTGGGGGACGAAAGAAGAGAAACCCTCTTTAGCCTTCCCTTCTTCCACAACTATGAAGGGATCAAACATAACTGGCCCTATATACACACACCTTACGTATCTATGCTACCTCGGACTGAGAGGAAATAGAGGTACATCAAGGTAAATGAGGGGCCCAAGAGTCTGATCCTTTAAGCATGTGTGCAAGTGGCGGTGGCCGCTGTCGGAAGACAGGACACTGGGCTAGATGGACAATTGGTCTGGCCCTGTATGGCTGTTCTTATGTTCTTAAGTGGGTCACTTTAGTCATTTGACTAATGCTACAGTATCTGAGCAGCTCACAGTCTTCAGTGCATTTGTCCTCCCAACACCCCCACGGCGCATGGAAGGGCTATTGTCCTCATGTCACAGATGAGGCACTGAGGCACACAGAGACTAATGGACAGGTTTTTAAAGGGGTTTAGGTGCCTGAAGATCCAAATAAGGGCACATTTTGGATTTTTAACAGCTCCTGAGCAGGTTAGACACTCACCTCCCAGTGCAACCAATGGGAGTTTGGTACCTACTCTTTTTAGGCATATTTGAAAATCCAACTAGCTACCTAACAGCATCATTAGGAGCCTAAGTACCTTAGAAAATCAGGCTCTAATGCACCAGACCAAGGTCACACAGGGAACCTGTGGCAGAAGAGGGAACTGAATTGTCCCCTGAGTGTCAAGCCAGAGTTCTAGCCACTGGATCATCCTTCCCCCTCTTTTAAGCAAAAGTGACCAAGCTTCTATTTTCATTTGAGCCGTGAGGTATCAGCTGAAATCAGTGGAGTGACTGATTCACTCCAGTTGATGCTTTGGACCAGTGATTCCACAGTCCCCAGTTACAGCCTCATTAACACTGAGTAGCACCTGCTCATGAGTAGAGCTGGACAAAAAATTTCAGATGAATAGTTTATTCACTGAAAAATGCAGTTTTGGGGCAACTGAACTATTTGCAAATTCAAATAGAACTTGGCAAATAGTTTCAGCCAAATATATATGTTTGAGAGACAGAGAGAGAGAAAGGTTGAAACATTTCATTCTGACATTTTTGAAACAAAATGTTTTGATTTTTCATTTTGAAATGTTTTTTTAAGTTGCCTAAGTGTAATAATAATAAAGGGGGTTGAAAAAAAAATAGAAAGAAAAATGATTTTTCGGGTTAAACAAAACAGTTCCGCTAACAGAAAACATTTTTTGGTCCAGTTTTTAATTACAGTGACCCAAAATGATTTTTTTTTGGTTCAGCCAACAAACCCAGGAGAACTGCCTTATTAAATCAATAGGATTTGAAGCTTAACTACAACTCCACATCAGTAAGGATTGTAAAATAAATCCTAAAATTAGACCTTGTCAAGTTTTTTTTTTTTTAAATCATGGAAAGATTAGCTTAAAAGAACATTTTCAGTTCTCATCTAAATTTTCAGCAAAACTGTTTTTACTTTTAATCAAAAACCTGAAAAAAAATCAGTTTTCTGTCAAAAAAGGTCAGTTTGTTTTTGTGGAAAGCAAACACATTCTGTGGAAAATGGTTGGTGGTGGGGTTTTTGCCTGTTTGTTTATTTGAAACCGCAATTTTCCATTGAAAAAGTTTTAATGGAAATTTTTTGTTCTCCCCTACCCAACGTATCTAACAAATAGGAAGTAAAATCAGAGGAACAATCAAAGTGATAGTTTAGATTCTGAACCCATTAACACTTATTTGTAAGTCAAGAGTAGCTGTAAATCAGTCCACTGAAGAGAAAAGAGTTGCAGTGGTGTAAATCAGAAGTATTCAAGGTAGCAAAGTAATAGCAGTGCCCAACTGGAGTAACTGTACTAGTGTCAATGAAGATATCAAAGATTAACACAGCTGTAACTCAGAACAGAATTTGGCATGCCCAGAATATTCCTTTTCACCTCCACAGGAGAGGAACCTGGCGCTAGAATTGTAAACATGCCACACCTTCTTCTGGAGCATGTAACCTGGCCTCTTTGCAGCTTCCAAATGTCTGTGAGCAGTATGAGCGGTGTGCAGACTGAGCAGATGTTTTTAAATTCTCTTCAGCGCCCCACCGGGACCTCATCAGCATGTCAAACTACGAACCTAGAACAGAACACACAGTAACATGAATGTTCTTCTTGGTACGTTATACAGATGGCCAATCTATCTGTCTCTCCCCATATCTATCTACCCACCCAGATGTGAAGAAGAGCTCTGTGTGGCTCAAAAGATTGTCTCTTTCACCAACAGAAGCTGGTCCAATAAGACAATAAGAGGGTGGGTTTTCACATACCTTATGTCTCTAATATACTGAGACCAACACCGCTTCACCACCACCTACCTATATACTATCTTCATACATCATCTCTTTATCTCTTTTTCTCCTTCTCATTTATCAATATGGTATCTTGGCACCCAGAAGTCAGGCACCAAAACTATACGAGATTGGCCTATAGAATTTTTAGTCAAGTATTCTTTGCGCCTTGCGGGATTATAGGGAAAGAGACAACCCAGGTGTCTACTTGACCTCTGAAGACAGGAGCCATGGTGAACTTCATCTCCACTATCCACATAGGCAAGGTGGGGCATGCAGAACCGCTTACTCCAACCCCAGCTGATACAATATGTTCCTGTGGCGGAACCTGGCTGTCTCCTCCACTTTACCTAGTACAGACATTCACACCTATCTAAGATAGGAGACATTCTGCACCTTCTTTGTACCAGGCAGATTCTGTCCACACCCCATTGCTGAAGGGAATGGAGTTCATTCTGTTTTGCACAGCTGAATTGGAAAGCTGAGTTTGGTTTGCTGTGGTAATGTCATTTTGATAAGCAGAGTTATGGCTGAAAAAAGTCTTCTCTTTCACCCTCTCTTTCTCTATATATTCTTTTTTTTTTTTTTTGATCGTCAGCAACAAAGATGGGGCTGGAGGTCATATGTGTGGTATGTTTGAATATTCTGTGCTAAATCTTCAATGGGTTCACATTGGTGTAGCTTAATTCACTGTACTGAATGAACCATCTGGCTCACTGACTCCAGAGGAGCTCCGGCAGATATATACCAGCTGCAGGGCTGGACCATTGATTCCAGTGAAGCTACACTGGTTTCTACCAGCCCAGGTTCTGGTCTCAAACCAATTATATGGCTTGCATCACCTCATTCACCTCATCACCCAGGGGTCGGTCCTGGGGCCGGTTTTGTTCAATATCTTCATAAATGATCTGGAGGATGGTGTGGATTGCACCCTCAGCAAATTTGCGGATGATACTAAACTGGGAGGAGTGGTAGATATGCTGGAGGGCAGGGATAGGATATAGAGGGACCTAGACAAATTGGAGGATTGGGCGAAAAGAAACCTGATGAGGTTCAATAAGGATAAGTGCAGGGTCCTGCACTTAGGACGGAAGAACCCAATACACAGCTACAGACTAGGGACCGAATGGCTAGGCAGCAGTTCTGCGGAAAAGGACATAGGGGTGACAGTGGACGAGAAGCTGGATATGAGTCAGCAGTGTGCCCTTGTTGCCAAGAAGGCCAATGGCATTTTGGGATGTATAAGTAGGGGCATAGCGAGCAGATCGAGGGACGTGATCGTTCCCCTCTATTCGACATTGGTGAGGCCTCATCTGGAGTACTGTGTCCGGTTTTGGGCCCCACACTACAAGAAAGATGTGGATAAATTGGAGAGAGTCCAGCGAAGGGCAACAAAAATGATTAGGGGTCTGGAACACATGACTTATGAGGAGAGGCTGAGGGAACTGGGATTGTTTAGTCTGCAGAAGAGAAGAATGAGGGGGGATTTGATAGCTGCTTTCAACTACCTGAGAGGTGGTTCCAGAGAGGATGGTTCTAGACTATTCTCAGTGGTAGAAGTTGACAGAACAAGGAGTAATGGTCTCAAGTTGCAGTGGGGGAGGTTTAGGTTGGATATTAGGAAAAAACTTTTTCACTGGGAGGGTGGTGAAACACTGGAATGCGTTGCCTAGGGAGGTGGTAGAATCTCCTTCCTTGGAAGTTTTTAAGGTCAGGCTTGACAAAGCCCTGGCTGGGATGATTTGATTGGGGATTGGTCCTGCTTTGAGCAGGGGGTTGGACTAGATGACCTCCTGAGGTCCCTTCCAACCCTGATATTCTATGATTCTATGATTCTAGCTCTGGAACAGGCTCCCAAGGGGGGTTGTGGAATCCTCATCATTGGAGGATTTTAGGAACAGGCTGGGCAAACCTGTCAGGGATGGTCTATGTTTACTCGGTCCGGCCTCAACACATTGGCTGAACTTGACGACTTCTCGAGGTTTCTCTGATTCTATGATCTGGTCTTTTAGACAAATGTGCAACAGAAACATAGAAAATAAATCAAAATGTGCAAAACCTGTTATGACAAAAGTGGGGGCACTCAGTGGTGAACCTTGATCTCTACCCTAAAATATGGTTTATGTACTCGATTTCACACGTCATATTGAAATGCCAGAGGAGGACACAGTTACAGCACATCTTCCCCCACCAGTTGCTAGACCAATGATTGTAAGCCATTAAGGCTGAATGAGTCTAACTACCAAACAACTGAGCAACCATCTGGGAGCAGCATCTTAGCACGTTTGCCTGGCCGGCTGTGAGAAACCGGTCTGAGACAGAAGAAAGAAGATTGCACAGCTCAGGCCTGTAACACAGATCGTTGAACGATATTGTACAGTAATTGGTGGCCAGAGAGACATAGTGAGGGTGGTTTCTTTTTTAAAAACCTAGCTTTTCTGAAAGACAGACTAGGAGGAGTCATTCTCTGGAAGACGAACTAGGACCAAAAGTTTCTTGGCTTCCTAAGAGAAGGTAAGTTGGTTCTGTTCTATTCCTGTAACTTAAGTGGAAATACCATTGGACTTAGCTTTAGTGAAATGTAAGATTAGAGGAGTCAAAACATGCATGTGGACTGGTTGTTGTTTTGAAATGATTTCATCTAAAGCTTTGTTCTGTTTGCTAGTAACTGAACTTGTTTTCAGAAGGCTGTTTATCACCATATCAGTGGTCATAGGCCCCCAAAGGGAGGAAATACAAGTGTCTAGTTGAACCTATTCAGTAATAAGAGGTTGGCATTAGATGAGGGGTTGTACCCAGGTCCTGGTCCAAGAGTAGAAGAATCATAAGATTCCACGGGCAAGACACCAAACACGTGAGCCAGTACACTCGGAGAGACCACACAGTGGTTGGAGGTGCAGTTAGCACCGTAACCATGACACCTCTTAATTGTGCCTTTTTGAGCTGCCCACATCTTGGTTTTCCTGCTAGGAAAGACCACATGTTTGTAATCAAGGTGGCTGTTTCATTGCTCCTTAGGTTGGTGCTCATGACAGAAGCTGGTTGAATACTGCAAATACCAACCAGACAACCAAACAAAAACCAGGTAGATACAACAGTTAACCAAACTATGGGCTGTGATTCATTGGTGGTCCATGGAACACTTGCTGTTGACATGCCTCAGGTTCCTCTGTAGTGCCACTATCTGGCAGAAAAACACAGTGGGTGGGTGGGGACATAGGTAGATCCTGGAAAAAAAGTAGTGGTGATACTCTTCTGAACTCCACCCACGAAATAAGCTCTGCACATGTGTGTCACCAAGTAGACTGTGGTCACCGGGTAGAATGTACCTAGTGCAATTTGGCTTCTGCTTTGTTTGGATTGCTGTTTGGGTCTGTCGGGCTCCAAGGGCTTGGCTCCTTCTTGAGTTGGGGGGAAGGGAAAGTGGATGATACTTCCCTAAATGCCCTTGGGGGAAGCAGAGGGTAAGGGATAGGAATCGGATAGCTTGGAGTCTATTCCTCAAATATTCCACCCTGTCTGCCTACAATATACAAAAGCCATGCTGATATGTTATGGGATTTTTTTTTTCGAGATCATGTCACTAACTGCACACAACTAAAGGCCGACTTCAGATACTGCTAGAGAATTTGGCCATAAACTTTGAAAATAACCCAATCTCTAGATGACTCTGCTTCAAAGTTTCAAAGAAAGATAAAAGTGGCTTGATCAGAAGAGATCTCATTTACCACATGAGATTAAATAGCCAGATTGTCTCCTCTGGGGTCACAGTGACAGGAGTGAAATTGCCGATGATCACAGCTACATAAACATGTTAATAGATCCCTTTGGTAACACATGCCAAAATATTTGTAAAATCCATGAAACAGGAGGGAGTGGGAAGTAGGAGGAGACAGAGAGAGAGAGAGGAAGAATTCCCTGGGTCTTCGTGATCTGAAACAAACAATAAAAAGCCAAGGGAATGAATGTTGTCAGTGGACCATTCTGAGGATTTACCTTGTTCTGTCTGATATAATGGTGCTTGTCTTAGACATGGCTGGGTACATGTTGGATGGATGGAGGCTGTGTTTTATATGAGAGAGAGAGATGTTGCCAATGGAATGTGTCTGATTACTGTTCAAGACAGAACGGATGAAGTGTCAGCTTTCACAATAGGTAATTTTTTCTCTTTTTTTGTTTTTTGTTTAGTCCAAATTGATATTCTTTTCTTTTCTTTTCTTTTCAAAAATTTCTTTTGATGGGAAATAGATTTTTGAGGAAACAGAAATTTCACCAAAATAAATTGCTTTAATAAAAAAAGTGTTTTTGTTGAAAAAAAGAAAATCCCAAAAGTGGTAAGTTTATTTACTTGTTTGTTTTTGACAACCAACCTCCCAGTCCCCCCAAATTGGGGGGTGGGGGTGGGGGTGGTTTTTTTAATGAAAACTCCAAACATTTCAATAATATTTTATGGGTTGTTTTTTTTCATAGGATAGAAAATATCTTCCCAGCTAGCTCCACTTAACAGTCCCTTTTGTTTCCATCTATCTTCTCAACAAAGATTTTTTTCATTCTTTCAATCCCTTTTTTTCCTGTCCAGATCTGAACTCCCTCTATTTCTGCTGTATCCCATTTTGAGATGGGGAGATCAGTAACAGAACACAATATTCCAGAAGAAGACATCTTATTAATTGATGGAATGCATGGGACTATTTTCAGTGCTATTCTCCATCACAATTCTTATTCATCATGGCTGAGTTTTTTTTCAACGGAGCTTAAGTTTCTGGCTCCCACTGAAAGTTATAGCGTGTCCCTTTGAAAATAACAGCCAATAGGACACTTGAGTAGTAACTTTTCATTCCTGGGTAAAATATCTTATAGAATCGTAGCTTCATAGACTCCAAGGCCAGAAGGGACCATTGTGATAATCTAGTCTGACCTCCTGTATAACACAGGCCAGAGAACTTCCCCAAATTTCCATAGGCCCTACAACTTCCCCAACTCACGTCTCAGTTCCATGTCTATGAAAAAGAGAGAAAAATCATTGCCCATTTCGCCACACTGTTACACGTGTGGAGAATGAATTAATCAGTGTTTGTCAGTGACATGGTGACAGGGCAGCTGCCCCCTTTCCCCTTTTCTGGTCTCTCTGAGCACCCACTTCTTGCCCCTTTCGTGTCTTGGGATGGAATCTTCTTGCCGGTCTTCCACTCTTGGTGATGGGGATGCAGCCACACTGCCCTGTGTACCAACAACATATCAGCCTGCAGGTCCATCTGGGTTTCAGAGTGACAAGGTGGGCGAGGTAATATCTTTTATTGTACCAACTTCTGTTGGTGAGAGAGACAAGCTTTCAAGCCCCACAGAGCTCTTCTTCAAGTCTGGTAAAGGTACTTCAAGGATCACCGCAAAATACAAGGTGAAACAGATTGTTTAGTATAAGTAGATAGCACATATTCTATGGGACCATTCAAGGTAGAGTGGCCCATTAACACCTGTGCAGTCACAGGACAAAAAGAAGGGTTAGTGGGTTACACATCTTTGTAATAAGCCATAAATCCATGGTCTCTGTTCAGTCCAGGATATTTAGGGTTTAGCAAAGCTATGAATTTAAAGTCCCAGGCTTATCTTTTGAAAGTGTTGTGCAGGTTTCCTTGGAGGAATAGGATGGTAGGTCAGATATAGCGTGATGGCTCTGTGAAAAGTGTTCACCCACATGTGACAGTGTTTTTGTCTTTTTTATAATTTTCCTGTGTGAGTTTATTTGAGTGTGTACTGACTGTCGATTTCACCCACATAGCTGTTATTGGGGTACTTAGTGCACGGGATGAGGTACACCACATGTTGTGAAAGGCATGTGTAGGATGCATGGATCTTGAAAGGTGTGTTGTGGGGAGTGTTGATCATTGTAGCAGTGGAGATATGTCTGCAGGTTTTGCATCTGTTATGGCAGGGTCTGTTGCTGCTTTGAGTTGGTGTGTCCTGGTCTGTGGGGAACTTGCTTCTGATGATGAGCTTGGAGAGGTCGGGGGGAGTTGCATGAAGGCCAGAAGTGGGAATTCAGGAAAGATTTATTTCAGGATCGGTTCCCCATCGAGTATAGGTTGTAGTTGTTTGATAATACCCTGTATGGATTCCAGCACGGAGGGGTCGGTGACAACTATGGGTGTGCAGTCAGAGCGGAGTTTATTTCCGTATCGAAGCAGGATGTCTTGGGGTATTTGGGTGGCCCGTTCCATGATGCGATCTACTTCTCTGGTGGAGTATCTGCCCACCACACTTGCAAAAGATGAGCCTGGAAGCTTAAATTCATAACTCTGCTAGACACTAAAAATCCTGGACTGAACAGAGTCACTGGATTTATGGCTTGGCTTCTTACAACAATATGCAACCCACTAACCCACTGTTTTTGCCATATGACTGCAGAAGGGTTAATAGGCTACTTTACCTTGAATGGTCCCTTTTGATATGTGCTAACTTCTTATTCTAGACAATCTGTTCCACCTTGCATATAGCTGTGACACTTGGAGGACCTTTACCAGATCTGAATCCAGCACAAAACATCTAGTTGAATCTGAACATTTGAAAGAGACATCCAATCTCATTTTAAAGACAAAAATCCACCACGTCCCTGGGTAAGTTGTTCCAGTGATATTTGTTCTCATTTTTAAAAAAAATGTGTGCCCTTATTTCAAATCTGAATTTATCTAGCTTCAGGTTCTAACCACTGAATTCTGATATGCCTTTATCTGCTAGATCAAACAAATTTCTACAGTCAGAACTCTTCTCCTTGTTTTGGAACATACAGACTGTGATCAAGTTGCTTGTTAACATTCTCTTGTGTAAGCTAAATAGAGTGAGCTTCTTGAGTCCTTCACTGTAAAGCAGATTTTTCAAACCTATGATCATTCTCACAGCTCTTTTTTTTAACACTTCCCAATTTTTCAAGATCCTTTTTAAAGTGTGGACACCAGAAGTGGAAACAGTATTCCAGTCGTGGTCACACTAATTATGTATATGTATGCAATACCACCTCTCTATTCCTACTCAATATTCCCTTTTTATACATCCAGAGATTGATTAACTCTCTTAGCCACATCGTCACACTGGGATCTCAAATTCGGTTGGTTATCCACTGTAACCCCCAAGCCCTTTTCAGAGTAACTGCTTTTGATGGCACAGTCCTCAATCCTGTATATGCAACCTACTTTGCAACCTATAGATATGACATTGTGCATTAATTTGAATTAATTAATTAATTAATCAGAATGTCATGCAGTACTAAATCAAATACCTTACAGAACTTTATGATGTCAACACAGTTACTTTTATCAGCTGAGCTTGTAAATTCAGCAAAAAAATAAAAAAAGTATCAAGTTTGAAGTCTCCAAATCAAAATTTGAATCTCTCTCCAAGAGATATGCTCTCATTCAATCATAAGATATGGGCGTGATGCAAGAATCACTTGGGGAAATTCTCTAACCTGTGTTATGCAGGAGGTCAGACTAGATGATCACATTGGTCTCTTCTTGCCTTAAATTCTATGAATTTTTATTAACCCTATTTTAGTCCCCTGTAGATAACCAATGGCTGGACTAGAGAAGGGAAACCACACACTCATCACAGAGTTCCTGCTTGTAGGATTTGAAACTCTTCCCGAGCTGCAGATAACCCTCTTTGTGGTGTTCTTTATCATTTACCTAGCAACTGTTGCTGGGAACCTTCTCCTCATTCTGATCGTATGGACGGATCACCACCTACACACCCCCATGTATTTCTTCCTCAGCAATTTATCCTTCCTGGAAACTTGCTATGTCTCCACTATCATCCCCAGGCTGCTGGCGAGTCTTGCGACAGGTGACAAGACCATTTCTCTCCTGGGCTGTTTCCTTCAGTTGTTTGTTTTTAGCTTTCTGGGTGCTACTGAGTGTTTCCTCCTGACTGGGATGTCCTATGACCGGTACTTGGCAATATGTGATCCACTGCATTATGCAAGCAATATGAGCCCCAGGTTTTCCTTTCTGCTGGCCTTTGCTTCTTGGGCATTAGGCTTTGTGGCTCCTTTCTTCACAGTAATTATGGCATCCCTGTTGCCCTTCTGTGGCCCTAGTGAGATCAACCACTTTTTCTGTGATTTAACAGCTCTGTTGAAGCTTCCATGTACCAACACCAGCCTGATAGAGACAACAGCTCTAATCTCTGCCTTTACTATATCAATGGTCCCATTTGTCCTGACCGTCATGTCCTATGTCTATGTCATCCTGACCATCCTGAGAATCCCATCGACCACGGGGAGGAAAAAGGCCTTTTCCACCTGTTCCGCTCACCTCATTGTGGTTTCAATGTTCTACGGGGCTCTGATCATCATGTATGTGGCACCATCAGGAAACCAGTCTCTGGATTTCAATAAGGTGTTCTCCCTGCTTTACACGGTGGTGACTCCCATGTTCAATCCCATTGTCTACAGCCTGAGGAACCAGGAGGTAAAAGATGCCTTGAGGAGAGCTATTGGTAAAATGTGGCCTTCCACCAAAATGTAGCTGTCACTAAGTTCCTCTTTTTGAATGAACTTATAAGGGAGGAAAAGTTAGGAGTGAAATTTACATGTCAAACAGTCCTACAATGTTTTTCTTTGCCTCAAATTCTTTTTTTTTCCTTCTTCCACGGTTTAGGTTGCTGCCTTAAATGTGATCTGAAAATGGCCAAGAGAAGGGAGTTTTATTAATGATGCAGAAAGAAGGCCTAAATAGTTTTGTAACTGTTCTTAACTGTGATTTTAAAAGGGGCCTAGTGGATTTAGGCACCCAACACTTGTTGAAAGTTCACGCGATCGTCCTGTCTCCAACAATACCAGCTACTTCAGAGGAAAGAACCAATACCATGGTGATCGTGGCTGGGATTCTTTTAAGATGTCACAAGTAATTAGATGTCACTCAAATTCTTCTGACATTCAACAGGAATTTGGCACTTAATCCTCTTAGCTTCTCTTGAAAATCCCAGGCCAAGTTTTTGATGTAGTGCACCAGACTGAGTTGTGGTCAGGGTAATCTCCCTTGAACACTTGTTTCTTTACTCTTAGGTCTCTTGGGTATCAAGTGCAGATGAGATAATGTGCATTTCTAAGAATCAGAATCATACTTTCATAACTGGTCTCATGCCTGCTGCTGTTACTACATTAAAGGATCATGGGAATGTGATCAAGCCCGTATATTTTAGATTCTCATAGAAACACCAGTCTCAATGGAGGTAGGCAAAGAAAGGTATTCCATTTCATGGAGGAGTTTGATATTTCAAAATTGGGCTGCATTCCCACTAAGAGCAAAAGCCAAAAAATTAAAAATTCTCCATGAAGGGGGATGGAGATGTGGTTCCAGAGCAGTCTAATCAGCTCTCATCCTGAGCTGCTGGTATTTCAAACAGAAGTGAAATATTAATCAGTAATGCATGTGAAAAATAAAATGAGTTGTTCAAACCCTTTTCAGTGTTGCGGGAAATCATGGGGCATTCACGCAACAGGGGGATGTCGGACAATAGTTGTTTAATGGCAGTAAATATTGAAATTCAAAGAGTTAAAGTTTTATAATCATTAAAACAAATTGTCAAGATCACCTGTCAAAATATACAAAGTCAGTATCCTTAAATAGATCACTATTAAGTTCTCAAGCAGCATTTTTCTTACTTTGCCTCACTATACATTCTGGTTATTATTGATAGAAATATTTTTTCGTTGCTGTGTGTGTACATTGAAATCAATATTTGCCAACATTTACCAATAAAAATCTAATCTTTCCAAGGCCAGTTATAATTAGAGCTGGTCAGGGGGAAAAAAATCCTGTGTGGAAAAATATTTTCTTTGAAATAATTCAGATTTTAATAGAAATACCAAAAGCCCACAAAGATAAAAAAAAATCAGGGTTTGGTTTCCATTTTTGTTTTGTTTTATTTTTTCTATAAAACCCCCATATCATTTGATGAAAATGACCGGTTTCAGAGTAGCAGCCATGTTAGTCTGTATCTGCAAAAAGAAAAGGAGTACTTGTGGCACCTTAGAGACTAACCAATTTATTTGAGCATAAGCTTTTGTGAGCTACAGCTCACTTCATCCATTTTTCTTCCCCAAGAAAACTTCTGTTTTCTTTAAAACTTCTTTCCTTCCAGGAAATATTTCAACAGAAAGTTTTCAATCCACAGCCAGATTTTCAAAGGATCTAAATAGGGAGATAGGCACTGAGGAAGATTTCCGAAACTGCCAAAGTGATTTAGTCACCTCATTGTTTACAATGGCAGATAGCTGAATAGCTTAGGTGCTTTTAAAACTCCCACCTTTGTAATTCTGACCGCAGGTCTAGTGATGATGAATTCTGGTCAAACACAGATTCTAAGAGGCTCATTTCAGCCTTCTTGTTTGCTGAAATACTCACTTCTGTATCAAAACAACTACCATTGCGGTCAACACATTTTCTTGCCCAGCGTTTTCCTCAGGGGGCCTTCACGTTGTTCTTCTTCAGGCTGTAGATCATATGGTTTAACATGGGAGTGAGGATGGTGTAGGTGAAAGACAGCAGCTTTTTGGTATCTGGGGAGTAGCTGGACTTGGGTCATAAGTAGATCAAGCTGTCCTTACTGTAGAAGAGAGTCACGACAATGAAGTGTGGAAAGCATGCAGGGAAGGCTTTTTGCCTGCTGTCTCCTGACCATTAGACCAAAGGGACTATTTGTAAGTGAAGGCCTATTATCAAGTGACCCAAACCCCCAGCACGCTTAAAAATAATTTGTAGTAATAATGCTAAATTGTATCACCTTTATTAAGAGCAGAAAAAAATAATTTAGTGAGAACGAGACGTTGAGTTGTTTAATTTTTAGCACAATATTTCTTTAACAGAACAAGTGTTCTGAATGCAAGATGTACTACTCATGTTAGTATGGGAAGTTTGACTATTGCAATATCTGTAACAGAGAAAGCAGATTATGAGTAATTATCTTGAGTGTACATTTGGGTTATTAATTGGATCAGACAGGACTGGGATTAGACTTCCTTGGGCTGCAGCCTTTGGTTCCATAAAGATTGAGTATTGCAGGTCTCTCCTTGTTATGTGCTGTTCTTAAATAAAAAAGGCAATTTTATTAATAAAGGGAACCAAGCTTGACTACTCCTGTCTCACTATTTTATTGTTACCTTCTAAGACTGGACCACTAATCAATTTTCTATATAAAGGTAAGAGCCAGGATGGTGTCGATGATATGCATGTAAGAGATGAGGATCAGCATAAAGGGGGACAATTATAATAGAGCCTGTTAAGGCATACAGCTGAGAAAAGTTTTGTCACAGACTCACAGGTCATGCCCATTCTTGGCCCCACGCGGTCCGTGTGGGGAACCCCCTTCAGTGAGACAGCCCTTATAGGGGGTCCACTCTCTCTCGGGGGTTAAGCCCCTCCACCTCCTGGAGCCGCACCTCTCCGAGCCTTAGCACACCTGTTTCTCGCCGTGGGCCCCCTCAGGGAGTCCACTTGCTCTGGATCCCAAGGGCCTCCACTCCCAGAGGGAATGATGCCACCCTGTTCTCTAGACTGGAGTGACTCTCAGCCGGCATAAAACAGGAGGGTTTATTGTGTGTTTGAACACAGCCTAGGAAACTCTCAGGGCCCTCAGGCCTGGCGTCCCTCAGCACAGCATATCCAAATTTCCCCAGGTGGGCTCGGCCTGCCCTCTCTCCCCAGCCCAGAGCCCCCCTGCTTCCCAGCTGGGCTTCTGATATCACCGGCCCAAGCTCTGCCTCTGTCCATTGTCTTATCTCCAAGTAAACAGGGTCACCTGGGCCTCCTCCCCTCTCTTCTGTCCTCTGGCCCCTTCTGGCTGGAACCAGCTGGTTAGGTCACCGGGGTCCTTTCCTCACAGCCCATTGTCCTCCCACTGGCCAGAACCAGCTGCGACTCCTGATCTGGGCCTCCGGGTCACCAGGTCACCAGTCGCTGGGGTCTCCATTCTCCAGGCCATTGGCCGGGGTCCCAAGTTCCCTCGCCAGTCTCCTGTAACAACCAACTCCCTCTCCCATCACCTCATTAAACCAGTAACACCCAGGGAAACTGAGTCCCACCCCCTCTGCATGCAAACCATTGGAAAACAAGTTAAAAACAAGAAAATGCCCCAGTTCGTCACAAGCTTCAGCATGCGGGGGGCGGGGTGGGGGGATCTGTTGCTGAAGAAATAGTGCTGATGTACTATGCGTAATAGTCTGTAAGGCCTTTGATTTAATACCACACAAAATTTGGTGGGAATTGTAGTTCCAGTGCCTCACACTTCCATTCTCCTTTATTGACCAGACTTCCTGATCAGGACTACATCTCCCTTGTCACCCCTCTTGTAG
This sequence comes from Natator depressus, assembly GCF_965152275.1. NCBI lineage: Eukaryota > Metazoa > Chordata > Testudines > Cheloniidae > Natator > Natator depressus. The sequence continues at coordinate 32,959,248 of NC_134246.1, forward strand.
ATTCCTCCTCCCATTGGTGTATCGTGGGAGATGTGGTGCAGCTTAGGTGCATAGCCCATAAAGGAAAATGGCCCATGAGGCAATTAAACTACAACTTCCACAAGGCACTGAGGAACCATATCCAAATTTAAATATTTCAGACTTCAGCTTGATATACTTGTTGTTGGATGAAATATTTCCAAATTTTTTACAAATAAACAAAATTTTCTGCATAGAGCAGACTCTTTTTGTGAAAACGTTTAATTGAAAACCCAATGTTCTGTTGAAAAAAGTTTCATTGGAAAATTTTCAATAAGCCTTACTTTTTTTTGGTCAAAACTAGAGCTGGAATAGATTTTCCAAATTTAAGTTTAAATTAAAAACAATTGGTAGAATTCTCTCTCTCTCTCCTTTCTGCTCTAGTGGGTTTGACCAAAGCTAGATAGCTGGTTGATGTTCATAAGAAATTATGTATATATATATGTAAGCAGGGTCTGAATGAATTCTTCCTTGACAGGTAGCTGGGAGCAGGAGAGACTTTGGGTGTGTTTATGTAAATACAGTTGCTCCTGCTCTGCTTACATATTCAGCAGATAGAGCGGTGTCAAAGTGATCAACTTTGGCAGATGTTGAGTTACAAATCACCTTAGTACTGAATACAGCGGTAGTGAAATATGTGGTATTTCATATGTAGTGAAATATCAGTGTTGTAATTATTTTAGGAATACAGGGAAGCAGGACTGTGCTTAACCTGTCCCAAATGAGGTGGTCACCCTCAGTTGAAAGAACCTCATTAAGCCAGGGACTTGAATGTTAGGACCCTGTGAAAGTAAGAGGGGTGGGGACAGGTGTCTTAGCTAGGCGGCTGCACCAAGGGTCCTCCCTGGACTGGTTTAACCTGTTCCTCACCACTGTTTAAAGAAAGAGCTAAGTAGGCTTCATTAGGAGTCTTTTTGTTATTTTAAATGCTTGATCAGAGCTGAAATCGCTTGTGTGGGGGACTATGTTCTGACCAGAGCTGAAAATCACTGAGAGCTGAAATCACTTAAGTTGGAGAAGTGTTTCTGCCCAGCCTGCAAAGAGCTGAACATCACTATGAGACTGATGTGCAGAGGTCACAGCAGAGAGGCAGATGGCAGCAGAAGATGACTGACAGTCAGCAGGTGAATGAACATCTGGTAAGGCAGTGAGCAGAATGAGCAGCTGGCGAGGTGGCCAGGCAGCACAGCGCGCGGCTGGCAGAGAGACGCAGCGAGTGGGCAGCTGGTGGAGAAGTGCAGCAAATGGCCAGCAGGGCAGCTGCAAAGAGGGGCCATGGAGCAAGTAAGGTGCCTCCTTACTTCCACCCAGGGTGGGAGGTGAACTCTACAGATGCACCTATGAACTCTGGGTCTGCACTGACCAAGGACAGCAACTGCAAGTGGAGTGCAGAGAAGGGACGGGCATGTTAAAGGGACTTTTGCGTTGCTGGACTTAAGAACCTGAAGGGAAAAGGACACTGCCCAACTTATTTGGAGGTGGGTCTTTTGCTTAGGGTTTATGTTTATGAATCCTGTTTGCGGTGTTTTCCCAAATTAACATCCAGTTACTTCCCTCCTGTCATTAAAAGTTTCTTTTCTACACTCAGACTCTGTGCTTGCAAGTGGGGAAGTAATGCCTCTCAGGGGTGGTGTGTAATTTTACCAGGTTACTGGGTGGGAGCTTGAGCCGGTTCTGTGTTGTATCAATAGAAAGGAACCCCTAGATGTTGAACCTGGCCCTGGTTGCTGCTGGCTCTGCCTGGCAGAAGGGTTTTTATGTATATATATATATATATATGGCGTTTGACTGTATATATGTACACATATATAAGACACCTGAACCACAACTCCCACAAAATGTTGTGTGGTATTAAGTCAAATGCTTTATATATATGCATATATACATATATATATACACACATTTTCAGCAATCAATTTTTTTTTTATTTTTTTTTTTAATTTTAAAAATTTTGATAAACCAGTACAAATTTTCCTGTGAAATATTTTACTGTTTTTACTGTTAGACAAAACCAACATCTTAAAACAAACCAAGAAACCAATATATAGCCAGTGGAGATTATTTCGTATGGTACATGTTCAATACAGCCCTGAAAAGAAGCGACATCTAGACAGTTTAGAGACACGATTGCAGACTGGAAGTCAGGACTTGTCCAGATAACCAGTTAGTGGATGTCAAGCTGGGGTGAAAATGTACAGCGCTGTGTATTAACTGTCAGTGTGGATCCTGCTACCATGCACTAAAATTTCTCCAGTGTGCATTGACCTACTCCTGTTTCAAAGAACAGTAGAACAGAACACACTAGGGAACCTTTAAAGCTCTGAACCATGGTCCACATGGACAGGTAGCATGTGGTACATTTTCATCCCAGCTTGCTGTGCACTAACTGTTCATTTAGACAAGCCCTCATTTTCTGATCTTGGTAACAGCAGTATAAATCAGGAGTTAGTCACTATAAGTGAGGTTGGAATCTGATCCCGGCTCCCTTCTTTAAAGGCTGACATTCTTAACAAACAGAAGTGTGTTCATTTGGTGATTTCAGATAATCAAGGAGTCATAATATCAGAGTTTCCTCTACATAAAATATTCACCTCCCTATCAAAACACATTTCTTTTGTTCAAAATTCCCTTGAGGGTCCCTTTCACCTCATTGTTCCTCAGGCTATAGATAATGGGATTTAACATGGGTGTGAAGACTGTGTAGGAAAGAGAGAGCAGCTTTTTGGTGTTTGTGGAGTAAATGGATTTGGGTGGGAGGTAGGTGAAACTGGCCATGCCGTAGAATAGAGTCACCACAATGAGGTGAGAGGAGCAGGTGGAAAAGATTTTGGGCCTGCCTATGGCTGTTGGCATCTTTAGGATGGTGGAGATGATATGGACATAGGAAAAGAGGATAATCAGAAAGGGTGGAAAAGTAAGTATAGTGGAGGCAATTAATGCAAACATCTCAAAAAGGTAGGAGTCTGCATAGACGAACTCTAGAATGGTGGGTGCATCACAGAAGAAGTGGTTCAATTCATTGCACCTGCAGAATGGGAAACTAAACAACCATGTTGTTTGCAGACTTCCCACGGGAATCCCTGAAAACCAAGACGTCACTGCCAGCTTTTTAAAAAATTTCTTGTTCATGATGGTGGTGTAGTGCAGTGGGTCACACCTGGCCACATAGCGGTTATACGCCATGGCGGACAGGAGGAAGGACTCTGTGATGCCAAAGAAGAAGAAATTTGTATGTGTCATGTCACCAGAGCAGTAGATGTCTTTATTCTTAGAGACGAGGTTCATCAGCATCTTTGGTACAGTGACTAAATTGAAAATGTGCACGAAGGACAAGTTCTGGAGGAAGAAATACACGGGGCAGTGAAGGGCAGGGTCCACTAGTGTGGTAAGGATGATGAGAAAGTTTTCTATCAGTGTTAGCAGATAAATAACCAGAAATACCACAAAAAAACAGAAGCTGGATCTGGGGAACCTCAGGAGAATGAACTCAATGATGACGGTCTCGTGCCATTTTTTTTAAAAAGTATTTATAATCTGGAGTCATCATAAAGAAAGATCTAGGAATAAATCCTGCCCTGTTTTTTTTGCTTGAACATCAGAGCTTCTGCATACGTATAATTGAGAGCATAGCCTGGATCTTCTTGAATTCACTCTGTTGGGGAGGTGGGGTTTCCTGTCTCCAGGATTCTAGTATAAGGATAGATTCTTTCAATTCCTCTTCAGAAATGTTCTTTTCCAGTTCCCAGTTCAAGTTAGACAACAGTCAGTATCGCTAAGACTTGGCAAAGATCCACAGTGTCTCAAAACATCATCAAAATGCAGTGTGATGCTCGTTCCCTTTTACACCTTGTTAGGGTAATGATGGAGGAAAGGAGCAGATACCACCCAGAAGTATATGTTCTGCATGAGAGAAACAAACAAAGAAATGGGTGGTGGTGGTGGGGGGGGAATGTAGCTTTCATATGATTCCCACCAGCAAACTTAACTCAGTTGATGTTGCTTAGATGTGTAATGTACATTTTTGTTCCCCTGTTGTACTTGCTCCATTTAAATCAAAATGAGTCTACGACTGCTGACTGGCAGAGGAGCATGTAGAAATTAAATACTCTTCTTTATTTGTTTTCAAAAATTACAACTTGCAACTCAGTTGACAAGTCAAGATTGCCGGTGTCAGACCCCAGAAAGAAAAAAAAGAGAAACAAACAACACTTCCCCAGAAAACCAGGAGGATGAAAAAACATAAAAAATAATGAATGATACAACCATAAAGCCATAGAGTTCATGGCCTAACAGGCCCACTGGATCATCTAGTGAGAACTCCTCTCCATCACAGGCCTGCAACACCAGCCATCACCTGCCCACTTAACCCAACAATGATTGGAGTCTGAAAAAAACATAAAATACAAAGAAAACAGTGAAACAAAACAAAACAAAAAGGGTGAAAGAGGTTCAGTGTTACAACACACACAGAAACATGCGCACCCCCACACCACCCATGCCCCACCCACACCCACCCACCCACCCATCAGGAAGACAGGAGCCTTATGAAGAAGATGAAACATACAAAAATAAAGAGAATGGCAATGAAGACCAAGGACTAATCATAATGAAGAGCAGTAAAAATGAAAACACGAAATAAAACACAAAATAGACAATTTTTCCCCCATCAAATGAATAATTAAAAAAGAAATTCAAAGAGCCCAGCTGATGGAACAAGTCTCATTGCTTCCTTGTACTCCCCATTTTGTCTCTCTGTCTCCATCTGTTGTCTCATGTCTTATATTGTAAGAGTTTTTTGTTCTGAACTTGTACAATACCTAGCAGAGGGGTTTTCAGACTTTTGTACTGGTGGCCCCTTTCGCACAGCAAGCCTCTGAGTGCGACCTTCCTTATAAATTAAAAATACTTTTAAATATATTTAACACCATTGTAAATGCTGGAGGCAAAGCGGGGTTTGGGGTGGAGGCTGACAACTCGTGATCCCCCATGTAATAACCTCGCAACCCCCTGAGGGGTCCAGAACCCAAGTTTGAGAACACCCCCTATCACAATGGGGTCCTGGTCACGGGCTAGGGCCTCTATGCATTACGTTGATGCAAAGAAATAACAATAACAACAAATGGGGTGAGATGTGGGAGTTGTTATAGGTTTGCCATTCAGCCAGCATAAACCCTTAACAATAAAGAAATGACGAGTTCAGGGTAAATTTTCTACCCTAACTTAACAACTACACAAAGATCTGTGCAGGACCTGAAATTTCTGTTTGGAAATTCTTGGGAGGTGGACAGGCTGGTGGGAAACCAGAGAAGCAGATTCAGAGCAAGCCTACCTTATTACCATTGAAACCTTAGAAAGAATCAGTATATTCCTGTAGAACAATTTGATTCTGTCAAATCAGCTTTTCCTGATATAAAATGGTTCAGGGCAGGAAAGAGCTAGAATTAATTTCAAACAGGAGGGAGTAACTCAGGGCCCCTGGCTCCCACTCCAGGATGCTCTCCGCTGGTCCAGATAAACCATCAGTTACAGCATCACTGAATTCAGGTTTCAGAGTAGCAGCCATGTTAGTCTGTATTCGCAAAAAGAAAAGGAGTACTAGTGGCACCATAGAGACTTCATGCATCCGATGAAGTGAGCTGTAGCTCACGAAAGCTTATGCTCAAATAAATTGGTTAGTCTCTAAGGTGCCACTAGTACTCCTTTTCTTTTAGCATCACTGAAGCAAATCAGTTTTCAAAGGTACCTAAGGGAGTTTGTCACCCAAGTCCCTCTGAAAGTCAATGAGACCTGGTTGCCTGACTCCATCCGGTACCTGTGAATATCTCTGTCTAAATGTCCAGTTTTGATATAAGGAGCCTAATTCTTAGCTGTGTAGCTCAGGGAAGCTCCACTTATTTTCAGCTCCCACCGGCTGGAGATTGAGATCACACCCTGCCATTTTTGGAGCAGGGTGGGGATAAACATTCCTGTCCGCCTAAAAGTTGTCATGCTTACTGTTAGGCAATAGGTTTAAAACAAACAAAGGGAAGTATTTTTTTACACAACACACAGTCAACCTGTGGAACTCCTTGCCAGAGGATGTTGTGAAGGCCAACACTATACCAGGGTTCAAAAAAGAACAAGATAAGTTCCTGGAGGATAGGTCCAACAATGGCTATTAGATGGGATGGACTGGGATTGTGTCCCTAGCCTCTGTTTGCCAGCAGCTGAGAATGGGCAACAGGGAATGAATTACTTGATGATTACCTATTCTGTTCATTCCCTCTGGGGCACCTGTCATTGACCACTGTCGGAAGACAGAATATTGGGCTAGATGGATTTTGGTCTGACTCAGCATGGCCGCTCTTATGTTCTTATCTTCGTCTGGACGACAGTTTGGGGAAACAGCTGTAGAAAAGTCAGATAAAGTAATTTGGAGTTAAAATAACTTTATTTCATCTTTTTTTTTAAAACTTGTTTAAAAGTTCTCACTTTCTTTCTCATCTAGGCATGTGTCACAACAGATTTGGTCAATACTCACTATTTTTGTACACATTGTTCTGCACTGACCAATCAATGTGATCTGGGCACATAAACCCATCAGGATCCTTTCAGAATTCCAGCAATGCACTTTACTACAGTGCCTAGCCCCATAGAATAAAATGTGACCAGTCATGCTAGGAAATGAGTGGCAAAATTTGCAGGATCAGTCCCTAAAGAATTGCTGCTTTCAGATATAGTTCTTCAATGTCAGAGGCCTCAAGCCTGATCTTTCAAACGTGGAGTTTATGGCACCCCAAAAAAAAAAAAAAAAAAAAGGATTAATCCTTGATGGAAAAAATTATTCATTTGAACAAGAATTACTCTTTGGATTAGGACCAGACATGTATGATCATTGCAGACATGAATTATTATGATTATTGTTATTAATAATAATAACTAATAATAATTTAAGTAAAGAAGAAGATAGAGGCTTAATGGGTGCAGTGGCAGGGAAACCAACGAAGAGATAGAGCAGCGAGCAAAGTGTCTGTATTGCTTGGGGCAGCTGGCACATCAGAAGGATGAGAGTAAAGGAAGCATCAATTGTATTTAGCTATAAAGAGGTTATTAGAGTCCTCAGTGCGGAGGAACCAGGTCCAACTGGAGGAAGTCAGTTAAAGGTAAGGGAATAAAAGAGCTGTTGTTCATGTTTCAATAGAGCACAACAGCTGGGGAGTATCAATTTCACAAACAGTAATGAGACTGGTGAGGTCAGTTTCAGCTCCCTGCCCCTACGAACCTGGAGGAAGCTGGACGATTTTAATGAGGTAAATCACTGGCAGCGGTGGGTGTCCATTTCTCGTCTGAGTAGCACGGAAGGATCCTTAACAAATGAATCCTGGTCCACTGGAAGGATTTAAATATCTCTAGACAAGAACTCCTTTTAGCCCAGCCCATGTACATCCTCGCCCACATCTGGAATTAATGGTGGTTCCTCCACAGCAGAGCCACTTTAGTTACCTTTGATAAATCCCCTTAAACCACAGCTGGAACAGCTGCGTCTGTGTTATCTTAGCTTATTTTTTAGGGAATGACTCATTAAACTGCTGTTTGACTTTCTTTACTCCAATTCACAGATATGTTCTCATGATTCCTGTGCCTATATCACAGGGGGGAAGTTTCAGTGATAGTGGGGCACCAAACCACACCTTGAGCTTTTGTTAATTCCCCGTGGTTTCCTTCTCTCCCTAATATTGATTTTAAATCAATGATTGTTGTCAGAAGTGTTTACCTGCCTGCTTCCGTGCTTGACAGGACACAATTTTTAATGCATTCATGGGACTATGCTATCCTAGCTTCACCTTCTCTCTAAAAGCTGTTCTCAAGGAAATGTAGCGAACCATGCAAATACAGCCCTGTCTCAACTACTAGTGATGGGCCACTTTTACATGTGTGAAAAATATCATAGCACAACTATAGCCATTGGGCCAGATTCCCAGCTGCTGTAGCCTAACATCGCTCCACTGACGTTGTGCAGCTATTTTACTCCCTAGATCATGAGAGGAACCTGAATAAAATCTAGTCATGAGAGCAGTTTGTTAGAAAAGAGTGAATAAATAGTGTTATTTTGCCCGACTGCAGAGAAGGAATAATCCAGTGTCATATTCTTCAGTATTTATTGTTCCCACAAACATTTCTTCATGCTCACTGGGACCTCTGTGTAAGAATAATAATTAATCAGACACAGATGAATATTTATATTTATTGCTGGTTCTCATTTTATTCCAGCCAAACCCTATTTATTTGTTTAGTCATTTAAATACTTTCCGCTGTACAAGAAAATAAAACCCAATCAAATCTCTGGGTGGCCTTGAAAATCTTTTCAAAAGGTACTTTTCAACAATGAAACCCATAATTAAATACCACAGGGTCAAAAAACCCAGCAGCAACATAGGTCTGACAGAAACTGAGCCATCACCCCCAACACCCCGTCCTCTTTGGGTAGTTTAATTATGTTCAGTGGAATTCACGCTGCAGGCTAGGTAGCATTTCCTCTGTCTGACTGTCATGGAAAGTGGTCAGAAGTGTCACCTTCTGGACTACCCCATTCATGATCCACCTTCTGTTCCTGAGGCAGCCATAGACTATGAGCAAGATATTAAAATCTCTGAGAAATATAGTGTGATGGAAACTCTCTGTTATTTCAAGCCAGTGTCAGAGTACAAGTGGAAGCCAATAAGAAGTCTGTGATCTGCAAAACACACAAGAATAAAAAAAAAACAACACAAAAGTAACTAGGAAATTGTTTGGACTGTAGTTTTCACAGCCTCTAACTGGGGTTGGGTGTGAAATGGTTTTCCCATCCAGCAAGAATTTTTGAGAGTTCAGAAAAAAAATTCCCATCGTGAAACAGGCCAACGAATATTTTCTGAACCAACAAACCAAATCATTCAATTAATGAATGAACCAATCAGCCAATCAAGCAGTCACTCAATTTGAGGCAATCAAAATGTTTTGTTTTGATAATTTTTAAAAAATGCTTCATTTGAATTTTAACCTTTTTATTCTTATTTTTTTTAGTCCAAGTAAAGTTTAATTTTGAAATTAAAAAGTCATTTTCAACTGAAACATTTTGTTTAGAAGATGTCCATTTTTTGAGCAGAGAAATTCATTGAAACACATCATAAATTCATTCATTTCCCCATGTATGCATTCAGTTTACATGAATCAGCATTTTTCAGCAAAAAATATTTTGTAGAAAAATTATCAGACAACTCTATTTCAAAGGGAGTTAGGTGCCCAAGATCCACTGAAAGGTGATAGAATTTGGGTCCCTAAATCCTTGTAAAATTCTACCCATACTTGTAATATAAATACACTGTATTGGCTAAAGCAAGAGGATAGCTGAAAATGCTACTCATATACACATTGTGCCTGGTTCAATACCGTGTTATTCTAGTTTTATCTCCATGCAACTCCAGGGAAACCTATGGAGTTTCACCAGAGTAATGGAACCAGAGTAGTGAAACCAGCCTGTTGACTCCAATGGGTTGTCCGCTGGTATAATTAAGAGCAGAACTTGTCAAACGTCTTTATCCATTTCCCACATGACCTTCAAATCAGATCAATTGTGATCCATTTTTCTCTGTTTTATCAAAGAGGTCTGAACATTCAAGGTGCTAATCTTATAGTTCCTCAACATCCATAGCATCTTGTGATTCTGAGGGGAGAGTTTCAAAGGCAAAAAGGAGAATTAATTGCTCAACTCCAATTTCAATGGAAATTGGGTATCTAAATCCTCTTTGTGACTTAGAAAATAATAGACTCATAGAATCATAGGACAGGAAGGGACCTCGAGAGGTCATTTAGTCCAAACCCTTGCACTCAGGGCAAGGCTACGTCATTACTAGACCATCCCTGATGAGTGTTTGGCTGACCTGTTCTTAAAAACCTCCAATGATGGAGATTCCACACCCTCCCTAGGCAATTTGTTCCAGTGCTTAACCACCCTGACAGTTATGAAATCTTTCCTAATGCCCAACCCAACCACCCTTGCTGCAATTAAGCCCATTGCTTCTTGTCCTATCCTTTCTCCTAATCCTTTGGTTCCAATGAAGTTACTCCAGATATGCACCAGTGTAAGTGAAGTCAGAATCTGGGCCAAAATACTAAAAGTAATAAATGTCAACCCTTACTGAGTCTGGGTAAAATCCAATGGCCCCATCGAAGTCCATAGTAAAAATTCCTTTCACTTCAATGATGGGAGGTCTTCATCTTTGCGGTAGTACTGAAGTTAGTGGGACTAATACTGTTCTATAATGTTTCTCACCTTAAGTAATGGCTGGATACTCAATAGATATGAAATAGCACAATTAGGATCTATTCAGTTGAAATATAGTTATCAACACACAGAAACATACTTGAAGCAACAAAGATACAAAATAGATGATTAGACTTGGAAGCATTTTTATCAGCAAACATCAGTCCAAGTAGATTTCACCGTACACACACTCACACATCGATGAAAAAATATTTCTATCAAATATAAGTGAAATTTACATATAGGCAAAGTAAGAAAAATGCTGGCTGAGAACTATTAGTCTTTGATTTAAGGATATTGAGTTTCTATAATTTGGTATGTGATGTTGACAATTTCGTTATTCGTTACAAAGCTTTATCATTTTGAATCCCAATGTCTACAATTATTAATTAATTATCTGAGCCCCACATAATTTTAAACAATTTTGAAAAATTAAATTGCTAGAAATCTAAAAAAATGCTTAAAAATAAATATTATCATCCATTTAAATTATAAAAAAATTGAATTTTTACCAAACCTAGTTATACAGGAGGCCAGAGGAAAGCATTGAAGAGCGAGTGATGCACCATGTGGAAGGCTGTTGATGAATCAGGAAGAGTAAGCCTAAAAAAACACCCCTTGGATGAAGACAGAAAAGTGTTCATCAGAGTCTGTTGGTAAAGGATAGTTTCAGGGGGAGTGAAGGGAGGAGAAGTCACTGTGGAGGCAACCAATGGGGTGGGAAGGAAGGCAAGGGAACAAGAATGAAGAGTGCATGAGACATCAAAGGTGTTAAAAGTTTCTCTTAATCTTTCAACAGTGCACTACAAAAATATAATAGATAGGGGGTGTATGGGGATAGATAGATAGATAGATAGATAGATAGAACAGTAACCAGGATTAATAATAAAGTAGGTTTCACATCTCTAGAAATATAAACCTACTAGTTATTTCATCTGTTTAAGAAGGTAAATCACCAACAATGGTGTGTAAAGTTTGCCTTTTGGAGCAACACAGAAATAGGTGAAAGAATGTCAACATCTGGAGAGAGAGAATACTGCTAAACTCATCTCATGAAAATCTTTATCTTCCTCTGCTAGCAGTGAGGGTTTCCTACCAACAGTAAAGCAGGGCTGCTTTAGTCTTCTTATCTGGATTTACTCATCAGCACTGGGACAACTTCAACAGAGCCATCCGATGATAGCAATTACAGGCAAATTGTCTGTTTACACATTACCTTAATCATACCATAGAGCCTGCTAGTATAGCTTTAGTATTGGGGGTAAGTGAGTTGATGTGATCTGGCAATGTTTCATTCCCCAATGCTGTCCTTCTCTGAGGTTTCTGGTAACATATTTATGACATCATGCGATGTTTATGTGGCCTTCTCCCCAGGGGCTTGTCTCCTGGGGACCCATTATTTCTTAGTGCAACTCTACACATATAGTTGGTTTGATAACCATTACCTCATTTATTGGTGGGGTGTTCTGAATGGCGATGGGCCTGAGCCAACCCTGCAGGATACAGTTCTTCCACATTTGAGAGAGTTTGGAACCCAAAACCTGATGATGATGATGAAGAAGCTGTTGAAATATCACCCATCAGGGAAGGTCTAGATAAGAGGTTCCCCAACTGGAGAAATGTTCATGGGTGCACGTCTGGGGCCCAGGACAGCCCCCACAGGGAATGGGAAGGGAACACCACCCAGCTCCGCCCCTGGCCCTGGCCTTGGCTGCTGGCCATAGTTGCCAGTCCCATGCCTGGGGACCTGCCTTCTGGCCCAACACCTGGGGTCCGTGCTGCCAGCCCTGTGTCAGGGGCCCCAACTCCTGGGCTGGCCCTGTCCTGGTGGAGACTCTGCTCCCAGCCCTGCCCCCAGCTGTGGCCCCAGCCTCAGCCTCCTTACCCTGTCTGCATCCCCCCTCCTGGAATTGAGGCCCCACTCCCAGTCCCAGCTCTGGAGTGGGTGAGGGATAGGGGCAAGCGGTGTGTGTGAAGTAAAAGGTTTGGGGACCACTGGTCTAGATGATACTTAGTTGTGCCATGAGTGCAGGGGACTGGACTAGATGACCTCTCAAGGTCCCTTCCAGTCCTTTGATTCTATAATTCTATGACTTATATTACATCAGTGGCTCGAGTTCTCAGCGGAGATCAGGTTCCAGTGCAACAGGCACTCGACAAACACACAGTGCGGATCAGTCCTTGCCTGGAAGAGTTCATAGACAAGAGAGAAATTTCAGGAGGGAAAGCAGAGGCCTGAAGGAGAAATGAAGTGACTTGTCCAAGTTCATAAAGTAGGTCAGTGCCAGAGCTGGCAATGGTTTCCAAATGTCCTGAATCCTATTCAAGTACACCTACGGCAATGGAGGCTAGGGTTCTAAAATTAGCCTAAGACACCCTACTGGAGCACCTAACTCCCTTGGGTTCCCTTGAAACATGCAAATGAAGAATTGAGGAGTGGCTAGGTAGATGGATAGGAAGAGGAGGTTATTGGATAATTATGTGGATGGATGGAAGGAAACAGTAGCCAGGGGGACTGATACATAGAGCAGGTAGATAGATATAGTAGGTGGATGGATGTATTATTTAAATGGATGGACACCTCCCCCCCGAGATGAGCCCCACTCACATGAGCAGCCATACTAATGCCCAGAGAGTCACTTGAATAATCACATATGACTAGAGCTTCCTCGCTCACATTATCAGTCCAAGCCGCAGGCCCTGTTCACATGAGCACTGCAGTATCACTTCCTCGTGACTGTATTCATAGAGTCACAGAGTATCAGGCCAGATGGGACCATTTGGCCAGCTAGTCTGAGTTCCTGCAGTGCACAGAGCATTACATTTCACCCAGTTACTCCTTTATTGAGCCTAATAAATTGTGTTGGACTGAGATAAGGTGAGAGGAATAAATGAGGGTCTTGGCACAGGCGCTGACTTTCAGCTTTCCCTGGGGGTGCTCCACTCGGCCCCGCCCCCACTCCACCCCTTCCCCCAAAACTCGACCCTCACACCACCTCTTCCCACCCCCGCGCTACTCCCTCCCCCAAGGCTTGTCCCTTGCCCTGCCTCATCCCACCTCTGCTCCTCTCTCTCTTCCCAGCACCTCCCGCCCGCCACCTAACAGCTGATCGACAGTGGGTGGGAGGCACTGGCGGGGAGGGGAAGGAGCTGATCGGCTGGGGGCTGGTGTGTGCTGAGCACCCACTATTTTTTTCCCACGGGTGTTCTGGGTCTGGGTATGTGGGTATGACCCATCTCTACTAAAATCACTTGAACTGGCTAATGACCCCTTAGCAGAGTCCACAGAGAGGCCAGGAGTGAATAGGACCTGGCATATAAATTCCCCTGCCCCCTTTGAAAGTGGCTTATCCAGTTCAAGGCTGAGCCTGCCCAAAGGGGACAAGTAGTGCCAGCTGGGATGGACTGTTTGCTGCGTGCTGTGATTAGTGGTGCAGGAACCAGCAAAACCAAATTCTATTTCTTGACTAAATGCATGGGTTTTTTTTTGGAAAACCTGTCTGCTTTCGGTCATGGTACCATTCTCCTCTACAGTCTGGACTCCCTATCCAGATTACATTCCCCATGATGCACAGCAGCCATAGGACTCCCATGATGCACCACAGTTGCTCAGGAAGAAGGAATCCCATGGTACAGATGTTGTCCAGTAAGGGAGCCTGTCCCATAGGTAGGCTTGGCTGAATTTGCTTTTAATGTTTTAATAATTTTGATGGATAATATCAATGCTTATTTTTAAGTGTTTTCCTATTTTTATTGATTTAAATTTTCACAGTTGCCCAAAACTATGGGGGCTTCAAATAATGGGCGGCTCTGACAAAGCGGTTTAATGACAGTAGCCACTGAGATGTAGAAAGTTAAAATCTTTATCGCTATTAAAACACAAATTGTAAACATCAAATGTCAAAACACACACACACATAAATACCCATAAATCAAATTCTAACAAGTTCTCAACAAGCATTTTTTTTCCTTTGCCTTTCTATAAATTTTGATGATTATCAATTGAAATATTTTTCTTTGGTTTGTGTGTGTGTAGTGTGAAATTGACATTTACTGACAGTTACTGATAAAAATCTAGTCTTTTCAAGCCTAACCATGGGGGAAAATGTGGCCATGAGATACCACAGTGGCATTTCCAAATAGACATTTACATTTTCATCTGAAAGTCTGAGTTTTAGCTGAAAATTGGGAGGGGGGAGCTTGTTTTTTTGTCTGGCAGCCATTCCAAGGCTCAATCTGTGACTGCACGGTTTATCCAACACCTGCAGCCATTCCAAGGCCTATCAAGGCCTGTAGCTATTCCAAGAGCTCACCAGGACATATAGCTATTTCAGGGGCTAATTAAGGCCTGCAGCCATTTCAAACCCTAACCATAGCCTACAGCCATCCCAAGGTATAACTAAGGTCTATAGCCAATCTAAGGCCTAATCAATGTGTGCAGCTGTTCTGAGGCCTAAACAGGGCTGGCATAAAATTCAAGGCCCATCCAAGGTCTATAGACATTTCAAAGCCTAATCAGTGTCAAAAACCTAATCAGTGTCAAAATCCAAGACCTAAACAGAGCCTGCAGCTATTCTGATACCTAACCAGGCCTGCATCCATTTTAAGGCCTAATAAAGACATATAGCCATTATACAGGCTAATCAGGGTCTGCAGCTAGGGTTACCACATTTCAAATGAACCTCCACCACAAAGCAAGCCTGCCACAACCACAACCACAACCCCCAACAACAAGGCAACTCAGGAACCCCTCCCCTTCAACAGCCACTTATAGTACCTAGAGAGCTAACACATAGATAAGATTCACAACATCCCACGACTCCTTACTCTTGCATGGTCAAACCCTCTTTCTCTCTCTCTCTCTCACACACACACGGTGCAGCTTGTGTGTTGGTGGGCAGACAGCTGCTGTATTTTCAGTAGTTTTGATCTGTTATCACTTAAATTGCAGAAGTTGGAACACTGCAGAATCTTTAGCTGGACACAGACATTTTAACGTTAGCTATCCAAGTGAAGTGTGATAATAATGCAAATTTTTAGATCCACATTAAAAAAAAACCCAGCAGATTAAATTATTTTTCTGGCAACTGACAAATCCATAAAAAACCAGGCAGGCCAATCAAATAATTGCCAGGTGGTAATCTTATTTGCAGCCTTTCCAGTCCCTAGCAAAGGCCTGAAACTATTCCAAGGCCAGCCAATATCTGGTGCCTTTCCAAGAAATAGCCAAGCTTTACAACCACTGCAAGACCTAACCAATGAGAATGGTGAATTCCAATGACCAGATACACACATTGTTTTAAGAAAAGGAGTACTTGTGGCACCTTAGAGACTAAAAAATTTATTTGAGCATAAGCTTTCATGAGCTACAGCTCACTTCATCGGATGCATTCAGTGGAAAATACAGTGGCGAGATTTATATACATAGAGAACATGAAACAATGGGTGTTGCCATAAACACTGTAACGAGGGTGATCACTTAAGGTAAGCTATTACCAGCAGGAGAGTGGGTGGGGGGAACCTTTTGTAGTGATAATCAAGGTGAGCCATTTCCAGCAGTTGACAAGAATGTCTGAGGAACAGTGGGAGGTGGGGGGGGGAATTAACATGGGGAAATAGTTTTACTTTGTGTAATGACCCATCCACTCCCAGTCTCATTTCAAGCCTAAATTAATTGTATCCAGTTTGCAAATTAATTCCAATTCAGCCATCTCTCGTTGGAGTCTGTTACTGAAGTTTTTTTGTTGAAGAATTGCAACTTTTAGGTCTCAGTGTAGCAGCGGTGTTAGTCTGTATTCGCAAAAAGAATACACGCTCTCAAAGAAACGGCGGAACCACCTGATCAACATCCTCTACAGCAAACAGGGAAAGATTAAGAATGAGCTCTCAAAAATGGATACTCTCATAAAAAACCAACCTTCCACACAAACTTCCTCCTGGCTGGACTTTACAAAAACTAGACAAGCCATTTACAACACACACTTTGCTTCTCTACAAAAGAAAAAGGACACTAAACTATCTAAAGTACTGCATGCCACAAGGGGCCACAACAGTGGTTCCCTTAACCCACCCAACAATATTGTTAATCTATCCAACGATACTCTTAGCCCAGCAGAAGAATCTATCCTATCTCAAGGCCTCTCCTTCTGCCCCTCCACCCCCAAGAACACGATACAGTTCTGTGGTGACCTAGAATCCTATTTTCGACGTCTCCGACTCAAGGAATATTTCCAACACACCTCTGAACAACATACTAACCCACAGAGACCTTCCTACCAACACTACAAAAAGAAGGATTCTAGGTGGACTCCTCCTGAAGGTCGAAACAACAGACTGGACTTCTACATAGAGTGCTTCCGCCGACGTGCACGGGCTGAAATTGTGGAAAAGCAGCATCACTTGCCCCATAACCTCAGCCATGCAGAACACAATGCCATCCACAGCCTCAGAAACAACTCTGACCTCATAATCAAAAAGGCTGACAAAGGAGGTGCTGTCATCATCATGAATAGGTAGGAATATGAACAAGAGGCTGCTAGGCAGCTCTCCAACACCACTTTCTACAAGCCATTACCCTCTGATCCCACTGAGGATCCCTGGGGTATCCCTATCTATTTCTAGCTCCTTGTGTGACTCTGGGCAATCTGCTTAGGCTGAAATGCTGATGGATTTGGGTGCCCAAATCTCATTGACTTTTTTAGGATTTTAGTGTCAAAAGTGCTTAGGGCGCTTTAAAAATCTCAACCTTAATTCCACTGTTTCTCAAGTCCCATCTGTAAAATGTGGATATTGACAATTCCTTTCTCCAGCACTGTCTGGTTACATGGTGAGTTTTTTGGGAACACAAACTTTCTCTGGTTGTGTGTCTGTGCAGCAGCTGGTAAATTAAAACCTGAATGTAAGTGAAATCTATAGTCATTGCTAATAAGATAATTTTGAACCCTGGAGATGCACTGGTAGGGACAGCTGACAGCCAACCCTAGGTGATGAAAGCCAGCCTCGCGATTCTACTTTGCATAGCTGTTTACCTTTTCCTCTGAACATTGTCAGACTGCACGTACACCTTTCCATGGATGCTAATGTAAAAGTCTCAGAGAAATAAACTATGGGACTTAGGCTCTCAAGTCACTTAGGGACATATTTTCAAAGATATTTAGGCACCTAAAGAGGGATTTTGGAAAGCACCTCATCAGAACTGAATCAAATCAAGTTGGATAGAATAGATTATGATGCTTATGTGAGAAAATCCACAAAATGCCTCTCGTTAAGAGGCCCAGTTCAACTTCAAAAGCCCAGATCCCCAGCTAGCGTCAATTGTCAAAGATCCATTGAATTCAACTCTTTGAAACCCCAGTTGGTGTGAAGCAGCCGTAGCTACACTGCAGTCAATGGGGCCAGATACCAAGCTGGTGTAGATCATCATACCTCCATTGAGTCATTGACTTCAGTAGACATTTGTTGGTCTATACAAGCCTGGTTCTTTCTGTCCCACTCTGTTCAAGTTACACAACCACAGCTTATCTCCTGTTGAACATACAGAAGCAGAAAAATCACTTTGCACACTGGAGTCTCTTCATCTGGTAAAGCATCTATTATAGAATCACAGAGTGTGGGACTGGAAGGGACATCAGTAGGTCATCCAGTTCAGTTCCCTGCACTCAAGGCAGGACTACGTAATAGCTAGACTATTCCTGACAGATGTTTGTCTAACCTGTTATTTAAAACCTCCAGTGATGGAGATTCCACAGCCTCCCTAGGCAATTTGTTCCAGTGCTTAAATACCCTGACAGGAAGTTTGTTTTTTCTATTGTCCCATCTAAACCTCCCTTGCTGCATTTTAAGCACGTTGCTTCTTGTCCTATCATCAGAGGTTAATGGAAATATTTTTTCTCTCTCCTCCTTGTAACAACCTTTTCATAGAATCATAGAATATCAGGGTTGGAAGGGACCTCAGGAGGTCATCTAGTCCAACCCCCTGCTCAAAGCAGGGCCGATCCCCAATTAAATCATCCCAGCCAGGGCTTTCTCAAGCCTGACCTTAAAAACTTCTAAGGAAGGAGATTCCACCACCTCCCTAGGTAACGCATTCCAGTGTTTCACCACCCTCCTAGTGAAAAAGGTTTTCCTAATATCCAACCTAAACCTCCCCCACTGCAACTTGAGACCATTATTCCTCATTCTGTCATCTGCTACCACTGAGAACAGTCTAGAGCCATCCTCTTTGGAACCCCCCCCCCTTTCACGTAGTTGAAAGCAGCTATCAAATCCCCCCTCATTCTTCTCTTCCGCAGACTAAACAATCCCAGTTCCCTCAGTCTCTCCTCATAAGTCATGTGTTCCAGTCCCCTAATCATTTTTGCTGCCCTCCGCTGGACGTTTTCCAATTTTTCCACATCCTTCTTGTAGGGTGGGGCCCAAAACTGGACACAGTACTCCAGATGAGGCCTCACCAGTGTCGAATAGAGGGGAACGATCACGTCCCTCCATCTGCTGGCAATGCCCCTACTTATACATCCCAAAATGCCATTGGCCTTCTTGGCAACAAGGGCACACTGTTGACTCATATCCAGCTTCTCGTCCACTGTAACCCCTAGGTCCTTTTCTGCAGAGCTGCTGCCGAGCCATTCGGTCCCCAGTCTGTAGCGGTGCATTGGATTCTTCCGTCCTAAGTGCAGGACTCTGCACTTGTCCTTGTTGAACCTCATCAGATTTCTTTTGGCCCAATCCTCTCATTTGTCTAGGGCCCTCTGTATCCTATCCCTACACTCCAGCGTATCTACCTCTCCTCCCAGTTTAGTGTCATCTGCAAACTTGCTGACGGCGCAATCCACACCATCCTGCAGATCATTTATGAAGATATTGAACAAAACCGGCCCCAGGACCGACCCTTGGGGCACTGCACTTGATACCGGCTGCCAGCTAGACATGGAGCCATTGATCACTACCCATTGAGCCCGACAATCTAGCCAGATTTCTATCCACCTTATAGTCCATTCATCCAGCCCATACTTCTTTAACTTGCTGACAAGAATACTGTGGGAGACAGTGTCAAAAGCTTTGCTAAAGTCAAGGAACAACACGTCCACTGCTTTCCCTTCATCCACAGAACCAGTTATCTCGTCATAGAAGGCAATTAGATTAGTCAGGCATGACTTGCCCTTGGTGAATCCATGCTGACTGTTCCTGATCACTTTCCTCTCCTCTAAGTGCTTCAGAATTGATTCCTTGAGGACCTGCTCCATGATTTTTTCCAGGGACTGAGGTGAGGCTGACTGGCCTGTAGTTTCCAGGATCCTCCTTCTTCCCTTTTTTCTCTACCTACCAGACTGCTGGGGTGAGCTTGGGACCTCTGCCTCTGCGTTGTAGAAGGGTCGTGGGGTAGAGGCTTCTGCCCGGTGTGGAGAGGGGGTCTTGGGGTGCCTCTGCCGGGACTCAGGGCTTCAGCCCCACTCCTGCTGAAACCCTGAGTCACAGCAGATGCACCCCAAGACCCCCTTTCCACACTGGCAGGTGCCTCCCACAGGGTGAATCCCTGAGTCCCAGCAGGTGTGCCCCAGCTCTTGAACTTCTGAAAATTGTCATGTGCAGCTCAGAGGGTCAGTAATTTTGGTTACCCCTGCCATGTGTCATTGTAGGTAGTCTCATTTTACCATCCCCTTCATAAATTTATCAAGATCAGTCATAAAGCAAATTAGTTTTTTTGTCTCCACTGCTCCCCTTGGAAGGCTGTTCCAGAACTTCACTCCTCTCATGGTTAGAAACCTTCCTCTAATATGAAGCCTAAATTTATTAATGGCCAGTTTATATCCAGTTGTTCTTGTGCCAGTATTGGCCCTTAAATAACTCCTCTCCCTCCCTGGTGTTTTACCTTCTGATGCATTTAGAGAGAGCAATAATAGGTCCCTTCAGCCTTTGTTTTGTAGACATTTGCATAATAATAATAATAATCATAAATGATTACATATTAATAATTCCTTTTCTACGGAAGTAATTTATTACTGATTATTCTGAGAATACTTTTAACAAATTATTCTGAAGAAAGAAAGAATTAAAAAAAAATCCAAAAAAAAAAAAAGTATAATTCAAGGCACCTTTAAATGTTTATTCCATCCAGTCTGATAACTTGAATATATTCTGCTTCACAATTACATTGATTGATTTTCTTAACAAAATACATCCACTGCCCTAAAATATTGTTATGGCAGGAGTCAATAGGTGGTGCTCTTACATTTTTTCTTAGTGTGATAGCTCTTTTCAGTCTTTGAAGAAATATTCTATTGTTGTTAATTTAATATAATTTTTTTTTTGCAGGAAGCTCTTGCAAATAGCAAGAAAATTTGTTCTTTATCTAAAGGCAATTCTTGGGCAAAGATACTGTATGGGAATCGGGCGTTGGTTTGGGGGCTGAGATTTCTAATAGCAAGGATTGCCTGTGTGATCTTTCTGGCCCCCTCTGTTCCAGGCCACATGTATATAGTGTAAATAAAAAAGCAAAACTTTGAATCTGTGTAGCTCGTTTCTCCAAAGGGAAGCCAACCTGGAGAGCTTATCATCTGAGATAGAGAGGGAGAGTCGGATGGATGATAGGAGCTGCAGTTGCTCATTTCCTCTGACATCTCAGGACTAAGGTGTCTAAGCTGAGTTCTCACAAATCAAGGGAGCAAAACCAAGAGCCACTTTGGAAAAAGTTGGTCATCTGACTTTCTGTACTATAAAGATATTTTCAGGTTACCCCCATGGGTTAGTAATTTAACCCCTTCCTTGAAGTAGATACAAATTAAAATGTTATTCCCCTCCCACTTCTGTTCACTATCTATCTATCTATCTATCATTACGTGTTGTCTGTTCGTTTGTCTATTTATCCAACATGTTTTTATTTTGTTGCCCATCACTGTGGTATCTTGGCCATGGATTTTAAAAGGATACTAAGAGAGAAAGGCATTCCACTCTCATTGCATATGAACGGATTTGTGCACCTAAATCCCTTGGGTCCATTGAAAATTGTGGCCACTTTTGATGGATCAGCATTAGCAAAGCCCCTTGTGAATGTAATCTAGTCTTTGGCTCTTCTCCCTCTATGTGTTATAGAAAGCTCTGTTTAGGCCAGGTTCTTTGGAAGAGGGAAGGGTGGGAAGATGCAAACCACTGACTGTGACAGGAAGCCTTCTCCTCAATGCCTCTTTAACTTCCTTATTCCTCAGGCTGTAGATCATGGGGTTCACCATGGGAATCACTAGGGTGTACAGCACAGAGACAGCTTTGTCCTGCTGAGCAGAATAACTTGGCTTGGGCCGCACGTACATGAAGATGAGAGTCCCGAAGAAGATGGAGATGGCTGTGAGGTGAGAGGTGCAGGTGGAGAAGGTCTTGCGTCTGCCCTGATGGGAGGGGATCCTGAGGATGGCCGAGAAGATGTACAGGTAGGAAGTCAGCGTGGTCAGGAAGCTGCTGACACCGATGACACAGGCCGAGGCCAAGATGATGGTCATGTTGCTCTGGGTCTCGGTGCAGGAGAGCTTCACCAGGGGTGTGATGTCACAGAAGAAATGGTCGACCTGGTTGGCCCCACAGAAGGGCAAGCTGAATGTGCAGAGAGTTTGGATTAAGGAGTTCAGGAAGCCGCTGGCATAGGAGCAGGCCAGGAGCCAGGTGCAAACCCCATCGGACATGGCAACTGTGTAGAGCAGTGGCTTGCAGATGGCCACAAAGCGGTCGTATGCCATGGCGGCCAGCAGGCAGCACTCAGTGGTCAGCATGCCGCCGAAGACACAGAACTGCACGGTACACCCCAAGAAGGAGATGGTCCCGTCTCCTGTCACGAAGCTGTTCAGAGCCTTGGGGATGATGGCAGAGGCGTAGCAGAGGTCCACGAAGGACAGGTGCCTGAGAAAGAGGTACATGGGGGTGTGCAGGCAAGCATTGAGGTGGATGACCAGCAGGAGGCTGGCGTTCCCCAGCAGGATGGTGACGTAGCTGACTGAGAAAAGCGCGAAGAGCAGGGCTCGCAGCTCTGGGCTTGATGTGAAGCCCAGAAGGATGAACTCCGTCACCGAGGTGCTGTTTCCACTGCCCATGCTTGGGATCTGATGGTGGGAAAGGAAAAAGGGAAATATCTCAGAGGGGCTGGGAACCTCCACTGCTGGCCCTAGTATCTCCACATCTTAATGCTGGGGGACAGACTCTGATCTCAGTTGGGCCAGCAGAATTCCACTGAGTCACTCTGGATTGACACCGGGTTAAATGAGAACAGAACTGGGCCGAAAAGGCCAGAGTCCTATCTTGGAATTAAGCCAGAGGATAGTGTGCACAAGTGAACAAAGTGCTCTACTGGGTTTTATCCCCCACTCTGGTAATGGCCTGTTGGGTGACCTAGGGGAAGTCCCATCCCCCCTCTGTACCTTAGTTTACCCACCTGTAAAATGGAAGTAATGATACTGAACTTCAGCCTAAAGTGCTGTGAGGTCTGTGGGTGAGAAGAGCTCGAGTTGTTAATTTGGCTCTGACTCTGGATTTATACGAGGGTTTCTGAGAGAAGAATTTGCCCCCAAAGGTTTGAGTTATCTGTTCTCTCAAAGCCAATTGAGTTACTCTGGATCTACACTGAAGTGCCTGAGAGAAAAATTGGGTGCAGATAGACAGAGCCACTTTCTCTTCTGTGAAACCCAATGGAATTGCAATGTATTTATTAGGGTGTCAACTTAATTCATGACTACATCAGTCTGAAAGTAGCATTTCTTATATATCTAATGCACTTACATTACTCCCATTACAACAGCATCTAACAACCTGTAATACATTTACCACCATCACCCCTCCCCCCAATCCCTTTCATAAATGGAAGCGCTATTTGTTGGGGATTGGTCCTGATTTGAGCAGGGGGTTGGACTAGATGACCTCCTGAGGTCCCTTCCAACCCTGATATTCTATGATTCTATGATTACCCCACTTTACAGATAAGGAACCCAGGGAGAGGGAGACTAAGTGACTCGACAAAGGGGCCTGTGACAGAGGAAGGAATTGAATGAGGGGTTTCCAAAGACCATACTCACTACGCCACCCATCCTCTTACCATGCAAGACTTTACCAACCGAGCTTCCTCAGAGGACATGTCTCTGTCCCTCAGTTACAGAAAGACATGAAGCAAGAGCACTGGCAGGCCTAACATGAGGCCAGCTGGGTCTCTTGGTGGTCCTCACTGCATGGCCAGCGTAACTGAGGCACAAAAACTGCACCTGGGATTTTCAAAGCTACCTAAGAGAGGCAGATGCCTCATTGCCATCCATTCGAATAGGTATTGGGGCCCCCAGTTCCTTAGGTGGCCTTGGAAACCTCAGCCTCTATTGTGTGTCAGTTCAGGTTGCTACACCCAGCACATTTCTGATGCACAACCAGCATAGAAAGAAAAACAAAAACTGACCTGACCTGGCAGTTCATGCCCTCTACTCCTCCACAAGTCACTGCTAGCAGGACCATATGCTTAACTCTCCGCTGGTGGGGAGACCAGCCTTCCAGCCCTTGCTTCTCCAAATTCCATGCCCAACCTCACCACCACAAAAGGTTCCAACTTCCCAACCATCATATCTTCCACAGAGTGTGGTAAAATCTCCCATATTCAGGCTGGGGAGAGGGGGGGCAGGAAGGTTTGCTTATCAAGGACTACTTATAGGGCCAATCATTTTCATCCCTGCAGCCACAATGAAGGTGGTGGGTCTCCAAAGGTGTAACTCAGGACAGAATTGGGTTTGGAGAACATTGTACTACATAGGAACCCAAGAACTGCCCGATTGGATCAGCCTCGTGATCCATATACTGTCTTTTTGTTCTGTGTTTGTACAGCACCTAGCGCAGTCAGATCCCGCTCCATGACCCGGGCTCTGTTGTGATAACTGAACCTATAAATTTATTCTGATCATGAGCATAACAATGTGGGAATGGATAACAGTTTATAAAGTGTCACAATGACTGATAACAAGAAATGTCAATGTGAAAAGGTACAAAAGAGAGATAGAAAGAGAGAATTCGTTCAAACAAAAAGCCCTCCCAATATAATTCAAGGTCTGTGTTAAGATCATACCTGGTAAACAAGAAAAAGTGGACTGGAAATCAATTAACCAAAATTGGAGTTTTGGAAACTAGGCATAATTGGAGGACAAAATATCGAGAGAATGGGCTATTCTGCCAATCACTCCCTTTGGGGTCCTTAAAGAAAGAGGATTTAGGAGAAAAAATGGCTGCTGGAGAGAGCTTCACCATCATGGCTGCCACCCCCACTATTTCCTAGGATCCCGGGCTGTTGTGATCCTAATCTGGAGACATGTACTGAGCAGACCATGCCAGAGAGAGAGACACCCAGATAACATGGCCACCTGCACCAGCTTCTGCTAAATCCTGAATACCAGCTGGAATGTGAGACTTTGTCTCTCCAACCACCATGTGTCTTTTCCCTTCTCCACCTTATTTCTTCTCTTTCATAGAATCATAGAATATCATGGTTGGAAGGGACCTCAGGAGGTCATCTAGTCCAACCCCTGTTCAAAGCAGGACCAATCCCCAACTAAATCATCCCAGACAGGGCTTTGTCAAGCCTGACCTTAAAAACCTCTAAGGAAGTAGATTCCACCACTTCCCTAGGTAACTCATTCCTAGTGAAAAAGTTTTTTCCTAATATCCAACCTCTTTCCTGTCCTTCTCCTTTGTCCTTCTATCTAAGGAGTGTCTGGCTTAGCCGGCCAAGACTGGTTATTTTGCAACACTGCTGTAAGCCTGTGACCAGAAAGAGGCAGCTAAAAGCAATGCCCTAAACAGCCTTATGTTGGTACAAGTTTACCAGTTGCTGGTCGGAGTGGCTGATAACACTGTGTGCTGTGCCTGTGTTTTCCAGCAGTGAGATTGCCTGTAAAAGTCACCAGAGACAGAATATGCATTTCCGATATTGGCTGTTCTTCTCCCCCCGGCCCATGTGTGTGTTTGTATCTTGCTTTTTCTTTTAGGACATGGTTTCAGTCTGTAACAACACCACAACCAATGCTTACCAGCACTCCTCCACAAACTTCTGTTTTCCCCAAATGGACAATTATTGCCATTAGGTAGGAAGGAGGGATAGCTCTGTGGTTTGAGCATTGGCCTGCTAAACCCAAGGTTGTGAGCTCAATCCTTGAGGGGGGGTCATTTAGGGATCTGGGGCAAAAATTGGGGAGCGGTTGTGCTTTGAGCAGGGGGTTGGACTAGATGATCTCCTGAGGTCCCTTCCAACCATGATATTCTGAGATACCACTAAGTAAGGGAGTTTTTTTCCTTCTAAACATTCTCTCCAGCTAAAGGGAAAGGGAACAAGGGAAATAACAGAAGTTACTAGATCGCAGGCCCTGGTTCTCATGGGAGACTTCAATCACCCTATCTGCTGGGAGAGCAACACAGTGGTGCACGGACAATCCAGGAAGTTTTTGGAAAGCGTAGGGGACAATTTCCTGTTGCAAGTGCTGGAGGAACCAGCTAGGGGCAGAGCGCTTCTTGACCTGCTGCTCACAAACCGGGAAGAATTAGTAGGGGAAGCTAAAGTGGATGGGAACCTGGGAGGCAGTGACCATAAGATGGTCGAGTTCAGGATCCTGACACAAGGAAGAAAGGAGAGCAGCAGAATAGACTCCTGGACTTCAGAAAAGCAGACTTTGACTCCCTCAGGGAACTGATGGGCAGGATCCCCTGGGAGAATAACATGAGGGGGAAAGGAGTCCAGGAGAGCTGGCTGTATTTTAAAGAATCCTTATTGAGTTTACAGGGACAAACCATCCCAATGTGTAGAAAGAATAGTAAATATGGCAGGCGACCAGCTTGACTTAACAGTGAAATCCTTGCTGATCTTAAATACAAAAAAGAAGCTTACAAGAAGTGGAAGATGGGACAAATGACCAGGGATGAGTATAAAAATATTGCTCGGGCATGCAGGAGTGAAATCAGGAAGGCCAAATCACACCTGGAGTTGCAGCTAGCAAGAGATGTTAAGAGTAACAAGAAGAGTTTCTTCAGGTATGTTAGCAAGAAGAAGAAAGTCAAGGAAAGTGTGGGCCCCTTACTGAATGAGGGAGGCAACCTAGTGACAGAGGATGTGGAAAAAGCTAACGTACTCAATGCTTTTTTTGCCTCTGTCTTCACGAAGAAGGTCAGCTCCCAGACTACTGCACTGGGCAGCACAGCATGGAGAGGAGGTGACCAGCCCTCTGTGAAGAAAGAAGTGGTTCGGGACTATTCAGAAAAGCTGGACGAGCATAAATCCATGGGGCCGGATGCGCTGCATCCGAGAGTGCTAAAGGAGTTGGCGGATGTGATTGCAGAGCCATTCCATTATCTTTGAAAACTCATGGCAATCGGGGGAGGTCCCGGACAACTGGAAAAAGGCTAATGTAGTGCCCATCTTTAAAAAAGGGAAGAAGGAGGATCCTGGGAACTACAGGCCAGTCAGCCTCACCTCAGTCCCTGGAAAAATCATGGAGCAGGTCCTCAAGGAATCAATTCTGAAGCACTTAGAGGAGAGGAAAGTGATCAGGAACAGTCAGCATGGATCACCAAGGGCAAGTCATGCCTGACTAATCTAATTGCCTTCTATGGCGAGATAACTGGCTCTCTGGATGAGGGGAAAGCAGTGGACGTGTTATTCCTTGACTTTAGCAAAGCTTTTGACACTGTCTCCCACAGTATTCTTGTCAGCAAGTTAAAGAAGTATGGGCTGGATGAATGGACTATAAGGTGGATAGAAATCTGGCTAGATTGTCGGGCTCAACGGGTAGTAATCAATGGCTCCATGTCTAGTTGGCAGCTGGTATCAAGCGGAATGCCCCAAGGGTCAGTCCTCGGGCTGGTTTTGTTCAATATCTTCATTAATGATCTGGAGGATGGCGTGGATTGCACCCTCAGCAAGTGTGCAGATGACACTAAACTGGGAGGAGAGGTAGATACGCTGGAGGGTAGGGATAGGATACAGAGGGACCTAGACAAATCAGAGGATTGTGCCAAAAGAAATCTGATGAGGTTCAACAAGGACAGGTGCAGAGTCCTGCACTTAGGACGGAAGAATCCCATGCACCGCTTCAGACTAGGGACCGAATGGCTCGGCAGCAGCTCTGCAGAAAAGGACCTAGGGGTTACAGTGGACGAGAAGCTGGATATGAGTCAACAGTGTGCCCTTGTTACCAAGAAAGCCAATGGCATTTTGGGATGTATAAGTAGGGGTATTGCCAGCAGATGGAGGGACGTGATCGTTCCCCTCTATTCGACACTGGTGAGGCCTCATCTGGAGTACTGTGTTCAGTTTTGGGCCCCACACTACAAGAAGGATGTGGAAAAATTGGAAAACGTCCAGCGGAGGGCAGCAAAAATGATTAGGGGACTGGAACACATGACTTATGAGGAGAGACTGAGGGAACTGGGATTGTTTAGTCTGCGGAAGAGAAGAATGAGGGGGGATTTGATAGCTGCTTTCAACTACCTGAAGTGGGGGGGTTCCAAAGAGGATGGCTCTAGATTGTTCTCAGTGGTAGCAGATGACAGAATGAGGAATAATGGTCTCAAGTTGCAGTGGGGGAGGTTTAGGTTGGATATTAGGAAACACTTTTTCACTAGGAGGGTGGTGAAACACTGGAATGCGTTACCTAGGGAGGTGGTAGAATCTCCTTCCTTAGAAGTTTTTAAGGTCAGGCTTGACAAAGCCCTGGCTGGTATGATTTAATTGGGGATTGGTCCTGCTTTGAGCAGGGGGTTGGACTAGATGACCTCCTGAGGTCCCTTCCAACCCTGATATTCTATGATTCTATGTTGCTAAAATAAAAGCTTACTTAATTCTTCAGATGTCAAATGCTTTCAATGTTTTTCCCTCATTTCTTCACACAATGTACAGGGAACCTGTGGAACTCTTCGCCAGGGGATGTTGTGAAGGCCAAGACTATAACAGAGTTCAAAAATGAATTAGAGAAGTTCATGGAGGGTAGGTCCACCAATGGCTATTAGCCAGGAGGGGCAGAGATGGTGTCCCTAGCCTCTGTTTGTCAGAAGCTGGGAATCGGTGACAGTGGATAGAAAACTTGATGATTGTTAGGGTTAGGGTTAGGTTTTAGGGTTAGGGTTTAGGTTAGCTGTAGCTCAAGAAAGCTTATGCTCAAATAAATTTGTTAGTCTCTAAGGTGCCACAAGTACTCCTTTTCTTTTAACTGGATGATTGTCCCTTTTCTTCATTCCCTCTGGGGCACCTGGCATTAGCCACTGTTGGAAGACAGGATACTGGGCTAGATTAACCTTTGGTCTGACCCAATATGGCCATTCTTATGTTCTTATCTTCTGAATATTAAAAAAGGTTAAAAGGATTTTTAATGGTGTGTTTGCCATGGGACTAAGCAGGGTGAGGTCTGTTTATTACCAAACCCCACAGCTTGTTTAAAACTGTTTAATGTTGGACAGAGACTGGGTCAAGTGAACACTTTTGGCCCATATATTACATCTAAATTAATACAACATCTCCTATGTGAACTAATCATACAAATAATAAAAATAATCTAATATTCGATCCCCTGTACCACTCACTGTCAGAGGTTTCAAAGGAAAGTGCACATTAATAGCATGATGACACGAACTGCCCATAAAGAACTCAGACTGCAGAAAGCCTGCAAGTTTCTGGGCAGGTGATAGAAAGAGCAGTCTTTGCTGATTAAGATAAAAATAGGCACAGAATAGGTTCCAAAGGTGCTCAGAATGGTCATTCCCCATGTTGTTTTAACAGGGACCAATCAGTGTTTCCTGTCCCATAGTAAATGCCTGCCTCTGCCAAGTATTGATAAAGGGCTGAGATTCTGCATGTCTGGAGAAAGAAGATGGCACGAAGGGACTGTACTGTTCAGCCACAGATGCATAGTGTATGTTAGACTTATAGTGATAGATAGATAGATAGATAGATAGATAGATAGATAGATAGATAGATAGATAGATAGATTAGATTAAGGAGATTTCATGCCTGGAAGTTTCCATGCCATTAAGCAACAGTGAGTTCTTTTTAAAGAGATGATCTTTTCTTTAGCAGGGCAGATTTGCTTCTCTTTTCAACTAGTATCAACCAAAGTAACTCCTTGCCCCATGCTGAGAACTCAGAAGTTACTCTGGAATGACCTGGTGGGACTGACATCAATGCTAAAAAAAATTATGATTTCTCTGTAGGTTGCTCTTCTCTCCTCCCCCCTGCACTGAACAGAATATTAAATGGAAAAAGAAAATCCAAAGTTAATTTCCCAGAACTTACATTTCCTTGTCAATCAAATCCGATTTACAAGATCATTTGTTACCTTTGTCTCCGCAGTGGCCTTGTTTTAGAGACAAGAAGATTCTGCAAATAACACCGATTTGACTGGGATTTTCAAAGCAAACAAACAAGAATTGGGTGCCTCATCTCTAAAATCCTCGCCGCAGGATTTGCTCTCTTTAATGGGGCTCGCTCTTCTCTCACACCTTCCCGCATACATCAGGAGTAACTCCACTGGAATCAGTGGGGCTGTTTCCCCTTTTCATTTATATGGGTGCAAAACACTATTAAATGTAACCCGCTAACCTTTTGCCATTTCAATCCGTGGCAGAATACTAACCAACGTACTATGCAGCTTCTTTCACAGCTTCTGGCGAGTGGCTTTATCAAGTTTGTTTTGGCAGTCCAAATACATTTGATGTACTCCTGTCATCCACCTCTTGCTTGACTCTCTCTCTCTTTCTTACACAGCACACATAATGTGCTGAGGTACATTATGATGTTATAGAAGCCATACATCATTCTTCTTATCAAGAGCCATTCTTCTCAGTGTTCTAGAACTCTCTCTCTCATTATTGATTTAATTAGTGTGCTGGTACTGAATAGTGTCATTGGTCTATAAGACCCTGGGATGGCCTTTTGCACTGCTTTGATAAGGATCGGCTAGGTGCAACATTGTGCAAATTTAAACAAGCGCCAAGTGGTGCCAACTTCTCCAAGAAACTTGTTGAATGATCCCTTTCAGAAATAAACATTCTGAAATGACTTTTTTCATCAAGAAAGTAATTCATAAGCATATGTCCTATGCCATCAGTTCCACAGATTTTGAGTTTGCACCTGCTAGCACTAACTGCAGTGTGTTGTCCTGGTCTCCTGATAAGCACAACACCTGGTTGTCAGTGTTGATACACCTCAGCCATCTGATATTGCACCTGAATAGTATCAGGTCCACAAATTCCTGAGTGATGATAACAGAGTTATACGAATAGATTGACATGGCATGCACTTGAATCACTGATTGATTCTCGTATCACATCCCAGCCATTTAAGCCATCCACGCCTCCTGTTCTTCCACCCAGTCGTGGCTAGATACTTATCAGGTATGTGTGGAGCTCCCCCTGATTGCTGCTGCTGCCAGCGAGAGGAGAATCATGCTTACTGATTTCCATTAGAAACACTGGGATTGCCAGCTGGTCAGATCCAAGGTTCAGATAGCCCAGTATCCTGTCTCTGAGAGAGGCCAACACAAGATGCTTTTTGCCTTAAGCAGATATCAGATAATCTGCTTCCCTGGTGGTCTCTATAGTTAGAGATTGCTTTAATCCCTGAAACAAGAGGTTTTCTATCCCTTCCAGATCTGTTGTTACCCTGAATTGTGATAGCCGTGAAACTCATTGTCCCAATAATAGAGTCAGAACTGAGAAGCTTTTACCCATTTGAAAAGGCAACAAAATTGCTTTTCCACCTACCTGGGGAGCAGAGCTGTGTCTCTTCAATTCAGTCCAAAAGCCAGATGCTGGAACATAGGCAGGGACCTTTTATCTGCCTTGGCAACCGTTTGAGGCTTGGTGTCTGAAGACCTTCCCATGATGCATGCACTGCACATGGGATTATAGTGCAAAGTGTATCTCACAGAGAGTTTGTGAGGTCAAAGTTAAGGAGACATGGTTGATGGAAAACAACATGGCAATGAAGATCTAAAGTTACACCTCCCTACAGAAGAGGGACAGTATATTTCTCTGTGGTCTGCAAATGGCTTGGCTGAATTTTTATGGGACTTTATCAGCCCAGGCACAAAACTTTCCTATGAAGATAGGGATTCATCCAAATCCCATGGAAGTCAATGGCAGCCTTTCAAAGGATTTGGATGGTGCACATGAAAATATGAATATACCTTTAGATATTTTACTAACAAAATAAATAATAATAAAATAAAATAATTACAATAAAATAAAAAATACCAAACTTAGGTGAAGATTTTTGATGATATTTAGGTGTTGTTTCACTCAGTTCTGCAACATCTAAGTGATTTAGGAGCCTAAGTTTCATTTTGAAAAGGGATTTAGGCACTTCAGAGTCAAGGCCCCATCAACAGTCAGTGGGATTTTGGCTCCTAGGTGCCAAAATCCTTTCTGAAAATGTGAGTTAAGCTGTAAAATAAGTTAGGCATTCCAATGCTGAGCATAGCTACTCCTGCATATGTAAGTGGAATAATGGTCTTGCTATTGTGGGGAACTTTCCTGGCTCATACACTACCCCGGTGAAATGGGCTAGCGAAAGGATCTGAGGCCTCACTCCCACTTCCTTTACCCAGAGGCCTGCTGACCTAGAGGACTCCCCTTCCACTTTCCTATGTGGCAGAATCCTCGTAACCCCAACAAAGCTGGGCCCAGGATTCCTGAGGGGCTCAACCCCCAACCTTGTCATGGTCACTTAGGGCAGGGGCTAGGGTGTCCCCACTCCGGGGTGCCCTCTCTGCACTGGATGCTTTCCTGACCCACTGATCATTACATATAGTTTATTAAACAGCAACCAAATTAAAAAAAATAAGGAAAAAATAGGAAAGGTGAAAGGAAAACATGTCACCCTGCTCTGTGGCATGGGGATGTCACAACCAGCGTCTCTGGAATGTCAGGGCACTTCAATCTGTCCCTTGTAAGTCTCAGGCCTTCTTCTCAGGCCCTGGCTGTGCTGCAGAGATGCTGAGGGTCGGATACTTGCTCTGGCAGTGGCCACACGCCTTCAAGATCTGAGTGGCAGGACCTGACTTCCCAGCATCGCTCCCATCCTGTCGGGGTTATGATCCCCCTCCACGTCTGTCCTGCAAGGCCTCTCAGCTGGGGGCATCTCCCTGCGTTCAGCCCACTGCCCAGGGTCCCCCTTGCTCTCCGCAGCTACTCACCGCACCTGGCTCCGGACTGCTTCAGCCCCAGCTCCAGCTCCACCGCTCTGCCTCCAGCTCCCTGGGCTGATTCTCTGGCCCCCCTGGCTCTGGTTGCTGCCCTTCTGCTCCCAGGACAGGTCTGCTCTGTGGGCTGCTTCTGTGACTCTGCTCCTAGCACCGACCTGCTTCCTGGGATCCATCTCTGGGTCTCTCTGGATCTGGCACAGCTCTGCTCCCCAGCTCAGCTCAGGCCCCTGCTTTCTCCTTACCTCAGCCCCACTCTGTCTGACCCAGGCAATTCCAGCTCCCATGGAGGACGGGGACCCCTCATTAGCCTGCCCGCCCTGTCAATCAGGCTGAACTGAAGCATCGACCTCTTCCCATTGTTCCTGGGGACTGTCAGTCTCAGGGTCCTGATTTCCCATCGACCCTTCCCCTTTCTTTTAGTAGTGGGAGCTAGCCAGCCAAAACACCCCCACTGAGTTTTAGTAAGGGACCAGCAGTCCTGTTAGAATATATATATTCAGGCCTGTTGGTAAAGGCCTGTACTCTAAGAATTTAGGTGTATTCTTATCACTTGGCTAGTTCTAGAGGTATAAAAGAAAGAATCAAAATCACTGTCTGCCGGTGTAAGGTCCTTCTCTTACTGTGACAGTCTGAGGCCCTGTGCTTAGGCTAAGGCCTTTGGCTAAGCAGCAGAGGCAGCCATATGCTGGGAAGCGACCAGTCATATCCTCACATTCCAAACCAGTCACATTGAAAGAAGGTGCTATTGGGCTGTTAGGAATACAATCCTCTCCTGATAGTGCCTATCACCTCCAGAGAAAGGGAAATGCCTAGAAGATGTAAAAGGAAACTTAGTTTGATAGCGTCCTTTCTGGCAAGAACTCACTTATCAATAGCTGGGATGTGAAATCCTCACTTTTGTATTTTTTGTCATTATAGTTCCCACTTTGCTGTTGTTTGTCTGTATAATCTCTGTTTGGTTCTGTGATTGTTTCTGTCTGCTGTATAATTAATTTTGCTGGGTGTAAACTAATTAAGGTGGTGGGATATAACTGGTTACATAATCATATTACAATATGTTAGGATTGGTTAGTTAAATTTCAGGAAAATGATTGGTTAAGGTATAGCTAAGCAGAACTCAAGTTTTACTATATAGTCTGCAGTCAATCAGGAAGTGAGGGGGTGGGTGAGGGAGATGAGAATAGGGAAGGGGGGTAAGGAAATTGGAATCATGTTTTGCTAAAGGGGGAAATGGGAACAGGGAATGGGGATAAGGAAATTGGAATCATGTTTTGCTAAAGGGGGAATTGGGAACAGGGAATAGGGGTAAGGAAATTGGAATCATGTTTGGCTAAGGGCAGGAATGGGAACAGGGACACAGATGTAAGGCTCTGTGGTGTCAGAGCTGGGAAGGGGGACACTAAGGAAGGAAACTGGAATCATGCTTGCTGGAAGTTCACCCCAATAAACATCGAATTGTTTGCACCTTTGGACTTCGGGTATTGTTGCTCTCTGTTCATGCGAGAAGGACCAGGGAAGTAAGTGGGTGAAGGAATAAGCCCCCTAACAAGTCCCCTTACACATAACTTCAAACATCTGGGCCTCAGTCTTGCAATTTACACTGTGAGGCACTGAAATATATTATTACTATTATTTTATTGCTGTTGTAGTGCGTACGACTCCCAGTCATGGTGAGAACCCCAACAGGCATGGTGCTATATAAACATTTGCTGTGACATATCTGGCAAGTAGCTACCATATCATTGGAAGATCTTACTGAGATAAGTTTATGTATCGCTGTAGACCAGGGATTGTGTGTAATTCCATGGAGAAAGGTGACTACAGCCCTCCAGGAACTAAGAAAATGTGGGTGGGGGTGTTTATACAAATTCACTCAGTCTGTAACACCTCCAGAGAGGTATCCCCATATACTGGCTCAGACTGGATTCTCCTGTGGCCCACAGACAATGGAAGGACTTCTGGAGAACTAGCCTGAGTTTAAACTGACACGGGGCCTTATTTCTGATCCAGCGAATGGACAGGACCTTCTGTCCTGTGCGGGCCCCAATCTTTAGGGATGGGTTGGAAGGATTCACATGGACCAGAGCTCAAGGTGGGATTTGGGGTGATTTCTGCTAACCTTATTAGGATGCTCATAGGTTCTTTTCTTGTTTTGAAGAGGTTTTCTCTGCAATGTTTTAACTGTGCTTGCCGCATGGTGACTTATAACTGCTCTCAATTACAGTAGTTCATAGCCTTGGAATAGAAAGCCAAGCCCACACGCCAACCTGGTAAGGCAGTCTGGCTTGCTGGGAGTAACATAGTGCAGGCAGGGGACTATGCAGCCTGGAAATACCCCAGTCAGGAGGGAGAGAGATGTGCAGCTCTTCAAAGGGCGTCCTCCATGCAGTAAGACCTCTCGCGTATGGTGCATGTGAGGTCATGTCGTGCAGAGGATGCCATTTTGAGAACAACATGGCGTTCTCCATGTGGCAATATTACCGGTATGCTGTTCTGATGCCATCTGGCTCCACTACAGCATGGGGGCAGGGGAGGCCAATTTCATGGCTCTATAGAAAAAATGTTCATGGCCATGATGATAATGGTGAAATCTTCTTATTATTTATTTAATACCAACAATTAGCTCAGTGTTAGTACAGGTGACATAAAACAAAGGCATTCCTCAAGAAGGACAGATGACAGAAGAAATGGATGGTATTCATTTAATCAAAATAGGGTGAGATTTTCCAAAGTTACAAAGACACATTAAGTGCCTTTGGATGTTGCATTGTTCTTTGTGCCTCCCACATGGTGTTTATTTTTCTCTAACGGCTGTTTCAAGCTACACTTTTAAGGCTGAGATGTCCAAAGGGCCTAATGGACAATTTTTAAAAGGTATTTAGGCAGCTAGTGGCATATTCCAATACACCTCCATACTAACTCTCATTGCAAAAGATGATTTTTAAGTGTTTAGATACTTTTGAAAATCCCGCTAGATACTGTGACGGGACAAGGCCAGATGGCTATAGAAAAGTAGTGGGAGACAGATATATTAGCCCCAGGCTAAACAAATCCCTGTTACCAGGATAAGTAAATGGCTGCTGCTCCAGGTCAATTAAGACACCTGGGGCCAAGTAAGATCTTTCCAGAAGGCAGGGAAGATAGCTAGGGTGATTGGGACACCTGAAGCCAATTAGGGGCTGGCTGAAACTAGTTAAAAGCCTTCCAGTTAGTCAGTTGGATGTATGTGTCAGGAGCTGTAGGAGGAAGCTGTGTGGTTGGAGGAACTAAGCAGTACAAACCATATCAGGCGCAAGGAAGGCGGCCCTGAGGTAACAGTGAAGGAGATACTGAGTGGGGGCTGCTGTGGAGAAGTGGCCCAGGGAATTGTATGTGTCCTATTTCCAAAAAGTCAGCTACCATAGCTGCTACTATTAGGGTCCCTGGGCTGGAGCCCAGAGTAGAGGGCGGGCCTGGTCTCCCCCCTCCCCTCCTCGATTAATCACTGAGACTGGGAGACAACAGAGACTGTGCAAGGGAGGGTGGCTTCTCCTCACCTCCCTCGTTGGCTTATGATGAAAATGGCTCAGTAGGCTGTGACCCTTTTCTCTAGAGAGAGAAGGGCTACATGGAGAGTCACTTGAGCCTCTGAGGCTAGCGAAATCCGCCAGGAATCACGGGACCCACTGAGACAAGGACAGAGCTTTATCACAATACCTAAATTCCTTTAAAATCCAGACGTGAAAGACCAAATCCCACTGAATTTCAATGGAATTTGGGTGCCTAACTCCTTCAGGACTTTTGGAAAATGCCAGCCAAAAATAATTGAATGTAAATGGGCTCAGATTTGCATAGGTTGAGTCCTAAGCATTTTCTGAGAATCATGCTTCTTTAAAGTGTCTCAAGCTGACCACCCAGAAATGACAGCACCCAAATAATTATGGCTTTTGGGTCAAACCTTCCAGAGGAGCTGACAAATGTTACTCCTGTGGGAATTCTGCACCAAAAAATTAAAACTTCTGCATACTTTATTTGTCAGAATAACACAATATAATCAGTCCAGTTTCAATTGTTTTGCTAATTTATTTCAAAATACCTCTCAACAAGTATGTCAACAAAAAAGAAAACAACAAAGCAAAGATTCCCCGAGGAGCAGAGAGCAAAAGAAACCCCCTATAACAACCAGTTCCAGTTGCGGGCTGCTGGAGGGGGCTACATGAGGCTTCCCAGAGCCCAGATATCCACATCCCCTCCCTCCAGAGTCCAGCTGAAGGTCACCTCCCACCCCAGATACTTGCACCCCTCTTCCCAGGGCCCAGCCACAGGGCACCCTCGGCCCAGCCACATGCACCCCCTCCCTCCAGAGTCTTTACTCTCCCTACCTTCTTTACTGTCCCATCAGGGGACGCAGTGTGGCCCAGCCCTTCTTCAACCTTTGCCAGAGCTGGGTGTCCTGGGCCCTCTCCGGTCCCTGGGTGGATGAGGATCAAGCTGGGTGCCAGAGTGTGCAGAGCCTCCATCCCTACCAGGCCGGGCGCTCCACTCACTGCGAGCTGGAGAACTGGGCTCTGCAGACACAAGCAGCCCCAAATGCAGCCCCAATTCTATGTGGGAAACATGAAAGTCTGCTCAGAACTTTAATTCTGTGCAAATTCTGCATTGTTCAGTGGTGCAGAATTCCTCTAGAAGTAAAATGCAAGAGATACTAGAAGTAATGGTTAACATTATTTCATCAAAATTGCCTTTATTTTAAACTATTTTTATAGCCATCCAATAACATGTGACTCTGCCTGACATTTACAAAACAACCTAGGAGGGTGACAAACCATCAGCACTAAATGTAGAGAGCTCCTGTTCACACTCACCCCATGTACAGCCCAGAATTTTTAACTTAGCAACTATCTACATTGACAGAAATGAAAAAAAAATGCAATTCATGCCAAACATCTGATATAAGGGATAACCATTTAACTTCTGAAAGCGATTGCCTTCATCGCTATCCTTCTCAGGGCATCCTTGACCTCCTTGTTTCTTAGACTGTATATGAGGGGGTTGACTGTGGGAGTCAGGAAAGTGTAGAGCATGGCGAAGACTCTGTTTAGACCAGGCAACTGATTTCCTATTGGGAAACCATAGATAATAATGAGGGCCCCATAGAAAATGCTAATGATAAGGAGGTGTGAGGAGCAGGTGGAGAAGGCTGTTTTTCTTCCCTGTGGTGGAAGGGATCCTACAGATAGTCAATATGATCCTATAGTAGGAAACCAGGGTTAGTAAACATAGAACCACAACCACACAGGCAGCAAAGGTGAAAGTTACAGCCTCAGTCTTATAAGCACCAGTGCACATCAGTGTTAGCAGAGGCATTAAATCGAAGAAGAAATGGTCTATCTCATTGGAAATAAAGAAAGGCAACCTGAATAGCATAACTATGCTTATCACAGGAATTGCAAAGTCAGCAGCCCAAGAACCAGCTGCTAGCAGAAGGCAAGCCCTGAAGTTCATTATTGCTGAATAATTTAGTGGATGGTAGATGGCTAAATACCGGTCAAAGGACATGACTGATAAGAACAAACTCTCAGAAATACCCAGGGAACCAAACACATACAACTGTGTGATACAGCCTAGGAGTGAAATCACTTCATGCTCTGTAAGGAAGGTTCTCAGCATCTTAGGGACAATAGTTGAGATGTAGCAGATCTCCAAGATGGGTAAGTTGCCCAGGAAAAGGTACATGGGGGTGTGAAGGCTGCGATCAGCCAATACGATGATGACAACA
Source organism: Natator depressus (assembly GCF_965152275.1). NCBI lineage: Eukaryota > Metazoa > Chordata > Testudines > Cheloniidae > Natator > Natator depressus. Next base: position 32,997,496 of record NC_134246.1, read on the forward strand.
AGCATGTTCCCAGAGACAGCAATCAAATAGATAAATAAAAATGTCACAAAGGGTAGGAGTTGCAGTTCATGGAGGTTTCCAAACCCAAGCAGGATGAATTATGTGGTGGCACTTCGATTTTCCTTTGCATTGTTGGCAATGGTGTCCCACTAGATATATATATTTGAAAAAAGCCCCACAATATTAACTCAAGCAGTGGTCAGCAAAGTTCAATTGGTATGAAAGCTCAACTCTCCTCATCTAAACTAGGGCTCTGATCATGCGTACACTTATATTTTTGAGTATACTTGTGCACCTATTCCAGCTATCTACTACACGCCTTCCAACTTCTAGAGCAAATGACACAGGGACTCTACAAACAGCCTCATTTACCAGAGGCTGTTTCATTCCCACAGTATTGTCCATCCCGTGCCTGGTAAACTAGCTCTAGCAATATAAATTCAGGAAAAAAATGTTCAGAATGGGAAAATGTGTATTCACAAAAATGCCATTGTCTTTTAAAATATTAGATCAAGCAAGGGATGGGTATGTGATTAGATAGATACTTTCTGAATTTTCCACTCATGTCAATGACCATGGCATCCACTTATGTTGGTGCTGAATTTGGTCCCAGATCTCTACAAAGTGACTGAGATGGTTGGGTGAGCAAGAGGGTTATGAACATTCCAGGATTTAGGTAAAGGCAAATGCTAAAGGGACTTTGTGTTGAATGAAACATTGTACGATTGAGCTGATTGAGTCTTTTACATAATAAACCATCCCAGCTGTTCAGAGGCCAGAGCTAACACTCCCCATTTTGATAGCCCCCAACCCACTTATTTTTTAAATAAATGATTTTGAATAAATAAAACAAACAGACGTGGCTATTGACTTCATCTTTCTTCATATATGAAGAATCTGTCAGCAGCAATACTGATCTTCCCTGGGTCCTCTCATTCACACTATACCCTGCTTTTATTAATGTATGTGCTCTAGTTTATACACAGCAGGAATAATTACAGAGAATCACTCTCTGTTAGGAGAAAACAGTGGCCATTAATTAAATTGAATTAGTGTCCCAACGGGAATATTTTGCTTTTGATGGGAGAACCCCTTTCTGTTGGCTTACAGGCAACATTTCATCATATACTGACTTCATTGTCTCTCTATCTATCTATCCATCCATCCATTTATCTTGGTGCCCATCATGGTATTATCTGAGCACCTCCCAGGAAAACAGACTGGTATAACAAGCCCCCAGTGGTCTTCTCCAAGACTTCCACTCTTCCCCTCCCAGTGGTTATCCTCAGATGGACTTTCCTGGGTACCCTTCTAATCCATAAACCCCCCGGTACCAAAGGATTCCCTGAGTAGTTGAGAGATCCTGCCTGACACAGAGAGGAAGTTCAGAAGACTTCATTGTGTTGGGAGACTTCAACACCATGCAAACTACCCCTTTAATAAAATAGCCCAGCATCTCCTGTTCAATTAGCCTTTGTCACTGATTTCAAAAGAAGCATGCAGGCCACAATTTTCAAAAGTGACTATTGATTTCAGGTGTCTTCATTTTAGCCCACCCAATGTATTGTTCTGGGGTATAGGCGTCCAGATGCCTAATGTGTAGCAGCAGTGTACATACCCAGAGGCAGAAAACTAGATGTTTAAGAGCTTTTTTACTGCAAAACCTTGGATGCTAAACAAATTTAGGCACCTACAGTATTCAGTGGTAGCCGAGAGGGGCTTTGTGAATCCCAGTGGGGACTGATTCTGAGATTTAGGCACCTAAACCCCATTGTGAATCGAGCCCGAAGCCTCTTTTGAAAATAGAATGCATGCACTTTCATTTTCCCCTAGGTAACTTACACAAAGCCACACATAGAGTCTGTATCGGAGTCAGGAACTGATCTCCCATTTCCTGAATCCCTGGGCAATTCCTGTCGACTAGATAGACCTCATTTCCTAATGACAGAGTCCTCTACCCCTCGAGCCAAAGAACAACTTCAGTGGCAGTGAATATAAGGGGGATTCTTCAAGGAGGCAGCTGAGAGACCCGGTGGCCTAGTCACTAGTCCATCCTTTCTACCCATAAATATTAAAGACATGGGCTGGGATATTCAGGGTCCCAGCAGAGTTGGATGCCTTGCTCCACTGACATCCAATGGGATTTGGGTTCCAGACTGCCTCTTCTTTGAAAACCCCTTTCTTAATTATTTATTACAGAGTAAAGCCAAAATTAACATATGTCCACAGTTTCCAGTACAGGTGTTTCATCAGGAACTCTAGGCATACAAGCAAGCAGTGGCAGGACCAACAAAGGAGAAGTGACACTACTTGGAGACTGAGTCATGGAGCAGTAGAATGGTGAATGTGGCCATAATGTTGTAGACAGTGTTAAATGTCATCACGAAGAGAAGTGCCAGAACCAACAGTTAGGTGTTAGGCCAGAAATGAGATGCAAATCCAAGAGAGGATGAGATTGATATCTGATGAGGAAATCTGATGAGGTTCAATAAGGATAAGTGCAGGGTCCTGCACTTAGGACAGAAGAACCCAATGCACAGCTACAGACTAGGGACCGAATGGCTCAGCAGGAGTTCTGCGGAAAAGGACCTAGGGGTGACAGTGGATGAGAAGCTGGATATGAGTCAGCAGTGTGCCCTTCTTGCCAAGAAGGCCAATGGCATTTTGGGATGTATAAGTAGGGGCATAGCGAGCAGATCGAGGGACGTGATCGTTCCCCTCTATTCGACATTGGTGAGGCCTCATCTGGAGTACTGTGTCCAGTTTTGGGCCCCACACTACAAGAAGGATGTGGATAAATTGGAGAGAGTCCAGCGAAGGGCAACAAAAATGATTAGGGGTCTGGAACACATGACTTATGAGGAGAGGCTGAGGGAACTGGGATTGTTTAGTCTGCAGAAGAGAAGAATGAGGGGGGATTTGATAGCTGCTTTCAACTACCTGAGAGGTAGTTCCAGAGAGGATGGTTCTAGACTATTCTCAGTGGTAGAAGAGGACAGGACAAGGAGTAATGGTCTCAAGTTGCAGTGGGGGAGGTTTAGGTTGGATATTAGGAAAAACTTTTTCACTAGGAGGGTGGTGAAACACTGGAATGCGTTACCTAGGGAGGTGGTAGAATCTCCTTCCTTAGAAGTTTTTAAGGTCAGGCTTGACAAAGCCCTGGCTGGGATGATTTGATTGGGGATTGTTCCTGCTTTGAGCAGGGGGTTGGACTAGATGACCTCCAGAGGTCCCTTCCAACCCTGATATTCTATGATTCTATGATAGCATGGATCCATTCCACATGGGACCTGAAAACCCCCTCCAGGATGTTAAAATAAAAGAAAGAAAAGTAGAATAAAATAACCATTTTATTATCTCTCCTCTTCTGAGTGGTAGCAGAGATTGGGTCCTTCCAGTTTAGCTGGAGGAAAAATCAGTAATGTGGAGTCTGGGTTTATTCTCATTGTGATTTGTTTGTGTACATTATATGCACCAGTCATGGAGTAAAGGTGGTCACAAACAGCATATAGACAATCCCCTGTCTCAGAAATGTGTGCCCAGATTTCAGTGCCCATTTTCCAGAGAACAACAAATATAGGATTGAAAAGCATTTTCTCGATAGGTGTTTTTCGTATTTTTACTTGACATTGCTTTTGTTGTTGTTGTTATAAAGAGATGTTCTAACAAAACAAACAAACAAAATAATCACATCACTTATTTATTTATTTTGATAGCCAGTAATCTGTTTAGGATCTTTTACACTTTTTAATTATTGCAATAGAACATATATTTAGGAAGACCAGTACAGTCTTCCCACATGTAAAATTATGCAGCATTTGGGAATCCAGGACACCAAGCAGAGACAAAATATGATAACAAGCCACACCCACACCCAGGAATCCAAGACTTGTGCCATGTAAAATGTGGATATTTCCCCAATCAAACAGAGCAGAAAAGCTGATAAAACACATAACTAAAATCTTGAATTACCCTATGTAGAATGCAGAGTTATTGATAGCCATTGATGGACTTATTCTCCAGAAACCTCTCTCATTCTTTTTTTAACCTGCCCCAAACTGTACCTGGGTTTAAAAAAGAATGAGATAAGTTCATGGAGGATAGGTCCATCAATTAGTCTCAGTGACCAGGGATGCAATTCCATGCTCCGGTTATCCCTAAACTTCTGACTGCCAGATTCTGGGTCTGGACAAAAGGGGATGGATCACTCAATAATTTCCCTGCTCTGTTCATTCCCTTTGAAGCACCTGGCATTGGCCACTGTTGGAAGACAGGACACAGGGCTAGATGGACCACTGATCTGACCCAATATGGCTGTTCTTATGTTCAGAGCATATGAGAGTTATGATTCTGGTTAGGGCTGTAGCAAATATCAACTAGGAATGTCACCATCCCATAATTTACTGTGTCCTCAAGTTCCCCAAGGAAGCTCCCATTGGCATGAACTCGGGACAACCTAGATGCCAACTCCCTTGCTAGTTAAGCCACATTGAATTATTCCCATACCAGTCACTCCTTCTCATTTTACGGGAGCACCATATATTTACTGATGACTTTTCTCAGTGCTTCCTTGACCTCTTTGTTCCTCAGGCTGTAGATGAGGGGATTGGCCAGGGGAGTCAGGACCATGTAGAAGACAGAGAACACTTTCTTGAGATCTCTGAGTATGTCAGTGTCTGGTAACATGTAGACAATGATTACAGTCCCATAGAAAATTGTCACCATCATGAGGTGAGAGGAACAGGTGGAAAAGGCCTTTTGCCTGCTGGTTGTGGAAAGGATTTTCAGGATAGTGGAGATGATGCAAACATAGGATGCCAAGGTTAATAGAAATGGGGGCAGGGTGTCTATGGAAGAGAATATCACGGTCGCTAGTTTAATCATGCTGGTGTCACTGCAGGAGAGTTTAATCACTGGGGTGAAATCACAAAGGAAATGGTCAATTTCATTGGGGCCACAGAAATATAACTGTGACATTAAACACATTATTATGGTTGTTGTCAGAAATCCATTCATCCATGATCCAGCTGCTAGCTGGAAGCAGATTCTGCCATTCATAGGGGCTGCATAGTGAAGTGGTTTATGTATTGCTAAATACCGATCATAAGACATTGCTGCTAGGAGACAACATTCTGTAGCTTCCAGGAAACCAAAGAAATAAAATTGCACAATACACCCACAGAATGAAATAGTCCTGTCCCCAGTCAGGAAACCGGCCAGCATCCTGGGCAGGATGGTCGAGGTGTAGCAGGTCTCCAAGCAGGACAAGTTCTCCAGGAAGAAGTACATGGGGGTGTGAAGGTGCTGATCAGACACAACTAGCACAACAATGAGGATGTTCCCAGCCACAGTCACAATGTAGACCACTAAAAACAGCAGGAAGAGACAATATTGCAGTTCAGGTTGATCCCCAAATCCCAGGAGGATGAATTCCATTATGTATGTTTGATTTTTCACTTCTTTCTTCATGAGCTTTCTTCATGCAGGGTGCCCCTTTTCCTATTCTCCATGAGATTTACCTAGTGATAGTTAAAAAAGTACTGAGCATTGAAACAATTTACTGTACAGTTAAACTCATTGGATTTCCAGCTGTTTGATTCAAGGAAAGTTCAAAGTGCAAATGGAGAGTATGGTTATATGCTCTCATTAAGATAAAAAAACTCCTTAAATCCCAGATTTTACACAAGATTTTCAAATAGAGATTCCCCACTCACCAGTCCCAAAGAGCAGCTAAGCCATTAATTTCTCATTCTTCAGCCCCCAACTTTGTTCATAGATTTAAAAGCCAAAACAGACCATTAGATTTGAAGGCCATCATGTCTGACCTCCTGTATAACACAGAACTTCCCTGCATTAATTCTTCTTTATACTACAGTAGAGCTTTCAGAAAAATAGCTAGAAGGAGCCATTGTGGCCTCTTGTATATCGCAAGCTGTCAGGGTTCCCTCCCCACTCTGAACTCTAGGGTACAGATGTGGGGACCTGCATGAAAGACCCCTTATGCTTATTTTTACCAGCTTAGGTTAAAAACTCCCCAAGGCACAAATTCTCCCTTGTACTTTGGATTACGTAAACGCTGCCACCACCAAGTGATTCAAACAAACATTTAGGGAGGGCCACTTGGATCCCTATCTCCCCTCTAATATGCCCCCAAGCCGTACACCCCCTTTCCTGGGGTGGCTTGAGAATAAACAAGATGAGCACAGACCAACCCTGGGACACTAAAAACCCAGTCAGATTCTTAAAAAAACAGAACTTTATTAGAAGCACAAAGAAAAGATTAAAGAACAACTCTGTAAGATTAGAATGGAAGATAACTTCACAGGCAGTCAGATTCAAACCATAGAGAATCCATCTAGGCAATACCTTAAGTTACAAAAAGACACAAAAACAGGAATACACATTCCCTCCAGCACAGTGAATTTCACAAGCCAAAACAAAAGAAAATCTAACACATTTTCTAGCTAGATTACTTACTAACTCTATAGGAGTTGGATTGCTTGCTTTCTTGATCTGCTCCAGGCAGAAGCATCACACAGAAAGACAAAGCCTTCCCCGCACCCCAACCCCCAGATTTGAAAGTATCTTGTCCCCTGATTGGTCAATTGGGTCAGGTGTGAGCCAGGTTACTTGAGCTTCTTAACCCTTTACAGGTAAGAGGATTTTATAGTACTTTATCAGAGCTTCTTAACCCCTTCCCTTTATATTTATGACGCAAGCCATATCACTTCTCCAGTTACCCCTGCACTGAGACCAATAACTTCTGGTTGTGCAAAGCATAAGTGACAAACTGGGAAGTAGCTGCATTATTTTGCATGGCTACTGTGCATCACTCTCTGTGTTAATTTATGATGAATGACTTGCCATGGGGTGAGATCAAATAGGGTTGTTAGAGGAAACAGACATGAAAGGAAAATCAGCAACCTAGGTAAGACGTATCCAAGCAAACAGTCATACACAACAACCAGCAAAGTTACACAGTTGTTTTACCAAGGCTAAGAAGGGAGAGATCAAAATATCTGGCCAGGTAAAGGATTCACCCGGAGACACAGAGAGAGGGTCTGCAGGGAGGCAAGCTATCCCTCAGACTCAGAAGTGAGATATGGAAGAACCTGAACTAGGAAGAGAGAAGTTAAGCTTAGGTAAGACAAAAGCTATTAGGACTCTTTGTTGTTTTAACCCATTTTCCTAAATGCTGTGTTCAGTTGGGCATATAAATCCCACATTATTTTGAAGAAGCTGTTTCTGTGCCCTGCAAACTCAGTCTGTTACAGGCTTTGGGAGGGAAATCTAGAGCAGAACAAATGTCCACTTAGACCTGCTGGGGTAACACCGCTGTCACCAAACGGGTGGTAATGTGGTGACTTGGAAAGTAGTTGGATTGCAGGATCCCAGCCAAGAAAAGGGGAAGCATAGGCCAGCCATTTGGAAGGGGTGTGCCTGAGGGACTGAAGAAGGGTCCAAGAAGGGGCAGCCGCCTCAGGACCATGAGAGCAAATCTTCCAAAAAGGCAGCTGGTCTTGATTTTGAAGACATCAAGAGATGGAGACTCCATCACTTCCCTTGGCACTTGGTTCCAAAGTTTAATTTCCCTCATTCTTAAACAAATTGTGCCTTATTTCTAAAATGAATTTGTCTGACTTCAGCATCCAGCCATTGGTTCTTGTGGCTTCTTCACTAGATTAAAGCACCCATTAGTATCCAGGGTTTTCTGCCCACAAAGGCACTTATCCACTGTAATCAAATTACTTCAGAATCTTTGTTCTAAAAAGCTAAACAGGTTGAGCTCCTTAGCTCTCACTGTAAAGCATTTTCTCCAGCCCTCACAGATTTTTGTGCCTCTTTTTTACACCTGCTCCTTTCTTTCAATATATATATATTTTTAAAATGTAGACATCCACCATGACTGGATGCAGTTGGGTCTCACCAATACCTAATAGAGAGGTAAAATCACCTCCGTACACCTGCTCACCATTCCCCTGTTTATACATTATAGGATTGCATGAGCTCCTTAAAGAAAAGGAGTACTTATGGCACCTTAGAGACTAACCAATTTATTTGAGCATAAGCTTTCGTGAGCTACAGCTCACTTCATCGGATGCATACTGTGGAAAGCATAGAAGATCTTTTTATATACACACAAAGCATGAAAAAATGGGTGTTTACCACTACAAAAGGTTTTCTCTCCCCCCACCCCCCACTCTCCTGCTGGTAATAGCTTACCTAAAGTGATCACTCTCCTTACAATGTGTATGATAATCAAGGTGGGCCATTTCCAGCACAAATCCAGGGTTTAACAAGAACCTCTGGGGGGGGGGGGGGATTAGGAAAAAACAAGGGGAAATAGGTTACCTTGCATAATGACTTAGCCACTCCCAGTCTCTATTCAAGCCTATGTTAATTGTAACCAATTTGCAAATGAATTCCAATTCAACAGTCTCTCGCTGGAGTCTGGTTTTGAAGTTTTTTTGTTGTAATATCGCAACTTTCATGTCTGTAATCGCGTGACCAGAGAGATTGAAGTGTTCTCCGACTGGTTTATGAATGTTATAATTCTTGACATCTGATTTGTGTCCACTTATTCTTTTACGTAGAGACTGTCCAGTTTGACCAATGTACGTGGCAGAGGGGCATTGCTGGCACATGATGGCATATATCACATTGGTGGATGTGCAGGTGAACGAGCCTCTGATAGTGTGGCTGATGTTATTAGACCCTGTGATGGTGTCCCCTGAATAGATATGTGGGCACAGTTGGCAACGGGCTTTGTTGCAAGGATAGGTTCCTGGGTTAGTGGTTCTGTTGTGTGGTATGTGGTTGCTGGTGAGTATTTGCTTCAGGTTGGGGGGCTGTCTGTAGGCAAGGACTGGCCTGTCTCCCAAGATTTGTGAGAGTGTTGGGTCATCCTTCAGGATAGGTTGTAGATCCTTAATAATGCGTTGGAGGGGTTTTAGTTGGGGACTGAAAGTGACGGCTAGTGGCGTTCTGTTATTTTCTTTGTTAGGCCTGTCCTGTAGTAGGTGACTTCTGGGAACTTTTCTGGCTCTATCAATCTGTTTCTTCACTTCCGCAGGTGGGTACTGTAGTTGTAAGAATGTTTGATAGAGATCTTGTAGGTGTTTGTCTCTGTCTGAGGGGTTGGAGCAAATGCGGTTGTATCACAGAGCTTGGCTGTAGACAATGGATCATGTGGTGTGGTCAGGGTGAAAGCTGGAGGCATGTAGGTAGGAATAGCGGTCAGTAGGTTTCGGGTATAGGGTGGTGTTTGTGTGACCATCGTTTATTAGCACTGTAGTGTCCAGGAAGTGGATCTCTTGTGTGGACTGGACAAGGCTGAGGTTGATGGTGGGATGGAAATTGTTGAAATCATGGTGGAATTCCTCGGGCTTCTTTTCCATGGGTCCAGATGATGAAGGTGTCATCAATATAGCGCAAGTAGAGTAGGGGCGTTAGGGGGCGAGAGCTGAGGAAGCGTTGTTCTAAGTCAGCCATAAAAATGTTGGCATACTGTGGGGCCATGTGGCTGTTACTCTGAAACATGAGCTCCTTGTGTCACAGCATCACGCTGGGAACTCAGGTTGAGTTGCTGTCCACTGTGACCCCGAAACATGCTGTGATGGTGGTGAGGGTCACACACGTGAGCTACCCCAGAGAGGGACGTGAATGTGATGGCATCATGCTAGCACCTGAGGCTAGGCAGTGGCACTGACCAACAGCACAGACGAGAAGATGACTCTGCCCCATGCACAAAGGGAATGCCCTGAGCAGACTCCACAGATGCTTTATCCCCCCAGTGACCCTCCAGAAAACCCTGGGACACATTCCAACCCCAGCTGCACACAGTAACTCAGCTCATGTGTGTGCTGTTGGCAAGGAACTGCAGGCCGATTCTGTGTTGCAGTTCTCACAGGCACTCTCTGGAGGGTCCCAGTTCAGCAATATTCAGAGCAGTGATGAGACATATTGTGGGGAGAATGGGGAATGATACAGAACAGTAAATGCACAAACCAACTCTGTACCCAAGAGACGGTTCAGGCTTCTCAGCTTCCTAATATAGCCGTTTTCCCCCCCTAAGATCCTCAGGATTTGACCCAGAAATGATCAGATTTACCTTTAATCCTCAGCATGAAGTGACAACCTCTCCATTGATGGTGACTAGGTGCGGAGATCAGACTCTGGATCCCACCATCACTCTGCTCTCCTTTGTGTCTCACTCACTCTCATTCTCTCTGAAACGACACCTACATTGTGCTACTGGCCTGGGCTTCTCTTTCTTTCCGGCTTGATACACATGGTTGTGTCTATAACACAGAACCCTAATGCCTCCTGCTCTGGACTCTTAAACGGTTTAAAAGGGAGAGCCGCTTCACGCAGACTCGTGCTGCTACTGGTATTTCCCATGTGGCTGCTGCTAATGGTCAGTTTAAAATTATCCTCCCGGGGAGTTAAATCCCAAGTTGCTTGTTAAACCAGTGCACACGCCAAGGCCTTTGCAATGCCCACTGCAGCCTCCAGGGACATCTCCCTTTTTGCCATGCCCTGCATGTGGTGTATGTGTCAAGAGCCTAAGGCCCAGATACACACAGGGACTTAGATGCCCAAACCCCAGTTTTAGGTCCTAAATTCCAGACTTAGGTGCCACTGTGATCTACATGACCCCAGCTTGGCTGCCATCCAACCCTGCCGGTTCCCAAACTCTCTCTGCCCCTAATTTTCCACTCTAAATGTTCCCTAGACACCTACATATCTGCCTCTGGGCACATACACTGATCCCTCACTCCAGGCCTTCGGACACCCATCACCCTGCGTGATCCCCAAACCATGCCTTCAGCATACGTTAGAAGATAGAAAGTTGTATAGGAAGGCCCCTCCTGACTGAGTTTTAATGTACAAACAAGCCCTTTTCCATTCATTTATTTCTTCTAGCTGTTTAAATGATGAATGAGTTGTGGACTAAAAAATGTCGAATCCTGAAATATTTTATCTGTGTTTAATGAGCTAATGCTAGAGCTAGCTGGGATAAAATGTTTTGGTCTGTGGAAAATGGGAAATGTTTTAGTTCTCAAATTTCCTGACAAAAAGCCAAAACCATTTCAAAGAAATCAGGTGCATTCCAGGCACATATTCATTCATTCATTCATTCATTCATTCATTCATACCCCCAATTTTCCATCAAAACACTGTGCTGATGGGACTCTCTCGACCAGCTCTGTTCATTAACCCTTTCTGTGTCCTTATAACTGAAGCCGCTCAGCAGATTTCTTTGACATTCTGCAACAGAGCACGGGTGTTTCAGACAGCTACCAATGCAACCTAGCTCTCTACAAGTGAGGGAAAACCAAGTATCTATGGGAACTGGAACCATTCAACATGTAAGCTCCATTTGAGCCAAGTCATATATTTACATTGATCTTGCCCAGCACGTTCAACGTCTCGTTTGCTTACCCAGCCTCGGAGGTCACCACCAATTCTCTGCCTGGGGACCATGTTGTATCTGAAGCAGCCAACGCCACACCTCAACGCAGGTCCGCTCCCTGAAAACATCACTATCCACACCCTTACACAGAGTACAGTGACAGACGTCTACCCCAAATGCAATAGCCTCCTGCAGACAGTACTCTAGATACCCGGTACACTATTCACACTGTGTAGGACTGTACTCCTACAGCATGTCTACATTGAAATTAGACACCCATGGCTGGCCTATGCCAGTTGACTCGGGCTCACAGGGCTAGGGCTGCGGGGCTGTTTCATTGTAGTGTAGACATTCCAGCCTGAGTTCTGGGACTCTTCCACCTCACTGGGTCCTAGAGCCTGGACTCCAGCCCAAGATTAGATATCTATATTACAATGAAACAGCCCCACAACCTGAGCCCTGGGAGGCTGAGTCAGCTGGCATGGTCCAGCCACAGGTGTCTAATTGCAGTGTAGACATACCCTTAGAGATGTCCCTTTGAAATCAGTGGAAGCTTGGGTGAAGTTAGGCAAAACTCAACATCGGCTGAGATTTATCTTCCAACCATTAAGTATTATGGTGGTGAGGGACATGTAAGCAACTAGGATAGATAGATAGATTAGATGGGGATAGTGTGATCCCACACACCCCTGTATTCACACCCTACATACTACTGACATTATTTTGGTACAAAATATGTCTTGTAAGGTATGTTTTGGAAACTAAAACCATACTGGGCAATAATATCATTGTAAAATATGTAGCATTATATTTTATTTAAAGTGAATTTAGTGATGCTGTATTACACTACCATGGGTTGGGCTCCAGCTGATACTGTTTCAAGCTCAACAGAGTGAAATTGCCTCTGGTGTTTGTCTCAAATTTGGAGGCTCTAGGAACACATGCAATCCAATGATAATTACCACAGACACAATCACAAGGTCTTATCTGCACTACAAGTTTTATTAAAGCAATGAGTAAAGTTACAATATAGAAATCCCATAAAAACCTGCGCAATAATTATAACTGTAGTCATACATCCTCAAAGATATCCAGGGGTCCAATGGCCCTCTCAATAGACAATCACTGGTAAAGGGATGGTTCCTGCTGGGGTTTCCTGTTGGGTCATCCCTTGGGTCTTCCCACTTTTACCCAAGCCTTTCCCAGGAAAGAGGGTGTAGGGCCTGGGGGGATATTTTGTGGGGAAGACGTCTCCAAGTGGGCTCTTTCCCTGTTCTTTGTTTAACATGCTTGGTGGTGGCAGCATAGGGTTCAAGGCCAAGGCAAAGTTTGTACCTTGAGGACGTTTTTAACCTAAGCTGGTAAGAATAAGCTTAGGGGGTCTTTCATGCAGGTCCCCACATCTGTACCCTAGAGTTCAGAGTGGGGAAGGAACCTTGACAGGTACTTAAATCCTATCAGGTTTCAGTGGGATTTGGACACCTAGGGCCAGATTTTTTATGGCATTTAGGTGACACAAGAAGCAAGGAAGGGCCTAGTGGGATTTTTAGAAGCACAGAGGCACCCAACTCCCATAGATTTCAATGAGAGTTAGGCCCCTACATGTTTTTGAATATCTAACTAGGGGCCAGATTTTTGATGGTATTTAGGCACTCAGTGGGGTTTTCTAAAGTCACCTAAATACCTTTAAAAATCTGACCCTAGGTGCCTTTCTGAGTTTTCAGACTCCTACACACCTTTAAAAATCTGGCCCCAGGGTTATAATCTGCTTAAGCATTTTTTTGGAATACCACTTTGTACCTAAATACCTTTGAAAAGCTGACCCTTAGACACTTTTTTAAATTTAGACTTATTCATGTTCATGCAGGAGGTCACTGGCAGAGCTCAGACTGGTAGCTTTTGGGACCCCAAACCCCTTTTTTTGGCCCATGATGCCTCCAATGACTGCACTAGGCTGCTGCTTTTTCAAGACAACTCAAGGATTTGGAGGTCCAATTCCCATTGAAATGAATAGAAACCGGGCATTCAAATCCCTTAGGCAGTTTGAAAATCTTAGCCCTCGTGTTTCCGTTTAGTGTTGATATCTTTAGGTTGCTGGGCAGCCCTGAATCCCAGTGGGGTCTCTGTGAAAAGTGGCTGCCCAATAACCTTGCAAATTAAGCCACTTTGAGTAATATGGATTTTTGCTGTCTGCCTTTAGGCACTTGAATTTGAAATCTTTTGCCTAAGTGATTTGCCTGAGGTCCCAAAGGAAGTCCCTGGGGGTGACGTGTAAACAGTGTGAATGTGGCATCAGTCCGATTACATCTAAGGGGTCACTTTAGATCAGCAGTTCTCAATGTGTGGCCCAAGGGCCACATGCGGCCCAATTAGCTCACAGCTGTGGGACAGCTGTGTGCTAAAGGTCACCAGGCCACATGGCAGGGTCCGGATTCCAGGGGGGAGGGATAGCTCAGTGGTTTGAGCATTGGCCTGCTAAACGCAGGGTTGTGAGTTCAATCCTTGAGGGGTCCATTTAGGGATCTGGGGCAAAAAATGGGGATTGGTCCTGCTTTGAGCAGGGGGTTGGACTAGATGACCTCCTGAGGTCCCTTCCAACCCTGATATTCTATGATCTATGATCCTGGCTGCCTGGCGCGGCAGGTTCTGGACTGCCTGGTGTGGTTGGGTGCGGGCTGCCCGGCTTGCTAGCCAGCCCTGCAGGATCCAGGGCTGTTGGCTGGCCCTAAGGTGGTGGGATGCAGGGCTGCTGCCCGGCTGCCCTGCTGCCCGGCCCTGCACGATGTGGTTCAGCAGGTCAGGGCTGCCGCTGGTCCCCTCCCCGGGCTCTGCGGGTGGGAGGCACTGGGAATAGTGGTCTTTGAAGGGGGCAAGGGGGGTGCGCTGTGGTTCTCAACCTGCAGCCCAGGTAACACATTGAGGGCCGCATATGTGGCCCACAATGATAAATAGGTTGAGAACCACTGCTTCAGATTAACACTGTGAAGGCTCAGAACAGAAAGAGCAGGATATTAAGCAGTTTTGTGATATGTGTTGCTATGTGCGTGTGTCTGTCTGCTGCCCCTCACTGGAGTAAATGAGCCCTGCTCAGTGTGAATGTGTGTGGAGAGGCTGAGGACTGCCAGCTGCTTTGTGGTGCATTAAGACAGGCTCAGCTGTGTCCTAGGCCTGGCCCGGCAGGGGGTGCCACAGGTCAGAATGCATCAGAAATACCAGAGCCCGGAGGATGCTGGCCCCACCCCAGGCTCTGTTAGGCCAGCACTGCAGTGCACTGTCCAGACAACGGGGCGCTGCAGGTCACAACATCAGTGCACTGAAAGCGTGATTGGTGTGGTAGGCTGAACTAACAGCAGAGGGTCAGGCTCAAGGGGAATTGTCAGTGCTGTGTGTTTGGAGTAGGACAGCAATGATAGACGGGGTTATTGCTCATTGCTGTGATGTATTGGCAGACCTGGGGAGCAGAGTTAAGACAGGAATAGTAGGAGTATTGTAAGTCAGAAAGATTGAAGTGCATTAGCAGAACTCTAAGACAGGGCTGGTATAGCAGAGGCTGGGAGTTAGGACTGAGGGGCACCAGCAGAGCTCTCTGTGTTGTGGGGGAGCCCGGGGCTGGGATTGCAGGGGGCTGCAGAGCAGGATTAAAGCCCATCGGCAGAGTGGTGTGTTGTGGGGCAGCCCGGGGCAGGGATAGCAGGGGGGCTGCAGGCTGGGTCTGAGGTGCATCATCAGAACTGTGTGCGTATGAACCTAGAGATGGAATGGTGGAGGGGGCTGTGGGTTCAGACTGAAGGGCACTGGCAGAGCTGGGGTTTGTGGGCAGGACAGCAAAGCCTGTCATGACCCAGGTACGTTAGCTGAGCTCTGTCCCTGAGGCCTGGAAACTTGGAATTGCCTGGTCCGTACTGCCTTGGCTAACCTAGTGGGATTCTGAGGTGTGTTTACATGGCAGTTTCCTTGAGCCATCCCTCCCACTTGCATTCATTAACTCCCTGGGGTCGTCTGGAATTTACGAAGGAAGGGGTCGCCGTTCACAGGGGCCGGGAATGACTGGCCTGACCCCTTTCGCATGAACCAGCAGGGGCTACTTGAACACTGGAACAGACCTGTCCCTTCCTTTGTCTAACATTAATCAATGCCTTTGACTTCCTTTTCTAATCAGCCCCAATGGGACTGCCTCTGAGACCTGCATTTCCCAACAGTGTTTCCTTTCTAATGGCCCTGGACGGGGCCCATTAAAACAAGGAGTAACTTTGTTTCTGCCACTGGTCTATAACTCCTTGAGAGGTTTGTTAAATCTCTGGTCAGTGCCCAGCTCTTGGCTGGGCTGAACGCTTCTTGGAGTACGCATTAAGGCATGTGAAGTTATAATGACCTATGTGTCCTCCTGTAGACCTCCACAGGGTCACAAGTGCTAAATGGGTAATTGGAAGATTTCTTTTTAGTAGGTGCTTTGCTAATGGGGATGGTTTTAACGAGCACATAATGAAGAGGTTTTATTATTAATAAATTATTTTTATTATCTTATGCAAGATTCAATTAAATTAACGTGTTTCAAATGAAATTGATCAGGGTTCCTTCATGCTGGGGATCTGTCACAGCAGATCTGTGATAAGACTTATAGAAACAGCCGCATCCTTAAGGTCAAATACCTTATGCACCACGGACAAACCGTTCATTGCCACTTCTCTGATCAGCCACCAGGGAACAAGATAGCACTTGTTACAGTCTGTCCCCTTGCTGCTGCTGTCCTGAGCAGAGTGTTACAGCCACTCTGCAAGCCTCTTGTCAGCTGAAATTCCCACCTGCTTTGCCTGTGAAATCAGCTGCACACAGAGACAGGAGGAATATTCGGTTGTAAGCAAAAATACTGATACAGTTTTCAACTTAATAGAGTGCTTGTGACTGCCCCTGCCCACTGACGTCCACTTTCCACAGAGATGGGTCCATTCATGATAGATGGATGGATGGATGGTTGAGGTGACCAGGAAATAAATTCAATCAGATTGTTGGTCAGAGAGATGATTAGACAGATGACAAGGCAGATTGACAGATGTTTAGATGAGCCATTAAGATTGCCAGATGGGTAGATAATTGGATGGACAAATAGAAGAGGGAGGAAAAAATGAACAGACATCTTGAAGGACAGAGACAGGGTGGGTTAGATAATATCTTTTATTGGCCCAACTTCTGTTGTCTCTTGTTTCACTAATATCCTGGGACTGATTCGGCTACAGCTAAATGCATATCTTGATGGACAGATAGACTAGTAGGTGGATGCACTTATGGTTATGCAGATGGATAGTTAGAAGGATGGAAAGTGGACAAATGATTAGATAAGGCAGAGGGTATACAAACTATTTCACACACACACACACACACACACACACCACCCTCCCTTCAGACAATGTGCTTCAAAAGCAACCCAAGGAGATCCATTCTGTGTGTCAGAACCTCTAAGTGAATTCACACTTCATGTCTTCTGTGCCTGCCAGTGTGGAGGCCAAGTGGTGCCATACACAATGTTGTGGTTTTCACATGGCTGATAAAAGAGGCTACACAATTTTTAAAAGCTCAATAATAATGGGGGATTTCAACTATCCCATATTGACTGGGTACATGTCACCTCAGGATGGGATGCAGAGACAAAGTTTCTTGACACCTTAAATGACTGCTTTTTGTAGCAGCTTGTCCTGGAACCCACAAGAGAAGAGGCAATTCTTGATTTAGTCCTAAGTGGAGCACAGGATCTGGTCCAAGATGTGACTATAGCTGGACCCTTGTTAATAGTGGCCATAATATAATTACATTTAACATCCCTGTGATGGGGAAAACACCACAGCAGCCCAACACAGTAGCATTTAATTTCAGAAAGGGGGACTACACATACATGAAGAAGTTAGTGAAACAGAAATTAAAAGGTACAGTGTCAAAAGTGAAATCTCTGCAACCTGCATGGTAACTTTTTAAAGACACCAGAATAGCGGATCAACTTAAATGTATAACCTAAATTTAAAAAAACATAGTAAGAGAACCAAAAAAGTGCCACCGTGCCTAAATAGCAAAGTAAAAGAAGCAGTGAGAGACAAAAAGGCATCCTTTAAAAAGTGGAAGTTAAATCCTAGTGAGGAAAATAGAAAGGAGCATTAACTCTGGCAAATGAAGTGTAAAAATATAATTAGGAAGGCCAAAAAAGAATTTGAAAAACAGCTAGCCAAAGACTCAAAAAGTAATAGCAAAAAAAAAATGTTAAGTACATCAGAAGCAGGAAGCCTGCTAGACAACCAGTGGGGCCCCTGGATGATCAAGATGCTAAAGGAGCACTCAGAGATGATAAGGACATTGCAGAGAAACTAAATAATTTCTTTGCATCGGTCTTCACAGCTCAGGATGTAAGGGAAATTCCCAAACCTGAGCCATTCTTTTTAGGTGACAGATCTGAGGAACTGTCCCAGATTGAAGTGTCATTAGAGGAGGTTTTGGAACAAACTGATAAACTACATAGTAATAAGTCACCAGGAGCAGACGATATTCACTCAAGAGTTCTGAAGGAACTCAAATGTGAAATTGGAGAATTACTAACTGTAGTTTGTAACCTATCATTTCAATCAGCTTCTGTACCAAATGACTGGAGGATAGCTAATGACACGCCAATTTTTAAAAAGGGCTCCAGAGGTGACCCTGGCAATTATGAGCCTGATTTCACTACCGGGCAAACTGGTTGAAACTATAGTAAACAACAAAATTGTCAGAAGCATAGATGAACATAATTTCTTGGAGAAAAGTCAACATGGTTTTTGTAAAGAGAAATCATGCCTCACCAATCTACTAGAATTCTTTGAGGGGGTCAACAAGCATGTGGACAAGGGGGATCCAGTGGATATAGTGTACTTAGATTTTCAGAAAGCCTTTGACAAGGACCTTCACCCAAGGCTCTTAAGCAAAGTAAGCTGTCATGGGATAAGATGGAAGGTCCTCTTATGGATTGGTAACTGGTTAAAATATAGGAAACAAAGGGTAGGAATAAATGGTCAGTTTTCAGAATGGAGAGAGGTAAATAGCAGTGTCTCCCATGGGTCTGTACTGGGACCAGTCCTATTCAACACATTCATAAATGATCTGCAGAAAGGGGTAAACAGTGAGATGGCAAAATTTGCAGATGATACCAAATTACTCAAGATAGTGAAGTTCCAAGCAAACTGAGAAGAGCTACAAAAGGATTTCACAAAACTGGGTGATGGCAACAAAATGGCAGGTGAAATTCAATGTTGCAAAGTAATGCACATTGGACAACATAATCCTAACTGTACATATAAAATGATGGGGTCTAAATTAGCTGTTACCGCTCAAGACAGAGATCTTGGAGTCATTGTGGATAGTTCTCCGAAAACATCCATTCAATGTGCAGTGGCAGTTCAAAAAGTTGGGAATGTGGGGAATCATTAGGAAAGGGATCAATAATAAGACAGAAAATATCATATTGCCTCTAGAAATCCATGGTGCGCCCACATCTGCGTATAATACTGCATGCAGATGTGATCACTCTATCTTTAAAAAGAGATATTGGAATTGGAAAAGGTTCAGAAAAGGGCAACAAAATGATTAGGGCCATGGAACGGCTTTCGTATGAGGAGAGATGAATAAGACTGGGACTTTCCAGCTTGGAAAAGAGATGACTAAGTGGGGATATGATTGAGGTCTACAAAATCATGACTGGTGTAAAGAAAGTAAATAAGGAAGTAAGTGTTATTTATGCCTTCTCATAACACATGAACTAGGGGTCTCCAAGTGAAATTAATAGGCAGCAGGTTTAAAACAAACAAAAGGAAATATTTTTCCCCACAATGCATAGTCAACCTGTGGAACTCCTTGCCAGAAGATGTTGTGAATGCCAAGACTAAAAGAGGTTTCAAAAAGAACTAGGTAAGTTCATGGAGGATAGTTTGCATATTAATTCAAGCTCAGCAGTTTCTCATTGGAGTCTGTTTTTGAAGATTTTCTGTTGCAAAATTGCCACCCTTAAGTCTTTTACTGCATGGCCAGAGAGGTTGAAGTGTTCTCCTACCAGTTTTTGAATGTTATGTTTCCTGATGTCAGATTTGTGTCCATTTATTCTTTTGCGTAGAGACTGTTTGGTTTGGCCAATGTACATGGCAGCACGGCATTGCTGGCACATGATGGCATATATCATATTGGTAGATGTGCAGGTGAACGAGCCCCTGATGGCTTGGCTAATGTGATTAGGTCCTATGATGGTGTCACTTAAACAAATATGTGGACAGAGTTGGCATCGGGCTTTGCTGCAAGGATTGGTTCCTGGGTTAGTGTTTTTGTTGTGTGGTGTGTGGTTGCTGGAGAGTATTTGCTTCAGGTTGGGGGGCTGTCTGTAAGCGAGGACTGGTCTGTCTCCCAAGACCTGTGAGAGTGAGGGCTCATTTTTCAGGATAGATTGTAGATCTTTGATGAGTTTGAAACGAGCCTAAGGGAGTTAGGCAGCTAAATTCCACCAAAAGGCAATGGGAGTTGAGTGCCTAACTCCCTTAAATTTCTGAAAATTTTGTGGGATTTTCAAAAGTACCTGCATGATTTAAGAGGATAAGTCCACTGCAAAGTCAGTGGTCTCTTTGAAAATCCCACCCAATGACTTCCATCCTTCTCCACCCACCCTGCAGATATGGGGGATGGACTCCACTCTGTTTTATCCAGTGTCCTGTTCTAGCAACTACGTGGAAAAACTGTGTAATAGTTTTCCAGCAAGCTACTCTCCTTGGACTCTGAAGTCTTTATTTCATAGTCACCAGTGATATCACCATATGCTCCTGGTAAGGAAGGAGATTACACTCTCCAATCAGTGTAAATCGGGAGCGATTCAGTTCTATTCTCATTCACACTGGAAGTGACAGAGTTACTTTCAGGCATGGGGAGAGCAGCTTCACAGTAGCACCAACAACAGTGAGTGGGTTATTGGGCAAATATTCAAGTGTCTAGTAATTCTGGGGTGTCTAAGTTTTAAGAAGCCCAGATTGAAACAACTTGAAGTTGCACTTTCTGAAAATCAGATACCTTTAAGATGTATCAAGAAGAACATCCAAA
This sequence comes from Natator depressus, assembly GCF_965152275.1. Lineage (NCBI taxonomy): Eukaryota > Metazoa > Chordata > Testudines > Cheloniidae > Natator > Natator depressus. Next base: position 33,018,002 of record NC_134246.1, read on the forward strand.
ATCTCTAGTCACTTTTGAAAGTCTTAACCATCCTATAGAGATACATAGGTTAATATCTACAGAAGAAGAAAAAAAGTGATAGGGGAAAAAAAAAGGAAATGTCTAAAATAAATATCTCTCTCTCACTCACACACACACACACACACTCTGCCCCCTATAAGGCATGTTAGGCTAGGTGGTCACAATGGCCCCTTCTGGCCTTAGAATCTATGAATCTAAGAACTCAAGATTGACAAAATAGAAATCTGCAGAGACTAAGTAATAATTAAGTGCAGACATTAGTCTGTTGGTAATTCTTATATGGGAAGAGCAGCTGTGTGCATCTTATTCTATACTATACTCTAGTAGCAATACTAATAACAGTAAGTGGGTTATTGGGCAAGCAACATTGTATGCAGCTAAAAGGAATTCAACCATTTTTTCTAAATTTATAATTTTCCACAGGGTGGATAGGGAGAGAATTAGTTTGATCTCTTCTTGGAAAAAGTGTGAAACTAGAATATGTATGATCTGATGTAGGGAGTCAGTGTTTCATCACTGTTTGGGATCTTGAAAACATAACCAGCAGGGGAGGTGGGAGACTGAGTATTTCTGGAATGAGATTGAGGGATTACACTGAAAAATGACTTACTGTTCTCCCCCGATGTTGCTGTTTATTTTCTTTTCCTCTGATAGAATCCATGGCAAACACAGAATGGGGAAATCAAATGGCCATCACAGAATTCATCCTACTGGAATTCAGGGATCTCCCTAAGTTACAGACTCTTCTCTTCCTGTTGTTCCTAGTGATCTACATTGCGACCATGGCTGGGAACATCCTCATCATTGCACGAGCTGATCAGCATCTCCACACCCCCATGTACTTCTTCCTGGGCAACTTGTCCTGGTTGGAGACCCACTATGCCTCGACCATACTGCCCAGAATGCTGGCCAGTCTCTGGATTGGAGACAGAACCATTTCTGTTAATAGCTGCTTTGTACAATACTTGTTGGTGGCTTGCTAGCTGCAGAATGTTATTTCTTGTCAGTGATGTCTTACGATCGGTATTTAGCAATATGCAAAACACTGCACTATGGAACTCTTATGAAAGACAGGTTTTGCTTCCAACTAGCAGCTGGGTCTTGGATCAGTTCTTTCGTGATTGTTGGCATGTTCACATATTTGATATCACAATAAACTTTCTGTGGCCACAGTGAAGTTGACCACTTCTTTTGTGAATTCACTGCATTGTTAAAACTCTCTCGCAGTGACACGTAATTGGTGGAACTTATGGCTTTCGTTGTCGCTTCCGTAGATACCTTCCCCCCATCCCTCTTAAGCCTAGCATCCTACAGCTTTATTGTAGCCACTATCCTGAGAATTCCAACCATCACTGGAAAGTAAAAAGCATTGTCCACCGGCTCCTCTCACCTCATTGTAGTTACATCCTTCTACGGGTCGCTTATGATTGTGTATGTCCTACCAAAAACATAAACTGAGAGCCCTCAACAAAGTGTTCTCTCTCTTCTACACAGTCCAGAATCCCCTGGTCAACCCCCACATCTACAGCCTGAGAAACAAAGAGGTCAAGGAGACCTTGAAAAAAAATCTCAATAAATGTATTCAAATTTGGTGAATCAGAGTTAATTCCCTTAAGTTACAATGAAGCAGTTATACCCTGAATCTGAGAGGTACCAACTGTGTATTGTCCCCGAGCATGGGCCTGGTCATTTTGGTTCACCTTTGAGAAACCATTGAGATTAATTTAATCTCTTTTGCTGTTTAAACATCCAAGTATCATGTGAGCCCTTTTCACCACAGCATCTCACTGGGAATTCACATTTAGTTGTTTCTCTACTATGACCACTAGGTCCATTTCACAGTCCCCCTTGTGTTCCAAGATACAACCCCACATGTATGCATGTCCTCCATTCCTGGTTCCTAAATGTACGACCTCACATTCGGCTGTATTAAAATGCATGTGGCATCAAGTGAGCCTCGCTTACCATGCAACCTAGACCACTCTGTATCAGTGACCTAACCTCATCATTATTCCCCACTCACGGCAACTGCCTTATTTGCAAACTGTATCAGCAACAATTTTGTATTTTCCTGCAGGTCATTGGTAAAGATAGTGGATATTGTTTGGCAGAGAACCAGTCCCTAAGGGAACACACTAAAACACATCCACTGGTTAGCACTTCCCCATTAACAACTATTTTTTGAGAACTATATGTCACACATATTTTAGCCTATTTAATATGGATGAGATTGATTTGCATACTTCTAATATGTTAATCAGATTGTCTGGTACTAAGTCAAAAGCCTTCCAGAACTCTAAGTATATTATGTCCACATAGTTACATCTCTGAACCAGACTTTTAATTTTGTCTAAGAAAGATTGTTTGGCAAGATCTATTTGCCATGAAATCCTGTTAATTGGCATCATTTTTTTTTTTTGCATTCTATTGAAACGGATAAGCTTGTGTATCAACTGTTGCATTATTTCCCTGCTCTGATTTATATTATCTATCACACAGCCTGCTGCCTACTTATCTTTCCATTCAGGTATTAACATTATTATTTATTTTTGCATTACATTAACACTTAGTATCTTTAGTAGCAGACGTATAGAAATAACACAGAACTCTGAGTGGCTTTTATCAAGCTATTTTGTAATGATTGAGGTGATTTTAATTACTTAGTCTTTCTTGCTGAAGGGCCTGGGAGTTACAACAATGTATTTTGTGTCCTAAAGCAACTCAGATCTTCATAATGAATGGTAAGGTCTCCTACTATTTTAAAGAGAAAGCGTAAATACATTCCTACATCATTCACAGTTTGCATTTTTACTTTGTACTGGCAGTATCTCCTCCTCTGTTATATTAGATAGATAGATTGGTTTTAGCTTTTCAGCTAAAGCTCATTTGAACTATAAATATAGGCTGGGATTTTTGAAGCAACCTAAGAAATTTAGAGAGCAAACTCCCATTACATTTCAATTTCAGTTTCATTGAATTTCAGTGAGATTTGGGCACCTAGCTCTTTAGGCTTATTTCAGAATCTCAGCCAAAACAAACCATTGTCCTTTTTATTTATTTTATTCCTAATACTGTGCTTTATAGACATCTGCCAATGTGCTCAGTGCTGTATGCAACACAGTGGACAATACGGGTAATTTTGCTTAGATGTAGAGTCAGTTTCTTCTGCAAATAGTTATTCCAGTGAAAGAAAAGAAAAGGAAAGAAAAAGTTTTCCTTCAGTGTTCATAAAACCATTATGAGATCACGAATGTCAGTTTCTGTATCTTTCTATATTCATTATTAATAGTCCACTGACGTGTCTATTAAGAGATACACTGCACAGATGATAATGAGAATAAACTAATGGACAGTAATGGCAGATATGGCTGAGTTTTTTTTAAAATGAATTTGCCAATGCATTTAGAATTTCATTTCTCTTGATGAGTTCCTATATGTGGGCCAATCCTGACTTGTTTTTTGCAATAATTCACTGAATGGTTTAATAATCTCATGGACTTGAATGTCAGAGTGGACCCTTATTATCACCTGTTCTGACCTCCTACATAGAACAGACCAGAGAATTTGACCCAGTGAGTCCACAACTTATAGTTAAGCTAAAGCATATGTTTTAGAAAGAGGCACCCACTCTTGATTTGAAGAGATGGAAAATACATCACATCTACAGGTAAGGTTCTTCCAGTGGTTAATTATGCTCTGATGGTTAATTACCCTCATACTCAAGTCTGTTACGTGTAAATGGAATAATCCATCATGCAGCCACTGTAGGGTTTGTAGTTAAGGTATTAGCTATGACTTGGTAAACCTAAGTTAAATTCCTTGCTCTGCCACAGACTTCCTGTCAGACCTTGGGCAAGTCACTTAATGTATGTCTACACAGCAGAAAAAATCCCTGTCCGGGCTTAGGCTGGAGCCTGGGATCCCAGACCCTTCCCACAGCCAGGTTTTCAGTCCCACACTCCAGCCTGAGTGAGAACGTTTACACTGCTCTTTTTAGCTGCGCATCCCAAGTTCTATGAGCCCAAGTCAATGGAAGTGTTATTTTTACAGTATAAACATACCAATAGATACAATTTTCTAACTTTTGTAAGTCGAGAGATACAAAGAGATGGTGGGAACTTGGAACTTGGTGAGAAAATGATAATTTTGGAACAAACAGGTTTTGTTTATTGTGGGTTTTGTTTTGTTTTATTCCGTTTTCTTTTTTGTTGTTTTCAAAGATTCTGAAGAACTGACTCAAAAACTCCTTTTAGCATCAATGAAACCAATTTTTTCAATGAAAAAAAATCTAGATGACAGCTCTGATGATAATGTCTGATTGGTGACCTAAGACCAATGGAAGCGGCAATTTTGAGAAAGACTACACAAACTTCTGCATATTTAAAGTCTGGTGACTATATGTTTCTTTCACCCCCTTCTCCCTGCTCTCCCCCCTCCCCCCACCGCACTTTCTGCAGATGGGGAATAATTCAACCATCAGCAACATTTTCTCTTAGGCAAAAAAGCAGTTCTTTGAGGCTGGCCATTAGCAATTAACATGTTGTTTATATTGTCTCCAGCATAAATATATAATTAATTCCCTGGTCACAATGACATCAAGTCCCTTTTATCGATGGTATGAAAGAAGGTGCTGCCTATTCCTAGAATGAATATAAAGATGAAGAACAGAAGACTTCCATTTTTCTGTAAGGATAAAAAGCAAAATCAACTGAGTGGTGCAGCCATTCGAGTGCATCTTCTTAGGAGTATGCAGGGTCTCTTTAAACAAGGGAGCAAGATCTATGAAGAATATCAGCTGAACAGACATCCAGCAGAAACCACAACCCAGTCATGGAAACCCTGAGAGAGGAGGTTGCATGAGAACTTCCAGCTGGTGATCCAGGTAGCATAGTTCTTTGCCAGTGCTGTTAGAACATAAGAACAGCTGTACTGGGTCAGACAAATGGTTCATCTAGCCCAGTATCCGGTCTTCCAACAGTGGCCAGTGCCAGGTGCTTTAGAGGGGAATGAACAGAACAGGGGCAATTACCACGTGATGCATCCCCATAATCTAGTCCCAGCTTCTGGCAGTCAGTGGTTCAGGGACACCCATAGCATGATGTTGTGTCTTTGACCATCTTGGCTATTAAGCCATAGATGGATCTATTCTTCTGGAATTTATTGAATTCTTTTCTGAATCCAGAAAATAGTTTGGGTCTTTAAAACATCCCCTGTCAATGAGTTCCACAGGTTTACAGTGCATTGTGTGAAGAAGTACTTCCTTATGTTTGTTTTAAACCTCTGCCTGGGTGACCCCCAAGTACTTGTGTTATGTGAAGGAGTAAAGAACACTCCCCTGTTCAATTTCTAAATGTCATTCATAATTTTTATAAACATCTATCATATCCCCACTTAGTTATCTTTTTTCTAAGATGAACAGTCCTGGTCTTTTTAACGTCTTCTTGTATGAAAGCTGTTCTATACACCTAATCATTTGTGTTGCCTTCCTCTGCATCTTTTTTCCAATTCTAATATATCTTTTTTGAGATGGGGCAACGAGAACTGCATTCAGTATTCAAGGTATGGGTGTACCATGGATTTATATGGTGGCATTATTATAAATTCTGTTTTATTATCTATCCTTTTCATAATGGTTCCTAACATTGCGTTAGCTTTTTTGACTGCCACTGCACATTGAGCAGATGTTTTCAGAGAACTATCCACAATGACTCCAAAATCTTATTCTTGAGTGGTAACAGCTAATTTAGATCCCATAATTTTGTATGCATAGTTGGGATTATTTTTTTTCTAATGAGTTTATTAGTCTGCAATTATCAACAGTGAATTTCATCTGCCATTTTGTTGCCACATCACCCAGTTTTGTGAGACCCCTCTGTAACTCTTCGCAGTCAGCTTTGGACTTAACTGTCTTGAGTAATTTTGTACCACTTGCAAATCTTGCCACCTCATTGTTTACCCCTTTTTTCAGATAATTTATGAATGTGTTGAACACCACTGGCTCCAGGGGGACCCTGCAATTTACCTTTCTCCACTGTGAAAACTGACTATTCCTACTCTTTGTTTCCTGTATTTCAACTTGTTTCTGATTTATGACTGCTTACCTTGCTTAAGAGCCTTTGGTGAAGGATCTTGTCAAAGGTTTTCTGAAAGTCCAGGTACACTATATCCACTGGCTCCCCCTTGTCTGAACCCTTAAATAATTCTCATAGATTGTTGAGGCATGACTCCTTACAAAAGCTGGGGTGACCTCAAATTTCCCAGCACTTTGTGTTTACACTGTATTGGTTGGGTCTGTTTAAAAGTGATGGCAGTAGGGAATGTGCTGTGGGTGATGTGTATGCAGGAGAAGGATATATCCCTTAAACTGAGTGTTTCAATGTCCCCTTCAACTGGTATGATTCAAACAGCAAGAACTGGATTTATGAAACAAACTGTAGTTACTTCTTAAATCAGGATAAGAGCTGGTCGGAAACCATTTTTTTCTCCTGAAATTTCTGACTAAAAATATTTAACACCCAAAAACTGACCATTATTTTTGGGAACTGACAACTCAACCGTCGTTAGCCAAAACTTGCCCCAAACCTGTACAACTTCAGCTGAGAACTGGCAAAATACAAATATTTTGGATGGAAAATGTTCAGTTTTCTGTTCTTTCAGTTTTCCAATGAAAAAAATGAACATTTTGAGCAAAGCAGACACTTCCCATGAAATTTCTCATCCAGCTGAAAACCCAGTCATTCTTTTGGAAAACAAAGTTCATATGGGAAAATATTGACAAGCCCCGTAAAGGACACGAAAGCCGCTCTCCCTCATACAACCCAGCCTCTCACAGTTCATATTCATAGCTGGTCCTGTCTTCTCTCCCCCTAGACACTCATCACAATAGGAACTATTTGATGTTATAAGCTTTCCTATATTCTCATCTATCTAAGGTTCTTCTCTGGCCCCTGTTACCACAGTATCTGTGCACCTCCATCTTTTCATGTATTCGTCCTCACAACACTCCTGTGCGGTAGGGATGTTCTATTATGTCCATTTTTTGCCCAAGGAGAAATAAGGTAAAAAGAACCTAAATACCTTGCTGCTGATTACACAGGAAATCCATGGCACCAAAAGCAATTTAATGCAGATTTCATAAATCCAAACCTAGCACTCTAACCACTGCACCACCCTTCCTTCTTTCACAGCTCTATTTCCCTCAGTTCTCCAGGTTCTGAAACACAGCTAGTGTGAATTGATAGGGATATGTCAATTTACACTATAAAAGGATTTTCACGTGGACTCTAAATCTAACTCCCATCTTAAATATCCCAAAGTAGGTGTGAGTCTTATATTTATACCACAAATTATTTGGTCATGTATCAGTGAATCTTTAAGTTTAATAAAATTAAAGTTGCCAATTTATAATATTCTTGTCAATAATAACTTCTGGCTCATTTTCTCTGGCAAAGAATTTATTACTAGAATACTACGATTTTTCTTGTACAAGTAATCTGATTTATCATGATGAAATCCAGTGTTAATGTCCACACACATGCTCCGAACGCATTTTCAAAAAACATGCAGCACTGAACTCACTCTGCTCACACAGAAATCTGTGGGAATTTTATCCATTTACATTAATAGGAGCAGCGTTAGACTTTGAAAATTTCACTCAATGTCACTAAAATCTTTCTTCCTTTCTTTCTTTCTTTCTTTCTTTCTTTCTTTCTTTCTTTCTTTCTTTCTTTCTTCACTTACATCTAGAACTGGCCAGAAATTTTATTTTTCCACAAAATTTTTTGACAAAACTGTGTGTGTGTGTGTGCGTTGGGGAGGGGAATCATTTAATAGAAATGTTCAGCAGAACATTGCAACTTTTCATTGAAAATTTGAAAAAAGTTGTTTGCTAAAAAAAATTGTTTTAAGGTTAAAGGAAAACAGAGACTTTCTGCAAATTTTTTCATGTAGTTGAAAACTCAGTTTACCATTAAAAATAATATTTTATGGAAAAGTTTCAACCTACCCAAATCCCAGACTCTCTGTCTAACTGTGTACCTATCTCTCTGTATGACTCACAAATGTTTGTTTTCCTTTCTTGCTATATTTTCAAAGATTATAATTTCTTCATTTATCCTCCAGACACAATCCATGGCAAACACAGAATGGGAAAATCAAACATACATCACCGAATTCATCCTCTTGGGATTCGGGAATCTTCCAGAGCTGCATCTCCTTCTCTTCCTGCTGTTTTTAGCCATCTACATTTTGACCGTGGGTGGGAACCTCCTCATCATTCTCCTTATTTTGACTGATCATCACCTACACACTCCCATGTACTTCTTTCTGTGGAATTTGTCCTTCTTAGAAACCTGCTACACCTCAAACAGCCTGCCTAGGATGCTGGAGAGTCTCCTAACTGGAAACAGAGCTATTTCAGTTTGTGGGTGTTTCATACAAAATTATATTTTTGGTCTCCTGGCGGGCTCAGAGTCTTATCTTTTATCAGCCATGTCTTATGATCGGTATTTAGCAATATGCAGACCACTGCATTACGCAGACCACATGAATCACCGGTTCTGCCTCCAGCTAGTGGCTGCATCTTGGATAAGTGGCTTGTTGGGTAATTCCATTATATTATATGTGTTGTCACGGTTAGTTTTCTGTGGCCCCAACAAGATTGACCATTTCTTTTGTGATCTAATTCCAGTTATTAAACTCTCCTGCACTGAAACCCACCTCATGGAACTTGTGGTTTTCCTACTCTCTTCCATATTCTCTCTGCCACCATTACTACTCACCTTGTCATCTTATTTATGTATCCTCTCCACCATCCTGCGAATCCCTTCCACCACCGGGAGGCTAAAGGCCTTTTCCACCTGCTCCTCTCACCTCATTGTCGTCACATTGTTCTACGGAACCATAATCATTGTTTATCTGTTACCAAAAAACAATATTCTGAGAAACCTGAACAAAGTTTTTTCTCTTTTCTACACTGTCTTGACCCCCATGGCCAATCCTTTCATATATACCCTGAGAAATAAAGAAGTTAAAAATGTACTCAGTAAAGGTGTCAGAAAAATTAGGGCTTTCATGAGAGAAAACATAGGCACATAACACCTGCCATCCTTGGTCAGACCAGTGGTCCATCTACTCCAGTAGCTTGTTGTTAAAAGGGGCCTAACTCCAGATACATTACAATAGAGCTGGTCAAATTTTAAAATAATGTTTTGATAAAAAAAGATTTTTCAATTAAAAATGTACATTTTTTAAAATAAAAATGAAACTGAATTTAGAAAACAGGAAACTGGGGAAAAAAAGATCAGGTTTAGGTTTTGACTCTGAAAATGCCAAAGGAAAGAAGAGAAAGAGAGAGAATGGGCTGGGGGACATGAAGGGAGAAGAGTGAAAAAGTGGAGGATCAAAGAGAAAACAATTGGGCTACATTTTTTTTGTTGGAACACAGAAAACATTCATGGAAAATTGTAAGTGAAATGAGAATTTTGGGGGAGATGTTTTGGATTTTTTGCTGAATACACTCACCATTTCTCAACCATCTCCTTTTCAGAGGCAGGTGAAAAAACCAGGAACATGTGGTACAAACTGCCCTTATGAGAAATGTCTCCCTTTCCCCTATTAGTTTATACCTGTCAGCAAGAAGGCTTATATACTTTTCAAATTTACTTTCTTTTAATAATGATATCACGTAACTGATGATATTCTTGTCTATGTACGTCTAGTCCTTTTTTATTCCTGCTAAGTTAATTACCTCCGTGATATTTCCTACAGTGCATTCTGAAAGTAACATATGAATTGTAGAGAAACGTTTTAAAGTTGTTTCCTTAAATTTCCCCTTGATTCCCATATTAAGCATATGTCTTTCATGGTCCCTTATTTAAGGCTAGTTTGAGTTTTCATCAAAAGCAGGATTTATCACCCTCTTTTTTACCATAGGGGGAAAATGAATTTCTTTTAAAAGTCAGTTTAATATAACCTGGGATCACAAATTCTGAAAGCCTTCACCACAGCCAAACAGCTGTAGGTTGGTGTCTTTACAGAGCAGAAATAAGGTTGCTTGAGTGCACTAATTGTGCAGTTCCAGACGTTAACATGTTTATGTTTCTTTTCAATTTAACCTTAAATCTGATTTTCCTGGGTTTCTAACACTTAGCTTTTCAATAATGACACCATCACTTTAATATAGCTTATAATAAGTCACTGATTTGTGCTCTCCAACTTAACTCCCTCTTCATGTAGTTTTTTTGTCTAGACATTATGAAAAGGAGTATATAGCTGGTTGGTCCAAAATTTTCCATTAAAAGTTTATTTTTTCAATGGCAAATAGTGTTTTGATTGAAGAAATTTTCTCCGAACCTGCCTACTTTCCTCAGAAATATGCCAATTTCCACCAGAAAACCTGAAAATTGTTGGTTGCTAAGAGCCCTTTATGCCAGCTGGCAAAGGGAGCACCCAACACACTGTGGTCAGAATATTTAGCCGAACGGTGCCTTGTAAGGTATCATACAGAAACTGGTGACATGTTGGTCATTAATATTACTGCACAATGCATGTACGGGTAGTGTGTAAAGAGTTATGTAAGTGCACTGGAAATATGTTCTAAAATATGTTCAAACCAAGCAATCTAAATAGAGAAAATAAAGAAGTTTGTCCCAGATAAAGAAATGCTTTTCTGCCTGTTTGCCTGCCTCTGAGGTAAACTGAGCAAGGTGAGATCAGAAACAATGGAAATTACCTTTGCATCTGAGTCAACAGGAGAAGAAGGCAGAAAGACGGCATGGCATCTGGGACAGAAGAACTCTTCCTGGGGTGTGCACTTGGGAGGAATACATTTCACAGGCTTACTGGGCTATCAGAAAAAGGGGAAAAAATCCCTTAGTTATGTTAAGGGACAAAAGGAGCCAGCGCTTTTGGAATCTGTGAAAAGTCGAACCTTGAACCATGTGAGTGGAAGAGGTTGAGAACTGACTATAGGTGAAAAATTGCCTGAGACCACAATTTTAACCTGTTAAATTTTACTAGAATTTAGTCACTAGAATGTGTGTTTTTACTAGTGCTTTGTCTGTAACAATTTCTGTCTCTTTGTCCTTGCTTAGTATCACTTAAATGTAGGTTCTATATTAATAAACTCATGTTCGGTTTTACTATAAACCATCTCAGTGCTGTGTATTAAGTTAAACAGCATGTCCTCAGTGAGCCAAGAGGCCAGTGGGTGTACTGTCTTTTTGGAGGCAGTGAACATAATATGGTCTGTGGCTGGCCAGTGACAGGGACTGGACATTGCAGAGAGACTCCCTGCGGGAGCTGAGGACCTGGGCTCACTGAAGGTTACCTGCAAGGTACTGTTAAGCCTGGCAGAGTCTCAAGTAGTTTGCTGGTGTGGCAGGGAGATGAGCGTCCAGCAAACCTCTCCCTTGCTGAGGCAGAGAGGTAACACTGTGGCTTACCATTAAGAGCACCCGAGGCAAGTGTCACCACAACCAGACAGATAGTATGTATATAGTCAGTTCTTGGCAGTTTTAAGAGAAAAACAGTTTTCATTTTTTCCTTTTTTCATTTTTTGACAAAAATTCCAAATAAAATGAACAATTTTTCTTCATTTTTATTGATAAAAAATTTTTTTTTCTGACCATCTCTAGTAAATAGGAGCACCCGATAGACCTTCTCTATACCACTCACCATGCTGTATGGCTACTATTTTTGGAGGACCCTATGGGAGTTAGGTACCCAGCCCCCATCAAATTGCAACGCAAGTTGGGTCCCTAGGTCCCATCAGTCTCCACTGGGAATCCAATCGACAAGAAAGTGGTGATAAAGTGGCTCAGATACCAACCCATTTTGTCCCCTGTAAACCTAAAGGGAGTTTCCCTATGAGGGAGAGAGTACACCAGTCTCCATGTCCATAGATCTGGCTCTGGAAATATCTACACTGTAACACATTGTGGTTGGGTCCAGGTTAAGGGAATCTAGGGTCCTGGACACACCCACACATGGAGGTCACCCGTGAGCCCACTCCTTTGTTTGGCCACGCCCCTTGACTGTGGTCCCAACCATCCTTTGCTGGTAGCAGTGGCATCTACGGGGCTGGTGCAGGACACCCACAACTCCTCTTTGGGCAGGGTGGAGATCACTCTTCCCTGGGCCACCAATCCCTGTCCCAAAGTGGGCTACATGCTGTCTCCCGGAAACACAGTGGGGTGAGTAGCAGTTGGGGCCCATTGCACAGGAATCCTCTGCCCGGGTGGTGTTCATTGGGGGCCTGGATCAGTAGGTTTCGAAGTTAACACCAATCCAAATCCCTGGGGAAATTCCTCACTCTCACTGTTACGATGGCAGGCTCTCTGGAAACCCAAGTAGACATCTTATCGGTTACATGTGGGTCCATTTCTCCATCTCAGGGTTATTGTTTGAGGCTCCTTGCAATCAAGTAGACATTGCTATATAGGATACACCTGCAACAATTTCCCGCCCCACCCCATTGTCTCAGGCTTTTAGCATACTCAAGCAGACATCATTGTATTATGATACACCCGGGACAGTTCCCCCCATAAAAAACTTTTTTTCCTTCCCTCCGACAGTCTGCAGTTCATGTCTTTATTTTTTCCTTTGGTCTCAAACATTTTAAAATGTAATCCGAGATACTGAGCCAATGAACTAGCTGAATCTCTGCTCCCTTTCTTCCCTATGGGAGAAAACAATAAAAGTTCCTATACACAGGTTAAAAGCGTACCTGAGGTCACCCATCAATCTTATAGGCCCTCAGTAGGTCAAAGTCCTTCCAACCATTCCCAAAAATTGTCACTGATGAAGCTCCACCATTATCCTGGGTAAATCATTCCAATGGTTAATTACTCTCACCATGGAAAATTTACTTGTATTTCCACTCTTAATTTGTCTAGCTTCAACTTCCACACATTGGATTGTGTTGTGCCTTTCCCTGCTAGATTGAAGAGTCCATTATTAATTATTTATTCCCCATGTAGATACTTACAGGCTGTAATCGAGTCACCCCTCAACATTCTCTTTGTTAAATCAATTAATTATTAATCATATATAAACTATTTTAAAATGTAACCATAAAATAAAATATGACAAAATTCCCATAGTTTTGCATGCGTAATTTCTCCATCTATATATATTTTAAATGCTATGTTGGTAAATTAATAATTTATGAATAATGATGAATAATTTACAATTAACAACTTTTTCCCTTTGTGAATAGGGATGTCCACTAAGCTTGGCCATTATCTATTAACGGTGTTGTTTATATTTACTCTCACATAAACATATAATTAATTCCTTGGTGACATCAGTGAAAACTCTCCATGATCCTAGAATTCATATAAACATGAAGAGAAGGCAACATTAGTTGTTTTCTAAGAGCATCCAACAAAATGAATGGAGTAGCAGAGAGAGATTAGTGCACTGTCTCAGGAATGTCTTTTCACCAGTGTATGAAGAATATCAGGAAAATGGTTGGCATGTGGGAAATACAACCCAGTTACAGAAAGCCTGATTGAAGAAGTTGCATCAGAACTTCAAGCAGATAATTAAGGTAACATAAGTCTTTTCCATGGTTGTTAGCTGCAGTGAAATCATAGAATCATAGAAAAATCATAGAATCATAGATGATTAGGGTTGGAAGACACCTCAGGAGGTCATCTAGTCCAACACCCTGCTCAAAGCAGGACCAATCCCCAACTGAATCATCCCAGCCAGGGCTTTGTCGAGCTGGGCCTTAAAAACCTCTAAGGATGGAGATTCCACCACCTCCCTAGGTAATCCATTCCAGTGCTTCACCAGTCTCCTAGTGAAATAGTGTTTTCCTAATATCCAACCTAGACCTCTCCCACTGCAACTTGAGACCATTGCTCCTTGTTCTGTCATCTGCCAGCCCTGAGAACCGCCACTGAGAAATCACAGAGTGAAATACTGAATTCCGTAGTCAGTGTTTACTCAGTCATGAAATACAGTGGATTCCGCTTATTAGCAACCTCTTGTTTCCCAGGGAAAAAGTTACAGTTATCCAGGAGCTGCCAATAAGCAAAAGCCAGGGAACAAAGCCCTGGGCCTTGCCTTCCCTGACTGCAGCTTCAGAAACTTGACTGCAGCCGGGGCCTTTCTTCCAAAAAAAGTTGTTAAGCAGCATATCTGCTGCCAATATCCATATGCCATTAACTTTACAGTCAATGGGAAGGAATTTGTGCCCAGCAAAAAGTTGCTATTAAACAAAAGTTGCTACTATTAGGATTGCTATTAAGTGGCATCCATTGTAAATTATGAAAGGCCTAGAGAAGGGAGATCAGGAACTTCTGTTCTCCCTGTGTCATAGCACATGAACAAGAGGTCATTCAATGAAATTGAAAGGTGGCAAATTTCAAAATTCATAAAAGGAAATACCTCTTCACATAATGTGTAATTAGACTGTGGGACTCATTGCCACTGGAAGTTATTGAAGCCAGGAATTTAAAGAGTAAAAGAGGATGTTCATATGTATTAAAACAACATCCAAAGTTATAATAGTTATTAGAATTTTTAAAAAGAAAGAATTTTTAAAGGGGATATAAAATCTCATTCTTCAGAGTTTAAATCGATCCAAATCATTAGAATGATACCTTTCTGGGTTACAGATTATCCCTCATCTGCCTATTGCATGGTTTCTTTCACTGTACTCTGAAACAATGTTCTGGTCAGAGACAGGACCATGGCTCTGATCCAGCCTTGCAATTCCTATGTTCCTTAGTCAAGATGTGGACATTCTGATTTTGGTTTAAACCTGGCATATTTCATTTTAACTTAAATCAATTAGTAAACTACTTAAACTGAAACGAAAAAAACAAACAAACAAAATCTATGTAAGTTTCAGTGGTGTAACTTTCTCATGTAGATAAGGGCTAATGCAGGAATTTTATAAAAGGGCCTAAGGTAGTTAGGTACCTACATTTAAATAGGTTTTGGATACTAACTCTTTAGGCTCCTTTGAAAACCCCAGAGTAAGTACTTTAAGTTCTGGATCATAGCATTAAGAAGAGAAAGTTTACTGGAACATGAACAATGCATGGTTGTCTCAAATAATCTGCTATTGAGACTTGTGTAGTTTAATTCTAAACACGTCAAATTATAGGTCTTCCATCAACTTCTGTAGGAAATTATAGGATGGCCAAGTGGACATCATTCTCCAAAAATGTTATTTATGGCCAATCTAAGATGTATCTTGAACACTTTAGCATCATTATTATACTGGTGCTCTAAGTAATTCTTTTTTCTCCTTAGTGTTTATGCTACATGTGGACAAATTTGCTTTGCTTAATTTTTGACATTGTTGAATACAGTGGGGCAAATTCAGAGGTGAATCAAAGTGAATGCAAAGGAGATAAAGCTTGGATAACTTACACAGCAAACAGCTGGGAGGGATAGGTTTAGTGGGACTAGCAAAGTAAAAGTATCGTAAGATCTTATGTGTTAGACATCTGGGGACCAGAGAGAATACTAACACAATCATAAGAAAATTACTTTCCCTTCTGTTCTGTGAATCGAAGTACAAAGAGTAAAAACTTGTCACTGATCATTATTGGACAAGTTATTTTGGTGCCTAAAGATGCAGATAGTCACCTACAAGGAAAGATTGAAAAAAAAACCCCATACCTGGGTTTGTTTCATCTGGAGAAGAAAAGACTCTGGAGGGAGGGGGGACATGATAACAGTCTTCAAGTACATAAAAGGTGTTGTAAAGATGAGTTTAATAAGTTGTTCTCCTTAATCACTGAGGACAGGACAAGAAGCAATGGGCTTAAATTGCAGCAAGGGAGATTTAGGTTGGACATTAGAAAAAACTTGCTGTCAGAGTACTTAACCACTGGAACAAATTACCTAGGGACTTTGTAGAATCTCTGTCCTTGGAGGTTTTTAAGAATAGGTTAGATAGAAACCTGTCAGTGATGGTATATGCAATACTTAGTTGTGCCTCAGTGAAAGGGACTGGACTAGATGACCTTTCGAGGTCCCTTCCAGTCCTACATTTCTGTGATCATTTTTATGACTTCAAAAGCACCTACTGTAACCGTGCCTTAGTGGGTCAGAACTGAGGATGCCAAATTTAGGATGAACTGCTGAGAAATAGGGCAAAACACAACCCATAACTGGTGGTTATTCTTTTATAAGATATACCAAACCAGCCACAAAAATAAACTCCTTTTTCACCACACTGGCTAACAAGAAAACATAAAGGCAGTTTCCTCAGGCATTCCAGTCCTTATATCAGCACCAAAAAACACTGGATTCATAGATGAGTGGTTCTTTACAACCAGTCTCAGGAAATAATAGGTTCTTCTGATCCCAAAGGACCAGCCACATACCCAGGTCAATATATAACTCAGATCTTACCCAAAAATCACGCTGATGCCAATCCTTTAGTATCTAAAATCTAAAGTTTTATTTGAAGAAAAAGAAAGAAAGAAAGAAAGAAAGATGAGAGTTAAAATTGGTTGAAGGAATCAATTACATACAGTAATGGCAAAGTTCTTGGTTCAGGCTTGTATCAGTGATGGAATAAACTGCTGGCTTAAGTCAAGTCTCTGGAGTACATCCACAGCTTGGATGGGTCATTCAATTCTTTGTTCAGAGCTTCAGTTTGTAGTAAAGTTTTCCCAGAGGTAAGGATTGAAGAAGGATTGAAGACAAAATGGAGGTGTTTCCAAGGCCTTTTATAGCCATGTGGAGGGCATTCCATTGTTCTTATTTTGGAAAACTACAGCAACAAGATGACTTTTGGAGTCATGTGGGGAAGTCCCCTGCCCATGCATTTTGCCTAGTCACAGCAGGAAATTCCATTAAATGTAGATGGGTGTCTCCCATGGTCCATTGTCAGTTAAATGTTCTTTCGACGGGCCACTCTTTTGAATAGTCCCTCCAAGATGTGCTGGTTAGCTACCTTGTGGGCGGTACTCCAGGAGCAAACATTTGAAATCCAAGTATAGAGTCAATAGTTATAACTTCACATACAGAAATGATACATGCACACACATAGCATAATCATAACCAGCAAATCATAACCTTTTCATAGACACCTCACTTGACAACCTTTGTACAATATTCGCTGCAAATACATAACAGTGGTTGAAACAATGATCTATAAGGTCATATTTTATTCAGATAACATCACACCTACATACCTGACTCCTATTCAAATCTGACCCCAAATCCTGACGTCCTTACTTTGTTTTTCCTCAAATGTAATTTTTAATTGAGTAAGAGTAAGAAATGAGTAGAGCTGGTTGATACATGTTTCTATAAAGTCCAGCTGATGTAAATACTGAAAAATTTAAATATTTTGCAATTTTCATTACATGGTGAATTTCAAAATCTTGATGGTTCTTCGCAACAGAGGAACAAAAAGGAAATCTGAAACGTCAGAATTTCCAATAGGACAGACACGCCATTTTTAGGCATTTCTGGAGTGAGTCAGAATAGGGACTTCAGAATGTGTCACTCTAGTTAAAAGGAAAAAGAATCCTATATTCAAGATGAAAAAAAAATCAAATTAAAAAAAATGTCACCAGGGAAGCTGTGAAAAGCATCCAGCAGTCTTCAGCCCAACTCCAATGCCCCAGCCACTACTATATTGTAAGTCCCAGTCAGACTTGATGCACATCAATGTAAATGAAAGGCTGACACAAGAGATGAACATCATCGTATTACAAAGGAAAGAGAGCCAGGTCCTACATACTTCTCTCTGTTCTCATAGTTTAAGATGATAACGATGAGTCAGTGGTTCTTACCTATATATCAGGGAAAGCGTATGACAGTGTTGATGGGCTATGAAATATTAATCAGCTTTCCAGCCTGAAGTGTATCTGGATATTAAGTTTCAGTAAGGCATGTGTCACAAATATAAAGGGAAGGGTAACCACCTTTCTGTATAGAGTACTATAAAATCCCTCCTGGCCAGAGGCAAAATCCTTTCACCTGTAAAGGGTTAAGAAACTAAGGTAACCCTGCTGGCACCTGACGCAAAATGGCCAATGAGGGGACAAGATGCTTTCAAATCTGGAGGGTGGGGCGGAACAAAGGGTCTGTCTGTCTGTGTGATGCTTCTGCAGGGAACAGATCAGGAATGCAGCCTTACAACTTCTGTTAGTTAGTAAATAATCTAGCTAGAAATGCATTAGATTTCCTTTTGTTTAATGGCTGGTAAAATAAGCTGTGCTGGATGGAATGTATATTCCTGTTTTTGTGTCTTTTTGTAAGTTAAGGTTTTGTCTAGATGGATTCTCTATGTTTTGAATCTGATTACCCTGTAAGGTATTTACCATCCTGATTTTACAGAGGTGATTCTTTTACCTTTTCTTTCATTAAAATTCTTCTTTTAAGAACCTGATTGATTTTTTATTGTTCTTAAGATCCAAGGGTTTGGGTCTGTGTTCACCTGTACCAATTGGTGAGGATTTTTATCAAGCCTTACCCAGGAAAGGGTGTGTAGGGCTTGGGGGGATATTTTGGGGGAAGACATCTCCAAGTGGGCTCTTTCCCTGTTCTTTGTTTAAAATGCTTGCTGGTGGCAGCATACGGTTCAAGGCCAAGGCAAAGTTTGAACCTTGAGGAAGTTTTTAACCTACGCTGGTAAGAATAAGCTTAGGGGGTCTTTCATGCAGGTCCCCACATCTGTACCCTAAAGTTCAGAGTGGGGAAGGAACCTTGACAGCATGCTTGCTTTCTTTCTTTCTTTCTTTCTTTCAAATTTATGAGGTTTCTGTCAACGATTTCACCAATATTTATTCTGGAGTACAATACACATGGCGAGAGAATTTCGACAGTTACCCTTTACAAAAAATCACTTTGTTCTGTGAAAATGTATGGATGGCAATTGAGATTTTTGCCTGTATTATTCACTTACATTTTCCATTTCATTTCCTTGTCCTTAGGAAATCAGACCCATGGTAAACACTAAATGGAGAAATCAAACGTCCATCACAGAATTAATCCTACTGGGATTCGGGAGTCCCCAGGAACTGCAGACCCCTCTGTTCCTGCTGTTCCTGATGATCTACATTGTGACCATAGCTGGGAACATCCTCATCATTGCATTAATTGTGACTGATCGGAACCTTCACACCCCCATGTACTTCTTTTGGGGGAATTTGTCCTGCTTGGAGACCTGCTACACCTCCACCATCCTTCCCAGGATGCTGGCCAGTCTCCTGACTGGGGACAGAACCATTTCTATTGCCGGCTGTTTTGTACAATATTATTTCTTTGGTTGCCTTGCAGATTCAGAATGTTACCTCCTAGCAGCAATGTCCTATGATAGGTATTTAGCAATATGTAAACCTCTGCATTATACAATGATAATGAATAGCAGGTTTTGCTTATTTCTCATGACTGGCTCCTGGATAGCTCAGTGGTTTGAGCATTGGCCTGCTAAACCCAGGGTTGTGCGTTCAATCCTTGAGGGGGCCATTTAGGGATCTGGGTTGGGGATCGGTCCTGCTTTGAGCAGGGGGTTGGACTAGATGACCTCCTGAGGTCCCTTCCAACCCTGATATTCTATGATTATATGATAATCTGCTGTGTAATTAATTCCATAATTATATGTTTGTTGTCCCATTTGATTTTCTGTGGCCCCAATGAAATTGACCATTTCTTTTGTGATTTGGCCCCATTGATAAATGTTTCCTGCAGTGACACTGAACTGATAGAACTTCTGGCTTTCATACTCTCCTCCTGAATAGCCCTGGGCCCATTTCTATTAACCCTGACTTCCTACATGTGCATCATCGCCACCATCCTGAGAATCCCTTCCGCAACCAGGAGGCACAAGGCATTTTCCACCTGCTCCTCTCACCTCATTGTGGTGACCATCTTCTATGGGACCCTGATTCTTGTTTATCTGTTACCAAAATTATTATGTGGTTTTATTATTCCTATTGCATACATCTATCTGGCTATCTATCCATCCATCCATCTAAATTTCCACAGTGTCAGATCTTGAGGTTCTTAAGCATGCCATCCTTACTCCATATTCAGTCACATTCCTTCCTCCTTCTTACTGAGTCCAATTCCCATTTGCTTCAGTTGAGTATTTACTGAAGTGGCTGCTGTAGAGTTGTCATGTAGTTGCTTGCTACATTGACAAGAAGAGATGTTTCCATTGATGTACTTAAACCACCTCTCTGAGAGGCAGTAGCTAAGTCAACAGAAGACTTCTTCCATGGATCTAGCTGTGCATACACTGTGGGTTAGTTCAAATTAGCTACGTCACTCAGGGTTCAGAATTTTTCACAGCCCTGAGTGATGAAGCTAGGTTGATCTAATTTTTAAGTGTAGACCAAGCCCTTGTTAAAGAGGATGGGTCTGCTAACCAGAGGCCAGAACTCTGTGTATCCCCCATTTTCCCCTTTTGTGCTTTCCAATTTTCATCCAACAGCAATACAATTCTGCCCACTGAGTCCTAGAACATTCCCTGAAGTTTTCGACTGGATCAGATGTGGTGTTCAGACGTTACTGCATTGCAAGCAGACAGGTGGAACAACAAACAGACAAGCTGAGAAATTCCATTACATCGAGTCCTTGTGTATCAAAGCACTGTGAGGCGCTTGGATACTGCAGTGATGAGGGTTATATAGGTACCTAATGCAGACAGACGGACAGACAGACAGATTGATAGATCAATCCCACAGATGGCTTTGAAAATCTCACCCATACTGTGTAGGGATATTAGGCTGAGCAACCAAACACCAATCTAAGGATATCAACATCTCCTTAGAGATATCTTCCTTTGGATGGAGAAGCTCCAATGACAAGCTATGTGCAGGTCCTAGGACATTTCTTTCCCCTAGCCTTTGGCATGGCAGGGCACACTTACTGTTCAGACCTTAGGTGACTTATCTATTCCAGGCTGAGAAGAGCAAAATGGTGGCCAAGAAGCTGATCTCCACTCCCAGCTCAGCCCAGTACACAAGAGATGGTTTTTTTCCTCTCTTTTTTTGAGGAAAAATCTTTTCTTTGAGGAAAACAGACACCATGAAAATTTTATTTTACCCCAAATCCCAATTTTCCTTCAGGTGGGTCCAAACATGGGCAGTTAGCCCAAGCCCCCACCACCGCTGCAACAACCACATTGCTAGTTTAAGCATGCTAGCTCAAGCCCTGGTAGCGCACGTCTATCTCCACAGGCTGGGAGGCTGGCTTCCAGCTGCCGTGCAGACATACCATGAAGACCTTCAAGGCAGGACTTTTCTCTTTCTATGTTTGAATAGCACCTGGAACAAACAGTCCCAATCCTGTCTGGGTCCTGTGAGGCACTAATAATAAACAATAATGGTGATGATAATAAATAATGAAGGATTTCTGCAGAAGAATCCAGTTTATCCAAAACCCAGTTATCTGTCAAACACAAAAAAAATTCTAGTAGATAATAGACTGAAAAAGTCAGATCAGACATAACACTTGTATGGGGATAAGTAGATAGAGGAGTATGTATGGGGCTAAATAGATAAGTATACAGGAGAACAGGTAGGTAGGTAGATATGTGAGTAGGAATGGGGATAGGAAGAGAGACAGATGAGTATGCATGGCTGGGAGAGAGCATGACGCACTGTTTCCCAGGAGGTCTGTTCTCTCTGAGTGTTTACAACAGTCCCCCACTACAAACTCGTCCCATCAGTGCTCTGTTGATCTTAGTTGGGTACATGGAACTGCAGGGACCCGCTGACATGGAATCAGCTACTGAGATTGGAGCTTTAGACCTTACCCTTTTCAGATGGGTCCTTTTAATTTCACTTGTATTCAAGAACCAGCATGATGGGACCCCAAACCTCACCGGGACATCTAAGAACCATTCCTATTGTGTCTGGGCTCAGCTGAACCTTTACCACAAGCCTTGAGAAATCCACCTCCTGTTTTCCCTTGTGTGCATCCCACTGCAGGGCAGGAGACCAAGTGAAAAGGCAGAAAGTTGCAGCACTAGAAAACATAGTGCCAGTTACATTGTATGCAAAGGTTGGGATTTTCCACCGAGCTTAAGGCAGTTAGTCATCCAACTCTCTTTTGTACCCAGTGGGCTTTGGGCTCCTAATTCCAATGAGCAACTTGGAAAATCCCATTGTCACAGTTATGGGGCTGGCTGCCCCTCAGGTTTCTCTGGGAGCACACCTGCAAGGCCCATGCTCTGACCTGCCTCAGGGTGGAATTTCACAGTTCTCACCCTCTGAAGATCCATCTGCACTGCAGCCAGGGATATGACTGGCAGCTCTTGTAGACATATCAGCACTAGCATTTTGGGCTGTATAAGTAGGGGCATTGCCAGCAGATCAAGGGACATGATCGTTCCCCTCTATTCGACATTGGTGAGGCCTCATCTGGAGTACTGTGTCCAGTTTTGGGCCCCACACTACAAGAAGGATGTGGAAAAATTGGAAAGAGTCCAGCGGAGGGCAACAAAAATGATTAGGGGTCTGGAACACATGACTTATGAGGAGAGGCTGAGGGAACTGGGATTGTTTAGTCTGTGGAAGAGAAGAATGAGGGGGGATTTGATAGCTGCTTTCAACTACCTGAAAGGGGGTTCCAAAGAGGATGGATCTAGACTGTTCTCAGTGGTAGCAGATGATAGAACAAGGAGTAATGGTCTCAAGTTGCAGTGGGGGAGGTTTAGGTTGGATATTAGGAAAAACTTTTTCACTAGGAGGGTGGTGAAACACTGGAATGCGTTACCTAGGGAGGTGGTGGAATCTCCTTCCTTTGAGGTTTTTAAGATCAGGCTTGACAAAGCCCTGTCTGGGATGATTTAGTTGGGGTTGGTCCTGCTTTGAGCAGGGGGTTGGACTAGATGACCTCCTGAGGTCCCTTCCAACCCTGATATTCTATGATTCTAGCTGTGCTCCAGCTCATGCACTAAAAATACAAGCAAGGAGAAGATAGCATCACTGACCCCCCAGATATGTACTCCCTTGTGCAGCCTGCTCTGAAACCCCTGCAATGGTATCCTCACTTCTATTGTTATTGAGCTAACTAGAGCACAGGGTAGTGAAGCACACACCCAGCAGCAGTGTAGACGTACCCTTGAGACCAGGACCAGGGTCAGGCTACGCCAGGCATAGCAATGGGTTACCACCATGGAAGTCCCACTAGGTTTTTGGCATCTGAATTTCCTCCCTCTGGGAACCTGTGACTAGTAGCTTCCTTAAAATAGAGTACTTTTATTCAGCAGTGGGAACAAAATGTTAGATAAGAAAGGATTTGAAAACAGAAAGCACCTGTATGCATGTCTGTTTTACCTGAAGTCATGCCATGCTGTAATGGCAAGCCTAGCTGCTTTCGAGAGCCCTGCTGTTCCCCTACAGAGCCCCTTTCCAAAAGACTCTCCTTTCAAACCCTGGAGGCTTCTTCAAGTCTTGTTAGGCTTTCGTCCCTCCTAATCAAACCAGCTCTGCAGACTGTGCGGGACCAACCCAGAGTCAGCAGAGCCCATAGTTTGAGTATTTTCCCTTAACTACCCTTAAGGGGAAGCTGATGAAGGAATTATCTTGAGCCATCTCCACCTTCCTGCCTGGACCATTGCAGACCGTCCCTCACTGGGAAGCACTGAATCAAAAATATTTGCACAAAAAACACCATTGCAAAGCCAGCGCAGCATAGTCGCACCTGGCTTGGATTCTCCTGTCACTCCCATACCTTGTTCAACTGGGCATGTTCCTGCCAGTGGGTGGTAGATTCACAGGGCAAAAACTTGGCCCCGTTAAAGCAAATGACACCAACTTCAATGGGACCAGGGTTTCATCCACTGATTTTAGCAGAAGCAAAGACCAGCATGACCCATCCCCTGTGTAAGGGGACTGTTGCCCCCTTACTAACATTCAGTGGGGGTGTTTAGGTTGGCTAGCTCCCACTACTAAAAAGGGGGAAGGGTTGATGAGGAATCAGTACCCTGAGACTGACAGCCCCCAGGAACAATGGGGAGAGGCCAATGCTCCAGGTCAGCCTGAATGACAGGGCAAGCAGGCTAATCAGGCAGTCAGGAGGCCAGGGTGGTCCCGTCCTCCGTGAGCTGGATTTGCCTGCGTCAGACAGAATGGGGCCGAGCTGAGGAGAAAGCAGGGGTCCAAGCTAAGCTGGGCAGCAGAGCTGTGCCAGATCCAGAGGGACCAAAAAAGCAGCCCAGAGAGAGCAGACCCTGTCCTGGGAGCAGAGCTGCAGCAACCAGAGCCAGAGGGGCCAGAGAAGCAGCCCAGGGAGCTGGAGGCAGAGCAGCAGCCGTGCAGAGACCGAGTGGTGGAGCTGGGGCTGGAGCAGTCCGGAGCTGGGTGCGGTGAGCAGCTGGGGAGTTTGAGGGGGACCCTGGGCAGCGGGCCCAGCACAGGGAGATGCCTCAGCCAAGAGGCTCTGCAGGCCAGGCTTGGATCGTAACCCCGACAGGGCAGGGGCGACGCTGGGAAGAAGGGTCCTACCACTTAGAGCCTGAGAGCTTGTGGCCACCACCAGAGCAAGTGTCCAACCCACAGCATCCCTGCAGCACAGCCAGGGCCTGAGGAGGAGGCCTGGGACTTACAAGGGACAGACTGTGAACTGCCCTGATGTTCCAGAGACACTGTTTGTGATGTTCCCTGCCACAGAGCGGGCTGATGTGTTTCCTTTAACCTTTCCTTTAACCTTTCCCATTATTCCTTATTCTTTTTAAAATTAATTGTTGATTAAATAACCTGCATTTGCTTTAACTTGTATGTAATGGTCAGTGGGTCAGAGAAGTACCCAGTGCAGAGAGAGTACCCCGGAGTGGGGACACCCTAGCCCCTGTCCTAGGTGACCACAGCAGGGTTGGGGGTCGAGCCCCCCAGGAATCCTGGGCCCAGCCTTGTTGGGCGTACGAGGACTCTGCCAGACAGGGGAGTGGAAGAGGAGTCCTCAAGGGCAGGGAGGCCACTGGGTAAAGGAAGTGGGAGCAAGGACTCAGATCCTTTCACTAGCCCACTTCACTGGGGTAGTGCAGAAGCCAGGAAAGTTCCCCACAAGAGCGGGACTATTCCCCCACTTACACCTGCACAGAACAAGGCAGAGAATTCCACCAAGTCATTCCTGTATCAAGCCCATGACATCTGGATGGGCAAAACATAGGTGTTAGGAGACATTTGATCTTGTATTTTACTTACAGCTAGGTTGGCACTTCTTGATATTTAAGCAAAAGCCTTCAGTTTAGACAAGTACACTACAGGCTAAAAGCTTGTGGGAGTAGACAATGGTTTGAACCGATGGATTATTTGCAGACTAGTAGTTGAAATCCTATGCTCTCATGAAGTCCTATGTGTAAAAAAAGCTGAAAGTGTCTGAGAACTTAAAAATGGGATGAGACCAGACCGTGAACACCAGTGGTGACTGAACGTGGTTATATTTCAAACAAAAAGTGTTCTCTACCAATCTTGTGGCTGTTTCCATCCCTTCGCACTGACTCAATAGACATTCTAGGCTTCTGAGTGACAATTCTGGAATCTGATAATATAGATAAGAAGGAAGATACTATATTTGGGTTGTGTGTGTTTGTTTTGCTTGTTGACCATTCGCCAGAACCAATATCTGAAAATGACTTGATAGAACAACCTGAAGAAAAGCTCTGTGTAGCTCAAATGCTTGTTCCTTCCACCAACATAAGTTGGCCCAATAAAAAGGTATTTCTTCACCTATCTGATAATGAATGCATGTCACTTCACAGACTGTGAGGGATACATTAAAAGAAAGAGACAACAAATGAGATACTTTATTTTTTTTTCATTTTTATTGGAAATTTGACAGAATATTAAAATGCTACATATACAGACACTATGGACATCCATCAGGTCAATTACCTTTTCACCTAGTTATATATTTCACTAGACTCAGTCTTGGCATAGATCTTGTCCTATGCAATTTGGTCAGATTTGCCTACCCGCATTCAGATTCTCCACTTTGAGGGAGAAGGTGGGACATTAGTTGTATTACAAGAAGCCTGCACCCCAAAGACTCCCATGGCCCCGCACCCCAGACACAGGCACTAAATTTGAAGAAGCTGCCACAGAACTCACTACATCCTCACAGTCTCCTATGATGCATCATGTGGTTTAAGTATGGAACCATCAACAGGCAGCCCCATCAGAGCATTTAAAACAGATTGATTAATCCTCATGATATTATACCCAGTTGAATTCTGGTGATCACTACAGACCAGATAACCACTTGGAGTAAATCAGCACAGTTGCATTGACTACTGCAGAGACACACCAGTTTACACCTACTGCGAATTTGATCCTGTGAACTTAGTCAGAGCTTTTCTTAGGGCCATATTTACATGCTTATTTCTTAGGCTGTAGATGAGGGGGTTGAGCAGAGGAGTCAGGACTGTGTAGAAGACAGAGAACACTTTATTTAGGTCTCTCAGTGTGTTGTTTTTTGGTAGCATGTAGACAATGACTAAGGTTCCATAGAAAACGGTCACCACAATGAGGTGGGATGAGCAGGTGGAAAAGGCCTTTTGCCTCCCAGTGGTGGATGGGATTCTCAGGATGGTGGCGATGATATATATGTAGGATGCCACCGTTAATAGAAAAGGGGGAAATGTATCAAAGAAGGAAAGGAATAAACTTACCATTGAAATCAGTTGCGTGTCACTGCAGGACAGTTTAAGCAGTGGAATGAAATCACAAAAGAAATGGTCTATTTCATTGGGGCCACAGAATGTTAACTGCAACATCAAAAATATAATTATGGTAATAGCCAGAAAGCCACTTATCCAAGAGCCAGCTGCTAGCTGGAGACAGAACCTGCCATTCATAAGGGCTGCATAGTGCAGGGGTTTGCATATCGCTAAATACCGATCATAAGACATTGCTGCTAGGAGAAAACATTCCGTCACCACTAGGAAACCAAAAGAATAAAGCTGTATGATACAACCACTAAACGAGATGGTCCTGTCCCCAGTGAAGAGACTGGCCAGCATCCTGGGCAGGATGGTGGAAGTGTAGCAGGTCTCCAAGCAGGACAAATTCCCCAGGAAAAAGTACATGGGGGTGCGCAGGTGCTGATCAGCCACAACTAGTGCAACAATGAGGATGTTCCCTGCCATGGTAACAATGTACATCACTAGGAAAAGCAGGAAGAGAAGAATCTGCAATCCAGGGAGATTCCTGAAACCCAGGAGGATGAATTCAGTGATGGACGTTTGATTTCCCCATTTTCTTTTCTCCATGCCATTTAGCTACTTTAAGAAGAGATTATGAAAAATAATTAGAACATAAAGCATGGCTAAACCAGAATAAATATTCAACCAATTAGCTTTAAAAATCCAAAGAGCAAACTGAAATGAGGATTTATATTCTCTTATAGAGTCAAGTAATTAATATGTTGCAAACTTTGTAAGAAACAAGAAATATAGCAATTTTCACATCTGACCAGCCCACTCTTACATCCAGTCTTGTACCCTATCTCTGACAGTAGCCATGAGCAGATGCTAGAGATCAGTGTGGAAGATCGCCAAATGGACAATTCCAGGTCATGCTGACTAGCGGCTACTCAGCATAGGTCCCGGAACTAGGGGTGCGGGGGGTGCTGCAGCACCCCCTGGCTTGAAGGGGTTTCTGTTATACACTGGGTTTACAGCTTGGTTCAATGGCTCTCAGCACCCCCACTGTGAAAACTGTTCCAGCCCCCCTGCTGCTCAGGCTACCTCCCAGCCACAATCCCACCTAACCCCATGGATACATACTTGTGTGGTTAGCCCAAGTCTCTGCCTGTGCCACCAGGGTTATTTTTAGGCAATTTGTTGACACAATCAGTGAATTCCCTTGGGCTACTTTACTGAGAAGAAGTTAATACATTTTTAAAAGCCCTTCCAAAAACAGATTTTCAAAGGAACTCTGGGCTAGATTTCTGAGGGTCCGGCAATCAAAACTGGGGCCAGATTTTCAATAGGGCTTGGTAGTTTCCTCTCTGAAAATGGGGGATCCAAAAGGAATTTGCAATTGTTTTCACCCCCACCCCTAAAAAAAGCAGTGTTCCCCGTTTCAAGCAGCTCTGATACATGCACTTTGCTTATTTTTATGGCTGACTTAGAACAACGCTTCCTCAGCTCTCATCCCCTAATGCCCCTACTCTACTTACGCTATATTGATGGGTTTCAGAGTAACAGCCGTGTTAGTCTGTATTCGTAAAAAGAAAAAAGAAAAGGAGTACTTGTGGCACCTTAGAGACTAACCAGTTTATTTGAGCATGAGCTTTCGTGAGCTACAGCTCACTTCATCGGATGCATAGCATATCGTGGAAACTGCAGAAGACATTATATACACACAGAGACCATGAAACAAAACTTCCTCCCACCCCACTCTCCTGCTGGTAACAGCTTATCTAAAGTGATCATCAAGGAGGGCCATTTCCAGCACAAATCCAGGTTCTCTCACCCTTCCCCCCCCCACAGACACACATGTGGGGGGGGGGAAGGGTGAGAGAACCTGGATTTGTGCTGGAAATGGCCCTCCTTGATGATCACTTTAGATAAGCTGTTACCAGCAGGAGAGTGGGGTGGGAGGAAGTTTTGTTTCATGGTCTCTGTGTGTATATAATGTCTTCTGCAGTTTCCACGATATGCTATGCATCCGATGAAGTGAGCTGCAGCTCACGAAAGCTCATGCTCAAATAAACTGGTTAGTCTCTAAGGTGCCACAAGTACTCCTTTTCTTTTTGCTATATTGATGACATCTTCATCATCTGGACCCATGGAAAAGAAGCCCTTGAGGAATTCCACCATGATTTCAACAATTTCCATCCCACCATCAACCTCAGCCTGGACCAGTCCACACAAGAGATCCACTTCCTGGACACTACAGTGCTAATAAGCGATGGTCACATAACACCACCCTATACCCGAAACCTATTGACCGCTATTCCTACCTACATGCCTGCAGCTTTCACCCAGACCACACTCTGCTGCTATTGTCTACAGCCAAGCTCTACGATACAACCACATTTGCTCCAACCCCTCAGACAGAGACAAACGCCTACAAGATCTCTATCAAGCATTCTTACAACTACAATACCCACCTGCTGAAGTGAAGAAACAGATTAACAGAGCCAGAAGAGTACCCAGAAGTCACCTACTAGAGGACAGGCCCAACAAAGAAAATAACAGAACGCCACTAGCCGTCACCTTCAGCCCCCAACTTAAACCTCTCCAATACATCATCAAGGATCTACAACCTATCCTGAAGGACGACCCATCGCTCTCACAAATCTTGGGAGACAGGCCAGTCCTTGCTTACAGACAGCCCCCCAACCTGAAGCAAATACTCACCAGCAATCACACACCACACAACAGAACCACTAACCCAGGAACCTATCCTTGCAACAAAGCCCGTTGCCAACTGCGTCCACAGATCTATTCAGGGGACACCATCATAGGGCCTAATCACATCAGCCACACTATCAGAGGCTCATTCACCTGCACATCTACCAATGTGATATATGCCATCATGTGCCAGCAATGCCTCTCTGCCATGTACATTGGTCAAACTGGACAGTCTCTACGTAAAAGAATAAATGGACACAGATCAGACGTCAAGAATTATAAAATTCATAAACCAGTCGGAGAACACTTCAATCTCTCTGGTCACTCAATTTCTGACCTAAAAGTGGCTATTCTTCAACAAAAAAAACTTCAAAAACAGACTCCAACGAGAGACTGCTGAATTGGAATTAATTTGCAAACTGGATACAATTAACTTAGGCTTGAATAGAGACTGGGAGTGGTTGAGTCATTACACAAAGTAAAACTATTTCCCCTTGTTTATCCCCCCGCCCCCACTGTTCCTCAGACGTTCTTGTTAACTGCTGGAAATGGCCCACCTTGATTATCACTACAAAAGGTTTTCTTCAAACCCGCCCCCCCACTCTCCTGCTGGTAATAGCTCATCTTAAGTGATCACTCTCCTTACAGTGTGCATGATAAACACCCGTTTTTTCATGTTCTGTGTGTATATAAATCTCCTCACTGTATTTTCCACTGAATGCATCCGATGAAGTGAGCTGTAGCTCACGAAAGCTTATGCTCAGATAAATTGGTTAGTCTCTAAGGTGCCACAAGTACTCCTTTACTCTTTGTTCTGTGCCCTCTGCCCATCCATGGGGGTAGGGCACTGTACCTTGTATCTGCCCAGTGATCCCTGGACCCTTGACAGTGGTCACTCCTCTGTACTGTTCTCCCACCAGGCTCCTTGTTCTCCAGGGCCCTGCACAGGCATCTGTGGGGTGAAGAAGAAAACTTCCCAGCAAATCCACCAGGCTGAACTAGGCTCCCATCGCTCAGTCATTCCTTTCAGGGCCTGGGGAAGCAGCAAGAACTGACGGAGAGGGAGGGGGCAGGAGGGGGCTCCAGGTTCATGTTGCTTTGCTCTGCCACATCCATGCAGTGGGGGAGGGTCTGTGCCTTACATTCTCCCTAGCTCAGGGAAAGCTTCGTACATCTTAGCTTCCTCTCTGCTCCCCTCCCAGGCTCCTGCAGGGGTGAAGGGAAGAGGAGAGACCCTGCCCTACAGCACTGAGAACCAGAGTTTCTGAGGTCCTGTCCCATTGGTTCGGAAGCAAATGGTTTGCAATCTACCCCCAGGATGATCAGTGCCACAGGAAAGAGGGCAGATCTGAATCTGACCGGAGCCCTGCACAAAGGAAATATCCCCATCAGACACATGCACAGGTCACTCATAGACTTTAGGTTCAGAAGGGGCCATCATAATCATCTAGTCTGGCCTCTTGCACATTGCAGGCCACAGAACCTCACCCACCCACTCCAGTAACAGACCCATAACCTCTGGCTGAGTTACTGATGTCCTCAAATCATGGTTTAAAGACTTCAAGTTACAGAGTATCCACCATTTACACTAGTTCAAACCTGCAAGTGCCCCATGCTGCAGAGAAGGTCTCTGCCAATCTGAACCAGGGGAAAAATCCTTCCTGGCCCCTCTCAGCTCCCCACAGACTGGCCAGCAAACCCTGAGCATCCATCTGCCCCTGGTTGCACACTGCAGCCCAGCTGATAGGAGCCTGGAACTGCAAACTGAGTCTCTGCTGTGTCCTTGCTGCTATGTAGTAGCCATAACTCACTGCTCCCAGCCCCTCTCTGCAGCCTTGCAGCACAGCAATAACAGGAGGCAGTAGGAGACACATCAAGAGGAGAATAGGAAGTGAGACAGAACAGTAATGGCACAGTTAACGGCCATGCCACAGTGACAGATGAGGCTGCTGTTTCCTGATCTGCATGGATTTTCCATGCACCATGAATGCCTCGTAAAAGGTACTGAATGCCCCCATCTCTCACTGTAGGGGATAGCAAAAATGAAACATCTCTATTTAGCTAAGCAATAACCCCAACAGTAAAAAAGCACAGATCCTGAAGTCCAGACTCAGGAAAAGCTCCCATTGATCCTGCTCAGTGGGAGTTTTACTGGAGAAAACACTGAGCAAATGAATCAGAGCCTCAGGATTTGCCCTAAGGATTTCAGCACTTACTTTTAATCCTGACCGTGAAGTGGCGACCGCACCACAGAAGTGGACTCAGCTTGGGGAGCTGAAGTTGGTGTTCACTGTCTCTGCTTTCCTCGGTCCCTTTGCAGGGTCTGCCTCCATCTGCTGAGATGTCTCTATGCACCCAGAGGGTCACCTGGTTTCTGCAGCTCTACTTGACTGCATGCATTACACCAAGGCTTAGTACTGCCTAGCCTGGGCTCTAGCAGCTAAAGCAGCCTGCCTTGAGACAGCTGATTTTAATGATCACTTTTAAGTGACGGTGATTGGGGGAATTAGATATATGTACCTGTTAAATCAGTGTAATGCAATGGGTGTTCCATTCTCCCTTTTCACCAGCACACCTCCCACTCCCCCGAAGGAATGAGAAGTAAACAGGTAGTTAGGCACTTAATTCCCCTTAATTTGTGTGGGAGTTAAGTGCCTAAATATCTTTCCAAACCTGGCGGTGGCTTAGAGAATCATCCTATGGAGCTAGGAGAACTAAGAGATGAGCATTTAAGAGAAATCTGCAATTATCTGGTCATTTCTGGGCTAGGTTATAGTAACAGTACTGCAAAAAGCCAATTTATTTGAATTAAATTAGGGCTGTCAAGTGATTAAAAAGATAATTGTGATTAATTGCGCAATTAAAAAATTAATCATGTAATTAAAAAAATTAATTGTGATTAATCGTGCAATTAATCACAATGTTAAACAATAATAGAATACCATTTATTTAAATATTTTTGAATGTTTTCTACATTTCCAAATATATTGATTTCAATTACAACACAGAATACAAAGTGTACAGGGCTCCCTTTGTATTTATTTTTGATTACAAATATTTGCACTGTAAAAAAAACAAAATAAATAGTATTTTTCAATTCCCCTATTGCAATCTTTTTGTAATGAAAGTTGAACTTACAAATGTAGAATTATGTACAAAAAATAACTACATTCAAAAATAAAACAATGTCAAGTCCTCTCAGTCCTATTTCTTGTTTAGTCAATCGCTCAGACAAAGAGGTTTGTTTACATATGCAGGAGATAATGCTGCTTGCTTCTTGTTGCCAATGTCACCTGAAAGTGAGAACAGGCGTTCCCATGGCACTATTGTAGCCAGTGTCACTAGATATTTACATGCCAAATGTGCTAAAGATTCATATGTCCCTTCATGCTTCAACCACCATTCCAGAGGACATGTGCCCGCGCTGATTCTGCTCGATAACAATCCAAACAGTGCAGATCGATGCATGTTCATTTTCATCATCTGAGTCACATGCCACCAGTAGAAGGTTGATTTTCTTTTTTTGGTGGTTCAGGTTCTGTAATTTCTGCATCAGAGTGTTACTCTTTTAAGATTTCAAAAAAGCATGCTCCACACCACGTCCCTCTCACATTTTGGAAGGCACTTCAGATTCTTAAACCTTGGTTTGAGTGCTGTAGCTATCTTCAGAAATCTCACATTGGTATCGTATTTGCGTTTTGTCAAATCTGCAGTGAGAGTGTTCTTAAAATGAACATGTGCTGAGCCATCTTCTAAGACTGCTATAACATGAAATATATGGTAGAATGCGGATAAAATAGAGCTGGAGATATACAATTCTCCCCCAAGAAGTTCAGTCACACATTTAAATAACGCGTTATTTTTTAACAAGTGTCATCTGCATGGAAGCATGTCCTCTGGAATGGTGGCCAAGGCATGAAGGGACATAAGAATCTTTAGCATATCTGGCATGTAAATATCTTGTGTTGCCGGCTACAAAAGTCCCATTTGAATGCCTGTTCTCACTGTCTGGTGACAGTTTAAATAAGAAGTGGGCAACATTATTTCCCGTAAATGTAAACAAACTTGTTTGTCTTAGCGATTGGCTGAACAAGAAGTAGGACTGAGTGGACTTGTAGGGTCTAAAGTTTACATTGTTTTGTTTTTGAATGCAGTTATGTAACCAAAAAAAAATCTACATTTGTAAGTTGCACTTTCACAATAAAGAGATTGCTCTACAGTACTTTGAGGTGAATTGAAAAATACTGTTTCTTTTGTTTATGATTTTACAGTGCAAATATTTGTAATAAAAATAATATAAAGTGAACAGTGTACACTTTGTATTCTTTGTTGTAATTTAAATCACTTATTTGAAAATGTAGAAAAACATCCAAAATGTTTAATAAATTTCAATTGGTAGTCTATTGATTAACAATGCGAATAAAAGTGTGATTAATTGTGATTAATTTTTTAATCATAATTAATTTTTTTGAGTTAATCACATGAATTAACTGTGATTAATCATCAGCCCTAAATTAAATGTATCAGAAACCATTTAAATTGTGAAAAGCAGGAGGAATTACAAGGTCAGGGATTGTCTGCCTTGCTGGCTCCAAAGGATAAATTGAACCCCCCACTGCTATGCATTTGCACCATGACCTAAAGGTTATCTGATCTGGGTTGTTTTAGATAAGCTTGGGGAGCAAATTCAAAAGCTGAGGCAGGACCAAGCAAACCTAGACCATCCCTGACAGGTGTTTGTCCCAACCTGTTCTGAACACCTCCAGCGATGGGGATTCCACAATCTTCCTATGTAAACAGTTTCAGAGCTTAACTAGCCTAAGAGTTAGAAAGATTTTTCTTAATACCTAACCTCAATCTCCCTTGCTTCAAGTTTAGCTGATTACTTCTTGTCCTACTCTTGATAGAAGGAAAGAAGGAAAGAAAAAGAAGAGTTAGTTAATTCTGCATGGCCGCATCCATACACAGAAGTTACAGCAGTTTAACTACAACTGGTTTTTAAAACAATTTAACTAAAGCTGCATTTTTAAACTGATTTAGTTAGCCTCCTGGGTGGGCATTTGTATCAATTTAAACCTGGAATGATCAGTTTAGTTTGGGCCTGTAAATTTACCAGTGTAAACTCTGGACTAACATTACATCATAGTGCAGAGGGCTGGTGATTTAACTCATTAGGCACCTTTTTCTCCACGGATCTTAAAAGCACAGAGTAAATATTAAGACATATCAGTTCAGAATCTATCTATCTATCTATCTATCTATCTATCTATCTATCTATCTATCTGTCTGTCTGTCTAATCTGTCCTACATACAGACATGTCCCCCACCACCATATTAGGTGAGGGTCAGATGTTAATACTCTCCTGATGTCCAGAAATGCCTTACTGTGCCCGTTCTTCCACTGGTGTCAAAGGGATAATTCTCAGAGTGCAGTCCTATACAGTGTGAATAGCATACTGGGTATCTAGAGAACCTGTCTACAGGAAGTTATTTTGGGGTGAATATCTGTCCCCATATTCTATGTTAGGGGTGTAGCTCATGATGTTTTGGGGAATGGGACTGTGTGGAGGTGTGGAGTTCGCTGCCTCAAATACAACATGACCCTGAGGCAGAGAATTGCCAACTGAAGCTGGATAAGGCAAACCCAACATTGAGTTGGGCAAAATCAATCTAGACATATGACTCAGACCACATGGTGTTGGCTTGTTGCAAGTACATGTGTGACGGTGGATTAGCTCATTCTAGGCTCTGGGTGCCATCCTGCCTCAGTTCCCCCTTCTTCACCGAGTGTGAGGTAG
The DNA here is from genome assembly GCF_965152275.1 of Natator depressus. NCBI lineage: Eukaryota > Metazoa > Chordata > Testudines > Cheloniidae > Natator > Natator depressus. The sequence goes on from NC_134246.1 coordinate 33,053,117, forward strand.
ACTCGGGAGCTTTCTGAAATTCTGGTGCTCTGTTGTAGAATGTCAAAGAAGTTTGCTGAGCTGCTTCAGTTATAATGACACAGAAAGGGTTAACAAATAGAACTGGTCAAAAAAAATCCACTCAACCTGTTTTGTGACAGAAAGCTGGGTTTTGACTAAATGAAAATTTTCAAGGAAACAATCTGGTTTTGACTTTTTCTCAAGAAATCTAAAAACCAAAACAGTCTTAAAAATCCAATGCTGGTTTGTTCTCATCTTGTTTATTCTCAAGCCTCCCCAAGAAAGGGGTTTTTTTGGGGGAATTTTTTGGGGGAAGACGTCTCCAAGTGGGCTCTTTCCCTGTTCTTTGTTTAAAATGCTTGGTGGTGGCAGCATACTGTTCAAGGACAAGGCAAAGTTTGTACCTTGGGGAAGTTTTTAACCTAAGCTGGTAAGAATAAGCTTAGGGGGTCTTTCATGCGGGTCCCCACATCTGTACCCTACAGTTCAGAGTGGGGAAGGAACCCTGACAGTACCTGTCAACCTGACATTAAAATGCCATATAACTACTACACCAGCATGTATGTAGTGAGTAGTCAACTATGCTGTTGGGCCTGTTTCTCATTTACACTCAGATCACTTGAAAGCATTCTGGGTGTTTTAAGGGGCATTAAAATAGGAGATGATTCTGTTTACGGTATAAAGGGGCCTCATTGTAAATGTGAATCAGCCTTCTTATGCATTTGCCTCAGTTATCAGATACTCATATATCTGTATTTTTCATTGTTCAAGATTAAAATGTGTGTCTATTGGTTTGTTGTTGCTATTCATATCACCTAATACCCACAATTAACACACAGCATTGTCCAATGAATATGCTACATGTGCTGAGGTCAGGAGTGCTGGGTTTGATTCCTGCCTCTTGCAGTGATCTGTTGTGAGGTGTTGGGCAAATCTCTTCCCCTTCCAGTGTCTCAGTTTCCCCACCTTTAAATGGCAATATTGATCTTTACATGCCTGTGAGAAGTGCTTTGAAAATTTTGGACTGAAACTGCATTGGTCAGAACAAGTATGTAAGTGATGGATGTGTATTTTTATGTCACGGACCTACAAAAGGGTTGTGGCACAGATCTTCACAATGCCTAACTTTTAGATGCCTACAAAATATCTGGAACAACAATTGGATCCACATAATCTGAGTTAGCCACCCAGGCTCCCTACACAATGCATGGGGAGAGAATAGAATTCACAAAAGCCAGCATGCTAGGCATGAATCTGCCTCAGCTAGCAAAATGACTGAAATTCCACCCTGTCAGAAAATTCAGTGCCTAAGGCTATGTCTACACTACAGTCTATGTCGGTATGACATTGTACCCCATAATGCTTATGAAGTATGCTTATGAGTGTAAATATGACATAACTGGAATAATTTTTATGTTAGATATGCCATGTAACATATCTTTGCAAAGGTTATGATCTACTGAATATATTCATCCTATTTGTATGCATGTATCATTTTTACATCTGAAGTTATGAGTGTTGGCTCTATGCTTGTATTTAAAGTGTTTCCTGTAGGAAGCATATAAGGCAGATTTGGTCAACATAGTGTGAAGGGTTATTCAAGTAATTGGGAGTACTTAACTAACAATGGACTTTGGGAGATGCCAATCCACATCTGAGCTTTCCTGGGAATGTTCAAATTAACATGTAAACAATGGTGTCGGCCTGCAAAATGTTGAATCATCCATAGATATGTGGCTTGCTCAGGTGGCTACAGACTCCATATTGTTGCTGTGATCTTGCTCAGGAGAACAAAGGGGGTCACCCACAAGAGAGAGAATATATAAGGCCCTGGAAACCCCTCCATTTTGTCTTCAGCTGACTCAAAAGATAGCATCTCCACCCCAAAGAGATGCCTGAAAGAAACTGGAACAAAGGACAGTAACTACGGGGGTGTGAGTGATTGTTGGACCCAGACTAGGAAGAAGTCTAGTCTGTGAAAGAAGCTTATTGGAACCTCTCTGAGGGTGAGATTTACCTGCATTTAGTTTCCGACTGTATTAGGCTTAGACTTGCGTGTTTTGGTTTTATTTTACTTGGTAATGTACTTTGTTCTGTCTGTTATTACTTGGAACCACTTAAATCCTACTTTTTACACTTAATAAAATCACTTTTTGCTTATTAATTGACCCAAAGTAAGTAATTAATTCCTGGGGAAGCAAACAGCTATGCATATCTCTCTATCAGTGTTATAGAGGGCGAACAATTTATGAGTTTACCCTGTATAAGCTTCAGTTAAGTCTGAAACTTGTGAGGGACGTGGTTCAGACCTGGGTCTGTCTTTGGAGCAGACTGGCATGTCTGGCTCAACAAGGCAGGGTTTTGAAGTCCCAAGCTGCCAGGGACAATGGGCTCAGAGGTAGTCTCAGCACATCAGATCGCAGTTCACAAGGGGGTTTCTGTGATCGAACCCATCACAGTTGACATAACTTATGTTGCTCAGGGGTGTGAATATTCCATAGCTTCTGCTGCTCGTGGAGGTGGTTTTTTTAATGCTGATGTGAGAGCTGTCTGCTGTCTGCATGGAGTGTCTTCAACAGAGGCACTACAGGGCACAGCTTTATCAGTATATCTGCAGTACTGTACGTATAGGCATACCAGATGTCAGGGCTTCAGGGAGGTGCCTCTCTCTGCTTATGAGAATGAGTCGGGCACCGGCCTAACTCCATACAAAATGTCTGGGGAAGGGATTGAGCAAAAGTAGCTCAATGGTTAGGGTACCCCTCTGTAATGTAATACATCCAGGTTCATTTTCCATATCTGCAAAGCTAGGCAAAAGGATTTGAACAGGGATCATAGAATATCATAGAATATCAGGGTTGGAAGGGACCTCAGGAGGTCATCTAGTCCAACCCCCTGCTCAAAGCAGGACCAATTCCCAACTAAATCATCCCAGCCAGGGCTTTGTCAAGCCTGACCTTAAAAACTTCAAAGGAAGGAGATTCCACCACCTCCCTAGGTAACACATTCCAGTGCTTCACTACCCTCCTAGTGAAAAAGTTTTTCCTAATATCTAAACTAAACCTCCCCCACTGCAACTTGAGACCATTACTCCTTGTTCTGTCATCTGCTACCACTGAGAACAGTCTAGATCCAGCCTCTTTGAAACCCCCTTTCAGGTAGTTAAAAGCAGCTATCAAATTCCCCCTCATTCTTCTCTTCCACAGACTAAACAACCCCCGTTCCCTCAGCCTCTCTTCATAAGTCATGTGTTCCAGTCCGCTAATCATTTTTGTTGCCCTCCGCTGGATGTTTTCCAGTTTTTTTCACATCCTTCTTGTCGTGTGGGGCCCAAAACTGGACACAGTACTCCAGATGAGGCCTTACCAATGTCGGATAGAGAGGAACGATCATGTCCCTCAATCTGCTGGCAATGCCATTGGCCTTCTTGGGATCTGCCACTTCTCAGGAGAGCACCCCAAGCAGAAGACGGTAGAGTGGTTCTCACTTCTTTTTCTGGACCATTTAATATTTAATTAAAGTGAAAGAACTTCAGTAGGAGACCTGGCTAGACATAGTGCACACCACTTCAGGGTATCATCTAGTCCAGTGGCTAAGGTACTCCACTGACATATGGGGAGCCTCTCTTCATCAGTTAGAGAGGGGAATAGAATCAGGATCTCTCATGCCAGGGTGAGTACCCTCACCGCTGGCCTAAATGTTATTAAAAGGCAGGTCAGCCTCTTCCTCCTCCACTTTGTGTGTAGGTAGCAGTGCTCTGAGCACACCTACTGGATTAGTCCCAAAGACAAGATATCTTCCCCTAGTTTGAGAATCGTGTTAGGGCTTAGGCAGGCAGTAGGTGTCAGGACAACTAGAGTCAGCAGTGCCCGTGTGCAGAGGCTGAAATGTAGGCTCCTAAGGAACTTTTACAGTGGACACTTAGGCACAGAGTGAGGTCAGAGTGAAGGAACTGAAACTGCATTACTTATCAGAAAGAAGATTGAGAGGTGACATGCTTACAGATGATGAGCACCTTCATGGGAAGAAAATACAAGGGGCTAAAGGGCTCTTTAATACAGCAGAAAAAGTCAAAACAAGAACCAGAAAAAATCATTTGAGGAATAATGCACACATTATGAATGGGGAAGGTGGCTAACCATTGGAACAAAGTGCAGAGGAAAGTTGTGGATTATAAATCTCCTGACGTCTTCAAAATCAAGACTGGCAGCCATTCTGGAGGATTTGCTCTCATGGTCCATCGGTATGCTGTCCGTTCTTGAACCATTGTCCACTACCCTGAGCCCACCCCTTTCAAGTGACAAGCCTATGCTTTCACTTCTCTTGGGTGAGATTCTGAGGTCCAACCATTCTTCTAATCCCCAGTTTACCACCTTTTTAGTTTCAGTTGTGTTACCGCAGCAGGTCTAACTCTAGTTTGGCCCTGCTATAGATTTTCCTCCCTGAGCATGTGACAGAGAGTTTGCATTGAAACAGGAACAGCTTCTTCAAAACAGAGTGGGATTTATTTGCCTAAGGAAACACAGGATTGAGGAAAATGGGTTAAAAGAAGAAAGAGTCCCATATGCTTCTTGTCTCACCTAACCTTCAATCCTCTAGCCATAGTTTAAGCTCTTACAGATCCCACTTCTGAATCTGAGGGATGGTTGCATCCCCGCAGACCCTCTCTCGGTGTCTTGTATTGAATCTTTTATTTGACTGGTGTCAAGGAGGCCCTGGAAAAAGTCTTCAATAAATGTATGGAGCTCTCAGCAATTCAGGAAGAGTGACTGATATGGGAATGAATCAATCTGTCATATCTTGTGTGATGCATGACCTGGAAGGGTAAAGCATCCTGCAGGATAAATAACTGAAATTCAGCTGTTAGAGACGTATGGGTAGAAAATGTTTGTGGTTTTGTGTATTTACATATATATTGTTAAAGGTCAACAATGTAATCAAACAGTCCCTGTTTATGCTGTATTCTGTTAATTCTAAGATCAAAAGGACATTGTAACAGTTATATGAACTGTAAACATAGGATATCACTGTATTCATATGTCTTTGGTATGCATATCAAATCATCTGTGAATGGTGGAAAAACAGGCAATAGCCTTATGTTAATCTGTGTGGATAATTACCAGGGATGCTTAGGAAATGGGTCCACTTCAAAACCCCCATGAATGCCTATTGTTCGCAAAGGACTCCTAGCTGTCACAAGAAGGACTGAAACTGTATAAAGATGTTTGGGTCCCAATCCTTTTTTATCTCAGATCTGCTTGACGCTTCATGCAGGGAAAGCCTAAGCCATAAGGACTGAGATCCCAGTCCTGACTGGATCACCCTGAATGTAAACATTGGACTATAACCAATGAACTGTTTCTGAAATAATGGTTTGTGACTACAAAGCTCACCATCTCTGCTATGAATCTGACCTCAAGAATTATAATCATATCTGTATGTATACTGATCTTTTTGCCAATGCTCTCTATCTAACTTTTATTTTTTAATACATTTTAGTTTAGTTAATAAGAATTGGCTGTAAGCGTATATTTCGGTAAGATCTGGAACATACATTAACCTGGGAGGCCATGTTTCTGATCCTTTGGGTTTCGTAGAACTTTTTTATATGATGAAAAAGATTTTCAGTAATCCTCATCAGATTTTACTTCAATTTCTGGGTGGAGGCCTGAGGCTGGGATATGTTAAGGAAACTGTGTTGTTGGCTTCTGGATAACCAGTGAGGTATTCTAAAAGCTGTTTTCTGCTGGCTTGGTAAATCTGAGTGTTGGAATATCCACCAGCTTTGAGGATTGTCTACCCCATTATTTGCAGTTCATCCTAACTGAGTGACCTCAGTTGGCTCCCCTGTGACCCCCGTCACAACTAGGAAGGCAGTTAGCATTAAGGTTGTCCCTAACTCATGCTAATGGGAGTTTCCTTGGGGAACATGAAGACATGCAAAGTTTTGGGATGGCTACATTCCTTGTTGATTAGAGTTGACACTTACTGCTACCCCAACTGGAATCGTAAGTCTCATGTGCGCCACATTCCACACAGTGGAATTCAAGATTTTAGCTACATTTCATCTCCTTCTCTTCTCTAAGCAGGAAAAATGCTACATTTTACATCACACTGGTCTGGGATGCCTTTGGGTGGTTTCTGGTTGTTAAAATATTTTGTCTCTCACCTTGGTGTCAGGACTTCCTATACAATTTTATATTTGGTATGATTGAACAGGTCTTCATAATTTTTGTTTGTTATATGTGTTATGTAGTGTTTAGTGATGTGAATGATCCTAAATGGATTCCTGAATGTTAGAACAAAATAATTAATTGACATGGATGATTTCTGGTGAAACATCTCTTTATCCTAAAGATCATTTCAATCTTAGGTGAAAAAATAATAAAGATAGGATGAGACACTGCTATTTCATTCTGGATTTGGAAAGAGCCACGATCTTTCAAAAGCATTTAAGTGAGTTAGGCTGTGGCCGCACTGCAATGAAAGGCCAGCAGCTGGCCTGGGTCAGCTGACTCATGATTGTGTAACATGGGCTGCAGGGGTATAAAATTGCAGTTTGGACATTAGGACTCAGGCTGGAGTCCTGACTCTGAGACCCGGCGAAGCATTTTATCACTGTGTAGGCATACCCTTAACTTCATAAATCCTAATGACTTACAAAGTTACTTAGATTCCCACAGGCCAGAATTTTAAAATTCCTAAAGATGCATATAGGTGTCTAAGTGTGTTTTAAAATATGCCTCAGTGGCTAGCTCTCAATAATTGTAATCCGCTTAAATTTGCATTTCTAAAGTGCCAGGATATTTCTAAAGTATTTAAACAGCTTCAATTCCTAAGTCTCAATGATTTTGAAAGTGATTAGATTCCTAAGTGCCAAATTATTAAAGATGAGGGTGAGTGTCTAGGTGGATTTTCATATATGTCCAGACACTTAACTGCCATTTATTCTAACGTGTTGCATTTTAAAAAGATGAGACCACATATGTATCTGTCTAGAAAGAAGACTGGCTTGGGGGATAAAGCACTGGGCAAAGTTTTCTCCTTTCACGTTGTGGCTCTGGTACAAACTGTTTGATCTTTCACAAGTCTATAGGGATGGGATTTTCAAAAGAGGGAATTAGGTGCAAATATTTGATTGGATTCTTTTAAGCTCCTTTGAAAATCCCAGCCTGAAGCTACATTAGCTTGCAGCAGCTCAAGGTCTGGACCAAGATTAATAGCCACTGAAATTAGAAAAGAATGTAAAATAAATACATTTCAGAGGGGGGTGCTGTGGTACAGTAGAGTGGAGAGGAAACAAGATTGTGGCTCAGAACAGCTGGGTTCTCTTCCTGTTTCTGCATGACCAGGGGCATGTCATTTTGCCTCCTTGTGCCCCTATCGGGTAGGTGGGCTCATCATCTGTGGCCAGCAGTGCACCTAGGAGAAGAAAAACTCCCATTTCAAACCAGGTTTGGTCAGCTAGTTTGTAACAGTTGTGACAATTGCATAAGCAATATGGGTCTGACCCTGGCTAATGAGCCTAATAACTTTTAATTGATTAAGAATAACTTGTGCTTTTGTCCAAGACATATCTTCCAGCAACACATCCAGGAATGATCTGAAGCCATCAAGAGATGGAGAATCCAACATTTTCCTTGGTAGTTTGTTCTAATGGTTAATCACCATCACTGTTAAAATCTGTGCCTTATTTATAATCTGAATTTGTCTGGCTTCACCTTCCAGCCATTGGTTCTTGTTTTGCCTTTCTTATCTTTTACTATCCTCTATTTTCTCCCCATGAAGGTACTTATAAATGGTACTCAAATCACCTCTCAATCTTCTGTTTGATAAGCTAAACCAAACGAGCTTTTATAGGCATATTCTCTAGACCTCCAGTCACTTTTGTGCACCCTCCCTAATTTTTCAACATCCTTTTAAAATTGATGGCAAGAGAACTCTATGCCATATTCCAGAATCAGTCTGACCCATGCGGAATACAGAGGTAAAATCAGCTCTCTGCTCCTACTTAATACTCTCCTGTTTATACATCCAAGGATCACATTAGCCTTTTTTGCCACAGCATGACACTAGGAGCTTATGCTGAGTTTTTTGTGCACTATGACTCCTAGATCCTTTTCAGCATTTTGCTTGTAGGTAGGATACTGCTTTGCAGGATTCAGTCTCCCATTCTGTAGGTCTGTCCTGCATTCCTTGTTCCTAGATGTAAAACTTTGCCTTTGGCTGTGATAAAATACATTTTGTTTCAATGGGTCCGGCTCACACCACTTCACCAACCTTTGTCTCATCCACAGTTCATGGATCAGCAGAGATTTCGTATTGAATTCCAGCTCATTGGTACAAATGTTGAATAGCATTGGGGCTAGTATTGATCAACACAGAACCCCACTTGAAACACCCTCATTCCATGATAATTCACACCAGCAACTAATTTTTGAGATCTATCAGCAAGCCAGTTTTTTTAAAAAAATATGTGTGCTTTATTTATATTATATAGTGCTCATTTTAAATCACAGTACTGTGTCATACTAAGTTAAATGCATTACCAAATATGTTACATTTATGCAGTACCTTTACCAACTAAACTTCTAATCTCTTCAAAGAATTAAATCATGTTTCTCTGACAAAATCTATTTTGCATAAAGCCACATGATGGGCAGTAATTATATCCATCATTCAGTTGTTTATCAGTTGACTCCAATATTAGTTTTTCCATTATTATTTCTGGGATCTCTCTCTCTCTCTCTGGTGAGAAAATATTTAAAAATCTGCATTTTGTTCTAATGAGGAATGAAAGCAAATGTTAAAACTTTGATTTTTTTTTCCAAATGAAATTCTTGTATTCCAGTCAGCACCAGTGAAAACTTACTGCAAGTCCTGTGCTGGCATACCCCCTGGATGTAGTAGTCCCTAAGAGCATAGCACGAGCACAGAAAGCTTCTCCGTTTCCTTCCTCATGGACTCAGTACAGGGCATCAAATGAGAGTGGAGAGAGGGTGGAAAGAGGTGGACAAGGGTCCTAGAGAGAGCTGGAGAAATTTAATCTTACCTGTTCCTCAGGCTGCAGAAAGAAACAGAGAGTCATCCAGGTCCTTGACTGACCATTGCTTTGTCCCTACATTCTATTTCCCCCCATTAGTCCCTATGCTCTATTCCCTGCATCCAGTGGACAATGGACCCTGGATTGTATTGACCAATGCACAATATTCACATTGCTGGTGCACAATGGTTCCTGCACTACAATCCCTAGTGTCTCATGTACAAAGATGAAATGGTCCCTTCGCTATGCACTCCAGTGCCCATGGCCCTGCGGTCCCTTCCCTATATTACTCACCACCCAGTGATGCCTGGACCATATTCCCAGCTCCCACAGTCCTCATGAAGAGCAGAGAAAGAGACAAAACATTCCCTTTATTCATATCCTGTCTGGGAAAAGTTTTCTGTGCAGGTTTTTCCTCAGGGCAGACTGCACCTCCTTGTTCCTCAGGGTGTAGATCACGGGGTTCAGGACAGGAGTGACCACACTGTAGAGGAGAACAATCATCATGTCCCATTTAGGGGATTCCCCGGAGGAGGGGGGCACATAGGTCAAGATGGCCGCCCCATAGAATAGAGACACCACAGTGAGGTGGGAGGCGCATGTGGAAAAGGCCTTTCTCCTGCTTTCCCACGACTGGACCTTCAGGAGCAGGAAGGAGATGATGTAAAGGTAGGAGAGGAGGGTGAGGGTAAAGGGGATGACTACAATGCCCCCAGTGATGATGTTGAGAAGGCTCAGGTTGAGGTGGGTGCTGCCGCAGGCCAAGGTCAGCAGGGGCTTGATGTCACAGAAAAAGTGGGGGACACGGCTGGGACCACAGAAGCACAGCCGGGAGGTCATGACTGTGTGCATTAGTGCATGCAGGAAGCCAGTGACCCAGCTGGCTGTTGCCAGGAACAGGCAGGCCCGTGGGCTCATGACCAGCCTGTAGCGCAGTGGGTTGCAGATGGCCACGTAGCGGTCATAGGCCATGATGGCCAGCAGCACAGCCTCGCTGCTGCCCAGAAAGTGGAAGAAGTGGAGCTGGGCCAGGCAGCCGGCGAAGGAGATGGTTTGGCATCCCGAGAGGAAACCAGACAGCATCTTGGGCACAGTGACTGTGGAATAGCAGATGTCCAGGCAGGATAGATTCCCTAGGAAAAAGTACATGGGGGTGTGAAGCCGGGGCTCCATCAGTGCCATGACTACCATGGCCCCATTACCCAGCAGGCTGGCCACATAGAGAAGCAGGAAGAGTGCAAAGAGAAAGTGCTCCAACCCCTGGAGTTTGGTCAGGCCCATGAGGATGAATTCGCTCACCTCCGTCCTGTTCTCCATCGCAGTGGGGGGGGGGGGAAACAAAGAGAAAAAAGGAGGCATATGAACCAGAGGCTGAGGTTCTCAATGGGCCTTAGGTATTCGGATGCCCATTTCTTTTTTAAATTAATGAAAAGTTGACATCCTATCCCTCTTTGCAGCTCTGGACATTTCAACAGTTTTGCTAGCATTTCTTTGAGCAGATTTGCTCCCTGGGTAACATGAGCCCTGAAACTCCCTGCATCTCAGTGTCAGATCCACTTTGCAGATCTATCTATCTATCTATCTATCTATCTATCATGTGCAGTGTTGCTATGGCCAGGTGGTCCCAGGATATTAGAGAGACAAGGTGGGTAAGGTAATATCTTTTATTGGACCAACTTCTGTTGGAGAGAGACAAGCTTTCGAGCTGACACAGAGCTCTTCTTTGGGTTTGGGAAAGGTACTCAGAGTGTCCCAGCTAAATACAAGGTGGAAATGTTTGTTTAGCATAAATAGTTAACAAATATTTCAAGAGACCTTTCAAAGTGAAGTGGCCAATTAACACCCCACCAGTCATTGAGGGAGGCGGGGAGAGAAAGGGAAAAGGAAGACAGCTGGGGGTGGGGGGATTGTTAGTGGGTTACAGATTGTTGTAATAAGCCATAAATTCAGTGCCTCTGTTCAGTGCAGGATTTTTAATGTCTAGCAGAGTTATCAATTTACACTCCCAGGCTCATCTTTTGAAAGCGTTGTGCAGGTTACCTCTGAGAATGAGGACTGATAGATCACTGTGTAGCTGGCCTCATCCTCAAAGAGAGGTTGGTCCAATAAAAGATATTACCTAATGCTCCTTGTCAATCTATCTATTGTGATACATACACTTCCATGTAGCCATCTGTCTCATGTATCCATATACTGCCATACATATTCATCCAACTAAGCATCCATCTATGGTGTTTAAAAAGGTCTTCATCACCAGGCTGTTTATGTATCAGACACAATTCAAAGGCTTAGATGTCAAATCAAAAAATTATTTTCTGCCCTCACTTCCCCAAAGCAGGTTAAGGGACCTGTTTCTTGAGGCTGGGATTTTCCAAAACATCTAGGGCAGTTCAGTGTTGACAAATGCAAAGTAATGCACATTGGAATCCCAACTATACATTCAAAATAATGGGATCTAAATTAGCTGTTACCACTCAAGAGAGAGATCTCGGAGTCATTGTGGATAGTTCTCTGAAAACATCCACTCAATGTGCAGCGGCAGTCAAAAAACTGAACAGAATGTTGGTAATCATAAGGAAAGGGATAGATAATAAGATAGAACATTTCATATTGCTTCCATATAAATCCAGGGTGCACCCACATCTTGAATACTGCATGCAGATGTGGTTGCCCAATCTCAAAAAAGATATTTTGGAATTGGAAAAGGTTCAGAAAAGAGCAACAAAAATGATTAGGGGGATGGAACAGCTTCCATATGAGGAGAGAATAAGACTGGGACTTTTCAGCTTGCAAAAGAGACAACTAAGGGGTGATATGATACAGATCTATAAAATCATGACTGGTGTGGAGAAAATAAATAAGGAAGTGTTATTTATTCTTTCTCATAACACAAGAACCAGGAGTCACCAAATGAAATTAATAGGCAGCAGGTTTAAAACAAACAAAAAATATTCCTTCCTACAACACACAGTCAACCTGTGGAACTCCTTGCCAGAAGATGCTGTGAAGGCCAAGACTATAACAGGGTTCAAAAAAGAACTAGAGAAATTCATGGGGAATAAGTCCATTAATAGTTATTAGCCAGGATGGGCAGGGATGGTGTCCCTTGCCTCTTTTTGCCAGAAGCTGGGAATGGGCAACAGGGGTGGATCACTTGATGATTACCTATTGCGTTCATTCCCTTTGAAGTACCTGACATTGACCACTGTCAGAAGATACTGGGCTAGATGGACCTTTGGTCTGACCCAGTATTGTTGCTCTTATATTCCAATGTTCAGTTATTGACATTCAGTGAGAGCTGTTCTGCTAATTCCCGTAGATGGATTTGAAGATCGTACGCTTCTGAGTATTCTCTCTCTCTCTCTCTGGTGTCATTCCTGGGGGAAGGCTCTGTGGTAAGCTGTGCCTTGCTACTCATCCATAGCCACTGAAAAAAACACCTCCTCCTGAGAGTTTGGATTCCAGGGTCCATCCGGACCATGGAATCCATATGATGCAGGTCATTAAGTCGATTTGATATTAATTACTGGACTTTTCATCAAAAAGCTGGGTTCTCTTTTCATCTCTGCCACTGACCAGCTGTGTGATTGTGGGTTAGTTACTGCCCCTCCCCATGCCTCAGTTTCCCCTCTCACCTTTGTTTTTTGTCTTGTCTTTTTAAACTGTTCTTCAATGTAGAGGCTGGCTTGTGCTAGGTGTAAGTACATTGCCTACCATAATGAGGTCCAAGTCTTGGTCATAGAACACACATAAAGCTCACCTGCCTCTCTGCTGAGCGGCAAAGCAGTGAGAGGCTCAGAAATGGAGGATCTGAGAGAGTGAGACGACAGTGCTCAAACAAAGGAGGGAGGTGCACCTCAGGAGTCATGGTGAGGAAGGTCAAACTTCCCTGGTCTGTTGTTATTACCTCAGCCCACAAAAGAGTAATTCCCCAGGGGTTGGGGGGGTTCTAATAATGTTATGAGCACCCCACACATCCTGCTTCACAGGAACAGATTTCTCTTTGGTGACTGAATGCCTGATATAAGCTCCCCCTTCCTGGAATCCATGACAAAGAGCTAGCATGACTGACCCCCGTCTCGGGCATGACAAGAGGGTTGAACTGGATGCCTGCCGAGTTAAGAGCTGCAAACCTCTGTGGCTCAAGTCCAAAGTTGCACCAAACGCTCTCTGCGGGCCACATAACACACAGGCTGGCCAGGAGGTTACATGACAAATGTGCTTTTACCTATGCATGCTGAGCTGGCCTCTCCATGATGTAGGTCAGGACTGCTGTGGGGTCTGATTGTGATTCCCTGCCCACCCCATCACTTAACAGCAGGTCTTGCTAACTACAGCAATCAGTCCCAGTGGTGGGAGAAGGACTTAAGAGCTCTGGGTTCTATTCCCAGCTATGCTATTAGCCCATTGGTTGACTTTGGGCAAATCACATCCCTGCCTGGTGCCTCAGTTTCCCTGTCTGTATAATGGCGATAACGATATACAGTACATCTCACTTAATCATTGCCCTGTCTTTGTCGGGGCCTCAGGCACTGGTGAACTTTGGTCCCTACTATTCTTTGCCTGTGGCACATAACCATCTAGTGTCCTGTGGGCTGTAACATTTTGGTCTAATTTTCATTTTTGGGTTTAGCGTGCAGATGCTGGGTGGTGCTGGTGTTCTGTGATCTACAGAGGGTCGGACTGGATGGCCTGGTGGTCCCTTCTGGCCTTAAACTTTGTGACTCTTTGAGAACTGCTTGAGACCTACTGATGAAAAGTGCTATATAAAAATGGGGTAGGACTATTGTTACTCAACAACCTTCCCAAGGAGATCAGCTGAAGCCAGAGTGTGACTGCCTGTAGGAAATGCTGCAATATCATTCCCTTCAAATAGCCTTTCCACCATCAAAATGGTTTTCACAATGCTGAAATCTCCTTCCCTCTTTAAAACCTCCCCAAAGTAAGTGTGTGTGTGTGTGTGTGAGAGAGAGGAAGAGGAAGAGGAAGAGGAGGAGGAGCAAAATAAAAGAAAAGAAGAAGAAGAAGAAGAAGAAGAAGAAATTAATAAACTCTAAAAATATCCAGAGAAAACAAAACAAACAAGTTAGCCCAAGCCCAGCTCTAACTCTGGAAAAGGAGTCATATCAGAGACCCCATGAAGTTCAGAGGGGACTTAGCTATGGGTACTGATTTTAAATGGAGGGTGCTCAATTACTAGGGTGATGGGTGGCACTATAAAGAACTAAATTAGATAGAACATCCTATTCTATTACAGACCATCTACTGCCCTTATCACTGTGGGGGCTAGGTTGGGCATTAAGGTAATACTGTCATTTGCCCAGATAATTTTCTTACTTCGATTTGTAAGCCCCTTGTGGCATCCCTTTTTATTTATTTGTACCTTCCACAGCATAAGAGGGCCCTGAATGTTAACCTGGTATTAATTATTATTAATAATAATATAATTGTTCTATTATAGGAGCCTAAAGGAGTTGTGCTCCTAACTCCAATTCAATGTCAATGGGATTTAGGTGCCTAGTGCTTTTAAGTTCATTTGAAAAATCTGAATGTTACTGCACATATCAAAATGCTTCATAAAGACTCCTTTAATTGTATAAACTGCACTAACCTCACTGAAGCCCTTAGGCTGGGATTTCCAAAGGGAGATAGGTGCTCAAACCCCAATGAAATGCACTGAGATATGGGCACCTATCTGTTGTAGATTCCTTTGGAAAACTCCACCATAGCCACCTCTGGAGAGACGTATCAGATATGTCTGTCAGTCTGACAAGACCCTAACATATTTCCTGTGTCTTTATCATCCTCTGCACTGTACCTTCTATGTCTCCAGCTCAACTTGTTTTATCTTTGCTGTCATGTAGAAAGCAAGCAAGCAAGTCAGTCAGTCACTAATTTCAGGAAGCAGTGCCACCTCACTTATTTGCATTTGTAAATTCCGAAGACTGAACTTTTAGATCATACCTGTTTGGGTGCAATCGTCCTTCAAGCTGACATATTATAACCATGACTGAAAACAAAACAAACAAACAAAACATCAAACCACTGGGAAAGTATCAGGGACTTCAGCCTGTTTGGACAGGAATCGGGGAGCGAGCTCACATTGTTCGGAAATGCTTGATGAGTCTGTAACAAGAAGCCCTTTTATCATCATCCCGCTCTGAATAGACATCTGTTCTCCCCAGAGAAGATCAATTTGCTTTGTTCTGGTGGTTCCTCTGGGCCAGAACACTTTGAACCACCCGAGAGTCCCTTCCATATCAGCAAACTACCCCAGCCTTCCCAAGAGAGATGGAGGTAAATATTATTGTGTAGACTGGCTCTGACTGGAAAGTGAAAAGAATAACAATAGATTTGCAAACGTTTACAGGAGTGATTGCATTATTGCACTATTGCCACATTGTATTCTTGTGCCGTTTGTCTGTCTCCATCTTTTGTCTTTAGTCATATACTTAGATTGGAGGCTGAAAACTGGGCTATAAGTAGGCTTGGAAGAATTAGATTTTTATCCCTAAATGTCAGTAAATCCCAATTTCACCATACACACATAAATCAAGGAAAAACATTTCCATCGATAATAACTGAAATTTACTGATTGGCCAAGTAAGGAAAATGCAGCTGGAGTCTAATTTGAGGATATTTACTTTGCATATTTTGATATGATGTCAACAAGTTGTGTTTTGATGGTGTATAAAGCTGTAACTTTTTGAATCTCAGCATCTGCTGTCATTAAATAATTTTCTGACACATCCTTTTGCCTGACCCCTCCTCCGCACCTCCCCATTTCCTGCAACAGTGAACATTTAAATTGATTAAAAATAGGGAAAATGCTTAAAACCCATAATTTTGTGCAAATGTACAAAAATAAATCAAGACAAATGGGAAAATGCTTTAAATAACATTGATATCATTGATAAATATATAGCATCAATAAAAAAATGAATTCTGACAACCCTCGATATAATGTACTCAGTTTATAGCAGTGCAGTATATGGGAATTAGATAGTATCCCCTTAAATAATTTGCAAGCCCTGTCATTGCAGTTACCATGTTCTATGTTTCATAAGCCACCAGAAACCAATTAGAGCAGCAGTGCATGTGGGCCTTGTGCATGTTTGTGTAAATATTTAGCTTTTGGGACCCAGCTGTTTCCTGTGTGATTTCTTCCAATTGCTTTGCTGTGCAGAGGAATAGAACCAGCACTCCGTCATAAACTCCAAGAGTTTCAGAAATTGGAATTGTTGAATAATAAAATGGTACATGCTTAGATTGGTGTTTACAAAGGGGACTTAGAGAATTAGGCACCTGATATGTATTGTGTTTTAAGGATTTAGGCACCTAACACTCTTAGAACCCATTTTATATCCCAACCTTCAGGCCCTGATCCTCTGCATCACTTTATGTGCCTGGGGGTGAAATTTATTAGAGCTGGTTGAAAGGGGTTTTTTTGTTTCCCCTCCCCCCATGGAAGAAATTGGGCAAAACCTAACAAACCATAAAATCATTTTTGCTGAATTTTTTTGTGGAACATTTTTGTTCACAAGCCAGAAAAGGAAACTTTCTGGGTTTGGCGTGGTGAGCAGAACCAGTTGAAAAAATTTACAGAGAACGGTTTTGCACTGAAAATTCTGAATTGGCAGAATCAAAGTGTTCCCTGGAAACATACTGTCCAATTCCACAAGGTACCTGGGTAGCTGACTCCCTAGCTGGCCAGTTCCCTTGCTGGCAGCCTGGAGGGCGGTTGGTCTCCTTAGCTCCCTGTGGTCCCTGAATGTTCCTGGGCTGCTCAGCTCTCTGGGGAGCCAGATTCTGGACTGCCCATCTGTGGGGTAAGAATATGGACTAGACAGCCTCCTGGTTCCCTGACTCCTTGGGCAGCTGGCTCCTGGGCCATCCTGCTCCCTGGGCAGCCAACTCCCCACTCAGAATTGTTCAAAATTTTCTCTTCCGGTTCTCCAACTTTTTGTTTCCATTTGAAATGGAAAAGACAATATCTTGAATGTAAAATTTCCACCACAGCAGAAATCATGGTTCCTGTGCCGCTTTGTGGATGAGTTTTCAGTCTAGAAATAGTTGGGGTTTCTGGTTGAAATTTTTTGAATGAAAATGTCATGTAGCATTCAGTGGAAAGAGAAAAAAAAATGTTTAATTGAAAACCTAATTTTCCATTGAAAAACTGTGTGGGTGGAAAATTTCCAACTGGCCCTGAAATTCACCCCTTATAGATTTATGTCCCACTAACCACACATGAAAATAGGATTTTAGTGGTGTATAGGCATTGCATAGCTTTCTATACACACACAAGAATCCCCATGGAATTCATGCTGGGATTTTCCAAGAAGGCAAAGAGAGTTAAGCACCTAAATCCCATTGAATTTACTTATAATTTAGGTGTCTAATTCCGTTATGATCTTTCAAAAGTTCCAGCCTCAGGTCTGATCAACACTTAAAAACTAGATTGACCTAGTTATGTCTCTCAGGGCTGAGGAACATTTTGCATCCTGAGCACTGTAGCTAGGCCAACCTCGTCTCCAGTGTAGATGTAGGTAGGTCATTGGAAAGATTTTTCCATTGATTAGCTACCGCCTGGCAGAGAGGTGGATCAGCTACATCGCTGGAAAAACCCCTTCGACTGATGTAGTTACTATCTACACAAAGGTGCTACAGCAGGACTGCTACAGCGCCATAGTGGTGCTGCTGTAGCTGCTGGCTGCAGTATTTGCATTAATAAGGCCTAAAAAGTAACTCCTATGAAGCTCTGAGAATCATCGATTCCCACACAGGTTAATGAAAGTCCAGGGAAGCTCTGCACCTTATCTCAATGGGCCTTAAGAACGAAGGGACAGAGGTAACATTTCAAAAGTCCTAATGGCCAGATTCTTAAAGGAACCTAGGTGCCTAGTAGGATTTAAAAAGCATCTCAGCACCTTACACCCATTGAAATCCATGAGTTTTTAGAGGTGCCAATTTTGGTCAGACGCATTCCTGGAAGTTTCATCGCATGATGTAATCTTTAATTAAAGACTGATTTTTAATTCCTGGAGACTCCAGGGCAATCCTGGAGGGTTGGCAACCCTGTGAGTTTTACATGCTGAGACACTTTTGGAAATTCTACTAGATGCTTAAATACTTTAAAAAATCTGGCCTTTATGGCCAGATTTTCAAGGATATGTAGGCACTCGGAGATGTACAAAGGTGCCTAGTGTGATTTTCAAAAATGCCAAAGCAGGTTAGGTGTTTAAATTAGTACTTGGCAGGAAATGGTTTTCCTGTGCTGTGAGAAGTTTTGAGATTTTTATTTCTTACCCATTTTGAATAAGGATAAAATCTCCAAATCTCAAACTTTTTGCATACTGGTTGATTTTGTGGGTGGGGGAGTCGGGGGTTAGGTCAATCAAAACAAGTTTTGTTTTTTCTATGTTGACCTTTTAAACTTTCTTTACTATAGACTTACTTTCTAAACAAAAAGTTGTTTAGAACTGAAAAATGTAACTTTTCATTTACAAAATGTTGAAATGGAACGTTTTGACAATTTGAAAGCCGTTTCTTAAACACTATATATATTGAAATGGGAAAGTTGCTGAAACCAACTCTTTCCCATTTAGGTTTGGTTTTGATGGAGCAGACCCTGACTAACTTGAATGGAAATTGGAGTAGGCTCTAAATCGTGCTCTGAATGAAATCAGTATAGGGGAAGATTTTGAAAGCCACCGAAGGGTGACCCAATTCCCCTTATTGAGGTTGCAGGAACAAACCATCCTGATGTGTAGAAAGAATAGTAAATATTACAGGCGACCAGCTTGGCTTAACAGTGAAATCCTTGCTGATCTTAAACACAAAAAAGAAGCTTACAAGAAGTGGAAGACTGGACAAATGATCAGGGAGGAGTATACAAATATTGCTCAGGCATGCAGGAGTGAAATCAGGATGACCAAATCACACTTGGAGTTGAAGCTAGCAAGAGATGTTAAGAGTAACAAGAAGGGTTTCTTCAGGTATGTTAGCAACAAGAAGAAAGTCAAGGAAAGTGTGGGCCCCTTACTGAATGAGGGCGGCAGCCTAGTGACAGAGGATGTGGAAAAAGCTAATGTACTCAATGCTTTTTTTCCCTGTCTTCATGAACAAGGTCAGCTCCCAGACTACTGCACTGGGCAGCACAGCATGGGAAGGAGGTGACCAGCCCTCTGTGAAGAAAGAAGTGGTTCGGGACTCTCATAAATATAAAGGGAAGGGTAAACACCATTAAAATCCCTCCTGGCCAGAGGAAAAACCCTTTCACCTGTAAAGGGTTAAGAAGCTAGGATAACCTCACTGGCACCTGACCAAACTGACCAATGAGGAGAGAAGATAATTTCAAAAGCTGGAGGGGGGTAGAAACAAAGGCTCTCTCTGTCTGTGTGATGCTTTTGCCAAGAACAGAAAGGAATGGAGTCTTAGAACTTAGTAAGTAATCTAGCTAGATATGCGTTAGATTCTGTTTGTTGAAAGAAATGGCTGAGAAAATAAGCTGTGCTGAATGGAATGGATATTCCTGTTTTTGTGTCTTTCTGTAACTTAAAGTTTTGCCTCGAGGGATTCTCTATGTTTTGACTCTAATTACCCTGTAAGGTATTTACCATCCTGATTTTACAGAGGGGATTCTTTTACTTTGTCTTCTATTAAAATTCTTCTTTTAAGAACCTGATTTCTTTTTCATTGTTCTTAAGATCCAAGGGTTTGGGTCTGTGTTGACCTATGCAAATTGGTGAGGATTTTTATCAAGCCTTCCCCAGGAAAGGGGGTGTAGGGTTTGGGAAGGATTTTTGGGGGAAAGACGTTTCCAAGCGGGCTCTTTCCCGGTTATATATCTGTTAGACGCTTGGTGGTGGCAGCAATAAAGTCCAAGGGAAAAAGGAAAATAGTTTGTACGTTGGGGAAGTTTTAACCTAAGCTGGTAAAAATAAGCTTAGGAGGTTTTCATGCAGGTCCCCACATCTGTACCCTAGAGTTCAGAGTGGGGAAGGAACCTTGACATGGTGGCAGAGCTGTGGGATTAACCTGAAATCATTTTGAGATCAATTTGAGATTTTTTGAACCAGAAGCACAGATTTTAAAAGGAAATATTTTTTTTTCCTTTGGGCTGCTGGAAAGTGGGTTTTAAGCTGAAAGCAGTTAGAGGTTTTTTTTTCTCTGCTTGGGGGTGAGAGCAGAGACAAAAGGGAATTGTCTTTTGTGAGCTGGAGTTATCTCTACCTAAAGGCAGGGTAGTTAACCTCCTGCAGGGAAATTCATAAGTCTTCACAGACCTTAATTTTTTTTTTCCTAAGAGCAACTAGAGGGGTTTTCTGCCTATTTACCTGGAGACAAAGGTGTTAGGGTTTTTTTTAAGGATTTTTCTGTAGGCTGACAATCACTATCAGAGAACATAGGTATCCGGACAGCATAGCAAAATTTTACAAGCCAAGTTTATTTTTGTTTTCTTTCTAACTTTCAGATGTAAAGCTGGAATTAGCCAGATTTGAGGCTTTGACTTTAGCAAAGATTTTGACACGATCTCCCACAGTATTCTTGCCAGCAAGTTACTGGCAAGATTTCACTTTTGTCACTGTACCTTTTAATTTCTGTTTCACTAACTTCTCTTTATCATAGAATCATAGAATATCAGGGTTGGAAGGGACCTCAGGAGGTCATCTAGTCCAACCCCCTGCTCAAAGCAGGGCCGATCCCCAATTAAATCATCCCAGCCAGAGCTTTCTCAAGCCTGACCTTAAAAACTTCTAAGGAAGGAGATTCCACCACCTCCCTAGGTAACGCATTCCAGTGTTTCACCACCCTCCTAGTGAAAAACTTTTCCCTAATATCCAACCTAAATCTCCCCCACTGCAACTTGAGACCATTACTCCTTGTTGTGTCATCTGCTACCACTGAGAACAGTCTAGAGCCATCCTCTTTGGAACCCCCCCCCTTCAGGTAGTTGAAAGCAGCTATCAAATCCCCCCTCATTCTTCTCTTCCGTAGACTAAACATCCCCAGTTCCCTCAGCCTCTCCTCATAGGTCATGTGTTCCAGTCCCCTAATCATTTTTGTTGCCCTCCGCTGGACTCTTTCCAATTTTTCCACATCCTTCTTGTAGTGTGGGGCCCAAAACTGGACACAGTACTCCAGATGAGGCCTCACCAATGTCGAATAGAGGGGAACGATCACGTCCCTCGATATGCTGGCAATGCCCCTACTTATACATCCCAAAATGCCATTGTCATTGGCAACAAGGGCACACTGTTGACTCATATCCAGCTTCTCGTCCACTGTAACCCCTAGGTCCTTTTCTGCAGAACTGCTGCCGAGCCATTTGGTCCCTAGTCTGTAGCGGTGCATTGGATTCTTCCGTCCTAAGTGCAGGACTCTGCACTTGTCCTTGTTGAACCTCATCAGATTTCTTTTGGCCCAATCCTCTCATTTGTCTAGGGCCTCTGTATCCTATCCCTACCCTCCTGCGTATCTACCTCTCCTCCCAGTTTAGTGTCATCTGCAAACTTGCTGAGGGTGCAATCCACACCATCCGCCAGATCATTTATGAAGATATTGAACAAAACCGGCCCCAGGACCGACCCTTGGGGCACTCCACTTGATACCGGCTGCCAACTAGACATGGAGCCATTGATCACTACCCGTTGAGCCCGACAATCTAGCCAGATTTCTATCCACCTTATAGTCCATTCATCCAGCCCATACTTCTTTAACTTGCTGGCAAGAATACTGTGGGAGACCGTGTCAAAAGCTTTGCTAAAGTCAAGGAACAACACGTCCACTGCTTTCCCTTCATCCACAGAACCAGTTATCTCGTCATAGAAGGCAATTAGATTAGTCAGGCATAACTTGCCCTTGGTGAATCCATGCTGACTGTTCCTGATCACTTTCCTCTCCTCTAAGTGCTTCAGAATTGATTCCTTGAGGACCTGTTCCATGATTTTTCCAGGGACTGAGGTGAGGCTGACTGGCCTGTAGTTCCCCGGATCCTGCTTCTTCCCTTTTTTAAAGATGGGCACTACATTAGCCTTTTTCCAGTCGTCCTGGACTTCCCCCGATCGCCATGAGTTTTCAAAGATAATGGCCAATGGCTCTGCAATCACATCCACCAACTCCTTTAGCACTCTCGGATGCAATGCATCCGGCCCCATGGACTTGTACACGTCCAGCTTTTCTAAATAGTCCCAAACCATTTCTTTCTCCACAGAGGGCTGGTCACCTCCTCCCCATGCTGTGCTGCCCAGTGCAGTAGTCTGGGAGCTGACCTTGTTCGTGAAGACAGAGGCAAAAAAAGCATTGAGTACATTAGCTTTTTCCACATCCTCTGTCACTAGGTTGCCGCCCTCATTCAGTAAGAGGCCCACACTTTCCTTGACTTTCTTCTTGTTGCTAACATACTGAAGAAACCCTTCTTGTTACTCTTAACATCTCTTGCTAGCTGCAACTCCAGGTGTGATTTGGCCTTCCTGATATCACTCCTGCATGCCCGAGCAGTATTTGTATACTCCTCCCTGATCATTTGTCCAATCTTCCACTTCTTGTAAGCTTCTTTTTTGTGTTTAAAATCAGCAAGTATTTCACTGTTAAGCTAAGCTGGTCGCCTGCCATATTTACTATTCTTTCTACACATTGGGATGGTTTGTCCCTGTAACCTCAATAAGAGTTCTTTAAAATACAGCCAGCTCTCCTGGATTGCTTTCCCCCTCATGTTATTCTCCCAGGGGATCTTGCCCATCAGTTCCCTGAGGGAGTCAAAGTCTGCTTTTCTGAAGTCCAGGGTCCGTATTCTGCTGCTTTCCTTTCTTCCTTGTGTCAGGATCCTGAACTCGACAATCTCATGGTCACTGCCTCCCAGGTTCCCATCCACTTTTGCTTCCCCTACTAATTCTTCCCGGTTTGTGAGCAGCAGGTCAAGAAGAGCTCTGCCCCTAGTTGGTTCCTCCAACACTTGCACCAGGAAATTGTCCCCTACACTTTCCAAAAACTTCCTAAATTGTCTGTGCACCACTGTATTGCTCTCCCAGCAGATATCAGGATGATTGAAGTCTCCCATGAGAACCAGGGCGTGCGATCTAGTAACTTCTGCGAGTTGCCGGAAGAAAGCCTCGTCCACCTCATCCCCCTGGTCCGGTTTGGGGGGGGGGGGGAGAGAAAACCTGGATTTGTGCTGGAAATGGCCCAACTTGATTATCATACACATTGTAAGGAGAGTGATCACTTTAGATAAGCTATTACCAGCAGGAGAGTGGGGTCGGGGGAGAGAAAACCTTTTGTAGTGGTAAACACCCATTTTTTTCATGGTTTGTGTGTATAAAAAGATCTTCTGTACTTTCCACAGTATGCATCCGATGAAGTGAGCTGTAGCTCATGAAAGCTTGTGCTCAAATAAATTGGTTAGTCTCTAAGGTGCCACAAGTACTCCTTTTCTTTTTGGTCTATAGTAGACTCCCACTACGACATCACCCTTGTTGCTCACACTTCTAAACTTAATCCAGATACTCTCAGGTTTTTCGGCAGTTTCATACTTGAGCTCTGAGCAGTCATACTGATCTCTTACTTACAGTGCAACTCCCCCACCTTTTCTGCCCTGCCTGTCCTTCCTGAACAGCTTATATCCATCCATGACAGTACTCCAGTCATGTGAGTTATCCCACCAAGTCTCTGTTATTCCAATCACATCAAAATTCCTTGACTGTGCCAGGACTTCCAGTTCTCCCTGCTTGTTTTCCAGGCTTCGTGCATTTGTGTATAGGCACTTGAGATAACTCGCTGATTACCCCTCTTTCTCAGTATGAGGCAGGAGCCCTCCCCTCTCATGCGCTCCTGCTCATGCTTCCTCCCGGTATCCCACTTACCTCAGGGCGTTGGTCTCCTTCCCCCGGTGAAACTAGTTTAAAGCCCTCCTCACTAGGTTAGCCAGCCTGCTTGCGAAGATGCTCTTCCCTCTCTTCATTAGGTGGAGCCCGTCTCTGCCTAGCACTCCTCCTTCTTGGAACACCATCCCGTGATCAAAGAATCCAAAGCCTTCTCTCCGACACCACCTGCGTAGTCATTCGTTGACTTCCACGATTCGACGGTCTCTACCCAGGCCTTTTCCTTCCACGGGGAGGATGGACGAGAAGACCACTTGAGCCTCAAACTCCTTTATCCTTCTTCCCAGAGCCACGTAGTCTGCAGTGATCTGCTCAAGGTCATTCTTGGCAGTATCATTGGTGCCCACATGGAGAAGCAGGAAGGGGTAGCGATCCGAGGGCTTGATGAGTCTCGGCAGTCTCTCCGTCACATCGCGAATCTTAGCTCCTGGCAAGCAGCAGACTACTCGTTTTTCCCGGTCGGAGCAGCAGATAGATGACTCAGTCCCCCTGAGGAGAGAGTCCCTGACCACCACCACCCGCCTCCTTCTTTTGGGAGTGGTGGTCATGGAACCCCCAACCCTAGGATAGTGCATCTCATGCCTTCCAATCGGCGGAGTCTCCTTCTGCTCCCTTCCCTCAGACGTATCATCTGGTCCACTCTCCGCATTAGTACCTGTGGAGAGAACATGAAAATGGTTACTTACCTGTATCTGTGTTGCTGGTACATGGACGTTCCCCTTTTTTCTTCTGGAGGTCATATGATGCCAAATTTCTTCACCATCCTCCTGTCCCTGATGTGCAGCCTGCTCTGAATCTTCAGAACCTTGTGCCCGTAGAAGCATATCCTGACGTCTGTTCAGGAAATCTTCAGTTTCTCTTATGCAACGCAGGGTCGATACCTGTTGCTCCAGACCTTGAACCTTCTCTTCCAATATGGCGACCAGCTTGCACTTTGTACAGACAAAGTCGCTTCTGTCCTGTGGAAGAAAGACAAACATAGCACATCCAGTGCAGGTCACAACAGCTGAATACCCCCCATCCATATTACCTACCTTCTACGAGCTTCCTCAGGAGTTGTAGTAATTACTCAGAGACTTCGGCATCCTCCAGCTTTGAAAATATCTTGTCCCCTCATTGGTCATTTTGGTCAGGTGCCAGCGAGGTTATCCTAGCTTCTTAACCCTTTACAGGTGAAAGGGTTTTTCCTCTGGCCAGGAGGGATTTTAAAGGTGGTTACCCTTCCCTTTATATTTATGAAACGCCCCCCAAATCACAGATAGGGTGAAACACTGGCTGTAATTTCTTCCTGGAGCTCTAGGAGAAAACAGAGTTAATAAGACACATGCATCTCTAAATATACTACCAAGTACATAAAGACTAACAATATTTTCCACATCTCAAGGACAATTTTAACCAGTTGATTCTGGGAAACTTTCATGGGAGAGTGCATCAACCACTTTGTTAGAAAATTGTGAGGTGTGTTGGATGTCGAAATCAAAATCTTGGAGAGCTAAACTCCACCGAATAAGTTTTTTGTTATTTCCCATGGTGGTATGAAGCCACTGTATTGCAGCATGGTTGGTTTGCAGGTGGAAATGCCGTCAGCAAATGTATGGGCGTAGCTTTTCCAGAGCATAGACAATGGCGTAACATTCTTTTTCAGTGACTGACCAGTTGCTTTCCCTCTTAGACAGCTTCTTGCTGAGAAACACTACAGGATGGAGTTCTTGATCCGGTCCTTCTTGCATTAAAAATGCTCCCACACCACTCTCGGACGCATCTGTGGTTAGTAGGAATGGTTTGTCAAAGTCTGGGGCCCTTCGCACAGGGTCAGACATGAGTGTCACTTTAAGCTGGTTAAAGGCCTTCTGACACTCTTCGGTCCACTGAACGGCATTTGGCTATTTCTTTTTGGTTAGGTCTGTCAGTGGGGTGGCGATTTGGCTGTATTGCGGTACAAATCGCCTCTAATATCCGGCCAAGCCTAAGAAGGATTGAACCTGTTTCTTTGACTTTGGGACAGGCCACTTTTGGATAGCATCCACTTTGGCCTGTAGGGGGTTGATAGTTCCTTGACTCACCTGGTGTCCAAAATAAGTCACTCTGTTTAGGCCTATTTGACACTTCTTAGCCTTAATAGTTAGTCCTGCTTCCCTTATGTGCTCGAAGATTTTTTGTAGATGTTCCAGGTGTTCTGCCCAGGAATCCAAAAATATGGCCACATCATCAAGGTAGGCGACTGTATATTCTCCCAATCCTGCTAGGAGACCATCTACAAGTTTTGGGAAGGTGGTGGGTGCATTCCACAGCCCGAAAGGGAGCACATTAATTTATACAGCCCAACATGTGTGATGAAGGCTGACCTTTCCTTGGCGGATTCATCTAGTGGTACCTGTCAGTACCCCTTGGTTAAGTCCAAGGTAGAGATGAACTGGGCCCATCCCAGTTTCTCTAAGAGTTCATCTGTGCGTGGCATTGGATAGTTGTCTGGGCGAGTTACAGCATTTAGCTTACAGTAGTCCACGCAAAAACGTATCTCCCCATCTGGTTTGGGAACTAGAACCACTGGAGATGCCCATGCACTTCCAGAGGGGCGGATTACACCCATCTGTAACATATCCTGGATCTCCCGTTCTATAGCAGTTTTAGCTTGAGGAGACACCCGGTAAGGTCGGACTTTAATTGGGTGAGCATTACCTGTGTCAATGGAGTGGTATGCCCGTTCAGTCAGTCCTGGGGTGGCTGAGAATGTCGGTGCATAGCTACTGCACAGCTCCTTGATCTGCTGTCGCTGCAGACCCCCAAGGGTCATGGAGCGGTTGACCTCTTCCACGCCACCATCGCTTTTCCCTTCATAGTAGACACCTTCAGGCCACTCAGCATCATCTCCTCTCTGGGCTGTAAACTGACAAACCTTTAATTCTCTGGAATAAAAGGGCTTTAGAGAATTAATATGGTATACCTTAGGCTTTCGGTTGGAGGTGGGGAATGCTATGAGATAATTAACAGCTCCCAGGCTCTCCTGGACTGTGAGTGGCCCTTCCCACGATGCTTCCATTTTATGGGCCTGGAGCGCCTTTAAGACTATGACCTGGTCCCCTACTTTGAAGGAACGCTCTCTGGCATGTTTATCATACCAAGCTTTTTGCTCTTTTTGAGCATCCTGTAAGTTATCTTTAGCAAGGGCTAGAGAGGTTCGGAGGGTGTTTTGTAGGTTGGTTACAAAGTCCAGAATGTTAGTTCCTGGAGAAGGTGTAAATCCCTCCCATTGCTGCTTCACCAACTATAATGGCCCCTTAACCTGGCAGCCATATACAAGTTCAAATGGTGAAAACCCTAAACTGGGATGGGATACAGGTCTGTAGGCGAAAAGCAACTGCTGCAACACTAGGTCCCAATCATTGGAGTGCTCATTTATGAATTTACGTATCATGGCCCCCAAAGTTCCATTAAACTTCTCCACCATGCCATTTGTTTGATGGTGGTAAGGAGTGGCAACCAACTGATTTACCCCATGAGCTTCCCAAAGGCTTTCCATAGTTCCTGCCAGGAAATTAGTTCCTGCATCTGTGAGGATGTCGGCGGGCCAACCTACCCTGGCAAAAATGTCTGCTAGTGCCTGGCACACACTTTTAGCCCTAGTGTTGCTTAGACCTACTGCTTCCGGCCATCGGGTGGCAAAATCCATGAAAGTCAGTATGTACTGCTTTTCTCTGGGTGTCTTTTTCGGAAAAGGATCCAGAATATCCACAGCTACTCGCTGAAATGGAACTTCAATGATGGGGAGTGACTGGAGAGGGGCTTTGACCTGGTCTTGGGGTTTTCCCATTTTTTGGCATACCTCACAAGACCGGACATAGGTAGAAACATCCTTGCCCATTCCCTCCCAGTGGAATGATCTCCCCAACCGGTCTTTGGTCCTGTTCACCCCAGCATGGCCACTAGGGTGATCATGGGCTAAGCTCAAGAGCTTGGCCCGGTATTTAGTTGGAACTACCAACTGTCTCTGAGGATGCCAGTCTTCCTGGTGTCCACCAGAAAGAGTTTCCTTGTATAAAAGTCTTCTTTCTACAACAAACCTGGATCGATTAGAAGAGTTGAGAGGTGGCAGGTGCTGTGCCGCCATCCAAGCGCTCTGGAGGCTTTCATCTGCTTCCTATTCAGTCTGGAACTGTCTGGAACTGTTCCCTTGATGCTGGAGACATCAGTTCCTCATTGGATTGTGGACCTAGGCTTGGTCCCTTTGGAAGCGATGTACAGGGATGGGGCTGCTTCCGTTGACTGTGAACCGTTCTCAGCTGGGGCACTATGTTGGGGTTCAGGCTCCGGCTGAGCCTCTTGTGTAGGGTTATCGGCCGCTGCCGGTTCAGGTTCGCTGGGGCCCTCTGGTGTTGAGGTTGCAAGTACTGGATTCAGTGCTGGCAATGGGTCTGGTGCTGGTTGTTCCACCGGTTCCGGTTCTGGGACTGGCTCTGTCTGGGTCTCTGGGACTGGATCTACTACTGTTGTTGCAGACATTGGCCTGGGATACGTGTCCATCACCTCTGACCGGGTCCTGGTAGAAGTTTCCGGAACAGAGCTAGACGTCATGGCTTGTTTAGCCTGGCTGCGGGTGACCATTCCCACCCTCTTTGCTGGCTTCACACGATTGGCCAAGTCTTCCCCCAACAGCACGGGGATGGGATAATCATCATAGACTGCAAAAGTGCATGTTCCTGACCAGCCCTTGTACTGGACAGGCAACTTGGCTGTAGGCAAATTGAAAGAGTTGGACTTGAAGGGTTGAATCATCACTTGGATCTCTGGGTTGATTAAATTGGGGTCCACTAAGGAAGCATGGATAGCCGACACTTGTGCTCCGGTGTCCCTCCACGCGATGACCTTCTTCCCGCCCACGCTCACAGTTTCCCTCCGCTCCAAGGGTATCTGGGAGGTGTCTGGGCCTGAGGACCTCTGGTGTGATTCCGGTGCAATGAACTGTAATCTGTTGGGATTCTTGGGGCAGTTGGCGTTTACATGCCCCGGCTCGTTACATTTAAAACATCATCCAGCTGACTGGTCACTGGGGCGAGGTGGGTTGTTAGAGAACGGTGTGGCGGGACGAAAAGGTGGCTGGAGTGTTCCTTGCGGGGTAGCTGGGGCCTTGGGTGGCCCCCGGTAGTAGGGTGTGGTCTGAGGTTGTCCCTTCTGGTATCCGTTCCAACTGCAACCAGTTTTTTTCTTTTCTGCCATCTCCACCCATTTGGCTCCAATCTCCCCCACCTCGATTACAGTTTTGAGCTTCCCATCTAGGATGTATCTTTCTATTTCCTCAGGAACACCCTCTAAGAACTGCTCCATTTGTAGTAGGAAGGGCAAATCTTCTGGAGATTTAACACCTGCTCCTGATATCCAGGCATCCCAATGTTTCACAATGTGGTAGGCATGTCGGGTAAATGACACATCTGGTTTCCACTTTAGGGCTCTGAACCGCTGACAGGAATGCTCGGGTGTTAGCCCCATTCTGACTCTTGCCTTGGTTTTAAACAGTTCATACTGGTTCATGTGTTCCTTAGGCATTTCAGCCACCACTTCAGCTAAGGGTCCACTGAGTTGCGGCCTCAGCTCTACCATGTATTGGTCTGTAGAGATTCTGTACCCAAGGCAGGCCCTTTCAAAGTTTTCTAAGAAGGCCTCGGTATCATCGCCTGCCTTGTGGGTGGGGAACTTTCTGGGATGGGAAGTGGTACCTGGAGAAGCATTGCTAGGGTTTGTTAGTATATTCTGCTGAGCCTTTGCCTTCTCCATCTCCAGTGCATGCTTCCTCTCTTTTTCCTTCTTCTCCATTTCCATCCGCATGAGTTATATCTGTCTTTCGTGTTCCTTTTGTTTTTCCTCAGCCTTAACTCTGGCTAATTCCAGCTTTTGGTGAACCGTGGAGTCTGTCATCCTAACCTCTCTATTTTTTACTAACTTTACATCTGAAAGTTAGAAAGAAAACAAAAATAAACTTGGCTTGTAAAATTTTTCTGTGCTGTCCGGATACCTATGTTCTCTGATAGTGATTGTCAGCCTACAGAAAAATCCTTAAAAAAAACCCTAACACCTTTGTCTCCAGGTAAATAGGCAGAAAACCCCTCTAGTTGCTCTTAGGAAAAAAAAAATTAAGGTCTGTGAAGACTTATGAATTTCCCTGCAGGAGGTTAACTACCCTGCCTTTCGGTAGAGATAACTCCAGCTCACAAAAGACAATTCCCTTTTGTCTCTGCTCTCGCCCCCAAGCATAGAAAAAAAAAAACCTCTAACTGCTTTCAGCTTAAAACCCGCTTTCCAGCAGCCCAAAGGAAAAAAAAAATATTTTCCTTTTAAAATCTGTGCTTCTGGTTCAAAAAATCTCAAATTGATCTCAAAATGATTTCAGGTTAATCCCACAGCTCTGCCACCATGTCAAGGTTCCTTCCCCACTCTGAACTCTAGGGTACAGATGTGGGGACCTGCATGAAAACTTCCTAAGCTTATTTTTACCAGCTTAGGTTAAAACTTCCCCAAGGTACAAACTATTTTCCTTTTTCCCTTGGATTTTCGCTGCCACCACCAAACGTCTAACCGGTATTATTAGGAAAGAGACTGTTTGGAAACGTCTTTCCCCCCCAAATCCTCCCAAACATTACACCCCACTTTCCTGGGGAAGGCTTGATAAAAATCCTCACCAATTTGCATATGTGACCCCAGACCCAAACCCTTGGATCTTAAGAACAATGAAAAAGCATTCAGTTTCTTAAAAGAAGAATTTTAATCGAAGAAAAAGTAAAAAGAATCACCTCTGGAAAATCAGGATGGTAAATACCTTACAGGGTAATTAGATTCAAAACATAGAGAATCCCTCTAGGCAAAACTTTAAGTTACAAAAAGACACAAAAACAGGAATATACATTCCATTCAGCACAGCTTATTTTTCTCAGCCATTTATCTAACGCATATCTAGCTAGATTACTTACTAAGTTCTAAGACTCCATTCCTGTTCTATCCCCGGCAAAAGCATCACACAGACAGAGAGAGAGGCTTTGTTTCTCCCTCCCCCCAGCTTTTGAAAGTATCTTGTCTCCTCATTGGTCATTTTGGTCAGGTGCCAGCGAGGTTATCCTAGCTTCTTAACCCTTTACAGGTGAAAGAGTTTTTCCTCTGGCCAGGAGGGATTTTAACAGTGTTTACCCTTCGCTTTATTTTTATGACAAACATTAATTTGGAAATTCTTGGGTTTCAGTACTTATTTTTGGTATAACTAAAATTAGTCATCGAACCTAGGTGATAAGTAACAGCAAACAATCCAGGAAGTTTTTGGAAAGCGTAGGGGACAATTTCCTGGTGCAAGTGCTAGACGAGCCAACTGGGGGGGAGCTTTTCTTGACCTGCTGCTCACAAACAGGGAAGAATTAGTGGGGGAAGCAAAAGTGGACGGGAATCTGGGAGGCAGTGACCATGAGTTGGTTGAGTTCAGGATCCTGACGCAGGGAAGAAAGGTAAGCAGCAGGATACGGACCCTGGACTTCAGGAAAGCAGACTTCGACTCCCTCAGGGAGCAGATGGGTAGGATACCCTGGGGGACTAACATGAAGGGGAAAGGAGTCCAGGAGAGCTGGCTGTATTTCAAGGAATCCCTGTTGAGGTTACAGGGACAAACCATCCCGATGAGTCGAAAGAATAGTAAATATGGCAGGCGACCAGCTTGGCTTAACGGTGAAATCCTAGCGGATCTTAAACATAAAAAAGAAGCTTACAAGAAGTGGAAGATTGGACATATGACCAGGGAAGAGTATAAAAATATTGCTCGGGCATGTAGGAATGAAATCAGGAGGGCCAAATCGCACCTGGAACTGCAGCTAGCAAGAGATGTCAAGAGTAACAAGAAGGGTTTCTTCAGGTATGTTGGCAACAAGAAAGCCAAGGAAAGTGTGGGCCGCTTACTGAATGAGGGAGGCAACCTAGTGACAGAGGATGTGGAAAAAGCTAATGTGCTCAATGCTTTTTTTGCCTCTGTCTTCACTAACAAGGACAGCTCCCAGACTGCTGCGCTGGGCATCGCAACATGGGGAGTAGATGGCCAGCCCTCTGTGGAGAAAGAGGTGGTTAGGGACTATTTAGAAAAGCTGGACGTGCACAAGTCCATGGGGCCGGACAAGTTGCATCCGAGAGTGCTAAAGGAATTGGCGGATGTGATTGCAGAGCCATTGGCCATTATCTTTGAAAACTCTTGGCGAACGGGGGAAGTCCCAGATGACTGGAAAAAGGCTAATGTAGTGCCAATCTTTAAAAAAGGGAAGAAGGAGGATCCTGGGAACTACAGGCCAGTCAGCCTCACCTCAGTCCCTGGAAAAATCATGGAGCAGGTCCTCAAAGAATCAATCCTGAAGCACTTACACAAGAGGAAAGTGATCAGGAACAGGCAGCATGGATTCACCAAGGGAAGGTCATGCCTGACTAATCTAATTGCCTTCTATGATGAGATTACTGATTCTGTGGATGAAGGGAAAGCAGTGGATGTATTGTTTCTTGACTTTAGCAAAGCTTTTGACACGGTCTCCCACAGTATTCTTGCCAGCAAATTAAAGAAGTATGGGCTGCATGAATGGACTATAAGGTGGATAGAAATCTGGCTAGATTGTCGGGCTCAACGGGTAGTGATCAATGGCTCCATGTCTAGTTGGCAGCCGGCGTCAAGTGGAGTGCCCCAGGGGTCGGTCTTGGGGCCGGTTCTGTTCAATATCTTCATAAATGATCTGGAGGATGGTGTGGATTGCACTCTCAGCAAATTTGCGGATGATACTAAACTGGGAGGAGTGGTAGATACGCTGGAGGGCAGGGATAGGATACAGAGGGACCTAGACAAATTGGAGGATTGGGCCAAAAGAAACCTGATGCGGTTCAATAAGGATAAGTGCAGGGTCCTGCACTTAGGACGGAAGAACCCAATGCACAGCTACAGACTAGGGACTGAATGGCTAGGCAGCAGTTCTGCGGAAAAGGACCTAGGGGTTACAGTGGACGAGAAGCTGGATATGAGTCAGCAGTGTGCCCTTGTTGCCAAGAAGGCCAATGGCATTTTGGGATGTATAAGTAGGGGCATAGCGAGCAGATCGAGGGACGTGATCGTTCCCCTCTATTCGACATTGGTGAGGCCTCATCTGGAGTACTGTGTCCAGTTTTGGGCCCCACACTACAAGAAGGATGTGGATAAATTGGAGAGAGTCCAGCGAAGGGCAACAAAAATGATGAGGGGACTGGAACACATGACTTATGAGGAGAGGCTGAGGGAACTGTGATTGTTTAGTCTGCAGAAGAGAAGAATGAGGGGGGATTTGATAGCTGCTTTCAACTACCTGAGAGGATGGTTCTAGACTATTCTCAGTGGTAGAAGAGGACAGGACAAGGAGTAATGGTCTCAAGTTGCAGTGGGGGAGGTTTAGGTTGGATATTAGGAAAAACTTTTTCACTAGGAGGGTGGTGAAACACTGGAATGCGTTACTTAGGGAGGTGGTAGAATCTCCTTCCTTGGAAGTTTTTAAGGTCAGGCTTGACAAAGCCTTGGCTGGGATGATTTGATTGGGGATTGGTCCTGCTTTGAGCAGAGGGTTGGACTAGATGACCTCCTGAGGTCCCTTCCAATCCTGATATTTTATGATTCTATGAAACACAGATTTGTCACGAACAAATCATCTCAAACCAATCTAATTTCCTTATTTGATAGAGTTGTTGGCCTAATGGATATAGGGGAAGCAGTAAATGTGACATATCTTGATGTTATTAAATCTCTTGAAACAGTCTTTCATGACAATCTGATAATTAAACTAGGGAAATAGAGTCTAGATGAAATTACTGTGTGTATACGAGGTTGACTGGAAGGACATATTCATTGGAGTCTGTCCTGGAGACTGGTGCTATTCATTATTTCCATTAACAACTTGGATGAAGATATGGTTATAAAATTTACAGATGATACTAAGCTGGAAGGGGCTGCAACACTTTGCAGGAGAGGACTGAAATTCAAAATGATGTTGTTTAATGGGATAATGGGTCTGGAATCAGGAAGATAAAATGCAATAAAGAAAGTGCAAAGTGCTACACTTAGGAAGGAAAAATTACAAGCACAGATACAGAATGGGGAATAGCAGGCTGGGCAGCAGTATTGCTGAAAAGAATCTCGGAGCTATAATGCATCACAAATGGAATAAGAGTCAAAAGTGTGATGCTGCAGAAAAAAAAAGCAAATCTCGTGGTACGGAGTCATGTAAGACACAAGAGAGACTTGCTCCACTCTACGCAGCACTGGTGAGAACTCAGCTGGATTATTGCATCCATTGATGCTCTTTAAGAAAGTTGTGATCAAATTTGAGAAAATTTAGAAGAGAGCAACAAAAATGACAAGAAGTTTGGAAAACATGACTGACGAGGAAAGGTTGAAAGAGCTGGGAATGTTTAGTCTAGAGAAGAGATGGCTGAAGGGGGGCTTTGTTCACAGTCTTTAAATACGTAAACATTTGTTATAAAAAGGACAGTTTTAAATTGTTCACCACGTTCACTGAAGGTAGGTTGAGAAGAAATTGGCTTAGTTTGGAGGAAAGGAAATTTAGGTGAGATATTAGGGGGAAAATCTAAGGCTAGTTAAGCTCTGGAAGAGACACCAAGGGAGGTTTTGGAATCCCCGGCTTTGAATGTTTCTAAAAACAGGTTAGAAAAACACCTTATATGGGATCATCATAGAATCACAGAATATCAGGGTTGGAAGGGACCTCAGGAGGCCACCTAGTCCCACCCCCTGCTCAAAGCACGACCAATCCCCAACTAAATCATCCCAGACAGGGCTTCGTCAAGTCTCACCTTAAAAACTTTTAAGGAAGGAGATTCCACCACCTCCCTAGGTAATGCATTCCAGTGTTTCACCACCCTCCTAGTAAAAAAGGTTTTCCTAATATCCAACCTAAACCTCCCCCACTGCAACTTGAGACCATTACTCCTTGTTCTGCCATCTGCTACCACTGAGAACAGTCTAGATCCATCCTCTTTGGAACCTCCTTTCAGGTAGTTGAAGCAGCTGAGAGTCCCCCCTCATTCTTCTCTTCCGCAGACTAAACAATCCCAGTTCCCTCAGCCTCTCCTCATAAGTCATGTGTTCCAGTCCCCTCATCATTTTTGTTGCCTTCCGCTGGACGTTTTCCAATTTTCCACATCCTTCTTGTAGTGTGAGGCCCAAAACTGGACACAGTACTCCAGATGAGGCCTCACCAATGTCGAATAGAGGGGAACGATCACGTCCCTCGATCTGCTGGCAATGCCCCTACTTATACATCCCAAAATGCCATTGGCCTTCTTGGCAACAAGGGCACACTGTTGACTCATATCCAGCTTCTCGTCCACTGTCACCCCTAGGTCCTTTTCTGCAGAACTGCTGCCGAGCCATTCGGTCCCTAGTCTGTAGCGGTGCATGGGATTCTTCTGTCCTAAGTGCAGGACTCTGCACTTGTCCTTGTTGAACCTCATCAGATTTCTTTTGGCCCAATCCTCTCATTTGTCTCGGTCCCTCTGTATCCTATCCCTACCCTCCAGCGTATCTACCTCTCCTCCCAGTTTAGTGTCATCTGCAAACTTGCTGAGGGTGCAATCCACACCATCCTCCAGATCATTTATGAAGATATTGAACAAAACCAGCCCCAGGACCGACCCTTGGGGCACTCCACTTGATACCGGCTGCCAACTAGACATGGAGCCATTGATCACTACCCGTTGAGCCCGACAATCTAGCCAGATTTCTATCCACCTTATAGTCCATTCATGCAGCCCATACTTCTTTAATTTGCTGGCAAGAATACTGTGGGAGACCGTGTCAAAAGCTTTGCTAAAGTCAAGGAACAACACATCCATTAATTTCCCCTCATCCACAGCAACAGTTATCTCTTCATCGACGGCAATTAGATTAGTCAGGCATAACTTGCCCTTGGTGAATCCATGCTGACTGTTCCTGATCACTTTCCTCTCCTCTAAGTGCTTCAGAATTGATTCCTTGAGGACCTGTTCCATGATTTTTCCAGGGACTGAGGTGAGGCTGACTGGCCTGTAGTTCCCCGGATCCTGCTTCTTCCCTTTTTTAAAGATGGGCACTACATTAGCCTTTTTCCAGTCGTCCTGGACTTCCCCCGATTGCCATGAGTTTTCAAAGATAATGGCCAATGGCTCTGCAATCACATCCGCCAACTCCTTTAGCACTCTTGGATGCAACGCATCCGGCCCCATGGACTTGTGCTCGTCCAGCTTTTCTGAATAGTCCCGAACCACTTCTTTCTCCACAGAGGGCTGGTCACCTCCTCCCCATGCTGTGCTGCCCAGTGCAGCAGTCTGGGAGCTGACCTTGTTCGTGAAGACAGAGTCAAAAAAAGCATTGAGTACATTAGCTTTTTCCACATCCTCTGTCACTAGGTTGCCGCCCTCATTCAGTAAGGGACCCACACATTCCTTGACTTTCTTCTTGTTGCTAACATACCTGAAGAAACCTTTCTTTTTACTCTTAACATCTCTTGCTAGCCGCAACTCCAGGTGTGATTTGGCCTTCCCGATTTCACTCCTGCATGCCCGAGCAATATTTTTATATTCTTCCCTGGTCATTTGTCCTATCTTCCATTTCTTGTAAGCTTCTTTTTTGTGTTTAAGATCAGCAAGTATTTCACTGTTAAGCCAAGCTGGTCGCCTGCCATATTTACTATTCTTTCTACACATTGGGATGGTTTGTCCCTGTAACCTCAATAAGGGTTCTTTAAAATACAGCCAGCTCTCCTGGACTGCTTTCCCCCTCATGTTATTCTCCCAGGGGATCTTGCCCATCAGTTCCCTGAGGGAGTCAAAGTCTGCTTTTCTGAAGTCCAGGGTCCGTATTCTGCTGCTTTCCTTTCTTCCTTGTGTCAGGATCCTGAACTCGACAATCTCATGGTCACTGCCTCCCAGGTTCCCATCCACTTTTGCTTCCCCTACTAATTCTTCCCGGTTTGTGAGCAGCAGGTCAAGAAGAGCTCTGCCCCTAGTTGGTTCCTCCAACACTTGCACCAGGAAATTGTCCCCTACACTTTCCAAAAACTTCCTAGATTGTCTGTGCACCACTGTATTGCCCTCCCAGCAGATATCAGGATGATTGAAGTCTCCCATGAGAACCAGGGCGTGCGATCTAGTAACTTCTGCGAGTTGCCGGAAGAAAGCCTCGTCCACCTCATCCCCCTGGTCCAGTGGTCTATAGCAGACTCCCAACACGACATCACCCTTGTTGCTCACACTTCTAAACTTAATCCAGAGACTCTCAGGTTTTTCTGCAGTTTCATACTTGAGCTCTGAGCAGTCATACTGGTCCCTTACATACTAGGTAGACTTAATCCTGCCTCAGCATGGTGGGGAAAGGGGAAAGAAAATGGACTTCATGACCTCTTGAGGTCCCTTTTATTCTTACATTTTTATGTTTTCTATTAAGGATTAGCCTTTCTCAAAAAATGTTGATTTTTTTCAGCGGGATATACCTGCATCAGGAATCAAATCTAGGAGGTCTGGATAGTAAAGCATAAGCTCCTACTGCCTTGGCTAAAAGATACAGTTCTGTTGAGCAAGGCCTTTGCAACACATCAGCCTCTCCACAAAACCTAGCCTCCACTAGAGGGGGACAGAGCACCCCATCAAGTGAGCTGAGGGTTAGGTGCCTAACTCACTTAGGTGATTGTGTAAATTCCACCAGGTGCCTATCTGCATCTTTGGGTGACTAAATACAATTGGAAATATGCTCTAGTCCCTGAGCTCTGGAGCCAGATTATGTCTTCCTCAGTTCTGTTCAGATGCTTATACTTCAATTATGTTACCCATTGATTTTAGTATATGTGTCTGGGATTTGCAAAGAGGCCTGTGCACCCAACTCACACTGAAAGTCATTCATTTTAATGAGACTTGGCCATTAATATCCCTCCAACAACTTTGTTCTCAGCTGACATCCTTTGCTTCTACAACCTCTACATACCATACTAGTGTTTGGTGTTTCTCATCCTCTCACAAGGAACTATTTCACTACACAAATACTGCTCACTGAAATTGAGTGGTTCTGCTCATAAAAACATCTGCAAATCAGTTGCTTTTCTTTATGCTTTTCAACAAACTCTAGTCCTCACAATATTGTCAATTTCCATCTTTCTGGCAAGCATAGGTCTTGTTTATTTTCTAATTCAAATTCTCAGATGGTACAAGAATCATGTCCCAGATGGAAGGCAATGTCCCTGCTGACAGTTTGGTTGTTGCAGAGAGTGTGACTGTGATAAAAGGTGGCTCATTTGCACACGGTTCAAGGTTTGCTGAGCATCCAGTGTTCAATCCTCTCCGAAATCTCCCCCGCAGTGGACTTTATCCCATGCCATTGTTATTGTCATAAATATAAAGGGCAGGGTAAACCCCTTTAAAATCCCTCCTGGCCAGAGGAAAAATCCTCTCACCTGTAAAGGGTTAAGAAGCTAAAGGTAACCTCGCTGGCACCTGACCAAAATGATCAATGAGGAGACAAGATACTTTCAAAAGCTGGGAGGAGGGAGAAAAACAAAGGGTCTGTGTCTGTCTGATGCTGCTTTTGCCGGGGACAGAACAGGAATGGAGTCTTAGAACTTTTAGTAAGTAATCTACCTAGGTATGTGTTAGATTATGATTTCTTTAAATGGCTGAGAAAAGAGCTGTGCTGAATAGAATGACTATCCCTGTCTGTGTGTCTTTTTTGTAACTTAAGGTTTTGCCTAGAGGGATTCTCTATGTTTTGAATCTAATTACCCTGTAAGGTAGCTACCATCCTGATTTTACGGAGTTGATTCCTTTACTTCTATTAAAAGTCTTCTTGTAAGGAAACTGAATGCTTTTTCATTGTTCTAAGATCCAAGGGTTTGGGTCTGTGGTCACCTATGCAAATTGGTGAGGATTTTCACCAAACCTTCCCCAGGAAGTGGGATGCAAGGGTTGGGAGGATTTTGGGGGGAAAGACGTGTCCAAACTACGTTTCCCGTAAACCCAGATAAAGTTTGGTGGTGGCAGTGGAAATCCAAGGACAAAGGGTAAAATTAATTTGTACCTTGGGGAAGTTTTAACCTAAGCTGGTAAAAGTAAGCTTAGGAGGTTTTCATGCAGGTCCCCACATCTGTACCCTAGAGTTCAGAGTGGGGAAAGAACCCTGACAGTTATATTTCAGATTCAAAAGGAAATCCGTTTATCCAGGTATGATATGGAACTTAATAGCTTATAATGATTCACACATCTTTATCTAGAGATGCAAAACCTCAGTGTTCCCAGATTATGAAATCTTTCTTTCTTTCTTCTAGTTCATATTTTTCTTTTATCACTCCTCTCTCAATCTCCCCATTTTATCTTTTTCATTCTGTTTTCATTTGATTGGTTTACAGAGGATATGAGCTGACTACTGACTCTTGGAAGCAGCAAAAGCGACACATGAGGTACTGGAATACTTGGGAGCTGCCAGAGCGGTGGGGTGGAGGGGTGGAAAGAAAGAGAGACTGGTCACCATGTTTATGGTTGGGAAGGAATTTTCCTCCATGTTAGATTGGCAGAGGCCCTGGGAGTTTTTCACCTTCCTCTGCAGCATGGGGCAGAGGTTGCTTGCAGTTTTAAACTCATAGGGTCCTAGAGCTCAAGCTCCAGCCCAAGCCCGGACAGCTACATTGCAATAAATCAGCACCTTATCCCAAGCCCCACAAGCCCAAATCAGCTAGCATAGGCCAGCAACTGGTTTTTAATTGTAGTGTAGACAGATCCAAAATCTTTGAGTCTATGCTGGGCTCTGCCTGGCCATGTCCCAGAACCAGCATCTGGACTCTTCTACCTATGACCCTGGCCTCTTGGATAAATCCCTTCTACTACCATCCGCTAATATAATTAGCCCCATTGCTTAAGTCGTAGGAGCTTGTGCAGCAGTGCTCACAGTTAAGCCCATTATGATGACATATAATGGCAGTTTTATAGGTAAACATAACAGAATTAATGCAAAAAAACCCCAACACTTATGTGAATGAACATTGTTTAAGTTGCAAAGTGAAACACTAACTCAGCAGTGAGAAAACATCAGTTGTCTGTCGAACGTAAATTCTGGTCTTTTTGGTGTGTATGCATTATGACAGAGACTTTAACTGGATGATCACATAGCCTATGTCTACACTTGGAGCAAGGGGTCTGATTCCCAGCTAGTGCAGACATACTCATACTAGCCCTGCTTGAGGTAGCATGCTAAAATAGTAGTGCAGCTTTGGAATCATGGCCGTGGCAAGAAGCAGCATGGGCCAGCTGCCACAAGTAGAAACCTACCCAGACCCCATGGGTACATACTTTGGGGGGCTAGCTTAGCATACAATCATCGGACTGGAAAGGGCCGAGAGGTCATCTAATCCAGTCCCCTGCACTCATGGCAGGACTAAGTATTATCTAGACCATTCCTGACAGGTGATTATCTAACCTGCTCTTAAAAATCTCCAATGATAGAGATTCCACAACCTCCCTAGGTAACTAATTCCAGTGCTTAACCACCCTGACAGTTAGGAAGTTTTTCCTAATGTCCAGCCTAAACCTCCCTTGCTGCTATGTAAGCCCATTGCTACTTGTCCTATCCTCAGATGTTAAGAACAATTTGTCTTCCTTCTCCTTGTAACAACCTCATATGTACTTGAAAACGGTTATCATGTCCCCTCTCGTCTTCTCTTTTCCAGACTAAACAAACCCAATTTTTTCAATCTTCCCTCACAGGTCATGTTTTCTAGACCTATAATCATTTTTGTTGCTCTTTTCTGGATTTTCTCCAATTTGTCTGCATATTTCCTGAAATGCGGCACCCAGAACTGGACACAGTACTCCAGTTGAGGCCATATCAGCATGGAGTAGAGGGGAAGAATTACTCCTCACGTCTTGCTTACAACAGTCCTGCTCATACATCCCAGAATGATGTTCCCTTTTTTTACAACTGTTTTACACGGTTGACTCATATTTAGCTTGCAGTCCATTATGTCCCATAGGTCCACTATGCCACTGCTTCCCACTGCCTGGGCTACACTACTATTTTTAGCACACCTTCTGAAGCAGAGCTAGCATGGGTCCATCAACACAAGCTGGGAATAGCATCCCCAGCTCCAGATGCAGATGTGGTCATATTGTTTTCTTCCACAAGATCCTTTCTTTGCTCAGTGCATAGGACAGATACACAAGGGGCAAAATTATGGTGGCCTGGGCAACTGTACATGATCTGGCATTTCCTTGCTTTAAAGTTCTTAACTTTACAAGCGAATAAAACTTTCTAGCTAAAGATATATAGATAACACATTACCCCTCTCTACCTCCATTTCCACAACTGTAAAATGAGGAGACTAACCCTCAGCAGCACTGGGAACATAAGAACATTTGAATGGCCACACTGAATCAGACCAGTATCCTTTCTTCTGACAATGGCCAATGCCAGGTGCTTCAGAGGGAATAAACAGACCAGGTAATCATCAAGTGATCCATCCCCTGTCGCCCATTCCCAGCTTCTGGTAAATGGAGGCTAGTGACACATCCCTGCCCACCCTGACTCATAGCCATTGATGAACTCATGACTCATCCTCCATGAACTTATCTCGTTAATTTTGAACACTTTTTTAGTCTTGGCCTTCACAACATCCTCTGGCAAAGGTTTCCACAGACTGACTATGTTGTGTGAAGAAATACTTACTTTTGTTTGTTTTAAACCTGCTGCCTATTAATTTCATTTGGTGACCCATTTCACTGGGAAGGTTTAATTAATGACTTGCAGGCAATCTGGGACACTTGGGTGGAAGGTGTTCATAGAAATACAAACTGCAAGGATTGTTACATCTAGCGCGTCTCCCTCCTCTCTTCAGCGATGGAGAACCAGACAGAGGTGAGCGATTTCATCCTCTTAGGCCTGACCAATCTCCAGGGGCTGAAGCACTTCCTCTTCCCTTTCTTCCTCCTGCTCTATATGGCCAATGTGTTGGGAAATGGGGCCATCATAGTCATGATAGTGGCCGAGCCCCGGCTCCACACCCCCATGTACTTCTTTCTGGGCAACCTCTCCAGCCTGGACATCTGCTTTTCTACGGTTGCTGTGCCCAAGATGCTGTCTGGTTTCCTGTCTGAGCACCAGACCATTTCCTTTGCCGGTTGCCTGGCCCAGCTCTACTTTTTCCACCTCCTCGGCAGCAGTGAGGCCATGCTTCTGGCTGTCATGGCCTATGACCGCTATGTGGCCATCTGCAACCCGCTGCGCTACAGGCTGGTCATGAGCCCACAGACCTGCCTGCTCCTGGCAGCGGCCACCTGGTCCATCGGCTTCGTGCATGCCCTGATGTCCACAGTCATGACCTGCCAGCTGCATTTCTGTGGCCCCAACCTCGTCTACCACTTCTTCTGTGACATCAAGCCCCTGCTGAGCCTTGCCTGCGGCAGCACCCACCTCAACCTGACCCTGCTCAACATCGATGCCGGGGTCCTTGGTCTGAGTTCCTTCATCCTTACGCTCTTCTCCTACATCTACATCATCTCCTTCCTCCTGAAGGTCGACTCACAGGAAAGTAGGAGAAAGGCCTTCTCCACCTGCGCATCCCACCTCACCGTGGTGTTTCTTTTCTATATGCCATCCATTAGCAATTACATGATTTCCTTTCCAGGTTTCCCCTCTGAAAGAGACATGATACCCACCCTGATGTATTGCATCATCACCCCAGTTCTGAACCCCCTGATCTACACCCTGAAAAATAAGGAGGTGAAATCCACTCTGAAGAAATTCCTGAACAGAAAACTTTTCCCTGAAAGAATATGAGTTAAATGAAGGGAAACCCCATTCATTTACAATTAAAACACCTTTAGTCTTTGTTGACCTACAGATTTTCATAGCCACGCTGCATTTTTTTCCCCATGTTTTCTCCTTTCTGGTGTCTCTACAGGGCAGAATTAAGGTTATTTGGGTACCCTAATGTCATTTCTTAGAACCTATTTGGATTCTGTTTAACTTTAATGGTGAATATCCAGTGTGTATTTTGGAAAAATGAAAGCATTCTTGTATTGTATTCTACTCCACATTACTGACATATATCCTGTGATGGAGAAACTTTCAGTTAGAAGCACAATGGAGGTGAAGAGGGAATGACCATTAATCATATAAATAAATAAAATCATTGAAATATAGCCTATGCACAATATATCAATGAGTTTTGGTTATATAGGAAGTTGGTAATTTCTGTAACAGAGTAGAATTAAGATGATTTGGGTTCCTTATTTGTGTATTTCCAGAAATCAACACATCAGGATTTCTTAAACCTTAATTGAACTTCTTGGATTTTAACACTTGTTTTGAATAATTAAAACATCTCTGTAATGTCTTTCACTCCTGTTTACTTTATGTGCACTCTCAACCTTTTCTCCATCTTAACATAGATTTTGTATGGGAATTGAAAAAGAGAAAATGGAAATGGAATATATATATGTAGGTACCATTCAGCACTGGGCACCGGGTTCTTGAGATCTATCCTGTGTCTTGCTCAAAAAGTAAAGTTAGCGATTGGAACTAGAGCATAGGAGAACAATTTGTGTTAGCCACAGGAAACTAGAGAGTAGAGGACAATCCACAACAGGCAATGTAGGTGGGTGGGTCAAATATCCTAGCAGAATTTCTTCATCATTACTAGCTGTGGGACAAATGTTAAAATTAATTGTTATTTATTAGTGGTATATTACAGTAGCTCTTTTTGGCATCAAATGAGAGTAGAACCCCATTGACCGTAAGAAAACATAGTGAGAGACTGACCCAACTCCAAAGACATTTCAGTGTAAAACTGTTCCACCAAAAAAAGTCACTGGAGTGGGTGAACTGGATACTGGTTCCCCCACCTTGCAGACTTTTCACTTAGTCCTTAGTCCGTCCCATGCTTTGCTGCACATTGAACTACCCACATTTTCCATCCTTGCCAACTGCCCTGCTCTCCAAATCTTCCCATTTCTTGATGAGGTGCTTGATGTTGTTCAGAACTGTTCCTTTCCATGTTATTTGCAGTATTCCTCCTTTCTTCTTGTGTGTTTGGCTTCCATTCAAGGGTGGTATTTGGTAAGCGTTCTTTTTCCATTCTCAGTGCCTGTCCCAAGCCTGGATCAAAAAGGAGGAGAGTTGGTCAATGGGGCAGCTTCCCATCACCATAAAAAAAAAAAAGTTCTATCTAAGAAACTATTCACCTTGCAAAAGAGGACTGTAACCACCAAGCAATAG
Source organism: Natator depressus (assembly GCF_965152275.1). Taxonomy (NCBI): domain Eukaryota; kingdom Metazoa; phylum Chordata; order Testudines; family Cheloniidae; genus Natator; species Natator depressus. The sequence continues at coordinate 33,097,311 of NC_134246.1, forward strand.
AATCCTTCTAGTGCTGTCTTTCCCTTTCTCTCTCATACCCTGTCCCGATTTATTTAATGCAAAGTGGAACAGTTTCGACAGGAGAGATTGAGGGAGCCCTGTTAGGGAACCCAGAGGGATGGGGGGTGGCTGAGGAGCCCACCCTCCTTGGTATATGGGTAGTGGAAGAAGGTCCCTGCCCATGGGGACTGAATGCCTTCCAGGGAAAGGAGGCACTTCAGTCTGCTTGTGAGAGGTTTGAAGTAAGGGCAGCATTATGGGAAGCTGCCAGAAATCTTTCAAGTTTGGTGCTGCTTCAGCAAGGGCTGCTGAAAGGTTGTAAATTAGTTAGGGGTAGTTAAAGATGATTTGGCACAACAAGGTTTAAAGTCAAAAGCAGAGTTAACAGACTACCTTTAGAGACTGGAGCTGGGACTTGGTCCTGGGGGAATGGAGAGAAAGTGCAAAATGGCAGGGTTTGCAGGAGCAGGTAACAACCCCCACTCTTCTCCCAGAGCCAGAATGAGAACTTGGGAATAAGGGTTCCCTACTGTTTCAACCCAGGCAGCCTACCCTTGGCTCAGAGCTGGGAAGGGGGACACTAAGGAAGGAAACTGGAATCATGCTTGCTGGAAGCTCACCTCAATAAACATCGAATTGTTTGTACCTTTGGACTTCGGGTATTGTTGCTCTCTGTTCATGCGAAAAGGACCAGGGAAGTAAGTGGGTGAAGGAATAAGCCCACTAACAAGCCCCACATCAGAATAATGCATAGCCCAATGGTTAGGCGATGCACCAGAGATGTGGGACACCCCTGCTTAAATCCCTTCTCCCCCTTAGGTCGCTAGGGGACTAGAACCTGGGTCTCTGACATCTCAGGTGAGTCTTGTAACCACTGGGCGAAAAGTTATGAGGGAGGTTCCCATGCAGGCCCATTTTGTATGAGCTCACCTACAGGGGCCTGAGTTCTGACCATGCCTAGATCCAGTTCGCCTGCTCAAAGGAAGAAACATTAGGTGCATAGGGAACTTTGACTGCAAGAACTTGGGCACCAAATTTAGGCATCTCCAGGGTTTGGAGGGGTTTTTGTGAATCCCAACATGGCCTGTTTCTGGGATTTAGGTGCCCAAAGTGTCAGGTAGGTGTCTAAACCCCTTTGAGTGTCTAGCCTCAGATGCTTGAAATAATTAATATTAATAACAAGGGGGAAGGATCTCAGTACAAAGCAGGAAAAGAACATGTTAAAGAATAGTTTGGTAAGTTGGATGCATTGAAGGCCTTGTCTACACTTGCAAGTTAGAGTGCATTAAATCAGCCCCGGACGCCCTAACTCCTGAGGTTTCCACACTGGCGAAGCACTTAGAGTGCCTGGACTCCGCAGCTGGAGCGCCCCTAGTAATCCACCTCCAACAAGAAGCATAGAGCTTTCTGCACCTGGGCTGAAGTGCTGCAGTGTCAGTGTGGACAATGTGTTGCATTACTGCACTGTGATTGGCCTCCAGAAATGTCCCATAATCCCTTGAAGTCAAGTGACCACTCTCACCATTGTTTTGAACTGTGCAGCAGATATGTGGATATCCCCTTTCAAAGCTCCGTTTCTCACAGCCGGCTGCTTATCTGCTCCGGGACACAAAGCAAACCATTACTGTGGAATGCTCCTGCTTCAGAGGCAGGCGTTTGTGCGTGTGTGTGTGAGAGAGAGAGGCGGGGGGTGGGAGCTGATGTTGGGGTTTCCCCCTTCTCCCTGCCGCTGTCTGAACTTATAAGACAGCTTGCTGACACACGCTCTGTCCCTCAAAACACACTGTCTCTCCCCCCACATACACACAACACACTTCCCTGTCACACTCCACCCCACCATTTGAAAAGCAACTGGCAATCTAGTAGGATGCCCTGGGACAATAGGATTGGAAAACCTGCATCATGTGATGCTGTGCCTGCCCCATTAGGCGTTGCAAACCCTTTCCAAAGTACACTGCAGCCACTTGCACACTGGGATAGCTACCACAATGCACTGCTCTCTGTGGCATTGCAAGAGCTGCTAATGCGGACCTGCTCCACCGTCACAAGGAGCACAGTGTGAACACACAGCAACGCTTTTCCTGCTGCTGTCTCTGAGGGTTGGTTTAACTCCCGGCACTCTACATCTGCAAGTGTAGACGTAGCTGAAGTCAGCAGAACCTCATGAATGTCATCCTAGAATATATACAGAACTAGCTGAAGCAATCTTGGAACCATTCATGATCATCTTTGAGAACTCTTGGAAGATGGGTGAGGTCCCACGGGAACAGAGAAGGGCAAACATATCTTCAAAAGGGAATAAAGAGGGCCTGGGGAATTATAGACAAGTCAGTCTAACTTTGATACCTGGAAAGATACTGGAACCAATTATTAAACATTCAATGTGTTCAAACCTAGAGGATAATATAGCGATAAGTAATAGCCACCATGGATTTGTCAAGAACAAATCATTTCAGACCAATCTTATTTTCTTCTTTGACAGGATTAAGTGGATGGGGTGAAGCTGTAGATGTGTTTTATCTTGATTTTATTAATCATAGAATCACAGAATATCAGGGTTGGAAGGGACCTCAGGAGGTCATCTAGTCCAACCCCCTGCTCAAAGCTTAAGGCTTTTGTTACAGTCGTTCATGACAGTCTCAGCATCAAACTAGGGAAATAAGGTCCAGATGAAATTACTGCAAGGTGTATTCATAACTGGTTTTCAAAGACTAGTTATCTATGGCATGCTGTCAAACTAGAAGGACATATCCAGTGGAGTCCTGCAGAGGTCTATCCTGGGTCTGGTACTATCCTATATTTTCATGAATGACTTGAATGGACGTATGATTCTAAAATTTGCAGCTAACACTAAGCTTGGAAGGGCTTCAGGCACTTTGGAGGACAGGTTTAGAATTCAAAATGATGTTGATGAATGGGAGTATGGGTCTGAAATCAAAAGGATGAAATTCAACAAAGAAAAGTGCAAAATGCTACACTTGGGAAAGAAAAATCAAATATGCAAATGCATAATTAGAAATAACAGGCTAAGCAGGAATACTGCAGAAAATGATCTGGGGGTTATAATGGATCACAAATGGAATATGAGTCAACAGTGTGACGGTGTGGCAAAAAGGGCAAATGCCATGCTGCAGTGTATTAACAGCAGTGTCATGTCTATTTTTTTAATCGTACTTAATTTTTTTGAGTTAATTGCAATTAATCAACAGCACTAGTTCAGAGTCTTCAAATATGTAAAAGGTTGCTATAAAGAGGATAGTGATAAATTGTTCTGCATGTCCACTGAGGGTAGGATGAGAAGGAATTGGCTTAGTTTGTAGGAAGGGAGATTTAGGTTAGATATTAGGAAAAAGTTTCTAACTCTATGGCTAGTTAAGCTCTGGAACAGGTTACCATAGGAAGCTGTGGAATCCCTGTCACTGGAGGTTTCTAAAAATAGACTAGACACACACCTGTCAGGAATTGCCTTCATTTACATGGTCCTGCCTCAGCACGGGGTGGGGGGCTGGCCTACATGACCCCTTGAGAGCCCTTCCAGTCCTACACTTCTATGTTTTCTATGAAAGGACTGGCTTTTCTTTAAAAAAAATGTTGATTTTTTCATCAGAAAAGTAAATCTCAATTTTCAGCTGGAAATGTCAGCATCAAGAATCAAACCTAGGACCTTGGGATAGAAAAGCACAAGATTCTGTTGCATAGCTAAAAGATACTGCTCTGTTAATAAAGGCAATAGGAACACATCAACTTTGCCATGCAGCATAACCGCCACAATAGTGGACCATAGCACCGCATCAGAGAAGCACCGAAATGTTGGACTGGAATAGGCCTCAAGAGGCCATCTAATCTAGTCCCCTGCACTGAAGCAGTGCTAAGTATTATCTAGACCATCCCTGACAAGTGTTTGTCCAACCTGTTCTTTAAAACCTCCAGTGATGGAGATTCCACAACTTCACTAGTTAATTTGTTCCAGTGCTTCGTTATCTTTACAGTCAGGAAGTTTTTTTCTAATGTCTAAACTAAATCAACCTTGCTGTAGTTGAAGCCCCATTAGTCCTTATCTTGTCCTCAGTGGTTCAGGACAACAATTTGTCATTCTCCTCTTTATAACAACCTCTTATGTACTTGAAGATTGTTATCAGGTACCCCCTCAGGCTTCTCTTCTCCAGACTAAAAAAAACATTTTTTTCAATCATAGGTCATATTTTCTAGACATTTAATCTTGTTTATTGCTTTCCTCTAGACTTTCTCCAATTTGCCCCCATCTTTCCTGAAGTGTGGTGCCCAGAAGTGGACACAATACTCCTGCTGAGGCCTTATCAATGTTGAATAGAGTGGAAGAATTTGCTTGCATCTTGCTTACATACATCCCAGAATGAGGTTCACTTTTTTTGCAACAGTATTACGTTGTTGACTCACATTTACTTTGTGATCCACTATAACCTAAGTTCCCTGTAAGCTGCGTGGCCACACGGTGGTGACACAGCCTATTTAACTCCGCACAGGCGCTCAAGGTACTCAACGGGGGACCTGCCGCTGCCGGGGGAGGGGCGCCCTTCCCCCGGCCCCAACTCTGCTGCGGCATGGCCCAGGCCAGCCCCAAGCATGGCCGGAGCGTCCTGGACCCAGCCACGGACGGGGCATCTGAACCTGCTGGGCAGTGCATCCAGGGAGGCCTGGATCCAGCCACGACCTGCTGGGGCCGAGGAAGGGGCACCTATCTTTCAGCCCCAGTGCTGCCATGATGAGGCCCAGGTGCTGCTGCAGGGAGAGAGACCTGGGGGGAGTCATCTCTCCCGCCATAGCCACTGAGCACCCTCCTGCACCCCAAACCCCTCATCCTTGGCACCACCCCATGGCCCACACCCCCAGCCAGAGCCCTCACCCCCTGCACTCCAACCCTCTGCCTCAGCCCTGAGCCCCCTCCCACACTCCGAACCCCTCGGCCCCACCCCCACCACATGAATTTTGTTATGTGCCCCAATATGAAGGTGATGTGTCGCACATCACCTCCATATTCGGGCACATAACAAAATTCATGCCGCATATGGGTGGGAAAAATTAGAGGGAACACTGACTATAACACCCAGTTCCTTTTCTACAGTACTCCTTCCTAAGCAATAGTTTCCCAACTGTAAATGTGCATTTCATTTTTCTTTCATAAGTGGAGTACTTTGCATTTTTCCATATTGAATTTCACCCTATGTATTTAAGATCATTTCTCCAGTTTGTCAAGAACATTTTGAATTCTAATCATATCCTCCAAAGCTCTTGCAACATGTCTCAGCTTGGTATCATCTGGAAACTTTATAAGTGTACTCTCTTTGCCGTTATCTAAATAATTTATGAGGATATTGAATAGAACTGGACCCAGGAGAGATCCCTGTGGGACCCCATTCGATGTACCCTTCCAGCTTGACAATGAACCATTGATAACTACTCTCTGAGTATGGTTGCCCAACCAATTGTGCACCTACGGTAGAGTAGGTTCATCTAGACTGTATTGTGAGACAGTATCAAAAGCCTTAGTAAAGTTGAGGTATCTCACATCTGTTGCTTTCCCCCAGCCACAAGGCTTGTTACTCTGTTGAAGGATATTAGGCTGGTTTGACACCATTTGTTCTTGACAAAATCATGTTGATTGTAACTTGTCACCTTATTTTCTTTTAGGTGCTTACAAATTGATGGTTTGATTATTTGCTCCTTTATTTTTCCAGGTACCAAAGTTAAGTGAGCTCAATAGGTGTTAGGTGCCTAACTCATTTAGGTGATTGTGTAAATCATATTAGGTATCTATCTGCATCCTTAGGTGCCTAAATACCTTTGGAAATATGCTCAAGCCTCTGAGCTCTGGAGCCAGATTTTGCCTTGTTCAGTTCTATTCAGATGCCTATACCTCTATTATGGTATCCATTGATGGGGTGAGCTGTAGGTCACAAAAGCTTATGCTCAGATAAATTTGTTAGTCTCTAAGATGCCACAAGTAGTCCTTTTCTTTTTGCGGATACAGACTAACATGGCTGCTATCTGAAACCTGTCATTGATGGGGTGTTTCCCAATCTCTCACACAGAACCACTTCACTACGCAAATACTGGTTACAAAAATTGAGTGGACTTGCTAGTGGAAACATTTATAGATCAGTGGCTCTTCTTTATGCTTTTCAACAAACTCTAGTCCTCACAATATTGTCAACCTCCATCCTTCCAGGAAGTGTTGGTCTTGTTTGTTTTCTAACTTCAAATTCTCAGGTGGTACAAGAATTACATCCCAGGAGAGCTGTCAGATGGAAGGCAATTTCCCTGCTCACAATGTGGTGTTTCAGAGAATGTGACTGTGTTAAAAAGGTCTCTCACAGTCATCAAGGTTTCCAGAGCAATTAGTGTTTGATCCTCTCTTAAGATTCCCATAGAGTGGATTTTGTCCTACATTGTTATAATATTTTATCTTCAGGAGGAACCCAGTTTACTCAGGAACTGAAGAGCTTATAACAATTCACTCTTCTTTATCTACAAACAGAAAACATCAGCATGTTCTCAGACTCTGAAATTATTATTCTTTCCTCCTTTTTTTCTACCTTTCTTTCTTACAGTTCATATTTTTCGTTTTTTTTTTCACTCCTCTCTCACTCGCTCCATTTTCTCTGTTTCATTCTATTTTCAGTTGGATGCTGAAAAGAGGATATGAGTAGTGACTTTTGGAAACAGCAACACATGAGGTAATGGAATAGCCAATTTCTTCTGGAACATTGGGGGATGGAAGGGCAGAAAGAAGGCGATATGAGCTGGGCTTCCCCTGGCCGTCTCTAAGACCAACCACTTGGCCTCATCTCTCTATGCCCCTGCCCTCTTCTATAAGTAGGGCCCTATTTCACGGATGTGAAAAATGCATCATGGACCATGAAATAAGCCATTCCACATGTAATCCAATGTTCCCTTGTTCCTATCTCCAGCTGGGCAGGGTGGGGCAGGACTTGTCCCTCTCCTTCACAGCTGCCTTTGCGGGGGAGACCAGAACCACCTCCAGGTGCCTGCTGCAGGACGCTCTCTGGGCAGCAGCCCCAGACGTTCCTGTAGCTGGAGGAGACTTGTGCAGTTGTGTCCAATCTTTCCTGTGCTGCTGGGAGTGCCCCAACAATGGGGGCTCCCAGCTCTGGCTGGGCATGGGAGGGACAGCACTCCACCTCCGAGAATCTCCTGCAGCTGCAGGAAGCTTTGTGGTTGCTGCCTTCACAGTCTAGCTCTGAAGGCAGCACAGAAGTGAGGGTGGCAATCCCATGACCCCTCTACAACAGGTTTGCAACACCCCCCGCACCACCACACACACACACACAATCCCCTTTTGGGTTGGGACCCTCATGGTTACAACACAGTGAAATTTCAGATTAAACAGCTGAAAATGTAACATTTACCAATTTTCAAATCCTATGGCCGTGAATTTGACCATAATAGACCATGGATTTGGTAGGGCTCTATCTATAAGACCCTTCTTCTGACACAAGCTAACATAATCATGCCTGTTGATTAAGTGGCAGAAATCTTTGCGGCATGGCTCAGGGGTAAGCCAGAACTGATTATCTTTATTTTTGCTGCACCTAAGAGAATTATGCAAAAAAACCAACCCCTATGTACAAGAATATCATTTACATTTCACAGTCAAATTTTACTTTTGGCAGTTAGAAAATGCCAGCTTTACAGTTGTCGTTGCAACCTTAATTCAGCCCCTTTTTTCATATGCGTTATGCTATGGGATTTAATCACATTAACGTATACTGTTTTCTTGCCCAAGAGCCTTGCTTTGTTCAGTGCATGGGATGGATGCACGAGGGGTAGAATGACAGTTGCACGGGGAGCTGTAGATGATCTGGCATTTCCTTACTATCAAGTGCTTAAATTTACAACCGAATAGCATTTTATAGATATAGGTATACAGATGATACATTGCCCCTCTCTACCAACATTTCCCAGACTATAAACCGGAGATGTTAACCCATAGGAGGACTGGGAAGGTTTAATGAATGACTGGCAGGCACTCTGAGACCTTGGGTGGAGGGTGCTTGTTGAAATACAAATTACAACGATTTGTGCATCTCTTTCTGCTCTAGCACATCTCCCTCCCATCCTCATCAATGAAGAACCAGACGGAGATGCGCGAGTTTGTCCTCTTAGGCCTGACGAATCTCCCAGGGCTGAATCATTTCCTCTTCCCTCTCTTCCTGCTGCTCTACGTGACCAGCCTGCTGGGTAACGGGGCCATCATAACCATGGTAGTGGTTGAGCCCCGGCTCCACACCCCCATGTACTTCTTTCTGGGCAACCTCTCCAGCCTGGACATCTGCTTTTCCACAGTCACTGTGCCAAAGATGCTGTCTGGTTTCCTGTCTGAGCACCAGACCATCTCCTTTGCTGGCTGCCTGGCCCAGCTCCACTTTTTCCACCTCCTGGGCAGCAGCGAGGCTGTGCTGCTGGCCGTCATGGTCTATGACCGCTACGTGGCCATTTGCAACCCGCTGCGCTACAGGCTGGTCATGAGCCCACAGACTTGCCTGCTCCTGGCAGTGGCCACCTGGTCCATCGGCTTCCTGCATGCCCTGATGTCCACAGTCATGACCTCCCGGCTGCAATTCTGCGGCTCCAACCTCGTCCCCCACTTCTTCTGTGATATCAAGCCCCTGCTGAGCCTTGCCTGTGGCAGCACCCACCTCAACCTGACCCTACTCAACATCAATGCCGGGGTCCTTGGTTTGAGTTCCTTCATCCTCACGCTCTTCTCCTACATCTACATCATCTCCTTCCTCCTCCTGAAAGTCCACTTGCGGGAAAGTAGGAGAAAGGCCTTCTGCACCTGCGCATCCCACCTCACCGTGGTGTCGCTATTCTATATGCCAGGCCTTAGCAACTACATGATTTCCTCACCGGGTTTCCCCTCTGAAAGAGACATGATACCCACCCTCATGTACAGCATCGTCACCCCAGTTCTGAACCCCCTGATCTACACCCTGAGAAATGAGGAGGTGAAAACAGCACTAAGGAAATTCCTGAACAGAAAACTCTTCCCTAAAAGGACACAAATTAAATGAAAACCAAAAAAAAATTACAATAAAAACATTTTAGTCTTTGTTGACAATTTTTTTTTAAGAACAGTACTTTTTTTTCCAATTTCCCCTTAGTGATGTCACTGCAGGGCAGAGTTAAGGTTATGTGGGAACTCAACTGTCATTTCTGATTGTAAGATGTTTGGATTTTGTTTAATTATAATGGCGACTATCCTATGTCCTTTTGGAAAAAAAATTACAACATCCTTGTAATATATTTATCCCCAGATTACTGACATGTGGTCTGAACATTAACTCCACTTTATAGTCTGCTGTTGGAGAAACTTTGAGTTAGAGAAATAATGTGGGGAAGACAAAGGGGAATGACTGTTAATTGTATAAAATAAATACAATTATTCAAATAGAGCATGTGCATAATATTTCCCTGAGTTTTGACTCTCTGGGAAATTGGAAAACTCTGTGATAGGTCAGATTTAAGGTTATATGGGTGCCCTATTTGTGTAATTCCACAAATTAACATGTTTGGATTTCTTACATGCTAATTAGGAAATTCTTGTGTTTTTTTTTTTCTAATTTACAATAGTCATCAAACCTAGGTGATAAGTGAGAGCCAGCATGGATTTTTAAGAACAAATCATGTCAAACCAGAGGCAACACATGGGGGGCACAAGGGGTCACATGCCCCCCTGATTTCTGCCAGTGTTTGCCAGCCCTGCTCGGTCACATGGTGCGGCCAGGTCCCCTCCCTGTGCGGCAGCTGCAAGAGCCAGCGAGCTGTGAGCTGTGCACTACAAAGAAGCAGGAGCAACAGCTGGGGCTGGGGAGGGGTGCTGCTTTACAGGAGGGGAAACTGAGGATAAGGGAGAGGACTATCAGTGGGAGGGGAGCAACTCGAGTAGTTACGGGGGTGGACGAACCTTTAAATTGTGCCCCCTGCACACACATGGTCAGCAGGAACAGGTCATCTCTGTGTCAAATTTCCTTCTTTGAGAGAATTACTGGCCTAATGGAGGGGGGCAGGAAACAGGAGATGTGAAATACCGTGATTTTATTACAGCTTTTGATACAGTCTTTCATGGTTGCCTCATCATCAAACTAGGGAAATAGGAGCTAAATGAAATTACCGTAAGGTGTGTGCATAATTGGTTGAAAGACTGTTTTCAAAGAATACTTATCCCTGTCAGACTGGGAGGATATATCCAGTGGAGTCCCACAGGGGTCCGTCCTGGGTCTGGTTCTATTCAATATTTTCATGAATGACTTGGATGAACGTATGACAATAAAATTTGCAGATGACACCAAGCATGGAGGAGCTGCAGGCACTTTGGAGGACAGGATTAAAATGATGTTGATAAATGGGAGTAACGGTCAGAAATCAAGAAGATAAAATTCAATGAAGTGCAAAATGCTATACTTGGGAAGGAAAAAAATCGAAAGCACAAATGCAAAATGCGGACTAGAACACTAGGCAGCAGTACTGAAGTAAAGGATTGGGGGCTTATAGTGGATCACAAATGGAATATGAGTCAAGAGTGTGATGGTGTGGCAAAAAAGGTAAATACCATGCTGAGGTGTATTAACAGCAGTGTCATGTGTGAGAGACAGGAGGCAGCTGTTCCACTCCACTCAGCACTGGTGAGGTCTCAGCTGGAGTATTGTATCCCATGTCACACTTTACAGAAAATGAGACCAATCTGAGAGACTCCAGAGGAAAGCAACAAATGTGACAAAGACAAAGCTTGTTAAGTTTATGGAGGAGATGATATGATGGGATAGCCTAATTTGGGCAATTAATTGATCTTCGACTACGAGCCATAGATATGCCCAATGGCCTGTGATGGATGTTAGACGGGGTGGGATCTGAGTTACTAAAGAGAATTTTTTCCTGGGTGTCTGGTTGGTGAGTCTTGCCCACATGCTCAGGGTTCAGCTGATCGCCTTATTTGGGGTCAGGAAGGAATTTTCCCCCAGGGCAGCTTGGAAGAGGCCCTGGGGGTTTTTTGCCTTCCTCTGCAGCGTGGGGCACGGGTCACTTGCTGGAGGATTCTCTGCACCTTGAAGTCTTTAAACCACGATTTGAGGTCTTCAATAGCTCAGACATAAGTTAGGGGTTTGTTACAGGAGTTGGTGGGTGAGATTCCATGACCTGCGTTGTGCAGGAGGTTAGACTATATGATCATAATGGTCCCTTCTGACCTTAAAGTCTATGATTCTATGAAGTTTGGAAAACATGACCGATGAGAAAAGGTTGAAAGAGCTGGGCATGTCCAAGCTAGAAAATAGTCAGTGTGACCCGGTGTGTCGAGGGCAGCCATCACTGGAAATGCCAAGGGCAGGGCAGACTACAGAAGGAAGACCAGATACTCCCAAGACTGGTGGATAACACTGAAGTTAAACTCCCCAATGAGTCACAAATTGTGCTTCTGATCCCCCACACTAGTTATCAAGAAGCAAAAAAGAAATCACATAGCCCCCTCTATTGCATTCCAGTTCTCTGGCTCCCAGTCAGCACATAGGTCCAGCACAGTGAGAAGTTATTTAAAAAACTCTGCTCACATATACAAAATGTTCTTCTGACCCCCAAAGAGTCAGCCATGTTACCAGGTCAATATAGGTTTGGATATTACCCAGAATACCACGCTGCCAGCCAATCCTTTAGTGCCTAAAACTAAAGGTTTGTTACAAAGAAAAAAGAAAGAACAAGAAGCGAGCTGTTAAATGATAAAACACTCACATACATACAAAGATTCAAAGTCCATGTATCAAGTTCTTAGCAGTATTGGTGAGTTTGCTGGCTTGAAAGTCCCTCTGGAACACATCCACAGCTTGGGTGGGTCATTCAGTCCTTTGTTCAGAGCTTCAGTTTGTAGTAAAAGATTGTTATAAAGATGAAGGTGATCAATTACTCACCACATTCACCAAAGGCAGGATGAGAAGGAATTGGCTTAATTTGCAGCCAGGGCAATTTCAGTTGGATATTAGGAAAAAGTTTCTAAGTCTATGGCTAGCTTAGCTCTGGAACAGGTTACCAAGGGAGATTGTGGAATGCCCATAACTGCATGTTTTAAAGAACAGTTTAGATAAACACCTGTCAGTGATGGTCTAGGTTTCCTCAGTCCTACCTCAGCAGTGGGCCTGGCCTAAGTGACCTCTTGAGGTCCCTTCCATTCCTACCTTTCTATGTTTTCTATTAAAGGATTTGTTTTTTTCTCAAAACATGTTGATTTCTCATCAGAAAAGCAAATCTCAATTTTCTGCTGGAAACATCAGCATCAGGAATCAAACTAGGACCTTGGGATAGTAAAGCACAAGCTTCTACTGCCAGAGCTAAAAGATACACCTCTGTTAACCAGGGCCATAGCAACACATCAACCACTCCACACTGCATAGTAGCTACGAGAGGGGGACAGAGCACTCCATCAAGTGAACTGAAGATGCATCAGATGCCTAACACGCTTAGGAACTCCTTGCTAGAGGATGTTGTGAAGGCCAGGGCTATAACAGGATTCAATAAAGAGCTAGATACGTTCATGGAGGATAGGTCCATCGATGGCTATTAGCCAGGATGGGCAGGAATGGTGTCCCTAGCCTCTGTTTCCCAGAAGCTGGGAATGGGCGATAAGGGATGGATCACTTGATGATTGCCTGTTCTGTTCATTCCCTCTGGGGCACCTGGCATTGGCCACTGTCGGAAGACAGGATACTGGGCTGGATGAACCTTTGGTCTGACAAGTCTTATGTAGGTGCTTGTGTAACTACCAGTAGGCGCCTATCTGCATCTTGAGGTGCCTAAATACCTTTGGAAATATGCTGTAAGCCCTAAGATTTGGAGCCAGATTCTGTCTTATTCAGTTCTATTTAGGCGCTTATACATCAGTTATGGTATCTATTGATTTTCAAAGAGGCCTGTACACCCAGTGCCCACTAATACTCATTAATTTGAGTGAGACCTGGACATCAATATCCCTCCATTAGCTTTGATGTTCTCAACTCATGTCTCTTGCTTCTACAACCTCCACATACCACACTAGCATGGTGCGTTTCCCAAACTCTCAAGAACTACTTCACTATGCAAATACTGTGTACAGAAATTGAGTGAAATATTTGTCAGTGAAAATATTTGCAAATCAGTTGCTCTTCTTTTTGATTTTCAGCCAACTCTAGTCCTCACAACATTGTTGACTTCCATCTCTCCAGGAAGCATTGGTTTCATTTGGTTTGCAGCTTGAAATTCTCAAGCGAAGCAAGGATCCTGTCCCAGGTGAGGTGTCAGATGGAAGGAAATTTCCCTTCACCGCTGACAATGTGGGTGTTTCAGAGACTGTGACTGTAATAAAAAGGTGTCTCACTTGCACAGTCATCAAGGTTTTCAGTGTTCAATTGTCTCTGAAATTTCCCCCGCAGTGGACTTTATCCCATGTCATTTTTATGATATTTCAGCATCAAGAGGAATCCAGTTTACTCAGGTATGATATGGAATTGAAAAGCTTATAACAATTCACTCTTTTTTTATCTGCAGAGGCAAAAGCTCAGAGTTTCTCAGTCCAGGAAATTATTATTCTTACTTCCTTTTTTTCCTATATTTCTTTCTTATACTTTTTTTTTAATTTATTTTTTTCACTCCTCTCTCATTCTCCCAATTTTCTCGTTTTCATTCTGTTTTCAGTTGGCTGGTGCACACAGCATATGAGCTGACTACTGATTTTTGGAAGTAGCAGCAGCAACACCTGAGGTATTGGGACACCTTAGAGCTGGGGGAACAGTGGGGGTGACGGAGCAGAAAGAAAGAGAGGTTGCCACACTTGGGTTGCCACACTTGGGCGAGGGAAAGAATTTCCCTCCAGGTCAAATTGGCAGAGATCCTGGGTTTTTTTTTGCTTCCTTGTTTAGCATGGAGCACGTGTCACTAGCTTGTTTAAAGTAGCATAAATGGTGGATTCTCTGTAATGTTAAGCCTTTAAACCATGATTTGAGGACCTGTGTAACAGGCCATAAGTTATGAGTCTATTACAGGAATGGGTGTGGGAGGGTCTTCAGCCTGTGATGATCAGGAGCTCTGACCAGATGAACACAATGGTCCCTTCTGGCCTTAAAGTCTGTGAATGAAAAATTTTGTAAAGGAAAATTAAAATTTAAAAGGTCAGAGAAATTTTTGAACTAAGGATTGGGGGAATGTTGACAGGTGCTTAGGAGCACACGGTTTGGACAGAAACATCTCTTAGGAGAGGATTTATTAACAGGGATTCTCTATACCCTAGTAAAGAGGGAAGGATAGAAGTTGTTAAAGTACTAATATGAGCTGAAGAGAAATAGTCAAATTAAAAACAGTTCCATTCAATTACATCACAGGAAGACAGACAGCTAAATATTGACCCATTTTTAAGTGTTTGTATACAAATGCTAGAAGTCAAATTATTAAGATGGGTGAACTTGAGTGGCTGGTGTTAAAGGAGAACATTGATATAACAGGCATCACAGAAACTCGGTGGAATGAGGATAATCAATGGGACACAGTAATACCAGGGTAAAAATATATAGGAATGACAGAGTAGGTCATACTGGTTGGGGAGAGGCACTATATGTGAAAGAAAGCATAGACTCAAAGATAGTAAAAATCTTAAATGAATCAAACTGTGCCATAGAATCTCTAAAAAGAAAAGGAGTACTTGTGGCACCTTAGAGACTAACCAATTTATTTGAGCATGAGCTTTCGTGAGCTACAGCTCACTTCATCGGATGCATACTGTGGAAATTGCAGAATACATTATTATATACACAGACACCATGAAACAATACCTCCTCCCACCCCACTCTCCTGCTGGTAATAGCTTATCTAAAGTGATCATCAAGATGGGCCATTTCCAGCACAAATCCAGGTTTTCTCACCCTCTGCCCCCCCACAGACAAACTCACTCTCTTGCTGGTAATAGCCCATCCAAAGTGAGCGCTCTCTTCACAATGTGTATGATAATCAAGGTGGGCCATTTCCTGCAGGAATCCAGGTTCTCTCACCCCCTCACCCCCCTCCAAAAACCACACACACAAACTCTCCTTACAACATGCATGAAAATCAAGGTGGGCCATTTCCAGCACAAATAGGCCAAAAAGGAATTTGAAGAGCAACTAGCAAAAGAGACAAAAACTAATAATAATTTTTTAAAGTACATCAGAAGCAGGAAGCCTGCCAAAGAATTTGGGGGTCCAGGGGAGAAGACATACCATATGATAGAGGTGCTAACAGAGCACCCCAGGAAGATAAGAATGTTGCAAGGAAGCTAAATGAATTCTTTGCATCGGTCTTCACTGGAAAGGATGTGAGAGAGATTCCTACTCTTCAGCCATTCTTTGTAGGTGACAAATCTGAGGAACTGTCCCAGATTGAGGGGTCATTAGAGGAGGTTTTGGAACAAAATTGATAAACTAAACAGTAATAAGACCCCTGCATCAGATGGTATTCACACAAGAGTTCTGAAGGAACTCAAGAATAAAATTGCAGAACTCCTAACTGTGGTTTATAACCATTCAGCCTGCATACCAGATGACTGGAGTACTTTAACAAGTTACTTTAACATTAGTTAAAGTAATATTAGTACTTTAAAGTACTAATATTAATTAACTAATTAATTAATTAATATTAGTACTTTAAAGTAATATTAGTACTTTAACAAGTCAGCCTGCATACCAGATGACTGGAGGATAGTTAAAGTAACACTAAATTTTAAAAAAAGCTTCAGAGGTGACTTTGCCAAGTACAGGCTGTTGAATCCAACTTCAATTCCACACAAACAGAATTGTGATACAGGAAAACCAAGGAGCAGTGGAAGAGTGCTAGAGGGGAAATATATAAGCTCAAGGCTAATTAAGGCATGGTTCCCTGTAGACTGGGGAAAGTGGCTGCAGGTTAATTGGAGCACCTGCAGTCAAATAAGGCCCTGTTAGGAACCTAATAAAACCCCCTGCATCAGGCAGATAGAGGAGGAAGAAGAAGAAGACAATGACAATGACGGTGTGTTGAGTGATTTGGAAGACCTGAGAATTGGAGGGAGGGAGACCCTGCCCAGCAGGATAGGGAGACTCCCTTCCCCCCAGCATCTAAGGACTGAGGGTAACCCCACCTCAGGGGGATGAGGGTAAGAATCTTCCAGTGGTTGAGAT
Source organism: Natator depressus (assembly GCF_965152275.1). Taxonomy (NCBI): domain Eukaryota; kingdom Metazoa; phylum Chordata; order Testudines; family Cheloniidae; genus Natator; species Natator depressus. Next base: position 33,113,516 of record NC_134246.1, read on the forward strand.
GGGCTGGGACTCTGAGCAAAGAGCAAACCCAGACCCCTCCCCTGCTTCCCTCCTCTTCCACCTTCCTGGGCTAGTAGCAGGGCCCTCGGCACCCAAAAGCAGGGGCAAAGGGTGGCATCTTGGCTCCCTGCCAAGAAAAGCGCAGGACCACCAGACTAAATCGGCCATCTTGCTACAAGGATATTTAGGGAAAGAGTCAGCACACCTTTGCAAAGGGAAATCATGCCTCCCTGATGTATTGTAATTCTTTGAGCAGGCCAACAAATATGTGGACAAGGGTGATCCAGTGAATATGTCAAGTCCAAAGGTGACTGGGAATAGTTACTGTCATAAATATAAAGGGAAGGCTAACCATCTTTAAATCCCTCCTGGCCAGAGGAAAAACTCTTTCACCTGTAAAGGGTTAAGAAGCTAAGATAACCTTGCTGGCACCTGACCAAAATGACCAATGAGGAGACAAGATACTTTCAAAGCTGGGGGGGGGGGGACAGAGGGTCCTCTCTGTCTGTGTGATGCTTTTGCTGGGACCAGAGCAGGAATGCAGGTCAGAACTCCTGTAAAGAGTTAGTAAGCAATCTAGTTAGATATGCATTAGATTCTGTTTTGCTTAAATGGCTGTGCTGAATGAAATGGATATTCCTGTCTGTGTCTCTTTTTGTAACTCAAGGTTTTGCCTAGAGAGATTCTCTGTTTTGAATCTGATTACCTTGTAAGGTAGTTACCATCCTGATTTTACAGAGGTGATTCTTTTACTTTTTCTTCAATTAAAATTCTTCTTTTAAGCACCTGATTTCTTTTTCATTGTTCTTAAGATCCAAGGGTTTGGGTCTGTGTTCACCTATGCAAATTGGTGAGGATTTCTATCAAGCCTTCCCCAGGAAATGGCGGGTAGGGTTTGGGGGGGAAAGACATTTCCAAGTAGGCTCTTTCCCTGTTCTCTGTGTAACACTTTGGTGGTGACAGCTTTTAACCTAAGATGGTAAGAATAATCTTAGAGGGTCTTTCATGCAGGTCCCCACATCTGTACCCTAAAGTTCAGAGTGGGGAAGGAACCTTGACAGTTACAAAAACTGGGTGACTTGGCAGCAAAATGGCAGATGAAATTCAGTGTTGATAGATGCAAAGTAATGCACATTGGAAAATGTAATCCCAGCTATACATACAAAACAATGGATTCTAAATTAGTTGTTACCCTTCAAGAAACAGATCTTGGAGTCATTGTGGATAGTTCTCTGAAAGAATACACTCAATGTGCAGCGGCATTCAAAAAAGCTAACAGAATGTTAGCTAATAAGACAGAAATTCTCATAATGACACTATATAAATCCATGGTTTGCCTACATCTTGAATAATGCATACAATTCTGGTTGCCCTTTCTCCAAAAAGATATTGGAATTGGAGAAGGGCAAGAAAAATGATTAGGGTTATGGAACAGCTTCCAGATGAGGAGAGATTATAAAGACTGGGACTGTCCATTTTAGGAAAGACAACTAAGGGAGGATATGATAGAGGTCTACAAAATCATGAAAGGTGTGGAAAGAATAAATAGGGAAGTGTTGTTTACCCCTTCACATAACACAAAAACCAGGGTGCACCCAGTGAAATTAATAGGAAGCAGGTTTAAAATAAATATTTCTTCACACAATACACTGTGAATCCGTGAACATCATTGAAAGGGGATGTTGTGAAGGCCAAAAGCATAACTGGATTCAAAAAAAGAATTAGATAATTTCAGAGAGGATAATCCATCCATGGCTATTAGTAGAGCCCTACCAATTTCACAGCCATGAAAAATGTGTCACGGACTGTGAAATCTTTCTGTTCCCTGTGAAATCTGATCTCTAAGTGTTGCTGGGAGCCTAGGCTCCTAGCTGCTAGTCTGGCCAGGCTGGGGAGGGACAGGAGTTGTCCTTCCCCTGCATGGCCACTCTTGGGGGGGGGGGGGGATCAGACCCACCTCGAGAAGCAGTGCAGAAATGAGGGTGGTACACCCTCACTTCTGCATTGGAGCAGCCCAGGAGCTGGGCTCCTGGCTTCTGCTTCCCCCTTCCCCAGGGCTCCTGCCATGGCTCGGGGCACGGAGCTTCCTCCACCCAGTGGCTCCAGCTGGGTCTGGGGCTTCTGCTCCCAGCAGCTGCAGATGGGGCAGCCTGGGCTTGGGGCTTTAGCCCCGTGTCTCCAGCTGGGGCTTAGGGCTCCCCAGGCTCAAAGTTTCTGGCCCCCATGGTCTCCAGCCGGGGCGTGGGGCTTCAGCCCCTATGACTGCAGCCGGGCTCAGTGTGCTCAGACTCAGGGTTTCTTCCCCCACAGCTCCTGCTGGGACTCGGGGGTGACTGGGTAGGGGGCTACAGACGCTGGAGCTTCTTCCGTGGCAGGGGCACCCATTTTTCATGAGGGCCCACAAACTGGCCGGGGCCCCCGCCTTAGTCTGCCAGTGGCCAGGACTAGCAGCTAGGAACCCCTGACACCTACCCACCTCCCCCTCTGGGAACCTCCTCTAGCCCAGCCCTGAAGGCAGCACAGAAGTGAATGTGGCAATCTTGGGACCCCCTTCCCACAACAACTTTGCCACAAACGCACCCCATGACCCCATTTTGGGTCAGGACCCTTGTCAGGGTTCCCTCCCCACTCTGAACTCTAGGGTACAGATGTGGGAACCCGCATAAAAGATCCCCTAAGCTTATTTCTACCAGGTTAGGGTAAAACTTCCCCAAGGCACAAACTCTTTGCCCTTGGAGGGTATGCTGCCACTACCAAGTGATTTAACAAAGAATTAGGGAAAGGACCACTTGGAGTTCCTATTCCCCAAAAATATCCCCCCAAGCCCTTACAGCCCCTTTCATGGGGAGGCTTGAGAATAATATCGTAACCAATTGGTTACAAAATGATCAAAGACCCAAACCCCTGGGTCTTAGGAACATAGAGAAATCAGTCAGACTCTTAAAAAAACCAGAACTTTATTAGAAAGAAAAAAGGTAAAAGAAGCACCTCTGTAAAATTAGAAGGGAAGCTAACCTCACAGGGCAATCGGATTTAAAACACAGAGGATTTCCCTCTGGGCAAAAAACTTTAAAGTTACAAAAAGAAAACCAGGAATACACCTTTCTCTCAGCACAGAGAAAATCATAAGCCAAAACAAAAGTAAACTAACACATTTCCTTGCTAGTACTTACTAATTCTAATGGAGTTAGATTGCTTGCTTTCTTGATCTCTCTCCAGCAAGCATACAACAGACAGAAAAAAGCCTCCCCCCACTACCCCTAGATTTCAAAGTATCTTGTCCCCTTATTGGTCCTTTTGGTCAGGTTCCAGCCAGGTTACCTGAGCTTATTAACCCTTTACAGGTAAAAGGATATTGTGCCTCTGGCCAGGAGGGATTTTATAGTACTGTATGCAGGAAGGTTGTTACCCTTCCCCTTATATTTATGACCACCCTCACGGTTAGAACACCCTGAAATTTCAGATGAATTGTGAAACTGACCAATCTGAAAACTCTCTGGCTGGGAAATTGACCAGAATGGACATGAATTTGGTAGGGCCCTACCTATTAGCCAGGCTGGGTAGGGACACAGCCCCATGTTCTGTGTCCCCCTAAGTCTCTGACTGCCAGATGCTAGGACTGAATGGCAGGGGATGGATCACTCAAATTGCCCTGTTCTGCCCATTGCCTCTGAAGCATCGGGTGTTGGTCACTGTCAGAAAACAGAATACTGGGCTAGATGGACGTTTGGTCTGACAGAGTATGGCCGTTCTCATATTCTTATTAGTCTATGCTGGGCTTCCCTTGGCCATCTCACAGACCCAACACCTGGCCTCACCCACCCATACCCATGATCTCTTGGATAAAAGCCTTCTCCTGTGCCCAGCTAATGTAATTAGTCCTGTAGTCAAAGTAGTAGCAGCAGTGCTCAGGGTTAAGCCCATGCTGATGATGCATGATGTGAGGTTATTAAAACTAAACACGATAGAATTTAGAAGTAACATTTATGTAAATTGATCTTATTTAAGATGCAAATTGAAACACTAACTCAGCAGTGAGAAAATGCCCGGTTTACAGGTAAGAACATAAGGACATCCTCACTGGGTCAGACCAATGGTCCATCTAGCCCACTGTTCTGTCTTCCAGAAGGGTCTGGTGTCAGGTGCTTCAGAGGGAATGAACTGGACAGGTCAATCCTTGAATGATCCATTCCCTGTCATTGACTCCCAGCTTCTGGCAGCCAGAGGTTTCGGGACACCCAGAGCATGGGGTTGAGTCCCTGACCCTCTTGGCTAACAGCCATTCATGGACCTATCCTCCATGAACTTATCTAATTCATTTTTAACCTAATTTCACTTTTGGCCTTCACAACATCCCCTGGCAATGAGTTCCACAGGTTGTCTGTGCATTGCATGAAGCTGCCTGGGGAACCAGAATTCTGCACCGTTGTGTGTGCACATTATGAGACAGTCTTTAATTACATGATGATGAAGGCTACATCTACCCTTGGAGCTGGCGGTGCAATTCCGAGCTCACATAGACATCCTCACACTATCTCTGCTTGAGGTAACACTTTGAAATAGTAGTGTAGCTGCAGTAGCCTGGGAAGGAGCAAGGAGCGGCACGGGCTAGCCTTCACCAGTACAATCCTGCCTGGACCCTTTTTATATGTTGTGACCAAGTGGGGATTTTCCCTTGTTATAGTGTATGTAAGCCTATGTGAGTCTTACTGTTTTGCATGAATGCTGTGTGTGCCTCAGTTTCCCTGTGTATTGCACTTGTGTCTAGGTGGTGGGAATAAGGATGTGTGACTTTTGTGGGGGCTGCTCCAGCTGCCTGCATGGTTGCTATGGCAGCCCCTTCATAACCTGAGACCCAGGAAGGGGATGTAACCATGTGACTAGGGTTGAAATTGTATAGGCCATATCCTTTGCCGGCTGCCTGGCCCAGCTCCACTTCTTCCACCTCCTGGGCAGCAGTGAGGCCATACTTCTGCCCATCATGGCCTATGACTGCTATGTGGCCATCTGCAACCCGCTGTGCTACAGGCTGGTCATGAGCCCATGGGCCTGCCTGTTCCTGGCAGCTGCCACCTGGTCCACCAGTTTCCTGCATGCGCTGCTGACCACCGTCTTGGCATCCAGGCTGCCCTTCTGTGGCCACACCCATGTCCCCCACTTCTTCTGTGACATCAAGCCCCTACTGAACCTGGCCTGTGGCAACACCCACCTCAACCTGATCATAGAATCATAGAATCATAGAATATCAGGGTTGGAAGGGACCCCAGAAGGTCATCTAGTCCAACCCCCTGCTTGAAGCAGGACCAATTCCCAGTTAAATCATCCCAGCCAGGGCTTTGTCAAGCCTGACCTTAAAAACCTCTAAGGAAGGAGATTCTACCACCTCCCTAGGTAACGCATTCCAGTGTTTCACCACCCTCTTAGTGAAAAAGTTTTTCATAATATCCAATCTAAACCTCCGCCATTGCAACTTGAGACCATTACTCCTCGTTCTGTCATCTGCTACCATTGAGAACAGTCTAGAGCCATCCTCTTTGGAACCCCCTTTCAGGTAGTTGAAAGCAGCTATCAAATCCCCCCTCATTCTTCTCTTCTGCAGACTAAACAATCCCAGCTCCCTCAGCCTCTCTTCATAAGTCATGTGCTCTAGACCCCTAATCATTTTTGTTGCCCTTCGCTGGACTCTCTCCAATTTATCCACATCCTTCTTGTAGTGTGGGGCCCAAAACTGGACACAGTACTCCAGATGAGGCCTCACCAGTGTCGAATAGAGGGGAACGATCACGTCCCTCGATCTGCTCGCTATGACCCTACTTATACATCCCAAAATGCCATTGGCCTTCTTGGCAACAAGGGCACACTGTTGACTCATATCCAGCTTCTCGTCCACTGTCACCCCTAGGTCCTTTTCCGCAGAACTGCTGCCTAGCCATTCGGTCCCTAGTCTGTAGCGGTGCATTGGATTCTTCCATCCTAAGTGCAGGACCCTGCACTTATCCTTATTGAACCTCATCAGATTTCTTTTGGCCCAATCCTCCAATTTGTCTAGGTCCTTCTGTATCCTATCCCTCCCCTCCAGCGTATCTACCACTCCTCCCAGTTTAGTATCATCTGCAAATTTGCTGAGAGTGCAATCCACACCATCCTCCAGATCATTTATGAAGATATTGATTGATCCTGATATTGATATTGATATTGATTGATATTGATATTGATACTGATCCTCATCAACATAGATGCTGCAGTTCTTGGTCTGAGTTCCTTCATCCTCACGCTCCCCTCCGACATCTACATCATGTCCTTCCTCCTCCTGAAGGTCCAGTCTCTAAGGCAGGAGAAAGGCTTTCTCGACCTGTGCCTCCCACCTCACCGTGTCTCTTTTCTATATACCAGTTCTTGGCAACTACGTTGCTGCCACCCCTGGGGTCTCCTCTGAAAGACATGATACCCACCCTCATGTACAGCATTGCCACTCCAGTCCTGAACCCCCTGATCTATACCCTGAGAAATGAGGAGGTGAAATCTGCCCTGAAGAAATTCCTGAACAGAATGACCTGTACCTGGAAGGACATGCATTACATGAATCCAGAATCCCCACAATTATGTTTAAGGCATTTCAGTCTTTGTAGATCCACAGATTTTTGAAAACATTTTTTGTCCCTCATTTTGTCACTCTGGGTCAGCCTTCTCTACCTGTGCCTCTGTCCTCATGGGGTTGGCCTTTCTCTATCTGTTCCTTCCCTTTGGTTTCATGTCACCATCCCTGCAAAGCCACTGTGAGAGGGAGGTGATAATCATCTTCATGTACAGCATCTTCATCCCAGTCCTGAACCCCTGATCTACGTTCTAAGGAACCAGGAAGTGAAATCCACCTTGAGGGAAACAGTGAGGATAAACCACTTCCTTGGGAAATAGTGAATGAAGTGGAGAGAATTCTCAGAAAGTGAAAGTCCTGTCTCTGATATTGTCACAGGAAGTGGGAAAATAGACAACATAGTGTAAAAATCACAGAGTCGATAAAGTCACTGGATATGGCTCATTGCAACAATCTGTAACCCATTAACCCACCTTTGTCCTGGGACTGTCAAGGTGTTAACTTCTCACTTCACCTTGAATGGTCTCTTGCAACATGTATTAACTTCTTATGCTTAAGAATCTGTTCCAGCTTATATTTAGCTGTCACTCTCTGAGTATCTGCCCCAGAGCTGAAGAAAAGCTCTGTAAGTTCAAAAACTTATCTCTTTCACCAACAGAAATTGGTCCAATAAAAGATATTACCCTATATCTCTCTAGTACTGTAAGGGACAATCCTGCTTGGGACACTTGAAAATACACTCTAGGGAACCATATTAACTATGATTGTATTTTTTTATTAAAGTAGTACTGAGAAATTACACTGTAATTTATTATTATTCTTGCTATTTGTATTACAGCTGTAATTAGGAATTAGATCACTGGCAACCATTCTGAGTCATCATTGCTATCAATACTTTTACTGCAGCACTGCATAGAAAATAGAAACATGATTCCCCCCGACCGTCCCGGACAGGAAAGGACCAATTGGTCAAAACTGAACTTTTCATGGGAAAGCGTTGGACTTGACAAATGTTTCAAGAAGAAAATTTTTTGAAAAGAATGTTCAAAAGTTGTTGAAACGTTTTGTTTTGACATTTTTGAAATGAAAAATGCCAGTTTTCCATAGTCTGAAATGCCTTTTCTTTCAGAAATTTATGCTAATAAGGGTGCTTTTAAAAAAGTCAACAATGGCCAAAATGTTTCTAAGTTATGTTGGTATAAGGTAGAAAGTTATACTGGTGTAATGGTGTTTTACACCAGTGTAGCTTATTCATCTACAGGAAGAGGAATGAGTAATACTAATAATAATCATCTTTATACCAATGTAGCATCATCCATACTATTGTATCTTACTATTGTAAGTATTTTGGTCATAACTAACAAACAAACAAAATACAAGCATTCCATGCCCAAGATAATTATACAGACAGAAAACACCGTGTGTTAAGCAGCTTTGACAATTTGAGCTTGAGTAAATCACTCGACCCATTTCCTCTACCACCTTCTGTCTGACTTGTCTGTTTTGATTGCAAACTATCTGTGTTAGAGCTGATGGGGAATTTCTGAATATATTTTTTTAACCAGAAAATGCTGATTTATCAAGACCCAAATGGTTTGCCAAACAGGGTCAGGTTTGACAAACTTCCCACATTTTAAGATGGTCAGAATGAAATATTCTGATATTTTTGAAATGTGTAAAAACCCCCAGATTTTCCAGTTTGAAACAAAAATTAGTTTCCAAGAGAGGGGGGAGGAAAAACACAAGCAGTGAATCGGCATTGACTAGATGCTGACCTGGGACAAAAAAAACACAACCCCACAACTGTTATAGTTGCCAGATGCACACCTAAGATTAGTATACATAAAGCATTTAGGGTGAAAATGTCTTTTCCTCTATTGATTCACTTTGTCTAATACATGTATTAGATCACACTTTTGATGAAATTCACCCAGGCTGGGATTTTCAGTGAAGACATCCATTCACTTCCTAATGAATATCAACAGAAGTAGTGTGCCTAAATCCCTTAAGCCCCTTTGAAAAGTTCACCCCTTTGCAGAGGGCCAGCACAATTCCAATACACCACTCAAATCCTTCCTCAGCTGTCAAAAGAGGAGTGAAGTATTGTATAGGCCTTTATTAGGACATTTATTATTATTGTTATTATTATTATTAAAATAATGTATTGATATTTAATTGTTGTCACATATAATACTGTATATTCGTTGTTTTGTTTATTACCCAGTTTATTAGTATGAATGATAACAGGGAATTAGCCTGTTTTCATATTTCTATTCTTACTCAAGAGGATAATAATAATTAATGTCAAGGTAAGAAGGTGAATGTTAAGATATGATTATTTCCTATTATCCTCCGAGCTAACCAAACGAATGTGAATAAGAAGCTGGAGAGAGACTGTTATTCTAAGAAACCAGTTTACTATGTAAAAATAAAAAGCCCTGTGTTTGTATTTTGCCTACTCTCTGTGCTTTCACACAGTCTATTACACAGACATGCACATAGAGATTCATTTCTCCGCTGTCTTTTGTTATAGGGGAAAAAAAATCTGAAGCTAATGTTTGTGGGTGAGTGTTTATTGATGTGGAGGCTTTTCTTGCTTCTAACGCCATGGGAGCACAGCCAGGTTGTTAGACCCCTGCTAGTAATTGCCTCTGTGTCAATGAAGAAAGGAAGCAGCGGTGCAGGACTAGCAAGGCTGCATATATCCGGTGGGATCTCATTAGACTAGCCGACCAAGCTGCTTCCCAGCTGGGTACCCTAGAGGCAAAGCTGTTTGCACCTTTGCTGTGGCTGGAACTCCAATGGCTGATACTCCCATTGCTTGTCATTTTGGATCTGGTTGTCCCCTTGCTGTGGCTCTCACATCTCTGGCCAGAGCCCGTAACTGAATCCAGTGTGCAACCACAACCCCCACCTCCACCCGATGAATCCCCTGTGTTCTGAGTTGAGCTCGATCATTCGTTTCAGTCATTAGCAGCATTTTAAATTTACACAAGCGCTGGGAAATCCCAGGGGATGGGGGGACTCAGCCAGAGAACTAGAAGCTGAGGTTTGCGGGCCATGAATATTCAATGGGAAAATCCCTGCACCTGGGGTGGGCTGAGCCCAATGAATTAGGATTTATTTGTATTGGGATACTGCCTGGGAGCACCAGTCACCACCAGGAGCCCCATTGCACTGCACTTGATCAGGGCTTGGGGAACTTGAGGTTAACTAGTAAAACTTTCAAAAGCATCTACAGGATTTAGGAGCCTAAAGGAAATATTTTATAAGCATTTAGGCTCCTAAGTCCCACTGACTTCAGGTGCCCAGGGCCAAGACCCTCAAAGGCATTTAGGCGCTTTATTCCCATTGAAATTGATGGGAATTAGGTGCCTAATAATTTTCGGGATCTGGGCCATAGGAACTTTTGGAAATCCCACCAGGCACTTAGCTGGTTCTTTAGGACCCTAAATACCTTTTAACATCTGGCCCTTTAGAGGGCTAGTTCAATTGACTTTCAATAAGTCTTAGACTCATAAGTGCCTAAGTCTCTTAGGTCCAGATTTTTAAAGGCATTTAGGTGCCTAACTCACATTTATTTCAGTGGGATTTAGGTGTCTAAATACCTTGGAGGACCTGGGCCTTGCCACACTGAATGTAGCAATGCATAAATATATTTCAAAATCTGGGCTTAAATCACTTTGAAAGTCAACGGGACTTCGGCCCTACCCACAGGGAAACTGGTAGTGATATAACTAAAAGTGCAATTTTATACTGGTTTAGCTGATCTAATGCAGCTTTGTATGTGGAGACTCTTACATCTGGGCTTGGAAGGATTAGATTTTCATCGGTAAATATCAGTAAACATCGACTTCAGCATACACACTCATACCGATGAAAGCATATTTCCATTAGCATAACATAAGAACATGAGAATGGCCATACTGGGTCAGACCAAAGGTCCAGCAATAAAAATCAAAACTTACAGACAGCCCAAGTAAGAAAAATGCTGCTTGAGAACTTATAAGAATTTGACTTAAGGATATTTACTTAAGGATATTTTGACATGTGATGCTGACAATTTGTGTTTTAATGGCTACAAAGTGTTAACGTTTTGAATCTCAGCATCTACTGATATTAAATAATTCTCTAACCCCCATAATTTCATGCTTACCTATAATTTTGCACAACTGTGAACATTTAAATCAACAAAAATAGAAAAAAAATGCTTAAAAATAAACATTGATGATATTTGTCAAAATTATATAAAAATCAAATTCAGTGTCATTGTGGCAGATAAACCTTTAGCCTGAGCCCAAAAATGTACAGGCACAACTAAATCCAAAGAATCAAGTGTGAACCAATGTGTGCATATTCACACTTAAAAGTTGCACTGGTTTAATAAAATTGACTGAAGTTCAGCTGATGCAATTGTAACCCACTGGTGAGTGTGTGTTGGACGACCCCTCGGGGCTGATGCACAGAAGATATGAGTTGTTAATGTCAGCTGCTATGGAACTTTAGCTCAAACTGTAGTGACTTGTGTATTTAGCTCTGGAGATTCCTACTTCAATCCCCAGTGTGCTGGTCAAGAGGGGGATCATCACATAGTATCTGGGAACAGAAAAACCCTTAGGCCTCATCTGCACCCACGTCTTGTACTGCTGTAACTATGTTAGTGCCAGGGGTTGTTTTTACCAAGATAGCTAGCTACACAGTACCTCCGCACTTAAAGTCGTCCCAGTTAACGTTGTTGTGTTGTTATGTTGCTGATCAATTAGGGAACGTGCTCTTTTAAAGTTGTGCAGTGCTCCCTTATAACTTCTTTGGCAGCCTCCTGCTTTGGTCCACAGCTTGCAGGAAGAGCAGCCCGTTGCAGCGAGCTGGTGGGGGCTTGGAACTAGGGTGGACCGGCAGCCCCCACATCAGCTCCCCTTAGTTCCTTGTGTGGCAGCTGCCCAGCAGCCTATCAATTGTGGGCAGTTCAGCTGTCCCTCCCCCACTGCCATGTGCTGCTCCTGTCCTCTGCCTTGGAGCTGCTCCCCGGAGCCTCCTGCTTGCTGTACAGGGGAGGGGGAAAGAAGGAGGCTAATGTCAGGGTGTCTCCCTCCCCCCTGCTCCTGCACCCTGCTTACCCCTTCTCCATATAGAGCAGGGTGGGGACACAGAGGGAGAGAGACAGAGAGAGCTTGGGGCAGCAGCTGCTGTCTCAACTTCCTGATCCACTTAAAAAGACAATGTACTTAAAGGGGCAATGCACATCTCTCTCTCTCTCCCACACACAGGGTGTGTGTCTCTGTCTCTGTCTGCCACGCTGTCTCCCCTCCCTCCATTCGTGCTGCCTTGTAGAGTGTGAGGCTACATGAACAACATGTTAACCCTTGAGGGCACAGCCAAATGCTAGTTCGTCATTTAGCAGCAAGGCATTCCCTGGGAAATATCCCACCCTCTTCCACCCTCTAGCTTCACCACCTCAACCAAGCTTCACAATCATCATCACTGTGTACAGTATTAAATTGTTTGTTTAAAACGTATACTGTGTGTACATATGTATAATATATAGTTTTTTGTCTGGTGAAAAAAATTTCCCTGGAACCTAACCCCCCATATTTACATTAATTCTTATAGGGAAATTGGATTTGCTTAACATCGTTTCGCTTGAACTCGAATTTTTCAGGAACATAACTACAACGTTAAGCGAGGAGTCCAGTACAACCACTACAATGCTTACAGTTCTACCGACATGAAGGGGACTTAAACCAGTATTGCTAGCCCCCCTTCCTATACGTGAACAGATAGAATAGAGGTGGTAAGGCTGCATTTAACCTGTATAGTCACTCAGTTAGGCCCTGCTCCTTCCAGCATTTAAATGTATGCACATCTTTACCTTAATGTCTGCCGGACTGGGGCCTTAGTTGTTTTCTGGGCTGAAAATACCATTACAATTCAGCCACAGGAGAGCAGAAAAATACTTAGGCAGGGATTTTCAAAGAAGCCTAAGCCTGGATTTAGGTTTCCACAGGTCTTAGCTTCTTTGGATATCGCAGCTTTCATATATGTGTGGTGTCCACATACCGGGCAGATTGAGAGATAGTTAAGCAGTGGAACCCTAGTCGACTCAGAAATATTCCTAGTCACAGAAGATATAACTTGTAATCAGAGCAGGTCGGAATTCAAACTTCAGTCCCACAGGAAATTCTGAGATTTTAAATTTGGTTTGTCCTGAAATGGGCCAAAATTTTGGAATTTTTCATTAAATGAAATATTCCAAAAAGTATTTCCTTTTAAAACTATCAAAACATTTCATTGCAATAAGGTTGAAAAGGTTTACTTTGACGTTCTTGTTTTTATAATATTCTATTCTATAGTCAAATCTGTACAATTGAAATAAAATATTTCAGTAAGTTCCTGTGAAAATAAGAACATCCATACTGGGTCAGATAGCCCAGTATCCTGTCTTCCGACAGTGGCCAGTGCCAGGTTCCCCAGAGGGAATGAACAGAACAGGTAATCAAAGTGATCCACCCCCTGTCACCCATTCCCAGCTTCTGGCAAATCAGAGGCTACGGAACAGAGTAGCACCCATGTTAGTCTGTATTCACAAAAAGAAAAGGAGTATTTGTGGCACCTTAGAGACTAACAAATGTATTTGAGCATAAGCTTTCGTGAGCTACAGCTCACTTCATCGGATGCATGCAGTGGAAAATTCAGTGGCGAGATTTAAATACATAGAGAACATGAAACAATGGCTGTTACCATACACACTGTAATGAGAGTGATCACTTAAGGTGAGCTATTACCAGCAGGAGAGCGGGGGCTGGGGGGGGGAACCTTTTGTAGTGATAATCAAGGTGGGCCATTTCCAGCAGTTGACAAGAATGTCTGAGGAACAGTGGTGGGTGGGGTGGGAATAAACATGGGGAAATAGTTTTACTTTGTGTAATGACCCATCCACTCCCAGTCTCTATTCAAGCCTAAGTTAATTGTATCCAGTTTGAAAATTAATTCCAATTCAGTAGTCTCTCGTTGGAGTCTGTTTCTGAAGTTTTTTTTGTTGAAGAACTGCAACTTTTAGGTCTGTAATGGAGTGACCAAAGAGATTGAAGTGTTCTCCGACTGGTTTTTGAATGTTATAATTCTTGACGTCTGATTTGTGTCCATTTATTCTTTTACGTAGGACTGTCCAGTTTGGCCAATGTACATGGCAGAGGGGCATTGCTGGCACATGATGGCATATATCACGTTGGTAGATGTGCAGGTGAACGAGCCTCTGATAGTGTGGCTGATATCATTAGGCCCTATGATGGTGTCCCCTGAATAGATATGTGGACACAGTTGGCAATGGGCTTTGTTGCAAGGATAGGTTCCTGGGCTAGTGGTTGTGTTGTGTGGTGTGTGGTTGCTGGTGAGTATTTGCTTCAGGTTGGGGGGCTGTCTGTAAGCAAGGACTGGCCTGTCTCCCAAGATCTGTGAGAGTGATGGGTCGTCCTTCAGGATAGGTTGTAGCTCCTTGATGATGCGTTGGAGAGGTTTTAGTTGGGGGCTGAAGGTGACGGCTAGTGGCGTTCTGTTATTTTCTTTGTTGGGCCTGTCCTCTAGTAGGTGACTTCTGGGTACTCTTCTGGCTCTGTCAGTCTGTTTCTTCACTTCAGCAGGTGGGTATTGTAGTTGTAAGAATGCTTGATAGAGATCTTGTAGGTGTTTGTCTCTGTCTGAGGGGTTGCAGCAAATGCGGTTGTATCGTAGAGCTTGACTGTAGATAATGGATCGTGTGGTGTGGTCTGGGTGAAAGCTGGAGGCATGTTGGTAGGGATAGCGGTCAGTAGGTTTCAGATACAGGGTGGTGTTTATGTGACCATTGCTTATTAGCACTGTAGTGTCCAGGAAGTGGATCTCTTGTGTGGACTGCTCCAGGCTGAGGTTGATGTTGGGATGGAAATTGTTGAAATCATGGTGGAATTCCTCAAGGGCTTCTTTTCCATGGGTCCAGATGATGAAGATGTCATCAATGTAGCGCAAGTAGAATAGGGGCATTAGGGGACGAGAGCTGAGGAAGCGTTGTTCTAAGTCAGCCATAAAAATGTTGGCATACTGTGGGGCCATGCGGGTACCCATAGCAGTGCATCTCTGTCAAGCATTCTTACAACTACAACTAAAAGTTGCAATTCTTCAACAAAAAATCTTCAGAAACAGACTCCAATGAGAGATTGCTGAATTGGAATTAATTTGCAAACTGGATACAATTAACTTAGGCTTGAATAGAGACTGGGAGTGGATGGGTCATTACACAAAGTAAAACTATTTCCCCTTGTTTATTTCCCCTCCCACCCCCCACTGTTCCTCAGACATTCTTGTCAACTGCTGGAAATGGCCCACCTTGATTATCACTACAAAAGGTCCCCCCCTCCCCCCACGCCCCGCTCTCCTGCTGGTAATAGCTCACCTTACCTGATCACTCTCGTTACAGTGTGTATGGTAACAGCCATTGTTTCATGTTCTCTATGTATATATATCTCGCCACTGTATTTTCCACTGAATGCATCCAATGAAGTGAGCTGTAGCTCATGAAAGTTTATGCTCAAATAAATTTGTTTGTCTCTAAGGTGCCACAAGTACTCCTTTTCTTTTTAGAGGCTAGGGAGACCATCCCTGCCCATCAGCCATTAATGGATCTATCCTCCATGAATTTATCTAGTTCTTTTTTGAACCCCATTATAGTCTTGGCCTTCACAACATCATCCAGCAAGGAGTTCCACAGGTTGACAGTGTGTTGTGTGTAGAAATACTTGTTTTCAACCTGCTGCCTATTAATTTTATTTGGTGACCCCTAGTTCTTGTGTTTATGAGAAGGAGTAAATAACACTTCCTTATTTACTTTCTCCACACCTGTCAAAACTTGCTCTGACTGTACAAAGTAACAGAGCAGGCCCCCACTGGGATTTCAACTCATGATGCCTGGCTTACAATGCCAGTGCTTTAACCCCTGAGCTATGGAACCAGTTGATAAATGAATTTCATTGAAAGCCGGTGTCCAACTTCTTTAGGTCCTTGGAGAATCCCAGCCTGAGTGACTGAAAACTCCACAATTGTATAGGGCTCAATCCTGCCAGGTCCTTGGCACTGCCCTTAAAGGCTGTCAGTTCCCACTCTGTAGTCACTGGGATGTGAGGACACAGAGGCTGTGATTTCATATAGAAGTGCCCAGCTCCCATTGTATTTCCAAGGGATTCAGGTGCCTAACTCCCTTAGGTTTCTTTGAGAATCCCAGCCACTCTGCTGAGCAGGATCAGGTGTTGGCAATGGGAGTCAATGCATCATGGGAGTCCCATGGCTGTAGTGTATGATGGGAGATGAAGTCCAGCTGGGGAGGCCAGCTTACAGAGGAGACTCCTAGGAGGTGCTGCTGCAGGATTTCAAAATCAAAATATCTCAATTTAAGATTTCACTCTTTGGCCAGAATATTTCACTGTGTTGGCTGAAAATAAAAAAAAAAAAGCTGTATGGTTTTGGGGTTTTCAGGTTTTTTTAACTCAGTTTTATATAGAAAGAAGTTATTTAGTTGAAGATCTTATTTTTTGTTGAACAGAAGTTTCAGCAGAAATTTTTGACCGCATACAACATAATGACTGAACCACAAAAAGCCAATTTATCGAACAGCAAAAAGGCACTCAGTGGAATACAACAACAGAAAACATGATTAAAGGGGACTACGTGAAATCCACTTCTTCTCAATACATCCTTAATTGTGAATGTTACATAGGCTAGTGGCGTATCAATATGATAAGAAATATGTTTAAAGGTGTAAATGAGTAGGAATAGCACCTGAAGCAGAACAAATGTATTTCGGAGATATTAACCCACATGCTTCAGGGTATAAGGAAATAGGAGTCAGGAATATTTTCCCCCTTTTGCTCTATAGCAGAGATGGAGCTGACACAAAATAACTATTATCCCCAACTGAGATCAGGGTCCTGTTGTGCTAGGCAACATACAGACATATAATGGGAGACAGAGCCCGCCCCAAGGAGCTTACATTCTAAGGGAATTATGTGTACATCTCTCATTGAATTTCAGTGGAATTTGGGCATCAAACATCTTTGAAAATTTCAGCCTAAATAGACAAGTCAGCCAAACAGTTGGCAAAAGAGGTATTGTTATTACTGATTCACAGATGGGGAACCAAGGGACAGAGAAACTCACCTATAGTCCAACAGGAATTCCATGGCATGATTGGTAGTTGATCCCAGATCTGTTGTATCCCATGGCTTTTCATCCTGTGACTGCACCTGGTGGCTACAACACTTGGAATTGTTGTGTTATGTGCTGGATTTTTAAAGATATTTAGGACATTTGGATGACCAATTCCCTTTCCTTTCTGACAGTCCCCAATCTCTTAGTGGCTTTGAAAAATCTCAGCCTATGGCTGGGATTTGAAAGGACCCTAAGGGAGTTATGCCCCTAAGCCCATATTGAAATTCACCAGGAATTATCTACCTACCAAGATATTTATATGGCCCTTATCCCCATAGTATCAGAGGGCTACACAATCTGTTATGGATTTATTCTTCACAACATTCCTGTGCGGTATGGAATTATTATCCCTATTTTATAGATGGAGAGAATCTTCCATACAGTAGATCAAGTTCCAAGGTCACACAGAGAATCAGTGACAGAGCCAGGAACTAAACCCAGGTCTCAGGAATCCAATTCTACTTCTCTATCTGCTAGACCAACTTTCTAATCCTAAAGAGCTGGACTTAGATGCCTTTGGGAATCCCAGATTACATGCTTGGTCCTGCCTCAGCTCAGGAGGCTGGACTTGATGACTTCTTGAGGTCCCCTCCAGCCCTACATTGCTATGATTCCATGCCTATCCGATTGGTTAGGGAGCAGTTCCTGTCCAGGGTTTTCCTCAGGACCTCTTTCACTTCCTTCTTCCTCAGGTAGTAGATCAGAGGGTTCAGCGCTGGGGTGACTACAGCGTAAAAGACAGACACCACCTTGTTGAGGTTGAAACGGTGGATCCTCCTGGGCTGGGTGTACATGAAGACAGTGGCTGAGAAGAAGATGACCACGGTGAGGTGGGAGGCGCAGGTGGAGAAGGCTTTCCTCCTGCCTTGGGCAGTGGGGATGCGCAGGATTGTGGTGATGATGCACAGGTAGGAGAGGACAGTGACAGCAAGCGGGAGCAGCAGGATGACCAAGGCCAGGGCAAAGTCCACCATCTCCGCCACCAACATGTCGGTGCAGGCCGGGTTGAGCACTGGGGAGATGTCGCAGAAGAAGTGGTTGATGACTCCGGGACAGCAAAATGTCAGCAAGAGATGAAGTACACTTTGACCAGGGAGATGGAGAAGCCGCCTGTCCAGGAGACAGCTGCCAGCTGTAGGCAGAGTTGGTGGGTCATGATGGCTGGGTAGTGCAGTGGGTAGCAGATTGCCATGCAGCGGTCATAGGCCATGACGGCCAGGAGGACGCACTCGGTGCACATGAGGAAGATGAAGAAGTAGAGCTGGGCCATACAGATGGGGAAGGAGATGCTCTCCTTCTGAGACCAGAAGCCCACCAGCAACTTGGGCAGGATGACCGAGACATACCAGAGCTCCAGGAAGGACAGGTTCCCCAGGAAGTAGTACATGGGCTTGTGGAGCTGGTGGTTCTGCTTCACCACCAGGATGATGACCACGTTCTCTGTGATTGTCAGCACGTAGGTGAGCAAAAAGATCAGGAAGAGCAAGGCCTGGACCTCCAGTTTGGTGGGAAATCCCAGGAGAATGAATTCCCTGAGGCTGGTTTGGTTCTCCAACCTGGCTTGGGTTTCAAATTCTTTATCTGCAGATGTGAAAGGAATGGAAAAAGCAGCTCAGTGAACTTGTGCTTGTGTGCAATGGATCGAGCAAGTGAATCCATCCATTAAGTAATTATAGGGGTCACATCAGTAGAGTAGCTGACCACCTCACAATCATACATGTATTAAGAGGCTACTTCATCATCATGTGCAAGTACTTATGTGGGTGATGATGATGCACACAATTGCCATCATGACCCTCATGTGCTAGGCAGACCTGGGTGGTATTTTTTGTCTGAAAAGTTTTTTCAGCAAAAAGTGCGGATTCTTCAACTCCAAAATATTTTGAAAATTTGTGTCAGTTTTACCAAGTTATTTTGGGTGACAAGACCTAATTAAAAAAAATCAAATTGTTTTGATACTTTGGTTCAAAATTACTTATGTTTCAAAATTGCCCTGATTTTATTAACAAACAAAACCATTTGAAAATGGTCAAAGCTAAAATGAAACTTTTTTTTGACCCACTTTTTTTTTTGATTTGTTGAAAATTTTGGGAAAAAAAAGTTTTTGGTTCAACCCCAAATAATTTTTTGGAACTGCCAGTGCCCTGAAAATCCATTATTCTCACAGCTGAGTGTTTCCCCAGATAACTTAAAAGACCTTTATAGACATTCTTGAACATACCGTTTGATCAAAACAGAAGGAAATCACCAAAAAATGTTCACTTTTGTTGAAACATTTTGTTTTTTGAGGAAATTTTTGTAAATGAAAAATGTTGAAAGTTGTCAAGTGTTTTGTTTAGGCAGAAACAATTCCATATATTCTAGTCATTTTTTTTCATAAATTCATAGTATTTAAGCCATAAAGGATAATCCAGTCTGACCCTGAGTATAACATGGGACATTACATTGCACTAGTTGTCCCTGGATGCCCACAACTTAAGAACAGCCATAGCGGGTCAGACCAATGGCTTGTCTAGCCCCATATCCTGTCTCTGACATTGGTCAGTGCCAGTTGCTTCTGACAGTTGAGGTTCAGGGACTTCTGTACCATTTGGTTGTGTCCTTCACCATCTTGGATAATAGCCATTGATGGACCTATTCACCATGAATGTATCTAATTTTTTTTTAATCCAGTTATACTTTTAGCCCTCACACCATCCCCTGGCTATGAGTTCCACAGGTTGGCTGTGCATTGTGTGAAGAAGTACTTCCTTATATTTGTTTTAAACCTGCTGTCTATTCATTTCATTGGATGACTCCTGGTTCTTGTGTTATGTGCAGGGATAAATAACACTTCCTTATTTACTTTCTCCACACCAGTCATGATTTTATAGACTTCTATCATATCCCTCATTAGTTGTCTCTTTTCTAAATTGGACAGTCCCAGTCTTTTTAATCTCTCCTCATTTGGAAGCCTTTCCATCCCTCTAGCCATTTTTGTTGCCCTTCTCTCTACCTTTTTTCCAGTTCTATTTTTTTTTTGAGATGGGGCAACTGGAACTGCAGGCAATACTCAAGGTGTGGGTGCACCATGGATTTATATAGCAGTATTATGAAATTTTCTGTTCCATTATTTATCCTTTTCCTAATGGTTCTTGACATTCACAATGACTCCAAGATCTCTTTCTTGTGAGGTAACAGCTAATTTAGATCCCATCATTTTGTATATATAGAAGGGATTATATTTTCCAATGTGCATTTCTTTTTACTTATCAGCACTGAATTTGTTGCCCAGTCACCCAGTTTTGTCAGATCCCTTTGTAACTGTTCAAAATCAGCTTTGGACTTATCTTGAGTAATTTTGTATTGTCTGCAAACTTTGCCACCTCACTGTTCACCCCCTTTTCCAGATCATTTATGAAGATGCTGAACAACAGTGCTCTCAGTACAGATCCTTGAGGGACCCTGCAATTTATGTCTCCATTGTTAAAACTGACCATTTTTTCCTACCCTTTGTTTCCCACCTTTTAGCCAGTTACTGATCCATAAGAGGACCTTCCCTCTTATCCCATGACAACTTAACGGTGCTTAAGAGCCTTTGCTGTGGGACCTTGTCAAAGACTTTCTGAAAGTCAAAATACACTATATTCACCGAATCCCCCTGCTTGTTGACCCCCTCAAAGAATTCTAATAGATTAGTGAGGGATGATTTCCCTTTACAAAAGCCATATTGACTCTTTCCCACAATATCCTGTTTATACATATATTGGCTAATTTTGTTCTTAGAGTCAACCAATTTGCCTGGTACTGAAGTCAGGCTTACCAGCCTGTAGCTGCCAGGATCACCTCTGAAGACTTTTTTTTAAAATATGTTACATTAGCTACCCTGAAGTCATTTGGCACAGAAACTGATTTAAGTGATAGATTACATACCACAGTTAGTTTTTCTGCAATTTCATATGTGAGTTACTGCAGAACTCTTGAACAAATCTCCCTCACATCCTCTGAAGTGAAGACTGATGCAAAGAATTCATTTAGCTTCACTGCAATGACCTTGTTGTCCTGGAGTGCTCATTTAGCAACTTGACCATCCAGTGCCCCCCCTACTGTTTTGCAGATTTCCCACTTCTGATATGCTTAAAAATTGTGCTTAGTTGTGTTTTTTTTGTCCGTAGCTAATTGCTCTCCAAATTCTTTCTTGACATACTTTATTATACTTTATGCTTTATTTGCCAGAGTTTGTGCTCCTTTCTATTTTCCTATCTAGGATTTTAATTCCAGTTTTTAAAGGATGTCTTTTTGCCTCTAACCACCTTTTTCACTCTGCTGTTTAGCCATGTGTTGTTTTTCAGTCCTCTTACTGTTTGTTTGATTGGGGGTATACAGTTAGTTTTAGCCTCTATTATGCTGTTTTTAAGTAGCTTCCATGAAATTTGCTGACAAATCACCCTTGTGACTGTTTCTTTTATTTTCTGTTTAACTAGCTTCCTCATTTTTGTTTAGTTCCCCTCATAAAGTTAAATGTTATTGTGGTGGGTTTCTGTGGCATTTTACCTTGTACAATGATTTACATTTCATAGAATATCAGGGCTGGAAGGGACCTCAGGAGATCATGGTCATCAAGTCGAACCCCCTGCTCAAAGCAGGATCAATCCCCAATTTTTGCCCCAGAACTTTAAATGGCCCCCTTAAGGATTGAACTCACAACACTAGGTTTAGCAAGCCAATGCGCAAACCACTGAGCTATCTCTCCCCGGCATTTCATCGTGTTATGGTTGATATTATCAAGCGGTTCAGATGTATTCACTTCCTCTACCAGATCCTCAGTTCAACTTCAGACTCTTGTGGGGTCCAGGACAAGCTGCTCCAAGAAGCAGTCATGAATGGCATCTAGAAACTTTACTCTACATCCCTTCCTAAGGTGACACATACCCAGTCATTATGAGGATAGAATTGGATTAGACTAAAGCATATCTGGTGTTTGCCTAAAGTATATCTTCCAGAAAGGTATCAGTCTTCAGTTGAAGCCATCAAGAGATGGAAAATCTACCACTTCCCTTGGTAGTTTGTTCCAATTGTAAGGGGACTGTTGTCCCCTTACTAACATTCAGTGGGGGTGTTTTAGTTGCTAAAAAATACTAAAAAGGGGAAAGGGTCGGTGGGGAATCAGGACCCTGAGACTGACAGCCCCCAGGAACAATGGGAAGAGGCCAATGCTCCAGGTCAGCCTGAATGACAGGGCGGGCAGGCTAATCAGGGAGTCAGGAGGCCAGGGAGGTCCTGTCCTCCGTGTGAGCTGGAATTACCTGGGTCAGACAGAGTGGGGCCGAGCTAAGGAAAAAGCAGGGGCCCAAGCTCAGCTGGGGAGCAGCGCTGGGCCAGATCCAGAGGGACCAGAAAAGCAGCCCAGAGAGAGAAGACCCTGTCCTGGGAGTAGAGCTGCAGCCCAAAGCCAGAGGCACAGCCCAGAGAGAGCAGACTTGCCCTGGGAGCAGAGCTGCAGCAACCAGAGCCAGAGGGGCCAGAAAAGCAGCCCAGGAAGCAGGTCAGTGCTGGGAGCAGAGTCACAGAAGCAGCCTGCAGAGCAGACCTGTCCTGGGAGCAGAGCTGTAGCAACCAGAGCCAGAGGGGACAGAGAAGCAGCCCAGGGAGCTGGAGGCAGAGCAGCAGCAGCAGTGCTGAGACAGAGTGGTGGAGCTGGGGCTGGAGTAGTCTGGACGGCTGGGTGTGGTGAGCAGCTGCGAAGAGCGACGGGGGACCCTGGGCAGTGGGCCCAGCACAGGGGGACGCCTCAGCCAAAAGGCTCTGCAGGCCAGGCTTGGATCGTAACCCTGACAGGGCAGGGGCGACACTGGGAAGAAGGGTCCTACCACTTAGAGCCTGAGAGCGTGTGGCCACCACCAGAATCATAGAATCATAGAATATCAGGATTGGAAGGGACCTCAGGAGGTCATCTAGTCCAACCTCCTGCTCAAAGCAGGACCGATCCCCAATTAAATCATCCCAACCAGGGCTTTGTCAAGCCTGACCTTAAAAACTTCTAAGGAAGGAGATTCCACCACCTCCCTAGGTAATGCATTCCAGTGTTTCACAACCCTCCTAGTGAAAAAGTTTTTCCTAATATCCAACCTAAATCTCCCCCACTGCAATTTGAGACTATTACTCCTTGTTCTGTCATGTGCTACCACTGAGAGCAGTCTAGAGCCATCCTCTTTGGAACCCCCTTTCAGGTAGTTGAAAGCAGCTATCAAATCCCCCCTCATTCTTCTCTTCCGTAGACTAAACATCCCCAGTTCCCTCAGCCTCTCCTCATAAGTCATGTGTTCCAGTCCCCTCATCATTTTTGTTGCCCTCCGCTGGACTCTTTCCAATTTTTCCACATCCTTCTTGTAGTGTGGGGCCCAAAACTGGACACAGTACTCCAGATGAGGCCTCACCAATGTCGAATAGAGGGGGACGATCACATCCCTCGATCTGCTGGCAATGCCCCTACTTATACATCCCAAAATGCCATTGGCCTTCTTGGCAACAAGGGCACACTGTTGACTCATATCCAGCTTCTCGTCCACTGTAACCCCTAGGTCCTTTTCTGCAGAACTGCTGCCGAGCCATTTGGTCCCTAGTCTGTACCGGTGCAGAGCAAGTGTCCAACCCACAGCATCCCTGCAGCACAGCCAGGGTCTGAGAAGAAGGCCTGGGGCTTACAAGGGACAGACTGTGAACTGCCCTGACATTCCAGAGACACTGTTTGTGATGTTCCCTGCCACAGAGCAGGTTGATGTGTTTCCTTTAACCTTTCCCATTTTCCCTTATTCTTTTTAAAATTAATTGTTGATTAAATAACTTGCATTTGCTTCAAATCTATATGTAATGATCAGTGGGTCAGAGAAGTGCCCAGTACAGAGAGAGTACCCCGGAGTGGGGACACCCTAGCCCCTGTCCTAAGTGACCACAGCAGGGTTGGGGGTCGAGCCCCCCAGGAATCCTGGGCCCAGTCTTGTTGGGGTTATGAGGACTCTGTCAGACAGGAGAGTGGAAGGGGAGTCCTCAAGGGAAGGGAGGCCACTGGGTAAAGGAAGTGGGAGCGAGGACTCAGATTCTTTCGCTAGCCCACTTCACTGGAGTAGTGCAGAAGCCAGGAAAGTTCCCCACAATAGCAGGACTATTCCCCCACTTACACAATGTTAAATCATCCTCACTGTTAAAAGTGTGTGTCTTTTTTCTAATTTGAATTTGTCTCGCTTCACTTTTGCACTGGAAAAAAAAAAGGTAGGGAAAAGATTTTTTTAAAAAGGGTGAGAAATAGTGGTTGTTGGGGGAAACACTCTCTCATCTTTCTGCTCTTTCCCCCACATCTTTTCCTTTGGCCAAAAAGGAAAAGAGTGAAAGATATTGCATTCTTTTTTCCCACCAAAAAAAAAAAAAGTAAAAGAAAATTTTAGTGAAACATTTTCTGTTTTCTTTCATGAAATATACTTATCTTTTTTTTTTTCAAAAGGCTGTGTTCTTTAATAGAGCAGCCCCAGGTGTAATGACATCAAATGATTGGAAGCATGCTAGATTAACCTTAACTGGAAATGGGGAGCAGGGTTTTTTTAACAATGAGGGTAAGTAACCACTGGTTATGGGTGCCAGTAGAAAAACATAGACAGGTATTTAGTACTATTAGAAATATTAATCTTTTTTAAAACCATAAAAAGCGGGACTGGGGGATGATGTTACAAAGCTTAACTCAAGGGAGCAATCTTTATTCACAGTACTCATCCTACTGAAGGCAAACTATTTTTTTTTCACATGATAGTAAATTCTGTAGAAAGTGATAGCTAGCTAGCTAGATAATATGAAGGCTTGGTAAACTTTGAACTCACCTTTCAATGCTACAAAAAGTGCTGCAGTATCAGTGTGGACGGTGAGAAGGTGCAGATAGGTGGGACAGTTTTCAAAAGTCTTCAGCTTTCAAGAAGTCAGTCTAGCAGCTTAAACCAGATCTATCTATCATCAAGACATTCCTGTCTACTTTATAATTAGATTTTCCCAAATTCTAGTGACCATGGTACCTAGGCATTGCACAGGAGTTATAAAAAACAATCAAACTGGCTGGAAGGTCAGTCAATAGTCCATTCCAAGTGTGGAGATTAGTCATGTTTCTCAACCTTCGCACACACCCTGAGCAGATTTTCTGATCTTCTGGTGATGTTGTGAGTCCTCCAGTGAGACCTGAGGTTGGCAAGGGAGGACTTTTTCAGAGTGACTGCAGAAGGATGTTCCAAATTCTTGCTCTTGCAGTTGAGAATTTCTTCCCCTAGGTCCCTGGGTGTATGCCTAGGCTATATTACTAACTATTTCAGTGTTGCTCAGGTCACTTAAAATGGGAGGAATCCTGCAAACACACCCACTGCAAACAGAACTAATGATGCTTCCATTCTTCTTATACTCGGTTCTTCTATCCTAGAGTACACCTGGACGTAGCCTTCAAACCCTTACAAATATCAGGGAACGTGTCCATGCTCAAAATATAATTCCACTAATCCCTGGGAAAGTTTACCCTTCAGAAGACATGCTGTTGTGGGTTTCTGAGCATGGGTGTTCCTTCAGCGCATACTTGCCTGGAACTGGTCCTCCATCAAAAGTTCCTGAGAAGAAGCAAAAACCTGGTGTTAATCTCCATTGTGTTATCTTTAAAGCATGCTGGGTATTTTCCCCAGGTGTTAATTAATGGGTCTAAACTGTTTAGGTGGTAGAGGAATTTCAGAAGGAGCCTTACACAGGACAATTGTCCTGAAGAGAACTTATTAAAGATAAATAAGAGCAGGACACCTATTTTTGAACCAGAAGTGGTAAGCTTGCTTCAAGAATGGCTAAGTAGAATTGTCTAGACTGTGTTATGCAGGAGGTTAAGATTAGATGAAATAATGGTAGAACTGGTTGGAAATTTTCCATTTAAACTTTTTTTCTTTTTTTTTTGTTGGAAAACTGGGTTTTCAACAACATGAAACATTTTGCAGAAGTGTCTGTTTTCCTCAAAAAATATTTTTTAATGTCAGAAAATTGAAAACAGAATTTCTGTGGTCATTTTGGGGTATCTGATACTTTGATTAAAAGTCAAGAATTACAAACATGAAAAAAAATCCTTTTCATTGAAATGTTCCATTGAAAAATATATAACCCCCATTTCCTAACAAGCATTACATAATGGTCCCTCCTGGCCTTAGAATCTGAGAATGGCTATGTGGGGGAAACAGCAATTGCGATAAGATAGTTCAGACATTGTGTTGAATTTGATGAATTGTTCTGTAATGATGGATACGATGCTGCTGCCTAGGACGAGCAGCAGAACCTCACTGACGTACTTTACGGTGACTCAGTGACCAGGGCTTTCCTATCTGTGCTGGAGTGGTAGATGGGGCCTATATCCTCAATCTGTGCCACCCATACACTCACCTTGCCTCTGGGTGCATAAACCAAGAGAACTGCTTTGCACTGCTCTGGCAGGCTGGTGATTTACTGACACTAATCTTGGCTGTCGGGATGCTCAGATTTTAAAAAGTACAGAATTTTTAGATAGGCTTGTGTCCTCAGGCAAGTTGCTTCTCTACATGTCTCTGTGTCATCTTCAGCCTCTCATTTATTCAGATAGGGGCAGGGACAGTCTTCTACCCTGTCCTTTGACTTCCAATGAGCATATTGGAACCCCAAACTCAGGGAAGGCTTGTAGGTACTACTCTTAACACTAATAATAGTAGATGCTGAGACAAATGTGAGGATTTTGGTAATAATTTCATCATTCCTATGCACACTTCTGTTTCCCTCTGTGCTCTGTACCACTATGCACTTAGGTCTGGTCTATAGTACTGACCTATATTGGCACAACTATGTCTCTCAGGGGTGTGAAAAACCCAGTTACACCAACCTAATACCCCATGTAGACAGTGCTATGTTGATAGGAGAGCTTCTCCCGCCAACATAGCTACCGCCTCTCAGGGAGGTGGATTAACTACACTCCTTCCCGTCACCATAGAGCATCTTCATTAAAGTGCTACAGTAGCACAGCTGCATCAGTGCATCATCTGAAGTGTAGATGTGCCCTAAGTCTAAAGGGAAGGGATAAGGAGGAATGGAGGAAGGGATAGCTCAGTTGTTTGAGCATTAGCCTGCTAAACCCAGGGTTGTGAGTTCAATCCTTGAGGGGGCCATTTAGGGATTTGGGGCAAAAATTGGGGATTGGTCCTGCTTTGAGCAGGGGGTTGGACTAGATGACCTCCTGAGGTCCCTTCCAACCCTGATATTCTATGATTCTATGAGATGATGGACTCACAAAGCTGCCTGGTTGGAGACCCAGAGTCACTGACATATTGAATAAAGCCTACGTATGTAAATGACGGTTGTGAAAGAGGTAATGGAAACACCTACCACAGCAAGGGCCCTGAGCTGGGGAACGGTGTCTGACGATGGCTGTGATAAGTGCTGGGCTCATAAAGATTCAGGAGCTGTCAGCTAGGACTGACAGACAAAGAGACAGGGGCAGAGACAAGACAGATTCTCCAGCAGCTTGGTCTGGGGGGAGCCCTGGCGTTGGCCTGTCTGAATTCTGAACCACCAAGGGACTGTTTAAAAGCAGATCTATGACAGAAGCACTGGGACAGGCCCAACTGAATGGTTATTTGGCCTATTAATGTCCTAGGATTCCCACCAAATAAACAACTGTAGAAGGAGCAAGATGTCTGTTAGATGCTGTGGCTGATCTCCCATTCAACTGTTATCACACCTCTTCTTTGGCAGGCCCAATTGCTTTTGACTTGAGTGAGAAGAAATGGTGTTCAGAACCACTGAGGACAAGAACAGTAGTTCACACTTGTACTATGCCTCCTGTGTCTGAAATACCCACGTATGTAGCTGTGAAAATAACCGCCTTTTCTAGTCACTAGCTGAATTGAAAATCTGAAAGAAAGTATTTTAGATGATGATGATGATTCAGTGAACCAAACAAGTTGAAAAAAATTATTTTGGGTTGAATAAAAAGTTTAGCCAGATTCCCCAAACACAATATTTTCCTTTTCTCATTTTGGAGTTTTTAACCATTCTTAAGAAAATAAAATTGCAATAAAATTCTAAATGAAAAAGTATTTTTTAATCAAACAATTAAAATCTTTCTTTTTTAAATGTTGAAAGGAAACGTTTTGATTTAAAAACAAATCTGTTTTTTTTTCTTTCCAACTGACAAAAATTTGGAAAACTCAACTCAAATTTGCCAACGGTTTTGGTCAACCTAAATCTGAATTTTTCATCCATAAAACATTTTGTCACTGACAGCAACACTGAGTGCTTCGGAAAATCGTAATTTACCTCCTTTGGTCAATTAGTCAGGGGGCCAGCCAGTAAACTGTGATATAACCACACACACACACACACATTAAGACAAGGTATTATTCTTGAGTTCCAGTGTTTGGATCATCATTAATAGAGCAGTTGTGAGATTCCAACACCAATCTCAAACACTCCCCAAGGTTCAGAGATGTTTGAATCCATATTTCCAGATCAGATGCATTACTAAGTTACATGAATAGATAACAATGTGAAAAAATGTAACATAGATACACAGAGGGTTGTTTGATTTATTTTTAAATCACTCTTATAATGGCATACTCCAGTGCTGGGAGTGGCATACAAATTTAGAGTGAGAGACGATTACAAATGGGAACTGCTAGTTTAGATAGATAGATTAGATAGATAGAAATTACGACTGTTACTGTACTGGTTTTACCATAACCCAAAGGATTATTTATTTCAATGTTCATAGAGAAGGTTCATTTTAGAAATACTGAGCTGATGGTTCTTCCCAAAGCTTCTTTCACATCCTTGTTCCTCAGGCTGTAGATGAGGGGATTCAACATAGGGATGATCAGGGTATAAAACACAGACACCACTTTGCTCTGAGCTGGAGATGCTAGCGAACTGGGCTGAGTATACATGAAGGTAAGAGTCCCATAAAATAAACTCACGGACATCATGTGGGAGGTGCAGGTGGAGAAGGCTCTGCGTCTGCCCTCAGCAGAGCGAATCCTGAGGATGGCGGAGATGATGTAGGCATAGGAGATGAAAATGACCATGGAAGTGCTCACAATGATGAGGCTGGATAAAGTGAACAGCACCAGTTCATTGATGTCTGTGTTGGTGCATGAGAGGCCTAGCAGGGGTGGAACGTCACAGAAGAAGTGATCTATCTCATTGGACCCACAGAAATACAGTGTAAAGGTGAAGACTGTTTGCACCATGGAGTTTACACCGCCGCAAACATAGGAACCCACCAGCAGCTGAACGCAAACCTGCTTGGACATGGCGATGGGATACAGGAGTGGGTTGCAGATGGCGGTGTATCGATCATATGCCATGGCTGCCAGGATGAATGTCTCAGTAGTGACAAAGACAGCGACTAAGAAGAATTGGGTGGCACATCCGTTGAAGGAAATGGTTTTGCTGCCTGCTAGGAAGCTCGCCATGGCTTTGGGGGCGATGGTGGAGGAGTAGCAAAGGTCTAAGAGTGACAGGTTCATGAGGAAGAAGTACATTGGGGTGTGCAGGCGAGAGTGGGCTTTAATAAGGAAGACCATGATGGTGTTCCCCAGCACAGTTGTCATGTAAATTGCCAGAAACACCACAAAGGGGCCCACCTTGAGCCCCAGACCACTTCCAAACCCCAGCAGGATGAATTCCGTCAGTGCTGTGTGGTTTCTCTCTTTCACTGTCTCCATTTTCTTGGGAAAAGGAATGAGATAAGCATTAAAAATAGAAGCAAAGGGCTAGGGCTAAGGAGAATACCACAGGTTACAGGCCCCATTTGTAGCTCTCTCCCATTGAAAATGAAGGCAAGTCTCCCCTTGGTTTTCATAAAAGTGGACTGAACCCTTAGAAATGTCATTAAATTTCTTCTTAATAAATCTCCAGAAGTTCTGTTAGAAGTTTTGACTTTTCTACCATAGAGCACCAATTTATTAATTTTCCCATATAACAGTTATTTACAAGAGGGAAATTTGCCCCTAGAAGACAGGATTCTGATACTCTTATTATGATATTACACACTGAGATCCATGGGACTCCCTTTGGAGTGAAGACACACTCGACACGAGGTGTGTGGTGAAATGTGGCCCTCAATCCACACAATCCTTTATTTTAAGGCTAGAAGACAGCAAGATGAGCATTTAGTATGCAGCAAACCCAATAGTTTGTGACTGAAGTAGAGCATAACTCTGTCTCTCTCAAAGTTAGGAAATGCCAGGATTAAAGTTGCCCGTGCAACTTTCATTCACCTCCCTGTACATATACCTTATGATTAGACTTGGACAGGTTGGATTTTTAGAGGTACTTGACAGCAAACACACACATTGATGAAAAAACATTTCCATCAGTAACCATTGAAATTTACAGACAGGCAGTCAAAAAAACGCTACTTGAGAACCTACTGGAGTTTGATATAAGGATATTTATTTTGTACACGTTGACATGTGAGGGTCACAATTTGTGTTTTATTGGTTATAAAGCTTTAACTTTTTATATCTCAATGTGTACAGTCATTAAATAATTAGCATCTAACCCCCTTTGTTTGACCCCCTCGCATAATTTCCCATAACTGTGAAAATTTCAATTGATAAAAATTGAAAAAAGGCTTAAAATAAACATTGATTTTTTGTTGAAATATTATTAAAACATTGATTTATTCCAAGGCTAATTATGATAGAGTCTTTAATTACCTGATTACATATTATTGTTTCCACAGGACCCCTGCCTCCTCCAGTGCACAGGATGGATGGGGCTCACCTACTGAACAGCTATTCAATATATTTTTTGTGTCTTCGTTATTCAATGGATGACCCCAAGACTTACTTACTTCATGCTATTCAAACCCTGCTCTGGAGAAAGAATGATTAATTTCCCCAGGGGCTTTCCCATAGTGCCCATCACTATACTATCTGAGCTCTTCGCAAACAAGAGTGAATTTGTTTTCACAGCACTGGAGATGAGAGATTTTTAATCTGCCCCCAAACTTTCCCTTTCCCAGTCCTGGCTCTTCCTCAAGCCTGACTCCTTGTATCATTCTGTTTTCCACGCCGAGCTAGTCCAAGTCCCATCTCCTCAGGTTTCTCATACCAGTCACAGTCTCCTTCCACATCCAGTTTCACTCATCACTTTGTCTAAGTTCCTCTTTCCCACAAGCTCCCAGACCCAATCTTCCTCTCCAGGCTCCTCATCCAATCTTGCTATCTTCCCCCATCCCCATCTCAGTTCTTTCTCCTAGTCTCTTTGCCCAGCCAGTGCTGGTTCTGCCATTTCACACTAGAGCCTCATTGGATTTGTCTACCATGCCTCCTCACCTCTTCCACGCTTTTCTACTAGTTCTCAGCCCCTGCTCAGCCAGCCCCAGTATCCCCCCCACACCTTCTGATTTTAGTCTCCCCCTCACCTACTTGCTATCAACACTCGCTCCCCCCTCCTTCATGTTCCTTCCTGGCCTCCAGTCTCCTTCCCCCTGTAGTCTCCCTCCCAGCTCTCAGCACTAGTTTTATTGCCCAGTTAGCCCCAGTTTACCTCCCAGCTCCCAGTTTCCAGGTTGTGTCTCCCGTCCATGCCAGCTTCTAGTTTTTCTCCCATCACCTTAGTAAAAAACAAAAACAAAAAAAAACCCTTGACTTAATCTGGAGACCTTTCTTTCTTATTTTCACCCAGAGCCTAACACATTGTGACCCTGGTCCTTGATTCTGGTGCTACTGTAACAATTGTAATAGTAAAGACCAGTCATAATTTTTTTTCAGCACAATAGTGGACTTTCAATTAAATGAAAGTATTCACATAAAATGTCTGCTTTCCTCAAAACAATTTCATTTTTTATTGGAAAATCATTCTCCCTCCCTCAGTGTGTAATTAAGTTTTCAACTGAACATTTTCAGTTTTTCAGTGAAAACTGAAAACTTTCGGTAGGGGAAAAAAATTCAGAGCAGTTCTTATGATAACAAACACAAACAAAAATTAGGTTTAGTGACACTTCAGGTTGCATCAGGCACTCTCCACCAACCAAAATCTAAAAGCATTGAAACCAGAATTGAAAGAAAAGTTTTCTGTATTCCTTGCCACCATCATATTATAGGCAGCACTGTTGATAATTCACTATGAAATTCCATAAGGCTTTCAGATTGATCTCCAACAGAAGCCTGAAATCAATACATACCACAGTCTCATTCGACTTGCAAAACCTTAATAGCAACCTCATGCTCTCTTCTGTCAATGGATCAGCATGTCTGCCTGTCACACAGCTTAAGCTCTTGCCATATTCACCTGCTTTAATGTTCCTAAGAGCTGGAATTTGAAAATGTCACTCCAGACCAAAGGGCCAAGACAATTGCAGCTGTTAGGGTTCTATCAACGGCCAGAAAAGTCACTTTTACCCCCGGCAATATCTCCTCCTCACTGATCTCTCAACAATGAGCACTAACTTCACTGATGAGTCTTTCTGCTTTGTTCCAGAACCCGCTGGGACATGGTCCCTAGGTGATTCAAACGGTTCAAAACTTCAAGCAAGATATTTGTTTTAATGTTGCTTTGTTTTGGGATTGCAGTAATTTCCCAGATTGAAATATTGGGCTCACATGAACTGAGTGTGTTTTTAGTCTTCTTTCTATAAAGACACTGGCTACCCTCCTCAAAAGAACACACTCAGTGAAGCCAACTGTGTGACTAGTTCCACAATGCTTACTCTCATTGAGTAGCGCTTACTGATGCAACTAGTTCCACTGAGTAAGGGGTGTGGAATTGGACCAATCTGAATAACAATTCTTTCTTTCTTCTTCTTTTTTTTTTAATTTCAGAATTTCCCATGGAATGGGAATTTGAGTTCTAAGCCAGCTCTACTACAGACAAAACTAATTCAACAGAGAGCATTCATATCTGGTCAATTGTGCAGGTGCACTGTGTCCACACAGCATCAGGTTTTATCAGGAAAAGATGTGTGCACTCTGGGTAGGAATTCCAGTGTCCCTTATTGGCACCTCCTAGCATGTTACCTTGTTGAACATTTTCACAGTGCATTGTGCCTCTCCCTTATACCTCTAGGAATCTAGGGTGAAATGGGAATCTAGGGTGGGAATCTAGGGTGAAATGTTGACAATTCCCTCCATTCCATCCAATAGCCTGCGGCTCTTATGTATGAATTGTCCACTGCAAAGATGCATGCAGTGCGAGAAACACAGCACTCTTCTCCATTGTATGTACAAAACAAACAATTATGTTTTATTTGCAAGGCCCTTGTGCTTAGGTAGAATCACCTGAGGATGAGTGAACAGACAGTCATGAGGATACACCTGTACAGCTTCCCAAGACCAGGTGCACATGCAAGAGAGGTGGTTTGGGGCCCATCCAATGAGCATCAAGTGCAGGGACTGGGTTGTGATGCAAACCTGGGATGACCAGCAATGGCTCCAGGACTTTCAGATGCAAAAAGCCACATGCCTGGAGTTGAGGGTCAAGCTCATTCAAACCCTGAAGTGCACAGACATTGAGATAAGCACTGTCCAGACCTTGGAGAACGGAATGCATGTTGCCATGTGAAATCGTGCAACCTCATATTTCTACAAGTCAGTGGGGAATCAATTTGATGCCGGAAAATCAGTTTTGGGGTATGTCAAGGTTCCTTCCCCACTCTGAACTCTAGGGTGCAGATGTGGGGACCTGCATGAAAACCTCCTAAACTTACTTTTACCAGCTTAGGTTAAAACTTCGCCAAGGAACAAACTATTTTACCCTTTGCCCTTGGACTTTCGCTGCCACCACCAAACGTCTAACTGGTATTATTATTATTATTATTAGGAAAGAGTCCATTTGGAAATGTCTTTCCCCCCAAAAAAATCCTCCCAAGCGTTACCACCCCCTTTCTGGGGAAGGTTTGATAAAAATCCTCACCAATTTGCATAGGTGACCACAGACTCAAACCCTTGGATCTTAAGAACAATGAAAAAGCATTCAGTTTCTTAAAAGAAGAATTTTAATAGAAGAAAAAGTAAAAAGAATCACCTCTGTAAAATCAGGATGGTAAATACCTTACAGGGTAATCAGATTCAAAATATAAAGAGAATCCCTCTAGGCAAAACCTTAAGTTACAAAAAGACACAAAAACAGGAATATCCATTCCCTCCAGCACAGCTTATTCTCTCAGCCATTTAAAGAAATCAGAATCTAATGCATACCTAGCTAGATTACTTACTACGTTCTAAGACTCCATTCTTGTTCTGTCCCCGGCAAAAGCATCACACAGAGAGACCCTTTGTTTTTCCCTCCCCCCAGCTTTTGAAAGTATCTTGTCTCCTCATTGGTCATTTTGGTCAGGTGCCAGCGAGGTTATCCTAGCTTCTTAACCCTTTACAGGTGAAAGGGTTTTTCCTCTGGCCAGGAGGGATTTTAAAGGTGTTTACCATTCCCCTTATATTTATGACAGGGTCCATCATCGTGCAGATATGCAAGGTGAGAAATAATGTCTTGCTGTTCTGAGTAGAAAACCTGGGCAATGTGCAGGGAATAATAGATGAATTCAATGACTTCCCTAATCTTGCTGAGTCCTTATTGGGTGCCCCTTTCCCCAGCTAGACTTTGAGTACATAAACCACAAGAGTTACTGTTCCATAGTACAGAGGCCTTGGTGAACCCTAGTGGGTGATTTACTGAACTGAATGTTGGCTGGTTGGGAAAAGTCCATAGTCCTCAAAGCTTTAGAAATGCAGGGCTTTTTGACAGACTGAAAGCTAGGGTGTTCTCCCCAGACTGTCCAACTGACTTTAACAGGGTTTCTGTGCCAGCTCTGCCTCTCTCTTGGTGACTCGGCCCACCCTTTCCTTCTCTGGAAGTCGTACATCAACAACCTAGAGAAAATCAAGGAGAGGTTTAGCGATCACCAGGGCAGGTTCAGGATGCCTAGGGAGTGGACTTTGAAAGGCAGGTGAAAGTGTCTCATGGAAAGGATCAATCTCTGTGGAGGAAAACATTCCAGCAGCCTCTGATGCATGCTGTGCAGTGCATAATATTGGTGAAATCAATGGTGAGACCCAGCTACTAGGCTGGATGAGTGAGGTGGACAGACTAGAGCTGTAAAAGTGTTTCTTGTCATAGGCCTACAGTTGCAGTAGCATTCCCGTTCTGTTCAATGGCAAGAGAAGAGATGGTAGAAGTTGATAAAGTACAGTTCGGAGCTGAAGAGAAATGGTCAAATGAAAAAAGTCCCATTCAATTATGTCACATGAAGGCAGACAACTCAATATTGACCCATTTTATAAGTGCTTGTACACAAATACTAAAAGTCGAAATACTAAGATGGGTGAGCTTGAGGAGCTGGTATTAAAGGAGGATTGTCATAAATATAAAGGGAAGGGTAACTACCTTTCTGTATACAGTGCTATAAAATTCCTCCTGGCCAGAGGCAACATCCTATTACCTGTGAAGGGTTAAGAAGCTCAGCTAACCTGGCTGGCACCTGACCCAAAGGACCAATAAGGGGACAAGATACTTTGAAATCTTGGGGGAAGGAAGGCTTTTGTTTTGTGCTCTTTGTTTACATGTTTGTTCTCTCTTGGATCTGAGAGAGGCCAGACAGAAATCCATCTTCTCCAACCCATCCTAATCCAAGTTTCCAATACTGCAACCAGTATAGGTGAGCCAGGCAAGGCGGATTAGTTTATCTTTTGTTTTATGTGAATTTTCCCTGTGTTACGAGGGAGGTTTATTCCTGTTTTCTGTAACTTTAAGGTTTTGCCCGGAGGGGTATCCTCTGTGTTTTGAATCTGATTACCCTGTAAAGTATTTTCCATCCTGATTTTACAGAGATGATTTTTACCTTTCTTTTTTTTAATAAAATCCTTCTTTTAAGAAGCTGACTGATTTTCCCATTGTTCCAAGATCCAGGGGTTTAGGTCTTTGATGATTTTGTAACCAATTGGTTAGGATATTATTCTCAAGCCTTCCCCAGGAAAGGGGATGTGTAGGGCTTGGGGGGATATTTTGGGGGAAGATGTCTCCAAGTGGGCTCTTTCCCTGTTCTTTGTTTAAAACACTTGGTGGTGGCAGCATACTGTTCAACGACAAAGCAAAGTTTGTACCTTGCAGAAGTTTTAAACCTAAGCTGGTAAGAATAAGCTTAGGGGGTCTTTCATGCGGGTCCCCACATCTGTACCGTAGAGTTCAGAGTGGGGAAGGAACCCTGGCAAGGATATTGACTTAATAAGCATAACAGAAACATGGTGGAATGATGATAATTAAGGCTAAGATTTAATCACGGGTATTTTTAATAAAAGTCATGGACAGGTCACAGGCAAGAAACAAAACAGCCTCGGCTCGGCTGGGGAAGCCCCAGGGTGACAGGCATTCCTCCAGCCGCCCCAGGACAACTGCTGGGCATTGCTGAGCTGTGGCTGTTCCCGCCGCCCGCAGGACTGCTACTCAGGCAGTCCCTGGTGCCCTCTGCATCAATCACTGCTTGGGCAGGGGCCAGGGGCCAGCTGCCCGGAGATGCCAGAACAATGGCTGGTGCGGCTGGCTGCGGGACCGTCCGAGCGGCTAGCTGCACAGGTGCTCCGACAGAGCCAGGCTGTCGCCCGTTCAACTGTTATCATGTCTCTTCTTCTGCAGGTGTAATGGCTACTGACTTCAGTGAGAGGAAATGCTGTTCAGAACCACTGAGGGTGAGAACAGTAGTTCACACTTGTACTATGCCTCCTGTGTCTGAAATACCCATGTATGTAGTGAAAATAACCAACTTTCCTAATCTCTGGCTGAATTGAAAACTTGAAGAAAAAAAAAGAATGTGTTTTGGGTTGACACAAAATTATTTTTTAGATGATGATGTTGATGATGAGGGGACTTTTTCTGTAATAGTAACTTTCACTTGGCCATCCAAACAATACACACACCACAAGCTGGTAAAGGAGAGAGAGACCAGTATTAATGTAACAAGTCCTGGTATTTCAGCACCAAGGCTGGGATTTTCAAAGAGACCAATGGTATTTTATCACCCATCTCCCATTGAATGACAATGGGAACTGGGCACCAGTAGCACATACCCCTGTCATTTGAACTGAAAATAAAAGGGGGCTGTTTAGAAGTGCTCATTGTTGGCTTAACAGTGTCACCCCCCCCACCCCCACCCATTGAAACCAGAGATAAAAGTGCCATTGACTGCAACACTGAGTGCTTCTGAAAATCCTACCAGAAAAGTAGGAGCCAGCCAGTAAAGTGTGACATAAACACACACACACGTGCGCACACACACACACACACACACACATTAAGCCAAGGGACTATTTTTTGAGTTCCAGTGAGTGGATCAACATTGATAGACCAGTGGTGAAATTCCGACACAGATCTCAAACACTCCCCAAGGTTCAGGGGCATTTTAATCCATATTTCCAGAACAGATGCATTTCTAAGGTACATGAATAGATAACAATGTGGAAAAGTGTAACATAGATACACAGAGGGTTGATTGATTTATTTTTTAAATCACTCTTGTAATGGCATACTCCAGTGTTGAGACTGGCGTACAAATTTAGAAAGAGACAAGAACAAATGGAAACTGCTAGTTTAGAAAGATATATAGATAAATTGATAGATAGAGGTGGTGTATGGGGATAGATAGATAGATAGATAGATAGATAGATAGATTATGACTATTACGGTACTAGTCTTTCCATAACCCAAAGGATTATTTATTTCAATATTCATAGAGAAGGTTCATTTTAGAAACACTGAGCTGATGGTTCTTCCCAAAGCTTCTTTCACATCCTTGTTCCTCAGGCTGTAGATGAGGGGATTCAACATAGGGATGACCAAGGTATAAAATACAGACACCACTTTGCTCTGAGCTGGAGATGCTAGCGAACTGGGCTGGGTGTACATGAAGGTAACAGTGCCGTAAAATAAACTCACGGACATCATGTGGGAGGTGCAGGTGGAGAAGGCTCTGCATCTGCCCTCAGCAGAGCGAATCCTGAGGATGGCGGAGATGATGTAGGCATAGGAGACGAAAATGACAATGGAAGTGCTCACAATGATGAGGCTGGATAAAGTGAACAGCACCAGTTCATTGATGTCTGTGTTGGTGCATGAGAGGCCTAGCAGGGGTGGAACGTCACAGAAGAAGTGATCTATCTCATTGGACCCACAGAAACACAGTGTAAAGGTGAAGACTGTTTGCACCATGGAGTTTACACCGCCGCAAACATAGGAACCCACCAGCAGCTGAACGCAAACCTGCTTGGACATGGCGATGGGATACAGGAGTGGGTTGCAGATGGCGGTGTATCGATCATATGCCATGGCTGCCAGGATGAATGCCTCAGTAGTGACAAAGACAGCGACTAAGAAGAATTGGGTGGCACATCCGTTGAAGGAAATGGTTTTGCTGCCTGCTAGGAAGCTCGCCATGGCTTTGGGGGCGATGGTGGAGGAGTAGCAAAGGTCTAAGAGCGACAGGTTCATGAGGAAGAAGTACATTGGGGTGTGCAGGCGAGAGTGGGCTTTAATAAGGAAGACCATGATGGTGTTCCCCAGCACAGTTGTCATGTAAATTGCCAGAAACACCACAAAGGGGCCCACCTTGAGCCCCAGACCACTTCCAAACCCCAGCAGGATGAATTCCGTCAGTGCTGTGTGGTTTCTCTCTTTCACTGTCTCCATTTTCTTGGGAAAAGGAATGAGATAAGCATTAAAAATAGAAGCAAAGGGCTAGGGCTAAGGAGAATACCACAGGTTACAGGCCCCATTTGTAGCTCTCTCCCATTGAAAATGAAGGCAAGTCTCCCCTTGGTTTTCATAAAAGTGGACTGAACCCTTAGAAATGTCATTAAATTTCTTCTTAATAAATCTCCAGAAGTTCTGTTAGAAGTTTTGACTTTTCTACCATAGAGCACCAATTTATTAATTTTCCCATATAACAGTTATTTACAAGAGGGAAATTTGCCCCTAGAAGACAGGATTCTGATACTCTTATTATGATATTACACACTGAGATCCATGGGACTCCCTTTGGAGTGAAGACACACTCGACACGAGGTGTGTGGTGAAATGTGGCCCTCAATCCACACAATCCTTTATTTTAAGGCTAGAAGACAGCAAGATGAGCATTTAGTATGCAGCAAACCCAATAGTTTGTGACTGAAGTAGAGCATAACTCTGTCTCTCTCAAAGTTAGGAAATGCCAGGATTAAAGTTGCCCGTGCAACTTTCATTCACCTCCCTGTACATATACCTTATGATTAGACTTGGACAGGTTGGATTTTTAGAGGTACTTGACAGCAAACACACACATTGATGAAAAAACATTTCCATCAATAACCACTGAAATTTACAGACAGGAAAAGTCAGAAAAACACTGCTTGAGAACCTACTAGAGTTTGATTTAAGGATTTTTTTTTTATACTTTGACATGTGACACTCACAATTTGTGCTGTAGCAGTTATAAAGCTTTAACTTTTTATATCTGAATGTTTACTGTCATTAAATAATTAGTGTTTAACTCTCTTTCTTTGAGCCCCTATAATTTCCCATAACTGTGAAAATTTAAATAGATAAAAATTGAAAAAAAGGCTTATAAATAAACGATATTAGCCAATGAAATTATATTAAAAAAATTGAATTTTCTGCCAAGCCTAATTATGATAGAGTCTTTAATAACCTGATCACATATTATTATGTCTGTAGTACTTCTCCTTCATCCAGTGCACAGGATGGATGGGGCTCACTTACTGGACCATTATTCAATATTTTGTTTTGTCTTAATTGTTCAGTGAGTGGCCACAAGACTTACTTACTGCACACTATTCAAACCCTGCTCTGGAGAGAGAATTATTAATTCCTCCATGGGCTTTCCTGCAGTGCCCATCACTATAGTGTCTGAGTGCTTCACAAACATCAGTGAATTTGTTTTCACAGCACTGGAGATGAGGGATTTTTATTCTATACCCAACCTTTCCTTTTCCCAGTCCGGGCTCTTCCCCAAGCCTGGCTCCTTGTTTCATCCTATTCTCCTCATCGAGCCAGTTTAAGTCCCCTCTCCTTTTTTTCTTATTTTCACACAGAGCCTAGCACAATGTGACCCTGATCCTTGATTCTGGTGTTATTGTAACAATTGTAATAATTAAGGCCAGTCATATTTTTTTATTAGCAGAATAGTGGACTTTCAATTAAATGAAAATATTCACAAAAAATGTCTGCTTTCCTCAAAACAATTCCATTTTTCATTGGAAAATCATTCTCCCTCCCCCAGTTTGCAATTAAGTTTTCAACTGAATATTTTCAGTTCTTCAATAAAAATGAAAACTTTCGGTAGGGAAAAAAGGTTCAGAGCAGTTCTTATAATAACAAATACAATCAAAAATTAGGTTTAGTGACACTTCAGGTTGCGTCAGGACACTCCCCACCAACCAGAACCTAAAAGCATTGAAATCAGAATTGAAAGAAAAGTCTTCTGTATTCCTTGCCACCATCACATTACAGACAACACTGTTGATAATTCATTATGACATTCCATAAGGCTTTCAGATTGATCTCCAACACAAGACTGAAATCAATACATACCCCATCTTCATTCAACTTGCAGAACTTTAATAGTGCCCTCATGCTCTCTTCTCTCAATGAATCAGCATGGGTGCGTAACATACAGCTCAAGTACTTACAAAGTTCATCTGCTTTAATGTTCCTAAGAGCTGGAATTTGAAAATGTTGCCCCAGACTCAAGGGCCAAGACTATTGCGGCTGTTAGCGTTCTATTAACAGCTAGAAAAGTCACTTTTACCCACGGCAATATATCCTCCTCACTGATCTCTCAACAATGAGCACTAACTTCATTGATGAGTCTTTCTGCTTCGTTCCAGGACCTGCTGGGACATGGTCCCTGGGTGCTTCAAATGGTTCAAAACTTCAAGCAAGCTACTTGTTTTAATGTTGCTTTGTTTTGGGATTACAGTGATTTCCCAGACTGAAATATTGGGCTCATATGAACTGAGTGTGTTTTTAGTCTTCTTTCCATAAAGACGCTGGTTACTCTCCGCAAATGAACATGCCTGGTGAAGCCAACTGTGTGACTAGTTCCACAACCCTTACTCTCATTGAGTAGAGCTTACTGATGCAACTAGTTCTGCTGAGTAAGGGGTGTGGAATTGGCCCCCATGTGAGTAACAGTTCCTTTTTTCTTTTTTCCTTAAAAAAAAAAGAATTTCTTACAGAATGGGAATTTGAGTTCTAAACCAGCTCTACCATGGACAAAACTAATTCAACAGACTGCATTCATATTTGATCAATTGTGCTGGTGCCTTGTGTCCACACAGCATTAGGGTATATCAGGAAAAGATGTGTTGTACTTTGGATAGGAACCCAAGTGTCTCCCATGCCACCTTTTAGCATGTTACCTTGTGGGAGATTTTCGCAGTGCATTGTGGAATACCCTTATGTCTCTCAGAGACTTGAGGGAATCCAGGGGGAAATGTTGATAATTCCCTCTGTGCCATCCAATAGCCTGCTGCTCTCATGCCTCGTGAATGAATTGTCCACTGCAAAGATGCATGTAGTACAGAGAAACACAGCACTCTTCCCCATTTTAAGCATACATATAGCATACGATTCTGTTTTATTTGCAATGCCCCAGTGCTAGGATAGAGTCAACAGAGGATGAGTGAACTGATAGTCCTGCAGATACACCCTTACAACTTCCCAAGACCAGGTGCACCCAGCAGAGAGGTGGTTTGGGGTCCATTCAATGAGCACCGAGTGGAGGGACTGAATTATGATGCAAACCTGGGATGACCAGCAGTGGCTCCAGGACTTTCAGATGCAGAAGGCCACATTCCTGGAGTTAAGGGCCAAGCTCATTCAAACCCTGTAGTGCACAGACATCGAGATGAGCACTGTCCAGACCTTGGAGAAAGGAATGCATGTTGCCATGTGAAATCGTGCAACCTCATATTTCCATCAGTCAGTGGGGAATCAATTTGATCCTGGAAAATCAGTTTGTGGGTACATCATCATGCAGGTATGCAAGGTGAGAAATAATGTCTTGCTGTTCTGGGTAGAAAACCTGGGCAATGTGCAGGAAATAATAGACGAATTCAATGAATTCCCTAACAATGCTGAGTCTTTATTGGGAGACCCTTTCCCCAGCTAGACTTTGAGTACATAAACCACAAGAGTTACTGTTCCATAGTACAGAGGCCTTGGTGAACCCTAGTGGGTGATTTACTGAAATGAATGTTGGCTGGTTGGGAAAAGTCCACAGTCCTCAAAGCTTTAGAAATGCAGGGCTTTTTGACAGACTGAAAGCTAGGGCGTTCTCCCCAGACTGTCCAACTGACTTTAACAGGGTTTCTGTGCCAGCTCTGCCTCTCTCTTGGTGACTCGGCCCACCCTTTCCTTCTCTGGAAGTCGTACATCAACAACCTAGAGAAAATCAAGGAGAGGTTTAGTAATCACCAGGGCAGGTTCAGGATGCCTAGGGAGTGGACTTTGAAAGGCAGGTGAAAGTGTCTCATGAAAAGGATCAATCTCTGTGGAGGAAAACATTCCAGCAGCCTCTGATGCATGCTGTGCAGTGCATAATATTGGCGAGACCAATGGTGAGACCCAACTACTGGGCTGGATGAGTGAGGAGCACAGACTAGAGCTGTAAAAATGTTTCTTGTCTTAGGCCTACAGTTGCAGTAGCATTCCCGTTCTGTTCAATGGCAAGAGAAGAGATGGTAGAAGTTGATAAAGTACAGTTCGGAGCTGAAGAGAAATGGTCAAATGAAAAAAGTCCCATTCAGTTACATCACATGAAGACAGACAACTCTGTATTGATCAATTTTTAAGTGTTTGTACACAAATGCCTGAAGTTGAAATACTAAGATGGGTGAGCTTGAGGGGCTGGTTTTAAAGGAGGACATTGCCATAATAAGCATCACAGAAACTTGGTGGAATGATGATAATCAATGGGACATGGTAATACCAGGCACAGAATATACAGGATTGACAGAATAGGTCATGCTGTTGGGGGAGAGGAACTATTGTGAAAGAAGGCATAGACTGAAATATAGCTGGGAGCAGACAACAAAGAGGATGGATCACTCAATAATTGCTCTGTTGTGTTAATTTCCTCTGAAGATCTGGCACTGGCCATTGTCTGAAGGCAGGACATTGGGCTACAGGGACCATTGGTCTGACCCAGTATGGCCATTTCTGTATTCTTATAGAAATGCAAATCACACTTTGAAAGAAATTTGCCAAACAAGACAATCCTACACATAATCTTCTCTGGACAATTAAAGCTGGACAAAAAAGGTGTCCCCCTCACCACCAAGAAAATGGTGAATGTTCATTGAAAACCTGAAAGCGAAATTTTTCAGCTAAGACTACTGAAAAGCAAAATGTATTTTTTAAAAAATCTTCAAATTTTCCATGAAAAATATTTTTTTTAATTGCTCCCGATTTTTAGTGAATATGAGATCATGCTCAAGGGAGACAAGGAAGACAAGTGGTCAAACCCAACACCCAATTCTCAGAGTTAAATTCATCCATTCCGGGAATAGAAAAAACATAGTCCAATTCATCTAATTGGACAAACACCCTGAGAGAATGTCTTAGGATAAGGCCGCAGACTGTGTGTCTGAGTTTCCTCTCATGAGTATAAACCACTCTCCAACCCTCCTGATTTTGCTACATATGTCTGAATCTAACCTTGTTGATTGAAAAGCCCAGTGACTCTGGGGGGGATGCTTAGTTCTGATTTGTCCTGGGGTTCCTGGGTGGAGACATGGGAGGGAGGGGAAAGCAAAGACCATGGATTTTAAGAAGTCTTGTTAGCGATGAGTCACCGCCCTATGCTACTACACCTTTGTCTGCAGAAGCCACGGGACTGGATGAAAGAGCACTTCTCCCTCCCCAGCAGCCAGCCACCAATGGGACTGACAGAACCCAGAGACATCAGCAACAGCTAAGAGTTCCCACAGCCTAGCGGATTATCACTCAGGAGACAAGCCAGCTAATGAAAGAAGCAGCAGCCCTGAAACCAACACCGTTGATGGCAAATAACATTCAGAAACACTATAAGAGTCAAGAAGTTAGAAAGACCTTCTTACGTGGCAAACCTTTCTTTCACTTAGTTCTTAATTCTCTGCCAGTTGGATTAAATATTGGAGTAATTTGCCATGAGGTGTGGTGGATTCTCTGGCAATTTTTTAAAATCAAGATCAGATGTTTTTCTAAAAGATGTGCTCTAGGAATTATTTGGGGGCAGTCATTTGACTTGTGTTCTACAGGAGATCAGGCTAGATGGTTACAGTGGTCCCTTCTGCCCTTGGAATCTGGGAATCTATTAAATTAAATAACCCTCTGCTGTAACAAAACCACCGAGATTCACAGATTTCAAGGCCAGAATGGACCATTTGATCTTCTAACCTGACCTCCTGTATAATGCCAGCCAGAGAATTTCACCCTGTTAACCCTGGTCTGTGCCCAAAAACTTGTGTTTTATTAAAGCATTTTCGAGAAAGGCACTCTGTCTTTATTTAGACAGATGCCACCATTCCCCTTGGCGCTTCGTCCCAATGGTTAAGCACTCTCTCACTGTCAAAAGTGTGTGGCTGATTTTTAACTTGAATTTTTCTGGTTTCTCTTTGAGACACTGGCTCTTGTTATGCTTTTCTCTGCAAAAATATAGATGCCTTTAATATCCAGAATATTCTCTCTGGGCTTATACTCTGTTATCAAGTCACCCCACCACACACACACACACACACACACGCGCGCGATCTTCTTTTTGGTAAGATAACCAGATTGTGTTCTCTACGTCTGGCGCACACAGACATTTCTTCCAGCTCTGAAATGTTTTTTGTCATTCTTTTTTGCCATGTCTCCAACTTTTCAACATGAATTGAGGGTAACTGTGGGGGTCACGAACTCTTAGTGTGATGTCGCCAAAAAGGCTAAT
This sequence comes from Natator depressus, assembly GCF_965152275.1. NCBI lineage: Eukaryota > Metazoa > Chordata > Testudines > Cheloniidae > Natator > Natator depressus. Next base: position 33,158,305 of record NC_134246.1, read on the forward strand.
GACCTCTGCTACCAGGGGTTTATAGACATGATCAAATCATCTCTTAACTTTCTCTCGAATAAACTAAATACACTGGTCTCCCTTATTATTTCACAGTGAAACCTGAAATCAATCTTTTATCTCTTCTCTGCACCATTTTCATTTTTTAAAAAATATCCTTTTTGAAGTATGCACCAGATGCAGATATTAGAGGTCTCTCCAGTGCCATATACAGAGGTAATTAACTTCCCTATTCAGAGCTAGCCATTGAATACAACCTCCTATTTACTGTGTTCACAACAGCAAATTCATTAATCACTCTGAGGTCTTTGAGGAGAGACGTTGGACTGGGGAGCTTGGAGCTGAAATGGAGGAAAGACAGAATTCAAGGATAAAATCGAAAGATTTTGCCTCTCATAAGACCCTCCAGGACTTGGCAGAGACTGAGAATTGCTAACTCAGTCGCTTCAATGGGATTTGGCCACCAGTGGAAGTCACAGCTTCGATAATGTAGTCTGATGCAGAATTAACTCTTAAGTGGAACCAGAGAACTGCAGTAATTTCTCCATCATCACAGAATTACCCGAATATCATTAGGTGTTGTCCGGGATTCCAGTGACCAAACCCCAGCTACCTTTCCTCTGATGGAACAGATTCTTATCTGTGGTGACAATCTGTAAATGCGCTTACAATTTTAAGCATAATACAGTTGAAAAGAAAAAATCCACTGTTATCAGTAAGACTGGGAATAAGGTGTTCCATGATGTAAGTAAGGAATCCAGTACTAAATGTGTATATGTAACTACTGTCAAAATAGCTTTTAGCTTAAAGAAAATACCTACTCCTAAATTTCTTACTAAGACTTTACTCCATTCTTATTCAGGCAAAAGTCCCTTTAATTTGACCTGGATTAAGACAGACAATATTCTATCTAAAGGTAAAAGCTCTCAAATGGAACCCCTGCAATCTTCCAGGAAAAGAAATTATGAAGAAATAATTCATATATATTCATCCATAGACCGATAAAATTCATATTTAAGGCACCAATTCTTCCACCCTTTTTATAAATCAGTGGGATTACTCATGGAAGGAGAGATTCTATCATTCATGCCTTGTATTACAACCATACAGAAAAGTTGATTAAAAATTGGTTAGAATCTCAAAAAGATTCACCTCCCAAAATAAATACATAAATAAACTCCAATTTTATTATGAATGGGTTGAACTTGGATTACTAGGTCTTGATCTTCTTACAGTGAAGCCAAAGGCTGTTTTGCCATCAAGTTCATCTCTCAAGGCTGGGATTGCCACAGAACTGCAGTGAATTAAGGAGTCAGCTGACTAATTCTGAAAATCACTCCAAAGGTACTTTTCTATCCCTCCCCATGGGATTTGAGCACTTCCAAAACATTCATGAATGTATCTTCTCAACATCCTCTGGGATAGGGAATTTCAGGTGATGGAGACAGCGAGAGAGGACAACTGCACAGCATTGACAGAATTCATCCTGCTAGGGTTTGGAAGTGGTCCAGCACCTCACGTAGTCCCCTTTGTGGTGTTTCTGGTGATTTACATTACCATCGTGCTTGGGAATGCCGGCATGATCCTCCTCATTAGAGCCAACTCTCTCCTGCACACGCCCATGTACTTCTTCCTCATGAACCTGTCAGTCTTAGACCTCTGCTTCACCTCCACCATCGCCCCCATAGCCATGGTGAGCTTCCCAGCAGGGAGAAAAGCCATTTCCTACAATGGATGTGCCACCCAATTCTTCTTCTTTTCTGTCTTCCTCACTGTTGAAGGGTTCCTGCTGGCAGCCATGGCGCATGATGGGTACACTGCCATCTGCAACCCACTCTTGTACCCTGTAACCATGTCCAAGTGGGTTTGTGTTCAGCTGGTGGCGGGGTCATATTTTGGTAGCTGTGTGAACTCCAAGGTGCAGATTGGCTTCACCTTTACACTGCACTATTGTGGACTGAATGAGATTGATCATTTCTTTTGTGACGGTCCTCCCCTGATTAGTCTCGCCACCAGTGATACGTATGTCAATAACCTGGTGATGTTTACCTTATGTGGCCTTGTCATAGGGAGAACCTCCCTGTTTGTGCTCATCTCCTATGCTTATATCATCTCCACCATCCTCAGGATTCGCTCTGCTGAGGGCAGACACAAACCTTTCTCCACCTACACCTCTCATATAATAGCGGTGAGTTTATTTTATGGGTCCAGAGCTTTCATGTATGCACAGCCCACCTAGTTAACTTCTCTGTACCCAAGGAAAGCGGTGTCTGTGTTTTACACCTTTGTCATCCCCATGATGAATCCCCTCATCTACAGTCTAAGGAACAAAGAGGTGAAAGAAGCTTGGGGCAGAACTATGGGGAAGAAATCTTTGAAAAGTTGAACCTTACTTATGAACATAGAGACCAAATCTGCCTGTGCAGGGCTTTTGTGAACTTCTGAAATGTGAACAAAAAAACAACAAGAAGAAATACAAATTTCTGACAAAATATGTAATTGTTTTTCTTTGTTATTTTTCTCCAGCTATAAACTAATGAATATTTGGGATCAGTGTATGAATGGTGGGGACGACGACACGGGAGAGTAGGGGACTACCTCAAAATATCTATCTAGCCATCTAAGCTGTGGAACTCATTACCACTGGATATTATGTAATCAAATAAATTTGGAGAATTCTAAAATGGCTTCATTGTTTATAGGGACCTCCTGCTTTGGGGTATGAACCAACTGTTACTCTCTCATTTAGGAAGAATTTTTCTCCATGATTCAGATTATAATACTGTTGTCTTTGAAACAGCTGACACTGGGCACTACTGGAGATAGGATGATGATGCATGGCAATTCTTCTGCTCCTATAACATTCCAGATCATTGACTATACAACATATTTGTGACAATAAAGTATTTCCATATTTATTTGTATATTTCCGTATATTGATAATAGGAATTACTTCGGTCCAAATCATTGGGTAATATAAATTTGGTTTAGCCAATATGACTTCAGTGGAGCTACATGGATTTAAGCCTGCTCAGAATCTGGCTCTTGAAGTATCTCTGATGTCATGGTGAGGTAGCTGTTGGAAAATGGTGAAAAATGTGACATCTGTATCAGGTAATGGAAACAGATAGAGTCTATGTTAGACTGGTTCATCTATGTGCAATACTCCTGTGTTGTGTCTGTAACACACCTCAATAAAGTCAGTGGTTTTGATTCAAATCTCATTCCTATCGATGTAAATCAGGAGTATTCACTCATCCTGGTATAGATCACTAGTAGCTGCGTTTATACCAGTGGGCTTGGTTCCACTATCACACACCCTGGTGTAAATCATTAGTAACTCCATTGCAGCCAGTGGCGCTCATTCTCTTCTCACTCTCCCAAGTGTAAGTCTAGAGAAAATCTGCTGGTGCCAAGGGGACGGATTTTCCTTTCATCTGCTCATTGTAAAACCAGAGTAACTCCACTGATATCAATGTAGTTGCATTGTTATAAAACTTGCATAAATGAAGGAAAGGTCAAGACCATTCTCTCCACATTTAAAGTTTCATTAACTTAGTAAAAGAATCACATCAAAACCCGCTTCCTGTTTCTTTTGGAGGTGAAATGGACACAACAATGGCCCAATTCTGCAGGCTTTTTAGAGGATAAAATCTCTTTGAACTCAGATGAGATTTAGGTGGACTATAGGTCGCTGTATCAGACTCACTCTGATCATTTACCATGGAAATCCCAGGATCTTAATAACTGAATATCAGTCTCCTGTAAATATGGTGAATGAGTCTCAGAATGTACCAATTTTAAAACATAAAAATAAAATTATAAAGGGACATACATTCTGTCTGTTTCCAGTGTGTAAATGACAGCCTCTCTACATTGCTGTGTGGAAAAGCTGAAACTTTCTTTCTTTCTTTCTTTCTCACCACTCCTACAAAATATTTCAAGCCCTAAAGTGGAACTCCTACTCTTATACAGAAACACATGGGGACAGATTTTAAAGTTATTTTAAATTCTAGTGCGAGTTAGGCACTTGAATATATTGAAAATCTGGCCCTTACTCATTTGAGTAGTCTTCTTGAGCCAGATTTATTTTGACACCTAGTGGGATTCTCAACAGTACCTTGGCACCTAACACCCATTGTAATCATTCAGTGTTAGGTGCCTATGGAATAGATGCACAAAGGGACTTTGGCATCCAACTGCCAATTTAGGGACCTAAATCCCACCCGCTGGGATTCACAAAATCCCTGCTCAGCTGCTACCAAACCCAGCAGGGCTGGATGAACCTTTTGTGGGCCCAGTGCCAAACTTTTTTGTGGTTCCCCATGGGAGCAATGGAGCATGGCCTGGGGAGGTCAGTCCCCAGAGTGTGGGGCCAGCCAGGAGCAATGAGTCATGGCATGACAGGGGAAGCCCAGCTCTGCCCAGCCCAGGGCGAGGGCACTATTTACAAACCAGCAGTTGCCAGACACACAGTGGCCCACCCGGCCTTGTGCTGCCAGCATGCCCCTTCCCCTTGGGGAGTGGGCCCATGCCACGCCACAAAGCCCCCCCACCCAACATCCTCCTGACTCCCTATGTCCAGAGCCCCCCCAGATCCACTGTGCTCAGCACCCACCCCAAACCTCTCCACAAATGCACAGCGCCCTGCACAACACCATCCCTGCCCAGCACCCCCCTGCCCAAAACATCACCACAACTGCCCAGCACCCCACACAGAACCCCCAGTTCCCAGTGCCCCAACATACACATCTTCCCTACCCCCTCACAGCCCAGCACTGCCCCCACAAGAAACCCACTCCCCCATGCCCTGCCTCCCGGCCGCACTCACTGGCCCTGCTGGGAGGCAACTGGGTCTGCCAGGCTGAGCCAGCAGTGCAGCCAGGGCTGATCCCGGGGCAGGGAATCGCTCCGGTACCTCGGGAGTGGTGTGATGAGCCAGGCCAGGGCCTCCCCGGCTGGGCTCCCTCAAGATGCACTTCCACTGCAGGGGCCCAGCCAAGCTCCCTGCACTGTCCCCTTCCCCCACCCCTGGGCTGATACAGGCCAGGCTGCACCAGTCCCAGGCGGTTCAGCTCCGGGGAGACAGGCAGGGCCCCACAGGTGGTGGGAAGCAGAGACTGCCCAGAGTGGGAGGTGCACTGGGGTGCGGCCAGGGGGCAGAGAGGAGCAGGGGTAGGGCTGAGGAGGCAGCAGGGGTCAGGCCAAGAGGAGTGAGTGGGCGGGGGGAGCCAGTGGGGTCTCAGGGCGCAGTGCAAGCGGAGCAGGCCGGGGCCCCTTCTGAGCATGGGCCTGGCTCCGTGGAGCCACTGAAGGCATTGTAAACCCAGGACTGGAATCCAGTAGCTACCTAAACTAACTTGGCACCTAAGTTTTTGCAGTAAAAGCTCCCTGGGCGCCTAAGTTTCTGCTTTTAGGCATGACACAGGCACTGGCCTTTTCTTTCCCCCAGTGGGTGCTCCACTGCTGCTCTGCCCGAGGCCCTGCTCCGCTTCTTCCCCCCAAGGCCCTGCCTTCACTCTGACTCTTCCTGCCCCCACTCTGCCCTCTCCCTCGAGACTCCCCACCCGCGCCCTGTGAGCCTGCTGCTCATGACTCTCTGCCTCCCCCGAGCGCCTCCCGCCAGCCACTCACTGCTCCTCTGGACACCCCAGGGCCTGCTGAACCCCTGATCAGAGGCCAGCCCTGGGGCCCAGAAGCACTGTGGCCGGTGGGTGCAGAGCACTCCCTATTTTTTTCCATGGGTGCTTGAGCCCTGGTGCACCCACGGAGTCGGCACCCATGTGGCAAATGCACTACTGCTTCCCTCTAGACGTCTGGACACTTAAGCCTCAGAGTGATGCACAGACCAAGGGAATTCGGGCCTAACTCGCCTGAAGGTCCCCACGTGGTAAATGTGCTCAGAGGGGGAGAAGTGATTTGAACAGGGATCTGCCACCTCTCAGGTGAGTGCCCTTGCCCCTGGGTTATGGGATACTCAGATATGGGGCTCCCTCAATCCCGGATTTAGGCAGTGAACTCCCTGAGCATCAGCATCTCCCATTGGCTGGTTTAGCAGGGACCCACCTAGCATGCTGACTTTTGTCAGTGCCATTCTAAGGCACCTAGCTCTCCCTGCTCCTTGCACAGGGAGCCTGGGCACCTAACTCAGGCTTTGTGAATCCCAGTAATTTTCTAGGCACTTAAAACTGAGCTGTGATGAGACTGAGCTGTGCAAAGCCTAAATTCCTTTGTGAATGTGGCCCATGGTGCCATTGAAAATCCCTCCGCATGCTGCATACCCATTTTCGTCAGCACGACTGTGAAAGTCAGTAACTGCTAAACAATGACACTAAGATATTGTTCAGGGGTATGATGTTAAGGGGATAACAATTGGTCTTTTACTTTATGGAGGGGGATTACAAGCATGTGACTTTACATTTGCTAATCAGTTTGCTGACTGGGCACAATCATGGTGCCACTGAAATCAATGGGAGTTCTACCGCTGATTCCAATGGGAAGAAGAAGAGAACGTATTGCTGACCAAATGTTGACACTGGCTATTGTCCTCACATGTGCCAACTCCATGCTCTACTCTCTGAGCCAAGAGATACTGGGACAGATTCTGATCTCATGGCCTGATCCAAAGGCCGTTGAAATCAATGGGAGTCCTTCCATTGACTTCAAAGGACATGGGATCAGGCCCTCACTCTCACACAACCAGTGGAAACCAGCAGAGGTCCACTGAAGTCAGTGACTCAGTGTAGGTGTGATGATCTACACTAGCTTCATATCTGGCCCACTGATGGCAAAGGGGATGATTTACACCAGCTAGGTATCTGGCTTCATTGACTACAGTGGAGCTACAACTATTTCACACCAACTGGGGTTTCAGTGAGTTGAGCTCAATGGATCTTTTCCAACTGACACCAGCTGGGGTATCTGGGGTTTTGACTGAAGTCAATGGAATGACTATCAGCTTCACATGGAGCTGAACTGGGCCTCTTAATGAGAGACATTTTGTGGATCTTTTCCCGTAAGCATCATAATCTATTCTGTCCCATTTGATTTGATACAATTCTGTTTAGGTGCTTACCAAAGTCCCTCCAGGTGCCTATCTGCCTCTTTAGGTGCCAAAATACCTTTGATAATATGTCCCTAAGTGACTTGGGAGCCTAAGTCCCATAGTTTATTTCTCTGAGACTATTACATTAACATCCACTGAAAGGAGTACGTACAGTTTGACAATGTTCAGAGGAAAAGGTAAGCAACCATGCAAAGTAGAATCAAGAGGCTGGTTTTCTTCACATGGGGTGGCTGTCAGCTGTCCCTGCCAATGCATCTCCAGGGTTCAAAGTTATCGTATTAGCAATGACTATAGATTCCACTTACATTCAGGGTCCCATTTTACCAGATGCTGCACAATACATGGTCAGAAAAATTCTGTGCTCCCAAAAAAGTCAGCATGTAAACAGATAGAGCCAGAGAAAGGAAGTATCAATATCCACATTTTACAGATGAGGACCTGAGAAACAGTGGGATTAAGGTTGAGATTTTCAAAGCTGCCTAAGCACTTTGGACACTAAAATCCTATTAAAGTTAATGAGAGTTGGGTGCTCAAATCTATTAGCATCTCAGCGTAAGCAGCCTGCCCAAGTTCACATGGGGAGCTAGAAATAGATCCCAGATTTACCAAGTCACAGTCCAACATCTTTACCACAAAACCATCCACCCCCATTTTAGGGAGAGTTCCCCTTCCAAGGGATATAGACTTAGCCTCCGATTCATCACCCTTACATTTTGTCTGGGATTTTCAAAGGAGTCAAAGGGAGTTAGATATTCAGTGGGGTGCCTAATTTCCTTAGGCAATTGAAAGTCCCTGCCTTTCCCCATAATATTCACCAGCTGAGACCATTGTTCCATGGAAGAGCCTTGTTGGAATTCCGCTGTCTTTGGCACCTATTGTCATCCATCCCAAATACCTATCCACTCTTCAATAGCCTTGATACTTCAGGGAACTCAGTGGAAAAAGCCTTTCTTTTTTAGTTGTCTTCTCAGGGCCTCTTTCACCTCCTTGTTCCTCAGGCTGTAGATCAAAGGGTTCAGCATGGGGATGACAATGGTGTAGAACACAGAGACCACTTTACTTTGACCTGGGGAGGTTATGGCCCCAGGCTGGGCATACATAAAGAAGACTGTCCCAAAGAACAAGCTCACAGCCACCAGGTGGGAAGTGCAGGTGGAGAAGGCTCTGCGTCTTCCCTCGGCGGAGGGTATCCGCATGACAGTGGTAATGATGTAGCCATAGGAGATAAGGACGACCAGGCCAGTGCTCACTATGATGAACCCACACACGACCAGCATTGCCATTTCACTGGCAAAGGTGTCAGAGCAGGAGGCTTGCATCACTGCAGGGACGTCGCAGAAGAAGTGGTCAATTTTCCCCAGCCCGCAGAAGGACAAGGTGAATGTAAAGCCTGTCTGGATGCTGCAGTTGAGGCAGCCTGAGAGATAGGAGCCCGCCACCAGGAAAACACAAGCCCTCTTGGACATTGTGATTGGATAGTGCAGCGGGTTACAGATGGCGACGAAGCGGTCATAAGCCATCACGGCTAGAAAGAATGCCTCAGTGGTCCCAAAGAGAGAGAAGAAGAACATTTGGGTAGCACAGCTATTGTAGGAGATGGCTCTGTGCCCCGTTGAGAAGCACAGCAGGGCTTTAGGGGCAATGACGGAGGAGTAGCAGAGGTCCAGGAAGGACAGGTTCTTCAGGAAGAAGTACATGGGGGTGTGGAGCCTGGAGTCAGAGCTGATGATGGTGATCATGCTGAGATTCCCCAGCAGGGTGACAGTGTACAGAACCAAGAAGAGGACAGAGAGGAAGACTTGCAGTTTGGGATGGCCTCCGAACCCTACGAGGATGAACTCAGCCACCGTGGTGTGGTTTTCCATGGTTCTTTTTGTATATGGAGGAAAGAAGAGACAGTTGTTCCCTCAATGAGCTCCAATCACCACATTGGTATACATGTCATTGAACACATGCCGTGGAATGATCCATCACAACTCTGGACATGGGACAGAGAAGACAATACATAAGAATCACGCTTGCTTGCAACAGGTATCATTCTTCTTCATCATAAGCAAACATCAACATGTGTAGTTTATCATGTTGGAAATAGACTGATCCTGAAAGTTGAAAGAAGGTTGAGAATGAATGAGAGAACTTTAACAAGCCAGGAAAATCGTAATAAAAATGTAGACCTTGTAACAATGCTGGTTCTGGCGGGACCAAACTGAGAATGCCAATTCAGCACCAACTGCTTAAAGCAGGGCAGTTACAGCCCAAGGCTGGGTTTTTTCCACCTCTAAGGCAAACCAAAACAACCAAACAGAGCAGATTTTGGTCTCACCCCACTGGCTAACCACAAGTCACACAAGCAATTCCCTTAGATACTCCAGTTTCCCAATATCTCCATCAGTGCCACTCGTTATGGGGATGAATGGTTATGAAAACCAATACCCCAGTAAAAGAAAAAAGGTTCTCTTGATCCCAAAGGAAAAAGCCCCAGACCCAGGACAATATACAAAGCAGATCTTACCCACAAATTACTCTGTTGCCAATCCTTTAGAATCTAAAATCTAAAGGTTTATTCATAAAAGGAAAAGATATAGATGAGAGCAAGAATTGGTTAAATGGAATCAATTACCTACAGTCATGGCAAAGTTCTTGTTTCAGGCTTGCAGCAGTGATAGAATAAACTGCAGGTTCAAATCAAGTCTCTGGAGCACATCCACAGCTGGGAGGGGTCTTTCTGTCCTTGGTTCAAAGCTTCAGTGTGGCAAAGTTCCTCCAGAGGTATGAAGCAGGATTGACGATCAGATGGAGGAGCTGCAGCAGCTTTTTCTAAAAAGAGACTAACAAATTTATAAGAGCATAAGCTTTTGTGGGCTACAGCTCACTTCATTGGATGCATAGAATGGAACATATAGTAAGAATATGTATATATACATACAGATAAATTGGAAGTTACCATACAAACTGTGAGAGGCTAATTAGTTAAGATGAGCTATTATCAGGAGGAGGAAAAAAAAAACTTTTGTAGTGATAATCAAGATGGCCCATTTAGACAGGTGACAAGAAGGTGTGAGGATACTTAACTTAAGGAAATAGATTCAATATGTGCAATGACCCAGCTATGCCCAGTCTCTATGCAAACCCAAGTTAATGGTATCTAGTTTGCATATAAATTCAAGCTCAGCAGTTTCTCATTGGAGTCTGTTTTTTAAGCTTTTCTGTTGCAAAATTGCCACCCTTAAATCTTTTACTGAGTGACCAGAGTGGTTGAAGTGTTCTCCTACCAGTTTTTGAATTTTATGATTCCTGATGTCAGATTTGTGTCCATTTATTCGTTTGCGTAGAGATTGTCCGGTTTGGCCAATGTACATGGCAGAGGGGCATTGCTGGCACACGATGGCATATATCACATTGTAGATGGGTAAGTGAACGGGCCCCTGATGGTGTGGCTAATGTGATTAGTTCCTGTGATGGTGTCACTTGAATAACTATGTGGACAGAGTTGTCATTGGGCTTTGTTGCAAGGATAGGTTTCTGGGTTAGTGTTTTTGTTGTCTTTCTTTCTTTGTTCCAAAGACAAGCTGTCCATCACATGGCATGGAAAAACCTCGGAATTCTGTCCATAGGCATGTCCCCGCATACCTTGCTGAGTCACAAGGCGTGTCTGCCTTCTCTCAATGGGTCAGTTGTATAGCTGATGGTCCTTAATAGGCCATCAAGCAGGCTAGGCGGAGCTGACACCAACTTGTCTGGGGTGTCACCCAGAAGCAGAGCACAAGTTTGAACTACAGACAGTATAGAGCCAATACTTATAACTTTAAATACAAAAATGATACATGCGTATAGATAGCATAATCATAACCAGCAAACCATATCCTTGTCTTAGACACCTTATTTGACCCCCTCTATACAAGATTTGGTGCCATTACAGGATCTTGGTTGCAACAATGTTCTATATGGTCCCAGTTCAAGTCAATAATGTCACACCCCCAACGCAAAATTGATGGAGGAAGGGATGACACAGACATCACTGACTGAATCCCAAGAGCTTCCCTTCTTGGTTCTGTCTTACTACAGCAAGTATTGTTTTATAACAGAAATGGTTTATCAAAGTCATGTTCAATAACATGATTGAATCTCTTTACAAACTCAAGGTAAAACTTGGTTAGAACAAAAGGGGATTGGATCTGCTCTTGCAGCATGGTTCCTGTATGTCTCATGTGATCTTGCCAAGAGCTAAAGCTAAAGCTACTTTACCTATACAAGCTCTGGCAAATGTTTGGAACCCAGTTAACATCAAATCAATGTAGATATTAATGTTGTCCATAGTATAGGAATCTTGGCCTTTAGCCATGAAAGCAATATGGTAGTGTGTCTCAGTTTCCCTTGTCATACAGCACATCAGGTTTGGAATGTCTTTTCCCCTGTGAAAAGTTTTAATACTACTGTCATAAATATAAAGGGAAGGGTAACCACCTTTCTGTATACAGCGCTATAAAATCCCTCCTGGCCAGAGGCAAAACCCTTTCACCTGTAAAGGGTTAAGAAGCTAAGGTAACCTCGCTGGCACCTGACCCAAAATGACCAATGAGGGAACAAGATACTTTCAAATCTGGAACAGGAGGAAACAAAGGGTTCTGTCTGTCTGTGTGATGGTTTTACCAGGAACATATCAGGAATAGAAGCCTTATCACTCCCGTAAAGTTAGTAAGTAATCTAGCTAGAAAATGTGTTAGATTTTCTTTTGTTTAATGGCTTGTAAAATTCGCTGTGCTGGAGGGAATGTATAGTCCTGTTTTTGTGTCTTTTTGTAACTTAAGGTTTTGCCTAGAGGGATTCTCTATGTTTTGAATCTGATTACCCTGTAAAGTATTTACCATCCTGATTTTACAGAGGTGATTCTTTTACCTTTTCTTTAAATAAAAATCTTCTTTTAAGAACCTGATTGATTGTTCATTGTTCTTAAGATCCAAGGGTTTGGGTCTGTGGTCACCTGTACCAATTGGTGAGTATCTTATTATCAAGCCTTCCCCAGAAAAGGGGGTGTAGGGCTTGGGGGGATGTTTTGGGGGACGACATCTCCAAGTGGTCTCTTTCCCTGTTCTTTGTTTAAAACTCTTGGTGGTGGCAGCATATGGTTCAAGGACAAGGCAAAGTTTGTACCTAAGTAAAAATAAGCTTAGGGGGTCTTTTGTGCAGGTCCCCACATCTGTACCCTAGAGTTCAGAGTGGGGAAGGTACCTTTACAATTGTTTACAGGCATTAACTGAAACATCAGTATAACAAGGCCTTTTAACATAAATTGTGTTCTCATGTATTCCTTTTAACATGTTCAGGGGATTTTCCAAGATTAGGCACTTTGTACATTTTTACAGTTTTTGGTAACAGCAACACATTAGTCACAAAAATTACCATGAGCAATAGCAACAAATTCATTGCAAGTGTCCATCTACCATTATGTTTGTCTTGCCACACCTCTGGCTCAATACCATTGGGGTTTGGGCCTTTTAGGGTCAGCCTGTGGCTTCCATTGCAAAATTAATGTCTCTGTTTCCTCCTTGTCCTGAAGGATCAAACCCTGATTTCCCTTGCTTAACAGAATTCACTGGCTGATTGGGTGTGCTCTCTCTTCTAAGGGCTATTAGCAAGTCTTTCTTATCCCAGTCAGTCAGGTAATTTGCATTCAAACAGACAGGAACCTGTTCACCAGTGTTCAGATCCTTCACTGCTACCAATTCCAAGGCTGGACTCTGTCTTAAAGAGATACCATCCATTTTCACTAACAAGCTAGACTCAAAGTTCTGTTGTCCTTCCCTTACCAACCTCCGCTTCCCCATGAAATCAGATGTGAAGTTCACTGAGAGAATACAAGTCATATCCACAGTGTCTAGAGATGAGAGTATACCTGCCATTCCCTGCATTCTCAAGAGATTAACTGCACAGCTGTTCTGCTCTGCAGACTCAGCTACCCAGTCTTCCCTCAGAATCTGAGACACAGTCTGTTCACTTACAAAATCAGCGTGGAGACATTCTTCTCTCAAGAACCTTGTCTCCCCAACAAGCTGGCCAAACACAGCCACTTGGTTAAAGGGCTGTTCAACTTTCTTAACAGCTTTCACTCCAACTGAGACCTTCTCAAAGCTAACCACACTGGATCTTTCAAAAGGAAAGTCAGTGGATCCATTCACCACAGAAAATTTCTGGCTATTAGGAACTGAAACTTTCTTGGTTAAATCACTTTCACAGCCTTCAGTTGCAGTAAACTGCTTGCAAAGACTACCCTGAGGATTCCTTTCCCCAGGAGCTTTTCTAAGCAGCAATTCACCCCTCACAGAAATTCTGCCTTTACTTTCTTCACCTAGGGCTTGCTCTAAAGGAACACTTCCCTGAGCAACAACAGACTCTTTCTGGCTTTCACTTACATCCAGAATCACCTCTGGCCCACCAGGCAGATTCCTACTCAATCCCCTTTCAGGTAAACTTATAGACTTCCTAGTTAAAAGGTTAGAAGCATTCCCCTTCCCTTTGCCACACACAAGTTCAGGAATCTTTTCCTTCTTGCTACAAGTTTCCACACCATCAGTAGGTAACACAATTAAATCACTTTTCTGCTCTCCTTGTGCCCTGGCTAGGGTATCACCCTGATTAGACAGAGTTGCTACACCCTTTCCCAGCCACACATTAGCAACAGGCAAAATACAAGCACCAGAATTGTTTGGTCTCTGGGATTTTGCCATGACACTAACTGGATGCAACCTAGTTACAGTGCCATTCTCCCTAGCAGACACAAACTTAGGACCATTCCCTTCCTGGGCTTTAGTTGAATCCAGAACCAACTCTGAGACAACTGCACTATCCTCAACCATCACAGGCTGAAAGGCACCTTCTGTCTGCTCCACAGACAAAGAAGAGGCAGAGACACATTCTACTTTACCAGACACACAGATTTGGATTTCATTTCCCTTGTCCCAACACACAGGGCTGTTCACAGACAACTGCTTGGAGACTGGGGTAGCTCCCTCCATAGGCAAGTCAATATCGCCGACAGACACAGGCACATTTCCTTCACTGTCACAATTCTCCACACAAGTAACAGATAAGGTATAGGGACACTCATCTTCCACTATCCTCACCTTCCCAAACTGCTGACTAGACAAAGCCTTCAGCTCACAAGGCTGCCTAGGCTCATCCAAACTTTCCTTACCAGGCACATTGCCACTCCCCACAGATAAACTGCTGCTCTCTTCACTACACTGAGCTACTTCCAGCAAATCACAGTTACCTTTTCCATGTTCACTGTTACAAGCTGTACTAGCCAACAATCCATCACCCATTAAAAATCTACCCTTTCCTTCCTCAATTAGGGCTTTAACCTGACTATCCAATTCAATCTGCTCCTGAGAAACATTTTCCTGACCAATGAGTTCTTTCTGTGCTTGATCTAATTCCAGATTCACTTCTGAGACATTAGAAAGACATTCAGAAACTTCATTCACAGACAAACATTTGGAGAAACCCTTCCCAAGCAAATAATTGCCCATAATAGACACAGGTTTACGATCATTCGTTTCTTGTGACCGGTTACCTGGACTGAACAAAGCTTTTCCCCAGTCAAAAGATCCTTAGGCAATAACTTCCTTACACCAGCTATAATTTCATGTTTAGTACCATTCCATTCAAGGTGGATTCTGGCTAAAGGCACGCTTACAGTAAACTCATAGAGGACTACAACATTCACACTCTGATTTGGTAAGTAATCGTCCTCTTTGACAAGATCTGCTTTAACAAGAGTGATGTTAGAAGCCATAATTTGCCCTAACCAACTTTTACCATTAACGTTTACACTCTCTATGAAGTTTCCACTACCACTTCCATACATAGCATTGGCACAATTTATGGAGTCACCCTCTACTGAACTCACAGTAACAGCATTTACATAAAAGGTGGCAGTGTTGGGGTACATTTGGTTACACCCAGACAACTGCTAAGAGTTATACAACATACCAACATTGTTATATATTGGACTTTCAAGAGAATACAATTTCTGCTGTTTTTCCATTGCTTTTTTGACTTGGAGCTGAAGTCTGGCAGTTTCTTGTTGCATCTGGCAGACCCCCTTCTTAGCAGCCAGCTGCTCCAGACACCGCTTGTGAGCCCTTTCCTTCCTTTTATGAGCCTCCTTCTCCAGCTGGGCCAAAGCTTGCTTCTCTCTCATTCGAATTTCTGCCAGTTTTTGTTCATGTTCCAACTGCAGGCCGTCTCTCAGGGCTTGCAGTTTCATTGCTTCTGTACCATCAGGTAAGGGCTGTGCTCCAGCCTTCTGATCACTGGCCTTTAATAGATCTCTCAGTTCTTAATTTGTAGCTTTCTTTCTAAAGCTTATCCCCTTTTCTGAACACAGAACATTCAGGGCTTTTTTGTCAAGGCCCTCCTATGCTCTTTTGCTCACCCATTGCAACTGCTTTTTAACCAATACCAAAATTCAGTATCTCAATATCAAAATTCAAATTTGGATAGTATGGGGTTCTGACCCAAAGTTTAATTGACCTGGTTCTGTGGATCCAAGCACAACTACGCCCCTGTAACGATGCTGGTTCTGGCGAGACCCAACTGAGAATGCCAATTCAGGATAAACTGCTTAAAGCAGGGCAGTTACAACCCAAAGCTGGGGTTTTTCCACCTCTAAGGCAAACCAAAACAACCAAACAGAGCAGACTTTGGTCTCACCCCACTGGCTAACCACAAGTCACACAAGCAATTCCCTTAGATACTCCAGTTTCCCAATATCTCCACCAGTGCCACTCGTTATGGGGATGAATGGTTATGAAAACCAATACCCCAGTAAAAGAAAAAAGGTTCTCTTGATCCCAAAGGACCAAACCCCAGACCCAGGTCAATATAAAAAGCAGATCTTACCCACAAATCACTCTGTTGCCAATCCTTTAGAATCTAAAATCTAAAGGTTTATTCATAAAAGGAAAAGCTAGAGATGAGAGCAAAAATTGGTTAAATGGAATCAATTACATACAGTCATGGCAAAGTTCTTGGTTCAGGCTTGCAGCAGTGATAGAATTAACTGCAGGTTCAAATCAAGTCTCTGGAGTACATCCACAGCTGGGATGGGTCTTTCAGTCTCTGGTTCAAAGCTTCAGTGTGCCAAAGTTCCTCCAGAGGTATGAAGCAGGATTGAAGACCAGATGGAGGAGCTGCAGCAGCTTTTTATATTCTCTTGCCATGTGGTCTTTCTTTCTTTGTTCCAAAGACAAGCTGTCCCTCACATGGCCTGGAAAAACCTCAGAGTTCTGTCCATAGGCATGTCCCTGCATACCTTGCTGAGTCACAAGGCATGTCTGCCTTCTCTCAATGGGTCAGTTGTATAGCTGATGGTCCTTAATGGGCCATCAAGCAGGCTAGGCAGAGCTAACACCAACTTGTCTGGGGTGTCACCCAGAAGCAGAGCACAAGTTTGAACTACAGACTGTATAGAGCCAATACTTATAACTTTAAATACAAAAATGATACATGCATATAGATAGAAATGGACTATAAGGTGGATAGAAAGCTGGCTAGATTGTCGGGCTCAACAGGTAGTGATCAAAGGCTCCATGTCTAGTTGGCAGCCGGTATCAAGTGGAGTGCCCAAGGGTCGGTCCTGGGGCTGGTTTTGTTCAATATCTTCATTAATGATCTGGAGGATGGCGTGGATTGCACCTTCAGCAAGTTTGCAGATGACCCTAAACTGGGAGGAGAGGTAGATATGCTGGAGGGTAGGGATAGGATACAGAGGGCCCTAGACAAATTAGAGGATTGGGCCAAAAGAAATCTGATGAGGTTCAACAAGGACAAGTGCAGAGTCCTGCACTTAGGACGGAAGAATCCCATGCACTGCTACAGACTAGGGACCGTGGCTCAGCAGCAGTTCTGCAGAAAAGGACCTAGGGGTTACAGTGGACAAGAAGCTGGATATGAGTCAACAGTGTGCCCTTGTTGCCAAGAAGGCCAATGGCATTTTGGGATGTATAAGTAGGAGCATTTCCAGCGGATCGAGGGACTGATCGTTCCCCTCTATTCGACATTGGTGAGGCCTCATCTGGAGTACTGTCTCCAGTTTTGGGCCCCACATTACAAGAAGGATGTGAAAAAATTGGAAAACGTCCAGCGGAGGGCAACAAAAATGATGAGGGGACTGGAACACATGATTGATGAGGAGAGGCTGAGGGAACTGGGATTGTTTAGTCTACGGAAGAGAAGAATGAGGGGGGATTTGATAGCTGCTTTCAACTACCTGAAAGGGGGTTCCAAAGAGGATGGCTCTAGACTGTTCTCAGTGGTAGCAGATGACAGAACAAGAAGTAATAGTCTCAAGTGGCCATGTGGGAGTTTAGGTTGGATATTAGGAAAAACTTTTTCACTAGGAGGGTGGTGAAGCACTGGAATGCGTTACCTAGGGAGGTGGTGGAATCTCCTTCCTTTGAAGTTTTTAAGGTCAGGCTTGACAAAGCCCTGGCTGGGATGATTTAGTTGGGGATTGGTCCTGCTTTGAGCAGGGGGTTGGACTAGATGACCTCCTGAGGTCCCTTCCAACCCTGATATTCTATGATTCTATGATAGCATAATCATAGCTAGCAAACCATAACCTTGTCTTAGACACCTTATTTGACCCCCTCTATACAAGATTTGTTGTCACTACAGGACCTTGGTTGCAACAATGTTCTATATGGTCCCAGTTCAAGTCAATAATGTCACAGACCTAAATAGATATATTATAAATATATGTATTATAAAAATAGCGAGAAAAAAGATTGTAGTGAGTGGAAGTAGAGAAAGAGATTAGAAAGGGAAAACAGAGGGAAAATGTGTGAGATAGATGGATAGATAGATAGATGTGAAAACTTAAGTATTGAAAATTTTTGGGGAGTTAGGTGGGAATCCATTAGATAACAACTAAGCCCTACGTTTTTACAATAGCCAATCTCATGACAGTTTCACCATTCATGGTGGCAAAAAACTCAGGCTTTCACATCACAAGAGTTCAGCCCAAACCAATCCAAGCCAATTTGTGTTTTAAGTAGAAAACTGTTTGCCCAATTCATGTCCAAAGATCACTTCCTTAACCCTCACTTGAAAGAGGAGAAAAGGGGTCCAAATTTTACTTTGGCTGAGACCAGTGTAAATCAGGAATAGATGTGAAGTCACACTGCTTAATGCTCTACTAGAAAGTGCTTGGATACTAGCATGAGGAGTGCAGTATAAAAAACTATGTAGAATAGAACAGAAAATAATAGAATAGAATATGAAAATATGTGTTGAGCTC
Organism: Natator depressus; assembly: GCF_965152275.1. Lineage (NCBI taxonomy): Eukaryota > Metazoa > Chordata > Testudines > Cheloniidae > Natator > Natator depressus. The sequence continues at coordinate 33,176,673 of NC_134246.1, forward strand.
AATAGTTTTCTCCTCTCCCCCACTCTGATGTAAATCAGGAGTACCTCCATTGGCATCAGCAGGACTGATTCTGCTCTCACTCACTCCAATGTTATTCTAGTGTATCCCCAGAATGGTCAACGTACAGCTATATTGTAAAGTTGGCTTAGGAGACAACAGAATCAGATCTCATGTGTACTTCTGTCTAATCATCTGACTCCACCACAGAGCCAGTTTCTCTCTCTCTCTTTTCACCCATTATAAACTAGTAATTATTTTAAATGAACTCTCTGCCTTTTCTAACTTACTTGTCTTCCCGCCCAAGAAGGACTAATATTTTTTCACTGAAAACAAATCAGGGTAGCTATTGGAAACATGACACGGTCAGATGATAATAGAATTACTCACTCTTCAGGTATATCCACGTCCACAGAGATTAACAGATAATCCTTTGGGTTTATTTCATTCAAAAAAAGTGCATCTTCAGAAATGTGATAAAGAAAAAATAAAAACATGAAACCCTGAGCTTTGAAACATCCAGAAGTCTTATGGAAGGAAAGTAATGATGAAAGTGCTTCCTTGATTTCACTGATTTCTTTCAGAAGAGAAAAAAATATGAGTTTTTCATCTGCATACATTTGTGATTATATTTCTGAATGTAGCTCAGCATTATCTATTGTGCTCTATGGTACCTTAGGAAGCAACAGCACCTTTCTTGGCTGACTCAGAAGGAGTAACACTGTGTGTTTCGTTAACTCATCCTTGGTCTGCTTTTTAAAGTGACTTTCCTTTTCCCATAGGACACATTCTTTAAGCAGTCAATTAACTTTGTTTTCCACATGTGGATAAGGATGCAATCTTTTTAAGAACTAAAAAAAATAAGAATTGCTCTTAGTGTTTTCACCAGGAATTGAAATTAGGGGGGGGTGTTCGAATTTATAGGGCGGGAAGATCAGGGCCGATGAGGGGTGAGACCGTGAGGGTGAAGGTGGCTCTATGGCACCATAGTAAAAACTGAAAAATGTTTCATGACCATTTAATTAGATTTAACTCATGTTTTAAAATCATCACAAAAATTAAAGTTGGCTACTCAAGCCTTCTGTGAAGCACTACATCTTCATCCTTCTTGGTTTCTTGTTACAATTTTGCACAACTCTGTTAATGAACTTCTTGAATGCAATGCATTCATCTTTGGTGGCTTCTCGTGTGTCCGATACTACCATTCCTTCAATTGATATGCTCATTAGATCATTCACATGATCAGGCAGAAGGCAACTTCTTTCAGAACACAACATTCTATTCAATTGAGGCAAAAGAATGCTCAAATGTAGCTCTTGTGACTGGGAGTAACAAGAGATGAATTCCTACTTCTTTCATCCCAGGAAACATAGCACAAAGATTGGGTCAAGCCACTAGTGATGATAAAAAAGAAGTTAAAGTCAAATCTTCATTCATTCGTCGTATGATATTCCACTGTGTGTTCAAATTCTCTATTCTGTCCTGAGCACATGGCAGCCCCATTGCTGGTAGTGCCTAACTCCACTCAACTGTTGGTGTTTTACAGGACAGGGATCTGTAAAAGCTACGTAGAGGTTGAGTAGAATCTATAAGTCGCTGTTGTAGATTTTTAAGAATCAAGTCTGTGTACTTTTTCAGTTGTCTTAAACTCTTCTTGTCCTCTTCACTTAAGGATTCAATATAAATGCCTTCATTACTCAACTTCTGGACTGAAGTCTTTGCTTCTTCCAGTACTTTTTCAATGGGTAGCTCTCTGATTGATCCAAATGTAGCTTCTATTGCAGTACAAAGATCTACTACTGTCCTAGCAGATGCCTGGATGACATTGTTTAATGACCCAAGTGGTTTCAACAGTAGACTTACAAGAGAGAGAATGGCAATAGTCTTCTCTGAACATAGTAGCAAAAGTAATCCACCAGCCTCACTACTTAGATCCATCCCATCTTGATAGATACTTTCCAAAGCCAGTAATAACAGCTGGAGTAATTTTAAGACAACAGCCAAGGATCGCTCATGAAAAAGCCAGAGGGTTTTCCCAGGTTGGACTAATTTGAACTTCAGTCCCAGTGTATCTACTTTATTTTCTAAGATATTCAGTCTTTTTGGACTCTTGCTGAAAAAAGAATATAATGAAGACATTAAATTTATAGCTTTTTAAATGTCTTTTGAAGAGTCTGCAGCTCGTACTAGCGCTAGTTGGAGTAGATGGTCTCTGCAGTGTGTATAGGAGAGATTAGGGTTGCACTTTTCTCTGAGCAAAGCTTGTACTCCACCATGTCTTCTAGAGAAGTTTGCAGCTCCATCAAATGCACAAGCAGCCATCTGTTTGGGGTCCAGCTGACAAGCATTTAACTCCTCTAAGATGTGGGTTGTCACAGATGCAGCCGATGTGTCTTCTATAACTTAAACATCTAGAAATGCATCTACTGGCCTACCACTGACATCAAGATAACGTACACAATGACTTAATACTTGATGCCCATTTGCATCAGTGCATTCATCAGCCATGTATGCAAATTTTTTTTATGGTGAGAGAGTTCTTCACATTTTCAACTGTTGAGTCTTTCACTGTTGCACCATATGCTTCTAGCCAGTCAGTTGAGTTTCTTGCAGAAAGATAGTGAGCATTTGCTGGTCTTGTTCAGAACCAGTGTTCAACTTCAGGATGAACAAGTGACAATGCACTTAACATTGGCCTCCAGTTTGTAGTGTGTGGTATCTCTTGCTTAAATAGAACGTATGATGCCACAGCCATGTTTGTTCGCATGAACTGTGTTGTGTCTCCAGCATTCTTAACAGCCTCATTAACACTCACCAGTATTGTCCTTGGTCAGTGGAGACTCAGAGTTCAGAGGTGCTTTTACATGAGTTCACCTCCCAGGTGGGGGGCAAGAAGGCACTTTGCTCGTTCCTCCAGCTGCTCACTGTTCGCTTTGGCCACTGCTGTTCATTGTGCCACTGTTCACTCCATTGCTCTGTTGCCAGTGGCCCTGCACCCTCACCTTTTGCTGCCACCTGCCACTGTGACCTCTGTGAGTTGGTCTCTTGAGTTTCCACCAGCTCTCAGTGATTTCAGCTGAGCTCTCAGTGGGGGAACCTCACGGCTAGTGCAGATTGGGCTGTCTCTTCCACAGAAACACTGTCCCACAGCAGGTCTAACCACTTAGACCTGATTTCAGCTGTAGTGGTCACTAAACAAAACAAAAGACTATCTATGGAGCCTAATCAGCTCTGTCTTTAACAGTGGAGAGGGGCAGGTCAAATAGTACTTGTGACTCGGGCGGACCATCAAGCAAAACACTTGTCCCCACCCTCTCTCTTGATGCCCTCAATCAGCACAGGCTAAGTACAGTTCTACTGCCCTTCACTCATACAATAAGAACAACATTTCATTACCCACCCTCCCCCTGCATTCAAGTGATTTGTAACCCATCCTCAGCCAAAATCTATCACTTGGGCAATGCAGCTCTGCTTGCTGGGTACCTAGGTAGATTAGGTGTGAATGTAAATGCAGTCTGGTCCTGAAGCCTTTCCCCACAGCCCCTAGCTCATCACTACAGCTGTCAGGGAGAGCTCATTTAGACTTTGTTTACAAATCATAATTTGAAATTATTAGGTTGGTCAACATCACCGAAATGAATGCACTGACATGGTCATAAAAACAACAGCTGTATAAGGAAGCTAGTTTATGTTTATACTTTTAAAATCTATTATACTTTTTCAGATACATGTATTTTATCATACACTGTATATGCTTTTAAAGTGTGTATTAATGTTTCAATTTCAATTCAAATTTCCAAACAGTCACTAAACAGGCAACACTGCACATAACTAGTTCACAAAACTGGGAGGGGGGTGTGTGGGGAAATTCGGGGCAGGGAGAGGGAGAAATCCCTGGCTGGTGCTATAGAAAGAATAGATCCCACTGGAGAATTTGCTCACTGACTGCTAAATTTCAGAATGTTTTGTAAACAACTGTTTGAGTGGCAGGATGTGTCCATGGTTAGGTCTCTCGACTTGGACTTTGGACACCTAGTTTTGGGTCCCTATTCTGTCATAGACTTCCTCTGTCACTTAGGCCAGATTTTAAAAGGGATTAAGATGCCTACTGATGCAGAGAGGTGCTTAATGCACACTAAAATCAATTTAAAGTCACCAGGAGTTAGGTAAGTATGTGCTTCTGAAAATCTCACTAGGTTCTTGTCAGCATCTTTAGATACATAGAATATCAAGGTGGGAAGGGACCTCAGGAGATCATCTAGTCCAACCCCCTGCTCAAAGGAGAAACAATCCCCAATTTTTGGCCCAGATCCCCAAATGGCCCCCTCAAGGGTTGAACTCACAACCCTGAATTTAGCAGGCCAATGCTCAAACCACTGAGCTATCCCTCCCCCTCAAATACCTTAATACCTTTATAAATCCAACCCTAAGTGACACAGGAAGCCTGTAGCAGAAGAGGGCCTTTAACCAGCTCCAGCACACACACTAACCACTGGATCATCCTTCCTTTCTTTAGCTCCAGCTCACGTACGTGATCCAACAGGTTTATCTCGTAAGTTTGGCTTCTCCCAAGGAGAGACTCTGGCTTGAGTAGTTTTGGTGGATGAAAAGTTCCGTAACTTTGTTGATTGACTAGGGCTCCAACCCACTCCCATTGTTACAGCTTCCATGCATTGCAACAGGAATAGGACAAGGCCTGTTGCTATGGAGACTGGGACTGGAGACGTTCTACTGTGCAATACTCTGTTGGGTGTTGTCCCCGCCTCCCTGGGCAATTTTGACAAAAATGATTTTTTGGTGAAATATCAAAAAAGCAAAATATTCAAAATGGGGCCGTGGAGCATCATGGTAGTTTCAATGCACCCCTGCTTCTCTTGGAGCTGCAATCTCCGGCTGGACTACACCTCCAACGATGCACCAGCTTTTTTCCTTGTTGTATGGAGTGAGTGTGCACCATGGGAGATGTATTCTGGCCAGAGACCCCAGCCCATAGTGGAAAATAACAGCATAGGGCACCCAAACTACAACTATCAGAACTGTTTGAGAAAATGTTGTTTAGTTGAAAACCCAATTTTCCATTGGCAGACAATTTAAATGGAAAATTCTTGACCAGATATTTTTCTCTAGTCTAAGTCTGGTGCAGGAGCTCAATGTAATAACTCCTCCCTCACCATCTTCAGTAAAGTTGGAACTGTGGATCATCAGGCATAAAGCACAGCCATTTGACACTTGAACTAAAGGAGGACATCTATCTGGTGGCAGAGTAGTAGGCTGTTATTTTCTCTGTGGCCCAGCCCCTAGGATCCTGCAAGCATTTTATGGGAAGTGTTTTAGCACTGATTTTGATTATTTGTTCCATATTGATAACTGTAATTGCTGTTAGAGGTCATGACCAAAGGCATTTTTATTAAGTTGACAAAGAAAGATTTATTATTCCAGTACCATAGCTACAATAGACTCAATGTGAGATTAGAGCCCCGTTGCGCTCAGCACTGCACAGCCACACAGTGATAGGTTATCCATGCCTCAAAGAGTTTGCATTTCTAATAAACAGGGTAGGTGAAGGAATTGTTATTATTCCTGTTTGACAGATAGAGAACTGAAGCATAGAGACATTTAGTTGGGATCTACAAAGGACTTTGGTGGAGATTTTAAATGCAAAAAAGAGAATTAGGTACCCAAATACCATTGAGAACCAATGGAAATTGGGGTGGAATTATTTTTTTTTAATGCCTAACTGACTTAAGAGCACAAGTCCCACTGGCATTCGAAAAATACCTCCCTGGGTCCCTAATTTCCTTGGGCAATTTTGAAAATCCCTGTCTCTGAGAATTGACCCCCAGTATCCTGAGATCTGTTCCAGTAAATCAAGACCATCTTTCTTCTCCAAAAAAAAAATATACTGGGTGTGTTGCACTTGTTCATTACATTTCTGCTCACCCTTAAGACCAGCTTCCATCATTACTTGAGCATCCTCTTAGCATGGACTCAAAATAAAAGTAATTCAATTTATTTTCTAATAATTAATGCACAAATAAGTCATGCTTCAAAGACAGTTTCAACAATGGAAGAACCCACTGTCCCAACTGTGTCCAGCCATCCTGCATCTTATGGCTGGTCCTCCCTTTGATGCCATAGCTAACTGTAGGATCTTTGCCATTCTATAGATGTGAATTTGAAGAACAGAGGGGGTTAGATCAACCTGTTCATAAATTGTTGGTTCCTTGGGTTACAAGAGGATGACTGCAGACACCATGGGCCTGATTTTTCAGAAGTTTTTTGATATTGAGTAGAACTCATCAGAATATGGGAATTTTTCAATGATAAAAATTAATTTCATCTAAGTTTTCCACAGAAAAGTTTGTCTTTTTGGGAAAATATTGAAAATCAATTTCAGTTTTTAAATGCAACCATAGTGCCACATTGCAGTTGCAGTTCAATTGCCTCATGCATTAAACACCTCTAAGTACGAGCTCCCTGATTGGACTACACATAACATAGTTTCCTGTCATGGACATGGGAAGTAGTTGCATCATGTGAGTTCCTGCTTGTGGTGCATTATGGGAGATGTAGTTTGGTTGATGAGAGCAACCTAAAGAGGACAATGGGGACGTGAAGAAACTGAACTAAACTCCTGTGAGGGGGAGAGATAGCTCAATGGTTTGAGCATTGGTCTCCTAAACCCAGGGTTGTGAGCTCAATCTTTGAGGGGGCCATTTAGGGCTCTGGGGCAAAAATTAGGGATTGGCCCTGCTTTGTGCAAAGGGTTGCACTAGATGACCTCCTGAGGTCCCTTCCCACCCTGATATTCTATGACTACCAAAAATATTGTCAATAAGTTGTTTTTTCAAGCATTTGTGGGTTTTTTAATGAAAAAATTATTTTTTCCACAGAATGTAGGCACTTGTGAAAAAATTTGTTTAGTCAAAACACCAGTTTTCTATCACAACACACTTTTGTGGAAAATTTCTGACCAGCCCGAGTGCTGAGAAGTCACAGCACCCCTGGACTTCAGAAGATTGTGGGGGGGGAGGGAAGTGATAATGAGAAGAGCAAAGGACTGGTGAACAGAGACAGCACTGGGGGGTTAGAAGGAGGACAAGAATTGAGGTGTACTCCAATGGGATAGGAAATTTTTGAATGGGGGATCCCGGAATAGGGATAGAATGGTGAAGAAGTCAGCAGAAGGAGGAGTAGAGAGACAGACAGAACAGGTGGGATGTGTGTAAAGGTAGTAAAGCCCAGAGACAGTGGGTTGGGGTATACATATATATGTGGACAAGAGAGACATGGCTGTGTATTAATGGTTGGTTTGCTCTCCATGCACAGCAGTACCAGAATCAATATACTTCCAACACAAATTTCAGGGGGGAAAAATGGCCTTATGGTCCGAAACGCTGCCCCAGCATGGCCACAAACTTTTGGTAAACTTTTGAGTAAACTTGGGCTGAGATTTTCAAAGATGACAAAAGAAGCTAGCTACTCACTGATATTCAGAGGGAGCTGGGAACCTAGGTTGGGATTTTTGAAAAGGCCTGCTAGAGCTCGGGACCCAAATCTCACTGAAATTCAAGGTGTGAGGCAGAGAGAAGTATTGAACAGAAATCTGCTTAGCAACAGCCCACTGTCTTACCCACAAGCCCATCCTTCCCCAGCAGCGTGGCTTGCCCAATTTCACCTAGATATATGATAAGAACACAGGTTTACTTGTTCCTAGTGTAGCATGCCATCCATCCGAGACTCATCAGTAACCCTCTTCTCCAGCAGTCTTTAACTACATTCCCCAGTGCTCCTTGTGCCAAGCTTTGCCTTCCTTAGGGCATCCCTGACCTCTTTGTTCCTGAGGCAGTAGATGAGGGGGTTCAGGAGCGGCACCACCACAGTGTAGAGCACTGACACCAGCTTGTTGGAGTTGTAAGCGTACATGGCCTTGGGTTGGGCATAGGTGAAGAGGGTGGTGGAGTAGAACTAGACCACCACTGCCAGGTGGGAGCTGCAGGTAGAGAAGGCCTTTTGCCTGCCCTAAGACAAGGGGATCCTGAGCACAGTGAACAGGATGCAGATGTACGAGGTGACCACAATGTACAGAGGCACCATGATGACCATCAGGGCCAGGATGAAGTCCACCAGCTTGGCCAGGGATGAGTCAGTGCAGGAGATGTTCAATAGGGGAGAGATGTCGTAGAAGTAGTGGTTGATGGTGTCAATGCTGCAGAACCTGAGCTGGGCAATGAAGCTGAGCTTGATGGCAGCGGTGATCAAGCCACAAAGCCAGCAGCTTGCAGCCAGCTGGGTGCAGAACCTATTGCTCATGATGGATGGGTACCGCAAAGGATTGCATATGGCTAAGTAACGGTCATAGGCCATGGCAGCCAAGAGGATGTACTCAGTGCACACAAAAGTCACGAAGAAATACAGCTGTGCCATGCACTCTTGGAAGGAAATGCGTTTATCCTGGGTCATGAAATCTGCCAGCATCTTGGGCACAATGACTGTCACGTACTAGATCTCCAGGAATGACAGGTTGCCCAGGAAGAAATTCATGGGCTTGTGCAGCTGGTGGTTGGCCTGGATGACAAGGATGATGATGATGTTTTCCATCAGCGTTAGCAAATAGGCCAGGAGGAAGACGGAGAAGAGGAGCAGATACAGCTCAGCAGAAGTGGGGAATCCTAGTAGGATGAAGTGGCTGACATTGGTTTGATTTCCTTCATCCATTCCTTACATGCAGTACCTTCCTTCTCCACCTGTGATTAATTTAATCATGATTAGCCAGATTCCGATCAGTCTAGATCCATGGCTGTTCATTATTTGCTTGATAGTAGCAACAAGCAGCCCAACCCAAGAGCAGGGCCCCATTGTGCAGGACTCTGTACAGACATATTGTATGAGAACAGTCGCTGTACCAAAGACCTTTAGAATTTGAATAGACAAGAGGGACTTATATTGTAGATTCTTCATGCCAGAGACCATCTTTTTGTTCTGTGTTTGTACAGCACCTAACACAGTGGGATTTCAGTGGGAGTTAGGCAACAAGGTGCTTTTGAAAACACCACTAAGCATCTATCTGCTTCTTTACATACTTAAAGGCCTTTGCAAATCTGTCCCATAGGAGCCAAAGTTTCATTGAAAGTCAAGCACCCAAGGCCTAGATTCACAAATGAATTAAGCACCTAAAGTGCACCTAAAGTGCATATTTAGGTGCCTAAATCTGGGTTTGGGTGCCTAAATCCTAGTTTTAGGCTACAGTGCAATTCACAAAACTCCCACTGCACCCAGTAGGTGCCTAAATGCACTCAGCACCTAAGCTTTTGCAGTACAAGTTCCCTGGGTGCCGATGTATCTACCTCTGGCCATGCACACTGCTGCCTCATTCTAGGCATCCAGGCACTTATCTCCCACCGAAGCCCTAGAGCGATTCACAAACCAGGGGAAGACAGATGTTCAGCTGCCTAACTCCCATGCGGGGCTCCCTCTACATATACAAACTTTATATATACAACTCCTTTGGGCTCCTTTGATTATCTATCTATCTCTCTCTCTCTCTCTCTCAGAGGAGCCTAAAGGAGTTAGAAAGGCTTCTCAAGGAGTTATATATAATTGATTTTTTTTCTTTCAAAAATAAGGGGTGAAAAAAAGACAAAAGAACAAAAAAACATAAAGAAATGGAAAGGGAGGGAAATGTTGGTCATGTTGCAAGGATGAACAGAGAACCCAGCATGCTGCGCTCTCAAATTTTGCATTGATGTGCAAAGGGGTGCATGATCTGACCCTGCCTGGTGCCCCCCTCAGTCCTGTCTCAGAGATTCAGAGATTCATAGGATTGAGCCAGATCTAGAAACTTCACTACATGACTTCACATAGTGTGCCATCACCCTGGTCACCTTCGTGGGTTCAATGTGTTTGTGTGTGTGTGTGTGTGTGTGAGACAAGAGAGGAACATCTCAGTTTCCATCCACAGTGCCATCACCCCTGGTCACCTTGGTGGATTCAATGTGTGTGTGTGTGACAGGAAAGGAACATTTCAGTTTCCATGCACTAGGGATTAAACAAAAGTTTCTAAAACGTTAGGCCAATTTTTTCTCATTTTTTTGCTGAGGTCCCTCATTTCCGATATGTTACCCGCTCCTTAGGTGCCAGGTCAGCAAAGTCACGGGGCCAGACTTCTATGCCTGGAGCCATTCTGCTCTCCCACCTAAGCAATGTGAGTCATTTGGCTAGGTAGGATGATTGCCATGATAATGGATACCTCCTCCTTTAGACTCCTTTGAAAATCCCGAACACCCATAAGGACTGCACTTACATTCCAATGAGGTGTCAAAATGCAGTAAGGTGAGACATTTATTTCAGGTGAGCTGTATCTAAAACTTGAATCTGTGAATGTTTAAAGGAGAGGATTCATTATTAGAATACTTGCATATGGGAAACTGGATGGATGCACCATCCCATGCACTGGTATCTAATCAATAAGCTAAAGATATCTTTAACCAAGTCTAACCTCATCTCTTAATGGGTCATTATCTCATCAATCACTGAAGACATTTGCAATACCAAGTGTCCCTCAGCAATCACAAATAATCCCTTCCTGGACATCTGGAAACATTTTCCACCAGTCAATCAGGCGAGAGAAAAATCTTATACACATACCATCATTTGATCACATGCTAAATTCAGCCTAAGTATGGAGTCCCTAGAATTAGAGAAACAAAAACTAGACTGATAGAGACAAAATACTTTGGGCTTGTGCACAGAGGTTCATGGGGTCTTATATACAAAGAGTCATGGGGAGATTGGTTCATTTGCTAGCAAACTAATCCCTCATACATCCATCTGTCCAGTCATTGTTTTCTCTTAGGGAGAGAGAGAGAGAGCTCCATGTTCTTTTTTTAAAAAAAACAACCACTGCCTTTCTTATCTCCAGTACTGTTCCATCTCTCTACTTGTCTATGATTTGCAACCAGTGGTGTGCGTGAAATAGATTGGTGTGCTTCCTTCTCATTGCTGTGGGGCAGGTCTCCACATCACAAACCCCAGTTGCAAAAGTGCAACGAGTAGATTTCAGAATGGGGACCAACGGCAATGCAACTCATTTTTAACACAGTTACGACTTCTACTATGCACAGGCAGCTACTGCTCATCTTGGCCACCACTAATTGCAATAGATTTACTTCTGATTTACATTTCTGCTGCTATTAGAAAAAATGGATAATATAAAAATAATTCCCTTGGGCTCCTTTAAAGATCCCAGACAAAGCCTGACACTCTCCCTCTCTTTCTCCATTACATAGATAAGGTGGGGGAGGTAATGTCTTTTATTGGACCAACTTCTGTTGGTGAGAGACAGACAAACTTTTGTGCCACACAGAGCTCTTCTTCAGGTCTGGGAAAGATATTCCCAGTATCACAGCAACATTCAAGGTGGAGCAGATTGTTCTGCATAAGTAGTTAGCACAGACGGTAAGGGGCCATTCAACATTAGTGGTTTACAGATTGTTGTAATGAGCCATAAATCCAGTATCTCTGACTTCAACTTTTATTTTTTATCACTTTGAGAAATAATGTCAATGTTTATTTTTAAGTATTTTTCCAATGTTTATCAATTTAAATTTTATCAATTTAAATGTTCACAGTTACACAAAATTGTGGATTTTAAGCATTTCTTTGTTTTATATTTATTAATTAAGCTGTTCACAATTGCAGGAAATTGTGAGTTGGATCAGACAATAAGGGTCAGGCAATAATTATTTAATGGCAGAAGACGCTGAGATTCAAAAAGTGAAAGTTTTATAACCATTGAAACACAAGTGGTCAACATCACATGTCAAAATATACAAAGTAAATATCCTTAAATCACACTCATAAGCTCTCAAGTAGCTTTTTTTTACTTTGCTTATCTGTAAAATTCAATTACTACCGATGGAAATATTTTTTGTTATTTTATGTGTGTGTGTGGTGGAATCTTTATTTTCCAATATTGAACAATAAAAATCTAATCATTCCAAGCCTAAATATATAGGGACTATAATCCTAAAGATATCTTAACTAAGGGCATGTATAGAGAGGAACATATATGACTTTCACAGGAATAGGAATGAGTTAGAGAGACAAGGTAGGTGAGGTAATATCTTTTACTGGACTAGCTCCTGTTGGTAAGAGAGACAAGCTTTTGAATTTACAGGGAGCCCTTCTTCAGGTCTGAGAAAGATACTATGAATGTCACAGCTAAATGCAAAGTGGAACAGATTGTTTAGCATAAGTAGTTAACATGTATTTCAAGGGACCATTCAAGGTGAAGTGGCCTGTTAACACCCCTCTAGTCATTGAGGGGAAGTAAGGAGGAGGGAAAAAGTAGCTGGAAGGGGGGTTACTGGGTTATAGATTGATGTAATAAGCCATAAATTTAGTGTGTCTATTCAGTCTTTTCAAAAGATGAGCGGGAGCTTAAATTCATAACTATGCTACACAGTGAAAATCATTGGCGGAATACAGATACTGGATTTACAACAATCTATAACCAACTAACAACGCGCCCTCCTTCCCCCACCCTTTCCTGCTTCCACTTCCTTCTCCCCCTATGACTGGAGGGGTGTTAACAGGCCACTTCATCTTGAAGGGTCCCTTGAAATACATGTTAACTACTTATGTCCAACAATCTGTTCCACTTTGCATTTAGCTGTAATGCTCAGAGTACCTTTTCCAGACCTGCAGAAGAGCTCTGTGTAAACTCAAAAGCTTGTCTCTCTCCCCAGTAGAAGTTGGTCTAATAAAAATATTACCTCGCCCACCTTGTCTCTCTAATACCTTGTGACCGACATGGCTACAACAACACTACATATAAGTGAGTTAGGCATCTAACATCCGTAGGCTTTCCTCAGCTTGCAGGCCTTTAATTCCCGAGGTCCTTTAGAGAATCCCAGCCTATTTAAAGTTATGTATGGATAAATACATCCGTACATAACTTCAGTATAGGTCTAATCCAGATTTACATTTCAGAAACAAAATGGGGAACACTTCAGAAATACACTTTTGCAATAGAAGGAAACCTTGCCTTAACCTTCTATATTATCAGAGCAAAGTTCAAACCACTTCTGTGTACGCAGCCCTAATCGAACTTGGAGTAGCTGGATAGCAGAGAAGATATGAAGAGCAGAGTTTAGTTCCGCCTACATGAAGCATGCTGGTACAGGTATTTATGTGGCTCTTTATTTACCTTCAGTGTCCCTTGAGAACTGGTCTGAAAATTACACCTGCATCCCAATGGAAGCAAACACCCAAAGAACAAACACATTTTTTCTATGTGTTTTCTCAATGAGCTCAAGAATAGGGGCCACTGAAGGCTTCTGTGATAAGCTAAAAATCAAATAAGTAAGATCTGATTCTCCTCAAACATTTGCAGTGTTGCTGTAGCCATATTGGTCCCAGGATAAGAGAAAGAAAAGGTGGGTAAGGTAATATCTTTTGTTGGACCAACTTCTGTTGGTGAAAGAGACAAAAGCTTGTCTCTTTCGCCTACAGAAGTTGGTCCTATAAAAGATATCACCCCACCCACCTTGTCTCTCTGCTCACTCGGTTTCACAATGCTGTAACTACACTGACTTCAAAATTTCCTCAGCTTTGCAAAAGTTACAGAGTGGTGGTGTTATCCAGTTTCATGGTTCCTATTGCTTTTCCAAACTTTTCCAAAGTTTCAGAAGTTTTGATAAGTTACAAAGTGGAAAAAGGGAAGAAAAATAAAAGGGAAAAGTAACAAACAAACAAAACAAAACCTAAAAATGGATTTAGTAGTTAAAAAAGAAAAAAAGGTAGGTATTAAAAAATCCAAAATGTACAAAAGTGAAACAAAATGAAAATGTTCAGTTCATAATGAAATTGAACAAATATTGTTTCATGTAGGAATATCCTGTACAAAAACTTTAAAAAAAATATTCAGAAATGACATTTTCATTTGAAAAAGTTTATTTTTGATGAAACCCCATTTCTTGGTGGAAAAAAATATGAAAAATGTTTAGTCAGCTCTAACTCCACTACAGGTTACCCCTGATTTACAGAGGGAGAGGAAAAGGACCCCTAGTTATTTCAATGAATTTACTCCTGCTTTACTCTGAGGTGAACAAGAGACGTTTCAGACTCATTGACTCATATGGAGTTATTCCTAATTTATTCCAAGGTAAGTGAGAAGGGAATCAGTGCCTAGAAAACAGAGTGACTGGACACATTACAGACACATACCTTGACCAATATACTGATGCTAGCTAGAGATTATTAGAAAAGTTAGTGGACAGAAGGAGAGGCAGAAAAATGAATGACATGGTTAGACAGATGAATAATAGCTGATAGAATCATAGAATATTAGGGTTGGAAGAGACCTGAAGAGGTCATCTAGTCCAACCCCCTGCTCAAAGCATAGACTTCATAGACACATTAAGGAGAAGATTTTCAATCCACCACGGTCATTTAGACACCCAATTCTTATTTAAATTAGTGAGAATAGGCCAATCTAATACCTTCAGTAGCACTGAAATTTCAGCCTACATGAATAGACAGGGGGGTATATATGACAACAGACAGCCAGACAGAGAGACAGAGTCCTGCAACTCTACATTTCCCTTTGCACTAGTGGTTATGTCCTGCCCTGGTGAGTAAATTTGACTGGGTATCATTGAGTTGCTCTGTTCCCATAACTGCCACAGTGCTGCAGTGCGTGACTCACTCACATCAAAGCCCACAGAAGGGTAAACACCTTTAAATCCCTCCTGGCCAGAGGAAAAACCCTTTCACCTGTAAAGGGTTAAGAAGCTAGGATAACCTCGCTGGCACCTGACCAAAATGACCAATGAGGAGACAAGATACTTTCAAAGCTGGAGGCGGGGGGGAGAAACAAAGGTTCTCTCTGTGTGATGCTTTTGCCGGGAACAGAAAAGGAATGGAGTCTTAGAACTTAATAAGCAATCTAGTTAGATATGCGTTAGGTTCTGTTTTGTTTAAATGGCTGATAAAATAAATTGTGCTGAATGGAATATATATTCCTGTTTTTGTGTCTTTTTGTAACTTAAGGTTTTGCCTAGAGGGATTCTCTATGTTTTAAATCTGATTACCCTGTAAGGTATTTACCATCCTGATTTTACAGAGGTGATTCTTTTACTTTTTCTTCAATTAAAATTCTTCTTTTAAGAACCTGATTGCTTTTCATTGTTCTTAAGATCCAAGGGTTTGGGTCTGTGTTGACCTATGCAAATTGGTGAGGATTTTTATCAAGCCTTCCCCAGGAAAGGGGGTGTAGGGTTTGGGGAGGATTTTGGGGGGAAAGATGTTTCCAAGTGGGCTCTTTCCCTGTTATATATTTGTTAGACACTTGGTGGTGGCAGCAATAAAGTCCAAGGGAAAAAGGTAAAATAGTTTGTACCTTGGGGAATTTTTAAGCTAAGCTGGTAAAAATAAGCTGAGCAGGCTTTTCATGCAGGTCCCCACATCTGTTCCCTAGAGTTCAGAGTGGGGAAGGAACTTTGACACATGCCTAAAGATGGCATTTCAAATGTGCCCAACTTGGCTCCCATCAAGGCCAATGAAGGCTTTACCATTGAAAGAGTGTTAGGCCACCACTGAACACCTTCATAAATCCCCTCCTGATGTGGTCCAGGGATGAAAACCTGAGGCTGGATGATCTCCATCATTCCCTCAGGTTGCATAGATGAAGTATTGTTTCCTATCTGGTCCCAGCTGAAGTAACCTGGTTCTGAAATCCACCTGCCTCTGCTTAAAGGTCCAGCCAAAATATTCCACTTAATACAGTGACTGGAATTTTCTAAAAAGAGCCCAAGAGAAATAAGGTGGGGGTAATATATTTTATTTGACCAACTTCTGTTGGTGATAGAGACAAGGAGTTCGTTATTAAAAGCTATTACCTCACACACCTTTTCTTTCTAATATCCTGGGACTGACATGGCTATAGCAACCTTGCATTCCCAAGAGGAATAGGAACTCAATTTTCATTAACTTTCCTACTCTTAGTGCAGTGCCTTATCCTGAAAACCAAAATACCTCCATGAAACCTCACATCTAGACTGATTATAAAGTCTCTCATGTGTCCAGATGGTACTTTTAAATAAACAGAAAAATAAGTCCTAATATTAATTAGAGATTGTGATGAAGTGCGGGGGGGGGGATCTTCTTAATGATTTGTATGAATATTGTGTGCATGCCTCGTGCATGTGTTGCACGATTAACCAGGTGGTGGGATAACAGTGTTTGATCTTTGCAGAGACCTCTCGAGGATTGGGTCTGAGTGTGGCTAGCTGCCAGGACCCCAGACAATGGCTGCATATTCTGTAACTTAGCAACTGATGGCCGGGGAGGAAGGGGTAACCTCTACAAGAAGCCAGCCAGGTACAATGAGTTGGAGAACAAAGAGAGAGAGAGAGGTGGAGGCCAGGTGACAAGTTTTGCCTGGGAACAAAGGACAGAGGGACAACTGGACATGACTGAGGGTGGGCTGTTAGAAGTGGATCCATCTCCTGGTTTTGGGAGCTCTAGGGGGGAGCCAGAGGGCACTGGGTCTACCCAAGATGGGCTTTGCTGTAACTTTCTGGCTTTTGTGCTAACAAAGAACTTCCCTACACTGTTTTCCAGACAACTAATAAACCTTCTGTTTTACAGTACTGGCTGGGGTTCATTGCTGACTGGAAGTTGGGGGTGCATGGCCCTTTTGGGGGTGTGTAAGTCTTCCCCAGGTGTCTTACCCAGGTGGACTGACTGGGGGGAGCCCATGGCAAGAAACAGGGGTGCTGAACACTCCAAGGTCTGTCCCAGGAGGCACTGAAGCCAAGGAGGCTTACCCTAGTGAAAGTGCACCCTGTGGGGTTGTCACACTGAAAAGGGTCCTGACTGAGACTGATTGGCAGCTGTTCCAGAGCACCAAACCTGTGCACCCATGACAAAGATTAACCATTTTTTCAAATAATTATTTACGTAATACATTTATATATGATTTCAGCTTGCCATTTGCTTGTACGTATTCATGTTTCACAAAATAATTCCCATGGGTAATTTGTGCTCTGCAGACAATGTGAAAATTTTATATTGAAGCACGAGACATCTTTGGTAGCTCTGATTGATGATACAGGCCGCATGATGTTGCTTGTTATAGCTGGTTGAGAAATGCTAGTTATTTTTCACTGGAAATTTTTTAAAATACTTTCGGTGAAATTTTGTGGACTTTGCTCAAGAAAAAAGAACCAAAAACTGGAAAATGTTCAGTTTTTTACAATTATTTGCAGTAAAATCACTTATCTGGTAAAATTTCCATTTGTTTTTGGAAAAACCTTATTTTTAACTGAAAAACTAGGTTTTTTATATTAAAAAACAAAACAAAACACATTTTCCAGTTTCAGAGTTTTTTGCTGAAAAACCGGAAAATTTAGACCAAAATAAAAAAGCTTTGTTTTGTTACTTATCATTAATCGTGTTTATTATGGTAGCATCCAGGGATCAGCCAAGATCAAGGCCCCATTGTGCTCAGCTCTGCACAAACACAGAATAGCAGACAGTCCCTTGCAATCTGAAGAACACACAAGCAAAAAAATCAATGGGATGGTGGCAAACGCCACGTGAGTGACACCATTTCTTTCTCCGTTGGGTGGGTTTAATTAGGAGGGTATTAGTGAAATGGAAAGACAAGGGAAGGGAGAAGGAAGAGGTGGATGGAGCAGGGAAAATGTCTGGGAGGAAAATATAAGGGGCAGGTGCAGAACGAAGCTGAGGTTAAGAGACTGTGAGATGCTGGGAAGGGGAGAGGGTGTTGGAACAATCTATATTGGAATTGTAGGCTAGCAACACAGGAATAACACATGGGTTCTGGGTTGTTTTGTCCCAAGAGAGCACAAAGACTTGATGGTGCCACTCCATGCTCAAGTTGAAGTTCTGCTCATACGAATAGGCTTTAATAGATTCTGAGATTTTAAGGCCAGAAGGGACCATCATGATCATCTAGTTTGACCTGTGGCATAACACTGGCCAGAGATTTTCACTCAGCGATCCCTGTGTCAAGTTCAATTTTGTTTTTTCCATTTTCTTCCTTTCCCACGCCCTCCATTTCTAACTAAGTGTGCTGATGTTTCTGTGGAGGAACTCCTTTGCTGATCAAAGTCTTCTTCAGGGCCTCTTTGACCTCCTTTTTCCTCAGGCAGTAGGTGATGGGGTTGAAGAGTGGGACAACAATGGCATAGAGAGCAGAAACAATGTTGTTGGTGTTGTAGGATGGAAGGGCCTGGGGCTGGACGTAGATGAAAATGCTGGCAGCATAGAAGATAACGACCACAATGAGGTGCGACGCACAAGTGGAGAATGCTTTCTGGCAGCCCCATGTGGAGGGGATGTGGAGAATAGTGGAGATGATACAAGCATAGGAAAGGATTATTACAGAGAGGAGAATCAGCAAGATAAACAGGGCAGCGACAAAATCTGCCAGTGCTGCCCAGGTCATGTCTATGCAGGCTAAGTTCAAGAGAGGGACACGTCACAGAAGAAATGGTTGATGACATTTGGACTACAGTATGTCAGCTGAGATATAAGAAACACCTTCCATGCAGAGATGAAGAAGCCACACAGCCAGGACCCAGCTGCCATGCGGATACATAGAGCCTGGCTCACAATGGCAGGGTAACGAAGTGGGTTGCAGATGGCAACATATCAGTCATAGGCCATGACGGCCAGGAGGATGAACTCAGTGTTCCCCAAGCCAAGGAAGAAATAGAGCTGCATCATATAGCCTATGAAGGAAATGCGCTTGCTCCCCGACATGAAGCTGACCATAGTCTTGGGCATGGTGACTGTGACGTATCAGATTTCCAGGAAGGACAGGTTACTCAAAAAGAAGTACATAGGGCAGTGGAGTTGTCAGTTCACCCGGATCATCACAGTGATGATGCCATTTTCCAGCACTACTAAGGCGTAGGCAATGAGAAAGCTCATGAAGAAGAGGAGCTGCAGATGAGGAGCTACGGGGAACCCTAGGAGAATGAATTCTGTGGCACGGGTTTGATTTCTCATCTCCATGTCTGACAGCCAGCTCGGTAATAAACGTATAATCAGAACAACAACATATATACTACTAGTGATTATCGGTATGTTATCTATTGATCGATCTATCTATCCCCTTACACACACATCTATCAACCGATCAATCTATCTGCCGATCTAATTCCGTACTTATCTCTCTCTCTCTCTCACTGTCTTTTTTTTTCATTTCATTGGCAATCCTTTTCACACTACAGATAATGTTAATACTAATCAGTGAGATTTTCAAAAGTGGTTCAGTGACTACTATTTAAAATTTCATTGACATTCAATAGCATTTGCGTTCCTAAATTACCAAAGTGAGTTTGGCACCTAACCTGCTTAGGTGGTTTTTAAAACCCCACTCGGTGCCTACCTGCATCTTTAGGTCCCTAAATACCTTTGAGAATCTGGCCCTTATGCATATGTGAAAAGCAACACTACTAATAATACTGGGTGTCCTCTGTGCTTATGTTGACACTGGTGAAGAATACATGACTTCAGTACGTAATAATGATGAAATCACTACACAGGTCATTACTTAAAGATTTGAACTGAAAAAAGGGATCGTCTCTAGAAACTATTGTAGCATAAATGTTTGATTAAAAACAACAATGATAATTGTCTGTGTGTTTGTACAGAGCCTACTACAATGGAGACCAGAACAAGCTGTACTCTAGGAGTTACTAAAATTAGTATACAAGACAGATTTGCGTCCAGGGAATGAGGGAGTAAAGGAATGCAAGGAGCCAAAATATTACCTTGCACTGGATACCTGTACCAACCTTCTACTCAGTCATTATTCAGTCAATCAAGTTGCTAGTTGGATTCAATAGGTATGTTTACATGGCAAAAAAAACCCCCAAACCTTCCCCCCCAAACCTGCAGCAGCGAGTTTCAGAGTTTGGATCTGCAGACACTGGATCATGCTATGGCGCTAAAAATAGCTGTGTAGATGTTTGGGCTTGGGCTGGACCTCCGTTATGTGACATGTACTAAAAAGAGTGGATTGTCTTGCTGTGATCTGTATGAAACTTCTCAAATAAACTATCAAAATTCATTTGATTTCATTTGAAGAATCTGAGCTAACTGTATTTTAACTGATCTTTTAATTGCATCTCTTAACTAATTTATACAAAATAAGAAATTTAAGAAAGACCTCTTAAGATAAATATAGATAGATAGATATAGATCTACAGACTGTACAGTCATCATCATCAAAATCTCTATCTCTCCCCTCATTATTCCTCGCACTGTCTAATCTCTATTTTAATGCACTCAGCATCCTAGTAACTAGGCATTCTCCATATATACATGTAATCTATTTATACTTTTCTAAAATGCTTCCCTTACACCTCCCAGAATGTGATATCTTTTGGAAAGTTTTGTAAGAAGGCTATCAAAGTTGGCAACTTTCCCATAAAGAGTTCCCATAAATAGGGAAGTGTCGAGAAAGAAGACACATTTTGATTAAATACTTTTCATCAGCTCCACTACTTATTCTGTAAAACACTACTCAGTATTCTATGGGAAAACACCACCTGGCTTATAAAGATAACAATTAGAATAAAAATTGACTTGCCCTTACAGATATGACTCTTCTTCCCAATGGCTTTGCATACCTTGGTGTGTTTAAAGTGCAGAGAGAATGTAAAGAACTGGCTGTGTTCTTTGCCTCATTCTGATGCAGGTGTAGTTAGCACATTATCATCCCTTCTCTGTCCTGTGAGACTTGGTCTGTAAATTGTCATCACTCTCCCAATGGAAGCAATCACACGAGATAAACAAATATCATCTCACCCTCCTAGCCATAATGTTAATCAGTCCAGAGAAATCAGCCTCTGATGGCTAGTGTGATCTAGTGGATGAGGTCACATATTGGAAGACTGATGTTCTATCCTAGGTTCTCACACTGATCTGCTGTGTTACCATCAGCAGGTTATTTTCCCTCTGACCCTTTGTCTGCCTTGTCTATTTAGATTATATACTCTCCACGAACTCTTGTTCTGTATATACAGCACCTGGAAAATTGTGAACTGATCTTGTGTGGAGCATCTAGGTACTACTTTAGGGAATAATGAGGGGAAAAACAGCTTGTGAGAGAAGTGACGAGTAACAGTTGAAATGAATTCAAGAAAGAATAGTGTGATTGTGGACAGGTGTGCAATACACAGGTAGATGGACACTGGGCAGACAAATGAATACCAGTTGGATAACAGAAGTGTGGACAGACAATTAGATGAGTGTAGCGGGATGGTCACCCACTCCCTGGTCTGGAAAGCGTTACAGCCAGCCCTGGAAGAGAGCTGGAGCTGTAGGCTAAAAGCTAGGATGATTGGGGAAGAAGCCACAGCTGGGCCACTCCCCAGTCAGACCTCATCTGGCCCTGATAAAAGGGCTATGAGCCAGGAGCTAGACACACTCTCCCTCCAGCTTTAGAGGGAGAAGGACCTAGCTGCCTGGGAGCTGAGGGTGCAGGCAACCAAGCAGAGCTAGGGAAAGGTGAGAGGAGCAGGGGAGCTCCCACCTGGCAAGGCCCTAGGCTGCAGGTCTTGTCAAAGGCCAAACCAGGTACTGGGGTTGCAGAGGCTGCAGCCCAGGGGTTAGGCAAAGGCAGCAGGTCCAAACCCCGCTTTGCCAATGATGAATGGCTTGTACACTGCAGTCTGCCCCAGTGAGTGGGAGCTGTATGGTGACTGGCAGTAGGCACAGATTGAGGTGAGGTGGGGATAGAGGGTTGGGGGTTCCCTGGGGAGGGGAGACCCAGAGCTGTGGGGTTACTGCAGGGGGCAGAACCCTGCTGTAGAGGGGCACCAGGGCCTGGTAGGGACATGGGAGCTAGTGGCAAGTGGAACATTGGCCTACAGAGGGCGCTCCAGGGCAGCAGAGCTAATTCCCAGAATGACCGACAGGAGGTGCCGTGCTAGCGAGTCACCTGCCTCGCAACAATGAGAGAAGTACATAAAAAAGAGAAACCAAGGAGGAAGGGTAGATAGATGTTGTGGTTGAAAAGATGGCTCGATGATTAGGTCTGGGAATTTCAAAGGTGATTAAGGGATTTAGGTGCCCAACTCCCATTGAAATTTATGTTCCTTGAAAATCTGACTGTACACAGAGACAGAGCATCCTGTAGACTTAAGGCAAAATTTTCAAAAATGCCTAATGGCCAGGTTTTCAAAGGATTTAGATCCCAAAAGCTGGAGATAGGCACCCGTGGCTAGATTCACAAAGGAATGTAGATGCCTTGAAAATCACTGGGATGCAGAAAGACTGAGTTGGGTACCCAGCTTCCCTCTACAACAAATGGGGAGAGAGAAGCAACTCAGAATAGGATCCACAAAAGCCGGTATGCTAGGCAGGGAGCCATCTAACCTAGCCTATGGGAGATGCCAAGGAGTGGGGTGGGTGCTAAGCCCTGCACCACTCAGGAATTGTGTCTAAATCCGGGCTGCAGGGAGGCACCTCTTTCTGCTTGGGATTCTCAGCTGTGAACCGTCTCCTGGAGTTAGGCACCTGTGCCATTTTTACATGAAGTCAGGAGGAGACCAACTCCTTGAACAGGGATCTGATAATTCCCACATGAGGGCTCTAACTGCTGGGCTAGGGGCTATTCTGACATGGGGCCCCGAGTCCCTTCAGTGGAAGCTGTTCCACTGTGGATAATTAACAGCAGAAGGACTGGATCCTTAGTCTCCCACAGCCCAGGAGAGTGATCCAACCACCAGGCTACAGAGTCGGTCTCATGTTTGCAGTCTCTCGCTCGCTCGCTTGCTGGCACAGTGACAAATTATTTAGCCAAAGTGGAACAGTTTCAACTGTTGCGATTGAGGGAGCTGCACGTCAGATTATCCCTTAGCCTAGTGGTTAGCACACTCATCTAGTAGGTGGCTGAGCCACCAACAAATCCTTCCTCTCCATCAAGAAGAGGTGGACCTTGAACCAGTGGTCTCCCAGATGAGTGTCAGTTTCAGGGGAACTGCAATTGTATTGTCCCCTCCACAAGTGCCCAGTCAGGCCCCACCTGCCCCTTGTCTCTGGTCATGACCCTTGTCCCTCTACCTTCTGACCAGGAGTTTTTAAGGCTGAACAGCTCCCTGCCTTCCCCTGTGATATCCCCAGTCTTCCAAGCTGCCATAGCCTGTGATTTGCTTTCTCTCCGAGGGCTCTGAATGGTGTATTGCCAGTTACCACACAGCTTTTTCTAAGCAAGCACCTTTATTCTGAAGGCAAAAGCATTACAGAGAAACTACAATAAAAAATAAACCCACATGAAACATACCAGGAGTCACCCATCACTTTTATTGGGCCCTAGCAGACCAAAGTCTTTCCAATTCTTCTGCAACTGTTGGGCGCCGGGTAGGACAAAAGGTCCTGTCCATTTGCTGGACCAGAAAGAAGCCCCTGAGTCAGTTTAAATGCAGACTTTTTAAGTTAATAGCTTTTTGTTTGGTTTCCTCATGTCTGGAAATACAGCTCGAACCAGCATATGCAATCACCTCTGTTGGTGGCATCTCTCTGGAGGTGTTTACAATGTGTGTGATTCTCCTTACCCACCCCCCACTTCCTGAAGCAGCTTCAGTAACCCACCCCCATGGGGTAGAACCCAATGTCCATACAATCTCTGCCCTGCTGTGACACATAAACATAATGCCATATGTTCCCTCAGAGATATTGCACGTGATTGTAATATCTGTCATGGGGAGCACCCTGGCCACTGGGCTAAAACTTATGAGGCAAGGCTGCTGCTAGGTGTGGACTTAGGCGTCCTCAGAGCACACCTAGAACATCAGGGCAAGATAGGCAGAGGAAACCTGTTCTCCCTCGGTCATGTAACACACTGGGCCTCCAGGCACGTGGACAACTAGCATGCAGTAATGAGCATGTCCAGAGGCAGAAATGTAGGTACTTGGGAAATTTTACTGCAAACATTTAAGCATCAAGTGATGTTAGGCATCTACAGGGTTCAATGGCATCTGAGCAGGGATTTTGTGAATACCAATTGTGCCTAAATATGGGAATTAGGCACCTAAAGTGGCAGTTAGGTGACTAAGTCCCTTTGTGAATCTAGCCCAAGTTGCCTAACTCCCATGAATTTGGGAGTTAGGCAGCTAAATACCTTTATATATCTGGCCCTAGGTGCCTAAGTCTATTTCATTGTTGAGTTGGGCCCTCCCTCCCTTCCACTCCTTTGAAAATCTCAGCCTTAAAACCTTGGGGTGGTGGATTGATAGATGGATATCCTTCCCAAGAAGTCACAGCACCAAGGTCATCTACTGATGGATTTTCTTCTGTTTTCTTGTTGTGTCTAAATGGCAACATGATGTAGGTGTATGAGCCTCGCTTTGGATCTTAAGGAGTCTGTTGTATTAATTTAAATGGAATAAATGGGCCAAAGGTGTTAACATAACTCAGTCACTGTCCAACATTAAACATGTTAAACAAGGTTTGATACACAGAGACCTCAGCCTGCTCAGTGACATGTCAAACATGTCATTAAAAACCACTTTGATCTTTTATGAAAGGTACAGAAAAGGAGGAGAAACAGTTAAAGCCTTTGACATGTAAAGTATTAAATAAACCTTTAATTGAAACATGATCCCTTGTTCCCTTTCTCTTGAGCTGGAGAGAGCTTTTAGAAGCTGAAAAAAAACCCTTGTTTGACAGTCTCCGAGGTGGTATCAAAAGATGGAGATAACTGTCCTTGCTGAGGGGAGGGAAGAGAAGAAATGAGTTGAGATGGGTTGGAGCTGTTGTTGTTTTTTCTGCTATTATTAAAGCATGGTCCTGTTTCACCTTAGAGACTAACAGATTTATTTGGACATAAGCTTTCGTGGGATATAATCCACTTCATCAGTTGCATCTGATGGACAACTCTTTTTTGTTTTGTTTTTTTAGTTATAACAGGAAAACTTTTTGTTTGGACTAATTCGGTTTTTCTGATTCCCATATTTATACCTTTTCCCATCGTTATTAGAGATTATTGTGACATTTTATGACCTTTCACATACATTTTACAGTTGGGCTCACAATTAGGGTAAATTTGTAAGCCTAATTATTACAACAGGTCCCATGTTTTAGTGATCAATGGCTCCATGTCTAGTTGGCAGCTGGTATCAAGTGGAGTGCCCCAAGGGTCCGTCCTGGGGCCGGTTTTGTTCAATATCTTCATAAATGATCTGGAGGATGGTGTGGATTGCACCGTCAGCAGGTTTGTAGATGACACTAAACTGGGAGGAGAGGTAGATACGCTGGAGGGTAGGGATAGGATACAGAGGGACCTAGACAAATGAGAGGAAATCTGATGAGGTTCAACAAGGACAAGTGCAGAGTCCTGCACTTAGGACGCAAGAATCCCATGCACCACTACAGACAAGGGACCGAATGGCTCGGCAGCAGTACTGCAGAAAAGGACCTAGGGTTACAGTGGACGAGAAGCTGGATATGAGTCAACAGTGTGCCCTTGTTGCCAAGAAGGCCAATGGCATTTTGGGATGTATAAGTAGGGGCATTGCCAGCAGATCAAGGGACGTGATCATTCCCCTCTATTCGACATTGGTGAGGCCTCATCTGGAGTACTGTGTGCAGTTTTGGGCCCCACACGACAAGAAGGATGTGGAAAAATTGGAAAGAGTCCAGCATAGGGCAACAAAAATGATGAGGGGACTGGAACACATGAGTTATGAGGAGAGGCTGAGGGAACTGGGATTGTTTAGTCTGCGGAAGAGAAGAATGAGGGGGGATTTGATAGCTGCTTTCAACTACCTGAAAGGGGGTTTCAAAGAGGATGGCTCTAGACTGTTCTCAGTGGTAGCTGATGACAGAACAAGGAGTAATGGTCTCAAGTTGCAGTGGGGGAGGTTTAGGTTGGATATTAGGAAAAACTTTTTCACTAGGAGGGTGGTGAAACACTGGAATGCGTTACCTAGGGAGGTGGTGGAATCTCCTTCCTTAGATATTTTTAAGGTAAGGCTTGACAAAGCCCTGGCTGGGATGATTTAGTTGGGGATTGGTCCTGCTTTGAGCAGGGGGTTGGACTAGATGACCTTCTGAGGTCCCTTCCAACCCTGATATTCTATGATTCTATATTCAACTCTGAAATGAGTCCAACTTTAAAAGGCTGGGATTTTCAAAGGAGCTTAAGGGAGTTAGGCAGCCAGATGGAATTGGGCATCTAATTTCCTTAACTTCCTTTGCAAATCCCTAAGCAACTGTTATTCTTACGTTTTCCTCCAGAGCATCTGGCAATGGTGACATTTCCACATTCCTGTAGAGAGATACAGCATGAGAAACTACTATAAATATTTATGCTGGAACTTTTAGAGTAGTCTATGGAAGACAGGTATCCTACTACCATTGAATTTCAAAGGGTTTCAGCACCTAACTCCCATAGGCACCTTTGAAAATCCCAGTCTTACATTATGGTAGCATCCAAAATTATGCATTGCCCAAACACAGAGGAAGACACAGAAAGGTGTGCAACATACAAAAACAAGGCATACCAAGAGGGACAGTCAGGGATGTAAACAACAATCAGTGGGCTTGAGTCTGCTTTCACACATCATGGTGTAAACAAACATAAGCGGAGTATGGACAAAGGACTTGATTCTGCTTTCCTTTAAACAGTTTTAAATCCAGAGTAACACAGTTTTAGTCAAAAGTCCTGATTTTGCCTCTTTTTTATCTGGAGTAACTCAACTGAACTCAATCGGCCTAATTTTCATTTACTTTTCCAGGCAGGCCAACACAACCACAACTTGTAGGTTTGTAGGTTTCAGAGTAGCAGCCGTGTTAGTCTGTATTTGCAAAAAGAAAAGGAGTACTTGTGGCACCTTAAAAACTAACAAATTTATTTGAGCATAAGCTTTTGTGAGCTACAGCTCACTTCATCGGATGAATTCAGTGGAAAATACAGTGGGGAAATTTATATACGTAGAGAACATGAAACAATGTGTGTTACCATACACGCTCTAATGAGACTGATCACTTAAGGTGAGCTATTACCAGCAGGAGAGAGGGGGTGGGGGGGAACCTTTTGTAGTGATAATCAAGGTGGGCCATTTCCAGCAGTTGACAAGAACATGTGAGGAACAGTGCGGGGTGGGAATAAACATGGGTGTCAAGGTTCCTTCCCCACTCTGAACTCTATGGTACAGATGTGGGGACCTGCATGAAAACTTCCTAAGCTTACGTTTACCAGCTTAGGTTAAAACTTCCCCAAGGTACAAACTATTTTACCCTTTGCCCTTGGACTTCCACTGCCACCACCAAACTTTATCTGGGTTTATTTTTATTAGGAAAGCGTTGTTTGGAAATGTCTTTCCCCCAAAAATCCTCCCATCCCTTGCACCCCACTTCCTGGGGAAGGTTTGGTAAAAATCCTCACCAATTTGCATAGGTGACCACAGACCCAAACCCTTGGATCTTAAGAACAATGAAAAAAGCATTCAGGTCTTCCAAGAAGAATTTTAATAGAAGTAAAAAGAATCACCTCTGTAAAATCAGGATGGTAAATACCTTACAGGGTAATTAGATTCAAAACATAGAGAATCCCTCTAGGCAAAACCTTAAGTTACAAAAAGACACACAGACAGGAATATCCATTCTATTCAGCACAACTTAGTTTCTCAGCCATTTATAGAAATCATAATCTAACGAATATCTAGCTAGATTACTTACTAAGTTCTAAGACTCCCTTCCTGTACTGTCCCCGGCAAAAGCATCACACAGACAGAGACAGACCCTTTGTTTTTCTCCCTCCTCCCAGCTTTTGAAAGTATCTTGTCTCCTCATTGGTCATTTTGGTCAGGTGCCAGCAAGGTTATCCTAGCTTCTTAACCCTTTACAGGTGAGAGGATTTTTCCTCTGGCCAGGAGGGATTTTAAAGGTGTTTACCCTTCCCTTTATATTTATGACAATGGGGAAATAGTTTTACTTTGTGTAATGACACATCCACTCCCAGTCTCTATTCGAGCCTAAGTTAATTGTATCCAGTTTGCAAATTAATTCCAATTCAGCAGTCTCTCGTTGGAGTCTGTTTTTGAAGTTTTTTTGTTGAAGAATTGCAACTTTTAGGTCTGTAATCAAGTGACCAAAGAGATTGAAGTGTTCTCCGGCTGGTTTTTGAATGTTATAATTCTTGACGTCCGATTTGTGTCCATTTATTCTTTTACGTAGAGACCAGCTGACCAGAGCATCCATGGCCAGAGCCCTCCAGCAGCAGCCCTACAGCAGCAGCCCCCCGCACACACACACACTGCCTCCCTCATTTAAACACAGGTATTTTTAGTATAAGTCATGGACAGGTCACGGGTCCTGAATTTTTGTTTATTGCCCATGACCTGTCTATGACTTTTACTAAGAATACTTGTGACTAAATCGTAGCCTTAGTTACAGTTTATAAGTAGAAAATTTTATAATGGGCTGTTAATTCTAGCAGAGAAAGGAGTAGCATGATCCCATGGCTGGAAGTTGAAGCTAGACACATTCAGACTTGAAATAAGGTGTGCATTTTTAATAATGAGGTTAATTACCCATTGGAACAATTTACGGAGGGTCATGGTGGATTTTCCATCACTGACAACTTTAAAATCAAGACGTGGTGTTTTTTCTTTGTTTGTTTTAAGATCTGCTCTAGTTCAAAGTGGGGTAAACTCAGGGATGTCTGACAGTCTGTGTCATGCAGGAGTTCAGACTAGATGAAAACATTGGTCCCTCCTGGCCTTAGAATCCATAATGTATAGTTTTAGTCAGTGGCATGCAACCTGAAACTACCTAGACAACTTGGGGGTCGGCGGGATCGGATGTGTAGGGCTGTATGTGTGCGGGAGGTAGGAGCTAAGAAACCTGGTTTTATTCCTGGCTCGGACAGAGACTTGCTAGATGGTGTAGGGCCATTGTTCCTCAGACACCCCAGGGGTCAACTGTCACCCAGTCTGGTTTAGTGCTTTGAGATCTACCAAGCAGCACCACTTAATACAGTAGTCTAAGGCACCATACCAAAATCTGTTAGGGCCTCCTTTGAGACAACACAGGAACCAGCGTGTTGCCATCCTGAGTGGCAACTCACTTGGGTCTGGCAGGGAGGGCCTTAACGAGAGGTCCATAAATATCAGGAATGGCAGCTGTTGCTGACTGGAAAATTTAATGTTAAGGAGAATTTTACATACACTGAAAACTGGATTATTTTTACTGCATTAACTATCTTACTCTGCTGAGCATTTACATAGCACTTTGGGGCCAGATTCTTAGTGGGTGTAAATTACTGTTGTTCTATTAGCCCCAAGTTACAAGCAGGTGAGGATCTGTCCTTTGATTCATACATTTCAAAGTGGGCAGATACTGTTAACCCAAATTTAAGACAGGGAAACCCAGGCACAGAGGGAGCGGTGAAGTGGCTTGCTTGTGGTCACACATTGAGACAGTCAGTGGAAGAGCCAGGAATACAAACCATGTGTCCTGACATGACTTACCCACTGGACTGTGCACATTTATAGCAACAGATATGGTAAACCTTACCCACATGAGTAGCCCTGACTCACATGAGTGACTTCAAAAAAGCTTAAAATAAAAGAAAGAAAGAAAGAAAGAAAGAAAGAAAGAAAGAAAGAACAGTTATGTGAGTAAGTGTTGCACGATTCTACCAATTAGCAACTCACTGTTATGACATCATGTCCATCTTCTGGACCATTTGTCCATTTAACAATCTTGGAACAAACCCCCAACTAAGAAAGCATTCAGTGACTCCTCAGCCTCACATTATGGGCTGAACTCTGCACTTGTAAGGGCATTTTGGTGCCCGGCTCCTGTAAAATCATCCACAACCAGACATGCCTGTATCCCTCTCTTCAGTGTCCTCTTCCAAACATAGTCTCCTGGTAGCACAAAGATCTGGGTGGAGATTTTCACAGAAGGCTAAGGCAGTTAGGTGCCTAACGTCTATTGAATTGCAGTGGAAGCCTTGTGCCTAACTCCCGTAGGCTCCTTTGAATATCCCAGCCCTGTATATACATTAAGAAGGAACTCACCTCAGAGAGGCAATCTCGATCCTGGCCATTTCGTGTTGCCCACACTCTATAATTCCCAAAGTAGTTGTCTGGCAAAAAGAAAGGAGCTGCCATTAAAGTCAGATGCTTCATTCGCAGCCCACCTTAAAAGTTATTATCACCTGATGCATGCCTCTGAGAGATGTGTTTGTGTCTGTGGGTGTGACTCCTGCTCCCTACTGGATGAAACGAGACCTGCTTCCAGTGTATGTATCTTTATATGCTCAGCCTGGATAATGCACCTCTCAGAAACCGCCATCACAATTTTCACCAGAGAGACTGGATTGAATGACATCAGCAGGAGACTTGGAATCAGATAGTTCTGGGTCCTAATCTGACACTGAATTCCTCTGTAATCTTAGGCAAGTCTCTTAACCCCAAGTGCCTCCATTTTCCCATCCGTAAATTAGGCATTCTGACACTTGCTGAGCTCCCAAACAGGGCTGCTGCATGGATAGATTGACCTCCGAAAGCACAACATGTTGGTGTAAGTAATTGACCAGGGGGCAAGACATAAGGCTGGGATTTTAAAGGACTTTAGGGGAGTTAGGTGCTCAAATCCCTTCACATTTCAAGGGGAATTGGACACCTAACTCCTTTAGGAGCCATTTGAAAATCTCAGCCTTAGTTCCTACCTGGAAAGGCTGTGGAGAGATGCATGAGGCACTGAGTTAGGACGTCACTGAGCTAGGAGTGGAACATATTCTGCACCATCCATGCCGTGCCTGAGATGATGCTTCCACATATTGCAAATGAAACCAGTTCAGACACGGGAAGTTTGCTGTCTCCAACAGAGCCCTTTCTCTGAAGATCTTCGTTGATTTACTCCCCACACACACACATATAAATGTATCCACTCTGTCGACTTCCTCAGTGACCCATGAGGACAAGTCTATAAGCAAAGCCCTGGCTGAATGCTTCATATCTGCAGTCAGCAGACTCTTGGTCTGTGGGGAAAAGGAACCTGTGATGATTGTGGTTGTGTGCTAATTAGAGATTCCAGGCAAAGAAAGAGGAGTGTGAAGAAACCTCGCCGAATTTCCCTGAGTGCTGGCAGATTCTGGGAGTAAGGGTGAGATTTTCCAAAATGCCAAGGGAGCGAGGGAAGGAGTGCACCTGAGACACAGTGGCTCCTGGTGAAGGGCCTTATATCCCACCTCCTCTTGCTCAAAGTTGGGCCTGAAGTCATACTTCGGCCCAGAGTAAGATGCTGAGCAAAGGGGGCTGAGCAAAGGATGCCTGACAGGGCAGCTTGCAAAGGGCTAGATTGTCACCACAAGCCTGGAGCAAGGGAGTATTGTATGGCTGCACTGCCCCAAAAGCAGACCAGACTGTCACTTGGAGATCCGGTCCCTGATTCCCATTGGTTCCACATGGGAGGTAATCTCCAACTGATACAGTTGACTGCCCCCTCTGCACTCTTAGGGTCAGGGATGGGGTTGCGTGGAAGCAAGATGTTGTCCAATCCTCTTTCTTCCTGTCCACAAACTGATCCCTGTCCCTACCACCCGCATTGCAAGAGTAGAGCTGGGCAAAAAAATTTAAACAAAACTCCCCCCCCCAAAAAAAAAATGCTGATTTGGGTCGATCAAAACATTTTAGAAATGTGTGTGGATTTCAGCAAATTGTTTTTGTTGACCCTCCCCCACACCCAAATATACCAAAAACATCCAAATATTTCATTTTGACATTCTCTTAACAAAAAGTTTCAACACTTTGAGTTGAAATGACATTTTGTTTCAAAATCTAGGCAAGGATTTTGCTTTCGAATCTATTTATCTGTCCATCCCTATACACATCTATCTATGCATTTATCTAATCTCTATTTCTCTGTCTTTCTGACTACATACCCCTCTATTTAATAACTGCATGTGTCTATGTACCTCAGTCTTTCTGCATATATATTCATCTATCTAATATTGTTATTTAACTCAAGCATGACCCTGTGCATCTCAACTCATCCCATCACCACTTAAACTCATGATTCGGGATACACAGAGAATGCTGGACTAAGTCCTAAGAAAGTTCCCAAAGAAGGATAGAGGAATAGAAATTTCGGCCCCATCACCTGTGCAGCAGGTCAACAGCTCCAGGCCCTTCTCATCTTCCAATTCTTAGCCAGCACCTTTCCGCTTTGTTTTCTCCGCAGGACCCAGCAAGCCAGATATGAACTGCGAGTAGGTGCAATTCCACTTATTCCTGAATTTGGACCAGCTTCCACTGGGCGGAAGTTGTTCCCAGTGTGTCAAGAGCAGCTCACTAAATTGTACTTGGCATCCCCTGAGATCTTCCCTCTGAGCCTCACATCCCTGGTTACACCTAGATGTGATGGACTCCCCCCGCCCCTTACTTTGTTAAATACTTTTTGCAAGAAATTAAGCTGGGCTTTTCAAAGGCATTTGAACAGTAGATTGGTTCTAGTCCCAGGTCTGTCACTGACCTGCTGGCTGACACATCCCTCCTCTGTGCCTCAGTTTCTTCAGCTGTAAAAGGGGCATAATGATAGTGGCCCCCATTTGAATTGGTACCTGAGCACAACACTCCCTGAGGTTCCTTTTGAAAATCCCAGCCTTCATTTGAAGATTTCTGTGCATTAAAAAGCCTGTGGAAATGAGGCACTAGCTCCCACAGTAACAGATGTAGATACAGGCGCATTACTTTTCTCCTTGGAAAATCACAGCCTAAGGTACCAAGGAAAGAAAAAGGACAGGCCACAATTTTCAGTGATTCGTGGGGTGTCAAGCTTGGGGCTGCCCAGTTCAGGCCTAGTTTCCAGCAGAGCTGAGCAGGGAGGCTGATGCAAGCCACAGGCCCTCAGTGTACCTGTAAGTCAAAGGAAGGATGGTTGAGGGGTGAGGGCGCTAGCAGGGCACATTTACACTACAAACAAAAATGACACATGGCCATGCGTCTCAGATCCTGGGCCTCACGCAATGGCACTAGAAATAAATGTTCCCGCTTGGTCTCTGAAAGCTGGTAAGGAGCAGGGGTCTGACAGCCTGAGTGGGAATGTCTGCGTGGCTGTTTTCTTGTCCGGAGACCTGGGTTCAGAGACTCACTGCCGATGGTTTCGTTTTTTTGTTGTTGTTTTTTTTGTGTGGTATTGATGGGCTCACAGCCTCCCTGTGTGAATTTGGCACAGGTCATACAGGGCTGGATTTTCCAAGGTATATATGTGCTAAAAGACCAACCCGGGTGCCTAATAAGGTTTGCAACAGAGTCTGAGGGAGTCAGGTGCTTGACTCTCATTTAAATCAATGTCAGTTCGGTGTCTAACCTCCTGGCTGCACTGTAGGAGCCCAAATACCTTTGGAAATCTGACCCTATGAAGAGGCCAAATCAAATTACAATTAAATTATTATTATCATGGCAGCCTCAGTGTCCAACTCACAGACCAAGAACCAAATTGCATCAGGGCACTCACCTGGGCTGTGGGAGACCCCCCAGTTCAAATCCACCTTCTGCTTGAGGCTGATAAGGGATTTGAACTGGGGAGGACAGTTAATTTCATCAGCCAACCCCCTGGTTCTTGTGTTATGTGAAGGAATAAATAACATTTCCTTATTCACTTTCTCCACACCAGTCATGATTTTATAGACCTCCATCATATCTCCCTTAGTTGTCTCTTTTCCAAGCTGAAAAGTTCCAGGGTTTTTTTTTAATCTCTCCTCATATGGAAGCTGCTCCATATCCCTTATCATTTTATATGCTCTTTTTTGTTCTTTTTCCAATTCTAATATATCTTTTTTGAGATAAAGTGACCAAAGCTACACACAATATTCCAGGTGTGGGCGTACCATGGATTTATATGGAGGCAATATGATATTTTCTGTCTTATTATCTGTCCCTTTCTTAATGACTCCCAACATTCCGTTCACTTTTGACTGCCGCTGCCCATTGAGTGGGTGTTTTCAGAGAACTATCCATGGTGACTCCAAGATCTCTTTCTTGAGTGGTAACAGCTAATTTAGACCCCAACATTTTGTATGTCTGGTTGGGATTATTTTTGTCCAATGCACATTACCTTGCATTTATCAATATTGAATTTCATCTACAGAATATCAAACTACAAAACAGCCCTATGTAAAATCTCGTTCCAGCTGAACTTCTTGCACGCCAGTGGCTTTCCAGTTGTGTGACTCTGCATGCTGCTGTGTCAGAGGGAGATCTTTTCATGGACTGATCACCCCAATCCAACCCTGGCTTGGTCTCAGACTGCACCAGGGAGAGCTCCACTAATCATTTGTGGTCCAAGGAAGAACAATGTGAAAAAGAAATCTGAGCCACCAGCTCGTGGACAGATAACCTCAAGTCCTCACTCCTCCTTATTCAATCAAATGTCCCACAGAGACAAAGTTTGATGACCTTACTTGTTCTTTATTCAGGCAAAGCTTCCACTGAACTCAGAGTCAAATGATTATGGGATAGAGTCACAAAGGGACTTAGGCGCTGGGATGCTGAGGGTTGCAATGCCTGACTTTTATGGGCCTAGAAAATCACGGCTATTCCCAAAACCTGAGTTTGGTGTCTAGGCTCCTTACACAGTTAATGGGGAAAGGTAGGTGCCTAAGGATGGGACTGACAAAAGCCAACCAACTTGGAGGGGAGCTACCTAAAATAGCCAATGGGAGAGGCCAGGTAGAGGGGTGTGTGCGAAGTCCCACCCTCTCAGGGTGTTTGACACCTGCATGTGGGCTGTAGAGACGAGCCTCCACCTGCATGGGATTCTCAGCCATGCATAGGCCGGGGCTGGAGCACCCATGGAAAAAGATAGTGGGTGCTCAGGACCCACTAGCCACCTGCTGATGAGCTGTTCAATGGTGAGTGGGAGGTGCTGGGGGAAGGGGGCAGAGCAGGGGTGGGAAGAGGTGGAGCAAGGCCGGGGCACACTCAGGGTGGGGACGGAGTGGGAGCGGGAAGAGGCAGAGCAAGGATGGTGTCTTGGGGGAAGGGGCAGAGTGTGGGCAGGCAGAGGCAGTGCAAAGGTTAGGCCTTGGGAGAAGGAGCGGAGTGGGGGGTGGGGCCTCAGGGGGGAGCGGGAGTGGGGAGAAGGGATCTAAAAAGGTATCTGCCACCTATCAGTGTATCCCCATTCTCTCTCCTTGAAGCCTTTCCACTTTGGACAACTACCTAAAGAGTCATGGGACCAGATCCTGTCTCTCCCACAGCCTGAGTGAGTGCTTTAACCACCAGGCTATGGAGTCATCCCAAATGCTTGCCCATGCTCAGTCTCTCTTGCCCAAGGAGTCTTTAATAGTTATATATATGAACTTTCTTTCATCTTTCTTCCACCAAAGTAACTGGAATATTGTGGGAAGATGGATTTGTTTCCAAGAATATTTTGGTCGCCTACTGCATTGTATACTCCTGGGGGGATTCTGCGCTCCTGCATGCATGCATAATTAATAAGCCCCACATATTTTAATTATTTTTTGGTGAAGAAAAAGCTCCTGCCGAAATGTTGCTGCAGTTCCACCTTTTCCCACCAGAGGGTACTGTGGCGCGAGAACAGGAGCAGCTCCCCGCCACCAAGGGAAGAGAAAGGGGCTCTGGGGAGACAGACAGCGCTGGGTGCTGGGGCTCAGTGGAAGCGGAGGCACAGGACCACAGGGGGAGAGAGAGGTGCAGAGCCACATGGGGATGGAGGAGGGGGTAAAGGGACACAGAGAGGTAGAGAGTGGCTAGGTGGGGGCACAAGGACACATGGGGACAGGGGAGGGGGTACAGGGACACAGGGAAAGAGGAGTGTCTGGGTGGGGGCACAAAGACACATGGGGACAGGGGGAGGGGGTACAGGGACACAGGGAAAGAGGAGTGTCTGGGTGGGGGCACAAAGACACATGGGGACAGGGGGAGGGGGGACAGGGACACAGGGAAAGAGGAGTGTCTGGGTGGGGGCACAGAGACACGTGGGGACAGGATAGGGGACCAGGACACATAGAGACGGGGTGGCTGGGTGGGGGCACAGAGACACATGGGGACAGGGCGGGGGACAGGGACACAGGGACAGGGGAGTGGCTGTGTGAGGACACAGAGACACATGGAGACAGCGGGAGGGGATACAGAGCCACATGGGGATATGCGGAGTGGATGTCTGAGTGGGGATGGAGGGACATGTGAACAGGGGGTACAAGGACACATGGGGACAGGCACAGATGTGCCTGACTGAATGGGAGAGGCTAGGGGTCTGCATGGGGGAAGTTCCCTAACAATCCCTTCCACCCCCACCCCCAGAAAAAACCTGTTCCATACTTTTCCCACACATACCCAACAAGCCTCCAAGTTCACACCCAGGCTCCTTCCCAGCAATTTACTTCCCTCTCCCTCAGCTCCTCTGTTACCCCTGGCTCCCCCAAGTGTTTGCAAGGTACAGTTCTGTATTGTAATTTAAATTAATTATTACTCAGAGTTCTGTATTAATATGCCTAGTAAGGAATCTATTTTTCAAAAAACATTTTCTGAATCTTTTTTGTTGTCTGTATTGTTACAGACATACTTTCTGACAGGTATTTTGAAATAAATGACAGAAAATAATTGAAACTTGTGTGATTATATTGGGTTATTTTGACAAATAAAATATGCAGAATTTTAAAATATTGTGTACATAATTTTTTTTGTTGCATAATTCTTAATTTTGGGTGCAGAATTCCCCCAGGAGTAATTGTAATACTTTTGTTGATATTTCCATACATAAAGAGCTGCTGCACATAATGAGGCTTGGCAAAACTAATTTTTTACTTTTTGATCATTTCAGTCAGCAATATCAATTATTTTTAAGAGAGACAAAGTGGGTGAAGTAATATCTTTTATCGGACCAATTTCTGTTGGTGAAAGAGAAAAGCCCCCCAAGCTAAACAGTGTTCTTCTTCAGTTCTTCATGTAATCAGAGTGTCAGAGCTAAATACAACAGTGGGACAGATTATGTAACATAAGGGGTAAACGTGTTCCAAGGGAATCTTTAAGATGAAATGGGCAATTACATCTCTGCAGTCATAGGAAAAAGAAAGGTTAGAAGGTTACATATTGTTGTAATGACTCATAAAACCAATATCTCTGTTGGGGACATCATTTTTAAGTTTGTTTGTTTGTTATTTTAGATTTTTATGCATGTAAAATTTTCAAATCTGCACAAAGTTATGGGTTTTAAGCATTTTTTTTCAATTTTTATTTAATTAAATTTTAACGGTTGAGTGAAACTGGGGGGGAGGAGGGTTCAGACAGTAAATATTTAATGACAGTAGACATTGAGATTCAAAAATTTAAAGATTTATAACCTTCTAAACACAAATTGTCAGCATCACTCAAACCCCCAGATCCTTTTCTGCAGTATGACCACTTAGCCAGTTATTACCCATTTTGTAGTTGTACATATGATTTTTCCTTCCTAAGTGAAGTACTTTGCACTTAGCATTACTGAATTTCTTTATGTTGAATTCAGAACAAGTCGCCAGTTTGTCAAGGTCATTGTAAATTCTGATACTGTCTTCCAAAGAGTTTGCTGTCATCTGCACATTTTATAAGCGTAATCTCCACTCCATTATCCAGGTCATTAATGAAAATATTGAAAAGAACCAGACCCAGGACTGACCCCTGTGGACCTGCACTAAATAGGCCCTCCCATCAGTTACCAATATTACGGAAATAGCTATATGTTAATATGTTAATTATAGCTATAATATTGTAAACCAGGAGTCATCCCATGAGTTACATGGTGATTAATGAATGGAATCATTCATGAATGCAGGAGCTAGCCAGCAGGGTTATACCATTCTGATGCTTCACTCAGATAGGTGAGTTGTAGCATTGCCATGATATTAAGGGAAGTGGGAATGAGTGGGTGACAGAGGATCTAGGGTGTGGGCTGGGAATTACTGAGGAAGGAACCCTACGAGTAGCCCAGCCTAAGGAGTATTGGAAACACTCAAAAGAGTTAGTCAGCAGACTTATACCAATCTGCTGAGTTACTGACCTAGGTTATTGTTTGCCCCACATTTATATAAGGGATAGGGGAATAGCTGTGTGGTGAAGAGATGATCTAGGGTGTGGGATGAACAGTCCTGAAGGAGGAACCCTAGCAAAATCTATATCAAATGAAAAGTTTCCATTTGGGAGGAGAGTTTGGATCTTACACACTTGACCAGATCCTCCAGTGACATATGTCAGCAGTGTTTCATTGACTTCCCTAACATTTGAGCCTCTAAAAAACAGATAAAGGATAACTCCATTAACTGGTAACTAGTACAGGGGCTCTCAAACTGGGGATCAGGACCCCTCAAGGGGTTGCAAGGTTCTTACATGGGGGCGGGGGAGGGGGTTGTGAGCTGTCAGCCTCCACCCCAAAGCCCGCTTTGTCTCCAGCATTTATAATGGTGTTAAATATATTTTAAAGTGTTTTAAATATATAAAGGGGGGGATCACACTCAGATGCTTGCTATGTGAAAGGGGTCACCAGTACAAAAGTTTCAGAACCACTGGCCTAGTATGTAAGCCCTTTATAATTCAGCTAAGGTTAGACGTTTGATTGCCTTGAGAATCAATATTGCCAACAAATTAAATGTTCTCTTAATTAAGTCCCCCATCATCTTAACTAAAATATCCTGTGGTAGCTGTCTCAAAGGAAGATGACATGAAGGATATAAATATAAAAGGATATAATATAGGATATAAATATAAAAGGATGCATTACTCCCCCAAATGCTACTAAAATGAATCAATGCTATCCTACACAAGGTCTTAGTTCACTTTACTAAGAGAAAGAAAGTATATAAAAAGTTTTGAGAGAAATTTCAGGCAGTTAGAAAATGACAAGGCTAAGAGAAGATGTCACAGTATCAGTCTAGTAGGACTGCAGCTTTACAGGTAAGATTTATACTTCCTATTAACCAAAGGGGTGTTAATCTTCTCTGTCATTTACTGTGTCTTAGCTGAGTTTGCAAATCATATGAAGAAATTCAGAACAAGAATCATGGAATAAAATCTAGAGTTGGTCAGAAAATGTTTTTCCCCCCATATAAAATTCTATGAAAATGAAAACTTTTTCATCCGGATCAAAGTTTTCAATGGAAAATGTCAACCTTTTGTCCAAAAACCAAACACTGAAAATGTTTCCCGTGGGGTCAGATTTTCAAGGGTATTTAGTCACCTGAAGATGCAGAAAGGCATCCAGAGGGATTTTCAAAAGGATGGGAGCAGATTAGACACCTAACTCCCTTTGATTTTAATGTGTGTTTAGGTGCCTAACCTGCTTAAGCTCATCTGCATCTTTAGGTAAATAAATACTTCTGGATATCTGGCCCATAGGCTGAGATTTCAAAGCTACCTCGAAGATTTATCTTGTTTGCACTTCTAGGCTGGGACTGTCTACTACTTATAAATATTTGTAAAGTATCTACCATTATAGGGCCATAATCGCATAAGTGACACATCATCATACTTCTGCTTCTCTGCCTTCTCCAATATAAAACTGATCAGGAGGCTTGGAAGGGTTCGATTTCTATGCATGGATGTCCACAAAGGTTTATTTCATTATAAACACCCAGTAACAAGGAAAAAAATATTTCCACTGATAATAATCAGAACTGACAGCTCGGCAAAGTGAGAAAAATGTTACCTGAGAACCTAGAGTCCGAATCCAGTGATTTAGACTTTTGAATTAGACTCCTCACAAATGGACGACTGAATGAAACAAAGCAAAACCAGACAGGGTTTCTTGGTTTCAGGTTACTGGCTTTGTATATTTTGACATGTGTTGTTGACAATTTGTGATTTAACAGTTATAAAGCTGTAACTTCTTGTATCTGGGTGTCTACTGTCGTTCAATAATTGTCTGTCCCACCATCTTTCAAAATGGGGAAAATTTAAATAAATAAAAATAGTAAAAACTGCTTAAAATGAACATTGATAATAACCATTGAAATCATTTAAAAAAATATTTCTGACAAGCCTAGGTATCACCTTATACCTATTACTGAATTGCTTCAACCTGGGCTTCATATACCACCATACACCGTAACTCTGACATACACACAGGAGGGAGACATAGGTTAAAAATATATATATTTCCTTTAAGATATGCTTTTGCTCTTGGATTTCATTGAACGCAAGAGAACAACTTTTAAAATCAGGGATATACATATATACAAGGAAATGTATGTGAAAAGTCTAACTCCTTTCAAGATATGGTTTTCTTCTTATATTTCTTAGGACAAACAAAAGAACAGATATTGACAAATATGAGCAATCTATTTCCACGTAGAAATATCTGTCTCTGCCTAGCCAACAGCATCATCATATCATTAGTGCAGCATTTCAAAACTTGTGCAGCTCAAATCAGTGATAAAATCATTTGTCTCCGATATGGCAAAGCAGAAAAAATAACAGTGGTATTTGTATAAATTATAGATATACAGGAGCCTCCACTGAAAGTTCACTTTACAATCTCGATGACTGCTCTTTCTAAAAGGGTTCTGGGGGGGAAAAGTGAGACATTATGGACTTAATTCCAAAAGGCATCTGCTTCTATGTTCATAATATTTTTAAATATGTGACTCCACTGCAAATTCCAACTGCACAGAAATTCAAAGCCCTCCGACACTCAGTGACATCTGTTTTGTTTTGTTTTCTGGAGTAAAAGATTCCATAGATATTCCCATTCTTTTTCTTGGATACTCACTATTCTCTGATGCGACAGCATGTATGGCTTTGCTGCCACTCCATCATGATTCACCATCATCAACATCCTCTAAATGAATGAAAGGGCATCCAACTCTGACACACCTGAATGGAAGATGAGAGAAGAAAATGTGAAACATGGAGGCTTAGTTACCTCAGCCTAGATGAGAACAATATTGTCTCTGGATCAGAGAATAGTCGAATGACTAGCAGGGGTG
The DNA here is from genome assembly GCF_965152275.1 of Natator depressus. NCBI lineage: Eukaryota > Metazoa > Chordata > Testudines > Cheloniidae > Natator > Natator depressus. The sequence goes on from NC_134246.1 coordinate 33,217,651, forward strand.
TTTTAAAGTTATTACTTATTATTATTTCTCTTTTCTCTCTTTTCCTCCAGAGAAAACTCATGGAAAAAGTAGAGTGGAACAATCAAGCATTCATCACAGAATTCATGCTGTTGGGATTCGGGAATCTCCCAGAACTGCAGACCCCTCTCTTCCTGCTGTTCCTAGTGATCTATACTGTGACCATGGCCGAAAACATCCTCACTCTTGCGATAGTTGTGGCTGATCAGAACCTTCACACCCCCATGTACTTCTTCCTGGGGAACTTGTCCTGTTGGAGACCTGGTACACCTCCACCATCCTGCCCAGGCTGCTGGCCAGTCTCCTGACTGGGGACAGAACCATTTCATATAGCAGCTGCATCGCACAACTGTACTTCTTTGTATTCATGGTGACTGCTGAGTGTTTACTCTTATTACTCATGTCTTATGACCACTACTTAGCAATATGCAATCCCTTGCATTATGCAGCACTTATGAGAAGCTGGGTTCATACACAGCTAGTGTCTGGCTCTTGGATAATGGCCTTCTTTACTAGTACCTTGATAACTCTTTTGATGGCCAGGTTAACATTCTGTGGCCCCAACAAAATTGACCATTTCTTTTGTGATTTTGCCCCAATGCTCAAACTCTCCTGCAGTGACACCAGCCTGATTGAACTGGTGGACCTAATCCTGTCATTTGCAATTATACTTCCTACATTCCTGTTAACCATGATGTGCTATGTTTGTAACATTGCCACCATCCTGAGAATCCCCTCCACCACCGGAAAGCAAACGGCCTTTTCCACCTGTTCCTCCCACCTCATCATAGTTGTTACTTTCTCTGGACCACTCATCATTAGTTACATGATATCAACTGCTGGCACTGCAGGAGATCTGCACAAAGTGTTGTCTGTCTTCTATACTGTCCTGACACCCTTGGTCAATCCTCTCATCTACAGCCTGAGAAACAAGATGGTCAAAGAGGCATTGAAGAAAGTTGGAGGCAAACTGGCTGCTTTCATGAGGAGTTGAATGAAATTCCTACCGTCTCTCTTTTAGACTGAGTAGAACCTTATCCAGTCCCTTGACTTGCTGAAGAAAATGGCATCAAATATGGACTGGGTGTGGGTGGTAGAATATCTCCCCTCCTGAAGTTAAAGTGAATTGAGGATACCTCCATTTGCTCCTATTCTTTCACCACATCTAATAAATAATACTTCCCCATATAATACTCCCCTTTTGTTCCTGTGATAAGCTTCGATATGAGATAATTCTGGGATATTACATGCTCTCCATGTTTGTCTGATTGATCTAAGGGGGTTTGTCATATGAACACAAGAGATTAAATGCTGGGATGTTTACTGTGTGTTTGTGTAGGACTAAGTCAACAGAGGGAGGAAAAAGAACAATGACTTCACATAACTACTCATCTAACAATTGTTAAGGGACAGTGCTATAATAATTCACTTTGATGTCTCCATCTCTGACCGGCAGCCAAGGGAGGGATTCCAGTGTGTAAGCACAAGAGAACCCCAAAAGCCCAGGAACCTGTGACAAAGGGCTTCTAGGGGTGATAAAAGTGTAATTGTCAAGGGAAGTAACAGTTGTTTTAGGGAGCTGCTGATGAGAAGCGGGTCTCACAGATAGAGACCCCAGTTTTTAGAGTCCTTGAAGAAAGAGGGAACTGCCTTTGGTCTCTCCCAATGGATAGTAAGTCTCTAGGTAAGACAGACTTGCACATAGGACTTTTGTTGCTATAAAATCCTTTATTTGCTCTTACATTATGCTTTGTTCCTACTGTGGAAAATAAACAATACTCCGTTTGGAGACAGCCCTCTGGTCACAGGATTTACCAGTAGAACTGGGCAAAATTTTTTGACAAAATGAGCTTTCAGCAGAAGACACAGCTTCATTATAACCGATACAGAGGCCACAAAGGTTTCCTCAGATCTAGGATGGAATTTCAGGTGAAAACTAGTGAAAGAGTCAGTTGTCATGTGGTTAGTGCACTTAGTTGAGATATAGAAGACCCCGGCTCAAATCTCTGATTTGGAGCAAGATGTTAGCCCTATGTAGCCTCCCATATGAGTGTTCTAACCAATTGGCTACAGAGTCTGTCTGGTTTTCACTGTTTCCTGTTAGAGCTGTTGCACTTTGTCCAAATAATTAATTATTCATTGGGTTAAACACAGTGAGAGAGAGATTAACTCAGTGTGCCACTGAGTTATGGCACCCAGCTTGGGTGTGAGATATGTAGGTTCATGTCCCCACTCCAAGAAATATTTAGTTATTTATATAAAGTGAACAGCTACAAGAGGGAAGACATCCACCCCAGGGCAGCCTTGCAGTTCATGCACTTACTTGAGATCCAGGAAAGTTCAAAGTCTCTGCTCCAAAGCAGGCAGAATAGGAATTTGATCTCAGCTTTCTGGCACCTAATTAAGTGTCCTAACCACTGAGCTATCACCTTTCTGTCTCTGACTTTTCCTCAGCAAAACTTTGGAAGGTCTCAGTTGAAGGTGCTATTAGAAAATCTTTTGATATCTTAAAAAAGTTTTGTAGAGCAGGAAGATCGTTTCCTACCCAGCTCTCCTTACCACTGGTTGCCCAAGGGAAGAACCAGTGATGCCAAAACCAGTTGGACGCACTGAGAAATCATATTGATACCGAGGGTGCTGTAACCTCGGCCCTAGCCAGACAGCGGGAGAATCACACCTCTCTCATGGTGGAATTCTGTAAGTGTGGGGCCTGTTGCCTGAGCAGGTGCACTGAGAGAGACCGGAGATGGGTGATTCCCCCATTCTTCCCTCTGGTCCAGGATCCCTGGCTGGACTACAGTTCTCATGATAGGTTTCAGCGTAACAGCCGTGTTAGTCTGTATTCACAAAAAAAAAGGAGTACTTGTGGCACCTTAGAGACTAACACATTTATTTGAGCATAAGCTTTCGTGAACTACAGCTCACTTCATCGGATGCATACTGTGGAAAATACAGAAGATGTTTGTTTTTATACACACAAATCATGAAAAAATGGGTGTTTATCACTACAAAAGGTTTTCTCTCCCCCCACCCCACTCTCCTGCTGGTAATAGCTTATGTAAAGTGATCACTCTCCTTACAATGTGTATGATAATCAAGGTGGGCCATTTCCAGCACAAATCCAGGGTTTAATAAGAACGTCTCGGGGGGGGGGGGGGCCTTAGGAAAACAAGGGGAAATAGGTTACCTTGCATAATGACTTAGCCACTCCCAGTCTCTATTCAAGCCTAAGTTAATTGTATCCAATGTGCAAATGAATTCCAATTCAGCAGTCTCTCGCTGGAGTCTGGATTTGAAGTTTTTCTGTTGTAATATCACAACTTTCATGTCTGTAATCGCATGACCAGAGAGATTGAAGTGTTCTCCGACTGGTTTATGAATGTTATAATTCTTAACATCTGATTTGTGTCCATTTATTCTTTTATGTAGAGACTGTCCAGTTTGACCAATGTACATGGCAGAGGGGCATTGCTGGCACATGATGGCATATATCACATTGGTAGATGTGCAGGTGAACGAGCCTCTGATAGTGTGGCTGATGTTATTAGGCCCTGTGATGGTGTCCCCTGAATAGATATGTGGGCACAGTTGGCAACGGGCTTTGTTGCAAGGATAGGTTCCTGGGTGAGTGGTTCTCTTGTGTGGTATGTGGTTGCTGGTGAGTATTCGCTTCAGGTTGGGGGGCTGTCTGTAGGCAAGGACTGGCCTGTCTCCCAAGATTTGTGAGAGTGTTGGGTCATCCTTCAGGATAGGTTGTAGATCCTTGATAATGCATTGGAGGGGTTTTAGTTGGGGGCTGAAGGTGACGGCTAGTGGCGTTCTGTTATTTTCTTTGTTAGGCCTGTCCTGTAGTAGGTGACTTCTGGGAACTCTTCTGGCTCTATCAATCTGTTTCTTCACTTCCGCAGGCTCTTGGCTCCAGCTCCGTAATTTGGAAGCCAGCAGGCAACTCTTTCTGTGTCCACTCCTGCCTTCAGCCCTCTCCAGGTCCTGGCTTGGGGATGTCAGGCGGCAAAACCTTCTTGCTGCTCTTCCATCTTATCTGTAGGAAACACCTACAGCTTCCTTCAGGGGCCTCCTCCAATTGCCTGGTCTCAGGCAGCTCTCACCTGTTGATTTCTGACTCCTAGGCAGCTCTCACCTGCCCTTTACCTCACTGATTTACCTGTAGGGCCCCGCTGCCCTCTTTAAAGCCTCATTAGGAGGCATCTGATGAGTCACAAGTGCACTGACCCCTGTTCTCTCTTACAGAGCCAGTGTGACCCTGTGACACCACGGAAAATTTGAATTCACAGCCAGTTCTACTCGCAGGCAGAGCCATTCCCTAAAGTACCAGGGATGTGTTAGAACTTCCTGTAGATGTCCGCTCATCTTCTTCCGTGTGGAAAGAAAAGAATTTATTTGTGGTAGTGTCTTGTGTTTATGACCATCCCTGAGGTCTGAACCTACCAATGGTGCTACCAATGTCTGCCTTAAATCCATTCAGTGCCCAGTGCATGCTTGGATGTGTGATATTGGCATAACAGCACGTTCCTAGGGACACTACATCAAAGCTGTAATGAGTGGAAAAGTGAAAAATGCACCTGAAACTGAATGATGCTCATGCAAATACAAGTGAGCCTCAATTTTCCAAGGATCTCAGGGGACATCCAAACCAACTGGAAAAAACAGTGTTTGGATAATGGGAATCATCGGTGCTGAAGAGCCTCTAATCTCCACAGGGCTGAACTGAGGCTATGTCTCCATAGGGTGACCAGATAGCAAGTATGAAAAATCGGGACAGAGTGTGTAGGTGCCTATATAAGAAAAGCCCCAAATATCGGGTCTGTCCCTATAAAACTGGGACATCTTGTCACCCTATGTCTACACTACACTCTAGGGTCAAGGAAATAGAAAGCACACTGTGATCCACATTGTGGCACAAGCTACATGGGTCAGTGAAAGGCTCTGGCAATGGATAGCTGAGGGAGTGTTTCCCCACTGCTACAGTGTTTTCCTGCAGAGGCCCCTGCAGGAGGAAGGAAGCGGAACACTACACTGTTAAAAATAGCAGTGTGGACAAGAGGCCACAGCTTGGGTGTGTAGAGAGTCATACAAGGTATGTACTTGCATGCATATCCAGCCTCTTCAGGTATGTCTTTACTCACCTAAGCAGTGTCTCTGTCTACACCACTATTTATACGCATGCTGGGGGTGGGGGCTACCCATGTGTATGCTCCACATGCCACCAAAAGAAGTGTGCAGTGAAGATGGGCCATAAGAGTCTTCAGGACGCTATATTCCACAGGAAGTTAGTGGCAAAGGAGCAATGATTACTGTTAAATTTAGCAGTGCTGTAGAAGAAAAAAAGTGGGACTATCAAATGATTTGTGCTAAACTTTTTATAGGAACTGATGACAGTTAGGTGGCCACGATCAATGTCAGCTCAAGTTCTTATTGAGGTCCTGGTTGAAGAAGCAGAGAACTCAGAGATCCAGGCTTGCATCATTGTCAAAGGGAGGGTGGGAGCTGGCCTTGTGAGGATAGGTTGGACAGAAAAGGGGGTGCTATATCCTGGCTTTGAAAATAAGGACAAGAAATTTTTGTTGGATGTGGTGAAAGAGTAGGAACAAATGGAGGTATCCTCAATTCATTTTAACATCAGTAGGGAAGATATTCTACCACCCACACCCTGTCCACGCGTGATGTCATTTTCTTCAGTGAGTCAAAGAACAGGACGAGGATCTACTCAGTCTAAAATAGGACATAGGAATTTCATTCACCTCCTTATAAAATCAGCCAGTTTGCCTCCAGCTTTCTTCAAAGCCTCTTTGACCTCCTTGTTTCTCAGGCTGTAGATGAGAGGATTGACCAAGGGAGTCAGGACGGTGTAGAAAACAGAGAACACTTTGTGCAGGTCTCCTGCACTGCCAGCTTTTGGTGCCATGTAAATAATAATGAGTGACCCATAGAAAGTAGCAACCACAATGAGGTGGGAGGAACAGGTGGAAAAGGCCTTTTGCCTCCCAGTGGTGGAGGGGATTCTCAGGATGGTGATGATGATGCAAACATAGGACGTCAGGGTTAACAGGAGGGTAGGAAGTATAATTGCAAATGACAGGATTAGATCCACCAGTTCAATCAGGCTGGTGTCACTGCAGGAGACTTTGAGCATTGGGGTGAAATCACAAAAGAAATGGTCAATTTTGTTGGGACCACAGAATGTTAACCCGGCCATCATAAAAGTTATCACAGTGCTGCAAAAGAAGGCAATTATCCAAGAGCCAGGCAATATCTGGATGCAAACCCGGCTGCTCATAAGTGTTGCATAATGCAAGGGATTGCATATTGCTAAGTAGCGGTCATAAGACATGAGTAATAAGAGTAAACACTCAGCAGTCACCATGAATACAAAGAAGGATAGTTGTGTGATGCAGCCGCTAAAGGAAATGGTTCTGTCCCCAGTCAGGAGGCTGGCCAGCAGCCTGGGCAGGATGGTGGAGGTGTAGCAGGTCTCCAAGCAGGACAAGTTCCCCAGGAAGAAGTACATGGGGGTGTGAAGGTGCCGATCAGTCACAACTAGGGCCACAATGACGATGTTCCCAGCCATGGTCACAATGTAGGTTACTAGGAACAGCAGGAAGAGAGGGGTCTGTAGTTCCTGGAGATCCCCGAATCCCAGTAGGATGAATTCTGTGATGGTTGTTTGATTTCTCCACTCTATATTTTCCATCTGATTTCTCTAGAGGAAAATTTGGGAGAAGAAAAATAAATAAAATAAATAATAACAGTACAAAATCCCTGCTAGTCATTCAACTATTCTCCGGTCCAGAGACAATATTGTTCTTATTTAGGCAGAGGTAAATAAGCCTCCACATTTCACAGTTTCTTTTCTCATCTTCCATTCAGCCATGTCAGATTTGGATGCCCTTTCATTCATTTAGATGATGTTGCTGAAGGTGAATGATGATGGAGTGGTAGCAAAGCCATACATGCTGTCGCATCAGAGAATAGTGATTAGCCAGGAAAAAGAATGGGAATATCTATGGAATGGTTTATTCCAATAAAACAAAACAAAACAGACATCAGTAAGTGTCAGAGAGCTTTGAATTTTCAGTGCTATTGGAATTTGCAGGGGAGTCACGTATTTAAAAATATTCTGGACACAGAAGCAGGTGCCTTTTGAAATTGAGTCCATAATATCTCACTTTTTTTTAACCCTTTTAGAAGTTGCACATGCAGAGATTTTAAAGGAGACTTCCGGGGAGGTTACTGCATATCTGTATTTTATACAAATACCACTCTTATATTTTTCTGTTTTGCAATTTCTGAGACAAATTATTTTATTTTATGCCTGATTTGAGCTGCACAAATTTGAAAATGTTGCATTAATGATATGATGATGCTCTGTGCTAGGCAGAGACCCATGTCTCCATATGGCAGCAGTCTGCTCATATTAGTCAATAGTAGGGCTGTTGATTAATTGCAGTTAACTCACATGATTAACTCAAAAAAATTAATCACGATTAAAAAAATTAATCTCGATTTATTGCAGTTTTAATCTCACTGTTAAACAACAGAATACCAATTGAAATTTATTAAATATATTGGATGTTTTTTCTAAATTTTCATATATATTGTGTTCTGTATTGTAATTGAAATCGAAGTGTATATTTTTTTAATTACAAATATTTACACTCTAAAAATGATAAGCAAAAGAAAAAATATTTTTCAATTCACCTCATACAAGTACCGTAGTTTTCAGAGTAGCAGCCGTGTTAGTCTGTATCCGCAAAAAGAAAAGGAGTACTTGTGGCACCTTAGAGACTAACACATTTATTTGAGCATAAGCTTTCATGGGCTACAGCCCACTTCATTGGATGCATGCAGTGGAAAATACAGGACGATTTTATATACACAGAGAACATGAAACAATGGGTGTTACCATGCACACTGTAACGAGAGTGATCAGTTAAGGTGAGCTATTACCAGCAGGAGAGAAAAGAAACCTTTTGTAGTGATAATCAAGATGGACCATTTCCAGCAGTTGACAAGAACTTGTGAGGAACAGTAGGGTGGAAAAATAAACATGGGGAAATAGTTTTACTTTGTGTAATGACACATTTGTGTAATAAACCAAAGTGGATCCAGACTGCTGGCACTTAACATTAAAAAGGTTGCAGAGCAGTTTTAAAACCAAGAGATGGGGGAAAGCCAATTGCTGCAGAGGCGCACATGGATCGGACAGAGACTCCTCTTAGAGGAGAGTCTATTGATAGAGATTCTCTAGGTTTTAGTCAGGAGGAGAGGATGGAAGAGGATAAAGTATGGGCCAGATCAGACGAGAAACATTCACATAAAGAATCTGACACATCAGAAAAGGGCAGACAAATAAACAGTGACAAATTTTTAAAGTGCTTGTACACAAATGCTAGAAGTCTAAATAATAAGGTTCGTGAACTAGAGTGCCTCGTGTTAAAGGAGGATATTGATATAATACGCATCACAGAAACCTGGTGGAGCGAGGACAATCAATGGGACACAATCATTCCAGGATACAAAATATATTGGAAGAACAGAACAGGACATGCGGGCGGGGTGGGGAGGTGGGAGGGATTGCCCCTATATATGAAAGAAAAGAAAATGTAGAATCAAATGAAATAAAATCTTAAATGAATCCACATGTTCCACAGAATCTCTATGGATAGTAATTCCAGGCTCTAATAAGAATATAACAGTAAGGATCTATTATCGACCACCTGAACAGGACAGTGATAGTGACGATGAAATGCTAAGGGAGATTAGAGAGGCTATCAAAATAATGAATAGTAGTGGGGGATTTCAATTATCCCCATATTGACTGGGTACATGTCACCTCAGGACAAAATGCAGAGACAAAATTTCTCGATACTTTAAATGACTGCTTCTTGGAGCAGCTGGTACAGGAACCCACAAGGGGAGAGGCAACTCTCGATCTAGTCCTGAGTGGAGCGCAGGATCTGGTCCAAGAGGTAACTATAACAGGACTGCTTGGAAATAGTGACCATAGTATAATAACATTTAACATTCCTGTGGTGGGAAGAACACCTCAACAGCCCAACAATGTGACATTTAATTTCAGAAAGGGGAACTATGCAAAAATGAGGAGGTTAGTTAAACAGAAATCAAAAGGTACAGTGACTAGAGTGAAATCCCTGCAAGCTGCATGGACACTTTTCAAAGACACCATAATAGAGGCTCAACTTAAATGTATACCCCATATTAAAAAAACATAGTAAGAGAACCAGAAAAGTGCCACTGTGGCTAAACAACAAAGTAAAAGAAGCAGTGAGAGATAAAAAGGCATCTTTTAAAAAATGGAAGTCAAATCCTAGCGAGGTAAATAGAAAGAAGCATAAACACTGCCAAATTAAATGTAAAAATGTAATAAGAACAGACAAAAAGGAGTTTGAAGAACAACTAGCCAAAAACTCAAAGGTAATAACAAAATGTTTTTTAAGTACATCAGAAGCAGGAAGACTGCTAAACAACCAGTGGAGCCCCTGGACAATCGAGGTACACAAGGAGCACTTAAAGACGATAAAGTCATCGCAGAGAAACTAAATGAATTCTTTGCTTCTGTCTTCACGGCTGAGGATGTTAGGGAGATTCCCAAACCTGAGCCCTCTTTTGTAGGTGACAAATCTGAGGAATTGACACAGATTGAAGTGTCACTAGAGGAGGTTTTGGCATTAATTGAGAAACTTAATAGTAACAAGTCACCAGGACCTAAGGACATTCACCCAAGAATTCTTAAAGAACTCAAATGTGAAATTGCGGAACTATTAGCTATGGTTTGTAACCTGTCCTTTAAATCAGCTACTGTACCCAATGACTGGAAGATAGCTAATGTAACGCCAATATTTAAAAAGGGCTCTAGAGGTGATCCCGGCAATTACAGACTGGTAAGTCTAACGTCAGTACTGGGCAAATTAGTGGAAACAATAGTAAAGAATAAAATTGTCAGACACATAGAAGAACATAAATTGTTACACAAAAGTCAGCATGGCTTCTGTAAAGGGAGATCATGTCTTACTAATCTATTAGAGTTCTTTGAGGGGGTTAACAAACGTGGACAAGGGGGATCCAGTGGACATAGTGTACTTAGATTTCCAGAAAGCCTTTGACAAGGTCCCTCACCAAAGGCTCTTACGTAAATTAAGTTGTCATGGGATAAAAGGGAAGATCCTTTCATGGACTGAGAACTGGTTAAAAGACAGGGAACAAAGGGTAGGAATAAATGGTAAATTTTCAAAATGGAGAAGGGTAACTAGTGGTGTTCCCCAAGGGTCAGTCCTAGGACCAATCCTATTCAACTTATTCATAAATGATCTGGAGAAAGGGGTAAACAGTGAGGTGGCAAAGTTTGCAGATGATACTAAATAGCTCAAGATAGTTAAGACCAAAGCAGACTGTGAAGAACTTCAAAAAGATCTCACAAAACTAAGTGATTGGGCAACAAAATGGCAAATGAAATTTAATGTGGATAAATGTAAAGTAATTCACATTGGAAAAAATAACCCCAACTATACATACAATATGATGGGGGCTAATTTAGCTACAATTAATCAGGAGAAAGATCTTGGAGTCATTGTGGATAGTTCTCTGAAGACGTCCACACAGTGTGCACTGGCAGTCAAAAAAGCAAACGGGATGTTAGGAATAATTTAAAAAGGGATAGAGAATAAGACAGAGAATATTTTACTGCCCTTATATAAATCCATGGTATGCCCACATCTTGAATACTGCATACAGATGTGGTCCCCTCAACTCAAAAAAGATATACTGGCATTAGAAAAGGTTCAGAAAAGGGCAACTAAAATGATTAGGGGTTTGGAGCGGGTCCCATATGAGAAGAGATTAAAGAGGCCAGGACTTTTCAGCTTGGAAAAGAGGAGACTAAGGGGGGATATGATAGAGGTATATAAAATCATGAGTGGTGTGGAGAAAGGGAATAAGGAAAAGTTATTTACTTGTTCCCATAATATAAGAACTAGGGGCCACCAAATGAAATTATTGGGCAGCAGGTTTAAAACAAATAAAAGGAAGTTCCTCACACAGTGCACCGTCAACCTGTGGAACTCCTTGCCTGAGGAGGTTGTGAAGGCTAAGACTATAACAGGGTTTAAAAGAGAATTGGATAAATTCGTGGAGGTTAAGTCCATTGATGGCTATTAGCCAGGATGGGTAAGGAATGGTGTCCCTAGCCTCTGTTTGTCAGAGAGTGGAGATGGATGGCTGGAGAGAGATCACTTGATTGTTACCTGTTAGGTTCACTCCCTCTGAAACACCTGGCATTGGCCACTGTCGTAGACAGGATACTGGGCTGGATGGATCTTTGATCTGACCCTGTATGGCCATTCTTATGTTTTTATGTATTAGGTGAACTGAAAAAATATTATTTCTTTGTTTTTTTTACAGTGCAAGTACTTGTAATGAAAAATAAATATAAAGTGAGCATTGTACACTTCGTATTCTGTGTTGTAAATGAAATCAATATATTTGAAAATGTAGAAAACATCCAAAAATATTTAAATAAATGGTATTCTATTATTAACAGTGTGATTAATTGCGCTATTAATCGTGATTGATTTTTTTAATTGCGCGATTAATCACAATAAAATTTTTTAATCGCTTGAAAGCTCCAAATGTTATTTAACCGGTCAAGTAGAACAAAGGAAATGTTTTCTATTTATGTTAATATTATGTTATTTTAAAAACACACATGTTTAAAGACTTCATAGTGTTCAAATATTATACTGGAAATTACCTGGAGAAACTTGAATTCTAACATCAGATACCTTTTTGTCGTATATGTTACTAAAATGTATGACTGTATGCATAAACCAGTATTGTCCATGTTCTCCATCAGATTTTGCTGGGGAAGAAGGGGGAAGGGTATTTTTCCCATTGATATTTATGATAGAAAACTGGGAAAACCTTTAGTGCCAGATAATTTTAGCACCTACGTAATAGTTTTTTTTATTTATTTCCCGTAAGAAATGAAAGAATTAAACCCTATATTGAAAGCAGGAGTTGTACTTTTTACATCTACATTTACTTTTTACATGTAAATCCTTGAATTTAAAAGTTGTTCTCTTCCTTTCAAAGAAATCCAAAAGCAAAAGCATATCTTAAAGGAAGGTCATACACTTTTAACAAGCATCTCTTTCTTCTATACATGTCAGAGTTAGAGTGCAAATTTGTAAAGCCCAGGATGTTAATGATCCAGTAATAGGTAGAAGCTGATACCTAGGCTTGACAGAATCTTTTTTTTTTGTAATGTCAATGGATTATATCAATGTTTACTTTAAGCATTGGTAAGATATATATTGATTTAAATTGTCACAGTTGTGGGACGTTATGGAGATACAGACAATTATTTAATGACAGAATTCAGAGTAGCAGCCACTGAATGCATCCAATGAAGTGAGCTGTAGCTCATGAAAGCTTATGCTCAAATAAATTTGTTAGTCTCTAAGGTGCCACAAGTCCTCCTGTTCTTTTTAATGACAGAAGTCACTGAGATTCAAAACATTACAGCTTTATAACCATTGAAACACAAATGGTCAACATCAAATGTCGGAACATACAGAGTAAATCACCTCAAATCAACCGATCACACCTGATTTTACTATTTATCCACTAGTCATTTTGTAACAAGCCTACTTCAAAAGTCTAAATAGCTGGATTTGGACTCCCAGGCAGCATTTGTCTTACTTTGCCAATCTGTAAATTTTGGTTGCTATCAATGGAAATATATTTTGTCAGTGGGTGTGTGCACTGGGAAATCGACATTTGCTGATATTCATCAATAAAAATCTAATCATTCGAAGGCGAATGATGAGTTTTGTATTGGCGTAAGCAGAGAAGCAGAAGTACGGTGGATGTTCTTGACAATGTCTTCCCTATATTCTCAGCATTTAAGGAAAATCTTATTAGAACAGGTAAACCTTAAAAAATGCAACATGACTTTTTTTCCTGTGTGAATTATTATAGCATAGCCCGACAGTAGTAGATGCACCACAAATATCTCTAAGTAAATGACTATTTCAGCCCTAAGTGGCAAACAAGATAAATCCTTTCGGTTGAAACCTCATACAAAGGGACAGAGTTCCATACGCATTTATCCACTTAAAGACGCAGAGAGGTAAGTAAGCAGGTTAAGCATCTAAACTCACATTAAAATCAAAGGGATTTTGGTGCCTAATCTGTTTCGGTGCTTTAGAAAATCTCTCTGCATCTGTAGGTGACTAAATACCCTTGAAAATCTGGCCCCAAGTGAATCATTTTCAGTGTCTGGTTTTTGGAGAAAAAGTTGAAAGTTGATGAACATGATTTTTTTCCCTTTTTTCTATAATTTTGCATGGGGGGTGGAAACATTTTCTGACCAGCTCTAGAATTTATTCCATGTTGGTCTTAGTTTCTTTTCATATGATTTCTGCAGTCAGTTAAGACACAATCAATAATGGAGAAGATGAACCCCCCTTTGGTTAATAGGAAGCATAAATCTTACCTGCAAAGCTGCAGGCCTACTAGACTGATGACGAGACATCCCCTCTTTGCATTGTAGTTTTCTAACTGCCTAAAGTTTCTCCCAGAACCTTTCGTATACTTTTTTTTTCTCTCAGTAAAGAAAACTAAAACGATACGTAGTATAGCTTTATTTCATTCTAGAAGCATTTGTAAATGGAATAACACATCCTTTGATATTTATATCCTCTGCAAAGAAAGACGTCATCATCCTCTGATGCAACTATTGTAGGATATTTGAGTTAAGGGGATGGGGGACTTAATTAAGAGAACATAATTTTTTGGCAATATTAACTCTCAAGACAATCAAACTTCTAACCTTAGCTGAATTATCGAGGGCTTACATACTAGGCTGAGGGACACTGTAGAAAATCTAATCTAATCTAATGACAGGTTTCAGAGTAGCAGCCGTGTTAGTCTGTATTCGCAAAAAGAAAAGGAGTACTTGTGGCACCTTAGAGACTAACCAATTTATTTGAGCATAAGCTTTCATGAGCTACAGCTCACTTCATCGGATGCATCCGATGAAGTGAGCTGTAGCTCACGAAAGCTTATGCTCAAATAAATTGGTTAGTCTCTAAGGTGCCACAAGTACTCCTTTTCTTTAATCTAATCTATCTATCTATTTACACAAACATAAGGATCTTCTAGAGTTATCAGCTAATGAAGTTATCCTTTATCTTGAGTTGTAGAGGCTGAAATGTTAGGGAAGTCAATGGAGCACCGCTAATGTACATCACTGGAGGATCTGGTCTACGGTGTAAGATCCAAACTCTCCCCCAAAACAGAATCTTTCCATTTGATATAGGTTATAGACTCATGGACTCATAGACTTTAATGCCAGAAGGGACCATCATGATCGTCTAGTCTGACCTCCTGCACGTTTCAGGCCGCAGAACCTTACCCACCCATTCCTGTAACAGACCCCTAACTGCTGGCTGAGTTACTGATGTCCTCAAATCATGGTTTAAAGACTTCAGGTTACAGACAATCCACCCATCTGCTCTAGTTTAAACCTGCAAGTACCCCATGCTGCAGAGGAAGGCAAAACCCCCCTCCTAGGGGTCCTCCTTCAGGATGGCTCATCTGATCCCCTAGAACATCTCTTCCCCACACAGCTGTTCCCACAGGCGACCCTGAAGGAAGCTGTAGTTTATCCTAGAGGGAACACTGAAGAGCAGCAAGAAGGTTTAGCTGCCTGGCATCCTCCAGCCAGAGAGCCAGGACCAGAGGGTAGAGAAGGTTGAAGGCAGGAGCAGCTGCAGAGAGAGCTGCCTGACCCAGAGAGCTGGAGCGGGCTGATGGCTGGGTAGCAGCAAAGGGGCTTACTCACTGGCATCTCCACACTGCAGAGCTGAAGCGCCCTTAGAAGAGAGGCGGTGGGCATTCCTGTTGAGAAGAGTGATAGGCAGGCCATTTGTCCAGTTTTAAGCCGGACTATCCTGGTTTGTCCACTCTCTGGTACTGATATAAAACTGGACGTGGTTTTGCCTGGTATCACAGATGCAAGATGCCATGTTGCAGAACCCACCACTCTGCCCCGTCGGTATGACTTCACACGCACCGCCAGCGGGGGATGGAGTAGCAAGCTCTGCAACATGATGCCCTCCATGTGGCAGGACCTTGTGTGCACTGTGTGTGTGAGCTCATGGGGGGAGGGGCGGGATCATGCAGGCAGTGGTGGGAACAACCAAGGGAATGTCCGGTATTTGGGGATGTGTCAGTGGTCACCCTAAAGAGCGGAGTTTTTAAGAACTACACGCACTGAGTGTGAGAAATAGATTTATGTTCCAGATTTTCACTGGGGAGCATTTGAACAATGTTTTGGTAATAAACCGCCCCCAAGCAGAGGTATTATTTAAACAAGAAAGCCTGTTGTGGAGTCAATAGGGACAAAGGAAGGAAACTGAGGCAGGTGAAGCTGTTCTGCTATGGCCTGTTGCTGGAGAGCACTCTAGGTGCGGCCACCCTGTGACACATGGGAACATTTCAAATTTTGCCAAACAAAAAAATCAATTTTCTATCAGGAAAATAATTTTTAAAAAGTGTTGGGTGGGAAGTTCCACTCAAATTGTAAATGTCGCATTTAAAAAAAAATTGCCCAAAATGTTTTGTTACAAATAATTAAAAAATAAATAAACAGCATTTCCATAGCACATTGACGCCTGCAGTTCCAGCCCCCTTTGTCGCCTGTGGGCTGGGTTCTCTGGAGGACTACATCTCCCACAATGCAACGTGAATCCAGTGGTTTGAATTTCATGGTGATTCAGGGGAGTCGCCACTCTCATGTATCATGGGAGATGTAGTACAGCCAAGTAGACTGGTTCCACCATCTCTCTTACGCCAGGTCTACACTACCACTTACTTTGGTACAACGTACGTTGCTCAGGGGTGTGAATAAGTCACCCCTCTGAGCGATGTAAATTACACTGGACTAAGCGCCGATTTGGACAGTGCTATGTTGGTGTGAGAGCTTCTTGTGGAAGTGAATTTATTATGCCAAGGGGTAACTAAAGTGTGTGAGCTACTGTGAAGTAAAAACACCGTGATGACAAGGCACTGTAGTTTTATTGTGAAGTAACCTAGGCAAGGCAGCACTATATCGAGCGTCAACTTCCAGCCATTGGATTATATTATATTTTTCTCTGCTAGAATGAAGATCCCGTTTTCAAATATTGGTTCTTCATGTAGGTACTTATAGACTGTAATCAAGTCACCCCTGAACTTTCTCCTTGTTAAGTGTCAAGATTCCTTCTCCACTCTGAACTCTAGGGTACAGATGTGGGGACCTGCATGAAAACCTCCTAAGCTTACTTTTACCAGCTTACGTTAAAACTTCCCCAAGGAACAAACTATTTTACCTTTTGCCCTTGGACTTTTGCTGGCACCACCAAATGTCTAACCGGTATTATTATTAGGAAAGAGTCCGTTTGGAAATGTCTTTCCCCCCCAGAATCCTCCCAAAACCTTGCACTCCCCTTCCTGGGGAAGGTTTGATAAAAAGCCTCACCAATTTGCATAGGTGACCACAGACCCAAACCCTTGGATCTTAAGAACAATGAAAAAAGCATTCAGGTCTTCCAAGAAGAATTTTAATAGAAATAAAAAGAATCACCTCTGTAAAATCAGGATGGTAAATACCTTACAGGGTAATTAGATTCAAAACATAGAGAATCCCTATAGGCAAAACCTTAAGTTACAAAAAGACACAAAAACAGGAATATCCATTCCATTCAGCACAGCTTATTTTTCCTCAGCCATTTAAAGAAATCAGAATCTAACGCATATCTAGCTAGATTACTTACTAAGTTCTAAGACTCCATTCCTGTTCTGCCTCCGGCAAAACCATCACACAGACACAGAGAGAGGCTTTGTTTCTCCCTCCCCACAGATTTTGAAAGTATCTTGTCTCCTTATTGGTCATTTTGGTCAGGTGCCAGTGAGGTTATCCTAGCTTCTTAACCCTTTAGAGGTGAAAGGGTTTTTCCTTTGGCCAGGAGGGATTTTAAAGGTGTTTACCCTTCCCTTTATATTTATGACATTAAACTAAATAGATTGAGCTCTGTAAGTCTATCACTATAAGGCAGATTTTCAAAACCTTTAATAATTCTTGTGGCTCTTCTTTGATCACTTTCCTCTATGGACACCAGAACTGGAAACCATATTCCATCAGTGGTCACACCAACACCAAATAGAGAAGTAAAATAATGTCTCTACTCTCTAGTTCAAGTGGCTGCTTTTCTACAGACTGTGTGAACTTGGGATAGTCTCTCTCTCACTCTCTCTCGCTCTCTGCCTCAGTTTCCCCATTGGTGCAATGTGGTTCATAGCACTTTCTCACATTACAATGGTGTTGTGAGGACAAATAAATTAATGTCTGTGAGACACTCAGATACTAAGGTGATAGGGTCATACAGGTACTTACAAGAGATAGATTTTTGTTACTCTTATATCAGCCATTGCCCATGCTCTGAGATACAGAACATTGTAAATGGAGAGATTCAGGAAGTGGAAGACACCAGAGACATCTCAGGCAGCTGAGGAAACCCCTAAGACTCAGGAATATGGTCAAGATATGAGAAGTGCTGCCTGCTAATTTGGATTGAGAGGGCATGATTCTCTTTGCACACACACACACACACTTGTGCAAACCAGGAGTCACTTTAATGACTTCCCTGGATTCACTCTGGAGTATAGCTGATGTGCCCAACAGGACAATTAGTTAAGAATAATTGATCATTTCTTGCATCACAGACTGGGCAGACTGGCTGACTCCTGGAAAAACATTGGGTCATGTCGTCAGCTGTTGTATACTGGGGTAGCTTCAGGGAAGTCAGTGGAGCTCTGGGTTTTTACACAAACTGACCATCTGTCTCAGGGTCTGCAAACAGTCCCTTGAACTCCAAAGGGCTGCTCCCCTTACAGATCACAAAGAGGGCAATTCATCCCTGGGCACAGGAGCAGCAAAAGGCCCATAAACCACTAGACTCTCTGACTCAAAAAGTCTTCTCAGAGCCTCCTTGATCTCCTTGTTTCTCAGGCTGTATATGATTGAGTTCACCATGGGAGCTGGCACAGTGTAGAGCACAGACATCAGCTTATTGAAAGCCGGTGTCTGGTTTGCTATGGGGACCCCATAGAAAATAATAACAGTCCTGTAGAAGATGCTAACTACAGTGAAGTGTGAGTAGCAGGCAGAGAAAGCTTTCTGCTTCCCTGTGGTGGAAGGGAACCTACAGATGGTCCACATGATTTTGCAAGAGGATGTAAGGGTCAGTGAAAATGGGACCTTTGTCACCATGAGGGAGGCTAGGACGGTCGCTGCCTTTGTTGCAGTGGCCTCAGAACAGGAGAGGAAGTGGTTCATCTTGTTGGAGGGACAGAACATCAAAACTGCTCCTGTAACAGGAGGTAGAAAGCCAGAGAAATGAGTTCCAGCCTCTAGCTGCTGGCAAACCCTAACGCTCATCATGGTTGCATAATGCGGCTGTGGCATATCGCTATATATCGATCATAGGAGAAAACTCTCAACAACACCCAAGATAGAAAACAGGCACAGCCATGCAGCACAGCCCACAGGAAAATCACTTCATGGGAGTTAAGCAAAGTTTTCAACATCTTGGAGACCATTGTAGACATGTAGCAGATATCTAGGAAGGAAAAATGACTCAGGAAGAAATACATGGGGATGTGGAGGTTGTGATCAGCCAACAGAACTGTAACAATGAGGAGATTCCCAAAGACGGTCACCATGGATATCAGTAGGAATATCCCAAAGAGAAGGCTCTGAAGATCACAAAGGTCCCCGAATCCCAGGATGTTGAATTCCCTGGCAGCCATTTGGTTGTCCTTTTGCATATCAACCGCTGTTTTCGTCTAAAGAAAAGAGATGCATGAAAAACACATGAAACCAAAAAAAGAAGCAGAGAGATTAGTCCCATTCTATGCCTAGGAGAGAAAGTACAACAGGAGGGAACACAGACTCTCTGGAGGAAACGTAGTCGGACTGTCTGGTTTTACAGTGAGATAAAATTTTGCTCAGAGACTAAAGAACATTTTGGAAATCCTTAATTTTTGAGTTGAGATGTTGGAAAGAGCCAGTTTTCTAGTTCCCGCTTCAGTTTCTCTAGGTTTGGATTCACCTCACATTTCTGCAGCTGAGCTGGGAAAACCAAGTCCCTGACACGCTGCACCCGGGGGCCAGAGGTACACCTGGGGTAATGCTTTTAGGCTGGGAGTTTCAAAGGAGCCTCAGATTGGATTTAGGCTCCTAACTCGCTTCGACTCTGTTGAAAATCCCAGTCTTAAAGCTGGATTCTCCTCACATTTACACCAGTGTAATTCATGAGTCAGGCTGCTGAACTCAAAATGTGCAAGGAAACATCCCAGTGGATTCAAGCCAGATGACAATCCTTAAAGTATAGGGGCCAGATCCTCAGCTGGTGTCAATCAGGCGTGGCTCCATTAATGTCAGTGGATCTACTCCAGGCTATATTTGGCCTTCAGTTACCCTGGTGTAAAGCTGGGGTATCTTGACTGTTTGCACTAGAGCTAATCAGGCGACATTCTCCCATGCTTTGCAGATTGTGATCATTTACACTGGGACAAAATGGCTGCCAAATGGCACCCAATCCAAATAACAAGGCCTGATTTGGGTGGAAAGGGTAGTTTAGTGGATTGGGCACTAGTTGGGGTGCAGCGACTGTGGGTCCAATGTCCAGCCTTGCCCCACATTCCTTTTGTCTCTTTGGGCAAATCACTGAAGCTGCTCCATCCCTCAGTTTTCCCCATCTGTACAATGGGGATAACAGCACTTGCCTACCTCCCAGGGGTGTGTGAGGATAAGCTCTGTTACAGATTGTGAGGTGCTCAGATGTTACAGTTGGGGCCATCCAAGTACCTGGACAGGTTCTGCTCTCCCTTGCACCAGTTTCGGTGAAGTAACTCCCAACTTCAACCAACGCATGCCCAGTCTGTTCGGAAATATTTCAGCCTCACTTTGCTAAGCTATAAGCAGCCATTCAAGGCACCACAGAGACCCAGCCACTGAGGAATCTGAAGGTAGGATTCAGGCCCTGACTTCAATGGAGCAATTTCTGAATATGGGAGAACAGGATCAGACACAATATCCCCAGAGCTTAATCATTGGTGCAAAGCACTAGGGATCTATTGGCATGATTCTGGATTTACGCCACCATCTCAGAGCACACTGAGGCCTTGAACCCCTCTGCTTATTGCACAATAGGTATACTGGTATCTGAGCAATACAAGCTCCCCTTTATCAGCTGACTCCAGGGTTGGGCTGCATTTATGGAGCCCTGTGTGCTCAGAACAAGGCTGAGACCTGCCAGATCGGTTCACAGAGGGTCATCAAAATGCTGCCAGGCAGCAGTGGCTTTTGCCACCTCACAGCCAGGACTGGAATGGAAGCTGTGCCCAAGAAAAGAAACCTTCTCTCCCCTATGATATCCACTGCTCCATGCGTGGGCCTGCATCCACAGCTGCCTGCCTCTTGTGCCGTGGCCCCTGTTCCTTGGCTCATGCGTGCAATGTCGGTGCAAACTGCGGCTGAGTCAGACCAATGGGGCCCCATTCTCCTCTCACTCACACTGTGGAGATGCATTGTGGAGTCACTCCTGCTCTACAATGGGCTGAGTGAGAGCGGAATCAGCCCCACTGACTCCAGTAGAGTTACTCCTGATTTACACCAAGGTGTGTGAAATCACAGGCTTAGGTCCTGCTTCTCCACTGAGTTTCTCCAGCTTTGCATCAGGGCAGTTTACACTACCAAGGGATGTGGCTCTGTTTAGCCATGTCTAGCACTGATGGAGCCATTGGTAAGCCCTCTGCCCTCAAAGTTCTCAGCCCCTTTGGCAGCGAGAGGCCACACAGGGGCCGGTGAGCATCCAAGGTGCCAGCCAGTTCTGGGATGGGTGTGTACCAAGAAGGACCAAGCCTGCATGCAGGAAACCCGTCTAAATGCCCGGGCAGATAGGCCCCAGAGCCAGTTACATGAGGGTCCATCGCTTACACTTCATGAAAGGAGAAGAACCCGGTGCTTTCTGTCCACTGGAAGGACTTTACTAGCACCAATCACACTCAGATGTCCCTGATCCTGCCATCCAGCTCAGACAAAGGAAAGGCCTTTGCCTTCAACGGGAGGCCTCAGGTAATTAACTGGGAGCACTGCTAATGAGGCACCCGAGGGTTAGAGCCACAACTGGGAGCAGGAAGCTTCCCTGCTAGAGATTAGTGCACTGCCAGCCCTCCTGCAGGTCCAAGGTTCTGGTTAACTCCCTTGGCGGTGCTGGGCTAAGCACAGAGGCCTCGTGAAAAAAGGCTGAAATTCTGGCCCAGTGGGATCAATCAACAAAGCAACTTGGAGCAAACTTCAGAGTCCTGGGGGTGCAGAGCAAAGTGTGTGTGTGTGTGGGGGGGCAGCGGAGCATGAGAAAGCCAACGGCAGAGACAGGCCTTGAGACTATGGATCATTAACCCAAAGAGCAAAGCCTTAAGCTGGCTCCTGCTTGGATTTACACTCGGTTAAAATACACCCTGCTTGCCCCACTGATTGAGGGCACGTCTACACTGTAGCATGGAGTTCCATCTCCTAGTGCAAACGTAGCCTAAGATTCCTGTTACTGGGTTGGCAACCCATCCTGGTAACCGCACCGATTCTGATCCCTGATTTCCAGCACCCAAAGGTATTGTCTAAATTATGAGGGTGCTGCCAGCAGTTCTGCTGGTTTAGCTCCACCAGCAACACTTTCTAGTCTGGACACAGTTGTATCGCTATACACATGCCTCTGCGGGAATAGCTTCTGCTGCATTTCCTGGCCAGCACAATCTGCACTAGTCCAAGCACAGTTACACCCAGGGGACTGCACCTAAACTAGATTTCTTGGTGAAATCGATAGGAGTTAGGTGCCTAAAAACATGTGGGTTTTCATTGGCACAGACATGTCAGTAAAAATCACACCCCTGATTCACACAGCTCTGCTGGTGAAATGTTAATGTGTCCACCAGGCCTAACTCTTAGTCATTCCATTGACTGAGATCAGCTGAGCATAAAAGGCTCTGAAATGATTTGGGAACCACTTGGCCCTGTTTACTCATAATGTACACCACAGGCCAGACACACAGCTGGTGTGAGTCAGGTCACTGCTTTCATGTTCGGTGAAGATGGCCAGCTGGGGGGCTGGCCATGGGAATATAGGAGATGCCACTCGGAAAATGTTTTGGACTCTGCCAAACCTGAGATCTCTCAAAATCATAGGGGCTGATTTTCATCCTGCTCACCTGGTGTAAATGTGGAATCATTAATACAGTTGTGCTCACTCCCTGCTCCTTGATCCCACGCACAAGAGGGGTAATTTTCTGAGCCAAGCATGGCGTATCAGTGTTGTTACTAAACCTACTAATGGATAATTGGTGGGTGTGAAAAATCAATACTGTGGATAACCCATGGTGACTTCTTGGGGGTGTAGTTACTGGGGCTGTTCCAGTGATTCACATCCAACCCCACTGCTCCCCGCCCTGACCCTGTGCCATTACATGGTCTGGCTGCCCCTCCCCCACCCTCTGCTGCCCTAGTGTCCATTATACAGTATAGCTGCCCCTCCCCATTCTCACCCTCTTGTGTCCATTATACAGTATAGCTGCCCTTTCCCACCCCTCACCCTCTTCTGCCCACTGTGTCTCTGTGTCTCCTCCAGTTGCTTGTCCATAAAGGGAAGTTTATGAGTCTGTTGCTGCCTTTCTGGAGGAACACCTGCTTCTGTAGCTTAGGTTTTTAGGTCCAGAGTTGAGTCATACACATACCCTGGCCTGGGTTGCTGTGGCATGTGCGACTTCCCCATCTCCTTCTCTCACACACTCCCTCCTGCTCCCATTGGTTCCGCTCGGGACACAAAAGGGTGAGTGACAGGAGAAACAGATTCTGTGACAATAAAACAAACTGGGAAACCCTCTTCACTGAAGTGCTGCAGTTGTTCGCAGCCCTATGGAAGAAAGGCAAGGGCTGTGTAGCCAGAGGTGTGTGGGGTTTAGGATGCTCTGGCACAATCCCGGTGCAAGGGAAATACTGCTCTGAACCAGCATGCTCATCCTTTGCATGCACTAAAGGAAGGAGCTGGCACTTTCCCAGAGGTAAGATACGCTCCAGTTTCTTGAGGGGTGTGTGACGTTGTACCCCATAATGTTTTATGGGAATATGACATAACTGGAATATGCTCTATGCTACATGTGCCATATAACATATCTCTGTAAAGGTTATGGTCTACTCGATCTATTCACCCTATATGTATATATATATCATTTTTGTATTCAAAGTTATGAATGTGGTCTGTATACTTCTCTGATTCTAAGTAGGTTTTACTAAAGCAGTTGGTCAGCTTCCTGAGAAAAGACTATTCTCAGTACGTGCCCAACCAAGAAGCCCATAAGCCAACAATACACTTGGAGATGCCAGTCCACATCTGAGCTTTCCCAGGAATGTGGCTTGGCTGGTAAGGAACTCAGTCACGCATGGACATGTGATTTGCCCAGGTGAGTCCAAAACACCATTTTGTAGCTGGGCTTTGCATGGGAGAGAGGAGGGGGTCTCCACCCACAAGAGAAAGTCTATTTAAACCGCTGGGAGACCCCTCCATTTTGTCTTCAGATGGCTAAAGAGAGAGCCTCTCCATCCCCAAGGATACCTGAAAAAACCTGGAACAAAGAATAGTAACTAAAGGGGGTGTGAGTAATTGCTGGACCCAGACTAGAAAAAGACTAGTCCATAAAAGGAAGCTTACTGGGTGAGAATTTTATCTGTATTCAGTTTTATTACTGTACAAGATTTAGACTTGCATGTTTTATTTTATTTTACTTGGTAATTCACTTTATTCTGTCTGTTACTACTTGAAACCACTTAAATCCTACTTTCTGTATTTAATAAAATCACTTTTTACTTATTAATTAACCCAGAGTATGTATTAATACCTGGGAGTGGGGGGAGAGCTGTGCATATCTCTCTATCAGTGTTATAGAGGGTGAACAATTTATGAGTTTACCCTGTATAAGCTTTATACAGGGTAAAACTGATTTATTTAGGGTTTGGACCCCTTTGGGAGTTGGGCTTCTGAGTGTTAAAGGCAGGAACACTTCTTAAGTTGCTTTCAATTAAGCCTGCAGCATTGGGGCATGTGGTTCAGACCCTGGGTCTGTGTTGGAGCAGACTGGCGTGTCTGGCTTAGCAAGACAGGGTGCTGGAGCCCCAAGGTAGCAGGGAAAGCAGGGGAAGATGTAGTCTTGTCACATCAGTTGGCAGCTCCCAGGGGGTTTCTGTGATCCAACCTGTCACAGGGTGAAGCAGTGAGTTAAACGCCACTGAATTGTAGGCCTTCCCCTGTAAACACCTGATACTGGGAGGGATGCTGGCTGCTGTTAATAGATCCACAACATTCAAAATGGCTTCTCCTGCTACCCAACTAGAACCAATTGGAAACGAATGGGTTTTGGGTGGTTGGTTGGTTTGGTTTGTTCCATCAAAAAAAAAATACCCCTCCCCCCACAAAAAAGTGTTTGGTTGTTAGCAAAATTTCCCTCTGAGAACTGAACATGTTTCAGCCACAAAGTGAAAAAATGGTGCTTTTCTTCCCATAATTTTTAATGTTGAGCTTTTTGTTCTCTGAAAATGTATGATGTGCTTTAAAGGAAAGCAAATTCTTTGTTTAATCAGAAAACAGAATTTCTCTGTAGTACAAAGCAAAGCTTCTCAGCCTTCTAAGCGTCGTGACCCTGGATTCAAAATCCAAAACTGTCTTCTTCAGTTTATTTCCCCCTCTCCCAGGGAAGCAGGGCTTTCTGAAAGTTCCCAAACTTCCCATGCTTCTCTAGGCCTGATTTCCATATTGTTCAATGGAGCCTTTGCCTTAGTCTACCTACACTTAAAGTTAGATTGAGATACGTTCCATTGATGTAGCTGCCATCGCTTAGGGAGCTGGTACTCCTAAAATGATGGAAAAAACCTCCGTGGTGTAGGCTGCGTCTACGCTACAGGGTTATGACATCACATGGCAATGTAGCTATGCTGGTAAGTCAACGCCCCAACCCCGCCATTTTGTATGAACTTGCCTGAGGGACGCAATCAGGTGGGAAGCCTCTGAGCACACTCTCAAACCAAAGAGGGCATGGGAGGCGCTCAGATACGCTCAATGAAGCCACACCAGGTGCATAAGTAGAACCAGTTTTATTGCCAAAGTATAATAAGCTTCCCAGCCTTCACGCGTTACTAAATATGTGCTTCCCAATTTTGAATAGATGCTCCCAGCAGCAAGGGGAGCCAGTCTGCCTGCAGCTGGATCACCCCTGAGTTGAGGGCACCCAATGTGGCAAGCTTATTTTGCAGTACTTCTATATCAAAGGAATTTAATATCCCCGTACCAGTGCCAACCCCTCCTAGCACTGTCTCCATAAGGCCCCGCTTTTTGTGCCCCTTCCCCACCAGGGGGCCAACCAAGGCTAGCCATTGCTCCCACAAACGATCTGTCCAGGGCTGACAGCTCACATTGCACAACCCAACACGGACTGCACTCACATTAATATTTACATTAATTACATCAATCTGTGGCCCCACAATTATGGGGCTACACAAGTTGGGCCAAACCATTAAATGAGGTTTGCTTCGATTCAGGGGGGCAAAAACAGGAAGTACATATAGCAATATCAAAAAGGGGCCTCACCCCTCTATATCAGTCTTATTGGTGAAGCTCCACATAGTCCCACAGGTTATGAGAAAATGGGTATCATTCCCAGTGCAGTTAAGCAACTCTCGTAGGGCAATCATATTAGAGGACTGGATTTGCGGCGTCACCTGTCCACACCAGTGGGAGGAATCATTTAGCAAATGAAGGGTCATGTTGACTTACGAATCAGCGTACACCAAGAGGGTACCTGGCCGGTAGCCCGGGAGTTGAAGCATACACGCGCCAGGACAATTGATCGAGACCGTCATGACAGGGCAGCTCTGATGTGCAGGGCAGGTAAAATGACCAATGGTCCAATTGGTGGTGGCAGCACTCCATCGCAAATGTCCACGGTGCAACAATGGTCCCATTTGCTCACTGAGCACAGAGGCCCAAAGTCCCCAAAGGATGCACATGAGCATCATCTCCAGGATAGTTTGCCCCTATCAAGACAAACAAGATCATTATCCCCAACAATGCTGACCCAGTAAGTGTCCCTGGGCTCCCGAGCAACTATCTCCCCTGACTGGAGGTGCTGTCCGGGGTACCGCAACCATACCCGGCCACCCTCTTCCTCAGCCCTATCTGTGGATCCAAACCCTCCCGCTCCCCAGGCAGTGTCTGGCACCTCCATTTCCTACAGGTGCCGCACTTCAGGGAGGGCAATCTGCTCACAGATGACCTGGGCCACCCGATCACCCGGTTGTATATGCACGGGCTCCTTTCCAAGATTGAACAGCAAAACCCATACTTCTCCCCAGCAGTCATGGTCCACAATCCCCACCTGTAGGTGAAGTCCCACACACAAAGCCAGCCTGGAGTGGGGAACCACCCTGCCATAATACCTTCTGGGTAGTTATACCTGTATCCCGAAGGGAATCAATTTCTGAGTGCCAGGATCAATGGTGTCGGGGGCGACTGCATACAAATCCACCCCTGCTGACTCTGATGGCCCTCTAGTCGGGAGATGGGCTGCGGGGCGTAGCAGTACAACTCCTAACACATCAGGGTCTGACTTCCCTGAGCCCTCTGTCTCCTCAGTCATCAGCCACACACTCACTCCACCATGTTGGCATTCCATTGGTGTCAGGCCATAGTATGGAAGCATATTCCACTGATAGGCGGCCTTGCTAAGTACCCCTGAGTGTGCGGTTCAGTGATGAGCCGTAGTTGCTGTCTCAGCAATCCATTATACTGTTCCACGATACCCGCCCCTTGGGGATGATAGGGGATGTGAAACACCCATCAAATTCCCAAATATGCAGCCCAATCTCACACCGTATTACTGGCTAAATGGGACCAATTATCAGAATGCAATTGAGAGGGAATTCCATGCTGGAATACAATTCGCTCGGTAATTCCAGTGATTGTATTCCATTGGTTGGCATGGGATGCTGACCAGACCTCTCCATAGCTGGTGGCCTATCAACCATGGTGAGAATATACGCCTTGCAGTGGTCAGGAGGGAGTGGACCAACATAATTGACTTGCCAAATTTGAGCAGGCTGGTCTCCCCGTAGCACCTGACCGGAGGAGCCGGCTTCCACCTGTAAGGGCTTAACAATCTGGCAAATTTTACAAATGGCTTTAGCTGTTTTTAGGACTACATCCGAAGTGGGGATACCTCGGGCCTGCTCCCAATGGTACGCCCCTTCCAGGCCCAAGTGCCCTGAGTGCATGTGTATCCAGGAAGCCAAGAGGGAAAAAGCCTCCCCCACATTGGGGGGCCATCGTACACTCGGCTATGTGGGTCAGCTGGTCCACTGCAGCATTCCAATTATGCTCTTGGGTATGGGGCTGGTGGGCATCTACATGAAACACATAAATCAAAAGGTCCTGCACAGTGGAATACAATTCCTGCCAAATAGGGGCGTCCCACATGGGCTTTCCATGGATGGCCCAATCCTGGGCTCTCAGGCGGCCCATCCAGGTGACCAGTCCCTGAGCCACTAGCCAAGAGTCAGTGTACAGGCATACCATGGGGTCCCCAAGGGCAAGTGCCTGTTAGGATATAGATATTCAGGCCTGCCTGTAAAGGCCTATACTTTAAGAATATAGGTATATGTTTATCATTTAGCTAGTAATAGAGGTATACAAGAAAGAATCTTTGTAAGGGCCTTCTCTCACTGTGACAGTCTGAGGACCTGTTCTTAGGCCAATGCCTTTGGCTAAGCAGCAGAGGCAGCCATAAGCTGGGAAGCGACCGGTCACATCCTCACATTCCAAACTAGTCAATATGGGGCTGTTAGCAAGGTGATCCGATCTATCACCTCCAGAGAAAGGGAAGAGCCTAGAAGATGTAAAAGAAAATTTAGGTTGATAGTCTTCTGTCTGTTAAGAACTCACTTATCAATAGACAGAGCTGGGAAACCCTTATGTTTTTATAAACATAGTTGTGAAATCCTCACTTCTGTATTGTTTTGTCATTATAGTTCCCACTTTGGTATTGTTTATTTGCATGGTCTCTGTCTGGTTCTGTGATTGTTTCTGTCTGCTATATAATTAATTTTGCTGGGTGTAAACTAATTAAGGTGGTGGGATATAATTGGTTAGCTAATCATGTTACAATATGTTAGGAATGGTTAGTTAAATTTCAATAGAATGATTGGTTAAGGTATAGCTAAGAATATTACTATATAAATTAGGGGCAAACAGGAAGTAAGTTGGGATTCGAAAATAAGGAAAAAGGAACTTGGATTTAAGCTTGCTGGAAGTTCACCCCAATAAACATCGAATTGTTTGCACCTTTGGAGTTTGGGTACTGTTGCTCTCTGTTCATGCGAGAAGGACCAAGGAAGTGGGAGAGTGAAGGAATAAGCTCTCTAACAGTGCTCGCCTCACTGCCAGCAGCACAGCATAAAGCTCAGCATATTGGCTGGAGGCTCCCGATGCCTTGGCAGTCTCATGCAACTGTTGAACAGCATTTAAGGTGAAAGCTCTCCAGCGCCACATATTACAAACATACCTGTCTGAGCTACCAGTAAACCAGGCATAGGGACGCTTGGCGGCATTCAAACGATCAAATGAGGCACCCCATTGCACAGTGGGGGCTTCGGATGGGGGCTGGGCTGCAGTAGCGGGGGCAGTTGCCCCGCCATCCTACTGGGGCTGCACCAACTGTTCATGAAACTTACGAGTGCCCTGGGGTCCTGTGCAGGCACGGTCACTAATGTACCACTTCCACTTCACAATAGAGCTCTGTTGTGCCCTCCCCACTTTATTTCCAGAGTTGGAGTCCAAAATCCAATTCATGATGGGGATTTCGGGCTGTAAAACCACAGTCTACCCCTCAGTTAGGCTGGCCCATCGGGGCTCCTTACCCTCCAGAGGTGGCAGGAGGTCCCGCCATTTTGAGTCGGGGTGGGACGTGAGGGTGAGGACGTTAAGGGTGTGGAGCACGAGCGTATATAGATGTTTCCTTGGCGGGGTCCAGAAATGGACCGGCTGCAGATCATGCAGCTGCCTCACAGTGAAGGGTTGTGGGGGGTCGGTCGGGTCCATGGGACAGGGGCCAGATGAAAAGGTCCAGAGGCCCTGGGGTGGAGGGTGGGTGGGGCGTGTCCTTGTGCAGGACCCGGTCGAGGTAAACCCGAGCAGCGGGCGGCAAAGCGGCCCTCACCTCCTGAAGTATGCGCCGGGGAGTACGAGGCCTGGAGAGCCCCATGCACTGAGTGAGCATCAGGGGATCCAGCCAGTCTCCCTTGTCGTAGTACAAGAGGTCTCCGACACTTGTGGCTTCTGCCTGGACCAACCTCTGGCACTCCGAGTGGAACTCCGCCATCTGCACATGGAGCTGGGGGTTGTGTAGCAGGGGCTCCACAAGGAGATCTGCCCCCACGGTGGCCGCAACGGACCTGGTTGCGGAGAACAGTTTCCAGGTCCAGAGGAGGTCCTGGTAAAAGACTGGCAGTCCGGAGATGTCTGGCGGAAGACCTCTCGGATGGAGATAAAGGAGCTGCTGGTCGTATCGGAGCCCTTGGAAGCGGTGCAAGAAGGCGTGTGCCAGTACGCTCCATGCTGGACTACCTGCACCATAAAGGAGCCTCTGCAGGGCCTGGAGGTGGAAGACATGGAGCTGAGTGTGTAGACACTTCAGGCCCTGCCCTCCCTCCTCCAGGGATAGATGGAGAACCCCCGCAGAAACCCAGTGCAGTCCTGATCAGAAGAACTCCAGAAGCGATGTCCAGAAGTTTGCCAAGAAACCCGGGGCCGGGACCAGGGTGCTGAGCCAGTACCAGAGTATGGACAGGAATAGTTGATTTAGCACCAGCACTCTCCCTCAAAGGGAGAGGCACTGGAGTAGTCCTGTCCATTTCTGGAGCTGCTCTATCACCCCGCCCTCTAAACTGTGCCAGTTCTCCGGCGGAGATAGATGTGTGGCAGAAAGGTAAACGCCGAGATAGAGCTGTGGACCCGTGCTCCACTGCATGGCCTGAAGCGCGGATGGGATGGATCTTGCCTGCCATCCATTCACTACCTCCAGGCCAGTGCTCTTGACCCAGTTGACCCGGGCGGAGGAGGCTGCCGAATAGATGGCCTGGCAGAGGGGTGGAATCTCCGGGCTGGGGTCAGATGCCTCTCCAGCTCTAAGACCTCCCATTCCAACTGCTCTATCACCGCATCCCTCCGTCGACTGGCACCCCGGGTGTAATCATGGCAGAAGATCCGGGCACGCACCTAACCCAAGTCCCACCACCACCGTGCTGAGGGAAAGGTACACTGCTACCCTTGCCAGGCCAGCCAGAACTCCCAGAAGGATGCCACGAAGCCCACATCCTCCAACAAGCTGTTGTTGAAATGCCAATAGGCCGGCCCCGGCATCTCCGCGCAGAGAGAGGCCGTCACGGTGGCTAAATGATGGGCAGAGAATGGGGCCAGCTGCATACTGGAGGAGTGGGCTCATGAAAGGTGGAAGCATGATAAATAAATGCGGTCCAACCGGGAGTGGCGCAACCGATGGGCCTCCACCTGGACAAAGGTGAACGTGGAAATGTCATCCGGGTGGTGGTTGCCAGACGTCCACCAGGGAGTGATGTTCCACTATCTCCCGGAGGATGTCCACAGCGGCTGGGCACTGCTCGGTCCCCAAGTGGTCCCGCTCCTCGAGGGTGGTGTTGAAGTACCTGCCCAGGTCCAGGCACTAGTGAGGATCCAAGGTGCCGAGGAAGGCGGACGCCCGCTGATAGAATTGCAGCCGCTCCGGGCTTGATGCCGGGGCATAAACGTTAACGACGATGACCACGAGCCCCTCCATACGGACCTGGAGGTGCAGCAGGCGGCCTGGCACAGCCTCAGCAACCCCCAGCACCTCGGGCCGTAGGTTGGGGAAGAACAGGGTCGCCACTCCAGCTGTACGAACTGTGAGATGGCTAAAGTAGACCCTGTCACCCCATTCCAGCCGCCAGCTGTCTTCAACGGATGGATCAATATGGGTCTCCTGCAGGAAAACCACAGAGTACCCCCACTCCCGAAGGAAGGAGAGCACCTGGGACCTGCGGAGACCCATCCTACAGCCTCGAGTGTTCAATGTTGCAATGATGATAGGTGCCATGAGGAGGGCTGGGGGGATCCTCACCAGCAGGGACACTCGCAGCCCACAATGGGCCACGCAGCAAACTGTGACCTACCCCGTAGGTGAGCAAGGAGTCACGGAAGAGGTGGACCCACTGGTAGGCTGCAGCAGCCTGCTTCCCAGTCCTTTTACCCTTCCCCATAAGGGCCCTTGTGGCCCGGAGGATTTGATGAAAGTCCCCTTATCGCTGGAGAGCAAGCTGTACCTTGTTGAGGGAGCCGCAGACATCTTCAAGAAACTCCCGCTTCTCCTCTCGCAGCGCATGCGGGGGTGGGGTTACTGGCTCCTGACCATCCTTTGGCGGGACGCCTGGCACAACCCCATGGCCCACCGAGAGGGGTAGGCAAGGTGCAGACCCCCGACATGGCACCTGACGGGCCGGTGACACACGGGCTGCCTCGAACCCTGGCTCAGTAAGGGGTGGCGGAGGGAAGATAGCAGCCCCTAGTGGGTCGGGACAGGGAAACACAAAGGACGCTCCCTGGGGGTCATCTGCTGTAAAAGGGAAGGAGACAGCCCCAGGGACGGAAATAAAATCACGGAAGGTGGAAGGAATAGGGACAGGGTCGGCATCAGGGGCAGGGCCGGGGTCAGAGACAGGGGCAGGGGTGAGATTCTGGGCTCCAGAAGCCAAGCAACAGGGTGGTGGCACCTCCCTGTCAGGCTCAGAGTTTGGGGGGTGGGGAGGGGGCTCTCAGCGATGCCGGGCGCAGGCTCCATGGTGGGTTTGGCAGCCATGGCATCAGGAGGTGGACTATCTTCTGTAGGGCCACCACCTGGGAAGGAGGTTCATTGCTCCACCCCAATGAGGGTGCCCCTGGTGGCTCAGGTCCTGGCCACGTGGCACTTGCCATTGCCTCAGGAGGCTTGGCGGCCATCAGCAGGAAGCCATCTGCGGCCGGGTTGATGAAAGAGTCCAGGGGCTCCTTGGATGAGGTAGTGGAAGCAACAGTTACGGGGAGGGAGCATGGGGAAATGGGGGCTGGAGTGAGGTCTCCCAGATCAAGGCCTGCTGGCAAAGCATCATCCTCCCCCGGGTGACCGGGGTCAGACCCAGATCCTCGATCTCCTTGTAAATGGAGGGGAGATCTCCTTCCACCACCCTGGGTTTCTCCCTGCTGGCACCCAAAGCGAGGGTCACCTTGGGGCTCACAGGGGCTTCAGATGGTAACAGGGCAGGAGGGGCTCCCTCGGGGACCTTGGAGGGAAGGGAGTCCCGTGGAAGGGAGATACTGCCTTCCGGTGCTGCCATGTCTTCCCCAGCCGGCACCGGTGGATGGAACACACCCGTGGGCAAAGCGGAAGGCTCTGCATTGGTGCCCCCCTTCCTGGTTTTCCGGGGGGCCTGCGCGTCTGATGGAAGGAGAAGAGCTTGAGCCTTCCGCTTGCCTCACTTCCCCTGTACTAGGGTCCAGCCCTCCATGGCATCATCTGGGGGTTGGCTAGCAGGGGTCGGGTCAGGAGGCAGGAGTGATGGCTCAGGGACTCGGGGGGGTAACGGTGGGGCAGCACGAGGGAGGGATGATTCCCCCTGGGGCAGGCCCTCTCCTATGCCCGGCAGTGTCCCTGCCACACTCTCCTCCACAGGCCCCGCCAGATTGCAAGCAGCGGGGGCGGGGCTCTCCCACTCATCTGGGCATAGTGGGGGAGGTGCCCCTTGGCCCCGAGCGGGAGCAGTGGTGGACTGGGAAGGAGGAGGGGTGGCTTCTGGCGCTGGGCAGCCAGGGGCACCGGCAATGACGGGGCCGGCGCCCTGCTGGGGCTCGGGGGTCCCAGATGCCCCTCCTTGCCCGGCCAAGGGGCAGTCCCTCCAGACATGCCCCATCACCCCGCAGAGGTAGCACCGGGCCTGCCCCATGGAGTAGTGCACCCGGTAATGGGCCCCTGGTAGGGGACCAAGAATGACCCCTCGAGCGCCTCTCTGTCACACTCCGCCGGCGGCAGTTGAAGCTGCACCTGCCGGTGGAACGAGAGGACGTGATAGAGGGCGGGGTCTTTGCAGCCCAACGGGAGAGGGCTGCTAATGGAGATGGGTTTCCCCAGGGTAGAAAGGGCAGGTAACAGGGCTGCTTTGGCAAGAAACGGAGGGACAGAGGTCAGGACCAGATGGACGCCCAGGTCCTCTAGCGGCTCTAGGGAGACGAACACGCCCCCCACCACCAGGCCCTTCTCCACCGCCTCCTGGGCGGCAGCCTCTGATGCCAAAAAGAAGACGACCTTTCCGTACATTTTGGAGGCCACCACAATGGCCATGGGGTGAGGCGGGCACCTGGAGGCAACGGATGCTGTGCTTCCTAGTCAAGGTGGGGAAGGGGCCCCGGCCGCTATAGATGATAGCGGAGGTGGTGGGCGGGAGAGATGACATAGCGGCAGGCGGGGGGGGGGGCTGCTGCCACCTGGGCATACACCCTGGTGGCTGGGGGAGGGACACCCGCAGAGCTGGTGGAGGGAACAGCGGGGAGGGACACCACAGCCAGTGATGGGGCTGCAGCAGTTGGGGCAGCCCCTTCCATGGAGGGTTTGGTCTTTTTTCTGGGGCCCTTACCCTTCTTTTTACCCTGGCTTTTCATGCTGGCTGGGGGGGCTTCCCCAAGGTCGGAGGGGGTGAGGGACGTGACAGCAGTGGGGGTCATTCCGGTGTCCACTGCTGCCGGCGCCCCAGTAGGGGCAGTAGCAGGTGGTGCGGCAGCAGAGGTAGAGGCTCGGGGATCAATGGGGCAGCAGGTGGAGGAGGGCCAGCAGGGTCTTCTGGAGGGGCCCCACCCATCTCGTCCCCTCCATCGTGAGCAGGGAGGGAAGGGGAGACACCAGAAGGAGGAGGGGAAAGGGGAAGCAGGCCGACCACTCCTCCCTGCTAGGCTGCAGGCAGGGGAGGAGGGCGCCAAAAGGGGTGGGCTGGATGTGGGGGGGCAATCAAGGGCTAGGTGTCAGTCACCCACACAGGGTGGGATTCCAGCTCCTCTAGCTGCACTAGGGGAGGGGGGAATACAACTGCATTGGGGGTGCAGTGAAGGGGGTTCAAACGAAAATGGGGAGTGGCACAAGCGCATGGGAGGGGGCATGGGCGCACGGAGCAAGTTCTAAGCGGGCTGGAGTTAGGTCAGGGAAACCAAGGGACTAGGTTCAGAGGCTGGGGCGGGGCAAAGAAACAAAGGCTGCAGAGGGAAACGGGCGGGGCAGGCAAAACAAGCTGAAGCTAGTAAGGGGGGGCTCGGGCAAAGAGGGGGCAAAGGCTGCAAGGGGCAAATGGTGCAGGTAGCAAGGGGTAAATCTGTGGGGTGGGCAGTCCAAGGAGGGGGCGTGCGTGCGCCCACGTGCGCTTTCAGACAAAAGAGTCTTGTTTGGGCTGGCTGCTGCTTCTGGCCCAAAAGGTGGAAACAGGGCTTGGCAAGCCAAGCAAGCAGCTGAGTCCAGAGGCAGGAGCTGAGGCAGATGGTAAACAGCCAATGGGGGGGGGGGGTGGAGGGGGCAGTGGTTGTGGTGGTGGGGGGGTTTGGGGGACACACAGATGGATCGGGGGGCAGCTCCACGCTACACCCTTGGGTACACCCCAAACCTCCCAACTCCTGATCAGACACTGCTGTGAATATCTGAGGCAAGCAAATCCACCAATAAGTGCAAGACTCACCAAGGTAGAGGAGGAACTTTGTCACACTAGATACACAAGCACAGAGTTATTACTTACAAATGGGTTAATAGCATAATGGCATTTTCCTTCAGTTACTTCCGAACATACAGCCTGAGGTTGGAGGGCATTTTTGTTACATTCATATCCAATTCCAGGATCCTCTAAACAGGCTCCCAATTCTACTAAACTAAATGTTTTCCATTTTTGATCATCTTTCACCAACCACACTCTGTGATCGATAGGTTCCATTACAGTCTGATTAATAATGAGGCCTAAAGCCACAATGAGAGAAACCCACTTTATTTCTGCTTGGGACATTAGCAAGAGAAAGACTGTGATTTCCTCTGACTCTTGTTTGTAGGTGAAACTTACCATTTTCCACCAGGCCTGTAATTCTCTCTTAGTTTGCGTGGAACTTTTCCAAATTATTCTTCTTATTTCTACTGGGAGCACCCCATTCATACCATTGTGAATCATGTCTTTTACTACATCATCATCCATATTTGCATTTGCATACATGCCATAGCTAAAGAAGTATTAGCCTGCAGAGTGCCAACAGCCTGCAAGAGAAGGCGATGGTCTTCCTCTTGGGTTTTTCCCAACTCCTCTAAGATATTTGCTACTTGGTATTGCAGAGAGCTTAACTGATTGAATGATACCTTAATAGGTGTAGCCAGATCTTTTATGTGAGCTCCCATTGCATTCATCTTGTTTGCAAGCACCTCCTCATTAATGCTGTTAAGGACTGTTTCTCCCTTCCAATTGCTCCCCATAAGTATCTCTTTACCCTTCTACGTCCCCTGCCAGAACTTTTTTGGTTTGGGAATAGTGTGTGTTTCCATCCAATTCTTCCAACTTTCAAATAAGGGTGGAACAAATTTCTTACACCAGGGCTCCATCACCGAGACCTTTGCAAAGCTTAGGTCTAGAATGACCTTTCTGAGGGAGTGAGTAGGGTCAATTACCAATTGTTTTTTGACATTAGTTAGGAGAACATAAGAGCCGATTAAATTGGTGACTGGTGGGTCCAGAACCCAAACAGTGCAACTTTTACATCATGAGGCCCTCACAGAAGCCATTTTCCTGTCATGCTAACCTGCATGTTGTTAATTTCCTCACTAGCACACCAGATCAACTGATGCTGCTCTCCACATCGCGGAGATACTAGCTCCTCTTTGAGCGGCCACTGGTTCCTGCTGGAACAGGACAGGAGGATCTTCCATTCCCCTCCTGCTGTGACTATTTGCAATTCCATTTTTTTCAAATCTGTTTCCTTCCCAGTGAAGTAGGTGAGGTAGTCTAATTTAAATCGGACTGTTTTGTCTCCAGGGGCTGGTTTCTCAGGCAGGTCAGTCCACAGATGCACACATCTAGGTTGGCTACAATTATGCAGCAGCCTGTTCATTCCCATCCAATGACAGCCTAATTTATCTGGGTAGTATTTTCCAATTCCTCACACCAATAAATCTGCTCTCCCAGGCCACAGAGGGGATGTCATGGAATGCATGAGGATAGTGATGTTTCCACCAATCATTCTGGGATTCTTTAGCTGCCAAAGTGGACTGCCATTTACAGTCCACACCATTATACATGTTGATTCCCCACTCATTCCAACAGTGATGTTTATTTTGTTCAAACCTTTTAACCTCATGGAAGTTGGGTTGTGTCCATCTGTAGGTCCTAAGAGGTGGAGACTTTCTCCTGAGACATATCTGGGATTTTGAGCAATTCCGAGGGTATTGTTTACTTCACACTCCAGTGTCTTTCATGCATTGTTCTCCCATGTCTCGATCACGATGACTTTTGGTGCACCAACACCAGAAGCATAGACTCACAAACACAAGAATCCAAATAGCAACATACACAGCCAGGACCGCATTGCAGGCAGGGCTGTTGGATATCTGCTGACAGAGGACTCTGCAACACAAAACAAAAATAGATGTTTCCCCCGCCCCCTCAAGAGGGAGGGAGTGGTAATGTGTTTTAAAGCTAACATTTATTCAGATTAACTGATATCTGAATCATGTTTGTTCCAAGCTGAGAGTATCTGGGCCTGACGCTGGGCTGCGAGCATTTGCCCATGACTACCAGGGTAGCTTATTGCATCTATTTCACTTTCTGCTCATTTAATTTCAACAATTATTTGGGTTACATTTACAGTTTCATCTGGGTCCACTTGAGCTTCCTCTATTACCTCTAGCTTTGAACTTAATTCCTCCTCTTCTGACTCCGAGGGATTAGTTGTCAGGTCACTATCTGTTTCTACTTTGGATTGCCATTTCCCATGAATAATTAAGCTTTCCTCTTCCAGGAACCAAAAATAGGCATCCATCTCATCTAAGGCTGACTGGGACGGTTTCCCTTCCATCGTTTTAGCTGTGAGGAGTGAAACCACTTCAGTATGTTTTTCTTTCCTGACTGAATTTCTAGCTGATAGACAGTGGGACTAGCCTTGTTATAGATTCTAACAGGTACTGCCTAAATGGGAATAAGATTATGTGCTCTTCCCTTTACTTGTCCATACACAACCATGTCTCCTACTTGCCATTCTTGGGGATTTAGGACTGGACCCATTTTTTTGTCCATCTTCCGAACGTTGATTCCCAAGGCTATGGCAACCTGCCAATGGGTGTCAGGAACAACTTTTAACAGTTGCTGCATCCATTGGTCTGTGAGGATGTGGAGTTGTAGGTTGTCAGGTGGTGTTTCAGCCACCCACCACTGTTCTGGGAGACACATATCTCTCCCAGTTATTGCCTTGAATAGAGTTGCTCCATGCAATGCCACAGACCCCCGACAGCCATCAGGATGAATGGTTTCAGAGTAGCAGCCATGTTAGTCTGTATTCGCAAAAAGAAAAGGAGGACTTGTGGCACCTTAGAGACGAACCAATTTATTTGAGCATAAGCTTTCGTGAGCTACAGCTCACTTCATCGGATGTATAAAGTGGAAAATGCAGTGAGGATGTTTTATATACACAGACCATGAAAAAATGGGTGTTTATCACTTCAAAAAGTTTTCTCTCCCCTCACCCCACTCTCCTGCTGGTAATAGCTTATCTAAAGTGATCACTCTCCTTACAATGTGTATGATAATCAAGGTGGGCCATTTCCAGCACAAATCCAGGGTTTAACAAGAACGTCTGAGGAACAGTGGGGGGGGGGCGTAGGAAAAAAAAGGGGAAATAGGTTACCTTGCATAATGACTTAACCACTCCCAGTCTCTATTCAAGCCTAAGTTAATTGTATCCAATTTGCAAATGAATTCCAATTCAGCAGTCTCTCGCTGGAGTCTGGTTTTGAAGTTTTTCTGTTGTAAGCACTCCTAGCTATCTTCAAGACACCACTGACTTCCTAAGGAAACTACAATCCATTGGTGATCTTCCTGAAAATACCATCCTGGCCACTGTGGATGTAAAAGCCCTCTACATCAACATTCCACACAAAGATGGACTACAAGCCGTCAGGAACACTATCCCCGATAATCTCACAGAAAATCTGGTGGCTGAACTTTGTGCTCACCCATAACTATTTCACATTTGGGGACAATGTATACCTTCAAATCAGCGGCACTGCTATGGGTACCCACATGGCCCCACAGTATGCCAACATTTTTATGGCTGACTTAGAACAATGCTTCCTCAGCTCTCGTCCCCTAATGCCCCTACTCTACTTGCGCTATATTGATGACATCTTTATCATCTGGACCCATGGAAAAGAAGCCCTTGAGGAATTCCACCATGATTTCAACAATTTCCATCCCAACATCAACCTCAGCCTGGACCAGTCCACACAAGAGATCCACTTCCTGGACACTACGGTGCTAATAAGCAATGGGCACATAAACACCACGCTATACCAGAAACCTACTGACCGCTATTCCTACCTACATGCCACCAGCTTTCACCCAGACCACACCACACGGTCCATCATCTACAGCGAAGCTCTACGATACAACCGCATTTGCTCCAACCCCTCAGACAGAGACAAACAACTACAAGATCTCTATCAAGCATTCTTACAACTACAATACCCACCTGCTGAACTGAAGAAACAGATTGACAGAGCCAGAAGAGTACCCAGAAGTCACCTACTACAGGACAGGCCTAACAAAAAAAATAACAGAACGCCACTGGCCGTCACCTTCAGCCCCCAACTAAAACCTCTCCAACGCATTATCAAGGATCTACAACCTATCCTGAAGGACAACCCATCACTCTCACAACAGAACCACGAACCCAGGAACCTATCCTTGCAACAAAGCCCATTGCCAACTGTGCCCACATATCTATTCAGGGGACACCATCACAGGGCCTAATAACATCAGCCACACTATCAGAGGCTGTCATAAATATAAAGGGAAGGGTAAACCCCTTTGAAATCCCTCCTGGCCAGGGGAAAGCTCCTCTCACCTGTAAAGGGTTAAGAAGCTAAAGGTAACCTCGCTGGCACCTGACCAAAATGACCAGTGAGGAGACAAGATACTTTCAAAAGCTGGGAGGAGGGAGAGAAACAAAGGGTCTGTGTGTCTGTCTATATTCTGTCTTTGCCGGGGATAGACCAGGAATGGAGTCTTAGAACTTTTAGTAAGTAATCTAGCTAGGTACGTGTTAGATTATTATTTCTTTAAATGGCTGAGAAAAGAACTGTGCTGAATAGAATGACTATTTCTGTCCGTGTATCTTTTTTGTAACTTAAGGTTTTGCCTAGAGGGGTTCTCTATGTTTTGAATCTAATTACCCTGTAAGGTATCTACCATCCTGATTTTACAGGGGGGATTTCTTTATTTCTATTTACTTCTATTTTTATTAAAAGTCTTCTTGTAAGAAAACTGAATGCTTTTTCATTGTTCTCAGATCCAAGGGTTTGGGTCTGTGGTCACCTATGCAAATTGGTGAGGCTTTTTATCCAACATTTCCCAGGAAAGGGGGGGTGCAAGTGTTGGGAGGACTGTTCATTGTTCTTAAGATCCAAGGGTCTGGGTCTGTAGTCAGCTAGGCAAATTGGTGAGGCTTTTTACCAAACCTTGTCCAGGAAGTGGGGTGCAAGGTTTTGGGAAGTATTTTGGGGGGAAAGACGTGTCCAAACAGCTCTTCCCCAGTAACCAGTATTAGTTTGGTGGTGGTAGCGGCCAATCCAAGGACAAACGGTGGAATATTTTGTACCTTGGGGAAGTTTTGACCTAAGCTGGTAAAGATAAGCTTAGGAGGTTTTTCATGCAGGTCCCCACATCTGTACCCTAGAGTTCAGAGTGGGGGAGGAACCTTGACAGGTTCGTTCACCTGCACATCTACCAATGTGATATATGCCATCATGTGCCAGCAATGCCCCTCTGCCATGTACATTGGTCAAACTGGACAGTCTCTACGTAAAAGAATAAATGGACACAAATCAGATGTCAAGAATTATAACATTCATAAACCAGTCGGAAAACACTTCAATCTCTCCGGTCATGCGATTACAGACATGAAAGTTGCAATATTACAACAGAAAAACTTCAAAACCAGACTCCAGCGAGAGACTGCTGAATTGGAATTCATTTGCAAATTGGATACAATTAACTTAGGCTTGAATAGAGACTGGGAGTGGTTAAGTCATTATGCAAGGTAACCTATTTCCCCTTGTTTTTTCCTACGCCCCCCCCCCACTGTTCCTCAGATGTTCTTGTTAAACCCTGGATTTGTGCTGGAAATGGCCCACCTTGATTATCATACACATTGTAAGGAGAGTGATCACTTTAGATAAGCTATTACCAGCAGGAGAGTGGGGTGAGGGGAGAGAAAACCTTTTGAAGTGATAAACACCCATTTTTTCATGGTCTGTGTGTATAAAATATCCTCACTGCATTTTCCACTTTATGCATCTGATGAAGTGAGCTGTAGCTCACGAAAGCTTATGCTCAGATAAATTGGTTCGTCTCTAAGGTGCCACAAGTACTCCTTTTCTTTTATCAGGATGAATGGCAGTCTTTGATCCCAATCCTTCCCTTGCTGGTTTACTACTTTTCTGAGAGCTGTTTTTAGAGTATGGTTAGTTTGCTCCACTTGGCCTGAACTTTGGGCGTGTCCCGCTATGTGTAGCCTTTGTTTAATTCCAAACACTTAGCAGATTCCTTTTGTGATTTCCCTAACAAACTGGGGCCCTTGGTCTGAATCAATTTCCCTCAGGGTGCCCTATCTGGTTATTACTTGTTCAGTGAGCACCCGAGCTGTGTTATTTCGAGTAGGGATAGCCTCAGTCCATTTAGTAAAGGGATCAACAATCACCAGACACTGATTACCCCTTGTTGTCCTCGGTAGAGGCCCAGTAAATTCAACTTACAGTTGGGCCTATGGTCTCTCTACTCTTCGATGTTTCCGAGGTCCTTTGATTATTTTTGGATCAGCATCATTGGCTGCACATGGTAGACAGTTATTTACAAACTGCTCCACGTTGCTGCTCATGTGTGGCCACCAGCTGGCAGCCTGCAATCGGGTTAAGGTTTTCTCTACTCCTAGGTGTCCCCCACTGTGAGCTAGGGAAATCATTTCTGTTCTTAAGGCTGCAAGAACCACCCAGACTGCTTCTGGTTCCCCTTCTTTAGTTGCCAGATTTAATTTTGATTCATTCTACCACACTTTCCACTCCCGGTGCTTTCCTTTTTTCACTAGCTCTGTCAGGCTGGGATCCTGGCTTTGGAGGGTTATTAAA
Organism: Natator depressus; assembly: GCF_965152275.1. Classification (NCBI taxonomy): domain Eukaryota; kingdom Metazoa; phylum Chordata; order Testudines; family Cheloniidae; genus Natator; species Natator depressus. Next base: position 33,259,336 of record NC_134246.1, read on the forward strand.
TCTATTTGAACTGAGTCTCCTTTTCTGGCTGCTGCTATAGGAGCTATACTGCCCCCATTTCTTGGCTGCCACAATTTTTCTTCTTTGGCCCCCTGCCTTGCTTCCTCATCTGCCTGATTATTCCATTTTGACTCCTCAGTCCTCTTCTTATGTGCTCTGACTTTCCCCAAGTGTACCACAGTGTCCCGGGCCTCTGCCACTGCCCACACGTGTGTCAGTTTGTAGGCATGGGCTATGGGTTTCCTTTCTGCAGACCTCATCCCTCTCTTTTTCAATTCCAGAGCACAATCCCCTGGAGACCGAAAGACCCAGTCTGAGTCTTTGAAAATGGCTACCTTCTGAGTGATGGGGATATTTTTAAGGGCTACTGCTATAGCCACAATTTTGGCTGCTTGGGCAGAATATGGTGTACACTGTCCCCTCAGCACCTCACCCATAGGCACTTTTACAGCAGCAAAGCCTGCATGCGGATGGTCATTTTTGTAAAAAATAAGTGCCGTCCAGAAACCAAACAATATTTACTATTTTCAGCATCTCACTCAGCACGGCCCCTCCCTTAGAGAGTGACAGCTTCCAAGGCAGTGGCTCTGGTAACAGACATTCATACTCTTCCCCCTCTATCAGGAGTCTGTAAGTTATTGGGGACAGTACTGGGTTTTTTTCCATATCTACATTTTTGTTTAACAAAGCAAGTGTCCATTTTACCAATCAAGGGCTGGATAGGTGGCCATTGTTGATTTTACCAGTGAGTACATACTTCACTGGGGAGTGGGTTGTTTTTAGTAACACAGGGGACAAACCCACCAGGTATTCCCAATACTGTAGTGCCCAAACAAGTGCCAAGACCTCCTTTTCACATGGGATGAATCCCTTCTTTATCTCACTCATGGTCTTGGAGGCATAAGCTACAGGTTGGAGACCTGTTCCATGGTTCTGGCTTAGCACAGCTCCCATTCCCTTGTCTGTAGTTGCCAGTTGTAATACACATGGTTCTCCTACCCAGGGATATGATAGGGCTGGGGCTTGGGCCAAGGCTTGTTTTAACTGGGCCATGGCTTCCTGCTGTTGTGGGCCCCAATTCCATTCTGCCCCTTTTTGTTCAATATCTTCATAAATGATCTGGAGGATGGTGTGGATTGCAGCCTCAGCAAGTTTGCAGATGACACTAAACTGGGAGGAGTGGTAGATACGCTGCAGGGTAGGGATAGGATACAGAGGGACCTAGACAAATTGGAGGATTGGGCCAAAAAAATCTGATGAGGTTCAACAAGGACAAGTGCAGAGTCCTGCACTTAGGACGCAAGAATCCAATGCACTGCTACAGACTAGGGACCGAATGGCTCAGCAGCAGTTCTGCAGAAAAGGACCTAGGGGTTACAGTGGACGAGAAGTTGGATATGAGTCAACAGTGTGCCCTTGTTGCCAAGAAGGCCAATGGCATTTTGGAATGTATAAGTAGGGGCATTGCCAGCAGATCGAGGGACCGTGATCGTTCCCCTCTATTCGACACTGGTGAGGCCTCATCTGGAGTACTGTGTCCAGTTTTGGGCCCCACACTACAAGAAGGATGTGGAAAAATTGGAAAGAGTCCAGCAGAGGGCAACAAAAATGATGAGGGCACTGGAACACATGAGTTATGAGGAGAGGCTGAGGGAACTGGGGATGTTTAGTCTTCAGAAGAGAAGAATGAGGGGGGATTTGATAGCTGCTTTCAACTACCTGAAAGGGGGTTCCAAAGAAGATGGCTCTAGACTGTTCTCAGTGGTAGCTGATGACAGAACAAGGAGTAATGGTCTCAAGTTGCAGTGGGGGAGATTTAGGTTGGATATTAGGAAAAAATTTTTCACTAGGAGGGTGGTGAAACACTGGAATGCGTTACCTAGGGAGGTGGTGGAATCTCCTTCCCTAGAAGTTTTTAAGGTCAGGCTTGACAAAGCCCTGGCTGGGATGATTTAGTCGGGGATTGGTCCTGCTTTGAGCAGGGGGTTGGACTAGATGACCTCCAAAGGTCCCTTCCAACCCTGATATTCTATGATTCTATGATTCTTTCTTGCTATTCATGCAGCAGGGCTGCTTTTTCTGCAAACCCTTCTATAAAGTCTTGGGAAAAGTTAACCATGCCTAGGAAGGATCTCAGAGCAGTTATGTCCATGAGGGCTGGGAGTCTGAGAATCAGCTCAACCCTCTGTTGGTCAGGAGAGGCTCTTCTTGTCCCAGGATTACCCCAAGATAGTGTACCTGCTGGGAGCACAGTTGGGCCTTCTTTGGGCTTACTTTAAACCCTGTTCCCTGAATCTTTTGCAGCGTTCTGTCCAACACTTTTAAATTTTCTTCCTGGGTCTGTGTACAGACCAGGGTACCATCCACATAAGAAACCACCCTATCCCTTTCAGGCATTCCTTCCCATAGTTTTGCTACATGGGCATGGCAGATAAGAGGTGCGTTATTCCAGCCCAAGGGGACCTGGGCAAAACACAAATGTTTTTCCTGAAAGTGAATGTAAATTTATTGTAGCTGTCTCGATGTAAGGGGATAGGGAAGAAAGCATTAGCCAAATCTAAAATTGAAAACCACTGGGCCCCTCCTATAATGGAAGCCTGATATTTTGCCACTACAGGAGACATAGGTGGAGTCAGCCAGCTGAGGGGGCGAAAATCCACCACAAGTCTCCAGGTTTTGCCATCACTCTTAAGGATGGGCCATAGGGCAGCATTGTTAGTGCTGGGCTGTTCCACTAACAATCTTTGGCTCAAAAGCCCATCAGTTGTTTCTTTTAGGCTAGCTTCCACCTCCTTTGGATATTGATACTGCTTCTGGGGTGGAGGATCAGGGCCTGTGGCTAGGATTTCTGCATCTATTTTATTCTTGGTCCACACCTCCTCGTATTTCTCTGCAATTGCTAAAACTTCTGGGGGCCAAGCAGGCCATTCCAATTCCCCAGATGACCTAAGGGCTGCTATTTGATAGCTGGCTGAAATCTCCACTGGCTCCCATGAGGTGCCAGGAGGCATTTCCCACAAAATCCTGTTAGAACAATCAACCAGCACTCTCAATTCCCTCAAAGCATCTATTTCTAGAATACCTTCTCCCCCAAAATCCATCAAGCCAAATTGCCCTTGACTCTTCTTTGTCCCCACACTATATGGGATTTCTTTACAGAAAGGGATAATGCTTTGTGCCTCATTAAATCCCTGTAAGGTTTTAACTCCAGCTGGAGGTCCAAACAGGTGCTTATTTTGGGTACTAATTAAAGAGTAGGTGGAACCTGAATCTACTAGTAAATTTTGTCCAAATGCCCCTCCTGCAAACTTAACATAAATTGTGAACCTCCCTGTCATAAATATAAAGGGAAGGGTAACCACCTTTCTGTGTATAGTGCTATAAAATCCCTCCTAGCCAGAGGCAATATCCTGTTACCTGTAAAGGGTTAAGAAGCTCAGCTAACCTGGCTGGGAAAGACGTCTCCAAGTGGTCTCTTTCCCTGTTCTTTGTTTAAAACACTTGGTGGTGGCAGCATACTGTTCAAGGCCAAGGCAAAGTTTGTACCTTGGGGAAGTTTTTAACCTAAGCTGGTAAGAATAAGCTTAGGGGGTCTTTTGTGCAGGTCCCCACATCTGTACCCTAGTGCTCAGAGTGGGGAAGGAACCCTGACACTCCCTCACTCATTGGTGTTTAATTGTGCCACAACTGGGGGTTTCTGGGGTGCCCAGCCTCCCTATAGAGCAGCAGTCGGTGGTGCACTGGCGCTTTTTCCTCGATGCTCAGCCAGTTCATGTTCTGCCAATTTCGCTAGGAGTTCAGCAGTAGGCAGACAGTCTATCATTTCCTTTTGCTCATATTTTAAAAGCTGCTTCCAAATTTCCCCATGCCATGGGTCGTGGGTTCTGCCTCGACCCTTATGGGGTCTGTCTCCTTTTCCCTTTCTTGTGTGCTATTTGGAGGGGCTACAGCAGCCACCTTATCAGGTTTTCTTTTAGGAGGGTGGATATCCTTTTGAACCTCATAGGCCGCTTTGCTCTGTCTTCAATATCTCTTGTTAGAACTGCTGCCAGATCCATACCCACTAAGGCCATATGAATTAAAGGGAGAAATCCTTGGATTAAAGCTTGTTGGAAAGGGAGGACTGAAAAGTCTGGGTTAATGACATTTGTCAGCCCAGAATGTCTCCGTGTCAATTGCTTTCTGGCTATATAACTTTCTATTTGCTCCTCCGCCTGTTGCTTCTCTTGGATAAATATAACTGTGGGGCTTTCTCCCTGGAAGAGGGAGTGTATTACTTCCCTCTGCACATTTAAGTGCTTCTTTGTATCATCTGCTCTGAGGGTGGGGGGGGGGAGGACATCTGGATATCATAAGGGAGCCCTACAAAATCCTCAGGGGACATACACTCCCTGCATACAGCTGCCACATCAGCCAGAGTGAATCCAGCCATGCCACATACTCTTACCATCCACCCCAAGACTGTGCTCCTATTCAGCGAGCCAACTGATTTTCGTACTTCCTTAACTTGGTCAGGGCAAAAGGGTCTAGTCTCCACCCACTCCTCTGTTCCTCCCTGACCTCTCTGAGGTCCCCTTTTTGTGACAGAGATATTGACTATGGGGGCCATTGGAGGAGGTCTTTGTAGCTCTTCCAGTGATTCCCATAGGGGACTATATGGAGACTGCCTGATGGGATCTAGGGTGAAGTCACCAGGGTCCTTCAGTTCATGATTGCAATAAGGGGGGTATGCATTGGGATCCTCCTCTGGTTCTATGTCTTCCTCCCAGCTACAATTCCCTCTGATCACTGCCACGATCCACCTCTGCTCTCCCAACTGATCCTTAAGGGCACAAATCTGTCTCCAACATTCCCCATGGTCTACCTGGGATCTGCTTTGTGAATCCTGTAAAAGAGCTCTCACTGCAGCTTTGCTTTCTGTGGTCTGCTGTTTCAACTCAGACACTTCCTCTTGCAACTTGAAACTGACCCTCTCACTGTCACAAACTTGCTTCCGCATTCTTACAATCTGTGCTGCTCGTGTCAGAGATGTAGCTAGAGCATCAGATCCTACCTTCAAATTAATCACTTCACTTTCCTTTTCAACTCTGATTCTTTCCAATTTCTGCACCTGGTCTTTTAGCCGATCTATCTCCTGATCCAGTGTTGTCGCAACCATCCACAACCCCCGCAAAGCAGCCTTTTTCTTTGCCCTACCATTCGACCTCCCCACCTTCCTGCACTAACCCAGATATCCCATCACTTGTGGAGCTGCAGGAAGGTTCGGGGGCCAGTGAAGTCACCGGGCTTCCAGGGTCCGTTACCCCCATACTCTTGTACAAAATCTGTCAAGCTGTTTCCCAACATCATTTTCAACTGTTCTTTCTTTCCAGTTGTTTCCCTGTCTCTGGACATATTTTCTCCACTCGAGCAGGCAATCAGCCTGAGTTCTGAGTCCCAGTAATGGAATGTATCCATAGATTAACTCTCAAACTGCGACCCGGAAACTTGGAGGGAGCGACCCCACCCCACTGTCTTTTACCTCCTATTCCAATGGACAAACTACAAACTGTTTGTACCATCCATCTCCTTCCTCTCTACCATCCTCGCTGGGGCCTCCAAATTCTGTTACCTGGAGTTCTTTCAACCCAAAGCTCTTGGTAACTTTCACTCTGTGCGAGGTAGTGTCAGGAAGTAAATCAAGGGAGACACGGCCGTCCGATTGATAAATGGCTGGCACAAACAGGACAACACAAGAGTGCTTTCACTTAAAGCTAAACTTTATTTAGTCTCAAGCACTTATACACATCTGCAACAGGTTAGTAAAACACCCCCAGCCCTTGATAATTACCGAAGCTGAGTGTGGCTCTCAAGTGGCACAGCGACAGGCTTCCGTTGGCCAAACTTCCATCTGCCGGTGAGGACCCCAAGATGCATCCAGAGGAAGCGTCCCTGAAGAAACCCTCTCGAAGAGTCCAGCTACCTCAAACTTTTCCCCCTTATTTATACATTAGTAGTACAATGACATATCACTTAAAATAACTTGCTAAGCAAGCAGTTTTTTTAAAGGGCAAGCAAGAGGTTTCCTTATGGTCATCAATTAACCAGATTTTTTTTTCAGAGTGTGCATGCCTTGAGGCCCTGGCAGACACATTCCTGTGCACTTTACTGGTTGCCAAAATCTCCCCAAACAAGGGGACACCACTATTTACCTTTCTCCATTCAGAAAACTGACCATTTATTCCTACCCTTTTTTTCCTATCTTTTAACCAGTTACTGATCCATGAGAGGATCTTCCCTCTTATCCTAGGACTGCTTACTGTGGTTAAGAGCCTTGGGTGAGGGAACTTGTTAAAGGCTCTCTGAAAGCCTAAGTACACTATATCCACTGGATCACGCTTGTTCACATGCTTGTTGACCCCCTCAAAGAATTCTAATAGATTGGTGAGATATGATTTCCCTTTAAAAAAGCCATATGACTCTTCCCCAACAGATCATGTTCATCTATGTGTCTGACAATTCTGTTCTTTACCATAATTTCAACCAGTTTGCTTGGTACTGAAGTTCGGCTTCCTGGCCTGTAATTGCCGGGATCTCTTCTGGAGCCTTGTTAAAAAAATAGGCATCACATTAGCTATCCTCCAGCCATCTGGCGCAGAAGCTGATTTAACTGACACCACAGTGAGTAGCTTTGCAATTTCATATTTTAATTCCTTCTGAACTCTTGGATGAATATCATCTGGTCCTGTTGACTTATTACTGTTTAATTTATCAATATCCAAAACCTCCCTTATTGACACCCCAATCTGTGACAGTTCCTCAGATTTGTCACCTAAAAAGACTGGCTTATGCATGAGGAATCTCCTTCACATTCTCTACAGTGAAGACTGAAGCAAAGAATTCATTTAATGTCTCCACAATGGTCATATCTTCCTTGAGTGCTCCTTTAGCACCTCTATCATCCAGTGGCCTGACTGATTGTTTAGTAAGCTTCCTGCTTGTTAGGCATTTAACACCTTAGCATGGGGGGAGAGGGGGCTTACTAATTATATTTTTACACTTGTCTTGCCAGAGTTTATGCTCCTTTCTATTTTCCTCAGTAGGATTTAACTTCCAATTTTAATAGGATATCTTTTTGCCGCTAACCGCTTCTTTTACTTTGTTGTTTAGCCATAGTGGCATTTTTTGATCCTCTTATTATGTTTTTTAATGTGGGGTATACATTTAATCTGAGCCTTTATTCTGACGTTTTTAAAAAGTTTCCATGAAGCTTTCAGGCATTTCACTCTGGGAACTGTTCCTTTTAATTTTCAATAAAGTAGCTTCCTCATTTTTGTGCAGTCCCCCTTTCTAAACTTAAATGCTTCTGTGGTGGGCTTCTTTGATGTTTGCCACCACACAAGGATGTTAAATTTAATTATATTAAGGTTGCTATAACCAAGTGGTTCAGCTATAGTTACCTCTTGGACCAGATCCGGTGCTCCACTTAGGACTAAATCAAGAATTGCCTCTCTTCTCGTCAGGTCCAGGACTAGCTACTCCAAGAAGCTGTCATTTATGGTATCAAGAAACTTTATCTCTTCATCCTGTCCTGAGGTGACATGTACCCAGTCAATATGTGGATAGTTGAAATACCCCATTACTATTATTGAGGTTTTTTATTTTAATGGCCTCTCTAATCTCCCTGAGCATTTCACAATCACCATCACTATCCTTGTCAGATGATTGGTAATATATCCCTACTGCTGTATTCTTATTATTAGAACATGGAACTACTATCCATAGAGACTCTATGGTGCAGTTTGGTTCATTTAAGATTTTTACTTTATTTGATTCTATGCTTTCTTTCACATATAGTGCCACTCCCACACCAGCATGCCCTACTCTGTCATTTCAATATATTTTGTATCCTGGTATTATTGTGTCCCATTAATTATTATCATTCCACCAATTTTGTGTATTTGGTTGTTGTGGTAATAGAATCTTGTTGTTGCTATGGGAAGCAGTGGGGGCAAAAGTTCTATCTGGCTTTAAGATTAAACTCGATAAATTTATGGAGGAGATGGTACGATGGGATAACATGATTTTGGTAATTAATTGATCTTTAAATATTCATGGTAAATAGGCCTAATGGCCTGTGATGGGATGTTAGATGGGGTGGGATCTGAGTTACCCAGGAAATAATTTTCTGTAGTATCTGGCTGGTGAATCTTACCCATATGCTCAGGGTTTAGCTGATCGCCATATTTGGGGTCGGGAAGGAATTTTCCTCCAGGGCAGATTGGAAGAGGCCCTGGAGGTTTTTCGCCTTCCTCTGTAGCATGGGGCATGGATCACTTGCTGGAGGGTTCTCTGCTCCTTGAAGTCATTAAACCATGGTTTGAGGACTTCAATAGCTTAAACATAGGTGAGGTTTTTCGCATGAGTGGGTGGGTGAGATTCTATGGCCTGCATTGTGCAGGAGGTCAGACTAGATGATCATAATGGTCCCTTCTAACCTTAGTATTTATGAATCTATGAATCTATCTATGAATCTATTAGGGGATAGCCCAGCCAGTTTTTGCTGGTTTTTGTTTAGTTCAGTGTGTGGCAATAAATGGTAGCTTTTAAGGTTTACAGCTCTCTGTGTCTCAAGTGATTTGGACTATAAGGTGGATAGAAAGTTGGCTAGATTGTCGGGCTCAACGGGTAGTGATCAATGGCTCCATGTCTAGTTGGCAGCTGGTATCAAGTGGAGTGCTCCAAGGGTCAGTCCTCGGACCGGTTTTGTTCAATATCTTCATAAATGATCTGGAGGATGGTGTGGATTGCACCCTCAGCAAGTTTGCAGATGACACTAAACTGGGAGGAGAAGTAGATACGCTGGAGGGTAGGGATAGGATACAGATGGCCCTAGACAAATTATAGGATTGGGCCAAAAGAAATCTGATGAGGTTCAACAAGGACAAGTGCAGAGTCCTGCACTTAGGACGCAAGAATCCCATGCCCCGCTACAGACTAGGGACCAAATGGCTCGACAGCAGTTCTGCAGAAAAGAACCTAGGGGTTACAGTGGACGAGAAGCTGGATATGAGTCAACAGTGTGCCCTTGTTGACAAAAAGGCCAATGGCATTTTGGGATGTATATGTAGGGGCATTGCCAGCAGATGGAGGGACGTGATCGTTCCCCTCTATTCGACATTGGTGAGGCCTCATCTGGAGTACCATGTCCAGTTTTGGGCCCCACACTACAAGAAGGATGTGGAAAAATTGGAAAGAGTCCAGCGGAGGGCAACAAAAATGATGAGGGCACTGGAACACATGAGTTATGAGGAGAGGCTGAGGGAACTGGGATTGTTTAGTCTGCGGAAGAGAAGAATGAGGGGGGGATTTGATAGCTGCTTTCAACTACATGAAAGGGGATTCCAAAGAGGATGGATCTAGACTGTTCTCAGTGGTAGCTGATGACAGAAGAAGAAGTAATGGTGTCAAGTTGCAGTGGGGGAGGTTTAGGTTGGATATTAGGAAAAACTTTTTCAATAGGAGAGTGGTGAAACACTAGAATGCATTACCTAGGGAGGTGGTGGAATCTCCTTCCTTAGAGGTTTTTAAGGTCAGGCTTGACAAAGCCCTGGCTGGGATGATTTAGTTGGGGATTGGTCCTGCTTTGAGCAGGGGGTTGGACTAGATACCTCCTGAGGTCCCTTCCAACCCTCATATTCTATGATTCTATGATTTCTTCCTAAAACTGTTGCCCCCAAGGATATTACAACATGGCAACGAGGATGGGATTCCTGTGCTGCCCCAGCAAGAGAAGGAAGTAGAAGTCAAAGTACAAAAAAACCCTTTTTGCTGTTGGAAGGGGGTGAGAACTGACTTATTTTCACTGACTGTGCAAACTGAAATGAAAACCATGGCTACACTTATGGGGCCACAGGAATCTTTTGAGGAGACTATAGTGCAATGGCACGTAGTGGTGGAGCCAGTTATAAAACCCAGGTCCCTGTTTTGTCAAATTCAAATTCTTTTGTCAAATTTTATAACAATTAGCATATAAGATACATGTGTATGGGCCAGGATAGATACTCTATCTATCTATCTATCTATCTATCTATCTATCTATCTATCTATCTATCTATCTATCTATCTATCTATCTACCTATCTATGACATTAAATCCAGAATAACCAGTAATAATAATAACCAGGTCTCTAAACTGACTTAAAGGAATAATATCTGTACATGTAAATTAGTGGCAGGCTGCTACATATCCTTGGTCCAGACTCTAGAGGGAGACAGGGTTTTCTGCACATAAATGTTGCATGTTTACCATATGCCACCACATTCACAAAGCTTTCTGACATCTTACTGATCCACCACAGAGGAGAGATGGGAGCCAGCATGGTTGCAGCATGCATGGACACTCCAATTGCCCTCAGGAATGGGACAAGTTTCTAGAGCTGAGGGATGTCAACCCTGTGCTATAAATCTTTTCACGTTAAGTTTCAGGGAGAATGGATTAGGGCATAGAGTCAAAATTAAATCGTCTGTGAGTCCTCGGACCTCATTGTGACTCGTGTGTTGCTCAATTAACTTCACAGGAAGTTTGCCTCAGTAAGAATTCAGTGAGTCCCTCAATGTGTGGCATTGACTTTCCCAAGGATTTTGGGGTTGCCATACGTGTCTGTATTGGAGAGCACATATTGGAGATGCTCTTTCCAGGCTGTTGTAGAATTATGGAAGAGCGATGGATGGATGGCAAAAAGGAGCATTCCCTATTATTGAATGTGATAGAAGGGAAAGTTCAGGGTGTGCTGGAGAAACAGAAAAGCTCCACCCAGATTCCACCCACAACCCTGTTCTTCCTGATGGTCACAGTGTACAATTAACTTTGAACTATTCATGCATTGTGGTAAGAGGATCACACCCTAGGAAGGGCATGGAAATGAAGAGGGAACAAAGATACTCAGCGTTCAGGAGGAGGAAGAGAGAGAAGAAACATTTGCCTTCTCTCATGCATGCAGAAAGGGTAAGGGAAAGCCTGAAATGTTGAAGGGAAGAAGGAATAGGAAAGAGATAATGAAGTTCTAACTTCAGCAGAGACATGGGAGATACAGGAGGAATGACTGTGCTTCCAAGGGGGAAATGAAGCTGATGGAGGATCTCCTATTACCAGGGTTCCCCAGGCTGGCTGCCCTTTTTCAAAATCTGCATTCTACATAAGAACATAAGAATGGACATACTGGATGACACCAAATAGCCCAGTGCGCATCAGAGAAGCTTTGAAAACCAGTTTCATGACTGGCCAGGCTACGGTGTGAAAGTTCTGTTTGTTTCTCCTTGATGAAACCCCCCATCCCTTGGTTCACTCTACTTCCCTGTAAGCTAACCACCCTCCCCTCCTCCCTTCGATCACCGCTTGCAGAGGCAATAAAGTCATTGTTGCTTCACATTCATGTATTCTTTATTAATTCATCACACAAATAGGGGGATAACTACCAAGGTAGCCCAGGAGGGGTGGTGGAGGAGGGAAGGACAAGGCCACACAGCACTTTAAAAGTTTAAAACTTATTGAATGCCAGCCTTCTGTTGCTTGGGAAATCCTCTGGGGTGGAGTGGCCGGGTGGCCGGAGGCCCCCCCACCGCGTTCTTGGGCGTCTGGGTGTGGAGGCTATGGAACTTGGGGAGGAGGGTGGTTGGTTACAAAGGGCTGTAGCGGCAGTCTGTGCTCCTGCTGCCTTTCCTGCAGCTCAGCCATACGCTGGAGTGCATTAGTTTGATCCTCCAGCAGCCTCAGCATTGAATCCTGCCTCCTCTCATCACGCTCCTCTCATCACGCCACCTTTCAGCTTCAGCCCTCTCTTCAGCCCGCCACTTACTCTCTTCAGCCCACCACCTCTCCTCCCGGTCATTTTGTGCTTTCCTGCACTCTGACATTGTCTGCCTCCACGCATTCGTCTGTGCTCTGTCAGTGTGGGAGGACAGCATGAACTCAGAGTACATTTCATCGCAAGTGCGTTTTTTTCGCCTTCTAATCTTCGCTAGCCTTTGGGAAGGAGAAGATCCTGTGATCCTTGAAACACATGCAGCTGGTGGAGAAAAAAAAAGGGACAGTGGTATTTAAAAAGACACATTTTATAGAACAATGGGTACACTCTTTCACAGTAAACCTTGCTGTTAACATTACTTACATAGCATATGTGCTTTCTTTCCAAGGTCGCATTTTGCCTCCTCCCCAGCGCGTGGCTACCCCTTCACCCTCCACCCTCCCCGTGGCTAACAGTGGGGAAGATTTCTGTTCAGCCACAGGCAAACAGCCCAGCAGGAACGGGCACCTCTGAATGTCCCTTTAAGAAAAGCACCCTATTTCAACCAAGTGACCATGAATGATATCACTCTCCTGAGGATAACACAAAGAGATAAAGAACGGATGTTGTTTGAACGCCAGCAAACATACACTGCAATGCTTTGTTCTACAATGATTCCCGAGGATGTACTACTGGCCTGGAGTGGTAAAGTGTCCTACCATGGTGGACGGAATAAGGCTGCCCTCCCCAGAAACCTTTTGCAAAGGCTTTGGGAGTACATCCAGGAGAGCCACGAATGCCAGGGCAAATTAATCATTAAACATGCTTGCTTTTAAACCATGTATAGTATTTTAAAAGGTACACTCACCGGAGGTCCCTTCTCCGCCTGGCGGGTCCGGGAGGCAGCCTTGGGTGGGTTCGGGGGGTACTGGCTCCAGGTCCAGGGTGAGAAACAGTTTCTGGCTGTCGGGAAAACCGGTTTCTCCGCTTGCTTGCTGTGAGCTATCTACAACCTCCTCCTCATCATCATCTTCCTCATCCCCAAAACCTGCTTCCGTGTTGCCTCCATCTCCATTGAAGGAGTCAAACAACATGGCTGGGGTAGTGGTGGCTGAACCCCCTAAAATGGCATGCAGCTTATCATAGAAGTGGCATGTTTTGGGCTCTGACCCGGAGCGGCCATTCACCTCTTTGGTTTTTTGGTAGGCTTGCCTCGGCTCCTTAATTTCACACGGCATTGCTTCGGGTCCCTGTTATGGCCTCTGTCCTTCATGCCCTGGGAGATTTTGACAAATGTTTTGGCATTTTGAAAACTGGAACATAGTTCTGATAGCACGGATTCCTCTCCTCATACAGCGATCAGATCCCATACCTCCCGTTCAGTCCATGCTGGAGCTCTTTTGCGATTCTGGGACTCCATCATGGTCACCTCTGCGGATGAGCTCTGCATACTCACCTGCAGCTTGCCACGCTGGCCAAACAGGAAATTGAAATTCAAAAGTTCGCGGGCCTTTTCCTGTCTACCTGGCCAGTGCATCTGAGTTGAGAGTGTTGTCCAGAGCGGTCACAATGGAGCACTCTGGGATAGCTCCCAGAGCCAATACAGTCTAATTGCTTCCACAATACCCCAAATTTGACCCAGCAAGGCCGATTTCAGCACTAATCCCCTTGTCGGGGGTGGAGTAAGGAAATCGATTTTAAGAGCCCTTTAAGTCGAAAAAAAGGGCTTCGTCATGTGGATGGGTGCAGGGTTAAATCGATTTAACGCTGCTAAATTCTACCTCAACTCCTAGTGTAGACCAGAGCTTAGTCATCTCTTTTCCAAGCTGAAAAGTCCCAATCTGATTAATCTCTCCTCACTCTGATGCTGCATCACTATGTCCTCATCACATAACAGCACCACGGTACCACTCTATAGCACAGCCAATGCAAAGCAAAGCCTTAGGAACCATAATCATATTGGCCCTCTCTGCTGCTTTATCTCATGACCAGTTAGCTCGGTCTCAGCTTTTCCAGCCCCCACAGATTGAAGCTGTCCATTCTAAACCCATACCTCTATCGGACGCCACAGAAAACCTTGTGTTTTTCCAGAAGGGTGACCTCTTATCCATTGTTACCAAGGTGTCTCAGGTTGCCTGGCAACGCCACAGTAGATTCTATTTGGGAACAATCCCCATGTGGGCACCAAAGCATATAGAGGTGATTGCAATGCAGCACATGGGGAATGGTGCTGCGAAAGTGATAATCTGTGTCTGTGCAGCTGCATTAGGTAGGACCTTATACAGGGACATTAAACAATCAAAAGAAGAAGAAGAAGACACCTCTCCTTTGGTATCATTCTCCTCTTACTTACCCCAGTTTTGGAGCAGTTCATCTCTCTTGGCTTCAGTGTAGCTATTCCTGATTTATAGTGGGGTAAGTGGGAGAGGAATTGTTTCCCTATCAACTACTTAAAATGCTTAAATCTTCATACATTTTCCATGTTAACCCAGTTATTGTAATGCACTTTTAAGTGAGCACATTTCTTTACATTTCTTGATGTGTTTATAATTTATTGACTTCCCCCACAAAACAAAACTAGAATAGAAAGAAGACAAAATAATGGAAAATTCAAGGATTTGGATGGGAGGCAAAAAGAGGGAGGTAGGTGGGCATGGAGGGAAAAAGAGAGTGATATCTCAGTTTTCATCTATTAGTGATTAATCAAAGGCTTTTAAAAGTTAGAGCTATTTCTTCCAAATTTGTCTGAGGACCTTCTTCTTCTAAATGTTACCTGATCTTTAGTTGCCCTGTCAGCTAGGTCACTGTGGCAGGCTTCTAACCCTGGAGGCAATCGGCTAAGTCCTTCGCTAGGAGCTGAAAGCCTGTTCTGTCACACAAGGGTAATTTGGAAACTCATGTGTATTAAAAAAAACCAAAATGGATGAGACCTAAAAAACTGGCCAACAACAGACTGTGAGTCCCACTGACAATGTATTCTGGAGAAATGCTAAAGAGAAAGAGTTCTGAGCCATTCTTGTAACTCTGCATCATCTGATACAGACTCAATAGACAGTCTGGTGTTCAGAGTGATGTTTGGGGTTATTCTGTGTGCTAGTGAAGCTGTGTAGTTGTTTGTGTTGATTTATGCATAGATTGTGTTGTACTGGAACATTTGTTTTGATATTTGTGTGGTGTTAATAAGGGATTTGTGTTTTGGTAGTGGGCTATGTGTGATTAGGTTTACTGCGTACGCTGGTTGAGTTGCTGCGTGAGTGGCTGTGATGATTTGTGGGGGGGTTCTGTTATGCTGGCAGATTTGAGTAAATCTCTGTGGGTGTGTGCTGCAGTGAGAGGCTATGTGTGTTTCGGGTTATTGTGTGAGAAAGTTGTTTTATTGTGAGGGTGGTTGTGAGGGTGGTTGTGCAGATTTGTCAGCCTTCTTGATATCATCTGTTATAAACTCATGTCTAGTTAGATATGCGTTAGATTCTGTTTTGTTTAAATGGCTGATAAAATAAGCTGTGCTGAATGGAATGTATATTCCTGTTTTTGTGTCTTTTTGTAACTTAAGGTTTTGCCTAGAGGGATCCTCTATGTTTTGAATCTGATTACCCTGTAAGGTATTTACCATCCTGATTTTACAGAGGTGATTCTTTTACTTTTTCTTCAATTAAAATTCTTCTTTTAAGAACCTGATTGCTTTTTCATTGTTCTTAAGACCCAAGGGTTTGGGTCTGTGTTCACCTATGCAAATTGGTGAGGATTTTTATCAAGTCTTCCCCAGGAAAGGGGGAGTAGTGCTTGGGGGGATATTTTGTGGGGGAGACATTTCCAAGTGGGCTCTTCCCCTGTTATTTTTGTTACACACTTTGGTGGTGACAGCATAAGGTCCAGGGACATAAGGTAAAACAGTTTGTACCTTGGGGAAGTTTAACCTAAGCTGGTAAAAATAAGCTTAGGGGGTCTTTCATGCAGGTTCCCACATCTGTACCCTAGAGTTCAGAGTGGGGAAGGAACCCTGACAACTTATAATTCCTCTTCTTATTGCCGTTTATGTTCCTTGCTAAGTGCAAGTCATTTTGCGCCTTACCTTTCAGATTGTGGCCCTACATCCTTGTTGTATACTTTTCTAGTCATCCTTATCCAATTGTCCATGTTTCCACATTTTGTACAGCTCCATTTTGATTTTCAGGCTTAATATGCTTCAGAATGAAACACAGTCATAATCTTCTTTGTATGGATTGTCACCAAGTCAGTCACAGAGAACGGTTAGAATTTCAACCTATTTGCCCCATTTTTCCCATTGGAAATTTCTCTCTGTGGCAATTTGTTGAATATGTTCCACTGAAATAACTTTCAACCTTTCACAATCCTCAACTTCTGCATTCTGCATTCGGTCAAAATTCTAAGATGGGCTAATTATCTTCTGGCTGGCCCCAGTTCTGCATTTCATGTTCCCACTGACCCTGCACCCACTGGAAAATTGCTAGATTCTCCTTACTAGAGCATACACACCTCTCTAACTGTGTGCATGGGGTTGTGTGCCACTGTGTATGTGTGTAACTATTCCAAAGTCTTTGTCTGAATTCTGAAATATTGGGTTTTAGCTGTAGGCTTGATTTTTTTAAGGCACTGGGTTCATGAATAGGGGATGAGCACTAATTGGCATGAGTACTCTGTACTTACCACTTTTTAGGAATGTGTATTTTTCCAGTGTCAGCCCTGTTTTTCAAATTATTTAAGCAGGTCCTGCCTTATACCAGGTCTCTCATAGAAGGGCTTATGTCTCAGGCTTTCTTCCTCCTACATACTCCTACTCTTTGTTTCCTCTCTTTTAACCAGTTAGTGATCTACGAGAAGACCTTCTTTCTTATCCCATGACCACTTACTTTGCTTAAGAGCCTTAGGTGAGGAAACTTGTCAAAGGTTTTCTGAAAGTCTAAGTATACTATATACACTGGTTTCAGAGTAGCAGCCATGTTAGTCTGTATTCGCAAAAAGAAAAGGAGTACTTGTGGCAGCTTGGAGACTAACCAATTTATTTGAGCATAAGCTTTTGTGAGCTACAGTTCACTTCATCAGATGCATTCAGTGGAAAATACAGTGGGGATATTTATATACATAGAGAACATGAAACAATGGGTGTTACCATACATACTGTAACAAGAGTGATCACTTAAGGAGAGCTATTACCAGCAGGAGAGCGGGCGAGGGGAGCAGAAACCGTTTGTAGTCATAATCAAGGTGGGCCATTTCCAGCAGTTGACAAGAAAGTCTGAGGAACAGTGGGAGGTGTGTGTGGGGGGGGAATAAACATGGGGAAATAGTTTTACTTTGTGTAATGACCCATCCACTCCCAGTCTTTATTCAAGCCTAAGTTAATTGTATCCAGTTTGCAAATTAATTCCAATTCAGCAGTCTCTTGTTGGAGTCTGTTTTTGAAGTTTTTTTGTTGAAAAATTGCAACTTTTAGACCTGTAATCGAGTGACCAAAGAGATTGAAGTGTACTCCGACTGGTTTTTGAATGTTATTATTCTTGACGTCTGATTTGTGTCCATTTATTCTTTTACGTAGAGACTGTCCAGTTTGACCAATGTACATGGCTGAGGGGCATTGCTGGCACATGATGACATACATCACGTTGGTAGATGTGCAGGTGAATGAGCCTCTGATAGTGTGGCTGATGTGATTAGGCCCTATGATGGTGTTCCCGAATAGATATGTGGGCACAGTTGGCAACGGGCTTTGTTGCAAGGATAGGTTCCTGGGTTAGTGGTTCTGTTGTGTGGTGTGTGGTTGCT
Source organism: Natator depressus (assembly GCF_965152275.1). Classification (NCBI taxonomy): domain Eukaryota; kingdom Metazoa; phylum Chordata; order Testudines; family Cheloniidae; genus Natator; species Natator depressus. Next base: position 33,276,884 of record NC_134246.1, read on the forward strand.
GGTGAGTATTTGCTTCAGGTTGGGAGACTGTCTGTAAGCAAGGACTGGCCTGTCTCCCAAGATCTGTGAGAGTGATGGGCTGTCCTTCAGGATAGGTTGTAGATCTTTGATGATGCGTTGGAGAGGTTTTAGTTGGGGGCTGAAGGTGATGTCTAGTGGCGTTCTGTTATTTTCTTTGTTAGGTCTGTCCTGTAGTAGGTGACTTCTGGGTACTCTTCAGGCTCTATCGATTTGTTTCTTCACTTCAGCAGGTGAATATTGTCGTTGGGAGAATGCTTGATAGAGATCGTGTAGGTGTTTGTCTCTGTCTGAGGGGTTGGAGCAAATGCAGTTGTATCGTAGAGCTTGGCTGTAGACAATGGATCATGTGGTGTGGTCTGGATGAAAGCTGGAGGCATGTAGGTAAGTATAGCGGTCAGTAGGTTTCCGGTATAGGGTGGTGTTTATGTGACCATCGCTTATTAGCACCATAGTGTCCAGGAAGTGGATCTCTTGTGTGGACTGGTCCAGGCTGAGGTTGATGTTGGGATGGAAATTGTTGAAATCATGGTGCAATTCCTCAACGGCTTCTTTTCCATGGGTCCAGATGTAGATGTCATCAATGTAGTGCAAGTAGAACAGGGGCATTAGGGGACGAGAGCTGTGGAAGTGTTGTTCTTAGTCAGCCATAAAAATGTTGGCATACTGTGGGGCCATGCGGGTACCCATTGCAGTGCGGCTGATTTGAAGGTATACATTGTCCCCAAATGTGAAATAGTTATGGGTGAGGACAAAGTCACAAAGTTCAGCTACCAGGTTTTCTGTGACATTATCGGGGATAGTGTTCCTGATGGCTTGTAGTCCATCTTTGTGTGGAATGTTGGTGTAGAGGGCTTCTACATCCACAGTGGCCAGGATGGTGTTTTCAGGAAGATCACCAATGGATTGTAGTTTCCTCAGGAAGTCAGTGGTGTCTCGAAGATAGCTGGGAGTGGTGGTTGCGTAGGTCCTGAGGAGGGAGTCTACATAGCCAGACAATCCTGCTGTCAGGGTGCCAATGCCTGAGATGACGGCGTGTCCAGGATTTCCAGGTTTACGGATCTTGGGTAGCAGATAGAATACCCCAGGTCGGGGTTCCAGAGGTGTGTCTGTGCGGATTTGTTCTTGTGCTTTTTCAGGGAGTTTCTTGAGCAAATGGTGTAGTTTCTTTTGATAACCCTCAGTGGGATCAGAGGGTAATGGCTTGTAGAAAGTGGTGTTGGAGAGCTGCCTAGCAGCCTCTTGTTAACATGCTTGTTGACATCCTCAAAGAATTCTTATCGATTGGTGAGGCATGATTTCCCTTTAAAAAAGCTATATTGACTCTTCCCCAACAATTCATTTTATATATGTGTCTGAAAATTCTGTTCTTTACCATAATTTCAACCAATTTGCTTGGTACTGAAGTTTGGCTTACAGGCCTGTAAATGCCAGGATGTCTTCTGGAGCTTTTTTTAAAAAATAGGCATCACATTAACTATCCTCCAGTCATCTGGTGCAGAAGCTGATTTAAATAACACCACACTTAATAGTTCTGCAATTTCACATTGGATTTCCTTCTGACCTCTTGGGCGAATACCATCTGGTTCTGGTGACTTATTACTGTTTATTTTATCAATTTGTTCCAAAACCTCCTCAAGTGACACCTCAGTCTGGGACAATTCCTCAGGTTTGTCACCTAAAAAGAATGGCTCAGGTGTGGGAATCTCCCTCATCCTCTACTATGAAGACCGAAAAAAGGAATTCATTTAGTTTATCCACAATAGCCTTGTCTTCCTTGATCACTCTTTTGACACTTGATCATCCACTTATCCCACAAATGGTTTAGCAAGTTTCCTGCTTCTGATGTACTTAGAAACAATTTTGCTGCAATTTTTTTCACTTTTTTAGCAAGTTGCTCTTCAAATTCTTTTTTGGCCTGCCTACTTACACTTGTACGCTTGACTTGTCAGAGTTTATGCTCCTTTCTCTTTTCCTTGATAGGATTTAACTTCCAGTTTTTATTGAACATAAGCATATAAGAACATAAGAATGGCCATAATGAGTCAGACCAAAGGTCTAGCTAACCCAGTATCCTATCTTTTGACAGTGGCCAATGCCAGGTGCCCCAGAGGGAATGAACAGAACAGGTAATCATCAAGTGATCGATTCCCTGTTGGCCATTCCCAACTTCTGGAAAACCGAGCCTAGGGATACCATCCCTGCCCATCCTGGCTAATAGCCATTGATGGACCTATTCTCCATGAATTTATCTAGTTCTTTTTTGCACCCTATTATAGTCTTGGCCTTCACAACATCTTCTGGCAAAGCATTCCAAAGGTTGACTATGCATTGTGTGAAAAATACTTCCTTTTGTTTGTTTTAAACCTTCTGCCTATTAATTTCATAGAATCATAGACTACCAGGGTTAGAAGGGACCTCAGGAGGTCATCTAGATTTCCAGAAAGCCTTTGACAAGGTCCCTCACCAAAGGCTCTTACGTAAATTAAGTTGTCATGGGATAAGAGGGAAGATCCTTTCATGGACTGAGAACTGGTTAAAAGACAGGGAACAAAGGGTAGGAATAAACAGTAAATTTTCAGAATGGAGAGGGGTAACTACTGGTGTTCCCCAAGGGTCAGTCCTAGGACCAATCATATTCAATTTATTCATAAATGATCTGAAGAAAGGGATAAACAGTGAGGTGGCAAAGTTTGCAGATGATACTGAACTGCCCAAGATAGTTAAGACCAAAGCAGACTGTGAAGAACTTCAAAAAAACCTCACAAAACTAAGTGATTGGGCAACAAAATGGCAAATTAAATTTAATGTGGATAAATGTAAAGTAATTCACATTGGAAAAAATAACCCCAACTATACATGATGGGGGCTAATTTAGCTACAACAAATCAGGAGAAAGATCTTGGAGTCATCATGGATAGTTCTCTGAAGACGTCCACACAGTGTGCAGCGGCAGTCAAAAAGCAAACAGGGTGTAAGGTATCATTAAAAAAGGGATAGAGACTAAGATGGAGAATATCTTATTGCCCTTATATAAATCCACGGTCTGCCCACATCTTGAATACTGCGTACAGATGTGGTCCCCTCATCTCAAAAAAGATATACTGGCATTAGAAAAGGTTCAGAGAAGGGCAACTAAAAGGATTAGGGGTTTGGAATGGGTCCCATATGAGGAGAGATTAAAGAGGCCAGGACTTTTCATTTTGGAAAAGAGGAGACTAAGGGGGGATATGATAGAGGTATATAAAATCATGAGTGGTGTGGAGAAAGTGAATTCGGAAAAGTTATTTACTTGTTCCCATAATATAAGAACTAGGGGCCACCAAATGAAATTAATGGGCAGCAGGTTTAAAACAAACAAAAAGAAGTTCTTCTTCACACAGCGCACAGTCAACCTGTGGAACTCCTTGCTTGAGGAGGTTGCGAATCCTAGGACTATAACAGGGTTTAAAAGAGAACTGGATAAATTCATGGAGGTTAAAATAAATTTGTTAGTTTCTAAGGTGCCACAAGTACTCCTTTTCTTTTTGCGAATACAGACTAACATGGCTGCTACTCTGAAACCTATTTAATTCGAGACTCTATTGTGGTGTTTTGAATAATTTTCTATGCAGCTTAAAGGCATTTCACTTTGCAGACAGTTCCTTTTAATGTACTTTGAGCTAGCATCCTCATTTTTGTGCAGTTCCCCCATTATTGTTGAGTTTTCTATTTTTATAGCCTCTCTAATGTCCCTGAGCATTTCACATTCACCATTGTGGTTAGGTTGTCATTAGTATATCCCTACTGTTCAAGCATGGAATTTCTATTCATAGAGATTCTAGTGTACAGTTTGATTCATTTAAGATTTTTGACTACATTTCACGCTACTACACTTTCTTTCACAGATAGTGGCATTCCCCCAATTGCATGAACTACTCTGCCATTCCTATTCATTTTGTACCCTGGTATTATTGTGCCCCATTGATTATCACCATTCCACCAAGTTTCTATGATGCACCTGCTGATTTTTGCAAGCCCTTAGTTTAAAAACTCCTTTACGACACTTTTAATTTTACATGCAAGGAATATGGTGCCATTTTGGTTTAGGTGAAGACCATCCTTCCTGTATAGGCTCCTCCTTCCCCAAACAGTTCCCCAATTCCTAATAAATCTATACCCCTCCTCTCTATGCTATCATCTCATCCACTCATTGAGACCCTGAAGTTCTGCCTGTATAACTGGCCCTACGGGTAGAAATGGAAATGTTTCGGAGAATGCTACCATGAAGGTCCTGGACTTTAATCTCTTAAATACCTGCCACAATTTGGGCTGCTGTAACTCTCTTCTACCTTTTCCTATATCATTGGCACGTACGTGGTACACTTCCCCAGCATTTCTCCTAAAGCTAGGTGTGTCGAGAGATCCGCAACCTGTGCACCTTGCAGGCAATTCACCATGCAGTTCACCCAGTCATCACAAACCCAACTATCTATATTTCAATTATCTATTCTTCTATTACTATCTGTATTACTATTACTTGGCTCTTCTTAGTAAATGAGGATCCCCCCCCCCCCGGACAGGTATACTCAGGCCAAGAGGGTATCATGACATCATAGAATCATAGAATCATAGAATATCAGGGTTGGAAGGGACCCCAGAAGGTCATCTAGTCCAACCCCCTGCTCGAAGCAGGACCAATTCCCAGTTAAATCATCCCAGCCAGGGCTTTGTCAAGCCTGACCTTAAAAACCTCTAAGGAAGGAGATTCTACCACCTCCCTAGGTAACGCATTCCAGTGTTTCACCACTCTCCTATTGAAAAAGTTTTTCCTAATATCCAATCTAAACCTCCCCCATTGCAACTTGAGACCATTACTCCTCGTTCTGTCATCTGCTACCATTGAGAACAGTCTAGAGCCATCCTCTTTGGAACCCCCTTTCAGGTAGTTGAAAGCAGCTATCAAATCCCCCCTCATTCTTCTCTTCTGCAGACTAAACAATCCCAGCTCCCTCAGCCTCTCCTCATAAGTCATGTGCTCTAGACCCCTAATCATTTTTGTTGCCCTTCGCTGGACTCTCTCCAATTTATCCACATCCTTCTTGTAGTGTGGGGCCCAAAACTGGACACAGTACTCCAGATGAGGCCTCACCAGTGTCGAATAGAGGGGAACGATCACGTCCCTCGATCTGCTCGCTATGCCCCTACTTATACATCCCAAAATGCCATTGGCCTTCTTGGCAACAAGGGTACACTGTTGACTCATATCCAGCTTCTCGTCCACTGTCACCCCTAGGTCCTTTTCCGCAGAACTGCTGCCTAGCCATTCGGTCCCTAGTCTGTAGCGGTGCATTGGATTCTTCCATCCTAAGTGCAGGACCCTGCACTTATCCTTATTGAACCTCATCAGATTTCTTTTGGCCCAATCCTCCAATTTGTCTAGGTCCTTCTGTATCCTATCCCTCCCCTCCAGCGTATCTACCACTCCTCCCAGTTTAGTATCATCCGCAAATTTGCTGAGAGTGCAATCCACACTATCCTCCAGATCATTTATGAAGATATTGAACAAAACCGGCCCCAGGACCGACCCCTGGGGCACTCCACTTGACACCGGCTGCCAACTAGACATGGAGCCATTGATCACTACCCGTTGAGCCCGACAATCTAGCCAGCTTTCTACCCACCTTATAGTGCATTCATCCAGCCCATACTTCCTTAACTTGCTGACAAGAATACTGTGGGAGACCGTGTCAAAAGCTTTGCTAAAGTCAAGAAACAATACATCCACTGCTTTCCCTTCATCCACAGAACCAGTAATCTCATCATAAAAGGCGATTAGATTAGTCAGGCATGACCTTCCCTTGGTGAATCCATGCTGACTGTTCCTGATCACTTTCCTCTCATGTAAGTGCTTCAGGATTGATTCTTTGAGGACCTGCTCCATGATTTTTCCAGGGACTGAGGTGAGGCTGACTGGCCTGTAGTTCCCAGGATCCTCCTTCTTCCCTTTTTTAAAGATTGGCACTACATTAGCCTTTTTCCAGTCATCCGGGACTTCCCCCGTTCGCCACGAGTTTTCAAAGATAATGGCCAAGGGCTCTGCAATCACAGCCGCCAATTCCTTCAGCACTCTCGGATGCAACTCGTCCGGCCCCATGGACTTGTGCACGTCCAGCTTTTCTAAATAGTCCCTAACCACCTCTTTCTCCACAGAGGGCTGGCCATCTCTTCCCCATTTTGTGATGCCCAGCGCAGCAGTCTGGGAGCTGACCTTGTTAGTGAAGACAGAGGCAAAAAAAGCATTGAGTACATTAGCTTTTTCCACATCCTCTGTCACTAGGTTGCCTCCCTCATTCAGTAAGGGGCCCACACTTTCCTTGGCTTTCTTCTTGTTGCCAACATACCTGAAGAAACCCTTCTTGTTACTCTTGACATCTCTTGCTAGCTGCAGCTCCAGGTGCGATTTGGCCCTCCTGATATCTTTCCTACATGCCCGAGCAATATTTTTATACTCTTCCCTGGTCATATGTCCAACCTTCCACTTCTTGTAAGCTTCTTTTTTATGTTTAAGATCCGCTAGGATTTCACCATTAAGCCAAGCTGGTCGCCTGCCATGTTTACTATTCTTTCGACTCATCGGGATGGTTTGTCCCTGTAACCTCAACAGGGATCATCTGGCAGGAGGGTCCCAACTATGGGTTTCTCTCTGCTCCACTTTGGTGTTCTCCTTCCCCAAGACTTCCATCCTCCTCAAGAGCACAGAGGCTGTCAGACTGGGAGTGGAACAGCTCCACTGTGCCCTGGAAAATCTTATCTATGTACTTCTCTATTGCCCTTAGCTCCTGCAGTTCAGCCACTCTGGTCTCCAGAACCCATACTCGGTCTCTGAGGGTCGTAAGCTCCTTGCACCAAATGCACACATACCCCATCTTCCCACAAGGCAGGTAATGGTACTTGCTGCATTCAGTGCAATGAACTGGATAGCCCCTACTCTGCTTCTGGACTTCTGCATCCATTATTTTTTCTTTTGCAACTTTTTTGTTGGGTATTGTTTCTCTGTGTTTTTTGGGTGGAAGGGGTGAGGGAGGGCATATTGATCTAAGATTAGAGAATGCTAATCAGGTGTATCTAGCTCTCTCACTCCATCTCTAAACTACCTTACAAACCTCCCTTCTTTGCTGCTCCTGGTCACTCCTGGTCGCTCTGATCACTTAGGAGCTGGCTTTTTAAACCCCTGTTCTCCCTGAGTAGCTTCACCTTCTGTTTAAGGGATAATGGGTGCTAAAGGGTCTAGGGATCAAAGCCTCATTAGGAAGCCTCCAGTAGTATCTATCAGGCCCCTAGGCTGAGAACACAGACCCCCCCCACACATCCCGTCCCCACAAGAAAAAACAGACCACATGATAATATCAGTCAAGTAGCAAACACAGAACAAAGAAAGAAACTAACAGGCAACAAACTCACCAGTCTGGATTAATGAATGCCCCATTGGTGTCTTTGTTGGGCCAATTCCAAATATTGGTCAAAGGGAAAACCTAGCTTCAAACAGGTTCAATTACTTTCTCAAAACAGACACCAGATTCTTATGACTGGATCAAGCCTCTAAATTCCATGTGCTGCTGATGTACTTGGATATGGGCAACATCTGGCCAAGGTTCCTAGTTCTCAAAACTCCCACTGTTTCACCAGGGTGTGAGACATTCAGTGTTGATGGCCCTTGATAGTGTTGTCACTGCTACCAAGGCATGACTTTCCCATGACCCATTCCATGTTTCCTTCTACAAAAGAGTTATTCCCATCCAGGATGATGGTTCCAATTCGAAATGACATTGACAAAAAAAATGGAATGATAAAACAGACATAGACATGTTCCCCAAAATGTCACAGCCACCTTAGCCAAGGAAGCATTGGCAGACCTCTTTAATCTAACTATGCATCCTAGATTCTTCCACATGGTATCTCAGCACCAGATGTTCAAAGGGATTGAGTGTCCAATCTGCAGGTGTAGGTACATGGATAATTTTCAAAGTCTGGCAGTTTGGAAAATATTACCCATAAATTTTAGGCATTGAATAGCTCTCAAAAAGAAGGTTGCAAATCCTTGCCAATACAGAAACCTACTCTCTGATTCCCATTAGGAGACATATGGGAGAGATCTCCCTGTAATATGGGGTGGGGGGAAAGGAAGTGTCTAAAAACACTGTGTTTTTAAACAAAAAATTAAAGCCATTTCTGCAAGATTGAGGTGGAAATATGACATTGAGGCCTATTTATTTTTTCTTCATACAGTATATTGAGAGTTATGCATGGTCTCACAGCAGTTTGCTAACAATGAGAAGTTATAAGGCAAACTCACTGACATAACTAGTAAAATTTTGAATAGTGTCTTCAGTATCATATCTCCATTTTACACAAGAGCATGTAAGCACATGTAGACAGCTTTTCTTTCCTAAATTTCAGGTCACATTACGAAAACAGTAAGTGGTATCATCATCAACTATTATATAATGGAGGGAAGAGAGGCACAGCGAGAGGAAGTGATAAACCCAAAGTCAGGGAGTGGAGCAGCCAATAATAAACCCAGGTCTCTGGAGTCAAATTCTTTTGGCCACTCCACTGGAATATGGTGGATTCCGCAGTGTAAATGTGGGTAAATGAAGTATCAGCCCAGCAATAGGATTTTACTGAGGTTTCCTTATGAAGCCAATGGAGTGACATTTAATTCCCCTTAATCTACAATGATAACCTCAGACATTGTGGCTATAGTAATACAAAAACATGTTCAGGAAGCTGAAGGTGAGATGTATTCAACCATAGAGATACCAGGCAGTAGTTACATTTCCAATGTCAGTTCACTTTTACCTTTTTTTTTAAATTTGTACCCCAACTGCCTCCACCCTCTGGAGTCTTGACTCAACTGTTGGGATGGCTACCATCAGGGAGAAGCTGGAATAGAAAATATGACTGTTTTGTAATGGACGTTAGATTCTTAATTGCATGATTTCTTTTATTTCCCCTAGATGAAGCTGACATCAAACATACACGAGGGAAATCAAACGACCATCACGGAATTCATCCTCCTGGGATTTGGGGATCTCCCTCAACTTCATATTCTTCTCTTCCTGCTGTTTCTAGTGATCTACATTGCGACCATGGCTGAGAACATCCTCATCATTGCACTACTTGTGACTGATCAGCACCTTCACACCCCCATGTACTTCTTCCTGGGGAACTTGTCCTGCTTGGAGACCTGCTACACCTCCACCATCCTGCCCAGGATGCTGACCACTCTCCTGACTGGGGACAGGTCTATTTCTGTTATGGGATGCATCATTCAATTTTATTTCTTTGGTTCTCTGGCAGGGACAGAGTGTTTGCTTTTGTCTGTGATGTCCTATGATCGGTATTTAGCGATATGCAAACCTCTGCATTACGCAGCACTTATGAATGGCAGATTGTGCCTCCAGCTAGTGGTTGGGTTGTGGATAGGTGGATTTATGTCTGTTTCCATCTTTATATTTATGTTGTCACAATTAACTTTCTGTGGCCCCAATGAAATTGACCATTTCTTTTGTGATTTTCATCCAATAACAAAACTCTCCTGCACTGACACCCACATGGTGGAAGTTGCTGGTTTAATATCTTGCTCCATATTCACATTGCCTCCATTTCTATTGACGGTGACATCCTATGTTTGTATCATCTCCAACATCTTGAGAATCCCTTCCAGCACCATGAGGCAAAAGGCCTTTTCCACATGCTCCTCTCACCTCATCGTGGTGACAGTTTTCTATGGGACATTGACCCTGGTGTATCTGCTGTTGGACTCTGATGCACTGAGGGACCTGAACAAAGTGTTCTCTGTCTTCTATGGAATCCTGACGCCTTTGGTCAACCCCCTCATCTACAGCCTGAGAAACAAGGAGGTAAAGAAAGCCTTGAGAAAATCTCTCCTTAGATCTTTTGTCTTTTTCAGGAATTCAAAATGTTAACATAATATATATGTGATTTTGCAGTCCATATGATTTTATGAAAATATCCTAATGAGTGTGAATATAATGTAACTTGAGTATGCTTCATGCAAAAGGTCACTTGTAAGATATCATTTATAATCTACTGAGTGTGGTCATCCTACTTGTATAAATGTATCATTCATGTATCTGAAACTAGAAATATGAAATATAATTCTGAGGTCCTATTGTAATTGTGCAAATTGTGGGCCATTAATGGTGGTTTGGAACCTTGATGGTTCCCATCAACTAGGACAATTGTTTGTAAATGGCTCTGTTTACTTACAAACCTTCCTGTGAGTCAGGCCAGGAAGAGTGAAGGCTTGGGGTCTCACAGGACATGTGACTATGTCACCTGGTACTGGAATCCATCTTAATCCTGGTGCTTTTCCATTTAGAAGGAGGGGTGAGGACCCAGAGAGACAAAAGATTCCTACCTTGTGCCAAAGCTATGTAAGGGGGCGGAAAAGAAGAAAGGAGGTTCCAGTCATGAGAAATCCCCTAGTTACCACCTGAGCTGGAGCTAACAAGATCTGTACAAGGGAAAGGATTGGGTCCAGACTAGGAAGGAGTCCAGTCTGTGAAAGAAGCTTATTGAAACATGCCTAAGGGTGGAATTTTATCTGTAATCAGTTTCTTAATGTATTAGGCTTAGACTTGCATGTTTTGTTTTATTTTACTTGGAAACTTTCTTTGTTCTGTCTGTTATTACTTGGAACCACTTAAATCCTACTTTTTATTCTTAATAAAATCACTTTTGCTTATTAATTAACCCAGACTCTAGAGGGAGACAGGATTTTATGCACAGAAATGGTGTATATTTACACAATGGCACCACATTCACAAAACTATATAGATGGGAGCCAGCATGGTTGCAGGACACTCCAATTGCCCTCAGCCATGGGACAAGTTTCTAGAGCTGAGGGATGTCAAACCTGTGCTATACATCTTTTCAAGTTAAGTTTCAGGGAGAATGGATTAGGGCATAGAGTCAAAATTCAATTGTCTGTGAGTCCTGGGGAGCAAACAGCTGTGCATATCTCTCTATTAGTGTTATAGAGGGTGGACAATTTGTGAATTTACCCTGTATAAGCTTTATGGAGAGTAAAATGGATTTATTTGGGGTTTGGATCCCATTGGGAGCTGGGTGTATGGGTACTAGAGACAAAAGGACATCTTAAGCTGTTTTCAGTTAAGTCTGCAGCTTTGGGGCATGTCGTTCAGACCCTGGGTCTGTGTTGGAGCAGACTGGCATGTCTGGCTCGACAAGGAAGGGTTCTGGAGGCCCAAACTCACAGGAAAAATGGATTTAGAGGTAGTTTCAGCACGTCAGGTGACAGTCCCAAAGGGGTCTCTGTGACTTGGGGTTATGATCTTGCACATTCTGACTCATGGAACCTAGGAACCTGTGGACAAGAAGCTGGATATGGCTCAACAGTGTGCCCTTTTGCCAAGAAGGCCAATGGCATTTTCAGCTGTATAAGTAGGAACATTGCCAGCAGATCGAGGGACATGATCATTCCCCTCTATTCGGCATTGGTGAGGCCTCATCTGAAGGACTGTGTCCAGTTTTGGGCTCCACACTACAAGAAGGATGTGGAAAAATTGGAAAAAGTCCAGCGGAGGGCAACAAAAATGAGTAGGGGGCTAGAGCTCATGACTTATGAGGAGAGGCTGAGGGAACTGGGATTATTTAGTCTGTAACAGAGAAGAATGAGGGGAGATTTGATATCTGCTTTCAACTACTTGAAAGGGGGTTCCATAGACGGTGGACTTAGACTGTTCTCAGTGGTACCAGATGATAGAACAAGGAATAATGGTCTCAAGTTGCAGTGGGGGAGGTTTAGGTTGGATATTAGGAAAAAAAAATCACTAGGAGGGTGGTGAAGCACTGGAATGGGTTACCTAGGGAAATGGTGGAATCTCCTTCCTTAGAGGTTTTTAAGGTCAGGCTTGAAAAGGCCCTGGCTGGGATGATTTAGTTGGGGATGAGATCCTGCTTTGAGCAGGGGGTTGGACTAGATGACCTCCAAAGGTCCCTTCCAACCCTGATATTCTATGATTCTATGATTCTACATCAGTAGCCCATACTCATCTTTGTGTGCTTGCTGAACTCATGACTGTCAGAATCAGGACTCCCTGTATCTAAGTGTTGAGTCTATGTGTTGCCTACCTGTGGGCATCTCACTCATTATGGATGAAAATTAGGACACCCAGCCGTATCCTTAGACATTCACTTCACACTCAGACCCACACTCATGTTTGAGGAAGCAGTGCATCCTCCTTGAATTTGGATTATTCTCCTTTGAGAGTGGATGAATTTGCAAGTAAATATTTTAATGAGTTCATGAGAATAAAATAATTAAAATGACATCCTTAAAAATTTAGCATTTGTCACCTTCAGCTTTGTCCCAAGTGGTTTTAAAACTGGAATAAAATATATGTGTCCCACTTTCCTTAATGTTAGAACTCATTTACAATATTTGTGTAGGTTATATTTGAAGGCATTAGGTGGTAATGAAGCTCTATGTTAAGAATGTTGCCTGCACCCAGTGCCGAGAGGCAAAACAACAGCAGGGGTTGGTTCGCTACCTGGTATGCTTCACTCAATAATCACAACGGGGTGGAGAAGCAGAAAAGTTTATTTGCAGTTGCAAACAAGGTACAGGGAGAATAGAATCTCAAATCCTGCACACCGAGCAGGAAGTTACACAGGCTTTTATACATCCTTTCTTCAGCATACTTATCCAATAGCAAGCTGCCCTAAGTATCCATATAGCCAGCCAATCCAGGTACCAGCTAGTTCCCTTGTTTTTTGTATCATTTGTTAAACTATACATAAAGCTGCTTTATTCAGCATTGTTCTTCCATATCTGCCCTGTTTGGCCTTGTTTCGTTTCAGGCAGTCTGACTCTGCAACATATTGTTGCAGATCCTCAGCATAACCGCTGCGAGTGCCTCCAGGCGGGGGGGCCAAGGCCACTTGGGCCTAGTACGCATAGCTGCTGTGAGTGCCTCCAGTCGGGGGGGGGGGGGGGCGTGCCAAGGACACTTGGGCCTAGTGCGAGGGGGCTTCATCGACACTCGTGGTCTTCCATCCCCTCGAGTTATCTAGTGGCCATGCCCCAGTGTCCCCAACAAGAAGAATTTCATCAAATCACCAGATTAGGAATACATTTTATTCATGGCCAGGTCAGTAGCTCAGGTCACTTTGTACTGGGACCCTGGTGACATCAGGGGTAAATCAACCAATCCCCACTCTTCATCTCCTGCTAATTGAATGTTTCAGTTTGATGACCTGAAATGGCTGAAGAAGGGAAGGTAAATAGACAGGTGGGCCAAGAGTTCTCATTGATATCTTGCCCACAACAGTGTTATTCAATGATCCATGGCCACAAGCTACCTATTCCTGTCCTTCTTCAGAGAGCTGGTGGGTCTCTGCTGCACTGGCCCAGGACCAGTCCAGGGAAGTGTTTCTAACTCAGTAAGATGCGGTTCCCTCCTCTCTGATCCTCCTTTGCTTCCTGGAAGCAGAACTTTGCTCCTTGACATGTCATTGGGGCTGGAAATTAAAATTGTACTGCCAAAATAGCCCATGTCTGTCTTTTCAGTTTGATGTCACCTGCAAATTTTATAACAATTAGTATATAAGATACATGTTTATGGGCTGAGATATCTATCTATCTATCTATCTATCTATCTATCTATCTATCTATCTATTTGTCTAAGACATTAAATCCAGAATAACCAGTAAGAAAAACTCAGGCCTCTAAACTGACTTAAGGGAATAAAGTGTACATGTAAATTATTGTCAGGCTGCTAAATATGCTTGGTCCAGATTCTAGAGGGAGACAGGATTTTCTGCACATAAATGGTGTATATTTACACTATGGCACAACATTCACAAAACTGTCTGACGTCTTACTGATCCACCAAATAGGACAGATGGGAGCCAGCATGGTTGCAGCATGCACGGACACTCCAATTGCCCTCAGGAATGGGACAAGTTTCTAGAGCTGAGGGATGTCAACCCTGTGTTATAAATCTTTTCACGTTAAGTTTCAGGGAGAATGGATTAGGGCATAGAGTCAAAATTCAATCGTCTGTGAGTCCTCAGGCCTCATTGTGTGCTGCTCAATTAACTTCACAGGAAGTTTGCCTCAGTAAGAATTCAGTGAGTCCCTCAATGTGTGGCACTGACTTTCCCAAGGATTTTGGGGTTGCCATACGTGTCTGTCATGGAGAGCACATATTGGAGATGCTCTTTCCAGGCTGTTGTAGAATTATGGAAGAGCGATGGATGGATGGCAAAAAGGAGCAATCCCTATTATCGAATGTGATAGAAGGGAAAGTTCAGGGTGTGCTGGAGAAACAGAAAAGCTCCACCCAGATCCCACCCATAGCCCTGTTCTTCCTGCTGGCCACAGTGCACAACACAATTTGAATTATTCATGCATTGTGGTAGGAGGATCACACCCCAAGAAGGTCTCGGAGATGAAGAGGGAATGAAGATACTCAACATTCAGGAGGAGGAAGCGAGAGAGGAAACATTTGCCTTCTCTCCCATATGCAGGAAGAGTGAGGGAGAGCCTGAAATGTTGAAGGAAAGAAGGAATAGGAAAGAGGTAATGAAGGTGTAACTCTATCAAAGACATGGGAGATACAGGAGGAATGAATGTGCTTCCAAGGGGGAAATGAAGCTGATGGAGGGCACCTATAATCATGGTCTCCCAGGCTGGCTGCCCTTTTACAACATCTGCATTCTACATAAGAACAGCCATACTGAGTGAGACCAAAGGTCCATCTAACCCAGTATCCTGTCTCTGACAGTGGCCAATGCCAGGTGCCCAACAGGGAATGAACAGAACAGGTAATCATCAAGTGATCCATCCCCTGTCACCCATTTCCAGCTACTGGCAATGAGATGTTAGGGACACTTCAGAGCATTGTTTTGCATCCCTGTCCAACCTGGCTAATAGCCATTGATTGACCTCTACTCCATGAATTTATCTAGCTCTTTTTTGAACCCTGTTATAGTCTAGACCTTCACAAAATTCTGTAGCAGAGAGTTCCACAGGTTGGCTGTGCATTGTGTGAACAAATACTTCCTTTTCTTTTGTTTTTAACCTGCTGCCTATTAATTTCATTTGGGGAGCCCTAGTTCTTGTGTTATGGGAAGGAGTAAATAACACATCCCTAGTTACTTTCTCCACACGAGTCATGATTTTATAGAACACTATCATATCCCCCTTAGTCGTCTCTTGTCCAAGCTGAAAAGTCCTAGCATGTACTCATCACACAACAGCACCATGGCACCACTCTTCAGCACAGTTGTAACAAAAGCAATGCCTTGGGAACCACGATTGTATCGGGTCTCTCTGCTGCTTTGTCTCATGACCAGTCAGCTCAGTCTCAGCTTTTCCAGCCCCCACAGATTGAAGCTGTCCATTCTAAACCCATACCTCTATTGGATGTAGGAGAAACCCTTGCATTGTTCTGGAAGGCTGACCTCTTCTCTGTTTGTTACCAAGGTGGATAAGGTTGCCTGGCAATGCCACAGTAGATTCTCTTTGGGAACAATTCCCATGTGGGCACAATAGCATATAGAGGTGATTGCAATGTGGCACATGGGGAATGGTGCTGTGAAAGTGATAATCTGTGTCTGTGCAGGTACATTTGGTAGGACTTTATTAAGGGATATTAAACAATAATAGAAGTAGAAGCAGAAGTAGAAGTAGAAGAAGAAGAAGAAGAAGAAGAAGAAGAAGAAGAAGAAGAAGATACCTCTCTTTTGGTGTCATTCTCCTCCCACTTACGCCAGTTTTCAATTAGTGCATCTCTCTTGGCTTCAGTGCAGCTATTCCTCATTTATACTGGGGTTAGTGGCTAACTCCTTAAAATGCTTAAATCTTCATTTTTTTCCCCCATGTTAACTCAGTCATTGTAATGCACTTTTAAGTGAGCACATTTCTTTATTTATTTCTTGATTTGTTTATATTTTATTGATTTCCCCCACAAAACGAAACTATTGGGAAAATAAAAAGAAGAGAAAAAAAGAACAGAAAGTTAAAGGATTGGGATGGGAGGCAAAAATAGGGAGATAGGCGGCCACAGAGGGGAAAGGATGGTGATATCTCAATTGTCATCCATTAGTGATTAATCAAAGGCTTTTAAAAGTTAGAGCTATTTTTTCCAAATTTGTCTGAGGACCTTCTTCTTTCAAATGTTACCTGCTCTTTAGTTGCACTCTCAGCCAGGTCACTATGCCAGGCTTTTATTCCTGGAGGCAATCGGCTTAGTATTTTCTAGGATCTGAAAACCTCTGCTGTCACAGAAGGGTAATCTGGAAATTCATGTGTGTTAAAAATCCCCAAAATGGATGAGAACTTAAAAACTGGCGAACAACAGACCATGAATCCCAGTGATAATGGAACCTGGGGAAATGCTAAAGAGAAAGAGTTCTGAACCATTCTTGCAGAAAGAATGAAGAGTACTTGTGGCACCTTAGAGACTAACAAATTTATTTGAGCATAAGCTTTCATGAGCTAAAGCATGCATCTGATGAAGTAGACTTTAGCCCACAAAAGCTTATGCTCAAATAAATTTGTTAGTCTCTAAGGTGCCACAAGTACTCCTGTTCTTTCTGCTGATATAGACTATCACAGCTACTACTTTGAAACCTGAACCATTCTTATTACGCTTTGCATCATGTGATACAGACTCAATTGACAGTCTGGTGTTCAGAGTGATGTTTGGGGTTATTGTGTACGCTAGTGAAGCTGTGTATTTGTTTGTGTTGATTTATGTGTATATTGTGTTGTACTTGAACATTTGGGTTGATTTTTGTGTGTGGTAACTAAGGGGTTTGTGTTTCAGTAGGGGGCTACGTGTGATTGGGTTTATTGTGTATGCTGGTTGAGTTGCAGTGTGAGTGGTTGTAATGATTTGTGTGTGGGTTCTGTTATGCTGGCAGAATGGGGTTGATCTGTGTGAGTAGTGCTGCAGTGAGAGGCTATGTGTGTTTCGGGTTATTGTGTGCGATAGTTGTTTGATGGTGAGGATGGTTGTGCAGATTTGTCAGCCTTCTTGATGTCATCCATTATAAGCTTACGTCCCCGACTAAGAAGTTGACCTGCTGTTTCATTTCTTTTTTTTTTTTGTTGCTGCTAATATCCTTATAATTCCTCTTCTTATTGCCATTAATGTCCCTTGCTAGGGAAAATTTCTCTCTATGGCAATTCGGTGAATATGTCCCATTGAAATGACTTTCAGCCTTTCACAATCCTCAACTTCTGCATTCGGGCAAAATTCTAAGATGGGCTAATTATCTTCTGGCTGGACCCAGGTTCTGCATTTCATGTTCCCACTGTATGTGAATCATGCTCCAGCACCCACTGGATTCTGCTGACTAGAGCATACTGTGACAAAGTTCCTCCTCTGCCTTGGTGGGTCCTGCACTTATTGGCAGATTTCCTCACCTCAGAGGTTCATGGCAGCCCTCACTTTGGCCACTTTCATGGCTCAAATCTGCCGTTCACTTAGTCAGCCTCATCGCTGGACAGCATAGGGAAAAGGAAGAAGAACAATCCCTGCAGTCTCTGCTGATCCACCCAGTGGATCGGGGAACAGGCCAGAGACCTTCCACTCTGGTGGAACCCACAGTCCAGGTTAACTCCTCTGGTATCAAGTAGGGAGTTGGGGGAATGGAAAGATGGGGGGAACCCGGGGCTGCTCTCTAGTCCGGGTTCCAGCCCAGGGCCCTGTGGATTGCAGCTGTCTACAGTGGCTCCAAAAACAGCTGCGTGACAGCTACAACTCCCCGGGATACTTCCCCATGACCTCCTCCCAACACCTTCTTTATTTTCACCACAGGACCTCCCTCCTGATGTTTGATAATGCTTGTACTTCTCAGTCTCAGCTTCTTGCACCTCTTGCTCCCAGCTCCTTGCACACCCACCAAAAACTGAAGTAAGCTCCTTTTTAAACCTAGGTACCCTAATTAGCCCGCCTGTGTTAAGTGATTCTGGCAACTTCTTGATTGGCTGCAGGTGTTCTAATCAGCCTGTAGGCCTTAATTGTTTCCACAAAGTTCCTGATTGTTCTGGAACCTTCCCTGTTGGAGGACGGGACCGTCCCTCGCTTGCTCCTCAGCTATCTGCTTTCTATTCTTTCCTAAAGCCCCCTGGCCTGGATTTTTCTTACTTTTGGACCCTGCCTTAGTCTCCCCCCCCCCGACCGGGTCGGACACTTTGCTGATTTGGTTTGATTTTCTGTCGTTTTTGCTTTTTTCTTTTGATTGCTGACAAGCTGCCATCTTGCAGCCAGTACCACACCCCCCCCCTCGCCTGCTTTCGGGCGCAGCTATTTGTCTCAGCTGAACCACCGGAGGAGGGGGGGGAAGATTGCCGATTCTGCTATCCGGAGGGGGGAGTGGAAGCCCCCAGACCCAGCCGCTTTGCTGGCAGCTCGGACTATCTTTACAACATTCTTAGCATGCCGGAAGCCTTGGAACACAGCCAACACGGCCGGAGAAGAAGGATTTCAGAAGACAGGAGAAATAATTCAAGAAGCTACGAATCATCGTGAAGGGGGCCGTAAGATTGAGTAATTTTTCGAATTCTACTCTCGTGGGGGGGAGTTTGACTGTGTTTTAATTGCATTTGTGGCGGCACAGGGGGTGTGGCAATAAGCTGCCCCCTGGTCCATCGGTGCCCGCTCCACCCCCCCCCACCATTACTACAACTGTCACGGCCCCCCGCCGCTTCGTCCCTGCTGGTAATCTGCCATCCGCCTTCGGATCCAGCTGTTTGCTTTGAACTTTGCCTTTCGGACCGGACATAACAGCCGACCAAACGAGACTCTTTGGACAAACGTGCGTGGGTTTACACCCCCCCCCCCGACTGCTTAGTTTACAGCCTGCCCCTATTATTGGATTTTCCCCCCTCCTTGTCCACCCCATTTGATATTTCCCCCCCTCCCCCCTCCTGCAGCCTAGTAGGGAGGAGTGGTTAATTCGCTTCCCCCCCGCCCTTTCTCCTTCCGGTGTCTCCCCGTCCCTCCCTGCTCACAATGGCGGGGAATGAGAGAGGCGAGGCCCCTTTAATAAATTTAGCTGTTTCTCCCCCACCCCCCCCCGCCCAACCCCCAATCTTGCCCCCCCCACCACGATTGTCAAAATACTTGCCACCGCCCCTGCTGGGGCACCGGCAGCAGGAGGCACCGGAGTGATTATGGCTGCTGCTGCGCCCCCTGCCCCCTCAGGTTCTAGGAACCCCCTGCCAGCTGGCCGCAAAGGCCAGGGCGGGCAGAAAGGAAAGGGCCCCGCTAAAACATCTGGGCCCTCCATGGCAGGGGCAGCCCCCACAGCCGTGGCCTCGTCATCGACCGCGGCGCCCCTCCCTGCAGTTCCCTCCACCAGCTCTGCAAATGCCCCTCCCCCGGCCCCCAGGACGTATGCCCGGGCGCTGGCAGGCTCCCCCCTGCCTCCCGCCTCGTCACCTCGCCCACCCACTGCCTCCGCTACCATCACCAGCAGCCGGGGCCCTTTTCCCACCTTGACCAGGAAGCAC
This sequence comes from Natator depressus, assembly GCF_965152275.1. Taxonomy (NCBI): domain Eukaryota; kingdom Metazoa; phylum Chordata; order Testudines; family Cheloniidae; genus Natator; species Natator depressus. The sequence goes on from NC_134246.1 coordinate 33,296,460, forward strand.
GGTGTCCGTTGCCTCCTGGTGCCCGCCTCGCCCCATGTGGAGGCATACGTGCAGGCGTTGGCGAAGGTGGTAGGACCCACGGCTATTGTGGCGGCCTCCAAGATGTATGGGAAGGTCGTTTTTTTCTTAGCTACGGAGGCTGCCGCCCAAGAGGCGGTGGAGAGGGGCCTGGCAGTGGGGGGTGTGTTTGTCCCCCTAGAGCCGCTAGAAGACCTGGGCGTTCGCCTCGTCCTCACCTCCGTTCCCCCCTTTTTACCCAATGCTGCCCTGTTACCCGCTCTCTCCGCCCTGGGGAAACTTACCTCTGTCATCAGCCCTCTCCCGTTGGGCTGCAAGGACCCCACCCTCCATCACGTCGTTTCTTTCCGCCGGCAAGTGCAGTTTCTACCGCCGGCGGGGGTGTGTGACGGGGAGGCGCTTAGGGGTCCTTCCTAGTCCCCTACCAGGGAGCCCGCTATCGGGTCTTTTACTCCACCGGAGAGGCCCGGTGCTACCTCTGCCGCTCAGCCGGGCATGTCCGCAGAGACTGCCCTTTGGCCCGGGGGGGAGGGGCACCTGAGACCCCCGAGACCCGGCAGGACATCGGCCCCGTTGTTGCCGACGCCTCTGGCTGCCCGGCACCTGAAACCAACCCTCCTCCTACTCAATCCATCGCTGCTCCCATCCGGGCCCAGGAGATTCCTTCCCTACAATGCCCGGGCGAGCAAGGGAGTCCCACCCTTGCTATTTCGATTTCGGCAGAGCCTATGGAGGAGGGTGCGACAAAGATATTACTGGGCATAGGAGAAGGCCCGCCCCAAGGAGAACCCCCCCCTCCTCATGCTGCCTCACCGCTACCCCCCCGAACCCCTGAACCATCGCCTCCACCCCCCGACACGACCCCTGCTAACCAGCCCCCAGACGATGCTATGGAGGGCTGGAACCTAGTCCAGGGGAAACGGAGCAAGCGGAAGGCTCGAGCTCCGCTGCATCCATCCGACGCGGAAGCCCCCCGGAAGACCAGGAAGGGAGGCACTGACATCGGGCCCTCCGCTACGACCACGAGTGAGATCCATCCGCTGGTGTCGGGAGGGGAAGACAGACTGGCTTTGGAGGGCAGAACTCCCCCTCCACGGGAGACCCTCCCCTCCGAGACCCCTGAGGACGCCCCTTCTGCCCGGATACCATCCGAACCCCCCGCGAACCCCGAGGTGACCGCTGAGGCGGGCCCTAGAGGAGAGGCCCCCGGGGTAGCAGGCGTTGGCCTCTCCTCCGTGTACGCGGAGATTGAGGCCCAAGATTTGACCCCGGTCACCCAGGGAGAGGATGATCTACTCCCGGCTGGCCTCGAGCTGGGCAACCTCACCCCAGCCCCCCTTTCCCCATGCTCCCTCCCCCTGATTGCCTTCCCAGGCGAGCACCCTGCAGAAGGTGGTCCACCACCTGATGCCACGGCCACCAAGACCACCGCGGAGCCAGCGCCTAGCATTACTGGGAGCCCCCTCCCTTACCCCTTAACCCTCGACTCTGCTCAGGAGGCACCTTCCTTCAGCTGCTTGCCTCCTGAATCCCAGAGCCTTACCTCTGCCCCTGCCCCCTCCCCTTCCCCCGCCCAGTTTACCCCCTCCTGCAATGCTCTTGCTGCCCCTGGGGTCGTTTTTTTCCCACCTTTTGCAGATTCCCCCCAGGGAGTAGTCTTTGCACTTTCTAGTCGCGACCCATTAGGAGTTGCAATTTTTCCCCCGCCATCCCCTTCCACCCCAAGGCATGAAATGGATTTAATAACCCCAGCCTGTCAGACGCCCCATCGGTGGTCCGCACCCTGCCTACCCGCCTTAGCGGACCACGAGGCTGTATTAAGAGCCCCACCAGGGAATACCCCGGGAACCGTAACCCCACCCCCCCATGAGCTGCGGCATGCACTACGGAAGTTCTTAGAACACACCCGTGGTGCCCACAATAGGGTACAGCTAGCTCTTCAGCTCTGGGAGGACTTTGATCAAATTTTTCAGGCCACAAGGGCCCTTATAAAGGAGGGCAGAGGGCAAGGCAGGCGCGGTGCTGCGGCCTACGAGCGGGCCCGCGGCTTCCGAAGCGATCTACTCATCTACGGGATGGGTCACGGGTTGCTGCGCAACCTGGCGGGGGCCACAAACACCCCCGCCAATGAGAAACCCCCACCCCCCCAGCCCTCCGCATGATGCCTCTTATTATTGCAACCTTGAATACCAGGGGTTGTAGGATGGCTCTCCGCAGGTCCCAGGTGCTCTCTTACCTTCGGGAAGGGGGGTACTCTGTAGCTTTCCTGCAGGAGACCCATACGGACCCGACCGTTGAGGACAGGTGGCGGCTGGAGTGGGGGGACGGGGTCTACTTTAGCCACTTCATGACTTGGCAAGCTGGAGTGGCGACCCTGTTCTCCCCCATCCTACGCCCCGAGGTGCTAGGGGTCACTGAGGTCGTGCCGGGCCACCTGCTGCACCTTCGAGTCCGTATGGAGGGGCTCGTGGTCAACCTTGTTAATATCTATGCCCCGCAAATGAGCCCAAAGCGGCCACAATTTTACCAGCGGGTGTCCGACTTTCTCGGCACCCTAGATTCGCACGAGTGCCTGGTCCTGGGAGGGGACTTTAACACCACGCTCGAGGAACAGGACCGCTCAGGGGCCGAGCCGAGCCCGGCCGCCGCAAACATCCTCCGGGGAATAGTTGAATATCACTCCCTAGTGGACGTCTGGCATGACCATCACCCATATGACACCTCCACGTTCACTTTTGTCCGGGTGGAGGCCCATCGGTCACACCACTCTCGTTTCCATCTTTCACAGGCTCACTCCTCCACCATTCGGCCGGCCCCTTTTTCCGACCATCATTTAGTTACTATAACGGTCTCCCTCCGTGCAGAGAGACCGGGGCCGGCCTATTGGCACTTTAACAACAGCCTGTTGGAGGACGAAAGCTTCGTGACGTCCTTCCGGGAGTTTTGGCTCGCCTGGCGAGAGCAGTGGCGTGCCTTTCCCTCAGTGCGGCGATGGTGGGATCTAGGGAATGTACGCGCCAAGCTCTTCTGCCGTGACTACACTCGGGGCACCAGCCGACGGAGAAATGCGGCGATAGAGCAGTTGGAATGGGAGGTCTTGGAGCTGGAGAGGCGCCTGGCCGCCGACCCCGAGGACCTGTCCCTCTGCGGAGCGTGCGGGAGAAGCAGGAGGAGCTTCGGGCCCTCGAGGACCACCGGGCCCGAGGTGCCTTCGTCCGGTCCCGCATCCGCCTCCTTCGGGAGATGGACCGCGGCTCCCGCTTCTTCTATGCCCTGGAGAAAACGAGGGGGGCCAAGAAACACGTCACCTGCCTTCTAGCGGAAGACGGCACCCCCCTCACGGATCCAGAGGAGATGTGTGGGAGGGCGCGCGACTTCTACACAAGCCTTTTCTCCCCGGATCCGACCTATCCTGGCGCTTGCAGGGTGTTCTGGGAGGAACTCCCCACGGTCAGCGTGGGCGACCGAGAGCGGCTAGAGCTGCCTCTCACCCTGGCCGAGTTCTCGGAAGCCCTCCACCGCATGCCCACCAATAAATCTCCGGGCATGGACGGGCTGACCGTGGAGTTTTACCGCGCGTTCTGGGACATCCTCGGCCCAGACCTAGTCACTGTCTGGGCTGAGTCTTTGCAGGGCGGGGTCCTCCCTCTGTCGTGCAGGCGAGCGGTGCTCGCCTTGCTGCCGAAGAAGGGGGACCTCCGCGATTTACGAAACTGGCGTCCCTCTCACTCCTTAGCACGGATTACAAAATCGTAGCGAAAGCAATTTCGCTGCGGCTAGGGTCCGTGATGGCGGACGTGATCCACCCAGACCAGACCTATACTGTCCCGGGTCGCAGCATTTTTGACAACCTCTTTCTAGTCCGAGACCTTTTGGAACTCGGGCGGAGAGACGGTCTGTCGTTCGCCCTCCTGTCTCTCGATCAGGAGAAGGCGTTCGATAGAGTGGATCATGGGTACCTCCTGAGCACCCTGCGGGCGTTTGGATTCGGACCTCAGTTTGTGAGTTTTCTCCGGGTGCTGTACGCCTCCGCGGAGTGTTTGGTTAGGCTCAACTGGACCCTGACCGAACCGGTCAGCTTCGGGCGAGGGGTGCGGCAGGGGTGCCCCCTCTCAGGCCAGCTGTACGCTCTGGCGATCGAGCCTTTCCTCTGTCTCCTCCGCAGGAGGTTGACAGGGTTGGTGCTGCGGGAGCCGGAGCTGCGGCTGGTCCTGTCGGCGTACGCCGATGACGTCCTCCTCGTGGTCCAGGACCCGGGCGTCTTGGCGCGAGTGGAGGCATGCCAAGCCATTTATTCAGCAGCCTCCTCCGCCCGAGTCAACTGGGTCAAGAGCTCTGGCTTGGCGGTGGGGGGCTGGCGGCAGGTAAGCTCCCTCCCACCCGCGCTTCAGACCATCCGGTGGAGTGCCGGCCCTCTGCTCTATCTCGGCGTTTACCTTTCTGCCACGCACCCTTCTCCGCCGGAGAACTGGCAAAATTTGGAAGGCGGCGTGATTGAGCGGATCAGGAAATGGACGAGGCTACTCCGATGTCTCTCCCTTCGGGGGAGAGCACTGGTGCTTAACCAACTAGTCCTGTCCACGCTCTGGTACCGGCTCAACACCCTAGCCCCGGCCCCGGGTTTCCTGTCCCACCTCCGGAGATTGATTCTGGAGTTCTTTTGGTCAGGATTGCACTGGGCCCCTGTTGGAGTTCTTCATTTGCCCCTGAAGGAAGGAGGGCAGGGCCTGAAGTGTCTGTACACTCAGGTCCGCGTTTTCCGCCTCCAGGCCCTGCAGAGGCTCCTTTATGGTGCAGGTAGTTCGACGTGGAGCATATTGGCGCACGCCTTCCTACGCCGCTTCCATGGGCTCCGATATGACCGGCAGCTCTTTTATCTTTGTCCGAGAGGTTTTCCGCGAGACCTCTCCGGGCTGCCGGATTTCTACCAGGACCTCCTCCGGACCTGGAAACTGTTTTCAACCACCAGGTCTGTGGCGGCCATCGTGGGGGCAGATCTCCTCACGGAGCCCCTGCTACACAACCCCCAACTTCGTGTGCAGGCGGCGGAGTCCCGCACGGTGCGCCAGAGGTTGGTCCTGGCGGGAGTTACGAGGGTCGGGGACCTCCTGGACTACGACCGGGGGGACTGGCTGGATCCCCTGACGCTCGCTCGACGCATGGGGCTCTCCAGCCTTCGCACCCCCCGGCGCGTGCTTCAGGAGGTGGAGGCCGCTTTGACCCCCGCTGCTCGGGCTTATGTCAGCCGAGCCTTGCGCGAGGGCGCACCCCGCCCATCCTTTACCCCAGGCCCACCGGACCTTTCCATCGGGCCCCTACCCTGCCGATCCCAACACACCCCTCATCCTTTCACTGCAAGCCGGCTGCATGAATTGCAACCGGTCGGTTTTCAAGTTGCATCACGGCAATATTTATATACACTCACGCTCCATACCCTTCACGCCCGCACCCTGGTGTCCCGCCCCGACACAAAGTGGCGAGACCTCCTACCACCCTTGGAGGGGGAGCAACCTCGGTGGGCCAGCCTGTACTCCACCTTGGTCCCGAGGCCCGTCGGGGACATCAGTTGGCGGCTCCTTCACGGGGCCGTGAGCACGGGCGTGTTTTTGACACGTTTTACCTCCGTTCCAGAGACTTGCCCCTTCTGTAATGTGAGGGAAACCCTGGCGCACGTCTATCTAGAGTGTGCCAGATTGCAGCCTCTTTTTCGGCTCCTCACAAACATTCTTTTGCGCTTTTGGCTTCATTTTTCCCCTCACCTCTTTATCTATACACTCCCCATCCGTGGCCCCACCAAGTCGCGCGATCTCCTGGTTAGCCTCCTCCTAGCCTTGGCTAAGACAGCCATTTATAAGACCAGAGAGCGGAGGTTGGCTCATGAGGCGTCCTGCGATTGTAGGGCCGTTTTCCGATCCTCAGTACATTCACGCATCCGGGCGGAGTTCCTCTGGGCGGCGTCCACCGACTCCCTTGACACCTTCGAGGAGCGGTGGGCGCTGTCCGGGGTTCTCTGCTCGGTGACCCCGTCCGGTTCCCTCCGTCTGACCCTCTGATTGAGGGACAGAGCGAGAGACGCCAGCCACAGCCGTTAGCTGCTGTGAATACCATCATTATTGTTATTTAGGAGGGGTCTTATAATACATGGATGTGCCCCCCTCCCTCCCAGCCACCCACCCCGCAGCCGTGCCCATCTTGTCGGGCACTCTCAGGAGAGGGAGGGTCGGTGACCCTGGGCGCGGCACTAGGTAACTCGAGGGGGTGGAAGACCACGAGTGTCGAGGAAGCCCCCCCGCTCTAGGCCACCAGGTAACTCAGGAGGGTGGAAGACCACGAGTGTCGAGGAAGCCCCCCCGCTCTGGGCCTGGGCTAGCCTGAACACCTCTCCCTCCTGAAAGCTGTTGTGTTATACCTTCTGATTGCGTTGTTTTGTTGCTAAGTTTTTCTTTATCTTTTTGTAATCTCTGTAACTGTTACAAATAAATTTCTTTTCTGTTTCAAAAAAAAAAAAAAAAAAAAAAAAACCTTCCCTGTTGGAGGACGGGACCGTCCCTCGCTTGCTCCTCAGCTATCTGCTTTCTATTCTTTCCTAAAGCCCCCTGGCCTGGATTTTTCTTACTTTTGGACCCTGCCTTAGTCTCCCCCCCCCCGACCGGGTCGGACACTTTGCTGATTTGGTTTGATTTTCTGTCGTTTTTGCTTTTTTCTTTTGATTGCTGACAAGCTGCCATCTTGCAGCCAGTACCACACCCCCCCCCTCGCCTGCTTTCGGGCGCAGCTATTTGTCTCAGCTGAACCACCGGAGGAGGGGGGGGAAGATTGCCGATTCTGCTATCCGGAGGGGGGAGTGGAAGCCCCCAGACCCAGCCGCTTTGCTGGCAGCTCGGACTATCTTTACAACATTCTTAGCATGCCGGAAGCCTTGGAACACAGCCAACACGGCCGGAGAAGAAGGATTTCAGAAGACAGGAGAAATAATTCAAGAAGCTACGAATCATCGTGAAGGGGGCCGTAAGATTGAGTAATTTTTCGAATTCTACTCTCGTGGGGGGGAGTTTGACTGTGTTTTAATTGCATTTGTGGCGGCACAGGGGGTGTGGCAATAAGCTGCCCCCTGGTCCATCGGTGCCCGCTCCACCCCCCCCACCATTACTACAACTGTCACGGCCCCCCGCCGCTTCGTCCCTGCTGGTAATCTGCCATCCGCCTTCGGATCCAGCTGTTTGCTTTGAACTTTGCCTTTCGGACCGGACATAACAGCCGACCAAACGAGACTCTTTGGACAAACGTGCGTGGGTTTACACCCCCCCCCCCGACTGCTTAGTTTACAGCCTGCCCCTATTATTGGATTTTCCCCCCTCCTTGTCCACCCCATTTGATATTTCCCCCCCTCCCCCCTCCTGCAGCCTAGTAGGGAGGAGTGGTTAATTCGCTTCCCCCCCGCCCTTTCTCCTTCCGGTGTCTCCCCGTCCCTCCCTGCTCACAATGGCGGGGAATGAGAGAGGCGAGGCCCCTTTAATAAATTTAGCTGTTTCTCCCCCACCCCCCCCCGCCCAACCCCCAATCTTGCCCCCCCCACCACGATTGTCAAAATACTTGCCACCGCCCCTGCTGGGGCACCGGCAGCAGGAGGCACCGGAGTGATTATGGCTGCTGCTGCGCCCCCTGCCCCCTCAGGTTCTAGGAACCCCCTGCCAGCTGGCCGCAAAGGCCAGGGCGGGCAGAAAGGAAAGGGCCCCGCTAAAACATCTGGGCCCTCCATGGCAGGGGCAGCCCCCACAGCCGTGGCCTCGTCATCGACCGCGGCGCCCCTCCCTGCAGTTCCCTCCACCAGCTCTGCAAATGCCCCTCCCCCGGCCCCCAGGACGTATGCCCGGGCGCTGGCAGGCTCCCCCCTGCCTCCCGCCTCGTCACCTCGCCCACCCACTGCCTCCGCTACCATCACCAGCAGCCGGGGCCCTTTTCCCACCTTGACCAGGAAGCACGGTGTCCGTTGCCTCCTGGTGCCCGCCTCGCCCCATGTGGAGGCATACGTGCAGGCGTTGGCGAAGGTGGTAGGACCCACGGCTATTGTGGCGGCCTCCAAGATGTATGGGAAGGTCGTTTTTTTCTTAGCTACGGAGGCTGCCGCCCAAGAGGCGGTGGAGAGGGGCCTGGCAGTGGGGGGTGTGTTTGTCCCCCTAGAGCCGCTAGAAGACCTGGGCGTTCGCCTCGTCCTCACCTCCGTTCCCCCCTTTTTACCCAATGCTGCCCTGTTACCCGCTCTCTCCGCCCTGGGGAAACTTACCTCTGTCATCAGCCCTCTCCCGTTGGGCTGCAAGGACCCCACCCTCCATCACGTCGTTTCTTTCCGCCGGCAAGTGCAGTTTCTACCGCCGGCGGGGGTGTGTGACGGGGAGGCGCTTAGGGGTCCTTCCTAGTCCCCTACCAGGGAGCCCGCTATCGGGTCTTTTACTCCACCGGAGAGGCCCGGTGCTACCTCTGCCGCTCAGCCGGGCATGTCCGCAGAGACTGCCCTTTGGCCCGGGGGGGAGGGGCACCTGAGACCCCCGAGACCCGGCAGGACATCGGCCCCGTTGTTGCCGACGCCTCTGGCTGCCCGGCACCTGAAACCAACCCTCCTCCTACTCAATCCATCGCTGCTCCCATCCGGGCCCAGGAGATTCCTTCCCTACAATGCCCGGGCGAGCAAGGGAGTCCCACCCTTGCTATTTCGATTTCGGCAGAGCCTATGGAGGAGGGTGCGACAAAGATATTACTGGGCATAGGAGAAGGCCCGCCCCAAGGAGAACCCCCCCCTCCTCATGCTGCCTCACCGCTACCCCCCCGAACCCCTGAACCATCGCCTCCACCCCCCGACACGACCCCTGCTAACCAGCCCCCAGACGATGCTATGGAGGGCTGGAACCTAGTCCAGGGGAAACGGAGCAAGCGGAAGGCTCGAGCTCCGCTGCATCCATCCGACGCGGAAGCCCCCCGGAAGACCAGGAAGGGAGGCACTGACATCGGGCCCTCCGCTACGACCACGAGTGAGATCCATCCGCTGGTGTCGGGAGGGGAAGACAGACTGGCTTTGGAGGGCAGAACTCCCCCTCCACGGGAGACCCTCCCCTCCGAGACCCCTGAGGACGCCCCTTCTGCCCGGATACCATCCGAACCCCCCGCGAACCCCGAGGTGACCGCTGAGGCGGGCCCTAGAGGAGAGGCCCCCGGGGTAGCAGGCGTTGGCCTCTCCTCCGTGTACGCGGAGATTGAGGCCCAAGATTTGACCCCGGTCACCCAGGGAGAGGATGATCTACTCCCGGCTGGCCTCGAGCTGGGCAACCTCACCCCAGCCCCCCTTTCCCCATGCTCCCTCCCCCTGATTGCCTTCCCAGGCGAGCACCCTGCAGAAGGTGGTCCACCACCTGATGCCACGGCCACCAAGACCACCGCGGAGCCAGCGCCTAGCATTACTGGGAGCCCCCTCCCTTACCCCTTAACCCTCGACTCTGCTCAGGAGGCACCTTCCTTCAGCTGCTTGCCTCCTGAATCCCAGAGCCTTACCTCTGCCCCTGCCCCCTCCCCTTCCCCCGCCCAGTTTACCCCCTCCTTCAATGCTCTTGCTGCCCCTGGGGTCGTTTTTTTCCCACCTTTTGCAGATTCCCCCCAGGGAGTAGTCTTTGCACTTTCTAGTCGCGACCCATTAGGAGTTGCAATTTTTCCCCCGCCATCCCCTTCCACCCCAAGGCATGAAATGGATTTAATAACCCCAGCCTGTCAGACGCCCCATCGGTGGTCCGCACCCTGCCTACCCGCCTTAGCGGACCACGAGGCTGTATTAAGAGCCCCACCAGGGAATACCCCGGGAACCGTAACCCCACCCCCCCATGAGCTGCGGCATGCACTACGGAAGTTCTTAGAACACACCCGTGGTGCCCACAATAGGGTACAGCTAGCTCTTCAGCTCTGGGAGGACTTTGATCAAATTTTTCAGGCCACAAGGGCCCTTATAAAGGAGGGCAGAGGGCAAGGCAGGCGCGGTGCTGCGGCCTACGAGCGGGCCCGCGGCTTCCGAAGCGATCTACTCATCTACGGGATGGGTCACGGGTTGCTGCGCAACCTGGCGGGGGCCACAAACACCCCCGCCAATGAGAAACCCCCACCCCCCCAGCCCTCCGCATGATGCCTCTTATTATTGCAACCTTGAATACCAGGGGTTGTAGGATGGCTCTCCGCAGGTCCCAGGTGCTCTCTTACCTTCGGGAAGGGGGGTACTCTGTAGCTTTCCTGCAGGAGACCCATACGGACCCGACCGTTGAGGACAGGTGGCGGCTGGAGTGGGGGGACGGGGTCTACTTTAGCCACTTCATGACTTGGCAAGCTGGAGTGGCGACCCTGTTCTCCCCCATCCTACGCCCCGAGGTGCTAGGGGTCACTGAGGTCGTGCCGGGCCACCTGCTGCACCTTCGAGTCCGTATGGAGGGGCTCGTGGTCAACCTTGTTAATATCTATGCCCCGCAAATGAGCCCAAAGCGGCCACAATTTTACCAGCGGGTGTCCGACTTTCTCGGCACCCTAGATTCGCACGAGTGCCTGGTCCTGGGAGGGGACTTTAACACCACGCTCGAGGAACAGGACCGCTCAGGGGCCGAGCCGAGCCCGGCCGCCGCAAACATCCTCCGGGGAATAGTTGAATATCACTCCCTAGTGGACGTCTGGCATGACCATCACCCATATGACACCTCCACGTTCACTTTTGTCCGGGTGGAGGCCCATCGGTCACACCACTCTCGTTTCCATCTTTCACAGGCTCACTCCTCCACCATTCGGCCGGCCCCTTTTTCCGACCATCATTTAGTTACTATAACGGTCTCCCTCCGTGCAGAGAGACCGGGGCCGGCCTATTGGCACTTTAACAACAGCCTGTTGGAGGACGAAAGCTTCGTGACGTCCTTCCGGGAGTTTTGGCTCGCCTGGCGAGAGCAGTGGCGTGCCTTTCCCTCAGTGCGGCGATGGTGGGATCTAGGGAATGTACGCGCCAAGCTCTTCTGCCGTGACTACACTCGGGGCACCAGCCGACGGAGAAATGCGGCGATAGAGCAGTTGGAATGGGAGGTCTTGGAGCTGGAGAGGCGCCTGGCCGCCGACCCCGAGGACCTGTCCCTCTGCGGAGCGTGCGGGAGAAGCAGGAGGAGCTTCGGGCCCTCGAGGACCACCGGGCCCGAGGTGCCTTCGTCCGGTCCCGCATCCGCCTCCTTCGGGAGATGGACCGCGGCTCCCGCTTCTTCTATGCCCTGGAGAAAACGAGGGGGGCCAAGAAACACGTCACCTGCCTTCTAGCGGAAGACGGCACCCCCCTCACGGATCCGGAGGAGATGTGTGGGAGGGCGCGCGACTTCTACACAAGCCTTTTCTCCCCGGATCCGACCTATCCTGGCGCTTGCAGGGTGTTCTGGGAGGAACTCCCCACGGTCAGCGTGGGCGACCGAGAGCGGCTAGAGCTGCCTCTCACCCTGGCCGAGTTCTCGGAAGCCCTCCACCGCATGCCCACCAATAAATCTCCGGGCATGGACGGGCTGACCGTGGAGTTTTACCGCGCGTTCTGGGACATCCTCGGCCCAGACCTAGTCACTGTCTGGGCTGAGTCTTTGCAGGGCGGGGTCCTCCCTCTGTCGTGCAGGCGAGCGGTGCTCGCCTTGCTGCCGAAGAAGGGGGACCTCCGCGATTTACTAAACTGGCGTCCCTCTCACTCCTTAGCACGGATTACAAAATCGTAGCGAAAGCAATTTCGCTGCGGCTAGGGTCCGTGATGGCGGACGTGATCCACCCAGACCAGACCTATACTGTCCCAGGACGCTGCATTTTTGACAACCTATTTCTAGTCCGAGACCTTTGGAACTCGGGCGGAGAGATGGTCTGTCATTCGCCCTCCTGTCTCTTGATCAGGAGAAGGCGTTCGATAGAGTAGACCATGGGTACCTCCTGAGCACTCTGCGGGCATTTGGATTCGGACCTCGGTTTGTGAGTTTTCTCCGGGTGCTGTATGCCTCCGCAGAGTGTTTGGTTAGGCTCAACTGGACCCTGACCGAACCGGTCAGCTTCGGGCGAGGAGTGCGACAGGGGTGCCCCCTCTCGGGCCAGCTGTACGCTCTTGCGATTGAGCCTTTCCTCTGTCTCCTCCGCAGGAGGTTGACGGGGTTGGTGCTGCGGGAGCTGGAGATGCGGCTGGTCCTGTCGGTGTACGCCGATGACGTACTTCTCGTGGTCCAGGACCCGGGCGACCTGGCGCGAGTGGAGGCATGCCAGGCCATCTATTCGGCAGCCTCCTCCGCCCAAGTCAACTGGGTCAAGAGCTCTGGCTTGGCGGTGGGGAACTGGCGGCAGGTAAGCTCCCTCCCACCAAGCTTCAGACCATCTGGTGGAGTGCGGGTCCTCTGCTCTATCTCGGCGTTTACCTTTCCGCCACGCACCCTTCCCCGCCGGAGAACTGGCAAAATTTAGAGGGCGGGGTGATAGAGCGGATCCGGAAATGGACGAGGCTACTCCGATGTCTCTCCCTCCGAGGGAGAGCACTGGTGCTTAACCAACTAGTCCTGTCCACGCTCTGGTACCGGCTCAACACCCTGGCCCCAGCCCCGGGTTTCCTGACCCACCTCCGGAGATTGATTCTAGAGTTCTTTTGGTCAGGAATGCACTGGGCCCCTGTTGGAGTTCTTCATTTACCCCTGAAGGAAGGAGGACAGGGCCTGAAGTGTCTGTACACTCAGGTCCGCGTTTTCCACCTCCAGGCCCTGCAGAGGCTCCTTTACAGTGCAGGTAGTTCGACGTGGAGCATATTGGCGCACGCCTTCCTGCGCCGCTTCCAAGGGCTCCGATACGACCAGCAGCTCTTTTACCTTTGTCCGAGAGGTTTTCCGCGAGACCTCTCCGGGCTGCCGGTCTTCTACCAGGACCTCCTCCGGACGTGGAAACTGTTTCTAACGACCAGGTCCGTGGCGGCCACCGCGGGAGCAGATCTCCTCACGGAGCCTCTGCTACACAACCCCCAACTCCGTGTGCAGGTGGCGGAGTCCCGCTCGGTGCGCCAGAGGTTGGCCCTGGTGGAAGTCACGAGGGTCGGAGACCTCCTGGACTACGACCAGAGAGACTGGCTGGATCCCCTGACGCTCGCTCGGCGCATGGGGCTCTCCAGCCCCCGTACTCCCCGGCGCGTACTTCAGGAGGTGAAGGCCGCCTTGACCCCCGCTGCTCGGGCTTATGTCAACCGAGCCTTGCGCGAGGGCGCACCACGCCCATCCTCTACCCCAGGCCCGCCGGACCTTTCCATTGGGCCCCTACCCTGCCGATCCCGACAAACCCCTCACCCTTTCACTGCGAGCCGGCTGCATGAACTGCAGCCGGTCAGTTTTCAACTTGCACCACGGAAATATTTGTATACACTCACGCTTCACACCCTTCACGCCCACACCCTGGTGTCCCGCCCCGACACAAAGTGGCGGGACCTCCTGCCACCTTTGGAGGGTGAGCAACCTCGGTGGGCCAACCTGTACTCCATGTTGGTCCCGAGGCCCGTTGGGGACATCAGTTGGCGGCTCCTTCACGGAGCTGTGAGCACGGGTGTGTTTTTGACACGGTTTACTCCCATCCCGGATACTTGCCCTTTTTGTAATGTGAGGGAAACCCTGGCACACGTCTATTTAGAGTGTGCCAGATTGCAGCCCCTTTTTCGGCTCCTCACGAATATTCTATTGCACTTCTGGCTTCATTTCTCCCCTCACCTCTTTATCTATACACTCCCCATCCGTGGCCCCACAAAATCGCGGGATCTCCTGGTTAACCTCCTCCTAGCCTTGGCTAAAACAGCCATTTATAAAACCAGAGAGAGGAGGTTGGCCCATGAAACGTCCTGCGATTGTAGGGCCTTTTTCCGATCCTCAGTACATTCACGTATCCGGGCGGAGTTCCTCTGGGCGGCGTCCACCGACTCCCTTGACACCTTCGAAGAGCGGTGGGTGCTGTCCGGGGTTCTCTGCTCGGTGACCCCGTCCGGTTCCCTCCGTCTGACCCTTTGATTGAGGGAAAGAGCGAGAGACACCAGCCCCAGCCTTTGCCGCTGTGGATACCATCGTCACTGTCATCTAGGAGGGGTCCTATAATACGTGAGTGTCTACCCCCCCACCCCCAAACCGCCCACCCCGCAGCCGTGCCCATCTTGCCGGGCACTCTCGGGGGGGGATAATCGGTGACACTGGGCGTGGCACTAGGTAACTCGAGGGGGTGGAAGACCACGAGTGTCGAGGAAGCCCCCCCCCCCGCTCTAGGCCACCAGGTAACTCAGGAGGGTGGAAGACCACAAGTGTCGAGGAAGCCCCCCTGCTCTGGGCCCAGGCTAGCCTGAACACTTCTCCCTCCTGAAAGCTGCTGTGTTACACCTTCTGTTTGCGTTGTTTTGTTGCATAGTTTGGTTTGTTTTCTTGGTAACTCTTTGCAAGTGTTACAATAAAATTCTTTTCTGTTTCAAAAAAAACCAAACAAACCTTCCCTGTTCCCTTACCCTGGGAAAAGGGACCTACTTAGCCTTCTCTCCTGCTGCTGCCCTCTGGCCTGGGCTTTTCTTGCTTTTTGCCCCTGCTTTCGGCTTCCCCCCCGACCGGGCCAGATGCTCTCCCCCCTTTCTTTTCTTTTTGTTGTTTTTGTTTCTTTCTCTGCTGTTGCTAGAGTGCTGGCCAGCTGCCGGCCGGCTGTTAGCCCCCTGTGCCCACCCTCGGACGCTGCTGCCGCTCCATCTGAAACTCCCCCCCTGAGAGAGGGGGGGCCTGCCAGCCCACTTCCCCGGGGGGGGGGAGTGGAAGGAGCCAGCCCCCAGACCCAGCCACTTGCTGTTTGTCTGCGGACCTGTCTCCAGTCGAGAGGACTCTTATCACTTGCTCCGACATTTCTGGAATGCAAAAAAGAAAACCCAGAACAGACAGACAAAAAGCAGTCCACCGGAGGAACACCGCCTGGGGAATCTACAAATCTCCGTGGAGGGGGCCTAAGACTGAGTAACTTTCGAACTGTGCTCTCGTGTGGGGGGAGGCCTTGACTGTGTCTTAACTGTGCTTGTAGGGACACAGGGGGTGTGGCACGGAGCTGCCCCCCGATCCATCTGTGTCCTCCCAACCCCCACTCTACGATCTTCACCCCCCCACTCTACCATCTTTGCTGGCTGTCTAACATCTGCCTCTGGACTCAGCTGCTTGCCCTGATTCCACCGCGTGGGCCAGAAGCACCAGCCAAGCAAATAGGACTCTCTAGACAAGCGTATGGTGGTTAATGTGCCCCCCCCGAATTGTCCACCCCACAGCTTGTCCCTTTCTACCTGACCCCAACTCCTGTTAATCACCTGCCAACACCCCTGCTGGGGCATTGGCAATGGAGGGCACCGGGGTGACCTCTGCCGCCACCATGCCCATCGCCTCCCCAGACTCTAAGGAAGCCCCCCCAGCCGGCAAGAAAGGCCAGGGAAAGAAGAAGGGGAAGGGCCCCGCTAAAACCACTGGGCCCTCCATGGCAGGGGCCACCCCCACTGCTGCAGCCCCGCCACCGACCACGGCGTCCTCCCCCGCTGACCTCTCCACCAGCTCTGCAGATGTCCCTCCCTCAGCCCCCAGGATGTATGCCCGGGTGGCGGCAGCCCCCCCACCTGCCGCCTCGTCATTTCTCCCGCCCACAGCCTCCACCACCATCAATAGCGGCCGGGGCCCCTTTCCCACCATGACAAGGAAGCACAGTGTCCGATGCCTCCTGGTGCCTGCCTCGCCCCACGTGGAGACCTACATGTGGGTGTTGGTAGGGTGGTGGGGCCCTCGGCCATTGTGGCGGCGTCCAAAATATACAGGAAGGTTGTTTTCTTCTTAGCATCAAAGGCTGCCACCCAGGAAGCGGTGGAGAGGGGCCTGGCGGTGGGGGGGGGGTGTTTGTCCCCCTAGAGCAGCTAGAGGACCTGGGCGTCCGCCTGGTCCTGACCTCTGTCCCTCCTTTTCTCCCCAGTGCTGCCCTGCTACCCGCCCTTTCCACCCTGGAGAAACCTGTTTCTGTTATCAGCCCTCTCCCATTGGGCTGCAAGGACCCCACCCTCCGTCACATTTTTTCCTTCCACCGGCAAGTGCAACTTTTACTGCCATCGGCAGCACGTGACAGAGTGGCGCTCGAAGGTCCCTCCTAGTCCCCCACCAGGGGGCCCGTTACCGGGTGTACTTTTCCACGGGGGAAGCCCGGTGCTACCTCTGCCGGGCGTCGGTGCATGTCCGGAGGGACTACCCCTTAGCCCGGCAGGGAGGGTCACCTGGGATCCCCAAGACCTGGCAGGACATCGGCCCCGTCATTGCCGACTCCCCTGGCCGCCCGGTACCCGAACCCACCCCCGCTCCTCTTCGGACCACCGCTACTCCCGCTCAGGCCCAAAGGACACCTCCCCTACAATGCCCAGACGAGCGGCAGAGTCCCACCCTCACTGCTGACAATCTAGCGGGGCCTATGGAGGATGGTGTGGCAGAGATACCACCAGGCATGGGAGAGAGCCTGCCCCAGGGAGAATCCTCCCTCCCTTATGCTGCCCCACCGTTCCCCCCGCAAGTCCCTGAGCCATCGCCTTTACACCCTGACACGACCCCTGCTAACCAGCCCCCAGATGATGCCATGGAGGGCTGGGCCCTAGTCCAGGGGAAGCCAGGCAAGCGGAAGGCTCGAGCTCTGCCTCATCTACCCGAGGCGGAGGCCCCCCAGAAGACCAGGAAGGGGGGCACCGATGCCGAACCTTCCGCTTTGCCCACGAGTGCGTCCCATCCACCGGTGTCAGACGGGAAAGACGTGTCAGCACCAGAGGATAGTGTCTCCCCTCCATGGGAGACCCTCCCCTCCGAGACCCTCGAGGAAGCCCCTTCTGCCCTGACACTACCCGAAGCCCCCGTGAACCCCGAGGCAACCATCCTGGCTGGTGCCGGCAGGGAGAACCTCGGGGTGGTGGGAAGTGTCCTCTCCTCCATGTTCGAGGAGATCGAGGCCTTAGATCTGACCCCGGTCGCCCAGGGGGAGGACGACCTTTTGCCAGCAAATCTCGATCTGGGCGACCTCAATCCACCCCTCTTTTCCCCATGCTCCCTCCCCTTAACTGCTGCTTCCACTCCCACCTTTGAGGAGCCCCTGGACTCCTCCACCGACCCAGCTGCTGATGGCACCCTGCTGACGACCACCAAGCCTGCTCAGGTGACAACCGGCGCCAGGCGGTGGGGGCACAAGTCGCCAGGGGCACCCCCCGTTGGTGTGGAGCAATTGACTTCCTTCAGGGGCGGGGGCCCTACAGAAGATCGGGAGGCACCACCATCCAGCTGCTTGCCTCCCGAAACCCAGAGCCTCGCCTCTGCCCCTGCCCCTGCCCCTACCCCTATCCAATTTACCTCCTGCAATGTCATTGCTGCCCCCGGGGCTGTCTCCTTCCCTTTCCCAACTGATGACCCCCAGGGAGCGGCCTTTGTGTTCTCCTGCCCCGACCCATCAGGAGCTGCTATTTTCCCTCCACCGCCCCCTATCACCCCAGAGCTTGAGGCGGGCCTAGAAGCTCCAGCCCATCAGGCACCCCGTCGGGGGTCCGCACCCTGCTTGTCCGTTTTAGTGGACCACAGGGCTGCACCAAGGGCCCCGCCGGGGAACAACCGGGAAACCGTAACCCCACCCCCCCATGAGCTGCGAGGACAGCTGTGGAAGTTTTTAGAGGATGTCCATGGCTCCTGCAACAAGGTACAACTTGCTCTCCAGCGATGGGGGGACTTCTCTCAAATCCTCCGGGCCACAAGGGCCTTCTTGGGGGAAGGTAAAGGGACGGGGAAGCAGGATGCCGTGGCCTACTGGCAGGTCCATATCTTCCGTGAACAATTACTCACCTACAGGATGGGTCACAGACTGCTACGCGGCCCGCTGGGAGATGCGAGCGTCCCTGCCAGTGAAGACCCCCCCGACCCTCCCCATGACACCTCTCACCATCGCAATGTTGACCATCCGGGGTTGTAGGATGGCTCTCCGCAGGTCCTAGGTGCTCTCCTTCCTTCAGGAGGGAGGATACTCTGTGGTTTTCCTGCAGGAGACTCATACGGACCCAACCGCCGAAGACTGTTGATGGCTGGAGTGGGGGGACAAGGTCTACTTTAGTCATGCCACGGTTCAACAGGCTGGAGTGGCGACCCTGTTCTCCCCCCGACCTACAGCCCGAGGTGCTAAGGGTCGCCGAGGCCGTGCCGGGTCGCCTGCTGCATCTCCGGGTCCATATGGAGGGGTTTGTGGTTAACCTCGTTAACATCTATGCCCCGACATCGGGCCTGGAGTGGCTGCAATTCTACCAGCGGGCGTCCGTCTTTTTCGGCACCTTAGATTCTCATGAGTGCCTGGTGCTGGGTGGGGACTTTAATACCTTTAATAAAAAAGTTACCTTAATACCTTTAATAAAAACGGTTCGGGACCTTTTGGAACTCGGGCGTAGAGACGGTCTGTCGTTCGCCCTCCTGTCCCTAGATCAGGAGAAGGTGTTTGATACAGTGGACCATGGGTACCTCCTGAACACTCTGCGAGCGTTTGGCTTCAGACCCCTGTTTCTGGGTTTTCTCCGGGTACTGTACACCTCCGCAGAGTGTCTGGTTAAGCTCAACTGGACCCTGACCGAACCGGTCAGCTTCGGGCGAGGAGTACGGCAGGGGTGCCCCCTCTCGGGCCAGCTGTAGGCTCTGGTGATCGAGTCCTTCCTCTGCCTCCTCCACAGAAGGTTGACAGGGTTGGTGCTGCAGGAGCTGGAGCTGTGGCTGTTCCTGTCAGCGTACGCTGATGACGTGCTCCTCGTGGTCCAGGACTCGGGCGACTTGGCGCAGGTGGAGGCTTGCCAGGCCATCTATTCGGCAGCCTCCTCTGCCCGGGTCAACGGGTAAAGAGCTCTGGCCTGGCGGTAGGAGACTGGCGGCAGGCAAGCTCCCTCCCACCCGTGCTTCAGACCATCCGGTGGAGCGCGGGTCCACTGCTCTACCTAGGTGTTTATCTTTCTGCCACGCATCCCTCTCCGCCGGAGAACTTGGAAAATTTAGAGGGCAGGGTGATAGAGCGGCTCCGGAATGGATGGGACTACTCCGATGTCTCTCCCTTCGTGGGAGAACACTGGTGCTTAATCAACTAGTCCTGTCCAAGCTCTGGTACTGGCTCAACACCCTGGTCCTGGCCCCGGGTTTCCTGACTAACCTCTGGACATCGATTCTGGGGTTCTTTTGGTCAGGAATGCACTGGGCCCCTGTAGGGGTTCTTCATCTACCCCTGAAGGAAGAAGGACAGGGCCTGAAGTGTCTGCACACTCAGGTCTGCGTCTTCCGCCTCCAGGCCCTACAGAGGCTCCTTTATAGTGCAGGCAGTTCAGCGTGGAGCATACTGGCGCACGCCATCCTGCACCGCATCCGAGAGCTCCGATATGACTGGCAGCTCTTTTATCTCTGTCTGGGAGGTCTTCTGCGGGACATCTCCGGGCTGCCGGTCTTCTACCAGGACCTCCTCCGGAACTGGAAACTGTTTTTAATGACCAGGTCTGTGGCGGCCACCGAGGGGGCAGATCTCCTCGCGGAGCCCCTGCTACACAACCCCCTGCTCCGTGTGCAGGTGGCAGAGTCCAGCTCGGTGCGCCAGAGCTTGATCCTGGCAGAAGTCACTAGAGTCGGAGACCTCCTGCACTACGACTGGGGAGACTGGCTGGATCCCCTGATGCTCGCTCGGCGCATGGGGCTCTCCAGACCTCGTACCCCCCGGCACGTACTTCAGGAGGTGAAGGCTGCTTTGCCGCCTGCTCCCAGAGCTTACCTCAATCGGGTCCTGCTCGAGGACACACCCCGCCCACCCTCTACCCCAGGCTCGCTGGACCTTTTAATTGGACCCCTGCCCCGTAGACCCAATCGACCCCCTCCCCCCTTTACGGCGAGTCGGCTGCATAAACTGCAGCCGGTATGCTTCCAAACTGCGCCAAGGAAACATCTATACACGCTCATGCTCAACACCCTTCACGCCCTCACCCTAGTGTCCCGCCCCAACACATAGTGGCGAGACCTTCTGCCACCTTTGGAGGGTGAGAAGCCCCGGTGGGCCAGCCTATATTCCACCTTGGTTCCGAGGCCCGTCGGGGACATCAGTTGGCGGCTCCTTCATGGAGCTGTGAGCACGGGCACGTACTTGGCGCGGTTCAACCCCATCCCAGATACTTGTCCCTTTTGCGGTGTGAGGGAATCCCTGGCGCATGTATATTTGGAGTGCGCCAGGCTGCAGCCCCTGTTCCGGCTCCTCACAAATCTTTTATTATGTTTTTGGTTGCATTTTTCCCCTCACCTTTTTATTTATGCACTTCCCATCCGTGGCCTCACAAAGTCGCGGGATCTCCTAGTTAACCTCCTCCTGGCCGTGGCTAAAACGGCCATCTATAAAACCAGAGAGAGGAGGTTGGCCGATGGAGTTTCCTGTAATTGTGGGGCCGTTTTCCGATCCTTGGTCCGTTCACATATCCTCTGGGGCAGAGTTCCTCTGGGCGGCGTCCACCGACTCCCTTGATGCTTCTGAGGAGCAGTGGGCGCTGTCCAAGGCTCTCTGCTCGGTGTCCCTGTCTGGCTCCCTTTGTTTTGACCCTTTGATTGGGGGAGAGAGTAAGGGACCCGAGCCCCAGCCATTGCTGCTGCGGACACCACCACCTTAGAGGGGTCCTTTCACGCGTGGGTGCTTGTGCCCCCCCCCCCGGGTTGTCCACCCCACAGCCTGCCCCTTTTGTTGGGTGCTTTCAGAGGAGGGAATTGTTGGTGACACTCGGGCTTGGTGCCAGGTAACTCGAGGGGGTGGCAAACCTTGAGAGTCGATGAAGCCCCCTCGCTCTGGACCACCAGGTAACTCAGAAGTGTGGAAGACCACGAGAGTCGAGGAAGCCCCCCGCTCTTGGCCCAGGCAAGCTTGAACACTTCCCTCCCTGAAGCTAATGAGAAAACAATTGTGATTGGTTGCTGTGTTACACATTGTATATGCTGCTGTTTTGTTTTGTAAGTGTGTTATGCAAATAAAAAAAACACCTTTTGCTTCAAAAAAAAAATCACTCTCCTGTAGCCCTCTGGCCTGGAAGGAGAAGGAGGGAGAGGGCTGCTGCTCCTGCTGCTGCTTCTAGGGCCGGGGCTCTTCCTGCTACTGGTACTGTTGCTGCTCCAGCTGCTCCCCTGGCTGGGCCAGACACCACCACCCCCTTTTCTGTTGCTACCTGGTTGCTGGCCGGCTGCTGGACCCCCCACCCTCGGGTGCTGCTACTCTCCAACTGCAGCCCCTTGGGAGGGGCTTGCTAGCCTGCTCCCCAGAGGGGGGGAGTGAGGGACCCCAGCCCCCGCCGTTGCTGCTGTGGACACCACCAACACCACCACTACCTGAGAGGGGTCCTTTCTGCCTGCCTGGACCACCACCTCGAGTTCCTGGGGCTGGTGATGCAGAGCTTGCTGCCTGGAGCTGCTGAAGCCCCGAGGAGGAGAAGAAGAGGACCATCTACCAGTGGGGGAGCACCTGGAGACTCTAACTTTTGAACTGTGCTCTTGTGGTGGGGGTCTTGACTGTACTTGTAGGGACACAGGGGGTGTGGCGTGGAGCTGCCCCCCGATCCATCTGTGTGTCCCCCAAACCCCACCACTACCACCACCGCTGCCCCCTCCACTCCCCCCACTGGCTGTTTACTATCTGCCTCAGCTCCTGCCTCTGGACTCACCTGCTTGCTTGGCTTGCCACGCCCTGATTCCACCATTTGGGTCAGAAGCAGCAGCCAGCCTAAACAGACTTTGTGCAAGCGCACATGGGTGCATGTGACTGCCCCCCCCCCGACTGCCCACCTCACAGCTTTGCCCCTTGTTACCTGCCCCATTTGCCCTTTGGAGCTTTTGCCCCCCCTTTTTTGCCCCAGCGCCCCCTTACTAGCTTCAGCTTGTTTGCCTGCCCCACCCATTTCCCTCTACAGCCTTTGTTTGTTTGCCCAGCCCCAGCCTCTGAAGCTAGGTCCTTGGTTTCCCTGCCCTAACTCCAGCCCGCTTAGCCCCTTGCGCCGTGCACCCATGCCCCCTCCCATGTGCTTGTGCCACTCCCCATTTTTAGTTTCAACCCTCTTCACTGCACCCCCAATGCTGTTGTATCCCCCCCACACAGTGCAGCTAGAGGAGCCGGAATTCCACCCCGTGTCGGTGACTGACCCCTAACCCGTGTTTTGTCCCTGCGTCCAGCCCACCCCTTTTGGCGCCCTCCTCCCCTGCCTGCAGCCTAGCGGGGAGGAGTGGTTGACCTGCTTCCCCTTTCCCCTCCTCCTTCTGGTGTCTCCCCTTCCCTCCCTGCTCACGATGGCGGGGGAGAAGATGGGTGGGGCCCCTCCAGCAGCCCCAGCTGCCCCTCCCCCACCTGCCCCTCCGTTACCCCCCAAGCCTCTACCATTGCTGCCGTTGCCGAACTACCTGCCACCGCACCTGCGGTGACCTCTGCTGCTGCCGCGTCCCTCACCCCCTCAGATTCGGGGGGAGCCCCCCCAGCCGGTGGGAATGGCCAGGATAAGAAGAAGGGGAAGGGCCCCACTAAAAAGACCAGGCCCTCCATGGCAGGGGCTGCCCCCACTGCCATGGTCCCACCACTGGCCATGGCGTCCCTCCCCGCTATTCCCTCCACCAGCTCTGCAGGTGTCCCTCCCCCGGCCCCCAGGGCATACGCCCAGGTGGCGGCAGCCCCCCCGCCTGCTGCTACATCATCTCTCCTGTCCACCACCTCCGCTACCATCTATAGCGGCCGGGGCCCCTTTCCCACCATGACCAGGAAGCATGGCGTCCATTGCCTCCTTGTACCCGCCTCGCCCCATGTGGAGACCAACTGCGGGTGTTGGTGAGGGTGGTGGGGCACACGGCCATTGTGGCATCCTCCAAAATGTATGGCAAGGTTGTCGTCTTCTTAGCATCAGAGGCCGCCACCCAGAAGGTGGTGGAGGAGGGCCTGGCAGTGGGAGGCGGGTGTGTTCGTCCCTGTGGAACCGCTAGAGGACCTGGGTGTCCGCCTGGTCCTGACCTCCGTCCCTCCCTTCCTTCCAATGCCGCCCTGTTACCCACCCTCTCCACCCTGGGGAAACCCATCTCTGTGATTAACTCTCTCCCGTTGGGCTGCAAAGACCCCACCCTCCGTCACGTCCTCTCATTCCGCCGGCAAGTGCAGCTTCAACTGCCTCTGGCGGCGTGTGACAGAGAGGTGCTTGAGGGGTCCTTCCTGGTCCCCTACTAGGGGGCCCGTTACCGGGTGCATTACTCTACGGGGGAGGCCTGGTCCTACCTCTGCCGGGCGATGGGACACGTCCAGAGGGACTGCCCCTTGGCCGGGCAAGGAGGGGCATCCAGGACCTGTCATTGCCTGCGCCCCTAGCTGCCCGGCCCCCGAAGCCACCCCTCCTCCTTCCCAGTCTACCACTGCTCCCGCTCGCACCCAAGGGGCACCTCCCCCACTATGCCCAGAAGAGCGGGAGAGCCCCACCCCCGCTGCTTGCAATCTGGTGGGGCCTGTGGAGGAGGGTGTGTCAGGGACACTGCCGGGCATGGGAAAGGGCCCGCCGCAGGGGGAATCCTCTCTCCCTCATGCTGCCCCACCGTTACCCCCCCAAGTCCCTGAGCCATCGCCTCTGCCCCGTGACACGACCCCTGCTAGCCAGCCCCTGGATTATTCCATGGAGGGCTAGGCCCTAGTCCAGGGGAAGCGAGGCAAGCGGAAGGTTCGAGCTCCGCTCCTCCCATCCGATGCGGAGGCCCCCCGGAAGACCAGGAAGGGGGGCACCGATGCCGAGCCTTCCGCTTTACCCACGGGTGCATTCCATCCACCAGTGCCGGCTGGGGAAGACGTGGCAGCACCAGAAGGCAGTATCTCCCCTCCATGGGAGTCCCTCCCCTCCGAGACCCCCGAGGGAGCCCCTTCTGCCCTGGTACCATTTGAAGCCTCTGTAAGTCCCGAGGCGACCGTCCTGTCGGGTGCCAGCAGGGAGAACCCCAGGGTGGCAGAAAGCAATCTCCCCTCCATATACGAGGAGATCAAGGCCCTGGGTCTGACCCCAGTCACCCAGGGGGACAACGACCCTATGCCAGCGGGCCTCGATCTGGGTGACCTCACTCCAAGCCCCCTTTTCCCATTCTTCCTCCCCCTAACTGATATTTCCGCTCCCACCTCCGAGGAGCCCCTGGACTCCTCCATCAACCCGGCCGCAGATGGCACCCCGCTGATGGCCACCGAGCCTGTTCAGGCAACAGCCAGTGCCACGCGGCCGGGACCCGAGCCACCAGGGGCAGCCCTCATAGGTGTGGAGCAATTGACTTTCTTCCCGGGCAGGGGCCGTACAGAAGATAGTCCATGATGCCGTGGCTGCCAAATCCACCATAGAGCCTGCGCCCGGTATCACTGAGAGCCCCCTCCCCCCCAACCCTTGAGCCTGATCAGGAGGTGCCACCATCCAGCTCCTTGGCTTTTGAAGCCCAGAATCTTGTCTCTGCCCCTGACCCTGACTCTGTCCCTGTCCTGTCCACCTCCCGTGATGTTATTGCCGTCCCTGGGGCTGTCTCCTTCCCTTTTCCAGTAGATGACCCCCAGGGAGTGGCCTTTGTGTTTTCCTGTCCCGACCCACTAGGGGCTGCTATCCTCTGCCCCAGGGTTCGAGGCGGGCCTAGTGGCGCCAGCCCATCAGGCGCCCCGTCGGGGATCCGCACCCTGTCTGCCCGTCTCGGTGGGCCACGGGGCTGTACCAAGGGCCCCGTCAGGGAATAACCAGGAGACCATAACCCCACCACCCCATGCCCTGCGAGAGGAGAAGCGAGAGTTTTTAGAAGACCTTACTCACCTATGGGGTAGGTCACGGACTGTTGCGCAGCCCGTCAGGAGCCACAAGAGTCCCTGCTGGCAAGGATCCCCCCCAGCCCTCCTCATGGCACCTCTTACCATCGCAAAGTTGAACACCCGGGGCTGTAGGATGGGTCTCCGCAGGTCCCAGGTGCTCTCCTTCCTTCGGGAGGGAGGGTACTCTGTGGTTTTCCTGCAGGAGACCCATACGGATCCGACTGCTGAAGACAGCTGGCAGCTGGATTGGGGGGACAGGGTCTACTTTAGCCACCTCACAGTTCGTACGGCTGGAGTTGCGACTCTGTTCTCCCCCGACCTACGGCCCGAGGTGCTGGGGGTCGCCGAGGCTGTGCGGGGCTGCCTGCCACACCTCCGGGTCTGTATGGAGGGGCTTGTGGTCAACGTCAAGTCTATGCCCCGACATCGAGCCCAGAACGGCTGCCATTCTATCAGCAGGCGTCCGCCTTCCTCGGCACCTTGGATCCTCATGAGTGCCTGGTCCTGGGAGGGGACTTTAATATCACCCTTGAGAAGCGTGACAGCTCGGAGACCGAGCAGAGCCCGGCCGCAGCGGACGTCCTCCGGGAGATAATCGAACACCACTCCCTGGTGGATGTCTGGCGCGACCACCACCCGGATGACATTTCCACGTTC
The DNA here is from genome assembly GCF_965152275.1 of Natator depressus. Lineage (NCBI taxonomy): Eukaryota > Metazoa > Chordata > Testudines > Cheloniidae > Natator > Natator depressus. The sequence goes on from NC_134246.1 coordinate 33,322,023, forward strand.
ACCTTTGTCTGGGTGAAGGCCCATCAGTCGCGCCGCTCCCAGTTGGACCCTATTTATTTATCATGCTTCCATCTTTCACGAGCCCACTCCTCCAGCATCCGGACAGCCCCTTTTTCTGACCATCATTTAGCCACTGTGACGGCCTCCCTTTGCGCGGAGAGGCCGGGGCCGGCCTATTGGCATTTTAAGAACAGCTTGTTGGAGGATGTGGGCTTCGTGACGTCCTTCTGGGAGTTCTGGCTGGCCTGGCGAGGGCAGCGGCATGCCTTTCCCTCGGCGCGGCAGTGGTGGGACCTGGGGAAGGTGCATGCCCGGCTCTTCTGCCATGACTACACCCAGGGCACCAGCCGACGGAGGGATGCGGCGATAGAGCAGTTGGAATGGGAGGTCTTAGAGCTGGAGAGGCATCTGGCTGCCAGCCCCAAGGATCCACCTGTCTGTGGAGCGTGCCGTGAGAAGCGGGAGGAGCTCCGGGCCGTCAAGGACCATCGGGCCCAGGGTGCCTTTGTTCGATTCCAAATCCACCTCCTTCGGGAGATGGATTGTGGCTCCCGCTTCTTCTACGCCCTGCAGAAAAGGAGGGGGGCCAAGAAACACATCACCTGCCTTCTGGCAGAAGACGGCACCACCCTCACGGATCCGGTGGAGATGTGCAGGAGGGAGAGAGTCTTCTATGCAAGCCTTTTCTCCCCGGATCTGACCAATCCTAACGCTTGCAGAGTGCTCTGGGAGGAGCTCCCTACACTGAGACCAGCTAGAGCAGCCTCTCACTCTGGCCGAGTTCTCAGAAGCCCTCCGTCGCATGCCCACCAATAAATCTCCAGGCTTGGAAGGGCTGACCATGGAGTTCTACCATGTGTTCTGGGACGTCCTCGGCCCAGACCTACTCACCCACTGGGCCAAGTCTTTGCAGAGCGGAGTCCTCCCTCTTTCATGCAGGTGAGCCGCGCTCGCCTTATTGCCGAAGAAGGGGGACCTCCACGATTTATGAAATTGGCATCCCGTCTCGCTCCTCAGCACGGACTACAAAGTCATTGCAAAAGCAATCTCGCTGCGGCTAGGGTCCGTGCTGGCGGACATGGACCACCTAGACCAGACCTACACTGTCCCAGGCCGCAGCATCTTTGACAACCTATATCTGATCCGGGACCTTTTGGAACTCGGGTGTAGGGTTGGTCTGTCGTTCGCCCTCCTGTCCTTGGATTAGGAGAAGGCATTCGACAGGGTGGATCACTGGTATCTCCTGAACACTCTGCAAGTGTTTGGCTTTGGACCCCAGTTTGTGGGTTTTCTCCAGGCGCTGTACGCCTCTGCAGAGTGTCTGGTTATGCTCAAATGGACCCTGACCGAACCGGTCAGCTTCGAGTGAGGAGCCCCCTCTCAGGCCGGCTGTATGCTCTGGCAATCGAGCCCTTCCTCTGTCTCCTCTGAAGGAGGTTGACAGCGTTGGTGCTGCGGGAGCTGGAGCCTGTCGGTGTACTCCGATGACATGCTCCTCGTGGTCCAGGACCCGGGTGACTTGGTACGGGTGGAGGCTTGCCAGGCCATCTGTTCCGCAGCCTCCTCCGCCCAGGTCACCTGGGTGAAGAGCTCTGGCCTGGTGGTCAGGGACGGCTGGCAGGCGAGCTCCCTCCCACCCGCTCTTCAGGCAATCTGGTGGAACGCGGGCCCGCTGCTCTATCTCGGCATTTACCTTTCTGCCATGCATCCTCTCCACCGGAGAACTGGGAAAATTTAGAGGGCAGGGTGATAGAGCAGCTCCGGAAATGGACAGGTCTACACCGGTGCCTATCCCTTCAAGGGAGTGTGCTGGTGCTTAATCAACTAGTCCTGTCCATGCTCTGGTACTGGCTCAACACCCTGGTCCCGGCCCCGGGTTTCCTGGCCAACCTCCGGACATTGATTCTGCACTGGGTCCCTGCAGGGGTTCTCCATCTACCCCTGGAGGAGTGAGGGCAGGGCCTGAAATGTCTGCACACTCAGGTCCATGTCTTCTGCCTCCAGGCCCTACAGAGGCTCCTTTATGGTGCAGGTAGTCCAGCGTGGAGCATACTGGTGCACGCCTTCCTGCGCCGCTTCTGAGGGCTCCGATACTACCGGCAGCTCCTTTATCTCCATCCGAGAGGTCTTCTGCCAGACCTCTCTGGGCTGCCGGTCTTCTACCAGGACCTCCTCCAGAACTGGAAACTGTTTTCAATGACCAGGTCCATGGCGGCCACTGAGGAGGCAGATCTCCTCGTAGAGCCCCTGCTGCACAACCCCCAGCTCTGTGTGCAGGTGGCAGAGTCCCGCTCGGTGTGCCAGAGGTTGGTCCTGGCAGAAGTCACCAGAGTCGGAGACCTCCTGGACTACGACCGGGGAGACTGGCTGGATCCCCTGATGCTCGCTCAACGCATGGGGTTCTCCAGACCTCGTACTCCCCAGCGCGTACTTTAGGAGGTGAAGGCCGCTTTGCCGCCTGCTGCTCGGGTTTATCTTGACCGGGTCCTGCACGAGGGTGCACCCCGCCCACCCTCTATCCCAGACCCACCGGATATTTTAATTGGGCCTCTGCCCCATGGACCCAACCAACCCCCTCAGCCCTTCACTATGAGCCGGCTGCATGAGCTGTAGCTGGTTTGTTTCCAGACCGCGCCAAGGAAACATCTATACACTCTCATGCTCCACACCCTTCACGCCCTCACCCTAGTGTCCCATCCCGACACAAAATGGCAGGACCTCCTGCCATCTTTGGAGGGTGAGGAGCCCCGGTGGGCCAGCCTATATTCCACCTTGGTCCCGAGGCCTGCCGGGGATATCAGTTGGCAGCTCCTTCATGGAGCTGTGAGCACGGGCATGTACTTGGTGCGGTTCACCCCTATCCCAGACAGCTGCCCCTTTTGCGGCATGAGGGAAACCCTGGCACACATATATTTGGAGTGTGCCAGGCTGCAGCCCCTATTCCGGCTCCTCATGAATATTTTATTATGTTTTTGGTTGCACTTTTCACCTCACCTTCTTATTTATACACTCCCTATCCGTGGCCTCACAAAGTCACGGGATTTCCTGGTCAATTCCTCCTGGCCCTCGCTAAAATGGCCATCTATAAAACCAGAGTGAGGAGGTTGGCCTATGGAGCCTCCTGTGACTGTGGGGCCTATTTCTGATCCTCGGTCCGTTCACATATCCAGGCAGAGTTCCTCTGGGTGGCGTCCACTGATTCTTTTGACGCCTTTGAGGAGCAGTGGGTGCTGTCCAGGGTTCTCTGCTCAGTGTCCCCGTCCGGTTCCCTTCATTTGACCCTTTGACCACACTCCTGTCCCTGTTATTTCATTAGTTGTCCCCCATATTTATTTGGTGTCCAGGTCCTGTGGATCCCCCTCTTAGGCTCGGGGGGGATCCTTTAGCACTTCTCGGATCCCAATAGGATTACTCTCCTGTAGCCATCCGGCCTGACCCTGTCACAAGCATTGAAACTTGCATCACTCGTGGGCGGGGGGTGGCGGGGGGGCGGGGGTGTTGCAAGCTCCATTCTTTGGGTGATTGGACTCAAACACCCTTAATGGCTTACAGTCACTGGTCTTGTGGCTGTATGTATTCTGTGAGTAAGGGTGCTGGAGCTGTTTGATCCCCTTTGTTTAACTAACACAGCACATAAAATCCCATTTTCAGATGCAGATTAATAATTGTGCAGTTCAACCACAATACTGGGTAGATGCAGGCATCGCTGGGTGAAATATCTGTCCTGTTTCATGCAAGAGGTCAGAATATATAACCATAATTCTCCTTTCTGACCTTAAAATTAAATATTTTGACACTTCACCTTAAATTTGAAATGTCAGTTCAAAACTAAACATATTGGTTCAAATCAACATTCTGAAAAAAAACTAAATTTCAGTCCAACATGTCACTTCAGAACAATATCAACATCCTCACTCTTTTGGTCTTTGCATTTCAGGGAATGTAGAGCTATCCTCTTGGTGGCAGACAGATTGGGAGAGGGGAGATATTTCTGATTGCTTCAGAGAAGCAAACAAACAAAAAAGGGCAATTGTTTAATCATGAATGTAATGATCCAGTCTGTGGTTTCATCCACTGGGGGCTGGCCAGTCAGACAATTCTTTTTCCTTATTTATAGTGTTTTAGGTGTGTTTGGTCACAGGCCATTAGAGAGACAAGGTATACAATAAAAGGTATTAGCTCACCCATCTTGTCTCTTTTATTTTCTCTTCCCCCTGTCCCCCTTCAGACAGTCAGTGGCGTGTAGTGGGAGAGCTTGGGTCCAGAATTCAACAGGGACACTGGTTTTATGGCTCATTACAACAATTTGTAACACAACCCTTAATTGCCCACCTTATGCATAACAATCTAACCCCCAATTTTCTTTTTTATTTCAAGTGGCCTCCTCCAACATGTATTATCCATGATAATTAGGGTATGTCTACACTACGAAATTAGGTTGATTTTTATAGGAGTCAATTTTTAGAATTTTATTTGATACAGTCCATTACGTATGTCCACACTAAGCGCATTAAGTCAGCGGAGTGTGTCCCCACTACCATGGCTAGCATCGACTTACAGAGCGGTGCACTGTGGGTAGCTATCCCACAGTTCCCACTGCCCATTGGAATTCTGGGTTAAGCTCCCAATGCCTGATGGGGCAAAAACTTTGTTGTGGGTGGTTTTGGGAACATGTAATCAGGCCCCCCCTCCCTCCATGAAAGCAATGGCAGACGGTCATTTCATGCCTTTTTTCCTGGGTTACCCGTGCAGACGCCATACCATGGCAAGCATGGAGCCTGCTCGGCTCACCGTCACCGTACGTCTCCTGGGTGCTGCTGGCAGATGCGGAACTGCATGGCTACACAGCAGCAGGTCCTTGCCTTCGCAGCAGATGGAGCAGTAGGACTGATAGCCATCGTAAGGACAAGGTAGGCTGGGTGGGGTGGGGGAAAAGGGAAGGACAACTCCACATTGTTCATTGTAGCCACACTAAAAATCAAACTGTTTGAATGACAGCCTTCTGTTGCTTAGGCCATCCTCTGGAGTGGAGTGGCTGGGTGCCCGGAGCCTCCCACCCTGCGTTCTTGGGCATCTGGGTGAGGAAGCTATGGAACATGAGGGGGAGGATAGGCGGTTATACAGTGGATGCAGTGGGGATCTGTGCTGTTGTTGGCTTTCATGCAGCTCCAACAGATGCTTCATCATGTCTGTTTGCTCCCCCATTAGCCTCAGCATCACATCCTGCCTCCGCTCTTCATGCTTACTTAATTCTTTCCTGGCCTCTGCCACTGAATGCCTCCATGCATTAATCTGTGCCCTGTCAGTGTGGGAGGACTGCATGAGCTCGGAAAACATGTCATCGTGAGTGCATTTTTTTTGCCTTCTAATCTGAGATAACCTCAGGGACGGAGATGATAGCAGGAGCACAGAAACATTCTACGCTCTACGATTCTGGGGGGACTGCATGGTCACCTATGCTGCTGAGTGCTGCTGAGTTTGCCACGCTGACCAAACAGGAAATGAAATTCAAAAGTTCCCTGGGCTTTTCCTGTGTACCTGGCTAGTGCATTGGAGTTCAAAGTGCTGTCCAGAGCAGTCACAATGGAGCACTCTGGGATAGCTCCTGGAGGGCAATACCGTCAATTTGTATCCGCACTATCCCAAATACGACCCAGCAAGGTCCACTTTAGAGCTACTCCCCTCATTGGGGAGGAGTACAGAAATCGATTTTAAGAGCCCTTTAGGTTGACAGAACGGGGTTGGTTGTTTGGAAGCAATCATTTTTAAATTGACCTAACACGGCTATATTCGACCTAACCCCGTAGTGTAGACCAGGCCTTAGTGTTTTCCTTAAAGCCCCAGCTCCTGGAATCAAGTGGGTCTGGGATGATTTCAGACGTCATGCTTAAAGGAAAAAGTACATGTGGCTGTGGGGGAGAGCTTCAAACTGTGACCCCAGTGCATCCTAAAGGCTCAAAAAGGAGACGGCAAATAAAAACACCAAATCTATTATTTGTATGTAATCTCATTATTTTAAAGCTGATAGGATATTTGGGGAGCCTGACTCACAATTTTTGAACATTTGGGGTTGGTAATACTGATTACCACATATGCTTAACAATTGGTCCCAACTTGTAGTTACCTCAGACACTCTACTTTCCTGTCCCAGCCCTGAAGAAGAGCTCTGTGAAGCTTAAAAGTTTGTACCTTCCACTAACAGAAGTTGCTTCAATAAGTGATATCACCTCACCTACCCTGTGTCTCTATTCTTGGCCCAATGTGACTACAACGACACTGTGAACAAACAGTGAGACTGGAATTTCCCCTTGGAAAGTTTCAGTTGAGATGAAATCACATTTTATGAACTTTGTGTCAGGAAATATTTGATCAGCTCAGCTGACTTGCACTGCTACATGTCTTCACCTCTAATTGTAGGGGTTTCTATCATACTCAGGATAGAAATTTTGTTTCTTTTGTTTGTGCTCTTTGTTTACGTGTTTGTTCTCTGTTGGGACTGAGGGAGGCCAGACAGAAATCCATCTTCTCCAGCCCATCCTAATCCAAGTCTCCAATATTGCAACCAGTATAGGTGAGCCAGGCAAGGCGGATTAGTTTATCTTTTGTTTTATGTGAATTTTCCCTGTGTTACGAGGGAGGTTTATCCCTGTTTTCTGTAACTTTAAAGTTTTGCCCAGAGGGGGATCCTCTGTGTTTTGAATCTGATTACCCTGTAAAGTATTTTCCATCCTGATTTTACAGAGGTGATTCTTTTAACTTTTCTTTCATTAAAATTCTTCTTTTAAGAACCTGATTGATTTTTCATTGTTCTTAAGATCCAAGGGTTTGGGTTTGTGTTCACCTGTACCAGTTGGTGAGGATTCTTATCAAGCCTTCCCTAGGAAAGGGGGTGTAGGGCTTCAGGGGATATTTTGGGGGGAAGACATCTCCAAGTGGGCTCTTTCCCTGTTCTTTGTTTTAAATGCTTGGTGGTGGCAGCATATGGTTCAAGGCCAAGGCAAAGTCTGTACCTTTGGGAAGTTTTTTAACCTAAGCTGGTAAGAATAAGCTTAGGGGGTCTTTCATGTGGGTACCCACATCTGTACCCTAGAGTTCAGAGTGGGGAAGGAGCCCTCTCTCTGAATTGTTATCTGGGAATGTAACTCTACTTGTAACTCTCCCATTTAGCCTCTCCCAAAGTCTATAGGCAAATGCCAGCTCACTGTTGGTTATTCTTACACTGTTCATTATATCTCTTTCTTCTGAACCTGTGGCTCCTCAAAATAAGATGGCCTTAGTTCCCAAGAGCTATTAAAAATAATCTTTTCTTCATGTCTCCTATTTTACTTAGAGCCTCCTTAATTTTCTTGTTTCTCAGGCTGTAGATGAGAGGGTTCATGGCCGGAGGAAGCACGGTATAGAGAACAGAGGCAAGCAGGTCATAGCATGTAGAAGACCCTGAGTTTGGTTTCATGTACGTAAACATTCCGGTGCTAAGAAACAAACCAACTACAGTCATGTGGGGCAGACAGGTTGAGAAGGTTTTATGCTTGCCCTGCACTGAGGGGATCATCAGTATAGTGGAGAAGATGCAAGTGTAAGACATGATAACTAAACCAAAGCAAACGAAACACAAGAATATAACACAGGCAAGAAGCAAAATTTCATTAGAGCGAGTATCAGAGCAAGAGATTTTCAGTAACTGTGGGATATCACAGAAGAACTGACCGATTTCATTGGACTGGCAAAAGGGCAACCTAAAGGTGTTACCAGTGTGAAAGGCTGCATAGATCGCACTGCCAATCCAAGAACCAGCTGCCATCTGGGCACAGGTGCCTTTGTTCATGATGACCCTGTAATGAAGAGGATGGCAGATTGCAATGTACCGGTCGTATGCCATGACCACCAGCAGGGTCATCTCAGTAATAATTAAGGCAACGACCAAGAAGACTTGGGCAACACATCCAGAGAAAGAGATCCGTCTGTCGTTGGTTAGGGAATTGGCCATGGACTTGGGGACAGTGACGGAAATGTAGCAGAGGTCTAGGAAGGATAAGTTGCCCAAGAAGAAGTACATGGGGGTGTGCAGGTGGCGGTCCACAGCTACAGCTGTGAGGATGAAAAGATTCCCGATCAGAGCTGTCAGATAAATCACTAGAAACACCACAAAGTGTAAAATCTGCAACTCTCGGACGTTGGAGAAACCCAGGAGAAGGAACTCGGTAAGGATGGTTTGGTTGGATGTTTCCTGTCTCAGATACATTCTGTGGAGGGAAGAACAAGGGGAATGGTGAGGTAAATGGTTACAAAGAAGAGGGAAACTGGTCTGGAGAGAGTGAATAAGGAAGTGTTATTTACTCCTTCCCATAACTCAAGAACTAGGGATCACCAAATGAAATTAATAGGCATCAGATTTAAAACAAACAAAAGGCTGTATTTCTTCTCACAATGCACAGTCAATCTGGGGAAATCTTTGCCAGAGAATGTTGTGAAGACCAAGAATATAGTAACGTTCAAAAATTATGAGATAAGTTCATGGAGGATAGGTCCATGAATGTCTATTAGCCAGGATGAGCAGGGATGATGTCCCTAGCCTCTGTTTGCCAGAAGCTGGGAATGGGCGACAGGAGATGGATCACTTGATGATTACCTGTTCTGTTCAATCCCTCTGAAGCACCTGGCATTGGCCACTGTTGGAAGACAAGATACTGGGCTAGATGGTCCATTTTTGGTCCATCTAGCCCAGTATGGTCATTCTTATGTTCTTTTACTTTTATATGCCTCAGAAAAGACAATGGAACTTTACAAGGCCAAAGTGACTATCATATTTCTACACCTAGAGATGAGTTGTCTTAAATTTGTGCACTAGGTAACATGAACACAATCCGGTTGTCTCAATTTCGAGCTTCACTGCACCTGTGCTTCCCTAGCTCCTTCACACCCTGCCCTCTGTGTCCCCTGTACAGCTCTGTTCTCTTCATCTTCTGCCCCTGGACTGAGTTCAGAGAAGAGCAATGAACATGTATTTCAAAGGCTGGACTTGTTGATTTTTAAAGAGAGATTTTAAGAGGAAATTATGTTGTTTGGTTAAAGAGTAACATATGTGCCCAACGTGAACACCAAAGGTATAGCTGAAGTATTTAACTTAAAGAAAGGAGACACGACTAATGCTGCTGAAGTGGGATAATGACAGAGAAATGTACCTGTAATATCAGAAAACGTTCCTGATATTCAGCTTTATGAGCCTCTTTAATAGATGTAGAGCATCACTTGGCATATGCAAAACTTCAGTAGAAACAACTGCTAGTAAATATACAATATAATTCAATATGTACATCACATAGTGCCTACATTCTATATGGAAACACAGAGATACTTTGGTTATCTGGGCATTGCTGTAGATAGAATAATAAATAAAATATTTGATTTTGGAAGACTGCATTGATTTATTTTGTTGTTTGGAGTAAGTGGCAACTAAACAGTTCCATTAAATTTAATTGTTCAATATTGGTGATAATTTAATTTAAGAATTGCTAGAACATCTGTGTAAATTTAAAGTAGTCATTTTTGGTGGTCTTAATGCTTCACATTCAGAATAATACTGCTGTAAAAATTTGTTTATGCTTTCTGAGAGTTACATTAATTATTGCAGATAATTAGACCTAATAATGAATTAAGGGGAAAGTCTAACCTGTACCTCCCTGCAAGCCCCCTCCCCCCCACCGCAAATTATGCCCTGTGAATGGGACACTGTGTTGTACCACAACACACCCCTATGCCCTCCATTTCACAGAGTTACAGCCAAACACAATTCTGTGCATATTCATCTAATGTTGCAAAGCCAGTCCTTCTCTTCAAGCTAAGCCTTAGCAATGTGTGTTCATGGAACACATGCAGAGTTGAGCTTGTGAGGGGAGATGTGAAAATCTGCCAGGGAAAGGAGGAGGTGGGAGTTAATTATGGGGCAAAGGCAGTGGAAGGCAGAGCAGAATCACAGCTTGGAGATGCCCTGCTTTCCACTCCCCTTACTGTGCCCGATCACTAGAGCTGGAACAGGGGCAGATGAACTGTGATGAGCTACAGCTGAGACACTACTTGGTATATGAGAAATGGGTGATTTTTTTGAGCAGTTATTATTTAGTGTGGCTCAATGTCTCATACTTTAAATCTCCTGTGGACATGTGATTGTCATGGCACATTCTAGGGGTAGGGCCGGACTTCGAAAGGCATTAAGGTTCCTAGTGGGATTTTCAAAAACATCTCAGCACCAAAACTCATTGATTTCAATTGTGAGTTAGGGCTCAGATGCTTTAGGAAATCCCACTTGGTGCCCAAATGCCTTTTGAAATCTGGCCCTAATTAGTGTCTTAGGTAATCACATGGACACAGCAGAGAGAAAGGGACATGACCCTGGTGGGGATGAAAACCTTTGCTATGATTTTTATCTTATTTTTTACCATTGCAGCAAAGACACAAACTTTGAGGGCAACCTGTTTGTTATCCCTAACTTCTTTAATCTTTGTAGAAAGTAACAAATGAGTCCATGAGTTTAAAAAAAGTAATAAAAGAATGTTCACAACATTTCAAATATGTTCTAGTTTCATGATGAATTCAAAGGAGATACAATTGAACAGTAAAATCAAGTTGTTTGTAAAATGGAGACCTGTAGTCTGGATTAATGATCAGAAGGAAAAGCTTAAATTTGGAAGACAAATGTACTTGCTCCACGTACAGAACCGAGACTGTGTTTATTTATTCCATTTGAGATTTATCATTCCCCATTCTTGCAAAGCGTCTGTGAGTTCTCATCACTCTAAACCCACATGGCTTTATCTTTTTCATTTATTGTTCGCTGTTTCCCACATTGTATTTATGAAATCTCAATAAACTGAATGTAATGTTTCAGTTGAGATAGTTGTCTTGCTCCCAGGTTATGAAGGAGACAAGGTGGGGGAGATGATCATCTTTTACTGGACTAACCTCAGTTGGTGGAAAGTTTGTCTCTGTTTCTTCCACCAGCAGAAGTTACTCCAATAAAATATTATCTCATCTACCTTGTTTCTCAGTTGAATTTACCCACAGTTAGCATGTACATTATTTTTCCCAATGGCAGACTTCAGAATCATATTGGGACTATATTTTAAAACCCTTCATCATATTGAGTAGTAACGTATTCTGCAAGTAGTTTCAATAGGGTTATTCACAGAGTAAACCAGTATTTTTTGTGAGTAAATATGTCAGAACTTTTTTTGTTTTTTATTATTATTCTAGCAGTGCCTAGGAGCCCTAGTCATGGCCCAGGACCCCGTTGTGCAAACACAGAATGGAAAGACAGCATTTGTCCGAAAGAGCTTGCAATCTAAGTATAAGACAAGAGACAACAGCCAGATACAGACAGGGTAGTACAAACAAACAATGAGACCATTTTGGACAGTATGACAGGCAGTGATCTCAGGGCACCAGCAGCTTAACCATGGTCAAGTTGAATCTGTTCCAGTGAGAAGAAAGATCTAGTAGGTATCAATAACTCCATGAGAAACACTGGATTGAAGGGTCTGAATGATTTGTTGATAGGTACACAGAAACAAAATCCAAGGGATCTGGTCTCCTTGACACCCATGCTCTGTTGACAGGAACAGACTGTCCTCCTTATTTGAATGGGATTAAAATTAGGAAAAATGAATTTTCCTATCTGTCATATCACATTCAGTTTAAGAAGGTGGGTTATTGTTGTTTCTTTAGCACTGAACCCAGGAAATAGTTTACACTTTCACTGGGATTTCTCCTGTTAATTTTCCTCACTAAAATTAAATAACTATACCACTAAATCAACACATCCCAGATTAAATGAGTGCAGGACACTTACTTTGCGGATGTGTGTGTCTTTGCTCCTCCTAGTTCAAGATGTTTCAAGTCAATAAAGGAAAGGTGTCATTGCAATGAATATCTCTATTGATTTCCGATACCCCTACCACTATTGTATGTAGATACCAAAGGCACAGCTTTCTAAGACCCTTTCACCCCAGACACTGAGACTCAAGTGACAGAAATATTCTCACCTCTTCCTCCCTGCAGATGAGCTGTGTGCAGTGGGCTTGGGACTTCACGTTTCATCAGCTGGTGTTGGTGCTGTAGAAATATTTATCCTGGTCTGTTCTCCAAGGGCTTGAGAGGACTTGCTCTCTATAGCCCTGCACAGCTCAGAAGCAGAGGCTCCAAGGCAATATATTGCTAATTTATCTGTCCCATGTGTGTTTGCAGTTCATCAAAACAAAGTGTGAAAAAGACAAACAGAGAGCAAGGCCTTGAAAATTGAATTCAGGGCTGGCATCCAAAACATTCTGAATTATGGCCATGGGTACAACAAATACACATTTCCTATCCACTGAGTATTATTTATCTTTTCAGCCTAGGACAATTTGGGCGAAATATATGGCCTGTGATACTGAGCTGGTCAGATGATCTGATTGGATGATTCCTTCTGTCCTTAAACTCTATGAAACTAAAACAATGTGTTTCAGAGTAGCAGCCGTGTTAGTCTGTATTCGCGAAAAGAAAAGGAGTACGTGTGGCACCTTAGAGACTAACCAATTTATTTGAGCATAAGCTTTCGTGAGCTACAGCTCACTTCATCGGATGCATGCAGTGGAAAATAAAGTGGGGAGATTTATATACATAGAGAACATGAAACAATGGGTGTTACCATACACACTGTAACAAGAGTGATCACTTAAGGTGAGCTATTACCAGCAGGAGAGTGGGTGGGGGGGACCTTTTGTAGTGATAATCAAGGTGGGCCATTTCCAGCAGTTGACAAGGAAGTCTGAGGAACAGTGGGAGGTGGAGGGGGGGAATAAACATAGGGAAATAGTTTTACTTTGTGTAATGACCCATCCACTCCCAGTCTCTATTCAAGTCTAAGTTAATTGTATCCAGTTTGCAAATTAATTCCAATTCAGCAGTATCTCATTGGAGTCTGTTATAGAAGTTTTTTTGTTGAAGAATTGCAACTTTTAGGTCTGTAATCGAGTGACCAGAGAGATTGAAGTGTTCTCCAACTGGTTTTTGAATGTTATAATTCTTGACGTCTGATTTGTGTCCATTGATTCTTTTACGTAGAGACTGTCCAGTTTGGCCAATGTACATGGCAGAGGGGCATTGCTGGCACATGATGGCATATATCACATTGGTAGATGTGCAGGTGAACAAGCCTCTGATAGTGTGGCTGATGTGATTAGGCCCTATGATGGTGTCCCCTGAATAGATATGTGGGCACAGTTGGCAACGGGCTTTGTTGCAAGGATAGGTTCCTGGGTTAGTGGTTCTGTTGTGTGGTGTGTGGTTGCTTGTGAGTATTTGCTTCAGGTTGGGGGGCTGTCTGTAAGCAAGGACTGGCCTGTCTCCCAAGATCTGTGAGAGTGTTGAGTCATCCTTCAGGATAGGCTGTAGCTCCTTGATGATGCATTGGAGAGGTTTTAGTTGGGGGCTGAAGGTGATGGCTAGTGGCGTTCGGTTATTTTCTTTGTTGGGCCTGTCCTGTAGTAGGTGACTTCTGGGTACTCTTCTGACTCTGTCAACTGTTTCTTCACTTCAGCAGGTGGGTAATGTAGTTGTAAGAATGCTTGATAGAGATCTTGTAGGTGTTTGTCTCTGTCTGAGGGGTTGAAGCAAATGCGGTTGTATCGTAGAGCTTGGCTGTAGACAATGGATCGTGTGGTGTGGTCTGGGTGAAAGCTGGAGGCATGTAGGTAGGAATAGCGGTCAGTAGGTTTCTGGTATAGGGTGGTGTTTATGTGCCCATTGCTTATTAGCACCGCAGTGTCCAGGAAGCGGATCTTTTGTGTGGACTGGTCCAGGCTGAGGTTGATGGTGGGATGGAAATTGTTGAAATCATGGTGGAATTCCTCAAAGGCTTCTTTTCCATGAGTCCAGATGATGAAGATGTCATCAATGTAGCGCAAGTAGAGTAAGGGCATTAGGGGACGAGAGCTGAGGAAGCGTTGTTCTAAGTCAGCCATAAAAATGTTGGCATACTGTGGGGCCATGAGGGTACCCATAGCAGTGCTGCTGATCTGAAGGTATACATTGTCTCCGAATGTGAAATAGTTATGGGTGAGGACAAAGTCACAAAGTTCAGCCACCAGGTTTGCCGTGACATTATCGGGGATACTGTTCCTGACGGCTTGTAGTCCATCTTTGTGTGGAATGTTGGTGTAGAGGGCTTCTACATCCATAGTGGCCAGGATGGTATTTTCAGGAAGATCACAGATGGATTGTACTTTCCTCAGGAATTCAGTGGTGTCTCGAAGATAGCTGGGAGTGCTGGTAGCGTAGGGCCTGAGGAGGGAGTCTACAAAGCCAGACAATCCTGCTGTCAGGGTGCCAATGCCTGAGATAATGGGGCGTCCAGGATTTCCAGGTTTATGGCTCTTGGGAGCAGATAGAATACCCCAGAAATAGATTCCAGATTTCCCAAGTTATAGTCCAGCCTCTTCACCACAAAACCATCCATCCCCATGTTTGAGAGAGCTCCTCTCTCTTCAAAGGAGCCAAAGGGAGTTAGATGTTCAGACGAGTGCCTAATTACCTTAGGCCATTGAAAGTCCCTGCCTTTCCCCATAATATTCACCAGCTGAGACTATTGTTCCATGGAAGAGCCTTGTTGGAATTCTGCTGTCTTTGGCACCCATTGTCATCCATCCCAAATACCTGTCCACTCTTCAATAGCCTTGATCCTTCAGGTAGCTCAGTGGAAAAAGCCTTTCTTTGTTCGTTGTTTTCTCAGAGCCTCTTTCACCCCCTTGTTCCTCAGGCTGTAGATCAAAGAGTTCAGCATGGGGATGACAATGGTGTAGAACACAGAGACCACTTTGCTTTGGCCTGGGGAGGATATGGCCCTGGGCTGGGCATACATAAAGAAGATTGTTCCATAGAACAAGCTCACAGTCACCAGGTGGGTGGCACAAGTAGAGAAGGCTCTGTGTCTTCCCTCAGAGGAGGGTATCCTCATGACAGTGGTGATGATGAAACCATAGAAGATAAGGACGACCAGGCCAGTGCTCACTATGATGAACCCGCACATGGCCAGCATTGCCATTTCACTGGCAAAGGTGTCAGAGCAGGAGGCTTGCATCACTGCGGGGACGTCACAGAAGAAGTGATCTATTTTCCCTAGCCTGCAGAAGGACAAGCTAAATGTAAAGCCTCTCTGGATCCTGCAGTTCAGGCAACCTGAGAGATAGAAGCCCACCACCAGGCAAACACAAGTCCTCTTAGACATTGTGATTGGATAGCACAGCAGGTTGCAGATGGTGGCAAAGCGGTCGTAAGCCATCACGGCCAGGATGAATGTCTCGGTGGTCCCAAAGAGAGAGAAGAACATTTGGGCAGCACATCCACTGTAGGAGATGGCTCTGCACCCCGTTGAGAAGCACAGCAGGGCTTTGGGGGCAATGACGGAGGAGTAGCAGAGGTCCAGGAAGGACAAGTTCTTCAGGAAGAAGTACTTGGAGGTGTGGAGCCTGGAGTCAGAGCTGATGATGATGATGATCATGCCGGCATTCCCCAGCAGGGTGACAGTGTACAGAACCAAGAAGAGGACAGAGAGGAAGACTTGCAGTTCGGGATGGCCTTCAAATCCTACCAGGGTGAACTCAGACACCATGGTGTAGTTTTCCTTGGCTCCTTTGGTATATGGAGGAAAGAAGAAACAATTTGGGGAGAATGTTGATTCCTCAATTAGCTCCAATCACCACATTGGTATACATGTCAGTGGACACATGTGGTTGAATGATCCATTGCAACTCTGGACATGAGACAGAGAAGACAATACATAAGAATCACCCTTGCTTGCAACAGGTGTCACACTTCCTTATCATGAGCAAACATCCATACGTGTAGTTTATCATGGTGGAAATAGACTGGTTCTGAAAGTTGAAAGAAGGTAAAGAATTATTGAGAGAACTTCAACAAGCCAGGAAAACTGTCATAAAAATGTAGATATAAATAAATATATTACATTAAAATAGCTAGAAAAAAGAGAGAAGTGAGAAGAAATAGAGAAAGATTAGAAAGGGAAAACAGAGGAAAAATATAGATAGATAGATAGTAGGGCTGTTGATTAATCACAGTTAACTCACGCGATTAACTAAAAGAAATTGTGATTAAAAAAATTAATCACGATTAATTGCAGTTTTAATCGCACTGATAAACAATAGAATACCAATTGAAATGTATTAAATATACTTGGCTGTTTTTCTACATTTTCAAATATATTGATTTCAATTACAACACAGAATACAATGTGTACAGTGCTCACTTTATATTATTATTTTTATTACAAATATTTGCACTGTAAAGATGATAAACAAAAGAAACAGTATTTTTCTGTTAAATATTTCTGTTAAATATTTCTGTTAAATATTTCTATTTTTCTGCTGGGGAGGGAATGGGAAAGATTTGAACTTGGAAATGGTTCCTGATTTTGATTGTATTTTTTGTGTATTATATTATTGAAGATTGCCTCATCCAGGGGTAGAAAAGAACTGCCCGGGCTTTGATACCCCCACCCCAACAACTCTGAGTGAAATTAACAAGGAAGCCAGAAATAGCCCCTAATTCTGTGGTTCAGAGGGCGGAGTGAACAGCTAAATTTAAACTGTTCCTATGCAGACAGCAGGCATCCTGGGGAGGCTTCTCCCTCAGCCAGTCCCCCTGCTCCCTGCTACAAGCTAGAGGGGAGACCCTGCAGCCCCTGCTGAGTGCGGGGTCGGGGGAACATGGATGATGTTTGACACCCCCACACCCCCACCAAGATCTCTTCCAGAAGCCCCAAAATGCTGGTTCCTTTGTCTTTGTGAAACAGATAACTAGGGGGTATTCTGCCCCTTTCTTTTATAGTCCACTGAACCTTTGAAATGGAGTCTTCTGAAGGTTACCCGTCAAGGTAAAGTTTATTCAAGTTGTGAGGAAGGTGAAATGGAGTCTAGTGGCCAAGGAAGGTATACATTTAAGTTGAGCCTCTATTATGGTGTCTTTGAAAGGTGTCCATGCACCTTACAGGGTCACTCTAGTCACTGTACCTTTTAATTTCTGTTTAACTAACCTCCTCATTTTTGCATAGTTCCCCTTTCTGAAATTAAATGCCACATTGTTGGGCTGTTGAGGTGTTCTTCCCACCACAGGAATGTTAAATGTTACTATATTATGGTCACTATTTCCAAGCGGTCCTGTTATAGATACCACTTGGACCAGATCCTGCGCTCCACTCAGGACTAGATCGAGAGTTGCCTCTCCCCTTCCTGTACCAGCTGCTCCAAGAAGCAGTAATTTAAAGTACCGAGAAATTTTGTCTCTGCATGTTGTCCTGAGATGACATGTACCCAGTCAATATGGGGATAATTGAAATCCCCCACTACTATTGATTATTTTGATAGCCTCTCTAATCTCCCTTAGCATTTCATCATCACTATCACTGTCCTGGTCAGGTGGTTGATAATAGTCACTAGTGTTATATTCTTATTAGAGCCTGGAATTACTATCCATAGAGAGTCTATGGAATATGTGGATTCATTTAAGATTTTTATTTCATTTGATTCTACATTTTCTTTCAAATAGAGTGCCCCCCCCGCACAACCTGTTCTGTCCTTCCGATATATTTTGTACCCTGGAATGATTGTGTCCCATTGATTGTCCTCGCTCCACCAGGTTTCTGGGGTGCCTATTATATCAATATCCTCCTTTAACGTGAGGCACTCTAGTTCATCCATCTTACTATTTAGACTTCTAGCATTTGTGTACAAGCACTTTAAAAACTTGTCACTGTGTATTTGTCTGCCCTTTTCTGATGTGTCAGATTCTTTATGTGAATGTTTCTTGTCTGATCTGGCCCATACTTTATCCTCTTCTATCCTCTCCTCCTGACTAAAACCTAGAGAATCTCTATCAATAGATTCTCCTCTAAGAGGAGTCTCTGTCTGATCCACGTGCACCTCTGCAGCAATCGGCTTCCCACCCCCCAATCCCCATCTCTTGGTTTAAAAACTGCTCTGCAACCTTTTCAATGTTAAGGGCCAGCAGCCTGGATCCACTCTGGTTTAGGTGGAGCCCATCCTTCCTGTATAGGCTCCCCCATCCCAAAAGTTTCCCCAGTTCCTAATAAATCTAAATCCCTCCTCCCTACACCATTGTCTCATCCACGCATTGGGACTCTGAAGCTCTGCCTGCCTCCCTGCCCCTGCGCATGAACTGCCAGCATTTCTGAGAATACCACCCTAGAGGTCCTGGATTTCAGTCTCTTTCCTAGTAGCCTAAATTTGGTGTCCAGGACGTCTCTCCTACCCTTTCCTAGGTCATTGGCACCTACATGTACCATGGCCACTGGCTCCTCCCCAGCACTACACATAAGTCTATCTAGATGCCTCAAGAGATCCGCAACCTTCGCGCCAGGCAGGCAAGTCACCATACGGTTCTCCTGGTGATCACAAACCCAGCTATCTATGTTTCTAATGATCAAATCTCTCATTACTAACACCTGCCTTTTCCTAATGACTGAAGTTCCCTCCCCCGGAGAGGTAATCTCAGTGCGAGAGGATTCTTCTTTCAGTTAAGAGCTCTAGGGCAGCAGCAGAGTGAAATAATACTCCTTTCTGGCAATTTAATATGCCTGACTTCCCTCTCTGTCTGGCTTTACGCCGCCATCCACTGTGACTCAATTATCTTCACTTAAATTACTAATTTTCATCAGATGAAGTGAGAGGAGAATCAATGCCATGGAAATTCAAGTTATCCAACCCCACACACCCCTCTATCCATCCTACCATACCCATCCATCTATCCAGAGGCAGGAGGAGATATATGGATCCAGGTCACTGTGAGAGCCAGGAGCAAGGCATGAAGGGGGCGGTTAGTTATTTGCACTTGTGCAAAGCTCCCAAGACTTCTCCATGCCCACAAACTGCAGGCAGCATTTTACAACCACTTGACACAGAGGTAAATGATTACACAAATTGGACAGTCATGCACACTCAAGCCTTGACTTCTAACAGATGCTGCAGCAATGAGCACGTCATAAGAATCCATCGAGAATTGTATATAGATTAGAATATGTTACTTAATGCAAAATAAGGTGGGGGCTGGGACATATTAAAAATCTAAAAGAAAAAAAATAACCAGTAATTGTTGGTAACTCTGGATGGAAGGAGCAACTTCAGTGCTAAGCAGAAGCCGTAGGGGAAGTAGCACTGACCTGAAACACCAGGGTGTTTGCAGCTTGAAGTAATGACCTCTTATTTCGAGGGCTGGATGACCAGGATTCAGGTCCCAGAGCTCAGATTTATCTCTGTGTTTTCTCCACAACATGGATTCTCTCACTAAAGAGCCTAACGTCCCAGGAGCTGGGACTGGATGGCAGGGGATGGATCACTCGGTAATTGCCCTGTTCTGTGCATTCCCTCTGGGGCACCTGGCATTGGCCACTGGCAGAAGACATGATACTGGGCTAGATGGACCATTGGTCTAATGCCATATGGTTTTTCTTAGTATGAGCACAAGCCACAATCTCATGTGGAAGAACATGCTCCTTATAAAGTAGAGATGCTTGCTCATATTGGTACCTTTTCAGGAGAAGACTGTATCTCTCCTGACAGGGTTTGTGAAAGAGATTTAAATGACTGAGTCTGCAGAGTTATTTCTATGTCTTTTGTGTAGATGGCACAAACAACAGCCCTGATGCAGACAACTTTCTAAGTCACATGAGCTCTCCCTGCTGATATCTCATCACTGGGGATGGTCAAAAACAATGCTGAGAAATACTTTTCTGAAGGAAATTTGGGATTTTAACTATGGGACAATTTCACACAAATTGTTGGCTTTCCTCAAAAGGTTTTTATTTTTTTTTTAAATTGGAAAACCTAAAAAAAAAAAAAAAGTCCATAAATTAGGTTTTGGACCAATGGATAGTGGGTTAAGTAAGTTTTCAGCTAAAGTTTTTTGGATTTTCAAACTTTTTTTTTTTAGTTTTCAGCAGAAAACAATTTTTTTGTGGATGATAAATTGAAATTTCAATCAAAAAACATTCTATGGGGACAAAAGAACTCCTGCTAGTTTTACTGCTGATATTAAAATTATAATGTATTATTTGCATTGTGCAGTCAGCAAAGATCCCCAGTCATGGCCCAGAACCCCATTGCACTAGGTGCTGTACAAACATAGGATTAGCTGATTGCTCTCAATGGCTGAAATGTAACTTTGACCCCTGTTATGTCCCAGAGCAGGCTAGCCGGCCTCACTCCAGCTGTCCTTATTCACACCAGCACCTCTAACCACTAGGCGACAGACTCATTCTCTTTGTGGTTGCTCTGCCTCTCTCTCTCTCTCTGGCCCATGGGCTCTTTATTTATTTATCCTCAGTGGAATAACTTCAACAGGAGAGAATTCATTGAATGCTAGATCACAGCCAAAGTGAAAGGAGAGCTGCGGCCATTAGCTTCAGTGGAGTTAAATCCTGAGTTATTTATACCCAGTGCAAAGTCTCATGCCTGTTCCATTTACTGTTTGATATATTCTCCTGCTCACACTCATCTGCTGCTTTACCTTGATGAATGCAGGGAGGGCTAATCCAGCAGGGAAAGGATCTGGGGCCACCCTAGAGATCAGTTTAAAATAACATTAAATGCCAAGGTCCTGAGAACAATCCAGGATCTGTATTCATTGGCTTTTCAAACAGATTTAATTCTGCTCGCAGGGTGTCTCTGAAAGCTCTGTGTTCGCAATCCCACCTCCAGTTGGATTGAGCCCACAAGTGTCAGATCTGTAAGCACATGCCATACTGCCGGTGCTGAAGAACCAGCTCCAACAGCTGAAAGTCTGCAGAAGACTCATAGTTTATACATGATCTAGTCACTAGAGGGGGACAAACAGCCTGACAAGGCTACCGTGGGTTATGCAATGCCCCAGACTGCAGGAGCTCGTGCCAAGCAGCAGAGACCAATGTCAGTTCAAATCCCTCTGGAGCCAGCACTTTGTCACTCCGCTTGCTTCTTCTCAGCCAGATGGATGAAGAGGGTCAGACTTGAGCATTTGCAACAT
Organism: Natator depressus; assembly: GCF_965152275.1. Taxonomy (NCBI): domain Eukaryota; kingdom Metazoa; phylum Chordata; order Testudines; family Cheloniidae; genus Natator; species Natator depressus. The sequence continues at coordinate 33,343,089 of NC_134246.1, forward strand.
GTGGCTCTTAACATCATGAATATTTGAGTCTTCCTGTTCGTATTGGTACCCTGCACCCAGGGGAAATTGGAAAATTTGGGGAAAAAATGGAAATGTTGGAAAAAATTTGGTGACATGATTCTGTTCCCCGTTACATCTGTATGAAACTGGACCGATTCCAGTGACTAGAATGGATTGGAACAGAAAACTCATCATTACTCCTCTTCTTTTCTTTCATTTTTATCTGGTTTTTAAATCAGAATTTACCAGTGAAAAACATGATCAAAATGTTCCATTTATCCAAAATATTGGTTTCTGTTAAAAAAGGTGCTAACTATTTCAACAACATTTTCAATAACATTTTCACAAAACATAAAACCTAGAACTTAGAAATTAAAATGATTCCTCCCCCACAAAACTAGGTTATCATTTTTCTAACCCCTCTATGTATCAAAGGCCCAATAGCGTGATAAGAGCTAGGGGAGATGGTCTTTTACCACAGGTGTTAGGTGCTTGTGCTTTTGCAGGCTATTTCTAGGATGGAGGCACTGTGTGCAAATGCTGTGATGTTATAGGCTTTATTGATTGAACATTAATTGTGCAACAGGAGACAAAGGCATCTGGCATCACACAGAGCAGAGACTGATTGAGCAATATTTCACAACAGCAAGCAAAGAATGATTTATACCAAGAGATAATTTTTCTTTGACTAATGTGCAGAATCAGAATTCCTCGACTAAAGTGCAGTCACGTTATGGGGTTAACTAACAAGCTAGGGACTAGTGCTTTCATAGCGGAAGCTGAGACTCCTCTCCCCACTGTGATCCCAAATAATGACATTTTCCAGCCAGGTGACAATTCTGTAGTTTTCAGAATCTACTGGGTGGCTTTAATGTATACAGCACATCGATGAAAAAGGCTTCTTAAGACCTTGCCTTTTTGCTGGAGCAAGCCACAATGTGTTTGATCTCTTGCAGAATCTTGTCTTTGTTGTTCGACACATTCATCCTGGCTGACTGAAGGAGTTTTTGGACGTCTCCCTCATTGTAGAGAAAGCGAATGGGGGTGAATTTAATTCTCCATTCCTGCACATAGCCTGAAAGCAAACAGAGAGAAGATGTGAATATGTTTTTAGGATGAGGATATTAATGTTACTAATGTAGTGTCAATAACAACTACGATTATTTTTAGGACTGAAAACACAGGTAGATATCTTTATGGCTATTTCGAAGATTCACATTTAAAATAGTTAAAATTAAAACAATGGATGGGATATAGGGCCAGATTTTCAGAGGTATTTAGGTGTGGAAAGATAGGCGACAAGTGAGATTTTTGAAAGCAACTGTGTAGGTTAGGTAGGTTAGGTGCCTAATTCACTTAGGCACGTTGTAAATCCCACTAGGTGTCTAGCTGCATCTATAGGCACCTAAATACCTTTAAAAATTGAAATGTTCACAGTTCAGTGCAGAAAAAACAAAACAAACCAGAGGCTAGTAACAAACATCCCATATGGCAGATAACTCCATAACTACCTCCTCTGTGATTTCTCCCAACTTCCTCTTAAGTTTCTATCACTGGCTACTCTAAGACAGGACACCAGACGAGATGAATGTGACTTATTTTCCCAATCCCTATGTCCCTTTGCTACACTACCCCAGCGCAAACCAGACTCAGCTGTATTTAAGTCACCCATGTAAGTGAAATAAGAGTGAGGCCAGGAGCCTTTAAGAAAGTTGGCGTGACATGAAAGTTACCCGGGCAATTCACTTTGTTGAAAAGTGGGAAATGCATGACAGTAGGAGCACCCTCTCCTCTGAAGACATAGCAGTCAGACGGGTTATCTGTGTCTTGGAGCAAGTTCTCGTCCACCTTAGGAAATGGGATGCGGTTATCTTCACAGTATTTGGCAGCTTGCTTGAGTGTCTAAGAACGAGGGAAATGTGATTGTTTTATTTAAAAGAACCACAGAAGGTCAAATACTCAAGACCAGGTAGTTCAAAACACAAGAAGTCTAACTTTCTCTCTGAGGCCTCTAATAAATTGACTAAGCAGAAAATCTTGTGGAAACCAGACCCTCTGCTCTTGGGATAGGAAGAATGTTTGCGTAGCAATACGTGGCTGTCTACACAGAGACTCCCTGGCTGGGATTTCCAAAAAGCTAAAAGGAGCAAGAATTTACCTCCCTGGAAAAGTCAATAGGAGCTGTGATTGAGACTTCTGAATTAGGGTAGTTATAAAATAGACTAGCAAATGAATATTAAAAACAGGTATGATTTGTTGATTTAAGGATTTGTTGATTTAAGTTACTAATGGTTACTTAAGGCACCACAGCCATAAGCCTGGATCAAACATGGCACATTGAGTCCAGCACCCTGGCACAGAGCTAGAAGCTTCACAGCAGCCCACAGCTGTTCCACAGGGATAGATCTGAGTGGTTCAGTAGGACCCGAAAAGAGAGCTCTGTGTAAGCTCGAAAGCTTGTATCTCACGATAAAAGACGTTACCTCACCCAGCTTGGTTCAGTAGGAGACATTTTCCTCTATGGCTCAATATTCACCCCTGTACTCATCACATCAAAGCTCAAGGCCACTAAAGGTTCATCTTTCAGTTTACAGATTTCCTTCCCTGTGGTCACTATGCGGTAGGTTTTCAAAGTCACCAAATCTGTTGCCTGACTCCCATTGATTAAGGCACCAAACTGTCCATTGTGCATTTGAAAATCTCCTTCAGCAGAGATCCATTGGGCCATCTCACAAAAATACTAGATTTGACTCAAGTCTGCTGACCAACTTCCTACTTGGATGATTGGATTCTTTCCACTAAACATTCCCCCAGCAGGTTCAGAAGGGTCTGGGATTCTTTGTTCCCTTCCTGTCCTGAACTGTTCTCCATCAATTAAGTAAAGAAAATAATATTTGTTTTTTTAAAGATTCTAAACTCCTTTTTTGGACTCTTATCTCATGGGGTCAGGGCCAACAGATTTTTCTCTGTTCAAACATCACCCAGCACGATGGGCCCTCAATCCTAATTGGAACAACAGTAAAAATGGTAACAATGATAGAAGTTACCTTAAACGGATCACCAGGCCCATAGTCAAAGGAGAGGATCAGTTTCACTTTCCTGTCTTGGCGGAGAACCAGGGGGTAAGCACAGTTTATGGCTATGCCAGCATCAACCAAGGAGAAGACTTTATTGTTCACCAGCTCAGGGTTGCCAATACCAGCTAAAGAAATGTATCCAAAAATAGAGTTTTAATACTAAGAGATTAGAATCTGCACATGCCCAGTGATCCCAATAAGGCATGCGAACAAGATTTATAAATAATATTCACTGCAGCTGTGCTTTGGTAAAGAGTCTGTATTCTCTGCCCATTACACAGTATAGCCGCCGCTTCCCCACCCCCACTCTCTGCTGCCCCCAGTGCCCATTATACTTAATCTTTCTTATTCTTAATCCTTCCATCCCCTGGCCATTATATAGTACACTATATAGCACTGCTGGAAGCAGTACCATAGTTAAGTTTGACTCACACTTCCCATCACCCTGTTCCCTGTTTTCAGTTTTCTTATGAGTTTGGGTGGGGGGGATATTATATAACCGTGTAATTAAAACTATATCATAATGCCTATGCAGAAGGCAGCTTTACAGCAATTGCATGGGCAACCTTAACTCTGACCTGCCCTAATCTTTGAGTGCTTGACTTTGCAATCTTAACATAATATTTAGTACATAATACTTTAGATTGGAAGTATTCAATTTTTATCGGTCAATAAAAAAGGAGTTCACCCTCTCTCTCTCTCTCTCTATATATATATATAAACCAAAGAAAACCTATTTCCACTGGTAATCAAAATGTACTTCTAGGCAAAGTAAGAAAAATGGTTCTTGAGAATGTATAGTCAAAATCCAGTGATTGAGACTTTTGAATTAGGGTAGTTATAAAATAGACTAGCGAATGAATATTAAAAACAGGTATGATTTGTTGATTTAAGGATATTTATTTTGTATATTTTGACATGTGATGTTGACAATTTGTGTTTTAATGGTAAAGAAAGATTTCACTTTTTGACTCTCAGTAGCTACTGTCATTAAACAATCGTTTGAGTCTCCCTGTAGATTTCAGTAACTGTGAAGATTTAAATCAATAAAAATAAAAAAAAGTTTGAAATCCACAATTTCATGCAACTGTGAAAATTTAAATTAATAAACATTTTTAAAAATGCTTAAAAATAAACATTGATATTGTCCATCAAAATTTGTAAAAAAATAAAAATTAAATTCTTCCAATCCTAAAAATACTGTATAGGAAGACAACTTTTTCCTATAGGTTTCTGTGTGATGTATTTACTGTCAAAACAGGCCCCTAGGAAAGAGACATCCATACCACAGAGTCACTAATCCGTATTTTACTTACAGCATTTGTAAAGAAAGTTACTATTGGTTCCCCATTTCCAGTGCAAGAGATCATGAGTGGTTTTAGAGAACATCCTAGCTAAATCCACTGCTGAGCCTGTTAGAGGGCACAAATCAGAATTAAAATATCAGAGCTATGTATTACAACATATTCAGGAACTTCTGAAAATCAGAGTTTCTCTGATCTCGTATTTGCTAGTATAGCCAAGGAGCTGTGGGAAAAATTATGGTGTGTCTTTTATGGAGCAGAAACTTCAAAGCAAAGCAGATTCTAAGGAAAGTAAAGGGAACTCTTTCCTGAGACACAGAGAAGCTGTGGTATTCCCAGCATCCTGGATCCCACACTGTGCCACATAACGACCCATCCATGCTTCTCTGATTAAGATGCCAAGTTCTCCCCTTCACAAAACACCTGCTGTAAGTTATAAATCATTTCCTATATTCCACCATGTGAGATATGTACCCTAGTTCTGTTAGCTGCTGAATTGAGCTGTGTAAATAACGGATTGTTCAGTTCCATGGCTAAACAAACAATTGTAATTAAAAAAAATAAAAGATTTTTTTTTCAAATTTTTCAGTGAACAGAAAAAGTAAAAAAATAATCATTTTAGGTAGAATGAAATGTTTGGCTTGACTCACAATGAAACATTTCATTTTGTTTTTTGAGATTTTAAAGGTGTCTTTTAAGTGAAATTGAACACAATTTCTAAATAAAAAGTCTGTTTTAAACCAAAACATTTCACTTTGAAAATGTTGATATGAAATGTTTTGTGTTTGCTTGAAGTGCTTGGGAAATCTCAGCTCAGGAATAGGGGTTGGTGCATGTCTTCTCCACGTTGAGGGAGGGGCAGACTGGGTTATAATGACTGGTCAGGCTTCTGATCAGGGCAGGATGGTACAGTTGTGGGGTCCTAGGCTGGGGATCTAGGGGGCATTGGCTGGAGCCTCTCAGTTCTTGGTTCACGAGAAGCATTCATGTCACTCAGCTGGGGGTGTCCCTGCCTGTGGATGGCTGCGTAAGTGCAGTACCTGGAGGGCTTTGCAGCTTGTCACAGCATCACAATGAGCAAGGGAGCCCAGGCTGGTAAGCAAGAGAGCCCAGCAGTACCCCAGTTCCAGGTTGCATCCCAGGGAACCCATCACACACACACAGCCAAAGCAGCCAAAATGGACAAAATCAATATGAGCCTCCTCTCCCGATAATCATTTTGAGTAAGTCTAAACATTTTGGCCAACACAAAATGGGCTTTAGATGCCTAAATGCTTTTGAAAATACCACCAGGCACCTCAATACCTTTAAAAATCTGATGCTAAGTGACTTAGGAGCATAAGTCCCACTGAAAGTCAACAGGGCTTGTGCTCTGATTCCCTTTACGTGCCTTTTGAAAACCCCACCATACATCTGTCATGGTGTGACAGGCCCACATCTGTAAGGCAGGAATAATCATGTTACCCCAGCTGAAATGACATTCTGAAAACACATTCATCGATATTGGTGAAGGAGCCCAGAAACTTTTGTAAAGGGCACAACACAAAACTCTACACATAAATAGGGCTAGTCCAGAACTGCTTTGTCCTGAGCAGAAGTCTGTCAAAAACTGATTACGTGAAAATTATTATTCACGAGGCAGAGCGTACAAGAGCCGAGGGATTTATTTAATTCAGAAGTGCACTCGGCATTAGTCTCTTCTCACAAAGACGCCAATAACACCTCATGCAGCCAGTGTATGAGAGGAGATTCAAATTCACACTTACCTATGCCACTCACCACTTCTCCAATAATTGAACAGTCCGTAATACCTGAAAAATATATTTGGATTATCAGTCACTGACCATAATACAAATCACCTAGGAAACAAAATTCAGGGCACAATGAGTAAGGCCAAGTTAACATTTCCTGCAGGTTGTATCATAAGAAAGAAAAAAAGTGGTGGAACTATGTCTAATATACAGTATCTTCGATTCTTCTATAAATCTGTGTCGGTACCTTGCCACTTTTTCTTTTGCAATATATCTAAACTTACCCTTTGGCTAAAATCCTTTTCCCAGGCTCCACCATCTCTGTGAGCATCTCTGTAGCTTCCCTAATGCACAGAGACCTTCCCCCAACACACACCACACTCCAATCTGTCCACATTATAGCTGCTAAAATGACCTTTGCTTGGATTCTGATTAGCCAGTGTCCTCTTTGAATCTCTCCACTGCATCCTCCTTGCAAATTAGAGGTTAAAATTCTCTTCCTCTTTTTCAATGCCCCCTTGCAATTTTATTCTTGACTACTTGGACAGGATTCTAATTCTGCTTCTGGCTTTGCTAAAAGCTTTTTCTGTGACATTTGAGATGTCGCTTAGGCTAGGCTATGCAAGGAAGTTATTACTTATACCCCACTGAAAGTCAGTTTTAACATGTTTAGAGTCTGTTGAATTTCCCAACTTTATTTCTGATTGAACCCTCACTTTCCCATCCTGAATTTTCTTAAGGTTCTTCCGGTGACCATCAGAGAGTTGCCTACATTAATAAAGAAATATGAGCTTCCCACGAGGCTTTGGTGCTGAGCACACACTTAGAAAACAGAGAACATTACTCATGAGGATCATTTATGTCATTAACAATCTGGATATGATTATCCTCTCAGGGAGGAGCAGATCAGAAGCAATTCCACAGCTGTCAATGCAGTGCTGCTATAATGAAAATGTGTTAGCTGTCACTTTATTTGTAAGGGGTTTCCTGGTGACGATTGTAGGCTACAGGGGCTCTGAAGGAGGCATGTGATCAAGGTTTTTCAGCAGTCATTCTACAAAAAGCCAGCCTAGATCAAGGTGGGGAGAGTTGTTCCTCTCTGCCTTAGGGAGCAGCCTGCTTTTTCTCTGTTTTTGTTTTCTGTGTGTGAAGTTTCTGGATTTTAATTCCTCAAGGGCTTCTTTTCCCTGGGTCCAGATGTCATCAATATAGCGCAAGTAGAGTAGGGGCATTAGGGGATGAGAGCTGAGGAAACGTTGTTCTAAGTCAGCCATAAAAATGTTGGCATACTGTGGGGCCATGCGGGTACCCATAGCAGTGCCGCTGATCTGAAGATATACATTCTCCCCAAATGTGAAATAGTTATGGGTGAGGACAAAGTCACAAAGTTCAGCCACCAGGTTTGCCGTGACATTATCGGGGATACTGTTGCTGATGGCTTGTTGTCCATCTTTGTGTGGAATGTTGGTGTAGAGGGCTTCTACATCCATAGAGGCCAGGATGGTGTTATCAGGAAGATCATCGATGGATTGTAGTTTCCTCAGAAACTCAGTGGTGTCTCGAAGATAGCTGGGAGTGCTGGTAGCATAGTGCCTGTGGAGGGAGTCTACATAGCCAGACAATCCTGCTGTCAGGGTGCCAATGCCTGAGATGATGGGGCGTCCAGGATTTCCAGGTTTATGGATTTTGGGTAGCAGATAGAATACCCCAGGTCGGGGTTCCAGGGGTGCATCTGTGCGGATTTACAACCTATCCTGAAGGACGACCCATCACTCTCACAGATCTTGGGAGACAGGCCAGTCCTTGCTTACAGACAGCCTCCCAACCTGAAGCAAATACTCACCAGCAACCACACACCACACAACAGAACCACTAACCCAGTAACCTATCCTTGCAACAAAGCCCATTGCCAACTCTGTCCACATATCTATTGAGGGGACACCATCAGAGGGCCTAATCACATCAGCCACACTATCAGAGGCTCGTTCACCTGCACATCTACCAATGTGATATATGCCATCATGTGCCAGCAATGCCCCTCTGCCATGTACATTGGTCAAACTGGACAGTCTCTACGTAAAAGAATCAATGGACACAAATCAGACGTCAAGAATTGTAACATTCAAAAACCAGTCAGAGAACGCAATCTCTTTGGTCACTCGATTACAGACCTAAAAGTTGCAATTCTTCAACAAAAAAATTTGAAAACAGACTCCAATGAGAGACGGCTGAATTGGAATTAATTTGCAAACTGGATACAATTAACTTAGACTTGAATAGAGACTGAGAGTGGATGGGTCATTACACAAAGTAAAACTATTTCCGCATGTTTATTTCCCCCCCTACTGTTCCTCAGACATTCTTGTCAACTGCTGGAAATGGCCCACCTTGATTATCACTACAAAAGGTTCCCCGCCCCCCCCCGCCCCCCCCCGTTCTCCTGCTGGTAATATCTCACCTTAAGTGATCACTCTCGTTACAGTGTGTATGGTAACACCCATTGTTTCATATTCTCTGTGTATATAAATCTCTCCACTGTATTTTCCACTGAATGCATCTGATGAAATGAGCTGTAGCTCACGAAAGCTTGTGATCAAATAAATTTTTTAGTCGCTAAGGTGCCACAAGTACTCCTTTTCTTTTTTAAAAGTAATATTACACTGTAGCCTTCTAGCAAGAGTATTTAATGGTTTTATCTAATTTCCCTGTTTGAATGCTGTGAACATAATAGCAATTATAGCTGTAGGGTCAGGGTCAGAGATCCAGCAATATATAAACTACCAGGGGAAAAGTTATGTTGTGAAGATCCTCCTGACTCACCCTATAAAGCACCTTCCATAGCACCTGAAAATATCATAGGAATTTCCAGTCATTTCACACAGCCACAGACAAGAACACAAACATCTAAGGGCTGGCCTAGACCTAAAACATAGGTTGACTTAGTTACTTTACTCAGGGTTGTGAACAAGCCACACCCTGAGAGATGTAGTTAGACTGACCTAAGCCCCAGTATAGATACCACTAGGTTGATGGAATAATTCTTCCTTCAGCCTAGCTACTGCCTCTCGAGGGGGCGGTTTAACTATGGCGATGGAAAAACCCCTACTGTCGTTGTAGGAAGTATTCACAATACAGTACAACAGCACCATAGCTGTGCCACTGTAGCCTCTGTAATAGTACAGACAAGCCCTAAGAAACAACACTCAGATTACAGCAAAGATATTCATCATTAGCCCAAGGACAAAAATATTAGTTGAAATACCACAGGATAGAATCATCCCTCCTCTACCTCTAATCTGGATTGTCCAACATTTTGCCAGTTTTTTTTTCCTTTTCATCTTATGAAAAATTACCTCTTCCTGAGTGTGCACATGGCTAAAATCAGTGCCCAGACTTTATCATTTCCCCTCTCAACTACTGCATCCTCTTCCTCTATTGCCTCCACAATATATTTATTAATCCCTCTCTCGGAGGTTCAAAGTTTTACCCCTAATATCATCTTCCTCGACTGGCAATATAGACACATCAGCATTAGGGCTGATGGAAAGTATTCTGTCAAAACTGTTTTAGCTGCAAAATTAGGGTGTGAGGAGTTTGCGTTCTCAGGGATATTTTTATGAAAATCCCCAAAATTTCAATGAAAACAGAAATTTTATATTTTATATTTTTAAAATAATTCCATTTCATCAAAAAAGCTATTTTTCACACACACATGACCTGGTCTACTTTGTTGATTAGCACCATTGTGAATTTGATAAATAAAAAAATATACATTTATATATTTTCTTCTTGAGCCACCATTTGTCAAGCAGAAATTGTGAGTGTTAATTTTTATTGTAATGGATAACCAATAATTACAACATGATCAGCCCAATCCAGGTACAAATCAGAACCAAAATGACTGCTGTAAAGTAGAACAGGTACTTTACATGCTTCCAGGAATATATTGCTATACTGAAACATATTAATAGCTGCCATAAGTGATTTCTTTGATCTGAAGACCACCACAGGCCTTTTCAGTGGGTCTGCCATGCATCCTTCAGATTCACCAGAAGACACATATAAATCAGGCTACTTGGGAAACGGTTTTCCCGTTCCACAAGAATTTTGGAGATTTCCAACATTTTCCTGTCTCGAATTGAGACAAATGGTCAAAATCTCAAATTGTTTTGCAAATCAACATACCTCACTGTAAAAATCAGTTCCGATCAATTGAAACATTTCATTTAAATTATTTTGAAATGTTTCATTTTGACTTTGAACTTTTAAAACGTTTCCCTTATTATAAATGACATTGAATTTCAAAATGAAAAGTCATTTTCAGCTGAAAAAAAAAGAATTTTTTGATTTAAAATATGCCAAAACAGAATTTTTCAACAATTTTGAAATTATTTTTCCAACTTTATTTAGTTCGGGTGTTAATAAAATTGTCCCTTTCAAATGAACAGTTTCAGTTTTAGCAAAGTGGCTGAAAAACCCCCAACATTGTCAAAAACTTCCCAATCAGCTCTACAATTAAGAACATAAGAACGGTCACACTGGGTCAGATCAAAGGCCAATGCCAGGTGCTTCAGAGGGAACAAACAGACCAGGGTAACTACTGAGTGATCCATCCTCTGTTGCCCATTCCCACCTTCTGGGAATTACACCCTTTTAGCAAAACAAATGCATACAGTGGAGAGTATTTCCTGCCACAGGTCAGAGTTCAGCCATGCATCCTGAGGGGTTTCCCTGTTTGCAGATGCAGAGGCCACAATACTCGTTGAAGCCTGGATATCTCACAGGAAGAAAGCCGAGAGAAGGAGTTGTGAATGTGACCCTGAGAGGAAGCTCAGAGATAGAGCTACTTGGCACAGAGCCCACTGGAGTGGCAGATTTGGGGATTTCTGAACAAGGAAACTGCTGAGTTTTTTGTTTCTACTCTGTTCAGGGTGACAGGATTTAGTGTACATATTTTGTAAATAAAGGAGGTTAGACCAAATATAGATGATACCAGTCAGGTATTTTTCCTCTTAACAAAATGGCCCGGAAGGTCCCAAATATTAGCTAACAACTCAGGACAAAACAGGCAGCCATATGTATATACTTACCGGCTTCAGATTCAACAGAGGGTGCTGGAAACCCTTCCAATGTTCCTTCCGAACCACCTGAAAATGTCATTAGGATTATCCGTCATTTCATATAGCCAGGGACAATCATATAATCAACTGGGAAGCAACATTCAGATTACAGTGATCAGGGCCAAGTCAGTATTTTCAAGTTTCATAAGAAACAAAATTGGTAGCAATGAGAAGAAATACAATTATCTTTTAGCTGAAACAGCTTTTCAACCAAAAAAAAAAAAAAAAAGAAAAGAAAAAGAAACCTAATGAATATTTCTACACAGCAACATTTTTGGGGGGTTATTTTTCCATTGGTTTAATGAATAACCAGAATATCAAAACTTATTTTTTCAGTAAATTTGTTTTGGTTTTGGTAAAAACAATTTTTTTTCCAGAAAATTTGTAGTGAAATATTTTTGATTTCTAGTATTTCGATGCTCAATCAATACATTGTTTCCCTCTCAAAAAGAAGACTTTCCCCCGTCATGATGGGAATGATCCTTTTCAGACATCAGCACTACAGTGTAGCACCATTCACTTCTCTCTCGCCTCACCACACAGGCACATATGCTAACTAATTCCACTTGTGTCATTGGAGTGAACATGGACTATAATGACCTACTTTCATCATCCATTGCAAATGCTAAACATGATTCTTTTTTTCCCTTAAAGATGCCAAAGAATATATCTGGAAAAAAAAAACAATTAGGAGAGTCAGCCATTTCACAGTTCATTGACAATAATTCAGTCCTTTAGGAAACAACCTTTAGGTCACAATGATTTAGGAGAAAAAATATAGTGATGAAATTATAGCACATCCATTTCTGTCCACTCCCCACCAAGCTTGTCACAAAATCTCTATCTTGTCACTATTTTCTTCATCCTATATTGAACATCCACTTAGCATGGCACGGTGTCCCCCCTGGAGGTGACTGGGACACTTCCAGATGTCACCTTTATTTATGGTTGAACTAGAGGTGGACAAAGTGACACTTGGAGTGGGAGTAGCTTATATATCCCTTCCTCTATGTCTATATGGCTCAAACCATCCTCTAGGCCTCATTACCCCCATTTGATTAATTGATTCATTAAATAAGGGGTTTTTAAACATATAAAATTATAAAATTATAGCGGATGGAAACATTTTGATCAACATTTTTTTTCCTGTCTGAAAATGTGGTTCATCAAAGTTGAAATCTTCCATAGGACTATGTCAGTTTTGACCTTTTTTAAAAAAATAAAAAAAAAAAGTCCAGTCGGAAACTCTGAAAGGAAACAAACAACAAATCAACGCAATCTGACACTTTATTTCACTTTTTAGAAATATTTTTTTCCTATTTTTGGTGTTTGGATTGTCACTCTATTTTATAATCTTTTTCTCCCTCTTTCTTGTTCCACACCTTCTTCTTATTTTTTTTAAACTCACTGGAGAAAGTAGGGGGTGGGAGGATATAAAAAGACATGAGAAATGTGGAGTAAAACCCAATTTTTCACACTTATTTTACTATTTCCAACTAGAAAAAATTGACTATTTTTCCCACCAAAAATTGTGGTTTTCTGATCTCCCCTAATAAAAATTAAGAAGAGTCAGGTATCAGCCAGTCTAGAACCTCTTCCATAAATTAAAATAGAATAAATAAATAAATAAATAAATCTGCGGAACACAAAACACCCTCGCCCTCAGCAGCATACACACAGAGATGCCCTCTGGAGTGTGCTGTAAAAGTCCCTAGAGCTGGGTTATTTCAGACAAGTGCAGGAAGCTGGTTCTGGAGCTGATGAAGAAGACACCACTCTAGAGCAGTAGTTCCCAAACTTGTTCCGCCACTTGTGCAGGGAAAGCCCCTGGCGGGCCAGGCCGGTTTGTTTACCTGCCGCATCCACAGGTTCGGCCGATCGCAGCTCCCACTGGCCACCGTTCGCCGCTCCAGGCCAGTGGTGGCTGCTGGAAGCGACGCGGGCTGAGGGACGTGCTGGCCGCCGCTTCCAGCAGCTCCCATTGGCCTGGAGCAGTGAACCACAGCCACTGGGAGTCGCAATTGGCCGAACCTGCAGATGCGGCAGGTAAACAAACCAGCCGGCCCGCCCGGGGCTTTCCCTGCACAAGCGGTGGAACAAGTTTGGGAACCACTGCTCTAGAGGATCCCATCCGGCAGGACATACTACTGCAGTGCCTTTTTTATAAGGCACCTGTTCTGTTTAAGTTAAGGACCTGGACTCTGACTCCAGTGTGCTATGAGGACAGAAATTGTCATACCTTTTATGACTTTTTCATTTTCTGCTTTGCTGCCAATGCAACTTCCCCACAAACCTGAAAAGAAGAAGGAAAAGAGTATAAAATGATTTGACTCTCTGTTTACTAGGACAGGCTCTGCTTAGGGCTGATCAACATTTTTTTTTCTAATTATTTTTCAATAGAAAATTGGGGTTTTGACAAAAAGAAAATTTCAAGGAAAATGCCTGCTTTTATCAAAAATTTTTTTCATTAGAAAACTGAGTTTTTATTTTTATTTATTTATGGTTGAAAATTGAAATGTTTTTGGTTTTCAGAAGGTTTTGGACAAATGTGTTTTGGTTTTCACTGGTTTGCCACTGAAATTTTTTATTGTTCAGGGTTTTTTTTTTTGGTGTTGTTTTGTTTTATGAAATGTCATACATTTCCACTGAAAATTTTGATAACAATTAAATAATATTACATTTTCCACATTTCACTCGTTGTTCTGTTCACTCCCTCTGAAGCATCTTGCACTGGCCACTGTCAGAAGCCAAGACACTGGGCTAGACAGACCATTGGTCTGACCCAGTATGGCTGTTCTTATGTTTTTATTGAAATGAAATGTTTTGATTTACCTGAACCAAAATGTTTTTTGGATTTTTAGTTTGTGAAAAATTTTGAGATTTTGACTTTCTGTTCTAATTCAGGAAAGGAATTTCTATTTATAACGCGGAATTTTTCCCAGCACAGGAAAACTGTTTTCTGCCCAGTTCAACTATCTATATAAAAGCTCGATGTTATTATGTAGGGCATTTGTTGTGTGTTAGAAGAGGTGAGTGAATGGAAGGAGGGATGAGAGGGAAAATGTAGATGGAATGAGAGTTGGTAGATTGTGTGGCTGGACACACTCCACACTGCTCTACAATATATGTAAATATTACTCCATTTTAGAATTACATGGTTGAATTGCGGTATCTAGCCATCTAACCAGCATCAGTTCTCTCTATCTGCAGGGACATGAGCATTCACCTTGTAGGTAACTCATATTTTCCTCTTCTTTCTGATTCTTGACCACCCCATTCTTGTATTCACTTCCAAAGTATTCCACGGGTACACTTGCTCCATAGCCAAGGAAACTGGCTTCATGGGGGGTGAACTCGAACCAGGTTTCTGAAAAATAAAAACAAAGAGTTTGGAAACATGCCCAGCAATAGTTTTGTGGTTGCAGATGAATCGCCAGGAGGTACCCATAACTCAAACAACATCTACATTAATAAAGTTTCTTCCCATCCATGTTGTCCCATCTTCACATCCACTCTTGACTCCTATTCACATTCTGTATGAAGCTATTGGTCTGCACCTCCCAATCCCACACCACCTGCGTCTCAGTTCAGAGTTCTTACCACTGAAGTTGAGTAAATAACGTAATTTTATTTCAGGGGCTGAACCAAAAACTCTGGAGAAATATCCGTTTGGTTCAAACTGAAAAAAAAAATCTATATTGTTGCCAAATTAAAAAAGTTTTAAAAAATCATTCTGAGTTGACCCAAAGTGAAACTTTGTTTTGTTTTATTCATTTCAAGTCACAAAAAACATTTTAGCCAATTCATTTTTTCCCTCCTTGATTCAGCTGTTTTCACTTATTTTTAATGGTCACATTTAAAATTTGAAAAGTAGAAACAAAATGATTTTGCTCTTTAGAAAATTTTTTTCCCAACTGAAATTATCCATCATATTTAAAGTGACCTCAACAAACAGGGATTCTGAAAATGCAGTTTTCGGTGAAAAATCAATGTATTGAAAAAAATTCTCCTAGCTCTACTTGATCACCCCTTTTGCTCCACCACTGAACTCCCTACCTCCCCATTATCTTCTCCCATTGTCCTCTTAGTGCCATCTTCCAAGATGCCCCAGCCATGCAGAGTTCTCTTCATGTTCCAGAAAGCCCACATAATTCACTAATTCATCTGCAATTCCTCCTATTGTTTCCTACTGCATATAAGTCCCTCTGAACCCTCCCCGAAATGTGTAAAGCACCACCTGGTCCCAAGCTCCATCCAAAATATAAGAGAAATACCGGGCAAGTCTAGGGCTGTGCAGAAGCCATATTTCCCATTTCGAGGGAAATTCCACAGTTTTGACATTTGTTTATGTTCTGAATTAGTTGGGGATTGGTCCTGCTTTGATCAGGGGGTTGGACTAGATGACCTCCTGAGGTCCCTTCAAACCCTGATATTCTATGATTCTATTAATTGGATTGAAAACAAACCAGAAAAAAATCAAAATTTCCTGCAAAAAGAAAATTTAAGACAATTATGGTTTGGGTCAATCAACAAGGTTTCATTTTGATTTTGACTTTTTGCTTCAGGTTAATTTATTATTTATAAAACCTGAAATAAAATAAATTTTGAATCCAAATGTCATGTTGAATCTAAAAATTGAAAGGCTTCATTTGGGTATTTTTCTAATTTTTTTTGGTCAAAACTGACACGTTCCCATGTGAAGTTTTGATTTTGTTAGAACATTTTTGACCACCTCTAATCAAGCCTAAAAGTGAATGGAGAGATGGCTGGTGAGTTTCCTGTGACATTGTTCTTTCATGCGGCTGGAATTTTGCTGTGTTATTCATGATGTTAGCTTCCCACAGGCTTGAACAGGCATAATTTTATATCAATAAATAAATATCAAATAGCATACATAAAAATATCAAATATCAAAAAACCCTAAATCAAAATAAGTAAATAAGATAATAAAGTGTATCTCCACCTAAAAAGATATACTAATCTAAGAGGAAGGGAAAAAGAAAACACAAGTGAGTTTGAATTTTGCTTACAAAAAGTTTTTGCATGAAAAGTAGCCTTTTTTCAAAACCAAAACTTATTGTCAGCAGTAGTAGATGTTACCTGAAGTTTCCAGGTTATGTGACATTTTCTGCCATAGTTTTTACTCAACCTTTAAGCAAAAAATTTATGGATTTGTTTCTCTGGTGCTTTTCTTAATGAAAATCAAGATTTTGTTAAAGAAAATAAAATTAAAGATATGTTTTTGATAAATGTCTCTGGGAGAAACAAGGGAAAAATACTGTAGAAAAATTTATGAAACATGGAAAAAAGGCTCATTAACAACCAGACAAAGATTTAAAATTTTGAAATTTTTCACAGTTTTTTTTTTTTCCATTTTTCAACCAGCTCTAAAGACAACCTTGATGTCTCTGGCTTGAGGAGTTGCATGTCGATGTAATAAATCACAGGCTTCTTTACACTGAGATTAGCTGGAGATTTGTGTTTTTGGTTTTACCTGGAGAGTATTCAGTGACTTTGCAGAAACTATGCTCATCCACAGCTGCATAGATGGGGTAGGGGTTATTTCCACTCTCAGACGCACCCCTCTGCTCTGACAAGTGCCCCTTGTTCAGCTGTGAAGACAGGATTTTATAGGTTCAGACAAACACATGCCTAACTGTAACCTATGATTTTAACACTGTCTATATTCCCTGCCCTGACAGCTTGGTCCAAGACTGAGCTCAGGGGCCCAGCATGTTACCACATGCTGAGACGATAGCTAGATGATGTGGAGTCTGCCTTCGGTTTCCCAAGTGCATAGATGAACTAAGTCAAGTAACTTCAATGAATTCAGTGGAGCCAGTCAGCACTGATACAGGTATAACTGAGAACAACCCTTCCTCAATGGCTAAGTGGTCAAGCCATTAGCCTAGGACTTCCCCTGCAGACTCCCTGCAGGGATGGCACAATGCACAGAGATCCAGAAAATCCACTCAAATATGTTCTGGGTGGAACCGAAAGCCTGTTCAGAGAGATTTCACACATCTCCCCTACACTGAACACTAAGCCTGGGTGCTGACTCAGGTGTGAGCCCAAGACCTGCTTCCATGCATGCACAAATCCATCTGACTTGGCTCAACATGCCCTCAGGACCCAGGTCTTAGGACCTTAGTAGAGGAGTGGGTCAGAACCAGAGTCTCACAGTGACTTGGGTCCAAGCCCTGTCACAGAATCATAGAATATCAGGGTTGGAAGGGACCTCAGGAGGTCATCTAGTCCAACCCCCTGCTCAAAGCAGGACCAATCCCCAACTAAACCATCCCAGCCAGGGCTTTGTCAAGCCTGACCTTAAAAACTTCTAAGGTTTTTAAGGTCAGGCTTGACAAAGCCCTGGCTGGGATGGTTTAGTTGGGGATTGGTCCTGCTTTGAGCAGGGGGTTGGACTAGATGACCTCCTGAGGTCCCTTCCAACCCTGATATTCTATGATTCTATGATTCTATGATAAGGAGATTTCACCACCTCCTAGGTAACCCATTCCAATGCTTCACCACCCTCCTAGTGAAAAAGTTTTTCTTATTATCCAACCTAAATCTCTCCCACTGCAACTTGAGACCATTACTCCTTGTTCTCTCATCTGCTACCACTGAGAACAGTCTAGATCCATCCGCTTTAGAACCCCCTTTCAGGTAGCTGAAAGCAGCTATCAAATCCCCCCCACCCCATTCTTCTCTTGTGCAGACTAAATAATCCCAGTTCCCTCAACCTCTCCTCGTAAGTCATGTGCTCCAGCCCCCTAAACATTTTTGTTGCCCTCCACTGGACTCTTTCCAATTTTTCCACATCCTTCTTGTAGTATGGGACCAAAAACTGGACACAGTACTCCAGATGAGGCCTCACCAATGCCGAATAGAGGGGAATAGAGTCCTTTGAGCTGCTGGCAATACTCCCACTTATACAGCCCAAAGTGTCATTAGCCTTCTTGGCAACAAGGGCACACTGTTAACTCATCCAGCTTCTCGTCCACTGTAACCCCTAGGTCCTTTTTCTGCAGAACTGCTGCCTAGACATTTGGTCCCTTGTCTGTAGCAGGGCATGGGATTCTTCCGTCCTAAGTGCTGGACTCTGCACTTGTCCTTGTTGAACCTCATCAGATTTCTTTTGGCCCAATTCTCTAATTTGTCTAGGTCCCTCTGTATTCTATCCCTACCCTTCAGCGTATCTACCACTCCTCCCAGTTTAGTGTCATCTGCAAACTTGCTGAGGGTGAAATCCACGCCATCCTGCAGATCATTAATGAAGATATTGAACAAAACCGGCCCCAGGACCGACCCTTGGGGCACTCCACTTGATACCGGCTGCCAACTAGACATGGAGCCATTGATCACTACCCATTGAGCCTAACAATCTAGCCAGTCCATTCATCCAGCCCATATTTTTTTAACTTGCTGGCAAGAATACTGTGGGAGACCATGTCAAAAGCTTTGCTAAAGTCAAGGAATAACACATCCACTGATTTCCCCTCATCCACAGAGCCAGTTATCTCATCATAGAAGGTAATTAGGTTAGTCAGGCATGACTTGCCCTTGGTGAATCCATGCTGACTGTTCCCAATCACTTTCCTCTCCTCAAAGTGCTTCAGAATTGATTTCTTGAGGACCTGCTCCATGATTTTTCCAGGGACTGAGGTGAGACTGACTGGCTTATAGTTCCCCGGATCCTCCTTCTTCCCTTTTTTAAAGATGGGCATTACATTAGCCTTTTTCCAGTCATCTGGGACCTTCTCCAATTGCTGTCGTTTTGCAGTGTGGACGCAAATCAAGCCACAGACCCAAGTCAGAAGGTTGGGTAGTGCAGTATGACCTCATTAGCATGGTTGTGACACCTGGGTCTGGCAGCTGTGAGTACGTCTGCACTGCAAAGAGAAACCCACGGCACCGAGTCTCAGAGTCTGGGTCAATTGACTTGGGTTTTGGGGGCTTGGTCGGTGGGACTTAAAACACTAGTGGAGACATTCTCCTTTGGGCTGGAGCCCAGGGTCCGAGACCTGCCCCCATTGCCGGGTTTCAGAGCACAGGTTCCAGCCCAAGTGGAAACACCTACACTGCTATTTTTAGCCCAGAAGCCAGAGCCTCAGGAGTCCAAGTCAATTGACCCAGGCTCTGAGACTCAGCACTGCAGGTTTTTCTTTGCAGTGTAGACGTAACCTTTAAGCCCAGGTTTACACTGCAGGGTGGACACTCCACCCTGGGCTTGGAAATGCCAAGTACACCAGCCTGGGTCCCACAGATCCAGATTTACAATGCAGTATAGACATACCTTGTATGGCCTTGAGCAAGTCAAGCCAGGCCAGTTTTTAAAAGGTATTTAGGCACTTGGTGGGATTTTCAAAATCTTGTAGGCACCTAAAGCCCATTGAAATCAATGGGTGCTAGGTGCCTGCGTGCTCATCTCACAAGGTGATGTCTTTAAAAATCTGGCTCTGGGATGCTCCATGCCTCAGTTTCCCCTCTATACACTTCCCAACCTCAGATAAATGTTTTGAGGATAAACACACTTCATGAAGTGCCCTGATACTTCAGTGATGGGGGCCAGACAAGGACCTTAGAAAGTTACAAAAGGGAAAGTTTTTCACCCACCTCATGTAACATGCCATAGACCACAGTGTAGGCCCAGAACTCAGTCAGGGAATACTTTTCATCCTTAGCTGCCTCGAGTAGCATTTCCGTGGCCTTTCCGAGGTACCAGCAGGATTTGGTAAGTGCATCACACATGTGTTTCTCCAAGGCCTGCAATTTCTCTGCCCAGTCCCCATTTTTGTAGAGAGAGGACATACACCTATTACAGAGACAAAACACACACTGCAAGGGGAATGGGATATGGGCTATTTTCCCCAGCCCTTTCAATCTCTGCACAGTTATTTATTTATTATCATTCTATCATTGCAATGCACCTGTAAACCACAAGGATTGCGTGGCTGGCTAGCTGCTGTGGAAAGCCATGGCCTCAGCAGAGATAAAATTCAGGTCCCCCAAACCCTTACCAGATTACACAAAAGGAGAATTTCCATTAGCAATATGCAGGGTCCATGACACACAATTTGAACAGCTCTATCCACAGATTATAATCCACAGATTATACCCCAGCCACTAATTCTCCCTGAGCCCTGGTTCCCCATAGGAAAAGGGGAGACAGGCACTTCCCTACCTCATGGGGTGCTGTGGAAATAAATACGGCGGTGCTTAGATGCTATGTTAATGGGGGTGGGGGTGCAGATAAGTACCTATGATCATTAGGAAGTTGCACGCTGGTGTCAGTCTCCTGTTGAATTATACCAACAGCTGAGTGCCTGACTCCCTTAGGCTCCTGTGTCTATTGCTACTCCCTGTAAGGCTGTCAGTGTGTGGCCCTGTTAGATCAGCTGGATGTTCTGAAGGACAGTCTCCTTCTCCACTAAGAAACTAACTCTCCACCCTATCCTATAATCTTGTTGTCTCCTTTCCACCTGGATTTCCCCCTCTTGTGTTACATCCAATGACTTGTTCCTGTTTAACTACCCCTAGTTATGTCCATTTCTCACTATTCCCATGGCACAAACCATTGTACACACCCTGCCCCTCTTTCAGAACAACTAGAATAAGGGACAACAGAAGGTACTAGGCACCGTTCTGCTATCCTGCTTTCAGCACTAATGCCAACAACAAGTGTGCCAAAAATCACAAGTCAGGTCGCAGAAAATTCTGAGATTGGCTTAAACATCATGAGATTTATTTTTAAAATGTGGGTTCTTTTTATTTGCCTCTTGGCATTTTTGCTGGTAGGGTTCATATTTCCAAGTGTCTCTCCACAACCACCGGGGCTAGAAACTTATGCTTCATAATATCGTGAGAGCTGATGACTGGTTTACACTAGCCTGTCAGGTCAGCATAATTGTGTTGCTCGTGGGGCGGGGTGGGGGGAGAATCCATACTCCAGAGCGGCATAGTTAAGCCAACTTAAATCCCTATGTAGGCAGTGCTAGGTTGAGGGAAGAATTCTTCTGTTAGCTTAGATGTGGTCTCTCAAGAGCTGGATTCCCTACCCCAATGGGAGAACCTCTCCCCCTGCTATAGGCAGTGTCCATACTGAAGTGCTACAACAGCGCAACTGCCGATTCACAATAACACTGCGAGAGCTATAAATATTAAATTAGAACTATAGGGCTGGGCACCTGTCACTTTTGCCCATGTAGAAATCTTAGGAGGGTCAGACCTAAAAGGCATGTCCACACAAGCTCTGGGTCTGCTAACCTGGGGCTTGAGCGTCTACAGTCATTTGTAACCCCGGGTTTGGATCTGTTGAACTCTGGTCCCGACATGGGGCTCCAGAGTCTACACTGCATTATGCGGGACTGAATTCAGCCACCCATATCCCAGACTTTCTAGCGTCCTCCCAAAATGTGGCTGCATTAGCCCTTTGTTTGTGAAGCAGTGTGGGAAAAACTTGACTGTCCACTAAACCTGACTGTCCAGAGGACGAAGGAAGCTGGCCTGTGGGACATCTCTGGTGGACTCCCAGAGCATGAGTCCAGTGGGACTGCTTCTAGACTGCAAAGCAATAGGGCTTGAACCCTGGGCTCTGCCTTGATTCAGGCTCAGACCCTACACTCTCATGGAGCCCTGGGACCCTGGCTCTAAGCCCTGGGTTAGCATGATTCGGTATAGATGGAAGAGGGCTTGAACTTGAGCCTGAGTTTGAACCCTGGGCTTACACTGCAGTGTAGACATACTCGCACATTCTCACCTCCTCAGGAAATGGACAGACAGTGTTTTCCTATTGGTCATGGAGTATCCAGCATGTCCTTTGGCTAATAATAACAATGGCAAGAATTGTCTCTGGCTGTCAGTTCTATAATGGGATACACTTTCACTCACACTTCTCTTGGCATGTGCCTACCATGTTGCACCTGAGACCCCACACAGGTACATGATGGTGTCCAGGAGACCATGCTTTTGTAGCTCCTGCAGGGTTCCATGAAGGGCGATCATGGCCCGCAGACCTCCCCCAGCTCCCAGGACGGCAATATTGGGCACATCTTCCTGAGGAAGCGAAAAGACACAACAACATATAAACTGGGATTACTGAGGAATCTCCCTTGCTCATGTAAATTACTTGTGTGGTACCTAAAGTCACACACCTGCCATTCCCACCTGGGACAACCCCCATCACATAGTTTAAAAGAGTATCTTGTAGGACCCAATCTTTCAAGTGTTTACAGCTGTGAGTGGCTTTATTTACATGGGTAGCTCCACTGGCTTAAAGGCGACAACTCCCACTAGTAAATTTACTCACAAGGTTTCCTGATTGCCGCAACGAGTTCTGATTCTACCTCCTGAGCTACAAGAATAACTGCAATAGCTGCTACAGTATATGATATGCGTGTGTATATTATGTATTACATCTATCATAACTACTGTTAATTAGCAGAACTGCTTGAAAATATTTCAACAGCGGGGTTTTGTTTGTTGGTTTATTTGGGAGTTTGGGGGACAAAAAATACATTCTTAATTAAAAGGAATTTTTAATTGATACATGTTGGGGGTTTTGCCCAAAACCTGGGGGGAAAAATCATTGTTTAACAACCAAAAACTTCAAAATACATATGTTTGACACCAGTGCCACAATATGTTTGGTTTTAGGAAACAGAAAAAAAAATCAGATTTGAGGTTTTAAAAGAATTTTTGTAAAAAAATCTGTGAAATAAAAATCAATATAAACAAAAAAAATAGAAAATAAAATATATTTCCCAATCTGTTCTGTCATTTATATTTTAAGTTCATTCCAATTCAGCAAAGCTCTTAAATGTGCACTTAATTTTAGCCATTTACTGAAGTCCCATTGGCTTCAATTTGTCTTATTCTAAAAGCCTTGAAAAAAACCAAACAGGAACACACACACACACAAAAACAACTTTTTGATGAACACATTTTCACCAGCTCTTCATGAGTAATCATTACCATTGTCAATGTTCCTCTACAATTCAATAAAACATCAATGGACTCCTACCAGATTACAGGGAATCCCAAGGCTATCCAGGCATTTCTTCACCTGCACCTTTCTGTTGCTTGTCCCTAGTTTTTCCCCTTCTGACAGCTCATAGGAAATTCGGACTTTACCTTCACCCTGGTAAAAAAAAATGTAAAGAGAATGTATCATCTCTGAAAAATCTGCCAGGGATGGGACAATGCACAGAGATCCAGAAAATCCATTCAAGCATGTTCCGGGTGGAAGCCAAAGCCTGTTTAGAGAGATTTCACACATCTCCCCTACACTGGAACAATGGGGAAATCTCCATGAGGAAAAGGAGAGACACGGTGGATGAGGTGATCTCTTTTATTAGAGCAACTTCTACTGGTGACAGAGACAAGCATTCAAGCTCCACACAGCTCCTCTTCAAGTCTGGGAAAGGTACTCCAAGTGCCACAGCCAAATACAAGGTGGAGCAACTTGCTAAACATAAAGAGTTAACACGTGTTGCAAGAAATCACTCCAAATCTCATATCCTGGGACCAACATGGCTGTAAGTCCAATGCAAACAACTATGAGAAGAAACTCATGGACACTTCCCAACACTTCCCCCGCTTTTCTCCACCACCACACTGGGTGGTGAATAGACCCACTGACTGCAGCAGGAACACATGAAAGAATAGATTTCACATGCATCATCTGCACTGCACTACATAATGCCTTCTCCCTACCCTCCACAAAATAATCAAAGATGGTAGTGGCAGTGATGATGGCAGGGCTCAGCTTGGTCCCCACACTTGGTCCCCAATTTCTCTCCTGCTGGTAATAGCTCACCTTACCTGATCACTCTCGTTACAGTATGTATGGTAACACCCATTGTTTCATGTTCTCTATGTATATAAAATCTCCCCACTGTATTTTCCACTGCATGCATCTGATGAAGTGAGCTGTAGCTCACAAAAGCTTATACTCAAATAAATTTGTTAGTCTCTAAGGTTCCACAAGTCCTCCTTTGCTATTCTGAAACCTGTCATTATGCAAGGCACTAAATTTCAGAATAATTTGAACAAAAAAATCTGGAGATGAAATTATTTGGTCACCCTTCATATTATAAATAGTAAATAGATAGTAGTAGAATACGGCTTAGTAGCATTCATCACCATGTATTTTTGAGAGGTTTCCATGCCCCATTTAGGGCTTATGTCAAGCCCTCCATCCCCGTTTCCGTTGGTGATGAAGTTTGGTGCCATTGGCCATTTTGAAAAAATGTTATGTTTGAATAGGGAGAGTGTTGTGTTTGTGCCTTGATACCTATAGAGCAAAAGGTTGAAAGAATAGAGTGAGAGAATTTAAAGATAAAAAAGAAAGTTTGGGTATGGTTTAGAGGAAAAAAGGAAAGAAAGGTTATTTGGTGAGGTTGAGTGAGGAGAGATGATTTTAAAGGCCTAGTTTGGCATGTTATTAAAGAATAGAAAATTTTGAGATAAATGTAAAAGGTGTATTAAATATAAGGGCAGGTTAAGAAAATAACATTTAAAAAAAGTTAAATAAAAGAGAAAACTAGGTTTAAAAAGAACACACATGGCCAAAAAAGGAAATTTACTAAGGCAGAGCCTGTTTAGTAAGCACATGGTAAAAACTGTAAAGGGTGGTTAAGAAAAACACAATTAAACTATTAAATATCAGGGTAGGTTATTAAAAGAGCATTTAAAACATTAAATAATATTGAAAACTAGGTTTAAAAAGAGAATTTACTAAGGCAAAGCCTGTTTAGTAAGCACATGGTAAAAATTATAAAGGGTAGCTAATAAAAAAACATTTAAACTATTAAATATCAGGGTAGGTTAAGAATCATTAAATTTAAAACATTAAATAATATTTAAAATATTAAATAACATTAAAAACTATAAAGCTAGATTTAAAAGGGAATTTACTAAGGCAAAGCCTGTTTAGTAAGCACATGATAAAAACTATAAAAGCAGGTTAAGAAAAACAAAATTAAACTATTAAATATCAGGATAGGTTAAGAAAAAGCATTTAAAACATTAAATAATATTGAAAACTAGATTTAAAAAGAACACACATGGCCAAAAAAGGAAATTTACTAAGGCAGAGCCTGTTAATAGAAAAGCATTTAAACTATTAAATACAAGGGTAGGTTCAGAAATAAAAGCATTTAAAAAGAGTTAAATAAGAGAGAAATATATAAAGAGAGGTTAAAAGACAGAACTGGGCACGAAAAGGGAAAAGAAAGCCCCTTTGCAAAGGGCAAAGATAGACAGCACATGGTTGAATCAGAGAGAGAGATCTTACCATCCCAAGTCTTTCTGAGGAATGAACCAACTTTCCAGGGTTAGAACCCCTCAGACTTGTTATAACCACCTTTGGAACGGACCAATCAGATGTTGTTCTACAGCAGCGTCATAGAATTCATTTTCCTGAACCAATCCTAGAGTCCCAAGATTTTAGACAAGAGCCAACTCCCTTCTCTCCCCTCCCTCCCCTTTAACTACCTTATTCTTATCCAGACCCTATGAATTTTTCCCACCATGTAGCACTTTTACATAGGGATTTTAATAAAAGTTAAAACCATAAGCTTTTAGTAACAAACAATTTTTAAAAGTTTTCTCCTATGTTTTAGACTAACAAGGGTTATTTTTAGTAAGCACAATGTGAAGCCACACCTGTGTTGTGCTCAGTTAAAAGTTAATATATGTATTTTTTTCAAATAGGACGAGGCCTTTTTTCTTGACATACCAGATTCTGCACTAGAAATTTTAAATTTTGGTAAGATGATTAATATGCTACACAATTATGGTTTATTTTTAAAATAAATGGTTTTAAGAAGTTTATTTTTTTCAATTTAGAACAAGATGGAAGTCAAAACCAACAGATAGGTTTTCCTGAGATTACAGAAGGCGGTATGAACTGGTTTTTAAATATGTGTTTGAAATAACGGTTATTGGAAATAGTGTACATTTTTTCTAGGGGTTGTGCATTAACACGTGTATTGGGAACTATGTTTGTTGCTGTTAGTGAAAAAGAAGCTGCCTTTGCCCCAAAGATTCTACTGTAAAAACGTTTTGCTGGCAGTTGTTGAGAATTTGGAGCTGTACTGCACCCGTGTTTCTGCATGCTCTTTTTTTATTACAACACATGCAAAAGTGCTAAAATAAAGGGCTGTTTCTTCATATAAGTTTGCCTTTTCAAGTGATTATTCCTTTACAAAACTTAATATAACTTTCACTTGTATTTGTTAAAAAGCAGGTGAAGAAGCAGCCTTCTTATTTCTGATCCACAGACTCACAGATGCTGGTTTTGCAACAGTGGCTTTGCTGGAAAAGCATGCTGCTTCCAATTGTTTTTACTAAAAAATAACCCATGTTAGTCTAAAACGTAGAAGAAAATGTTTTTATCACTATAATTTACTTTTATAAACAGGTTCTCTGTGTTTTTAACCCTGGAATGTTTCTGCATGCTCACTTTTATTGAAACATATGCAAAAGTGCTGAATGAAGGGATGTGTCTTCATATAGGCTTGTCTTTTCAAGTGTTTATTCCTTTAGAAGACTTAATATAACTTTCACCTCTATTTGTTAAAAAGTGGGGGAAGAAACAAACTTCTTCTCTGTAATCCACTGGTTTACAGAATAAGGGGAATATAAACTGGCTGTTACTAAGGACCTGTGGTTTTAAACCTGTCGTGTTTCTGCATGCTCTATTTTATTGAAACATACCTGTAAATAAAGGGATGTGACTTCATATAGACTTGTCTTTTAAAGTAAATATAAAGCAAAGCTTTATTCCTTTACAAAACTTACTGTAAAACTTACTGTAAAACTTACTTCCATCTTGTTCTAAATTGAAAAAAATAAACTTCTTAAAACCATTTATTTTAAAAACAAACCATAATTGTGTAGCATATTAATCATCTTACCAAAATTTAAAATTTCTAGTGCAGAATCTGGTATGTCAAGAAAAAAGGCCTCGTCCTATTTGAAAAAAATACATATATTAACTTTTAACTGAGCACAACACAGGTGTGGCTTCACATTGTGCTTACTAAAAATAACCCTTGTTAGTCTAAAACATAGGAGAAAACTTTTAAAAATTGTTTGTTACTAAAAGCTTATGGTTTTAACTTTTATTAAAATCCCTACAGTAAGTAAAACTTACTTGCATTTGTTAAAAAGTTTGGGAAAGAAGCAACCTTCTTATCCCCGGTTTCAGAGTAACAGCCGTGTTAGTCTGTATTCGCAAAAAGAAAAGGAGTACTTGTGGCACCTTAGAGACTAACCAATTTATTTGAGCATAAGCTTTCGTGAGCTACAGCTCACTTCATCGGATGCATACTGTGGAAAATACAGAAGGCTTTTCCATAGTATGCATCCGATGAAGTGAGCTGTAGCTCACGAAAGCTTATGCTCAAATAAATTGGTTAGTCTCTAAGGTGCCACAAGTCCTCCTTTTCTTCTTATCTCTGACTCACAGACACTGTTTTTGCTGACAGGGGCTTTGCTGCAGCTTCAAGTTGTGCTTACTAAAAAATAGCCCATGTTGGTGTAAAACACAGGGAAAAGCTTTTTAAAATTGTTTGTTACTAAAAGCTTGTGGTTTTAACTTTTATTAAAGCCCCTATGTAAAAGGGCTACATGGCAGGAAAAATGCTTGGGGTCTGCTTTTTTAGATAAGAATAAGGCAGTTAAGGGGGAGGGAGGGGAAGGAAGGGAGTTGGCTCGTGTCTAAAATCTTGGGACTCTAGGATTGGTTCAGGAAAATTAATTCTATGATGCTGCTATAGAACAACATCTGATTGGTCCAATCCAAAGGTGGTGTTAACAAGTCTGTGGGGCAGTCAACCTGGGAAGTTGCTTCATTCGGCAGAAAGACTGGAAGGGTAAAAGCTTTCTCTCCCTCTCTCTCTGATTCAGAGCTGACCACGTGCTGTCTATCTTTGCCCTTTGCAAAGGGGCTTTCTTTTCCCTTTTCTTGCCCTGTTCTCTCTTTTAACCTCTCTTTATATGTTTCTCTTTTATTTAACTCTTTTTAAATGCTTTTTTCTGAACCTACTCTTGTATTTAATAGTTTAAATGCTTTTCCATTAACTTTTTTAGGATGTGCTTACTAAACAGGATCTGCCTTAGTAACTTAACTAGGCTGACAAACCGTCCTCTACAATCGAAGCACTGAGCTCATATATATGGCAAAAGTATAACAAGTTTATTGATAAAAGGACACAGGTTTAAGTGATACCAAGTATTACCCTTGCAGACCAGGTGCCAGCTCATGCCAAGGCCTCTAGGCCACAACTGAACACTGACAGTGCACAGCTGGAAACCAGGCTGGCAGATATCAAACCTGGGAGATAAGAGAGTGACTCAGAGCCCAGACTAAGCAATATATGCAGAGACCCATGCAGTAATCTCACTCATTACATCTGAAGCCCATGTGTTAAGGTAATATGCATATATTTGCTCTGTAACTATAAAAGTGTTTGCTCTGGAGCTATAAATCTGAGAAGCATTATCAGATGTGAAATATTAGTTTGCTCAAGGAGGGGTTATCCCCTGCCCAGTGAAAGAAGGCCCATAGACATCAAACAAGCCATTGTGAAACCTCAGAGGGCAAAGGAGTTTGCTGATTGCTCCCCCAACACCCCTGAAGGACGTCCCATCAGCTCAGACTCTGGGGATAAAGAGATAAAAATCCCCTGACAAGGGGAATTTGTGGTCTCTATGCTGCTTGAGATTTGGGAGAGCACAAAATGTGTCAGCACAAGCAAAAAATCCCCAGCTGTTTTGCGTGGGTTAGTCCTAGAGGAGATATACAGGTGGCATATAATAGCTGCTCTGTCAACTTTTTAAACCTAAGACTAGCATTCATGTGGTATGTGTGTGTTACCTGCTTTAACCTTGTCAATAACACTCTTCTTTCTTTTTCTCAGTTAATAAATCTTTAGATATTTTACTACAGGACGAGCTACAAGTCTTTGGTGCAAGATCTAAACTGCAATTGGCCTGGGAAAAGTGACTGGTCCTTTGGGACTGGAAGTAACAATAATATTTTTGTGATTTGTGGTATAAGGTCCCATCTATCACAAAGGCAGGCTTGCCTGGGTGGCAAGATAGACCAGAGTGCCCAAGGGGACTGTCTGTGATGCCATGGTCACGCTGTCATAGTGCCTGAGGAGTTTATACTTGAGAGTTGGTTGGTGAAATCTAAGTATACAACTCACAACCCACTGGGGTTTGGACCCTGCTTTGGACAATCTGCCCTGAGGTTGGTACTCACGCCCTTGAGACAGTCCAGGAACTGTGAAATCAGGTATAAGGAATAAGGACAGAAATGGTTACAAACAAACAAAAGTCAAAATACTCTCCTAAGACTAAAACTCAACAGATTAGAGTTTGAGGTTCAAAGAAGTTGTTCTAACTGCAGTCTTTCTTCCAGCATGGCTGGCCCATCCTTTAGCCAGGAGCCAACACACGGAGCTCAAACAGCTGGCTTTCTTTACCTGTTCAGGTGAAGGATGCCAAAATGACTTTTTTTCTTTCTGTTTATAGCCTCAACGTTATGTCTTTGTTTTCAAAGTCAGGAAGCCCCTCTGAAGCTCAGCTTGCCGTGTCCATCCAGGCACTGATAACAGCTTAATTTCTGTCATCTCCTCCCGCCACTGTGTTAGTTAGTGGATACTGCACACACTTACTAGTTTAATGGCTTTATTTTCCTTTTTATGTAAATATACTTTCATTATCTCTCCTGGCTCAATTTATATTGGAGACACATTTAAACTGCCGGGTCAATAATTCTTTGTCTAGGCCTCAGTGACTTCAATCTCATGTTCCGAACACATTTTCAGGACAGGTGTCAGGGTTCTCTCCCCATTCTGAACTCTGCGATACAGATGTGGGGACCCGCATGAAAGACCCCCCTACGCTTATTTCTACCAGCTTAGGTTAAAGCTTCCCCAAGGCACAAATCCTTTCCTTGTCCTTGCTGCCACCACCAAGTGATTTAGACAAAGATCCAGGAAAAGGGGCCACTTGGAATCCCTGTTTCCCCAAAATGTTCCCCCAAGTCCCTTCACCCCCTTTCCTGGGGAGGCTTGAGAATAATATACTAACCAATTGGTTACAAAGTGAGCACAGACCAAACCCCTGGGTTTTTAGGACACTGAAAATTAATCAGATTTTTAAAAGAAGAATTTTTTTTTAAAGTAAAAGAATCACACCTGTAAAATCAGGATGGAAGGTAATTTTACAGGGTAAATAAAAAGATTTAAAACACAGAGGATTCCTCTCTAACTCTGTCTTCCAGTTACAAAATAGGAATAAAATTACCTCTTAGCATAGGGAAAATTCACAAGCTAAAACAAAAGATAATCAATTCACGTATCTTTTAAAGAGATGGTTTACCTGCTTGGTCTCTCCCTCTATCCAGAGAGGGAACAAACAAAGAGAGCACAAACAAAACCAACCCTCCTCCCCCACCCAAGATTTGAAAGTATCTTCTTTCCTTATTGGTCCTTTTGGTCAGGTGTCACCAGGTTATTTTAGCTTCTTAACCCCTTTCAGGTAAAGTGATTCTGTACCTCTGGCCAGGAGGGATTTTATGTTACTACATACATAAAGGTTGTTCCCGTCCCTTTATATTTATGACAACAGGTTTCCAGCATATGTTTATATCTAGGGCCCTACCAAATTCGTGGCCATGAAAAATGCGTCACAGACCAGGAAGTCTGGTCTCCCTTGTGAAATCTGGCATTTTGTGTACTTTTAACCTATACTATACAGATTTCACGGGGGAGACCAGCGTTTGTCAAAGTGGTGGTCCCAATCCAAAGGCGGAGAGCTGCAGCTGGTGGCCAGCCACCCAGCTCTGAAGGCAGTGCCGCAGCCATCAGCAGTGCAGAAGTAAAGATAGCAATACCATATCGTGACACCCTTATCTGCACTGTTGCCAGCAGTGGTGCTGACTTCAGAGCGGGGCTCCTTGTCAGCAGCCGCAGACCTTCCTGCAGCCGTGGGAGATTTCTGGAGGTGGATCTCACCAGCCTGGCCAGGAGGAGCAGCTGGAGCCTGGCATATAGTAAGAGCCCTTGGCCTGGGCGCCCCTAGCTCTGCCTCTCCCCGGCTCTGGGCCCAGCCCCCCGGCACTGAGGGGTTAAAGGGGCCATGGGTTGGTTCTGCATATGTGTGTGTACTGGGGGTTGACTAGGGGGTTGACCCCCCCCAACCACAGTGCCCTGGGTGGCTGCCCACCCATAAGGCCAGCCCTGCCCACCCCAAAATGAGGAGCCCACCATACCATGCCACACTCACTTCCCACTGTTGCTGGCAGGGGTACTGCCTTTAGAGCTGGGCGCCCGGCCAACAGCCATTGCTCTCCAGTCGCCCAGCTCTGAAGGCCACGTCACCACCAGCAACAGTGCAGAAGTAAGGATGGCAATATTTCAACCCCCCTACAACAGCTTACAACAGCCTTGCAATCCCCAACCATGACCCTCTTTTGTGTTGGGAACCCCACGGTTACAACACTGTGAAATTTCAGATTTAAGTATCTGAAACCATTACATTTACTATTTTAAAAATCCTGTGATTGTGAAATTGACCAAAATCGAGCGTGAATTTCATAGGGCCCTATTTATATTGCTCAGTACACACCCTGTCCATCCACCATGCAATGAGCAGTGGACCCTGCGTGTTACCACTTTGTATACTGGACTGTACGTGACGCTTGTTAGACACAGATTATGAAAATACAGTAGAACCACAGAATTATGAACACCTCAGGAATGGAGGTTGTTCTTAACTCTGAAATGTTTATAACTCTAAACAAAATGTTACGGTGTTTTTTTCAAAAATTTACAACTGAACATTGACTTAATACGGCTTTGAAACTTTACTATGCAGAAGAAAAATGCTGTTTTCCCTTTTTTAGTAGTTTACATTTAACACACTACTGTACTGTATTAGCTTCTTCTTTTTTTTATCTCTGCTGCTGCCTGATTACGTGTGTCCGACTCCAAATGAGGTGTGTGGTTGACTGGTCAGTTTGCAACTCATCGGTACTACTGTAATGTGGTAAGTGTAGTGAGTACATCAGGCCTAACAACTGTTGTTGACAGAGAGTACAAAACCACCCCTGGGTGTCTGGATCACAATCTAAAATCAAGAATCTGAAAGTCAATAAAGATAAGCACAAAATGCTCCCAGCTTCTTGAGCTTTAGTGACTTGAATTCTGGAGAACATCAGCTGATCCTGAAGCTGAATATTGGAGACACCTCAGCACCTGATCCCAGTTGGGTTGTCACTTCCTTTAATCCTTACCTGAAAGATGGATCAACATCTCTGTTGAAATCAATGTGGCTGAGGATCCTCTCACTCTGGTGTCTGTTAGTTGGAGCCTGGCTGTTTAGGGAGCCAGGGAGATATGGGAGGTGCCAATCAGCAAACAAACCAGTCAATAGAAGTTCATAGGAATGGGGAGTAAAAGGAAATAACCTGCCAGATGGTCCGGGAAGTGGTGAAACAACAGGTGTGGGCTTCAAACAGCTCTGCCTGTGCCACTCAATCCAAACCCACACCCCTGCTATCCCAGCCCTGGGCTCTCCCAGCTCTGCTGGTGCCCCTCAATCCTGACCCCCATTTCCTTCCTAGTCCAGCCTTTCATTCCCTCCCCACCTCAACTCTGTAGGTAGCCCTCTGTCCTGACCCTCAAACCCCTGTTATCCATCCCCACACCCAGCTCCACTTGGGCACCCTACTGTGTGACGCTCAGACCTGTTTCCATTCACTATCTGACTCTGTGCTGGGATGCACCTTTCCCTGTGTGAGTCGCAGGGAGCTGTCCATGCTGATATGCTCTGCAAGTCAATCAGGGCTCAGTGCGAACAGCCTGATACAGATGAGAAGGTTTCACCCTCCAGCCTATGGCCATTGTGTGTCCCCAGCCCATCAGGGAGGAGAGGCGAACCCCTTGAGAGCTGAACCCTGTAGCCCAGTGGGAATCAAAGCCATGAGCCCTGGTTTACAAACAATGCCCTGAGCTCTGCACCCAGCACCCCTGTCTGACAGGCCAGAGCCAGGGGTGAGGGTCTGGGCTGAGCAGCTTGTCTGGGTCCCACTGGAGTGATCCATTCCCCCCAAACCAGCCTTTGTTACTGTGCAGGGACAGGTCTCCTGGGGGTGCTCTGCAGCCTCCTAACCATTTCCATCTCCAAAAAAGGCTCTTAATCTCGTCCCCTTAGGAGGAGCTCAGAGCTGGAAGCCACCCCTGGGCAAACACAGCAGCACAGCCCCAGACTGTGGTCAGCTCAAAATCTGTTTCTGCCAGCCCTGCAGAGTGACCCCCTCACACCGAGAAATTCCCTAGAAAAGGCATTTCCTTGGGGGTGTGGCAATGGGTGGGACAAGGGAAGGCCTGATCCCAGCCCAGGTCTCTTTCCTCTAGCCCTCACTGACTGTCTTGGCAAACCAATGAAATGCACTGGGGTCTTTCCCCTGGCTGTGCAACAGGCCTACAGTGACCAAGGAGGTGTGATTTTAACCCCTTTCTGAAGAGGGTTCAACCTAGGCACAGAGATATGGGGTGGCTAATGCAGCATCACACAGGGTGTGTCTAAAATGCAGAGTCCACCATGGTTCTGACACTTGTTTATCCCCAAACCTGCTGCCATGCACAGGGGCATGTTAATGTAGATGGAATATGGTGGCTCAGTGAGTCACAGCTGTTAACACGACCCTCTCACTGTCCAACATGCCGGGACTGGGGTGACCCAGATAACAAGAGTCTGGGTGTTAGACTTGATGGCTGCAAGCAGAGATGTGGGGGATGGGGGAAACAAGGTCTGGGCTAGCAGGGGGCAGAGGTTCAGGAGGGTCAGGACACTGTCAGAGCTGGGAATGGGAAGAGCTCAGGACTGGGCTAGCCAGGAGTGAGTGGCACCGGCAGAGCTGTTTGAAGCCCACACCTTGGCCAGCACACCCTGTCAATTTTCCACTCCCCAGCCCACCTGGCAGGTTATTTCCTTTTACTCCCAGTTCTGAGGAATTCTTGTGACTGGCTTTGGTTACTGACTGTCTCCTCCTGTATGCCCCTGGCTCCCTGCCAAGTTGGGCTCCATTTCAGCCCTTGATCACAGTCTGCAGGGGAGGAGAAGCTGGAGGAAATATTGACAAATAACCTGTGGAGGCCCCAGCGCAAAGGAGGGAGACAGGCCAGATGAGCAGGGGAAAAGCCATCCTGCTAACCTGGTTAATGGCCTGCGGGAGGGCAGGATAAGGTCTAGGGAGGTGGAAAGGCATAAGGGGCTGGGGCTGATGGCTAATCAGGGGACAGGGCAGGGAGTAAGCCCCAGGATCTGGGGAGAAGGGAAGAGGGAGACCTCGGGAGACAGGGAGAATCAGGGTGGGAATTAGAGGGAAGCATGAAGTGCTCCCAAAGGTCTGGAATTAAGGGGAATTTATGGTGTGGGGCAGCCCCAGGGGTTTCTGCTACGCCCCACTCGAAAATTCACCAGATGCTCCTGACACACAGACCTCCGAAGCCGCACTTAGCCACTCAACTTGTGGCCAAATTGTAACTGGTGACACCTAGACAGAAAAAGTCCTTGAACCAATTCCCCACCCCATGAGCACAGTTGCCAACTTTCACGTGGTAAATAAGCATCCTGACTTTCACAATAAGCCAATAATCAAGCTAATCCCATTTCAAAACAAGGCTAAAACAAGCCAGTCCCTAAGAACCCCAACACTCTATGTGACTAGATCCCCCCGGTGTGCAGTCTGGAACTGTGGGGGCCCGCTGCGCACCCCTGACTCTCTCCTCCATTCTCCTGCTTGCCGGGAGTGAATAAAAAAAAAATCAACAAGGTACAAGCCAAACAAGCAACAAGCTACAAGCCAAACTAGCCAACAAAAAACTCACAAGCCAATTAAGCCGAAAACAAGCCCAATTTCTACAGGTTTTTTTTTGTGGGTTTGGCATGTCTGCCCATGAACCAGCCAGTGCCCTGGCCTCAGGCCAGATGGGAACTAACACTAGGGTGATCAGATGTCCCGATTTTATAGGGAAAATCCCGATATTTGGGTCTTCGTCTTATATGGATGCCTATTATCCCCCCACAGGCACACACTCACTGTCCCAATTTTTCACACTTACTATCTGGTCACCCTAGCTGGCACCCCGTAGAAGGGAAAAGATCCATGTCCCATTCCCCACCTCCATGAGCCAGCCAGTGCATCACAACAGTGCCAGGTCGGAGTCAGCCCCTCATAAAGGGGCAAGGACCCGTAACTCATTTTCTGACACCTAGCATTAGAATCCTAGAAATTGTGGGGCTGGAAAGGCCCTCACGAGGAATCTAGTGCAGCCCCCTGTGCTGTGGCAGGACCAAGCAAACCTAGACCAGCCCTGACAGGTGTTTGTTCAACCTGGTCTTTACAACCTCCAATGGTGGGGATTCCACCACCTCCCTTGGGAGCCTGCTCTAGAGCTTAAACAGACTGAGAGTTAGAAAGTTTTCCCTAATATCTCTCCTGAATCTCCCTTGCTGCAGACTAAGCCCATTGCTTTTCCTACCATCCATGGACATGGAGAACAGTTGATCCCCCTCTTCTTTATAAGATCCCTTAACATATGTGAAGACTGTCATCAGGCCCCCTTCAGGCTTTTCTCCAGACTAAACCTGCCCAGTTGAAGAAACAGGACATGTTTAGTCCTTTCCTCACAGGTCAGGTTTTCTAAATCTTTGATCATTTTTGTTGCTGTCCTCTGGACTCTCTCCCCTTTGTCCACATGTTCCCTAAAGTGCGGTGCCCAGAATTGGACATATTTCTCCAGCTGAGGCCTCACCAGTGTTGAGTAGAGCAGGACAATGACTTCCCATGTCTTATATCGAACACTCCTGGTGTGGTGGAAAATTAACCATGCGTTGTGTTTGGATCAGAACAGGCCTGAGGCCCCTTTATTGATTACAAGCGCAGGGGGGTAACAGCTCAAAGTAGCTGCCCCCCGATGCAAAGCACACACCACAGACAAATTACACATACTTCCATATTAATTACCTTATTTGGAATACATTGCAAAGTTAACCATGGTCAAAAGCAAAAAACGAGTGTCTCCACCACTAGGCCCCTCTTGTTGTTCACTGTCCGTTCTTTTGCCGTCAGTGACCTTTCTAACACAACCGTTGCGGCTATATATTTCATAAACTTGACTATTGCAAATTCATTCTGTCCCCAAACCACAATTGGTCAAGCACACTTGCACCAACTCTGTTTTCCCTTATTTGGCATATAATGTAAGCTTTTAACAGTCGCTCTGCCTTATCTGGAATACAGCAAAACAAGCCTTTCCTGTTATTGACAGGTTTGTTTTTTTGAGGTTAACTGTCTTTCCTAATTTCTAGCTGCTATGGTTACATTTCTTAAGCCATGCTGTTATAACTGCCCTACAATGGAATTTTCCTCACCCTCTTCTTATGCTCTATATAAACAGTTAGCTTGACCAAAGTTTTAGGCCTATAAGTTTAGGCCTGCCAGATTTTTCCTCCACACCTGGTAATCCACCCCAGAAGATTTAGCCTTTGTCATGGCTGCATCACATTACTGAAAAAAGAAAAGGAGTACTTGTGGCACCTTAGAGACTAACAAATCTTATTCATTCAATTTGTAATCCACAATAACCCCAGATCCTTTTCAGCAGTGCCACCACCTCCCTAGTTATCCCCCATTTTGCAGCTGTGCATTTGATTTTTCCTTCCTAAGTGAAGCACTTTGCATTTGTCTTTACTGCATTTCGTGGTCCTGATTTCAGACCAATTCTTCTATTTGTCAAGGTTGTTTTGAATTCTCACCCTGTCCTCCAAAGCACTTCTGTGACATTATCTAATTAAAATATAATCATGAAAATCATTATTGCTACCACTGTTATATAATTGCAGCAAATCTCATACAAAGTATGACACATGGCCAGAAAGGGTTCAGCAGCTTGCAGGCTGATTGGCTCAGAGTCAATCATTAGAGAGAGGTGAGAACAGTAAATGGTAATTAAAGTCCATTCCTTGCTAGATAGGCTAGAACTTTGAAATGCAAGCCTGTAGTGTTAGAGAATTGGAAGGTTTCAGAGTAACAGCCGTGTTAGTCTGTATTCGCAAAAAGAAAAGGAGTACTTGTGGCACCTTAGAGACTAACCACTTTATTTGAGCATAAGCTTTCGTGAGCTACAGCCCACTTCATCGGATGCATACTGTGGAAAGTATAGAAGATCTTTTTATACACACAAAGCATGAAAAAATGGGCGTTTACCACTACAAAAGGTTTTCTCTCCCCCCACCCCACTCTCCTGCTGGCAATAGCTTATCAATAGAATTATCAATAGAATTGAAAGTGATATTAATTGTATGTGTTAATATTAGCTTCTTAAATGTTAGCCATGTAAACAGACAGTTCCTGTCTGTCACTATAGCTATTGATTGAGAGCTCAAAAGGGAATATTAACATTTAGATGAATCTTAGGTGAAATAATGTCATTGTCTATATGTCTCTTTACAGTTTGTGATAAACTGCTTAATGGATACATTATTTTATGTTAATCCATGTAGTTACTTACCGGTGAGGTTTAGGAAATAGAAGGTGACAGCAAAAGCCTATTGTTCACCCAGGACTGAATGGTTAAGTGGCTGATAGAAAACTGTATAAAAGACCTTGGGTCCTGATCCTGTTATCTCAGATCTGCTTGATGCTTCAATGCAGGGGAAGCTTAAGCCACAAGATTAAGATCTCAGCTTTGACTGGACCACCCTGAATACAATTTGGACTATAACCTATGAGCCAATTCTGAAAGAACTCTGTTCAACTTCAAAGTTCACCATCTCTGCTATAAATCTGAACCTCAAGAATTATATTCATGTCTGTATGTATACTAATCTTTTAACCAACACTCTCTCTCTCTTTTCTTTTTTCATAAATTTTAGTTTAGTTAATAAGAATTGGCTGTAAGCGTGTATTTGGGTAAGATCTGGAATATTCCATAACCTGGGAGGTCATGTGTTGCATCCTTTGGGATTGGTAGAACTTTTTTATATGATGAATAAAATTTTCAGTAATCCTCATCATATCTGACTTGGCTATCTGGGCGGATGCCTGAAGCTGGGATACGTTAAGGGAACTTTGTTGTTGGCTTCTGGGTAACCAGTGAGGTATTATAGAAGCTGTTTTTTGCTGACTTGGTAAATCTAAGTATTGGATATCTACCAGCTTTGGGGATTCTCTGCCCCATTCTTTGCAGTTCACCCTAATAGAGTGACCTCAGAAGGCTCCCCCTAGGACACCGGTCACAATCTAGTGTCATCTGCAGGTTTTATAAGCATCCTCTCCACTCCATCATCCTCTCCACTCCATTATCCAAGTCATTCATGAAGGTATTGACTAGTACCAGACCCAGGACTGACCCCTGCGGTACCCCACTAGATACATAGTTATATTATCCTGTTTGACAGAGAACCATTGAACTACTCATTCTGTCTTCAGCACTGCTGGGGCTTTGAGAGAGACACAGAAAGCAATGTCTAATTTCTCTGCATCAAATCCCCCGCAAACACACACCCAGCTGTTCTGCATTTGCAATAACATATTTTATTGCAGGAAATAGGACAAGAATCCATCACAGCAACCCGTACCACAGCTCAGCCTGAGACAATCATTTCCCCACATCACCCTTAGGAATGAAGAAAGACACTGATGGCTGCCAGCGAGATGTGGGGGAGGGGGGAAACAAGGTCTGGGCTAGCAGGGGGCAGAGGTTCAGGAGGGTCAGGGCACTGTCAGAGCTGGGGATGGGAAGAGCTCAGGACTGGGCTAGCCAGGAGTGAGTGGCACCGGCAGAGCTGTTTGAAGCCCACACCTTGACCAACAAACCTTGTCTATTTTCCACTCCCCAGCCCACCTGGCAGGTTATTTCCTTTTACTCCCAGTTCTGAGGAATTCTTGTGACTGGCTTTGTATACTGACTGTCTCCTCCTGTATGCCCCTGGCTCCCTACCCAGTTGGGCTCCATTTCAGCCCTTGATCACAGTCTGCAGGGGAGGGGAAGCTGAAGGAAACATTGACAAATAACCTGTGGAGGCCCCAGCGCAAAGGAGGGAGATAGGCCAGATGAGCAGGGGAAAAGCCATCCTTCTGAGCTGGTTAATGGCCTGGGAGAGGGCAGGATGAGGTCTAGGGAGGTGGAAAGATGTGTAGAAAGAATAGTAAATATGGCAGGTGACCAGCTTGGCTTAACAGTGAAATCCTTGCTGATCTTAAATACAAAAAAGAAGCTTACAAGAAGTGGAAGATGGGACAAATGACCAGGGATGAGTATAAAAATATTGCTCGGGCATGCAGGAGTGAAATCAGTGAGGCCAAATCACACCTGGAGTTGCAGCTAGCAAGAGATGTTAAGAGTAACAAGAAGGGTTTCTTCAGGTATGTTAGCAACAAGAAGAAAGTCAAAGAAAGTGTGGGCCCCCTACTGAATGAGGGAGGCAACCTAGTGACAGAGGATGTGGGAAAAGCTAATGTACTCAATGCTTTTTTTGCCTCTGTCTTCATGAACAAGATCAGCTCCCAGACTACTGCACTGGGCAGCACAGCATGGGGAGGAGATGGCCAGCCCTCTGTGAAGGAAGAAGTGGTTCGGGACTATTTAGAAAAGCTGGACGTGCACAAGTCCATGGGGCCGGATGCGTTGCATCCGAGAGTGCTAAAGGAGTTGGCGGATGTGATTGCAGAGCCATTGGCCATTATCTTTGAAAACTCATGACGATCAGAGGAAGTCCTGGACAACTGGAGAAAGGCTAATGTAGTGCCCATCTTTAAAAAAGGGAAGAAGGAGGATCCTGGGAACTACAGGCCAGTCAGCCTCACCTCAGTCCCTGGAAAAATCATGGAGCAGGTCCTCAAGGAATCAATTCTGAAGCACTTAGACGAGAGGAAAGTGATCAGGAACAGTCAGCATGGATCACCAAGGGCAAGTCACGCCAGACTAATCTAATTGCCTTCTATGACAAGATAACTGGTTCTGTGGATGAAGGGAAAGCAGTGGACGTGTTGTTCCTTGACTTTAGCAAAGCTTTTGACACGGTCTCCCACAGTATTCTTGCCAGGAAGTTAAAGAAGTATGGGATGGATGAATGGACTATAAGGTGGATAGAAATCTGGCTAGATTGTCGGGCTCAACGGGTAGTGATCAATGGCTCCATGTCTAGTTGGCAGCCGGTATCAAGTGGTCGGTCCTGGGGCCGGTTTTGTTCAATATCTTCATAAATGATCTGGAGGATGGTGTGGATTGCACCCTCAGCAAGTTTGCAGATGACACTAAACTGGGAGGAGAGGTAGATACGCTGGAGGGTAGGGATAGGATACAGAGGGACCTAGACAAATTGGAGGATTGGGCCAAAAGAAAACTGATGAGGTTCAACAAGGACAAGTGCAGAGTCCTGCACTTAGGACGGAAGAAACCAATGCACCGCTACAGACTAGGGACCAAATGGCTCAGCAGCATTTCTGCGGAAAAAGACCTAGGGGTTACAGTGGACGAGAAGCTGGATATGAGTCAACAGTGTGCCCTTGTTGCCAAGAAGGCCAATTGCATTTTGGGATGTATAAGTAGGAGCATTGCCAGCAGATGGAGGGATGTGATCGTTCCCCTCTATTTGACACTGGTGAGGCCTCATCTGGAGTACTGTGTCCAGTTTTGGGCCCCACACTACAAGAAGGATGTGGAAAAATTGGAAAGAGACCAGCGGAGGGCAACAAAAATGATGAGGGGACTGGAACACATGACTTATGAGGAGAGGCTGAGGGAACTAAGATTGTTTAGTCTGCGGAAGAGAAGAATGAGGGGGGATTTGATAGCTGCTTTCAACTACCTGAAAGAGGGTTCCAAAGAGGATGGCTCTAGACTGTTCTCAGTGGTAGCAGATGACAGAACAAGGAGTAATGGTCTCAAGTTGCAGTGGGGGAGATTTAGGTTGGATATTAGGAAAAAACTTTTTCACTAGGAGGGCGGTGATACACTGGAAGGCGTTACCTAGGGAGGTGGTGGAATCTCCTTCCTTAGAAGTTTTTAAGGTCAGGCTTCAGAAAGCCCTGGCTGGGATGATTTAATTGGGGATCGGTCCTGCTTTGAGCAGGGGGTTGGACTAGATGATCTCCTGAGGTCCCTTCCAACCCTGATATTCTATGATTCTATGATTCTGTGAAAGGCGTAAGGGGCTGGGGCTGATGACTAATCAGGAGACAGGGCAGGGAGTGAGCCCCAGGGTCTGGGGAGAAGGGAAGAGGGAGACCTCGGGAGCCAGGGCGAATCAGGGTGGGAATTAGAGGGAAGGATGAAGTGCTCCCAAAGGTCTGGAATTAAGGGGAATTTATGGTGTGGGGCAGCCCCAGGGGTTTCTGCTATGCCCCACTTGAAAATTCACCAGATGCTCCTGACACACAGACCCCCGAAGCCGCGCTTAGCCACTCAACTTGTGGCCAAATTGTAACTGGTGACACCTAGACAGAAAAAGTCCTTGAACCAATTCCCCACCCCATGAGCACAGTTGCCAACTTTCACGCTGTAAATAAGCATCCTGACTTTCACAATAAGCCAATAATCAAGCTAATCCCATTTCAAAACAAGGCTAAAACAAGCCAGTCCCTAAGAACCCCAACACTCTATGTGACTAGATCCCCCCGGTGTGCAGTCTGGAACTGTGGGGGCCCGCTGCGCACCCCTGACTCTCTCCTCCATTCTCCTGCTTGCCGGGAGTGAATAAAAAAAAAATCAACAAGGTACAAGCCAAACAAGCAACAAGCTACAAGCCAAACTAGCCAACAAAAAACTCACAAGCCAATTAAGCCGAAAACAAGCCCAATTTCTACAGGGTTTTTTTGTGGGTTTGGCATGTCTGCCCATGAACCAGCCAGTGCCCTGCCCTCAGGCCAGATGGGAAGTGACACTAGGGTGATCAGATGTCCCGATTTTATAGGGAAAATCCCGATATTTGGGTCTTCGTCTTATGTGGATGCCTATTATCCCCCCACAGGCACACACTCCCTGACCCAATTTTTCACACTTGCTATCTGGTCACCCTAGCTGGCATCCCGTAGAAGGGAAAAGATCCATGTCCCATTCCCCACCTCCATGAGCCAGCCAGTGCATCACAACAGTGCCAGGTCGGAGTCAGCCCCTCATAAAGGGGCAAGGACCCGTAACTCATTTTCTGACACCTAGCATTAGAATCCTAGAAATTGTGGGGCTGGAAAGGCCCTCACGAGGAATCTAGTGCAGCCCCCTGTGCTGTGGCAGGACCAAGCAAACCTAGACCAGCCCTGACAGGTGTTTGTTCAACCTGGTCTTTACAACCTCCAATGGTGGGGATTCCACCACCTCCCTTGGGAGCCTGCTCTAGAGCTTAAACAGACTGAGAGTTAGAAAGTTTTCCCTAATATCTCTCCTGAATCTCCCTTGCTGCAGACTAAGCCCATTGCTTTTCCTACCATCCATGGACATGGAGAACAGTTGATCCCCCTCTTCTTTATAAGATCCCTTAACATATGTGAAGACTGTCATCAGGCCCCCTTCAGGCTTTTCTCCAGACTAAACCTGCCCAGTTGAAGAAACAGGACATGTTTAGTCCTTTCCTCACAGGTCAGGTTTTCTAAATCTTTGATCATTTTTGTTGCTGTCCTCTGGACTCTCTCCCCTTTGTCCACATGTTCCCTAAAGTGCGGTGCCCAGAATTGGACATATTTCTCCAGCTGAGGCCTCACCAGTGTTGAGTAGAGCAGGACAATGACTTCCCATGTCTTATATCGAACACTCCTGGTGTGGTGGAAAATTAACCATGCGTTGTGTTTGGATCAGAACAGGCCTGAGGCCCCTTTATTGATTACAAGCGCAGGGGGGTAACAGCTCAAAGTAGCTGCCCCCCGATGCAAAGCACACACCACAGACAAATTACACATACTTCCATATTAATTACCTTATTTGGAATACATTGCAAAGTTAACCATGGTCAAAAGCAAAAAACGAGTGTCTCCACCACTAGGCCCCTCTTGTTGTTCACTGTCCGTTCTTTTGCCGTCAGTGACCTTTCTAACACAACCGTTGCGGCTATATATTTCATAAACTTGACTATTGCAAATTCATTCTGTCCCCAAACCACAATTGGTCAAGCACACTTGCACCAACTCTGTTTTCCCTTATTTGGCATATAATGTAAGCTTTTAACAGTCGCTCTGCCTTATCTGGAATACAGCAAAACAAGCCTTTCCTGTTATTGACAGGTTTGTTTTTTTGAGGTTAACTGTCTTTCCTAATTTCTAGCTGCTATGGTTACATTTCTTAAGCCATGCTGTTATAACTGCCCTACAATGGAATTTTCCTCACCCTCTTCTTATGCTCTATATAAACAGTTAGCTTGACCAAAGTTTTAGGCCTATAAGTTTAGGCCTGCCAGATTTTTCCTCCACACCTGGTAATCCACCCCAGAAGATTTAGCCTTTGTCATGGCTGCATCACATTACTGAAAAAAGAAAAGGAGTACTTGTGGCACCTTAGAGACTAACAAATCTTATTCATTCAATTTGTAATCCACAATAACCCCAGATCCTTTTCAGCAGTGCCACCACCTCCCTAGTTATCCCCCATTTTGCAGCTGTGCATTTGATTTTTCCTTCCTAAGTGAAGCACTTTGCATTTGTCTTTACTGCATTTCGTGGTCCTGATTTCAGACCAATTCTTCTATTTGTCAAGGTTGTTTTGAATTCTCACCCTGTCCTCCAAAGCACTTCTGTGACATTATCTAATTAAAATATAATCATGAAAATCATTATTGCTACCACTGTTATATAATTGCAACAAATCTCACACAAAGTATGACACATGGCCAGAAAGGGTTCAGCAGCTTGCAGGCTGATTGGCTCAGAGTCAACCATTAGAGAGAGGTGAGAACAGTAAATGGTAATTAAAGTCCATTCCTTGCTAGATAGGCTAGAACTTTGAAATGCAAGCCTGTAGTGTTAGAGAATTGGAAGTGATAGTAATTGTATTTGTTAATATTAGCTTCTTAAATGTTAGCCATGTAAACAGACAGTTCCTGTCTGTCACTATAGCTATTGATTGAGAGCTCAAAAGGGAATATTAACATTTAGATGAATCTTAGGTGAAATAATGTCATTGTCTATATGTCTCTTTACAGTTTGTGATAAACTGCTTAATGGATACATTATTTTACGTTAATCCATGTAGTTACTTACCGGTGAGGTTTAGGAAACAGAAGGTGACAGCAAAAGCCTATTGTTCACCCAGGACT
Source organism: Natator depressus (assembly GCF_965152275.1). Classification (NCBI taxonomy): domain Eukaryota; kingdom Metazoa; phylum Chordata; order Testudines; family Cheloniidae; genus Natator; species Natator depressus. The sequence goes on from NC_134246.1 coordinate 33,387,671, forward strand.
GTATGGTTGAGTGGCTGCTAGAAAACTGTATAAAAGACCTTGGGTCCTGATCCTGTTATCTCAGATCTGCTTGATGCTTCAATGCAGGGGAAGCTTAAGCCACAAGATTAAGATCTCAGCTTTGACTGGACCACCCTGAATACAATTTGGACTATAACCTATGAGCCAATTCTGAAAGAACTCTGTTCAACTACAAAGTTCACCATCGCTGCTATAAATCTGAACCTCAAGAATTATATTCATGTCTGTATGTATACTAATCTTTTAACCAACACTCTCTCTCTCTTTTCTTTTTTCATAAATTTTAGTTTAGTTAATAAGAATTGGCTGTAAGCGTGTATTTGGGTAAGATCTGGAATATTCATTAACCTGGGAGGTCATGTGTCGCATCCTTCGGAATTAAAGTAGCCACCCTGCAATGCAAAGCACACACAGCTTTTTAAAGCTTAAAACCAGAGACAAATTACACATACTTCCCTATTAACTACCTTATTTGGAATACATTGCAAAATTAACACTGGTCAAAAGCAAAAACAATTGTCTCCCCCACTAGGCCCCTCTTGTTATTCATTGTCCGTTCTTTTGCGGTCAGTGACCTTTCTAACACAACTGTTGCGGCTATATATTTTATAAGTTTGAGTATTGCAAATTTGTTGAATATTCATTTACCCGGGAGGTAATGTGTCCCATCCTTTGGGATTTGTAGAACTTTTTTATATGATGAATAAAATTTTCAGTAATCATCATCATATCTGACTTGGCTATCTGGGCGGATGCCTGAGGCTGGGGTACTGTAAGGGAACTTTGTTGTTGGTTTCTGGGTAATCAGTGAGGTATTATAGAAGCTGTTTTATTCTGGCTTGGTAAATCTAAGAATTGAAATATCCACCAGCTTTGGGTATTGTCTGCCCCATTCTTTGCAGTTCATCGTAATTGAATGACGAGGAGCAATGGTCTCAAGTCACAGTGGGGGAGGTCTGGGTTGGATATTATGAAAAACTATTTCATTTGGAGGGCGGTGAAGCACTGGAATGGGTTACCTAGGGAGGTGGTGGAATCTCCATCCTTTGAGGTTTTTAAGACCCGGTTTCACAAAGCCCTGGATGGGATGATTTAATTGGGGTTGGTCTTGCTTTGAGCAGGTGGTTGGACTAAATGACCTCCTGAAGTCTCTTCCGACCCTAATCTTCTATGATTTTATGATGAGCCCTCCAGGGCAGGGGAAGAGAGCTGAAACACTCTGGTTCTATCCACAAAAAAGTTCTTAGCCAGCCAGGAGAATGGTGCCTTCCTCAGAGTTAGGCCCTGGATTTGAGCTGGCTTGGCTTCTAAACAAACATGACAAGGGAGGAGCTAGGAGTAGAAAGGGATGGCGTTCACCCCATTTAATGTGAAACTTCTTCGGCATGGACTGCGGTGAAAAGCGGGGCAGAATTTTTGGTGTTACCTTTTACTAGCAGGGACAATCCTTTGTGCTGGAATTGGCCTAAGACCAGAAACTTGCATTTGGCTTCTTTCCTACTTTCAGCCAGGAATCACTCATAGTGAGATATACAGTATCAATCCAAGGGACACATGATATTTCTTCTTTCCCTTCTGCTACCATTTCATCTTCCGTCTCCTTTTCTTTTTCTTCCTTTGATGATGATGAAGCTCTGGGGTTCAATGCAAATAGGTCACTGGTCAGACCGTTAAAGGGATACTGTGGTGATCGCCACACTTCAAAAAGGTCATTGAAAACTTGGAGACTGACACCAAAAATATCTGAAGTCTGGAAAACCTGCCTTGCAGTGAGCCACTAAGGAAACTTAACCTGTTCAGCTTATCCTCAAGAAGGGTAAGAGGTGACTTGCTCATGGGTTGCATGGAATGGCAGTTTCTCTTTAGCAGACAAAGATCCAATGGCTGTAAATTGAAGCTAGATTCATTCAGGGTAGAAATAAGGCACACATTTTAGACAGGGAGGGTAATTAAACATTAGAACAATTCACTTAGGGGTGCAGTAAATCCTCCTTCTCTTGGAGCCTTTACATCAAGATTTGACATCTTTCTAAAAGATATTTTCTAGCACAGTGGGGTCCTGTTCCATGACTAGGGCTCCTACAGGCTACGATAAATAATAATAGCTCAGCCTTGAGTTATTGGGGATGCAACTCTCTGGCCTATGTTTTCAGACTGAGTGGTCACAGCAGTCCCATCTGGTGTTGAAATCCATGAGAAGTCTTCAAACGAGCCCTGTTGCCCTTAGAGCATGCTGCAAAGAGGATCTATGTGATAGGAAGTTTGGGAAAGGCTGAGGAGAGGGGGCTCGTGGTGGGATATTTTGTGTTTGTGGACTGGGTTCATTTATTTTACTGCATGGATGTGTTTCTACTGCTGGACAGTTCCTCTGATATGGATTGTGAGTTCAGTGTCAGATCACCAAAGCCCATATTTTTTAAGGTATTTAGGCACCTAGTGGGATTTTCCAAAATATCAAGGTTTCTCAATACCATTGATTTCAATGGGTTTTAGGCATCTAATTAATAATTCGGGCCTTATATCTTATTTATGGGTATTTCTCCTCCCCCCGCCCCTTCAAAATTGAAATAAATAAATACACGGACATTAGACTTGCTCGGAAATACTGTTTCATCTGAACTGAAATGTTTTGTCTGTTAATCGGAATGGAACATTCTGATATGGTCAATACAGAATGTTTCAATTCTCCTTGTCGGAATGACTTTTCATTTCAGGTTTTGTGTCTGATGTGACATGAGATGATATGGTTGAAATCAGACGAAACATTTCAATTTCATCCAAACAAAGCATTTCATCTGACCCAAAATGACAATTTTTTTCAAATTCTGTTTCGTGAAAAAATTCAACTTCTTTTTTTTCTGTGGCATTTTGGAATGGAAACATTTGCAAAATGCAGAATTTCCCATGACACAAAAAGGCTGATTCCTGCACAGTACTCATAAATGTAATTAACACCCCAGATACCATAGAGAATGTCCCAAACACTAAGTTCATTCCACTTTGGCTGTGATGCTAGGGTGGGTGGAAATAATAGATTTGGAAGTGCACCAGTGACACACGGAGCCAATCAACCTGACACTGCCTTGCGCTTATTAATTTGCTATGAGTAATGAATTGTTAATGAATAATTCTTACTTTGGTGTACAGTGGCAATATCTTGGGGAATGGGCTCTTTGTAATATCATTTGGGACTCCGCCAAGACACAGGCAGCTGTCTAAATGCCTCTGAAAAATACTAGGTATTACACAGAACACCTTCGTAACAAATGCCAAGATTCATCAGCGCAATCAACAAACACTTTGTCTCCCAAGTTAGCCAGAAAGCAGAAGGGAATCTCTGTAAGAAAGCCAGAGTGGCTGCCTGGGGCGGTGTGCTGTTGGGTAGCAGGAGGGATATGCACCCGGGTGTGGCACAAAGAATCCTGCTGTCAAGCATACTCAGGGAGGGAAAACTTTATGGGTCTTAAGGAGGACAGGCAAAGAGCTGCCCCGGTAGACAAAGACAGCCAAGTACTGCACCTCCCCAAAGGAATGATGCGGATTCACACTTCGCAGATGTGAAAATCGTGCATTTGGGATGTTAGATGGTGACAGATCTCTGCTGATGGGAACAATGCATAAACAGAATGAAAGCAAGTAAGCTCTTCAGTGTACTGCATCTTCTCTGTCCTTTGTGCTCCTCTCTGATGGCCATTCCCTTATTCTCAATTAAAATTACAGCAGTCTGAAGAACTAAATGTTGCTAAAGATTTTCTCCATCTGTTTTGATTGCTGCTTCATTAAACTGTGGCTAGTAGCTGGAGAATCTTGATCTTGATCTTTGAACGCTTGCTCATTTCCACCCAAACAGGGAGTAAATGTCCAGCCACTAGAAGGTGCAACAATTTCCCCAGCGTTCAGTCCCACCAAGTTCATTCCAAAGTCACAGAACAAGGGCAGAGAAGATGCAGTTCTTCTGGGTCCATGTGCTCGTTCATCTGGTCCCATGGCTTAAGGGATTGTAAAGCTTTTAATCCTTTAAATTGATTGTTGCTGGATGAAATCTATCCTCAGTGACCAGCAAATGAACATTATTAGTATCAGTTGTGTGGTTGTTAGCAGGTGTAAGATGATTTGGTTGGTCTTAGTAAAATGTTCTGAATACCTTGTGGGTCAAAACTATTAAGTAGTGAATTGGCCAAGAACAAAGCACCATGATATGATTTGCAGAACCGGTTCTGACAGTTAGAACTACAGTTGTGCAAATAATAGGTTTTTGGTTTAATGAAGGAAATTCCAAAACAAAAAGTCATCTCAACCCAAAACCCAAAATCTCTCATTTTGGAAATGTCAGAATGAAACATTTTGACTTTATCCAAGTTTTTCTTTTCTTTTCTTTCCTTCTTCTTTTCTTTTTAAGATGAACAGTTCAGTGAAACAGACAAGAATTTACAAAATGTTTCTGTGTTGTGTAGCTGCATTTTTCACCCCCTCCCGAAGATAAAAGTTTTTGCTGAAAATTTTCACCCATCTCTATTAGGAATGAGCAAATTGGGAGGGCAATGTAGAAAACTTTACGCTGCCTTTGCCTCATTCAAACCCAGATATAGGATTTCAGCCCCTCACGAACCTGTCTTTAAAACATGTATTTCTATACTTTAATTGAAATCTGGCTACCCTCTGAGACAGGTTGTACTCTCAGCTACACAGGTTATAATAAGATCCAATGAGATAGAAAGGTCTGATTTTAAGACCAATAGGGGCCATTATGGCCTGTGTTATGCAGGTCAGATGCGATGATCCAATCTAGCCTTCTGGCCTTAGAATCTAGGAAGAAAATCTATGATTTAAAATCACTGAGTCAGGGCTCCTGCATAATGCAAGGCAGAGAATTTCTCCCAGTGATTCTTGAGTTGATCGCAGTAACTATCGCTAGTAAGAACATTTTTCATCAAAACATTGTTTTTCCGTGGAAAATGGCTTTATCGTGGATTGTGAATTTTCCCAGTAGAATCCCTGTTTTTATAGAAAATATTCAGGATTGTGTAGAAAATGTGAAAAACTAAAATCATGTTTCTCTTTTTGGCAACTGAAAAGTGAAAAATATCCAGATTTTGGACTTCTAATTTGTATGTATTTTATGGGGAAGGGGGAAGATAATTTCCCAGCCAGCTCTACTAATAAGTTGTAATTGAACTAGATCATAATGTTGAGGAACCTACAAGATGAATCCATGGTATGGCTTCCATTTTCTGGATATCCAAACCCCATTAATTTTGATGGGAATTGAGCATCCACCCTTCTTAGCTGGCCTGCAAGCCCTTGACCTAAATTTTCAGTCTCAGTTGGACATATTTTTGCATTTATCAGAAAGGTAAATAAATTACTTTCTTGCCTTGTCTTCCCTGATGCTGGTGCCTTTGTTCACTCCCTCTGCCGTTGAAATATGCCAATACATTGGACAAGGGAAATCAGACCGCAGTGACCTGTTACCTCAATTTCACTAGAAACCAACCCACAGTTACACGTATACTGGTTTTATTAAATACCGTTATTGGATCAAACAGAATAGGGTTGGAGCTTATTCATGCACACACACATTCAATGCATTCATACCCTCATGCACCCACACACTCACACAGGCAGAGAGTTACCGGAGACAGCATAGGAAGCCAAGAAGCCAAAGCATAGTAGATCTGGTGTGTCCATCTGTGGTCAAGGATCCAGGCCAGCGAGCAGGTCAAGAAGAAGAAGAAGGGCTTGTGAGCATGTTTTCTTCCTTTTATTGGAACTGGGCGGCTCCTGTCATGTACACTGAGTTTTCCTTCTGTGTCCATCACTGAGAAGCATTCCCAGACCTCATTCCTTTCACACATACCAGGTTCTTCTTTTCTTTACAACACCCCATGATTGCCTTCTCAGGGCAGATTACATCAGACACACCTGTGTCCTGTCTCCTGGCTCTTTTCTCCTGACAGTTCCTCTCCGCCCAGTCCCACATACACTCCCTTGTTCACACTCCTTTATCTCCCTCACACACTCCCTTGTTCACACTTTCCCTGATCACTTGATGGAATATTGCAAAGCTTGGAGGTTATACAAGTGGTAACTGAAAAGGTTACAAAGCTTGCAAAAGTTACAAAATTTAAAAGGCTATGCTAACAATGACTAAAAATTACAAAGCTTGCAAACGGTTACAGAACTTAACGATCATACTAGCAATGACTGAAAACTTACAAATCTTACAATCACATTCTACTGGATTGAACGGAGGCTTTACACAATATTTCCCGTCCCTTGGTCACCCAAATTGTGGTGACCATCCAAAGGGGAATGGCGTACCTCCGCTCATCCATGTCAGTGCTTCAACTGCTGGAGTAATTCAGGATTTTCATTACATGTAGCATGTCCACAGTAACAAAAATACATATCAAAATATTGACTGGAGGATGTAACAATAAGTGTCAAATGACCAATCTCATGTACTACGTTTAGATGAAAATCAGAGCATTCGGTGGGGAGGTAAACATTCTGTAAAGAGGATGTATCACAGGCTTTTGGACGGAGGTGGCCACCACGGGGATAGGTGTGTGACAGACAGTTTGGCAGGAGGCGGGGGGTAGGGAGAGGGAGAGGTCCGGTTAGAGTTCAAAAAGGCTGTGAGTATGATTTGTTGCTGTTTTCTGCCCAATGCAGAATCCCCCCTTTTCCCAAACCCCATACACAATAATGCTAGCAATGAGACAAGCACTACAAGACAAACATGAGACATGAGGCACAAAACATAAAACAATGTAAGACTTTGTTGTGATGAGGCACCATGGTACATTTCAATTGTTCTTCAGCTGGTACCAGCTCTTTCTGGTGCTCTGAAAAACAGAAGCTGCGAAGGAGACTTAAACATTGTAAACTGTAGGCTATCATAGAGAGGAACATGGGGTCGGGGTGGTTCCCCCTACATGCTTAAGTTGTCCCTGATGGACCCACTTCTCATGGGGACCTTGGTCAATTTGGAACACTGTATCACTTCCCTTATTACAAATAGTAAATGGCCCCTCCCACCTTGCTTGAAGGGGCTTAGTGTTCCATTTCATATACATTACCTGATCACCCACTTGCCAGGTAGGTGGTTTCTGCCTCCTCTTGTCCATTTTTTCCTGGGTCTGTCCCATTATTTGTTGCATGAGTTGAACAGCTTGAGGAAGTTCCTCCCATAGAAGTTTATACTATTGGATCTGCTCCAGACTAGTGGGGTCGGAGGGCGAGGGAACAAGTGTGATCACATAAGATGCATTGGTCGTCCAAACATTAATTGGAAAGGCATCACTGAACTACTGTACCAGGATCTACTCCTTATTACGGCTAACACTAAAGGCAGATGTTTAGTCCAGGCTCCCCCACTCTGACAAAACTTTAGACAAAGCTGCTTTGATGGTATGATTCATAGGCTCCACCTGCCCAGAACTATGAGGGTGCCTAGGAATATGCAGCTTCCGCTGTATTCCCAAAGCATCCAACAATGCCTTCCAGACTGCTGACACAAACTGAGGGCCCCTGTCTGAATCAATTACCTCGGGAGATCAGTATCTACAAATGATCTCCTTAAACAAAACCTTGGCTGTTTTCTCAGCATTGCGGGTTTTCATGGGGAACGCTTCTACCCATCCCCAAAACGCATCTACTATCACCAAAACTGAGGTAGATCCTTCTTCCCCAGGTGACAGTCCTTCAATAAAATCTACATGGAGGTGAGCCCATGGACCTCCCAGCTCTCACTGATGACCTAAAGGCAGCTGATCCTCAGATTCCCCTGGTCGGCAAGGGTTAAAAGCAGCACATGTAAGGCAATTCTGTACCCAGTTGCTCATGTCCTGTCACTGTCCTGGCCAGTGGGCTATGTCTCTAGCTCATTGCAGAGTCCCTTCCATGCCTTCATGGGCAAGTGCATGGGCCCAACATATAATTTCCTGTCGATCCCACTGTGCCGGTACTACTACTGGGTGGTCCTCCGGATGTCATAGAATCATAGAATCATAGAATATCAGGGTTGGAAGGGACCTCAGGAGGTCATCTAGTCCAACCCCCTGCTCAAAGCAGGACCAATCCCCAACTAAATCATCTTGCTTCAACTGCCAACGCAGGGCCCAGTGCGTGGTGACTGCAGCCACCACAGGGGTCCTTCCTAAACCATCCACTTTGTTGTTAAAAGGGGCTTTCACTGATGAGTCTGCACTTTGATGACCTTTAATATATTCTACTAACAATTTATTAGGATTAGTGGTGACCCACTGATGCACGCCCTCCCAGTCCTCACGGTGGACCAACTCCTTCCCATCAGCACTTCTCCAGTCACTACTGGACCATTGTGGCATCCATTTAGTCAACCCTCCTAACACATACTGAGAGTCTGAAAAGACCACCAAGGGTCCCAGACTCGACTCCCAAAGTGTTAAACATTCCACCAATGCCTTTAATTCAGCCAGCTGTGCTGTCCCTTGGGGACAAACTCACACCACTGACTTATCTTCCAGATTTATTACTGGCTCTGTATGTATTTTTTTTCCCTCTTGTACCCAAGCTGCCCCATCTGAAAAATAAATGTTGGCCAGTGCTGTTAGGCTCCATGCTTGTTCTATTGAGGTTACCCAACCCACCAGCACTGAATTAGTCTCTGGCACAGGGCACTCACGTTTTGTCCCTTTTGTCTGAAGCAAGATCCCTGGTAGTTGCCCAGCACCTCTGGTATTTTGGTATTGGACCCCTCGATTTACTAAGGCCAGGGTCCACTGAGCCACCCTTGGGTTACTTACTCCTGCTTGGGTGGGTTTTCCTGACAATATATATTTTAAGGGGGTGTGGGTGCTCTGAATAATAACTAGACTATCTCCTACGACCACTGCCCTTATTTCCAGCATCCATATTACTGCCAGACATTCCCTTTCACATGGACCAAACTTTTGCTCCACTGGTGTTAAAAAGCATTAATAGAAAGCTATCAGGATCATTCTCTGCAACGGATCCACTTGTAACAACACCACAGCTAACGCTTCAGGACTGGTGGCGACCCTCACATATATGGACCCTCCAACCCGTACAGGTTGCAACGTCACTGCTCGCAACAAGGATTGCCTCAGCTCGCTGAAAGCTGCTTCCTTCTCTGGGATCCATTGGAACCGGGCCTCCTTCCTCAATAGGCTATAAAGGGGCTTGGTGATACGCGCATAGTCTCATATTTGGGCTCTTACAAAATTAGGGCTTTTACCCCTAATATGGCCTGTAGGCTTCTCAAATCTTGGGGAGCTGGTAAATTCTGCAAAGTTGACAATAGTTGTTCACTAATAGACCTTCCCATTTCCGATAGGGTAACCCCCAGGTATTCCACCTGTGGTTATATTAATTGTGCCTTTTCAAGGGATGCCATCATACCATGCTGTTGAATCAATTCCATTACTTGTTCAGTCCTCCCTCGGGCATCCGCATTGTCCATTCCCATTATCAGGATATCATCCACATATGAGACCACCTACCCCTTATCCCCTGGAGGGAGATGATCTAACATTTGGGTCACCACCTTATGCGCAATAGCGGGGGCACTATGAAATCCCTGGGGTACACAGGTAAAGCAATACTGTACCCCGTCCTCAGGGAATGTGAATCGGTCCTGTGATCCTTCCTCGAGCAGGATAGCAAAGAAACAGTTAGACAAATCCAATTCAGAAAATCTTTTAGCTTCCCTCGGTATGTCTTGCAACACCTGGGTCATGTCCGTGACTACTGGCGCCCATTGTGGGGTCATCGCATTAACCCTCCGATAGTCGACAGTCAGTCTCCATGAAACACCATCAGCTTTCCTCACAGGCCATATGGGGGAGTTAAAGGGGGAAGCCAGTCTTTTCACTACTCCCTGCTCTTCCAGCTCTTTGACTATCTCCGCTACAGCCCAGCGTGCAGCTGTGGGGATAGGATATTGTTTCTGTGGGGGGACCGCTGGTCCTTCTATTTTCACTGGTTCCACAGTCCATTTACTGCAGTCCAACTTGTGTGCCGCCCATGCCTGGGGAAAACCGCCCATGCCTGGGGTTTCCTCCATACCTCCTTGCTATCCCCGATCACTGCCACCACTCCCAACATACTATGCGTCAGCAATCCGGTATCTCCCTTCCTTACTTCAGGGGTCCAGTCTTTCTTTGGGGTCCTCCATAAACCTTTGCTAGCACAATCAACCACTATTCCTCCCCCCACAAGCAATCTGTGCCCAGAATTGGTTCTGAAGTTGTGGGGCTATAAATCCAGGGCCATCTTTGGGTAAGACTCCCCACCTGGGTGACCAGTCGTCCCAACACTTGCCCCTGCACTAGAGTGCCATCAAATCCCTGGATCTCAATAGTTCCCTGGATTGGCAGTGAAGGGATGCAGTGAAACAGCCGCACCGATATCCACCAGTGCCACAAAATCTAGTTCAGATGTCTCAGGGCACTCATGTGGGCCCCCCACCCAAAGGTGCACCCGCAACCTTCCTCCAGAATCCATCTGGAGAGGTCCCACCCAGGTCCATCCCTGGGTGCTTTCCTCTCCCAGTGGACTCAAGGAGTCAGGGCCTCCCTAATCTGAAGTTGCTTTCTTGGTCCCAATGTCACCCCACACCCCCGGCTCTGGGAGTTTCAACCCTAGCTAGGGTGACCAGATGTCCCATTTTTATATGGACAGTCCCGTTTTTGGTGATTTTTTCTTAGATAGGAGCCTATTACCCTCCACCCCCTGTCCCGTTTTTTCACAGTTGCTATCTGGTAAACCCTAACCCTAGCTGAATACAGCGGAGTGCTACAGACTCGATGGGTTTCCCGTCCCATTGGCCCATAGGTTCCCCATGGTCCTTTAAGGACATCCACAACTGTGTGCAGAGCCGAATGGTGTCCGACCATAGGTGCCTGTGTCAAGGCACTGGGGCTGCGACCGCAGTGACAGGAGCAGGAGCCCCAGCTCTGGGCTAACCAACCACTCTGGTGGCCTGGTGCGCCGCTTCTTTAAGGTGTGATATGTCTAGGGGCTCTCCCTGCATCCACACTCCCATAGCCATCTGAACATCTTTGGGCAACATTGCTACAATAAGCCTTAATTTGGCTGTTGGAACCACAATCTCGGACAGGGTCCTGGGTAGGTAAATAAATGACTTTCTTGCCTTGTCTTCCCTGATGCGGGTGCCTTTGTTCACTCCCTCTGCCGTTGAAATACGCGAAGCCATTGGTCAAGGGATATCAGACCTCTATGACAGAGTTAATCTTCGAGGGATTCTTCCAGCTGGTGGACCTGCAGATGCTGCTCTTTGCAAGGGTTCTGTCCATGAATGCGGTGTCCCTGATGGCTGTCCATTCTCATCATGGCTGTCATAAAATCCAACCTATCCATCCACAGGCTGATGTATTTTTTCCTCACCAACCTGTCCCTGCTGGGGATCTGCTACACAATGTCCATTGTGCCCAAGATGCTGGTGAGCCTGGTGTTGGAGAACAAAAGGATCTCACTATGGGGTTGCGCCATCCAGATGTATTTTTCCCCCTCTTTGGCATCACTGAATGCTGCCTATTGGCTGCCATGGCCTACGACTGATACGTGGCCATCTGCAACCCGCTGCACTATGCCCTCATCATGAGAAAGAGGGCTGTGCCCAGCTGGCCATAGCCTCCTGGACGGTGGGGATATTGGTGGGCTTGAGCCAGACCAGCTACGTCTTCAGTATGATGTACTGTGGGGCCAACAGGATCAACCACTTCTTCTGTGACATCCCACCCCTCCTGAAGCTGGCCTGCGGGGACACCTCCATGAACGTGTGGGCCGTGTACCTGGTGGCTCTTCTTTTCATAATCTCCCGCTTCACGCTCATCCTGGCCTCCTTCCTCTTCATCATCGTCTCCGTCCTGTGGATGCCATCAGCTGAGGGGAGGCGCAAGGCCTTCTTCACCTGCTCTTCCCACCTCATCGTGGTCTTGCTCTTCTATGGCTCCGGCATCATCAGGCCCAAGTCCAGCTACTCGATGGACAGCGTCAAGCTCCTGGCCCTCTTCTACACGATGGTGACGTCCATGCTGAACCCCATTGTCTACAGCCTGAGGAACAAGGAGGTCAAGGAGGACCTGAGGAGGGCACTGGGCAGGATGACTTCCAGTTGGGGTCTAGGGGGGTGTAAGTGGGTGGGGCTGACTCATTGGCTAGTGAGCCAAATGCAGCTCTCAAAAGCAGCAGGATTTCGGCTCCTGTGTCCAGGGGTGAGTTTATTTTCTAAAACCAATGCAACCCACCTTGCCAGTCAGAACAGACTTGTCCTGCCTGGCCCGTCCTATGGCCCCTGCACACACAGCAGGTCTCTCCAGCCAGGCCTCCCAGCTGGTGGGTGTGGAGAGTCTCCTTCTAGGTCCTTTCTCCTGGGTCTTTCTCCCTAACTGAGCTGGCCCCTTGCCTATGGAGCAAGCAACCTGCAGGCTGTCATCTGATCCCTGGCCCAAGATACTTAGTCACAGGTAGAGCTAAGCCCACCTCCCTTCAACGGCCAGGCCCCCTTGTGACAGGCACCCAACCACACGCTGTACTTTTGGAAATCTGCCCCGTAAATGTTTGAATGTCAACAAAATTCCAAACATCCTGCAGAGTCTCTTCCATCAGGCGAGAATGAGAGTCACAGGCAACCATGAGATGTCATCCAATCTTGATTTTAAAATGATCAGTGATGGAGCCCTTGGTAAATTGTTCCAATGGTTAATTACTTTCACTGTTAAAAATGTGTGCCATATTTCCAGTCTGAATTTGTCTAGCTTCAACTTCCAGCCTTTGGATCCTGTTAGACCTTTCTCTGCTAGATTGAAAAGCCCAGTATCAATGTTTAGTCCCCCATGTAGCTACTTATAGATGGCGATCTAGTCATACCTTAACGCTCTCTTTGTTAAGCTAACCAGATTGTGCTCCTGGAGTGTATCACTAGAAGTCATGTTTTCCAATCCTTTAATCATTCTGTGGCTCTTCTCTGATCTCTCTCCAATTTACTAACAACCTTCTTGAATTGTGGGCACCAGAACTGGACACCGTATTCCAGCAGCGGTCGCGCTAGTGCCAAATACAGACATAAAATAACTTCTCTGCTCCTATTCAAGATTCCCCTATTTATGCATCCCAGGATCACATAATGTGCCTGCCTATGACAGGGCAACCTTGGAATGAATAAGGGGAAAATGTGGAAGCAAGTTTCCCCAAAGCATGCATGAAAAGATGATGGAGATGAAAGCTTTATACTGTGTTGTTATTTTTTTTCCCCTCATGCCAAAAATTTCTGTCCTTTATATTAACCCTGCCTCCATTTCTACTCACTGTGACATCCTATGTCTGTATAATCTTTGCCATCCTGCAAATCCCTTCTACCACCAGGAGGCAGAAGGCCTTCTCCACCTGCTCCTCTCACCTCATTGTGGTGACCATTTTCTATTGGACCATCACTATTGTGTACGTGTTACCAAAAACCAATACACTGAGAGACCTGAACAAAATGTTCTCTCTCCTGTACACAGTCCTGACCCTGCCTGGTCAATCCCCTCATTTACAGCCTGAGAAACAAAGAGGTCAAGGAGGCTCTGAGGAAAGATCTCAGTAAATTTATGGATTTCAGAAGAATTCGGGCCATCCATGCTAATTTGTGTAAGATAAATCAAAAGGGAGATAATGTGGATCCAAGCATAGCAGTCTGGGTTGGCCCTCTTGATGGGCTATTAACTCATGCCAGGGGAAAGGGAAGCTGTTCTACGGAACCATTTAAACAATAAACATAACATCTTCCTTTGTGAATTCCCCATCGGTGAATATTGGTCAGAAATGAAAAAAAAAACAAAGAACCAGTTTTATGAAAAGTTTCCTTATTTTGAGGTTGTTTCTATTTGGAGGGAGGTGAAATTAGAGCCACTTTCTAATATTTTTAAATTCTATTTTTTAAATTTATATAGAAATCATGATGAAGTTGGTTACTGCTTTTTTAATTTACTAAACACCTGTGTACGTGTATATATATAATGAAGTTATGATTTTTAGTAAATGATAAATTTCAACAGCCATTTCTGTACTGTACTAATCTATCTATCTATTGATCGATCAATCAATATATGTGTGTTTGTTTACTGAATGTATGTTTCTTTCCCTTAAAATCTGGATAATTTTTAATAAGATTTAGTTTGGAAAAAAAGGTCATTTTTTTCTATGAAAACAATTTTTTTCTCCAATATTTTCATCAGTTGCATCCTTGAGCAGATCAGGTTTTTCACATTTTATCATTAAGAATATTCTGTGGACAATCCCTGGGCTGACACTCATTTTCAGGTGACATTGCTAATACTCAGTATGTAAAGTCCAGAATTTAAGTTGTTTTCATTTGGTGCATAACTCACATGGCACAGTTCTTCCCACTGATTGGGTAAGTGTAAGGTTTATACTACACTTTCTTTTTCTAGGATTACTCGATATTCTGAATTCAGAGCATCCTTTTCCAGGACTGGGCTGCAAATATGCTCTAAGAAACCCCAGACTAGATTCACAAATGCACTTTTAGTCAACTAACTGCCACTCATCATAACTGGTAGCTCACCTGGGATGTTGGAGACCCCCATAGCTTCCGCCTCTCGTGGAGGTGGAGTAAATTATGCCGACAGGAGGGAGCTCTCCCGATGCACTACAGTGGCGCAGCCTGAGGCGAAGCAGGTTTTTGCCTTGCAGATTTGCACCCTCACCAGCCACCTGTGGGATACTTTGATATGGGACTGTTTCAGTCTCTCCTGTTGTGAGACTTATAGTCAAGTAATCATTCTCTTTCTGTAGTTAATAAACTTGTTTTAATATTTTATCCTCACCAGTGAGTTTGTCTAAAGTGTTTTGGGGAATCTGCTCCGATTACAAAGGCTGGTGCATGTCCACTATCCTTTGACAAAGTGGCAAAATAAGCTTCGCTGCTTGTCACTAGCAAAACATTATGAGAGACAGCCCAGGCTGGAGAATTAAGGGGGCACAATGATACCCCAGTTCCAGGTTGCATCCTGGGAGTCCTGTCACACATGTTTCTTGCAAGAAGCCAGGGTGGGGTAAGAGGAATGCCCTTGTGACTTTTAGCCCAGTGGTTGGACCTCTCCCCTGGGATGTGGGAGACCCCCTCTTTAAGTCCCCCTTCTGCCTGAGGGAAGAAAGTATTTGAATAGGGATCTGCTACCTCTCAGGTGAGTGTCGGAACGACTGGGCTGTGAGCTATTCTGACATGGAGCGCCCTCTGTTGCTGCTACTGAAACTGTTCCTCTGGGGCTGAATAACAAAAGGTCAAGGGGACGAGATTGTGGGCCATTCCCTTCCTAGCTAAGTGCTTTAACCACTAACCTATAGAGTCATTCTCGTGCTGGCACACTGTCTCTCAGACCCAATGTCTCTTTAATTATTTATCCACAGTAGAAAAGCTTCAACAAAAGAAACGGAGGGACCCCCATATCAGAATATCTCATTGCCCACTGGCTAGACCACCCACCTGAGAGATTTCAGAGTCTGAGCAGGAAAGTCGACACTGCTATTTCTAATCCCCACAGTGAAAGCCCCACAAGCCCATGTCAGTTGGCCCAGGCTCTGAGACTCTCTGCCGTGGGGATTTTTACTGCAGTGTAGATGTGCTCACTGTGTCCTCGCCAGAACAGAAAATAACTGAGTTTGAAGGGATCTCTAAGAATAGGTGTCACACACACAGTGTGTCAGCTGAACTCTGGCAGCTGGGCTTGTACTGGGATTTAGTCAAAAGGATTTAGGCTCCTATCTGTTTAGTTTTCAAAATGTGACTTAGGATTCCAAGTAGAGCTGAGCAAATGATTGATATTCTTTGTTGGATGGCCGAATTGAAAAATCAGAAAAAAAACATTTTGTTTTGGGTCGACCTCCAATTATTTTTTTTTCCATTTCTGCATTTTGTTTTGTCATATTGTTTAGTTGAGTTGTGGTTTTGGAATTTTTTTTAATCCTTTAAAAAACTAGCCTAGCAAAATTTCGAAAAGAAACATCATTCGGGAAAAAAAAGTTGAAATGTTTTGACTCTCTCGCTAGACATGTGCCCAAATATTTTCCCACCTTTCACCTTATTCTTCTAAAAGCTCTGCTCGAGGAATTATTCTGGGGGCAGTTCTCTGGCTGGTGTTATCCCGGAGGTCAGACTGGATGATCACAGTAGTCCCTTCTGACCTTGGAATCAATGAAACTACACAGAAGAACATAGCAGAAGGCATCTTAACTCAGCAAGAATGAATGTAGCTGGCAGCAAAGGGAGGATCCTGAAAGAGACCCAAGTGGTTGGGGCATCCTTGAGCCAGAACAAACCTCACTTCCCTCTCCTGCATGACATTAACAGAACCCTAATGTTCATAGGGATGCACATTAGGGGTCTGTCAATGTAATGCACCCAATCTGTTCCACTTCATATTTATCACCCTGCTCAGCACTATGGCTGGATTCTCAACTGGGGTAAAGCAGCACTGACCTCAGTAGGCCTACTCTGTGTTAGGATACAGATATTCAGGCCTGTCGGTAAAGGCCTGTACTCGATGAATTTAGGTGTATTCTTATCACTTGGCTAGTTAGAGGTATAAAAGAAAGAATCAAATTCACTGTCTGCCGGTGTAAGAGCCTTCTCTTACTGTGACAGTCTGAGGCCCTGTTCTTAGGCTAAGGCCTTTGGCTAAGCAGCAGAGGCAGCCATAAGCTGGGAAGCGAACGGTCACCTCCTCACATTCCAAACTAGTCAATATGGGGCTGTTAGAAGGTGACCTGATCTATCACCTCCAGAGAAAGGGAAGAGCCTAGAAGATGTAAAAGGAAATTTAGTTTGATAATATTCTGTCTGATAAGAATTCACTTATCAATAGACACAGCTGGGAAACCCTTCTTTCTTTATAGATGTAGTTGTGAAATCCTCACTTCTGTATTGTTTTGTCATTATAGTTCTCACTTTGCTATTATTTGCATGGTCTTTGCCTGGTTCTGTCATTGTTTCTGTCTGCTGTATAATTAATTTTGTTGGGTGTAAACTAATTAAGGTGGTGGGATATAATTGATTAGCTAATCATGTTACAATATGTTAGGATTGGTTAGGTAAATTTTAGTAGAATAATTGGTTAAGGTATAGCTAAGAATATTACTATATAAATTAGGGGGAAACAGGAAGTAAATTGGGATTCAAAAATTAGGAAAAAGGAACTTGGATTTAAGCTTGCTGGAATTTCACCCCAATAAACATTGAATTGTTTGCACCTTTGGACTTTGGGTATTGTTGCTCTCTGTTCATGTGAGAAGGACCAGGGAAGTGGGAGAGTGAAGGAATAAGCTCTCTAACACTTTAATTTACATCAGTTGGGGAGCTGGCCCATGGATGCCAATGGAGCTAAGGCCAATTACACCAGCTGGGGATCTGGCCCCATTGGGATCAATACAGTTAGATCAATTTACTTCAGATTAGCAAGTGGCAAGAATGGAAGTTCATCTCCTTAAGCGTAAGACTGGATTTGTTTGGAATAAATGTGGAGACAATTAGAACATGACACATGGGAGGCTGGGCTGAGTGCAGTTTTAGACTCGAGCTATATACATTTTCTTTTTTCTATCTGACTCTCAAGGAGTGACACAGATTTACACCAGGGGGAATCTGGCCAATTGTTTCCAAAGAAGCCAATGATTTTTTCAGCTGGGGAGCTGGTCCTTTGTCTTCCCACTGAGATCACAACCTGGCCTTCTTTTGCTTGTTAATATCTCTATCACTGGCCCTGGGAAGTTTTTTTGTGCTCTCCATTGAACATTCAAATAAATAAAGCCTACAATGCATCAGAAATATCCTGGGTACCTCTCATGGCTTCCTAATTGTTCACAGTAAATTGGAACAAAAGGAGATGGATCTTCAAAGGTGCCTAAATTAGAACTGGTTGAAAACTTTCCAAGAAAAGGATTTTCAGAAAATAAGGTTTTGTGAACAACAAAATTTCTCCATCTGAAAGCGATTGTTTCAGGTCCTCTGCAGATTCAGGTAGATGTTGCTGCATCAGTCAGACTCAGGTAAGCTTCCCCTCTCAGGGTGATTGGTTCGGGCTCTCTGCAGACTCAGGGAGATGATATTCTGTTTGTTACTCTTAGTTCAACTTTTCCAGATTTCTACACAGCCGTGTCACTCATGAATGTATTCACAAACACTGCACTGATTCCTAAATAATCATATGAAAGATATAGCACAGTTCCCAAGGAATCAAAGCAATCTGAACTCTGGTATTTTATTTGTTAACATATTTATGAAGACATTAAAACAAATCTGATCAGTTCTAACTTCTTAATTCTGTCCTCAGGTTTTCAGCATTTAAGTGAGTGGATTCACAGAACACTGAAGAAGAAGAAGAAGAAGAAGAAGAAGAAGAAGAAGAAGAAGAAGAAGAAATCTGGATGTTTCAAGGAAAATCTCCTCACTTCAGTTTTCAGTACCAATTGTTCCAAGATGCAAAATCCAGATCCAAAGTCTGGGGATATTCAAATGCAAGAAAATGTTTTGAGGCCTTCCAGTAGTCTGAACATTGAGTCTAACTCACTAGGGCTCTTCATCTGCTGTGTGCACACCCTTAAAAGACGTGGTTAAGCCATGTTTATTTTTTTACAATCTTCACCAACAAGGTTAATAGTCACTACATACTCAACACAATTAATATTAACAACAAGGGGGAAGGAACACAACCCCAGACAGGGAAAAAACAGGTTAAACAATGTTTAAATAAGTTAAATGTACTCAAGTTGGCAGGGCCTGATGAAATCCATCCTAGGGTACTTATTAGCAATGATCTTCAAGAACTCATGGAGGATGATTGAGGTCCCAGAGTACTGGAGAAGGGCAAAAATAGTATCTAGCTTTAAAAAAGGGGAACAAAGACAACCTGGAGAATTATTAGACGAGTCAACCTAACTTCGATATCTGGATGGACACTGGAACAAGAAATTATTAAATAATTTGTAAGCATCTAGAGGATAATAGGGTTATAACGAATAGCCAGCATAGATTTCTCAAGAACAGATCATGCCAAACCAACTTAATTTCCTTCTTTGATAGGGTTACTGGCCTAGTGGATGGAAGGAAGCAGTAAACATAACATACGTTGATTTTAGTGAGATTTTTGATGCAGTCCCACATGACATTCTCATAAGCAAACTAGGGAAGACATTACTGAAAGAGTAGTTATCAATGGTTGACTGTAAAACTAGGAGGATGTATCCAGTGGAATCTTGCAGGGGTCAGTCTTGGATCTGGTACTATTAAATATTTTAATTAATGACTTGAATAATGGACTGCAGAGTATGCTTATAAAATTTGCAGATAACACCAAGCTGGAAGGGGTTGCAAGCACTTTGGAGGACAGGATTAAAATTCAAATTAGACCTTGTCAAATTAGACAATTGATCTGAAATCAACATAAGGAAATTGAATAAAGGAAAATATAACATACTACACTTAGGAAGGAAAATCAAATGCACAAGTACAAAATGGGTAATAACTGACTAAGTGGTAGTACTACTGAAAAGCATATGGGGGTTATAGTGGATCACAAATTGAATATGAGTCAACAGCGTGATGAAGTTGCGAAAAAGGTGAATATCTTTCTGATGTATGAACAGGAGTGTGGTATGTAAGACATGGGAGGTAATTGTCCTCTCTACTCAGCACTGGTGAGGCCTCAGTTGGAATACTGTATCCAGTTCTGGGTGCCACAATTTAGAAAAGATGTGGATAAACTGAGAGAGTCCAAAGGAGAGCAACACAAATCATGAAAGGTTGAGAAAACCTGCCCTGTGAAAAAGAGGTTAAAACATTGGTTATGTTTAGTCTTGAGAAAAAAAGACTGTGGGGGGGGGGACCTGATTACAGTCTTCCGATATGTTTAGGGATGTTAATAAGAGTCTGGGGATCAATTGTTCTCGATGTCCACTGAAGATAGGACACAAAGTAAGGGCTTAATCATCAGCAAGGAAAATTAGGTTAGATAGTACAAAAAAAACTTTTTATCTATAAGTGTAGTTAAGCTCTGGACCAGGTTTCCAAGGGAGGTTGTGAAATCCCCATCACTGGAGGTTTTTAAGAATGGGTTGGACAAACATCTGCCAGGGCTTGCCTAGGGTTAACTGATCTGCCTCAGCACAGGGGATTGGACTTGATGGCCTCTCGAGGTCCTTTCCAGACTTACATTTCTATTATTCTATTAATCTAGTGAGCATGAGTACCAATTGCAGTGAAGCTGTGGTGGTCTGGACTTCAGTGGGGGCTAGCCACCCCAATACATAGCTAGGGTTCTGAACAGCCATGGCCAGCCCATGCTGCCATGGCTTCACTGCTATTGGTGCCCAACCAAGCTAGATCAAAGCTAGTGAGTGTATGTCTACACATGCTGGACTTATGCCCTCTGATTTCAGTGTAGACATACCCTTAAACCTTAGTTGGGATGTAAGTGGGGTGTGGACACATGTTGCACATTTCCAGAGCTGCATTTCATTTTGTATGTGACAATGCTGCAGTTGTGATCATGGTTGTGCAAAAAATGTGACCTGAGTGAACCCTAAAATCTGAAAAACAAGAAGGCAAATGAAAAGCATCCTGATTTTTTCTCATCTCATGATTTTCAAGCCCACCTCCAGAGGTTTTGGGGGTCTGACATAATTTGTGAATGTTTGCAGTTGACAATATATGTTTGTGTATGCACAGGAGTGGTTTTTTCTCTGTGTGAATGTATGTGTCTTTGGATATGTTCTGCCACTGCTTTGTTTAATAGAAGAAGAAGAAGAAGAAGAAGAAGAAGAAGAAGAAGAAGAAGAAGAAGAAGAAGAAGAAGAAGAAGAAGAAGAAGAAGAAGGTTCTGTTTTTATTTTCCTTACGGATTTTGAACTTTCCAGAGGCTACATTTTGAAGCTTTTCTTCAAACCACATGGGCTACAAATATACTTTATTTTTCACTGAACATTGAGACTCTTGTGTAATCACAGGACTCCAGGAGCTGGGGCTTTAAGGAATAAAATATTGCAAGATTTGGCAACAATCTAGATGTTGCCGGAAATTTCCAAAGGAGCCTAAAGGAGTTAGGCACTGAAATTCCATCTGAGATGGGCAACTTGGAAAGACAGAAAGAAACATCAGATTTTTAATAGAATGTGTAATCTCTTATTGAAAGTTTGTATTTATACTCAGAACGATTTGCTTTGAAAACTTTTACAGAGAGAAAAATAAAATAAAAAGTGAAAGAGAGAATCAGAGGTCGGCAGCTGAGGGCTAGGAAATTCCAATTTATAAATCATACTAGAAGGTCTGAGAGAGGAGAAAGGGATGAGAAGAGGGTGTATAATACAATTATATTGAGATCAAGATGGATGTACAATTTAAGAGGTGAAAAAGATGAAGCTATTCCAAGTAGTGGCCACCAGATAGCAGCATATATACATGGAGGATGCTACACCGTAAAGCAACTAACAGAAGATGAATTGTGTTTATATTCGGCATATACTAGAAAAAATTATCATTATTTGTTAATGATTTGGTAGACTGAAATCAAGCGAGTCAGTTTCCAGAAAAACTAAAACAAAAAAATAGTAGTTTATTCAAAATCAGTGACATTTTATTTCAATAGAAACATTTTTTGTCTCTGTAAATTCACTGAGACTGAAGTTACAACATAAGTAACAGATTCTGCTGTCAGTTACAATGGTATAAGTATAGAAAAAAATCAATTGAAGTCATGGGTGTTACACTACATCTCCACTTATGTAACGAAGAAAAGAATCTAGCACTAAACAGATGGCATTATATGTATTTAAGTCCATCCATACAATGTAACATAAACCCCAGTTCAGTAGTCCATATATAATAATATAGGCCCAATATGTTATTTCTGGTGATACAATGATCCACTAATTTAGCAATCCTGCTAACATATCTTTTTCACATGAGAATAGTTAAGAAGAATTACACGTCAAAAAGAAACAGTTGATAGATTTCACCTCCTTTACACATACACACTGTCATAAATATAAAGGGAAGGGTAACCACCTTTCTGTATACAGTGCTATAAAATACCTCCTGGCCAGAGGCAAAACCCTTTCACCTGTAAAGGGTTAAGAAGCTAAGGTAACCCCGCTGGCACCTGACCCAAAATGACCAATGAGGGGACAAAATACTTTCAAATATGGAGGGTGGGGGGAACAAAGGGTTTTGTCTGTCTGTGTGATGCTTTTGCCGGGAACAGATCAGGAATACATGCCTTATCACTCTTGTAAAGTTAGTAAGTAATCTAGCTAGAAAATGTGTTAGCTTTTCTTTTGTTTAATGGCTTGTAAAATAAGCTGTGCTGGAGGGAATGTATATTCCTGGTGTTGTGTCTTTTTGTATCTTAAGGTTTTGCCTAGAGGGATTCTCTGTGTTTTGAATCTGATTACCCTGTAAGGTATTTACCATCCTGATTTTACAGAAGTGATTCTTTTACTTTTTCTTTAATTAAAACTCTTCTTTTAAGATCCTGATTGATTTTTCATTGTTCTTAAGATCCAAGGGTTTGGGTCTGTGTTCACCTATGCAAATTGGTGAGGATTCTTATCAAGCCTTCCCCAGGAAAGGGGGTGTAGGGCTTGGGGGGATATTATTGTGGGAAGACATCTCCAAGTGGGCTCTTTCCCTGTTCTTTGGTGGCAGCATAGGGTTCAAGGACAAGGCAAAGTCTGTACCTTGAGGAAGTTTTTAACCTAAGCTGGTAAGAATAAGCTTAGGGGGTCTTTCATGCAGGTCCCCACATCTGTACCCTAGAGTTCAGACTGGGGAAGGAACCTTGACACGGTGTCAGAAGTGGGGTCATTTTGAACCAGAGGCACAGTTGGATTTAAAAAGGACATTTTTTTTCATTTGGGCTGCTTGGAAGCAGGTTTTAAGCTGAAAGCAGTTAGAGTATTTTCTGTCTCTTTGCCTGGGGACAGAGCATCTCCATAACAAAGGATTTTTCTGTAGGCTGAGAACAGCTATCAGAGACAAAAGGTATCAGGTTACAGCACAGCAAAATTTTACAAGCCAGGTTTTTTCTTTCTTTCTTTCTTTCTTTCTTTCTTTCTTTCTTTCTTTCTTTCTTTCTTTCTTTCTTTCTTTCTTTCTTTCTAACTCTTGGGTATAGCTAGGTTAAAAACAGAGAGGCTAAGATGACAGAAAGCAATGCCCAACAGCAACTGGAGATAGCCATACTGGAAGCAAAAGAGAAAGAAAAGGAACACCAGAGTCTGGTCAAATTAAAACAACTCGATATGGAGGCAGCAAAAAAGGCAGAAAAAGCCAAGGAGGCTGCCCACCAGAGAGCTATGGAGGCAAAAGAAAAAGAAATGGAGGAGAGGGAACAAGACAGGAAATATGCACTGGAGATAGAGAAGGCAAAGGCTCAGCAGAATATACCAAATAACCCTAACAATCCTTCCCCAACAATCCACAAATGGGAGCGACTATGTCCACAGTATGATGAATCCAGTGATATTGTGGAATATTTTCTCATCTTTGAGAGACTGTGCACACTCCATAAAATTCCTGAAGCTCACAAGATGACCACATTGGTCACAAAATTGACTGGAAGAGCTCTGGACATATTCAATAAGATGCCTATTGATGAGGCTTCTGACTATAATAAATTCAAGGATTTGGTTTTAAAGCAATTTCAAGTTACACCTGAAATTTACAGAGTAAAGTTTCGAATCCTTAAGAGAGGACCTGGACTAAGTAATGTGGCTTATGTAAAGCAGATGACAGATCTCTTCGATAAATGGCTCAACGGACGGGCTGCAACCAGCTTGGGAAGAATGTGGGATTTGATGATACAGGAGCTGTTCCTGAATACGTCCAAGGATGATATAAAACAGTGTTTATGGGATAAGAAAATGGACTCAGCAGGAAGTCTTGTTTCTTATGCTGATCAATACGAGCAGTCCCAGACCGCCAGAGAGGTGGGGCAAACTGGAACAAAATGGGTGGAGGGAGGAGAGAGAAACAACCCTGGTCGCAGTTGGAGAGGATACCAGAAGGAACATGCTCAAACCACACCCTACTACTGGGGGCAGCCCAAGGCCCCAACTACACCGCAAGGAACACTCCAGACACCTTATCATCCCACCACACCATTCTCCAGCAATCCACCTCACCCCAGTGACCAGTCAGCTGGGCAATGTTTTAAATGTAATGAGCCGGGGCATGTAAAGGCCAACTGTCCCAAGAACCCCAACAGATTACAGTTTATTACACCAGGGTCTCACCAAAGGTCCTCAGGCCCAGATGCCTCCCAGATACCATCAGAGTGGAGGGAAACTGTGAGTGTGGGCGGGAAGAAGGTCACAGCGTGGAGGGACTCCGGAGCACAAGTGTCGGCTATCCATGCTTCCTTAGTGGACCACAATTTAATCGACCCAGAGGTCCAAATGATGATTCAACCCTTTAAGTAAAACTCTTTTGACTTGTCTACAGACAAGTTGCTGGTCCAGTACAAGAGCTGGTCAGGAATGTGGACTTTTGCAGTCTGTGATGACTATCCCATTCCCATGCTGTTGGGGGAAGACTTGGCCAATCATGTGAAGCTAGCCAAGAGGGTGGGAATGGTCACCCGCAGCCAGGCTAAGCAAGCTGTCACACCTAGCTCTGTTCTGGAAACTTCTACCAGGACCCGGTCAGAGGTGATGGAACTGGACCCCATGCCAACGTCTGCAACAGCAGTAGTGGATCCAGTCCCAGAGACTCAGACAGAGCCAGTCCCAGAACTGGAATCAGTGGAACAACCAGCACCAGACCCATTGACAGCACTGAATCCAGTACTTGCAACCCCAACACCAGAGGGCCCAACCAAACCTGCAATGGCAGCGGCAGATAACCCTACACAAGAGGCTCAGCCGGAGCCTGAACACCAACATAGTGCACCAGTGGAGAGCGGTTCACAGTCATCGGCCTGAAGGTGTCTACTATGAAGGGAAAAGTGCTGGTGGTGTGGAAGAGGTGAACCTCTCCATGACCCTTGGGCGTGTGCAGCAACAGCAGATCCAGGAGCTGTGCACTAGCTACACACCGACGTTCTCAGCCACCCCAGGACTGACTGAACAGGCATACCACTCCATTGACACAGGTAATGCTCACCCAATTCAAGTCCAACCTTACCGGGTGTCTCCTCAAGCTAAAACTGCTAGAGAATGGGAGATCCAGGATATGTTACAGATGGGTGTAATCCGCCCCTCTGGAAGTGCATGGGCATCTCCAGTGGTTCTAGTTCCCAAACCAGATGGGGAGATACGTTTTTGCGTGGAGTACCGTAAGCTAAATGCTGTAACTCGCCCAGACAACTATCCAATGCCACGCACAGATGAACTATTAGAGAAACTGGGACGGGCCCAGTTCATCTCTACCTCGGACTTAACCAAGGGGTACTGGCAGGTACCGCTAGATGAATCCGCCAAGGAAAGGTCAGCCTTCACCACACATCTCGGGCTGTATGAATTTAATGTCCTCCCTTTCGGGCTGCGAAATGCACCTGCCACCTTCCAAAGACTTGTAGATGGTCTCCTAGCGGGATTAGGAGAATATGCAGTCACCTACCTTGACGATGTGGCCATATTTTCAGATTCCTGGGCAGAACACCTGGAACATCTACAAAAAGTCTTTGAGTGCATAAGAGAGGCAGGACTAACTGTTAAGGTTAAGAAGTGTCAAATAGACCTAAACAGAGTGACTTACCTTGGACACCAGGTGGGTCAAGGAACTATCAGCCCCCTACAGGCCAAAGTGGCTCCAAAAGTGGCCTGTCCCAAAGTCAAAGAAACAGGTCCAATCCTTCTTAGGCTTGCCTGGATATTACAGGCGATTTGTACCGCAATACAGCCAAATCGCTGCCCCACTGACAGACCTAACCAAAAAGAAACAGCCAAATGCTGTTCAGTGGACCAAAAAGTGTCAGAAGGCCTTTAACAAGCTTAAAGCGACACTCATGTCTGACCCTGTACTAAGGGCCCCGGACTTTGACAAACCGTTCCTAGTAACCACAGATGCGTCCGAGCGTGGTGTGGGAGCAGTTTTAATGCAGAAAGGACCTGATCAAGAATTCCACCCGGTAGTGTTTCTCAGCAAAAAACTGTCTGAGAGGGAAAGCAACTGGTCAGTCAGTGAAAAAGAATGTTACACCATTGTCTACGCTCTGGAAAAGCTACGCCCATATGTTTGGGGACCGCATTTCCACCTGCAAACCGACCATGCTGCAATACAGTGGCTTCATACAGCCAAGGGAAATAACAAAAAAAGTATTTGGTGGAGTTTAGCTCTCCAAGATTTTGATTTCGACATACAACACATTTCAGGAGCTTCTAAAAAAGTCACTGATGCACTCTCCCATGAAACGTTCCCAGAATCAACTGGTTAAAATCATCCTTGAGATGTGGAAAATATTGTTAGTGTGTATACAGTTAGTAGTATATTTAGAGATGTATGTGTCTTATTAATTCTGTTTTCTCCTAGAGCTCCAGGAAGAAATCACAGCCAGTGTTTCACCCTATCTGTAATTTGGGGGTGTGTCATAAATATAAAGGGAAGGGTAACCACCTTTCTGTATACAGTGCTATAAAATACCTCCTGGCCAGAGGCAGAACCCTTTCACCTGTAAAGGGTTAAGAAGCTAAGGTAACCCCGCTGGCACCTGACCCAAAATGACCAATGAGGGGACAAAATACTTTCAAATATGGAGGGTGGGGGGAACAAAGGGTTTTGTCTGTCTGTGTGATGCTTTTGCCGGGAACAGATCAGGAATACATGCCTTATCACTCTTGTAAAGTTAGTAAGTAATCTAGCTAGAAAATGTGTTAGCTTTTCTTTTGTTTAATGGCTTGTAAAATAAGCTGTGCTGGAGGGAATGTATATTCCTGGTGTTGTGTCTTTTTGTAACTTAAGGTTTTGCCTAGAGGGATTCTCTGTGTTTTGAATCGGATTACCCTGTAAGGTATTTACCATCCTGATTTTACAGAGGAGATTCTTTTACCTTTTCTTTAATTAAAATTCTTCTTTTAAAAACCTGATTGATTTTTCATTGTTCTTAAGATCCAAGGGTTTGGGTCTGTGTTCACCTATGCAAATTGGTGAGGATTCTTATCAAGCCTTCCCCAGGAAAGGGGGTGTAGGGCTTGGGGGGATATTTTGTGGAAAGACGTCTCCAAGTTGGCTCTTTCCCTGTTCTTTGTTTAAAACACTTGGTGGTGGCAGCATACTGTTCAAGGACAAGGCAAAGCTTGTACCTTGGGGAAACTTTTAACCTAAGCTGGTAAGAATAAGCTTAGGGTGTCTTTCATGCAGGTCCCCACATCTGTACCTTAGAGTTCAGAGTGGGGAAGGAACCTTGACAGCATGGATTCACCAAAGCCAAGTCATGCCTGACTAACCTAATTGCCTTCTACGATTAGATAACTGGCTCTGTGGATGAGGGGAATGCAGTGGACATGTTATTCCTTGACTTTAGCAAAGCTTTTGACACTGTCTCCCACAGTATTCTTGCCAGCAAGTTAAAGAAGTATGGGCTGGATGAATGGACTATAAGGTGAATAGAAAGCTGGCTATATCATCGGGCTCAATGGGTAGTTATCAATGGCTCCATGTCTAGCTGGCAGCTGATATCAAGTGGAGTACCCCGAGGGTCAGTCCTGGGGCCAGTTTTGATCAATGTTTTCATTAATGATCTGGAGGATGGCATGGATTGCACCCTCAGCAAGTTTGCACATGAGACTAAACTGGGAGGAGTGGTAAATACGCTGGAGGGTAGGGATAGGATACAGAAGGACCTAGAAAATTAGAGGATTTGGCCCAAAGCAATGTGATGAGGTTCAACAAGGACAAGTGCAGAGTCCTGGACTTAGGAAGGAAGAATCCCATGCCCTGCTACAGATTAGGGACTGAGTTTCTAGGCAGCAGTTCTGCAGAAAAGGACCTAGGGGTTACAGTGGATGAGAAGCTGGATATGAGTCAACAGTGTGCCCTTGTTGCCAAGAAGGCCAATGGCATTTTGGGATGTATAAGTAGGAGCATTGCCAGCAGATGGAGGGATGTGATCGTTCCCCTCTATTTGACACTGGTGAGGCCTCATCTGGAGTACTGTGTCCCATTTTGGGCCCCACACTACAAGAAGGATGTGGAAAAATTGGAAAGAGTCCAGCGGAGGGCAACAAAAATGATTAGGGGGCTGGAGCACTTGACTTACGAGGAGAGGCTGAGGGAACTGGGATTATTTAGTCTGCAGAAGAGAAGAATGCGGGGGGATTTGATAGCTGCTTTCAACTACCTGAAAGAGGGTTCCAAAGAGGATGGATCTAGACTGTTCTCAGTGGTAGCAGATGACACAACAAGGAGTAATGGATTCAAGTTGCAGTGTGGGAGGTTTAGGTTGGATATTAGGAAATTAGGAGCTAGGGAAAACTTTTTCACTAGGAGGGTGGTAAAGCATTGGAATGGGTAACCTAGGGAGGTGCTGGAATCTCCTTCCTTAGAGGTTTTTAAGGTCAGGCTTGACAAAGCCCTTGCTGGGATGATTTAGTTGGGGATTGGTCCTACTTTGAGCAGGGGGTTGGACTAGATGACCTCCTGAGGTCCCTTCCAACCCTGATATTCAATGATTCTATGATATAGGAATAATAACTTAATGCCCAGTTATGTGTTTTTGGCCAATTAACACTCCGATTTTGTTCCAAAATATTTTCCCAAGATTTCCTGGGCTTTTATACACACTTTCCCCCAGGATAATTCTGTTATTTTTTTAAGTCCATAGAAGCAGTGGGGCCACTTTAGCACTTTGGAACAGTGAAGGAAGATTAGGCCATTGCGGAAAAACTAAATGAATTTTTTACATCTGTCTTTACAGCTCATAGGTTCATAGATTCATAGATGCTAAGGTCAGAAGGGACCATTATGATCATCTAGTCTGATCTCCTGCACAACGCAGGCCACAGAATTTCACCCACCCACTCCTGCGAAAAACCTCTCACCTATGTCTGAGCTATTGAAGTCCTCAAATCGTGGTTTAAAGACTTCAAGGAGCAGAGAATCCTCCAGCAAGTGACCCGTGCCCCATGCTACAGAGGAAGGCGAAAAACCTCCAGGGCCTCTTCCAATCTGCCCTGGAAGAAAATTCCTTCCCGACCCCAAATATGGCAATCAGCTAAACCCTGAGCATATGGGCAAGATTCACCAGCCAGATACTACAGAAAATTCTTTCCTGGATAACTCAGATCCCACCCCATCTAACATCCCATAACAGGCCATTAGGCCTATTTACCATGAATATTTAATTATCAAAACCATGTTATCCCATCATACCATCTCCTCCATAAACATACAGCTGAGGATGTGAAGGAGATTTCCCAACCTGGTAACAAATCTGAGAAACTACTCTAGATTGAGGTGTCATTAGAGGAGATTTTGGATAAATAAATGGTCAGGTTTTAGAATAGAGAGAGGCAAATAGTGGTATCCAGGGTTCTGTACTGGGACCAGTCCTGTTAAACATATTAATAAATTATCTGGAAAAAGGGATAAACAATGAGGTGGTAAAATTTGGAGATGATACAAAACTACTTAAGATAGTTAATTCCAAAGCAGACTGCGAAGAGTTGCAAAGGGATCTTAGAAAACTGGGTGACTGGGCAAGAAAATGTCAGGTGAAATGTAATGTTAGCAAATGCAAAGTAATGCACATTGGAAAACATAATCCCAACTATACTTATAAAATGATGGGGTCTAAATTAGCTGAAAGAAAGAAATAAATCTTGGAATCATTGTGGATAGTTCTCTGAAAACATCCTCTTAATGTGCAAGAGCTGTCAAAATATACTAACAGAATGTTGGGAATTATTAGGAAAGGGATAGATAATAAGGCAGAAAATATCATATTGCCTTTATATAAATCTGTGGTACAGCCACATGTTGAAAAAGATACATATTGGAACTGGAAAAGGCACAGAAAAAAAGGAATAAAAATGATCAGGGGTTTGGAACAACTTTATATGAGGAGTGATTAACAAGACTGGGACTTTTCACTTTGGAAAAGAGACGACTAAGAGGGAATACAATAGAGGTCCTTAAAATCATAACTGGTGTCAAGAAAGTAAATAAGAAAGTGTTATTTACTTACTTCTTCTCATAACACAAGAACTAGGGGTTACCAAATGAAATTAATAAGCAGCAGGTTTAAAATAAAAGGAAATATTTTTTCACATGGTCAACCTGTGGAACTTCTTGCTGAAGGTTGTTGTGAAGGCCAAGACTATAACAAGATTTTTTTTTAAAGAACCAGATAAATTCATGGAGGATAGGTCCATTAATGGCTATTAGCCAAGATGGGCACAGATGGTGTCCCTAGCCTCTCTTTGCCAGAAGCTAGGAATGGGCAACAAGGACTGGATCACTTGATGGTTACCTGTTCTGTCCGTTTCCTTTGAAGCACGTGATATTGGCCACTGTTGGAAGACAGAATAGTGGGCTAGATAGACTTTTGGTTTGACCCAGTATAGCCGTTCTTATATTCTTCTGTTTGTGCCCCTAATAAGGGTGTGCATTGTATTAATATTTGAGTAACTTAACAATTTTCTGGCTTATTCTTCGGATAGGGTTCTGTGACACAAACAGGTCCAGTGATCACATAGGAAATGAGCCCCAAAGCAGCAAAACGAAGCAAACATTACAGCATACTTCTTGCTTCCATAAATTCATAGATTAACCTGCAAAAATATATGTAAACAAAAACAAAAATGCAAGGCCTCTCACCTGGCCTCATAGGTTAATACATACTGCACATTTATTTCTGAGAATTGCTATATCTAGTCCATTGGCAAGTATTCCTTAACTGTTTGCACTAAATTTGTCAGCCAGATCTTCTTTTGTACCTGCTCAGGCATATGTCTCTTTGGTGTTAACAGGAACTCAGGAGATCTCATAACTCAGCCTGTTATTAATTTAAAGAGGTTAATGGGATAGCAAAGAAACAATTATCAATGTCCAGTAAAACGAACCATTTTGCCATGGCTACTACTCTGGCCCTTATAGTTGGAAGGTTGACTACAGTTGGGGCCATAGGTACTGTACCTTCCTTAATTCTTCTATAATCAATCATGGGACGCCATCTGCCTTCCGGTTTCCAAACAGGCCAGACTGGGGAGTTGTAGGGGCTCCCCAGTCTGGCCTGTTTTGTTTTTCTGAGGGAAAATTTACTTTTTGACAGAATCACAACAACCAAATAAATAACAAAACCTTTCAGCTGCAAACAAAACAAAAAAAAGTCTGAAATGTAGCTACGATGCCTCATGGGAGTTGGCTTACAGATAATTCTCCTCTATGGACCATGTTTTCTGGCTGGACTGTTTCCCAAGATGCACCTCTTGCTGAGCCACCATGGTGCATAACAGGTGTCCTTGGTCATGGTGCATCATGGGCTATGTAGTTCAGCTGAGGAATGTGGCCCATTGGGCAGATTGGGGGCATGAGGTACCTGTGCTAACAGCCCCAAGGTAGTACTGAGCTAACCTTTCAAAATAAAAAAAAGGATAATTTGGGGTATTTGGGTTTAGAATGAAACGTCCACATTTTCCAGTTGTTTTTGTGAAAAAGTTCATTTAAAAAAAACAAAACTTTATGCTGAAATACAATGGGAAAAAGTGAGAGTCTCAGGTTTCAATTTTCTATTTTATTTTTTTTGGTGGTAGTTGTTTTCCTCAGCTATCCATATCAGCTGCATTGGTCTGTGTTTCAGAAAGCCAACTATGCACACCACTATGCAGGAATGAGTCAGCATCTTTCAGCACAGTCTCAAGTGCTGATAATACAATGCTTTTACCTAGACGAAAACCTGAGGCCCTTCCACAGGGCAAAGCTTCAGAAAAGGACAAAGGATTTAAAGGAATTAAACCACTCCATTTAAACATCAAACAACCACTTTTGAATGAGGTGGCATTCCTCCCTCGGGATCCCAGTCAGTTAATGTGGGGAACCACAAACCAGTCAGGAGAACAATGCCACATGGATAAACAGGCTAAACACAAGACTGTCATGCCCTTATTCCAGCCAGAGATCCATTATTCACATTAATACATTGTGAGGCAGTGAGACTGAGTGAACATAAGAATATAAGAACGGCCATACCGGGTCAGACCAAAGGTCCATCCAGCCCAGTATCCCATCTACCGACAGTGGCCAATGCCAGGTGCCCCAGAGGGAGTGAACCTAACAGGCAATGATCAAATGATCTCTCTCCTGCCATCCATCTCCACCCTCTGACAAACAGAGGCTAGGGACACCATTCCTTACCCATCCTGGCTAATAACCATTAATGGACTTAACCTCCATCAATATATCTAGTTCTCTTTTAAACCCTGTTATAGTCCTAGCCTTCACAACCTCCTCAGGCAAGGAGTTCCACAGGTTGACTATGCGCTGTATGAAGAAGAACTTCCTTTTGTTTGTTGTAAACGTGCTGCCCATTAATTTCATTTGGTGGCTCCTAGTTCTTATATTATGGGAACAAATAAATAACTTTTCCTTATTCACTTTCTCCACGCCAGTCATGATTTTATATACCTCTATCATATCCTCCCTTAGTCTCCTCTTTTCCAAGCTGAAAAGTCCTAGCCTCTTTAAACTCTCTTCATATGGGATCTGTTCCAAACCCCTAATCATTTTAGTTGCCCTTCTCTGAACTTTTCTAATGCCAGTATATTTTTTTTTCAGACGAGGAGACCACATCTGTACGCATATTTGAGATGTGGGCGTACCACGGATTTATATAAGGGCAATAAGATATTCTCTGTCTTATTTTCTAACCCTTTTTAAATGATTCCTAACATCCTGTTCGCTTTTTTGACTGCCGCTGCACACTGCGTGAATAGAGTAGTGAATAGATCACTGGAGTGCAGGTCAGGATACCTGGGTTCTAATGACTCCTTTGCCTCTGTTTAGTCTCCCACCTCCTGCCTGTTTAGATTATAAACTACTTGGAGAAGGAGCTGTTTCTTACTGTCTATGTAAAGGACCTGGCAGAGTAGGGCCCTGACCTCAACTATAGTATCAATAATACTGTAATACTCCCACAGGGATTTATTGGAACACTGCAAATACCAATTCCAGCTGACACAGGCTGCTATCTCCGGCCCCCCCCACCCCCTCCCCCCGATCAAATACAACAACAAAATAACATACCAGAAAACAACTTAGCACTGAGATAAAGATGCAGAACCTTCTGTTGGTGGAGTGCTGTCTGCGCTGATCATTACAATTTTCCCCCTTTAGTTAAATAAGAACTTTAAACAAAAACTCCTAGGAATCCAGATAGTCTTCCATCCATACAGGTTTCCAGGGTGGTCTGCCTGCTCCAGTCCTATATTCAGTCACGGAGACAACACTTATAGTTGTATCTAGACTATCAGGGAGTTCAGGGTTCATGTCCCCTAGGTCAGGTCTATCCATTGTGGACAGACTGTTGAAGATGGCAGTGTGCTGAGATTGTGAGAACACTCTGATAATTTCTCCTCCACACCCAATGTCCCACCATGACCCACAGGTACCGGCTGAGGGGCATCCAAATCCTTTTCTGCATCCCTGCGGGATAGTGGTTGAGCATCCTCACTGTTTGTCCTCCCCTTTCTTCCAATGAATCTGTGCACCAATTCTCCATGCACTACAAAAAGCAAGTGCTCTCCCCACTAGGTATCATCAGCAAGGATAGTTTTTTAATCACTGTGTAAGCACCTCAAATGCAGCTGGGTGAGTGAAACTGCAACACTACATCTTTCATCAATAATCTGCGACTGTCTCAGTCTTTCACACCTTGAGAAAGGGTTGTGCACTTACAAGCAGATGCCAATTTTCAGCTGGAGCTTCTGGCAGCAGGGCTTTCAAGTCGATCTGCATGAACTCTCAGGGGTTACTAGGTTGGAGCATTTTCCCTGTAGGAGTTCTGCCTCCCTTACTGATTATTTCCAGCCTTGACAGGTAAGACAGGAGAGTACCTAGTCCTTAACATCTGCAGCCACCCCCAGCCAAAATAATCTGTCAGTGTCTTTTCACACCCCAGGTGTTCTGCTGCTGCATTATCATGAGGCCCCTCCGGTATTGTTCTCTGAAAGTTTGCTGGCAGGTCAGTCCAATTACCCTCAGACACCAGGAAGTTGGTAGCTGGATCAATGGACTGTTGAGCCAGCCCACTCCAGTCTGGGCCTCCTTTGGTAGATCTGTTGTCACCAAACATAACTCAGGGGGCTTAGACTGTTCTTGCCAGATGTCATCCCGAAACCAGCCTGGGCCTATTCTCATGGCCCTTTCTAGCTGGCAGGGTCCACAACCACACTTTACTTTCCAGGTTTATGGGGAGCTGTGCATGTGAATTAAGAGAGTTTGTGAATCCATCTCCACAGGCATCCTGGGTTATGCTTTGTAAGGGGCTGCCACAGGGCACGTGTGTGTGCACTGAATTCCACACACAGACCACAGGGCCCTGGAACGATTTGACCCACACCAGCACCAGGACTGCCCATGCCAAGCGACATCTCTGCTCCACACACCCGTTGTGAGGATGCTACAGCCAGAATGGCTGAAAGGATCAGGGCAAACCCAATTCCATCGCTATGCACAGACCTCTTCGACCATCCAAGAGAGGACTCCTCAGTGAGGCTGCCATTGTGGGCCCACTTGCCCTGTTCAGATTTCTCTGTGACATCGATGTGGTGTGAAGAAGCAGTGTTGACGCGCCTAACTTTGAGGCAGCTAGAAAAATCATTGGGACTCACCAGGCCTGACTTCCACACTCAGGCTCTCTGAACGATGAATGGTGGGAAATGGGCACCTCAGAATGGGATTCACAAAAGCCAGCATACTAAGCAGCTCTGCCATCAGGGAGCTCAGCCCCCAAGTGCTGGCTGGCACCTGTCTCTGAGCTGTAAAACCTTCACTGGCATTAGGCACATATGTCACTTCTGTGCTACACCTTGATCATGCTGCCCAGGAGACTGGCTAGTCTCCTGACTGATTATCTATTTGACCCTCGTGATTGGGGGGAGGGATAGCTCAGTGGTTTGAGCATTGGCTTGCTAAACCCAGGGTTGTGAGTTCAATCCTTGAGGGGGCCCTTTGGGGCAAAACTTGGGGATTGACACTGCTTTGAGCAGGGGGTTGGATTAGATGACCTCCTGAGGTCCCTTCCAATCCTGATATTCTATGATTCTATTATTGTTTATATGTTAACAGAAAGCAACCAGCTGAGGGCCTTCAACAAAGTGTTCTCTGTCGATACACTGCCTTGACACCCCTGCTCAATCCCCTCCTACAGAGCCTGAGAAACAAAGAGGCAAAGCAGGCCCTATGGATGCCAGTCAGTAAATTTCAAGCTTCCCATAGAAAACATTGCTAGTTTTGCTTTGGATAGAACAAACTGGAAATGGTTAGAGTTGATCTGTAGAGTACATATGATTCCTTCGGACTCACCATTTGGTTAATCCGGGTGAAAATAAAGCAATGGGGCTGAGAGAACAGTTTGTATTGATTTGTTCATTTGATAGATGTCTCCTCCTTTTTTCATCTGAATGGCTGATGAATAAATGTTGATCTTTGCAACTGTATTTGTTATTCCACATGATTCTCTGTTGGGGTAAATTGTACATTTAGAGACAGACTCTCAGGCTCCACAGTTGAGGCCAGATGTCCTGCTCTCATTTAAGCACCACAATGAGTGAGCAACCTTTCAAAAGTTCTCAGGGTTAGAAAGTTAGTGTTGCTACAGCAGGGATGCCAACTCATGCAACTTTATCTTTCTTCTTTTGGTATTTGCTGTTTTATGGTAAAGCTGCAGCTCCTCGATGCACACAATTATGTTAGAACCTCTCCAGGGAGTTGGGAAAGAATTCCTTTCTCTGTGCAATATAAAGAAGGGACTCGAACATCATCTCCTACCACACTTGCATGCCCTAACCACCACACCGTGAAGTCTTTCTTGCTTTGTATCTGGCCTAATGCATATTTAATTATTTACATGCAGGAGAACAGCTTCAATGTGAGGGACTAAGAGAATAGCCCATAGCTTGGTGGTTAAGGCATGACTCTGGTAGGTAGGCTGGGACTTGTAGTTATAAAGGTTTTTCCTACTATCTAACCTAAATCTCCCTGGCTGCAGATTAAGTCCATTACTTCTTGACCTGCCTGCAGTGGACATGGAGAACCATTGATCCTTGTCCTCTTTATAAGCCTGTATGATATTTGTATACTGTTATCAGGTGTCTCCCCTCCCGCCCTCGAGTCTTCTTTTTGCAAGACTATCCATGCCCAGGGTTTTTTTTTTTTCCCCACCTTTCCCCCTACGGCAGATTTGCAAAACCTGGAATCATTGTTGTTGCTCTGCTCTGGACTCTCTCCAATTTGTCTGCATCCTTCCCAACTATCTGGTAGTTCAGCTTGACTTTACCTAGTCTGCTATTTTCCTGAACCTGACCCCTTGCCCCATTTCCCTGCTAGTTTACTGGCCTGGTGGATTCTGCAAATTTTGCAACCAGATGAGCCTTTAATTTACCAAACCCTACAGCCCATCTCTCCTCTCTAGCTAATTTGGGCTAGACTATAAGTAAATAGAATTAATTAGGGTTGATTTGGAGAATATGTATGATTCCTTTGAATTGGCCATTTGGCTAATCCTGGGTGATGATACAGTAGCAGAGCTGGAAGAATAGCCTGTATTGATTTGTTTACTCAGTAGATGTCATCCCTTTTCTCTGGGTGAGTTTTTCATGAATAAATAGCGACCTTCTCCACTATACTTCTTACTCTATGTTATTCTCTGAGGAGCTACATTGTGCATTTAGAGACAGACTTTCAAAGGGGCTCTGATTTCACAAGCGAGGCCAGATATTCAGAAGGGCCCAGTTCCCATTTTAGCACCACAATCAAGTGAGAAGACTTCCAAAAGTTCTCAGAAGTTGTTGCTCAACAGCTTCTTAGAATTAGTGACCAAACTCTCAGAAGTTCGCAGTATTAGAAAATCATTACCACGGCACAGCAGTTGCAAAATTTGTGCAACTTTAGGTGTTTGTTGTGAAACTGCAGCTCCGAGAGTTGTACGAGTGTGCTAGAATCTCATTAATAGTATCATAGAATCATAGAATAACAGGGTTGGAAGGGACCTCAGGAGGTCATCTAGTCCAACCCCCTGCTCAAAGCAGGATCAATCACCAACTAAATCACCCCAGCCAGGGCTTTGTCAAGCCTGACCTTAAAAGCTTCTAAGGAAGGAGATTCCACCACCTCCCTAGGTAACTCATTCCAGTGTTTCACCACCCTCCTAGTGAAAAAGTTTTTCCTAATATCCAACCTAAACCTCCCCCACTGCAACTTGAGACCATTACTCCTTGTTGTGTCATCTGCTACCACTGAGAACAGTCTAGATCCATCCTCTTTGGAACCCCCTTTCAGGTAGTTGAAAGCAGCTCCCCCCTCATTCTTCTCTTCTGCAGACTAAACAATCCCAGTTCCCTCAGCCTCTCCTCATAAGTCATGTGTTCCAGTCCCCTCATCATTTTTGTTACCCTCCACTGGACGCTTTCCAATTTTTCCACATCCTTCTCGTAGTGTGGGGCCCAAAACTGGACACTGTACTCCAGATGAGGCCTTACCAATGTCGAATAGAGGGGAACGATCACGTCCCTCCATCTGCTGGCAATGCTCCTACTTATACATCCCAAAATGCCATTGGCCTTCTTGGCAACTAGGGCACACTGTTGACTCATATCCAGCTTCTCGTCCACTGTAACCCCTAGGTCCTTTTCTGCAGAACTGCTGCCAAGCCATTCGGTCCCTAGTCTGTAGCAGTGCATGGGATTCTTGCGTCCTAAGTGCAGCACTCTGCACTTGTCCTTGTTGAACCTCATCAGATTTCTTTTGGCCCAATCCTCTAATTTGTCTCGGTCCCTCTGTATCCTATCCCTACCCTCCAGCGTATCTACCTCTCCTCCCAGTTTAGTGTCATCTGCAAACTTGCTGAGGGCGCATCTGTACCATCCTCCAGATCATTAATGAAGATATTGAACAAAACCGGCCCAAGGACCGACCCTTGGGGCACTCCACTTGATACTGGCTGCCAACTAGACATGGAGCCATTGATCACTACCCATTGAGCCCGACAATCTAGCCAACTTTCTATCCACTTTATAGTCCATTCATCCAGCCCATACTTCTTTAACTTGCTGGCAAGAATACTGTGGGAGACTGTGTCAAAAGCTTTGCTAAAGTCAAGGAACAACACATCCACTGCTTTGCCCTCATCCACAGAGCCAGTTATCTCATCATAGAAGGCAATTAAATTAGTCAGGCATGATTTGCCTTTGGTGAATCCATGCTGATTGCTTCTGATCGCTTTCCTCTCCTCTAAGTGCTTCATTAGCAAGACAGGAGACATCACTTCGTTTCCCCTCCCCGCCCTACTTGAGTTAAAGAAGGGATTTGAACATGAATTTTCCACCCCTCAAGTGAGTGCCCAAACTACTGGGCTATCCAGTCATTCCCTCTCTCTCTGGCCAAATGCATATTTAACTATTGTGCCACAGTGGAACGATTTTGGAGGAGAGCTTCAGAGAGATCCACACCAGGGCAGACGATCACCCAGCCATTAGGGCAGTCGCATCCCTGGACGTTTTGTGTGGTGTTAGACATGCTCTCAGCATGGGTAGAATTCTGAAGGTGAGGTAGGCCAGGAGAATGCCTCCCTTCACCTGGTCTGAGGATCCTGCTTGGGAGTAGGCATGAGATAAGGTTCTGGATGCCCAGACTGAGCTGTGTATATGCCTGATGGCAGAAATTTAGGCTCACGGGGGACTTTTATGGGGAAAAGTTGGAAAATGCAGGATTTTTAGGAGCCTCCAGAGTTAAGGAGCTTGCCTTGTTTAGCCTAACACAACAGAGGAGGGGAGATATGGCTTCTCTTTATAAATACATCAGAGGGAAAAACACCACGGAGGGAGAGGAGTTATTTAAGATAAGGGCCAATGTTGGCACAAGAACAAATTGATACAAACTGACCAGTGATAAATTTAGGTTTGAAATTAGACAAAGTTTTCTAACCATCAGAGGTTTGAAGTTTTGGAACAGCCTCCCAAGGGGAGCAGTGGGGACAGAAAGCCTAACTTCTTTTAAGACTGAGCTTGATAAGTTTATGGAGCGGAAGGTAGGGTAAGATTGCCTACAATGGCATATGACGCATTCACAACTGCTATTAGCAAATATCTCTGGTGGCCGGAGATGGGACACTAGAGAGGGAAGGCTTTGAGTTACTACAGAGAATTCTTTCTGAGGTGTCCGGTGGGTGGGTCTCGCTGATATGCGCAGGGTCTAATATATCACTATATTCGAGGTTGGGAAGGAATTTTCCCCCAGTTGAATTTGGCAGAGACCTTCGTGGGTTTCACCTTCTTCTTCAGCATGGGGCACAGGTCACTTGCTGGCTTGAACTAGAGAAAATGGATTCTCTGTAATTAGAAATCTTTAAATCAAGATTTGAGAATTTAGTAACTCAGCCAGAAGTGATAGGCCTATTGTAGGAGTGGGTGAACATAAGAACATATGAACGACATATTGGGTCAGACCAGTGGTCCATCTATCCAAGTATCCTGTCTTCCAACAGTCGCCATTGCCAGATGCTTCAGAGGGAGTGAACAGAGCAGGCAATCATCAAATGATCTGTCCCCTGTCATCCACTTCCAGCTTCTGGTAATCAGATGCTAGGGACACTTAGAGCATGGGGTTGTATCTCTGGCCATCTTGGCTAATAACCATTGAACGAGCTGTCATCCATGAACTTACCTAGTTCTTTTTTGAACCCTGTTATAGTTTTGGCCTTCAGAACATCCCCTGGCAATGAGTTCCACAGGTTGACTGTGGGGTGTGTGAAGAAGAATTCTCCTTTTTTGTTGTAAACCTGCTGCCTATTAATTTCATTGGGTGACCTCTGGTTCTTTTGTTCGGTGATGGAGGAAATAACACTTCCTTACTCACGTTCTCCACACCCATCACAATTTTATAGACCTATATCCTATCCCTTCTTATTTGTCTCTGTCCCAAGCTGCTTCAGATAGTAAGCAAGTACTGTAAGAGTCGTGACTTATGTCAGAAGTGTAAGAGATTAGTGGGACCCTGCAAAGCACGGCTGCAACATCTGCCCATCATTAAATAGGCATTTGCCAGAGCATCTGTAGCTATTGTGGGGCCCCCTCACTAAACCACTCAGAACTGGAAAGAATACATACATGTGGCGGATTCTGCCACCAGGTACTGTGAAGTCACTGCACTATCATTGGTGCTGGAATGGACCTTTCTTCACCTGGCTCATTTACCTGCTCTATCCCTATTTGCAGTTATGGCTGCTAGTCTGGATATTGCTTCTCTTTTGCTTAACCACATCTAGTTTGCTATTTTCCCGGACTTGACCCCTTGCCACATTCCCCTGCTGGTCTGCTGTGCTATTGGACTCTGCAACTGCAGCCTCAAGAGCCCTGACTCTCCACTGAGGGTCAGCATGTCCTCTCCAGCTTGGGTCGAAGTGTAAGGCAGTTTCTAGTTCACTTGTATAATTGTTGTTTAGCCCATTTTGAATCAGATGCAAATCTGGGGTCTCGCTCCTTCTTGATGTGCTCACAGGAGCTCAGCAGAACGTCTCTTGTGACTGATGTGTGCAAAGGTGGGCCAGGCTGAGGTCCTTCTGGCATAAGGACCAATAATTTCACACCCTAATTGGTAACTATTTGGGTAAATTTTCTCTGGCTGCAGTGGTGGTGAAAGGGGTCCTATGAAGCCCTGCCCCCCCCCAATATAGAACCTGAAAAACAAGGAGGTAGAGTAGGTTCTGAGGAAAGTTCTCAGGAAATAATCTGACGCATACATGTGTCTTTTTCCTTCCCCACCTTTTTATCTTCTTTCATATCTTTTCTGTCCTTTTGCCTTCTCTCTAAGAAAAGTCTTGCTTAGATGGCCAAGACTGCACATTTTGCAAAACTGCTGTGAACCTGTGAGACCACAAAGAGGCAGCTAAATGCAGTTCCCTAAACTGGTACAAGTTTGCCAGGTCTCAGAGTGGCTGATAAATCCACGCGCTGAACCTCTGTTTTACCAGAAGCGAGTCTGCAAGTGAGAGTCAACACCAGAAACAGAAGCTGCATTTTCTATCTTTGCCATTCTCTTCTTTCCCCTTTTATTTTGCCTTCTTGGAAAGGCATCACCATGAGATAACAAGAACATCACCATAGGATTTGGCCCATCTCAACTAACCTCTTCCTTTTTCCCCACAAAGGACAGCTATCACTGTCTTTAATACCATCCAACAGAGTGTTAGACAAGGTGGTAGTGGTGGGGTTCCATCTAAAAACTCCCTCTAACTAAGGGGAAATGGGACAAGGGATGTCGTTAAAATGAAAGCCTGATTTAATGCTTTACATCTCAAATGCTTTAACTGTTCTTCCTTCTTGTCTGTATCTTTAATAAAAGGCGAGAGAAACAATGAAACAAAGAACAAAACAAACTTTCCTAACATTGGGATGTTTTAGTCTGTGGAATTGCCTACTTGGAGAGAGGAGGGAAGCTATATTACTAGGAATTTATCAAAAAAAAAAAGAACCCTGTTATAGTCTTGGCCTTCAAAAATTCCTCTGGCAAGGAGTTCCACAGGTTCACTATGCATTGTATGAAAAAAAAATACTTCCTTTTGTTTGTTTTAAACCTGCTGCCTGTTAATTTCATTTGGTGACCCCTAATTCTTGTGTTGTGAGAAGGAGTAAATAACACTCCCTTATTTACTTTCTCCACACTAGTTATGATTTTAAAGACCTCTATCATATCCCCCCTTAGTTGTCTCTTTGCCAAGATGAAAAGTCCCAGTCTTATTAAATTCTCCTCATACAGAAGCCGTTTCATATCCCTTATAATTTTTGTCGCCTTTTTCTGAACCTTTTCCAATGCCAGTATATCTGTTTTGAGATGGGGCAACCAGATCTGCACTCACTATTCAAGATGTGGGTGTCCCACGGATTTATATAGAGGAGTTTTATAAAGGGCTCAGTGCTGGCCTAACTCTGCTCCCGCTGAGGTCAATGAGAGTTGTACACCTATAGTTCTGCACTACATAGCAACTTTTTTGTCATGCTGGCCACTTTAACCATAGGCAAACTACCATGCCTATAATTACACTCCACAAATACTTGCCTCCCAGAGGCAGATTCCTGGATCCGAATGTGGTGCCTTGAGGTCTGACCCTGAGAGACAGCCCCCTCATCCTGGGAAAAACAAAAATAAACCAGTTTTTCTTAAAGTTGGATATTCTGGCAATGTTTTTTGTACGGACCCAGGGATCAAACCTTGGCTAAAATAGTCTAAATTGCTAGGTAAACCCCACCTAAAGCACAGCACCTACTGTCCCTTTGGAAGAGCAAAACTGAAAAGGGTATTCAGAAAAGGCTCCATATCTAGCCTAATGCCTTGGAGACAAACAGATCATATTAAATGCATGCAGAGAGTGAGAGAGAGCGAGAGAGAGACCAAGAATGTTCACAGATTCCTAGATCCCAAGGCCAGAAGGGACCAGTGTGAACATCCACTCTGACCTCTTGCATAATGCAGGCCAGTGAACTGCCCCCAAATAATTTCTGTTGAAAGTTAACAGCAACTTACGGGACCTGGCTGGCTCTTTTACAACCACTGACCCTGAGCGCTATACAAGTTTGATTGCAAACTGGGGCAGAAGTTTGCAACACAGAAGGTTCTGCAATCTGCTTTTGTCATTTTAAGTTCTGGGGAAATGTAATTTAAGTGAAGCAGAAAATTCAGAAGGTGAGCAAACAATTTTGAAAAGAAAATACTCCTACAGATGCTTGCCGTGAGAGCCTCACAATCTATATCGGCCTAATGCTGGGGTTTTCAGAATAATGGACCTTGTATAACGGATACAGATGGTGAGGTGCGGAGAAAGGTCGAATGTACTGTATAACAGGCACTAGGAGGGCAGTGTGAGGAATGGGAAAGGAGGGGCTATACTGTACAATATGTGTTTGGTGGCAGCAGAGGGTAAAACGATGGGAAATTGGTGGCAGCTATACTTCATATTGAGCACTAGATGGCAGCAGTTACAGAGAATCAAATATTTATAGAATCATAGACTATCAGGGTGGGAAGGGACCTCAGGAAGTCATCTAGTCCAACCCCCTGCTCAAAGCAGGACCAACCCCAACTATGGTCAGACCGGGCCTTAAAAACCTCTAAGGAAGGAGATTCCACCACCTCCCTAGGTAACCCATTCCAGTGCTTCACCACCCTCCTAGTGAAATAGTGTTTCCTAATATCCAACCTAGACCTCCCCCACTGCAACCTGAAACCATTGCTCCTTGTTCTGTCCTCTGCCACCACTGAGAACAGCCGAGCTCCATCCTCTTTGGAACCCCCCTTCAGGTAGTTGAAGGCCGCTATCAAATCCCCTCTCACTCCTCTCTTCTGCAGACTAAATAAGCCCAGTTCCCTCAGCCTCTCCTCATAAATCATGTGCCCCAGACCCCTGATCATTTTTCTTGTCCTCCGCTGGACTCTCTCCAATTTGTCCACATCCTTTCTGTAGTGGGGCCCCCAAAACTGGATGCAGTAGAACCTCAGAGTTCCAAACACCTCGGGAATGGAGGTTGTTCTTAACTGAAATGTTCCTAACTCTGAACAAAACATTCTGGTAATTCTTTCAAAAGTTTACAACTGAACATTGCCTGAACATTGACTGAATACAGCTTTGAAACTTTACAATGGAGAAGAAAAATGCTGCTTTTAACCATCTTAATTTAAATGAAAAAAAGCACAGAAAGTTTCCTTAACTTGTCAAATCTTTTTTTTCAGACTTTCCCTTTATTTTTTTTATAGTTTGCGTTTAACACAGCACTGTACTGTCTTTGCTTTTTTTCTCTCTCTGCTGTTGCTGCCTCATTGAGTACTTCCAAATCCAAATGAGGTGTGTGATTGACTCGTCGGTTTGTACTGCTGGTGTTCCTAACTCTGAGGTTCTACTGTAAAGTGTCGGCACATGAAGGGAGATCGTCACCGTGGGTACTTTTCCTTTAGGGTTAAGCTAGATTTTCACGATTATGTGATGTATTTTCTCGAGAGATTCATTAGACATAAAATAAACGAATTAATTGCATATGGGACAAGTAAATCACACAGGACATCAGTAACAAAACTTTGAAGGCACAAAAATATAGTAGATACTAATGGGGAAGAGGTGTTAGTGGCATCTAGCTATAGAAAGGCAGAAAACCATTATTATTGTTGTTGTTATTGTTATTGTTAACAGTATGAATAATAATAACTTTAATGTTGTATATTGTGGTGGTGTTTGTTTGTTTTTCCTTACTCTTTTTTGCTTCTGTCTGTCAGACGGCTTCAGTAATAACACAATTCTTCCAATGCATCTAGTGCAGAAAATGAGACCAGATCACTGAGAAAGGAGAACGCAATTTTCCCTTTTGTTTCTGCAGTCCACGTAAGTGGCT
Source organism: Natator depressus (assembly GCF_965152275.1). Classification (NCBI taxonomy): domain Eukaryota; kingdom Metazoa; phylum Chordata; order Testudines; family Cheloniidae; genus Natator; species Natator depressus. The sequence goes on from NC_134246.1 coordinate 33,432,299, forward strand.
GGTCTCTTTCTTCCCAGATGGCTGGAACAATTTCTCTCAAAGGTCTATGGGACAGATTTAATCCAAAATCTGTGTGCTGAAAGTAACAACTTCTGGGAAGCAAATGTGGGGAATGTGTTGTGATGCACAAATACAGTAGTTCCACACCAATATTTCCATGAGCTTGCTAGCATGTGCACACATGCATGTTTTTGCAACACTGCAATCTACTGACTTGGATCTTCTCCAGTGTGCAGCCTTTGCCCTCTCCTGTGAAGAGCTAGTGCACACCCCTTTAACGCAGCTAGGCACTATATTCCTGAGAAGCGGGAGGTTCTATGTTTGACACTTTCTGTTCCTATGAATTTCCAAATAGCCACACTGCACAGTTTATGCAGCACACTTCCCCTGTGGTTCAGACTGCTCCATCCCACTATGGGCTTTCCGAAATCCAGCGATTTACTAATGACATGTGGGTAAAGGCAGCACCCTTTCCCCTATCTCGTATACGTTCCAGAACTAAATGGGGAGCCCTGTGCCTACGTCTCCCTTCCCAGTAGGGTTCACGGCCACAGCCACCTTTTCATTTAGTTTGGTTGGTGTGTGCTCCCTGCACTACAGTGACAGCCCTCACTATTCCCTTGGAGCATACGCAGGAGCGGTCAGAAAGGGCAGGTGCAGGTAATGGCATGAGATGGCAAATACGTCACCTCTTATTATGGTCTCACTTGGCTTTAAGCTTCCATTTCTAAGTGGTTGATAAGGAGGCAGTACGTGAGCAATAGATGTTATCAGCTTGTTACAGATCGGAGTAGTATGTGTTACGGGACACGCCTTAAAGGTGTGGTGGAATATTCTAAACCATGGTTATAAGCAATCTATTGATTGGACTCTATAACAATTGATTGACCATGAATTAAAATATTTATTAATCCTTTGTAAACTATTCATAAGTATTCTCAAATTAAGGAAGCCCTGGGATACAACATGACTAGCTCACATGACTTATGTGTAGTGCTGGGGAGGAGCCAGTGGTCATGGTACATGTAGGTACCAGTGACATAGGGAAGGACAGAACAGAGATTCTGGAGGCCAAATTTAGGCTGCTAGGTAAGAGATTGAAGCCTGGGACCTCCATGGAAGCATTCTCTGAAATGCTTCCAGTCCCATACACAGGGCCAGTCAGACACGCAGAACTGCAGGGTCTCAATGCGTGGATGAAACAATGGTGTATGGAGTAGGGGGTTAGATTTATTAGGAAATGGGGAAACTTTGGGGAAAGGGAAGCCTATAAAGGAAGGATGGGCTCCACGTAAACCAAAATGGAACCAGATTGCTGGCACTTAAAATTAAAAAAGGTTGTAAAGCAGTTTTTAAACTAAGGGCTGGGGGAAAGCTGACAGGCACGGAGGAGCAAGTGGTTCAGACAGAGACACCCCTTAGGGGAGGATCTATTAATGGAGACTCTCTATGTCCTAGTAAGGAGGAGAGGATGGAAGATGACAAAATACAGGTAGGATCTGATGAGAAACAGTCAAATGAAAAAGACTCTCATTCAATTATGTCGTGTAATGGCAGACAGCTAAAAAGTGACAAGTTTTTAAAGTGCTTATATACCAATGCTAGAAGTCTAAATAGTAAGATGGGTGAAGTAGAGTGCCTCGTATTAAATAAGGATGTTGGTATGACAGGCATCACAGAAACTTGGTGGAATGAGGATAATCAATGGGACACAGTTATACCAGGGTACAAAATATACCGGAAGGACAGAGCAGGTAGTGCTGGCGGGGAAGTGGCACTATATGTGAAAGAAAGCGTAGAATCAAATGAAGTAAAAATCTTAAATGAACCAAACCGTACCACAGAGTCTCTATAGATAGAAATACCATGTTCTATTAATAAGACTATAGCAGTAGGGATATATTACTGACCACCTGACCAGGATGGTGATAGAGACTGTGAAATGCTCAGGGAGTTTAGAGAGGCTATAAAAATAGATTTCAGAGTAGCAGCTGTGTTAGACTGTATCCGCAAAAAGAAAAGGAGGACTTGTGGCACCTTAGAGATGCATCCGATGAAGTGAGCTGTAGCTCACGAAAGCTTATGCTCAAATAAATTTGTTAGTCTCTAAGGTGCCACAAGTCCTCCTTTCCTTTTTATAAAAATAGAAAAACTCAGTAATAATGATGAATGTCATCTGTCCCCATATTGACTGGGTACATGTCAACTCAGGACAGGATGCAGAAATAAAGTTTCTTGACACCTTAAATGACTGCTTCTTGGAGCAGCTAGTCGTGGAACCCACAAGAGGAGAGGCAATTCTTGATTTAGTCCTAAGTGGAGCACAGGATCTGGTCCAAGATGTGACTATAGCTGGACTGCTTGGTAATAGTGACCATAATATAATTAAATTTAACATCCCTGTGGTGGGGGAAACACCACAGCAGCCCAATACTGTAGCATCTAATTTCAGAAAGGGGGACTACACAAAAATGAGGAAATTAGTTAAACAAAAATTAAAAGGTACAGTGCCAAAAGTGAAATCCCTGCAAGCTGCATGGAAACTTATTAAAGACACCATAATAGAGGCTCAACTTAAATGTATACCCCTAATTAAAAACATGGTAAGAGAATCAAAAAAGCGCTTCTGTGGCTAAACAACAAAATAAAAGAAACAGTGAGAGGAAAAAAGGAATCCTTTAAAAAGTGGAAGTTAAATCTTAGTGAGGGAAATAGAAAGGAGTATAAAGTCTGGCAAATGAAGTGTAAAAATGTAATTAGGAAGGCCAAAAAAGAATTTGAAGAACAGCTAGCCAAAGACACAAAAAGTAATAGCAAAAAAAAATGTAAGTACATGAGCAGAAGGAAGCCTACTAAACAACCAGTGGACGATCAAGATGTTGCAGGAGCCCTCAAGGATGATAAGGCCATTGTGGAGAAACTAAATGAATTCTTTGCATCGATCTTCACGGCTGAGGATGAGAGGGAAATTCCAAAACCTGAGCCATTCTTCTTAGGTGACAAATCTGAGGAACTGACCCAGATAGAGCTGTCATTAGAGTTGGTTTGGGAACAAACTGATAAACTACACAGTAATAAGTCACCAGGAGCAGATGGTATTCACCCAGGAGTTCTGAACGAACTCAAATATGAAATTGCAGAACTACTAACTGTAGTGTGTACCCTATCATTTTAAATCATTTTCTGTACCAAATGATTGGAGAATAGCTAATGTGACACCGATTTCTAAAAAGGGCTCCAGAGGTGATCCTGGCAATTACAGGCCAATAAGCCTCACTTCAATACTGGGAAAAGTGGTTGAAACTATAGTAAAGAACAAAATTGTCAGACACATAGATGAACGTAATTTCTGGGGAAGAGTCAACATGGTTTTTGTAAAGGGAAATCATGCCTCCCCCAACTACTAGAATTATTTGAGGGGGTCAACAAGCACGTGGACAAAGGAGATCCAGTGGATATAATGTACTTAGATTTTCAGAAAGCCTTTGACCAAGTCCCTCATCTAAGGCTCTTAAGCAAAGTAATCAGTCATAGGTTAAAAGGGAAGGTCCTCTCATGGATTGGTAACTGGGTAAATGATAGGAAACAAATAGCAGGAATAAATGGTCAGTTTTCAGAATGAAGAGAGGTAAATAGCGGTGTCCCCCAGGGGTCTGTACTGGGACCAGTCATATTCAACATATTCATAAATGATCTGGAAAAGGGGGGGAGGTGGCAAAAAGTGAGGTGGCAAAATTTGCATGTGATACAAAATTACTCAAGATAGTTAATTCCCAAGCAGACTGCAAAGAGCTACAAAAGGATCTCACAAAACTGGATGACTGGGCAACAAAATGGCAGATGAAATGCAATGTTGATAAATGCAAAGTCATGCACATTGGAAAACATAATCCCAACTATACATATAAAATGATGGGGGTCTAAATTAGCTGTTACCACTCAAGAAAGCAATCTTGGAGTCATTGTGGATAGTTCTCTGTAAACATCCACTCAATGTGCAGCAGCAGTCAAAAAAGTGAACAGGATGTTGGGAATAATTAAGAAAGGGATAGATAATAAGACAGAAAATATCATATAGCCTCTATATAAATCCATGGTACACCCACATCTTGAATACTGCGGGCAGATGTGGTTGCCCCATCTCAAAAAAGATATATTGGAAATGGAAAAGTTTCAGAAAAGGGCAACAAAAATGATTAGGGGCATGGAATAGCTTCCATATGAGGAGAGATTAATAAGACTGGGACTTTTCAGCTTGGAAAAGAGACGACTAAGGGGGAATATGATAGAGGTCTTTAAAATCATGACTGGTGTGGAGAAAGTAAATAAGGAAGTGTTGTTTACTTCTCATAACACAAGAACTAGGGGTCACCAAATGAAACTAATGGGCAGCAGGCTTAAAACAAACAAAAGGCAGTATTTCTTCACATAACTCACAGTCAACCCGTGGATCTCTTGGCCAGAGGATGTTGTGAAGGGCAAGACTATAACAAGGTTCAAAAAGGAACTAGATACGTTCATGGAGGATAGATCCACCAATGGCTGTTTACCAGGGCAGGGATAGTGTCCCTAGCCTCTGTTTGCCAGAAGCTGGGAATGGGCAACAGGGGATGGATCACTTGATGATTACCTGTTCTGTTCATTCCCTCTGGGAAACCTGGCATTGGTCACTGTCGGAAGACAGGATAGTGGGCTAGATGGACCTTTGGTCTGGCCTAGTATGTTCTTATGACTTCCCAGGTGTTAAACTGTGTATGACTGAGTGTTAAGGGTTGTTTCAAAGCCAAATAATTTTTTTTAAACATCTAACTAGGGTCTAGGTGAAATGTGAATGACAAAGTTGGCCTTTGTGTATTAGCAAACACAATGTTAACTTCCCCCTCTCTTCTCATGCTAGAGAACTCTTAATGGTAAAAGGGTTTTAGCTAACTTGAGCTTGGAACAACTCTCAAATTAATCATAAATGTTGCCATTTCACTGGTAATACCTTCAGATCCTCACTCTATGACTTACATTCTGGGTCGTATGGTGGCCAGGAGAAAGTATAGAATCTCTGTAATGGACAATTATGGATTAATTAACCAGTTATGGAAGTTTTTTTCATAGCTGCCATTTGCTAATGTTTGTCTATGACCTGAACAATAAGGATGTAATTCTTTTTATCAGTTTCCGTCCTAGCTATTAGAATGATGGGCTATATCCTTATTATTCACAATAATTTTCTCACACTTTTTTTTCAGTCCACCTAAATTCCTTTCCACACCAATGAGTTTCACAGATAAACAGTATCACATTCAAATAGATGCAGAGAATCACGGACATGTTACAAATTAAATGGGGAAAAATAAGACTGAGATTTTCAAGTCATGAGAATTGAAAGAAGCCTGGGAAAATCTCAGCCTCGTAAATTATGCTTTAATTTGATGTTGTTGTTATTTTGCTGATGATGTGGCTTTAACCACAACAAAAGAAACATTGCCATTGTGTTCAACACTGCACAAACACATAGTAAGTAACCTGAGACCATTCAAATCTAAATGGACAAGAAAGTTTAAAGATGGGAGGGAAAGCTAAGAGAAAGAAAATGGATAGTAAATTATAATCTTTATTTTTGATCATGTATTTCCTTTCCCCTAGATAAACCATGGTGAATAGAGAACAGGGAAATCAAACATCCGCCACAGAGTTCATCCTCCTGGGAATCAAAAATTTCCCTGAATTACAGACCCTTCCCTTCCTGCTCTTTCTAGTGATCTACATTGTGACCATGGCTGGGAACATCCTCATCATTGTACTAGTCGTGGCTGATCAGCACCTTCACACCCCCATGTACTTCTTCCTGGGGAACTTGTCCTGTTTGGAGATCTGCTACACCTCCATCATCCTGCCCAGGATGCTGGCCAGTCTCCTGACGGGGGACAGGACCATCTCAGTCAGGATCTGCTTCCTGCAATAATATTTCTTTGCTTTCCTGGTAGTTGCTGAGTGTTATCTCTTATCTGTGATGTCTTATGATTGGTATTTAATGATCTGAAAACCCTTGCATTATGCAGCCGCCATGAACGGCAAGGTCTGTGCCATACTAGCAGCTGCTTCTTGGGTAAGTGGGTTTCTGGCTAGCACCATAATCACCTCCATGATGTCCCAATTCATTTTCTGTGGCCTCAATGAACTTGACCATTTCTTTTGTGATTTCAGCCCAATAATAAAACTGTCCTGTAGTGACACCCATCTGGTTGAACTTGCGATCCTCATTCTGGCTTCAATATTCACCCTGCCCCCATTTCTTATCCTGATGTCCTATGTTTATATCATCCTCAGTATCCTGCAAATCCCTTCCACCACTGGCAGGCAAAAGGCCTTTTCCACCTACTCCTCTCACCTCATGGTGGTGACAATTTTCTGTGGGATCATAATCTTTGTGTATCTGCTCCCCAAAACCAACACACTGGAAGCCCTGAACAAAGTGTTCTCAGACTTCTACACTGTTCTGATCGCCCTGGTCAATCCGCTCATCTACAGCCTGAGAAACAGAGAGGTCAAGCAGGCTCTGCAAAAACCTGTCAATACATTTGTAGTTTTCACAAGACTTGAGATAGTCCGACCTGCTTGTTCCACCTTGGAGAGAAAATAGGGGAAGAGAACACTTTTGGAAACATTTTAATGTTTTTAACTGCCTTGCAAAAGTGAAAAAAAAATGGAGTTTTGCTTTTATTTTTACTCTTCTCCTCACTTTTTTAATGGAAAAAGTTAAACAAGTGAGAGATTTTTTCCCTACTTTACTTCAATTTCTTAACCTGTAAGAATGTGAAAAAAGTAAAAAGAACATTTAAAGATGAGAAAAAATAATATTTACTCTCACTGCAAAAGAAACAGACTTGTATCTCACTTTTCAGAAAATAATAAAGTAAAGAGAAAGTTGGAAAACCATACTTTTTTCCCACCAGAAAAATATTGAAAGGAGTATAAAAAAATTAAAGGGAGAGAAAGTAACACTTTGTCCTCACCTCACCATTAGTAATGCACGTTTCCAGGGGAAAGAAGTAAAAACTAAAAGAAAGTGCAGGTTTTCTCACTAGAAAAAAAGGTGAGGAAAGTTGAAATGTGAAAGTGGATGGGGGAATACACCAAAACATTTTTTTCAACCAAAAATAGGGAAACAAGTGGAAATATTGAGACAAAATCAGAAGTTTGTTTTCTTTCAACAATTTTCACAGAAATATCCCCCTGAACAGCTCTAACTGGGAGGAATCTGAATTGAATTATTGACTCTGGGAAGCAGGTTCTAGTTGGCCATTATCTGGAAAAATTTAGGGGATCATGAATATGTAAGTCATTATACAGGAAGACAGGGTTGATTTTAAGCACTTGACTACAATGGGACTAATTGCGTGCTTAAATTAACCATTTTTTTCAGAGACCTCAACAAAGCGTTTTCTATCTGCTTCTGTGTTCTAACTCCCTCCTAAACAGCCTGGGAAACAAACACTTTGTGAATCAGGGCCACCCTGGTGGTTTCAGGACTAATATTTGCCATTTCACCGAAGCTCAGGTTGCTACTTGCATGAAATTTCGTACTAATTTTTAAGGGTGTGATGATAAATGTGATGTATGTGGTGTCTATGTCAGATTTTGAGACAACAGAACAAGATTTAGTACAGAGATCTAAGATTGTGCTGGCAGGAAAAGAACTTGCAGAAACAATCCCAGGGTCAATGAATTTTAAACATACAATAAAATTGAAGTGAATGTTATCAGTTTATATCAATATGTCATCTTAAAATATTTTGATTAAAAATTACAATAAAAGAATACTCATTCAATTCATGTGCTCGTTTTGTGGCCGTCTGGTCGGGGGTTGTTTCACAGCCTTTTTCACCTCAATTTTATTTTTTGTGAGAATCTTCTGCAATGACAAAATCAGTTCAAAATGAGATAAATGCACCCCCAGCACCCAAAATGGGCATAACGGAAAAAGGGGGAGCGGGAGGGAGAGAGTGGGGAAAACAAACATAATAATAATTAATTAATAATGTCTTTTCAATCATAAAACCAGAATATTTCATTCAAAGTCTAAAATTTCCATTAAAGGTTTCCATTTTAAAAAGGCCATTTTCCAACATTGTTTCCCCTCCCAAATGAAAAGTTTTGAGCCGTTCTAAATGTTTGCTTTCATTCACTCCCTTTTTTTTTTCTTTTCCTTGAGAACGAAACTTCAAGAAAATGGCCCCAGTTTCAGGCCCAGGTGTGGCAGATTTTCTGGCTGATTTTGGAAGGAGAGGCAAGTCTGGGTAGGGAAAATAAACGAATATTCTCTGCCTCACACCTAGCTCTGTCTGGGATTGAGCTGTTTGCCAACGTGTGCTGGACTAGGGTATCTTCACCTTGAACTTATTGGGACTTTTCCCATTAGACGGGTCAAGTGGATGATGAACTGGACTGGGTTTAGGCTTAAGTGGAGATTAAAGAGACGTGGGTTCTGTGCCCAACTCAGCTACAGATATCCTTCATGATTTTAGGAAAGTCCCTCAATCTTCCCTGTGCCCTAGTTCCTCATCTGTAACATGGCCGTAATCCTCCCCGACCTCACAGGGGGGTTGTGTGGAGAAAATCCATTAACGTTTGGGAGATGCTCAGACACTCACGAGGCCACCTACACAGAGACAGAGCTCTGCACCCCTTATGTTCCCCAGTAAAGCTCCCAGACTGGGATGTGTCAGCATTGAACTTGTTAGATAGAGTGGGATTTTCCAAAAGCCACTAAGCTGTTTAGGAGCCCAAGTCCCAATGACTCTAGCAATGGGAGTTTGGCTTCTAAACCACTTAGGTGCTTTTGAAAATGCCACCCTGAGGGCCAGATTTCCAGCAAGCTTGGCACCCATAACTGAGGACAGATTTCCCAAAAAGACTCCACTCCCATTTTGGCAAGGAAAAGAGCCAGGTTTTCAAAAAGGCCCATCAGCCAGCAACTCCTGAGTCAGATTTTTGACACAGCTCATCACCCGCCACACTGACGGGTTTGGATAATATGGTCCTTAGTTTATGCCCTCCCTTTGCCTCCTGCTCTCAGTTTGGCTGACCTAGCTGGCTGCTCCCTGAGGGTATGTCTACACTGCAATTAGACACTCATGGCTTGCCGGTGCCAGCTGACATGGGCTGCAGGGCTGTTTAATTGCAGTGCAGACTTCCAGGCTTGGGCTGCAGTCCCCACTCTGGGACCCTCCCACCCCACAGGGGCCTAGAACCCAGGCTCCATCCCAACCCCAGAAGTCTACGCTACCATAAAACAATACTGCAGCCCAAACCCCATGTACCTGGGTCACCTGGCACAGACCAGTCACAGGTGTCTAACTGCAGACACTCTTCCTCTGCTCTGCCTCTCCATCCTGGTCTGAGAGGTCAGGCCTAAATGTACAGATCATCCATCCACCAGCTCCCTTGGCCCTATGAGAAGGAAGGGGAAAGACTCACTCATCCTTCCCTCCCAGTTCCTTGGGCCTCAAATGGAAAGCTGCTTCTCTGCTTAGGGGGGTTAACCTACACTTGATTGAGACACAAGCAATAAAGGACCTGAATTCCTGGAGTCACATGGTTACAGCAGAATCTCAGCTTTAATTTAAGAACAAGTTTCTAGGTTTGTAAGTTACAGTGGAAAGCTTGAGGATGGCTCCCAAGTGTAAGTGAGACAGTGGTATCTGCCTGAGTGTGCAGAGAGCCTGAGACAATAGCTCTCAGTGGGGAAAACTGCACCATTTCTCTCAATGGAGTGTTGGACCCACTGGCCTTGGGAGGGGGGGTGAGGCTGGGCCCACTGTGATCTTCACCTCCTTCTACACTCACAGTGCTGAGATATGGTTGGTGGGGTCCTCCCAAGGCTTGTGGGTCCAACACTCCACTGACATGAATGGTGCAGTTCCCCCAACTGAAAGCTATTGTCTCAGGCTCTCTGCACACTCAAGCAGATGTCACTCTCTCAGTTACACTTGGGAGCCATTTTCAAGCTTTTCATTGTGTCTAAAAAAACCTAGAAACTTGATTTTAAATGGAAGCCAAGATTCTGATGTAGTCACATGACGCCAGGAATTCAGATCCTTTAGTGAATCATAGAATCATAGAATATCAGGGTTGGAAGGGACCTCAGGAGGTCATCTAGTCCAACCCCCTGCTCAAAGCAGGACCAATCCCCAATTTTGTGTCTTGCTTGTGTCTCAATCAAGTGTAGGTTAACCCTCCTAAGCAGAGAACAGCTTTCAGTTTGCGGCCTAAGGAAAGTAGAAGAAAGGATGAGTGAACTTTTCCCCTACCTTCCAAAGAGTCAAGGGAGCTGGTGGTGGATATGTTACACCTAGAGACTATTTATTTTTTTTATTTTGCCCAATTATTTATTTTGGTGAAAAATTGACTTTTTTCCTGGTAATAAAAACATTGTGAAATTTTTCTGTTCACAATGATTGGTGCCTAGTTAAACCTCCATGATGGGGAAAAATGTCTGGCCATCTCCCAGCCTGGTCCTTTCCCTTATTTGGACAACACAGACTTGAGCTCCGGTTGGATACTCTATTGTGTCTTTAGAGGCATGAGATATCAAGTGAAGCAACCAACCTGGTGATAACATCTTTCCTTATGTTTTATTTGTATGACATTCTCTGGCATTGATTACAAGTTTTTTATTATGGAACACAGAGAAACAATATCCTGGGAACAACCTGGCTACAGCAACACTGCAAACAATAGAGAAACAATGTACAGCTGGGGTTATAGCCAGGGATTTGCTTTGATATTTTGTGGTTTGTGTCGCTTACATGACTTGTCAACTCTGTGCATTCTCATCCCTTCCTCATCCACCATGAATGTTTAGCCACCCCCAAAGAGAAAAGACACCATCATCCTGTATGTGTCACTGCTGGAAACAAAGGCTGACAGAGCTGTCCACAACCTCACATTCATGTGCCCTCTGTTAAATGGACACAGGGAGAGACCATAAAAACTCAGCCTCAGGAGCTCCATGCCGATTATTTGCATTTATTTTTTAAGATGTGTTCTGCGATTTTCAATGGGAGTTTTCAAATTAATTTCAATGAGGTTTTTTGCCCAAATCACTCAGGTAGCTTTTAAAACCTCATGCTAAAGGCCAGAATTTCAAAGGTATTTTAAGTGCCTCATGGGAGTTTCAAAAGTATCTTGATTTCAAAATCCCACTTGGTGTCTAAACACCTTAAAAATCTGTCTCTTAGCTATTATCTACTCATCTCTACATTTTGGGGGAGGGATAGCTCAGTGGTTTGAGCACTGGCCTGCTAAACCCAGGGTTGTGAGTTCAATCCTTGAGGGGGCCATTTAGGGATCTGGGGCAAAAATTAGGGATTGGTCCTGCTTTGAGTAGGGGGTTGGACTAGATGTCCTCCTCAGGTCCCTTCCAACCCTGATATTCTATGATTCTTTGTGAAAGCCACATATTTACTGAGTGCTTTGCTCAAGGCTTCCTTGAAGTCTCTGTTTCTCAGGCTGTAGGTCAGGGGCTTTACCAGGGGAGTGAGGACAGTGTAGCAAAGAGAGAGCACTTTCTTTAGCACTCTTGGTGTATCATGTTTTGGGAGCATGTAGATGATCATTATGTTCCCATAGAAAATTGTCACCACAATGAGGTGAGAGGAGCAGGTGGAAAGGCTTTCTGCCACCCAGTGATGGAAGGGATTCTCAGGGTGGTGGTGATGATACAAACAATGGATGTCAGAAGAGTTACAAACTGGGTAACTAAACTGGGTGACTGGGAAACAAAATGGCAGATAAAATTCAATGTTGATAAATGTAAAGTAATGCACTTTGGAAAACATAATCCCAAATATACACACAAAAGGAGGGTCAAAATTAGCTGTTACCACTCAAGAAAGATCTTGGAGTCATTGTGGATAGTTCTCTGAAACATCCGCTCGATCTTCAATAACAGTCAAAAAAGCAAACAGAATGTTAGGAACCATAAGGAAAGAGATAGATAATAAAACAGAATATATTATATTGCTATTATGTCAAGCCATGGTACACGCACACCTTGAATACTGAGTGCGGTTCTGGTCGCACCATCTCAAAAAAAGATATATTAGAATTGTAAAAAGTGCAGAGAAGGACAATGAAAATTATGAGGGGTATTAACAAGAGTGTCATATGTAAGAAAGAACAGGTAATTGTCCCTCCCTGTGTGGCGATGTTGAGAACTTAGCTGGAGTACGGGGTACAATTCTGAGCACCACACATCAGGAAAGATGTGGAGAACTATGAGAAGAGTCCAAAGGAGAGCAACAAAAATGATAAAGAGGTTAGGAAACTTCACCTATGAAGAAAGGTGAGAACAGAAGATTGAGGCGGGATATGATAACAGTCTTCACATATGTTAAGGGTTGTTAGAAAGAAGATGGGGATAAATTGTTCTCCATGTCCACTGAAGGTAGGAAAGAAGTAATAGGCTTAGTCTGCAGTACAGGAGATTTAGGTCAGATGTTAGGAAAATCTTTCTATCTCTAAGGGTAGTTAAACTGTGGGCTAGGCTTCCAAGGGCAGTTGTGGACTCCCCATCACTGGAGGTTTTTAAGACCAGGTTGGCCAAACATCTGTCAGGGAAGGTCTAGGTTTACTTGGTCCATTCTAGGTGCAGGGAGCTGGACTAAATGACCCCTTGATGTCCCTTCCAGCCCGACACTTCTATGATTCTATGAAACATTTCATTCTGCTGAATTGCCATTTTCTGATGAAACTGAGTGTTGGAAAATTTCCTGCCAACGTTAGTCCTTATCTTTATTCCCTGAGAGTTCAGTGGATCCACAGAGTCTTGCAGTTTCCTGATTCAGATACACTGAAAGAGTTTGCTGCTTGCTTTTAACTCAGAACACTTGTTCTTTAAATTCCCTCTGACAATTGAACCACTTTTCTTATCAGACACTGCCACTGCCTCCATTTCCCCCCATCCCTCTTTCAAACCAACTTCCACTATTGGTGCCTTTGAATTACCCTCCCCTTCTGTGGTCTTCTCTATTGACTTGAAATAAGGGTTTCACTCAGAGCCAGAATCTCCCAGTAAGCCCCTCCTGCTCCTCACATTCCCTCTTGAGGGTTTGCTCCTACCCCTCACTACTGCTAGGGAGAGTTTCTTTCCCACTCCTCTCTGACTTCTTGTCCCCCTACAGCCCTCTCCTCTTTCCTTGGGTGTCAGGTCCAGCTCTCTGACAGCTCTCTGAGCAGGGGAGCTTGGCTGCCTCCCTCTTTTAGGAAACCCCGTCCCTGAGCTACTGTCTTGCCACCCAAACCTAAACTCATCAGCTGGGTTCAGAGGACAAGGCAGGAAGGGGGGGGAAGCTGGTCAGAGATGGATCTAGGCGCAGCACAGGAGAGCTGAGGGGACTGACATTAAGGTAGCTCGAACCATACTAAGTTCCGAGGTACTGCGGCCTCTTGGTGGCAATTAGTTATCTTTTTTGCCACCTTAAAGTGTGGGTTACCATGCACTTGTGCTACTGCTATTTTAACAATTACTGATTACTTCAAAAAAACCCTTACCACGTGTATAAGAGATTTTTGCAAGATTTTAGCCCCAGTGACTAGTTAAATATATACAATAAGAAGTGCAACCAGGCTGATGTCCCACTTCACCCCACTTGCATTCTGCTCCTGGCATGCCTGATGATTAAAAACTTGAGTTTAGTGCACCTTTTTCTGATCTTTGTTTGTGTTACTGCTTTTCCTTCCTTGCTAAGAAAAGTGGATATAATAGACTAAAGGCAAAGAACCAGAAACGAGGAAGAACAGCTGAGTCGAAAAAGAGGAAGATTCCTGCTGAGTTACAAGAAAAAAGAAAAGGAGTACTTGTGGCACCTTAGAGACTAACCAGTTTATTTGAGCATGAGCTTTCGTGAGCTACAGCTCACTTCATCGGATGCATAGCATATCGTGGAAACTGCAGAAGACATTATATACACACAGAGACCATGAAACAAAACTTCCTCCCACCCCACTCTCCTGCTGGTAACAGCTTATCTAAAGTGATCATCAAGGAGGGCCATTTCCAGCACAAATCCAGGTTTTCTCACCCTTCCTCCCCCCCCCCCCCAGACACACATACAAACTCACTCCCCTGCTAGTAATAGCCCATCCCTCTTTGAAACCTCTCTTTATAATGCGCATGATAATCAAGGTGGGTCATTTCCAGCACTAATCCAGGTTTTCTCCCCCCCTCCCCCCCCCACACACCCCCCTCCAAAAACCACACACACAAACTCACTCTCCTGCTGGAATAGCTCATCTTACAATGTGCACAGCAATAATCCAAGTTTAACCAGAACGTCTTGGGGGGGGGGGGTTAGGCTACCTTGCATAATGACTTAGCCACTCCCAGTCTCTATTCAAGCCCAAATTAATAGTATCCAATTTGCAAATGAATTCCAATTCAGCAGTTTCTCGCTGGAGTCTGGATTTGAAGTTTTTTTGCTTTAAGATAGCGACCCTCATGTCTGTGATTGCGTGACCAGAGAGATTGAAGTGTTCTCCGACTGGTTTATGAATGTTATAATTCTTAACATCTGATTTGTGTCCATTTATTCTTTTACGTAGAGACTGTCCAGTTTGACCAATGTACATGGCAGAGGGGCATTGCTGGCACATGATGGCATATATCACATTGGTGGATGTGCAGGTGAACGAGCCTCTGATAGTGTGGCTGATGTTGTTAGGCCCTGTGATGGTGTTCCCTGAATAGATATGTGGGCACAGTTGGCAACGGGCTTTGTTGCAAGGATAGGTTCCTGGGTTAGTGGTTCTGTTGTGTGGTATGTGGTTGTTGGTGAGTATTCGCTTCAGGTTGGGGGGCTGTCTGTAGGCAAGCACTGGCCTTTCACCCAAGATTTGTGAGAGTGTTGGGTCATCCTTCAGGATAGGTTGTAGATCCTTAATAATGCGTTGGAGGGGTTTTAGTTGGGGGCTGAAGGTGACGGCTAGTGGCGTTCTGTTATTTTTTTTGTTAGGCCTGTCCTGTAGTAGGTGACTTCTGGGAACTCTTCTGGCTCTATCAATCTGTTTCTTCACTTCCGCAGGTGGGTATTGTAGTTGTAAGAATGCTTGATAGAGATCTTGTAGGTGTTTGTCTCTGTCTGAGGGGTTGGAGCAAATGCGGTTGTATCGCAGAGCTTGGCTGTAGACGATGGATCGTGTGGTGTGGTCAGGGTGAAAGCTGGAGGCATGTAGGTAGGAATAGCGGTCAGTAGGTTTCCGGTATAGGGTGGTGTTGATGTGACCATCGTTTATTAGCACTGTAGTGTCCAGGAAGTGGATCTCTTGTGTGGACTGGACCAGGCTGAGGTTGATGGTGGGATGGAAATTGTTGAAATCATGGTGGAATTCCTCAAGGGCTTCTTTTCCATGGGTCCAGATGATGAAGATGTCATCAATATAGCGCAAGTAAAGTAGGGGCGTTAGGGGACGAGAGCTGAGGAAGCGTTGTTCTAAATCAGCCATAAAAATGTTGGCATACTGTGGGGCCATGCGGGTACCCATAGCAGTGCCGCTGATCTGAAGGTATACATTGTCCCCAAATGTGAAATAGTTATGGGTGAGGACAAAGTCACAAAGTTCAGCCATCAGGTTAGCCGTGACATTATCGGGGATAGTGTTCTTGATGGCTTGTAGTCCATCTTTGTGTGGAATGTTGGGGTAGAGGGCTTCTACATCCATAGTGGCCAGGATGGTGTTATCAGGAAGATCACCAATGGATTGTAGTTTCCTCAGGAAGTCAGTGGTGTCTCGAAGGTAGCTGGGAGTGCTGGTAGCGTAGGGCCTGAGGAGTGAGTCTACATAGCCGGACAATCCTGCTGTCAGGGTGCCAATGCCTGAGATGATGGGGCGCCCAGGATTTCCAGGTTTATGGATCTTGGGTAGTAGATAGAATATCCCAGGTCGGGGTTCCAGGGGTGTGTCTGTGCAGATTTGATCTTGTGCTTTTTCAGGAAGTTTCTTGAGCAAATGCTGTAGATGCTTTTGGTAACTCTCAGTGGGATCAGAGGGTAATGGCTTGTAGAAAGTGGTGTTGGAGAGCTGCCGAGCAGCCTCTTGTTCATATTCCGACCTATTCATGATGACAACAGCACCTCCTTTGTCAGCCTTTTTGATTATGATGTCAGAGTTGTTTCTGAGGCTGTGGATGGCATTGTGTTCTGCACGGCTGAGGTTATGGGGCAAGTGATGCTGCTTTTCCACAATTTCAGCCCGTGCACGTCGGCGGAAGCACTCTATGTAGAAGTCCAGTCTGCTGTTTCGACCTTCAGGAGGAGTCCACCTAGAATCCTTCTTTTTGTAATGTTGGTAGGCAGGCCTCTGTGGATCATTATGTTGTTCAGAGGTATTTTGGAAATATTCCTTGAGTCGGAGACGTCGAAAATAGGATTCTAGGTCACCACAGAACTGTATCATGTTCGAGGGGGTGGAGGGGCAGAAGGAGAGGCCCCGAGATAGGACAGCTGCTTCTGCTGGGCTGAGAGTATAGTTGGATAGGTTAACAATATTGCTGGGTGGGTTGAGGGAACCATTGCTGTGGCCCCTTGTAGCATGTAGTAGTTTAGAAAGTTTAGTGTCCTTTTTCTTTTGTAGAGAAGCAAAGTGTGCGTTGTAAATGGCTTGTCTAGTTTTAGTCAATTCCAGCCACGAGGAAGTTTGTGTGGAAGGTTGGTTTTTTATGAGAGTATCCATTTTTGAGAGCTCATTCTTAATCTTTCCCTGTTTGCTGTAGAGGATGTTGATCAGGTGATTCCGCAGTTTCTTTCAGAGCGTGTGGCACAAGCTGTCAGCATAGTCTGTGTGGTATGTAGATTGTAATGGATTTTTTACCTTCAGTCCTTTTGGTACGATGTCCATCTGTTTGCATTTGGAAAGGAAGATGATGTCTGTCTGTATCTGTACAAGTTTTTTCATGCAGTTGATAGATTTCCACTCCATGCGGCTAAATGCAGTGCCTTGCATAATGACAGGTTTCAGAGTAACAGCCGTGTTAGTCTGTATTCGTAAAAAGAAAAAAGAAAAGGAGTACTTGCTGAGTTACAGTGTGTGTTTTTGACAGGCATCAACTTTTGACTGAGAGGTTGCCTGGATTTTTAAGTTAGATTTTAATTTAGAATTTTTTAAGGTGAGTTACCTATTCCAGGTAGGGAGGTTACCCCCTGTGTGCCCCTCGGAGTACCATCTGGGTCGCCATCTGTAGCCTGACCCAAAGTTGGGTATATATCATTGTAATTTGAGGATTAACAGGTTTTTGTTTTAAGATTAGGCCCAGTAAGATTATTGTAAAATTATTATATAATTTGGGAACCCCGATGTGCACAGGTGCAACACTTACACCATAGGAACTCTCTCTATATATAAATATAATTTATTAATAATTTAGCAAAGTTATACACACACTTAAACTCAACAAAGCAGATAGAGATAATACAGAAAGTACATTTGGACATTCATACTTACACCCTTATCTTTCATACTTAACCATTATCTTTCTCATCACCGTTTTTGTCCTCACCTTCCCCGGTGGCCATCATTTGGCCCCTCCCAAGGTCTACATCTCTCCAACCTCTCAGCTGCCCCTGGGATGTTACTTTTATAGTAGGTTACACTGATGCTGCCATGACCAATGCATATTCAATAGAGGTTTTTATTTGTATTTCCTCCCCTTAAGGTGTCAGTTTTCTGTAGGGTTAGTATATGTATGATGTTACCCTATTAGCATACATGCTAATTTGCTGTTATGGCACCTTTTCGATTGGAGGTTCTGTCCAGAACCTTCCGGATACTGGTGTTAGCAATGTTCTGTGCTGGTGTCAGCTATGTTCTGGACAAAATTCCCGCTCTGGCATGCCACTTTCAGTTCCCTATAACTTTTAAGTTACTTAAGTTTATCTATACCAAAGGTTATAGGCCTTAAGCCTCACACTATTTACTAAAGCCAAATCTTACAGAATAAAAGCCTGTAGGTTTCTTGCATTACTACTAAATATAATAAAGCAAAATAACAAAGCAGTAAATACAATACAGGTAAGCTGGCCCACCGGGCTACATAGGAAACATCCTCAAAATGCAAAAACAAACAAAAAATGGATTTTTCTATCATCCAACTTGAAAATATACAGTATTTTTTCTAAAAAAATAATATTTAATTTGCTTTTCCCCCCTATGACAAATACATATAAATTCTGACCAGATCTAGATGGAGCCTTGAAGATTGTTTGGCCAGGTTTATTATCTACAAAGCACTTTATCAGTATTCCATACACTGGGTGGGTACACTGCCTGTATGCTCATAACAAGGCACCAGCACATTCAACAGAAAGCCATCCCTTAAGCCAGTACAAAGAATAAAGTGATGGTACCTGGATATTTATGGGGTGAAACAAGCAACTTAAGTATCACCTTACCTGCTTTATGACATCTGTTTGTTACCTCCCCTTGTACCTTATTCATGATGTCTCAGACAGGAGGATTTTGGTTTTTTTTTTTACCCTTTTTCCTCTATTCCCTCCCACACACACTCTATTTGTCCCCATTTATGTCCTCTTTCCATTTTGCCACAAAAATCAGGAGGAAAGGGGTGAAAAATGGAGAAAAGGATGGAAAAATAAGGGGGGAGGGGAATAAAAACCTAAAAAAATTAAAAACAAAAAAAAAACCTTTCATTTTGGGGTTCCAGCAAATAAAATCGAAACATAATAAAATATATATATATATTTTCTACACAAATTTCAACAAACAGCTGAGCTTTCCATGAACTTTTATTGCACCAAAACTTCCACCTGCTCTGCCAAAATGTTAGAGGATGTCAGACGTTCTCAGTATGTCATTACTTTCTCACATACTGTTTCAACTGGCCGGAAACAGGGGAGATGAGGTGAAATCCAGCCCCTGTTGAAGTCAAGGTGAGATTTATCACTGACATCAAGTGCGCCAAGATTTCACCGCATGGATGCTGTGTCTATGACTCAGTAAATCATCTCAGATCATCCTCATTTCTTTTCACCCTAAAACAATTTGCAAGGGATGTGTGAACTCTTGACAAAGCTACAAACTCACTGAGGGCTTTGCTCACTGCATTGACTTC
The DNA here is from genome assembly GCF_965152275.1 of Natator depressus. NCBI lineage: Eukaryota > Metazoa > Chordata > Testudines > Cheloniidae > Natator > Natator depressus. Next base: position 33,451,419 of record NC_134246.1, read on the forward strand.
CTTTTTTCTCAGGGTATATCTGAGAGGGTTGATCAGCAGGGTCAGGATAGCATAGAATACCTAGCACTCTTTGTTCGGGTCTCAGTGCATTGCTGGGCATGCACTGCAAATAGCTCCCTCTGTGTCTCCAGCCATCACGATTGAGGGCCCCCTGTAGCTTCATTCCAGTTGATGGTAACAGAGTAAAAGAGCAGCATTCCATTCCTGGCTACCATTCAAATGCAGGGATAGGGGCCCTGATGCCAATTCTTGGGCATGAGAGAGAAAGCAGTACCATTCCCCTAACCTTGCCTCTTACTAGTGTCCTACCCTTATGTCATAAATATAAAGGGAAGGGTAAACACCTTTAAAATCCCTCCTGGCCAGAGGAAAAACCCTTTCACCTATAAAGGGATAAGAAGCTAGGATAACCTCGCTGGCAAATGACCACAATGACCAATGAGGAGAAAAGATACTTTCAAAGCTGGAGGGGGGGAGAAACAAAGGGTCTGGGTCTGTCTGTGTGATTCTTTTGCCGGGGACAGAACAGGAATGGAGCTTAGAACTTAGTAAGTAATCTAGCTAGATATGCGCTAGATTTTGTTTGTTTAAATGGCTGAAAAAATAAGATGTGCTGAATAGAATGGATATTCCTGTCTGTGTGTCTTTTTGTAACTTAAGGTTTTGCCTAGAGGGATTCTCTATGTTTTGAATCTAATTACCCTGTAAGGTATTTACCATCCTGATTTTACAGAGGTAATTCTTTTTATTTTTTCTTCCATTAAAATTCTTCTTTTAAGAAACTGAATGCTTTTTCATTGTTCTTAAGATCCAAGGGTTTGGGTCTGTGGTCACCTATGCAAATTGGTGAGGGTTTTTATCAAACCTTCCCCAGGAAGGGGGGTGCAAGGTTTTGGTGAAGATTTTGGCAGGAAAGACATTTCCAAATGGGCTCTTTCCTAATAAAATAAAACCTGTTAGACGTTTGGTGGTGGCAGCGAAAGTCAAAGGGCAAAAGGTAAGATAGTTTGTACCTTGGGGAAGTTTTAACCTAAGTTGGTAAAAGTAAGCTTAGGAGGTTTTCATGCAGGTCCCCACATCTGTACCCTAGAGTTCAGAGTGGGGAAGGAACCTTGTGATGTGCCACTGGCAATGAACAGGAGGGACCAAGGTGCCCCGGTGCCTGAGGCCCCGCAATGGCAGGGAAATGGTTAGGTGAGATACACCCAGATAATCCTGGCAAGTGACCCGCACACACACGCTGCAGAGGAAAGTGACCCCCCACACACACACCAAGGTCACTGCCAGTCTGAGCAGGGGAAAAAGTGTCCCCAACCCCACACATCCGATCGGTTAGACCCCGGTCACGTGAGCAACAATCAGCCAGCCCAGCATCTGAGAGACAGAGAAAATGCTTGGTGCCACATCAGAGCCCCAGGCCTCTCCGCCAATGTCCCATCTCCAGCCCTGGCCATCCCTGATGCTTCAGGGAAAGGAGATTAAAAAAAAATTAGGGTAGAAAAAAATCCCTTCCTAACCCTTGCAGGCAGCCGGCAGAAATCCTGAAACATGACCTGTAAGGGACATAACACATAAACCAGGAGACTCATAGACTCATAGACTCATAGATATTAAGGTCAGAAGGGACCATTATGATCATCTAGTCTGACCTCCTGCACAATGCAGGCCACAGAATCTCACCCACCCACTCCTGCAATAAACCTCTCACCTATGTTTGAGCTATTGAAGTTCTCAAATTAAGGTGCAGAGACTCCTCCAGCAAATGACCCATGCCCTATGCTACAGAGGAAGGCGAAAAAACCCCAGGGCCTCTTCTAATCTGCCCTGGAGGAAAATTCCTTCCCGACCACAAATATGGCAATCAGCTGAACCCTGAGCATGTGGGCAAGATTCACCAGCCAGATACCCAGGAAAGAATTCTCTGTAGTAACTCAGATCGCACCCCATCCAACATCCCATCACAGGCCATTGGGCCTATTTACCATAGAAGCATAGAATCATAGAATATCAGGGTTGGAAGGGACCTCAGGAGGTCATCTAGTCCAACCCCCTGCTCAAAGAAGGACCAATCCCCAACTAAATCATCCCAGCCGGAGCTTTGTCAAGCCTGACCTTAAAAACTTCTAAGGAAGGAGATTCCACCACCGCCCTACGTAAACCATTCCAGTGTTTCACCACCCTCCTAGTGAAAAAGGTTTTCCTAATATCCAACCTAAACCTCCCCCACTGCAACTTGAGACCATTACTCCTCATTCTGTCATCTGCTACTACTGAGAACAGTCTAGATCCATCCTCTTTAAAACCCCCTTTCAGGTAGTTGAAAGCAGCTATCAAATCCCCCCTCATTCTTCTCTTCTGCAGACTAAACAAGCCCAGTTCCCTCAGCCTCTCCTCATAAGTCATGTGTTCCAGACCCCTAATCATTTTTGTTGCCCTTCGCTGGACTCTTTCCAATTTTTCCACATCCTTCTTGTAGTGTGGGGCCCAAAACTGGACACAGTACTCCAGATGAGGCCTCACCAATGTCGAATAGAGGGGAACGATCACGTCCCTCGATCTGCTCGCTATGCCCCTACTTATACATCTCAAAATGCCATTGGCCTTCTTGGCAACAAGGGCACACTGTTGACTCATATCCAGCTTTTTGTCCACTGTAACCCCTAGGTCCTTTTCTACAGAACTGCTGCCTAGCCATTCGGTCCCTAGTCTGTAGTGGTGCATTGGATTCTTCCGTCCTAAGTGCAGGACTCTGCACTTGTCCTTGTTGAACCTCATCAGATTTCTTTTGGCCCAATCCTCTCATTTGTCTAGGGCCTCTGTATCCTATCCCTACCCTCCAGCATATCTACCTCTCCTCCCAGTTTAGTGTCATCTGCAAACTTGCTGAGGGTGCAATCTACACCATCCTCCAGATCATTTATGAAGATATTGAACAAAACCGTCCTGAGGACCGACCCTTGGGGCACTCCACTTGATACCGGCTGCCAACTAGACATGGAGCCATTGATCACTACCTGTTGAGCCCGACAATCAAGCCAACCTTCCATCCACCTTATAGTCCATTCATCCAACCCATACTTCTTTAACTTGCTGTCAAGAATACTGTGGGAAATCGTATCAAAAGCTTTGCTAAAGTCAAGGAACAACACGTCCACTGCTTTCCCCTCATCCACAGAGCCAGTTATCTCATCATAGAAGGCAATTAGGTTAGTCAGGCATGACTTGCCCTTGGTGAATCCATGCTGACTGTTTCTGATCACTTTCCTCTCCTCGAGGTTAACCATGAATAGTTAAAGTTCAATTAATTGCCAAAATCATGTTATCCCATCATACCATCTCCTCCATAAACTTATCGAGTTTAATCTTGATGCCAGATAGGTCTTTTGCCCCCACTGCTTCCCTTGGAAGGCTATTCCAAAACTTCACTCCTCTGATGGTTAGAAACCTTCGTCTAATTTCAAGTCTAAACTTCCCGATGGCCAGTTTATATCCATTTGTTTTTGTGTCCACATTGGTACTGATCTTAAATAATTCCTCTCCCTCTCTGGTATTTATCCCTCTGATTTATTTATAGAGAGCAATCATATCTCCCCTCAACCTTCTTTTGGTCAGACTAAACAAGCCAAGCTCTTTGAGTCTCCTTTCATAAGACAGGTTTTCTATTCCTCGGATCATCCTAGTAGCCCTTCTCTGTACCTGTTCCAGTTTGAATTCATCCTTCTTAAACATGGGAGACCAGAACTGCACACAGTATTCCAGATGAGGTCTCACCAGTGCCTTGTATAATGGTACTAACATCTCCTTATCTCTACTGGAAATACCTCGCCTGATGCATCCCAAGACCACATTAGCTTTTTTCACGGCCATATCACATTGGCAGCTCATAGTCATCCTGTGGTCAACCAATACTTCAAGGTCCTTCTCCTCCTCCGTTACTTCTAATTGATGTGTCCCCAGCTTATAACTAAAATTATTGTTATTAATCCCTAAGTGGATGACTTTACACTTCTTTTCACTATTAAATTGCATCCTATTACTATTACTCCAGTTTAAAAGGTCATCCAGATCCTCCTGTATGATATCCCGGACCTTCTCTGAATTGGCAATACCTCCCAGCTTTGTATCATCCGCAAACTTTATTAGCACACTCCCACTTTTTGTGCCGAGGTCAGTAATAAAAAGATTAAATAAGTGGGTCCCCAAACCGATCCCTGAGGAACTCCACTGGTAACCTCCCTCCAGCCTGACAGTTCACCTTTCATTATGACCCGCTGTAGTCTCCCTTTTAACCAATTCCTTATCCACCTTTCAATTTTCATATTGATCCCCATCTTTTCCAGTTTAACTAATAATTCCCCATGTGGCACGGTATCAAACGCCTTACTGAAATCTAGGTAAATTAGATCCACTGCGTTTCCTTTGTCTAAAAAATCTGTTACTTTGTCAAAGAAGGAGATCAGGTTGGTTTGGCACAATCTATCTTTTGTAAAACCATGTTGTATTTTGTCCCATTTACCATTGACTTCAATGTCCTTAACTACTTTCTCCTTCAAAATTTTTTCCAAGACCTTGCATACTACAGATGTCAAACTAACAGGCCTGTGGTTACGCGGATCACTTTCTTTTCCTTTCTTAAAAATAGGAACTATGTTAGCAATTCTCTGGTCATACGGTACAACCCCTGAGTTTACAGATTCATTAAAAATTCTTCCTAATGGGCTTGCAATTTCATGTGCCAATTCCTTTAGTATTCTTGGATGAAGATTATCTGGGCCCCCCGATTTAGTCCCATTAAGCTGTTCGAGTTTCACTTCTACCTCAGATATGGTAATATCTACCTCCATATCCTCATTCCCATTTGTCATGCTACCATTATCCCTAAGATCCTCATTAGCCTTATTAAAGACTGAGGCAAAGTATTTGTTTAGATATTGGGCCATGCCTAGATTATCCTTAACCTCCACTCCATCCTCAGTGTTTAGTGATCCCACTTCTTCTTTCTTTGTTTTCTTCCTATTTATATGGCTATAGAACCTTTTACTATTGGTTTTAATTCCCTTTGCAAGGTCCAACTCAACTTGACTTTTAGCCTGTCTCACTTTATCCCAACGTGTTCTGACTTCAATAAGGTAGCTTTCCTTGCTGATCCCTCCCATCTTCCACTCCCTGTATGCTTTCTGCTTTTTCTTAATCATCTCTCTGAGGTGCTTGCTCATTCAGCTTGATCTACAACTCCTGCCTATGAATTTTTCCCCTTTCTTGGGATGCAGGCTTCCGATAGCTTCTGCAGCTTTGACTTGAAGTAATCCCAGGCCTCCTCCGCCTTTAGATCCGTAAATTCCTCAGACCAATCCACTTCCCTAACTAATTTCCTTAATTTTTGAAAGTCAGCCCTTTTGGAATCAAAAAGCCTAGTCGCAGATTTATTTTTCTTTGTCCTTTCATTCAGTTTGAACTGAATTAGCTCATGATCACTTGAACAACCATTTCTTCTATGAGGTCCTCACTACTCATCAAAACCAAATCTAAAATGGCATCCCCTCCAGTCGGATCAGCAACTACTTGATGAAGGAATCCATCAGCTATCACATCTTGGAAAATCTGAGCCCTATTATTATTACTTGCACTTGTCCTCCAGTCTATATCTGGCAACTTAAAGTCTCCCATGATCACGCAGTTTCCATTAGTATTTACTTCACTAAAAACATTAACAAGGGCTCTATCCATATCCAAATTAGATCCCGGCGGTCTATAGCACACCCCAAGCACTATCACAGGGGAGGCTCTAGTAGTTTTCTTCCCCTCTGTCTTATCTATTCCATCACTTCTTATTTCTTTACATTCTACCTCATCGTTGATACACAATGCTACTCCACCACCTTTACCTTTATTTCTGTCTTTTCTGAACAGCACATACCCTTCAATAGCGGTACTCCAGTCATGAGTACTATTCCACCATGTTTTTGTTATCTCTAGAATATCTGGTTTCACTTCCTGCACCAGTAGTTCTAGTTCCTCCATTTTGTTACCTAGGCTCCTCACATTGGTGTACAAACATCTTAATTTTCATTGTTTGGCCTCACTCACATTCTTTACCTGATTATGCACAGATATTCTACAGCCAGTATGACCTATTAGACTGGTATCCACATTGCCCTTCCTCCTTATGTCCATTCTCCTACCCACAGCTGTATCCTTTCTTACTTTGTTTTCTTTCCTCTCAATGCTAAAATCCGGTGTGGAGATTACCTGGACATCTCCCAACCATCTCCCCCAAATTCCTAGTTTAAAGCTCTCTTGATCAGTTGTGCCAGCCTCCATCCTAGAAATCTATTTCCTTCCCTACTCAGATGAAGTCCATCCTGAGAGAACTGTCCTCTGTCCATGAATGCCTCCCAGTGACCATGTATCCCAAAGCCCTCCTTATAGCACCACTGCCTAAGCCATCTGTTGATAGTCATAATCTTGTCACACCTCTGCTGCCCTTCTCTAGGAACAGGCAGAATCCCACTGAAGCTCACCTGAGCCTCGATTTCCTTAAGTGTCTTCCCCAGCCTGGCATAGTCTCCCTTGATACGTTCCAGCGAGAATCTACCGGTATCATTTGTTCCCACATGAAGGACAATCAGTGTATTCTTTCCTGCTCCCTTTAGGATCCTTTTCAACCTCAGGTCCACATCCTGTATCTTAGCACCTGGAAGACAGCACACCCTTCTATTCTCTGGATCAGCTCTGGTTACAGGCCTGTCTATTCTTCTCAGTAAGGAGTCCCCGATCACGTAGACCTGCCTTTTCCTGGTGACCATGCGATTCTCCGGTCTATCCCTTGCTCCCTCTGGCTGCAAGTTCTTTCCATTCCTATTCTCCCTTGTAATCCTCTTCAACCCATTCTGTATCCTCCTCGGGCTCCTATTTGGTGTAGTCTCCATTGACTCTTCCCCTTTTCCTATAGGACTAGCTGCTCTTCTCCCGCACTGCTGTCTGTGCAGAGCAAGATGTTTGACTCTGCCATAAGCTGTCTCCATAATGGCAGCATCCCTTTTGTTCTGGCCTAGGAATAGTGTCACTGAGAACTCAGGTCTTGTTTTGACTATTATTAATTATATTATATTATATAAGAAAAGTTTTAACATAATATAATATAATAAAGCAAAAACAAAATATTTCAATAATTCTCCATCAAAAATTTGAACTAAATCAATAGCTCCCCACAAAACACATCAGTTGCAGTGAATCAGCATTTTTAAATGGAAAGCTGGACACCAGGTCTAGTGATGATGCACCATCCAGTGCTATATTCAGAAGACAGAACTGTAAACATCAATTTCGCTGCACATACATAAACTGAGACAAAATATTTCCATCGATAATAACTGAAATGTATGGATATGCAAAGGAAAAAATGGTGCTTAAAATTTTTAGTGTCAAAATCCAGTGATTAAGACTTTTGAATTAGGCTTGTTACAAGCGAATGAATAGTAAAAACAGGTATGATTTGTTGATTGAAGGATATTTATTGTACATTTTGATATGGGATGTTAACAAATTGTGTTTTAATGGTTAATAAAGCTTTAGCTTTTTGAACCTCAATGTCTACTGTCACTAAATACTCCCTTTCCCCCCCACCAATTTCACACAACTGTGAAAATTTAAATCAATAAAAATCTAAAAAATGCTTTAGAAAGCATTGATAACATCCATCAGAATTATTTAGAAAAATGAGTTCTGCCAACCCTGTGCACAACACAGGACAGAGATCCTCACCCCATGATTCCTGCATTAAGAGCATCATTTCCAGTTGTGCCCCTATCTTCTAGGAAGAAACGTCCAGTCTTGACTTAAAGACTCCAACTGCTGGAAAATCCACCACACCCCTTGGAAAATTGTTCCCATGGTGAGCTACTCTTCCTTTTCGTCTCTTGTGTCCTGGGCAAAGGACAATGATTGACTCAGTGAACACCCCCGTGTAAACGTTGGGCCCTGGCCCAATCTGAAGTTGCCTGCTGGCCTGTTGTTGTGGAACTTTTTTAATGGGGATGCAGAAAAGGGGTACATATTCTTGGTGCCACAGAACCATGGCTCAAGATTTTGCCTGATGCACTGCTCCTTCATGCAATATTTTCAAAGGTATTTTACGGTCTAAATTTTGGGAAGCTTGTCCTTTCTTTGGTGGGGACCCACGGGTGTGCAATAAAATAAAATGTTCAATTGCAAGTTTTCCACTTGCTTCACTTGTGAACACATTTGATTTCATGCACATTTTTTCCTCCCAGAATGGGGTCCAAGGCACAGCTCATATGAATTATTAGTATTAAGAGTTACCCAAAATCTTGAATAGTGTGTGTGTGTGTGTGTGTGTGTGTGTGTGTGCGCGCGCGTGTTGGGAAAGACAGGAAAGATGGGGATTTGTTATATACAGAAGCCCAGAATGATTTATGGTTGTTGCTTTCCCTAAGTTTTATTTTATTTTATTTTATTTTATTTTATTTTATTTTATTTTATTTTAGTAATGTCTCTTTTAGAAATTTGATGATGTCAAGATGTCAAGCCATATCTTTCTTTTTTTGCTGGAGGCCTCCCTTACTGGATCCAGAGATGGGCACTATGAGCTTCCTCACCCCTTATTTGAAACTGTTTGAATATTTAACTCAAAGAGCTTTTCTCCACAGTGTGCTTGGGACTTTGAGATAAAACTAAGAGTCACGATTATATGGCTTACTGCAGAGCTGTCCACTTTCTAGTTTCTTTGAGAGCACCCCCCGCAGGTGATAGGTCTGTTGGACTTATCTGTCTGGGGGTGACATTTCCCAATTTTTCCATTCTTACACGAGAACCTGGGAACCCTACCCCACACTTTGGGGTTTGGTGCACCTATGTTTCTTTCCTTTGGGACTCTGTGACCAGTGATATAGTGACCAAAAGCTTACTTGTATTTAGCAGTTGGAACAAAGCTTGAGGGTAAAAAGGATTTTAAAACAGCAAACTGTCTACACGCAGAGCTGGCTTCCCATTTTTCTTGGAAAGCTCACAATAGAAGTTAATGAAGTTGCAATCATCACAGAACAAAATTTTGATTAGCAAAAGGGGCACGTTAACTCAAAGACCATTTCAAACTTTTTATAGCTTTTGCCATTGCTGAGTGTGACAAAGTGTGACCACTGTGACAGGGTCAGGCCAGATGGCTACAAGAGAGTGGTCTAAGGTAGATACATTAGTTCTAGGTTAAGCAGGGCCCTTTTCCCTGAGTAAGATAACAAGGTCTATTCCAGAACACTCAGGAACTTTCGCGAACTAATTAAGTCAGGCAGGCTAATTAGGACACGTAGCCAATTGCGAAGCTGCTAGAATTAATTAGGCTAATCAGGACACCTGGTTTAAAAAGGCTATCACTCCAGTTAGTGAGGTGTGTGTGTAAGGAGCTGGGAGTGAGCGGACATGCTGCTGGAGGACTGAGTACAAGTGTTAATGGACATCAGGAGGAAGGTCCTGTAGTGAGGACGAAGAAGGTGTTCGGAGGAGGCCATGGGGACGTAGCCCAGGGAGTTGTAGCTGTCACGCAGCTGTTCTAGAAGGCACTCTAGACAGCTGCAGTCCACAGGGCCCTGGGCTGGAACCTGGGGTAGAGGGCAGGCCTGGGTTCCCCCCAAACCTCCCAACTCCGGACCCAACACAGGAGGTTCCACCAGAGGGGAAGTTCTCTGAGCTGTTCTCCGATCCACATGGTGGATCAGCAGAAACTGCGGGGATTGTTCTTACTCTTTTTTTCCCATGCTGGCCAGTGATGAGGTTATCTGAGTGAACGGCAGATTTGAGCCATGAAGGTGGCCAAACTGAGGATTACTGTGAATCTCTGAGGTGAGCAAAATCCGCCAATAAGCGCAAGACCCACCAAGGTAGACGAGGAACTTTGTCACACCATATATGCCTGTGTTAATTGCGTTCTCAGAATTGTATCCCCAGATAATTTTGACTTTCTCACTGCAAATGTCTTCCATGCTTTTCTCATGTCCAGGCTGGAACGCTGCAGAGATCTCCTCAGATTTCATCATGGAGCAGTTTTCCCTTCCCTAAGGCACAACAGTATGCAGGATTGTTGATAGAGTTTTGCCCTAGGTTCTTCTACAATATATACTATAGACCAGGGGTTCCCAGAACGTGGGCTGCTGCCCAAAAGTGGTCTGCCGGTGAAACTGCATTCTCCAGTCAAGCTCTTGGGAAATCTTTAACTCCACATGACTCATGTAATTTAAGTAAAAGCTATATAAATGTAATGTTTTGAGCTGCATATGTTGGATAGAGTATAGAAAAAAACCCAAGCTGCAATAGGTCAAGTTTAATTCTTGTGAGTACAATGGTGCATTCACTGCAAGGTAACCTTAGCAATGTAAACACAGTCTGCCATTTACAACTGTATTTCAGTATTTCAATCTGACATGGATCAATTTATTTTTTGAAAATGAGAAGGGTGCACTGGTGGAGAAGATAACGAAAGTCCCAGACCATCTACAGCTACACGAAATGAGCCAGCCAAAAAAATAAAGAAAGTGGTAAGAAAATATGATGACACATACTGGAAGTTTGGATTCTCCTTTGTCAGATTGGATGAGTACCCATTGCCTCAGTGTGTTTAATATAACTGTTATTTTATATTTGTGTTTACAATATTTAATTCTTTTCTAATTGGTAGCGAGTAGGATTGGGTCTTAACTTACACAGCACAGAAATTCAGATTTTACACTAAAAAAAATTGAAAACACAATATAGTGTTCAAATTCGGACAACTATTTTGTTTTAAAATCAACAAATAATAACACAATGTGTTTTTTTAACAATTTTGTGAACAGTGTTGTGTTGCTTATTGTTCAGTTTTATACAAAATTGTGTTCTCCCTGTTTGACCAGCACATTTTGCTCTCAACATTTTTTTAATGTGTCATTTTCGTAGAAGAGTTTGGTTTCAAAGCACTGGAAACTGGGTTTTTTAGTGCAAATTCCTATCATTTCAATTGTTTACATTAAAATGCAAAGGAAGCATGTATATTGTTTACTTACAGTGTTATAGTTATATGTATGTTATAATTAAAATTAATAATTTTCCTCAAAAAGTATTAACAGTTGGCCGCAGTGTCTACTGCAGCTGCACCACTGGGTCTCAGGGAAAAAATGTGTGGGAATCGCTGTGCTAGACTGTAAATGTCACCTTCCAGGCATAACGCCATAGCTTCAATCTCTGGACATCCAAGGAAAAGGATTCATAGGAACATTGAGGTTGATAGTCTATTGCCTTGCACCTTGCGCAGTATTCTATTCTATTCTATTCTATTCTACTAACTGTTACAGATGGGTCTATTCTATTATATGTTAAACTAGCACAGATTGGTCTGCTCTATTCTATATATTCTATTCTAATTAGAATAGGTGGGTACATTCTACTCTATTAACTAGAGCAGAAGGGTCTATTGCATTCTAGAACACAACAGTCTGTTCTATTCTATTTTATTCTAAAACAGGTTCTCTTCTAGTCTAAATGAGAACACATGGGTCTATTCTATTCTATTCTATTCTATTCATTTTGATTCTAGTCTAAACAAGAACAGATGGGTCTAGTCTAATCTAGTCTAGTCCTACTCTATTTCTTCCTTCACATTGGTAACTTGGCACCTGTGCAAGGAGAGTGTAAATAATACATGGTCATTCAAGCTATCTTGAGCTTATTTTGCACGGTTGGAAAGGACTCCACAAGGTGCATGGTGATGCTAAATCAGGTCCACATGTCTCTACTGATCCATTTTATTCTCTTGAACTTCCTGTCTCCTTCTCTCTTCTTGTCCTCTCCTTCAGCTCTCTCTCTCTTTCTGTTCTTCCTACCATCACCCTTCATGGCCTTAGGACCCAGTCCTGACCTGTTACCTGCAAAGGGTGTTTTCCACTGAGTTCAAAGGGAGCAAGAAGGGGACCTAGAACATGACCCAGCAAAAAGGAACACAGGGGATGTGTGCCTGGCCCCACTAGAGTCAATGAATAAACTGCCAATCAGTGGGAGCAGAATTAGACCAGCACAGGCTGTTGTTGACAATCCCACCAGGCTCAAGAGGAGCCAGACAACTCCACTGGGGCAGATGGGGGAACAAGGCAGCTCTTCCCTGAGAGCTCCTGACCAAAGCTTCCACAGAAGCCTCCACTGGGGAAGAAGGGACTATGAGCTGAACCCAGCTGGGCTGAAGGTTCAGTTGCTCCCTGTTTTTCCCCCTTTGCTATCTCAAGTTGGACTGTGAGACTGTGGAGGGAAACGGATGGTAGGAAATGGCCCAGGGAAGCCATCTTGAGGCACACACTGGTGCCTGACACAGGGCCCGGGGTCAGATCCCGGTGGAGTGTGAAAGCCCAAGCTCCCCTACCAACCCCCTTGGCTTATAGAGACATAAACCTCATTCCACCCCTCCCTGGAGTAAAGAGAAGATAGAGATGCTGAAAGCTTCATGACCATGATGAGCCACCTACAGGAGCCAGGAGACTGACTGATCATCCTTCTTTGTTGTAAGGACACAGGTCCCTCTAACCTTCATTGGGCACTGCTGTCCCGAAAGAGGGGTTGAGCTAAAATGGTGACCCAGCCCGAGGGCCAAGTAGCCATCCACTGAAAGGTGGGCTGTCTACTTACTGGAGGTGTTGCCGACGGGAGGCAGCAGAGACCATGAGGTGGAAATCAAGGTGGTCACTGACCTACCCATTAGGTGACCCCACTGGTAAGCCCCACCTCCCATCACAGCATGAAATGTATTTGTGAAAATTCTCATTTACGTGACAAGTCATTTTTAGGTCAGACAATAAGGTAAGGAGAGCTAGATTAGTAGACAAAGACAACTTGCTTATGATCCATTGTGTATGCCCTGTTTCAAAGGCAGGTAGAGAATTTCATATGGAGACATTGTCGCAACTATGATATATAACTACAAGGAGACACACAGCATCGGGTATGGAAATTAAAGCATTGCTTATTTACTGAGAGAAATTCCAGCAGAGGTACTAAACCATTAGCCTAGAGAATATTTAAAGAGAAAATGTATTTCTCTGATGGAGCTCAATGATTCTGAAAGCAGTATTACAGTTTAGTTCTTTTCATCCGTTAATTAACTGAGTTACACCTCTGGGGAAGCCCATCCCATGAGGACGCCAAAGATGCCTTAAAAACAGAAGCATTTAAAGACATACACATTCATAGATTTGTACTACCACGGTGATAAGCACTGTCTACAAAACTATATGGAATCGAATAGAATTGAATAGCTCCCCGGAATATGGTAAGAAGAGAGCTCTTGATTTGGAAGGTACGTTAGATACTCTTTTGCCTGAGGTTTCTCAATGATCTTAAAAATACCCTCTTGTTAAATTTCCTTGTTAAATTTTCAACAGATCATCATTCTTGGCTTCCTGATTCTGTATTTCCTAGTTTTACCTCCAGCCTTGGGGACAAATTACAAATTTCATATAATAGCATTAGCTTTCCCACAGCAATTAAATTTGTTAAATAAATAAAGTTAAAAAGCCAATGAATTGGAAAGGAAGGGAGAAAAAATTATTTACATAAACACAGACATATGCTCTATCTATCTATATTTAGATCTTACTATGCTAATCTATCTTAACCCTTGTTTTTCTGTTTCCATGCACACCCATCTCTTTATCTCTCTAGATCTTAGTATGTTGATTTACCCATTTTAACCCTTGATTTTAACATTATCTAATCTATCTACATACACCCCCATCTCTCTCTGCTATTCTGTGCCTTTTCTAAGTCACTTATCCCATCCTGTATTTGTTAATTTACAGATGAATTCTACCACACATTGTGAGGAGCTGGCACAGGGAAACAGCACTGCCGTGAATGAGTTCATTATCTTGGGATTTTCCAGTAGCCTGCTAGGGCAGGTGCTGCTTTTCCTGATGTATTTTGCTATCTACACTCTCACCCTGCTGGGAAACAGTCTCATTGTTCTCATCACACTAGCTGACCCTGCCCTCCACATCCCCATGTATTTCTTCATGGGGAACTTGTCCTTCCTGGAGATCTGCTACAGCTCAGTCACCCTGCCCAAGATGATGGTCATCTCCCTCACTGGAGATAACACCATCTCATTCATTGGTTGTGCAGCTCAGATGTATTTTTTCCTTCTCCTGGGCTCTGCTGAGTGCTATCTCCTGGCTGCCATGGCCTATGACCGCTATGTGGCCATATGCCACCCTCTGCATTATGTGGCCATCATGGAGAGGAGGTCTTGTGCCTGGCTTGTGGCCGGCTCCTGGCTGAGCAGGATTCCTGTCTCCTTCATCCAAACCACCTTGGTTTTCACCTCCCCATTCTGTGGCCCCAACAAAATTGACCATTTCTTCTGTGATGTGGCACCCGTGCTGCGGCTGGTCTCTGCCGACACATCACGCAACGAGATGTCCAACATCATGGTCACCGTGGTCTTCCTTGCCACCCCGTTCACCCTCATTCTAACCTCCTACACCCGCATCATTGCCACCGTCCTGAAAATGTCCTCCCCGGGGAGCAGGCACAAAGCCTTCTCCACCTGTTCCTCGCACCTGGTGGTGGTGATGCTCTTTTATGGCTCCGGCATGGTCATGTATCTGCGTCCCAGATCTAGCCATGAGCCGGAGAATGAAAAGCTGCTGTCCCTCTTCTATACCGTGGTCACCCCCATGCTGAACCCCGTCATCTACAGCCTGAGGAACGAGGAGGTGAAGGGGGCACTGCGGAGGAGGGTGGCTGGGAAGAGGTTGTCCCCATTACAATAAGGGTTTTGCCTCAGTCTGATTTAGGACCCAATCCTGAAGCCACCTAAGTCAATCACAATGCTCCCCTTGACTTCAAGAGCAACTGCATTTCACATGCCCAGTCTAAGACAGAGAGGAAGGATAACCTGGTGATTTGGAGGAACTATAATGCAATGGTTCTCACCCAATCCTGAGATTTAAAAAAAAAAGATTAATCTCCTTGCTCCACTTAAAACTTCCAGGGTGAGTCACTTATGACAAGAATTTCAGATGCATCCAACTAATTTAGGAGTATAAATCCTTTTTAATAAAGTCGTGTAGGGCCAGATTTTCAAAGGCATTTAGGTATCTAAAGATGCAGACAAAAACAACAGGGAGTCCAGTGGCACTTTGAAGACTAACAGATTTATTTGGGCATAAGCTTTTGTGGGTAAAAAAAACCACTTCTTCAGATGCAGATCGTTTCCTAGTAAGCTTTTCACAAGCGCTGAAGCAGATTAAGCAACCATGGCCAGATTTTTGAAGATGATTAGGCACCTAGTGGGATTTTTAAAAGCACCAGGGAACCTAACATCCTTTTAAATCAGTGGGCTTTAGGCACCAATCTACATCTTTAGGCACATGAATGCCCTTTAAAACCTGACCCCTAATTCTCTTTGATTTCCGTTGGAGATAGGCACTTCAGAAATTCTTACTAGGTGCCAATATAGATTATTAGATGCCTAAATTCCTGCAAAAATCTGGCCGTGTGTGTGTCAGTCCCCTTTAGTGCAATGGGGACTGACCCAGAGAGGATGCGGATAAAAAACACTTCCTGACCTCACAGGGCTTTTTAATAATAATAATTATTATTATTAATCCCTGTCAGTGTGAATGAGCAGCTCAGGAACACACTAGGAGTGCAAGACATCATGATCCATGACCTCCGGCAGACAGCACTTTGAGGCACTTGAGAATTGTAAGGAAACTCAGTGGAGAATGACTGCATTTCAGCATCTAAAATGCAAGAACTCCTGACTATCCAAACCTATGGTCTGGACTTATTGGTGACTTTTGGGGGTACATTGCAGACAGTAGCTTTCCCTTGTTTATTCTTAAAGATCTTTTATATTATGAAGGCTATTTTTAAACAAACAAACAAAGACCCCCAGCATTTAACATTGAGGGAAAATAATCAGAATAATAATTGGAGCACCCATGAAGAAGTATGCATGTGTTTAAATTCAGTAATGAGAAGTCAATGGGTAAGTCTTTCCTGAATCCTACACATAGATAGATAGATAGATAGATAGATAGATAGATAGATAGATAGATAGATAGATAGATAGATAGATAGATAGATAACCATGGAGAGAGAAAAGGAGGACTTGTGGCACCTTAGAGACTAACAAATTTATTTGAGCATAAGCTTTCGTGGGCTACAGCTCACTTCACTGGATGCATTCAGTGGAAAATACAGTGGGGAGATTTTATATACACAGAGAACATGAAACAATGGGTGTTACCATACACACTGTAACAAGAGTGATCAGGTAAGGTGAGCTATTACCAGCAGGAGAACCGGGGGCGGGGGGGGAGCAAAGAACCTTTTGCAGTGATAATCAAGGTGGGCCATTTCCAGCAGTTGACAAGAATGTCTGAGGAACGGGGGGGGGGGGGGGGGGAGTTAACATGGGGAAATAGTTTTACTTTGTGTAATGACACATCCACTCCCAGTCTCTATTCAAGCCTAAGTTAATTGTATCCAGTTTGCAAATTAATTCCAATTCAGCAGTCTCTCATTGGAGTCGGGTTTTGAAGTTTTTTTGTTGAAGAATTGCCACTTCTAGGTCTGTAATCGAGTGACCAAAGAGATTGGAGTGTTCTTTGACTGGTTTTTGAATGTTATAATTCTTATGTCTGATTTGTGTCCACTGTCCAGTCTGGCCAATGTACATGGCAGAGGGGCATTGCTGGCACATGATGGCATATATCACATTGGCAGATGTGCAGGTGAACGAGCCTCTGATAGTGTGGCTGATGTGATTAGACCCTATGATGGTGTCCCCTGAATAGATCTGTGGACACAGTTGGCAACGGGCTTTGTTGCAAGGATAGGTTCCTGGGTGAGTGGTTCTGTTGTGTGGTTTGTGGTTGCTGGTGAGTATTTGCTTCAGGTTGGGGGGGGGGCTGTCTGTAAGCAAGGACTGGCCTGTTTCCCAAGATCTGTGAGAGTGATGGGTCATCCTTCAGGATAGGCTGGAGATCCTTGATGATGCGTTGGAGAGGTTTTAGTTGGGGGCTGAAGGTGATGGCTAGTGACGTTTTGTTATTTTCTTTGTTGGGCCTGTCCTGTAGAAGGTAACTTCTGGGTACTCTTCTGGCTCTGTCAATCTGTTTCTTCACTTCAGCAGGTGGGTATTGTAGTTGTAAGAATGCTTGATAGAGATCTTGTAGGTGTTTGTCTCTCTCTGAGGGGTTGGAGCAAATGCGGTTGTATTGTAGAGCTTGGCTGTGTACAATGGATTGTGTGGTGTGATCTGGATGAAAGCTGGAGGCATGTAGGTAAGCATAGCCGTCAGTAAGTTTCCGGTATAGGGTGGTGTTTATGTGACCATTGCTTATTAGCAGACTATCAGTGTCAAAAACCAGTCGGAGAACACTTCAATCTCTTTGGTCCCTCGATTACAGACCTAAAAGTATCAATTCTTCAACAAAAAAACTTCAAAAACAGACTCCAACGAGAGACTGCTGAATTGGAATTAATTTGCAAACTGGATACAATTAACTTAGGCTTGAATAAAGATTGGGAGTGGATGTGTCATTACACAAAGTAAAACTATTTCCCCATCTTTATTCCCCTCCCCCCCACTGTTCCTCACACATTCTTCTCAACTGCTGGAAATGGCCCACCTTGATTATCACTACAAAAGGTCCGTCCCCCTGCCCCCCCCCCCGCCCCGTTCTCCTGCCATTCTCCTGCTGGTAATAGCTCATGTCATAAATATAAAGGGAAGGGTAAACACCTTTAAAATCCCTCCTGGCCAAAGGAAAAATCCTCTCACCTGTAAAGGGTTAAGAAGACAGGATAACCTCGCTGGCACCTGACCAAAATGACCAATGAGGAGACAAGATACTTTCAAAAGCTGGGGGAAGGGAAAAACAAAGGGTCTCTCTGTGTGATGCTTTTGCCGGGGACAGAACAAGAATGGAGTCTCAGAATTTAGTAAGTAATCTAGCTAGATATGCGTTAGATTACGAGTTCTTTAAATGGCTGAGAAATTAAGCTGTGCTGAATAGAATGGATATTCCTGTCTGTGTGTCTTCTTGTAACTTAAGCTTTTGCCTAGAGGGATTCTCTGTGTTTTGAATCTAATTACCCTGTAAGGTATTTACCATCCTGATTTTACAGAGGTGATTCTTTTTTACTTTTTACTTCCATTAAAATCCTTCTTTTCAGAAACTGAATGCTTTTTCATTGTTCTTAAGATCCAAGGGTTTGGGTCTGTGGTCACCTATGCAAATTGGTGAGGATTTTTACCAAACCTTCCCCAGGAAGTGGGGTGCAAGGGTTGGGAGGATTTTTGGGGGAAAGATGTTTCCAAGGAATGCTTTCCTAATAAATAAACCCAGATAAATGTTTGGTGGTGGCAGTGGAAGTCCAAGGGCAAAGGGTAAAATAGTTTGTACCTTGGAGAAGTTTTAACCTAAGCTGGTAAAAGTAAGCTTAGGAGGTTTTCATGCAGGTCCCCACATCTGTACCCTAGAGTTCAGAATGGGGAAGGAACCTTGACAGCTCACCTTACCTGATCACTCTTGTTACAGTATGTATGGTAATACCCATTGTTTCATGTTCTCTGTGTATATAAAATCTCCCCATTGTATTTTCCACTACATGCGTCCAATGAAGTGAGCTGTCGCTCATGAAAGTTTATGCTCAAATAAATTTGTTCGTCTCTAAGGTGCCACAAGTCCTCCTTTTCTTTTTGCGGATACAGACTAACATGGCTGCTACTCTGAAACCTGTCATGGAGAGAGAGAGAGAGAGAGAGAGAGAGAGATGGATGTCAAAAGTGCCCCCATGACTTGGAAGCTTAACTCACATTGATTTTCTATGTGGCCTAGATTCATAGATTTTTAAGCCCAGAAGGGATCATTAGATCATCTATTCTGACCTCCTGTATAACAGGGACCATTAAATTTCACCCACTTGCCCCTGTTTTGAGTCTAATAACTTACGTTTGACTATGTCCTATCCTCGAGGAAGGCATCCAGTCTGAATCTGAAGACATAAAGAGAAAGTGACTCCACCTCTTCCCTTGGTAGTTTGCTCTGATAGTTAATCACCATCGCTGTTAACAAATATGGCTAATTTTTAATTGAATTTGTGGTGTTTGAGCTTCTTGCCCTTGGATCTTGGTGTTCCGAGGTTAGCTCCTAAGCCACTTAAGCACTTTAGGAAAAAATTACACACAATGAATAAAAGTGTAATAAACCCAGGTTGCTCATGGGAACATCTGTGGTCAAATATTTATTGACATTTTTTGGTGAGTAATTTTGAATAATGAGTGCACATTGGGGAACAGTGTGTGGTTCTTCGTGGAAAATTTGGGAAAAGTCACTGTGTGCATCACTTGCTCTAAACTATTCGGCCATCTCTATAGATGTTAACCTTCTTTGACCTTGATATGAAGTTTGCAGCAGTTTTGTTAACCATTTTGTGCTTTAACTTATGATGAACAATCGGATTATTGTGGAACATATGGGGCTATTCTAGCTCTGAGGCTAGAAAGTGAAAATGATGAGCGACATTATAGCTCATTTATATAATATTCAGTGTGCAGAAGGAAGCATCGTTGCCAAGTGTTATCATCTCACACAGCACTAGAAAACAGATTTGGAAATTAACAGGCAATAGAAACTCACCATCAGGAATAACAGGTCAGATTCTAAGGTCAGTTAAACTTGTGCAAATCTGGAGGAACATCATCAGCTTCAGCAAAATTACTCTGTGTTTACCATCGGTGTAAATAAGATTGGAATATTGCCCGATATCTCTTGCTTGCAGCTGGGCACAAATTTCCTTTCTTATTTCCTTCCTGTTACACACTAGAAAACCCCCCACAGATTAATCTTGCAGACACATGTGTCTGTCGGGCAGCTGTAATACTGTGATTCTGCACAGGGTATATTTCTGTGTTAGAGCAGTCTCTTGGAATTTAGAAAATATGAAAAAGTGGCCCTGTTTTCAACCCCTCTAAGTGGTAATGACCTCAAAATAAGGAAACTTTTCCGTAAACTGGGGTTTTGTTTTTTTCCATTTCTGACCAATACTTGCCCATGTGGAATTCACAAAGACATTATGTTTATTGATTAAATCATTCTGTGGAACGGCTTCCCTTTTCCCTGGTATGAGTTAATAGCCCATGGAGAGGGGCAATCCTGACTGCTACTCTTGGATCCAGATTCTCTCCATTTTGATTTATTGTACACAAATTAGCTTGGATGGTCTGAATTCTCTTGAAAGCCATTAATATACTGAGAGCTTTCCTCAGGGCCTCCTGGATCTCTTTGTTTCTCAGGCTGTAGATGAGGGGATTGACCAGGGGAGTCAGCACCATGTACAGGAGAGAGAAGATTTTGTTCAGGTCTCTCAGTAACACGTACACAATAGTGATGGTCCAACAGAAAATTGTCACCACGATGAGGTGAGAGGAGCAAGTGGAGATGACCTTTTGCCTTCCAGCAGTGAAAGGGATTCACAAGATGGCAAACATGATACATACTTAGGATGTCAGCATACATAGAAACGGGGGCAGGGTGAATATAAAGGACAGGGTGGAAGCTGAAAATTCCACAAGGTGTGTGTCACTGCAGGAAATGTTCGGCAATGGGTTGAAATCACACACACACTCACAAAAGGTCAATTTCATTGGGGCCGTAGAAAGTTAATTGTAACATCATTCCCATGACTATGGAACTAGCCAGTAACCCGCTTACCCAAGACCCAGCTGCTAGCTGGAGGCAGAACCTGCCATACATAATTATTGTATAATGCAGGGGTTTGCACATTGCTAAATAATGACCATCAGACATCACTGCTAGGAGATAACGTTCTGTAGCTGCTAAGCAGCCAAAGATATACTATTGTGTGATGCAGGCATAGAAAGAAATGGTTCTCCCCCAGTCAGGAGACTGGCCAGTACCCTGGGCAGGATGGTGGAGGAGCAGCAGGTCTCCAAGAAGGACAAGTTCCCCAGGAAGAAGTACATGGGGTTGTGAAGGTGCTTATGAGCCACAACTAGCACCAGGATGAGGATGTTCCCAGCCCTGCTTGTTACGCAGATCACTAGAAACAGCAGGAAGAGAGGGGTCTGCAGCTCCAGGGTATTCCTGAATCCCAGGAGGATGAATCCTGTGACAGATGTTTGATTTCCCCCTTTTGCATCTATCATGGGTTTTGTTTAGGGGAAAACCAAACAAATTCTGAAGTATAATTTGGAAAACACAGAGCTAAATGTTCATACATTGACATCATTTTATTCCACGTGTCCTTTTGGGTATTCGGAAAGGGCTGCCTAGAAAAGATCAGGTCTTTGGACTGAACTTTATATTTTTGGAGAGCATGTTAAGCTCTATTTGAGATAAAATCTGAACAATGCACAATAGGCTAAATTTGACAGGAATAGCAAAATTCTTCGCATGGAGGGAAAAAACCAAAAACACAGTATAAAGCTTGCATCACCATCATCTTTTCATGCATGCTTTGGGACACTTGCCTGCATACTTTCCCCTTATTCATTCCAAGAGTGCCCTACCATAGAGCAGGCACATTTCAGTGAAAGCTACCATATAGGATCTGGACTGAAACCTTCTTCCTAAAGATCTAAGCTTGGCTTCACCGTTCCCCTACCATTGGTGCTGATAGGCACACGCTCAAGAATTCTTTGTGGGCAGGATCTACAGACAGACACACACCATCACAAATGACACTACATTAAAAACGGAGCTATGCCACTGGCATTCAAGGCCTGATTCACAACTGCCTTGTATATAGGGCTGCTTGAAATGTTTTCCTCAAAACTGTTTTTCAGTGGAAAATTGGGTTTTGGCAAAACACATTTTTTTTCTTTGGCAAAAACTGTCTGCAGAAAATTGTATTATTTTTTTCAAATTGTTTCAGCCATAAAACAGTGTAAATGAAACTATAGCAGACAATCTTTAAAGAGTAAAAATAGGAAGGCAACATTTCGATTTTATAGAAATGGAACATTTTGACTGACCCAAAATGGAAATCATTTGGTGGGAAAGGTCGAAATTTTGTCTTTTCATCCTGATTTGGAATACAAACTAAAGTCCAAATTTCCTGCGGAATGGTAAAACCAAATTTTGACCAATAATAATGAGTTTTGGTATTTGCAATATCACAGTGCCTAGATGACCAAGCCATGAAGCAGGACCCCATTGTGCTAGGTGCTGGACAGACACAAGACAGAAAGACAGTCCCTGTCTAGAGCGTTTGATAACTTTTGGAACATTCCTGCAGAGTAGTGAGTTGAGAACTAGGTGAGACAGGGCAGCCTCAGGAGGCAGTGGTGGTCTTGTCAGTGGGTGTGTTAAATTTATTTGTTATGTTTACAGTCCTGCTGGGCTTACTGTTATTTCAGGATCATAGAAATGTAGGGCTGGAAGGGACCTCATGAGGTCATCTTGTCCAGCTACCTGTGCGGAGGCAGGACCAAGTAAATCTGGACCATCCCTGACGGATGAATGTGCAAGCTCTTAAAAGCCTCCAGTGAGTGGGATTCCTCAACCTCCCTTGGAAGCCTGTTCCAGAGTGTCTCTACCCTGAGAGTCAGAATGTTTGTTTGTTTGTTTTCTAAGTATAATTAATTGTTGGAGTTATCTTATGTATTATGAAATGTATTTAGAAGTCTGGTTCTCCCTCCACGTGCAGCCAGGTAACATAACTGTCCCACACCATGATTCGACGGTCTCTACCCAGGCCTTTTCCTTCCACAGGGAGAAGACGAGAACACCACTTGCACCTCAAACTCCTTTATCCTTCTTCCCAGAGCCACGTAGTCTGCAGTGATCCGCTCAAGGTCATTCTTGGCAGTATCATTGGTGCCCATGTGGAGAAGCAGGAAGGGGTAGTGATCCGAGGGCTTGATGAGTCTCGGCAGTCTCTCCGTCACATCGCGAATCTTAGCTCCTGGCAAGCAGCAGACTTCTTGGTTTTCCCGGTCGGGGCAGCAGATAGATGACTCAGTCCCCCTGAGGAGAGAGTCCCCGACCACCACCACCCACCTCCTTCTCTTGGGAGCGGTGATCGTGGAACCCCCAACCCTAGGACAGTGCATCTCATGCCTTCCAATCGGCGGAGTCTCCTTCTGCTCCCTTCCCTCAGACGTATCATCTGGTCCACTCTCCGCATTAGTACCTGTGGAGAGAACATGAAAACGGTTACTTACCTGTATCTGCGTTGCTGGTACATGGACGTTCCCCTTTTTTCTTCTGGAGGTCACATGATGCCAAATTTCTTCACCATCCTCCTGTCCCCGATGTGCAGCCTGCTCTGAATCTTCAGAACCTTGTGCCTGTAGAAGCATATCCTGACGTCTGTCCAGGAAATCTTCAGTTTCTCTTATGCAACACAGGGTCGATACCTGTTGCTCCAGACCTTGAACCTTCTCTTCCAATATGGAGACCAGCTTGCACTTTGTACAGACAAAGTTGCTTCTGTCCTGTAGAAGAAAGACAAACATGGCACATCCAGTGCAGGTCACAACAGCTGAACACCCCCCATCCATATTACCTTCCTTCTGCGAGCTTCCTCAGGAGTTGTAGTAATTACTCAGAGAATCTGGCAAGATGTAAGCCTCAGTGGGCTCTCCCCGGATGAACTCCCAGGCAAACTCCTTCTGTTCACTGCTCAGCTGGTTCGCAGCTGACTGGCTTTTTATACAGTCAGGCCCACTTAAGGCTCACCTGGAACAAAGCATTCACAGTTCCCGCCCTTTTCAAACAACCAGTCAAGCACACGGTCAAACTGTCCTCACAACAAACA
Organism: Natator depressus; assembly: GCF_965152275.1. Taxonomy (NCBI): domain Eukaryota; kingdom Metazoa; phylum Chordata; order Testudines; family Cheloniidae; genus Natator; species Natator depressus. The sequence goes on from NC_134246.1 coordinate 33,475,248, forward strand.
CTCAGATACAAACACTCAGATATCACCAGTGTAGGTAGGTAGGTAGACAGATAGATAGATAAGCTCCCTTAAAAGCATGAGATGGGCTTAAAAGCATGACATTGTTAACAAAACAATAAGTGCCTCTTATTTGTATTTGTTTGCTGGTTTCTGCACCTTTACAGTACATTAGTGTCACATTTTCAGGTTTTTCTCTGAAACCTAAGGACTGAAAACTTACTTTTGAAAATATAAATAACAGCTACGATCCTCACCTAATCCTTTGTCTGCAGGATTTGGAGCTTCAAGAAAAAGAAAAAGAAATATTGTGAGACTCACAAACAAACTGAAGGGGGACCTGATAACAGTCTTCAAATATGTTAAGGGCTGTTATAAAGAGAATAGGATCAACTGTTCTCGGTGTCCATTGAAGATAGGAAAAGTAAAGGGCTTAATCTACAGCAAGGGAGATTTAGGTTAGCTATTCAAATCATAGGATTAGAAGGGACTCAAAGATCATCTAGTCTAGCCCCCTGCCAAGATGCAGGATTTGTTGTGTCTAAACCATCTCAGACAGATGGCTCCAGCCGCCTTTTGAAAACCTCCAGTGAAGAAGCTTCCACAACTTCCCTCGGCGTCTGTTCCCTTGTCCAACTGTTCTTACAATTAGGGAGTTTTCCCTGAGATTTAATCTAAATCTGCTGTGCTGTAATTTGAACCCATCGCCACTTGTCCTGCCCTCTGTGACAAGAGAGAACAACTTTTCTCCATCTTCTCTATGGCAGCCTTTTAAGACAGCTGTTGTGTGTCCCCTGAACCTCTGCTTTTCCAAACTAAACATACCCAGTTCCTTCAGCATTTGCTCATATGGCTGCAATTCATCCTTCTGATTATCTTTGTCACTTGCCTCTGGATCCTTTCCAGCTTCTCTCCATCCTTTCTGTACATTAGTGACCAAAACTGGACACAGTGCTCCAGCTGAGGCCTAACCAGCGCTGAGTAGAGCGGTACTATCACCTCCTCTGACTTGCATGCTATACCTCTGTTTATGCAACCTAAAATTGTATTTGCTTTTTTTGCCCAGGTCCTTCTCAGCAGTGCAGGTGCCAAGCCAGTTTTCCCCAATTCTGTATTTGTGCATTTGGTTTTGATTCCCTAAGTGTAGCACCTTACATTTATCTTTGTTGAATTTCATTTTGTTCTCTATAGCCCAGTTCCCTCTGAATCATACCTCTCTCCTACAAAGTCCTCTAGCTTTGTGTCATCTTCAGATTTGATCAGGATGCTCTCTATTCATACATGCAGGTCTTTAATAAAGCTGTTGAACAACACCAGACCCAGAACAGATCCCTGAGGAACCCCACCCGAGACCTCCTTCCAATCCAACATCATTCCATTTATAGCTACTCTTTCTTTGCAGTTGTTTAACCAATTATGGATACACTTAATGGTAGTTCTATCGAACCTGCATTTCTCCAGCTTACTTATCAGAATATCATATGGGACAGTGTCAAAACCCGTGCTGAAGTCCAGGTATACTATGTCCACTGAATTCCCCCTATCCACCAAATCAGTTGCCCTGTCAAAGAAGGAAATCAAGCTGGTTTGGCATGATTTGTTCTAGGTAAATCCAGACTGGCTGCTAGTGATTATCCCTTCTTTCTCCAGGTATTTGCATATTAAATCTTTTATGCATTGCTTTAGTAGTTTCCCAGATGTTGAAATCAGCCTGATTGGTCCATAGTTTCCCGGCTTGTCATTTTGCCAATTTTTAAAGATGAGCACTATGTTAGCCCTTCTCCAGTCTTCCGGGGCCTCTCCTGTCATCCGTTAGTTGAAAATATAATTGCCAGTGGTTCTGAAATTTCTTTAGCTAATTCCTTCAGTACCCTCAGGGAATAGCATTCAGCCCTGCTGATTTCAATTCATTCAAATTGGTCAGGAAATCCATGATGTGTTCTTTACTTATGCAGATCTGCTTTCCTTCCCCTTTAATATCTATGATGATGTCACTAGTTGTCCAGTCACATGTTGTTTTGTGTGGGGAAAAAAACTAGGACAAACTTTCTAACTCTAAGGGTAGTTACACTCTGGAATAGGCTTCCAAGGGATGTAGTGGAATCCCCATCTGAAGATTTTAGAAACAGCTTGGACAAACACCTGTCAGGGATGGTATAGGTTCACGTGGTCCTGCCTCAGCACAGGAAGCTGGAGGTGCTGACCTCTCAAGGTCCCTTTCAGCCTGACATTTCTGTGATTCTGTGAAAACCTCAGGAGTTGTCCATGTTGTTCCCCTGCCTCTTAGGTACTATGGTTCTGGGAGCAGTAAAACTGTGAAAGCAGAACCACTGTTTCCCTCTATTTGGCACTTAACCACGCTTTTTCTTTCTAGATGAAATAGAGCACTTCAGAGACAGGTTTACCACATGTATTTCATCCTACCCAGAGGACGATGTCAAAGAACTCCTCAAAAGAGCAAAGATGAATGTGTCCAACAAGAAGGAGAAGATTTTGAATGAGATCCAGCAGATTGTGTCCTCCTCCACCAAGGAGTTTAAAACTACATCTCTGTTTGGCTCATTCTCATGAAGGGCGGAAAATCTGTGCCTGGCTCTGACTCGCACATTTCCAGCAAGGCTTTTCACTGTGACCATGTAGAACCTAAGTACAGCAGGGAGGAGTTAGTTTTCCTGGATAAGATTCATACAGGGATTTAGGCACCTATCTGCCCCTGTAGGTGTCTGAGTCCCAGATTTACACACCCCTGGAATTCACTAAACTCTTGCTCAGCTGTGGCAGAACCCTGTGGTGCCTAAACTCCCTTGGCATTTAAGTTGTTGCAGTGACGTTTCCCTGGATGTCTATGTTTCAGCCTCGGGGCATGTGCACTGCAGTCGCCATCTTGATGTCCAGGGGCTTAAGCCCCAAAGTGATTCTCGACCCGGGAAAGACAGGCGTTCCTCTGACTACCTCACCTATGGGGCCTGAGCCGTGGTGCAAGAAGGAGGAAGATGGCTTCCCTCAGAACTGTTAGCCCAGTTGTCAGCGTACTTACCTGAGGAGACTCCAGGTCAAGTCCCCTCACTGCCTCAGCGGGAGAAGGGATTAGAAGAGACATCTGCTACCTCTGAGGTGAGGGCCCTCGTCACTGGCAGTGGTAGTGTCATGGTGCAGGGGCGAGGGGGCGGGGATGGCAGCTTCAATCCCCATGTTGAAGCTGTTCCACTGCTGATTAAAGAGAAATTTGGCCAGATAGAGAGAGAGCAAAGTTGATGGCTGCAGCACTCCCCTCTGAGTTCACAGATCCGGGCTCTAGTCCCCAGGCTTACAGCCTGCAGTGGTGGGCCCCACAGGTGAGCTATGCGGATGAACATCTTCCTTCCCCCAGGTTGTGCATTGCTGTGGGGCTTAGACATCTGTATGCCTAGAGCAGGGCAGCCGTGCGCATGCCCACGGGCACCTAGGGAACTCTTACTGCCAAAACTTAGGGGTCGGCTGCAATAAGGCGTCTACAGTGGTCAGTGAGAGTGGAGTGGGGGGTTAAAAATCCATCCCATTTTGTTCAAATTTACTGTGAACTATGAGACCTACCGAGGACATTTCTAATGCATTGTAGGCTTTATTTATTGACTGTTCAATTGGCAGCACAAAAGAAGGTTGTGCTATGTTATTACAAACCTCCCAGGGCTAGTGATACAGAAATTAACTAGCAAAATAAGAGGACCCCATGACAAATAAGAGGCCAGGTTCTGGGCTCAGCGAGAAAACAAAGGACCAGCTCCCCTCTGCCTGCGAGGCAGAAGGTATTTGAGCAGGGATCGGCCATCTCGCAGGTGGCTGCCAGAACCCCTGGGCTGTGACGTATTCAGAAATGGAGCATCCTCAGTTGCTCCTCCTGAAGCTGTTCCACTGGGGCTGAATAACAAAAGGTCAAGGGGGGCGGGATATTGGGCCCCTCCCTTCCTAGCGAAGTGCTCTAACCACCAGGCGAGATAGTCATTCTCATGCCATCTCAGGCCAGGTCTACACTCCACATTGGATCATCCATTGGCCTCCACTGGAGTGAGACTGCTTTACACCGGATGGGGGATCTGGCCAATTGACTCCAAAGAAGACAATGATTTAATCCAGCTGGGGAGCTGAAGTAGCATTCTAGCCCTCGTGGTTGGAGAGGAAACCTGGAAAGGTGACCCCTGCATGCTCAGGAGCCAGAAGATGAATAACCCTCCACCCAACAGTGTATCTTTTGTTTTGTTTTGTTTATATCTCATCATTTTTAAGCCATTCTCATCCTTTTTTTCAGACCTGTCTCATTAAGTTTGCATACATGGGGTTGAATTTATGGGCTTGCCTTTGGGCCAGTTTCCCCTGCAAACACGGGGTGTGATTGCAGCTGGTGCGGACCGTCCCTAGCGCACTTTACTCTAACTACCAAGTGCTGGAGCATTAAAGTCACGGTAGCACACGCTTCAGCACAGACTTGCCGTGCAAGGAAGGTCGTAGGGCTCCGGGTGGGCTCCTCCAGCCTTGGCTGAAGCAGACAGTGCTGCAGCGCCATTGCTCCGGTACCTGAGCGAGCTAGATTAAAGCTGACTCAGGTGTGTCTACACATGCTGCAGTCACACCCCATGATTGCAGTGCAGACATACCCTTCACAGCAGTGTTAGTCTGAGGTCACTTGAGTGTCACTTGAGCTGTTGCTTTTGTCTCTTGAAAAAAATACACTTTTTATTGTAAAAACCCTCAATTATGGGGTTTGTAATTGTACCCTGGATTTTTAAACTTTCTTACCAATTTCAGGCAGAGCAGTTTCGTTGGGTTATCTTTTTGTATGCTGGGCAATTTGTTTAGGCAAAATTAAAAAAAAAACAAAGTAACACTATTTTTTTAAAGAACTCCTTTAATCAGTTTGAAAGCTCTAACCGGTCTTTTTACATTTTGATTTAGTATTGTAAAGCCCTTCTTTGCATGAGGGTTTTGTCAAACATTGCTATTCCCCGGGGACTTATTTCTTCACAATTCACATTCCTGTAAACGATTTTTACAGGGTTTTCTCTTACTCTGCAAGGCGTTCAGGCAACAACAACAATCACTAAAATTACTTAAATCTTCCTGTAAGTTGTATCACAGAGACGATAGTTATTTAGTGATGGAAATTAAGTAAATAACATTTTTTTAAATGTAAACCATGACAATGTACATCAGTAAATAATCTCCATAAACGAAGGCTGGGCTACTTCAGTGGTCCTCGATCATGTGCAAACGACAGAAGGGTTTTATTTAGCATTGCCTGCTGCAGTTGAGGTGCCCCCTTTGGCCATTTCACTCAGCAGCCACAGGCAAGACACTGTCTTGAGCTGTCGTCAATTGTCGGCTGCGTTTGTGCGTTCTCTCTGTGTGCCGTACCAGCTCTGCGCAGGTCGCTATTTCAGCAGACCTCAGCCAAACTGCTCAAGAAGACCACAGACTCGGTATGACACGCTGTACCCCATATTCACCAGAGTGATATGATTATGGTATTATTACGATGCATCTTGTACAAAATATGTCATGTGAGGTGTCAATGGAAGTTGTGGTTTGCTGAATATGATTATCCTATTTGTATGCATGTATCATTTTTGTATATCTAGTTATGAATATTGACTGTGCATCTGTATTTCAAATGTGCTTACTCCTAGGTGACACCCACAAGCTAGTTTACATTCAGTCTAGCCAGCACATTGTGAGTGGACTATTCAAGGTAATGGCCCATTGGCAAAAACAATGGGTCATGGGATAAGCTTATCCTTACCTGAAGGGCTTTCCTGCAGATGCTTCAGCCAGTATATATGTAATGGATGCTATGACTCATCAAAGCATGCACGGGCATGTGACTAGATTATGTGATTCTGGACTCCATCTTGTGCTTGTACTTTTCCACAAACTGTGCCAGGAACTTTGCTTGGAACAAAGAAGTTCTCTCCACATGGCAGAAGCTATAAAAGGGGGAAGTGACATCATCACTGGGCCTCACTCCCCCTACAACTCAACACCCAGAAACACCTTGGGAAAAAAAGACTGAACTGGGAATGTGGGCCAGGCTGAAGGGATTTCTAGCCTGTGTGTGGAAGATTGGTGGACTGTTTGTACCATCAGGGTGAGACACTGCTCAATGCAAATCCTGTCTAGTTTATAGAACTTAGATTGCAATTTTGTTTTATTTCTTAGGTGATCTACTTTGATCTGTATGCTATTACTTATAATCTCTCTTTCTGTAGTTAATAAATCTGTTTTATATTTTTTACCTAAAACAGTGTCTTGATTGAAGTGCAAAGGGAAATCTGCTCAGGAACAGGGGCTGGTGCATTGTCCTCTCTACATTGAGGGAGGGGTGGACTGGATAATAAACATACCCTGGTCAGGGTTTTGACAAGGGCAAGACGGTACAAGGGTTCCTAGGGAGGGGGCTGAAGCTTCTCTATTGTTGAGTGACTGGCAACTGCATTCATGTAGCTGCAGCTGGGTATGTCCCTGCCTGTGTAAATGCTTGTGTGAGTGCAGGACCGGGAGAGGTCTGCAACTTGTCACAGCATCACAGTGAGTAAGGGAGTCCCGGCTGGTGAGACAGAAGGCTCAGCTGTACCCCAGTTCCACGTTACACCCCAGGGTAGTATGTCACACTCAGCCAGTGGTGAAGGCACTCAGCCAGGTTTATTTGACACTCAGCCGGTGACACTCAGCCGGTGTCAAGTGGAGTGCCCCAGGGGTCGGTCCTGGGGCCGGTTTTGTTCAATATCTTCATAAATGGCTAGGCAGCAGTTCTGCGGAAAAGGACCTAGGGGTGACAGTGGACGAGAAGCTGGATATGAGTCAACAGTGTGCCCTTGTTGCCAAGAAGGCCAATGGCATTTTGGGATGTATAAGTAGGGGCATAGCGAGCAGATCGAGGGATGTGATCGTTCCCCTCTATTCGACACTGGTGAGGCCTCATCTGGAGTACTGTGTCCAGTTTTGGGCCCCACACTACAAGAAGGATGTGGATAAATTGGAGAGAGTCCAGCGAAGGGCAACAAAAATGATTAGGGGTCTAGAGCACATGACTTATGAAGAGAGGCTGAGGGAGCTAGGATTGTTTAGTCTGCAGAAGAGAAGAATGAGGGGGGATTTGATAGCTGCTTTCAACTACCTGAAAGGGGGTTCCAAAGAGGATGGCTCTAGACTGTTCTCAATGGTAGCAGATGACAGAACGAGGAGTAATGGTCTCAAGTTGCAATGGGGGAGGTTTAGATTGGATATTAGGAAAAACTTTTTCACTAAGAGGGTGGTGAAACACTGGAATGCGTTACCTAGGGAGGTGGTAGAATCTCCTTCCTTAGAGGTTTTTAAGGTCAGGCTTGACAAAGCCCTGGCTGGGATGATTTAACTGGGAATTGGTCCTGCTTCGAGCAGGGGGTTGGACTAGATGACCTTCTGGGGTCCCTTCCAACCCTGATATTCTATGATTCTATTGTCAGTGAAGCATGGCCCTAGCACCCTATACATACCACAGGTACATAAGCACGTGTATGTTCGTTACAATGGACTCAGCTCAGTGAGAAGTGTGATTTTCTACTCCCCCCTCGGCTGGACCAAGACAATCCTTCTGCGACCCCTTTTGATGCACTGATACAAACAAGTTACATATTGCCCCTCTGATGTGGTGAGTTACCACCCTTTACCTTGTACTTATTGGTTCCATCAAAACATCTGTATCCATCACACTGTCATACTGACCATATCTTTATGTAAGGGGACGGTTGCCCCCTTACTAATATTCAGTGGGGGTGTTTTGGTTGCTAGCTCCCAGTACTAAAAGGGGAAGGGTCTATGGGAAATCGGGACCCTGAGACTGATAGTCCCCAGGAACAATGGGAAGAGACCAATGCTCCAGGTCAGCCTGAATGACAGGGCGGGCAAGCTAATCAGGGAGTCAAGAGGCCAGGGAGGTCCCGTCCTCCGTGTGAGCTGGAATTGCCTGGGTCAGACAGAGTGGGGCTGAGCTAAAGAAAAGCAGGGGTGCAAGCTGAGCTGGGGAGCAGAGCTGTGCCAGGTCCAGAGAGAGCAGAGCCTGTCCTGGGAGCAGAGCTGCAGCCCCAAAGCCAGAGGCACAGCCCAGAGAGAGCAGGCTTGCCCTGGGAGCAGAGTTGCAACAACCAGAGCCAGAGGGGCCAGAAAAGCAACCCATGAAGCAGGTCGGTGCTGGGGGCAGAGTCAGAGAAGCAGCCTGCAGAGCAGACCTGTCCTGGGAGCAGAGCTGCAGCAACCAGAGCCAGAGGGGCCAGAGAAGCAGCCCAGGAGCTGGAGGTAGAGCAGCAGCCGTGCAGAGACCGAGTGGTGGAGCTGGGGCTGGAGCAGTCCGGAGCTGGGTGCGGTGAGCAGCTGTGGAGAGCGAGGGGGACCCTGGGCAGCAGGCCCAGCACAGGGAGACGCCTCAGCCAAGGGGCTCTGCAGGCCAGGCTTGGATCGTAACCCCAACAGGGCGGGGGCGACGCTAGGAAGAAGGGTCCTAACCCTTAGAGCCCGAGAGCGTGTGGCCACCACCAGAGCAAGTGTCCAACCCACAGTGTTGCAGCACAGCCAGGGCCTGAGAAGAAGGCCTGGGACTTACAAGGGACAGACTGTGAACTGCCCTGACGTTCCAGAGACACTGTTTGTGATGTTCCCTGCCACAGAGCGGGCTGATGTTTCCTTTAACCTTTCCCATTATTCCTTATTCTTTTTAAAATTAATTGTTGATTAAATAACTTGCATTTGCTTTAACTTGTATGTAATGGTCAGTGGGTCAGAGAAGTGCCCAGTGCAGAGACAGTACCCCGGAGTGGGGACACCCTAGCCCCTGTCCTAGGTGACCACAGCAGGGTTGGGGGTCGAGTCCCCCAGAAATCCTGGGCCCAGTCTTGTTGGGGTTTCGAGGATTCTGCCAGACAGGAGAGTAGAAGGGGAGACCTCAAGGGCAGGGAGGCCACTGGGTAAAGGAAGTGGGACTGAGGACTCAGATCCTTTTGCTAGCCCACTTCACCGGGGTAGTGCAGAAGTCAGGAAAGTTCCCCACAAGAGTGGGACTATTCCCCTGCTTACATTTAAGGGGGGTCAATGTGTCCCTTTTATCTTTGGAGAGTATGTTCCTACCATCTTTGGTATTGGGGTGTTCTGGAATGTGTTTGCCTGCGTGTCCTGTACCTAGCACTTCTCAACAATGTGTCTGGTTTTGCAGTACCAGCCCTGTTCTTGCCAAGTTCTGTGAACTTGCAAGCAGGCATGTTTTGTATCAGGGCCTATAGCCTAACTCTTGCTAACTTCGCTTTATATCAGCAGGGCCTGATTACTTTAGTTCAGGCCTTAGTCCTCATACCAGGCCCCTTATACCAGGCCTTATGTCTCAGGTTTTCTCTTTCTACTGCAGGAGCAAATTAAAACAATAGTCCCATATCACATCCACCTTCCCTCAAGGAGGGACTGGCCAGCACCCATCTCTGGTCGGTTCCTGCTCCCAGCCTGTCCTATCTCATAGAGTCAGAGCTGGAGATCAGTCCCCGCTCCCTACCAGACTCCAAATGAGCTGGCCTTTTCCCTGCTAGCCCCTCCCTCCAGTAATGGGGCATAGCAGCATAAGAATGACCATACTGGGTCAGACCGATGGTCCACCTAGCCCAGTATCCTGTCTTCCAACAGCGTCCATTGTCAGGTGCTTCAGAGGGAATGAACAGAACAGGCAATCATTGAGTGATCCATCCCCTGTCATCCAGTCTTCTGGCAGTCAGAGGTCTAGGGACACCCGGAGCTTGGGGTTGCCTCCCTGACCATCCTGGCTAATAGCCATTGATGGACCCCATCCTCTGTTACCCTTCCAAGGGTTTCACTGTACTGGGGTGGTCTCAGGAATTCCCTGAGGACACGACACCTTTGTCCAATAAGTGACCGACACAAGCAGTTCAAACACACAAAGCCTTTTATTAACACAAAAATCCCCGTTGCAGTAAGCTAGAAGTACGTTGAACCGTGGTGACGTACAATCAGAGGTGATGCTGAATGGGCAGCTTCCCGCTTCCGATGGCCAGTCATCTGCAGGTCATCGGGGGAGAATGGTTTGTGACCCCGGCTCTTGCTAGAAGTTTTCAATCAGTGTCTTCTCTCTCTCTCGCTTTGTTTTCCTGGCTCTTGTTTATCTTTATGGTTAAGACTTTGGATATGTGCCAACATTGTGGTTACCACTTGCGGCTGAATTCCATGTCATGACCTCCTGCTTTACTTATTTTTGCTATTTTTCCACAAATTTGTTAATTGTTTTGCCCCAACTGGCTGTCTACGTGACTTGCACACTTACAGTTGTCAAGGTTCCTTCCCCACCCTGAACTCTAGGGTACAGATGTGGGAACCTGCATGAAAGACACCCTAAGCTTATTCTTACCAGCTTAGGTTAAAAACTTCCTCAAGGTACAAACTTTGCCTTGTCCTTGAACCCTATGCTGCCACCACCAAGCACGTTAAACAAAGAACAGGGAAAGAGCCCACTTGGAGACGTCTTCCCCAAAAATATCCCTCCAAGCCCTACACCCCCTTTCCTGGGGAAGGCTTGATAAAAATCCTCACCAATTTTTACAGGTGAACACAGACCCAAACCCTTGGATCTTAAGAACAATGAAAAAACAATGAGGTTCTTAAAAGAAGAATTTTAATTAAAGAAAAGGTAAAAGAATCACCTCTGTAAAATCAGGATGGTAAATACCTTACAGGGTAATCCGATTCAAAACATAGAGAATCCCTCTAGGCAAAACCTTAAGTTATAAAAAGACACAAAAGCAGGAATATACATTCCATTCAGCACAGCCTATTTTACCAGCCATTAAACAAAAGGAAATCTAATGCATTTCTAGCTAGATTACTTACTAACTTTTTACAGGAGTTCTGAGCTGCTTTCCTGATCTGTTCCCAGCAGAAGCATCACACAGACAGACACAGACCCTTTGTTCCCCCCCCCCTCCAGATTTGAAAGTATCTTGTCTCCTCATTGGTCATTTTGGTGAGGTGCCAGCGAGGTTATCTTAGCTTCTTAACCCTTTACAGGTGGAAGGGTTTTGCCTCTGGCCAGGAGGAATTTTATAGCATTTTATACAGAAAGGTGGTTACCCTTCCCTTTATATTAATGACAACAGTTAATGGTGGTAAAGGTTTCAAAAAGCAGTAACGCTTGTTTTCCATTATCATCTCCCAAATGATCTATTTTTTTTAGTCAAGTTATACTTTTGGCCTTCACAACATCCCTGGCAATGAGGTCCACAGGTAGACTGTGTATTGTGTGAAGAGATGCTTTTTGTTTCTTTGTTTTAAACCTCTGCCTATTAATTTCATCATGTGACCCCTAGTTCTTGTGTTATGTGAAGGGGTAAGTAACAATTCCTTTTTCACTTTCTCCACACCAGTCATGATTTTATAGACCTCTATCATATCTCCTTTTAATCACCTCTGTTCCAAGATGAACGACCCAGTCTTTGTTATCTCTCCTCACATGGAAGCTGTTCCAGGCCCCTAATTGTTTTTGCTGCCCTTCTCTGTACCTTTTCCAATTTTAATATATCTTTTTTTGAATTGAAATGAACAGAATTTCACACAGTATTCAAGGTGTGAGCGTACCATGGATTTAAGTAGTCACAATGGAGCGGGACAGAGGTGACTGAGCCCACAGCAGCTCATTATCCTCTTCCTGGACAGTGTGGATTTGTATCACAGTATCTAAGTGACTTGCATAACCAAGTTCTATTGAGATCTGTGCTAGGTTATTCAAAGTGGCCTGTCATAAATATAAAGGGAAGGGTAAACCCCTTTAAAATCCCTCCTGGCCAGAGGAAAAAGCCTCTTACCTGTAAAGGGTTAAGAAGCTAAAGGTCACCTCGCTGGCACCTGACCAAAATGACCAATGAGGAGACAAGATACTTTCAAAAGCTGGGAGGAGGGAGAAAAACAAAGGGTCTGTGTCTGTCTGTATGCTGCTTTTGCCGGGGACAGAACAGGAATGGAGTCTTAGAACTTTTATTAAGTAATCTAGCTAGGTATGTGTTAGATTATGATTTCTTTAAATGGCTGAGAAAAGAACTGTGCTGAATAGAACGACTATTCCTGTCTGTGTGTCTTTTTTGTAACTTAAGGTTTTGCCTAGAGCGATTCTCTATGTTTTGAATCTAATTACCTGTAAGGTATCTACCATCCTGATTTTACAGAGGTGATTCCTTTACTTCTATTAAAAGTCTTCCTGTAAGAAAACTGAATGCTTTTTCATTGTTCTAAGATCCAAGGGTTTGGGTCTGTGGTCACCTATGCAAATTGGTGAGGATTTTTACCAAACCTTCCTCAGGAAGTGGGGTGCACGGGTTGGGAGGATTTTGGGGGGAAAGACGTGTCCAAACTACGTTTTCCCAGTAAACCCAGTTAAAGTTTGGTGGTGGCAGTGGAAATTCCAAGGGCAAAGGGTAAAATTAATTTGTACCTTGGGGAAGTTTTAACCTAAGCTGGTAAAAGTAAGCTTAGGAGGTTTTCATGCAGGTCCCCACATCTGTACCCTAGAGTTCAGAGTGGGGAAGGAACCTTGACATGGCCTAAAGGAATTAAGCACTAATCTGCCAATGGGAGTTGGGTGCCAAACGTCCATAGGCCATTCTGAAAATGACAGGCTAAATCATACCTAAGTTCTGCAGCACAACTTTCCTGAAGGCCCCCTTCACCTCTTTGTTCCTCAGACTGTAAATGATGGGGTTGAACATCGAGGTGACGACTGTGTACATGATAGACAGGGCTTTATGGAAGGCTGGGGACTGCTCAGCAGATGGTGACACATACATGATAACGATGGTTCCATAATACAGACTCACCACTAGCAGGTGAGAGGCACAGGTGGAAAAGGCCTTCTGCCTCCCAGCAGAGGAGGCAATTTGCAAGGTGGCCGAGAGGATAAGAATGTAAGACATAACGATGAAGAGGAGAGGGACCAGGGATACCAGGGAGCAGGAGACCAGAATGATCATTTCCGCCAAGCGGCTTTTTGTGCAGGACAATTTAAGTAGCTCCTCCATGTCACAGAAGAAATTATTAATTTCATTAGGACCGCAGAAGCTTAGCTGGGGAACCATCCCCACTGCTAATGCACTGACTGAGAAACCAGTTATCCAGGAGGCAGATACCAACTGAAGGCAGAACCTGAGGTTCATTATAACATTATAGCTGAGTGGGTCGCATATGGCTAGATAACGGTCATAAGCCATGACTGCAAGTAGGAAACACTCAGTGCAAGCCAAAGCACTGAAGAAGAACAACTGTGTGATGCAGTCCCCGAAGGACATTGTCCTGTCCTCTGCCAAGAATCCAGACAGCAACCTGGGGGCAATGACTGAGGTGTAGCAGGTGTCCAGGAAAGACAAGTTCCCCAGGAAGAAGTACATGGGGGTGTGAAGCTGCTGATCAGCCACAACTAGCATAACAATGAGAAGGTTCCCAGCCAGGGTCACAATGTAGATCACTAGAAACAGCACAAAAAGCAGAATCTGAACTTCATTCATGTTCCTGAATCCCAGCAGGATGAACTTGGTGATGGATGTTTGATTTTTCCATTGCATGTGTCTCATGTGTTCTCTGGAAAGAAAGAAAGAAAAGAAAGAAAGATCTTCTCTCCCCAGATCTTCAGATATGTCCTGCCATCCCTTTTAACTTTATTCAGTATTTATTTAAGAACAGATTTTCAAAAGATTGAGGCTTTCTGTACACTGCACTTTCGTCGTCAAAACTTTTGTCGCACAGGGGTGTGGAAAAAATAGCCCCCTGAACGACAAAAGTTTTAACGATGAAAAGCACCGGTGTGGACAGTGCTTTGTCAGTGGGAGACACTCTCTCGTCAATGACGCTACTGCCCCTCGTGGAGGGTGGGGGGTCAGTTTGTCACCAAGAGAGAGCTCTCCCGGTAACAAAGAGCGGCTACACTGCTTACCTTACAATGGTGCGACTGCCGCGGCACTACCGTTCCATTGTAAGGTGTGCAGCATAGACATAGCCTTAGTTAGGCATCTTGTGGGATTTTACAACACCTCAGTACCTAAAATTCATTGATTTCAACAGATATTATGTGACAAGATGCTTTTGAAAGTCCCACTAGGCTCTAAATACCTTCAAACTTCTGGCCCATAACCTGTTTAAGAGCATTAGTAAATCCAGCTAGGAACTTCTCTGCATCTTTAGGCACCTAAATACCTTTGAAAATCTGGCCCTTAGCGTATAATGCTTTTTCACCTGACCTGATGAAATATGACAGTTGTTACAACACTACAATATATCTGCTAAAATGACCGCAGAACTTCACAGAAGGGCACTTTTTGTTACCTCTGTAAAGAGAAAAAAATAACAGAGGCGTGTCAGCAAAGCCCAGAGTGACTACCTATAATTGCTTCAGCAACATACATAGCACATATGGGTAATATTCTCACTCCACTCCCATTGTATTGGCATAATGAGGTCTTATTGGAACTGGTCCAAAACATTTTTTCCATGGAAATTTTTAAGTTTTTAGCCAAAAAACTTGAAAAGAGAGATTTTGGCCAAAAATTGGAGTTGCAGTGCCTTCTGGGATATGTAGTTTGCACCTCGTGTCTCCATTATCAAGAAGCTTGGATTCTTCCATCTGGACTACATCTTCCATAATGCAGCAGGAACAAGGACTCCATATTGCACAGCTACCCCTCACTAAGATGGGAGACAGTGATGCATTTTGAGGGATGGATGAGGAAGCCCAGCCTGTAGATGAGAATGGGGACACTTGGCACAAACTACAACTCCCAGGAGGCACTGCAACTCCCTTTATTTAGGTAACTTCTCCCAGTCCTTAGACCAGTCCCCAGGTTGTATCCCTGTTTACCAGCAGGCTCAACCAGGTTCAACTGTTCTTGCAAAATTTCTTATGGGGATCTGTGACCGGGGTGAACATAGCGTCCCAAAACCAGCCTTTTTGAAACCAAGTATCATTTAATCTCAACAGCAGGAATCAAAGCATAACACAACAATAGGGTTTTGTTCCCAAAATAAACAGCCAATATTCAGCTGCCTTACCTGAAGTTGTGGTAGGTTTAACTTATCCAGAGATCCCACTTCTGGCTTTGGGGGAACAGGCTCTATCCCTGCAGCCTTTGAGTCCAGAATCTTGGATTTCTAATCACTCCCAAAGCTCTTTGTTTCAGTTTCCCACCTGTCGGCCCTCCTATCCGCAGTCACCAGCCTGGTGGTGGTAAAACTTAAAAGGCACTGACACCAGTACTGTCCTTATAGTACCAGATATTACTGTCTGCTTTCCAGCCTACCTGCTTTCTGTGCCTGCTGAAATTAACTTCCTAGCAACCCTAAAGCAAGCCACACAATAAACATATAGAGCATATAGTATTCATAAGATAGTACAGGCTTCTCCCATGTCCCTCACAGTCAACCAAATGTTGAGGAGCTGGGACTTGGTTGTTGACTTACAACACCTTTTAGCTGGTGTTGCTATCTAATTATATGCCCTTTTCCCATTCAGTAAAGATTACATCATTGCTATTATTTTCTTCCTGACCCTTTCGTGCATTGCTTTGACTCCCTAAGTGAAAGTGCATAACAACTCCCTCAGCTACCATTTTGAAATATCTGTTGTGTAAGCAACATTAACATGTGAATCTCAAGCGGGTTATTAATCTGGTAAAGCTTTAATGATGAAAAGGCTCAAGAGAGATTCCAGTCTTTCTTTCTTTCTTTCCATAAAGAAACAGTCAATGAAAGTACAAAAAGGTAAATATGATTTACAAATTGTATATATTTCCAAATTCCGCATGCTACATGGGGTCTCCAATACAGAAGCTTGCTCAAACCTATTTCTAAAGCCCTTCTAGAACTTGGTCAGAGCACAGTCAATCCAAACCGGACCTCAGTCCATGAGCGTCAAGTTGTTTTCAGACCTGACCTGACCCAAGCCCAGTATTTGTTGTCAGACACTGCTGGGTTCAGGTTGCCTTGAATGGCGCACTGAGGTTTGGGGCTGTGGGTGTGCGCCAAGGAGTCTGGGGAGCAGAGGGAGCTCGGGCAGTGGATGTGAAGGAGGTGAGGGGGAAGACCCCTCACCTTAGCCTCAGAGACACATGATAGGCTGAGGGAGCAGTGTGGTCAGGGAAGCCGCGCCCCCACCCTGCTCACCCAAAACAGCTGCCTGCCTGGCTCCCTGACGCCTGGGTCTGCAACTGCTTTTACACAACCAGTAACACCTCTTTCCCTGGAGGACAAACAGCCCTCTTAACCGTGCCCAAAATGACATGGCTTTGCCCGGCCACCCTTTCACCACCCAACCCCGCTCCAGACCCCACCTCCAGGCACCTCCTCTCCCCATTATTGAGCAGGACTGGAGGAGGTGCAGGGTCTGGGCTGCCCTGTCTCATGGGTGTGACTGTTCATCTCCGACCCAAACCTGACACTTGTCATTGGGTCCTGTACCCACCGCATCCCGAGCCCAGTGCCTGTAGTTGCGTCCCGTTAGGACTGGGTCAGGCACAGGGCTCTACTCCAGTAGAACTATGGGATGACACAATTTTACAACTTTTCAAAGCAGCCAGGTGAGACAATACAAAGGCAGACAACGCTACATAGACATAGCATACCTGGAGGGCAGGGGGACAGTAATAAAAGAGGAGAAGACACACATGAATAGAGAAAGGAGGAAAGGAGTTGACCTGGGATGGGGGAAGGGAAAAAGAGGAGGGGTAGGCGGAAGGGAGGTCTGGCATTCTTTGAGCCATCTCAATGTTTTTAACTAAATATGTCTGGAGGCCCAAATTTCTTCAAATGCATGTCATTGCTTTCTATGGCAATAGGTTATTCTTTCTGTGGCTATTAACTCAGACAGGTGTAAATATCACTGCTCTATTCTGGGCACTAGCCTACTCTTGCATTCTTGCAAAATCCTCTGTGTGGTGATCACTGCAGCCCACAAGAACCAAAGTCTTTGTGGTGGGGTTAAACCCGGCATAGCAGGTGACTAACCTAGGATATAATTATTAACCACAGCTGAGCACTGTTTTCTCTCGTGTCCATCTCTTTCCACAGCTGCACGAGCGCTGGATACTTGTTTCTTTGTTACAGTTCCAGCAGACTTCTGACCCCCTTGCTGTCATTGAGTAGCATGGTGCTCCACAAATAGTGCCACTGGAATGACTTACGGTGTAAAGTACAACTCAGTGTGAGCAAGAGAATCTGCATCTAGCCCTTACTCAGGCAAGTAATTTTTTTCTCACAAAGAGGCAAGAGGGGCAGGGCTTAGCACACAGCCCTCTCCTTGGCATCTCCCGTGGGTTAGCTTGGTCACCTCCCGGCAAGGGCTGGCTTTTATGGATCCCATTCTTAGGTGTCTATCCCTCCTCATTCATTGCACAGAGACCTGGGCACCTCACTCAGGCTTTGTGGATCCCAGTGATTTTCTAAGCACCTAAGAGTTAGGAGTGGTGACGCTCAGCGCCTAAGGGGTGGGCTACACTGAAAACTTACATCGGCAGCGCTACGACTCTCAGGTGTAGCCATGCCAAGCTAACCCCTGGTGCAGACAGCAGTAGGTCGACAGAAGAATTCCTCCAGCAACCTAGCTACTGCCTCTGTGTGTGAGCTGGGGAGGGGATAAATTACCTACAGAACCCCTCCCATCACTGCAGTGAGTGTCCTCACTGAAGCATTACAGCTGTGCCACCGTAGCATTTTAAGTGCAGACATATCCTACCTCCCTTTGTGAATTTTGTCCTTTGCGCACTCACTTACTGTGGAACAATCAGCCGGTGGTGGAACAAAGCCAGGCTATTTCTAGCACTGAGGCAGACGAGGTGAAAAATGATGGGACATTATCGTTTATTTATTTAATATTCATCACACAGAAGGAAAGAGTGTTGTAAAATGTTATTGTCACACACAGCAAAAGAAAAAATGATTTGGAAATTAACAAGCAATAAAAAATGCACCGTTATAAATAACAGGCCAGATTCTAGCCTCCATGTAAATGGAGAGTAACATCATCAGCTTCAGTAAAGTTACTCCACATTTACCAGGGGTGTTAATGAGACTGTTTCATGGATCACGGCTCGGCACAAAATTACTTTCTTACTTCCATTCCTTTTCTAAACGAGGAGAACCCACAGAGAAATCTTGCAGACACATTTGTGTGCCAGGCAGCTGTAATATTATCATTCTGCACACTGTAAATTTCTGTGTGACAGTGGTGTAGGGTGACCAGATAGCAAGTGTGAAAAATCGGGACACGGTTTTTGGTGGGGTGGGGGAATAGTTGTGTATATAAGACAAAGCCCCTAATATCGGAATGGTCCCAAGAATATTGGGATGTCTGGTCAACCTAGAGTGGTGCCATGTGAGCACTGACAAACCAACATGTATGTATGTGTCTTATAAATTCTATCTATCTATCTATCTATCCCCATATACCCCATCTATCTATCTTAACCTATTATATATTAATCTGTCCATCTCCACAAGCTATTGTATATAAATCTATCTAGTTATGTCATCATTGTCTACCGTATATCTACTTATGTGTCTAATAATCATCACGTACTATCTATCATCACAAGCTATTGTATGTATTGTAGATAAATCTAGCTAGCTAGCTCGATCATCGTTATCTACCGTATATCTACTTATGTGTCTAATAATCATCACATACTATCTATCTAGACATCTACGAACATTTTACCAAATTCATTATTCCATAGCCAGAGCTACATTCATAAAAGGACTTGGCTCCTAGCGGCCATATTACACACCAGAAGCCCAGCATCAGGCCCCACTGGGAGTCACCAAACCCCCACTCAGCTGTCGCCGAATCCTGTAGATGCCTTATCTCAGTCAACACCCATGTTTTGGCAGTAAGAGTTCCCTTGGTGCCTCTGGACATGCACACGGCTGCCCTGCTCTAGGTATACAGATGCCTAAGCCCCACAGCAATGCACAAACTGCGGGAAGACAAGTGTTCCTCCACATAGCTCACCTGTGGGGCCTCCCACTGTGGGCTGTAGAGCTGGGGGACTAGATCCCGGGTCTGTGATCTCAGAGGGGAGTGCTGCAGCCATCAGGCTTCTCACCCTTGCTCTCTCTCTCTCTCTCTCAAAGCCGCCATAACAATTACACTTTCCCACTGCCCAGTGACGAGGGCCCTCTCCTCAGAGGTAGCAGATGCCTCTTCAAATCCCTTCCCCCCCTGAGGCAGCCAGGGAACTTGACCTGAGGTCTCCTCCATCCCAAGTGAGTACGCTGAGTACTGGGCTAACAGTTCTGAGGGAAGCCATCTTCCTCCTTCTCGCACCATGGCTCAGACTCCACAGGTGAGGTAGGAAGAGGAACACCTGTCTTTCCCGCGTAGGAAATCACTCTGGGTCTTAGGGCCCTGGACACTGAGATGGCAGCTGCAGTGCACATGCCACGAGGCAGAAACAAACATAGACACCCAGGGAAATTTCACTGAAACAACTTTGGTGCTGAGGGAGTTTAGGCGCTGAGGGAGTTTAGGCACTACAGGGTTCTCTGGCAGCTGAGCAAGAATTTTGTGAACCCCAGAAGTGCCTAAATCTGTGACTCGGGCACCTACAGGGGCAGTTAGGTACCTAAATCGCTTTGTGAATCTAACACTGGGAAACTAACTCCTCCCTGCTGCACTTAGGTTCTAAGTGGTCACAGTGAACAGCCTCTTGGGAAATATGCAAGTCAGAGCCAGGCACAGATTTTCTGTCCTTCATTATCAGGAGCCAAACAGAGATGTGGTTTTAAAACTCCTTGGTGGAGGAGGACACAATCTGCTGGATCTCTTTCAAAATCTCCTCCTTGTTGTTGGACACATTCATCTTTGCTCTTTTGAGGAGTTCTTTGACATCATCCTCTGGGTAATGTGTAGTAAAGGTGGTAAACTTGTCTCTGAAGTCCTTTATTTTACCTAGGAATAAAACAGGTGGGTAAGTGTCAAATAGAGGGAAACAATGGTACTGCTTTTACACTTTTACTGCTCCCAGGAGCATAGAATCCAGGTACCTAAAGAGGAAGGGGAACAACATGGCCAACTTCTGAGGTTTTCTTAGAATCACAGAAATGTGGGGCTGAAAGGGACCTTGAAACATCACTAAGTCCAATTTCCTATGCTGAGGCAGGACCAAGTGAACCTAGAACATCCGTGACATACGTTTATCCAACCTGTTCCTAAAATCTTCAGATGAGGATTCCACTACGTCCCATGGAAGTCCATTCCAGAGTGAAACTACCCTGAGAGTTAGGAAGTTTTTCTTAGTTTTTTTCCCCCAACAAAAAATAACATGTGACCAGATGACTAGCAACATAAACAATAAAGGGGAAGGGATGAAGATCTGAATAAGTAAAGAACATTTCACAGATTTTCTGACCAATTTAATGAATTCAAATCAGCAAGGCCTGATGCTATTTACCCGACGGTACTGAAGAAATTAGCTGAAGAAATCTTGGAGTCACTGGCAATAATAATTATGAACTCATGGATGACAGGAGAGGTCCTGGAAGACTGGAGAAGAGCTCATCTTTAAAAAGGGGGGAAAGGGGAGCCAGGGAACTTGGGAACCTACTAGAACAATGTTTAAAACATTAAATTTGCAAATACCTGGAGAACAAAGAGGTGATCATTAGCAGCCTGCATGGATTTGCATAGAACAAATCATGCTAAACCAGCTTGATTTCCTTCTTTGACAGGGTAACTGATTTGGTGGATAGGGGGAATGAAGTGGACATAATATAGCTGGACTTCAGCAAGGATTTTGACACAATCCCACATGACATTCTGATAAGTAAGCTGGAGAAATGCGGACTTGGTAGAACTACCATTAAGCAGATATATAATTGGTTAAACAACCTCAAACAAAGAGTAACTATTGATGGAATGATGTCAGATTGGAGGAGGTCTCAAGTGGGGTTCCACAGGGATCTGGTCTGTGTTCAGTCTTGTTTAACATCTTTATTAATGACCTGGATGTAGGAATAGAGAATATATTTATCAAGTTTGCAGATGACGCAAAGCTAGAGTGGTTGCCAACACTTTGGAGGATAGAGCTAAAATTCAAAGGGATCTTGATAACTTGGAGCATTGGGCTATAGACAACAAAATGAAATTCAACAAAGACAAATGTAAACTTCTGCACTGAGGGAAGAAAAACCAAATGCACAAATACAGAATAGGGGGTAACTGGCCTGGCAGCAGCACTGCTGAGAAGGATCTGGGAGTTGTGGTGGATCACAACCTCAATATGAGTCAGCAATGCGATGCTGTTGCAAAGAAAGCAAATGCAATTTTAGGCTGTGTTAACAAAGGCATAGTATGCAAGTCACGAGAGATGATAGTACCCCTGTAGTCAGTGCTGGTTAGACCTGAGCTGGAGTACTGTGTCTAATTTTGGTCACTAACATATGGAAAGGATATACAGAAGCTGGAAAGGCTCCAGAGGTGAGTGACAAAGATGTTCAAAGGGATGGAATGCTAACCCTATGAGCAAAGGCTGAAGGAACTGGGTATGTTCAGTTTGGAAAAGAGAAGATTAAGTGGGGCATGATAGCTGTCTTCAAATACTTAAAAGACTGCCATAAAAAAGACGGAGAAAGTTTTTCTCTCGTGCCACAGAGGGCAGGATAAGAGGCAATGGGTTCAAACTACAGCAGACCAGATTTAGATTAAATCTCTGGAAAAAAAATCCAAACTGTAAAAATGGTAGGAGAATAGAACAAACTGCTTAGGGAGGTCGTGAAATCTCCTTTACTGGAGGTTTTCAAAAGGAGGCTGGGTAGCCATCTGTCTGGGATGGTTTAGACAGAACAAATCCTGCATCTTGGCTGGGGGTTAGACTAGATGACCCTTGCGGTCCCTTCTAACCTTATCGTTCTATGAATCTAATAGTGAACCTAAATCTCCCATGCTCCATATTAAGCCTATGACTTTTTGTCCTATTTTCAATGGACGTTGAGAATCATTGATCTCATCCTCCTTATAAAGCCCTTAACATACTTAAGAGGGAGGGATAGCTCAGTGATTTGAGCATTATCCTGTTAAACCCAGAGTTGTGAGTTCAATCATTGAGGGGACCATTTAGCAATCTGGGGCAAAAATTCAGGATTGGTCTTGCTTTGAGCAGGGGGTTGGACTAGATGAGCTCCTGAGGTCCCTTCCAATCCTGATATTCTATGAGTCTATATTTGAAGATGGTTACCAGGATTAGATGAGGATCACAGCTGTTATTTATATTTTCAAAAGTAAGTTTCCAGTCCTTAGGTTTCAGAGTAAAACCTGAAAATGTGACACTAATGCACTTTAAAGGCTTAGAAACCAGCAAACAAATACAAATAACCAAATGCTTATTGTTTTAACAATGTCATGGTTTTAAGCCCATCTCATGCTTTTAAGGGAGCTTATCTAGCTAGATAGCTAGGGTGTATGGGGATAGCCTATCTAGCTATCTATATACACCGATGTGATGGACTGTGTAGCTCAGACAGGCCCTGAAAGGGTTAATGTGGGCCAATTCTGTTACCTGGCTACACCTGGAGGGAGAACTAGACTTAGCTGAAGGTGAGTCCCAGCTGGGGAGGGAGCTGGGTGGGCTCCATGAAGGCAGGAGTTTCAGAGAAGGAGGAGGCTGCAAGGAGGACCTGTCTCTGGGTTAGGGAGTGGAGAGACATGGAAGAGAGTTGGCTTCGGGGATGGTCTCCTGAGTATCGAAATCTGGCAAGAAGCAGTGAGAAAAAGCATCCATTGGAACAGAGCAGGCTGCAGTACTAAGCCCTGATAAAAGGGCAGGAATTGGAGAACCAGGGAAAGAGCCCTGGGAATTGCTCAGCAGAGGAACAAAGCAGCAGGGATGGATGAGAGGCCAAGCCTGAGGAGGGTAGTAATTGGATTGAGTTTATCCTTTTAGCTCAGGATCTGTGTTAGGGGGTTCCAGGGGAGAGTCCTGGCCCTGAAAGAAGGCTGAACCTACAGAGGTTGTGGAGGGAGAAGGCCTGTGAAAGGAGTGGACCTTCACTGTTGTTTATAGGGCCCCTGGACTGGAACCCGGTGGAGTGCCAGGGCCAGGGTTCCCTTACCAGCTACAGGAGAAAGTGGCATGAAGTCCTTAAGAAGGGGACAAGGATGACTGGAAGCCATGGGGCAAGGTTGTACAACATCCCTAGGACCTAGAGTTGGTGCCAGAGACCTGCTATAAGGACACTGGACTTTTATTTGTGGGACACTGGTACACCGTGGATTTACATTGTGACCTGGCCCGAGGGCTGAGTCCTGGGAAAAGGCGGTCCACCAGAGTGGCCATCAGCTGGGGGCTCCAGGTGGGGAGAGAGATGTTATGCCCACAACTGGCCACAAGGAGATGCTCTACTGATGAGTCCTCCCCACCCCCCATCTTCCTTACCCTCCTCAGTTTATCTATTTTATTTCCCTTCCTTTGCAAACTAGGAAAAACAAAGATCTTCCAGCCACCTTTCTTTGCTGGGCAGCTGGAAGATTGATGGGAGTTAGGTGCCCAAGTCCTTTTGAGGATCTGCATTTGCATTTACAGTGCAGCAGTTCAAAGCTGAATCTGTCCAATGAGTCCAAGAGAGTCTGTATCTCATGTAATTCACATGTCGACAGGCCAAGAGAAAGTGTAAGTGACACCAGTTAGGTCCCCTTTCCACTCCCCGCTGAAGGTGGCCTGTTCTGCTACATTGCCTCTCAATTACACAGGGTGGTAATCCAGAGAAATCCATTTGATTTGCGTAAATATATATTAAACAATTTAAAACATTGATCAACAAGGATTTGCACTTTTGTCTTGATTAGCATGAACCAAAGGGCCTAGTTTCTGACCTTAGCGTGACTCAAAATTAATTGAAAAGCAATACATTTAAAACAGGTGATGGGGGATTATTTTGCGAAGCACACGAGTGTCCTGTGGAACTCATTGTCGCAGGGACCACCATGGGCCGGTCACAGTAGGATTGTAGGAAGGATTGGATATTATGCAAACATCCATGGTTATATCAGACTGGATTAAAAGACAATGCAAGAGATATAAACCTGCCTGCATTAGCCCATACAAAAACTACTTTCCTGGGAAAGGTTATTTATAATTGTTTATTACGGGGTTTTGTGCCCCTCCTTGTGAATCATGTGGTGATGGCAACTGTCAGAGACACGACAGAGGGCTAGATGGACCCTGCTCTGGTAGACAGTCACAATACTTGAACTCCTCTGCTCATTTTCACCAGTGTCACTCAGGAGTAGCTCCATTTCAATCAGCGAGCTCCAATTCAGACACACGGGGCGAGATTCACAGCGGAACTCAGGGGCTGGGTTACGGAGAGTCATGGCGCCTAATTTTAGACCCCTGGAAAATCACTGGGATTCACAAAGGCTGAGTTAGGTGCCCAGGCTCCCTGTGCAATGAAAGAAGAGAGACAGGCTCCTGGGAAAGTGATCCACAAACACCAGTATGCTAGGCTGGGAATCACCTACGCTAGCCCATGGGAGATGCCCAGGAGAGGGATGTGTGTTAACCGCTGAGGGACTTCAGCACCCAAGTCGAGGCTAGAGGGAGGCGCCTGTCTCTGCTTGGGGTTCTCATCTGTGATGACAGAAACTCTATAGCCTGATGGTTACAGCACTTACACGGGCTGTGGGGGGCCCGGCCTCCATTCCCCCTGTTCCGCTGACTCTCCAATTCTTTATCCAAAGTGGAACAGATACAATAGGAGATACTGAGGGAGTCCCACATCAGAATATCCCCTTGCCCAGTGGTTTTGGCCTTTGCCTGAGAGACGGCACATCCCTCTTCAAATCCATTCTCCTCCCTCAGGCTGAGGGGGAACTTGACCTGCCCCCCCATCCCAGGTGAGTGCCATAACCTCTGGGCTAAAAGTTATGAGGGAGGGCCTCCCTCCCTGCATTTGTCTGAGTGCACGTGTGGGGCCTGATCCTGCAGGCCATGCCTCAGCATGTCTGCCACAGCCAAGTGAGGCAGAGAAACACCTCTCTTCATGTATCTGGAAGCCTAGGATGGGGCACCAGTGGACATGCCCAGAGACAGAAACTCAGGCACTGAGAGAACTTTTCTGCAAATCATAGGCCCTGAGCAAGTGTAGATTCCTATAGAGTCTGGTGGCAGCTGATCAGGGGTTTTGTGATTCCCAGTGAGGCCTGTTTCTAACATTTAGGTGGCTAAACTGGCAATGAGGCACCTAAGTCTGTTTGCGAATCTAGCCCATAAAGTTTTAGAAGAGTGGTGTACAATTAAGTTACCTGGACAATTTTTGGTGTTGAAGAGCGGGAAGTGCATGACAGTGGGAACATCCTTTCCTCTGAAGATGTAGCAATCGGAGGGGTGATCTGGGTCCTTAATCTCTTCTGGATCTATCTCGGGAAATGGGATGTGATTTGTCTCACAATATTTGGCAGTTTTCTTGATGGTCTGGGAAAGAGGGAAAAGTAATTTAAAAAGAAATAAATAAAAAATGACCATCTCCATTAATAAAATGTGATGTCACTAATATGGCCAGGCTAGAGAGTTAAAAATACCCCCCCCACCTACAGTATACAAACATTCCAAGGAGCCTCTAAAGAACTGACTAATCGAGGGCCTCCATGGAAACCAGACATGACCCTGTTGCCTTATCTGTGTAGCAGGAATCTTTGCATAACAATGCATATACTGTGGCTGAGGTTTTCAAAAGCTCCTAAGGGATGTGGATGCCCAGTTCCCGTTAAAATTAATCCCTTAGGTCCCTTAACCTCAGCCCAACGTAATAAACAGAAATCAAAACCCAGACTTTCAGCTCCAAAAGCACAAGTTTGATTTTTGTTTTGTTTTGTTTTTTACAAATTCATCTATAGAAAAACTTGTGTTTGATGTAAACAAAGTAGCAAAGTGTCATAGTAGCTGCGGCCACTAGAGGGAGACAATATCACCTATGGAGCACTGGTGATTTGGGAGGCTGAGGTTAGCGAGTTTGCAGAGTTCTAACTGACTTATTGGAACTTAGTTCACATTTCTACTGACCCCGTCTCCTCCTGCTAGAGCGCTCTTGGCTCCGTACGTGCTAACAGAAATGAAAAGCGGTCAAACCTAATGACTGTCATTTAGCCTGTCAGATAGGACTGTGATACACACACGGGCACATCTGTGGAGTAAGCAGTTGCCATTTTTACACAGAGTAAAACTGAATTTCAAGTTTTCCTCTTCTTCCATGACATCCACAGGGAAAGAGAGGTCACGAGTGGTCACATGCCCACACCCCAATCCCAAGCGACCTTGCAGGGGATAAGGTAAATATTCCCAGTGGATCCTATACATCCACACATCTCAAATTGTGATCCCCACAGCACCTTCAGGGAATCCAAATTACTGCTGCTAACAACCGTGTAACCTCACTGGGTCATGGGCCAAGTCCTGGGTATTTCTGCAGTGCTTGATCCCGACTCGGGCGTTGGGAGACATCACAATGAATAACAGAAGTTACCTCGAAAGGATCCCCGGCGCTGAAGTCGAAGGAGAGGATCAGTTGCACTTTCCTCTGTGGGCGCAGAACGAGGGGGTAGGCAGAATTTATGGCAATGCCGGCATCAATCAAGTAGATTAATTTGTCGTTGGTCAAACCAGTGGATTGGGCATCATGACCTGCGAAAGTGCACCCAAGTATTGTTTTAGGCTGTGATTTTTCCAGCGGGTCACAATGAGTGAGGTGCCCAAATCCCCCTTAATTTCATGTGCATTTTCAAAGGTGCCTCAACTGGCAGATAAACTCCTAGTGGGATTTCCTAAGGCACCTAAAGCAAGTTAAGCACTGTCAGGAGAAGGGAGATGCAGCTAGCCTGCTTATGTGCTAGCTTAACCCCCCCACAGTCTAACGAGCACAGCTGGGCCCCAGCTGAGCTGCCTGATTAGCCCAAACACCCAACTGGCTGTGGGGAGCTGCAAACTTGCTCTTATGACCAGTGACAGGGCTCTGGCTGCTCAAAGAATCCACCCATGGCTGGGAGAGCTCCTGCTCCTGCCCTGTGCCCAGTCTTGTACCCACCTTGTCTTGCGCCAATAACCGTCTCTGATTCCTGGCCTCTGGCTCTGCCTTTGACCCTCGGCACCGGCTACTGGCCTTTGACTCTGGCACCTACCCTCGGCTCCAATTCCTGGCTACTGATGCCTGCTGTCATCACTCAGCATGACTCCTGCTCTAACCAGTAGGTATGACAACCCCCATTCTGGTCACTGACAGGCACCTAACTAGTGGGAGTTAGATGCCTGCCCCGCTTGGGTGCTTCTGCAGTTACCACAAGGGGCCAGACTTGCAAAGGTGGGTTGGTGCCTAAAGATAGAGAGAGAGTCCCAGTGGGTATTCAAAGTGCCCAGGGCCCAGATTGATAAAGGTATTTAGGCACTTCTGACCTCAGCGCCTAACAGATTTAGGAGTCTAATCTCAATGTTTAGGAGAGAAAATCTCATTGGCAGTCCATAGTCTTAAATCAGTTTGGTGTTGCAATGCTGACCACATCAACGCCTAAATACCTTTGACAATCTGGGCCTAGGTGTCTCAATCCTATTAACCCCAGATGTCTATCGGTATCTTTAGACACTAAAACCTTGCCCTGAGCCTCCTTGAAAAACCTCAGCTCTAATTTTGAGAAATTAGCATCTAAACCAGCTCAGTGACACATGGGCATGATCTATAAACACATATTTGAGCCAGCGTTTGGTAAGTCTCCGTTTTACGAGAATCCCGGCTGCGTTATAAAGAAGTCCTGACTCAGGGCAAATTCTGAATCATATTAATACCCAGAACATTTACTGTTTGCTTTGACACTAGCTCACAACAGAGTGGGGCAAACACAGCAACAACGCACTGACAATCATCTGTCCAAACAAAAGCCCCACAGTGCCTTCGGGTTTCATGTGAAGTCCCTTTTATTTACTTTCGATGAACACTCAAAAAGGCAATTGGAGCTGGTCAAAAAAATGAAGAATATCTGCTTCTCCCCCCTCACACCCCAAAAAGCATTGGAATTTCAAAATTGTTTCATTCCACAGGGATGGAAGCTGACTCATTTTCTGTTTTTCATGAACAACAAAGATTTTAATCCAATAATTTCCCCGAAAAAACTGATTTTTTTCTGTGAAAAAGTTGATTTTAGAAAATGGCCATTTTCCACTCAGAATGAAAATATCACTTGATAAATGTTGACCAGCTGTAAAGAATACCTCTTGCCTTAATGATGATTGGGGATGCCTTGCAATCTGAGTCTCATAAAACCTTATAAAATACATTGCCACACCAGCTCTCAAACAGTGGTGAGTGGATAATGCAAAACAAACCAAAACAAATATTCAGAAAAGTTTGTTGGAACAAAAAGCAGAAATTCCATTTTTACTGCTGCTTTTATTCTCTCTTGTGCACAAGAATTTTCATAGGTTTGTGATAATTCTCATAGTCCTCAACATCCTCCCTTTGCGGCCTTGAGAAAGTCATTTCTCATTTTTGCACCTCAGATCTCCATCAGTTACATGCGAATAACAGTTCTCTGCCTTGCAGGAAATTCTCAGCTGTCACCAGGCACTCAGGTAATATAGCAATGTGGAGGCCAATAAACAGGTTACTAGATACAGAATTTGTGATAAATTTCATGACACTATCTTTAAAGCTTTGTGGGCTATAAGACAGCTGTCCCTCCCCAATCCCTTCCCCACTGCTGCCCCTTCCCCACCCCCACCCTCTGCTGTCCCTAGTGCCCATTATACAGTAAAGCCTCCCCTTCTCACCCCTTCAAGCTGGGAATGGGCGACAGCGGATGGATCACTTGATGATTACCTGTTCTGCTCATTACCTCTGAAGCACCTGGCTTTGGCCATTTTCAGAAGACAAGATACTGGGCTAGATGGGCCATTGGTCTGACCCAGTGTAGCCATTCTTATGTTCTCACCCTCTGCTGCCCCCTGCGACCCATTACACAGTATAGCTACCTTTTTCCTGTCCCTCACCCTCTGCTGCCTTCTTTTGCCCATTATACAATCTGGCTGCCTTTTTCCCATTGCTTTCTGTTTAAGCTATTCTCTGTCAAAACAGAACCTTGAAAAACAGGGAAATTCATACTGCAGAGGTAGAAACAAAAGTGGAAAGTGCAATTCAAGTGGATTTTGCTTACTACTTTTGTACAGAAAGTTGTTGGTGCACCCCCATATCCAGTAGAGGAGGAAGGCTATGGTTTTCCTTAACAATTGCCATGATCCTATTAGGCAAAAAAAAAAATCAGAATAAAAATCAAAGCTGAAAATAAGTACAAAGAAATAGCTAGAAGAAGTCTATAGACTGAATTCCTTTTTTCCTCTCGGTTGCTAGTAGGTGTGAGTAGGGGCAGAGACAGGTATTTGTTGATCCACAGGCACTCAGGTAGCATAGTGCCCCTTGCAGAGCAATTGCAATAAACACAGAGGTTATTCTGCTTCGGGGCTACTGGACTCAGCCTGTCTGATTGCCTACCTCCCAGACTGACTGACAGACACTGTGCTGGCAGGATGCAGGGACTCCTACTTGTGCAGCCCCCTCTGACAATGGATGTTTCTTTGCATTTTCACAGGCATAACTGAGGACCAGTTTTGGTGTGACAGGACTTGGAATGGGGATGGGGTTTGAGGAGAGAGTGGTGGGTCAGGAGTGAAAGGGCAGGCCAGAAGACTGCCTGAGATCAGGGGGAACCCACAACTCCAGGGTCTTTTTACAGAGAAATTTGAAATGTTGGGGTTTGTTCTAAATCAAGAACAAAATGGATTAACTGATGGAAAATATTCTCTTTTAGAAATAACTTTTACTTTTGTTTTACCAGACCTAGAACACCTGACATTGTGCTTCTTACTATGCTTGTAAAAAAATTAAATAAATAAAAAAATTGTACTGTCAACAATCCTGTTGCTCGTTAATAAAAAATTAGTAACTAAATTGACTTTCTCCAAAGGTAAGTTTAGCCTTTGTTTACTCAACGACATCTAAGGCTCCTAGATACTTAACTGCCACACACCTTCAATATGGTATTACTTCAGGATAAGTTCTAAATGGCCTTGTGTTCTCTTAAATTACAGCAAAGTCCCTCAGGGCCAGATTTTAAAAAAATATTTAAGCACCTAGTGGGATTTTGAAATCAGTGGGGGTTAGGTGCCTAGATGCTTTCAAAAATCCCATTCCAGGTTTAAATCTTTTAACCATATGGCCTGAAACTTACAAGCACTCTTATTCAGCATCTCTGTATCTTTTGTGGGATTCCTTATTTCTCAACTATTATTAGTCTTGGAAGGATTAGATTTTGATCAGTAAATGTCAATTTCATAGGACACTCACATGGGAAAAATAATTCCCGTCTATATGATCTATGATAACAGAAATTTACCGAGAGGCAAAGCATGAAAAATGCTGCTTGAGAACTCATCTGAGTTTGATTTAACTATATTTACTTTATACATTTTGACATGTGATGTTGACAATTTGTATTTTAATGGTTATAAAGCTTGAACTTTTTGAATGTCAGTGTTAGGAGACACATTCCCATAGACTTTCAATAGGATTTTGGTGGCAAAAAGACCCTAGGGCCTTACATAAGAACATATGAATGGCCAGGGGGAATGAACAGAAGAGGTCAATTTATTGACTGATCTATCCCCTGTCGTCCAGTCCCAGCTTCTAGTAGTCAGAGCTTTAGGCACACCCAGATCATTGGACTGTATTCCTGACCATCTTGGCTAATAGCCATTGATGGACCTAGCCTCCATGAACTGTTCTAATTCTTTTTTGAACCCGATTACACTTTTGGCCTTTACAACCCTGGCAATGAGTTCCACAGATTGACTGTGCATTGTCTGAAGAAATATTTCCTTGTGTTGGTTTTAAACTTATTGCCAATTAATTTCATTGGGTGACCCCTGGTTCATGTGCTATGTGAAATGGTAAATAACACTTCCCTATTCATATTCTCCCACACAATTTATGATTTTAATAGATCTCTGTCATATCTCCCCCC
Source organism: Natator depressus (assembly GCF_965152275.1). Classification (NCBI taxonomy): domain Eukaryota; kingdom Metazoa; phylum Chordata; order Testudines; family Cheloniidae; genus Natator; species Natator depressus. Next base: position 33,506,323 of record NC_134246.1, read on the forward strand.
AGTCGTCTCTTTTTCAAGAGAAACAGTCCCTTTCTTTTTAATCTTTCTTCATACAGAAGCTGTTCCATCCCCCTAATCATTTCTGTTGCCCTTTTCTGACCCTTTTCCAATTCTAATATACCTTTTCTGAGATGGGGAAACCAGAGCTGCACGCAGTATTCAAGATGTGGGCGTACCATGGATTTATATAGAGGCAATATGATATTTTCTGTCTTATTATCTATCCCTTTCCTAATGATTCCCAATATTCTGTTAGCTTTTTTGACTGCAGCTGCACATTGAGTGGATGTTTTCTGTCAACTATCCACAGTGACTCCAAGATCTGTTTCTTGAGTGGTAACAGCTAATTTAGACCACATCATATAGAGTTGGGATAATGTTTTCCAATGTGCATTACTTTGCATTTATCAACATTGAATTTCATCTGTAATTTTCTTGCCCTGTCACTCGGTTTTATAAGGTCCCTTTGTAACTCTTCCCAGTCTGATTTGGACTTAACTATCTTGAGTAGTTTTGTATCATCTGCAAGTTTTCCTTTCTCCAGATCATTTATGAATATGTTGAACAGCCCTGGTCCCAGCACAGATCCCTGGGGCACCGCACTATTTACCTCTCTCCATTGTGAAAAGTGACCATTTATTCCTAGTCTTTGATTCCTAACCTTTAACCAGATACTGGTTATCATAACTTTTTGTTTTTCCCTCTTAATGTGAGGGGGGAAATAGAAGAAAGAGATGACACACTTGAAATGATGAATTATGGAGGGAAATAGTTAAATGACAAATTTTCTTCCTTTTAGGGCACATCTGGTTCTTTGCTCCCACATCTGGGGCAATAATTTGGAAAGTCAATGGGCTCGATGGCTTTGAAAAATCCTGTCTAACTGAGAAAAGTTTCTATAAAACTTGCCTCCAAGTTCCTTTTCAAAAATCCAGATAAGTTCAGCCAACACCACCATTCTTTCTTCGCAGCTCTTCAAATCCCAGGTCTCACTCAGTTCACAGCACTTCAGGTGGGAATTCTTGCAGTTCTCCTCTGCATAAATAATGGACGAAATGAGGTTAGATTTGGGACAAACAATGGAAGGCTCATTAGATATGTTTAGGGTTTCAGGGACGTTCAGTGGGGGCTAAGGCAGTTTTGGTGCCCAGGTCCATTGAAAAGCAATAGTATTTGGGGTCCTAATTCCCTCAGGCCCTTTTGAAAACCTCAGCCTGTGTGTATTGGAACAGCCCTGGGGATTTGTGAAAATATTGGCAAATACATGGATGTTGTCATGGAAATGAACATGCCACAATTCATTCACAGCAATTCATGAGAGCTGGCATTACCGAAGGCACCAAAGGACGTAGACTTTGGACCCCATTTGAAAATCCAATTCTAAATGATTAGACACAGGGAGAGGCGGTAAATTTAGTCCTGCTGGTCCACTTGCCTTGCAGGAATTCCTTCAGATGCCTGAAGATTCCCTCGCAGTCTTCCCCAGCTGAGGCATGAACGTGAAGCTCCTGGAGGAGGAGGGGGACACCCTGACAGTGTTCACTAGTGTAATCAGTACCTGGGGAGGAAAGAGAACATAATGTGCCCAGAAGGCAGCTGTCTATCCTGTGAGGCCCTGGGGGTGAAGAGATGAAAGACTCAAGTTCCCAGTGCCCAAAGTCTCTTGAGAGCAGGGATGCAACAGCCAGTGTAGGGTCAGACACCTGGCTGCTGAATCTGTCTCTACCTGGTGTCCTAGAATGTCAGGCCCCATGTCAGTGGAAGGAGGAGTGCAATGGTTAGAACTCACCTCCCAGTGGCACTTGGCTTACGGTGTGAGCTACCTGGGGCTGATGAGGGTTTCTCACAATTTTATTTATTTGTTTATTTATTTAATGAAAAATGGATGTTCAACCAAATTGGCAACTGGTTTGTGGTTTGAGCTGCTTAGTGCTCAAACCACTACCAAGCATCATCCTGTCTGGTCCTGGACCTACAGCTCTAAAGAAAAGTTCACCCCCATCTGTCAGGCAGTGGAGGTGGAGAAGTAACTACAGCCACGCTGCCAAACCTGCAGTCACTGGACTCTCCAGAGGTTCAAACAGAAGCGTAGGGGGAAATTCCCCCCATGGTCAAGTGTTAGCTGATTTGGGGTTTCATGCTGACTAAGCTCTGAGGAGGCAATTTGTGCCGACTGGGATAAGTCCACCTACCAATGACAGGCATAGAAACTGGCAGTCCTTGTAGACCTCCTATAAGAAGCAAACAAACAGCCCATTAGTACTGTAGAAATTCCCATCTCCCTGACTACCACCTCACACACCCTCCAGCCCATCAAAAATTCAGGCATCCTCACCTGTCCACCTGATTAGTTAAGCACCCTGTTTGGCCCCTCCTCTTAGCTCTCCCTTGCATCAAGTTTTAAGGTCAGGCTTGACAAAGCCCTGGCTGGGATGATTTAGTTGGGATTGGTCCTGCTCTGGGCAGGGGGTTGGACTAGATGGCCTCCAGAGGTCTCTTCCAACTCTGTTATTCTATGATTCTATGATTCTAAGTTTAAATTTCTCTTCCTCGCCCATAACGCCACTCTGGCCAACTCCTAGAAGAGTTTCAGGATCCCAGTTTCAGAAACCCCATGTGGAGTTGGGTTGCAATGGTGGATGGAGCCCATAAGAAGTCACAGCTCAGACTACACTGCCAATCGTGCAGTTGCTGGATCTCGCTAGTGAATGGTTATTCCCCATTCATGTTCCAGTGCTCTCTGCTTTAGGATATAGCTGCTTGGGGCTGGTGCATGCTAAGGAGACACCCAAAGCCCCCTATGGATCAATGGACACCTCTTCTGGACACTTGGTGCATCTAAGGAAATGTCTTCCATTGGATACAGCAAACGGTTTGCAGGGTAGAAGTTAATAAATTGAACTTTGGGATTAGGGCTGGTTATGAGGGCTGGGAAGGAAACCTGTATGTCATGACTTCACAGTAGACCTGGTTTCAAATTTCCTAACAGCACATTATGCATCAGAAATGGCCATATAGTCAAAATTTAAACTTTCCATGGAAACATTGATTTTCACAAACTGGAACATATCAATTTTGGAACATATTGCTTTTGATGACATTTCTTTTTGGTGAAAAGAGAATTGAAACAAAGTGTTTTGATTTAGCCCCCAATATTTATTTTATATAGAATATAAAGTCACATTTTTAAAAAGTCTAAATCACAACAAACCATACCCACTTTATCAAAAGGGAGAGCTTTGATTGACCTGTAAAGATTCTTTTCCAAACTTTTTGAAATTGTTTGCTTTCATTCTGATTAGATTTTGAAAAGTCAGAATTTTCCTTCTGCAGAAGATTCAACCAGCTGGACTTCACAGGGACACCTTTTAAATGCCTTCTGCTTGCAAACCTCCCACTGTGGGGAGATCAGAAAAACACTTGGGCTCTTTTCCTGGCTCCCCTCTGATTCCCTGTCTGGCCTTGGGGTAGTCATTTAGGGCCAGATTTTTAGAAGTATCTAGGCACCTAATGATATTTTCAGAAGTACCTAACTGCCTCAAAATCATTGATTTCAAAGGTAGATAATCACCTAGATGCTTTAGAAAATCTCATTTGGTGCCTAAATATCTTTAAAAAACTGGACTCTAGGCTGAGATTTACTACAAATACTAAGGGAGTTAGGTACCCATAGAAGTCAGTGGCATTTGGGCACCTAACTCTCTTGATCTTCTTTGAAAATCTCAGCCAAATGACTTAAGATGAAGACTTTCAAAGGCACCAATGGGAATTGGACACTTGGCCAGGATTTTTAAGGTACTGATTTGCCTAAATTTGGAAATAGGTGCCTAGTGTGATTTAAAATGTTTTTTAACTTGCATTAAAATTCATTCTTGTTGGCAGTATTGTTATATCCAGGCTATGAGAGAGACAAGGTGGGTGAGGTAGTATCTGAAGGAGAGTAGGTCTCTTTCATTACAATTCATAACTTCTCAGGCCAGAAGTGTCATTGTGATAGTCTATTCTGACCTCCCGTATAACATAGTCCATAAAAGAACTTCTGGACACATCTGGGATTTGCTCCCCATGTAGCTACTTATAGATATTTATAACAATATAACAAGATTCAATGGCTGGACATAGAAGCTAGACAAATTCACATTGGAAATAAGGAATACATATTTTTTTTTAACAGTGAGAGTAATTAACCACTGGAAAAACTTACAAAGAGTCATGGTGGATTTTACATCTCTGGCAATTTTTAAATCAAGAGTGGATGTTTTTTTCTAAAAAGAACTGCTCTAGTAATTATTTGGGGGAAGGTCTTTGGTGTTTGTTTTACTGGAGGTTTGATTTAGTTGGGGATTGGTCCTGCTTTGAGGGTTGGACTAGATGACCTCCTGAGGTCCCTTCCAACCCTGATATTCTATGAGGTCGTACTACATGGTCTCAATGGTCCCTTTCTTGCCTTGTAATCTATTACTCTCTTGTGGATAGTTATTTCTGCCCTTTTTGGTTTAGCATATATCTCACTGGGAGTGGTTTAAGCTAATGTGAGAAAGCCATGCTTACACCTGAACAAGAGTGTCCACATGAGGGTTATTCTGGTATACCTATACCTGGACAACTGGTAAAATTCCCCATGTAGCGAAGGTCACATATGAGCTTTCAGGGTGATTTTGTTCTGGGCAAGCGTTTGTCAAACAGAGACTATCAGTGTTAACATTCATTGAGACCCATGAAAATCACATATGTCATTAATGGAAATGGCCTGATTCCCCTCTGGCTCGATCTATGCTTATAGGGCATGCCTGTGTTGTTCACGGGAGTGAAAAAACACACACACGTGGCTATGCCAACTCCACTCCGCCCCCCGAAAACTCAGTATAGCTATGAAGATGGAAGAGTGCTTCTGTCGATATAGCTAATGTTGTTAGGGGAACTAGTGGTCATATACCACCAGAAAAACTCCTTTTGTCAGTGCAGACATAGCCTCTCCCAGTGGTACAGATCAGAAATAGCTCTCTTCATGTCAATGGAGTCATGTCAAGATAAACCCAGGGCGAGTTTAAAAAAAAAAAAAACATGGCCCATGGTTCCAGGAATTTAATGACCCACCTGCTTCACCTACTGCACAGCAATGTTCTCTTAGTTTTCGGAATATTTCCTTAAGAAAGTCTCAGCAATGGAAAACAGAACACAAGCATTATGAGTGAGATCTCACAGCTAAGGACACTAACCATATAATCTAGGAAATCACATTTGGGTCACGAAATTTAAAGATGAGTCATTGTTTTCTTTAAGGTTTAGGTGCTCTTCGATCTAGGCATCAGGGACCTGATTTTGATATGATTTGCACTGGTGTATCTCAGAAGGAGAGTGGGTAAGAAAACTGAATTTCTAACCTGTGGAATTTGTTTTCATCTCAAATTGGTTCAAAAAAGTCAAAACATCAAAATATCTTGGAGAAATGAAATTGTGAAATATTTCAATTTAGAATTGCCAAAATGACCTTACTAAAATGTTTTCTTTCAACAGTGAATCATTATATGGAAAAAGAAAATGATATAAATATATAATATAAAATATAATGTGATATTTTTAGCTACCTAGCTAAAAAATAAATAAAAGTTGAAACCAAATGAAAAGATAAAGTTGAATAAAATGATAAAGTCAAAACAAAATACTCCATTTTGGTTTTTGTAGCATTTTGAAAAATTTCCATCAAATATTATATCAGAATTGACACATTCCCACATTTTTTTTGATTGGCGGAAAACTGTTTAGACAAAATGTTTGATGTGGCTCTATTCAGAAGTAACTCCACTGACTTCACTGGCATTATTCCTGATTTATGGTAGTGTAAATGAAGACAATTTCTCACTGTGGGGTTAAACCAGTGTAAAACAAACCTGAAACCACAATCAAGCCTTAGAATTTATCATTATCTAGGTTTTATAATCTAGACATTGTCTGATAACTATGGTTTTCAAATCACCACCACAAATCTTGAGGCCAGTCCTTGAGTGTTTGCTTCCCTTTAAAATCATCAGTAACCAATCATCTAGTTTTGGATTTCCTCGACACCTCCATACAATGAGTCGGATGTCACTTACACTGGTATGAAGTGGAGGTAATTCCACCACTGACTAATCATTTGCTCCTGATTTATGCCGGTGTAAGTGAGGCCAGAATTTGCCCCAAAGGCTAAATCTTTGCAAAATGAGATTGAAGTTTGAAATCAGGATTTAATCTAAACTGAGAGTTTCAAAGATGCCTAAAGGAGTTGAATTTCATAATGTCATGGATTCGTAGAGTTTGAGACCAAGAGGCCACTAAATTTCACATAGATGTCACTGGCTGAGCCCAGTGACCTCAGTTAAACTAAGGCACTGTTCAGGAGACTGAACTATTGGTGTGTCACAGGTAGAGAACAGGAAAGACTGAAGGGCACCTGAGGCAGAGGTCCTGGCAATGGCAGGGAATGACTAGGTGAGACATGCCCATATAATCTCAGCAGGAGACCTGCACCCCGTGTTGCTGAGAAATGTTAAGAAAACCCCATGGTTCCTGCCAATGTAAGCTGGGGGGAAATTCTTTCCTGACCCCAAATCTGGTGATCAGTTGAACCCTGAACATGACTCACCAACCAGTCATCTGGAAAGAGGATTCTCAGTACCACATCAGAACATTGGCCTACCCCAGCTGTATCCCATCTCTAGCGGTGGGAAAATAAAATAAAATAAAATAAATAAAAACAGATTACAATTGTACATCAGGGAAGAAATTCCTTCCTGATTGCTGCCAGTGACTGGCTGAAGTTCTGAAGCATGAGATTAGATTATGCCCAACTCTTATTAACATTAATGGAAATTAGCATCCAAATCCCCTCATCAGTTAAGAAAATCTCAGCCCTAGATATAATAATCTGGAAATTATCTGGAATGCTGGAGATTATGAAAGGCACAAAATGAGAGTTTGGTGCTCGGTCTCCCTCATCCTTGAAAATCCAACCCATCCACAAATGGCAGACACCCATGGGCTACTTTAGGCTACTGCTAAAACAGTGACTGTTTGACACATGACAGTGTCACTGTGATAAACAGTAGGGCATTGGAATCATTGCTACAGAATGGTGCAGTAGCTCCTCCATTGGGGATCTGTTCCGATTCCACTGACGGTTCAACCCTACCTTCAACACACAGAAATGTCAGTACCTATTAAATATTTCTTGTTTGCGTCCATGCTTCCAAGGGCACTTCCCCATAAACCTGAAAACAAGAAGGAAAAGACCTTATTTACCACAGTGGAGCTAAGACAGCATCAAGGTCTTTCCCTTTAATACAATGTAAGGAGTTGCCTGGGCAGGAGCCCCATTGGTAGAAAACTCAAGGGGGCACTGGCAGGCCAATCTCTCATGGGTTATGTGCTTTTGCAACTTGGTTCACACATTGATTCATAACTGAAAAAGTTTATTGTAAGTAGAGGTGGTCAAAAAATATTCCAATGTAATATTCTTTGCATCAGCAAATACCTCTTTTGTCAAAATTTGAACTTTCCAAGGGAATTTGTTGATTTTTGACAACATTTCATTTTAAAAATAAATGTGAAATGAATCAGGTTGACCTTATCAGAGCAGAACGTTTCAATTTTTCATTTTGAAATGAACTTTCATTTCCAAATTGATTGGACTGTATAATACAGTGTAAATGAAACTATAACAGACAACATTTGAAGAGTAGAAATAGGAAGGCAACATTTTGATTTTATAGAAATGGAACATTTTGATTTTATGGAAATGGAAATCATTTTGTGGGAAAGGTTTAAATTATGTGTTTTATTTTTGATTTGGGATACAAACTAATGTCCAAATTTCCTGCGGAATGGCAATACCAAATTTCAATCAATCCTATTAATGAGTATTGGTATTTGTAGTATTATAATGCCTAGGTGACCTAGCCATGAAGAAGGACCCCATTGTGCTAAGTGCTGGACAGACACGAGACAGAAAGACAGTTCCTGCCCAGAGCGTTTGATAACTTTTGGAACATTCCTGCCCAGTAGTGAGTTGAGAGCTAGGTGAGGGCAGGGCAGCCTCAGGAGGCAGTGGTTGTCTTGTCAGTGGGTGTGTTAAATGTATTTGTTATGTTTGCAATCCTGCTGGGTTTACTGTTATTCCAGGATCATAGAACTGTAGGGCTGGAAAGAACCTTGAGCTGTCATCTAGTCCATCCTCCCTCACTAAGGCATGACCAAGTAAAGCTAGACCATCCCTGACAGATGTTTGTCCAACTTCTTTAAAACCTTCAGTGCTGGGGGCTCCACAAACTCCCTTGGAAGCCTTTTCCAGAGCTTAACTACCCTTAGAGATACAATGTTTGTTTGTTTGTTTGTTTTCTAAGGATAATTAATCACTGGATTTGTCTTACATTAGGAGATGCATGTTGAAGTACTGTCAAAGCTACCCAGAGCCTAGGATGAGCTGTGTTTGATTGGTATAGTACAAATTTGAATTAATTAATTAATGAAGCTGCAATTTTCGAAGGGAATAAGGGAGTTAGACCCCCAGGATGGGATTTGCAAAAGTACCTAACTGATTTAGGAGCACAAATCACCCACTGACTTCAAATGATCCTTATGATCCTAAAGCACTTACGCCCTTTCAGCAAATCACAACTCCAAAACCCATGGAATTTTCCTGGGAATTGGGTACATAATTACACTTTGTAAATCTCCCCCTCCCCGCCACACACACATACACTTGCCTAACCCTTTTAGACCCTTTGGAAATTCCCAATCCAAATAAATAAATATAAAATATAAAAGGCCAAGACATGCAAATACCGGATATTAACTAGTAGGAAGGTGAAAGTTCCTCTCTAGGATTTTCAAAGGACACTGTAGGAGTTAGGTGTCCAAACCCTACTGGAATTCAATGCAAAAATGGACTTCCTAACTTCCCTAGGCTCCTCAGAAAATCACAGCACTAGTGCCAGAGCAGTAGCATAGACACAGGAAACCTGACTTCTATTCCTTTACCTCCCATTCCCAACCTTTATGATCTTAGAAAAGCCATTTTCCAATGACTCAGTCTCCTTCTTTGTAAAATGGGTATGTTGATGCTCACCAAACTTTTGAAAACCGTGTTTAGATCGGTGGATAGGATCGCTATCTATACAAAAGCTAACCATGTTTCAGGAGGATGCAATTGGGTTGAAGAAAGGATGAGATGGAGGCTAAGGGTGAGCAAAGGGGGTTACATGTGAGTGAATGTCATGAGTGAGGTGGAAATAGGGGTGAGGGTACAGAAGGAAGATTGAGTTGTGGGAGGGAAGAAAAGCTGGGTAGATACAAGCAGCTGGGAAGAGAGCTCTGAGACTGGGATGAGACCTACAGGGTTGAGTGGCTGGAAACATTCCAAGCTGGTCTATAATATGATGCATTAGAACAACATGGTGGACCTGCAATATCTATCTATCTATCTCCATACACCCCCTCTATCTATCTATCAGCAAGGAATAAATGGGCTCTCCTCTGGCAGCTAGTGATAAGATGGGGGGGAAAGGCTCCAGGACCAGACTGTATTTACATGAACACACCTAATCTGCAGAGGCATCCTGCCCAAGTGACCAGTTTTGTCTGGCATTGGGTTACAAATCACTTCAGTATTGAATGCAGGGATCATGAAATGTTGTTATCCTTATTATATGAGGAAAGGGCAGCAGAACTGTGCTTACCCTGCCCTTATTGGGGGGGGGGTCAAGCCCAAATGAACTGAACTGTACTTGCTACGCAAGGGGTTCTGATGCCAGATCCCAGTGGGGAGAGAGTGGGGGAGGGGAACAAGTGGTTCTGCCGAGAGGGGTGGGCTCTGTCTAAGAGTCATAAGCACCATTTGACCTGCTCCTCTCCCCTGTTTAAATGTAGAGCTGATTAGGCTCAGCTGAGAGCTTATTGTTTTGGCAAGTGACCACTAGAGCTAAATCACGGATAATCAGGCCTAAGTGCTCAGCCTTAGAGTTGATGCGGGACAGTGTTCGGGGGAAGAGACGGCCCAGTCTGCACTAGCAGGGGGGTTCCCCCACTAGCGGCTGGAGTCACTGAGAGCTGGGTGGAACCCCAAGAGACTGACTCGCAGAGGTCACAGGGGGAGGCAGGGGGCAGCCGGAGGCGAGGGCACAGGGCCATTGGTGACAGAGCAGACAGCGGCGCGGTGCAGTGAACTGTGGCATGACGAATGACAGCAGCGACACAGAGTGAACCGCAGCAACTGTGAGCCAGTTGCAGTGATAGCAGCAGGTGAGTCATTGCTCCACGTTCCCCACCCCGGACCCTCCCCGGCTGGGATGTGAGTTCACCTGAACAGACCTCTGAACTCTGGGTCTCCATTGACCAAGGACAGAAGCTGTGAGTGGCGTGCAGTGGAAGGAGAGGGCCGTGGTGTGTTAAAGGGACATCTGTTTGTTGGACTTTCACATGGCAAGGTGAGAAACAGAGGCCCAGGACACTGCCCAACATACTCTGGAGCGGGAGTTTTGCTCGTGGTCGGATGTGTTCGAATCACGGTGGTGGTGTTTTCTCAAATTAATGCTGGGCTCCTTGCCCCTTTTACTAAAAGTTTTCTCTGCTAGACACAGGCTCAGTGCCGGCGGGAGGGAAAGTTTTGCCTCTTTGAAGCACCCAGCAGTGGTTTGTAATTTGCCCAGATTGCTGGGTGGGGCTGGTTTCTGTGTTATATTCTTAAGAGGGACCCCTGGATATTGAAGCCAGCCCTTGCTGCTGCCGACTCCACCTGGCAGAAGGGTTACATATCTATTGATCAGCTAAGAATAAGGGGCTTCAATGCTTACCTTGCAGGTAGCAGATATTTTTCTCTTCCCTCTTTTCTGTCAGCTTTCCACCCTCGAATTTGCTTCCCAAGTATTTTGTGCCCACAAATGCCTCCAGACCAGGAAAGCCAGCTTCATGGGGGGTGAATTCGAACCAGGTCCCTGTGAAATATAGATAGTTTCTTGTTGTCCCTTTCTTGGCTGATGGCAATAATTTCTCAATTCCCATCCCCTCAATTTGTTTGCTCCACCAGTGAATCCCACCTAATTTTTCAGTCTGTTCCTTCCCCCATGGTCATTTTCATGCCATTTTCCATGGTGACCTCCTTCATCTGGTGTTTCCCTCCTAAGCCAGCATCTGCTGTCCTTGGATACCCCAGAATTCCTTTTGTGGTGATCACAACCCCTATCCACCCACCCTCCACCCATCCATCAAACCCAAAGGTATAAAGAAAAAATGAATCATAATGAGTCAAATCTAAAAGTGATACATTTACCTGTAGAGCTAATCAAAAAGGCAAACCATTTCACAACAACATTTTCCGAAGTTTTCCAAGTTCTTTTCATTTTCAAAACTGATCCTTTTTACAATTCATTGAGAAATCTATCACAAACTTATATGATAGACGTTTGTATTGAAAATGTTTTCAAAGTCACTACTGAAACAATTATGGGATTTTTTCATTTATTGACAAACCTGGGTTTTTTTGAAAAATGAAGAACATAAATAACTATTTTGGTAAAGTCATTGATAAAAAAATCGATTGAAAATGAGAGAGAGAGAGAGATTTGATAGGTTTATGCAAAACAATTTTTTCTTTTACCTGGACTGTTTTCACCTGCTTTACGCAATTGGTTTGCTTCTATTGCTGCATAGATGGGGTAAGGATTTTTCCCATTTCTGGAGGCATCGTCATGTTCAGATAACTTGGTTTTATCATACTGGAAAGGTAAGAATCGATTAGCGCAGAAAGACACAAGTTTTGGTCATGTTCCCAGCAATTCATCCCTGACTAATTAGTTCAGGCTAGAAATTACAAAGACGCTTTTTGTTGAGACCATCATCATCATCTTTGTCATTGTTCCCTCATTCTAGTGTGCACTGTATGGACAAACTGAGTATTTACAGTCCATGGGGGAGACTTTCAAATGGGACTAAGGGAATTAGGCCCAGATTTTCAAAAATATTTAGGCACTTAAAGATGCAGATTGGCACATAAAGGACTTTTCAAAAGCACCTGAGCAAGGTAAGAGCCTTAGGATATAGCTATCCTGGAGAAGAAAGGTCAGATTACCAGCTCAAGGAGACGGTAAGAATATCGGTGTAGCTGCAGCAGCAGAAGCAGAGGGAAGGGCTAACCCCACTGGGTTCGTACCTAGGGTCTCCATCAGAATTTATGTGGGTGTGTCTCCTCCAGCTGGGAATTACACTTCCAGCTCCAGTGGAGACAGAGCCTGAGATCCATCAAAATGAATAGCAATTAGGGAGGACTAAAGCCAGGCAAAAAAAATTGTATGAAAAAAATTCATTTTCAGAGCATTGAAATTATTTGTGAATTCACGTCAAATGTGGTGAATTCTTTCATCTGAGAATAAATTGTGAAAAAGTTTAAATTATTTATTTCAGCTACATTGAAGTGAAACATTTCAACTTTTTTCTTTTGAAATGGTATTTCATCTGAAAATTTAGCTAAATTAAAAAAAAAAGTTAAAAAGCAAACCCAACAACTTCAAAAATGACCTGAAACCTACCAAAAATAGTTTTGGATTCAATAATCTTTTAGAAAAACATCCAATAATTATTTTGAAATGGTCAGCAATGAAGAATCTACTGCAACCCTTGGTAAGTTGTTCCAATAGTTAATTACTCTCACTGTCAAAAATGTACACCTTCGTTCCAGTCTGAATTTCTCTAACTTCAACTTCCAGCCATTGGATCGGGTTAGACCTTTTCTCTAATAGATTGAACAACCCATTATTAAAAATTAAAGACTGTGATTGAGACTTTGATGCCTTCAATTTTGGGATCAGATGCTCGGTTGAGATTTTCAAAACAACCTAAGGGATTTGGAGGCCACATTCCCACTAGTTTTAATGGAAAAGGGGTATCCAAATCCCTTAAACAGCTTTGAAGGCTTCACTTTAGAAATGTTCAGTGATCATTTGAGAGCTCATGGTAAGAGGCTGAGATTTATAAAGTTGCCAAAGGGTTTAGATCGCTTTAAAATATTAGCAGGAGTCAATATCCTTCCACTCTTTTGCTCCTGAATCCCAAGTACTGCGGAGACAGAGAGAGAGAGAGAGAGAGAGAAACAAAGGAATATATTAAGTAAATCCAGTGATTTTTCAGTGGAACCACTCTGGATTTACACAGCAACCCACCTGCTTCAATGTTTCACAGACAAAGAAAGAGGCCCAGACATCAGTCAGAGAGAAGAGTTCATCTTCAGCCGCGTGTGTTGCAATAATAAACTCCTCTTGAATACCAAGTGAAGGTTTGGAAAGTGTATCACACAGGTGTTCTTCCAAGACCTGCACTTTCTCTGTCCAGTCCTTCTCGTGGTAGAGGAAAGACATGCACCTTTTCATGAACCAGAAAAGATATGGCTGAGACTGAGGGAATAGGATGGGAAATTCCCCCTCCCCCTTTTAATCTTCATACCTTTTATTTTTCATGCAGGGGATTCTAATCATCCTGACATTGTAACAAATCTGTGACTTAACAAGGACTTCATCCATGACTATCTGTCACCGTGGCCACTGGGAAATTTATGGCAATAACAGGGATAGAACTAAGATCTCCTGCAAAAAGCCAAGGCCCCTGCTGCTCTGAGCTGTGGAGAAACTCCATTAGTTGCTTCTCTAGGACCTATGATGCATGCTAAGCAATTCTGACTCTTCCCAACAGAGGGCACTGGTGAGCACACTAATCCAGCTATTATAAGTCTGACCAGCTCCCAGGGCCCTTCTTGAGCCAATGTGGAAACTACATTGGCAATACAGGCTGTATGACATGGGGAGAAGTAATTAAGATTTCACCCAGTAGAGGGAAATGGTAGCACACACACACACTGCCAGTTTCACTAGGCCACCCATGCTCACCCATCTCATTTTCTGCCCCCCTCACTCACCCCGATGGGGTGACTCTCAGAATGAGGTGCTATGCAGCAGGCACAGAGACTGATTCTGGGCCTGGGTGATCAGCTAGAAGCATCCAAAGATTTTCCTTTCCCATCTCTTTCTCCATGGACAACTCCACTCTTCTTCCTTCTTCCCAAGCCCCAATACTGGAGACCCGTTTGACTCTTCCCTCTGTGTATTCTCCACCTCTTGGTAAACCCCAATGAACCGCAAACACTTAACAACCCCCACAGATTGCCCTTTTCTCACTGTTCCCACTGCTGGAAGCCTGTCCTCTGTCACCTTGGTTGCTGTAAACATCACTTCTCTTGTCTCCACTGAGCCTCGCTTCTCCAGCTCTTGAGTCTGCCCAGAATGTCCCTTCTAACCATATCATCCAGTACCTTGGGTCCCCAGCATCAGATCTCCATGCCTGGCCAGGAGGCAGATGTCCAGTGAGCACGCACTGGGTTAAGGCTCAAGACACCTATGTTCTAGCCCCAGTTCTACCACTGACCTGCTGGATGATCTTGCATGTGTCACTTCACCTCTGTTTCATTTTGCACCCATTTTCTGTCATGTCTACTGAACGGTGGGATTTCCAAAAGTGACTTAGGAGCTCAAATCTCATTGCAAGTCAAGGGGTGAGTCGTTTAGGGTGTGTCTGTGCTGCTCTCAGAGGTGTGACAGCAGCATGTGTAGACAGATGTGCGCTAGCTTTGATGAAGCTAGCTCGAGTGCCAATTGCAGCGAAGATGCAGCAGCATGGATGTCAGCTGCGGGTGAGCTGCATGAGAATGAACTCAGGGTCCAAAACAGGCTGGTACAGCCCATGTTGTAGCACCAGATCTTCACGGCCATTGGTTCCCGAGCTGGCAAGATTAAAGCTCCTCAGGTATGTCTATGCCTGTTACATCATGCCCCTGATTGCAGTTTAGGCATACGCCTAGGTGCTTCTGAAAATCTCACTCATAATGCCTTGAAAATGTACAGAGCTAATTAATAATAAGAATGCCCAGTGACCAATTTTGTGCAGGAAAACTGGTACATTCTCACTTCTGACATGCACCTACCAAGTGGAACCTGATACCCCACACAGGTACATGACAGCATCCAACAGGCCCTGCTTCTTCAGCTCCACCAAGGTTCCCTGAAGGGCTATCATGGCCCGCAGACCTCCGCCCGATCCTAGGACAGCGATATTGGGCATGTTATCCTGGAGGAGGGAAAAGAGGGAATGACAAATGAACTAGGAATGCTCAGTGGTCTCTGCTATGCAGCTCTTGGTCCTGGTCCATTCAAGAAATTCACAGAGAAAGCCTCAAGTTCCAAGACTTGTTTGCCTGATGTTAGGAAGCATTCCTTATCAGGTGCCCAATGACCTGTGTCTCATCCTGAGTCAAGAGCAAATGCATCTTATCCTGCATTTTCAGCCATAATCACACAGTGGTAGTCCAGTATCCCTTAGGGCTCTTTGAACCTCTGGGCCTTTGTGCTTAAAATCCTATGTATCAACATACAGACGAGGACCAGAATTTTCAAAGGGATGCAGTTAAGAGCCTAGAGGGCATTCCAAAAGCACCTAAGCAATTTAGGTGCCTAACTCCCTTTGATTTCCATTGGACTTGAAATATGGCTCAAACTTACTAGTGCTCTTTACTGTGTTCCATTTTCATGCCCCTTACTCTTCATGATTCACGGGAGTGAGTTTGTTTGAACAAATGTGTGTAATGTAGAAGGAATAGTCTTTGTGTCCAAAAAATAACGTATGAAATACAGCTGCTCAAGAAATGATTTTTATTCCTAGACAAATTTGCTTTCTTTTTTTGAGGGACCAAATTGTTCATCAAAAATTTAAGGGGTGGAGTCTGTCCAAAACATGAAAACCCGCAAAATGATCCCCCCCATCACCTGTCTACTCCCCAATACATTTTTAGTTTCTCTTTATTTCAAAAACATTTGAATTTTTTTTGTCAAAAATGGACATTTCTGTTTTCACAAAATAGCAATTTTTCATTCAAAATGCATTAAACGTAAAAAGTCAGCCCAGTGTAATACTAATGCACTAACAAGATTAGTGACAAGTGAGTCACCAATGGAGACTGAACCTTGAGCACCAAAAAACCCAGGTCACTCTCCCTAGTGCTGAAGGAAGAATATTGTGAGGAGGAAGCAGTGGAGGACTCTTAGGCTGACATTTGCAAAGCCCTCAGAGGGGAGATGTGCTCAAATATGTCAGGTCCACAGGAGCTCGGATCCCTCCAAGGACCATCACTTTTCAATGATGAGTAACGATCCTGGGATGTTCCTCACGTTTCTCCACCACGGCATTTAACAGAGTAACCACAGGGGGTGGGAAGCAGTGGTTGGCTTTTACCCTCTGTGTGGTTCAATCATCAGAGGGGGCTGTGATACATGTAGAAGTATGTTATATAGTCACTATTCATTATTGCCATTAGTAATAAGTCAGACAAGTTATCAATAGCTCACCCAAATCTCTGTCCCTCTAAGGCTATCCATGCTCTACAGTGACAGCTCTAATGTCCCCTTCCCATCTGTTCTCTGCTTCAGGCTCTGTCTGGCTTCAAACCACAGTGCTGTATACACACACACTGCAACGAGTCTTTAGTAAGCACTGATTGAATTCACATGAGCATGGAGCCATCTAGAGGTTAGCCCCAGAAAGCCCGTTACTGAATTCTAAGCCCGTTACTGCATTACTCCTTTCGCTGAAGGGATAGGGGCTTCTGCTTTTAGCATTGAAGGCCCCCAAATTTGAGCCCTGCCAAAGGACATAAGGTCTGTATGTCTGTGTCCATGGGTTGCCCCCTGGTGCTTTGGGAATGTTGCGTTGCAAGGGGAACATCTCCATGGGGCTGGATTTTGGAGGTATTTCCTCCCACTGTATGAGGCATCTCAGTCACCATCCATGTGGCTAACATGCTAGATTGTTCTCCTTAGCACTCTGGGGCATGATTGCCCCCCCAGACACACACCTCATCACAGGCAATGTGGAGACTCTCGAGGCACTTCAGGACTTTTGCCTTTCTGTTCCTAGTGGCTTCTTTCTCACCATCCGAGAGCTCCTGGAAGAGCCGGAGATGTCCATCATCCTGCCAAAAATAAAAGGCCAATAAAATATCTCATCTCTTTAAAGGCTGTGAGGGAGTGGATGGGGGTCTGGGTGCAGCTACCACAAGTACCTCAGAGATTCACTCTTTATATTTGTATCATGGCTGTACCTAGAAACCTCAGCCAAGTTTGGGGAGACAGCTGGGCGAATGACTGATATTTCAGTTCACTGGAAGTTATGAGAAATTGGGTGGGGGGAGAATCAGTTTGGATTGAATCCAAAAATTGCAAAAAGGTTTTGTCAAATTGAAAGAAATCTACTCTGGGTCGAACAAGACAAGTTTCTGCATGAGAAATAATTTACCGTTCTCATCTGAGACTTCTCCATAGCTTCTTCCAGATTTTCCTGGAGAGCTCTTGGTGATGTGGAATGCATCCCTTCAGTGACAAATGGACTCTTTGGGGAGTGCCTAGATGGGAGGACCAAGTCAACCTCTGACAGCCGTTTTCTTCTTTCTGTGGCTGTTTCAGAGAAAAGGAACAATTGCAAAGGAGCATAAGGGAGTTAGGAACCCAAATCCTACTGAATCTCAATCTGGAAATGTAAAAGAAAATAAGCTAACATCGAGCTTGGTTAGTTTAGAGGTTCCACTTTCCAAACATAAATAAGAAGATACAAAAGTGGTTGGTGTTGTATCAGGTTCAGATTTAAAACAAACCCCTAGTAGTAACATTTCTCTCCTGCTACAAAAGAAAGTGATGATGGCTCAAGTTCCCAAGCCTAATCTTCTGATAAAGTTAGTTATAAGCAAATAAATGGAAATAACTGTTTTTTCCCCTTCAAAGATACTTTCCCCTGTATTTATAATGTTTCATTCAGTAATAAATATGTCTGTTTGCCTGGGTTTGGAATAAAAATCTAGTTATGGAATCTTAATTCATTTTTGTTAATTCACAACATATGCTGGCTGGGGTTGACATCATTCAGAGATAATAGTAATAGGTGTATTTGCAATGTTATATTACTACACACACAGCTCTTATCACAAGGTGCATACCAGGGTGCATAAAAACAATGCCAGGCACAGCACAATATAACATACACATTACTGTGGCTCACTATTAAAATGGTTTTTTAAAGCCTCCCTGAGCTATATAGCTCCCCGCTGAGCTCTTCTTATAGCCCTGGTTTGTGGCTACTCAAAATCAGCAGTCAGCTGTTCGACCTCTACCCTCCACCCCAGTGGAAACTTTTACCCTGGGGGGTGGGAAGCGAAATCAGACTTCAGCCCTGACCCCATTGCAGTCACAACTCCAAGTCTACCCAAGTGTAAATGAAAGTGGGATTTTGCCCCCTATGTCCCCTAACCATAACTCTTAGCCATAACACTTAAACCTACTGATTTAAATGGAGTTATTCCAGGCAAATAACAAATACACACACACACACACAATGGGAAATTAGAACAAGCAATGAATGTCAAGTCACTGACAAATAACAAACACATTGAATTTCAAATCTCCAATAGAAAATTACAGTGGACAAGTTTGCAAAAAGAAAAGGAGTACTTGTGGCACCTTAGAGACTAACCAATTTATTTGAGCATAAGCTTTCGTGAGCTACAGCTCACTTCATCGGATGCATACTGTGGAAAGTATCGATCTTATTATATACACACACAAAAAGCATGAAAAAATACCTCCTCCCACCCCACTCTCCTGCTTGTAATAGCTTATCTAAAGTGATCACTCTCCTTACAATGTGTATGATAATCAAGGAGAGTGATCACTTTAGATAAGCTATTACCAGCAGGAGAGTGGGGTGGGAGGAGGTATTTTTTCATGCTTTTTGTGTGTGTATATAATAAGATCGATACTTTCCACAGTATGCATCCGATGAAGTGAGCTGCAGCTCACGAAAGCTTATGCTCAAATAAATTGGTTTGTCTCTAAGGTGCCACAAGTCCTCCTTTTCTTTTTGCGAATACAGACTAACACGGCTGTTACTCTGAAACCTGTCATTATGCAAGTGGACAAGTTTGTGATTGAACAATAAAATTACATAATATGGAATAACAAATAATGCCCTCTTGGTATGAATAGGTGAAGCTCCAAGAAGCCATTCTGCATTTCCCTGAATACCACTAACTTTAATTATATTTCTGTCTCTCTCATTGCTGATCCCCAGAGGTTTATGAGTCTGCCAGATGGGGGACCTGAGCTTGGATTTTGAAAGGAGCCTTCCTGACTTAGATGTCCAAATCCCACAAGAAGTGGATAGGGGGAATGAGGTGAACATAATATACCTGGACTTTAGCAAAGCTTTTGACACAGTCCCACATGACATTCTGATAAGTAAGCTGGAGAAATGCAGGCTTTGCGGAACTACCATTAAGTAGATACGTAATTGGTTAAGCAACCGCAAAAAAAGAGTAACTATTAATGGAATGATGTCAGATTGGAGGAGTTCTCAAGTGGGGTTCCACAGGGATCTGTTCTGGGTCCAGTGTTGTTTACCATCTTTATTGATGACAAGCTGTAGGAACAGACAGCATACTGATCAAATCTGCAGATGACACAAAACTGGGGGGTGGAGGGGGGTTGCCAAAACTTTGGAGAACAGAGGTATGATTCATAGGGATCTTGATAACTTGGAGAACTGAACTATTGACAGCAAAATGAAATTCAACAAAGACAAATTTAAGGTGCTACCCTTAGGGGAAAAAAACAAATGCACAAATATGAAGTGGGGGATAACTGGCTTGGCAGCAGCACTGCTGAGAAGGATCTGGGAGTTGTGGTGGATCAGAACCTCAATATGAGTCAGCAATGCGATGCTGTTGCAAAAAAAGCAATTGCAATTTTAGGCTGCATTAACAGATGCATAGTATGCAAGTCATGGGAGGTGATAGTACCACTGTACTCAGCACTGGTCAGATCTCAGCTGGAGTACTGTGTCCAATTTTGGTCACTAATGTATAGAAAGGATATACAGAAGCTGGAAAGGCTCCAGAGGGAAGCGACAATGACGATCAAAGGGATGGAATGCAAGCCCTATGAGCAAAGGCTGAAGGAATTGGGTATGTTTAGTTTGGAAAGGAGGAGATTAAGGGGGGACATGACAGCGGTCTTCAAATTCTTGAAAGGCTGCCATAAAAAAAGATGGAGAAAAGCTGTTCTCTCTGGCCACAGAGGGGAGGCCAAGAGGCAATGGGTTCAAACTATAGTAAAGCAGATTTCGAGTAAATCTCAGGAAAAACTTCTTAACTGTAAGAACAGGAGGACAATGGAACAGATGCCTCGGGAGGTTGTGGAAGCTCCTTCGCTGGAGGTTTTCAAAAAGAGGCTGGATAGCCATCTGTCTTGGAGGGTTTAGACACAACAAATCCTTCATTTTGGCATGGGGTTAGACTAGGTAAACATATGATTCTAACAGATCCCCTAACTCCCTTAGTGCCTTTGGAAATCCTAGCCATGGTCCTCGAGCAGTAGCAGTTCATGCACTAGGCTCCAGTGGTCTCTTAAGTGTCACTCGTGGGACCCAAGTAGCACTGGTTGGACAGTCACCCCAGATTTGCACAGCATGGGACGCTGACTGTCTCCCCATGGTGGTTGTGTCCTCCCAACCTAGCCTGTTTATTTTATTCCCCTTTAAAGAGACACTTTAAAATGAGAAGAGAGCCTGAGCTCTGAGCCTCCCTCTGCATGAACTGTTCCAACCCCTCTCACCCGCTTTGTGGTTTGCAATTCTGCAGCTCAGAGGTAAGATCTGAAATGGTGGAAACTCCTACTCCAGTCCTTAGAAGAACCACAGTGGAGTCTGCTGAGCCCTCTATCTGAATATCTAGGTGACAGATTCTTTCCTAGAGGCATGAGTCCTGATTTCCAGCCCCACCACTGCTCTAACCACTATACCCCACTCCCTGCCAGCACTGGGGATAAAGACCAGGAGTCCCGACTCACAGCTGCTCCAGCTGTAGCCACTTGAATTCAGGAGAACATCAGCTGACCCTCATGCTGAACATTGGATACCCCTCAGAACCTGACCTCAGCTGCGTCATCAACTCACCTTGTCCTGGGCTGGAGCTCCCGTCTGAGATTTGGATCCAGATCACTGCTGAGATGAAAGCCGCTGAGCATCCTCCTGTTCTGGTGTCCATTATATGGAGCTGTGCCGAGCAGGTGGCCAGTGAGATATGGGAGGGGACATTCGGCAAACAAAGCCAGTCATGAGAAGTTCCTAAGAACTGGGAGTAAATGGAAATAACCTGCCAGATGGTCTGCAGAGTAAAGAAACAACAGGTGTGTTGGCCAAGGTGTGGGCTTCAAACAGCCCTGCTGGTGCCACTCAATCCAATCCCACTTGCCCTGCTATCCCAGCCCTGGGATCTCCCAGCTCTGCTGGTGCCCCTCACTCATGGCCCCCCATTCCCTTGCTAGCCCAGCCTTTGATTCCCTCCCCTGAACAACTCTGCAGATAGACCTCTGTCCTGACCCTCAAACCCCTGTTACCCAGGGCTCCCCCGTCCCCACACACAGCTCCACTTGGGCACCCTAATGTCTGACTCTGAGAACTGTTTCCATTCACTACATGGTGTGGGGGGGGACACACCTTTCGCTGTGCGAGTCTCAGGGAGATGTCCGTGCTGATATGCTCTGCAGGTCAGTTGGGCTCAGTGAGAACTGCCTGATTCAGATGAGAAGGTTTCACCCTCCAGTCTATGGTTATTGGGTGTCCCCAGCCCATCCGGGCGGACAGGCGAACCCCTTGAGCGCTGAACCCCGTAGCCCAGTGGGAATCAAAGTCATGAGCCCTGGTTTACAAACCAAGCCCTGAGCCCAGCACCCCTGTCTGATAGGCCAGAGCCAGGGGTGAGGGGCTGGGCTGAGGAGCTTACCTGGGCCCCTCTGGAGTGATCCATTCCCCTCAAACCAGCCTTAATATCTGAGCAGGGACAGGTCTCCCGGGGGTGCTCTGCAGCTTCCTCAGCATTTCCGTCTCCAAAAAAGGCTCTTCATCTCGTCCCCTTCGGAGGAGCTCAGAGCTGGAAGCCACCCCTGGGCAAACACAGCGGCACAGCCTCAGACCATGATCAGCTCAATGTCCGTTCCTGCCAGCCCTGCAGAGCGGCCCCCTCACACCGAGGGATCCCTGGAAAAGGCATTTCCTTGTGGGTGCAGCAGTGGGTGGGACAGGTGAAGGCCTGATCCCGGCCCAGGTCCCTCTCCTTTAGGCCTCACTGACTGCCTTGGCAACCCAATGAAATCCACTGGGGTCTTTACCCTGGCTGTGCCTCGGGCCCTACAGCGACAAAGAGTGTGATTTTAATCCTTTTCTGAAGAGGTTCAACCTAGTGTGGCAAATTGCCAGCACTGCTATGATGGGTCTCGAGCTTTCTCTTCTTGGGGGCGGGAGGGGGGTTCAGGGCACTGTTTCTTGCCCCTGAACTGGGGTGTTAACTGCCCCACTAGTGTCCTAGAGGAGGGGAGTGGAGAGGGAGGGACCTGGGCCCGCCCTCTACTCCAGGTCCCAGCCCAGGGGCCCTAGGGATAGCGGTAAACCACTTGAACTAGCGGTTCCTTCTCCTGGGCTGCTTCCCTCTCCTGCCCTTCAGCTTGTGGGGCTTCCTGCCCTCCCTCAGCACAAACCAGGTGTCCCTTTACTTAGGGTCTTGGTCTTCTTAGCCCACCGCAGCACTTCTCCACACTCTCCTCTGCTTCCCTCCAAACTGCTCTCTGCTCCAGCACCAATCCACTCTGCTTCAACTCCTCCTCTAGTCTGATTGAAGCAGGGTTTTTTTATCAGATGACTGGCTTCAGGTACTTTAATTAATCGATAGCAAACTTTCTTCCCTCCCCAGGGAAGAAGGCTCCCTTCTAACACTCTCCTGCTACCCTCTGGCCTAGGCTTTCCTTGCTTTTTGCCCCTGCTTTAGTTCCCCCCCAGACCGGGCCAGAGGCTTTTTCTTCGGTTGTTGTTTTTTTTTTGCTGGTTTTTTTTGCTGCCGTTCGAGTGCTGGTCGGCTGCCAGCTTGCCTGCCAGCACCCCCACGCCTGCCCTCGGATGCTGCTACTGTTTCAGCTGCAACCCCGGAGGGTGGGGGGGGACTGCCGACCCGCTCCCCGGAGGAGGGGAGTGGAAGCCCCCAGACCCAACCATTTTGCTGTTTGTTTGTGGATCCGTAATTAATCGTCTTCTTATCTGCTTGGCATTTTTGGAATGCTCCACAAAGACAGGGAGAGAAGACAGCTGACAAAGACATCGCCTAGGGAAGCTACAAATCATTGCGGAGGGGGCCATAAGACTGAGTAACTTTTGAACTGTACTCACTTGTGGGGGGAGTTTGACTGTGTCTTAATTGCGTTTGTAGGGGCACAGGGGGTGTGGCACGGAGCTGCCCCCCGATCCATCGTTGCCCCCCCCAACACTACTACAATCGTCATGGCCCCCCCGCTGTCCGTCTCTGCTGGCAACTTGCCATCTGCCTCTAGACTCAACTGCTTGCCCTGAATTCCATCGTCCAGACCAGACACAACAGCTGACCAAACGAAACTCTTTGGACAAATGCGCGTGGGTCCGCGTTCCCCCCGCCCCGCCCCCGGACTGCCCATCCCACAGTTTGCCCCTACTACCTGACCCCAACTCCTGTTTCCTTCCCCTGTGCAGTCCGACCCATTCCCCCCCCCCCCGCCCCCGCAGCCCAACAGGGAGAAGTGGTTAATCTGCTTCCCCCTCCCCCCTTCTCCTTCTGGTGTCTCCCCGTCTCTCCCTGATCACAATGGCGGGGAATGAGAGGGGTGAGGCCCCTCTAACAACCTCAGTTACCCCTCCCCCACCTACCCCCCTGCCCAAGCCCCAAGCCCCCCCGCACTGCTGCCAAAACACCTGCCACCGCCACCGCTGGGGCATCGGCAGCCGG
Source organism: Natator depressus (assembly GCF_965152275.1). NCBI lineage: Eukaryota > Metazoa > Chordata > Testudines > Cheloniidae > Natator > Natator depressus. The sequence continues at coordinate 33,530,243 of NC_134246.1, forward strand.
AGGCACCGGGGCGACTATTGCCACTGCTATGCCCACCGCCCCTCCAGATTCTAGGAAAGCCCCCCCAGTTAGCCAGAAAGGCCAGGGTGCGAAGAAGGGGAAGGGCCCCGCCACAACCACCAAGCCCTCCATGGCAGGGGCTGCCCCCACCGCTGTGGCCTTGTCATCGACCATGGCGTCCCTCCCCGCTGTTCCCTCCACCAGCTCTGCGAGCGTCCCTCCCCCGGCCCCCAGGGCGAATGCCTGGGTGGTGGCAGCCCCCCCTGCCTGCCGCCTCGTCATCTCCCCCACCCACCGCCTCCGCTACCATCAATGGCGGCCGGGGCCCCTTTCCCACCATGACCAGGAAGCATGGCATCCATTGCCTCCTGGTGCCCACCTCGCCCCACGTGGAGACATACATGCAGGAGTTGGCAAGGGTGGTAGGACCCATGGCTATTGTGGCGGCCTCCAAAATGTACGGGAAGGTAGTCTTTTTCTTAGCATCGGAGGCTGCCGCCCAGGAGGCAGTGGAGAAGGGTTTGGCGGTGGGGGGGGGTGTTTGTCCCCCTGGAGCCGCTAGAAGACCTGGCCGTCTGCCTAGTCCTGACCTCTGTCCCTCCTTTTCTACCCAATGCCGCCCTGTTACCCACTCTCTCCACCCTGAGGAAACCTGTTTCTGTCATCAGCCCTCTCCCGTTGAGCTGTAAGGACCCCACCCTCCGTCACATCCTCTCGTTCCGCCGGCAAGTGCATCTTCTACCGCCTCTGGCAGCACGTGACGGAGAGGCGCTCGAGGGTTCCTTCCTAGTCCCCTACCAGGGAGCCCGCTATCGGGTCTACTATTCCACAGGAGAGGCCCGGTGCTACCTCTGCCGATCAGCGGGGCATGTCCAAAGAGACTGCCCCTTGGCCCGGCGGGGAGGGGTACCCGAGACCCCCGAGACCCGGCAGGACATCGGCTCCGTCGTTGCCGACGCCCCTGGCCACCCGACATCTGAAACCACCTTTCCTCCTGCTCGATCCACCGCTGCTCCTGCCCGGGCCCAAGAGACACCTCCCCTACAATGCCCAGACGAGCGAGGGAGCCCCGCCCTTGCTGTTAACAATCCAGCAGAGCCTATGGAGGAGGGTGCAGCAAAGATATTACCGGGCATAGGAGAGGGCCCGCCACAAGGAGAACCGCCCCCCCCCCATGCTGCCTCACCGTTACCCCCCGAGCCCCTGAACCATCGCCTCTGCCCCCCGACACGACCCCTGCTAACCAGCCCCCAGACGATGTTATGGAGGGCTGGACCCTAGTCCAGGGAAAGCGAGGCAAGCGGAAGGCTCGAGCTCCGCTGCACCCATCCGATGCGGAGGCCCCCCGGAAGACCAGGAAGGGAGGCACTGACACTGAGCCTTCCGCTATGCCCACGAGTGAGATCCATCGGCCGGTGTCGGGAGAGGAAGACAAAATAGCACTGGAAGGTAGAATCTCCCCTCCACGGGAGACCCTCCCCTCCGAGACCCCTGAGGAAGCCCCTTCTGCCCGAATATCACCCTAACCCCCCGCGAACCCCGAAGCAACCGTCGTAGCAGGCGCCAGAGGGGAGACCCCCGGGGTGGCAGAAGACGACCTCTCCTCCATGTATGAGGAGATCAAGGCCCTAGGTTTGACCCCGGTCACCCAGGGAGAGAATGACCTACTGCCGGCTGGCCTCGACCTGGGCAACCTTACCCCAGTCCCCCTTTCCCCATGCTCCCTCCCCCTAACCGCCTTCCCAGGCGAGCACCCTGCAGAAGGTGGTCCACCACCTGATGCCATGGCTGCCAAAGCCACCACAGAGCCTGCGCCTAGCATCACTGGGAGCCCCCTCCCCACCCCCTTAACCCTCGAATCTGTTCGGGAGGCACCACCTCTTAGCTGCTTGCCTCCCGAAGCCCAGAGCCTCGCCTCTGCCCTCGCCCCCACCCCGTCCCTCCCCAATCCACCTCCTCCTGCAATGCTATTGCCGCCCCTGGGATTATTTCTTTCCCGTTTTTTGTGGCTTCCCCCCAAGGAGCAGCCTTTGCATTTTCCTGCCGCGACCCATTAGGAGCTGAAATTTTCCCTCCGCCATCCCCTTCTACCCCATCGCTTGAGACGGACCTAATAACTTTAGCCTGTCAGACGCCCCGTCGGTGGTCTGCACCCTGCCTGCCCGCCTCAGCGGACCACGAGGCTGCACCAAGAGCCCCACCAGGGAATAACCCGGAAATCGCAACCCCACCCCCCCATGAGCTGCAAAAAACGTTGCGAGAGTTTTTAGAAGACATCTGTGGCTCCCGCAACAGGGTACAGCTGGCTCTCCAGCTATGGGGGGACTTTGATCAAATCCTCCAGGCCACAAGGGCCCTTATAAAGGAGGTGAAAGGGAAAGGAAGGCACGGTGCTGCGGCCTACAGGCAGGCCCTCAGCTTCCATGACGATTTACTCACTTACGGGATGGGTCATGGATTGTTGCGTGACCCGCCGGGGGCTGCGAACACCCCCGCCAACAAGGAACCCCCACCCCCCTAGCCCTCCACATGACGCCTCTCATTATTGCAACTTTGAACACCAGGGGCTATAGGATGGCTCTCCGCAGGTCCCAGGTGCTCTCTTACCTTTGGGAAGGAGGGTACTCTGTGGTTTTCCTGCAGGAGACCCATACGGATCCAACCGCCGAGGACAGCTGGCGGCTGGAGTGGGGGGACGGGGGCTACTCTCGGTGCACCAGAGTTTGGTCCTGTCAAAAGTCACGAGAGTCGGAGACCTCCTGGACTACGACCGGGGAGACTGGCTGGATCCCCTGACGCTTGCTCGGTGCTTGGGGCTCTCCAGACCTCGTACCCCCCAGCGCATACTTCAGGAAGTGAAGGCCGCCTTGACGCCCGCTGCTCGGGCTTATCTCAACCGAGCCCTGTGTGAGGGCACACCCCACCCACCCTCTACCCCAGGCCTGCTGGACCTTTCAATTGGGCCCCTACCCCATAGATCCCAACAAACCCCTCACCCTTTCACTGCGAGCCGGCTGCATGAACTGCAGCTGGTCAGCTTCCAAATCGCGCCACGGAAATATCTATACACACTCACGCTTCACACCCTTCACGCCCACACCCTGGTGTCCCGCCCCGATACAAAGTGGCGGGACCTCCTGCCACCTTTAGAGGGTGAGCAACCGTGGTGGGCCAGCCTGTATTCCACCTTGGTCCCGAGGCCCGTCGGGGACATTAGTTGGCAGCTCCTTCACGGAGCTGTGAGCATGGGCGTGTTTTTGACACAGTTCACCCCCATCCCAGATACTTGCCCTTTTTCCAACGTGAGGTAAACCCTGGCGCACATATATTTAGAGTGTGCCAGGCTGCAGCCCCTTTTCCGGCTTCTCACGAATATTTTATTACGCTTTTGGCTACACTTTTCCCCTCACCTTTTTATCTACACACTCCCCATCCGTGGCCCCACAAAATCGTGAGATCTCCTGGTTAACCTCCTCCTAGCCCTAGCTAAAACAGCCATTTATAAAACCAGAGAGGGGAGGTTGGCTAATGAAGCGTCCTGCGATTGTAGGGCCGTTTTCCGATCCTCAGTACATTCACGTATCCGGGCGGAGTTCCTCTGGGCGGCGTCCACCGACTCCCTTGATGCCTTCGAGGAGCGGTGGGCACTGTCCGAGGTTCTCTGCTCAGTGACCCCGTCCGGTTCCCTCTGTCTGACCCTTTGATTGAGGAGAAGAGCGAGAGACCCCAGCCCCAGCCGTTGCCGCTGTGGATACCATCATCACTGTCACCTAGGAGGGGTCCTATCACACGTGGGTGTATGTCCCCCGCACCCCAAAACCACCCACCCTGCAGCCGTGCCCATCTTGTTGGGCACTCTCAGGAGAGGAATAATCGGGTGACACTGGGCATGGCACTAGGTAACTCGAGGGGGTGGAAGACCATGAGTGTCGAGGAAGCCCCCCCGCTCTAGGCCACCAGGTAACTCAGGAGGGTGGAAGACCACGAGTGTCGAGGAAGCCCCCCCGCTCTGGGCCCAGGCTAGCCTGAACACTTCTCCCTCCTGAAGGCTGCTGTGTTATACCTTGTGTTTGCTTTTGTTTTGTTGCATAGTTTTGCTTTATCCTTTTTGGTGATTTTTTGAAAGTGTTACACAAATAAAATTCTTTTCTGCTTCAAAAAACACTCTCCTGCTGCCCTCTGGCCATGCTGTATCACACTAGGCACAGAGATGTGGGGTGGCTAATGCAGCGTCACACAGGGTGTGTCTACACTGCAGAGTCCACCATGGTTCTGACACTTGTTTATCACCAAACCTGTTGCCATGCACAGGGGCATGTTAATGTAGATGGAATATGTGGGCTCAGCCAGTCACAGGTGCTAACACAATCCTCTCACTGTCCAACAAGTGGGGACTGGGGAGACCCAGAAAACAAGAGGCTGAGTGTCAGACTTGATGGCTACCAGCAGAGATGGTGGCAGGGGGAGAATCAAGGGCTGGGCTAGCAGGGGGCAGAGGTTCAGGAGGGTCAGGGCAGTGTCAGAGCTGGGGATGGGGAAAGCTCAGGACTGGGCGAGCCAGGAGTGAGTGGCACCGGCAGAGCTGTTTGAAGCCCACACCTTGGCAAACACACCCTGTCAATTTTCCACTCCCCAGCCCACCTGGCAGGTTACTTTCCTTTTACTCCCAGTCCTGAGGAATTCTTGTGACTGGCTTTGTTTACTGACTGTATACCCCTGGCTCCCTGCCCAGTTGGGCTCCATTTCAGCCCTTGATCACAGTCTGCAGGGGAGGAGTAGCTGGAGGAAACATTGATAAATAACCTCTGGAAGCCCCGACAGCAAAGGAGGGAGAGAGGCCAGATGAGCAGGGGAAAAGCCATCCCGCTGAGCTGGTTAATGTCCCGGGAGAGGACAGGATGAGGTCTAGGGGCTTGGGAGGTGGAAAGGCATAAGGGGCTGAGGCTGATGGAGAATCAGGGGACAGGGCAGGTAGTGAGCCCCAGGGTATGGGGAGAAGGGAAGAGGGAGACCTTGGGAGCCAGGGTGGGAATTAGAGGGAAGGATGAAGTGCTCCCAGAGGTCTGGAATTAAGGGGATTTATGCTGTGGGGCAGCCCCAGGGGGTTCTGCTACGCCTCACTTGAAAGTTCACCTGACTCTCCCGACACGACACACACCCCCAAAGCCTCACAGAGCCACTGGTGACAGCTAGACAGGAAAAGTCCTTGAACCAATTCCCCATCCCATGAGCACAATTCCCAATTATCATGTGGTAAATAAGTACCCTGACTTTCACAGTAAGCCAAAAATCAAGCTAATCCCATTTCAAAACAAGGCTAAAACAAGCCAGTCCCTAAGAACCCCAACACTCTGTGTGACTGGATCCCCCCGGCGTGCAGTCTGGGACTGTGGTGGGCCCGCTGTGCACCCCTGACTCTCTCCCCCCTTACTCCTGCTTGCCGCGAGCCAATCAAAAGGAAAAAAAGAAGAAGAAGCAACAGCTACTACAAGCTACAAGCCAAAAAAGCAACAAGCTACAAGGCAAAAACAGGACAACGACCTCCCATGTCTTATATCAAACACTCCTGGTAATCCACCCCAGAAGATATTAGCCTTTCTCATGGCTGCATAACTTTACTGACTCATTCGATTTGTGATCCACAATAACCCCAGATCCTTTTCAGCTATACCACCACCTCGCTAGTTATATCCCATTTTGCAGTTGTGCTTTTGATCTTTCCTTCCTAAGGCATGTCTACACTGGCACCTCACAGTGCTGCAACTTTCTCGCTCAGAGGTGTGAAAAAACACCCCCCTGAGCTCTGCAAGTTTCAGCGCTGTAACGTGCCAGTGTAGACAGTGCACCAGCACTGGGCTACGCCCCTCATGGAGGTGGGTTTTTTAGAGCACTGGACTCTTGTCTAGAACTCTCTCCCAGCGCTATGCCACGACTGCACAAGCCATGTAAAAGCGCTGCTGCGGCAGTGCTTTAAAGTTGCTCATGAAGATGTGAAGCACTTTGCACTTGTCTTTACGGAAATTCACCTTCCTGATTTCAGACCAATTCTCCTATTGATCAAGGTTGTTTTGAATTCTCACCCTGTCCTCCAAAGCACTTCTGTGACATTATCTAATTAAAATATAATCATGAAAATCATTATTGCTACCACTGTTATATAATTGCAGCAAATCTCACACAAAGTATGACACATGGCCAGAAAGGGTTCAGCAGCTTGCAGGCTGATTGGCTCAGAGTCAACCATTAGAGAGAGGTGAGAACAGTAAATGGTAATTAAAGTCCATTCCTTGCTAGATAGGCTAGAACTTTGAAATGCAAGCCTGTAGTGCTAGAGAATTGAAGGTGATACTAATTGTATGTGTTAATTATAGCTTCTTAAATGTTAGCCACGTACAGAGACAGTTCCTGTCTGTCACTATAGCTATTGATTTAGAGATCAAAAGTAACATTTAGATGAATCTTGGGTGAAATAATGTCATTGTCTATACGTCTTTTTAAAGTTTGTGATAAACTGCTTCATAGGCTCCAACGGGTTCTCAATCCCCCCGCCCCCACCCCGACTATGCCCCCGTCCCGCCCCATCCTGCCCCTGCCCCGCCCCCATTCCAACCCCTTCCCCAAAGTCCCCACCCCAACTCCGCCCCCTACAGCACATCCCCACAAACATACACTCAGCCCTTCTTCATTTGCAGTAACGCATTTTATTGCAGGAAATAGGATGGGAATCCACCACAGCAAGAGGTACCATGGCTCAGCCTGAGACAATCATTTCCCCACATCACCCTTAGGAACGCAGAAAGACACTAGGGGCAGCAGAGGGTGGGGCCGGGGAAGGGGCGGCTATCCTGTATAACGGGCACTAGGGGCAATAGAGGGTGGGTCTGGGAAAGGGGCAGCTATGCTGTATAAACACACTATATGTATGAAGAAATACTTCCTTTTTTTGTTTGAAACCTGCTGCCTATTAATTTCATTTGGTGACCCCTTTGTTCTTGTGTTAGGAGAAGGAGTAAATAACACTTCCTTATTTACTTTCCCCTCACCATTCGTGACTGTAGAGACCTCTATCATATTGCCCCATAGTCACCTCTTTTCCAAGCTGAGCAGTCCCAGTTTTATTAATCTCTCCTCAAACAGAAGCTGTTCCATACCCCTAATCATTTTTGTTGCCCTTCTCTTACCTTTTTCAATCACGGTGGGAGAGAGATAGGCATCAACATACTCATTTAACGTGTGGGGAAACTCAGGATGGGTGACTTGAACCATGGTCACACAGCCAGGACCCCACCGCAGGAAAGCTGATAATGTTACAATAGCTACATCCAACCCACTAGAGCCCTTCCCAGGGCTGGGAATAGAACCCAGGAATCCTGACACACACATACACCCCCTCCCGCTTTAACCACTAGACCATAATTTGGAATTAGCAATGACAATTTCCTTTATCTCTTTACGTAGGAATTTATATGCTCCCCCATCCCATGACCATAGTATCTTAGCAGCATCAATATCTTTAATGTATGTGTCTTGATAGAATATCAGGGTTGGAAGGGACCTCAGGAGGTCATCTAGTCCAACCCCCTGCTCAAAACAGGACCAACCCCCAACTAAATCATCCCAGCCAGGACCTTGTCAAGCCTGACCTTCCCAGCACCCCTGTTCACAACCAGCCCTAAAGGACTTGCCCCAGATCCCACAGGTCTCTGGCAGAACTGGGAACTGAACCAGGCTGCCTTAAGTCCCAACCACAGGACCATCCTACCTCATCAGACTATTCCCTGAGCTCAGTGTGGGGCAGAACACTTGCTTCTATTGCTACCTGTGTGTTGCCTCGTGCTCTCAGTGCAATCTCTGAAAAAAATCACATAGAAATCAGAAATGTCAGGCTAGAAGGGACCTCAGGAATCGCCATCAAATTCACCCCCCTGGACTGAGGCAGGAGTAAGCACCCCTAGCTCATCCCTGACAAGTGTTTGTCTAACCTGCTCTTAAAAATCCTCCATGGGTGGGGATTCCAAAACCTCCTTGGTAACCTTCTAATAAAGCACCCTATGGTAAAACTATAACGAATCTAAACTCAGTGAGGCTGGCTCTTGAACCCCCATCACTCCTCGTGCATGGAACTCCCATTAAAGCGAGGACCTGTACATCAGACAGAAAACAGCTCCTCCGCTTGAGATTTCCAAAGGCTGTTAGAGGAGTTAGGCAGCCACCTCTCCTTGAGAACCAACCCAAAGGGACACGCCAATCTAACTCTTTTTTCCTCAGAGGAAATGTCTCTGAGCTTCCGCTGTTAACAAGGACAAGTGCAGAGTCCTACACTTAGGACGGAAGAATCCCAAGCACCGCTAGAGGCTGGGGATCGACTGGCTAAGCGGCCGTTCTGCAGAAAAGGACCTGGGGATTACAGTGGATGAGAAACTGGATATTAGTCAACAGTGTCCCCTTGTTGCCAAGAAGGCTAACAGCATATTGAGCTGCATTAGAAGGAGCATAGCCAGCAGTTCGAGGGAAGTGATTATTCCCCTCTATTCAGCACTGGTGAGGCCACATCTGGAGTACTGTGTCCAGTTTTGGGGCCCCCACAACAGAAAGGATGTGGACAAATTGGAAAGAGTCCAGTGGAGGGTGACGAAAATGATTAGAGAGCTGGGGCACATGACTTATGAGGAGAGGCCGAGGAAACTGGGCTTATTTAGTCTGCAGAAGAGAAGAGTCGGGGGGATTTGATAGGAGCCTTCAACTACCTGAAGGGGGGTTCCAAAGAGGATGGAGCCAGGCTGTTCTCAGTGGTGGCAGATGACACAACAAGGAGTAATGGTCTCAGGTTGCAGTGGGGGAGGTCTAGGTTGGATATTAGAAAAAACTATTTCACTAGGAGGATGGTGAAGCACTCTAATGGGTTACCTAAGGAGGTAGTGGAATCTCTGTCTGTTAAGGCCCAGCTTGACAAAGCCCTGGCTGGGATGATTTAGTTGGGGTTGGTCCTGCTTTGAGTAGGGGGTTGGACTAGATGACCTCCTGAGGTCTCTTCCAACCGTAATCTTCTATGATTCTAGGATGAGCCCTCCAGGGCAGGGGAAGAGAGCTGAAACACTCTGGTTCTATCCACAAACAAGTCCTTAGCCAGCCAGGAGAACGGTGCCTTTTTCAGAGTTAGGCCCCAGAATCTGAGCTGGCTTGGCTTCTAAACAAACATAATTAGGGAAGAGCTAGGAGTAGAAAGGGACTGCGCTCACCCCATTTAATGTGAAACTTCTTCGGCATGGCATGGGGTGAAAAGCAGGGCAGGATTTTTGGCGCTACCTTTGACTAGCAGGGACAATCCTTTGTGTTGGAATTGGCCTGAGACCAGAAGCTTGCATTTAGCTTCTTTCCTACTTTCAGCCAGGAATCACTCATAGCTGAGATATACAGTAGGTGCATTTTTATATCAATACAAGGGACAAATGATATTTCTTCTTTCCCTTCTGCTACCATTTCATCTTCCATCTCCTTTTCTTTTTCTTCCTTTGATGATGATGAAGCTCTGGGGTTCAATGCAAATAGGTCACTGGTCAGACCGTTAAAGGGATATTGTGTACATTGGTGGTCTCCACACCTCAAAAAGGGCATTGAAAACTTGGAGATTGTTCAGGAAAGAGCCACCAAAAATATCTGAAGTCTGGAAAACCTGTCTTGCAGTGAGCCACTAAGTAAACTTAACCTGTTCAGCTTATCCTCGAGAAGGGTAAGAGGTGACTTGTTCATGGGTTGCATGGAATGGCAGTTTCTCATAGTAGAGGGCTGTTTAGCAGACAAAGATCCAATGGCTGTAAGTTGAAGCTAGATTCATTCAGGGTAGAAATAAGGCGCAAGTTTTAAACAGGGAGGGTAACTAAACATTAGAACAATTCATCTAGGGGTGTGGCAAATTCTCCTTCTCTTGGGGCCTTTACCTCAAGATTTGACATCTTTCTAAAAGATATTTTCTAGCACCTCGCACAGTGGGGCCCTGTTCCATGACTAGGGCTCCTGCAGGCTACGATAAATAATAATAGCTCAGCCTCGAGTTATTGGGGATGTAACTCTCTGGCCTATGTTTTCAGACTGAGTGCTCACAGCAGTCCCATCTGGTGCTGAAATCCATGAGAAGTCTTCAAACCAGCCCTGCTGCCCCTTAGAGCATGCTGCAAAGAGGATCTATGTGATAGGAAGTTTGGGGAAGGCTGAGGAGAGGGGGCTCATGATGGGAAATTTTGTGTTTGTGGACTGGGTTCATTTATTTTACCGCAAGGATGTGTCTCTACTGCTGGGCAGTTCCTCTGATATGGATTGAGTTCAGTGTCAGGGCACCTAAGTCCAGATTTTCTAAGGTATTTAGGCACCTAGTGAGATTTTCAAAAACATCAAGGTTTCTCAATACCATTGATTTCAATGGGTTTTAGGCACCTAACTAAAATTTTGGGTCTTAGATCTTATTTATGGGTATTTCTCTCCTTTTGCGCCCCCTCTTCCCCCACATTCAAAATTGAAATAAATAAATACACAAACATTAGACCTGCTCGGAAATACTGTTTCATCTGAGCAAAAATGTTTTGTCTGTTAATTGGAATGGAACATTCTGATATGGTCAATACAGAATGTTTCAATTCTCCTTGTCGGAATGACTTTTCATTTCAGGTTTTGTGTCTGATGTGACATGAGATGATATGGTTGAAATCAGAGGAAACATTTCAATTTCATCCAAACAAAGCATTTCATCTGACCCAAAATGACAATTTTTTTCAAAATTTTGTTTCATGGAAAATTTCAACTTCTTTCTGTTCTGTGGCATTTTGGAATGGAAACATTTGCAAAATGCAAAATGCAGAATTTCCCATGACACTGATTCCTGTACAGTACTCATAAATGTAATTAACACCCCAGATACCATAGAGAATGTCCCAAACACTAAGTTCATTCCACTTTGGCTGTGATGCTAGGGCAGGTGGAAATAGCGGATTTGGAAGTGCACCAGTGACACACGGAGCCAATCAACCTGACACTGCCTTGTGCTTATTAATTTGCTATGAGTAATGAATTGTTAATGAATGGAAAGGAAAGCAGCAGAATACGGACCCTGGACTTCAGAAAAGCAGACTTTGACTGCCTCAGGGAACTGATGGGCAAGATCCCCGGGAGAATAACATGAGGGGGAAAGGAGTCCAGGAGAGCTGCCTTTATTTTAAAGAATCCTTATTGAGGTTACAGGGACAAACCATCCCGATGTGTCGAAAGAATAGTAAATATGGCAGGCGACCAGCTTGGCTGAACAGTGAAATCCTTGCTGATTTTAACAGAAAAAAGAAGCTTACAAGAAGTGGAATATTGGACAAATGACCAGGGATGAGTATAAAAATATTGCTCAGGCATGCAGGAGTGAAATCAGGAAGGCCAAATCACACCTGGAGTTGCAGCTAGCAAGAGATGTTAAGAGTAACAAGAAGGGTTTCTTCAGGTATGTTGGCAACGAGAAGAAAGCCAAAGAAAGTGTGGGCCCCTTACTGAATGAGGGAGGCAACCTAGTGACAGAGGATGTGGAAAAAGCTAATGTACTCAATACTTTTTTTGCCTCTGTCTTCACGAACAAGGTCAGCTCCCAGACGACTGCACTGGGCAGCACAGCATGGGGAGGAGGTGACCAGCCCTCTGCGGAGAAAGAAGTGGTTTGGGACTATTTAGAAAAGCTGGACGTGCAGAAGTCCATGGGGCCGGATGCGTTGCATCCGAGAATGCTAAAAGAGTTGGCGGATGTGATTGCGGAGCCATTGTCCTTTATCTTTGAAAACTCATGGCGATTGGGGGAAGTCCCGGACGACTGGAAAAAGGCTAATGTAGTGCCCATCTTTAAAAAAGGGAAGAAGGAGGATCCTGGGAACTACAGGCCAGTCAGCCTCACCTCAGTCCCCGGAAAAATCATGGAGCAGGTCCTCAAGGAATCAATTCTGAAGCACTTAGATGAGAGGAAAGTGATCAGGAACAGTCAGCATGGATTCACCAAGGGTAAGTCATGCCTGACTAATCTAATTGCCTTCTATGACGAGATAACTGGTTCTGTGGATGAAGGGAAAGCAGTGGACGTGTTGTTCCTTGACTTTAGCAAAGCTTTTGACACTATCTCCCACAGTATGCTTGTCAGCAAGTTAAAGAAGTATGGGCTGGATGAATGCACTATAAGGTGGGTAGAAAGTTGGCTAGATTGTCGGGCTCAACGGGTAGTGATCAATGGATCCATGTCTAGTTGGCAGCCAGTATCAAGCGGAGTGCCCCAAGGGTCGGTCCTGGGGCCGGTTTTGTTCAATATCTTCATAAATGATCTGGAGGATGGTGTGGATTGCACCCTCAGCAACTTTGCAGATGACACTAAACTGGGAGGAGTGGTAGATACGCTGGAGGGAAGGGATAGGATACAGAGAGACCTAGACAAATTGGAGGACTGGGCCAAAAGAAATCTGATGAGGTTCAACAAGGACAAGTGCAGAGTCCTGCACTTAGGACGGAAGAATCCAATGCACCGCTACAGACTAGGGACTGAATGGCTAGGCAGCAGTTCTGCAGAGAAGGACCTAGGCGTTACAGTGGACGAGAAGCTGGATGTGAGTCAACAGTGTGCCCTTGTTGCCAAGAAGGCCAATGGCATTTTGGGATGTATAAGTAGGGGCATTGCCAGCAGATGGAGGGACGGGATTGTTCACCTCTATTCGACATTGGTGAGGCCTCATCTGGAGTACTGTGTCCAGTTTTGGATCCCATACTACAAGAAGGATGTGGAAAAATTGGAGAGAGTCCAGCGGAGGGCAACGAAAATGATGAGGGGACTGGAACACATGAGTTATGAGGAGAGGCTGAGGGAACTGGGATTGTTTAGTCTACAGAAGAGAAGAATGAGGGGGGATTTGATAGCTACTTTCAACTACCTGAAAGGGGGTTCCAAAGAGGATGGATCTAGGCTATTCTCAGTGGTAGCGGATGACAGGACAAGGAGTAATGATCTCAAGTTGCAGTGGGGGAGATTTAGGTTGGATATTAGGAAAACCTTTTTCACTAGGAGGGTGGTGAAATACTGGAATGAGTTACCTAGGGAGGTGGTGGAACCTCTTTCCTGAGAAGTTTTTAAGGTCAGGCTTGACAAAGCCCTGGCTGGGATGATTTAATTGGGGATTGGTCCTTCTTTGAGCAGGGGGTTGGACTAGATGACCTCCTGAGGTCCCTTCCAACCCTGATATTCTATGATTCTATGAATTCTTACTTTGGTGTACAGTGGCAATATCTTGGGGGATGGGCTTTTTGTAATATCATTTGGGACTCCTCCAAGACACAGGCAGCTGTCTAAATGCCTCTGAAAAATACTAGGTATTACACAGAACACCTTCGTAACAAATGCCAAGATTCATCAGCGCGATCAACAAACCCTTTGTCTCCCAAGTTAGCCAGAAAGCAGAATCTCTGTAAGAAAGCCAGAGTGGCTGCCTGGGGCGGTGTGCTGTTGGGTAGCAGGAGGGATATGCACCAGGGTGTGGCACAAAGAATCCTGCTGTCAAGCATACTCAGGGAGGGGAAACTTTATGGGCCTTAACGAGGACAGGCAAAGAGCTGCCCGGGTAGACAAAGATGGCCAAGCACTGCACCTGCCCGAAGGAATGATGTGGATTCACACTTCCCAGAAAATTGTGCGTTTGGGATGTTAGATGGTGACAGATCTCTGCTGATGGGAACAATGCATAAACAGAATGAAAGCAAGAAAGCTCTTCAGTGTACTGCATCTTCTCCGTCCTTTGTGTTCCTCTCTGTTGGCCATTCCCTTATTCTCAATTAAAATTACAGCAGTCTGAAGAACTAAATGTTGCTAAAGATTTTCTCCATCTGTTCTGTTTGCTGCTTCGCTAAACTGTGGCTAGTAGCTGGAGAATCTTGATCTTGCTCTTTGAAAGCTTGCTCATTTCCATCCAAACAGGGAGCAAATGTCCAGCCACTAGAAGGTGCAACAATTTCCCCAGCATTCAGTCCCGCCGAGTTCATTCCAAAGTCACAGAACAAGGGCAGAGAAGATGCAGTTCTTCTGGGTCCATGTGCTGGTTCATCTGGTCCCACGGCTTAAGGGATTGTAAAGCTTTTCATCCTTTAAACTGATTGTTGCTGGATGAAATCTATCCCCAGTGACCAGCAAGTGAAAATTATTAGCATCAGTTGTGTGGTTGTTAGCAGGTGTAAAATGATTTGGTTGGTCTTAGTAAAATGTTCCGAATACCTTGTAGGGAAAAACTATTAAGCCGTGAATTGGCCAAAAACAAAGCACCATGATATGATTTGCAGAACCGGTTCTGACAGTTAGAACTACAGTTGTGCAAATAATAGATTTTTGGTTAAATGAAGGAAATTCCAAAACAAAAAGTCATCTCCACCCAAAACCCAAAATCTCTCATTTTGGAAATGTCAGAATGAAACATTTTGACTTTATCCAAGTTTTTCTTTTCTTTTCTTTTCTTTCCTTCTTCTTTTCTTTTTAAGATGACCTGTTCAGTGAAACAGACAAGAATTTACAAAATGTTTCTGTGATGTTTAGCTGCATTTTTCTCCCTCTCCCATTTTTCACCCATCTCTCTTAGGAATGAGCAAATTGGGAGGGCAATGTAGAAAACTTTGCACTGCCTTTGCCCCATTCAAACCCAAATATACGATTTCAGCCTCTCACGAACCTGTCTTTAAAACATGTATTTCTATACTTTAATTGAAATCTGGTTACCCTCTGAGACAGGTTGTACTCTCAGCTACACAGGTTATAATAAGATCCAATGAGATAGAAAGGTCTGCTTTTAAGACCAATAGGGGCCATTACAGCCTGTATTATGCAAGTCAGACGAGGTGATCCAATCTAGCCTACTGGCCATAGAATCTAGGAATTAAAATCACTGAGTCAGGGCTCCTCCATAATGCAAGACAGAGAATTTCTCCCAGTGATTATTGAATTGATCGCAGTAACTATCGCTAGTAAGAACATTTTCCATCAAAACATTTTTTTCTGTGGAAAATGGCTTTATCATGGATTGTGAATTTTCCCAGTAGAATCCCTGTTTTTATAGAAAATACTCAGGATTGTGTAGAAAATGTGAAAAACTAAAATCATGTTTCTCTTTTTGGCAACTGAAAAGTGAAAAATATCCAGATTTCGGACTTCCAATTTTTATGTTTTATTGGGGAGGGGGAAAATAACTTCCCAGCCAGCTCTACCAATAGCTTGTAATTGAACTAGATCATAATGTTGAAGGCCCTACAAGATGAATCCATGGTATGGCTCCCATTTTCTGGATATCCAAACCCCATTAATTTTGATGGGAATTGAGCATCCACCCTCCTTAGTTGGCTTGCAAGCCCTTGACCTAAATCTTCAGTCTCAGTTGGACGTATTTTTGCATTTATCAGAAAGGTAAATAAATGACTTTCATGCCTTGTTTTCCCTGATACGGGTCCTTCATTCACTTCCTCTGCCACTGAAATACGCCAAGCCATTGGACAAGGGAAATCAGACCTCAGTGACAGAGTTCATCTTCGTGGGATTCTCCCGGCTGGGGGAGCTGCAGGCGCTGCTCTTTGCGATGGTTCTGTCCATGTATGTGGTGTCCCTGATGGGGAATGTTCTCATCATGGCCGTCATAAAAGCCAACCTGTCCCTCCACACTCCAATGTATTTTTTCCTCACCAACCTGTCCCTGCTGGAGATCTGCTGCACAACATCCATTCTGTCTAAGACGCTGGTGAGCCTGGTGTCAGAAAACAGAAGGATCTCACTATGGGGTTGTGCCATCCAGATGTATTTTTTCACCCTCTTTGGCACCACTGAGTGCTGCCTCCTGGCTGCCATAGCCTATGACCGCTACGTGGCCATCTGCAACCCACTGCACTACGTCCTCGTCATGAGAAAGGGGGCCTGCGCCCAGCTGGCCATAGCCTCCTGGATGGTGGGCTTGAGCCAGACCAGCTATGTCTTCAGTCTGACGTACTGTGGGGCCAACAGGATCAACCACTTCTTCTGCGACATCCCCCCCTCCTGAAGCTGGCCTGCGGGGACACCTCCATGAACATGTTGGCAATGTACCTGGTGGCTCTTCTTTTCATAACCTCCCCCTTCACACTCATCCTGGTCTCCTACCTCTTCATCATTGCCTCTGTCCTGAAGATGCCATCAGCTGAGGGGAAGCGCAAGGCCTTCTCCACCTGTTTCTCCCACCTCATCGTAATCTTGCTCTTCTATGGCTCTGACATCATCACCTACCTCAGGCCCAAGTCCAGCTACTTGATGGAGAGTGACAAGCTCCTGGCCCTCTTCTACACAGTGGTGACATCCATGCTGAACCCAATTGTCTACAGCCTGAGGAACAAAGAGGTCAAGGAGGCCCGGAGGAGGGCACTGGGTGGGATGACATTCCCTCTGCGGGGAGGTTTCCCAAGGGCACAAATGATTTCCAATGGGGCCTGGGGGGATGTAAGAGGGTGGGGCTGACTCAGTGGCTGATGAGCCAAACGCAGCTCCCAAAACCAGCAGGATTTCAGCCCCTGTGTCCAGGCGTGGGTTTATTTTCCAAAACCAGCACAGCCCACATTGCCAGTCAGAACAGACTGGTCCTGCCTGGTCCATCCTGCAGCCCTTACACACACAGCAGGTCTCCCCAGCCAGGGCTCCCAGCTGGTGGGTTTGGAGAGTCTTCTTCTAGGTCCTTTCTCCTGGGTTTGTCTCCCTAACTGAGCTGGCCTCTTGCCTATGGAGCAAGCAACCTGCAGGCTGTCATCTGATCCCTGGCCCAAGATACATCCTCTGGGAGGCTGATAATTAGTCACAGGTAGAGCTAAGCCCACCTCCCTTCAATGGCCAGGCCCCCTTGTGACAGGCACCCAACCACCCTCTGTACTTTTGGAAATCTGCCCTGTAAATGTTTGAATGTCAACAAAACTCCAAACATCCTGAAGACTCTCTTCCATCAGGTGGGAATTAGAGTCATGGGCAACCATGAGTTGTCATCCAATCTTGATTTTAAAATGGTCAGTGACGGAAAATTGACCACAACCTTTGGTAAATTGTTCCAATGGGTAATTACTCTCATTGTTAAAAATGTGTGCCATATTTCCTGTCTGAATTTGTCTAGCTTCAACTTCCAGCCTTTGGATCCTGTTAGACCTTTCTCTGCTAGATTGAAAAGCCCAGTATCAATGTTTAGTCCCCCATGTAGCTACTTATAGATGGCGATCTAGTCATACCTTAACACTCTCTTTGTAAAGCTAACCAGATTGTGCTCCTGGAGTGTATCACTAGAAGTCATATTTTCCAATCCTTTAATTATTCTGTGGCTCTTCTCTGAGCCCTCTCCAATTTACTAACAACCTTCTTGAATTGTGGGCACCAGAACTGGACACCGTATTCCAGCAGTGGTCGCACCAGTGCCAAATACAGACATAAAATTACTTCTCTGCTCCTATTCAAGATTCCCCTATTTATGCATCCCAGTATCACATCAGCCTTTTGGCCACAGCATCACAGTGGGAGCACATGTTCCGCTGAACTGAATTATATTTTATCATAGAGAAGTACAAAAGGCAATAAATAAATAAATAAATAAATAATCCCAAATCCCACCATCCTCAGCAGTGGTTCAGGCCATAATTCTCCAACCCTGAATTGTGATCTTGTACTCTCTTATGACTATCTTAACATCTACTATCTTTCCCATGGACAAATAGCAAGCATATAGTCTCCAGGTGAGCTTTTCCAAGCTGTCTAGGAGATTTAGACACATAATTACCATTGGTTTTAATGGGAACAAGGTGGTCAAATCCCTTAAGCAGCTTTGAAAACCTCAGCCTCTGTCTAAATGAGACTGTATTTTATATTAAAGGTTAACCATGAGAGAAGAACAAACAAAAGCAAGAGCACAGTGCATGTGTCTCCTCATTAACTGTTTGCGTCGGAAGTGAGTGCAACATGGTAGCTGTCCCAAGCAGACTCCAAGCACTTTAGTCACCAATTTATCACAATGCTTGAACATGTGTTTAATTTTAAGCATGTGAGAATTCCCATTGAGTTCCATGGGACTAAAAATATGCTTAAAAACTAGATGCGCTAACGGTACCTTGCTGAATTGGGGCCTTAAAGAACAATACACAGACAAGGTCAGGAGTGCGGTGCGGTGGATTAGGACCTGGATTACATCCAGCCTTAGGACCATCAACAAAGCAAAGCAAAGAGTTTATGACCTTTCTGGCTCAACAGTCTGTCAGTGATGTCCCCTTAGCACATTCCAATACTCTCTGGCAGTAGGCAACCTCTGTTATATACTTGGGCATTCGCCCAGCATAGCACTGGATCCATGGATCCTGTCTTAATCGGATCCATGGATCCTGTCTTAATCCAGTCCTGGTTACAGAGCCATATACACGAGAGCTACTATGGGACTTTTTCCAGTCAGGGAGCAAGGGCCTTATCCTCAGCATGACAAGTGATGTGCCACATTCTCCATTTCTTTAAGTCTTAGAATCCACGTAAGTGAGGTGACCAAATCCCATTAAAATTCAGTCAGAATCAGGCACTAATTCCCTCTAGATCTCTTGAAAATACCAGCTTCATGAAGATCAGATACCTTTCTGAACAACACACTCTGAACAACACACTCAGAGCCATAATTTGCTGGGCTGGAGGCAAGAATCGCTGGACGAAGTTCGTTACCCTGTGTTATCATAGAATCATAGAATATCACGGTTGGAAGGGACCTCAGGAAGTCATCTAGTCCAACCCCCTGCTCAAAGCAGGACCGATCCCCAATTAAATCATCCCAGCCAGGGCTTTGTCAAGCCTGACCTTAAAAACTTCTCAGGAAAGAGATTCCACCACCTCCCTAGGTAACACATTCCAGTGCTTCACCACCCTCCTAGTGAAAAAGTTTTTCCTAATATCCAATCTAAACCTCCCCCACCGCAACTTTAGACCATTACTCCTCATTCTGTCATCTGCTACCACTGAGAACAGTCTAGATCCATCCTCTTTGGAACCCTCTTTCAGGTAGTTGAAAGCAGCTGTCAAATCCCACCTCATTCCTCTCTTCTGCAGACTAACCTCTTGTTTTTGGTTTTCACTGTGCAGCTAAGGCCCAGATCCACAAAGAGACTACAGCATTGCAATGTGTCTTAAGACCTAACTTTAAGGCACCTGGAAGCCAGTGGAATCAACAAATCCTGGGTCAGGCATCTAAGCTCTCTATGCAAGGAATGGGGAGAGAGGGACACCTAAGAATGGGATCCACAGAAGCCAGCATGCTAGGTGGGGAGCTGCCTAAATTAGCCAAAGGCATATGCCAATGACAGGGATGTGTCTTAAAGCCAACCCTCTCAGGGAGTCCAGATCCTAAATCTGGGCTGGAGGGAGACACCTAGCTCTGCTTAGAATTTTCTGCTGTGAACAGTCTCCTGGAGTTAGAGGCTGTCATAAATATAAAGGGAAGGGTAAACACCTTTAAAATCCCTCCTGGCCAGAGGAAAAAGCCTCTTACCTGTAAAGGGTTAAGAAGCTAAAGGTAACCTCACTGGCACCTGACCAAAATGACCAATGAGGAGACAAGATACTTTCAAAAGCTGGGAGGAGGGAGAAAAACAAAGGGTCTGTGTCTGTCTGTATGATGCTTTTGCCGGGGATAGAACAGGAATGGAGTCTTAGAACTTAGTAAGTAATCTAGCTAGGTATGTGTTAGATTATGATTTCTTTAAATGGCTGAGAAAATAGCTGTGCTGAATAGAATGAATATTCCTGTCTGTGTGTCTTTTTTGTAACTTAAGGTTTTGCCTAGAGGGATTCTCTATGTTTTGAATCTAATTACCCTGTAAGGTATCTACCATCCTGATTTTACAGAGGTGATTCCTTTACTTCTATTAAAAGTCTTCTTGTAAGAAAACTGAATGTTTTTTCTTTGTTCTAAGATCCAAGGGTTTGGGTCTGTGGTCACGTATGCAAATTGATGAGGACTTTTACCAAACCTTCCCCAGGAAGTGGGGTGCAAGGGTTGGGAGGATTTTGGGGGAAAGACGTGTCCAAACCACGTTTCCCAGTAAACCCAGATAAAGTTTGGTGGTGGCAGTGGAAATTCCAAGGACAAAGGGTAAAATTAATTTGTACCTTGGGGAAGTTTTAACCTAAGCTGGTAAAAGTAAGCTTAGGAGGTTTTCATGCAGGTCCCCACATCTGTACCCTAGAGTTCAGAGTGGGGAAGGAGTCTTGAAATGGTGGCAGAGTGGTGGGATTAACCTGAAATCCTTTTGAGATCAATTTGAGATTTTTTGAACCAGAAAAACAGATTTTAAAAAGGAAATATTTTTTTTTTCCTTTGGGGCTGCTGGAAAGGAGGTCCAACTGAAAGCAGCTACTTTTTTCTCTGCTTTGGGGCCAGAGCAGAGACAAAAGGGAATTATCTTTGTGAATTGCAGGGTTTTTTTGCCTGGAGGCAGAGTAGTTAACCTCCTGCAGGGAAATTCACAAGTCTTCACAGACCTGAAGTTTGTTTGTTTTTTTAACCTAAAAGTAACTAGAGGGGTTTTCTGCCTATTTGCCTGGAGACAAAGGTGTTAGGGTTTGAGGGGTGGGGGCTGATTTTTTTTTATTGTTGTTGTTGTTGGGTGGGTTGTTTTTTTTTTTGGATTTTTCTGTAGGCTGACAATCACTATCAGAGAATATAGGTATCCTATTACAGCACAGCAAAATTTTACAAGCCAAGTTTTGTTTGTTTTATTTCTAACCCTCGGGTGTAAAGTTAGTTAAAAAAAGAGAGGTAAAGATGACAGACACCAAGGCACTACACAAATTGGAGTTAGCCAAGCTGGAGGCAGTGAAAGAAGCAGAAAAAGCTCTAGAAGCTGCTCACAGAAGAGCTATGGAGGCAAAGGACAAAGAAAGGGAAGCAGCGAAAGAGGCAGCACAACACCAAGCGGCTGCTCACAGGAGAGCTATGGAGGCACAGGAAAAAGAACTGGAGGCAAAGGAAAAAGAGAGGAAGCATGAACTGGAGATGGAGAAGGCAAGGGCTCAGCAGAATATACCAAAAAACCCTAGCAATCCTTCTCCAGATACCACTTCCCATCCCAGAAAGTTCCCCACCTACAAGGCAGGCGATGATACCGAGGCCTTCTTAGAAAACTTCGAAAGGGCCTGCCTTGGGTACAGCATCTCTACAGACCAATACATGGTAGAGCTGAGGCCGCAGCTCAGTGGACCCTTAGCTGAGGTGGCAGCTGAAATGCCTAAAGAACACATGAACAAGTATGAACTGTTTAAAACCAAGGTGAAAGTCAGAACGAGGCTGACACCCGAGCATTCCCATTGGCGATTCAGAGCCCTAAGGTGGAAACCAGATGTGTCATTTACCCGACATGCCTACCACATTGTGAAACATTGGGATGCCTGGATATCAGGAGCAAGTTTTGAATCACCAGTAGATTTGCCCTTCCTAATGCAAATGGAACAGTTCTTAGAGGGTGTTCCTGAGGAAATAGAAAGATACATCCTAGATGGGAAACCCAAAACTGTAATCAAGGCGGGGGAGATTGGAGCCAAATGGGTGGAGGTGGCAGAGAAGAAAAAAACTGGTTGCACTTGGAGCGGATACCAGACGGGACAACCTCAGACCACACCCTATTACCGGGGGCCGCCCAAGGCCCCACCTATCCCCCAAGGAACCCTCCAGCCACCTTATCGTCCTGCCACCCTGGTCTTCAGCAACCCACCTTGCCCCAGTGACCCGTCAGCTGGACGATGTTTTAAATGTAATGAGCCAGGGCATATAAAGGCCAACTGCCCCAAGAACACCAACAGATTACAGTTCATTGCACCGGAATCACACCAGAGGGCCTCAGGCCCAGATACCTCCCAGATACCCTTGGAGCGGAGGGAAACTGTGATTGTGGGTGGGAAGAAGGTCACCGCGTGCAGGGACACCGGAGCACAAGTGTCGGCTATCCATGCTTCCTTAGTGGACCCCAATTTAATTAACCCAGAGATCCAAGTGACGATTCAACCCTTCAAGTCCAACTCTTTCAATTTGCCTACAGCCAAGTTGCCTGTCCAGTACCAGGGCTAGTCAGGAACATGGACTTTTGCAGTCTATGATGATTATCCCATCCCCATGCTGTTGGGGGAAGACTTGGCCAATCATGTGAAGCGGGCCAAGAGGGTGGGAATGGTCACCCGCAGCCAGGCTAAACAAGCCGTCACTCCTAGCGCTGTTCTGGAAACTTCTACCAGGACCCGGTCAGAGGTAATGGACCCAGACCCCGGGCCAATGTCTGCAACAGCAATAGTGGATCCAGTCCCAGAGACCCAGACAGAGCCAGTCCCAGAACCGGAACCAGCGGAACAACCAGCACCAGACCCATTGCCAGCACTGAATCCAGTACTTGCAAACCCAACACCAGAGGGCCCCACCAAACCTGAACAAACAGTAGTCCATAACCCTACACAAGAGGCTCAGCCAGAGCCTGAACCCCAACATAGCGTCCCAGCGGAGAGCGGTTCACAGTCAACGGAAACAGCCCCATCTCGTACATCGCTTCCAGAGGGACCAAGCATAGGTCCACAATCCAATGAGGAATTGATGTCTCCAGCATCAAGGGAACAGTTCCAGACCGAACAGGAAGCAGATAAAAGCCTCCAGAGAGTTTGGACGGCGGCATGGAGCAACCCACCACCTCTCAGCTCTTCTAATCGATCCAGGTTTGTTGTAGAAAGAGGACTTTTATACAAGGAAACTCTTTCTGGTGGACACCAGGAAGACTGGCATCCTCAGAGACAGTTGGTAGTTCCAACTAAATACCGGGCCAAGCTCTTGAGCTTAGCCCACGATCACCCTAGTGGCCATGCTGTGGTGAACAGAACCAAAGACCGTTTCGGGGGGTCATTCCACTGGGAGGGAATGGGCAAGGATGTTTCTACCTATGTCCGGTCTTGTGAAGTATGCCAAAGAGTGGGAAAACCCCAAGACCAGGTCAAAGCCCCTCTCCAGCCACTCCCCATCATTGAAGTTCCATTTCAGCAAGTAGCTGTGGATATTCTGGGTCCTTTTCTGAAAAAGACACCCAGAGAAAAGCAGTACATACTGACTTTCATGGATTTTGCCACCCGATGGCCGGAAGCAGTAGCTCTAAGCAACACCAGGGCTAAAAGTGTGTGCCAGGCACTAGCAGACATTTTTGCCAGGGTAGGTTGGCCCTTTGACATCCTCACAGATGCAGGGACTAATTTCCTGGCAGGAACTATGGAAAACCTCTGGGAAGCTCATGGGGTAAATCACTTGGTTGCCACTCCTTACCACCATCAAACAAATGGCCTGGTGGAGAAGTTTAATGGAACTTTGGGGGCCATGATATGTAAATTCATAAATGAGCACTCCAATGATTGGGACCTAGTCTTGCAGCAGTTGCTCTTTGCCTACAGAGCTGTACCACATCCCAGTTTAGGGTTTTCACCATTTGAACTTGTATATGGCCGTGAGGTTAAGGGGCCATTACAGTTGCTGAAGCGGCAATGGGAGGGATTTACACCTTCATCAGGAACTAACATTCTGGACTTTGTAACCAACCTACAAAACACCCTCCAAACCTCTTTAGCCCTTGCTAAAGAAAACTTACAGGATGCTCAAAAAGAGCAAAAAGCCTGCTATGATAAACATGCCAGAGAGCGTTCCTTCAAAGTAGGGGACCAGGTCATGGTCTTAAAGGCGCTCCAGGCCCATAAAATGGAAGCATCGTGGGAAGGGCCATTCACGGTCCAGGAGCACCTGGGAGCTGTTAATTATCTCATAGCATTCCCCACCTCCAACCGAAAGCGTAAAGTGTACCATGTTAATTCTCTAAAGCCCTTTATTCCAGAGAGTTAAGGGTTTGTCAGTTTACAGCCCAGGGAGGAGATGATGCTGAGTGGCCTGAAGGTGTCTACTACGAAGGGAAAAGTGCTGGTGGTGTGGAAGAAGTGAACCTCTCCATGACCCTTTGGCATATGCAGCGACAGCAGATCAAGAAGCTGTGCACTAGCTACACGCCGACATTCTCAGCCACCCCAGGACTGACTGAACGGGCATACCACTCCATTGACACAGGTAATGCTCACCCAATTAAAGTCCAACCTACCTACCGGGTGTCTCCTCAAGCTAAAACTGCTAGAGAACGGGAAATCCAGGATATGTTACAGATGGGTGTAATCCGCCCCTCTGAAAGTGCATGGGCATCTCCAGTGGTTCTAGTTCCCAAACCAGATGGGGAGATACGTTTTTGCATGGACTACCATAAGCTAAATGCTGTAACTCGCCCAGACAACTATCCAATGCCATGCACAGATGAACTATTAGAGAAACTGGAACGGGCCCAGTTCATCTCTACCTGGGACTTAACCAAGGGGTACTGGCAGGTACCGCTAGATAAATCCGCCAAGGAAAGTCAGCCTTCACCACACATCTCGGGCTGTATGAATTTAATGTACTCCCTTTCGGGCTGCGAAATGCATCCGCCACCTTTCAAAGACTTGTTGATGGTCTCCTAGCGGGATTAGGAGAATATGTAGTCACCTACCTTGACTATGTGGCCATATTTATGGATTCCTGGGCAGAACACCTGGAACATCTACAAAAAGTCTTTGAGCGCATAAGAGAGGCAGGACTAACTGTTAAGGCTAAGAAGTGTCAAATAGGCCTCAACAGAGTGACTTACCTTGGACACCAGGTGGGTCAAGGAACTATCAACCCCCTACAGGCCAAAGTGGATGCTATCCAAAAGTGGCCTGTCCCAAAGTCAAAGAAACAGGTTCAATCCTTCTTAGGTTTGGCCGGTTATTACAGGCGATTTGTACCGCAATACAGCCAAATTGCCGCCCCACTAACAGATCTAACCAAAAAGAAGCAGCCAAATGCTGTTCAGTGGACCGAAGAGTGTCAGAAGGCCTTTAACCAGCTTAAAGCGACACTCATGTCTGACCCTGTACTAAGGGCTCCAGATTTTGACAAACCGTTCCTAGTAACCACAGATGCGTCCGAGCGTGGTGTGGGAGCAGTTTTAATTCAGGAAGCACTGGATCAAGAATTCCACCCTGTAGTGTTTCTCAGCAAAAAACTGCCTGAGAGGGAAAGCAACTGGTCAGTCAATGAAAAAGAATGTTACGCCATTATCTACGCTCTGGAAAAGCTACGCCCATATGTTTGGGGATGGTGTTTCCACCTGCAAACCGACCATGCTGCGCTACAATGGCTTCATACCGCCACGGGAAATAACAAAAAACTTATTTGGTGGAGTTTAGCTCTCTAAGATTTTGATTTCCACATCCAACACATCTCAGGAGCTTCTAAGAAAGTGGCTGATGCACTCTCCCGTGAAAGTTTCCCAGAATCAACTGGTGAAAATCGTCCTTGAGATGTGGAAAATATTGTTATTCTTTATGTACTTGGTAGTATATTTAGAGGTGCATGTGTCTTATTAATTCTGCTTTTTCCTAGAGCTCCAGGAAGAAATTGCAGCAAGTGTTTCACCCTAGCTATGATTTGGGGGGCGTGTCATAAATATAAAGGGAAGCGTAAACCCCTTTAAAATCCCTCCTGGCCAGAGGAAAAATCCTTTCACCTGTAAAGGGTTAAGAAGCTAGGATAACCTCACTGGCACCTGACCAAAATGACCAATGAGGAGACAAGATACTTTCAAAAGCTGGGAGGAGGGAGAAACACAAAGGGTGTGGTTCTGTCTGTGTGATGCTTTTGCCGGGGACAGAACAGGAATGGAGTCTTAGAACTTAGTAAGGAATCTAGCTAGGTATGTGTTAGATTACGATTTTTTTAAATGGCTGAGAAAATAAGCTGTGCTGAATAGAGCGGATATTCCTGTCTGTGTGTCTTTTTGTAACTTAAGGTTTTGCCTAGAGGGATTCTCTATGTTTTGAATCTAATTACCCTGTAAGGTATTTACCATCCTCATTTTACAGAGGTGATTCTTTTTACTTCTATTAAAATCCTTCTTTTCAGAAACTGAATATTTTTTTCATTGTTATTAAGATCCAAGGGTTTGGGTCTGTGGTCACCAATGCAAATTGGTGAGGATTTTTACCAAACCTTCCCCAGAAAGTGGGGTGCAAGGGTTGGGAGGATTTTGGGAGAAAGACATTTCCAAACAACGCTTTCCTAATAAAAATAAACCCAGATAAACGTTTGGTGGTGGCAGTGGAAGTGGAAGGGCAAAGGGTAAAGTAGTTTGTACCTTGGGGAAGTTTTAACCTAAGCCGGTAAAGTAAGCTTAGGAGATTTTAATGCAGGTCCCCACATCTGTACCCTAGAGTTCAGAATGGGGAAGGAACCTTGACAGCATGGCAACAGGTTTGGTGATATGTGTCAGAACCATGGTGGATTCTGCAGTGTAGACACAGGCTTTTCCCCTACTCATCTGGCCTCTCTCCCTTCTTTGCTGCCAGGGCCTCCAGAGGTTATTTGTCAATGTTTCCTCCAGCTACTCCTCCCCTGCAGACTGTTATCAAGGGCTGAAATGGAGCCCAACTGGGCAGGGAGCCAGGGGTATACAGTCAGTAAATAAAGCCCGTCACAAGAATTCCTCAGAACTGGGAGTAAAAGGAAATAACCTGCCAAGTGGGCTGGGGAGTGGAAAATTGACAGGGTGTGTTGGCCAAGGTGTGGGCTTCAAACAGCTCTGCCGGTGCCACTCACTCCTGGCTCGCCCAGTCCTGAGCTTTCCCCATCCCCAGCTCTGACACTGCCCTGACCCTACTGAACCTCTGCCCCCTGCTAGCCCAGCCCTTGGTTCGCCCCCGCCCCCATCTCTGCTGGTAGCCATCAAGTCTGACACTCAGCCTCTTGTTATCTGGGTCTCCCCAGTCCCCACTTGTTGGACAGTGAGAGGATCTTGTTAGCACCTGTGACTGGCTGAGCCCACATATTCCATCTACATTAACATGCCCCTGTGCTTGGCAACAGGTTTGGTGATAAACAAGTGTCAGAACCATGGTGGACTCTGCAGCGTAGACGCACCCTGTGTAATGCTGCATTAGCCACCCCACATCTCTGTGCCTAGTGAGATAGAGCATGGCCAGAGGGCAGCAGGAGAGTGGGGTTTTTTTGAAGCAAAAAAGGTATTTTTATTTGCATAACACACGTACAAAACAAAAAAAAACAGCATATGCAATGTGTAACACAGCAACCAGTCACAATTGTTTTCTCATTAGCTTCAGGGGAGGGAAGTGTTCAAGCTTGCCTGGGCCCAGGACGGGGGGCTTCCTCGACTCTCGTGGTCTTCCACCCTTCCGAGTTACCTCGTGGCCCAGAGCGAGGGGGCTTCATCGACTCTCAAGGTCTGCCACCCACTCGAGTTACCTGGCGCCACGCCCAGGGTCACCAACAATTCCCTCCTTTGAAAGCACCCAACAAGAAGGGCAGGCTGTGGGGTGGCCAATCCGGGAGGGGGGGCATGTGCACCCACGTGTGAAAGGACCCCTCTAAGGTGGTGATGTCCGCAGCAGCAATGGCTGGGGCTGGGGTCCCTTACTCTCTCCCCCAGTCAAAGGGTCAAACAAAGGGAACCGGACGGGGACACCGAGCAGAGAACCTCGGACAACCCCCACTGCTCCTCAAAAGCATCAAGGGAGTCGGTGGACGCCGCCCAGAGGAACTCCGCCCGGATACGTGAACGGACCGAGGATCGGAAAACGGCCCCACAGTCACAGGAAATTCCATCGGCCAACCTCCTCTCTCTGGTTTTATAGATGGCCATTTTAGCCAGGGCTAGGAGGAGGTTAACTAGGAGATCCCACGACTTTGTGAGGCCACGGATGGGGAGTGCATAAATAAAAAGGGGAAAAATGCAACCAAAAACGTAATAAAAGATTTGTGAGGAGCCAGAACAGGGGCTGCAGCCAGGCGCACTCCAAATATACGTGCGCCAGGGTTTCCCTCACACCGCAAAAAGGACAAGTATCTGGGATGGGAGTGAACCGTGCCAAGTGCATGCCCATGCTCACAGCTCCGTGAAGGAGCCGCCAACTGTTGTCCCCGACGGGCCTCGGAACCAAGGTAGAAAATAGGCTGGCCCACTGGGGCTGCTTACCCTCCAAAGGTGGCAGAAGGTCTCACCACTTTGTGTCGGGACGGGACACTAGGGTGAGGGCGTGAAGGGTGTGGAGCACGAGGGTGTACAGATGTTTCCTTGGCACGGTTTGGAAACAGACCGGCTGCAGTTCATGCAGCCGGCTTGCAGTAAAGGGGTGAGGGGGTCAATTGGGTCCACGGGGCAGGGGTCCAATTAAAAGGTCCGGTAGGCCTGGGGTAGAGGGTGGGCGTGGCATGCCCTCGAGCAGGACCCAGTCAAGGTAAGCTCAAGCAGCGGGCGGCAAAGCGGCCTTCACCTCCTGAAGTACGCGCCGGGGGGTACGAGGTCTGGAGAGCCCCATGCGCCGAGCGAGCGTCAGGGGATCCAGCCAGTCTCCCTGGTCGTAGTCCAGGAGGTCTCCGACTCTCATGACTTCTGCCAGGATCAAGCTCTGGCGCACCGAGTGGGACTCCACCATCTGCACACGGAGATGGGGGTTGTGTAGCGGGGGCTCCGCAAGGAGATCTGCCCCCTCGGTGGCCGCCACGGACCTGGTCATTAAAAACAGTTTCCAAGTCCGGAGGAGGTCCTGGTAGAAGACAGGCAGCCCAGAGAGGTCTCATGGAAGACCTCCCGGACGGGGATAAAAGAGCTGCTGGTCATATCGGAGCCCTTGAATGCGGTGCAGGATGGCGTGCGCCAGTATGCTCCATGCCGAACTGCCTGCACGATAGAGGAGCCTCTGTAGGGCCTGAGGCGGAAGACGGGGACCTGAGTGTGCAGACACTTCAGGCCCTGTCCTCCTTCCTTCAGGGGTAGATGAAGAACCCCAACAGGGGCCCAGTGCATTCCTGACCAAAAGAACCCCAGAATCAATGTCTGGAGGTTGGTCAGGAAACCTGGGGCCGGGACCAGGGTGTTGAGCCAGTACCAGAGCATGGAGAGGACTAGATGATTAAGCACCAGCGCTCTCTCTCGGATGGAGAGACATCAGAGTAGTCCTGTCCATTTCTGGAGCCGCTCTATCACCCCGCCCTCTAAATTTTCCCAGTTCTCTGGCGGAGAGGGATGCGTGGCAGAAAGGTAAACGCCAAGGTAGAGCAGCGGACCTGCGCTCCACCAGATGGTCTGAAGCGTGGGTGGGAGGGAGCTCGTCTGCCGCCAGTCTCCTACCACCAGGCCAGAGCTCTTGACCCAGTTGACCCGGGTGGAGGAGGCTGCCGAATAGATGGCCTGGCAAGCCTCCACCCGCGCCAAGTCACCTGGGTCCTGGACCACGAGGAGCACGTCATCAGCGTATGCCGACAGGACCAACCGCAGCTCCGGCTCCCGCAGCACCAACCCTGTCAACCTCCTGCGGAGGAGACAGAGGAAGGGCTCGATCGCCAGAGCGTACAGCTGGCCAGAGAGGGGTCACCCCTGCCGTACTCCTCGCCCGAAGCTGACCGGTTCGGTCAGGGTCCAGTTGAGCTTAACCAGACTGCGGAAGCATACAGCACCCAGAGAAAACCCACAAACTGGGGTCCAAAGCCAAACGCCTGCAGAGTGCTCAGGAGGTACCCGTGGTCCACCCTATCGAACACCTTCTCCTGATCTAGGGACAGGAGGGCGAACGACAGACCGTCTCTACACCCGAGTTCCAAAAGGTCCCGGACCAGAAATAGGTTATCAAAGATACTGTGGTCCGGGACAGTGTAGGTCTGGTCTGGGTGGATCACGTCCGCCAGCACAGACCCTAGTCGCAGCGAGATTGCTTTCGCTACGATTTTGTAGTCCGTGCTGAGGAGCGAGACGAGACGCCAATTTCGTAAATCACGGAGGTCCCCCTTCTTCGGCAATAAGGCGAGCACAGCTCACCTGCATGAAAGAGGGAGGACCCCGCTCTGCAGAGACTCGTCACAGATGGTGACTAGGTCTGGGCCGAGGACATCCCAAAACACGCAGTAGAACTCCACGGTCAGCCCGTCCATGCCTGGAGACTTATTAGTGGGCATACGACGGAGGGCTTCCAAGAACTCGGCCAGAGTGAGAGGCAATTCTAGCCAGTCTCGGTCACTCGCGCTGACCATAGGGAGCTCCTCCCAAAGCACTCTGTAAGCGCTAGGGTCGGTCAGATCCGGGGAGAAAAGACTTGCGTAGAAGGCTTGGGCCCTCCCGCACATCTCCACTGGTTCCGTGAGAGGGGTGCCTTCTTCTGCCAGGAGGCAGGTGACGTGTTTCTTGGCCCCCCTCATTTTCTCCAGGGCATAGAAGAAGCGGGAGCCGCGATCCATCTCCCAAAGGAGGCGGATGCGGAATCGAACAAAGGCACCTCGGGCCCGATGGTCCTCGAGGGCCCGGAGCTCCTCCCGCTTCTCGCAGCACGCTCCGCAGAGGAACGGGTCCTCGGAGCTGGTGGCCAGATGCCTGTCCATCTCTAAGACCTCCCATTCCAACTGCTCTATCGCCGCATTTCTCCGCCAGCTGGTGCCCCAGGTGTAGTTGCGGCAGAAAAGCCGGGCGCGCACCTTCCCGAGGTCCCACCATCGCCGCGCCGAGGGAAAGGCACGCCGTTGCCCTCGCCAGGCCAGCCAGAATTTCCGGAATGACGTCACGAAGCCCTCATCCTCCAACAGGCTGTTGTTAAAATGCCAATAGGCCGGCCCCGGCCTCTCCGCACAGAGGGATGCTGTCACGATGGCTAGGTGATGGTCAGAAAATGGGGCCAGCTCAATGCTGGAGGAGTGGGCTCGTGAGAGATGGAAGCGTGATAAATAAATGCGGTCCAACCGGGAGTGGCTCGACCGATGGGCCTCCACCCGGACAAAGGTGGACGTGGAAGTGTCATCCGGGTGGTGGTCACGCCAGATGTCCACTAGGGAGTGATGTTCGACTATCTCCCGGAGGGTGTCCACGGCGGCCAGGCTAAGCTCGGTCCCCAAGCGGTCCCGCTCATCGAGGGTGGTATTAAAATCCCCTCCCAGGACCAGGCACTCATGAGAATCTAAGGTGCCGAGGAAGGCGGACGCCTGCTGATAGAATTGCAGCCGCTCCGGGCCCTATGTCGGGGCATAGACGTTAACGAGGTTAACCACGAGCCCCTCCATACGGACCCGGAGATGCAGCAGGCGACTCGGCATGGCCTCAGCGACCCCTAGCACCTCGGGCCGCAGGTCGGGGGAGAACAGGGTCGCCACTCCAGCCTGTTGAACCGTGGAATGGCTAAAGTAGACCCTGTCCCCTCACTCCAGCCGCCAACTGTCTTCGGTGGTCGGATCCTTATGGGTCTCCTGCAGGAAAACCACAGAGTACCCTCCCTCCCGAAGGAAGGAGAGCACCTGGGACCTGCGGAGAGCCATCCTACAACCCCGGGTGTTCAACGTTGCGATGGTGAGAGGTGTCATGGGAAGGGCCAGGGGGGATTCTCACTGGCAGGCATGCTCGCATCCCCCAGCGGGCCGTGCAATAGTCCTTGACCCATCCCGTAGGTGAGTAATTGTTCACGGAAGACGTGGACCCGCCAGTAGGCCGCGGCATCCCGCTTCCCCGTCCCTTTACCTTCCCCCATGAGGGCCCTTGTGGCCTGGAGGATTTGAGAAAAGTCCCCCCATCGCTGGAGAGCAAGCTGTACCTTGTTGCGGGAGCCGCGGACATCCTCTAAAAACTTCCGCAGCTCTCCTCGCAGCTCATCGGGGGGTGGGGTTACAGTTTCCTGGTTGTTCCCCGGCGGGGCCCTTGGTGCAGCCCCGTGGCCCACTAAAATGGGCAAGCAGGGTGCGGACCCCCGATGGGGTGCCTGATGGGCTGGAGCTTCTAGGCCCTCCTCAAGCCCTGGGGCGATAGGGGGCGGTGGAGGGAAAATAGCAGCCCCTAATGGGTGGGGGCGGGAGAACACAAAGGCCGCTCCTTGGGGGTCATCAGTTGGAAAAGGGAAGGAGACAGCCCCGGGGGCAGCGATAACATTGCAGGAGGTAAACTGGATAGGGGTAGGGGCAGGAGCAGGGGCAGAGGCGAGGTTCTGGGTTTCGGGAGGCAAGCAGCTGGATGGTGGCGCCTCCCGATCAGGCTCGAGGGTTAAGGGGGTGAGGAGGGAGCTCTCAGTGATACCGGGCGTGGGCTCTATGGTGGATTTAACGGCCACAGCATCAGGAGGTGGATTCTCTTCTGTAGGGCCCCTGCCTGGGAAGGAAGTTGATTGCTCCGCACCAACCGGGGGGTGCCCCTGGCAACTCGTGTCCTGGCCGCATGGCGCCGGCTGTCACCTGAGCAGGGTCAGTGGTCATCAGCGGGGTGCCACCAGTGGCCGGGTCGATGGAGGAGTCCAGGGGCTCCTCGGAGGGGGGAGCAGAAGCAGCAGTTAGGGGGAGGGAACATGGGG
The DNA here is from genome assembly GCF_965152275.1 of Natator depressus. Taxonomy (NCBI): domain Eukaryota; kingdom Metazoa; phylum Chordata; order Testudines; family Cheloniidae; genus Natator; species Natator depressus. The sequence continues at coordinate 33,562,713 of NC_134246.1, forward strand.
AAAAGAGGGGTGGAGTGAGGTCGCCCAGATCAAGGTTTGCTGGCAAAAGGTTGTCCTCCCCCTGGGCGACCGGGGTCAGATCTAGGGCCTCGATCTCCTCGAACATGGAGGAGAGGACACTTTCCGCCGCCCCGGGGTTCTCCCCGCTGGCACCCACCACAACTGTTAAATAGAGGTTCACGGGGGCTTCGGATAGTGTCAGGACAGAAGGGGCTTCCTCGAGGGTCTCGGAGGGGAGGGTCTCCCGTGGAGGGGAGACACTACCTTCCGGTGCTGCCATGTCTTTCCCAGCTGACACTGGTGGATGGGGCGCACTCTTGGGCAAAGCGGAAGGCTCGGCATCAGTGGCCCCCTTTCTGGTCTTCCAGGGGGCCTCCGCTTCGGGTAGATGAGGCAGAGCTCGAGCCTTCTGCTTGCCTCGCTTCTCCTGGACTAGGGCCCGACCCTCCATGGCATCATCTGGGGGGTGGTTAGCAGGGGTTATGTCAGGGGGTAAAGGCGATGGCTCAGGGACTTGGGGGGGAACTGTGGGGCAGCATAAGGGAGGGAGGATTCTCCCTGGGGCAGGCTCTTTCCCATGCCTGGTGGTATCTCTGCCACACCCTCCTCCATAGGCCCTGCCAGATTGTCAGCAGCGAGGGCGGGGCTCTCCCGCTCATCTGGGCGTTGTAGGGGAGGTGCCCCTTGGCCCTGAGCGGGAGTAGTGGTGATCCGAACAGGATGGGGGGCGGGTTCGCGTACCGGGAGGCCAGGGGCGACGGCAATGATGGGGCCGATGTCCTGCCGGGTCTCGGGAATCCCAGGTGCCCCTCCTTGCCGGGCTAAGGGGCAGTCCCTCCGGACATGCCCCGACGCCCGGCAGAGGTAGCACCAGGCTTCCCCCTTGGAGAAGTACACCCGGTAACGGGCCCCCTGGCGGGGACTAGGAAGGACCCCTCAAGCGCCTCTCCGTCACGTGCCGCCAACGGCAGTAGAAGCTGCACTTGCCGGCGGAAGGAAAAGATGTGACGGAGGGTGGGGTCCTTGCAGCCCAACGGGAGAGGCCTGATAACAGAAACAGGTTTCCCCAGGGTGGAAAGGGCGGGTAACAGGGCAGCATTGGGGAGAAAAGGAGAGACAGAGGTCAGGACCAGGTGGACGCCCAGGTCCTCTAGTGGCTCTAGGGGGACAAACCGTGGTCGGTGGCGGGGCCGCAGCAGTGGGGGTGGCCCCTGCCATGGAGGGCCTGGTGGTTTTAGCGGGGCCCTTCCCCTTCTTCTTGCCCTGGCCTTTCCCACTGGCTGGGGGGGGCTCCCCTAGAGTCTGGGGAGGCGATGGGCATGGCAGCGGCGGAGGTCACCCCTGAGCCCTCCATTGCTGATGCCCCAGCGGGGGTGGTGGCAGGTGGTTAACAGGAGTTGGGGTCAGGTAAAAAGGGACAAGCTGTGGGTTGACAATTCGGGGGCGGGGGCACATGAACCACCGTACGCTTGTACAGAGAGTCCTGTTTGGTTGGCTGGTGCTTCTGGCCCACATGGTGGAATCAGGGCGAGCAGCTGAGTCCAGAGGCAGATGTTAAACAGCCAGCAAAGACGGTGGAGGGGGGCAGCGGTGAAGATAGTCGTGTGGGGGTTGGGAGGACACAGATGGATCGGGGGGCAACTCCGTGCCACACCCCCTGTGTCCCTACAAACACAGTCAGGACACAGTCAAGGCCTCCCCCCACACGAGAGCACAGTTCGAAAGTTACTCAGTCTTAAGGCCCCCTCCACAGCGATTTGTAGATTCCCCGGGCGGTGTTCCTCCAGTGGACGGCTTTTTCACTTTCTTTTCCAGGCTTTCTTTGCAGCTGTAGCATTCCAGGGATGCCGGAGCAGATGATAAAAGTCTCTCTCAGCCGGAGACGGGTCCACAAACAAACAGCAAGCGGCTGGGTCTGGGGGCTGGGTCCCTCCACTCCTCCCCTCTGGGGAGCGGGTCAGCAGGACCCTCTCTCTCAGGGGGCCTCAGCTGGAGCGGCAGCAGCGTCCGAGGGCAGGCGGGGCAGGGGGGACTGACTGCCAGCTGGCAGCCGACCAGCACTCAAGCAGCAGCAGAAAAACAAAAAAGAAAAAGGGGGAAGAAGGGGCGAGAGCATCTGGCCCAGTCGGGGGGGAAGCTGCAAGCAGGAGCAAAAAGCAAGGAAAGCCCAGGCCAGAGGGCAGCAGGAGAGGGTTAGAAGGGAACCTTGCTCCCTGTAGAGGGAATAAAGTTTGCTATCGATTAATTAAAGCACCTGAAGCCAGTCACCTGATAAAAAACCCTTGCTTCAATCAGATTAGAGGAGGAGTTGAAACAGAGTGGATTGGTGAGCAGAGCTCAGGGGGGTGTTTTTTCACACCTCTGAGAGAGAAAGTTGCAGCACTGTAAGGTGCCAGTGTAGACATGCCCTTAGGAAGGAAAGATCAAAAGCACAACTGCAAAATGGGATATAACTAGCGAGGTGGTGGCATAGCTGAAAAGGATCTGGGGTTATTGTGGATCACAAATCGAATGAGTCAGTAAAGTGATGCAGCCATGAGAAAGGCTAATATCTTCTGGGGTGGATTACCAGGAGTGTTTGATATAAGACATGGGAGGTCGTTGTCCTGAGGTCCCTTCCAACCAGATATTCTATGATTCTACCTGGTTGACCCAGCTTAGCCCTTTCCAGCTCTAAGCGCTTCAGCTCTGTCTCCACCTCTAAGTGGTTCACCTCCATTTCTGCCTCCAAGTGCTTTGGCTCTCTCCTCTCCTCCCCTCCACGCGCTTCTCCTCTGCTTCCAAGTGCTTTGCCTCTGCTTCCGACTCCAAGCATTTCACCTCCACTTCCGCCTCCCAGCGCTTCATCTCTAGGAAGAAATTCCTTTCTTCCTGTCAAGGTTCCTTCCCCACTCTGAACTCTAGGGTACAGATGTGGGGACCTGCATGAAAACCTCCTAAGCTTACTTTTACCAGCTTAAGTTAAAAGTTCCCCAAGGATACAAACTATTTTACCCTTTGCCCTTCCACTTCCACCAAATGTTTATCTGGGTTTATTTTTATTAGGAAAGCATTGTATGGAAACGTCTTTCCCCCCAAAATCCTCCCAACCCTTGCACCCCACTTCCTTGGGAAGGTTTGGTAAAAATCCTCACCAATTTGCATAGTTGACCACAGACCTAAACCCTTGGATCTTAAGAACAATGAAAAAGCATTCAGTTTCTGAGAAGAAAGATTTTAATAGAAGTAAAAAGAATCACCTCTGTAAAATCAGGATGGTAAATAGGGTAGGGTAAACAGGGTAAATAGGGTAAACAGGGTAATCAGATTCAAAACATAGAGAATCCCTCTAGGCAAAACCTTAAGTTACAAAAAGACACACACACAGGAATAGTCATTCTATTCAGCACAACTTATTTTCTCAGCCATTTAAACAAATCAATCTAATGCATATCTAGCTAGGTTACTTACTAAGTTCTAAGACTCCATTCCTGTTCTGTCCCTGGCAAAAGCACCACACAGACAGACCCTTTGTTTTTCTCCCTCCTCCCAGCTTTTGAAAGTATCTTGTCTCCTCATTGGTCATTTTGGTCAGGTGCCAGCGAGGTTATCCTATCTTCTTAACCCTTTACAGGTGAGAGGATTTTTCCTCTGGCCAGGAGGGATTTTAAAGGTGTTTACCCTTCCCTTTATATTTATGACACTTCCGTAGTTAGAAATCTGTCTGGGTTAAGGGCATCCCTCCATCTTGGCACCTGGATCTTGGGTTGGGGAGGGCTGACCATTCCCTCCAGGGAAATCTCCAGTCCCCCATTCCCTCCCTGCATTTCTGTCATGAGGCTGGATGTCTGGGCTTGATTTGGGTCTGTCTTCTCCATGGCTTGCCACTTTGGGAAGACTGGTTGCTCTAGGGTTTCGGTGCCTGACCGCAACCTCAAACACACAGGCTGCCATACTCTAGCCTAGCTATTTCGTTGCCACGAAGCTAGAAAAAAAATAAACTGATTGTTGGACTCCCTGTCTTTGCAGGCTGAACCTTTTGTGTGGCTGTTCCCCCTCAGGCAGAAAAGAAAAGAAAAAAAAGACACCCCCCCCCCCGGCTTTACAGGTTGCCAAAAGGAAAAATGCATCCATTTAGAATCCTGAGGTCTGTGCCTCTGGTTCAAAACCGCTCTGCCACCATGTCAAGGCTGATTCCCCACTCTGGCACTTCGAGTGCAGAAGGTGGGGGCCCGCAAGGATTCTAAAAATTAATACTGGCCACCCCAGGCTTGTATTAAACTCCCAAGGTTATAGCTTTTCTTTGACCTTGGATTGGTAGGTCTCCACCCAAGTGCAGAACCCCTTTGAGAGCCCAGGAAGGCGCACGTGAGAATTCCTTCCTGTGGGGTACACTCAAGTCTTTTCACCATGCCCCCTCTGGGGAAGAGCTGAGAAAGGGGAAAAAAAAGAAGAAAAAAAAAAGGGAAAATCAGCTGTTGCCACCAGCTAATTAAACAACATGTGCACAAACCTCTTAAGACACAAAAATTCTATTCTGTTCTTTAAAAAAGGTACATTTTATTTTTTAAAAAAGGAAAGAAAATACATCTGGGAACTCAGCTATTGCTAGATTTTAAAAGAGCAACTACAAGGATAAAGCACCAAGAATAGCTTTCTTGAGGTCTATCTTAAAGGTTACAAACCAAAAGCACCTGGGGTTAGCATAGAGGAATCTACAAGCCATCAAGAAATAAAAGGAATAAACCTAATCGCGTCTTCCTAGACATTTCCTAATCTACTTACATATCTGGGGTTTAAATGAGTAGTTTCTAGGTATGATACTGATGATTTTTTCATACCTGACTCAAGCTTTTCACAGCATAGATGTGCCCTGTCTGCCTCTCCCCAAGAGAACAACAGACAGACAGACCAAAGGGGAGTCTTTTTTCAATTTTAAAAAGCTCTAGCCTTTCCATTGGCTCTTTTGGCCAGATGCCCACTCACTTTCTTTTACCTATGCATAGCAGTGAGACTTTTTAACCCTTTACGGGTAGAGCAGTTAGAGAACAGCTAATGGCTGGCTGGGTGTCCATAAAAGGGAGCTCCCCTCCACACCTTCATTTATCACAACACTAGTTACCCACAGTTCTATGTTCAACACTACTTGAGAAACTTGAATTTACACAATATATTCCTTAGAGCTGTTTTCACCTCCTTGTTTTTCAGGCTGTAGATGATGGGGTTTAGCATGGGAGTCAAGATGCTGTACTGGATGGAGACCATTTCATCCAGAGCTACAGAGGAGACTGAGCTGGGCTTTGTGTACTGGATAAAAGCTCCCAGGTACAACAAACCAACCACAATCATGTGGGAGCTGCAGGTGGAGAAGGTTTTTTGCTTGCCCTGCACAGAAGACATCCTCAGGATGGTGGAGATGATGTGAATGTAGGAGATCAGGGTGAGGAGGAAGGAGATTGCTCCAAGCATCACAGCAGAAGTGAGAAGCACCACTTGATTGGTGAAGGTATCTGTGCAGGACAGTTGTAATAGGGGAGGGAGCTCACAGCTGAAATGGCGGATTTCATTGGGCCCACAGAAATGCAACTTGAAGGTGAAAACTGTGTTAAGCAGGGCATATAAAAACCCAATGGTCCATGCCCCACTCACCAGCTGAACACAGATCCCTTTGCTCAGCATCTCTGTGTAATGTAATGGGTCACAGATGGCGGCGTAGCGATCATAAGCCATTGCTGAAAGAATGAAAACTTCTGTACCGGCTAAGAGGATAAAGAAGAACATCTGGGTAATGCAGCCGTTGACTGAAATAATGTTGTGCTCTGCTAGGAAGTTCATCAGCATTGTAGGCACTGTGATGGAGGAATAGCAGATATCGACAAAAGATAAATGGAAGAGGAAGAAGTACATCGGGGTGTGAAGGTGAGAATCAGCTCTTATCACTAGCATGATCAGTATGTTCCCAACCAGAGTAACCAGGTAAATAACTAAAAACACCAGGAAGAGGAAAATCTGCACCTGTGGGTCACTGGAAAGTCCCAGAAGAATAAATTCAGTCACTTTGGTTTGATTTTCCATTGGCGTTTATTTAGGAAATCTGATCTGGGAGACCAGAAAAAAATGAAATTAACACTTCTCATAAAAGTAAATTGAAACAGCATGTGGAGATCCTCAGACCAGTAGCATGCCTGTAAAGAGAGCCCTATTCCTGCATATAAAAGGTGTGTTTTAAACAGAGTAAATTGAGAGAGAGAGAGACAGAGACAGAGAGAGAGAGACAGAGACACTGCATGGAATTTGTGTGTTTTAAATTGACAAAATGAGCTGGATTCACAAAAGGACTTGGGCACCTAAGTGCCACTTTCGATGCCTAAATTCCAGCATCAGGTCCCGCTGGTATTCACAAATACCCTGCTCAGGTGTGACTAAGGGACAGTCTGCTGTGGGCCTCCCTCAGGCTCTCCTCTTGACCCTGTTCCGCTGTGGATACATGATAAAAGAGGCAGTGCAGCAGGGTTACTGGATCCTTGGACTTCTGCATCTGGGATGAGGGTTCTAACCACAAGGCTATGAAGGCATTCCCACACTCTCTCTTCAGTCTGGCCTTATGACTTCAACAGAGCTACAGATGAGTTAGGGCAGCGTGGGGTCTGGAAGATTGGCTCCAATGGAGCTATGGCCAATTTGTAATAGCTGGGCATCTGGCCAAATCTATAAAAATAATCTCTTTCTCTATTACATTTTGTCAGTTGTTCTAGATAATTTTGTTGAACACACTATTTAATATCTGTAGTGTATGATTGGAGTCATATCTATTAAAATCATCAGGATTTTCAATAAGAAGTGAATGGGACCAGCAAACATTTTCTCGGCACTGTGACAAACTTGAAAAGAAGGGCCTGATAGAAAATTAATGGGACTGTTGTTCCTAAGTCATTTAAACTCTGACTCAGTGGGACTTTTGACTCATTGTTCTGCATGTCTGAATATCAGGCTTTACATATAGAAGAGCATCTATCCTGCCCCCATGGACGTCAGTGGTTATTTTGACATTAGTTTTCATTGGGAATGGGAATGAGGCCAATGCTCTCCCCAATGTCCCATTTATTTCTCTCCCCATATGACCTTAGAGAGAAAATAACCATTCCTTCATTATCAACTCATAAGACAAATACCTAAGCACAGAGATTGACTTTATACTAGAACCTGAATGTAAGCCCAGGTAGATTCTGTGTGAAGGGGAAATGTCACAATCTAGAGAAGTAAATAGCTGGCCCCCGCAAAGATCTTTACTGGGACCATTGCTCTTCAACATAGACATAAATGACCTGGAAAAAAGGTCAAATCATACAAAATTTTTGCATATGACACAAAATTTCTCAAGATAGTTAAGCCCAAACAAACTGAGAAGAGTTACAAGGGGATCTCACAAAACTGGGTAACTGGGTGACAAATGGCAGATGAAATTCAGTGTTGATAAATGCAATGCATATTGGAAAACATGATCCTATCCATACATAAAAAAAATGAAGAGGTATAAACTAGCTGTTATCCCTTAAGAAGAGAGATTTTGGAGTTATTGTGGATAGTTCTCTAAAAACATCTGCTCAGTGTGCAGTGGAAATCAAAAAACTAACAGAATATTGGGGACCATTAAGAAAGGGATAGATAATAAGACAGCAAATATCAGAATGCCACTATATAAATGCATGGTATGTCCACACCTTGAATACTGTGTGCAGTTGTAGTTGGCCCACCTCCAAAAAGATATATTAAAATAGAAAGGCAACAAAAATGATCAAGGGTATGGAACAGCTTCCATATGAGGAGAGATTAAAATGACTGTTGACTTGGAAAAAAGCAATTCAGGGGGAACATAGTAGAGATCTACAAAATCATGAATGATGTAGAAAAAGTGAATAAGGGAATGTTATTTACCCTTTCACATACCATACAAATCAGCGGTCACCTACTGAAATTAATAGGCAGCAGGTTTTAAAAAAACATAAGGAAATACTTTTTCACATAATACACAATCAACTTTTGGAACTCATTACCAGGGGATGTTGGGAAGGCCAAAAGTATAACTGGGTTCAAAAAACAATTAGATAAATCCGTGGAGGACAGGTCCTTCAATGGCTATTAGCCAAGATGGTCAGGGACATAACCCCATGCTCTGTGTGTTCCTAAGCTGCTGACTGCTAGAAGCTGGAATTGGATAACAGGTGGTGATGGATCACTCAATAAATTGCAATGTTCTGTTGACTCCCTCTGAAGCATCTGTCATGAACCACTATTGGAAGACAGGATACTGAACTAGGTGGATTATTGGTCTGAAAAAGTATGGCCATTCTTACATTCTTATTAAAACTAAGTGTCTTCTCCTCTCCAGGCCCATAAAACACACACCCACACACCACACCCTCCAAAAATAAAAATTACAGCTAACATGTACCAAATGAACTCTCTCAGTGCTGCCGAGAGAGAGAGAGAGAGAGAGAGAGAGAGAGAGATGGGTGATTCAAGTAGCAGCTGGGTTCCCAACCATCGCCCCTCTGCTGCAACTTACTCTATGTGCACACGCAGCGTAGTTATGGCTGTCTCAGTCCCAGGATATTCGAAAGATAAGGCACGTGAGATGATCTATTTTATTGGACCAACTTCTGTGGATGAGAGAGAAGAGCTCTGTGTGGCTCGAAAACTTGTTTGTCTAGCCAGCGGATGTTGGTCCAATAAAAGATATCACCTCACCCACCTTGTCACTGTATGAGCAGGCAGAAGTCAACGAGACTTTTGGTAGAGAAACCCACTCCTAGATAAGGAGGGACAAAATCTGGTCCTTTGGAATGGAAAGGGTAAAATAAGTTTAAAAAGGAACAAAGATATGAATCAACTCACCTGCCTTTTTAATGTGGATCATAAACATGGTGAGATCATTCTGACCTCTGCTTTTCTCTTTGTTGTCTTAGACTATCTACCTACTTACTGATTTGTCTGTCTAGTCTCTCTATCTGCCTCCACAATACAGCACCTCAGGATATCAACTCTTCTTTACCCCAAACACTTACATCTGACAAGGGAGGTACGGTTAGCACTGGGAGTGGGTCAAAGAGCCTGTTCTCATCTGACTCCAAGACTAAGAAGTGATTCTTGAGAGCTGTTTAAATGGTATCCTGTTCCCCTTGGGACAAGATCCCTGAAGTTCACTCTCTGTAACAACCTATCAGTAACACTGTGCTGGGTCAGTCCTTAAGCAGCAATTTACCATGCATAAGAATAAGAGAATTGAGGCTTGGATTACCAAAGGAGCCTAATGGATTTAGGTATCCAACCTTAGTGACAGGGTCAGATTTTCAAAGCACCCTAGGAGCTAGACACCCAAATAGCAAATAATTTTCTCTCCCATATGGTACTTTGAAGATGCTAGCCACAATGTAAATGGAGCAAATAGACTTCATGAGATAGTGAGAAAAAAAATAGGGGATGAAACATTGTTTTCTTGCAGCCATCAAAAAGCAGTCACTATTTGGTTGACCCTCTACTATTTGCAAATTTGACACCTATTTGCCAAATATTTTCATTAATGGGAGGAAAGGGGGAGAGTCCAAATTACAATCCAGCATATGGACCCATAGCATCCACCCCCAATATCTTTAGCCTATTGGTTGGGGTACTCAGATGTGGGAGAAATTCACTCATTCACTTCCCACCTCTGCCTGCTGTGAAGAAGAGATTTGAAGTTAGCCTCCCTACCCCCACCTCTCAGAAAAGTGTTTTAATCTCTGGGCCATAACGTAAGTTAGGGCAAGGCTTTCTCAGACTCTTCTGCTGAAGCTATTCACATTGTATAAATCAGCAGCCTATCCTCAGCAGGAGATACACATCATGCTAATGCAGCCATGGTGACACTAACACACTCAACTCTTAGTGGTCACATAGACATTCTGCCAGCCAAGCAGAGGCCTTTGAAGATGCTGAAATGCCAGTGACACAAAACTGATCAGATGTGTGACTTCTTCGCATAAAGAACCTCCTGTTGCCAACCAGCTACCCAGAGAGGTAAAACTATTCACCCATTCAAGGTCATTGCTATCTACATGTGCATCACCAAGTCATTCATTTCTGATGTATAGGAGGCAAGCATGGCTTTCGTTTTATCATCATAGATTAAGCTATTTTTCTCAGCTCTTGGTCAGTAGTCTCTCCAACTAAGGCAATATCATTCTCATATTCAAGATCCACTAAAGATGAATCTTTAAATAGTACACCTCCTCCTTGGGCCTCAGTCATCGCATAGTCTATTATACCATTAAATACCAAAGGGTGAGAGATTGCATACCTGACACACCCGTGATTCAACTGAAAACCGGTCTGTAATACAACCGTTGACCCTCACACAGGTCAGTGTACCATGGTACTGTTCCTCCCTGTGGTACACTAAGCCCTCAGGCACCCCACACTGGTGAAGCTGTATCCACAGCGCTGGTTGATGCAGTGAGTCAAAACTGGCTGCGAAGTCTATAAACACGATGGTAACATCCTTGGGTCACTCTATTCGTTTTTCAGTAAACCTATCTGTCTATCAAGTCTGACACATGGGGTTTGCCTTTAATAATTGTTAAGATTGTTTCAGGATCTGTCACTACAGTTGTGCTTTTTGTACCATATAATGGAATGGACATTTCACCCAATAGGTCTCTCTGGGTTGTAGAGCCACCCTCCCTATGGGGTGAGGGAGGAGGCCCTTTCCAATAGTTGACTAACACCTTACACTTAGTTTCCAGAGTAACAGCCGTGCTAGTCTGTATTCGCAAAAAGAAAAGGAGTACTTGTGGCACCTTAGAGACTAACTAATTTATTTGAGCATGAGCTTTCGTGAGCTACAGCTCACAAGCTCACGAAAGCTCATGCTCAAATAAATTGGTTAGTCTCTAAGGTGCCACAAGTACTCCTTTTCTTCTTACACTTAGTGTATGTCCACACAATCAACTAGGGGTGTGAGTCCCAGCTCATGTAGACATACTCACGCTAGCTCTCACTGAGGTAGATCACTTAAAATAGTAGTGTAGCTGTTGAACACTTAAACACGTGTCAGGAATGGTCTAGATAATACTTAGTCCTGCCATGAGTGCCGGGGACTGGACTAGATGACCTCTCGAGGTCCTTTCCAGTCCTATGATTCTATGAAGTACAGACAGTGGATGGAGTTTCTTTAGGAGGAAAACATGAATCATGCAATCTCTGGCAGATAGTGGGGATATCAAAGGCCATTTGGGGACAATACACATGAAGTGGATTTTCAAGAAAATTGATGGTGGTGAAAATTATGCAAATGACTCACCTGAAATCCATCCTTTTGAAGCTGCACTTTGAACAGATACTGATTGTCTGGCTGATTACGTAATCAAGGTCTCTTTTAAGAACAAAACTGGAGAAATCAATGACCTATAGAGTAAGGAGTAGTTCTTGGTCTGGGCTGAGGATGTAATGAACTTGAAAAGACAGGAAAACCCTTGGGAAGTGGTTGAAGAACAGCTCCTGCCAGAGCCTGGCACACATACTTCATCTCATCTAATCTCATACTTCACTAGAAGCTAAATTAGTCTGGCTTTGCTCTTAAGTTACAGGAACAGAATCTGTCTGATTTACACTCTCCTGGCCTGTTCAGATTCTCCAGTGTGTCCATGCAATGGTCAGTATGGTTCCCTGAATGTGACCCAGCCTGTTCAAACTGGTTCCAGTGCTCCCCAAGGGCAGAAGGCTACAGACTTTAAGGCGTTGCCTCTCAACAACCATTAAGGCTATGTCTACACTATGAGCAAGAGGTGTCAGTCCCAGTTCATCCAGCTAGGATTCCAAAATTAGCAGTGTAGCAGTAATATCATGGGCAGCAGTGAGTGGAGGCACAGGCTATTTTCACTGAGTAGAAACCCGCCTGAACCCAATGGGTATGTATTTGGCATATCTTGCCCATGCCAACAAATGCCACTGTCTGTACTTCATAGAATCATAGGACTGGAAAGGACCTCGAGAGGTCATCTAGTCCAGTCCCCTGCACTCATGGCAGGACTAAGTATTATCTAGACAATTCCTGACAGGTGTTTAGGTGTTCAGCTACACTACTATTTTAAGTGATCTACCTCAGTGAGAGCTAGCGTGTGTATGTCTACATGAGCTGGGACTCACACCCCTAGTTGATTGTGTGGACATACACTAAGTGTAAGGTGTTCAACAAGATTTGTCCAGGATGTTACAGGACACCATCATATCTGTCACAATGGCACTCTTGCAATACAGTGTCTGAACCCCCTGCTGCACTTAGTCAAGTCAAACCTTCCTGGAGCCTTACTCCCTGTCTTGAATGCAATTCCTTGGAGACTCTGCAGCTAATCATATCCTTTCGTATGACATCCATCCATCCAGTTTGGGTCTCCCAACCCTTCTCTTACCCTCCACTTCTAAGACAAACTCCCTGTTTCCTATATATTCTTCCAGTTTTATTTTCACATGGCCAACCCATCTACACCTGGATTCCCTCAGTTTTTTCTATAATTGGTACCACCTTCACATTTCCCCTACTTCATTGGTTCCAAATAATGGACCAGCCATGTAACTCCAAGCACCCATCTATACATTTTCACTTCCATTGTATTCAAGATCCGCTCTTGTCTCTTCATCAGTGCCCAGAATTCAAAGCCCTAGAAAGTTCAGGCCTAATTAACATATCTTATATCTCACTTTTCAATTTGATAGGCTTAGAGGAAACACACATGTTCATATAAATAGGCATATAGTGCCCAATACAGCAAAAGCTGTACATCGGTGAATAGGTTGAACACATGAATAATCTTATTAAAATTACGTGAGAGTACGCACTACTAACATGAGTGTAAATCTGTCTGCAGGATTGGGATGGTGCATAATGTTGATTAGGCTCAATAATGCAGATGATCTATAAGTAGAAGTCCTGTAGCCTCTGTTGGAGTTCTGAATGCAGACAGGCTGTAGGAGTATGTCTATTTAGTCTAAACACGCAAGTACATGCAGTATCATGTCTGTAGAGAAGAAGAGATTCACAAAAAACATAATAGAGGAATGAAAAAGTCCATTCAGTGGAGACCTCTTCCTTTTTTTGTGCAGGATTTTCACAAGGTGAGGATGATGGTTTGGTGAACCAGCGTTGGGAGGGCGTTCTGTGCATGTGCTGATGGCACTAAGATGACACATAATTAGACTGTGGCGTTTCTTGGCACAGAGAGACATTGAGACCAAAAATGTAGCAAGATTCAGAAAAGGTTTAGATAAGAAGAATATTCAGGGTTATTATAAATTAATTAGGAAAACATATTTTGAAGGAATATTAAACATCATGTTTCAGGGATTAAGCAAATGTCTAATAGTTAACAATTCTACTGTGTGGACTGATTATCCCATCTTTGTCTACTGTGACTCTTCCTCTGAACGTCTGGCTCTGGTCACTGTCAGAAACAGGATACTGGGCTAGATATGGCCCTCAGTTTGGACTCAGGATGGCAATTATTTTGTTCCCATCACACAGACAATGGCAGAATTGAGCAGTTTTCTTCAGCAGGATCTGTGACCCACAAAGATCTCAAAGTATTTTTGGTGTATTAACTTGGATCCATACCTAGGCCCGTAGCTGGGCAGTTTTTTTTTACAGCTATTTTCTCAGCCATTTAAAGAAATCATAATCTAACACATATCTAGCTAGATTACTTACTAAGTTCTAAGACTCCATTCCTGTTCTGTCCCCAGCAAAAGCATCACACAGACAGACACAGACCCTTTGTTTTTCCCTCCCCCCAGCTTTTGAAAGTATCTTGTCTCCTCATTGGTCACTGTGGTCAGGCGCCAGCGAGGTTATCCTATCTTCTTAACCCTTTACAGGTGAGAGGATTTTTCCTCTGGCCAGGAGGGATTTTAAAGGTGTTTACCCTTCCCTTTATATTTATGACAGTTGTCTTAGGTATTTCTCTCACAGACCAGTGACACCTTTCACCAGCATGGCTCCAGACTTCTCCACCCCCCCCCCCCCGCCATCTTTATTTCTCAAATCTTTCCAGCTCTCATCTTGGGTGAGGATTCAGTGAAGAGTGAACCAAGATCAACTTACTCCCCAGCCTTAAATAGCATTTACATAAGGTGGGAATCCTTTGTTTCCCAGACCCTTCCAGTGGAAAAATACCAACTCAAGATGGGAACCTGTACCAGCTGACATGACCACCTGACCTAGTAGTGTCAAAGCAGCATCCCAGGAAGCTTCTCAGGAAGGAGAGAGATTAGTATTTTCCAAGTCCCTTTGTTCCCCCTCATGGCCCATCCAGGCTGATTGCATTCTGCCTGGTGGGTGTTCCCCAAGTATAAATACAGTTGTAACAGTTACACAGTTAATATTCGTAACTTCAGATACAGAAATGTTAAATGCATACAAATAGGATAAGCATATTCAGCAAATCATAACCATTCCAATGGGATCTTACATGAACCATCTTGAGTAAATACATATTAGTTATGCCAAAATCATGTGTGACAAAGCTCTGTCCTTGCCTCCATGGGTCCCACGTTTCCTGGTGGATTTCGCTAGCCTCAGAGGCTCACTGTGACCCTCCACATAATCCTTCTCTCTCTAGAGACAAGGGTCACAGTCTACTGAGCCATTTTCATCATAAGCCAGTGAGGGAGGTGAGGAGAAGTTATCCTTCCTTGCACAGTCTCTGTTGTCTCCCAGTCTCAGTGATTAATCAGGGGGCAAAGGTGTGGGGAGGGGGGAGCCCAGGCCCACCCTCTACTCTGGGCTCCAGCCCAGGGACCCTAATCACATCAGCTATGGTAGCTGACATTTTAGAAACATGATATGTACAATTCCCTGGGCTACTTCCCCCACAGCAGCCCTCACTTCCTCAAGCTCCACTTCACGCTCACCTCAGGGCCTCCTTCCTTGTGCTTGATATGGTGTGTACTGCTCAGTCTCTCCAACTGTGCAACTTCCTCCCACAGCTGCTGACTTGCACACCCACCTGGCTAACTGGGAGGCTTTTAACTAGTTTCAGCCAGCCCCTGATTGGCTTCAGGTGTCCCAATCAACCTAGTCGTCTCCCTGCCTTCCGGAAAGTTCTTAATTGGCCCCAGGTGTCTTAACTGACCTGGAACAGCTTCCATTTCACTTATCCTGGTACCAAGGATTTGTTTAGACTGGAGCTAATATATCTATCTCCCACTACTTTTCTATAGCCATCTGGCCTTGCCCCGTCATGTTATAACAATATTGCTACGAAGAATATAGGGAGCAATGTCACATGTGGATCTAGCCCTACCTGGAGAGGACACCCATTGGCTCCACTGATTAGATTATTAATTAATGTATTATTATTATTGTATTATTATTTAAAATACTTGAGCTTTTTAATAGGGGAGACTTCAATAAGATACTACAGCTATTAAATGGGGTTTTCAACAATTTAGTAAAAAAAAAACCTGAAATTCATAGATGAAGAATTTCTTTTTATAGAATTGACCAGATCACCAGCTGGTATAAATTGGTCACAGCTCCCCTGAAGTCATGGGGTCCGATTAAAGAGATATTGAAAGAGAGGTATGTGTGAATGACTCTACAGCCTTGTGCTCAGAGCACACACTCTGGAAGTAGGAGACCCAGAATCCAGTCCCCTGTGCTTAGAATCATAGAATCATTGAATATCAGGGTTGGAAGGGACCTCAGGAGGTCATCTAGTCCAACCCCCTGCTCAAAGCAGGACCAATCCCCAATTAAATCATCCCAGCCAGGGCTTTGTCAAGCCTGACCTTAAAAACTTCTAAGGAAGGAGATTCTACCACCTCCCTAGGTAACGCATTCCAGTGTTTCATCACCCTCCTAGTGAAAAAGTTTTTCCTAATATCCAACCTAAACCTCCCCCACTGCAACTTGAGACCATTACTCCTTGTCCTGTAATCTTCTACCACTGAGAATAGTCTAGAACCATCCTCTTTGGAACCACCTCTCAGGTAGTGGAAAGCAGCTATCAAATCCCCCCTCATTCTTCTCTTCTGCAGACTAAACAATCCCAGTTCCCTCAGCCTCTCCTCATAAGTCATGTGTTCCAGACCCCTAATCATTTTTGTTGCCCTTCTCTGGACTCTCTCCAATTTTTCCACATCCTTCTTGTAGTGCGGGGCCCAAAACTGGACACAGTACTCCAGATGAGGCCTCACCAATGTCAAATAGAGGGGAACAATCACGTCCCTCGATCTGCTGGCTATGCCCCTACTTATACATCCCAAAATGCCATTGGCCTTCTTGGCAACAAGGGCACACTGTTGACTCATATCCAGCTTCTCGTCCACTGACACCCCTAGGTCCTTTTCCGCAGAACGGCTGCCTAGCCATTCGGTCCCTAGTCTGTAGCGGTGCATTGGATTCTTCCATCCTAAGTGCAGGACCCTGCACTTATCCTTGTTGAACCTCATTAGATTTCTTTTGGCCCAATCCTCCAATTTGTCTAGGTCCCTGTATCCTATCCCTGTATCCTATCCCTGCCTTCCACCGTATCTACCACTCCTCCTAGTTTAGTATCATCCGCAAATTTGCTGAGAGTGCAATCCACACCATCCTCCAGATCATTTATGAAGATATTGAACAAAACCGGCCCCAGGACCGACCCTTGGGGCACTCCACTTGATACCAGCTGCCATCTAGACATGGAGCCATTGGTCACTACCCGTTGAGCCCGACAATCTAGCCAACTTTCTACCCACCTTATAGTGCATTCATCCAGCCCATACTTCTTTAACTTGCTGGCAAGAATACTGTGGGGGACCATGTCAAAAGCTTTGCTAAAGTCAAGAAACAGTACATCCACTGCTTTCCCTTCATCCACAGAACCAGTAATCTCATCATAGAAGGCAATTAGATTAGTCAGGCATGACCTTCCCTTGGTGAATCCATGCTGACTGTTCCTGATCACTTTCCTCTCGTGTAAGTGCTTCAGGATTGATTCCTTGAGGACCTGCTCCATGATTTTTCCGGGGACTGAGGTGAGGCTGACTGGCCTGTAGTTCCCAGGATCCTCCTTCTTCCCTTTTTTAAAGATGGGCACTACATTAGCCTTTTTCCAGTCGTCTGGGACTTCCCCCAATCACCATGAGTTCTCAAAGATAATGGACAATGGCTCTGCAATCACATCCGCCAACTCCTTTAGCACTCTCGGATGCAGCGCATCCGGCCCCATGGACTTGTGCACGTCCAGCTTTTCTAAATAGTCCCGAACCACTTCTTTCTCCACAGAGGGCTGGCCACCTACTCCCCATGCTGTGTTGCCCAGCGCAGCAGTCTGGGAGCTGACCTTGTTCATGAAGACAGAGGCAAAAAAAGCATTGAGTACTTTAGCTTTTTCCACATCCTCTGTCACTAAGTTGCCTCCCTCATTCAGTAAGGGGCCCACACTTTCCTTGGCTTTCTTCTTGTTGCCAACATACCTGAAGAAACTCTTCTTGTTACTCTTAACATCTCTTGCTAGCTGCAGCTCCAGGTGAGATTTGGCCCTCCTGATTTCATTCCTACATGCCCGAGCAACATTTTTATACTCTTCCCTGGTCATTTGTCCAATCTTACACTTCTTGTAAGCTTCTTTTTTATGTTTAAGATCCGCAAGAATTTCACTGTTAAGCCAAGCTGGTCGCCTGCCATATTTACTATTCTTAGACACATCGGGATGGTTTGTCCCTGTAACCTCAATAGGGATTCTTTGAAATACGGCCAGCTCTCCTAGACTCCTTTCCCCCTCATGTTATTCCCCCAGGGGATCCTACCCATCAGTTCCCTGAGGAGTCGAAGTCTGCTTTCCTGAAGTCCAGGGTCCATATTCTGCTGCTTACCTTTCTTCCCTGTGTCAGGATCCTGAACTCGACCAACTCATGCTTCAGTGACTCTTGGGGATCTGGCCCAGTAACTTGAATGGAGCCACACTGATTTAGACCAATTGAGGTTTTGTCCCAATGTGTCTGTCCGTTACCTGAGCTGAGAATGTCCCAAAGACTAGTTATCCACAGTTCTATGCTTTTTTATTTAAAAATAAATAAAATTAAATTAAATAAGGTCATCAACACTACTTGAGAAACATCCTTGTCCCCAACTCTTTCTCTAGTGGTCTTTTCACCTCGTTTTTCAGGCTGCAGATGATGGGGTTTAACATGGGGGTCAAGATGCTGTACTGAATGGAGAACATTTCATCCAGAGACACAGAGGAGACTGAGCTGGGTTTTGTGTACTGGAAAGAACCTGTCAGGTACCATAAACCAACCACAAGCAAGTGGGAGCTGCAGTGGAGAAGGCTTTATGCCTGCCCTCCACAGAGCGTATCCTCAGGATGGTGGCGATGATGTGAATGTAGGAGATCAGGATGAGGAGGAAGGAGCTTGATACAAATATCACAACAGAAATAAGAAGCACCACTTGATTGGTGAGGGTCTCAGTGCAGGACAGTAGTAACAGAGATGGGAGCAAACAGCTGAAGTGGTGGATTTGACTGGGCCCACAGAAATGCAACTTTAAGGTAAAAACTGTGTTAAGCAGGGCATGGATGAACACAGATCCCTTTGCTCATTGTCTCCATGTAATGCAATGGGTTACAGATGGCAGCGTAGCGGTCATACGCCATGGCTGAGAGAATAAAACCTTCAGCACCAGCTGAAAGGAGGATGAAGAACATCTGGGCAATGCAGCCATTGATGGAAATAGTTTTGTGCTCCACTAGGAAATTCATGAGCATGTTGGGTACCATGACTGAGGAAAAGCAGATAGCAACAAAGGATAAATGGAAGAGGAGAAGTACAGGGGGGTGTGAAGGTGAGGGTCACCTCTTATCAGCACCATGATCACTATGTTATCAACTCGAGTGATTAGGTAAATAACTAAAAACACCATGAAGAGGAAAATCTTCACTTTGGGTCACTGGAAAGTTCCAGGAGAATAAATTCGCTCACTGTTGTTTGATTTTCCATCTATATTTATTCGGGAAAACTGTGACCTATAAGACCAAAAAATAAATAAATAAAATTAACACATATCATAAAAGTGAATTGAAACAGCATGTGGAGATAATCTGTTCAGTTGGATGAATGCAAAGGGAGCCCTATTCTATCCCATAATATATGTTTCTTTAATTAGACAAGATTTAGAGAAAGAGGCAGCAATAAGCTTTTTGGAATTTGTGTTTTATGGTGACAAAATGGGCCAGATACACAATGGGATTTAGGAATCTAACAGCCACTTTAAGCACTTAAATCCCAGAATCAGGCCCCACAGATATTCACAAAATCCCCACCCAGCTGGGACTATGGGACAGTCTGATCCGGGCCTTGCTTCGTCTCTCTCCTGTTGAATCTGTTCCACTGTGCTTCAATAATTAAAGAGGCATTGGAGAAAGGGGACTGGATACTGGGTCTCCTGCATCTGGTGTGAAGGCCCCAACCACCGGGCTCTAAAGTCATTCACTCACTTGCTGTTTCTCTCGGGCCTAAAAACTCTTTAATCTGTCCCTCTAACATCAGTAGAGATACCGCTGTTTTTACTCCAGCTGGGGATCTGGACCATTTACTCCAATGGAGCTACAGCTGATTCACACTCACTGGGGATCTGGCCAATCCTATAAGAAATATCCCTTTGTCTGTTACATTTTGCAATTTTTGTTGAGCAGTGGTTTTCAACCTTTTTTCATCTGTGGACTCCTAAAAAATTTCAAATGGAGATGCAGACCCCTTTGGAAATCTTAGACAGGTTGAAAACCACTGTTGTAGATGATTTTGTATGTTATTGGATTCATCCCTATTAAAATATCTAAGATTTCTATAATAATAAAATAAATAATAAATTAATAATAATAATAATAATAATAATTAATAAGCTCCCAAGACCTAGAATTACTGGTTTGGGACCCAGCATAGTATAGGCTGACAACCCAATCAAATACAGAGAATACAGGCAAATTGATAATTATTACCAAAGTCTTAAAGAGAGCCTCAGAAGAGCTTAGCTTCATGACAGTCTTCTCCACTGGCAAGGTGTGTTGTGCGGAAGTGGGTAACCACAGGCTAATATCATGCAACTGACCAAACAATCCAAGAAAACCAGAGATAATTTTCAGCAAAAGAACGCACAAACCAAGAAATGATCAAAGGTTGGATTTTGGCAGAACCAGAAGAAAGAGGCTGGAGGACATGAATCCTCGAAGACTTGAAGGAGAGGAATGACAACACCGAGAAGGAAATGACTGAGCATAGACTCAGTGGACAATTAAGAGCTTAATTGCAAAGAGGATTATTTACACAAATGGAGATTGAAAGCCTGAAAAGGGAGATTAGTCATGTTGAACCACATGCAAACATTTTGGTGGAAGCAATGACACAGGATAAACAGGAACATGGTACACTGCAGAGGTGATCAAGTGGAATCGGGGAGATAAGTAAAAATTTGACATCCAAACATGACATCTGCTGTTGAAGCATAGAGTACTGAATATCAGTCAAGACATGCACAGGACGTCCAACAGTGTGATGGAGGAAAAGGTCTGCTATCTGTGGAGGAAGGAATTGATAATGAAGAATACAACATCAAAATATATGAAAAGTCACACTGAGTAAAAGATCATCTGGTGGTGGGGATAAGCAATGATTGAGAGTGCATTACAGCCCAAGAAAGCATGAAAGAAAGTAGAAAGGAAATCCACACAGAAAGACTCCAAAGTTTTGCACAGAAAGGAATGCACAGACAGTGGTGGAGAGAGATCAAAGCTATTAGTGATAGATGAATAAACTCAAGGATTCTAGAAGGATATCTGAAAAGAGAGAGAGAGATCCTCAATAGGCGCGCACAAGAGCTGTTCTTAAAGCTTAGTTACACAGAAGTAAGATTGACCAGCCAAACTGTTCCCCGAACTGCAGAATGTGTTCTGAAAAGAAAGACACAGTGGAGCACCTAGTGTGCCTGGCTGGGAGAGAAGAGAGACAGGAGGCCACGAAGTTCCTGCATTTAAGTCTCTGTGGACGTAGGGATTTAAACAAACTGTGTGTTATTACAACCACCAAATTGAAAGTGCTCTAGAGAACGAAGAGGTTTAAAATTTTATGGGATCTGGCAATTGTCACAGACTGAGCAGTGCAGAAAAACAGGCCCAACATGTTAGCGGATAGCACCATACCAGCAGACAGTCTCACAGAAAAGACACAAGAAGGAAAAGAGAGCGAAGTATGAAGAATACTTCCATGAAGCAGAACAATTATAGAAAAAGAGAACAAAGATGATCCCAGCCATTACTGAAATACTTAGAGCGATCCCTAAGGGTATGAGTGAGCAGCTGAAGAACACATTACAACTGCAAGACGTCATGGTCAATGATTTCCTGCAGATGGAGCTCTTAGACACTGCAAGAACATGAAGGAAAGTCAACGGAAAGCGAGAGCATTTGAGCATCTAAAATGTAGGAATTCTGCAGAGGGTTTAACAAAACTCCTGACTACCCAAACCTACAGAGTCGGTTAAAGACAGGATTTACTGGTGACTCATGGGGATAAATTTTAGACAATTGCTTTCCCTTTTTTATGCTTAAAGATCTTGTATATTGTGAAAACTTGTGTATGTTGGGAAAACGTCCCCTTATGTAATACTGAGGAACAGTAATAATGATCATAATAAATGAATGTGCACAGCAAACGCTGTCTAGGCACGCTGACATGATTTTAAAAAGAGGGGCCTGATTGAAAGTTAATGGGAGTTTTGTTCCTAAATCACTTAAGCTCCTCTGAAAATTTAACCAGATGGGACTTTTGACTCAGGATCCTGCACATCTGACTATCAGATTGTTCATACATAAGAGAATCTCTCCTGCCATCATGGAATTGACATTGATTTTTAGTGGAAATGGGAATGAAGCCAATGATCTGTCCAATGTCAAATCTATGTTTATCCCATATGTTTCCCAGAGAGAAACTAAAACATTTTCCAATTATCAGCTAATCAGACAAATGCCTGAGCAAAGAGATGGACCTTGGACTAGACCCTGAATGTTAACACGGCCAGATTCTGTTCACAGGGAAATCAAAAGCTAACCTCCTTCTCCAGAGAAGGACCTGCTCCTAATCTATTCACCTCTCCAACACACAGACTCCAAAAGTAGAAACTACTGCTATCATGCACCAGCTGATCTCAGTTTTCTCAGTGCTGCCTTGAGAAACACAGACAGAGAGAGATGGCTGAGTTGCCAGCCAAGGCCCCTGTGCTGCTGCTGACTCTGGGCGAGTGGACTGCTACGCCTGGCCGAAATCAATGAGACTCTGCACAGAGACCTACCCCTCGATTATGGGGGCAGAACCTGGTCCTTTGGGATTAAAAGGAAAATAAAAGATTAATAAAAATATGAATCAACTCACCTGCCTTTTAACAGTGGATCTTAAATATGGTGAGATCATTCGGACCTGTGACTTTCTCTTTTTGTTTTCTTAATCTATCTGTCTATATTTAACGATGAGCAGTGAGACCTTCTGAGGTGTGTAGGGTTATCAGTGGGAATGGAGCAAAGACCCTTTCCTTAGCAGACTCCAATACTAAGAGAGGATTTCTGGAGAGCTGTTTAAACGTTGTATTGTTTCCCCCTGGGACAAAATCCCTGAAGTTCACTCTTTGTGTTAAGCTACCACTGTCAGCTGTGCTGGGTCAGCACTTAGCCAACAGCATATGGTTCATAAGAATGAAGACACGGAGGCTTAGATTATCAAAAGGACCCAAGTGATTTAGGTTTCCAATCTCAGGGACAGTCAATTAAAAAGGCATGTTTTAGGCTCAGATTCTCCAAAGCAGCCTAAGGAGTTAGACATCCAAATAGCAAATCATAGAATTGTAGCAAATCATAGAATGGAAGGGACTTCAAGAGGTCACTTAGTCCAGTCCCCTGCACTCATGGCAGGACCAAGTATTATCTAGACCATCCCTGACAGGTGTTTGTCTAACCTGCTCTTAAAAATCTTCAGTGATGGAGATTTCACAACCTCCCTAGGCAATTTATTCCAGTGCTTAACCACCCTGACAGTTAGGAAGTTTTTACTAATGTCCAACGTAAACTACCCTTGCTGCAATTTAAACCTATTGCTTCTTGTCCTATCCTCAGAGGTTAAGGAAAGTATTTTTTCTCCCTCCTCCTTGTAATAAACTTTAACGTACTGGAATACTGTTATCATTCCCCTCTCAATCTTCTCTTCTCCAGACTAAACACACCCAACTTTTTCAATCTTCCTTCATAGATCATGTTTTCTAGACCTTTAATAATTTTTGTTGCTCTTCTCTGGACTTTCTCCAATTTGTCCATATCTTACCTGAAATTTGGCACCCAGAACTGGACACAACCCTCCAGTTGAGGCCTAATAAGCATGGAGTGGAGCAGAAGAATTACTTCTCGTGTCTTGCTTATAACACTCCTGCTCATACATCCCAGAATTATGTTTGCTTTTTTTTGCAACTGTGTTACACTCTTAACTCATATTTAGCTTGTGATCCACTGTGACCCCCAGATCTCTTTCTGCAGTACTCCTTCCTAAGCAGTCAGTTCCCATTTTGTAGTTGTGCAATTGATTGTTGAGTACTTTGCATTTGTCCTTATTGAATTTTATCCTAGACTCCTGTGGAGATGATAGCTATAATGTATAATACCACAAGAGAGCACTGGAGGTGAAAGCATGGGAATTGTCCAGCCATTCTTAAACACCACCAATAGATGGATACACAGGTTAAGGACTGTATAAGATGGCAGGAAAGAAAAAGCGATGATACAGAGGAGGAGCTATATTGTATAGAGCTGGGCAATATTTTTCAGAGAGTTGATTCACTGAAAAATGCAGTTTTGATTGACCCGATATATTGGAGAATTTGAAACAAGCTTGCCTAATAGTTTCATCTGAGGCAAAGAAAAAAAAAGGCTAAATGCATAAAGAGGCAGAGGGAACCTTAGTGACTTCCAATACCTTTAACATAGTGTTTAGGGAACTCACCTGGAATGTGGGAGACACTCACTCACGACCCACCTCTGTCTGTTGTGGAGCAGAGATTTGAAGTTTGCTTTCCCATCTCTCGGAAAAGTGCTTTAATCTCTGGCATGTAAAATTGGTTTCCATTGTAATGGTCCCTTGCAAGACTTCTTCCTTCGAGAAGAGTCAGTATGGGAGGATTAAGGTTTCTTAAATCCCACAAAATTGCATCTTCCAATCTCATTCTTGGTCAGCCTCGTACTCTACTTCCTTTGACCCCAGATATAAGAAGATTCAATAAAAGCACTTCTTCTGCAAGTTGAACATGACTCCACCATTGAAGTGACCTTGAATAGGTAACCAGCCAGACGATCTCTTCCCGCAATGCAGCTTCAGAAGAAGGGAATCCAGGTCATTTGCATCTCTTTTCCCCGACAAAACATCCTAGGACATCCACATCACATGTATTGTCCCCAGTAGTCCTTTGAAGTTCCTCATATCTCCCAGAGATTGTATTATTCATGATTTCCTCCTAAGAAACTCCATGCAATCCTACACTAGTACATAAATATTTGCATTTTTAATACAGTGAACTCCAAAGATGGTAAACTTAATTCAGTAAGGTCTAATTTAATTCAGTACGGTTTGTCCAGGATGTTACAGGATATTGTCATATCTGCCACAATGACAATCTTGCAAAATAATGTCTGAACCCCTGGCTGCACTTACTCAACTCAATTCTTCTAGCCTTACTCCCATTTATATGGGGTTGGCTCTTCAAGTCCTTCCTATCCATTCTAGTCTGTCTTGAACATATTTCTTCTGAAACCCAGCAGCTAACCAAATCCTTTACTATGACGTCCATCCAACTAATTTGGGGTCTTCCAACACTTATTTTACCCTGCACTTCTCAGTTTAACTCCCTGTTTCCTGTACATTCTCCTGATTTTCTTTTTGATAGCTAAATCATCTAAACCTGGATTCCCTCAGCTTTTTTATAATTGGTACTACCTTCACACTTGCCCTACTTCATTTTTTCTGAACATGGTCCATCCTTGTAACTCCAAGCACCCATCTTAACATTCTCATTTCCACTCTATTCAAGATTTCCTCCTTTCTCTTCCTCAGTGCCCAGAGTTCAGAGCCATGCAAAATTGCAGACCTAATTATCATCCTGTAGACCTTACTCTTCAATTTAGTTGGCTTAGTAAAAATTCAAATGCTCATATAAATATTCATATAGTGTCCAATCCTTACTCCAGGGAATAGGATGAACATATGAATAATCGTATTGCAATTAAGTGTCACTACAGACCACTAGAATGCATGTGAATCTGTCTGCAGGATTGGGATCATACAGAATCTTGACTGTGCTCCGTCCCTCTGGAAGTCTAAAAGAGGAAGTCCTGCTAGACGCCATTGGAGTTCTGAATGCAGACAGGCTGTAGGGATATGACCATTGAGTCTAAACACTCAAGTGCATGCAGTATAATGTCTATAGAGAACAAGAGTTGCACATTAACATAATAATGAATGAAAAAGCCCATTCAACCAAATTATCCTTTCTTTCTTTCTATAGGCTTTGCATAAGGTGAGAGTGGCTGTTTGGTGAACCGCTGTTGGGAGGGTGTTCAATGCATATGCAGATGGCACAAATAAGACACATAATTAGACTGTGGGACTCCTTGCCAAACGGAGACATAGAGACCATAATTGTAGGAAGAATCAGGAGAGAATTACATAAGAAGACTAGCCAGAGCTATCATCTGATAATCAGTTTAGATCAGGTGTGGGCAAACTACGGCCCTAGAGCCGCATCTGGCCCTCCAGATGTTTTAATCCGGCCCTCGAGCTCCCACCGGGGAGTGGGGTTGGAGGCTTGTCCCATTCCGTGTGGCTCCTGGGAAAAGCGGCATGTCCCCCTCTGGCTCCTATGCATAGGGGAAGCTGCCCCTGCCCCAAGCGCAGCCCCTGCAGCTCCCATTGGCTGGGAACCACGGCCAATGGGAGCTGCAGGGCCAGAGCCTGCAGACATGGCAGCATACAGAGCTGCCTGGCCATGCCTCTGTGTAGTAGCTGTCGAAGGGACATGCCACTGCTTCTGGGAGCTACTTGAGGTAAGCACTGCCTGGAGCCTATATGCCTGACCCCCTTCCATGCCCCAACCCCCTGCACCAGCCCTGATCCCGCTCCTGCCCTCTGAACCCCTCGGTCCCAGCCCATAGAACCCTCCTGCACCCCCAACACATCATCCCCAACCCCACCACAGAGCCCACACCCCCAGCCAGAGCCCTCACCCCCTCCCGCACCCCGATGCCCAATTTTGTGAGCATTCATGGCCCGCCATACAATTTCCATACCCAGATGTGGCCCTCGGGCCAAAACGTTTGCCCACCCCGGTCTAGATAATACTTAGTCCTGCCCTGAGTGCAGGGGACTGGAATAGATGACCTCTGGAGCTCCCTTCCAGCCCTATGATTCTATGATTCTACGATCATTCTTTACGATAATATTTCTGGAAGGGATATTCCTTCAAGGGTTAAACCAATCTCTAACAATTGGTGACTCTGCTATGGGGGCAGATTACCCCACATCTGTGTACTGTTGGGTTACTGAGTCATCCTCTGAATCACTGGTTCTGGTCACTGCCAGAAAGAGGATTCTAGACTAGATGGCCAGTCTGACTCAATATGGCAATTCTTATGTTCCCATGACACAGACAATGGCAGTACAAGAAGTGAGCAGTGTTCTTCACCCACTTCCTTTATTTGAAGATCTCAGAGGATCTCATGGGCATCAACATTGGTTCTATTAATTTAAATGGAATTTATGGTCACAACAACTAAAGGTAACCCAGTCACGTCCAACATTAAAAAGTGTTAAACAAGCTTCAGAATCTGGCATACAGAGAGCTCAGCCTTCTTGGTGCTCTCAGATACACCATTAAGCACCTTTTTTTGCATTTAATAAACATACAGAACAGAAGGAAAAACAAATAAAGCTTTTGGAATGGAAGGTATTAAATGAGGCTTTTATTTTAACATTTTTGTCCCTTCCTCTTTAGCTGGGGAGAGTTTTTAGAAAGAACACACAGACAAAACCCACCCTTGTTTGACAGACTTTCTGATGGCATTAAAGATGGCAATAACTGTTCTTTTGGGTGAAGGAGAAGAAGTTAGCAGAGCTGAGCTGGAGCTGTCATTGCTGTTGTTAAACTCTGATCCTAGAAGACAAAACAAGAGAACCACACACACAAAAGGGGAGAGAAAAGAACACCAAAGATAGAAAATGCAGCTTCTGTCTCTGGCATTGACTCTCATTTGCAGCCTCACGGCTGGAGAGACACAGGTTTAGTACATGGTCTTATTAGCCACTGAGAGACCTGGCAAACTTGAACCAGCATTGAGCTGTGTCATAAATATAAAGGGAAGGGTAAACACCTTTAAAATCCCTCCTGGACAGAGGAAAAACCCTTTCACCTCTAAAGGGTTAAGAAGCTAGGATAACCTCACTGGCACCTGACCAAAATGACCAATAAGGAGACAAGATACTTTCAAAAGCTGGGGGGAGGGAAAAACAAAGCCTCTCTGGCTGTCTGTGTGATGCCTTTGCCGGGGACAGAACAAGAATGGAGTCTTAGAACTTAGTAAGTAATCTAGCTAGATATGCGTTAGATTCTGATTCCTTTAAATGGTTGAGAAAATAAGCTGTGCTGAATGGAATGTAGATTCCTGTTTTTGTGTCTTTTTGTAACTTAACGTTTTGCCTAGAGGGATTCTCTATGTTTTGAATCGGATTACCCTGTAAGGTATTTACCATCCGGATTTTACAGAGGTGATTCTTTTTACTTTTTCTTCTATTAAAATTCTTCTTTTAAGAATCTGAATGCTTTTTCATTGTTCTTAAGATCCAAGGGTTTGGGTCTGTGGTCACCTATGCAAATTGGTGAGGATTTTTATCAAGCCTTCCCCAGGAAAGGGGGTGTAAAGGTAAGGGAGGATTTTTAGGGGAAAGACGTTTCCAAATGGGCTCTTTCCCAGTAAAATACCGGTTAGACGTTTGGTGGTGGCAGTGATAAAGTCCAAGGGCAAAAGGTACAATAGTTTGTACCTTGGGGAAGTTTTAACCTAAGCTGGTAAAAGTAAGCTTAGGAGGTTTTCATGCAGGTCCCCACATCTGTACCCTAGAGTTCAGAGTGGGGAAGGAAACTTGACAGGCTGTTTAGAGCGTTGCTTTTAGCTGCCTCTTTCTGCTCACAGGCTCACAGCAGTGCTGCAAAATGTCCAGTCTTGTCCTGCCAAGCCACACTCTCATTAGACAGAAGGGGAAATAATAGGAAAGAGAAGAAATAAATAGACTGAGATAGTGGAAACTTATTATATAGATAGTACAGTATAGCGAGATCTTCTCCAGCAACTATTTTTGACATTTCTTTTAATTCCAAGAGGGGCCGAAAAGATGAAATGTCAAAATTTTCATGAGATGAAAAACTCTAAACGGTCTGGATGCAGAAGTGTCTAAACACTTCATTTTGAAATTTGGTTGTAACAAAACATTTCCTCTTAAGTGTCCATTTCAAATGAAAAAAATCATTTGGAATGAATATTTTTATTTCAAATGACCTTGAGATGAGTCATTTTATTTTCAAGTTAAGTGAAGATGTCAATTCAAAATGAAAGTTTTCATTTTAATTCGACATTTTGAAATAGAAACTTTCATTTCAGCTTGAGACGTCAAATCCCCTCCCCCAACAAAATAACATGAAATATTTTTCTTCAGAATTCATATTTTCCCACAGAAGTTTTCTATCTTGATGTAACACTTTCAGATTTTTTCCCACAGACATGGGGAAAATGTTGACCAGAACTAATAACCATAAAGGTAATCATGATTCTTGTCCTAAAAAAATGAGTCCAACACAGTGACACTTAGTAGGCAGGCCACCCTGCCAAACAGGAGGTGGCAGTAGCTCAGGCCTTGTCTACACTGCCACTTACAGCACTGAAACTTTCTTCGCTCCGGGGTGTGAAAAACACCCCCCTCCAAGCGATGCAAGTTTCAGCGCTGGAAAGTGGCAGTGTAGATAGTGCTACAATGCTGGGAGCCATTCCCCTCGTGGAGGTGGTTTTATTACAGTGTTGTGTCAGGATATAGATATTCAGGCCTATCTGTAAAGGCCTATACTCTAATTTAGGTGTATTCTTATCACTTAGCTAGTTATAGAGGTATAAAAGAGAGAATCAAAATCACTGTCTGCCGGTGTAAGGTCCTTCTCTTACTGTGACAGTCTGAGGCCCTGGGCTTAGGCTAAGGCCCTTGGCTAAGCAGCAGAGGCAGCCATAATCTGGGAAGCAACCAGTCACATCCTCACATTCCAAACTAGTCACATTGAAATAAGGTGTTATTGGGCTGTTAGGAATACAATCCTGGCCTGATAATGCCTATCACCTCCAGAGAAAGGGAAGAGCCTAGGGGATGTAAAAGGAAGTTTAGTTTGACAGTTTTCTGTTCAGTAAGAACTCACTTATCAATAGACACAGCTGGGAAACCCTTATGTCTTTATAGATGTAGTTGTGAAATCCTCACTTCTGTATTGTTTTGTCATTATAGTTCCCACTTTGCTATTGTTTATTTGCATGGTCTCTGTCTTGTTCTGTGATTGTTTCTGTCTGCTGTATAATTAATTTTGCTGGGTGTAAACTAATTAAGGTGGTGGGATATAATTGGTTAAATAATCATGTTACAATATGTTAGGATTGGCTAGTTAAATTTCAGTAAAATGATTGGTTAAGGTATAGCTAAGCAGAACTCAAGTTTTACTATATAGTCTGCAGTCAATCAGGAAGTAAGGGCGGCAATGGGAACAGGGACACAGGTAAGGCTCTGTGGTATCAGAGCTGGGAAGGGGGACACTCAGGAAGGAAACTGGAATCATGCTTGCTGGAAGTTCACCCCAATAAACATCGAATTGTTTGCACCTTTGGACTTCGGGTATTGTTGCTCTCTGTTTATGCGATAAGGACCAGGGAAGTGAGTGGGTGAAGGACTAAGCCCCCTAAGACGTTGGAAGAGCTTTCTCCCAGCGCTGGAGCCGCGACTACACAGCCACGTTAAAGCGCTGACGTGGCAGCACTTTAACATCGGCTGTGTAGACATACCCTCAGTCATGTTTTTTGTCTACTCAATGAGCTGGATGCAAAAGTTGTGAATTTTGATGAGAAAGAGATACATGATTTTTTCATGAAAATATTCCCATTTTCAACCAGCTCTTTCATTTTTTTGAAGAATGTGAAAGAAGAAATTCTCTCTGTCAAACCAGAAGGAGAGGGTGGTGTCTTTCTTAACTGGGACAGGGAGTGCATTCTGTCAGTAGTAGGCTGGCACGGGAAGAGATAAGGAACTACCAGTGGGATGATAGTGTGGTTCAAGGCAAGGACAGAGATCGAAGAGATCAGGCTTCAACTTTGTTAGGAGAATGTGAAGTAAATAGGGTAGAGACTAAACAATAATAATCTTGCTTCTGAGCATGCTTTTAGTTTAAACAGGCTGAATAGGCAAGCAAGAGAATGTAAGTGAAAGCACAAGGCTGCACCCTCCCTCCTTCTATCGGCATATAGAGATAAACCTGACTGGTGTGGAGGGCTTTGGAATAAGCTTGCTTGTTTAGCCTCAATAAACCCATCGACTTGCCTGCAGACTGGACTCTGGAGTGTTCTTTTCCAGCCAACTGTGTCTGGGAACTGAGAGGGAGGAGGGAGCTGGACCTCTGCCAACATCTTGGTGCCATGACTCAGATACACTTCCCTGGATGGTAAGTAATACAGTAGCAGCCAGGTAAGTCCCCTGCATCACTGTCTGCACAGCTGTTTGACGTGGGTATGGTGGGCTCTCATGAAGGGACTTGCAGGTTCTCGAAAACTGGGGTAACTGATTTTTTAAACAGGTGGCTATGGAGGAATCAGGGCCCATACCAGGTACAGGGGTCAACCTGGACAGAGATTGAGAAGGAGGTGGGTGAGGTGTTAGAAGATCCCAAGAGATAGGACTTTATACAGAGTAAAACAAATTTATTTGGGGTTTGGATACCATTGGGAACTGGGGGCCGGAGATAGATGACCTGCTGAGCAGTTTTTGGTTAAAGTCTGCAGCTTTGGGGACATGAACCAGAGCTGGGTCTGTGTTGCAGCAGGCTAGCATGTCTGGCTCAACAAGGCAGGGTTCTGAGTCCCAAGCTGGCAGGGAAAACAGGCTCAGAGGTAATCTCAGCACATCAGGTGACAGTCTCAAGGGGATCTCTCTGACAAAACCAGTCACAGGCTGTGGATGGGATTATGTTTAATAATCCAGGACATATGTGTAACCACTCACCGAATACCCACCTGTGAATTATTAAAGTGGGAAGAGGAATTGGAATCAATTCCAGCAATATGGACAGATTGGTTAAGGGAGAGTGTAGAGGGGGAACGGAAATGTCAGTAGACTGTATATGCATCCGAAGTGAGCTGTAGCTCATGAAAGCTTATGCTCAAATAAACTGGTTAATCTCTAAGGTGCCACAAGTACTCCTTTTCTTTTTGCGAATACAGACTAACACAGCTGCTACTCTGAAACCTGTATATGGAATGGATCAAGAGCCTTTACTCCGGCAGATTGGAAATCTATCAGAAAATATTACATGGCGGGCTGGAGGTAATGGTATAATAAATGGAGGTGTCACAGAGACATCATGGCATCTCAGTGATGATGAGGTTGAGTATTGGATTAACTCATTGTATTCCTTACAGTGGTATCAATCAAAAGGGCACCAAAATTTGACATTCCAGACACCAGGGGTGTTGGAACCAAGAGGTGTCCCCTGATGTAAATGTCATTTGTCCACATGTAATGATGAGGACAACATGGATCAATATAAACGGAAATGCTGGTGTGGAGCTAAAAATCACTCTAGGGGCACACACAGGGAAATTAAATCTAACTGGTTTGCAAAATGTAACCCTACAGATGGTGTAGATGCCCATCTTGAAAAATCCAGACCTGAACTGGCCACAGCCCAGAGCTAAAAGTATTCCCTGACAGGCAGACCTGAGGGAGCCTTTATGGAAGTGGGTGCAACTAGCACTCTTTAATGTGTCCTTTTGATCTGTTACATGGGTAGTCCGTCCCAGTGAGTGGTGGGTGGGCCGGCTATATCCCAACTGCAGCACATCCATAGAATGGTTGAAACAATAATTTAATAGGTGGGTGAGAGGACATACAGAAAAGAGGATTATGGTCAACAATAAACAAGGGAATGGAGCATGGACCTTGGGGGAAAATTGGGCAACGAAGCATTTGATGAGTCACAATGTGAAATTGCAACAAGAAATTAATGAATTGATGGTACATCAAGTAGCTGCAATTGCAGATGGGTGGGAAGTAGCAAAATGAATCTATGGATTGCTGATTGGGCAGGACAGTTGGTGAAATAGGCAGGAGATAGTTTTAGACGTTTGATGTGGGGAGAGGTGTGTATGGGAATGCAGAATGTTCAAGTAATGATATTAATAAATGTTATG
The DNA here is from genome assembly GCF_965152275.1 of Natator depressus. NCBI lineage: Eukaryota > Metazoa > Chordata > Testudines > Cheloniidae > Natator > Natator depressus. Next base: position 33,595,271 of record NC_134246.1, read on the forward strand.
AGGGACGCACAGTTGGGACAGTGACTATCAGTTTTAAATCATGGAGCTAGCCCATACCTATCAACACTTGCAAAAAACATGCCCGTCCACATGGAAAACAACATCCCCAACCTGTAAGGCTAGCACTGTGATACCCTGGGAGGGAAATGCAACCAAAGTAGTCCCCATGAGCCTGACGGGAGTGCAGGAAAAGAGAGGGATTCGATGGGAACCCTTGGAGAATCAATGGGTAGGATGGAATGGTATAAATTGGACCATAATTGAATAAAACAACTGTGTATTCAGGGGGGGATATATGGATATGGCCCACCTCAATGGTGTCAGAGAAACAAAATGTGTGGCCTATTGCAAAGGGGGAACACTTAAATGTGATGTGTATGGGATATGGAGTGTTCTCCTGGGAATGCATGTAACACTCCTGCAATGTAACACTAGAGGGAAGAAACACAACAGCACATAACCGAACTGCACGCACCTATAAGCTGTTACCAGGACTATGGTGCACAAATGGGTCACTGGAACAAATTGTTGTGAATACCCGGACCAGTGTGTACTACCCCATCCCACAACAAGTGGTCGAGTTGGTTTGGAAGATACCAAATTTTACTATTGACATTGAAAGGACTTATAATATGGACAAAAGCACTCAAAAATTGCAAGAGCTGCTCCCTGCAACTGCTGACAATTGCACGCGTTTCAGAACAATGCTGAAAGAATTCTAGCCATGTCAAAGAAGGAGGAGAAGTGCAAGGGTGGTGGCCAAAATGATGGACTATATTTCATTGAGCAGGACATTCGATATTGCTATGAATTATCATGACACTTGGCCTACTATTAAGTGTTGCTTTTGCAACACTTAGAAGGCAGTGGGCACAGGGGGATATGGCAGTGAAATCAAGAATAGCCATCAATGGGAAGCCTGAGACACTGATTGGAATAGTGCGGAATGCCTGTATGAAGGAAGGTGCAGGGCACTAACTCACAGTAGGGCACATCAATCAACAGCACATTCCATCTTGATACCTGGCCCTATCAGGAAACGTGCTGCCATATGTCCTATGTTTTTCCCAGGATGCCTGGGCAGCGTCTCTTCTACCCCATGGGCCTGCTGAGTTCAATGGAGCCTGTCATAAATATAAAGGGAAGGGTAAACCCCTTTAAAATCCCTCCTGGCCAGAGGAAAAATCCTCACCTGTAAAGGGTTAAGAAGCTAGGATAACCTTGCTGGCACCTGACCAAAATGACCAATGAGGAGACAAGATACTTTCAAAAGCTGGGTGGAGGGAAAAACAAAGAGTCTGTCTGTGTGATGCTTTTGCCGGGGACAGAACAGGAATGGAGTCTTAGAATTTAGTAAGTAATCTAGCTAGATATGCGTTAGATTATGATTTCTTTAAATGGCTGAGAAATTAAGCTGTGCTGAATAGAATGGATATTCCTGTCTGTGTGTCTTTTTGTAACTTAAGGTTTTGCGTAGAGGGATTCTCTGTGTTTTGAATCTAATTACCCTGTAAGGTATTTACCATCCTGATTTTACAGACGTAACAGTAACAAAGAAGTAACCATAAAAAGAATCACTTCTATTAAAATTCTTCTTTTCAAGAACTGAATGCTTTTTTCATTGTTCTTAAGATCCAAGGGTTTGGGTCTGTGGTCACCTATGCAAATTGGTGAGGATTTTTAATCAAACCTTCCCAAGGAAGTGGGATGCAAGGGTTGGGAGGATTTTGGGGGGAAAGACGTTTCCAAACAATGCTTTCCTAATAAAAATAAACCCAGATAAATGTTTGGTGGTGGCAGTGGAAGTCCAAGGGCAAAGGGTAAAATAGTTTGTACCTTGGGGAAGTTTTAACCTAAGCTGGTAAAAGTAAGCTTAGGAGGTTTTCATGCAGGTCCTCACATCTGTACCCTAGAGTTCAGAGTGGGGAAGGAACCTTGACAGAGCCACACCGATTTACACCAGCTGAGCCTTTGACCCAAACTGTCAGATACCTGAGCTGAGAATCTCCAAAACGCAAGTTACCCACAGTTTTATGCTCTTTGATTTTTTTTTAAATAAGATCAACACTACTTGAGAAACTTGAATTTCCCCAGTAATTTCCCCCCAGCTGTTTTCATCTGTATTTTCAGGCTGTAGATGATGGTATTTCACATCGGGGTCAAGATGTTGTACTGGATGGAAAACATTTCATCCACAACCATGGAGGAGACTGAGCTGGGTTTTGTGTACTGTACAGAACCTGTCGGGTACCATAAACCAACCACAATCAGGGGGGAGCTGCAGGTGGAGAAGGCTTTACAGCTGCCCTCCGCAGAGCGTATCCTCAGGATGGTGGTGATGATGTGAATGTAGGAGATCAGGGTGAAGAGTAAGGAGCTTGATCCAAGTATAACAACAGAAGTGAGAAGCACCACTTGATTGGTGAGGGTCTCAGTGCAGGACAGATGCAATAGGGGAGGGAGCTCACAGCTGAAATGGCTGATTTGATTGGGGCCACAGAAGTGCAAGCTGAGGGCTAAACCTCTGTTAAGCAGGGAATTTATGAAGCCTATTGCCCATGCCCCACTTACCAGCAGAACACAGATCCCTTTGCTAATGGTCTCCATATAACACAATGGGTCACCGATGGCAGTGTAGCAGTCATACACCATTACTGAGAGAATAAAAATGTCAGCACCAGTAGGCAGGAAAATGAAGACTATCTGGACAATGCAGCCATCAGAAGAAACGATTTTGTGCTCTGCTAGGAAATTCACCAACATCCTAGGGACAATGGCTGAGGAAAAGCAGATATCGACAAAGGATAAATGAGACAGGAAGGGTGTGAAGGTGAGGATCAGCCCTTATCAGTAGGATCACCACGTTCGCCACAAGCGTGATTAGGTAAATAACTATAAACACCAGGAATAGGAAAATCTGCATCTGTGGGTCACTGGAAAGTCCCAGGAGAATAAATGTAGTCACTTTGGTTTGATTCCAACTCAGGAAATCTGACCTGTCAGACTGAGGGAAAAAATAATGAAATTAACACAGAAGTAAATTGAAATGGCCTGTCGAAATCATCTGACCAAAAGGATTAATGTAAACCGAGGCTGACTACATCCTATAAAATGTGTGCTGTAAAAAGACAAAATGGGCTAGTTGCACAGAACGACTTTGGCACCTACCTACCATTTTAGGTGCCTAAATCCCAGAATCAGTCCCCACTGGTACTCACAAAAACCCTGCTCAGCTGTGACATTGAGGGACCCCTATGTCAGTCTGTCCCAGTCTCTCCTGTTGAAGCTGCTCCACTGTGGTTAAATAATAAAAGAGGCTTTGGAGCAGAGGCACTGGATACTCAGCCGTCTGCATTGGAGGGTGAGTGCTCTAACCACCAGAATATACAGTCATTCATGCTCTTGCTGTCTCTCTCTGACCCAATATCTCTTTAATCTGTCCCACTAACTTCAACAGAGCTACATCTGATTTACACCAGCTGAAGATTTGACCCATTGACACCTATGGAGCTATGGATGATTCACACCAGCATGGGATCTGGCCATTCTATAAATACTTTACAAAAAATACAGAATGTGATATCGTAGAATTTTATTGGATGGATTCCTATTAACATCTCTAGGATTCTAGAAGAAGAAGACAAAGACAAAGAAGACGAGGAGAAGGCAGTGGAAGTGGAAGAAACCTCCAAGGCCTAGAAATTCTGGTTTAGCACCCAGCAGGGTATAGTCTGTCAACCCAAACTAATATGGAGAATACAGGTAATTGATAAATATTATTAATGCCATAAAGGGGTGGGGGGGGGAATCAGACAAGCTTATCTAGGACAGCCTCCTCCCCTAGCAGGGTGAGTTGTGTGGAGGTAGGCAAGCCCAAGTATCATTCAGCTGTTCAAATAAACAACCAGAGATCATTAGCGACAAGAGAGAGTGAAAAGGACTCATCTTATAAACCAAAAAGTGATCTGAGGTTGTCTTTTGCAAAACCAGAAGAGAGGCTGAAGCAAACAAATGCTCCAACACTGGAAGGAGAGAAATGACAACACAGAGAAAGAAATGAAGGAGCATAGACTCACTGCACAACTGAGAGCTTTATTCCAAAGAGGAGAATTTATGCAAATGGAGATTGAAAACCTGAAAAGGGAGGTTAGTCATGTAGAACTACATGCAAACATTTTGGTAGAAGCAATGATACAGGATAAACAGAAACCAGCAAAGGAAGAAAAATTGAGGAAAAATATGAATGAAACAGCACCTGAAGAAAGTACAGGAAATATGAATAATTTGTTGATTGAGATCATGCAAAGTATAACAGACATTGAGGATTGACCAGTGTTGCCAAGTATGAAATTTGTACACCAGGAAAGACTGGATGATAACACAAGCACTTAATGAAGGACTCAAGGAAACTGTGGAGTAAAACCACCAATAGCCGGTAGAATTATATAATTTATGCTACAGTAACAGTAGCAGCTCATCAGCGTAAGATCAAGCCATCTGAGGATGTGAGCCATCTTTCATGGCAATGAAGGTTAAAGCAGAAGAGTAAGCTTTTATATCAGCCTACGGGATGCATGAGAAAAACCATCCGAAGAGATAAGAGAAGCAAATGGCCTTGGAGATAGCAGCTGGATGAGAGAGTCATCAAGGAACAATGTAAATGAAAACTGATCCATCTGAGTTATAGCCTTGAAAGATATTGAACACAAAGTTATTAGTACCAAGAGAACAGTCTCTTCACCAGAGACCCAAGGAGATTCTTTGATCTGATGGATGTTAAAAACAGAATAGGCAAAAATAGAGAGCCAATAAATGAAGTGGAATAGTTTCAGTACTACTGGAAAGAAATCTGGTCTGAGACTGTGCAACATAATCAGACAGTGAACCGGATTAAAAATGAGAGGAAAAAATTACAAAAATCACACCCCAGAGGAATACCAGAAAGATCAAAGAAAGAAAGAAAGAAAAAGAAAGAAATGAGGTACTGAGAGGAATGAAAAATTGGAAAAAAAACTCAGACCAGCTGGTATGTTTGGATTCTGGATGAAACGTCTTAGAAACACTCCATGATTGTTTATTTTAAAAAAAGAAAAAGGAGTACTTGTGGCACCTTAGACACTAACCAATTTATTTGAGCATGAGCTTTCGTGAGCTACAGCTCACTTCATCGGATGCATACAGTATGCATACTGTATGCATCCGATGAAGTGAGCTGTAGCTCACGCTCAAATAAATTGGTTAGTGTCTAAGGTGCCACAAGTACTCCTTTTCTTTTTGCGAATACAGACTAACACGGCTGTTACTCTGAAACCTGTTTATTTTAAAAACTTCATAAAATGTTTGAAGAACGGATTTCCAGGGTGGATGATGACAGGGACAACTCTCCCCATACAGAAAAGAAAGACAGACACAGTGATCCTAAGAATTATAGACTGACCATATGTTTACCCACTATATGGAAACGTCTAACAATTCTGGCAAAAAAAATCTGGAAAGTGCCAGTTACCAATGGAATGCTGGTTCCTGAGCAAAGAGACAGTACAGTAAATGTGAAAGGGACAAAAACCAGCCCAGGCCGAACAGGAGGATCACATGAGTTGCAAACAAAGAAAAAGTTAGTGATTGTGTGGATAGACTACCTTCAAGGCATACAAAAGCATCTCACAATCATGGATCACTGAGACACTGAAAATGCCCAAGGCTCATCCAAAGATCATTTCCTTTCTGCAGCAATCTATGTTTAACTGGAGCACTTGACTCTCACTGGAAGGGACTCATTGATGAGCTCTAAATTAAAAGAAATCTTTCAAGGATATGCCTTAGCACCAGTGCTGTTTGTGGTAGCCATGGTGCCACTGGCACAGATCTTGTTGAGATATGATAAATTGTGGTGATCAGCAAAGAGCAATGACCAGTTAACCATTTGTTAGACATGGGCAATCTGAAACTCCATGAACAGTCACGAAAAGGGGCTACAAAGATGGATAATATGTGGAAAAGTTTGGTGAAGATATAGAGCTACTGATTGGCTTGGCTAACTGTGTGTCAGCATCTGTAAAGATGGCCAGACTGGTACAATCTGATGACATACACGTTAATGGAGGAACTGTCCATGCTATCTCAGCACGACCCCTACAAATATCTTAGAATCAGGGAACTGTCAGCGCTACAACATAAGAAATTGAGAGACAAAGCAAGGAAAGAATATTGCAGATGTGTAAGAACTACTCTATGGACAAAACTCCAGTCTTAAGAATTTGATCTGAGCCATTAATATGCGGGTGACGCCAGCAGCACACAAGATGGCTGGAATAGTCAAGTGGAATCAAGAGGAGAAGAAAAATGTATGTATCAGCAACAGCTGCCTTGCTTGGATGTCAGAGTATTGACGGGTTTCAGAGTAACAGCCGTGTTAGTCTGTATCCGCAAAAAGAAAAAGGAGTACTTGTGGCACCTTAGAGACTAACCAGTTTATTTGAGCATAAGCTTTCGTGAGCTACAGCTCACTTCATCGGATGCATACTGTGGAAGCTGCAGAAGACATTATATACACACAGAGACCATGAAACAATACCTCCTCCCACCCCACTCTCCTGCTGGTAATAGCTTATCTAAAGTGATCATCAAGTTCGGCCATTTCCAGCACAAATCCAGGTTCTCACCCTCCACCCCCGCACACACAAACTCACTCTCCTGCTGGTAATAGCTCATCCAAAATATCCACTCTCCCATAATGTATAGGGAGAGTGGATACTTTGGATGAGCTATTACCAGCAGGAGAGTGAGTTTGTGTGTGTATGGGGGTGGGGTGGTGAGAAAACCTGGATTTGTGCTGGAAATGGCCCACCTTGATTTTCATGCACGTTGTAAGGAGAGTGGTCACTTTGGATAGGCTATTACCAGCAAGAGTGAGTTTGTGTGTGTGGTTTTTGGAGGGGGGTGAGAGAACCTGGATTTGTGCAGGAAATGGCCCACCTTGATCATCATACACATTGTGAAGAGAGTGGTCACTTTGGATGGGCTATTACCAGCAGGAGAGTGAGTTTGTGTGTGCGGGGGTGGAGGGTGAGAACCTGGATTTGTGCTGGAAATGGCCGAACTTGATGATCACTTTAGATAAGCTATTACCAGCAGGAGAGTGGGGTGGGAGGAGGTATTGTTTCACGGTCTCTGTGTGTATATAATGTCTTCTGCAGCTTCCACAGTATGCATCCGATGAAGTGAGCTGTAGCTCATGAAAGCTCATGCTCAAATAAATTGGTTAGTCTCTAAGGTGCCACAAGTACTCCTTTTCTTTTTGAGAGTATTGACGAGCAACCAAGGCATGGACAAAATGTAAATCCCATGATGTGACAAAGGGGAAATTCTGCTATCTGTGGAGGAAGCACTTGATAATGAAGAATATTATATCAAAATATGTGAGGAGTCAATCAGAATAAAGATCTGATCATGTTAACAAGCAATGATTGAGCTGCATCCTAGCCCAAGAAATCATGAAAGAAAGGAGAAAGGATACTGCTAGAAAAGACTGGAAAGATGTACACAGAAATCAATGCACAGACAATGGCGGAGAGAGATCAAGCCTATTCATGACAGAAGGATCCCTCAAAAGAGAAGCAGAAAGCCTCATTATGAGTGGACAAGAAAAAAAAAGCCTTAAATCTTAATTCTGTAAGAAGTAAGAATGATTGACAGGACTGCTCCTTGAAGTACAGAATGGGTTTTAAAAAGGAACAGATGGTGGAACAAGTATTAAGCAGCTGCTAGAGCCTATCTGGGAGAGAATATAGGAATAGACACAGTGAAGTGAATGAAGAGGGTAAGATGTTATGGGATATGGCAATTGTCACAGACAGAATGAGAATGACATAGTTCGAGAAAAGAAGACAAAACAAGCCTGTGTACATTGATGTTGCCATGCCAGCAGACAGCAACATAAAAAAGAAACAAGGAGAGAAGATGCTGAAGTATGAAGAACTCTGCCTCGAAGGGGAGCACTTATGGAAAAGTGGAACAAAGACAATCCCAGCAGTTAATGGAGCACTTGGAGAGATCCCTATGGTATGGACATGTTCAGACTGCAAGACATCATGGTCAGTGACTTACAGCACACAGCACTCTCAGGCACCAGGAGAATGTGAAAGAAAGTCAAAGGAGAATGAATAAATTTGAGCAACTAAAATGCAGGAAATCTGCAGAGGGTTTAACAAATGTCCAGACTACCCAAACCTACAAAGTCCGTTCAGCCAGGATTTATTGGTGACTCATGTGGATACATTTTAGTCAGCAGCTTTCTCTTTTTTCAGCTTCAAGATTTAGTATGGTGTAAAAGCTATTTCTTTTTAAAAAATCCACCATATGTAATACTGAGAGACATTCATAATAATGTGCCCAGCAAACACTCTAGGCACGCTGACATGATTTAAAAAAGAGGGGTACGACTGAACGTTAAAGGGAATTTTATGCTTAAATCACTTAAGTGCCTTTGAAAATCTGACCCACTGGCACTTCTGACTCAGTGTCCCGCAAGTCTGAATATCAGGCTGCTCACACATAAGAGAATCTCTCCTGCCATCTTGGAAGCGAGTGACTATTTTGACATTGATTTTTAGTGGAACTGAGAATGGAGACAATGTTCTGTCCAATGTCAAATCTATGTTTAACCCCGAATTCCTCCCAGAGACAAACTAAATCTTTTCCCCTTTATCAGCTCAGACAAACACCCAAGGGACAAGATCTTGTGCTAGAACGTGAATGTCACCACAGGCAGATTCTGTGAAAAGTAAATTCCAAAGCTAAGTGCCTGCTCCAGAGAATGCCCTGCAACCCCCTAAAACACACACACACACACACACACGCACCAACTGATCTCGTTTGTCATTGTGGTGAGCGAGCGAAAGTAGCTGGGTTGCCAGCCATGGCCCCTGTGCTGTAACTGACTGTGCGGGAGCAGACTGCTGCATCCAGGCAGAAGTCAAGGGGACCTTGCAGAGATATCCACCCCGAAACAAGTGGGGCAGCATCTGGTCCTTTGAAATTGAAACAGAAAGATTACAAGTAATAAAATATGAATCAACTCACCTGCCTTTTGAACATGGATCATACATATGGTGAGATCATTCTGACCTGTGATTTCTCTTTCTGTTTTCTTAGTTTACCTACTAGTGTATGGAATTGGCTACTTAGCCTGTCTATCTGCGTCTGGAATGCAGCATCTCAGGAAATCCAGTGTGTCAATGGATGTGACCCTTGCACCCTTTCCCTAGAGCAGTGAAACCACTCCAGGTGTGTAGGGTTATCTGTGGAAGTGGAACAAAGGTGACTCCAAGACTAATAGTTGATTTCTTGAGAACTGAAACCTGTTTAAATGCTGTTTTGGTCTGCCTGGGACAAGATTCCTGAAGTTCACTCTCTGTCATGAGCTCCCGGTAACACTGGGCTGGGTCAGCCCTTAAGCAATGCTCTGTAGAGTGTGACAATGAGAGCAATGGGGCTTGGATTATCACAGGGGTTAAGCATCCAATCTCAGCAACTGTCCATAAAAAAGGTGTGGATTTAGGCCTCTATTTTCAAAACAGCCTAAGGAGCTAGACACCCTAATAGCAAATCATTTCATCTCCCCTACAGTGCTTGGAAGCTCCGAGCCAAATAAATATAATTACCACAAGAAGGCAACATAGCCAGCGAGACTTAAACTTCACTAATAAATGGACACAGGTTGGGAATGGGGAAAAGGAGTAAATAGACTGTATATGATGGTGGTGAATAATAAAGGAGGAGATAAATTGTAAGTAAGTTTATTTCTGAAAATACAAAGCCAATGTCTGTAAAACACAAGGTCCATGCACTGCTAAAGTCCAATAAACCCAGCTTCCTCTTACCATGTCATCCCAAAGTTGTGGGGACCCTAGTACCCGTGTTTCAAGAGTTACAACTCTGGCCTTGGTGCAACTGTTTCATGGAATGTATTTGTGTCCCTGCAGATGTACCCAAGGGGGTCATAGAAGGTTTGCATGAACAGAGAAATGTTACAACTTACCACAGGGATTCTTTTAGATCAAGGGTGATTTGTGGTGCTCTAAAGAAAGGCAGATGGTCCCTCTACATTAGGGCTGGGGGACACCGACTAGAATAAAGAGATGGGGAAGAATGCAATGCTTAGATTCATAGATTCTGATGCCAGGAAGGACCATTGTGCTAATCTAGTCTGGCCCCCTGTATAACAAAGGCCAGAGAACTTCTCCAAAATAATTCCTGGAACATATCTAGGATGCTGCCCACACTATATCTCTCTCTCTCCTGTGGATGAATATAAGGTTCAAGCCAAGCATGTGTGTTTTATCTGGCCAGACTGATCCAGCACACACAGGTTGTAATTTTCAAGGCTACCAGAGGGTATGATTTCCAGCTGGGCCTAAGGGAGTTAGCTACCCAACTCCCAATGAATTTCAGTTTGAGTTGGGCACCGGATTTCCTTAAGCTCCTTTGTGAATCCCAGCTGGATGTCTAACTCCCTTAGGCTGTCTGTGAGAAAGGATCAGACCTGGATACATCAGGCCAAATTCTCCCATCACTTTCACTGAGGCAAATCCCAAGTTGCTGCACTGAAGTTGTGGGAGAGAGATCAGTGCAAAAAAACTGGCATGAGTGAACTATCCGGTCAGTCGTTTGTCCTTCTGTTAACCACACTAGTTAGGTGCTGAGTCATGCATACCCTCAGATGTGCCTAACCCTGAAAATCCTCACACATGTGAGTAAGTCTGCTGACAGCAGTGGTTTCATTGGTAACAATGAGATTACTGGGGTAAGAAGTACTTTCCTCAGTAACAGCTGGCAGGGTCAGCCCACTGACTAGTTCTTAGTCAGGAACTGCTGATGGTGCCAGGTATTCAGCTGCTGTTGACTGACATAGCTCTGTTGGTTTACAACAGCTGGGCATTTCATCCCTTTGACATTAGTGGAGGTGGCCCACTGTCTGCACTGGAACTATGCAGATTCACACCAGCTGGGGATCTGGCCCCATTGGTAGGTGTGGCCAATTTGCTCCCATTGAGGTAAGGGTAGCTATTCCTGATTTAGACCAGAGAAAATGGGGAGGGGGGAGAGATCAGGCCCATAGACACGGACATCTCTAGTTTTTTTAATATAAGAATGCCTAGCACTGCTCACGTGGGATTCTCAAAGAGGTTAAGGAACAGATGGGGAAGGGGAGGCACAGAATCCAAACCCACTACAAGTACCTGGAAGTGCTGTGAAAAGAACCAGAAAACCGAAAAACTTCTTATCTCGTTCACTATGGAGTCCAGCTGTTAAATGCAGTGGTGTTTCTCTGAGATTAGATCAGTGTAACTAAGGTCACAGAGTGACCCAAACTTTCCTGGCTCACAGTTCAGTGCCCTACACACCGAACCATAGATGCTCATGATCAGCGTACTAGGGAATAGGTCAGAGGGAAGAATTTACGCTGCAGTTTCAAAAGGATCCCAAGATAGTTAGCCAGCCACTTCTGATGGGATTTGGGTAGCTGATCTCTTAGGCTCCTTTTGAAATCTAAGCTTTAGAGTAGATATTTTTCTTTCAAAATTTATTTTTCATGTTTATATTATTTCTGTTATTTTTCACAATGTACATTGAAATAGTCTATTATTGAATTGTATTCTTCTATTATACTAAAAAAAACTGACAGTCACCACTCAGAAGAGATTGAAATATCTTCTTTCTAGATCAAAAGGGCTCTTGTTTCTGTTCTAATGAGGCAGTTTGCCATTTTCACACTTTTATCCTAAATTTCTTCTCAAAATTGTCGAGGAAGCAAACTGCTCCAATCTCTGCTAAGTAGCAGCTGCCCTCCAAAACTGGTTGGTTTGTGAAAAGGAAAAAGGGAAGAGAAAAAATAAATGAGAAAAGAAAATTGACTTTTATTATATTGTGAAAACTTGACATAATAAGGCATGCCATAGAGTGCACACTGACATGTCATGACAATGTTAAAATAAATGGAATAACGTACATTGCAAAACAAACATTTTGAAGTGGAATTTTGATTCCCTCTCCCTTCCAAACAAACGGTTTGAAATGGGTTTGTTTTGCAATTTCCATTTCACATTATGTTTGGAAAATACTTGTTTCTGCTGTGATTTGGAATGAAAACAAATGTCAAAACGTCTCCATTTTCCCCCACTTGATTTCCTGTCACTGCCTGCCTAAATCAATTATATCCAGGCCATTGGGCAATAGTATCATCCTACTCGGGTGCCCAGATGTCCCAATTTTATAGGGACAGTCCTGATTTTTTGGGTCTTTCTTATATAGGCTCCTATTAGCCCCCACCCCCACCCCGATTTTTTACACTTGCTGTCTTTTCACCCTATGTCCTACTGAATGCCTTTATCAAGATTTCTTTAATGTCTTTGTTCCTTAGCGTGTAAATGAAAGGATTAAGCAATGGTGTCATGATAGTGTTCAAGAGGGTGACAACTTTGTTCATTTCCAGTGAGTTTTGTTTGGAAGGCTTGACATAAAGAAAGATGGAGCAGCCGTACCATAAAACCACGACGGTGAAATGGGCAGAGCAAGTGGAAAAGGCCTTTTGCCAGCCTTGGTCAGATGGGATTCTCAGGACAGTGGAGATGATGTAAATATAAGAGACCAGGATGACGGCACAGGACCCAAGGACGACAATAAAGCAGACGGTAATATACACCATCTCAGCGAGACGTGTGTCGGTGCAGGACAGCTCTATCCAAGAATCTACATCACAGAAGAAATGGTTGATGGTAGAGTCACAGAAGGACAACCTGGTGATCAGAAACGCCAGCACAGAAGTAGTCAGGAAGCTACTTGCCCATGATCCAAGAACCAGCTGAATGGACAAAGTGCTGTTCATGATACAGCTATAGCGCAATGGGTGGCATATGGCCAGATAGCGATCATAGGCCATGACAGACAGAAGTAGATATTCGGTGCAGCCAAGGGAGAAGACAAAGTACATCTGCAGGAGGCAACTGGGGAAGGAGATGGTTTTGCTTTGGGACACTAGGAGAGCAAGAGTTTTGGGAATGTAGCCTGTGGTGAACCAGATGTCCAAAAAGGAGAGATTGCAGAGGAAGAAATACATCGGGGTGTGCAGGTGGCGGTGGATCCCCACTAAGGAGATGATGGTGATATTTCCCATCAGCGTCAGGAGGTACATGAACAAGAAAAGCAAGAAGAGAGCAATCTGCAAATACCGAGAGCCAGGGAACCCCAGCAGAATGAATTCCCTCACATTGGTCTGATTTCCCTTTGCCATTGGGTGCCCTCTTAAAACTGTTAAGACACAGGAAACTATAAAGGGAAGACAAAGAAACACCCAGGTGACTTGGTTAATTGCAGCTCATTGTTAACAAACTGAGCAGTCATGTAGATAGATTATATTATTTTTTTAAAGCCCAAAGGGATTATACAGTCTGACCTCCTGTATCTCACAGGTTGGGTAATTCCTTTCACCAAAGCCCAGTAGCTAATGGTTGAACCAGAGCTTCTCTCTTAGGAAAAAGATATCCTATCTTGACAAGAGCCCCTATCTCACATTAAAGAGCAGTATCCTACAGGATACTGAACACAATTTAAGTGAAGTAGTGCACATTCAGTTCTCAATAGGAGATGTGAGTATGTTGTCATCTCTGAGAACTAGAGTTTCAATGGCAGATTGGCACCTAACTTCCCTAGGTTCCTTTGAAAATCCCAGCCTTAGATTCTGCTCCTCCCACAGAGCCAAGAAACCTGGCCTAACTGACCTCCCAAAGCCAGATGCAGGATCCTGGATTTCTTGCTCTCAGCCCTCTGCTCTAACCACGAGGCCCCATTTCCCTCCTAGAGCTGGGAATGGAACCCAGGAATCCTGACTTCTAGCCCTAGAACCCTTAGACCGCATCCCACTCCCAGAGCTGGAAAACAGAACTGAAGCATCGTGATTCCTTTTTCTAAGCCAGAGGTTCTTAAACTGTGGTCTGCGGAGCACTAGTGGTCTGCAAGCTCCTTTCAGGTGGTCCACGGATATTTCCCTCTAAGGTGACCATCTGGGCAGCCGCACACAAGAGAATGAAGGGCCACCCACCTAATTAGTGGAGCCATGAAGGTGTGGCTTCACTAATTAGGTGCCTTGACCCTTGAGAAGACGCACATGTAAGGTGAGGTTGTGGTCTTGGAGGGAATAGGGGGTAGGAGGGAGGGGCAGCAGGGTGAGAAGAGTGGGTGGGGTGAATTTGGGAAGTGCAGGGCTGCAGCGGCCAGAGAGGTGACTTTCCCCAGCTCCAGGGCTGCGGATGCCGGGGAGAGACGACCCTCCTTTCCAGCCCCAGCTTGGGGGCTGCTGTGGTCGGGGAGAGGCACATCCATTGCATTAGAAAGGTAAGACTACCGATATTAAAATATGAATTGTGTGCTTTTATTTGTAGCACAAAAAATACATTAAGGTTTTTTTATATCGCGCTTTTATCCAAATCACTTTACAACAGTTAGCTAATGGTACAAACGTTTGGAAAGATCATTCAGTGGTCACTGACACCCTAAGAAATTTTCAAGTGGTCCATGGAAAAAAAGAGGTTGAGAACCACTGTTCTAAGCTATTAGCTCACACTCCCTCCAGAGCTAGAACATCAGAACATAAGAACAGCCATACTGGGTCATAGAGGAGGGATAGCTCAGTGGTTTGAGCATTGGCCTGCTAAACCCAGGGTTGTGAGTTCAATCCTTGACAGGGCCATTTAGGGATCTGGGGCAAAAATTGGGGATTGGTCCTGCTTTGAGCAAGGAGGTTGGACTAGATGACCTCCTGAGGTCCCTTCCAACCCTGCTATTCTAGGATATCAAAGGTCCATCTAGCCCAGTATCCTCTCTTCCAACAGCGGCCAATGCCAGGTGCCCCAGAGGGAATGAACAGAATGTCTGCCTTGAGACATTAAAGAACAATCCTCTGTTGTTGGAGTGCATATTTGACTTATACCTCCTTTGAGCCATGGGTAACCATGATGGTACCCCCGATTTCCAGACTCCATTCACTTCTAATTCTGGGTATTCTCTATATTAAGGTTCCATTCATACATAGTTTGTAAAGGATTAATTGAAGCTTTAATAAATGCTTACCCAATTTGTATTGAGGCTAACCACTCCAAATGTGTTTATAAACCCAATATATAACCACTTCTGAAACTTTCTACTGATGTTCTTATAACCCTGGGAACATATACTGCTTATGTCTTTAACATGCTTAAAATCAATTAAACTTTGTCAATAGGCATGGAAGAATTCATTTTCCCCATAAGCATTGATATTAGCGATCAAAGTTATTTTTAAGCATTGATTTTCATATTTGCACAATATTATGCTGTTAAGTGTTTATTTCCATTTTTATCAATTAAATGTTCAAAGTTGCAGTTCATTATGTGGGCCAGACAATGGAGCAGAGTCAGACAATTATTTAATGACAGTAGATGTTGAGATTCAGAATGTTAAAGGTTTATAACTGTTAAAACTCTGTCAACATCACTTGTCAAAATAAGCAGAGCAAATACCCTTAAGCAGCATTTTCCTTCCTTAACTGTTAATTTGGATTATTGATGGAAATATATTGATGTCATTTTCTGGGTGTGCAGTGAAATCAACATTTGTCATTTACCGATAAAAATCCGATAATTCCAAGCCTGTTTCTAAAGGACTTAGAAAGGGAACCCTAATATGAAGTGTGATCCCATTTTCTTCAGTTTAATTAGCCTCTCTGCAAACTGCACTGTCTTCAAGATGTTCTCACAAGAGTCACTGACATGACTGTAGTAAACAATTCTGTTGGTGATACAATCACTAGAATCTTGGTCTTTCTTTCTTTCCCCTCTAAAGTCACCGTATATGACTCAGACTAAGTTTGGGGGAAGATTAGACCTGCCAAAATAGAACAGAATATCTCTGCATAGTTTGCAAAACTACAACTATTTTGTAAGACAGCAAGAAGGTCAAACTGACCAGAAACCAAAAGCGAAATGGCCTAACGTTTTTATACTGGAGAGTGAGCGCAATGCAGAAGCATAGGATTGCATGCTCTATGACGCTTGAGGGAATTATGAACACAAATCCATTGAATTTGAGGGATTTGTGCGACTTCCGCTAAACTAGTATTAATTTGAATGCTAGGAATAATAATACCACCACATCTGATTTCATTTAAACCGGTGTAACTTATAAGCATTCTGAGTAGATACTCAAAGAACTTTCAGAATACTCACTGTGTGGGTGGCAGTTCTGTGGATGCATCCTGAATGAAACATAATTGCTATCACATCAAATGTAGAAAAAAGGTGCTCTCTTAAGCATGGAGAGAAAAAACCAACAGTTATTTTTTAAACACAGACAATAATTCTGCTTCTCTGACACATTTTTTGAATATTTTCAAAAGATTCAAGCACACAAACCTGCTCTAATAAAGTCAGCCATCCAATATCCTTAATAGATTATCAGCATATCTTAGTATATACTTATAATTGAAAATGAACTATGTATTTTATATGCTATTGTCTTCTTCTCTCTCCCCTATGGCACTGAAGTCTATTTATCTCTCTTATATACTACTGTCTTCTTAGGTGCTCCATTCAGGCAACGTAAGAGTGTTCAATTCAGGATGGCTTATTTCATCAGCTCAGGCGGCCACCTTGGGACATAATCTTCAGAGAAATTCACAGACTTTCTCAGAACTACAGAGGGAATTGCTTGAGGGGCCATGAACCAAATAATTCGAGAGCCAATCCTCAGAGAAGCTGGCTCTAATTCCCACATGGGTTTTGTAAACTCACACATACCTACCTTCATAGATTTCCTCTGCACTAAATTCTGAGCAACTTCTACATGCTCTTGCCGCATGTCAAACCTCCATCATTATTCGTGGATCCAGTCCTGAGACGAGTTGGCTGAATAACAGAGCGCAGTGGGACAGATTCTTTAGGCAGCCAACCAATAGCAACAACTCTCAGCTCTTATAGTGGGCTTTAAATCAGTAGCTCGCAAAGAACTTTACCAAGGAGGTCAGGGTCACGATTCCCATTTTACAGATGGGGAAACCAAGGCACAGACAGGGGAGATTCATGCTGGAATGGGTGAGAGGGGAATCAGCCAAACTGAGTGCAGTGGAGTTACTCCAGATTTACATGGGGTGAATGAGAGGAAGAATCAGGCCCATTGACTCCAATGGGCCAAAAACCAGAGTCTCTTCTCCTGATCATCCACTCACTGACACTGGGCTTACACAAGTGTAACTCCACTGACTTCAGGAGAGCTACTCCAGATTTGCACTGGCATAGGAGCAGGATCCTGCCCCATGTGAACATAGCATGTGCCTTTATTTTAGAGGTGCAGAGGGGAATCACTACCCTGGTCAAACTGCATGGACCAGATCCTCGCGTTGTGTGAATCAGCAAACCTCTATTGATTTCAGTTGAGCAATTCTAACTTATATTCACTGGGGATCTGACCCAGTTTGACTTGGGATATCAGGAACTATAGGTGCCCATGTCTCATTCTCTTGCCCTGAACTGAAATCTAGTAGACACTGCATTTCATTCTCAAAAACACATTTCCTTTTTTGTTTCCCTTCACTCAATTGAGTTAGAAAGTGGTTTGTAGTCTTGAAATACAGAACAGTAAAATAAAGCACAAAGTATTCGTCATTCCCTCCTCATGTACCAGGCAACCTCTGCAGGAGAAACAGCAGCCAGACAGTGAGGTGCCCACTCACACTTTGATCTTGTAGGCCAGGTGTTTATGCACATAAAGGTGCAGCAGGAGCCTAAGAGGACTTTCCAAAGCACCTGAACAGATGAGGTGCCTAACTCCCTTTGGATGTTACATGGCTATCCTGCTTAGGTACTTTTGAAAATCCCATTGAGGCCCAGCTCCTCAAAGGTATTTAGGTACCTAACTCCCATTGATTTCAGTGGGAGTTAGGCGCCAATGTGTCTATGTGTATCTTGAGGCACCAAAATACCCTCCATGTAGTGACCTCAGGTGTCTATCTACATTTATTCCTTCAATAGAGCAGGAGTAGCCAATTATGCAGGGATTGTTTACAGATGTTTCCCATGGCCATCAAGAGGTATGTGAACAAGAATAGCAGGAAGAGAGAGATCAGTAGATACCAAGAGCTAGGGAAGCCAAGCAGAATAAATTCCTTCACATTGGTTTGATTTCCCTTCACCATTGATTTCACAATCTGCCAGAACACAAACCATAAAAGGAAGGGCAAAGAAACCCCAGGTGGTGTGGTAAGGGGCAGTTCATTGCTGATAGATAAATAATTGAGCTAGGAGAAGCAAGCTAATCTTTTTTTCCACAGTACATCTTAATATCAGAAAATGTAGAATAGCTGAAATCAAATTGTCCACAAGAAAATGTCAATTTTGACAAAATATCTCAATTTTCTGTTGGAAAATGAAAGCTACATATTTAAGTTGGACAGTAAAAAAAAAAATCAAAACATTTTTTCTGTTTCCAAAATCAAATTGAAACAAATACATTTAAAAATCAAATCCTTATTTGAAAATAAAATAGACACACATTGACATTAAAATGATGTGTTTCAATACCATTTTAAGTCAACATGTTCATTAATACCAAATATTTTTGATTTTGAAGGGATACTGAAATGAAATATTTCATTCTGAAGTGTTGGAAGTAGAGCGGTCAAAAGTTTTCTGACAGAACAGTTCCACTGGAACATGTTAACACCATCAGAACTTTTAACAAACCATAGATTCCATAGACTCCAAGTCCCAAAGGGAACATTGTGATCATCTGCTGTGACCAACTGTATAACACAGGCCATAGAACTTCTCCAAAATATTTTCTAGAGAAGATCTTTTAGAAAAATATCCAATCTTAATTTAAAAATTATAAGTGATGGAGAATCTAGCATGGTAAATTCTTCCAATGGTTAATTACTTTCAATGTTAAAATTTTACACCTTATTTCCAATCTGAATTTGTCTAGCTTCAACTTCCAGCCATTGGATCATGTTAGACCTTTATCTGCTAGACTGAGGAGCCCATTATTAAATACTTGTTCCGTGCATAGAGACTGCAGTCAAGTCACCCCTTTTCCCTCTCTTTGTTAAGCTAAGTAGTTTGAACTCCTTGAGACACGTTTTCTAGTTTCTCTTTGCTCTTCGCTGAACTCTTTCCAATTTGTCAACATCTTTCTTGAATTGTGGGCCCCAGAACTGGACACAGGGTTCCAGCTGCAATTCCACCATTGCCAAATAGAGAAGTAAAACAACTTCTCTGCTCCTCCTCAAGAGCCTCCCATTTATGCAATCCAGGGTCACATTAGATTTTTTGGCCACAGCATGACCAGGACCCCCAGACCTTTTTCAGAGCCACAGCTTTCCAGGGTAGAGTCCCTGTAGTGATTGGAAGACTCACCAGTGCGACGCCTCCTGCTGGTCATCTGGGAATTAGCTCTTTTCCAGGCCTTGGAGAGCCCTCTGCTGGCAGGTGTCTCACCTGCCTCAGGCCCCGTGTCCCTTAATCAAGGAACCAAAGGACATGAAGAGAAGAAATTATTGAACTGCCTCTACACGAATGCTAGGAGTCTGGGTAACAAAAAGGGGATTAGAATAAATTTGATCTGTTTGGTATTACTGAAACTTGGAGGGATGATTAATGCAACTGGAATGTTAAAATCAATTATTATAACCTATTTAGGAAAGATCAAATAGGGAATGGCACTGTAGGTCATAAGTGACATTACTTGTTTCTGAGTTACTGATAACTTGGAAGAAAATGATCTTACCGTTACCTCAGGGTGCTGCCCCACTGCAGTGCCCCCACACTCTGGGTCTCCCCTTCCAGGGGAACCCCCAACCCTCTAAACCCACCTTGCCTCAGTGGCTACTGCCAGTCATCATCTAGCCCCCACTCACTGGGGCAGACTGCAGTCTGTAATGGCCACTCATCATTGGCAAGGAGGTAGGACCTGCTGCCTTTGCCTATCCCCAGCCTGTATCTCTGCAGCCCCTAGTACCTTTTGTAGGCCTTCAACAAGGCCTGCAGCCTGGGGGTTTACCAGGCTGGAGCTCCCCAGCTCCCTTTTCCCTTCCCCAGCACTGCTCTGCCTCAGGTCCCTTAATCTCAGGCAGCTAGCCCATCCCACTCCAGGGCTAGAGTGAGACTCCTCTGTTTCTTGGCCCCACAGCCCTCGTATCAGGGCCAGCTGGGCCTTAATTGAGCTGGCTACAGCTGTGACTGCTTCTTCAATCAGCCTAGCTTGGCTGCTTTCAATCCCTGTTCTCCAGGAGTGGGGCAGCCGCCCCACTACAGTCCCCTATTGTGCAAGTACGGCCGACATTCTTTGTTCCTAGATGTATATATTTACATTTAGCCACATTAAAACACACATTGCTTGCTAGCGCCTAGCTTGCCAAGTCACCCAAATCACTTTGAATCAGTGACCCGTCCTCATCATTATTTACCCTTCCTCCAATTTGTGTGTCATCTGCAAATTTCATTAGTGATGATTTTATGTTTTCTTCCAGGTCATTGTTAAAAATGCTAAATAGTATACAGCCAACAACTGATTGCTGCCAGACCCCACTGGAAACACCCCTCCTCGAGGACCATTCCCCATTTGAGTTACATTTTGAAACCTATCACTTAGCCAGTTTTTAATCCAGTTAACATGTCCCATGTTAATTTTAGGTCACTCTATTTTTTAATCAAAACATTGTGTGATGCCAAATCAAATGCCTTATAGAAGTCTATGTGTATTATGGTAACACAATCACCTTTAGCAACCAAATGTGTAATCTCATTACAAATATGTATATCACTACATTACTTTGACAGTATCTCTTTTCCATAAGCCTATGCTGATTTGCTTTAATTACATTACTGCCCTTCAATTATGTATTAATTGAGGCCCATATCAGCCACTTCATTATCTTGCCAGGGTTCAGTGTTAGGCTGACAGGTCTGTAATTACCTGGGCCATCCCATTTACCTCTTTTAAAAATTGGCATACTAGCTTTCTTCCAGTCTTCTGGAACATCCCCAGTATTCCAAGATTTATTGAAAATCAACATTAACAGTCCAATGAGCTCCTCAGCCAGGTATTTTACAACTCTTAGATGCAGGTTCTCTGGACCTGCTGGTTTAAAAATATCTAACTTTAGTAGATTCTGTTTAACATCCTCCAGAGATATCAGCAGAATGGAAAGAGTGTTGTTATTGCCATATGATGAAACTATATCATCTGTTTTATCCCCAGATTCAGAACAGAAATATTTATTGAACACTTATGCCTTTTCTGGAGTTTTGCCAGAAGATGGGAATGGGCAACAGGGGAAAGATCACTCCATGATTACCTGTTCTGTTCATTCCCTCTGAGGAACTTGGCATTGGCCACTGTTAGCAGAGAGGATGCTGGGATAGAGGGACCATTGTTCTGACCATTATGGCCTTTTTTATGTTCTTATCATTGATAATTCTGCCATTTCCATCTATTAATGGACCAATACCATTGACAGGATTCTTTTTGTTCTTAATATATTGTAAAAATGCCTTATTGTCCTTAACTCTGCTGGCCATAGATTTCTCCTTGTGTGCCTTTGCTTCCTTTATTATTTTTCTACAATTCCTAACTTCTGCTTTATATTCATTACTATTACTACTTTCTTCATTTATTATTTCTTAATTTTTATAGCTGCCTTCACTTTCCCTCTAAACAAGGTCATTTTTAAACCAGCACATTTTTCCTCAATTGTGGAATCGTGGCTTTTAGGGGAATCTAGTAAAGTGTTTTTTGAATTATTCCCAAGCATCATTTACATTTTCATGATTAAACTCTTTGTCTCTGTTCATCTGGCTCATAATTGCTTTTAGCTTTGTGAATCTGGTCCCACTAAAGCACCACATTTTATAACTAACTATAACTATAACTATATATATATATATAAAATACCTGGGGAATTCTGTGCCAAAAATTAAAAATTCTGCTCACAATATTTTAAAATTCTGCATATTTTATTTGTCAAAATAACACAATATAATCATGCCAGTTTCAATTATTTTGGTAACTTATTTCAAAATATCTGTCAGCAAGTATGTCTGTAATGATACAGACGCACACACACAAAGATTCTGGTAATTGTTTTTTTAACAAATAGATTCCTTACTAGGCATATTAATACAGAACTTTAAGTAATTCATTTAAATTACAATACCAAATTGTATTTCCTGCACCTGTCAGAAGCAGTGCAAAGGCTTGGGGGAGTCAGGGGTAATGGAGGAGCTGAGGGAGAAGGAAGGAACTTGGAGTGAACCTGGAGGGTTGTTGGGTGTGGGTGGGAGAAGTATGGAAGAGGTTTTTTGAGGGGGAGGGGCTGGATTGGGGGGCAGAGTTGGGACACCTCCCCCATGCAGACCCTTGCTTACCCCAAGCCTCTCCCATTCAGTCAGGCGTATCTGCCCCTGCCCCATCCCCCCATCCCCATGTGGCCTTGCACCCCCACTATTCAGGCCGTGGCTCAATGCTGTCACCCCACTAGCTCCTGAGCCCATGCCCCAGTCTGTCCCCCCACTAGCCATTCTGAACCCCAGTGTGTGACACCGCCCCCCCCGGTAGCCCCACTCTGTCCTAACTTGGCTCCACTGTGATGAACTTCTACTCCTGGGGGGAATTCTGCACTACTGCACACACACAGCATCCCCCTCCCCCCCCCCCCCCCCCAGAAAATACATTCTGCCCCAAAAGTGCTGCAGTTCCTCCTTTTGCCCAGCACTTCTGGGGAAGAATGTAGTTTTGGCTGGCAAAAATTCTGCAGGACAAATGAATTCTTTGTGTGTGCAGTGATACAGAATTCCCTCAGGAGTAATATATGTTACTGATATGGACTTTATTCTGGTTTCACATTATAAATGTAATCAGATCATAATCTCTAGTACCTATGCTACCATTCATTTTTAAGTCTGTGATCAGTTCCTCTTTATCTGTCAGGATAAGGTCTAATGTAGAACTACCCCATGCAGAATGCAACATTTATTGAGTTAGAAAATTGTCATCTATGATGTTTAGAAATTACAAGGATGTTTTAGGACTGACAGCAAATAACCTCCAGCATATGTCACTCACATTGGCATGCCCCATGATCACAGGTTTTTTTCTGCACATTATAGATAGGTGCATAAAGAGGTGATCATCTTGTTTCCAGTTGTGATTTGGTGGTCTGTAGCAGAAACCATCTTGTGCTTTGTCTGTTAGGACATTGATCCATAAGCATTTAAGATCATTTTCTTCCAAGTTATCAGTAACTCAGAAACAAGTAATGTCATTTATGACCTACAGTGCCATTCCCTATTTGATCTTTCCTGAATAGGTTATAATAATTGATTTTAACATTCCAGTTGCATTAATCATCCCTCCAAGTTTCAGTAATACCAAACAGATCAAATTTATTCTAATAAACGAACAATTCCAAATCCCCTTGTTTGTTACCCAGACTCCTAGCATTCGTGTATAGGCAGTTCAGTAATTTCTTCTCTTCATGTCCTTTGGTTCCTTGATTAATTTTGTTCTCAATATTTCCATTTTGTTCTGAGTGCTCATATCTTCCCTCTTTTTAACCTCCCCTTTTGCTATTAGTTTAATCCCCTCCTGACTACTCTAACCAGCCTGTCCCCAAGAAGACTGGTCCCACTTGTACTGAGGTGGACTCCATCCAAACTATATATCCCCCCTCCATAGCAAGTGGACTGATGTTCCACAAAACCAAGACCCTGTACCCTACACCACTTACCTAGCCAGCCTTCACCTCCACACTCTTCTTCATTCAGTCTTCTTTCATTCATGGGACAGGAAAGATCTCAGAGAAGATTGCTTGGATGTTCTTCTTCTTCAGCATGCTTCCAAGTTCCCAGAAGTCATCTATTGTGAGATATCCCACAGCACAATGTCATTAGTGTATTATGAACCACCACCAATGGATCCTTGCCTGTTGACTTCAGAAGCCTTATTTTATTTCATGTGAAGAAGACATACCACCAAGCTCTTGAGAAAGAATTTTCTGTACCACTTCAGACCACCAAGCCACCCAGTCTTAAGCCATGTCTACACTACTGGCTAAATCGGCACTGCTGCGATCGATGCAGCAATGTTGATTTAGCGGGTCTGGTGAAGACATGCTAAGTCAATGGGAGAGCACTCTCTTGTCAACATCTGTACTCCATCTCCCCAAGGGATGGAAGCTATACTGATGGGAGAGCGTCTCCCATCGACATAGCGTGGTGTAGACACTGCTGTATGTTGATCAAAGTTATGTCAACTTCAGTTATGTAACTTTCATAACTGAACTTAGATCAACCTAAGCATTAGTGTAGACTAGCCTTTAGCTCTGGGAAGGCAGCACACCATGCTGTTGTCCACCAGTCCCTTGCAGAACATTCTTTCAATTCTTCTGAGTATTGAATCTACAAGGGTCATCTGTCTTCCTAGGACAACTGGAGAACTGGGCTGTCCAACTTTTGTTTTGATTTTTTATACAAAAAAACCTATCAGAATTTTGGTCTGTAGGGAATTCTGAAATCTTTATTTTTGTTCTCATTCAGAATAAAAGAAAAAAATGACATTTTGGAAATTCTAATGGAACAGAAATTCTGGGTTCTGACCTGCTCTAGTTCTGATCAACATGAAATGTTTTGACATTTCTGAGACTAAAATTTTTTGAACATTTGATTCCACAAAAATATTTGGTAGTTCATCTTTTCATCCTGATTCAGTATGAAAAGAAATGTCAAGCTATTGGAATTTCCTATGTTATGGACAGTCCATTTTCCAGGAAGCTCTAATTATGGGTGGGATGTCCAAAGACACCAAGTGGAGTTAAGTGCAAAAATTCTATTGAATCTCACTCACGAGCCTTTGGTAAACCCCAACTACATCATCTATGATGCTGTAAGGACCAAATTTGTTCCCCAGTATGCACAGGCCCAAATCCCAAATGTGTGTGATTTAACAGATCTGATTGAAAAATAAAAATGTATGTCTCCAAAAAAGTTGGCATGATTTTGGGGACGTTTTTTATTATTCTGTAACAAAATATTTAGTTTGAAAAGCAACAAAACTAACATTTTATTTCATTTACTTTCAGATTATTTCTGTAAAAATAAGCTAAATTATTTGAAATCACATTGTTTTCATGAAACATTTTGATTTTGATGAAATATCATGTGAAACATTGAAAACATTTGGCCAGTTCTGGTGACTGAGAAATGGGTTTTACCAATGAGGTCTAAGAGGGTTAAGCAACCTCCTTGAATCGAAAGTCATAGTGTAAAGCCAGACGGGACCATTAGACTATCTAGTCTGACGTTCTGTGTATCACAGGCCATTGAATTTCATCCAGTTACACATATATTGAGATCAATTACTTGGGTTAGACTTTCAGTCCTTAAGAGACTAAGCTGTTGTGAGCCACAGGCAGAGACCAGGAGAGACCGAGGTGACACCAATGCCCAAGGCCCCTGCAAGGACAGGGAACTGGTCACCTGAGATCTGTCCAGATGATTGTACCAAGCAATCTATGTCCCATGCTGAGGAGGGTAAAAAAACCCCAAGGGGAAAATTCCTTCCTGACCTGACATTTGAGGATCATTTCGACCTGATCATATGAGGAAGACATACCAACCAAGCTCTTGAGAAAGAAGTTTCTGTACCACTTCAGATCTCCGACCCACCATGTCCGGTGTCCTGTCTCCCGCTGTTTCCAATCTCTGATGCTTCAGAGGAAGGTTTAAACAAACAAAACCACCACCACTGCCACCCACAGAATACGGAGCAGCAGGGGAACAAATCCCACCTTCTTCCTGACCCTTGCATGTGACCAGCTGAAGCCCTGAAGCATGGCATTTGATTATAGTCATTGTCTGAATGCAAGTTTTATTAGAATGTTGAGGGCAATGCAGGCAAATCTGTTCTCTCTTGGTATGTCTACATAGCACAGTAAGCCTGGGTGTCTGACACGGGTTTGAGACCAAGACCCTCTTCTGTCCACACACAAATCAGTCTGACTTAAGTCAGCAAGCACTCAGGACCCGGGTCCTAGGACTATACTAGGGGCACGGGTCAGAGCCCACGTCCTGCTGTGACTTGGCTCCAAGCACTATCATTTTGCTGGATGGACACAGCTCAACCCACAAACCTGAGTCAGAAGTTCTGCATCATGCAATATGGACATGTTACCATGGCTGTGGGACCTGGTCTAGCAATTGTAAACCCAGATGGACGCTCAAGCATAGGCTTGGGAACCTGAGTCCACAAGGCCATGAAGAAGGGGGATGAACAGGTGGATTCATAGACTCACATTTTCACAGGCTGCAAGGCAGGTAGGAATCACCACCACCATCCAGGCTGACTCCACAAACCCACATACACAAATACATACAGGCCTCAGAATTTCTCCCAGATGCTGGATTAAAGCATGCCTTTTACAAAGAGATCTAATCTTGCCTTAAATACTTCAAGTTATTGTGAGTCCACAACTTCCCTGGCAAACTGTTACAATGTTTTATTACCCTCACTGCTAGGACACTGCAAAGGCAGTTGGATGTCTCATTTTCTTGCACTCTTTTGAAAAATCCTATCTTAAATAAGTACAATACTTTCCAAAAGATTGGGGGATAAAAAGGTACAATACAAACTTCATTTACATTCTGATGTTATGAATGGGCTGTAAGCAAATATACAACAGACATCAATTATTCACATACATAGGACATTTCTTATTACAATTACATTGAAAAATGAAGGGCATTCATTTCCATATTTGAAATTATAAGGAGATTTTTTTCTTATATCTGTGCTCTACAGAATCTTCCTGTAGCTAAATATTCATTGCACAGTAAGATAAAATACATGGACTGGAGAGTTCATGTATTTCAGTCCACTCACCAGCTGAGCCTGGGACACCACTTAAAGTGGAACTTATAGTCCAGTGCTGTTAGATATCGCTTCTTTTGTTCAAGGGCAGGAGGCCTCCATTTTCACACTGTCTATATGTTGATATGATTTCTCAAAATAACCCTAAATATAATCCAGATTTGTTTGCCATCTCATTCACCAATGTGTATTATATGCATTTTTTCTAGGGTTTTCTAAATATTCTAAGGAAACTAGTCAGCCAACTCTAATTGAAATTCATTGGAAGTCATTCTCCTAACTACCTTCAGTGCATTTGAAAATTCCAACTAGTACAGCAGTAGTGGCCACCAATGCCATATACAGAGGTAATATCTCCTCCTGTCACCTTCTTGGTATTTCCCTACCTATGACCTACAAGGATCATATAAACCTTTCTTTGCCATAGCATCACACTCCCCAGTTAGTTATCCACAATGACCCATAAGTCATTTTCAGAGTCACCACTTTCCAAGATAGAGTCCCCTCACCCTGTACCATCTACAGAAAATTGATCCATAGCCAGATCCCCTCAACAGAGAGTGCTTTCTCCCCAGATCTCAGGTTCTTTGTCCTGGGCTTAGTGATCTGCATTGTCACAGAGGAACACAGCTGTCTCAGAGGTTCATAGATGGAGATAACACTTTGAGGTAACGAAGGCTTGAACACTTAATGCAGCCCTGTTGATTTTACAATGTTGACCTTTTAGAAATAATGTCATGTCCCAAAGAAAAGGAGGACTTGTGGCACCCTAAAGACTAACAAATTTATTTGAGCATAAGCTTTTGTGAGCTACAGCTCACTTCATCGGATGCAAGCAGTGGAAAATACAGTGGGGAGATTTTATATACACAGAGAACATGAAACAGTGGGCGTTACCATACACACTGTAATGAGAGTGATCAGGTAAGGTGAGCTATTACCAGCAGGAGAGAAAAAAAACCTTTTGTAGTGATAATCAAGGTGGGCCATTTCCAGCAGTTGACAAGAATGTCTGAGGAACAGTAGGGGGCGAAATAAACATGGGGAAATAATTTTACTTTGTGTAATGGCACATCCACTCCCAGTCTTTATTCAAGCCTAAATTAATGGTGTCCAGTTTGCAAATTAATTCCAATTCAGTAGTCTCTAGTTGGAGTCTGTTTTTCAAGTTTTTTTGTTGAAGAATTGCCACTTTTAGGTCTGTAATCGAGTGACCAAAGAGATTGAAATGTTCTCCAACTGCTTTTTTGAACGTTATAATTCTTGACGTCTGATTTATGTCCATTGATTCTTTTACGTAGAGACTGTCCAGTTTGACCAATGTACATGGCAGAGGGGCATTGCTGCCACGTGATGGCATGTATCACATTGGTAGATGTGCAGGTGAACGAGCCTCTGATAGTGTGGCTGATGTGATTAGGCCCTATGATGGTGTCCCCTGAATAGATATGTGGACACAGTTGGCAACGGGCTTTGTTGCAAGGATAGGTTCCTGGGTGAGTGGTTCTGTTGTGTGGTGTGTGGTTGCTGGTGAGTATTTGCTTCAGGTTGGGGGGCTGTCTGTAAGCAAGGACTGGCCTGTTTCCCAAGATCTGTGAGAGTGATGGGTCATCCTTCAGGATAGGTTGTAGATCCTTGATGATGCACTGGAGAGGTTTTAGTTGGGGGCTGAAGATGACAGCTAGTGGCGTTATGTTATTTTCTTTGTTGGGCCTGTCCTGTAGTAGGAAACTTCTGCGGAACCACCTGATCAACATCCTATACAGCAAACAGGGAAAGATTAAGAATGAGCTCTCAAAACTGGATACTCTTACAAAAAAATATGAAGGAAGGAAGGAAGGAAGGAAGGAAGGAAGGAAGGAAGGAAGGAAGGAAGGAAGGAACACTGAGTAGCCATAGAGTAAGGGTCTCTGGATGTAGGTGAATAAGTAATATTAAGTAGGATTTAGGGAGGCTTGGGCAGGGGTTGAATTTTTTCCCCACATGCTCCCATATCCCTCCATTCAGTCACTTTTCCCAATTAATGTTTTGGCAGTGAGGAAAGCAGACTGTGGAGATGAGAAAGGGAAACCACTCCTCACACACTGACTTCATCATCTTGGGCTTCCCAGGGCTCCCAGAGCATCGGTGGCTGCTCTTTGTGCTGTTTGTAACCATCTACGTTCTGAC
The DNA here is from genome assembly GCF_965152275.1 of Natator depressus. Lineage (NCBI taxonomy): Eukaryota > Metazoa > Chordata > Testudines > Cheloniidae > Natator > Natator depressus. The sequence goes on from NC_134246.1 coordinate 33,624,389, forward strand.
CCTCATGGAAAACCTGGTCCTGATTGTGACCATCAAGTTGAACTGCCAGCTTCACACCCCCATGTATTTCTTCCTGGGCAACCTCTCCCTCTTGGAAATCTTCTATGTCTCGGTGACTGTTCCCAAACTTCTCTCCAACCTCCTGTTGGGGGAGAAGGTCATCTCTCTGGGGGGATGCATGGCTCAACTGTATTTCTTCTTGTCCCTGGCTTCCTCTGAGTGTTTTCTCCTGGCGGCAATGGCCTGTGACTGCTATTTAACCATCTGCCATCGGCTGCACTACCCAGCCCTTATGAATCACAGAGCCTGCACCGTGCTGAACCTGGGCTCCTGGCTGAGTGGCTTCCTAGCTTCCTTCCCATCCATTGTGATGATCTCCAGGCTGCAGTTCTGCAGCGCTAACACCATCCAATACTTCTTCTGTGATCTCCTGCCCCTCCTGAAGCTGTCGTGCACAGACACCTCCACCATCGAGACGCTGGATTTTGTGGCAGCGCTGTCTGTCCTTGTGACGTCCCTACTAGTGACAGGAACCTCCTACATCTGCATATTCTCCACCATGGCCAGGATCCCATCCACAGCTGGGAATCATAAAGCTTTCTTCATCAGTGCCTCCCACCTGGTGGTGGTCTCCATGTTCTATGCCACCACCCTCTTCATGTATGCATGGCCCAGGGCTGTCAGCACCTTTGACCTCAACAAGCTGGTGTCTGTCTTGTACACAGTGGTGGCCCCGTTCCTGAACCCATCATCTACAGCCTAAGGGACAGGAAAGTGAGGGAGACCATGAGAAGAGCGCTCGGCAGCAAAGCCAACTGCTTGGTCTTCATCGTTAGAGTCAAATGGGGATAGAGTCAAAGAGTCACAAAGTTTAAGACCGGAAGGAACCACTAGGCTATATAATCTGACCTCCTGTATACCACAGGTGACCAACACCACCCAGCCCCTACACACTAAACCCAACAACCAAAATTAGACCAAAGTATTACAGCCCACAGGAGACTCAACTATGGGAGAAGAGGAGGGACTGAGGTGCTACAGTGCCCAACACACTTGCAATGGCAGGGAATTGATTCAATGAGAGATACCCAGATGGGAAGGTGAAACCTTACTGAACTGACCCCATTTATAATAATATTGGGCCAAACCATGTTCCTCACAGTAGAGTAACTAACTCTATTTATGCCTTATTTCTGATTGTGGGGATCTGATTGTGACGTTATTGACATGAACTGTGACGTATGATGGATAAGGTCAAAGTACTTTTTAAGTCCTTGAAGTTAGGGATGTTGCATAGGACGCTAATGGAATTAGGTGCCAAAATCCCATTGTATTCTAGTAGGAGTTGGATGGCTAACTCCTTTGGTCACTTGGCCTAAGGCAGTTAGGTGCCCAATTCCCACTGATTTTCAAAAGTATTTGAACACCTAAATCATCACTGAACGGGTGTGTTTCCAGTGGGGTCCCACAGGGACCAGTTCTTGGCCCTTACACTAGTTCACATTTTTATTAATAACCTGGGAGAAAACATAAAATCATCACTGATAAAGTCTGAGAATGACACAAAATTTGAGAGAGTGGTAAATAATGAAGAGGACAGTTCACTGATACAGAGCCATCTGGATCACTTGGTGCACTGTGTGCGAGCAAACAATATAGGTTTTAATACAGCTAAATGTAATCTAGGAACAAAGAATTGGGCATATACTGGGAAGCAGTGATTCTTCCCTGGTAGCAGAGAAAAGTAGAACATGATCCAATGGCTGGAAGTTGAAGCGAGACAAACTCAGACTGGAAATAAGGCATACATTTTTAACAGTGAGGGTGTCAGGCCAAAGTCGGGGGAGGACTCGGATACACTCAATGAAGCCACACCAGGTGTATAAGTATAAACGGTTTTATTGCCAAAGTATAATAAGCTTCCCAGCCTTGCCGCGTTACTAAATACATGCTTTCCAGCAATGAAACAAGCAAGAATCAATGCTTACACCCCTTCTGCTGCAGACAGTCCCGGACCCTCCAGCCTTGTCCTTGAGGGTTTGTAGCAGACACTGCTCCAGCGTGGGCAATTCCTGGGCACCCACAAGGCCAAGGTCCGCAGGTGAGACTGTTTGTCTAAAGAAATTCTCATAGCCGTTTTTATCATCATCTCTTTTTCAGGGGATGTATTCGTCCACAAGCAGGCTCTGGCAGGAAACACTATTCCCACTTTCTATTCCCACTTTACACTCTTAGGCTCTACTTATCTCTTTACTTGATTATCCAGTCAGAGTGGCTGCAAGCCAGCCCAGCAGGTCAAAGCCTGTTCACCACTAGCTCCACCTGGACCATTCTGTAACAACAGGCCAAGGTAACTTGCGGTCAGCCCCAACAGAGAGCAATTAACCACTGGAACAACTTACCAAGGGTTGTGGTGGATTCTCCATCACTGACACTTTTAAAATCAGGAGTGGATGTTCTTCTAAAAGATCTGGTCTAGGAATTATTTGGGGGAAGGTCTCTGGCCTGTGCTGTACAGGAGGTCAGACTGGATGATCACAGTGGTCCCTTCTGGCCTTGGAATCTATGAACTCCCTTTAAGTCTTTTGACAATCCCAGCCAAAATAGGTTCTAATTGGTGATCAGGTCCTGTGTTCTACAGGGATGAATTTCACCTATAGAGTGAAGGAACTCAATTCTGACTTTAAAATTTCACATTTGATTTGTGTTAAATTATGGCTGTGAAACATGGAAGAGGGGACTAATAAGAACCCAGGAGGGCTGGAAGCTGAGACCAGGAAGAGATGGACCAAAGGCTGTTGGGTGGCCACCACAGATTTTGGATGGTAGATTGGTGTTTTCCTTTGGACTTTGATTGCACGCAAAGGGGTGGGGCAGAAGGTTTAGCAAGAGACCTGAGTCACCTCAGCAACAGAGCTGTGCTGAAGGCCGAGAGAGTCATTGAAAACCCAGGAGGGAAACTGAGGTAAGTAGACTGCAATGCCACACCACAAAGGGGTGTGCTCCAGAACTGCAGCCTCCTACAGGTCTCATTGAAAATCCCAGTCCTGATGTCTACCCTGTTCTTTGGATTTCAGAATAAAAGCTACCTCATATCAGGTACAAAGGAAACACAGACTCAGGTACCACAATAATCAGCTTAGCTAAATAGACAGCTCTTCATACGGGGATCTGATTGTGACGTTATTGACATGAACTGTGACATATAGATCATTGTTGCAACCAGGGTCCTATGGTTGCACTAGGTCTTGTACAGAGGAGGTCAAGTGGGATGTCTGTGGAAAGGTTGTAGTTTGCTGGTTATGATTATGCTGTCTATATGTGTGTATCATTTTTGTATTTGAAGTTATGAATATTGGCTATGTATTTGTATCTCAATGTGTTTGATTCTAAGTAGCCTCAGTGAAGCATTTGGTCAGCTTCTTGAGAAAGGACTATTCTCAGTAATTGCCCAATCAAAAAACACTTAACTGACAATGGACTTTGGGAGATGCCAATCCACATCTGAGCTTTCCTAGGAATGTTCAAACTAACATGTAAACAATGGTGTCGACCTGCAAAAAGCTGAATCATTCATGGACATGTGACTTGCCCAGGTGGCTACAAACTCCATCTTGTTGCTGTGACTTTGCACAGAAGAACAAAGGGGTTTCCGCCCACAAGAGAAAGAATCTAAAAGGCCCTGTAAGCCTCTCCATTTTGTGTTCAGCTGGCTCAAGAAGAGATGGCTTCTCCACCCCGAACTGATGCCTGAAAGAAACTGGAACAAAGGACAGTAACTACGGGCTGTGAGTGATTGCTGGACTGAGGCTAGAAGGGTGTACAGTTTGTGAAAGAAGCTTATTGGAACATCTCTGGAGGTGAGATTTCATCTGTAATCAGTTTCCTACTGCATTATGCTTAGACTTGCATGTTTTGTTTTATTTTGCTTGGTAACTGTCAAGGTTCCTTCCCCACCCTGAACTCTAGGGTACAGATGTGAAGACCTGCATGAAAGACCCCCTAAGCTTATTCTTACTAGCTTAGGTTAAAAACTTCCTCAAGGTACAAAATTTGCCTTGGCCTTGAACCGTATGCTGCCACCACCAAGAGTGTTAACAAAGACCAGGGAAAGAGCCCACTTGAAGATGTCGTCCCCCAAAATATCCCCCCAAGTCCTACACCCCCTTTCCTGGGGAAGGCTTGATAAAAGTCCTCACCAATTTGCATAGGTGAACACAGATCCAAACCCTTGGATCTTAAGAACAATGAAAAAGCAATCAGGATCTTAAAAGAAGAATTTTAATTAAAGAAAAGGTAAAAGAATCACCTCTGTAAAATCAGGATGGTAAATACCTTACAGGGTAATCCGATTCAAAACATAGAGAATCCCTCTAGGCAAAACCTTAAGTTACAAAAAGACACAAAAACAGGAACATACATTCCATTCAGCACAACATATTTTACCAGCCATTAAACAAAAGGAAATCTAACGCATTTCTAGCTAGATTGCTTACTAACTTAACAGAAGTTCTGAAGAGCATTCCTGACCTGATCCCGGCAAAAGCATCACCCAGACAGACAGACCCTTTGTCCTCCCCCCCCTCCAGCTTTGAAAATATCCTGTCTTGGCCTGCTAAACCCAGGGTTGTGAGTTCAATTCTTGAGGGGCCATTTAGGGATCTGGGGCAAAAAATGGGGATTGGTCCTGCTTTGAGCAGGGGGTTGGACTAGATGACCTCCTGAGGTCCCTTCCAACCCTGATATTCTATGAGTCTATGATTCCTCATTGGTCATTTTGGTCAGGTGCCAGCGAGGTTATCTTAGCTTCTTAACCCTTTACAGGTGGAAGGGTTTTGCCTCTGGCCAGGAGGGATTTTATAGCACTGTATACAGAAAGGTGGTTACCCTTCCCTTTATTTTTATGATAGTAACTTTACTTTGTTCTGTCTGTTATTATTTGGAACCACTTAAATCCTACTTTTTATACTTAATAAAATCACTTTTTTGATTATTAATTAACCCAAAGTAATTAATACCTGGGGGAGCAAACAGCTGTGCATATCTCTCTATCAGTGTTATAGAGGGCAGACAGTTTATGAGTTTACCCTATATATGCTTTAAACAGAGTAAAACGGATTTATTGGGGGTTTGGATCCCATTGGGAGCTGGGTGTTTGGGTGATAGAGACAGGAGCACTTGCCAAGCCATTTTCAGTTAAGTCTGCAGCTTTGGGGGCATGGGTTAGACCCTGGGTCTGTATTGCAGCAAATTAGCCTATCTGGCTTAACAAGACAGGGTTCTGGAGGCCCAAACTGGCAGAGAAAATGGGCTCAGAGGTAGTCTCAACACATCAGGTGACAGTCCCAAGAGGGTCTCTGTGACCGAACCCGTCACACTGACCTCAAACCATTGCCATGTGTTTGATGTTCCATTAAACACACACAGCAATGGCTTTATAAACAAGCCCAGATTGGAGCCCACACCAAGGCCTTGCCTAGCAGAAGACAACACACTCTGCCCCTATTGCCATGCAATAAGAGAGGAAAGAAAGTGGACCTGCTTTGGCCAACAGAAAGTATCACTTACAGTTCTGAGGATCCTGAACCTTGTTAACTGCTGTGTAACATGTGATACTTGGACCATGTGTGGTGCTGTCATGAAAAGGTGCCTCCTCAGCATTCTGAAGAGGGAAGAGAGTCATGATGGATGAGAAAAGGGCAACTACAATGTATAATGGGCACTGGGGCAGCAGAGGCTGAGGGATGGGGAAGTGAATAATTTATTCTGGTTTTCACCTGCTCAAGTTCTGGTGCCTATGCTGAAAATATGTGAACTGGGCCTGCTTGACATAAATCAGAAGAAATTCCATTAACCCCCACGCATACGTTTACACTTTAGAGCCTTGTAAATTAATTTGAATGGAAAATTAAATCACAAGATTACATATGTGAATTCATGTGCATGGCTGGGTGGGGAAATGAATGACCTCCCCTGTTTCAGCGGAAGGACAGGTGAAGTGAGGTTTGAAAGCTGGGGAATGATTGTTTTATGTGGTGATGTATGTGCAAGGCCCTTTGTGTGCAATTTTTTTATTTTGTTAAAAAATTCCTGAGGATTTACCAGTGTTTATTACAAATTTTAAAAACGATGAAAATCAATGCAAAAAAATAAATTCCGTTTCTGTTAAATATTGAGGTTAATATTGGGGGACAAGAGGACAGAAAAAAAACAACAAATAGTGAAGTAAGAGTATTGAAAATAAAAACAGTTTAATGATGTGGTTTATTTCATGAACTGTACTTTAACAGTACATACACATATACACATTCATGTTTGGTTTTTTTGTGTGTGTCTTCCACTGCATTGCCTAACTTTAACAGTCTAAGTGGAAATGTTAAGCTAATTTATTATTTCCAGAAACACATCTACCTAAGTAATGTAGCAGAGTTTCTAACACAATCAGTATTTTCATGGACCTGAAAACTCCAAAATTCACATTCAAATTGGTTAAAAAAACATGTTTTTGGAAAAATCTGGGAAAATTTTCAATAAAAATTGGTATGTGTTAGAGTGCTACTGTGTGTGTGTGCGCGCATTCATACTGTGTGTGTGGGTCTTTGTTTGAACCTCCTTTCGTGGAATATGTGTGCGTGTGAATGCTTAAGGATAATTCCTGTATATGTGTGTGAATCTGTGCATGTCTCCCTCTGCCTGCATGTGTATCAGTGTGCACATTTGGGAAATGAATGCTTGGTTACTATTTGTGTGTGTGAGAGTTGTGATTTGCTGTGTATCACACAGCTGAAGGCAGAACCCCAGCTGGTGTAAGTGAACATAGCACCACGGAGGACAACCCAGTTGGCTGGTGAAAATGAGTATGAGGATCTAGCCCCATGTTCCAATGTCTCCCTGATTTCTCTCCTATACCACTGATGTCCAGGCACAATTGTGCTCCACAGAGCTGCTCCTGCAATTGGCTGATGCTAAATGCACCACTGCCTGAGGTGGTATGGGGCCATCGGCATCGCTGGCAGCAACTGCATATTGCCACAGTCTTACAGCTCTGTCCAGGCCTCTCTGTGAATTGCTTGGTGGTCTCTGTCTAATCCATAGCAGCAATGAGCCTGAATGAAGCTTCCTGGACTTCAGGATCTGAGACCAAAAAAGCTCAGATCCAAACACCCCCAATAAACCTGGTGAGTCTCAGAATCCAGAACTGAATTTCACAGCCCTGGTCATTCGCGAGTTCTTAATTGGACAAGCAGCCACATGAGAACCACCACCCTGTGGATCACACCAATTGGTCTCCTTACTGGCAAGCTCAGAAGCCACATGAAGGGACAATAGACATGGAGTGTGAACAAACTTCTGGGTTCTGACCTATAGAAATGAGCACCTTGGGGCACTTAGGGAGCTCACTGCCTGATGGGGGTCAGGGAGAGAGCATGTGCATGTATCCCTACTCATCTACCTTGTCATCTCTTTATCCATCCATCCATCCATCCATCTGTATAATCATCTGTCCATCCACCTAATTGTCTTTCTTGTCTGTCCATCAAGATACCTGTCCATTTTCTTCTCCTTCTGCTATTTGTCCATCAAAGAATCTACCCCTTGGTCAGCCTGTGGAAGTGAACTTCAGTGGGCAGGGGCTGCTGAGTGGGGACATGTCGCAGTCACTAAGTTCAATTTAAAGATATAACCTGATATTTGGTAACTAAGAAATATTCCTTCTCACTCTGTGTGCTGCTGATTTCACAGGCAAAGCAGGTGGGAATTGGAGCTGACAAGAGGCTGGCAGAGTGACTGTAACACTCTGGTAAGGACAGCAGTGGCAAGGGGATAGATTGTAACAAGTGCTATCTTGGTCAGAGAAGTGGCAATGAATGGTCTGTCTGTGGTGCAAAAGGTGCTTGACCTTAAGGATGCAGCTGATTCTATAGGTCTGATCACAGATTTGCTGTGACAGATCCCCAGTGTGAGGGAACCCTGATCAGTTTTATTTGGAACATGTTAATTTCACTGATGCTTTGCTTAGATAAAAATATTTTAAAAAAAACAAAAAACCCTGCTTCCTTATGTGCTTGTTAAAACTATCTCAGCTAGCAACACACTTACTAAAAAGAAATCTCTCCAATTAGTCATGAAGCACCTGTAACTCTAGAGAGATTTAAAGGAGGACACACAGATCATTAAAACTTCATGTGTCTTAATCAGCACTCTGAGGAATGTTAAACCCAGCCAAGAGCTGGACACTGCTTGGAGATTTAACAAACCTCTCGAGGAGTTACAGGCCAGTGGCAGAAACAAAGTTCCTCGTTATTTTAATGGGTCCCATGGAGGGCCATTAGAATAGAAACAGTGTCGGGAAATGCAGGTCCCAGAGGTGGTCCCATAGGGGCTGATTAGAAGAGAAAGTCAGAGGCATTGATTAAAGTTAGACAAAGGAAGGGACAGGTCTGTTCCTGTGTCAAGTAGCCCCTGCTGGTTACAGTGAAATGGTCAAGCCAGTCATTCCCAGCCCCTGTGAACGGTGATCCCTTCCTTCATAAATTCCATCAGACCCCAGGGAGTAAGGGAATGCAAGGGAGATGGATGGGGGCAAGGAAACTGACATGTAAACACACCTCAGATTCCCTCTAGGTTAGCCAAGGCAGCATGGCCCAGGCAATTCCAGGTTTCTAGGCCTCAGGGAAGGAGCTCAGCCAACGTACCTGGGTTATGACAGGCTTTGCTGTCCTGCCCATGAACCCCAGCTCTGCTGATCCCCCTCAGACAGAACTCACAGCCTCCTCCACTGTTCCATCTCTGGGTTCACACACCCACAGCTCTGATCCTGCATCTGATTCCCAGCCTGCAGCCCCTGCTATCCCAGCCCCGGGCTTCCCCACAACACAGCACTCTGCTGGTGGGCTTCAATCCTGATCTGCAACCCCCTGAGCTCCCCGCACCCATGCACAGTTCTGTCATTGCCCCTCAGTCCTGATCTGCAGCCCCCTGTTCTCTGCTGAAGCCCATTAGTCCTGACCCAGGGTTGGCTCCCTTCGCTGCTTTGGTGACATGCCTCAGTCCTGACTTACATCACCCCTTCTATTCCTGCCCCCAAACCGCTCCCCAGCTCAGCCAATGCATCACAATAGAGAGCCAGAGTCCCCCTATCATTGCTGTCCTACCCCCAACACACAATACTGACAATGCTCCTCGGTCCTGACCCACTGCCACTCCAGTTCACACCCACTCCTCTTTGAACACCCTGATCCTGACAATGCCCTGGCTAACCCAGGCCTGACACCCTCAGCGTTCTGGTATTTCTGCTGAGTTCTGCCCCAGAGCACCCCCTGGCCAGGCCTGGGACTGAGCTGAGCTGTCTCAATGCATTGCAAAGCAGCTTACACTTTCCTTCCCCTACGCACGCGCACACACACCGCTGCTATGCTCCTCCTGGGCTACACCCACCAGAGTACATTGGGCTTTACCTGTAACAGCCCCTAACCCATGTGCATGGAACAACAAACCTACAACAATCGACAACCCACACCCCTGCCAAAATACTCCACATTGCACAAAACTTTGATATTCATTTTGGATGTGCGCACACACACACAAGACCTCAGTCCATCCAACAGGGAAGTCCACACACACACCAGACTGCAGACCATCAAACAGGGGCAGTAAGTACACACACACCCCACAAGCCTTAGTGCCTCCAGAAGGGGGTAACAAGACACACATGCGTACACAAATACACACACACTGAACAGGATTCATTTTCCCACCGGGGAGCAGGAATCTCTCTCTCTCTCTCACACACACACACACAGTGTGCATCCCTCAGCATGGCAATGACAGACAGATGCAAGTGCATACTGAAATGCTCATTCCATGCAGCAGGAACACACAGTTACACACCCATAGAACAGGGTTGTTTACCACCAGGAGGGCTCACTCAGGGATTCCTGCACAGAGATGAAGTTCTGATCATGGGTTTAAGGCACTTGATCAGCCCTCAGACCTCTCAGCTCAGTTTCTGGCTTTACCACTGGTCCTGCATGGGGAACTGAAACAGTGACTGAGGGTGAAGTTTACAAACCAAAATTAATGGGAATTTGTGTCTCCAAATCCCACAAGCAGGCTAGAAAAAAAAATCTTAACATTAAACCCTGTGGACCAGACCTTCACCTGGTAGAAACTGGCCATAGCTCCTTTTGATTCAATGGGGCCAGACCCCAGCTGGTTGCAATGGTCCATAGCTCCTTGTGTGAATCACTTAATTGTAGTAAATCACTTAATAGTTTCCATGCCTTGGTTTCCCTATCTGTAAAATAGAGATAATCGCATGTCTCACCCTCACAAGTTGTTATGACAATAAAGTCTGTTCTTGACTGTGAGATGCTCAGACACTACACAGATGAGGCCTGTGTAAATACTAGAAAATATAGAAGGCTGGATCCTCAGATGCTGCAAATACACCTTTCTGTGCCTCAATTTCCCTTCATTTAACATGGGGATAAATCCCCTCTCCTTATTTCACATGAATGATGGGAGATTACATTTATCATTGGTTGTGGTGTTCCCAGACTCTACCATGCTGGGAAGCATTTAACTACCTAGACAGACGTAATCCCAAACAATGGGCCCCAACCGCACTGAGATCAAAGACCAAGCTCCCATTTGTCTCAGTGTTACCAGGACTGGGGCCTACGTGCATTGCTGGCTGATGAAGTAACAATACAGAGGCAAATTTCTGTGGGTGCCTGGGGCACTGCGAACCCATCCAGATTTCAAGTGTCCCAACTTGGCTAAGGAGCTGTTTGGTTTAGCAATTTTACACTCAGACTTTCAGGTCAGAAGGGACCATCATGATCATCTACTCTGACCTCCTGCACGTTGCAGGCCCCAGAACCTCACCCACCCACTCCTGTAATAGACCTCTAACCTCTGGCTGAGTTACTGAAGTCCTCAATTCTTGATTTAAAGACTTCAAGTTACAAAGAATCCAACATTTGTCTAGTTCAAACCAGCAAGTGACCCATGCTGCAAAGAAAGGCAATAAACCCCCAGGGTCTCTGCTAATCTGACATGGGGGAAAATGCCTTCCCGACCCCAAATATGGGGATCAGTTAGACTCTGAGCATGTGGGCAAGACCCACCAGCCAGACTGGGATCGAATCTCTGTAGTACTCCGAGCCCTCCCCATCTAGGCCCCATGTCCGGCCTTTGGAGTGGTTTGCTATAGCAGTTACAGATGGGCCATATGCCATTTTCACGGATAAACAGGAAGCATTGATCTGGATCATGATCATGCTTTCAAAGTAAAAGCAAGAGACTGAGAATAGGGCTCATATCAAAGAAATGCTGTTGCCTTCATGTGATCACTAGAGGGAAGCAACGAATAAGAAATGAGAAGGAAGCAGCATTGTAGGGAATGGATGGAAGGAGACAATCATTCACCAATTTTAAGGCCAGACAAGACCAATGTGATCTTCTAGCCTACTCTCCTGTTTAACACAGGCCATGGGACGTGCCTCACTTAATTCCTGCTTCTAATGCAAATAGGTGTGGTTGGACGAGCACAGATCTTACAAAAACACATTCAGAACCGGGCAGCTCCTCTGTGAAATGGCAATGATGAATATGAACAACATACAACACATTGACCATCACATTACCAGTATTATCACCACCTTTTACTACTGATTGTCATCTAGTGAAAACATTGGTTTTCAAAGTAGTCTAAGCCAACTCCAGCCCACACATTAGTATAGCACCCAGAGACCCTAACTGAGATCAGGGTACCATTGTACTATATCCTAGTACAAGACAGTCCCTGCACCCAACAGCTTCCAGTCTAAGCAGAGAGGGCAGACAAAGGGAGGAGGGAAACTGAGGCACAGAGCAGGGACATGAGCTGCCCAAGGTCACACAGCCTGTCAGTAAAAGAGTCAGGAATTAAACCCAGGGCTCCTGGTTCAAGTTTTACTAGAGAAAAATTAGAATACAATTCATTCAAACTTGATGGTACCTTGGAATGAAAATTAACAGGCATGTTTATATCATTGTTTTGCATTACTATTGCACCCAGAAGCAGCAGTCAAGACCAAAGACCCATTGTGCAGGGTGCTGTAGAAATGCAGCAAGAAATAGCCCATGTCCAAAAGAGCTTATGATTAGGCTCAAAAGAATTTGATTTTATTGGTAATGCCGACTTCACCGAACACACATGAACCGACAAAAAATATTTCCATCGTTAATAATCAAAATTTACAGAGAAGCAAAATAAGAAAAATGCTGCCTGAGAAGATAGAGTTTGATTTCAGGTTATTTCCTGTATTTGTTGATATGTGATATTGAAAATTTGTGTTTTAATGTTTATAGAACTTTAACTTTTTGAAGTCAATGTCCACTGTCATTAAATAATTACTGCCTCAGCCCTCCCCCAATGTCTGGCCTCCCACATCATTTCCTGCAACTGTGAGAATGTAAAAAAAAAATGGAAAAAAAAGGATTAAAAATAAGCTTCAATATTGTCTGCGGACGTGTTAGAAAATAAATCAAATTCTGTCAAGCCTACTTATAATGGAAACACACAAGACAGACAAAGGGTGGGAGGGAACCAACGGCCCAGCGAAGTGAACATTACACTCAGTTTAACGAAGTTATTTAAACATCTGAGGAGTGTTGGGAAATGTCATGCTTTCACAGGTTTTGTAGGGTTTAGGGCCAGAAGGGACAACTAGATTAGCTAGGCTGATCTCCTTCTGTAGAACACAGGCCATTAAGTCTCACCCAGATACCCCTATGGAGAGCTGGGCAAAATTTGGTGGCTGGATAGTTTATTTGTGGAAAAGGCAATGTCATTCATCCCAAACTAGTGACAAATTTTACAAAAAGTTGCCAAATAGTTTTGGACAATTTTGCAGGGGTTAGGGGATTTAGGAATCTTTCAGCAAACAGCAGTGCCCTTCTTGTGACCTTTAGTCCCAGGGTTAGGGCACTCACCTGGGATGTGGAAGACCCAGGTTTCATCCACCCCTCTGGGTCAGGGCTGGGACAGGGGCAGTCTGAGTGCACCGGCCAGGCAATGAGTAGCAGGGCTGAGGGTGAGCCAGGTCAGAATGCCAGGTCCAGGCACCAAGTTGTAGGCGGCAGGTAAATAGGAGCGTCGGGGTTGTGCCAGGTCAAGAGATCAAAAACTTGGGGTCCGGTGTCAGGTTATAGAGAACAAGCAAATAGCAAAGTCATGGATAAACCCGGGCCAGAAGCCAGAGTCTAGGGTGCATGGTAAGCAAAATCCAGAGCAGAAGAATGCAGACACTGTTACTCAGGGGGTTGGACTAGATGGCCTCCAGAGGTCCCTTCCAACTCTGTGATTCTATGATTCTATGAAATAGCCCCTCTCCACCCCCCAATCATGGCTTTCTGGTTTAAATACTAGTATCAGCCAATCAGTGGACTGCGAGGAGCCACCACTCAGGCCCTGCTGGGCAGTACTTCCTGTAGAGCCTAGTTCCACAGGGTCCTACAGCAGAGCACACACACCCATCCCACCCACCCCTGAGCTTACAGTGGTGCTGTGGAAACTTCAATAACCCCCAGTACCTATGGTCATAGGTTTGCCTCCTGAAGGGACTTATAGTCTATGCATCCTAAAGAGAAAGGACTGGCAATGGGGTCTTGCATATTGCAAAAGAGTGCCTTAGCTACTAAGCTAGTCGGTTAGGGGAGTAAACTGAGTTTCTCTTGTCACAGGTGTTCCCTGTTGTTTAAACGGTCATTGGCACTGGCCTTCACCTTGCATGCCCCAACTATCAGCCTAGAGTCATTTGCATAATCACTCTGTCCCAGTGCCATTATGAATGGTGCTGTATTGCCACTAATGATAACAAAGTAAGCGTCCGAACCACTGAGCTAAGCACTGTAAGGAAGGTACCTTCACCTCTACCACCACTGCCCTTTTGGGAATGGAACCTAAGTACCTCCTTTTTTTCTTTTTTTTTTTTTGTTGGGGCCATAACTAGCCAGTGAATTTATTGAGCTGATCATCTAGGTTGACCCCTTATGTCTGCCTCTGATTCACTTCTTTCAAAGACAGACTCTCCCATCTTGTTAGTAACAGCCTGCATTCTTGGTTCCCAGATGGGTTACGTTGCATTTTGCAGTGTTAAAACACATTTTGTAGGACTGTGACCATTTAACCAGGTGATTCGGATCTCTCTCCTCCTCATTATTTACCACACCACTTATCTTTGTGTCATCTGCAAAGTTCACCAGCAAAGATTTCATATCCTGTCTAGGTGCACCAGAGACAATAAGGCCAGACTCAAATACCTACATAAAGCAGATAAAAAGAATGACGTGACTACAGTGAGATGTGATCCATTAGTGGGGAAGGATTTGCATCTGCCCTATGTTGCCTGGATTCTCAGGATGAATGAGATGATGTAGACATAACAGATGAGGATGTTCAGAAATGAGCTCATTCCTATGATAACACTAGAGATGAGGACCACTGTATCATTGATGAAGGGGTCTGTGGAAGACAGATATGGCCAGGGAGTGATCCTGCAGCTTATCTGATTCTGTTTGGCCAAAGAAGTCTAAGTAATTCAAGAAGAGGACATTCACCAATGCCTTCAGAAGCCCAATGACCCAAGCACTAATGAGCATCTGAATACAGGCAGCTCTGTTCATGATCTCCATGTAATGTAAGAAGTGAAGTGGCATATATATACGTCAGTCATAAGCCATTGCAGAGAGAATGTGATAGATAGATAGATAGATAGATAGATAGATAGATAGATAGATAGATAGATAGATACTCTCTTGAACTCTGTCTTTCTCTTGTTCTCTATCTGGAGAAGCAAACCATGTCATGGCAGAAATCTATACTTGGAACCTGGCAAACCTTCTCCAATGTTAAATTTTAATAAAATTGTAGCCTGGTGTTTAAAATCCATCTATCTATCCCAGTATCTGTCCTCATGCACTTTCATGTCCTGATCACCATTTTAGAACAGGACCCGGTGGAAATAACTGGATATTTATATTTGAAAAACTCTGTATATTTGGCTGTCTCCCTCTTCTCCACCCTCTGAATTAATTGCGTTTGCTTTCTTAGGGCCTGATTCTGCAAACACTGTAACACTTGAGTAACTTTGTGTAGTTTGTCACACTCCAGGGCAACTGCACCTGTGTTCCCCCACTATGGTCCATCAAGGTCACCCGCTCTAGGCTCCCGGCTTCCCAGCTTCACTTCTCTTGGGTGGAGACACATGTCTTTCTCTCTCCTGACCAGGGTTATTCCAGGCCACACCGTTCCCTGCCTAACTGTGAATTCCCTAGCAATATGGACTGCCACAACAGGCCTGCTTTGGAGGACTTCCTCTTCTCCTCTGAGGCCATATGCAACATAATTGCCCACAGTTCAGTCAGCACAGAACTCTCTGTAAGCAAGCACACTTATTATTAAGGTGAAAGCATTACAGAGAAAACATCTTAATAACAGAATTTACATGCTGTGACAGGATCCCCGGGGTGCAGCCTGGGACGGTGGGACCGCTGTGCCCCCTTAACTGTCTCCACCCTGGCTGACTCTCACAATGCCTTGCTAGTGACCAGCAGCAAACCCCTCCAGATGCTGTTATCACTCAGCACAACTGCATGTGGAGACCCCGCAGCCAGCTAGACTGCATGAATGCTCCCAGAGCCATTCATGAATCACACAGAAAGGCACCAGATCCAAATTCCCCAGCTCCCAGCATTGTACCTCAGGAATATACCATCTTGCATTGCTCAAGACGAGCAGTGCAAATTTATTAATTGGTTCACCACTTCATCAATGGAAAATGGACAGACAGCAGCCTTTGCAAACCTGAGCACATTTGCCACACACTTCAGGCAAACTCACTGGTAAAGGTAAACAGTAAAAGAAGTTTATTGACTACAAAAGATAATTTTAAGTGATATTAAGTGATAGGCAAAAAGTCCAAGTTAGTTACCAAAATAAAATAAAATATAACCCTGCAATCTAAACTCTCAACCCTATTAGACTGGGTAACATCTAGATTAAGCTGTTTTTCTCACTCGACTGGATATTACAGTCCATAGTATACAGATTTCGCCCTTGAAATCTGGGAAGTCCCCTCAGTTGGAGTCTTCAGAGTATCCTTGTTGCTTTCAGCATAGGTGGGTGAAGGAGAAAGGCCCAGCATTGGTCTCCTCTATTTGGTTTTATACCCTCAGTCCATGTGCTTGGAAAACACAAGTCCAGGCATGTCTGGGGGTCATTGCTGAGTCTCCAGGGAAGGTTGAGCAATTCCCCTGGTGTGGGCTCATGCAGGTAAGTCATTGCATCGTAGTTCCCTTGCTGGACAATGGTTGTTGATGGGTTGATTGATACCCCACCCTGATGTTGGCTACTTTCCTTGCTGTTGCCTCTGGAGAGCTAATATCTGATTGATATCCCAACTTAAAGCATGTTTTAGTGACCACCATACAACACAATTCTCAAAACTTCATATGCATTAATAAGATATGTATATGGACAGAGAAATTACTTTCAG
Source organism: Natator depressus (assembly GCF_965152275.1). NCBI lineage: Eukaryota > Metazoa > Chordata > Testudines > Cheloniidae > Natator > Natator depressus. The sequence goes on from NC_134246.1 coordinate 33,640,933, forward strand.
CAGATCATAATCTTTCCCGATACCTTACAAGGCCTGCTTTATATGTAAGATCACGATTATATAAAAATGAGAAATATGGGGTTTCCAAGACACTCCCTCAAGGTATAGAACATCACACATGTATGCTAATAAGCCTACCAAAGATGATCCCAACTCCAACAAGGGACCTGGCCAGTGATCAGTCTTTCAATACTCACACAGGGTCTATTTTTTACAGTGGTTACAAGTTCATTACAGCTGTTCTCTCAGAACAAGCACATCCATGAATCTGAGAGTCAGTTATAACCCATTTGGGTCTCTGGTCTGGTCCTCGTGTGACAGGTGATCATTAGATAATGGGTTTCTCCTTATGATGCAGCTTAAAAAGGATGGTTCCAGGGGAAAGAATTTCCCTTCCCCTCCTCCCAGGTATTTTCTAGCATCCCACATAACCGTGGTTGTCTAGCACATGATTTCAAAGATTCTTTTGACGCTAATAACACCTCCAAAGATTTACGAGTCACATTTCCTCCAGAAGTTATAGACAATCCCACAACAGCACATAAACCTTTGCATTTTTAATACAGTGAACTCTGAAAATACTTAAACTTAATTCAATAAGGTTAAACTCAATTCCACTTTGTACAGTGTATACAACTTGTACTTTCCACAGATTGCTGGGACGGGCTCAGAGTCAGCAGGTTATGATGATGGATGAAATAATATAGCACAACAAATGCAGGCATCTATGGTGTAATTTTGGCCTTTTAAAGTCAATGGATATTTTACCGCAGTTTTGCATGTAGTAGTTCCATAGCTCAGCAGTTAGAGCACTGGCCTTATAAGCCAGGGGTTAATGAGTTCAAATCTCACTGTGGCCTTGGTTGTTAATGTGTATGGTCAGAGTGTGTTTTATATGGGGGAATATCTCAGAATTAACCCCTAGGATCCCCCCAGCCCCTTCAATTTTATCTTCACTATAGACCTGCCCCAATGAATGAATTTTTCTAGGACACAACATGGGCTCAGGTTTCTGTCCAAGCACGATTTGCTGTCGAATCAGAACCTAAACTAGATTCCTCTTGTTATAGCTGGTGAAAGCCAGTGAGAAACCCCCGGTCACATGCTGACCCAGGTTGTCTATGACTCCTTCAAAGTCCTTGGAAATCACCTGGTATTCACTAATGGATCAATCAGTGCTAATGGCCATTCCTAGCACTACCCTGCCTCTCTGCTCATCTCTTGGCAGGCAAAGTAATTGAGCAGGTCAGAGGAGAATCAGAGGGATGGCCATTAATATGGAAAAGATAAAAACAGGCAAGCGATCTCATGGTCTGTCAGCAATGATGAAGTTGACTTAGAACTGGCCCAGGATTCAGGACACCTGGGTTCTATTCTTAGGTCTGACAGTGACCTTCTGTTTGACCTTGCTGCCAATACTTCAAATCTCTGTGCCAGAGTGGGCCATCTTTATCCTCTAGTCTGAGCTCCTGCATAACACAGCCCATAACATTCAGCTGAACCGAAGCCCTGCTTAGAAGCACATGCAGTCCCACTATGGCCCAGATTTTCAAAGATATTTAGGTGCCTAAAGATGTAGACAGTCACCTAGTGAGTTTTTCAAAAGTGCCAAGACACCTGACTCCCACTGAAATCAAGGCACGTAAGCATGGTTGAAAATCTCACTAAACCCCTATCTTCTTTAGGCATCAAAATACTGTTAAAAATCTGGCCCTGTATGCTTAAAATGTACCTACCAAAATGGGACCCCACTCTTGGTTGGTGTCTCTAGCTATTCTAGTAATAGAAATAATACATAGACATTTTAGTCCAGAACAGTATTAGCTCCCAGTTCCCAACTCTTGTCACTAGGATATATTTTCTCCCTGAGTCAATAATGGACTCCTAGGGCATGTCTACACTGCATTGTAAACACAGGTCTGTGGGATCTGGGCTGGTGGACTCAGTGTTCCCAAGCCCTCACTTAAGCATCCACATGCCATTGTAATCCTGGGTTGATCTGGGTCTCACAGCCACGATAAAGCATCCATACTGCACTGCCCAGACCTTCTGATTTGGGTCTGCAGCCTGAGCTGTGTCCACACTGCAAAATGACAGAGATTAAGACCACATTGCAGTGCAACTCAGGCGCAGACCACCCCCCTACCAGGGTCTGCCAGCCTGAGTCCTGAGGGCTTGCTGACCCAAATCAAACTGAGTTGTGTGTGGATGGTATGGGGGATTTGGGCTTAACCCTGAATCCACGCCTGGGGTAACTATGCAGTGTAGTCCCACTCCCAATACCTAGAACACATTTATCTATCTATGGCAGATACCTATACAACCTTCCTCATGGTATTATCTGAGCACCTCACAGTCTTCAATGTCTTTGTCCTCACCACACTTCTGTGGGATAGGGAGTTACTGTTAAACCTGATGCAGAGAGAGAGACAAAGGGCCAGACTTTTAAAGGTGTTCAGAGGTGTTTAGGCCTAATGTTGCAGATAGTGAGATTTCCAAAAGTGCCTGGTGACCAGATTTTAAAGATATTTAGGTGCCTAGGTGCTTTTAAAAATCCCACTAGTTCCTAGATAGTTAAATCTTATTGCTTTCAAATGAAGCTTTAGAAAACCCAACCAGGCACCTATCCTCAACTTCAGGCACCAAAATACCTTTGAAAATCTGGCTGCACATCACATGGGGGTCATATGGCAGAGCTGGGAATAGCCCTTAGGTCTCCCAAGCATCAAGCTAGCTCTGTAATGCCCCATCCTTCCTGCCTTACTACACCACCTACAAATTCACTTTACATTATGACAGGTTTCAGAGTAGCAGCCGTGTTAGTCTGTATTCACGAAAAGAACAGGAGGACTTGTGGCAACTTAGTGACTAACAACTTTATTTGACCATAAGCTTTCGTGAGCTACAGCTCACTTCATCGAATGCATTCAGTGGAAAATACAGTGGGGAGATTTATATACACAGAGAACATGAAACAGTGGGCGTTACCATACACACTGTAACCAGAGTGATCACTTCAGGTGAGCTATTACCAGCAGGAGAGCGGGGGAGAGAAAACATTTTGTAGTGATAATCAAGGTGGGCCATTTCCAGCAGTTGACAAAGAACGTCTGAGGAATAGTGGGGGGTGGACGGGGGGAAATAAACATGGGGAAATAGTTTTACTTTGTGTAATGACCTATCCACTCCCAGTCTCTATTCAAGCCTAAGTTAATTGTATCCAGTTTGCAAATTAATTCCAATTCAGCAGTCTCTCATTGGAGTTGGTTTTTGAAGTTTTTTTTTTGAAGAATTGCAACTTTTAGGTCTGTAATCGAGTGACCAGTTCTCCCACTGGTTTTTGAATGTTATAATTCTTGATGTCTGATTCCTCAAGGGCTTCTTTTCCATGGGTCCAGATGATGAAGATGTCATCAATGTAGCACAAGTAGAGTAGGGGCATTAGGGGACGAGAGCTGTGGAAGCGTTGTTCTAAGTCAGCCATAAAAATGTTGGCATACTGTGGGGCCATGCGGGTACCCATAGCGGTGCCGCTGATTTGAAGGTATACATTGTCCCCAAACGTGAAATAGTTATGGGTGAGGACAAAGTCACAAAGTTCAGCCACCAGGTTTGCTATGAAGAATTCCACCATGATTTCAACAATTTCCATCCCACCATCAACCTCAGCCTGGACCAGTCCACACAAGAGATCCACATCCTGGACGCTATGGTGCTAATAAGCTATGGTCACATAAACACCACCCCATACCGGAAACCTACTGACCACTGTTCCTACCGACATGCCTCCAGCTTTCATCCAGACCGCACCACACTATCCATTGTCTACAGCCAAGCTCTACGGTACAACCGCATTTGCTCCAACCCCTCAGACAGAGACAAACACCTACAAGATCTCTATCAAGCATTCTTACAACTACAATACCCACCTGCTGAAGTGAAGAAACAGATTGACAGAGCCAGAAGAGTACCCAGAAGTCACCTACTACAGGACAGGCCCAACAAAGAAAATAACAGAACGCCACTAGCCATCACCTTCAGCCCCCAACTAAAACCTCTCCAACGCATCATCAAGGATCTACAACCTATCCTGAAGGACAACCCATCACTCTCACAGATCTTGGGAGACAGGCCAGTCCTTGCTTACAGACAGCCCCCCAACCTGAAGCAAATACTCACCAGCAACCACACACCACACAACAGAACCACTAACCCAGGAACCTATCCTTGCAACAAAGCCCATTGCCAGTTGCCAACTGGGTCCACAGATCTATTCAGGGGACACCATCATAGGGCCTAATCACATCAGCCACATTATGATCATTTTGTGGGTGGGGACTGTCCAGTGGATAGAGCGGGTTGGGTCAGATTTCCATGTTTTGCCTCCCTCTACTGCAAAGCAAACTCCCTTTGAGTCTGCATTCCACTTAAGATATTACATGTTGGTCCAAGTACATTTATGCATATGCATAAGTAGTGGTGGAGCATAGCAGGTTTTTACAAATTCTGTTCTGTGCCAGGCTGCAGAAGGGACCTCAGGTGGCCGCTGGGGGTATGACAATTGGTAGTCAGGTCCTGTCTCACCCACCGACCGCAAAGTGCATGTGTAAAACCTGAGGAGAATGAAGATGAAAGTCTGGGAGAAAGGCTCCCAGCCTCCATATTTCTCTTTAGAGACACTAGCTCACGCCTTAATACTCAGGCTGGGTACTGCTAAGTTCTTTCCAACTCAAAGGTTGTTGCCACAGTCCAGGGCAAATGTGCCTGTGTTCCCTCTCCATGGTCCCTTGAGGGTACCCACTCTAGGCTTCTAGCTGTTACCTTTCTTGGGCAGAGACCCACATCTCTATCCCTCTTGACCAGGGGTTTTTCCAGGCTGCATAGTTCCCTGCCTACCCTGTGATATCCCCAGCAAGCCAGACTGCCTAAGCACGCCTGCTTCTATGCTTTGCTTTCTCTCCAAAGGCTTATGAAGAACATAATTGACAGCTGTTAAAAGGTACCCACAACCCTTTCCAAACAAATACATTTGTTCTTCATGTGAAAGAATTACTGTGAAAACACATACAAAAATCAAATTTCCTATGTGTATGCTAAAAGCTTACCAGAGGTCACCCATCCATCTTATGGGGCGACAGTAGGCCAAAGTCCTTCCACCCCCTGCCAGGAAGGATTGGGGATCACCAAAACTGAAGGTCCTGTCTCTGCTGTATCAGAAGGAAGGCCCTGAGTCAATTTATACTTATGTGATTTGTCCAAAAGTCCTTTCTTGGTCTATTAGGCTCTGGAGAATCCAGTTAGAACCAGTATACACAAGCTTTTCTAGGTGGGGGTACCTCTCTGGAGGTGTTACAACCTCAGTGAATTTGCCTAATCACCACCCCACCCCATTCTTAGTTCCTGCAGGGCTGATGTCACCCTCCCACATGGAATTATAGACAGTGCCTGGTCCACAATGATGCAGGAACTTACTACAGTAAGATCTCCCAAAGATATTGCAGGAAATTATCATCTCTATCACAGATATCATTAAAGAAAAAATGAAAGTACTTCTAAATATAATAACATGAGTTTGCATTCTCAGTTCATTGTATGAGCTCAGGCTATTGAGCACTCAGTTCTTCTGTGCATCTTTATTAGCTAGTTAAGGAACATCACTAACATGACTTGAGCGTATTTTCCCCAGAGCCATTTTCACTTATTTGTTTTTCAGGCTGTAGATGATGGGGTTTAACATGGGAGTTAAGATGCTGTATTGGATGGAGAAGAGTTCACCAAGAACCCCCATGGAGGATGCTGCCCTAGGTTTCATATACTGGAAGAGTGCTGCCAGGTACAATAAACCCACGATTGTGAGGTGGGAGCTGCAGGTGGAGAAGGCTTTACGCCTGCCTTCCACTGAGCATATCCTCAGGATGGTGGAGATGATGTGAATGTAAGAGACCAAAATGGGGATGAAGGAAAGGGAAAAATAAAATAAAATTAATTGACATCCTGAGAGGGGTGAATGTGACAACACATATGTATGTGCTATCACAGGGAACTGGACATTTCAGCATGGATGGTAATCATTTGATCCCCTGGGAGAATAACATGAGGGGGAAAGGAGTTCAGGAGAGCTGGCTGTATTTTAAAGAATCCTTATTGAGGTTACAGGGACAAACCATCCTGATGTGTAGAAAGAATAGTAAATATGGCAGGCGACCAGCTTGGCTTAACAGTGAAATCCTTGCTGATCTTGAACACAAAAAAGAAGCTTACAAGAAGTGGAAGATTGGACAAATGACCAGGGATAAGTATAAAAATATTCCTCGGGAATGTAGGAGTGAAATCAGGAAGGCTAAATCACACCTGGAGTTGCAGCTAGCGAGAGATGTTAAGAGTAACAAGAAGGGTTTCTTCAGGTATGTTAGCAACAAGAAGAAAGCCAAGGAAAGTGTGGGCCCCTTACTGAATGAGGGAGGCAACCTAGTGACAGAGGATGTGGAAAAACCTAATGTACTCCATGCTTTTTTTGCCTCTCTCTTCACGAATAAGGTCAGCTCCCAGACTACTCCACTGGGCAGCACAGAATGGGGAGGAGGTGGCCAGCCCTCTGTGAAGAAAGAAGTGGTTCGGGACTATTTAGAAAAGCTGGACGTGCACAAGTCCATGGGGCCGGATGCGTTGCATCCGAGAGTGCTTAATGAATTGGCGGATGTGATTGCAGAGCCATTGGCCATTATCTTTGAAAACTCATGGCGATCAGGGGAAGTCCCGGAAGCCTGGAAAAAGGCTAATGTAGTGTCAATCTTTAAAAAAGGGAAGAAGGAAGATCCTGGGAACTACAGGCCAGTTAGCCTCACCTCAATCCCTGGAAAAATCATGGAGCAGGTCCTCAAGGAATCAATTCTGAAGCACTTAGAGGAGAGGAAAGTGATCAGGAACAGTCAGCATGGATTCACCAAGGGCAAGTCATGCCTGACTAATCTAATTGCCTTCTATGATGAGATAACTGGTTCTGTGGATGAAGGGAAAGCAGTGGACGTGTTATTCCTTGACTTTAGCAAAGCTTTTGACACTGTCTCCCACAGTATTCTTGTCAGCAAGTTAAAGAAGTATGGGCTGGATGGATGCACTACAAGGTGGGTAGAAAGTTAGCTGGATTGTCGGGCTCAACGGGTAGTGACCAATGGCTCCATGTCTAGTTGGCAGCCGGTATCAAGCGGAGTGCCCCAAGGGTCGGTCCTGGGGCCGGTTTTGTTCAATATCTTCATAAATGATCTGGAGGATGGTGTGCATTGCACCCTCAGCAAGTTTGCGGATGACACTAAACTGGGAGGAGTGGTAGATACGCTGGAGGGTAGGGATAGGATACAGAGGTACCTAGACAAATTGGAGGATTGGGCCAAAAGAAATCTGATGAGATTCAACAAGGACATGTGCAGAGTCCTGCACTTAGGTCTAAAGAATCGAATGCACCGCTACAGACTAGGGACCAAATGGCTAGGCAGCAGTTCTGCAGAGAAGGACCTAGGGGTGACAGTGGATGAGAAGCTGGCCAAGAAGTCCAATGGCATTTTGGGATGTATAAGTAGGGGCATTGCCAGCAGATCGAGGGACGTGATCATTCCCCTCTATTCGACATTGGTGAGGCCTCATCTGGAGTACTGTGTCCAGTTTTGGGCCCCACACTACAAGAAGGATGTGGAAAAATTGGAAAGAGTCCAGCGAAGGGCAACAAAAATGATTAGGGGTCTGGAACACATGACTTATGAGGAGAGGCTGAGGGAACTGGGATTGTTTAGTCTGCAGAAGAGAAGAATGAGGGGGGATTTGATAGCTGCTTTTAACTACTTGAAAGGTGGATCCAAAGAGGATGGATCTAGACTATTCTCAGTGATAGCAGATGACAGGACAAGGAGTAATGGTCTCAAGTTGCAGTGGGGGAGATTTAGGTTGGATATTAGGAAAAACTTTTTCACTAGGAGGGTGGTGAAACACTGGAATGTGTTACCTAGGGAGGTGGTGGAATCCCCTTCCTTAGAAGTTTTTAAGGTCAGGCTTGACAAAGCCCTGGCTGGGATGATTTAGTTGGGGATCGGTCTTGCTCTGGGCAGGGGGTTGGACTAGATGACCTCCAGAGGTCCCTTCCAACTCTGATATTCTATGATTCTATGATTTACAATGACAATTCAGCTGGGTATTTCTCAGAGCTTTCCATACTATGTCACTTCCTAAGATGCAACTTTCATTCTGGACACCTCCCAACTAATAGTCACAATCCCTGGTCCCAAAGATTCCCTGAATTGTGTAGAACCCTTGTATTGTGGTCGCTTCTTGGAGCCTCAGTCTTGGACCAGCATCCCATGATGTACAGCAAGCTGCTGCACAAACACAGAACAAAAAGACAGTCCCTGACCAAAGAAGCGTACATGTGTGTGCTGTATCTTTGTTCTACCCTCTCTTTTGGCATCTGTGCTTTTTGTTCACTGGGATATACTTTAGAAACTTATATTAACTTCTTACATTGCAACCTGCCGTTGGGCTTCTCCTATGTGACAAATCAGGAAAATGTCTGTATTGTTTCTTATTAATATTACATATGACTTTTTTCCTGGTCAGTTTGGGATTACCTACCTGATGTATGAAGTTCAATGGAAGGAGGCTGTAAGAGAGGGGACAGGAATACTAAGGAAGGGTACAACAATGGCACAGATAGAGAAAGTCTCCTCAAACTCAATTACCAGGTTTATACCAATGTAGAGGGACTCACTCAGCCTCTAACCTGGCACAGGGCTGTTTGGCCATGGCTGAGAAGGTCAAAAGACATTGATGTGTTAGAAGGTGCCCCCAACAAAGAGGGAGGGGGGAATGGTCAGCATGCTGGAGGATGATGGATGGACGGACAGACTGAAAGTCTGGAGCTGCAGTGAGCAAGCTTGGTACCCAGTGAGAACATGAGACAGCAAGGTTGAGTCATGTCTATCTAGGAGCCGAAGGAGAATGCCAAGCATAGGGAAGAAGCTGTGAATACAGTCCTCCTTGTTATTTTCATATTGTCTTCTCCAGGCATTGTGGACAATTTCGGCAAAATTCCCCAAACCAGTGTAACATCATTGATACTGACAGAGTTACTCCTGATTTACATTTTACACTGTACTTCGGCATAGCTAGTAGAGGTAAACCCCAGGTGGCAGTAGAGTGGGGGAGTAAAGGGTTGACTTTGAGTAACTACATGATGATAAAATCTACCCATGACTTGTCTCCACTAGGGTTTTAAATAGAGACATCTATCTCAAAATATCTGCCTCAATGAAAAGCACACCCTATTCACAGTGAAGACAAAGTTTGGGGAGTTAGGTATTTTAAAAACCAGATCTACTTGGGTCATTGGAGATGGAAGTTTTAAATGACTTGATTCTCTCATGTGCAAATTGATGATGATCTTCATCAACCCTATCTCTGATCTAGCACTTTTCATCAGTGGACCTTCAGATGCCTGAGCAAACAAGGTAAATATCACCATCCCCCAATTTACAAATGGGGACTGTGTGGTACAGAGCAGGTACAGTGACCCATCAGACCAATGGAAGGTCCAGGAAAGGAACCCACACCACTGGTCTGGGACTCCAATATCTCATTAGTAAAACGTCTTTGAAAAAGAAAAAGAGTAAAGCTGATTAAAAAGACTAAAACTCACCTGGACTCCATATGAGAATCACTGCTGATGTGAAGTTTTCACCCTGATCTGTAGCTTTTGGACTCATATAAGTAAAAGCATCCTCTGTCTCACAAATCCATTGTTATAGGACATGGAATGAGCATAACCCTGAATGAGCAAATCAATGAAGGGACTTCACTGATGGTTGAACTAACATTCACAAAACCCTGATATACCCTGGCTAAGGGATTAAGAGGCTCCCTTTATCTCATTGAAAGATGCACAATTTATTCCAGAATAATGGCTGAGGTTAATGGCTGAGATAATGGCCAGGTTCCCTTGGGCATAGGACCATGCATGTCACACTTATATTCACTCAATAACTAATCAAAACTTTCAGACTCCTACATTTTGCAGCCTTAAGTACAGTTCTAGGAAAGATATGATTTTATTTTATTTATACATAGGTGCCAAGATTTGGATCCTCAGAGGGAGAAAATGAGTGTAGCCTCATTGATGTTCTCTCCATGGCAGTCTGCTCCCAAGTTAATCTTCCCTGTCTTCCCTTTATTTCCTAAGTAGCTTTAACCATCTCTTCGTTGCACCATGTACATTTTATTGCAGTGTTTGGGTGTGTCTCTTTGAGGTTCTGGGGTGAGAGCACGTCCTTGACACTCTTGGTTTTCCATTTAGCATTATGGCTACTCTTCCCCATGGGAATTCTGCAGGGATGGATGCTGTGCTGTCAAATGCTGTTATATTATCTGCTCATGACAGTCGTAGATTCATACAGTCTCCTAGCTATGTTGTATCCAAAGTCATCTGGGAAGGGAGATGTGAGAGGTTCCCCCACGGGGATACCCAGACTCCCATGCACTTGACTCCAAACTCACTGAACTTCAACTGGAGTACCACTGGCTTAAAGTAAAACATAAAATAAATATATTAACTACAAAAGATAGATTTTAAGTGATTATAAATGACAGCAAACAGATCAAAGCAGATTACCTAGCAAATTAACAAAAACACAAACTGAGTTTAATATACCTGATAGACTGGATATGAATTAGCAGAGTTTCACCCTAATTGATGGTACAGGCAGACTTGAAGATTCTTAAGGGGCAAGCTGCACTTTCTTTAGAATCATATAATCTCAGGGTTGGAAGGGACCTCAGGAGGTCATCTAGTCCAACCCCCTGCTCAAAGCAAGACCAATCCCCAACTAAATCATCCCAGCCAGGGCTTTGACAAGCCTGACCTTAAAAACCTCTAAGGAAGGAGATTCCACCACCTCCCCAGGTAATCCATTCCAGTGCTTCACCACCCTCCTAGTGAATTTTTTTTCCTAATATCCAACCTAAACCTCCTGCACTGCAACTTGAGACCATTACTCCTTGTTCTGTCATCTGCTACCACTGAGAACAGTCTAGATCCATCCTCTTTGGAACCCCCTTTCAGGTAGTTGAAAGCAGCTATCAAATCCCCCCTCATTCTTCTCTTCTGCAGACTAAACAATCCCAGTTCCCTCAGCCTCTCCTCATAAATCATGTGCTCCAGCCCTCTAATCATTTTTGTTGCCCTCCGCTGGATGCTTTCCAATTTTTCCACATCCTTCTTGTAGTGTGGGGCCTGTCATAAATATAAAGGGAAGGGTAAACCCCTTTAAAATCCCTCCTGGCCAGAGGAAAAATCCTCTCACTTGTAAAGGGTTAAGAAGCTAGGATAACCTCGCTGGCACCTGACCAAAATGACCAATGAGGAGACAAGATACTTTCAAAAGCTGGGAGGAGGGAGAAAAACAAAGGGTCTGGGTCTGTCTGTGTGATGCTTTTGCCAGGGACAGAACAGGAATGGAGTCTTAGAACTTACTAAGTAAACTAGCTAGATATGCGTTAGATTATGATTTCTTTAAATGGCTGAGAAATTAAGCTGTGTTGAATAGAATGGATATTCCTGTCTGTGTGTCTTTTTGTAACTTAAGGTTTTTGCCTAGAGGGATTCTCTGTGTTTTAAATCTAATTACCCTGTAAGGTATTTACCATCCTGATTTTACAGAGGTGATTCTTTTGTACCTTTTACTTCTATTAAAAGTCTTCTTGTAAGAAAACTGAATGCTTTTTCATTGTTCTTAAAATCCAAGGGTTTGGGTCTGTGGTCACCTGTGCAAATTGGTGAGGATTTTTACCAAACCTTCCCCAGGAAGTGGCGTGCAAGGTTGGGAGGATTTTGGGGGGAAAGATGTTTCCAAACAATGCTTTCCTAATAAAAATAAACCCAGATAAATGTTTGGTGGTGGCAGTGGAAGTCCAAGGGCAAAGGGTAAAATAGTTTGTACCTTGGGGAAGTTTTAACCTAAGCTGGTAAAAGTAAGCTTAGGAGGTTTTCATGCAGGTCCCCACATCTGTACCCTAGAGTTCAGAGTGGGGAAGGAACCTTGACAGGGCCCAAAACTGGACACAGTACTCCAGATGAGGCTTCACCAATATCGAATAGAGGGGAATGATCACGTCCCTCGATCTGTTGGCAATACTCCTACTTATACAGCCCAAAATGCTGTTAGCCTTCTTGGCAACAAGGGCATACTGTTGACTCATATCCAGCTTCTCGTTCACTGTAACCCCTAGGTCCTTTTCTTTTACAGCTGGAATGCCCAGGTGTTTCTTACACAGGCTAGAAATCCCTTCAGCCTGGGTCCAGCACTTCCCCAGTTAAGTCTTTGTTCCTCAGGTATTTTCAGGAGTGCTGTTGTGTGGGGAGTGAAGAACAAGAGATGATGTCACTTCCTGCCTTATTTAGCTTTTGCATATGGCAAGAACCCTTTCCTTCAAAACTTGGTCTTAAGATCAGTTTGTGGAAAAATACTGACATCCCAAGATGGAGTCCAGAGTCATGTGGCCTGGTCACATGTTCTTGTGGAGTAATAGCAGCCATTACACTTACAGGCTGTCTGGGGTGTTCTCAGGAAGGCTCACCTGGTAGGAGATAAGCTTCTCCTAAGGCCTATTGTTTTCTCTAATTGCTCATTACCCTGAATAGGCCCTTCCCAACCAGCTATCTAGACTGAAAGCATCTTGTCTAGTGGCCATTACCCAGGTGTAAGTACATTTGAAGTACAGATACATAGTCAGTATTTATAACTTCAGATACAAAAATGATACATGCATACAAATAGGATAATCATATTCAACAACTCATAACTTTCCAATGACACCTCACATGACTTATCTTGTACAAAATGCATCATAATTATGTCATAATCATATCTTAATAATATTACTATGACAAATATAGGGTGCAATGTCACAGGAGACCATGCAAAGCAGTATTGTTTGTGGGTCAGTCTGTCACGAGGCTTGGCTTCTCTCCCACCTTCTTCCCTGCAGAAACTGCACAGACTCCACTGGTTGTGCCTTCACTGTACCCTGTGATTTTAAGTTCCCTCCAACATTTCCACAACCACCATGCAACAATCTATCTGCAGCACCCACGGGCCCTCTCCCCAAGACCGGAGGGGAACCAAAGCCTCCCCCCTTGAGGCCTCCATGTAACCGAGCTCAGCTAGCCCTGGTCCCCTCTATCTCCTCCCTTTTGGGACTTTCTGCCTTTTTATCAGCCTTTCACTGATGGGATAATTCAATCCTTATCCCAGCCAGCCTGATTGTCTAATTACCCCCGTCTCTATGGGAACTAATTAACATCGGAGTGATCAGAGTGCAGGGTGCCTGCACTTGGTCATTCAGTCCCCCTCTTGTCCACCAGCAAAGAGGGAATTTGAGACTTCCACAGAGGAATGCCTAAGTCATTACACCTTAAGCTAGTGAGCCACTAGCTTCTAGCCAAAACATATAACACTTTCTCAGCCTCTGTGGACTGCACACATGGGGGGTCGGATAAAGTAGACTGACAAGGAGCTTACATGTTTTCTCTGAGCAGAGGAATCTCTACTGAGCACCTGAAGATCACAGCAGTTCAAATCCCCCCCTGGGTGATAAATGCTATTTTGGGTGTTATACCAGTGATTGAACTAGGAACCTCCTGAGGGCCACCTTCAGTACCCAACCTGTGTACACACTCACCTTACTAAACCATATTGAAGCTTATGCCACCAGAACTGTACTGGTATTTTTAGAGTGGTAGCTAAATGAAAGCTAATTCTGGGATGCCTTCCGGAGCTGCAAAATGACACCCTCAATAGCAGTGTAAAGAGACCTTCAAGAAAGGACATGTATACTGGCAGGTAACTTCTAATCCATCTCCAGTGTAGGGCTAGTGGTGTGGGGAAAAGCTAAATAGATCATTGCTCTAACAAGATCATTGCTTAAGACAAAGCAGATCTCGCTCCAGGCTTCTGTTTCTATGCATCCAGCCGCACATTGCTCCCAGGGTATGTGTTGCGGGGTCCATAAATGTCACTGCAAACATCCCTTCTAACCCTGATCTTCGCACTTACTGTTATTTTACACACGTGAAACTCCACTGACTCCAATGGAGTTATTCGAGCTGGTTGAAAAATCTTATTTTATTTCCACCAAATATTACAAATAATTGTATTCAAAAAATTGTTTGAAAAAATTGTATTTTAGACCACCACCAAAAAAATGGCATGAGATGAATATTTTTTATTTCAAATTGCAATTTTCATTTTTTTGTTTGTTTCTGTTTTGAAAAGCAAACAAACATATTTCTGTTTTCAGATTTCCCCACAGCGCTTTCTCTCCTTGGTAAAAGAGGAAAAAAGAAGAAAACTGAAAGAAAAAAATGTAGGGAAAATGGTGAAAAAAAATCAACTCCTTCTGACATATACTTTGTCTGCCTTTCTTTATTTTATGGAAAAGAGGAGGAGAGAGTGAAAAAAACAAAACAAAATTCTGAAAACCAAAAATCAAAACCCTCATTTTATTCTGTTTTCAAAACCCAAAGAAAACACTTTCTTTTGGCAGGCTTAAAAAACAAACAAACAAACAAAAGTACCCTTGTTTTACGTTGTTTTATTTTTTTCCCCTTAAAAATGCTGTAATATTCACTCTTTTGTGAAAAAAAATCTATAAAACTATTTTTGCTGGAAAAGTTTGCTAAAAAACTTCAACCAGCCCTAGGAGTCACTCCTGATTTACACAAGGGTGAATGAGAAGAGAATCAGCTCCATTCGCTCCAGTGGAGTTCTCCTGATTTCCATTGGGGTCAGAGGGAAAGGAATAAGCCCTAGTGACTCCAATGCAATCACTCCTGATTTACACCAGGGTGCATGAGATGAGAATGAATCCCATTGACTCCAGATGTACCCCAGAAAGAGGGATTGATTTGATTTTTGGAAAACTATGGCTTTTCAAATCCATCAACAGAAGCTAGTTTTCCAAGTCCCCTACCTCAGGGCTTAGAGCACTGGTCTTGTAAACCAGGGGTTGTGAGTTCAAATCTCACTGGGCCCGTCCTTCTTATTTTGTGGCACCTAGCATTGGCCACTGTCAGAAGACAGGATACTGGGCTAGATGGACTTTTGGTCTGACCCAGTATGGATGTTGTTACCTGAGAGACGCCACATCCCTCTTCAAATCCCTTCTCCCCCTAAGGCAGAGGTGGGTCTTCAACCAGGCATCTCCCATGTGCAGGTGAGCTCACTAACCTCTGGGCTAAAGGTCACCAGAAATTACCTCTCCCTCCTGGCCAGTTTGTATGGAGTTCAAGCATGCACATAACTACAGGCAGAAATATAGGGAGTCTTTACAGTGGAAAGTTAGGTGCTATGTGAGTCTGGGTGCCTACAGTGTTCAGGGGTTTCAAACCGGGTCTTTTTTGAATTTCAGTGAAAGTGGCTGTTAGGTGTCTAAATCCCTTTGGGAATCTAGCTCCCATGCCTGAGAAAACTTACAGTCTGGGTGTCTTCTTCTTAGCATATGTGCAACGTGCCTCAGGTGGCACGAGGCCAGTTTTCATCGCCAAATTTGGTCTGCTCATTGGATCATTCCCCGGCCCAGGTACATGGAGTCATAGATTCCAAAAGCCATTGTGACCATCTAGTCTGACCTCCAGTATAACACAGTTTCCCAAGCAATGTTAACGTTGGCTCTGTAAACAACTTCTATAACAAAGGATTGCATTTTAAAATTCCTTGATGGCCAGGATTCTGGGAATGAAAGTGTTAGTTTATTTCAGTCACTCATCTGATCTCTGAAGAGCTTTATTGTGAGTAAGTTTGCATACTGCCTATGACTGTTTCTTCTTACCCTTCTAGGTGAATTCCATACTATCAGATTTTCAGTAGAACTCAACTTAAGTAGAGAATTCTACTTCAAGGCTGATGGTACAATATAACCCATAGTAATTTACATTTAAATGACTGTTATAAATGTATTGCACTTTCAAATTCTTGTAGTGGGTTTATTTCATAGACAGAGAATGGAATACACAGATCACTTCTAGAACAGTTAAACAGAAAGACGAATGCATGGCATGGACATATCCAGTACGATACAACCTCAGAAATAATGTTATTAGGAAAAACTGGCTATGGAGATAAAATGTTCAGTTCTTAGTATCTCAAAAATACAAGAGCTGTCTCCTTAGCATTGATACCAAAGACATTAGAAATTTAATGATGAAGAGAGAGACAGTGAGAGATAGAGGTTATGGAACTGGTCAAGAAATAGTTTAGTTACTGTGGAAAACTTTGATGGAAACCAGCAAAGCATTCATTTCCTCAAAATATTTTTTTCAGAAGAAAGAAAGAAAGAAAGAAAGAAAGAAAGAAAGAAAGAATACCTGAGAACAATTTTTTCCAGTTACGAGTTTTTAATTTTTTCTTTAATATCTGGAATTTTTAATAAAAAATACACATTTCCTAAAGAAATTTCATTTTGATGAAGAAGCCATTTTTCATCAAAAAGGGTTTTTAATGAAAGATATTGACTAGCTAGCCAGCCAGCTAGCTAGATATTCCTAATAATTAAGTCATCCTTGATATAACTCATATGCTTTTGGCCACTTGGTTATGGAGTAGCTGATATGCCTGTTTATTTACAAAACTATTAATAAAGGTTTATCCAGCCAGTCCCATGGAGAGGGAGAACCAGACAGTGGCCACTGAGTTCATCTTCCTGAAGTTCACCAGCCTGCCGCAGTTCCAAGTCTTGCTCTTCATGCTGTTCTGAATCATTTACATCTTCTCACTCATGAGTACCCTGTTCATCATCCTCATTGTCCTGATGGACTCCGGCCTCCACACCGCCATGTCCTTCTTCATCTGCAACCTCCCACAGGTGAAGGTCTGGTACATCACCGTCACAGTGCCCAAGATGTTGGCCAACTTCTTAGCAGATAAGAGGACTATCTCATTTCTTTTACTTCTACTTCTCCTTTGCTGGCATTGAGCTGTTCCTCCTGACAGTCATGGCTTATGATAGATACTTGGCCATCTGCAACCCACTGCGTTACTCCACCATCTGCAACCCTAGGATTTGCCAGAACTTGGCCATGTCATGTTGGCTCATGGGGTTTGCCTGCCCCACTTTCCCATACTTCATGCTAGCCAGGATTTCCTTCTGCACCCCCAACAGGATGAACCATTTCTTCTATGACGCTGATCAGCTCTTTAAGCTCTCATGCACAGACACCTACACCATCGAGGCAGTAGGCTGTGCCTTCAGCACTGTCATTGTAATGTCTGCCGTCCTCTTCACCATGACCTCTTACTTCCAAATCACAGCCACCATACCGGGGGTTGGACTAGATGATCTCCTGAGATTCCTTCCAACCCTGATATTCTATGATTCTTTGATTCTATGATGTCATCAGCCATCGCCCACAAGAAGACATTTTCCACCTGAGCCTCGCACCTCTCAGGGGTCACCATCTATTTTGGGACCCTCATTTTCATGTAGGTCCACCCTGCAGGGAAGTATGAATCTGATGTCAGTAAAGTGGTTTCTGTTTTTTATTCTGTGATAACACCACTGCTGAATCTGATAATATACACACTGTGGAACAACGACGTGAGAGAGGCCCTGAGAAAAACATTCCTGTGTCTCTTTATTCCATTACAAACTCCCATGGCCCTAGACCTCTTCTCCTCTAGCATGCCTCCTTGCACCACTGTAACAGAGATTGAGCAATACACGACAGACTGTTTCAAACCTGACCAGTAATTTTCAGTGCCTTAATTTCTGGGTATTCTGCTTGAGACCCATTAAAGTGTCTTGGTTTTCAGAGGATGGCCATTAATAACTTTCTGAAAATGTGCCTCAAGTTGGGCACCCAAAACAAAGAGGCACGTGAAACCAGACTGAAAATGTAGGATCTATATACTATAGTAGCGTGGCAGCTGTGGTAGACTTAAAGTGGAGACACTTGCTGTTTAACAGATTACCTGCATGCTTACTCAGATTGTCTTGAAAATTGCTTTGCTTCATGGATGGCCAGTGTAGGGTTAGTGATCCAGATGTGAGGTCACTTAAACAAGGGGTTCTTGAGATAATTACCCCCTAATAAATAATGTCATAGATTTTTTTTCTGATTCTTCCAACTTTTTCTTTTGGCCCATGCCTGGGGCTACATGCCTTAAGTTTGTTTTTCCAATTTTTTAGCAGTTTCAGTTGGCATTACCTTTACTCTGCATTACCTGGATTTCAGAGGGTTAAGTTTAGCCACTGTCATCATTCTGGAAGGATATGAGTAAGCACTGGTCAATGTTACTTCTGTGTTAAGGAAATTTGGGGGCAATTAATACATAAAATAGGTAAAAGAGAGGTGAGTAAATATCTAGATACATTCCTAGCTGAAGTAAGATGGTGTCATTCTATCAAAGTCCATCATGCTACATTGCTTTCCACCAGTTGAAGAGCTGAACTATAATTAGGTGACAAATGCAGAAAACTACAATGTTCATGACATTTGTCAAACATCACTCTGATCATTCTGCTTGCATGTTGTTGTTGAGGTGGAACCCTTCATGAATACAGGGACCAGAACCTAGCCCTAGAAAAAACTGGGTCAGTCACAAAATTCAGATCTTTACCTAGATAAGGATTTGGACAGCATGGATTTTCCAGTCTGATTTTTTTTTTTACCAGCCCCATTCTGGATCCAGGAAACAGCCATGAAATTAGATCTAACTTGTTGGGGGAATGTTTGAGAAAAGAAAATTCACCCAGACCTGCAGGTTTTCTGGAAAATAAAATAAAATATAAATGTAAAAAACAAAAGATTAAATTTTGACATTTTTGAAATGAAATGTTTTGATTTTTGCTTCAAGTTTTACTTACATTTTATTTTTAAAAGATTTAAAAATTCAAAAATGAAATAAAATTTGAGTCAAAATGAAAATGTTAATTGGCTTGCTGAAAAAATAAATAAAAACATTGTTTCAGGTTGACCTGAACCATCCTCCTTCACCTTCCCCTCACCCATGTTTTCAGTTTGGCCAGTGAACCAGAAAATAAGTTACTCTCATGGCTGCAGCTGAAATCCACACCAAGATCGAATTCAGACTGGGAAATGCCCCCTACACCACACATATTATGGTGGTACCTTTGGTGGTTCCATGTTTCAGGTTGCATAGTGATATGATTTTCATTTAAAACAGGTGCTAAAATCCTACAGATAAGTAACTATACCTAGTCACTTAATTGCAAATGCACAGCAGTTCAGGGACTTAAATTATTGAGAGATATTACAGGGGGCTAGATTCTGCCTCCAATAATATCTCTCAGTAAAGCCAAAGGTAAGTTCCAGTAGCCTTCAATGGGGCAGAACCAGGTACAGAAAGAACATATATGTACTAATTTTATAGGATCCTTTTAAAAACTCTCTCTTTAGTGAGCAATTCCTGGACATGGTTTGTAAGACTGCTCGCAACAAACTACGGGCCTAAATCGCCACTTGGTCACCATAATTTTCCACCCATCTAGATCAACTAAATCCAGGTCCACTAACTAGATGAAATTCATAGATTCATAGACGTCATGTTTCTAAAAGGTCAGCTACCATAGCTGATGCTATTAGGGTCCCTCGGCTGGAGCCCAGAGTAGAGGGTGGGCCTGGGCTCCCCCCTCCCCACACCTTTGCCCCCTGATTAATCACTGAGACTTGGAGACAACAGAGACTGCGCAAGGAAGGATAACTTCTCCTCACCTCCCTCGCTGGCTTATGATGAAAATGGCTCAGTAGACTGTGACCCTTGTCTCTAGAGAGAGAAGGGTTACGTGCAGGGTCACAGTGAGCCTCTGAGGCTAGCGAAATCTGCCAGGAAACGCGGGACCCACGGAGGCAAGGACAGAGCTTTGTCACAGTATTTATAGACTGTAATTAAGGCACCCATTAATCTTCTTTGTTAGATTGAGCTCTATAACTCTATCACTATAAGGCAGGTTTTCTAATCCTTTAATCATTCTCGTGGCTCTTCTCTGACCCCTATCCCATTTACTCACATCTGTCTTGAATTGTGGGCACCAAAACTGGACACAGTATTCCACCAGCAGTCACACCAGTGCCAATACAGGGATAAAATAACCTCTCTTCTTCCACTTGAGATTCCCCTGTTTATGCATCCCAGGATCACATTAGCTTTTTTGACCACAGCCTTGCACTGGGAGCTCATGTTCAGTTGATTATCCACCATAAACCCCAAATCTTTTTCAGAGTCATTTCCTCCCAGGATAGCTCTGTCCTGTTAGTGTGCCTACATCTTTGTTCCTAGATGTATCCATCTACATTTAGCCATATTAAAACATACAGTGTTTGCTTGCATCCAGTTTACCAAGACATCCAGATTGCTCTGAATAAGTGATCTGTCCTCTTCATTATTTTTCATGCCTGCTGAGAAATGTAAAGGATTAAAGTACAGTGTGGTGCATGCTAATACATATTCATTCCATTCCATTTATTTTGTTTGAAAATTGTGCACAATTTTTGGGAGGGGAAGGAGAAAGAGGAAGGGAAATGAAATTCTATAATTCTGACAGTCTACGTCATTCAACATTTGTTATTTTAAAAAAATGTAAAAATGGCAATTAAAGCAAAATGAAACAGAACTGTTCTTTCATTTCATTTAGAAATTTCCTGTCAAAACCATGTGCAAAAATTGACCTTTTTTTTTTTTGGTCAAGTGTTCCTCATCCACTTAGCTGTGGAGTTTTCATTCTCTCAACAATGACTTATGTTTGATACAGGCTGAAGCCTGAGCCCCTCCACCCAGATGTGAAACCTGGTCCTCAGTGGGCTCTCTGAAACCTGATCGTGGACACCCAGGGGGCCACAGAGCCCGGCTGAGATCCTGTGGTGTACTTGGACCAATCAGTTGAGCTGGGTGATCTTCCTGTCCGAGCTCCTGTGTGTGGTGTCTTGGCTGGGATTATAGTGTTAGTAGCTTCTCAGCCCATCAGATTTCAGTAGGCACTGGGTGGAAGCTGTGTGGGGACTCCCAGGCCTGGGTTCAAGACTTGGGTCATCACATGGGCTTCCTTAGGTTCTTTAGAAAATGCACCAATTCCATTTGTGGGATTTTTAAAAAGAGCCTAATGAAGTTAGGTGCCTAACTCCTATTGATGTTCAATGGCACTGGGTACCTAAATCCCTTAGACCCCTTTGAAAACCCAAGGACAATCAATCTGGAAAATGACCATAGGTGGGATTAGGGGAAAGGGGCTGCAGGCAACGAAAGGAGATTTGATCCTACTAAAAAGTAAAGTACACCCAATAGAGGAAATGGACAGCAAGAAACAATATGGTGAGATGTGTCCAAGTTGCAGCACTAAAGTGTAATTAAGGGGTCTGCTTGTGTTGGGGGAAATCTGGGGGTCAGTGATGGGGAGTTTGGGCAGGGAGGTTATAAGCATGTCAGATGTGTCCTTTCCATAATAAAACATGATTGTGATTCCCCTACTTTTCCCATTCATTTGCACTTTCCACTGCAGTCATTTGCCATCCCATCAAAATGCTTGTGGAAGTAAACAGGTGGGGGGATGAGTATACATGAATTTCCCTTTCTGCAAACATGGAACAACTCCATAGTACACCGGCGATAGTCCAGACTCGTGGATTGAACACCAGCTCTAATTCCTTTTAAAATTTAGCAGACCCTCCCAGCAATTCGACTCCCTGACCCTGGCCCACAGCCACATCTCTGGATATACTAAACATAGGATGAACTTTATGTGTTGGCAAACAAATGTGATGTAAACACAGACTTCAGGGAACAGGTCCCAAAGGTAAACAGCTTCCTCCCAGAACTCATTAGAAATTTGAAGTCAGATAAAGGCCATCTCTTTATTCTCAGCAGAGGAAAGAGGAAGAAGGTCTTGATATAACTTAGATCCAGTTCTACCCAATTCCTCCTATGTCAAAAAGGATTTGGCTGGTCAGCATGAAAAACAGGCAATTTCCTTAAATATCAGAAGAGATAGATTGATAGATAGATAGATGGGGTGTACAGAGACAGATAGATAGATTAGATAGATACTCTCTCATCTGTGCCACCAGAACTCCAGAGGACAAGTACTGCCGTCTCATGGTTTCTCTCATTCCCACGCAGTCCTCAGGTGAGTTTGGCTGTATTATTTATTTCAGGTCAATGTGTTAAAATATCCCTGATGCTGAGAGGTGGTGAATCAAACAGCATTGAGGGTACATATGAAGGAGAACATTTATAACCAAGAGGCTAATTTCTTTCAATCAACCAATTTCATTAAAGACCCAGAAAGGGTCCCTTGGATAAAACTTAAGAGCAGTAATTTTTATAGTTCTGTGAATTATTTTTCCCACTGTCATTCGCCCTCTAAATCATTGAGGTTTTCTTTATTTGATTTCAAATCCCTCACTCCTCTTCACAACTCTCTTGAGCCTTCATTGAATGGTGTAGCCTTTAAATATTAAGCTTCTTTATTTCTCTCTCACCCATCTGCTCCATAACCATGTCCCTTGTTGTGAGATCCTGCACTGAATTTATCATGAGGCCCAAACAGTGTGTTTCCCTGGTTTAGCAGCCACTTTCCTGACACCTGACTGACTCAGTTTCTTCGCTGGTATCAGTGTCAATTATGAGATTAGCCTGAGGTCTTGAATTGCAGCTCAAAGTTGAAGAAGTCACAGCTGAATCACAGATCAAAGTAGTATTCTGCATGCCACAAATTTGGTCTGTCTATACTTTTCCCAGCCCTGAAGAAGAACTATGGGAAAATGAGAAACCTTGTCTCTTTCACCAACAGAAGTTGGTCCAATAAAAGATATCACCTCACCCACCTTATCTATCTATCTAATCTTCCTCCTCCAGGCCACTATTCAGAACAGCAGCGAACAGCAGAGAGGCTAATAGAGGGAGTTTGCCTGGGATCTGCCTGAGAGGAGGTATGCTAAGGGTTGCATTAAGGAGTCTGTGTTGGTGAGTATCTGAGTGTCTGTTGTGGAGACAATTTGACAGTTTGACCGTGTGCTTGATTGGTGGTTTGAAAAGTGTGAATTGGGAGTGCTTTGTTCCAGGTGAGCCTTGAGTGGGCCTGACTGTTATAAAAAGCCAGTCAGCTGCGAACCAGCTGAGCAGCAAACAGCAGAGAGGCTAACAGAGGGAGTTTGCCTGGGGAGAGCCCACAGACGTCAGGATATGCTTCTATGGACACAATGATCTGAAGATTCAGAGCAGGCTGCGCAGCGGGGACAGAAGGACCGTGAAGAAATTTGTCAGCATGTGACCTCCAGAAGAAGAAAGGGGAGCATCCATGTACCAGCAACGCAGATACAGGTAAGTAACTGTTTTCATGTTCTCTCCACAGGTACTAATGCGGAGAGTGGACTAGATGGTACATCTGAGGGAAGGGAACAGAAGGAGACTCCGCCGATTGGAAGGCATGAGATGCACTGTCCAAGGATTGGGGGTTCCACGACCAGCGCTGCCAAGAGAAGGAGGTGGGTGGCGGTGGTCGGGGACTCTCTCCTCAGGGGGACTGAGTCACCTATCTGCTGCCCCAACCGGAAAAACCGAGAAGTCTGCTGCTTGCCAAGAGCTAGGATTTACGATGTGACGGAGAGACTGCTGAAACTCATCAAGCCCTCTGATCGCTACCCCTTCCTGCTTCTCCACGTGGGCACCAATGATACTGCCAAGAATGACCTTGAGCAGATCACTGCAGACTACGTGGCTCTGGGAAGAAGGATAAAGGAGTTTGAGGTGCAATGGTGTTCTCGTCCATCTTCCCTGTGGAAGGAAAAGGCCTGGGTAGAGACCATCGAGTCGTGGAAGTCAACGAATGGCTACGCAGGTGGTGTTGGAGAGAAGGCTTTGGATTCTTTGACCATGGGATGGTGTTCCATGAAGGAGGAGTGCTAGGCAGAGACGGGATCCACCTAGCAAAGAGAGGGAAGAGCATCTTCACAAGTAGGCTGGCTAACCTAGTGAGGAGGGCTTTAAACCAGGTTCACCGGGGAAAGGAGACCAAAGCCCTGAGGTAAGTGGGGAAGTGCTTCCGGGAGGCACGAGCAGGAGCGTGCGAGAGGGGAGGGCTCCTGCCTCATACTGAGAAAGAGGGACGATCAGCGAGTTATCTCAAGTGCCTATACACAAATGCAAGAAGCCTGGGAAACAAGCAGGGAGAACTGGAAGTCCTGGCACAGTCAAGGAATTTTGATGTGATTGGAATAACAGAGACTTGGTGGGATAACTCACATGACTGGAGTACTGTCATGGATGGATATAAACTGTTCAGGAAGGACAGGCAGGGCAGAAAAGATGGGGGAGTTGAACTGTATGTAAGGGAGCAGTATGACTGCTCAGAGCTCAAGTATGAAACTGCAGAAAAACCTGAGTCTCTGGATTAAGTTTAGAAGTGTGAACAACAAGGGTGATGTCATGGTGGGAGTCTGCTATAGACCACCAGACCAGGGGGATGAGGTGGACGAGTCTTTCTTCCGGCAACTCACGGAAGTTACTAGATCGCAGGCCCTGGTTCTCATGGGAGACTTCAATCACCCTGATATCTGCTGGGAGAGCAATACAGCGGTGCATAGACAATCCAGGAAGTTTTTGGAAATATGTAGGGGACAATTTCCTGGTGCAAGTGCTGGAGGAACCAACTAGGGGCAGAGCTCTTCTTGATCTGCTGCTCACAAACCGGGAAGAATTAGTAGGGGAAGCAAAAGTGGCTGGGAACCTGGGAGGCAGTGACCATGAGATGGTCGAGTTCAGGATCCTGACACAAGGAAGAAAGGAAAGCAGCAGAATACGGACCCTGGACTTCAGAAAAGCAGACTTTGACTCCCTCAGGGAACTGATGGGCAAGATCCCCTGGGGGAATAATATGAGGGTAAAAGGAGTCCTAATATTCCATGATTCTATGAACAGCACTTAATTTCATGCTTAACTTAATCACTTGCTTAACTGCTGACCTAAGGATGCTTTCCTTAATTGCGGCCTTAATGGCCACTTCTCTGGGACTAGAAGGACCTAGACAAATTGGAGGATTGGGCCAAAAGAAATCTGATGAGTTTCAATAAGGATAAGTGCAGGGTCCTGCACTTAGGATGGAAGAATCCAATGCACCGCTACAGACTAGGGACCGAATGGCTAGGCAGCAGTTCTGCGGAAAAGGACCTAGGGGTGACAGTGGACGAGAAGCTGGATATGAGTCAACAGTGTGCCCTTGTTGCCAAGAAGGCCAATGGCATTTTGGGATGTATAAGTAGGGGCATAGCGAGCAGATCGAGGGATGTGATCGTTCCCCTCTATTCGACACTGGTGAGGCCTCATCTGGAGTACTGTGTCCAGTTTTGGGCCCCACACTACAAGAAGGATGTGGATAAATTGGAGAGAGTCCAGCGAAGGGCAACAAAAATGATTAGGGGTCTAGAGCACATGACTTATGAAGAGAGGCTGAGGGAGCTGGGATTGTTTAGTCTGCAGAAGAGAAGAATGAGGGGGGATTTGATAGCTGCTTTCAACTACCTGAAAGGGGGTTCCAAAGAGGATGGCTCTAGACTGTTCTCAATGGTAGCAGATGACAGAACGAGGAGTAATGGTCTCAAGTTGCAATGGGGGAGGTTTAGATTGGATATTAGGAAAAACTTTTTCACTAAGAGGGTGGTGAAACACTGGAATGCGTTACCTAGGGAGGTGGTAGAATCTCCTTCCTTAGAGGTTTTTAAGGTCAGGCTTGACAAAGCCCTGGCTGGGATGATTTAACTGGGAATTGGTCCTGCTTCGAGCAGGGGGTTGGACTAGATGACCTTCTGGGTCCCTTCCAACCCTGATATTCTATGATTCTATGATTCTATGACTTGGAGCTGCAGGTGACAGCACAATTGTGGGAATCTGTGAATGTCTCAGGGCAAGACCACCTCTGGGAGATGTTCAGTGTTGTCTAGGAAGAAACGGTAATGTTGGGAGAGCCAGCAGTTGCTGCTGTAAAAGCAGTAATATTGTAATAA
Organism: Natator depressus; assembly: GCF_965152275.1. Classification (NCBI taxonomy): domain Eukaryota; kingdom Metazoa; phylum Chordata; order Testudines; family Cheloniidae; genus Natator; species Natator depressus. The sequence goes on from NC_134246.1 coordinate 33,666,980, forward strand.
GAGGAGAGAAGTCTGCAGGCAATGAGGAGGGACTCAGTAGCGTCTGTCATACAATATGGAATAACCATATAATAACAATGCTAATGATATAGGAGCATGCTGCCATGGGATTACAGTTCTGTGTTGTGCCCTGGCTTTTGAACAGTCTCCTGGGAGTATCCAGACCCCAAAGGGTCACACTTTTCCACAAGGGTTAGCCACACAGCCTTGATGCCGCTGAGACTCTGTCTTTGGGCTCCAGCACCCCTGTTTCTCACTGTGAGCTCACTGCAGCAAGTCCAACTGAAATCAAGGCCCTGAGAGAGACTTTACCCCTTCAGGGATCAATGCAAGGCAGCGAGTCTTTGCAGCAGCCCGGAGCAGCCTCTCCCAAAAGAGGGTAGAGTTCCGTAGGCAACTGGAAGACAGCACCAGGAAGCATTTGGCATCGCATAGTGAAACAACGGTTAAAGCAGAGTTCAGACTGGCAGATGCCATGGCTCCACAATGTCATGCTCCTGCATAATCCGTCTGTGTCCTGTTGACTCTCAGCCCCAAATGAGAACCTCTGTGTGCACGTCTGGGAACCTGTGTCTTAGTGCAGGCTCCTGACACCACCAGTCCATTGCCCCTGCGTGGCTACACCCCCCTGGGTTCACACGTTCAGCCCACCTATGCCTCCCTTTCATTAAGTGTGTCTGTTCAGTCGCTGGGTTTCCCCATGTCTTTTCCGTGTCCTCCAGTGCTATGTGTTGATTCCAGCCGGCCCTCGATGGCCCATTCATACCCCTCCAGGCAGGGATATGACCTATACACTTCATGCCTTCCCCCTATTCCAGAGGAAGGATTTTAACCCTTCTTCACCTAATGAGTGACAACACCAATGCTTGTAAAAATGTTACAGAACGTTCCCAGTTTCATCACATTTGGTGTCATGTAAAAACACAGAATCTTTAGGCTTGATTCCCCTCTCACGTACACAAGCTTTACAGCAGCAGAACACAAGTGAGGGGCGAATCTGCCCCATCAAATCCAGTGGAATTACTCCTCATCAACGCTATGGTAAGAGGAGAATCGAGCCCTTTGATGCCAAGAGAGTTACCCCTGGTTAATACTTATTTTATTTTCTAGTCAAAAGGGAGGCAGAATCGGAGATGGTATCAACCACTGAGGGGTGTAGAGGGAAGTGATTACAGGGACTAAAATAGGAAGATTTTTTTTGTACAGAATTTTATGTTCCTTGAGGCTTTCTCAACTATTTTCAGTGCCGTATATATTGTTGGAGGGGTATTTACAATCGGCTGGAAAGGGAGGATTTATTCTAAAGTGTCTGGATCCAGTTCTATGCTTGGGGCTATGCACTGTACCAATGTTAATGAGAGCACAACAGGACCCTGCATGGTCTTGGGGGGAGAAAAGTGTTTTCAGGAGAGAGGCAAGCGGAGCTCCCAGCAAAAGGGAAGAAAGCTCTGTGATGGAAATACTAAATGCAAAATCCTGTGAAATTGGGACCAGCAAAGATAAGTGTGACGGTGGAGAGTTAATAACCATTTAATAAAGATGACTTTGCAATTGTCCTATCATTTAGATCATCTCCCTGTTTCACTATCTATTTATCACAGGTGAATTGCAATTTCATTTAAATAAATTCTGTTTCTGCTCTTACAGATGAAGGGTTTCCTGGGTTAATGGCAAAGGACAATCAAACGATGGTGACCGACTTCATTCTCTTGGGACTGTCTGATGATCCACAGCTCCAGCAGTTCCTCTTCCTGGTATTTTTAGTGATTTATCTCATCACCTTTGCAGGGAATATGGTGATCATGGGAGTAATAAAGGCTGATCCTCAGCTTCACACCCCCATGTACTTCTTCCTGTCCCATTTATCGTTTGTCGATATCTGCTATTCCTCAGTCACGGTGCCTAAGATGCTAGAGAACTTCCTAGCAGAGCAGAAGAAAATTTCCTTCAATGGCTGCATTACTCAGATATTCTTTTTTACTCTGTTTGTTGGAGTTGAAATTTTCACTCTCTCAGCCATGGCTTATGACCGATACACAGCCATTTGTGACCCACTACATTACCTGGGCATAATGAACAAACGTATCTGTGTCCAAATGGTGCTGAGTATATGGGCTTTGGGTTTCTTGCATGCCCTGATAAATACGGTTCCTGTGCTGAACCTTCATTTCTGTGGACCCAGTGCAATCAGTCATTTCAGCTGTGAGCTCCCTCCCCTGCTACAACTCTCCTGCACTGACTCCACCATCAATAAAGTGGTGCTTTTTGCAACCCTTGTGGTATTTGGATTGAGCTCTTTCCTCCTCACCCTGGTCTCCTACATTCACATCATCTCCACCGTCCTGAAGATACGCTCCATGGTGGGCAGGCATAAAGCCTTCTCCACCTGCAGTTCCCACCTCATTGTGGTGGGTTTATTGTACCTGACGGGGTTTTTTCTGTACCTGAAACCAAATGCAGATTCTGCATCAATGCCAGACAGACTAATTTCCATCCAGTACAGCATCTTGACCCCCATGTTAAACCCCATCATCTACAGCCTGAAAAACAAAGAAGTGAAAACAGCTCTGGGGAAAATGCTAAGAAAATTCAAGTTCCTCAAATAGGTTTAATGTTATCCATTGGGCGTATAATAAAGACTTACAGAAGAAACGTTGGCCAGAGACTGCTTCTATATTGTGATCCTATATTATATAGACTGAGAACATGTGTATATTTATTTACTTTAATTTATTTCAGTGTATTTATTCCTACAGAGGAAGGATGGTCTTTTGATTGCGACTAATGAGATCTGAGTTCAACTTCTGGCTCTTCTCTACATTTCTTGAGTCATCTAGTGAGTCACCTACACTGGAGTTCTCAAAGCTACTTAACTGGTGTAGGTCCACAATTCCCATGAATATTAAACTGGCTAGTGATGAGATTTTCATAGAAGGTTAGAGAATTTGATAGAAGGTTAAGGGAATTTGCCTCTGAATCCCACTGAAAATCAGTGGGATTTCTGTGCCTAAATTTTTGAGAATCTTTAAAAAAAAATCCAAGCCTAAATTAATGGCAGTTCGCAATATGATCTTCATTGCTGTATGATATTAATATGAATTGGGGATCAATATCTTGTAGGTACCTCTGAAAATGTAGGTTAATCCTAGGGATAATAGTAGCAACTTTCACACACTCCTTTGAACTCCTGTCTGTGTAGTCTTGTGGTAACTGTGCCCATACATTTACGCTAATTAGGACCTCAACTGTGAAAAGTCAGTGAAAGTTCATAAGGAGTCACAGTAACCTATAACAACAAATGTTGATGGGAAAGGGGAAACAGAAAGACTGAATGAGTCCAAACAAAAAGTCTGCCCAATATAAGTCAAGGACTGTGTTAAGATCACACCTGGTAAATAAGAGAACAGTAGGACCAGGAATCGATGAAACAAAATCGGTGTGTCTGAAATTAGGCCTGTCATAAATATAAAGGGAAGGGTAAACCCCTTTAAAATCCCTCCTGGCCAGAGGAAAAATCCTCTCACCTGTAAAGGGTTAAGAAGCTAAAGGTAACCTCGCTGGCACCTGACCAAAATGACCAATGAGGAGACAAGATACTTTCAAAAGCTGGGAGGAGGGAGAAAAACAAAGGGTCTGTGTCTGTCTGTGTGATGCTTTTGCCGGGGACAGAACAGGAATGGAGTCTTAGAACTTAATAAGTAATCTATCTAGGTATGTGTTAGATTATGATTTCTTTAAATGGCTGAGAAAATAGCTGTGCTGAGTAGAATGAATATTCCTGTCTGCGTGTCTTTTTTGTAACTTAAGGTTTTGCCTAGAGGGATTCTCTATGTTTTGAATCTAATTACCTTTAAGGTATTCACCATCCTGATTTTACAGAGGTGATTCTTTTTTACTTCTATTAAAAATCTTCTTGTAAGGAAACTGAATGTTTTTTCATTGTTCTAAGATCCAAGGGTTTGGGTCTGTGGTCACCTATGCAACTTGGTTTTACCAAACCTTCCCCAGGAAGTGGGGTGTAAGGGTTGGGAGGATTTTGGAGGGAAAGACGTTTCCAAACTACGTTTTTTCAGGAACCCAGATAAAGTTTGGTGGTGGCAGTGGAAGTCCAAGGGCAAAGGGTAAAATAGTTTGTACCTTGGGGAAGTTTTAACCTAAACTGGTAAAAGTAAGCTTAGGAGGTTTTCATGCAGGTCCCCACATCTGTACCCTAGAGTTCAGAGTGGGGAAGGAACCTTAACAAGGTCTAACTGGTGAGCACAATAATGTAGGGATGAGCTATTCCACCCATCACTCCCTTTTGCATTCCTTACAAGAAGAGTCTTTTGGGGGAAAGCTGGCAACCATGAGTCCAGCTGACTGAAGAAGGGGAAGGACTAAGTTTCATCACCATGGTTAACACCCCCAACTTCTCCTGGGATCCTGGACCTTCTTCATGCTAATCCTGAGAGACATCCTGACCAGATCGGGTCAGAGAGATTGAGCCAAATGACACTGCCACCTCCATTGGCTCTGGCTAAATGTCGAACACCACCATGGATGTAAGACTCTGCTACTCTTCTCTCCCAGTGTTTCCTTTTCCTTCCTACCTTATTTTTCTCTCTTTCCTAGCTCTCTGTTTTGTCCTTCTGATTAATAAGAGCTTGTCTCAGCCAGCCAGAACTGTGCAGTTTTGGCAGGGCTGTCCTTAGGCATACACAGCATAGGCAGCTGCTTAGGGCACCTGAAAATTTGGGGTATCCCTGGGTCTTAGTTTCCACCATGCCACCTCTTCCTATCCCTGTTCTGACCCTTCCTTAAGGCTCCCACCACAGCTGGCTGCTGCAGCCTAGTGAGTCTTCCTCTGGAGGGGATCTAGTACTTAAAAGTGAAAAAGACTTCCAGCCCACCAGACCTATTAGCACAACTCTGAAACTGTTAAAGAGCCATTCAAGTGGTAATGAAGCCATTTAACAGGCATTTGCCAACTGCCAGGTATATACTGTCAGTTTCTGAATTTACTGACAAAAACAGTTGTGCATTACTGTAATATGTACTCAGAACATGTTAGTCTACAGGACCTTGGTTTAAAATTTGCTTTCAAAATATTTCATTAGTGTGTTGCTGAAGATTATAAAATCACAGCTCTAAAAAGTCCTTGCATAGATTTTTAGATGCACAATCTCAGTATTCATCTTTAAAAAGAAAAGGAGGACTTGTAGCACCTTAGAGACTAACCAATTTATTTGAGCATAAGCTTTTGTGAGCTACAGCTCACTTCATCTTTAGCCTTAAATGCTTGGATCTTCAGACACATAGTTTTTAAAATAAATCCATCAAAAGACCACCATTATCTAAAATACATATGTGAGCCCGGGCAGCCATCGGGCATAGGGGCACCAGTTTAATAATACTGCATAGGATCCCATAAATCATAAAGATGGCCCTGTGTTTGGGGATTCTTTTGTCAACCCTGCTGTAACTTTGTGACCAGAGAGGCAGCTAAATGCAATGACCAGAACAGCCCAATGCTCATTTAAGTTTGCCAAGTCTTCAGGTGGCTGGTAAGACCATGTGCTCTGCCCATGTTTTTCTAACAGCGAGATTGCAAGTGAGAGTCAACACCGGAGACAAAAGCTGCATTTTCTATCTTTCTTATTTTTTTCTTTCCCCTTTTTTGTGTGCTTGTCTTGTTTGGTTTTCTAGAAGACAGTAAAGGTCTTTTACAATAATGATAACCTCTACCCATCTCAACTCACTTTTTCTCTTTGCCCCAAGAAGGACAGTTATTCCCATGTTGAATATCATCTAAGAGACGGTTGAACAAGGGGTGTTTCCTTTTTAAAAAAACCCTCCAGCTAACAGGAAAGGGAACAAAGGATGTTGTCAGAATGAAAGCCTGACTTAATACTTTACATTTCAAATGCTTTAATGTTTTTTCTTTTTCCCCCTCTCTATCGTTAATAAAAAGTCTAAAAGATATTTAATTGTGTGTTTGCCATGATACCGAACAGTCTGAGGTCTCTGTATTACCAAATCCCGAACAGTGTTTAACACTCTTTAATGTTGGACAGTTACAGGGTCATGTTAACACTTTTGACTCTTTGGCTGAGACAGACCTTTTCAAATGAGCATCAGGGAGTTTGTATTTAAATTCCCTTTTGATTTCAAGTTATTTGAGTGTCTACCTCCCTTCGGCTCCTCTGAAAATCCAACTCTCTAACACTACCACCACTTATTATTATTCTCCTTCTTCTCACAAGTGCTAACAGCGTTCTTGGTTTCACCACCCCTCATCACCATAGAATCATAGAATCATAGAATATCAGGGTTGGAAGGGACCTCAGGAGGTCATCTAGTCCAACCCCCTGCTCAAAGCAGGACCAATCCCAATCAAATCATCCCAGCCAAGGCTTTGTCAAGCCTGACCTTAAAAACTTCTAAGGAAGAAGATTCTACCACCTCCCTAGATAACGCATTCCAGTGTTTCACCACCCTCCTAGTGAAAACCTAATATCCTAATATCCAACCTAAACCTCCCCCACTGCAACTTGAGACCATTACTCCTTGTCCTGTCCTCTTCTACCACTGAGAATAGTCTAGAACCATCCTCTTTGGAACCACCTCTCAGGTAGTTGAAAGCAGCTATCAAATCCCCCCTCATTCTTCTCTTCCACAGACTAAACAATCCCAGTTCCCTCAGCCTCTCCTCATAAGTCATGTGTTCCAGACCCTAATCATTTTTGTTGCCCTTCGCTGGACTCTCTCCAATTTATCCACATCCTTCTTGTAGTGTGGGGCCCAAAACTGGACACAGTACTCCAGATGAGACCTCACCAATGTCGAATAGAGGGGAACGATCACGTCCCTCCATCTGCTCGCTATGCCCCTACTTATACATCCCAAAATGCCATTGGCCTTCTTGGCAACAAGGGCACACTGCTGACTCATATCCAGCTTCTCGTCCACTGTAACCCCTAGGTCCTTTTCCGCAGAACTGCTGCCTAGACATTCGGTCCCTAGTCTGTAGCTGTGCATTGGGTTCTTCCATCCTAAGTGCAGGACTCTGCACTTAACCTTATTGAACCTCATCAGGTTTCTTTTGGCCCAATCCTCCAATTTGTCTAGGTCCCTCTGTATCCTATCTCTGCCCTCCAGCGTATCTACCACTCCTCCCAGTTTAGTATCATCCGCAAATTTGCTGAGAGTGCAATCCACACCATCCTCCAGATCATTTATGAAGATATTGAACAAAACCGGCCCCAGGACCGACCCCTGGGGCACTCCACTTGACACCGGCTGCCAACTAGACATGGAGCTATTGATCACTACCTGTTGAGCCTGACAATCTAGCCAACTTTCTACCCACCTTATAGTACATTCATCCAGCCCATACTTCTTTAACTTGCTGACAAGAATACTGTGGGAGACAGTGTCAAAAGCTTTGCTAAAGTCAAGAAACAATACATCCACTGCTTTCCCTTCATCCACAGAATCAGTAATCTCATCACAGAAGGCGATTAGATTAGTCAGGCATGACCTTCCCTTGGTGAATCCATGCTGACTGTTCCTGATCACTTTACTCACGTCTAAGTGCTTCAGGATTGATTCCTTGAGGACCTGCTCCATGATTTTTCCGGGGACTGAGGTGAGGCTGACCGGCCTGTAGTTCCCAGGATCCTCCTTCTTCCCTTTTTTAAAGATGGGCACTACATTAGCCTTTTTCCAGTCATCCGGGACTTCCCCCGTTCGCCACAAGTTTTCAAAGATAATGGCCAATGGCTCTGCAATCACATCCGCCAATTCCTTTAGCACTCTCGGATGTAACTCGTCCGGCCCCATGGACTTGTGCACGTCCAGCTTTTCTAAATAGTCCCTAACCACCTCTTTCTCCACAGAGGGCTGGCCATCTACTCCCCATGTTGTGATGCCCAGCGCAGCAGTCTGGGAGCTGTCCTTGTTAGTGAAGACAGAGGCAAAAAAAGCATTGAGCACATTAGCTTTTTCCACATCCTCTGTCACTAGGTTGCCTCCCTCATTCATTAAGGGGCCCACACTTTCCTTGGCTTTCTTCTTGTTGCCAACATACCTGAAGAAACCCTTCTTGTTACTCTTGACATTTCTTGCTAGCTGCAGCTCCAGGTGCGATTTGGCCCTCCTGATTTCATTCCTACATGCCCGAGCAATATTTTTATACTCTTCCCTGGTCATATGTCCAACCTTCCACTTCTTGTAAGCTTCTTTTTTTTATGTTTAAGATCCGCTAGGATTTCACCATTAAGCCAAGCTGGTCGCCTGCCATATTTACTATTCTTTCGACTCATCGGGATGGTTTGTCCCTGTAACCTCAACAGGGATTCCTTCAAATACAGCCAGCTCTCCTGGACTCCTTTCCCCTTCATGTTAGTCCCCCAGGGGATCCTACCCATCCGCTCCCTGAGGGAGTCAAAGTCTGCTTTCCTGAAGTCCAGGGTCCATATCCTGCTGCTTACCTTTCTTCCCTGTGTCAGGATCCTGAACTCGACCATCTCATGGTCACTGCCTCCCAGATTCCCATCCACTTTTGCTTCCCCCACTAATTCTTCCCTGTTTGTGAGCAGCAGGTCAAGAAAAGCTCCCCCCCTAGTTGGCTCGTCTAGCACTTGCACCAGGAAATTGTCCCCTATGCTTTCCAAAAACTTCCTGGATTGTCTATGCACCGCTGTATTGCTCTCCCAGCAAATATCAGGAAAATTAAAGTCACCCATGAGAACCAGGGCATGCGATCTAGTAGCTTCTGTGAGTTGCCGGAAGAAAGCCTCATCCACCTCATCTCCCTGCTCCGGTGGTCTATAGCAGACTCCCACCACTACATCACTCTTGTTACTCACACTTCTAAACTTAATCCAGAGACACTCAGGTTTTTCTGCAGTTTCGTACCGGAGCTCTGAGCAGTCATACTGCTCCCTTACATACAGTGCTACTCCCCCACCTTTTCTGCCCTGCCTGTCCTTCCTGAACAGTTTATAACCATCCATGACAGTACTCCAGTCATGTGAGTTGTCCCACCAAGTCTCTGTTATTCCAATCACGTCATAATTCCCTGACATCACCAGGACCTCCAGTTCTCCCTGCTTGTTTCCAAGGCTTTATGCATTCGTATATAAGCACTTGAGATAACCTGCTGATCGCCCCTCATTCTCAGTATGAGGCAGGAGCCCTCCCCTCACAGACGTTCCTGCCTGTGCTTCCTCCCGGTATCCTGTTTTCCCACTTACCTCAGGGCTTTGGTCTCCTTCCCCCGGTGAACCTAGTTTAAAGCCCTCCTTACTAGGTTAGCCAGCCTGCTCGCAAAGATGCTCTTCCCTCTCTTCGTAAGATGGAGCCCGTCTCTGCCCAGCACTCCTCCTTCATGGAACACCATCCCATGGTCAAAGAATCCAAAGCCTTCTCTCCAACACCACCTGCGTAGCCATTCGTTGACTTCCACGATTCCACGGTCCCTGCCCTGGCCTTTTCCTTCCACGGGGAGGATGAACAAGAACACCACTTGCGCCTCAAACTCCTTTATCCTTCTTCCCAGAGCCACGTAGTCTGCAGTGATCTGCTCAAGGTCATTCTTGGCAGTATCATTGGTGCCCACGTGGAGAAGCAGGAAGGGGTAGCGATCCGAGGGCTTGATGAGTCTCGGCAGTCTCTCCGTCACATCGCGAATCTTAACCCCTGGCAAGCAGCAGACTTCTCGGTTTTCCCAGTCAGGGAGGCAGATAGATGACTCAGTCCCCCGGAGGAGAGAGTCCCCGACCACCACCACCCGCCTCCTTCTCTTGGGAGTGGTGGTCGTGGAACCCCCAATCCTTGGACAGTGCATCTCATGCCTTCCAACCAGTGGAGTCTCCTTCTGCTCCCTTCCCTCAGACGTATCATCTGGTCCACTCTCCGCATTAGTACCTGTGGAGAGAACATGAAAGCGGTTAGTTACCTGTGTCCGTGTTGCTGAAGCCCGGACATTCCCCCTTCTTCTTCTGGAGGTCACATGTTGCCACGCTTCTTCACTGGCCTCTTGGCTCCGCTGTGCAACCTGCTCTAAATCTTTAGAGCTTTGTGCCCGTAGAAGCATATCCTGAGTTTTGTCCAGGAAATCCTCAGTTTCTCGTATGCAACGCAGGGTCGTTATCTGTTGCTCCAGACCTTCAATCTTCTCTTCCAATATGGCTCACTCCATGCTCCACAGGAGTCATGTCACTGCAAATGCAAATTGTAATCTGACCAGGGAACCTGGCCTATAAGGGTATGTCTGCAGAGCAAAGAAAATCCTGCAGCTGGCCCATGCCGGCTGACTCGGGTTTGTAGCACGCAGGCTGCGGGGATGGCTCACTGCTGTGTAGACTTGGGGGCTCAGTCTGGAGCCCAAGCTTTGTGACCCTCCCACCCCACAAGGTTCTAGGACTCAGGCTGCAGCCTGATCCCAGATGGCTACACAGCAATGTTACAGCCCCTGTGACCCCAAGTCTGCTAGCACCAGCCAGCCATGGGTGTCTAGTTGCTGTGTAGACATACCCTAACAGAGAATAGAGGCATTAGTAACCCAAACTACAGCTCCCCTGAGGCTGTGCATGGCCATAAGGAAACACAGATTAATGCTGAATTGACTCAGACCGCTTTGTTTCAAAGTCAGTTCAACAAGGAGAAACAAAATATTTCAACTCAGGAACAATGAAATGTTTTCTTTCAATTGAAAAAGGCCAAAGTAAAATATCTCATTATTTCCAAATTGAAAACTTTCAGAACCTTTCATTTCACTATTTCTGTCTCTATGTCAATATAGATATAGGGGTGTGTTTATGTTTTCAGGGCAAAAAACACATGTTGAAATACTAGAATTTCCCATGGGAACAAAATTCTAATTTTCACTCTGCAATACTCATATAGATAAACAGAACCAGGGTTTTACTGGCATACATGGATGCACCTTTATTAAACAATTATTTTGGCCCCATTGTGCTTGGAAAACATAGGTGTTTCCCTCGGACTTTCCGCAGGGAGGTCTTTACCTCTGTGATTTCCAGAGGTTTAGCATAGGGGTTAAGATGCCGTACTGCACAGTAACTATTTTTTCGAGGGAGGATCCTGAGGCTGGTCTCAGGTACTTAAAAAATGCTGTTACGTAGAATAATAGAACCACAGTCAGGTGGGATCAGCAGGTGGAAAAGGCTTTGTGCCGCCGCTCGGTGGAGCAGATTCTGAGGATGGTGGAGATGATGAGAATATAAGAAACAATGATAACTGATGACAAACCCAGTCCCACAATAACGCTGGATATGGCCCCATTGGCCAAGGTGTCACTGCTTGAGATATGTAGAACAGGAGGGATTTCACAACAAAAAATGGTTGATTTTGTTGAATTTACAGAAGTGCACTCTTAGGACAAGAAGGGTATTTACCAGTGCAAGAGTAAATCCTATTGCCCATGCACCTCTGGCAAGCTGGATACAGACCCATTTGCTCATGTTTTGTATGTAGTTCAAGGGGTGGCATATTGCTTCATAGCGATCATAAGCCATGGCTGAGAGCATGAAGATCTCTGTCGTTCCTGATGCCAGAAAGAAGAACATCTGGATGAGGCAGCTGCCAATAGAAATAGTTTTCTGCTATACTAGGAAGTTCACCAGCATCTTCGGGATGGTAATGGAGGAATAGCAGATATCTACAAAGGACAAGTTACTCAAGAAAAAAGACAAGGGTGTGTGTAGGTGAGGGTCAGCCCTTATCACTAGCATGATCAGCATGTTCCCCAGCAGGGTGCTTAGGTAAATAACCAAAAACACCAGGAAGAGGAAAATCTGGAGCTGTGGGTCACTGGCGAGTCCCATAAGAATAAACTCAGTCACTGTGGTTTGATTTTCCATGCTGGTTTGTTGAGCAAAATGCTAACCTGTAAAGAGAAAGACAACACAAACATTAAGAGATGTGAGGATGGGGGTTTTCAAAGGTGCCTAACTGAGTTATTTCAGAGTAACAACCGTGTTAGTCTGTATTCGCAAAAAGAAAAGGAGTACTTGTGGCACCTTAGAGACTAACCAATTTATTTGCGCATAAGCTTTCGTGAGCTACAGCTCACTTCATCGGATGCATACTGTGGAAAGTGCAGAAGATCTTTTTTATATACACACAAAGCATGAAAAAATACCTCCTCCCACCCCACTCTCCTGCTGGTAATTGCTTATCTAAAGTGATCACTCTCCTTACAATGTGTATGATAATCAAGTTGGGCCATTTCCAGCACAAATCCAGGTTTTCTCACCCCCTCCCCCCCGCCACACAAACCCACTCTCCTGCTGGTAATAGCTTATCTAAAGTGACCACTCTCCTTACAATGTGTATGATAATCAAGGTGGGCCATTTCCAGCACAAATCCAGGGTTTAACAAGAACGTCTGGGGGGGGGGGGGTGGGTAGGAAAAAACAAGGGGAAATAGGTTACCTTGCATAATGACTTAGCCACTCCCAGTCTCTATTCAAGCCTAAGTTAATTGTATCCAATTTGCAAATGAATTCCAATTCAACAGTTTCTCGCTGGAGTCTGGATTTGAAGTTTTTTTGTTGTAATATAGCAACTTTCATGTCTGTAATCGCGTGACCAGAGAGATTGAAGTGTTCTCCCACTGGTTTATGAATGTTATAATTCTTGACATCTGATTTGTGTCCATTTATTCTTTTACGTAGAGACTGTCCAGTTTGACCAATGTACATGGCAGAGGGGCATTGCTGGCACATGATGGCATATATCACATTGGTGGATGTGCAGGTGAACGAGCCTCTGATAGTGTGGCTGATGTTATTAGGCCCTGTGATGGTGTCCCCTGAATAGATATGTGGGCACAGTTGGCAACGGGCTTTGTTGCAAGGATAGGTTCCTGGGTTAGTGGTTCTGTTGTGTGGTATGCAGTTGCTGGTGAGTATTTGCTTCATGTTGGGGGGCTGTCTGTAGGCAAGGACTGGCCTGTCTCCCAAGATTTGTGAGAGTGTTGGGTCATCCTTCAGGATAGGTTGTAGATCCTTAGTAATGCGTTGGAGGGGTTTTAGTTGGGGGCTGAAGGTGACAGCTAGTGGCGTTCTGTTATTTTCTTTGTTAGGCCTGTCCTGTAGTAGGTGACTTCTGGGAACTCTTCTGGCTCTATCAATCTGTTTCTTCACTTCCGCAGGTGGGTACTGTAGTTGTAAGAATGCTTGACAGAGATCTTGTAGGTGTTTGTCTCTGTCTGAGGGGTTGGAGCAAATGTGGTTGTATCGCAGAGCTTGGCTGTAGACGATGAATCGTGTGGTGTGGTCAGGGTGAAAGCTGGAGGCATGTAGGTAGGAATAGCGGTCAGTAGGTTTCCGGTATAGGGTGGTGTTTATGTGACCATTGTTTATTAGCACTGTAGTGTCCAGGAAGTGGATCTCTTGTGTGGACTGGACCAGGCTGAGGTTGATGGTGGGATGGAAATTGTTAAAATCATGGTGGAATTCCTCAAGGGCTTCTTTTCCATGGGTCCAGATAGAATCATAGAATCATAGAATATCAGGGTTGGAAGGGACCCCAGAAGGTCATCTAGTCCAACCCCCTGCTCGAAGCCGGACCAATTCCCAGTTAAATCATCCCAGCCAGGGATTTGTCAAGCCTGACCTTAAAAACCTCTAAGGAAGGAGATTCTACCACCTCCCTAGGTAACGCATTCCAGTGTTTCACCACCCTCTTAGTGAAAAAGTTTTTCCTAATATCCAATCTAAACCTCCCCCATTGCAACTTGAGACCATTACTCCTCGTTCTGTCATCTGCTACCATTGAGAACAGTCTAGAGCCATCCTCTTTGGAACCCCCTTTCAGGTAGTTGAAAGCAGCTATCAAATCCCCCCTCATTCTTCTCTTCTGCAGACTAAACAATCCCAGCTCCCTCAGCCTCTCCTCATAAGTCATGTGCTCTAGACCCCTAATCATTTTTGTTGCCCTTCGCTGGACTCTCTCCAATTTATCCACATCCTTCTTGTAGTGTGGGGCCCAAAACTGGACACAGTACTCCAGATGAGGCCTCACCAGTGTCGAATAGAGGGGAACGATCACGTCCCTCGATCTGCTCGCTATGCCCCTACTTATACATCCCAAAATGCCATTGGCCTTCTTGGCAACAAGGGCACACTGCTGACTCATATCCAGCTTCTCGTCCACTGTCACCCCTAGGTCCTTTTCCGCAGAACTGCTGCCTAGCCATTCGGTCCCTAGTCTGTAGCGGTGCATTGGATTCTTCCATCCTAAGTGCAGGACCCTGCACTTATCCTTATTGAACCTCATCAGATTTCTTTTGGCCCAATCCTCCAATTTGTCTAGGTCCTTCTGTATCCTATCCCTCCCCTCCAGCGTATCTACCACTCCTCCGAGTTTAGTATCATCCGCAAATTTGCTGAGAGTGCAATCCACACCATCCTCCAGATCATTTATGAAGATATTGAACAAAACCGGCCCCAGGACCGACCCCTGGGGCACTCCACTTGACACCGGCTGCCAACTAGACATGGAGCCATTGATCACTACCCGTTGAGCCCGACAATCTAGCCAGCTTTCTACCCACCTTATAGTGCATTCATCCAGCCCATACTTCCTTAACTTGCTGACAAGAATACTGTGGGAGACCGTGTCAAAAGCTTTGCTAAAGTCAAGAAACAATACATCCACTGCTTTCCCTTCATCCACAGAACCAGTAATCTCATCATAAAAGGCGATTAGATTAGTCAGGCATGACCTTCCCTTGGTGAATCCATGCTGACTGTTCCTGATCACTTTCCTCTCATGTAAGTGCTTCAGGATTGATTCTTTGAGGACCTGCTCCATGATTTTTCCAGGGACTGAGGTAAGGCTGACTGGCCTGTAGTTCCCAGGATCCTCCTTCTTCCCTTTTTTAAAGATTGGCACTACATTAGCCTTTTTCCAGTCATCCGGGACTTCCCCCGTTCGCCACGAGTTTTCAAAGATAATGGCCAATGTCATCAATACAGCGCAAGTAGAGTAGGGGCGTTAGGGGACGAGAGCTGAGGAAGCGTTGTTCTAAGTCAGCCATAAAAATGTTGGCATACTGTGGGGCCATGCGGGTACCCATAGCAGTGCCGCTGATCTGAAAGTATACAATGTCCCCAAATGTAAAATAGTTATGGGTAAGGACAAAGTCACAAAGTTCAGCCAACAGGTTAGCCGTGACATTATCGGGGATAGTGTTCTTGACGGCTTGTAGTCCATCTTTGTGTGGAATGTTGGTGTAGAGGGCTTCTACATCCATAGAGGCCAGGATGGTGTTATCAGGAAGATCACCGATGGATTGTAGTTTCCTCAGGAAGTCAGTGGTGTCTCGAAGGTAGCTGGGAGTGCTGGTAGCTTAGGGCCTGAGGAGGGAGTATACATAGCCAGACAATCCTGCTGTCAGGGTGCCAATGCCTGAGATGATGGGGCGCCCAGGGTTTCCAGGTTTATGGATCTTGGGTAGTAGCTAGAATATCCCAGGTCGGGGTTCCAGGGGTGTGTCTGTGCGGACTTGATCTTGTGCTTTTTCAGGGAGTTTCTTGAGCAAATGCTGTAGTTTCTTTTGGTAACTCTCAGTGGGATCAGAGGGTAATGGCTTGTAGAAAGTGGTGTTGGAGAGCTGCTGAGCAGCCTCTTGTTCATATTCCAACCTATTCATGATGACAACAGCACCTCCTTTGTCAGGCTTTTTGATTATGATGTCAGAGTTGTTTCTGAGGCTGTGGATGGCATTATGTTCCGCACGGCTGAGGTTATGGGGCAAGTGATGCTGCTTTTCCACAATTTCAGCCCGTGCACGTCAGCGGAAGCACTCTATGTAGAAGTCCAGTCTGCTGTTTCGACCTTCAGGAGGAGTCCACCTAGAATCCTTCTTTTTGTAGTGTTGGTAGGGAGGTCTCTGTGGATTAGTATGTTCTTCAGAGGTATGTTGGAAATATTCCTTGAGTCGGAGACGTCGAAAATAGGATTCTAGGTCACCACAGAACTGTATCATGTTCTTGGGGGTGGAGGGGCAGAAGGAGAGGCCCCAAGATAGGACAACTGCTTCTGCTGGGCTGAGAGTATAGTTGGATAGGTTAACAATATTGCTGGGTGGGTTGAGGGAACCATTGCTGTGGCCCCTTGTGGCATGTAGTAGTTTAGAAAGTTTAGTGTCCTTTTTCTTTTGTAGAGAAGCAAAGTGTGTGTTGTAAATGGCTTGTCTAGTTTTAGAAAAGTCCAGCCACAAGGAAGTTTGTGTGGAAGGTTGGTTTTTTATGAGAGTATCCAGTTTTGAGAGCTCATTCTTAATCTTTCCCTGTTCGCTGTAGAGGATGTTGATCAGGTGATTCCGCAGTTTCTTTGAGAGCTTGTGGCACAAGCTGTCAGCATAGTCTGTGTGGTATGTAGATTGTAATGGATTTTTTACCTTCAGTCCTTTTGGTACAATGTCCATCTGTTTGCATTTGGAAAGGAAGATGATGTCTGTCTGTATCTGTAAAAGTTTTTTCATGCAGTTGATAGATTTCCACTCCGTACGGCTAAATGCAGTGCCTTGCATAATGACAGGTTTCAGAGTAACAGCCGTGTTAGTCTGTATTCGCAAAAAGAAAAGGAGTACTTGTGGCACCTTAGAGACTAACCAATTTATTTGAGCATAAGCTTTCGTGAGCTACAGCTCACTTCATCGGATGCATACTGTGGAAAGTGTAGAAGATCTTTTTATATACACACAAAGCATGAAAAAATACCTCCTCTCACTCCACTCTCCTGCTGGTAATAGCTTATCTAAAGTGATCACTCCCCTTACAATGTGTATGATAATCAAGTTGGGCCATTTCCAGCACAAATCCAGGTTTTCTCACCCCCTCCCCTCCCCCCAACACACAAACCCACCACACGATCCATCGTCTACAGCCAAGCTCTGCGATACAACCGTATTTGCTCCAACCCCTCAGACAGAGACAAACACCTACAAGATCTCTATCAAGCATTCTTACAACTACAATACCCACCTGTGGAAGTGAAGAAACAGATTGATAGAGCCAGAAGAGTTCCCAGAAGTCACCTACTACAGGATGGGCCTAACAAAGAAAATAACAGAACGCCACTAGCCGTCACCTTCAGCCCCCAACTAAAACCCCTCCAACGCATTATTAAGGATCTACAACTTATCCTGAAGGATGACCCAACACTCTCACAAATCTTGGGAGACAGGCCAGTCCTTGCCTACAGACAGCCCCCCAACGTGAAGCAAATACTCACCAGCAACCACATACCACACAACAGAACCACTAACCCAGGAACCTATCCTTGCAACAAAGCCCGTTGCCAACTGTGCCCACATATCTATTCAGGGGACACCATCACAGGGCCTAATAACATCAGCCACACTATCAGAGGCTCGTTCACCTGCACATCCACCAATGTGATATATGCCATCATGTGCCAGCAATGCCCCTCTGCCATGTACATTGGTCAAACTGGACAGTCTCTACGTAAAAGAATAAATGGACACAAATCAGATGTCAAGAATTATAACATTCATAAACCAGTGGGAGAACACTTCAATCTCACGCGATTACAGACATGAAAGTTGCTATATTACAACAAAAAAACTTCAAATCCAGACTCCAGCGAGAAACTGTTGAATTGGAATTCATTTGCAAATTGGATACAATTAACTTACGCTTGAATAGAGACTGGGAGTGGCTAAGTCATTATGCAAGGTAACCTATTTCCCCTTGTTTTTTCCTACCCACCCCCCCCCCCAGACGTTCTTGTTAAACCCTGGATTTGTGCTGGAAATGGCCCACCTTGATTATCATACACATTGTAAGGAAAGTGGTCACTTTAGATAAGCTATTACCAGCAGGAGAGTGGGTTTGTGTGGCGGGGGGGGGAGGGGGTGAGAAAACCTGGATTTGTGCTGGAAATGGCCCAACTTGATTATCATACACATTGTAAGGAGAGTGATCACTTTAGATAAGCTATTACCAGCAGGAGAGTGGGGTGGGAGGAGGTATTTTTTCATGCTTTGTGTGTATATAAAAAGATCTTCTACACTTTCCACAGTATGCATCCGATGAAGTGAGCTGCAGCTCACGAAAGCTTATGCGCAAATAAATTGGTTAGTCTCTAAGGTGCCACAAGTACTCCTTTTCTTTTAACTGAGTTATGTGCCCACTCCCCAGCAATTGAATTCCAATGACCGTTGGGTATCTAAACCCTCTAGATAGTCTTGAAACTCTGAGTCAAAGGTCATAAAGTGTACAGCAATGGATCTAGTGTGTCCTTGTTCAAATGACTAACCCAAGATCTATGGACAACCGAACACCTATCTGAAGGTTTATTGGAAAGTGCTGCACTAGCTTTCTACCTAGGTGTTTAAATTCACCTAGCATGAATAGCATGACGACTGCTGGCAGTTAAGTGGGTTTATTGAATAATTGAGAGAAGCGGAAGGGCAGACCAGGGTAAAAATACTAACTGATGGCATCATTAAGGTTTGTGTGGTAGGTATATGCAGATCTTACTGCTCCCTTGATAGAGAGAGGATGATATTATGTAGCTTTGGTGACCAGCCAGACACCGTAAGTATAGCAGGCTGTTGAAGGGAAACAATCATGAATAACTCATTGGTTGAAAATTACTCATCCAATCTACACAGGGATATAGAACAGCCAAACTGGCTCAGACCACTCGTTCATCTAGACCAGTACCTTGTGACAGTGGCCAGTACCAGGATTTCAGAGGAAGGTGAAAGAAAATGTAATAACATGCCCACTTCTAATGTAACATAATCCTTATCACTTTGGGGTTGGCTGATACCTGGAAGCAGGAATATCTCTTCTACATTTTTATCCTAAGATAATAAATAAATAAATAAATGGTTTCCCAATCTTGCAGCCTATATTCGATTTTACTGAGTCTTCACTGAAGCTTCTCTCTCCTCTTTAAGCCAATGTAGATAAGAAAGATTCCTTGAATTAAAAGAGATGCAGGAACACTAGGATTTGGACCATATACAACATCTATCTATGACTGGAATAACCGAGACTTGGTGGCATAACTCACATGACTGGAGCACTGTCATGGATAGGTATAAACTGTTCAGAAAGGACATGCGAGGGAGTAAAGGTGGAGGACTTGCACTGTATGTAAGAGCGGTATGACTGCTAAAAGCTCCAGTATGAAACTGGAGAAAAGCCTGTTGAGAGTCTTTGGATTAAGTTTAGAGGCAAGAGAAACGAGGGTGATGTCGTGGTGGGAGTCTGCTATAGACCACCAGACCAGGAGGTTGAGGTAGACAAGGCTTTCTTTGGACAACTAACTGAAGTTTCCAGATCACAGGCCCTGGTTCTCATGGGGGACTTCAATCACCCTGACATCTGCTGGGAGAGCAATACAGCAGTGCACAGACAATCCAGGAAGTTTCTGCAGAGTGTTGGGGACAACTTCCTGGTGCAAGTGCTGGAGGAACCACCTAGGGGCCATGCTTCTCTTCACCTGCTGCTCACAAACAGGGAAGAATTCGTAGGGGAAGTAGAAGTGGGTGGCAACCTGGGCAGCAGTGACCATGAGATGGTTGAGTTCAGGATCCTGACAAAAGGAAGAAAGAAAAGTAGCAAAATACAGACCCTGGACTTCAGAAAAGCAGCCACTGACTCCCTCAGGGAACTGATGGGCAGGATCCTCTGAGAGGCTAATATGAGGGGGAAAGGAGTCCAGGAGAGCTGGCTGCATTTTAAAGAAGCCTTTTTGAGGGTACAGGAACAAACCATACCGATCTACAGAAAGAATAGTAAATATGGCAGATGACCAGCTTGGCTTAACAGAGAAATCTTTGGTGAGCTTAAAAACAAAAAGGAAGCTTACAAGAAGTGGAAACTTGGACAGATGACTAGGGAGGAGTATAAAAATATTGCTTGGGCATGTAGGGGTGTAATCAGGAAGGTCAAAGCGCAATTGGAGTTGCATCTATCAAGGGATGTGAAGGCTAAAAAGAAGAGTTTCTACAGGTATGTTAGCAACAAAAAGGTTAGGGAAAGTGTGGGACCCTTAATGAATGGGGGAGGCAATCAAGTGACTATTTAGAAAAGCTGGACGTGCACAAGTCCATGGGGCCGGATGCGTTGCATCTGAGAGTGCTAAAGGAGTTGGCGGAAGTGATTGCAGAGCCATTGGCCATTATCTTTGAAAACCCATGCCGGTCGGGGGAGGTCCCAGATGACTGGAAAAAGGCTAATGTAGTGCCCATCTTTAAAAAAGGGAAGAAGGAGGATTTGGGGAACTACAGGCCAATCAGCCTCACCTCAGTCCCTGGAAAAATCATGGAGCAGGTCCTCAAGGAATCAATTCTGAAGCACTTAGAGGAGAGGAAAGTGATCAGGAACAGTCAGCATGGATTCACCAAGGGCAAGTCATGCCTGACTAATCTAATTGCCTTCTATGATGAGATATCTGGCTCTGTGGATGAAGGGAAAGCAGTGGATGTGTTGTTCCTTGACTTTAGCAAAGCTTTTGACACTGTCTCCCACAGAATTCTTGCCAGCAAGTTAAAGAAGTATGGGCTGGATGAATGGACTATGAGGTGGATAGAAAGCTGGCTAGATTGTCGGGCTCAATGGGTAGTGATCAATGGCTCTATGTCTGGTTGGCAGCCGGTATCAAGTGGTGTGCCCCAAGGGTCGGTCCTGGGGCCGGTTTTGTTCAGTATCTTCATAAATGATCTGGAGGATGGTGTGGATTGCACCCTCAGCAAGTTTGCAGATGACACTAAACTGGGAGGAGTGGTAGATACGCTGGAGGGCAGGGACAGGATACAGAGGGACCTAGACAAATTGGAGGATTGGGCCAAAAGAAACCTGATGAGGTTCAATAAGGATAAATGCAGGGTCCTGCACTTAGGACGGAAGAACCCAATGCACCGCTACAGACTAGGGACCGAATGGCTCGGCAGCAGTTCTGCGGAAAAGGACCTAGGGGTGACAGTGGACGAGAAGCTGGATATGAGTCAACAGTGTGCCCTTGTTGCCAAGAAGGCCAATGGCATTTTGGGATGTATAAGTAGGTGCATAGCGAGCAGATCGAGGGACGTGATCGTTCCCCTCTATTCAACATTGGTGAGGCCTCATCTGGAGTATTGTGTCCAGTTTTGGGCCCCACACTACAAGAAGGATGTGGATAAATTGGAGAGAGTCCAGCGAAGGGCAACAAAAATGATTAGGGGTCTGGAACACATGACTTATGAGGAGAGGCTGAGGGAACTGGGATTGTTTAGTCTGCAGAAGAGAAGAATGAGGGGGGATTTGATAGCTGCTTTCAACTACCTGAAAGGGGGTTCCAAAGAGGATGGCTCTAGACTGTTCTCAGTGGTAGCTGATGACAGAACAAGGAGTAATGGTCTCAAGTTGCAGTGGGGGAGGTTTAGGTTGGATATTAGGAAAAACTTTTTCACTAGGAGGGTGGTGAAACACTGGAATGTGTTACCTAGGGAGGTGGTGGAATCTCCTTCCTTAGAAGTTTTTAAGGTCAGGCTTGACAAAGCCCTGGCTGGGATGATTTAGTTGGGGATTGGTCCTGCTTTGAGCAGGGGGTTGGACTAGATGACCTCCTGAGATCCCTTCCAACCCTGATATTCTATGATTCTATGACAGATGTGGAAAAAGCTGAAGTACTCAATGTTTTTTTTTGCCTCAGTCTTCACAGAAAAGGTCAGCTCCCAGAACTGGGAGCTGAACTGGGCAGCACAGTATGGGCAGGAGGTGAGCAGCCCTCAGTGGTGAAAGAAGAGGTTAAAGATTATTTAGAAAAGCTGGACATGGACAAGTCCATGGGTCCGGATCTAATGCATCCGAGGGTGTTGAGGGAGTTGGCTGATGTGATTGCAGAGCCATTGGCCATTATCTTTGAAAACTTGTGGTGATCGGGAGAGGTCCCGGACCACTGGAAAAAGGCAAATATAGTGCTCATCTTTAAAAAAAGTGAAGAAGGAGAATTCAGAGAACTATGGACCGATCAGCCTCACCTCCGTCCCCAGAAAAATCATGAAGCAGGTCCTCAAGGAATCCATTTTGAAGCACTTGGAGAAGAGGAAGGTGATCAGGAACAGTAAACATGGATTCACCAAGGGCAAGTCATGCCTGACCAATCTGATTGCCTTATATGATAACTGGCTCTGTGGATATGGAGAAAGTGGTGGAAGTGATATACCTTGACTTTAGCAAAGCTTTTGATATGATCTCCCACAGTATTCTTGCCAGCAAGTTAAAAAAGTATGGATTGGATAAATAAGGACTATAAGGTAGATAGAAAGCTGGCTAGATCTTTGGGCTAAATGGGTAGTAATCAACAGCTCGGTGTCTAGTTGGAAGCCGGTATCAAGCGGAGCTTTTATTCAACATCTTCATTAATTATCTGGATGATGGGATTGATTGCATCCTCAGCAAGTTCGTGGATGACACTAAGCTGGGAGGAGTGGTAGATATGCTGGAGGGTAGAGAGAGGGTCCAGAGTGACCTAGACAAATTGAAGGATTGGGCAAAAGAAATCTGATGAGGTTCAACAAGGACAAGTTCAGAGTCCTGCACTTAGGACAGAAGAATCCCATGCACTGCTACAGGCTGGGGACCAACTGGTTAAGCTGCAGTTCTGCAGAAAAGGACTTGAGGATTATAGTGGACAAGAAGCTGGATATGTATGAGTCAACAGTGTGCCCTTGTTGCCAAGAAGGCTAACGGCATATTGAGCTGCATTAGTAAGAACATTGACAGCAGATCGAGGGAAATTATTCCCCTCTATTTGGCACTGGTGAGGCCACATCTGGATTATTGTGTCCAGTTCTGGGCCCCCCACTACAGAAAGGATGTGGACAAATTGGAGAGTCCAGCGGAGGGCAACAATAATGATTAGGGGGCTGGGGCACATGACTTATGAGGAGAGGCTGAGGGAACGGGGATTATTTAGTCTGCAGAAGAGAAGAGTGAGGGAGGATTTAAAAACAGCCTTCAATTTCCTGAAGGGGGATTCCAAAGAGGATGGCTCTAGACTGTTCTCAGTGATGGCAAATGACAGAAGAAGAAGCAAGGGTCTCAAGTTGCAGTGGGGGAGGTCTAGTTTGGATATTAGGAAAAATTATTTCACTAGGAGGATGGTGAAGCACTGGCATGGGTTACCTAGGGAGGTGGTGGAATCTCCATCCTTAAAGGTTTAAGACCCTGTCATAAATGTACACAGGGCAGCTGTACTGAATTGCCTTACCTGTAAGGGGTTAATCAATTCAATTAACCTAGTTGGCACCTGACCAGAAGGACAAATGGGGAAAGAAAATTCTTTCAGATCTGGGGCGGGGGAGAAGGTTTTGTTTGTGCTCTCTTTGTTTGTTCCCTCTCTGAACAGAGAGAGGGTTCAGGCAGGAAAAACATCTCCTAAAAACATACCTGAAATGAGCATCTAAGATTATAAAAATTGTAAGTAATGCTGGGAAATGCATGAGATTATCTTTTGTTTTAGCTTGTGAATTTTCCCTATGCTAAGAGGTAATTTCATTCCTATTTTGTAAATGGGAAGCAGAGTCAGAGGGGAATCCTCTGTGTTTTAAATCTTTTTATTTACCCTGTAAAGTTACCTTCCATCCTGATTTTGCAGATGCGATTCTTTTACTTTTTTAAAAAATAAAATTCTTCTTTTGAGAACCTGATTAATTTTCAGTGTTCTAAAAACCAAGGGGTTTGGTCTGTGGTCACACTGTATATTATTCTCAAGCCTCCCCAGGAAAGGGAGTGAAGGGACTTGGGGGAATATTTTGGGGAAACAGGGACTCCAACTGCCCCTTTTTCCTGAATTTTTGTCTAAATCACTTGATGGTGAGAGAAAGTGTATAGTTGTGGAAAAGATATATAGATAAAGCATAGTAAGTTCTTGCCACTATTATTTGTGCATGTCAATTTTTTTGTTGTAAGTGATCAAGAAGAGAAACAGAAGAATGAATTTGATTTGATTTTTTTATGGAGTACCATTCACAGCATGGACATCATGGCAAAAATAAATAGGGATGTTTGAACTTACCAGTCCCATGAACCTCACAAGTTTTGAGCCTGGTTCTACTACCTTTAGTCATGGTGAGAGGTCTCATCTGCTCTAAGTGATCCCACTGCCATTTGGTGGCCATTCTTTGAAATACTGGCCTTTTACCTTTAACACCGGGGAAAATTAAACAGTGGGGCAATTTGACAGATGAGTTGGTTGATTCCCCAGCACTGTAAAACCTGCAATCAAGACTGGGTGTCTCTCTGAATGATATGCTCTACCACAGCAACACACTTTTGGACTAGATGCAGGAATTATTGGGTGGAATTCCAGGACTTGTGATGTGCCGGATGTCACAAGTGTCTCTTGAAGCTTCAAAAATCCATGTAACCTCCACTTTCCCCACTCCATATGTAAAACAGGAAAATGATAAGAACACTACATTTCTAAAGTCCTTTGAAATCAATAGTAGCAAAAATTAGCCATAAAACTGTTAGATACTATCAATGAACTAATGGTTTCTTTCATAATTATGTATGGTAATGTTTTCAAAAGCTCCCATTTTACCTACAGTTCCTGTTATTGCTAAGGGGTTTTAATAAATACTGGGTGAACTTGTTATGCATTAATTTAAACTGAGTCAAAAATGATGGCTTTGAAAATCTGCCTTGCTTTTAGGGGAGCCTGGGGAAAAGGGAGCAGAGGAAGATTTTTTGTGATAGTCTGGGGACTAGAGAACCACAACATCTGTCTGTTTCCAACAGCCTCAGGAAAGAATCCCCTTTCTACAATGACAGCTGGGTCCTGTCTATACTCTAGTACCATGGACACTAAACTTTCAAAGTAGATGTTACTCTCCGTCTCGCTCACTTTAAATTTTTCATTCAGCCTCAATCTCTCCTTGCTTTTCCAACCTATGGCTTTTATCTCTCAGCATTCCTCATTTCTCCCTGTCTTTATGCATTCATTTTTCATTGTCTCATTAACTCCTTTTCCCCCAAAAACTATATTTTTTCTCTACTTTCACTCATCCCCCAGCATTAGTTCCAGCCACTAACATTATACAATAGCTTGTGTTAAACATTCAAACCCATGATTTTGGCATAAATTAAAATTAAGGACACAGTGAGTTATCCCTATTGTTAAAAGTTTAACCCACTACAAGAACCATTTATTTTTTTTATAGAAAATAAAAAATTTCCAGCTTAATAATCGTACTTGTTTTTTACAGCACTTTTAATCCATTGATCTCAATGGACATTACAAAATTGGGTATGATTTTATATGAGTATTTATGTCTTTCATGGATGTTTGTTAGGATATAGGTATTCAGGTCTGTCTGTAAAGGCCTATACTCTAAAAATTTAGGTGTATTCTTATCACTTGGCTAGTTATAGAGGTATAAAAAGTGATCAGGAACAGTCAGCATGGATTCACCAAGGGAAGGTCATGCCTGACTAATCTAATCGCCTTCTATGATGAGATTACTGATTCTGTGGATGAAGGGAAAGCAGTGGATGTATTGTTTCTTGACTTTAGCAAAGCTTTTGACACTGTCTCCCACAGTATTCTTGTCAGCAAGTTAAAGAAGTATGGGCTGGATGAATGTACTATAAGGTGGGTAGAAAGTTGGCTAGATTGTCGGGCTCAACGGGTAGTGATCAATGGCTCCATGTCTAGTTGGCAGCCGGTGTCAAGTGGAGTGCCCCAGGGGTCGGTCCTGGGGCCGGTTTTGTTCAATATCTTCATAAATGATCTGGAGGATGGTGTGGATTGCACTCTTAGCAAATTTGCGGATGATACTAAACTGGGAGGAGTGGTAGATACGTTGGAGGGCAGAGATAGGATACAGAGGGACCTGGACAAATTGGAGGATTGGGCCAAAAGAAACCTGATGAGGTTCAATAAGGATAAATGCAGGGTCCTGCACTTAGGATGGAAGAATCCAATGCACCGCTACAGACTAGGGACCGAGTGGCTAGGCAGCAGTTCTGCGGAAAAGGACCTAGGGGTTACAGTGGACGAGAAGCTGGATATGAGTCAGCAGTGTGCCCTTGTTGCCAAGAAGGCCAATGGCATTTTGGGATGTATAAGTAGGGGCATAGCCAGCAGATGGAGGGACGTGATCATTCCCCTCTATTCGACATTGGTGAGGCCTCATCTGGAGTACTGTGTCCAGTTTTGGGCCCCACACTACAAGAAGGATGTGGATAAATTGGAGAGAGTCCAGCGAAGGGCAACAAAAATGATTAGGGGTCTGGAACACATGACTTATGAGGAGAGGCTGAGGGAACTGGGATCGTTTAGTCTGTGGAAGAGAAGAATGAGGGGGGATTTGATAGCTGCTTTCAACTACCTGAGAGGTGGTTCCAAAGAGGATGGTTCTAGACTATTCTCAGTGGTAGAAGATGACAGGACAAGGAGTAATGGTCTCAAGTTGCAGTTGGGCAGATTTCGGTTGGATATTAGGAAAAACTTTTTCACTAGGAGGGTGGTGAAACACTGGAATGCGTTACCTAGGGAGGTGGTAGAATCTCCTTCCTTAAAAGTTTTTAAGGTCAGGCTTGACAAAGCCCTGGCTGGGATGATTTAATTGGGGATTTGTCCTGCTTTGAGCAGGGGGTTGGACTAGATGACCTCCTGAGGTCCCTTCCAACCCTGATATTCTATGATTCTAAAAGAAAAAATCAAAATCACTGTCTGCCGGTGTAAGGTCCTTCTCTTACTGTGACAGTCTGAGGCTCTGTTCTTAGGCTAAGGCCTTTGGCTAAGCAACAGAGGCAGCCATAAGCTGGGAAGCGACCGGTCACATTGAAATCAGGTGCTATTGGGCTGTTAGGAATACAATCCTGTCCTGATAATGCCTATCACCTCCAGAGACCTTCCAGACTATAGTCGGGTAACATTCCAAAGCCTGGATCTGGGACTTGAGTGCCTCCTAATGGAAGACAGAACTGGGCTCTAAACAACTTATACTTCAAACATCTCTCTGTCTATGTTCTTATACCATAACGTTGGCACAAAGCACCGTGGAGCATGTATCAGAGCAACACCAGTAGAAAAACCAAACAAAGAGAGTTTTGCAAGGAGCATTTGATTTTAAACAAATATCTAAGCAAAAATAAAATGTCAGTAAAACAGTCTTGGGTGTTAATAATATTCCTGAGATGATCAACAGCATTCAGATTAAGGATGGGTGAGAATTTTACAAATTTTGATGAGAAGCAACAGATTTTATTTCAAATGATTTTTTTAAATGAGAGATACAAGGTGGGTGAGGCTCTCCAGCTACACAGCACTCTTCTTCTTGTCTGGAAAAAGCAATCAGAGTGTCCCAATTTGTAACCTCTTTTGTCCAATGCCTGCAGAGGTGTTTTAATTGTCCACTTCACTCTAACTAGTTTCCTGCAATACGGTAACCCCTTACCTTTATCAATCTGTCCCACATTGTATTTAGCGGGACACTCTGATTACTTTGTCCAGACCTGAAAGAAGAGCTCTTTTTAGCTCCAGAGCTCATCTATTCCATTGAAGTTGGTTCCATACAAGCTATTGCCTCACCCACCTTCTCTCATTCATATCCTGGGACCAACCTGGTTACAGCACCACTGCAAGCAACACTTTTATATATATATATAAAACACTTGGTGCCCTTCCTATCTTCCCTATTTAATTTCAAGTTCATCTGTTCAAGTGTTTTATACTTTGAAAAATACTGACATATTGTCCTGATATAGAATCGCAGAATCATAGGACTGGAAGGGAGCTCGAGAGGTCGTCTAGTCCAGTCCCCTGCACTCATGGCAGGACTAAGTATTATCTAGACCCATCCCTGACAGGGGTTTGTCCAACCTGCTCTTAAAAGTCTCCAGTGATGGAGATTCCACAACCTCCCTAGGCAATTTATTCCAGTGCTTAACCACCCTGACCGATAGGAAGTTTTTCCTAATGTCCAACCTGAACCTCCCTTGCTGCAATTTACGTCCCTTGCTTCTTGTCCTGGCCTCAGAGGCTAAGAATTTTCTCCATCCTCCATGTAACAACCTTTTATGTACTTGAATGATTATTAGTTAAGGTATATAAACACACCCCTGAGTGGCGTAGTTAAGCCAATCTGAGTCCTCGTGCAGACAGTGCTAGGCAGAGGGAAGAATTCTTCTGTCAACAGAGCTCCCACCTCTCAGGGTTGGCGCAGGTAATGTCTACACTGAAGAACTTCAGCAGCACAGCTACAGCACTGCAAATGTGCCACTGTGACATTTCAAGTGCAGACAAGCTCTAAGCCTCCCATCACCTCTCGGCAGTGGGAATATTATTATCACCTTCATCCTCATTTTTCAAGGGTAAACTGAGGCACACAGGGCCAGATATTTTGCAGGTATTTAGGCACCTCATGGTGTTTTCTAAAGCATCAAGGCACCTAATTGCCATTGAAATGCTTTTGAAATTCCCACTAGGTGCCTAAATATCTTTATAAACTGGGCCTGAAGTGACCTATTAAGGTAACACCGTGACTCTGTGCTGGAGATGAGAATTGACCCCAGAATCCATGATCCCCAATACACTGCACTCTTTACAAGATCAGTTTTTTCCCTGCTTTTGACTCAAATAGTTAAGGTCACTGGATGTCCATAAACACATTAGTTACAGCTTGCAGTTAGGAGAACAATGCAACATGCATCACTCAAAGTTATTGCTGGGAGGCGATACCCGGGGATAGATTCCCAAAGGGATGTAGGTGTTTTGATATTGAGCTTGACAGCACCTAGCTTGTAGGGACCTAGGAAATCACTGGGATCCCCAAAGCCTGGGTTAGGCGCCTCAGCTCCCTCTCCAATGAATGAGGAGAGATAGCTGCCTCAGAACGGGATTCACACTAGCCAGCATGCTAGGTGGGGAGCCATCTAACCTAGCCAATGGGAGATGCTAAGGAGGAGGTAGGGGGTGCCTCTGGATCAAGTGAAGTCCACTCTCCGTCGGAGGGGAGAAAGGAGTAGAGGAGGAACCCCCCCCTGGGGTGGGTGTCCTAGCCAGAGGCCTATGGGATATTCTGCTGTAGGTTTCCCTCTGTCTCGCTTGTTGAAGCTGCTCCACAGACAGCAGGTTTTGTATGTGGGACAGCTCAGCCGTGCCCCTGCTGCCCCTAGCCGTGCTACTACGGCTATACTGCTCTTTGTACTCCCACTAGGGGGCCACGCTCCCAGCTCAGATGGCAGATCCACCCAATGAGGATAACTTAGTCCAGGTGAAATCATGCACCAATAGGCCTTAATGGAGCCAGGATTTCACTCAGGATTCCCAGATGATACGTTCATAGACACATTAGAAAGAGAGAGAGAGAGATTGGCTAGATGACAGATATATTTATTCATTTAAATTTATAATTGCAAATGACTTTTACAATAGTTAAAACATCTGCTTGCATACATAACTGTTTAAACTATGCAATATGGTATAATAATGGAGGAGAAGAGGATGGTCCAGCAGGGAGGTGTTCAGATATCATGGGTGTAGTACAAGACCCTGGATGGACTGAGAGAGAGAGTCACTATCTATGAAAGGATAGTGGATAGATTATAGTGGCAAACAATAGACTGACAGACAATCGAATAGAAACAAGGCCAGATTTTTAAAGAAATTTAGGAACTGATGGGATTTCCAAATGCACCTAGGCATCTAACACTAAGGATTTGTCTTCACTATGGGGCTAAATTGGCGGTGCTGTGATTGATGCAGCGGTGTTGATTTAGCGGGTCTGGTGAAGATGCGATAAGTCACTGGGAAAGCGCTCTCCCATCAACTTCAGTATATGACCTCAATGAGAGGCGGAAGCTATGTCGATAAGAGAGCCTCTCCCACCAACATAGAGCAGGTTAGACACTTCGGCGAGTCGATGTAAACTATATCAACTTAAGTTACGCAAGTTACGTAACATACATCAACTTACCCTGTACAGTAGACAAGGCCTAATTAAAATCTATGACTTTTAGGCACCGAAGTGCTTTTGAATACCCCACTATTTGCCTAAATACCTTTAAAGATATGTCCCTTGGACACTATAGAAAACAGGTTAGAAAGAGAGAGTGGGGGGGGCAGGGGGGATGTTTGCTTGGTGATAGATAGAGAGATAGATAGATAGATTTTTAATGCCAGATAATCATTTATGATCATCTAGTCTGGCTTCCTGCATATGAGAGAGAGTGAGAGAGAGAGAGAAAGCCTATAGCAAAGTTAGTTAAGTTAAAAGGAATGAAACATATTGACTTAGAGGAATACTTATTTAACATCACACACACACACGTACTCCCTGCCATACTCAGCTTCACCTTCCCCTCTATTACCAGCCCCTGTTAGGAATGTTCCCAGCCTTGGGCAGCAGTACACACCTTCCCATCACTGCTTTCCTCAGAGCTTCTTTAACCTCCTTGTTCCTCAGGCAGTATATAATGGGGTTGAGCATGGGCGTCACCACCGTGTAGAACATGGACACCAGCTTGTTGAAGTTGACTGAGTCTTTGGAGTAGCTGGAGGTCGGCCGCACATACATGAACATCAGGGTGCCAAAGAAGATGGTCACCACAGCCAAGTGGGAGCCGCAGGTAGAGAAAGCTTTCTGGCGCCCCAGGGCTGAAGGGATCTGCAGGATCGTCACGATGATGAGAACGTACGAGACCACGATTAGAAGGAAGGAGCTGACGATGACGCTGGTGGCCACAATGAAATTGACTGTCTCGGCCTTGCGGGGGTCCCTACAGGACAGTTTCAGCAAGGGTGGGGCATCGCAGAAGAAATGGTTGATCTCGTTGGGCCCACAGAATGGCAGCTTGCAGAGGGAGACCAGAGGTGGAACATTGACAACAAAGGCACCTACCCAAGAGCATATGGCC
Organism: Natator depressus; assembly: GCF_965152275.1. Lineage (NCBI taxonomy): Eukaryota > Metazoa > Chordata > Testudines > Cheloniidae > Natator > Natator depressus. The sequence continues at coordinate 33,697,885 of NC_134246.1, forward strand.
AGACGAACACAAACCCTGTTGTTCATGAGGATCGGGTAGCGCAGCGGGTTGCAGATGGCTAAGTAGCGATCATAGGCCATGATGGCCAGGATGAAGCACTCAGCAGTACCCAAGGTGATGAGGAAGTACAGCTGGGCAAGGCAACCGGCATATGAGATGGACCTGTCTGTGGCCAGGAAGACCTGCAGCATCTTGGGAACAATGTTGGAGGTGTACCAGATCTCCAGGAAGGAGAAGTTGCTGAGGAAGAAGTACATGGGGGTGTGGAGGCGGAGGTCAAGACGTACTATCGTGATGATGACAATATGTCCAGACAAGGTCATGAGGTAGATGATCAAGCCCACAAAAAAGAGCAAGAGCTGCAGCTTCTGGAGGCTTGGGAAGCCCAGGATGATGAAGTGGGTTACAATTGTTGTATTCCAAACCTCCATAGCCACATAGTGTCAGATCTTGGGGTTAATACAAAGAAAAATACACAATGTCTTACTAGAATTAAACACATGATTAATTAAAGTGGCAGGAAATTGGGGTGGATAGATAGAGAGAGAGAGAGGGGAGGAGGAGGAGGAGGAGGAGGAAGAGAGCCTTATAAGCCCTTGTATTAGAGGCCTGGTATGAGGCAGGACCTGCTTACAGAATTTGGCAAGAATAGGGCTGCTATTGCAGAAATACATATTTCTAAGAAGTGCTAAGCACAGAGTACTTACACAAACACATTCCAATATTAAGTGGTACCAGAACATTCTGATATCAAGGATGGTACAAAAACATTCTCCCAGGAACACATTGACCCCTCCTAAAAGACAAGGTCAGGATAAAGTATGTAATAAAAATGTTTTAATTGAACCAACATGTATAAGGTGATGAGTAATAACTGGCAGGTCAGGGGGCAGTAACTAATCTGATTGTTTTGTCCAGCCGATGGGGAATGGAAAGTTCCTCCATTCACTGAGCTGTGTCCATTGTCATGGGCATACATATCTTAGTATCCTCGTACAGTCTGCCAGGTGCTATTACTGTGCTTTGGAGACAATAAACCTGGCCTGGTGCTTTCATACCTTAACAAATCTTGTGATCATTGGGCAGTTCACTCGACGTATGCTCTGCCAGCTGTCTGCGCATAGCTGGGGCAGCACACAAAAAAAAACACACACACACAGCCAAACATCTAACAACAGAGAGAGAGAAAGAAGGGGGGGGGCATGTAGATAGATAGATAGATCGATTTGAAGCATTACACTCTTTCAGTTAGGTAATGGAAAGAATGGATATCACTCTGTCCAATCAAAACCAATCAACACATCTGATTCTTTATAATGAGTACTTAGATAGACAGATTGCTGCAAACTTAATTTTGTATAAGACTAGAATTGGGCTTTTATCCACAACAGTGGTGATCTCATTTACTTCAGTGAAGCTATTCCTGATTTATAGCAGTGTAAATAAGAGCAGATTCATGTGCTCTGAATGATTGATAACAATTATATGAAAAACAATTCTGAATAACAAATCTACTCAAGAACATAGTTATCTGCTTGGAAAATAGGTTAAATTCTCTAAGGCATTAACTCTGCCCTCAGGTATATCAGATAAATCTGGAGGAACACTATCCATTTCAGTGGAATTACTCCTACACTGGTTTGACTGTGACTAGAATCTGATCCCACATCTTTCCCTGAAGTCCAGATTCTTTCTCTCACAGTACGTTTGAACTTGAGTAACCCATTGATTGCAGCTGAACTATTCACAGATGTCAGTACTACGGCAATGTGACTGAGTGCTGAACCCCTTCAGCTGTATACCCCTGTAATTCTATTGAAATCCCCAGTGCAAAACTGCAATAGTGGAGTGCTGGATCAAGTCCTTTGTGACAGAGTTGGGATTGGGAACGTTTGTATTTGGAGATTTCATTTTCAGACACTTCTAATTTACGGGAAATCACAGTAAATATCTTTTTGTTATATCTTCTAACATTACATCCAACCATGTACAGTTCAGTTCTGCTTAGACACTGCAAAGAGGGAGAAAAGCGCTAATAAAATCATGATCAGGAATTCAGGAATGCTTCATAGGATTGATTCCATTTTAATTACTCTGGTTTACTTTGGGACTGTCAAAGGAACCTCTCAATGAGATATCAGAGTAGCAGCCATATTAGTCTGTATCCGGGGTGAAAGTAAGTTAGAGGACTTACCGTTATGCTGGAGTCCTGAGCAGGGGGCGTGGCCTCAACCAGAAGAGGCATGGCCTTAAATCCCCAGGCTCTTTAAATCTTGATTTAAAGGGCCAGGGCTCCATCTGTGGTAGTGGCAGCTGGGAGCCCGGGGCCCTTTAAATCACCCCCGAGCTACCAGCGGCAGAGGTGGCTGGGAGCCCCGGGGCTCAGGGGCGATTTAAAGGGCCCAGGGCTCCAGCTGCCGCTACCACAGTGGAGCCCCGGGCCCTTCAAATCACTGAGGAGCCCTGGGGGCTCCCGGCTGCCACCACTACCCCGGGGCTCTGGCAGAGCTTTAAAGGGCCTGGGGCTCCGATGTGGTAGCAGCTGCCAGAGCCCCAAGCCCTTTAAATCCCCACCTAAGCCCTGCTGCCCGAGCCCTGGGGTAGGGGTGGGGGGGCTCTGGCAGGGATTTAAAGGGCCCTGGGGCTCCAGCCGCTGCTACCGCCCCGGCCCTTTAAATGCCTGCCGGAGCCCCACCGCCACTACCCCAGGGCTTTGGCAGCAGGGCTCCGGCAGGGATTTAAAGGGCCTGGGCAGTAGCAGTGGCTGGAGCTCCGGGGCCCTTTAAATCCCCACCGCAGCCCCACCGCTGCTACCCCAGGGCTTTAAATTGCCCTCTCGGAAAGCTGGTCCTGGTACGGCGCACCGGCTCTTACCGGTACGCCGTACCGGGGTGTACCGGCTTACTTTCACCTCTGTCTGTATCCGCAAAAAGAAAAGGAGTACTTGTGGCACCTTAGAGACTAACAAATTTATTTGAGCATAAGCTTTCGTGAGCTACAGCTCACTTCATCGGATTCATGCAGTGGAAAATACAGTGGGGAGATTTTATATACACAGAGAACATGAAACAATGGGTGTTACCATACACACTATAATGAGAGAGATTATATTGATTGATTATTATGAGAGAGACCAGCAGGAGAGAAAAAAAAATCTTTTGTAGTGATAATCAAGGTGGGCCATTTCCAGCAGTTAACAAGAACTTGTGAGGAACAGTAGGGGGGGCAGGGAAATAAACATGGGGAAATAGTTTTACTTTGTGTAATGACACATCCACTCCCAGTCTTTATTCAAGCCTAATTTAATGGTGTCCAGTTTGCAAATTAATTCCAGTTCAGCAGTCTCTCCTTGGAGTCTGTTTTTGAAGCTTTTTCTCCTGCTCGTAATAGCTCACCTTACCTGATCACTCTCATTACAATGTGTATGGTAACACCCATTGTTTCATGTTCTCTGTGTATATAAAATCTCCCCACTGTATTTTCCACTACATGCATCTGATGAAGTGAGCTGTAGCTCAAGAAAGCTTATGGTCAAATAAATTGGTTAGTCTCTAAGGTGCCACAAGTACTCCTTTTCTTTCAATGAGATTTCGGTGCCTAACTCGCTGAAACTGCTTCAAAAATCCCAACCTTCATTGGCTGAAGGCAAATTTTTTTAAAGTATTTAGGTACCTAGTGGGATTTTTAAAAAAAACCTTGGTGTCTAGCACCTGTCCTCGATGTCTTTGAAAATTAGGTCCCTAAATACCTTTTAAAAAGTAGCTATAAGTCTTATAGAGAGATAAAACACACATTGCACCACAGTTTAGATGAAACAGAACTAGAAATATTAAAAAGCAGAGTTGCTAATTTAAATACCCAGGCACGCCTTTTGTAGGTGTTGTGCAGATTTCCTTTGAGGATGAGCAACGATGGGCTGAAAATGGAGTGATCCCTTTATGAAAAGTGTTCCCCCACAGGCGATGTGGTGGTTTTGTCTTTTATCATTTTCCTGTGTGACTTCATCCAAGAGCTAGCGATTGCCTGGTTTCACCCACATAGTTTTTATTGGGACATTTGATGCACCAGAGGAGTGCACCACATGTTATGATAGGCATGTGTAGGACCCATGGATCTTGAAAGATGTGTTGTGTGGGCTGTTGAGCATAGGAACCTACATTCATAACTCTACTTCACACTAAAAGCCGTGGGATGAACAGAGACACTGGCTTTATGGCTCTTTACAGCAATTTGTAGCACACCCCACTGCCTGCTACCCATTAATTGCCCTCTTTGGTTCAATTGGTCTCTTAAAGCTTGTGTGAGTGCCTTACGTTTAACAATCTGTCCCACCTTGTATTTAGCTTGGAAACTCTAGTTACCTTCTCCAGACCTGAGGAAGAAGTCTGTAAAGCTTGAAAGCATGTCCTTTCCACCAAAAGAAGCTGGTCCAAACTCACCCACCTTCTGTCTCTCTAGAAGTTCTTTGACTCACTCCAATATCAATATTCTTTAAAGCCTGGTCTACACAAAATTATAGGGCTAGTATAAGTATATTGATTAGAAGTCTATTTTTTAACTAATACAGTCATAGCTGAACAGCCCCTAATATGGGTGCAACTATACCAGAATAATGTTGATTGATACCAGTAAATCTTATTCCCCTTCCTGCATGGCTATAGCAGGTATACATACTATATATGTCATAAATATAAAGGGAAGGGTAAAGCCCTTTAAAATCCCTCCTGGCCAGAGGAAAAATCCTCTCACTTGTAAAGGGTTAAGAAGCTAGGATAACATCGCTGGCAACTGACCACAATGACCAATGAGGAGACAAGATACTTTCAAAAGCTGGGGGGAGGGAAAAACAAAGAGTCTGTCTGTGTGATGCTTTTGCCGGAGACAGAACAGGAATGGAGTCTTAGAACTTAGTAAGTAATCTAGCTAGATATGCGTTAGATTATGATTTCTTTAAATGGCTGAGAAATTAAGCTGTGCTGAATAGAATGGATATTCCTGTCTGTGTGTCTTTTTGTAACTTAAGGTTTTGCCTAGAGGGATTCTCTATGTTTTGAATCTAGTTACCCTGTAAGGTATTTATCGTCCTGATTTTACAGAGGTGATTTTTTTTATTGTTACTTCTTTTTTACTGTTACTTCTATTAAAATTCTTCTTTTCAAGACCGGAATGTTTTTTTTCATTGTTCTAAGATCCAAAGGTTTGGGTCTGTGGTCACCTATGCAAATTCATGAGGATTTTTACCAAACCTTCCCCAGGAAGTGGGGTGCAAGGGTTGGGAGGATTTCCAAAGACATTTCCAAACAACACTTTCCTAATAAAATAAACCCAAATAAACATTTGGTGGTGGCAGTGGAAGTCCAAGGGCAAAAGGTAAAATAGTTTGTACCTTGCATAAGTTTTAACCTAAGCTGTTAAAAGTAAGCTTAGGAGGTTTTCATGCAGGTCCCCACATCTGTACCCTAGAGTTCAGAGTGGGGAAGGAACCATGACAATATCCAATAATGGTGTAAGCACATTTATACTGCTATAACTGCATCCACACTTGGAGTTGAACTGCTCTAATTATACCGGTGTAGACAAAGTCTAATTTTGCCATTCAAATCAAAAGGAAACTGTCCATTTACTTCAATGGCCACTGGATTGAACCAAAGAAGAAGGCATCTAAGAAATAAGGTCCAGTGAACACTTACGCTTTCCACAATTTCTACAAATCAGCTATCTTGCTGCAGTGTGGTCTGTCTCCCAAAGATGCACCTAAATAATAAATAAATAATAATTCAAAGACAATGAGGAGTTTTAACATCAAGAAGCATGTAATAACATCAGGAATTGATCAGAAAGGTTAGGAAAAACTCTTGCATTCTCACAATGGTGAGCTTCAGAGAGAATCAATGGATATCACTTTGCCTCACTTAGAATGACAGCATGCAGGCATGATTTAAGTGGAGCAACTGAATACTTACTTTTTCGACAATTTAACAGATCGGATATTTTGAGGCAGTGTTTTATGTCTCACAAAGATACACCTATAAAAATAGTTCAGAGCAAGGAATTTCTTCAAGAAACATGCAATATCATCAGTAACAAATTAGACAGTTTAGGGGAAAAAAACATGTATCCACACAATGTTGAATTTCAGAGCTAATTAAGCAGGAGGCTTAAGAGATGATTACAGACCTTGCTACACCTAACTCGAAGTGACAGAAATGGGGAGCATAAAACACTTTTTCTTCTAACTTCCCCTTGGGTCCCTCGTCCCTAAAGAATCATCCAATCATCATAGGATGAGCTCACCAAACAGTTAATTAGCTGTAAAACCAGTGGAGAACACAGAGGGGCGGATTCTGAGCTCAGTTGCTCTGTGAAGACCCAGTCCAGTGTCTGCTGAAACCAAAGCTCGTCTGTCCATTTAAATCAATGGGTGTTGGAACAGCCCCAAAATCAAGAATAGCTGTGCTAATCTCACTGTAATTACTCCGGATTTACGCAAGTGTGCAAGAGCTTACTAGGGCTTGGGGGATGGCAACTAAGGGCCAGATTTTTTTCTCACTTACAGTGATTCAATATCACTATTGACCTTAGTGGAGAAGCTCCTGATTTACAATGGGGTGAGTGAGAGGGGAATGAGACATCATGGTATTCTCCTGATAGATTTCTGCCTCCTGGGCTGACTTGTGGACCTTTTCCCACAGTCAAACAAACCATCTTGGAGTAGGAAACCTGTGCAGAGACTGGTGGGATGTCATCTCAGATACCCTGATACTTTCACAGGGTTTAGAGCTTTCTCTTCCCCCCGAGGATGATGTATGAGCTAATGGGAATGAAGGCAGAGGTGGGATCTGTCCTTGTGTGAAGGGGCATGTTAGTGGATGTGAGCATGGAGACCTTCCATCCAATCAACTTACCAATACACTATGGCTTAGTTCCAATGTATGTATTATGTTCCTAAAAGCTCATGCTTCAGGGTTTCAGCCATCCATCTGCAGGGATCAGGAAGGGATTATATTTTTTAGTCTCCTTCCTTTGAAACATCAGGGATGGCCAAGGGCTGGAGATGGGACATTGGATGGAGAAAGCCAGGGCTCTGAGATCGCACCGAGCATTCTCTCACTCAGGTGCTGGGCTGGCTGGTTCTTGCTCACGTGCTCTGGGTCTAACTTTTGGCTTTTGACACAGTCCCACATGATATTCTCATAAATAATCTTGAGAAAGGTGGTCTTGGGATAGATAAGTGGATAGATAATTGGTTAAAAAACTGTAAACAAAGAGAAGCTATTAATGGAATTGTGTCAGATTGGAGGGAGGTCTCAAGTGGGGTTCCACAGGGATCTGTTCTGGGTCCGGTGTTCTTTACCATCTTTATTAATGACCAGGATGTAGGAATAGAGAATATACTGATCAAATTTGCATATGACACAAAGCTGGTGGGGAAGGGTGCAAACACTTTGGAGGACAGAGCTAAAATTCAGAGGGATCTTGGTAAATTGTAGAATTGGCCTCTAGACAACAAAATGAAATTTAACAAAGACAAGTGTAAGGTGCTGCACTTAGGGAAGAAAAAAACAAATGCCCAAATACAGACTGGGGGGTAACTGGCTTGGCAGCAGCACTGCTGAGAAGGATCTAAGAGCTGTGGTGCATCACAACCTCAAAACAAGTCAGCACTGTGATGCTGTTCCAAAAAAAGGAAATGCAATTTTGGGTTGCATTAACAGAGTCCTAGCATGCAAGTTATGGGAGGTGATAGTACCGCTCTACTTGGTGCTTGCTAGGCCTCAGCTGGAGCACTCTGCCCAGTTTTGGTCACGAATGTAGAGAAAGGATGTAGAGAAACTGGAAAGGATCCAGAGGCGAGTGACAAAGATGATCAAAGGGATGGAATGCAAGCCATATGAGCAAAGGCTGAAGGAACTGTATGTTTAGTTTGGAAAAGAGGAGAGTAAGGGTGGACATGATAGCAGTCTTCAAATACTTGAAAGGCTGCCATAAAAAGATGGAGAAAAGTTGTTCTCTCTTGATACAGAGGGCAGGACAAGTGGCAATGGGTTCAAACTACAGCATAGCAGATTTAGATTAAATCTCAGGAAAAATTTCTGAACTGTAAGAACAGGAGGACAATGGAACAGACACCTAGGGAGGTCATGGAAGCTCCTTCACCGGAGGTTTTCAAAAGAATGCTGGACAGCTGCCTGTCTTGGATTGTTTAGAGACAACAAATCCTCCATCTTGATTTTGTGGATATGTCTACACTGCAATAAAAGACTTGTGACAAGTCTGCGGCTGGCTCAGGTGAGCTGGCTCAGGCTCCTAGAGCTCAGGCTGCAGGGCAATGAAATAGCGGTGTAGCTGTTAGGGTGGGGGATGGAGCCAGGGCTTTGAGACCCACATGACTGGGGAGGGGAAAGGGGCAGATACACTGTATAAGGAACAATATGCAGAAGCAAAGGGGAAAAGATAGGAAGAAGCAGTTATACTGTATAAGGGGTGGCTATACTGTATAATGGGCACTAGGGGGCAGCAGAGGGTGGGGATGGGGAAGGGGCGGCTATACTGTATAATGGGCACTAGGGGCAGCAGAGGGTGGGGATGGGGAAGGGGTGGCCATACTGTATAATGGGCACTAGGGGCAGCAGAGGGTGGGGATGGGGAAGGGGTGGCCATACTGTATCATGGGCACTAGGGGCAACAGAGGGTGTGGGTGGGGAAGGGGTGGCTATACTGTATCATGGGCACTAGGGGGCAGCAGAGGGTGGGGGTGGGGAAGGGGAAACTATACTGTATAATGGGCACTCAGGGCATCAGAGGGTGGGGTCGGGAAGGGGTGACTATACTGTATAATGAGCATCAGGGGGAGGCAGCAGAGGGTGGGGGTGCTCCTCTAATTTCACCTTGCAATATTTCCCTAAGAACAGTATTATCATAGTTTCATTATTTCAGCATTACCATCCATGTTTTCAGCAACTGCTCTTTGGTCAAAATGATTCTGTTCAGTTCAAGGGAGCTACACCAGACTGCATTAGCCAGCTCAGTATGATTAACATCTAATTAATGCCCAGGAGGCTTTGAGTCTGTAAGTCTCAGGAGCTGGTCATATATTTTCACATCAGCCACCCATAGAGGCTACTTATCCCTTGAGTGCCTCACTTTCCTTTGGGAGGAAGGTGGAGATGAAGGAGGGACAGTCAAGGGATGGTCATGAACGGTGTCAAGGAATTGAATCCTTCAGTTCCTGCCATTGTTAGCACAGAGCAGTGTAAATCGCTGTTGGCAGAGGCGATGACCAGCCTCAGAACAGCTAAGAGTAGTTACTATCAAGAGAATTAATTATTCCAAAAGCGTAGCCATTCACTACCGTGAATGAAAAATCTCCCGGTGTATTTTGCTGAGCTGTTTGCCCTGCATTTGTGAGTGTGGCCAGGGCAAGAGACATTCCTGGACCTGGCATGGTCCCTGGTCATTGGCCCAATGTTCACATAGGCCCTGGTGCTGAGGCCTCATTGACTTCAATGGGAGCTGCAGCTGATAAACTGGAGAAGAAGGGCATGAATAATTCCCTGGGGGGAGCAGAACCTTTCCCTTCCCACGGTACTCCCAAGACGTTTCATGTAGAGCAACAAAGATGATGCAATGTCCTTTAGCTGTCACCAGTCAACACTTCCCTGCTGAGTTGTTGTACTTTGTGTCTCTAAAAAACAGCAGATAATCCCCTCCCTGCTCTTCTGGGCTTATTTGGCATCCAGAGATTGTGTCCGTTTGTCTTTGAAATGACCATATCTGTACTTGCTTCACCCTAAACACTACAATCATGTCTCACTGGTGTGGTTAATATTGCCTTGGGTTCCATCACACAGGACCACAAAGTGCTTTAGCAATGCATCAAACTGAATGTGAAATAGAAATGTACTTAGTGGTCTCTGGAACCAAGCCCTGAAATGCAGCTACCTCTTACAAGCAAAGATAGGATTGCCAATTTGGGTTGGACGTATTCCTGGAGGTTTCACCCCATGGCAAGATCTTTAAATTAAAGGAGGGCAACAAAAATTATCAGGAGGTTGGGGCACATGACTTACAAGGAGAGGCGGAGGGAACTGGACTTATTTGGTCTGCAGAAAAGAGTGAGGGGGGATTTGATAGCAGCCTTCAACTACCTGAAGGGGGGGTTCCAAAGAGGATGGAGCTTGGCTGTTCTCAGTGGTGGCAGATGACAGAAAAAGGAGCAGTGGTCTCAAGTTGCAGTGGGGGAGGTGTAGGTTGGATATTAGGAAACACTATTGCACTAGGAGGGTGGTGAAGCACTGGAATGGGTTACCTAGGGAGGTGGTGGAATCTCCTTCCTTAGAGGTTTTTAAGGCCTGGCTTGACAAAGCCCTGGCTGGATTGATTTAATTGGGGATTGGTCCTGCTTTGAGCAGGGGATTGGACTAGAGGACCTCCTGAGGTCTCTTCCAACGCTAATATTCTATGATTCTATGATTAATCTTTAATTCCTGGAGACTCCAGGACAATGCTGGAGGGTTGGCAACCCTCGGCAAACCAACACAACACTATTAAAAAGATGATGAAGGCAGGAAGGTGAGAACACCTGATGCAAAATGGGAACTCTGTCTACGTCTACACTGAACACGCGTGGCTGGCCCAACTCAGCTGACTCAGGCTTGTGGAGTTTAGACTAGGGAGCTGTAAAATTTCTGTGTAGACGTTCGGGTTCTGGGATGTCTACAAATTGAGAGGGTCCCAGAGCCCAGGCTCCAACCCCAGCCCCAGCCCAAACCTACATCACAGTTTTTAGCACCCCCAAGCCAGGCCCTGGGAGCCTGAGTCAGCTGACCCAGGCCAGCTGTGACTATTCTGCAGGGCTTTTATTCCAGTGTAGACATACTGTGAGTGTACATGCGCACACGCACATATGCACCACTGCAGCCCCCTGCTGGAAGAAACTATTACAAAATACTGCCACTAGCCAGTGCACACCACTACACCTGTGAACAGCACAACAGAAAACTTGGTGGCAATAGATGGTTTTGCATTATGGTATTGCATCTAAGCCATATAACTTCCACCAGAAATAGCACTGTGACAGCATGGACCTGTGTGTTCCAAACTGAACCCTCCGCCCCCGTTCCCTGCAGTGCTGCACTGCCTGGAATGGTGCTGGGACACTGACTTCAGCATGCCCTAAGACAGGAGAGTGCCCCCAACTAAGCCCCCACCCCACTCCCTTCACCTTAGAATCCCCTCACACAGCCCAGGGCGTGGGATCACCACTGACTCCAGAGGAGAGCTCCACCGAACCACACAAATGCTCCAAGCTCTGCAGAGCCCCCAACTGCCTCACTAGGTGGGCATGGACCCCACTTCCTGTAGCTCAGCACCCCCTGGTGGCACACGGGATCATCTGGGGCCAATGCTGACTCTAATGATGGAGTAGGTCCTGGATTTGCAAAGGTTTGTAGGCCGCTGACTTCCATTTAAATCAATGGAAATTTTAGGGACTTAGGGACTTTTGAAACCCTCACTATGAATCGATCTTCTTCTTTAGGCCCTTAGAGCCATGGTCCCCAACCTTTCTTGTGGGAATAGCATATTGCTATTCCCAGAAGACTGTGGCAGGCGCCGGACACCCCATCGCAGAAATGCCACCGCCAAAAGGCAGCAGCGGCAAGAAGAGTCACCACCGAAATGCCGCTGAGGAACGGCGGCGGGGTGTCCTGCGGGCGCACAAAAATGCCCCGGCAGGCGCCTTGGCAGGCACTGTGTTGGGACCCCTGCCTTAGAGTGTGATATCAAAAGCACCTATTTGATTTAGGAGCAAAAGTCTCATTGGCTTGTGTTCCAATATGTCTTTGGCTCTATTGAAAACCCTACCCTAAAATCCATATTTAGACCTCTGGGCTAAGACTTTCATTGGAGCCTAGAGGAGTTAGCTGTCCAATGGAGTATGGATGCCCAACCTCGTTAGACCCCTTTGAAAATCACAGCCCAAAATAATTGCCCTGATTTTCAGAGGTGCTGAACCCCCAACAACTCTCACTGATTTAATGGCAGCCCTCAGAGACATGTATCTCCTCTGAAAATCAGAACTATCCCATGCCATGACTTCATGAGGTCTGACTCTCTTCCATACACTCCCTTGCCTTTGGTGGAGGTACCCTGCGTTTATACCATTGGAACTAGGGGAAGAATTAATTTGGCTCAGTTATGTCTGTCTGATATGTTCAAAGGAGACTTAAGCAACCAACTTCCACTGAAATTCAGTGGGATTTGGGCACCTAACTCCCTTAGTCTTCTTTCAAAAACCCACCCTTTCTTCTCAGTTACACCAGTGAACATCCATAGGCGCATCTCTGACTGAAGCTCCGGGGTCAGCTGTGCATAGCTCTCAGATGGGCAGCCCTCCTCATCATGAAACACTATCCCCAGGCCCAGTCATGCCAGCTCTGCAAAAAGATCCTCTCCCCCCAATCCATCTTGGTTTCCTGTGCCAAGCAATGGTGCTGAACACTGTGCAGGTGACCCAGGAACTGGTCCACTTGTTCCAAAAGCATTGGTCAGTCCATGCCGGCTGACAGCAATTCAAAAATGGTGCAAGCTCATCCAGAAAGGAAGAATGGGACAGAGACAGTGGGGGTAGGGGGGAATGGAATGCACCTGACTTCCCACAGTTCACAGCAAATGCAGTTCCATGATGCACGTGGATCAGCAGCAAAGCAAAAGACCATGGGATACCCTTGGAGAATGCTACACCCTCAGTTTTGGGCAAACTGCTGCCATGTGTTCTCACAATGTAGATTGAAAATGGAACAGGTGTCCACGTGCATGCTACTGGGGCAACTCGTATTTTGTGTATTACCTGAAGCTCATCAAAAAGCTTTGGATTAACACCTCCCCCATGGTGTAGACACACCTTCAGTCTGGGTGGCCAAGGTCACGATTTGGTCCCGACTCCTGTCTCTGTCTAGAAGAGGGTTCCTCAGAGATAATCAAGGGGAATGGATCAGATGCTGAGTTCAGATACACTGGTGTCAATCTAGAGTGACCATATCCCTTTAGTTGGGCCCGGAGTCTGATCCTCTTATTCAGATAGCATCATAGAATATCAGGGTTGGAAGGGACCTCAGGAGGTCATCTAGTCCAACCCCCTGCTCAAAGCAGGACCGATCCCCGATTAAATCATCCCAGCCAGGGCTTTGTCAAGTCTGACCTTAAAAACTTCTAAGGAAGGTGTCATAAAGGGAAGGGTAAACCCCTTCAAAATCCCTCCTGGCCAGAGGAAAAATCCTCTCACCTCTAAAGGGTTAAGAAGCTAAAGGTAACCTCGCTGGCACCTACCAAAATGACCAATGAGGAGACAAGATACTTTCAAAAGCTGGGAGGAGGGAGAGAAACAAAAGGTCTGTGTCTGTCGGTATGCTGCTTTTGCCAGGGATAGAACAGGAATGGAGTCTTAGAACTTTTAGTAAGTAATCTAGCTAGGTATGTGTTAGATTATGATTTCTTTAAATGGCTGAGAAAAGAACTGTGCTGAATAGAATGACTATTTCTGTCTGTGTGTCTTTTTTGTAACTTAAGGTTTTGCCTAGAGGGATTCTCTGTGTTTTGAATCCAATTACCCTGTACGGTATCTACCATCCTGATTTTACAGAGGTGATTACTTTACTTCTATTTCTATTAAAAGTCTTCTTGTAAGAAAACTGAATGCTTTTTCATTGTTCTCAGATCCAAGGGTTTGGGTCTGTGGTCACCTATGCAAATTGGTGAGGATTTTTACCAAACCTTCCCCAGGAAGTGGGGTGCAAGGGTTGGGAGGATTTTGGGGGGTAAGACGTGTCCAAACTACGTTTCCCAGTAAATCCAGTTAGAGTTTGGTGGTGGCAGTGCATATTCCAAGGACAAAGGATAAAATTAATTTGTACCTTGGGGAAGTTTTAACCTAAGCTGGTAAAAGTAAGCTTAGGAGGTTTTCATGCAGGTCCCCACATCTGTACCCTAGAGTTCAGAGTGGGGGAGGAACCTTGACAGAAGGAGATTCCACCACCTCCCTAGGTAACGCATTCCAGTGTTTCACCACCCTCCTATGAAAAAGATTTTCCTAATATCCAACCTAAATCTCCCCCACTGCAACTTGAGACCATTACTCCTTGTTCTGTCATCTGCTACCACTGAGAACAGTCTAGTGCCATCCTCTTTGGAACCCCCTTTCAGGTAGCTGAAAGCAGCTATCAAATCCCACCTCATTCTTCTCTTCCGCAGACTAAACGATCCCAGTTCCCTCAGCCTCTCCTCATAAGTCATGTGTTCCAGTCCCCTAATCATTTTTGTTGCCCTCCGCTGGACTCTTTCCAATTTTTCCACATCCTTCTTGTAGTGTGGGGGCCCAAACTGGACACAGTACTCCAGATGAGGCCTCACCAGTGTCGAATAGAGGGGAATGATCACATCCCTCGATCTGCTGGCAATGCCCCTACTTATATATCCCAAAATGCCATTGGCCTTCTTGGCAACAAGGGCACACTATTGACTCATATCCAACTTCTTGTCCACTGTAACCCCTAGATCCTTTTCTGCAGAACTGCTGCCTAGCCATTCGGTCCCTAGTCTGTAGCGGTGCATGGGATTCTTCTGTCCTAAGTGCAGGACTCTGCACTTGTCCTTGTTGAACCTCAGATTTCTATTGGCCCAATCCTCTCATTTGTCTTGGTCCCTCTGTATCGTATCCCTACCCTCCAGCGTATCTACCTCTCCTCCCAGTTTAGTGTCATCTGCACACTTGCTGAGGGTGCAATCCACACCATCCTCCAGATCAATAATGAAGATATTGAACAAAACCGGCCCCAGGACCGACCCTTGGGGCACTCCACTTGATACCGGCTGCCAACTAGACATGGAGCCATTGATCACTACCCATTGAGCCCGACAATCTAGCCAGCTTTATATCCACCTCATAGTCCATTCATCCAGCCCATACTTCTTTAACTTGCTGGCAAGAATACTGTGGGAGACAGCATCAAAAGCTTTGCTAAAGTCAAGGATCAATACGTCCACTGCTTTCCCTTCATCCACAGAGCCAGTTATCTCATCATAGAAGGCAATTAGATTAGTCAGGCATGACTTGCCCTTGGTGAATCCATGCTGACTGTTCCTGATCACTTTCCTCTCCTCTAAGTGCTTCAAAATTGATTCCTTGAGGACCTGCTCCATGATTTTTCCAGGGACTGAGGTGAGGCTGACTGGCCTGTAGTTCCCAGGATCCTCCTTCTTCCCTTTTTTAAAGATGGGCACTACATTAGCCTTTTTCCAGTCGTCCAGGACTTCCCCCGATCGCCATGAGTTTTCAAAGATAATGGCCAATGGCTCTGCAATCACATCCGCCAATTCCTTTAGCACTCTCGGATGCAACGCATCCGGCCCCATGGACTTGTGCACGTCCAGCTTTTCTAAATAGTCCAGAACAACTTCTTTCTCCACAGAGGGCTGGTCACCTCCTCCCCATGCTGTGCTGCCCAGTGCAGCAGTATGGGAGATGACCTTGTTCGTGAAGACAGAGGCAAAAAAAGCATTGAGTACATTAGCTTTTCCCACATCCTCTGTCACTACGTTGCCGCCCTCATTCAGTAAGGGGCCCACACTTTCCTTGACTTTCTTCTTCTTGCTAACATACCTGAAGAAACCCTTCTGGTTACTCTTAACATCTCTTGCTAGCTGCAACTCCAGGTGTGATTTGGCCCTCCTGATTTCACTCCTGCATCCCCGAGCAATATTTTTATACTCATCCCTGGTCATTTGGCCAATCTTCCACTTCTTGTAAGCTTCTTTTTTCTGTTTAAAATCAGCAAGGATTTCACTGTTTAGCCAAGCTGGTCGCCTGCCATATTTACTATTCTTTCCACACATCGGGATGGTTTGTCCCTGTAACCTCAATAAGGATTCTTTAAAATACAGCCAGCTCTCCTGGACTCCTTTCCCCCTTATGTTATTCTCCCAGGGGATCTTGCCCATCAGTTCCCTGAGGGAGTCAAAGTCTGCTTTTCTGAAGTCCAGGGTCCGTATTCTGCTGCTTTCCTTTCCTCCTTGTGTCAGGATCCTGAACTCGACCATCTCATGGTCACTGCCTCCCAGGTTCCCAGCCACTTTTGCTTCCCCTACTAATTCTTCCCGGTTTGTGAGCAGCAGGTCAAGAAGCGCTCTGCCCCTAGTTGGTTCCTCCAGCACTTGCACCAGGAAATTGTCCCCTACACTTTCCAAAAACTTCCTGGATTGTCTCTGCACTGCTGTATTGCTCTCCCAGCAGATATCAGGGTGATTGAAGTCTCCCATGAGAACCAGGGCCTGTGATCTAGTAGCTTCTGCGAGTTGCCGGAAGAAAGCCTTGTCCACCTCATCCCCCTGGTCCGGTGGTCTATAGTAGACTCCGACCACAACATCACCATTGTTGCTCACACTTCTAATCCAGAGACACTCAGGTTTTTCTGCAGTTTCATACTTGAGCTCTGAGCAGTCATACTGCTCCCTTACATACAGTGCAACTCCCCCCCCCCCTTTTCTGCCCTGCCTCTCCTTCCTGAACAGCTTACATCCATCCATGACGGTACTCCAGTCATGTGAGTTATCCTACCAAGTCTCCATTATTCCAATCACATCATAATTCCTTGACTGTGCCAGGACTTCCAGTTCTCCCTGCTTGTTTCCCAGGCTTCTTGCATTTGTGTATAGGCACTTGAGATAACTTGCTGTTTGTCCTGCTTTCTTAGTATGAGGCAGGAGCCCTCCCCTCTCTCGCTCTCCTGCTCGTGTTTCCTCCTGGTATCCCACTTCTCCACTTACCTCAGGGCTTTGGTCTCCTTCCCCCGGTGAACCTAGTTTAAAGCCCTCCGCACTAGGTTAGCCAGCCTGCTTGTGAAGATGCTCTTCCCTCTCTTCGTTAGGTGGAGCCCGTCTCAGCCTAGCACTCCTCCTTCTTGGAACACCATCCCACGGTCAAAGAATCCAGATAGCATAATCCCTTACTCTGCAAGTAGCACTCCGGGCGGGGTTTGCAATTCACTTTGCATAGGAAAATTGGAATCTGTCCCATTGAAATCAAAGGCATTCCCTGCAGAGCAGGGTGCTACCCAGTGGGAGTAAATGGAGCAGAATCTGGATGCTGACTTCAGGCTTGGCTTTTCTAAGGAATCTAAGGGAGTTTGGTGCTCAGATCCCATTGAATTTCAGTACATTCTTTTCAAAACCCCAGGGTTAGTGCTTATGTGGCCCTTTCATAGATTTCAAAGGATCATTGTCACCGTCATATCAATGACATTTGGGTGCCTAACTCCCCATAGGTTCCTTTGACAATACCAACCTCAAATAAATTACTGTCCTGATTCCAATAGACTTATTTAATTGGGGCCATACTTTTACTGACATGCAATGGGAACGTGCAAAGTCCTATTGGAGTCAGTTAGAATACAGGTGGAGTAAGTTACCACCAGACATGAGTAAGTGTGTCACGCTCTGACACATTCATCCTTCTCGTACAGTCCCACTGAGATAAATGAGGCTTCCAGTGGAACCAAACAGTGCTGCTCCTTCTTCTGACCCCAGTGTCACCCCTCTGTAGAGCAGTAGCAGATATCCAGGCTTTGAAGATCAACTTTCCGTTGGAGTAGAAATCAGCAACACAGTCTGGACATGTCCTGAGAGTAGCATACTGCGAACAGAGGACAAGCAAACAGAAGAAGTGTTATGCTTATACAAAGCACATGAGATCGTTTACAGGAGAGAAGGCAACACGCCACATTTATTGAGAAAACAGCAGTTAGCATATGCTTTTCAGTCACACATACACACACCATGCACACTGTCCTGCCAGTCGATGTTATAGTTACCAGTCCGGATCAACCTAGTGGCCAGCTAGGTTGATCAACGGTAGGGAGGAGCCGGGTTCCGTCAGTCATGACACGATGCTCCAGGGAAATCTTGGCAGGATGAACCCAAAGTTTTATGGCAAGGCATCCCGTTTATATAGTGATTTTTCTCCATTGGGACCAATGAGTTTTGCTTTGTTATGCTGTCATTAATTGTTGTTTGATGAGTTCTTGTTTTTTTAAATTGTTTTTTGTTATTTTTTATTACAACTATTTTGTTTATATTGATAGGTGTCTGTTTTATTTTTAGAGTTGTTAATTTGCCCTTTTTTTACATTTTAATAGGAGAGCGTTGCAGCCTTCTGGCGCCGTTGCCTTTGTTTATGGTTTCTTCCTTGTACATTTGGTTCAGCGATGGCCTTTAAGCTTATTTTTTAACACATACATTTCTTATTTACACACAAAACAGAATTAATTTACACAGAACATTTTGAACAGGAACATTAAATTGCAATGCAAAAGACAGACAATCATTGCATTTTTTTACTTATTTTAACATGCTAAACCTACAACAAATTGGTGACCCTTAAAGGTTTGTCACTGTTTTGAAATCAGTTCAGACACAGATTCTGGCTGATGTATCTTTACCAATGGCCCATTAGGCCATTCCTTTCTGCTATTCAAAAAGGGTGGCTGGCAGGATATGATCAAATCATACACCAATACATTTAATACATGCTACATTATTATTCTTTATTCTTCGTTTTAAATTATATTAATACAAACATAAAATCCTACTACTACAGAAGGGGAGTTCCCAAAGAGTTTTTGCCTTTCATGCTTCTGTGAGCAGTAAATACATCTGAAGAGATTCTTAGAAGGAAGAGAATATGGATAGTGAGCGATCAGCTGTTGTGACCTGCACAGGATGTGCCATGTCTGTCTTTCTCCCAGAGGATAGAAGTGACCTTGTCTGTACGAAGTGCAAGCTGGTCTCCATATTGGAAGAGAAGGTTAAAGGACTCAAGTATCAATCCTGAGTTGCATCAGAGAAAATGAAGACTTTCTGGATAGAAGTTAGCATTTGGTATTCCAGGAACAGCATACTGAAGAATCAGAGAAGGAAGTACAGAACGGGGAAGAAAATTTGCAGCATGTGACCTCCAGAAGAAGAAAGAGGAGAACCCGTGTGTCCCCAATGCAGATAGAGATAAGAAACCATTTTCAGGCTCTCTACGGAGGAGAATGGTTTGGAAGAGTCATCTGAGGGAAGGGATCAGAAGGAGACCCCATCGACCAGAAGGCCTGGGATGCATTGTCCTAGGTATGAGGATTCCACAACCACCACTCCCAAGAGGAGCAGACAGGTGGTGGTGGTTGGGGACTCGCTCCTAAGGAGGATGGAGTCATTCATCTGCAATCCAGACTGGGAAACTCGAGAAGTGTGCTGCTTGCCTGGAGCTAGAATTCAGGATTTGATGGAGTGTCTGCCTAGACTGATCAAGCCTTCAGAACGCTACCCCTTCCTACTTCTCCACATGAGCACCAATATTGCTAAGGATGACCTTGAGGGGGTCACTGCAGACTATGTGGCTCTGGGAAGAAGGATAAAGGAGTTTGAGGTGTAAGTCGTGTTCTCGTCCATCCTCCCTGTTGAAGGAAAAGGCCCAGGTAGGGACCATCAAATTGTGGAGGTAAATGCATGGTTACACAGGTGGTGTCAGAGAGGGGACTTTGGATTCTTCGACCATGGGATGTTGTTCAAGGAAGAAGGATGACTAGGAAGAGATGGGATCCACCTAATGAAGAGAGGGAAGAGCATCTTCACAGTCAGGCTAGCTTACCTCGTGAGGAGGGCTTTAAATTAGGTTCACCGGGGGATGGAGACCAAAGCCCTGAGGTAAGTGGGGAAGGGGATACCGGGAGGAAACACAAGGAGGAAGGTGCAACAGGGAAGACCTCCTGATTCATACTGAGGAAGTAGGACAATTGGCTAGTTATCTTAAGTGCCTGTACACGAACACAAGAAGTCTGGGAAACAAGCAGGAAGAATTGGAAGCCCTGGCACAGTCAAGAAACTATGATGTGATTGGAATAACAGAGACTTGGTGGCATAACTCACATGACTGGAGCACTGTCATAGATGGGTATAAACTGTTCAGGAAGGACAGGTGAGGGAGGAAAGGTGGAGGAGTTGCACTGTATGTAAGAGAGCAGTATGACTGCTCAGAGCTCCAGTGTGAAACTGCAGAAAAGCCTGTTGAGAGTCTTTGGGATAAGTTTAGAGGCAAGAGCAACAAGGGTGGTGTCATGGTGGGCATCTGCTATAAACCACCAGACCAGGAGGACGAGGTACAGGATGCTTTCTTTGGACAACAGAAGTTTGCAGATCATAGGCCCTGGTTCTCATGGGGGACTTCAATTACCCTGATATCTGCTGGGAGAGCAATACAGCAGTGCACAGACAATCCAGGAAGTTTTTGGAGAGTGTTGGGGACAACTTCCTGATGCAAGTGCTGGAGAAACCAACTAGGGGCCATGCTCCTCTTGACCTGCTGCTCACAAACAGGGAAAAATTCATAGGGAAAGTAAAAGTGGGTAGCAACCTGGGCAGTAGTGACCATGAGATGGTCGAGTTCAGGATCCTGACAAAAGGAAGAAAGGAGAGCAGCAGAATCCGGACCCTGGACTTCAGAAAAGCAGACTTTGATTCCCTTAGGGAACTGATGGACAGGATCCCCTGGGAGGCTAATATGAGTGGGAAAGGAGTCCAGGAGAGCTGGATTGGATGAATGGACTATAAGGTGGATAGAAAGCTAGCTAGATCACTGGGCTCAATGGGCAGTGATCAATGGCTCGATGTCTAGTTGACAGCCGGTATCAAGCGGCGTGCCCCAGGAGTCAGTCCTGGAGCCGGTTTTGTTCAACATTTTCATTAATGATCTGGATGATGGAATGGACTGCACCCTCAGCAAGTTCGCGGATGACACTAAACTGGGGGGAGAGGTAGATATGCCCCGAGGGTAGGGATAGGGTACAGAGTGACCTAGACAAATTGGAGGATTGGGCCAAAAGTAATCTGATGAGATTCAACAAGGACAAGTGCAGAATTCTGCACTTAAGACGGAAAAATCCCATGCACTGCTACAGGCTGGGGACTGACTGGCTAAGCGGAGGTTCTGCAGAAAAGGACATGGGGATTATAGTGGATGAGAAGCTGTATATGAGTCAACAGTGTGCCCTTGTTGTCAAGAAGGCTAACGGCATATTGGGCTGCATTAGTAGGAGCCTTGCCAGCAGATCGAGGGAAGTAATTATTCCCCTCTATTCGGCATTGGTGAGGCCACAACTGGAATATTGCGTCCAGTTTTGGGTCCCCCACTTCAGAAAGGACGTGGACAAATTGGAGAGGACAGGTCAGCAGAGGGCAACAAAAATGATTAGGGAACTGGGGCACATGGCTTATGCGGAAAGACTGAGGCAACTGGCCTGATTTAGTCTGCAGAAGAGAAGAGTGTGAAGGAAAATTTGGTAGGCCTTAACTTTGGACAAGCTTGTTAGGCCTTGACTTTTGGCCAGGCTGTTTCTGTGGATAAGGGCCAAGAGTGGAAAGTCCCCAAGCAGAATAATTTGTAATAGTCAAAGCTTATGAAATATATAACCGCAACAGTTGTGTTAGAAAGGTCACGGACTGCAAAAGAACAGACAGTGAATAACAGGAGGGGCCTAGTGAGGGAGATGCTTGTTTTTGCTTTTGGCCTGCATTGATTTTCTAATGTAATCCTAATACGGTGATATATTGCTAAATAAGGAAGTGTGTGTAATTAATTGTGGTTTTGAGCTATATAAGCTTCTGTATTCCTTTCGGAAGGGTCGACAGCTGGGCAGGCTGTCGTCCCCTGAATGCTTGCATGCTTGTAATAAAGTGGGCATCAGGCTTGTTCTGATCCAAACACAACGCGTGGTCGATTTTTCCACCCCAAGAGTGAGGGGGGGATTTGATAGCAGCCTTCATCTACCTGAAGGGGGGCTTCAAAGAGGCTGTTCTCAGTGGTGGCGGATGACAGAACGAGGAGTAATGGTCTCAAGTTGCAGTGTGGGAGGTCCAGGTTGGATATTAGGAAAAACTATTTCACTAGGAGGCTGATGAAGCACTGGAATGGGTTACTTTGGGAAGTGGTGGAATCTCCATCCTTAGACGTTTTTAAGGCCCATCTTGACAAAGCCCTGGCTGGGATGATTTAGTTGGGGTTGGTCCTGCTTTGAGCAGGGGGTTGGACTAGATGACCTCCTGAGGTCTCTTCCAACCCTGATATTCTATGATTCTATGAGCTATCCACAATGACTCCAAAATCTCTTTCTTGAGCGGTAACAGCTAATTTAGACCCCATCATTTAATATGTCTAGTTGGGATTGTGTTTTCCAATGTGCATTACTTTGCATTTATTAACACTGAATTTCATCTGATATTTTGTTGCCCAGCTCGACTTCAGTGGAAATAAACTAATAGCCACCAGATGGAGATCTGGCCCCATACTTCCATAGGCCCAGATCCAGAAAGGTTCCGAACCCCCAGATTTAGTTGCCTACGGGCCAAATTTTTTTAAGTATTTACGCACTGAGGCCTAATCCTCTTGACAACAAGAGAAGGGTTCTTTTCTGTGGATCACAAACAGAGATAGGCGCCTCCCTCCTGCCCCGATGTAGGCACTAAACAATTATGAGTGGGCTGGGGTTTAGCTAGCACACACCTTGTGTGTCATCGGCATCTTGGTGGAAGTGGTTCAGACCATGTGGATCTTCAGCCTGCCCTTCTGTGGCTCCAACCACATCCACCACTTCTTCTGCGACACCCCACCAGTGATGAAGCTGGTATGCACAGACACCTCCAAGATCGAGACTGTTTTCTTGGTCATGTCAGGGCTGTTCATCATGAGCCCTTTCCTGCTGATAATCCTGTCCTACGTCTGCATTATCACCACCATCCTGAAGCTGCCGTTGGCAGAGGGAAGGTAGAAATCCTCCTCCACCTGCTCCTCCCACCTCATGGTGGTAATTTTGTTTGATGGAACGGCGCTTATTGCCTATCTGAGGCCCAAGTCCAGCTACAGCCCAAAGAGTGACCCAAATGATTTCCCTCATGTACACAGTTGTGACACCAGTGTTGAACCCCATAATATACACTCTGAGGAACAAAGAGGTGAAAGAAGCCTTTTGAAAAATGGTATAGAAAAGCATCTTTTCATACAGCTGGAGAAATTTGAGAAAGAAAAGTAGAGTTAGTCAGAATGGGAGAAATCCACTAACATTTTATGGACATCCCTCCCTCCCCCTGCAGCTCTCATTTATTCATTGACATTTTGCTATGGGGGGATGACGTGTTCTGTAGGAAAATGGATAGGGAAAATTGTGTTTTAAAAATATCTACTTTTCTAATCTAAATTTTAATGATTTTTTTTTACCAAACTTCTAAAATTCAAAATCTTTTGACCAGATTGGAAGTTGGTTGAAAAAGAAATGAGAATATTTAGTCAAAGTGCTGTCTCCAAATTATATCTTCACAATTTGAAATGTTAGAGGAAAAAATATGCATATGTGGTTGAAAATGAGAAGTGTTTCAGAACATCTCCACTTTGTGTGGGGGTGTAAACCTAGCAATTTTCATCAATATTTCAACAGTGTAAACATTCCTACCAGGTCTACGGTACAATCCATTAGGCTTCCTCTGTTCCTGCTCTATGACTCTGTGCAACATTTTTTGGCTGTCTCTTGAATGTATTTCCCCAGACCTCCCTCTGACCTAAGTCTAAGGACTTGTGAATGACTTTCTATCTAATACTCTGATAGAACTTTACAAGCCTAAATTACTTGTGCCACATCATGGTTCTGTGAGGTAGATCTTAATTTCCATCATGTTCTCTGCAAGTGCATATGTCTATGCTAGCAGATCTGATTTTAGCATCAGGATGACATCATAGATTCCTTGATTTTAAAGCCATGGGAGACCATTATGGTCATCTAGTCTAACCTCCTGCCTAGCACAGGCCAGAGAATTCTGTTCAGTCCTGCATCAAGTATGCACCAAATATACTGTTTATTAGACATGTAAAATAATGAATACTCTTAAATACAAACTTCTATAAATACTCTTCTATAAACTACTTGAGGGTCTGAGTATAACAATATTGCACTAAATAACTATGTATACTGCACATATTTGTATAATAATTATCTGTGTCTATTCTGATGTAGAGACACTCTTTTGAGTGCTTGTCTACCTATGTCCCCACCTACACACAACAAACACCACATTTAAAACCTCTGTACCTCGCTGAGCATTCATGTGTATCCCTAAAATGAATCCATAAGCAGCTTAAAACATACACCCAGATAAACAAACTGAGATGAATTGATTGTCTCAATTTTTGCCCCATCCCTAAATGGCCCCCTCAAGGATTGAACTCACAACCCTGGGTTTAACCAGGCCAATGCTCAAACCACCGAGCTCTGACTCTTTCTATTACTAGACATTCCAACCAGCTAAGTGGAGGCAGAATTATTAGTCTAGCTGAAATTCTAACTGGAAAAAGAGATTTACAGTAAAACCTCAAAGCTACAAACACAAGAGTTCCGGACTTACCAGCCAACCGCCCCGGACACCATGTGGAACAAGAAGTAATTACTCACTCACTCACTCTCACACACACACGCAAATACTTTACTGCCTCGGGGCTTCAGCGGGCGGGGCTACCGCCGCAGGGCGCGGGCTCCGGGGTGGGGGGACCCAGCCTGCAGGGCTTGAGATCCGGGAGCGCGGGGGCTCAGGTCTTCAGCCCTGCAGCTCCCCTCCCGGCTCCAGCCCCGCAGGAGGCGCCGGTGCTGGGCACTTGAGCTGGGAGGGGAGCGCCGGTTTCAGCCCCGGGCGGTCCCCAGGCTCAAGCCCCGAGCCCTGGAGCGGCCCCAGCTCTGCTTCAGGCCCGCGGCTCCGCTCCCAGCTTTGCTCAGCGGACACGATACTTTGTCTTGAGAAGTGTGGTCGCCGCAGGCGTTGCTGGTGGCCAGGGCTCCGGAAGGGAAGGCGTGCGGTCCGCGCCGCCGGGCGAGCGCCGCCAGCGCCCCGCGTTCTGCAGCCCGGCCGCGGCGGGGAGAGGCGCAGCGCTCCGCCCCTGGAGCGGGCGGCGCAGGGCCCGAGCCTGGCAGGGGCGCGCGCAGTGAGACCGGGGAACGAGTGGGCGCTTCAGCCAGCCCTGAACCCGGGAGCAAGCCAAGACCCTGGCGGCCTCTAGCCTGGGCTGGGCACCTGCCTCGCTACCCTCCCGGCAGTGGGGGTTAAACAAACGTTGCTCTTTTGCTCAAGCTTTGAGATCCCCCCCGCGCCCCGGGGTCACGGCCAGATGAAAACGCTGGCAGTCATGTGCTGCTGCCTCCAAAGTCCAAATTCGGAACCGACAGTCTGAGGCCCCGATTCTGAACTGAGCGAGGGCCGGTGTATGCTCGTCAGAAGCCCCCGCGTGCGGGAGCCGCGCAGGGCCGTTGTGTACGGACAGTGCAAGCTGCCAGATTTCTTTTCTGATTTTTATCTATTTAATTTTTCCCAGTTGCAGGAAATTACGGGAGGGTTCGACTACAGGGCAGGTCAGAAGATAATTATTTATTGACACTAGACATTGATTTCAAAAACTTTAAGCTTTAGAAGAGTTAAAACAGACATTGTCAACATCACTTGTCAAAACATACAAAGTAAACATCCTTAAATCAAACTCACGTTCTCCATCAGCATTTTTCTTACATTGCCTATCTATAAATTACAATGGTTATCAATGAAAATATTTTTGTCAGTTTGTGTGTGTACGGTGAAATCCACGTTTCCTGACATTTACCAATAAAAATCGAATCCTCCCAAATTTAGCTATAACGTCTTTGTGTTTCCATGCGATGCACTCGACATTCCTTAGAACTTGCCATGCCTGTGTACAGAAAAGAGAGAGTAAGAAATGAAAAAAAAAATTAAAAACCCAGATATAGTATCATGTTCCCAAATGAATAAGAATTGAATCAATGCTGTTTGTGGGTTCATACTATAAATTCTTTGCAAATATTTGGATGATGATGGTGAAGAAGAAGAAGCAGCAGTAACAACAGGAGAAAAAGAGGCAAATAATATTCATTCACATCCTATGTATCATGTATTTCAAAGCTACTTTCACATCCTTGTTTCGCAATGTATAAATAATCGGGTTTAACATTGGTGTTAAGACGCTATATGATACGGAGATCAGTCTGGCGCTATCTGGTGTGTATCTTGAACTGGGTCTCAGGTAGGAGAAGATAGAGCTGCCATAGTACAGAAGGACCACAGTCAGGTGGGACGAACAGGTGGAGGGAGTATGCCTTCCTCTTCCCTTTGGAAGAAGGCATCTTCAGTATAGTTGAGATGATGTAAGTGTATGATAGAAGGATGCAGGCAAAGGGGGTCCAGGCTATGAAGAGGCCAATGCAGAGCA
This sequence comes from Natator depressus, assembly GCF_965152275.1. Classification (NCBI taxonomy): domain Eukaryota; kingdom Metazoa; phylum Chordata; order Testudines; family Cheloniidae; genus Natator; species Natator depressus. The sequence goes on from NC_134246.1 coordinate 33,724,232, forward strand.
ACAGGAGTTTGTTGAGAGAGGTGTCCCCACATGACAGCTCCAGCAGTGGCGGGATATCACAGTAGAAGTAGAAGTAATCAATACGGTTGTCTCCACAGAAGGGTAACCAGAAGGTGAAGACTGTGTGTATTGCAGAGTTAAGGAAGCCAGTTACCCAGGAGGCAGCTGCCAGCTGGAGGCAAATGCTTTTGTTGACAATCAGTGTGTAACACAGCGGGTTACAGATGGCAACATAGCGGTCAAAGGCCATGGCTGCCAGCAGGAGGCACTCGGTGCCCATAAAGGAGAAGAAGAAGTAAAGTTGCAGCACACAGCCCTTGTAGGAGATGTTGCTCCTCTCAGAGAGGAGATGAACCAGCATCTGGGGGATGGTGGTGGTGGTAGAACAGATGTCCAGAAAGGCCAGGTTCCCAAGAAAGAAATACATGGGAGTGTGGAGTCTCTGGTCCACCAAAACAAGGATGATGATGCAGGTGTTCCCAAATAGGGTAAAGAGGTAAGTAAACAAAAACCCACTGAAGAGTGAGGGTTGCATCTCCCGGAGGCTGGAAAATCCCAGGATGATGAACTCCTCCAACACAGTTTGATTTCTTCTCCCCATGCTTCAGCATTCAATGGTGTTACTGCCAAGAAATGGTTATAACATTTTAAGAGTAATCTTGTTATATGATATGCAATTGTTCCACTTGAAAACATTAATGTACCTGAGAGATTTTGGGGGGGATAAAGTCATTACAGAATATGATGCCAAGTATCAGAGGGTAGCAGTGTTAGTCTGTATCCACAAAAACAACGAGGAATCCAACAACAAGGAGTCCAACCTTCCACACAAACTCCACACACATGGCTGGACTTTACAAAAACGAGACAAAGCCATTTACAATACACAATTTACTTCTCTACAGAGGAAAAAGGACAGTAAACTATCTAAACTCCTACATGTCACAGGGGGCTACAACAGTGGTACCCTTAACTCACCCAACAATATTGTTAATCTATCAAACTACACACTTAGCCCGACAGAAGAGTCTGTCCTATCTCAGGGACTCTCTTTCTGCCCCACCATTCCCACACACGATACAGTTCTGCAGTGATCTGGAAGCCTACTTTCATCATCTCCGACTCAAGGAATATTTTCAACACACCACTGAACAGAGCACTGACCCACGGGAACCCTTCTACCAACACTACAAGAAGAAAAATTCTGCATGGAATTCTCCTGATAGTCGAAAAGACAGACTGGACTTCTACACAGAGTGCTTCCACAGATATGCACAGGCTGAAAATGTGAACAAACAGCATCACTTGCCTCATAACCATCATGAACAGATCGGATTATGAGCACAAAGCTGCCAGGCAACTCTTTACATCAGCTTTCGTGATGAAGCTCGGATGAAGGCCACTATCCTCCGATCCCACTGAGGGTTACCAGAAGAAACTACACCATCTGCTCAAGAAACTCCCTGCTATAAGCACAGGAACAAATCCGCATAGACACACCCCTAGAGCCCCGACCAGGGGTCTTCTATCTGCTACCCAAGATCCATAAACCTGGGAATCCTGGATGCCCCATCATCTCAGGAATTGACACTCTTAGAGCAGGATTATCTGGCTATTTGTACTCTCTCCTCAGACCCTACGCTACCAGCACTCCTAGCTCTCTTCGAGACACCACTGACTTCCTGAGGAAACTACAATGCATTGTTTCAGCGTAGCAGCCGTGTTAGTCTGTATTCGCAAAAAGAAAAGGAGGACTTGTGGCACCTTAGAGACTAACCAATTTATTTGAGCATGAGCTTTCGTGAGCTACAGCCCACTTCATCCGAGCTTCATCACGAAAGCTTATGCTCAGATAAATTGGTTAGTCTCTAAGGTGCCACAAGTCCTCCTTTTCTTTTTACAATGCATTGGTGATCTTCCTGAAAACACCATCCTGGCCACCATGGATGTAGAAGCTCTTTACACCACTATTCCACAAGAGGATGGACTACAAGCTGTCAGGAACAGTATCCCTGACAAGGCCACGGCACACCTGGTGGCTGAGCTTTGTGACTTTGTCCTCACCCACAACCATTTCAGATTTGGGGACAATTTATACCTTCAAATCAGCAGCACTGCTGTGGGTACCCACATGGCCCCACAGTATGCCAACATTTTTATGGCTCACTTAGAACAACGCTTCCTCAGCTCTCATCCCTAGCATCCCTCCTCTACTTGTGCTATATTGTTGACATCTTCATCATATGGACCCACGGGAAGGAGGCCTTTGAAGAATTCCACCTGGATTTCAAAAATTTCCACCCCACCATCAACCTAGCCTGGACCAGTCCGCACAAGAGAGCTACTTCCTGGACACTATAGTGCAAATAAGCGATGGTCACATAAACACCACTCTATACTGGAAACCTACTGACCACTATACTTACCTACATGTCTCTAGCTTCCATCCAGGACACATCACACGATCCATTGTCTACAGCCAAGCCCTCAGATACAACCGCGTTTGCTCCAATTCCTCAGACAGAGACAAACAGCTGCAAGATCTTTATCAAGCATTCTTAAAACTACAATACCCACCTGGGGAAGTGAGGAAACAGATTGACAGAGCAAGACAGGTACCTAGAAGTCACTTACTACAGAAGAGGCCCAACAAGGAAAATAACAGAACACCACTGGCCATCATAGAATCATAGAATCATAGAATATCAGGGTTGGAAGGGACCCCAGAAGGTCATCTACTCCAACCCCCTGCTCGAAGCAGGACCAATTCCCAGTTAAATCATCCCAGCCAGGGCTTTGTCAAGCCTGACCTTAAAAACCTCTAAGGAAGGAGATTCTACCACCTCCCTAGGTAACGCATTCCAGTGTTTCACCACCCTCTTAGTGAAAAAGTTTTTCCTAATATCCAATCTAAACCTCCCCCATTGCAACTTGAGACCATTACTCCTCGTTCTGTCATCTGCTACCATTGAGAACAGTCTAGAGCCATCCTCTCTGGAACCCCCTTTCAGGTAGTTGAAAGCAGCTATCAAATCCCCCCTCATTCTTCTCTTCTGCAGACTAAACAATCCCAGCTCCCTCAGCCTCTCTTCATAAGTCATGTGCTCTAGACCCCTAATCATTTTTGTTGCCCTTCGCTGGACTCTCTCCAATTTATCCACATCCTTCTTGTAGTGTGGGGCCCAAAACTGGACACAGTACTCCAGATGAGGCCTCACCAGTGTCGAATAGAGGGGAACGATCACATCCCTCGATCTGCTCGCTATGCCCCTACTTATACATCCCAAAATGCCATTGGCCTTCTTGGCAACAAGGGCACACTGTTGACTCATATCCAGCTTCTCGTCCACTGTCACCCCTAGGTCCTTTTCCGCAGAACTGCTGCCTAGCCATTCGGTCCCTAGTCTGTAGCGGTGCATTGGATTCTTCCATCCTAAGTGCAGGACCCTGCACTTATCCTTATTGAACCTCATCAGATTTCTTTTGGCCCAATCCTCCAATTTGTCTAGGTCCTTCTGTATCCTATCCCTCCCCTCCAGCGTATCTACCACTCCTCCCAGTTTAGTATCATCTGCAAATTTGCTGAGAGTGCAATCCACACCATCCTCCAGATCATTTATGAAGATATTGAACAAAACCGGCCCCAGGACCGACCCCTGGGGCACTCCACTTGACACCGGCTGCCAACTAGACATGGAGCCATTGATCACTACCCGTTGAGCCCGACAATCTAGCCAGCTTTCTACCCACCTTATAGTGCATTCATCTAGCCCATACTTCCTTAACTTGCTGACAAGAATACTGTGGGAGACCGTGTCAAAAGCTTTGCTAAAGTCAAGAAACAATACATCCACTGCTTTCCCTTCATCCACAGAACCAGTAATCTCATCATAAAAGGCGATTAGATTAGTCAGGCATGACCTTCCCTTGGTGAATCCATGCTGACTGTTCCTGATCACTTTCCTCTCATGTAAGTGCTTCAGGATTGATTCTTTGAGGACCTGCTCCATGATTTTTCCAGGGACTGAGGTGAGGCTGACTGGCCTGTAGTTCCCAGGATCCTCCTTCTTCCCTTTTTTAAAGATTGGCACTACATTAGCCTTTTTCCAGTCATCCGGGACTTCCCCCGTTCGCCACGAGTTTTCAAAGATAATGGCCAAGGGCTCTGCAATCACAGCCGCCAATTCCTTCAGCACTCTCGGATGTAACTCGTCCGGCCCCATGGACTTGTGCACGTCCAGCTTTTCTAAATAGTCCCTAACCACCTCTATCTCCACAGAGGGCTGGCCATCTCTTCCCCATTCTGTGATGCCCAGCGCAGCAGTCTGGGAGCTGACCTTGTTAGTGAAAACAGAGGCAAAAAAAGCATTGAGTACATTAGCTTTTTCCACATCCTCTGTCACTAGGTTGCCTCCCTCATTCAGTAAGGGGCCCACACTTTCCTTGGCTTTCTTCTTGTTGCCAACATACCTGAAGAAACCCTTCTTGTTACTCTTGACATCTCTTGCTAGCTGCAGCTCCAGGTGCGATTTGGCCCTCCTTATATCTTTCCTACATGCCCGAGCAATATTTTTATACTCTTCCCTGGTCATATGTCCAACCTTCCACTTCTTGTAAGCTTCTTTTTTATGTTTAAGATCCGCTAGGATTTCACCATTAAGCCAAGCTGGTCGCTTGCCATGTTTACTATTCTTTCGACTCATCGGGATGGTTTGTCCCTGTAACCTCAACAGGGATTCCTTGAAATACAGCCAGCTCTCCTGGACTCCCTTCCCCTTCATGTTAGTCCCCCAGGGGATCCTGGCCATCTGTTCCCTGAAGGAGTCGAAGTCTGCTTTCCTGAAGTCCAGGGTCCGTATCCTGCTGCTTACCTTTCTTCCCTGCGTCAGGATCCTGAACTCAACCAACTCATGGTCACTGCCTCCCAGATTCCCATCCACTTTTGCTTCCCCCACTAATTCTACCCGGTTTGTGAGCAGCAGGTCAAGAAAAGCGCCCCCCCTAGTTGGCTCCCCTAGCACTTGCGCCAGGAAATTGTCCCCTACGCTTTCCAAAAACTTCCTGGATTGTCTATGCACCGCTGTATTGCTCTCCCAGCAGATATCAGGAAAATTAAAGTCACCCATGAGAATCAGATACAGCCCCCAGAATCACAGAATCACATACAGCCCCCAGCTAAAACCTCTACAGCACATCTTCAACGATCTACAACCTATCACAGAAAACGGTCCCTCACTCTCACAGATCTGGAGAGGCAGGCCAGTCCTCACTTACAGATAGCCCCCCAACCTGAAACAAATACTCACCAGCAACTACCCACCACACCACAGAAACACTAACCCAGGAACCAATCCCTGTAACAAACCCCGTTGCCTTCTATGTCCCCATATCTACTCTAGCAACACCATCAGAGGACCCAACCACATCAGCCACCCCATCAGGGGCTCATTCACCTGCACATCTACTAAATGTGATATATGCCATCATGTGCCAGCAATGCCCCTCTGCCATGTACATTGGCCAAACAGGAGAGTCTCTATGTAAAAGAATAAATGGACACAAATCAGACATCAGGAATGGTAACATACAAAAGCCAGTAGGAGAACACTTCAATTTCCCTGGACTTTCAATAACAAATTTAAAAGTAGCCATCCTTCAACAAAAAAACTTCAAAAACAGACTTCAAATAGAAACTGCAGAGCTACAATTCATTTGCAAACTTAACACCATTAATTTGGGCTTCAATAGGGACTGGGAGTGGCTGGCTCACCACAAAAGCAATTTTCCCTCTCTTGGTATTGACATTTTCTCATCAGTTATTGGGTGTGGACCACATTCACCCTGACTGAATTGGCCTTGTAAACGCTGGTTCTCCACTTGTAAGGAGAACCCTTCTGTTCATGTGCCAGTATATTTATGCCTGTATCTGTAATTTCCACTCCATGCATCTGAAGAAGTGGGGTTTTTTTACCCATGAAAGCTTATGCCCAAATAAATCTGTTAGTCTTTAAGGTGCCACCAGACTCCTCATTGTTTTTATAGAATATGAGTCACTCAGATACATTGGTGATGAAACTTGTATATTAATACCTGGAACTTATAGAGTGCCTTTCATCTAATCTCACAAAGTACATTCCAAAAGAGGTAGGAGACATCATCCCCATTTTACCAATGGGAAAACTAAGGCACAAAGAAGTGACCTGACATAACCAAGCTCACAGAGCAGGCCTGGCATCCCTTCCACGAGGACACACTGCTCTCCACTGCCTTTATCAAACTCAGTGGCAATCCTTGAATAGGATTCAGTGGGCTTTGTATCAGGCCACTGACTGATAACCATATAGAGAGACAGGAAGAAAGAACAAGTAATATAATAGTGTGACGTTCCCCTCTGGTGTTATCTGGACCGGTGATCTGCTAGGTCACTCCAATCCTTGACTCTGGAAGCCAGCCTTACCCTGCTCTGCTGTGAGAACCTCCCCCCCCCCCCCCCCCCCACACACACACTCCTGGGCTGTTCACGCACAGCCCCTGGCATGTAAGCCACTCCCAGCTACTTGCAACTGAATGACACCAGCCAATATCTCCAGCCCCAGACACAACCCTAGGAACCTCTGTCTTGCAGTGTCCAGTTCTGCCCGCTGGGCGCTGCAAGCTTATATGCATTCATCAATTTAACAAAAAGTAAAGGAGCACTAGTGGCACCTTAGAGACTAACCAATTTATTTGAGCATAAGCTTTCGTGAGCTACAGCTCACTTCATCGGATGCATTCAGTGGATGCATCCGATGAAGTGAGCTGTAGCTCACGAAAGCTTATGCTCAAATAAATTGGTTAGTCTCTAAGGTGCCACTAGTGCTCCTTTACTTTTTGTGAATACAGACAAACATGGCTGCTACTCTGAAACCTGTCAATTTAACAAAGAAATTGATATGTACTAGGCTTGTTATCCCAAGGGGAGTCTCTGACATGCTTCAAAGCAAATGCACTGCTTCAGGTAGAATAAACAAACACATTTATTAACTATGAAAGATAGATTTTAAGAGATTATAAATCAAAGCATAACAAGTCAGATTTGGTCAAATGAAATAAAAAACAAAACACATTCTAAGCTGATCTTAACACTTTCAATGCCCTTAAAAACTTGGATGCTTCTCACCACACGCTGGTTGGTTGCTCTTCAGTCAGTCTCTCCCCTTTGATCAGCTCTTCAGTCGCTTGGTGGTGATGTCTGTAGATGGAGGTGGAAGAGAGAGGAAGAGCATGGCAAACGTCTCCCCCTTTTATCATGTTCTTTCTTCCCTCTTGGATTTGCCCCCACCCACGCCCCCGCCCACCCTTCAGAGTCAGGCGAGCATTACCTCATCGCAGTCCAAAACTGACCAAAGGAAGGGGGGTGTTTCACTCGAGAGTCCAACAGATCCTTTGTTGTTGCCTAGACCAGTGTCCTTTGTTCCTGTGAAGCTGGGCTGGGTTTGTCCCATACATGCGCTGATGAGGTGTGAACTACCCCTCTGATTCTGGAGAGTTTTTACCTCGTTTGATTTAAGCCATGAGGACACATTCTCAGCCTCATAACTATATACGTGAAATTACAACCTATAGCATTCCTATGACATTACTATAACAATATTATAACAACCATGCTCAGTGCATCATGAGCCTTCTGAAGACACCCAACATGACAAACTTTGCATTGGATACCCACACAATCATATTATAAGGATGAACGTGGGGGTGCTGGGTATTCCCCCAAGGTACGTCACAACTAGATAGATAAGATTAGATTAGATTAAAAGTGCAGTGTACCATGTATGCTTGAGTAGGGTTTGTGTGTTTGTAAATTTTTGTGTGATTGTATTATCACTGTGGGTGCAGTGTTTGTTGTGTAGGGTGCATGGAAAATTATGTTTTATTTGACAAAATGTGTACTGTGGTGTGTATCTGTTTACAAAATGTGCACTTCCTTGTTAATTTTTTGTTGTTGTTTTGCAACTGGTCAGGCCACAAATTTCTATTTACGTTGCATAATTTTCATTTACACTGAATCAAATTATCAAGGTACCTAGTGCAGTTGAGAACAGAATTTATTCCATTGTATCCACACAGATGCAAGCACAAAATACATAAAAATACACATATACACACACAACAAACCTAGAGAGTGACATCTACACAAAACCCACATTCTCAGGGAAGCCCTTTTAGGCACAAAAAAAAAAAATCCCACTCAAACACATTCTCCATACAGAGACTCAAATAGAAACACACAAGTACAGAGATGTTCAAGTAGATACATTTACAACAGAAAACCCAGCAGACTCACAAATGGAGCCAGGACCAGTGTAGCTGCACTTACACCAACTATGGATCTGGTCCATCAAATTCAACAGAGCTACACTGATTTACGTGAGCTGGGGTTCTGCCCCATTATATTCCTTTACCCATTAGCAAATACCACTAGACTTATTAGAACATTATGGGTAGGACTGGTTGAAAAATGTTCACTGACCTTTTAAAAAAAAATAATGAAAAACTGGATTTTCAAAAACAGTGAAAATATTCATGGGAAGTATCTGCTTTCCTGTAATTGTTTTGATTTTTCACGGGGATGGGGGCTACTAATTTCCAGAGGCTTTACGCAAAAAAATGCTCATTTTTTCTCAGTTTTTGGCTGAAAATATTGAAACTGGTTTGGGTGCTCCCTGCAAGAATGGGCAGGAGCCATTAAAACCACAGGCTCTGGACTTCTCTTTTCATGGTCCTGAAGCGGAAGCTGCTACGCAGCTCTCGTCAATGGTCCCCTCTCTCTGAGTAACTCAACACACATAAAAAGCCTGCAGCACCGAGCGTCAGAGCCTGGGTCTACTGATTCGGGATGACGGAGCTCACGTTGCAGGATTAAAAACATCAGTGTAGAAGTTCCCGCTCCGGCAGGGGCCCGGGCTCGGAAACCCAGAGTGGGTGGGAGGGTACAGCCCAATAATGTCTATATTGTCCTATTCCCCCTCTTAGTGCGAGCCCTGCATTCCCCAGTCAGATGTCCCGGGCTCTGAGACTTGGTGCCAGGGGGGATTATTTGCTGGGTAGCTGTACCCTCTGTGGCTACGTGGGCAGACAGGGTGAAACATCCAATCCATTCCCGGGAACAGACAAACCTCACCTGTGGCACAGCCTATTAATAATTAGGGCTGCAGATTTATTATGGCATTTTTTATCCAGAATCACAGGGTGGCAGTCACGGTAAATTTGCTAAAAGCCAGGGATTTAGTGGCAGCTCCGGGAGGTGGCACTGAGCACCCGGAGCAGTGCCTGGCACCCAGCCCTGACCCCAGCCCTGTGCAGAGGGGAGGTCTGCATCAGCTGGCCCTACCTCTTGCTCCTGCTCTGTGCCTGTTTCTATGCTAGCCAGCCCCTTTCCCAGCCTGCTTTGGCTCCTGCCTCAGCCGGCTGACTGACAATTCTGACACCCTGGCCCACGCTCGCCTCAGGAACATCAGCAGCTGCTGTGTCTGCTCCAGAGGGGCAGCCGGGCCACACCTGAGAGGTGCTGCGACCCCGCGCACTTGGTCACAATGCCTGGAGGGGGGAGCTGAGCCCCGCCCAGGGGGACTGGAGTTGCAGGACCCCCCACTGCTGGGTGAGTCACGGACACACACAAAAAAGTCACAAAGAAATGGAAAAAGAACCTTGGCTCTGACTTCTTTCCTGCTGTGACAGCCTTCAACCCTGTGAATAATGTTTAAAGAGCACCCCCACATTTGTCCCCACTTCCCTGCCTCATACAGTGCCATTCCATTAGTGAGAATGAGATCCCAGAGTGCTGATAGGCAAAGCACTAGCCAAACCAACAACCAACAACCCAGAGTTACCTTGAGAGAGTGACATGATGCATAGTATCTTTGATAAGACCAAGAGAAAATGAAGGACAATTCTGTAGGTTAGATACATAAGAGTAAGTCAGAGTGAGTGATTAGATGTGTGTGAGAGAGAGAGAGAATTCTGGAGACAATTTAGGTGTTGATGGCTCCAGAAAATGAACTTGGGGCCATAACAGTAACAAAGGAAAACGCTCCAGACTGTCTTGTACTTGCCTTCCCACTTGTGATCCACTGCATTGTTTCTGAAACCCATTTACCAACAGAAGAGAAGCTTTTCTGCTAGAGGATCTCAGATCTTGATCCTTTCTGTATTGTTCAGTGACCGCTGGGATAAATTCCCCAGGGTTGTCTCTGAATAAGGATGCCCAGGAGAATTAGTAATTGCATTCTGTCTGTAAACACTTTGATCAATGAAATCAACTCAGCAACGCAGAAACAACCATTCAATTCAGAGATGGCCTAGTCCAGATTGCAAGGCCAATTGTACGTGTTGATCAAAGTGAAGAATATTCTTCATCACTGTTAAGCTGTATTTGTTGCAATAAAGGCCTGAGCCCTTACAGCCTGGACAATTTACCTAAGTTCCTCAGGTACAAGTACGTGTGCTAAGGATGTAACATTTGTATTTATAGATTTCAAGAACAAATATAATTGATTGCTAAGCCAAAAGCTTTTAGCAATTGCTGTTAGTGAAATCAACAGCATAGCTCTTGTTGGAACTGGTGTGAGGTCTGACTAGGCTGTAATGGGATACTGTGTCCACTTCATCATGACCAAACCATCACGCTGGGAACTAATTGCCCTACCTTGTTGGCACTCTCAGGATAGAGCTGAGAACTCACTGGACCATGGGTAGTTCTTAACTCCCCTCTCAGCCCTAGAGTGACTTCTTAAGGACAGAGTTGAGGCAGATTGGCAGGGAGTGGGTGTAGGGAAATTCACAGAGCCCTTGCCATGCTGATTGTGGTCTCCAGAAAGCCAAGGGAAGAATCCTACAGAGAAATCAGCTCTTTCCACTTTGAATTTCTAAATCTCCAGTTCAATTCTATCCCCTGGCAGGAGTGACTCCAGTTTGTTACCACCTGGTGGCTGTCTGGTGTCTCTTGTGAAATGCATACAGTGGGTCTCAGACCAGCTGCCAGTGGACAAGTCTCCATGTGTAAAATGTATTCACCAACAGCCTTGGAATTCATTTGCAAACCTCTTGCTCCATTCATAACAGTGGCCAAAGGCTAGTGGCAAAGTTCACTCCAGTGCCATTCCCACTGAGTGTGACTTTCAGTGTGAACTGGACAATCCTTCGAATATCCCAGCCTAAACCTGCAAAGGCCTCGCGTGTACTTGATGCTGAAGGGTCATGGACCTTGAGCTACCCTGGGACACCTGGATGTAGGCTCCCCAAAGCAGGGATGAGGCAGAATGGCGGGACACTGTGTTGGAACTGTCACTACTTCAGCCTTAGCCTGAGATCTTTGATGGGTCACAGGACAAATTCTGTTCTCATGTGTAGAGCTGTGCTTGTTGGATTAGGGTTTTCTTCCATTGGATCTTGGCAATTGACAAAGTTATGATGCTGACTGGAATGGTCTCAGCCTTTAGAGCCAGTCTTTTCTTGCCTGTGATTTTTGCCAATCGTGATTATTAAGTAGAGCTGGTAAAAGAATAACAAAACCTCTGATTTATAAACTTGTTTTTGAATAACATAGTAAGGACACTTCTCTAATGATTGGAGAGAAGGCTGTTCCAAGACGATTGACTGTTTAGAGCAGGTAGCTGAGCATCAGTTTTTCTGGGTTCAATTCCTCTCTCGGGGAGAGGAGTGGGTGTAGCAGTTAAAGTGTGTGGGGCAGTTGGGAGTCAAGATTCTGGGGTAAAAGGGTACATCGGGGAGCTGGTTCAGTGCACCTGTGAATGTTGTAATCTATCTCCACCTTCCTGTGGAGATCAACTGTCTTCTTTAATTGACAGCTCTTCAGGGAAGGGATCATATTCTCAAATATACCCTTGTTGTGGCCATATCATAGAATCATAGGGTTGGAAGGGACCTCAGGAGGTCATCTAGTCCAACCCCCTGCTCAAAGCAGGAACGATCCCCAATTAAATCATCCCAGCCAGGGCTTTGTCAAGCCTGACCTTAAAAACCTAAAAGGAAGGAGATTCCACCACCTCCCTAGGTAACGCATTCCAGTGTTTCACCTCCCTCGTAGTTAAAAAGTTTTTCCTGATATCCAACCTAAATCTCCCCCACTGCAACTTGAGACCATTACTCCTTGTTCTGTCATCTGCTACCATTGAGAACAGTCTAGAGCCATCCTCTTTGGAACCCCCTTTCAGGTAGTTGAAAGCAGCTATCAAATCCCCCCTCATTCTTCTCTTCCGTAGGTTTAGATCCTACGGAAAGAAGGGGGGTTCTAGCCTACTTGTGCAGCTTTTAATTGTACTGGGGCAGATGCAGGTGGATGGTCCATTGGGAAAAGCTGCAAGGCAAGAGGCTGGGATTCTGTCTCCACATGTGTCCAGTTGCTTTCCTGGATGACCTTAGGCAAATCACGTCAGGTGAGATTTTCAGACATATGGATTCATAGATGCCAAGGCCAGAAGGGACCAATGTGATCATCTAGTCTGATCTTCTGTACAACCCAAGCCAGAGCACTGCCCCCAGATGATTCCAGTCTTCATTTAAAAATTATCCATGATGGAGAATCCACCAGAACACTTGGTAAACTGTCCCAATGTTTAATTACTATCCCCATTAAAAATGTAGGAATTTATCTACCTTCAACTTCCAGACATTTTGGTGCCCAAAGATACATACAGGTGTCTAGTGGGATTTTCCAGCTGCCTTCACTGATTAGCCACCTAACTCCCATTGAAATCACATGTATGCCCACCATACATGGCAGTGCCAAGCACAGGAACAAACCTCACCCACCCAGATACCTAAACAGCTCTGCCATATACCCAAGCAGATACACCCTACAAATCCAGCACCCGTCTCCATCTATGTCCAACACACACCCCACTCCCCAAAGGCCTGGTCTAAACTTAGAAGTTAGGATGTCATAGCTACATCAGTTGGGGGCGTGAAAAAAACACACCCGTGACTGACACGCTATGCAGACCTAACTCAGGCAGCTACGCTGATGCAAGACTGTTTCTGTCAACGCAGCTAGTGGTGTTCCTTCACTGGTGGAAAAACCCCTTACACTGGTGTCAACTGCATCTATGCTGTGGGTTTACACTAGCATAGCTACACAAATGTAGCTGTGCCAGAATAATCTCTGTCTTGTAGACACAGCCTCAGTCTGAATTCTTCCAAGCCTGTTTGTGTTTGCTACTCATGGCACTAACTGAACTATTTATTAATTAATATTTCTCATTTTAAATATATTTCTGGGTCTTTTATGTAACACAGACACGTTCATTTGCCAATGCACCCTATTCCTCCCCCCCCCACACACACACACTCACTCTTCCAACCCACATGCCCAAATCTAGCCTACCTATACAAACATGGACACACAAATATCTCACCCATACAAAGTCATACACACACAAATGTGTAACACACAAGTCCATCTATCTTCTAAGGACACAGACAAAAGTATTATGCACAAAACTCACTCTCTCTCTCTCTCTCTCACATACACACACATACACACACACATATTTATTAGACAAAACCACATCTGTAAAAATTAAACAAAGCTTTCAAATACACAAAATAACCTGCAAACTTGCTTCTTCTTCAGTCTCTGTTCTTTGTTACATAAACTTCTTTGTGCTTTTACTGTAAATATATCCAGGTGCGGTGTGTTGAGCAGAGCATGAATCTGAGGTAAGTGGGCACTGTCCCTTTGGGACTCACGGAGCTGTGAATTTGGGGAGTGTGCACTGGAAAAGGGGTTGGAGGCTAGGAGGGCTCGTGGGTTGGCAAATGCCTATCACTAGCCCGTGAAGGGAGAGCAATGTCTGCGGAGGCCCTGCATTGCTAGAGGCTGCTGGGGTCACACAGTTGACCCCAGCAAGTACAGGCAAGCCTTCTTCACACTCAAGGCAGGTGGTAGCCAGGTGCCTCGCAATCCTGGAAACCCCTGGGAAGTGTGACACACACAGTAACCAGTCACACCAAATTCCTACACACTAAAGTCATTCATATCCATGCACACACTCCAGTGTGACTGCTAATATGACCAAGAGGTGCCAGACAGGACACGCAGTAGAGAAGAGAAATGGAATTTTCTTTGTATAGAAGTAACAGACTCTGAGGTTGCTCTTGTTGAAGTCAACAGGAGTTTTGCTTTTCATTTTTGTGGGAACAGGGCTGCGCCCATGGACTGTTCTGGAAGATGGCCTTTTGTGTAACACTACAATGAGAACACTCCAAATAGAATCCCAATCTTAAACTTCCTTTAAAAAAAAAAAAATCTGTGTGGCAAATTGCCGGCACTACTATGATGGGTCTCACGCTTTCTCTTCTTCTGGGCGGGGGGGGGGGCGTTTCAGGGCGCCATTTTTTGCCCCTGAACTGGGGTATTAACTGCCCCACTAGTGTCCTAGAGGAGGGGAGTGGAGAGGGAGGGACCCGGGCCTGCCCTCTACTTCGGGTCCCAGGCCAGGGCCCTAGGGGTAGCGGTAAAACACTTGAACTAACAGTTCCTTCCCCTGGGCTACTCCCCTCTCCTTCCCTTCAGCTTGTGGGGCTTCCTGCCCTCCCGCTGCACAAACCACATGTCCCTTTACCTAGGGTCTTTGTCTTCTTAGCCCACCACAGCACTTCTCCAAACTCTCCTCTGCTTCCCTCCAAACTGCTCTCTGCTCCAACACCAATCCACTCTGCTTCAACTCCTCCTCTTGATTGACTTCAGGTGCTCTAATTGGCTTCACGTGCTTTAATTGGCTTCAGGTGCTTTAATTAATCGATAGCAAACTTTCTTCCCTCTACAGGGAATAAGGCTCCCTTCTACTCTCCTGCTGCCCTCTGGCCATGCTGTATCACATATCCCCACCCCCCCGCTCAACACCATGGGGTTGGGCTACTTGGGACGAGAGGCAGTGCTGTCGTGATAGGTCATCAGCGTTGCCGTGTTGGCTTCTGGCCCTGTGCTGTACCCGGAAATGGAAGGGCTGCAGGGATAGGAACCACCTAGTCATTCTTGTGTTCTTCTCCTTGTTTCTGTGCATCCACTGGAGTGGGGCATGGCCTGTCACGAGGGTAAACTGCCGCCCCAGTAGGTAGTAGCGGAGAGTCTCCATAGCCCATTTTACTGCCAGACATTCCTTTTCAACGATGGCGTACTTTTGTTCCCTGGGGAGGAGTTTCCAGCTGAGGTACAAGATCGGGTGTTCCTCCTCCCCTACCATCTGCAAAAGGATGGCTCTTAGCCCTACCTCCGAGACATCTGTTTGTAGGATGAATACCTTCTCGAAGTCTGGGGCTATGAGTATTGGATGGCAGCAAAGGGCGGTCCTTAAATCTGCAAATGCTCATTCTGCCACATCAGTCCACTTTACTATCTCGGGGCCCCGAGCCTTGTGGCGAAATGAGGGATGAAGCTCATATAGTATCCTACTATCCCTAGAAACGCTCTGACCTGCTTTTTGCGGACTGGTCGAGGCCAACCTTGTATTGCCTCCACTTTGTTCCATTGGGGTTTCACCAAACGTCTCCCTGCTATGTACCTGAGGTATCTGGCCTCAGCTAGTCCTATCACTCACTTGAGAGGATTGGCAGTGAGGCTGGCCTTCCGCAGGGCGTCTAGCACCGCTTCTACTTTTCTTAGGTGCGTTTCCCAATCAGGGCTATGGATAACTATGTCGTCTAGATAGGCGGTGGTATACTTGGCATGGAGTCGCATCAATTTGTCCATAAGTCGTTGGAATGTTGCAGGGGCCCCATGGAGTCCAAAAGGGAGGACAGCGTATTGGAACAGGCCATCGGGTGTAGAGAAGGCAGTCTTTTCCTTGGCATTCTTGGCCAGGGAAATTTGCCAATATCCTTTGGTCAGGTCCAGAGTGGTTAGGTATCAGGCCTTGCCTAACTGATCAACTAGCTCGTCAATTGTAGCCAGACAGCCAGCCCCCCCCCCCCCCCCCCGCCTCAGACCAGCATTGCTGGGAACACACGGAACAGGGCACTTAACATGAATTCCAGCACAGCCTTTGAAGCTGTGAGAAGCACAGGTGTGCTGCTACAATGTGCCTCTGGGAACATATACAATGATTAGGCTCACAGCAGGCAGAGGCGCTGTGACAGACATGGCTCTTAGCCCCTACTAAATAGCATGATGCACACACACCAACATCCTAGGTGGGAAAATATTTACCCTAATAAAAGGAATGTCCAGTAGTCGACACTTATTGTTTCTCTCCCTTGCAAGTGTAAACTACTCTTGCGAAAGCTGGCGTCACCCAGACAGACCAGCCTCAATTTGGCATAAGAAAGGAGAAAGAGAATAAAGGAGTACAGAGGTATAAGTAGGGGACCTACAGCACCATGATTTTTGAGTGCTTTTCACTATCTATCTGCTGGTCA
Organism: Natator depressus; assembly: GCF_965152275.1. Taxonomy (NCBI): domain Eukaryota; kingdom Metazoa; phylum Chordata; order Testudines; family Cheloniidae; genus Natator; species Natator depressus. The sequence continues at coordinate 33,740,648 of NC_134246.1, forward strand.
GATAAGTGACAACCTCCCAAGGCTTCTGCAGCTAAGAGGGTCCCTAAGCCTTGTCCCTTATTCGTCTTTCCGTGGAATTGAGTGACCGATCCTGGCTTGGCATCGCTGGAATCGAGAGATGCAAGGAGGGTAAGAAGCACCCACACCTGATCTCCTATCTTTAGTGTACACATATTTTGAAATAGAGCTCTATACTTTGTTTTCTTTCTTTGGGATTGTAGCTTCAGTTTTGTAACTTGTTTGTGTGTGTAACATCTCTACATTTAAATAAGTAGGCACTAGCAATTTTGTAACCACATGATTAGAATCTAGTTTAATAAATTTTGGTAACCATTTATGCATAAGCCTGACTTGTTTCTCTGGTTTACTGTAAAGCAGCCAACACAATTAAAGAACCTCAGCCGTTTTGGCTATAAAGCCTGGCCATTAGGTGAGAGTACTAAGAGCCTAGCGTTGAGTTGTGCCGCCTCCACGGGGCAAACTCTTGGGGCACCTGTCAGTCAGTCCTGACTGCCCGCTGCAAAGGAGCTCTGAGCTCTAGCAGTTAAAGTCACGGGTGTGGAGAGGCTCTTAGTGCTGCCATTGGGGCACCTGTCAGTCAGTGTTGACTGCCCGCTGTGAAGGAGCTCTGAGCTCTAGCAGTTAAAGTCACGGGTGGTTAGGACCTTGGGGCAGCCGTCAGCCTAGCCCGGGCTGCCCGCCGCAAAGGGACAGTGCGTCCTAGCGGTTAAAGTCACAGATGGTATAAACGGGCATAGCTGGCACCTCACCAAACATCCTTGGCCATCGGCTAACTGTCAATGCGTGGTATTGGATAGGCATCGAATTGGGATACTTCATTCAACTTCTGGAAGTCGTTGCAAAATCTCAGGATGCTGTTAGGATATAGATATTCAGGCCTGTCTGTAAAGGCCTATACTCTAAGAATTTAGGTGTATTCTTATCACTTAGCTACTTCTAGAGGTATAAAAGAAAGAATCAAAATCACTGTCTGCTGGTGTAAGGTCCTTCTCTTACTGTGACAGTCTGAGGCCCTGTTCTTAGGCTAAGGCCTCTGGCTAAGCAGCAGACGCAGCCATAAGCTGCGAAGCGAACGGTCACATCCTCACATTCCAAACTAGTCACATTGAAATCAGGTGCTACTGGCCTGTTAGGAATACAATCCTGTCCTGATAATGCCCATCGCCTCCAGAGAAAGGAAAGTGCCTAGAAGATGTAAAAGGAAACTTAGTTTGATAACATCCTGTCTGGCAAGAACAGTGAAATCACCTCCCCAAACGGTGTTGAGTCTTGGTCAACCTACCGAGGTGGATGCAGTGCAAGTGTAGACACTGTGTGACCTAATAAGTTCTCCAGCAGCTGTCCCACAATGCCCCATTCCATGGTCTTAATTGTGAACTCCACTGTCCAGGGGTCACAGAGACTGGAAGCCACACACCAGTGGAAAACACCCAGCATATTTTTGAAATGCCTTTTCCTGATCACCCACTTTGGCAAGCACACCTAGGAGCTTTCCCGTGGCGTGTATATACCTCTGTGAAATCAGCAATGAGCAATAGGCACCAGTTCTAATAGACTGAGCATTGGGCTGGGACTCACACATCTGGCTCCTCCTGGGCTCTCAGGACATGCTGTTAGCTAAATCACAAATTCAGCCTTCTGTCTATCTACTCTTACGGTTCTCAGTACCATATGACCCCTCCTAATTGTGAATGGATGGTACCCTCACAACACCTTTGTGAAATAGGGAACTATTACTCTAGTCTTACAATGGAGAACTGAGGGATAGAGAGATTAAGTGACTTCCTCAGGCTACCCAGGCTGTCTAAGGAGGCACAAAGAATTGAATCCAGGTCTCATGAATACAGGGCCAGTGCCCTATCCAGTAGATGATGGCAAGCCCTGGATTCTGTGAGCCTTAAGGGCTTGTCTACACTTACATTTTATAGTGCTCTAACTTTCTGGTGCTGGGGGGTGAAAAATCACCCCCTGAATGCAGCAAGTCTGAGCACTTTAAAGTGCTAGTGTAGACAGACTCCGAGCTAATCCCCTTGTTCAGGTGGATTACCAGGGGTGCTGGGAGAACCCTCTATCCCAGCGCTCGCACGCGACCACACTCGCACTTCAGAGCGCTGCCGCAGGAGTGTTCCCGTGACAGCGCTGTGAAGTTTCCAGTGTAGCCATGCCCTAAGTTGTTTGTTTGTTTTGTTTTGGTGAGTGAAAAGTCAAAAAAGCTTTGAGCTTGAAACTAACAGATGCTTTGGTCATGTCAAAGCAAAGTGTTTCGTTCTGTATCAACCTGAAAAAAAAGTTGGTTAGACTTTCAGGCATGTTGCAGAAAGCAAAGTAAAAGGTTCAAAGAAGGGCTACTAGGATGATCCGAGGAATGGAAAACCTGTCTTATGAAAGGAGACTCAAGGAGCTTGGCTTGTTTAGCCTAACTAAAAGAAGGTTGAGGGGAGATATGATTGCTCTCTATAAATATATCAGAAGGATAAATACCGGAGAGGGAGAGGAATTATTTAAGCTCAGTACCAATGTGGACACAAGAACAAATGGATATAAACTGGCCATCGGGAAGTTTAGACTTGAAATTAGATGAAGGTTTCTAACCATCAGAGGAGTGAAGTTTTGGAATAGCCTTCCAAGGGAAGCAGTGGCGGCAAAAGACCTATCTGCCTTTAAGATTAAACTCGATAAGTTTATGGAGGAGAAGGTATGATGGGATAACATGATTTTGGCAATTAATTGATTTTTAAATATTCATGGTAAATAGGCCTAATGGCCTGTGATGGGATGTTAGATGGGGTGGGATCTGAGTTACTATGGAAAATTCTTTCCTGGGTATCTGTCTGGTGAATCTTGCCCATGCTCAGGGTTTAGCTGATCGCCATATTTGGGGTTGGGAAGGAATTTTCCTCCAGGGCAGATTGGAAGAGGCCCTGGAGGTTTTTCGCCTTCCTCTGTAGCATGGGGCACGGGTCACTTGCTGGGGGATTCTCTGCTCCTTGAAGTCTTTAAACCATGATTTGAGGACTTCAGTAGCACAGACATAGGTGAGAGGTTTTTCGTAGGCGTGGGTGGGTGAGATTCTGTGGCCTGCGTTGTGCAGAAGGTCGGACTAGATGATCATAATGGTCCCTTTTGACCTTAATATCTATGAATCTATGAATCTATAAAACATTCCCCAAACCCGAGAAGGCGAACACCATCGTGGTAGGGGTAAGCTTCACCCAGTGGTCATGGCATTCACCAAAGAAACCTCGATTCATCCCTCTCCCCAGTCCCCACCTGATGATGATAAAGTAACTGAATGTTGGACTAAGAACATAAGAACGGTCATACTGGCTCAGACCAAAGGTCCATCTAGCCCAGTATCCTGTCTTCCAACAGCGGCTAATGCCAGGTGCCCCAGAGGGAATGAACAGAACAGGTAATCACCAAGTGATCCATTCTCTGTCTCCCATTCCCAGCTTCTGGCAAACAGAGGCTAGTGACACCATCCCTGCTAATACCCATTGATGGACCTACGCGCCATCATGAACTTATCTAGTTCTTTCCTGAACCCTGTTACAGTCTTGGCCATCATAACATCCTCAGGCAATGAGTACCACAGTACCACCTTTTGTTTGTTTTAAACCTGCTGCCTATTAATTTCATTGGGTGACCCCCTAGATCTTGTGTTATGAGAAGGAGTAAATAACACTTTCTTATTTATTTATGTCCTTATTCTGTATGTTTTCCCCCATTACGGAAAAACACCCCTGACGCTGGGCTTTGGGATCGTCCGGGTTGAGCTCTTCTCAGTCTTTCCTCTAGAAGCTGTTCAACTTTTTATATAAATAATTAAACAGCTAATAGAGCAGCACCTTGAGTTTGGGTCTCCCACATCTCAGGTGACCACCTGACTGATCACGCAATAGAGCAATACTCACTGTCGCCCAGGCCAGAGGGTCTATATTGTAATGCATAGTGGTAATTCACAGTCATTCACGATGATTCTGGAGGGTCATTAGTTCAGGGAAAGAGAGTGAGGCATCCTTACAGCACTCTGTCCATCTTAAACACTGGCATCCTTTTACCCTTAAACCTCTCCCCTCAGACTCCCCTCTACAACCACGTCCCTTTCACATTCGGCCTTCAGTGATCCTCTGTACCCTTCGCATACGCCCTTGCTGATCACTGTGCAGCCCCCATCCCGCCCCTTCACTCTGTGTCACCTCTGTTGAATACCATTCCTTTATTATTTTTATATTTCAGTTGACTTCATTCATTATAGACAGGTGTAACTGGTCTGAAATGCATTGACAGTGAGTTTTTTTAAAGTTATTACTGTCAGACCTAGCTTACAGCTATTTTCTCAGGGCTGTGTTAGTTCAGGAGATCTTACAGGTCTATAGATAGTTATCACTCATTTTGTGAACTGAAAATCTAATTCTGATACACAGGGAGTGTAGAACTGTTCAGGAAGAAGTGCCCAGTTTTCCCTAATATTTTTCAGTGGAGAACAGCCTCATTAATACTTAAATTTTGAAAATACAGAACTCGTTGGGAAAGAAAAAGAATCACAATATTCTTTGGAAATTTACAAAAATATTTTTATTTTGAAATTTTTTAAAGAACTGTGTATTTCTCATCGAGTAAAATTTCCATAAATGTTTCCTTTTTATCTAAATGTCTTTTTTTCTTAGGGAGAAAAAAGGGGTAAATGTGAAAAAAAAATAATCTAAATATATTTAGAAAAGTTATTTACTCTTTTATTTTTCTTTAAATTAAAGATCTGGAAAATGTGCGGAGGGATTTTTTTAAAAGTTATTTATCTATTATGAATAAAAAAGCCAGTTTAAAAAATAACAACGAAAACAGAAACATCTTTGCATCCTCTCTTTATAATTGTATTTTTAATCAGGATTAGCAGAAAAGGTAACCAAAAACAAGTCTAGTTTAACCTGTGACATTAGAGGTAGAAATGTCCTGTAAGAAAATTAAAACCAATTCCTTGTAATGGAAGCCATGTAGTAAGACATGTCCATTTCCACCAGTTCTGGCCCATTTACCCTCGTGGAGCCATGTCTGATTTACACTGATGGTTGGTTTGGGTTTTTTTTTTACTTAGATGGAGGTGTCACACTCTCTAAGGTGGCTCATGACTTAAGTGTGCACATCAGGGCAGACTGTCCAAAACAGGGCAGATTCCTCAAACCGGTGGGATGCTCTGTAATTAGGTTTCACAAAGCTGGTAACAACTGTGAATTCCTGGGTATGAAGTTTAAGAAATGTATCCAAATGAACTGAGTGAGACGAGGTGGGTGCTGTAATATCTGTTATTGGACCAGCTTCCATTGGTAAAAGAGACTAGCTTTTTAGCTCAGCAAAGTTTCTCTCTTTCACCAACAAAAGTTGTTCCAATTAAAGATATAACCTCACCCACCTTGTCTCGCCCATAACCTGGGACTGACGGGGCTACAACACCACCACACACATCCAAATGAAAGCAAAAGTTTCATTTTAGTTTGAAAGTTTTCTCATGCAACATCACAAATTTTCATCAAAAATGACATTTTCCCATCAAATCTTTTGATTCCAACAAAACCTCTTTTTTTTACCTTGACATTTCTTTCAACAGAAGAAAATTTTGATTCAAAATGAAAGAAAAAAATTAATTTGGCTTGAAATTTTCTGATGACAAATGAAATAAATAAACAAGTAAAAAATAGATTTTTCCCACTCATGTTTACTGCCAAACGCTGCAGGGAGATGGATTTCATTTCTGCCCTGCTGTGGACATCCTCCGTGACCATGGGTAACTCACCCCATCCCTCAGTCTGGGATTTTCAAGAGAGAGGAAGCTAGGTGCCCAATTCCCATAGAATTTTGCTGGGAGTTTGATGTCTGAGCCCCCAGGATGCTTTGAATATTCCAGCCTCCGTACTTCTGTGTGAAGTAAGCTGATTTTAAACAGTTATGGATCTTAGGGCTAGATTCCCAATAGTACTCTGGCTTTTAGACCTGTAAAAATCTCTCCGATTCACCAAAACTGAATTTGGTGTGCAGGCTCCCTATCCGATGGGGAGAGGTAGAATCACAGAATATCAGCGTTGGAAGAGACCTCAGGAGGTCATCTAGTCCAAGCCCCTGCTCAAAGCAGGACCAACCCCAACTAAATCATCCCAGCCAGGGCTTTGTCAACCCTGATCTTAAAAACCTCTAAGGAAGGAGATTCCACCACCTCCCTAGGTAACCCCCATTCCAGTGCTTCATCACCCTCCTAGTGAAATAGTTTTTCCTAATATCCAGCCTAGACCTCCCGCACTGCAACTTGAGACCATTACTCCTTGTTCTGTCATCTGTTAAAATAAGACACAAGGCCCCAGTTTGATTTGAACTCATGACTATTGGTTTATAAGACCAGTACTCTAATCCCTGAGCTATGGAGCCAATCTTGTTAGTGCCTACAAATGGGATTCACAGAAGTCAACAGGATGAACAGCTCCCTGCCTATGTTTATGATGGGATGTGCCTCAGGGAGGGATGTGTGCTAAAGATGTTACTGCAAGAAGTAGCTTGTAGCTCTTCTTTTAGGGCTGGGTTAGTTAGGAGGTCATACAGGAGTATAAATAGATATAACTCATTTTTGGATCTGAAAATCCAATTTTGATACACATAGAGGGTAGGTCTTTTCAGGAAGCAGTGCCCATTTTTAGCTAAATATTTTTCACTGAGGAGCAGTCTCTTTAGTACATTGAAAATATAGAACTTGTTGGGAAAGAAAAAAATCACAATATTTTTGAAAAGTTACAAAAATATTTTTATTTTAATTTTTTTTGAAAAAGAACTGTGTTTTCCTCTCATTGTAAAATTCCATAATTTTCTTTTATCTACATTTCCATTTCTTTCTTTCTTTCTTTGAAAAAAAGGAGGAAATGTAGAAAAATTAAAAAACTAAATATAGTTAGGAAAGAAACTTTCCTTTTTTCTTGAAAATAAAAATCTGGAAAATATATGAAACTATTTTGAAATGTTATTTACATATTGTCAGTGAAAAGGACACGCTAAAAATATTCCAAGAAAAAATGTCTCCCTTCCCTATTGATAACTATACTTTTAGATTGGAATTAGCAGAAAAAGCTAATGAAGACGAGTTTAGTTTAATTTGTAAAAGTTAAGAGGCAGAAATGGAAATATTATGTAACAAAAATTTAAACCAATTCCTTGTGAAGATAAGATCTCAGTATTATTCAACCACTTTGCAATGAAGTCATATGGTAAATGCAGATAAGTGATATATACGTATAAGGGAAAAAAGAATGAGCCATAAAGCACAAGAAAGTCTGTATTCCCCTATTGGAAATATCTATAGTGATTTCTTCACCACAATCAGTACATTAGTTATGATACATAGTTTATTGAAAAGACATTTTCTCAGAGAAGATATTGATTTTCATGGATTCCCAGGTCTATCCATAGCTAAAGGGGTTGGGTGTTGGTAAACCTGACCATTACTGGTAGAGCATTTAAGGAAGCCAAGGACTGTGTAAACATGGTGACTGGATTGCAGTTACCTTCTCACCCCTAGAGGTCATCCCACATTGGCAGATAAGTTTGTGTGGTGGTGGAGGAGAACTGCTCTGTCTTCTGAGCCCTTTTGCCCACCACTAAGAACCTGATATTCAGAAGTACTAAACACTCACAACTCCAACTTAATTCAATAGCAGATGCACATACTAAGCACTAGATTTTGTCAAAGAAAAAAAAGGCGTGCAGAAAAGTTTTCCTGCTGAAAAATACATGTTCATCAAAACCAATATTTTCCATGGAATAATGTCCTATTTTGGTTTTGCTGCAGGAGTTCATTTTCATTTTGAATCAATTTTGGGGGGAAAACTGACTAAAAAGTTTTTTTTAAAAAAATGAAAATGAAAAAAAGGTATGCGGCATTTTCAATCAAAATGAAATTAAAATATTCACTTGGCTTTTAAATGCCAATTCAAAACAGGAATGTTCAGTTTAAATCAATTTGACATTTCCTGTGGGACAAATGAATTTGTTTCATTCAGAATTCCCAGCCATCTGTACTGATTAATACTCAATATCTGGCTCTTTTAATTTGGGACTTGAGGGCACCAACAACAACAAAATTAGGAGGCATCTCTCTCTGTCTCTTTCTCTGTTTCTCTCTCTCTCTCTCTCTGTCTCCCTCTCTCCCCCCACCCCCCACCCAGGTGAGCATTTCCTGCAGAGGTAACAATGGAGAACCAGAACATATCTGTGACTGAATTCAACCTCCTGGGATTCCCTGGCACCCACAGCTTCCAAGGCCCCCTCTTCATAGCCTTTCTTAGCTCCTACATGGTCACCTTGATGGGCACCTTGATGGGCATCATGGCATTGGTCTGGGCTGACTATCATTTCCTCACCTATATGTACCCCTTCATGGCCAACCTCTCCCTCCTAGATGTCCACCTCACCAGTACAGTCATGCCCCAGATGTTGGCCAACATGGTGAGCGAGAGGAACACCATTTCCTTCACCAGGCCTACTTCAACTTCATGGTGGGCTCTATGGAGTTTTTCCTCCTTGCTGTCATGTCCTTCGACCGCTACTTGGCCATCTGCTACCCACTGCAATATGCCACCCTCATCAGCACTCACGCCTGCTTACGGCTAGTGGCTGCCTCATGGATGTGCGGGTTCCTGGCCTTGCTTCTTCCCACCTTCCATATTGTGGCCCCAATGTCATCAACCATTTCTTTTGCAACGTGATGCCACTGCTCAAGCTCTCCTGCTCTGGCACATGGACCATCAAGGTGGTGGAATTCTCTGTGTCAGCCTTGCTTCTCCTGGGCTCTCTCCTAGTGACAGTGGTGTCCTACACCTTCATCATCACTACAGTGCTCAGGATCCCCTCTCTTAAAGGCTGACAGAAGACCTTCTCCACCGGCAGCTCACACATTATTGTGGGGATGCTCTTTTATGGGAGCTCCATCTTCATCTTGTCCAACGCAGGAAAAGCCACTCCTTGGACCTCAGCAAAGTGGCCAGCATACAGAACACCATGGTGACACCTTTACTGAACCCGTTCATCTGCAGCCTGAGGAACAAGAAGATCAAAGACGCCTTGAGAGACTCCTTCAAGAGGAATCTGTATTCCATAAAGGAGCCCCACTGGGTTTCTAAAATGGGAAATTGTTTAAAAGGTGAGGTAAAATTTTCAAAATAAGAACATAAGAACTGCCAGACTGGGTCATACCAAAGGTCCATCTAGCCCAGTTTCTTGTCTTCCGACAGTGGCAAATGCCAGATGCCTCAGAGGGAATGGACAAAACAGGTAATCATCAAGTGATCCATTCCCAGCTTCTGGGAAACAGACATTAGGGACACCATCCCTGCCCATCCTGGCTAATAGTCATTGATGGACCTATCCTCCATGAATTAATCTAGTTCTTTTTTGAAACCTGTTATACTCTCGGCCTTCACAACATTCTCTGGCAAAGAGTTCCACATCTTGACTGCGCATTGTGTGAAGAAATATTTCCTTTTGTTTGTTTTAAACCTGCTGCCTATTAAAATCAACTAAATTACTTAGAAGCCAAAGTCCCATTTTTAAAAATATGTTTTAGTCACTCAGTGGGACACTCCCCAGAGTACAATTTGGACTGCTGGATGGCTGTGTCCCCTCAATACTCCAACATGGGGCGCCTTTTACACTGCTTTGCTGTGTTGTCTTCCACTCCTGGCTAGTTCACTCTCAGCCTCTAGCATGCAAAATCACTCCCAGCTATACTGCATGAGTGCTATAGCCAGTCACTTATGAATGACATACAGGGAGACAGCAGAAAATTCCCAGATCTTCCCCCAGAAATGTGCGTCTTCTACTGACCAGCACCCACTGGACTATACAAGCTCATATAAAGTCCACCAGTTCATCAATGGAAAATGATATGCACAAACCTTGTTATCTCAAGTGGAGATTCCTAACACATCAATCCAAACACATGCTAGTTTAGATAAAACAATAAAAGCAAGTTTATTAACTCTAGAAAGATAGGTTTTAAGTGATCACAAGTAATGACGCATAAAAGTCAGAATTGCTTACAAAGCAAATAAAAACATAAAATGCAAGCTAAAGCCCTATCATAACAAGCTAAGTGAACTTAAAAGCAAAAGGTTTAATCTCCCCATAAGCTTATAGAAATCTGTATTGGCTGAAAAGCCTCCCAGCTAGAACTCCTTCCCCAGTTCAAAGATGTTTCCTTTGTCTTTCAAGCACTGAAGCTGCTGTGCATAGAGATCATAGAATCATAGAATCATAGAATATCAGGGTTGGAGGGGACCTCAGGAGGTCATCTAGTCCAACCCCCTGCTCAAAGCAGGACCAATCCCCAATTAAATCATCCCAGCCAGGGCTTTGTCAAGCCTGACCTTAAAAACGTCTAAGGAAGGAGATTCTACCACCTCCCTAGGTAACGCATTCCAGTGTTTCACCACTCTCCTAGTGAAAAAGTTTTTCCTAATATCCAACCGAAATCTCCCCAACTGCAACTTGAGACCATTACTCCTTGTCCTGTCATCTTCTACCACTGAGAACAGTCTAGAACCATCCTCTTTGGAACCACCTCTCAGGTAGTTGAAAGCAGCTATCAAATCCCCCCTCATTCTTCTCTTCCGCAGACTAAACAATCCCAGTTCCCTCAGCCTCTCCTCATAAGTCATGTGTTCCAGACCCCTAATCATTTTTGTTGCCCTTCGCTGGACTCTCTCCAATTTATCCACATCCTTCTTGTAGTGTGGGGCCCAAAACTGGACACAGTACTCCAGATGAGGCCTCACCAATGTCGAATAGAGGGGAACGATCACGTCCCTCGATCTGCTCGCTATGCCCCTACTTATACATCCCAAAATGCCATTGGCCTTCTTGGCAACAAGGGCACACTGCTTACTCATATCCAGCTTCTCGTCCACTGTAACCCCTAGGTCCTTTTCCGCAGAACTGCTGCCTAGCCATTCGGTCCCTAGTCTGTAGCTGTGCATTGGGTTCTTCCGTCCTAAGTGCAGGACCCTGCATTTATCCTTATTGAACCTCATCAGGTTTCTTTTGGCCCAATCCTCCAATTTGTCCAGGTCCCTCTGTATCCTATCTCTGCCCTCCAACGTATCTACCACTCCTCCCAGTTTAGTATCATCTGCAAATTTGCTAAGAGTGCAATCCACACCATCCTCCAGATCATTTATGAAGATATTGAACAAAACCGGCCCCAGGACCGACCCCTGGGGCACTCCACTTGACACCGGCTGCCAACTAGACATGGAGCCATTGATCACTACCCGTTGAGCCCGACAATCTAGCCAACTTTCTACCCACCTTATAGTACATTCATCCAGCCCATACTTCTTTAACTTGCTGACAAGAATACTGTGGGAGACAGTGTCAAAAGCTTTGCTAAAGTCAAGAAACAATACATCCACTGCTTTCCCTTCATCCACAGAATCAGTAATCTCATCATAGAAGGCGATTAGATTAGTCAGGCATGACCTTCCCTTGGTGAATCCATGCTGACTGTTCCTGATCACTTTACTCTCGTCTAAGTGCTTCAGGATTGATTCCTTGAGGACCTGCTCCATGATTTTTCCGGGGACTGAGGTGAGGCTGACCGGCCTGTAGTTCCCAGGATCCTCCTTCTTCCCTTTTTTAAAGATTGGCACTACATTAGCCTTTTTCCAGTCATCTGGGACTTCCCCCATTCGCCACGAGTTTTCAAAGATAATGGCCAATGGGGGGAGAGAGGTGATTTGTGGTGTGTGTGTCCTCCATTCTTATATCCTTCTCCCTTCTTTGAGGATTATCTCCAGCTGGCGTTCAGGTGACAGCCAGTCTGTTTCCATGGGACCTCTAGCTGTTTTCACTGCCAATATGTAAAGTTATCACTCACACCCTTCTTTCTACCAAAGAATGGTCACGTAACTAAGTGATGGACCACTTGACTTTGTTGATACCTGTCTGGGGTGCCAGTATGTCTTTGTCCCTGAAAAACTGGTTTGGGCCAACCTTTCTAACTGTGGAACATATTATAGCAGTGTTATAGAGTAGAGTCTTATAACTTTACGTACAATGTTGCCACACGTAGTTTACCAGGACAATAATGTTCAGCAGATTATGATTTTTCACTGATCTACAGCTGTGGGACAAGAAAAGCCCCCTATTATTCAGCACTTAGGCTGTAATTGGACAGCACGTTTGCATTTGTGAGAACGGGATCCCAGCCAGCCTTGGTTGGAGACGCTGCCCAAGGCTTGGGGTGGGATTCATCTAGGTCTGGTCTCCAGGATACATGTATTGACTTTGTTTGACATGGAACCCTTCTGTTTCCATTGGCCTCAGTCACTAGCTCCTGAATCTTGACCTCTGACAATAAACGTCTGATTGTTTCCCCCACAACTAGCTCTCAGAGCTGCAGGATTGTCCAAAGAGCTGAGCTGAATCAGACAACCTGGGGTGTGCATGGTTCCCTGGGGACAGCAGCTATGGTGTTTCTGTGAGTGCCCCCTGGAAAAGGGGCTGGATGCTGCAGGGGAACACTCCAGCGGGGCTTGTAGAGTGGGGTGCACCTAATGCTAACCTGCCAGGAGGAGTGAGGGTTGGCAGAGCCCAGAGGTGGTTGTTTGGGTGGCCTTGGGGAGCTGGCACCCAGGTAGGTCTCCCTCTCATGGAAGGCAAGGGGATTTCAAGAGGATTCACAGCCCTGGGCACCCCGAGAACTGTCCCAGCCAGTGTAGTTATCTCCCTTTGCGAAGAGGAATGAGCTCCACCTGCATAAGGCACCTCCATATTGGGACAGCTGCCCCCAGGCTGAGTTTATGGGATGGATACGGAGCAGATGTAGGGCTGGGTGCTCTATTGGGCCCTGCTTGCCAGGTGTTTACCCTATAACTCTGCTGGGATGGATGGACAAACAAGCAGGAAGAGCGAGGGACAGTCCTGGGCAAACACTGGAAGGTGGGGAAGGGACCATGCCTGGACTGTTGGCTGGGAAGATCTGACCTCATCAGCCAACAGCCCAGGAAGGCAGCAGAACTGAAGGACTGGAGGGATTTCCAAAGGGACCCCCTACCAAGAAACGGGTTTGGGGGAACCAGACTGACACACGGGGATCCACTGGGGGTATCTGAATAAGCCAGGCCTGCCTAGGTGCCCAACAAACCAGGGGAGGGCTTTGTCTGAGAGGGATAGCTCAGTGGTTTGAGCACTGGCCTGCTAAACCCAGAGTTGTGAGTTCAATCCTTGAGGGGGCCATTTAGGGATCTGGGACAAAAATTGGGGATTGGTCCTGCTTTGAGCAGGGGGTTGGACTAGATGACCTCCTGAGGTCCCTTCCAACCCTGATATTCTATGAAACTGTGTGGTTTTAAACAGCTTTCTTGAAATGCTTTGTTCTTACTGTTAAAATCAATCAGACTGGGGTAAGGAGGTTGCATGTGAGTCACTGAATTCACTGATCCCCGACTCCATCAGGGAAAAGCAGCAGGCCCCAAACCCAAGCCTGCTGGCTAAGCACAGTGAAATCACACCCCTAACAGACATTGTTACACCAGTGCAGAATCTGTATGGGGCCGAGAGACAGCAAGAGAAGTTGCTCAGTCTAGCTAGAGCAGGGCTTCTCAGAAACCATTTTTCCATGCAACATTTTGCAAGGAAATGAACAAATTTGGAAAATTTTCACTCCCTGCCCCTCACAGCTCCCCCCCCCCCAAAAAAAATTAAAAATGCCATTTTCTTTATTTTTAAAAAAACAGATATTGTCTTGGCTTCTTCAGACAGACATTATTAGATTTGAAAAAATTCTTTTCAACTTTTTTTGTCAAGTAAAAAAAAAGAAAAAAAGTGTAGAAAGTTCTGACAGTAGCATTCACTCTCAATTTATTTGACATTTTTGCACTTTAAAAAAGTGAGAAAAAGTGAAGGAAACAAAAAACAATTTTATTTCACTTTCTACTGTTTTCCCAATGTTTTTCAATGGGAAACAAATAAGTGAAAAGGATTTTGTTTTCTTACTTTCTCCAAATTTTTACCTTTTACTCTCTTATTTTCAAATAGTTTCTAATTGTCTGAATTTTCCTAATACTTTTGTGGTTTGAAACATTTTCAGAAAACTTAAAAAAATCTCAAATGACTTTTTTCATGATTTTTTTCATTTTTGATGAACTCCCATATTTCAAAAAAAAATACTTTTAGTTAAAAATAAACCAGTTTATAGGAGAGAAAGTTTCTTTTTGCTGAACTGGCCTTAAACAGGCCAGCTGAAGTTTTTCAGAGCTGCCGAGCGGCTTTAGACACCCAATTCCCACTGGTTTCGGTGAAATGACCCTGATTCCCATCAGTGGGCAGTCTGACCTTAGGAGTTGTGTACTGCCCTAGAGCAGGGCTAAGGCAGAGCTCAGCCCAGCGCTGCCTTGTGACCCTCCACAATGTGGAAAGTGGCTAACCATCAACCTCTGACATCTCAGGCTCCCCAGCTGAGGGTCTGCCCGTGTGAATTAGTTACAGGATGACACAAGCTCACTGCTTAACACCTGATTTTCCTCAGCACTCTAAAATCCACACGCTGAATCACATTGTCTAGAAAATTGCCCTGTCTCCTTCGCATCTGAGCTAGGGTAAGTGGGGCAAACTTGGAGTGTCTTGGCCCAGAAGTTCCTGAGACACAACACCTGTAAACAGGGGACCTGAGAGTGAAACACTGCGATTTTCTCTGACTTGGCTCTGGTTTGGTTTCAGATGGGCATTGATCCTGTGTCTTTTTCCTCATGGCCAAGGATGCTGGTTGTACGAGGCAAATTGGCCTCCCCAGGGATGGCCTGCGGTGACGTCTGTAAGGCACAAAGGATGATTCCCCAGGAGACGGCTCTGCAATATCTGCCAATCCCAGCACCCCTCAGCTGGGCTGTGTCTCTCACTGGGCACAGAGCAGGGGCTGGGCTGTTGGTGGGAGAGGGGCAGGGAGGCGCTTGCTGCCCAAAGCTCTTGTCAGGACAGGATGGCAGACGAGCTCTGGAGGGAGACAGTGAGGCAGGCACCAGGCGACAAGGCCACTCCTGCAGCGGATGGGCTGAGGATTGCAAGCTCATATCTCAGATCAATTTCCTGCCATAGGAAGGTATGTACCAGGCTGGCTCATCGGCCCCTCTAATCTGGCATTCCCTGCCCCCCATCACACCCCAGGATCAATCAGGCCTGCTGTCCCCCTTTTCCCCCCACATCAGACCCCTGAGTCATCCAGGCTAGTCCAGGAACCCCCAGCTCTCTGCTGCACCAGAACAGACCCAGGGTCTGGACACTGCAGCCACGTCCCCCCCAGAGCTGCTCTGCGTACCTCAGACCAAGAGGGAGACTGCAAACCAAAACGCTTTTGTTGATTTTTTTCCAGCAGCTCAATATTGGAGCCATAGCCAGGGCAACGAGAGATGAAAGACCCAGGTACTGACGAGATATTTTTGGGGAACGAGCAAATGACAAAGCAAAGGAAAACAACATCGAGAACATGAAGAACTGGCTTCTCTGTTGTGCCCTGTTATAATGTAGCTAGCGTTCAGAGGGGAGTGGGGTCCAATGAGGTGTGGTTCTAGCCCTGGCTCGGGGTGGGGCGGAGTGGGGAGTTTAGTGGTAGAGCCGGAGGGATGGAGAGCCAGGACTCCTGGGTTCTATCCCTGGCTCCAGGAGGGGAGTAGGATCTCATAGGTTAGAGTTGGAGGGCTGGGAATCAAGGCTCCCAGGTTCCATCCCTAGACAGAGCAGGGACTTGTAGCTGGGTTTCCTCCACCCCAGGAAAGTGCCCCAACTCCCTGGCTGTTATGGCATCTCCTTGTCACCCAAAACTCCCCCCTGGAGGTGGAGAAACCTTCCCAGTGATAGTTTTTGTTGGAACCATTCCAATGCCAATAAACTGTTTGGTCTGGACAAAATGACATGTATGTTCACGGAAAAAAGTTTTGCCAATTTTTTTTTTTTTACCAGTTCCATCTGGGCATGAGAGGCTGCATTTGTAACAATGTTTTGGTGCCAGGTCAGAGTTTCTAACACATCTAGGTGCCTAACTCACTTTGTTTTCTATGGTACAGGTGTCTCAGTGGTTTGAAAATCCCATTAGATGCCCAAATGCATTTGCAATCTGGCCTTTAAACATCTCTGCAGGTCTGGCCCTGAGTCACTGTGTGGCAGCAATGGGAATGCAGGCTCGGTCTCCTAAGGGTCCCGCCAGCTCTCTGCTGGTGGCCCCTGTTGTGTGAATGTAGGTGGAGTAAATGGGCCAAGGTGCTAACAGAGCCCATCACTGTCCAGCACTAGCCAGTGTGAAACAAGGGGCAGGGATTGGGACTCAGAGACCTCCCCCAGCTTGTGCCATGGCAAACATGCCGAAAACAGCCCTTAACCTTTGATTAACGGTACAGGAAAG
The DNA here is from genome assembly GCF_965152275.1 of Natator depressus. NCBI lineage: Eukaryota > Metazoa > Chordata > Testudines > Cheloniidae > Natator > Natator depressus. Next base: position 33,757,095 of record NC_134246.1, read on the forward strand.
GAAGGGAAAAGCCCAAACCTTTGAACTGTGAAGCATTAAATCCGGCTGTAGTTTGCACAACCCCCCTAGTTCCCTTTCCATTGTGCTGGGACAGTCTGGGCAGGAAATCCGGCTTGTCTGCCAGTCTCTGAGATGGTATCTGTGCTGGTGATAATGAACCTCACGGGGGGAGAGAAGTGAGCTGAGACGGGCTGGAGCTGCTGTTGTCGGAGCTGCTGTTGTTAAAGTCGATCCCATTTCATCCCAGGTGGTGTCTGTGGTTCTCCGGAGCAGACAGGGGGTGACGATGTTATCTGGGTCCTCTCTCTGGCCTGGGCTGGCCAGGACATCTCTCAGGATCAGGGATGGGGTGGGGAGCAGCCCCGATGGTGAATTTCACTCCAGTAGCCCCCATCTCTTCTTCCTCATTCCTGCCCCCCCCCCCACCCCAAGTCTCTGTCATGAAGGGCCCCGAAGGGAGTGGTGGGCAGAATAGTCCCTCCCCCACTGATTTGTCCCCCAGTTTCCAACACACAATTTAGGTTAACTGATTTCTGGCCCAACAGTCCTCTCGTTTCCCAGACATAAGCTTGTCACAGGCCTTGAGGGACACCCGGAGGCCTTTTGTTTGGGCCAATTCAGTCTCCATCTCCCTTTCATATCCACTGCTGTTAGTGTAGGTTGCTGTGACCGTGTAGGGACTTTCCCTCACTCTTTACAGTTCAGCTCACAAGGAGGGTAAAAGTCTCAGGCCAACTCTCACACCACTGACCTTCCTCTGCCTGCAGGGGATGGACCCCCTGGAGCCGATGGGGAGGGAGAACGACACCTCAGTGACCAAATTCATCCTCCTCGGTCTCTCCAGCAACCCAGCAGAGCAGCTCATCCTCTTTGGGGTCTTCACAGCCATCTACCTGGTGGCCCTGATGGGCAACATGCTCATCTTATTGCTGGTCAGCCTGGACTCCAGGCTCCACACACCTATGTACTTCTTTCTGGTTAACCTCTCGATGGTGGACATCGGCTACACCAGCTCCACCCTGCCCAAGATGCTGGCCAATTACCTGTCGCAGGACAAGTCCATCTCGTGGGCCGGTTGCCTCTCCCAGATGTTCTTCTTCATCTCCTTTGGGGGGATTGAGTGCCTGCTACTGGGGGTCATGGCCTATGACCGCTACGTGGCCATCTGTCACCCGCTACAATACGGTGCTTTCATGAGCCGGCGGGTGTGCGCCCTGCTGGCTGCAGCCGCCTGGGTCATGGGCTTGACCAACTCGGCCGTGCACTCATCCCTGATGTCCATCCTGTCCTTCTGCCAGAGCAACATCCTCCGCCACTTCTTCTGCGACATCCCCCCACTCTTCCAGCTCTCCTGCTCTGACACCCGGACCAATCAGGCCGTCACTTTTGCCTTGGGGGGTGCCGTGATCCTGGGCTCCTTCCTGGGGACTCTGGTGTCCTATGTGTACATTGTGATGGCCGTTCTCAGGATCCGCACGAGGGAAGGGCGCCTCAAGGCCTTCTCCACCTGCGCCTCCCACCTGACTGTGGTCAGCCTCTACTTTGGCACCATTATCTTCACCTACATCCGCCCCAACTCCACCTACTCACAGGACCAGGATCGGGCACTGCCCGTACTCTATGGCATTGTCACCCCCATGCTCAACCCCATCATCTATAGCCTGAGGAACAAGGATGTGAAAGGGGCTCTCCGAAAAGCCCTGGCTAGGAGCTAGGGAAGGCAGGTGCACTGGCTTGGGAGCCAGGACTCCTGGGTTCTCTCTCTGGTTCTGGGAGGGGAATGGAGTCTAGCTGGGAGAGCAGGGTGGCGGGAGTCAGGACTCCTGGGTTCCACACCCAGTTGAAAGGAAAACTTGGGGTGGGGGGTGTACATACAAGAGATTGTTTTTCCAATTGCCAAATCCAAAAGTTTTTTTCTGGTTTTCTCTGAACATTTTTCATTTTTCAGCAGTATTGTGTGTAACATTTTGGGGTTTCTGGCATAAAAGGTTTTTGTTTTTCTTTGCTGAAAAACTTTAAAAAAATGAAAAGAAGTCCAATTTCGGTTTTTAGACAAAACGTCAACAATTTCTGAGTCATTTTCCCATTAGGAGAAAGAGTGGGTAACAGAGTCATGAGAAACCCTCCTGCTCGTTCCTGCTTTGCTTGCTTGAAATTCGTACCTGGGAAACTGCAATCCAAAAGGCTTCCAAAGACCCCATAATGGTGTATCCATAGTCTTTATGTATCATCTGTTATGAAGCTGTTTTGTTAATTGCAGAAATCACAGAACTGGTTGAAAAATGCCAATTATTTTCACATGAAATAAATAAATAAATAAAAGCTTTGTTTTGTAGAAAAAAATCCTACAAAAATATTTTCGGGTTTTTTTGTTTGGTTTGGTTTTTGCAACAAAAATAAACCCCCAAAAATATTTTTTTCAAAAATGGTTGTTTGTAATATTAAGTTATTAATTAAAACATCTAGTGTTTGATAAAAATCTTCAGTTTCAGAAAGCATTTTGGGTGAAATGTTTCAGTTTTTGGTAAAAGCATCTACTGTTTGGTAAAAATGCTCAGTTTCAAAAAACTGTTTTGGGTAAAATGTCTCAGGATTTGGTCAAAATGATTGCTTTTAAAAACATTTATGATCAAAAATATTGTTTTTGAAAACAGTTGGTTAAACAGGCATTCTTTCAAAAAATTGAAAAACTTTCAGTCTCTGCGTTTTCAATGGAAAACTGGAAATTGTCCACAAAAATGACATTTTCCTGCAAACGTTCCTGATTTGGTCAAACACCCCTTTTGCTCCTTGGAAAAATGGTTGGGTGAAATAATTTTTGCCAAGAGAGGATTTAATGACCAATAATTATGGGTAGCTGACAATTGAGAATTGATTATTATTTCATCGTTAATTCGTAGCCCCAGTGACCAGAGTAATGGACCAGAAACCGCATTGTGCCGGGTGCTGCACAGAATTGAAAGAAAGTTCCTGCCCCAAACAGCTGATTGTCTGTCCCGTCCAATGTCCGTGACGATTTTCTGGGTGGACCTATTGCAAGGTTCCTGTGACTGTAACTTTGGGAGGGTGGGGTGCCACTGGGCGCTTGCACATCAGTGACCCGTTAGGTGTGTGAGGCGATCCCTGTGGTGATAGCAATATTCCGGGGGGAGAATCCTGGCTGTGACTGCAGCAATGACTGATTTAGCTGGGGTGTTTTAGACCTTATGGTTGGATCCAATACTTCTTCTCCTAGATTCGTCTCTGTCTCTGGTCCTTCCTTAATGTCAAACCCCAGAAACGAATGTTATCATTTTAACACGTGGAGCTGGGCTCAGTACAGGAGCCAAGGGGAAGGTTCTCTGGCCTAGGATATGCTGGAGGTCAGGCAGCATGTGCCGAATGTTCCCTCCTGGCCTTACAGTCTATGGGTCAGACCCCAGGTGGTGGGAATCAGCCATAGCCCCACTGGAATCAATGGGCCAGACCCCCAGCTGGTGTGACTCAGCCATAGCCCCATTGGAATCAATGGGACAGATCACCAGCTGATGGGAATCAGCCATTGCCCCATTGGAATCAATGGGCCAGACCCCCAGCTGGTGTGAATCAGCCATAGCCCCACTTGGATCAATTGGCCAGACCCTCAGCTGGTGTGAATCAGCCATAGCCCCACTGGGGTCAATTGGCCAGATCCCCAGTTGGTGGGAATTTGCTGTAGCTCCACTGGGGTCAATGGACCCAATCAGTAGCTTGTGTGAGTCAGCAGTAGCTACACTGGAGTCAATGGGCCAGCTCCCCAGCTGCTGTAAATCGGTATCTCTTCATTTGAGACAATGGGCCAGAATTAGGTCCCCAGGTTAGTGTTGTTCCTAGCTCCCTCATGCTCTATTGACACACCAAGATGTGACAAACCACAATCATTCTCCATTTTATTCCAGCTTTGTGTCACCAGATACGCCTGGCCAGTTGAGTATGTCCTGTCCCACATTCCAATTGTCCTCTCGATTGGAAACCTGGTGGTCAGAGACGACACTTAGCCTTGTCTCACTGATGCCAGATTCGGTTTTCTTCCCATGGTTCCTGTTTTATCTTCATATTTTTGTTGAATTAATAAAACTCTGGTGAGTCTTCTGGTCTGTTCTTTAGGCAGCCAAGCCAGGACAATCAGCACATGCAGACTGACTCTTGTGCAACTTTCTTGTCATCCCATTTCAACTTTCTCCTGCCCTTTCTTGTCATCCCATTTACACTTTGTAGTTTCAGACTCTTGTCAGATAATCCGCACCACACAAATCCAAAGACCTGACGTCCTGACAGCTCTTTCAGATGGGATGGAAAAGACAAAAACAAACAGGAGTCAAACATTAAATCCAGATTTGGAGTCACACAGCTACGTTCTAGGACCTTTGTAAACAGACTTGGAGCTTCGTAGGTTTTATGGCTACAGAGGACCCGTAGAGCCTCCTGTCTGACCTGTATAGCACTGGCTATTAAATGGCCCCTGTTCCCCCTGTATGGAGCCACATAACTTGTGTTTGATTGAAACACATTCCCAAAGGGCCTGCAGCCTGGACAGGCAGACATCCAGCGACAAAGAATTCTCTTGGGAATTGATTCCCATGGTTACTCACCCTCAGTGTTATAAAGTGACACCTAATTTCTCACTTGACTGTCTGGCTTGAACTTTCACCCATTGGTTCTTGTTCTTCCATTCTCTGCTCCATTCCAGAGCCCTTTACTGCCTGATGTTTTCTCCCCAGGAAGGTGCTTTTACCCTGCAATCAAGTCACCTCTCAATCTTCTGTTTGATCCATTGAACATCTGGAGCTCGTTAAGTCTCTTCTTGGAGGTATTTTCTCCAGTCCTCAGATCTGGAGAGGGTGCAGAGAAGAGCCATGACAATGATTACAGGATTAGAAAATATGCCTTATAGACTCCAGGAGCTCAATAAATTTAGCTTAAGAAAGAGAAGGGTAAGGGCTGACTTGATCCCAGTCTATAAATACTTACCTAGGGAACCAATATTTAATAATAGGCTCCAATCTAGCAGAGCAAGGTCTAACATGATCCAATGGCTGGAAGGTGAAGAGAGACAAATTCGGACCGGAAATAAGGCATATATTGTTAATGGTGAGAATAATTAGTCATTGAGACAATTTACCAAGGATCACGGTTGATTCTCCATCACTGATCATTTTTAAATCAAGATGGGATGTTTTTTTCCTAAAAGCTCTGCTCTAGGAATTATTTGGGGGCAGTTCTCTGGCCAGTGTTATACAGGGGGTCAGACTAGATGGTCACAGTTATCTCTTCTGGCCTTGGAATCTATGAATCTATTAATATCTTTTATAGCTCTCCTCTGCAAATTTGTGTTTATTTCTGAGCACATGGAATTTTCTTGGACACTTTGGGTTCCTGGCATGTGTTGACAGAAGCAGAGATTGGCTAGGAATTCCTTTCACTGGTATATATTCATTTTTATGTCACAACATAAACATCCAAAAACTGATATGTTTATGAGATATCATGGTCTCTAAGCATCATAGAATCATAGAATTGTTGGACTGGAAGGGACCTCGAGAGGTCATCTAGTCTAGTCGCCTGCACTCAGGGCAGGACTAAGTATTATCAAGACCATCGCTGATAGGTGTTTGTCTAATCTGCACTTAAAAATCTCCAATGATGGAGATTCCACAACCTCCCATGGCAATTTATTACAGTGCTTAACCATGGGCATGAATAGAACGGCAAGTGTCAACTAACATTCATAGAAGGTGAATACAAGTTTGTAATAACTTAGAATTATAATAATATATAATAGTAATTAGAGCAGGGTAAAATTTTTCACTTGAATAGTTTATTCACTGAAAAAATGCAGTTTGGGGCAACTGAAACTATTTGTGTATTTAGGTTGAATTTAATTAATAGTTTTGGCCACATAGAAAAAAAATAATTGAAATGGTTCTTTTGGACATTTCTTAAATGAAACCTTTCTACTTTTTGTGTCAAACTGACATTTCATTTATAAATTTAGCTAGATTTGTTTTTAAAAAATATAAATGGTAACAACCCCCCCCATGTAACTAAATGAAAAAAAAAAGTTCCATTTCCGGTTGAACAAAACCCTTCATTCAGCCCCAAATGGATTGTTTTTCTGTTCTTTATTTCAAATAACTCACTTTCAACCTAAGTTGGGTACCAATTTTCTTTGGCTTCTTTGAAACCCCACCCATGTCTGAGAGGTTCAAAGGGATTCAAATTAAAGTGAACAGGTATTCATATCTGACCTGGCCCCCAGGAAGCTTCCTCGATCAGAGGGATGGGGAACAGGTTAGTGGGGCAGGCTATGATTTGGACCCAATGTTGGGAGACTGGCTAACTCACAGGGGCAAGGAATAGAATCTGGAGTCTTTCCCCTCAAGGGACTCTAGTCCAGTATTGTGTCTCTGACTTTGACCAGTACCTGCTGGATGCCTGTAGCACACACAAGATGGGGAGAGGGGAGCACATCACAGAAGCCCCCTTTAACAAGTGCCTCAATGTATAACAACACTGCGAGCCAAGCAGAGACGTGGGGGGCCAGGCCTGGAGGAGCTTCATTGCGGGGAAGGGAGGAGACTGGAGCCCCCACTAGGGTAATTTATGCACCAAGGGATGGACTCTGCTGCTGGGTCCTGGCTTCTCCACCTCTGGATCTGCTGCACACACACTGCCCTCACCTGAGCTCTGCCCACTCCCATCAGCTGGGGATCTGGCCCCATTGACTCCAAAAGGGCTTAGTCTCCATTATATAGATGGGGACACTGAGGCATGGAGAGCAGCAGTAACTGGTTAAAAGATAGGAAACAAAGGGTAGGAATAAATGGTCAGTTTTCAGAATGGAGACAGGTAAATAGCGGTGTCCCCCACGGGTCTGTACTGGGACAAGTCCTATTCAACATATTCATAAATGATCTGGGGAAAGGGGTAAACAGTGAGGTGGCAAAATTTGCAGATGATAAAAAATTACTCAAGATAGTTAAATCCCAGGCAGACTGTGAAGAGCTACAAAGGGATCTCACAAAACTGGGTGACTGGGCACAAAATGGCAGATGAAATTCAATGTTGATAAATGGAAAGTAATTCACATTGGAAAACACAATCCTAACTAGACATATAAAATGATGGGGTCTAAATTAGCTGTTACCACTCAAGAAAGAGATCTTGGAGTCATTGTTCTCTGAACACATCCGCTCAATGTGCAGTGGCAGTCAAAAAAGCTAACAAGACATTGAGAATCGTTAGGAAAGGGATGGATAATAAGACAGAAAATACCATTTTGCTGCTATATAAATCCATGGTATGGCCACATCTTAAATACTGTGTGCAGATGTGGTCGCCCCATAGCAAAAAAGATATATTGGAATTGGAAAAGATTCAGAAAAGGGCAACAAAAATGATCAGGGGTATGAAACAGCTTCTGTATGAGGAGAGATTAATAAGACTGGGACTTTTCAGCGTGGAAAAGAGACTGCTAAGGGGGGGTATGATAGAGGTCTTTAAAATCATGACTGGGGTGGAGAAAGTAAATAGGGAAGTGTTATTTACTCCTTTTCATAACACAAGGACTAGGGGTCACCAAATGAAATTAGTAGGCAGCAGGTTTAAAACAAACAAAAGGCAGTATTTCTTCACACAATGCACACTCAACCTGTGGAACTCTTCGCTAGGGGATGTTGTGGAAGCCAAGACTATAACAGGGTTCAAAAAAGAACTAGATAAGTTTATGGAGGATAAGTCAATCAATGGCTATTAGACAGGATGAGCAGGGATGGTGTACCCAGCCTCTGTTTGCCAGAAGCTGGGAATGGGCGACAGGGGATGGATCACTTGATGATTACACGTTCTGTTAATTTCCTCTGGGGAACCTGACATTGGCCACTGTCAGAAGACAGGATACTGGGCTAGATGCACCATTGGTCTGACCCTGTCTGGCCGTTCTTACGTTCACGTACTGCGGTGGTTTGCAGATGGCGACGTATCGTGAAACGCCATGACAGGGAATAAAGCAAGCTCAGATGTAGCAAAGAAAACAAAGATAAAGTCTTGGGCAATGCATCCAGAGTAATAAATTGATCTGCTGCTGGTTAGGAAATTGGCTGTGGATTTGGGACTATGAGAGATATGTGGCAAAGGTCTACGAAGGACAAGCTGACCAGGAAGAAGTTCATCAGAGAGTGAAGATGGTGTTCGTGAGCTACAACTGTGATGATAAGATGATTCCCCACCAGGGCTGCTAGGTAAACAAAGTGCAAAATCTGAAGCTCCCGAACATCAGAGAATACCAGGAGAAGGAACTTGGTCATGGAGGTTCAACTGGACCTTTTCTCCCGAGGAACTTGTGTGATGCCTGTGGAGGGAAGGAGAGGGCGAAGGTTGGGATTCGAGTGGCAGAGGGAACAACCCTAGTGCAATGCTGCAGGCCCATGTTTACATGGTTAATTCACATTGATTGCCAATACAACAGAGAGATTGAATCAAAATGAAAGGCTGGATTCCCAGCTGGTTCAAATCAGCACCATTCCAGCGGGGTCAATGGGTCAGATTCCCAGCTGGTGTGAATTGGCAGGGTAATATGGAGCTGCCAGCTGACATGAGCTGAATGTCAGTGATGCCTGGTTATATGTTTGTTCCTATGTTGGAGCATCTCGTTGCATAACCCCACCCTCTGATTTTCTTGCCCATGGAAGATTCTAGAGCTACGGTCTGTCTCTATCATCATTCCCAAATCCATGGCCAGTTCCCGCAGGCTTAGTTCTTATTTTGGATGGGTTTCCCAAATCTTTCTCCTCTTCTTCAGCAGAATTTGCCTCACTGACTGTCATAGTCAGAAATACAAATCTGTCTTTATGACAAAATTAGATTATTGCTAGGTTAAGGACTGGGCCTATCCCTTCTCAGCTTGGATGTGACTTCACCAGTGGTCCCCAAACTGTGGGGCATGCCCCTCTAGGGGGCATGGAGGAACAGTCAGGGGGGCATGGCAGGGCCTGGGCCAGCCCCCATGGTGGGGAGTGGAATGAGAGCCACCCAGCCCTGCTCTGCCCCCAGCCCCACCCCCAGCCTTGGCCCTGACCACAGCTCCAATCCCAGCCCCACCCCCAGCCTCAGCACCTGGCCATGACTCCACTCCTGGCCCTGTTCCTGGCCCTAGAACCACCTCCAGCCCCTTCCCCTTTACCACTGTCTGCCCCCCTGCCAAGCTGCGGCCCCGCTCCTGGCCTCAGTTCTGGGGGGGGCGGGGGGGGCATGTAATGGACCTTTACCACTTACACCAAGGTTACTAGGCTTGGCAGATGTTGATTTTTGTTCTTTTATAACTGTGACGGATGATATCAAGGTTTATTTTTCAGCATTTTTTCCACTTTGTATCTACTTAAATTTTCACAGTTGTAGGAAATTATGGGGACGGGGTCAGAAAATAGCTACTTAATGACCGGAGAAGTTGAGATTCAACAAGCTGAAGTTTTATCACCACTGAAACGCAAATGATCAACCTCACAAGTCAAAAGAAAGTGGCTCTAAGAAATGCTCAGGCAGTACTTTTCTTACTTTGCCCATCTCTACATTTTGATTCCTATCGATGGAAATATTTGTTCTCGGCTGGCATGTGTGCGGCACAACCCAAGTTTATTGACATTTAACCAATTAAAAGCTGATCCTTCCAAGCCCACCTATAATACAATGACAGCAGATAAGTGACTTCCACCCGTGTTTACATCACTATTGAGTTTAGCCCCGAGTCTCTGGGCCAGTTACACTACTGATTGATGTGAATGGAGCTACTCTACGCTGGCACTGGTCCAGCTGAGCTGAGAAATCTGACCCTCACAGCTCTGCCCCCATTCCAGGGTGCTCTTAGCCAAATCTGGAACTTTGGCGGTATTAGGTCGATGTAGTGGGTCACTTACCTCAGTGGGAGCACCATTCTAGTGTAGACACTGGCTGGCACTTACTAGGTTGATGTACACTGCCTTGCTTATGTCCGGGTGCACACACTCAGCTCGTGGAACCTGGCATAGTTCTATAGCACTCTGCCAATTTATGCCAGCCAGGGATCAGGCCCCATTGATTCCAGTAAAATGATAGCCGATTTACACACCAGCTGGAGATCTGTCCCATTGATTGCAGCAATGCAATGGCTGATTTAGACTCCATGGGGATCTGGGCCTTGGTAGCTGTTCAATCTCTCTGACATACCCACAACCAAAGGGAATTCCACATTTTAAAAAATAGCATGCAGAATTGGATCTGCAGCCAAAGGAGCCGTTTATCTTAGTGTTTTCTGCAGAAAGAAAGAACGTAAGTTGGACCGTTCATCCCCATAGAGAGTGAAGATCAGCTACAGAAAACCTCCAATACACTGAGGTTTGCCATTAGAAGTTACACTGTAATTAATCCCCAAGGACAAGGAGCTAGGAAAGGGCAGATGGGTTGGATACTTTTGACTCTTCTTCAAGTTCAGTTTCACAGACTAAAAAGATACGGATTGGACCCTGTGTAATGGACTAGATCCCCAGGTGGTGTAAATTGAGGTAGCTCCATGGATGTCAATGGGCCAAATCCCAGCTGGTGTAAATAGCCCTGGCTACTCAGAAGTCAATGGAACTGTATCAATTTACACGACTTCAGGATTTGGCTCTTAGTTTTCAGTCTTTGGCTCTGGGTACCTCTGTGTGACCAACCTCAGGCAGCCTGAGCTGTGGGCTCCTCTGGTGGCTGCATCCCAAGAGCTGCTGACGCAATGCAGGAGAAAAAACATCTCTGGGCCCTTCTCCCCAGAGGTCATTAAGTGGCATTAATGAAGCAACAGGCTGTTCCAGGAGACCTGAGGTTATGGAGGTTTATTTCTGCAACCTCCTGGGACCCCCTTTGAGCATCAGCCCTGCCTTGTTTTTAGCCAAGGGTCCTTCCAGGAATTCAGCCATTGTGTGAGATCCAGGGCGGGTGCTGCTCCCCATCTGCGGGGTTAAGGTAGACTAGGGCAGGTTGTCAGGGTGCTTTGCTCAGAGGTAAGATCAAAGCTGGGCTCATGGTCCTGGAGACCAGATTCAGCTATGTAACCCCAGAGCAGGGACATCCTGGGCTCTGTCAGTGTCTGAAGCCTGCACAAGCCAGGGTCAGTTCTAAATCTGGGAGGGGCATCAGTCCCAGTTAGTCCTTCACTTCTCAGCCAAGCCTGCCCAAGCAGGGGAGCAGGGAGCCCCCATCTGTGGAGTGGATCCTGGTCTTCTAGGAACCTCAGAGAGACTCGGCAATTCAGGACATCGAGCGACCGGACAGGGCAATGGCAGCTGGATAATACAGTGATGCGTGCTAGATAGACAGACAGTTACTGTCCAAACAATTCTGATGCTTGAGAATTGAATGCATCGCAAGCTGAGACAAATTCCACAAAGCCCAGTGCAGTAAGTTTGCTATTTCAGGTATAGATTTGGGGGGATTCATATACAGGGATATTGAAGAACATAAATGTGAAATTACAATACGAACTCCTTTAGACTTTTAGTGTCAATTTAATGAAGACATCTGCTGCTGGCCAGAATTGTTTTCCCCCTCTGGAAAATTATGAATTTTCACCATAAACACTGAACATGAGGTTTTTTTCCCCATAGTTTTTGGAGAATTCAGCTGAAGACTTGAAATTTTAAGTTGAAAACTAAGGATTTCTTTCTTTTCAAGAATAATAAAAATTTTCCATGAAAGCAAACTGAGCACTGGTCTACACTACAGGTTTAGGTCAAATTTAGCAGCATTAGATCAACTTAACCCTGCACCCAGCACTAACAAAGCCATTTTTTTCTACTTAAAGGGCTCTTAAAATTGATTTCTGTACTCCTCCCCCGATAAGGGGATTAGCACAGAAATCGACCTTCCCAGGTTGAATTTGGGGTAGTGTGGGGTAGTGTGGTCGCAATTTGACGGTATTGGCCTCTGGGAGCTATCCCAGAGTGTTTCATTGTGACCACTCTGGACAGCGCTTTCAACTCAGATGCCCTGGCCAGGTAAACAGGAAAAGGCCCGTGAACTTTTGAATCTCATTTCCTGTTTGGCCAGCGTGGCGAGCTGCGGTGAGTGCAGATCTCATCAGCAGAGGTGACCATGATCGAGTCCCAGAATCAAAAAAGAGCTGCAGCATGGACCGAACGGGAGGTATGGGATCTGATCGCTGTATGGGGAAATGAATCCGTGCTATCAGAACTCTGTTCTGTGACAGGGTGGAGCCAGATGGCTATAGGATAGTAACAGAAGGCAGATATATTAGCCCCAGGCTAAGTAGGTCCCTTTTCCCTGGGTAAGGTAACAGGGAAGGTTCCAGAACAATCATTGATGTAGTCCAGGGTGCTCTTTTAACTGACCTCAATGAGGTCAGGGGCGCCTGGGCAAACATGGGAGTGACTCAGCCAGGTCATTTCCCTTTTAAGTTTTGTCTCATGGAGATTCAGTCCTACCGGCAGTGCACTGTCTTTTAATCTTCAGCCAGCAGAAGACTATGGCCAGCAGTCATACTGCACCGTCTTCTGCCGAGCACCCAGGAGATGATGATGGCTAGCGGTCGTACTGCACAGTCTGCTGCCAGCAAGATGTATAAAGATAGATGAAGTGGATCAAAACAAGAAATAGACCAGATTTGTTTTGTATTCATTTTCTCCTCCCTCCCTCCATGAAATCAACAGCCTGCTAAACCCAGTTTTGAGTTCTGTCCTTGAGGGGGCCATTCTGTTTCTCGCAAAGCCACCCCCTTTGTTGATTTTTAATTCCCTGTAAGCCAACCCTGTAAGCCATGTTGTCAGTCACCCCTCCCTCCGCCAGAGCAATGGCAAACAATCGTTTCGCGCCCTTTTCCCTGGATCGCCCGAGCAGGAGCAGACGCCATAGCACAGCAAGCATGGAGCCCGTTCAGCTCACCACAGCAGTTATGACCACTGTAAATACCTCACGCATTATCATGCAATGTATGCAGAACCAGCACCTGAAAAACCAGGCGAGGAGGCAACGGCAGCACGGTGATGAGGACATGAACACACTTTTCTCTAAAACCTTGTTCCCCCGCAATTTGGAGATCATGGTGTTACTGGGGCAGGCTCATGTCGTGGAATGCCGATTCTGGGCCTGGGAAACAAGCACAGACTGGTGGGACCCCATAGTGTTGCAGGTCTGGGATGATTCCCAGCAGCTCCGAAACTTTCGCATGAGTAAAGGCACTTTCATGGAATTTTGTGACTTGCTTTCCCCTGCCCTGAAGCACAAGAATACCAAGATGAGAGCAGCCCTCACAGTTCACAAGTGAGTGGCAATAGCCCTGTGGAAGCATACAACGCCAGACAGCTACCGGTCAGTCGGGAATCAATTTGGAGTGGGCAATTCTCCTGTGGGGGTTGCTGTGATGCAAGTAGCCAACGCAATCATTGAGCTGCTGCTATCAAAGGTAGTGACTCTGGGAAATGTGCAGGTCATAGTAGATGGCTTTGCTGCAATGGGATTACCTAACTGTGGTGGGGCTATAGACGGAACGCATATCCCTATCTTGGGACCGGACCACCAGGGCAGCCAGTACATAAACCACAAGGGGTACTTTTCAATGGTGCTGCCAGCACTGGTGGATCACAAGGGACGTTTCACCAACATCAACGTGGGATGGCCGGGAAAGGTTCATGACGCTCGCATATTCAGGAACTCTGGTCTGTTTAAATGGCTGCAGAAAGGGATTTACTTCCCAGACCAGAAAATAACTGTTGGGGATGTTGAAATGCCAATAATTATCCTTGGGGACCCAGCCTACCCCTTAATGTCATGGCTCATGAAGCCATACACAGGCACCCTGGACAGTAGTCAGAAGCTGTTCAACTATAGGCTGAGCAAGTGCAGAATGGTGGTAGAGTGCGCATTTGGACATTTAAAGGGTCGCTGGCGCAGTTTACTGACTCGCTCAGACCTCAGCGAAACCAATATTCCCATTGTTATTGCTCCTTGTTGTGTGCTCCACAATCTCTGTGAGAGTAAGGGGGAGAGGTTTATGGTGGGGTGGGAGGTTGATGCAAATCGCCTGGCCGCTGAATACGCGCAGCCAGACACCAGGGTGGTTAGAAGAGCACAGCAGGAAGCGGTGCGAATCAGAGAAGCTTTGAAAACCAGTTTCATGACTGGCCAGGGTACTGTGTGACACTTCTGTTTGTTTCTCCTTGATGAAAACCCGCCCCCTTGGTTGCCTCTAATTCCTTGTAAGCCACCCGCCCTCCTGCCTTCAATCACAGCTTGCTTGCAAAGGAAATAAAGTCACTATCGTTTAAAAAACATGTATTTTTTATTAATTGATTATAAAAATAGGAAGATAACTCACAAGGTAGCACGGGTGGGGTGTGGGAGGAGGGTAGGAGGGAAGGAAAAAACCACTTTAAAACTTGTTGAATGACAGCCTTCTGTTGCTTGGGCTGTCCACTGGGGTGGAGTGGTTGGGTGCCCGGAGCCTCCCACCCCACGCTCTTGGGCATCTGGGTGAGGAGGCTATGGAACTTGGGGGGGAGGGAGGGCAGTTAAGCAGGGGCTGCAGTGGCAGTCTGTGATTCTGTTGCCGTCCATGAACCTCCACCAGACGCCGGAGCATGTCCGTTTGATCCCGCAGTAGCCCCAGAGTTGCATCCTGCCTCCTCTGATCTTCCTGCCGCCACTTCTCCTCACGTTCATCGGCCACCATCCTGTACTCTGCTATTGTGTCCCTCCACACATTCTGCTGAGCTCTGTCAGTGCCGGATGACTGCATGAGCTCAGAGAACATGTCATCGGAAGTGCGTTTTTTTCGCCGGCTTATCTGAGATAGCCTCTGGGATGGAGGAGGGAGGCTTGAAACATTTGCAGCTGCTGGAGGAAAAAAATGGAGTGAAGCATTTAAAAAGATACATTTTACAGAACAATGGCTATACTCTTTCACGGTGAACAACACTATTCACATTACAGAGCACATGTGATTTTGGTACAAGGTCGCATTTTGCATCTTATATTGAGTGCCTGCGGCTTTGGTGTTAGAGATCACACATGCAGGGCCGGGCAACAGAATTCGGCTTGCAGGCGGCCATGGTAAGCCATAGCCTTTCAGCTTCTGCAACCTTCATAACAGCAGCCCTCTCCTTTCCCATACTAAGCAAAGCCCGTTGACAATTTACTGCTGCAGTTTTCCTGTTAACGTGCAGCAGCAGAAACCAAACTAACCCCCTCCCCCGAATCCAATTCTCTGGGATGATCACTTTTCCCCTCCCCCCACCACCTGGCTGGTATCAGGGAAGATCCCTGCTAGCCAAACGCGAACAGCTCAGCGCCAATCGTCTCCCCCCCCACCCCCACCGTGTGGCTAACTGCAGGGAGGATTTATTTTCAGCCACAGGCAAACAGCCCAGTAGGAACGGCCACCTCTGAATGTCCCCTTAATCAAATTCCCCTATTTCAACCAGGTTACCATGAACAATATCACTCTCCTGAGGATAACACGGAGAGATAAAGAACGGATGTAGCTTGAATGCCAGCAAACACCGGGACCATACGCTGCCAGGCTTTGTCATGCAATGATACCAGATTACTTGCTCCTAGCATGGCGTGGTAAAGTGTCCTACCATGGAGGACGGAATAAGGCTGCTCTCCCCAGAAACCTTCTGCAAAGGCTTGTAGAGTACCTCCAGGAGAGTTTCATGGAGATGTCCTTGGAAGATTTCCGCTCCATCCCCAGACACGTTAACAGACTTTTCCAGTAGCAGTACTGGCCACGAATGCATCCCAAGTCCTCAGGGCTACTTAATCATTAAAAAACGCTTGCTTTTATAACATGTATTATATTTTAAAAGGTACACTCACCAGAGGTCCCTTCTCCGGCTTCGTTGGGTTGGGAGGGTATTTCAGGCAGGGTGATAAAAAGATCCTGGTTGTCGGGGAAAACAGTGTGTTGTGTGCTCTCCCCAAGCTCGTCCTCCTCCTCCTCATCTTCCCCATCTGCAAAATCCTCAGCCATGGTGGAGAGTATCCCATCCTTGGAGTCAACAGACAGGGGTGGGGTAGTGGTGGCGGCCCTCCCTAGAATTGCATGCAGCTCAGCATAGAAGTGGCATGTCTGGGGCTCTGTCCCGGAGCGTCCATTTGATTCTTTGGTTTTCTGGTACACTTGTCTGAGCTCTTAAGTTTCACGCGGCACGGTGTTGCATCCCTAATGTAGCCTCTGTCCCTCATGGCCTCTGAGATTTTTTGAAATGTTTTGGCATTTCGTCTTTTGGAACATAGTTCTGGTAGCACGGATTCCTCTCCCCATACAGAGATCAGATCCAGTACCTCCCGTTCAGTCCATGCTGAAGCTCTTTTACGATTCTGGGACTGCATGGTCACCTGTGCTGATGAGCTCTGCATGGTCACCTGTGCTGATGAGCTCACCTGGCCAAACAGGAAATGAGATTCAAAAGTTCCCGGGGCTTTTCCTGTACACGTGGCCAGTGCATCCGAGTTCAGAGTGCTGTCCAGAGCGGTCACAATGGCGCACCTGGAAAAGAATGTGAACCAGTCACTCCTTGATCTGCACAAGCTGGCAACTGACACGAATGACCCTCATTTGTGTGACTTCACTAACCCTAATTCGAAACGGCGATGTCGATTTCAGCGCTAATCCCCTCATTGGTGAGGAGTACAGAAATTGGTTTTAAGAGCCCTTTATGTCAAAAAAATGGCTTCGTTGTGTGGATGGGTGCAGGGTTAATTCGGATTTAATGCTGCTAAATCCAACATAAACTCATAGTGTAGACCAGGCCTAAGAGAGTGGTGAAGCACTGGAATGGTTTACCTAGGGAGGTGGTAGAATCTCCATCCTTAGAGGTTTTTAACGCCCGACTTGACAAAGCCTTGGCTGGGATGATTTATTTGGTGTTGATCCTCCTTTGAGCAGGGGATTAGACTAGATGACCTCCTGAGGTCTCTTCCAACCCTATGTTTCTATGATTCTATTATATCCATTCTTATTTCCATTTCAGCAGGGTAGCTGCCAGATGGCTGATCGCAAACAGAATTTGTTTTGTACAGACTAGTGATTTTAAATTCAGGGCATGAGTGGAACCAAGCAGCCAAAGCCTGTAGACCCTGCCATGGAGGACAGATGGACTTAGTGAAGGTCAAGAGGGCCAGAACCCAGACCTCTTGGTCTAGTACCATATCCAGTGTGCATTACACTGCTGCCAGATTCAGCAAACCTCCATGTTGTTCATAAAGAGAGACCACGGGCAGTGAAGGCGCTCAGCCAGGTTTATTGTCATCAAAGCATGGTCCTAGCGCCCTGTCAAACAGGTCACAGGGACACTAACATATAGAGGCCCATGACAAGGCTTAGTCAACATAGCAGGATGCTGTCCCCTCAGCCGCTACAAAAGTGCTCCTCCTATGACTTCTCCTTTTATACATGGATACAAACAAAATACATATCACACTCCAGATGTTGTTAGTTACCAACCCTACACCTGCTACCGGCTAGTTAGAACAAAATTTCCTCATCTGTTATCCTGTCATCCCTTCCTTATCGTTACAAGAGGTCAGTGTGTTCATTGTTCAATCTCTTGGGAATTCATGTAATTACTCAAGAACTCTGGGTGTTCCTGTACCATCCTCTCTGGTCAGGAGAATGCTTGCTTCGTTAGCCAATACTTGGCATGTTACTATTCTGCCAAGGCAAGGCCTACTTTGGTTAGCAGCCTTTTGTTCATACTGTTAGTGACTCCTAGGGCTCCAGCAAGGCCTACACTGGCTGCAATGGATGCTGACCACTGTCTTTGTCCTTCCAGCCACAGGCAGTAAGCAATGAACTGAGGAAGAAAATGTCCAAATGTACCACGGTGACTGAGTTCCTTCTCCTGGGATTCTCTAACGTTCGGGAGCTGCAGGTTTTGCACTTCTAGTGATGTACCTGGTAGCCCTGACAGGGAATTTCCTCATCATCACAGCCGCAGCCCTCAACCCCCACCTTCACACCCCCATGTACTTCTTCCTGATTAATATGTCCATCCTGGACCATGGCACCATCTCCACCATCGTCCCCAAGTCCCTGGCCAACTCCCTCATGAGCACCAGATCCATTTCGTATTATGGATGCTTTGCCCAAGTCTTTCTTTTCCTTTTCTTCGCTACAACTGAGCTCCCTTTACTGACCATCATGGCCTATGACCGGTATGTCGCCATCTGCCAACCACTCCACTACGAGACAGTGATGAACAGGAGAGCATGTGTCCGAATGGCAGCTGGCATCTGGATCAGTGGGGTTCTCAATTCTGCCCTGCACACTGGGAACACGTTTGCAATAATCTTCTGTGGAGACAATGAGATGGATCCGTTTTTCTGTGAAATCCCCCAGCTACTCAACCTCGCCTGCTATGACTCCTATCTCGGTGAAACTGGAGCTATTGTGGTTAGTGTGTGCTTTGCCTTAAGCTGTTTTGTCTTAATAGTTGTGTCGTATATTTTGATATTCAAAACTGTGCTGAGAATCCCCTCGGAGCAAGGCCGGCATAAAGTCTTCTCCACCTGCCTCCCTCACCTCACTGTGGTCTCCTTGTTTGTTTCCACTGCTAGTTTTGCCTACATTAAACCCACTTCCAACTCAATCTCAGGTCTGGATCTCCTGGTGGCTGTTCTCTATTCTGTGGTGCCTCCCATGATGAATCTCATCATCTACAGCATGAGGAACTAAGAGATCAAAGCTGCACTGTGGAAAATGATCAGGTCAAGGCTATTCTCCAAAAAATAAATTGGCTGTTTTTCTCCCGTGACCATTGTCTCATTCCATGTTTCTTTATAAATATAATCAACTGATGACATTATTGTTTCCTTGAGAACATAACATGCAATCTGTTTATGCACATTGAGGTATTTACACTGGTAAGTATTTAGGAAAACTCATCTTAGGTCAATATAATTTATAATAATAATACACCTGTATAAATAAGATCAAAATCTACCTCCCTGTCCCCTTAAATGTCTGTCTATCTATCTATCTAATCTATCTCCATACACCCCAATCTATCATCCATCTATCTATCCCCATACATGCTATCTATCCATCGATCTATCTATCGATCTATCTCCATACACCCCCATCTATCTATCTATCTATCTATCTATCTATCTATCTATCTATCTATCTAGAAAAGCTGGACATGCACAAGTCCATAGGGCTGGAAGCAGTGCATCAGAGGGTGCTGAGGGAGTTGGCTGATGTGATTGCAGAGCCATTGCCCATTATCTTTGAAAACTCATGGCAATTGAGGGAGATCCCGGATGATTGGGAAAAGGCAAATATAGTGCCCATATTTTAAAAAGGGAAGAAGGAGAATCCGGGGAACTACAGACCAGTCAGCCTCACCTCAGTCCCTGGAAAAATCATGGAGCAGGTCCTCAAGAAATCCATTTTGAAGCACTTGGAGGAGAGGAAGGTGATCAGGAACAGTCCACATGGATTCACCAAGGGCAAGTCTTGCCTGACAAACCTGATTGCCTTCTCTGATGAGATAACTGGCTCTGTGGATATGGGGAAAGTGGTGGACTTGATTTTAGCAAACTTTTGATACGGTCTCCCACAATATTCTTGCCAGCAAGTTAAAGAAGTATGGATTGGATGAATGGACTATAAGGGGAATAGAAAACTGGCTAGATCATCAGGCTCAAGGAGGAGTGATCAACAGCTCAATGTCTAGTTGGCAGCCGGTATCAAGCGGAGTGCCCAAGGCGTCAGTCCTGGGGCCTGTTTTATTCAATATCTTTATTAATGATCTGGAGAATGGTGTGGACTGCACCCTCAGCAAGTTTGCAGATGACACTAAACTGGGAGGAGTGGTAGATATGCTGGAGGGTAGGGATAGGATACAGAGGGACCTAGACAAATTAGAGGATTCTGCCAAAAGAAATCTGATGAGGTTCAACAAGGACAAGTGAAGAGTCCTGCACTTAGGATGGGAGAATCTCATGCACTGCTACAGACTAGGGACTGAGTGGCTAGGCAGCAGTTCTGCAGAAAAGGACCTGGGGGTTACAGTGGATGAGAAGCTGGATATGAGTCAACAGTGTGCCTTCGTTGCCAAAAGGATAACAGCATATTGGGCTCCATTAGTGGAGCATTGCCAGCAGAGAGAGGGAAGTGCTTATTTTCCTCTATTCAGTACTGGTGAGGCCACATGTGGAGTATTGCGTCCAGTTTTGGGTCCTCCACTACAGAAAGGATCTGGACAAATTGGAGAGAGTCCAGTGGAGGGCAACGAAAATGATTTGGGGGCTGGGGCACATGACATATGAGGAGAGGCTGAGGGAACTGGGATTATTTAGTCTGCAGAAGAGAAAAGTGAGGGGGGATTTGATAGCAGCCTTCAAATCCCTGAAGGGGGGTTCCAAAGAGGATGGATCTAGACTGTTCTCAGTGGTAGCAGATGACAGAACACGGAGTAATGGTCTCAAGTTGCAGTGGGGGAGGTCTAGGTTGGATATCAGGAAATACTATTTCACTAGGAGGGTGGTGAAGCACTGGAATGGGTTCTCTAGGGAGGTGGTGGAATCTCCATCCTTTGAGGTTTTTAAAGCCCGGCTTGACAAAGCCTTGGCTGGTATGATTTAGTTGGTGTTGGTCCTGCTTTGAGCAGGGGGTTGGACTAGATGACCTCCTGAGGTCTCTTCAAACCCTAATCTTCTATGATTCTATGAGTCTATGAATTGCACTAGTGGAACTGAGATCAGAATCAGACCTGTTTTTGTGGAAACTGTTTGGTCCTGGAAATAATTGACCTCAATAAGTAGATGCTAATTGAGCAAACTTTTATTAGAGGAATGCAGAAAATGAACTTTTGATGAATTACCTCTACCCAGTCAGTCACCTCAGGGCAGCTTTGATCTCCTTGTTCCTCAGGCTGTAGATAATTGGATTCATGATGGCCGGCAATACGGAATAGAGAACAGTCACCACAAGATCCAGACCTGATGTAGAGTGGAGGTGGGTTTCAGGTAGGCAAAGACACCAGTGCAAACAACCAAGGAGACTACAGTGAGGTGAGGGAGGCAGGTGGAGAAGGCTTTATGCTGGCCCTGCCCAGAGGGGATTCTCAGCACCGTGGTGAAGATCTGAATGTATGTCACAATGATAAAAACAAAACAGCCTAAGATTAAACACGAACTAAAGGCAAGAACCCCAAATTCGCTCAGATAGGAATCAGCACAGGCTAGCTTGAGCAGCTGGGGGATTTCACAGAAGACCTGATCCACCATGTTGCCACCACAGAAGGTCAATGCAAATGTGTTCCCAGTGTGTAGCATGGAGTAGAGAAACCCACTAATCCAGGCACTGGCTGCCATTCGGACACAAGCTCCCCTGTTCATCACTCTCTCATAGAGCAGCAGTTGGCAGATGGCAACATATCCGTCATATGCTATCAAGGTTCCTTCCCCACTCTGAACTCTAGGGTACAGATGTGGGGACCTGTATGAAAACCTCCTAAGCTTACTTTTACCAGCTTAGGTTGAAACTTCCCCAAGGTACAAACTATTTTACCTTTTGCCCTTGGACTTCCACTGCACCACCAAACGTCTAACCGGGTTTATTTTTGAGAAAGCGTTGTTTGGAAACGTCTTTCCCCCAAAAATCCTCACCAAAACCTTGCACCCCCCTTCCTGGGGAAGGTTTGATAAAAATCCTCACCAATTTGCATAGGTGACCACAGATCCAAACCCTTGGATCTTAAGAACAATGAATAAAGCATTCAGTTCTTGAAAAGAAACATCTTAATAGAAGAAACAGTAAAAAGAATCACCTCTGTAAAATCAGGATGGTAAATACCTTACAGGGTAATTAGATTCAAAACATAGAGAATCCCTCTAGGCAAAACCTTACGTTACAAAAAGACACATAGACAGGAATATCCATTCTATTCAGCACAGCTTATTTTCTCAGCCATATAAAGAAATCATAATCTAACACATATCTAGCTAGATCACTTACTAAATTCTAAGACTCCATTCCTGTTCTGTCCCCGGCAAAAGCATCACACAAACAGACCCTTTGTTTCTCCCTCCCTCCAGCTTTTGAAGGTATCTTGTCTCCTCATTGGTCATTTTGGTCAGGTGCCAGCTAGGTTATCCTAGCTTCTTAACGCCTTACAGGTGAAAGGGTTTTTCCTCTGTCCAGGAGGGATTTAAAGGTGTTTACCCTTCCCTTTATATTTATGACATATGCCATGATGGTGAGAAGGCAAAAATCTACTGGCTCCAAGAAGACGAGGAAAAAGACTTGGGGCAACGTATCCAGCATAGGAAATCAACCTGGTGTTCATGAGGGAATTGGCCATGGATCTGGGGACGGGGACAGAGATGGAGCCGAGGTCCAAGATGGCCAGATTCATTAGGAAGAAGTACCTGGGGGAGCGAAGGTAGTGATCACAGGCTATTGCCATGAAGATAAGAAGATTCCCCATCAGGGGTGCCAGGTAAATCCCTAGAAACACCACAAAGTGCAGAATCTGCAGCTTCCAAAAGTCAGAGAATCCCAGGAGAAGGAACTTGGTCACGGTGGTTCGGTTGGACATTTTATTTCTCAGGACATTGTGTGATGGCTGCGGAGGGGGACATGAGCAAGAGGATTAGATCAGTAAAATAACTCTCCTCTTGTGATAACCACCTTAATTTCCTTGAGTCAAACCCTGAGCTTGTGAAGATTGGCCTAACATGG
Organism: Natator depressus; assembly: GCF_965152275.1. NCBI lineage: Eukaryota > Metazoa > Chordata > Testudines > Cheloniidae > Natator > Natator depressus. Next base: position 33,779,830 of record NC_134246.1, read on the forward strand.
GAATGGGGGGAGTGGGGGGGAACAGCCCACTGACTCCATTGGAGTTACTCGTGGTTTACATTGGGGTGAGAGAAAATAGAATCAGCGCAATGGAACCCAATGGAGTTACTTCTGGTTTACACCAGGGTGAGGGACAGGAGAATTGGGCCCAATTGCTTTTGAGGTACTTGTATACCTCTGTTACCCAGAGGTGGGCGAGATGTGGATAATGGTGTATAAATGGTACAATCCTCAGTGTGCTGAGGGGAATCTGGGAACTAATTGGCCAGATTCTGCTGTCAGGTGTATAAATGGCCATGAAATTACTCCCCAGTTATACTGCTCTAAATGGGAGCAGCACCTAGCATGGAGGTGAATGAGCCCAGTCGCAATCATGGACTCGTCAGACTGGAAGGGACCGTGAAAGGTCGTCGAGTCCAGTCTCCTGCACCCAAGGCAGGATTAAGTATTATCTAGACCCTCCCTGACAGGTGTTTGTCTAACCTGCTCTTAAAAACCTCCAGTGACAGAGATTTCACAACCTCCCTAGGCAATTTATTCCAGTGCTTAACCACACTGACAGGAAGTTTTTCTTAATTTCCAACCCAAACCGCCCTTGCTGCAATTTAAGCCCATTGCTTCTTGTCCTATCCTCAGAGGTTAAGGAGAACAACATTTCTCCCTCCTTCCTGTAACCACCTTTTATGTACTTGAAAACTGTTATCGTGTCCCCCCTCAGTCTTGTCTTTTCCAGACTAAACAAACCCATTTTTTTCAATCTTCCTGCATAGCTCATGTTTTCTAGACCGTCAATCATTTTTGTTGTTCTCCTCCAGACTTTCCCCAATTTGTCCACATCTTTCCTGAAATGTGGCACCCAGAACTGGACACAATACTCCAGTTAAGGCCTAATCAGTGCGGAGTAGAGCAGAGGAATTACTTCTTGTGTCTTGCTTACTACACTCCTCCTAAGCCATCCCAGAATGATGTTTGGGTTTTCTGCAACAGTGTTACACTATTGACTTATATTTAGCTTGTGAGCCACAGATCCCTTTCCCAGTACTACTTCCTAGGCAGTCATTTTGCATTTTGTATGTGTGCAATTGATTGTTCCTTTCTAAATGGAATACTTTGCATTTGTCCTTATTGAATTCCATCCTATTTACTTCAAACCATTTCTCCAGTTTGTCCAAATCATTTTGAATTTAAATCCTATCCTCCAAAGATAGATAGATAGATAGATAGATAGATAGATAGATAGATAGATAGATAGATAGATGTACCAAGAAACTAATAGAGAGAGAAAAGTACAAACAAACAGATAAGGCATGCAGAAATAACAACAAACAAATGTATACAGAGGGAAAAGTGACAACCAGCTGTCATAAATATAAAGAAAACAGTAGCATAAAATCCATCCTTGGCAGCTGTACTGAATCACTTTACCTGTAAGGGGTTAAGAAGTTCAAATCACCTAGTTGGCACCTGACCAGAAGGACCAATGAGGAAAGAAGATACTTTCAAATCTGGGCAGGGGAGATTTGTTTGTGGCTCTCTTTGTTTGTTCCCTCTCCGGATGGAGGGAGAGACCAAGCAGGTACAACATCTCCTGAAAACATACCTTGAATGATCCATCTAAAATCACAAAAAATGTAAGTAAGTTAAGGAAATGTGTTAGGTTATCTTTTGTTTTGGCTTGTGACTTTTCCTATGCTACAAAGGTAGTTTTATTCCTGTTTTTGTAACTGTGAAGCTGACTCCAGAAGGGAGTCTGCTGTGTTTTAAATCTTTTTAATACCCTGTAAAGTTACCGTCCATCCTGATTTTGCAGGTGTGATTCTTTTATTTTTTTCCTTATAATAAAGTTCTTCTTTTAAGAACCTTATTGATTTTAAGGAGTACTTGTGGCACCTTAGAGACTAACAAGTACTCCTTTTCTTTTTGTGGATACAGACTAACATGGCTGCTACTCTGAAACCTGATTGATTTTAGTGTCCTAAAGATAAAGGGTCTGGTCTGTACTCACAATGCTAAGGCAATTAGTTGGTATATTATTCTCAAGCCTCCCCAGGAAACGGGGTGAAGGGGCTTGGGGGGATATTTTGGAGGGATAGGGATTCGAGGTGACCTGCCCTTGAATTTTTGTGTAAATCACTTGGTGGTGGCAGCAATACTGCCCTAGGACAAGTAAAGGAATTTGTGCCTTGGGGAAGTTTTTAACCTAAGCTGGTGAATATAAGCTTGGGGGGGTCTTTCATATGAGTCCCCACATCTGTACCCCAGAGTTCAGAGTGGCGGGGGGGGGGGGCTGACACCACCTGATAGTGTTTGTCACAATTTTTGGACAATTTTCATTTACACTACTGAATCCATTCTAAAACATGTGAGCATCAAACTGGTCAATTCCCCCACTACTCATAGGCAGGAATATTCTGCCCTCTCTTTCCTAAGCTAACTGCTTTGGGCTGCCTCAGTTTCCTATGCCTAAAGTGAGCTAAGAGTGAAACTCTGAAAAAATACATATCATCATTTACAATTTTGTCCTGAAAATGCCACTCTGTGACCTCCCAAATATATTTCACTGCAGGAGCAAACTTACAGTGCTGGGCTATGTGGAATCCTCCCAGAGTGAGATGTCTTTTCTCCTCCAGCTACAGACTGCGATTGGTTACCCCTCCCTCTCCAGCCCCAAACACAGCCCTCCATCAAACTGTCTAATGCCCCAGCATTGTATTAGGAGAGGCCGTTCCCCCTCCCAGGGAGGCTGGCCTGCTGGAAATACGCTGAGATCTGTGCTCTCTGCAGATGAGCTGCGTGTCGGTGATTTATTCACATCTGTTTTCTAAGGGCTGGTCAGACAAACTCCCTGGAGCCCTGCACAGCCCAAAGCAGCAGCCTAGAGGGAACAGTTCATTTCTCTTGCCCTCTACTTCCCTGCAGAGTTTCCAGAACATAAAAGAATCACAATTACAATGAGGCAGCAGGGTCTAGAGGAAAGATTCTGAGGCAAACTCCAAACATAAATTCCTCCCACTGAGCTCTCGTTCCCCTGGACTTTTTTTCCAGTAAACCCAGGGGAAATTCAACTCACTCCAGCAATCCAGCCTGAATGTGTATTTTGTAGCTATGAAGAAAACAAAATTGACTGAAAACATCAAACCCGCTGAAGGGGGTTTGAACACTCAGTTCCAATTCATTGAAGCCCAGGTCTTGTAGGGCACATCTACACTGCAAAGAAACCCCATTGTGCTACATCTCAGAGCCTGGGTCAATTGATCCAGGCTCTCAGGGCTCTAGCTGAAGGGGGGGCTAAAAATAGCAATGTAGACATTCCTGAGACCTCCTCCCTCGCCAGCTTTCAGATCCTGGACTCCAGTCCGAGCTGGAACATCTGCATGCTATTTTTGACCCCACAGCCCGAGCACTTGTCAGTTCACCCCAGCTCTGAGACTGGGCACAGTGGGTTTCTCTTTAGACACCTTTGAAAATCTCCATCCACATGTGTTGATAGAGGAACTCTCAGTATTGTGACATGTCACATGTGCCCTCCAAAGGAAGCCACACGATACTGGACCATCATGCAAAAACCAGGGGGGATACTGCACTAGCCAGGGCAAGTCGGATGTCTGGTAAAATCAGGACATGTGGCAGGTTTAGGCAGCAAATAACTTTTCAGTTGGATCCTTTCTTGGGGTCTCTGAGCTTTTGTGTGCCAGATCCTTTCAGTCACTGTGACAACCTCAGCCTAGGAGTCTAGCCAGTGCAGTGACTGGAGCTCAAGGTCTATCCCCCTCACTTGGTGTCTGTGTAAAAGGGGGTGCCCGGGAATCTGGGACTAAAGGCAGCAGGGATGTGCCCCCAGCTGAGCCCCTGAGGTGTCCAGAGATAATCAGGGGGTCCCTGGGTTCAGAGGCCAAACCTCCTCATGAGTTGGTTAAAACCTGCCCTGAAACAGAAGGGTCTGAGCCTGGTGAGAAAGTGAGGTGGGCACTGTCAAGAAAGAGAAGCAGGTCAGAACTCAGAACATGGACTAGTGCTTAGAAAACAGAGGGGACGTGAGTGAGGACTCCTGAGTTCTTTCCCCAGCTCTCGGAGGGCAGAGGGGTCTAGTGGTTAGTGCACAGGGGACTAGAAGCAGGATTCCTGGGTTCTATCACAGCTCTGGGATGTGGAGTGGGGTCTAGGGGTTGTAGCAGGGGAGTCTGGGAGCCAGGATTCCTGGGTTCTATCTCCAGCTCTGGGAGGGGAGGGGAGGGGAGTCTAGTGGTTGGGGCAGGGGAGGCTGGGAGCCAGGACTCTGGAGTTCTCATCATTACTGCCTTTGAGTCACCTTGTGCAAGTCACTTCTGCTGCTTGCCATGCCTCAGTGTCCCTCATCTATTCTCACCCTTTTAGAGTCAATGGGGGCAGATCCCCAGCAGGTAGGAATGGGCAGATCTCCATTGACGTCAGTGTGTGGGGCAGATCCAGAGGTGGAGAAGCCAGCGGAAGCTGCAGCCAGGCCCCTGCAAGTGGAGTCCATCTCTTGGCTCAGAATGTTGTTATACACTGAGGTGCTCCTTAACGGTAGCTGCTGTAATGTCTTCTCCTCTCCCCGGCCTGTGCGTGTGGCAGGGACCCGCACTGCTGGGAAGGAGCCTGGGAGCTTCCCAAGGGTGAGAGTTTGTGCTGGTTTGTGCTACCCCAGACCCCAGAGTTTGTGCTACCCCAGACCCTCAAAGTCCAGCTAAGCCTCTTCTTTCTCTTCTACATCATCATCCTCCCATCCAACTTCTTCATCCTCCTCACCAGGTGGGGTGGCCCCCACACCGGGCTCCTTCATGTATTATTTCTGGACAACCTAGTCTTCTGCTACTGCTCCTTCACCCATCCAAAGAGGCTGGGCAACTTCTTCTCCCACTGCAAGACCATTTCCTGCCGGGCCTGCATGTCCGGGGGCGGCCGAGGCCATGGCTTACAGCTGGTATGTGGATCGTCTGCGCTACACTGCGTCTGTGAACAGAGGGCCCTGAGTTCAGGTCCCACCATTCCAGGCACTGTGCAAACTCGTAGTAAAAGTAGCCTCGTATACATTGCTGCTCCAAAGACCTTAGCATGTACACAGGCAAGACAGACAGACAGTGGCTGATAGGAGGAACACTTGCCCTTGAGAAACTGAGACCAGAGAGATTAAGGCTGCAATGTTGCCTAAACGAGCTTGCTAACACCGTGGAAAAGCCCCAGGTCAGGAGCCATGCTGGGAATTGAACCCAGGAGGGTCTGAGACCCAGCCCAAGTGCTTGGCCACAGGACCACGCTTCTTCCAGTGTCAGTCGGAGAGTCCAGGTTATACAGGCAATCCACCCTCTTCTCTATCTCTCCAGCATGTCTGCGGAGCTGGGAAGCCGCAGTCCGTACCCTGACGGTCACTGGTTTTATGTAGGGCTGTCAAGCGATTAATCGCGCAGTTAAACAACAACAGAATACCATTTATTTCAATAGTTTGGGCTGTTTTCTACATTTTCAAATACACTGATTTCAATTACCACACAGAATACAAAGTGTGCCGTGCTCACTTTCGATTTATTTTTATTACAAACATTTGCACTGTAAAAAAGAAACTTCAATTCACCGCAGTGAAGTCCTGTAGTGCAATCTACCCGAACGTAGAATTATGTAAAAAAGAATAACCGCACTTAACAAGAAAACAATATAGAACTGTAGAGCCTACAAGTCCACTCAGTCCTACTCCTTGTTCGGCCAATCGCTCAGACAAACAAGCACCCAGTGCTGGGGGAGGACGGGGGAGGCGGGGAGCCAGCAATGACGTGTGCAGGAGGCGAGCGAGGGAGGTGTCTTGCTGCTGCTTCTGGACAGGTGGTTTCTGGTGCTGGGCTCTCCAGGATCACCTCCTTCTACTGAGCTAGGTGGGCTCCCTTCCACTGAGTGAGCCCTTGTTTGCAAGGGAGGGTGGATTTTACCTCAGGGACTCATCATACTGCAGGGGAAGAGAAGCTGGTGCAGGGAGGCTGAGTTCGCCAGGCCATGTTCTCTATGGGGTACCCCAGAGCGAGCGGCTGGCTAGGAGCAATGGGGCACGACGCAGAGGGGTTGGTCCCGGGTGCGAGGGGCCAGCTGGGAACAATAGGGCTGGGCTGGCTAGGGTGCTGATATGTCCTGTTTTGGCCAGGACAGGCCCCTTTTCCAGCTCTGTCCCAACTGTCCCTAGTTCTTCATCAAAACTGGGCATTTGTCCCGGCTGCCAGGCAGAGCAGAGCGGCGGCGGCTGCCTGGGGATCAGCTGAAGGCGGCACTGCCCCTGCCCACCAGCAGGAAAGTGGAGAAATTTGCTTCTGGCGGGCAGTGCTGGCTTCAGAGCTGACCCCTGGGCAGCATGGAGCTGGGGCGGGGGGCGGGGAGGGAGTCATCCTCAGATGGGGGAAGCACAGAGCTCGGGGGGATCAGCCCCTGAGCTCGGGGTGGAGGTCAGTCCCAGTCTTGGGCGGCACGGAGCTCGGGGTGGGTGGGGTCAGCCCCAGCCCCAGCCCCAGCTGTGATCGGCATGGGACTTGAGGGTGGGGGTCTGCCCCTGAGCTCAGGATGGGGGTCAGCCACAGCTGCAGGCAGCACAGGGCTATGGGGGGGAGACCCCGCCATGGGCCGTGCTGAGTTGGGGGGGGCTCAGCCCCAGATGCAGGCGGAACGGGTGAGGGGGTCAGCCCCAGCCCCGGGAGGCATGGAGAGGGCAGCTCAGGTGAGCCCTCCTGGGGGGGGGTCACTTGGGCCAGCCCCTGGCCACCCTGTTTTTACATTAAAAACACGGGGATGAGAACTACCTTAATTCTGTATCAGAGGGGTGGCTGTGTTAGTCTGTATCAACAAAAACGGGGAGGCCGGTGGCACCTTAAAGACTAACAGATTTATTTGGGCATAAGCTTTCATGGGTATAAAAACCCACTTCTTCAGATGCATGGAGAAGAAGTCCATGCATCTGAAGAAGTGGGTTTTTTACCCACAAAAGCTTATACCTAAATCTCTTACTTTTGTAGCCTCGTCTCCTCCCACCCTCTAGTGGCAGCTTGTGTTACTGCGCCTGACCAGACAGGTTTTTTGGAGCAGCTCATGCTGCCCTCGGGCCCAGCGGGTCTGCAATTAACATGGGTTAAAAAAATTAACGTGTTAATTGTGCTGTGCATTAATCGCAGGTGTTAAAGGCAGTTAATTGACAGCCCTAGTTTTATGTTTTTATTTTTTTCACCTTCTTTCTTTAAAAAATAAATAGCAAAAAGCCTGGACAATTGCACACTTATGTGTACATTAAAGTTGTATGATTAAGCAAATTCAAGACAGGGTTGGGCAAACAGCCTTAACTCTGCCCTTTGTGTCTGCAGGATATTTTGATGTAACCTTTAATTGTATTGCCACATAATATGTACTGCCGTGGCAGATGTACATGTGATACGCAGTCTTGTATGTTTCATGCTAGCATTAGAATCATAGAATCATAGAATATCAGGGTTGGAAGGGACCTCAGGAGGTCATCTAGTCCAACCCCCTGCTCAAAGCAGGATCAATCCCGAACTAAATCATCCCAGCCAGGGCTTTGTCAAGCCTGACCTTAAAAACCTCAAAGGAAGGAGATTCCACCACCTCCTTAGGTAATGCATTCCAGTGTTTCACCACCCTCCTAGTGAAAAAGTTTTTCCTAAGATCCAACCTAAACCTCCCTCACTACAACTTGAGACCATTACTCCTTGTTCTGTCATCAGCTACCACTGAGAACAGTCTAGAGCCATCCTCTTTGGAACCCCCTTTCAGGTAGTTGAAAGCAGCTATCAGATCCCCCCTCATTCTTCTCTTCCGCAGACTAAACAATCCCAGTTCCCTCAGCCTCTCCTCATAAGTCATGTGTTCCAGTCCCCTAATCATTTTTGTTGCCCTCCGCTGGATGTTTTCCAATTTTTCCACATCCTTCTCGTAGTGTGGGGCCCAAAACTGGACACAGTACTCCAGATGAGGCCTCACCAATGTCGAATAGAGGGGAATGATCACGTCCCTCGATCTGCTGGCAATGCCCCTACTTATACAGCCCAAAATGCCATTGGCCTTCTTGGCAACAAGGGCACACTGTTGACTCATATCCAGCTTCTCGTCCACTGTCACCCCTAGGTCCTTCTCTGCAGAACTGCTGCCTAGCCATTCGGTGCCTACTCTGTAGCAGTGCATGGGATTCTTCAGGACTCTGCACTTGTCCTTGTTGAACCTCATCAGATTTCTTTTGGCCCAATCCTCTCATTTGTCCAGGTCCCTCTGTATCCTATCCCTACCCTCCAGCTTATCTACCTCTCCTCCCAGTTTAGTGTCATCTGCAAACTTGCTGAGGGTGCAATCCACACCATCCTCCAGATCATTTATGAAGATATTGAACAAAACCGGCCCCAGGACCAACCCTTGGGGCACTCCACTTGATACCAACTGCCAGCTAGACATGGAGCCATTGATCACTACCCGTTGAGCCCGACAATCTAGCCAACTTTCTATCCACCTTATAGTCCATTCATCCAGCCCATACTTCTTTAACTTGCTGGCAAGAATACTGTGGGAGACCATGTCAAAAGCTTTACTAAAGTCAAGGAACAAGACCATGTCAAAAGCTTTGCTAAAGTCAAGGAACATTTAGGGGCTGTGACTGAGATCAAGGCCCTGTTGGGCCTGACGCTGCCCAGACCCTGACTGAGATCAGGGTCCCGTTGTGCCAGGCGCTGCCCAGACCCCAACCGAGATTGGGCCCCCGTTGTGCTGGGAGCTGCACAGGCCCCAACCGAGACCGAGGGCCCCATTGTGCCGGGTGCTGCACAGACTCGGACTGAGAGCAGTGCCTCATTGTGCCAGGCGCTGCTCAGGCCCCAACCGATATTGGGCCCCTGTTGCACTGGCTGGGCACTGCACAGACACAGAGCCAGTGGCAGTCCCTCCCACAAGTGTAAAGAGAAACAGCAAAGTCAGGCTCTATGCTAACTTTTCAACAATCCCCTGGGAGCTCAGAGCTGGGAGTCCAGAGCTCTGGGAATCTCAGTGGCCATTTCTCCACCCCCACCATTGGCGCCACAGAGGATGGAGCCACAAGAAGGTCTCAAATGGTACAAAGGCAGGGGGAGCCAAGCAGCAAGACGGAGACAAGATGTGACCTTTCCGAGCCCCTCTCCCCCCTGCTCCATCCCTGTCACCACACTGTGAGTGACCAGTCCAAGGGAATTTAATGCTTTGGACAGTGAGACTGAGGGGCACCAGCATAGCTGGCGGGGGAGCCCAGGGCTGGGCTAGCAGGGGCTGTGGGTTGGGAGTGAGGGGCACAGGCAGAGCTTGGGGGGGTCACGGCTGGGCTAGCAGGGGCTGCAGGTCAGAAGTGAGGGGCCCCGGCAGAGCTGGGGGGAGCCCAGGGCTGGGAGAGCAGGAGGCTGTAGGTCGGGAATGAAGGGCACCAACATAACTGGTGGGGAGCCCAGGGCTGGCTAGCTGGGGCTGTGGGTCAGGAGTGAGGGGCACTGGCAGAGCTGGAGGAGGGAGCCCAGGCCTGGGATCGAAGGAGCTGTGAGTTGGGAGTGAGGTCCATCAGCAGGGCTAGGCGGGGAACCCAGGGTTGGGATAGCAGGGGCAGTGGGTCAGTAGGGAGGGGCACTGGCAGAACTGGGGGGGGCAGGGATGGGGTAGTAGGAGGTAGTAGGAGGCTGTGGGTCAGGAGTGAGGGGCACCGGCAGGGCTGGGGAGCCAAGGACTGGGCTAGCAGGGGCCTGCGGGTCAGGAATGAGGGGCACTGGCAAGGATGGGGGGCCCAGGGCTGGGGTAGCAGAGAGCTGCGGGTTGGGAGTGAGGGGCACCGGCACAGCTGGGGAGGGAGCCCAGGGCTGGACTAGCAGGGTTGTTAATCCTCGGTTCCACACACACACACACACACAGAGCTCTGCAGCTACCCCTCTGTCCTGACCCACAGCTCCATTTCTGCCTCCATGGCAGCAGGGGAGAAACTAGATGGCTAGATGGACAAGTTGCCTGGTCCAGCAGGGACCCGGCTGGGATCCATGGGCCGTTTTGGTGCCGCAGGTAGTAGGACCAAGAATGGGAGGGACCATTGGTCTGAACTGGCTGGGAAGTGAGGTCAGGCGCCATGCTGCAGATGCCAATGGCTCAGGGAGACTGGGGTAGCAGGTTCACTGGAGTATCCCACTGATCCAGGGTGGTGGGGAAGGCAGGGGACAAAGTCGGATGGGCAGATGGAAAAAGAGACGTGTCAGACTGGAAGGAACCTCAAGATATTGTCAAGTCCAGCCCTCTGTGCTGAGGCAGGGCCAAGCAAACCTAGACCAGCCCTGACAGGCATTTGTCCAACACTTTCTTAAAACCTCCCAGTGACGGAGATTCCACAACCTCCCTGGAAACACATTCCAGAGAATAGGGTTAGAAATTCTTTCCTAATCTCTAACCAACCTCTCCCTGGCTGCAGATTAAGCCTGTTACTTCTTGGCCTGTCCTCAGTGGACATGGAGAACCATTAGTCCCCATCCTCTGTATAGCGGCCTTTTTACGTATTTGAACTCTGTTCTCAGGTCCCTGCTCAGTTTTCTTTTCTCCAGACTAAACCTGCCCAGGTTTTTCAACCCTTCCTCATAGGCCAGGTTTGCTAAACTTTTATCTTTTCTGCTGCTCTCCTCTGGACTCTCTCCATTTTAGCCACATCTTTGCTAAAGCGCAGCACCCAGAACGGGACCCAGGTGGGGCCTCACGAGTGCCCAGCAGAGCGGGACAATTCCCTCCCGTGTCTTACATCCCACACTCCCGTTAGTACACCCCAGAATGGTATTAGCCTTTATTGCAACTGCAACACATTGATGACTCATATTCAATCTGTGATTGAGATTTACAAGGGAAATAGCTAACACAAAAATTGAAATCTGTTTATTCAAAACAAGATTTACTGAACATGCATATTCCATGAAAAAAAATCAGCCTAATCATGTATATTATAATTAACTTGAACAAAGAAGGGGAATTGATAGCTCAATGATTTGAGCATTGGCCTCCTAAACCCAGGGTTGTGAGTTTAATCCTTGAGGGGGTCATTTAGGGATCTGGGGCAAAAATTGGGGATTGGTCCTGCTTTGAGCAGGGGGTTGGACTTGATGACCTCCTGAGGTCCCTTCCAACCCTGATATTCTATTCTATCCACTCTAACCCCCAGATCCTCTTCCTCAGTGCCACCACCTAGCCAGTCATTCCCCATTTTGTCACTGAATATTTCATTTGTCCTTCCTAAAACAAGTACTTTACACTTGTCTTTATTGAATTTCTGCTTGTTGGTATCAGACCAATTCTCCAATGAATCTGAGAGCCCTGGTGCTGCCTTGAGGGGGATAGTGGCTGGATGAGTCTGTTGTTCTGGTCTGGGATGGAAGGGAAGCAGGCAGAAGGATTCATTTTGCAGTAAGAGGATAATGGATAACATGGGCAAGCAGGTGGGATGACTGATGGAAATGCGGGCATAGAAATGGAAATTATCACGTCTGATGAGGTGGAAGCAAAACTTAATGAGCTCAATGCACTCAAATTGAGGGACCAGATGATCTCCCCACCGCCCAGAATACTGAAAGAACTGACACATGAGATTACAAGTCCTGTGGCAAGGATTTTAACAAACCTATCAATTTCAGGGTGGCACCATATGATTGGAGAAGAGCTAATGGGCTGTGCTGAAAGGGGAATGATCAGGGTGGAGGAAGGCTACTGGTGGAGTTCCTGAAGGATCGGTCTTGGGACCAGTCTGAGTTAATATTTTCAGGAATGACTCTGGCACAAAAATTAGGAGTGCACTGATGAAATTGGCTGACGCTACAGAACCAGGAGGCGGCATCAGTACAAAGGATAACTAGGAGCCACCAATGTTGCATGGCTGTGAGAAAGGCTAATGCGTCCCTAGGATGTATTAGGAGAGGCATTTCCAGTGAAGGTAGAGAAGTATTAGTGCCGTTGGACAAGGCATTGGGGAGTCCTCTTCTGAAATCCTGTGAGCAATTCTGGTCACCCGTGTTTAAGAAAGATGAAGGCAAACTGAGCAAGAGCCAAGAGGGGCTCCCAGGACAAGCAAGGCCAATCGTATGAGACAGGAGAGGAAGAGATTGGCTTGCTCAGCCGAGCGCAATGAAGGCTGAGAGGGGATGTGGTGAATCCCAGGGAGAGAGAAGAGCTACTGACACTAAAGGACAATGCTGGCACAGGAACAAGCGGGGATCGACTGGCCATGGACAAAGCCAGGTTGGAAATGAGAGGAAGGTTTCTACCCATCAGGGATAGTCCTGGCTGAGATTGGGACCCTGGAGGGGGTGGGCCAGCATCCGAGGTGGCATCGGCCCTTCTCTCTCCCGCTCCCATGCTCAGGGTCAAACCGATCCCAGATTTGGTGTGGGGAAGGCATTTACTCCAGGTCAGATTGGCAGGGACCTTTCTCTGCAGGGCGCCTGCTGGGATTGACTGGGCCTATCTCAGCTGGTCAATTTCCCACCATTGCAGGGACCTCGGATATAGGTGGCCTAGCGATCATTTGCCATTTGGTCCATTCCCGCGTGGCCGCAAGGGCTTGATGGGCTGGGAGTCCAAGATTGGAACAGACGTGATGAAGCTGTGTAATGGGGGTCCGCCTCTACCCCTTGGTTGGTGGAATTTTATCCTGGATCTTACAAGCCACACGGAGAACGGTGTTCACTGGAACGTCTTGTGGCATTCTAGTTAGTTCTGCCAAAAGTGCAGAGGACTGGGCTAGATGACCTCTCGAGGTCCCTTCCAGTCCTACGAGTCTGTGATTCTGGTGACATGTCCGAAAAGCGTCAGACGCCGGCTGTGGACAACGGCACCAGCAGTCTGTAGACCTGAGCGAAAGTAAACGTCTGTGTCACGAATCAAGTCATTCCACTTTTTGCCCAATATACGACTTTGGCATTTTATGTGGAAAGCCTCCAGCTTTGCCCAGTTTGAGCAGCATAGTGTCCCTGTTTTGCAACCATCCACCAGTACGGGGAGGACCCAGCTTGGATAGATCCTGAACTTGGTTGTCATGATGGGCTGATGTGGACTCCATATTCATCATAAATGACCCAGATTGGCCAGTAGCTGTGAGGCCAATCCCATGAAAAACCTCCATGTGAGAGTTGGAGGAACTGATGAGCATAGAATGTAAACAACAAAAGCTGGAACCTGCATTGACAGTTTCATTATTCAAAGAGATTGGGGTCATGGGTGTACCTGATAATATCATCTTGGGGGGAGGGATAGCTCAGTGGTTTGAGCATTGGCCTGCTAAACCCAGGGTTGTGAGTTCAATCCTTGAGGGGGCCATTTAGGGATCTGGGGCAAAAATTGGGGATTGGTCCTGCTTTGAGCAGGGGGTTGGACTAGATGACCTCCTGAGGTCCCTTCCAACCCTGATATTCTATGATTCTATGATCTTGCCCCTCTATAAACCCATGGTACACCCACACCTTGAGTACTGCGTGCAGTTCTGGTTGGCACCATATCAAAAAAGATACATTGGAATTGGAAAAGGTGCAGAGAAGGTCAACAAAAATTATTAGGGGGACAGAACAGCTTCTGTATGAGATTCAAAAGACTGGGACTGCTCAGTTTAGAAAAGAGAGGACAAAGCGGAGTACGAGAGATGTCTATACAATCATGACAGGTGTGGAGAAAGTGTGGAGAAGGTGTGGAGACTGGTAGAAGCTGGGACTGAACAACAGGGAATGGATCACTTAATAATTGCCCTGTTCTGTTCACTCCCTCAGAAGCACCTGGCGCTGGTCACTATTGGAAGACTGGACAGTGGGCTAGAAGGACCATTGATCTGACCCAGTTCGGCCATTTTTAGGCTCTTATGTTTCTTAAAAGGCAACACAGGAAAATTGCTAATGATTTTTTTGTAATTATTCACAAACAAAACTGAACTTTGAACGAAAAAGACCCTTTGGAAACCAAGGTTTAAAGGAGATAAAGAAATGTTGACATTAAAGAACGATAGTGGGCTGTCCAAACACACATACCCCCCCGGGAGATTAAGGGGGTGTGATGATATACCCATACAGAATATGAGTACTTGTGGCACCTTAGAGACTAACCAATTTATTTGAGCATGAGCTTTCGTGAGCTACAGCTCACTTCATTGGATGCACTGAAGTATAAAACTGAGGGCTTGCTAAAGGTAAGAGTACAAGCTTTGTTAGCTTTTTTTAATGATGTATAATTCTGGATAGTGAATGAGCACAGATTCATAGATTCCCAAGCCAGAAGGGACCACTCTGATCATCCAGTCTGAACTCCTGTATAACACAGGCCAAAGAAGTGCCCCAAATTAATTCCAAGACTAGATCTGTTAGAAAAAACACCCAGTCTTGATTTAAAACTTGTCAGTGATGGAGAATCCACAATGACCCTTAGTAAACTGCTCCAATGGTTAATTACCCACACCTTTCAAAGTTTACGCCTTTGTCCAGCTTCCACTTCCAGCCACTGGATCATGTTACACCTCTCTCTGCTAGATTGAAAACCCCATGATCAAATATTCGTTCCCCGTGTAGGTACCTATGGACTGTGCTCAAGTTGCCCCTTAACCTTCTCTTTGTTAATCTAAATAGATCGAGCTCCTTAACTCTGTCACTCCACGGTGGGTTTTCTAACCCTTTAACCATTCTTGTGGCTCTTCTCTGACCCCTCTCCAATTTGTCAACCTCCTTCTTGAACTGTGGGCAGCAACACTGGACAGAGGATTCCAGCAGTGGTCACACCAGTGCCAAGCACAGAGGTAAAAACCTCTCTATCCCTACTTGAGATTCCTGTTTATGCATCCCAGAATCACTGTAGTCCAACTGTGCCACCGCGTTGGGAGTTCATATTCAGCTCATTTTCCACCATGACCCCAAAATCATTTTCAGCATCACTGCTTTTTGTGACATCTGCAAACTTTATGTTTATGATTTTATGTTTTCTTCCAGGTCATTAATAACAATGTTAAATAGACCAAAGCCAAGAAGCAATCCCTGGGGGACCCCTCGTGCAAAGAATATCACGCAGTACCAAGTCAAATGCCTTACAGAAATCTAAGTGTATTACATCAACACAATTACATTTATCAACCAAACTTGTAATCTCATCAAACAAGATGTTAAGTTAGTTTGACAGGATCTATTATCTATGTTTCTTTGTGTCCTTTGGCTTCCCTTATCAATTTTCTACAATTCCTAATATCTGTTTATATTCATTACTATCAACTTCCACTCTCTTCCATTTTTTGTATCTGTTGAATAATTCCATAGCATCTATTGAATAACTCCAACCATTTCATAATATCTATGAAGTAACTCGGTAGCATCTATTTGCTAACTCTGTGGGTAGCTCTAGAGTCTGAACTAGTGTAACTCAGAATCAAAATTGTCTCCAAGCATTTTACTAATTTCTATAGAGCTTTGTTGCTCTCTACTACCCTTTGAAACAAAAAACAATCTTGAACATTTTTAATAAAAAATGTTTTTTCCATTTTTCGACCAGTTGTAATATTGAGTCACCATATCCATTCTCATTCTCCATGTGTGATCAAGACAGGGGTTCACATGGATGGGATGGAGTAGGGGAACTGCACAGGGGTGACAGAGTTCATCCTGCTGGGACTATCCCAGATGCAGGAGGTCCAGCTCCTCCTCTTTTTCTTCTTCCTGCTCTTCTACATCATCATCCTCCTAGGGAATTTCCTCATCATCTTCACCATCCAGAGTGACCCCTGCCTGAGCTCCCCCATGTTTTTTTTCCTGGCCAACCTGGCCTTCCTGGACAACTGCTACTGCTCCATCACATCCCCCCCCCCCATCCCCCAAAGATGCTGGCCGACTTCTTTTCCCTCTGCAACACCATCTCATACGGGGGCTGCATGGCCCAGCTCTTCTTCCTCCATTTTCTGGGGGGTGCCGAGGCCTTCCTGCTCATGGCCTTGGCCTAAAACCACGAAGTGGCCATCTGCAAACCTCTGTGCTATGCCATGCTCATGAACAGAGGGATCTGCTGCATCATGGTGGGGGCAGCGTGGGCAGGGGACTTCATTCATGGCATCATCCTCTTTGGTCTGTCCATCCAGCTGTCCTTCTGAAGCCCCAACATCTTGGACAACTTCTTCTGTGACGTCCATAAGCTGGTGAAGCTGGCCTGCGCTGACACCTGCGCAGTGGAGATGATCATGTTCCTCAACAATGGCATGGTCATCATGATGTGCTTCGTCCTCCTCCGTCCTCCATCCTCAAACATAAAAAAGAAGCTTACAAGAAGTGGAAGGTTGGACATATGACCAGGGAAGAGTATAAAAATATTGCTCGGGCATGTAGGAAAGATATCAGGAGGGCCAAATCGCACCTGGAGCTGCAGCTAGCAAGAGATGTCAAGAGTAACAAGAAGGGTTTCTTCAGGTATGTTGGCAACAAGAAGAAAGCCAAGGAAAGTGTGGGCCCCTTACTGAATGAGGGAGGCAACCTAGTGACAGAGGATGTGGAAAAAGCTAATGTACTCAATGCTTTTTTTGCCTCTGTTTTCACTAACAAGGTCAGCTCCCAGACTGCTGCGCTGGGCATCACAGAATGGGGAAGAGATGGCCAGCCCTCTGTGGAGATAGAGGTGGTTAGGGACTATTTAGAAAAGCTGGACGTGCACAAGTCCATGGGGCCGGACGAGTTACATCCGAGAGTGCTGAAGGAATTGGCGGCTGTGATTGCAGAGCCCTTGGCCATTATCTTTGAAAACTCGTGGCGAACGGGGGAAGTCCCGGATGACTGGAAAAAGGCTAATGTAGTGCCAATCTTTAAAAAAGGGAAGAAGGAGGATCCTGGGAACTACAGGCCAGTCAGCCTCACCTCAGTCCCTGGAAAAATCATGGAGCAGGTCCTCAAAGAATCAATCCTGAAGCACTTACATGAGAGGAAAGTGATCAGGAACAGTCAGCATGGATTCACCAAGGGAAGGTCATGCCTGACTAATCTAATCGCCTTTTATGATGAGATTACTGGTTCTGTGGATGAAGGGAAAGCAGTGGATGTATTGTTTCTTGACTTTAGCAAAGCTTTTGACACGGTCTCCCACAGTATTCTTGTCAGCAAGTTAAGGAAGTATGGGCTAGATGAATGCACTATAAGGTGGGTAGAAAGCTGGCTAGATTGTCGGGCTCAACGGGTAGTGATAAATGGCTCCATGTCTAGTTGGCAGCCGGTGTCAAGTGGAGTGCCCCAGGGGTCGGTCCTGGGGCCGGTTTTGTTCAATATCTTCATAAATGATCTGGAGGATGGTGTGGAATGCACTCTCAGCAAATTTGCGGATGATACTAAACTGGGAGGAGTGGTAGATACGCTGGAGGGGAGGGATAGGATACAGAAGGACCTAGACAAATTGGAGGATTGGGCCAAAAGAAATCTGATGAGGTTCAATAAGGATAAGTGCAGGGTCCTGCACTTAGGATGGAAGAATCCAATGCACCGCTACAGACTAGGGACCGAATGGCTAGGCAGCAGTTCTGCGGAAAAGGACCTAGGGGTGACAGTGGACGAGAAGCTGGATATGAGTCAACAGTGTGCCCTTGTTGCCAAGAAGGCCAATGGCATTTTGGGATGTATAAGTAGGGGCATAGCGAGCAGATCGAGGGACGTGATCGTTCCCCCCTATTTGACACTGGTGAGGCCTCATCTGGAGTACTGTGTCCAGTTTTGGGCCCCACACTACAAGAAGGATGTGGATAAATTGGAGAGAGTCCAGCGAAGGGCAACAAAAATGATTAGGGGTCTAGAGCACATGACTTATGAGGAGAGGCTGAGGGAGCTGGGATTGTTTAGTCTGCAGAAGAGAAGAATGAGGGGGGATTTGATAGCTGCTTTCAACTACCTGAAAGGGGGTTCCAAAGAGGATGGCTCTAGACTGTTCTCAATGGTAGCAGATGACAGAACGAGGAGTAATGGTCTCAAGTTGCAATGGGGGAGGTTTAGATTGGATATTAGGAAAAACTTTTTCACTAAGAGGGTGGTGAAACACTGGAATGCGTTACCTAGGGAGGTGGTAGAATCTCCTTCCTTAGAGGTTTTTAAGGTCAGGCTTGACAAAGCCCTGGCTGGGATGATTTAACTGGGAATTGGTCCTGCTTCGAGCAGGGGGTTGGACTAGATGACCTTCTGGGGTCCCTTCCAACCCTGATATTCTATGATTCTATGATTCTATGATCTCCTGTGCCGCCCTGCTGCTCTGGCAGTGAACTCACTCCCCCAGGGGGAAGAGAAAAGTGGCCTCCACCTGCGTCTCGCACATCATCGTGGTCTTCGTGATGTGCGGCCCAGCCGTCTACATCTATGCCCTGCCCTTCCAGACAGCCCCCCTGGAGAAAGTGCTGGCCGTGTTCCACACCATGGTCTTCCCCCTCACCAACCCCATGATCTACACCCTGAGGAACAAGGAGATCAAAAGCTCCATGAGGAAGTTAATCAACAGATACATATCCTGGTGGGTGAAAAGTTAAAGCACTATTGCAAAGTGAAGAAGTATGAGTATTTGCACTTTATTTGTGTTTTAATTGTCATGTGTAAGGCCAAGTTTCGGCCTCAGTTATTCGGGAATAATTCTGCAGTACCTATTGATTAAACCTATAAAATCTGTTGAATAACTTTATAGTATCTATGGAACAATGCTGCAGTTGTATGGATGAACTCAAAGGTGTCTATGGAGTAATTATCTTATATATATGGAGCATCTCTATAGTACTTTGGAGTAGCTCTGTAATAATTCTGAAGGATCCACTGAATAAATCTTTAGCATCTGTGGAGTAACTTTGTGGTAATTCTCCAGTACCTGTTGAGTAACACTGCATTATCTGTGCGAAGCTATGCAGCAACTCTCTAGTATGTAAGAAGTAGCTCTGTATAGTATTATGGAACAACAGTGCCAAACTTCTGTAGTATGGGTTAAGTAAATCTGTTGTTTCTGTTGAGTAACTCCTTACTATCCACAGAATAACATTTATAATTGCTGGTATTATCAGTCTTCTGTGAGGTAATTGTTTAGTGTCTATGGAATAGCTCTGTGGTACTACAGAATAACTCTGGAGTAATTTTGTAGTATCTGTTGAATAATTCCATAGCATCTATTGAATAACTTCAATCATTTCAGAATATCTATGGAATAACTCTATAGAATCTCTTTGGTAACCCCAGAGTCTGCACTGAGGTTACTGAGAACCGAAATTGTCTCCAAGTATTTTACTAATTTCTACAGAGCCATCAAATAATTAAAGACGGGAAAGACTTTGACAGTTTATTGTAGTTCTGTTAAAACACCAAAGGAAATACAGAACCAGATCCTCAATCCCTGAAAATCAGCAATGTACCATTGACACCAGTGAGGCTTGCAGATTTACATCAGTTAAAAAAACATAAATACTTGGGCTTCAGGTCATAAACCTGAACTGTTAAGGGGCTGGAATAAACTTTCCCAATGGGCGGTTTATCCCAGATCATAGCTGGCCCTCCCTAGATGGGAAAGCCCCCATGTCCCATTCCCTATGGCTCCTATGGCCAAGTGGTGGGCCTGCATGAAACCTTACTAGTGTGCATAGTCTCTGTGTGCCCGGCTCATCACAAGCATCTGTAAGCAGAGTCAGGATGAGCTCTACCCTGACATCTGGTGGCGAGTCATGGTGGGTTGTGGAAAAGAACTTCAGGGGCTGATCTCATTTGCATAGACACACCCACCCCACCTAGATGGTCACTTTGGCTGCTGTAGGAGCCCCAGTTTCTCTATTATTGGGGCAGGAATAAACTGTTATTATCCTGTTTATGTGAATCAAGGTCAGTGGAACTGTACTTGGCCTTTTGTTATGCTGGAGGGACTCACCATCAACTAAGCAGCACTCACTAGGCAAGGGTCTTGGGTTCCAAAACCCCATGACTGGAGAGAAGCTGGGGATAGGTATTAGTACCTGGTGGTATGGGTCCTCTGGTAAGGGCCTTACATACTAATTACACTTTCTTTTCTTTCCACTGTAGAATATCAGAGCTAATTTTGATTCCCTTAGGAGTCTAGTTACAGGCTGCTGAGCTGAATTCACTTTGGGCTAATAGTGCACTAGTACTAAGGCTCCCCTACTACAAGCTGAAATCACTGAGTGTTGTGTTAAGTAGTGGGGGAGCCTAAAGATATAGTGCAGAGCAGTTTGCAGGATGGCTGGCAGAGCACAGTGGCTTGCAGGACGGCTGGCAGAGTGGAGCGATTTGTGGGACGGCTGGTGGAGTGGAGCGGAGCCCCATGGAGAGTGGGGCGATTGACTTTGGACCATGTAAGGTGCCCCTTAACAACCCCCCATCTCCACCGAGGTTGGAAGGTAAAACTCTGCAGATAAACTTTCAGACTCTGGGGCTGCACTGACCAGGGACAGAGACCTTTGGGTTGTTGGACTTTTGGGACTTTGGGTGATTTTAGGTTGCTGGACTCAAGAACCAAAAGGAAAGGACACAGCCCAATCTGCTTGGGTTGGGTTTTTTGCTCATGGGTTGTGTTATGAATCCTGTTGGTGGTGTTTCCCCAACATAATGCGACATTGTTTCTCTCTGTTATTAAAAGGCTTTTGCTACACTCAGACTCTGTGCTTGTGAGAGGGGAAGTATTACCTCTTAGAGGCACCCAGCGGGGGTGGGGGTGGTCACTGGGTGGGGGCTCGAGCTGGTTTTGCATTGTGTATTGGAATGGAACCCCTAGATACTGAACCCGGCCCTTGTTGCTGCCAACTCTGACGGGCAGAAGGGTTACACATCCATGACTCATTGCACGAGAGCCAACATTTTCACAAGTGATCCAAGATTTGGGGTATCTCAATTTTTCAGTACCCAATTTGAGGCCAGCATGGTGTTGTTAGTCCTTCACAATGTGGGCTCAGCTCCCCTCATCTCTTACAGAAAAACAAAAAAATCCTTGGGAAATGACACAGGAGCAAGATTTTTCTCCAGAACTCTTCACATGGAAATTGGGCTTCCCCAACCTCCAGCCGTGTCCCCAGGGGAGGATGAGGGTTTGGCCTCTGAACTCAGCGTTCTCCCTGATTACCTGTGGGCATCTCAGAGGCTTTGCTGAAGACGTATCCCTGAACACATCCAGGCTGCCTCAAGCTTGACACCCAAAACTAGCAACTGCTTTGGAAACTTCAGGCCCAAAGTCCTGGGAAGACCCTTATATACAGACACCAAGACTCAGGAGCGATGCTGAGCTTTATGGACTGCACCTGCGGCCCCACAACCAGGGCTAGACTCCTTGGCTGAGCCTTTCACCCTTGCTAGGATTTTAAGTCCACAGCTCCCATGAATTTTAAAGGGGCTTGGGTGTTCAAATCCACTAGGTGGCTTGGGAACCCTTAGCCCTCCTAAAGTTACAACATGGCCTGATTTTACCAGGACAGTCCCAGTTTCTCATACAATGTCCCAGTATCATCCTAGTTTGTCTTATGATGTCCCAGGGTCTCTGGTTTGTTGGTTTGTTTCAGAACAGCAGAAAAATACTGGTTTTTCCTTTCATCCATCAACCTATTTGGGTTAAGATTTGCCAAACCACATAAAAAATTTGTGTACCAGCTTCCCATTACAATCTTTATAATTACGGGCCATCTATCCCCCAGTGTCTCAGCTATGCTGGGTGTTTCTAGGTCTACAAAATGTTTGTGCAAGATGTGTTTTTTCACCAAGTTGGATTTGCCCTGTGGTTAGCAGGAGCCATCAAAATGGAACAAGTCTGGAGTGTTCAAAATGAATGAAGAATGAAGAGAAAAATAATCACAAAAATAATAAAGGTTCTTCTTTTACCCCCATGAACACTAGCACCTAGCATTGGCTGGAAAATGGAATTCCCATCTGTGGGGAATTCTGATAGTTCAACATTGACAGAACAAGGAGTAATGATCTCAAGTTGCAGTACGGGAGATTTAGGTTGGTTATTAGGAAAAACTTTTTCACTACAAGGGTGGTGAAACACTGGAATGCGTTACCTAGGGAGGTGGTGGAATCTCCTTCCCTAGAAGTTTTTAAGGTCAGGCTTGACAAAGCCCTGGCTGGGATGATTTAGTTGGGGATCGGTACTGCTTTGAGCAGGGGGTTGGACTAGATGACCTCCTGAGATCGCTTCCAACCCTGATATTCTATGATTTCTTTTCATGCTGAATCAGGACAAAAATTCTAAGTAACAAATACGCTGATGCAATGAAAAGTTCAGAAAAATGGGATATGAAAATGTCAAACAGAAAAATGTTGACACTCTTGGTCAAAACGAAATGTTTTGACATTACAAAAAGGAATTTTTCATTTGGAAATACTCTT
The DNA here is from genome assembly GCF_965152275.1 of Natator depressus. Lineage (NCBI taxonomy): Eukaryota > Metazoa > Chordata > Testudines > Cheloniidae > Natator > Natator depressus. The sequence continues at coordinate 33,802,194 of NC_134246.1, forward strand.
TTGAAACAAACAAAACCCATTTTAAAATATTGACCAAAAGTGAAAGACTGTCTTGAAATTATGAGTCAAACTTTAATTTTTGTTTAGATTCTCCTGACAGGAATTATTAAAAAAACAACCAGAATCGACATATTATCCTGGAAAATGTCAATGAAACAACATTTTTCAATGGGAAAATGTGGGAGATGACACATTTCAAGCAGCTCGATTACAGACACTTGTCCATTGCTGCTCTATAAATTCATTCTACCACTAGGGGATTTTCAAAGGCGTCTAAGGAGTTTGGCTAAAAATAAGACAGGGCTGAGGCCCAAAGGGCGTCCCAGGGGATTGCAGAAATAAAGACGTATTTCTGACCTATAATAACTAGGAGCCCACCAGAACCTCAACTGGCCTGGAATGGCCTGTTCCTTCATTAACACTGTGACGCTGCCCCCCATAAGGCTTTATGGAAATATGCTTATGAATATATATGACATAACTGGAATATGTTCTATGCTACTGTGACAGGGTCAGGCCAGATGGCTACAAAAGAGTGGTCAAAGGTAGGTACATTAGTTCCGGGTTAAGCAGGTCCCTTTTCCCTGGGTAAAACAACAGGGACTATTCCAGAACACTCAGGAACTTTCTAGAACTAATTAAGTCAGGCAGGCTAATTAGGACACCTGTAGCCAATTGGGAAGCTGCTAGAATTAATTAAGGCTAATCAGGACACCAGGTTTAAAAAGATTCTCACTCCAGTTAGTGAGGGATGCACAAGGAGCGGAGAGTAAGAGCGTGTGCTGCTGGAAGACTGAGGAGTACAAATGCTATCTGCAATTAGAAGGAAGGTCCTGTGGTGAGGATACAGAAAGTGTTGGGAGGAGGCCATGGGGAAGTAGCCCAGGGAGTTGTGGCTGTCACACAGCTGTTCCAGAAGGCACTCGACACAGCTACAGTCCACAGGGCCCTGGGCTGGAACCCGGAATAGAGGGAGGGTCTGGGTTCCCCCCGCCCCCCAACTCCCTATTGGATACAGGAGGAGTGGACTTGTACTGTTGGTCCCACCAGAGGGGAAGGTCCCTGGCCTGTCGCCCGACCCACTAGGTGGACCACCAGAGACAGTGGGGATTGTTCTCCTTCCTTTTCCCCATGCTGGCCAGTGATGAGGTTATCTGAGTGAATGGCAAATTTGAGCCACAAAAGTGGCCAAGCTGAGGGCTACTGTGAATCTCTGAGGTGAGCAAAATCCGCCAATAAGTGCAGGACCCACCAAGGTAGAGGAGGAACTTTGTCACACTACATATGCCATGTAACATATCTATGTAAAGGTTATGATCTACTGAATCTATTAATCCTATTTGTATGCATGTATCATTTTTGTATTCGAAGTTATGAATATTGACTGTGTACTGGCTTGGTTTCTAAATAACCTTAGTAGAGCATTTGGTCAGTTCCTGGAGAAAGGAATTTGCAAAGTTAAGTGGCCAATCAAGAAGCACTTAAGGAACAATGCATCTTGGAATGCTCCAATCCCCATAAGAAGTCTTCCTGGAGACAGTCAAGATACCATGTGGGCAATGGCTTCCGCCTGTAAAAACTGTGAGTCTTGCATGGACATGTGACTTGCCCAGGTGACTCCAGAACTCCATCTTTGAGCTGGACTTTGCATAGGAGAGAGGAGGGGGTTTCCACCCACAAGAGAAAGTCTATTTAAGCCTGTGGGGGACCCCGCCATTTTGTCTTCAGCTGGCTAAGGAGGTATCCTCTCCACCCCCAATGATACCTGAAAGAAATTGGAACAAAGGACAGTAACTACAGGGGGTGTGGGTGCTTGCTGGACCCAGACTAGAAGGAGGCTAGTCTGTAAAAGGAAGCTTACTGGAACTGGTGAGGTTTTTATCTGTATTCAGTTTGATTAGACATAGACTTGCGTGTTTTATTTAATTTTACTTGGTAATTCACTTTGTTCTGACTGTTACTACTTGGAACCACTTAAATCCTAATTTCTATATTTAATAAAATCACTTTTTACTTATTAGTTAACCCAGAGTATGTATTAATACTTGGGGGGGGGGGGGCAAACAGCTGTGCATATCTCTCTATCAGTGTTATAGAGGGTGAACAATTTATGAGTTTACCCTGTATAAGCTTTATACAGGGTAAAACGGATTTATTTGGGGTTTGGACCCCATTAGGAGTTGGGCTTCTGAATGTCAAGGACAGGCACACTTCTGTAAGCTGCTTTCAGTTAAGCCTACAGCTGTTAGCAGGAGTTTGCCTGGGATCTGTGTTGGTGAGTATCTGGGTATCTGAGTGTGTGTTTGGTGAGAGGATCGGAGTGTTTGTAGTGAGGGCAGCTTGAAAGTTTGAGCGAGTGCTTGATTGGTTGGCTGAAAAGGGTGGGAGTTGGGAGTGTTTTGTTTCAGGTGAGCCTGGCTGTTTAAAAAAGCCGGCGCTCCGCGAACCAGCTGAGCGGCGGGGAACCAGCTGAGCAGCGGGGGACAGCAGAGCAGCAAACAGCAGGAGTTTGCCTGGGATCTGTGTCGGTGAGTATCTGGGTATCTGAGTGTGTGTTTGGTGAGAGGATCGGAGTGTTTGTAGTGAGGGCAGCTTAAAAGTTTGAGGGAGTGCTTGAATGGTTGGCTGAAAAGGGCGGGAGTTGGGAGTGTTTTGTTTCAGGTGAGCCTGGCTGTTTAAAAAAGCCGGCGCTCCGCGAACCAGCTAAGCGGCGGGGAACCAGCTGAGCAGCAGGGGACAGCAGAGCAGCAAACAGCAGGAGTTTGCCTGGGAGTTCGCCTGGAGTGAGCCCACTGAGGCTTACACCCTAACGACTTCTCTGAGTAATTACTGCATCTCCTGAGGAAGCTCATAGTAGGAAGGTAATATGGATGGGGAGTGTTCAACTGTTGTGACCTGCACTGGATGTGCCATGTTTGTCTTTCTTCCAGAGGACAGAAGCGACTTTGTGTGTACAAAGTGCAAGCTGGTCTCCATATTGGAAGAGAAGGTTCAAGGTCTGGAGCAACAGGTATCGACCCTGCATTGCATAAGAGAAACTGAAGATTTCCTGGACAGACATCAGGATATGCTTCTACAGGCACAAGGTTCTGAAGATTCAGAGCAGGCTGCACAGCATGGACAGGAGGACGGTGAAGAAATCTGGCAACATGTGACCTCCAGAAGAAGGGGGAACGTCCATGTACCAGCAACGCGGATACAGATAAGTAACCTTTTTCATGTTCTCTCCACAGGTACCATTGCGGGGAGTGGCCCAGATGATATGTCTGGGGGAAGGGAGCAGAAGGACACTCCACCAGTTGAAAGGCATGAGATGCACGGTCCTAAGGCTGGGGGTTCCATGACCACCACTCCCAAGAGAAGGAGGCGGGTGGTGCTGGTCGGGGACTCTCTCCTCAGGGGGACTGAGTCATCTATCTGCCGCCCTGACCGGGAAAACAGAGAAGTCTGCTGCTTACCAGGGGCTAAGATTCGCGATGTGACGGAGAGTCTGCAGAGACTCATCAAGCCCTCAGACTGCTACCCCTTCCTGCTTTTCCACGTGGGCACCAATGATACTGCCAAGAATGACCTTGAGTGGATCACTACAGACTACGTGGCTCTGGGAAGGAGGATAAAGGAGTATGAGGCGCAAGTGGTGTTCTCGTCCATCCTCCCCATGGAAGGAAAAGGCCGGGGTAGGGATCATCGAATCGTGGAAGTCAACGAATGGCTATGCAGATGGTGTCGGAGAGAAGGCTTTGGATTCTTCGACCAGGGGATGGTGTTCCAAGAAGGAGGAGTACTAGGCAGAGACGGGCTCCACTTAACGAAGAGAGGGAAGAGCATCTTCGCGAGCAGGCTCGCTAACCTAGTGAGGAGGGCTTTAAACTAGGTTCACCGGGGGAAGAAGACCAAAGCCCTGAGGTAAGTGGGGAAGCGGGATACTGGGAGGAAGCACGAGCAGGAGCGTGTGAGAGGGGAGGGCTCCTGCCTCATACTGAGAACAAGGGGCGATCAGCGGTTTATCTCAAGTGCCTATATACAAATGCACAAAGCCTGGGAAACAAGCAGGGAGAACTGGAGGTCCTGGCAAAGACAGGGAATTATGATGTGTTTGGAATAACAGAGACTTGGTGGGATAACTCACATGACTGGAGTACTGTCATGGATGGGTATAAACTGTTCAGGAAGGACAGGGAGGCCAGCAAAGGTGGGGGAGTTGCACTGTATGTAAGGGAGCAGTATGACTGCTCAGAGCTCAAGTATGAAACTGCAGAAAAACCTGAGCGTCTCTGGATTAAGTTTAGAAGCGTGAGCAACAAGGGTGATGTCGTGGTGGGAGTCTGCTGTAGACCACCAGACCAGGGGGATGAGGTGGACGAGGCTTTCTTCCGGCAAGTCGCAGAAGCTACTAGATCGCACGCCCTGGTTCTCATGGGCGACTTCAATCATCCTGATATCTGCTGGGAGAGCAATGCAGCAGTGCACAGTCAATCCAGGAAGTTTTTGGAAACTGTAGGGGACAATTTCCTGGTGCAAGTGCTGGAGGAACCAACTAGGGGCGGAGCTCTTCTTGACCTGCTGCTCACAAACCGGGAAGAATTAGTAGGGGAAGCAAAAGTGGATGGGAACCTGGGAGGCAGTGACCATGAGATGGTCGAGTTCAGGATCCTGACACAAGGAAGAAAGGAAAGCAGCAGAATACGGACCCTGGACTTCAGAAAAGCAGACTTTGACTCCCTCAGGGAACTGATGGGCAAGATCCCATGGGAGAATAACATGACGGGGAAAGGAGTCCAGGAGAGCGGGCTGTATTTTAAAGAATCCTTATTGAGGTTACAGGGACAAACCTTCCCGATGTGTAGACAGAATAGTAAATATGGCAGGCTACCAGCTTGGCTTAACAGTGAAATCCTTGCTGCTCTTGAATAGAAAAAAGAAGCTTACAAGAAGTGGAAGATTGGACAAATGACCAGGGATGAGTATATAAATATTGTTCGGGCATGTAGGAATGGAATCAGGAAGGCTAAATCACACCTGGAGTTGCAGCTAGCGAGGGATGTTAAGAGTAACAAGAAGGGTTTCTTCAGGTATGTTGGCAATAAGAAGAAAGCCAAGGAAAGTGTGGGCCCCTTACTAAATGAGGGAGGCAACCTAGTGACAGACGATGTGGAAAAAGCTAATGTACTCAATGCTTTTTTTTGCCTCTGTCTTCACGAACAAGGTCAGCTCCCAGACTACTGCACAGGGCACAGCATGGGGAGGAGATGGCCAGCCCTCTGTGAAGGAAGAAGTGGTTCGGGACTATTTAGAAAAACTGGACATGCACAAGTCCATGGGGCCGGATGCACTGCATCCGAGAGAGCTGAAGGAGTTGGCGGATGTGATTGCAGAGCCATTGGCCATTATCTTTGAAAACTCATGGCGATCGGGGGAAGTCCCGGACGACTGGAAAAAGGCTAATGTAGTGCCCATCTTTAAAAAAGGGAAGAAGGAGGATCCTGGGAACTACAGGCTGGTCAGCCTCACCTCAGTCCCCGGAAAAATCATGGAGCATGTCCTCAAGGAATCAATTCTGAAGCACTTAGAGGAGAGGAAAGTGATCAGGAACAGTCAGCATGGTTTCACCAAGGGCAAGTCATGCCTGACTAATCTAATTGCCTTCTATGATGAGATAACTAGTTCTGTGGATGAAGGGAAAGCAGTGGACGTGTTATTCCTCGACTTTAGCAAAGCTTTTGACACGGTCTCCCACAGTATTCTTGTCAGCAAGTTAAAGAAGTATGGTCTGGATGAATGGACTATGATGTGGATAGAAAGCTGGCTAGATTGTCGGGCTCAACGGGCAGTGATCAATGGCTCCATGTCTAGTTGGCAGCCGATATCTAGCAGAGTGCCCCAAGGGTCGGTCCTGGGGCCGGTTTTGTTCAATATCTTCATTAATGATCTGGAGGATGGTGTGGATTGCACCCTCAGCAAGTTTGCGGATGACACTAAACTGGGAGGAACTGGTAGATACGCTGGAGGGTAGGGATAGGATACAGAGGGACCTAGACAAATTGGAGGATTGGGCCAAAAGAAATCTGATGAGGTTCAACAAGGACAAATGCAGAGTCCTGCACTTAGAACGGAAGAATCCAATGCACCGCCTCAGACTAGGGACCGAATGGCTCGGCAGCAGTTCTGCAGAAAAGGACCTAGGGGTGACAGTGGACGAGAAGCTGGATATGAGTCAACAGTGTGCCCTTGTTGCCAAGAAGGCAATGGCATTTTGGGGTGTATAAGTAGGGTCATTGCCAGCAGATCGAGGGACGTGATCGTTCCCCTCTATTCGACATTGGTGAGGCCTCATCTGGAGTATTGTGTCCAGTTGTGGGCCCCACACTACAAGAAGGATGTGGATAAATTGGAGAGAGTCCAGCGAAGGGCAACAAAAATGATTAGGGGACTGGAACACATGACTTATGAGGAGAGGCTAAGGGAACTGGGATTGTTTAGTCTACGGAAGAGAAGAATGAGGGGGGATTTGATAGCTTCTTTTAACTACCTGAAGGGTGGATCCAAAGAGGATGGATCTAGACTATTCTCAGTGATAGCAGATGACAGGACAAGGAGTAATGGTCTCAAGTTGCAGTGGGGGAGGTTTAGGTTGGATCTTAGGAAAAACTTTTTCACTAGGAGGATGGTGAAACACTGGAATGGGTTACCTAGGCAGGTGGTGGAATCCCCTTCCTTAGAAGTTTTTAAGGTCAGGCTTGACAAAGCCCTGGCTGGGATGATTTAGTTGGGATTGGTCCTGCTCTGGGCAGGGGGTTGGACTAGATGGCCTCCAGAGGTCCCTTCCAACCCTTTTATTCTATGATTCTATGTTAGGGGACGTGGTTCAGACCTGGGTCTGGGATTCCAGCAGGCTAGCGGGTCTGGCTGAAACCAGGAGGGCACTGAAGTCCTAAGCTGCCAGGGCAAGAAAGCAGGAGCAAAAGTAGTCTTGGCACATCAGGTGGCAGCTCCCAGGGGGTTTCTGTGATCCAACCCATCACAAATGCCACACAGTTATCCCTCAGGGGGCAGAGTTGTTTTTCTCCTGCATTGCTTCAGCAGCTTTTGGGATGCAGCCACCAGAGGAAGCCACAGCTCAGGCTGCCCTGGGTGCTTGAAGTTGGTCACTAAGCGATACCCAGAGGCAAAGACTGAAAACTAAGGGCCAAGTCCTGAGCTGGCGTAAATTGATACAGTTTTGTTGACTTCAACTGACCCACTGATGTCCATGGAACTACATTGATTTACACTAGCTGGGGATCTCGCCCGTTATACGGGTTCCTATCTGTATTCTCTGCCTGTGAAACTGAACTAAAGACAAGTCAAACGTTCCCAACCAGTCTGCTCTTTCCTAGTTCTTTGTCCTGTGGGATTAATTACAGTGTAACTTCTAATGGCGACGGAGCGATTCATTCCCACTGGAGGCAGAATTTGGGAGGATTTCACCATTGCTAAGAGCTTCAGCTCCTATGAATGGGATGAATGGCCCAACTTTTCTTTCTTCCTTTCATTCTCGGCAAAAAAAAATTCTGACTGAGACAACAGTGACACAAAAGGGTCCTTTGGCTGCAGCTCCATTGTAGCGTGATGCTTTTAACATGATGCATTCACTTTGGTTGCAGGCATGTCAGAGCTACAAAGGGCCAGAGTTCCCAACAGTGTAAATTGGAGTCATTCTATTGAAGGCAATGGCCCACATCCCCAGCTGGTGTCAATCAGGCATAGCTCCATCGGAGTCAAAGGGGCCAGATCCCCAGATGACGTAAAGCAATTTAGGCAATGGAGCTACACTTATTTACACCAGCTGAGCATCTATCTTCAGTGTGCTGGAAGCCAGCGAGGGAGGACCCTGCAGATTCATTGCTTGGCTCCCCAGGGCCCACACACAGAGACAGGAAATTTGTTCCTGGGCAGAGCTGACTTGGGACCGTTCAGCTGAGAGCCCTGGGGGTGGGCCGGAGAACATCCCCACTGTATTCTCTGCTGTGATGCAATTCAGCCTGCAGGGGCAGTAAGCCAGTGGTCATGATCCTTCTGTGTTGGATTCTCCAGCCTGTGCTGTAGAGGAGGGCAGACAAGATGATCCCATCTGGCCTTGGAATCACTGAACCTCCCGCTCCAGGAGTCTGCACTGAGAGCTGAGCTCAAGGGGGCCCCAGGTCTCAGAGGCACTGTGTTGGGGGGGTGCTGGCTAAGGAGTGCCTAGACTGGCTTTATATGGCCAGAAGTGGATGGAGAACTCACTTGATACTGCACAGAGGCACCAGCGTTTTCCTTTAGCGCCAGTGTGAAAAGCTTGAGCTGCTTTGTGAGACAGCATTGCCCAGTGGATAGAGCACCAGGACTCGGGTGCCCTGGTTCTGTTCCCAACTCTGCCACTGGCCTGCTGGGTGTCTCTGTTTCCCCATCTGTAGTGTGGGCGCAGTGATACCGACCTCCTTTGTAAAGCACTGTAAGATCTACTGATGCAAAGTGCTAGTGAAGAGCTAGGTGTTAATATCATTGAGCTTGCAGTGAAAACAGATGTGTGGAAGGCCAAGAGTTCGAGCCCTGGATTCCCAGGTGTGTGAGAATGTGCATAGTCCAGGGGCCTAAGGGAATTAGGCACCCAAACATAACTGAAATTCAGTGGGCCCCTAGCTGTCTCACACTCCTTTGAATATTCCAGCCGACACTGGCACGGCCCAGATCCAGGGAAAGGCGTTCAGTGGCTCAGACCCCGCACTTGCTGTCCTGTTCCACCACACTCATCCCCTGCTCTGGCAGTGTCAGCTCATAGGCACAGCTCAGCTGTGCCCTGCTGGGTGAATGAGAAGGGAGGCCAACCTGTCCCCTCAGCCTCCACCATGTCACTGGGGCCCTTGACTCAGCAGCAGCTGTGGGGATGAGACCTCGGGGGGCAGCTCAGACAGGAAAAAGGAGCTCCCTTCATCGATTTATTTCCGTGACGGTCGCAAGGACCAACTCCAGCTGATGATCCCGGGCCTGTTGTGCTAGGTGCTGGACAAACAGGCTGTAGCCTTTTATTTTATTTAGACTAGATTGAGTGAGGTTATCTTACACCACCGTGGGGACGGCTCTGGGGGCTACAGTTTGGAGCGCCACAGAGTGAAAATCACCTCTGCTCTTTGTCTCTGATCCAGTGGCGCTAGGAACACGAGAAGACCAAGGACAGTGGCCACACATACATTCACAAGCACAAAGCCTAGTCTGTATAGTACATTGTATTAGAGTAATAAGTAAGGTTATGATTAGCCAGGCAGATATAATGCCTGTGAATGCTCACGCAAAAGTTATAAATAGAGTCAGACCCCTAGCCTCAGAGATATTCTGGTGGATTTCTCACCACTTGATCAGCAGCAGGGGTGTAGTTCCTGCTCGAGTTCTTCCCCAGGTTCTTCCCCAGCTTTTCCAACCAGGGAACACTTTTATATCGTAATTCTGACTCCATCTAACTCCCATGCATGTGCATAAAGGTGCCAACCCTTTTCTCCTTATCTGTATGTCTTCACCCCATGAATATCGGGGTGCCCCATTTTCATAGCTCCTAATTAGCATTGATGCACAGCACATACCCTGCAGTCGGGACAGGCATTTAATGATGTCACCCTAAGGTCTCTCATGGACTTGAACAATACATTAGGGTCAATTTTCTGCAGCATCACTCATTGGCATATTTTCTCAGTAGCCTTGTGATCTTTACTGGCCTAGTGTTATTCTTCAGTCACCTACTTATGTCAAACACTCTTAAGCCTCTGGCCTAGTATGGCTAAGCTGAAATCTTACAGGCCTCACCCCGTAGGCCTTGTATTTGGGCCCTGCTTTACTTATATACCTAATGCATATTCATTACTCCTAAATATTTATCAATCTTATTCTTCTATAATCATAAAATTTAAATCTATTTAGCACACGATTACATATGACATCTCACATAAATTGCTCACAACATCACACAACACACTAATCAATGAATGATAAAATGAACAAACAAATGAACAAGCTACCAGGTAACAGAGAAGGATAGTCTTTGTCTTCAAGCTTTCCCACTCTAGGGCCGGGATTATCAAAGGGCTGGGATTTGGGTGTCTAACCCCCTTAGGCCTCTTTAAAAATCCCACTCTGGTGTTGGACAGGACAGAGGGGGCAGATGAGACGGGATGGGTTGAGGGGCCACATCATAACCAAGAGAATTTAGAAGAGAAAGAAATGTCAGCCAGGCGTTGGCTTAGCCCATGTCAGATGGGAGGGACTGGGGGCATCATGACAGAGGTGGGTTTTCAGAATGGATTTTGCTTGCAAGCCTATTTCCCATACAAAAAGGTTACTAAAATAATAGAAGAGATGCAGAATCACCTTAATCAACATGGCTGATGTCAAGGGAAAGGGCCAGGAATAGCGACATACTGAATGACAGTGTCTTATCCCTCTTACGTTCCCCGTGGCTCAGAGCCTGGGAATGGAACAAGGAGCGTCTTTATTTGATCTTCAGTTGCGTGGTGTGAGGAGGGGCTGGGGTACGGTCCTGGGTAAATGGACGTGGGACTGAGATGTGGAGCAATACAACGCTAAATTGCGGCCTTCTACAAGGCACCAGCTAGTCTCCAAAGCTGGGATATTTCCACAGGGGCCTAGGGGAGTTCAGTGACCAATTTCCATTGACTTTCAAAGGAATATCGGTGTCTAACTGCCCTAAGCATCTAAGGCTCCCAATTCCCATTGGCTTTCAATGGGATCTGAATACCCAACTGGCTTAGAGTCTCTTGAAAACTCCCAGTCCCCCTAGATCTAGTCCACTAGAGGTCACTAGACAATTCTCTCTTCTCTTCTCTTCTCTTCTCTTCTCTTCTCTTCTCTTCTCTTCTCTTCTCTTCCTATAGTTTCTTCCTCTCTGCCTTCCCATGGCAAAGCTGTATGTCTCAAGGAAGGCCCCCTGCATGAGGGATGCTGGGAACAAGTCCATCCTGGTGCACTGAGTGGTGGGGAGCCTGGCTTTCAAGTACTCTTAGGGAGGGCTGAGCCCATCCGGCCCATCCCATCCCTCAGCACTTCCTTCACTGCCTTGTTGCTGAAGCTGAAGATGATGGGGTTGAGCAGGGGCGTCACCACCGTGTTCAGCACCGTGACCACCTTGTTGAAGCCTGTGGAGGAGCCGCCAGCAAGCTTGTTGTAGATGAAGATGGAGCAGCCGTAGTAGAGCGAGGCGAGCATGATGTGGGAGGTGCAGGTGCTGAAGACCTTTCGCCTGCCCTGGGCCGAGGGCATCCTCATCACCATGGCGACAATGTAGAGATAGGACACTCTCATCACAGAGGTGGAGGTGAGGAGGAGGAAGGATGAGATGGCCAAGTCCAGGGCCGGAGGAGGCTGGTGTCGGCACAGATCAGCTCCAGCAAGGGGGCGCTGTCGCAGAAGAAGTGGTCGATGGCGTTGGGCCTGCAGAAGGGCAGCCTGGCCTTGAGCACCATGGAAGTCGAGATGAAGAGGAAGCTGCTTGTCCAGCAGGACAACACCAGGCTGAGGCAGACCTGGCCGGTCATGATGGCCGTGTAGTGCAGCGGGTTGCAGATGGCCACATAGTGGTCCACGGACATGGCGGCCAGCAGAAGAACTTCATCTGAGCCCTCCAGGAAGTAGACGTAGCCCTGGAGGGCGCAGGCCAGGAAGGAGATGGTCTTTCACTGGGAGAGGAGGAGAAGGATCATCGTGGGCATGACGGTGGTGGTGATGAGCAGCTCCAGAAGCAAGAGGTGCCTGAGGAAGTAGTACATGGGCGTGTGGAGGCGGCGGTCCAGACAGATCATGACGATAACCAGAGTGTTCCCCAGCAGCATCAGCAAGTACATCGCGTGGAAGAGGGGCAGCTGCAGCTGGCCGAGGCTGGAGAAACCAAGAAGGACAACCTCAGTGATTGCTGCTGAAGACTGATTCACTGGGGACCTCCGAGCAGGATCCATTGGGCCTGCAAGTGAGAAGGAAAGCATTGGAAGTCACTCCCCCATGAGATAAATTGACGGGGCAAGCGGGATTCCACACACAACACAGATCCTGAGTGGAGCGGTTAGATCCAGGGTGAGGGAGAACTAATAACTTTCCAAAAGTGTTTTACTTCTTTTTTCCCACGGTTTCTGGTTTTTAGTTAAAAGCAGAAATTCCAGAATTGCAGCTCTCTTTCCCCTGCCCCTCTTTTTTTCCTTTCCTTTTTTCTTCCAGATGCAGTAGAATAAACGATAGGTACATTTCTGATTTCACTTTCTATGTTTTCTTTCTTCAATGGGTGTTTTTCTCTTTGCCACCACGTAACTTTTGCAGCAGAACAGTGGAACAGGAGCAATCCCACAGCCCAGGCAACCTCTCTAACCTCCAGACTATCCTTCCTCTCACAGGGGTCCTTCTGCCCTGATGCTAATTTACCCTGTGACCTTGGATGGGTCACTTCTTCATTAACACACTGGTTACAGCTGTGGCAGACTGCCTCTAATTAAGTCCCAGACTCCGCTTAAGCATGTGTCTAAAGGCCAGACAGTTTAGAGGAATTTAGTGGGATTTTCAAAGACCATTGACGCTAAAGGACAGTGTTGGCACCAGAACAGGTGGAGATAAACTGCCCATGGGTCAACTGAGGCTGGTTTGAGAAGGTTTCTAACCATCAGCAGAGGGAGTTTCGGGAACAGCCTCCAATAAGAGCAGTGCGGGGAGAAACAACCTAACTAGCTTGAAGATGGAGCTTGATAAATTTATGAACGGGAGAATATGCTGGGATTGCCAGTGATATCACGGGGTTGGCTGCTAGGACCCAGGGGCCCCTTCCAATCCTATGTCCTACCGAGGCTGAAACCTACAGGAGCAAGAAATTCAAGGCGACTTGGAACTTTGTTCCTTTAATCTCCCTCTCTGGGGCTGGGGGTCCTAGTCCTGCAGTGTTGACATCAGTGGACTGAGTTTTAGCCCTGAATGAACTGGTGAAAAATTTGTATCCAGAATTGGCCTTTCTTCTTTTGTTTTTTTTTAAGGAAATTTTTGCAATAACATTTCGGTTTTGTTTTCTGTTTGTTTCCTGGGAAGGGGGGTTGATTGGTTGTTTACCTTCTTTCTTTTCTTTTTTCTCCCATATATTTTGATGACAAAACAAACAAAAATGGTTTAGCTTTAATATGAATTTTTTTTTTTGCCATTTGTCATTTTCACTGATCAAGAAGAACCAAAGGCTGGAAGTTAAAGCCAGACAAATTCATATTGGAAACAAGGCATAAATTTTTCACCGTGCGCATGATTCACCACTGGAACAAACTCCAAAGAGAAATGATGGATTCTGCATCTCTTGATGTCCAGTCAGACTGGGTACATTTCTGGAAGGTGATTTAGCCAAATACAAGTTACATGGCTAAATACAGGGGTTACTGGGTGAAATGTAAAGGACTGTGGTATACAGAAGGCCAGACTACATGTACCCTTAACTCTGCCCCACTTCAGGCCCTGCATCATGATTACAGTTGGTCAAAGATTTCAACAATTCCATTTTAGCAACAACAAAAATTTGAATTTCAACCCAAAAATTTAGAAAAATCATTGGACGATATTTTCATAAATCCTTGCTCCTGGTTTGGTGTTTTGTTTAGACCAGCTGTAACAAAACCACTAAGCAATGTAATGAATGGTTGTGTCACCACGTGTCATACAATGAGCACTCGGGAATTCATAGCAGCTCTAGGCACAGAGTTCTTCCTTCCCTAACACATCAGACCCGAATGTAGTCCCATGAAGACTATTGAATGGCAGGCAGGGGTGAGCTAGAGATGGATCCACCGTAACTGTCTATTATACCTTATTCTAACAAGCATTTTTCATGCATTGTGAAATGCTAGCCTGGGCTGGCATAATACATCCGTCCAGATCTCCTCTTGGATGGTCACCATGGTGATGAATAATGTTGTATGACCAGTCCTAGTGCTGTGGCCAGCAATGCTGTCATTAATAAAGCAAAATTCCTATGGACATAAACATGTCCACCCATAGACATGTCCCATAGATGTTTTCTTTAGAAGTAAGGAACCAGCACCTTTGTCCACCCCGCTAGTCTGTTCTTTGAGCAGGTGCTCCAATGATATTCTTGTCTAGTCTAGTCTAGTCTATTTAGGTTCTTCTATTGCTCTCATCAGTAGTATCAGGCATGGGTGCCAGTGACATTTGAATTACAAGAGACTCTTCATTAGCTTGGCAGTACAGGACATATGACACACACTTGAGAACACTTTTAAAAGTCCGGGATTTCTTGTAAGTTTAACCTTAACACTCAGCTTCTTGGCTTTGTAATTTTTAGTTGATTTGTGAGGGGGATGAGAGATTTGGGGGCTTCTTTCTTTCTTTCTTTCTTTCTTTCTTTCTTTCTTTCTTTCTTTCTTTCAATACAAGTCTTCTAAGAATTTTGGCTTGGTTTTCCACAGGAACTTAAGGGAGTTATGCACCTAAATCCCATGAAATTCAATGGCAGTTGGGCGTTTAATTCTCTTAGTCTCTCTTGAAAGTCCCACCCAAAATTCTGCAAGAAAAGCCATTAGTGTCTGAGCTTTTCTTATCTGCCATATTACCTTCTGGTTCAAAAATTGAAGGTAATAATCAGAGATGACTGAAAGTATTCTATTAATATATTTGTTGATGGAAAATTGATTTTCAACTAAATGGAAATTTTGGGTGGAAAAATCTGTTTTCAGCAAATTTTGAGGGGTGTTTTAAAAGAAAAACAAATTTTGATTAAAATCTGAAAATTTTCAAAAAATAAAACTTTTACAAAACAGGGGAAAAAAATGTCAAAATGTTTTGTTTAATCTCAAGAAACAGCTAAACTCATTTTGTTCTGTTTTTGTCTATGAAATCTGAACATTTTCCATGACAGATTTTGACAAAATGAAAGAAAAAAACTAACGGTCAATTGTGGGGGGGGGGGCATGGTCATCAAAAGCTGGTGAAAACCTGAAATCCTTCACAGAAATATTTTGACAAAATGGAATATATATATATTTGTCACAACTTTTCATGGAGAAAATTATTTCTCTGGCAGCTCTGAAAATGACAATATGAAACAAATTTAAATTTTCTTTCATTATAGTAATCCTGGCGAATAAACTTTGAGATCAAAATAAACTCGGCTCTCTCGTATTCATAGATTCTTAGATTGCAGGGTCCAAACGGACTATTGTGACCACCCAGCCTGACCTCATGTCGAACCCAGGCCAGAGAAGGTCCCCCAAATAATTCCTAGAGTAGAGCTTTTAGAAAAATGTCCCTTGTTGACTTAAAAATTGTCAGTGATGGAGAATCCACCACGACCCTTGCTAAGTTGTTCCAGAGCTAAAGTACTCTCACTGTAAAAATTTACATCTTATTTCCAGTCTGAATTTGTCTAGCTTCAACTTCCAGTCATTGGATCATGTGAGACCTTTCTCTACTGGATCGAAGAGTAACGAGGAGTCCAATGGCACTTTAAAGACTAACAGATTTATTTGAGCATAAGCTTTTGTGGGTAAAAATCCCCACTTCTTCAGATGGGCTTTTTACCCACGAAAGCTTATGCCCAAATAAATCTGTTAGTCTTTAAGGTGCCACTGGACTCCTCCTTGTTTTTGTGGATACAGACTAGCATGGCTACCCCATGGTACTTGGATTGAAGAGTGTGTTATTAACTATTTGTTCCCTATGAAGGAACCTACAGACTGTGATCAAGTCACCCCTTAAACAGATTGAGCTTCTGGAGTCTATCACGATAAGGCAGGTTTTCTAATCCTTTATTCATTCTCTTGGCTCTTCTCTGAACCCTCTGCAATTTATCAACCTCCTTCTTGAATTGTGGGCCCCAGAAAAGGACACAGGATTCCAGCAGTGGTCGCACCAGTGCCAGATACAGAGATAAAATTACCTCTCTGCTCCTCCTCAAGCTTCCCCTATTTATACAGCCAAGGATCGCATTAGCCTTTTCGGCTGCAGCGTCGGACATCCTCACAGTCAGATCATTTATTGGACTGGGAATTTCTTTTCTAGCACTTTCAGTTTCATCTCATTGAAACTAAAACACTGGGGCTTAAGCCTGCAGCCACTAGGAGCACAGAAATCCTGCAGAAGCCAACCGGGGTTCAACACAATCACTGTGTCTTAAGCACGTCTGCAGCACAGCCATGACTCAGGAGTGGGACCGAAAATTGCAATGCAGGGGTTTCTTACACCACGGCAGCTCAGCAGGATAGAGAGGAAACCCAGAGGAAGAAAACAGCTCCCACGATCTTCCAGAGAGACAGCAAGTGCTGGGCATAAGTGGGACAATCAGCTGCCACCTGTGCACATGTTGGATCTATCACTGATGCGCCATGACTTTAGCATCCATTGTCAGCCTCCATGTCTCTGAGCCATGTTATTGTCTGAGTCGATGGGTCTCCGTTTGGTTCCAAACGCCTGGGATCTGCACTACGAGTGACTGGCTGGCTGGGGCAGCGTGTGTGTGAGAATCCGAACAGATGGACTGCCAGCTCAGCCCCAGAGTTGCCTCAACCTGCACTAGCCACACCCAACCCCATAGATGATTTAATTGGGGATTGGTCCTGTTTTGAGCAGGGGGTTGGACTAGATGACCTCCTGAGGTCCCTTCCAACCCTGATATTCTATGATTCTATGAGATGGTGAGCAGGAACTACTGAGATTGGTACAGCATGACAGCACATGGGAATGGGGCAACAGAGAGAGAGATGGGAGAGTATGGTGGTGATAGATAGATAGATCGACTGAAAAGATCCTTGCCTAAATCAGGCAGGATTGGGGTCTAAGATTTCTGTCCTAAAACTTACAGACTAAACAGAGATTAATTATAGCACATATATGTGGCTAAAAGCTGAGAGGCACTCGAATGACTCCAGCCTCAGCCTCCAAGACCCAAACCCTTCCTTTATCAGCCCCAAGAATTAACGCTGTGTGCTTTTTGAACAGAGCCAGCAGCTTCAGGGAGCTAACCCCTGGAGGAATGGTGCTCATGCTGCAACATCGGCTCTTATTAGAAAAGCCTTCCCCACCAAACCAACCCAGCCATGTCCCACAGCTGCCGTGCAGAGAGGCTGGATGAAAAATGAGATTACACTTCACACCACAAGAGAGAGATGTTGAGCCCTATTGGGAGACCATGGAGACCTTTTGAAATCCTCCATGAAAAACAAGGACCCATGTGAGGATTGTCCACACAATCCAGTGGCCAGGACTCTGACCTAGGACATGAGAAATTCGAGTCTCATTTCCTGCTATGCCTGATTTGCGTGCCCTGCATTCTGTCTCTCCAGCCTCATGAGTAGTGAATTAATTACACAACATGGGACAGCTCCAGCTGGAGAGATTTACCCCACCGAGGCTGTTGGTGACGATACTCACATGGCATGTGGGAGACCCAGATTCCAGGCCTTTGTCACGCTGACATGTACCAATAAAAGAACATTTTGTTAAATTCCCAACCCATTGTACAAGGGGATTTGAATACTTATTCACTCTCATCCAGTGGTACTAGGAGATTTGAATACCCATTCACCTTCTTCCAGTAGTACTAGGGGACCTAATTCTGGCCCATTGACTTGGGTGAAGTGATACCTATTTACAACAGCTGGGGCTCTGGCCCATTGATACCAGCATAGCAATGGCTGATTCACACAAACTACTGATTGGGTCCATTGACTCCAACAGAGCTATGGCCAATTCATACTAGCTGGGGGTCTCGCCCATTGACCCCAGTGGAGCTACGGCTGACTCCCACCAGTTGCATATTGGGTCCATTGACCCCAATGGAGCTACAGCCAATTCCTGCCAACTGGGAGTCTGGCCCATTGACCCCAGTGGCACTATGGCTGATTCCCCGCAGCTGGGGTCTGGCCCATAGACTATAAGGCCAGGAGGGAGCATTCGGCACATGCTGCCTGACCTCCAGCATATCCTAGGCCAGAGAACCTTCCCCTTGGCTTCTGTACTGAGCCCAGCTCCACATGTTAAAACAATAACATTTGTTTCTGGGAGTTGATGTTAAGGAAGGACCAGAGACAAAGAAATGAATCTAGGAGAAGAAGTATTGGATCCAACCATAAGGTCTAAAACACCCCAGCTAAATGAGTCATTGCTGCAGTCACAGCCAGGATTCTCTCCTTGGAATATTGCTATCTCCACAGGGATCGCCTCACACACCGAACGGGTCACTGATGTACAAGTGCCCAGGGCCACCCCACCCCCCAAAGTTACAGTCACAGGAACCTTGCAATACGTCCACCCAGAGAGTCATTATGGGCATTGAACAGGATAGACAATCAGCTATTTGGGGCTGGAACCTTCTTTTAATTCTGTCTGTGCAGCACCCGGCACAATGGGGTTCCAGCTCCATTACTCTGGGTCACAGGGGCTACAGCCATACCAATAATAAATAATTAATGATGAAATAATAATCGATTCTCAATGATCAGTTGTCCATAATTATTAGTCATTAAGTCCTCTCTGGATGGGCTAGCCATAGAGATGGTAAAAATTATTTCACCCAACCATTTTTCCAAGGAGCAAAAGGGGTTTTTGTCCAAATCAGGAAAGTTTGCAGGAAAATGTCATTTTTGCTGATAATTTCCAGTTTTCCATCGAAAACACAGAAACTGAACATTTTTCAATTTTGGGGAAAATGCCTGTTTAACCATTTCTGGTTTCTAAAGCCGACTTTTTTTTTTTTTTTTTTTTACCATGGAAGGTTTTTAAAACCAATCATTTTATCATTTTACTGGACATTTTTACCAAAACCAGAAACATTTTACCCAAAATGGTTTTTGAGGCTGAACATTTTTACCAAAATTGGATGTTTTACCAAAAACAAGATCTTTACAAAAAACTGTTTTTGAAAAACAATTTATGTGGGGCACGGGGGTTGTTTTTTTGTTGAAAAAAACAACTAACCAACCAACCTAACAAATAAAAGATTTGTGTGGCACATTGTTTTTTACAAAACAAACCTCTTTTTAATTATGTTTTCTTTATTTCCTATGGAAACAAATGGCATTTTCAACCAGGTCTCAGATTAGCAAAGCAGTTGTACAACATGAGATGACATCCATAAACTGTGGATGAAGCATGCTCCTTTGCAAATATCTTGGATTGAGGTTTCCCCACGTATAAATTCCAGCAGCTGACGCAGGAACAAGAGGAGCGTATGTCATTAATGTGAGTTACCCGTTCCTTCTCCCAATGGGAAAACAACTCCTCAGAAACTGTTGACTTTTTGTCAAAAAATTGAAAATTTACTTTTTTTTTTTTTTTGGAGGTTTTCAGAAAAGACAAACCAAACTATTTTGTCCCAAATCCAAAAGCGTTACACCCAATACTGCCGAAAACTGAAAAATATTCAGACAAAAGAAAAAACTTTCAATTTTGCCAGATAGAATCACAATCCCTTGTGTACACACACCCAGAGTCCTTCCCTCAACTGGGCATGGAACCCAGGAGTCCAGACTCCCAAACCTGTGCACTGTCCATTAGAAGACAACACCTACCTAGCTCCTAGCCAGGGCTTTTGGGAGTGCCCCTTTCACATCCTTGTTCCTCAGGCTGTAGATGATGGGGTTGAGCATGGGGATGACAATGCCATAGAGCACGGGCAGTGCCCGGTCCTGCTCCTGCAAGTAGGTGAAGTTGGGGCGGAGGTAGGTGAAGAGGATTGTGCCAAAGTAGAGGCTGACCATGGTCAGGTGGGAGGCGCAGGTGGAGAAGGCCTTGAGGCGCCCTTCCCTCATGCGGATCCTAAGGATGGCCAGCGTGATGTACACATAGGACACCAGGGTCCCCAGCAAGGAACTGAAGACGATAGCACCGCCTACAGCGATGGTGACAGTCTGGTTGGCCTGGGTGTCAGAGCAGGAGAGCTGGAAGAGCAGGGGAATGTCGCAAAAGAAGTGGTGGAGGACGTTGCCCCGGCAGAAGGACAGGATGGACTTCAGGAATGAGTGCACGGCCGAGTTGGTCAAGCCCATGGTCCAGGCAGCTGCAGCCAGCAGGGCGCACACCCGCCGGCTCATGAACGCAGCATAGTGCAGCGGGTGACAGATGGCCACGTAGCAGTCGTAGGCCATGACCCCCAGTAGCAGGCACTCAATCCCCCCAAAGGAGATGAAGAACAACATCTGGGAGAGGCAACCGGCTCACGAGATGGACTTGTCCTGCGACGGGTAATTGGCCAGCATCTTGGGCAGGGTGGAGCTGGTGTAGCCGATGTCCACCACAGAGAGGTTGACCAGAAAGAAGTACATGGGTGTGTGGAGCCGGGAGTCCAGGCTGACCAGCAATAAGATGAGCATGTTGCCCATCAGGGCCACCAGGTAGATGGCTGTGAAGACCCCAAAGAGAATGAGTTGCTCTGCTGGGTTGCTGGAGAGACCGAAGAAGATGAATTCGGTCCCTGAGGTGTCGTTCTCCCTCCCCATTGGCTCCAGGGGGTCCATCCCCTGCAGGCAGAGGAAGGTCAGTGGTGTGAGAGTTGGGCTGAGACATTTACCCTCCTTGTGAGCTGAACTGTAAAGAGTGAGGGAAAGTCCCTACATGGTCACAGCAACCTACACTAACAGCAGTGGGTGGGAAAGGGTACGAAAGGGAGATGGAGACTGAATTGGCCCAAACAAAAGGCCTCCGGGTGTCCCTCAAGGCCTCTGACAAGCTCTTGTCTGGGAAACGAGAGGGCTGTTGGGCCAGAAATCAGTTAACCTAAATTGTGTGTTGGAAACTGGGGGACAAATCAATGGGGGAGGGACTATTCTGCCCACCGCTCCCTTCAGGACCCTTCACGACAGAGACTTGGGGTGGGGGGGCAGGAATGAGGAAGAAGAGATGGGGGCTACTGGAGTGAAATTCACCATCGGGGCTGCTTCCCACCCCATCCCTTATCCTGAGAGATGTCCTGGCCAGCCCAGGCCAGAGAGAGGGACCCAGATGACATCGTCACCCCCTGTCTGCTCCAGAGAACCACAAACACCACCCGGGATGAAACGGGATCGACTTCAACAACAGCAGCTCCAACAACAGGGGACTGGAACACATGACTTACGAGGAGAGGCTGAGGGAACTGGGATTGTTTAGTCTGCAGAAGAGAAGAATGAGGGGGGATCTGACAGCTGCTTTCAACTACCTGAAAGGGGGTTCCAAAGAGGATGGATCTAGACTGTTCTCAGTAGTAGCTGATGACAGAAGAAGGAGTAATGGTCTCAAGTTACAGTGGGGGAGGTTTAGGTTGGATATTAGGAAAACCTTTTTCACTAGGAGGGTGGTGAAACACTGCAATGCGTTACCTAGGGAGGTGGTAGAATCTCCTTCCTTAGAAGTTTTTAAGGTCAGGCTTGACAAAGCCCTGGCTGGGATGATTTAGTTGGGGATTGGTCCTGCTTTGAGCAGGGGGTTGGACTAGATGACCTCCTGAGGTCCCTTCCAACCCTGATATTCTATGATTCTATGAACAGCAGCTCCAGCCAGTCTCAGCTCACTTCTCTCCCCCTGTGGTTCATTATCACCAGCACAGATACCTGGCAGACAAGAGACTGGCAGACAAGCCAGATTTCCTGCCCAGACTGTCCCAGCACAAGGGAAAGGGAACTAGGGGGGTTGTGCAAATGACAGCCGGATTTAATGCTTCACAATTCAAAGGTCCAGGCTTTTTCCCCTCCTTTCCTGTGGTGTTAATCAAAGGTTAAGGGCTGTTTCACGGCATGTTTGCCATGGCACGAGCTGGGGGAGGTCTCTGGGTCCCAATCCCTGCCCCTCGTTTCACACTAGCTAGTGCTGGACAGTGATGGGCTCTGTTAGCACCTTGGCCCATTTAGTCCATCTACATTCACACAACAGGGGCCACCAGCAGGGAGCTGGCGGGGCCCTTAGAAGACCCAGCCTGCATCCCCAGTGCTGCCAAACAGTGACTCAGGGCCAGATTTCCAGAGATGTTTAAGGGCCAGATTTGGAAGGCATTTTGGCATTTAGTGGGATTTTCAAACCACTGAGGTACCCGCACCATTGAAAGCAAAGGGAATTAGGCACCTAGAAGCGTTTGAAAATCTCACCAGGCACCGAAACACTGTAACAAACCTGGCCTCCCATGCCCAGTTAGGACTGGTTAAAAAAAAATTGGCAAAGCTTTTTTCCGTGAACATAAATGTCATTTTGTCCAAACCAGGCAGATTCCTGGCCCTGGAATGGTTCCAACAAAAACTGTCCCTGGGAACGTTTCTCCACACCCTTGTTAGTACCAGTCATAATCTGAGTCAGTGACACTGCATCCTAAGTAAGGCAAATGTTTATTCTAAACCATCTGGTTCAGTGTCTTGGTACCAATACTAAATCCTGACACAGCAATATTTCATAAATTGGTTACTGTGCATTCAGTAGGTTATCTGGAAAACAGCATCTATAAGAAACAGCTGGATCTATGTCAGCTACTGGCGTATCACAGAGCAATGCAACCAATGGAACAGAGAAGCTAGCCACTCCTGTCTAGCGAAGCTTACCCCAGAGGGTGAAAACCAGCAGTCAGGATAAGCTATCTGCAGCACCAAAGTAAAAGGGCCAGACTAAAACACCAGATTGGAAAAATAATTTATGCTTGGATATAAGGTGGTGTCATATGTACACATACATACCTGTATGTACCACACAAAAGAACGGCCATACTGGGTCAGACCAAAGGTCCATCTAAACCAGTATCCTGTCTTCCGACAGCGGCCAATATCAGGTGCCCCAGAGGGAATGAACAGAATAGGTAATCATCAAGTGATCCATCCCCTGCCTCCCACTCCAAGCTTCTGGTAAACAAAGGCTAGGAATGCCATCCCAGTCCCTCCTGGTTAATAGCCATTGATGGACCTATCATTCATGAATTTATCTAGTTGTTTTTTGAATCCTGTTATAGTCTTGGCCTTCACAACATCCTCTGCCAAAGAGTTCCACAGGTTGACTGTGTGTTCTGTTAAGAAATAATTCCTTTTGTTTGTTTTAAACCTGCTGCCTATTAATTTCATTTGGTGACCCCTAGTTTGTGTGTTATGAGAAGGAGTAAATAACACTTTCTTATTTACTTTCCCCACACCAATCATGATTTTATAGACCTCAATCTTAACCACCCTCAGTAGTCTCTTTTCCAAGCTCAAAAGTCCCAGTCTTATTAAACTCTCCTGATATGGAAGCTGTATTTATATACATATTTATGTGTACATATATATGCCATATCCATATAGTGACGGGTTGGATCACAGAAACCCCCTTGGGGTTGCCAACTGATGTGCCAAGACTACTTCTTCTCCTGCTTTCCTGCCCTGGCAGCTTAGGACTTCAGTGCCTTGCCTGGTTTAAGCCAGACCCGCTAGCTTGCTGCAAACCCAGACCCAGCTCTGAACCATGTCCCCTAACAGCTGTAGGCCTAATTAAAAGCAACTTAGGCAGTGTTCCTGTCCTTGACACTCAGATGCCCAACTCTCAATGGGGTCCAAACCCCAAATAAATCCGTTTTACCCTGTATAAAGCTTATACAGGGTAAACTCATAAATTGTTCGCCCTCTATAACACTGACAGAGAGATATGCACAGCTGTTTGCCCCCTCTCCCCCCACCCCCCCAGGGTATTAATACATACTCTGGGTTAATTTATAAGTAAAAAGTGATTTTATTAAATACAGGAAGTAGTATTTAAGTGGTTCCAGGTAGTAACAGACAGAACAAAGTGAATTACCAAGCAAAATAAAATAGAACATGCAAGTCTACGTCTAGTACAGTAATAAAACTGAATACAGATAAAATCATCATCCAGTAAGCTTCCTTTTACACACTAGCCTCCTTCTAGTCTGGGTCCAGCAATCACTCAAACCCCCTGTAGTTACTGT
Organism: Natator depressus; assembly: GCF_965152275.1. Taxonomy (NCBI): domain Eukaryota; kingdom Metazoa; phylum Chordata; order Testudines; family Cheloniidae; genus Natator; species Natator depressus. The sequence continues at coordinate 33,826,114 of NC_134246.1, forward strand.
CCTTTGTTCCAGTTTCTTTCAGGTATCCTTGGGGATGGAGAGGATCTCTCTTTAGCCAGCTGAAGACCAAATGGAGGGGTCTCCCAGGGGTTTAAATAGACTTTCTCTTGTGGGTGGAGATCCCCTCCTCTCGCCTATGCAAAGTCCATCTACAAAATGGAGTTTTGGAGTCACCCGGGCAAGTCACATGTCTGTGCATGACTGAGTTTCTTACCAGCCAAGCCACATTCCTGGGAAAGCCCAGATGTGGATTGGCGTCTCCAAGTTCATTGTTGGCTTAAGAGCTTCTTGATTGAGCACTTACTGAGAATAGGCTTTTCTCAGGAAGCTGACCAACCACTTCACTAAAACCTACTCAGAATCAAACAAGTATGCAGCCAATATTCATAACTTTGAATACAGAAATGATACATGCATACAAATAGGATTAATAGATTCAGTAGATCATAACCTTTACAGAGATATGTTACATGACATATGTAGCATAAAACACATTCTAGTTATGTCATATATACATTCAGAAGTATATTTCCATAAAGCCTTATGCGGGGCACTGTCACACATATTATCCATATGTATTCATTATTTGGGTACCACCAAGGCTCACTCATAAAACCCCACTCCTCAATCATGATTCAGGAGCCTAACATTCCCAGGCCCACCATAAGAAACTAAAAACAATTAAAAAATAAAATCTGTCCATCAGTCATAAAAGGAAATGTAAAAACTTAAGGGACAGATGGAGCATAAATGTACAGATGGTAAAGTAAGGTAACCACATACGAGAGTTTACTTACAGCAAGAACAGGAACAGAATAAAACATTGGAAACAGCTGAAAAACTCTGCAAAAAAGACGTGCCATCCTGTTATAAATATTTGCGGTCAACAACAGGCTTGTGGTAGCTATCCTGTGCCTGAAGAGTGGGGACAGAAATGGAAAAAGGTAGCCCTAGCAAAATTAAAAAAATGAAACAGGGGCCCTGTAGTGCAACCACTACTGTAAGATAAATCCAGGTTCTGGTAAAACTTAAACTGAGACCTAGACTGGTGCCTGTCAGAATGGGACAAATAAGTGCCCAGTAGGGAGAAGTAGCAAACAGTACATTCACTGGATTGGTAACTCAGATGAAGGAAAAAATGGAACAGTTCACAGAGCACATTAGGAGACAGAAGCTGAGACTCAATCTTGGGGGAGTGAATAAAGAATTTCAAAGTGAAAACCCAAAATTGAGTGGGTTAACACCTAGAATTGATGCATTAATGCCTGGAGGTGCCCAAAAAACAGTTAACTGCAGTATGTAAGGGCACTCCCGCATGGCATGGCATGCAGACAAAAGCAACAAACACTGTGGGAACAAATTCAGGTAATGACTCCCACTATCCTCTCAAAGCCAGGATAAAAACCAGGGGTGTGGGTTCACAACTGCTTTAACCCATGAAGCCACACACTCCTTGCTCAGAGATAAAAATAGTCCCTTCTTTCTCAAATATTTTTACCTACCAGTTTTCTTTTATATCCTTTCTCAGTTTGCTAAACTGGCTGCTGGTGCCGGTACTTTAAGATACCTTGATAATCTCTCTTGGCTCAGGTCTCCCTACCTTCCTAGATTGCTCTTCACACCTTTCCCCTGCCTCTTTGCTCTCTCTTTGTTTTAAAGGTTAAAAGTTATAGTTTTTACAGCGGGCGGGGTCAGTTGTTGGCTCCACGTGTGTGTTTTTTCTGCATGCTGCACTGGCTGTGGCCGTACAGCAGGTTCTGATCAAACTGCCCACAAAACCCACAAAACATTGCTTAGTAGCGAAGGCACCCGGCCAGCTTTATTGTCGACGAAGCACGGTAATAGCACCCGGCAGACTCTATGAGGATACTAAGACGTAGCCTGTGACAATAGACGCTGCTCAGTGAGCGGTGGGACTTTTCACTGTCCCCTAGGCTGGCCAAAGACACTGCATGTGAGACCCTTCATTATTCACCAATACAAACAAGTTACATATTGCCCCTCTGACATAGTTACTGCCCCTTTGACATGGTTAGTTAGCACCCTTTACCTTGTACATGGTGGTTCAATCAAAACATTTTTATTCATTACACTCCCATCCTGCCCGTATCACTAAGAGGGGGTCAGTGTATTCTTGGATGAGTGTTTGTACCCCATACTTGGTACCAGGCTGTTCTGCTACCACCCTTCTGGAGTGCGTTTGCGTGAGTGTCCTTGGCCTAGCACTTCTCAGGAATGTGTGTGTTTCTGCAATCCCAGCCCTGTTCTTGCCAGGTTCTGTGAGCCTGTGTAACCCACACACCTCCTGGCTGTGGCGTTCTGTCCCACCTGGTGGCACTGAGACCACTTCGGTAGAGTTAATGAATCTGCTCTACAGCCTTAGCTAACAGCAGTTGGCTTTTAGCTCATGCAGTAAAGGCTCATGCACTAAGCTCCTACAGGACCCAGGCTCAATCCCGGCTGCCGACGACCAAGGTCTGTTGGTGTTACACAGGCAGAGCCTGACTTCTGCTCTCAGCCTGTCTCTTGCTAACTTTGCTTGATATTAGCAGGGCTTGACCCACTACTTTAGTTCAGGCCTCAGGCCTCATACAGGGCCTTTGATACAAGGCCTCATGTTTCAGACTTTCTTTCTGCTACACCTGGGATTCTTGATTCCCAATCCCCCAACTCTAACCTACGAAATCCCATTCCCCTCCCACAGCTATGGGTAAAACCCAGGAGTCCTGGTTCTGTTCTCCCACCCCCCACCCCGCCCCACCTGCTCTAACCCACTAGTGTCTAGTGGTTAGAGCAGAGGGGGCTGGAAGCCAGGACTCCTGGGTTCTCTCTCAGCTCTGGGATGGGAGGTGTGACAAGGACCAGTCGCTCCCTCACTCCTCCTCAAGGATTCAGTGGCACTGGAAGAGCTGCCGGGATGGAGCCTGAGTCTGGAATAACACCAGCCTTGAGCTGCCCCACCCACAGGTCTGCCGGTGCCCCTCAGTCCTGACTGGCAGCCCCAACTGCTCCTGCATGGCAGCAGGTGTGAAACTGGCTCCATGGACACATTGTGTAACCAGCCGGGACATGGGCCCGCTGGGTGGCTGCAGTGTCCGGACCCTGGGTCTGTCCTGGTGCAGCAGGGAGCTGGGGGTTCCCGGACTAGCTGGGGTCAGTGGGCTGGATGACCCAGGGGTCTGATGTGGGAGGAAAGGCGGGGAGACCAGGCCTGATTGACCCTGAGGTGTGATGGGGGGCAGGGAAGAGAATACCAGATTAGAGGGGCTGATGAGCCAGCATGCTACGTACCTTCCTATGGCAGGAAATTGATCTGAGATATGAGCTTGCAATCCTCAGCCCATCTGCTGAAGGAATGGCCTTGTCGCCTGGTGCCTGCCTCACTGTCTCCCTCCAGAGCTCGTCTGCCATCCTGTCCTGACGAGAGCTTTGGGCAGCAAGCGCCTCCCTGCCCCTCTCCCACCAACAGCCCAGCCCCTGCTCTGTGCCCAGTGAGAGACACAGCCCAGCTGAGGGGTGCTGGGATCGGCAGACATTGCAGAGCTGTCTCCCAGGGAATCATCGTTTGTCACTGCAGGCCAGCCCAGGGGGACCAATTTGCCTCGTACAACCAGCATCCTTGGCCGAGGAGAGAGACATGGGCTCAATGCCTGTCTGAAACCAAACCAGAGCCAACCGCAGTGTTTCACTCTCAGGTCCTCAGTTTACAGGCGTTGTCTCTCAGGAACCCCTGGACCAAGTGACTCCAAATTTGCCCCACTTACCCTAGCTCAGACATTAAGGAGACACGTCAAATTTCAAAACGATGTGACTCAGCGTGTGGATTTTAGAGCGCCTAGAAAACGCAGCTGTTAAGCAGTGAGCTCGTATCAGCCCCTAACAGGCTATGTCTACATTAGCACTTTTGCTGGCAACACTTTTGTCGGTCAGGGGTATGAAAAACACACACACACACACCCCGACCAATATAAGTTTCATGGACTAAAGCATCGATGTGGACAGCGCTATATGGGTGGGAGAGTTCTTCAGAGCGATGGGCAAACATCTCCACTCTGGCAGGAGACCGATTGGTCACCTCTGCTGGATGCGAACTATCAGAACCTATTTCCAGTACATGGACAGAACACCTTACCCAGCTGCGGGCTGTATGTGGTACGATGCTGTTCACAATCAGCGTGGCACTGGCCTGCCTTGCAGATCATTTCTCGCTGAACCAGGGCACGGGATGATTTTTGTGACTAGTGATTTGGGGCACTGCAGTTGCTGGGTGTCCACACTGAGCCACATTAAAGAGGTCTGGTTTTGCAAGCACAGGGGCTCGGCTCTTTATAAAAGCCAGAGCTCTTAAAGGGGGTGCATGCCAGGCTCCCAAAAAAACCCATTCCTTTTGAAAACGGTGGGCCTTTCTGTAATATATGCTCTGTTGGATTGGCTTCAAAGCCCACCTCAGGCTTTCCCTGGGCACTTAGCACTTAGCAGTGCCGGGTCTCGGCCGCATCCCCAAAATCCACTCAGTGGGGGATGGTCCCATTGGTCCATGGATGCTGTCCCACTGAAAGGGGCCCAAAGGAACCACAAGCAAAGACACACAAAACACGAGCCATTATTTATCGCAGCGGCAACATCCATTGAACAAATGGTCTAAAAAACAGGCACCCATGAGCCGGGCGTTTGGAGGGCCACCAAGCTGCAGTCCCACCTCCTGTCTACCACAGGCTGCTAAATTCCACCCAGCTCCCCCAGCACTGAGCCCAGGAACGGACGTTTGGCTAAAGTGTCTTCCCGAAAGGCCCCAGGGAGTTTGTTCCGTGGGTTAATCACCCTCCCAGTTACAAAAAATGGAGCCTTGTTTCCAATTGTAATTGGGCTTCCAGCTATTTCCCAGGAGTCTCTGCAAGGGCCAAGGAACCCACAGTTCACAAGCTGCGCAGAGATTGTAGCTTCATCTCACAGCCACCCTGGCCTTGGCACTAGGGTTGCCGAGATTCCTGGAGGTTTCATCCTGTGACTTGATCTTTAATTAAGGGAGGGCTGGCAACCCTACGTGGCATCAACTGCATCCAAGAGGCCCACGCTGTTAGAAGTCCCGTGGCTGGCCCTCTCCAAGTTGCCTAAGGGATTTGGACAGCAATTGCTAGGCAGGGGAAGCAGGCACCCAACACCCCTAGGCAGCTTTGGCAGCCTAAGCCCTGGAGGAAGGGGTGAGCTGAGGGGTTGGTGCAGCGCTGCCCATGGGCTGTAGCCCTCGAGAGCGGGAGGGAGTTCAGCTCTGTAACACCATGCCGCAGGACGGGTAACCAGCAGCGGGGAATTAAACTCATCACCCTCATGCTAAGCCCATGAGCCTGTACTGGCTGAGCTAAAGGCCCCTGCTCTGTTAGCCCGGGCTAGGGCAGGCTCATCAGCCTGTTCAGAGGCCCAGACACCAGGAGAGAGGGACAGACCCCAGTACGGTGTGGTGGGGAGATTACTTTGCTCCTAGGACTCAAAGGAGCTGGCTGGCTCAACAGCTGGGGTGGGAGCCGCCTGGGCCGTCTGGAAACACACTGAGAACCTCCCAGCTTGTGTCACACAAGCCAGTGAACAGCCACTAGGTGTCCCAGTCCCTGCCCCATGAGCCAGCCAGTCCCTGTCCTGGGGCTGGCGCTCCCTAGAGGAGAAAGGCCCCATGCCCCAGCCCTCTGATCCAGCCAGTCCCTGTCCTGGGGCCGGATGAGAGCCGGCACCCGCTAGAGGGGAAAGGCCCCATGGCCCATTCCCCACCCCCCAATCCAGCCAGTCCCCTGCGCAGGGGCCGGATGGGAGCCATCGCCCCCTTAGGGTGAACAGATGTCTCAATTTTGGGGGCTTTTTCTTATATAGGCACCTATTACCCCCCCCTCCCGATTTTTCACACTTGCTATCTGGTCATCCTACGCCCCCTAGAGATGAAAGACCATTTGGGGTCCGTCTCTGCAGGGCACGGGGACACCACCCCTGGGTCCCCCACCCAGTCCTGCCTCCCCCTCAGGCCCAGACGGCGATGGTGGCCATGACAGTGAAACCCAGTGCGATGAAGGAGAACTTGGCCAGCGGCGGCTCACTGGAGCTCAGCTCGTGGGGCAGGATCTCCAGGAAGGTGATGTACAGGAAAGTGCCAGCCGCCAGCCCCTCCAGCAGGGCCATGGCCAGCCCACTGGCTGCTCCGCCCGAGAGCGAGAGCCCGATACCCACGGCCATGCCGGAGGGGGACATGAGGGCAAAGATGCCCAGGTAGAGCAGCCTCCAGCGGGGCCGGGTGCCACTTTGCACCAGCTGCAGCCCCAGGCTGAAGGCGATCACGCCCTTGTGGGCCAGCACGGCCAGGCAGAGCTGGAGGGCCCCCGCCTCGCCCTGCTGCACCCCCACCGCCAGCCCCTCGAAGAGTGAGTGCAGCGACAGAGTGATGAAGAGCACCAGGGCCCGGAAGGAGCCAGGTGAGGGGCCACCAGGCACCGGGACCCCATGGGAGTGCGGGACGGAGGGGACACTGGGGGCTGAGCAGGCAGGGTCCTTGCCCGGGGCCCCATGGGACGGTGGAGCCGAGTGGCAGCAGTGCAGCACCAGGCTCTCGGTGAGGAAGACGAGGAAGAAGCCGAGGGAGATGATGAGCTCCGCGAAGGGGTAATCCAGCTGTGGGGAGAGGGATGGGGAGATGGAGGGAGAAACATGGTTTGTTTCAGAGGGACTCCCATGCAGGCACCCAGCCCAGCCTTCCCCACCTCTACACGTAGCCTACACAGCACGTCCCAAAGGGAGGGCTATTTAGGAGAGTGGGATCTAGTGGTTAGAGCAGGGAGCTGGGAGCCAGGACTCCTAGGTTCTGTCCCCGGCTCTGGGAGGCGAGTAGGGTCTAGTGGGTTAGAGCAGGGGAGACTGGGAGTCAGGACTCCTGGCTTCTCTCCCTGTATTTGGGAGGGGAGATTTGACAAGGGCCAGTCGCTCCCCCTGCCTTGGCTCTGCTCTCACAGATCTTTCCCCACAGTTGCCCTCTTCCCGCCTCTCCTCAGTGGGGGCACTTCCAGCCAAGAGGTGTTGGGGGCACTTACCTCAGCCCCACAGGCACTGGCCCTAGATGAGTTGTTCTGTGTCCCCGTCAAGTTCTGCCCAGCAACAGCCTGTGGGAAAACAAGGGGAGTTAGATACCGCGCTGGGGGGCAGGCGGTGCACTGACCCCATATTCACCTGGAGGGCTGTCCCTGTGCCCCCTGCTGAAAGGGACAGGCCCTGGTCCGTGTGTGTGTGTGTGTGTGTGTCCCTGCACCTCCTGCGGGAGGGGACGGGCCCTGCTGCGTCTGTGTTGTGTGTGTCCGTCCCTGCACCCCCTGCTGGAGGGGACGGGCCCTGCTCCATGTGTGTGTGTGTGTGTGTGTGTGTCCCTGTGCTCCCTGTTGGAGGGGATGGACCCTGCTCTGTGGGTGTGTGTCTGTATGTGTGTCCCTGCACCCCCTGTTCAAAGGAATGGGCCCTGATCCGTGTGTGTGTGTGTCCCTGCGCCCCCTGCTGGAGGGAACAGGCCCTGATCCGTGTGTGTGTGTGTGTGTGTGTGTGTGTGTGTGTGTGTGTGTCCCTGCGCCCCCTGCTGGAGGGGACGGGCCCTGATCCGTGTGTGTGTGTGTGTGTGTGTGTGTGTGTGTCCCTGCGCCCCCTGCTGGAGGGGATGGGCCCTGCTGTGTGTGCACCACCCTGCTGGAGCAAGGGGAACCCGTGCTTCCCTGAGCCGTCTCACCTGCTGCAACCGCTTGCCCAGCTCCCCCTGGATGTCTGTCAGCGCGTCGGCTGCTGTGTGCATGAGGCAGGCCCCCAGGAAGACCCCTGCTGCGAAGCAGCCAATGTAGCTCAGGATGCGCCGGTGCCACCCTGTGGGAGGAGAGGGCTGGGGTGAGGCCAAGACCACGGGGAAGGGCAGAGCAAGGTGATCCCAGCCTGGGAGGTGGGTCTCGAACTGGGGAACTGCACAGCCTGGGGCAGGAGAAAGCCAGAGGCAGGGAGAGCAGGCACAGAGCCCTGGACTGGCACCGGGAATACCCGGGTTCCAATTCTGGCTCAGCCACTGGCCTGTTGGGTGAGCTTGGTAAATCACTTGGCCTCCCTGCACCTCAGTTTCCCCATCTGTACAATGGGGCTAATGAGACTGACCTCCTTAGCGAAGTGCTTTAAGATCTGCTGACAGAACAAGGGCGATTAATGAACTGGCAAGAGGATAGAGTGAAAGCAGCATAGTTCCCCAGGGAGGAAGAACTGGACACAGATAAGAAGAAAAAGGGCAAAGCAATGGCTAAGAAAGTGGGACATAGTTGGACAGACACAACCTGTTTCCCTCAGGGGGGCCAGAGCCCCCTGAGTGTGGCTGTTTCTTTCGCCCCACGGAGAGGCAGTGATGGGGATGGGGCAGGGTGGAGGTATCATTCATGCCTGCAGCTGCCCCATTGTCTTATTTACTAAGGGGGTTTCCCCTGCTCTGGGAGCCAGAAGCCTGCAGGGGATAGGGGAGGGGAAGCACCAGACAGACAGATACACGGATAGAGAATGAGAGCGAGGAGCAGCAAGAGATAGATAGATAGATAGATATAATGAGCAGAGGGGTTTCTATGGGGATAGATGATAGGGGGAGCAGAGGGGTGTCTGTGGAGATAGATGATAGGGGAGCAGAGGGGTGTCTGTGGGGATAGATGACAGAGGAGCAGAGCAGTGTCTATGGAGATAGATGTTAGAGGAGCAGAGGGGTGCGTATGGGGATACCCAGCGCGTCCCATCCCCGTGATGTGGATGCAAAGCCGCTGTCCCACTCCCCAGCCCCAGCCCCTCTTTACCTTTGGCCGCTTTGATCTGGAACCACTTGACCTGGGCCGGGATGAGGCCACAGACGAGGGTGATGAACAGCAGAGCCACCAGGCAGCCGATCTTCACCACCAGGAGTGGCTCCATCCGCTCAGGCGCCAGGAGGGCCGGGTCGTGCAGTGCAATACAGCTGGGCGTTACTCTGGGCTCACACCCTACAGCCCCTCCTCCACAATGCCCTGCTAGCCCCAGCCCTCTCCTGTCCTCCCTCGCCTAACCGGTCCCAAGATAGGGAGACCCCCACCACAGATGACCCTAACCCTAATTCTAGGCAGCCACAGCCAAAGCCAGGCCCTCAGCCGAACCCAGGCCTGGCCAGGGACCCTTCCAAGTCCCAGGAATCAGTGGGAGATGCTGTGCTGCACGGGGATGGGTCAGGCCGTCCCCAGTTCCCTGGGCATCCTCCTCCCCTCCCGTCTACCTCACTCCATCTGCCCCTCTGCCTTCCCCCGTCCCCCTTCCTTTCACTGCATCTCTGCTGCTCCTCGCTCCCTCTCCTGCTCAGCTCCTGCCACCTTCCCCAGCGCCTCCCAGCCCCGCAGTGAATAATAACCTCCCGGGAGCAGGGAGCCACCCCCCCCCACCCCCACCCCCGCACGTCCTTCAATCTTAATTACACCATCATTAAATAATTTATTGGGTAAACATTTCCCAAGAGCACTTTTCCCCACCACTTCCCCGGTCACCGGCTGCATTCCTAGCAGCTTAGATATGCTTGTATTGCACACCTATCCTTCTCTAATACCCAGCAGGCCCTGGCCCGGGGGGATTTTCCAACTGTTGAGGGGTTTGGTGCCAAGCTGGACGGTGCTGGATCAGCATCTCCCGGGCCCCAAGCGGGGTGAGGATGGAGAGACCTCAAACATACAGCCTCCCAGGGCCTGGTCAGCCCTCCACCTCTACCAGCTGCCTGGATTCACAGGGGTGGCCAGCCGTCTCTGCAGCAGTGCCCTCTTCTCGTGTGCCGAGCGCTGGGCCCCCGAGGACAGCCCGCCGGATACAGCACCCATTTCTCCCCCTGGCTGCCCAGCAGGCCCTCGGGAGAGATGCCACCAGCAGATATCTGCAATGGCAAAGGCCAGCCTGGCAAACCAAGCCACCGCCTTTACTCACCCTCAACCTGGGCTGAAGGGGCCTAAAGTCAGTGTTAACTGGGAGGGGCATTGGCTGCCCTGCCGCTCCCAAACCCAGCCTCCCCCTCGCTGCCCCGGCCCTGAGCAGCCAGAGCCTCGGATCCCAGCTGGCTCCCACCTCCTGGCCCCGTGCCCGGTAGCTACCCAGCGGGCTCCATGGGGTCTCCGTTGCTGAGTTACCAGCCGGTCCTTTGTCCTCCAGTGACATGGGGACAGTTCTAGGTAGTACATTGCTGCCTGTGTGACCCTTCTTTCCCCGCTCCCTCCAGGAGAAATTCAGCCCTTCACACGCAGCCTGCACAGTGAGTGGGGAAACCGAGTCACACACATCCCAGACTAATATCACCATGCTGCCCCCACTGCCGCAGGACACCTCGAGCTTCGTTACTGGCCAGGCAATGCTGGGAAGTTTGGTCACAAACTGGGCCAGATAACAATCTCCTAGAAGGAAGAGGCCCCATGCCCTGTTCCCAGCCCCTGACCCCCGCACTGGGGACAGACACCAGACGGTGTCCCAGCCCCATCTTCCATTCCCCACCCCACTAAGCCAGCTGGTCCCCACACCCTGCGCCTGGGTCCCAGACAGCACTTCCTGAGCTCCTGTGATGGTGTCAGCGCCTGGCTGCAGCTTGGCTCCTGAAACACACCCTGGCCCTTCACCCGCTGTTTACTCTAAACGGAGCATTTCCCAACACCACCAGCAGCAGCCCATGGGCCACAGCCCTGACGCAGCGTAACCATCAGTGTCCCCTGGCAGCCAGCGCTGGTCTCATGCTCCCAGTATGGCACTAGGTAGGGGGCACTGAGGTGCAAGGACTGGGGTGGGGACTCAGTAGGGGATGCTCTCCCCTAGCAGGCAGTGCTGGCATCACAGCCCCAGTATGGTGCTAGGGGGCACTGGGCTGCAGAGAGCAGGGTGGGGACTCCGCAGGGGAGGCTGTCCCACAGGGAGCAGGGTGGAGGTCTGCAGGGGGTGCAGTGCTGCAGTTTGGGAGCCCCCAAGGGAGCAGGATGGGGGGCCCACAGGGGGCGCAGTCGTGCAGGGAGCAGGGTGGGTGCCTGCAGGGGGTGCTGTCCTGTAGGGAGCAGGTTTGGGACCCCGCAGGGAACAGGGTGGGGGGCCTGCAGGGGAGGCTGTCCCACAAGGAGCAGGAAGAGGTGCTGGATCCAACAGGCTGTCCTCGGGGGCCCAGCGCCCAGCACGCAAAAAAAAAGAGGGGGGAGGGGGTCTTCAGGGGAAGCTGTCCCGTAGGGAGTAGGCTCAGGCCCCGCAGGGAGCAGGATGGAGGTCTGCAGGGGGTGCACTGCTGCAGAGTGGGAGCCCTACAGGGAGCAGGATGGGGGACCCCGCAGGGGGCACTGTCCTGCAGAGGGCAGGGTGGGGAGTTTGCATGGAGCGGGTAGGGGCCCCGCAAGAGAGACTGTCCCATAGGGAGCAGGATGGGGGCCCACAGAGGGCACTATCCCATGGGGGGGGTCCTGCAGGGAGCAGGATGGGGTCTGCCGGGTGGGGGCTCTACAGGGAACAGGGTGGGGGGCGGCAGGCAGCGCTGTCCCACAGGGAGCTGGGCCCACACAGAGCTCAGGCCCCCCCTTTCAGCCCCGTGGTTGCATGCCCAGCCTACGCACACAGCTGGGTCACGCCCAGGGGCTCCATGGAACCAGCTGAGCCCGTTCCCCCACCCAAGCTATAGCAATGGCAGCAAGTGGTAACTCCTCGAGCCCAGCACACACTGTGCCCAGTATGCAGGGCACGCTCACTGCCAGGCGAGAGGGAGGGCTGGCCGCCCACAGGAGGAAACCGAGACCCACAAGGGAAAGGGACACAGTGAGAGAACAGAACCAGGAGTCCTGGCTCCCAGCCCCCCTGCTCTAACCACTATACTCCCCTCCCTTTCCCTCCCATAGCTGGGGAGAGAACCCAGGAGTCCTGACTCCCAGGCTGCTGCCAGTCTAACCCTGCACGGTAACTGACGCCAAAGCTGGTGGACTGTTTCAGGCTCTCTTTATTGGACCCAACCTGGGAGCTGGGGAGCCACCAGCTGCAGAAGGGAACCCAGGAGTCCTACTGGCTCCCCGCTGCTCACTGGAAGCAGCACCTGCACCTCCAGTGCCACAGGCGACGGGGGCCATCAGAAGACCCCCCCCACCCCAGTGCCAATCCATTAGGGTGCTCCCTGCCGCTGTCCCCATGTCAATGCCCAGGAGGGTTGGGCGACGGATCGCAGCGGGACCTCGGGGGCTCAGCATCTGCCCCCGGGAATGGGCTGGAGGGTTACTCCCCCGGAACGGCCTCTCCATGGGGCATCGTCACGGGTAGCCGATCCCCCCAATGGCTCAGCCGGGCGCAGCGATACAGATCCCTGTGGGAAGAGGGCATGGTGATGAGTCCGGACCCCCGAGCCAGCAAGTTCCAGCTCTGGATGGGAGCCAGCACCCCCTAGAGGGGAAATGCCCTGTAACCCATTCCCCACCCCCTGAGCCAGCCAGTCCCTGCCCTGGGGCCAGATGGGAGCCAGTACCGCCTCGAGGGGAAAGACCTGTATCCCGTTCCCCACCCCCTGAGCCAGCCAGTCCCTGCCCTGGGGCCAGATGGGAGCCAGTACCCCCTAGAGGGGAAATGCCCTGTATCCCGTTCCCCACCCCCTGAGCCAGCCAGTCCCTGCCCTGGGGCCAGATGGGAGCCAGCACCCCCTAGAGGAGAAAGGCCCGTGCCCCCATTCCCTGCCCCCCTGAGCCAGCCAGGCCATCCCGGGCCCTTGGCAGAGCGGTACCTGCCGTGTCGGCGCGCGGTGATCACGGCGTGCTGCAGGCTCCCGTCGGCACAGCACAGGTGGCAATGGACATGCTGGGCCCGGCCCAGGACGGCCTGGGTGATGCGGGGCCAGGGCTCCTCGCCCGCCCCTGGCCCCCGGCGCAGGATCAGGAAGGAGAACAACTCCTCCTTCAGTGCTGGGTTCTGCAACGGCATGTGGGCAGGGGGTGAGCTGGGGTCCCCTGCAGAGCCCCCTGCATCCGCCTCCCCCAGCCCCTCCGCCCTGCGGCTGGCTCCAACCCATTCCCCACCCTTGCAGCCAGGCAGTCCCCACCCTGGGGCCAATCCCACCACAGCTCCCCATACATCCCGCTGCCTGGCGGGAGGGGCACAGATCCCCATACGCCCCACTGCTCGGTGGGAGGGGCACTCACCCAGCGGAAGGGCAGGGGGTGGTAGGCCTGGAGGTAGTTGCAGGGCAGGGGCTGCTCGGGGTTCAGCCGTGGGCAGGGCAGGTGATGCGGGCACTAGGGGACAGAGACTGGCGTTAGAGCATCCCACGTCCACGTCCACGTCCCCCCCCTTCCCCCAACCCACTGACTGGGCACCTGGCTGGCCTCGGCCTACCCTCCCCATACCCCACCCACCGAACCTCGACCCATCCCCGAAACTGGCCTCAGGCCGCCCACCCAACTCCCTCCAGCCACCCTGCAGGCCTCGGCCTGCTCCCCCCACCCCGTCGATACTCACTGGGGCGAAGACGTGAGCCTCCCGTGGGTCATGCGCCACCTTGTCGCCCCCCTGTTGGCCGAGAGGAGAGGAGTTAGAGCCCAAAGGGAACCAGCTGCACCCCCTGTTCCCTCTTCACTGCCGGCCCGGACGCCTGGGTCCCGTTCCATCCCAGACCCTCCCCCTGGGGTACCTGGTGGGGAGAGCTCTGCACTGCCGCCTCCCAGTCCTTCCCCCTGGGGGCCTCCCAGCGCTTTGTGTTACTGTCCCAGACGCCTGGGTCCCATTGTCTCCCCATTCTCCTTTCCCCCAGGTGGCTGGGAGCCTGCCAAAGCTGCTGGGGGTGGGGAGGGGGATTGCAGGGGGTACCTGCCACAGCCCCAGGGAAGGAGCAGGGTCCCCTCACCCTCAGGATGATCTCTCGCGCCTCCATGAGCATCTGGTGCCCCTCTTTGGTCCCGTTCTCCACCAGCACCTGGAAGGGATTGGGAGTTAGAGGGTCTAATCTTGGAGGGAGGGGAAGAGACTGGGTGTGGGGAGGCCAAACTGGGAGGCAGAGGGGGGGAGCCGGGTTGGGGGGGCCGAGGGGCCGATCCGGGGAAGGGAGGGAGACTCTGGGAGGGAGGGGGCGAGGGGTCGATCTGAGGACCAAGAGGCAGATCCAGGGGAGGGGAGGGGGACTCTGGGTGAGGGGGCAGAGGGGCCGATCCGGGGATGGGAGGGGGATGCCAGGGGGGCCAATCCAGGGGGGGGAGAGGAGGGGGACTCCGGGCCAGGGGGGCCAATCCGAGGGAGGGGAGGGGGACTCTGGGCGGGGGGCCAGAGAGGCAGGGGGGTCACTCACCAGGAAGCCATCCGTCTTCCTCCACAGTGTCCGTATGGTCTCCCTGCGCTCGGCCAGGCTGGGCAGCTCATTCAGGGAGAAGGCTGAGACCACCAGATCAAACTTCACCTGCAAGTGCAGGGGGAGACACAGGATGTGGGCGAGAGGGGGAGATCAGACCCTGGCTGGGGTGGGGCAGATCCCCGGAGACCTCCCCCCGGCACTGGAGAACGCCCCAGCTCCCAGCCTCTCTGACCTGCCCCTTCTTCCTCATGCTGCTCCTGTCCCCCACCCCAGAGCCAGCCGCATTCTGATGCTGCCTCCCCAACAGAACCGCAAAGCAATGTGGGATGGCGCCAGGCAGGCAGGCAGCCCTGGCAAGCCAGAATCTAACAACACTTACACCCCCACCCCCAGGCTTCCCTGCATAGCACTGGACCCCCAAGTGCTCCCCCTAGACCCAGCTGCCTCTTTATCAGCCCCTCTCTGCCACCCCTACAGGCAGGGCCCTTTACCTTGGGCGAGACGGGGAGGAACTGCCGGAAATAGACGCCTGGAAAGAGTGGGGCCCGGGGGGACTCAGAGCCACCTGGAGCAGGGAGGGACGGACAGAGAGACATCAAGGTGGGGGTCACCAAGAGGGAGAGAAGACAGGACAGGGGCAATGGAATGAGAGAGTGATGGAAGAAAGGCCTGGCAGCCCGGACTCCCAGGTTCTCTTCCCAGCTCTGGGGTGGCAGAGGGGTCTAGTGGAGTGGCGTGGCGTGGCGTGGGGGGGGAAGGGGGGTGCTGGCAGCCAGGACTCCTGGGTTCTATCCCTGACTCTGGGAGGAAAATGGGGTCTAGTGGCGTGGCGTGGCGTGGGGGGAAGAGGTGCTGGCAGCCAGGACTCCTGGGTTCTATCCCTGGATCTGGGAGGAGAGGGGGGTCTAGTGGTTGGAGGGCTTGGGAGCCAGGACTCTTGGGTTCTTCCCCAGCTCTGGGGTGGCAGAGGGGTCTAGAAGTTAGAACTGGGGCCCTACCAGCCCTGGCTGGGCACTCAGCAGTGCCCCTGGAGGCCTCACCTTGCAGCAGCCGCTCAGCGAGGGCCAGCATAGGGGCGGAGCTGTCGACACACAGGTACTCACACAGGGTCTGGCCCCAGGCACCATGTGCGGCCCTGCACAGAGAGGGGGGAGCGTGAGACACCAGCAGCGCTCCCAGCACCACAGGAAATATCCCCCCTGCAGGACAGAGGCTCACCAGCTGACGGAGCCCGTCCCAGAGCCAAAATCCAGCAGGGTGCGAGGGGCAAAGGCTGGAGCCCGCTTCTGGATCTAGGGAGCAGAGCAAAGAGAAACCACATCAGCCCCAGGACAGCTCAGCGTAGACCACAGGCGGAGAGCGGGACTACTTCCCTTCAGAGAGCAGGGGCTAGTGGTTAGAGCTGGGGGGGGGGGAGGGGCTGGAAGCCAGGACTGTGGGGTTCTATCCCCAGCTATGGGGGGAGTGGGGGCTAGTGGTTAGGGCTGGGAGCCAGGACTATTTTTTTACGCCCATGTGCGGAATGAATTTTATTATGTGCACCAATATGGAGCTAACGTGTGACACTTCACCTTCATACTGGTGCACATAACAAAATTCATGTGGTAGGGGTGGAGCCAAGGGGTTCGAAGTGTGGGAGGGGGCTCAGGGCTGGGGAAGAGGGTTGGGGGGTGAGGGCTCTGGCTGGTGTTGCTGGCTCTGGGATGGGGCTGGGGATGAGGGGTTTGGGGTCCGGGAGGGGGTTCAGGGCTGGGGAAGAAAGTTGGGGTGTGGGCTCTGGGGTAGGGCCGGGAATGAGAGGTTTGGGGTGCAGGCTGCCCCGGGGAGAGAGAGGACTCCCCGCAGCCCCCTCTCGCCACAGCAGAGGCACCTTTCCCCGGCTGGGGCAGCCCCAGCGGGGCTGGGCTAGGCCAGGCCGAGGGAGAGGTTCCTCTCCCCCGGCCGTGGCAAGTCTGGGGCAGCTCCGTGCTGGGGTCAGAGAGGAGGGTCACCTCTCCCCCGGCAGGTCCACACTGGGGGAGAGGCACCTCTCCCCACCGCTGCCCTGGGCCCCTGCATGGGGCTTAATAGGCAGCTGCACAGCCACGGAGCTTAGAGGAAACTTAGCTCCTGGGTTCTATCCCCAGCTCTGGGAAGGGAGTGGGTTCTCGTGGTTAGAGCAATTGGGGCTGGGAGCCAGGATTCCTGGGTTCTGTCCCCGGCTCTGGGAGGGGAGGGGGCTCTAGTGCTTAGCACAGTCTCTCACCTCATGGAAGGCTCTGGACACAGCCGCAAACCCCCCATCCAGCCGAGCTACCATGTACACAAGACTCAGCTCATCTGTATACCTGGGACGGGAAGAACACACAGAGCATGTCGGTTGGGGGCGCTGACCCCCCAACACATACCCCAGAGCGAGTGCTGACCTCCTTTACTACCTGCCAGAAACTGGGGCTGGTAAACAGATGTCGTGCCCCACCCCAGAACTGGCTGCACCTTAGCTCTGGTGAGTCATCCCCTTGTGGCGTTGCCATGCGGCTATTACCCAGCTGCTCCACCCCAGAACTGGCTGCATCTCAGTGCTGGGAAAGGCACTCTTGTGTGACCTCCTTCTCTGCCTCCCAAAATTTGGGGCTGGTAAACAGATGCTCCACCCCTGAACTGGCTGCATCTCAGAAGTGGGCGAGATGTCCCTGTGTGGCATTGCTGTGCATCTGTTCCCAGCTTCCCCATCCCAGAGCTTGCTGCATCTCAGCACTGGCTGAGGCATTCCTGTGTGACCTCCTTCACTGCCTGCCAAAATGTTGGTCTGGTAAACAGATGCTCCACCCCACCCCAGAGCTAGCTGCATCGCAGTATCGGGTGAGCCGTCCTTGTGTGGCGTCACTGTGCAGCTGTTCCCCAGCTGCCCTACACAACAGCTGGCTGCATCTCAGCACTGCAGGAGACCCATCACAACCCCGAGAGGGTGTCACCTCAGTGCCTCCCAATGATAGGTGGTTTTTCGAAGCCTGTTCAGCACCCTCCTCTGCAACTTCTCCGCCTCAGCGTCGGTCAGGGGGCTGGATGCATCTGACAGAGAGAGACAGGGTTAAGCATAGAGAAGGCTGGGGGAAACCAAGCAGAGACCAACACTGAGTGAGGAGAGCGCCCCCCGCCGGACCTGCACCCCGCAGCACTGTGGGGCACTGGGGCCAGCACTGACTGCATGGGGAGAGCCTCTTCACCCAGCTGGTTTCTCCCCATCCTGTCCCCCAGTTTGCGCTCACCTGCTGTGCGGGGCTGGACCTTCTCCCTCAGCTGCTGCTCCAGCTGCTGCCCTCTCCTCTGCAGCTCACTGGCCTCCAGGGGGCGTTTCCGGCTCCAGAGGTAGTTGGTCAGGGACACAACCTGGTCCTTCAGCCCATGCACGGTGGACTCTGGTGGGGGATGAATGAGATACGATGGGCCCAGTGAGAAGCCTGTCATGCTGAACAGAGCAGGGATCACTGGTCCTGAGATGCAGCCCAGCTCTGGCGCAGAGCAGCTGGGTAACAGCCGCACATACCACCACATCGGGATGGCTCACCCAGTGCTGAGATGTACCCAGCTCCAGGGTCTGGCAGGTGGGAAACAGCTGCACATAACACCACGTGGGGATGACTCGCCTGGCACAGAGATGCAGCCAGCTCTGGGACAGAGCAGCTGGGTAACAGCTGCACATGACACCACATGGGGATGGCTCGCCCTGAGCTGAGATGCAGCCAGCTCTGGGGCAGGGCACCTGAGTAACAGTAGTGCAAGGAGGGAGTACCCCTACTGAGCCCCTCACCCTGCTTCTTGCAGCACCGAGCCCCCTCGCACCCAGTGGTTACTTACGCTCCACCAGCAGCTGGGCAGCCTTCACCAGTTCGGCCGGGAGCCGGACACTCCTGAGATGCAGCACCCCTGGGTGCCGGCGGTGGGGGACGTTGCCCAGAAAGTCAGAGGAGTTGTCCACCTGGGAAACCCTTGGGATGATGGTGGCGAAGGCCTGAGCGGGGAGAGAGCCATCAGGAGAGCAGGGCAGGCCTATATGGCCTGCATGGGAAGGTCCACATGGGGCTGTATGGCTTAGCCAGTGGGCAGTGAGGGTAGCAGGGCCATATGGGGGATATTGCCCAGCAGGATGCACAGCAGCAGGCTCTATATGATTATAGCCTGGTAGGATAATCCATATGGGTTTATATAGCCCGAGCAGGACCATGGCCCCAGGCTCCAATGGGTCTGGGTTGGTGGCAATGTCAGAAATGGGTGTATATGGTTTTACAGAGCGATACAGTCACATCTAGAGTGGGGAGCTGAAGGAGGAAAGCTGGTCATTACCTGGTCATATGGCATGGGGCAAGATGGGACATACGGAGTTACGTGGTGGGGGTGGAAAAGGGGAGCAGAGCTCCCTCGTGCGTTAGCCCCACTGGCCCGTCACGCTGCACCGGCCGCATTGCATCGTGTTTGGGGATTGGTTTGGGCACTCTGGAGGAACCAATCCCTGTCCAGCACGCGCTGTCCATGGACGACTTACACTCCATCTCAGGTTACGACCCAGGCATATCTTATCCGCTGTAAACGGCTCCCTGGGCATTCCCCTTATCTCAGCCAGCACCAAGATTCTGCTCCCAGACCACCTGACCTCCCTAATCCTGCCTCCAAATGGGGCCAAAGTCCAACATCATCCATGTCCCATTACTCACGTCAGGCCAGGCCAACGCTGCACCCCTTGTTTGCCTTTCCTCCATTAGCTTACGTTTCACTGGCACCGTGTCCCCGTCCTCCTGCGCCTTCCTTTTTAAGGTCTCTGCTCAGCAACATGTTCCCAAGTCCACAGTCACGCTAATCATTTCCACCACCATTAACCCCAAGCTCAAAGTACGAGGCAGGGGCTGCCTGCCCACCTCCTAGGGTCCAGCCCCGAACCCACATTGTACGCTTGCTCTGCCTGCAAAGCATCCTTCTGTAATTTCACCTAGGCTTTTCTTTTAATCACACCATGACAAACTGCTCCAAAACAGCAAAATCTTTTGATCTGTCACCACTGGACATTTTGACGTGAACCAAAGCGCAGGCCAAGAAAAATAACGTTCCTTGGCTTCATTCCAGAAGCAGCCCTCAACAGCCATCCCACAATACTTGTTATCACCAGCATGGGCAGTTCTCACTTTACTAACGTCCCAATGTGGAGCCTGCTCCCAGGGCCATCACTATTCTGGTGCCCTATGCAGCCCCTGCCCCCTACGGGGAGGGTGAGGGGGGCAGGCCTCGGGGTGCGGGGGGGCTGGCCCCAGGCCTCTGCTGGGGAGGCAGGGCTGGCTTAGGGGGCAGGGAGGAATCACCCCCAGCACTCACCAGCAGCGCAGCTAGGGCCGGGTTACTGCACTTCCTGCCGCCGGTGAGTGCAGGCCCGGCCCTGCTGCAGTCCTCAGGGGAATGGGGGCGGGAAGGGGCAGGGTGGGGGCGAAGCAGCGATGGGGGCCTTGGGGAAGGGGTGGAGTGGGGGTGGGGCTGGGGCGGAGGCCATGGGGAAGAGGTGAGGCAGAGGCTGGAGCAGCATTGGTGCCCTAAGCAGTTGCGTACTTTGCGTATGGGTAGGGACGGCCCTGCCTGCTCCCCCAAAGTGAACCCACACCCGAGCAAATCCATCTGCTACTCCAAGCAAGACCAGGGCCAGCATGAGTCAATTCAAGACAGCAAGTTTCCTTGCTCCATATCACTTAAGGCCACTTTTACTTTGCATGCCATGCATTCCTTATTGCATCTGAAGAAGTGGGTTTTTTACCCACGAAAGCTTATGCCCAAATAAATCTGTTAGTCTTTAAGGTGCCACCGGACTCCTTGTTGTTTTTGTGGATACAGACTAACACGGCTACCCCCTGATACTTGACATGCATTCCTTATATACTTCTCAGGATATTATTAGTAGTACACACTCACTTAATGTCATGACTATCTGAATGCAATTACAACATCACCGATGTGCCCTTGGTTTTGCTTAATATATCGATACTGTACTTTTGCTTCCATTTTTTGTAAGGTATTACATGGTTTGGGGAGTGGGAGCTGGTCCATGGCGGGTTAATACAGGCCAAAGAAGAAGAGTCTTGTCCATTGTGGATAGTTCTCTGAAAAAATCCACTCAATGTGCAGCAGCAGTCAAAAAAGCGAACAGAATGTTGGGAATCGTTAAGAAAGGGATAGATAATAAGACAGAAAATATCATGTTGCCTCTATATAAATCCACGGTACCTCCACATCTTGAATACTGCGTGCAGACGTGGTCACCCCATCTCAAAACAGATATATTGGAATTGGGAAAGATTCAAAAAAGGACAACAAAAATTATTAGGGGTATGGAAAGGCTTCCGTACGAGGAGAGATTAATAAAACTGGGACTTTTCAGCTTGGAAAAGAGACGACTAAGGGTGGATATGATGGTTCACTTGATGATTACGTGGTCTGTTCATTCCCCCTGGGGCACCTGGCACTGGCCACTGTTGGAAGACAGGATAGTGGACTAGAGGGACCCTTGGTCTGACCCAGTAGGGGGCCATTCTTATGTTCTTATATGGTGTAATATAACTGGGGAGAGTCTGGTCCATATGGGGTTATTTGCCCAGGGGGAGGTTATATGGCCTGGGCAGCTGGTCCATACAAGGCTTTATGGTGGTGGGGGCGGGGGTACAATTACCAACATTGTATTTCAAAAATAGGGAACTATTTTCTTAGTAACCCCACCCCTTCTCCCAATATTATTTTTATCATTATTATTAATAATAATCCTACTAAGCAGGACTCACCTACATTCACATGGGGTATCTCTTTCTACTTTTTGCAGAACTAAGAAACTTCCAATCTTGTTGTACAAAATGGTGGGGGGGGCGCTTGTAGTAAGAGACTGTTGGCAACCCTAGTGGGGGGTTATATGAGGGCGGGGCTGGTCCCTACATGGGTATATTGTTATGAGAACATAAGAACGGCTATACTGGGTCAGACCAATGGTCCCTCTAGCCCTGTATCCTGTCCTCCGACAGTGGCCAATGCCAGGTGCGTCAGAGGGAACGAGCAAGGCGATCCATCCCATCCTTCAACCCCCACATTCTGGTCGTCATCAGGAGTTATATGGCCCAAAGGAATTTGGTCTGGACAGCGTTACATGGCTGGGGGGAGTCTGGTCCATATGGGGTTATATGGCGTGGGGGGGGTGTCTGGTCTGTACAGGGTTATATGGTTGGGGGAGAGTATAAGGCCTGAGGGGCTGGTCTATACAAGGCTATATGGCCTGCGGCGGGGGGTTGGCTCTGGGAGGCAGTCCTGACAGGGTCCTAGGCCCAGACAGGGTTATATGGCCTGGGGGGGAGGGGTGGTCCATTTGGGGCCATATGGCCCAGGAGTTGTAGGGCGAGGCGGTTAGCTGGAGAAGGGTCGGATCCCCTTAGAGGCCATGGGGCGGGGCTTATGGCCAGCGGACTGGGGTGCTCTGAACTGGTCACGTGCTCTGCTCCCCCCACCCGCCCCAGAGAGTCGCTGCACGCGCCCTTTACGCAAATCCCCTCAGGGCTCTTCACCAGAACCCGGGCGGGGGGGTCACTCACCCTGAGCGGGGAGGGGCCGCAGCAAAGTCCCCAAAACCTCCGCATCCGCCCGGCCGCCGCGTGGGCCGCCATCTTGGAACACCCACGACCCTGCCTCCAACGCCTGGCCGCCGGAGCGGCTAGCCAATTGGGAGGCGAGAGAGCCGGGCCGCGCCTGGGGACCAATCGCGGGCTGCTATGCAAATGAGGAGGTCGAATGTTGTGGAAGGAGTGACGATTGGGCCAGCCCGCTATGGATGGTCGGGGCCTACGCGATGGGTGGGGGCGGCCAGCGTCTTGGGCTCGAGACGCGGGTACAGCACTGCACTACCTGCGCCTCTCATGGGCCTGATTGGTCCAATGTCTGCTCGTCCCGCCCTCTTCCTTCCCTCCCCCACCGTTCCATGCCTTTTTGCATATTCTCCCGCCGTTCGGAGCGCCGCTGCCCCGCTTACTTCTCTCTTGGGGAGGGGCTGGTTCGGAATCCAGCCCTGTGCAAGAGGGAACTGCCTGGGCGGGTTAATCCGGATTAGGGTAGCTGTCTGGGAGGGTTAATCCAGATTAGGGTAGCTGTCTGGGGTGGTTAATATGGATTAGGGTACCTCTCTGGGTGGGTTAATCCAGATTAGGGTGGCTGTCTGGGAGGGTTAATCTGGATTAGGGTACCCATCTGGGTGGGTTAATCCAGATTAAGGTGGGGAGCTTCAGCGAGGGGCTGCGTTTAATTTTTTTCGGGGCCTTGCTTGTAGCCATCAACTCCTGCCTTTGCAGCCATTTAACCGGCTTCTCCCTGCAAATTATGGGGGAGCCAATTTAACTGGACATTTTCTTTGCAAAGTGGGGAGTAGCATGGGAGGGCAGCCAATGTAAGTGAAAACTCTTTTTGCAAAGGGAGAGGGGTGGAGGCAATTTCCCTGGGATCTTCTTGGCAAACTTTTTTTTTTTGCAAACTGAAGGAGCGGCTGGGGCGGGGGGAGTTGCTGCCTAAAATAATTTACAGGGAAATTTTATCCGCAAAAGCGGGAGCCTGAGGCAATTTAACACACTGGAAATCTGCTTTCAAACTGGGTATGAGGGGGCCAAACCACTTTACCTGGAAATATTCTTTGCAAACGGGGAGGGGCGTGAATCCAGGGATTTAGAAAAACTTGGGGGTGGGGGCAAAATTCCATCAGTACAGAGGCCACTGTCTGGGGTTGTATTGTATTCTGCAGAAGCTGGAGGGGGGCTGTAGACCTATGAAAAGTCAGGGGTGGGGGGAAACTGCCTCCCTTGGCCCCTAGCAGATGAGGAGGGGCGCTGCAGTTTAACTGGAGATTCTCTTTGAGTGATATAATGGTTTAAATGGACAGATTTTGGTCTTGATCTAAGCAGTTTGAACTGATTTGCAGCCTGGATTGGAGGGAGTTAATTGGGAGATTTGTCTCTGCAGCACCCCCTGCCCTGCCTTTGAGGGGATTAGCTCTGAGCCCTCCCTCCCCCATCTCATTGTCTTTCCCCATCGGCTTTGAGCTGTAAAATCCAAGCAATGCCTGGCTGGGGGCGGCAGTGGGGGGAGGGGTAGCCTATGCACCCTGCAGTGCTTCTGGGCCCCCCTGCTGCGCCACCTGTGACCATGAGGGTTGGAGGAAGGGCGACCCCTGGCTCCCCAGACCATGTATGCGAGAACCCAAGAGGGTGGGGACCCAAGAGGGTGACACCAGGGAGCATCCATGGGGCCTTCAGAGTGAAACAGACACAGGGCCAACACCCTCAGCGTGCATAGGTCACCATAGCTCCACAGCGGAGCCTGACATCAGCTTTACACCCGCTGAGCATCCGGCTGCCAGTGCTGGAATTTCCAAAGGGAGCGAGACTCGAACTGGGCACCTAATTCCTTTAGGCCCCTTAGAAAAATCCCCAGATAAATTGCTTTATAGTGGGACCCCCCTGAAATGGGTGGGGGATATCTCTGGGCTTCATTGCATGGAGAGGTGGGAATGTCACAGGGTCCTTTCCATGGAGCAGTGTTGTGGGTCTTGTGGTGACTCTTACCTAAGCTTCATGGCCAAGTACAGAGAGGTGAGGGGCCAAAGTCTCAGCTGGTGCAAATTCAGACCAGCCTGGAAACTCTTGTATTGTAAAGAACCTGACAAGGAAACGGCAGAACCTTAGAGGGTTGAGATTTCCCCAGCCTAAGGCAGTCAGCTGCCCCAAACCCCATTTAAAATTAGTGGGACTTCAGCGTCCAAATCCCCTAGGAGACATTGGGACTCTGAGGTAGATCTTCCATTAATTTTAGTGCAGACATGCACCTAAATCCCGTAGATGGCATTGAGGCTCTCAACCTGAAACTTGCTTGCAACTAGACCATGTCGCTTTGTGTTGATGGAGCTCAGCTCGGGAAAGTCCCTCTGGCTTTTGTTTCCTTAGATCGTAGCTAGCGAGAGAGGGGGCATGACCCCTGTGGGCAAGGAGGCGAGCTGCTACCAAGTACAGTACAAGAGACTTTTCAGGGCTTGGGCTTTTCTCTGATTGGGATGCAAGACTGACTGCCAGTCTGAATTTGTCTAGCTTCAACTTCCGGCCACTGGATATTTTTAATCAGAATGTCATGCCAGGTCAAACACCTTGCAGAATTCGCAGTGTGTTACATCAGCACTTTTACCTTTATCAACCAAACGTGTAAGCTCATTACAAAAATATCAGATTACTTTGGCAGGATCTAGTTTCCGTAAGCCCATGTTGATTTGCATTAATCATAGTACTCTTCATTAGTTATTTATTAATCAAGTCCCATATCACCTGCTCCCTGGTCTTGCCCAGGATCAATGTCTGGCTGATTACCAAGGTCATTCCGTTTACCCTTTTTAAACATTGGGACACAATTAGTTTTCTTCTAGTCTTCTGGAACTTCCTCAGTGCTCCACGAGTGATCAAAAATCTTCATTAATGGTCTCCTCAGCCAGCTCTTTTAAAACTCTTAGATGCAAGTTCTCTAGACCTGCTGATTTAAAAATTTCCTTTCTTTTCCCCCCACCTGAAGAGTTTTACTAAGTAGCTGCAGAGGGGAAATGCAGCTGCTGCTGAGCTGGAACCCAGCTGCTAACAGTGCACAGCAATCCTAAACATTTCCAGACAGGAAGTGAAGGGGAAGCCTGCAAATCTGTAGATGTAATTTTAGGGATTAAGAACAATAGAAATGTCGGGCTGGAAGGGACCATGAGAAGTCATCAAGTCCAGTCCCCTGTGCTGAGGCAGGACCTAGTTAACCTAGACCAGCCCTGACAGGTGTTTGTCCAACCTGTTCTTAAACACCTCCAGTGATGGAATTGGAGCTGGACAAATTGGGGCTCTTGGTTTATATTTCTGACTCAAGGTCATTGGTTCTGAGGTGGGGGTGGAGTAGCAAGGCCCAGGGGTCTGACTGGGCATGGCACATAGAGGGTGGGTGTGACGCTTCACTCCATAATGTTTTATGGAAATATGCTTATGAGTGTGAATATAATGTAACTTGAATATGCTGTATGCAAAAGGTCTCTTGTAAAGTATCATTACAAAATTTATAATCTACTGAGTGTGTTCATCCTGTTTGTTTGCATGTATTATTTCTATGTCTGGAGTTAGGAGAATAAGACATAAACTTGTATTACTGATGTAAACATATTAAGTGGAAGCCATTAAGGGTGCTTCAGAATCAATGAACTGCGAATGGGTTTGTTTACCTGCAAGCCTTCGTGTGTAGCTGTCCACCAGGAGGTCTTACAATGACATGTGATCATGTCACCTGAACTGTAATCCATCTTAAACCTGATCCTTTTCCATTTAGAAGGAGGAGTGGGGACCCAGAGAGACAAAAGATTTCCGCCTTGTGCCAAAGCTATAAAAGGGGGTGGAACAGAACGAACAGAACAGTCATGAGAAAGCCCCTGCTTTTCACCTAAGATGCCTGCTGGAACTAACAAGGATTGTACCAGGGGAAAGTATTGGACCCAGACTAGGAAGGAGTCTAGTCTGTGAAAGAAGCTTATTGGAACATCTCTGAGGGAGAGATTTATCTATAAACAGTTTGTTAATGTATTAGGCTTAGACTTGCATGTTTTTGCTTTATTTTGCTTGGTGACTTACTTTGTTCTGTCTGTTATTACTTGGAACCACTTAAATCCTCCTTTTTATTCTTCATAAAAACACTTTTGTTTATTATTGAACCCAGAGTAAGTGATTAATACCTGGGGGAGCAAACAGCTGTGCATATCTCTCTATCCATGTTATAGAGGGCGGACAATTTACAAGTTTACCCTGTATAAGTTTTATACAGAATAAAACGGATTTATTTGGGGTTTGGATCCCATTGGGAGCTGGGTGTCTGGGTGCTGGTGATAGGTGACCTGCTGAGCAGTTTTTGGTTAAAGTCTGCAGCTTTGGGGGTGTGGGCCAGACCTGGGTCTGTGTTGCAGCAGGCTAGCATGTGTGGCTCAACAGGGCAGGGTTCTGGAGTCCCAAGCTGACAGGGAAATGGGCTCAGAGGTAATTCCAGCACGTCAGGTGACAGTCCCAAGTGGGTCTTTGTGACCGAACCCGTCACAGTGGGGATATCAGTTTAGCTGGGCCCAGGGGTTGCATCAAGCAAGGCAGAGTGTGAGGGGAGCCTGCACACTGGAGGGGTCATGATGCCCGATCCACTCCCAGTAGAAGTGTGCATTTCTGGGAATGGGAATCTCTCATCATTTACTGTAAAGAGGAAGAGGAAATTTCCAAGGGGCTAGGTCAGGGGCCAGTACCACCCGGGGCTGTGTGTCTCGAAGGGCAGAGCTTTGAAAAATCCCTGTGGCCCCAAGTGATTGCTTGCCTTGCTTTTAAGGGCTAGAAGATCGCATCCTCTGACATCTGTGAAACAAATATGCAGCCCAGGCGCCAGCTGGGTCCTTGGGTTTACAGAGCCCGTGTCCTAGCCATGGAGCAAGGGAGGCCAGGTGCTGGTAGATTCAGAAACTTTCATTCTCTCCCAACCTCCCCCGCCCCACTCGCTGGGCTATAGGGGAGTCTCTGGCCATCCTTGCGCTGGGCTACTGGCTCCCTGCCCCACTCACCACAGCACAGTGTCCCATAGCACTGCTGTGGGGACCACACTGACTGCCAAGGGAGAGCACCCCCTACTGAGCCCCCATCTGGCTCCCTGCAGCACAGCACCCCGTAGTGCTGCAATGGGGCCAGCCCTGCCTGCCAGGGGAGAGCACCCCCTGCTGACCCCTGCCCTGCTCCCTGCAGCACAGCGCCCCCTAGCATCACACTGGGGCATTGGAGTCAGCACTGACTGCTGGGGAGAGCACCTCCTACTGAGCCCCCTCCCCACTCCATGCAGCACAGCACCCCCAGCTAAGCCCGCTCCCCACTCCCCACAGCACAAAACCCCCTGGCAATCATAGAATCATAGAACATCAGGGGTGGAAGGGACCTCAGGAGGTCATCCAGTCCATTCCCCTACTCAAAGCAGGACCAGTCCCCAACTAAATCATCCCAGCCAGGGCTTTGTCAAGCCTGACCTTGAAAACCGCTAAGGAAGGAGATTTCACCACCTCCCTAGGTAACCCATTCCAGTGCTTCACCACCCCCCTAGTGAAAACATTTTTCCTAATATCCAGCCTAAACCTCCCCCACTGCAACTTGAGACCATTACTCCTTCTTCTGTCATCTGCTACCACTGAGAACAGTCTAGATCCATCCTCTTTGGAAGCCCCCTTCAGGTAGTTGAAAGCAGCTATCAAATCCCCCCTTAGCCTCACAGGGGATTGGGGCAGCACTGACTCCCAGGAGAGAGCACCCCCCCAACTGAGCCCCCGCGCCCTGGTCCCTGCAGCACAGTGCCCCCAAGTGCCACGCAGGCATTGGGGCCAGCACTGACTACCAGGGGAGAGTACCCTCTACTGAGCCCCCTGCCCCACTTCTTGCACCATAGCACCCCCTAGCCCCTAAACTGGGGCACTGTGATCAGCACCGACTGCCGAGGAGAGCGTCCCCTACTGAACCCCCTCACCACACTCCCTGCCCCACAGTGCCCCTTACAGCAGCAATGGGGCCAGCACTGACTGCTAGGGGAGAGCGCCCCCTACTGAGCCCCACCTAGCTCCCTGCCCCACAGTGCCCCTGGTGGGGCCAGCACTAACTGCTAAGGGAGAGCTCCCCCTGCTGAGCCCTGCACCCCACTCCCTACCCCACAGCGCCCCCTCCAGACCCTCTCACACACACGCAGCCACATCTGTTCCAGTAAATGTGTTTTATTCCCAGCTCTGAAGGGCAAACTCAACTCAATGCAGCCTACGGCCCCTCCTGCCTCCAGGCCTGGGGCAGCTGTGTCCAGGGCTTCCCTGGGCTCTGGCGCGGCTCACGCTTTCTCGTTATATTGCACTGGCCACATGCCATGGTTGCAGCCAATGACAATGTACCTGGAGGCCGCATGGCTGCGGTAGATGCACCGGGCACCCTGCGTCCGCTTCAGCTCACAAGTGGTGACGGCCAGCGGCCTCTTGCTGCGACGCATGCCCTGGTAGAGCGTGCCCCCGTCCCTGCATACGCTCCGGAGCTGGGCCCGGGAAGCGTGGATGAAGGTGTTGATGTCTTTGCAGGGCTGGGCCATGCCCCGGCGCTGCATCATGGCCCCGCAGTAATCCCGCCCGACATCGGTCCGCGGGTTGTCATGGTGCTGCCACAGGAACTTCTGGTAGCGCGGGCCCTGGGTTGAGGCGCACAGGAGCAGGCAGGCCACCAGCAACGCCAGAAAGAGGGGGCCGGTGCCCTTCAGAGAGCCCATCACCACCTGCAACATCATGCAGGGCCGTTTGGCTCGGTATGTGCCCCCCGCCACGGCACAAGGGAGAGGCCCCCTGGGCTGACCCCAGGAGCATGGGACATAGCCGTGTGGCTGCAGTATGGGTGGGAAACTGAAGCACAGAGATACCGAGCCTGAGGTTTCTAAGGCTTCCCTCAGTGGGCATTGTCTGTGCAAATTGCTTAAGCAGTTGGAAAATCTCAGACTAAGTGACTGTCTGGAGTCACACACGCCCTGCAGGAGCTAGAAATAGAACCCAGGAGTCCTGATGCCCAGCCTCCCGCCCTCCCTTCCAACAACTAGACCCCACTCCTGGCTCCCAGCCCTCCCTGCTATAACCTGAGACCCCACTCCCCTCCTAGAGCAAGTGGTAGAACCCAGGAGTCCTGGCTTCAAGCCCCTCCCTGCCTGGCCTCTCTGGATCGATTTGCATCTGTCTCTCTCTGGGTTGTGTCTGTCTGGCTCTTCATTTGTGTCATGTGCCGAGGTCTTTGGCTTTCACCGCGCTCGGTGTTTCTGCCTGTCTGTGTTAGCTAGTGTGAAAAGTTGGGAAACTTTTTTTTCGGGGGGGGATGGTATATTTGTCTATATAAGACAAAGCCCCTAATATCGGGACATCTGATTGCCCCACTCTGTGTCTTGCCTGAGTGTGTGTGAACCTGCCAAGATGAGCATCTTTCTGAAAGCTGTGGGTGTCTGTCCCTCTGGGCTGGTCTCTCTGTCCCTTTCTCTCCAGCTGGTCTCAGGGGACTGGGGAAGGGCCAGAGCTCTGCTCCCATTAGCCAGATCCCTCACTAACCTGATCACCTTCTCAGCCTCTCTTTTGGCTGAGTTGGGCACCCTCACCCACTCCCCGCCCCCGCTCCCCGGCCCTGCTCCCCACCCTGGGTTTAATCCAGTCTCTGACTTACCTGGTGGGGACTTACTTTCTCTCCTGCTGGAGCACAGGGTCTAGAGCTGAGCGTCTGAGTCTCCAGCCTGGCATGTGCCCCTTATATACAGCCTGGCTGGCCAGAGAGGGCTCCCTTGAGCCAGTTTCATATGCCCAGGCCGGAGATGTTGGGTGGGGGCACGAAGTCAGTGAGCACTGGGCACCGGCTAGTTGTTTGAGCCAGCTCCTTCCAGCACTAGGGAGCCTGGCAACCTCCGAAGCCAGGAGCAGGGTTGGCTGGGGTGGGAACACGGGGTCTTGCTAGGTGATCCCTAGGGGAAGGCATGGTGGGCTCCATGTACCAGGCTTCAAACCTCTTGACGGCAAAGGAGGCTGCTAAGGCATTGGCCTGGAGGTGGGAGACCTGGGTCATGGTCCCAGCCCTTGGTCAAGTCCCTTGGCCTCCCCATGCCTCAGTTTCCCCACACGGGCAGATAATCATCTTCCTTTCTCCCACTGTTTCTGTGCATAGGCTGCTTAGCAGCCTCAAACTTCTCTGAAAACCCTAGCCTTGCACTGTGAGCAAATTGAGACGAGGCCTGTCTGTTACTGCGGATGCATACAGAACCCAGCACTATGGGGCCCTGAGCTCGGTCGGGGCCTGGGCAGCAGCCGGCACAAAGGGGGCCCTGAGCTCAGTCGGGGTCTGCACAGCGCCTGG
This sequence comes from Natator depressus, assembly GCF_965152275.1. NCBI lineage: Eukaryota > Metazoa > Chordata > Testudines > Cheloniidae > Natator > Natator depressus. The sequence continues at coordinate 33,856,399 of NC_134246.1, forward strand.
GCACCACGGGGGCCCTGCAGGCGGGAGCTGTAGTAGGCTGGCATCATTTTCCAGATGGAGAAACTGAGGCACCGAGCTTTTATTTAAAAAAAAAAATACACTGAGACTTTCCCAGCCATGGAGGAATTTGGACCCTTTTTCCCCATCGATTTTGACTGTAAAGCCAATGGGGATGGGAAAAATCTGCCCACTAAATCACACAGGGAGCACCGCTGTACTCAGGTGTCTCCACTTCCAGTCCAGGGCCTTACCCTTGGGCCTGTATGGCTGGAGAGCTTCTTACTGCTGAAGGGCCAATTCCTCAGGATGTCCCATTGGGCCAGAGCCGGGGACTGTCAGGATCCCTGATCACTTCCCACCAAGGGAAGTCTGGTGTCTTGGGACAGAACCTGACCTGCTGGGAGGGCTTGGCCGAGGTAGGCACAGCAGTAAGTGGGTTTCCTTTCTGAGGACCAGCACTGTGGAGACAGGATGCCACCCCGCCCAGCCCAAGGGCTGATCCGGCTTGGCAAGGCCGCCATGGGGCAGGTGACCCCCAGGGGACGATTTAGTGGAGTCGCCCGAGACCGGCCCCATTGTTTCAGCTCCCCACTGAACGCACAGATCACCGGCCCATTGTCCTTCTCCAGGCGCCAGAACCAGCTGCCACGTTGCCCGTTGGAGCAGCCCCAAGTCCCACCCTCTGGCAGCTGCACCGGGGGCCTGGCTAAGAGGGAGGAGTGGGCAGGCTCAGGAATGGCTGGGGGCAGGGCCCTGGCCAGGTCAGGCCGCTTGGGGAGCAGGGAGCCTTGTGGCTGGCAAATCCATGAAAAAGGTACTGGCCAGAGACCGACAGGAGTGGTGTCAGCTGGGAAGGTGGAGACTATGAAAGGAGACATAGTCCATTCCCTGCCCCCCTGAGCCAGGTCTGGGGCTGGAGTGGAGCCAGCTCCCCCTAGAGGGGAAAAGCCCTGTGCCCCATTCCTCACCCCCCTGAGCCAGCCAGTCCCCTGCCCTGGGGGCAGATGGGAGCCAGCGCCCCCTAGAAGGAAAAGACCCCATGCTCCACTCCCTGTGCCCACTGAGCCAGCCAGTTCCCTGCCCCAGGGCCCAATCAGCATCGTAGAAGGCTTGACTCCACTGAAGCTACGTTGAATTACCCTGGGGGGATCTGGCTCCAGGGCCCTGGTGGGGCGACCCTGGTGTACAGCAGGTGCGGATGTAGCCCTGAGGAACCCGGGGGGTTTCTAGGCCAAGGAGAAGGAAGAGAAATGGCGTTGGGGAAACACAAGCGCAGCCGCTTTGCAGAAGGGAGCCTTTATTGAGTTAGGAGCAGAGCAAGGACAGGACATTTGAGTGTAGCTGGATGCGCCTTCCCTGCTGTCTGCATTGCACTCGTCCCCACCCCCCAACCCAGCTCCCACACACACACAGACAGCTCCCCCCACACCCCGCCTTTTGCAGCGCGTCTGGTGTCCAGGCCACGCAGAGACACACAGCGGGGTGAATGACCAGGCAGCCTGCCTGACCCATGCAGTCCTGGGCTTGTCTCTGGAGCAAACCTTACTGGACGGGAGCTGCATGGCTCTGAAGCGCTGCTCCCATGGTGCCAGTGTTAATGGAGTGGTGCTGATTGACACCAGCTCTGGGGTTGGCCCCATTGACCCCAGTGGAGCTACGGCCCATTCACACCAGCTGGGAGTTGGCCCCATTGACCTCAATGGAGATCTGGTCCATTCACACCGGCTGGGGGGCTAGCTCCATTGACCCCCATAGAGCTGCGGCCCATTCACACCAGCCGGGGGTCTGGCCCATTCGACACAATGCATGGCCGAGGACTCAGTTCTGTGCCGACACGGAGCAGGGCAGTGGTGCCCGGCCCCATCACATGATGTGGCTCTCGTCGAAGTGCATGGGCCAGCCTGCCGGGTCGCAGGTGATGACGAGGAATCTGTGGTTGGCGTGGCCCAGGTAGCTGCACCGGCCCCACGGGGGACCCTTCAGCGAGCAGGTGGTGACGAGGAACTGAGCCCGGCTGCGCCGCATGCCCCAGTACTCGATGCCCCCGGAGCTGCAGACAGCCTGGATCTGGGCCTTGGGGGCATGGATGAAGGTGTTGATGTTTTTGCAGGGCCGGGCCATGCCCCGGCGCTGCATCATGGCTCCGCAGTAATCCCGCCCGGCATTGGTCCGCGGGTGGTCATGGTGTTGCCGCAGGAACTTCTCGTAGCGTGGGCCCTGGCAGTGGGCAGGCGGGGCCAGGCACCAGGCCAGCACCAGGAATAAGAGCAGGTTGAGTCCATCCCAAGAGAGACACATTGCGGCAGCAGGGCAGGCCTGCAAGAACAAGACACCGTAAGGCATGGCGGAGCTGTGTCCTCTAACGCAGTGGTTCTCAAAGCCGGTCCGCTGCTTGTTCAGGGAAAGCCCCGGCACGCCGGACCGGTTTGTTTACCTGCCGCGTCCGCAGGTTCGGCCGATCGCGGCTCCCACTGGCCGTGGTTCGCCGCTCCAGGCCAATGGGGGCTTCGGGAAGGGCAGCCAGCACGTCCCTTGACCCGTGCCACTTCCTGCAGCCCCCATTGGCCTGGAGCGGCGAACCGCGGCCAGTGGGGGCAGCAGAGGGCGGGGGTGGGGAAGGGGCGGCTATACTGTATAATGGGCACCAGGGGGCAGCAGAGGGTGGGGGTGGGTGCGGGGTGGCTGTACTGTATAAGGGGCACTAGGGGGCAGTAGAGGGTGGGGTTGGGTGCGGGGTGGCTGTACTGTATAAGGGGCACTAGGGGGCAGTAGAGGGTGGGGGTGGGGAAGGGGCGGCTATACTGTATAATGGGCACTAGGGGAAGGAGAGGGTGGGGGCGGGGAAGGGCGGCTTTACTGTATCGTGGGCACTGGGGGCACCCCTGCCCCAGTGTGCAGCTGGAGAAGTTCCTGTGAATTCACTCCAGATTTAGGTCACTGAGAACTGACTTTGGAAGTTAGTGGCAGTGCTGGGAACCCAGGACTCCTGGATCCCAGCCCCCCACCACCAACCCCTACACACCAGGCTGGTGTATGCTGGGGACATACTTCAGCATAGCTCCATCTGTCAGGGGAAATCCACCCCTCCCCCAGTGCCATAGTTGTGCCAACCTGACCCCCGCTGCAGGCAGGGCTACATCGGGCCCCTCGGGTCGGTGGATTGCAGACAATGGTGGGCAAGCCCCTCTGGGGGCATAGGTAGTGTTTATACCCAGGCAGTCCAGTGGTGCAGGTGCAGCATTTCATGTGTAGACAGCCTCTCTCTGCCCTCCGAGGGCCGACGATAGACCCAGGAATCTGCACACCCTAACCCTGTCTGCAATGGGGTCAGGGCTGGATTCTGCTCCCCCACGCCTGAGTCAATCTGCATTTCCCCCCTTGCTAAGATCTGTTCTCAGCTCACCTGAGTCCTGCAGCTCCCGTCAGAGATGGATCCAGCTGCCAGCAGAGCTGAGCATCCCTGAGGCTCCTTCCCCTCAGTCCCTGTTATATACAACCCGGCTGGGCAGCTGGGGGGTGGGGAGGAGGGGATAGGGGAAGCTCCTCCCACTGAGGGGCCCAGGGATTCTGGGTGGGGTAGGGAGTTCTGGAGCAATGGGGCTTTGGCCAGTAGCTTGAGACACTGTGCACCCTACAGTGCCCCTCAACCCAGCACTACCCCATAGCTGGGGCTGGAACCCAGGAGTCCTGACCCCCCCACCCCATTCTAACCCACTACGCCGCCCCCCTCCGGTCCCCAGCTGGGGAATAGATTCCCAATCCCCCCACCCTATGCTACCTCACTAGACCCCACTTCCTTCCCAAAGCTGGGGAGGGAACCCAGGAGTCCTGCCCCCACTCTAACCGATAGACCCCACTCCCCTCCCAGAGCTAGGGAGAGAACCTAGGCGTCCTGGCTCCCTGTCCTATGTTTTAGTTATTTTCCCCCCTCCCCATCCCCCTTGCGGGTTGTTTGCCAAGGGATCTCCTGATGAAAAGCCGCCAGCTCCCTGCTGGCTGTTATCTAGGAATGCCTGGGAGCAGATAGCACAGACCCCACACAGCACCCCTGTTCCCCACTCCCCGCCTTCACCCATACCCCCTTACCCCTCTCTCCTAAGCACATCAGCCCTCACATGCAGACATGGGGCCTAAGACAGCTGCATGCTCAGGTCCCATTCAAATCAAAGGAAGAAGACTTGGTGGGGGGCTGGGCACCAGAACACCTGGGTTCCCTCCCGGGCCTCTGGGAGGGGAATGGGGCCTGGTGGTTAGAGCAGGGGGAGGAGTCTGGGAGCCAGGACTCCTGGGTTCTCTCCTGGCTCTGGGTGGGTGGGCAGTAGGGTCTAGTGGTTAGAGAAGGGGGGGGCTGGGAGCCAGGACTGCTGGGTTCTGTCTCTGGGAGGGAAGTGGTGTATAGTGCGTTAGTGGAAGGGGGCTGGGAGCCAGGACTCCTTGGTTCGGTCTCTGACTCTGGGAGGGGGGAGGATTTAAAAGATTAAGCAGTAGGCACTAGAGGTCAGGACTGCTGTGTTCTACCCCAGAAGAGACTGGGGTGCAGTGGCTGGAGTGCGGAGGACCGAGAGGCCAGCTCGCTGACATTCACCTGGCTGTGGCCACACCCATTCTGGAGTTTTGTGCCTCAGTTTCCCCATCTGCGGCACAGGGAGAGCAATCCTAGGCTGCCAAGTGCCAGGAAGCTGCCAAGGGGAATGGGCATGAGGGGCCGCAGCCACAGGCCGCTCTGACCCCGGGGGGGCCCTCCAGGTGTCACATGGTGCAGAGCAATGATCCCCAGGGCTGGTTCCTGGAGCTGTGATAAGCAGCTGCCAGGAGGACAAACCCAGTGTTTGCTTGTGGCTCATCAGCAGCTATTGTTGGTCCCCATGACCCCGTTGCACAAGGGCGCTGGGAAGGGAAAGCCGCGGGGAAACCCCAACCGGCCCTGGGAGCAGGAATGTCCACAAAGATAGAGCTTGGGGTTTGCCTGGAGACCCCACACAGTAAACAGCCCAGGGGTCACCGGCCACTGGGCTACAGGTGCATGGAGCAGGCTACTGGAGCAGCTGCCTGGACTCCTGGGTTCTACCCCAGCTCTGGGGAGGGGAGTGGGTCCTGACAGGTTAGAGAAGGAGGGCTGGGATTCAGGACTCCTGGGTTCTCTCCCCAGTTCTTGGAGGGGACGGGAGGGGAGGGGGGTTCTAGTGGGTCTGAGCAGGGGAGGTTGGGGTCCAGGACTCCTGGGTTCTATGCTGACTCTCACAGGGGAATAGAGCCTCATGGGTGAGGGGAGGAGCTGGGAGTCAAGGTCTAGCCTCCGCTCTGGGAGGGGCATGGGGGCCAGTGGGTTACAAAGGCAGAAAACTGGCTCCCATTCCTGGCTCCCTGAACCTGCCCTGGACAGGCCCCAGAGAGGAAAGTCTCCCTGCAGCCAACTGGCTTTTCTGCCCTGGGGCTGGTTGGGAACCGGCCCCTGGCGCGGGAAGGACCCGTCTCCCTTTGCAGCAGCCAGTGCCCGTGAGCTGGGGCTGGGCTAGAACAAGCCCTCCAGGGATCAACAGCTGCCTAGCCTGTCCCAGCAGCATACACAGTTCCTGCCCAACTGCATCTGCTTCCAAGTTGTGCACCCCATACGGCAAAAATCACTCATGGTCCTTTGCTGGTCTCCACAACACCAGCAGGGATTAAATTACCTCCTGGGCATTTACCACTAGCGGGCTCTCTCCAGAGGGGGTCACGGGGGCAGATAATCCCATGTCTCAGGGCACCTGGGTTTGTTTCCCATCTCTGCGTGGCCTTGGCAAGTCATTTCGATAATTTGTCTGCAGGAAAGGTGATGCCGCAGGGTGGGGGGTGGATTGAATTTGCGGATCTAAAGCTAAAGGCTAGGCCAACGTAAGAAACTCTGTCTGCTAGACAGAGCTAGAGTCCCATGCTGTGCAGTCCTGGGTCACACGCTTCAAAAGACTTCCCAGATTCCAAGCCAGATGGGGCCCTTGTGACCATCTCATCTGACGCCCTGGAAAGATCAGAATTTAATCCGTAAATATCGGTAAATGTCAATTTCACCACACACACCTGTGAAAAACTCTTTCCGTCGCTGATACTCGACAGGCACAGGTTGGCAAAGTCACACCCACGCAGCCGGAGAACTTCTTTGCATTCGATTGAAGGACGTCGACTTTGTATATTTGGATACGTGACGTTGAGAAGCGGGGTTGTGATGGTTTATTGAGCGTTAACTTTTTGCATCTCACCATCTATGGGCATTAAACAATTATAGCGTCCTATTATTTCCCACAACTGTGACATCTGAAATCGACAAAAGTTGGAAAAGAAATGCTTAATGCCCAGAATTTTCACCAATGAGGAACACTGAATTTGATAAAAATAGAAAAATATATACTTTAAAAATTGCTATCTTAAAACAAAATCAACTTTTGCCAAGCTTATGTCTAGCCCAGGCCAGAGACCTTCCCCCAAATCATTCCTGGAGTAGATCTTTAGAAAAACACCCAGTCTTGATTTTAAAATTGTCCCTGATGGAGAATCCATCACGACCCTTGGTAAATTGTTCTGATGGTTAATTACACTGGCCGTTAAAAATGTACACATCTTACTGCTAGGCTGAATTTGCCTAGCTTCAACTTCCAGCCATTGGATCATGTTCGACCTTTTTCTGCTAGATAGAAGAGCTCATTAATAAATATTTGTCCCCCATGGAGGTACTTACAGATTGTGATCAAGTGACGCCTTCCATCCACACAGCTCAGCACTGTATCAATAGAAGCATGTTACAGGTCAGTATCCTAGGCTCTATGTAATGTTCGTGTTAGATACCTGGGCTCATACTCCCATGACCGCTCCCCAGAGCTGGTGACCCTCCCAATTTGATTGAGAATCAATTGATGCTATTTGATGCTTTTCTTCAAGTCCCGGCACCTGGCGTCACAGGAATGCGTAAGACCCTCAGCCTCCCTGTCTCATACAGCACCCCCTCCATAGCATCCGAGCATCGCACTGTCTTTACTGCAGGCATCCGTGTCACACCCCTGGTGAGGTAGGGACGCACATGCTGTCATTCACTTATTACAAATGGGAAACTGAGACACAACCTCGCTAAGAATCTCCAAGATCTTATCCCTACTGAAATGCGCGGGCTTTGGGCACCCCCAGCTCTATCTCTGTGCCGGTGCTGGCTGTGGGATTGTGAGCTCTGTCTCGCCCCGTGCACTTGTGCAGCACCTCGCACAATGAGACCATGCACATAAGCAGTTGTCTTGGAGCGCAAGAGGACATTCAGCGTCGTCACCGCAAATGCACTCCCAGGAGTAAACACTTGTATCCCATTGATGCTAAATCCATGGGGCGAGCGCTAACCACGCTACAGGGGGCACGTGTATTTCCCTTTCTCTGCTTTGTGCCAATCAGTCCTGACCCTTGGACCCCAATTAAACATCTCTGGTTCGCACCAGCTGGGGACCTGGCCGTAAGTGTCTGTCATGGCAAGGGAGGGGGCGAATGTGACCAGCTGCCCCTCCCCAGGCAGGCTGCCCAAGGTGTTGTGAGCATTTTCAGCCTGGCTGGGCTTGGTATCCCCGTCTCGTGCCTGCCGTCAGGACTGGAAAGAGCCAGACCACGGACGGGTCCTGACTGGCTGCCAGCAGCGACGGCAGCTGGCCTGGCCCACGGGTTCCTCGCACGGCCGTGCCACAAGTGCTGGCAGGCGTTACGGTGGCTGCAGGAGGTCAACAAGGCCAGCCCCAGCCACAGCATTGGGGACAGGATCAAGGTTACACGACAATCTGTGTGTGTGCATGCGTGTGTGTGTCTGAGCCCCCTGCTGGAGGGGACGGGCCCTGCCATGTGTGTGTGTGTGTGTTTGTGTGTCCCTGCTGGAGGGGACGGGCCCTGCTGTGTGCTTATGTGTGTGTCTGTTTGTGTGTGTGTGTCCCTGTGCCTCCTGCTGGAGGGGATGCGCCCTGCTGAGTGTGTGTGTGTGTGTGTGTGTTTGTGTGTCCCTGCTGGAGGGGATGGGCCCTGCTGTGTGCTTATGTGTGTGTGTGTGTCCCTGTGCCCCCTGCTGGAGGGGATGCGCCCTGCTGAGTGTGTGTGGGTGTGTGTGTGTCCCTGCACCCCCTGCTGGAGGGGACGGGCCCTGCTCTGTGTGTGTGTGCGTGTGTATGTGTCCCTGCACCCCCTGCTGGAGGGGACGGGCCCTGCTCTGTGTGTGTGTGCGTGTGTATGTGTCCCTGCACCCCCGGCTGTAGGGGATGGGCCCTGCTGTGAGTGTGTGTATCTCTCTCTCTCTGTGTCCCTTAACCCCCGGCAGGAGGGCTAATCCAAACCCCAGGAACATCCAGGCCGTGTGACTAAACCACGCCTGATGTCTTGTCTCATAAGCAAAAACCTCTGCACGTCATGCTTGACTCTGCATGACCCATTTCTAACAAGTGTTGCACAGCCCCCTCTAGTGTCCACTCCACACACAGGCCAACAGCCTGCTACTGCTGCCAGCCAGGACATTTGTTTTTAACATTTCCCCTGGAACAATTTCAGCCCTGCTTTCGAGGGATTGCTGCTTAGGGCAGCTGATCTCTGCGGCCTGAAAATGATGAGATGGAAAAGAAACCTGCAAAAGGAAAACAGAATATGTGGTAGGTGTATTTTGTTTGTTTAATTTGTGTGTGTGTGCGTGTGTGTGTGCATGCGCGCACCTCTTTAATGACACCTTATTTATCAGGAGAGGGTGTAATTTTTCTTCAGTCTCTCTGATAGAGCTGATTGGAAAATTTGGGGGAATTTTTTTTTCTGGTGGAGAAATGCCCATTTTGTTGAAACAGAAAAATTTCACAAAACTGGGTCAGTTTCAACATTTAATTTAGAAAAATATAGAAAAAAAAGTGTTTAGAAAGTTTTGTGGTGTGTTGTTACAGTCCCAGGCTACTAGAAAGATGAGGTGGGCAGGTAATATCTTTTAGAAGTTGGTCCAGTTAAACATATTACCTCACCCACTTTGTCTCTCTATTTAGAAAAGTGACATTTTTGGTACAGAATGTTTCAGTTTTTTGTTTCGAAATGACTGTTCAGTCCCAAACTAACTTTGCTTTTCATAAAAAAAAGTTTTAAAAGGGAAAAGTAAAAGCTTGGAATCAGAAAGAAACATTGCTAATTTGTTGACAGGAAATGTTTCGATGGACTCAAAAATTATTTCTTTAAAGTTAATGTCATGAACAATTTCAAAATGATGGTGTTTTGTCCAAATCTTGGAAATTTTTCATTGGCCAGAATTTCCATTTTCTGCTCAGTTTTACTCTCTGAAACCAGTAATTTTTACCTCCTATAAAACAACTTTGTTTTCCCCACGAAATGTTCTGATCTGTGGTACAGAAGACACAGCAGCGCCTCTGAAATTGAGCATCCTGAATCATGCTTGATTTAAAGCAGGGATGTCAGACATGCATCCTGCATGAGGCATTTATGTGACCCACATGATTTATTCCGAGTCTGCGGCGTCTCTGCTGTCGTTTGAAAACAGAAAATCAGCTTCTTTCTAGCCCTCATGGCTGCAGAGAAAACTTTCCAAACCTGAATGGCGTGTATCTGATTCAGCCACGCCGGCCTGAGTTTGCAAAGGGCCTGAAACAATGACTTCGAGGGATGAACCCTGCAGTTCTCTCTTGATCTCCTTGCAGTGTCAGCACAGCCGAGAAGCAACCCTTCAGCATCAGCATTAACTATTTCACTGTGATGGAACCGGGACACCCGTGAAAGTTGAGTTACTACAACCAGGCTGTATTGTGCCGGTGATCTCCTGGCAAAGCTCGCACTGACGTCAGGGAGCATGGAACCCAGCCCAGGAGCTGGACACTCCTGCTTTAAAAACCTTCTCGAGACCTTTTCGCACAGCGAGGGAACATGCACAATGGCTCAGTGACACCCATGGTTGTGAGGAGCAGGAGCAGGTGTTGTGCCACCTGTCAGCACCCCGATGTCCAGTTCTCCAGCCAGCCCCTTGGTGCTTTCTCCTCACACGCAAAAGGAGCTTCCTCTACACAGACCTAGAGATCAAACCGGGGCTTCAGCTGTGCCCCAAGTGGCCCCAGTCTCTCAGCTGTAACTGACCAGGCCCAGGGGGCTCCAGCGGGCAGGTTTTGGCCACGGAATCTAAGCCAGACCCGGACAGCATAAATTCAAACCCCAGCCTGGGCAGGGAGCTGAAAATGAAACATGGGCCTGTTGTCCCAGCCTGTCTCGGGGGAAATGTAATCAGAGTCCAACAGGCTACTCAGAAGGTGTTCAAAGTGCTCCTGGCTCTGGGAGGGGAGTAGGGGCTAGCAGTTAGAGCAGGGGTCTGGGAGCCAGGACTCCTGAGTTCTCTAGGGAGCTCTGGGAGCGGAATGGGGTCTAGTGGTTAGAATAGCAGGGGGCTGGGAGCCAGGACAGGGGATTGTGAGTAAGGCACAGCGTGTGTGTGGTTGTTGTTACCATCCCTGTGCTGATACCATCTCCTAACCCCGCAATGTGTCCCTGACCCCTGCAGTGCTGGAGGAGGGGGTTCTTTGGTAGACCAGCTGGATCCAGGGGCAGAGAGCAATCGAGGCCGGCATCCTAAGGGGCCAGGCTGCCTCCTCCCAAGCAATGCAGGGCGGGAAGGATCAGTCTCCTTTGGTGACTGGGGGACCCCACTAAGCGCTGGGGCTGGAACCCTGGCAGGAGACGGCTCCTCCCCCTCCCAGCCCTAGAGATGTGGCCACCCCACATAATGCTCACTGATGGAAGCAAGGCCCGGGAGTGGGCTGCAGTTCAGCTCTGGGTGAGTCATCCCTGTGCAGTGTTATGTGCGGCTGTTACCCAGCTGCCCCACCCCAGAGCTGGCTGCATCTCAGTGCCAGCCGAGCCATCCCCATGTTTGGCTCATCATGGGTTTAGCTATAGGGGATCTGACGTAGCCAGGTCTCATGCCCACACCCCGACCTGGCCATGGAGTTACTAGTGCTGCCCCCGGTGTTAGCTGTGAGTGTTTCACACCTGGCTGGGCGCACGCTGTGTGGCCCATGGAGATACTGCAGCCCCTGTGTCTCCGGAGTCTCCAGACAGTGCTGGGGTGGGGGAGCAGTTTGCATGGGCCCCTGGACTGCTTCAGGAGCCAATGAGGGCGGGCACCACAATTAACACCTGGCAGAGCGTCGGGCCTTTCCCCCAGCAGGGTTTGTTCCAAATAGGAACGACAACGGCCGGGGCGGTTAGAATCCTTCGGTCGCAGCTTTAACGCAGCAGCCCTGTGGCATGGGACCTTTACTGGGAAACTCTCCAGGAAAAAATGCAATTTTGTGGCCGATGCATTTTCCACTAGAAAATCATTGCCGGGGGAATTTCCTGACTACCTCTAGCACTGGGACCCCTAAAGATGGGCAGCCTCGGTTCTCTCCCAGCCTTGGGCTCCCCTACCCCCAGCCCTGCCGGGGCCCCTCACTCCCGACCCGCAGCCCCCTGCTAGACCAGCCCTGGGCTGCCCCACTCCCAGCCCTGCTGGTGGCCCTCACTCCCGACCCGCAGCCCCTGCAAGCCCAGCCCTGCCCCGCCCCCCACCCCCACTCCTGCCGGTGCCCCTCACTCCCGACTCGCAGCCCCCTGCTAGACCAGCCCTGGGCTGCCCCACCCCCAGCCCTGCCGGGGCCCCTCACTACCGACCCGCAGCCCCTGCTAGCCCAGCCCTGCCCCCCCACCCCCAGCCCTGCCGGTGCCCCTCACTCCCGACCCGCAGCCCCTGCTAGCCCAGCCCAGCCCTGCCCCCCCGACCCCAGCCCTGCCGGTGCCCCTCACTCCCGACCTGCAGCCCCCTGCTACACCAGCCCTCCCCCCCCTTCCCCCCCAGCCCTGCCGGTGCCCCTCACTCCCGACCCGCAGCCCCTTGCTAGACCAACCCTGGGCTGCCTACCCCCAGCCCTGCCGGGGCCCCTCACTCCCGACTCGCAGCCCCTGCTAGCCCAGCCCTGCCCCCCCCCAGCCCTGCCGGTGCCCCTCACTCCCGACCCGCAGCCCCTTGCTAGACCAACCCTGGGCTGCCCACCCCCAGCCCTGCCGGGGCCCCTCACTCCCGACTCGCAGCCCCTGCTAGCCCAGCCCTGCCGGTGCCCCTCACTCCCGACTCGCAGCCCCCTGCTAGCCCAGCCCTGCCCCACCCCCAGCCCTGCCGGTGCCCCTCACTCCCTACCCGCAGCCCCTGCTAGCCCAGCCCAGCCCTGCCCCCCCGACCCCAGCCCTGCCGGTGCCCCTCACTCCCGACCCGCAGCCCCTGCTAGCCCAGCCCAGCCCTGCCCCCCCGACCCCAGCCCTGCCGGTGCCCCTCACTCCCGACCTGCAGCCCCCTGCTAGACCAGCCCTCTCCCCCTCCCCCCCCAGCCCTGCCAGGGCCCCTCACTCCCAACTCGCAGCCCCTGCTAGCCTAGCCCAACCCCCCCGCCTCAACTCCAGCCCTGATGGTGCCCCTCACTCCCGACCCGCAGCCCCTGCTAGCCCAGCCCTGCCCCCCCACCCCCAGCCCTCCTGGGGCCCCTCACTCCCGACCCGCAGCCCCTGCTAGCCCAGCCCTGTCCCCCCCACCCCCAGCCCTCCTGCGGCCCCTCACTCCCGACCCGCAGCCCCTGCTAGCCCAGCCCTGCCCCCCCACCCCCAGCCCTCCTGGGGCCCCTCACTCCCGACCCGCAGCCCCTTGCTAGACCAACCCTGGGCTGCCCACCCCCAGCCCTGCCGGGGCCCCTCACTCCCGACTCGCAGCCCCTGCTAGCCCAGCCCTGCCCCCCCCCAGCCCTGCCGGTGCCCCTCACTCCCGACTCGCAGCCCCCTGCTAGCCCAGCCCTGCCCCACCCCCAGCCCTGCCGGTGCCCCTCACTCCCGACCCGCAGCCCCTTGCTAGACCAACCCTGGGCTGCCCACCCCCAGCCCTGCCGGGGCCCCTCACTCCCGACTCGCAGCCCCTGCTAGCCCAGCCCTGCCCCCCCCCAGCCCTGCCGGTGCCCCTCACTCCCGACCCGCAGCCCCTTGCTAGACCAACCCTGGGCTGCCCACCCCCAGCCCTGCCGGGGCCCCTCACTCCCGACTCGCAGCCCCTGCTAGCCCAGCCCTGCCGGTGCCCCTCACTCCCTACCCGCAGCCCCTGCTAGCCCAGCCCAGCCCTGCCCCCCCGACCCCAGCCCTGCCGGTGCCCCTCACTCCCGACCTGCAGCCCCTGCTAGCCCAGCCCAGCCCTGCCCCCCCGACCCCAGCCCTGCCGGTGCCCCTCACTCCCGACCTGCAGCCCCCTGCTAGACCAGCCCTCTCCCCCTCCCCCCCCCCAGCCCTGCCAGGGCCCCTCACTCCCAACTCGCAGCCCCTGCTAGCCTAGCCCAACCCCCCCGCCTCAACTCCAGCCCTGATGGTGCCCCTCACTCCCGACCCGCAGCCCCTGCTAGCCCAGCCCTGGGCTGCCCACCCCCAGCCCTGCCGGGGCCCCTCACTCCCGACTCGCAGCCCCTGCTAGCCCAGCCCTGCCCCCCCCCAGCCCTGCCGGTGCCCCTCACTCCCGACCCGCAGCCCCTTGCTAGACCAACCCTGGGCTGCCCACCCCCAGCCCTGCCGGGGCCCCTCACTCCCGACTCGCAGCCCCTGCTAGCCCAGCCCTGCCCCCCCCCAGCCCTGCCGGTGCCCCTCACTCCCGACTCGCAGCCCCCTGCTAGCCCAGCCCTGCCCCACCCCCAGCCCTGCCGGTGCCCCTCACTCCCGACCCGCAGCCCCTTGCTAGACCAACCCTGGGCTGCCTACCCCCAGCCCTGCCGGGGCCCCTCACTCCCGACTCGCAGCCCCTGCTAGCCCAGCCCTGCCCCCCCCCAGCCCTGCCGGTGCCCCTCACTCCCGACCCGCAGCCCCTTGCTAGACCAACCCTGGGCTGCCCACCCCCAGCCCTGCCGGGGCCCCTCACTCCCGACTCGCAGCCCCTGCTAGCCCAGCCCTGCCCCGCCCCCAGCCCTGCCGGTGCCCCTCACTCCCGACTCGCAGCCCCCTGCTAGCCCAGCCCTGCCGGTGCCCCTCACTCCCTACCCGCAGCCCCTGCTAGCCCAGCCCAGCCCTGCCCCCCCGACCCCAGCCCTGCCGGTGCCCCTCACTCCCGACCCGCAGCCCCTGCTAGCCCAGCCCAGCCCTGCCCCCCCGACCCCAGCCCTGCCGGTGCCCCTCACTCCCGACCTGCAGCCCCCTGCTAGACCAGCCCTCTCCCCCTCCCCCCCCAGCCCTGCCAGGGCCCCTCACTCCCAACTCGCAGCCCCTGCTAGCCTAGCCCAACCCCCCCGCCTCAACTCCAGCCCTGATGGTGCCCCTCACTCCCGACCCGCAGCCCCTGCTAGCCCAGCCCTGCCCCCCCACCCCCAGCCCTCCTGGGGCCCCTCACTCCCGACCCGCAGCCCCTGCTAGCCCAGCCCTGTCCCCCCCCACCCCCAGCCCTCCTGGGGCCCCTCACTCCCGACCCGCAGCCCCTGCTAGCCCAGCCCTGCCCCCCCACCCCCAGCCCTCCTGGGGCCCCTCACTCCCGACCCGCAGCTCCTGCTAGCCCAGCCCAGCCCTGCCCCCCCGACCCCAGCCCTGCCGGTGCCCCTCACTCCCGACCTGCAGCCCCCTGCTACACCAGCCCTGGGCTGCCCCACCCGCAGCCCTGCCAGGGCCCCTCACTCCCAACTCGCAGCCCCTGCTAGCCTAGCCCAACCCCCCCGCCTCAACTCCAGCCCTGATGGTGCCCCTCACTCCCGACCCGCAGCCCCTTGCTAGACCAGCCCTGGGCTGCCCACCCCCAGCCCTGCCGGGGCCCCTCACTCCCGACTCGCAGCCCCTGCTAGCCCAGCCCTGCCCCCCCCCAGCCCTGCCGGAGTCCCTCACTCCCAACCCGCAGCCCCTTGCTAGACCAGCCCTGCCCCCCCCCACCCCCAGCCCTCCTGGGGCCCCTCACTCCCGACCCGCAGCCCCTGCTAGCCCAGCCCTGCCCCCACCGCCACCCCCATCCCTGCCGGGGCCCCTCACTCCCGACCCGCAGCCCCCTGCTGTCCCAATTGGACGGGATCTCAGTCAGGGACTTTGTCTTAAGCATCCCTTTCCCATGCCAACCTAAGGGCTCTCTCCTGCTGTTCTCCAGGTGATGGTGCCAGCTTCTAGCTGGGGGAGGGGAAAACAAGACTTGACAAGGGCAGGAATTCAAAGCACCAATTTCCTGACTTTGTTCAGGCTTCTCTGATGGAAAAAACCCTTCTCTTGCTGCTGCTGCGATGCGGGAGTGACTCAGACCTGCCAACTGCAAACTGTTCCAAAGCCAGGCTTGCCACAGCTTCCCTGCCTAGCCGGCCTGCTCCTTTTCAAACCTGGCCCCCATCCCCTGGAGGCCACACCTCTGCGCCGGGCCAGGGCCGGACTTGGCAGAAACAGCGGCAGACAATCCGGGAGACAGAGGCTCACCAGCTTGCGTTTCAGGGAAACCCCTGTTTCTTGGCTAACAGCCTCTTGCTCTTCGTCAGCAGACTCCAGATTTACCTCTGCTCCCGGACCCAGGAGCGCTGTAGACATGGCAGCAGCTTGGGCTCTGCCCTTGTGGCAGGTGCCTTTGGGAGACGGTCTCCAACACCGACATCCCCTGAACTCTAAATCCGTGGATCCCCCTGATATAGATCCATCCGATCCCCCACACTATGGTCTGATCTCTCGCTTCTCCTCCGAGCTCTCCCACTTCCCAGGTTGGAGACCAAACCACTACAGGGCTCTGTGAATATTTATCCAGACCAGCGCCTCTAAAGGATGGGTCCGTGGCCCAGCGCCGCTCCCTGAGATTGCCCTGACTCAGCTGAGGAAGGCAGCAGGCCTGTCCCTGGTATCAAAAAGGTTGAGAAACACTGAGCTATACCACACTGAATGGCTCCAACAGGCGAGATTGCCAGAGCCCCACCACACGCTAGCCCGGCGCGAAAGGGGCCCAGCTGGGATATGGCAGACCTGCTGTCCCAGATCAGGCAGAGCAGCGATTTGAATCGGTGTTTCGCACTTCCCACGGGAGTGCCCCAGCTGGGATGGGGCAGGTCTGGCTCTCTCTCCCAACAATTTCAGAAGGGTTTTTGGTTTCATCCTGATGCCAAGCTGGGGGAGGGGGGAATTTCAAAATCACAAAAGTTTTCACGGGATGGAAGGTGGATTCCTACCCGGCCCTACGGCTGACACAGAAGCCACACAGGAGGACCGAGCAATAAGCAAAGATCTGCCTGTCGGAGCTGGGGCTCTGAATCTCCTCCCCTGCATGAGCAATCTCTACAACTTCTCAAAGTTCCAACTTTCCATTGGGGCCAACGCCCAGACCGTCTGTGGGACTAGCCGGTTAGCAGACCTGGTGCCCCAGCAGACCAAGCATTGTCTGGGGGGTTGTAGGACTCATTAAACCTTTTGTTGGGTGCTACAAAAGGCTTCCACTCTGAAGTTCTCCCAGAGTTTGATTCTATTCTGTTCAAGCTCTTCTGTTGCCCTCAGGACGTTGGCCCTGAGCGCTAACATCTGCCGGTTAATGGGCTAACATCTGGGGCTTTAATGCACTAATCTCTGGGCTATAAAGCGCAAACATCTGGGGTTTCATGCACTAACATCTGGGACTTTAATGCCCTAACATATGGGGATTTAACATACTAACATCTTGGGTTTTAATGCATTAACATTTGGGATTTCACGCACTACCATCTGGCCTTTGCTACTGAGGAACTGGACATCCATGAAGGGCTAAGATTCCTGTTGGAGGCGTTTGCCCTCTTGCACTTTCTGACCACCTCTGGCCCAGGTCTGGTTCTTGCAGTGTCCCTGAGCCGGCTGCACTAAGGAAATCCCCCCCAGCTCCCCACTGCTGGCTTCTCCTCCACTGGGAAGCTGACAGGCACCATCCGCCACTGGGTGCGGGCACGCTGCGGTTCATGCCTCCACACGCAGAGCTAAGCCCAGGCACCGGGCGGATGCTGTTTTGACACATCCCCAACCCGTCTGCCCAGCAACATCTGATGCCAGCCCCACCCCACCCCCTGCCCCTCCCTGGCAGGGAGGGGCTGGACGGGTGGATCCGCGTTGGTTTGTGGGCCTGGGTTTCCTTGCAGGTGTTTCCTGTCACAGTGGCAGCGAGCTCGGTGCAGATTGCCCTGGATCTCTCCAGCCTGGGGTCCCAACCCGACTCCCCACTCTGCAGAGCTGCCGTCCCATCCCGTTTCCTGATGGCTCCTGGGAGGGCCCATCCCGCTCTGGTCTCCGCCTGGCTATTGTTTCTCTGCTCGGTCGTCTCAGCTGGTAAGTGACCCCTGTTCTCCCCCCCGCCCTCAGATGCCTGGGTTCCATCCCCATGCCGGTCTCTCTCCACCAGGACTGGGTGCTGCAGGCCCCCTCGGGTGGCTGCCCCGGAAGTCTGGGTCCCGTTCCCATCCTGGTCTCTCTCCGCCAGGACTGGGTGGTGCAGGGCATCCTAGTGGTGCTTTCCCGGACACCTGGGTCCCGTTCCCATCCCGGTCTCTCTCATCCAGCTCTGGGTGCTGCAGGGCCCCCTCAGGTTGCTGCCCTGGATACCTGGATCCCATCCCCAGCCCAATCTCTCTCCCCCAGGACTGGGTGCTGCAGGACCCCCTCGGGTGGCTGCCCCAGAAGTCTGGGTCCCATCCCCATCCCGGTCTCTCTCCCCCAGGACTGGGTGCTGCAGGGCCCCCTAGGGTGGCTGCCCTGGATGCCTGGATCCCATCCCCAGCCCGCTCTCTCTCTCCTTCCCGCAGGGGTTCACCATTTCACCCACTCCCAGATCATTTCGCCGCAGACGGGCCCCGGACTGCCCAAGCGTCAGAGCCTGCTGCAGGTGAATGGCCTGGCGCTCTCGGCCTATGACAGCAGCAGCCAGAGGATGACGCCGCGCAATGGCTACGTGCAGGGCGACCAGGAGACCCACCAGTTCTGGAGCATCAGCAGCGCCCGGTGCATGTTCTGGGACCCCTGGGTGGAGACCGAGTACCAGGCCCTGGTGAGGGTGGTGAACGCCAGCTCCCCAAAGGCTGGTGAGTCCTCGGGCCCCGGTACTCTGTTAGCTCAGCTCAGGACAGGGGTGCACGGGCAGTGGGAGAGAGCTAGGGACAGGACACCAGAGGGGAGTGATTTCCCTAATACCTAGTGATTAAAAAGCGGTGCGGGGGAGCTGGGAGCTTTATCTCCAGCTCTGGAAAGGAAGTGGGGTCTCATGGTTAGAGTGGGGGGGGGGCTGGGAGCCAGGACTCCTGAGCTCTCTATGCAGCTCTGGGAGGGGAGTGAGGGGTAGTGGTTAGAGTGGGGGGGGGGCTGGGAGCCAGGACTCCTGAGTTCTCTACGCAGCTCTGGGAGAGGAGTGAGGGGTAGTGGTTAGAGTGGGGGGGGGCTGGGAGCCAGGACTCCTGAGTTCTCTACGCAGCTCTGGGAGGGGAGTGAGGGGTAGTGGTTAGAGTGGGGGGGGGCTGGGAGCCAGGACTCCTGGGTTCTCTATGCAGCTCTGGGAGGGGAGTGAGGCGTAGTGGTTAGAGTGGGGGGGGGGGCTGGGAGCCAGGACTCCTGAGTTCTCTACGCAGCTCTGGGAGGGGAGTGAGGGGTAGTGGTTAGAGTGGGGGGGGGCTGGGAGCCAGGACTCCTGAGTTCTCTATGCAGCTCTGGGAGGGGAGTGAGGGGTAGTGGTTAGAGTGGTGGGGGGCTGGGAGCCAGGACTCCTGAGTTCTCTACGCAGCTCTGGGAGGGGAGTGAGGGGTAGTGGTTAGAGTGGGGGGGTGCTGGGAGCCAGGACTCCTGGGTTCCATCCCTGGGAGAACTTCGCCCCCACTCTGCCCCCTGGCAGCAGCTCCCTGCTGAGTCACTCACGTGGCCGCTCCGCCCCCAGAGCCCTACTACAGGCAGGTCCTGCAGAGCTGTGAACTGGGCGAAGCCAGCGCCGCCGTCCGAGTCGTTACCAGATACGCCCTGAACGGGGAGGACGTGCTGCAGTACCAAGGGGACCGGAACCGCTGGTTCTCGGTGCACCCGGCGGCCTGGCGCGTGGCCGAGCGCTGGAACCGCGAGAGGGAGACGCTGGCCGGGATCACACGCTGCAGCAGTGCAGGACCTTCATCCGGATCACGGCGCCATTCACCGCGCAGACAACAGGGGGAAGTTCTGCCGGTGCCCCTCACTCCCGACCCGCATCCCCCCCGCTAGCCCAGCCCCCCCCCCGGCTCTGCCGGTGCCCCTCACTCCCGACCCGCATCCCCCCCGCTAGCCCAGCCCCCCCCGGCTCTGCCGGTGCCCCTCACTCCCGACCCGCATCCCCCCCGCTATCCCAGCCCCCCCCGGCTCTGCCGGTGCCCCTCACTCCCGACCCGCATCCCCCCCGCTAGCCCAGCCCCCCCCCGGCTCTGCCGGTGCCCCTCACTCCCGACCCGCATCCCCCCCGCTAGCCCAGCCCCCCCCGGCTCTGCCGGTGCCCCTCACTCCCGACCCGCATCCCCCCGCTAGCCCAGCCCCCCCCGGCTCTGCCGGTGCCCCTCACTCCCGACCCGCATCCCCCCCGCTAGCCCAGCCCCCCCCGGCTCTGCCGGTGCCCCTCACTCCCGACCCGCATCCCCCCGCTAGCCCAGCCCCCCCCCCCGGCTCTGCCGGTGCCCCTCACTCCCGACCCGCATCCCCCCGCTAGCCCAGCCCCCCCCCCCGGCTCTGCCGGTGCCCCTCACTCCCGACCCGCATCCCCCCGCTAGCCCAGCCCCCCCCCCGGCTCTGCCGGTGCCCCTCACTCCCGACCCGCATCCCCCCGCTAGCCCAGCCCCCCCCCCCGGCTCTGCCGGTGCCCCTCACTCCCGACCCGCATCCCCCCCGCTAGCCCAGCCCCCCCCGGCTCTGCCGGTGCCCCTCACTCCCGACCCGCATCCCCCCGCTAGCCCAGCCCCCCCCCCCCGGCTCTGCCGGTGCCCCTCACTCCCGACCCACATCCCCCCGCTAGCCCAGCCCCCCCCCAGCTCTGCCGGTGCCCCTCACTCCCGACCCGCATCCCCCCGCTAGCCCAGCCCCCCCCGCCGGCTCTGCTGGTGCCCCTCACTCCCGACCCACATCCCCCCGCTAGCCCAGCCCCCCCCCGGCTCTGCCGGTGCCCCTCACTCCCGACCCGCATCCCCCCGCTAGCCCAGCCCCCCCCCCCCCCGGCTCTGCCGGTGCCCCTCACTCCCGACCCACAGCCCCTGTGATCATTAACCCTTCCTGTCCCCTCAGCCCAGCCCACGGTGCATGTGTCGCTCATGCGAGGGACCTGGGTCCGGCCTCGCAGCCTTATGTGCCATGTGACGGGGTTCTAGCTCCGTGACATCGAGGTGACCTGGAAGCGGGGAGTCCGGGGGGCCCTCGGGGAACAGATGACCAGCAGGATCCAGCCCAATGGGGACCCCACCTTTCAGATCCGGGGGTCCATCGAGCTGGTGCTAGGGGAGCACATGTGCATGGTGAGGCACATCAGCCTGGGGGGCACCCCCCTGAGGATCAGCTGGGGTGAGTGCGGGGGGAGGGAGCTGGGAATGGAGCACCCCTTATGGAAGAGAGGGGCTGGGGGCAGAAAGGCAGAGAGGCAGTTTTGGGAAGCATGGATAGGCAGAGAAGAGGTTCTGGGGGGCTCTGAGGGGGAGAGGAAGGTGGGTTTCTGGGGGATCAGATGGGGGGCAGGTGGGGAGGGTCTGGGGGGCTTTTGGGGTGAGGTATAGGCAGGGGTTCTAGGGGCTCTGAGGGGAGAGAAAGGTGGGGGTTCGGGAGGCTCAGAGGGGGAAGGAAAGGTGGGAGGTTGTGGGGGGCTCAGAGGGGGAGAGGAAGGTGGGAAGTTCTGGGGGGCTCAGAGGAAAATGGAAAGTTGGGGGGCTCAGAGGGGGAGGGGAAGAGGGAATTTAGCTGCAGGACAGACGCATGGGGGGCTGGGGCTGGGAGGGGCGGATCAGCTGTGGGGCTGCTGGCCCAGGGCCAAGGGTGGGGGAATGGGGGCAGGGGCGGGCGGGGCCCATGGCTCAGTCTGTCTCTGCTCATTTCCAGATCCCCAGGCCACAGGCGTCCTCGCCGGCTGTGTGCTGGCTGCGCTGGGAGCCGCCGCCCTGGGCAGGTATCTGAGGGGGAGGCCAGGTGAGTGATGCCCCCTAGTGTCCCCCAGCTCCCCCTGCAGCCCAGTGCCCCTAGTGCCCCCAGCTCCCCCTGCAGCCCAGCGCCCCCTAGTGTCCCCAGCACCCCCCTGCAGCCCAGCGCCCCTAGCGCTGCACTGCGGCATTGGGGTCAGCACTGAGTGATAGGGGAGCATGTCCCCCCAGTACAATCTCCCCTGCACAACACCGGAGTTTCCCCTTGCTGGTCTCTCAGCCACGGACTGACCCAGCCTGGCCCTGCAGCCTTTCTCATGCAGATCCTGCAGGGGATGTGAGAAGCCATACACCCCCCAAGGTGTGATAATCCCCATTGCCCCCCTCCATCCCCGCTGCCGGGGGTGGGAGCAGGGTCTCTGCCTGAGTCGATTCTTGCTTGGCTTCCCCCAAAGGCCGCTCGGAGGGGCCGTACTGCCCAGCGCAGACACAGCCAAGAACCCTCGACTCTGCCCTGGCCAAGCCAGGAGACACCTTGGCCACGGCCATGGCTCCATCCTGCCCAGGCATCACCGCGTGACCGTCGCTGTCCTGGGCTGGCACCACACAGCCCAGCCTGGGTGAAGAGGAGGCCCTGGGGGGATCGTGGATTTGGCCAAAACTCCCTGAGGTTACGGGGGGAGGGGGTGTACCCCTGCCGAGCCTCCATCCTGTACTCTCCCCAACACCTCCAGTCACCCCTGTGTCCCATAGCACCCGCCTCCACAATTGCCAGGCCCCGGCCCCACCTGGGCGACACCACAGTCACACGCAGGGGGGAACTGGTAGCGCTTTCGAGCCACCAACTGTCAGTATACGTGTAACCTTCACGGAGTTTTTCACTGGAGCCATTTCGTTGCCTTGGTTTGCCCAGGTGCTGTGCGAGGCCGGCTCTGCACCACTGGCATCGGCAGGAGCGGGTGGACTCGGAGCAGGGGCACTGGGTCTCAGGACGCCTGGGTTCTCTTTCTGGCTTTGTGGCTGGCTGCCCTGGGGTGGGTGGGCAGAACATCTTGCAGATCCACGGTTCCCTACTGAGCCCCCTGTTCCCAGTGGCAAGGCGCCCCCTACCAAGCCCCCTGCGATTCAGTG
Organism: Natator depressus; assembly: GCF_965152275.1. Lineage (NCBI taxonomy): Eukaryota > Metazoa > Chordata > Testudines > Cheloniidae > Natator > Natator depressus. The sequence goes on from NC_134246.1 coordinate 33,878,625, forward strand.
CCCCCCTGAAGCACGGTGCCCCCACCAAGCCTTCTGTCTGCCCTCTGCAGTACAGTGCCCCCTACTGAGCCCCCCTGCCCTCTGCAGCCCAGCGCTGCCTGCTCAGCCCCCACCTGCAGCATGGCGCCCCCTACTGAGCCCCTCTCTGTTCCCTACAGCACGGTGCCTCCTACAGAGTCCCCCGACCCCGCCCCTGCCCTCTGTGCTACCGTAATACTCCTGATAAATAATGTACAGGCCCTAGCACGATATGGGGCTGGTCTATAACTGCCCCGCCCCCACATGCCAACACTACCGTAATACACCTAATAAATAATACCACAGAGTACTTTAGCAGGGCCAACCCCACTTCTTAAAAAATCATGAGTCACTTGAAAAAAAACACTGGAGATTTTCTTAAAAAGCACAAGAGTTTTTATGACACATCAGTTTTCGGGTCTTTTTTATTTGCCTTCAGTTTCTTTGGTTTCGGTTTTTCCGAAACTTTCAGGGTCACGGTTTCAGGCATTTCTGGGCCACCCCAAGGGCTAGAACCGGCCTTGTTAACTGAAAATCACAGGACTCCAGAACCTGGGTTTTTTTTCCGAAACACCTCCCTCTCCCCGGCTTGGCAATGTTGTGGTGGGGGCTGGGGTTTGATGAGAACCCAGCCCCTTGGGCCTCCTCAGCTGTCCCCCACCCTCTTGGGGGGGTGTGAGCTGAGGGAGCAATGTGGGTCAGAGAGACCAGATCCCCCCATCTATGACAGCTCCACTGCACACAGACACCCCCCCATGGGGGGAAAGTGTGTCTGATTCTCAGCCCTCCCCCCCACAAGCCAGCCAGTCCCCATCCTGGGGGCAGGTGGGAGCGAGCACCCACTAGAGGAGAAAGGCTCCATGTCCCATTCCCCACCCCCTGAGCCAGCCAGCCCTCCGTCCTAGGGCCAGGTTGCAGGCTGCCCCCCCCCCCCCCCAGTTGGAAATCCCATTCTCTATGCCCCTCTGTAGCTTGTCAAAGGATTTTCTTTTTTTAAAAGCTCTTTTCCTTGTAATTCTCCCTGTGTTTCCCTGACACCTGGGGCAGCGGGCGGGGGGCTATTCCAGACCTTTAGGGGTGGGGGTTAATTTCCCCCACTCCCCCTGTCCTGGCCCTAACCAGAGCCTTGTTATGCCGGGTGGCTTGAGAGACAGCTCTGGATTTCCAGGCTCAGGGAGACCCTTCGATTCCCAGCGAGGCGACACTAGATTTTTGTACCTTTGGTTTTACTCATTGCAGGTCTAGAAAGAAGCGAATGAAATTAACCAACTGGGGCAGATGTGGGGGGTGGATGGGTAGAAATGAACAAGGATCTGAGCATAGATTCATAGATATTAAGATCAGAAGGGACCACTAGGGACCATCTAGTCCGACCTGCACAACGCAGGCCACAGAATCTCACCCACTGACGCCTACGAAAAACCTCTCACCTATGTCTGTGCTATTGAAGTCCTCAAATCGTGGTTTAAAGACTTCAAGGAGCAGAGAATCCTCCAGCAAGTGACCCGTGCCCCATGCTACAGAGGAAGGCAAAAAACCTCCAGGGCCTCTTCCAATCTGCCCTGGAGGAAAATGCCTTCCCGACCCCAAATATGGCGATCAGCTAAACCCTGAGCATATGGGCAAGATCCACCAGACAGATACTCAGGAAAGAATTTTCTGTAGGGACTCAGATCCCACCCCATCTAACGTCCCATCACAGGCCATTGGGCCTATTTACCATGAATATTTAAAGATCAATTAATTACCAAAATCATGTTATCCCATCATACCATCTCCTCCATAAACTTATCGAGTTTAATCTTAAAGCCAGATAGGTCTTTTTCCCCCACTGCTTCCCTTGGAAGGCTATTCTAAAACTTCACTCCTCTGATGGTTAGAAACCTTCATCTAATTTCAAGTCTAAACTTCCCAATGACCAGTTTATATCCATTTGTTCTTGTGTCCACATTGGTACTGAGCTTAAATAATTCCTCTCCCTCTCCAGTATTTATCCCTCTGATATATTTATAGAGAGCAATCATATCTCCCCTCAACCTTCTTTTCGTTAGGCTAAACAAGCCAAGCTCCTTGAGTCTCCTTTCATAAGACAGGTTTTCCATTCCTTGGATCATCCTAGTAGCCCTTCTCTGTACCTGTTCCAGTTTGAATTCATCCTTCTTAAACATGGGAGACCAGAACTGCACACAGTATTCCAGGTGAGGTCTCACCAGTGCCTTGTATAACAGTACTAAAACCTCCTTATCTCGACTGGAAATACCTTGCCTGATGCATCCCAAGACCGCATTAGCTTTTTTCATGGCCATATCACGTTGGCGGCTCATAGTCATCCTATGATCAACCAATACTCCGAGGTCCTTCTCCTCCGTTACTTCTAATTGATGCGTCCCCAGCTTATAACTAAAATTCTTGTTATTAATACCTAAATGCGTGACCTTACACTTCTCACTATTAAATTTCATCCTATTACTATTACTCCAGTTTACAAGGTCATCCAGATCCTCCTGTAGGATATCCCTGCCCTTCTCTAAATTGGCAATACTTCCCAGCTTTGTATCATCCGCAAACTTTATTAGCACACTCCCACTTTTTGTGCCGAGGTCAGTAATAAAAAGATTAAATAAGATTGGTCCCAAAACTGATCCCCGAGGAACTCCACTGGTAACCTCCCTCCAGCCTGACACTTCACCTTTCAGTAGGACCCGCTGTAGTCTCCCCTTTAACCAATTCCTTATCCACCTTTCAATTTTCATATTGATCCCCATCTTTTCCAGTTTAACTAATAATTCCCCATGTGGCACCGTATCAAACGCCTTACTGAACTCTAGGTAAATTAGATCCACTGTGTTTCCTTTGTCTAAAAAATCTGTTATTTTCTCAAAGAAGGAGATCAGGTTGGTTTGGCACGATCTACCTTTTGTAAAACCATGTTGTATTTTGTCCCATTTACCATTGACTTCAATGTCCTTAACTACTTTCTCCTTCAAAATTTTTTCCAAGACTTTGCATACTACAGATGTCAAACTAACAGGCCTGTAGTTACCCGGATCACTTTTTTTTTCCTTTCTTAAAAATAGGAACTATGTTAGCAAATCTCCAATCATACGGTACAACCCCTGAGTTTACAGATTCATTAAAAATTCTCGCTAATGGGCTTGCAATTTCATGTGCCAATTCCTTTAATATTCTTGGATGAAGATTATCTGGGCCCCCTGATTTAGTCCCATTAAGCCGTTCGAGTTTCGCTTCTACCTCAGATATGGTAATATCTACCTCCATATCCTCATTCCCATTTGTCATGCTACCATTATCCCTAAGATCCTCTTTGGTTCCAGCATTTGGTTCCAGCACATCACTGGGTAATTTCTTAGCAAACAAGCAAGCTCCTGGCTCAGTACAGCCCTGACAGGGCCTGATTCTCCACTACCCGGCAGGCCCCCACGATACCCAGGTCTGATCAGAAGCGGGCACATCAAACAGTTGGAAACAGTGGTTTAGTCACAGTGGCTATTTTCAATGAGCCAGTGTTGATTTTTACCAAGATTTTCCATCTTAAATTGAGTCAAAACCCAGACCTCTGAGACGTCCCCGACAGTTCCTCCAAACCACCTGGCCATTGCTTTGCACCCTCCCTGCCATGAGATATGTCGATATTTCTCCTCTTCCTCCTGAGTTGGGTGAATACTGGACTCTGAAAGGGAATGTTCTGAAGTATTCCTGTCCAGGACAGCTGGCACATTTTATTTCAGGTTGGCTCCATGTTCGGCTGCGTCCTCTTGAGCTACTGCAGTGCCTCATGGGAGCTGTAGTTCACGTCCCTCGTGCCCCCATTCACCTCTACAGGTTGGGCTTCCCAGCTGGACTACATTTCCCATGATGCAGCCTGGTCACGTGCCCTCCATCATTACTTGTGCATCATGGGAGATGTAATCCAGCCAGGAGCCCAGCTCTTCAAAGATGCATTATACTGCTAGACTCCAGGAGCTCAACTGATTTAGCTTCAGGAGTGACCTGGTCACAGTCTGTCAGTACTTACATGAGGAACAAATACTTAACAATGGGCTCTTCTATCTAGCAGAGAAAGGTCTAACATAACCAATGGTTGGAAATTGAAGCTAGACAAATTAGGACTGGGAATAAGGTGCACATTTTTAACAGGGAGGGCACCGCGGATGTGCCAGGGACACAGATCACTGCTGAACAGACACCAAATGAATCAGTCCAATTTGGCTCCCCCAAAATGTTTTGTTTCAAGTTGACTGAAGCCAAAACAAGCTATTTCGCTGAGTCTTTCCTGGTGGAAAACCAGGCTGGGAAATGGCAAAAAAATGGATATTTTCCTGAGAAAAGTTTCAGTTTTGTGGCCAGGGCATTTTCTGTTGAAAAATGATTGGGGTGGAACATTCCAACCTGACCCCCGCCCCCTCCGGCCTCCAGCCTTTGAACTAATCAGTCTGGTCTGTTAGGAAGAGGAATGTGCGTTTGATGCTGGGCGATCCAGTTCAGTCCCAGCAGAGGATGGACCAAGGGACATGGTCAGGGCCATCCCTAGCAATTCTGGGGCCCTACGCAGTCCCACCCCCATGGGGGGAAGGGTGTCGGGCCTCAGACCTCCGTGGAGGAGGGAGCTGGAGGGCAGACCCCAGGCCTCCGCAGGAGGGGGAGTGGTGGGGGCTGGCCCCAGTCCTCCACAGGGGGGAGGGGCGGGACTGGCTTGGGGGGCAAGGGGGAACCACCCCCCAGCACTCACCAATGGTGCAGCTGAGGCCAGGTCGCTGCACTTCTGCCGCCGATTAGTGCAGGCCTAGCCCGGCTGCAGAGCTCAGGGGAGTGGGGGCGGGGCTGGGGCAGAGCAGGGGCGGGAAGAGGCGGGGCTGGTGTGGGGAAGGGGTGGGGTGGGGCAGGGCGGGAAGAGGCAGGGCGGAGGCCCTGGGGAAGAGCTGGAGAAGGGGCTGGATCAGAATGCAGCTGCACAGGGCACCAGGAAATTTGGTGCGTGCTTTGCATAAGGACGGCCCTGGACATGGTGACATCTGCAGCAGGGCGAAGCAGCTGTGAAAGGCTCCCAGGTCCAGAGAGTTACATTTTCCATCCACCATCCCTGGTGAGAGGACCCCCGAGCTCAGCCTCAGGACCAGTGGGAGTTGGGCAGCTCAGGCACGAAACGAGATTCCAGGAGCATCTGAGGGCTTCAGCTGTTTTATCACTGTCCATATCCAGGAGACGAACCGGGAGACTCTTGCATACACTTGAGGAGAGGCCCCGTTGCTCGGCCCCCATGAGACAATGCCCTGGGGCACCCTGTCGCACACCAGGGGCCCCCCCAAATCACTCTGTGAAATGAAACATGCCTCAGAGGAGTAATGCCTTGTGTGCGTCTCTCGTCGCTGTCACACTCACAGTCCTCCCAACCCCATCCCCAGCCCAACGACACCTTCCCTCCACGCCCTCAGCACTGGAGATCTGAATTTGGCGCTCCCCGCTCCCAGAGAATATACCAGAGCAGCCGCCCCCCGGCCAGCGGGATCTTTACTTTCAGGGCAGCTCTCCTGCCTCTGGGATCCCCCGCGCAGATCATGGACTCAGCGTCATATGGTTTGGTCAAATTGTGTTCACACGTGTCATCAGCCATCACCTCCAGAGCCACATCCCGCAGCACGTCCGAGCTCTTAGGGGGATTAACTTGCATCCGGCCCCACCCAGACACATTGCACCTGGTGCCAACGGGTGCTTCTGGCCAGGGGTCGGGCAGATGGATGGGCTGTACCCAGTCATTGAGTTCAGCCCTGTTTCTCAGCTGCCGTGGGAGGGACAAGAGAGTCAGATGCAAGGGAGACATAAACAGACCAGAGTGCAATGGAGGGTATCAGGGTGAAGGGATGTGGAGGTACCTGCAGCAGCATGAGGTCACAGGGGGCGGGGTGATGGGACGGGGAGGTACCTGCAGCAGCGTGAGGTCACAGGGGGCGGGGTGATGGGATGGGGAGGTACCTGCAGCAGTGTGAGGTCACCGGGGCGGGGTGATGAGATGGGGGCGGTACCTGCAGCAGTGTGAGGTCACAGGGGGCGGGGTGATGGGACGGGGAGGTACCTGCAGCAGTGTGAGGTCACTGGGGGCAGGGTGATGGGATGGGGAGGTACCTGCAGCAGTGTGAGGTCACAGGGGGCGGGGTGATGGGACGGGGGAGGTACCTGCAGCAGCGTGAGGTCACGGGGGCCGGGTGATGGGACGGGGGCGGTACCTGCAGCAGCGTAATGTCGTTGTTTGGGGCCGTTTTGTTATATTTGGGGTGGCGGATCCAGCATCTCACTCCAATTTTCTGCCTCCTTGGTTTGCTCTTTGAAATGTTGTGGGCCCCCAGCACCACGGTGTCTTTGCTGCTCAGACACACAGAGACCAGCCATGTGTCAGTGCCGAGCACACCCCGAGAGCCGGATCTCTCTATGGGAGCCCCTCCGATCTCCACATCTCGGTGCTGCAGTCACGGGGGGGCCCAGGGCTTCTTGACCCTGTGACCGCTATGGGAATGACCAGCCCTGAACCTCTTCTGAATAATGCCATAGTCAAGACACATCGCACCCGGGGGAACTCGAGGTCACTGGCTCGCTCAGGGGGGCAGGGAATGGGACACAGAGCCTTTCCCCTGTAGGGAGTGCCAGGCTGCCTGGTATCCCCTAGGCTGAGGTATTCCCTGGTGCATGGGATTCAGCTGATCCATGGCCTTGTGATGGCACTGGGCCGGCTGGCTGGCTGGAGCAGCATCATCACTGGGAATTGAGGCCCCGAACGGTTGACCTGATCCCCCGGTGAGTGGGGCGGGCGACGGGTCCTTACCTCCCCTTCACTCTACAGTGAGCTGCCGTCACCACCCCATCCTCCTGGATCAGGAACCCCCGCAGGTATTCACGGGTTCGAAGCATCTTTTCATCTTCACAAAGGCCATGTAGGGTCTGGAGTGGAGCACCGCTTCCTGTCCCCCGATGATCCCCCCGGCAGAGAGACAGGGCACGGGTTCAAATCCACCGCTTGGGAAAATGTGAGGCTGGGAAACCAGCCCCTTCCCATCCTTCTCTCCACATCTGTAGGGAATTTCGGTGGCAGCACCCACATCTATCCCTGACCATCTGCAACATCAAGTTTCCAGTCCCCCTAGGGATTTCGGTTTAATGGGCCATTATACCTTTAAAAATGGGCCACGGCCAGGATGTGTGAATCTTTCATGATGGCTTGGTGAGAACTGGATTGGCCCAGAGAGATCAACAGGCATTTCCGAGACACGCCTTTGGACCGTTCGCACTGGAGCTTTTGGGGCCCCTTTCTAGAGAAATCTGAAATACTCTGGGGCTCGGCACCTCCTGGGCTGCATCCAACCGTTCTTAGCCCTCGGATAATGAACACGTTTTTATCAATGACGTTGAAGAAACAAATAAAATCATCGCTGGTAAAGGTTACAGGTGACACAAAAGAGAGGGGAGTGGTAAATCGTGAGGACGGGTCAGTGATGCAATCTGGAGAGTTTGCTTAAACTGGGCTGAGGCAAACGACGTGCATTTTCCCATGGCCAGAGACAAATGCAACATCCAGGATGTCAGCCACACGCACGGGATGGGGGACTCAATCCTGGGACGCAGTGACTCAGAAAAACCCTTGGGGTTGGGGCAGATAGTCAGCTGACCATGAGCTCCCAGTGAAGGACTGTGGGGTGGGTGTGAGCTGGGGGAGCGATGTGGGTCAGAGAGACCAGATCCCCCCATCTGTGACTGCCCCACTGCCCACAGACCCCCACAATGGGGGGAAACAGAGTCTCTGATTATCAGCTCCCCCGAGCCAGCCAGTCCCTGTCCTGGGGGCAGATTGGGGCCAGTGCCTCCTAGAGATGACATAGCACGGGGAGGGGGAATGACAGCAGTGGACAGAGGGGTGTGTATAGGGATAGACAGATGGGGATAGATGGATGGCGATGGGGGATGTATAGATAGATGGATGCCGATGGATAGATAGATGGAGATGTATAGATAGGGGATGGCTGGGGATGGGGATAGATGGGTTTTTCGTGGCTAGAAGAGACTGTGTCAATCCTGTCCCATGTTTGTCCCAGAAGCCAACCCCTCAGTGAGCCGCAGCGATCCCAGCCTGGCCCCCGAAGGAGGATGCAGCATCCTGGGGGATGCCCTACATCACACACCTCCACTGGTACCTCCGATGGGGCCCTGCAGCACAATCAGCTGGGTCGCGGGTGCAGCCCGGCCATAGCCTCTCACCCCCCACCACCCCACATGCCCCCTGAGCCCAGGACAGCACTGAGCCAGCCCACAGCGTGGGGACCCCAGCCCCAGCCCGTGCACAGAGCTCCCTGCCAGCTCGAGTCCGGACAGCTTAGGCTGCTTTTCTCCTGGTAATTCCCCTCACATCTCGGGCCCACCCAGTGGGGCTCCTCCTGCCCGACACCCTCCAGCTCCCTCTTGTGCGGGAACCAATGAACCCAGGTGTCCTGGGTCCCAGCCTTCCCCTGTCGGGGCGAACTCCCTCCCTGGCCCCAGCGACCCAGCGGCGGCTCCGGCGGGCGAGGCTGCCCTGGAAGTTTTAGGCCCAGCGCCAGCGTTCTTTTCTTTTCTTTTATTCTATTCATGGCCAGGCGAGCGCAGTGAGCGTTGATGCGCAGCGGGGCGGGGCTGCTGGAAAGCGGCTACGGGTGCTAGCGCGGAGTTCCCGTTGACGATCTCCTGGGGGCCTCGGTGGCACTGGGACCAGCCGGGTTTGGAACGGGAGGTGGCCAGCCCGGGGAAACGAACACGGAGAACAGCCCGAGCACGGACAGGGCCGGGTGTGGTTCCAATATGACTCAGCTGGCAGGGTAAGGACGAGGATCTCCCCCGAACCGTCACTTGACTGGCTGACATAGGGGTGAGGTACAAACCACCAGGTGAGCCCCAGGGTTCAGCTCGGAAACAAACCACCTGCTTCCCTAGCTTGAGAGCCTAGGTTGGGCTTGCTAAGGGAGCCGACAGGAGCTGGACTTTAACCTGGCTCCTAACTCCTCTAGGTACCCGGCCTTGGTGCTAATGGGTTGAGTGCTGCCCATGGCTCCCCTGAGCAGAGCAATGCCTGACGGCAGGGGTGGGGATGCGGGGGGCGCAGGCCCTTTGCAAAGTGGATCCTATGCCGGGGCATCTCCAGAGGCCCAGTTGCAACACGAGCAGGAATTCCCAGCAGGGCTCAGGGCTGCAGCATTCTCATGGTCTCCAGGATCCAGGGGACGAATCTGGAGATTCTGGTGTACACCCCAGGGGGGGTCCCATTGAGGGAGCCCCAAGAGACGATGCCCTGGGCTATTTTGCTGCACACCAGGGGGCCCCCGGAGTCACCCTGAGAATTAAAACAAGAAGCAGGTGATGAGAATAATTTGACAGGTCGGTTTCCCACTGTTCTTTAAGTCCTGACATACAGCTCAGCGACTTTTAGCATCACCCACACCTCTTGCCCTGGCACAGCTGGTCTCAGCATTGCCCCCTCCTCCCCCAGCCCAACCAGTCTCAGTGGGCTCCACCTCCAAACCCAGCTGCTCTCTCCCTCCTCCCGGGAGAAGAATTATTATTCATTTGTACAGCGCCTAGCACCACAGGGGGGCTGGGCTCTGATCTTTGCTCACAGGCCCAGCTGCAATCCCAAGAGAGTCACTGCTCCTCAGAAGGAACCGGGGCCTCTTGAAACCAGGAGAATGTTTACCTTAAAGGAGTCTTTGGCCTGTTTCGGATCCCCTGCACAAAGCATGGTGGAGGCGTTATAGTAATGATAGATCTGGTCAGGATTCTTCAGACACACGTAATCCTCCAGCACCGGCATGTCCACCTCCCGGAGAACGTGTGAGCCCTTTGCCCTGCGGGCGCTCGTCCGACCCCAGCCAGCAACACTGCACATGGCCCCGGGGCATACGCCCTGCCAGGCGCTGGGCAAGGAGATGAGCCCCACGCATTCGTTCAGCCTTGCTCGGTGCACCAGCTGCAAAGACAGGACACAAGGCTCGTGGTCTGCGAGAAGGTCAGAGTCATGGATGGACCAATCCAAGGAGAAAGCAAATGCAGCCAATGCATGGCAGGAGGTCACTGGGGGTGGGAGGATGGATGGGGGTGGTGCCTGCAGCAGTGGGAGGTCACTGGGAGCAGAGTGATGGGATGGGGGCAGCATCTGCAGCAGTGTGAGGTCACTGGGGGCGGGGTGATGGGATGGGGGCGGTACCTGCAGCAGTGTGAGGTCACTTGGGGGGCAGGGTGATGGAGGTGGCTGCGGTGCCTGCAGCAGTTTGAGGTCACAGGGGGTGGGGTGATGTGGGGGGCTGGTACCTGCAGCAGCATGATGTCGTTGTTAAGGGAATGCATGTCATATTCCGGGTGGGGGATCCGGCGAAGCACAGGGATTTCTTGTTGGTTCCATTCCCGCACTCTAAGGTCATGGACTCCCAGGGAGACGGTGATGTGTCTAGAATAGTTAAGGGGAAACAATGGGGCCTTAGGGGGATCGTGACATTCTAAGAACATAAGAATGGCGATACTGGGTCAGACCAAAGGTCCATCTAGCCCAGTATCCTGTCTTCCGACAGTGGCCAATGCCAGGTGCCCCAGAGGCAATGAACAGAACAGATAATCATCAAGTGATCTATCCCCTGTCACCCATTCCCAGCCCCTGGCAAACAGAGGCTAGGGACTCCATACCTGCCCATCCTGGCTAATAGCCATTGGTGGACCTATCCTCCATACATTTATCTAGTTCTTTTTTGAACCCTGTTATAGTCTTGGCCTTCACAGCAACCCCTGGCAAGGAGTTCCACAGGTTGACTGTGCCATCTGTGCATAGGCGCCGACTCCATGGGTGCTCCGGAGCTGGAGCACCCACGGGGAAAAAGTGGTAGGTGCTCTGCACCCACTGGCAGCTCCCCGTCCCAACCCCCGCCCCAGCTCACCTCCGCCTCCACGTCCTCCCCTGAGTATGCCGCGTCCCCGCTTCTACTCCCAGCGCTTGCCGCCATGAAAGAGCTGTTTCGCGGTGTAACAAACTGTGGAAGGGAGGGGGGAGGAGCGGGAAAACGGCGTGCTCAGGGGAGGAGGCGGGGAAGAGGCGGGACCGGGGCGTGGATTTGGGGAAGGGGTCCAGTAGGGGCAGGGACTTTGGGGGAGGGGTTGGAATGGGGGTGGGGCAGGGGTGGAGTCGGGGCTGGCCCAGGGCAGGGGTGGTCACTGAGCACCCACTGGTGCCAGGAGAAGTTGGTGCCTATGCGTCTGTGAAGAAATACTTCCTTTTGTTTGTTTGAAATCTGCTGCCTATGAATTTCATTTGGTGATCCCTAGTTTGTGTATTATGAGGAGGAGTAAATAACACATCCTTTACGTTCTCCACACCAGTCATGATTTTATAGACCTCAATCATATCCCCCCTTCCTCCTCTCTTTTCCAAGCTGAAAAGTCCCAGTCTTATAAATCTCTCCTCATACTGCAGCCATTCCATACCCCTAATAATTTTATTTGCCCTTTTCTGAACCTTTTCCAATTCCAGTATATCTTTTTTGAGATGAGACTACCACACCTGCACGCAGTATTCAAGATGTGGGCGTACCATGGATTTATATAGAGGCAATATGATATTTTCTGTCTTATTATCTATCGCTTTCCTAATGATTCCCAACATTCTGTTCGCTTTTTTGACTGCTGCTGCACATTGAGTGGATGTTTTCAGAGAACTACCCACCATGACTCCAAGGTCATTTTCTTGAGTGGTAACAGCTAATTTAGACCCCATCATTTTACATGTAGAGTTGGGATTATATTTTCCGATGTGTATTACTTTGCATTTATCAACATTGAATTTCGTCTGCTGTTCTCTTTCCCGGACACCCAGTTTTGTGAGATCTCTTTGTAACTCTTCGCAGTCTGCTTTGGACTTAACTATCTTGAGTAATTTTGTATCATCTGCAAATTTTGCCATCTCCCTGTTTATCTGTTTTCCTAGATCTGGGCTCCCTGTCCCACCTAGCTGAGTCAGAGCCCACCCAATAAAGATTAATTCCTCCCTTGGATCTTTGGGCATCCTGCACATTGCCATCTCTCATCCAGCCCCAGGGTCGGGGGCTGGGCAGCTCAGGGGTGGGGGGGAGGGGTGGGTTTCTTACCCCTGCTCGTCGTTACAGTGAGCCGCCGTCAGCACCACGTCATCCCGAATCAGGAACCCCCCACATGTTTTCCTCCCTCTCCGCGTTGCTATTTTCACATAGGCCATGTAGGGTCTGGAGTGGGGCCGGGCTTCCCATCCCCCAATGATCTCCCCTGGCAGGGAGAAGGGAAGGGGTGAAAATCACATGCTCTGAGACAACCTGTGTCTGAAGAGTGTAACCAAGGACCCCAGGCCCAACCCTACCCCTAATCATCAGCCCTGATCGGCCTGTGGACCCAAACAGCCCAGCCTCCCACTCCCTCCTCTCCAGATCAGCCCCTCAGCACCCCAGCTCTCCCCTCCCCTCTCCCTGGATTGACCCCTCACTCTATCCCCATCCCACTATACATCTATGGATTCCCACCTGGACCTGTGCACTCATCCATCCCTGATCTCTGGGGATCCCCTTCCCCCCTGATCCCACTTTGGATCCAAGGCTCCTCTGGGACTGATGGTTAAATCTGCCCCCTCTTCTCCCCATGGGTCCCGATGCCCCACCTCTGTCCTCACCAGCCTGAGCCCTAGGGGGCAGGAGAAAGGCCGCAGGGAGTAGGACCAGGATCAAGAGCTGCATCCTCAGAGCCAACGAGGGACAGGCATGAAGCATCTGCCTCAGCCGTGGAGGTTATATGGACGAGGCCAGGGGAGGGGAGGGGAGGGCAGGGCCTGGCAACCACAAAGGCATGTACCCGGTTGCCTGGAAACCCCCGCCTGGATGGGCCATGGGTGGAAATGCCCGTGGGAGAAGTCACAGCCACGCCCACGTTGGGGGGAGGGGTTTCCTCCCTGCTTCTGGTGCCCAGCCAGCCTGGCTGGGGATGTGATTAATGCTGCCCCCCCCGCCCCGCTATAAGTGTGAGAAATGGACTTGGGGTTTTCTGCACCTAGATTCCCTGGCCTCTCCATTTCAAAGCCAGCATTTGCACCTTAGCACCAACTGGACCTTCGCTGACTTCTGCTGCTGGCCGCCTAGTCTCGTCCCGCTTTGGCCAGGGAGGTTGAAGAGCCCCCTGTGCATAGAAACCCCCACCCCACCAAGGTTCCTACAGATGAGGGCCAAGTCCCCTCTTTGCCTCCGATCACCTCAGGAGATCAATCCCCTTGGAGCTCTCCCCCCAGGCCAGGTCTCCAGATCTTGACTTGCTCTGGTTGCTCCTTCCAACTTGCCAACGTCCTGTTTGAGGGGTGGACACCAGAGCTGGATATAGTCTCCTGGCACAGTCTTACCAAGGCCATGTCCAGAGGTGACCCCCTCCCCCTGCTCCTACTAGATATCCCCTGGTTTATATTCCCATGGACGGTGACTGCCGCTTAGTGTTGGGAGCTCATGCTGGGTCAGTTTCCACCACGTTTAATTGAGCCCAGCTCACCAGGCCACCCAGATAGGTCTGTAGCCATGAGACATACTCCCTGTTCTTTACCACCAACCTCTGTGTCCTCTGCAGATATTACCAAACTCTTACTGGACCTCAAGGATGACAGCAGGGTCACTGAACATAGCCTGTTCTCCACGAACCCGTGTCATTAAGGATATTCCCCTCCTTTATCAAACACCTATTGACAAAGTCCAACCTCACCCATCCCAATGGTTCGCTTTGGATTCCTGTCATGGAGCTGGGATGTCTGATGGATGAAGGGGCAGGATGGATCCATCCAGACACATGTAGACTTGAGCGTCACCACCTGCATGCATTGCAGATCCATTCTAGATGCATGATTGCCCAACTAAATCCATGTAAATTCAGGCTAGATTCATTTTGATTGAGGCAGTTCCATTCTAGATCTATCCATATCCACACAAACAGCCATTCTAGATCAATGCACAGCCACTCTAAAGCCAACTAGATCCCTGTAGGTCAATTCTAGACCCATCTCCCCAGCCCACCCACTGGCTGGACCCTGCTGGTAGCTACAGCAGGTGTTGCTGACCTGAGTTCCCCCACCCCACCCCCACCCCAGGGGAAAGGCCTGATAAACCCAATGGAGACAGCAGGAGCAGGGGAGGTTTCCGGCTCTGACCATGTGTTTGTGGTAGGAGAGGGTCAGAGACACCCTGGGCATCACGTACACACTGTCCGGGGAGTGAGGGGGGGGGAGACTGGTATCTGGAGATCAGAGCCACACACACCCTCTATCACACACACATTGGTTCAGGACATTTTGTCTCACCAGGCACTGATACTGATCAGTGTTACCCACAGCTCACGTCAACAGGAGAGGGCAGAAATTATCCCTTGGAATAGTGACAGTTACCCTAGAGGGGAAAGGCCCCATGTCCCATTCTCAGCATCCTGAGCCAGCCAGCCCTCTGCCCTGGGGCTGGATCAGAGCCAGCGCCCCTTAGAGGGGAAAAGCCCCATGTCGCATTTCCCACCCCCCACCCACGAGTCAGCCAATCCCTGCCGTGGGGCAGGATCGGAGTCGGCGCCCGCTAGAGGGGACAGGCCCCATGTCCCATTCCCCTCCCCCCACCCCTGAGCCAGAGAGCCCCCTGCCCTGGGGCCAGATGGGAGCTGGTGCCCACAAAAGGAGAAAGGCCCCGTGCCCCATTCCCCGCTCCCCTGAGCCAGCCAGTCCCTGCCCAGGGGCTGGATGGGAGCCTGCACCCCCTTGAGGGGAAAAGCCCCTTGTCCCACTCCCTGCCCCTCTCAGCCAGCCAGCCCCTGCCCTGGGGCCGAATCAAAGCCAGCATCCCCTAGAGGGGAAACACTTCCAGTAACTCAGGCACCAAAGATTGGAAATACCAAGCCCAATTGTGCTGAGCTTCAGATGTTGCACAGCTGTTGCCATGTGGCTCTCCAAAGCATGATCTTTCCCCATCACTTTATCTCCCAGCACCCCAAATGCTGCCCTCAGGTGTTCACACCAGCGACCTTTGCGGGGGGGGGGGGGCAGGAGTTCAGTTATTTTCAGTTTAAGTGAAAAGACAATGTCCCATCGTTTTCAGGTCCAGACTATCAGAGGCACCAGGGAAATGTGGCTTCCTAGTACCCCATTCATTTGAAACTAGCTCCTTGATGGGGACGGGGGTAAGAACATAATGGTCACATGGGGTCCCACCAAAGGTCCATCTAGCCCAGTATTCTGTCTTCCAACAGGTTTCAGAGTAGCAGCCGTGTTAGTCTGTATTTGCAAAAATAAAAGGAGGACTTGTGGCACCTTAGAGACTAACAAATTTATTTGAGCATAAGCTTTCATGAGCTACAGCTCACTTCATTGGATGCATTCAGTGGAAAATACAGTGGGGAGATTTATATACACACAAAACATGAAAAAATGGGTGTTACCATACACACTGTAACAAGAGTGATCACTTAAGGTGAACTATTACCAGCAGGAGAGCGGGGCGGGTGGCGGGGAGGGACCTTTTGTAGCGATAATCAAGGTCGGCCATTTCCAGTAGTTGACAAGAACGTCTGAGGAACAGTGGGGGGTGGGGGTGGGAGATAAACATGGGGAAATAGTTTTACCTTGTGTAATGACCCATCCACTCCCAGTCTCTATTCAAGCCTAAGTTAATTGTATCCAGTTTGCAAATTAATTCCAATTCAGCACTCTCTCGTTGGAGTCTGTTTTTGAAGTTTTTTTGTTGAAGAATTGCCACTTTTAGGTCTGTAATCGAGTGACCAGAGAGATTGAAGTGTTCTCCGACTGGTTTTTGAATGTTATAATTCTTGACGTCTGATTTGTCCATTGATTCTTTTATGTAGAGACTGTCCAGTTTGACCAATGTACATGGCAGAGGGGCATTGCTGCCACATGATGCCATATATCACATTGGTAGATGTGCAGGTGAACGAGCCTCTGATAGTGTGGCTGATGTTATTAGGCCCTATGATGGTGTCCCCTGAATAGATATGTGGATACAGTTGGCAACAGGCTTTGTTGCAATGATATGTTCCTGGGTTAGTGGTTCTGTTGTGTGGTGTGTGGTTGCTGGTGAGTATTTGCTTCAGGTTGGGGGGCTGTCTGTAAGCAAGGACTGGCCTGTCTCCCAAGATCTGTGAGAGTGATGGGTCGTCTCTACATAAAGGATTACAGACCTAAAAGTGGCAATACTTCAACAAAAAAACTTCAAAAACAGACTCCAAGAGACTGCTGAATTGGAATTAATTTGCAAACTGGGAGTGGAAATGGCCCACCTTGATTATCACTACAAAAGGTCTCCCCTACCCCCTGCCCTCCTGCTGGTAATAACTCACCTTAAGTGATCACTCTTAAGTGATCACAGTGTGTATGGTAACACCCATTGTTTCATGTTCTCTATGTATATAAATCTCCCCACTGTATTTTCCACTGAATGCATCCGATGAAGTGAGCTGTAGCTCACGAAAGCTTACGCTCAAATAAATTTGTTAGTCTCTAAGGTGCCACAAGTCCTCCTTTTCTTTTTGTCTTCCGACAGTGGCCAATGCCAGGTCCCCCAGAGGGAATGCACAGAACAGGGCAATTATTGAGTGATCCATCCCCTGCCATCCAGTCCCAGCTTCTGGCAGTCAGAGGCTAGGGGCACCCAGAGCATGGGTCTGCATCCCTGACCGTCTTGGCTAATTGCCATTGATGGACCTATCCTCCATAAACTTAATTCTTTTTTGAACCCTGTTATACACTCGGCCTTTCCAACATCCTCTGGCAAAGAGTTCCACAGTTTGACTGTGCCTTGTGTGAAGAAATACTCTCTTTTGTTTGTTTTAAACCTACTGCATATTAATTTCATTGGGTGACCCCTAGTTCTTGTTGGTGTCAGTTGTTGCCTGCGTGTCTGTTCTCTCTGCATGCTGCACAGTCTCTGGACAGGTAGCCCATAGAGCAGCCTCCAATTGAACTGCCCAAGGAGACCACAGACTCATTGCAGTGGCAAAGGCGTCCAGACAGGTTTATTGCCGAAAAAGCACGGTATCTGTGTCCCGTAGTACACTAATACATGCATGCATGTTACCATGGACCAGCTCAGTGAGCAGTGGGACTTTCCATTCCCTCCTCCGCTGGACAGACACCCCCTCTGTGACCCCTCTTTATGCATTGATACAAACAAGCTATGTATTGGCCCTCTGATGTGGTTAGTTACCCCCCTTTTCCTTGTACCTGTTGGTTTGATCAAAACATCTCTATCCATCACCCTGTCAGCCTGACCTTATCTTTAAGAAGGGTCAGTGTGTCCCTATATCATCTTTGGGGCGTGTGTTTCCACCAAAACTAGCTATCGGGGTGTTCTGGTACCACCCTCCTGGAATGTGTTTACATGAATACTTAGTGCCTAGCAATGCGTGTGTTTTTACAACGCCAGCCATGTTCTTACCACGTTCCTGTTCCGGACAGTGACCCCGCAAGAAGGCCTCTGCTTTGTAACAGGGCCTGACTTTAGTTCAGGCCTTAGGCCTTGTACCAGGCCCCATGGTTCAGGCTCTCTCTTCATATTACACTTGTGTTATGGGAAGGGGTAAACAGCACTTCCTTATTCATTTTCTCCACGCCATTCCCAATTTTATAGACTTCTATCATATCTCCACCCCTAGTCATCCTAAACTGAACAGTTACAATCTTGTAAAATCTCTCCTCAAACAGAAGCTGTTCCATACCCCTGATCATTTTTGTTGCCCTTCTCTGCACATTTTTAATTTCCCATCCATTTGAGGAGATGGGGTGACTAGAACTGCATGCAGCAGTCGAAGTGTGGGCATATCATGGATTTATATTGAGATTATACTTAATACTTAGTTCTGCCTTGAGTGCAGGGACTAGAATAAAAGACCTCCCAAGGTCCCTTCCAGTCCTATACTTCTATATTTACGATACTTTGTGTCTTATCTATCCCTTTCTTAATGATTCCCAACATTCTGTTAGCTTTCTTGACTCCCGCTGCACATTGAGTGGATGTTTACAGAGAACTATACGAGTGGTAACAGCTAATTTAGAACCCATCATTTTATATGTATAGTTAGGATTATGTTTTCCAACGTGCATTACTTTGCATCTGCCATTTTCCTGCCCAGTCACCCAGTTTTGTGAGATCCCTTTGCAATTCTTCACAGTCTGCTTTGGACTTTACTACCCTTGTAATTTTGTATCATCTTAACACTTTGCCACCTCACTCTTTACCCTTTCCCAGATCATTTATGATTATGTTAACTAGGATTGGTCCCAATATAGACCCCTGGGGGACACCACTATTTACCTGTCTCCATTCTGAGAACGGGCCATTTATTCCTACCCTTTGTTTCCTATCTTTTAACCAGTTACCAATCCATGAGAGGACCTTCCCTCTTATCCCATGACTGCTTACTTTGTTTAAGAGCTTTTGGTGAGGGACCTTGTCAAAGGCTTTCTGAAAGTCCAAGTACACTATATCCATTGGATCTCCCTTGTCCACATGCTTGTTGACCCCCTCCAAGAATTCTAGTAGATTGGTGAGACATGATTTCCCTTTACCAAAACCATTGTTGATTCTTCCCCAACAAATGATATTCATCTGTCTGTGTAATAATTCTGTGGTTTACTATAGTTTCAACCAATTTGTCTGGTACTGAAGTCAGCCTTACCGGCCTGTAATTGCCAGGATTGCCTCTGGAGACTTAAAAAAAAAAAAAAATCGGTGTTGCATTAGCTATCCTCCAGTCATCAGGTATGGCTGATTTAAGTGATTCGTTACATACCACAGTTAGTAGTTCTAAGATTTCATATCTGAATTCCTTCAGAACTCTTGGGTGAATCCCATCTGGTCCTGGTGACTTATTTCTGTTTAGTTTATCAATTTGTTCCAAAACATCCACTAATGATATCTCAGTCTGGGACAGTTCCTCAGATTTGTCACCTAAAAAGAATGGCTCAGGTGTGGGAATCTCCCTCACATCCTCTACAGTAAAGAATGATGCAAAAAATTCATTTAGCTTCTCTGCAACAGCCTTGTCTTCCTTGAGTACTCCTCTAGCACCTCGATCGTCCCATCGTTAAACCTTGTAGCGATGGGTGGGGCATTACCTTTCATGCAGGATCAATGTAAAGAAGCCATTGCAGTTGAGTGGCTGACACAACAGCAGTAGAATCCAAAACACAGGCACATAGAAAAGCTAGAGCAGAAGCAGCTCAGTAGATTTCCCAGGCAGGGGCTAGGGCTTTGCTTGGTGACACAGGTTTTGTCTGTGCACGAGGGAGAAGGGGCGGAGAGAAGGCCAAGCAGACAGTAACAGAAGTGCCAGCTGGAAAGGCTGGTTTGGAGCAGCAAACGGAAGCACTAACTGCAGCTGTGTTCAGGGAAAGAGGACTTGATGGATTATCTTTGGAAATAAACTAGAGTGCATCCCAGAAAATACCCCTAATGGAAACAACTGGCAGGGCCTTGAGCTTTGGCTCTCCTCTCAAGTCAAAGAGAGACACTCACTATGTTTAATTACAGCCTTTGGGGTGGGGGATAAACTCAGGACTACATATGCACAGTCCCCTTGATGCACAGTGGAGCACTCATTTGTCAGGGGCAATGTTTGCACAGAGATCTAGAGGAGAACGCAGCCTGTCTGCAGGAACTAAGCCTTTCATTATTTACCCCATGGCTTACTGTTGCATTAGGGCAGTGAGGAAAAAAGTTGAACCATGGTTTCCTGTTGGAAAATGGGGATTTGTGGAATATAAATTTTCCACAAAACAATGATGCCAGCAGAAATTTCCATCAGCAAAAGCGAACTGAAACACACAAGGGACAGTGAGAGACGCCAGGGGACAGTTCAAAGAGGTGTCAGCCGAGGTGTTCCAAAGGAACAGATCAACACTTGTATTTTACACGGGCAGCATTCTGGCAAGCCTTCTCCATTGTTTTCTGAGGCATGAAAACAAGGCCAGAACCACAGCCAGAGTCCGTGGCAGCATAACTATTTGGGTCAGAGATGCAATTTCACCTCTACAGTTATAGCGGTACAACCACTTGCATGGAGGCTGTTATGCCCACACAGGAATAACCAAAAGAGCCCCACACTGGGGGACCCAGACCCACACCCCCGGCCAGGAAGCTACTGTCTGGTCCCCAGAGCCCAGACAGCCCTCATCTCCACTTGACTCAGCCCTCTCACCTTGTACATGAGCCCCATGGTTGTTCCCAGGCACCTTCCTCATTCCTCCCCTAAGAGCCATGAGACCCCCTAGCGGCGAAGGCCCTGCACTGCCCTCCCAGACTCCTGGCTCCCCTTCCCACCCTACAACCTATCAGCCCCCCCTAAGGATGAGCACCCTGCACTATCCTCCTGGACAGCTGGGTCCCATTCACTGCCTGGTCTCTCTCACTGTATTGGGAGCTGCACGCAACTGGGGTCAGCACTGACTGTATGAAGACAGTGCAGCCTCTGAATCCCCCCCTCAGCCCTAAGCACCACCATCGACCTAGTGACCTCCCTCCCCCCACCCCCACTCCCTGCAAACAACAGCGATTGACTCACCAGCAGTTTATTGCAAACTGGACAAGGTTGTATACAGGGTGGGAGGGAGGGGGGCTGCAGTGCAGCCAAAAACTGCAATTCCCAGCAGCCTTTGCTGCAGAACCCCAGCTCCATAAAGGGCCAGGAGCTTGAAAACCACCTGAACACACTGTCAGTGCAGCACAGATGGGGGTAGGGCAGGAAAGTCACAGTGGGGTACCCCCCCGCCCCCCGAGAAGGGCTGGGGAGGGGTGATTTCTGGAGGGGCTCAGAAGGGAGGATTCCCACTCAGAGAAGGGGGCTGGAGAGGCTAAGAATGGGGTGACCCCCAGCAAGAGGCTGGGGAGTATTGGAGGGATACTGGGGATGGCTCAAGATGGACCCCACAAAGTTCAGGCTAAAACAGCTGGGAAGCTCAGAGCTGGGCTGTGGGAGCCAGAGATTAGGGGTCTCGGGGCGGGGGGAGCTCCCACTGGGGTGATCCCCCAGAA
Organism: Natator depressus; assembly: GCF_965152275.1. Classification (NCBI taxonomy): domain Eukaryota; kingdom Metazoa; phylum Chordata; order Testudines; family Cheloniidae; genus Natator; species Natator depressus. The sequence goes on from NC_134246.1 coordinate 33,899,738, forward strand.
GAGGAGGGTCCTCAGGGCACTGGGATCAACCCCGCCTCAGCCGTTCAGGACACAATGTCCCGCAGGGCAGAGGGCAGGTCGGGGTACACGAAGCAGTAGCCACTCTCCAGAGTGCGTTTTGGCGCCACCCGCTGGCCCTCCAGCAGCATGACGGCCCGCTCAGCGCCAAAGACGCCCCGCACCGCCCAGCTGGGCAGGGGCAGCAGGGCTGGGCGCCCCAGCGCTGAGCCCAGCTCCCGGGCGAAGTCGGCATTGGAGGTGCTGGGTGAAGCTGGAGAGACCCCGTTGAGAACCCCGTGGACACCCTCCGTCTCCAGAGTGTGGCACACAACACCAGCCACGTCCCGGACGTGGATCCATGGGAAGGGCTGGAGGCCAGAGCCCACGGGGCCCCCCAGGCCCAGCCGGAAAGGCCAGAGCATCTGGGAGACAGCGCCTCCGCCCTTCCCCAGCACCACACCTGCAGGAAGAGGAAAGTCAGAGAGAGACCCTGGAGACAGCCAGCCACGCCTCCCTCCCCAAGCCAGCCACAGTCTCCCAGCCCAAGCCAGCCTGGGGGCCAGTGCCCCCAAGGGGAAAAACCCGTGCTCCATTCCCCACCCCCCTGAGCCAGCCAGTACCCACCCTGGGGCCGGATGGGAGCCAACATCCCCTAGAGGGGAAAGGGCCCGTGTCTCATTCCCCCCCGAGCCAGCCAGTCTCTGCCATGAGGTCGGACAGCATCTGGTGCCCCCTTGAGGGGAAAGGCCCCATGCCCCGACGCACCAGATCTCACCACCGCCTGGCGCGTGCCGTCTCCGGGGATTTTAGCCGCTGCCTCCCAGGCGCTCACCAGGCGCGAGAAGAAGTCGAAGTCACCGCCGGGACTCTCCTCAGTGTACTCAGCCGTGGGGCTGGGGCGGTAATACCCTGCCGGGCAATGGGCAGGGAACTGTAGTGCCGCCAGTGCACATAGCCCTACCCCTCATTGATATCCCTCCCTCTCCTGCAGCAATTGCACCTGGCGACGGGGAGGAACATGACTATTTTCCCTCCTACTCCAAAGGCAGAAGCGCACTGATGTCATGGGGGCTGGGCTCCATTCTCTTACAATGCAAATTTTCTTCTCTCGGTGGTGGAAGGACACAGTTTCACAGGAGGTTTTATTTGGCCAGGGGACTATTTTTCCATCTCTTCCCAATGGTGGAAGAACATCAGTGTCACCAGAGTTGTGCTTTGTCCTTGAGGTACAAGAGGAGGGACTATTTTTCCCCCTCTCTGCAGCGGAAGGATCACAATGTGTCATGATAGACTGTGCTGCACCCCAGGCCAATTTTCCCTTCTCCCTAGTGGTGGAAGAACACCAGTGCCACACAGGGCCGCACTTTGTCTTGCACTAGAGGGGGACTGTATATCCTCTCAGTTGCGGAAAGATGTGCAATGTGTGCTCTACCCAGGGCCTATTTTTCCTCTGGGCCTATTTTTCCTCTGTGCAATGGTGGAAGCACACTTGTTCCACAAGGTGCTGTGATCTGTCCTCTCATGAAAGGCGACTCTTTTCTCTCAGTGGCGAAAGCTGTGCAACGATGACGCACCACAGGGACTATTTCCTCTCTGTGGCAGACAGACACAATGCTGTTATGGGAGGTTGTGCTGCACCTAGGGACTATTTCTCTTGTCCCCTCAGCAGCCCAGTAACCTCCAGAGGCCACACTCTTCCTGGTCACTTCCCAGGGACTATTTCCACCTGGTGGGGGGATACCATGGGACAGGATGGTAAGAGTTGCATTCTGGCCATGCACAATAAATACCTACGCCAGTGACGAGGACCCAGGCGCGGGGCGGCCTCTCGGCCTCTGCGATGGCCTTGGCCAAGATCTTGGTGGTTGCCACCCGGCTGGCGACCACAACCCTGCGGAAGGGATCATCCCACCTGCAGGGGGAGCGAGCACAAAGGGGTCACGCCCAGCCACCCCCCCCCCCCGCCACCCATTCTCCTCTGCCAATCGCAGCCCAACAAGCAGCTATTTATACTATACCGTGCACCCCACTAAACCTTCCCCCAGAAATAAGGACCCGGGAGGAGAAAGGTTCCTAGCAGAAGTTTCACATTCTGACCAAGCCCCCTCTGCAGATACCTAAAGGAGAGCCACCCATTCCCCTGCCCTCCCCCAGGCAGTACAGGGGAGCAACACAAATCACCATGCCCCAGAGCAATGGGAGGCAGGACCCTCTCCCACACACACTACCCAGAAGTAGGTGAAAAAGGCTCCCTGTCTCAGGGAGAGTGGGGGCAACTGGGAGTTTTGGGGGATGGCAGTTGGGTGATTGGAAGGTGCTGGTTCCACTATGTGGGAGACAGTTGGGTGGGTGCCTAGGGTAGGTGTGATGGGGCTGCTGGCATCAGTATCAAAAGAGAGGCCGGACATTGGGCAACACTCTTTATACCCCACTAGTGCACTCTCCTAATGCTTCCCCCTGGAAACAAGACCTCTGAAAAGAAAGGTTCCTAGTGACAATTATGTTTCAACCCCAATTCATCCCCAACTTGCAAAATACAACCCTTCCGTCCTGCCCCACCTCCACTGCATTATGGGTAGTACAGGAGAACAGGGAGAGACCGAGTCATCCCCATTTCTGTCCTTCACGGAAGGGATACTATATGGGTTGTTACAGGGATTATTCTCCCCCAGCACGCCCAAAGCCCCGGACACACCTGCGAAGGGGGTTGAGAACATTCTCACCAGCCAAGTTCACCGCAGCATCACAAGGGGGCAGGCCGGAGCGGGCCAATTCATCCTGGGGAAACAGGAGAGAAATGGTATTCAACACAGCTCAGTCTCCCCACTCGCCCCTACTGAGCCTCTAAACCAAGCCAGTCCAGTCTCCCCTCATACCCTGGACCAGCCCCTCACTCACATATGCCCCTGGTTAATCTCACCCTGCTCTGCTGCCCTAAGCCAGCTCCTTCCTGACCCCTGAAGGCTGTGCCCTGGACCGTGAGGGTAGATGGCTCTGATATAACCTAGCACAATGGAAGTGTGACGTTGTACCCCATAATGCTTTATGGGAATACGCTTCTGAATGTATATAAGACCTAACTGGAATATGTTTTATGCTACATATGCCATGTAACATATCTCTGTAAAGGTTATGATCTACTGAATATATTTATCCTATTTGTATGCATGTATGATTTTTGTATTCAAAGTTATGAATATTGGCTATCTACTTGTTTAATTTTAAGCAGCCTCAGTGAAGCAGTTGGTCAGCTTCCTGAGAAAAGACTATTCTCAGGAAGTACCCAATCAAGAAGCCCTTAAGCCAACAATGAACTTGGAGGCGCCAATCCACATTCCTGAGCTTTCCCAGGAATCTAGCTTGGACGGTAAGGAACTCAGTCACGCATGAACATGTGACTTGCCCATGTGACTCCAAAACTCCATTTTGTAGCTGGATCGTACACAGGGGCAGGGAGGGGTGTTCACCTACAAGAGAAAGTCTATTTAAACCTCTTGGAGACCCCTCCATTTGGTGTTCAGCTGGCTCAAGAGATAGCCTCTCCACCCCCAAGGATACCTGAAAGAAACTGGGACAAAGGACAGTGACTACAGGGGGTGTGAGTGATTGCTGGACCCAGACTAGAAGGAGACTAGTCTGTAAGAGAGGCTTATTGGAACATAAGGGTGAGATTTTATCTTTATTCAGCTTCTTACTATATTGGGCATAGGCTTGCGTGTTTTATTTTATTTTGCTTGGTAATTCACTTTGTTCTGTCTGTTAATACTTAGAATCACTTAAATCCTACTTTTTGTATTTAATAAAAATCACTTTTTATTTATTAATTAACCCAGAGCATGTATTAATACCTGGGGGGGAACAGCTGTGCAGCTCTCTTTATCAATATTATAGAGGGCAAACAATTTATGAGTTTACCCTTTATAAAGCTTATACAGGGTAAACTCATAATCTATTTGGGGGTTGAACCCTATTGGGAGTTGGGCATCTGTTAGAGATTGTTAGAGACAAGAACATTTCTTAAGCTGCTTTCAGTTAAGCCTGCAGTTTGTGGGACATGGTTGAGACCTGTGTCTGTGTTTGTAACCGACATACGTGTCTGGCAAGACCAGGCAGGGTTCTGGAGTCCTAAATTGGCAGGGAAAGCAGGGGCAGAAGTAGTCTTGGCACATCAGTTGGCAGCGCCCAGGGAGGAACGGCTGGAGCGATGCCACTAGGACCAGCCTGGAGTCTTAGGGCTGAGTACTAATTCCCAGGACGGGGAGCGAACCTAAACCTGGGCCACTGGGCTCCTAACCCCCTGCACCTCTGTGGCTGCTCCTATGAGCCCAATTATCCTGGAGTCACCCCCCTTCCCCAATCACCTACCCAGCTGATCCGGTCTGGCCCCAGATGGCGAGAGACATGGGTCACCTCGTGCCCTCGGCTCCTCAACAGCTGGGTCAAGGCTCCGCCCACAAAGCCGGTCCCACCTCCTGATTTAAATAGACACTTTCAAGGATTGGTGCCCCTCACTCCCGACCTACAGCCCCCTGCCAGCCCAACCCTGGGCTCCCCACCAGCTCTGCCAGTGCCCCCCACTCCCGACCCGCAGCCACCTGCTAGCCCAGCCCTGCCTCCCGAGCTCTGCCGGTGCCCCTCACTCCTGACTGCAGCCCCATTTCACCCCAGCGCCCTGGTGCATGAGGAAGCCTTACAGGGGGGGAAGGGAGATTTAGTGCCAGCCCCATCTCCCCGCGGCTAGGTGGAGCTCAGCTCCCAAACCGGACGCACATCCAAGCCCAGGCGCTAGGGAACACGCGCAGCCGCATTAGCCTTGCAATTAACGCCTCGCTTAATTGCTGTCCCCTGCCACCCAACCACCCCCATACTCGGCCCCTGCAGCGCGCTCCACTCACCCACTAGCACGCGCATGGCCAGAGATGGGCGCACATGCGCGTGGAGGGACCCTCCGGCCCACGGCTCTCCAGACCCGGACACGCATGCGCAGCTTCCTGGGTCGGGAAGGAAGCGGGGAAAGGAGAGGGGCTGGGATTTAAAGGGCCCGCGCCCCATTCCCGGGACATTGACAAAGCCCCTGGTTAACCCCTTCGCGGCCAGTGGCCAGTCTCAGAGCCCCAGGGCCCGTGCAGAGGGCGGGGCCCGGGGGCAGGGGTGGGGGGTAGGGAGGAGATCTGGGGAGATGGGGGTGGGGCAGGTACAAGGAGAGTGAAGGGAGCAGGGGAGAGAGGGGTTCATGGGGGCGGGGTCAGGGAGGGATCTGGGAGGAATAGGTAATGGGAGGATCTAGGGATCAGGGAATGGGGTGGGGGCTTTGGACGGGGATCAGGATGGTGGGATGGAGGCAGGGTTGCACTTTCCTTATAGCTTCGTCACCTGGATGTCCCTAGGTCAGCCTGGAGAGGCAGAGGTGAAGCCATGGCTCATCCCGGCCCTGCCAGAGCCACGGCCCAGCCAAAGGGGGCTGAACTTCACTTCTGGCTCTTTGTCCTTAGTCCCCACGGGGGGCTGCTGACTCCCTCCAGAGGACAGGCCCTTTCCCATCCCCTGATACCTTTCCCCTCTTCTCGGGCTGAGTTCACATGCTCCAGGGCTTCCTGTGGGCAGGTGTCAATGGCTCAGTCTTTTGGGGGGTCTCCTTTTCTTTCCTGATCCTCTGGTGATTTGGGGCAGTTTCAACCTGTTCTTTAATGACCCAGCCATCCCCTCCAGACAGCCAAGGGACACCCACACCTCTGGCTCCTGCAGTCCTCCAGGAGCCAGGTGGGTGCCCCACTGGGCAGCAATGCAAAGTGCACAGGGAAATGGAGGCATGTCTGGGATTCATTAAAATATGACAGAAATGTCCTACTTTGTCACCCTGTGACAACAGTGACTGTCGTGCCACAGACCTCGGTCTCAGATCCCTCCGTCTGGGGGCTGGGAGGTGCAGGGTCCCCTAGTGATGCTGTCCCGGATCCCTGGGTCTCATTCCCCATCCCAGTCTTTCACTAGGAAGGCTCCGGTTTCCAGTTGGCACCTTCAGGAGCTGCAGGCTCACAGACATACGTTGCCTGTCCCACGGCAGCCAGGTGCCCTCCACAGCTGGGGCTGCAGAACATCTGGGCACTGGCCCAGCTCAGTCCTGCCTGGAGCTGTGCACGTCTGGGATAGAGCTGAGCCATGGATGGAGCTTGCACCGACCCCCCCTTCTCTGTCCGCACATCTAGTGGGCAGTGTGGCTAATGTCAGCCAGTGACATGGCCTTGTTAGTATCTGCCTTCAGACACCAGGCTCAGTGCAGAGATGGAGGGACAGGTAGGACACTATGGGTCTGTAGAGCACAGACAGACACGAGGACAGAAGTGTCCGGAGAGGATGGGGAAGCCTGCAAAGGTCCAGGCTGCACAGGACAGAGGGAGCCCTGGAGACATTCACTCTATTTGCTGTGTTCAGAGGGGACCAAATGGCGTTGACCAGGTTGAGAGTCTTACCCTGGATCCTGTGCCAGGGACTCAGTTGGCTCATCTAAACAGGAACATAGGGATTGTCAGACCAGCTCAGACCCCAAGGTCCTTCTAACCCCAGATCCCATCTCCAGCCCCAGCTGCTGCAGCAGGGTGACTTTTGCATCACCAGTTCCTGGAAACCCACAGCACATGGGGCAAGAAGAAGCCCAGCTGGGTCACCCGCTCCACAGCTGGTGCTGAACCTAACTGGGATCTTGTGCCCCGTGCAGCTGTGCACATCTGGAGCGGAGCTAAGGGTGCTGGCTCAGCTGTGATGGGTTTGTCTAGCCCAGCTGGAGGTCCATGGGCAGAAAGCACCTCCAAAGGGTGGGGAGCCCCTCACAGATCCAGAATCAGGTGGGATGGACATGGACTGGTATTGAAGGGACCTTGGGAAGCCCAGATACCACAGGGATGGGCATGGGTATGAGAGAGGGAATAGAACAGAAGAGACCCACTTGTACTAGTTAGAAGACAGAGTAGAACAGTGCTCCCCCATTCAGTTTGGAAATGGTACCAGTTCTGGGATACAGCTGAGGGAATTATGGGAGTTTGCCCCCCCCACCTTCTTCCAACAAAACTCTGGCAGCCCACAACCATGGGCAAAAAGCGAGAGGCAGCACGGCCCTATGGCAAGGGGCACCAGATGGGGGGTCAGGACATTTGGTTTCTCTTCTCAGCTCTGCCACTGACTTTCTGTGTAACCTTCAGCAAGACAATTTCTCCTCTCAGCGCCTGGCACGACAGGGCCCTGATCTCGGTTGTGGTCTGTGCAGTGCCCGGTACGATGGGGCCCTGATCTCCGTCGGGGTCTGTGCAGCACCTGGCAGAACAGGACCCTGATCTCGGTCGGGGTCTGGGCAGTGCCCGGTACGATGGGGCCCTGATCTCCGTCGGGGTCTGTGCAGCACCTGGCAGAACAGGACCCTGATCTCAGTCGGGGTCTGGGCAGTGCCCGGTACGATGGGGCCCTGATCTCCGTCGGGGTCTGTGCAGCACCTGGCAGAACAGGACCCTGATCTCGGTCGGGGTCTGGGCAGTGCCTAGCACAATGGTGCACCCCGATCTTGGTGCTGTTGTAATAATATCCATTTTCCCATGTTGCAGAGGGGCCTGAGATAGCTGCTCCACCCTAGGGGGTCTTTGAAAGTCTCCACCCTGAGCTCTCTCTAACCATCTAAGTTAGTTCTCTCCTGCCTCTCCCCAGCTGAACCCCTCTCCCCAAACGGCCTCTGTAAATGTTGTCTCCCTTTCTGCAAACGCCACAGTCCTGGTGTCTCACCCCATCACTCTCTACTGTGGGGTCCTACCACCATCCTCTGATGCTGGCTACTGTCAGAGACAGGACTCTAGGTAGATAGCCACTGCCTTGGATCCAGTCTAGGGGGTCCCGTGAATTCCAGCTGCAAGGCATCATGGACCGAGTGAAGGAGAGGGGAGAAGAGGGTTGTGTCCCGGCAATAAGGGGCCTCCTGAGACACTGGGGACGCATGGGGGGGCCGCCCAAGGACAGCTGTTCCACTCAGAGAAAGACTCAGGAGTCCAGACACCAGCACCAGCTGCTGCTTAAAGCCGTTTATTGCATCGCAAGCCATGGCTCGGACTCGCAGAGCAGAGAACATTGCTGGTTTTCATCAAGTACATTACAGAGAAAGGTTTTCATGCCAAAGAACAAAAGAGAAGAGAATGGGACAAGGGTCCTTTCCCCTCTAGGGGGCGCTGGCTCCCAGCTGGCCCCAGGGTAGGGACTGGCTGACTCAGGGGGGTAAGGAATGGGGACATGGAGTGTTTCCCCTCTAGGGTGCACCAGCTGTGATCCAGCCCCAGGGGGGACAGGCTGTCTCAGGGGGCAGAAGTGAGGAATGGGGCACGGGCCTTGTCCCCTCTAGGGGGTGCCGGCTCCCATCCGACCCCAGGGTGAGGTGAGGACTGGCTGGCTCGGGGGTGCCCCCAGATCAGATGAGTGCAGCAGCATCCCCTCCCCAGAAGTAGCGAAGGCAGCGGAATGGCAGAGCAGCTGGCAGCCCGTTGGTCTCTTTGCACAGCTACTCCCTGCCCATCTTCTTCCTGAGCCAAGGGATGAATGCAGAGATCCGCGTGTATACGGCAGGTGGGAGGCCACTGGGTTTCCCATGAGAGACGATGCCCTGGGCGACCCCCGTGCACTCCAGTGGGCCCCCGGAGTCACCCTACAGAGAGAAGAGGAGGGAACATTACAATGAAAGCAGGCAGGGGGGAATTCAAGATGCAGCAAGCCAGCCCCACCCATACCCGGCACTTTTGGCAGAGCTGGGCACTCACTGATTCATCCTGCTCCCATCTCTGGATGTAACAGGTCCAATTTTAAAATAACCTGTTCCATGCTTGGATGAGGGACCATGCTGACTCTCTAGCAGGCACTCTCCCCTGGCAGTCAGTGCTGACTCCAAGGGCCCAGTGCAGCACTAGGGGGCACTGTGCTGCAGGGAGAGGTGTGGAGGAGCCACAGGGGGGGCTATGCCCTGTGGAGCAGGGTAGGGGACTCCATAGGGGGCACCTACACTGGGGGAAGAGCCCTTATTGCCTCTTATCATTATAAGATTCCGGGCTGCTTTTCGCCAGCCTCTATTAATGTCCACAGGACTTTTGCCTCTGGACGGCTGGAAAAGTGAAACCTTCATAAAACCCAGTGAGCGAGACCCTCAAGGGAGTCTCCAAGCCAGGGCAGCCTGACTACAGTAGGGGAGTCACCACGAAAGACGACTGCTTCGTTTTGATGTTCCCCATGCAGAGCATGGACGTCCGGTTGAAGGAGTTGAAGAAGAGTTTGCATTGCTTGTCGTCAGCCATCTTCAAGGTCACCTCTTGGAGCTTGGTAGGCGGATACACCCTGTGGACCCCAGTACGGCCCCAGCCGGCCACGCTGCATGTGGCCTCTGGCTTCAGCGGGAAGTTGGCCGGGGGCAGAGGGATGGGTTTCACCGCCTTGGTCCGTTCAGCTCGGCGCTCCAGCTTTCATGGGAGAGACAGAGGGGGGAGACGAGATTTACCAGCATGGCCTGGCCCTGGGAGATGCATCCGCCCTTTCCACTACCCTCCAGAGCGGTGGGATTGGAGACAGACAGAACTGATTAATACTTTGGCCTTCTTTGGCTCACTCTAGCCACGGATTTCACAGTGCATTATTAATGAACCCTGAGAAGGGGGGCTTAAAACTTATCCCCATTTCACAAAGGGGGAAACTGAGGCACAAAACAGTGAGATGACTTGCTCAAGGACATACAGTCAGTGGCAGAACCAGAGATAGAAACCAGGAGTCCTGGTTCCCACCTGCTCTAACGACCACGCCCCTCTGCCCTCCCAGAGCTGGGGATAGAACCCAGGAGTTCTAGCTCCCAGACCCCCTGCTCTAACCGTTAGACCCCACTCCCCTCCTAGCACTATGGTACCAGATGTGCCCAGCCCCACTGCATCAGCATGTGGTTACTGGAGCGCACAGGACCTTGTGGTAGGGGACACTACCTGGAGCAGCATGATGTCATTTTCCAAGGTTGTCCCATCGAAGTCCTCATGGGGAATCTTGCGTCGTACCTGGATCCGTTGCTGGGCCCTTTCCTTCTGGTTGAGGTCGTGGGCTCCCAGGATGACGACAGTGGACGCATCCCCAGAGCTTTAAGATTCCAAAAGTCACAGGTCAAAGTTGGAGGAGGAGGGGTGGAGCCCAAATCACAAGACTGGCTGAAAAATCATGAGATTTCCAAGCCCACTCATCTATCATGCTGGTTATCTGGGGGTCTCCAGATTTATTTTCTTAACTCTTGCAGTTTTGTCATGACTCTCTGGGTCTCTGGACTTTCTGAAATTAACAAAGCCACGTAAGGGAGCTGGAGCCCAGGGACTGGCTTTGACATTACAGACCTGTGGAAAATCACTGTTCACTTCCCCACACCTCTGGGCCTGGGGACTCCCTCCCTCTTCCCCACTCCTTACTATCCTGCCTCTCAGCCCCCTGCCCAGCTCCCTCTCTGCTCCCCCTACAACCTGATTTCCCATTGCCCGGAATCACACACATCCCCCAGCCCCCCACAGCCAGGGTTTTCCAAAGCACCGAGGGGCCAGGCCAGGGTTGCAAAGGGATTCAGGCACCCAAAGATGCACAAAGGTGCTTTTTGAAAATCCCGTCAGGCACCTAAACCTCTTGGAAATGTCAGCCCTCACTAAGTGAAAAGTGGGAAGCAAGGATCCTTCCCTTGTCTACGCAGACTACCAAGGCCAGATTGTTTCAGGGATTTATGCACTGAACTCCCATCCCATCAGGAACCCAAAAACCTTTAAAAATCTGTCCTGAAGCTCTTTGGGGCAGAGTCTCAGTGTGTGTCTGGGCACTGCCTGGCACAATGGGGGCCCTGATCTCAGTCGGGGTCTGGGCAGCGCCCAGCACAACGGGGGCCCTGATCTCGATTGTGCACAAAATAAGAAGCTTCCTTCTTTCCTATGGGTTGAGAATCTGAATCTACCCTGTCCTCAGCAGCTTTTTCCCTGCTATCCCCTGTGGGCTGTGCAGCTGGGGAGAGGTAGGTGAGAGAGAGCCCAGCAGAACACCTCTGAAAGTTGGGGGAGGGACTATCTGTCCTGCCTCTGACTCCACCCTCAGCGCCCTGCATGTGCTCTTTGGTCAGGGATGGATGGAGGGGGCCACGCTGGGAGGTGAGGGAGGGCTCGGCTCCTGAGCCATGTCCACATCAGGGTTTGCCCTGTGCAGGGGCTGAGCAGAGCCCATGTGGCCACGGGGCCATCCCCCATCTCCGATCCGCAGGCAGCTGGACAGTGGCCGTGTGGCTGCCATCTGAGGGGCACCTCACCCTTCTTCATCACAGTGTGCAGCGGTCAGGACAAAATCCTCTCGCACCAGGAACCCCCCACAGTACATGGTGCTCTCTGGCCCGATCTTTGTCTCCACGAAGGCCATGTAGGGTCTGGAGTGGGGCCGGGCTTCCCGTCCCCCGATGATCTCCCCTAGCAGAGACCCCCCCCCCCAGAGAAACACAATGTTAAGGGGAGGGGGGAGCAACAAGCAGATCAATCAAAAGAGACGCAAAAGCAGAATATTCTCCTGAACAGGAATCCAGCTACATCCCTGCACATGTCCCCATGAGCTGAGTCCCGCTCCCCCCAAATCCTCCTCATGAGCAGCCTGCCACAAGAATCCCCCCCACACACACTTTCCCCCCGTCTCCCTGAGACTGACCCCTGATGCTAAATTAGGACTCCCCACCCTAACAGCAGGACGAGGGCTCTTCTCCCCGCACCCTCAGACTCACCAGCCTGAGCCCCGGGGGGCAGGAGAAAGGTCACAGGGAGCAGCAGCAGCAGCATTGTCCAGGGGAGGGGATAATGTCCCGGTCTTAGCCAGGGGGTTTATATAGGGCAGGCTGCGGAGGGGCGGGGGGACCTCAAGACACATTGACATTCGCCTCAGTGGAGCAGATCAGCCACCTCACCACCTGGAGACCCGACCATGCGGGCTCGTGGGGAAGAGCAAGGACCTGCTGAGTCACCCCTTCCCCCGGGGAAGCTCAGCAGCTGTGGCTGTGTCCAGCCTGGCTCCGTGCACAACCCAGTGTGGTGCCCACTGCAGGTCACACCTCCTGGCACTCTCCTGGTACTCACGCCTCCTGGTACTTTGCTGGGCACAGCTGGTTGCCCTGCACAGGTGATTGCCCTGCACATCTGGTCTTCATGCACAGCTGGAGCTGGGGAGCTTAGCTGCCAGCTAAGCTCCCAGCTCAAAGCATGTGGGCGCTGCGGTTAGCCCTGACTCATCTCAGCTGCTGGTGGGAACTCGGCCCTTTGATCCTTCTCAAGCGTCTCCCCACAGCGTGAGCGGGGCTGGGAGGAAGGGGGCTGAGCCACAGCTCAGACAGCTCAGTGTATATAGAGATAGACAGATAGATAGAGGGGGTGTATGGGGATAGTGTAACATTCCCCTCTGGTGTTATCTGGACCGGTGATCTGCTAGGCCTCTCCAATCCTTGACTCTGGGAGCCAGCTTTACCCTGCTCTGCTGTGAGAACCCCCACTCCAGGGCTGTTCACGCACATCCTCTGGCATGTAAGCTGCTTCTTGGATTGTGCAACCAAATGACACTAGCCAATATCTCTGGTCCCAGACACAACCCTAGGAACCTCCATCTTGCAGTGTCCAGTTATGCCCAGTTGAGTTCGTCAATTTAACAAAGAAATTGATATGTACCAGGCTTGTTATCCCAAGGAGAATCTCTGATAGGCTTCAAACAAAACGCACTGCTTCAGGTAGAATAAACAAACTGATTTATTAACTACAAAGACAGATTTAAGACAGTGATTATAAGTCAAAGCATAACAAGTCATATTTGGTCAAATGAAATAAAAGCAAAACGCATTCTAAGCTGATCTTAACACTTTCAATGTCCTTACAAACTTAGATGCTTCTCACCACAGGCTGGCTAGCTGCTCTTCAGCCAGGTTCTCCCCTTTGATCAGTGGTTCAGTCGCTTGGTGTTGATGTCTGTAGATGGAGGTGGAAGAGAGAGAGCATGGCAAATGTCTCTCCTTTTTATCAGGTCCTTTCTTCCCTCTTGGCTTTGCCCCCACCTTCAGAGTCAGGTGACCATTACCTCATCATAGTCCCAAACTGGCCAAAGGAAGACTCACTCGAGCGTACAACAGATCCTTTGTTGTTGCCTAGGCCAGCATCCTTTGTTCCTGTGAGGCTGGGCTGGATTTGTCCCATACCTGCCCTGATGAGGCGTGAACTGCTTCTCTGCTCTTGAAGAGTTTTTGCCTGGGCTTATTTTAAGCCACGAGGATATGTTTTCAGCCTCATAAGTACATACATGAAATTATAACCTATAACATTACTATAACTTTACTGTAACAACAATGCTCAGTGCAACATGAGCCTTCCGAAGACACCCGACATGACAAACTTTGCACTGGATACCACACAATCATTTTACAAGGATGAACGTGCTGGGTGTTCCCCCAAGGTACAGAGTGTAACACATACATGAACAGCACTGAATCATTAAAGTAAAATACACCTTTTGTAACGTACCAATCACTTTCTCACTGACCCTTGGCAAGCACACATCTCGGAGAACTCCCTAAACATGGCGTTCAAGATGGGGCAGAGTATAGGTGATGTTTCAAGGGGATCAGTGCAGGCAACTAGGGACTATATTGTAAATTCTGCCACCATTTTCCATAGGCAGGGGTTGTGGAAGCCGATATCTCACTCCTGAGGGTAAGCAAAGATGCAAGGATGCATCTACTGCACACGTGCGGCTTCAGACCCAGGCCCTATGCTGCTCGCCTGTGTGCCCCTTTGGTCCCTGCACAAGTGATTGCTGAGGGGCGAGGGAAAGTTTCCCACAATGGGGGAAGGCGCAAAGCAGCCCTGCCCAGGAACCTTCAGCAGGGGATTTCTGAGTACCTGCAGGAAAGTTTCCTAGAGAGCTCTCTGGAGGGTCCCGTGAAATCTTGCTGTGCATCAACACACTGTGCTGCCGCACTGCTTAGCTGCACAGGGTAATTCGCAGCACACGTAAGCACGGCTGGTCTTGTACATTTCTATCCCTTCTACGCTATACAGAGTAAAGGAAAGCTGAACCTCATATAACTGGGCAGGATCAACTCCAAAAGATTACTTACCAAGGGTCTCCTCTCCTGATTCTTGCTCGCCAGAGTGGGGCTGCTGGGACTGACAAGACACCTCCGGAGTGGAGAACAGTTCCTGACTCACCGCCACACCGGACGACCCTGCTGTGGGCTCCACATCATCGTCCAACTCCACCTCCTTGTCCATGACTTTGTCCTTGGGGTTAGGTCCACTGTCTGCCACCTCCAGCCCTGCCGAAGTACCCACAAGGCTCTTAGCTGTGGAGGTGGGATCGCCACCAAGAATGGTCACAGGTCTTTGGTGCAGTGACCCTTGCCTTCTGGTATGCCTGCCTCAGCTCCTTTATCTTCGCTCAGCACTGCACCGTGTCCTGTTCGTAGCCCTTATCACACAAGCCACGAGAAATCTGCCCATAGGTATCGAAGTTCCTACGGCTGGAGCACTGCTGGGACTTCACAGCCTCCTCTCCCCATATATTCAGAAGATCCAACAGCTCCGCAGTGGTCCAAGAGGGAGAGTGTTTGCCATGCAGAGCCGCCATGGTCAGCTGGGAAAATGTCATATGAGCTCTCCATGCTGAGCAAAAGGGAAGTGGAATGTCAAAAATTCATGGGGCTTTAAAGGGGGAAGGGGGTGGACGCTTGCTTACCTGGCGGCAAGGCAGTGGAGTCCGAACTGCTGACCAGAGCGGTCAGGATGGGCATTGTGGGACACCTCCTGGAGGCTATTTACATGGCCAAACCAAGCGTGGTGTCTATACTGACACTTTGTTGATAAAACTTTGGCTCAAAAATCTCTACACCTCTTGTCAAGGTGGTTTTATTTTGTCACCAAAACAGGAGAGTTTTATCTGCAAAAGTAGCATTGTAGTGTGTACACCTCCACTGTTTTGTTGGGAAAAGCTGCCTTTTGCTGACAAAACTGTGTACACACGGTCTTAACACCATACAGATGAATCTTATAACTTTACATACAACAGGGCCACCTCTATTTTACCAGGACCATAATGATCAGCAAATTATGATTTTTTTCAAATGATACCTGACAAGGCACACATTGTACGAAATTTATCGTAGACCTGTAAAAGGGGTGAATATAGGTTTACAGACTGTCACAAGCCCAGACAAGCACTGCCCAGGGAACGCCACAGTAATCGGGTCTGATCAGAAATGTTCACATCGAAAGGCTTCCTTTTGGAAACAGCAACTTTGACTAAACTACAATTTTCAATGCGCCAATGTTGATTTTGAAAACGTTTTTCCATTTTAAGTCAAAATGTTGCTTTGCAACCCAGCCCTCTGAGACGTCCCCGACAACTTGTCACAGACAGTCTGACATTTCTGTGATGCAGAGATGCCCAGGCAGGTACATTACCCCTGTGTCCGACCCTCTCTTCAATAGTTCAGCAAAGGACAGGTGGTGCAGGTGCTTTTTTTTTTTTTTCTGAAAACGCCAGCTCCTGAAGTCACACGATCAGGTGTAAATTTTTAGCACCGAGGGTAATTAACCACTGGGACAACTTACCAAGGGTCCTGATGGATTCACCATCCCTGCCAAGTTTTAAATCAAGACCAGGTATTTTCCTGAAAGCTCTGCTCTGGTTCAACCAGGAGTGAATTCAGGGCACTCCCATGACCTATGTTATACAGGAGATCACAGGGGCCACTTCAAACCTTCGTATTGTGATGGGGCAAGACCAGATGGCTATAGAAAAGTAGTCCTTTTGGGACCCAGGAGGTGAGCGGGCTTCTGTCTGCCCACTGTTAGGGGGCTTATTCCTTCACCCACTTACTTCCCTGGTCCTTCTCGCATGAACAGAGAGCAACAATACCCGAAGTCCAAAGGTGCAAACAATTTGATGTTTATTGGGGTGAACTTCCAGCAAGCATGATTCCAGTTTCCTTCCTTAGTGTCCTCCTTCCCAGCTCTGACACCACAGAGCCTTACACCTGTGTCCCTGTTCCCATTCCTGCCCTTAGCCAAACATTATTCCAATTTCCTTACTCCCATTCCCTGTTCCCATTTCCCCCTTTAGCAAAACATGGTTACAATTTCCTTACCCCCATTCCCTGTTCCCATCTCCCCCTTTAGCAAAACATGATTCCAATTTCCTTACCCCCATTCCCTGTTCCCATCTCCCCCACCCACACGCCCACCCCCTCCCACCCACGCCCACTCACTTCCTCATTGACTACAGATTATATAGTAAAACTTGAGTTCGGCTTAGCTATACCTTAACCAATCATTTTCCTGAAATTTAACTAACCAATCCTAACATATTGTAACATGATTATGTAACCAATTATATCCCACCACCTTGATTAGTTTACACCCAGCAAAATTAATTATACAGCAGACAGGAACAATCACAGAACCAGACAGAGATTATACAGACAAACAATAGCAAAGTGGGAACTATAATGACAAAACAATGCAGAAGTGAGGATTTCGTATCCCAGTATTGATAAGTAAGTTCTTGCCAGACAGGATGCTGTTTCCTTTTACATTTTCTAGGCACTTCCCTTTCTCTGGAGGTGATAGGCACTATCAGGACAGGATTGTATTCCTAACAGCCCAATAGCACCTTCTTTCAATGTGACTAGTTTGGAATGTGAGGATGTGACCGGTCGCTTCCTAGCTTATGGCTACCTCTGCTGCTTAGCCAAAGGCCTTAGCCTAAGCACAGGGCCTCAGACTGTCACAGTAAGAAAAGGCCCTTACACCGGCAGACAGTGATTTTGATTCTCTTTTGTACTTCTATAACTAGCCAAGTGATCAGAATACACCTAAATTCTTAAAGTACAGGCCTTTGCAGACTGGCCTGAATATCTATATCCTAACACCCACTACTAAAGGACCTCCCCCAGCCTAAGGGGAGGACCCACAGGTCCAGGATTCCAAATAAATGCGGGGGACAACTAAAGATAAAACAGGAATGGGAGTGAGGTCACAGGGCTAAACAAAGGGAACCTGATGGGGACACCGAGCAGAGAACCTCGGACAGCACCCACTGCTCCTCAAAGGTGTCGAGGGAGCCAGCGGATGGCACCCAGAGGAACTCTGCCGGGATGCGAGAATGGACTGAGGAGTGGAAATAGGCCCCACAGTCACAGGAGACTCCATCGGCCAACCTCCTCTCCCTGGTTTTGTAGATGGCCATTTTGACCAGGGCCAGGAGGAGGCTGACAAGGAGGTCCCGCGACTTTGTGGGGCCATGGATAGGGAGTGCGTATATGAACAGGTGAGGGAAAAATGCAACCAAAAACATAAAAACTGATCCAAGAGGAGCCAGAATAGGGGATGAAACCTGGTGCAATCCAGGTACACATGCGCCAGGGTCTCCCTCACACTGCAAAAGGGGCAGGTGTCTGGGATAGGGGTGAACCATGCCAAGTACACGCCCGTGCTCACGGCTCCATGGAGGAGCCGCCAGCTGATGTCTCTGGTGGGCCTCAGGACCAGGGTGGAGTATAGGCTGGCCCACCAGGGCTCCTCACCCTCCAGAGGTGTCAAGAGGTCCCGTCACTTCGTGCCAGGGTGGGACGTGCAGGTGAGGACATGAAGCGTGTGGAACATGAGCGTTTATAGATGTTTCCTTAGCGCGGTCTGGAACCGAACCGGCTGCAAGTCGTGCAGCCGGCTCGCGATAAAGGGGTGGGATGGCCGGGCAGATCCATGGGACAGGGGCCCGATGAAAAGGTCCGGAGGACCTGGGGTATCAGGTGGGCAGGGCATACCCTCTTGCAGGACACAGTAGAGGAAAACCCGAGCAGTGGGTGGTAAACCAGCCCTCACCTCCCGAAGTACACGCTGGGGAGTACAAGGCCTGGAGAGCCCCATGCGCTGAGCAAGCGTCAGGGGATCCAGCCAGTCTCCCCGGTCGGAGTCCAGGAGGTCTGCGACTCTGGTGACTTCTGCCAGCACCAACCTCTGGCGCACAAAGGGAGACTCTGCCACCTGCACACAGAGCTGGGGGTTGTGTAGCAGTGGCTCTGCAAGGAGATCCACCCCCTCAGCAGCTGCCATGGATCTCGTGGCCGAAATCAGTTTCCAGGTCCGGAGGAGGTCCTGGTAGAAGACCGGCAGCCCGGAGAGGTCTTATGGAAGACCCCCTCGGATGGAGATAAAAGAGCTGCTGGTCGTATAGGAGCCCTTGGAAGCGGCGCAGGAAGGCATGTGCCAGTATGCTCCACGCCGGACTACTTGCACCATAAAGGAGCATCTGCAAGGCCTGGAGGCGGAAGATGTGGACCTTAGTGCGCAGGCACTTCAGGCCCTGCCCTCCCTCCTCCAGGGGCAGGTGGAGGACCCCTGCAGAGACCCAGTGCAGTCCTGGCCAGAAGAACTTCAGAACCAATGTCCGGATGTTGGCCAGGAAGCCCGGGGCCGGGACCAGAGTGTTGAGCTGGTGCCAGAGCATGGACAGGACTAGCTGATTAAGCACCAGTGCCCTCCCTCAGAGGGAGAGGTACCTCGGAGGGAGAGGCACCAGAGTAGTTCTGTCCAGCTCCGGAGCCACTCTGCCACCCTCTCCTCTAAACCTTGCCAGTTCTCTGGTGGAGATGGATGCGTGGCAGAAAGGTAAATGCCAAGATAGAGCAGCTGACCCGTGCTCCATCGAATGGCCTGAATCACGGGTGGGAGGGAGCTCGCCTGCCACCCATCCCCGACCACCAGGCCAGAGCTCTTGACCCAGTTGACCTGGGCGGAGGAGGCTGCCGATTAGATGGTCTGGCAAGCCTCCACCCACACCAAGTCACCCGGGTCCTGGACCATGAGGAGCACGTCGTTGGCGTATGCTGACAGGACCAGCCGCAACTCCGGCTCTCACAGCACCAACCCCGTCAACCTCCTATGGAGGAGACAGAGGAAGGGCTCAATCGCCAGAGCATACAGCTGGCCCAAGAGGGGGCACCCTTGCCGTACTTCCCCGCCCGAAGCTGACCAGCTCGGTCAGGGGCCAGTTGAGCCTGACTAGACACTCTGCGGAGGCATACAGCACCTGGAGAAAGCCCACAAACTGGGGTCCAAAGCCAAATGCTCACAGAGTGCCCAGGAGATACCCGTGGTCCACCCTGTCGAATGCCTTCTCCTGATCCAAGAACAGAAGGGTGAACGACAGACCATCCCTACACTCAAGCTCCAAGAGGTCCCAGACCAGATACAGATTGTCAAAGATGATACAGCCTGGGACGGTGTAGGTCTGGTTGGGGTGGACCACGTTTGCCAGCACGGACCCCAGCCACAGTGAGATGGCCTTTGCTACGATTTTGTAGTCTGTGCTGAGGAGCGAGATGGGACGCCAATTCCGAAGGTTGCGGGGGTCCCCTTTCTTTGGGAGCAAGGCTAGCTCAGCTCGCCTGCACGACAGGGGGAGAACCCCGCTTTCCAAGGACTCGGCCCAGACAGTGACTAGGTCTGGGCTGAGGACGTCCCAGAACACGCGGTAGAACTCCACGGTCAGCCTGTCCATGCCCGGGGATTTATTGATGGGCATGCGACGGAGGGCTTCCAAGAATTTGGTCAGAATGAGAGGCAGCTCTAGCCAGTCCCGGTCACCCATGCTGACCATCGGGAGTCCATCCCAGAGCACTCTGCAAGTGTCAGGATCGGTCGGCTCCGGGGAGAAAAGGCCCTCGTAGAACGCCCTGGCCCTCCCGCACATCTCCGCCAGATCCGTGAGGGGGATGCCATCCTCTGCCAGGAGGCAGGTCATGTGCTTTTTGGCCCCCCCACTTTTCTCCAGGGTAGAGAAGAAGCGGGAGCCGCGATCCATCTCCCGAAGGAGGTGGATGCAGGATCAAACAAAGGCACCCCAGGCCCAGTGGTCCTCAAGGGCCCGGAGCTCTTCCCGCTTCTCCCAGCACGCTCCACAGAGGGATGGATCCTCAGGGCTGGCGGCCAGATGCCTCTCCAGCTTTAAGGCCTCCCGTTCCAACTGCTCCATCGTTGCATCCTTCCGTCGGCTGGCGCCCCGGGTGTCATCGCAGCAGAAAAGCTGGGCGCGCACCTTCCCCATGTCCCACCACCTCTGTGCCGAGGGAAAGGCACGCCTCTGCCCTCGCTAAGCCAGCCAGAACTCCTGGAAGGATGCCACAAAGCCCACATCCTCCAACAAGCTGTTATTAAAGTGCCAATAGGCCGGCCTTGGCCTCTCTGTACAGAGAGAGGCCGTCACGGTCACAAGGTGGTGATCTGAGAACGGAGCTGGCCGGATGCTGGAGGAGTGGGCCCATGAACGGTGACAGCGTGATAAGTAAATGTGGTCCAACCGGGAGTGGCGCGACCGATGGGCCTCCACCCGGACAAAGGTGAACGTCAAGACATCATCCGGGTGGTGGTTGCGCCAGACGTCCACCAGGGAGTGATGTTTGACTATATCCCGGAGGATGTCTGCGGCAGCCAGGCACTGCTCAGTCCCCGAGCAGTCCCGCTCCTTAGAATCATAGAATCATAGAATATGAGGGTTGGAAGGGACCTCAGGAGGTCATCTAGTCCAACCCCCTGCTCAAAGCAGGACCAATCCCCAATTAAATCATCCTTGAGGGTGGTGTTAAAGTCCCCGCCCAGGAGCAGCCACTCATGAGGATCCAAAGAGCTGAGGAAGGCGGACGCCTGCTGATAGAATCGCAGCTGCTCCGGGCCCGATGTCAGCGCGTAAACGTTGATGAGCTTGACCATGAGCTCCTCCATACAGACCCGGAGGTGCAGCAGGTAGCCCGGCACAGCCTCGGCGACCCCCAGCACCTCGGGCTGAAGGTCGGGGGAGAACAGGGTCGCCACTCCAGCCGTACAAACTGTGTGGTGACTAAAATAGACCCTGTCTCCCCACTCCAGCTGCCAGCTGTCTTGGGCGGCTGCATTCGTATGGGTCTCCTGCAGGAAAATCAGAGTACCCCCCGTCCCAAAGGAAGGAGAGCACCTGGCACCTGCGGAGACCCACCCTACAGCCCCGGGTGTTCAATGTTGCGAAGATGATGGGTGCCATGGTGAGGGCTGGGGGGGATCCTCACTGGCAGGAACACTCACGGCCCCCGTTGGGCCGCGCAGCAAATCGTGACCTACACCGTAAGTGATCAAAGAGTCACGGAAGCCATGGGCCCGCTGGTAGGCCAAAGCGGCCTGCCTCCCAGTCCCTTTACCCTCCCGCAAGAGGGCCCTCACAGCCTGGAGGATTTGATGAAAATCCCCCCATCTCTGGAGAGCGAGCTGCACCTTGTTGCAGGACCCACAGACATCTTTGAGAAACTCCCGCAGCTCCTCTCGCAGCGTATGGGGAGGCGGGGTCACTGACCCCTGGCCGTCCTCTGGTGGGGCCCCTGTCCAAGCCCCATGGCCTACAGAGACGGGCAGGCAGGGGGTGGACCCCCGGCGTGGTGCCCGATGTGCCGGCGTCACAGAACCCACCTCAGGCCTTGGATTAATAGGGGATATCATAGGGAAAATAGCAGACCTAGGGGGTCGGGACAGGGGAACATGAAGGCCGCTTCCTGGGGGGGGTCGTCCTCTGGGAAGGGGAAGGAGACGTCCCCAGGGGCAGGGGCAGCAGCAGCAGCATGGGAGATGGAGGAGAGGGGGCCGGGGTCCGCATCAGGGGCAGGGCAGGGGTCAGGAGCAGGGTCGGGGAGAGGGGCAGAAGTGGGATCCTGGGCCCCAGCAGCCGAGCCACTGGGGGGTGGCATCTCTCGGCCGGGCTCAGGGGTCTGTGGAGTGGGAAGGGGGCCCTTAGCAATGCCGGGCTTGTGCTCCATGGCAGGTGGTGTGGCCATGGCATCCTTAGGTGGGGAATCAACAGCAGGGGCCCCACCCGGGAAGGAGGTTAGCTGCCCCGCAGCAGCGAGGGATACCCCTGGTGACTCAGGTCCCGGCCGCATGGGCACTGGCCGTCGCCTCTATAGCCTCGGTGGCCATTAGCAGGGTGCCATCTGTGGCCAGGCTGGTAGAAGAGTCCAAGGGTTCCTTGGAGGCGGGGGCAGAAGCAGCAGTTAGTTGGAGGAAGCATGCGGAAAGGGGGGCCGGGGTGAAGTCGCCCAGATTGAGGCCCGCTGGAAGAGGGTCGTCCTCCCCCTGGGTGACCGGGGGTCAGACCCAGGGCCTCAATCTCCTCGAAGATGGAGGGGAAATCACCACCCACCACCGTGGGGACCTTGTCGCCAGTACCCGAAGCAACGCTCGCTTGGGGCTTGCAGGGGCCTTAGGCAGAATGGGGGCAGGAGGGACTCCATCGGGGGCTCCCCCGAGGAGGGACTCCGGAGGAGGGGCGGTACTATCCTCCATTGGTGGCACGTTGTCCCCAGCCAGCACCAGTGGATGGGATTCACCAGGGGGCAAGGCGGAAGGCTCGGTGTCGGTGGCCCCCTTCCGGGTCTTCCGGGGGGCCTCCACATCAGATGGGAGGAGCGGAGCTCAAGCCTTCCACTTGCCCCGCTTCCCCTGTTCTAGGACCTAGCCCTCCATGGTGTCATCTGTGGGCTGGCTAACAGGGGTCGGCCTGGGAGGCAGGGGTGCTGGCACTGATACTCGGGGAGGTAACGGTAAGGTGGTACGAGGGAGGGAACATTCCCCCTGGGGCGGGCCCTCTCCCATTCCCGGTGATAATCCTGCTGCACCCTCCTCCACAGGCCCAGCCAGATTGCATGCAGCGGAGGTGCGGCTCTCCCGCTCGTCTGGGCGTACTGCGGGAGGTGTCTCTAGGGCCCGAGTGGGAGCAGTGGTGGGCTGGGAAGGAGGTGGGTGGCTCCGGGCGCCAGGCAGCCAGGAACGCTGGCAATAACGGGGCCGGTGCACTGCCGGGGCTCGGGGGTCCCAGACACTCCTCCGTGCCGGGCCAAGGGGCAATCCCTCCGGACGTGCCCCATCGCCCGGCAGAGGTAGCACCGGGCCTCCCCCGTGGAGTAATGCACCTGGTAATGGGCCCCCTGATCAGGGACCAGGAAGGACTCCTCGAGCACCTCTCCGTCACGCGCTGCCAGCGGCTGTTGAAGCTGCACCTGCCCGTGGAACAAGAGGATGTGACGGAGGGTAGGGTCTTTGCAGCCCAGCAGGAGAGGGCTGATAATGGAGATGGGTTTCCCCAGGGTAGAGAGGCAAGGTAACATGGTGGCATTAGGGAGGAATGGAGGGACAGAGGTCAGGACCTCCAGCGGCTCCGGCCCAGCTCCTCCAGCGGCTCCAGGGGGACGAACATGCCCCCCACCGTCAGGCCCTTCTCCACCGCCTCCTGGGAGGCAGCCTCTGATGCCAGGAAGAAGACGTCCTTCCCGTACATTTTGGAGGCCGCCACGATGGTTGTGGGCCCCACCACGCTCGCCAATGCCTGCACGTAGGTCTCCACGTGGGGCGTGGCGGGCACTGGGAAGCAACGGACGCCGTGCTTCCTGGTCAAGGTGGGGAAGGGGCCCCGGCTGCCAGAGATGGAAGCGGAGGCGGTGGCCGGAGGAGATGACTTAGCAGCGGGTGGGGGAGCCGCCGCTACCTGGGCGTATGCCCTGGGGGCCGGGAGAGGGGCACCCGCAGAGCTGGTGGAGGGAGCAACAGGGAGGGATGCCGCAGCTAGTAGCAGGGCCGCGGCAGAGGGGGCAGCTCCTACCATGGAGGGCCTTGCCTTTTTGGTGGGGCCCTTACCCTTCTTTTTTCCCTGGCCTTTCCCACCGGCTGGGCCCCCCCCGGCATAACCTGAGTCGGAGGGGGCGAGGGACATGGCAGCAGTGGAGTTCACCTCGTTGCCCGCCACTGCCGGTGCCCAAACGGGGGTGGTAGCAGGTGGTTTGGCAGCGGCAGTCGAGGTGGGAGCCACAGGGGACGATGGGGCGGCAGGTCGAGGAGGGGCAGTGGGGACTGCCTGAGGGTTCCCCCCTTCCTTGTCCCCCACCATAACAAACACCGGAGGGGTGCTAGGACAAACACTGGAGGGGTGGTAGGGAGGGAGAAACAGGGCGACCTCTCCTCCCCGCTAGGCTGCAGGCAGGGGAGGAGGGTGCCGGGAGGGGAGGGCTGGATGGTGGGGGGGTTTTCAAGGACTTGCGGGGGGTTCAGTCACTGACACAGGATGGAATACCGGCTCCTCTAGCTGCACGAGGGGAGGGTGGCTATGATAGCATTGGGGGAAGAAACAGGGTTTCAACTGAAACAGGGGAGGGGCACAACCACATGGGGGGGGGCATGGGTGCATGAAGCAAGGGGCTACTCAGGGCAGGGGATTTGCAGTGGGGTGGGGGGGAATAACGAGGCTGGAGGTAGGGCAGGGAAACCAAGGGGCTAGTTTCAGAGGCTGCGGCGGGGCAAACAGGCAAACAAACTGCAGAGGGAAAAGGGTGGGGCAGGCAAACAAACTGAAGCTGCTGAGGGGCTGGGGCAAAGGGCAGCAAGGGGAAAGGGGATACAGCTGCAAGGGTGGGGTGTCAGTCCAAAGGGGGGGCACGTGCACCCACGTGCGCTTGCAAAAAGTAAAGTCAATGGTTGCTGGCTGTTGCTTCAGGCCCAAATGGTGGAAATAGGGCGTGGCAAGCCAGGTAAGCAGCCAAGTCCCAGAGACAGGAGCTGAGGCAGATGGTAAACAGCCAGTGGGGATGGTGGAGGGGGCAGCGATGGTGGGGGGGGGCAGGGGAAGGGGAAACAGATGGACCAGGCTCCACGCCACACCCCCTATGTCCCCACAAACACAGTCAAGACCCCCACCACAAGAGCACAGTTTGAGAGTTACTCAGTCCTTGAAGGCCCCCTCCACAGTGGTCTGCAGAGGCTCTGCGTGCTTCCGCAGCAGCAGATGGTCCCCTTCTTCCTCCTCCTTGAGGCTCCAGCAGCTCCCAGGCAGCAACAGCAGCTCCAGCAGGCAGTCTGGTGGCCAGGCAGGAAGGACCCCTCGCAGGTGGTGGAGTCCACAGCAGCAGTAGCAACAGATGGGGCTGGGGTCCCTCACTCCCCTCCTCTGGGGAGCGGGTCAGCAGGCCCCCCCAAGGGGCTGCAACAGGAGCAGCAGCAACCGAGGGTTGGGGGGGTCCAGCAGCCAGCTAGCACCAGGTAACAGAGAAGGGGTGGGAGGTGGTGTCTGGTCCAGCCAGGGGAGTAGCTGAAGCAGGAGCAGCAGCAGCGAAAGCCCAGGGCTTAACAGCACCAGGAGCAGCAGTCTCTCACCTCTCTCCAGGCCAGATGGCTATAGGAAAGTAGTCCTGTTGGGATCCAGGACTTCTGCCTGCCCACTGCTAAAGGACCCCCCCTCAGCCTAAGGGGAGGCTCCACAGGACCTGGAAGCCATATGATTCCGGGGGACAACCAATAAAATAACGGGTACAGGAGTGCGGTCAAAGGGTCAAAACAGCACCGACTGCTCCTCCAAGGCGTCAAGGGAGCCAGTGGACACTGCCCAGAGGAACGCTGCCCGGATGCGTGAATGGACGGAGGATCGAAATAGGCCCCACAGTCACAGGAGGCCCCGTCGGCCAACCTCCTCTCCCTGGCTTTATAGATGGCCATTTTAGCCAGGGCCAGGAGGAGGCTGACCAGGAGGTCCCGTGACTTTGTGGGGCCATGGATAGGGAGTGCGTAATAAGAAGCTGATCGTCAGGAGTCTGTCCCAGAGCACTCTGCAAGCACTAGGATTGGTCGGATCTAGGGAGAAAAGGCCCGCGTAGAAGGCCCTGGCGGGATCGAACAAAGGCACCCCAGGCCCAATGGTCTTCAAGGGCCCGGAGCTCCTCCCGCTTCTCCCGGTACGCTCTGCAGAGGGATCCTCGGGACTGGTTGTCAGACGCCTCTCCAGCTCTAAGATCTCCCTTTCCAACTGCTCCATTGTCACATCCCTCCATCGACTGGCACCCCGAGTGTAGTCGCGGCAGAAGAGCCGGGCGAGCACCTTCCCCACGTCCCACCACCTCCGCGTCAAGGGAAAGGCACGACTCTGCCCTCGCCAGGCCAGCCAGAATGCCTGGAAGGATGCCTCCAAGCCCACATCCTCCAACAAGCTGTTATTAAAGTGCCAGTAGGCTGGCCCCAGGCTCTCTGTGCAGAGAGAGGCTGTCACGATTGCTAGGTGGTGATCTGAGAATGGGGCCGGCCGGATGCTGGAGGAGTGGGCCCATGAAAGGTGACAGCGTGATAAGTAAATGGGGTCCAACCGGGAGTGGCGCGAGCAATGGGCTTCCACCCAGACAAAGGTGAACATCAAGACGTCATCCGCGTGGTGGTCGCACCAGACGTCCACCAGGGAATGATGTTCGACTATTTCCCGGAGGACGTCCGCAATGGCTGGGCACTGCTCGGTCCCCGAGCGGTCCCACTCCTCGAGGGTGGTGTTAAAGTCTCCACCCAAGACCAGGCACTTGCGAGTATCCAAAAGGGCAAGGAAGGCGGATGCCTGCTGATAGAAATGCAGCCGCTCCAGGCCCGATGTCGGGGCATAGACATTGACGAGGTTGACCACGACCCTTCTGTGCGGACCCATAGGTGCAGCAGGTGTCCCAGCACAGCCTCGGGGACCCCCAGCACCACGAGCCGTAGGTTGGGGGAGAACAGGGTCGCCACTCCAGCCGTACGAACTGTGAGATGGCTAAAGTAGACCCTGACCCCCATTCCAGCCGCCAGCTGTATTGGGCGGCCGAATTCATATGGGTCTCCTGCAGGAAAACCACAGCGTACCCCCACCCCTGAAGGAAGGAGAGCACCTGGCACGTGCAGAGACCCATCCTGCAGCCCCGGGTGTTCAGCATTGCAAAGATGATGGGTGCCATGAGGAGGGCTGGGGGGTATCCTCACTGGAAGGGATGCTCACGGCTCTCATTGGCCATGCAGCAAACCATGACCTACCCCGTAGGTGAGCAATGAGTCACGGAAGCTGCGGACCTGCTGGTAGGCTGCAGTGGCCTGCTTCCTGGTCCTTTTACCCTCCCCCACGAGGGCTCTTGCAGCCCAGAGGATTTGATGAAAATACCCCCATCGCTGGAGAGCAAGCTGTACCTTATTGCTGGAGCCATGGATGTCTTCGAGAAACTCCCGCAGCTCCTCTTGCAGCACATGGGGGGTGGGGTTACTGGCTCCTGACCATCTTCTGGTGGGGCCCTTGACACAGCCCCGTGGCCCACCGAGACGGGCAGGCAAGGGGCGGACCCCCGACGTGGTGCCCGATGGGCTGGCACCATGTGGCCGCCTCGAACCCCGGCTCAGTAGGGGGCAGCGGAGGGAAAATAGCAGCCCCTAGTGGGTCGGGACAGGGGAACATGAAGGTTTGCTCCCTCGGGGCCATCCTCTGGGAAAGGGAAGGAGATGGCCCCAGGGGTGGCAATAGCATCGCGGGAGGTGGAAGGGATAGGGACGGGGTTGGCATCAGGGGCAGGGCAGAGGTCAGGAGTAGGGTCGGGGAGGGGACAGAAGCAGGATCCTGCTCCCCAGTAGCCGGGCTGCTTGGAGATGGCTCTTCTCGGTTGGGCTCAGGGGTCTGGGGGGTGGGCAGGGGGCCCGCAGTGATGGGCTCAGGCTCCATGGCGGGTGTGGGAGCCACGGCATCAGGAGGTGGACAATCTTCTGTGGGGTCCCCGCCCGGGAAGGAGGTCGATTGCCCCACACGAATGAGGGGTGCCCCTGGTGACTCTTGTCCTGGCCGTGTGGCACTGGCCGTCACCTCAATAGGCTCGGTGGCTATCAGCAGGATGCCACCTGTGGCTGGGACAGTGGAAGAGTCCAGGGGATTTCAGAGGCTCTTACGCTTCTTTTTGCCCTGGCCCTTCCCGCCAGCTGGGGGGGACTGAGAATTGGAGGGGGCGAGGGACATGGCAGCAGGAGAGATCACCCCATTGCCTGCTGCTGCCGGCACCCCAGCAGGGACGATAGCAGGTGGTTCGGCAGTGGTGGCTGAGCTAGAGGCTAGGGGGAGCATCAGGGACCCACCCATCATGTCTCCTGCCATAATGAACAGGGAGGAAGGGGAAGGAAGGGGAAAACACCAGCTAGAGGAGGGGAAGCAGGTCAACCACTCCACCCCGCTAGGCTGCAGGGAGGGGAGGAGAGCGCCAAAAGGGGGGAGGCTGGATGGGGGGGCTATCAAGGACTTGAGGGGGGGGTCAGTCACGGACTCAGGAGGCAGTGGTGGGGCGGCATGAGAGAGGGAAGAGTCCCCCTGGGGCGGGCCCTCTCCCATGCTCGGTGGTATCCCTGCCGCACCCTCCTCTGAGGACCCCGCCGGATTGCAGGCAGCAAAGGCGGGGCTCTCCCACTCATCTGGGTGTGCTGGGGGGAGCGCCCCTTGGGCCCGAGCGGGAGCAGTGGTGGACTGAGTAAGAGTAAGGGCGGCTTCAGGCGCCGGGCAGCCAGGAGTGCAGGCGATGACGGTAATGGGCCCCCTGATAGGGGATCAAAAATGACCCCTCAAGCGCCCCTCTGTCCCGCGCCGCCGGTGGCAGTTGCAGCTGCATTTGCCAGCGGAACGAGAGGACGTGACAGAGGGCAGGGTCCTTGCAGCCCAACGGGAGAGGGCTGATGACCGAGATGGGTTTCCCCAGGGTGGAGAGGGCGGGTAATAGGGCGGCATTGGGAAGAAAGGGAGGGACGGAGGTCAGGACCAGGCAGACACCCAGGTCCTCTAGAGGCTCCAGGGGACAAACACCCCCCCCACTGCCAGGCCCTTCTCCACCGCCTCCTGGGCCGTGGCCTCCGATGCCAGGAAGAAGACCACCTTCCCGTACATTTTGGAGGCCGCCACAATGGCCGTGGGCCCCACCGCCCTCGCCAACGCCCACACGTACGTCTCCACATGGGGCAAGGTGGACACCAGGAGGCAACGGACGCCGTGCTTCCTGGTCATGGTGGGAAAGGGGCCCCACCCGCTATAGTTGGTAGCAGACGCGGTGGGCGGGAGAGATGACATAGCGGCAGGCGCAGGGGCTGCTGCCACCTGGGCGTACGCCCTGGGGGCCAGAGGAGGGACACCCGCAGAGCTGGTGGAGGGAGCAGAGGAGAGGGACGCTGCGGCCGGTGGCGGGGCCGTGGCAGTGGGGGCGGTCCCTGCCATGGAGGGCCTGGTCTTTTTGGTGGGGTCCTTCCCCTTCTTCTTACCCTGGCCCTTCCCACTGGCTGGGGGGGCTCCCCCAGAATCTGAGGGGGCGAGGGATGTGGCAGCAGCGGAGGTCACCCCGGTGCCCGCCGCTGCCGGCGCCCCGGCGGGGGCGGTGGCAGGTGGTTTGGCAGCGGTGGTTGAGGTAGAGGCTTGGGGGGGTGACGGAGGGGCAGGAGGGGGAGGGGTATCTGGGGCTGCTGGAGGGGCCCCACCCGTCGTGTCCCCCGCCATAATGAGCAGGGAGGGAGGGGAAAACACCAGAGAAAGGAGGGGAAAGGGGAGGCAGGCCAATCACTCCACCCCCTAGGCTGCAGGCAGGGGAAGAGAGCGCCGAAAGGGGGGAGGCTGGATGGGGGGGCTATCAAGAACTTGCGGGGGATCAGTCACAGACTCAGGATGGGATTCTGGCTCCTCTAGCCACACTAGGGGAGGGAAGGTTATAACAACATTGGGGGGTGCGGTGATACTGGGGTCAACTAAAACGGGGGGGGAACAAGTGCATGGGAGGGGGCATGGGCGCACAAGAGGAGGGGATAATCAGGGCAAGGGGGGCCGCAGGGGGACGGGAACAACCAGGCTGGGAGTGGGGCAGAGGAACCAAGGGGCTAGCTTTAGGGCTGGGGCTGGACAAACAAACAAAAGCTGTAGAGGGAGAAGGGCGGGGCAGGCAAACAAACTAGAGCTAGCAAGGGGTTGGGACAGAAAATGGGGGGGAGTTAAGGGCAGCAAGGGGAGAGGGGGAGACTGCAACAGCGGTGGGGGTCGGGAAGAGACAATCCAGGGGGGTACATGCGCTTGCACAAAAAGTCAATGTTTGGGCTGGCTGCTGCTGCAGGTCCAAATGGTGGAAGCAGGGCATGGCGAGCCAGGCAAGCAGCTGAGTCCAGAGGCAGGAGCTTGAGGCAGATGGTAAGCAGCCAGTGAGGGTGGTGGAGGGGGCAGCGGTGGTGGTGGGGGTTGGGAGGACACAGATGGACCAGGGGGACAGGCTCCATGCCACACCCCCTATGTCCCCACAAACACAGTCAAAACCCCCACCACAAGAGCACAGTTCGAAAGTTACTCAGTCCTTGATGGCCCCCTCCACGTTGGTCTGCAGAGTCCTGCACGCTTCCCCTACAGCAGAAGATCCTCTTCGTCTTCCCCCTCCTCTAGGCTCTAGCAGCTCCCAGGCAGCAAGGACAGCAGCAGCAGTTCCAGCAACGCTGGTGGCCAGGCAGGAAAGACCCCCCTCACAGGTGGTAGTGGTGTCCACAGCAGTAGCAACAGCTGGGGCTGGGGTCCCTCATGCCCCTCCTCTGGGGAGCGGGCCAGCAGGTCCCCCCAAGGGGCTGCAGCAGGAGCAGCAACAACCGGGGGGTCCAGCAGTCAGGTAGCAGAGAAGGGAGGGGTTGTCTGGCCCAGCCAGGGGAATAGCTAGAGCAGCAGCAGTGAGAGCCCAGGGCCAAGCAGCACCAGCAGGAGCAGCTTCCCATCTCCTTCCAAGCCGGAGGACTATAGGAAACTAGTGGGAGACAGAGAGATTAGCCCCAGGCTAAACAAATCCCTGTTACCAGCATAAGTAAATGGCAGCTGCTCCAATTAAGATCTTTCCAGAAGCAGGGAAGATAGCTAGGTTGATTGGGACACCTGAAGCCAGTTAGAGGCTGGCTGAAACTAGTTAAAAGCCTCCAGTTAGTCAGTTGGGTGTGGGTGTCAGGAGCTGTAGGAGGAAGCTGTGCTGTAGGAGAAACTGAGCAGTACAAACCAAAACAAGCAGAAGGAAGGAGGCCCTGAAGTAAGGGTGAAGGAGATATTGAGGAAGTGGGGGGCTGCTGTGGGGAAGTGGCCCAGGGAATAGTATGTGTCCTGTTTCCAAAAGGTCAGCTACCATAGCTGATACTATTAGGGACCCTGGCCTGCAGCCCAGAGTAGAGGGTGGGCCTGGGCTCCCCCCTCTCCCCTGAATTAATCAGTGAGACTGGGAGACAACAGAGACTGTGTGAGGGAGAGATGCTTCTCCTCACCTCCCTTGCTGGCTTGTGATGAAAATGGCTCAGTAGGCTGTGACCCTTGCCTCTAGAGAGAGAACGGCTACATTAGGGTCCCAGTGAGCCTCTGAGGCTAGCAAAATCTGCCAGAAAGTGTGGGACCCACAGAGACAGGGACAGAGCTTTGTCACAGTATCTATAAATAATATGTGAATCTCACCTTTCTTTATTTTTTAAGGAGGAAGGTTTAGTTCTTCCTCCGGTTGATGTCTAGTTGGCAGCTTGTATGATACTTTCAAATCTGGAGCAGGGGGGAAGGCTTTTGTCTATCTGTGTGATACCTTTGCCGGGAAAAGATCAAGGATTCAAGCCCTCCAACTCCTGTAAAGTTAGTAAGTAATCTAGCTAGAAAATGCGTTAGGTTTTCTTTGTTTTGGCTTGTGAAATTTGCTGTGCTGGAGGAAATGTGTATTTCTGTTTTTGTGTCTTTTTGTAACTTAAGGTTTTGCCTAGAGGGATTCTCTATGTTTTGAATATGATTACCCTGTAAGGTATTTACCATCTCGATTTTACAGAGTTATTCTCTTATTTTTTTTGTTCTTCTAATAAAGTTCTGTTTTTTAAGAATCTGATTGGGGGCTTTTTGGGGTCTTAAAAATTCAAGGCTGATCTGTGCTCATCTTGTTTATTCTCAAGCCTCCACAGGAAAGGGGGTGTAAGGGCGTGGGGGGATATTTTGGGGAAATAGGAACTCCAAGTGGTCCTTTCCCTGTTCTTTGTCTAAATCACTTTGTGGTGGCAGCATACTGTTCAAAGACAAGGCAAAGTTTGTGCCTTTGGAAAGTTTTTAACCTAAGCTGGTAAAAATAAGCTTAGGGAGTCTTTCATGCGGGTCCCCACATCTGTACCCTAGAGTTCAAAGTGGGGAAGGAACCCTGACAGGAGTGCCACAGGGTCGGTCCTGGGGCCAGTTTTGTTCAACATCTTTATTAATAATCTGGATGATGGGATGAATTGCACCTCCAGCAAGTTCGCAGATGACACTAAGCTGCGGGGAGAGGTAGATATGCTGGAGAGTAGGGATAGGGTCCAGAGTGACCTAGACAAATTAGAGGATTGGGCCAAAAGAAATTTGAGGTTCAACAAGGACAAGTGCAGAGATCTGCACTTAGGACGGAAGATTCCCATGCACCGCTACAGGCTGGGGACTGACTGGCTAAGCAGCAGTTCTGCAGAAAAGGATCTGGGGATTACAGTGGATGAGAAGCTGGATATGAGTCAGCAGTGTGCCCTTGTTGCCAAGAAGGCTAACAGCATATTGGGCTGTATTAGTAGGAGCATTGCCAGAAGATCGAGGGAAGTGATTATTCCCCCCTATTCAGCACTGGTGAGGCCACACATGGAGTATTGCATCCAGTTTTGGTCCCCCCACTACAGAAGGGATGTAGACAAATTGGAGAGAGCCCATCGGAGGGCAGCGAAAATGATTAGGGGGCTGGGGCACATGACTTACAAGGAGAGGCTGAGGGAACTGGGGTTATTTAGTCTGCAGAAGAGAAGAGTGAGGGGGGATTTGATAGCAGCCTTCAACTACCTGAAGGGGGGGTTCCAAAGAGGATGGAGCTCGGCTGTTCTCAGTGGTGGCAGATGACAGAACAAGAAGCAATGATCTCAAGTTGCAGTGGGGGAGGTCCAGGTTGGATATTAGGAAACACTATTTCACTAGGAGGGTGGTGAAACACTGGAATGGGTTACCTAGGGAGGTGGTGGAATCTCCATCCTTAGAGGTTTTTAAGGCCTGACTTGACAAAGCCCTGGCTGGGATGATTTAGTTGGTGTTGGTCCTGCTTTGAGCAGGGGGTTGGACTAGATGACACCGTGTGGTCTCTTCCAACCCTAATCTTCTATGATTCTTGTGGTTGCAGAGCAGAGGTGGAAACATTAACAATTACAAACCCCTGAAGTCAGGTCAAAAGGCCGTGATGTTCAGTATTTTTAACAATCTCTTGATTTTTAAGCCAGTCGCTGATGCTGGGGGGCCCGGCTCAGGATTTTTGACTGTTTGAGGCTGACAGACTCGTCCACCTCAGATGTTGACCAATGAATGATTTCAGACCACCTGCCTCCTGGCTCTAGCTTGGGTTGGTTCCTGGCCAGTCCATCCCCACTTGTTCTTGGGCCAACGCTAACCTCAGCTTCAATAGTTTTCTGGAGTCCTCTCCCTTCCGATGTGTCTAGAGCCCCCCAGGTCCCCTCCCAGGCTACGTATTAGGCAAAACAAGCCCAGCTCCCTTTGTCCCCTCCTCCAGGGTGGGCTCGCCGCCCCCCAGGCATCCTACCAGCCCTTCCCCACCCTGCTCCAGTCTGAATCCCTCTGTCTGGCACACACAGTGAGGCCCCTGCTGGGGAAGGCAGCTCCCAATATCGGGACGGGAGGAGCTCGCTGAGGTCTCAGCGCTGGTCTCACAGGCTGGGCAGGCGGAGGGCAGCGTCCCATGTCCCCAGGAGGCCTGGTGACAGGAGTGTGTGGGAGCCCCAAAGCTAGGGACAGTGGCTGGGCTTGGCCCCCACCCAGCTCACTCAGAAGCATGTGAGGCCCAGCCTTTGGGTCCGTGTGGGACAGCCTGGCGCCTGCCAGTGGGGCTGGGTCAGGTGGAACTGGGCCAGGGCCTCTGCCTGCAGAGACCCAGCCAGGGGGTAGCAAGTGGAGAGACTGAGCCCTGCAGAAAGCCCAGGGTGCACATAGAGGCCTGGTGGGGGTGGGGGGCCAGGAATGTGGTGTCCAGCCAAGACCCTCAGACACTTCTGAGACAGGTGAATAGGGGCTGCTTGTGTCTCACCTTCAGCATGTGGGGCAAAGGCTGTCCAGGGGCGAGGCCTGGCCCACAGCTGGGGTGACAACATGCACGGCTGGAGCAACACACAGCTGCGGTGATGCAGAGCTGGGGCCATGCCAGGCACAGCCTGGGGCGACGGCACAGCCTGGGGCCATGCCATGCACAGCCTGGGGCGACGGCACAGCCTGGGGCGACGGCACAGCCTGGGGCGATGGCACAGCTGGGTGATGCACACCGGTAGCCAGGCCGGTAGCTCTGCAGCCCATGGGAATCTCTCTTCCCCCCTGCCCCGCCCCCCCCGCACACTGGCTTGCTACTGAGTGTGGCCAACACCTCCAGCCCAGGTGAGACATCAGCCCCTTGGCTCCCTGACGTGAGGAGAAGAGGGGGGCGGCTGGAGATACAGACGCGAGTGGAGGGGGTTACAGAGGGTGACTGAGCACAGGTTCTGGGCGCGCGGATTCCAGGCCTCAGCTGAGACACTGCAGCAGAAACGGAGCTTTTGTTCCCATGGCGTGATTGCGCTGAGCCAGCCAGCCCCCCCCGCGCAGGGGTGGATTGGAGCTGATGCTTCCTAGAGGGGAAAAGACCCATGTCCCATTACCACTCCCCTGAGCCAGCAAGCCCCCAACCCTGGGGTCAGAATCACAGACTGGCTTAAAAATCCAGAGATTATTAAAAATAATAAACATGGGGTCCTTTTGACCTGACTCCAGGGGGGTTCTAATTGTTAATCTTTCAACCTCTTCTCTGAAACCGCAAGGCCTACACCTTCCTCTTTCATGAAAGAAAGAAAGGTGAGATTCTCATATTATTTGTAGACTCCAAGGCATGTGATCATCTCATCTGATCTCCTGCACAATACAGGTCATGAGAGTGCCTTGAATTCACCCCTGGTTGAACAAGATCAGAGCTTTTAGGAAAATATCCAGTCTTGATTTAAAACTTGTCAGGGATGGAGAATCCTCTACGACCCATGTCAAACTGTTTGTTACACATTCTCGGGGACGTCTCACTGGACTGGGTTTCAAAGCAACATTTTGACTTAAAATCAAAAAACTTTGTCAAAATCAACACTGACTCATAGAAAATAACAACTGTGACTAAGCCACAGTTTCTAAAAGGAAGTTGTTTGATGTGAAGGTTTCTGATCAGATCCGGTTATTGAGGGGTTCCCCAGCAGTGGAGAATCAGGCTCAGTCAGGGCTTGTGACAGTCTGTACCCCTGGATTCACCTCATTTACAGGACAATGATACATTTCATACAAAGTGTGCCTGGCGAGGTATCATTTGAAAACTCATAATTTGCTGATCATTATGGTCCTGGTAAAATATGTGTGGCCACATTGTATGTAAAGTTATAGGATTCCTCTGTATGGGGTTACTAAGACACATTCCAAGCCGGGGAACAGCCACAAACGAGTTCCTCCCAGAAAAAATGCTAGCTGACGCCTCAAAGGTGCCAATAAAATCAAGTGACCAATCAACTGGTTAAATGGCAACTCCCCCTAGAGGGGAAAGGCCCCAGGTCCCATTCCCCACCCATCCCCCAAAGCCAGTGGGCCACATCGCCAGCAGAAGTCAATTGGCTGGAGCTCTGCTGGAGTCAATGGGGCCAGGGCTCCAGCTGGAATAACACGCAGTGTAACTGACAGCACTTAGGGCTCCTGCCTCCCAAACAATGAGCAAACCTCGGGGCATAGGTTACATATTAGGAGGCAGACTCTGTTTAACAGCACTGTCCTGAAGAAAGAGAAGGAAAAGCTGTGAAGGTGGAAAGGTGTTTATCTCACTGCTGCAGAGAGGTTCGCAGAGATGACGGCCAGATGGGACCAATCATTTCTTCTGCCCTCCTGGACAGTACACTTTAGGAAAGCTGTGGATAAATTGGAGAGAGTCCAGATGAGAACAGCAAAAATGATCAAAGGGTTGGAAAACCTGACCTGTGAGGGAAGGTTTAAAAAAACTGGACAGTTTAATCTTGAGAAAAGAAGACTGAGGGGGAAGCTGATACCAGTCTGTAAATCCGTGAAGGGCTGTTCTAAAGAGAACAGCGATCAATTGTTCTCCCTGTCCACTGAAGGCAGGCCAAGAAGCAAGGGGTTTAATCTGCAGCAAGGGAGATTTAGGAGAGATATTAGGGAAAACTTTCTAACTCCCAGGGTAGTTAAGCTCTGGCACAGGCTCCAAGGGAGGTGGTGGAATCCCTGTTGTTGAAGGTTTTTAAGAACAGGTTGGACAAACACCTGTCAGGGTTGGTTTAGGGTTACTTGGTCCTGCATTACCACCGGGACTGGACTTGATGACCTCTCGAGGTCCCTTCCAGCCCTACGGTTCTATGATTCTATACCCCACTCAATATGCTGGGGAAAAGGCCACCCATGGGGCGAGGCATGGTCCACAGATAGGGTGATGCCATGCACAGCTGGGGCGATGCCATGCCCCAGCCACTCAGGAGTTAAATGCTGCAGTCTCAGCTGCCCCTAGCCCAGGCAGGGAGAAAAATCAATGACTGATCAAGCTGCTCAGTATGCTCCTGCCTTTGCTGGCAGCGGGGTTGGTGAATGGGGGGGTTTGGGGCCTTTTCCCTCGGTGGGCACAGGCCCCGATCTTGCCTCAGGGTTGGGGGCTGGTTGGCTCAGAGAGATCAGACCATGGGAACAAAAGCTCAGTTTATGCTGCAGCATCTCAGCTGAGGCCTAGAGTCCACATGCCCAGCCCTGAGTTCCTCTCCATAAAGCCCCTAGAAGAGGTGACAGAGGGAGCTGGGCTTGTTTGGCCTAACACGCAGGCCGGGAGGGAACCTGGGGGCTCTAGATACTGGGGGAGGGCGGCAGGAGCTCCAGAAATCTATTGAAGCTGAGAACAGCGTTGGCTCAAGAACAAGTGGGGATGAACTGGCCTGGAACCGACCCAGGCTGGAGCTGAAAAGCAGGTGATCTGAAATCATTCGCTGGTCGCCACCCGGGGTGGACAAGTCCATCAGCCTCAACCGGTCAAATATCCTGAGCCAGGCCCCCCAGAGTCACAGACTGGCTGAAAAGTCCAGAGATTGTTAAAAATACTGAACATGGGGGGGTCTTTTGACCTGACCTGTTAAAGTCCTAGGGACTTGGGCACTGTCCTAGGGATGGGGGTTCCACAACCACGGCTCCCAAGAGAAGGAGGCGGGTGGTGGTGGTCGGGGATTCTCTCCTCAGGGGGATTGAGTCATCTATCTGCCGCCCCGACTGGGAAAACCAAGAAGTCTGCTGCTTGCCAGGAGCTAGGATTCATGATGTGACGGAGAGACCGCAGAGACTCATCAAGCCCTCGGATCGCTACCCCTTCCTGCTTCTCCACGTGGGCACCAATGATACTGCCAAGAATGACCTTGAGCGGATCACTGCAGACTACGAGGCTCTGGGAGCAAGGATAAAGGAGTTTGAGGCGCAAGTGGTGTTATCTTCCATCCTGCCCGTGGAAGGAAAAGGCCTGGATAGAGACCGTCAAATCGTGGAAGTCAACGAATGGCTACGCAGGTGGTGTCGGAGAGAAGGCTTTGGATTCTTTGACCATGGGATGGTGTTCCAAGAAGGAGTGCTAGGCAGAGATGGGCTCCACCTAATGAAGAGAGGGAAGAGCATCTTCACAAGCAGGCTGGCTAACCTAGTGAGGAGGGCTTTAAACTAGGTTCAACGGGGGAAGGAGACCAAAGCCCTGAGGTAAGTGGAGAAGTGGGATACCAGGAGGAAACACGAGCAGGAGAGCAAGAGAGGGGAGGGCTCCTGCCTCATACTAAGAAAGCAGGACAAACAGCAAGTTATCTCAAATGCCTATACACAAATGCAAGAAGCCTGGGAAACAAGCAGGGAGAACTGGAAGTCCTGGCACAGTCAAGGAATTATGATGTGATTGGAATAACAGAGACTTGGTAGGATAACTCACATGACTGGAGTACTGTCATGGATGGATATAAACTGTTCAGGAAGGACAGGCAGGGCAGAAAAGGTGAGGGAGTTGCACTGTATGTAAGGGAGCAGTCTGACTGCTCAGCACTCCGGTATGAAACTGCAGAAAAACCTGAGTGTCTCTGGATTAAGTTTAGAAGCGTGAGCAACAAGGGTGATGTCATGGTGGGAGTCTGCTATAGACCACCGGACCTGGGGGATGAGGTGGACGAGGCTTTCTTCCGGCAACTAACGGAAGTTACTAGATCTTAGGCCCTGGTTCTCATGGGAGACTTCAATCACCCTGATATCTGCTGGGAGAGCAATACAGCGGTGCACAGACAATCCAGGAAGTTTTTGGAAAGCATAGGGGACAATTTCCTGGTGCAAGTGCTGGAGGAACCAACTAGGGGCAGAGCTCTTCTTGACTTGCTGCTCACAAACCGGGAAGAATTAGTAGGGGAAGCAAAAGTGGATGGAGGCAGTGACCATGGGAGGCAGTGACCACTGGGAGGCAGTGACCATGAGATGATCAAGTTCAGGATCCTGACACAAGGAAGAAAGGAAAGCAGCAGAATACGGACCCCGGACTTCAGAAAAGCAGACTTTGACTCCCTCAGGGAACTGATGCCCAGGATCCCCTTGGAGAATAACATGAGGGGAAAGGAGTCCAGGAGAGCTGGCTGTATTTTAAAGAATCCTTATTGAGGTTACAGGGACAAACCATCCCGAGGTGTAGAAAGAATAGTAAATATGGCAGGCAACAAGCTTGGCTTAACAGTAAAATCCTTGCTGATTTTAAACACAAAAAAGAAGCTTACAAGAAGTGGAAGATTGGACAAATGACCAAGGAGGAGTATAAAAATATTGCTCGGGCATGCAGGAGTGAAATCAGGAAGGCCAAATCACACCTGGAGTTGCAGCTAGCAAGAGATGTTAAGAGTAACAAGAAGTGTTTCTTCAGGTATGTTAGCAAGAAGAAGAAAGTCAAGGAAAGTGTGGGCCCCTTACTGAATGAGGGAGGCAACCTAGTGACAGAGGATGTGGAAAAAGCTAATGTATTCAATGCTTTTTTTGCCTCTGTCTTCACGAACAAGGTCAGGTCCCAGACTACTGCACTGGGCAGCACAGCATGGGCAGGAGATGGCCAGCCCTCTGTGGAGAAAGAAGTTGTTCTGGACTATTTAGAAAAGCTGGATGAGCACAACTCCATGTGGCCGGTTGCACTGCATCCGAGAGTGATAAAGGAGTTGGTGGATGTGATTGCAGAGCCATTGGCCATTATCTTTGAAAACTCATAGCGATCGGGGAGGTCCCGGACGACTGGAAAAAAGCTAATGTAGTGCCCATCTTTAAAAAAGGGAAGAAGGAGGATCCTGGGAACTACAGGCCAGTCAGCCTCACCTCAGTCCCTGGAAAAATCATGGAGCAGGTCCTCAAGGAATCAATTCTGAAGCCCTTAGAGGAGAGGAAAGTGATCAGGAACAGTCAGCATGGATTCAACAAGGGCAAGTCATGCCTTACTAATCTAATTGCCTTCTATGACAAGACAACTGGCTCTGTGGATGAGGGGAAAGCGGTGAACGTGTTGTTCCTTGACTTTAGGA
Organism: Natator depressus; assembly: GCF_965152275.1. Taxonomy (NCBI): domain Eukaryota; kingdom Metazoa; phylum Chordata; order Testudines; family Cheloniidae; genus Natator; species Natator depressus. The sequence goes on from NC_134246.1 coordinate 33,939,247, forward strand.
AAGCTTTTGACACGGTCTCCCACAGTATTCTCGCCAGCAAGTTAAAGAAGTATGGGCTGGATGAATGGACTATAAAGTGGATAGAAAGCTGGCTAGATTGTCAGGCTCAACGGGTAGTGATCAATGGCTCCATGTCTAGTTGGCAGCCGGTATCAAGTGGAGTGCCCCAGGGGTCGGTCCTCGGGCCAGTTTTGTTCAATATCTTCATTAATGATCTGGAGGATGGCGTGGATTGCACCCTCAACAAGTTTGCAGATGACACTAAACTGGGAGGAGAGGTAGATATGCTGGAGGGTAGGACTAGGATACAGAGGGCCCTAGACAAATTAGAGGATTGGGCCAAAAGAAATCTGATGAGGTTCAACAAGGACAAGTGCAGAGTCCTGCACTTAGGATGGAAGAATCCTATGTACCACTACAGACTAGGAACCGAATGGCTAGGCAGCAGTTCTGCAGAAAAGGACCTAGGGGTTACAGTGGACGAGAAGCTGGATATGAGTCAACAGTGTGCCCTTGTTGCCAAGAAGGCCAATTGCATTTTGGGATGTATAAGTAGGGGCATTGCCAGCAGATCGAGGGACGTGATCATTCATTCCCCTCTCTTTGACATTGATGAGGCCTCATCTGGAGTACTGTGTCCAGTTTTGGGCCCCACACTACAAGAAGGATGTGGAAAAACTGGAAAACGTCCAGCAGAGGGTAACAAAAATTATTAGGGGACTGGAACACATTACTTATGAGGAGAGGTGAGGGACCTGGGATTGTTTAGTCTGCGGAAGAGAAGAATGAGGGGGGATTTGATAGCTGCTTTCAACTACCTGAAAGGGGGTTCCAAAGAGGATGGATCTAGACTGTTCTCAGTGGTAGCTGATGACAGAACAAGGAGTAATGGTCTCAAGTTGTAGTGGGGGAGGTTTAGGTTGGATCTTAGGAAAATCTTTTTCACTAGGAGGGTGGTGAAACACTGGAATGCATTACCTAAGGAGGTGGTGGATTCTCCTTCCTTTGAAGTTTTTAAGGTCAAGCTTGAAAAACCCCTGGCTGGGATGATTTAGTTGGGGATTGGTCCTGCTTTGAGCAGAGGGTTGGACTAGATGACCTCCTGAGGTCCCTTCCAACCCTGATACTCTATGATTCTATGACTTCAGGGATTTGAAATTGTTAATGTTTCCACCTCTGCTCTGCAACCACAAGAACTAAACCTTCCTCTTTAAAAAACAAAGAAAGGTGAGATTCACATATTATTTATAGATACGAAGGTGTGAAGGGGTCCTTGTGATCATCTCCTCTGATCTCCTGTATAACACAGGTCATGAGCATGCCCTGAATTCACTCCTCATTGAACTAGAGGAAATTTAGGAAAATTTAGGAAAATATTCAGCCTTGATTTAAAAGTTGGCAGGGATGATGAATCCACCAGGACCCTTGGTAAGTTGTCCCAGTGGTTAATTACCCTTGGTGCTAAAAATTTACACCTGATCGTGTGACTTGAGGAGCTGGCGTTTTCCGAGAAAAAGTACCCAAACTCCCCTCCTTTGCTGAACTATTGAAGAGATGATCAGACACAGGGGTAACGTACCTGCCTGGGCCTCTCTGAGTCAGCAATGTCAAACTGTCTGTGACAAGCTTTCAGGGACATCTCACAGGGCTGGGTTTCAAAGCAACATTTTGACTTAAAATAGAAACATTTTATCAAAATCGACATTAGCTCATTGAAAATAGCAGCTTTGACTAAACCACAGTTCCCAAAAGGAAGCTGTTTGATGTGCAGGTTTCTGATCAGACCTGCTTACTGTGGGGTTTCCTGGGCAGTGGAGAATCAGGTTAAGTCAGGGCCATGACAGTCTATACCCCTGGGTTCACCCCTTTTACATGACTATGACAAATTTCATACAAAGTATGCCTGGCGAGGTATCATTTGAAAACTCATAATTTGCTGATCATTATGTTCCTAGTTATATATGTGTGGCTACATTGTATGCAAAGTTATAAGATTCCTCTGTATGTTGTTACTAAGGGCATAGCTACACTTGCAGATGTACAGCGATCTGAGTTAAACCCGCCTTCGGAGAGCGCAGCAGGGAAAGTGCTGCAGTGTGTTCACACTGACAGCTGACAGCGCACTGGCATGGCCACATTTGCGGCACTTGCAGCGGCATTGGGAGCGGTGCATTATGGGCAGCTATCCCACAGGGCACCTCTTCCCATTCTGGTGCTGTGGCTTGTGGGAAGGGGGCGGGGAGTGCGGGGTATTCTGGGTCCTGTCCCAACACCCCATGATGCATCGGTTCGCATCCCAGCATTCACTTGGCCCCAAATGTGGACGGAAGCAATATTTCAACGTTTTTTGTACTGCGCGCTCTGTCTTCCCTTTCGGTCTGCAGGAATGGAGCCTGAACTGCTGAGGAGTCTGCTGATGAGTCTCGCCAGCACGTCACGTTTGGCAATCGAGTTATTTCTTATGATCCAAAGTGACAGTGAGGGCTCCAACGATGATATCGACTCGAGTAATGCATACGACACGAGATTGCTTGTGGTATTCACAGACATGCTCACCACCGTGGAACGCCGCTTTTGGGCTCGGGAAACAAGCACTGAGTGGTGGGATCACATCATCATGCAAGCCTGGGATGACGAGCAGTGGCTGCAGAACTTTCGGATGAGAAAAGCCATTTTCATGGGACTGTGTGAGGAGCTCGCCCCCACCCTGCGGCGCAAGGACACAAGATTGAGAGATGCCCTGATGGTGGAGAATCGGGTGGCTATTGCAATCTGGAAGCTGGCAACTCCAGACAGCTACCGATCAGTCGCTAACCAGTTTGGAGTGGGGAAAGTCGACCGTTGGAATCATGTTGATGCAAGTTTGCAGGGCCATTAATCGCATCCTGCTCAGAAGAACTGTGACTCTGGGTAACGTGCATGACATTGTGGCTGGCTTTGCACAAATGTGTTTCCCTAACTGCAGAGGGGCGATAGATGGCACACATATTCCAATTCTGGCACCAGCCCACCTAGCCTCCGAGTATGTTAATCGGAAGGGGTATTTCTCGATGTTTCTCCAGTCGCTTGTGCATCACCGTGGGCGTTTCATTGATATTAACGCAGGCTGGCCCGGAAAGGTTCATGATGCACACATCTTTCAGAACACTGGCCTGTTCAGGAAGCTGCAAGCCGGGACTTTTTTCCCAGACCAGAAGATCACTGTAGGGGAAGTCGAAATGCCCATTGTGATCCTTGGAGACCCCACTTACCCTTTAATGTCATTGCTCATGAAACCCTACATAGGGAGCCTTGACAGCAGCAAGCAGCGGTTCAACAACAGGCTGAGCCGGTGCAGAATGACAGTGGAATGTGCTTTTGGCCATTTAAAGGGCCGCTGGCGCTCTCTGTATGGGAAGCTGGACCTGGCCGATAACAGCATCCCTGCAGTTATATCCGTGTGCTGTACCCTCCATAACATTTGTGAAGGGAAGGGTGAAAGATTCACCCAGGCATGGAACTCAGAGGTTCAACACCTGGAGGCTGAAGTTGAACAGCCAGAGAGCAGGGCTATTAGAGGGGCCCAGCATGGGGCTGCGAGGGTTAGGGATGCCTTGAGGGAGCAATCTGAGGCTGAAAGCCACCAGTAATGTCTGGTGCCCTGCACGGGAGTGAAGTGCAGTGGTTCCAATGTTAGTAGGAATCTGTTTGCTACGTATGATACACTGACTTGCAGTCCCTCTTTCTTTCCTGGGCTAAGGTATCTTTTACTTTATGCAATAATAAAGAATGTTTTCAAAGCAAAAAAATCCATTTAATGAAAAGAAAATGCATTTAGTGAAAAGAATTACAACTGCTTGGGAAACACAAAGGGCAAAAGGGTGGGGTGGGGAATGGTACAACCACATATTTGCGTATGTCCTGTCTTGAGTGCTGTGCAATGAGTGCTGCACTTCAGGATGGCCGCACTGCATGGTGATGGGGGTTGAGTGCAGTGGGTAAGGGTCATAGTTTTCAGGGCTGGGTGGTGAAGCTACAGGTGTTGGAAGCAGCTGGTGGCAATAAGAACCCAGATGTTGGGGAAAGTGGGTTGGAGGTGACATGGGGGCACAAGGGAAAGATTTTTGGGACAAGGCCTGCAGGGTGGGGCGGGCGCGGCAGCACTCCGCCTGCATTGCTACGAGCACCTGTATCGAGTCCACTTGGTGCTCCATGATGCTTAGCAGCTGCTCCGTGTTTTGGTGCTGGTGATCTGCATTCTGCTGGCGAAGCCTCCTTTCACTCTCCCGCCACTCCTGCGCTTTTTGATTTTCATTACTTGAATGCTGCATTACTTCATGAAAGATGTCTTCCTTGCTCCTACATGGCCTCTTCCTGACTCTTTGGAGTCTTTCGGCTGGTGATAACACGGACGGCTGAGATTTCAAGGTTGCACCTCTAAAGGCAAAATGCAACCCTTAACAGAGGCAGCATTGTTCACACCAGATAGAGCAATGATTCCCCCGTACTTAAGGGCAAGCACAGTCTACACAATAGCTCCAAGAGCCCGCACCAAATAACTTCCTTCCCAAAATAAAAGCTGCTTACCGGGAACCTCCTCTGGTGTTTGTCCTTCCCCAAGCACTGCCTGCCGCGACTGGCTACCTTCCTCCTGGCTCCTGCTTTGCTGCTGCTGCTCCTCCTGCCTTGTTGCACTGGGCTCTGAAGTGTCCATGGGTGGTCCCTGGAGTGGAGGTGGGGTCACCCCCAAGTATCGCGTCCAGCTCTTTGTAGAAATGGCAGGTCCCAGGGGCAGCACTGGAGGGGCAGTTTGCCTCGCAGGCTTTGTGGTAGGCATTCCACAGCTCCTTCACTTTAGCCCTGCACTGCAGTGCGTCCCGGTCATGGCCCCTTTCCATCATGTCCCTTGATATCTGCCCGAAGGTATCGTAATTCCTATGGCTGGAGCGCAGCTGGGACTGGACAGCTTCCTCCCCACAAACACTGATGAGGTCCAGAACCTCGCCATTGCTCCATTCTGGGGCTCGCCTGACACGTGGAGGCACGGTCACCTGGAAAGATTCGCTGCGAGCACTCCACGCCTGGCTGAGCAAACAGGAAGGGGATTTTCAAAATTCCTAGAGAATTTAAAGGGCGGGTCTGATGGTTGGTCACCTGAGGGCAGGGCAGTAGAGTTCAAACTGATGCCCAGAGTGGCTAGCACAGGCATTGTGGGACACTTCTGGAGGCCGATCAGAGCGCAATAACAGACCAGGGTGTCCACACTGGCACTGCGGCGCTCCAGCGGGGGCGCAGCAAACATTATTCCACTCGCTGAGGTGGAGAAACAGCAGCGTTGTAGCCGCGGAGTCTGAGCGCTCTACGTGCCTTGCCAGTGTGGATGGGTAGTGAGTTAGTGCGCCCGGGGCTCCTTTATTGCGCTGTAACTCGCAAGTGTAGCCAAGGCCTAAGACATGTTCCAAGTCTGGGGAACAACAGCCACAAACCAGTTCCTCAGAGACAAAAGGAAAGCCCACACCTCAGTCAGGTGCCAACAAAATCAAGTGGACCCTGACCTGGTTAAGTGGCCATTCTTAGGCCACCACCCACTAGAGGATGACACCCAGCTGGCGCAGTGCACAGCTGGAGCCATGCACACCTGCAGCCAGGCCTGTCTAGACATGAGCTCAGGTAAGCAAGGTAATTCAATGTAAAAAACTTTCTGAGTGACAACAGTGGATTTTGAACCACTTGCTAGAATTTAACATTTCCCACAATCCCATGGGATAAAATAAACACTTTACAGCCCAGAGATCATTCTCTAAACAATTCTATAGGCTTCATGAGTAATTTCTATGTTGTCCCATTGATGTCAGCCCTATTACATTGTAGAGAACTTTCTCATAAGGGACAGCATTGCTCATTCTTGTGGTTTTATGATGAGTTTCATGCTATTTGGTGTAGTTCTTAAAGCCCCAGCTTCTCAAGTCATATGATTCTAAGAAAATATCATCTTTGATCTCCAAAAAAGAAGTTTATAGGCCTTGTGTTTGCAGAGAAAATCTGGAAAACATGATCCCTAAAAGGTTATATAGATAGTCGTCCTTTTAAAAAAAAATCAGTATTTTAAACCAATTCCATTGTTTTTGGGGGGTATGGCTCCTGCTTGGGGTTAATGATGTTTAGAGCTCAGTGAGATTTTCAGGCAGTTTTGCTTGGGGTAACAGTCCCAAATCAGGTTATTGTCAGCCCCTTTGGCCTGACCCGTTAGACAGGCCAGTCCTTGCTTACAGACAGCCCCCCAACCTGAAGCAAATACTCACCAGCAACCACACACCACACAACAGAACCACTAACCCAGGAACCTATCCTTGCAACAAAGCCCGTTGCCAACTGTGTCCACATATCAATTCAGGGGACACCATCTTAGGGCCTAATCACATCAGCCACACTATCAGAGGCTCGTTCACCTGCACATCTACCAATGTGATATATGCCATCATGTGCCAGCAATGCCCGTCTGCCATGTACATTGGCCAAACTGGACAGTCTCTACATAAAATAATAAATGGACACAAATCAGACGTCAAGAATTATAACATTTAAAAACCAGTCAGAGAACACTTCAATCTCTTTGGTCACTCGATTACATACCTAAAAGTGGCAATTCTTCAACAAAAAAACTTCAAAAACAGACTCCAACGAGAGACTACTGAATTGGAATTAATTTGCAAACTGGATACAATTAACTTAGGCTTGAATAAAGACTGGGAGTGGATGTGTCATTACACAAATTAAAACTATTTCCCCATGTTTATTCCCCCCGCCCCCACTCTTCCTCACATGTTCTTGTCAACTGCTGGAATGGCCCACCTTGATTATCACTACAAAAGGTTTCCACCCCTCCCCCCTCCTGCTGGTAATAGTTCACCTTAAGTGATCACTCTTGTTACAGTGTGTATGGTAACACCCATTTTTTCATGTTCTGTGTGTATATAAATCTCCCCACTGTATTTTCCACTACATGCATCCGATGAAGTGAGCTGTAGCTCACGAAAGCTTATGCTCAAATAAATTGGTTAGTCTCTAAGGTGCCACAAGTCCTCCTTTTCTTTTTGCGGATACAGACTAACACGGCTGCTACTCTGAAACTGGACAATATTTGAAGCTTTGCCTAGCTGCCATGAGGAGAGGGCAGGATGATATAAGTCAGCTCCCTTCTTTTGTTCAGTCCTGTTTAATTACTAAGAATGTCCACACGTCCTGTTTCCCTGAACACAGGAGGAACAAACAGCAGCTGACAGTTGCTTTGCTCCTGCCTTTCCTGCGCTCCTATGCCTGAAGGAGCTCTGTCTCTCTTGGCTTTCTCTCAGGCTCATGCTCACTATGACTTCTCTGGCTGTTTTCTGCTTTCTGTCTCTCATGCGTACAGCTGCAGCCAATCAAACCCCGCAGCTGTTGTGTTTGCAATCAGTTACTGGGAAACCCCCTCTTATTCTCCCTGATTTAGCGCTTCTCAGGCCTTGCTGTGCAGCCCAAGGCCTGCGGCAGTGGCTTCTATTGTTTCCAGCAATCACTACATAAAGCAGCATTTAATTGCTCCTTCCACTGAGGCTGAAAGAAGACTGCTTTGCACATCCATTGATTTCAACCAGGCCTGTGATTGTCCACAGGTAGGCTTGGCAAAATTCAATTTGTATTTGTTTCGTGTTTCAGCAGATAATAACTATGTTTATTTTAAGCATTTTTTCTCCATTTTTATTGATTTACATTTTCACAGTTGCAGGAAATTGTGGGGATGACAGACAATGGGGGGGTGCCTGACAATAGTTATTTCATGAGAGTAGATGTTTAGATTCACAAAGTCAACACTTTATAATGGTTAAAGCACAAATGGTCAACATCACATGTCAAAATATACAAAGTACATATCCTGAAATCAAACAGAGCCATTCTCAAGCAGCATTTTCCTTACTTTGCCTACCTGTAAATTTCGATGATTTTCAATGGACGTATTTTTCCATCAGTTTGTGTGTGAGCAGCTAAATTGATGTTTACCGACATTTGCCAATAGAAATTGAATCCTTCCAAGCCTAACAATATGTCAGAGACCTGCTTGAAGGCAGCCAATGCCACTTTCCAGTTTAACATTAATAATATAGCGCCTAGATACTACGGTGATGGGCAGCAGTCTAAAACCCTAAGAAAGACTATGTGGAGAACTCTGTTTCAAACAGAGGCGTGAGGTCCATGGGCACCGTGCTTCTCTCTTGGTGTGTGTCTTCATTACTGCTGGAACAAGCGCATCTGTCACCAATCCACGGGATGAATTTAGCAAGCCATCTGTATCTCGCAGGTGGAGAACCGTTCACTCGTCCATAGGAGACAATGCACTGGGGTACCCTGTTACACACCAGGGGTCCCCCGGAATCCCCCTTCAAACACAGGAGAGAAAGGAGGAGTGTTAGAGGATAAATCAGTCACCAAAATACTTGCAGTCATGTGACAGGAAAGAAAACGCTGAGACTGACCAGAAGGAGGAATGGGACACGGGGCCTGTCCCCTCTAGGGGGCGCTATCTCTGATCCAACCCCAGGGCAGGGCACTGGCTGGCTCAGGGGTGGGGAATGAGACACGAGGCCTTTCCCCTCTAGGAGGCCTTGGCTCCCATCTGGCACCAGGGCGGGGACTGGCGGGCTCACAAGGGTGGGATGGATATTTACCATGTAAGCCGATCCCCTCTGAAAGGGGGTCCCTGCACTCAGCATGCTGGCGTGCTTGTAGCCAGGATAATACATGATGCACGTGTCCTTATCCAGCACCTGCTCTTGCACCTCATGTAGGGTACTAGGGGGCACAATGGCATTCGGGCTAGTGAGCCCCTATCCGGCTACCAGGCACTTCTCCTCCGCCTTTGGGGTGGAATGAGCTGAGGGCAAGTTGAGCGGCTTCACCTCCTCCGTCACCTCCACCTTCTTCTCCAGCTACGACGGGGGGAGAGAAAGGGTTTGGGATCAGCCTGGCTGCTTGGCTGGGGGTCAGTGTGAAAACCTCCCTTAAGGACCCACTCCGGGACACCCAGGAAGGAGTTAGTCAGGGGAGCAGCTGCCCCTCCAGCTCAGGCAGGGAAGGCTGTGGGGGGCCCGAGAGGGTGCAGGAGGAGCTAGGACTGGAGAGGGAACAGCAGCGTGGAGGAGATGCAACAGGAGATGGTAGAAGCAGGCCAGGGGATAGCAGGGACTGGAAGTGACTCCGCGGGGGACTGAACCGGAAAGGTCGGCTGGTAGGAAGCACCAGACCTGGACTAGTGGCAGGTAGAGGGCGCTGGACTGGACCAACATCCAGCCCGTACGATCCGGTTGAGCTAAGGTGAGGCTAATGGGAAGAGACGTCCCACCTCAGCATAAGGACTCCAAGGGATGGAGAATCCATCACATCTCTAGCTCAGTTGTTCCAATGGTTATTTCCCTCCCGATACAAACCCGAACCGGATTTCTAGCCCAAATTTGTCTGGCATCAGCCCCTGGTCAGCCGGTCTAGTCCTGCCTAGGACAGCGAGGCTGAAGAGCCCCCTACCCTCAGAAAGCCTTCCCCATGGAGAGTCCTACAGACTGTGGTCGAGTCCTTTTCTCCCCTACAGTAACCTCAGGAGATCGATCTCCTTGGAGCTCTCCCTCTTAGGCCGCGTCTCCAGATCTCAGACTCTTCCTGGAGCTTGTTCCAATTTGCCAACGTGCTGTGTGAGGTGTGGACACCAGAGCTGGCCACAGGCTCCAATCATGGTCTCCTCATGGCCATATCCTGAGGGCACCACACCTCCCTGGTCCTACTCGCTATTTCTCGGTTTACACACCCAAGGACGGCATCTGCCTGCTTAGCTCCAGCCTTGTGCTGGGCTGATTTCCACTATGACCCCGAAGTCCCTTCCAGAGTCGCTGCTGTCCAGGATACAGCCCCTGTCCTGTCAGTGTGGGTGACATTCAGCGTCCCTAGAGGGCACCCTTGCATTGCAGCTGTTTGCGTCAAAGCCCAGGGTGGGACTCCCGGTACCTGCAGAAGCAGGAGGTCATTGGTGAAGGGGTCCCTGGTGAATTCTGGGTGGGGGATGATGCGTCGCACACGCAGGCACTGCTGGGTTTCCTCCGGCTCGTGGACATTGTGGGCTCCGAGGATGACTGTGATGTTGCTATTAAATGGGGAATAAAGTGCCACTAAGGAGGAAGGAGACTGACCCGGCTGGGAGCTGTGGGGACACTTCAGTCCATTTCCCTGTCCCGGTCTTTCCCAGCTTGGCAGCTCAGAGCTGTGGGCCCCCCTAGGGTGAGGGGCCTACACTGCCATCCTGGATGCCTGGGTCAGTCCCTGTCCCAGCCTCTCCCCACAGGAGCTGGGAGTTGTGGGGCCCCTTAGGGATGAGGGCCCTTTATTGCTGTCCTGGATGCTTGGCTCCCATTCCGTGTCCCAGTCTTTCCCCACTGGTGCTGGGAGCCGTGGGGCCCCCAAGGGGTGAGGTCCCTGCCCTGCCACCCTGTGTCCCAGTCCCTATCCTGATCTCTCCTCCCTGAAATCTGGGAACTGAGAGCTCTAGGACCTCCTGGGGCACCACCCCACAGGGCTGGGTCTCATTCCCTGTCCCCGCTTACCCTGGAATACAGCTGCAGTGAGCAGCCGTTAGGACAAAGTCTTTCTTCACCAACAGCCCTCTGCACATCTGTGTGTTCACCTGGCCCATTCTCACGTCCAGGTAGGCCATGTAGGGTCTGGAGTGTGGCCAGATATGTTCCCTCCGATGATCCGCCCTGGAAGAGCAACCCCCACCCCAGCAAGAGTTAGTGGAGAGGGGGGTTTGCATTGCCATGACCAGGCTGGTGTCTGAGTCATCGCTGCCCTCTGCTGGACACAATCAGACCTGCTGAGCCCTGTGTCACACACCCTTTATTGCATGCCAGCGAGGGAGATGAAGCCAGGGGTTGGGGGAGTGTGACATACCCTGTGTGCAATCCAGACCAATGAGTAGCTGTGTCACCCCTGCCCTCTAAGTGGGTGCCTTTTGCAATACCTTGCTGCTCACAGCCTCCAGTCTGGGCTGCTCACAAACAGCCTCCAGGTTTAAGTCACTCCCAGCTGTGTCTGTGTAGATGCTGCCAGCCAGCCAGCCAGACCTTGTCTCTTCCCAGCCATGGGTATGCTGCAGGGTGACCCCAACGCAGCCCCAGTCTGAGATTTCCCCCCAGAAATGTCCTCTACAGCCCAGCCCTCTCCTGGACAGTACCAATTATATAAAGTCAGTCATTTTATTAGTAGAAACGATATGCAGACATCCCGTTGCCCCAAGTGGAGTTTCCCAGGCTCTTCAGTTCCAACACACTGGATCAGATAAAACAATAAACCAAGTTCATTAACTACCCAGAGAGAGATTTCAAGGGAGTCCGAGTCACGAGGCATAAAGGTCAGGAATGGTTACAAGAACAAAGATCAAACACAGTTGGTGCCTAACTTAACAAACCAGGTTAAATTCAAAGCAATGATTTTTTCACCATGTGCTCTCAGTAGTATTACTGGCCAAACTTCTTAGGCCAGGACCCCTTCTGTTTAATGGCTGCTTCCTTTGTCCCATCTCATGCAGTCAGTCGAGGGACAGAGAGAGAGAGAGAGGAGCTGGGAACAGGGTGACAGGCCTTCTCTGTGGACGGGAACTCCATTCTATTTCTTTGCTAAAATGTAGATTTTTTTGCCCCTGCCCACTTTCCTGCCAAAGAATGGCCACTTAGCACCTGATGGCCCATCAGCCTTGTTTACACCTGGCTTTCTCTCTAGTTTGGCCACATGTTTTAGTAACACCAGAGAGTGGAATCTTATAACTTTACTTTAATGTTGCCACACATATTTAACTAGGACAATAATGAGCAGCAACTTACGCATTTTCAGATGATACCTCACAAGGTGTGCTGTGTACAAAGATTACTACAATAGTGGACACAGGGTTATATTCTGTGATAGATAGATAGACAGACAGACAGACGGGTGTCTTTGGGGATGGATAGATACACACCTGTCTGTGTGTCTATATGACAGACAGATGGGGTGTGTATGGGGATAGATCTCCAAGGCATCTCACATGCTGGGGGCCGATATGTTTGTCATGGTGGCTGATTGACCCTGCCCTATAGGAGCAGAGGTGCCCTCGGCCACAGCGGGTACCCTCACCCGCAGCTTCTTTGGGCAAGTCTGCGGTGATGCCAACCAGTCCCCAGCTAACCAAATGTTGGGAACCATTAAGAAAGGGATAGATAATAAGGGAGAAATATCATATTTCCTCTATATAAATCCATGGTACACCCACATCTTAAATACTGTGTGCAGATGTGGTCACCACATCTCTAAAAAGATATATTGGAATTGGAAAAGGGTCCGAAAAGGGCAACAAAAATAATTAGGGGTATGGAACAGCTTCCGTATGAGGAGAGATTAATAAGACTGGGACTTTTCAGCTTGGAAAAGAGACAACTAAGGCGGGGATATGATACAGATCTATAAAATCATGACTGGTGTGGAGAAAGTAATTAAGAAAGTATTATTTACTCCTCATAACACAAGAACTAGGGGCCACCAAATGAAATTAATAGGCAGCAGGTTTAAAACAAACAAAAGGAAGTATTTCTTCACACCACGCACAGTCAATCTGTGGAACTCCTTACCAGAGGCTGTTGTGAAGGCCAAGACTAGAACAGGGTTCAAAAAAGAACTAGATAAGTTCCTGGAGGATAGGTCCATCAATGGGTATTAGCCAGGATAGGCAAGGATGGTGTCCCTAGCCTCTGTGTGCCAGAAGCTGGGAATGGGTAACAGGGGATGGATCCCTTGATGATTACCTGTTGTGTTTATTCCCTCTGGGGCACTTGGCATTGACCACTGTCAGAAGACAGAATACTGGGCTAGTTGGACCTTTGGTTTGACCCATTATGGCTGTTCTTATGTCCCCCTGCTGGCCCCAGATAAAGGGGCCTCCTCCCTTCCCCAGCTGCCCCCACTCCTCCTGCACCCCGCATGGATGGCCTGTCTTCACCACACCCCAGGGGCATGTGGTGCCCTTGATGTCCTGTGGGGCTTCCGTGCCTTGAGTGCCAGGGAAGAGTCCTGACCTCAGGGGACCTCACCCTTCTGGGGAACAGCTGTGCCTGGACTGGGGATGCCTTGATGAGCTCCCCATGGGGTTGGGGGTCACCATTCCCCCCAGCAGTCACCAGTTTGAGCCCTGAGTGGCAAGAGGGAGGCTGTGGGCAGCAGGAGCAGCAGCAGCAGCATTGTCAGTAGTGGATCAGGGAAAGTGCATCTGACTCAGCCCTGGGGGTCTTATAGCCACGGCTTGGGCTGTGGACAGGAAACCTCGGGGTCAGACTCAGCTGCTGGGTAGCTCTCTGGAGGCACAGCTGAGCAGGTGGGGGAAAGGGCTGGGCCTGGCTCAGTCACATCCTCACCACAGCTGGGCAACATCTGGGGATGCTCAGCACCTGGAGCCCCGCGGCCTCTGGCAATAGGCACCTCTGGGCACATGTGGACACATCTGGAACTGGGCTGGGGGAGGAGAGGAACCTGCTAATACTAGCGTCTCAGCTGTCCCCCACCCCTCCCCAGGTTCTGTGGTAGCAGAGGCTGTGCTTAACCCTGTCTCATCTCAGTTGCAGGTGGGAACTCGGCCCTTTGGTCTTTCTCAAGCGTCTCTCACCACTCGCATGAGCAGGGCCTGGGGGATGACTCAGATCAGACACCCCTGTATCTGTGATAGCAACGTTTCTGAGAAAGCCCTTGCCTGGGAGACTGATGTATGTGAGAAAGCTGGGAGACTGATATATGTGATTCTCAACCACAGCCTGTGGCTGGATCAGAGCCAGCGCCAACTAGAAGGGAAAGGCCTTGGGCCCCATTTCCCTCCCCCTCCCAAGCCCATGGGCCAGGTCCCCAGCTGGAGTCTATTGGCCGGAGCTCTGCTGGAGTCAATGGGCCAGGGCTCCAGCTGGGGTCCATCGGACCTAGCAGTGCAATAATAAGCAGTGTAACTGACAGCACTTAGGGCTCCTGCCTCCCAAACAGTGAGCAAACCTCGGGGCATTGGTTACACAATTAGGAGGCAGCCTCTGTTTAACAGCACTGCCCTGAAGAAAGAGAAGGAAACGCTGTGAAGGTGGAAAGGTGTTTATCTCGCTGCTGCAGAGAGGTTCGTAGAACCAGAGAAATAACGGCCAGATGGGACCGATGGATCATTTCTTCTGCCCTCCTCTACAGAAAGCTGTCGATAAACTGGGGAGAAGCTAGAGGAGAGCAACACAAATGATCAAAGGGTTAGAAAACCTGCCCTGTGAGAGAAGGTTAAAAAAACTGGGCATGTTTAGTCTTGAGAAAAGACACCAGAGTGGGACCTGATACCAGCCTGCAAATCTGTGCAGGGCTGTTCTAAAGAGTATGAGGATCAATTGTCCCCCATGTCCCCTAAAGGCAGGACAAGAAATAATGGGCTTAATCTGCAGCAAGGGAGATTCAAGATAGATATTAGGAAAGTCTTTCTAACTCTCGGGGTAGTTAAGCTCTGGAACCGGCTCCTAAGGGAGGTTGTGGAATCCCCATCGTTGGAGGTTTTTAAGAAGAAGTTGGACAAACACCTGTCAGGGATGATGTATGTTTGCTTTGTCCTGCCTCAGTGCAGGGGGCTGGGCTTCATGACTTCTTGAGGTCTCTTCAAGCCCCACGTTTCTATACCCCTCTCAACGTGCTGGGGAGAAGGCCACTCATGGGACAAGGCATGGTCCACAGCTGGAGCTACGGCATGCAAAGCTGGGGCCATGCATGCCTGCCGCTAGGCCTGTCTAGAGCCGAGCTCCGGTAGCTCTGCAGCCCATGGGAGTCTCCTTCCCCCGCGCTGCCTTGCTGCTAAATGTGGCCAACACCTCCAGCCCAGGTGAGTCATCAGCCCCTTGGCTCCCTGACATGAGGGGAACAGTGCGGGGGACTGGAGATGCAGAGAGGGGTTTACAGAGGGTGACTGAGCACAGGGCTGGGCGCGCGGATTTCAGACCTCAGCTGAGACACTGCAGCATAAACCGAGCTTTTGTTCCCATGGTCTGATCTCTCTGAGTCAGCCAGCCCCCCGCCCTGGGGCAGATTGGAACTGATGCTTCCTAGAGGGGAAAAGCCCTGTGTCCCATCCCCAGTCCCCTGAGCCAGCCAGCCGCCCAGTCTGGGGCCAGATCTGGGCCTGCACCCACCAGAGGGGAAAGGCTCTGTGCCCCATTTCCCCAGCCCCACTGCTGGCAAAGGCAGGTGAATACAGAGCAGTTGGGTCCCAGGGACTTATTTTTCCCCCTGCCTGAGCTAGGGGCAGCTGGCACAGAAGCGTTTAACCCCTGAGCGGCTGGGGCTCCCCTGTCTGGGTGACAAGGCCCAAGAGGGAATTAAAGATGCTGGGGATGATATTTCATGGAGCCGGTCTGGATCCCAGAGGACACCAGCCGGCAGGTGACAGTAACAGGTGCAGAGGGCGATGGGTGGGGAGAGGCTCTCCACCCAGACCTGAGATCCTCTTCAAGCCCCCGGATCACAGAGCTCAGCTGTTACACTGAGGAGCTCATGCCAGTGACAGCAGCTGGATGGTGTAAGTGTGTCCCTGCTGCTCCCAGTCCAGCTGGGGGATCCTGCCCCATGCTCTGCCCAGCTGCTGGGTGCCCTCCTGCTTGCCTGGGTTGGGGAGAAATTCTGTGTTTTCAGACGATACCTTACCAGGCATCCTGCGTTCAAGGATTATTACAGTAGCATGAGGGGTGTGGACACTGGGGTCCATTCTGTCACAGCGAGTCTGGGGATGGACAACGCTGGGTCATATCAACCATGCTTTGAAGTGCCCCCAGATGTGGCTGTTGTCTCCTCGGACTAACTCAACCAACACTAAAGTAATTGAGCCAACTTCTGCTAGGATCCAGAGGATGAGAGGCATGGAGACAATGGGGTCAAATTCAGCTGGGGTGTAAACACCATCGAGGTTAGTGCAGGGTTTTGGCCCCTGTGCTACCTCCATCCCCTGGATCTGAGATGAGTCAGCCTTAGGCACATTCACCACTAGACGGGAGAGACACCAGGACAGAGGAAATACCCCACTGTGCTCACGGACTGGCAAGATGCAGAGCACGGGCTTCCTCCAAGTCAGCTCCAGGCATGCACGGCTCCAGATGTGCACAGCTCCAGATGTGCATGGCTCACATGTGCACTGCAAACAGCGGGCCCTGCCCCAGAGATGGGAGGGCCCAGGAGCGCCCAGCACTGTGTGTGAGGAGGACTCAGAGTCCAGAGCTGCTCCCCGGGGGGTCCCACCAGCTGGCCCAAGCTACCCAAGCTTGGCTCTAGACAGGCATGACTGCAGGTGTGCATAGCCCCAGCTGTGTATTGTGCCATCTGGGCGTTGTCCTCTAGTCATAAATATAAAGGGAAGGGTAAACCCCTTTAAAATCCCTCCTGGCCAGAGGAAAAATCCTCTCACCTCTAAAGGGTTAAGAAGCTAAAGGTAACCTCGCTGACACCTGACCAAAATGACCAATGAGGAGACAAGATACTTTCAAAAGCTGGGAGGAGGGAGAGAAACAAAGGGTCTGTGTCTGTCTGTATGCTGCTTTTGCTGGGGATAGACCTGGAATGGAGTCTTAGAACTTTTAGTAAGTAATCTAGCTAGGTATGTGTTAGATTATGATTTCTTTAAATGGCTGAGAAAGGAACTGTGCTGAATAGAATGACTATTCCTGTCTGTGTGTCTTTTTTGTAACTTAAGGTTTTGCCTAGAGGGATTCTCTATGTTTTGAATCTAATTACCCTGTAAGGTATCTACCATCCTGATTTTACAGAGGGGATTTCTTTACTTCTATTAAAAGTCTTCTTGTAAGAAAACTGAATGCTTTTTCATTGTTCTCAGATCCAAGGGTTTGGGTCTGTGGTCACCTATGCAAATTGGTGAGGATTTTTACCAAACCTTTCCCAGGAAGTGGGGTGCAAGTGTTGGGAGGATTTTGGGGGGAAAGACATGTCCAAACTACGTTTCCCAGTAAACCCAGTTAGAGTTTGGTGGTGGCAGTGGAGATCCAGGGACAAAGGATAAAATTAATTTGTACCTTGGGGAAGTTTTAACCTAAGCTGGTGAAAGTAAGCTTAGGAGGTTTTCATGCAGGTCCCCACATCTGTACCCTAGAGTTCAGAGTGGGGGAGGAACCTTGACACTGCAGGTGTACATAGCTCCAGCTGTGTATTGTGCCATCTGGGCGTCGTCCTCTAGTGGACAGTGGCCAAAGAATGGCCACTTAACCAGGTCAGGGTCCACTTGATTTTGCTGGCACCTGACTGAGGTGTGGGCTTTCCTTTTGTCTCTGAGGAACTGGTTTGTGGCTGTTGTTCCCCAGATTTGGAACATGTCTTAGTAACACCATACAGAGGAATATTACAACTTTGCATACAATGTAGCCACACGTATTTTACAAGGACCATAATGATCAGCAAATTATGAGTTTACAAATGATACCTCTCCAGGCATACTTTGTATGAAATTTAGCACAGTCCTGTAAAAGGGGTGAACCTAAGGGTACAGATTGTCACAAGCCCTGACTGAGTCTGATTCTCCACTACCTGGGGAACCCCACAGTAACTGGGTATGATCAGAAACCTGCACATCAAACAGCTTCCTTTTGGGAACTGTGGTTTTGTCGAAGTTGCTATTTTCAATGAGCTAATGTCGATTTTCATAAAGTTTTTCGATTTTAAGTCAAAATGTTGCTTTGAAACCCTGAGATGTCCCCGACAGCTTGTCACAGACAGTTTGACATTTCTGACTCAGAGAGGCCCAGGCAGCTATGTTACCCCTTTTGTCTGATCATCTCTTCAATATTTCATCAAGGGAGTGGGGGTCCGGGTGCTTTTTTGCTGAAAATGCCAGCTCCTGAAGTCACACGATCAGGTGTAAATTTTTAGCACCGAGGGTAATTAACCACTGGGACAACTTACAAGGATCCTGGTGGATTCAAATCAGTGTTGATTTTGACAAAGTTTTTTGATTTTAAGTCAAAATGTTGCTTTGAAACCCATCCCTGTGAGATGTCCCTGAGAACATGTCACAAACAGTTTGACATGGGTTGTGGTAAATTCTCCATCCCTGCGAAGTTTTAAATCAAGACCGGATATTTTCCTAAAAGCTGTGCTCAAGTTCAACCAGGGGTGAATTCAAGGCACTCTCATGACCTGTATTGTGCCTTGGAATCTAGAAATAATATGAGAATCTCACCTACCTACCTCTTTCTTTCTTTCTTTCTTTCTTTCTTTCTTTCTTTCTTTCATGAAAGAGGAAGGTTTAGACCTTGCAGTTGCAGAGAAGAGGTTGAAACAGATTGACGGAGCCAGAAGGGTACCCAGAAGTCACATACTACAGCTCAGACCCAACAAGGAAAGTAACAGAACGCCACTAGCCGTCACCTACAGCCCCCAACTAAAACCTCTCCAACGTATCATCAAGGATCTACAACCTATCCTGAAGAACAATCCCTCACTCTCACAGACCTTGGGAGACAGGCCAGTCCTCACTTACAGACAGCCCACCCCAACCTAAAGCAAATACTCACCAGTAACCACACACCACACAACAAAAACACTAACCCAGGAACCAATCCCTGCAACAAACCCCGTTGCCAACTCTGTCTGCATATCTATTTAAGGGATACCATCATAGGACCTAACCACATCAGCCACACCACCAGGGGCTCATTCACCTGCACATCTACTAATGTGATATATGCCATCATGTGCCAGCAATGCCCCTCTGCCGTGTACATTGGCCAAACCGGACAGTCTCTACGCAAAAGAATAAATGGACACAAATCAGACATTAAGAATTGTAACATTCAAAAACCAATAGGAGAGCACTTCAATCTCCCTGGACACTCAATAACAGACTTAAAAATGGCCATTCTTCAACAAAAACAGACTTCAACGAGAAACTGCAGAACTTAATTTGCAAACTGGACACCATAAAATGTGGCCTGAATAAAGACTGGGAGTGGCTGGGTCACAACAAAAAGTAATTTTCCCTCTGTTGATACTCACCCCTTCTTGTCAACTGTTGAGAATGGGCCACATCCACCCTGATTGAATTGGCCTCGTTACACTGACCCCCCCGCACTTGTTAAGGCAACTCCCATCTTTTCATGTGCTGTAATATACATACTGCCTACTGTATTTTTCGCTCCATGCATCTGATGAAGTGGGTTTTAGCCCACGAAAGCTTATGCACAAATAAATTTGTTAGTCTCTAAGGTGCCACAAGGACTCCTCATTGTTTTTCCTCTAGGAAGCGTCAGCTCCAATCCACCCCAGGGCGGGGGGCTGGTGGGTTCAGCACGATCACACCTTGGGAACAAAAGCTCCATTTATGCTGCAACATCTCAGCTGAGGCCCGGAATCCGCGCACTGAGAACCTGAGCTCAGTCACTCTGCATAACCTCCCCCACCCCCCGTCTGCATCTCCAGCTGCCCCCCTCTTCTCCTCACGTCAGGGAGACAAGGGGCTGATGTCTCACCTGGGCTGGAGGTGTTGGCCACACTCAGCAGCAAGCCAGCGAGGGGGTGGGAGAGTCCCATGAGCTGCAGAGCTCCTGAGCTCGGCTCTAGACAGGCCTGGCTACCGGTGTGCATCACCCAGCTGTGCATGCCATAGCTCCAGCTGTGCCTTGCCCCAGCTGTGCCTTGCCCCGGGCTGTGCATGGCATGGCCCCAGCTGTGCATCACCACAGCTGTGTGTCGTTTCAGCTGTGCAGCATCCCAGCCGTGCATGCTGTCACCCCAGCTGTGGGCCAGGCCTCACCCCATGGGCAGCCTTCTCCCCAAATGCTGAAGGTGAGACACAAGCAGCTCCCACTCATGTGTCTCAGAAATGTCTGAGGGTCCCAGCCGGATGCCACATCCCCCCTCACCCCAGGCCTCTTTGTGCACCCCTGGGCTTTCTGCAGGGCTCAGTCTCTCTATTTGCTACCCCCTGGCTGGGTCTCTGCAGGCAGAGGCCCTGGCCCAGTTCCCTACTGGCAGGTGCCAGGCTGTCCCATGCACACCCAAATGCCGGGCCTCACATGCTTCTGAGCCAGCCGGGTGGGGGCCAAGCCCAGCCACTGTCCCTAGCTTTGGGGCTCCCACTCACTCCTGTCACCAGGCCTCCTGGGGACATGGGACGCTGGCCTCCGACTGCCCAGCCTGTGAACCCAGGGCTGAGACCTCAGCGAGCTCCTCCTGTCCCTCTTTGGGAGCTGCCTTCCCCAGCTTCCCAGCAGGGGCCTCACTGCATGTGCCAGACAGAGGGATTCAGACTGGGGCAGGGCGGGGAAGGGCTCGTAGGACACCTGGGGGGGCGGAGAGCCCACCCTTGAGGAGGGGACAAAGGGAGCTTGGCTTATTGGGCCTAACGCAGCCTGGGAGGTAATCTGGGGGGCTCTAGACATATTGGGGGGGACGGACTCCAGAAAGCTATGGAAGCTGAGGACGGCGTTGGCACAAGAAGAAGTGGGGATGCACTGGCCAGGAACCGACCCAGGCTGGAGCCGAGAGGCAGGTGATCTGAAATCATTCACTGGTTGACACCTGGGGTGGACACATCTGTTGGCCTCAAATGGTCAAAAATCCTGAGTCCAGCCCCAAAGAATCACAGACTGGCTTAAAAATCCAGAGATTGCTAAAAATACTGAACATCGGGGTCTTTTGACCTGACTTCAGGGGTTTGTAATCGTTAATGTTTCCACTTCTGCTCTGCAACCACAAGAACTAAACCTTCCTCTTTAAAAAACAAAGAAGGGTGAGATTCACACTTTATTTATAGATACCAAGTTGTGAAGGGGCCCCTGTGATCATCTCCTCTGATCTCCTGTATAACACAGCTCATGAGAGTGCCCTGAATTCACTCCTGGCTGAACCAGAGCAGAGCTTTTAGGAAAATATCCGGTCTTGATTTAAAACTCAGCAGGAATGGTGAATCCACCAGCCACAAGTTGTCCCAGTGGTTAATTACCCTCAGTGCTAAAAATTTACACCTGATTGTGTGACTTCAGGAGCTGGTGTTTTCAGGAAAAAAAAGAAAAGCACCTGCACCACCCGTCCTTTGCTGAACTATTGAAGAGAGGGTCGGACACAGGGGTAATTTACCTGCCTGGGCATCTCGGCATCACAGAAATGTCCGACTGTCTGTGACAAGTTGTCGCGGACGTCTCAGAGGGCTGGGTTTCAAAGCAACATTTTGACTTAAAATCGAAATCAGAATCAACATTGGCACATTGAAAATTGTAGTGTAGTCAAAGTCGCTGTTTCCAAAAGGAAGCTGTTCGATGTGAACATTTCTGGTCAAACCCGATTACGGTGGGGTTCCCCGGGCAGTGCTTGTCCGGGCTTCAACCCCTGTGTTCACCCCCTTTACAGGTCTATGATAAATTTCGTACAAAGTGTGCCTTGTGAGGTATCATTTGAAAAAATCAGAATTTGCTGATCACTATGATCCTGGTAAAATACAGGTGGCAACGTTGTGGGAGGGATAGCTCAGTGGTTTGAGCATTGGCCTGCTAAATCCAGGGTTGTGAATTCAATCCTTTGAGGGGGCCATTTAGGGATCTGGGGCAAAAATTGGGGATTGGTCCTGCTTTGAGCAGTGGGTTGGACTAGATGACCTCCTGGGGTCCCTTCCAACCATGATATTCTATGATTCTATGTAAAGTTATGAGGTTCATTTGTATGGTGTTATTAAGGCCTTGTGTACACAGTTTTGGCAGCAAAAGGCAGCTTTTCCCAATGAAACAGTGGAGGTGTACACAGTACAGTGCTACTTTTGCAGAAAAAAATCACCTGTTTTGGTGACAAAATAAAACCAACTCGACGAGAGGCATAGAGATTTTTGAGCCCAAGTTTTATCGATAAAGTGTCAGTGTAGACACCACGCTTGGTTTGGCCATGTAAATAGCCTCCAGGAGGTGTCCCACAATGCCCATCCTGACCGCTCTGGTCAGCAGTTCGGACTCCGCTGCCTTGCCGCCAGGTAAGCAAGCATCCACCCCCTTCCCCCTTTAAAGCCCCATGAATTTTTGAAATTCCACTTCCTGTTTGCTCGGCATGGAGAGCTCATATGACATTTTCCCAGCTGACCATGGCGGCTCTACATGGTAAATGCTCTCCCACTTGGAGCTCTGCAGAGCTGTTGGATCTTCTGAGTATATGGGGAGAGGAGGCTGTGCAGTCCCAGCGGTGCTCCAGCCGTAGGAACTTCGATACCTACAGGCAGATTTCTTGTGGCTTGTGTGATAAGGGCTATGAACAGGACACGGTGCAGTGCCGAGCGAATATAAAGGAGCTGAGGCAGGCATACCAGAAGGCAAGGGAGGCAAATTGCCACTCCAGTGCTGCACCGAAGACCTGTGACCATTCTTGGTGGCGATCCCACCTCCACCGCTAAGAGCCTTGTGGATACTTCGGCGGGGCTGGAGGCAGTGGACAGTGGACGTAACCCCAAGTACAAAGTCGTGGACAAGGAGGTGGAGTTGGATGATGATGCGGAGCCCATGGCAGGGTCGTCCGGTGTGGCGGTGAGTCAGGAACTGTTCGCCACTCTGGAGGTGTCTAGTCAGTCCCAGCAGCCCCACTCTGGCAAGCAAGAAACAGGAGAGGAGACCCCTGGTAAGTAATCTTTTGGAGTTGATCCTGCCCAGTTATATGACGTTCAGCTTTCCTTTACTCTGTATAGCGTAGAAGGGATAGAAATGTACAAGACCAGCTGTGTTTACGTGTGCTGTGAATTACCCTGTGCAGCTAAGCAGTGCGGCAGCACAGTGTGTTGATGCACAGCAAGATTTCACGGGAACCCTCCAGAGAGCTCTCTAGGAAAGGTTCCTTGGCCGGGTTGCATTGCTCCTTCCCCCATTGTGGGAAACTTTCCCTCGCCCCTCAGCAATCACTTGTGCAGGGACCAAAGGGGCACACAGGCGAGCAGCATAGGGCCTGGGTCTGAAGCCGCACGTGTGCAGTAGATGCATCCTTGCTTACCCTCAGGAGTGAGATATCCATAACCCCTGCCTATGGCAAATGGTGGCAGAATTTACAATATTGTCCCTAGTTGCCTGCACTGATCCCCTTGAAACATCACCTATACTCTTTGCCCCAGCTTGAATGCCATGTTTAGGGAGTTCTCCGAGATGTGTGCTTGCCAAGGGTCAGTGAGAAAGTGATTGGTATGTTACAAGAGGTGTATTTTATTTTAATGATTCAATACCATTGATGTATGCTTCTATGTATTGTTTCTTGTGCTTTGGCCGATGTGGCTTTAACGGGAAAGCCCTACACACTGGAGGAGCACCTTAGCTAGATAAGGAAGCATTGGAAGGAGGACATGTTCCAAGAGGTGCTCGAATCCTCTCAGAAGGAAAAAAAGAGAATGCAGGGAGTGGAGAGAAATGGAAAGGTGGGACAAAAAGGAGAGTCAGGAGTGAGTTCAAATGACCCATGAGCAGACGATAAAAGTCATGGAGGAGAAAAGAGATGCTGAAGTCTCTAATCACACAACAGTCAGAACTGATGCATGCCCGCCCCCACTCTCCTTGCAGCCGATACAGAATTGCTTTCCCTGCTGTCCCCAAACTCCTTCCACACATTCCTTTTAACTTTCTAGAACATGAGGGTATCCCGTTCACTCTACCCCTTCTGACAGCTTCCAAAATGATAGCTAGACTTATGCGCACCTGTGATAGCCTCCAATGCCCAACACTGCTACCTCCGTTCCTATCAAGACTTTTGTGTGTGTTAATTGGTGTTTAATAACAACAAGCACTCTGAAAGATAACCAGTTCTTATTTGTGTCCTACATGTAATGATTGCAGCTGGTAGTAAAACATATACATGTCGTTTAATCATTTGCATACTGCTAATCCCACTCAGGAATCACCACAAGTGTTAGGCAAACAAACAAAATTCAGATTAATGAAGCATGACAGATTGCTGTTTAGAAATACATATTGCAGGTTCTCATTCTCAAAATGTTGCCTCAAAGCCTCCCAGATTCGAATTGTTCCCCATAATAGCCCTGGTACCTGGCTGCTTAAAATCAGCAGCCAGGCGATCTGCCTTAGCACTCCACCCTTAGCTAACTTTTCACCCTTAGCCTCACAAAGATTATGGAGAGTGCAGCAGTCAGCTATGACCATTGGAATGTTTTCCTCACTTAGATCTAACCTGTCATAAAGGCAGGTTTCAGAGTAACAGCCGTGTTAGTCTGTATTCGCAAAAAGAAAAGGAGTACTTGTGGCACTTTGGAGACTAACCAATTTATTTGAGCATAAGCTTTCGTGAGCTACAGCTCACTTCATCAGATGCATTCCACATTCAACAGTAATTCTGCACCTATTCAGCCTATTGCTGAAGCACTCCTTACTGCTGTCCACGTGTCCCATGTAAGGCTTCATGAGCCATTGGAGTAAGGAGTGCACTGGGCCCCCAAGGATCACTGTGGGCATTTCAGCATCCCCCACTGGAATCTTCTGGTCTGGAAAGAAAGTCCCTGCCTGCAACTTGCTATACAGGCCAATGTTCCTGAAGACACATGCGTCATGCACCACCCCGCATTGATGTCAGTGAAACCAAAAGTCACCTGCAATACCATTGAGCAGTACCCCTTTCTACTGATGTACTCCGTCACAAGATGGTCTGGGGCCAAAACTGGGATATGTGCCATCTATCGCCCCGCCGCAGTTAGGGAATCCCATTTCTGCAAAGCCATCCACTATTTCACGCACACTGCCAAGAGTCACAGTCCTTCGTAGCAGGATGCAATTAATGGCCCTACACACTTGCATTAATGCTGCCCCAGTGGTCAACTTCCCAACTCCAAACTAATTAACCACTGACTGGTAGCAGTCTGGAGTTGCCAGCTTCTACACTGTGATTGCAATGCACTTCTCCACGAAGAGGGCAGCTCTCATTTTGGTGTCCTTGCGCCACAATGCTGGGGCGAGGTCCGCACACAGTTCCAGGAAGGTGACTTTCTGCAGCCACTGCTTATCATCCCAGACCTGCATAATGATGTGATCCCACCACTCAGGACTTCTTTCCAGAGCCCCAAAGTGACAGTTCACCATGTGCAGCTGCTCTGTGAATGCCAAAAATAATCTATTGTTTTCTTTCCATGGCACACAGCAGGTCAGGCAACTCTGATTCCTGTTCCGATTGGGCGCTCATGATGTATTACATGACCATCTGCCCTGTGTTAATGACAGTGACCACAAGAGTAGAGAGCAGTGCAGGGTCCATCCTTTCACACAGATGTCAGGTGCACAGTAAACAGTCAGAAAACCATTGAGTGCTGGGGCAGAAAATAATGCATCATGGGACATCAAGCCTGCATCCACGATGCACTCTGATACACTCTGCCTTTCCACATGTCCTAGCTGCCGAAGGTGGCTAGTAGCACAGTGGGATAGCTACCCACAGTGCACTGCTCTCTGTCGATGCGAGAGCACCAAGTTTGGACATGCTCTGCCGACAGAGGGCGCGTAGTGTGAAGATGCAATAGCGATGTAATTATAGTGCTTTTTAATCATCAATAGGAGTTTTGTCGAGAAAAATCTGTTGTGTAGATAAGGCCTAAGACGTGTTCTGAGTCTGGAGAACAGCCACAAACCAGTTTCTTTGAGACAAAAGGAAAGCTGAAGCCCCAGCCAAGTGCCAACAAAGTCAAGTGGACCATCACCTTGTTAAGTGGCCATTCTTTGGCGGGAAAGAGGGTGTGGGGGGAAAAATCTACATCTTGACAAAGAAACAGCTCAGGGTTCCTGTCCACACAGACTTTCTGTCTCCTGAACCTCAGCTGCAGATGGTTCTCAAAGACAAGAATAAACCATAAGAAAGGAGAGCAGACACCCAGATTATTTCTCCCTTGTTCTTTACCCACAGCATCGACAACACCTGAAGAACAAAGGAAGTAGCATTGGACTGGGGAGAGATCCTGACTGAAACAAATTGAAACAGTAAGACAGTGGTAATGTGTGGTGAGGGAGACCTTTGCTTTGAATTCACTTAGCTTGTGAAGTTAGGCATTAGTTGTGTTTCACTTTTATTTTCTTGTAACCAAGTCTGACTTTTATGCATCATTACTTGTAATCACCTTGAGAGGTCAGCTAGTCCAATCCCCTGCCCCCATGGCAGGACTAAGTATTATCTAGACCAGTGGTTTTCAAACTTTTTTCCTTGTGACCAGTTGAAGAAAACTGTTGATGTCCGTGATCCAGCATAACTATATCTTTTGACTAGAATTTTCATAAATTCATAATATTTCAATGCATTCCAGGTTAACCCACTTTACATAATTAACACTAGACACTAGCCTCAGTAAGCCTATGGTAAGGAGTGTGGGAGGTGGCCCAGAGTAGGGCAGAGGGTGGGTTGTGAGGATGAGGGCTCTGTCTGGGGGTGAGGGCTCTAGGGTGGAGCTGGTGATGAGGGGTTCAGGGTGCAGGAGGGGGCTCAGGGCTGGGGCAGAGGGTTGGGATGTGGGGGGTGAGGGCTCTGGCTGGGGGTATGGGCTCTGGGGTGGGGCCAGGGATGAGGAGTTTGGGCTGCAGGCAAGCTGCCCCAGGGCTGGGGCCAAAGGACTCCCCCCAGCCCTCTCCCCGCCAGCAGCAGTTAGCTTCAGGGGAGGGGCCAGTCTCTCCCTCTGCATGGAGCTCCAGGGAAGGGTCCCTCTCTCCCTGCCGGCAGCAGCGAGATCCGGGTGCGGGGGAGAGGCCCGCAGCAGCCCTGCAAGCCCCAACTTGCTCCCATCCCCAGTTCCTGCCCACCCCCTACCTCTCTTCTCTCCAGGTCCCTGCAGCGGCCCTTTAGAGCTGCTGCGTGGCAATGTTTGTTATAATTTGAATCAGCAAGGTGACTCAGTGCCTGACATTCCCGTACTTTGAAAAACACTGACCTAGACCATCCCTGACAGGTTTTTGTCCAACCTGCTCTTAAAAACCTCCAGTGACGGAGATTCCACAGCCTCCCTAGGCAATTTATTTCAGTGCTTAACCACCCCGACAGTTAGGAAGTTTTTCCTAATGTCCAATCTAAACCTCCCTTGCTGCAATTTAAGCCCATTGCTTCTTGTCCTGTCCTCAGAGGTTAAGAAGAACAATTCTTCTTCCTCCTCCTTGTAACAATCTTTTATGTACTTGAAAATTATTATCATGTCCTCACTCAGTCCTCTCTTCTCCAGACTAAACAAACTCAGTTATTTCAATCTTCCCCCATAGCTCACGTTTTCTAGACCTTTAATAATTTTTGTTGCTCTTCTCTGGACTTTCTCCAATTTGTCCACATCTTTCCTGAAATGTGCCATCTAGAACTGGACACAATACTCCAGTTGAGGCTTAATCAGCGCAGGGTAGAGCAAAAGAATTACATCTCATGTCTTGCTTACAACACTCCTGCTAATACATCCCAGAACGATGTTTGCTTTTTTGCAATAGCATTACACTGTTGACTCATATTTCGCTTGTGGTCCCCCAGATCCCTTTCCACAGTACTCCTTCCTAGTCAGTCATTTCCCATTTTCTATGTGTGCAACTGATTGTTCCTTCCTAAGTGGAGTACTTTGCATTTGTCCTTATTGAGTTTCATCCTATTTACTTCAGACAATTTCTCCAGTTTGTCCAGATCATTTTTAATTTAGTCCTGTCCTCCAAAGCACTTACAACCCCTCCCAGCTTGTGTCTTTTTAAGTGTACTCTCTATAACATTATCTAAACGATTGATGAAGATATTGAACATCATCGGACCCAGAACTGATCCCTGTGGGACCCCACTCGTTAGGCCCTTCCAGCTTGACTGTGAACCACTGGTAACTACTCTCTGGGAATTGTTTTCCAACCAGTTATGCATCCACTTTATAGTAGCTCTATCTAGGTTGCATTTTCCTAGTTTGTTTATGAGACAGTCATGCAAGGCAGTATCAAAAGCCTTACTAAAATCAAGATATAGCACATCTACCGCTTCCCCGCTATCCACAAGGCTTGTTACCCTGTGAATGAAAGCTATTAGGTTGGTTTGACATGATTTGTTCTTGACAAATCCATGCTGACTGTTACTTATCACCTTATTATTCTCTTGATGTTTGCAAACTGATTGCTTAATTATTTGCTCCATTATCTTTCCAGGTACTGAAGTTAAGCTGACTGGTTTGTAATTCCCTGGGTTGTCCTTATTTCCTTTTTTATAGATTGGCACTATATTTGCCCTTTTCCAGTCCCCTGGAATCTCTCTTGTCTTCCATGACTTTTCAAAGATCATCTCTAATGGCTCAGATATCTCCTCAGTCAGCTCCTTGAGCATTCAAGGATGCATTTCATCAGGCCCTGGTGACTTGAAGAAATCTAACGTGTCTAAGTAATTTTTAACTTGTACTTTCCCTAAAAATCTTTTCCCACTTACAATCTATATTTTTATTGATAATAAATTTGTGGGGTTTTTTTGTTTTAACTAAACCAGTGTGTTTGGATTGAAGTGTTTGGGGAGCTCCATTTGGAGTAACAGGATTTGTTTATATCATTTTCTATTAATAAAATGACAGACTTTCTATGAGTTTGTATTGCCCAGGGGGGAACTGGGCAGTACAAGACGCACATTTCTGGGGGAAAGTCTGGGACTGGGAGTTTGCAGGTGTTACCCTGTTGTGTAACTCATGTGTGGCTGCCTATAGCATTCATACAGTATAGATGGGAGTGATTTAGATGGGAGGCTGTGTATAGTATATACAATATATAGTATATATCGTATAGAGGGGAGGCTGTGTGTGAACAGACCAGGAGTGGTTGCTCTCACAGTGAAGCAGTGTAAAAGGCACCCCACATTGGAGAATTGAGGGGACACCTCTGTCCATCAGTCCAGATTGTACCCTGGGCAACATCACAGGGCTATGCTGAGTCGGGAGTTAGTTTGTGTCCTGAGGAATTTCCCAAATGCCCCCTGCTCAGATCCTTGTTTCTTGCTACACCCCCAATCCCCGGCCCCTGCTGGTTAATTTCACTCCCTGATTTGTAGCCCTGCCGTGAATAAAACCCAAGGTACAAAAATCTAAAACATCCCCTTGCTGGGAATCGACCGATGGCTGCCCTCTGGCTGAGGCCACAGCAGGGTACTGTTCCCTTCTCTGCTCTAACATGCAGGTGAGAGGAGGAAGAGAGCAGCCTGGCCAGAGAGCTGGGTCTGTGATGACTCAGTGTTAGCTACACTTGCACCCACCCATGCTGATGAAGCGGGGGTGAGGGGGAATCCGTGCAAGCTCCACCCAGAGCACAGCTTTGCTGCAGGTGTGCTGGCTCAAAGGGAGCCAGCTCCCAGCTGTGCACAGCTGCAGAGGGGAGACCTTTCCCCACAGGGAGCTCGTCTTATGTATGTTAGTTGGAGGAGTTGGGGGAGGGGGTTGGTTTGAAGACACCAGATCCACTCACCACAGGTCCAGGACACCCAAGGGTCCCTGCTTGACACCAGCTCCCCACAGAGAGGGCCTATGTGATCCTGAGGTTTCCTGCCCCCCAGTGAGGTCTATAAACACCCTGGAGCTGCGTCAGGAGCAACCTCTCTGTCCCTAGGCAGATGCTGCTGCTGCTTCTGCTCCCCATGGCAGTTCTCCGGCCTCTCGGGGCTCCTGCTGGTGAGTCGGGGGGCGGGGGGCATCAGTACACCGGGGAGCAGTTTGAACGCACCGAGCCAGGCCGGGCAGCTCAGTCACATGTGAGGGGCCCTTCCTAAGGACAGGAGGCTCAGATAAGCCACCAGCAGCTCCCCAGACCCAGCTGGGTGCCCTGAAGTGGGGAGGTCTGAGGGCAGCTGGTCCCAGCAGAAATCCCCTGAGACAGAGGCGCAGTAACAGCAAAGGATGGTTCCCCCTTAGCCACAGGCCAGCGGGTCCCACCACAGCCATCGCTGAGGATACTGAGGCCACAGCTGGTATCACCAAAAGGGTAGCTAACCTTGCTGTCTGCTAGACCTCTAACCTCCCGCAAGCCTAACTCTCTCAGGCGGGGGGTGTCTGCCAGGGGAGACCATCAGGGGACGGGAAGCTCAGTCCCACACCAAGCCCTACATGACCCTTTCAGGGGCACAGAATGGAATGGATTGGGGGGGGGGGGTCCTGATCCCAGAGGACTTTGTGCCACCAGCCACCCACTCTGACTTTGGGTATGTCCCTGCCCGTGGAGCCCTGCGGAGGGGGAGGTGTGCGACCTGGGCAGGGTAAGGGAGCTTCCAGCCCACAAACTTCTTTGTGATTTCAAACATTTCCCCGCTTCTGCCTCAAGACAAAATCAAGTCTGCGTGTGGAAGGGGAGACACCCCCCCAATTCCTCTGGGAGCTGGCAAACCGATTTTAACCCCCGTTTATGGGGAACAGGGACTCAAACCCACAACTGGCACTTCCCTAGCGAGTGCCTGACCCACTGAGCTATGGGGGAGGGCAGTCCTTGCTGTTGAAGCTACCCCACTGGTACAAATAATTACCTAATCATTAGGCCAAAGTGAGCACAAATGACTCTGCAGCCCAGTGGTTAGCGCACCCGCCTGAGAGGGGGGAGACGCAAGGTCCAGCCCCCTGCTTCAGTGGCCAGTGACCTTATCCACAGTGGAACGGCTTCAGCAGGAGAGATTCAGCGAGACCCCCGCAGGTTGTCCTCTGGCTCCGTGATTGGGTGGGGAGGGAGCCCTGCTGTGAATAACCTGAAACTGCGGTCTCCCAAACACACACCAGGGGACAGATGTGGAGTCAGGTCCTTTAACGCCCGGCCGGAAGGCGTCAGACACCACGGGGATGGGTGCGGCACAGGAACAGACCAGGGTGTGCTGTGACGCCCAGAGGCAGAGAGTGGATGGGCATGGAGGGGAGGGAGGAGTAGGCGTGGGGGGGTTGACACACCAATTCACACAGAGCGTCTTGCAGCTGAGCCTACACCTGCCTGGATCAGCGCAGAGCCCTGGGCCAGCAGCTGAGAATGGGGAAGGTGGGGGCAGACAGCCGGGTGGGGTGAGGGTCTGGAATGGGGGCTGTACTCCCTCCCCCATGTCACCGCAATCAGCCTCTTCAGCCACATCGCCCCCATGCTCAGCACCCGCAAGGCCAACCGGCAGGACCGGAGCCGCCCACGGATCCAAGTGTACCGGAAGAGTCACCATCAGGCCTGCACCAACGGGCTATGCGCCAAAGCCAAGGACTTCCTGCTGCAGGTACCGGGGGGCAGTGGAGATGCTACATTCATAGCAGATGGGAGCCAGAACCAGCCCCGACCCTCCTGCAGTCAGGGGTGACTCCGGATTGACCCCGGGGAGCTGGGAGCAGAATCTCAACAAGAGTGAAAAGAATATTATGGACTCCTGGGCTCTGTCCCCGGCTCTGGGAGGGCAGTGGGGTCTAGTGGTTAGAGCGGGGGGGGCTGGGAGCCAGGACTCCTGGGTTCTCTCCACAGCTCTGGGAGGGGAGGGGAGTCTAGTGGTTAGAGCAGAACGGTTGGCAGCCAGGCCATAATTGCCAAACTAATCAAACTGACACTTAGTGGCAGGCTGGGGTTGAGGCCAAGGCTCTCCATCAGGGATTAGGGGACCTGGGTTTCATTCTGTCTCTTAGAATTGGATTTTCAACCCCCCTAGAAGAGTCTCGAGGTCAAACCCTGGTGTATTCCCATGGGACTCGAGCATCTCCATGGGAGTTGAATAGCTCAGTGTGAAACTCTGTGCCTCGGTTTCCCCATCTGTAACAAGGGGATAAGAAACCTTTCTCCTTCTGCTTTGCCCATGTCGAGTGTAAGCGTTCCCCTCTGGATATGTGCAGCGCCCGGCACAACCTGGGCTGTGATCACAGTGGGGGTGATTAGTGGGGCAGGGCTTTAGGGGTAGAATGGGCTCGCAGGGGGAGGGGTTCAGGCCCAGGAGGTTCCATGGAGGAGACAGATCCCCACCCCACGCTGTCTCCATCCATCAGCCCCTATCCCCACGGCAGGTGGATCCAGGGACAGACACGGCCTTTGTCACACCGGCCAGTTCCTTCGCTGAGTTCATGGAGAAGCACGTTGACAACCCCAAGACCACCAACACCTACAACCAGACCTATTGCAACTACGTGATGAAGGAGCGCAATATGATCTGCAAACAAAAAATCACCTTCATCCACGCCCACATACCTGACATCAAAGACATCTGCGGCCACAGAGCGACACGCTACCAAGACTACTACTTCGAGAGTAAGCAGCGCTTTAGCCTCACTGAATGCCATCGGCAGACACAACGGCCACCGGCACTCTAGCTACAAGGAAACAGACCAGATCTCCAAGATCCGCCTGGCCTGCGTCCAGCTGCCCGTGCACCACAGCAAAACCCTGAACGCAGCACCTACGCCTCGGCGCAGGATCCAAACCCAACTGGCCCGCACCGCAGCTGGGCTGCCCCGCACCCACCGGGACGGAACGGGGAGCGGCTCTGAAACCTCAGCTGGGGCCAAAGAGCTCAGCACAAGGGGTGACATGGCGTAATAAACCCACACAGCCCCCACCAGTGCAAGTGACCTACCCCAACGGGGAACCCCCTGCTGCCCATAGTGCCCATTATACAGTATAGCCGCCCCTTCCCCTCCCCCACCCTCTGCTACCCCTCGTGCCCATTATACAGTATAGTCACCCCTCCCCCCACCCTCCGCTTCCCCTAGTGCCCATTATACAGTATAGCCGCCCCTTCCCCTCCCCCACCCTCTGCTACCCCTCGTGCCCATTATACAGTATAGCCACCCCTTCCCCACCCCCACCCTCTGCTGCCCCCAGTGCCCATTATACAGTATAGCCGCCCCTTCCCCACCCCCGCCCTCTGCTGCCCTAGTGCCCATTATACAGTATAGCCGCCCCTTCCCCACCCCCGCCCTCTGCTGCCCCCAGTGCCCATTATGTAACAATGCGATCCTCATGTAGTACTCATTCCCTGAGATGCTATGGGGATATAAATAAGAATAAATCCAGCACTTTCTGGGTGTTAAGGGTGTGAGATAAAGATTGTACTAGGCTGAGCCCTGAATGCAGTTACTGGGCTGGATTCTCTTGCTGCTTCCTTCAACAAAAGACATTATTGCAAATTCAGTATGGCTGGTGTGCTTTTGTGGTGAACTTGATGCAGAGAAATCAGACTTCTCTCTCTCTGTGTGTGTGTCTCTCTCTCTCTTTCCCCTCCCTTCAAGCCCCTCCCCACCACCACCTCCCAAGGAGCATGGCTAGGAGGTCTTGGAAAATGATTTGCAAGTCCAGTCCCCAGGCCTCCTGGCTTTGATGTGGCCCCAGTGTAGGGGACCTGGCTGGCTCAGTCAGGCAGCGCCTAAGGTACTGTCCCCTAAGCACCTGCCCCCTGTACGAAGTGCTGCGTCTGATCTGGCCCCACATCTGTGGGACTAGGGAGCAAATATTTGATAACAGGCTCTTCATTCCAGCGGAGGAAGGTCTAACACCACCCATGGCTGGAAGTTGAAGCTAGACAAATTCAGACTGGAAATAAGATGTAAACTTTTAACAGAGAGAGTAATTATCCATTTGAGCAAGTTATCAAGTGTCGGGGTGGACTGTCCGTCACAGGCAATTTTAAAATTGAGATTGGATGGTTTTCTGAAAGATCTGCTCTGGGTAGGGTGACTAGATTTCCTTAAACAAAAACAGGACAGCTCGGGGCTCACCAGAGGCCCTCCCCGCCCCCACTCAGGGCCCACCAGAGTCACTGCCCCCTCCACTGCCCAGGGCTGAGTGCCCAAGCCCCATGCCTTGGAATCTATTAGTCCATAGATGCTGCAGGTAGGAGGACAGATGTTGGCTGTTGCCCTTTGGGGAAGGTATGCCAGCATTTCTGGAGTAGGCCCCACTGCATTATGGGCAATTCTCATTCCGTAGTGCGATGCCAGGGAGGAGAAGGGGTTTCAAAGACCCTTAAAGTCCCTGGGATGTTCCCAAGATCTGGCCCCTTGTTCTAACTAAACTCAACTCTCCTTTGACAGGAGGAATCAGTGACAGGAAATCCAAGTATTTTCTTAGTGGAACTTGCTAATTTACATGGGACACCCCAGACCTGAAGCAGAGGGGACACAACAGCAGGCAGGACCCCCCACACCTCTGGCTGGAAAGCCCAGCTCCGCCGTAAGAACTGACTCTGGTTAAAGAGATACAGGCAGAGAGCAAACTCCCAGGTAGGGTAGGTCAAAACTTCTCCATCCCATCTTTCTTCAGGGCATTGAAAAAAAAGTTTCAACTCACCAAAATTGAGGGGACGTGTCTGTATTTCCTCCAATAAATTCACTTTTCATCAGAAAATAGAAAGTTTCTGGCCGGACCCACTGAGCTATTTGGGGGGGGGGATGGAAGGGGTATTTGGGGGGGGGATGGAAGGGGTTCAGTGTCTCCTGTTGACGCTGCTCCATTATGTAAAAATAATTACACAGTCGCTGGGCCAAAACGAGCGAGAATGACTCTGCTGCCCAGTAGTTAGCGCACCCACCTGGGAGGGGGAAACTCAGGGTCCAGCCCCCTGCTCCAGTAACCAGTTTCCTGTTTGAAGCCATTCCACTGTGGATAAGGTGAGAGTCAGCGAGACCCCCACAGGCTGTCCCCTAGCTCCATGATGGGGGTGGGTGAGCCCTACTCTGAATAACCGGGGACTGGCAGTCTCCCAAACACACCCCAGGGGAGAAACGTGCAGTCAGGTCCCTTAACGCCTGGCCAGAAGGCGTCAGACACCACGGGGATGGGCACAGCGTAAGAAGAGAATAGGGTATAGTCAGCAAGTTAAAGAAGTATGGGCTGGATGAATGCACTATAAGGTGGGTAGAAAGCTGGCTAGATTGTCAGGCTCAACGGGTAGTGATCAATGGCTCCATGTCTAGTTGGCAGCCGGTGTCAAGTGGAGTGCCCCAGGGGTTGGTCCTGGGGCCGGTTTTGTTCAATATCTTCATAAATGATCTGGAGGATGGTGTGGATTGCACTCTCAGCAAATTTGCGGATGATACTAAACTGGGAGGAGTGGTAGATACGCTGGAGGGCAGGGACAGGATACAGAGGGACCTAGACAAATTGGAGGATTGGGCCAAAAGAAACCTGATGAGGTTCAATAAGGATAAATGCAGGGTCCTGCACTTAGGATGGAAGAACCCAATGCACAGCTACAGACTAGGGACCGAATGGCTAGGCAGCAGTTCTGCGGAAAAGGACCTAGCGGTTACAGTGGACGAGAAGCTGGATATGAGTCAGCAGTGTGCCCTTGTTGCCAAGAAGGCCAATGGCATTTTGGGATGTATAAGTAGGGGCATAGCGAGCAGATCGAGGGATGTGATCGTTCCCCTCTATTCGACATTGGTGAGGCCTCATCTGGAGTACTGTGTCCAGTTTTGGGCCCCACACTACAAGAAGGATGTGGATATATTGGAGAGAGTCCAGGTAAGGGCAACAAAAATGATTAGGGGTCTGGAACACATGACTTATGAGGAGAGGCTGAGGGAACTGGGATTGTTTAGTCTGCAGAAGAGAAGAATGAGGGGGGATTTGATAGCTGCTTTCAACTACCTGAGAGGTGGTTCCAGAGAGGATGGTTCTAGACTATTCTCAGTGGTAGAAGAGGACAGGACAAGGAGTAATGGTCTCAAGTTGCAGTGGGGGAGGTTTAGGTTGGATATTAGGAAAAACTTTTTCACTAGGAGGGTGGTGAAACACTGGAATGCGTTACCTAGGGAGGTGGTAGAATCTCCTTCCTTGGAAGTTTTTAAGGTCAGGCTTGACAAAGCCCTGGCTGGGATGATTTGATTGGGGATTGGTCCTGCTTTGAGCAGGGGGTTGGACTAGATGACCTCCTGAGGTCCCTTCCAACCCTGATATTCTATGATTCTATGATGCCAAAAGACAGAGAGAGTATGGGCATGGAGGGGATGGAAAAGTGGGTGAAAGGCGGGGGCGAGACACCAACTTGCAGAGGCAATTGGCCATGTCCAGAGCATCCTGTAACTCAGTGGCTTTCAACCTTTCCAGAATACTGTACCCCTTTCAGGAGTCTGATTTGTCTTGCGTACTCCCAGGTTTCACTTCACTTCAAAACTACTTGCTTACAAAATCAGACATAAAAATACAAAAGTGTCACAGCACTCTATTATGGAAAAATTGCTGCCTTTCTCAGTTTCCCATTCTATGTAAATGATGACTATCTATCTGATGAAGTGGGTTTTAGCCCACGAAAGTTTATGCCCAAATAAATGTGCCACAAGGACTCCTCGTCATTTTACCATATAATTATGTAACCCTTCTGCCCATCAGAGTTGGCAGCAACAAGGGCCGGGTTCAATATCTAGGGGATCCATTCCAATAACACAATGCAAACCGGCTCGAGCCCCCACCCAGTGACCTGGGACAAATATATACCACCCCCGCTGGGCGCCTTCAAGAGGCAATACTTCCCCTCTCGCAAGCACATAGTCTGAGTGTAGCAAAAAGCCTTTTAATAACAGAGAGAAACAATGTGGCATTATGTTGGGGAGACACCACCAACAGGATTCATAACACAACCCGTGAGCAAAAAAAAAACCCACCCCAAGCAAATTGGGGCGTGCCCCTTTCCCTCGGGTTCTTGAGTCCCAGCACCCAAGCGTCTCTTGAGTCCAGCAATCCACAAATCACCCACAGTCCAAAAAGTCCAGCCCCAGAGTTCAAAAGTTCATCTGCATAGTGTTACTCCCCAGTCTGGCTAAAATGTGCCTATGTGTGGGGGAAAGGGGTAAGGGGCACCTTACGTGTCCTGAAGCTGGCTGCCCCACAGGGCTCTGCTCCACCACGACCGGCTCCGCTCTGCACAGCTCGCCGTCTCACGAACAGCTCTGCTCAGCTTGCTGTCTCACGAACGGCTCCGCTCCACCACAACCGGCTCTGCTCTGCACAGCTCGCTGTCTCACGAACAGCTCTGCTCAGCTCGCCGTCTCACGAACACACCGCTGTCTCACGAACGGCTCCGCTCCACCATGACCGGCTCTGCTCTGCACAGCTCGCCGTCTCACGAACGGCTCTGCTCAGCTCGCCGTCTCACGAACACACCGCTGTCTCACGAACA
This sequence comes from Natator depressus, assembly GCF_965152275.1. Taxonomy (NCBI): domain Eukaryota; kingdom Metazoa; phylum Chordata; order Testudines; family Cheloniidae; genus Natator; species Natator depressus. The sequence continues at coordinate 33,976,363 of NC_134246.1, forward strand.
CCTCCACTCTGCCAGCCTATCCACAAACAGCACCACTGCACTCTAGATCTTCCGGCTCCCCACTACTTGACATAGTGCTCAGTGATTTCAGCTCTCAGTGATTTCAGCTCATAGTAGTGGGGACCTTAGTGCTGGTGCACCATAAGGCCAAAGTGAATGCAGCACAGTACCTGTAGCAAGACTCTTAATAGACCCAAAATTAGCTCTGACATTCCACAGTGGAGAGAGACAGAGGTGCAATTGGTGCTTCAGGCCCTCACAAAGGGGCCCACACCACCAGGTACCAATACCTATCTCAAGTCTCTCTCCCTTCACAGAGTTTTGGAACCCATGACCCTTGCCTAGCGAGTGCTACTCAGTTGATGGTGAGTCCCTCCATCATAACAAAAGGCCAAGTACAGTTCCAAGCACAGTTCCCATAATCCGGGTAATAACAATTTACTCTTCCTGCCCCAATAACAAAGACACTGGGGATCCCACAACAGCCAAAGTGACCATTTGGTTATGGCCTCATTCTAGGCGGGGTGGGTGTGCCTATGCAAATTGAGATCAGCCCCTGAAGTTCTTTTCCACTACTTGCCACACCTCACCACCAGATGTCAGGGTGGAGCCCATCCTGACTCTGCTTACAATTATAAAACAAATCAACTGGAATATAAATATGGTACTTGCATTTCAGTGTCTACTCTATACAGAAGTATAAACAAGTCATTGTCCATTTGAAATTTTAGTTTGTACTGACTCTGCTAGTGCTTTTTATGTAGCCTGTGGTAAAACTGGGCAAATATCTAAATGACTTGATATACCCCCTGGAAGACCTATGCGCAGGGGTCAAAGTAACATAAAAATCTTACTGGTACAGGGGCCCGGCTCTGGGCCCCAGAAGGGGCAGAGCCTCGGGTGGAAGGGGCAGGGCCTCGGGATCATGGGGCGGGGCTGGGGTCAGCCTCCCCCAGCCAGCCCTTCCATGCTGCCTGGCCCGCGCCGCCCGGGGTTTGGCGGTGATTTAAAGGTCCCGGGGCTCTGCCCGCTGCCGCAGTGGTGGCAGCCGGGAGCCCTGGGCCCTTTTAAATTGCCAGGCCCCGGGGCAGCTGCCCCTTTTGCCCCCACTCTCAGCAGCTGAGGGCGGGGGAAGGGGCAGCGACGTTAAACCACTGCCGCGGCAGCGCTTTAACATCGGCTGCGTGCAGGCCCGTACCGGCAGCCATTTCTTACTGGTATGCCGTACCAGCCCGTACCAGCCCACTTTCACCTCTGCCTCTGCGTACCCCCAGGGGTATGTGTACCCTTGTGAGAACCACTGCTGTAGCTGAGCATACGCCTGCCTGGATCAGCACAGAGCCCCTGGGCAAGAATGGGACTGTGACAGGTTTCACTCACTGCAAGAGCGTCTCCTCCTGGCCAGGCTCAGAGCTGCAGCTTTCTCTCAGATGGTGCCCCCTCCCATCACTGCGGTGGTCTCTCTTCCCAGGTCAGCCCACCGGCTACATCCCCCCTTCCACATGGTACCTCCAACCGTTCAGTGCTACATCCTGCCCACCCTCCATCCACACTGGGATCCAGCCCAGGGACCCTATAACCAGCAGCCAAGGTCTGCCCAGGCCTGCTCCTTGCTGCTGTTACCCTGGGCTTCTTCCTATCCTGCTTTCTCAGGCTTTCTTTCCATGCAACACCTCTGCGCTTGACCCTTCTCCCAGAGCTCGAGCTCCTGCTCCCAGAGGGTCTGAGAACTTCCTCTCTTTATAATGCTGTCCCAGCTCCTCCCCCAGCAGGGCTTCACCAGCAATTAATGTTTATCAATCCCTGGGTCCTGCATCAGCAGCAGCTCTGCAGGTTAATTGTCCTCTTCTGGGCCCACCTTCACCCCTAAGTTCAGGGCTAGTGTGGGGCAAACATGCCCTCATGGGGAAGGGGGGAAGATGGGGGACAGGTAGCAGGGTGGGGAGAGGGCCTGGAATGGGGGGGCTGTGCCCCCCTCCCGCATGGCACCCCTACGAGTCTCTGCTCAGCATTCTCGGTTCCCGCAAGGCCGACCGGTGAGAACGGAGCCGCTTATAGATCCAAGGGCGTCGGGGGAGTTGCCATCTGGCCTGCACCCCCGAGCCACACGCCAATGACCTCCTGCTGCTGAAGGTAAGGGGTGTAGGGGGGACACTTCATTGACAGCAGATGGGAATCGGAACCGGCCCCGACTCCATTGCAATCAGGTGTGACTCTGGATTGGCCTTGAGGGAGCTGAGACCAGAATCCAGCCTGGACACCACTTTGCTCAGGTGTGACTCTGGATTGACCCTGTCCCTTAGCCTCCACCATTTCCTCCAGACCCATCCATGCTCCCCACCTGCCCCCTGTCCCCCCCACCTCACCCCTCCCTGCCCCCATTAACCACTCTCTCCCCTGCCCCCTTCACTCTCCCTGTTCCAGCCCCAAACCCCGCCCACCAAGCCCCCGGGCCCCACCCCCTGTCCCGCATCTCCCCACCCCAGCTCCCTCCCATCCCTGCCCCCCGAGCCCGCCCTCCGCCCTCTGACTGGCCACTGGCCGCGAAGGGGTTAACCAGGGGCTTTGTCAATGTCCCAGGAATGGGGCGCGGGCCCTTTAAATCCCAGCCCCTCTCCTTTCCCCGCTTCCTTCCCGGCCTTGAAAACTGCGCATGCGTGTCTAGGCCTGGAGGGGCGCGGGCCGGAGAGTCCCACGTGTGATCGCGCCCAGCCCTGGCCACGCGCGCGCTAGTGGGTGAGCGGAGCGCGCTGCAGGGGCCGAGTGCGGGGTGGTTGGGTGGCAGGGGACAGCAATTAAGCGAGGAGTTAATTGCAGGGCTAATGCGGCTGTGCGTGTTCCCTAGCGCCTGGGCTTGGATGTGCGTCCGGTTTGGGAGCGAAGCTCCGCCAGCCGTGGGGAGATGGGGCTGTGCCTTTCCCCTCCCATCCCCCGCCCACACACACTGCGATGCAGAATCCAGGGCAGGAAAATACCTTGTTCTCCTCCGGCTATGAAGACGGGGACGGGTGCTACCTTGGCCATCACCCCAGGGATCTCCACAGGTAAAAGGAGCTCGCTCCAGTTTGAGCCGAAGAGTCAGGCTCGCTCGCTGGGGCGGGGGCTGACTCTCGCCCCCTGTGCATTAGTGTAATGCAAACTTCCCCAGTGGCCCCCACACGCCTTCTGTGGCCACGGACAGCCATTGATCTCCGGCCTTTCTATACAGCCTGTCACAGTTTTGCAGTCTGCTCCCAAGTCCCCCATCAATCGTTCCTTCTCAAGAGCAAACCTGCCCAGTTTCTGTAACCTTTCCTTGCAGGTCAGGTTTTCTAAACCTCCCTCTCCTCTGGGCTCTCTCCTCTCTCGTCCTTCTGTCTGTCCCAATCTCCTTCCCCGCCCCCATCTCTGCCTTTCTCTCTCCAGACCTCTCCACCACAGGACTGGCAAATGGATTCTGAAAAGGGCTGGGGGTATCGCACTGTCCCAGTTGGAAGGACTGTCTCTGGGGTGAGACCAAATAGCCATTTCCCTTGTTCATCCCATACTACCTTACCTTGGCCTTCTCACCTCTGCTGCTCAATGCCCCTCCCTGAAGACTCAAACCACCCCATGGGGACTAGGCCCCCAGGCAGAGATTCCTGAAGTTGTCTAGGGGATTTGGATGCCATTGGGTCATTTGCTCTTTACACAGTGACAACATGGAGAATGCACATGGGGCCAGCTGGATCCCAAACAACCGTCTTAACTAACTGCACACCAACATGCCAGGTTGGGGCACACACACACGTGCATATACACACACATGTGCACGCACACACGTGCACATGCACAGACACACACATGCACACGGCTGCTCTGGCTGGGTTCTGACAGCTTCTCCAACACAGGACACGGTGAGCGCCACTAAAGGGCTCGCCGGCCATTTAAAGGGTTACCACCTGATTCCTGTACACTCCACACACCCCTTTCCCAAGGGGAATTGGGCACCCAAATCCCTTTGGAAATCTCAGTCTGAGGCTCCAGCTGACCTGAGTCCTCACACGTCTGCTGCTAGCATCAGGGATGGATCCGGCTCTCTGCCCCGGGGACGGAGCATTTACAAGCGCTCAGCTAGGCAGCTCCGTTTGGGGCAGAAAGTGAAAGGGAAACTCCGGCCAGCTCTAGCTCCAACTGGTCCCTTCTGGCCTTGCACTCTGGCTCTGAGAGCTCTGCCCCGGTGAGGGCCCAGTAGGAACCTGGGCTGGGATCCCCAAAGGGGTGTACTAGGGCACTCTGGATCCATCTCCCAGAGACCTGGGCACCTAATGCCCATGAGAACCTTTGGAAACAATTTACTACAGAGATTGTGTCCCTAGTCTATGCTTGCCAGAAGCTGGGAGTGGGCGACGGGATGAATCACTTGATTACCTGTTCTGTTCATTCTCTCTGGGGCACCTAGCATTGGCCACTGTCGGAAGACAGGATACTGGGCTAGATGGACCTTTGGTCTGACCCAGTATGGCTGTGCATTGAGTGAAGAAATACTTCCTTTTGTTTATTTTTAAACCCGTAGCCTATTAGTTTCATTTGGTGACTCCTAGTTCTTGTATCATGAGAAGGAGTAAATAACACTTCCCTATTCACTTTCCCCTCACCATTCGTGACTGTAGAGACCTCTATCATATCGCCCCATAGTCACCTCTTTTCTAAGCTGAACAGTCCCAGATTTTTAAATCATTGTTCTCCTGGAGTTAGCCTGGCCCCTTTGTCAGGGGTTCCTAAAGTGATGGCAGGCTAGAGCCTCATTAGAAAACTCTCAGCCTAGCCTAGCTGGCACGTAGCCTCCCAGACCACACTCTTTTCATACATGTAAATACACTGTCCAGTTACTTCCTAAGTGCAGGATAAAATAGCATCTTTGGTCCTTCTACTTCCAAGTTCAGTGTCCGTACTCCAAGTCAGAATAACCCCCATGGCTTGTCTTCCTGGAGCTGCAGTGGCATCACCCCAACATGAGAACTCCTGTCAGCACGGAGAAGTATATGGCCATCACCGTCTGGAAGCTCGCCAGCCCTGCTTGCTAGCCAGTCAGTAGTGAACTAGCTTGGTGTTGGTAGATCAGTGATCAGAGATGTTGTCTTGGAGGTTTGCATAGCTTCGAAGGCCTGAAGGGACCATTGTGATTATCCAGTCTGACCTTCTGTATAACGCAGGACAGAGAACTTCCCCAAAATAATTCATAGAGAAGATCTGTTAGAAAAACATCCAATCTCGATTTAATATTTGTCAGGGATGGAGAATCCACCACGACATAGGTAAGTTGTTCCAATGATTAATTACTCTCACTGTTTAAAATGTATGCCTCATTTCCAGTCTGAGTTTGTCTCAGTTCAACTTCCAGCCATTGGATCGGGTTAGACGTTCCTCTGCTAGATTGAAGAGCCCATTATTAAATATTTGCTCCCCATGTAAGATACTTACAGACTGTGATCAAGACACCCCTTAACCTTCTCTTCATTAAACTAAAAAGATCGAGCTCCTGGAATCTCTCGCTATCAGGCAATTTTCTAATTCTCTAATCATTCTTACGGCTCTTCTCTGACCCCTCTCCAATTTATCAGCAACCCTCTTGAATGGTGGGCACCAGAACTGGACACAGGATTCCAGCAGCCGTTGCACCAGTGCCAAATAACCTCTCTACTCCTACTTGAGATTCCCCTGTTTATGCATCCCAAGGTTACATTAGCTCTTTTGGCCACAGCGTCGCACAGGGATCTCATGTTCAGCTGATTCTCCACCACAAAACCCCCAAATGTTTTTCAGAGTCGCTGCTTCCGAGGAGAGAGTTCCCCATCCTGTAAGTACAGCCGACGATCTTTGGTCCCAGATGTAGACATTTATATTTAGCCGTATTAAAGCACATATTGTTCACCTGCTCCCAGTTTACCAGATGATTGAGGTCACTCTGTATCAGTGACCGTCCTCGTCTTATTTACCCATCCTCCTATTTTTGGGTCATCTGCCAACTTCACCAGGTCAAGAAGGTGCTGTTCCCCCATGTCCTAAAGCTTGCCAACATTCAGGAAGTTATTGATGTATTTGCCCATTTGGGGTTTGCAATTTATTTTGGGGCTACTGATGGGACACACAGGCCCCCCCACAGGCCTCAGACTTTATCAACAGGAAGGGGAATTTCCCCCTGGGGCTGGCAGGCCTGGATGGTCTCCATGGAAGGTTCACCAGTATTAACGTGGGGTTGTCAGGAAAGAAACTTGGCCTGGTTTCTGAACTAGAAAGGCATATTTTGCATTGTGGCCATTGACGGCAGGAGTCCTCCTGTGGTTTCGGAACACTCAGCTTGCCCTCCACTTCCCTGGCTTATGAAGCCTTTCAGCCACTCAAGCCCTCTCCTCTGGGCTATGCCAGCCCTGTCTTGGCCTTGCAGGTTCACAAGAGGTGCCCCCCAGAACCCTAGTGCTCCTGTTTGGAGCTGAGGGTGTAGTGTGCAGGGGTGGGAAAGGAATCTGTCACAGGGCACCATAAGGGTTTTATCACACTGTGTGCCACAGTTTTTATTGCATTCTGGGCAGTGGGTTCCTGAAGGATTGGAGGTAGCTGGAAACAATAAAAAAAAAAAAAACCTGTATTGCCCAGAAAGTTCAAAGGGGAAACCAGTAGCCACTGTTCTGTCTTGTGGGGAGGGTTGGTGCTGTGCAGATGGGGCAGTGGAGTCACTGAAAGCACCCCTGTATTCACACCCAACACGCTAGTGCAGGAAGGCTTTGGATCCGGTCCACGGGATTGCCAGCTCTGTGGGGCTAAGGCAGGCTCCCTGGCCCTGTGCCGTGGCCGGCATCATGTCCCTGAGGCCCCTGGGGTTCCCCCTTCCCGGCCAATGGGAGCTGCGGGAGAGGTACCTGCAGGCGAGGGCAGCATACGGAGCCCTCTGCCCCCCTCCCCCAGGGGCCACAGGGACGTGCTGCCAGCTGCTTCTCCGAGTGGCGCAGGGCCAGGGCAGGCAGGAAACCTGCCTTAGCCCCGCTGCACACTGCTGCCACCCCAGAGCCACTCGAGGTAAATGGTGCTGGGCCAGAGCCCGCACTCCACACCTCTCCTGCACCCCGATCCCCTGCCCTGAGCCCCCTCCCACACTCCGCACCCCAACCCCCTACCCCAGCCCTACATTCATGCTCTGCATGCAATTTCCCCACCCAGATGTGGCCCTCGGGCCAAAAAGTTTGCCCACCCTTGCGCTAGTGTAACAATCTTTATATAGAATATGCCCTGGGAGGTATCATAGGAAAGCTAAGAACTCACTGGTCAATACTATCATGATGGAATGGATGTAGCAACATTATATGTAAAGTTATGAATTCTTCCTGTACAATGTTATTAGCCCACGGTCAAAACCAGACAGCCCCAACTAGGCAAGGTCTATCCTGAACACAGGAACGTGGGTTTACCTTGATTTGCACATAAGTAGTTCATAAGGTCCTCAAAACAGCAGGGGAGGAGGTGGCAGGAAACAGAACAATTTGCATTTTAGCAAACACAAGTGGAGGAAGAAAGAGCCCGGAGCCACCTTCACCACCAGACTCCACATTGTCTTCCTCACTGTTTGGATGAACTTTGCTTGGAGCGGTAACCTTCCAAAGAATCCACTTCAAGGGTTGACTGGACTATAAAAGGAGAGGGCAGGGAACCCCAAACTCTCTCTCTCTCTTTCCCCTCAGAAGACCAACGCCGGCACCTCTGGGAGATCCTGGGGGAGATCCTGACCGAGGAACGCATCAGTCATCATCTTGCTGGAAGATGGTGGGTGAGAGAGGCCATTTTGAACAATGCCTACAACCAAAACTTGCTGGATCATATTTTAGACGTTTAGCTGCATGTTTTCTCTTTGATTTGCTCCCAACCATTTCTAACTTTATCTCTTGTACCTGAATTCACTTAACATCCATCTTCTTTTGTTAATAGACTTGCTTTATTTTTAATCTAAAACAACTGCGCTGTGTGTAAACAGCTATTTGGTAACGCGAGTTAAAGTAACAAACTGTTGAATGTCGACTCCTTACAGGGGCATCGAACCTCAGCGTCTGAACTGTCCAGGAGAGGGCTGGGCTGTGCACAACATATGTTTTGGGGAACATTCGGGACTGGGAGTCTTTGGGGCCTCCCTACAAGTAGTAATCAAGCCTGGGGAAAGCCAGAGTGGGGCTGCAGATAGGCTGCTGGGGTCAGCGTGGCTGAGCCAGGGCTGTCTAATGTATAGATGCTCAGGGTGTGATCTGCATGTTGGTGGCTGGTTGTGTGTGGCCCAGGTTGAGAGCTGCAACAGTAAAACATTGTGAGACATCCAAGGTTACAGGCCAGGCGGTGACACAACCCCTCACTGGTGTGGATTGCACCCCAGAGTGTGACGGGGAAATCAGCAGCGGAGCTGTAAACCTCACTCACTAAGCATTTGGAGCAGGAGAAGGGGAAGGAGGAGGGAGATGACCCAGGGTTGGGAAACCCGCCAGACCTTACTTCCCCACTGGAGATGGCTGCGCAGGTAAAGCTGCCTAGATTGCGGCTCCGCAGAAACAAGGAGGCACCCGAGCACCGCAATGCAGATGGTAGAGCTCAGACTGCAAGAGAAGAAAACCTCTGGCCTGCGTGATCCCCAAAACGTCACAATCTGGTACCCAGTTAACCACATTTCTTTTCTTTCTGTTATCTCAGCCCCAACCTTAAAAATTAGTGATATCTGGTATTTCAAGAAGCACTACACGTTTAACACAGAACACCTCTTGTTTCTCATGAGGGCCAAGACTATAACCGGATTCAAAAAAGAGCTAGATACATTCATGGAAGATAGGTTCACCAATGGCTATTAGCCAGGATGGGCAGGTATGGAGTCCCTAGCCTCTGTTTGCCAGAAGCTGGGAATGGTTGACAAGGAATGAATCACTCGATGATTACCTGTTCTGTTCATTCATTCTAGGGCACCTGGCATTGGCCACTGTCGGAAGACAGGATACTGGGCTAGATGGACCCCTGGTCTGACCCAGTAGGGCGGTTCTTATGTTCTTATGATCTTTTTCAGTCACACGCTTTGGGCCTCTCCCGCACGCAAATCTCCAAACTCAATTTCAAACCCAAAGCTCACCCAGGTCTACTGTGGCCCTCCTCCATATCCCCTGTGCCAATGCTGGTCTGGAAGTGGGGAGCAGTTAGTAATTCTATGGGAACCTCTGCAGGCTGTCCCTATGTTGGAGGATGTCACCCTGAGGAGAGCCCTTCTCCCAAAAGCACAGGAGCATCTTGTTCGAAAAGACAACGGGCAAACAGGAAAGCTAGGCTGCTCTGCTATTTACCAGGAGGGTGGAGGAGTGGTCAGCAATCACAGCCTGTGTGGGCAGCCCCGGGAAGCGGCACTGCCTTGCAACGTGTGTGCCCAAAGAAGAGCCCTTTCCGTGTCTTACAGTTTCTTGTACAAGCCCTGCAGAGTGGCACAAAGTGCGCTGCCAAATAAACAGGCTTTTGCAGTAAATGGGCTGCACCAAGGGCTAATCACCTGGGCCACTGTGGATCAAATATAGTTTGAAGAATTCATGTAAAAATGCAAAGGCAGCTGAAAGCTCAAGGGCACGGATCAAACGAGGAGCCAAAGAACTTGTTCTATTGCTTTGCCCCTCTCTGGAGCTGCCCCTACAATAAACACACCTGCCAGGTGAGGCATTTGATCTTTTTCAACCCCTGGGGTGCTGCCATCTTGAAGGACGGAGTGGGGGCCCCCCTCAATTGACCAGGAGTCAGACGGAACAACGAACAGGGCGGGGGCTGGGACGGGGGAGATGCATGTTCAGTTGATGGATGGGGGAGTTTATATTTCAGAGAAATAAATACTTTAGAGCTCAAATTCTCCAGCCCAGGTGCTATTATGAGCACAATGGAAAGTGGTGATTATAGCCGAGCAGCTGGAGAGAAAGCGCCGTAATCCACCGCACAGGGCGGCACCCTGCTGGTCCCTGGAATAAAGTTGTTTCAATCCCCCTGTAAAGTTATATGGCAATTTACTGACAAAAAACTTCATCAACGCTGAGTTAAGGTTGCCCGGGGGTATCTCCTGCCCTTCCATAATGGTGAGTTCAGCAAATCTGAAACCTCTGAAAAGCAGGAAATACTGAGTTAAGGCGAACTTCCGCACAGCCTTAACTCTGCCCTCCCTGGAGTTGACAGTAGCCACTGGGAATTAGGTGCATGCACTCTCGCTGCATTCCCTGTATTTGGCATAACGGTATTGAAAGGTGGAGAGATTACTTAGAGCTGCTTGGCAGAGCTGTGGCTGTGCCATGACTTGGAGGGGTGTGATCAAAGGAGCGAGGTGCATGTGTCCCTTTAGAGATCCCCTTTTGTCGAATGCATCATTGCCTTCTGTGGAAGTGTCCATGCTCACTTAGATTTGCATTTACTGTCCTAGTACCTCAGGACTTCCCCCTCCTCCCACCATGCTGGGAAATCTACCTGACACTGCCCATCCCTGACTGCCAGCAAATCTCCTTGGGCTCTGCCCCCGCCCTGACTACTCCTCCCCACTGCCGGGAAATCTCCTTATGTTCTGCCCCACCCTGCGCTTCCCATTGTGCCTGGTACTGCACAGACCCTGATTGAGATTGGGGATGTCAAATGTGATGGTGGGGATCAGGGCCCAGGTGTCCCAAGTTTAGCACCCCAAATTCTGGGATGCCCATTACCCTTGGTGACTGACCTTTCTGGGGCGGCACCAGCTTCTTCCCGGTGAGGGGGCTTAGCTGAGCTAGTCAGAAAAATGGAGAGGCATTTCCACCCTTACTTCTCTGCTGCTCTTGTTGGAGGTGCCTTCAGAGCTGAGTGGATGGACAGCAGCGGCTGCTGGCTGGGCACCTAGCTCTAAAGGCAGTGACGCCACCAGCAGCAGCTCAGAAGTGAGGGTGACAATGCCATACCATGCTACCCTTACGTCTGCATAACATTTGACATTTGTGCCAGGAGGGGAGGATACAGGGAGGGGCTAATGCAAATTTTAGGTGCCTATAGCCCTCACAAACTCCCCACAGTGCTGCCCCTGAACCTTCGCCAGGTAGATCATCCAGGGTGTAGCAGACATGCCCAGTGGGGGCTGCCTGGGCACCCAGCTGACTGATGCAGTGACTGAGCCCAGCCCTTGTAAAGTGCTCCTTGTAAATCAGCTGCTAGGTCAATCCGGGCACCTGGTTCCTTTCGCTTCCAGAGGACCAGATGCTTACAGCTGACTCCTGCAAACAACAGTGGGCTCTGCGCCCACCACACAGCCCGGGCTAAGGTCAACCCTAAGCTATATACAACCGATTACTGTCTGTCTCTATCCATCCAGTGTCATCCCACCCTCCATGCATCCATCCATCCGTCCCCGCACGCACACACCTACCGATCTCTGCAGCAGATTGTTTCCAAAGGTTCCCAAGCGAGTTAGGTGCCCAGGTCTCTGGGAGTTGGGCCCATAACCCCTTTGGGGATCCCAGTCCAGGTTCCTGCTGGTCCCTCAATGGGGAAGAGGTCACAGAGCCAGAGTGCAAGGCCAGAAGGGACCACTGTGATTGGCTAGTCTGACGTCCCGCTTAGCACGGGCCGGAGAATGCCCCCAAAATAATCCCAGTTGGACCTAGAGCTGGCTGGTTAGGGTCAGGGCCGGCCCCGAACATCCCACCTGGCCTCTGACTGTGAGTGCCTCTGTTTCCACATTGCCCAAGTCAAGACGCCTGGGCCTGATTTACAGTGGCATTGAGCATCACCTCACGTGTAACCCCCGTCCCCCACCACCACCACACACACCAGTTTCCCAGAACATGCTCAACCCCTGTGACCCACAGTTAATAATGACACTTAGAATGTCTCCATGGGATGAAGTTGCCCTGCCCAACCCATGTCCATGCTTTCAGTTCCCTTTCGCTTTCCACCCCACCCAGAGCTGTGCAGCTGAGCGCTGATAAATGCTCCCTCCCCAGGGCAGAAAGCCGGATCCATCTCTGATGGCAGCAGCAGACGCGCAAGGACTCAGGTGAGCTGGAGCCTTGGGCTGAGATTTCCAAAGGAATTGGAGTTCCCAATTCCCCTGGGGAAAGGGGCATGTGCAGTGTACAGGAATCGGGTGGTAGCCTTTTAAATGGCCGGCAAGCCCTCTAGTGGTGCTCACCGCATCCTCTATTGGAGAAGCTGCAGAACCCAGCCAGAGCAGCCGTTTGTGTATGTGTGTGTGTGTGTATGCTCATGCATGTGTGTGCCCCAACCGGGCGTATTTGTGTGTAGTTAGTTAAGACGGCTGTTTGGGACCCAGCTGGCCCCGTGTGTGTTCTCCATGTTGTTGCTGTGTAAAGAGCAAATGACCCAATGGTGTCCAAATCCCCTAGGCAACTTCAGGAACCTCTCCCGGGGGGCTAGTCTTTGTGGGGTGGTTTGAATCTTCAGGGAGTGGGTTTGAGCAGCTGGGAAAGCGGAGGAGATGAGTCCAGGGTGAGGTTAATAAGGGGCTAATAAGGGGAACAGCTAGGGTTAGAGGGAGCTATTATCTGTCCCTCTCCGGCTATTTGGTCCCATCCCTGAGCCTTGCAGCTGGGGGAGTTAGATACCCCTGCCCTTAGAGTCCATTTGCCAGCAATGTGCTGGAGAGGTCCTGAGAGAGGGAGGGAGATGGGGAGAGACTAGGAGAGGCAGATGGATAGAACGGGAGGGTGAAGAGAAGGGAGAAGGGGAAAAACGGGAGACGAAAGATAATTAAGAGTGGAGAGTGGAAGGGAGCTCAGGGAAGGGAAGGAAAGGAGGGGGAAGTGGAGGGGAGACAGAGAACTAAAGAGAGAGGAGGGGGACCCAGAGGCTATAACCCATGGGCCAGGTTCTTGAAGGGCTGGGGTGCAAGTGTCTGGGGTCCCTCCTGGAGAATCACCAAACTGGTCCGAGCCCCCTCCAGAATTCTGGGGAGGCGGGCAGGGAAAGACACAACCATGTTTTTCTCTTCCCTCTTACAGGTTGGCTTCCCAACTCGTCCGTTGGGCCCCAGGGACCAGCTGAGCTGCTGGGAACCTGAACACACATTGCATCCACCCCCAGACTGAGCCGAAAGGGACGTCAGGGCCTGATTTCATCTCCTTCTTAGCACCCTTGAAAGGCCCAGTCTGTAGTTGATCTGCATGGTGGTGTAGGATCATAAAGAAAGCTAGCTTCTGGAGCTGGCTAGGAAACATTTTGTTGTTGTTTTTTCCTCCTGTGGAAAATGTTGACCTTTCACCATAAAACATGAAACAGATCAAAATTTTGGCCAAAATCATCCCAAAAAAACAGAAATAATTTTCAGCTGAAACCAGAAAAAACCTTTGGTTGAAAACAACAAAACCCAAAACAAAACAATTGGCGCAAAAACGATATCTATTGTCCATAAACAGTGAGAAACCAAAACATATTCCGGTAGGGGCTACAATTTTTCAGTTTTGGGGACTGTCAGTGTCTCAACAAGAAGCTGGAAATGTTCTTGGGAAGCAGAAACTTGTGTGCTAATCATTTCAACAGCAGTGTAACCTGTCTGATGTTCCCGATGCAGGTGCTTCTTCTGGCCCTCATGGGGGGACCTGGCTGCTGGGGCTGTGAAGGCAGCGCTTGGACTGTGCCCAGAGCCACTGCTCGGAGTCGGAGATGTTGCAGAAGGACACGTGGGCAATGACAGCTGTGAATGCCAGCAGAGGCTGGCCAGAATCAAACCAGATGGTGAGAGCTCCCCCGCAGCAGGCCCGGATCGTCGAGTGCAGCCAGTCTGTGCATCTAAACAGCCAAGCCAGCCTATGAGATATTCAGAGGTTATTAAATATGACAAACCTCAATGTTAAAGATAGTGATTTTCTGAATCGGGTGTTTGTGGGGGGAGGGGTGGCCAGTGATGCTCAACATCACCCTGGCTATAACAGACAAGCAAGGGCCAAATCACCAGCTGGTGTCAAGAGCCGTCCACACCAACTCAGGACTGGATCCATTGACATTCATGGAACCACTGTACATCTCCACCGACTGGGGACCTGACCCCTATCGTCTCTACTGGCCATTCATCTGCTAGCTTTCTATGCAGGGCCGGATTTACACATCACTGGGCCCTAGGTGGCACTGCTCAGCTTTGGTCCGGCCGCCCCTCCATCATAACAGGGGCGACTGGGCCAAATTTTAGTGAATGGCATCGCCCGGGGTTACCAGGTCTACCCAAGTGTTCCTGTGCGTTGATCTGTCCTTGTCCCCACGTGTGGATAATCTGCCTCGGTTCTTCAGTATCTCCTATTCCCCTGCACACCCTGAAGGCTGCTCAGTGAAAGCATTAGATTTAATCCAAGAGTGTAGGGGCCACAGCCACCATATTTAGAGGAAATACAGCCCACTGTGTTTGCTTCACCATTTAAATACTTGTTGCTCTCTAGACATGGGATGAATTATGTGGCGGGAGAAGAAATATGGAGAGGTACGAACAGTGACTAGGACACAGGATTGGAACTCAGGACCCCAAATTCTATTCCTGGCTTTTCCACTGTCCTGCTGGGTGACCTTGAATCAGTCACATTTCCGCTCTGTGCCTCAGTTTCCCGACCTGTAACTTGTTACTGACTTCCTTTGGAAAGCGCTTTGTTCTCTATTGATGTGAAGCGCTAGAGAAGAGCTGGGGATTGTTATTCTATTAACATGATTAATTTTGAAATGTTAAAAGAAATTGCTTGAAAGGGGGAAACCTATCGACAGTCCCAGTTAATCCAGCAACTGCAACTGAACTGAATAACGCATTAATAATCCCACTAGGCAAACGATCAAATGCAACATGGCTTTCACCATTGCCATCTCTCGGCTGTCGGTGGAAGTAGCTGGGACGCAGAGGAAGCAGGTATCTCAGAGTCCATCAGCAAGTGTCCAGTAGGGTGTAGATCCCCGTTTGCTGTCCAAGAAGCTGCAGAACTGGCAAAGTGCTGCTGGGCCCTCAGACAAGCCTCTTCCTACCCGGGCCTTCGAAGAAGTGGGGAGGCTTCATAGTGGAGTGTGCGTGTCTCTTTAGTTTGATTTGATCTGAGCGGTCCCTTGCTGAGTCTGCAGGCTTCCTAGGGAGACCTGGAGGGACCGGACCGAGCGATGCTGGGTGCGAGTTTCTCCTCCGTCAGCCCAAGCACACTGGTCTGAGAGAACCTCAGCAAATGACTTGTAAGCAATTTCTTCTGATGCTTTAAACCAGTGGCTTTCAAAGCAAACACTAGCAATAACAGGGGCTGCCTTGTGAGAGGCCCTCAGACACAGCACAGCATCACTACTTGGGGAGCGGCCTGGCCCGTGAGAATGGGGTTAGGGATACAGGACTGGTCACCAATGATTATAATAAATGGAACGAGAAATCATGGGGATCTGTTGCTCTGGGGTATAGCCACTTGATGTTAATTGCTGGCCATTGCTGTGCCTGGTTCATGCCTACAAACTTTGGTGCCCACGAACTAGATCTGCAAATCTCTTGATTCTCAAACTTTGTGACTCTTGATGAATGAATAAACCTTATGGATCGGATCAAAATCACTCTGTGTCCGGGCTTGAGCTGTGGTGAAAGGGCCCAGACCGACCGACCCCCGACACCGTGTAGGCCTGGGCCCTCTCCTGCACCTCCAAGCCCATCTCCTGAGCTCTCTACTGAACCAGGAGCACTCTCCAAATTCCCCCCACCCACGACGCCTCCTTCTTCTCTCATGCACCCTCACCATCTCCCATCACCCTTTCCTGCATCCCCCCTTTCTCTGGCACCATCCAACTGGCCTCCTGCACCCCCAGGTGTGTTCCCAACTCCCCTGGGAGACAGGAGAGGTGACTAAGCATGGGGGGAGCCTGGGTGGGGGGGTTACGTTGCTGAAGTTGATTTAGGACAAACTGATGAGAGATTTACCTGCAAATTCCCACAGTCTAATTTTTTTTTGTCCACCCAACCTGCCTTCTACAAAGTACATCTTACCCACTCCCACTATGATGGCAACGGGTCCTGTGGGACGCACGGGATCCCAGTCCCACTGCAGGGCTCTCCACTGGGCTCCCACCTCCAGCTTCCAAGGCCCCAGCTCCCCTGAGTTAGGCTATTATAGGGGGCTTAGGAGCCTGCAGGGATTGAAAAGGGCTGGCTGGTGCTTGCAGGGGGGCTGGGCTAGAAGGAAAAGCAGGAGAGGGGAGCCAGCAGGCATTGAGATGGTGGGGGGATTGGGGGCACAGCAGAGGACAGAGACAAAGAACTGGGGAGACTGACAGTCCCCCAGACTATGTGGGGAGGGGGTTGAGGGAGTCTGGATCTTAGCTGTAGGCTCCCCAGTCTATTTGAAAAACAAGGGGTTGCCCCAGTCACCCCAAGAGAAATGAAGCCAGCAGCGAGGCAGGCAGGGAAGTAGCCCCTGCTCCATCGGATTGGCAGTGAACTGGTCCCTGGTGGAGCACTCAGAGGAGGTGATTGGCTAGCTCAGCGGCTGACCCACTGGCCTGACACGCCATTGAGAGCTGGAAGCTCACTAAAATCTTGTGATTTTTAACAGTGGGGAGAAAGCCAGCTAATTCTTCTGCCCACCACTTCCCCAAACACAGGGGCCAGGCTGCATGGGCAGGAAGTGATTTATTGCGAGAAACAGCAAGAGAATGTGAGACCAGTAACAGCACCCAGGGCTTAGCCTGAGACACACTTCTCCCAACATCAACCCCACCACCACATGGGTAAGGGATGGGAAGGAGCGGCTATACTGTATACTGGGCACTAGGGGCAGCAGAGGGTGGGAGCGGGGAAGGGGTGGCTGTACTGTATACTGGGCACTAGGGGTAGCAGAGGGCGGGGGTGGGAAGGGGCGGCTATACTGTATCATGGGCACTGGGGCAGCAGAGGGTGGGGGTGGGGAAGGGGCGGCTATACTGTATCATGGGCACTAGGGGCAGCAGAGGGTGGGGGTGGGGAAGGGGCGGCTATACTGTATCATGGGCACTAGGGGGCAGCAGAGGGTGGGGGTGGGAAGGGGCGGCTATACTGTATACTGGGCACTAGGGGGCAGCAGAGGGTGGGGGTGGGAAGGGGCGGCTATACTGTATAATGGGCACTGGGGCAGCAGAGGGTGGGGGTGGGAAGGGGCGGCTATACTGTATAATGGGCACTAGGGGGTAGCGGGGGGGTGGGAAGGGACGGCTATACTGTATAATGGGCACTAGGGGGTAGCGGGGGGGTGGGAAGGGACGGCTATACTGTATAATGGGCACTAGGGGGTAGCGGGGGGGTGGGAAGGGACGGCTATACTGTATAATGGGCACTAGGGGCAGCAGAGGGTGTGGGTGGGGAAGGGGCGGCTATACTGTATAATGGGCACTAGGGGAAGCAGAGGGCGGGGGTGGGGAAGGGGCGGCTATACTGTATAATGGGCACTAGGGGCGGCAGAGGGTGGGGTGATTACTCTGAGTAGCTGCAGAAGGATCAATGGGGATCACAATTGATCCTGGGGCACTAGACATCCAGGAGGTTGTTTTTTTTGCGCTGGGGACTCTGGAAGCCGTGCTAGCCGAGCGCTCGCCATGGTAGGTCACTCTGCTGTCGGGGTCCTCACCGTGGACTCGGACGCCTGGCTTGAGCCCCCCCCGGTTCCTGGATCTCGTGCCGGGTGCCTCGTGCGGAGGGCGGATCCAGGAGGGGGCAGGGACAGAGCCGGGGAGCCCCAGCCATGGAAGTGTTCGTGGGGAGTGAAAGCAGCAGGACTCCCTGGCTCCCGCCCCAGGCCTGGCCACCCTGCTCTAGAGGGTCCTGTTGTAGTGCACGGGCAGCCTCCCGACACACGCCACACGGATCCGACGGGTGCTGCTGCCCCCTCGGTAGGTGCAGGGCGGGCGGGTTGACCCCCTAGCCAGCCGGCAGGTGGTGATGCGATAGCGGTTGTTGCTGTTGTGCAGGTTGCGGCCGGCGCGCCGGCCCGCCCGGCCGCAGATGTCCTGGAGCTGTCTGGCGGGGGCATGGACGAAGGTGTTGGTGCGTTTGCAGGGGCTGGCCATGCCCCGGCGC
This sequence comes from Natator depressus, assembly GCF_965152275.1. NCBI lineage: Eukaryota > Metazoa > Chordata > Testudines > Cheloniidae > Natator > Natator depressus. The sequence continues at coordinate 33,994,394 of NC_134246.1, forward strand.
CGCATCATCATGTTGCAGTAGGTCCGGTCATCCCGAGCCCTGGTCTTGGGGTTGTCAACGTGCTGCCTCAGGAACTGCGAGTAGCTGGCTCCTTGGCCGAGCTGGGCCAGCCAGCCAGCCAGCAGCACCAGGGCCAGCAGCAGCATTGGGTGGGGTCCCTTCACAGCCATCGCTGCACCTGGCCCGGCGTCTACCTGCAGAGGAGAGGGAGGGGGACATAGGAAGGTGGGACTCGAAAGGATAGCCGGGGTCTCTGTCGCAGGCTACCCACTGTACCATCCTCATTGTAATGGATCAAGTGCCATCTCCAAACCAGTTAGATCATTCGCCCCCGGGCTGTCCCTTAACCCCCTCCCCTGCTGCTTAGAACCCGTCTCATTTCCAGCCAATGGTGCTTCATGGCCAGTTTCTACCCATTTGCTCTCGTGCCAGCATTGTCCTTTAGCTGCAATAGCTCCTCTCCCTGCCTGGTATTCTCCACCCCCCGCCCCCAATGTATTCTAGTTTCCTCTCAGAAGATTGGCCCTCTGCTCTGCTGAGCATCCTAGCAGCCCTGCTCTTGCTCCAGTCTGAAGTCTTCTCTCTTGAACAAGGGTGACCAGAATTGTCAGTGGGATTCCAGACGAGGTCTCACTGGTGCCGTGTACAATGGCATTAATACTTCCCTACCTTTCGTGGAAATGCCTCACCGGATACGTCCTGGGATCGCGTTTGCCTTGCTTGCAGCTGCATCACACTGGTGGCTCATAGTCCTGTTGTGATCAACCCATGCACCCGGGTCTTTCTCCTCCTCTCTCATTTCCAAATGATGAGCCCCCCGCTTATGGCAGAAATTCTTGTTAGTCCCTACGTGCATGACCGTGCACTTTGTACCATTGAACTTCATCCCCTTTCCGTCACTCCATTCCTCCAGGTCATCCAGGTCTTCCATTAGGATATTCCAGTCTCCTCTTCGCTGACTTTGTGTCATCAGCCAATTTCAGTAGCACACCCCTGCTTTCTGTGCCAATGAAAATATTAACTAAGATTGGTCCCAAGGCCAATCCTTGAGGAGCTCCTCCAACCTAATCTTTCCCCTTTCAGCACAGCCCTTGTCATCTCCCCTTCAGCCTGTTCCTTACCCACCCTACAGTTTTGTACTGAGCCCCAACTTTGCTAGTTTAGTTAATAATTTCCCAGGTGACACCATGTCAAATGCTTTACTGATGTCCAGACAGATTGGATCTGCCGCATTTCCCTGGTCTAGTGAATCAGTTTTCTTCTCAAAGAAAGACATCAAGTTAGTCTGGACCGAGCTACATTTGATAAACCCATGTTGTGTTACATCCCTTTTTCCTTTCACCTCCGTGTCTTTAATGATTGTTTCCTTCAAAATTTGTTCTAAAGCCTTCCATGCTCCTGAGGTCAGACTAATGGGCTGGGAGCTGCCTGGATCACTTTTCTCCCTTTCTTAAATAAGGGGGGCACATTTACTGATCTCCAGTCATACAGCATCACCCCAGATTTGGTAGATTTATTAAAAATCCTTGCTACTGGACTTGTAATCTTACGTGCCAGTGTTCTGGGATGGAGATTACCCAGTCCCCCCAACCTGAGTGTCTTAAACTCTATGAGTTTTGCTTCCACAGGAGATACACTCATACACTCATTCCCATCAGCCATCCTGGCTGCGTCCGCATCATCATCCTTACTGAAAACTGAGGCAAAGTATTCCTTTGGTTTGGGGCCATCCCTGGATTGTTCCTAACCTTGACATCCCCCTCTTCATCCACCCTCCCTGCAGAGCAGTCCCACATCTTCTCTTCTCGTTCTCTTTTTATGGATGTGGCTGAAGAACTGGCTACTAGCTGTTTTCATTGCGAGTGTAACTCATCCAGCCTTTTGGCAATTCTCTCTATCCCTGCATCCCCTTAAATACCAGTGTTCCAGCTATTCCACCGTGGTTCTGTTATTCCTAGAGTATCCGGTCTCACCTCCTGCACCACTCGGTCCAGTGCTTCCCCCCAGGCCCCTCCCATTCACATTGCGGCTGTTTCTCTCTGCCCTCGCCCGGTATTCTAGCCATATTGGGCACTGTCCCTCGGTTGCCTGTGTTCCTGCCCTCTGGGGTTCTTTACTAGAGCCTCATCTGCCTGATTTTCCTCTCCCTGTGTAATAAAACCGGGAGACGTGTCTCTATGTCCTAGTTTAACACTCTCTATCAATCAAGGCGAGAGGAGATGGAGACAACGTGAGCTGGGAACCTGCTTCCACCATTCATGGTACCAAAGCTGCTCCAGTTCCCATCACCCCCTCACACACCCCAGTGCCCCTCTTTGGCCCCATCCCCAGTCCACTCCACATGGCTCCATTCCCATCGCCCTGTCACTCTGACCTTCTCATCAACTCTGCTCTCCCGGTGTCTTCACCCCCAGCTGGGGAGATGGACCCAGCTGCCGATGGAGCAGAGAGTCCCCTGAATCTCCTGCTGCTCCTGGCTCCATTATATTGGCCCCAGCAGGGCAGGGCAGAGTGGGGTGGAGTGGGGGCAGCTGACTGGGCAGCACATGTGTCTACATGGCAGCGAGGAGCCATCAGGAGGGGTGTTAAACAATCCCCCGCCTTCACTGACTGGTCTTATTGTCCTGGCCCAGGAGCCAGAACAGGCTGCAAGTACTCCAAGGTCTTGTAACCTGCCCCGAACACCTGGGTTCTCTCCACGCAGCTTGGCAGCTCCAGGTGGGACTGGAGCCAGCTTGATCTGTGTTGCCTGGCCAGGGACCAGCGGCTCAGGGTTTATGGGCAGCAGGACTGGGTGAATTGCACTGAGCAGGGAAGGTCTGGCTGGCTCAGAGGGGCCTTTGATGGGGGAACATGAAAGCGACGGGGCTGGGGCATTTATGGGGGCAGAGAGGAATAGGCTGTTGGCTGAGCACCTGATAGGTGTGGGAGCATCTTGGACACTTGAAATCCAGCTCCTGAGGATGGGCCATCCAGCCTCCCACTGACAGGGAACGTTCACAGTGTGGCTAATGTTAGCCCAGCTACAGTCAGCCTTGAAAGAGAGACCATTGCCTAACAGTGAGGGGAGTTCAATGCTGGTACAGCGTCCCCGGGGACACACCAGCTGGGGGAGTCTTTATGACACAAGATGATGTCTTTCAAACAGATCCAGCTGCTGGGAGAAATTTGCCAGGGGTCAGGCTGGGTGATTGTGGGGTCCCGTCTGGCTTTGAAATCTGAGAACCTCAGTCTCTCTGTTCAGCCTCTTCTGTTATGGGCCATGGGGAGAACAGCACCTCTGCATTGCCCCAACATCCTCACTCACAGCACATAACACTCACAGCACTGCTGTAGGATCACGACTATCATCCAATCTCAGGCTTCAGGGCTTCAGCTTGCAGGGGTCAGCAAGGCTAGGTGTATTCTGGGGATTTAAGTGCGTGTGTTGGGGGGGATGAGGAGGGGGGCCCATCTTCTTCTGAAGCATCAGGGATTGGCCACAGCTGGAGAAAGGACCTCGGACGGTGTGGTCCAGAGACTTCTGACTGGCTGGTGGGTTTTGCTCCCATGCACAGGGTCCGACCAATGGCCAGCTTTGGGTTAGGGAAGGAATCTCCCCCTGTGGGGGATGACATCTGGGCATGTCTCAGTTAATCAATTCCCTGCCACGCGGGGTCCCCTTGGTCTCCTCCTGGTTCACAACACTTCAGTCTCCCAAGGATGAGAATGTTTTCCTCTCATTAAAGTCTTTAGCTTCAATGCAGGGGCACCTGGCTGACGTTTAACAGCCTGTGCTGTACAGGAGGTCAGACGAGGTGATCTAATGGCCCCCCCCGGATTTAAACCCTGCAGAACTGTGAATCTCTGCCGGTCTAACTCTCCATTTGGGCAATATTATTCCCAAATGAGTCTGCCTTTTTCTGGCTTCTCAGGCCCCATCTGGGCTTGGACGAGCACAGAGGTGGAAGCGCAGAGGGGCTTAAAGCAAAACAGCATGATACCGGGCGCAAGCTACCAATGTGTGCTTTAGTTAGGCTTGAGAAAACGCAATATTTATTTGTCTGTAATGTTGACAGATAATCTCAATGTTTATTTGTAAGCAAATTTTCTATATTTATTTAAATTTTCACAGTTGCCTAAAATTATGGATTTTATTTTTATCCATTTCCATTTCTCCAGTTGTGGGAAATTAGGTGGGGTCAGACATTCAGTTTGGGGGTGGGGGTGGAGGTCAGACAATAATTGTTTAATGCCAGAAGTCACTGCGATTCAAAAAGCTCAAATTTATCACCATTTAAACACAAATTGGCAGAATCACATGTGAAAATGTACAGAGTAAATCTCCTTAAATCAAACACCAATAAGGTCTCAAGCTGCATTTTTCTGACTTTTACTGGTTTGTACATTTTGATTGTTGTTGATGGCTGGAAGTTGAAGCTAGACAAATTCAGCCTGGAAATAAGGGGTACATTTTTAGCGGGCAGGGTAATTAATCAGTGTAACGATTTACCCAGGGTCGTGGTGGATTCTCCATCGCTGACGATTTTTCAATCAAGATGGGATGTTTTTCTCAAAGCTCTGCTGTAGGGATTATTGTGAGGCAGATCTCTGGGCTTGGCTATAGAGGGGATCAGACTGGAAGATCACAATGGTCCCTTCCGGCCTTGGGATCAACACCTGCCCCCAGCCTTCTGGTGTGTCTCTCTTCCATGGGGAAACAGCCACTTTGCTCCTTGAGACATTCTGTCTCCAGTCTGTAGGGGTGGGATTGGACAGCCCCCCACCCCGGAGAGACGGGTGTGTTAAGCTACTGCCTTAGCCCACTCCGCCAGCTGCAGCAGGTTCTCGGGGCTACCTCCTGGTGGTCTCTCCTTCCCCAGCCCCTCTCCCTGGCACCTCCAGCTGCAGCACTGACCCCAGAGGAGTTTGCTACTGGGGGAGCCCAGCTCCTGCTCTCCATTTCAATGCGCATGCCCCCCCACAGCAGGGCATCCCTGAGACACCACGGGGTGGGAGTGCAAAGAGGGGCTCAGCCGAAACACAGGCGGCTGTGGTTGTAAGGGGGACAGCAGGAGATAAGGGCGGTGCTTGCAACTCCTCCCAGTTTCCAGTACCGGGTTTACAATGGTGCCAAGGGGGCCGTGGCACCAGGCCCACACTCAAAAGGGGCCCCAGCACCCAGACTGGGGCCCACCCTCCTACTCCATCCCAAAGCCCCGTTTCTGCTCGGCTTCTTCCCCCGAGACCACACCCACTGCTTGGTCCTCTCTGCCCCCTCCCCCCCCTCACCCCCTGCATACTCCTCTCCATCCCCTCCCTTCATGCAGGGCCTCAGGGGGAAGAAGCCGAGTGGGGGCAGGGCCTTGGGGCAGATGATGGGCAGGGCCTCAGGGGGAAGAGGCCAAGCAAGGGTGGAGTCGTGGGGCGTGGGCCTCGACCTCGTGGGGCGTGGAGTGTGGGGCAGGGCCATGCCAGCTTGGCATCATCCATAAATGTTATCAGCACACTCTCCGCTCCATTACCCCAGTCATTAATGAAAATATTGCCTAGCACCAGACCCAGGACTGACCCCTGCTGGTTACGCCCTCCCAGTTGGACAGTGACCCATTGATAACTGCCCTTTCAGTCAGGTCTTCCCACCAGGTGTGCACTCGCTTTATAGGAATTACATCTAGACCCAATTTCCCTTGTTTGCTTGGGAGAACGTCATGCGGGACTGTGTCCCAAGCCTGACTTAAATACTTATTAAAAGCAGGTGTGGGGGGTCCCTTCTAGCCCTATGGAGACTTGAGGTGGAAGCAGAGGTGCCATAAATCTCAGACACTCTCATTCCCAGAGCGCCTTTCCTGACACATACCCCTGGAACCAGCTTAGCTGGGACCAGATGACACTTGGCGTTCCAGAGCCAGAAGGAACTGAACCCTTTCCCCCAACCCCACTGGTGCCCTCTAAGGGGAAAAGCCCCCCTAACTCATTCTTTGGCCCCCTGAACCACACGTCCAACAGACAAGGGGTTGGACCGGAACCAGCGCCCACTAGAGAGCCAAACACCTGTATCTGATGCCCCAACACCTCCTAGCCCTGCTGTCTGCAGAACTTGGAGGAGACTAGACAGGTGGGGATGGAGGAAGAGACACAGAGAGAGAGAGAGACAGAGGGCAGACTAGTTACGCTGCATCACCTTCCAAGCCAGGCTGCATTTGCTGTGCTTTATTGAAGGAAATAGCAAGAAAATCCAGGTTATAACAGCACCTGGGGGACACCTGGAAGCAATCGTCTCCCCACAGCACGTCCACAGGACAAAGACTGAAAAAGCACTGTAATGCACTATGCCTGAGAGTGGGGGTGGGTTATGGGCAGCTATACTGTATAATGGGTACTAGGGGCAACAGAGGGTGGGGGTGGGGAAGGGGAAGGGGCGGCTATACTGTATAATGGGCAGTAGGGGCAGCAGAGGGCGGGGGTGGGGAAGGGGTGGCTATACTGTATCATGGGCACTAGGGCAGCAGAGGGCGGGGGTGGGGAAGGGGCGGCTATACTGTATCATGGGCACTAGGGATAGCAGAGGGTGGGGGTGGGGAAGGGGTGGCTATACTGTATCATGGGCACTAGGGGCAGCAGAGGGCGGGGGTGGGAAGGGGTGGCTATACTGTATCATGGGCACTAGGGGGCAGCAGAGGGCGGGGGTGGGGAAGGGGTGGCTATACTGTATCATGGGCACTAGGGGGCAGCAGAGGGCGGGGGTGGGGAAGGGGTGGCTATACTGTATCATGGGCACTAGGGCAGCAGAGGGCGGGGGTGGGGAAGAGGCGGCTATACTGTATAATGGGCACTAGGGCAGCAGAGGGCGGGGGTGGGAAGGGGTAGCTATACTGTATCATGGGCACTAGGGCAGCAGAGGGCGGGGGTGGGGAAGGGGCGGCTATACTGTATCATGGGCACTAGGGCAGCAGAGGGCGGGGGTGGGAAGGGGCGGCTGTACTGTATAATGGGCACTGGGGGCAGCAGAGGGTGGGGGTGGGGAAGGGGCGGCTATACTGTATCATGGGCACTGGGGGCAGCAGAGGGTGGGGGAGGGGGAAGGGGTGGCTATACTGTATAATGGGCACTAGGGGGCAGCAGAGGGCGGGGGTGGGAAGGGGCGGCTATACTGTATCATGGGCACTAGGGGCAGCAGAGGGCGGGGGTGGGAAGGGGTGGCTATACTGTATCATGGGCACTGGGGGGAAGCAGAGGGCGGGGGAGGGGGAAGGGGTGGCTATACTGTATCATGGGCACTAGGGGCAGCAGAGGGCGGGGGAGGGGGAAGGGGCGGCTATACTGTATAATGGGCACTAGGGGGCAGCAGAGGGCGGGGGTGGGAAGGGGCGGCTATACTGTATCATGGGCACTAGGGGCAGCAGAGGGCGGGGGAGGGGGAAGGGGCGGCTATACTGTATCATGGGCACTGGGGCATCAGTGGAACAGGGTCTGGGGGGACTGACAGTGCTGTGCAATGGGCCCAAGCTATATCGCTCTGTCGTAGTGCACAGGGAGCCCCCCATCACAGGCGATGCGGATGCGTTGGGTGCTGGTGCCCCCGTTGTAGTTGCAGGGCGGTCTCTGTGATCCCCCCTGCAGCCGGCAGGTGGTGAGGGCGAAGGAGGCTGTGCTGTCTCGCAGGTTCCCACCCGCCGGGGCCCCCCCAGGGCCGCAGATGGTGGTGATGCTGGCGGCGCTGGCGTGGACGAAGGTGTTGGTGAACTTGCAGACTGGCGAGGTCATGCCCCTGCGCTGCATCATCTGGTTGCAGTAGGTCCTGGCATCCGGGGCGGCAGTCCTTGGGTAATCGACGTGCTGCCTCAAGAACTTCTCGTAGCGCGTCTCCCCCCTGGCCAGAGCCAGGCACGTGGCCAGCAAGACTGGCAGCAGTGTTGGGTGGGGTCCTCTCTGGGCCATGATACCTCTGCTGCTGGCTCGCCCTGCAGTGGGGAGGAAATGGAGGAATGGACAAGGGAGAGGGGACCTGTTTGCACCATGGAACCTGCAGTCACTCATCCCCTCCAGGCCCCCTGCCCCGCTGGGGAGCTCCTTGCAGATTGCAGGCTAAGGCTGCCAGGCAGGCAGTCGCTTCGTGCCAAACTCCAAAACCTTATTGGCAGAGCATTAAAGTTACCCGGAATTGCCTCAGCCTCTGCCAGAATGTCAAATGCTCCTGCAACCACTAATTAAGGAATTAAGTGGAGCACACCAGCTCCGCCCCACAACCTCACTCAAAGAGGGCAGAGTTAAAGGTACAGGGCTGGGCTGCATTTACTAGGTTCCAGAAATTTGAGGGCTTTTCTTTTTCTTTCTTTCTTTCTTTCTTTCTTTCTTTCTTTCTTTCTTTCTTTTCCCATATCTATCTATCTATCTATCTATCTATCTAGCTGAAGACACCCTTCCCAGCAGCCTGGTTCTGTGATATTGCCCTTCTCCATGGATTAAGGCAGCTCTCTCTTTTTGCCACGTGGATTCTGATTGGCTAGTGGCCAGTGGAGACTAAGAGAAGAGGGATTCCCACATTAGACCAGCTTGAGGGTCCAGCTAGCTCAGTATCTCCTCCCAACCTGTGGCCAATACCACCTGCTTCAGAGGAAGACCTCTGCCCTCTCCTCTCTCTTCTCCCCCACCTCTCATAGACTTTACAGTCAGAAGGGACCATCATGATCTCTGCACATTGCAGTCTGACCTGCAGGCCACAGAACCTCACCCACCCACCCCTGTGATAGACCCCAAATTTCCAACTGAGTTACTGACGTCCTCAAATCATGGCTTAAAAACTTCAGGTTCCAGAGAATCCTCCATTTACACTAGTTTAACCCCTCAAGTGACTCATGCCCCATCCCCCTGCGGTTCTGACCTTGTCACAGACTCTCTGACCTTCTCAGCTCCCAGTGCCTTCGCCCGAGCCTGAGAGATGGACCCAGTCGCTCACAGAGCTGAGAGTTCCCTGAGCCTGCAGCTATCCAGGTTCTGTTATACAGCCGCGGCCAGGTGGGGTTGGAGGAGCAGCACCTCTGGCTACGTGGCGGCACGGACCCAAGGCATCCGGGAGCAGCAGGAAGAACCAGCTGGGTTGCAAACAATCTCATTCTTCCTGGCTTGGTCTCCCTGCCCTGACCTATGAGCTGGAACAAGTTGGAACTTCTCCAAGGTCCTTGTGTGGATAAGGTCGTGGTCACACTGGACTCCCGGCTCCTCTGATCAACCCATGACACCTGGGTTCGTTCCATACAGCCTGGCAGCACCAGGTGTGCTTGGAGCTAGCTCAAGCCTTGCTCTTCAGGGAGGAATGATTTGAGTATAAAAATATTTATGTTAAACAGGGAAATAATTAAGTTATCTGGCAGCTCTCAAGCCACTTCCTTAACAAATTCAGAAAGCCAGGAGCGACCTCTCTGAAGATTGTTGAGAAAACTCTATATGTTTACAGCCTGTCCAAGTATCATTTAAGTTTTAAAAGTCTTTTAAAAAAAAAAAAAGCTGAAATACTTTTAAATGGAAAAGAGGAAACTGAGTTTCAACTCCTGGTAAAAATGGCAGGGTAGCTCAGGTGATGAAATGAATACAAGACAGAGTTACAACTTTCACTTGAAAGAAGTTCTGAAAATTTCCTGCTCCAGAGACAAAAGCCATATAGCCGTCAAGTTGGAGAAGATGTACTGTTGCTAACACATTAGCAGGTTTAATAGATTCATAGATTCCCATGCCAGAAGGTACCATTGTGATCATCTAGTCTGTGAAGGGGTGTGCATACCCCGCACTAGGCAGGAGAGGGTTAATCCCACACTATGGGCGGAAGAAGTCCCACCCCTCTGACCATGCTGGGCATGCTCCAACAGCTGTGCTAGTGTAAAGGAGAGCAGCCCAGCTCAGTCTGGACTGACTGCCAAGGAGGAAGGATGCTTGGTGGAGGCTCCGGCCCAGGAGCCATTACAGCCCTTACATGCGGGAGCTGGAGATCGCGAGACTTAGACGGGAGACCTGTTGTCTACAGATGATTGGCGGGTGTTGGAATCTTAGGGAGTAACCTGCATCAAGGAACCCTGAGACCCTGACACCACATGGATGAGAGCTACAGGAAGCATAGCAGGAAGTGGCCCAGGGAAGTGGAGTGAGTAGTATTTCCCACCCATGGAAGGTCAGCGTGTTGCAGCTGAATTCCCCACTGACCCAGTGGTGGACCACTCTGCCACTATTAGGGCCCTAGGTCATGAAGTGGTGGAGTCAGGTGGGCCCAGGTCCCGCTATCCTGCCTGCCACACCCATTTTGGTAGAAGCCCCCCAGATCTGGCCACTAGGCCACACAACCCTGCACTCGAGGGCCACTGTATTGACCCCGGCCACTAGGCCATGCTGCCCTACACTCAAGGGCTGCTGTATTGTCTCTGGACATTGGGCCGCACTGTTGTGAGGCCCAGAACAGTCTGATAGACTGTAACCACGGTGTCACCACACCCACGATACACCCGACAGGGGGACGGGGTGTGCAAACACAGCCACATAGTCAGCCCTCTTGTAGAACATAGGCCAGAGGACTTTCCCAAATAATTCGTAGAGCAGATCTTACACAAAAACATCCAGGCTTGATTTAATAATTGTCAGTAATGGAGAATCCACCACGACCCTTGCTGAATTGTTCCAATGATTAAATACACCTCCTTTGCCTCTGCATCACCATCTCAGAACTGCCCCTGGAACCCCTGGAGATTCGCAGTCTGTAGGGAAAACCCAAAGTTTGGCACTTGGACCCCCATCCCTGAAGAGAGTGGAACCTAAATCCACACTCCCCGCTGCTGCAAAGTCTCTTCGAATCCCCGCTGCTCAGCCCTTTCCCCTCCCAGACGCCAGTGGAATTCTCCACTGGCTCAACCAACCTGGCTCACCGTCCAGTTTTTTATCCCATGTGGAAGAATCTGGGTGCAACAGGGTGTGGGAGCATGTCCAGGACTGTGGGAGAGAACTGAGCTGGGAGTCCCAGTTCCCTGAGTCAATGAGTACCCCAAGGGCTTGCTCTCCACTGATTCCCGAGTAGACCAAATGGATCCTGCTGGTCTTGGCACAGACAATATTTCCCCACATGCCAGGAGATGATAGCAAAGAGCTGGCCCTGTAGCTTGGAGACTGGATTGCTAAACAAAGGGCTGTGGGTTGAAATCTCACTGCAGGATTTTCCCAAGGCATTTCATGCTGAGTGCTCTTGTTACACTTCCTGACTTCCCCTAGGACACACAGATCCCCACAAACATAGACCACAGCCCTTTCTAGCAAAGCGCTTTATTGGAGGAAGCAGCAAGAGACTGCAACTCAGGAAAAGAAATTGCAGGATTCAGATCGATACATCTCTCTGACTATTTATTAATTGTACTGGGTTAGTGCCTAGGAGACCTGGTCACTGACCATGGCCCAGGTGCTGAACAAGCACAGAACAAAAAAGATGCGCCCACCCCCGAACAACTGATATGATTTGAATGACAGTACCACTTAGAGACCTCAACTGAAACGGAGGCATGTTTGTGTTCTAGTTATTGTACAGACACAAGATGAGAGCCAATCCGTGCCACAAGTAGCTTCCATGCTAAAGAGACTTGATGGACAATGTATGGGGAAACTGAGGCACAGAGACTTCAAGTGATTTGTGCAGGGTCACAGAATTGGGTCAGAGGAAGAATAAAAAATAAGACTCAGGTATCCTGAGTCCCAGGTTTGTCCTTGAGCCACTGTACCAGCAGCACATAAAGGATGGGGAAGGGGCGGCTATACTGTATAATGAGCACTAGGGGGCAGCAGAGCGTCGGGGTGGGGAAGGGGCGGCTATAGTGTCTAGTGGGCAATGGGGCAGAAGAGGGTGCGGGTGGGGCAGGGATCTAAGAGATTTAGGCTGCTGAACTCCCAGTCACACCAGCAAGGGACCTGGCCCCGTTGGGTCCTAATTTCTTTAAGCTCAGATGAAATTGCCAACCTCACTGTCCCTCCCCCTTCTCGCCTCCTTGCCCCTAGAGCTGTGTTTTATAGTGCACGGGCAGCCCTCCCACGCATGCCACCCGGATCCGCTGGGTGCTGGTTCTCCCGCGGTAGTTGCACGGGGGTCTCTGAGCGCCCCCTGCCCGCCGGCAGGTGGTGAGCTCAAAGGGCGCGTTGCTGTCATAGTAATTCTCGGTGCTGGGGGTGCCCCCTGAGCTACAGACACCGTCCACCTCGGCAGGCCCCGCGTGGATGAAGGTGTTGGTGGGTTTGCAGGCATCAGCCGTCAGGTTCCTCCGCGGCATCAGGAGGTTGCAGTAGCGCCGGGCGTCCGGGGCGCTGGTCTTCGGGAAGTCCACGTGCTGCCGGTGGAATTTCTCGTGGCGCGTCTCCCTCCGGCCCAGAGCCAGCCAGGCGGGCAGCAAAACCAGCAGTAGCAGCAGCAGTAGTGCTGGGCGGGGTTCCTTCAGAGCCATGGCTGTCTGGGGGGGGAAGCATGGGCAGATGTGGAGGTCTAGTGGATGAGAGCAGGGCGGGCTGGGAGCCAGGACTCCTGGGTTCTCTCCCCAGCTCTGCGAGGGGAGTGGGGGCTGGTGGGTTAGATCGGGGGGACTCCGGGGTTGTATGCCTGCCTTGGGGAGGGGAGTGGAGGGGAGGAGAGGGGTCTACTGGTTAGAGCAGGGGGAGCTGGGAGCCAGGACTCCTGGGTTCTCTCCCTAGCTTTGGGAAGGGAGTGAGTTATAGTCAGATTGCAGGGCAAGGCGGGGAGTTAGGAGCCCTGGATCTGGGGCGACTGCTCTCTTTCACCCCTAGTTTCCTCAGGTGTACAATGGAGCTAAACCCATTGACCCCAGCTGGGGATCTGCCCCCACCAATTTTAAACTTCAACTCATGGAGCTGTTTCTTCTCCACACAGTGAATATTACGTGACAGGCCTTTTGGATCCGTGTTTCACTCTTTAGACCTGTTCTATATTACTCTATTTAGCACATTTCCTACAGATCTACAATACGAGGCTCCCTGAGCCTTCTTGCCTAAATACACTGGTCAGCTTAGGCCCCGATCTTCAACTCACCCCAGTCCTGATGCCTCGGTTTCCCTTGGAGTATGGATCCAGCCGCTTGCAAAGTGTCTGAGGCTCCGTACTTTCTGAGTGGGTGTTATATACCGAGCCCGGCTGGAGAGAAAGACACTGCGGGGGCAGCTGCACTCAGAGAAATATCCTCCTGGCCAGCGTTGCACAATCCGTGACCCTGGGAAACACTGAGGCACCAGCCCAGGGGGAAGCTGAATAAACAATGCTGCTAATGAGGGTCAAATTCTTCTCTCTGTTACACGGGAATCTGGCTTTGGCGCTGTGTAACGGTCTCCTACTGCAGCCACCTCTGGGGTGGAGCCTGGAAAATGGGGAACAGCTGCCCAGGTCAGGGCTGGAGGTGAAGATATCCTCTTGACAACATGGCAGGAATTTGGGGAGGGGTAATGTTCTGCCCTGAGCTGGGAGCTAGCCAGGACACTGGGCTTTGCCTAGGGGATATGGGAACCCCAATCTCATTCATTTTAATAGGAATTGGGGGTCCAAATCCCTGTAGCAGCTTTGGAAATAGCCTGAATCACCGTTCTGCAGTTTCCCCACTGGCCAAATCCCATGGCTAGGACACTCTCAGCTTGAATAGCCACAAACAGAGACGAAGGCCTACCGGAAATGCAGCATAGCACCTCTCCGGGGCATTGGGGTCAGTGCTGATTGTGCAGGGAGAGCACCCCCTACTGAGTCACTCACACCATACAGTCCAATATTTGGTTGTCCCATCACGACACCGATCCAGACTGCTCCTGGCCTGTTGTAAAAACCAACTCAGCAGAGGAGAGGTCATCAGCCCGCTCTGAACCCCTGGGAAAAGTTCACAGGGAAGAAATGTTTGGAAATGTTGCTATTTGCGAGGCCCTCTGGCAACGTGGGCTCGTCCCCCGGCCAAGTGAGGCCCCACGGGGAAATCAGTGTTCTGAGAAAGCAGAGATAATTAATTCCAAACTTCCCAGAGCTGGGACTTGCTTTCTGCGGAGAATCCTGGGAAACGGAAGGAACACAGTCCAGCCGCCAGTGGGGCGATTAATGGTGGGGTCATAGCAGGACTCTGAGTCCCTCCTAAGACACTGGATCTGGCGGGGTTGGTCTGTGTGGGGGGTGTGGGTCCCACTTGGGAGGTGAAGGGATCCGGGGTGGGCCGGCCCGGTGACACAGAACAGCTGTGCCTAGAGAATGGAGGGGGACAACGGGCCTCCAGCAGCTGAGACATAGCTGGCCATGCGGCAGAGCTGTGTCCAACTGGGGCTTTGTCTGGTTGCTTATAACAGGGCTACCCATTCCCCTGAGTCCCTGAGCCAGTCACGGGCAGAGGATTGGCGAAGGGGGGAGTGGGTACCAGAGGGAAGGGCAGGGGTTCACTCCAGTGCCATGAGGCTGTATTGTCACAGTGAGGTGCTGTGTAGTTAATGCTGCTCAGGGGTCTGTCTGAGATGGGTACGGGCCCCAAGGGAGGGATCAGGGCAGTACCAGGGTGGCAGGACAGCTCCTGAAAAAAAGGGCCAGGCCGGTGGTCCAGAGTGTCCTGGCACCGCATGAGCGCTGGTAGGGATACATGCTGTGTATGGGGGCTCTAATCAGTAGGGGGCAGTCTCCTCAGGCAGTCAGTGCTGACCCCCATGCCCCAGCATGGTATTAGTGGGTGCTGTGCTGCAGGGAGCGGGGAGGGGGATCATTAGGAGGCGCTCTCCCCTGGCGGTCAGTCCTGGCCCCAATGCCCCAGTGCAGTGTTAGGGGGCACTGTGCTGCAGGGATTAGGGCAGGGGGCTCAGTAGGGGGTGCTGTCCCCTGGCAGCCAGTGCTGACCCCAGTGCCCCAGTGCAGTGTTAGGGGCCTGTGCTGCAGGGAGGGGGCAGGGGGGATCAGTGGGGGGTGCTGTCCCCTGGCAGTCAGATCTGGCCCCAGTGCCCCAGCATGGCACTAGGGGGAGCTGTGCTGCAGGGAGGGGGCAGGGGGGATCAGTAGGGGGTGCTGTCCCCTGGCAGTCAGATCTGGCCCCAGTGCCCCAGCATGGCACTAGGGGGAGCTGTGCTGCAGGGAGGGGGCAGGGGGGATCAGTGGGGGGTGCTGTCCCCTGGCAGTCACTGCTGGCCCCAGTGCCCCAGCATGGCACTAGGGGGCGCTTGTGCTACAGGCAGTGGGGCAGGGCCTCAGTAGGGAGCGTTCTCCTGTGGCAGTCAGTGCTGGCCCCAATGCACTAGGGGGCGCTATGCTGCAGGGAGCGGGGTTGGGGGCTCAGTAGGGGGAGCTCCCCACTCACATTCACTGCTGGCATTACTGACCAGGTCCACTTGCCATCCCCCTCCACTCTAACCAGGTGGCATATCCCTCCGTGGCACATGTCAACTCCCAGGGGTGGGCACAATCCCCCCCCGGTGCCTTATATAATTCCTCATCCTTTGTCTCCCACTTCGCTGTGACTTGGCTATAGCGGGCGGGTTCTCCTCTGCCTGGCTCCTTGGGCTGGGGTACCAGCCACATGGGTGTCCGCGATGCAGAATTGCTTTAGGGTGTGATGGCACCCAGCGTGGGGGGTGCTGTGGGGGCAGTGGGTGCAGAAGGGGAGTCGCAGAAGCAGGAGGGGATGAAATGGGGGGAATGTGGCAGAGAACCACAGGAGAAGGGCTTGGGGGGTGGGTGAGGGACTCCAGGGTGGGGGGAACTGAGTCTGGTGTCTCAGCAACTTGGTATCTTCAATGAAATCCGTGAAATCTCCAAGAGTTTCCTCTGCCCATGGCCCAGAGTCGAGTGCACATGGTGGGGCAGCGCCCGGCAGGGGAGGGGTGAATGACCCTAGGAGCCCTGGCTCTGTGCTCAGGGGTTAACACCCAGGGCTGCTAAACCAGGGGTTGGAAATTCAACTCTCCAAGGAGCCCTGTGTCGCCCTTCAGTGAATCTGTCTAGTCCATGTTGCCCTCCACCCAGAACTGGCAACAATCCCAGCCATGCCCCTGCCCTTGGCACCATGCTTTGCAGATACAGAGCATGTGACATTGCAGATCACGCTTCCAGGGTCTCCCTCTGTAAGTGGCCTCCCCACTGGGAGAGGGAAATATAGGCTGAGCTGGGGTGGGGGGGAAATAGCTCCCCAGCCTTCAAAGGGCGATCTCAAGCCAATCCCCTGCTGTGGGGCTGGATTGTAGCTGGTGTCCCCTGAGCCAGCCAGTGCCCCCTGATCTGGGGCTGGATTGGAGCCAGCGCCCCCTAGAAGGGAAAGACCCTGTGTCCCATTCCCTGTCAGCCAGTCCCCTGGCCTGATCAGAGGTTGGGCCCCCTAGATAACCCCACGACAATCCAGCCGTGCTCTCTGAAGGTCATTGGGGCAGCTGTTCACCCCGTGCCAAGTGCCCCGCAAACATGCGCCCGGCCGTTCTGCGTTGGCAGCATTGTATTGCTGGTGGCAGCCAGAGAATCAAACTCCCCAACAGCATCACCCCATCCCACCGCAGAAATAACCTCCCCTTCTGCTTTCCCCTTCAGCTCAGGTCACAGCCTCATCTTATACCCACATGAGAGACGTCAGAGCCAGGGACGAGACCCCAAGCGCCTCCCAGTTCTACCCTAGCTCCGGCCTAGCAAATCTCATTGCCTGGGGAGCTCCGGGGGGAAGGGGGGATGACGGAACAGGCGTTAACCTCTCCCACAGTGCCCTCAGACCCCCCCATTTCTACCCGGACCAGCAGCCCCCTTCCCATCTTAGTCCTGTGGTGTCTGGCCACACAAGGCTCAGCTGATTTCCACATCCCCCAGTGACAGGGCCAGATCCAGTCATGCAAATCCAAGGGGCTTGTGGGAATTTTGATCAGATTTGGGGGGCTAAAACTGGCCCCTCAATGAAATGGGTCTGAGGTTTCAGAGCTGCTCGGCCTCTTCCACTCCTGGTGGGTTCGGGGCAGCTCCAGCCCAAGTCCAGGCCAGTTGTGTTTGGATCCTGCCCAGTGAGGTGGGTCCTGGGCTCAGACTGAGGGTCTCTGTGCCAGCTGAGGGGGCTGGCACCCGGATCTTCATTTGTGTAGATGGAGACAGGGCACCCAGCGTGGGAAATCCCCCCCGCAGACCCCAAGCTGCTGACCTGTGGGATAAGGGGAGGCGCTGAATGTCCCTGTGGAGACCCATGGCGGGCGTTGCCCAGGAGGGGCAGGTAAGGGCAGGTATGGGGACAGGGAGCCCCCAGCAACAGAGGGCTGCTCAGGATCAAAGCGGGGGCGGAGGGAAGAAGGGGGATCCCTGCTCCCCGCTCATGGCAGGTATGTTGGCTGTAAGTGCACAGGCAGCCCCTTGGCACAGGCCACGCGGATCTTGGTGTTGCCAATTGCAGCCCTGTATCTACAGTGCCCCGGACGGGAGCGGGGCAGCGCCCGGCACGTGGTGACGTTGAAGGACTCCAGGCTGTCGTAGAGGTTGAGTCTAACGTGTGTCCCTCCACGGGCACAGATGGCCTGGAGCTGGCCAGCGGGGGCGTGGATGAAGGTGTTGCGGCGCTTGCAGAAGACGCGGGTCAGGCCCCGGCTCTGCATCATGCGATTGCAGTAGAGCCGGTCGTTGGCAGCCCTGGTCTTGGGGCTGTCGAAGTGTCGGGTCACGAACTGCTGGTAGCTGGCACCTTCGCTGAGCTGGGCCAGGCTGGCGGCCAGCAGGACCAGGGTCAGGAAGAGCAAGGGGCGGGGTCCCTTCAGGGCCATGGCCGTGTCTGTCACTGGATCGACCTGCAGTAGGTAGTGGAGGGAGATGGATGGAGACAGCGCTGGGTGGGGATCTGCCTCCTCCATGGAACCACCTGGGCCGAAACCTCACCCCCTGCCAGTCCATTCTACGCTTAAAGCCTCATTAACCTGACCAAGATCAGGGCCCACATTGTGCCAAGCACTGCACATATCCAGAGAGAAACTCTTACAGTCTAAATGGGCAAAGCACACCGAGAAAGGGTTGTTCTTCCCATGTTACAGATGGGGAAACCGAGGCACAGAATGGTTAAGGCTCAGCTTTTCAGCTCTCATTTGGTGACTTGGGTCCCAGGGGTGTACATGAGGGTTTGGCCTCAAGGCTCCTTTAAGGGGTTTGAAAATCCCATCCTAAGACACAGAGAATGAAACCCAGGTCCCCTAAACCCCAGTGGGGAGCCTTGGCCACAACCCCAGCCTGCCACTAACTCTCTGCTTTACCTGTTTGTCCACAGTGCATCCTTCGTCCGCACTCCCAGCTCTCCCACTTCTGCGACCCTAGATCCTGCTCCTCTCCCAGAGTGGGAGAGAGAACCCAGGAGTCCTGGCTCCCAGCCTCCAACTTCTAACCACTAGACCCCACTGCCCCAGGAGAGATTCCCAGGAGTGCTGACTCTGGATCTCACCTCCTCGTTCTTTTACCGTCTTGCCAAGATTGTGATCTCAGCTGCCTGGGGGTCAATCCAGAGTCACCCCTGAGTACAGTGGGATCAAGGCCGGATTCTGCGCCCAGCCCCTCTGGGGTCAATCCGCAGTGACCCTCCCTCTGCATTTCCCCCCGGCTGGGTCTGTTCTCAGCTCACCCAATTCCTGGGGCTCCCGTCAGAGATGGATCCAGCTGCCAGCAGAGCTGAGAGTCTCTGAGTCTCCTTCCCCTTCGGGTGTCATTATATAGAGCACGGCCAGGCAGCTGTGGGTGGGATGGGGCAGCTCCTCCCACCCAGGGCCCCAGAGATTCTGGGTGTGGCAGGGAGTTAGGGGAGAAGTGGGCACAGGGCAGGGTCCTGAGACACTGTGAACCCCACAGCCACAGTGCCTGGTGCATCTCCCCCTGTTATCCTCAGCCCAACTCTATCCCCAAGCTGTGGAGAGAACTCAGGAGTCCTGACTCCCAAACCCCTGTTCTAACCCACTAGCCGCCACTCCCCTCCCCGAGCCAAGTTAGAACCCAGGATTCCTGGCTCCCAGCCTCTCTAACCACACAGTCCTGGTGTCCTATTACAGGTTTTGCCTCTTATTGGGTGCCCTGGATACCCCATAACCACAACTCCCAGACCTGGCCAGTCCCTGGGAGCTGCAGAGCCGGCACTTGGGTGTCCTGGATACCCCCTAACCAAAACCCCCAGCCCTGGCCAGGTCCCTGGGTAGGGTTGCCAACTTTCTAATTGCACAAAACCGAACACCCTGCCCCACCCCCTGCCCCAGCACTTCCCTGAGGCCCTGCCCGCCTTCTACAAGGCCCCACCCCCGACTCGTACCTTTCCCCCCTCCCTCCATTGCTGACTCTCCCCCACCCTCACTCACTTTCACCAGGCTGGGGCAGGGGGTTGGGGTACAGGGGGAGCATGAGGGCTCTGGCTGTGGGTGTGGACTCTGGGTGGGGCCAGAAATGAAGGGTTCAGGGTGTGGGAAAGGGCTCCAGGCTGGGTCAGGGGGTTGGGATGCGGGGGGGGGGGGGTGATGGCTCTGGCTGAGGGTGCTGGCTCTGGGGTGGGGCTGGAGATGAGGGACTTTGGGTGCAGGACCGGGGTCCGGGCTGGGGCAGGGGGTTGGCATGCAGGGGGGGTGAGGGCTCCAGCTGGGGGTGAGGGCTCTGGGGTGGAGCCGGGGTTGGGGAGTGGAGGGTCCAGGGTGTAGGCTCTGGGAGGGAGTTTGAGTACAGGTGGGGACTCTGGGCAGGGGGATGGGGTACGGGGTCCCGGCGGCACTTACCACAGCTCCCAGGAAGCAGCCACCAGGTCTCTGTGGCCCCTAGGCGCAGGGAGGCTCCGTCCATGCGCTGTCCTCACACCTGCAGGCGCTGCCCCCGCAGCTCCCCTGGTCAAGGTTCCTGGCCAATGGGAGCTGCAGAGCTGGCACTCGGGGTGGGGGCAGCGTGCGGAGCCTCCCTGCACCTAGGGGCTGCAGGGACCTGGCGGCTGCTTCCTGGAACCATGTGGAGCCAGGGCATGCAGGGAGCCTGGCACCCGCCTTAGGCCCGGGCCCCTGCTGTGCCACTGACCGCACTTTTAACGGCCCAGTCCGCCAGGGTCCCTTTTCGACCTGGTGTTCCAGTTGAAAACAGGACGCCTGGCAATCCTAGCCCTGGGCATCGCAAGGGGCAGCGACCCAGCCAGGGGAGGGACAGGCCTGGCTGCTGGAAATGCCCGTGCCCAGCAGAGCCAGTGGGAGCCGGGGCCTGGCTCCCCCAGTGCCACCTGAGCCCCAGGGCCTGGGGGAAGGGTGAGGGCATGTAGAGGGGGGGACTGGCTGCCAGCACCAGCCTGGCCTTGGGGCTTGGAGTCGTCTGTCCTGGATCTGGGTCCTGCCCACTGCTGGTGAGGGCTGGGAGCCAGGACTCCTGGAGTCTATCCCAGCTCTGGGTGGGCAGTGGGGTCTCGTGTGTGTTTGGTAGGTTATGAGACAATGTCCCTTTGGGGTCACCTGCTCATTGCCCTCTGTGCTGGCACAGCGGCTGCCAGCCCTGCTACAGCGAAGGTTAAGACCAGCTCCTCGTTCAAACCTCAGCTCTCCTAAGTGCTCTAAAATCCACACAGGTACTTGGGTTGCCAAGAAATTTGGTGTGGGCCCCTGGGGACGGGGGGAAGCTGGGGTGACTGACCCAAACTTAGGGTCATTTGAGGAAGGGGTTCCTCATCCCTGAACAAAACAGCCTGGCTTAAAGTGCCTGGATTGCCCAACTTGGTGCGGAGCTGGGTCTCAAACCCAGGCCATGACCATCACCCTAGGGTCTCGGGGCCCCCCACCCCACACAGGGAAGGCCGCACACTAGCCCTTTGTGGGGACAAAACTGAGAATGGTACGAGACAGAGAGTTTGGCTCTCATGACAGGCAACGAACACACCTAACGCTCATGCCCCAGACGGATCACACGGAACGTGCAGAGAGGGCTGAGCTAGCCAGCCCTGCCATGTGCTGGCTGGGCCCAGGAGCAGGCTGGGCTGGCCTGGGCTGGGCTGGCTGGGCCCAGGGGGATCAGGGCCCAGGAGGGATCTGTCTCCACTGGCACCAGCTATGGGGGTCCTGCCAGGCCCCTCTGTGCCAGATCCTGTCCCATTCACCCTGCAGTGTCTCACGGTGCTCATGGGCTCGGGGCTTTGACACCCCCCAGTCCCCGGGCCAGCCCAGATCTGGCCCAACAGGGATGTCCATGACCCTGTCAGCCTGGACCGGCCCCCTCCCAATCTGCACTGCCCAGCCCCGCTGGCATGCTGGGTGTCGATTGGTGGTTTGGCCGTTGCTGGATCCCTCCCTGTGGTCTGGGGCAGGCTGCTCTCCCCGGGACTGGGGGGAGGGGGGCAAAACCCTGCACGTACAGAGGAAGTTTCAAAACCTGGGATGGGGCAACGGGCTAACGGGTGGTGACTCCATAGGCCGGTGGGATGTGCCAACGGCTGCTCGTTCCCCGCTGTTAACGGCAGAGCCCTGCTCCCACGTGGAGTGTCGTTGTGGTGTCGGGCAGAGGAGGGAATGATGCCAGGTTAACAATGTGATGCAGTGGCAGGAAAGGCTGGTGTCCTCCTGGGGTGGATTACCAGAAGTGTCATATGCAAGACACGGGAAGGAATTTTCCTGCTCTACTCGGAATTAGTGAGGTCCCACTTGGGGTCCTGGGCCCAGTTCTGGGCACCAAACTTTAGGAAAGGTGTGGACAAACTGGAGAGAGTTCAGAGGAGAGCAACACAAATGATCAAAGGGTTAGAAAACCTGACCTGTGAGGAAAGGTTAAAAACTGGGCAGGTTTAGTCTTGAGAAAAGAAGACTGAGGGGGAGCTGAGAACAGCTTTCAAATCTGTGCAGGGCTGTTCTGGAGGGGACAGAGATCCATCATTCTCTGCGTCCAGTGGGGACGGGACAAGAAGTAATGGCCTGAGTCTGAAGCCAGGGAGATGTAGGTTGGATATTAGGAAAAAGTTTCTAATGCTCAGAGTGGTGAAGCTCTGGACCAAGCTCCCAAGGGGGGCAGGGGGTTGGTATCATTGGATAACCCCCTGTCAGGGCTGGTCTAGGGTTACTTGGTCCTATCTCCGCACAGGGGTCTGGGCTTGATGGTCTCTCAAGGTCACTTCCAGCCCCACATTTCTGTGCTTCTATGGCTGCTCTGCTTGCTCTGCTGTTCGGGGGAGCTGCAGGGCAGTGGGTGAAGGGGGCAGGGGTAGGAGATGCCAGCTGTGCCTCCGTGCTGTAAACCCCTTGGGGACAGAGCCTTGTAGATGGTCATGAGTCCCAAGGAAACGTCGAGCCCCATACAGATTTGGGCTGCAACCAGATGAGCCATTCACTGGAAAACCTCAGATGAAACCTCTTTGCTCCCGGATCCCCCTTCCTGACACACACCCACAGCTAGCCAGACCCTGCAGAGCTGGGCCCAGACTGTACCTGGTGCTCCGGAAATAAACATTTCCTGTGCCCCATTCCCCAGCGGCCACTGAGCAGCCCAATCTGGGGCCACCCTGGAGCCCGTAACCCATGGGGAGTGGTGCCCCCTTGTGGGGAATGGCCCTGTACTGCATTCCCCGTCCCATTCCCTCACCTGCATCTGGGCTGGAGCCAGATTCCCCTAAAGAGAA
Organism: Natator depressus; assembly: GCF_965152275.1. NCBI lineage: Eukaryota > Metazoa > Chordata > Testudines > Cheloniidae > Natator > Natator depressus. The sequence goes on from NC_134246.1 coordinate 34,016,959, forward strand.
GAGGCCCTGGAATCCAGTCCCCAAACCCCTGAGTGAGCCAGGACCCCTGATCTGGGATTTCATCATGGTCACTGCACCGCAATGAGTCATATCTGCTCCTTCACTCATCCCTTTAAATAACTTAGCCAAGTTCCCAAAATAGCCCGAGGGTTTGAGATCTCCACATGCAGTGACTCTGCCCCAGCCCCCCAAACACACCGACTGGTTCTGCATTGGCAGGAAAGTGTTTTACTGCAAGAAGCAGCAAGGAAACAAAACTCAGGGAGAGCTTCCAGGGCCCCGCCTGGGACAATCTCCTCCCCACAACCTGCCCCCGATACTTAGTAGATGCGGAATGGGAAGGGGGTGGCTGTACTGTATAATGGGCTCTAGGGGGCAGCAGAGGGTGGGGGTGGGGAAGGAGCGGCTATACTGTATAATGGGCACTGGGGCAGCAGAGGGTGGGGGTGTGGAAGGGGCGGCTATACTGTATCATGGGCACTGGGGCAGCAGAGGGTGGGGGTGTGGAAGGGGCGGCTATACTGTATCATGGGCACTAGGGGCAGCAGAGGGCGGGGGTGGGAAGGGGTGGCTATACTGTATCATGGGCACTAGGGGGCAGCAGAGGGCGGGGGTGGGGAAGGGGCGGCTATACTGTATCATGGGCACTAGGGGCAGCAGAGGGCGGGGGTGGGGAAGGGGTGGCTATACTGTATAATGGGCACTAGGGGGCAGCAGAGGGCGGGGGAGGGGGAAGGGGCGGCTATACTGTATCATGGGCACTAGGGGCAGCAGAGGGCGGGGGAGGGGGAAGGGGTGGCTATACTGTATAATGGGCACTAGGGGGCAGCAGAGGGTGGGGGTGGGGAAGGGGCGGCTATACTGTATCATGGGCACTAGGGGCAGCAGAGGGCGGGGGAGGGGGAAGGGGCGGCTATACTGTATAATGGGCACTAGGGGCAGCAGAGGGCGGGGGAGGGGGAAGGGGTGGCTATACTGTATCATGGGCACTAGGGGCAGCAGAGGGCGGGGGAGGGGGAAGGGGTGGCTATACTGTATCATGGGCACTAGGGGCAGCAGAGGGCGGGGGAGGGGGAAGGGGTGGCTATACTGTATCATGGGCACTAGGGGCAGCAGAGGGCGGGGGAGGGGGAAGGGGTGGCTATACTGTATCATGGGCACTAGGGGGAAGCAGAGGGTGGGGGTGGGGAAGGGGTGGCTATACTGTATCATGGGCACTAGGGGCAGCAGAGGGCGGGGGAGGGGGAAGGGGTGGCTATACTGTATAATGGGCACTAGGGGGCAGCAGAGGGCGGGGGAGGGGGAAGGGGTGGCTATACTGTATCATGGGCACTAGGGGCAGCAGAGGGCGGGGGAGGGGGAAGGGGCGGCTATACTGTATCATGGGCACTAGGGGCAGCAGAGGGTGGGGGAGGGGGAAGGGGCGGCTATACTGTATCATGGGCACTGAGGCATCAGTGGAACAGGGTCTGGGGGGACTGACAGTGCTGTGCAATGGGCCCAAGCTATATCGCTCTGTCGTAGTGCACAGGGAGCCCCCCATCACAGGCGATGCGGATGCGTTGGGTGCTGGTGCCCCCGTTGTAGTTGCAGGGCGGTCTCTGTGATCCCCCCTGCAGCCGGCAGGTGGTGAGGGCGAAGGAGGCTGTGCTGTCTCGCAGGTTCCCTCCCGCCGGGGCCCCCCCAGGGCCGCAGATGGTGGTGATGCTGGCGGCGCTGGCGTGGACGAAGGTGTTGGTGAACTTGCAGACTGGCGAGGTCATGCCCCTGCGCTGCATCATCTGGTTGCAGTAGGTCCTGGCGTCCGGGGCGGCAGGCCTTGGGTAATCGACGTGCTGCCTCAAGAACTTCTCGTAGCGCGTCTCCCCCCTGGCCAGAGCCAGGCACGTGGCCAGCAAGACCAGCAGCAGTGTTGGGTGGGGTCCCCTCTGGGCCATGATACCTCTGCTGCTGGCTCGCCCTGCAGCGGGGAGGAAATGGAGGAATGGACAAGGGGGAGGGGACCTGTTTGCACCATGTGACCTGCACCCACTCATCCCCTGCACAGCAATGGGGCATATATGTGGCGAACAGCAGAGAGGCTTGTTAGGGGGCCTTTTGAAGCCATCCCCCACCCATGTCATGAGGTTTTCTGTTCATTAAAACACAGCAATGCTAGCAACAAGACAAACACCACAGACGAACAACACAAAACATAGATCCATGGTATTCTGAGTTATGCTTCTGCTGGCGCCAGCTTGCTTGTAGAGTGTCTGAAAAACAAAAGAAACAATTTCCACCCCCCTGGTGGGGACAGATTATTGCTTAATAATAATACCACTTTCTTTTACAAATTTCCTTGCTAATTGCAGGAAAAACAGAAGAATTACCTCCAGGCTGTCCTTATTTTGTTCTATAGTCAGGCTAGTGAATTACCTCACTCACTGGTCATTTATGAAATTTATGAGATGGTGTACCTCAGTTTCCCCTCTTGTGCAACTGACCATGTTTGCAATAGTTTCTCTGCTGTACCAAGCTTTAAGTTTATTCTCAGGTAATAGCTGAGAGACAGCTTCAGATTTTAGCACTGTACACACACACACACACACACACACACACACACACACACACACACACACACACACACACACACACACACACACACACACACACACACACACCCTTAAGTTTAACCTGTCCCCCTTATTTTCAGGCTTGACTTGTTTTTTTCACCTCCCTTTCCTGGAGGGCCTTAATCTGAGTCTTCTAGTAGCTTGTTTGCTGACCGGATGTATTCATTATTTGCAGCTCCTTTGTACCCATCAGCTAGGTAATTTGCATTTACACACAGAGGCTTACTAGCTTGCTTCTGGATCCAAAGCTGTTAGCAGTTTAGAGAGTGTCTTAAAAGGGAAACATTTCACTTCCACTAGAGTTCTGATTACTTTCCACTTTCATCTCCTGCTCCAAAACACACAGATCTGAAAAAGAAAGCACAACCTATTGTGGCTCCTTTTGGAGCCCTATTAGGATTTTAATGAAGTACCATGTTTTATTTGCATTTCTTTTACCCTTTCTCCAATATACACCGCACACGTCCTGGGAAAATGCAGATTCCTTCCATATAGTTTAACCTCCATAACATCATATTAGCCAAATTAATTTTACACAAGGTGTAACTGCCTCTCCCATGCCCACAGAGTTTTCATGCACACCCACCAAAGCAACAATCTGATCCCCCAGAGCCACCCCAAGGCTCAGTGCTCCCATCGTTCCTCCCCTTTTCCTTTTCTTTTACCACACAAAATTCTCTTTTGCCTAACATTTCTTGCACTGTGATTACTTTTTTACACAACTGTACCCCGATTACCCTGCCATCTTGTACAACTAGACACAACCAGGAGCAGCCAAGTTAACTTCCAATAGAAACCCCTTACATCCTTTAGTGATTTTGATTACATTACCCAATAGTCAAATAATTTTGATCAGATTTTCTCTCCACCTGCTGCCTGCAGCAGTTCCTTATAGACCATTTCTGTGGGAAAAGGGCCCATTTTCCCTCAGAATAGCTGTAAACGCTTCTGGGGATAGAAGCATAGTGGTGGTAGTAGCCACTTGACCTGACCCCCTTGGGTAATTTAATTACCAAGCTTCCATCCAATGTGACTGCACAGAGTTGCACATACAGTTACATTTATATAACTGGGTTTTATCATTAAACAAAAACTTCCTTCTGGACATCTCACATAAGTATCCAAAGTACCCTCCATTAAAACTTCAGAAAAACAAAAGAGTGTGGAAAGGCAGGTTGCACTTTGAAACTTTTTTTTCTTTCTCTCCACTCCCCCAGGACCAAGTCCCAGCTCCAGTCTCTAAAGGTCGTCTGTTAACTCTGTTTTTGACTATAAACCCTTTTGTGCCAAATCATTTTTCACTACCCCTAACTAATTTACAACCCTTCAGCAGCCCTTGCTGAAGCAGCACCAAACTTGAAAGATTACTGACAGCTTTCCATAATGCTGCCCTTACTTCAAACCTCTCACAAGCGGACTGAAGTGCCGCCTGTTCCTGGAAGGCATTTAGTCCCCATGGGCAGGGACCTTCTTCCACTACCCATATACCAAGGAGGGTGGGCTCCTCAGCCACCCCCCATCCCTCTGGGTCCCCTAACACTTCCTCCATTTCCTTTTTAATCTCATCCCAGGTTGACCCCTGCACCTGGTATGGGTCCTGATTCTTCCTTATTCATTTATCCAAAAAATCCTTTACCCTGGCTTGCCAGAACCCGCAACTACCATCACGAGAGTTCACAATACCCCCTCCAAGCAGCTGCACGGACTGTTGGGGAGGGGGACTTACAGGCTGCCACTCACCTATCCAATGCAATGCATCCGAGTCAGTCACGGGACCAAGATGTTAGGGGGCTTATTCCTTCACCCACTCACTTCCCTGGTCCTTCTCGCATGAACAGAGAGCAACAATACCCGAAGTCCAAAGGTGCAAACAATTCAATGTTTATTGGGGTGAACTTCCAGCAAGCATGATTCCAGTTTCCTTCCTTAGTATCCTCCTTCCCAGCTCTGACACCACAGAGCCTTACACCTGTGTCCCTGTTCCCATTCCTGCCCTTAGCCAAACATTATTCCAATTTCCTTACTTCCATTCCCTGTTCCCATTTCCCCCTTTAGCAAAACATGGTTCCAATTTCCTTATCCCCATTCCCATTCCCATCTCTTCCCCCCCGCCCCCCCCCCACACACTCACTTCCTCATTGACTACAGATTATATAGTAAAACTTGAGTTCTGCTTAGCTATATCTTAACCAATCATTTTACTGAAATTTAACTAACCAATCCTAACATATTGTAACATGATTATGTAACCAATTATATCCCACCACCTTAATTAGTTTACACCCAGCAAAATTAATTATACAGCAGACAGGAACAATCACAGAACCAGACAGAGATTATACAGACAAACAATAGCAAAGTGGGAACTATAATGACAAAACAATACAGAAGTGAGGATTTCGTATCCCAGTATTGATAAGTAAGTTCTTGCCAGACAGGATGCTGTTTCCTTTTACATTTTCTAGGCACTTCCCTTTCTCTGGAGGTGATAGGAATTATCAGGACAGGATAGTATTCCTAACAGCCCAATAGCACCTTCTTTCAATGTGACTAGTTTGGAATGTGAGGATGTGACCGGTCACTTCCTAGCTTATGGCTGCCTCTGCTGCTTAGCCAAAGGCCTTAGCCTAAGAACAGGACCTCAGACTGTCACAGTAAGAGAAGGCCCTTACACTGGCAGACAGTGATTTTGATTCTCTTTTGTACCTCTATAACTAGCCAAGTGATAAGAATACACCTAAATTCTTAGAGTATAGGCCTTTACAGACAGGCCTGAATATCTATATCCTAACAAGGCTAACAGAGGGAGTTTTCCTGGGAGTTGTCCCGGGGAGTGCCCACAGAGGCTTACGTATTGCCGGCTTTCCTGAGTAGTTACTACAACTCCTGAGGAAGCTCGTAGAAGGAAGGTAATATGGATGGGGAACGTTCAGCTGTTGTGACCTGCACTGGATGTGCCATGTTTGTCTTTCTTCCACAGGACAGAAGCGACTTTATCTGTACAAAGTGCAAGCTGGTCTCCATATTGGAAGTGAAGGTTCAAGGTCTGGAGAAACAAGTGTCGACCCTGTGTTGCAAAAGAGAAACTGAAGATTTCCTGGACGGACGTCAGGATATGCTTCTACGGGCACAATGTTCTGAAGATTCAGAGCAGGCTGCACAGCGGGGACAGGAGGACGGTGAAGAAATTTGGCAGCATGTGACCTCCAGAAGAAGAAAGGGGAATGTCCATGTACCAGCAGCGCAGATACAGGTAAACAACCATTTTCATGTTCTCTCTACAGGTACTAATGCGGAGAGTGGACTAGATGATACATCTGAGGGAAGGGAACAGAAGGAGACTCTGCCGGTTGGAAGGCATTCACCAAGGACAAGTCATGCCTGACTAATCTAATTGCCTTCTAGGATGAGATAACTGGCTCTGTGGATGAGGGGAAAGCAGTGGACGTGTTGTTCCTTGACTTTAGCAAAGCTTTTGACACTGTCTCCCACAGTATTCTTCCCAGTAAGTTAAAGAAGTATGGGTTGGATGAATGTACTATAAGGTGGATAGACAGTTGGCTAGATTGTCGGGCTCAACGGGTAGTGATCAATGGCTCCATGTCTAGTTGGCAGCCGGTATCAAGTGGAGTGCCCCAAGGGTCGGTCCTGGGGCTGGTTTTGTTCAATATCTTCATTAATGATCTGGAGGATGGTGTGGATTGCGCCCTCAGCAAGTTTGCAGATGACACTAAACTGGGAGGAGAGGTAGATACGCTGGAGGGTAGGGGTAGGATACAGAGGGCCCTAGACAAATTAGAGGAATGGGCCAAAAGGAATCTGATGAGGTTCAACAAGGAGAAGTGCAGAGTCCTGTACTTAGGACGGAAGAATCCCATGCACCGCTACAGAGTAGGGATCGAGTGTCTAGGCAGCAGTTCTGCAGAAAAGGACCTAGGGGTTACAGTGGACGGGAAGCTGGATATGAGTCAATAGTGTGCCATTGTTGCCAAGAAGGCCAATGGCATTTTGGGATTTTGATGAAGCGGGACTGTTCTTAATGTTTCCTCTGAATATTGTGGGGTTGCCTCAGTTTCCCCTAGGCAGTTCTTAAGTATCTAGGTGGTGGGATAAGGGTGTATGATCATTGCAGAGCCCTAGAGGGCAGGTGTGTGCAGGGGTCTGGACACAGAGAATGGCCAACACCCTGTTTCTTGGCAACTGATAGCCTGGGCCCTTCCCCCCTGCAAGGTAAGAGCTAAAGGGTTGGAGAACAAAAGACTCAGGTGGCCTCCTGGCCTGGAAAAGGGACAAAGCCCGGGGGGTGGGTGTGGGGGGGCTGGAGAGAGTTTCAGTTTGGGGCTGGCTGGGGAGGAGAAGTGAAGTGCAGACGTGATTGTCTGGCTCACTGCCTCCCAAAATGGATCCAGCTGAGGGGTCCTGTTCTCTGCACCTACAAGCTCTGTGTTAGGCCATGTTCCTGTCGTCTAATAAACCTCTGTTTTACTGGCTGGCTGAGAGTGAAGTCTGACTGCGGAGTTGGGGTGCAGGACCCTCTGGCTTCCCCAAGACCCTGCCTGTGGGAATAGCATGGAGGGGCAGAGGATGCTGAATGCTCCGAGGTCAGACCCAGGAAGGTGGAAGCTGTGTGAGCTGTGTATCCTGAAGACACGCTGCTCAGAGAAAGGAGACTTCCCCAGAGTCCTGACTGGCTTCATGGGGAGCAGTTCCAGAGCATCACACGGGGACTCCGTGACAGGGATGTATAAGTAGGAGCATTGCCAACAGATCGAGGGACGTGATCATTCCCCTCTATTCAACATTGGGGAGGCCTCATCTGGAGTACTGTGTCCAGTTTTGGGCCCCACACTACAGGAAGGATGTGGAAAAACTGGAAAACGTCCCGTGGAAGGCAACAGAAATTATTAGGGGACTGGAACAGATGACTTATGAGGAGAGGTGAGGGAACTGGGATTGTTTAGTCTGCAGAAGAGAAGAATGAGGGGGGATTTGATAGCTGCTATCAACTACCTGAAAGGGGGTTCCCCTAGATTGTTCTCGAGTAGTAGCGGATGACAAAACGAGGAGTAATGGTCTCAAGTTGCAGTGGGGGAAGTTTAGGAGGAATATTAGGAAAAACTTTTTCACTAGGAGGGTGGTGAAACACTGGCATGTGTTTTTAAGGTCAGGCTTGACAAAGCCCTGGCTGGGATGGTTTGATTGGGGATTGGTCCTGCTTTGAGCAGGGGGTTGGACTAGATGACCTCCTGAGGTCCCTTCCAACCCTGATATTCTATGATTCTATGTCTGCTCCTTCACTCATCCCTTTAAATAACTTAGCCAAGTTCCCAAAATAGCCCGAGGGTTTGAGATCTCCACATGCAGTGACTCTGCCCCAGCCCCCCAAACACACCGACTCGTTCTGCATTGGCAGGAAAGTGTTTTATTGCAAGAAGCAGCAAGGAAACAAAACTCAGGGAGAGCTTCCAGGGCCCCGCCTGGGACAATCTTCTCCCCACACCCTGCCCCCGATACTTAATAGATGCGGGATGGGCGGGGGGTGGCTGTACTGTATAATGGGCACTAGGGCAGCAGAGGGCGGGGGTGGGGAAGGGGCGGCTATACTGTATCATGGGCACTAGGGGGCAGCAGAGGGCGGGGGTGGGGAAGGGGTGGCTATACTGTATAATGGGCACGAGGGGGCAGCAGAGGGTGGGGGTGGGAAGGGGTGGCTATACTGTATAATGGGCACTAGGGGGCAGCAGAGGGTGGGGGTGGGGAAGGGGCGGCTATACTGTATAATGGGCACTAGGGGGCAGCAGAGGATGGGGGGTGGGGAAGGGGCGGCTATACTGTATAATGGGCACTAGGGGGCAGCAGAGGATGGGGGGTGGGGAAGGGGCGTCTATACTGTATAATGGGCACTAGGGGGCAGCAGAGGGTGGGGGTGGGGAAGGGGCGGCTATATTGTATAATGGGCACTAGGGGGCAGCAGAGGGTGGGGGTGGGAAGGGGCGGCTATACTGTATCATGGGCACTGGGGGCAGCAGAGGGTAGGGGTGGGGAAGGGGCGGCTATACTGTATCATGGGCACTAGGGGGCGGCAGAGGGTGGGGATGGGGAAGGGGCGGCTATACTGTATCATGGGCACTAGGGGGCAGCAGAGGGTGGGGATGGGGAAGGGGCGGCTATACTGTATCATGGGCACTAGGGGCAGCAGAGGGCGGGGGAGGGGGAAGGGGTGGCTATACTGTATCATGGGCACTAGGGGGCAGCAGAGGGCGGGGGAGGGGGAAGGGGTGGCTATACTGTATAATGGGCACTAGGGGGCAGCAGAGGGCGGGGGAGGGGGAAGGGGTGGCTATACTGTATCATGGGCACTAGGGGCAGCAGAGGGCGGGGGAGGGGGAAGGGGCGGCTATACTGTATCATGGGCACTAGGGGCAGCAGAGGGCGGGGGAGGGGGAAGGGGTGGCTATACTGTATCATGGGCACTAGGGGCAGCAGAGGGCGGGGGAGGGGGAAGGGGCGGCTATACTGTATCATGGGCACTGGGGCATCAGTGGAACAGGGTCTGGGGGGACTGACAGTGCTGTGCAATGGGCCCAAACTATATCGCTCTGTCGTAGTGCACAGGGAGCCCCCCATCACAGGCGATGCGGATGCGTTGGGTGCTGGTGCCCCCGTTGTAGTTGCAGGGCGGTCTCTGTGATCCCCCCTGCAGCCGGCAGGTGATGAGGGCGAAGGAGGCTGTGCTGTCTCGCAGGTTCCCACCCGCCGGGGCCCCCCCAGGGCCGCAGATGGTGGTGATGCTGGCGGCGCTGGCGTGGACGAAGGTGTTGGTGAACTTGCAGACTGGCGAGGTCATGCCCCTGCGCTGCATCATCTGGTTGCAGTAGGTCCTGGCGTCCGGGGCGGCAGGCCTTGGGTAATCGACGTGCTGCCTCAAGAACTTCTCGTAGCGCGTCTCCCCCCTGGCCAGAGCCAGGCACGTGGCCAGCAAGACCAGCAGCAGTGTTGGGTGGGGTCCCCTCTGGGCCATGATACCTCTGCTGCTGGCTCGCCCTGCAGTGGGGAGGAAATGGAGGAATGGACAAGGGAGAGGGGACCTGTTTGCACCATGGAACCTGCAGTCACTCATCCCCTCCAGGCCCCCTGCCCCGCCGGGGAGCTCCTTGCAGATTGCAGGCTAAGGCTGCCAGGCAGGCAGTCGCTTCGTGCCAAACTCCAAAACCTTATTTGCAGAGCATTAAAGTTAACCGGAATTGCCTCAGCCTCTGCCAGAATGTCAAATGCTCCTGAAACCACTAATTAAGGAATTAAGTGGAGCACACCAGCTCCGCCCCACAACCTCACTCAAAGAGGGCAGAGTTAAAGGTACAGGGCTGGGCTGCATTTACTAGGTTCCAGAAATTTGAGGGCTTTTCTTTCTTTCTTTCTCTCTTTGTTTCCCCATATCTATCTCTCTATCTATCTCTCTGCCTAGCTGAAGACACCCTTCCTAGCAGCCCAGGTGTGTGATATTGCCCTTCTCCATGGATTAAGCCAGCTCTCTCTTTTTGTCACGTGGATTCTGGTTGGCTAGTGGCCAGTGAGAAACTCTTACAGTCTAATCGGGCAGAGCACACCGAGAAAGGGGTGTTCTTCCCTTGTTACAGATGGGGAAACCGAGGCACAGAATGGTTAAGGCTCAGCTTTTCAGCTCCCATTTGGTGACTTGGGTCCCACGGGGGTACATGAGGGTTTGGCCTCAAGACCCCTTTAGGGGTTTGAAAAATCCCATCCTAAGACAAAGAGAATGAAACCCAGGTTCTCTAAACGCCAGTGGGGAGCCTTGGCCACGACCCCAGCCTGCCACTAACTCTATGCTTTATCTGTTTGTCCACAGTGCGTCCTTCGTCCGCACTCCCAGCTCTCCCCCTTCTGCGACCCTAGATCCTGCTCCTCTCCCAGAGTGGGGGAGAGAACCCAGAAGTCCTGGCTCCCAGCCCCCCTTGCTCCAATCCACTAGACCCCACTGCCCCTGCAGAGCCAGTAGAAAACCCAGGAGTCCTGGCTCCCAGCTTCCCGTTTCTAACCACTAGACCCCACTGCCCCAGGAGAGATCCCAGGAGTGCTGACTCTGGATCTCACCTCCTCTTTCTTTTACCCTCTTGCTAAGATTGTGATCTCAGCTGCCTGGGGGTCAATCCAGAGTCACCCCTGAGTGCAGTGGGATCAGGGCCGGATTCTGCGCCCAGCCCCTCTGGAGTCAATCCGCAGTGACCCTCCCTCTGCATTTTCCCCCTGGCTGTGTCTGTTCTCAGCTCACCCAACTCCTGGGGCTCCCGTCAGAGATGGATCCAGCTGCCAGCAGAGCTGAGAGTCTCTGAGTCTCCTTCCCCTTCGGGTGTCATTATATAGAGCACGGCCAGGCAGCTGTGGGTGGGATGGGGCAGCTCCTCCCACCCAGGGCCCCAGAGATTCTGGGTGTGGCAGGGAGTTAGGGGAGAAGTGGGCACAGGGCAGGGTCCTGAGACACTGTGAACCCCACAGCCACAGTGCCTGGTGCATCTCCCCCTGTTATCCTCAGCCCAATTCTATCCCCAAGCTGTGGAGAGAACTCAGGAGTCCTGACTCCCAAACCCCTGTTCTAACCCACTAGCCGCCACTCCCCTCCCCGAGCCAAGTTAGAACCCAGGATTCCTGGCTCCCAGCCTCTCTAACCACACAGTCCTGGTGCCCTGTTACAGGTTTTGCCCCTAATTGCGTGCCCTAGATACCCCATAACCACAGCCCCCAGACCTGGCAAGTCCCTCTGTGCGTTCCCTGCCCAGGTCCCAGGGTAGGGTTGCCAACTTTCTAACTGCACAAAACCGAACACCCTGCCACACCCCTCACCCCTGCCCCAGCCCTTCTCTGAGGCCCTGCCCCCCTTCTACAAGGCCCCACCCCCGACTCGTACCTTTCCCCCCTCCCTCCATCGCTGACTCTCCCCCACCCTCACTCACTTTCACCAGGCTGGGGCAGGGGGTTGGGGTACAGGGGGAGCATGAGGGCTCTGGCTGTGGGTGTGGACTCTGGGTGGGGCCAGAAATGAAGGGTTCAGGGTGTGGGAAAGGGCTCCAGGCTGGGGCGGGGGGGGTGATGGCTCTGGCTGAGGGTGCTAGCTCTGGGGTGGGGCTGGAGATGAGGGACTTGGGGTGCAGGACCGGGGTCCGGGCTGGGGCAGGGGGTTGGCATGCAGGGGGGGTGAGGGCTCCAGCTGGGGGTGAGGGCTCTGGGGTGGAGCCGGGGTTGGGGAGTGGAGGGTCCGGGGTGCAGGCTCTGGGAGGGAGTTTGAGTACAGGTGGGGACTCCGGGCAGGGGGATGGGGTACGGGGTCCCGGCGGCACTTACCACAGCTCCCAGGAAGCAGCCACCAGGTCTCTGTGGTCCCTAGGTGCAGGGAGGCTCCGTCCATGCGCTGTCCTCACACCTGCAGGCGCTGCCCCCGCAGCTCCCCTGGTCAAGGTTCCTGGCCAATGGGAGCTGCAGAGCTGGCACTCGGGGTGGGGGCAGCGTGCGGAGCCTCCCTGCACCTAGGGGCTGCAGGGACCTGGCGGCTGCTTCCTGGAACCATGTGGAGCCAGGGCATGCAGGGAGCCTGGCACCCGCCTTAGGCCCGGGCCCCTGCTGTGCCACTGACCGCACTTTTAACGGCCCAGTCCGCCAGGGTCCCTTTTCGACCTGGTGTTCCAGTTGAAAACAGGACGCCTGGCAATCCTAGCCCTGGGCATCGCAAGGGGCAGCGACCCAGCCAGGGGAGGGACAGGCCTGGCTGCTGGAAATGCCCGTGCCCAGCAGAGCCAGTGGGAGCCGGGGCCTGGCTCCCCCAGTGCCACCTGAGCCCCAGGGCCTGGGGGAAGGGTGAGGGCATGTAGAGGGGGGGACTGGCTGCCAGCACCAGCCTGGCCTTGGGGCTTGGAGTCGTCTGTCCTGGATCTGGGTCCTGCCCACTGCTGGTGAGGGCTGGGAGCCAGGACTCCTGGGATCTATCCCAGCTCTGGGTAGGCAGTGGGGTCTCGTGTGTGTTTGGTAGGTTATGAGACAATGTCCCTTTGGGGTCACCTGCTCATCGCCCTCTGTGCTGGCACAACGGCTGCCAGCCAGGCTACAGCGAAGGTTAAGACCAGCTCCTCGTTCAAACCTCAGCTCTCCTAAGTGCTCTAAAATCGACACAGGTACTTGGCTTGTGTCAAGGTTCCTTCCCCACTTTGAACTCTAGGGTACAAATGTGGGGACCTGCATGAAAACCTCCTAAGCTTACTTTTACCAGCTTAGGTTAAAACTTCCCCAAGGTACAAACTATTTTACCCTTTGCCCTTGGTTTTCCACTGCCACCACCAAACGTTAATCTGGGTTCCTGAGAAAGCGTTGTTTGGCAAAGTCTTTCCCTCCAAAAATCCTCCCAACCCTTGCACCCTACTTCTTGGGGACGGTTTGGTAAAAATCCTCACCGATTTGCATAGGTGACCACAGACCCAAGCCCTTGGATCTTAGAACAATGAAAAAAAGCATTCAGTTCTTGAAAAGAAACATTTTAATAGAAGAAACAGTAAAAAGAAAAGGATCACCTCTGTAAGATCAGGATGGTAAATACCTTACAGGGTAATTAGATTCAAAACATAGAGAATCCCTCTAGGCAAAACCTTAAGTTACAAAAAGACACACAGACAAGAATATTCATTCTATTCAGCACAATTTATTTTCTCAGCCATTTAAACAAACAGAATCTAACGCATATCTAGCTAGATTACTTACTAAGTTCTAAGACTCCATTCCTGTCCTGTCCCCGGCAAAAGCCTCACCCAGACAGACACAGACCCTTTGATGTTCTCCCTCTTCCCAGCTTTTGAAAGTATCTTGTCTCCTCATTGGCATTTTGGTCAGGTGCCAGTGAGGTTATCCTAGCTTCTTAACCCTTTACAGGTGAAAGAGTTTTTTCCTCTGGCCAGGAGGGATTTAAAGGTGGTTAGCCTTCCCTTTATATTATGACAGCTTGCCAAGAAATTTGGTGTGGGCCCCTAGGGAGCGGGGGAAGCTGGGGTGACTGACCCAAACTTAGGGTCATTTGAGGAAGGGGTTCCCCATCCCTGAACAAAAGAGCCTGGCTGAAAGTGCCTGGATTGCCCAACTTGGTGCGGAGCTGGGTCTCAAACCCAGACCATGACCATCACCCCAGGGTCTCGGGGCCCCCCAAACCCACAGGGCAGGCCGCACACTAGCCCTTTGTGGGAACAAAACTGAGAATGGTACGAGACAGAGAGTTTGGCTCTCATGACAGGCAACGAACACACCGAACACTCATGCCCCAGACAGATCACACGGAACGTGCAGAGAGGGCTGAGCTAGCCAGCCCTGCCATCTGCTGGCTGGGCCCAGGAGCAGGCTGGGCTGGACTGGCCTGGGCTGGCCTGGGCTGGCTGGGCCCAGGGGGATCCGGGGCAGGCTAGGCTGGGCTGGCTGGGCCCAGGAGGATCTGGGCCCAGGAGGGATCTGTCTCCACTGGCACAAGCTATGGGGGTCCTGCCAGGCCCCTCTGTGCCAGATCCTGTCACATTCACCCTGCAGTGTCTCACGGTGCTCATGGGCTCAGGGCTTTGAGACCCCCCAGTCCCCGGGCCAGCCCAGATCTGGCCCAACAGGGCTGCCCACGACCCTGTCAGCCTGGACCGGCCCCCACCCAATCTGCACTGCCCAGCCCCACTGGCATGCTGGGTGTTGGTTGGTGGTTTGACCGTTGATGGATCCCTCCCTGTGGTCTGGGGCAGGCTGCTCTCCCTGGGACTCGGGGGAGGAGGGCAAAACCCTGAACGTACAGAGGAAGTTTCAAAACCTGGGATGGGGCAACGGGCTAACGGGTGGTGACTCCATAGGCCGGTGGGATGTGCCAACGGCTGCTCGTTCCCCGCTGTTAACGGCAGAGCCCTGCTCCCACGTGGAGTGTCGTTGTGGTGTCGGGCAGAGGAGGGAATGATGCCAGGTTAACAATGTGATGCAGTGGCAGGAAAGGCTGGTGTCCTCCTGGGGTGGATTATCAGAAGTGTCATATGCAAGACACGGGAAGGAATTGTCCTGCTCTACTCAGCATTGGTGAGGTCCCGCTTGGGGTCCTGGGCCCAGTTCTGGGCACCAAACTTTAGGAAAGATGTGGACAAACTGGAGAGAGTTCAGAGGAGAGCAACACAAATGATCAAAGGGTTAGAAAACCTGACCTGTGAGGAAAGGTTAAAAACTGGGCAGGTTTAGTCCTGAGAAAAGAAGATTGGGGGGGAGCTGAGAACAGCTTTCAAATCTGTGCAGGGCTGTTCTGGAGGGGACAGAGATCCATCATTCTCTGTGTCCACTGAGGACAGGACAAGAAGTAATGGCCTGAGTCTGCAGCCAGGGAGATGTAGGTTGGATATTAGGGAAAAGTTTCTAATGCTCAGAGTGGTGAGCATTAGTCCTTCTGTGGGGCCCTTCGGCCCTTTCTTCCTCTTTTAATCAACTACAGCCCATTCCGTTCCTCACCTCAGAGATAGAACCCAGGAGTCCTGACTCCCAGCCCGCAACTCTCCTCACAGAGCTGGGCTAGAACCCAGGAGTCTTGACTCCATCTCCATCTCCCGCAATCAGAAACAGAATCCAGGAGTAGAGCTGGGTGAGTAATGAATTTTTTGGTTCCGAGCAATTGAAAACTACAGTAGAACCTCAGCGTTACGAATGCCAGAGTTACAAACTGACCGGTCAACCACACACCTCGTTTGGCACAGAAAGTATGCAATCAGCCAGCCTCAGAGACAAAAAAAAAAAAGAAATCCAGTGCTGTGCTAAATGTAAATGACTTAAAAAAAGAGGAAAGTTTTAAAATTAGTATTTGACAAGGGTAAGAAATTATTTCTTTTAAATTAAGAGGGTTAAAAGCAATTAAGTTAATTTTAAATTCTTTCATTTAAATTAAGAGGGTTAAAAGCAACATTTTTCTTCTGCATAGTAAAGTTTCAAAGCTGTATTACGTCAATATTCAGTTATAAACTTTTGAAAGAACCACCAAACACTTTGTTCAGAGTTACGAACATTGCAGAATTATGAACAACCCCTATTCCTGAAGAGTTTGGAACTCTGAGGCCCTACTGTGGTTTTGTCTTGGGTTGAACCAAACCCCATATTATTCCAAATTTTTGGCGAAATAAAAAGTCAAAAAATTCCACGTCACCTGGACAGAAAACATTTCTGTTTGACCTGACTGGAAATGGTTTTTTTTTTTTCAGTTTGGGGCATTTGGACAAAAGCAGAGGCCTAAAGCCACAAAATGGCCGGTGGGGACGGGTTCCCTTGTAACTTTCAGCCCAGCAGTTAGAGCACTCACTCAGGGCTGTGGGAAAACCCAGTTCAAATCCCCCCTCTGCCTGCCAAAGGGAAGGGATTAGACCAGAGATCTGCCCCCTCTCAGCTGGGGACTCTTCACTCGCTCCACTTGGAGCTGCCCTGCTCCACTTTGGCTGGATCGCTGTTGGAGCAGGGCCTGGAAACTGGGTCACCCACATCTGAGGTGCTGGCGTTAACCAGAGTCATTCTCAAGGGCGGTCCCAGGCACAATGGCTACTCAGCGTCACCATGCTTGACAATTGGGGTGAATAAATTCATACAAATTTTGCCCTGTTCTACCCAGGAGTTTAACCCACTAGACCTTCTAGCCACCCCAGGATAGGGCTAGAACCCACAAATCCTGGCTCCCACCCCTCCCTGCTCTACCCCACTAGATGCCCCAGAGCAAGGCTAGAACTCCAGACTCCTGGCTTCTAATCCTCCTGCCCCGACCTCACCACTTGAAACCAGGTAAATACCAGCTGACTCTGAAATTGCAATCTCCTGCTTGAATGGTGGCTTTTATACTCTAGGGTCTCTGCTGCCGGGATTTTCCCTGGCGCTGTGTTTGTCCAGCACCGAACACATGGGATCCAGTCATGACGGGCGATGCTGGGACTACAGCACAGCAATGAAATCTCTCCCCCCTCGGACAAGGAGCCACCTGCGATACCCTGTTAATCTCCCAGTAATTGCTTATGGGTGCCCTTTCCCGGGCCAGGAGGTCACCTGATTCCTTTGTTCTCCAACCCTTTAGCTATCACCTTTCAGGGGGGAAGGGCCCAGGCCATCAGTTGCCAGGAGACAGAGTGTCGGCCATTTACGTACACGGGCCCTTTGCTCTGCAACAATTACACCCTCCTCCCTGATCAATGGCCATAAAAAGTAGACACCACATTCGGTAAATATTTGCTGTCAGATATCTGGGATCTGCCTATTTGCTGTAGGATATCTGGGATCTGCCTTTGATCTGCAGTAAAAACATTTTATTGCAGCCAGAGCAGCAGATTTCCCTCTGAACCAAATCCTAGCGGGAATATCTAGCAGAAGGAGGCGGGTAAACCTCAGTACTGACATAAAAAGGGTTATCTATTTTTTTAGAATGTTACCTCAGTACAAACTTGCCTGTGCCTTCACTGAACTAAAGAGACACTCACAATTATTTTTATCCAGGATATCTGGAGAATGTAACAACTGGTATGCCTAGATTTTAATTGCTCAGGGTAAATAAAGAAATTCAAGGAGGATTTTTCTTTCTGTCTGTTACATTCATGGCACACACACAGAGAAATTAGATAAAATCATACAATACTCTTGCTGGAAGGTAGCAACTTTATTTCTTAGAATCCAGAACCGCAACACACAAGAATCCAAAAACACACAGAGAGAAACAACAGGCTGCTCCCCAAGGAACAATTCACCCCACCTTACTCCAGGCAGGCTCTCTGCAGACTGATGGTGCTGAAGACCCAGATCAAATGCTCCCCTCCAGAGCCCCCTAGCCTGTCAGCAGGATCAGGGAACCCCTTGCACTTGAAGTGACAGCTCTCTACCACACCACACTGTCACCCAGGGATAAGCCAAGTGTTTTTTTCTGCTGTTTTGCAAAGGTTGATAAGCATTGTTTGTTGTCTGCAATAATTACTTGAAGTCTTTAGGGGCAAGTTGTAAATACACTGTGAATGGCAGATGTTAAAGCCACTTGGGTCAAAAGGCAAACAAACCACTTGGACCTTATCAAAGACCAGGACAGCAGTCTGGTAGAGGGATGAGATTATCTCGAGAACAAACCCAACAGGATGTTTGTGGTTTAAAGAGAGTCCTGACTTGAAAGGAATGTCTCTTTATTCAGCATCAGAAAGGATCCTTATCAGAAGCCATAAAAAGAAGCTGTAAAAGTGGGACAAAAGTTTTACAAAAGGTAGATCGTGCCATACCAACCTGATCTCCTTCTTTGAGAAAGTAACAGATTTTTTAGACAAATGAAACACAGTGGATCTAATTTACCTAGATTTCAGTAAGGCGTTTGATACCGTGCCACAGGGGGAATTATTAGTTAAATTGGAAAAGATGGGGATCAATATGAAAATTGAAAGGTGGAATTGGTTAACAGGGAGACTACAGCGGGTCATATTGAAAGGTGAACTGTCAGGCTGGAGGGAGGTTACCAGTGGAGTTCCACAGGGATCAGTTTTGGGACCAATCTTATTTAATCTTTTTCTTGCTGACCTCGGCACAAAAAGTGGGAGTGTGCTAATAAAGTCTGCGGATGATACAAAGCTGGGAGGTATTGCCAATTTAGAGAGAGACCAGGATATCATACAGGAAGATCTGGATGACCTTGTAAACTGGAGTAATAGTAATAGGATGAAATTTAATCGTGAGAAGTGGAAGTTCATGCATTTAGCGATTAATAACAAGAATTTTAGTTATAAGCTGGGGACGCAACAATTAGAAGTAACGGAGGAGGAGAAGGACCTTGGAGTATTGGTTGATCACAGGATGACTATGAGCCGCCAATGTGATATGGCCGTGAAAAAAGCTAATGTGGTCTTGGGATTCATCAGGCGAGGTGTTCCCAGTAAAGATAAGGAGTACCGTTATATAAGGCACTGGTGAGACCTCATCTGAAATACTGTGTGCAGTTCTGGTCTCCCATATTTAAGAAGGATGAATTCAAACTGGAACAGGTACAGAGAAGGGCTACTAGGATGATCCAAAGAATGGAAAACCTGTCTTTTGAAAGGAGACTCAAGGAGCTTGGCTTGTTTAGCCTAACTAAAAGAAGGTTGAGGGGAGATATGATTGCTCTCTATAAATATATGAGAGGGATAAATACCGGAGAGGGAGAGGAATTATTTAAGCTCAGTACCAATGTGGACACAAGAACAAATGGATGTAAACTGGTCATCGGGAAGTTTAGACTTGAAATTAGACGAAGGTTTCTAACCATCAGAGGAGTAAAGTTTTGGAATAGCCTCCCAAGGGAAGCAGTGGGGGCAAAAGACCTATCTGCCTTTAAAATTAAACTCGATAAGTTTATGGAGGAGATGGTATGATGGGATAACATGATTTTGGCAATTAATTGATCTTTAACTTTTCATGGTAAATAGGCCCAATGGCCTGTGATGGGATGTTAGATGGGATGGGATCTGAGTTACTACAGAGAATTCTTTCCTGGGTATCTGTCTGGTGAATCTTGCCCATATGCTCAGGGTTCAGCTGATCGCCATATTTGGGGTCAGGAAGGAATTTTCCTCCAGGGCAGATTGGAGAGGCCCTGGCGGTTTTTCACCTCCCTCTGTAGCATGGGGCACAGGTCAGTTGCTGGAGGATTCTCTGCTCCCTGAAGTCTTTAAAGCATGATTTGAGGACTTCAATAGCTCAGACATAGGTGAGAGGTTTATCGCAGGAGTGGGTGGGTGAGATTCTGTGGCCTGCATTGTGCAGGAGGTCAGACTAGACGATCATAATGGTCCCTTCTGACCTTAATATCTATGAATCTATGACTTTCTTCCTTCTCTCTTTCTAGCAATAACCCTCCTTTTTGACCAGGGGTGGGCAAACATCTGGGAATAGAAACTGTATTGCGGGCCATGAATGCTAACAAAATTGGGGTTGGGGTGCAGGAGGGGCTGAGGACTCTGGTAGGGGGTGCAGGCTCCGGGGTGGGGCAAGAAATGAGGAGTTCAGGGTGCAGGAGGGGGCTCTGGGCTGGGCTGGGGGAGTAGGGTGGGTGTGCGAGGGGGGGGGGGTGAGGGCTCCAGCTGGGGGACGTGGGCTCTGGGGTGAGGCTGAGGATGAGGAGTGTGGGGTGTAGGAGGGTGCTTTGGGCTGGGACTGAGGGGGTTTGGAGAGTGGGATGGGGATCAGGGCTGGTGAAGGGGGTTGGGGTGCGGGAAGGGGTGCAGGCTCTGGCTGGGGATGCGGGCTCTGGGGTGGGGATTTGGGGTGCAGGAGGGTGCGCCGGGCTGGGATCGAAGGGTTTGGAGGGCGGGAGGGGGATCAGGGCTGGGGCAGGGGGTTGGGGTGTGGGGAGAGCCTCAGGGGTGCAGGCTCCGAGCGGTGCTTACGTCAAGTGGCTCCTGGAAGCAGTGGCATGTCCCTTCTGCGGCTCCTACATGGAGGCGCAGCCAGGCAGCTCTGCACGCTTCCCCGTCTGCAGGCGCTGCCCACACAGCTCCCATTGGAGTACTGGAGGGGGCCATTGGAGCGGGGCCATTGGAGCACGTAGGAGCTGGAGTGGGGCCATGCCGCGGCTTCTGGGAGCCGCGTGGTGCAGCCCCAGCCCCTCCGCCCCGGCTGGAGTGGTGCAGGCCCCAAAACCCGGTTCTCTGTGGGAGCTCACTGGCCAGTTTGCCCAACCCTGTTTTAGACCCTTACCTATTTCTGATTGAAAGTAAAACCTTCTCTGAGCGCTCCCAAAGGCTGTATCCCTGCAATCTAAAGACAGACACTGCTGCTTGGAAAAAGTTTTGCAGAGGATATGGGTGATTTCCATCTAACTCCTGTTTCCTCCCAATGGTGCAAGGTTTGATTGCTACTTATATGCCTGAAGACGGCTCTAGCTTCTTTGGAGATGCGTGTTTGCAAGTACTTTACCTAAGTGCAAAGCTTCTGATATCACGGCTAAGGCAATGGTGGGATGCTTTATGTGCCATGGAATCCAATGCCCTTACTGGCCTGCGGTCTAATCAAGAATTCACTGGAGTGTGGGCTATTTATCATCCTTGGGGAATCTACACTTAATAATGCACTGGCACAGCTTCAGTGATTCCAGTGCAGACAAGCCCTGGGAAAGATGACAGCCTCCTCTCCAAAGACCATGATGGAGAAGAGACAGTCATGGCTGTTCAAATTTCGTGGTTGTCTTTTAAGAATTAATAATGTTTATGTAAGCGGGGGAATGGTCCCGCTATTGTGGGGAACTTTCCTGGCTTATACACTACTCCAGTGAAATGGACTAGCGAAAGGATCTGAGTCCTCGCTCCTACTTCCTGTAGCCAGAGGCCGGCCTGACCTCCAGGGCTCCCCTTCCACTCTCCTGTGTGGCAGAGTCCTTGTAACCCCAACAAGGCTGGGCCCAGGAGTCCCCGGGGGCTCGACCCCCAACCTTGTTGTGGTCACTTAGGGCAGGGGCTAGGGTGTCCCCACTCCAGGGTGCTCTCTCTGCACTGGATGCTTCCCTGACCCCTTGATCATCAAATACAGTTCAAAGCAAATACAATTTATTAAACAGCAACCAATTAAAAAATAAGGAAAAAATGGGAAAGGTGAAAGGAAAACCCGTCACCCCGCTCTGTGGCATGGGGATGTCACAACCAGCATTTCTGGGATGTCAGGGGAGTTCAGTCTGTTCCCCACAAGTCCCAGGCCTTTTCTCAGGCCCTGGCTGTGCTGCAGGGATGCTGCGGGTCGGACACTTGCCCTGGCGGTGGCCACACGCCCTCAGTGTCTAGGTGGCAGGACCCTTCTTCCCAGCGTCAGCCCCCTTCACCCCCGCCCCCGTTGGGGTTACGATCCCCCTCCAGGTCTGGCCTACAAGGCCTCTCTTGGCTGGGGGCGTCTCCCTGCGCTAGGCCTGCTGCCCAGGGTCCCCCTCGCTCTCCCCAGCTGCTCACCGCACCCCACTCCAGACTGCTCCAGCCCCAGCTCTAGGGTTGCCAACTTTCTAATCGCACAAAACCGAACACCCTAGACCTAGGCCTTCCCTGAGGCCCTGCCCCCTTCTCCACCCCTTCCCCGAGCCCCTGCCCCCCGCTCACTACATTGCCCCTCCCTCAGTGGCTTGCTCTGCCCCACCCTCACTCACTTTCACTGGGCTGGGGCAGGGGGTTGAGGTGTGGGGGGTGAGGGCTCTAACTTGGGGTGCGGGCTCCAGGCTGGGGCCAGAAATAAGAGGTTCAGGTTGTGGGAGGGGGCTCTGGGCTAGGGCAGCGGGTTGGGGTGCAGGAAACGGTGGGGGCAGTGCGTGGAGCCCTGTGGCCCCCTCCCCTAGGACCTGCTGCTGGCCACTTCCGGGGCGCAGCATGGTGCCAGGACAGGTAGGGACTAGCCTGCTTTAGACCCACAGCACCCCCGACCGGACCAGACACCCTATCGAGCTCCAGCTCCACTCTGCCTCAGCACGGCTGCTGCTCTGCCTCCAGCTCCCTGGGCTGCTTCTCTGGCTCCCCTGGCTCTGCTTGCTGCAGCTCTGCTCCCAGCACAGGTCTGCTCCCTGGGCTGCTTCTGTGACTCTGCTCCCAGCACGGACCTGCTCCCCCTGGGCTGCTTCTCTGGTTCTCTCTGGCTGCCTCTCTCCTTAGCTCGGCCCCACTCTGTCTGACCCAGGCGATTCCAGCTCACTTGCAGGACAGAAAGCCCCTGGCCTCCTGACTCCCTGATTAGCCTGTCTGCCTTGTCTATCACGCTGACCAGGAGCATTGGACTCTTCCCATTGTTCCTGGGCACTGTCAGTGTCAGGGACTTGATTTCCCATTGACCCTTCCCCTTCCTTTTGGTTCTGGGAGCTAGCCAGCCAAAACACCCCCACTGAGTTTTAGTAAAGGGCCAGCAGTCCCCTTACATTTACAAAGAAATTTGAAGTGGCAAGTTTGGACCAGTTTGAGGCAGATTTTAAGCATCTGTAAAACCCTGATGAAGCAAACAGGATAGCTCCGAAAATGAACTGGATTTTAATGCAGCACCAGTTCTGTTATAACTGCTGTTAAGAACTCTTTTCTGTTACATTGGTGACTTTTCTAAAATGTGCTCCATTATTTAGATGGACTTGAAATGTGTTTCATCTCATGGGGACGTGGGGTAGGATTATTAATCCAAATTTGGGGTTACTTGATGCTGTGGTTCCTGAGATACAACCCTGGAAAAAAGCTTCTCTTAAGGTTGACTGATTCTACCAATTCTTTTAAAACAGATTTTGGGATCAACCCATGTCTCTGATCATACCCCAGATGGTCTTAATCATTCATCCTTGATCCCCCTAGTGTTTGCCATCCCCTCCCCCTTTCGGGGACATGACAGAATATACCCCATGTCCATACCCCACACACTATTGTAATAAGACTTTGTAGACAGGATGCCTGGTGAGGGATCATTTGAAAACTCATAATTTGCTGATCATTGTTGTCCGGATAAAATGTGTGTGGCAACATTGTGTGTGAAGTTATAAGATTCCACTGTATGGTGTTGTTACCACATGTTCCAAACTGAGGTCGGCAAACAGGCCTGTCTCGAACAAAGGAACATGTGCTTTGCTGAATTTACACTTAAGCAGTATACAGAGTCATCAAGCAGGAAGGGGTAGGAGAGGCCAGCTCTGCCTCTGCACCGCAAACCCCTCTGGGACGGAGCAACATAGGTGGCCGTGGGGCCTGGGGATCCTTCCAGCCCCATGGAGATTTTGGCTGCAAGCAGACGAGCCATTCACTGGCAAACCTCAGATGAGTCCTCTTTGCTCCTGGATCCCCCTCCCTGACACTCACCCGGAGGCAGGCAGACCCTGCCGAGCTGGGCCCACACTGTATCTGGTGCTCCGGAAATAACATTTCCTGTGCCCCATTCCCCTGCAGTCACTGACCAGCCCATCTGGGGCCATGCTGGGGCCTGCAACCTGTGAGGACTGGTGCCCCCTTCTGGGTAACGGCCCTGTATTGCATTCCCCGCCCCATTGAGTAAGGGAGCTGCCCCAACCTGCATCTGGATTGGAGCCGGTGCCCCATAAAAAGGCAAGGCCTCAGACTGCATTCCCCAATCCCTGGAGCCAGCTAGGCCCCTTGACCTGGTTTTGATCATGGTCACTGCTTAGCAAAGGGGCATGCCCCCAAATCCCTTCCCTGGTCCCTTTAAACAACTTAGGGCATGGCTACACTGGAAACTTCAAAGCGCTGTCGCGGAAACGCTCCTCCAGCAGCGCTTTGAAGTGTGAGTGTGGTCGCGCAGGAGCGCTGGGAGAGAGGGTTCTCCCAGCGCTCCTGGTGATCCACCTCCATGAGGGGATTAGCTCCTAGAGCTGGGAGCCCTGCTCCCTGCGCTCAGAGCTTGTTTACACTAGCGCTTTAAAGCGCTCTGACTTGCTGCACTCAGGGGGGTAATTTTTCACACCCCTGAGCCAGCAAGTTAGAGCCCTATAAAATGTAAGTGTAGCCAAACTCTTAGTCATATTCCCAAAATAGCCCGAGGGTTTGAGATCCAGAGATGCAGTGACTCTGCCCCAGCCCCCCAAACACACCGACTTGTTCTGCATTGGCAGGAAAGTGTTTTATTGCAAGAAGCAGGAAGGAAACAAAACTCAGGGAGAGCTTCTAGGGCCCCGCCTGGGACAATCTTCTCCCCACACCCTGCCCCCGATACCTAATGCATGCCGGGTGGGAGGGGGTGGCCGTACTGTATAATGGGCACCCAGCGAGGCGGGCGCTGGGCTCAGGCTGAGGGTCTCAGTGCCAGCTGGGGGGGCTGGGTGTCCAGATTTTCACTCGTGTGGATGGGAACTGGGCACCTGGCTTGGGAAATCCGCCCCGCAGGCCCCAAGCTGCCGGCCTGTGGGATAAGGGAAGACACTGAATGTCCCTGTGGAGACTCATGGCAGGGATTGCCCAGAATGGGTAGGGACGAGGCAGGAGAGCCCCGAGTGACAGAGAACAGCCCAGGAGTCAAAGTGGGGGAGCAGGGGCCCCCCTGCTCCGCCTGTGGCCAGCGCCTGGGCTCTACAGGACTCTGTCTAAGTGTGCAGGCTGCCCCTGGGCACAGGTCACATGGATCCTGCGGGTCTGGACTCTAGCCTTGGAGATACAGTTCCCTAGTGGGGAAATGGATGTCAGCCGGCATGTGGTGATGTGGAAGCGTGCGATACTGTTGTAGACATTGTCGCAGACCCGTTTCCCTCCACTGCTGCAAACACCCTGGACTGGGTTGGTGGGGGCTTGGATGAAGGTGTCGCCGGTTATACCGAAAGGGCGGGTCAGGCCCTAGCGCTGCATCATGAGTTCGCAGGAGTTCTGGTCACTGGAGGCACTGCTCTTGGGGACTGGTCACTGGAGGCACTGCTCTTGGGGAATTCAATGTGTTGGTTCAAGAACTGCGAGTAGCTGGTGCCTTCTCTGAGCTGGGCCAGGCTGGCGGCCAGGAGGATGAGGGGCAGCAGGAGCACGGGGTGGGGTCCCCTCGAAGCCATGGCTATATCTGTCACTGGATCTACCTGCAGTGGGGAGAGGGGGGAGATGGATGGAGACAGGGTTGTTGCCAGCACCCAGTGCCGAGAGGCAAAACAACAGCAGGGTTTGGTTCGCTACCCGGTGTGCTTTACCCAATAATTACAATGGGGTGGAGAAGCAGAAAAGTTTATTTGAAGCTATAAAGAGGTACAGGGAGAATAGAATCTCAAATCCTGCACACAGAGCAGGAAGTTACACAGGCTTTTATACATATATTTTTTAGCATATTTATTTAATAGCAAGCTGCCCTAGGTATCTACATAGCCAGCCAATTTAGTTACCAGCTAGTTTTTTTGTTTTTTGTATTATTTGTTAAACTATACATAAAGCTGCTTTATTTAGCATTTTTTTTTTTTATATTCGCCCTGTTTGGCCTTGTTTAGTTTCAGGCAGTCTGACTCTGCAACATATTGTTGCAGATCCTTAGCATAACTGCTGTGAGTGCCTCCAGGCTGGGGGGCCAAGGACACTTGGGCCTAGTACACAGAGCTGCTGTGAGTGTCTGCAGGCGGGGCGGGGGGGGGGCAAGGACACTTGGGCCTAGTGCGAGGGGGCTTCATCGACACTCGTGGTCTTCCATCCCCTCGAGTTACCTAGTGGCCATGCCCCAGTGTCCCCAACAACTCCCTCCTTTGAGAACACTTAACAGCTTTGGCTCTGAGTTTTTTTACTTGGGCTACTTATTTTTTTATAATAGGATTTTGCATAAGCACTTTGTGATAGCCCTGAAGAGAATGACTTATTAACTTTTGCAAAAGGGCCCTGACACATGATACTGCACAGCATAATACCATTAATACAAGCAATACAGGAAAGAGAAATTTTAATAACAGGCTAAATAAACCACCAAGCCAAGATGACAAAGCCCAGCCTGAAAACAAGGTTTGCAACCAATCGCTCTCTGGGGCACTATAGGCAACCTGTGCTCGGGCATGGGCCTCAGCCTGTACCACCTTTTTATAGATTTTATAACTGCTATTATTTATATATATATAACATTGGGGCCCAACGAGGGCACAAACCCCTCCTTGGGATGCCAAGAGATAGTCCAAAGCCAGCCTGTTTTGGAGGGAAAACGTCCTGAGCTGCTGTACCTTTTTATTTAATATTTTCACTGCTGACTTTAAATTACTAACCGAGTCCTCTAACTCAAAGGCAATTTTCTTAAGTACCATTTGCAGCCTTACAGTATAGCGGCCTATGCATGCCATGGCTGGCCCAGAAAACAGTGGCGCTATTTCCAGTACAGAGCACCCTACAAGCTTCTCGGTTGTGAGGGAATTCTTTATATTGCCCTTTAATGCCGTAGTCAGTTGCCGCAGGGTCTTTTTTTGTGACTTAACGGAGGTGTCTCGGGCATTTCTAATTTTTTGGGGGGGGGCAGGGTGGCAGTTATTGACAGATGAGGAACTCCATGAGCTATATAACAGCTACCTGTCCAGTTGGCTGGCAGCACCTTGTAAGCCTTTCGGCCACATACAAAATAGTGACCCTGTAGGGCCCAGTAAGGACTGTTTTTTAAAGGGATTCCTGGGATATTTAAGGCTGCTTTGGCTGTTTTTCCAAACAGTTCATATGCCCCTAAGGGGGCATCCCATCCTTCTGTCTGGGTACAAGTGGGGGTGTTTCTAATTGTGCCGTTCAAATTACACTTGCCATAGGGACCACTACAAACCCACCATTGGCTTGCTACACTGGAGATATTAACTGGATGGCAAGTTATATTTCCAAACCTTTTTTTTTTTGTGGTAAGATTATTTGTAAGAGTTTTTCTAAAAGGGGAGGAAGCATTACACCCACACTGCTGTCCTCCCCTTTTGGTCTTTATTTAATACCCATTAGCCCACTGTGTAATAACACACGAGCTTTCTTCCACAGGATGTGCGTAGTAATCAGATTGGTTTCAGGTAAAACATAATACTCCCTCAGTGAGTACTGCAACTGAATACTCCTGGTTCTGATAGGTGGCTTGCTGTAAAGAGGTCTTATTTCAGAACGGCGAGTCCGTTCTTTCCTGCTCTTTGGTGGCGGCTAATTCTGCTAGGATCAAGGGCAGCATGTCAAGGGGCATTCCCGTTTTGGGGGACCGTGGAGTTGGAGCACATACCCAGCAATCAGTCTGGTTTGTCAAAGTAGCAACATGGTACGCAAGCGAAACAAAGGAGTTATGCTCCCGACATGCACAGTTTGGAAATACCAATACAGAGAATAACAATATTACCCAATTAATTATTACCAGAGTTTTTCCAACCCAGGGTCTCCAGTACCTGGGTGGGCCCATTTTAGCGTTAAGGTGCCCGCTATTTGTGTCTTTTAAACAGTAGCTTTAGCCCGAGATCATCACTAGATGAGGAGTCAGCAGGTTGGACGGTCCACTGTTCTGCTGACGAGGGGGCGGGTACTGCCTTCAAACGAGAGTGATGGATCCAGTTCTTGTGTCCCTCGATCTTTGCCTCTGTATGGGAGACCAGCAGGACGGTATAGGGTCCTTTCCACTTTTCCTGGAGAGGCTCGTCTTTCCAGGTACGAACAAGCACAGAGTCACCGGGCTGTAAGAAGTGGACGGGAGAGTCCAAGGGGAGAGGCTGGGAATCCTTGGTATACCTGTGAAGAGACAAGAGAACAGCAGACAGGGAACACATATACTGTGACAAAAAACCATTACCTAGCTCCCATTCCCCTGACAGAACCGGGGTGCCATTCATAGGCCATGCCGTTCCAAACATAATTTTAAAGGGACTAAGCCCTAATCTACCCTTAGGGAGAACGCAGCTACGAAGTAGGACGAGGGGCAAAGCATTAGGCCATCGCAGTGAGGCTTCTTGGCACACTTTTGAGAGATGCCATTTAAGGGTCTGATTGGTACGCTCCATTACACCACTGGCTTGCAGTCTCCAGGGCGTATGGAGTTTCCAGGGGATCTGTAAAGCATGCGAGATGCTTTGAATGATTTTTGACGTGAAATGTGTCCCGTTGTCAGATTCCATCCACAGGGGGAGTCCAAAGCGAGGAATGATCTCCTTAACAAACTTGAAGGCCACTGTTCTGGCAGTGCAGTTACGGCATGGGAAGGCTTCTGGCCATCCGCTGAACCGATCCACTATGACAAGGAGATATTTGAACCCTTGGGTCCGGGGAAACTTAGTAAAGTCTATTTCCCACACTTGTCCGGGGCCCAGAGTGGGTTCTAGGGCAGCTGGTGGCACAGGATGTCCCGGTCGGGGGTTATTCTTTTGGCAGACTAAGCCGTCCGCTTGTACCTGGGCAGCCAGGGGTCGGAGTCCGGAAGTGATAAAGTATTTTCCCACTAGCTGGATAAGTGCTTCCCTGCCAGCATGAGTGGTTTGATGTAGTTTCTGCAGCACCGGCCGGATCAGGCCCTTTGGTAGGAGGACCTTCCCTTCCGGGGAATGGAGCCATCCCTCCTTTTCCCGGAGACCGAGTTTGTCAGTTAGCTGTCTCTCCTCCCCAGAGTACTGAGGGGTTGGAAGCTCCCCTACTGATGGGATAAGGGCATGCCTATGGGCGTTCTCAGTCTGAGGGGATGGCAGGGTGGCAGCATGCTTAGCCTCTCTATCTGCCCTAGCATTAATTCTGGCCACATCTTGATGTTTCCTCTCATGGGCTTTACAGTGTACCACCGCCACTTCCGAGGGAAGTCGTACGGCTTCTAGGAGCCAGAGGATTTGGGGCCCGTACTTGACTGGGGAGCCTTGGGCTGTCAGCATTCCCCTCTGCTTCCATAGGCCAGCATGAGCATGTAGCACACCAAAAGCATACTTTGAATCAGTAAAAATGTTGACCCGCTTTCCTTTTGACAGTTCAAGTGCACGGGTCAGGGCTATTAGTTCGGCAAGCTGGGCAGAGGTCCCAGCAGGCAAACCTTCAGCTTCCACAGTGTCATGGAGGGTCACAACAGCATAACCCGCCCTCCTTTGCCCATCTATTACAGTACTGCTACCATCAGTGTACCACTCATAATCTGCATTTGGGAGGGGTACATCCTTTAAATCTGGACGGCTGGAGTACTGGGCATCTATGATCTCTAAACAGTCATGTTTCTGTTCCTCTGTTTCTGGCAAGAGGGTGGCTGGGTTAAGGGAGGGGCAAGGCTGTAAGGTGACTTCAGAGTTCTCTAACAGCTTAGCCTGGTACCGAGCAATCCGAGCCTGGGTGAGCCAAAGCCCTCCCTTTGCATCCAGTAAGGCTCGGACTATAAGGGGAGTATAGATTTGCATAACCCCTCCCAATGTTAGCTTCTCGGCTTCCTCAAGCACTAGGGCAGTAGCTGCGACCGCCCGTAAACATGCCGGCCAACCCTTTGCAACCTGATCCAATTGCTTAGAAAAATAAGCCACGGGACGTCTTTATGCCTCTAACAACTGTGTGAGCCACCCCCTTTCATTCATGTACATACAACTGAAACGGCTTAGAGAGATCCGGCAGGCCCAGAGCCGGGGCCTCCATCAATTTTCTTTTCTGGATTTTAAATGCCCTGTCAGCCTCTGGGGTCCAATAGAAGGGGTCATGATCTGCTCCTTTTACACAGTCGTACAGGGGTTTAGCCCACAGTCCAAACTCTGGGATCCATATCCTGCAAAAGCCTGCCATACCCAGAAATGCCCTGAGCCACTTACAATTACTTGGGGTAGGAACTTGACAGATAGCTTCCTTTTTTTTTTTTTCTTTCGCTTGAAAGCTGATGCTCCCCTTGCCTTAGCTGTAACCTGATCCCTCTACCTCAGACAACAGAGTTCTCAGGAGGATATTACAGTTGTCCCAATCCGGCTTGTGACTATTGAGGCACTCCTCAAAGACTGAAATAAACTGGCTTGGGTTCGTGGAGAATTCCCCAGCCTGTGTTTTAAAAGCTGCTAAGTTTATTGGATTGAATGGCACATGGGTGTAAACTTGCATAGTGGTAGCCTGACGTCCCTCTGCCCCTGGGCAAGCCACAACAGTCTCGGTAATCAAAGGATAGAGTCCCACCGAGGGGACAATCTCTGTAACCCGAGGCATCCTACCCTTATAAGGTGGGGGTGTGGGGGCCGAAGGGGACACCAGCTCTGCCATTACCGTGGGGGTGGGGGTCTGGGGACTAACATTAGCTGCTACCGAACCAGTCGGAGTCAAATTACAGCTCTGCAGAATTACAGCTCTGTTCTATCTCTTAAAGCCATAAACGCTTGTGCATACAGATGTTTATTCCATTTACTCATTTACTGACAAAACAAAACTAATTGGAGGATCGTGTTGTAATTAATTGACCCTCCTGGTGGCCACCGCTCCTGGTCCTCTAGTTGATATTGAGCCCAGTCAACTGTACAGAATCGTTTTAACTGGCTCTTAGTCATCGGATCCGCACCAAATACCTTCCAGTTTGCTAGAATGCACTCTAGGGGCGTACACCGTGCCCTAACCCCCGAGTTCTGTCCTGTCCCATACCTACAGGGTAACTCTGGGCGTCCCCAGGTTCCAACAGAGCATACAATCCGGATTTCAAAAGGTTCCTACCTTAGCCAAGGGACCGGTTCCTCACCGTCGTCTGCAGCTGATCCTCCCCTATGTCCAAGGGACCGGTTCCTCACCGTCGTCCACAGCTGCTTCTCCACTATATGAGTGCGTTGCACTGTTGTGCCCTCCGGGATCGATCAAATCGCGTCTCCTCCGAGGCCCCCAATGAACTCACCGGTGCGCGCTGGGCGTCGGTTCTCGCCGCAATCCTCGACCTCCAGGAGGGGTCCGGGCAAGGCTAAATAGCAGCCTTGTCGCCCACCCAGGGACGCCAAAAGCTGTTGCCGGCACCCAGTGCCGAGAGGCAAAACAACAGCAGGGTTTGGTTCGCTACCCGGTGTGCTTCACCCAATAATCACAACGGGGTGGAGAAGCAGAAAAGTTTATTTGAAGCTTCAAAAAGGTACAGAGAGAATAGAATCTCAAATCCTGCACACAGAGCAGGAAGTTACACAGGCTTTTATACATTCTTTTTTTAGGATACGTATTTAATAGCAAGCTGCCCTAAGTATCCATATAGCCAGCCAATTCAGTTACCAGCTAGTTTTCTTGTTTTTTCTATTATTTGTTAAACTATATATAAAGCTGCTTTATTTAGCATTTTTTTTATGTATTTCCCCTGTTTGGCCTTGTTTAGTTTCAGGCAGTCTGACTCTGCAACATATTGTTGCAGATCCTCAGCATAACTGCTGTGAGTGCCTCCAGGCGTGGGGGGCCAAGGACACTTGGGCCTAGTACGCAGAGCTGCTGTGAGTGCCTCCAGGTGGGGGCGGGGGGGGCTAGGACACTTGGGCCTAGTGCGAGGGGGCTTCACCGACACTCATGGTCTTCCATCCCCTTGAGTTACCTAGTGGCCATGCCCCAGTGTCCCCAACAGGGTGGGGTGGGGATCTGTCCCCTCCATGGAACCTCCTGGGCCCAAACCCCTCCCTGCCACTCCACTCTCTCCCCACAGCTCCTCTCATCTCAGGGCAGTGAGATGGGACTTAACTGTTTGATTCAGAGCAACTCCCTATTAACCCAAGAGACATTGACTCTGAGGCCATTGGGGGGGCCAGAGTCACACGGCCAACCTGGAACACTGGTTCCTAAATCTTTTTGGGTGTTGGAGGTGTATAAGTGGGGGCTGCCCCATCCCTCTACTCACCATCGCCCAGCTCCAATTCATTTCATGTCATTGGAAAAGTTATGATTTGCTGAAGATGATTATCCTATTTGTATGCACGTATCATTTTTGTATCTGAAGTTATGAATATTGACTATGGATCTGTGTATTTCAAATGGGCTTACTCTAGAAAACTCCCACAGCCAGCCTTTCAGGGACAACAATGAAGAGGCCAGAGAGTGCTAATGGCTCCTCAACAAAGACAATGGGCTGTGAAATAGCTTAAGCCTTCCTGTGGCTGGCTTGTAAATCATGGCTGCTATGAGTCTGCAAGGGCAGGTGACCAGACCACATGACTCTGGACTCCATTTTGAGTATCTGTATTTTTCCACAAACTGTGCCTGGAACTGGTTTTGGAACAAAGGGTTCCATATGCTAAAGCTATATAAGGCAGGGAGTGACATCATCCGTTGTTCTTCCCCACAACTCAACACCTGAGAGAAGCTCCTAAGGAAAAGGACTTGGAATAGGGGGTGGGGAGCCCAAGCTGCAAAGCAAGTGCAGCTTGTGCCTTGAAAATCTGCAAGCCTGCTTGTATCATCAGTCAGGGTGAGAGATTATTGATTCAAATCCTATCTTATATTTTAGGCTTAGTTTGGGGTTTTGTTTATTTACTAGGTAATCTGCTTTGATCTGTTTGCTATCACTTGTAATCACTTAAAATCTCAATTTTACAGTTAATAAACTTGTTTTTTGCTTTATCTACACTAGTGTGACTTAAATGAAGTGTCTGGGGGAAAAAATCTCAGCTTGGTTAACACAAGCTAGGTGTGCATATCTTTCCCGCATTGAAGGGAAAGGAAACATATTAAAGAGCTTACATTATACAGCTCCCGATGCAGTGTAAGATGGTATAATTTTGGATTTATACTCCAGTGGGGGTGCGAACCTGGGAAATTGTCTGTCTGTCTTTGAGTAGCTTAGGAAAAGCACTTAGGTAACTCAGTTTGGAGGTGTGGCGCCACCTGCTGTCGTGTTGGGTGATACCAGTGCCTTCTTTCAGTCATACATAATCTTTATTATCCCTCAGCTGTGAACATTCCGGGTGGCAAAAGTCTTTTTATAGTTTTCATGGTAGAGTGATTCCACTGGACGCAGTAATCCAGCCAGGAGTGGGTGAGACAACCTAGGTCTAGAGCACCTTTTCTAGCCCTCTCCTCGTGCGAGGTGACCAGAGTGGATCCTAAAAAGGACTGCTCAGTCGCGGTAGGAGTTGACAAATTGCACCCCTGTCTCTGTCTAGGTGGCAGACGATCACTAACCACCACTGCCTACGTACAGATTCATGGCTGCCAGTTTCACTAATCCTGTCCCCATCACCACTAGTGCATCGCCGCAGATCTTGGAAGGTTGGAAGATGTTACTTCCCGTGGTAGAAGCCTGCGCGAGACTTACAGAATCATAGAATCATAGAATCATAGAATATCAGGGTTGGAAGGGACCCCAGAAGGTCATCTAGTCCAACCCCCTGCTCGAAGCAGGACCAATTCCCAGTTAAATCATCCCAGCCAGGGCTTTGTCAAGCCTGACCTTAAAAACCTCTAAGGAAGGAGATTCTACCACCTCCCTAGGTAACGCATTCCAGTGTTTCACCACCCTCTTAGTGAAAAAGTTTTTCCTAATATCCAATCTAAACCTCCCCCATTGCAACTTGAGACCATTACTCCTCGTTCTGTCATCTGCTACCATTGAGAACAGTCTAGAGCCATCCTCTTTGGAACCCCCTTTCAGGTAGTTGAAAGCAGCTATCAAATCCCCCCTCATTCTTCTCTTCTGCAGACTAAACAATCCCAGCTCCCTCAGCCTCTCTTCATAAGTCATGTGCTCTAGACCCCTAATCATTTTTGTTGCCCTTCGCTGGACTCTCTCCAATTTATCCACATCCTTCTTGTAGTGTGGGGCCCAAAACTGGACACAGTACTCCAGATGAGGCCTCACCAGTGTCGAATAGAGGGGAACGATCACATCCCTCGATCTGCTCGCTATGCCCCTACTTATACATCCCAAAATGCCATTAGCCTTCTTGGCAACAAGGGCACACTGTTGACTCATATCCAGCTTCTCGTCCACTGTCACCCCTAGGTCCTTTTCCGCAGAACTGCTGCCTAGCCATTCGGTCCCTAGTCTGTAGCGGTGCATTGGATTCTTCCATCCTAAGTGCAGGACCCTGCACTTATCCTTATTGAACCTCATCAGATTTCTTTTGGCCCAATCCTCCAATTTGTCTAGGTCCTTCTGTATCCTATCCCTCCCCTCCAGCGTATCTACCACTCCTCCCAGTTTAGTATCATCTGCAAATTTGCTGAGAGTGCAAATTTTAACATGGGGAAGCTAATGCGCCAACAGTGACCACATGATCATAACAAGCTGGAGGTCTGGGGCCCAGTGGCATGGAAAGTCTGAGATGACTGGAGATCTCCACCTTGCAGCAGCCTTCCTCTGCTTTCACAAGCCATTGAGATCCAAAGAACCTCATCCACCTGATCCATTGTTGAGGACTTGTGGGGGCTGGCGGGGGGGAGGGGATTTGGACTGTCCTTTGCCTGGGACCTCCCCTCAGACCTGTTTGCCTTGGGTCACCTACCAGGAGCATTAAGCTCCTGACAACCTAGCTCTGGGGATCATTGGAACACGCAAGCCCCTTCACCACAGCAAAGTGACGGTTCCCGAAGAGGCAGTAACAACCATCACCAGGGTCACTGGCCTCCATGTTTTGTCCCCAACCCTTTCTCTGCTGGTGGCTGTTATACTCTAGGGTCTCTGCTACTGGGATTGTCCCTGGCCCTGTGTTTGTCCACCACTGAGCACGTGGGACCCAGTCATGACGCTGGGACTACAGCACAGCAATGAAATCTCTTCCCCCTCGGACACAGAGCCACCTGTGATACCCTGTTAATCTCCTAGGAATTGGTTATGGGTGCTGTCATAACCATAGGGGTATCCTAAAATTCCTCCTAAACTGTAAGGGGTTAAGAAGCTCAAATAACCTGGTTGGCACCTGACCAAAGGAACCAATGGGGACAAAAGATACTTTCAAATCTGGTGGCGGGGCGGGGGGAGGCTTTGTTTTGGGGTCTTTGTTTGTGTGGCCGTTCGTTCTTGGGACTAAGAGTGACTAGACATCAATCCATGTTCTCCAAATCTTTCTGAACAAGTCTCTCATGTTTCAAACTTGTAAGTAACAGCCAGGCAAGGCATATTAGTTTATCTTTGTTTTCTCAACTTGTGAATTTTCCCTTTGCTAGAGGGAGGTTTATCCCTGTTTTGTTGTAACTTTGAAACTAAGGGTAGAGGGGGTTTGTCGAGGTTCCTGCCACACTCTCTGAACTCTAGGGTACAGATGTGGGGACCTGCATGAAAACCCTCCTAAGCTTATCTTTACCAGCTTAGGTCAAAACTTCCCCAAGGTACAAAATATTCCACCCTTTGTCCTTGGATTGGCCGCTACCACCACCAAACTAATACTGGTTACTGGGGAAGAGCTGTTTGGACACGTCTTTCCCCCCAAAATACTTCCCAAAACCTTGCACCCCACTTCCTGGACAAGGTTTGGTAAAAAGCCTCACCAATTTGCCTAGGTGAATACAGACCCAGACCCTTGGGTCTTAAGAACAATGAACAATCCTCCCAACACTTGCACCCCCCCTTTTCTGGGAAATGTTGGATAAAAAGCCTCACCAATTTGCATAGGTGACCACAGACCCAAACCCTTGGATCTGAGAACAATGAAAAAGTATTCAGTTTTCTTACAAGAAGACTTTTAATAAAAATAGAAGTAAATAGAAATAAAGAAATCCCCCCTGTAAAATCAGGATGGTAGATACCTTACAGGGTAATTAGATTCAAAACATAGAGAATCCCTCTAGGCAAAACCTTAAGTTACAAAAAAGATACACAGACAGAAATAGTTATTCTATTCAGCACAATTCTTTTCTCAGCCATTTAAAGAAATCATAATCTAACACGTACCTAGCTAGATTACTTACTAAAAGTTCTAAGACTCCATTCCTGATCTATCACCAGCAAAGACAGAATATAGACAGACACACAGACCCTTTGTTTCTCTCCCTCCTCCCAGCTTTTGAAAGTATCTTGTCTCCTCATTGGTCATTTTGGTCAGGTGCCAGCGAGGTTACCTTTAGCTTCTTAACCCTTTACAGGTGAGAAGAGATTTCCCCTGGCCAGGAGGGATTTTTAAAGGGGTTTACCCTTCCCTTTATATTTATGACAGGGTTCCTCTGTGCTCTTTGAATTTCCTGCTACTCTGTAAGGTTAACTACCAACCTAAGTTTACAGAGGTGATTCTTTTACCTTTTTCTCTTTAAATAAAATCCTTCTTTTTAAGAACCTGACTGATTTTCCCATTGTTCTAAGACCCAGGGGTTTGGGTCTATAGTCCCTTTGTAACCAATTGGCGAGAGTATATGCTGAAGCCTTCCCCAGGAAAGGGGGTGTAGGCTTGGGGGAATATTTTGGGGGAATAGGACTCCAAGTGGTCCTTTCCCTGATTGTCTGTTAAATCACTTGGTGGTGGCAGCAATCCCAAGGCAAGAACGGAATCTGTGCCTTGGGGAAGTTTTAACCTAAGCTGGTAAGAATAAGCTTAGGGGGTCTTTCATGTGGGTCCCCACATCTGTACCCCAGAGTTCAGAGTGGGAAAGGAACCCTGACAGGTGCTCTGGTAACACCTAGGGGCTGAAAATGAGATCAGGGCCCCCGTTGTGGGAGGTGCTGGTCAGGAGTCCTGACTCTCCCATCACAAGACGCTGCCCTGGGACAACCAAGCTAGTGGCATCTTCCCTTTTCCCAAAGAGCTCAGAGCAGGATGCTCCTGCCCCAGCCACACCAGGAGGGGAACGAGAACAGCAGAGAGATCAAACTCAGCGGCCAAAGAGGAAATAGCACCCGGCTCTGCAGAGAGACACAAACCAGACGGTGTCTTTTTGTTCCGTGTTTGTCCAGCCCTGCGCGTCCTAGCCCCATCCCCACTCCAAACACACTCGATGCCAGTTTGAAACATCAGTAAAACCTTTTATTGCAGCCAGAGCAGAAGATTTCCCTCCGAACCAAACCCCAGCAGGAATATCGAGCAGAAGGAAGTGGGTATATCTCAGTACTGAAATAAAAAGGGTTATCAATTTTTTTAAAAATGTTACCTCATTACAAACTTGCCTGCGCCTTCACAGAACTAAAGAGATACTCATAATTATTTTTTTCCAGGATGTCTGGAGAGTGTAATAACTGACATGCCTATATTTTTACTTGCTCATGTGAATTAAAGAAATTCAAGGAGGATTTTACTTTCTGCCTGTTACATTCATGGCACACACAGAGAAAATGTAGATAAAAACATACAATACTCTTGCTAGAAAGAACCAACTTTATTTCTTATAAGCCTGAACCTTAACCCCCAAGAATCCAAAAACAGAGAGAGATCAAACAGGCTGCTCCCTAAGGCACAATTCACCCAACTTACTCCAGGCAGGTTCTCTGCAGATTGACGGTGCTGAAGACCCAGATCAAATGCTCCCCCTCAGAGCCCCATAGCCTGTCAGCACTTGAAGTAATAGCTTTCTAACACACCACACAGTCACCCAGGGTTAGGCTGCGTGTGAGGAAAAACAGCACATCTCTGGCCAGAAAACCCTTGAGGGGGCCATTTAGGGATCTGGGGCAGAAATTGGGGATTGGCCCTGCTTTGAGCAGGGGGTTGCACTAGATGACTTCCTGAGGTCCCTTCCAACCCTGATATTCTATGACAACTTCTGTTCTAGGAGGCTGACACTGAAGATCCTTATCAAAAGCCGTAATAGTGGGGATTTCTCCCTTCTCTCTTTATAGCAATAAACCTCCATTTAAACCCCTACCAATGTCTTATTGAAAGTAAAACCTTCTTAAATAAGCACTCTCAAAGGCTGAATCCCTGCAATTTGAAGAAAGACACTGATGCTTGGAAAATGTTTTGCAGAGCGTATGGGTGATTTCTGTCTGACTTATGCCCAAATAAATCTGTTAGACTTTAAGGTGCCACTGGACTCCTCGTTGTTTCTGTCTAACTTGTTTCTGTTCAATGGTGCAAGCTTTGGTTGCTACTTATATGCCTGAAGATGGCTCTAGCTTCTTTGGAGATGCGTGTTTGCAAATACTTTACCTAAGTGAAAAGCTTCTGATATCATGGCAATGGTGGGATGCTCTATGTGCCATGGAGTCCAATGACCTTACTGGCCTGTTTTCTAATCAGTAAGTCACTGGAGTGTGGGCTATTTATCGTCCTTGGGGAATCTACCCTTAAAACAATGCAGTGGCGCAACTTCAGCCATTCAAGCCCTGGGAAAGACGAGAGCCTCCGCTCCAAAGACCGTGATGGAGAAGCGACAGTAACGGCTATTCCAATGTCACAGCTGTCTTTAAGAATGAATAATGTTTTTAAAGAACTGTGATGTGGAATGTTAGGACCTATTTGAGGCACATTTTAAGTTTCTGTCAAATCCCGATGAAGCGAACGGGATAGAATCGAAAATGGGCTGGATGTTAATGGAGCTATAATTATATTTAAAAACTGCTTTCTGTTACATGGTAAACTATTCTAAGATGTCCTCCATTATTTAGATAGACTTCAAATGTGCACTATAAAAAGGAGGGACAAACATCCTAATGGGCCCCACTCCTGTCTCCCTGACCATCGCATTCACGACACCAGAAGAGACAATGGAAGCCTTCGTTCAGCTGGAGAACGGCCATACCCTGAGTCGTTTGGTCACTAAAACGGGTGGAAGCACATGGTGAGAAACTTTCTTAAACTGGATCTAGTTTGTTAAGTTAGGCTCCAGTTGTGTTTTAACTTTTATTTTCCTGAAAACATTTCTGTCTTGTATGCCTCATTGCTTGGACTGACACCAAATCTCTCTCTTTGACTTAATAAACTTGTTTCATCGTTTGATCTACTCCAGAGTGTTTACATCAAAGTGTCTGGGAAACTCCAATTTGGAGTGGCAGGTTACGTGCCTATTATTTCTATGAAAGCAATAACAGACTTTACATAAACTTGTATAGTGCAGGAGAGGGCTGGGGGTAGGTCTGGGACTGGGGCTGTCCTGGGGTCACCCTGCAGCACAACTGAGGCTGGTAGGAGCCCAGGCGTGGCTGTCTGGCTGCAGCATGCACACAGACACAGCTGGGAGTGACTTGCATGCTGGAGGCCGTTTGTGAGCAGTCCAGGCTGGAGGCTGCAGCAGCAAAGCAGTGTAAAGGGCCAGAAGGCAGGGGTGATCCAGCTACTCATCGGTCTGGACTGTACGCTGGGTATGTCACAGGGACCAGCACTGAAAATGCGGCACAGAACAGAGACGCGACAGACCCGACGTCCCACGGGAGAACCAAGAATGGAACCAAGAAGTCGTAATTCCTTAGCTAGTGCCCGATAAATGAGCCTTCAGCACTGGCCTGGCTAGAATGAAACATATGGCTTTGCAGGGGACGTTTTTCTCTTTCCAGTCATGTGAAAAATGCCATTTGGTGACAACAGCGTCTCTTAAGGCCTGAGCCACCCACATACTGCTGAGGAAATGAACCAGGGGGAAAATATTCTTGAAAACACTCATCTAGAGCCCAGTGAAAATTGAATTCACAGCTCCTGGCTTACAACAGCAGGGCTCTGTGCAATGGATCCACAAGGGGACAAAGGTCACCCCTGAGAATATTTTCACCTCCAATGGGCTGCAGGGAGCACACTGGGCAGTGCCACTGACTGAACGCTGCCTGGCCCTGACTGAGCCACAGCCCCATCTCTGCCTCAGTTTCCCACACCTGTGGAATCGGGGTGAAGATCCTGGCTTGGTCTGTGTAAAGGGCTTAGAGGGGCCTGGGTTGGAGGCCGAGTGCTACAAAGGGGCACTGCGGTGCTGATGGTGGCTGTATGTGCCCTGCTGTTCGTGGGAGCTGCAGAGCAGTGGGTGAAGGGGCCACTGGTAGGAGAGGCCAGCTCTGTTTCCGTGCTGCAAACCCCTCTGGGACAGAGCCTCATAGGTGGCCATGAGGCATGGGGGCCCTTCCAGCTCCATGGAAACTGTGGCTGCAAGCAAATGAGCTATTCACTGGCAAACCACAGATGAAAACTCTTTGCTCCCTGACACACACCCAGACCCAGCCAGACCCTGCCAAGCTGGGCCAGCTTTGCCTCTAGTGCTCTGGAAATAAACATTTCCTGTTCCCCATTCCCCAGCGGTCAGTACCAGCCCTACCTGGGGCCACGCTGGGGCCTGCAGCCCATGGGACCTGCTGCTTCCTTCTGGGGAACGGCCCTGTACTGCATCCCCACCCTGTTCAGCCAGTGAATTGCCCCCACCTGTATCTGGACTGGAGCTGGCATCCCATAAAAAGGCAAGGCCTCAGACTGCAATCCCCAATCCCCTGGGGAAGCCAGGCCCCTTGACCTGGGGTTTGATCATGGTCACGGCATAGCAATGGGACATTTCTCTAAGCCCCTTCCTGATCCCTTTAAAAACTTAGCCACGTTCCCAAAATAGCCCAAGGGTTTGAGATCTCCACATGCAGTGACTCTGCCCCAGCCCCCCAAACACACCGACTCGTTCTGCATTGGCAGGAAAGTGTTTTATTGCACGAAACAGCAAGGAAACAAAACTCAGTGAGAGCTTCTAGGGCCCCACCTGGGACAATCTCCTCCCCGCACCCTGCCCCCAATACCCCATGGATGCAGGGTGGGAGGGGGCAGCTGTACTGTATAATGGGCATCCAGCGAGATGGGCGCTGGGCTCAGCCTGAGGGTCTCAGTGCCAGATGGGGTGGGGGGGCTGGGTGCCCGGATTTTCACTCATGTGGATGGGAACTGGGCACATAGTGTGGGAAATCCCCCCTCAGGCCTCAAGCTGCTGGCCTGTGGGATAAGGGGAGGCACTGAATGTCCCTGTGGAGACTCATGGTGGGCGCTGCCCAGGAGGAGCAGGTGCGGGGACAGGGAGCCCCCAGTGGCAGAGGGCTGCCCAGGAGTGAAAGGGGGTGGGGGGCAGAAGGGGGATCCCCTGCTCCCTGCTCACGGCAGGTACATCAGCTCTAAGTGTACGGGCAGCCACCAGAGGCAGGCCACGTGGATCTTGGTGTTGCCAATTGCAGCCCTGTATTTACAGTCCTCCAGTACAGAGCCGTACAGTACCCGGCATGTGATGTTGAAGGACGCCTTGCTGTCGTACAGGTTTGCGGAGACGTGGGTCCCCGTTGGCTGCAGATGTCCTGGAGCTGGCTGGGAGGGGCGTGGATAAAGGTGTTGGTGGGGTCGCAGGAACGGCAGGTCAAGCCTCGTCGCTTCATCGTTATGTCGCAGGAGTGCCGATTGTCGAAGGCAAAGATCTTGGGGTTGTCCTGGTGCCAGTCCACAAAATCAAAGTAGCTGGTCCCTTCACTGAGCTGGCCCCATCTGGTGGCCAGCAGGACAAGGAGTAGCAGGAGTGGGGGCGGGAAGGGGCGGCTATACTGTATAATGGGCACTAGGGGTAGCAGAGGGTGCGGGAGGGGAAGGGGCGGCTGTACTGTATAATGGGCACTAGGGGCAGCAGAGGGCGGGGGTGGGGAAGGGGCGGCTATACTGTATAATGGGCACTAGGGGTAGCAGAGGGTGGGGGTGGGGTAGGGGCGGCTATACTGTATAATGGGCACTAGGGGTAGCAGAGGGTGGGGGTGGGGAAGGGGCGGCTATACTGTATAATGGGCACTGGGGCAGCAGAGGGTGGGGGCAGGGAAGGGGCGGCTATACTGTATAATGGGCACTAGGGGTAGCAGAGGGTGGGGGTGGGAAGGGGCGGCTATACTGTATAATGGGCACTAGGGGTAGCAGAGGGCGGGGGTGGGGAAGGGGCGGCTATACTGTATAATGGGCACTAGGGGGCAGCAGAGGGTGGGGGCAGGGAAGGGGCGGCTATACTGTATAATGGGCACTGGGGCAGCAGAGGGTGGGGGCAGGGAAGGGGCGGCTATACTGTATAATGGGCACTACGGGTAGCAGAGGGCGGGGGTGGGGAAGGGGCGGCTATACTGTATAATGGGCACTAGGGGCAGCAGAGGGTGGGGGTGGGAAGGGGCGGCTATACTGTATAATGGGCACTGGGGGCAGCAGAGGGTGGGGGAGGGCAAGGGGTGGCTATACTGTATAATGGGCACTAGGGGTAGCAGAGGGCGGGGGTGGGGAAGGGGCGGCTATACTGTATAATACGTACTAGGGTCAGCAGAGGCTGATAGGTGCGGAGGGGTCGGCTTTACTGAATAATTAGGACCGTACAAAATTCATGGTCCATTTTGGTTAATTTCACGGTCATAGGATTTTTAAAATGGTAAATTTCGCGGTTTCAGAGATTTAAATGTGATGTTTCGCAGTGTTGTAACCGTGGGGGTGCCAACCCACAGGGAGCTGTGGGGCGCTTGCCAGGCTGTTTCAGGCATTTTGAAATATCGTCACATTGGCGTCTGCGGTGCTGCTGGCGAAGGCGCTGCCTTTCGAGCTCGGCTGCCGGTCAGCAGCTCCCACTCTCCGGCTGCCTGTATCTGAAGGCAGCGCCTCTGCCAGCAGCAGGGCAGAAGTGAGGGTGGCAGTTCTGTGAACTACAATAACCAGTGTTCGTGGTCTGCGCAGTGGCGGATTAATGATTTTGCCACCCCTAGGCCCTGAAATAATTGCCACCCCACCCCAGCAGCTCCCCGCCCCAGCTCACCTCCACTCCGCCTCCGCCTCCTCCCCTGAGTGCGCCTCCAGGTCCTGCTTCTTCCTGTTCCCTGCCAGCACTTGTGCGCCAAACAGCTTCGCACAGCTGGGAGGGACGGGGAAGAGCGGGGAACGCGGCCTGCTCAGGGGAGGAGGTGGGGCCGGGGCGGGGATTTGGGGAAGGGGACCAATAGGGGCGGGGGGGTGGAGTTGGGGCGGGGAATGGAGGCAGGGAAGGGGTGGAGTTGGGGTGGGGCCAGGGGGCGCGACCTCCCACCGCTGCCGGGGGAAGTTGGTGCCTCTGGCTGCTCTTACAAATTTGCCGCCTCTGCAAATTTGTCGGCCTTAATATGCCGCTGGGTCTGCGATGCGTTTTTCATGGCTGTGAGTTTGGTCGGGCCCTATATACATGGGCACTTGGGCATCAGAGGGTGAGGCGTATGAGTGACTCCAACTGATTGATGTCTGTTTTATGGTGAAGCATTTTATGTTAGATGACTTTTTGTTGATTTTAAGCTGGACAGGACCCTGATGATCGTCTTGTGGGAACTCCTGCATATCGCAGGCCAGACAAACTGATCCGGCATTTTCTGCATCTAGTTCCTAGCTCTGTTTGAACTGGAGCACATCTTTTAGAAAGACAGCTATGTCCCTTTGGAGATCCCAGTGATGGGGAGGGCACCCAGTCCCGAGCTCAGTGATCCCCACGGTTAATTTCCCTCATTTAATAATTTCCACTTTATTTCTAGTCTGAATCTGGTTCAACTGCCAGTCGCTGGGTCTCATTCTGCGCTTTTGCTGTCTGATGAGAAAGCTGCCTAAATGTCTGAAATCATCCGACATCCAAGACTCTTGTGATCTCTCTTCGTTCCAGCATCACGTTAGCTGTCTAATGTCTCGTCCATCCCCATGGTATCAGGGCACTTTGCAATCTCCTAATGTTACACACCTGCAGTCTAAATACTTTAAGATTGTGGTTGATGAGAGTATACAAGGACCTTCACGGGGAGGAAACACCAGGCACTCTATGTCTGTTTAATGTAGCAGAGAATGGCAGAAAAAGAACGAAGGGCTGGAAGTTGAAGCCAGACAAATTGAACTTAGAAATAAGGCCCCAGTTTTTAATTGTGAGGATGAGGACTCGTGGCAACAAACGATCAAAGGGAGCAAACGCCACCTTCTCCATCTCTGGGTGGCTTCCAGTCCAGACTAGGCAACTTTGTGGAAGGTGCTTTAGCCAGACACAAGTGATTGGGCTCAGT
This sequence comes from Natator depressus, assembly GCF_965152275.1. NCBI lineage: Eukaryota > Metazoa > Chordata > Testudines > Cheloniidae > Natator > Natator depressus. The sequence continues at coordinate 34,060,782 of NC_134246.1, forward strand.
GCTGGGGTAACTGGGTGAAATTCTCTGGCCTGGCTTTAAAATGTTTAAATTGTTCTGGTGGGAGGCAATTCACGAAGGCTGGTTCAGGGTGTGAACTCCCCAGCTCTACAGGGCTTCTTGCGAAAATGGACATGGAAGGGATGCATCAAGGCAATGTCCAAAATTTCCCCCTGGGGTAGACAATGGATCCCACCCCAAAACTAATCCCCAGAGAGATCCCCCTACTCAGAACCTCTTTGTAACCCCCTCCCAGCATGTCCTCCCATCTCTCTCATAGCTGATCCCCAGAGGTTTATGAGTCTGTCAGATGGGGGACCTGAGCTGGGATTTTGAATGGAGCCTTCCAGAACTAGGTGCCCTAATCCCACAAGAGATCCCCTAACTCCCTTAGGCCCCTTTGCAGACCCCAGCCACAGTCCTCCAGCAGTAAGATTCTTAGGCTTTGTTACACTACCACTTTTGTCGGCAAAACTTTGTTGGTTAACAGTGTGAAAAAACACCCCCCTGGCTGACAGAAGTTTCACCAAGAAAAGCGCAGGTGTGGACATGGCTATGTCGGCAGGAGATGCTCTCTCCCATGGGCACAGAGCGGCTACAAAACAGACCTTACCGTGGCGCAGCTGCAGCTGTCCAGCGGTGCCACTGTAAGGTCTGTCATGTAGATACAGCCTACATGTCCCACAGGGACCCAAGTAGCGCTGGTCAGACGGTCAGCCCAGCTTTGCACAGCATGGGAGGCTGAATGTCGCCCCGTGGCAATCGGATTAACTGAGCCATCTCCTCTGTCTACACCTGTGGGCTTTCCAGCATGAAGATTCAGAGCCTCTCAGGAACTAACTGTGGTGTGGTCTCCTCCTAGCCAAAGTCCTGCTTCCTCAGCTCCTGTCCCCTTGGATAATAGATGAGCTGTCTGCAGAGCGTCGCTGACGCCGTCCTCCCGTAGCTGCCGGTTATATACAGCCCGGGGTGGGGGGAGGGACTCCCGGGCTCAGCTAACACTGCGGAATGGGCAGCGTTGTGCAACCAGTGCCGGTAATGTTAGAGGGCTTCGTCCTTCACCCTCTCACGTCCCTGGTCCTTCTCGCATGAACAGAGAGCAACAACACCTGAAGTCCGAAGGTGCAAACAATTCAATGTTTATTGGGGTGAACTTCCAGGAAGCTTAAATCCAAGTTCTTTTCCCCTTGTTTTCGAATCTCAGCTTACTTCCTGTTTGCCCCTAATTTATATAGTAATATTCTCAGCTATACCTTAACCAATCATTTTACTGAAATGTACCTAACCAATCCTAACATATTGTAACATAATTCTCTAACCAGTTATATCCCACTACCCTAATTAACTTACACCTAGCAAAATTAATTATACAGCAGACAGAAACAATTAGAGAACCAGACAGATTAACAATAGAAAAGTGGGGGCCATAAAGATAAAACATACAGAAATGAGGGTTTCACAACCACAACTATTGAGAAGTGATTTCTTGCCAGACAGGATGCTATCAAACTAAGTTTTCTTTAACCATCTTTCTCTGGAGGCGATAGGCATTATCAGGACAGGATTGTATTCCTAACAGCCCAATAGCACCTGATTTCAATGTGACGGGTTTGGAATGTGAGGAGGTGACCGGTTGCCTCCCAGCTCATGGCTGCCTCTGCTGCTTAGCCAAAGGCCTCAAGAACAGGGCCTCAGACTGCCACTGTGAGAGAAGGCCCTTACACAGGCAGACAGTGATTGTCATTCTTTTTTTTATACCTTTATAACTAGCTAAATGTTAAACATATACCTAAATTCTTAAAGTAATAGGCCTTTACAGACAGGCCTGAATATCTATATCCTAACAGGTAACGTCAATTGTGAAACAAACAGACCTTGGAACAGACACTACCCCTGTCTGTTCATTCAGGCCCATAGCGCGGGGAGCTCTCCCCGTCAAAAAGGGCTTAGCACAAATCAGCCACGTGCCTTAGACAGAACCAAGGGGGAGTCTCCCAACTTGTGCCATCAATGCAACGTCCCTGGTCAGGAGAGAGGAATAACTACGCCTTCTTTTGCTATTCAGAGGGGCTGAGCTATTCCAAGAGACCTAAGGGAATGAGGTGCCCAACTCCCATGGACCATCTCCGGGAGCTAGATTCACAAAGGGGCTTAGGCACCTAAAGGCCCCTAGAGCTGAGTGCTGACAAGGAGTTTGGCTCCTTGCACTTGAAGTGATAGCTTTCTACCACACCACGCAGTCACCCCAGGGTAAGCCACTTGGGAGGAAGACAGCACCTCGTTGGCTATAAAACCACCTTTATGACACTCAAGTGTGTTTACACAGATGCTAAAACATAACTTATATAACTTCTGTCTGGCTTTATCTGTATAGACTCTTCTTTTCTGCTATGTTTTGCGAAGGCCGATAAGCATTGTTTGTCGTGTGCAATAATTAATAGTGGCAAGTTGTAAATACACTGCGAATGGCAGGTGTTCAACCCGCTTGGGTGAAAAGGCAACAAACCACTTGGACCTTATCAATGACCAGGACAGCAGTCTGGTAGAGGGATAAGATTATCTGGAGAACAAAGGAAGGAGGATGCAGTTTAAGGAGAGTCCTGACTTGAAAGGAATGTCTAAATGCTCTGTATTCGGGATCAAAAAGGATCCTAATGAGAAGCCATAAAATGAAACTGTAAAAGTGGGACTTTCTCCCTTCTCTCTTTCTAGCAATAACCCTCCATTTAAACATTAAAGTTTAAAGTAAAACTGCTCTAATTAGGGTATGTCTACACTACGAAATTAGGTTGAATTTATAGAAGTCGATTTTTAGGAAGTGATTTTATACAGTCGATTGTATAAGGCTGTATCCCTGCAATTTGAAGGACTTACTGCTTGGAAAATGTTTTCAAGAGGATATGGGTGACCTCTCTAACTCCTGTTTCCACCCAGTGGTGCAAGCTTTGATTACTACTTATATGGTTGAAGACGGCTCTAGCTCCTTTGGGGATGCATGTTTGCAAATACTTTACCTAAGAGCAAAGCTTCTGATATCATGGCTATGGCAATGGTGAGATGCTCTATATGCCATGGAATCCAATGACCTTACTGGCCTGTTTTCTAATCATAAGTCACTGGAGTGCCGATTATTTTTATAATATTTTTGGGAAATCCACACTTAAAACAGTACAGTGCCTGGACAGGGTGGCACTAGATACGCCTCAAGTACTGGACAGGCGACCCGTTGTGGCAGACCAGGCGGATACGCGCTATGGTGGAGGTGCCCCGGTAGAGGCACGGGCCCTTGGGTAGGCGGGTGCAGACGGTCAGCTGGAAGGTGCCCAGGCTGTCGCGGGCATCTTGCCCGTGGCTCAACCCCGAGCTGCAGACGGCTCTCAGCTGGGCCTCGCTGGCGTGGACGAAGGTGTTCTTGCCCTGGCAGCGGATGCTACGCTTCCCCATCATGGTGGTGCAGTACAGCTGGTCGTTCTCAGCCCATGACTTGGGGAAGTCGAGATGTCTCTTCAGGAATTTATCATACTGGGCGTCGGCTGTCGAGAGTGCCAGGCAGGCGGCTGCCAGGCAGAGCAGGGGCAGGAGAGCTGGGCGGGGTGACTTTGGGGCCATGGCGGGGCCGGCCCTGGGTTTGTCTGTAGCAGGGAGAACAGGGCCTGCAGGACGGAGACACCATGGGGAGCTGCTTCTAGTGTGGAGCATCCTGGCACCAAATGCCCCTCCCACCCCAAACCTCCGCCCCCGCCTATAGTCCTCCCAGTCTTCCCTCTTCCATTATCCCCCCCACTCTGCCCCCAAATCTTTTTCCCCTCACATTATCCCCCCACTCTGCCCCCCAGCTCCACCCCGTCCCATGGTTCCCCCCACTCTGCCCCCAAACTTTGCCCCTCACATTATCCCCCCATTCTGCCCCCTCACATTATCCCCCCAATCTGCCTCCTCCCCTTATCTCTCCACTCTGCCTCCAAACTTGTGCCCCTCCCATGGTCCCCCCACTCTGCCCCCAGAGCCTTGCCTCACCCACCCCATCCCCAAAGTCCCCCCCCTGTTCTAACCACTAGACCGCACTTCCCCCGAAGAGCCGGGCTAGAGCCCAGAGGCAGAACTTGAAGAATAATGGGTGTTGGGGCCATCCCACACAACTCAATATGTGTCTTTGGTTTGGGGCAGCAGGAGAACAAAATATTTTGAAACTTTCAACCAGCTGACAAGGTGAAAACAAGTCATGTCAGGTGGAAACCAGACCTGCCACTGCACCCCAATGGGACAGGTTTCCCTTCCGTGTCGGCACTTGGATTAAAGTAGAGGAGGACAAGATTTCCTGAAGGGCTGGAGTCAGGCCTCCCTTTAACCTGTCACCCATTGGGCTGGGGAGCTAGCGGGTATGTGGGACCAGGGTTCAAGTCCCCCCTCTGCCTGCCGAGGAGGAGGAGTTGAATAGGGGCTCATGGGAGTTAAGGGAAGAGGAGGGTTGGGACACAGAAAAGGGGAACATTTGGCGGGGGAGTGATAGGGAGACTGGGGGAGCATTTGGGAAGGAGATCCTGTCAGCCCCACATTACCCTCCTGTATATGTGCCACTATCAGTGGGGCCCCCAGCCCCTCCCTCTGGGGTGTGACCTCCCCCTTCCCTGCCCCCTCATGTGAACCAGATTCTGGGGGGCTTGCTTATCTCAGAGCATCTGAGCCTTTTCTCTACCCCACTGTGTGAGCTAGGATCTGGTGGTCCCTGGCCCCCAGAGGTGTTTGAGCCCTGTCTCCATTCCCTGTCCTCTGTATATGCACCAGGATCTGGGGGTGGGGAGGGAACTGCACATTTATGGGCATCTGACCCCTCATCCCTGCCCCCTTCATGTGAGCCAGAATCTGGAGTGGGCTTGTTTTTCTGGGGTTCTCCGAGCGCCACTCTATCCCCTATGTGAATCAGGGTCTGGGGCAGACCTGGCCTTCTGCACAATGAGTTTACAACAGGCATGTTCGGCCACACACGTGTTAACAGGGCATAGCGGGGCAGCGCTGAAAGCGGCCCTAGTTAAGGTTACATGGGCAGCCTTACCTGTGCGTTTCCCACTTTCCAGACCTTTGAGTTTTGCTCAGCTCAGAGTTCTGCCAGGGGATGACCCACCGCCAAGCACCCTACACTCGGCGCTGTGCCGTTTATCAGAGTAAAGTTCAAGTCCCTGCTCCAATGGCTAATTACTGAGTCCAAGAAGAACAAATGCAAGAGGAGAGACCCAGAGAGAGATCCAAGTTCAAATCCTTTCTGTTCATCAGGCAGAGTCTCCCACATCCCCGATAAGTGACCAAACCTTGGGGCTAAAGGGACAGTATTTTCTCCTCAGCCATCCTGTACCTCTCATCTTCCTCTGCTTTTGTCAGAATACCCAGCCTCAAAATGAAAAATTCCCACCTGACTCAGAGCCTCTCGCATGGCCATTTCTGCCACATTTTGATCACTCAGGTTCAGCCGACTCAGGAATTTGCAGCTCATTTTGGGTCGACTGAAAGGGCGTTTGTTTGGAGAACAAATGACTATCGGCTGAAAGGTTCTTGACCGGCTCTGCCCAGGAGTTCTGGCTCACGGCCTCCACCTACTGTGACCCATCAGCCCCAATGAGCCCCCAGAGCTAGGAAGACACCTCAGAACCTGACCCCAGCTGGGTTGCCAACTCACCCTGTCCTGGGGCTCGTCTGGGAGCTGGATCCGGAAAGAGTCTGAGCCTCCTCCTACTCTGGGGCCCTTATATGGAGCCCAAGGGCAGGAGACACACAATGAGCAACTCAGCAAACACAGATGGGGAGCAGAGACTCCCAATCAATGGCCATAAAAGTAGGCACCGGGTTGGTAAATATTTGCTGTCAAGTGTCGAAGATCTGCCCATGCCCCTCAATCCCAACTCACAGCTCCCTGCTATCCCAGCCCTACCCCCAACACAGCTTTAGCAGCACCCCTCAGTCCTGAACCACACCCCCTCCCATTCCTCCACACCCTCCCTCTACCCCCCATTCAACCCAGCAGCCACAATGCCCATCTCTCACACACCTGTGACACCCATCACCATGGTCTCTGGTCGCTGTGTTCTGTCCCCATCCCCACCCCTTTCTCTGCAGGTGGCTTTTATACTATAGGGTCTCTGCTGCCAGGATTGTCCCTGGCACTGTGTTTGTCCAGCACCGAGCACATGGGACCCAGTCATGATGGGGGACGCTTGGATACAGCAAGGCAATGAAATCTCTCCCCCCTTGGACACGGAGCCACCTGCCATACCCTGTTAATCTCCTAGGAATTGGTTAAGGGGAATTTTGGGAACCCCTAGGGGCTGCCATTGTACAGGGCACTGCACAGTCACAGAGGAAGAAATAACCCCTGCCCAGCAGAGCTTCCAGTGCACATAGAGAGAAAGGTTGGGAGGGGAAACTGAGGCACAGGCAGCAAAGCATCAGGGCCAAAGTCACACAACAGGGAACAGAACCCACATGTCCTGGGTCCCAGCTCCATTCCCCCTCCTCTAGCCCACAATTCCTGGCTTTGCAAATTATGGACCTTATCCCAGACACACTGCAACCAACTGGAGTCTTTCCCTGACTGCGGTTCCGGCCCTGCGCTGGAAAAGGGAATGTTCCTGCAACCCCATTGTGCAGAAGGTGAAACTGAGGCACAGAGAAGGGAAGTGTCTTGCCCCATGTGCAGAGTCAGGAATTGAACCCAGGAGTCCTGACTCTCACAGCACAAGACGCTACCCCGGGAAAACTAAGCTAGTCTCGTCTTTCGTAGCCCAGAGGCGCTCAGAGCAGGATGCTCCTGTCCCACCCTCCGTGAACGAGAACAGCAAAAAGCTCAAACCTGGTGGCCGATGAGGAAATAGCGCCCAGCTCTGAGGACAGACACACACCAGCTGGTATCGTTTTGTTCTGTGCTTGCAGCGCTGAGCACAATGGGCCACGTGTCCAGCTCCGGGCGGCCTCACTATTCAAACAGTGTCTATTCGTCTGTGTCCCTCTGACCCCACACGTACCTGCCAGCCAGTGATTTATCTACCCGGCCTAGCATCCGGCCTTGGAGCGGTGCCAATTCATACCAGCTGGGGACCTGTTCCAAAACCGCCCTGAACATTAGCAGCTTTATCTCCCTCTCCCTCATGCCAGCAGCCAAGTTATTGCAGATTCTCAGTACCAGGCGAGCGTGGAGAACCAGATCCTAGCTCCGTCCGTCTCTCTATAGCAGCGGTTTGTCATGCTCTGGTCCATGCGGTCTCTGTGTTGGTGCCAGGTTTCTACTTGCCACAGCTCAGCCAGGCCTCCGCTGATGCTCCCCCTGCGTCTGCAGCTACAGTGCTATTTACCCTGGTGCTAGCATGCTGAGAACTCGCCCAGTCTGTGCACACGAGCAGGGACATGCACCCCCAGCTTGGAGAGCGGAGACACGGCCTGAGCCCACTCCACAGAATGAACCCCACTCCTGCCACATTGTGCAGCCCCTTCAGTCAACCCTTCACTCTCATGCACATGATGCCACCTGGCTCTCCGTGTTCACCACCCCTTCATTAAACCGTCTCCTCACCTCCCACCTCGCTGGGGACAATCCCCACAGCAAAAAGACCCCTCTGCCCAACAATCAACCCCCGAGGGTGCTGAGCCAGCGAAAGGATGCTGGCAGCAAAGGCCCAATCCTGCCAAGCCTGGAAGAGGTGGGTTTTCCATAGAGCTGCCAACCCACCAGGATTGCCCTGGAGTCTCCAGGAATTAAAGATTAACCTTTAATTAAAGATGATGGCAAGTGATGAAACCTCCGGGAATATGTCCAACCAAAATTGGCAACCATAGTTTTCCTCCTTTCATGGAGTTATGGAAAGAGAAGCAGAATGGTGGCCTTCACCCCTGGAGCTCCCCCTGCTGGTCCAGTGCAGCATCACCATTAGATCCCTGCCTCAGTTTCCCCAGTGGGCTTTTGTTATGTATTTTGAGCAGCACCTAATTTATTTAACCCAAAGGTGTTATACAAACAGGCCTTTGCCCCAGCATCTCTACCCAGAGGGCGAGGGGGCTGAGTTCATCTTAGTCCATCAACCTCATTTACGTCCAGGTCCGTTACTGGCCAGCCCCCCATGGCCCAGAATCCTCTTCTGAAGTCAGGGCCTCTGATGACCAGCAGGGAAAGGGTCTCTCCCGCGGGGTCAAACTGCACAGACCCTCCCTCAGAGGAGGATGTCGTCCCTTCACTCTGGCGCTGCTTCCTGGTGACGTCCTACCGCGGAGGAGGTGGGGGGGGCAGTTTTCCCTCAGACTTGGAGTGTATAGCACCTCCCTTTCAAAGCAGCTCTGTAGCCTTTTATTCTATTTAATGTTAATCATATCTCAGTGGGTTCGGCTCTGGCAGCTACAGTCAAGTTCAACAGAGTCACTTCTGTTTGTTCTAGATTTAGAGTTCACAGGAACACATGAAACCATAGGCAAACAACACAGACAAATACAAGAGCATCGGTCTTTCAGTAATTTTATTAAAGTTACCAAAAAAGCTATAAATGTCACAGCATATACAATTCCTATAGATACGTATCATGAACTAGTTATACCTACAGGTGTACTCACATCCTCCTAGATGGTGTTAGAGTCTGTTGGCCCTCTCATGGATTGACCATCAATATGAGAGTGGTTCCTGATGGAGTGTCCCATAGGAAGCCCAGGTTCCCTGCTCTGGGCACCGCTTTTTATACTGTGAGCCTGTCTATACCTACACTCTGCGCATGGACATGAAAGACCTTCTCTTTCTTATTGGTTTGTGTCCCCTGGAAACACAAGGGACGCCAAATTCTATAGGCTGGGTAGGTTCTTGTCAACGCTGATGGACCACCTTTGTCTGCGGTTAGGGCAGGCGTTAGAGACCATATTTGTTGTTACAGCATTTTCTGATTTAATTTTAATCTTCCCAGCTGTACTTTCGCAACATTACCGATTAGTGCCTCTTTCCCATCATCTTGGGTTATTTCTCGGTCATTGTCTTGCGCCATCATTTCTTGTCTCCAAGGCCTAAAAGAGCTAAGCTAGAGTCTTGCAGGCTTCAGGCTACAGGTCTTGCGTTTCAGCTTGTCTTACTCCTATCTAATACTTGGTTCCGTCAGGATATGCTTCTACGGGCACAACGTTCTGAAGATTCAGAGCAGGCTGCACAGCGGGGACAGGAGGACGGTGAAGAAATTTGACAGCATGTGACCTCCAGAAGAAGAAAGGGGAGCGTCCATGTACCAGCAACGCAGATAGAGGTAAGTAACCGTTTTCATGTTCTCTCCACAGGTACTAATGCAGAGAGTGGACTAGATGATACATCTGAGGGAAGGGAAGAGAAGGAGACTCCGCCGATTGGAAGGCATGAGATGCACTGTCCTAGGGTTGGGGGTTCCACCACCACCGCTCCCAAGAGAAGGAGGCGGGTGGTGGTGGTCGGGGACTCTCTCCTCAGGGGGACTGAGTCATCCATCTGCCGCCCCAACTGGGAAAAGCGAGAAGTCTGCTGCTTGCCAGGAGCTAGGATTCACGATGTGACGGAGAGACTGCCGAGACCCATCAAGCCCTCGGATCGCTACCCCTTCCTGCTTCTCCACGTGGGCACCAATGATACTGCCAAGAATGACCTTGAGCAGATCACTGCGGACTACGTGGCTCTGGGAAGAAGGATAAAGGAGTTTGAGGCGCAAGTGGTCTTCTCATCCATCCTGCCCGTGGAAGGAAAAGGCCTGGGTAGAGACCGTCGAATCGTGGAAGTCAACAAATGGCTACGCAGGTGGTGTCGGAGAGAAGGCTTTGGATTCTTTGACCATGGGATGGTGTTCCAAGAAGGAGGAGTGCTAGGCAGAGACGGGCTCCACCTAACAAAGAGAGGGAAGAGCATCTTCACAAGCAGGCTGGCTAACCTAGTGAGGAGGGCTTTAAACTAGGTTCACCGGGGGAAGGAGTCCAAAGCCCTGAGGTAAGTGGGGACATGGGATACCGGGAGGAAGCACACACACACACACACACACACACCCCAGTTCCTCAGACGTTCGTGTTAAATCCTGGATTTGTGCTGGAGATGGTCCACCTTGATTATCATACACATTGTAAGGAGAGTGATCACTTTAGATAAGCTATTACCAGGAGGAGAGTGGGGTGGGGGAAGAAAACCTTTTGAAGTGATAAACACCCATTTTTTCATGGTCTGTGTGTATAAAAACATCCTCACTGCATTTTCCACTTTTATGCATCTAATGGTGTTAATGTGACCCTGTCACAGTCCAAGGTTCAACAGTGTTAAAGAAGGTTTTGGGGTTTGGTATCCAGTGTACTTTTGATCCACTGAAAGAAAAGGAGTACTTGTGGCACCTTAGAGACTAACCAATTTATTTGAGCATAAGCTTCCGTGAGCTACAGCTCACTTCATCGGATGCTTATGCTCAAATAAATTAGTTAGTCTCTAAGATGCCACAAGTACTCCTTTTCTTTTTGCGAAAACAGACTAACACGGCTGTTACTCTGAAACCTTTTGATCCACTGATTTCTGGTCCCACATATCTATTGTTTACCAGGCATGATCTTAATACAGACCTTGAGTGATATCTGGAGGCCTGTTTGTTTGGACAAATTCAATCTCGGTCTCTTTCTCTCTTTGGCATCTTTCCCAATCAACATTTATATTTATATGTGACTAGAGATGTCATCAACTTTTACTCTTTCCAACTGACCTTAACATTCAGGTAAACTTGTAGATCCAGTTATTGAAACAGCTCCCCCACACCCTATAACTCTGCTGGTGCCCCTCAGACCTGCAGTCCCCAGTGAATTACATGAAGGACCTGGACCTCATGAAAATGAGTGAGGAACTGGACATCCTAATCTGTTGGGTGACTTGAAGTTGGCTGTCTGCACACACAAACCCCTTGGACTGCAGTGCTGTCAGTACAGGAAGAGAGGAGATTTGGCAGGTTCTGGTAGATCAAACTCTCTCAGGACAAATTAAAAATGGCCCCAACCTGACTTTCACTCACAGCACCGGAGTGTGACAATTAGTGCTCAGACTACAAAGCAACAGAACTGCAGTTGTCAGTGGAACAAGGGGTGACACTGCACATTGTGGCATCTAAGCAGTATGTTATTTTTTTCTTGCAGGCTCAGAGCAATTCTCTGAAGGAAGAAAAACTCCCATGGATTCCATTGGGTGTCTGCCCTATTTCTGAGGGGCAGAAATGTGCTTTTGCAATTTTAATAATGAAAGAGGGGGAGGGAGATGGGGAAGGACAAATTGAGAGAGAGAGGGAGAGAGAGAGAGAGAATTATTTTCTCTTAGGACCAAAGATGAATCTGGAGTTTTGGAGGGAACAGGTTGCCTTGGGTTGGAGATTTGGCTTCCTCCCCCATTGGCTCTAGGCAAGGGAAGGAAGGCGGTATGTGGAAAGAGACACTTGGAGCAGTGTACCGATGTATTCACAGGACACACAAACGCACACAAGAACAACCCCGGAGACAGACAAGGCTCTGACTGACAAAAGCTAACAGCGCAACCACACAAACGACAAATGCTCCCAACAAAAGATACAAACACATGAGGAGGAAGAGGAAACATGCAAGAGTCTCACACCCACAAAACAGAAACATACACACAAGATTCATTAAACCAAGGGATTCAAACACCCACAACCCATAGCCATGCAGAAATCCAAACATGAGGTAAGGAAAGATGTGATTCACAAAAGCAAGAGTTTGGCTTTTCCCGTTTTTGGCAATGAATACCACTTGAAAGGGGCTAATACTACACTGGCTAGTTGTTGTCAATAGTGAGGATTAAAACACACTGGTGTGAACTGTGGTTCTACTGGTACAGCTGAATCCAGACTAGGGCTTGCACTGGCAAGCGGTTCAAAAGCTGCTTTCTCTCTATCCATCCATCCTCAGACACAGTCATTTCTCTCTCTCCATCCATCTATCCCCACACACCCATCTCTCTCTGTCTACTTATATTTGTGCCCATCCTGTTCCAGGAGTCTTTGAATATGACAAGCCATTTCCAGCACACTCCTTAAGTGTTCAGAGGCGTCTGTTTGTGCTGTCACCAATGTAACACAACCAGACAGTGATCACTTTGCAGGTATCAGGCTTTATGGATTTTAAGGAGCACAGGGAACTCCAGAAAGGAGCAAAATATTGCAGTGTCCAGTAACACTTAACCATGATGAATATGAGGATTCCTCATTGTTAGACTCAATGCACAACACCAGAAGTGTGAAATTGATGGATATTTCTTATTTAAACAACTGTTTTTTAGATGGCCACTATGTGGCAGCAGGAAGTACAAAATAAGTAAGAGGTGGTGATATTGTGTAATGGGCACTAGGGGCGGCAGAGGATGGGGCCGGGGAAGGGGCACCTATACTATATAATGGGCCCTAAGGGGCAGCAGTGGGGGGGAAGAGGTGGCTACACTGTTTAATGGGCACTAGGGGAAGCAGAGAGAGGGGATGGGCACTAGGAGCAATAGAGGATCAATGGTGAGGTTATATTGTATAGACTAGGCGGAGGGATGGAAACACCTAAACAATCTAACCAGTGTTCAGAGGCTGGTGAGGAGCCGGGTGCCATGACTGGTGTGTTAGTGACAGAGTGGGCTTAGGGGAAACAGCAGGGTCCCGTGGCTGCCCTCTATACCCTGAGTGGAAGCAACATCCGCTCCTCATAGTACACAGGGTGCCCCTGGCAGCAACTGATGAGAATTCTCGAGGAAAGGTATGTCCCGGTATAGGAGCAGGTGGACAAGTTGTATATGCAGGCAGTGATGGTGAAGGAAACTTTGCTCCAGAGCAGGCCACTCGGGAAGGGTGTCCCACCCCCAAAGCAGACATTGTTGATGGGCCGGATGGGCGCGTGGATGAAGGTGTTGATCAGCTTCCCATAGATTCTCCGTCTCCTCATCATCATGCTGCAGTAGGCTCTGGGATTGGGGGCTGGGGTCCGTGGATTGTTCACATGGTGCCTAATGAACAGTCTGTTCTGCGTGACACATGGCTGCCCACCGGCCAGAGCCAGGCAGGCCACCAGCAAGACAAGGGGCAGCAGGAGCATGGGGCGGGGTCACCTCAGAACCAGGGCTGTGTCTGTCACTAGATCAACCTGCAGTAGGGAGAGGAGGGATGGATGGAGACAGTGTGGAGTGGGGATCTGCCTCCTCCATAGCATCTCCTGGGCTCAACCTCGTCCCACCCCACCCCTCCTGATATCCCTACCAGTCCCACTCTGCTCAGAGCCCCTGCCATTCTCCCAGCCCCATTGTGCTGAGGCCTTCTCAGAACCTGGCTCATCGGGGGCTCCATTGTGCCAGGTGCTGCCCTGACCTCCACCGAGATGGGGCCTGCTCCTCTAACCCACTGTTCCCCATTCCCCTCCCAGAGCCAGGGATAGAACCCAGGTGTTTGGTGTCTCAGACTGTGACCAGGGTGACCCCCGCCCCTTGTGCCAGGTGCTGCAAAGATTCCAACTGAAATCATCTCCCGCCTCCTCTAACCCTCTGTTCTCCACCCAGAGGTGGAGAGTGAACCCAAGAGTCCTGACTCCCAGCTCCCCTGCTGTAACCACTAGAACAGTGATACTCAGACCTCAGTAGCTGAGGAGCCAGATTAGTGATCAACATTACCCAAATGAGACACAGTGTGAATTCATTGTTTCATTTACTATAGTACTAGTCATATTTAAACAAAGTGACGGGCAAATATTTAGTTTAGATAGAGAGATAGATAGATTAAATACTGCCTGTTATACTGTTATATATATATATATATATATATATATATATATATATATATAATTCTCACAGCAAAGAAGTTAATAATAATAACTTAGTGCAAGTTGATAATTTAATTGGTTAATAACACAGTAAAAGCCTCCTGACTGGTTATTAACTGAGACAGGTTAATAATTATGTAAGCAGAGTCAGGACGAGCTCCACCCTGACATCTAGTGGTGAGGTGTGGCAAGTTGTGGAAAAGAACTTCAGGGGCCGATTTCATTTGTATAGGCGCACCCACCCCGCCTAGAATGAGGGCATAGCTGCCCAAATGGTCACTTTGGCTGCTGTGGGATCCCCAAAAGTCTCTGTCCCTGGTCAGGACAGCCCCAGAGTTCGAAAGTTCATCTGCAGAGTTTTACCTCCCAACCTGGGTGGAGATTGGGGGGAGGGGGTTAAGGGGCACCTTATGTGGTCCAAAGCTGATGGCCTCACCTCTCCATGCAACTCCGCTCTGCCAGCCGCCCCATGACCTCCATCATAACAAAAGGCCAAGTATAGTTCCACTGTCCTTGATTCCCATAGTCAGGGTAATAACAATTTATTCTTCCTGCCCCAATAACAGAGACACTGGGGATCCCACAGCAGCCAAAGTGACCATTTGGGCAGCTATGCTCTCATTCTAGGAGGGGTGGGTGTGCCTATGCAAATGAGATAAGCCCCTGAAGTTCTTTTCCACAACTTGCCACACCTCACCACCAGATGTCAGTTAAATCACACTGTGTTTTAATATCATGTGCTGCAAAGAGCTGCAGGAGACACTTTAAAGAGCCACTTGTGGCTCGCGACCTGCAGTCTGAGTATCGTTGAACTAGCTCAAGCTGCCTCCCAGAAGTAAACCCTGCGGTTGCAGCCCCATGTGACACTGTTCTCTGCTCTCTCCCAGCTGGTGGAATCTCCTGCAACTTACCCAATCCTTGTTCCTTTGCTGTCGTCAGAGTGATGGATCCCAGCCTCTGCTGAGTTGAAACTCACCCATATCCTCCATCCTGTCTTGGAGCATGTAATATAGAGCCCAGCCGGACATGAAGCAGGAGGAGTGGGAGGGGAAATCCAGTAAGCTATTGGGTAAGGACGATTTTCTGATATCTGTCCATTAAAATCAGTGGCCCAGCAGGTAGGGCGTGGGTGAGGAACAAACAGTACATGTCCTGCTAGAGACCTGGACTCCACAAAGACATCTAAGGGTGTGTCTACCCAGCAAGCAAAGGTGCGGTTGTAGGTTGGGCGGGTGTAGCAGGTGGTACAGACTTTTCCTTGGGGTAGCTGCCCCAGTACCAGCCCTCCAGGGACTCTGTTACAAATTCTGGTCACCAGCCTGTGCTGCTGTCCTGGCCACCATGTCCCCTCCGCTGTTGTTTCCCAGGCTAGCTAGATTAAAGCCAGGGTAGGAACGCCCACCTGTGCTATAATCACACCTTCATTTGCTGTGCAGATGGACCTTGAGTCCGGACCCCTTCCTAATCCAGTTCTAGCCTGGAAACTCCTAGCTCTGCCGGTGTCCCGCAGTCCTGAGCTGCAGCCCTGCTGTCTCAGCCGTGGGCTCTGTGGCAGTAATTTAGTTGGAATATATAGACCCAGAGAGTTAATGGTGTGACTGTGACCCTGTCACTGTCCAAGATTAAACAATGTTAAACAAGGTTCAGGGTTTGGTATCCAGAGCCCTTGGCCTGCTCAGTCCCATGGCAAACACACTGTTAACAATCCTTTCCACTTTTCATTAAAGATACAGAAAAGCAGGAAAAGCAGCTCAAGCATTTGAACTGTCAAGTGTTAAGGCTTTTATTTTAACTGCTTCCCTTGTTCCCTTTCCCTGTGGTTGGGAGAGGTTTCTGAAGGAAACCATTCTGTGTGACAGTCCCATAAATAGTATTAAAGATGGTAATAACTGTCCCAGGGGACAAAGAGAAGCTTTTATCTGAGATGGGCTGGAGCTGTTGTTGCTGTTGTATTTACAGTCCAGTCCTGTTTCCCAGAAGACAAAACACGACAGACACACACACAAAAGGGAAAGAGAAGAATGGCAAAGAGAGAAAATGCAGTGTCTGTCTCCGGTGTGACTCTCCCTTGCAGCCTCAGTGCTGGAAAAATCCAGGCCTGGTTTACGATCTTACCAACCGCTCTGAGGTGTTCAGGGCACTGCTTTTAATGGCCTCTTTGATCACAGCCTTACAGCTGTGCTGTGAAATATTCAGTCTTGGCAGGCTAAACCAAATACTTATTAGATGGAAAGAAAAAGGTAGATAAGAGTAAAAATATGTTGGGAAGGAAAAAGGACACACGGAGCAGTGAGGAGGCAAACTCCCCCACCCCAGAATTTAGCTGGAACCAGTGGAGGGGGCCATGTCACCTGGGTCTCTCTCTGGCCCAGTCTGGTCAGGACGTCTCTTGGGATTAAGATGAAGGTGGCCCAGGGGTGTCATGCTGGATCCTGTGCTCCCAGGAGGTGGCCAGGGTGGCAGCCATGTTGATAATGCTCACTCTTTCCCCTTCGTTCAGTCATGTTGCGTTCACTTCCCCTCCTCTGTCAGTTTTTCACCCCCCTTTTTGAGAGCACAAAAGTTTAGGAAGTCCTCAGAAGAGGAGGAGTTAGACCTAATTTCCAGTGAGGCCTAATTTCCCACACACCAATTTTGGTCTGTTGATTTCCGGTCCCACATTTTTCTTGTTTACCAGGCAGGATCTTACTACAGGCCTTGAGTGATATCATGGGGCCTGTCTGTTTGGACTAATTCAGTCTCAGTCTCAGTCTCACTTGTGCACCTTTCCCCATCCACATTTCTTGCTATTTGTAATTGGAGATTTTGTCAAATTTTACTCTTTCCGGTTGACCTTAAATTTCAGGTAGATTTGTAGGCCTAGTTATTACAACAGCTCCCGAACCTCCACAGTTCTGCCGGTGAGCCTCAGACCCCAGCCAAATGTAAGGTACCTTTAGGACCTGGATGCCATGAAAATTAGTGAGAAACTGGGTGTCCTAATCACTTGAGTGACTTGAAAGGGGGAGTCAGAGCACACGAACCCCTCGGGCTGCATTGCTGTCAGTACAGGAAGAGAGGATAGTAGCCAGCTTCACCTGGATCAAATTCTGCCAGCAAAAATTATTAATGGCCCCAACCAGACTTCAACTCGCAATGCTTGATGGTGAAGATTAGTGCTCTGACCCCTCCGCAGCAGAACTGCAGTGGCCAGTGGACCAGGATGAAAGGGGTGACATGTGATGACATTGCACCACCCAGCACTGCTACTTTCTTTGTTGGTCAAAGGATGGGTTTCTCACCTAGTACGTATGCAATTATTGGTTCAAACCCCACAAGAGCCACACTTTGACAATGACTCCGTTTCATTCTGTTCCTCTTGTGCAGAGATTGGGGGTGGCACCTGGACTGATCTGGCCTTCAGCAATGATTTTTGGGATGCCACAGGCCAGGGTCCCTCCACCTCAGTTTCTGACACTAGCCTGTCCCAGTTGCTTCAGAGGAAGTAATGTTGCAAAAGAATTATAAAAACAAACTTGCTCAGAGAGAAAGTTTTTTCTGACCTTCCTCAGTTAGTGAATGGCATAGGCCCTGAAGCATGAAGATTTATAACTGTTGTGTCAGTATCAATTTTGGGAAGGGAGTGGGGCCTAGTGGTTTAGCTCAAGGAAGATGGGAATAAGGACTCTTGGTTTCTATCCCTAACCTGGCAAAGGAGTGGGGTCCATTGGATTAGAACAGGGCAGATGAAAACTCAGGTCTCCTGGTTTTTTTCCTCCTGCTTTTGGAGGGGAAAGGGGTTTAGTGGTTAGAGCAGGGCCAGCAGTAGCAGTCAGGACTCCAAGATTCTATTCTCAAAACTAGGGAAAAGGTTGTTAGTGGCCTTGAAATCACAAGACAGCCTCACTGAAAAACACAACACATTTCCAGCACAGTCCTTAAGTGTTCAAAGGCTTATGTTCTTCTCCCTAGTTGTGACACAAGCCAGGGATTGCTATGCAGACAGGGGGAAATATTTTTAAAAGAAAATAATGACTAATAAC
This sequence comes from Natator depressus, assembly GCF_965152275.1. NCBI lineage: Eukaryota > Metazoa > Chordata > Testudines > Cheloniidae > Natator > Natator depressus. Next base: position 34,078,601 of record NC_134246.1, read on the forward strand.
ACTTAATAATAATGAATATGAGGATTCTCCATTATGAGACTAACAAGAAAATACCAAAACTGTGAAACTGAATGATATTTCTAAAAGGATTGGTTTTAGATGTCCACTATGTGGCAGCAAGGAGGACAAGATAGTAAAGTGAGGGGTGGGAAAGGGGCAGCTACACTGTATCATGGGCACTAGGGGGCAGCAGAGGGTGGGGGTGGGGAAGGGGCGGCTATACTGTATCATGGGCACTAGGGGAAGCAGAGGGTGGGGGTGTGGAAGGGGCGGCTATACTGTATAATGGGCACTAGGGGCAGCAGAGGGTGGGGGTGTGGAAGGGGCGGCTATACTGTATCATGGGCACTAGAGGGCAGCAGAGGGAGGGGGTGGGAAGGGGCGGCTATACTGTATAATGGGCACTAGGGGCAGCAGAGGGTGGGGGGTGCAAGCACCCAGACAATCTGACCAGAGTTCAGAGGTGGGTGAGGAGTCGGATGCCATTGCTCATGTGGGAGGGACAGAGCATGGTTAGAGGAAGCATCAGGGTCCCCTGCCTGTCCAAGCTGGGCCCTACATCTATCCCACAAGGAGCACAGGGAGCCCTTTACAGCAGCAAATGACAATTTTCTGGGACATCGGTGTCCCTGTGTAAGCGTGGATCGGTGGGTTGTATCGGCATTGGGTGGTGGGGAAGACAGCTTTGCTCCTGTGCAACCCACCCACGATGGGTATCCCTCCACCAAAGCAGACGTTGTTGACAATTGGGATGGGCACGTGGATGAAGGGGGTGAGAATCTTCCCATAAATTCCTTGTTTCTTCATCATTGTGTTGCCGTAGGTTCTGGGGTTTTGGGCTGGGGTCCGTGGATAGTCCACCTGGCTCTTATTGAATATTCTGTTCTGCATGGCACATGGCTGCCCACTGGCCACTAGCTCACGCTGCCTCAGTTGCAATTGAGCCTGCAGTTGCAGCCGCATGTGACACTGTTCTCTCCTCTCTCCCAGCTGGTGGAATCTCCCGCAACTTACCCAAGCCCTTGTTCTTTCGCTGTCGTCACAGCGATGGATCCTGGCCTCTGTGGAGCTGAACCTCACCCTGATCCTCCTGCCCTTCTTGGCACGGTTTCTATAAAGCCCAGCCAGGTATGGAGGTGAAGGATTGGGAAGGGAAATCCAGGAAGCCATTGGGTAAGCACGATTTCCCTGTATCTGGCATTTAAAAGCAGTGGCCCAGCAGGCAGGGCATTGGTGGTGAACAAGCAGCAGATGTCCTGGCAGAGACCTGAGCTCCACAGAAACATCTAGAGTGTGATTGTAGTGTTGGTAGATGTAGCCGGGGTGATTTAACCTAGCTAGTAGGGGCAATAATACCAGGTAACATAGACTTCACCCCAGGGAAGCTGCCCCTGTGCCAGCCCACCAGGGACCCTGGATACCTACTCTTCTTGCCAGCCTGTGCTGAAGTCCAGGCCAGCATGTCCTCACTGCTGTTGTTTCACATGCGAGCTAGATTAACACTACCACAGGATCGCGCACCCATGCTGCAATCACACCTTCATTTGCTGTGTAGACACTCTCTGAGTCCTGACCCCCTGACACCTTCCCAATCCAGTACTAGCCTAGAAACTCACAGCTCTGCCGGTGCCCCCCAGTCCTGACCCACAGCCCCTGCTATACCAGCCCTGGGCTCTGTTGCAATACATTAGGTGGAATATATAGAGTCAAAGAATCAGTGGTGTTAACCTGGCCCTCTCACTGTCCAAGATTCAACAGTGTTAAACAAGGTTCGGGGTTTGGTATCCAGAGCCCTCGGCCTGCTCAGTCCATGGCAACACACCGTTAACAATATTTTCCACCTCTTATTAAAGACAGAAAAGAAGGAAAAACACCTCAAACATTGGAAATGTAAAGTATAAAGGCTTTTATTTTAACGCCATCCCTTGTTTTCTTTCCGGTTAGTTGAGAGAGTTTTTAGAAGGACGCCCTCCCTGTGTGACAGTCTCATAAATGGTATTAAAGATGGTAATAACTGTCCTTTGGGGAAAAAGGGAAGAAGTTAGTTGTGATGGGCTGGAGCTGTCATTGTTACAGTTCAATCCTGTTTCCTAGAAGACAAAACACGACAGACACACACACGAGAGGGGAAAGAGAAGAATGGCAAAGAGAGAAAACGCAGCTTCCGTCTCTGGTGTGACTCTCCCTTGCATTCTCACAGCTGGAGAAACACAGGCACGGAACACAATATTACTAGCTGTTCTGAGACTTAGCAACTTGTACTAGCCTGGGGGTGTTCAGGGCATTGCTTTTAGCTGCCTCTTTGATCATAGGGCCACAGCCGTGTTGTGAAAGATCCAGTCTTAGCTGGCTAGAACAGACTTTTGTTAGACAGAAGGAAAAAGGAGGAGGACAGGAAAGGGGAAAAATACGTTGGGAAGGAAAAAGGCACGTGATGGGGTGGGGAGACAACTCTCCCATCCCTGGTGGTAGCTGCAATTTAGCCATAGCTGGTGGAAGTGGCCATGTCATTTGGGTCCCCCTGTCTCTTGGGATTAGGATGAAGGAGGCCTAGGGGTGGCATGCTATATACTGTGTTCCCAGGGGATGCCAGGGTATAGCCATGATGATAATGGTCGCTCCTTCCCCTGAGTTTAGTCAGAAAATTTTGTGTTTGCTTCCTTTCCTCTATACATTTTTCTCCCATGCTCCCCATCCTTTTTTGAGGACCCCCAAAGGAAGTGATGGCTGGAATACCCCTCCCTTCTTTATAGAAGTCACCAGTTAGGCCTAATTTCCCACCCATGATTTTTGATAAATTGATTTCTGGTCCCATGCTTCTCTTGTTTACCAGGGAAGATCTTTACGCAGGTTTTAAGTGCAATCAGGGGGTCTGACTGTTTGGAGTAATTCAGTCTCTGTCTCACTTTTGTATCTTTCCTTATCAACATTTATTGCTATGTGTGATTGGCAATTTCATCAACTTTTATACTTTCCAGTTGATCTTAAAATTCAGGTAAACTTGTAGGCCCAGTTATTACAACAGCTCCCCCACATCCCACAGCTCTGCCAGTGCCCTGTCAACCTGCAGCCAAATGTAAGGCATCTGAAGGTCATGAAAATTACTGAGGACCTGGGCGTCCTAATGGCTTGGGTGATTTGAAAGCGGCAGTCCGAGCACACGCACCTGTTGGGCTGCAGTGCCATCAGTACAGGAAGAGAGAATAGTGGCCAGCTTGAGGTAGATCAAACTCTCCGAGGACAAGTTTAAAATGGCCGCAACCTGACTTTCACTCACCACTCCAGATTGTGGCAATTAGTGCTCTGATCCCCGAGCAGCAGAACTGCAGTGGTCAGCGGAACAGCAGGACAAGGGGTGATGTGTGATAACATTGCACATTGTGGCAACTAACTGCTACATTACTCTTTCCCGGCAGGATAAGAGTGATTCTCTGAAGGAAGACGACCTCCCACTGGATGTTGTTGGGTGTCTACCTGTCAGGGTTCCCTCCCCACTGTGAACTCTGGGGTACAGATGTGGGGACCTGCATGAAAGACCCCCTAGGCTTATTTCTACCAGCTTAGGTTAAAAACTTCTCCAAGGCACAAATCCTTTCCTTATCCTTGGACGGTATTGCTGCCACCACCAAGTCATTTAGACAAAGATTCAGGAAAAAGACTACTTGGAGTCCCTATTTCCCCAAAATATTCCCCCAAGCCCCTTTACCCCCTTTCCTGGGGAGGCTTGAGAATAATATACCAACCAATTGCCTTTAACAAAAGTACAGACCAGACCCTTTATGTTTAGGACAGTAAAATCAATCAGGTTCTTAAAAGAAGAACTTTATTATAAAAAAGGTAAAAGAAGCACCTCTCTAAAAATCAGGATGGAAGGTAATTTTACAGGGTAATAAAAAGATTTAAAACACAGAGGATTCCCTTCTAGGCTCAACTTCAAAATTACAAAAACAGGAATAAACCTCCCTCTTAGCACAGGGAAAATTCACAAGCTAAAACAAAAGATAATCTAATACATTTCTTTTTAATTCTAATACATTCTAATACAATTTCTGTAATCTTAAATGTATCATTTCAGTAGGAGCTGGGTTACCTGCTTGGTGTGTGTGTGTGTGTGTGTGTCTCTCTCTCTCTCTCTCTCTCTATCCAGAGGGAACGAACAAAGAGAGCCCAAACAACCCCCGCCCCAGATTTGAAAGTATCTTCTTTCCTTATTGGTCCTTTTAGGCAGGTGCCAGCCAGGTTATTTGAGCTTCTTAACCCCTTACAGGTAAAAGGAGGGATTTTATGCTACCTTTAGCTGTATGGTTATGACACTGCCATATCTCTGAGGAGAAGAAATGTGTTCTTGGAATTTCAGCAATGAAAGAAGGAAAGAGAGATGGGGAAGGACAAACAGGGAGAAAGAGATTGATAAATGAGTGATGTACATTATTTTCTTTTCTCTTAGCACCTAATAAGGGTCTGGAGTTTTGGAGGGAACAGACTGCAGTGGGTTGCAATTTGGCTTCCTCTCCCATTGGCTCTAGGCAAGGGAAGGAAGGCGGTATGTGGAAAGAGACAGTCAGAGGAATGTACCAAGGTATTCACAGGACACAAACACACACAAGCAACAACCCTGGAGACAGACAAGGCTCTGACTGACGAAAGCAAAAGGCACAACCACACAAAAGACAAATTTTCCCTACAAATGATACAAACACCCATGAGGAGGAAGGGGAATCAGAGAATCATAGAATATCAGGGTTGGAAGGGACCTCAGGAGGTCATCTAGTCCAACCCCCTGCTCAAAGCAGGACCAATCCCCAATTAAATCATCCCAGCCAGGGCTTTGTCAAGCCTGACCTTAAAAACTTCTAAGGAAGGAGATTCTACCACCTCCCTAGGTAACGCATTCCAGTGTTTCACCACCCTCCTAGTGAAAAAGTTTTTCCTAATATCCAACCTAAACCTCCCCCACTGCAACTTGAGACCATTACTCCTTGTCCTATCCTCTTCTACCACTGAGAATAGTCTAGAACCATCCTCTTTGGAACCACCTCTCAGGTAGTTGAAAGCAGCTATCAAATCCCCCCTCATTCTTCTCTTCTGCAGACTAAACAATCCCAGTTCCCTCAGCCTCTCCTCATAAGTCATGTGTTCCAGACCCCTAATCATTTTTGTTGCCCTTCGCTGGACTCTCTCCAATTTATTCACATCCTTCTTGTAGTGCGGGGCCCAAAACTGGACACAGTACCCCAGATGAGGCCTCACCAATGTCGAATAGAGGGGAACGATCACGTCCCTCGATCTGCTGGCTATGCCCCTACTTATACATCCCAAAATGCCATTGGCCTTCTTGGCAACAAGGGCACACTGCTGACTCATATCCAGCTTCTCGTCCACTGTCACCCCTAGGTCCTAGGAGACATGCAAGAGGCTCACATGCACAAAACAGAAACATATACACAAGAAACATAACATGATACACACAAGATTGACTTAAGCAAGGGATTCAAACACCCACAACCCAGACCCACACAGAAACCAAACATGAGGTTGGTACGGATGTGACTGACAAAAACAAGAGTTTGTATTTTTCCATTTTTGGCAATGACCACCATGGAAAAGGTGTTGATACGACTAGGGCTAGTTGCCAACAATAGTGAGGATTAACCCACACTGGTGTGAACTGTGGTTCTACTGGTACAGCTGAATCCAGACTAGGGATTGCACTGGAAATTGGTATAAAAACTGCTCTCTCTCTCTCCATCCATCCTCATATACACTCATTTCTCTCTCTCTCCATCCATCCATCACCCCACATCCATCTCTCTCTGTCTACTTATATTTGTGCCCATCCTGTTCCAGGAGTCTCTGAACACCAGAAAAAAATTCCAGCACACTCCTTAACTGTTCTGTGGCTTCTGTTCTTGCTCTCCCCAATGTAACACAACCAGGCAGTGATCGCTTTGCAGGTATCAGGCATCATGGAGTTTAGGGAGCACAGGGAATTGCAGATGGGGCAAAATATTGAAAAATGAAGAGAACAACATCCAGTAACTCTTGACCATGATGAATATCAGGATTCCTCATTATTAGATTGAATGCACAATACCCGAAGGGTGAAATTGATGGATATTTCTTAATTATACAACTGTTTTTTTTTAGATGGCCACTATATTGCAGCAGGGAGTACAAGATAAGTATGGAGCAGTAATATTGTATAATGGGCACTAGGGGCAGAAGAGGGCAGAAGAGGGTGGGGGATGGACACAGGGCAGTAGAGGATGGGCACTAGGGACAGTAGAGGATGAGGGTGGGTAATGGGTGGTTATACTGTACAGACTAGGGTAAAGGGTGGAAACACCTAAACCATGTGACCAGTGTCTGGAGGTGGCTGAGGGACCAGGTGCCGTGGCTGGTGTGGGAGGGAAAGAGCGGGGATTAGAGGAAGAAGCAGTGTCCCTTGCAAGCAGCAGCCAACGATAATTTGCTCATGAAATAATCTTCCAGTGTGTGAGAGAGACTTGTTATATGTGCAGGTGGTGGCTAAGTAGAAATGGGTGCTCCTCAATAAGTTAGGAGGGATAGGTATCCCATTCCCCATGCAGATGTGGTTGAGATGTTCAGAGGGTGCATGGACGAAGGTGTTGACGGGTTTCCCGTATATAGTCATTTTCTTCATCCTCATGTTGCAGTAGCTATTGTGTCTATTGCATGAGAGCCGTCGAAAGTCCACATGGTGTCTGAATACGTAGTTCCTATCATAACATGACTGCCCGCTGGCCAAAGCCAGGCAGACTGTCAGCTGGACGAGGGGCAGCAAGAGCGCTGGGCAGGGTCCACTTTGGGCCATGGCGGTGTCTGTCACTAGATCAACCTGCAGTGGGGAGAGGGGGGAATGGATGGAGACAGTGGAGAGTGGGGATCTGCCTCCTCCATGGCACCTCCTGGGCTCAACCTCGTCCCATCCCACCCCTGTCTGCACCCAACCCCACCCCTCCTGATATCCCTGCTGGCCCCACTCTGCCCAGAGCCCCTGCCATTCTCCCAGCCCCATTGTGCTGAGGCCTTCTCAGAACCTGGCTCATCGGGGGCTCCATTGTGCCAGGTGCTGCCCTGACCTCCACCGAGATGGGGCCTGCTCCTCTAACCCACTGTTCCCCATTCCCCTCCCAGAGCCAGGGATAGAACCCAGGTATTTGGTGTCTCAGACTGTGACCGGGGGGTCCCCACCCCTTGTGCCAGGTGCTGCACAGACTCCAACTGAAATCATCTCCCGCCTCCTCTAACCCTCTGTTCTCCACCCAGAGGTGGAGAGTGAACCCAAGAGTCCTGACTCCCAGCTCCCCTGCTGTAACCACTAGAACAGTGATACTCAGACCTCAGTAGCTGAGGAGCCAGATTAGTGATCAACATTACCCAAATGAGACACAGTGTGAATTCATTGTTTCATTTACTATAGTACTAGTCATATTTAAACAATGTGATGGGCAAATATTTAGTTTAGATAGAGAGATAGATATAAAACAGATTAAATATTTGCCTGTTATACTATATTGTCAAGGTTCCTTCCCCACTTTGAACTCTAGGGTACAAATGTGGGGACCTTCATTGGTCTGTAGAGATGCCATATCCAAGGCAGGCCTTTTTGAAGTTTTCTAAGAAGGCCTCAGTATCATCGCCTGCTTTGTCGGTGGGGAACTTTCTGGGATGGGAAGTGGTACCTGGAGAAGGATTGCAAGGGTTTGTTCGTATATTCTGCTGAGCCTTTACCTTCTCCATCTCCAGTTCACGCTTCATTTCTTTGTCCCTTGCCTCCATTTCTTTGTCCCTTGCCTCCATCTCCCTCCTGTGGGCAGCCTCTATTTCTTTTTCCCTTGCCTCCATTACATCCTTCCCCATCCGCATGAGTTCTATCTGTCTTTCATATTCCTTTTGTTTTTCCTTAGCCTCAAATCTGGCTAATTCCAGCTTTTGTTGAACCGTGGAGTCTGTCATCCTAACCTCTCTGTTTTTAAACTAACTTTACACCCGAGAGTTAGACACAAAACCAAAAAACAAAACAAAAGACTTGGCTTGTAAAATTTTGCTGTGCTGAATAGGATACCTATATTCTCTGATAGTGATTGTCAGCCTACAGAAAAATCCAAAAAAAACCCCACAAAACCTAACAGCTTTTGTCTCCAGGCAAATTGGCAGAAATCCCCTCAAGTTACTCTTAGGTTAAAAAAAAACAAAACTTTCAGGTCTGTGAGGACTGGTGAATTTCCCTGCAGGAGGTTAACTACTCTGCCTTAGGTAGAGAAAACCTGTCTCCACTCTGGTCCCAAAGCAAAGGAAAAAAGCTTCCACCTATTTCCCGTTGGAGACTTGCTTTCCAGCAGCCCAAAGGAAAAAATTTCCTTTTCAAATTTGTGCTCCTTGTTCAAAAAAAAAAATCAAAATCCTAAAAAACCCTAAAACTAACACTTTTGTCTTCAGGCAAATAGGTAGAAATCCCCTCTAGTTGCTCTTAGGAAAAAAAAAAACTTCAGGTCTGTGAAGACTTGTGAATTTCCCTGCAGGAGGTTAACTACTCTGCCTCCAGGCAAAGAAAACCTGCAATTCACAAAAGATAATTCCCTTTTGTCTCTGCTCTGCCCCCAAAGCAAAGAAAAAACGAGCTGCTTTCAGTTGGACCTGCCTTCCAGCAGCCCAAAAGAAAAAAAAATTCCCTTTTAAAAATCTGTGCTTCTGGTTCAAAAAATCTCAAATTGATCTCAAAATGATTTCAGGTTAATCCTACCATTCTGCCACCATATCAAGGTTCCTTCCCCACTTTGAACTCTAGGGTACAAATGTGGGGACCTGCATGAAAACCTCCTAAGCTTACTTTTACCAGCTTAGGTTAAAACTTCCCCAAGGTACAAACTATTTTACCCTTTGCCCTTGGTTTTCCACTGCTGCCACCAAACGTTTCTCTGGGTTCCTGAGAAAGCGTTGTTTGGAACCGTCTTTCCCCCAAAAAATCCTCCCAACCCTTGCACCCTACTTCTTGGGGAAGGTTTGGTAAAAATCCTCACCAATTTGCATAGGTGACCACAGACCCAAGCCCTTGGATCTTAGAACAATGAAAAAAAGCATTCAGTTCTTGAACAGAAACATTTTAATAGAAGAAACAGTAAAAAGAAAAGGATCACCTCTGTAAGATCAGGATGGTAAATACCTTACAGGGTAATTAGATTCAAAACATAGAGAATCCATCTAGGCAAAACCTTAAGTTACAAAAAGACACACGGACAGGAATATTCATTCTATTCAGCACAACTTACTTTCTCAGCCATTTAAAAAAATCATAATCTAATGCATATCTAGCTAGATTACTTACTAAATTCTACGACTCCATTCCTGTTCTGTCCCTGGCAAAAGCCTCACCCAGACAGACACAGACCCTTTGATGTTCTCCCTCTTCCTAGCTTTTGAAAGTATCTTGTCTCCTCTTTGGTCATTTTGGTCAGGTGCCAGTGAGGTTATCCTAGCTTCTTAACCCTTTACAGGTGAAAGGGTTTTTTCCTCTAGCCAGAAAGGATTTAAAGGTGGTTAGCCTTCCCTTTATATTTATGACATTATATATATATATATATATATATATAGATATATAGATATATAGATATATAAACACAGAGCACAGCAAATAAGTTAATAAAAATAACAGTGCAAGCTGATAACTTAATTGGTTAATAATTAAATTACACTGTGCTTTAATATCATCTGCCAGAAAGAGCCACAGGAGACACATTAAAGAGTCTCTTTCGGCTCACGAGCTGCAAGTCTGTCACTGCACTAGCTCATGCTGCCTCCCAGGAGCAAGTTGCAGCCTTATGTGACACTGGTTTCTCCTTTGTCCAGCCCAGTGGAATCTCCTGCAACTTACTCAAGTCCTTGTTTTTCCCCTGTTCTCAGAGCGATGAATTCCAGCTTCCGCTGAGCTGAACCTCACCCTGATCCTCCTTCCCGTCTTGGAGCGGGTTATATAGAGCCCAGCCAGATATGGACGAGGAGGAGTGGGAGGGAAAATCCAGTAAGCTACTGGGTAAGCATGATTTCCTGATATTTGGCAATTAAAAGCAGTGGACCTGCAGGCAGGGCATGGCTGCGGAACAAACAGCACATGTCCTGCCAGAGATCTGAGCTCCACAGAAACATCTACGCAGCAAGTGAAAGTGCGACTGTAGCATGGGTGGGTGTAGTCATGCCATCTTTAACCTAGCTAGTGTGTGTAGCAATATCAGGTGGCACAAACTTCACCCAGGAGTAGGTGCCCAAGTGCCAGTCTTCCAGGGACCCTCATACCTACTCTGGTTGTCACCTGGTGCTGAAGTCCATGCCAACCTGTCACCACTGCAGTTGTTTCCCGTGCTAGGAAGATTAATGCTAGCGTAGGAACGCCCACCCATGCTGCAATCACACCTTTGTTTGTTGTGTAGATGGACCCTGAGTCCTGACCTACTGGCACTTTCCCAATCCAGTCCTAACCTAGAAACTCACAGCTCTGCCGGTGCCTCCCAGTCTGGACCCACACACCCCTGCTATCCCAGCGCTGGGCTCTGTTGCAGTAATTTAGGTGGAATATATAGACCCAAAGTATCAATGGTGTTAACCTGACCCTATCACTGTCCAGGAAGAAACAGTGTTAAAGGGAGTTAGGTATCCAGAGCCCACAGCTTGCTCAGTCCCATGGCAAACACACGGTTAACAATCCTTTTAACCTTTTATTAAAGATAGAGAAAAGAAGGGGAAACAGCTCAAGCATTTGAACTGTAAAGTACTAAGGCTTTTATTTTAACTGCTTCCCTTGTTCCTTTCCTGTTAGTTGGGGAGAGTTTTCACAACTCCCTGTGTGACAGTTTCCTAAATGGTATTAAAGATGGTAATAAGTCTCCTCTGGGGACAAAGAGAAGAAGTTAGTGGTTGGAGCTGTCATTGTTGCGGTTGTTGTTACACTCCAAACCTCTTTCCTAGAAGACGAAACACGACACACACACACACACACACACACACACACACGAGAGGGGAAAGAGAAGAAGAACGGCAGAGAAAATGCAGCTTCTGTCTGTGGTGTGACTCTCCCTCGCAGCCTCAGTGCTGGAGAAACCTAGGCCTAGCACATCTTACTAGCTGCTTTGAGACTTGGTAGCTTGTACAAGCCTGGTGTGTTCAGGGCATTGTGTTTAACTGTCTCTTTGGTCACACGGCCACAGTAATATTGCAAAAAATCCAGTCTTGTCCAGCTATTGGCTAAGATTTTTATTAAACAGAAGGAAAAAGAGGAGGAGTAGGAAAGAGGAAAAAGATAGGAAGGAAAAAGGGCCACGGCAGAGTGGGGGGGGGGGGGGGGGAGTCTCCCATCCCTGGTGTTGGTTGGGATTTAGCCAGAGCTGGTGGAAGTGGCCTTGTTAGCTGGGTCCCTCTCTCTGGTCTGGACGTCTCTTGGGATTTGGATAAAGGAGGCCCAGGCATGTCATGTGGGAACCTGTGCTCACAGGAGATGGCAATAGTTCTGATGATAATGCTCACTCCTTTGCCTGCATTCAGTCAGTGATTGTTGCATTTGCTTCCTCTTCTCTGACAATTTTTCTCCCAAACTCACTCTTTTGAAAGGAGTAATGGGTGGAACAGCCGCCCCCACTATTTTGTTCACCAATTAGGCCTAATTTTCCACACACCAATTTTGATCCATTGATTTCTGGTCCCACACTTCTCTTGTTTACAAGGCCTTGAACAGTATCAGGAGGCCTTTCAGGGCTAATTCAGTCTTTGTCTCATTTTTGCACCTTTCCTCATCAACCTTTCTTCTTAAACATGATAGGAAGGTGTGACGTTATTGACTTGAACTAGGACCATATAAAACATTATTGCAACCAAGGTCCTGTAATGGCACCAAATCTTGTATAAAGGGGGTCAAATAAGGTGTCTAAGATGAGGTTATGGTTTGCTGGTTAGGATTGTGCTGTTTGCATGTATCATTTTTTATTTAAAGATAATAAGTATTGGCTCTATACTGTCTGTATTCCAAACTTATACTATGCTTCTGGGTGACACCCCAGACAAGTTGGTGTCAGCTCTGCCTAGCCTGCTTGACACCCATTAAGCACCATCATTGAGAGAAGGCAGACACACCTTGGGACACAGTCAGGTGTGCAGGGACCTGCCTATGGACAGAACTCTGAGGTTTTTCCAGGCCATGTGAGGGACAGCTTGTCTTTGGAACAAAGAAAGAAAGACCATATGGCAAGAGAATATAAAAAGCTGCTGCAGCTCCTCCATCTTGTCTCCATCTTGTGGTGGATGTGCTCCAGAGACTTGATTTGAACCTGCAGTTTATTCCATCACTGCTGCAAGCCTGAACCAAGAACTTTGCCATGACTGTATGCAATTGATTCCATTTAACCAATTCTAGCTCTCATCTATAGCTTTTCCTTTTATGAATAAACCTTTAGATTTTAGATTCTAAAGGATTGGCAACAGCGTGATTTGTGGGTAAGGTCTGATTTGTATATTGACCTGGGTCTGGGGTTTGGTCCTTTGGGATCGAGAGAACCTTTTTTCTTTTACTGGGGTATTGATTTTCATAACCATTTGTCCCCATAACGAGTGGCACTGGTGGAGATATTGGGAAACTGGAGTGTCTAGGGAATTGCTTGTGTGACTTGTGGTTAGCCAGTGGGGTAAAACCAAAGTCTTCTCTGTTTGGCTGGTTTGGTTTGCCTTGGTGTGGATAGAAACCCCAGTCTTGGGCTGTAACTGGCCTGCTTTAAGCAATTTGTCCTGAATTGGCACTCTCAGTTGGGTCCCGCCAGAACCAGCCTTGTTACAGTGGTACAGTCCTGCTAGGATCCACAGAACCAGGTCAATTAAAGTTTGGGTCAGAACCCCATGCTATCCAAATTTGAATTTTGATATTGGGAGTTTGGTTGGTTAAAAAGCAGTTGCAAAGGGTGAGCAAAAGAGCATAGGAGGGCCTTGACAAAAAAGCCCTGAAAATTGTGTGTTCAGAAAAGGGGATAAGCTTTAGAAAGAAAGCTACAAATTAAGAACTGAGATATCTGTTAATGGCCAGCGATCAGGAGGTTGGAGCACAGCCCTTACCTGATGCTACAGAAGCTGCAGAAGCAATGAAACTGCAAGCCCTGAGAGACGGCCTGCAGTTGGAACATGAACAAAAACTGGCAGATATTCGAAAGAGAGAAGCAAGCCTTGACACAACTTGAAAAAGAAGCTTCTGAAAGACAGAAGGAAAGGCTGGCTGCTAAGGAGAGGGCCTGCCAGATGCAACAAAAAACTGACAGACTTCAGCTCCAAGTCAAAAAAGCAATGGAAGAACAGCAGAAATTGTATCCTCTTGAAAGTCCAGTATATAACAATGTTGGTATGTTGCATAACTCTGAGCACTTGTCTGAATGTAACCAGATGTACCCCAACACTGTCACCTTTTATGTAAATGCTGTTACTGTGAGTTCAGCAGAGGCTGGCCCCATAAATTGTGCCAATGCTATGTATGGGAGTGGTAATGAAAAATTCATAGAGAGTGTAAAAGTCAATGGTAAAAGCTGTTTAGGGCAAATTATGGCTTCTAACATCACTCTTGTTAAAGCAGATCTAGTCAAAGAGGAAGATTAACTTACTAAATCAGAGTGTGAATGTTGTAGTCCTCCATGAGACTCCTCTACTACAGGACAGGCCCAACAAAGAAAATAACAGAACGCCACTAGCCATCACCTTCAGCCCCCAGCTAAAACCTCTCCAACACATCAAGGATCTACAACCTATCCTGAAGGACGACCCATCACTCTCACAGATCTTGGGAAACAGGCCAGTCCTTGCTTACAGACAGCCCCCCAACCTGAAGCAAATACTCACCAGCAACCACACACCACACAACAGAACCACTACCCAGGAACCTATCCTTCCAACAAAGCCCGTTGCCAACTGTGTCCACATATCTATTCAGGGGACACCATCATAGGACCTAATCACATCAGCCACACTATCAGAGGCTTGTTCACCTGCACATCTACCAATGTGATATATGCCATCATGTGCCAGCAATGCCCCTCTGCCATGTACATTGGCTAAACTGGGCAGTCTCTACGTAAAAGAATAAATGAGACACAAATCAGACATCAAGAATCATAACATTCAAAAACCAGTCGGAGAACACTTCAATCTCTTTGGTCACTCGATTACAGACCTAAAAGTGGCAATTCAACAAAAAAAACTTCAAAAACAGACTCCAACAAGAGACTGCTGTACTAGAATTAATTTGCAACCTGGATACAATTAACTTAGGCTTTAATAAAGACTGGGAGTGGATGTGTCATCACACAAACTAAAACTATTTCCCCATGTTTTATTTCCCCCCCTCCCTCCCTCCCTCCCTCCCCCCCCCCCCCCCCCCCCCCCCCGTTCCTCAGACGTTCTTGTCAACTACTGGAAATGGCCTACCTTGATTATCACTACAAAAGGTCCGTGTCCGTCCCCCCCTCCCCCGCCGCTGTCCTGCTGGTAATAGCTCACTTTACCTGATCATTCTCGTTTCAGTGTGTATGGTAACACCCACTGTTTCATGTTCTCTGTGTATATAAATCTCCCCACTGTATTTTCCACAGAATGCATCCAATGAAGTGAGCTGTAGCTCACGAAAACTTATGCTCAAATAAATTTGTTAGTCTTTAAGGTGCCACAAGTACTCCTTTTCTTTTTGTGGATACAGACTAAGACAGCTGCTACTCTGAAACCTATGAGTTTACTGTAAGCGTGCCTTTAGCCAGAATCCACCTTGAATGGAATGCTACTAAGCATGAATTTATAGCTGGTGTAAGGAGGTTATTGGCTAAGGATTTTTTGATTGGGGAAAATGTCAAAGCTTTATTCAGTCCAGGTAGCCAGTCACAGGAAAGGAATGATCTTAAACCTGTGTCTATTGTGGGCAATGATTTGCCTGGGGAGGGTTTCTCCAAGTGTTTGTCTGAGCAAAAAAGCAGTTTCTCTGTGAATGAAGTTTCTGAATGTCTGTCTAAGGTCTCAGAAGTAAATCTGGAATTAGATCAAGCACAGAAAGAACTCATTGGTCAGGAAAATGTTTCTTAGGAGCAGATTAAAGTGGATGGTCAGGTTAAAGCCCTAACTGAGAAAGGAAAGTGTAGATTTTTGATGGGTAATGGATTATTGGCAAGTGCAGCTAGTAAAAGTGAACCTGGAAAAGATAACTGATTTGCTGGAAGTAGCTCAGTGTCGTGAAGAGAGCAGCAGTTTATCTGTGGGGAGTGGCAATGTGCCTGGTAAGGAAAGTTTGGATGAGCCTAGGCAGCCTTGTGAGCTGATGGCATTATTTAGTCAGCAGTTTGGGAAGGCAAGGATAGTGGAAGATGAATGTCCCTATACCTTACCTGTTACCTGTGTGGAGAATTGTGACAGTGAAGGAAATGTGCCTGTGTCTGTCAAGGGTATTGACTTGTCTATGGAGGGAGCTACCCCAGTCTCCAAGCAGTTGTCTGTGAACAGCCCTGTGTGCTGGGACAAGGGAAATGAGATCTCAAGTAGTGTGTCTGGTAAAGGAGAATGTGTCTCTGGTTCTTCTTTGTCTGTGGAGCAGACAGAAGGTGCCTTTCAGCCTGTGATGGTTGAAAATAGTGCAGTTGTCTCAGAGTTAGTTCTGGATTCAACTAAAGCCCAGGAAGGGAATGGTCCTAAGTTTGTGTCTGCTAGGGAGAATGGCACTGCAACTCTGTTGCATCCAGTTAGTGTCTATGCAAAATCCCAGAGACCAGACAATTCTGGTGCTTGTATTTTTCCTGTTGCTAATGTGTGGCTGGGAAAGGGTGTAGCAACTCTGTCTAATCAGGGTAATTCCTTGTGCCCTGGCTAAGGTGAGCAGAAAGGTGATTTAATTGTGTTACCTACTGATGGTGTGGAAACTGGTAGCAAGAAGGAAAAGATTCATGAGCTTGTATGTGGCAAAGGGAAGGAGAATGCCTCTAACCTTTTATCTAGGAAGTCTAGAAGTTTGCCTGAAAGGGGATTGTGTAGGAATCCACCTGATGGGCCAGAGGTGATTCTGGATGTAAGTGAGACCCAGAAAGAGTCTGTTGTTGCTCAGGGAAGTGTTCCTTTAGAGCAAGCCCTAGGTGAAGAGGGTAAAGGCAGAATTTCTGTGGGGGGTGAATTGCTGCTTAGAAAAGCTCCAAGGGAAAGGAATCCTCAGGGTAGTCTTTGCAAGCAGTTTACTGCAACTGAAGGGTGTGAAAGTGATTTAATCAAGAAAGTTTCAGTTCCTAACAGCCAGAAATTTTCTGTGGTGAATGGATCCACTGACTTTCCTGTTGAAAGATCCAGTGTGGATAGCTTTGAGAAGGTCTCAGATGGAGTGAAAGGTGTTAAGAAAGTTGAACAGTCCTATAAGCAAGTGGCTGTGTTTGGCCAGCTTGTTGGGGAGACAAGGTTGTTGAGAGAAGAATGTCTCCATGCTGATTCTGTAAGTGAACAGACTGTGTCTCAGATTCTGAGGGAAGACTGGGTAGCTGAGTCTGCAGAGCAGAACAGCTGTGCAGTTAATCTCTCGAGATTGCAGGGGGTGGCAGGTATACTCATCTCTAGACACTGTGGATATGACTTGTATTCTCTCAGTGAACTTCACATCTGATTTCATGTGGAAGCGGAGGTTGGTAAGGGAAGGACAACAGAACTTTGTGTCTAGCTTGTCAGTGAAAATGGATGGTATCTCTTTAAGACAGAGTCCAGCCTTGGAATTGGTAGCAGTGAAGGATCTGAACACTGGTGAACAGGCTCCTGTCTGTTTGAATGCAAATTACCTGACTGACTGGGAGAAGAAAGGCTTGCTAATAGCCCTTAGGGGAGAGAGCACACCCAATCAGCCAGTGAATTCTGTTAAGCAAGGGAAATCAGGGGTTGATCCTTCAGGACAAGGAGGAAAGAAAAGAAGTACTTGTGGCACCTTAGAGACTAACAAATTCATTTGGGCATAAGCTTTCGTGAGCTACAGCTCACTTCATTTGATGCATTCAGTTGAAAACAGTACTGAAACTTTTCACAGGGGAAAAGACATTCCAAACCTGACGTGCTGTATGAAAAGGGAAACGGAAGCACACTATCATAATGCTTTCATGGCTAAAGGCCAAGATTCCTATACTATGGGCAACATTAATATCTACATTGATTTGATGTTAATTGGGTTCCAAACATTTGCCAGAGCTTGTATAGATAAAGTAGCTGTTTTCTTTAGCTCTTGGCAAGATCACACAAGACATACAGGAACCATGCTGCAAGAGCAGATCCAATCTGCTATTGTTCTAACCAAGTTTTACCTTGGGTTTGTAAAGAGATTCAATCATGTTGTTGAACATGACTATGATAAACCATTTCTGTTATACACCAATACTTGCTGTAGTAAAATAAGGCTGGTTCTGGTGGGACCCAACTGAGAGTGCCAATTCAGGGCAAATTGCTTAAAGCAGGCCAGTTATACCCCAAGGCTGGGGTTTCTATGCACACCAAGGCAAATCAAACCAGCCAAACAGAAAAGACTTTGGTTTTACCTCACTGGCTAACCACAAGTCACACAAGCAATTCCCTTAGACACTCTAGTTTCCCAGTATCCCCACCAGTGCCACTCGTTATGGGGACAGATGGTTGTTAGGATATAGATCTTCAGGCCTGTCTGCAAAGGCCTGTACTTTAAGAATTTAGGTGTATTCTTATCACTTGGCTAGTGAGAGGTATAAAAGAAAGAATCAAAATCACTGTCTGCCAGTGTAAGGTCCTTCTCTTACTGTGACAGTCTGAGGCCCTGTTCTTAGGCTAAGGCCTTTGGCTAAGCAACAGAGGCAGCCATAAGCTGGGAAGCGACAGGTCACATCCTCACATTCCAAACTAGTCACATTGAAAGAAGGTGCTATTGGGCTGTTAGGAATACAATCCTGTCCTGATAGTGCCTATCACCTCCAGAGAAAGGGAAGTGCCTAGAAAATGTAAAAGGAAACTTAGTTTGATAGCATCCTGTCTGGCAAGAACTCACTTATCAATAGCTGGGATGTGAAATCCTCACTTCTGTATTGTTTTGTCATTATAGTTCCCACTTTGCTATTGTTTGTCTGTATAATCTCTGTCTGGCTCTGTGATTGTTTCTGTCTACAGTATAATTAATTTTGCTGGGTGTAAACTAATTAAGGTGGTGGGATATAATTGGTTACATAATCATGTTACAATATGTTAGGATTGGTTAGTTAAATTTCAGGAAAATGATTGGTTAAGGTATAGCTAAGCCGAACTCAAGTTTTACTATATAGTCTGCAGTCAATCAGGAAGTGAGGGGGTGGAGGTGGGTGTGTGGGTGGGGGAGATGGGAACAGGGAATGGGGGTAAGGAAATTGGAATCATGTTTGGCTAAGGGCAGGAATGGGAACAAGGACACAGGTGTAAGGCTCTGTGGTGTCAGAGCTGGGAAGGAGGATACTAAGGAAGGAAACTGGAATCATGCTTGCTGGAAGTTCACCCCAATAAACATCGAATTGTTTGCACCTTTGGACTTCGGGTATTGTTGCTCTCTGTTCATGCGAGAAGGGGAAGTAAGTGGGTGAAGGAATAAGCCCCCTAACAATGGTTATGAAAACCAATTGCATACAGTCATGGCAAAGTTCTTGGTTCAGGCTTGCAGCAGTGATGGAATAAACTGCAGGTTCAAATCAAGTCTCTGGAGCACATCCACCGCTGGGAGGGGTCATTCAGTCCTTCGTTCAAAGCTTCAGTGTCGCAAAGTCCCTCCAGAGATAAGAAGCAGGGATGAAGATAAGATGGAGGAGCTGCAGCAGCTTTTTATATTCTCTTGCCATATGGTCTTTCTTTCTTTGTTCCAAAGACAAGCTGTCCCTCACATGGCCTGGAAAAACCTCAGAGTTCTGTCCATAGGCAGGTCCCTGCACACCTAACTGTGTCCCAAGGTGTGTCTGCCTTCTCTCAATGATGGTGCTTAATGGGTGTCAAGCAGGCTAGGCAGAGCTGACACCAACTTGTCTGGGGTGTCACCCAGAAGCATAGTATAAGTTTGGAATACAGACAGTATAGAGCCAATACTTATTATCTTTAAATAAAAAATGATACATGCAAACAGATAGCACAATCCTAACCAGCAAACCATAACCTCATCTTAGACACCTTATTTGACCCCCTTTATACAAGATTTGGTGCCACTATAGAACATTGTTGCAACCAAGTCCTATATGGTGCCAGTTCAAGTCAATAACGTCATAGAAGGTTCATAAACTTTCACTCTTCACAGCTGAGCTTAAAATTAGGCTAAATTTGTCAGCCCAATTATTACAGCAGGTCTCCATCCCTCACAGCTCTGTTTGTGTGTCTCAATCCCAACCCACAGCTCCTGCTATCTCAGCCGTGGGCTCCCACACAGCTCTGCCAGTACTCCTCACGTCTGGTCTGCAGCCCCCTCCAAGGAGCCTAAAAGAATTGGGTGCCATGAAAATTAGTGGGGAACTTGGCATCCTAATCAGTTGGGTGACTTGAAGGGGGAAGTCAGAGCACATGAACCCCCTGGGCTGAAGTGCTGGTACTACAGGAAGAGAAGATAGTAGCTAGCTTGTGCTAAATCAAACTCTACCAACATAAATTAAAATCACCACAACCACATTTCAGCTCACAGCATTTGACTGTTAAGCTGAGTGCTCTGATCCCTCAACAACAGAACCGCAGTGGTCAGTTGAACAGCATGAAAAGGGGTGACAAACATTGCAGCATCTAGTCATGTATTATTCTATCCCTGCAGGGAAAAAGCGATTCTCTGAAGGAAAGAGAACTGCCACTGGATGTTGTTGGGTGTCTGTCTTATTTGTGAGGGGCAGAAATGTGCCCTTGGAAGTTTAATAATGAAAAAAGGAGAGGGAGGTATGTGTGTGGGGGGATAGAGAGAGAAATTGAGAGAGGAATGGCTTAAATTATTTTCTCTTGAGACCAAAGCCAGGCATGGAGTTTTTGGAGGAACGGGTTAGGTTGGATTGGAATTTGGCTTCCTCTCTCATTGGCTCTAGGGATGGAAGATCATCTGTGGAAAGAGAAATTCAGAGGAATACAATACAGTGTAGCCTGATCTATAGATTATGTATTAATTATATTGTTTACTTAAGAATTCTCAGTTATCACTTTGAGGGTTGACAGGTTCTTGTTCCAAGATCATACCTGGTACTATTAAAATGATGATATAATTGGGAACCCTGATGAGCACAGCTGCAATGCTCACACTATAGGATCCCTTTTTTATTTACCATAGTTTATTAATACATTTGGTAAAGTCACACACACTCTAACCCAGCAAGGTTGATAGAGAGAATACAGAATGTCTATCTGAATGTCTATATACTCACACCATCCCTTGCAGAACAACCTGAAATGTTAGCCATTATCCTCCTCATCACCATCAGTGGCCATCATCCTGGCTTCTCCCAAGGGCTACAACTCTCTCTCCCCACTACCTTCATACAGGCTGGGATGCAATTCTTATAATATGTTCTGCTAATGCCCCTATATCTAATGCATATTCAGTAGGGGGGTTCTCGTCTCTTCCTTATTTGAATTTCCTCACTCTACTAATGTTGAGGTGCCCCTCTCCTATAGGTTGGTGTATTACTGACCTCAACTTATCATATACATCAATTCATTGATATGATACCCTTGTGGTCAGATAGCTGTGGATATTCTATCCAAAAGCTGGTGTTAGCTCATGTTCCTGTGGTTGGCTGGTGTCATTATGGACAAATTCCCCCTTACACACTCTATTTCCAGTTCCCCAAAACTTAGGGGTGACGGTTAGGCCATTTATCTGTGCCAAAGTTCATAGGCCTCAAGACCTATGCTAACTGCTGAAGCCAGTGTCTTACAGAGTATAGGCCTGTAGGTTCCTTGCATTACTGCTGAATATTAATAAAGGCAGAATATAAAGAAGGCAAGGCAGTGAATGTAAGAAAGGCAAGCTAGCCCTATAGGCTACAGGTCCCCACCCTTGATACTGTGATTGTTAATGAACCCTATCACATAAATTTAGGGCCTTACCCTTTGTTTAAACCTGTGCTTTTACATAACGTAACAGAGAACAGATAAAAGGGAATTGCTGCTTTCCCAATTAGCATATGTGCCTATGTTGTGTAACAAAATTTTAGACCCTGTGACCTTGCACTCCAATCGACCACAAAAATATCTTGATGTTTGGATATTACACAATACTGGCCATTTCTACCACACTTTGCCCTTCTCATAAGAGCCTCTTGCTTTGGTTAGCCTGAGAGGGAAGACAATGAAAATGGATTCTGTTGTACTTTCCTTCTGGATGCACATCGGTGTGTTCACTTCAAACATATTGTCTGTGCCAATGTACCAATACCCCATTTTAGAACAGGCCATTGGTGGAATTTTTCACGATTGGGTGTTATACTACCAGAGGAGATACTTTGGTGAGTTTGTTGTAGACATTGTCTTCATGGTGACCTACTGAGTGGATAGCTGACAGGTTACCAAACACATCCTTGAACATAGTCAAATAAGCTGTGGATGGGACACATAAGGGTTTTTTGCCATGGCTTAATCTTGTGGGACTTGATGTTATGGGCATTTACCAACTTTTAATTTGATAACTTAATTCCTTTCATGATCCCCCAAAACCTGAGATGTCTAGGGAAGTCTGTTTCCATTGTGCTGCTTACATTTCATTTGGCAAATACCTTGTCTTAAAGGGTTAATTGTATGTTTACAATGATCTATTACCTTGTATAAAACCAACACATGCTTTTACATACTTGAGGGGTAGACAATCTGAGCACTGAAGCCTCAGAAACAAAATACCAGAATGAAATACAAACAAATAGCTAACAAGATTTCTTCCCAGTACATTGAACGGAACAGACCTATACACCTCCTTGCCCTATTGGGCATGATTTCCCCAACACCATGTTACCTAGGCTGGAACCTGATTTTTGTATTTCCAATGATTGGATTATGTTTAACAATTTATAGCACAGCTAACCTATATATTTTCATATAATAAAACATTGTAGCTATAATATAGCTATTAATGCTACATTAATGTTACAGTGGTTTGCTCAATGTACTTTTGGATTTTAATATGGGTTCTGGCAAAAAAAACCTAGCCACATTGCCTTACAAACCACAAATCAAAATTATATATACTGTATAAATATAATTTAGTTGCAATTAAATTGTTCATTGAGACAAATTATATTGTCTCACATATGTAAATATAACTTAAGTGTATTTATGACTGACTTTTGCAAGAATTGAATGATTGCTGGTGTTTTATAAGAGCACACCCATGGTGGTTAAACCCTAATTAGAATATTGAAATAGTGTGGTACCACAAGACAAAACACACAGTAAACAGCACTGGGGACAGATAAGACTCTTGCTTTTGTCAGTTAGAGGCACAACCACATAAAACACAAACACACCGACAAAGACCCAAACACTCACGAGGAGGAAGAGGAGACATGCAATAGGCATTCAAGGAAGAGGAACATACCCACAAAACACAAACATACACACAAGAACCATAACATGAGACACACAAGCTTCACATAAACAAGAGATTCAAATATACACAACCTAGACCCCCATACAAATCCAAATATGAGGTAAGGAAAGATATAACTCCTCCTTTGGGGGGAGGGATAGCTCAGTGGTTTGAGCATTAGCACCTGCTAAACTCCGGGTTGTGAGTTCAATCCTTGAGGGGGCCATTTACGTATCTGGGGCAAAAATTGGGGATTGGTCCTGCTTTGAGCAGGGGTTTGGACAAGATGACCTCCTGAGGTCCCTTCCAACCCTGATATTCTAGGCCCTGGTCTACACTAGGAGTTTAGGTTGAATTTAGCAGTGTTAAATCGATGTAAACCTGCACCCGTCCACACGATGAAGCCCTTTTTTTCTACTTAAAGGGCTCTTAAAATCGATTTCCTTAATCCTCCTCTGACAAGTGTATTAGCTCTTACATTGGCCTTGCCAGGTCGAATTTGGGGTACTGTGGACGCAATTAGTTGGTATTGGCCTCCGGGAGCTATCCCAGAGTGCTCTATTGTGACCGCTCTGGACAGCACTCTCAACTCAGATGCACTGGCCAGGTAGACAGGAAAAGGCCCGCAAACTTTTGAATTTCAATTTCCTGTTTGCATGGTCACCTGTAGCTTGTCACGCTGGCCAGAGCTCATCAGCAGAGATGACCATGCAGAGCTAATCAGCAGAGGTGACCATGATGGAGTCCCGGAATTGCAAAAGAGCTCCAGCATGGACCGAACGGGAGGTACGGGATCTGATTGCTGTATGGGGAGAGGAATCCGTGCTATCAGAACTCCGTTCCTGTTTTCGAAATGCCAAAACATTTGTCAAAATCTCCCAGGGCATGAAGGACAGAGGCCATAACAGGGACCCAAAGCAATGCCGTGTGAAACTTAAGGAGCTGAGGCAAGCCTACCAGAAAACCAGAGAGGCAAACGGCCACTCCGGGTCAGAGCCCCAAACATCCCACTTCTATGATGAGCTGCATGCCATTTTAGGGGGTTCAGCCACCACTATCCCAGCCGTGTTGTTTGACTCCTTCAATGGAGATGGAGGCAACACAGAAGCAGGTTTTGGGGACAAGGAATATGATGATGATGAAGTTGTAGATAGCTCACAGCAAGCAAGCGGAGAAACCGGTTTTCCCAACAGCCAGGAACTGTTTCTGACCCTGGACCTGGAGGCAGTCCCCCCTGGACCCGGAGGCAGTCCCCCCTGGAACCACCCAAGGCTGCCTCCCGGACCCGCCAGGCGGAGAAGGGACCTCTGGTGAGTGTACCTTTTAAAATACTATACATGGTTTAAAAGCAAGCATGTTTAATGATTAATTTGCCCTGGCATTTGCAGCTCTCCTGGATGTATTCCCAAAACCTTTGCAAAAGGTTT
The DNA here is from genome assembly GCF_965152275.1 of Natator depressus. NCBI lineage: Eukaryota > Metazoa > Chordata > Testudines > Cheloniidae > Natator > Natator depressus. The sequence goes on from NC_134246.1 coordinate 34,102,595, forward strand.
CTGGGGAGGGCAGCCTTATTCCGTCCACCATGGTAGGACACTTTACCACACCAGTCCAGTAGCACGTACTCGGGAATCATTGTAGAACAAAGCATTGCAGTGTATGTTTGCTGGCATTCAAACAACATCCGTTCTTTATCTCTCTGTGTTATCCTCAGGAGAGTGATATCATTCATGGTCACCTGGTTGAAATAGGGTGCTTTTCTTAAGGGGACATTCAGAGGTGCCCGTTCCTGCTGGGCTGTTTGCCTGTGGCTGAACAGAAATCTTCCCCGCTGTTAGCCATGGGGAGGGAAGAGGGGCTAGCCACATGGTGGGGGGAGGCAAAATGTGACCTTGGAACGAAAGCACATGTGCTGTGTATGTAATGTTAACAGCAAGGTTTACCGTGAAAGAGTGTAGCCATTGTTCTAGAAAATGTGTCTTTTTAAATGCCAATGTCTCTTTTTTTTTCTCCACCAGCTGCATGTGTTTCAAGGATCACAGGATCTTCTCCTTCCCAGAGGCTAGTGAAGATTAGAAGGCAAAAAAAATGCACTCATGATGAAATGTTCTCTGAGCTCATGCTGTCCTCCCACACTGACAGAGCACAGACGAACGTGTGGAGGCAGACAATGTCAGAGTGCAGGAAAGCACAATATAACCGGGAGGAGAGGTGGTGGGTTGAAGAGAGGGCTGAAGCTCAAATGTGGCAGCAGCATGATGAGAGGAGGCAGGATTCAATGCTGAGGCTGCTGGAGGATCAAACCAATATGCTCCAGCGTATGGTTGAGCTGCAGCAAAGGCAGCAGGAGCACAGATCGCTGCTACAGCCCCTGTGTAACGAACCGCTCTCCTCCCCAAGTTCCATAGTCTCCTCACCCAGACGCCCAAGAACGCGGTGGGGGGGCCTCCAGCCACCCGGCCACTCCACCCCAGAGGATTGCCCAAGCAACAGAAGGCTGGCATTCAATAAGTTTTAAACTTTTAAAGTGCTGTGTGGACTTGTCCTTCCCTCCTCCACCACCTCTCCTGGTGCTTCTCTCCTCCACCATCCCTCCTGGGCTACCTTGCTAGTTATTCCCCTATTTGTGTGATGAATGAATAAAGAATGCATGAATGTGAAGCAACAATGACTTTATTGCCTCTGCAAGCGGTGATCGAAGGCAGGAGGGGAGGGAGGTTAGCTTACAGGAAAGTAGAGTGAACCAAGGGGCGGTGGGTTTCATCATGGAGAAACAAACAGAACTTTTACACCGTAGCCTGGCCAGTCATGAAACTGTGCTCTTCTAACCACCCTGGTGTCTGGCTGTGCGAAACCAGCAGCCAGGCGATTTGCCTCAACCTCCCACCCCACCATAAATGTCTCCCCCTTACTCTCACAGATATTGTGGAGCACACAGCAAGCAGCAATAGCAGTGGGAATATTGGTTTCGCTGAGGTCTAACCGAGTCAGTAAACTGCACCAGCACGCTTTTAAACATCCAAATGCACATTCTACCACCATTCTCACTTGCTCAGCCTGTAGTTGAACAGCTCCTGACTATTGTCCAGGCTGCCTGTGTATGGCTTCATAAGCCATGACATTAAAGGGTAGGCTGGGTCCCCAAGGATACATATAGGCATTTCAACGTCCCCAATGGTTATTTTCTGGTCTGGGAATAAAGTCCCTTCTTGCAGCTTTGAAACAGACCAGAGTTCCTGAAGATGCGAGCGTCATGTACCTTTCCCGGCCATCCCATGTTGATGTTGGTGAAACGTCCCTTGTGATCCACCAGTGCTTGCAGCACTATTGAAAAGTACCCCTTGCGGTTTATGTACTCGCCGGCTTGGTGCTCCGGTGCCAAGATAGGGATATGGGTTCCGTCTATGGCCCCACCACAGTTAGGGAATCCCATTGCAGCAAAGCCATCCACTATGACCTGCACATTTCCCAGGGTCACTACCCTCGATATCAGCAGATCTTTGATTGTGTTGGCTACTTGCATCACAGCAGCCCCCACAGTAGATTTGCCCACTCCAAATTGATTCCTGACTGACCGGTAGCTGTCTGGCGTTGCAAGCTTCCACAGGGCTATTGCCACTCATTTCTCAACGGTGAGGGCTGCTCTCATCTTGGTATTCTTGCGCTTCAGGGCAGGGGAAAGCAAGTCACAAAGTTCCATGAAAGTGCCCTTACGCATGTGAAAGTTTCGCAACCACTGGGAATCATCCCAGACTTGCAACACTGTGCGGTCCCACCAGTCTGTGCTTGTTTCCCGAGCCCAGAATCGGCATTCCACCGCATGAACCTGCCCCGTTAGCACCATGATGCCCACATTGCCAGGGCCCGTGCTTTGAGAGAAGTCTGTGTCCATGTCCTCGTTACTCACATCACCGCGCTGACGTCACCTACTCACCAGGTATCACTTTGCCAGGTTCTGGTGTTGCATATACTGCTGGATAATGCGTGTGGTGTTTAATGTGCTCCTAATTGCCAAAGTGATCTGAGCGGGCTCCATGCTTGCCGTGGTATGGTATCTGCACAGAAAAAAGGCGCGGAACGATTGTCTGCCGTTGCCCTGACGGAGGGAGGGGCGACTGACGACATGGTTTACAGGGTTGGCTTACAGGGAATTAAAATCAACAAAGGGGGTGGCTTTGCAAGAAACTGGATGGCCCCCTCAAGGATAGAACTCAAAACTGGGTTTAGCAGGCCGTTGATTTCACAGAGGAAAGGAGGGAGGGAGGAGAAAATGAATACAAAAGAAATCTGGTCTATTTCTTGTTCTGAGCCACTTCATCTATCTTTATACATCTTGCTGGCAGCAGACTGTACAGTACGACCACTAGCCATCATCATCTCCTGGGTGCTCTGCAGAAGACGGTGCAGTAGGACGACTAGCCATCATCTTCTGATGGCTGGAGGTTAAAAGACAGCGCGCTGCTGGTAGGACTGAATTGCCATGAGACAAAACAAGGGAAATAACCTGGCTGAGTCACTCCCATGTTTGCCCAGGCACCCGATTAAAAGAGCACCCAGGACTACATTGATGACAGCTACCAGTCATACTGCACTGTCTGCTGCCAAAAGGCAATTAACTGCTGCTGTGTAGCAATGCAGTACCACGTCTGCCAGCACCCAGGAGACATACGGTGATGATTAGGTGAGCGGGCTCCATGCTAGCCGTGGTATGGCATCTGCACAGGTAACTCAAGAAAAAAGGCGCAAAACAATTGTCTGCCCTTGCTTTCACAGAGGGAGGGAGGGAACGGGGGCCTGACAATATGTACCCAGAACCACCCACAACAATGTTTTAGCCCCATCAGGCACTGGGATTTCTACCCAGAATTCAAATGGGTGGCGGAGACTGCGGGAACTGTGGGCTAGCCACCCACAGTGCAACGCTCCGGAAGTCAACGTTTGCCTCGGTACTGTGAACACACTCCGCCGACTACATGCACTTAGAGCACTTGTGTGAGGACACACACAATCAACTGTATAAAACCGCTTTCTACAAAACCGACTTCTATAAATTTGACCTTATTTCGTAGTGTAGACATACCGTAGGACTTACAAAAGCAAGAGTTTGAGTTTTTTGGGTTTTTTTGGCAATGAATACCATTAGAAAGGTCCTTATACTGCTATGGCTTGTTGCTCTCCTAGTGAAGATTAAGCTGGTGTGAATCATGGTTATTATGCTGGTATACCTGAATCCACTTTAGGGGTTTTACTGGAAATTGGTACAAAGACTGTTTCTCTCCATCCATCCTCATACACACTCACTTCTCTCTTTGTCTCTATCCATCCATCTATCCCCACAAACCAATGTCTCTCTATCAGCTTATATTTGTACCCATCTCATTGTGGGAGTCTCTGGAGGCTGGCAGATGTGACAGGTACATGGGACGTTGTTATTGCCATGAGTATAATCTCCATGAGCATTCTTGATGGGTATAATTGATGGAACCTCCTAGCTGGAAATGAGGCTTCCAGCCATTATTACCGTGCAAATTTGGAGTCTTAAAAGCTTCTAAACTATTGTGACAAAGTTCTTTCTCTACCTTAGTGGGTCTTGTGCTTATTGGCAGATTTGCTCACCTCAGAGATTCATGGCAGCCCTCAGTTTGGCCATTTTCATGAGCCCACAGTCCAGATGAACTCCTCCAGTATCAAGTAAGGAGTTATGGGGGAAGGAGGGAACCCAGGCCCACCCTCTACTCAGGGTTCCAGCCCAGGGCCCTGTGGATTGCAGCTGTCTACAGTGGCTCCTAGAACAGCTGTGTAACAGCTACAACTTCCTGGGCTACTTCCCCATGGCCCCCTCCCAACACCTACTTTATTCTCACCAGAGGATCTTCCTCCTGATGACTCATAATGCTTGTGCTTCTCAGTCTTCCAGTTGTACGCCTTCTTGCCCCCAGCTCCTTCCACACCCATCACAAACAGAAGTGAGCTCCTTTTTAAACCCAGGTGCCCTGATTAGCCTGCCTGTCTTAAGTGATTCTGGCAGCTTCTTGATTGGCTGCAAGTGTTCTAATCAGCCTGTAGGCCTTAATTGTTTCCAGAAAGTTCCTGATTGTTTTGGAGCCTTCCCTGTTCCCTTACCCAGGGAAAAGAGACCTCCTTCGCTTGCTGCTACTCTATTTGCTTTCTACTCTTTCCTAAAGCCCCCTGGCCTGGATTTTTCTTACTTTTGACCCTGCTTTAGTTCCCCCCCCCCCCCCCCCGACCGGGCCAGACGCTTTTTTTTGTTTGTTTGTTTGTTTTTTTGCAGTTTTTTTTACTGCTGTTCGAGTGCTGGTCGGTTGCCAGCTTGCTGCCAGCCCCCCCCCGCCCCCACGCCTGCTCTCGGACGCCACTTTTGCTCCAGTTGAAAACCCCGGAGGAGGGGGGAGGACTGCCGACCCGTTACCTGGAGGAGGGGAGTGGAAGCCCCCAGACCCAGCCGTTTTGCTGTTGTTTCTAAACCCGTACCGAGCTAGGAAAATTCTTCTTATCTCTGCAACATTCTTGGCCTGCTGAAAGCCTCATTACAAAGCCGGAAGAGAAGATAGCCGGCAGAAAAAATCACCCAGGGAAGCTACGAACCATCGTGGAGGGGGCCGTAAGACTGAGTAACTTTTGAATTGTACTCTCGTGTGGGGGGAGTTTGACTGTGTTTTAATTGCGTTTGTGGGGGCACAGGGGGTGTGGCACGGAGCTGCCCCCCGATCCATCGGTGCCCCCCCCCAACACTACTACGACCGTCATGGCCCCCCCGCCATCCGTCCCTGCTGGCAACTTGCCATCTGCCTTTAGATTCAGCTGTTTGCTTTGAATTTTGCCGTTTCGGACCAGTCACAACAGCCGCCCAAATGAGACTCTTTGGACTAACGTGTGTGGGTCCACGTCCCGTCCCCCCCCCCGGACTGTTTACCCCACAGTTTGCCCCTATTACCGGACCCCAATTCCTGTTTTCCTCCCCCGTCCAGTCTGACCCATTTGGCACCCCCCCCGCCTGCAGCCCAGCAGGGAGAAGTGGTTAATCTGCTTCCCCCTCCTCCTTCTGGTGTCTCCCCGTCTCTCCCTGCTCACAATGGTGGGGAATGAGAGGGGTGAGGCCCCTCTAACAAGCTCAGTTGCCCCTCCCCCACCTACCACCCTACCCAAGCCCTCCCCCCCACCACTGCTGTCAAAACATCTGCCACCGCCCCCGCTGGGGCATCGGCAGCAGGAGGCACCCGGGCGATTACTGCCGCTGCAATGTCCACCACCCCCCCAGATTCTAAGACCCCCCCCCCCAGTTGGCCGGAAAGGCCAGGGTGTGAAGAAAGGAAAGGGCCCCGCTAAAACCACCAGGCCCCCCATGGCAGGGGCTGCCCCCACCGCTGTAGCCTCGTCCTCGACCATGGCGTCCCTCCCCGCTGTTCCCTCCACCAGCTCTGCGAGCGTCCCGCCCCCGGGACGTATGCCCGGGCGGTGGCACCCCCGCCCCTGCCTGCCGCCTCGTCATCTCGCCCACCCACCGCTTCCGCTACCATCAATAGTGGCCGGGGCCCCTTTCCCACCATGACCAGGAAGCACGGTGTCTGTTGCCTCCTGGTGCCCGCCTCGCCCCACGTGGAGACCTACGTGCAGGCGTTGGCGAGGGTGGTAGGACCCACGGCTATTGTGGCGGCCTCCAAAATGTACGGGAAGGTCGTCTTTTTCTTAGCATCGGAGGCTGCCGCCCAGGAGGCGGTGGAGAAGGTCCTGGTGGTGGGGGGGGGTGTTTGTCCCCCTGGAGCCACTAGAGGACCTGGGTGTTCGCCTAGTCCTCACCTCCGTCCCTCCCTTTCTACCCAATGCCGCCCTGTTACCCGCTCTCTCCACCTTGGGGAAACTTGTCTCTGTCATCAGCCCTCTCCCGTTGGGCTGCAAGGACCCCACCCTCCGTCACGTTCTCTCATTCCGCCAGCAAGTGCAGCTTCTACCGCCGGCGGTGGCGCATGACGGAGAGGTGCTCGAAGGGTCCTTCCTAGTCCCCTACCAGGGAGCCCGCTATTGGGTCTTTTACTCCACAGGAGAGGCCCGGTGCTACCTCTGCCGCTCAGCGGGGCATGTCCAAAGAGACTGCCCTTTGACCCAGCAGGGAGGGGCACCTGAGACCCCCGAGACCCGGCAGGACATCGGCTCCGTCGTTGCCGACGCCCCTGGCTGCCCGGCACCTGAAACCACCTCCCCTCCTGCTCAATCCACCGCTGCTCCCGTCCGGGCCCAAGAGACACCTCTTGGCCCTGCAATGCCCAGACGAGCAAGGGAGTCCCACCCTTGCTATTAACAATCCAGCAGAGCCTATGGAGGAGGGTGCAGCAACGATATTACCAGGTATAGGAGAGGGCCCGCCCCAAGGAGAACCCCCCCACCCCTCATGCTGCCTCACCGTTACCCCCCCAAGCCCCTGAACCATCGCCTCTGCCCCCCAACACGACCCCTGCTAACCAACCCCCAGACGATGCTATGGAGGGCTGGACCCTAGTCCAGGGGAAGCGAGGCAAGCGGAAGGCTCAAGCTCTGCTGCACCCATCTGATGCGGAGACCCCCCGGAAGACCAGGAAGGGAGGCACTGATACTGAGCCTTCCGCTATGCCCACGAGTCAGATCCATCCGCCGGCGTTGGGAGGGGAAGACAGAATGGCATTGGAAGGTAGAATCTCCCCTCCACGGGAGACCCTCCCCTCCGAGACCCCTGAGGAAGCCCCTTCTACCCGGATACCACCCGAACCCTCCGTGAACCCCGAAGTGACCGTCGAGGTAGGCCCCAGAGGAGGGGCCCCTGGGGTAACAGAAGACGACCTCTCCTCCATGTATGAGGAGATTGAGGCCCTAGGTTTGACCCCGGTCACCCAGGGAGAGGATGATCTACTGCCGGCTGGCCTCGATCTGGGCAACCTCACCCCAGTCCCCCTTTCCCCATGCTCCCTCCCCCTAACCGCCTTCCCGGGTGAGCACCCTACAGAAGGTGGTCCACCACCTGATGCCATGGCCGCCAAATCCACCACAGAGCCTGCGCCTAGCATCACTGGGAGCCCCCTCCCCCACCCCTCAACCCTCGAATCTGCTCAGGAGGCACCACCTTTCAGCTGCTTGCCTCCCAAAGCCCAGAGCCTTGCCTCTGCTCCCACCCCCACCCCTGTCCCTGCCCAATCCACCTCCTCCTGCAATGCTATTGCCACCCCTGGGGTTATTTCTTTTCCGTTTTTTGCGGATTCCCCCCAGGGAGCAGCCTTTGCATTTTCCTGCCACGACCCATTAGAAGCTGCAATTTTCCCTCCACCATCCCCTTCTACCCCAAGGCGTGAGATGGACCTAATAACTTTAGCCTGTCAGACGCCCCGTCGGTGGTCCGCACCCTGCCTGCCCGCCTCAGCAGACAACGAGGCTGCATCAAGAGCCCCACCAGAGAACAACCCGGAAATCGCAACCCCCCCCCCCCATGAGCTGCGAAATGCATTGCGAAAGTTTTTAGAAAACATCCGTGGCGCCCACAATAGGGTACAGCTGGCTCTCCAACTATGGGGGGACTTTGATCAAATCCTCCAGGCCACAAGGGCCCTTATAAAGGAGGGTAGAGGGCAAGGAAGGTGCAGTGCTGCAGCCTACGGGTGGGCCCGCAGCTTCCGTAATGATTTACTCACTTACGGGATGGGTCATGGATTGCTGCGCGACCTGCCGGGGGCCGCGAACACCCCCGCCAATAAGGAACCCCCACCCCCCCAACCCTCCGCATGACGCCTCTCATTATCGCAACTTTGAACGCCAGGGGCTGTAGGATGGCTCTCCGCAGGTCCCAGGTGCTCTCTGACCTTCGGGAAGGGGGGTACGCTGTAGTTTTCCTGCAGGAGACCCATACGGATCCGACCGCCGAGGACAGCTGGCGGCTGGAGTGGGGGGATGGGGTCTATTTTAGCCACTTCACGATGTGGCAAGCTGGAGTGGCGACCCTGTTCTCCCCCAACCTACGGCCCGAGGTGCTAGGGGTCACTGAGGCCGTGCCGGGTCACCTGCTGCATCTCCGAGTCCGTATGGAGGGGCTCATGGTCAATTTTGTTAATATCTATGCCCCTACTACGAGCCCGAAACGGCCACAATTCTATCAGCGGGTGTCCGACTTCCTCGGCACCCTAGATTCTCACGAGTGCCTAGTCCTGGGAGGGGACTTTAACACCACCCTCGAGGAACGGGACCGCTCAGGGGCCGAGCTCAGCCCGGCCGCTGCGAACATTCTCCGAGAAATAGTTGAATATCACTCCCTAGTAGACGTCTGGCGTGACCACCACCCAGATGACACTTCCACGTTCACCTTTGTTCGGATGGAGGCCCATCGGTCACATCACTCTCGTTTGGACCGTATTTATTTATCCCATTTCCATCTTTCACAGGCCCACTCCTCCAACATTCGGCCGGCCCCATTTTCAGACCATCATTTAGCCACTATAACAGCCTCCCTCCGTGCAGAGAGGCTGAGGCCAGCCTACTGGCACTTTAACAACAGCCTGTTGGAGGATGAGGGCTTTGTGATGTCCTTCCGGGAGTTTTGGCTGGCCTGGCGAGAGCAGCGGCGTGCCTTTCCCTAAGCGCGGCGATGGTGGGATCTAGGGAAAGTGCGCGCCAAGCTCTTCTGCCGTGACTACACCCGGGGCACCAGCCGACGGAGAAATGCAGCGATAGAGCAGTTGGAACAGGAGGTCTTAGAGAAGGAGAGGCGTCTGGCCACCAGCCCCGAGGACCCGTTCCTCTGCGGAGCGTGCTGGGAGAAGCGGGAGGAGCTCCGGGCCCTCGAGGACCATCAGGCCCGAGGTGCCTTTGTTCGATCCCGCATCCGCCTCCTTCGGGAGATGGATCGCGGCTCCCGTTTCTTCTATGCCCTGGAGAAAATGAGAGGGGCCAAGAAACATGTCACCTGCCTTCTAGCAGAGGACAGCGCCCCCCTCACGGATCTGGTGGAGATGTGTGGGAGGGCCCGTGACTTCTACACAAGCCTTTTCTCCCCGGATCCGACCGATCCTGGCGCTTGCAGGGTGCTCTGGGAGGAACTCCCCACAGTCAGCGTGGGCGACCGAGACCAGCGAGAGCTGCCTCTCACCCTGGCCGAGTTCTTGGAAGCCCTCCATCGCATGCCCACCAATAAATCTCCGGGCATGGACGGGCTGACCGTGGAGTTCTACCGTGCGTTCTGGGACATCCTTGGCCCAGACCTAGCCACTGTCTGGGCTGAGTCTTTGCATTGCGGGGTCCTCCCTCTTTCGTGCAGGCGAGCGGTGCTCGCCTTGTTGCCGAAGAAGGGGAACCTCCACGATTTACAAAACTGGCGTCCCATCTCACTCCTTAGCACGGACTACAAAATCGTAGCGAAAGCAATCTCGCTGCGGCTAGGGTCCGTGATGGTGGACGTGATCCACCCAGACCAGACCTATACTGTCCTGGGTCGCAGCATTTTTGACAACCTATTTCTAGTCTGAGACCTTTTGGAACTCGGGCGTAGAGACGGTCTGTCGTTCGCCCTCCTGTCTCTCGATCAGGAGAAGGCGTTCAATAGAGTAGACCATGAGGACCTCCTGAGCACTCTGCAGGCGTTTGGATTCGGACCTCAGTTTGTGAGTTTTATCCAGGTGCTGTATGCCTCCGCGGAGTGTTTGGTTAGGCTCAACTGGACCCTGACCGAGCCGGTCAGCTTCGGGCGAGGAGTGCGGCAGGGGTGCCCCCTCTCAGGCCAGCTGTACGCTCTGACGATCGAGCCTTTCCTCTGTCTCCTCCGCAGGAGGTTGACAGGGTTGGTGCTGCGGGAGCCGGAGCTGCAGCTGGTCCTGTCGGCGTACGCCGATGACGTCCTCCTCGTGGTCCAGGACCCGGGCGACTTGGCGCGAGTGGAGGCATGCCAAGCCATTTATTCAGCAGCCTCCTCCGCCCGAGTCAACTGGGTCAAGAGCTCTGGCTTGGCGGTGGGGGGCTGGCGGCAGGTAAGCTCCCTCCCACCCGCGCTTCAGACCATCCGGTGGAGTGCCGGCCCTCTGCTCTATCTCGGCGTTTACCTTTCTGCCACGCACCCTTCTCCGCCGGAGAACTGGCAAAATTTGGAAGGCGGCGTGATTGAGCGGATCAGGAAATGGACGAGGCTACTCTGATGTCTCTCCCTCCGAGGGAGAGCACTGGTGCTTAACCAACTAGTCCTGTCCACGCTCTGGTACCGGCTCAACACCCTGGTCCCAGCCCCGGGTTTCCTGACCAACCTCCGGACATCGATTCTAGAGTTCTTTTGGTCAGGAATGCACTGGGCCCCTGTTGGGGTTCTTCATCTACCCCTGAAGGAAGGAGGGCAGGGCCTGAAGTGTCTGCACACTCAAGTCCGTGTCTTCCGCCTCCAGGCCCTGCAGAGGCTCCTTTATAGTGCAGGTAGTTCGACGTGGAGCATATTGGCGCACGCCTTCCTGCGCCGCTTCCAAGGGCTCTGATACGACCGGCAGCTCTTTTATCTCTGTCCAAGAGGTTTTCTGCGAGACCTCTCCGGGCTGCCGGTCTTCTACCAGGATCTCCTCCAGACCTGGAAACTGTTCTCAACGACCAGGTCCGTGGCGGCCACCGTGGGAGCAGATCTCCTCACGGAGCCCCTGCTACACAACCCCCAGCTCCGTGTGCAGGTGGCGGAGTCCCGCTCGGTGCGCCAGAGTTTGGTCCTGGCGGAAGTCACGAGAATCGGAGACCTCCTGGACTACGACCGGGGAGACTGGCTGGATCCCCTGACGCTCGCCCGGCGCATGGGGCTCTCCAGACCTCGTACCCCCCGGCGCGTACTTCAGGAGGTGAAGGCTGCCTTGACGCCCGCTGCTCGGGCTTATCTTAATCGAGCCCTGCGCGAGGGCGCACCCTGCCCACCCTTTACCCCAGGCCCGCCGGACCTTTCAATTGGGCCCCTACCCCGTAGATCCCAACAAACGCCTCACCCTTTCACTGCGAGCCGGCTGCATGAACTGCCGCCGGTCAGCTTCCAAATCGCGCCACGAAAATATTTATACACACTCACGCTTCACACCCTTCACGCCCACACCCTGGTGTCCCGCCCCGATACAAAGTGGCGGGACCTCCTGCCACCTTTGGAGGATGAGCAACCTCGGTGGGCCAGCCTGTATTCCACCTTGGTCCCGAGGCCCGTCAGGGACATTAGTTGGTGGCTCCTTCACGGAGCTGTGAGCACGGGCGTGTTTTTGACATGGTTTACCCCTATCCCGGATACTTGCCCTTTTTGCAACGTGAGGGAAACCCTGGCGCACGTATATTTAGAGTGTGCCAGGCTGCAGCCCCTTTTCCAGCTCCTCACGAATATTTTATTACGCTTTTGGCTCCACTTTTCCCCTCACCTTTTTATCTACACACTCCGCATCCGTGGCCCCACAAAATCGCGAGATCTCCTGGTTAACCTCCTCCTAGCCCTAGCTAAAACAGCCATTTATAAAACCAGAGAGGGGAGGTTGGCTAATGAAGCGTCCTGCGATTGTAGGGCCGTTTTCCGATCCTCAGTACATTCACGTATCCGGGCAGAGTTCCTCTGGGCGGTGTCCACCGACTCCCTTGACACCTTCGAGGAGCGGTGGGCGCTGTCTGAGGTTCTCTGCTCGGTGACCCCATCCGGTTCCCTCTGTCTGACCCTTTGATTGAGGAGAAGAGCGAGAGACCCCAGCCCCAGCCGTTGCCGCTGTGGATACCATCATCATTGTCAACTAGGAGGGGTCCTATAACACGTGGGTGTAACCCCCCCCACCCCAAACCGCCCACCCCGCAGCCGTGCCCATCTTGTCTGGCATTCTCAGGAGAGGAATAATCGGTGACACTGGGCGTGGCACTAGGTAACTCGAGGGGGTGGAAGACCACGAGTGTCGAGGAAGCCCCCCCGCTCTAGGCCCAGGCTAGCCTGAACACTTCTACCTCCTGAAGGCTGCTGTGTTATACCTTCTGTTTGCTTTTGTTTTGTTGCATAGTTTTGCTTTATTCTCTTTGGTGATTCTTTGTAAGTGTTACACAAATAAAATTCTTTTCTGCTTCAAAAAAAAAAAAAGGGACCTGGTTAAGCAGGGACCCATAGCTCTCCCTTTGAATCACTCTCCTGTAGCCCTCTGGCCTGGAGGGAGAAGAAGGGAGAGGGCTGCTACTCCTCCTCCTCCTCCTGCTGGGCCCTGCCTCCTGCTGCTGCTCCCCTGGCTGGGCCAGACACCACCCACCCCCCCGTTCTCTGCTGCTACCTAGTTGCTGGCCGTCTGCTGGACCCCCACCCTCGGGTGCTGCAACTGCTCCAACTGCAGCCCCTGGGGGGGGGGGGGGCAGCCTGCTAGCCTGCTCCCCAGAGGGGGGGAGTGAGGGACCCCAGCCCCAGCCATTGCTGCTGTGGACACCACCACCTGAGAGGAGTCCTTTCTGCCTGCCTGGACCACCACCTGGAGCTGCTGCTACGGAGCTTGCTGCTTGGAGCTGCTGGAGCCTCAGAGAGGAGGACGAAGAGGACCATCTACCAGTGGGGGAGCACCTAAAGACTTTGCAGACCACCATGGAGGGGGCCATCATGGACTGAGTATCCTTCAAACTGTGCTCTTGTGGTGGGGGTTTTGACTGTGTTTGTGGGGACACATGGGGTGTGGCGTGGAGCTGCCCCCAGATCCATCTGTGTTTCCCCCAACCGCCCCTCACCACCACTGCTACCCTCTCCACCACCCCCACTGGCTGTTTACCATCTGCCTCAGCTCCTGCCTCTGGACTCGACTATTTGCTTGGCTTGCCACGCCCTGCTTCCACCGTTTGGGCCTGAAGCAGCAGCCAGCCCACACTGACTCTTTGTGCAAGCGCACGTGGGTGCACATTCCCCTCCCAGAGCTTTGCCCCTTGCTACCTGCCCCATTTGCCCCTTGCAGCTTTTGCCCCCCCTTTTGCCCCAGCCCCCCTTACTAGCTTCAGTTTGTTTGCCTGCCCCACCCATTTCCCTCTGCAGCCTTTGTTTGTTTGCCCCGCCCCAGCATCTAAAGCTGGCCCCTTGGTTTCCCTGCCCTAACTCCAGCCCACTTAGCCCCTTGCTCCGTGTTCCCATGCCCCCTCCCATGAGTTTATGCCACTCCCCATTTTAGTTTCAACCCTCTTCACTGCACCCCCAATGTTGTTGTATCCCTTCCACCCTTAGTGCAGCTAGAGGAGCCGGAATTCGACCCCGTGTTGTCGACTGACCCCTAACCCCTGTTTTGTCCCCACGTCCAGCCCACCCCTTTTGGCGCCCTCCTCCCCTGCCTGCAGCCTAGCAGGTAGGAGTGGTCAACCTGCTTCCCCTTTCCCCTCCTCTTTCTGGTGTCTCCCCTTCCCTCCCTGCTCACGATGGCAGGGGACGAGATGGGTGGGGCCCCTCCATCAGCCCCAGCTATCCCTCCCCCGCCTGCCCCTCCATCACCTCCCCGAGCCTCTACCTCAGCTGCCGAACCACCTGCTACCGCACCCACGGTGACCTCTGTTGCTGCTGCGTTCCTCGCCCCCTCAGATTCGGGGGGAGCCCCCCCAGCTGGCGGGAAAGGCCAGGTAAAAAGAAGGGGAAGGGCCCCGTTAAAAAGACCAGGCTCTCCATGGCAGGGGCTGCCTCCACTGCCATGGCCCCGCCACCGGCCGCGGCGTCCCTCCCCACTGTTCCCTCCACCAGCTCTGCAGGTGTCCCTCCCCGGACCCCAGGGTGTACTCCCAGGTGGTGGCAGCCCCGCCACCTGCCGCTATGTCATCTCTCCCGCCCACTGCCTCTGCTACTATCTATAGTGGCCAGGGCCCCTTTCCCACCATGACCAGGAAGCATGGCGTCTGTTGCTTCCTGGTGTCCGCCTCGTGCCACGTGGAGACCTACGTGCGGGCATTGGCAAGGGTGGTGGGGCCCACGGCCATTGTGGTGGCCTCCAAAATGTATGACAAGGTCGTTGTCTTCTTAGCATTGGAGGCCGCCGCCCAGGAGGTGGTGGAAAAGGGCCTGGCAGTGGGGGGGGTATTCGCCCCCCTGGAACCGCAAGAGGACCTGGGCGTCCGCCTGGTCCTGACCTCCGTTCCTCCCTTTCTTCCCAATGCCTCCCTGATACCCGCCCTCTCCACCCTGGGGAAACCCATCTCTGTGATTAACCCTCTCTCGTTGGGCTGCAAAGACCCCACCCTCCATCACGTCCTCTCTTTCCGCCGGCAGTGCGTGACGGAGAGGTGCTTGAGGGGTCCTTCCTGGTCCCCTACCAGGGGGCCCATTACCGGGTGCATTACTCTATGGGGGAGGCCCGGTGCTACCTCTGCCGGGCGATGGGGCACGTCTGGAGGGACTGCCCCTTGGCCCGGCAAGGAGGGGCATCCGGGACCCCTGAGTCCCGGCAGGGCACTGGCCCTGTCATTGCCTGTGCCCCTAGCTGCCCGGCCCCCGAAGCCACCCCTCCTCCTTCCCAGTCTACCACTGCTCCTGCTCGGGCCCAAGGGGCGCCTCCCCCACTATGCCCAGACGAGCGGGAGAGCCCCGCCCCCGCTGCTTGCAATCTGGCTGGGCCTGTGGAGGAGGGTGCATCAGGGACACTGCCGGGCATGGGAGAGGGCCCGCCCCAGGGGGAATCCTCTCTCCCTCATGCTGCCCCACCGTTACCCGCCCGAGTCCCTGAGCCATCGCCTCTGCCCCCTGACATGACCCCTGCTAGCCAGCCCCTGGATGATGCCATGGAGGGCTGGGCCCTAGTCCAGGGGAAGTGGGACAAGCAGAAGGCTCGAGCTCTGCTCCTCCCGGAAGACCAGGAAGGGGCACCAATGCCGAGCCTTCCGCTTTGCCCATGAGTGTATTCCATCCACCGGTGCTGGCTGGGGAAGATGTGGCAGCACTGGAAGGCAGTATCTCCCCTCCACAGGAGTCCCTCCCCTGCAAGACCCCCCAAGGGAGCCCCTTCTGCCCTGGTACCATCTGAAGCCTCTATGAGCCCCGAGGCGACCATCCCATCGGGTGCCAGTGGGGAGAACCCTGGGGTGGCAGAAAGCGATCTCCCCTCCATATACGAAGAGATCGAGGCCCTGGGTCTGACCCCGGTCACACAGGGGAGGACGACCCTATGCCAGCGGGCCTCGACCTGGGCGACCTCACTCCAGCCCCACTTTTCCCATGCTCCCTTCCCCTAACTGTTGCTTCCGCTCCCACCTCCGAGGAGCCCCTGGACTCCTCCATCAACCCGGCTGCAGATGGCACCCCGCTGACGGCCACCGATCCTGTTCAGGTGACAGCCAGTGCCATGCGGCCGGGACCCAAGCCACCAGGGGCACCCCTCGTTGGTGTGGAGCAATCGACTTCCTTCCCGGGCGGGGGCCCTACAGAAGATAGTCCACCTCCTGATGCCGTGGTTGCCAAACCCACCGTAGAGGCTGTGCCCGGCATTGCTGAGAGCCCCCTCCCCACCCCCTTAACCCTTGAGCCTGATCGGGAGGCGCCACGATCCAGCTACTTGGCTCCCGAAGCGCAGCATCTCGTCTCTGCCCCTGCCCCTGATTCCAGCCCTCCCCTTGATGCTGACCCTGTCCCTATCCCGTCCACCTCCCACAATGTTATTGCTGCCCCTGGGGCTGTCTTCTTCCCTTTTCCAATAGATGACCCCCGGGGAGCAGCCTTTGTGTGTCCCTGTCTCGACCCACTAGGGGCTGCTATCCTCCCTCCGCCGCCCCCTACTGCCCCAGGATTTGAGGTGGGCCTAGTGGCGCCAGCCCATCAGACGCCCCGTCGGGGGTCCGCACCCTGTCTGCCCGTCTCGGTGGGCCACGGGGCTGTACCAAGGGCCCCACCAGGGGATAAGCAGGAGACCATAAACCCACCCTCCCATGCGCTGCGAGAGGAGTTGCAGGAGTTTTTAGAAGACGTCCGTGGCTCCCGCAACAAGGTACAGCTTGCTCTCCAGCGATGGGGGGACTTTCATCAAATCCTCCAGGCTGTGAGGGCCCTCATGGGGGAGGGTGAAAGGACTGGGAAGCAAGGCGCCGTGGTCTACCAGCGGGTCCGCATCTTCTGTGACTCCTTACTCACTTACGGGGTAGGTCATGGACTGTCGCGCGGCCCGTTGGGAGCCACGAGGGTCCCTGCCGGCGAGGATCCCCCCCAGCCCTCCAATGTTGCGATGGTGAGAGGTGCCATGAGAACACCCGGGGCTGTAGGATGGGTCTCCACAGGTGCCAGGTGCTCTCCTTCCTTTGGGAAGGGGGGTACTCTGTGGTTTTCCTGCAGGAGACCCACACGGATCCAGCGGCCAAAGATAGCTGGTGGCTGGAATGGGGTGACAAGGGTCTACTTTAGTCATCTCACAGTTCGTACAGCTGGAGTGGTGACCCTGTTCTCCCCCGACCTATGCCCCAAGGTGCTGGGAGTCGCCGAGGCTGTGCCGGGCTGCCTGCTGCACCTCCGGGTCCATATGGAGGGGCTCGTGGTCAATCTTGTCAACGTCTATGCCCCAACATCGGGCCCGGAGCGGTGGCATTTCTTTCAGCAGGCATCCGCCTTCCTTGGCACCTTGGATCCTCGCAAGTGCCTGGTCCTGGGCGGGGACTTCAATACTACCCTCGAGGAGTGGGACCTCTTGGGGACCGAGCAGTGCCCGGCCGCCACAGACGTCCTCTGGGAGATAATCAACCATCACTCCCTGGTGGACATCTGGCACAACCACCACCCAGACGACGTCTTGACATTCACTTTTGTCCAGGTGGAGGCCCATCGGTCGCTCCACTCCCGGTTGGACCGCATCTACTTATCACGTTTCCACCTTTCACAGGCCCACTCCTCCAGCATCCGGCTGGCCCCGTTCTCTGATCATCATGTAAGGAGAGTCAGGATGAGCTCCACCCTGACATCTGGTGTGGCAAGTTGTGGAAAAGAACTTCAGGGTCTGATCTCATTTGCATAGGCACACCCACCCCGCCTAGAATGAGGCCATAGCTGCCCAAATGGTCACTTTGGCTGCTGTGGGATCCCCAGTGTCTCTGTTATGGGGGCAGGAAGAATAAATTGTTATTATCCTGATTATGGGAATCAAGGACAGTGGAACTGTACTTGGCCTTTTGTATGATGGAGGGACTCGCCATCAACTAAGTAGCACTCGCTAGGCAAGGGACATGGGTTCCAAAACTCTGTGAATTGAGAGAGGCTTGAGACAGGTATTAGTATCTGGGGGTGTGGGCCCCTTTGTGAGGGCCCAAAACACCAATTGTACCTCTGTCTGTCTCCACTGTGGAATGTCAGAGCTAATTTTGGGTCTATCAAGAGGCTAGCTACAGGTACTGTGCTGAATTCACTTTGGCCTTATGGTGCACCAGCACTAAGGCTCCCACTACTACAAGCTGAAATCACTGAGCACTGTGTCAAGTAGTGGGGAGCCTGAAGATCTAGAGCGCAGTGGTGCTGTTTGTGGATAGGCTGGCGGAGCGTTCGTGAGATGGTGAGCGGAGACCTGTGGGGCAGTCAGCTTCAGGTCACGTAAGGTACCCCTTACCTCTTTTCCCCCCACACAGGCACATTTTTACCCAGACTGGGGAGTAACACTCTGCAGATGAACTTTTGAACTCTGGGGCTTGACTTTTTGGACTTTGGGTGATTTTTGGATTGCTGGACTCAAGAGACGTTTGGGTTGTGGGACTCAAGAACCCAAGGAAAAGGACGTGGTCCAATTTGCTAGGGTGGGTCTTTGCTCATGGTTTGGTTAATGAACACTAGTTGTGGTGTTTTCCCAATTTAATGCTGATATTATTTACCTCATGTTGTTAAAGATCCTCTGCTACACTGAGACTCTGTGCTTGCGAGAGGGGAAGTATTGCCTCTTTGAGGTGCCCAGGGGGTGTGTAAGATTTTCCCAGGTCACTGGGTGGGGGCTTGAGCCAGTTTTGCATTTGCTTTAACGAGAGGGAACCCCTGTGTACTGAACCCGGCCCTTGCTGCTATCAACTTGGCCTGGCAGAAGGGTTACAATCATTTAGGCACCGTGACGGTCTCTCTCTGTGCCGAGAGGCCGGGGCTGGCCTATTGACATTTTAACAACAGCTTGTTGGAGGATGTGGGCTTCGTGGCATCCTTCCGGGAGTTCTGGTTGGCCTGGCGAGGGCAGCGGTGTGCCTTTCCCTCGGCGCGGTGGTGGTGGGACCTGGGGAAGGTGCGCGCCCGGCTCTTCTGCCATGACTACACCCAGGGCGCTAGCCGACGGAGGGATGCGGTGATAGGGCAGTTGGAACAGGAGGTCTTAGAGCTGGAGAGGCGTCTGGCCGCCAGCCCCGAGGATCCATCCCTCTGCGGGGCATGCCGGGAGAAGTGGGGAGAGCTCCGGGCCCTCGAGGACCATCGGGCCCGGGGTGCCTTTGTTCGATCCCGCATCCGCCTCCTTCGGGAGATGGATCGTGGCTCCCGCTTCTTCTATGTCCTGGAGAAAGAGGGGGGCCAAGAAGCACGTCACCTGCCTCCTCGCAGAGGATGGCACCCCCCTCACGGATCTGGCGGAGATGTGCGGGAGGGCCAGGGCCTTCTACGCAGGCCTGTTCTCCCCGGATCCGACTGATCCCAACACTTGCAGAGTGCTCTGGGATGAACTCCTGACGGTCAGTGCAGGCGACCGAGACCAGCTAGAGTTGCCTCTAACTCTGGCCGAGTTCTTGAAAGTCCTCCGTCACATACCCACCAATAAATCTCCGGGCATGGATGGAGTTCTACCGCGTGTTCTGGGACGTCCTCGGCCCAGACCTAGTCACCGTCTGGGCCGAGTCTTTGCAGAATGGCATCCTCCCTCTTTCATGCAGGCAAACTGTGCTCGCCTTATTGCCAAAGAAGGGGGACCTCTGTGATTTACAAAATTGGCATCCTGTCTCACTCCTCAGCACGGACTACAAAGTCATGGCAAAAGCAATCTCGCTGCGGCTAGGGTCCGTGCTGGCGGACGTGGTTCACCCAGACCAGACCTACACCATCCTGGGCCACAGCATCTTCCACAACCTATATCTGGTCTGGGATCTTTTGGAACTTGGGTGGTCTGTCGTTCGGGATGGTCTGTCGTTCGCCCTCCTGTCCTTGGATCAGGAGAAGGCGTTCAACAGGGTGGATCACGGGTATCTCCTGAACACTCTGCAGGCATTTGGCTTCGGACCCCAGTTTGTGGGTTTTCTCTGGGCGCTGTATGCCTCCGCAGAGTGTCTGGTCAGGCTCAACTGAACTCCTCGTGGTCCAGGACCCAGGCAACTTGGCCTGGGTGGAGGCTTGCCAGGCCATCTATTGGGCAGCCTCCTCTGCCCGGGTCAACTGTGTCAAGAGCTCTGGCCTGGTGGTCGGGGAGTGCTGGCAGGCGAGCTCCCTCCCACCCGCGCTTCAGGCCATCCGGTGGAGCGCAGGTCTGCTGCTCAATCTCGGCATTCACCTTTCTGCCACGCATCCCACTCTTCCGGAGAACTGGCAAAATTTAAAGGGTGGGGTGATAGAGTGGCTCCGGAAATGGACAGGACTACTCTGGTGCCTCTCCCTTCGAGGGAGAGTGCTGGTGCTTAATCAACTAGTCCTGTCCATGCTCTGGTACCGGCTCAACACGCTGGTCCCGGCCCCGGGTTTCCTGGCCACTCTCCAGCCATCGATTCTGGAGTTCTTTTGGTCAGGCCTGCACTGGATCCCTGCAGGGGTTCTCAATTTACCCCTGGAGGAGGGAGGGCAGGGCCTGAAATGTCTGCACACTCAGGTCCATGTCTTCCGCCTCCAGGCCCTGCAGAGGTTCCTTTATGGTGCAGGTAGTCTGGAGTGGAGGATACTGGTGCACGCCTTCCTGTGCCATTTCCGAGGGCTCCGATACGACCGGCAGCTCCTTTATCTCCATCCGAGGGGTCTTCCGCGAGACCTCTCCGGGCTGCCGGTCTTCTACCAGGACCTCCTCTGGTTTTCAAAGACCAGGTCCGTGGCGGCCACCAAGGGGGCAGATCTCCTCACGGAGCCCCTGCTACAAAACCCCCAGCTTCGCGTGCAGGTGGCGGAGTCCCCCTCGGTGCGCCAGAGGTTGGTCCTGGCAGAAGTCACAAGAGTTGGAGACCTCCTGGACTACAACCGGGGAGACTGGCTGGGTCCCTGACACTCGCTCAGCGCATGCGGCTCTCCAGACCTCGTACTCTCCAGCGCGTACTTCATGAGGTGAAGGCCACTTTGCCGCCTGCTGCTCAGATTTATCTCGACCGGGTCCTGCACGAGGGCGCGCTCTGCCCACCCTCTATCCCAGGCCCGCCGGACCTTTTTAATTGGGCCCCTGCTTCAAGGACCCAACCGACCCCCTCACCCCTTCACTGTGAGCCGGCTGCACGAGATTCAGCCGGTCTGCTTCCAAACCGCGCCAAGGAAACATCTATACACGCTCGTGCTCCACACTCTTCACACCCTCACCCTCGTGTCCCACCCCAATATAAAATGGTGGGACCTCCTGCCACCTTTGGAGGGTGAGGAGCCCCGGTGGGCCAGCCTATATTCCACCTTTGTCCCAAGGCCCGCCGGGGATATCAGTTGGCGGCTGCTTCACGGAGCCATGAGCACAGGCGTGTACTTGGCACGGTTCACCTCTATCCCAGACACCTGTCCCTTTCGCGGCGTGAGGGAAACCCTGGCACACGTATATCTGGCTCCTCACCAATATTTTATTACATTTTTGGTTGCACTTTTCCCCTCACCTTCTTATTTATGCACTCCCTATTCGTGGCCCCACAAAGTCGCGGGATCTCCTGGTCAACCTCCTTCTAGCTAAAACAGCCATCTATAAAACCAGAGTGAGGAGGTTGGCCGATGGAGTCTCCTGTGACTGTGGGGCCTATTTCTGATCCTCGGTTCATTCACGTCTCTGGGCAGAGTTCCTCTGGGCGGCGTCCAATGACTCCCTTGACACCTTTAAGGAGCAGTGGGCGCTGTCCGGGGTTCTCTGCTCGGTGTCCCTGTCCGGTTCCCTTCGTTTGACCCTTTGACCGCACTCCTGTCCTTGTTATTTCATTAGTTGTCCCCCGGATTTATTTGGTGTCCAGTCCTGTGGATCCCCCTCTTAGGCTGTGGGGGGATCCTTTAGCAGTGGACGGGCTTTGCCCGCCCACTTCCTGGATCCCAATAGGATCACACTCCTATAGCCCTCTGGCCTGGAGGGAGAAGAAGGGAGAGGGCTGCTGCTGCTAGGCCCTGGGCTCTCCCTGCAGTTGCAGGGAGCCGTTGCTGCTCCAGCTGCTCCCCTGGCTGGGCCAGATACCACCCCCCTTCTCTGCTGCTACGTGGTTGCTGGCCGGCTTCTGGACCCCCAACCTTTGGGTGCTGCTACTGCTCCAACTGCAGCCCCTTGCGAGGGGCCTGCTGGCCCACTCCCCAGAGGGGGAGAGTGAGGGACCCCAGCCCCAGGCGTTGCTGCTGTGGACACCACCAACACCACCACCACCTGAGAGGGGTCCTTTCTGCCTGCCTGGACCACCACCTAGAGTTCCTGGAGCTGCTGCTGCGGAGGATACTGCCTGGAGCTGCTGAAGCCCTGAGGAGGAGAAGAAGAGGACCATCTACCAGTGGGGGAGCTCCTAGAGACTCTGCAGACCACCGTGGAGGGGGTCTTAAGACTGAGTAACTTTTGAACTGTGCTCTTGTGGTGGGGGTCTTGACTGTGTTTGTAGGGACACAAGGGGTGTGGCGTGGAGCTGCCCCCCGATCCATCTGTGTCTCCCCCCAACCCTCCACACCCACTGCCCCCCCCACCACTCCCACTGTTTACCATCTGCCTCAGCTCCTGCCTCTGGACTCAGCTGCTTGGTTGGCTTGCCACGCTCTGTTTCCACCCTTTGGGCCAGAAGCAGCAGCCAGCCCAAACTTACCTTTTTGTGCAAGCGCACATGGGCACAGGTGCCCCCCCGACTGTTCACCCCACAGCTTTGCCCCTTGCTGCCTTCCCATTTGCCCCTTGCAGACTTTTGCCTCCCCTTTTTTCCCCAGCCACCCCTTACTAGCTTCAGTTTGTTTGCCCCGCCCCAGGCTCTGAAGCTAGCCCCTTGGTTTCCCTGACCTAACTCCAGCCTGCTCAGTCCCTCACTCAGTACGTCCATGCCCCCTCCCATGCGCTTGTGCCGCTCCTCATTTTAGTTTGAACCCCCTTGACTGCACCCCCAATGCTGTTGTATTCCCCCCACCCCAGTGCAGCTAGGGGAGCCGGAATCCCACCCCGTGTCATGACTGACAACTAGCCCTTGATTCCCCCCCCCATCCAGCCCACCCCTTTTGGTGCCCTCCGCCCCTTCCTGCAGCCTAGCGGGGAGGAGTGGTCGGCCTGCTTCCCTTTCCCCTCCTCCTTCTGGTGTCTCCCCTTCCCTCCCTGCTCATCAATGGCGGGGGACAAGGCAGGTGGGGCCCCTCCACCAGACCCCGCCTCCCCTTCCCCACATGCTGCCCCATTGCCCCCCTGAGCCTCTACCTCTGCTGCCACAGCCGAACCACCTGCTACTGCCCCTGCTGGGGCACTGTAGCCATCTGGCCTGACCCTGTCACACTAGCTAATGTTCTACTTTTGCCTAGGCGGCTATATTGGTCCCTATGCTAATTCTTCAGTTTCATCAACTTTAAATTCATCATCTCAGCTTCTAGCTTCTGGTGGGGATTTGAGGCCAGAGCAGGGGGGCTGGGGGTCAGGACTCCTGGTTTCTATCTATCCCTCTGGGTGGGGAGTGGGGTCTAGTGGGTCAGAGTGGGGTGGGGCGTGCAGGGGGGAAGGAGGGCTGGGAGTCAGGACTCCTGGCTTATATTTCTGGCTCTCAGAGGAGAGTGGGTGTAGCGCTTTGAGCAAGGGGAACTGGGACCCAGGACTCCTGGGTTCTTTCTCCAGTGCTACAGCTGTCTGAGCATTGAGGTCTCAAATTGAATGTTCCCTCCAGGATATTGGTGTCATGCAGTAAATTCATGGGCAAGATCTAGCTGACTTCAGAGTGAAGGGGTACAATTATTGTGTGGTAGTTTGATGGGTACACTGCTGGTCCTGTCAACAAGGTGTTGTGAGTTTAAATCTCACTAGTGCTTGGAGTAGCCATTTCTTTCACACTGTCTCCAACCTAGTGGCTTGCAGCTGGACAGGAGACATCTGCTCAGTGCTTGGCAAATTTTATTGCTCACATGAGGTCAGATCCAGCTCTTGGGTGTCATGTGCAGAGTCCTCTTGAGCTGAGCTCCCTTCCTCGAAGTCTATGGGACATTTAGAGGTGGAAGAAAGGTGGTATTGGAGCAAAGTTGCTCAACCTCTGTCGATCTCAGGGAACTTTTAGATGCTCGACAAACCTAACCAGCTACCAACTGCAGTCCAAATGCGGAACGCTGCCTGGAGCCACACTGGAGCCGGCATTGATTATGGGCTCAGAGCACCCCCTTCTGAGTCCCCGCCCTTCGCACAGCACCTGTCTGGGTGGCACTTGGGGAACTGGGGTCCACAGAGCTCACAGTGGAGAACCCTGAGTGCCCTGGAGGTTTCTGATTTATTTATAGGTGGTTAAGGGTGGAAAGAAGTAAGCCAATAAAGGAAGGAAAGGAAGGAAGGTCATTCATTCATTGATTCCTAGAGTTTAAGGTCAGAAAGGACCATTAGCTCACAGAATCATAAAAATGTGGGGTTGGGAAGCACCCCATGAAGTCATCAAGTCCAGCCCCTGTACTGAGGCAGGACTAAGTAAACCTAGATCAGCCCTGGCAGGTGTTTGTCCAACCTGTTCTTAGAAACCTGCAGTGATGGTGATTCTACAACGTCCCTTGGAAACCTATTCCAGAGCTTCATTACACTTATGATTAGAAAGATTTTCCAAATATCTAACCTAAATCCCCCTTGCTGCAGATTAAGTCCTTTGCTTGTCCTGCCTTCAGTGGACATGAAGAAAAATTAGAATAATAGAATATTATGGTTGGAAGAGACCTCAGGAGGTCATCTAGTCCAATCCCCTGCTCAAAGGATCCCCATCGTCTCTATAATAGCCCTTAACATAGTTGAACACTATGTCAAGGTCCTTTCTCTGTCTTATTTTCTCAAGACTAAATAGTCCCAATTTCTTTAACCGTTCCTAATAGTTCAGGTTCTCTAACCCTTTGATCATTTTTGGTGCTCTCCTCTGGACTCTATCCAATTTTTCCACATCTTTCTTCAGTTATGGCACCCAGAATTGGAAACAGTACTCCAGCTGTGGCCTCACCAGTTCCAAGTCTAGCAGGACAATTACCTCCCATGTCTTATATACAACACTCTTGTTAATACATTCAGGATTATATTAGCCTTTTTTGCAACTACATCACATTGTTGACTCATATTTACGCTTGGAAGGATTAGATGTTTGTCAGTAGATGATAATAAATGTTGATTTCACTCTGCACACACAAACCGATGAAAAAAATTTCCATCAATAATAATCAAAATTTATGGATAGGCAAAGTAAGAAAAATGCTACCTGAGAACTTTTTAGATGTTTATTTAAAGATATGTGCTTTGTTATTTGAAATGTAACAGTCATAATTTGTGTTATAACGGTCAAAATGTAAAAGCATTATAAATCTTAATGTAAACTGTCATTAAATATTTTTTGTCAGACTCCGCTATTACCTGACCCCCCAAATAATATCCCACAACTGTGAAAATTAAAATTGGTTAAAAAATTGAAAAACATGTTTTAAATAAATATTATCCATCAAAATAATAAAAATATAATGAAAAAATTCTGAAAAGCATACTCATATTCAATTTGTGGTCTACTACAATCCCCATATCTTTCTCAGTGGTACTACCAACTAGTCAGTTCCTCACCATTTTGTAGTTGTGTATTTAATTTTTCCTTCCTAAATGCACTTGTCTTTATTGAATTTCATCTTGTTGATTTCAGACCAATTCTCCATTTGTCAAGGTAATTTTGAATTCTGTCCTTGTACTTCAAAGAATTTGCAACACTTCCCAGTGTGGAGTCATCCACAAATTTTGTAAGCATCCCCTCCACTCTGTTATCCAGTCATTAATGAAAGTATTGAACAGTATCGGAGACAAGACTGATCCTTGCGGGACCCCACTAGATACTGTTTCGACAGCAAAGCATTCATAATTATTCATTGAGTACGGCCTTTCAACCAGTTGTGTGCCCACTTTACAGTAATGTCATCTACACCACGTTCCCTAGTTTGCTTATGATCATGCCCCATGGGACATGGGGGGAGGGATAGCTCAGTGTTTTGAGCATTGGCCTGCTAAACCCAGGGTTGTAAGCTCAATCCTTGAGGGGGCCATTTAGGGATCTGGGGCAAAAATTGGGGATTGGTCCTGCAGGGGATTGGACTAGATGACCTCCTGAGGTCCCTTCTAACCCTGATATTCTATGATTCTATGAAAAGCCTCGTTAAAATCAAGATATATCATGTCTACTGCTTCCCTCTATAAAGTAGGCTAGTCAGCCTGTCAAAGAAGGAAATTAGGCTGGTTTGGCATTATTTGTCCTTTAAAATCCATGCTGGCTATTGCTTTTATTCCTATTATCCTCTAGGTGTTTACAAATTCATTGTTTAATAATTAGTTCCAGCATCTTTCCACATAGCAAAGTTAGATTGACTGATCTATGAGTCACTGTTGTGCATCAGATGTTGGATTCTAAATGCTGGCAGGGTAAGCTTTTATACCTGATCGACTGGGAAGGATATGGCCCTGTGGAGAGTATGTAGGAGCCATTGGGAAATGTTCACACTCCTGCCCTAATACCATCAACAGAAACCACGCCAAACCCACAACACCCTTTGGGAAAGGGGGATGCCAGTCCCTTGGGGTCTCAAACTCTGTTCCATAGGTGCCTGTGACTCAGCACACACCAGTCTTCCACCTGGAAGCTCACAGACAATAGCTGGGACCAACATCCATGAAACCCAGTGGGGGCATTAGCCTCACCCCAAAAGTCATTGGAAGAGCTCCAAAGCTCCTGATTGGGCCACAGCCCCTATTCAAGTCAGAGGAGGAGACATGAAATTGCACCTCTGGGCTTCATCCTGCTATGCATGACTTTTCTCGTGTATACTTGGTTTTGCCTTCTGCTCCTGACCACCTAGTTTCCTGACTAGGCCTTACTCTTCATCCCTGCCCTCTGACTTGTTTCTTGCTTCTGATCTCCTGGCGTTCCAACCCAGCCTGATTCCTGGTAATTGGACCCTCAGCCCTTGCCTGATGCTAACCCATAGGACAGGTTGCCCATGCCCCGGCCCCGACACAATCTAAATCTGAAAATGCTTCCCTAAACTGGGCTCAGTAACACCCAGGGGCAGGGAGTTTCACTGGTTAATTGTGAAGCCAGATACCATGTGATATGGTCTGCAAGGAGGAAGCAGGTGGTTGTGAGCCAGGGGTGCATGACCACAGAGTGACCTATCAGGGAGAAGAAAAAACACAGGGGTAGTGCCAACTACCGGGCTTGTTCATCTAGGGGTATGAATCTTACTGCCAGTGTCTGAGGCCCTGGGTTTTCATCCCTGATGCATATGATTTTTTTTCTTTGCAAAGAGGTGGGTGAGTAGCCAGATGCTCTGGCCAGTGTGAGAGGGACAGAGTGGGAATAAAGGAAGCAGCAGGGTTTCCTGCCTACCCTCCATGCCCAGGCTGGACCTTACATCTGTTCGACATAGTTCACAGGAAGCCCATTCCAGCAGGCAATGATAATTTGACGGGAAATCTGTGTGCCAGTGTAAGAGAGGATCAGTGGGTTAAATATGAATTTGGTTTTGAGAAAGACAGCATTGCTCCTGCGTAGGTCACCTGGGATTCCAGTCCCACCCCCAGAGCAGACGCTGTTGATGGATAGGATGGGTCCATGAATGAAGGTGTTGACTAGCTTCCAGTATATTCCCCAGTTCCACATCATATTGTTGCAGTAGGTGTTGAGGTTTGAAGGTGGGGTCTTCGGGTGTCCACATGGTGCTGATTGAATATATCATTCAGCAGATTCCGTGGCATCCTGCTGGACAGGGTCAGGCTGGCCGCTAGCAGGGCGAGGGTCAGGAGGAGCACGGGACTGGATCCGCTCGGAGCCATGGCCATGTCTGTAATTGGATTGACCTGCAGTGGGGAGAGGGGGGAGATGGATGGAGACAACATAAGGTGGGGATCTGTCTCCTCCATGGAACCTCCTGGGCCCAAACTGATCTCATTAACTGTCCCACCCCACTGTCTCTCCCATTATTCACACCTAATTGTGCCAGGTACTTCACAGACCCTAACTGAGATGGTGTCTCCTTCCTCTAACCCACTATTCCCCATTTCCATCCCAGACCTAGGGATAGAAGCCAGGTGTCCTGAGTCTGAGTGACCAAGAGGCCTCCCATTTTGCCAGGTGCTGCAAAGCATCCAACTGAGATCAGACCCCCTTTCTAACCCACTGTTCTCCATTCACCACCCAGAGGTGGAGACTGAACTCAGGAATCCTATCTCCCAGCACCCCCTCCCCCGCGACCAATAGAACACGATGCCTTTGACATCAGAAAGCCTTTGACAAGGTCCGTCAACAAAGGCTTTTAAACTAAGTAGGCAGTCATGGGAGAAGAGGGAAGGTCCTCACATGGATCAGTAACTGGTTAAAAGGTAGGAAACAAAGGATAGGAAGAAATAGTTGGTTTTCACAGTAGAAAGAGGTAAATTGCTGGGGGGAGGTCCAGTGGTGAGCTGGAGCCGGTTTGCACCAGTTCGCTAGAACTGGTTGTTAAATTTAGAAGCCCTTTTAGAATCGGTTGTTCCGCGAGGTAGAACCGGTTCTAAAAGGGCTTCTAAATATAACTGGCCAAAAGTAGCGCCTTAGGCGCCGACTCCCAGGGCTGGAGCACCCATGAACACCCAAGGGGAAAATTTGGTGGGTGCAGAGCACCCACCGGCAGCTCCCCGCCCCACCCCTGGGCCCAGTTCACCTCCGCTCCGCCTACACCTCCGCCCCTGAACATGCTGCCCCACTCTGCTTCTCCACCCCCCCCCCAGGCTTCCCGCAAATCAGCTGTTCGCGCGGGAAGCTGGGATGGGCTGAGAAGCAGGCAGCTGCTTCGCGCTCTGGCTCAGGGAGGTGGAGGTGGAGCGGAGGTGAGCTGGGGCAGGGGAAGCAAGGAGGGCCGCCCATGCCGCAGCAGGTAGCCCGGGGGGGGGGGGTGCAGGGGAACCGCTCCCGACCCCAGCTCACCTCCTCCACCCTTGGCCTGAGCAGGAAGCTGCTGCCTGCTTCTCAGCCCTCCCAGGCTTCCCATCGAACAGCTGATTCACGACCCCCTTGTGGGGTGAGGAGGGAACCCGTTGTTAAGATTTTGGCAGCTCATCATTGGGGACGTCCCCCTAGGCTCTGTACTAGGACCACTGCTGTTCAACATATCTGTAAATGATCTGAAAAAGGGAATAAACAGTGAGGTGGCAATATTTGCAGATGTTACAAAATTATTCAAGATAGTTAAGTCCAAAGCAGACTGTGAAGAGTTACAAAGGGATCTCACAAAACTAGGTGATTGGACAATAAAATGGCAGGAGAAATTCAATGCTGACAAACGCAAAATAATGCACATTGCAAAACATAATCCCAGCTATCCATACAAAATTATGGGGTCTAAATTAGCTGTTATCACTCAAGAAAGAGATGATGGAGTCATTGTGGATAATTCTCTAAAACCAACCACTCAATGTGCAGTGGCAGTCAAAAAAGCTATCTTCATCTACTCAGACATCTTTTGGGAAAATACAGCAGGGCACAGATTATCAAACAATTTCTTGGAATGTATTGGAGACAATTTTTTTCACAAGGTGGAGAAAGCTACTAGGGGAGAGGCTGTTCTAGATTTGATTTTGACAAATAGGGAGGAACTGGTTGAGAATTTGAAAGTGGAAGGCAGCTTGGGTGAAAGTGATCATGAAATGGTAGAGTTCAAGATTCTAAGGAATGGTAGGAGGGAGAACAGCAAAATAAAGATAATGGATTTCAAGAAAGCAGACTTTAGCAAACTCAGGTTGTTGGTAGGTAGGATCCCATGTGAAGCAAGTCTAAGGGGAAAAACGATTGAAAACAGTTGGCAGTTTTTCAAAGAGATATTATTAAGGGCACAAGAGCAAACTATCCCATTGCATAGGAAAGGTAGGAAGTATGACAAGAGACCACCCTGCTTAATGTGGAAACAAGCTCAAATTACAAGGATGAATAATAATACAAGTATGTAGGGACAAAATTAGAAAGGCCAAGGCACAAAATGAGATCAAATTAGCTAAAGACAAAGAAGGTAACAAGAAAACATTCTACAAATACATTAGAAGCAAGAGGAAGACCAAGAACAGGGTAGGCCTGAGGGAGGAAAAACAATAACAGAAAATGTGGAAATGGCAGAGGAGCTTAATGACTTCTCTGTTTCAATTTTCACCAAGGTTGGTGGTGATTGGACATCTAACACAGTGAATATCAGTGAAAATGAGGTAGGATCAGAAGAGGCTAAAATAGGAAAAGAACAAGTTAAAAATTAGTTAGACAAGTTAGATGTCTTCAAGTCACCAGGACCTGAAGAAATGCATTCTAGAATACTCAAGATGTTGACTGAGGAGATATCTGAGCCATTGACAATTTTCTTTGAAAAGTCATGGAAGACAGAAGAGATTCCAGAAGCCTGGAAAAGGGTATATATAGTGCCAATCTATAAAAAGGGATATAAGGACAACCTAAGGAATTACAGCCAAGTCAGCTTAACTCCTGTACCCAGAAAGATAAATAATTAAGCAATCAATTTGAAAACATCTAGAAGATAATATGGTGATAAGTTACAGCATGGATTTTTCAAGAACAAATCTTGTCAAACTAACCTGATAGCTTTCTTTGACAGGGTCACAAGCCTTCTGGAAAGGGGGAAAGTGGTAGACGGAATATATCTTGACTTTAGTAAAGCTTTTGATGCTGTCTCACATGACCTTCTCATAAACAAACTAGGGAAATGCAACCGAGATGGATACTATAAGGTGGGTGCAAAACTGGTTAGAAAACTGTTCCCAGAGAGTAATCATCAGAGGTTCACAGTCATGCTGGAAGGACATATCGAGTGGGGTCCTGCAGGGATCAGTTCTTGGTCCAGTTCTGTTCAATATCTTCATCAATGATTTAGATAATGGCATAGAAAGTATACTTATAAAGTTTGCAGACGATACCAAGCTGGGAGGGGTTGCAAGTGCTTTGGAGGATAGGATTAAAATTCAAAATGATCTGGACAAATTGGAGAAATGGTCTGAAGTAAATAGGATGAAATTCAATAAGGACAAATGCAAAGTACTCCATTTAGGAAGGAACAATCAGTTGCACACATACAAAATGGGAAATGACTGCCTAGCAAGGAGTACTGTGGAAAGGATCTGGGGGTCATAGTGGACCACAAGCGAAATATGAGTCAATAGTGTAACGCTGTTGCAAAAAAAGAAAACATCATTCTGGGATGTATTAGCAGGAGTGTTGTAAGCAAGACACAAGAAGTAATTCTTCCACTCTATTCTGCATTGATTAGGCCTCAACTGGAGTACTGTGTCCAGTTCTGGGCATCACATTTCAGGAAGAATGTGGACAAATTGAAGAGAGTCCATAGACGAACAACAAAAATGATTAAAGGTCTTGAAAACATGACCTATGAGGGAAAATTGAAAAAATTGGGTTTATTTAGTCTGGAAAAGAGATGACTGAGAGATGACATAATAACAGTTTTCAAGTATGTAAAAGGTTGTTACAAGGAGGAGGGAGAAAAATTGTTTTTCTTAACCTCTGAGGATAGGACAAGAAGCAATGGGCTTAAATTGCAGCAAGGGAGGAGTAGGTGGGACACTAGGAAAAACTTCCTAACTGTCAGCGTGGTTAAGCAGTGGAATAAATTGCCTTGGGAAGTTGTGTAATTTCCATCATTGGAGATTTTTAAGAGCAGCTTAGACAAACAACTGTCAGAAATGGTCTAGATAACACTTAGTCCTGTCATAAGTGCAGGGGACTGGACTAGATGACCTCTTAAGGTCCCTTCTAGTCCTATGATTCTAATGTTAGGAACCATTAGGAAAGCGATAGATAGTAAGGCGTTAAATATAATAATCCCACTATATAAATCCATGGTGTGCCCACGCTTTGAATACTGTCTGCAGTTCTGGTCTCCCCATCTCGAAAAAGATATATTAGAGTTGGAAAAAGTACAGAGAAGGGCAACACAATTAATGACGGGTGTGGAACAGGTTCCAAATGAGTAGAGATTTAAAAGACTGGGACTGCTCTGCTTGGAAAAGATACAACAAAGAAGGGATATGATAGAGGCCTATAAAATCATGAATTGTGTGGAGAAAGTAAATAAGGATGTGTTATTTACCCCTTCACATAACACAAGAACCAGGGGTCATCCAATGAAATTAATAGGCAGCGGGTTTAAAACAAACATAAGGAAATACTTCTTCACACAATGCAGAAAAGAATTAGATAAGTTCCTGGATTTCCCCCTTCTGTTACTTACACCTTCTTGTCAACTGTCTGAAATGAACCACTCTCATTACCACTTCAAAAGTTATTTTTCCTCCCTTTGTATCCTGCTTTTAAGTGAATTATCTCATTAGAATGACCTCACACTTGGTAAGGCAACTCCTACCCTATCATGTATTTATAGCTGCCCCTATATTTTCCACTCCATGCATCTGATGAAGTGGGTTCTAGCCCACGAAAGCTTATGCCCAAATAAATTTGTTAGTCTGTAATGTGCCACAAGGACTCCTCATTGTTTTTGCTGATATAGACAAACACGGCTACCACTCTGAAGCCTGGAGGATAGGTCCATCAATGGCTATTAGCTGGGATGGGCAGAGATGCAACACAATGCTCTGGGTGTCCCTAAGCCTCTGACTGCCAGATGCTGGGACTGGATGACAGGGGATGAATCACTCTATAACTGCCATTCTCTCTGAAGCACCTGCCATTGGCCATTTTGGGGAGAGAGGGTACTGGGCTAGATGGACCATTGGTCTTAGTATGGACGTTCTAATGTTCTCACAGAAACAATTCCTGCAATTGCAGCCCCATGTGACACTGTTCTCACCTCTCTCCTGGCTGATGGAATCTCCTGCAACTTACCCAAGTCCTTGTGTTTTTGCTGTTGAAGCGATTGATCCCAGCCTCTGCTGAGCTGAACCTCACCCTGACCCTCCATCCTGTCTTGGAGCATGTTATATAGAATCCAGCTGGACAGAGATGTGTTGGAGTGGGAGGGGAAGTCCAATAAAAGATTGGGTCAGCATGATTTCCTGATAGCAGACTATTAGAATCAGTGGCCCAGCAGGCAAGGCATGGGTGGGGAACAAACAGCACATATCCTGCTAGACACCTGGGCTCCATGGAAACATCTTAGGGTGTGTCTACCATAGAATCATAGAATCATAGAATATCAGGGTTGGAAGGGACCGCAGGAGGTCATCTAGTCCAACCCCCTGCTCAAAGCAGGACCAATCCCCAATCAAATCATCCCAGCCAGGGCTTTGTCAAGCCTGACCTTAAAAACTTCTAAGGAAGGAGATTCTACCACCTCCCTAGGTAACGCATTCCAGTGTTTCACCACCCTCCTAGTGAAAAAGTTTTTCCTAATATCCAACCTAAACCTCCCCCACTGCAACTTGAGACCATTACTCCTTGTCCTGTCCTCTTCTACCACTGAGAATAGTCTAGAACCCTCCTCTCTGGAACCACCTCTCAGGTAGTTGAAAGTAGCTATCAAATCCCCCCTCATTCTTCTCTTCTGCAGACTAAACAATCCCAGTTCCCTCAGCCTCTCCTCAT
Organism: Natator depressus; assembly: GCF_965152275.1. Taxonomy (NCBI): domain Eukaryota; kingdom Metazoa; phylum Chordata; order Testudines; family Cheloniidae; genus Natator; species Natator depressus. The sequence continues at coordinate 34,135,878 of NC_134246.1, forward strand.
AAGTCATGTGTTCCAGTCCCCTCATCATTTTTGTTGCCCTTCGCTGGACTCTCTCCAATTTATCCACATCCTTCTTGTAGTGTGGGGCCCAAAACTGGACACAGTACTCCAGATGAGGCCTCACCAATGTTGAATAGAGGGGAACAATCACGTCCCTCGATCTGCTCGCTATGCCCCTACTTATACATCCCAAAATGCCATTGGCCTTCTTGGCAACAAGGGCACACTGCTGACTCATATCCAGCTTCTCGTCCACTGTAACCCCTAGGTCCTTTTCCGCAGAACTGCTGCCTAGCCATTCGGTCCCTAGTCTGTAGCTGTGCATTGGGTTCTTCCGTCCTAAGTGCAGGACCCTGCACTTATCCTTATTGAACATCATCAGGTTTCTTTTGGCCCAATCCTCCAATTTGTCTAGGTCCCTCTGTATCCTAACCCTGCCCTCCAGCATATCTACCACTCCTCCCAGTTTAGTATCATCCGCAAATTTGCTGAGAGTGCAATCCACACCATCCTCCAGATCATTTATGAAGATATTGAACAAAACCGGCCCCAGGACCGACCCCTGGGGCACTCCACTTGACACCGGCTGCCAACTAGACATGGAGCCATTGATCACTACCCATTGAGCCCGACAATCTAGCCAACTTTCTATCCACCTTATAGTGCATTCATCCAGCCCATACTTCTTTAACTTGCTGACAAGAATATTGTGGGAGACCGTGTCAAAAGCTTTGCTAAAGTCAAGAAACAATACATCCACTGCTTTCCCTTCATCCACAGAATCAGTAATCTCATCATAGAAGGCAATTAGATTAGTCAGGCATGACCTTCCCTTGGTGAATCCATGCTGACTGTTCCTGATCACTTTCCTCTCGTGTAAGTGCTTCAGGATTGATTCCTTGAGGACCTGCTCCATGATTTTTCCGGGGACTGAGCAAGTGAAGGTGTGATTTTAGCATGGATAGGTGTATCCCTGCCACCTTTAATCTAGCTAGTGTAGGTACTAATAGCATTCGGCACAGACTTCACAGGGTAACTGCTCTAGTTGCTCTCTGTCCTGCAGTCCAGGCCAACGTGTCCCCACTGCTGTTGTTTCCTGGGCTAGCTAGATTAAAGCTGGGTAGCAACGCTCACCCGTACTTCAATAACACCTTCGTTTGCTGTAGGTGTTTGTTTCTGTCTGAGGGAGTGGAGCAAACACAGTTGTATCTTAGGGCTTGGCTGTAAACAATGGATCATGTGATGTGTTCTGGATGGAAGCTGGAGGCATGTAGGTAAGTATAGTGGTCAGTAGGTTTCTGGTATAGGGTGGTGTTTATGTGACCATCCCTTATTTTGCACTGTAGTGTTCAGGAAGTGGATCTCTTGTGTGGACTGGTACAGGCTGAGGTTGATGGTGGGATGGAACTTTTTGAAATCCAGGTGGAATTCTTCAAGGTCCTCCTTCCCTTGGGTCCATATAATGAAGATGTCATTAATGTAGCACAAGTAGAGGAAGGATGCTAGGGATGAGAGCTGAGGAAGCGTTGTTCTAAGTGAGCCATAAAAATGTTGGCATACTGTGGGGCCATGTGGGTACCCACAGCGGTGCCGCTGACTTGAAGGTATAAGTTGTCCCCAAATCTGAAATGGTTGTGGGTGAGGACAAAGTCACAAAGCTCAGCCACCAGGTGTGCTGTGGCCTCATCAGGGATACTGTTCCTGACAGCTTGTAGTCTATCCTTGTGTGGAATATTGGTGTAAAGAGCTTCTACATCCGTGATGGCCAGGATGGTGTTTTCAGGAAAATCACCAATGCATTGTAGTTTCCTCAGGAAGTCGGTGGTATCTCGAAGATAGCTAAGAGTGCATAGCCAGATAATCCTGCTGTAAGAGTGCCAATGCCTGAGATGATGGGGTGTCCAGGATTTCCAGGTTTACGGATCTTAGGAAACCTGGAAAAAACGAACATACAATCGCATTTGCTGCAATCCCTCAGACAGAGACAAACATCTACAAGCTCTTTATCAAGCATTCTTAAAACTACAATACTCACCTGGGGAAGTGTGAAAACATTGACAGAGCGAGACGGGTACCCAGAAGTCACCTACTACAGGACAGGCCCAACAAGGAAAATAACAGAACACCACTGGCCATCACGTACAGCCCCCAGCTAAAACCTCTCCAGCACATCATCAGTGATCTACAACCTATCCTGGAAAACAATCCCTCACTCTCACAGATCTGGAGAGGCAGGCCAGTCCTCACTTACAGACAGTCCCCCAACCTGAAGCAAATACTTACCAGCAACTACACACCACAGCACAGAAACACTAACCCAGGAACCAATCCCTGTAACAAACCCCGTTGCCTACTCTGTCCCCAGATCTACTCTAGCGATACCATCATAGGACCCAACCACATCAGCCACACCAACAGGGGCTTATTCACTTGCACATCTACTAATGTGATATATGCCATCATGTGCCAGCAATGCTCTTCTGCCATGTACACTGGCCAAACCGGACAATCTCTACATAAAAGAATAACGGACACAAATCAGACATCAGGAACAGTAACATACAAAAGCCAGTAGGAGAACACTTCAATCTCCCTGGACATTCAATAACAGATTTTAAAGTAGCCACCCTTCAACAAAAAACATCAAAAACAGACTTCAAAGAGAAACTGCAGAGCTACAATTCATTTGCAAACTTAACACCATTAATTTGGACTTGAATAGGGACTGGCTGGCTCACTACAAATGCAATTTTCCCTCCTCATCAGTTATTGGGTGTGGACCACATCCACCCTGACTGAACTGGCCTTGTAAACACTGGTTCTCCACTTGTAAGGTATCTCCCTGCTCTTCATATGCCAGTATATTTATGCCTGTATCTGTAATTTTCACTCCATACATCTGAAGAAGTGGGTTTTTTACCCACAAAAGCTTATGCCCAAATAAATCTGTTAGTCTTTAAGGTGCCACCAGACTCCTCATTGTTTTGTGGACACAGACTACACAGCTACCCCTCTGATGGTGTTAATGTGACCCTGTCACTGTCCAGGATTTAACAATGTTAAACAAAGTTCAGGGTTTGGTATCCAGAGCTGTAGGCCTGCCCAGTCCCATGGCAAATGCACCATTAACAATCCTTTCCACCTTTCATTAAAGATACAGAAAAAGAAGGACAAACTGTTCAGACATTAGAAATGTAAAGTGTTTCTATGACATCTGTGGCTTAACGACATCTGTGGCAAGATGTCCAATGTTAGTCTGGTGGGTCCTGCACTTTTCTGGCGGGGAGCTAAAATGGCACCCTTTGCCCCTGCTCTTGGGTGCTAAGGGCCCCACTACTACTAATTCGCAGATGTAAATTCTGTCTCTCTGCATGGGGGACAGAGCAGCAAGCATAACAAAAGGATTTTTCTGTAGGCTGAGAACAGCTATCAGAAAAAAAATAGGTATCAGGTTACAGCACACCAAAATATTACAAGCCAGGTTTTTTCTTTCTTTCTAACTCTTGGATATAGCTAGGTTAAAAACAGAGAGGTTAGAATGACAGAAAGCAATACCCAACAAAAACTGGAAATAGCCAGATTTGAGGCTGAGGAAAGACAAAAGGAACATAAAAGATGGGTAGAACTCAGACAGATGGAGATGGATGCACAAGCACCCAAAGAAAAAGAAAGGGAGGCTGCCCACAGGAGACAAATGGAGGCAAAGACTAAAGAAATGGAGGCAAAGGCTAAAGAAATGGAGGAGAAGGAAAAAGAGAGGAAGCATGCACTGGAGATGGAGAAGGCAAAGGCTCAGCAGAATATACCGAATAACCCTAACAATTCTTCCCCAACAATCCATAAATGGGAGCGATTATGTCCACAGTATGATGAATCTAGTGATATTGCTGAATATTTTCTCACCTTTGAGAGACTGTGCACATTCCATCAAATTCCTGAAGCTCACAAGATGACCACATTGGTCGCAAAATTAACTGGAAGAGCACTGGATATATTCAATAAGATGGCTATTGAGGAGCCTTCTGACTATAATAAATTCAAGGATTTGGTTTTAAAACAATTTCAAGTTACACCTGAAACTTGCAGAGTAAAATTTAGAGCCCTTAAGAGAGAACCTGGACTAAGTAATGTGGTTTATATAAACCAGATGAAGGATCTGTTAGATAAATGGGTGAAAGGAAGGGGTGTCACTAGCTTTGAAGGAATGTGTGATTTGATGACTCAGGAGCAATTAATGAATATGTCCAAGGATGATATAAAACAGTGTTTATGGGATAAAAAAATGGACTCAGCTGAAAGTCTTGCTTCTTATGCTGATCAATATAAGCAGTTCCAGACCGCCAGAGAGACAGCGCAAACGGGAACAAAACGGGTGGAGGAAGGAGAGAGAAACAACCCCAGTCACAGTTGGAGCGGATACCAGAAGGGACACCCTAAGACCACACCCTACTACTGGGGGCAGCCGAAAGCTCCAACTAAACCCCAAAGAACACTCCAGACACCTTTTCATCCCTCCACACCATTTTTGAGGAACCCACCTCGCCCCAATGACCCATCAGCTGGACGATGTTTTAAATGTAACAAGCCAGGGCATGTAAAGGCCAACTGTGCCAAGAACCCCAACAGATTATAGTTCATTGCACCGGAATCACACCGGGGTCCTCAGGCCCAGATACCTCCCAGATACCCTCGGGGTGGAGGGAAACTGTGAGTGTGGGTGGGAAGAAGGTTACAGCATTGAGGGACGTGGGAGGGATAGCTCAGTGGTTTGAGCATTGGCCTGCTAAACCCAGGGTTGTGAGTTCAATCCTTGAGGGGGCCATTTAGGGATCTGGGGCAAAAATTGGGGATTGGTCCTGCTTTGAACAAGGGGTTGGACTAGATGACCTCCTGAGGTCCCTTCCAAACCTGATATTCTATGATTCTATGACACCAGAGAACAAGTGTTGACTATCCATGCTTCCTTAGTGGACCCCAATTTAATCGACCCAGAGGTCCAAGTGATGATTCAACCCTTCAAGTCAAACTCTTTTGATTTGCCTACAGCCAAGTTGCCAGTCCAGTACAAGGGCTGGTCAGGAACGTGGACTTTTGCAGTCTATGATGATTATCCCATCCCCATGCTGTTGGGGGGAGACTTGGCCAATCATGTGAAGCTAACCAAGAGGGTGGGAATGATCACCCACAGCCAGGATAAGCAAGCTGTCACACCTAGCTCTGTTCTGCAAACTTCTACCAGGACCCGGTCAAGGGTGATGGAACCAGACCCTATGCCAACGTTTGCAACAGAAGTAGTGGATCCAGTCCCAGAGACCCAGACGGAACCAATCCCAGAACTGGAACCAGCCGAACAACCAACACCAGACCCATTGCCAGCACTGAATCCAGTACTTGCAACCCCAACACCAGAGGGCCACACCGAACCTGCACCGGCAGCAGCAGATAACACTATACAAGAGGCTCAGCCGGAGCCTGAAAACCAACATAGTGCACCAGCAGAGAGCAGTTCACAGTCAACGGAAACAGACCCATCCCCTACATCACTTCCAGAGGGACCAAGCCCAGGTCCACAATCCAATGAGAGACTGATGTCTCCAACATCAAGGGAACAGTTCCAGATGAACAGGAAGCAGAGAAAAGCCTCCAGAGAGCTTGGACGGCAGCACAGAGCAACCCACTGCAGCTCAGCTCTTCTAATGGATCCAGGTTTGTTGTAGAAAGAGAACTTTTATACAAGGAAACTCTTTCTTGTGGACACCAGGAAGACTGGCATCCTCAGATACAGTTGGTAGTTCCAACTAAGTACCGGGAAAAGCTCTTAAGCTTAGCCCATGATCATCGTAGTAGCCATGCTGGGGTGAACAGAACCAAAGACCATTTGGGAAAGTTGTTCCACTGGGAGGGAATGGACAAGGGTGTTTCTGCCGATGTCCGATCTGGTGAGGTATGCCAAAGAGTGGGAAAACCCTAAGACCAGGTCAAAGCCCCTCTCCAGCCACTCCCCATCATTGAAGTTCCATTTCAGCGAGTAGCTGTGGATATTCTGGGTCCTTTTCCGAAAAAGACACCCAGAGGAAAGCAGTACATACTGACTTTCATGGATTTTGCCACCCGATGGCTGGAAGCAGTAGCTCTTAGCGACACCAGGGCTAAAAGTGTGTGCCAGGCGCTAGCAGACTTTTTTGCCAGGGTAGGTTGGCCATCCGACATCCTTACGGATGCAGGAACTAATTAACTGGCAGGAACTATGGAAAGCCTTTGGGAAGCTAATGGGGTAAATCATTTGGTTGCCACCCCTTACGACCATCAAACAATTGGTCTTGTGGGAGAAATTTAATGGAACTTTGGGGGCCATGATACATAAATTCGTAAATGAGCACTCCAATGATTGGGACCTAGTGTTGCAGCAGTTGCTCTTTGCCAACAGAGCTGTACCACATCCCAGTTTAGGGTTTTCACCATTTGAACTTGTATATGGCCGCAAGGTTAAGGGACCATTACAGTTGGTGAAGCAGCAATGGGAGGGATTTACACCTTCATCAGGAACTAATGTTCTGGACTTTGTAACCAACCTGCAAAACACCCTCCGAACCTCTTTAGCCCTTGCAAAAGAAAACCTAAAGGATGCTTAAAAAGAGCAAAAAGCCTTATATGATAAATATGCAAGAGAGTGGTCCTTCAAAGGAGGAGACCAGGTCATGGTCTTAAAGGTGCTCCAGGCCCATAAAATGGAAGCATCGTAGGAAGGGCCATTCACGGTCCAGGAGCGCCTGGGAGCTGTTAATTATCTCATAGCATTCCCAACCTCCAACCGAAAGCCTAAGGTATACCATATTAATTCTCTAAAGCCCTTTTATTCCAGAGAATTAAAAGGTTTTCCAGTTTACAGATAATGCTGTAGGGAGAGGAGGGAGGAGATAATGCTGAGTAGCCTGAAGGGGTCTACTATGAAGGGAAAAGTGCTGGTGATGTGGAAGAGGTGAACCTCTCCATGACCCTTGGGTATATGCAGCAACAGCAGATCAAGGAGCTGTACACTAGCTACACGCCAACATTCTCAGCCACCCCAGGACTGACTAAACAGGCATACCACTCCATTGACACAGGTAATGCTCACCCAATTAGAGCCCAGCCTTACTGGGTGTCTCCTCAAGCTAAAGCTGCTATAGAATGGGAGATCCAGGATATGCTACAGATGGGTGTAATCTGCCCCTCTGGAAGTGCATGGGCATCTCCAGTGGTTCTAGTTCCCAAACCAGATGGGGAGATACATTTTTGCATGGACTACCGTAAGGTAAATGCTGTAACTCGCCCAGACAACTATCCAATACCACTCAGAGATGAACTATTGAAGAAACTGGGAATAGCCCAGTTCATCTCTACCTTGGACTTAACCAAGGGGTACTGGCAGGTACCGCAAGATGAATCCGCCAAGGAAAGGTCATCCTTCATTACAGATGTCAGACTGTATGAATTTAATGTACTCCCTTTCAGGCTGCGGAATGCGCCCGCCACCTTCCAAAGACTTGTAGATGGTCTCCTAGCGGGATTGGGAGAATATGCAGTCACCTACCTTGATGTGGCCATATTTTCAGATTCCTGGGCAGAACACCTGAAACATCTACAAAAAGTCTTCGAGCACATAAAAGAGGCAAGACTAACTGTTAAGGCTAAGAAGTGTCAAATAGGCCTAAACAGAGTGACTTACCTTGGACACCAGGTGGGTCAAGGAACTATCAACCCCGTACAGGCCAAAGTGGATGCTATCCAAAAGTGGCCTGTCCCAAAGTCAAAGAAATAGGTCCAATCCTTCTTAGGCTTGGCCGGATGTTATAGGTGATTTGTACCGCAATACAGCCAAATCACCGCCCCCCTCACAGACCTAACCAAAAAGAAACAGCCAAATGCAGTTCAATGGACTGAAGAGTGTCACAAGGCCTTTAACCAGCTTTTAAATCCCTCCCGGCCAGAGGAAAAACCCTTTCACCTGTAATGGGTTAAGAAGCTAAGACAACCTCCCTGGCACCTGACCAAAATGACCAATGAGGAGACAAGATACTTTCAAAGCTGGAGCGGGGTGGGGAAACAAAGGGTCCTCTCTGTCTGTGTGATGTTTTTGCCAGGACCAGAGCAGGAATGCAGGTCAGAACTCCTGTAAAGAGTTAGTAAACAATCTAGTTAGATATGCGTTAGATTCTGTTTTGTTTAAATGGCTGATAAAATAAGTTAGTTGAATGGAATATATATTCCTGTTTTTGTGTCTTTTAGAAACTTAAGGTTTTGCTATGGCTTAACCTTTGTTCCCCCCTCGCTTGGGACCCCCCTTCCCCCAGTCCCCTCAGGATCCCTGTTCCCAGGTGTCATAAATAGAAAGGGAAGGGTAAACCCCTTTAAAATCCCTCCTGGCCAGAGGAAAAATCCTCTCACCTCTAAAGGGTTAAGAAGCTAAAGGTAACCTCGCTGGCACCTGATCAAAATGACCAATGAGGAGACAAGATACTTTCAAAAGCTGGGAGGAGGGAGAAAAACAAAGGGTCTGTGTCTCTCTGTATGATGCTTTTGCCAGGGATAGAACAGCAATGGAGTCTTAGAACTTTTAGTAAGTAATCTAGCTAGGTATGTGTTAGATTATGATTTCTTTAAATGGCTGAGAAAAGAGTTGTGCTGAATAGAATGACTATCCCTGTCTGTGTGTCTTTTTTGTAACTTAAGGTTTTGCCTAGAGGGATTCTCTATGTTTTGAATCTAATTACCCTGTAAGGTATCTACCATCCTGATTTTACAGAGGTGATTCCTTTACTTCTATTAAAAGTCTTCTTGTAAGAAAACTGAATGCTTTTTCATTGTTCTAAGATCCAAGGGTTTGGGTCTGTGGTCACCTATGCAAATTGGTGAGGATTTTTACCAAACCTTCCCCAGGAAGTGGGGTGCAAGGGTTGGGAGGATTTTGGGGGGAAAGACATGTCCAAACTACGTTTCCCAGTAAACCCAGTTAAAGTTTGGTGGTGGCAGTGGAAATTCCAAGGGCAAAGGGTAAAATTAATTTGTACCTTGGGGAAGTTTTAACCTAAGCTGGTAAAAGTAAGCTTAGGAGGTTTTCATGCAGGTCCCCACATCTGTACCCTAGAGTTCAGAGTGGGGAAGGAACCTTGACAGACACTCAGAGAAATGCACTCGGATACACGCACAAGACACAAAGGAAATAATATTGGAGACCAACAACACTCTGAATGACACAAGTCAGAGGCACAACCACACAAAGCACAAACACATTGACAACAGATACAAACACACACACAAGCTGGAAGAGGAGACTCGCAAAATGCATCCAACCAAGGGGCATATACCCAGAAAACACAGACACGCACAAGAAACCCTATGAAACACACAAGACTCACACAAACAAGGGATTTAACTGCACAAAACACACAAGGCAAAACATGAAACACAAGACTCAGACAAACACAAACACTCAGACAAGCCCAAGCATGAGACATGGAATGAGGTGCCTCACAAAAGCAAACATTTAAGATTTTCCTTTTTGGCATGTGAATACTAGTGGAAAGGTGCTTATATGGGTATAGCTTGTTGCCATCAATAGAAAGGAATATGTTATACTGGTATAATGCCTGGTTATGCTGGTATACCTGAATCCAGGGGCTGCAAGTGTATAATAGCTAAATCAATATAAAAACTACTCTCTGTTTATCCAGTCCCATATCCAATCATCTGTTTCTCTATCCATTTATCCCTACAAACATCTCCCGCTCTCTCTCTCTCTCTCCATTCATCTATCTCTGTACACACCCTTCTGTCTCTCTCTCTCTCTACTTACATTTGTGGCCATCCCATAGAAGGAGTCTCTGAAGACTGCCCCTACTCGTAGCTGCCAGCATTGTTCCGTAGTTCAGGGAGATATGGGCAGCACGGGCTATGGCTTAACCTTTGTTCCCCCCTCGCTTGGGACCCCCCTTCCCCCAGTCCCCTCAGGATCCCTGTTCCCAGGGAACCCCTTCCCCCAATCCCCTGAGGATCCCCCTTCCTGGGGACCGCCCTTCCCCCAATCCCCTCAGGATCCCACTTCCAGAGGACCCCCCTTCCCCCAATCCCTTCAGCATCCCCCTTCCCAGGGACCTCCCCTTTCCCCAATCCTTCAGGATCCCCCCTTCTTGGGGACCACCCTTCCCCCATTCCCTCAGAATCCCAAGTAGCCTTGAACAAGGGATGGGGGAGGGGACCCCGGCTGGGATTCATGAGCCCTAGATTCTCATCCTGGCTCAACCACTGACCTCTTGTAGGCGGCTTCATAGAATCATAGAATCATAGAATATCAGGGTTGGAAGGGACCCCAGGAGGTCATCTAGTCCAACCCCCTGCTCGAAGCAGGACCAATTCCCAGTTAAATTATCCCAGCCAGGGCTTTGTCAAGCCTGACCTTAAAAACCTCTAAGGAAGGAGATTCTACCACCTCCCTAGGTAACGCATTCCAGTGTTTCACCACCCTCTTAGTGAAAAAGTTTTTCCTAATATCCAATCTAAACCTCCCCCATTGCAACTTGAGACCATTACTCCTCGTTCTGTCATCTGCTACCATTGAGAACAGTCTAGAGCCATCCTCTTTGGAACCCCCTTTCAGGTAGTTGAAAGCAGCTATCAAATCCCCCCTCATTCTTCTCTTCTGCAGACTAAACAATCCCAGCTCCCTCAGCCTCTCCTCATAAGTCATGTGCTCTAGACCCCTAATCATTTTTGTTGCCCTTCGCTGGACTCTCTCCAATTTATCCACATCCTTCTTGTAGTGTGGGGCCCAAAACTGGACACAGTACTCCAGATGAGGCCTCACCAGTGTCGAATAGAGGGGAACGATCACGTCCCTCGATCTGCTCGCTATGCCCCTACTTATACATCCCAAAATGCCATTGGCCTTCTTGGCAACAAGGGCACACTGTTGACTCATATCCAGCTTCTCGTCCACTGTAACCCCTAGGTCCTTTTCCGCAGAACTGCTGCCTAGCCATTCGGTCCCTAGTCTGTAGCGGTGCATTGGATTCTTCCATCCTAAGTGCAGGACCCTGCACTTATCCTTACTGAACCTCATCAGATTTCTTTTGGCCCAATCCTCCAATTTGTCTAGGTCTCTCTGTATCCTATCCTTCCCCTCCAGCGTATCTACCACTCCTCCCAGTTTAGTATCATCCGCAAATTTGCTGAGAGGGCAATCCACACCATCCTCCAGATCATTTATGAAGATATTGAACAAAACCGGCCCCAGGACCGACCCCTGGGGCACTCCACTTGACACTGGCTGCCAACTAGACATGGAGCCATTGATCACTACCCGTTGAGCCCGACAATCTAGCCAGCTTTCTACCCACCTTATAGTGCATTCATCCAGCCCATACTTCCTTAACTTGCTGACAAGAATACTGTGGGAGACCATGTCAAAAGCTTTGCTAAAGTCAAGAAACAATACATCCACTGCTTTCCCTTCATCCACAGAACCAGTAATCTCATCATAGAAGGCAATTAGATTAGTCAGGCATGACCTTCCCTTGGTGAATCCATGCTGACTGTTCCTGATCACTTTCCTCTCATGTAAGTGCTTCAGGATTGATTCAGTTTTGTTTGCCTCAGTTTCCCCCCCTGTAAAACAGCACCCACCTTCTTTGTACAAACCTTTGGAACGTATAGGATAGAAGACCCTTGTCTGAACTCCTCTTTGGTGCATTTCCTACCATTCCTCTCTACCAGCTAAACTGCTGAACAATCCTGCCTGGATTATACCAGTGCCCTTCTCCCATGCTCTCCTATTCACCCTAGTCCTGGTGCCTCTGTTTCCCCCGGAGAATTGATCCAGCTGTCTGCAGAGCTGGCCTCCCCCTGGCTGCTTGGGAGTTAAAAGAAGAGGGAACTGGTGGCAGAGAAATATCTGAAGTTAAGTATTTCACAATCCAGGCCCACAAGAAGCGGCGACGCCCCATCGAAAGGGGAAGCTTTGCCCTGACCCACGGCAGGGTGGTTGGGACATACTCTGCTCACACTTATCACAATGACCTGCCCCTAGCTGTGCACTGGGGTCCCCATCCCAGTGCCCTCCAGGGTGCTGGGGGGGGGGGCAGTGACTAGCACTGGGTGGTATCCCGGTGCCGGGTCAGGATGTCACATCCGCATGGCACCGCGGGAGGCAGATTTCCTCAATTCTGGGATGCAACCCGGGCAGCAGAATTAACCCACATTGCCAAGGCAGAGTTAATGAGCAGGAGTGGCTGGGTGCTTTGTAGAAAAATGCACAAACATCAGCACAGAACAGGGCACAGCACCCCTTCCTGAGTCACCCATCCCACTCTCTACTCCCCAGCACCATGCTGGGGCATTTGGGTCAGCTCTGATTCCAAGGGTGGAATGCCCCCTACCGCATCCCCTCTCACCCTCTGCCAAAGCGCACCCCTTAGGGTTACTGATCCAAATTTGGGGTTATTTGACCCAGGGGTTCCTGAGATACAGGCTGCCTGGAAAAAAATACCAGCTTTTCTCACCGTTGATGTATTTTTGCAACTTATTCTTTTTTTGCCCAGACCTGGGGGATTGAACTACAGCTCTGGTGCTGGCATGGTGGTCTCGCTCCTTTGAGGAATACCCCCTGTGAGTGCATGGCACCCCCCGCAGGTCTTTGGGGGAGCAGGAATCAAAACCTAACCTGCGTAAGAGTTTCGTTCTCCGGGGAGGCAGGTCCCTTAACTCGTCAGAGGTGCTGGTTTTGCTGCAAGCGGTGCTCCGGAAGGGCGCCGTATACTGCCGGGCAGCCGGAACGCTGCATTGCTGTCGGTTTTTTGTCAGTGAATATTTATCCTCTTCCCTGGCAGCTGCATCACCCCAGTGCAGGGAGAGGCTGAACTCTGGAGGGGCATCGGCATCCCCAAAGGAGCATCTCCTCCAGGGGCCATGTCGGTGATTAACTGATTGACACCGATCACCCGGACCCAACTGGGGAGTCCAACCCCGACCTCCAGGGTAGAGAAGAGTTTGGCGTTAGAAAACCTGAGCTCCTTTGCCGCGTAGATTCCAAGGCCAGACGGGACCATTGCGATCATCTGGTCTGACCTCCTGTAGAGCACAGGATGGCGAGCTGCCCCAAATTGATTCCTGTTTGAACGAGGGCAGAGCTTTTCAAAAACCAGCTGCCAGGGACTGAGCTGCCACCGCAGCCCTTGGCAAGTGTATCCCTGGAGCTAAGTCCCACCAAGTTGTCTGTGGTCTACTAGAAGTTGCCAGGTCCCGTTAGGTTTTGGGTTGGACTATTCAAAGTACAGTGACACTCCTGTATAACTCTCCTGTCCAAGGGCCTATCCAGTGTCTTTTGTACAGCCCCGTAAGCAGCCCGGTACCCTGTACTGGCCCCCAAAACAGCCGGCGCGCCTGGTACTTGGGTTCTCTACAGCCAGAAGAGTCTTTTGCTGAGATCTCCTGGAATCGCAAGAGCAGCTGCTTGAACTCTTCCCTTTGCCGATCGTTTCCCAGGGCATCTGCCCGCTGAACCGTGTGACAATGTGGGAATATTCTGTAATATGTTTATGAGGCCTGGCTGTGCCTCAGTTTCCCCTATGTGCTGTGTTGTTGCACCATGAGTGGAAGGGGACTGCTGGCTCTCTGGGCAGGCTGAGACACATAAGTGTGGGTGTCCCCTAGCCATCTGACCCTTAGTCTCCATCTCAGTGGAGCATCTGAGAAGACAGCATCGAGGAGCCAACACCTAGCACCCAAGGACCGCGAGGGGCATGGACTGCCCCACTTCTCTGCAGGGAAGTTGAACAACCCCCCAGCAGGAGAAGAAAGGACTAGGAGGTGTGAGGTGGAGGATGAGAGCTGGGGCCTGGGAGGAGTCGGGGCTCTCACCTGGAGGTCAGGCAGAGCTTGAACCAAGGGGTTCCCTTCAGCTTGGCAGGGCTCTGGACTACCCAGCATGGTCTACACTTCACCCTTCATCTCTCTGTGCTACCCTAAGGACCTCCTAGGCTGTGTCCAGGTGACTCATGAACCCGACTGTTCTGACAGCGCCGTGTGAGCGTCACTGCCAATGCTGGGCTAGGCACGTTCATCCCGGCAGCGCGGCCAAGTCTCCGTCGGGGGCTGTCTCTGATGGACTTGCTGGGCAGAGCTCATGGGTTGCAGCAGGGGGGCTTCAAGCCCAGGGGCCCAGTCTAAGGAGATGGCGAAGCCACGTGGATTACCCTGGAGGAAGAGCGAGAGCCTGCGGGGGCCCTCAAATACGCAGAGTTACTGGCCCAGCCACGAATGTGAAAGAAAAACCAGCTCTGTGTGCTTTTTATGGGGGTTATTAAAAATCAGTAAACAAGGAAGCCTTTAAAAGCAATTAAACTTCTCACTAAGGCTGGCTCCTTTTCAGCTCTATGAAACTAACCCAATATTAGAAGATACATTGCTCAAATTAGGAAAGCAACTGGGGCTGAGCCAGTCAATGAATGAACGGACAGTCCTGTTATATCGAATCAGCAATTGAACAAGTCAGGAAGGGGCAGATTTTTAAAGGAATTTTATTGCCTAGTGGGATTTTCATATGCACCCATTGAAATCAATGGGAATGAAGCATCCACACGCTTTTGAAAATCCTACTACAAGCCTAAATACCTTTAAAAATCTGGCTCTTAACGAACAGGGCAAGTGATCGAGCCATGAGGTTTGTGCAGGTCATGGTTACTTCTTAGAGTTACTCATCCAGGAAATGTAAGGAGGCCTCATTTAGCTCCTAACCCTTCGAAGTTACCGTAGAATTGGGATCTGTCCACAGAGCAATCGGGATGCAGGGTGTGGAGACACTAGCTTTGATTGAGCCCGCTCGCTAAAGATAGCAGTGTAGCCAGGGGGCCATGGGCAGCCCCCTGGCACAATCCCAGCTGGGACCCTGAAGACATACGCAGGGGGATAACCTCTCTGGCCGTGGCTACACTGATCTTTGCAGGGGCCCAGCTCAACCACAGCTCTACACGAGCTGCCCCGACTGCAGGGCGGACATCCCCTTGTACAGCTGGCTCCCTGCCCGGACTAATGCCCCTACTTTGGATACAACAGTCGTGAGCAGCAATAAGTCCCCCGTTTCCGGAGGCGAGCGGGTTCCCCAGCAGGTGAGGATGCTCCGGTGCTCTGATGTGCACTAAGAAAGGGCAGGCAGGGAGCGGCACCAGGCAGACAGGGCTGAAAGCGGGGGAAGGAGCTGAGAACAGGCGTCATCGGTGCATGGAACAGGCCCTGCAGCAGTGCCACTGGGGGTGGGGAATGGGAACAACCGCTGAGCAGAATGGAGCCGTTCACACGTCTCAGAGCTATTGCTCCAGGCCGGATTATCGACATGGGGTGTCCACTCTGTGCTGCCCATTATACAGTATAGCCGCCCCTTCCCCACCCCACCCTCTGCTGCCCCTAGTGCCCATGATACAGTATAGCTACCCCTTCCCCACCCCCACCCTCTGCTGCCCCTCGTGCCCATTATACAGTATAGCCGCCCCTTCCCCTTCCCCACCCTCTGCTGCCCCTAGTGCCCATGATACAGTATAGCCGCCCCTTCCCCACCCCCACCCTCTGTTGCCCCTTGTGCCCATTATACAGTATAGCCGCCCCTTCCCCATCCCCACCCCCACCCTCTGCTGCCCTCTGCACCGTCCGGCCCTCTGCTGGTGAGTCCCCTGGCAAGGAGACCCCTGTACTCCTCTGCTGACGACACTGTGCTGGAACAAGGGGTTCTGGGTCCCTGGCGGTGCACATGCGCCTCTGTCCTTTGATCATGCACATGGCGAGGAACCTGAGGCCAGCCAAGATGGGCAGGGCCCCTCCATATTTTCTCCATCACCAAGCTCTGCCCCACTCCTCAAACTGATCTCCAGATCTCCTCATATCACAACCACCGCTCTGCCAAGCTCCGTCTTATCTCCTCACCGTTCGGCTGCACCCAACCCAGGGACTGCAGCTGCCATGCACACAGGCTAATTCCCTGTCGTGTTTTGCCGATTCCAGGGGGACAGCGGTAAAGTTGTGTGGGTGTCACAATTTGTGTCCCCCACTCCGTGGTCCAACAAGGACACCCACCCTCAGCCTTCTGGCTCCTCAGCTGTCGCCTCTCTTGGGCGGAGACCCACATCTCTCTCCCTCCTTTGCTAGCTCTATCCCCAGGAATGTCAGCCTGCTTCACTGTGCTCCTCAGAGAGGTGAAGTGTATAATTACCACAGTCAAACTACCGCTCCCTCCTTTCTAAGAAGCACCTTTATCCTTAAGGTCAAAGCATTCCAGAGAAAACAGATCGGAAACCCAAAACCTGCCCCACCAGCAGGTAGGCAGCAGCAGGTCCTGAGTAGCTGCACCCACCTGATGCTGTTAGGATGACCGGATATCCAGATATTATTGGTGCCATCCCGCTATTCGGGGCTGTGTCTTATATATGCCATTATACCCCCGCCAGGAAAAACAAGTGTCCCGATTTTGCACACTTGCTATCTGGGCCCCCTAAACATTACGTACACACCCTTTTCCGCTGCTGAAAAATAGGAACCGCAACCCTGAGTTCAGGGGGCAGGAATCAGCCAAGAAACAGGAACAGGAAGGTAAGATGTGCACCAGTTCACCTCTCGCTCCGACCATGATGTGAGCCGGGGAACAATCTTTGGATTCCCTCCCGGGGGGTTTCTGTGCTCACCGCTTTTGCTGAGAACCAGCACACTTGTGCTGCTGAGAGTCCCTCCTTTGTCCAGGCTGAGTCTGGGAAGTGCCTGTGAGGCTGTGATCAGCCAGACCTTGCGTAGCCAGAGCAGGTGCATTTGCTTCCATCGCCTGGAACCAGAGCGACGTCTGCACCACCAGGAAAAAGTGCTTCACTTATCACTCTTATCTTAGACCATTGGTGGGAGCCCTTTGCCACTCCTAGTGCTTCTCAAGGTTTGCAAGCTCACCCCAGAGTGAGGCACTGCACAGACCCTGACCAGAAGAGGGGCCCCCCATGTGCTGGGTGTTGCTATGATGACCAGATGGCAAGTGTGGAAAATCAGTATGTGTGTGGAGGGGTACTAAGTACCGATATAAGTCAAAGCTCTGAATAGTGGGACAGTCCCAATAATATCTGGGACCCTAGGTGCTGAGTGAGTTTAGATGCCTCTAGGGTTTGGAGGCAGCTGAGTGGGGGTTTTGTGCCTGATTTTGGGGCCTGATTTTGGGATTCAGGCACCTGACTACCTCTGATGTACTTAAGTCCCTTTGTGGCTCTAGCCCCAGGAGACCAGCCTAACCAGGGGCTTTGTTCTGGGGCCTTTAAGTTTTGGATATGAGCCGAGGTGAGGACCTTATGACCTGTTCATCATTACTCCACTCCAGAAGCTGAATTACAGGGGGACATGTTGGTTTGTTGGTACGTGTTGGTCCTCCCTTGCCCCGGGCTGTGAAAACGACCCTATTACTGCCCCAATCGGCAGAGATTAAAGCGTGTCACACTTGGAGCACCATGCCTGGCCACAAGGGGGTGCACAGAGATGGCTCACACCTTACTCCGGAGAGGGAACCCCGTCTCTCAGAAATTGCAAGCAATTATACCTTCTACGGTTGGTAACACCGCCCTTGCCCATGTCCAAAGTCCAATCCCCTAATTTGAGTAGGGGTCTCTGCTCTTTTCCATTGGACAGTTCTGTTGCTGAGTGGACAGTCCATTGTCGGGTGCTGGATTTGCTCCGGGAGACAGTTAGTTCTACTCCTTGCATTTTTCTTTATTTTCAATGATAACGGGCAGTTTCAACTGGTTTTGCAGCTGCTTTTTTAGCCTTCCTTTCAGGGCAGCTTGACCTTGGCCTAAGGCTTCAACTACTTTAATTACTTATGCTAAACTAGTAACTTATGCTAAATTATAAGAACAAACTTATTAAACATTCATATAAAATAGCATATAAGCCCTTTCTTATAACAGTCCCCCCTTTGATTTTGTAGGCATCCCTGCCTACTTATTCTACAATTTATTTTGCATAAGCATTTTGCGATAGCCTTGAAAAGAATGCATTAACATATTCTGCAAAAGCTCCCTAATACATGACACTGCATAGCATAATATTATTAGTACAATTAATACAGGAAGGAGAATCTTAAGTAGTAAACTGAATAAACTACTAAGGCATGATGATAAACCTCACCCCGAAAATAGAGTTTGCAACCAATCACTTTCAGGAGCGGTGTAGGCAGCTTGTGCCCCGACTTGGGCATGGGCCTCTGCCCGTACCACTTCCTTATAGACTTTATAGCTATTATTATTTACATACACATAACAACGGGACCCAATGAGAGCACAGACCGCTCCCTGGGATGCTAAAAGGTAGTCTAAGGCCAACCTGTTTTGGAGGGAATACGTTCTGAGTTGTTGCACTTTCTTATTTAATGTTTTTACCGCTAATTCCAAACCACTAATTGAGTCTTTTAACTCCAAGGCAACCTTTTTAAGTACCATTTGAAGTCTCACGGTGTAACGGCCTATGCATGTCATGGCTGGCCCTGTTAGTAGTGGTACTATCCCCAGAATGGAACACCCTATGAGCTTCCCTGTCGTGAGGGGATTCTTTGCGTTGCCCTCCAACGCAGCATTTAGCCGTTGAAGAGTTTTCCCCCGTGATTCAATAGGGGTATTCCGGATGTTTCTAATTTTGCCTTTAAGTAACGTAGTAGTAACATAAAGATGGGGAATTCCATGGGCTATATAACAGCTACCAGTCCAGTTAGCTGGTAACACCTTATAAGCTTTCCGGCCACACCCAAAATAATGACCCTGTAGGGCCCAATAAGGACTGGTTCTCAGGGAAATTCCTTCAGTGTTTAATGCTGCTTTTCCAAACAGCTTATATGCTCCCAATGGGGCTTCCCATCCTCCTTGTTAACTACAGGTAGGGGTGGTTTTGGTTGTACCATTTAAATTATACTCTGTAGGATTCATAAAGGTTTATGCGCTTGGCAACATTCAGGGCACACCCGGAGTGTTGTGTAGGAGTAGTGCACACACAGCTCCTTTCAAGGGCATCAACCTTGGAATCTCCCCAAGATGATATGTACCATGGGAAGCCTCCCAGGACTGGGCTCAAGGCCTGAGAGCAAGGAATGCGGTAGATAGAAATTGGTAAATAAGAATGTTAAACAAAGCCAGTGTATTCCTTTTATCTGTTGGAGAATGTAATGCGCGGGGGGAGAGAGAAAGAATAAAGGGGAAGGTGGAAAGCTGACAGGAGAAGCCCGTTAGCAGAGACCAGCCTGCTTGCTTGCTAAAAGCTGTGTTCTGTCTTGTCATTGAACCGCCACAACTGGCGCCCAAACGTGGGGCCCTCAGCACTCACCTCGCCCGGCAAGGGTTTCAGACGCGTCACTCATCCGCCTCGCGGATCCCGGTGAGTATTTTTTGTTGTGGTAAGTATGGGAAGCTCCCTCTCTGCTTTGCAAGTGCAACACCACAATGAGCTACAGTATTTGCTGCGTAAGGCTCAGCATGACTGCCCCACTCGAGAACTCACTCTCCTGCTACAGGAGGTGAGTGCCCAGTGCCCGTGGTACCCCGAAGCCGGAACCCTTAAGCTAGCGGACTGGGAGCAGTTGGGCCAGACATTGCACAAAGAGCCTCGGGCGCCCGTGCAGGCTTTACATGCCTGGCACCTCTGCCGCGACGCGATACAGCGTGTCGCCCCGGACAGGCCCTCCCTCGCGAGGCTGGTGATCTCGCCACGCCCGTCCGCTCCTGCAGCCACCCCCCCTCCTACCGATGCAACACGGTGTGTCACCTCAGAAAGACCCTCTCCCGCGCCAACAGAGGGGCTGCCGATCCCGCCACCCCCGTCTGCTCCTGCAACCATCCCTCCCCCTGCTTCGCCCCCAGTGCCTCTATTACCACCGCCTCCCTGGCCTTCCCCACCGGAGCCGGTGTGTGATCACCCTCCGCCCGTGAGGCCCCATGCTCCGGGGCCCCCCGGGGGGTCATCTGCGTCTGCTCAGGGGCTTTCGCTGGTGCAACAAATGGTTCACACAGCGAGGACTCGCTCAGATCTTACAGCAGAGGAGCTGGCTGATCTGGTCTCAGTTTGTCCGGTGACCTGGCAGGATGATGGCCAGGGCAACCAGGTTGCAGACTGGGTCAGTTTGCCTTACTCGGTGATCAGAGAGGTAAAGAAAGCAATTCGCGAGTTCGGCCTGACTAGCACGTATGTGCATGGTCTCATTGAAGGGTTAGGTTCTGGGTACACCCTGGTCCCTGAAGACTGGAAGGCGCTGTTGCGCATGATGCTGACGCCCAGTCAGTATGTTATTTGGCTTAGTGAGTATCGGCAGATGGCGGAACGCCAAGCCCAGGTATATAGAGAGCAAGGTGTCATTTATGAGCAGTTGGCAGGGGAGGGCCAGTTTGCTACTGTTCAGCTGCAGTCTCAACTCCCTCAGGCCGTCTTCCCCATTATTTCCACCTGCGCCCAGCATGCTTTCCGGAAGGTCCCGGATTCAGGCAGGCCTACCAAAAGCTTTGCCAGTATCCGTCAGGGTGCATCAGAGTCCTTTATGGATTTTACCAACAGATTGCAGGAGGCTATCCTCTGACAGGTGGATAGCCCTGCGGCAGCTCAGGAGATCCTGTTAAAAATGGCGGTTGAAAATGCGAACGAGGATTGCCGCCGTGCTCTCCAGGCTGCACAAGCCTCTGGAATTCTAGAGCTGTCGGACATGCTGCGGGCGTGCCAAAACATCGGAACCCAAGCACATAAGGCTGGAGTTCTGGCTGCCGCCCTGCGAAAAACCGGGAAGGAGGGGAAGTGTTGTTACCGCTGCGGTAAGGAGGGTCACTTTCAGCGGGAGTGCCGCTCATCGACGGCGCCCACCCGCCCCTCAAAGAAGTGCCCCAAGTGTCGGAAGGTCTATCACTGGGCTAATCAGTGTCGTAGCGGGTCGGGAAACCGCACGACGGGTCCCCCCCGAACCCAGGGCCAAACGGGGGTGTTTCCCACTCAGACAACTGTTCCTCTGCCTTACAATCCATAGATTCCATGAGGGCGGCGACTGCCGGAAGTGCAGGGCTTGATTTGATTATGCAGGAGGACGCTGATTTTCAGTTGCCAGGGGAGGTTTGCGCCATACCTACACAGGTGACGGGACCTCTCCCTGCCGGATTTGTGGGTCTGGTTCTCCCTCGCTCACACGCTGGGAAACAGGGTTTTTTTGTCATCCCAGGAGTCATCGATGCTGATTACACTGGTGTTATTAAGGTTCAGGTGTGGACCCATCTTCCGCAATCGCTCCCGCGTGGACGGTCAATTGCACAATTGATTTTAGTCCCCTATCAGGTGCCAGCCGCAGAGGATCGAACCCGGGGCGGGAACGGCTTTGGATCGACGCTGTCTCAGTCGCCGTCTCACAATACGTCCTCTCCACTTGTTGCTCTGACAATGTCGGTCCGCCCCTCGAAACCTCAGTTAACACTTCTCTTAAATAATGTTCCTTTTACAGGGTTGGTGGACACTGGAGCTGACGTTACGGTGATTCGTGATCCGGAGTGGCCAGTCGGTTGGCCAACAGTTCCTTCTAAAGAGTTGTGGGGGATCGGGGGTAGCAAACCCGGGCGCCAAAGTTTGTCTTGGGTCACGGTCTCTAAACCAGGAGGCTGTGCCCTTGCTACAATCCGCCCTTTTGTACTCCCTGTCCACCTCAATATTTGGGGCCGTGATTTACTTACAAAGCTGGACACCACCCTCGATATTAATATATAATGGCCCAAAATCCTCCCTCACCCACCTTGCCATCCGCATTACCATTGGTATGGCAATCCTTAGAGCCCATATGGATTGACCAGTGGCCCCTCCCTCTAGAAAAGCTGAAAGCGCTTCATTCACTTGTACAACAATATTTGCATGCACAGCGCTTGGAGAGTTTTACTAGTCCTTGGAACTAGCTGCTGTTATTTTGGCCTTTCAACTTTTTGCTGATTGTCCCTTTAATTTGATTGTGGACACGCATTATGTTTATCAGGTAATTGATCATTTACCCCTTGCCCTCATTACCCCTCAGGTCGATGCGGACCTTCTTCGCCTGTTTTTGTCCTTACAGTATTTCATCACCACTCGTAATTTCCCTTATTTTGTTGCTCATATTTACAGTCATACCCCTCTGCCTGGGCTACTCATTGAAGGCAATGCGCGCGCTGATCGCGCGTTACGTGGTCAGATAAATTCTCTTTTTTTCTGACCCCACTGAAAGCCATTCCTTTTTTCATCAGTCTGCCTCTGTTTTGGCCCGACAGTTTCATATTCCTGCTGATCATGCACGTTCTATTGTTCATTCCTGCCCCCACTGTGCCGCTGCTGCCCCTACCTTTCCTTATGCCGTTAACCCTAGAGGTACCGCAGCGAATCAGCTGTGGCAAACGGACGTCACTCACGTGCCACAATTCCACCCCTATTCGTTTTTACATGTTTTCATTGATACCTATTTGGGATTCCTTTGGGAGACCCCACAGCGTGGGGAAGCCACTCCCAAAGTTATTCACCATTTGCTAGCCTGTTTTGCTGTTATGGGTCACCCGAGCCAGAAAAAAAACAGATAATGCCCCAGCCTATTGCTCCATAGCACTTTTCACCTTTTGTGCCCAATGGGACGTCCGTCTCAAACACGGGATCCCTTATAATTCCACAGGCCAAGCCATTGTTGAACGTGCAAATCGCATGCTAAAAATCTTGCTCGACAAACAATTAAAACAAGGGGAGCTGCGTCTCCGAATTTTAGGAGACATTCAGCAACAACTGCATATCCTTTTGTTTACTTTAAATAATTTAACGCTGAACGCAGATCAGCAGACCCCCACGGATCGGCATTTTCACAAATGGAAAGACCGCGTGTCTATTACCATCAGCTGCCCGATCCGCAGTGGCTGGGCCCAGTACCTCTAATCACTTGGGGTCGGGGATATGCTGCTGTGTTTCTCTCTGCAGGACCGTTGTGGGTTCCAGCCCGGTGTGTTCGACCGGCACTGAAACAGCATGGCGTGGCACCAGGGGCTGTCGAACCCCATACCGGAGTTTCAGCTGACCTTGGAGGAGAACGCGGTGCCTCCCAGGTCGACAACGGTGGGACGGAAACAGAAGAGGCATAGCGTCCCAAGCCAGCCCGTGACATGGGGAGCAGTAAAAGCATTGGTCGCCGCGGCTCAACGAAGACTGGCAGCAAACCAACAGCCAGAGACTCCTGAGACTTTGTTTGTGGCAATTCTCGCCCAAATTACTGCTAATTCTGTACTGATTGTGTGCCTTTTGTGCCTGCTATTTCCTGTAGGGGTTGATTCGGGAGCGCTTTCTTCATTACGGGCCCGAATGACATATAACCTATGGGAAAGATTGGCTTCAATAGCAAATGTTACCCACTTTTGTTTATCTGATTTTGTAGCAGCCGGAGAACTGTTAGGTACATGCCTTATTTCAGTATGTCATCACCCTGAGGAAACTGGGAATGAGATGATGCTCGCCGCTTACTTGAACCTCTCTTCCCAGTACTCTAGTATGGCTAATTGGGGCCCGGCCAATCACACTTTACCTTCTTAAGCTTATTTTTTGCTGCTGCTGTGTACAATGTATTCCTTTTTGTTAAGGCTTTGTCGAGACCCGCCCTGGCAGGCTCCACGAGTTATGACCTTGCCTGTCCGGGAGTTAATTGGCTTGCAAATGCAAATTGATGGCTACCATGAGATGGCCGAGCACAAATAAACAAAAAAGGAGGGGATGTAGGATTCATAAAGGTTTATGCGCTTGGCAACATTCAGGGCACACCCGGAGTGTTGTGTAGGAGTAGTGCACACACTGCTCCATCCAAGGGCATCAACCTTGGAATCTCGCCAAGATGATATGAACCATGGGATGCCTCCCAGGACTGGGCTCAAGGCCTGAGAGCAAGGAATGTGGTAGATAGAAATTGGTAAATAAGAATGTTAAACAAAGCCAGTGTATTCCTTTTATCTGTTGGAGAATGTAATGTGCAGGGGGAGAGAGAAAGAATAAAGGGGAAGGTGGAAAGCTGACAGGAGAAGCCCGTTAGCAGAGACCAGCCTGCTTGCTTGCTAAAAGCTGTGTTCTGTCTTGTCATTGAACCGCCACAATACTCTTTATAGGGACTACTACAAACCCACCATTGGCCTGATATATCAGAGACATTAACCAAACGACAAGTTATACCTGTCCGACTCCCTATTCTGGAGAGGTCATTTGTAAGAGTCTCTTTGAAAGGGGAAGAATCACTACTCCCACATTGCCAGCCTCCTCCCTCGGTCTTTATTTAATACCCATTTGCCCACTGAGTGATAATACAAGAACTCTTCCCTACAGGACGCGCATACTGGTCAGATTGATTCCAAGTAAAACAAAATACTCCCTTAGTTAGTATTGCAATTGAATACTCCCGATCCTGATAGGTGGCTTGCTGTAAAGATGTTTTATCCCAAAAGGGTGAGTCTGTTTGATTAAGAGGGATAGGTACCCCTACCAACGGGACCCCCTGACCCAAATATGTGGGAGTATGAATACAAATCCAACACTGCGTTCGATTTACACCCTGTTTTATGGCGCGGGTTAAATTCAAAAAGCTATTGCCCTCCCATCCTTGTACTGGACTTGGGAATAGGGAGAGGACCCCCCAGGCAAACCATACCAATGTCGGCACCCTCCTCTATACCATACAAAAAATAACACTACCAATGTAAGTCCAATAAACAGGAACACAAGAAGTCCTGGTGGGCTGTAAAGGTTCCAATAGCTGGAAATCTCAGTCCATGGGTTGGTCGTGGCGTTCATTCCTGAAGTGGCTTGTCCGATGGCTTGTCTGGGTCAGGTGCGGGTCCCAGCGCCAACTTAATGTAGCTATGATGGATCCAGGAACCTTTACCTGCAAAGGAGTGGTGGCAGATGGTGGGAGTAATGTTCGTGGCTGTAAGGTGTTTTTGGTATTCATTATCCGGAAAACAATTAGGGAGGACAGTGCATTCTGATGGTACTTGCCCACAAGCACAGATTCCAGCTCCTGGAATAAACTCACCCCACCACTTCACTCCACATTCGCAAGAATACATCCCGCAGCTCCCTCCCTGCCAGTGTACAATGCTCCGTCTTTGCCACCAAGGCCAATTCTTAATGTCTTTTTCAGTCAGGAATCCTTGGATCGTGGTGGTTTCAGCAGAGCAGGCGTTCCTTCTTCTCTCTTGGAACAGGCATGGTTTTGCATTATACAGGGGAGAGGTTACTAGCACGTCACCCTGTAGTGCTTTGGTTTCTTTAGCAAATACTGAATGCAGATTAGCTCTGTCAGTGGACAAGGGAGACGTTACTAGCACTTCATCTTGTCCTTTCCCCTGCTGTCCAAAAGGAGGAAAGAAAAAACCCAGAAGGAGGGACAGGCTGATCGGTAGTCGAAGTGAAGTCATCTCGAGGCGGAGGGGTCTTTTTGCAGTAAGAAGCATGGGTCCAGGCAGTCAGTCCTTGGCACTTCACAGCGGTGTTGGTAGTTAGCAGGACTTAATAAGGGCCTTTCCAGCGTCCGGCCAAAGTAGCCTTTTGTTG
This sequence comes from Natator depressus, assembly GCF_965152275.1. NCBI lineage: Eukaryota > Metazoa > Chordata > Testudines > Cheloniidae > Natator > Natator depressus. The sequence goes on from NC_134246.1 coordinate 34,161,474, forward strand.
ATGGACCTTTATGTAGACCCAGTCACCTGGTTTTAACAAATGGCAGGTTTGCTCAGGATCCTTGGAGCAGGACTTCTTTCACCTGTAAATACAGAGACCTAACACATTTCATTACTGTCTGGCAGTGTTTTGCAGATTTCACAGGTGCTTGGGCACATTCAAGCCCCCCTCTTTCTTGGCTCTCAGCCAAATCCTAGCTGTGAGTAGTGTCCTTGGGCAGGTCAGCGTCTTATCTTTGGACCGAGCCTGCCAGTTACACTGTTAAATTAGCTCATTTTTTGTTCTTTTTCTTTTCTCTTCTTGGCTTCTATTAACCTGCAAAGGAAACTTTTACTTGTTACTTACACACCTTTGTTTAAAAATGAACACGTATACATTGCCCATTATACAGCACTTTAGTCTTATTGTTTAATGTATGCCACATACACCCTTCTAGGAAAATGACTTTATTACGGAGCTTTGGAGCAACAAGCCAGGACAAGCACACCCACTTTTGAGGAGTCTACTTGGTACAACCTCTGATGTTCAATAGCTTTCCTCCCTCTTCAGCCCTCTGGCTAGAAATTTGAGGTAGCCAGAAGGATCTCATGTATAATATGGGGAGTGGGTTAACCTTCCATGTCCTTGCTTCCAAAGACTGTTGGTGTGCAAATTTTAACAACAATTTTTTAATTAAAAGATCTGACCAATGAAATTTCTTTTTTTTTACTTAAGCAAATGTATTAAACTTTAGTATATTACATTTTCCTGATATTATTTAAATGCTTTGTAGTCCAAGTTGAATAAAACAAGTATTTGAATTTTGATTGAACCCTTTTATTTAATTTTAAATTAAACTGTCCTATGAAAAATTAAACACAGCAATTCTGGCCACAAGACAAACACAAGACAGAACATAGAACACAGAACATAATTCCTATTGTGCCAGTAAATTCATGATATGTTGAATTGCTTTTTAGCTGGCATTAGTTTTCTCTGATTTTCTGAAAGACAAAAAGAACACAGATCTACCCCTTCTGGGCAGTCAGTCATTCCTTAAAATATTTCCTTTTTATACAAATACCCTTGTTAATTGCAGGCAAATCAGAGGAATTACTCTTGTATTTGTTTTATAGGCAGCCCAGGTTTTAGTGGCTTTTACCTTATCAGTTAGGTAATTTACATTAAAACAAATGCTTTCCGGCTTGCTTTTGGATCCACAACTTAAAGATTCTTACTTTAAAAAGGGCACAATAAACTTTACCAGATTTTTGATTGACTTTTACTTTAACTCCTGCTGTCAAAGACACAGCGACTTGAAAAGGAAGACACCACCTATTGTAGCCCCTAGGAGCCTAATAAGATATTAATTAAGTAGCACTGTATAATTGCATTCCTTTGGAAAAGGGCCCATTTTCCTCAAAATGGCTGCAAAGAAACCAAGAATTCTTTTTCTTTCTAGTATTTCACAAAGTTCAACTGATTAATTCCCTCCAGCAACTACAGAGTTAACTTCTCACTTTCCTTTCTTAAATCACTTGCTTATCTCCCAAAACTACACCCAATCAACTCAGATTTTACCATTCCAAGTATTATTCCGGGATTTATGTTTCCCATTCCTGTAATTATTTACTCCTCTTTTTTTCACTATGCCCTCCAAGTTTCCAACCTGTTTTCCAATCTCTCTATCTGTTGCCTGCCCGCTTGGGCCCAATCCTGTTTTTCTCTCTGAACTGTCCCTTCCATGCGCACCAGCTTCGTCCCACTACCAATTTAACAAGGAGGGAAGGCTTCTTAACTAGCCCCCTGCCCTACTGGTCTCTTCTCTTAAATATTCTCACTCACAAGGGCTACCTGAGTCCTCCCCCGTGAGGCTTGTCACCTGGACAGAACTTGGCAGTTTAACTATTTAATTTCCTCTTATGGCAGACACACTGTTGTTATGGCATATGCTGAGCACAAATGGTTAAATTTTGACAAGTCTCTGAAGGATTGGTACTTGCTTAGCCAGTGCTTCCTTTTCTGCCTGGAAGTCCTGTCTTAAGGCTTGCAACTGGTCCTGGGCATAGGTCAGAAAGCCGAGGGTAAGCCGGAGGAGGGGCAGAAGCAGGCATAGCACAGAGCGGGGCTGGAGACCCCTGAGATGAATAAGAAAAGGAGGAGGAAAGAGGACGTCCTTTCGCAGCGCATAAGCCCAGTTGTCCCATTTTGGTTTCGGCCAAGCCTAAGAAGGATTGAACCTGTTTCTTTGACTTTGGGACAGGCCACTTTTGGATAGCATCCACTTTGGCCTGTAGGGGGTTGATAGTTCCTTGACCCACCTGGTGTCCAAGGTAAGTCACTCTGTTTAGGCCTATTTGACACTTCTTAGCCTTAACAGTTAGTCCTGCCTCCCTTATGTGCTCAAAGACTTTTTGTAGATGTTCCAGGTGTTCTGCCCAGGTATCTGAAAATATGGCAACATCGTCAAGGTAGGCGACTGCATATTCTCCTAATCCCGCTAGGAGACCATCTACAAGTCTTTGGAAGATGGAGGGTGCATTCCGCAGCCCGAAAGGGAGTATATTAAATTCATAGAGCCTGAGATGTGTGGTGAAGGCTGACCTTTCCTTGGCGGATTCATCTAGCGGTACCTGCCAGTACCCCTTGGTTAAGTCCAAGGTAGAGATGAACTGGGCCTGTCCCAGTTTCTCTAATAGTTCATCTGTGCATGGCATTGGATAGTTGTCTGGGCAAGTTACAGCATTTAGCTTATGGTAGTCCACGCAAAAACGTATCTCCCCATCTGGTTTGGGAACTAGAACCACTGGAGATGCCCATGCACTTCCAGAGGGGCGGATTACACCCATCTGTAACATATTCTGGATCTCCCATTCTATAGCAGTTTTGGCTTGAGGAGACACCCGGAAAGGTTGGACTTTAATTGGGTGAGCATTACCTGTGTCAATGCAGTGATATGTCCATTCAGTCAGTCCTGGGGTGGCTGAGAACATTGGCGCTTAGCTAGTGCACAGCTCCTTGATCTGCTGTCACTGCATACACCCAAGGGTCATGGAGAAGTTCACCTCTTCCACGCCACCAGCACTTTTCCTTTCGTAGTAGACACCTTCAGGCCACTAAGCGTCATCTCCTCCCTGGGCTGTAAACTGATAAACCTTTAATTCTCTGGAATAAAAGGGCTTTAGAGAATTAATATGGTACACCTTACGCTTTCGGTGGGAGGTGGGGAATGCTATGAGATAATTAACAGCTCCCAGGCTCTCGTGGACCGTGAATTGCCCTTCTCATGACGCTTCCATTTTATGGGCCTGGAGCGCCTTTAAGACCATGACCTGGTCCCCTACTTTTAAGGAACTCTCTCTGGCATGTTTATCATACCAGGCTTTTTGCTCTTTTTGTGCATCCTGTAAGTTTTCTTTAGCAAGGGTTTAAAGAGGTTTGGAGGGTGTTTGGTAGGTTGGTTAGAAAGTCCAGAATGTTAGTTCCTGGAGAAGGTGTAAATCCCTCCCATTGCTGCTTCAACAACTGTAACCTCGTGGCCCCTTAACCTCGTGGCCATATACAAGTGCAAATGGTGAAAACCCTAAACTAGGGTGTGGTACAGCTCTGTAGGAAAACAGCAACTGCTGCAACACTAGGTCCCAGTCATCGGAGTGCTCATTTACGAATTTAAGTATCATGGCCCCCAAAGTTCCATTAAACTTCTCCACCATGCCATTTGTTTGATGGTGGTAAGGAGTGGCAACCAAGTGATTTACCCCATGAGCTTCCCAAAGGCTTTCCATAGTTCCTGCCAGGAAATTAGTTCCTGCATCTGTGAGGATGTCGAAGGGCCAACCTACCCTGGCAAAAATGTCTGCTAGTGCCTGGCACACACTTTTAGCCCTGGTGTTGCTTAGAGCTACTGCTTCCGGCCATCGGGTGGCAAAATCCATGAAAGTCAGTATGTACTGCTTTCCTCTGGGTGTCTTTTTCGGAAAAGGACCCAGAATATCCACAGCTACTCACTGAAATGGAATTTCAACGATGGGAAGTGGCTGGAGAGGCGCTTTGAACTGGTCTTGGGGTTTTCCCACTCTTTGGCATACTTCACAAAACCGGACATAGGTAGAGCTTGGCCCGGTACTTAGTTGGAACTAGCAACTGTTTCTTAGGGTGCCAGTCTTTCTGGTGTCCACCAGAAAGAGTTTCCTTGTATAAAAGTCCTCTTTCTACCACAAATCTGGATTGATTAGAAGAGCTGAGAAACAGTGGGTTGCTCCATGCCGCTGTCCAAGCTCTCTGGAGGCTTTCATCTGCTTCCTGTTCGGTCTGGAACTGTTCCCTTGATGCTGGAGACATCAGTTCCTCATTGGATTGTGGACCTAGGCTTGTTCCCTCTGGAAGCGATGTAGGGGATGGGGCTCTTTCCGTTGACTGTGAACCACTCTCTGCTGGGGCACTACGTTGAGGTTCAGGCTCCGGCTGAGCCTCTTGTGTAGGATTATGGGCTGCTGCCGGTTCAGGTTCGGTGGGGCCCTCTGGTGTTGGGGTTACAAGTACTGGATTCAGTGCTGTCAATGGCTCTGGTGATGGTTGTTCTGCCAGTTCCGGTTCTGGGATTGGTTCCGTTTGGGTCTCTGGGACTGGATCCACTACTGCTGTTGCAGACATTGGCCTGGACTTCTGGTGTGATTCCGGTTCAATGAACTGTAATCTGTTGGGGTTCTTGGGGCAGCTGGCCTTTACTTACCCCGGCTGGTTACATTTAAAACATCATCCAGCTGACGGGTCACTGGGCGAGGTGGGTTACTGGAGAACGGTGTGGGGGGACGATAAAGTGTCTGGAGGGTTCCTTGGGGGGTAGGTGAGGCCCCCGGTAATAGGGTGTGGTCTGGGGTTGTCCCTTCTGGTATCCGCTCCAACTGCAACTAGTTTTTTTCTTCTCTGCCACCTCTTCCCGTTTGGCTCCAATCTCCCCCGCCTCAATTACAGTTCTGGGCTTCCCATCTAGGATGTATCTTTCTATTTCCTCAGGAACACCCTCTAAGAACTTTTCCATTTGCATTAGGAAGGGCAAATCTGCTGGAGATTTATCACTTGCTCCTGATATCCAGGCATCCCAATGTGGTAGGCATGTTGGGTAAATGACACGTCTGGTTTCCACCTTAGGGCTCTGAATCGCCGATGGGAATGCTCAGGTGTTAGCCCAATTCTGACTCTCGCCTTTGTTTTAAACAGTTCATACTTGTTCATGTGGTCCTTAGGCATTTCAGCCGCCACCTCAGATAAGGGTCCACTGAGCTGTGGCCTCAGCTCTATCATGTATTGGTCTGTAGGGAAGCTGTACCCAAGGCAGGCCCTTTCGAAGTTTTCTAAGAAGGCCTCGGTATCATCGCCTGCCTTGTAGGTGGGGAACTTTTGGGGATGGGAATTGGTACCTGGAGAAGGATTGCTAGGGTTTGTTGGTATATTCTGCTGAGCCTTTATCTTCTCCATCTCCTTCACATGCTTCCTCTCTTTTTCCTTCTCCTCCAGTTCTTTGGCCCTTGCCTCCAGCCCTTTTTCCTTTGCCTCCATAGCTCTCTTGTGAGAAGCCGCTTGGTGTTGTTCTGCCTCTTTTGCTCCCTCCCTTTTTTTGTCCTTTGCCTCCATTTCTTTGTCCTTTGCCTCCATTTCCATTAGCATGAGTTCTACGTGTCTTTCACGTTGCTTTTGTTTGTCCTCAGCCTCAAATCTGGCTAATTCCAGCTTTTTTTGAGCCATGGAATCTGTCATCCTAACCTCTCTGTTTTAACTAACTTTACACCCGAGAGTTAGACAGAAAACAAAAACAAACAAAAAAAACTTGGTTTGTAAAATTTTGCTGTGCTGTAATAGGATACCTATATTTTCCCAGGAGGGATTTTAAAGGGGTTTACTCTTCCCTTTATATTTATGACAACCCACCTCTTTCTCTTGGGAGCGGTGGTCGTGGAACCTCCATCCCTAGGACAGTGCATCTCATGCCTTCCAATTGGCGGAGTCTGCTTCTGTTCCCTTCCCTTAGATGTATCATCTAGTCTACTCTCCGCATTAGTACCTGTGGAAAGAACTTAAAAAAGGTTGCTTACCTGTATCTGCACTGCTGGTACATGGACGCTCCCCTTTCTTCTTCTGGAGGTCACATGCTGCCAAATTTCATCACATCCTCCTGTCCCTGCTGCGCAGCCTGCCCTGAATCTTCAGAACATTGTGCCCGTAGAAGCATATCCTGATGTCTGTCCAGGAAATCTTCAGTTTCGCTTATGCAATGCAGGGTCGATACTTATTCCTCCAGACCTTGAACCTTCTCTTCCAATACGGAGACCAGCTTTCACTTTGTACAGACAAAGTCACTTCTGTCCTGTGGAAGAAAGACAAACATGGCACATCCAGTGCAGGTCACAACAGCTGAACACTCCCCATCCATATTACCTTCCTTCTACGAGCTCACTCAGGAGCTGGAGTAACTACTCAGAGAAGCCGGCAAGATGTAAGCCTCAGTGGGCTCTCCCCAGGCGAACTCCCTCTGTTAGCCGCTATCTGCTCTTCGCTGCTCAGATGGTTCGCTGCTGACTGGCTTTTATACAGTCAGGCCCACTCGAGGCTCACCTGGAACAAAGCACTCCCAATTCACACTTTTCAAACCACCAATCAAGCACATGCCTGTTTCCTCCTCTGTCTTAAAAAGGGGCTGTTCACCAATCAGAAGCTTTGGATCTCTCCCAATCAGAGCTTAGGGGTGGGACTTGTGCCCCAATTGGGGTTCTTGGAGCCCAGCCCCAGCTGCTGTTTGTTGTATTGGTGTATGATGACTCCTAGGATCCACCCCCTGCCCATGGACCTGGATTCCAAAGCCACAGGACCTTATATAGGGATAATAAGAACATGCTGAGTGGCATTAAAAATGATGCAGAAGTGATCTAATTTCTCCTTGCTCCACCACTAAGTTATGGTGCTTAGAGATAAATCACCCCACAGGCAGGTTCTCCCAGAACTTCCACTAGGTGGTGCTCTGGCATCTTCCTCTGAGATAGCGAGAGCCAGGCATGGTGCATTTCAGGCTAGATGGCCCCATGGCCTATTCCATTGTGGCAACCCTGACTCATCTCTGCTGGCCATCAGCCCACCACAATATATGTAAGCAACATATAGCAACCTCAGTAGATGGAAAGATACAATAAGCAGACTCAGGTACCTTTTTGTGTGATGGGAAAGATGTTTGCAGATAGAGAGATGAATTGGGATACACCCATGAGTTGGGGTTGACCAAGCTTTGCAGAGCTGTAGGAGGGATGCTAGTTTTTTTGGGCAACTCTCAGGCCACATACCAAAATATAATTCCAGAATCGAAAATCAGAACATTATTTTAAGATTAAGTATTTAGCCATTAAGACATTATTGAGATTAAGAAGTAATAAAATGAAATAGGAGAGCAGCTCACTTTATCAAGGCAGGGGCACCCCAAGAAAAGCTCCTTCCCCTCCTGACTCAAGAAGGGGACTCTGGCAGGGGAAGGAGGTTGTCAGTTAGCCCCACAGAGGCAGAGGCAAAATAGAAGCCAGCTTCAACCACGATTCTGAGTGAAAAGAAATGGTTCCACCATCTGGTGAAATGTGCTGCCATATTCCTCACACAGTGCCACCCCGTGGCAAAACATTCTAATGCATTCTAAACTCTTCATCACATTGCCGCCTTTTCTGATAGCCCTCCTAGAGTCTGTGTGGCCCAGGTCTTGTTATCAGAGGCTCTTTGCATTGCGTTGCTCCGTTAGTTCTGTTCACGTGAAGATCCTTGCTAATTCTAAGCCACTACCCTGACTGATGGCACCTTCACAGCATTTAGTTAGTCCTTGATGTCCTTTGGCTATGAGCTCTAGAATTTCTCCTCTCAAAGCCCTTGGGATGGCAATGCAATCACCTTTGAACATTAGTCCATTGGATTCACGTAATAATCTGCATACAGAAGAGAAGTCTCTTGCCACGACCATCGTGTTCTTCACAGACTTTGGCCATTCTGCCCAAATGTAACCAAAAACTTCATCAAGTTGCTTCTGCCAAGGCTGCTTTCTGTAGCAGGTACAGTCACCTTCCTGACATTGTTCTGTAAAGTTCCTTAGCATCCATGTAAGTCTTTCCATCCTCCTCGAGCCACAGGTGTCTGAGTGTGATGCAGGGCTCCAGGATTGTGTCACTGCTATTACCAGACTTTTACCAGGAATATATTCAGCAACTGGGTTAAACTACATTTGCCTAATGAAAAGACATTGGTATCTTGATGGAGCTTGATCTTTTCCATTGATAAAGGTTACAAGAGGCTTATGGTCATTTACCAGTTTAAAGGAATCCAGCCCACACAGATGCATGGTGAAGTTCTCACATCCCCGTTCTCTTGCCAGCCACTGCTTTTCAAACTGGGCCTATCATTTTCCTGCTTCTGTAAATGTACACGAGCAGAATGCAAGTAGCTTGCGCTCAGATCCATGTATCTGCAACAACAAACCACCAAGGCCATAGTTACTGGCTTCGGCCCTGACCATGGTGAGTTTGTTTACACTGTAGATCTTTAAAACTGGAGCAGTCGAGATAAGTTCTTTTACCTTTTTGAAAGGAGTCTTCTGATTTTTGCCCCCATACCCAGAATGCACTGGAATTTAATAGTTTATTCTGTGGTTTTGACACTGTAGATAGATTTTGTAGGTATTAATTTACCATCCTCGATATGCATCTAAATTCTGGTACATTTCTTGGTGCTTTCAATTTTCTAAATGCTTTTACTTTCTCAGTGCTAGGACTAATTCCATCTTTGTTTGTTATCTGTATCAAAAAGTTAATTTGGTGTAGGCAGAAAACACAGTTTTCTTTATTGAGCTTGAGTTCGGACTCATTAAGTACAGAACTTCAACTTTGCCATGTTCTTCCACTGATGACCCATATTCTAAATTCAGAAGGGTAGCCGTGTTAATCTGGATCTGTAAAAGCGGCAAAGAGTCCTGTTGCACTTTATAGACTAACAGACATATTGGAGCATAAGCTTTCGTGGGTGACTACCCACTTCATATTCACCCACGAAAGCTTATGCTCCAATACGTCTGTTAGTCTATAAGGTGCCACAGGACTCTTTGCCATATTCTAAATTGTCATCCATAAAAACAACATCCCCATTTATGTTCTTTATCAGCTCTACCGTCTTCCTTTGGAACATTTCAGAAGGACTGGTATACCTGAAAGGTCATCTTTGAAAGTAATATTTCCCTAGTGGTGTAATGAATGTCAAAGAGACAAGGTGGGTGAGGTAATAACTTTTATTGGGCCATATTCTTGTTGGTGAGAGAGACAAACTATTGATCCATGCAGAGCTCTTCTTCCTACCTCACCCAGATCCATCTTGTCTCTAATATCCTGGGACCGACACAGCTACAATTATACTGCATACAATAATGAACGTTGTCAGTTGAGTAATCTGTTTAACTAAAGGAATGTGCCAGAAACCTCTTGAATCATCTAGCTTGGAGCTCTTTCCACTTTCCAGAGAAAGTTTTCTAGTGTTGGGAGGATCTATTTTTCTCTCACTATTGCTTAATTGAGTCTTGCAAGATCTGTACAAATTTGTATTTTCCCATTTTTCTTCATAACCAGGTACCACTGGGGCACATCATGCAGTTTGCTCAGAGATTTTTCTCAATAATGCCATTTTTTTCCATTCTCTTTAACTCATTTTCTACTTTAGGAAGTAACGGGTTAGGAATTCTGTGGGGGATATGTACACAATATGGTAGCATTGGCTCTTAAGATTTTTTCTGCTGGATCTCCTTCTAAAAGTCCAGTATCACCAAACATTCCATCATCTTTATCCACTTTTCTCACTTATCCACTTTTCTCATCATGGCAATCACACTGCAACTGAGGAGGTTGTCTGCCTCCCATCCTCTAATCCCATATGTATTAAAATTAAAGGCATGCAGTTCACAACACTTCCGAGGCTAACTATGACCCTATCTACTGATTATAAGTCCCTGATGATATGACTGTTACACCCTCACCCAAATCTAGTTTAAAATTAACAGTCGTTCCACAAATATTCAGTTCCACCCTCCAGCCTGGCTCTGTCTCTTTCTCATTACACATGACAGAGCCAATAACTATGTCTCTTGACTCTCAGTGGTCACCTCCTGTACTGCCTTTGTGTGTCAGACAGCAGCAAGATGTCCACATTTTCGGCATTTATGACATTTGGCTCCACATCTGGTGTATCTAGTTGGAAAAGTGTTCTCTTGCCTGGGGCTTACCCTATATTGCCTTGTGGGATTTACTGCAATTGGGTTTTGAAGCTGTGCTGTATTTCCTAATGTGACTCTGTTTGTATGTCACTTCTGATGTGTTTCATTTTGGCAGTCATTGGTCTCTATTTTGTTTTTTAATCATTTCCAATTGTCTTGCCATTTCTACTGTTGTCTGAGGGTTCAGTCCCTCTTCATTTGCAGCTCCTCTGACAGTTCTCTGTCAAAATGCCCATCACTACTCTGTCTTTAATGTGCTCTTCCTTTTTGTCTTCAAAATCAGTTTTGTGCCAGACTCCCCAGGCATTGGCTGTGCTGGCAAAAACACACTCGGTCATAAACCACATTACACTGAGGTATACATTTCTCATCAAACTTAGTCAGCCCCACAGCAAAATTGTTCTTGTGGCTCTCCTCTCCAAAGGCAAAGGATTTCAAAGATATGTTCAGCTTCCCTGCCCATGGCATAGACTACTGGATTAACTTGAACCTTCCCATGCTCCTCATGGATTTTAGTTGCAATGGGAAAATGTGCAAACTGCTCCTTCCATTCAGTCATGTCTGTGGTCTGTCAAAGCTGAAGCTCTCTGGGGCATGAAACTTTGGCATTTTGATGAAATTCTGACATTTCTGTTCTTTTTCTTGTAACACTATGACAGGTTAAGTATCAGACGGGTAGCCATGTTAGTCTGGATCTGTGAAAGCGGCAAAAAGTCCTGTGGCACCTTACAGACTAACAGATGTATTGGAGCAGAAGCTTTCGTGGGTGAATAACCACTTCTTCAGATGCATATAGTGGAAATTTCCATCATCACATGAGCTAACCAGATCAGCAACACCATCACCGGTTCATTCACCTGCACGTCCACCAATGTAATATACACCATCATGTGCCAGCAGTGCCACTCTGCTATGTACATCGGCCAAACTGGACAGTCCCTACGTAAAAGGATAAATGGACACAAATCAGATGTTAGAAATGGCAATATACAGAAACCTGTAAGAGAACACTTCAACCTCCCTGGACACACAATAGCAGATTTCAAGGTAGCCATCCTGCAGCAAAAAAACTTCAGGACCAGACTTCAAAGAGAAACTGCTGAGCTTCAGTTCATTTGCAAATTTGACACCATCAGCTCAGGATTAAACAAAGACTGGGACTGGCTCACCAACTACAAAAGCAGTTTCTCCTCCCTTGGTGTTCACACCTCCACTGCTAGAAGAGGGCCTCATTCTCCCTGATTGAACTAACCTCGTTACCCCAGCCTGATTTTTGCTTGTATATTTATACCTGCCTCTGGAAATTTCCACTATATGCAACTGAAGAAATGGGTATTCATCCACGAAAGCTTATGCTCCAATACATCTGTTCGTCTATAAGGTGCCACAGGACCCTTTGCCACAATGACAGGTTAGTCACACAGAGAGAGAGGCAAAATGGACGCCAGCAACAACCACAACATAATTGCAATAGGAAATGGAGACTGTCTCCAGCACTCAGTAAATATATTCTGTGGTATTCTTTGCACAGTGCCACCTAGTGACTAAACTTCATATGCAGCTTAAGCTTTCCTGCTTGCAGGCGAAGGGTCTGGAGGAAAGCATGCTATCTGGGTCTTCAGCACAGTCAATCTGCAGAGACCCATCCTAGATTAAGATGGGGTGAGTTGTGCCTTGGGGAGCAGCCTGCTTTGTCTCTCTCTGCTTTTGGGTTCTTGTGTGTTAGGATTCTGGATTCTAATATGTGAAGTTGTGTACCACAGCAACCTTCCATCAAGACTATTGTATGTTCCTTATCTACCATCTCTGTGTCTATGCTGTGAACATAAGATAGAAAGTGAAATCCTCCTGCAACTTCTTTAATTAACCAGAGCAACCAAAAACATAAGCATGTAAGTTGTTATAGCCTACATGTATCATGGATAAAAATAATTGTGAAGATCTCCAAAATTCAGTAAAGCTGCAGACAAGTTTGTTATGACTTAACATTCTAAATAACCCATAATTTTATTGATAACCATTTTTCCCTCAGTATTGAGTTCGCTACGCTTCCCTTGGTATTCTTGCTGGGATTTGGTTCAAAGGGAAATTTGCTGCTCTGGCTGCAATAGAAGATTTTACTGCAATTGCAAACTGGCTGTGAGTTTGCTTCTGGTGTCCTGATGTGCAGGATTTATGTATCTCTCTCACACACATGCCCAGGAAAAGCCTAGGGTCAGGGCAAGGCTCAGAACAGGTCAGCTCCTTTAATAACCTGGTTCAGCAGCTGGCTTGGAGATCTGGAGAGGAACAATTCATAACTGTAAACACGGAACTGTGCATGGGAGCAAGGGTAGGGTTCACTCACACAGGGAATGCATGGACCTAGACACTGTAAGACCAGACCACTACAAATTCCTCAGATGAGCTAGATTGATTAATTACAACAGAGTGACAACTCTGTTATCATTCTGGTTAAGTCCAGCTTTCTATTTAAACCTGAACTCTTCTAAGTGCTCTAAAATCCACATATATACTCGGATTGCCTTGAAATACTGTGTGTCTGGTGTGGGCATGGGGTTCTATTAGGAGTCCAAATTTTGGGTCATTAACGGGTTCCCAAGACACAGTCCCCAGAGTTAAAATTTATTTTCAAGTTGACTGATTGAAGCGACCTATTTTTGCTCACAGGTAGAGCTCAAACCAGGTCTCAGATCATGGTGCCAGGTTCTCCAATGTTCAACGGCTACCCCAAGACAGTATTTCAAGAGATGAAAAATCCATCACTTCCCTTGCACATTTGTTCCAGTTAACCACCTTCACTAACAAAAATGTGTGTCTTATTTCTGACTTGAGTGTGTCTGGTTTAAGCTTTGAGCTTTTCGTTTTTGTTCTGTCTTTCTCCACTAGATTAAAGAACCCTTTAGTAGCTGGTATTTTCTCCCCATGAAGATAGTGATATGGTTTATCAAGTCCTGTCCTGATCTTTTCTTTGATAAGCTAAACTGATCAAATTCTTGAAGTCTCTCACTGTCAGGCATTTTCTCCAGCATTTTCTCTACCCTTTGAATTATTTTTGTGGCTCTTTTCTGTACCCACTGCAATTTTTCAACATCCTTTAAAAATGTGGACACCAGCAATGGACAAAGTATTCCAGTGTAGGTCTCAATTCTGTATCATCACTGAAGGTTTCTTCTAAATCAACAATTCGTATTCTGTTCCATGCTGGGCTGCCATCTTACAATAGAAAAGATATTTTCTCATTCCAAATCCACAAATTTCTGAAACACATCTTCTCATCTAGCTATGAAGTAATGGGAGAGATACTAGGATGTGGAATGTATGTCAGCCCATCACCCCCTGACATGCTATTTTAGTGCTAAGCTATGGCTCCAGTGCTCAGAGTACTAGTCTTGGCAATCAGGTTTTGGGAGCTTAAATCTTACTGGTGTCATTTTGAAGAACATACGGATGGCTGTGCTGGGTTGGACCAAAGGTCCATCTAGCTCAGTATCCAGTCTTCTAACAGAGGCCAATGTCAGGTGCTTCAGAGAGAATGAACAAATCAGGGCAATCATGGAGTGATCCATCCACTGTCAAGCAGTCTCGGCTTCTGGCAGTTAGAGGTTTAGGGACACCCAGAGCATGGAGTTGCATCTCTGCCCATCTTGTCCAAAAGCCATTTATGGATCTATTGTCTATGAACTTACCTAATTATTTTTTGAACCCAGTTATATGTTTGACGTTCACAACATACCCTGGCAGTGAGTTCCATGGGTTGACAGTATGTTCTGTGGAAAGGTTCTTCCTTATGTTTGTTTTAAACCTGCTGCTTCTTAATTTTGTTGGATGATCCTTGTTTCTTGTGTTACATGAAGGGATAAATAACACTTCCTTATTCACTTTTAATATGTGTTGGGAAAGTCTGATCCACTGGAAGCTGACTAATCTCCTCTCTTCCTGTACTGACAGCACTGCAGCCCAAGGGATACATGTGCTGCGACTGCCACCTTCAAATCAGCAAAAGGATTTAGACACCCAGTTTTCAACTAATTTTCATGGCATCCAAATTCTTCAGGTAGGTGCCTTACAAAATCTGAGTCTTCGGTGTGCTTGGATGTATATCTCTCTCTCCCTGTTTCCACTCTGTTTTCAAAAACATGATGGGCTGCTAGTCATAACAGAAGAAGCAGTTTTCATCATCCATACCTATATCTATATCTACATATGTGGAGATGGCGTGTGCATCAAAAACGCAAGACCAAATTAAGAAATCAGCTACATAGCCTGGAGCCAGTCAATAGCCTTTAATTCAGTGGTGTTCAGCTGGAGAAGAGCTATGGGGAGCCCCAGACGAAAAAAGCAACCATCCTGCACATGAGCAGCATCCTCCACAGTAGCACTAATGCAGAGTGTGCATCCCTGGATGCCATAGGGAGAGTTGGTCATGTCACAGAGAGCCACACCTCACCTGAGCCTGTTAAGCTGGCTGCAGAGGTGGTATGGTCCATCGTTAGGTTGCAGGGCTGCTTCTGGCAGACAGGTTAGTGTGGCATCAGGTGAGGACATGCTGGAAGTCAGGACCTGGGGCTAGGATACCAACGGGCTGTGGGTCAGGACTGAGGGGAACTGACACAGCTCCGAGTGTGCACAAGCAGGTCAGTACAATCATTTCTGGAGAAGTGATTCTTTCCTTCATGTTTTGTGACATGTTCCTTTTTAGCTGAAAAGTCGAAATTTGGCATGGAACAAACATTTCCCCAGCAGCTAACCTAGGTAATCTAGGTTCTTCCTAACCTAGATGTCACTTCTCTGCATCAAACTGCAGCTCTTCTATTTTAGTTTGGTGACCAACTTCATTTCTATTCATCAGAATACAGACGTAGAATATAGAATTATCATGCACAGTGTGATGCTTTTTCTTTAGGAAAGTTGTCATGTATAACTGTAAGAAACTTCAATGATGTTTTGCTAGAGGCAGCCTGAGACCTCCGGCATTTGGTCCCCCAACTGCAATTCCTCCTAGACTTCTTTGTACACATTGTAGTTAGAGGTTTAAGGAGCAGCTTGTTCTGTCCTCCTGGCTTAACAAAGAGAAGGTTGAGGGGGAACTTGATCACCATCTGTAAGTAGCTTCATGGAGAGACTTCTGATAGTAGAGGACTCACAAAGGCAAGGTGAGATCCAATGGCTGGGAGAGAAAGTTAGATAAATTCCAAGTAGGGAGAAAGGCACAATTTTTTAAACAGGGAACAGAATTAATCATGGGAACAACTTACCAAGGGACATGGTGGATTCTGCATTACTTGGAGACTCTGGAACCACACTCAATATCTTTCTAAAAGCTATTCTCAGGCTCAGCCAGAAGCTCTGGGCTTGATGCAGAATCACTGGCTGAGGGTCTCTGGTCTTTCTTATGCAGGAGATCAGAATAAAGCATCAATATGGTCCCTTGTAGCCTTGGGGGCTACTCCCTATTACTCTATATATTACTCTAACACCCAGCCCATTATGCTGCTTCAAGACAAAAGACAGTCTCTAACTGTCAGAAACTTCCTGGTAGGGGAAAGTTTTTTTCCTTCCTGGTAGGGGAAACATAACTGCCCAGCTGACTGTTTGTGGCACCTTTCCATGTAACCCTTATGAATTCTGACTGACTGCATTAACTCGAAGGACAGTTTCAGCACCAAGTGTGTATTGAATCAGCCATTAGCCCATGGGTAGTCAACAGGAGGACCGCGGGCCAAATATGGACCGCCAGATGCTTTTGAATAGACCATGCAATCTTTTAATTTATTTTTTATCATTATTGTTATTGCAATGTTTAAAATTTTTCTGTGGAGCCTGGACCTTGACAAAGAAATTTGGACCATGACAAAAAATAATTGACTACCCCTGCATTAGCCAGCAATGGCTGATCACGTACCTCCCACTCCCTGTCTGGAAGCAGGACAACAAAAAATCATTATTACTGATTGACTCAGTACTTGTAGAGCAATGCATATGCTAAGGAGTGTGGGCTGCATTCCATAATCAGATGAACGTGAGGGCCCAGTGTGATGCTGTGGCCAAAAATGCTTATGTGATCCTTGAATTCATAAACAGGAGACTCTGGAGTAGGAGTGGAGAGGTACCTATGGTGGAATCCTGTGTTCAGTTCTGGAGTCCACAATTCAGGAAGGATGTTGATAAATCAGAGAGGGTTCAGAGAAGAGTCACAAGAATGATTAAAGGATTAGAAAACATGAGCTTATAGCTGCAAGGAGCTCAATTTATTTAACTTAACAAAGAGAAGATTAAGGGGTGGTGTGAGAGGAAATATATCCATCTAGCAAAGAAAGTTGTAACACAATCCAATAGCTGGCAGTTGAAGTTAGACGAATATGCCATTTATAGAGCAAATAACGCAACAATTTTTAACAATGAGGGTAATTAACCACTGGAACAAGTTACCAAGGATTGTGGTAGATTCACCATCATGTCGATTCTGAAATCAAGATT
Organism: Natator depressus; assembly: GCF_965152275.1. NCBI lineage: Eukaryota > Metazoa > Chordata > Testudines > Cheloniidae > Natator > Natator depressus. The sequence goes on from NC_134246.1 coordinate 34,178,212, forward strand.
TGAAGTATTTCTAAAAGATCTGCTCAAGAAATTGAACTCTTCTCCAGCTCAACATGCTGACCGGGTTTCTGAAAGCAATGCAGTCAGACTGGGGTCAGCTATCCCTGGGCCACTTCCTACCAACCCTCGGGGTGCACTGGGTTCCATGGGGGTCCTCAAGTTCTTTGGGGTAGAAGGCACTGGAATGGGTTACCTAGGGAGGTGGTGGAATCTCCATCCTTAGAGGTTTTTAAGGCCCAGCTTGACAAAGCCCTGGCTGGGATGATTTAGTTGGGGTTGGTCCTGCTTTGAGCAGGGGGTTGGACTAGATGACCTCCTGAGGTCTCTTCCAACCCTAATCTTCTATGATTCTATGAATTTCTTTGGAGAGGTTCTCTGGCCTGTGCTATTCAATAGGCCAGACCAGATGATCACAATGGTCCCTGCTGGCCTTGGAATCTATGAAGCTATAAGCTAAAGCAAGCTGGTTCTCCCAGGTTGTCTGTAGCATTGGGGTGGGTGGGTTGAAGCAATGGAAAATCCCCAGCACAAAAGAAGGAACAAAGACAGAGATGTTATGAGGTGCTATTAAAAAGGGACATGCTCTGATGTTCTGTGAGAAGCAGAATGTCTTGATCACCAGCCCTGAACAAGCTAGAGGGAGAGAGAAATACCCTGAGTAGAATCTGAAGGCTGAGTTGGAGGAAATAGGTGGAGGAAGGACCAGGGACTCCTGAAACAACAGTACAAACCCCAAAGGGCCCTCAGAGGGGTGAGAGCACTAGAGGGAGGGGTTTCGGGGCAGGTTCTGTTGTTTTTATGTAGCTCTGTCTCTCGTGATTCCCCTACGGGTAAAGTGTGTGTGTTGGAAATTCCCTCGCAGAGTCTGTATGTTACTTGCTTACAGTGTCCCTGAAGAGGGAAATAAGAAACCAGAGAGTCCCTGTAGTGGGTTAGTGGTGGTCCCTCTCCCTCCAGGTCAGTGGAGGCCACTCCACCTCACTATGTCACTGGACATAGCCCACAGTCAGGGAATTAGCACAGCGCTGAACAGTCTATGGCTCTGGCCCACAGTCTGGGCCAATCCACAAATAAGTCTCTGGGCCCCAGGTCCTCCAGGGACACTGAGGCACCAACCAATCTATGACTCCAGCCTGCAGTCAAGGGACAGCAGCAAAAAGAGTTTCTGAGCCCAGGCCCTCAGTTAGGGCTGGGCAACAAACAGTCTATGGCTCTGACCTGAAATCAGGACAGAGCAACAAAAGGGCTGGGCATTCTAGCTCCAACAAAAGCAGGAATCTTGGCCTAGAGCGGGGATGCTGCCACCCCGGGGTGAGGTGGCAGGGGGTAGGGGAACCCGGGCCCACCCGACTCCACCGGGTCCCAGCACAGAACCCTGACAGTGGCAGAGTGTTCCACCACTGGGTCAGCAGGGAATCCACCTGCAATATGCTGACGAGGTTTCTGGCAGCAATGCAGTCAGACTGAGGTCAGCTGTCCTTGGTTCACTTCCTACAACACCTCAGGGTGTACTGGGTTCCATGGGGGTCCTCAATTTCCTTGGGGTAGAAGGCCAGCAGCAGTCCCAGCGACTCCTCAGAGCTTTGGTCAGCAGGCAGCTCCAGCAGCTCTAGCCAGTCCTAAGCTCGGCCAGGCTCTGCTATGGTCTTCTGGCTTGGGAGTGGGCAGGAGGCACCTGTCTCCTCCAGCGGCTGCAGCACAACTGAGCTCCAGAACCTGTCCTTTACACTTTTTGTCCCACCTCCTGACTTCCAGTGGGAGGGGCGAGCACAGCCTGGCTCCACCCACCTGAGTTCAGAGAGGGATCCCTCTTCCTCTGGCTCAGTGGGAGACCACTCCACCTCACTACAGACCCAAAGCTAGAGTGGGACTCTGGGATCATGGGGAAACTCCAGAGAACCTGCACTAGTTTCAGGGCCTGGGCAATTGGACTCCAGAGTCCCCACTGCCAAGACGTGGTCTTCTCCTGGAGTATTGGCTGGAGACTCAAAACCAGAGAGACCCTGCCCCAGCTCTACGCAGCCCTGCAAGGCAGGAGCAGATGGAGAGTGTCCTGCAGGAAGATAATATCAATATTTATTTGTAAGCAATTTTTCAGTTTTAATTTTCACAGTTGTGGGAAATTCTGAGGGGGTCAGCCAATAATTATTTAGTGACAGTAGTTGATACGTTTCAAAAAAGTACGTCTTTCTAACAGTCAAAACACACTCTGTCGACATCACATGTCAAAAAACACAAAGCACATATCCTTAAACCTAACTCTAATAAGTTCTCAGGTAGCATTTTTCTTATTTTTCCTATCTGTGAAATTATATTGCTGTCAATGAAACAGTTAGCATTTGGTACCTAAAGAGGGGTTTGTTGAGTATCTACAGTTCCCCTGAGGTTGACAGAGTTTGAAGAACTTTGGTCCAATATCACCTTTCTTCTACCTCCAAATGTCCCATCGACCTTGAGGAAGGGAGCGCAGCTCAAGAGGACTTTGTGTATGACACTTGAGAGCTGGATCCAACCCCATGTGGACAATAAAGCATACCCTAGCACTGAGCAGATTTCTCCCGTACCACTGCTAGCCACTGGGCTGAAGCCCTAGGGAGATTTGAACTCATAACACATTGTTTATAAGGCCAGGGATGAACCCACTGAGATAATCTAGCACAATACTACCCCTTCACTCTGAAGTCAGCTGGATCCAGCCCATGTGTTTAGTGCTTGACAGTATTCTGGAGGGACCCTTCAAGCTGCCCTTAATGCACAGCCAACTGTGGCAATGGAGAAAGAACCGAGGAGTCTGGCTCCCAGTTCCCCTTGCTCAAAGCACTACAGTCACCCCCTCTGAGAGTCAGGAATAGAACCCACAAGTCCTGACTCCTAGCCTCACTGCTCTGACACACTAGACCACACTCCCCTGCCAGAACAGGAGAAGGCACCCAGGAGTCCTGATTCCCAGCCTACCTGCTCCGGTCCCAAATCCCCACCAAAAGGGAGAAGATGAGTTGATAAATTTAAATGGAAGAAGTGAAGGATTGTAATAGGGACCTGCTGGGCAAAACTAGGAAATTAGTTAGTTCAGAAATCTTTTTAAGGCTCTCCGTTTGCATGGTAATAACATCTGGTGGCCTCATCGCCAGTTTGGTGGCTCCATCAATTCTCCAGCTAAGAATGCTCATGGCAATGATCCTCGTGGCCATAATAGGAGAAGTGAGTAGCTGGAAATCAAAGGACCAAAATCGGTGTGTGGGAAATAAGGCCTAACTGGTGAACAAAATAATAAGGGCTGGGCCATTCCACCCATCACTTCCCTTTCAGGAGCGGCTCATAAAACTGTGGGCCAGGCCTGTGTTTCTTCATCTCTGAGACTGCGAGGGAGAGTCATACCAGAGACAGAAGCGTCATTTTCTCTCTTTGCCGTTCTTCTCTTTCCCCTCTTTTGTGTGTGTCTGTCGTGTTTTGTCTTCAAGGAAAGAGTATCAGACTGTAACAACAATGACAGCTCCAGCCCGTCACAATTAACTGCTTCTCTTTGTCCCCAAAGGACAGTTATTACCGTCTTTTATAGCATTTATGAGACTGTCACACTGAGATGGCTTCCTTCTGAAACCTTCCCCAACTACAAGGAAAGGGAGCAAGGGATGTAGTTAAAATAAAAGCCTGAATAATTTACAGTTCAAAGGGTTGAGCTGTTTGTCCAAGTTTTCTGTACACTTAATAAAACATTGAAGGGATTTTTCCTTCTTTTCTATATTTTTTATGAAAAGTGAAAAGGATTGTTTATGGTGTGTTTGCCATGAGACTGAGCAGGCCGAGGGCTCTGGATACCAAAACGTGAACCTTAGAATCATAGAATATCAGGGTTGGAAGGGACCTCAGGAGGTCATCTAGTCCAACCCCCTGCTCAAAGCAGGACCAATCCCCAACTAAATCATCCAAGCCAGGACTTTGTCAAGCCTGACCTTAAAAATATCTAAGGAAGGAGATTCCACCACCTCCCTAGGTAACGCATTCCAGTGTTTCACCACCCTCCTAGTGAAAAAGTTTTTCCTAATGTCGAGGACTCGAACCCCAGACGGCATGGTTCGTTATCTGACCGGAGAGAGACAGGCAACACCAGCAAGGTCCGAACACAAAGCTCTTTATTGAAGAGTGCACACAACAATAGAGAGCAGCCCATCTCCAAAGAGAACAAGCCAGCCTCTAAGTAAAACTCATAGGTTTTTATGGACAGTTCCGTCGCGTCACAGATTTATTCATAAAGCAGCCCACCCCTCCCCTACATTAGTTAAAATCCTCTTTCTCTTTATACATAGAATCATAGAATCATAGAATATCAGGGTTGGAAGGGACCTCAGGAGGTCATCTAGTCCAACCCCCTGCTCAGAGCAGGACCAATCCCCAATCAAATCATCCCAGCCAAGGCTTTCTCAAGCCTGACCTTAAAAACTTCCAAGGAAGGAGATTCTACCACCTCCCTAGGTAATGCATTCCAGTGTTTCACCACCCTCCTAGTGAAAAAGTTTTTCCTAATATCCAACCTAAACCTCCCCCACTGCAACTTGAGATCATTACTCCTTGTCCTGTCCTCTTCTACCACTGAGAATAGTCTAGAACCATCCTCTCTGGAACCACCTCTCAGGTAGTTGAAAGTAGCTATCAAATCCCCCCTCATTCTTCTCTTCTGCAGACTAAACAATCCCAGTTCCCTCAGCCTCTCCTCATAAGTCATGTGTTCCAGACCCCTAATCATTTTTGTTGCCCTGCGCTGGACTCTCTCCAATTTATCCACATCCTTCTTGTAGTGTGGGGCCCAAAACTGGACACAGTACTCCAGATGAGGCCTCACCAATGTCGAATAGAGGGGAACGATCACGTCCCTCGATCTGCTCGCTATGCCCCTACTTATACATCCCAAAATGCCATTGGCCTTCTTGGCAACAAGGGCACACTGCTGACTCATATCCAGCTTCTCGTCCACTGTAACCCCTAGGTCCTTTTCCGCAGAACTGCTGCCTAGCCATTCGGTCCCTAGTCTGTAGCTGTGCATTGGGTTCTTCCGTCCTAAGTGCAGGACCCTGCACTTATCCTTATTGAACATCATCAGGTTTCTTTTGGCCCAATCCTCCAATTTGTCTAGGTCCCTCTGTATCCTATCCCTGCCCTCCAGCGTATCTACCACTCCTCCCAGTTTAGTATCATCCACAAATTTGCTGAGAGTGCAATCCACACCATCCTCCAGATCATTTATGAAGATATTGAACAAAACCGGCCCCAGGACCGACCCCTGGGGCACTCCACTTGACACTGGCTGCCAACTAGACATGGAGCCATTGATCACTACCCGTTGAGCCCGACGATCTAGCCAACTTTCTACCCACCTTATAGTGCATTCATCCAGACCATACTTCTTTAACTTGCTGACAAGAATACTGTGGGAGACCGTGTCAAAAGCTTTGCTAAAGTCAAGAAACAATACATCCACTGCTTTCCCTTCATCCACAGAATCAGTAATCTCATCATAGAAGGCGATTAGATTAGTCAGGCATGACCTTCCCTTGGTGAATCCATGCTGACTGTTCCTGATCACTTTCCTCTCCTCTAAGTGCTTCAGGATTGATTCCTTGAGGACCTGCTCCATGATTTTTCCGGGGACTGAGGTGAGGCTGACTGGCCTGTAGTTCCCAGGATCCTCCTTCTTCCCTTTTTTAAAGATTGGCACTACATTAGCCTTTTTCCAGTCGTCTGGGACTTCCCCTGATTGCCATGAGTTTTCAAAGATAATGGCCAATGGCTCTGCAATCACATCCGCCAATACCTTTAGCACTCTCGGATGCAACTCCTCCGGCCCCATGGACATGTGCACGTCCAGCTTTTCTAAATAGTCCCACCTCTTCCTCCACAGAGGGCTGGCCATCTACTCCCCATGTTGCGATGCCCAGCGCAGCAGTCTGGGAGCTGTCCTTGTTAGTGAAGACAGAGGCAAAAAAAGCATTGAGTACATTAGCTTTTTCCAGCACTCTCGGATGCAACTCGTCCGGCCCCATGGACTTGTGCACATCCAGCTTTTCTAAATAGTCCCACCTCTTCCTCCACAGAGGGCTGGCCATCTGCTCCCCATGTTGCGATGCCCAGCGCAGCAGTCTGGGAGCTGTCCTTGTTAGTGAAGACAGAGGCAAAAAAAGCATTGAGTACATTAGCTTTTTCCACATCCTCTGTCACCAGGTTGCCTCCGTCATTCAGTAAGGGGCCCACACTTTCCTTGGCTTTCTTCTTGTTGCCAACATACCTGAAGAAACCCTTCTTGTTACTCTTGACATCTCTTGCTAGCTGCAGCTCCAGGTGTGATTTGGCCCTCCTGATTTCATTCCTACATGCCCGAGCAATATTTTTATACTCTTCCCTGGTCATATGTCCAAACTTCCACTTCTTGTAAGCTTCTTTTTTATGTTTAAGATCCGCTAGGATTTCACCGTTAAGCCAAGCTGGTCGCCTGCCATATTTACTATTCTTTCGACTCATCGGGATGGTTTGTCCCTGTAACCTCAAAAGGGATTCCTTGAAATACAGCCAGCTCTCCTGGACTCCTTTCCCCCTCGTGTTAGTCCCCCAGGGGATCCTACCCATCTGCTCCCTGAGGGAGTCGAAGTCTGCTTTCCTGAAGTCCAGGGTCCGTATCCTGCTGCTTACCTTTCTTCCCTGTGTCAGGATCCTGAACTCAACCAACTCATGGTCACTGCCTCCCAGATTCCCGTCCACTTTTGCTTCCCCTACTAATTCTTCCCTGTTTGTGAGCAGCAGGTCAAGAAAAGCTCCCCCCCAGTTGGCTAGTCTAGCACTTGCACCAGGAAATTGTCCCCTACGCTTTCCAAAAACTTCCTGGATTGTCTATGCACCGCTGTATTGCTCTCCCAGCAGATATCAGGAAAATTAAAGTCACCCATGAGAATCAGGGCATGCGATCTAGTAGCTTCCGTGAGTTGCCGGAAGAAAGCCTCATCCACCTCATTCCCCTGGTCCGGTGGTCTATAGCAGACTCCCACCACTACATCACTCTTGTTGCACACACTTCTAAACTTAATCCAGAGACACTCAGGTTTTTCCACAGTTTCGTACCGGAGCTCTGAGCAGTCATACTGCTCCCTTACATACAGTGCTACTCCCCCACCTTTTCTGCCCTGCCTGTCCTTCCTGAACAGTTTATAACCATCCATGACAGTACTCCAGTCATGTGAGTTATCCCACCAAGTCTCTGTTATTCCAATTACGTCATAATTCCCTGACATCACCAGGACCTCCAGTTCTCCCTGCTTGTTTCCAAGGCTTTGTGCATTCGTATATAAGCACTTGAGATAACCTGCTGATCGCCCCTCATTCTCAGTATGAGGCAGGAGCCCTCCCCTCACAGACATTCCTGCCTGTGCTTCCTCCCGGTATCCCGTTTTCCCACTTACCTCAGGGCTTTGGTCTCCTTCCCCCGGTGAACCTAGTTTAAAGCCCTCCTTACTAGGCCCTGGTCTACACTAGGACTTTAGGTCGAATTTAGCAGCATTAAATCGATGTAAACCTGCACCCGTCCACACGATGAAGCCCTTTATTTCGACTTAAAGGGCTCTTAAAATCGATTTCCTTACTCCACCCCTGACAAGCGGATTAGCGCTTAAATCGGCCTTGCCGGGTCGAATTTGGGGTACTGTGGACACAATTCGACGGTATTGGCCTCCGGGAGCTATCCCAGAGTGCTCCATTTTGACCGCTCTGGACAGCACTCTCAACTCAGATGCACTGGCCAGGTAGACAGGAAAAGAACCGCGAACTTTTGAATCTCATTTCCTGTTTGGCCAGCGTGGCAAGCTGCAGGTGACCATGCAGAGATCATCAGCAGAGGTGACCATGATGGAGTCTCAGAATCGCAAAAGAGCTCCAGCATGGACCGAACGGGAGGTACGGGATCTGATCGCTGTATGGGGAGAGGAATCCGTGCTATCAGAACTCCGTTCCAGTTTTCGAAATGCCAAAACCTTTGTCAAGATCTCCCAGGGCATGAAGGACAGAGGCCATAACAGGGACCCGAAGCAGTGCCGCGTGAAACTGAAGGAGCTGAGGCAAGCCTACCAGAAAACCAGAGAGGCGAACGGCCGCTCCGGGTCAGAGCCCCAAACATGCCGCTTCTATGATGAGCTGCATGCCATTTTAGGGGGTTCAGCCACCACTACCCCAGCCGTGTTGTTTGACTCCTTCAATGGAGATGGAGGCAATACGGAAGCAGGTTTTGGGGACGAAGAAGATGATGATGAGGAGGAGGTTGTAGATAGCTCACAGCAAGCAAGCGGAGAAACCGGTTTTCCCGACAGCCAGGAACTGTTTCTCACCCTGGACCTGGAGCCAGTACCCCCTGAACCCACCCAAGGCTGCCTCCTGGACCCAGCAGGTGGAGAAGGGACCTCCGGTGAGTGTACCTTTTAAAATACTATACATGGTTTAAAAGCAAGCATGTGAAAGGATTACTCTGCCCTGGCATTCGCGGCTCTCCTGGATATACTCCCAAAGCCTTTGCAAAAGGTTTCTGGGGAGGGCAGACTTATTGCGTCCTTCATGGTAGGACACTATACCACTCCAGGCCAGTAACACGTACTCGGGAATCATTGTACAACAAAGCATTGCAGTGTATGTTTGCTGGCGTTCAAGCAACATCCGTTCATGTGTTATCCTCAGGAGAGTGAGATATAATCCATGGTCACCTGGTTGAAATAGGGTGCTTTTCTTCAGGGGACACTCAGAGGAGCCCATTCCTGCTGGGCTGTTTGCCTGCGGCTGAACAGAAATGTTCCCCGCTGTTAGCTACAGGGAGGGGGGAGGGTTGAGGGGGTAGCCACGCGGTGGGGGGAGGCAAAATGCGACCTTGTAACGAAAGCACATGTGCTATGTATGTAATGTTAACAGCAAGGTTTACCCTGAAAGAGTGTAGCCAGTGTTTTATAAAATGTGTCTTTTTAAATACCGCTGTCCCTTTTCTTTTCTCCACCAGCTGCATGTGTTTCAATGATCACAGGATCTTCTCCTTCCCAGAGGCTAGTGAAGATTAGAAAGAAAAAAAAACGCACTCGAGATGAAATGTTCTCCGAGCTCATGCTGTCCTCCCACACTGACAGAGCACAGACGAATGCGTGGAGGCAAATAATGTCAGACTGCAGGAAAGCACAAAATGACCAGGAGGAGAGGTGGCGGGCTGAAGAGAGTAAGTGGCGGGCTGAAGAGAGTAAGTGGCGGGCTGAAGAGAGGGCTGAAGCTCGAATGTGGCGACAGCGTGATGAGAGGAGGCAGGATTCAATGCTGAGGCTGCTGGAGGACCAAACCAGTATGCTCCAGTGTATGGTTGAGCTGCAGCAAAGGCAGCTGGAGCACAGACTGCCACTACAGCCCCTGTGTAACCAACCGCCCTCCTCCCCAAGTTCCATAGCCTCCACACCCAGACGCCCAAGAACGCGGTGGGGGGGCCACCGGCCAACCAGCCACTCCACCACAGAGGATTGCCCCAAAAAAAGAAGGCTGTCATTCAATAAATTTTAAAGTTGTAAACTTTTAAAGTGCTGTGTGGCATTTTCCTTCCCTCCTCCACCACCCCTCCTGGGCTACCTTGGTAGTCATCCCCCTATTTGTGTGATGAATGAATAAAGAATGCATGAATGTGAAGCAACAATGACTTTATTGCCTCTGCAAGAGGTGATCAAAGGGAGGAGGGGAGGGTGGTTAGCTTACAAGGAAGTAGAGTGAACCAAGGGGCGGGGGGTTTCATCAAGGAGAAACAAACAGAACTTTCACACCGTAGCCTGGCCAGTCATGAAACTGGTTTTCAAAGCCTCTCTGATGCGTACCGCACCCTCCTGTGCTCTTCTAACCGCCCTGGTGTCTGGCTGCGCGTAACCAGCAGCCAGGCGATTTGCCTCAACCTCCCACCCCGCCATAAACGTCTCCCCCTTACTCTCACAGATATTGTGGAGCACACAGCAAGCAGTAATAACAGTGGGAATATTGGTTTCGCTGAGGTCTAACCGAGTCAGTAAACTGCGCCAGCGCGCCTTTAAACGTCCAAATGCACATTCTACCACCATTCTGCACTTGCTCAGCCTGTAGTTGAACAGCTCCTGACTGCTGTCCAGGCTGCCTGTGTACAGCTTCATGAGCCATGGCATTAAGGGGTAGGCTGGGTCCCCAAGGATACATATAGGCATTTCAACATCACCAACAGTTATTTTCTGGTCTGGGAATAAAGTCCCTTCTTGAAGCTTTTGAAACAGACCAGAGTTCCTGAAGATGCGAGCGTCATGTACCTTTCCCGGCCATCCCACGTTGATGTTGGTGAAACGTCCCTTGTGATCCACCAGAGCTTGCAGCACTATTGAAAAGTACCCCTTGCGGTTTATGTACTCGCCGGCTTGGTGCTCCGGTGCCAAGATAGGGATATGGGTTCCGTCTATGGCCCCACCACAGTTAGGGAATCCCATTGCAGCAAAGCCATCCACTATGACCTGCACATTTCCCAAGGTCACTACCCTTGATATCAGCAGATCTTTGATTGCGTGGGCTACTTGCATCACAGCAGCCCCCACAGTAGATTTGCCCACTCCAAATTGATTCCCAACTGACCGGTAGCTGTCTGGCATTGCAAGCTTCCACAGGGCTATCGCCACTCGTTTCTCAACTGTGAGGGCTGCTCTCATCTTGGTATTCATGCGCTTCAGGGCAGGGGAAAGCAAGTCACAAAGTTCCATGAAAGTGCCCTTACGCATGCGAAAGTTTCGCAGCCACTGGGAATCGTCCCAGACCTGCAACACTATGCGGTCCCACCAGTCTGTGCTTGTTTCCCGAGCCCAGAATCGGCGTTCCACAGCATGAACCTGCCCCATTAGCACCATTATGCATGCATTGGCAGGGCCCATGCTTTCAGAGAAATCTGTGTCCATGTCCTGATCACTCACGTGACCGCGCTGACGTCGCCTCCTCGCCCGGTAGCGCTTTGCCAGGTTCTGGTGCTGCATATACTGCTGGATAATGCGTGTGGTGTTTAATGTGCTCCTAATTGCCAAAGTGAGCTGAGCGGACTCCATGCTTGCCTTGGTATGGCGTCCGCACAGAAAAAAGGCGCGGAATGATTGTCTGCCGTTGCTCTGACGGAGGGAGGGGCGACTGACGACACGGCTTACAGGGTTGGCTTCAGGAGGCTAAAATCCACAAAGGGGGTGGCTTTACATCAAGGAGTAGTTCAGGCAGGACTTCACGGAGGGTTCCAATAAGAAATGGTGCACCTAAGTTATTGTTCTTATTGGAACAAGGAGGTTAGCCTGGCCTCTGATTGATACATGGCTAGATCTACCTCGCAGCACCTTCTCTGTGAGTGACTGCAGTGTGACCTAGAGGAATGAGTCCCCTAGACAGGGCAGGAGGCAAATGAGTACAAAACAAATCTGGTCTATTTCTTGTTTTGATCCACTCCATCTATCTTTTACATCTTTGGCTGGCAGCAGACGGTGCAGAAGGACTGCAAGCCATCCACATCTCATGGCTGCTCGGCAGAAGATGGCACAGTACGACTGCTAGCCATCCTCATCTCTTGCCTGCCTGGCAGAAGATGGCACAGTACGATTGCTAGCCATCGTCATCTCTTGCCTGCCCGGCAGAAGATGGTACAATACGATTGCTAGCCATCGTCATCTCTTGCCTGCCCGGCAGAAGATGGTACAATATGACTGCTAGCAATCCGTATTGCCTGCCTGCTCACCATTAGACGGTTCAATACGACTGACTGCAGGACTAAAGAGAATGACCTGGTCAAGTCACCAAAAATTTAGTCCCTGCGCCCATGTCTGCCCAGGCGCTCCCAGCCGACGTGGCCAGGAGCACCTCGGACATGACGAGGACGGGTACCAGTCATACTGCACCGTCTGCTGCCAGAAGGCAATGGGTTGCTGCTACTGTGTAGCAATGCCGTACCGCGTCTGCCAGCACCCAGGAGACATATGGTGACGGTTACCTGAGCGGGCTCCATGCTTGCGGTGGTATGGCGTCCACACAGGTAACTCAGGAAAAAAGGCGCGAAACAATTGTCTGCCCTTGCCTTCACGGAGGGAGGGAGGGAACGGGGGCCGGACAATATGTACCCAGAACCACCCGCGACAATGTTTTAGCCCAATCAGAGTGCTCCATTGGGCTGCTCTGGACAGCACTCTCAACTAGATGCACGATTGTTTGCCGTTGCTCTGACGCAGGGAGGGGCGACTGAGGACACGGCTTACAAGGGTAGAGTTCACGGAGGGTTCCAATAAGAAATGGTGCACCTAAGTTATTGTTCTTATTGGAACAAGGAGGTTAGCCTGGCCTCTGATTGATACATGGCTAGATCTACCTCGCTGCACCTTCTCTGTGCGTGACTGCAGTGTGACCTAGAGGAATGAGTCCCCTAGACAGGGGAGAAGGCAAATGAGTACAAAACAAATCTGGTCTATTTCTTGTTTTGATCCACTCCATCTATCTTTTACATCTTTGGCTAGCAGCAGACGGTGCAGAAGGACTGCATGCCATCCACATCTCATGGCTGCTCGGCAGAAGACGGTGCAATAGGACTGCTAGCAATCCATATTGCCTGCCTGCTCACCATAAGACGGTTCAATAGGACTGACTGCCGGACTGAAAAAAATGACCTGGTCAAGTCACTAAAAATTTAGTCCCTGCGCCCATGTCTGCCCAGGCGCTCCTGATCGACCTCACACAGGCGACCAGGAACACCTCGGACATGACGAGGACGGCTACCAGTCGTACTGTACCGTCTGCTGCCAGAAGGCAATGGGTTGCTGCTACTGTGTAGCAATGCCGTACCGCGTCTGCCAGCACCCAGGAGACATATGGTGACGGTTACCTGAGCGGGCTCCATGCTTGCGGTGGTATGGCGTCCGCACAGGTAACTCAGGAAAAAAGGCGCGAAACAATTGTCTGCCCTTGCCTTCACGGAGGGAGGGAGGGAACGGGGGCCGGACAATATGTACCCAGAACGACCCGCGACAATGTTTTAGCCCAATCAGAGTGCTCCATTGTGACTGCTCTGGACAGCACTCTCAACTCAGATGCACGATTGTTTGCCGTTGCTCTGACGCAGGGAGGGGCGACTGAGGACACGGCTTACAGGGTTGACTTCACGGAGGGTTCCAATAAGAAATGGTGCACCTAAGTTATTGTTCTTATTGGAACAAGGAGGTTAGCCTGGCCTCTGATTGATACATGGCTAGATCTACCTCGCTGCACCTTCTCTGTGAGTGACTGCAGTGTGACCTAGAGGAATGATTCCCCTAGACAGGGGAGGAGGCAAATGAGTACAAACAAATCTGGTCTATTTCTTGTTTTGATCCACTCCATCTATCTTTTACATCTTTGGCTGGCAGCAGACGGTGCAGAAGGACATATTGCCTGCCTGCTCACCATAAGACGGTTCAATAGGACTGACTGCCGGACTAAAAAAAATGACCTGGTCAAGTCACTAAAAATTTAGTCCCTGCGCCCATGTCTGCCCAGGCGCTCCTGATCACACAGGCGACCAGGAGTACCTCGGACATGACGAGGACGGCTACCAGTCGTATTGTACCGTCTGCTGCCACAAGGCAATGGGTTGCTACTACTGTGTAGCAATGCCGTGCCACGTCTGCCAGCACCCAGGAGACATACGGTGACGGTTACCTGAGCGGGCTCCATGCTTGCGGTGGTATGGCGTCCGCACAGGTAACTCAGGAAAAAAGGCGCGAAACAATTGTCTGCCCTTGCTTTCACGGAGGGAGGGAGGGAAGGGGGGGACTGACGATATGTACCAGAACCACCCGCGACAATGTTTCAGCCCCATCAGGCATTGGGATCTCAACCCAGAATTCCAATGGGCAGCGGAGACTGCGGGAACTGTGGGATAGCTACCCACAGTGCAACGCTCCAGAAGTCGACTCTAGCCTCGGTACTGTGGAAGCACTCCGCCGAGTTAATGCACTTAATGCACTTCTGTGGGGACACACACACTCGAATATATAAAACCGATTTCTAAAAAACCGACTTCTATAAATTCGACCTTATTCCGTAGTGTAGACATACCCTAGGTTAGCCAGCCTGCTCACAAAGATGCTCTTCCCTCTCTTCGTAAGATGGAGCCCGTCTCTGCCTAGCATTCCTCCTTCATGGAACACCATCCCATGGTCAAAGAATGCAAAGCCTTCTGTCCAACACCACCTGCGTAGCCATTCGTTGACTTCCACGATTCGACGGTCCCTGCCCCGACCTTTTCCTTCCACGGGGAGGATGGACGAGAACACCACTTGCGCCTCAAACTCCTTTATCCTTCTTCCCAGAGCCACGTAGTCCGCAGTGATCCGCTCAAGGTCATTCTTGGCAGTATCATTGGTGCCCACATGGAGAAGCAGGAAGGGGTAGCGATCCGAGGGCTTGATGAGTCTCGGCAGTCTCTCCGTCACATCGCGAATCTTAGCCCCTGGCAAGCAGCAGACTTCTCGGTTTTCCCGGTCAGGGTGGCAGATAGATGACTCAGTCCCCCGGAGGAGAGAGTCCCCGACCACCACCACCCGCCTCCTTCTCTTGGGAGTGGTGGTCGTGGAACCCCCCATCTCAGGACAGTGCATCTCATGCCTTCCAACCAGCGGAGTCTCTTTCTGCTCCCTTCCCTCAGACGTATCATCTGGGCCACTCCCCGCATTAGCACCTGTGGAGAGAACATGAAAGCGGTTAGTTACCTGTGTCCACATTGCTGAAACCCGGACATTCCCCCTTCTTCTTCTGGAGGTCACATGTTGCCAAGCTTCTTCACTGGCCTCTTGGCTCCACTGTGCAACCTGCTCTAAATCTTTAGAGCTTTGTGCCCGTAGAAGCATATCCTAACTTTTGTCCAGGAAATCCTCAGATTCTCGTATACAACGCAGGGTCGTTATCTGTTGCTCCAGACCTTCAATCTTCTCTTCCAATATGGAGACCAGCTTGCACTTTGTACAGACAAAGTCGCTTCTATCCTGTGGAAGAAAGACAAACATGGCACATCCAGTGCAGGTCACAACAGCTGAACCCCCCCTTCCATATCACCTTCCTACTATGAGCTTCCTCAGAGGAGTTGGCAAGATGTAAGCCTCACTGGGCTCACTCCAGGCGAACTCCCAGGCAAACTCCTGCTGTGTGCTGCTCTGCTGTCCCCCGCTGCTCAGCTGGTTCGCGAAGCTCTGGCTATTTTTAAACAGCCAGGCTTCCCTGAAACAAACAAGCAGACAGCCCCAATGCCCGCCCCCTGCAGGCTACCAGCCAATCAGGCACTCGCTCAGGCTCTCACACTGCCCTCCCAGCAAACACACACACACTCGGATACTTACTCAGCAAACAAGCACTCGGATACTCACCAATCCCAGGCAAACTCCTGCTGTGTGCTGCTCTGCTGTCCCCCGCTGCTCAGCTACCCCCCTTATTGTAGACAACTTTTAGCAAATCGTAGTGCTTCACTAACTTTCTTATCGGTATGGGTGTCAACCAGGAGACGAGGAGTTAAAACAGACATAACACAAGAGCAGGGAGTGGAAAACAGCGCCTCTGTATCTCAAGGACTGTTCCCAGCACATCTGGTACAAAAATGCAGGAATGCAGGCCTCCCCTTTTTTCTCACTCTCTGTAACTTAAACAAATATTCCTTCATTCTACTTTCAGAGACTTTCCCAGCAGCCTCTCTTAGCCTGACTTTGGTTCGGTTGACATAACTGCCTCCTGTTTAGCTTTTCTCACCTAACACTAATATCCAACCTAAACCTCCCCCACTGCAACTTGAGACCATTTCTCCTCGTTTTGTCATCAGCTACCACTGAGAACAGTCTAGATCCATCCTCTTTGGAACCCTCTTTCAGGTAGTTGAAAGCAGCTATCAAATCCCCCCTCATTCTTCTCTTCCGCAGACTAAACAATCCCAGTTCCCTCAGCCGCTCCTCATAAGTCATGTGTTCTAGTCCCCTAATCATTTTTGGCACCTTAGAGACTAACCAATTTATTTGAGCATAAGCTTTCGTGAGCTACAGCCCACTTCATCGGATGCATACTGTGGAAAGTGTAGAAGATCTTTTTATACACACAAAGCATGAAAAAATACCTCCCCCCACCCCACTCTCCTGCTGGTAATAGCTTATCTAAAGTGATCACTCTCCTTACAATGTGTATGATAATCAAGTTGGGCCATTTCCAGCACAAATCCAGGTTTTCTCCCCCCCCCCACACACACACAAACCCACTCTCCTGTTGGTAATAGCTTATCTAAAGTGATCACTCTCCTTACAATGTATATGATAATCAAGGTGGGCCATTTCCAGCACAAATCCAGGGTTTAACAAGAACGTCTTGGGGGGGGAGGAAAAAACAAAGGGAAATAGGTTACCTTGCATAATGACTTAGCCACTCCCAGTCTCTATTCAAGCCTAAGTTAATTTTATCCAGTTTGCAAATTAATTCCAATTCAACAGTCTCTCGCTGGAGTCTGGTTTTGAAGTTTTTTTGTTGAAGAATTGCCACTTTTAGGTCTGTAATCGAGTGACCAGAGAGATTGAAGTGTTCTCCGACTGGTTTATGAATGTAATAATTCTTGACATCTGATTTTTGTCCATTTATTCTTTTACGTAGAGACTGTCCAGTTTGACCAATGTACATGGCAGAGGGGCATTGCTGGCACATGATGGCATATATCACATTGGTGGATGTGCAGGTGAACGAGCCTCTGATAGTGTGGCTGATGTGATTAGGCCCTGTGATGGTGTCCCCTGAATAGATATGTGGGCACAGTTGGCAACGGGCTTTGTTGCAAGGATAGGTTCCTGGGTTAGTGGTTCTGTTGTGTGGTATGTGGTTGCTGGTGAGTATTTGCTTCAGGCTGGGGGGGCTGTCTGTAGGCAAGGACTGGCCTGTCTCCCAAGATTTGTGAGAGTGTTGGGTCATCCTTCAGGATAGGTTGTAGATCCTTAATGATGTGTTGGAGGGGTTTTAGTTGGGGGCTGAAGGTGACGGCTAGTGGCGTTCTGTTATTTTCTTTGTTAGGTATAAAATAACAGAACGCCACTAGCCATCACATTCAGCCCCCAACTAAAACCCCTCCAACACATTATTAAGGATCTACAAAAAGATCCTCCAGATCATTAATGAAGATATTGAACAAAACCGGCCCCAGGACCGACCCTTGGGGCACTCCACATGATACCGGCTGCCAACTAGACATGGAGTCATTGATCATGACCCGTTGAGCTCAACAATCTAGCCAACTTTCTATCCACCTTATAGTCCATTCATCCAGCCCATACTTCTTTAACTTACTGGCAAGAATACTGTGGGGAGGCCATGTCAAAAGCTTTGCTAAAGTCAAGGAACAACACGTCCACCGCTTTCCCCTCATCCACAGAGCCAGTTATCTCGTTAACAATGTTTAGTCTTGGGCAGCAACAGTTTCACATTAAACTGTTGACTCTTTGGGCCCATGTATTCCATCTCATTGACTGCCACAGAGCCCAGGGCTGGGATAGCAGGGGCTGTGGGTCCAGACTGGGGGGCATCGGCAGAACTATGAGTTTCTAGGTTAGGACTGGATTAGGAAGGTTCCGGTGGGTCAGGACTCAGGATACATCTACAGCTCAAACAAAAGTGTGATTGCTGCATGGATGGGCATTCCTGTGCTGGCGTTAATCTACCTAGCACGGGTAACAACAGCAGTGGGGACATGCTGCACTGGACTACAGCACAGACTGGTAACCAGAGTAGGTACCCAGGGTCCCTGGCGGACTGGTACTGGGGCAGCTACCCCAGGATGAATTCTGTGCCACCTGCTATTGTTATCCACACTGGGTAGATGAAAGCTGGCACAGCTCTGCCTACTCACGCTACAATCCCACCTTCACTTGCTGGGAAGGTGCCACCTTAGATATTTCTGTGCAGCCCAGGTCTCTAGCAGGACATGTGCTGTTTGCTCCCCACCCACACCCAGCCTGCTGGGCCATTACTTTTAATTGCCAGCTGTTGTGGCAAAATGATTTCTCCTCCCACTCCTCCATCTGAGTGTGGCTTCATTCTATACAACCCGCTCCAAGACCGGCAGGAAGATAAGGGTGAGGTTCAGCTCAGAGGCTGGGATCCATTGCTCCAATGAAAGTGAAGAAAGAAGGACTTGAGTGAGCTGCAGGAGTTTCCACCAGCCAGGAGTGAGGAGAGGCCAGTGTCACATGGGGCTGCAGCTGCAGGGTGTGTTTTTGGGAGGCAGCATGATCCGTGGTTACAGAAGAGAGGAGGGGAGTCAGGACTCCTGGATTTACTTTCCAGCTCTGGGTGGGGAATGGGGAATAGTGGGTTAGAAGAGGTGGGGGCTGATCTCAGCTGGGCTCTGTACTGCACCTGGCTCATCTTGGTCAGAGGAGCTCATCTTGGTCAGAGTCTAAGACACAGGATACCTGGGTTCTATCCATGGGTCTGGAAGGGGAATGGGAACAGTGGGATAGAGAAGGGAGCCGTGTTGCACTGGGCACAATGGGATTGGAATAATGGGAATGATTCTGGGGGCAGAGCTGGGTGGGAAGGGATCATAAAATGGGAAGGAGCTTTGGGAGCAGAGTGAGGTGGGAGGGGATGATGGGACTGGCTTGGTCCAAGGAGGTTCCATGGAGGAGGCAGATCCCCACCCCGCGCTCTCTCCATCCATCTCCCCCCTCTCCTAGTGCTGGTCAATCCAGCGACAGACATGGCCATGGCCCTGAGGGGACCCTGCCCTGTGCTCCTGCTGCCCTTGTCCTTCTGGCTCTGGTCAGAGGGACACCTTGGGTCAGTCTGAACAACATATTCAAAAAGTGCCACATGGACTTCTCACCGAGCCCAAGATCCAACCCCAGTGCCTACTGCAATGGGATGGTGAGGGATCAGGGAATATATTGGAACCTGGTCTGCACCTTCATCGACATGCCCATCACAGCCATCAACAGCATCTGATTTGGGGACAGGACACCCATTTTTGGTGGCCTATGAAGGAGCATGAATTTCTTCCCCACCACCACCTGCAGATACAACACTAAGATTCTCCTACAGCAGAATAGCCATTTCCCGGAAACTCATCATCACCTGCTGGAACGGGCTCCCTCTGCTCTATGTGGAGAAGATAAAGGGCCAAGCCTGGGCATGGAGGGCAGGCAGGGGAGCCTCCTGCTTCCTCTAACCTGACTCTTTCCCTCCCACACCAGTCACGGACCCCGGCTCCTCAACTGCCTGTAAACACTGGTCGTATTGTCCAGATGTTTCTATCCCTCACCTCCTGCTGCCCCTAGTGTCCATTATACAGTATAACTATCCCTTCCCCTCCCCCATCCACTGCTGCCCCCTAGTGCCCATTATATAGCATAGCTGCCCCTTCCCCACCCTCCCACCCCCACCCC
Source organism: Natator depressus (assembly GCF_965152275.1). Taxonomy (NCBI): domain Eukaryota; kingdom Metazoa; phylum Chordata; order Testudines; family Cheloniidae; genus Natator; species Natator depressus. The sequence continues at coordinate 34,197,669 of NC_134246.1, forward strand.
TCTGCTGCCCCTAATGCAGGGGTGGAAAAACTTTTTGGCCCGAGGGCCACATCTGGGTATGGAAATTGTATGGCAGGCCATGAATGCTCACAAAATTGGGGGTTGGGATGTAGGAGGGGTTGAGGTCTCCAGCTGGGGGTGTGGGCTTTGGGGTGAGGCCAGAAATGAGGCGTTCAGGGTGTGGGAGGGGGGCTCCAGGCTGGGACCAAGGGGTTCTGAGGGCGGGACGGGGATTAGGGCTGGGGCAGAGGGTTGGGGCATGGGGAGAGGCTCAGGGGTGCAGGCTCTGGGTGGCGCTTACCTCAAGCAGCTCCTGGAAGCAGCAGCATGTCCCCACTCTGGCTCCTACATGGAGGAGTGACCAGGCAGCTCTGCACACTGCCCTGTCCGCAGGCCCTGTCCCTGCAGCTCCCATTGGCCATGGTTGCCATGGCACATGCAGGAATGGGGCAAGCCCCCGACCCTGCTCCCCACCAGGAGCTCGAGGGCTAGATTAAAACATCTGAAGGGCTGGATGCGGCCCCTGGGCCATAGTTTGCCCACCTCTGCCCTAGTGGCTATTATATAGTATAGCTTTCCTATCTTGTGGTACCTGCTGCCAGATAGTCGGCGTCTATAAACCAGTACTTTAATGAAGAAATATCCACCAATTCCACCTTTCTGGTAGTGTGTATTCAGTGTGTCCTCTGTCATTCTTCTCTTCATTGTTTTGGAAATTTTGCCTTTTTCAGCAATTCTATGTGCTGCCTAAACTCCACAGAACCTGATGCCTTGAAAGCAATCACTGGCTTGTTGTATGAGATTCGGGATAGTGAGATCATGAACCACTAAATACATAAGGTGCATGCTGTAAATGTGTTGTCATTTTCCAGGGAGGTTCTCTGTGCTTTGAAGCCCTATCTCAGCCTTTTCCAAAAGGTTGGGAATAGAACCAAGGAATCCCGAATGTTACCACTGACCCTGCTCTAACCCACTAGACCCCATTCCCCTCCAATAGCTGGGACAAGAGCCCAGGAGTTCTGAGTCTTCATCAGCCCTGTTTTAACCCACCGCACCCCACTCCCCTCCCAGGGTCTGAGTTAGAAATGAGGATTTCTGCTTCCCAGCCTCACTTGCTCTAACCTTTTGTTCTTCTCTCATCCCAAATTTGGAACTGACACAACAGACAAGTCTTCATGCTTCTGGGCAGTCACTAATTTAAGAAGGTCAGGAGCAAACTTTGTCTCTGAAGAAGTTTTCCTATTATTCCTCTCGTTGGCCAATTTCTTCCCTGAAGCAACTGGGACTGGCTTGTGTCAGGGACTGAGCTGGGTGGAACCTGGTCTGTGCTATGCTCAAAATCATTGCTGAAAGCTGGGTAAGTGCAGCGGGGCACCCCCTGATCCATCCCCAAGAGAAAAAGCATTAAACTGAGTCATTGTCAGTACTGAGACTCCTCAGTGGTGTAAGCCCCTGACCAGATACACCCCAAATGGGCTGGATGAATGGACTAGAAGGTGGATAGAAAGCTGGCTAGATTGTCAGGCTCAACGGGTAGTGATCAATGGCTCCATGTCTAGTTGGCAGCCGGTATCAAGTGGAGTGCCCCAAGGGTCGGTCCTGGGGCTGGTTTTGTTCAATATCTTCATTAATGATCTGGAGGATGGTGTGGATTGCACCCTCAGCAAGTTTGCAGATGACACTAACCTGGGAGGAGAGGTAGATAAGCTGGAGGGTAGGGATAGGATGCAGAGGGCCCTAGACAAATTAGAGGATTGGGCCAAAAGAAATCTGATGAGGTTCAATAAGGACAAGTGCAGAGTCCTGCACTTAGGACGGAAGAACCCAATGCACCGCTACAGACTAGGGACCGAATGGCTAGGCAGCAGTTCTGCAGAAAAGGACCTAGGGGTGACTGTGGACGAGAAGCTGGATATGAGTCCACAGTGTGCCCTTGTTGCCAAGAAGGCCAATGGCATTTTGGGCCGTATAAGTAGGGGCATTGCCAGCAGATCGAGGGACGTGATCGTTCCCCTCTATTCGACATTGGTGAGGCCTCATCTGGAGTACTGTGTCCAGTTTTGCGCCCCACACTACAAGAAGGATGTGGAAAAATTGGAAAACGTCCAGCGGAGGGCAACAAAAATGATTAGCGGACTAGAACACATGACTTATGAGGAGAGGCTGAGGGAACTGGGATTGTTTAGTCTGCGGAAGAGAAGAATGAGGGGGGATTTGATAGCTGCTTTCAACTACCTGAAAGGGGGTTCCAAAGAGGATGGATCTAGACTGTTCTCAGTGGTAGCAGATGGCAGAAGAAGGAGTAATGGTCTCAAGTTGCAGTGGGGGAAGTTTAGGTTGGATATTAGGAAAAACTTTTTCATTAGAAGAGTGGTGAAGCACTGGAATGGGTTAGCAAGGAAGGTGGTGGAATCTCATTCCTTTCAGGTTTTTAAGGTCAGGCTTGACAAAGCCCTGGCTGGGATGATTTAGTTGGGGATTGGTCCTGCTTTGAGGAGGAGGTTGGACTAGATGACCTCCTGCGGTCCCTTCCAACCCTGATATTCTATGATTCTATGAAATGAGAAATCCACTGTGATAGACTGGGAATGTTCTTAATGTTCTCTCTGTATAATGAGTGTGTGCCTCAGTTTCCCCTATTACTCAAGTATCTAGTGGTGGGATAAGGGTGTGTGATCATTGCAGAGACCCCTATTGGGGCGGTGTGACTGCGGCCTCTCTTCCTGGGCGCAGAGAAGGGCTGCCACTCTGTATCCTGGCAACTGACAGCCAAGCCCCGTTCTCTGCAAGGGGTCAGCTGAAGGGTTGGAGAATAAAGAGCCCAGGTGACCTCTTTGCCTGGGAAAGAAACAAAGCCTGGAGGCAGGGCAGCTGGGTGTGGCTGAGGCTGGAAACTGGGTAGTCTCCTGCTTTGGGAGTCGGTGGGGGGCGCCCAGGGCTCTGGATCCCCCACGGTGGACTTTGCTAAATGTTCCTGCTTTCTGTGCTAACAAGCTCTGTTCTACACTTTGTTCCTGACGACTAATAAGCCTTCTGTGTCACACACTGGTTGGGAGTCACCGCTGACTGTGAAGTTGGGGGGCAGGGCACTTTGAGGGTCTGTAAGGTTTCCCCAGTGTCCCATCCAGGGGGGACCGGCTGCAGGGAGCTCACAGGGTGACCAGAGGGCTGGACGGTCTGAGGTCAGACCCAGGAAATGCTGAAGCTCAGCAGGCTCCTTGCCCTGGTGACAGGTGCCCTGAGGGGAGACCCGCTGCCCCAGAGTCCTGTCTGTACTTCACTCAAAGTGGTTCCAGAGCACTAAGCCTGTGACTCCATGATACCCGCCCTTAGATCACCAGAGACAAGAAGAGGGGGTGGTGCCTATAACAGGGCAACTGAGTAGATTAAGGTGGCCTGGGGTCAAATCCCTCATCTATCAGCCACTCCCACAGCATTGTGTGAAGGGGAGAAATGTTGCATTTGAGAGGACGGTGCCATCAAAAAAGCAGGATGCTGTAATGCACCACAACTCCTATTGCCCCTTGACACCCCAGTCCTGAACCCCCTCCAGGTCTGACACCCCCAAAGCAGCATCCTCCCAGGACTTTCTAAATCACTCTCTCCCTGGGCTCCTTTGCCCACAACCCTCTGCTCCTCTCTCTGTCTTTGTCTCCCTGCCTCTTCCTCACCACAATTTGCAATAATTGTTCCTATTTGCAAAAAACCTGCATCCATCAGGGACCTCACACGCCTAGACCAGTGAGTTTGGCAGCCAGGGTTTCCCCTGTGGTCTTGCTCCTTCCTGATAAATCACTCTGCAGTCAGGCATCCCTGGCTCACTACCACCTGCTTCCTCCTGGCAGAGTGTGGCTGGGGCTCCAAGGTTTCACCCACCCATGATGGCTGACAGCGGGGTCCCCCCTGCCGCTAGCAGCAACTTGGAGCTGTGGGATCCAACCAGTGGTGGCTGGGAGCTGCAGGGGGACGCCTCTGGCTGACCGCTCCAGCCCCACTGCCCAGGGGTTGAAGCTAAAATGTCACGGAGGTCTCTTGAAGTCATGGATTTCATGACCTCTGTGACAAAATCTTATCCTTAGTGATAACTGTCCTCTTGACAGTGCAATTGGTTAAGAAGCCATCTCCTGCAGCATTTGCACCCAGGATGGCTCTGACCCAAAAGGAGAATATCATCTCCTAGATCAACAAGCCATATGGAAAGAATGCAGCATGGCTGGCACGTGACCTCTAATTGTCACCACATGGCACTCTCCTTGCATGGCCGGTGGACCTTTAGCACCTGCTACTGGTGGGAATTCATCATCAGCTCCTCTAGGCAAACCACAGCTTAGGGCTTCATCAGCAAAAAGCTGCTGGGAGCAGGGTTCAAATATAAAATGGAGAGATTCAACCTTCTGCCTTGTAGGGGCAATTTTTACTCACCCAGGAGATGGGGAAATCCCCTGGGCCAGCTCCCTGTAGGAATATTAATAAAGCAAATTAATTGATTAATTGGTCACTATTGGTAGGGGGGATCACAAAGCAATTTGGGTCAGAATTCTTGCTCAGGGCTTGGCCAAGGGTGGAGGGGATAAAATCAGCAACAGGTGAAATGGACATTTAATTCATTCATTCATTGAAGAACACATGAACTCACAACTCCTGGGTTACAAGAGCAGGGCGATAACCCCTAAGCCAGTGGCCTTTGACTGCTGGGTTCCCCAGGCCCAGCTCCTAGCACAGTGCTCAGCTGTGATGCGATTCTTTCCTGGGGGGTGTCACGTGAGGTCTCTGCACTGCAGACAGATTCACGGGGCTCCTGGGGTGATGCCAGGGAAGGAGCTGTGGGTGCTAGAATGGGGAGTAAACTCCCCACACCATCCTCCTCCCCCAACGCCAGGACCCCTCCCTGATGCCCCATACTCCTCCAGCCTGCGATCCCCACACTATACCTCTTTTTTGCTGCTGATTGGGCCAAGGGGGCTGGGAGCTGGGTTCTGTTCCCAGCTCTGGCACTGACCACAGAAAGTCCCCGCGCCCCAGAGCCTGCTGAGAGCTGGAATGCTTCTCCAGGGCTTGGGGGGCTTCCCCAGCAGGTGCCCCTGCGGCAAAGAGACTCCCCATCCAGGCCCCCCCTCGTGGCTGGGCACAGCATCGCAGGGCTTCTCCCCACTCCAGCCCTCTGACCCGCCAGCCAGGCTGTGACCTGCTGCTCTGGCCGAGTCGCTCTCTCCCCTTTTGGGGTAATCCAGTAGTGGTGGCAGTGTAACCCTTTTTATACTGGGGTTTAAGCCAGCAAAACTGCAAAGCCCCCTTTTTACCTCACCACCCCTTCTCCTGTCTTCACCCCATGCCCCCCACAGAGCTGGCGTCAGGAGCAAGGCCGTTGCTCCAGCAGGGAGGGACATGGACAGAGCTAAGGGGGCCAAGGCTGTGGCCACAGCTAGAGGCGGGCGCAGAGCCCGAGGCGCGGGTCCGGCAGCCAGGAGCCCTGCATAGAACCTGGGGGTGCCGCGCCTGTGATCCAGAGTCCAGCCCAAACCACCGGGAAACCCCATGTCTGGTGGCCTCGATGCCGGGCCCTCACCCCCTGTCAGGGGCTTGTCGTTGGTGCCCCTGGAAGCCTGCCCTTCTCCCGCGGGTCTGGGGAGTGCTAGAGGAACCCAGACCCCTCCTCCAGGCTCCAGCCCAGGGACCCTGTTTTGGGCAGTGAAGGATTGTCCCTTCAATATCCTGCTGCTTCCCTGGGCCACCCCTACCTGTCCCTGCTTGTCAGAGCCTTCCCCAGGTCCCTAAGCCGCTGCTCCCATTGTGTTCTTGCAGCTTTTTCCTAGCTGGCTACGGACGAGCTTCTGCCAAGCTGCTTCCAGCCTCTCCAGAAGTGGCTGGGATGCATTTCACACAGTCCTCCCAGTCCCCCTAGTGCCCTCCTGGAGCTGGGGTTAGGGTCATGCAGCCCCTCAGCCTCTGCCCACAAGGCAGGAGCTCCCAGCTCACCTGCAAAAGCTGGAGCCCTAATCTGGGAAGCTGTGGGACCCCCATACACTGCTCCTTCAGCAGGCCTCTTTCCCCAATTCGTCCCCAGCTCTGGAGAAGCAGCAAGCCAGCGTCTCCCTCCTCATCCAGCACCTAGGGCTGGGCCCTCTGTGCCGGGCTGCTCCCCTCACACGGCTCCTCCTCCAGGTGTGCAGGGCCTGGCTGCTGTCCCAGGGCAAAGGAGAGAGTTCAGCTAACTTTGCCTGCCAGCAGGAGTAGTTAGGAACCTGATGGAGGGGAGGTCGTGGCCGGATCTAGACAGTGAGATCAGTAACACAGCTGGGTAGAAAAAGGGGATGGTGATAGATAGATAGATAGATAGATAGATAGATAGATAGATAGATAGATAGATAGATGATAGAGAGGGTGTATGGGGTAGATGTATCTGTTAATTGAGGGGTGTGCATGAGGATAGATAGAGGCTAGATTCACAAAGGGACTCTGGCATTCTGATGCTGTGTGTTTCAGCACCTAACTCGTTAGCACCCAGGAACTCCCGGGGATTCCAAGGCCTGTTGGGTGCCCTGGCTCCCTCTACCATGAGTGGGGAGACGGAGGGTGGTGCCTGGGAATGGGATTGACAAACCGACTGGGCAGTGCCTCACCTGAATTAGCCAATGGGAGATGCAAAGATGAGGGGCATCACCTGAGCCTGCCCACTCTCAGGGAGGTCAGCGCCTGAACCCAGGCATCACCTTTTGCTCGGGAGTCTTAGCCGTGAGCCTTCACCTGGAGTTAGTTGTGTTTCTGGCAAGAACCTGGAAGAGTGCAGGAGCTAAATCTACCTTGTAGCCCAGTGGTCAGGGTACTGCCTTGGGATGCAGAAGTTCATGTTCAAATCCCCTTCCAGCTGAAGGGGAGAAGAGATTCGAACAGGGTCCTGTCTATTCTCAGGTGTGGTGTTAATTTAGCTGGAACATACGGGTCAAAGGTGTTAACAAAACTCAGTCGCTGTCCAGCAAGATTAAACAAGCTCCTGGGTTTGGTACCCAGAGACCTCAGCCTACTGAGTGCTATGGTAAATGCTCCATTCAAAACCCTTTTAACCTATTATTAACCTGCCCTGAGTGCAGGCGACTGGACTAGAAGACCTCTCGAGGTCCCTCCCAGTCCTACGATTCCATGATACAGAAAAGAAGGGAAAACAGTTAAAGCCTTTGAAACATCCAGTATTGAGCCAGGCTTCATTTTAACTTGTTCCCTTTCCCTTGAGCTGGAGAGAGTTTTATAAGGAAAAACCCCTTTGTCCGATAATCCCTTAGATGGTGACAATGGACCTTGGGAGCAAAAGGGAAGAAGTTAGCTGAGGTGGGCTGGAGCTGTTCTCATTATTGCTGTTGTTAAACCCTGATCTCATTTCGTCCCAAGTGGTGTTTGGGGCTCAGTGAGAGCTGGTAGGGGTAGCGATGCCCTCTGGGTCCCTCTCTCTGGTGAGGACATCTCTCAGGAGCAGGGTGGCGACAGCCTGGGGTCCCAGGAGGCGGTGTGGGAGGCAGCCCCAATGATGAATCTCTCTTCTGCAGCCTCTGTCTTTTCTTACATTCTTTCTCCCAAAACTCTCTTGAAAGACCCACAAAGGGAGGGATAGGTGGTATAGCCCATCCCCTCGTTACTTGGTCTCCTAATTAGACCTAGCATCCAACACAACCATTCTGGTTCATTAATTTCCAGTGTCACATGCTCTGTTTTTCCTAAGCATGGTTTCAACAGAGTCCTTGAATTATAATGGTGTGACCTTTTCTGTGTTGACTAATTTAGTCTCTAGTTCTCTTGCACCGGTTTGTAACATTCTTTACTGAAAGTAACTTCCCCTACCTTTTTCCATCCACATTTGTTATTGTTTGTGATTGGCTATTGCGCAATCTGATGTACTTTTATACACTTTTGACAGTTCTGATTACAATTTGGATAAATTTTTAGCCTGCTGGGCCATGGGCTATTCTAACATGGGATTCCCTCAGTCTCTCCATTTGAAGCTGTCCCACTTTGGATTAAATAATGAAGGAGTCATTGGAGCAGGAGGGCTCTTGGGTCAGATCTCTACCCACCAAGTTACAGAGTTATCCTCATGCCTGTGCTTTATCTGTCTCCCTCTCTCACATACTCAGTGACCATCTATCTATCCCAGTGGTCCCCAAACTATGGGGCAACACGGAGGAACATTCAGGGGGATGCAGCGGGGCCCCCAGCTCTACTCCATCCCCATCCCAGGGCCCAGCCACACGTCCAGCGCCGGCCACGGCCACTGGCTCCCAGCCCCACTCGTGGCCCCCTGCTCCGTTGCGGCTCCCTGCTCCAACTGTAGCCCTCCTCCCAGCCAAGGCCTCAGATGCAGCACCAACCCCGCTCCCAACCATGGCCCTACTCTTAGCCCCGGCTCTTGATTGCAACTCCTGTGGGGGTATGGACCAGGTAAGGGGCGGGGGGTAGGGGGGTGCAGACAAAAAAGTTTGGGGACGACTGAGTTATCTCCATGCACACACCACTCTGCGTATCCCTACCCTAGCTATCATATCTATCTGTACAAACACCCTACCTACCCCACCCCTTAAACCTGTACTCATCTATCTTTCCAGCTATCTATTCATATGGACTCCCTACCAACCCCACCCCTGAAACCTCTACTTAGGCTTGATCTTTATCAGTAGATGTCAGTGAATGTTATTTCCCTGTACACGCATCAACCACAGAAAAATATTTCCATTGATGCTACACGGCAACGCCTTCCTCCTTGCTGAGGCTATGTGCATTTGAGGACAATGATTGTCTGTGTGTTTAGCAGCTCCCCGGCTGTATAAACCAGGGGTCATGAGTTTACATCTCACTGGGGCCTTCCCTCGTTGTACTGCTGGGGGAGTTTTGTACCAAGGAACATCTCAGAATTAACCCCTAGGATTCCAAGCCCTCACCCAGAGTTTATCTGCCGCACTCAGTCACTCTGGTGGTGCTTTCTGCATTAGCTTAACCTGTGTTCTGCATGTCAGCTCCACTGTCCTGCCTCCCCCGCGGCCCAGCCCCCATCCTGGGAAGTGCAAAGAGCTATTGGGGGTCATACCCCATGGATCATGACGTCACAGCAAGGTACAATGCCCTAGGATCACTTCAACAGGGTGTTAGAATAGAACATGCCTGCACCTTCTGCGGAGCGGTTGTGGGAACAGTACCAGGTGTGTGTGTACGTGTCACCCCGGCTGGAGAATGAGTCCTGCTGTGTGTGTGTGTGTGTGTGTGTGTCTCCCTGCGCCCCTTACTTGAGGGGATGGGCCCTGCCCTGTGTGTGTGTGTGTGTGTTTCCCTACTGCCCCCTGCTGGAGAGGATGAACCCTGTTCTGCGTGTGAATGCATGTAACAAATTTCCAAACCAATCACATCTCACAGTCTGGGCCTGCGTAAGCACACACATGCTCTGCTGCCACGAGCAGGGACTTTCAGCACCAACAGCCAAAGCTCCCTCCACAGCGGCTAAAAGGAGCAGTGACTTGAGCTCTGCCTAAAAAGTCAGCTTTAGGAATTGCTAAAGCCAGTCACCGGAGGGTGGACACACACACACAGAGTCAGGCTATTACAGCAACATGTTGAGGTTGCTAATTACATTGATGATCTTTCTTTCTTTCTGTGTCCCTGTAAACCCAGATCTATCTCAGCCCTCGGTGCTCAGCACCATGACGTCTGAATACCAGATATAAACTCTCCCAGACATTCCAATGGGAGTTACTCATACAATGCCAAGTTCAAATCATACCCAAACTTCCTTTGTACTTGAAGCAGCAGCTGGTAAATGTTCAAATAGATGCAGTGCTAAAGCTGGGAACCACAGCGTAGAAAAGCCAGGCCATTTCAAGGTTCCTACCACAATAGCAACTCGGTAACATTTCACGATGCAGTTACTACTGAGTAACTCTGGGCCTGGCAGGTCATAATCCTAGCACCTCTGGGCCTGGCAGTGGGTTTGATTTCTCAGTGTTGCAAAAGGGATGCGTGTTTCCACCTAATATCCCAGAGCATTATACCTGGTGGCCTCAACCCCAGTTTGGCAGCTCCATCAGCCTACATGCCAGGCATGGTCAAGGCAATAACAACGTCCCACACTCCTGGAGCATCCATGTGAAGTGAAATGAAGGCAAACAGAAAACAAGACAAAAATCAATGAAAAATGCAAAAACAAATCAAATGCATGAAACTAACATGAAGGGATTTGATTTACAACCCTAGAAGCAAAGAAAGTGAAAAGAAAGTGAAAAAAAATCCCTTATCTCCAACACTACCACTTACCAGGGTGTCCCAGCGTGCACACAGCTGCCTAGAGCTGTAGCACATGCTGCAGTCCCTGAGCACAAGGGGGTGAGCTGAGGACAGAATCGCTGCTCCATCTTTGTTTGCATGAATGGCCTTTGTGTTTGGTGGGCAGGAGCAAGGGCCTTCCCCATTCATATCTGGCAGCTACGAGTAGGGGCAGTCTTCAGAGACTCCTTCTATGGGATGGCCACAAATGTAAGTAGAGAGAGAGAGAGAAGGGTGTGTACAGAGATAGATGAATGGAGAGAGAGAGAGAGAGCGGGAGATGTTTGTAGGGATAAATGGATAGAGAAACAGATGATTGGATATGGGACTGGATAAACAGAGAGTAGTTTTTATATTGATTTAGCTATTATACACTTGCAGCCCCTGGATTCAGGTATACCAACATAACCAGGCATTATACCAGTATAACATATTCCTTTCTATTGATGGCAACAAGCTTTACCCATATAAGCACCTTTCCACTAGTATTCACATGCCAAAAAGGAAAATCTTAAATGTTTGCTTTTGTGAGGCACCTCATTCCATGTCTCATGCTTGGGCTTGTCTGAGTGTTTGTGTTTGTCTGAGTCTTGTGTTTCATGTTTTGCCTTGTATGTGTGTTTTGTGCAGTTAAATCCCTTGTTTGTGTGAGTCTTGTGTGTTTCATAGGGTTTCTTGTGTTTCATAGGGTGTCTGTGTTTTCTGGGTATATGCCCCTTGGTTGGATGCATTTTGCGAGTCTCCTCTTCCAGCTTGTGTGTGTGTTTGTATCTGTTGTCAATGTGTTTGTGCTTTGTGTGGTTGTGCCTCTGACTTGTGTCATTCAGAGTGTTGTTGGTCTCCAATATTATTTCCTTTGTGTCTTGTGCGTGTATCCGAGTGCGTTTCTCTGAGTGTCTGTCAAGGTTCCTTCCCCACTCTGAACTCTAGGGTACAGATGTGGGGACCTGCATGAAAACCTCCTAAGCTTACTTTTACCAGCTTAGGTTAAAACTTCCCCAAGGTACAAATTAATTTTACCCTTTGCCCTTGGAATTTCCACTGCCACCACCAAACTTTAACTGGGTTTACTGGGAAACGTAGTTTGGACATGTCTTTCCCCCCAAAATCCTCCCAACCCTTGCTCCCCACTTACTAGGGAAGGTTTGGTAAAAATCCTCACCAATTTGCATAGGTGACCACAGACCCAAACCCTTGGATCTTAGAACAATGAAAAAGCATTCAGTTTTCTTACAAGAAGACTTTTAATAGAAGTAAAGGAATCATCTCTGTAAAATCAGGATGGTAGATACCTTACAGGGTAATTAGATTCAAAACATAGAGAATCCCTCTAGGCAAAACCTTAAGTTACAAAAAAGACACACAGACAGGGATAGTCATTCTATTCAGCACAACTCTTTTCTCAGCCATTTAAAGAAATCATAATCTAACACATATCTAGCTAGATTACTAAAAGTTCTAAGACTCCATTGCTGTTCTGTCCCTGGCAAAAGCAGCATACAGACAGACACAGACCCTTTGTTTCTCTCCCTCCTCCCAGCTTTTGAAAGTATCTTATCTCCTCATTGGTCATTTTGGTCAGGTGCCAGTGAGGTTACCTTTAGCTTCTTAACCCTTTAGAGGTGAGAGGATTTTTCCTCTGGCCAGGAGGGATTTTAAAGGTGTTTACCCTTCACTTTATATTTATGACACGCCCCCCCAAATCTCAGCTAGGATGAAACGCTGCTGGGATTTCTTCCTGGAGCTCTAGGAAAAAACAGAGTTAATGAGACACATGCACCTCTAAATATACTACCAAGTACATAAAGACTAACAATATTTTCCACATCTCAAGGACGATTTTAACCAGTTGATTCTGGGAAACTTTCACGGGAGAGTGCATCAGCCACTTTGTTAGAAGCTCCTGAGATGTGTTGGATGTCGAAATCAAAATCTTGGAGAGCTAAACTCCACCGAAGAAGTTTTTTGTTATTTCCCATGGCAGTATGAAGCCACTGTAGCGCAGCCTGGTCGGTTTGCAGGTGGAAACGCCGTCCCCAAACATATGGGCGTAGCTTTTCCAGGGCGTAGACAATGGCGTAACATTCTTTTTCACTGACTGACCAGTTGCTTTCCCTCTCAGACAGTTTTTTGCTGAGAAACACTACAGGGTGGAATTCTTGATCAGGTCCTTTCTGCATTAAAACTGCTCCCACACCACGCTCGGACGCATCTGTGGTTACTAGGAACGGTTTGTCAAAGTCTGGGGCCCTTAGTACAGGGTCAGACATGAGTGTTGCTTTAAGCTGGTTAAAGGCCTTCTGACACTTTTCGGTTCACTGAACGGCATTTGGCTGTTTCTTTTTGGTTAGGTCTGTCAGTGGGGCAGTGATTTGGCTGTATTGTGGTACAAATCGTCTGTAATAACCGGCCAAGCCTAAGAAGGATTGAACCTGTTTCTTTGACATTGGGACAGGCCACTTTTGGATAGCATCCACTTTGGCCTGTAGGGGGCTGATAGTTCCTTGACCCACCTGGTGTCCAAGGTAAGTCACTCTGTTTAGGCCTATTTGACACTTCTTAGCCTTAACAGTTAGTCCTGCCTCCCTTATGCACTCAAGGACTTTTTGTAGATGTTCCAGGTGGTCTGCCCAGGAATCCGAAAATATGGCCACATCGTCAAGGTAGGTGACTGCATATTCTCCTAATCCCGCTAGGAGACCATCTACAAGTCTTTGGAAGGTGGCGGGTGCATTTCGCAGCCCAAAAGGGAGGACATTAAATTCATACAGCCCAAGATGTGTGGTGAAGGCTGACCTTTCCTTGGTGGATTCATCTAGCGGTACCTGCCAGTACCCCTTGGTTAAGTCCAAGGTAGAGATGAACTGGGCCCGTCCCACTTTCTCTAATAGTTCATCTGTGCGTGGCATTGGATAGTTGTCTGGGTGAGTTACAGCATTTAGCTTATGGTAGTCCATGCAAAAATGTATCTCCCCATCTGGTTTGGGAACTAGAACCACTGGAGATGCCCATGCACTTCCAGAGGGGCGGATTACATCCATCTGTAACATATCCTGGATCTCCCATTCTATAGCAGTTTTAGCTTGAGGAGACACCCGGTAAGGTTGGACTTTAATTGGGTGAGCATTACCTGTGTCAATGGAGTGGTATGCCCATTCAGTCAGTCCTGGGGTGGCTGAGAACGTTGGCGCATAGCTAGTGCACAGCTCCTTGATCTGCTGTCGCTGCATACTCCCAAGGGTCAGGGAGAGGTTCACCTCTTCCACACCACCAGCACTTTTCCCTTCGTAGTAGACACCTTCAGGCCACTCAGCGTCGTCTCCTCCCTGGGCTGTAAACTGACAAACCTTGAATTCTCTGGAATAAAAGGGCTTTAGAGAATTAATATGGTACACCTTAGGCTTTCGGTTGGAGGTGGGGAATGCTATGAGATAATTAGCAGCTCCCAGGCGCTCCTGGACCATGAACGGCCCTTCCCACGATGCTTCCATTTTATGGGCCTGGAGCGCCTTTAAGACCACGACCTGGTCCCCTACTTTGAAGGAACGCTCTCTGGCATGTTTATCATACCAGGCTTTTTGCTCTTTTTGTGCATCCTGTAAGTTTTCTTTAGCAAGGGCTAAAGAGGTTCGGAGGGTGTTTTGTAGGTTGGTTACAAAGTCCAGAATGTTAGTTCCTGGAGAAGGTGTAAATCCCTCCCATTGCCGCTTCACCAACTGTAATGGCCCCTTAACCTCACGGCCATATACAAGTTCAAATGGGGAAAACCCTAAACTGGGATGTGGTACAGCTCTGTAGGCAAAGAGCAACTGCTGCAACACTAGGTCCCAATCATTGGAGTGCTCGTTTATGAATTTACGTATCATGGCCCCCAAAGTTCCATTAAACTTCTCCCACAAGGCCATTTGTTTGATGGTGGTAAGGAGTGGCAACCAAGTGATTTACCCCATGAGCTTCCCAGAGGTTTTCCATAGTTCCTGCCAGGAAATTAGTCCCTGCATCTGTGAGGATGTTGGAGGGCCAAACTATCCTGGCAAAAATGTCTGCTAGTGCCTGGCACACACTTTTAGCCCTGGTGTTGCTTAGAGCTAGTGCTTCCGGCCATCGGGTGGCAAAATCCATGAAAGTCAGTATGTACTGCTTTTCTCTGGGTGTCTTTTTTGGAAAAGGACCCAGAATATCCACAGCTACTTGCTGAAATGGAACTTCATTGATGGGGAGTGGCTGGAGAGGGGCTTTGACCTGGTCTTGGGGTTTTCCCACTCTTTGGCATACTTCACAAGACCGGACATAGGTAGAAACATCCTTGCCCATTCCCTCCCAGTGGAATGACCTCCCCAAACGGTCTTTGGTCCTGTTCACCCCAGCATGGCCACTAGGATGATCGTGGGCTAAGCTCAAGAGCTTGGCCCGGTATTTTGTTGGAACTACCAACTGTCTCTGAGGATGCCAGTCTTCCTGGTGTCCACCAGAAAGAGTTTCCTTGTATAAAAGTCCTCTTTCTACAACAAACCTGGATCGATTAGAAGAGCTGAGAGGCGGTGGGTTGCTCCATGCCGCCATCCAAGCTCTCTGGAGGCTTTCATCTGCTTCCTGTTCGGTCTGGAACTGTTCCCTTGATGCTGGAGACATCAGTTCCTCATTGGATTGTGGACCTAGGCTTGGTCCCTCTGGAAGCGATGTAGGGGATGGGACTGTTTCCGTTGACTGTGAACCGCTCTCCGCTGGGACACTATGTTGGGGTTCAGGCTCCGGCTGAACCTCTTGTGTAGGGTTATGGGCTGCTGCCAGTTCAGGTTCGGTGGGGCCCTCTGGTGCTGAGGTTGCAAGTACTGGATTCAGTGCTGGCAATGGGTCTGGTGCTGGTTGTTCCACTGGTTCCAGTTCTGGGACTGGTTCCGTCTGGGTCTCTGGGACTGGATCCACTACTGCTGTTGCAGACATTGGCCTGGGGTCCGGGTCTATCACCTCTGCCCAGGTCCTGATAGAAATTTCCGGAACAGAGCTAGGCCTCACGGCTTGTTTAGCCTGGCTGCGGGTGACCATTCCCACCCGCTTGGCCCGCTTCTCATGATTGGCCAAGTCTTTCCCCAACAGCATGGGGATGGGATAATCATCATAGACTGCAAAAGTCCACATTCCTGACCAGCCCTGGTACTGGACAGGCAACTTGGCTGTAGGCAAATCGAAAGAGATGGACTTGAAGGGTTGAATCGTCACTGGCATCTCTGGACTGATTAAATTGGGGTCCACTAAGGAAGCATGGATAGCTGACACTTGTGCTCCGGTGTCCCTCCACGCGGTGACCTTCTTCCTGCCTACACTCACAGTTTCCCTCCGCTCCAAGGGTATTTGGGAGGTATCTGGGCCTGCGGATCTTTGGTGTGATTCCGGTGCAATGAACTGTAATCTATTGGGGTTCTTGGGGCAGTTGGCCTTTACGTGCCCCAGCTCATTACATTTAAAACATCGTCCAGCTGAGGGGTCACTGGGGCGAGGTAAGTTGCTGGAGAGCGGGGTGGTGGGACGATAAGGTATCTGGAGGGTTCTTTGGGAGGTAGGTGGGGCTTTGGGAGGCCCCCGGTAATAGGGTGTGGTCTGGGGTTGTCCCTTCTGGTCTCCGCTCCAACTGCCACCAGTTTTCTTCTTCTCTGCCACCTCCACCCATCTGGCTCCAATCTCTCCTGCCTCGATTACAGTTTTGGGCTTCCCATCAAGGATGTATCTTTCTATTTCCTCAGGAACACCCTCTAAGAACTGCTCCATTTGCATTAGGAAGGGCAAATTTACTGGAGATTCAACACCTGCTCCTGATATCCAGGCATCCCAATGTTTCACAATGTGGTAGGCATGTCGGGTAAATTACACGTCTGGTTTCCACCTTAGGGCTCTGAACCGCCAACGAGAATGCTCGGGGGTTAGCCCCATTCTGACTCTCGCCTTGGATTTAAACAGTTCATACTTGTTCATGTGTTCTTTAGGCATTTCAGCTGCCACCTCAGCTAAGGGTCCACTGAGCTGCGGCCTCAGCTCTACCATGTATTGGTCGGTAGAGATGTTGTACCCAAGGCAGGCCCTTTCGAAGTTTTCTAAGAAGGCCTCTGTATCATTGCCTACCTTGTAGGTGGGGAACGTTCTGGGATGGGAATTGGTACCTGGAGAAGGATTGCTAGGGTTTGTTGGTATATTCTGCTGAGCCTTTATCTTCTCCATCTCCTTCACATGCTTCCTCTCTTTTTCCTTCTCCTCCAGTTCTTTGGCCCTTGCCTCCATTTCTCTCCTGTGGGCAGCCTCCTGTAACTCCTTCTCCAGCCGCATGAGTTCTATCTGTCTTTCATGTTCCTTTTGTTTTTCCTCAGCCTGAAATCTGGCTAATTCTAGCTCTTTTTGAGCCATGGATTCTGTCATCCTAACCTCTCTGTTTTTAACTAACTTTACACCTGAGGTTTAGAAATAAACAAACAAAACTTGGCTGTAAAATTTTGCTGTGCTGGAATAGGATACCTCTTCTCTGATAGTGATTGTCAGCCTTTGTCTCTGCTCTGGCCCCAAATCAAAGCAAAAAACCTCCAACTACTTGGAAACCTGCTTACCAGCAGCCCAAAGGAAAAAAAATTCCTTTCAAACCTGTGGAAAAAAAAATCAAAATCCTAAAAAAAAAACCCCTGCCACTTTTGTCTCCAGGCAACTGGGTAGAACACCCCTCCCCCCCCCCCCACATTTACTTTTAGGGGAAAAAAAACTTCTGGTTTGTGAAGACTGTGAATTACCCTGCAGGAGGTTAAGTACACAGGAGAGCAAGCCAAAACTTCAACCCAACTTCCAACCCAACCTGTTCCCTATGAAATCTCAAGTCTTCTCTCTCTCTCTCTCTCTCAGTTTGTCCTTCCCCATCTCTCTCTCCTTCATTTTTAAAATTACAGGGGCACATTTCCGTTCATCAAAAATAGGGTAGACACCCAATGGCATCCAATGGTAGTTCTTCTTCCTTCAGATAATTACTCTTATCCTGAAGGAAAAGAATAAGGTATCACTTATGTAAGCAGAGTCAGGATGAGCTCCACCCTGACATCTGGTGGTGAGGTGTGGCAAGTTGTGGAAAAGAACTTCAGGGGCTGATCTCATTTGCACAGGCACACCCACCCCGCCTAGAATGAGGGCATAGCTGCTCAAATGGTCACTTTGGCTGCTGTGGGATCCCCAATGTCTCTGTTATTGGGGCAGGAAGAATAAATTGTTATTACCCTGATTATGGGAATCAAGGACAGTGGAACTGTACTTGGCCTTTTGTTATGGTGGAGGGACTCACCATCAACTAAGTAGCACTTGCTAGGCAAGGGACATGGGTGCCAAAACTCTGTGAATTGAGAGAGGCTGGAAATAGGTATTAATACTTGGTGGTATAGGCCCCCCTGGTGAGGGCCTTACATGTTAATTGCACTTCCTCCTTTCTCTACTGTGGAATATCAGAGCTAATTTTTATTCAATTAGGAGTCTAGTTACAGGCTGCTGAGCTGAATTCACTTTGGGCTAATAGTGCACCAGCACTGAGGCTCCCCTACTACAAGCTGAAATCACTGAGTGATGTGTTAAGTAGTGGGGGAGCCTGAAGCTATATGGCAGAGCAGTTTGTGGGATGGTGAGCGGAGCGGCTTGTGGAGCAGAGCAGTTTGCGAGATGGCTGGCGGAGCAGAGCCCCATGGAGAGGTGGGGCCATCAGCGTTGGACCATGCAAGGTGCCCCTTAACCCCCCTCTCCACCCAGGTTGGGAGGTAAAACTCTGCAGATAAACTTTTGAAGTCTGGGGCTGCCCTAACCAAGGACAGAGACTTTTGGGTCTTTGAACTTTTGGACTTTGGGTGATTTTTGGGTTGCTGGACTCAAGAACCAAAGGGAAAGGACATGCCCCAATTTGCTTGGGGTGGGTTTTGCTCATGGGTTGTATTATGAATCCTATGGGTGGTGTTTCCCCAACATAATGCCACATTGTTTCTCTCTGTTATTAAAAGGCTTTTTGCTACACTCTGACTATGTGCTTGCGAGAGGGGAAGTATTGCCTCTCGGAGGCGCCCAGCGGGGGTAGAATATATTTGTCCCAGGTCACTGGGTGGAGGCTGGAGCCGGTTTTGCATTGTGTTATTGGAATGGAACCCCTAGATACTGAACCCGCTGCCAGCTCTGACAGGCAGAAGGGTTACACTTAGATGCCAGGTTTTGGCATATATGTCATTACATCAGCCTTTGTTATTGCTAATTCAGTGGTTAAAGTAGTAGTTAAGTAGTTTTGGTAATTAGGGGGTTGCGAGTTCAAGTCATTTTGGTGCCATTTTTAATTTGTGCTGGTGGAGTTAGATCTCCTGGAAGTTGGCTAAGCTCCTTTCTTCCTGTTGTAGCCGTTATTGGTTATGGTATTGAACAATACTGATAACCCCTTTTAAACTCTAGCATTAGACAAAAGTCCAGTCTCCATGGCTACACCAGGATTTAAAAGATTAGGGTGAACACCACCACGTGGGCTAGCATTACTATTGGAGACTTGAGGAGCATGCGAGAAACAATGAGCACATTTAATCAGATGTAGCTTTATTAAAAGTCTTATCACATAAAAACCCCAATTTATATAACTGTCACAGAGATCGCAATGGTTAGAAAACAAAAATGTCCAACACTAGTATTTCCACTTCTTTCATACTCACAGATCCAGCTGGTGCCAGTTGAGAGTCAGCAAAAGATGACTTTCAGGAATCGACGACCTCCATCCATCTGCCTCTTACATGTACGTACACCCACCAAAGCTCATTAATATGCATGAGGTTTAAACCCCTCCTGTCCATCTTTAGGAGTTGTGGCCCTGATATTACTGGGGGACTCTTCACCTGATAGGCCACTCAGATAGTTCTTCTTTCAACTTATTAACATTTACATAATCTTATCACCATAGTAACATTTGCTTCCTTAAGGAAGTCTCTAACATTTTGGTTACCAGTGGCCATCTTGTGGTGTCTACTGATCTCTCCTAGGCACATTATCCAAACTCAGCAGTTATTTTTCAAAACTTCAGCATACAAATGTAGACACAAGCTCAGAAAATGTATTAGTCACTAACTTATCTTTGTAATATAGCCAATTTATCCTAAAGCCTAATTTGGCTAAGCTAAATATCCAGCAGGCCCAAGCCTGTAGGTTTCTTGCACTTCAGCTTTAGACCCTCAGCTATTTTTTTACCTATTACCTACCCTGTATTTGTCTCTGATGTCCAGCTTTTATACTGGATTAATTTATTGGTTGTAAACTGCACTGTACTGTAGCGTGTGTGCTGTCTGCAACCTTCAAATCACAAAAGAGATTTAGATGCTCAGTTTCCCCTAATTTTCATTGCTTACAAATTCTTTCTTCTTGAGCCAGTCAATGACCTCTGGGTCAGCGCTATTCAGCTTGAGAAGACCTCAAGGGAGCACAAGGTGAAAAGAGCAACCATCCAGCCAGTGTGCAGTACCCTATTCAGCACCATGGGTACACAATGGGCTGTTCCGGATGCCCCAGATACAGTTGCTCTTGCACAATGGACCCCAGTGTCACACCTGAACCTGTTAAACTGGCTCCAGAGGCAGCATGGTCCATCATTAAAGTTCAGCACCGCTTGGGGAGGGGAGGGTACAGTGCTGTAGGCCGGGGATTGAGGGGCACGAGCAGAGCTGGGAGAGAGAAGGTGTTGAGTAGTAGGAGGCTGTGGGTCAACCCTGATGGGAATCGGCAAAGCTCTGTGTGCAAAAAAGCAGGTCTGCCCGCCCACTTCATGCTCATTTCATGACTAGTGATTTTGTGTCTGTGTATGTTTTTTTGTGAAATGCATTTTTTTTTTATTCTTTGCTGCAAAATCAACATTTTTTGTACGGAAAAAAAACCAAGCAAACTAGCCAACAGCTCTCTTCACAACCTAGATCTGCATCAAACTGCGGTTTGTTGGGTTTTTTGGTATTAGTTTGGTGACCAAATTTATTTATCTTCACCAGAATGAGATGAATATAGAATTATCCTGAACAGAGCGTAATACTTTTTTGGAAAATTGTCCCCACACTTTTGAGACACTCCAAGGACATTTTGCTAGTGGCAGCCTGAGACCTCTGGCATTTGTTCCCCCCACCCCACATTGCAATTACTCCTAGATATCATTTTACACATTATAGCTAGATGTTTAAGCAGCAGCTTGTTCTCTTCTCTTGGCATAAAAAAGAGAAAGCTGAGAGGTGAGTTATCACAGTCTACTAATACCTGTATGGACAGGTGGTTATTGAGAGTAAGGGATACTTTAGTCTTGCAAAGGCAGACTGAGATCCAGTGGTTGGGAGCTGGATAAATTCCAGCTGGATAAATTCAATGTACAGAGAAGGCACACATTTTTAACAGGAAAGAAAATTAGCCATTGGTACAATTTACCAAAGGAGCTAGAGGTTCCTCTATCATTTTAGTGTCTTTCTAAAAGTTATGCTCAAGTTCAGGCAGAAGCTCTTGGGCTTGATGCAGAATCCCTGGGGGAGGTTCTCTGGTCTTTCTTATGCAAGAGATCAGAAAACAGCATCATCAGGGTGCCCTGTAGCCTTGGAATATTTTAATCTAACAAGCAGCCCCTACCTTGTTTGAATGCATAAGACAATTTTAACTGACAGCAACTTCCCGCTGGGGAAAGTTATTCCATAATTGCCCAGGTGACAGCTTGTGGAATCTATGTGAACCTTATGAATTCTGAGTGATTGTATGAACTCTGTGTCCAACTGCAACCTTCACCATGTGTTGAATCAGCCATTTGGTAGCAAGAACTGGTCATGTATCTCTCAAAATCTGTCAGGAAGAAGGACAACCAGAAGTCATTAATATTCAGTGACTCTGCTTTGGTAGAACAATGATATGCTGAGGCATGGGGGTTGTAGTGGATAATCAGCTAAACATGAGCTCCCCGTGCAACACTGTGGTCAACAGGTCTAATGTGAGTAGGAGTGAAGAGGTTATTTTACTTCTGTGTTTGGCACTAGTGCAATGGCTGGTGGAATACTATGTCCACCTCTAATGGCCAATTCAAGAAATATGTAGATACATTGGAGATGGTTCATAGAAGAGTCACAAGAATGATTACAGGATAGAAAACATGCCTTATAGTGATCGACTGAAGGAACGCGATTAATTTAGCTTAAGAAAGAGAAGGTTAACTGGTGACTTGAATCCAATTGATAAGTGCATACATGGGGAACAAATATTTGGTAAAGGGCTCTTCAATCTAGCAAACAAAGATATAACTCAATCCAATGGCTGTATATTGAAGCAAGACAAATAGGGCATACATTAGGCAAGTAAGCTCCACCCCACCCTCCAGTCTTTTCCTCTTAAGATTAAATAGGTCCACTTTTTTTAACTTGTCCTCATAGGTCAGTTTTTCTAACCCTTTTGACATTTTTGTTGTTCTCCTCTGGATTCTCTCCAATTTATCTGCATCTTTCCTAAGGTGCAGCATTCAGAATTGGACACAGTGCTGTAACTGAGCCCTCCCCAGTGCCAAGTAGAGTGGGTCAATTCCCTCCAGCGTCTTATGTATAACACGCCTGTTAACACACCCCGGAATGATATTTGCCTTGTCAGCAATTGTATCACATTGTTGACTCATATTCCATTTGTGATCTACTATAGTTCCCCAAACCTTTTCAGCAATCGTACTGGCAACTAGCCAGTTATTCCCCATTTTCTAATTTTGGAGTTGATTTTCCCTTTCTAAATGAAGTACACTGCACTTGTCTTTATTGACTTTCATCTCGTTGATTTCAGGCCAATTCTCCAATTTGTCAAGGTTGTTTTGAATTATAAGCACTTCAGCCCCTCCCAGTTTAGTGTAATCTGCAAATGTTATAAGCATACTATCCACTCCATTACCCAGGTCATTAATAAAAATATTGAGTAGTAGCAGACCCAGGACTGACCCCTGAAGGTCTCACTAGATATGCCCTCCCAGTGTGACAGTGAACCATTGATAACTACTCTTTGAGTACAGTCTTTCAACGAGTTTTGCACCCACCTTATATTAATTTAATTTATACCCTATTTCCCTAGTTTGCTTATGAGACAGTCATGTGGGACTGTGACAAAATCCTTACTAATATCAAGATCTATCACGTCTACTGCTTCCCCTAGGGCAGTAGCCCTGGTCAAAGAAGGAAATTAGGTTGGTTTGGCATGATTTGTTCTTGACCAATCCATACTGGCTATTCCTTTTAACTCTATTATCCTCTAGGTGCTTACAAATTGATTGTTTAATAATTTATTCCAGTATCTTTCCAGGTATCAAAGTTAGGCTGACTGGTCTATAATTCCCTGGGTCCTCTTTGTTCCCTTTTTTAAAACAATAGTTACTACATTTTCCATTGTCCAATGTTCTGGGACCTCACCCATCCTCCGTGAGTTATTGCAGATCCTTGCTAACAGTTCTGAGATAGCTTCAGATAGTTCCTTAAGTACTCTAGGATTAATTTAATCAGGCCCTGCCAAATATAATACCTGTAACTTACCTAAATATTGTTTAACCTGTTTTTTTCCTCATTTGGGCTTGTGTTCCTTTCTACTTCTTGTAAATATTAATTAAGTTGAGTATCTGGTCATCATTAACCATTCTAAGGAAGACTGATTAAACATCTTTGCCTTTTTGATGTCATCAGACATTAGCTCCCCTTCCCTGCTAAGTAGAAGACCTACAATTTCCTTCATTTTTTGCTTGCTCCTGTTAGGATATAGATATTCAGGCCTGTCTGCAAAGGCCTATACTTTAAGAATTTAGGTGTATTCTTATCACTTGACTAGTTCTAGAGGTGTAAAAGAAAGAATCAAAATCACTGTCTGCCAGTGTAATGCCCTTGTCTTACTGTGACAGTTTGAGGCCCTGTGCTTAGGCTAAGGCCTTTGGCTAAGCAGCAGAGGTAGCCATAAGCTGGGAAGCGACAGGTCACATCCTCCCATTTCAAACCCGTCACATTGAAAGAAGGTGCTATTGGGCTGTTAGGAATACAATCCTGTCCTGATAGTGCCTATCACCTCCAGAGAAAGGGAAGTGCCTAGAAAATGTAAAAGGAAACTTAGTTTGATAGCATCCAGTCTGGCAAGAACTCACTTATCAATAGCTGGGATGTGAAATCCTCACTTCTGTATTGTTTTGTCATTATAGTTCCCACTTTGCTATTGTTTGTCTGTATAATCTCTGTCTGGTTCTGTGATTGTTTCTGTCTGCTGTATAATTAATTTTGCTGGGTGTAAACTAATTAAGGTGGTGGGATATAATTGGTTACATAATCATGTTACAATATGTTAGGATTGGTTAGTTAAATTTCAGTAAAATGATTGGTTAAAGTATAGCAAAGCAGAACTCAAGTTTTACTATATAGTCTGCAGTCAATCAGGAAGTGAGTGGGTGTGGAGGTGGGAATGTGTGTGGGGGAAATGGGAACAGGGAATGGGGGTGGGTGTGTGGGTGGGGGAGATGGGAACAGGGAATGGGGGTAAGGAAATTGGAATCATGTTTGGCTAAGGGCAGGAATGGGAACAGGGACACAGGTGTAAGGCTCTGTGGTGTCAGAGCTGGGAAGGAGGATACTAAGGAAGGAAACTGGAATCATGCTTGCTGGAAGTTCACCCCAATAAACATTGAATTGTTTGCACCTTTGGACTTCGGGTATTGTTGCTCTCTGTTCATGCGAGAAGGACCAGGGAAGTAAGTGGGTGAAGGAATAAGCCCCCTAACAGCTCCTAATTATTTAAAGAACCTCTTCTTATTGCCTTTTATGTCCCCTGTTAGATGTAACTTATTTTGTACATGAGCCTTTCAGATTTTGTCCTTACATGCTTGTGCTATTCTTTTGTATGCCTCCTTAGCAATTCATTCATTTTTCCACTAATTTGTAATATTCTTTTTTTTTCATGTCATTAAAGAGCTCCCAATGGCGCCATATTGGCC
The DNA here is from genome assembly GCF_965152275.1 of Natator depressus. NCBI lineage: Eukaryota > Metazoa > Chordata > Testudines > Cheloniidae > Natator > Natator depressus. The sequence continues at coordinate 34,221,952 of NC_134246.1, forward strand.
AGTTACTATTCTTCCTAGCATTCCTCCACACTGGGATAGTTTGTTTCCTTGAGAAACTGCCAGCTCTTCTGAAATCCTGTATCTCATAGAATTTCTTCCCATGGGAACTTACCTACCAGTTCTCCAAGTTTCCATTGTCTTATCTCACTCCTTCCTTTCCTGTGTAGAAGAAAACAAACTCCACTCTCAGGTTGGAAGCAACAAAATCAGAGACAGATTTATCTGAGCAATTGCAAGGGAAGAATACAGCTGAGAGAGAGCATCTCTGCCTCAGTTTCTTCAAAGTACAAGCAATATCACATAAGGATTTATACATTTTAGTGTCATGAATTAAAAATATCTGCAGTTTGTTTATGTTATGTCCTGCCCATTCCTGTATTTTCTCACTTCTGTTCTCAAAACATCACTATCTCAAGGCTGGGTCACACTGACTGTACTCTGCTGTCTTCCCACCTGCTTCTGACGTGAGCCCTGCTTCTACAGGTCCTGCAATATTAGGCTAAGACTTAGCATGACAGTTGCTCTGTTTCTTACAACTAAGAGGCCTATATTTAAATCCTTTAACCCTGTTTCCACACCTGAGAACCATGAAATCTACCATTTCGTGATCACTTTCACCCACATTGCCTTCCACCTTCACATTCGCAATCAATTCCCCCCCGTTGGCCAGAATCAAGTATAAAATGGATGTGCCCCTGGTTACTTCCTCTGAATAGAAGAACTGTTGGCTGGACGTGGAACTTGACCTCCTTAGTGAAACTAGGACATTAGCTAGTTTGGAAGCTTTTAAGAATGCAAGGAAAGATGGACCCTTGACTCCCAATCTATATGTTAATTATACCTGGTGGCCTCTTCCCTAGCTTGGCAGTGCCATCGAAAATAGGAATTCTCATGGCACTAACAACTTCTCACGGACCAAGAATAACTACTAGTCTTCAGAGACTCCTACAGTGGGATGGTCACAAATGTTAGTAGATAAAGAGGAATGTGGGGGTGTACAGGGAGGGACTGGTGGAGAGAGAGAGAGATGGGTGTGTTTGGGGATGGATAAACAGAGAGCAGTATCTCTACTGATTTTGCTATTACGCCAGTACTTCTATTACTGTGGATTCAGATATAACAGTAAAACCAGACTTTATACAAGTATAGCTGATTTCTTTCCACTGAAGGACTGAATCCCCACTCTGGCACTTCGAGTGCAGAAGGTGGGGGCCCACAAGAATTCTAAAAATTAATACTGGCCACTCCAGTCTTGTATTAAACTCCCAAGGTTACAGCTTTTCTCTGACCTTGGCTTGGTAAATGCTGCCACAACCCAAATGCAAAATACCCCCTTGAACCGAGGAAGGAGCACTGGGAAATTCCTCCCTGTGGGGTACCCTCAAGCCCTTTCACCACCCCCTCTGGGGAAGAGCTGAGAAACAAAACAAAGGAAATTAGCTGTTGCCTCCAGCTAATCAAACAGCATATACACAAACCTCTTAGGACACAAAAATCCAAATCCTGTTCTTAAAAAAGGTAACTTTTATTAAAAACAGAAAGAAATAAAACACATCTGGAACTTAGGCTTTTGCTAGATTTTAAAAGAGCAATTCCAAAAATTATATTAAGCACCCAAAATAGCTTTCTTGGGGGTTCAGCTTAAAGGTTACAAGCAAACAAAAGCATCTGGGGTTAGCACAGAGGAGATCCACAAGCCAAAATAAATAAATAAACCTGATCGCGTCTACCTAAATATTGCCTATCCCAATGATTTCTTCTAGGTATGGAAAATAATTTTATCACAGAAGGAATAAGCTTTACCAGTATAAGCCCCTTTCTACTGGTAATCAAGGAACAATAAGGAAATCCCAAAACTCTTTGTATGTGTGATCTTTCCATGTATGGGCTCATGTGTGTATTTGTATGAGTCAGTCTTGCATGTTTCATGTTTTGCCTTCTGTTTGTTCATATACTGTGTATTTCGAATCCCTTGTTTGTGGGAGTCTTGTGTGTCTCATGTTGTATTTCTTGTGCGTGTGTTTTTTGCATATGTGCTTCTTGCTTGAGTGCATTTTGCATGCCTCCTTTTCCTTGTGTGTCTGTTTATATTGTCTTTTGGCCGTGAGTTTGTGTTGTGTGCGGTTGTGCCTCTTGTTTGTGTGAGTCAGAGTGTTGGCCATGCCCCTTGTTCCTTCATGTAGTGTGTCTTGGTCTTGTGTCCCTTAGTGCATCACTTTGAATGTCCCTTTCCACGGACCACCTTCTTTTCCTTTCCTACAGCCAATGGGGGAGCAAGATATAACTCCAACCCAACCCAACCTGTTCACTTTGAAAACTCCAGACATACTTTTGGTCCCAAGAAGAAGTAATTTACTCTGCTCATCTGCCAGTCTCTTCCACTGTGTCCTTTCCCATCTCACTCTCCTTTCGTTATTAAAATTCCACAGGAACATTTCTGCCCCTCATAAAAAGAGCAGACATCCAATAGGGGTTCTTCTTCCTTCAGAGAATCACTCTTATCCTGCAGAGAAAGAATAACGTATCACTTAGATGTCAGCATGTGCAATGTATGTCAGCCCATCACCTGTTTGCTGTGATATTCTGCCAACAACAGATGTTTATGGTTCCATTACTCAGTGGTTCAAACTCTCATTCTGGCAATTGGGTGGTGTGAGTTCAAGTCTTGCTGTGGCCACACTGAATTTGTGCTAGGGGCATTTGATCTAGTGGCGCTGGCTAATCTCCTCTCTTCCTTTACTGACACCAGCAATTCACCAAAGCAATGTAGACACCCAGTTTCTCTTATTTTCATGGCATCCGATCCCATTAGGCACTTTCCGGGGAGGCTGCGAGTCAAGATTGAGGGGCACCAGCAGAGCTGTGTGTGGAAGAAGCTGGGTAAATGGGCCTTTAATTTTACCCTGATTATAAGATCAGCTGTAAAGAGCAAAAATTGATGAAGTGTCCAGTCACATAGAACAATAAGAGTAGATGGGGAAAGGTGCAAATTGCGACTGAAAGACCAAGTTAGTCCAAACAAAATGGCCTCCCAATATAATTCAAGACCCTGTGTTAAGATCAAACACGAGAAGTGTGGGACCAGAAATCAATGGACCAAAACTAGTGTGTCGTAAATTAGGCCTAAATGGTGACCAAAACAATGAGGGCGGCCTGTTCCACCCATCACTCTCTTTGAGGTCCTTGAAAAAGGCCAGTTTGGGAGAGAAATTGAGGGAGGAGAGGAAGAAAATGCAACAATTTCTGACTGAATGCAGGGGAAGCAGCGAGCTTTACCATCATGGCTGCCACCCTGGCCATCTCCTGGGACCATGGAATCCAGCATGACACCCCTGGACCTCCTGCATCCTAATCCCAAGAGATGTTCTGACCAGACCAGGCAACAAAGAGAGGGACCCAGATGACATGGCCACCTCAACTAGCTCTGTCTAAGTCCCAATCACACCTGGGAGATGAGATTTTGTCTCCCTGCTCCCCATCATGTGTCCTTTTCATTCCCTACCTTAGTTCTTCTCTTTCCTATCCCTCTCCTTTGTCTTTCTATCTAATAAGAGTCTGATTTAGCCAGCCAAGACTGGATATTTTGCAACACTTCTGTGAGCCTGTGTCCTAGGAGACAGTTAACAGCAATGCCCTACACAACCCGATGCAGGTACCAGTTTGCCAGGTCAGATAGAATCATAGAATATCAGGGTTAGAAGGAACCTCAGGAGGTCATCTAGTCCAACCCCCCTGCTCAAAGCAGGACCAATCCCCGATTTTTGCCCCAGATCCCTAAATGGCCCCCTCAAGGATTGAACTCACAACCCTGGGTTTAGCAGACCAGTGCTAAAACCACTGAGCTATCCCTCCCCCCTCTTGGAGCGACTGATTAGACGGTGGTGCCAGGCCTGTGTTTTTTCAGCTGCGTAGCTACAAAGGAGAGCCAACACTACAGACAGAAGCTGCATTTTCTCTCTTTGCAGTTCTCTTTTTTGCTGTCCTGTTGTGTGCGTTTATCTTGTGTTGTCTTCTATGAACAAGAACTATAACAACAGCTGCTCCAGTCCATCTCAGCTAACTTCTTTTCTTTTCCCTAGAAGGGCATTCTTACCACCTTTACCACTTCAGAGACCTTGGGATGGGTGGTGGGTGGGGTTCCTTCTAAAACTGTCCAGCTAAAGGGAAATAGAAGAAGGGGAGGCTGTTAAAAAAAAAAGCCTTACTTAAAACATCTGAAATGTAAAGAACTGACTGTGATTCATCTCTTTTTCTGTCTCTTTAGGGACTTTTAATGGTGTGTTCGCCATGGGACTGAGCAGGCTGGATACCAAACCCCGAACCGTGTTTAAATCTGTTTAACGGTGGCCAGTGACAGAGGCACATTAACACTGCTGACGCTTTGGGGGCATGTTTTCCATCTGAATGACTACAACAGAATCCAGAGCTGGACTAGCAGACAGTTACAGTTCAGGACTGGGGGGCAGCAGCAGAGCTGTGAGTTTCTAGGCTAGGCCTGGATTAGGAAGGTGCCCGTGGGTCAGGACTCAGGGTGCATCTACACAGCAAACAAAAGTGTGATTGCAGCACAGGTGTGAATTCCTACATTTGTTTTAGTCTAGCTAACATGGGTAACAATAACAGTGGGAACAAGGTAGCACAGGTTTAGCACAGGCTGGCAACCAGAGCTGGTACCCCAGGTCCCTGGTGGGTTGGCATTGGGGCAGCTATCCTGCAGTGAAGTCTGTGCCGCCCACTAGCCTTACCCACACTAGCGATTAAAGCTGGCACGTCTCTGTCCACCTACTCTACAATTACACCTTTTCTTGCTAGGTAGACACACCTTTAGATGTTTTTGTGGAGTCCGCCTCTCTGCCAGGACACATGCTGTTTGTTCTCCACCCATGCCCTGCCTGCTGGGCCACTGCTTTTAATTACAAGCTGTCAGGAAATCATACTAATCCAATTGCTTATTAGACTTCCTCGTCCAACTCTTCCCACTCCATGTCTGGTTGAGCTCTATATAACATGAGCCAAGATGAGAGGGAGGATCAAGGAGAGGTTCAGATCAGCAGACACCAGGATCCATCTCTCTGACGACAGGTATGGGTGCCAGTGGGTCAGGACTCAGGATGCATCTACACAGCAAACAAAAGTGTGAAGTGTTGGATACAGAACAAGGCTGGGGTGGGGGGCTGCTGGACTAAGTTGAGGGTGAGTTACACGTGGCACAGGGGCAGGGCAATATCAGTCTGCCTCTGAGACTCAGGACACTGGGGTCTATCCATGGATCTGGTAGGAGACTTGGGAATAGTGGTTAGAGGATGAGAGGGTGGATCTTGGTCAGGGTCTGTGCAAAACCTGGCACAGAATGGGGCAGGAATAATGGGATGTGGAGGGGCTCTGGGGACAGAGTAGGGTGGGAGGGGATCATGGGAGTGGGAGGAGCTATTGGGTGGGGTTCCATGGAGGAGGCAGAGCCCCGCCCCACGCTGTCTCCATCCATCTACCCCCACTGCAGGTCGATCCAGTGACAGACACAGCTATGGCTCTGAAGGGACCCTGCCCGGCGCTCCTGCTGACCCTCGCCCTGCTGGTCGCCTGCCTGGCCCTGTCCAGTGGGCAGTATTGGAATCCACTGAATGACATATTCCAGAGAGAGCACGTGAACAACCCCAAGAACCAAGCCATCAACAACAAAGTCTACTGCAACATGATGATGTGGGACCGGGGCATATTCTGGAAGTATACCAACACCTTCATCCATGAGTCCCTCAAGAAAATCAACGCCATCTGCAATGCAGATGGCATACCCGTTGGGGGCTTCAAACGTAAGAGTACGAAATCCTTCTCAATCACCACCTGCACATTTAACCCCTGGACCTTCTCTTTCAACGGACTCAGTGGCAAAAAGAAAATTGTCCTCTCCTGCTTGAATGGGCTCCCTGTGAGATTTGTGAGGCACATTTAGGACCCAGACAGACTGTGGAAGGCAAGAAGGGGACCCTGCTGCTTTCTCTAACCCTGCTCTGTCCCTTCCACACTGGCCACGGCACCCGGCTCCTCACCCGTCTCTAAACACTAGTGAGATGGTATAGGTGTTTCCACCCCGCACCCTCTGCTGCCCCAACTGCCCATTATACAGTATAGCCTCCCCTTCCCTGCCGCTCACCCTCTGCTGTTCCTAGTGGCCACTATACTGTATAGCTAGCCCTTCCCAGTCTTGTTGTCCCTGGTGGCCATCTAATAACCTATCCTTTCATTAAGAAATATTAATCAGTTTCATGTTCTTGTATTGTGTATTCAGCCTGATCATGAGCAATCCTCATATATGACATGATTCAATGATATTGGTCATTGTTTGCTTCACTTTTTTTCTATGTTTCTCTGTGCTCCCTAAATGCAATAAAGCCGGATACCTGCAAAAGCAATCCCTGTCTTATTGTGTGAGACTGGGGATAGGAAGAACATAAACCACTGACTACTTAAGAATGGTGCTGGAAACATGTTGTGGTTTTCCAGGATTTCTCTGTGCTTTCAAGGCCATTGTCAATCTCTTCCCCATTGCTGGGAGCAGAGCCCAGGAGTCCTGACTGCTACCGCCAGCCCTGCTTTAACCACTAGACCCCACTGTCCGCTGAGAGCTGGGAATAGAACCCAGTAATCCTACATAAGAACATAAGAATGGCCATTGTGTGTCAGAGCAGTGATCCATCTAGCACAATACCTATCTCCAACAGTGACCAGTGCCAGATGCTTCAGAGGGAACGAACAGAACAGGGCAATTTATCAAGTGATCCATCCTCTGTCATCCAGACCCAGCTTCTGGCACTATCAGTCAGAGATTTAGGGACATCCAGACCATAGAACTGTGTCCCTGACCACCTTGGCTAAGAGTCATTGGTGGACTTATCCTCCGTGAACTTACCTAATTCTTTTTTTGAATAAATAGTTTTAAGTGAGGTGAAATGTGGGGATTTGCAGGATAAATCAGACTCCTGAAACGGGTACAGTAGTCTGGAAAAGTTGAGAGCCACTGCCCTAAAGTTTCCTAACATTATGTTAGCTTTTTTGATTCCCACTGCACAATAAGAACATAAGAACAGCCATACTGGGTCAGACCAAAGATCCATTTAGCCCAGTATCCTGTCTTCCGACAGTGGCCAATGCCAGGTGCCCCAGAGGGAATGAACAGAACAGGGAATCATGAAGTGATCCATCCCCATCACCATTCTTAGCTTCTGGCAAACAGATGTTTTCAAGGAAAAATAGACTGATAGGTTGATGTGTGTGGGAATGGATAGACAGATACAGTGGTAGGTATGGGGTTAGGCAGGGTGATGTGTATATGTATGGATAAACTGGGAGAGTGGAGGGTATTGTGATCGATTTATAGATTGATGGGTCCAGGGATGGATAGTTAGAGCAAGTGGAGTATTTGGTGGTAGACCGATAGGTTGATGTGTCTGGGGATAGATAGATAGGTAGAGTGGTGGGTACAATGATAGATTGTGAGACCGATGTGTCTGGGGATGAGGGTAGATAGACAGACATGAATGCTGTGATGCCAGTGTCATGCCAGGACCTTTCCTTATTTGTCTGCATGGTGCTGAGCTGCCAGGAAGGATACATACTAACATCCAAATGCTCATACATACACTAAGCCTGGTCTACACTTGGGGGGGATCAATATAAGTTATGCAACTTCAGCTATGTGAATAACGTAGCTGAAGTCGACATACTTAGATCGATTTACCGTGGTGTCTTCACCGCGCTGAGTCAACGGCTGCCACTCCCCCATCGACTCTGCCTGCGCCTCTCGCGGCGCTGGAGTACAGGAGTCGACGGGAGAGCGCTCAGGGATCGATTCGTCGCATCTAGACTGGACGCGATAAATCGATCCCCACTGGATCAATCGCTGCCCGCCGATCCGGCGAGTAGTGAAGACATACCCTAATATCACACACTCATACACACATATACTAATATCACTCACACACAAACACTAATATCACAGACACACACACACACACAAACAGTAATATCACACACAGAGACACACACACAAACAGTAATATCACACACACAGACACACTAATATCACTCAGACACACACCCAAACAGTAATATCACACACAGATACACTAATATCACTCAGACACACACACACGCACATACACACAACACCCTTAGGGAATGCTGCAAACACAGAAATAGGATGAGGTAGGCATCTAAGGAAATTGGAAACATGTTTAAACTAACCACTTTATTTGTACGACGTTGTGTGTGCGTGTGTGCACGTTGAGTGCGCTTGTGCGTTGAGTGTGCCCTGTGTGTGCGGAATGCTGGGGTATGTGTGAGTGTGTGAAAGATGTACACTGTATGCTTGTTCAGAATGATTGTTCACGTGTGTGAATCAGACAGTGTGTGTCTGTTTTTGTGGGTTTTTCTATCTACCTTTCAGCCCCTAGACATCCCGACACCCAACCTCGTTCCAACGCAGAGAAAAGCAACACACAGCTTGTGACTCTTCACTGGGGGAAAACAAAGCCAAACCAGATCTGCAATCCCACAGGCAATGAAGCCCAGGTAGTTTTTATCTCCATGTAGCTCGTCACTGTCAGCATAATACCCCCACCTGGGATTAAACTTGTCTAGCCACAGAGAGGGAAACTCCTGGAGGATTTCACCTGGAGAGGGTGATGCAGAGTCTGTGTGCATCTGAGAACAGCTGCCTTCCACAGAACCCCTGGTAGTGATGTGTGCATCTAGCAGCTCCCCGGACTCTGCCACAAGCCCATGGGCAAACCAACTGGCATTCCAACCCAACCCAGACTGGGGTGTTTGCCAGGGAAAGCCCTGGCTGGGAGTCCAGGGGAAATCACTGCAAAATATCACCAAGTATCAATCTCCATCTGCCCCTCTCCGAGAGCTAATTCTACAGATGGCAGCTGGCTGGAGACAGTGCCACTGTCACCCCACATGAGCTGCACCATGCCCAGTCGGCTCCATAACTCAGGATTTGCCTTTGTAAACTGAGTGTTGTGAATTCAAATCTTGGTAGGCCTTGTAAGGTCAGTGGGAGTTTTGTACCAGGAAATGTCTGAGACTTAACTCCTGGGATCCCAAAACCCCACCCAGAGTTTATCTTCTCTATAGACCTGCCACAAGTGACTCCACCTCTCTGGTGGTGTTTTCTTCATGAGCCTAACTTGAGTTCTGCATATCATCTCCACTGTCCTGCCTCCCACCAGCCTGGCCCCTAATCCTGGGAAGTACAAAGTGCTTGGGAGTGGGGGGCATACCCCAGGATCACAATGTCACAGCCAGGTGCAATGCCCTGGGATCGCTTTGGCAGGGTGTTAAGACAGAATGTGTCTGCTCCTTCTGGGGAGCAGGTGTGGGAATGGTGCCAGCCATGTGTGTGTGTGTGGAAATGATAGTATCCGTTTGTGTGTGTGAATGTGGTACCCTCAGTCTGTGTAACAAATTTCCAATCCATTCACATCACACAAACTGGGCCTGCATAAACACACACATGCTCCGCAGCTGCCAACAGCCAATGCTTCTTCCACTGCAGCTAAAAGGAGCAATGACTTGAGCTCTGCCTAAATAGTCAGCTGTAGGAATTGCTAAAGCCAGCCACAAGAGGGACACACACACACATACTGATAATAAATTGCATAGTGAATTGCTTGACCACGCTTTGGTATGTTATAAAATATACCTTGGAACACAAGGAAAGCTTGAAGCACAACTTTTATTTAAAAGTATGGCAAATCAGTATTTTTAGATCCCCATTATGACTCAGGTTTTCCAAGGCTCGTTTTGCCTCATCCATGTTATTGCTAATTTGAATAATGTGTGTGTGTGTTTTCGCTTTAGTAATGTTTTTAAATGTAAAGTAAATGGATCAGTAGACCCATTAAAAACTGATAGGTAAGTTTTACCTTCATTCTGGATTCCTGTTGGATAATGGATTTATTCTGAAACACGAGAATAAGCTTCAGAGTAGCAGCCGTGTTAGTCTGTATCTGCAAAAAGAACAGGAGGACTTGTGGCACCTTACAGACTAACAAATTTATTAGAGCATAAGCTTTTGTGGGCTACAGCTCACTTCATCGGATGCATAGAATGGAACATAGAGTAAGAAGATATATATACATGCAGAGAACATGAAAAGGTGGAAGTTGCCACACCAACTCTAAGAGGCTAATTAATTAAGATGAGCTATTATCAGCAGGAGAAAAAAAACTTTTGTAGTGATAATCAAGATGGCCCATTTCAAGCAGTTGACAAGAAGATGTTAGTCTCTAAGGTGCCACAAGTACTCCTGTTCTTTTTGTGGATGTAGACTAACACGGCTGCTACTCTGAAACCCTTCACTATGCAAGGCACTGAATTTAGCCGTATGGAGTGGAAATCCATCAACATTATGAAAAAACTCGTACAGATACAGACAGATGTTATCTTCCTTTCCAAATGCAAACAGAGGAACATCATACCAAAAGGACTAAAGGTAAAAAATCCATTCCAATCTTCATATCATACAGACTATGCTGAGAGATTGTGCCACACACTCTCAAAGAACCTGTGAAACCATCTGATCGATATCCTATACAGCAAACAGGGTTAAGAATGAGCTCTCAAAACTGGATACTCTCATAAAAAAACAACTTTCCACACAAATTTTCTCATGGATAGACTTTACAAAAACTAGACAAGTCATTTACAACACAAACTTTGCTTGTCTACAAAGGAAAAAGGACACTAAACTATCTAAACTATCCACAAGGAGCCACAACAGTAGTTCCCTTAACCCACCCAACAATATTGTTAATCTTTCCAGCTATACTCTTAGCCCAGCAGAAGAGTCTGTCCTATCTCGGGGCCTCTCCTTTTGTCCTTCCAGGCCCACGAACATGATATACTTCTGCAGTTACCTAGAATCCTACTTTCGATGTCTCTGACTCAAAGAATATTTCCAACACACCTCTGAACAACAGACTAACCCACAGAATCCTTCCTACCAACACTGCAAAAAGAAGGATTCTGCTTGGACTCCTCCTGAAGGTCAAAACAACAGACTGGACTTCTACATAGATTGCTTCCATCGATGTACGTGGGCTGAAATTGGGGAAAAGCAGCATCACTTGCCCCATAACCTCAGCCGTGCTGAACAAAACACCATCAACAGCCTCAGGAACAACTCTGATATCATAATCAAAAAGGCTGACAAAGGAGGTGCTGTCATCATCATGAATAGGTCAGAATATGAATATGAGTCTGGCTATGTAGACTCTCTCCTCAGGCCCTACGTTACCAGCACTTCCAGCTATCTTCGAGACATCACTGACTTCCTGAGGAAACTACAATCCATCGGTGATCTTCCTGATAACACCATCCTGGCCACTATGGATATAGAAGCCCTCTACACCAACATTCCACACAAAGATGGACTACAAACTATCAGGAACAATATCCCCGATAATGTCATGGTAAACCTGGTGGCTGAACTTTGTGACCTTGTCCTCACCCACAACTATTTCACATTTGGGGACAATATATACCTTCAAGTCAGCGGCACTGCTATGGGTACCTGCATGGCCCCACATCATGCCAACATTTTTATGGCTGACTTAGAACAATGCTTCCTTAGCTCTCGTCCCCTAACGCCCCTACTCTACTTGCACTACACTGATGACTTCTTCATCATCTGGACCCATGGAAAAGAAGCCCTTGAGGAATTCCACCATGATATCAACAATTTCCATCCCACCATCAACCTCAGCCTGGACCAATCTACACAAGCGGTCCATTTCCTGGACACTACTGTGCTAATAGGCGACGGTCACATAAACACCACCCTATACCAGAAACCTGCTGACCGCTATATTTACCTACATGCCGCCAGCTTCCACCCAGGACACACCACACAATCCATTGTCTACAGCCAAGCTCTAAGATACAACCGCATTTGCTCCAATCCCTCAGACAGAGACAAACACCTACAAGATCCTATCAAGCATTCTTAAAACTACAATACCCACCTGCTGAAGTGAAAAAACAGATTGACAGAGCCAGAAGAGTACCGAGAAGTCACCTACTACAGGACAGGCCCAATAAAGAAAATAACAGAACGCCACTAGCTGTCACCTTCAGCCCCCAACTAAAACCTCTCCAGCGCATCATCAAAGATCTACAACCTATCCTGAGAAATGATCCCTCACTCTCACAGATCTTGGGAGACATACCAGTCCTTGCTTACAGACAGCTCCCCCAACCTGAAGCAAATACTCACCAGCAACCACACACCACACAACAAAAACACTAACCCAGGAACCTATCCTTGCAACAAAGCCTGATGCCAACTCTGTCCACATATCTATTCAAGTGACACCATCATAGGACTTTATCACATCAACCACACCATCAGGGGCTCATTCACCTGCACATCTACTAATGTGATATATGCTATCATGTGCCAGCAATGCCCCTCTGCCATGTACGTTGGCCAAACCGGACAGTCTCTACGCAAAAGAATAAATGGACACAAATCTGACATCAGGAATCATAACATTCAAAAACCAGTAGGAGAACACTTCAACCTGTCTGGTCACTCAGTAACAGACTTAAAGGTGGCAATTTTGCAACAGAAAAGCTTCAGAAACAGACTCCAACGAGAAACTGCTGAACTGGAATTAATTTGCAAACTAGATACCATTAACTTGGGCTTGAATAGAGACTGGGAGTGGCTGTGTCATTACACAAATTGAATCTATTTCCCCATGTTAAGTATCCTCACACCTTCTTGTCAACTGTCTGAAATGGGCCATCTTGATTATCACTACAAAAGTTTTTTTTCTCCTGCTCATAATAGCTCATCTTAATTAATTAGCCTCAGAGTTGATATGGCAACTTCCACCTTTTCATATTCTCTGTATGTATATATATCTTCTTACTATATGTTCCATTCTATGCATCTAATGAAGTGGGCTGTAGCTCACAAAAGCTTATGCTCAAATGTATATGGGGTACGGTGTATTCTGTTGGGAATGTATGCAATCCTGCAATATAACACTAGGAGGCAAAATCCTTCCAGTGTATGACAAAATTATGAACTTCTATACACTGCCACCTGGACTATGGTGCACCAATGGATCAGTGGACTTAATCATTGTAAACAATCGAACCAGCACCTACTACCCCATACCGTACCAAGTAGTTGAACTGGTTTGGACAATACGAAATTTCACTGTGGATATCCAATGGACACACAATATGGACAAAAGTACACAAAGATTACAAGAGCAACTTGCAGCAAGTGCCAACAGTTGGACACACTTACAATCCACACTACAGGATGGCACTGACAAAATTTTAACCTTATCAAAGGAGGAGAAGCAGTGTTTTTGTTGGTGGCCAGGATGTTGGACCATACTGCAGTGGTCAGGACTCTCGGTGTTGCTGTGGATTATCATAGCAGCTGGTGTATTGTTAACTATATGTGTGTTACATTGCATATGGAAACGATCAAGGGGGGCACAACCCCCTAGAGAACAGCCAATAATTATAACCTATAAGTAATGTAGTAAGCCCCCCCCCCCCCAAGTGTACTAGACAACCCAGACCCAACCTTCTCGGGCCCACTATACTGGGAAGTCTGGAACACTAATTGGAATAGGTGTAGTATGCCCGTACGAGAGAAGGTGCAGGGCATGGTACTACACAAGGGGCAGTGGGACAGATGGAGCATCGACACCTTCCACCTTGATGCCTGGCCCTATCAGGAAATGTGTCGCCATATGTCCTATGCTTTTCCAGGGATACCTGGGCAGAAGGATCCCAAAAGAAAAAGAAAAAAAGGGGTGGAGTGTTAGGATATAGATATTCAGGCCTGTCTGTAAAGGCCTGTACGTCAAGAATTTAGGGGTATTCTTATCACTTGGCTAGTTCTAGAGGTATAAAAGAAAGAATCAAAATCACTGTCTGCCGGTGTAAGGGCCTTCTCTTACTGTGACAGTCTGAGGCCCTGTGCTAGTCTGAGGTCCTGTGCTTAGGCTAAGGCCTTTGGCTAAGCAGCAGAGGCAGCCATAAGCCAGGAAGCGAACAGTCATATCCTCACATTCCAAACTAGTCACATTGAAAGAAGGTGCTATTGGGCTGTTAGGAATACAATCCTGTCCTGATAATTCCTATCACCTCCAGAGAAAGGGAAGTGCCTAGAAAATGTAAAAGGAAACTTAGTTTTATAGCATCCCGTCTGGCAAGAACTCACTTATCAATAGCTGGGATGTGAAATCCTCACTTCTGTATTGTTTTGTCATTAGAGTTCCCACTTTGCTATTGTTTGTCTGTATAATCTCTGTCTGGTTCTGTGATTGTTTCTGTCTGCTGTATAATTAATTTTGCTGGGTGTAATCTAATTATTGTGGTGGGATATAATTGGTTAGCTAATCATGTTACAATATGTTAGGATTGGTTAGTTAAATTTCAGTAGAATGATTGGTTAAGGTATAGCTAAGAATATTACTATATAAATTAGGGGCAAACAGGAAGTAAGTTGGGATTCGAAAATAAGGAAAAAGGAACTTGTATTTAAGCTTGCTGGAAGTTCACCCCAATAAACATCGAATTGCTTGCACCTTCGGACTTCGGGTATTGTTGCTCTCTGTTCATGCGAGAAGGACCAGGGAAGTTGGAGAGTGAAGGAATAAGCTCTCTAACAAATTTGTTAGTCTCTAATGTGCCACAAGTACTCCTGGTCTTTTTACTACAATAGGCATTATTATTATGTAAGAGTGCTACACACATGAGGAATAAAACAGAAATTTGGAGTAATAACAGTATAAATGAGGCCTCCAGATATAAATTCCTGTCATTAGTTTTACTCCACAGTACTGTTCATTCCTATTACAGGTCACCCTTACTGCTGGCTGTCACCACCTAGTAAGTGACTAGATTCTCCCCAGTCCCATTATACTGGTCTGAGCCTTCATAGCCACACACTGGAGTTGCATTGCTTTATAATGCCTGCATAGTCGATTGCATACTCAGTTGATCATATATGGTAGGCTGAAGTATAGTTGACCAGTCTGTTATTTATAACACAATTTATATTTTTTTCTTTAGATGCATAGGGGTCTTCCCTGGGCACTGATATATTCTGATGTTTCCATTCTGTGGGAAACATCCATAAAAAACTTAAGTTGGCTAACATGATAAAATTGTGTGTTTGTTTTGAATTTCTCTTATTTTTCATAAGCCTAATTTATATACAGAAGAACTTACTGTATTTAGGAGGTAAAGAGTCCTGTGGCACCTTATAGACTAACAGACGTATTGGAGCATAAGCTTTCATGGGTGAATACCCACTTCTTCAGATGCATGTAGTGGAAATTTCCAGAAGCAGGTATAAACATGCAAGCAAAAATCAGGCTAGGGATAACAAGGTTAGTTCAATCAGGGAGGATGAGGCCCTCTTCTAGCAGTTGGGGTATGAACACCAAGGGAGGAGAAACTGCTTTTGTAGTTGGCTAACCATTCACAGTCTTTGTTTAATCCTGAGCTGATGGTGTCAAATTTGCAAATCCTCCTGCTGCAAGACAAGCCCAAAAAAGAAACCAACAGAACTCTACTGGCCATCACATACAGTCCTCGGCTAAAACCTCTCCAACGCATCATCAGTGATCTACAACCCATCCTTGGCAATGATCCCTCACTTTCACAGGCCTTGGGAGGCAGGCCAGTCCTCGCCCACAGACAACCCGCCAACCTGAAGCATATTCTCGCCAGCAACTACACACCACACCATAGTAACTCGAACTCAGGAACCAATCCATGCAATAAACCTCGATGCCAACTCTGCCCACACATCTACACCAGCGACACCATCACAGGACCTAACCAGATCAGCCACACCATCACCGGTTCATTCAACTGCACGTCCACCAATGTAATATACGCCATCATGTGCCAGCAGTGCCACTCTGCTATGTACATTGGCCAAACTGGACAGTCCCTATGTAAAAGGATAAATGGACACAAATCAGATATTAGGAATGGCAATATACAGAAACCTGTAAGAGAACACTTCAACCTCCCTGGACACACAATAGCAGATTTCAAGGTAGCCATCCTGCAGCAAAAAAACTTCAGGACCAGACTTCAAAGAGAAACTGCTGAGCTTCAGTTCATTTGCAAATTTGACACCATCAGCTCAGGATTAAACAAAGACTGGGACTGGCTCACCAACTACAAAAGCAGTTTCTCCTCCCTTGGTGTTCACACCTCAACTGCTAGAAGAGGGCCTCATCCTCCCTGATTGAACTAACCTCGTTATCCCTACCTGATTCTTGCTTGCATATTTATACCTGCCTCTGGAAATTTCCACTACATGCATCTGAAGAAGTGGGTAGTCACCCACGAAAGCTTATGCTCCAATACGTCTGTTAGTCTATAAGGTGCCACAGGACTCTTTGCCGCTTCTACAGATCCAGACTAACATGGCTACCCCTCTGATACTTACATTATTTACAATGCATTAGAGGCCAAATCATTTATAACACAAGCTATGCTTTGGTACAGCCTATGGCAGAAGTATTCCCTGGCTTTTACTCTTTCATTTTTTTCCTTTGTGAACATAAATTTTTGCTTTCTGTTCTGACATTCCCAGTGCTTTAGCACACATATGCACGTTTTAGATGCTTTTGAAGTTTTTGCACAAAGACATTCATTTTTACTTCCTTAACACATGAATTACTAGTTTTCCATAATAAATATAGAGCTTGACTGCTAAAACAGATGCTCACGATGGATTCTGGGAGATGTATTGCTCTCCCCCTCTGGTTTAGCAAGAGTTAGCAACAGAATTTTTACACACACTTTTTAGTGTTAATCTACTTGTGGTAACAATTAAACTTTTATTAAATGTTTGGAACCATAAACTTTAATTAACCAATACATTTTTCTTTAAGATAGCACAAAAGAAAATAGTATAAAAATTCAAGCCAAAATGAAGTTGCAATGCAGGTTTATGCAAAGACTTTGACTGTAATAAACTTTTATTACATTTGCTTCTGTGGGGGAGACAAAGGAAGAAATGTTAAAATTAGTTTAGTTAGCTTTACCAGTTTGCAACATCACTAGACATATATCGTTATAGTTTTAAACATAAAGGAAAAGCTTAACCTGGACATAGAGTTATATTATTAGCTCGGAGAGAGAAATGGGATTCTGTGGGTTTGAGCCAGGTTTGGGAACCAGGACCTCTGGTGTTTATCCCGGTTCTTGGGGGTTGCTATTTATTCCCGCAAAATCTGAATTTGTTCCCTGTTTTTGTCTGTACTTCAAACTGATCACAGAAATGAGCTCCTTTGCCACAATTAGCTCTTTGGGGGCAACTCCAGACATGTTTTTAAGATGTTTAGCCTGTTTTTACCCATTAATTTCTGTCCCTCTTGCTGGCTGCACCTCACCTGACAGTCTCCTAGTGTTCCCTTCATTTCCAAGAGGGGTGTTCCCATTGCCGATATCTTCCACTTGCTGTTTAATTTTCTACTTTGATAGTGTTCTAGTTTTAACCATTCTCATTCTTTCTTTTCTTCATTCTTTCGTTCTTTAACTTTTACTTCATATAATGAATGCCAGGGGACATTTTTGTGCCTTGTGTCCCACATGGGTGAACTCTCCCCAACTATAGTTACATATTTTCTTACAAAAGATTCAAGAGCTCCTTTATTATTTTGGGGCATTATTATCACTAATTTTAAGGCCCTGGCATTTTCCCATTTAAGCCTTTGATGTATCTGGGCCTTTTGCCCAGAAAATTTTACTTGTAATTAATCTGTATATATTCTTAAAGTTTGGCTTTTCATTCAGGAATTCCTAAGTGCTGGCGTTTGCCTAAAGTACTTTATCATGCACTGTCTATAAAACAGCTTATTTTAAAAAGGCATTTCACCATAGTAGCACTTACTATAAAAATCCCATCCCCCTTCCCCAGGGCTGGCCTAACTGGCTGCATGAACGTGTATGAGATTAAAGAACACTAGCATCCCACTGCTTACTTAATGTTATAACTCTCCAAGCACATAGGTCACAGTCCTGCACTGGTTGGTTTGACAGACATTTTGGCTAAATAGCTCCTGGTTTGGCTTGCCAATTTGTTGTTTAAGCAATTGCTTGACCACACTTTGGTTCATTGTAAAATATAGTTGAGAGACCAATAAACAGTCAGTGAGGGTTCTTGCTACAAAGTCAACGCTACTATAGTCCAGGGGAAAGGTTCTATATGATCCTTGTCTCCGGGAAGCTGTCTCATGCAGAGACATTACATACACCTTGCATGGAAGGTGTGCTCCCAAATTTACACATTTCAGGTGATATGATTTATACTGTGATTTTACAAGTTACATATCTCTTTACACACCACATGCTTGAAGGCTCCATTCATTGTATCGGCTGGTGACACTCCTGGCAATAACCTCCCACACTCCCGTAGTAGCTGCCAGTTTTCAGAGACTCCTACAGCAGGATAGGCACCAATATAAGTAGGTAGTGCTAGAGATGGGTGTGTATGGTGAAAGATGGATGGAGCAAGGCAGACATATATGGCAGAGGTGATGTGTAGGGAGGGCATGCGGGGTCAAGTGCCCGCCCTGGAGTGCTTTGCTGGGGGCAGGGAGGGACAGGGACTCTGTCCTTCTCTCCCTGTGCCTCCCCCCCAGCATGTTCTCCCTGGCAGCCACTCTCCCTGGCAGCCGGATGGGGAGTGGGATGGAGCTGCTTCTGCCTGGCTAGGAGGCAGCGGGCTGGGAGGCAGCGAGCCGGAGCCCCCCGTCGCTCCCCAGCATGCTCCACCCTGGTCCCCAGCAGCCAAGCTGTCCTAACCATACAGCTAAGGGTAGCATAAAATCCCTCCTTTACCTGTAAGGGGTTAAGAAGCTCAGATAACCTGGTTGGCACCTGACCAAAAGGACCAATAAGGGAAGAAGATCCTTTCGAATCTGTGGGGGGAGGTTTTGTTTTGTGCTCTTGTTGTTGTTCTCTCCGGGACAGAGAGGAACCGGGGCAGGAAAAAACATCTCCTAAAACCCTACCGGAACTAAGTATCTAGATTACAAAAATTGTAAGTAAAGCAATGGATCCTCTGACCCTTTTTAGGTTACCCTTAGCTGTATGTTTATGACACGAGCCCAGGCAGGGAATGGGCCGCCACTGCCTCCCACCCAGGCTCTCTCAGGCAAAACCGGCTCTGTCCCGCTCCCCGCCTGGTTACCAGGGAGAGCGGCCGAACATGCCGGAGGGAGGCAGAGGGAAAGAAGGAGAGAGACCCCCCCCTTGCCCCTAGCAGGTAATGAGGGGCATTGAGGGCATGGCAGACCCAGGCTGGACGCAGGGTGTAGGGGGTCACTGGGCAGAGGAGACAGATGGGGTGATCACGTGTTCTCCCCTTTGGAATGCACCCCCTCCCAGTATGGGGAGGCATCAGCCATGTGTGTATCTGAGTGTGTCTGGGGATGGACAGTTGTTCTGGTACTGATTATTTGTTATACACCCAGTGTGGATTCAGGTATACCAGTATAACCATGCTTTATACCTGTATAACTTATTCCTCTCTAATGATGGCAATGACCTATACCAATATAAGTACCTTTCTATTGGCATTCACTGCCCAAAAAGGAAAATCCCAAACTCTTGCTTTTGTGAGTCATATCTTTCCATGTCTCATGTTTGGGATGGTGTGTGTGTGTGTATGTGTGAGTCAGGCTTGTGCATTTCATATTTTGCTTTGTGTGTGTTGTGTGTAGTTCAATCCCTTATTTCTGCATGTCTTGTGTGTCTCACGTTACTTTTTTTGTGTGTGCTTTTATGTTTTGTGGGTATGTGACTCTTGCTTCGGTGCATCTTGCATGTCTCCTCTTCCATCCTGTGTGTGTAAGTGTGTTTGTATCATTTGTCAGTACATTTGTGTTATGTGTGGTTGTCCTTGTGTCAGTCAGAGCCTTGTCTTTGTCCAGTACTGTTACCTATGTGTGTTTGTGTCGTGTGTGTATCCGAGTTCATTCCACTGAGTTTCTCTTTCCACATACCACCTTCCTTCCCTTGCCTAGAGCAATGGGAGAGCAAACCAAAACTCCAACCCAACTTCCAACCCAACTTGTTCCCTATGAAATCTCAAGTCCTGGCTTTGATCCCAAGAGAAAATAATGTATACCACACCTCTCTCTCTCTCTCTGTTATTTTGTCCTTCCTCATCTCTCTCTCTCTTCTTGTTAATTATTAAAATTCCAAGGGCACATTTCTGTCCATTAAATAATAGGGCAGACAACCGATGTCATCCAGTGGGAGTTCTTCTTCATTCAGAGAATCACTCTTATCTTGCAGGGAAAGAATAATGCATGACTTAGATTCCAGGGTGTGCAATGTATGTTGGCACATCACCCCTTGTTATGCTACTCCAGTGGTAATACAAACAGATGTGCCAATTTTTAAAAAGGGTAAACAGGATGTCCTGGGTAATTATAGGCCTTGACATTAATCCTGGTCAAGATAATGGAACAGAGCTGATATGGGGCTCAATTTAAAAAGGATTAAAGGAGGGTAATGAAATGACTGCAAATCAACATGGGTTTATGGAAATAGATCCTCTCAAACTAACTTGATATTGTTTATGAGATTACAGGTTTAGCTGGTAAAGGTAATAGTATTGACATTCTATACTTAGAGTTCTGTAAGGCATTTGACTTGCCATTGTGACTTATGACATTTTGATTGAAAAACTAGAAGGATTTAAAATTAACATGGCACACATTAATTAAAAATGGGCTAACTGGCTAATAGCCCTTCTATCTGAGCCCTCGATTCCCCCCCACTACCCCTCACTACAGCTCTGTAACTGTACACAGGGCATTGTCATCAAGCAGATGTATTTCCGGTGAGGTCCCACAGAAACTGATTCTTGGACCTGTGTGATTTAACATTTTGATCAGTGACCTTGAAAAGAATGTAAAATCATCACTGACAAAGTTTGCACAAAACCTGGGGGCGTGATAAGTAATGACGAGGACAGATCACTGATACAGCGTCATCTGTATCATTTGGTAAACTGGGTGCAAGCAAATAATAGGCATTTTAATACAGCTAAATGTAAATGCATCAAGCATCAAGGAACAAAGAACGTTGGCCATACTTACAGGACGGTGTCTCTATTCTGGGAAGCAGTGACTCTGAAAAAGATTTGGGGGTCATGGTAAATAATCCCCTGAACATGAGCACTCAGTGTGACACTGTGACCAAAAGAGCTAATGCAATCCTGGGATGCAGAAACGGGAATATTGAGTAGAAGTAGAGAGGTTATTTTACCTGGCACTGATGTTACTGCTGCTGGAATCTTGTGTCCAGTTTTGGTGCCCACAATTCAAGAAGCATGTTAATAAATTGGAAAGATTTCAGAGAATAGCCACAAGAACGATTAAAGGGTTAGAAAACCTGCCTTATAGTGATAAACTCAAAGAACTCAATCTATTTGGCTTAACAGGGAGAAGGTTAAGGGGTGACTCGATTACAGTCAATGGCCTGGTCTACACTGCTGCTTAAGGCGATGTAAGTTTCGTCTCTCAGGGGTGTGAAAAAAATCACCCCCCTGAGCAATATAGCTTATATCGTCCTAACACAGTGTCTACACTGGACTATGTCAGTAAGAGATGCTCTCCCACCAACTTAGCCTCTGCCTCTTGGGTAGTACTGAAGTCAATGGGAGAGCATCTGACATCGACTTGCTGTGTCTTCACCAAAGCCACTAAATCGACACCGCTGTATCAATCACAGCAACGCCGATTTAGTATGGCAGTGTAGACAAGCCGTATAAGTATCTACTTGGGGAAGAAATTTTTAATAATGGGTGTTAGGGGGCTTATTCCTTCACCCACTTACTTCCCTGGTCCTTCTCGCATGAACAGAGAGCAACAATACCCGAAGTCCAAAGGTGCAAACAATTCGATGTTTATTGGGGTGAACTTCCAGCAAGCATGATTCCAGTTTCCTTCCTTAGTATCCTCCTTCTCAGCTCTGACACCACAGAGCCTTACACCTGTGTCCCTGTTCCCATTCCTGCCCTTAGCCAAACATGATTCCAATTTCCTTACCCCTATTCCCTGTTCCCATTTCCCCTCTTTAGCAAAACATGATTCCAATTTCTCCACCCCCATTCCCTGTTCCCATCTCTCCCACCCACACACCCACCCCCTCACTTCCTAATTGACTGCAGACTATATAGTAAAACTTGAGTTCGGCTTAGCTATACCTTAACCAATCATTTTCCTGAAATTTTACTAACCAATCCTAACATATTGTAACATGATTATGTAACCAATTATATCCCACCACCCTAATTAGTTTACACCCAGCAAAATTAATTATACAGCAGACAGGAACAATCACAGAACCAGACAGAGATTATACAGACAAACAATAGCAAAGTGGGAACTATAATGACAAAACAATACAGAAGTGAGGATTTCACATCCCAGTATTGATAAGTGAGTTCTTGCCAGACAGGATGCTGTTTCCTTTTACATTTTCTAGGCACTTCCCTTTCTCTGGAGGTGATAGGCATTATCAGGACAGGATTGTATTCCTAACAGCCCAATAGCACCTTCTTTCAATGTGACTAGTTTGGAATGTGAGGAGGTGACCGTTCGCTTCCCAGCTTATGGCTGCCTCTGCTGCTTAGCCAAAGGCCTTAGCCTAAGCACAGGGCCTCAAACTGTCACAGTAAGAGAAGGCCCTTACACCGGCAGACAGTGATTTTGATTCTTTCTTTTGTACCTCTATAAATAGCCAAGTGATAAGAATACACCTAAATTCTTAGAGTATAGGCCTTTACAGACAGACCTGAATATCTATATCCTAACAATGGGCTCTTCAGACTAGCAGAGGGAGGTATATAACATGATCCAATGTCTGGAAGCTGAAGTGAAACATATTCAGACTGGAAAGAAGGCATCATTTTTAGTGTTTAGATTAATTAACCAGTGGAGCAATTTACCAAGGACCATGGTGGATTCTCCATTGCTGATAATATTTAACTCTAGATAGGATGTTTTTTCCTAAAAGATCTAGGAATTATTTTAGGACAGTTCTATAGCTTGTGCTATCTGGGAAACAAGACTAGATTATCACAAGGGCCTCGTCTGGCCTGGGAATGTATGACTTAATATGGTTTCATCGGTGACTCAGTGCTAAAGCGCTTACTTTGGTAACAAGTGTTGTGAATTCAAGTCTTGCTGGGGCCATTTTTAATTTATTCCAGGGGAGTTTGGTCTACTGGAAACTGACTAATCTCCTCTCCTCATGTACTGTCAGCACGGCAGCCCAAGGGGTACGTGTGCTGGGATTGCTGTCTTTAAATCACCAAAGAGATTTACATGCTGACTTTCCTGCTGATTTTGACAATGTCCAAATATTTTATGCACCTTGCAAAATCTGAGCCCTCTGTGTGTTTGAATGCACATCTGTCTCTCTCCCTCTCTCTTTCTGCTTTCAGAAACATGATAGCCTGGATGTCATATGAGAAGAAGCTGTTTTCATTGTCAATATCTATATGTAGTTATTGCATGTGGGCAAGACAAGCCAGGTGATATTTAGAAAACAGCTGCATAGTCTTAAGCCAGTCAATGACCTCTGAGTCAGCAGTGCTTTGAGAAGACATCCAGGGAGCCCAATGCGACAAAAGCAACCATCCAGCAAGCATGCAGCATCATCTCAAACACAGCAGATGCCCAGTGGGCTGTCCTGGATACCCCAGACATGGTCAATCTTGGCACAGCTAACCATGACACACCTGAACCTATTAAGCTGACATGGATGCACTGTCATGGATGGGAATAAACTGTTCAGGAAGAACAGGCAGGAGAGTAAAGGTGGAGGAGTTGCACTGTATGTAAGAGAGCAGTATAATTGCTCAGAGCTCCGGTATGAAACTGGAGAAAAGCCTATTGAGAGTCTTTGGGTTAAGTTTAGAAGTGAGAGCAACAAAGGTGATGTCATGATTGGCATGTGCTATAGACCACCAGACCAGGAGGATGAGGTAGACAAGGCTTTCTTCCACAATTAACTGAAGTTTCCAGAACACAGGCCCTGGTTCTAATGGGGGACATCAATCACCCTGACATCTGCTGGGAGAGCAATACAGCAGTGCACAGACAATCCAGGAAGTTTTTGGAGAGTGTTGGGGACAACTTCCTTGTGCAACTACTGGAGGAACCAACCAGGGGCCCTTTCTCCTCTTGACCTGCTGCTTACAAACAGGGAAGAATTGGTAGGGGAAGAAGAAGTGGGTGGCAACCTGGGCAGCAGTGACCATGAGATGGTTAAGTTCAGGATTCTCACAAACGGAAGAAAGGAGAGTAGCAAGATATGGACCCTGGATTTCAGAAAAGCAGACTTTGACTCCCTTAGCAAACTGATGGGCAGGATCTCCTGGGAGGCTAATATGAGGGGAAAAGAAGTCCAGGAGAGCTGGCTGTATTTTAAAGAAGCCTTATTGAGAGCGCAAGAACCAACCATCCCAATGTGCAGAAAGAATAGCAAATATGGCAGGTGTCCAGCTTGGCTTAACAGTGAAATCTTCGGTGAGCTTAAACACAAAAAGGAAGTTTACAAGAAGTGGAAACTTGGACAGATGACTAGGGAGGAGTATAAAAATATTGCTCGAGCATGCAAGGGTGTAATCAGGAAGGCCAAAACACAACTGGAGGTGCAGATAGCAAAGGATGTGAACGGTAACAAGAAGGGTTTCTACAGGTATGTTAGCAACAAGAAAAAGGTCAGGGAAAGTGTGGGACCCTTAATGAATGAGGGAGGCAACCTAGTGACAGATGATATGGGAAAAGCTGAAGTATTCAATGCTTTTTTTGCCTCAGTCTTCACTGAGGAGGTCAGTTCCTAGACTGCTAAACTGGGCAGCACAGTATGGGGAGGAGGTGAGCAGCCCTCAGTGGTGAAAAAACAGCTTAAGGACTATTTAGAAAAGCTGGACATGCACAAGTCCATGGGTCCAGATCTAATGCATCCAAGGATGCTGAGGGAGTTGGCTGATGTGATTGCAGAGACATTGGCCATTATCTTTGAAAATTCGTGGTGATCAGGGAGGTCCCGGATGATTGGAAAAAGGCAAATACAGTGCCCATCTTTTAAAAAGGGAAGAAGGAGAACCTGGGGAACTGCAGCCTCACCCTGGAAAAATCATGGAGCAGGTCCTCAAGGAAACCATTTTGAAGCACTTGGAGGAGAGGAAGATGAGCAGGAACAGTAAACATGGATTCACCAAGGGCAAGTCATGCCTGACCAATCTGATTGCCTTATATAATGAGATAACTGGCTCTGTGGATATGGGAAAAGCAGTGGACATGATATATCTTGACTTTAGCAAAGCTTTTGACATGGTCTCCCACAGTATTCTTGCCAGCAAGTTAAAGAAGTATGGGCTGGATGAATGGACTATGAGGTGGATAGAAAGTTGGCTAGATTGTCGGGCTCAATGGGTAGTGATCAATGGCTCCATGTCTAGTTGGCAGCCGGTATCAAGTGGAGTGCCCCAAGGGTCGGTCCTGGGCTGGTTTTGTTCAATATCTTCATAAATGATCTGGAGGATGGTGTGGATTGCACCCTCACCAAGTTTGCAGATGACACTAAACTGGGAGGAGAGGTAGATACGCTGGAGGATAGGGATAGGATACAGAGGGCCCTAGACAAATGAGAGGATTGGGCCAAAAGAAATCTGATGACGTTCAACAAGGACAAGTGCAGAGTCCTGCACTTAGGATAGAAGAATCCCATGCACTGTTACAGACTAGGGACCGAGCAGCTAGGCAGCAGTTCTGCACAAAAGGACCTAGGGGTTACGGTGGATGAGAAGCTGGATATGAGTCAGCAGTGTGCCCTTATTGCCAAGAAGGCTAACGGAATATTTGGCTGCATTAGTAGGAGCATTGCCAGCAAAGCGAGGGAAGTGACTCCTCTCTATTCGGCAGTGGGGAGGCCTCACCTGGAGTATTGCATCCAGTCTTTGGCCCCCCACTACAGAAAAGATGTGGACAAATTGGAGAGAGTCCAGCAGAGGGCAATGAAAATGATTAGGGGGCTGGGGCACATGACTTATGAGGAGAGGCTGAGGGAACTGGGCTTATTTAGTCTGCAGAAGAGAAGAGTGAGAGGTGATTTGATAGCAGGCTTCAACTCCCTGAAGTGGGGTTGCAAAGAGGATGAGCTTAGCTATTCTCAATGGTGGCAGATGACAGAACAAGGATCAATGGTCTCAAATTGCAGTGGGGGAGGTCTAGGTTGGATATTAGGAAACACTATTTCACTAGGAGGGTGGTGAAGCACTGGAATGCATTACCTAGGGAGGTGGTGGAATCTCCTTCCTTAGAGGTTTTTAGGGCCCGGCTTGACAAAGCCTTGGCTGGGATGATATAGTTGTTGTTGGTCCTGTTTTGAGCTGGGGGTTGGACTAGATGACCTCCTGAGGTCTCTTCCAACCCTAATCTTCTGTGATTCTATGATTCTAAGATGGCTCCAAAGGTGCAGGGATTGCCATCTTTCAATCACCGAAGTTGTGGAAGAGTGGGTGGTAGGGTTAAAGTCAGGATTGAGAGGCACCAGCAGAGCTGGAGGGGACAGGTCTCAATGTCTGGATAGTTGGGGGCTGTAGGTCAGCTATGAGCTTGATGCAGAAGCACTGGGTGAGGGTCTCTGGCCTCTGGCAGGTGATCAGAATATATCATCATTATGGTCCCCCATAGCCCCCCTTAACCTTCAGATATATTCATCTAACTACGAGCCTCCAACTCTTCTTCGGTACATAAAACAATCTCTAAGTGAAAGAAACTTCCTGCTAGGGAAAAGTTATTCCATAATTGCCCAGGCAAGAGTTTGTGAAACCAGTCTTTATAGACCTCATGAATTCTAACTGTATGAACTTTACATACAACTGTAAACCTCAGTATGTATTGAATCAGCCATTTCAAGCAAATGCTGGTCAGGTACCTCCCACACCTTGTCTGGAAGCAGGACAGTCAGATGTAATTAATGCTGAATGACTCTGCTCTGGGAGAACAATGGGTATGCTAAGGAGTATGGGCTGTGGTGGATAATCGGCTGAAAGTGAGTGTGGTTCTGTGGCCAAAAGTGCTAAGGCAATCCTTGAATGCATAAACAGGGATCTACCCATTAGGGCAGGAATCTGGTTAAGGAAGTAAATTAGGTTGCTTTGGCATACTTTGTTCTTGACGAATCCATCCTGACTATTCCTTATAACCCGTTATCCTCTACGTGCCTACAAATTCATTGATTAATCATTTGTTCCAGCATCTTTCCAAGTATTCGCAAAAAGAAAAGGAGTACTAGTGGCACCTTAGAGACTAACCAATTTATTTGAGCATAAGCATCGGATGCATCCGATGAAGTGAGCTGTAGCTCACAAAAGCTTATGTTCAAATAAATTGGTTAGTCTCTAAGGTGCCACTAGTACTCCTTTTCTTTTTGCGAATACAGACTAACACGGCTGCTACTCTGAAACCTTTACAAGTATTGAAATTAGTCTGGCTGATCTTTAGTTCCCCAAGTCTTCTTTGTTCCCTTGTTTAAGACAAGTACTGTGTTTGCCCTTCTCCAGTCTTGTGGTACCTCAGTTGTCCTCCATGAGTTCTCGAATATAATTTCCAATGGTTCCAAGATTGCTTCAGCTAATCCCTTAAGTATCCCAGCACAAATTCCATCAGACCCTGCCAACTTGAATACATCTGACTTATCTCAATATCCTTTAACCTGTTGTTTTTCTATTTTGACTTGAGTTCCTTTCTTCTTGTTGTTAAGATTCATTATGTTGAGTATCTAGGCACCATTAACCACCTTGGAGCAGCGCAGCAGCCACCTGCACTCTGCCAACCCTCAGTGACACCCAACTAGGTAGCTGGACACCTACTTAAAGTGGCCAGAGCACCTTTGGAGAAACAGGTGCGAAAACAAGTGATGAATGAATGGCGTATGTTTAAACGTGTATACCAGATCGGAAGCTGCCCAGAACCATTCACTGTAACGGAGCTGGAACAGACACTGGGTAGCATCAAGTGTGGAACTGCTGCGGGCTGTGACAACATATCTCCAGAATTCCTGAAAACCGTGGCCCCAGTGCTTGGCTTTGGCTTGTGAAATTCTTCACTAGGGTCATCAGTGAAGGTAGGCTACTGAAGATATGGCACACTGCAAAAGTCATTGGCCTCCTAAAGCCTGGAAAGGACCCAAGTCAAGCATCAAACTATTGTCCCATATCATTATTGTCGGTGTGCTTCATGGCACTGGAGCGCTTTTCCTACAGCTCATATTACCTGACATGGAGAGAATTTTGAGCCCTGACTAGGCCGGCTTTCGCCAAGGCCGTAGCACAAGCGACCAAGTACTCGTGCTGACCAAATTTGTTGAAAATGGCTTCCAGAGAAACTTGAAAACAGGCGCTGTTTTCGTCGATCTAACAGTGGCATACAATACAGTATGGCACACTGGCCTGCTCGTGAAGGTAACAAGGGTCCTGCTACCTTGGGTCACAGGTGTTCTTGAACTGTTCCTTCACAATAGGCAGTTCAGAGCCCATATGGGGGAGAAGACGAGTACTTGGAGATGACAGAGCAATGGGTTATCCCAGGGTCTGTGCTTTCTCCAACCCTGTTCAATCTTTACATCAATGACCTGCCAACAACAGAGTCATGAAAGTTCATTTTCGCAGATGACATCTGTTGCAGTACCCAGGCCCAGACATTTCATGAGCTTGATGCCACCTTAAACTGGGAGATGACAAAGTTCGCTGACTACTGTAAGACTTGGCGCCTCCAGCCAAGCATCATAAAAGCAGTCTCCAGTTTGTTCCATCTTCATCACGCCAGCGCAACCCGAGAACTGAATGTTTATCTGAATGGTCAGAAGGTGAAGCATGAAGTAGGACTGGTCTATCTAGGTGTGACCTTAGACCGCACACTGAGTTACAATATGCACCTGAAGAAGACAGCAGCTAAAGTTAAGACACTCAACGATCCTCTTAGCAAGCTGGCAGGTTCGTCATGGGGTGCTCGTGCTCCAGCTCTGCGGATGTCAGCTCTTGCCACCTCATATTCAGTGGCGGAGCACTGCACACCAGTATAGAGCTGATCATCACACACCAAACTGGTGGATACGCAATTACATGCTGCCATGCATATCATCTCCAGCACTCTGCATCTAACTCCACTCCCATGGCTCCCAGTTCTGAGCAACATCGCTTCTCCTCATATCAGACGAGAGGTTGCCACTGGCAAGTTACTGGAGAAAGTACATGCCAACTCAAGTCTGCCACTGCACAATGACCTTTTTAAACCATGAGCTGCATGTTTGCTGTCACGTCACCCATTATGGTCTCATCCACCACGCCTGGATGTTGGGGTAGAAACAGTCTGGCGAGAGGAATGGATATCTGTTATAATCCCTGTCATAAATATAAAGGGAAGGGTAAACCCCTTTAAAATCCCTCCTGGCCAGAGGAAAAATCCTCTCACCTGTAAAGGGTTAAGAAGCTAAAGGTAACCTCGCTGGCACATGACCAAAATGACCAATGAGGAGACAAGATACTTTCAAAAGCTGGGAGGAGGGAGAGAAACAAAGGGTCTGTGTCTGTCTGTATGCTGCTTTTGCTGGGGATAGAACAGGAATGGAGTCTTAGAACTTTTAGTAAGTAATCTAGCTAGGTATGTGTTAGATTATGATTTCTTTAAATGGCTGAGAAAGGAACTGTGCTGAATAGAATGACTATTCCTGTCTGTGTGTCTTTTTTGTAACTTAAGGTTTTGCCTAGAGGGATTCTCTATGTTTTGAATCTAATTACCCTGTAAGGTATCTACCATCCTGATTTTACAGAGGTGATTTCTTTACTTCTATTAAAAGTCTTCTTGTAAGAAAACTGAATGCTTTTTCATTGTTCTCAGATCCAAGGATTTGGGTCTGTGGTCACCTATGCAAATTGGTGAGGATTTTTACCAAACCTTTCCCAGGAAGTGGGGTGCAAGGGTTGGGAGGATTTTGGGGGGAAAGATGTGTCCAAACTACGTTTCCCAGTAAACCCAGTTAGAGTTTGGTGGTGGCAGTGGAGATCCAGGGACAAAGGATAAAATTAATTTGTACCTTGGGGAAGTTTTAACCTAAGCTGGTGAAAGTAAGCTTAGGAGGTTTTCATGCACGTCCCCACATCTGTACCCTAGAGTTCAGAGTGGGGGAGGAACCTTGACAATCCCCAACCAGTCCCTCGTCGCCAACCCCACAATTTGCCCACCTGGTTTTGACCTGTCCCGTTGCCAATGATCCCTGTTGAACAGGTTCTGGATCAGGTAAGGTCTCTGTGCAGCCAACCAGTATCACTGGGGCCTTCATGACAGCTCTTTGTGCAGCTGCGGTGCAACACAGATGATGACGCACATTGTCGATGAATGCCTGCTGACTAGGTTCAGCGGTGGCCTACAAGAACTGCATCATGCCACTAAAGATGCCACTGCTTGGCTAGACAACTATGCACACGCTAAATAAAATAAATTAACCGTTTTAGTGAGGACTGAAGCAAAACAGACCTGAAACACCACAGTTAGCTTGATGTTGTCAGTTATTACCTTTGCTTCCCCACTAAGTAGTGGACCCACACTTTTCTTCATCTTTCTCTTGCTCCTAACGTATTTAAAGAACCTCTTCTTATTGCTTTGGACATAACTCATTCGGTACTGCTCCTTAGCAATTTGTCCATGTTTCCACTTTTTGTAGGATTCCTTTCAGGTTTTCTGGTCATTAAAGAGCCCCTGATGGAGTCATATTGGCCTGTTACTCTTCTTTCTAACTTTGCTTTGCATCAGGATATTTGGCAGATGTGCCTTTAATATTGTCTCCTTGAGAAACTATGGGGAAGTAACCAGAGGCAAAGCCATTTTAGATTTGATTCTGGTTTTGTGCCTCACATCATTAAATGTCTCATGTTTGGGCTTGTGTGTGTTTGTGTTGCATGTGTTTGTATGAGTCACTCTTTTCTCATGTTGTGCTTCGGGTGTGTTTTGTGTAGTTGAGTCCCTTGCTTGTGTGAGTGCTGTGAATCTCATGCTATGTTTTTGTGAGTATGCTCCTGTTTTGTGGGTTTTGATTGGGTGCATCTTGCATGTCTCCTCCTCTGCCTGGTGTGTATTTATCTTTTGTCAGTGCTTTTGTGAGGGTGTGCCTCTTGCCTGTGTCAGTCAGAGCATTGTCTGTCTCCGGTGTTGTTTCCTGTGTGTGTTTGTGTCTTGCATGTGTATCTGAGTACACACCTCCGAGTGTCTCTTTCCACATACCACCTTTCTGACCTTGCTTAGAACCAATATGGTATCAAGCCACAACTCCCACCCAAATCCCAATGGAACCGAACCTGTTCCCTTCGAAATCTTCAGTCCTAGCTTTGGTCCCATGAGGAAATAATTTACACCAGTCCTCTCTCTCTCTCTCTCCCCCCCCCCCTCGTGTCCTTCCCCATCTCTCTCTCTCTCCTTTTTTCACTATTAAAATTCCAAGAGCACATTTCTGCCCCTCAGAGATATGGCAGACATACAATGGCATCTAAGGGGAGTTTTTCTTCCTTCAGAGAATCACTCTTATCCTGCAGGGAAAGAATAATATAGCACTTAGGTGCCACAATGTGCAATGTTTGTGATCACATTATCCTTTGTCCTGCTATTCCAGGGGTAACACAAGCACATGACTCCATTGCCAAATCAGTGGTTAAAGCACTAGTTTTGGTAGTAAGTGTTGTTCAGTTCTAGATGGGGCCATTTGCAATTTGTTCTAGGGGAGTCTGATCTACCAGAAGCCGGCTAATCTCCTCTCTTCCTGAGCTGAGAGCACTGAAGTCCAACAGGTACATGTGCTGGGCTTGCCACCTTCAAATCCCCAAAGAAATGTACACACCAAGTTTCCCACTGATTTTTATTGTGTCCAAAGCCTTTGAGTGCCTGAAAAAATCTCATCCCTTGGTGTGCTTGGATGTGCATCTTTCTCTCTCTCTCTTTCTGATGTGCTTTCAAAACCATGATGGCCTGATAGTCATATGAGAAGCAGCGTTCACCAGTCCATGTCTATATGTGGAGATTGCTTGTGGGCAAAACATGCAAGGCTAGATTTAAAAAACAGCTACTTAAGCTGGAGCTGGTTAGTGGCCTCTGAGTCTGCAGTGTTTATCTGGAGAAGACCTCAAGGGAGCCCAGCATGAAGAAAGCAACCATCCAGCATATGTGCAGCATCCTCTACAGTACCATGGATGGACAGTGGGCTGCCCTGTGTGTGCCCAGACATGGTCAGTCTTAGCACAGCAAATCACACCACGCCTAAACCTGTTAAGCTGGCTCCAAAGGAAGGTGCAAAGATGCTTGTGGTTGGGATGGTGTGAGGTCACAGGTTAGGACTGAGGAGCACCAACAGAGCTGTGGTGGGAAGGAGCCCAGGGTTGGGATAGCTGGGGCCTGTGGGTCAAGAGTGAGGGAAGTCGACAGCGGTCTGAGTGTGCAAAACAATTCAGCCCCACCAGTTCATGTGAAGTTATTTTCTGTTTGAATTTTGCAAAATTCTCTTTTTTTTGTTCTTTGCTGAAAAGTCAAAATTTTGCATGGAAAAAAGCCAAACAAGCAAGCAAACAAAAAAATATTGTCAGAGCAACTTTCTTCATAACCTAGATGTAACTTCATGGCATCAAACTCTTATTTTTCTGTTTGGTTACCAATTCATTTCTATTCATCAGAATGAAATCTAGTAGAGAATTATCCTGAATAAAGTGTATAATGTAGACAAGGCAGAAGTGTTCAATAAATATTTCTGCTCTGTATTTGGGGAAAAATAGAGGACATAGTCTCATCATATGGTGAGCATAATACTCTTTCCATCCCACTACTTCCTCTGGAAGACGTTAAACAGAAGCAGCTGAAGTCAGACATCTTTAAATAAACAGATCCAGATAACTTGCATCCAAGAGTTGTAAAAGAGCTGGCTGAGGAGCTCACTGTACCACTAATATTGCTTTTCAATAAGTCTTGGAGCACTAGGGAATTTCCAGAAGCCTGGAAGAAAGCTATTGTTGTGCCAATTTGTAAATAGAGATGACCCAGGTAATTACAGGACTGTAAGCCTGTCATGGAACCCTGGCAAGATAATGGAGCAGCTGATAAGGGGGTTGTCAAGGTTCCTTCCCCACTCTGAACTCTAGGGTACAGATGTGGGGACCTGCATGAAAACCCCCTAAGCTTCCTTTTACCAGCTTAGGTTAAAACTTCCCCAAGGTACAAACTATTTTACGCTTGGACTTCCACTGCCACCACCAAACCTTATCTGGGTTCCTGAGAAAACGTAGTTTGGACACATCTTTCCCCCCAAAATCCTCCCAACCCTTGCACCCCACTTCCTGGGGAAGGTTTGGTAAAAATCCTCACCAATTTGCATAGGTGACCACAGACCCAAACCCTTGGATCTTAGAACAATGAAAAAGCATTCAGTTTCCTTACAAGAAGACTTTTAATAGAAGTAAAAAGAAATCACCTCTGTAAAATCAGGATGGTAGATACCTTACACGGTAATTAGATTCAAACATAGAGAATCCCTCTAGGCAAAACCTAGGACACACAGACAGGAATAGTCATTCTATTCAGCACAGCTATTTTCTTAGCCATTTAAAGAAATCATAATCTAACACATTCCTAGCTAGATTACTTACTAAGTTCTAAGACTCCATTCCTGTTCTATCTCCGGCAAAAGCATCACACAGACAGACACAGACCCTTTGTTTTTTCTCCCTCCTCCCAGCTTTTGAAAGTATCTTGTCTCCTCATTGGTCATTTTGGTCATGTGCCAGCGAAGTTACCTTTAGCTTCTTAACCCTTTACAGGTGAGAGGATTTTTCCTCTGGCCAGGAGGGATTTTAAGGGGGTTTATCCTTCCCTTTATATTTATGACAGGGGTCAATTAAAAAAGAACTAAAAGAGGGCAAATAATTTAATGCAAATCAACATGGGTTTATGGAAAATAAACTCTGTCAAATGATATTATAGATATAGACTTCGGTAAGCCATTTGACTTGCCACCTGGCATTTTGAACAACATAAAATTAATATGGCACACATTAAATGGATTAAAAAGTGGATAACTGATGTTTTAACATATAATTGTAAAATGGGAATCATTATCAAGCAGGTGTATTTCCAGTGGGGTCTCACCAGGATTAGATCTTAGCTCTTCACTATTTAACATTGTTATTAACAAACTGGAAGAAAACATAAAATCCTCACTGATAAAGTTTGCAGATGACACAAAAAGTGGGACAGTGGTAAACAATAATGAAGGGGACAGGTCACTGATTCAGGGTGCTCTGGATCGCTCGGTAAACAGGAAACAAGCAAACAATATGCGTTTTAATACTGCTAAATGTAAAGCTATACCTCAAGTAACAAAGAACACAGGCCAGACTTACAGGATGGGGGACTCTACCCTGGGAAGCAGTGACTCTGAAAAAGATCTTGGGGTCATGGTGGAGAATCAGGTGAGTATGACGCTGTGGCCAAAAGAGCTAATGCAATCCTGAGCTGCACAACCAAAGGGAATCTCCAGTAGGAGTCGAGGGGTTATTTTACCTCTGAAGTTGGTATTGGTGAGACTGCTGCTGGAATCCTGTGTCCAGTTCTGGTGCCCACAATTCAAGAAAGATGTTGACAATCTGGAGCGGGGTCAGAGAAGAGCCACGAGAACTATGTGGAACCTACATGGGGAACAAATATTTGATAAAGGGCTCTTCAATTGACCAGGCAAAGATATAACACGATCCAATGGCTGGAAGTGGAAGCTAGACAATCAGGCACATATAAGGGAAATAAGGCAAATATTTATAACAGAGAGGGTTATGTCAACTTCCTTTGGCAGCCTATTCCAGAGCTTAACTACCCCTGTAGTTAAAAAGTTTTTTCTAATATCTAACCTGACTCTCCCTTGCTGCAGATAAAGCCCATTGCTTCTTGTCTTTGGAGACCAACTGATCCCCATACTCTTTATAAAAGCCCTTAACATACTGGAAGACTATATCAAGTCCAGCCTCAGTCTTCTTCTCTCAAGACTAACCATGCCGTTTTTTTAACCTTTCCTCATAGCTCAGGTTTTCTAAACCTTTGATCATTTTTGCTCTCCTCTGGACTATCTCCAATTTGTCCCCCTCTTCCTTAAAGTGCAGCACCCAAATTAGACACAGTACTTCAGCTGCAGCCTCACCAGTGCTAAGCAGAGCAGGATAATTACCTCCCGTGTTTTACATATGACACTTCTGTTAATACACCCCAGAATGATATTAGCCTTTTTTGCAACTGCATCACATTGTTGACTCATATTTAATTTGTTCCGATCCACTACAATCCCCAGATCCTTTTCCTCAGTGCCACCACCTATCCAGTTTTTCCCCTTTTTGTAGTTGTGCATTTGATTTTTCCCTCCTACGTGTAGTACTTTGCACTTGTCTTTATTGAATTCATCTTGTTGAACAGAGAATAATATTCCAATTTGGCAAGGCCATTTTGAATTCAAATCCTGTCCTCTGAAGTGCTTGCAACCTCTCCCAACTTGGTGTCATCTGCAAATTCTATAAGCATACTCTTTACTCCATGATCTGAGTCATTAATGAAAATATAGAATAGTACCGGACCCAGGATTGACTCCTGCAGGACCCACTAGATACATCCTCCCAGTTTGGTAGTGAACTATTCATAACTACTCTTTGAGTCTGGATTTTCAACTACTTTTGAATCCACCTTCTAGTAATTTCATTTAAACCACATTTCCATAGTTTGCTTATGAGAATGTCATGTGGGACTGTATCAAAAGCCTTACTAAAATTAAGATCTATCATGTCTACTGCTTCCCCTTTATCCACTATGGCACTGACCCTGTCAAAGAAGGAAATTAAGTTGGTTTGGCATGATATTGACTTGACAAATCCATGCTGGCTATTCCTTATAACCCTATTATCCTCTAGGTGCTTAAAAATTCATTTTTAATAAATTTTTCCAATCTTTCCAGGTAACAAAGTGAAGCTGATTAGTCTATAATTTTCCAGGTCATCTTTGTTCCCTTTTTAGAGACAGGTAGTATGTTTGCCTTTCTGCAGTTCTCTGGGACCACACCTGTCCTCCAGGAGTGCTCAGAGATAATTGCCAATGGTGCCAAGATTGCTTTAGCTTGTTCCTTAAGTGCCCTGCCATGAATTCCAGCAGGCCCTGCTAAACTGAACATATCTAAGTTATCAAAATATGTTTAGCCTGTGCTTTCCCTATATTGGCTTGCATTCCTTTCTCCCTGTTGTTAATATGAATTGTGTTGTGCATCTGGTCACCATTAACCTTTTTAGTGGAGACTGGAGCAAAACAGGCATTAAACTTATCAGACTTCTTGATGTCATCAGTTATTAGCTCCCTTCTGACATGTCCCTTCATCATTATTCCTGTTGTATTTAAAAAACCTTTTCTCCTATCCTTTTGTGTCCCTGGCTAGGTGTGGCTCTTTTTGTGCCTTAGCATTTCTGATTCTTGCCCCTACGTGCTGGAGATACTTTTTTGTACTTCTCCTTAGCAATTTGTCCATCTTTCCCATTTTTGTAGCATTCCATTTTGATTTTCAGGTCATGGAGCCATGTTGGCCTCTGATTATTCTTTCTATCTTTCCTTCAGGTCGGGATAGTCTGCAGATATGCCTTTAATATTGTCTCCTTGAGAAACTTCAAGCAACCCTGAACTTCTTTATCCCTTAGATTTTCTGCCCTGCCCATGGGACCTTACCTACCAGTTCTCAGAGTTTGTTAAAGGCTGCTTTTTTGAAGTCCATCATCCTTATTCTGCTACTCCTTCCTTTCCTGAGAATCATGAAATCTATCATTTCATGGCCACTTTCTCCCAAATTACCTTCCATCTTCACCTATGCAACCTATTCCTTCCTGGTGGTCAGAATCAAGCCTACAGTGGCTGTGCCCCTGGTCGCTTCTTCCAGACAGAAGAGCTACCAGCTGAACAGGAAAGTTGTGACCCTAACTAGACCATTAGCTAGTTCAGAAGCTTGTAAGACTACAAGGAAATATGGGCCCTAGATTCCCAATATGCATGGTAATTATACCTGGTGGCTCCATTAATCATACCTTCTGGGAATGTGGTAATAACAACCTCTTACGGTCCTGTAGTAACTACCAGTCTTCAGAGATTCCCCAATGGGATGGGCACCAATGAAATCTGAGAGAGAGATGGGTGTGGATAAACAGAGGGCAGGTTTTGTACCAGGTTAGCTATTATGCCAGAACAACCACTAGTGTGGATTAAGGTACACCTGTATTGTTAATTTCTCTCCATTGATGGCAATAATCTCTCTCAGGATGAGCATCTTTCCATGGGTATTCACTGCTCAAAAACTAAAAACCCAAAGCTCTTTTTTGTGTGCGTCCCACCTTTTCACATATCACATTTGGGCTCATGTGTGAATCCATCTTGTGCGTTTCAAGTTTTGCCTAATGTGAGTTTGTATTGTGTGTATTTGAATCCGTGGCTTGTGTGACTCTTCTGTGTCTCATGTTTATGTGTCGTGTGTGTGTGTGTGTGTGCATATGTTGCCCGTATGTGCCTCTTGCATGCCTCCCCTTTCTCGTGAGTCTTTGTATCTATTGTCGATGCATTTGTGTTGTGTGTGGTTATGCCTCTCTCGGGTGTTTCAGAGCCCTGTTTGTCTCTGGTGTTGTTTCATGTGTGTGTTTCAATCTTGTGTGCCTTAGCACGTTGCTCTGAGTGTCTCTTTCCTTCCTTCCTTTGCCTAGAGCGAATGGGGGGGAAGCCAAAACTCACAACCCAACCTCTTGCCTTGAAGATATCAGAAATAGTTCTTAAACCAAGAACACCTCTCAGCTGTAAATCTCTTTCTCTCCCCCTTTATCCTTCCCCATCTCCCTCTCCTTCATTCACTATTAAAATTCCAAGGGCACATTTCTGCCTCTCAGAAATAGGGCAGACCCCCAATGGCATCCAGTGGGAGTTCTTCCTTCAGAGAATTGCTCTTATCCCGCAGAGAAAGAATCGCGTATCACTTGGATGGCAGAATGTGAATTATATATGTCATCACCTCACCCCCATGTTGTCATATTCCCCTGACAGCTGATACCTATTGCTATCCCAGTGATTCACACACCAGTTCTGGCAATCAGGTGTTATGAGTTCAAGTTTCACTGGGGGAGTCTGATCTACTGGTGCTGGCTAATCTTCCTTCCTTCCTGTAATGACAGCACAACAGCCCTAGGGGTTCGTGTGCTCTGACTGCCACCTTCAAAGGGATTTAGATACCCAGTTCCCCACTAATTATTATGGTGTCCAATTCTTTTAGTCCCTTTGCAGTGGGTTGTGGGTCAGCATTGAGGGGCACCAGCAGAGCTCCATGGGCTGGGGAGCTGTTGTAATAATTGGGCCTACAAATTTACCCTAATATTAAACTCAGCTGTGAAGAGTGAAAGTTTTACCAAATGTCTGGTCACAAATAACAATAAAAGTTGAGCAGAAAAGGTGCAAAGTGAAACTCATTAAACTCATTAAATGAGCCCAAACAAACAGGCCCCCTGACATCACTCAAGGGCTGAGTTTGGATCATGGCTGTAAGCAGAGTCAGGATGAGCTCCACCCTGACATCTGGTGGTGAGGTGTGGCAAGTTGTGGAAAAGAACTTCAGGGGCTGATCTCATTTGCATAGACACTCCCACCCCGCCTAGAATGAGGCCGTAGCTGCCCAAATGGTCACTTTGGCTGCTGTGGGATCCCCAGTGTCTCTGTTTTGGGGGCAGGAGGAATAAATTGTTATTATCCTGATTATGGGAATCAAGGACAGTGGAACTATACTTGGCCTTTTGTTATGATGGAGGGACTCGCCATCAACTAAGTAGCACTCGCTAGGCAAGGGACATGGGTTCCAAAACTCTGTGAATTGAGAGAGGCTGGAGATAGGTATTAGGACCTGCTGGTGTGGGACCATTTGTGAGGGCCTGAAATATCAATTGCACCTCTGTCTCTCTCCACTGTGGAACATCAGAGCTACTTTTGGGTCTCTTAGGAGTCTAGGTACAGGTGCTGAGCTGAATTCACTTTGGCCTTATGGTGCACCAGTACTGAGGCTCCCACTACTACAAGCTGAAATCACTGTGTTAAGTAGTGGGGAGCCTGAAGATCTATTGTGGAGCGGTTTGTGGGATGCTGAGCAGACCGGCTGGCAGAGCAGTTTCTGGGATGGCTGGTGCAGTAGAGCGGAGTGAAGCCCTATGGAGCTGCGGGGCAGTCAGTTTTAGATTATGTAAGGTGCCCGTTACCTTTTCTCTCCTCCTCCCCGCCCCCTGCCACACACACATTTTCACCCAGACTGGGGAGTAACACTCTGTAGATGAACTTTTGAACTCTGGGGCTGGACTTTTGGGTTGTTGGACTTTTTGGACTTTGGGTGATTTTTTGGGTTGCTGGACTCAAGAGATGTTTGGGTTGTTGGACTCAAGAACCCAAGAGAAAGGCCCAATTTGCTGGGGTGGGTCTTTGCTCATGGTTTGGTTGATTTAATGCTGATGTTTACCGCGTGTTATTAAAGATTCTCTGCTACACCGAGACTCTGTGCTTGCAAGAGGGGAAGTATTGCCCAGGGGTGTGTGTAAGATTTTTCACAGGTCACTGGGTAGACTCGAGCCAGTTTTGCATTTGCTTTGATGAGAGGGAACCCCTGTGTACTGAACCCGGCCCTTGCTGCTATCAACTCGGCCTGGCAGACGGGTTACAGCTGGTAAACAAGAGAAGTGTGGGGCTGGAAATCAAAGGACCAAAACTGGTGTGTGGGAAATAGGACCTCACTAGTTAACCGGAAAATATGATGCGGGGGTGTTCCACTCATCGCTTCCTTCTGGGGTCCTGAAAAACAGGCAAGTTGGGGAGAAAACCTGACGTAGGAGAGGACGCGAATGCAACAGTCACTGACCGAACCCAGGGGAAGAAGTGAGCTTCACCATCATGGCTGCCTTCATGACACCCCCGGGCCTCCTTCATCCTAATCCCACAAGACGTCCTGACCAGGCCGGGCCAGAGAGAGGGACCCAGCTGACATGGCCCCCTCCGCTGGCTCTGGCCCAATACCAGCCACCAACTGGCATGGGGGACTGGGATATGTCTGCACTGAAAAGACAAAACCATGGCGCTGGATCCCAGCTCCGAAAGCTGGAGAGTGGGGTGGGTCCCAGGCTCCATCCCACACCCGAATGGCTGAGTCAATCGACCCAGGCTCCGAGACTCCATACCACAGGTTTCTCTTTGCCCTGTAGACGCACCCTTTGTCTCCCCCTTCCCTACTGTATTTTTCCCTCTTTTCTTTCCCTCTCCTTTCTCCTTCTGTCTAATAAGAGTCTGGCATAGTCAGAGAACACTGCAGTGAGCCAGTAACCAGAGACACAGGTAAAAGCAGTGCCCTGAACAGCTGGTAGGAGTTTGCCAGGTTTTGGAGTGCCCTGTGTTTCCCCAGCAGTGAGGTTGCAAATGAGACACCAGGGACAGATGCTGTATTTTCTCTCCCCTTCAGTGAGTGTATCTCGTTTTGCTTCTAGGACACAGGATTGGACTTTAAGCACCACAGCTCCAGCCCACCTCAGCTAACTTCTCTTTCCCCCAGAAAGAACAGTTATTACCATCTGTAGTTTCTATGACACTTTGGGGCACTTTCATTCCTTCTAAAAACCCTCACTCCAACAAAAGGGAACAAAAGATGTGTAAAAAAACCCCACCCTACTTAAACACACTTGACCTGGAAATAAATAGCTGTTTGTCCTTCTTTGCTGTATCTTTAATAAAAGGATTGTTAATGGTGTGTTTGAGCAGCTGAGGGCTCTGGATGCCAAACCCAGAACCTTGTTGAACAGTTTGAAGTTGGACAGTGACAGGGTCACATTAAAACCTTTGACTCTCTGGGCCCCAATAGTCCATAAATTATTTTAATGGACCCCAAGACTAGAGAAGCAGGGAGCACCAGGTCAGGATTGAGGGGCATTGGCAGAGCAGGGTGTGGGGAGCGGTCATAAATATAAAGGGAAGGGTAACAACCTTTAAGGATGTAGTTATATAAAATCCCTCTTGGCCAAAGGTACAAAAATCACTTACCTGTAATGGGTTAATCAGTGCAATTAACCTAGTTGGCACCTGTCAAAGTTCCTTCCCCACTCTGAACGCTAGGGTACATATGTGGGGACCTGCATGAAAACCTCCTGAGCTTACTTTTACCAGCTTAGGTTAAAACTTCCCCAAGGAACAAACTATTACCTTTTGCCCTTGGACTTTTGCTGCCACCACCAAACATCTAACCGGGTTTTTTATTAGGAAAGAGCTGTTTGGAAAAGTCTTTCCCCCCAAAATCCTCACCAAAACCTTGCACCCCCCCCCCATCCTGGGGAAGGCTTGATAAAAATCCTCACCAATTTGCATAGGTGACCACAGACCCAAACCCTTGGATCTTAAAACCAATGAAAAAAAAAAGGGCCAGATTGAAAAATTTGGGGGAGGGATAGTTCAGTGGTTTGAGCATTGGCCTGCTAAACCCAGGGTTGTGAGTTCAATCCTTGTAGGAGGCCATTTAGGGATCTGGGGCAAAAATTGGGGATTGGTCCTGCTTTGAGCAGGGGGTTGGACTAGAGGACCTCCTGAGGTCCCTTCCAACCCTGATATTCTATGATTCTATGAAAAAGCATTCAGTTTCTTAAAAGAAGAATTTTAATAGAAGTAAAAAGAATCACCTTTGTAAAATCAGGATGGTAAATACCTTACAGGATAATTAGATTCAAAACACAGAGAATCCCTCCAGGCAAAACCTTAAGTTACAAAAAGACACAAAAACAGTAATATCCATTCCATTCAGCACAGCTTATTTTCTCAGCCATTTAAAGAAATCATAATCTAACACATATCTAGCTAGATTACTTACTAAGTTCTAAGACTCCATTCCTGTTCTGTCTCTGGCAAAAGCATCACCCAGACAGACCCAGACCCTTTGTTTCTCCCCACTCCAGCTTTGAAAGTATCTTGTCTCCTCATTGGTCATTGTGGTCAGGTGCCAGCGAGGTTATCCTAACTTCTTAACCCTTTACAGGTGAAAGGGTTTTTCCTCTGGCCAGGAGGGATTTTAAAGGTGTTTACCCTTCCCTTATATTTATGACAGCACCTGACCAGAAGTACCAACAGGAAAAGAAGATACTTTCAAATCTGGGGGGCAGAAGGGAGGTTTTGTTTGTGCTCTTTTGTGTGTGTTCCCTCTTGAAACAAAGAGAGAGACCAAGCAGGTAATCCAGCTCCTACTAAAATGATACATCTAAAATTACAAAAATTGTAATTAATAGCAAGAAAATGCGTTAAATTATCTTTTCTTTTAGCTTGTGAATTTTCCCTATGCTAAGAGGGAGGTTCATTCCCTGTCTTGTTACTTTAAAGTTGAGCCTAGAGGGGAATCCTCTGTGTTTTAAATCTTTTTATTACCCTTCCATCCTGATTTTACAGAGGTGTTTCTTTTACTTTTTTCTTTATAATAAAGTTCTTCTTTTAAGAACCTGCTTGATTTTACTGTTCTAAACATCAAGGGTCTGGTCTGTACTTTTATTAAAGGCAATTGGTTGGTATATTATTCTCAAGCCTCCCCAGGAAAGGGGGTGAAGGAGCTTGGGGGGATATTTTGGGATATTCCAAGTGGCACCTTCTCCCAGCTCCTGCAGGGGCTTTACCCCCTTCCCTGCCCGGCCGCGCAGAGAAGCCCCAATATCAGGGGTGGCACAAGGCAGTGCAGCAGCCAGTGTGCAGAGGAGGCTGCGCAGCCCTGGCTCCCCTGCAGGACTCGCCCTCTCCTCCCCAGGTAGTGG
Source organism: Natator depressus (assembly GCF_965152275.1). Lineage (NCBI taxonomy): Eukaryota > Metazoa > Chordata > Testudines > Cheloniidae > Natator > Natator depressus. The sequence continues at coordinate 34,264,934 of NC_134246.1, forward strand.
CTGGGCCCTGGCAGCTTCCCCTTCCCGCTGCGGCCGGGGGTGTGGTGCAGCGCCCTCGCCCCATCTAAGTGGCACAGCTCCGAGAGCGCAACTGCCCTGAAAAAAAAGATGACTGGAACGCCACCCCTGGAAATGTGCCGCCCCAAGCACGTGCTTGCTTTGTTGGTGCCTAGAGCTGGTCCTGATGGTTAGCAATCTTTTTAAGGGGTCTGGGATAAAAAGGTTTCAAATGAAACCCGAGGCCTGTCTTCTAAAGTTTAGAAACCTCAGAAAACTTGACAATTCAGAGGGAAACATGCTTATAGTAGAGGAGGAAAGGGGCAGAGGATTATGAGGAGTTGGTAGCTCTAATTTGCTTAGAAGTAGTTCTTTGATGTCTGCTCTGATGAGGCGAAGGAAGCAGTGTGGGAAAAGTTCCCAACCACTGTAGGCCAGGCAGCTGAGGCTGCTGACATATACCTACAAGTGAGACCATTCATAGAGCACAAGGCCCCAAAGGAGGGGCCAAAGCCTGACATGAAAAGTGGTCCCCCATCTGTTTCTGGGGAAAAGGAAGGAGGGGAGACTAAGACCTGGTCTACACTCATAGAATCATAGAATCATAGAATATCAGGGTTGGAAGGGACCTCAGGAGGTCATCTAGTCCAACCCCCTGCTCTAAGCAGGACCGATCCCCAATTAAATCATCCCAGCCAGGGCTCTGTCAAGCCTGACCTTAAAAACTTCTAAGGAAGGAGATTCCACCACCTCCCTAGGTAACGCATTCCAATGTTTCACCACCCTCCTAGTGAAAAAGTTTTTCCTAATATCCAACCTAAATCTCCCCCACTGCAACTTGAGACCATTACTCCTTGTCCTCTCATCCGCTACCACTGAGAATAGTCTAGATCCATCCTCTTTGGAACCACCTTTCAGGTAGTTGAAAGCAGCTATCAAATCTCCCCTCATTCTTCTATTCTGTAGACTAAACAATCCCAGTTCCCTCAGTCTCTCCTCATAAGTCATGTGTTCCAGTCCCCTCATCATTTTTGTTGCCCTCCGCTGGACTCTCTCCAATTTTTCCACATCCTTCTTGTAGTGTGGGGCCCAAAACTGGACACAGTACTCCAAATGAGGCCTCACCAATGTCGAATAGAAGGGAACGATCACGTCCCTCGATCTTCTGGCAATGCCCCTACTTATACATCCCAAAATGCCATTGGCCTTCTTGGCAACAAGGGCACACTGTTGACTCATATCCAGCTTCTCATCCACTGTAACCCCTAGGTCCTTTTCTGCAGAACTGCTGCCTAGTCTGTAGTGGTGCATGGGATTCTTCCATCCTAAGTGCAGGACCCTGCACTTGTCCTTGTTGAACCTCATCAGATTTCTTTTGGCCCAATCCTCCAATTTGTCTAGGTCCCTCTGTATCCTATCCCTACCCTCCAGCGTATCTACCACTCCTTCCAGTTTAGTGTCATCTGCAAACTTGCTGAGGGTGCAATCCACACCATCCTCCAGATCATTAATGAAGATATTGAACAAAACCGGCCCCAGGACCGACCCTTGGGGCACTCCGCTTGATACTGGCTGCCAACTAGACATGGAGCCATTGATCACTACCCATTGAGCCCGGCAATCTAGCCAATTTTCTACCCACCTTATAGTGCATTCATCCAGCCCATACGTCTTTAACTTGCTGATAAGAATACTGTGGGAGACAGTGTCAAAAGCTTTGCTAAAGTCAAGGAACACCACATCCACTGCTTTCCCTTCATCCACAGAACCAGTTATCTCGTCATAGAAGGCAATTAGATTAGTCAGGCATGACTTGCCCTTGGTGAATCCATGCTGACTGTTCCTGATCACTTTCCTCTCATCTAAGGGCTTCAGTTTATGTCGGATTTAGCAGCATTAAATCGAATTAACCCTGCACCCATTCACACAACAAAGCCATTTTTTTTTACATAAACGGCTCTTAAAACCGATTTCTGTACTCCTCCCCAACGAGGGGATTAGCGCTGAAATTGACATCACCATTTCAAATTAGGGTTAGTGTGGATGCAATTCGAAGGTATTGGCCTCCAGGAGCTATCCCACAGTGCACCATTGTGACCGCTCTGGACAGCACTCTGAACTCGGATGCACTGACCAGGTGTACAGGAAAAGCCCCGGGAACTTTTAAATCTCAGTTCCTGTTTGGCCAGGCGAGCTCATCAGCACAGGTGACCATGCAGTCCCAGAATCGAAAAAGAGCTCCAGCATGGACCGAACGGGAGGTACAGGATCTGATCACTGTATGGGGAGAGAAATCCGTGCCATCAGAACTACGTTCCAAAAGACGAAATGCCAAAACATTTCAAAAAATCTCAGAGGCCATGAGGGACAGAGGCTACATCAGGGACGCAACACAGTGCCACGTGAAACTTAAGGAGCTCAGACAAGTGTACCAGAAAACCAAAGAATCAAATGGACGCTCTGGGACAGAGCCCCAGACATGCTGCTTCTACAATGAGCTGCATGCAATTCTATGGGGGGCAACCACCACTACCCCACCCCTGTCCATGGACTCCGATAATGGGGTACTCTCCGCCATGCCTGAGGATTTTGCAGATGGGGAAGATGAGGAGGAGGAGGACGAGCTAGAGGAGAGCACACAGCACACCGTTCTCCCCGACAGCCAGGATCTTTTTATCACCCTGACTGAAATACCCTCCCAACCCAACCAAGCCGAAGAAGGGACCTCCGGTGACTGTATCTTTTAAAATATAATACATGTTATAAAAGCAAGAGTTTTTTTAATGATTAATTAGCCCTGAGGACTTGGGATGCATTCGTGGTCCGTATAGCTACTGGAAAAGTCTGTTAACGTGTCTGGGGATGGAATGGAAATCCTCCAGGGACATCTCCATGAAGCTCTCCTGGAGGTACTCTAAAAGCCTTTGCAGAAGGTTTCTGGGGAGAGCAGCCTTATTCCGTCCTCCATGGTAGGACACTTTACCACATCATGCTAGTAGCAAGTAATCTGGTATCATTGCATGACAAACCTGGCACCGTATGGTCCCGGTGTTTGCTGGCATTCAAGCAACATCCGTTCTTTATCTCTCTGTGTTATCCTCAGGAGAGTGATATCATTCATGGTAACCTGGTTGAAATAGGAGAATTTAATTCAGGAGACATTCAGAAGTGGCCGTTCCTACTGGGCTGTTTGCCTGTGGCTGAAAAGAAATCCTCCCCGCAGTTAGCCACACGGTGGGAGGGGGGACCATTGGCGCTGAGCTGTTCGCATTTAGCTAGCGGGGTTCTTCCCTGATACCAGCCACGGGGTGGGGTGAGGGATAAAGTGATCATCCCAGAGAATTGGATGGGGGGTGGGGGTTAGTTTGGTTTCTGCTGCTGCACGTTAACAGGAAAACTGCAGCACTAAATGGCCAACTCAACGTGCTTTTGCTTGGTATGGGAGAGGAGGGCACTGCTGTTATGAAGGTTGCAGAAGCCGAAAGACTATGGCTTACCATGGCTGCCTGCAAGCCGAATTCCGTTGCCTGGCCCTGCGTGTGTGATCTGTAACACCAAAGCCGCAGGCACTCAATATAAGATGCAAAATGCGACCTTGTACCAAAATCACATGTGCTATGTAATGTGAATAGTGTTGTTCACCGTGAAAGAGTATAGCCATTGTTCTGTAAAATGTATCTTTTAAAATACTTCACTCCCTTGTTTCCCTCCAGCAGCTGCAAATGTTTCAAGCCTCCCTCCTTTGTCCCAAAGGCTGTCTCAGATAAAGTGGCGAAAAAAACGCATGCACGATGAAATGTTCTCTGAGCTCATGCAGTCGTCCGGCACTGACAGAGCTCAGCAGAATGTGTGGAGGGACACAATAGCAGAGTACAGGAAAGTGGCCGATGAACGTGAGGAAAGGTGGCGGCAGGAAGATCAGAGGAGGCAGGATGGCAACGCTGGGGCTACTGTGGGATCAAACGAACATGCTCCGGCATCTGGTGGAGGTTCATGAATGGCAGCAGGATCACAGACTGCTGCTGCAGCCCCTGTTTAACCACCCTCCCTCTTCTCCAAGTTCCATAGCCTCCTCACCCAGATGCCCAAGAATGTGGGGGAAGGGGGAATTCCAGGCACCCAACCACTCCACCCCAGTGGACAGCCCAAGCAACAGAAGGCTGTCATTCAACAAGTTTTGAAGTAGCCTTTTCCTTCCCTCCTACCCTCCTCCCACACCCCACCCGGGCTACCTTATGAGTTATCTCCCTATTTTTATAATCAATTAATAAAGAATACATGTTTTTTAAACAATAGTGACTTTATTTCCTTTGCAAGCAAGCTGTGATTGAAGGGGGGAGGGCAGGTGGCTTACAGGGAATTTAGAGGCAACCAAGGGGGTGGGTTTTCATCAAGGAGAAACAAACAGAAGTGTCACACAGTACCCTGGCCAGTCATGAAACTGGTTTTCAAAACTTCTCTGATGCGCAGCACTTCCTGCTGTGCTCTTCTAACCACCCTGGTGTCTGGCTACGTGTATTCGGCGGCCAGGCGATTTGCCTCAACCTCCCACCCCGCCATAAACGTCTCCCCCTTACTCTCACAGAGATTGTGGAGCACACAGCAAGCAGCAATAACAATGGGAATATTGGTTTCGCTGAGGTCTGAGCGAGTCAGTAAACTGCGCCAGTGACCCTTTAAACATCCAAATGCACACTCTACCACCATTCTGCACTTGCTCAGCCTATAGTTGAACATCTCCTTACTACTGTCCAGGGCATCTGTGTACGGCTTCATGAGCCAGGGCATTAAGGGATAGGCTGGGTCCCCAAGGATAACTATAGGCATTTCAACATCGGCAACAGTTATTTTCTGGTCTGGGAAGTAAATCCCTTCCTGCTGACATTTAAACAGAGTTCCTGAAGACGCGAGCGTCATGAACCTTTCCCAACCATCCCACGCTGATGTTGATGAAACGTCCCTTGTGATCCACCAGTGCTTGCAGCACCATTGAAAAGCACCCCTTGCGGTTTATGTACTGGCTGCCCTGGTGGTCTGGTCCCAAGATAGGGATATGCGTTCTGTCTATAGCCCCACCACAGTTCGGGAATCCCATTGCAGCAAAGCCATTTACTATGACCTGCACATTTCCCAGAGTCACTACCTTTGATAGCAGAAGCTCAATGATTGCGTTGGCTACTTGCATCACAGCAACCCCCACAGTAGATTTGCCCACTCCAAATTGATTACCGAGTGACCGACAGCTATCTGGCGTTGCAAGCTTCCACAGAGCTGTTGCCACTCGCTTGTGAACTGTGAGGGCTGCTCTCATCTTGGTATTCTTGCGCTTCAGGGCAGGGGAAAGCAAGTCACAAAGTTCCATGAAAGTGCCCTTATGCATGCGAAAGTTTTGAAGCCACTGGGAATCATCCCAAACCTGCAACACTATGCGGCCCCACCACTCTGTGCTTGTTTCCCGGGCCCAGAATCAGCGTTCCACGGCATGAGCCTGCCCCATTAACACCATGATCTCCAAATTGCTGGGGACCGCGGTTTTAGAGAAATCTGTGTTCATGTCCTCATCACCACGCTGCCGTCGCCTCCTCACCTGGTTTTTCAGGTGCTGGTGCTGCATAAACTGCACGATAATGCGCGAGGTGTTTACAATGGTCATAACTGCTGTGGTGAGCTGAATGGGCTCCATGCTTGCCGTGCTATGCAGTCTGCTCAAGCAATCCAGGGAAAAGGGCATGAAATGATTGTCGTTGCTCTCACAGAGGGAGGGAGGGAGGGTTGACTGGCGACATTTACCCCTAACCATCCGCGACAAATTTTTGGCCCCATCAGGCATTGAGAGCTCAGCCCAGAATTCCAATGGGCAGCGGGGACTGCAGGAACTGTGGGATAGCTACCAACGGTGCACCACTCAGAATGTCAATGCTTGCCACGGTACTGTGGACGCACACTGCCGAATTAATGTGCTTAGTGTGGATGCATGCACTCGACTTTATATAATCTGTTCCCAAAAATTGACTTCTGTAAAATCGGAGTACTTTCGTAGTGTAGATATGGCCTAAGGACACAATGCCCCCATGAAGGTCCCCTCCTGGTAATCCTAGTTATCAGACCCCAGGCCAAGGAGACGGCCACAGAAAGTGTTTCCTATCTGGGTCCTTCGAACACATGAAGAAACAATGCCCTAGATATGGGGAGTCCAAATATAATGTCGAATCCACCCAGGTTAATGCAGAAACTCTGGATTCGGAGACTTCAGTGGTGCCAGACGGGGTCCTAGTTACTCAGTCAGGTCTGAAATCCGGGAGGTAGACAAAGAGTTCCTCAAAGATGCCAAGGTAAATGGCAAAGTGTGCCAGGGATGGAGAGACAGTGAGGCCCAGATCTCTCTAGCTAGGGATGTGATTAAGGAGATGGATATGCCTGCCAGGAAGGAGGTAAAACTCCTGGCCTTGGGGCAATTTGAAGCCAGCCTGCCTTTAGCCTGCATTGAACTGGAATGCGGAGGTTTAAGGAGTACTTTGTATGTGGGGTTCTTCAGAATTTGCCAGCTGATGTCTTCTGTGAAAGGAAGAAATATCACTACCCCAGGCTGTTATTGTGACCCATAGCAAGGAGGAATGTGTCCCTAAGTCCCCAGAACCTGAGGAGGAGGAGGAGGCAGCTGAGAGGGAAGAGAAGCCCTCTACGCCTTTATCAGCAGAAAGTAGTGAAGTGTCTCCAGGGGATGGGACCTCTTGTACCTGCCTATGCTGGACCAGGCCAATGGCCATGATGGGTTCTCAGGCTAAATGGACCCAGGGTCTAACCCCGTGTGGCAACTCGTGTTCTCTTATGGCAGAGGTGGGCAAACTATGGCCTGCGGGCCACATCTTGCCCGCAGGACCCTCATAGAATATCAGGGTTGGAAGGGACCTCAGGAGGTCATCTAGTCCAACCCCCTGCTCAAAGCAGGACAAATCCCCGATTTTTGGCCCAGATCCCTAAATGGCCTCCTACAAGGATTGAACTCACAACCCTGGGTTTAGCAGGCCAATGGTCAAACCACTGAGCTATCCCTCCCACCGTCCTGCCTGGCCCTTGAGCTCCTGGCCAGGGAGGCTAGCCCCTGGCCCCTCCCCCACAGCGCTCTGGGCGGCAGGGCTGCGAGCTCCTGCCGGGCAGCGCAGCTGCGAGAGCTGCCAGACTGAGCGTATTAAATTGCTCCCCATAGGAATGTGCTACTTACAGTGTACTACCAGCTACCAGCTGCCAGTCCTGGTGCTCTGAGTGGCATGGTAAGGGGGCAGGGGGCTTGGATAAGGGGCAGGGGGTCCCAGGGGGCAGTCAGGGGACAGGGAGCAGGGGGCTGCTGGATAGGCGTGGGAGTCCCGGGGGGGCCTGTCAGGGGTCTGGGGTGTGGATAGGGGTTGGGGCAGGCGGGAGAGGGAGCTGAGGGAGTTGGATAGGGGGAGAAATCTGAATGTCTGATATTGTTATTGTGGAGAACTTTGCCTATCGGATGTAGTTAACACAAACACTGAACCACTGGCTCTGAAAAGTCCCTCGTTGGGTGGGTTTGATTTCTCAGTGTTGCCAATGTATTTTTTCATCCATCCCCCATATAACAGGTCCCCTGGAGGGTCCCAGGCGGGCGGTCAGGGGACAAGGAGCAGGGGGATTGGATGGGTCGGGCTTTCTGAGGGGGGCAGTCAGGGGGCGGAAAGTGGGAGGGGACAGATGGGGCCAGGCTGTTTGAGGAGGCACAGCCTTCCCTACCCAGGTGTAAGTGTATTAAATTGCTCCCCGAAGGAATGTGCTACTTATGATGTACTACTTACAGCTTCCAGTCCTGGTGCTCCGTAAGTAGCACATTCCTATGGGGAGCAATTTAATACACTACACCCGCCCTCCATACAGTTTTGGAACCCCGATGTGGCCCTCAGGCCAAAAAGTTTGCCCACCCCTGTCTTATGGTCATCTCCGTTGGCCATTCGCCAACCGCAGTATATGTGAGTGATACACAGCTACCCCAAAAGATGGAGAGATACAACAACACAGACTCAAAAAGAACAGGAGGACTTGTGGCACCTTAGAGACTAACAAATCAGTTAGAGCATAAGCTTTCGTGAGCTACAGCCCACTTCATCAGATGCATAGAATGGAACATATAGTAAGATAGATAGATAGATAGATACGTACAGATAAGTTGGAAGTTACCATACAAACTGTGAGAGGCTAATTAATTAAGATGAGCTATTATCAGCAGGAGAAAAAAACTTTTGTAGTGATAATCAAGATGGCCCATTTAGACAGTTGACAAGAAGGTGTGAGGATACTTAACTTAAGGAAATAGATTCAATACGTGTAATGACCCAGACTCAGATGCCTCTTTGTGTGCTGGGAGAGGCAATTTCAGATAGGCAGGCCCCAATCCTGGAAAGGGCAAAGAACTATTGGGGGGCGTACCCCAGGGATCACAATGTCACAGCCAGGTGCAATGCCCTGGTATCACTTTGCCAGGGTGTTTGGATAGAACATGTCTTCCCCTTCTGGGGAGTGGGTGTGGGAATGGTACCAGCAGAATGTGCGTGTGCACATGCATGTAACAATTTCCAAACCAATCGCATCTCACAAGCTGGGCCTGCATAAACAGACAGACACTCTGCAGCTGCCAGCAGGGAATTTTGTTCCCAACAGCAAACACTTCCTCCACTGTATGCAAAAGGAGCAATGGCTTTAGCTCTGTCTAGGTAGTCGGCATAACTGCTAAAGCCATCAACACACACACACACACAGTCATTATATTAGAATATTGAGGCTGCACTCTAATTACACTGATGTTTGTTCTTTCCATGCCCATACACACCTATCTCTCTATCTCAGCCCTGGGTGCTGAGCACTGTACTATCTGAATACAAGATACAAAGTCTCTCAGGCCTTCCAACAGGAGTTACTCATACAATGCCAGGCTGACATCAGGCCTCAACTGGATTTGTACTTGACACGTTGGCTGGTGAATGTTCGATAAAATGGGTTCTGTGCTAATGCTGGGAAACCCAGCTCAGAAAAGCTGGGCCATTTCGAAAGTAGGAGGCTCCTACCCCAATATTGACCCAGTAACATTTCCAAATGCAGTGTCTATTTTGCCACACAAAGGAGAGATTTATATTGAACAGAAGAAAAAAACCAGAAATGGAAAAATATGCTCCAGGTTCAGTGTGGCTGAGTCAACAGGAGAAATCTGAATGTCTGATATTGTTATTGTGGAGAACTTTGCCTGTCGGACACAGTTAAACACAAACACTGAACCGCTGGCTCTGAAAAGTCCCTCGTTGGGTGGGTTTGATTTCTCAGTGTTGTCAAATGTCCCACCAATGTATTTTTTCATCCATCCCCCATACAACAGGTCCCCTGGAGGGAAAGATGCACAGAGCTGTCACCCCAGCCACGAACAAGGCTGGGTCTCCTCTCTGGGCAGAGCCAAGGGGATGGACTCAGGTAAGTCACGGTCCATGGGGCGGATGGTAGCAGAGCCAGCTCCAAGATGAAGCTATTTCATGAGACAATGCTCTTACCCACCATTGTAAAGGAGTGGGGGTAGGTGCTGGGTCCCCCACATAAAGCAGAACTCCCTGTCCTACTGCTTTAGGTACCAGACGGAGCAGAACCCAGGACTCCTGGCTTCCAGCCCTCTAGCACTAACCCACTAAGCCCCACTCCCAGCCGGAGATAGGACCCAGCAATCCAGGGTCCCAGACACTGTCCACCACTCTAACCAGTAGGCACCACTCCTCTCCCAAAGCTGGGGACAGAACCCAGGAATCCGGGTTCCCAGTTATAACTACTCAGCACCATTCCCTTTCCAGAGCTTGGAACAGACTGCTGATGCAGAGATAACTGCTTTTAACTAAATCTTTATCTTAAACACTACTCTCCTTCATTAGCCAGTCGTGAAACTAGCCCTCGCCCTATCCCATTTAACAGGGTGGCGCCCTAACCCTTGAGCTATGGAGCCAAACAGATTTGCCCCCTGCCCACCTCACTCAGCACACATGTCTATGCTCTTGTCTGGGTCTTACCCTGGAGTGATGACATCTCAATCCCCAGGAGGAAGCTCATGGGGTCATCTGGGGGAGACTTTGGAGTCTGCCATGGAGCCCAAATGACATCTACTAAGGCACGACTGCCATGAGCTACCCACAGGCTAAGAGACCCTACACCCTGCCCCATAGCTCCTAGGGTCTCTCAAAGAAAGCACTGGGGAGGGGTGGGATGAGGGAATGTCTAGGCACCTGCTTCTCTTGGGGCTCATTACGGAGCTTTCCTCCTGTCAGGGTTCCTTCCCCACTCTGAACTCTAGGGTACAGTTGTGGGGACCCGCATGAAAGACCCCCTAAGCTTATTCTTACCAGCTTAGGTTAAAAACTTCCCTCAGGTACAAACTTTGCCTTGTCTTTGAAAAGTACACTGCCACCACCAAGCGTTCTAAACAAAGAACAGGGAAAGAGACCACTTGGAGACATCTTCCCCCCAAAATATCACCCCAAGCCCTACACACCCCTTTCCTGGGGAGGCTTGAGGATAATATCCTAACCAATTTGTTACAAAATCATCAAAGACCCAAACCCCAGGATCTTGTAACAATGGAAAAATCAGTCAGGTTCTTAAAAGAAGGGTTTTATTCAAAAAAAAGAAAGGTAAAAATCACCTCTGTAAAATCAGGATGGAAAATACTTTACAGGGTATTCAGATTCAAAACACAGAGGATCCCCCTCTGGGCAAAACCTTAAAGTTACAGAAAACAGGAATAAACCTCCCTCTTAGCAAAGGGAAAATTCACATAAAACAAAAGCTAAACTAATCCGCCTTGCCTGGCTTACCTATACTGGTTGCAATATTGGAGACTTGGATTAGGATGGGCTGGAGAAGATGGATTTCTGTCTGGCCTCTCTCAGTCTCAAGAGAGAACAAACACGTAAACAAAGAGCACAAAACAAAAGCCTTCCCCCCACCCACCCCCAGGATTTGAACGTATCTTGTCCGCTTATTGGTCCTTTGAGTCAGGTGCCAGCCAGGTTAGCTGAGCTTCTTAACCCTTTGCAGGTAATAGGATTTTGCCTCTGGCCAGGAGGGATTTTATAGCACTGTATACAGAAAAGTGGTTACCTTTCCCTTTATATTTATGACACCTCCCATGTGAATGAGGGGGAAAGCAGAGCCCAGTGCAGTCACTTTTTTAGGGCAAGCAGTGACAAAGATGGTAATTTCCAGCTGTATCCTTCAGAGACCTTGTTACATTGTCTAAGCACCTTCAGGGTCCATTCTATTCAATGACTGGTTTATCGGTTACGCGGGGGGGGGCGGATTTTATGGAACCTCTTGAAGGGGAAAGGGGGCAGACGTGAGACCTGAGGGTTCAAAGGCCTAAATTGAGCAATGTGCCAGACAAGAATGGGCTTTTGGAACAAGGGTTAAGTGGTTTTCCTGGGGGATTTCTAGGGAGAGGTGAATGCAACATCCCCACATCTGGTTATGCAGAAACCCACCCAGCCATTTGTAGAGGTGTGGGCCATTGTCTGCTGATCACCTGATACATGAGGCCAAGATCAAAGGCCCAAGCATATAAAGGAAAGACTGAACTGTTCTTGGTTCTGAATCTGAGAGTCATGAATCTATAACCATGGGGAAAAAACAGTTGTGGGTTTGAAGGACCGACACCTACCAGAGCCAGAAGCTGGAACTGGGGTGGCCTCTGTTAAGCTATTTAGCATGAATGGTTCTATTATTGTTTTCACTACGTTTTCTCTGTCGTGCTTTCACCTGGAGAGCTTAGAAAGAGCTGTGTGGTAACTCATAACTGTGGCAAGTACTGTAATTGTGCAATTAAGGTGTAACAAAGTGTTATGTTGTATGTGAGCCTATGTGAATCTTGCTGTTTTGCATGAATGCTGTGTGTGCCTCAGTTTCCCTCTCTGTAATGCACCAATGTCTAGGTGGTGGGAATAAGGGGGTGTGACTTTTGCGGCGGCTTTTCCAGCTGCCTGCAAGGATACTATGGCTGCCCCTTCGTAACCTGAGACCCAGGAGGTGGATGCGACCAAGTGACTCTTGCCCTGGGAAGCAAGACAAAGGCCGGAGTAGGAGCAACGGGCAGGGCAGGGGCCAGGCAGCTGGAAGCAAGTCAGTCTCAGCTGGCTTGGGGTGCAGGGGGAGACCAGAGCCAAGAGTCAAGTCTAACTGCGGAGTTGGGGTGCAGAGCCCTCTGACTTCCCCAGGAGCCTGGCCCAGGCAGATGCACTGCGGGAAGCACATGGTGTGGAAGGGGATGCTGAACTGTTGTCAGGCCCCAGGTGGTGCAGCCTCCCCAGATGCTGAGGGGCTGTGTGACCTGGGTGAAGGTCCAAGGGATGAAGCCCCTCACCTTGCCTATGGCCCAGATCCCTGTGCAGACACAGGAGGGGTCATGCTGGCTGGTAGTTGGGGTTCTCCAAGATATCAGCTGTGACCTCCTGTTGGGGAATGACTGTGTCTCTTTGGGACAGCTCCAGGCCCTGCTCCTGTAACAGCAGAGGATTTGAATTTGAATCAAGGGAACCAATCAACTGAGACTGAAGCAGTCAGTGAAAATGCAAATGACCTGGCTGGCAGGGAGAGGAGCTGCTAAGCTCCAGATACCTGCCTGTCTGTAACCAGAGCCCTGGAGCTGACAGCGAGATACTTCCCACCCCCCTGCACAGGGAGGAGGTGGCTCATGCTGGCTCTGATGCTGTGAGGAAAGCAGTGGGCTCGCTGCCTGCCCTCACTGGGACAGCAGTAGCAAAGCTGAGCCCAGGAGGATCAGAGACCCCAGCTGAGCATGGGGAACCACAGCCAGGGTGGGACAGCTGCCAACCAGGGCTGCCTTGTCCAGAGGTGCAAAAGGCCCGGGACAAGGGTAAAGCAGCCTTGAGACACCCACCTGTCATGGTCATCTGACTTTTCAGAAGGTGGCCCTGGACTGGGGAGGGACGGATGGGAGGGGAAGGCCTCCCCCGATGGAGAATCAGTGGTGGAGTATGTACTGACTTTTCAGGAAAAGGTTGCTGAGTTCATGGATCCGGCCAGGGAGAACCTAGCCAGGGCCCAAGGGAGGCAGAAGGTCTGGTACGACCACTCAGCCTATGCGGCCGAGGACCAGGTGAGGGTTCTCATCCCGGTAAGGAAGAATAAACTGCAAGCTGCCTGGGACGGGCCCTTCAAGGTCATCAAGCAGCTGAATGAGAACGATGTGGTGGAACTGCTCAACCAGGTTCACAGCCACCGAGGGGACCAGGTCAACATGATGGAGCTGTACTGTGACAGGGAGAGGCTGGTACTGGCCGTGTGTGGCCAGTCGGAGAAGGGGGAAGATCCCCTTGTGGGTCTCTTCCCTGAGACAGGAGCCAGCCCCTTGCTGGAATCAGTTCCCCTCTCTGACCAGCTAACCCCTGCCCAGCAGGCAGAGATCAGAGAGACACTGCGTTCGTACCAACAGGTGTTTTTCAACCGGCCTGGGCTCACTAACCGAGCTGACCACTGGGTGGAGACAGGAGCCAGCCCTCCCATCAAGTGTTCCCCATTCAGAGAAACTAGGAACACAGCCCAGGCCCTGGAGGGAGAGGTCAGAGACATGCTGGCTTTAGGGGTGATCCAGCCATCCACCAGCCCTGTGGCCTCTCCTATGGTGCTGATCCCCAGGAAAGACGGGTTGATCCGGTTCTGTGTGGCCTATCGGAAGCTCAATGCCAACACCATGTCTGGTGCCCACCCATACCTAGGCCTGACAAGATCCAAGACAAGTTGGGGGGACTCAGTTCCCCATGACCAGGGATCTCACCGAAGGCTCCTGGCAGGTGCCTTTGGATCCAGATTCATAGATTCATAGATATTTAGGTCAGAAGGGACCATTATGATCATCTAGTCTGACCTCCTGTACAACGCAGGCCACAGAATTTCACCCACCACTCCTTCAAAAAAAAAAAAAAAAAACCCTCACACCTATATCTGTACTATTGAAGTCCTCAAATCGTAGTTTAAAGACTTCAAGGAGCAGAGAATCCTCCAGCAAGTGACCCGTGCCCCATGCTACAGAGGAAGGCAAAAAACCTCCAGGGCCTCTTCCAATCTGCCCTGGAGGAAAATTCCTTCCCGACCCCAAATATGGCGATCAGCTAAACCCTAAGCATATGGGCAAGATTCATCAGCCAGATACTACAGAAAATTCTTTCCTGGGTAACTCGGATCTCACCCCATCTAATAGCCCATCACAGGCAATTGGGCCTATTTATGAATATTTAATTACCAAAACCATGTTATCCCATCATTCCATCTCCTCCATAAACTTACCGAGTTTAATCTTAAAGCCAGATAGATCTTTTGCCCCCACTGCTTCCCTTGGAAGGCTATTTCAAAACTTCACTCCTCTGATGGTTAAAAACCTTCATCTAATTTCTAGTCTAAATTTCCTAGTGGCCAGTTCATATCCATTTTTTCTTGTGTCCACATTGGTACTGAGCTTAAATAATTCCTCTCCCTCTCTGGTATTTATCCCTCAGATATAGTTATGGAGAGCAATCATATCTCCCCTCAACCTTCTTTTAGTTAGGCTAAACAAGCCAAGCTCCCTGAGTCTCCTTTCATAAGACAAGTTTTCCATTCCTCGGATCATCCTAGTAGCCCTTCTCTGTACCTGTTCCAGTTTGAATTCATCCTTCTTAAACATGGGAGACCAGAACTGCACACAGTATTCCAGGTGAGGTCTCACCAGTGCCTTGTATAACGGTACTAAAACCTCTTTATCCCTACTGGAAATACCTCTCCTGATGCATCCCAAGACTGCATTAGCTTTTTTCATGGCCATATCACTGGCGGCTCATAGTCATCCTATGATCAACCAATACTCCAACGTCCTTTTCCTCCTCCGTTACTTCTAATAGATGCGTCCCTAGCTTATAACTATAAGTCTTGTTATTAATCCCTAAATGCTTGACCTTACACTTCTCACTATTAAATTTCATCCTATTACTATTACTCCAGTTTACAAGGTCATCCAGATCCTCCTGTAGGGTATCCCTGTCCTTCTCTAAATTGGCAATAGCTCCCAGCTTTGTATCATCCGCAAACTTTATTAGCACACTTCCACTTTTTGTGCCAAGGTCAGTAATAAAAAGATTAAATAAGATTGGTCCCAAAACCGATCCTTGAGGAACTCCACTGGTAACCTCCCTCCAGCCTGACAGTTCACCTTTCAGTAGGACCCGTTGTAGTCTCCCCTTTAACCAATTCCTTATCCACCTTTCAATTTTCCTATTGATCCCCATCTTATCCAATTTAACTAATAATTTTCCATGTGGCACGGTATCAAATGCCTTACTAAAATCCAGGTAAATTAGATCCACTGCGTTTCCTTCGTCTAAAAAATCTGTTACTTTCTCAAAGAAGGAGATCAGGTTGGTTTGGCACGATCTACCTTTTGCAAAACCATGTTGTATTTTGTCCCATTTACCATTGACTTCAATGTCCTTAACTACCTTCTCCTTCAAAATTTTTTCCAAGACCTTGCATACTACAGATGTCAAACTAACAGGCCTATAATTACCCGGATCACCTTTTTTCCCTTTCTTAAAAATAGGAACTATGTTAGCAATTATCCAATCATACGGTACAACCCCTGAGTTTACAGATTCATTAAAAATTCTTGCTAATGGGCTTGCAATTTCTTGTGCCAATTCCTTTAATATTCTTGGATGAAGATTATTTGGGCCCCCCGATTTAGTCCCATTAAGCTGTTGAGTTTCACTTCAACCTCAAATATGGTGATGTCTACCTCCATATCCTCATTCCCATTTGTCATGCTACCATTATCCCTAAGATCCTCTTTAGTCTTATTAAAGACTGAGGCAAAGTATTTGTTTAGATATTGGGCCATGCCTAGATTATCCTTGACCTCCACTCCATCCTCAGTGTTTAGCGGTCCCACTTCTTCTTTCTTTGTTTTCTTCTTATTTATATGACTATAGAACCTTTTACTATTGGTTTTAATTCCCTTTACAAGGTCCAACTCTACTTGACTTTTAGCCTGTCTCACTTTATCCCTACATGTTCTGACCTCAATAAGGTAGCTTTCCTTGCTGATCCCTCCCTTCTTCCACTCCCTATATGCTTTCTGCTTTTTCTTAATCACCTCTCTGAGATGCTTGCTCATCCAGCTTGGTCTACAACTCCTGCCTATGATTTTTTTCCCTTTACTTGGGATGCAGGCTTCCGATAGCTTCTGCAGCTTTGATTTAAAATAATCCCAGGCCTCCTCTACCTTTAGATCCATAAATTCTTCAGTCCAATCCACTTCCCTAACTAATTTCCTTAATTTTTGAAAGTCAGCCTTTTTGAAATCAAAAACCCTAGCTGCAGATTTATTTTTATTAATCCTTCCGTTCAGTTTGAACTGAATTAGCTCATGATCACTTGAGCCAAGATTATCCCCTACAACCATTTCTTCTATGAGGTCCTCACTACTCACCAAAACCAAATCTAAAATGGCATCCCCTCTAGTCAGTTCAGCAACTACTTGCTGAAGGAATCCATCAGCTATCGCATCTAGGAAAATCTGAGCCCTATTATTATTACTAGCACTCGTCCTCCAGTCTATATCCAGGAAGTTAAAGTCTCCCATGATCACACAGTTTCCATTAGTATTTACTTTATTAAAAACATTAAAAAGGGCTCTATCCATATCCAAATTAGATCCCGGCGGTCTATAGCACACCCCAAGCACTATCCCAGGGGAGGCTCTAACAGTTTTCTTCCCCAATTTAATTTTTGCCCAGACGGACTCAGTCATATCCATTTCATCGCTTCTTATTTCTTTACATTCTATCTCATCATTGATATACAGTGCTACTCCACCACCTTTACCTTTATTTCGGTCTTTCCTAAACAGCACATACCCTTCAATACCTGCAGCCCAGTCATGACTACTATTCCACCATGTTTCTGTTATCCCTAGAATATCTGGTTTCACTTCCTGCACCAGTAGCTCTAGTTCCTCCATTTTGTTACCTAGGCTCCTCGCATTAGTGTACAAACATCTTAATTTTTGCTGTTTGGCCTCACTCACATTCTGTACCCTATTAGGCACGGTCATT
Source organism: Natator depressus (assembly GCF_965152275.1). Classification (NCBI taxonomy): domain Eukaryota; kingdom Metazoa; phylum Chordata; order Testudines; family Cheloniidae; genus Natator; species Natator depressus. The sequence continues at coordinate 34,282,069 of NC_134246.1, forward strand.
TTACTACCAGTATAACCTGTTAGACTTGTATCTACACTGCCTTTCCTCCTACCCACGGCTGTATCCACTCTTACTTCATTTTCTTTCCTCTCAATGCTAAATTCTGGCGTGGAGATTACCTGGACATCTCCCAACCATCTCCCCCTAATTCCTAGTTTAAAGCCCTCTTAATCAGTTGTGCCAGCCTCCATCCTAGAAGTCCATTTCCTTCCCTACTCAGAAGAAGTCCATCCCGAGAGAACTGTCCTCTGTCCATGAATGCCTCTCAGTGGCCATACATCCCAAAGCCCTCCTTACAGCACCACTGCCTAAGCCATCTGTTGATAGTCATAATCTTGTCACACCTTTGTTGCCCTTCTCGAGGAACAGGCAGAATCCCACTAAAGATCACCTGAGCCTCAATTTCCTTAAGCGTCTTCCCCAGCCTAGCATAGTCTCCCTTAATGCTTTCCAGCGAGAATCTAGCCTTATCATTTGTTCCCACATGAAGGATAATTAGGGGATTCTTTCCCGCTCCCTTTAGAATCCTTTTCAACCTCAGGTCTACATCCCGTATCTTAGCACCTGGAAGACAGCACACCCTCCTACTTTCCGGATAAGCTCTGGTTACAGGCCTATCTATTCTTCTCAGTAAAGAGTCCCCAATCACATAGACCTGTCTTTTCCTAGTGATGGTGCTATTCTCCAGTCTATCCCCTGTTCCCTCTGGCTGCAAGTTCTTTCCATTCCTATTCTCCCTTGTAATCCTCTTTAACCCATCCGGTATCCTCCTGGGGCTCATATTCGGTGTAATCTCCATTGACTCTTCCCCTTTTCCTATAGGACTAGCCGCTCTTCTCTTCTTCCTTGCCCTTCCACCTTCAGTGACTACCTGCTGAGCCCCTTCTTCATTTTGCAACTCTGCATACCTATTCTTAAGCTCTATTTCTCCTTCACTAGCCCGTCTTTTCCTCTGCCTGGTTCTCTTAGTCACATGCTTCCACTGACCACTTTCCTCACCCAGTCTCCCCTCAGAATTCCCCAGCCCTGATTCCATCTGCAAGTCTGAGCTTTTCCCTTCAGATACCTCATGTCTTTGCTCCATAATCTGCTCAAACCCCTTCCTAAACTCTACCAGACTTTCCACCTGCATCTCCAAACCTCGGATCTTTTCCTCCATCAGCTCTATCTGACGGCATTTCATGCAGACAAAACTCTTTCCAGGTGCCCCCTCCAGGATCATGGACATACCGCAGCTTCCACATCCAGTCATCTTCATTTTGTCTTCCGCTACATGGGTCACTCCCACTGCTACCTCTGTATCTGTCACAGCCTTCCCACCTAAACCCTGTTAATCTGGGAAACACAAACCCCACCCAAACACCACCCCCCACAGCAAAAAACAAGCACCACAAGACAAACTCCTACGCAAACTCCCTTGTTTACAGCTCTGTTTGCTGGCTCCTGTGCCGCTGCAGCTGTCTGTGCCACTGCCTGACTGGCTGCTACCTTTTAGGACCCCTAGTCAGAGAAGCTCCAGATGCCAGTTTGAAACCTGCTTTTGTCACCCCGTGGGGCTGTACAAATCCCTGGTTCTACCTTTCAGCCTCAAGGAGGCGCTGGTCACCTGCCAGCGCCAGGGGGATCAGTTACTGAGAGGGATGGAGAATTGTACCCTAGCAGACATTGATGATATTTGTGCCATTAGCCAGACCTGGGAGGACCATGTGTCCCAGGTGAAGAGGGGGCTGAGTCACCTCCAGGATGCAGGGCTGACTGTAGAAGCTGGGACGTGCAAGGTGGGGATGGCAGAAGTGACGTACCTGTGCCACAAGGAGGGGAGCAGCTGCCTAAAGCCAGAGCCAGCCAAGGTGGGGGCATCAGAGACTAGCCTGCTCCCCAGATGAAGAAAACAAGCCCAGGCCTTTATTGGGATGGGGGGCACTATGGGAGGTTTGTGCCCCATTTTAGCTCTGTGTCAGCTCACATCACTGAGCTATGCAGGAAGGGTAAGCCAGACAAGCTGGTCTGGACAGGGCAGTGCCAGAGGGCTCTCTGCATGCTGAAGGAGAATCTGGTCAAGGGCCCAGTGCGGGGAAATCCAGACTTTGACAAGCCCTTTATGGTGTTCACCGATGCTCCAGACACAGGACTGGGTGCAGTGCCGAGCCAGGCCAATGCAAAGGGTGAGAAATACCCCATCATGTACCTGAGCAGGAAGCTGCTTCCCGAGGAGCAGGGCTATGCAGTCATAGAGAAGGAATGCCTGGCCATGGAGTCGGCTCTTAAAAGGCTGCAGCCAGATCTATTTGGGCCGCACTTCTCTGTGTACCTGGACCACTCGCCCTGCCATGGTTGCACCAGATGAGAGGGGCCAATGCCAAGCTCCTGAGGTGGAGTCTGTCCTTGCAGGATTATGAGATGGAGGTGATCCACGTTAAGGAGAGTGCAAATGTTATAATTGATGCTTTATCCTGGAGAGGGAGGCCTGAACTTCCCCAGGTCACTGGCTAAAGTGACCCCGCTCAGTTTGGTCTCGAAACAGGGAGAGATATGATGTAGTGCGGATTTTCCCTTGTTATGTTGTATGTGACCCTATGTGAGTCTTACCGTTTGCATGGATGCTGTGGGTGCCTTAGTTTCCCTGTGTATTGCACCAATGTCTAGATGGTGGGAATAAGGGTGTGTGACTTTTGCAGGGGCTTCTCCAGCTGCCTGCATGGATGCTATGGCCGCCCCTTTGTAACCTGAGACCCAGGAGGGGGATGAGAGCCCTGGTTCTGGGCTCCCCTCCCCCCCAAGATGGAATTGGCTGAAAGTCACTGATTTCTGTGCTAACAAGTTCTGTTCTACGCTGTGTTCCTGTTGTCTAATAAACCTTCTGTTTTACCGGCTGGCTGAGAGTCACATCTGACTGCGGAGTTGGGGTGCTGGGCCATCTGGCTTCCCCAGGAGCCCCACCCAGGTGGATTCGCTGAGGAAAGCACACGGTGGGGCAGGGGATGCTGAATGCTCCAAGGTCAGACCCAGGAAGGTCAAAGCTGTATAAGCTTCTTACCCAGGTGACAGTATGCTCAGAGAGAAGAGGCTCCCCCAGTTTCCTGACTGGCTTCATATGGAGTAGTTCCAGAGCATCACCCCGGTGACTCGGTGTCATAAGGAAAGCATAGATGCAGCCTGGAAAGCAAAGTGAAGGCATGGCATTAGGCAGTCTGGCTTGCTGGGGATATCACAGTGTAGACAGGGAACTGTGCAGCCTGGAAAAGCCCGAGTCGGGAGGAGAGAAACGCATGTCTCTGGCCAAGAGAAATGACGGCTGAGGAGCTGGGAGCCTAGAGTGAGGTGCCCTTGCTGAACCGCGGAAGGGGAACACAGTTGCAGCTTCGCTGAACTCTGACAGTTACCTCCTTAGTCCCCTTAGCTATTCGCATTCGCTCTTCTTTGAACCACAAAAAGTCCCATTCCAAACAAAGCAGCAAAGAGTCATGTGGCACCTTATAGACTAACAGACGTATTGGAGCATGAGCTTTCGTGGGTGAATACCCACTTCGTCATGCATCCGACGAAGTGGGTATTCACCCACGAAAGCTCATGCTCCAATACGTCTGTTAGTCTTTTAGGTGCCACTTTTCCAGATCCAGACTAACACGGCTACTCCTCTGAAGCATTCCAAACAAATGCCTTACACAGAACCCCGGGTCTCAGTCAAGTCCCATTTCCCCCCCTCTGCTGCCCTTAGGGCCTATCACCCGGTATGTTTTTGGGTGGAGCTAGGTGGCCCCAGAGGAGCCCCATGGGATTGCACCCCCTAGAAGAGCACAGCGGAGGACACGTCTCCCACCACAGTTCAGACATCGCTCTGGGGCTGAGGCATCCGGACGCCTGGAGCCGTGCGCACGTATAGATGTCGACACCCAGGGAAATTTCACATCCTACACTCTGAGTCCAGGGGATTTAGGCATCTACAGGGTTTGGTGGCAGCTGAGCAGGGTTTCGTGAATGCCAGCGGGGCCTGATTCTGGCACTTGGGGGTGCAGCGCTCCAAGGAGTGAGGCTGCTGACTCCCAGTGAAATCAATGGATGTCGGGAGCCTCAACAGGAGCCAAACTCCTTGTCAGCCTTTAGCTCTCGGGGCCTTTAGGTACCTAAGCCCCTTTGTGAACCTAGCCCCTGGGGCTCGTCCATGGGAGTTGGGTACCTCATTCCATTAGGTCTCTTGGAATAGCTCAGCTCCTCCAAATAGCAAAACAGGATAAAGCTATTCCTCTCTCTCCTGACCGGGGATATTGTGTTGATATCACAAGTTGGCAGACCCCCTTGGTCCTGTCTTAGGCACGTGGTTGGCTTGTGCTAAGCCCATTGTGCTGGGGAGAGCTCCCCGCCCGCTATGGGCCTGAATGGACACAAACAGAGTCAGCTTCAGTTCCAAGGTCTGTTTGTTTCACGGGGCCACTGGCCCAGTGCATTGACATTACTGGCACTGGTTGCACAACGCTGCCCATTCCGCAGTGTTAGTTGAGCCTGGGAGTCCCTCCCCTACCCCCCACGGGCTCTATATAACTGACAGCTACGGGGGGTACAGCGTCAGCGACACTCTGCAGCCAGCTCGTCTATTCCCCAAGGGTACAGGAGCTGAGGAACCGGGACTTTGGCCAGGAGGAGACCACACCACGGTTAGTTCTTAAGCTGATCTGAATCTTCAGGCCAGAGATCCCACAGGTGTAGACAGAGGAGATGGCTCAGTTAATCAGCTGCGGGAGGGCAGAATGTCAGGTGATCAGGGCAGGTACAACTGGGTGTCAGAGCACTTGGGTGCTCTGCCCAGCTGTGGGAGGGCGGAGGTTCTAGGGGTTAAAATAGTGGGGGGCGGGAGGCTGGGATTTGTGGGTTTTCTCCCTAGCTCTGGGATGAGAAGGGAGTTCAGTGAATTAGAACAGTGAGGCTGTGACTTGGGGTTCCTGGGGTCTAGCCCCAGCTCTGGGAGGAGAAAACAATCAAGTAATCAGAGGAGAGGAGGGGGGAGTCTGGGTTCTATCCCCAGCTCTGGAATAGGAGTTCTATCCCCAGCTCTGGAATAGGAGTGGGGTCTAGTGGTTAGAGCAGCCCCATATACACACTCCAGGGGATTAGTTTTTGGAGTGGAATCCATTTTAATTAGGACTCCTGGGTTCTATCCCCAGGTCTGGGATGGGAGTAGGGTCTAGTGGCTTAGAGTGGGGTGAGTTGAGATTCAGGACTCCTGCCTGTAGGAAAGAATATGTCACCTAGAGATTGGAGCAAAGGGCTTGGCAGACCCCACTATGGTTCCTCTGAGCACTGGAGCAGGAGTTTCCACCAGTTTAGATCTTACCTGTGAGCTGAAGAATTTCAAAACACAAAGCAGGTGAGAGGGGTTGGGTCAGTTCATGCAGAAAGGGAGGCTCAGAGCTCAAGCTGTCTGCTCATTTTAAAGTGTCTCTTTAAAGGGAGAATAAATGAGAGGACACAATTGCCAAGGGGCGACATTCAGCCTCCCATGCTGTGCAAAGCTGGGCTGATCGTCTGACCAGCGCTAGCTGGGTCCCTGTGGGATATTTAGAATCCATTGATGCCAAGCGCATGAGCTGCTACTGCTGGAGGACTGTGGCTGGGGTCTGCAAAGGGGCCTAAGGGAGTTAGGGGATCTCTTGTGGGATTTGGCCACCTAGCTCTGGAAGGCTCCTTTCAAAATCCCAGCTCAGGTCCCCCATCTGACAGCCTCATAAACCTCTAGGGATCAGCTACGAGAGAGACAGGAACATACCCTGAGAGGGGGTTACAAAGTGGTTCTGAGTGGGGGTATCTCTCTGGGGATTAGTTTTGGGGTGGGATCCACTGTCTAACCCGGGGGAAATTTGAGACCAGATACCTTCAGGCATCCCTTCCTCACCCATTTCCACAAGAAGCCCTGTAGAGCTGGTGTGTTCACACTCTGAACCACCCTCAGTGAATTGCCTCCCACCAGAACCATTCCTAGATTTTAAAGCCAGAAGGGGCCATTTAATAATCTAACCTGACCTCTTGTATATCACAGGCCAGAGAATTTCACCCAGTTACCCCAGCACTGAGCCCAATCACTTTTGTTTGGGTAAAGCACCTTCCACAAAGCTGTCTAATCTGGATTGGAAGCCAGCCAGAGATGGAGAAGGTGGAGTTTGCTCCCCTTGGTCATTTGTTCCAATGATTCCTCATCCTCACCATTAAAATCTGGGACGTTATTTCTAAATTCAATTTGTCTGGCTTCAACTTTCAGCCCTTGGTTCTTTCTCTGCCATTCTCTGCTAGATTGAACAGACACTGAGTGGTGTTTCCTCCCCGTGAAGGTCCCTATACATTGTCATCACCTCTCAGTCTGCTGTTAGATACTTTAACAGATCAAGCTCTTTCATTCCCTCACTCTCAGGCATTTTCTTCAGCCCTTACATCATTGTTGTGTCTCTTTTCTGCTCCTCCTCCCATTTTTCAACATCCTTTCCAGAAGGTGGACCCCAGAACCGGGTGCCGTATTTGCAGTATGCCAGTATCGCTCCCACCAAAGCAGTATACAAATCGCCTCCCTGCTCCTACAGTCTAAAATATGGCTAGGGTGAAACAACCACAGAAGGAAAGGAAAGCGAAAGAGAGTGCTTAAAATCAATCTTTTCTCTATTTACCTGCCAAGAGAAGAGATCAAGGGTCATAGTTTCCCTAGAAAGAGCAGAGAACAAAAATAATTGTGTCAACAGCAGAGCTTTCTGATCTCTGCTTGGCTAACAGAGTCAAGGACTCCTGCTTTGTATAAAATAAAACAAACATGCCACGTCTCCTTTTCAATCCAAAGTCTAGACTGCAGGTGTATTAGATTAGGAGATTGCAAAATGCCCTGATACCGTGGGGATGGGCGAGGCATTCAAGGAATAAGGTGAGGCTGGAACTAAGAGCGTCAGCCCCATTTCACAGAAGGGGAAAGCAGAAGCACAGAAAAGTTAAGTGACACAATAATTACCAGCAACATTTTTTTAGGGCCATCAGAAACCGGAAGCCTGCCAGACAGGCAGGCAGTGGGGCGTCTGGACAACCAAGGTGCTTAAGGAGCACTCAAGGAAGACAAGGCCATTGCGGAGAAGCTAAATTAATTATTTTCCTCCATCTGCACTACAGAGGATGTGAGGGAGTTTCCCCACACCTGAGCTATTTGTTTGGGGTGACAAATCTGAAGTACCATCCCCCATTGAGGTGTCAATAAAGGAGGTTTTAGATCAAATTGATAAATTAAACAGTGATTGGTCCCCAGGAGCAAATGGGATTCACCCAAGAGTTCTGAAGGAGCTCAGATATGAAACGGCTGAACTGCTAACTGCAGTATGTAACCTTTTTAATCAGCCTCTGGGGCAGATGACTGGAAGGTTGTGAATGTAATACTGATTGTCAAAAAAGGCTTCAGAGGTGATCCTAGCAATTACATGCTGGTAAACCTAACTTCAGTACCAGACAAGTTAGATGAAATTATAGTACAGAACAGAATTATCAGACACAAAGATAAACACAATTTGTTGGGGAAGAGTCAACACAGGTTTTGTAAAGGGAAATCATGCCTCACCAATCTACTAGAATTCTGTGCAGGGGTCAACAAGCATGTGGACAAGGGTGACCCAATTGATATGATGTACTTGGATTTTCAGAAAGCCTCTGACAAGATCCCTCACCAGAGGCTCTTAAGCAAACTAAGTACCCATAGGATAAGAGGGAAGGTACTCTCATGGATCAGTAAGTGGTTGAAATATAGGAAACCAAGGGTGGAAATAAATGGTCATTTTTCACAATAGAGAGAGATGAACAGTGGGATCTCCCAAGGATCTGTACTGGGACCCGGGCTGTTGAATATATTCATTAATGATCTGGAAAAGGGGATGAACAGGGAGGTGAGAACGTCTGCAGATGATACAAAATTACTCAAGATAGTTAAGTCCAAAGGTGACTGCGAGGAGTTACAAAGAGATCTCACAAACTGGGTGAATGGGCAACAAAATGGCAAATGAAATTCAATGTTGATAAATGCAAAGTAATACACACTGGGAAAAAATAATCCCACTTACACATTAACTAGGATGGAGTCTATATTAGCTGTTACCACCAAAGAGATCTTGGAGTGTCCATTGACAATTCTCTGAACATTTCTGCTCAATGCACTGCAGTGAGCAAAAAGGCAAACCGAATGTTAGGAACGATTAGGAGGAGGACAGAAAATAAGACAGAAAACATCAAAAAGATGCTGTATAAATCCAGTGTGCACCCATGCCTTGAATACTGTGTCCAGTTCTGGTCACCCCATCTCAAAAAGGACATAGTGGGACGGTAGAAGGTTTAGAGACTGGCAACAAAGATGACCAAGGGTGTGGAACAGCTTTTATATGAGGAGAGACTAAAAAGATTAGGGCCATTCAGTGTAAGAGACAACTTGGTGGGATATGATAGGGGTCTATAAAATAACGACTGGTGTGGAAGAAGTGAACAGAGCAATGTTATTTACCCTGGCACACAGTACAAAAACTAGGAGTTACCTGATGAAATTAATAGGCAGCAGGTTTAGTACCAACGAGAAAAAGTACTTTTTCACACAATGCATAATTAATCAGTGGAACTGGTTGCCACGGGATTTCGTGATGGCCAAGAATATAAACAGGTTCAAAAAAGAACTGGATAATTTTATGGGGGATAGGCCCATCAGTGACTTTTAACCAGTATGGTCAGGGATGCAACCCCATGCTCTGGGTGTCCCTGAATCTCTGACTGTGAGAAGCCGGGAGTGGAAAACACAGGTGGATCACTGCATAATTGCCCTGTTTTGTACACTCCACCTGAAGCTCTGGTAAGGGCCATTGTCAGAGGCAGAATATTGGGCTAGATAGACCATGGTCTGACTCTGTATGGCCGCTCTGAAGTTCTCATCTGTCCTCAGGACCATCTGGCTGGAGCCATGGCTCTGAAAGTGACCCCCATGCTGCTGCTGCTACTGGCTGCTGCGCTGGTGCTGTTGGGAGCATCAGCCAGCCAAGAGCAGTATGACCGGTTCCTCCTGCAGCACTTTGATGCAAAGCCCAAGGGTCGTGACGACCGCTACTGCAACAACCGCATGCGCTACATGATGGAGGAGGACAGGAGGAGGTACCCAAATCCTGGGCCAAAAGTCTGCAAGGAGACAAACACCTTCATTCATGGGAACAGCGACGATATCAAAGCCATCTGCACTAGCCATGGAGGCAGGAACTATGTAACCAGAACCAGGCAGGCCATGCGCCAGAGCCTGAGACCATTCCAGATCACCACCTGCACCTGGCATGGAGGTAAACCCCTCAACAACTGCCAGTACCGGGCGGCCCGGGACTCTAGGATGATCGTCATCGCATGCGACAAGCATGAGCACCCCGTGCATTTTGCAGAGAGCCAGATCTGACGGGGAGATGAGGAGGTGACTCCCAATTCCCTTGGATTCTGGTGCTGCCTCTTCTGATGCAGGGATCTTGGACTGAAATGTCCTGATCACACGCTGCTGCTCCCTAGTGCCCATTACACAGGATAGCCGCCCCTTCCCCGCCCCCACCCTCTGCTGCCCCTCGTGCCCATTATACAGTATAGCCACCCCTTTTCCACCCCCATCATCTGCTGCCCCCTAGTGCCCATTATACAGTATAGCTGCCCCTTTCCCACCCCCATCATCTGCTGCCCCCTAGTGCCCATTATACAGTATAGCTGCCCCTTTCCCACCCCCATCCTCTGCTGCCCCCTAGTGCCCATTATACAGTATAGCCACCCCTTTCCCACCCCCATCCTCTGCTGCCCCCTAGTGCCCATTATACAGTATAGCCACCCCTTCCCCATCCCTCACCCTCTGCTGCCCCAGTGCCCATTATACAGTATAGCCGCCCCTTGCCACCATCCCCACCTTCTGCTGCCCCTATGTCATCTCCCCTCTGTGACAAATAGCAGCCATCTCAAACTGTGTCCTTTCATTAAGAACTATCAGCCAGTTTCACGCTGCTGGTGTTGTGTATTCAGTCTAAGAATGTATAATCCTCACGTTCGTCATGTTAAGTGTTATGTTTATCATTGTTCTCTTCATCGGTTTTGAACATTTGTTTCCTGCCTGCCATTCTCTGTGCTCCCTAAACTCAATAAAACCTGAAACCTGCAAAGCAACTACCATGTCACTGTAAAGGGGTCGGCATCTGCCTCTCGCTAGTGCCCCCTGTCTCTGGACAATGGTGACCGCAATCTCTCAGTTCTTTTCAGCAGGGCGCCACCCACCTCTCGCAAGCGCCCCCTCCAGCCGATGGATCTCTTGGCAGGTCTTTAGTCACTCAGTCCTCTGGCCAAACTGCCTACACTGCCCCTCCCTTCTGGGGTACACTGTCCAACCAGGCCTATCTCAAAACCTTCAGTAATGTCCTGTAGCCCTCCGCAGGCTCCAACATCTCTGTAGTCTTCCCCAAGCTCTGGTCCTCAGTCTGACCAACAGGGCCTCAGTACCCTAGTTGGCCAGCTTACATGTGAATATTCCTGCTTTGGGGTGAAACAGCACCCCCAAGCCTTTCTCCCTGAGGGCTCTTCACCTGCCCTTTAGTCCTTTGACCCCAGTTCTCCAGCTGGGTCAGTCTGAGTTCAGCCCCCTTCCGAGGTCACAGTTTCACAGACAGTCCCTTCCCCGGGCTTGTCTACACCACCTTGTTGGGGGTGGGGACCCAGGCTCACCCAGTACTCCGGTTCCCACCCTAGGGACCCTCTAAGTACCAACCACGTGCCACGTCCCTTTAACTAACTGTATTTCCCTGGACCATTTCCCCGGTAGTCAGTCCTGGCAGCCAGTCAGAAGCTATTCCCTCATTTCCCTGATCCCTGCCAGCAACTATCTGATTTAGCCCTTGCAGCCACCCAGGAGCACCACTTGCTTCGTGGTCCCTGCTAGAATACTGATCTATCCAGGCCCTTTCAGCTCCTGCAGCCAGCCAGGAACTCCTCTTGTTCCCCCAGTCCAGGGGGCTCAAAGTTCCGGCATGTGGGCCATCTGCAGCCCGAGAACCTTCCCACTGTGGCCTGCAGAGGAGAGACCGATGCAGCCACGCTGCTGGCTCTGTCAGCTGCAGGTGCCGCCCCCCGCAGCTCCCATTGGCTCGGAGAGAGGGACAGAGATACCATCGCTAGTTGCTGGGCACACTCAGCCATGGAAGCAGCATCATTAGTTGCCGGGCAAAGTCAGCCATGGAAACAGTGTCACTTTTTTCCATAATTAATATAAACAAGTCAAAATACCAAACACAACTATCTGATGCACACCTTGCTGCACATCAGATGTCTGACAAACACTAAAAACTCTCTGGCAGGCAAAGAATAACTTTGTGTGACAGTTTTATTATTTCTAAGAAATTCGGAAAAAAAATAGAATCATAGAATTGGAAAGGACCTCAGGAGGTCATCTAGTCCAACCAGCTGCTCAAAGCAGGAGCAATCCCCAATTCCCCAGATCTCTAAATGGCCCCCTCAAGAATTGAGCTCACAACCCTGGATTTAGGAGGCCAATGCTCAAACCACTGAGCTATCCCTCCCCCTGTTTTCTTTTCTGAACACCATCTTCAATGGCATTATTGGCCTGCTGGGAGGATTTAAAGACTGGCACTGGCCCTAAGATAAATTGAGTTTGAGACCCCTGGCCCAGTCCCTGCAAGCAAACTGTACTCACTATGGCCCTGCAGTTCCTTTTATTTCAGCCTGCTGGGCCCTCATTGGCTGCTCCCTGAAGCCTCTCTGATTGGCTGCTAACTCTACAGCCACTCTAGCCTACTTGGATGACCTCTCCACTGCTTCTTTCCTGGGATGGGTGTGGTAGGACTCTGAGGCCTCCAGCAGGGGGCTTTGGGCCTAGTCCACCCCAATGCAGTCACACTGGGGATAGCAAGGATGTAAGCCGCTGAACACTTCAAGAGTGCTGGAAATGTGTTGTGGTTTTCCAGTGAGATTGTCAGTGTTTTCAAGCCCCATCTCAACCTTTCACCCCAGTCTTGGGAACAGAACCCCGGTGTCCTGACTTCCACTTCTGGGCCTGCTCTAACCCACTAGACCCCACGTCCCATCAAGAGCTTGGAATTAAACCTAGGATTCCTGAATCTTCATCCGCTCTTTTTTAATCCAGTGCAAACTGCTCTTCTCTCAACATCAGTATAAGGGAGACCATCCAGAGAACTGCCCACAAGGGGAGATCTTGCACCTGCCTATGCTGGACCAGGCCAACAGCCATGATGGGTTCCCAAGCTAGACGGACCCAGGGTCTGTTCTCTTGCGGCAACTCCAGTTCTCTTGTGCTCATCTCTGTTTGCCATTAGCCAACTGCAGAATATGTGAGTGATACACAGCTATCCTAAAAGACGGAGAGATACAACAACACAGACTTAGGTACCTCTTTATGTGGTGGGAGAGGCAATTTCAGATAGGCAGGAAGAAAGAGATGAATTAAGATAGATAGACAATTAGATGTGTATGGATTTAGATAGATCTATGGGTGTGTATGAGGCAGGAAGGATGGATTCATAGATTCCAAGGCCAGAAGCATCTGTTGTGATCATCTAGTCCAGTGGTTTTCAAACTGCAAGTCGTGACCCAGTACTGGATCTTGGAATGTAAGGCACTGGGTCACGGCGGCTCTGGTCAGCACCGCCAACCGGGCGATTAAAAGTCCCGTCGGCGGAACTGCCCGGCTAAGGCAGGCTAGTCCCTACCTGTTCTGACACCACACTGCGCCCCAGAAGCAGCCAACAGCAGGTCCAGCTCCTAGGTGGGGGGTCATGGGGCTCTGTGCGCTGCCCCCACCCCCAGCACCAGTTCCCAGCCAATGGGAGCTGGGGGGGCGGTGCCTTCGGGAGAGAGACATGTGGAGCCGCTTGCGCACCTCCACCTAGGAACCGCACCTGCTGCTGGCCACTTCCGGGGCGCAGCACAGTCTGCAGTGCCAGGACAGGCAGGAAGCCTGCCTTAGCACCCTCACTGAGCTGATGATTGGGAACCACCCGAGGTAAGCCTGCACCCCAATCCCCTGCCCCAGTCTTGAGCCCCCACAACCTGGAGGCCCTTCCTGCACCCCAGACCCCTCATCCCTGGCCCCAGCCCAGAGCTCTGACCCTCTCCTGCACCCCCTGCCCCAGCCCACAACCCCCTCCCACACCGTGAATTCCTCATTCCAAGCCCCACCCCTCAGCCCTCACCCTGCACCCCAACCCTCTGTCCCATCCCTGAGACTCTCCCCAAACCACTCATCCCCAGCTCCGTTGGGTCGTGGGCATCAACAATTTTCTTCAACTGGGTTGCCAGAAAATTGTTTGAAAACCACTGATCTAGCCTGACCTCCTGTAAAAAAGAGGCCAGAGAACTGCCCTGGATTAATTCCTGTTTGAACTTGAGTAGATTGTCTAGAAAAACACTCAATCTTGATGTGAAGACAGCCAGTAATGGAGAATCCACCACGACCCTTGGTAAATTGTTCCAATGCTAAATTATCCTCACTGACAAAAATGTACATCTTATTTCCTTCTCAATTTGTCTAGCTTCCTCTTCCAGCCATTGAATCATGTTATCTGCTAGACTGAAGAGTCCGGTATCACATATTTATTCCCCATGTAGGTACTTATAGACTGTGCTCAAGTCACCCCTTCTCTTTGTTCAGATAAATAGATTGAGCTCCTTTGAGTCTATCACTATACAGCATGTTTTCTGGTCTTTAATCTTTCTCATGGCTCTTCTCTGAACCCTCTCCAAATTATCAACATCCTTCTTCAATTGTTGATGCCAGAACTGGACATGACATTCCAGCAGCAGTCGCGCCAGTGCCCAATACAGAGGCCAATTAATCTCTCTTCTCTTACTCAAGATTCCACTATTTATGCATCCCAGGGTCAGATTAGCCCTTTCAGCTACATCATCACTCTGCGAGCTCCTGTTCAGATAACTATCTACCATGACCCCCAAATCTTTTTCAAAGGCACTGCTTCCCAGGGTAGAGTCCCACATCCTATCAGTATAGCCCTCATGGTCTCTTCCTGGATGTGTGACTTCACATTTAGCTACATTGAAAACAGGTTGTTTGGATGGATAGATTTTTACAATTTGTATTACAGTAGGACCTCAAAGATACGGGAACAGAGATTGTGCATAACTCTAAATGTTCGTAACTCTGAACAAAAAGTTATAGTTGTTCTTTCAAAAGTTTAAAACTGAACATTGATTTAATACAGTTTTGAAAATTTACTATTCAGAAGAAAAATGTTGTTTTCCCTTTATTTTTTTAGTAGTTTACGTCTAACACAGCACTGTACTGTATTTGTTCTTTTTTTTGTTTTGTTTTGTTTTTTTTGTTCTTTGCGACTTCCTGATTGCGTATTTCTGGTTCCAAATGAAATATGTGGTTGAGTGGTCAGTCCGTAACTCTGAGGTTCTACTATAAACCAGTTTGCAACTTCAGTAATAATTGTCTTCTTGACAGCACAATTTGCCAAAAAATGGGCTCATCCAGGATTTGAACCCTGACCCCTCTCCCCCCCATAGCTCTTAGCCCAACAAGCCGCTTGTAACAAAATGCCTGCAGCCAGCACCTCACCTCCAATTGTCACCACATAGCACTCTCCTTTGCACAGCTGATGGATCTTTTGTGCCACCTGCTGGTGCGAATTCATCATCATCATCATCTCCTGTAGGCAAACCACAGCTCCGCTCTCCATCAGCGATTCATTGCCAAAAACCAGCTGGGAGCGGCATTCAAATATCACATGGGGAGATTCCAGCTCCTGCTCTGTGAGGGCAATTTCTACTCAGACGATAAGGAGCTGGGGGAAGTCCCTGGGGCAGCTCCCTGTAGGAATATTAATAAAGTAGATAATTAATTAGTTAATCATCAGCGTTTTTCCCTATTAAATTTTAATTACAAACACACACACACAATAGCAAACTACATATATAAACTTCTCATAATGTGGTAACTATTTGGTACCTGACCTTTACTGCACTTGAAACATTTGATTATAGATCTTATAAATGATTAAAATATGTCAAGGGTTTGTTTTACAGTTTGCCAACAAACCAAATTTATAAAAATCCAATCGGTTTTAAATCTTATTCCACCTTATCTTTGTTTTACATACAGAGAAACTGAAAAAATAAAGTAAGATAAAGAACAGAAGCAAACTTCAGAGGAGGGAAGGAAGTGAGCAGAGACGAGGGGCCAACAGCCTTTGGTAGTTATTAGTGTTATCACTAGATTAGATTAAAAACACATTTAGGGCCAGAATCTTTGCTTGGGGCGTGGCCCAGTGTGAATATAAAATCACCTACAGTGTGACCCAGGGACCTTGTGACACCAATTGGCAGAGGGCATATGGGTTACAGGAATCCCTGGGTCTGGGATTTACATTCTAGTTCATCAGAAAATGTCATGCCAGGGTCTGTAATAAAAGCCTGCATCAGACTGGCCCTGTGAATCATTGCAAGCCATATGCCTGGGGAAGATTTAAGGAGTTATGTATCTCTGCTAAAAATTATGTTCTCTAGGTCTGTGAGTTAAGACAGGCTCCCAAAGAGCGATCCACATTCTCCTGACAGGCTGCAAGGAAGAGAAGCATCTCTCTCTCTCTGGCTGGTCACATGAACCCTGAGTCCCATACGGTGCGTAGTGGAGATCCACCCGCACGTCCGAGCTGAATGCTCACAAAGGATTGTGAAATCTTCAAAGAGAGGCAATTACCAGTAAGTGTTAACAGCACTCCTCATTAGGGGTAAGACAATGAACTTCTGGAACTTATGCCTAGGAAGGGCAGTGGACCCCCCAGTTATTCCTGCAGGACAAGCTGCTGGAGGGCTTGGGTTTCTGAGATGGGGTCATGATTACCCTGGCTGAAACTACTGGGGAAAGATCTTGGGAATAAGAACTTGTGGGCAGCAGGGGAAAGCTTTGTTTGTTGAGTTTAGTCTCTAGAAAGCACCTTATGATTTGTCTTATACGTCACCCTTTGTGTCCAGTATTCTGACTCTTGTCACTTGAACCTCTATTCAGTGGTCATCAACTCATTCTTGTTCGCACTACGGATCTCAGTGATGATCCTTTGGGAACCACAAACCCACACACTCCGAGCGCCTGCTGGAACGGGGCTGGGTGCTCCAGAGGGCTGGAGGCTGGGCGAGTGCCGACAGCTCACCTGTGGAGAGAACGAGGCCTGCAAGTTACCGCTTGTGTTCCTAGAGGTTGGTGCTTTCCCGACAAGCTGGCCTCATGTAAAGGGTGTGGGGCGGGGGTGAGGCACCTCACAACCCTGGGTACCCCGGGAAGTGTCCTAGGGTGAAAGGGACTTTTAGTTAATTCTCTTAAAGACAAGACCTGAGTGAAATCTGAACTCACAACGCTGGGTGGCTAAGGACTGGGCTCCAAGCACGAAGCCACAGAACCGTTGATTGGGCTAGTTACCTGGCCCAGCTCCCAGCACAGCACTTGGCTGTGGTGTGATTCTTTCCGGGGGGTGTCATGTGAGGTCTCCTGATTCACAGGGCTCCCAGGGGAAAGGGGTAAATTCCCCCCACAACCACCTCTCCCACTGCTGGGAACCCTGACTGAGCTCCGCCCTCCCTCGGCCTGCGGTCCCCCAACTTCCCACCTCCCCAATGCCTCCCGTCCTCCAGCCTGTGCTCCCCCCACCATGCCCATCTCCAGCTGCTGATTGGGCCAAGGAAACTCCCCAGACCCCAGAGCCTGCTGGGAGCTGGAATGCTTCTCCAGGGCTTGGGGGACTTCCCCGGCAGGTACCCCCAGGGAAAAGAGACTCACCGTTTGGATGCCCCCTTGCGGCCGGCCACTTCTCCCCACTCCAATCCTGCTGCCGGACCAACAAGGTGGGGCCCATTGGCAGCTGTGACCTGCTCTTCCAGCCAGGTTGCTCTCAGCTCTCGCCCCTTTCAGGGTAATCCAGAGTCCAGCCCAAACCACAGGGAAACACCATGTCTGGTGACCCCAATGCCAAGGAGGCCCCCATCCGGGGCTCGTCTTTGGTGTCCCTGGCAGCCTGCCCTTCTCCCCTGGGTCTGGGGAGAGCTAGGGGGACCCAGGCCCTTCCTCTGGGCTCCTGCCACTTTCCTGTCCCTGCCCATCAGGGTCTTCCCCAGGTCCCTGACCCTCTGTTCTCATCATGTCCTCACAGCTTCTTCCCAGCTGGCTACGAAGGAGCTTCTGCCAAGCTGCTCCCAGCCTCTCCGGCAGTTGCTGGGCTGCATTTCCAACAGTCCTCCCCCCGCCCGCCCCCTCCTCCCCCCCCACCAGAGTGGGAGCTAGAGTTGGGATTCAGGTGGACACGCCGCCACACAAAGGACTGCATGATTCCTGGGTGGAGACGAGCAACACGCAGCCTGTGACTCTTCACCAGGGGAAACAAAGCCAAACTAGGTCTGCGATCCTCCTGGCGATGAAGCCCAGGTACATTTCACCTCCATGTAGCTGGCCAAGGTCAGCCCGATGCCCCCACCTGGGGTTCACTTCATCTAGCTATACGGAGCTAAAGTGCAGCGCCTTGTTCCCGGAGGCTGTCCCATGGGGAGGACAATGGTGAGTCTCCATGCTGCCGACAGCGGCTGCCTTCCATAGCGTGCGTGAGAGTGACTGCACATGTGTATATCTAGCATTCCTACCCATTGTCAGCCAGCCACAAGCTTGTGGGCAAACTAATTGGCCTTGCAGCCCAGCCCAGACTGGGGAATTTGCCAGGGAGAGCCCTGGCTGGGAGCCCAGGGTAAATCACTGCAAAACATCACTGAGTCTGTGTCTCTCTTTGCCTCTGCCTCTTCTCTGACTGCTGGCTCCATAGCTCAGCGGGAAACGCCCTGGCCTTGGAAACCAAGCATTGTGAGGTTTGCATCTCACCAGGGTGCTGCCTGCTCTTTCAGATGGGCAGGGGAAGTTTTGTACCAGGGAAAATCTGAGAATTAACCCCCAGGATTCCCAGCCCCCACCCACAGTCAGTCGCTTTAGTTACGTTCTTTGCATGAGCCCATTTTGAATTCTGCATCTCGGTTTCACTGTCCTGCCTGCCCCCCAGCCCTGCCTCCAATCCTGGGAAGTGCAAAGAGCTCGTGGGGGGTGGAGGAGGGTATCCCAAGGATCATGACATCACAGCAAGATACAGTGCCCTGGGATCACTGATAGGAGGTTAGGATAGAACATGGCTGCTCCTTCTGGGGAGCATGACCAGAAATGGTACCAGCTGTGAGTGTGTGTGTCCCTGCCACACCTGCTGGAGAGAATAAGCCTGTGTGTGTGTGTGTGTGTGTGAGAGAGTGTGAATGTATGTGTGTACGTGCATGTCCCTGCTGTCCGCAGTGGGAGGGGATGAGTCCTGTAGAGGTGTGGGTGGCTGCGGGTTATGAATTGGCATGTGTATGGGTACGGGTTTTTGTCTGGCTCTCCGTATGTCTGTAGATAGATATGTATGCCTACACATCGTGAGGGCACCTCCCCCTGGCTGCACAGACTGTTAGTCTGGCACTTCTTCTGTCATGTACTGTCCCCACGGCTCCTCTCACTCTCAGCGCGCTGCCTCTTCGGGACTTGACCCTCCATCCCGGCCACTCTCTGTGTTTCCCCTCCTGGGGGTATCACAGTGCCAGTGGATCAGCTGACCTCATGCCGCTCCAGACAGGCTCCAATCCCTGGTTAGGTCCGGTGCCACTTTCCCAGTAGCTGGTAGGGGAACCTGGGCCCACTCACTGCTCTGAGTTCCAGCCCAGGAACCCCTATGTCCAGCAACTACAGTCTGCTCAATCTCAGACCTTGTTTCTGTTTCCCTGGGTGCCTTCCTGTGCGCCTTCTCTGCTCTATCTTCTGGCTCCCTCCTCCCTAGGTTTTCCAGCCCGAAGTCCCTCCTCCCAGAGAGTGACTGCAGACTACTTCCCCTGCAGCCCCTTTCTGTTCTCAGCTTACTGGCTTTGTACAAGCCTAGCCTGCACCTGCTCTGCAGCACTTGGTTAGCCAGCCTGGTTGTCCCCCAGGTGCAGCCTAGCAGGTTAATTAGACCCATGCCAAATACCTTAACCCTTTCAGGTGCGGTGTGGCATGAACACCCCCATCACACTGAGTATGGCTATGCATGTTTCTGTGTGTGTTTGTGATCACCAGCCAATTTGTCCTTGTGCTCACTGTTTAATAGTTATTTGTATGTGTAGATTGTCGTGCCAGTCAAGTACTGATAAACAGAGTTATGCATATGTATGTGTGTGAGAGAGACAGAGAATATGTATACAATGTGTCTGCCCAGTGCGTCTGTGTAGAGTGCATGTATGTGTGTATAAGGTGCATGCACGTCTGCATGAGGAAATGCACATCGGGATGTAAAATGTGTGTGTGCATAAAGTGTGTGTGTCAGAGAGGCCAGGTCTACATTGCAAAGGTTTGCCAGCGTAACTCTGTTGCTCTGTGTGTGGAAAATCCTGTGCAGATGCTGACAGAAGAGACCTTTTACCGGAATCGCTTAATCATTGGTAGAGACTGTCAAATTGCCAATGCCGACTATATTGGGAAAAGTTTTCAATTAGCAATAATCGCGCCTCGGATTAACCTCATTGGCTACGATACTGCCACTGCGCAAAGCATTGGGGAGGTGGGTTACCTATACCAGCAAAAGCTCCTTAGGTCGCTATTTACCACAGCTCCACTAGGAGGCTCTGCCAGTACAGCTATGCTGGCACAGCCTTTTTAGCGTCAACTAGTCCTGCATGGCTAGACTGAATGCATGATTATGTGTAAGCAGGGGAATGGTCCCGCTATTGTGGGGAACTTTCCTGGCTTCTGCACTACCCCAGTGAAGTGGGCTAGTGGAAGGATCTGAGTCCTCGCTCCCGCTTCCTTTACCCAGAGGCCTCCCCGCCCTTGAGGACTCCCCTTCCACTCTCCTGCCTGGCAGAGTCCTCGTAACCCCAACAAGGCTGGGCCCAAGATTCCTGGGGGGCTCGACCCCCAACCCTGCTGTGGTCACCTAGGACAGGGGCTAGGGTGTCCCCACTGCGGGGTACACTCTCTGCACTGGATGCTTCCCTGACCCACAGATCATTTCCCACAATTTAAAGCAAATGCAAGTTATTTAATCAACAATTATTTTTAAAAAGAATAAGGAAAAATGGAAAAGATGAAAGGAAAACACGTCACCCTACTCTGTGACAGGGAACATCACAAGAGTGTCTCTGGATGTCAGGGCAGTTCACAGTCTGTTCCTTGTAGGTCCCGGGCCTCCTTCTCAGGCCCTGGTTGTGCTGCAGGGATACTGTGGGTTGGGGCGGAGGGATAGCTCAGTGGTTTGAGCATTTGCCTGCTAAACCCAGGACTGTGAATTCAATCCCTGAGAGGGCCATTTAGGGATCTGGGGCAAAAATTGGGGATTGGTCCTGCTTTGAGCAGGGGGTTGGACTAGATGACCTCCTGAGGTCCCTTCCAACCCTGATATTCTATCTGGTGGTGGCCACGCACCTCCAGGCTTTGGGTGCTGGGACCCTTCTTCTCAGCTTCAGCCCTGTCAGGTTAAGATCCCTCTCCCAGTCTGCGCTGGGCCCTTTGCCCAGGGTCCCCCCCGGCTGGCCCCAGTTTCTCACCACACCTAGCTCCAGACTGCTCCAGCTCGACTGTTCTAGCTCTGGCTCCACTCTGCCTCAGCACTGATGCTGCTGCTCTGCCTCCAGCCCCCTGGACTGCTTCTCTGGCTCAGTGGCTGCAGGTCTGCTCTCCCTGGGCTGTGTCTCTGGCTCTGCTGGCTGGCCCGGCTCTGCTCCCCAGCTCAGCTCGGGCCCCTGCTCTCTCCTTAGCTTGGCCCCACTCTGTCTGACCCACGCAAGTCCAGCTCACACAGAGGACCGGACCCTCCCTGGCCTCCTGACTTCCTGATTAGCCTGCCCGCCCTGTCAGTCAGGCTGACCTGGAGCATTGGCCTCTCCATATTGTTCCTGGGGACTGTCAGTCTCAGGGTCCTGATTTCCCATTGACCCTTCTCCTTCCTTTTAGTACTGGAGCTAGCCAGCCAAAACACTCCCACTGAATGTTAGTAAGGGGACAACAGTCTCCTTACATATGTATGGGGGGGTGCATGTAGTGTGTATGCATCTGTGTGTAGGGGCATATGTATTCAGAAAGTGTGTGTGGGAGTGCTTGTATGCATGTGTAAGGGCATGTGTGTATAGAGTACATGGCTGGGAGTGTGTGTGTGTGCGTGCACACGCGGAGTGCATCTGGATATGTGTGTATGGATGTGTCAGTGAATGTGTTTGTGAGTGTATGTGTGTGTAGAGTGCTCTGTGGGGGTATGTGCTTTGTCAAACTGCTTGTGCTTTCTCTCCAGCTCACCTTGTCGCCATCTGATCCCTGGAGTTATCCTGTTGGAGTGGGATCTGGGACAGGCTGGACTGGCTGGGCCTAGGGAGATCCAGGACAGGCAGGCTGGGCCCAGGGGGCTCCGGGGCAGGCTGGGCTGGCTGGACTGACAGGGGGAACCAGGGCAGCCCAGGCTGGCTGGACCCAGGGGGACCCAGAACAGGCCTGGCTGGTTGCATCCAGGTGATCTGGGGCAGGCCAGGCTGACTGGGCCCAGGGGGATCCGTGACAGGCTGCGCTGGCTGGATACACTATCAAGTCTGATGCTCTTTTTCTTCTGTCTTTCCCCCTGACCAGCCCAGCCCCGCAGATAACAACTGGGGAGGGGCTGGCTCCAGGGCCCACTGTTACCGGCTTGCCAGGCCCCCTCTGCACCAACTCCTGTCTGATTCACCCTGCAGTGTCCCCCAGTGCTCTTGGACTTGGGGCTTTGACACCCTCATAGTCCTGGGGCAAGCCGAGAAATGGCCCTAACGGGGTTGCCCCGACCCATCAGCCTGGACCAGCCCAAGCTGATCCCGAGCAGGGAGTGAGGCCCGAGGGCCTGTCCCATGCTGCCCAACCCCTCTGGGTTGCCAGGTGTCAGTTAGGGTTGCCAACTTTCTAATCACAAAAAACTGAACACCCTAGCCCCACCCCTTCCCGAGACCCCACTCCCTACCCCAGCCCTTCCCTGAAGCCCCCCCACCCCGCTCACTGCATTCCCCCTCCTTCAGTGGCTCACACTTCCCAACCCTCACTCACTTTCACTGAGCTGGGGCAGGGAGTTGGGGTGTGAGAGGGTGTCAAGGTTCCTTCCCCACTCTGAACTCTAGGGTACAGATGTGGGGACCTGCATGAAAAACCCTCTAAGCTTATTTTTACCAGCTTAGGTTAAAACTTCCCCAAGGTACAAACTATTTTACCCTTTGCCCTTGGACTTTATTGCTGCCACCACCAATCCTCTAATAAATATATAACAGGGAGAGAGCCCGCTTGGAAATGTCTTTCCCCCGCCAAAATCCTCCCAAACCCTACAACCCGTTTCCTGGGGAAGGCTTGATAAAAATCCTCACCAATTTGCATAGGTGAACACAGACCCAAACCCTTGGATCTTAAGAACAATGAAAAAGCAATCAGGTTCTTAAAAGAAGAATTTTAATGGAAGAAAAAGTAAAAGAATCGCCTCTGTAAAATCAGGATGGTAAATACCTTACAGGATAATCAGATTCAAAACATAGAGAATCCCTCTAGGCAAAACCTTAAGTTACAAAAAGACACAAAAACAGGAATCTACATTCCATTCAGCACAGCTTATTTTATCAGCCATTTAAACAAAACAGACTCTAACGCATACCTAGCTAGATTACTTACTAAGTTCTAAGACTCCATTCCTGTTCTGTCCCCGGCAAAAGCATCACACAGACCTTTGTTTCTCCCCCCTCCAGCTTTGAAAGTATCTTGTGTCCTCATTGGTCATTTTGGTCAGGTGCCAGCGAGGTTCTTAGCTTCTTAACCCTTTACAGGTGAGAGGATTTTTCCTCTGGCCAGGAGGGATTTTAAAGGGGGTGAGGGCTCCAGCTGGGAGTGTAGGCTCTGGGGTGAGGGATTTGGGGTACAGGAGGGGGCTCCAGATGGGGGGTGGGACCAAGGTATTCAGAGTGCGGGAGGGGGCTGTGGGTTGAGGCAGAGGGTTGGGATGAAGGAGGGGATATGAGCTCTGGGCTGGGGCCTCTGGGGTGGGGCCTGATATAAGGGGTTTAGGGTGTGGGATAGGCTCTGGGCTGGGGCAGAGGGTTGAGGTGATGGGGGGCATGAGGGCTCCGGCTGGGGTTGCAGGCTCTGTAGTGGGCCCAGGGCTGGGAGTTGGGGTGCAGGAGGGGGCTCTGTGTTTGGTGGGGACTCAGGGCTGGGGTAGGGGGGTTGGGGTTTGGGCATGGGCTTACCTCGGGCAGCTCCCAGTCAGCAGCATAACAGGGCTAAGGTATGCTCCCTACCTGTCCTAGCTCCGTGCTGCACCCCAGAAATGGCCAGCAGGTCTAGCTCCTAGCTGAGGGTGGGGCAGGAGGCTCTGTGCGTTGCTCTCACGTGCAGGCACCACCCCCCCAGCTCCCATAGGCCACGGTTCCTGGCCAATGGGAGCGCAGAGCCAGTGCTTGGGGCAGGGACAGCACGGGGAGACCCATGGCCCCTCTGCCTAGGAACCGGACCTGCTAGCCACTTCCGGGGTGCAGCATGGTGCCGGGACAGGTAGGGTCTAGTCTGTCTTAAATCAGCAGCACCACCAATCAGACTTTTAACGGCCCAGTCTGCGGTTCTGACCAGAGCCGCCAGACTACCTTTTCGACCGGGCGTTCCGGTAGCAAAACCGGACACCTGGCAACCCTAGGGTCAGGTGGTGCCAATGTGTCTCATACTATTGTGAGGGCGGGCAGAGGTGCTGGTCTGCTGGAAGATGCTAATAGTGCAGGCAGCCAGTTGTCCAAGCTGTAGACAATTGCAACGGTGGCTGTGCTAAAGAGCTCACACTGGCTCTGCCTATACTGGATGTTGGAAGCCCGGGATCTGATCCCAGTTTGATCCCAACTCCCCCTTTCCTCCACACCCAAATCAGTCTGGTTCCAGGACTGGTTCCAGGGGGCAGGACAGAGCCCAATGCCTGCTGCAACTCAGCACCAAGCACCGTTCCATTGCCATGGAGCCTTTGGCTGCGAGCAGATGAGCCATTCACTGGCAAATCTCAGAGGAATCCTCTTTATTCCTGGATCCCCCTCCCAGATATGGACCCAGAGCCAGCCAGACCCTACCGCTCTGGGTCAACATTGCAGCTGGTGCCCTTCAAACAAAGAGGTCCTGTACCATGTTCCCCAACTGCCACTGAGCCACCCAGCCTGTGGCCACACAGGGACTAGGGACAGGGCCTCTGAAAGGGAAAGGCCCCATATCCAATCCCCACCCCCGTGAGCCAGCCAGTTCTGGAGCCAGATCAGAGCCAGTGCCCCTTAAAGAGGAAAAGCCCCAGATTGCACTCCCCCGCCCCCTGAGCCAGCTGGTCCCCTGACCTAGGGCTGGATCGGAGCCTCTGCACCTTATTCCATTCCCTGATCCCTCTGAGCAATCTAGCTGTATTCCTGGCATGCTGCTAGGGTTAAATAACTCCGGATAACCAGTGATTCTGCACCCAGCCCCCACAAAAACACTCCCCTTGTTCTGCATTTGCAGGAAAGTATTTTATTGCAAGAAGTAGCGAGAATATGAAACTCAGTGATAGCTTCCCCAGGGCTCAGCCTGAGACAACATCCACACAGCATCCAGTGGATCAGGGATGGGAAAGGGCTGTACAGTATAATGGGCACTAGGGGCAGCAGGGAGCAGGGGATGGGGGAGGGGTGGCCACCAAGGGGTTCATGGGAATTTTGGTCTATCCTGGGAGAGTAAAGTAGGGGACCCGAACCAAATCAGTCTGGGATTTCAGAGCTGCTCGGCCTCTTCCACTCCTGGTGGTTCGGGGCAGCCCAGCCCAAGTCCAGGCCAGTTGTGTTTGGATCCTGCCCAGCAACACGAGCGCTGGGCTCAGACTGAGGGTCTCAGTGCCAGCTGGGAGGGCTGGATGCCTGGATTTTCACTTGCGTGGATGGGAACTGGGCACCTAGCGTGGGAAATCTCCCCACAGGCCCCAATTGCTGTCCTGTGGGATAAAGGGAGATGCTGAATGTCCCTGTGGAGATTCATGGCGGGCGCTACCCAGGTGGGGCAAGGATAGGGCAGGAGAGCCCCCAGCGAAAGAAGAATGCCAATGAGCAAAAGGGGCGTGGGGGCAGCAGGGGGATCCCCTGCTCCCAGCTCATGGCAGATACGTTGGCTCTAAGTGCACAGGCAGCCCCTGGACACAGGCCACACGGACCCTGGTGACTCCGGTTGCAGCCCTGTATCTACAGTGCCCTGGTCGGGAGCCAGGCAGCACCCGGCATGTGGTGACGCTGAATGATCTGTTGCTGTCATAGAGGTTGCCGCTGACGGGTCTCCGTCTGCTGCCGCGGATGTCTCGGAGCTGGCCGGTGGGGGCGTGGATGAAGGTATTGGTTGGTTTGCATTGGCAGCGGGTCAGGCCCCTGCGCTGCATCAGGAGGTTGCAGTAGAGCCGGTTGCTGGGGGCACTGGTCTTGGGGTTGTTGACGTGTTGTCTCACAAACTGCTGGTAGCTGGCACCTTCACTGAGCTGGGCCAGGCCGGCAGCCAGCAGGATGAGGAGCAGTAGGAGCGTGGAGCGGGGTCCTCTTGGGGCCATGGCCGTGTCTGTCACTGGATCGACCTGCAGTGGGGAGAGGGGGGAGATGGATGGAGACAGCATGGCGGGGGAGGATCTGTCTCCTCCATGGAACCTCCAGGGCCTGAACCCCAAGCCCACCATTATACCCTCGCACCCCACTCTGTCCCCCAAAAACCACCACAACCCATGATCCCATCCCACTCTAGCCCCAGGGCCCCTCACCTCCCACCCAACTCTTGCCCAAATATAAGAGAGTTATTATTTTTATCACATGGCACCTAAATACCCTGCCGAAGATCTGGGCCCCCATTGTGCCATGTGCTGCACAGACCCCAGTTGAAATCAGGGCCTCCCCACTCTATCCCATTATTCCCCACTCCCCTCCCAGAGGGGAGATAGCACTCAGGAGTCCTGACTCCCTGTCCACCTGCTCTAACCACTAGGTCATGCTGCATCCCAGAAACAAATCGTGAAGTTGCAGCCCCATGTGACACTGTTCTTTCCTGTCTCCCAGCTGGTGGAATCTCCTGCAATTTACCCAAGTCCTTGTTCCTTTGCTGTTGTCGGAGAGACGGACCCCAGCCTCTGCAGATCCTGATCCTCCTGCACATTTTGGCATGGGTTATATAGAGCCCAGCCAGACATGGAGTGAGAGGGCAAATCCAGTAAACAATTGTGTCAGCAGGACTTCCTGATACCTGGCAATTAAAAGCAGTGACCTGGTAGGAAGGGCATGGGTGGGGAATAAATAGCACATGTCCTGCTAGACACCTGGGCTTCATGGAAACATCTCAGGGTGCGTCTACCCAGCAAGCGAAGGTGTGATTGTAGCATGGGTGGGCAGAGCTGGGCCAGCTTTAATCAATCAAGTTCCAGACCACCAGAAGCTACTCTGGTTGGTAGCCTATGCTGAAGTCCATGCCACTATGTCTCTACTTCCCTTTTAACCTGTGTTAGCTAAATTAAAGCTAGCATAGCAGTGCTGACGTGCGCTACAAATACTCTTCATTTGCTGCAGACAGAGCCTAAGTCCTGACCCATTGGCACCTTCCTAATCCAGCCCGAACCTGGAAACTCACAGCTCTGCCGGTGCCCCTCACTCCCAACCCACAGCCTCTGCTGTCCCAGCCCTGGCCTCTCCCCACCCACACCGAGCTCTGCTAATGCCCCTCAATCTCAGCTTGCAGCCCCCTACTCTCTCTCTGCCCTGGGTTCCCCATGAACACATTCATGCCCGTGCCCTTCAATTCTGACCAGCAGCATCACCACCCTCCTTTCCTCAGGCAGCTCTGACCTTAATGAGGAAGTATAAAAATGGTTTCTCTTCATCTGATCAGTGTTATACAGACAAAACTGCACAGGATCGTTTCAGGGGACAAGACGTCACATTTATTATAACACAATTTGATTTATGACCAATAACTAATATCTAATACCTATGTATACACACACACACACACACACACACACACACACCCCAAATGTTCTGCAGCTGCTGTATAGTTACCAGTCCTGAATGTAGCTTGAGTTCGTGGCTTGGGTTTGTAGCTTGTGGCAGCTAACTGGCCAAGAAAGCCGGGCACAAGGAAGGGCTGGGTCTCTGTTGGGCATGCACTGTTGCCCTTCCATGTTGGCAGCAGAATGTTACCCTCCAAAGTCTTCCCTCTCACCCATCCTTTTTGTAGGCTTTAGTTTGAATCCAGAGTCTATAGATGGTGCTGTGTCACGCTGCCTCTGGGTTTGGTGTGATTGATCACCCGTCAATTGCAGACATGATTTTCAGCCTGGGACCTGGCTTTGATGTTTCTTCAGTTGTACTTTTGTTCTTTTCTTGTTAGGGTGGACTCTTCTTGCTTTGTCAGGGCTGTTGTCTGCATCTTCAGCCGTTGGTGTTTACACTTTATTTCATCAGGACAGGCTGGGGCTGGAGGTTGATTCCATCATCCATACATACCTCATTCACACATCTAAACTAAACTAATAAGATTACAGCAGGGTTTTGCAAAAATGAAGTGAGCATTTTAAAATGGAGTTTGGGACAAGTTAAAATGGAGTTTGGGTTACAACATGGACAAGTGTAAGGAATGGCAAACAGTGAACAAAGTTACAATTTCAGAGTAGCAGCCGTGTTAGTCTGTATTCACAAAAAGAAAAGGAGGACTTGTGGCACCTTAGAGACTAACAAATTTATTTGTTACTTATATATTTATTGCATTACAATGTTGAAGCAGTGCAAGTTTCAGTGATTTAAGCAGCAATTGGATTGAAAGTGAAACTCAATTAACCAGTTATTGGGGTAACTGGTTTTATGAATGAATGTTGTTTCATTCATAAAACTTTGCTTATGAAGTTATATTAATAAAGTGAACAATTAAAACCAATTTCATTGATCCGTTCTACATCAGCAGGCCATCATGTCTCCAAAAGAACAGCGGAAAGAGAGCGGGAGGCAGAGCTCTACATCCAAGCACACCGAGGGCTGAGATTTTCTCAGGCACATAAGGAATTTGGAGGCCATGAGAACTAGCTGGAAACTGGACATCTAAATCCCTTTGGTGATTTGAAGATGGCAGTTACAGCACACGTATCCCTGGGGCTACCGTGCTGTCAGAACAGGAAGAGAGGAGATCAAACTCAGTCTTAAAGGCCAGGTGTGACAGCACACCTCACACATCCACGTACGGTGGCCACTCACACATTCCCAGAATCCCAGAAACGATGGTACTTCTGGGAACGGGGTGACCCCACTCCCACCGGCGTGACCTAGTAGACATGGTGCGTATGAGGTCACGCCATACGGAGGATGCAATTTCAAGGAGCATGCTACTCCATCCCCATGAGTGCCAGGTCACGCTGGCTGTGGCAGAACTGCGCATTCTTCCAAAAGGCGTCCCTTGTCCAACACCAGACAAAAGCACATCCCATTGTGTCTGGGGACAAACCACCTAAAAAGAGGCGTCTGGTTCAAAACCAGACACATGGCCAACCTGCAGCTAAGTGATTCTTTCCCTTCAGGATAAGAATGATTCTCCGAAGGAAGAAGAACCCCCTATTGGATGCCATTGGGTGTCTGCCCTATTTGTGAGGGGAAGAAATGTGTGCTTGGAATTTTAATAATGAAAGGAGAGAGAGAGAGATGAGGAAGAACATGATGAGAGAGAGAGTGACACAGGAGTGTTGTAATTTTTTTCTCTTGGGACCGAAGCCACGTCCCTGTTTCAAAGGGAACAGGTTGGGTAGGGCGGGGTTGGCGTTTCGGCTTGCTCACCCATTGGCTCTGGGCAAGGGAAGGAAGATGGTATGTGGAAAGAGACACTTGGAGGAATGCATGCAGATAGACACACAAGAACACACAGGGCACAACACTGGAGAAAGACAAGGATCTGACTGACCCAAGCCAGGTGTATTCACCTCACACTGGACAGGGAAGTGTTAACCCTGCACTGTGGGCCAAGGAAGCCACACACCCCTCACCCCTGCTGGGCATGCTCCAACTGGAGCACCAGTATAAAAGGGAGCAGCTTAGCTCAGTCAGGGCTGTCCAAAGAGAGAGAGGACACACATTGCCAGCTTGAGCCTGGGAGCCACTGAAGCCCCAAATTGTGGAAGCCGGACCCGCTGAGACCCAGGCTGTTACCTGCCTACCTGAGGATGCCTGAGGGAGAGCGGAGCTGCAGAGAGCTGCACAGGCCGAGGAACCCAGAGACCCCAGAGACACCAGGACCACCGCATCCGGACACAGGGTAGGAAGTAGTCCAGGGGGACTATACATCGATCTGGTAATGGAACTGAGTGATAAGTCAGCGTGTTTCACTAGGATCCTCGCTGACTCAGTGATGAGTACACTCGCCGCTGACAGGGCCCTGGGCTGGGGCCTCATGGAGTAGGGAGGGCCCGGATCCCCTTACGCCCGCCAGCAAACCCCTCCTTGGTGGTGGCCCATCCCCCCCCTTACAGCCATTAAGCAATGCCATTGGGCCACACGGCCCCAAGGGAGAGGGCATCTATATTGATTCTAGCTACTAGGGCATATATCCTGTGAGGCAGAGCCCTCTATACTGACTCTGGCCATTGGCCACTCAGTCCTCAGGGAGAGGGCCCCAATCCTGACTCTGGCCTTTAGACCACACTTCCCTGGGGGAGAGGACAGCTATATTGACTCTGGACACTAGGCCAGGCTTTCCTGAGGTAAAGGGCGGCCAAGTGGACTTAGCCACAGGGCTGTAACACTCTTGCCTTACCCAAAGGGGGGACGGGGTGTACTCGCCCTGCGACACCCCAACATAAGATAAAAACATGCACACAAGTTGGAAGAGAAGCCACGCAAGATTGTTCCAAGCAAGAGTCACCCATGCACAAAGCACAAACACACACAGAAGAACCTAATATGAGACACACAACGCTCGTACAAGCCAGGGATTCAAACACACAGAACACAAAACCACACCAGACAAAAAAATGAAACACACAAGACCGACCCACACAAAGGCAGATACAAGCCCAAACATGACACATAGAATCATAGAATATCAGGGTTGGAAGGGACCTCAGGAGGTCATCTAGTCCAACCCCCTGCTCAAAGCAGGACCAATCCCGAACATGGACAGATGTGACTCACAAAAGCAAGAATTTTGGATTTTCCTTTTGGGGCAGTAATACCAGTGGAAAGATGCTTGTACCGGTAGAGCTGATTGGTGTCAACAGCACACTGCCTGATTGGCTACATTGTCTGATTTGCTGGAAGAGTCACCAGAGCTGTTCTTGAGTCCATTACTGATCTTCAAAGCCCAAGTTGCCACCCTGGAGACGCAAGTTCAAGCCAAGCTGCCTTCAGCTCTGACTCCAACAAACTCAAGCTCTACCTAGCTGATGCATTCCATAGCAATCATGATAAATTTAGTGGATTCCTAAATTAGAGTCAGCTTGACCTAAACAACAATGTGAAAAATAAACTGGTCTGGGTGGAATCCACATCCGGCCTTCATTAAGATCTACAACTAACTGACCAAAGGCCTCCAAGAAGAAAGATGGTTTGCCTCGCTCCTGCCAGCTCCAGCCCCGCCATCACCGGTCCCTTTTCTATTGGCAAACGGATGTAAGTCACTCAGGTCTGGCCCCACCTCTCCAACATGGAAAAGAATGGACGTCTGGCATTGGGCCTCTGCCTATACTGTGGGGAACCAGGATATTTTGCAACAAGCTGCCCTCCCAGGGCCCAAGCTGTGCCCAGGTCAGGAAATGCCAGACACCAGCCCTGATAAGGTCATCCAGGCTGTGTTGGCACCATTCCTCCCTCCCCAGCAGCCCACACCGACACTCATCTGCCAGTACCCTGGTGATGGCCAATCAGCAACCAACACATCTCCAACTCCCTCTCCAGCTCTGGCACTTTGCAATGCCCAGCACTAACTTAGAGATGCTGGTGGACTCGGGTGCCTTCAAGCAATTCCATGGATGTGGATCCCACCCAAGCATATCTTTTCCCCACCCAGTGCATGGACTTCCCAGAGTTAGTGGAGTCCATAGAGGGGTCCCTCATTTCGCCAGGACCAGTCACACTCAAGATGGCTCCCTTAGAGTTCACTGCCCTTTCAGGACACCAAGAATCCTCCAATATGGGCTACTATGGACCATATTCCTCAGTTGTCTTTGAGATCTTCTGACTTGTTGCCCACAACCCATGCATCCACTGGCAGTCAGGCTATGATGTGTTGGGTCACAGAAACCCCCTTGTGACTGCCACCTGATGTGCTGAGATTTCTGAGCCCATTTTCCCTGGCAGCTTGGGACTTCAGTACCATAGAATCATAGAATATCAGGGTTGGAAGGGACCTCAGGAGGTCATCTAGTCCAACCCCCTGCTCAAAGCAGGACCAATCCCCAATTAAATCATCCCAGCCAGGGCTTTGTCAAGACTGACCTTAAAAACTTCTAAGGAAGGAGATTCTACCACCTCCCTAGGTAATGCATTCCAGTGTTTCACCACCCTCCTAGTGAAAAAGCTTTTCCTAATATCCAACCTAAACCTCCCCCACTGCAACTTCAGACCATTACTCCTTGTCCTGTCCCCTTCTACCACTGAGAATAGTCTAGAACCATCTTCTCTGGAACCACCTCTCAGGTAGTTGAAAGCAGCTATCAAATCCCCCCTCATTCTTCTCTTCTGCAGACTAAACAATCCCAGTTCCCTCAGCCTCTCCTCATAAGTCATGTGTTCCAGACCCCTAATCATTTTTGTTGCCCTTCGTTGGACTCTCTCCAATTTATCCACATCCTTCTTGTAGTGTGGGGCCCAAAACTGGACACAGTACTCCAGATGAGGCCTCACCAATGTCGAATAAAGGAGGACGATCACGTCCCTCGATCTGCTCGCTATGCCCCTACTTATACATCCCAAAATGCCATTGGCCTTCTTGGCAACAAGGGCACACTGCTGACTCATATCCAGCTTCTCGTCCACTGTCACCCCTAGGTCCTTTTCCGCAGAACTGCTGCCTAGCCATTTGGTCCCTAGTCTGTAGCTGGGCATTGGGTTCTTCCGTCCTAAGTGCAGGACCCTGCACTTATCCTTATTGAACCTCATCAGATTTCTTTTGGCCCAATCCTCCAATTTGTCTAGGTCCCTCTGTATCCTATCCCTGCCCTCCAGCATATCTACCACTCCTCCCAGTTTAGTATCATCCGCAAATTTGCTGAGAGTGCAATCCACACCATCCTCCAGATCATTTATGAAGATATTGAACAAAACCGGCCCCAGGTCCGACCTTGGGGCACTCCACTTGACACCGGCTGCCAACTAGACATGGAGCCATTGATCACTACCCGTTGAGCCCGACAATCTAGCCAACTTTCTACCCACCTTATAGTGCATTCATCCAGCCCATACTTCTTTAACTTGCTGACAAGAATACTGTGGGAGACAGTGTCAAAAGCTTTGCTAAAGTCAAGAAACAATACATCCACTGCTTTCCCTTCATCCACAGAACCAGTAATCTCATCATAGAAGGCGATTAGATTAGTCAGGCATGACCTTCCCTTGGTGAATCTATGCTGACTGTTCCTGATCACTTTCCTCTCATGTAAGTGCTTCAGGATTGATTCCTTGAGGACCTGCTTCATGATTTTTCCGGGGACTGAGGTTAGGCTGACTGGCCTGTAGTTCCCAGGATCCTCCTTCTTTCCTTTTTTAAAGATTGGCACTACATTAGCCTTTTTCCAGTCATCTGGGACTTCCCCCGTTCGCCACGAGTTTTCAAAGATAATGGCCAAGGGCTCTGCAATCACATCCGCAAATTCCTTTAGCACTCTCGGATGCAACTCGTCCGGCCCCATGGACTTGTGCACGTCCAGCTTTTCTAAATAGTCCCGAACCACCTCTTTCTCCACAGAGGGCTGGCCCTCTATTCCCCATGTTGTGATGCCCAGCGCAGCAGTCTGGGAGCTGACCTTGTTAGTGAAGACAGAGGCAAAAAAAGCATTGAGTACATTAGCTTTTTCCACATCCTCTGTCACTAGGTTGCCTCCCTCATTCAGTAAGGGGCCCACACTTTCCTTGGCTTTCTTCTTGTTGCCAACATACCTGAAGAAACCCTTCTTGTTACTCTTGACATCTCTTGCTAGCTGCAGCTCCAGGTGCGATTTGGCCCTCCTGATTTCATTCCTACATGCCCGAGCAATATTTTTATACTCTTCCCTGGTCATATGTCCAACCTTCCACTTCTTGTAAGCTTCTTTTTTATGTTTAAGATCTGCTAGGATTTCACCGTTAAGCCAAGCTGGTCGCCTGCCATATTTACTATTCTTTCTACACATCGGGATGGTTTTTCCCTGTAACCTCAACAGGGATTCCTTGAAATACAGCCAGCTCTCCTGGACTCCTTTCCCCTTCATGTTAGTCCCCCAGGGGATCCTACCCATCCGTTCCCTGAGGGAGTCGAAGTCTGCTTTCCTGAAGTCCAGGGTCCGTATCCTGCTGCTTACCTTTCTTCCCTGTGTCAGGATCCTGAACTCAACCAACTCATGGTCACTGCCTCCCAGATTCCCATTCACTTTTGCTTCCCCCACTAATTCTTCCCTGTTTGTGAGCAGCAGGTCAAGAAAAGCTCCCCCCCTAGTTGGCTCGTCTAGCACTTGCACCAGGAAATTGTCCGCTATGCTTTCCAAAAACTTCCTGGATTGTCTATGCACCGCTGTATTACTCTCCCAGCAGATATCAGGAAAATTAAAGTCACCCATGAGAACCAGGGTGTGCGATCTAGTAGCTTCTGCGAGCTGCCGGAAGAAAGCCTCATCCACCTCATCCCCCTGGTCCAGTGGTCTATAGCAGACTCCCACCACTACATCACTCTTGTTGCTCACACTTCTAAACTTAATCCAGAGACACTCAGGTTTTTCTGCAGTTTCGTACCGGAGCTCTGAGCAGTCATACTGCTCCCTTACATACAGTGCAACTCCCCCACCTTTTCTGGCCTGCCTGTCCTTCCTGAACAGTTTATAACCATCCATGACAGTACTCCAGTCATGTGAGTTATCCCACCAAGTCTCTGTTATTCCAATCATGTCATAATTCCTTGACATCACCAGGACCTCCAGTTCTCCCTGCTTGTTTCCAAGGCTTTGTGCATTTGTGTATAGGCATTTGAGATAACCCACTGATCGCCCCTTGTTCTCAGTATGAGGCAGGAGCCCTCCCCTTTCGCGTTCTCCTGCTCGTGTTTCCTCCCGGTATCCCACGTCCCCACTTACCTCAGGGCTTTGGTCTCCTTCCCCCGGTGAACCTAGTTTAAAGCCCTCCTTACTAGGTTAGCCAGCCTGCTCGCGAAGATGCTCTTCCCTCTCTTCGTTAAGTGGAGCCCGTCTCTGCCTAGCACTCCTCCTTCTTGGAACACCATCCCATGGTCAAAGAATCCAAAGCTTTCTCTCCAACACCACCTGCATAGCCATTCCTTGACTTCGACGATCCCTACCCCGGCCTTTTCCTTCCACGGGGAGGATGGACGAGAACACCACTTGCACCTCATACTCCTTTATCCTCCTTCCCAGAGCCACGTAGTCCGCAGTGATCCGCTCAAGGTCATTCTTGGCAGTATCATTGGTGCCCACGTGCAGAAGCAGGAAGGGGTAGCGGTCCGAGGGCTTGATGAGTCTCGGCAGACTCTCATCACATCGTGAATCTTAGCCCCTGGCAAGCAGACTTCTCGGTTTTCCAGGTCAGGGCGGCAGATAGATGACTCAGTCCCCCTGAGGAGAGAGTCCCCGACTACTACCACCCGCCTCCTTCTCTTGGGAGTGGTGGTCGTGGAACACCCAACCTTAGGACAGTGCATCTCATGCCTTTCAACTGGTGGAGTCTCCTTCTGCTCCCTTCCCCCAGATGTATCATCTGGGCCACTCCCCGCAATGGTACCTGTGGAGAGAACATGAAAATGGTTACTTACCTGTGTCTGCGTTGCTAGTACATGGACGTTCCCCCTTCTTCTGGAGGTCACGTTGCCAGATTTCTTCACCGTCCTCCTGTCCGTGCTGCGCAGCCTGCTCTGAATCTTCAGAACCGTGTGCCTGTAGAAGCACATCCTGACGTCTGTCCAGGAAATCTTCAGTTTCTCTTATGCAACGCAGGGTCTACCTGTTGCTCCAGACCTTGAACCTTCTCTTCCAATATGGAGACCAGCTTGCACTTTGTACACACAAAGTCGCTTCTGTCCTCTGGAAGAAAGACAAACATGGCACATCCAGTGCAGGTCACAACAGTT
This sequence comes from Natator depressus, assembly GCF_965152275.1. Classification (NCBI taxonomy): domain Eukaryota; kingdom Metazoa; phylum Chordata; order Testudines; family Cheloniidae; genus Natator; species Natator depressus. Next base: position 34,317,473 of record NC_134246.1, read on the forward strand.
GAACACTCCCTATCCATATTACTTTTCTACTATGAACTTCCTCAGGAGATGCAGTAATTACTCAGAGAAGTCGTTAGGGTGTAAGCCTCAGTGGGCTCACTCCAGGCAAACTCCTGCTGTTTGCTGCTCTGCTGTCCCCCGCTGCTCAGCTGGTTCCCCGCCGCTCAGACTACTGCACTGGGCAGCACAGCATGGGGAGGAGGTGGCCAGCCCTCTGTGAAGGAAGAAGTGGTTCGGGACTATTTAGAAAAACTGGACATACACAAGTCCATGGGGCCGGATGCGTTGCATCCGAGAGTACTAAAGGAATTGGCAGATGTAATTGCAGAGCCATTGGCCATTATCTTTGAAAACTCATGGCGATCGGGGGAAGTCCCAGAAGATTGGAAAAAGGCTAATGTACTTCCCATCTTTAAAAAAGGGAAGGAGGATGATCCTGGGAACTACAGGCTGGTCAGCCTCACCTCAGTCCCTGGAAAAATCATGGAGCATGTCCTCAAGGAATCAATTCTGAAGCACTTAGATGAGAGGAAAGTGATCAGGAACAGTCAGCATGGATTCACCAAGGGCAAGTCATGCCTGACTACTCCAATTGCCTTCTATGATGAGATAACTGGTTCTGTGGATGAAGGGAAAGCAGTGGACGTGTTGTTCCTTGACTTTAGCAAAGCTTTTGACACGGTCTCCCACAGTATTCTTGTCAGCAAGTTGAAGAAGTATGGGCTGGATGGATGCACTATAAGGTGGGTAGAAAGTTGGCTAGATTGTCGGGCTCAACGGGTAGTGATCAATGGCTCCATGTCTAGTTGGCAGCCGGTATCAAGTGGAGTGCCCCAAGGTCGGTCCTGGGGCCGGTTTTGTTCAATATCTTCATAAATGATCTGGAGGATGGTGTGGATTGCACCCTCAGCAAGTTTGCGGATGACACTAAACTGGGAGGAGCGGTAGATATGCTGGAGGGTAGGGATAGGATACAGAGGGACCTAGACAAATTAGAGGATTGGGCCAAAAGGAATCTGATGAGGTTCAACTAGGACAAGTGCAGAGTCCTGCACTTAGGACGGAAGAACCCAATGTACAGGTACAGACTAGGGACCGAATGGCTAGGCAGCAGTTCTGCAGAGAAGGACCTAGGGGTGACAGTGGACGAGAAGCTGGATATGAGTCAGTGTGCCCTTGTTGCCAAGAAGGCCAATGGCATTTTGGGATGTATAAGTAGGGGCATTGCCAGCAGATTGAGGGACGTGATCGTTCCCCTCCATTTGACATTGGTAAGGCCTCATCTGGAATACTGTGTCCAGTTTTGGGCCCCTACCCTTTCGGGATGTGGAAAAATTGGAGAGTCCAGCGAAGGGCAACAAAAATGATTAGAGGTCTGGAACACATGACTTATGAGGAGAGGCTGAGGGAACTGGGCTTGTTTAGTCTACGGAAGAGAAGAATGAGGGGGTATTTGATAGCTGCTTTCAACTACCTGAAAGGTGGATCCAAAGAGGATGGATCTAGGCTATTCTCAGTGATAGCAGATGACAGAACAAGGAGTAATGGTCTCAAGTTGCAGTGGGGGAGGTTTAGGTTGGATATTAGGAAAAACTTTTTCACTAGGAGGGTGGTGAAACACTGGAATGTGTTACCTAGGGAGGTGGTGGAATCCCCTTCCTTAGAAGTTTTTAAGGTCAGGCTTGACAAAGCCCTGGCTGGGATGATTTAGTTGGGATTGGTCCTGTTCTGGGCAGGGGGTTGGACTAGATGGCCTCCAGAGGTGCCTTCCAACTCTGTTATTCTATGATTCTATGACTGAACCACGTCCCCAAAAGCTGCAGACTTAACTGAAAACAGCTTAAGAAGTGCTCCTATCTCTAGCACCCAGACACACAGTTCTCAATGGGATCCAAACCTCAGATGAATCCATTTTACTCTGTATAAAGCTTATACAAGGTAAACTAATAAATTGTTCGCCCTCTATAACACTGATTGAGAGGTGCACAGCTGTTTGCTCCCCCAGGTATTAATTACTTGCTCTGGGTTAATTAATAAGTAAAAAGATATTAAATATAAGGTAGGATTTAAGTGATTCCAAGTAATAATAGACAAGACAAAGTAAATTACCAAGCAAAAAGAAACAAAAACACACAAGTCTAATACAGTAGGAAACTGAATGCAGATAAATCTCACCCTCAGATGTTCCAATAAGCTTCTTTCACAGACTAGACTCCTTCCTAGTCTGGGTCCAGCAATCACTCACACCCCCCATAGTTACTGTCCTTTGTTCCAGTTTCTTTCAGGCATCTCTTTGGGGTGGTGTCAAGGTTCCTTCCCTACTCTGAACTCTAGGGTACAGATGTGGGGACCTGCTTGAAAACCTCCTAAGCTTACTTTTACCAGCTTAGGTTAAAATTTCCCCAAGGTACAAACTATTTTACACTTCGCCCTTGGACTTCCACTGCCTCCAAATGTTTAACCGGTTACTGGGAAAGAGTTGTTTGGAAATATCTTTCCCCCCAAAATCCTTCCAACCCTTGCACCCCACTTTCTGGAGAAGGCTTGATAAAAATCCTCACCAATTTGCATAGGTGAACACAGACCCAAACCCCTGGATCTTAAGAACAATGAAAAAGCATTCAGCTTCTTAAAAGAAGAATTTTAATAGAAGTAAAAAGAATCCCCTCTGTAAAATTCAGATGGTAAATACCTTACAGGGTAATTAGATTGAAAACATAGAGAATCCCTCTAGGCAAAACCTTAAGTTACAAAAAGACACAAAAACAGAAATATCCATTCTATTCAGCACAGCTTATTTCCTCAGCCAAAGAAATCATAATCTAACGCATATCTAGCTAGATTACTTACTAAATTCTAAGACTCCATTCCTGTTCCGTCGCCGGCAAAAGCATCACACAGACAGACCCAGACCCTTTGTTTCTTCCCACCTGCAGCTTTGAAAGTATCTTGTCTCCTCATTGGTCATTTTGGTCAGGTGCCAGCGAGGTTATCCTAGCTTCTTAACCCTTCACAGGTGAAAGGGCTTTTCCTCTGGCCAGGAGGGATTTTAAAGGGGTTTACCCTTCCCTTTATATTTATGACAAGTGGCGAGGCTATCTTTTGAGCCAGCTGAAGACAAAATGGAGGATTTACCAGGGCCTTATATATTCTCTCTTGTGGGTGGAAACCTCTTTGTACTCCTGTGTAAAATCCCCTCAACAAGATGGAGTTTGAAGTTACCTGAGCAAGTCACATCTCTATGAATGACTCAGTTCTTTGCAGGCTGTCAAGGTTCCTTCCCCACTCTGAACTCTAGGGTACAGATGTGGGGACCTGCATGAAAACCCCCCAAGCTTACTTTTACCAGCTTAGGTTAAAACTTCCCCAAGGTACAAATTAATTTTACCCTGTGCCCTTGGAATTTCCACTGCCACCACCAAACTCTAACTGGGTTTACTGGGAAATGTAGTTTGGACACGTCTTTCCCCCCATAATCCTCCCAACCCTTGCACCCCACTTCCTGGGGAAGGTTTGGTAAAAATCCTCACCAATTTGCATAGGTGACCACAGACCCAAACCCTTGGATCTTAGAACAATGAAAAAGCATTCAGTTTTCTTACAAGAAGAAAAGGAGTACTTGTGGCACCTTTAGACTAACCAATTTATTTGAGCATAAGCATGAAGTGAGCTGTAGCTCACGAAAGCTTATGCTCAAATAAATTGGTTAGTCTAAGGTGCCACAAGTACTCCTTTTCTTTTTGCGAATACAGACTAACACGGCTGTTACTCTGAAACCTTTTCCTACAAGAAGACTTTTAATAGAAGTAAAGGAATCACTTCTGTAAAATCAGGATGGTAGATACCTTACAGGGTAATTAGATTCAAAACATAGAGAATCCCTCTAGGCAAAACCTTTAGTTACAAAAAAGACACACAGACAGGAATAGTCATTCTATTCAGCACAGTTCTTTTCTCAGCCATTTAAAGAAATCATAATCTAACACATACCTAGCTAGATTACTTACTAAAAGTTCTAAGACTCCATTCCTGTTCTGTCCCCGGCAAAAGCAGCATACAGACAGACACAGACCCTTTGTTTTTCTCCCTCCTCCCAGCTTTTTAAAGTATCTTGTCTCCTCATTGGTCATTTTGGTCAGGTGCCAGCGAGGTTACCTTTAGCTTTTTAACCCTTTACAGGTGAGAGGATTTTTCCTCTGGCCAGGAGGGATTTTAAAGGGGTTTACCTTTCCCTTTCTATTTATGACACAGGCTGACGCAATTCATAGAATATCAGGGTTGGAAGGGACCTCAGGAGGTCATCTAGTCCAACCCCCTGCTCAAAGCAGGACCAATCCCCAACTAAATCATCCCAGCCAGGGCTTTATCAAGCCTGACCTTAAAAATATCTAAGGAAGGAGATTCCACCACCTCCCTCGGTAACCCATTCCAGTGTTTCATCACCCTCCTAGTGAAAAAGGTTTTCCTAATATCCAACCTAAACCTCCCCCACTGCACCTTGAGACCATTACTCCTTGTTCTGTCATCAGCTACCACTGAGAACAGTCTAGAGCCATCCTCTTTGGAACCCCCTTTCAGGTAGTTGAAAGCAGCTATCAAATCCCCCCTCATTCTTCTCTTCCGCAGACTAAACAAGCCCAGTTCCCTCAGCCTCTCCTCATAAGTCATGTGTTCCAGTCCCCTCATCATTTTTGTTGCCCTCCGCTGGACTCTTTCCAATTTTTCCACATCCTTCTTGTAGTGTGGGGCCCAAAACTGGACCCAGTACTCCAGATGAGGCCTCACCAATGTCGAATAGAGGGGAACGATCACGTCTCTCGATCTGCTGGCAATGCCCCTACTTATACATCCCAAAATGCCATTGGCCTTCTTGGCAACAAGGGCACACTGTTGACTCATATCCATTTCTCATCCACTGTAACCCCTAGGTCCTTTTCTGCAGGTCCCTAGTCTGTAGCGGTGCATGGGATTCTTCCATCCTAAGTGCAGGACTCTGCACTTGTCCTTGTTGAACATCATCAGATTTCTTTATATTCATGTTAGTTTGAACATTCCCAGGAAAGCTCAGATGTGTATTGACATCTCGCAATGTCATTGTCAGTTAAGTGTTTCTTGATTGGGCACTTACTGAGAATAGTCCTTTCTCAAGAAGCTGACAAAATGCTTCACTGAGGCTGCTGAGAATCAAACAAGTACATAGCCAAGATTCATAACTTCAAATACAAAAATGATACACACATACAGAAAGTATAATCATAACCAGCAAACAACAACCTTCCCATAAAGAAAAGGAGTACTTGTGGCACCTTAGAGACTAACCAATTTATTTGAGCATAAGCTTTCGTGAGCTGTAGCTCACAAAAGCTTATGCTCAAATAAATTGGTTAGTTTCTAAGGTGCCACAAGTACTCCTTTTCTTTTTGGAGTGTCCCAGACACAGAATGCAATGCAGACAGAAGGCAGGAAGCAGGAAAGGAAAGGGTTCTTCTCCCCACATTAGACGTGGGGAAACTGAGGGAAATTGAGCAGAGAAAAGTTCAAGTTGAGGTCCTCAGCTGCCTCTGGGGGGCCCAACTCCCACGGACACACCCCAGGGTTTGGCCTGAATCCAGGGTGGGGGTAGGGAGGCTTGGAAATCTGAATCCTCAGAAACAGGGAATGAAACCCCAGGGCTTCTAAACCCCCTTGGGGGCACACGACTAGCAGACCAGCCAGCCAGGAACTGAACTGTCAGTGTTACTACTTTGTCTGTAATGTGTCCATTGTCCTGACTACCATATCCCCATTCCTCTGACCACTAGACCCCACTCCTCTCTCAGAGCTGGGGATACAACCCAGGGGTCCCAGTTCCAGGTGTCCCCCAACATTCCTTTCAATCTCTTACCAAGATTGTGACCTGCTCTTATCCGGGGTCAATCTGGAGGCACTCCCTTTCTGCAATGGGGTGGAAAAGAATCTGCGCCTAGCTCCCCCGCACCCCACCCCATCTGGAGTCACCCCCGTCTGCAATGGGTCCAGCCCAGATTCTGCTCCCAGCTCCCCTGGTGTCAATCCACAGTGTCCCTTCCTCTACATTTCCCCCCTGGCTGGGTTTGTGCTCAGCTTACCCAACTCCTGGGGCTCCTGTCAGAGAAGGATCCAGCTGCCGGCAGAGCTGAGAGCCCCTGAGCCTCCTTCCCCTTCGGTTGTTGTTATATAGAGCACAACAAGGCAGCTGGGGTTGGGGTGGGGCAGCTCCTCTTACCAAAGGCCCCAGAGATTCTGGGTGTGTCAGGGAGTTAGGGGAGAAGCGGGCACAGGGCAGGATCCTGAAACACTGAAAACTCCGCAGCCACAGTGCCTTGTGCACCTGCCCCTATGACCCTCAACCCAATGTTTCCCCAAGAATGGAAATGGAACCCAGGAGTCCTGGCTCCCAGCCCCCCCCCCCCCCGCTCTAAGCCAAGAGATCCCATTCCCCCTCCAGAGCTGGGGATAGAACCCAGGAGTCCTGGCTCCACTCTCCTCTAAACACATGGCCCTGGTGCCCCAGTGAATCTACCCCCATACTGGAGCCCTGGATACTCCAGAACCACAACCCGCTGACCCAATCAGTCCCTGCCCAGGTTCCTGGCCATCGAGAGGGGCAGTGACCCAGCCAAGGGGGGGACAGGCCTGTGTGCTGGAGACTCTGATGCCCAGCAAAGCTAATGGGAGCCAGGTCCCGCCCCTGCAGCACCACCTGAGCTCCAGGGCTTGGGGGAAGGGCAAGGGACATGGGGTGCGGTCATCTCGCCTGGGTGTGTGTCCTTCCCCTGCAGTTATGTGTGTGTGTGTGTGTGTGTGAGAGTGAGAGAGATCCAGAGCCAGCGTATGAATGGGAATGTCTGTACAGTGTGTATGAGTATGTGTGTGCAGTGTGCAGTGTGTACGAGTACATGAGCAGTGGATGAGTGAGTGTGTGTGTGTGTGTGTCTGAGCAGTGTGTATGAGTATGTGGGTGAGCAGAGTGTGTACGCATCTGTGAACGCATCTGGGGGCGTAGTGTAGAATCATAGAATCATAGAATATCAGGATTGGAAGGGACCTCAGGAGGTCATCTAGTCCAACCCCCTGCTCAAAGCAGGACCAATCCCCAACTAAATCATCCCAGACAGGGCTTTGTCAAGCCTGACCTTAAAAACCTCAAAGGAAGGAAAAGGAGTGGAAATCTATCAACTGCATGAAAAAACTTGTACAGATACAGACAGACATCATCTTCCTTTCCAAATGCAAACAGATGGACATCATACCAAAAGGACTGAAGGTAAAAAATCCATTACAATCTACATACCACACAGACTATGCTGACAGCTTGTGCCACACGCTCTGAAAGAAACTGCGGAATCACCTGATCAACATCCTCTACAGCAAACAGGGAAAGATTAAGAATGAGCTCTCAAAAATGGATACTCTCATAAAAAACCAACCTTCCACACAAACTTCCTCGTGGCTGGAATTGACTAAAACTAGACAAGCCATTTACAACGCACACTTTGCTTCTCTACAAAAGAAAAAGGACACTAAACTTTCTAAACTACTACATGCTACAAGGGGCCACAGCAATGGTTCCCTCAACCCACCCAGCAATATTGTTAATCTATCCAACTATACTCTCAGCCCAGCAGAAGCAGCTGTCCTATCTCGGGGCCTCTCCTTCTGCCCCTCCACCCTCACGAACATGATACAGTTCTGTGGTGACCTAGAATCCTATTTTCGACGTCTCCGACTCAAGGAATATTTCCAAAATACCTCTGAACAACATACTAATCCACAGAGGCTTCCCTACCAACATTACAAAAAGAAGGATTCTAGGTGGACTCCTCCTGAAGGTCGAAACAGCAGACTGGACTTCTACATAGAGTGCTTCCGCTGACGTGCATGGTCTGAAATTGTGGAAAAGCAGCATCACTTGCCCCATAACCTCAGCCATGCAGAACACAATGCCATCCACAGCCTCAGAAACAACTCTGACATCATAATCAAAAAGGCTGACAAAGGAGGTGCTGTTGTCATCATGAATAGGTCGGAATATGAACAAGAGGCTGCTCGGCAGCTCTCCAACACCACTTTCTACAAGCCATTACCCTATGATCCCACTGAGAGTTACCAAAAGCAACTACATCATTTGCTCAAGAAACTTCCTGAAAAAGCACAAGATCAAATCCGCACAGACACACCCCTGGAACCCCGACCTGGGATATTCTATCTACTACCCAAGATCCATAAACCTGGAAATCCTGGGCGCCCCATCATCTCAGGCATTGGCACCCTGACAGCAGGATTGTCTGGCTATGTAGACTCCCTCCTCAGGCCCTACGCTACCAGCACTCCCAGCTACCTTCGAGACACCACTGACTTCCTGAGGAAACTACAATCCATCGATGACCTTCCTGATAACACCATCCTGGCCACTATGGATGTAGAAGCCCTCTACCCCAACATTCCACACAAAGATGGACTACAAGCCATCAAGAACACTATCCCCGATAATGTCACGGCTAACCTGGTGGCTGAACTTTGTGACTTTGTCCTTACCCATAACTATTTTACATTTGGGGACAATGTATACCTTCAGATCAGCGGCACTGCTATGGGTACCCGCATGGCCCCACAGTATGCCAACATTTTTATGGCTGATTTAGAACAACGCTTCCTCAGTTCTCGTCCCCTAATGCCCCTACTCTACTTGCGCTATATCGATGACATCTTCATCATCTGGACCCATGGAAAAGAAGCCCTTGAGGAATTGCACCATGATTTCAACAATTTCCATCCCACCATCAACCTCAGCCTGGTCCAGTCCACACAAGAGATCCACTTCCTGGACACTACAGTGCTAATAAACAATGGTCACATAAACACCACCCTATACCGGAAACCTACTGACCGCTATTCCTATCTACATGCCTCCAGCTTTCACCCTGACCACACCACACGATCCATCGTCTACAGCCAAGCTCTGCGATACAACCGCATTTGCTGCAACCCCTCAGACAGAGACAAACACCTACAAGATCTCTATCAAGCATTCTTACAACTACAATACCCACCTGCAGAAGTGAAGAAACAGATTGATAGAGCCAGAAGAGTTCCCAGAAGTCACCTACTACAGGACAGGCCTAACAAAGAAAATAACAGAACGCCACTAGCCGTCACCTTCAGCCCCCAACTAAAACCCCTCCAACGCATTATTAAGGATCTACAGCCTATCCTGAAGGATGACCCAACACTCTCACAAATCTTGGGAGACAGACCAGTCCTTGCCTACAGACAGCCCCCCAACCTGAAGCAAATACTCACCAGCAACCACATACCACACAACAGAACCACTAACCCAGGAACCTATCCTTGCAACAAAGCCCGTTGCCAACTGTGCCCACATATCTATTCAGGGGACACCATCACAGGGCCTAATAACATTAGCCACACTATCAGAGGCTCGTTCACCTGCACATCCACCAATGTGATATATGCCATCATGTGCCAGCAATGCTCCTCTGCCATGTACATTGGTCAAACTGGACAGTCTCTATGTAAAAGAATAAATGGACACAAATCAGATGTCAAGAATTATAACATTCATAAACCCGTCGGAGAACACTTCAATCTCTCTGGTCACGCAATTACAGACATGAAGGTCGCTATCTTACAACAAAAAAACTTCAAATCCAGACTCCAGCGAGAAACTGCTGAATTGGAATTCATTTGCAAATTGGATACTATTAATTTAGGCTTAAATAGAGACGGGGAGTGGCTAAGTCATTATGCAAGGTAGCCTATTTCCCCTTGTTTTTTCCTACCCCCCTCCCCAAAAAACATTCTGGTTAAACTTGGATTTATGCTGGATATGGCCCACCTTGATTATCATACACATTGTAAGGAGAGTGGTCAGTTTGGATGAGCTATTACCAGCAGGAGAGTGAGTTTGTGTGTGTGTGTGTTTTCGGGGGGGGGGGTGAGAAAACCTGGATTTGTGCTGGAAATGGCCCACCTTGATTTTCATACACATTGTAAGGAGAGTGATCACTTTAGATAAGCTATTACCAGCAGGAGAGTGGGGTGGGGGGAGGTATTTTTTCATGCTTTGTGTGTATAAAAAGATCTTCTACACTTTCCACAGTATGCATCCAATGAAGTGAGCTGTAGCTCACGAAAGCTTATGCTCAAATAAATTGGTTAGTCTCTAAGGTGCCACAAGTACTCCTTTTCTTTTTAAAGGAAGGAGATTCCACCACCTCCCTAGGTAACCCATTCCAGTGCTTCACCACCCTCCTAATAAAAAAGTTTTTCCTAATATCTAACCTAAACCTCCCCCACTGCAACTTGAGACCATTACTCCTCGTTCTGTCACCAGCTACCACGGAGAACAGTCTAGAGCCATCCTCTTTGGAACCCCCTTTCAGGTAGTTGAAAGCAGCTATCAAATCCCCCCTCATTCTTCTCTTCCGCAGACTAAACAAGCCCAGTTCTCTCAGCCTCTCCTCATAAGTCATGTGTTCCAGTCCCCTAATCATTTTTGTTGCCCTCCGCTGGACTCTCTCCAATTTTTCCACATCCTTCTTGTAGTGTGGGGCCCAAAACTGGACACAGTACTCCAGATGAGGCCTCACCAATGTCGAATAGAGGGGAACGATCACGTCTCTCGATCTGCTGGCAATGCCCCTGCGTATATGTCATAAATATAAAGGGAAGGGTAAACCCCTTTAAAATCCCCCCTGGCCAGAGGAAGAATCCTCTCACCTGTAAAGGGTTAAGAAGCTAAAGGTAACCTCGCTGGCACCTGACCAAAATGACCAGTGAGGAGACAAGATACTTTCAAAAGCTGGGAGGAGGGAGAGAAACAAAGGGTCTGGGTCTGTCTGTATGCTGCTTTTGCTGGGAATAGACCAGGAATGGAGTCTTAGAACTTTAGTAAGTAATCTAGCTAGGTATGTGTTAGATTATGATTTCTTTAAATGGCTGAGAAAAGAATTGTGCTGAATAGAATGACTATCCCTGTCTGTGTGTCTTTTCTGTAACTTAAGGTTTTGCCTAGAGGGATTCTCTATGTTTTGAATCTAATTACCCTGTAAGGTATCTACCATCCTGATTTTACAGAGGTGATTCCTTTACTTCTATTAAAAGTCTTCTTGTAAGAAAACTGAATGCTTTTTCATTGTTCTAAGAGCCAAGGGTTTGGGTCTGTGGTCACCTATGCAAATTGGTGAGGATTTTTACCAAACCTTCCCCAGGAAGTGGGGTGCAAGGGTTGGGAGGATTATGGGGGGAAAGACGTGTCCAAACTACATTTCCCAGTAAACCCAGTTAGAGTTTGGTGGTGGCAGTGGAAATTCCAAGGGCACAGGGTAAAATTAATTTGTACCTTGGGGAAGTTTTAACCTAAGCTGGTAAAAGTAAGCTTAGGAGGTTTTCATGCAGGTCCCCACATCTGTACCCTAGAGTTCAGAGTGGGGAAGGAACCTTGACAGTATACATCCCAAAATGCCATTGGCCTTCTTGGCAACAAGGGCACACTGTTGACTCATATCCAGCTTCTCGTCCACTGTAACCCCTAGGTCCTTTTCTGCAGAACTGCTGCCTAGTCTGTAGTGGTGCATGGGATTCTTCCATCCTAAGTGCAGGACTCTGCACTTGTCCTTGTTGAACCTCATCAGATTTCTTTTGGCCCAATGTGTGTTCGGGTATGTGTATCCGTGTGTGTCTGTTGTCCGTGTTAGAGTTGCCAACTTTCTGACCGAACTCTCTGTGCTGGTGGGTGCATTTGTCCCTGTGTCTATGTGATCAGGGGCGTTCTCAACCGCTGACCTTGTCACTATCTGATCCCCTGATGTGTCCTGTTGCAGTAGGGGAGGCCAGGCTGGGCCCTGGGGGATCCAGGACAGGTCGGGCTGGCTGGGCCCAGGAGGATCTGGGACAGGCTGGGCTGGGCCCAAGGGGATCCAGGACAGGTCGGGCTGGCTGGGCTCAGGGGGATCCGGGGCAGGCTGGGCTGCCTGGACCAAGCTGGATCTTGGGCAGGCTGGGCTGGCTGGGCTCAGGGGGCTTGGGGCAGGACAGGCCCAGGGGGATCTGGGGCTGGCTGGGCCCAGGGGGATCTGGGACAGGCCGGGCTGGCTGGGTCAGGATTTTCTGGGGCAGGGCAGGCTGGCTGGATACACAGTTTCTTCTCTGCCTTTCCCCCTGACCAGCCCGGACCCCGCATATAACGACCGAGGAGGGGCAGGCCCCAAGGCTGGTTCCCAGCCACCCATCTCTACTGGCACCAGCTATGGGGCCCTGCCAGGCCCCCTCTGTGCCAACTCCTGTCCCATTCCCCCTGCAGCGTCCCTGCTGCTCACAGGCTCCAAGCTTTGCCACCCCCACAGTCCCAGGGCAGGCCTGGATCTGGCCCTCCCAGGGCTGCCCACGACCCCGTCAGCGCGGCCTGGCCCCACCCCATCCTGGGCAGAGAGCAATGCCCAAGGGCCCGTCCCGCACTACCAAGGCCCCCTGACTTACCAGGTGGGTCGGTTGCTGCTTGGGATGTCACAGGCGTTGGACATGATCCTCTCTTGCTCCCTGTGGTCTGGGGCGGTTGCCATCACTGTGACGGTTGGGAAAACCCTGCACACACACGGGAAGCTTTCACAACCCTGGGGCCCTTACCCGCCAGGGCTCCTCGGATCTCCCCTTTCTGCCCCCATGCTCTGTGGGTGCCCCCCCCACTTCAGGATCCCCTGCTACTCCCCCCAGTTTCTTCCCTGCCAGGGTCTCCATATGCCCCGCATTGTTTCCTCTCCAGACCAGGGTCCCCCATTCCCCTCTCCTGCCAGGGGCTGCGTGCTCCTCTGCTCCCACTTTGTCCCACACCAGGGGGTAATGCCTCCACGGGGTGCCCAGGGCTGTGAGCCACCCACTTCCCGTAGCAGGAGGGTCTATGTCAGCTGGGGGCAGCTCTCTGACTCCACTGGCCAAGGGTGACAGAAACCCTCCCCTCTCGGCCTACGCGGGTGCCACAGTCCCTCTCTGGTCACCAGGCCCGCTGACAGCAATTCCTGGCCCCAGGGCAGAACATTCAATGGGCCCCCTAGCCAGGGATGGCTGAGGTTTATGACACTTATCCTATTGATAACACATTAGTAGCCACTATAGGTAAGTTGTGCCGTTGCTTGATGTAGTTAACTTTTTTTTCCCCAGTTACAGCACCAGTATTAAACAAATTGAGAGCCTAAATATAAGATGTAAAATTTGTTATTTTAAATTATATATTTAAATTAAATAAATATATAATGAAACGAAATTCGAGAGAGGAGGGCAATGAAAATGATTCAGGGGCTGGGGCACATGATTTATGAGGAGAGGCTGAGGGAACTGGGCTTATTTAGTCTGCAGAAGAGAAGAGTGAGGGGGGATTTGATAACAGCCTTCAACTACCTGGTATGAAATTAATTCTTTATAGGATATGAAGGATCGCATACAGTACATATGCTATGGAAGAGCAAGTTGAAATAAAACATACAACACAAATTTTCATTTCTAGGAAAAATATTGGACTTTATCCTATCTTGAGAGGAAAAGTCATTTGTATGTATGTGCCGAATGTGGGGCTTTGTCTCTTTGGACAGAGACCAATCTTATCAATAGTGATTTTCTGAACTGCCTGAAAACATCAAAGCCACAGATGCATCATGGCTGTAGGCTGCATGGTTGGGCGCACTCTTCTGGCATGGCCAGGGCTTCCACATGCTTGCCTGACTGCCTTCACCGCTGCTGGTACCATCCCACGTGCGCTTAGGAGCCCTGTGGCCCGCCCAGGCAATTGTGTTCTTTGTCCCCCGCCTCCCGTCAGCCAGCCTGCTGGTCACGCCCCCCCTCAGGCGCACAGCATCGGCGTGGGTTACACTGAAATCCAGGGGAAGTTTATTTAACAGCGATTGGTGGAGTCTCAAGGAAAAGTATTGGAAACAAATGGCTACATGGGAACTAAACCCAGAGCCCACCTGATAGAGCTGAGAGGGAGCTAAGAGGACACGTTCTATCCTGGCTGATGAAGTTTGCCCACCTGTCGCCTTTGCAGCACTGTCCAGCCAGGCTGGCTGGGAGCCTCCTTCCAAAGACAGGCCAAGCTGAGGTTTGTCTCCTTGGGGAAGGATCAGGGTGTGTCTCAGTCCCCTTGTGACACCCCCTGACACCATTCTCTGTACCCTAAACAGGACACCCCTCCCCTGCAGGATTTGTTTTTCCCAGGAGATTTTCCTTGTGACTTCACACCCCACGGTTCATCATCAGGCTCAGCAGGGCAATAGGCCCCATTGAGAGCCCTAAAATGCCCCCAGCCCCCCAAACACACCGACTCGTTCTGCATTGGCACGAAAGTGTTTTATTGCAAGAAGCAGCAAGGAAACAAAACTCAGGGAGAGCTTCCAGGGCCCCTCCTGGGACAATCTTCTCCCCACAACCTGCCCCCGCTGTCCAATGGGTGAGGAGTGGGAGGGGGTGGCTGGGCACCCAGTGAGGTGGGTGCTGGGCTCAGGGTCTCAGTGCCAGCTGGGAGGTGGCCGCCCGGATTTTCACTCGTGTGGATAGGGACTGGGCACACAGCATGGGAAATTCCCCCGCAGGCCCAAAGCTGCCGGCTTGTGAGATAAGGGGAGATGCTGGATGTCCTTGTGGGAGACATTGCCTGAGGAGGGGCAGAGACAGGGGTGAGGCAGGAGAGCCCCCAGCAGTGAAAGTGGAGAAACAGGGGACTCCCTGCTCCCAGCCCATGGCCAGCGCCCAGGATCTACAGGACTCTGTCAAAGTGCACGGGTTTCCGCTGCTGGTTACAGCCCAGGCGGATCCTGCGGGTCTGCACTCAGGCCCTGTAGATACAGCACCCCGGGAGGGAGCCGGGCACCACTCGGCAGGTGGTGACACTGAAGTGTGAGTTACTGTCACAGCGGTTACGTCCGTGGCACCTCCCTGCGCGCTGCAGATGGCTTGGACCTGGCCTGCGGGGGCGTGGATGAAGGTGTTGGTGGGTTTGCAGACAGGGCGGGTCAGGCCCTGGCGTCGCATTATGCAGTTGCAGTAGAGCCAGTCATTGGAAGCACTAGTCTTGGGGAAGTCAACCTGTCGGGTCAGGAACTGCCGGTAGGTGGCGCCTTCGCTGAGCTGGGCCAGGCAGACGGCCAGCAGGACCAGGGTCAGGAAGAGCAAGGGGCGGGGTCCTCTGGGGCCCATGGCCACATCTGTCACTGGATTGACCTGCAGTGGGGAGAGAGAGAAGACTGCTGGAGACAGCATGGGGTGGGGATCTGGCTCCTCCATGGAACCTCCTGGACTGAAAGCCTCCCCCTGACAGCCCATTCTACCCCTAAAGCCTCATTACCCAAATTGAGGTCAGGGCCCCCATTGTGCCTGTCACTGCCCAGACCCCAACAGAGATCAGGGCCCCTTTCTGCTTGGAGTGTCCCAGACACAGAGTGAAATGCAGGCAGAGCTCACGCTGTGCAAGAAGCAGGGAAGGAAAGCGTTCTTCTTCCTCTGTTACAGGTGGAGAAACAGAGCAGAGAGAAGTTCCACTTGGGGTCTTCAGCTCCCTCTGGGGGGCCCAACTCCCATGGACAGATCCCAGAGTTTAGCCTGCAGACTCCGGGGAGGGGGGGCTTGGTATCCACATCCTAAATAACAGGGAATGAACCCCAGGGCTCCTAGGCCCCATGGAGACACACAACTAGCAGAGCAGCTGGCCACAAACTGAACTGTAAATGTTACTGCTTTGTCTGTAATGTGTCCAGTGTCCTGACTACCATATCCCCCTTCCTCTGACCACTAGACCCCGCTCCCCTCTCAGAGCCGGGGCGAGATCCTCGGAACCCTGACTCCACTTGTCCCCCCATGTTCCATTCTCTCTCTTGCCAAGTTTCTGATCTCAGTCCCCAGGGTCAATACGGAATCACTCCCTGAGTGCAATGGGGTCAGGACCCCTGGGGTCAATCCGCAATGACCCTCCCTCTGCATTTCGCCCCTGCCTGGGTCTGTTCTCAGCTCACCCGAGTGTTGGGGCTCCCATCAGAGATGGATCCAGCTCCCAGCTGAGCTGAAAGTTTCTGATTCTCCTTCCCCTCCTCCAGGAGGAGCCTGGCAAGGGGATCGGGATTGGGATTGGGGTTGGGATTAGGACTGAGGTTGGGGTGGGGCAGCTCCTCCTACTGAGGCTCCCAGAGATGCAGGCACAGAGCAGGGTCCTGAGATGCTGAGAACCCCACAGCCCCAGTGCCTGGTTCATTGCCCCTGTGATCCTCAGCCCAGTGTTTCTCCCAGGATGGGAATGGAACCCAGGAGTTCTAAATCACAGCACCCCCAAACTCTAACCCAAGAGACCCCACTCCGCTACCAGAGTCAGGTTCCTGACCCAGGTGCCCCAGTGAATCTACCCTATTATAGGTGTCATAAATATAAAGGGAAGTGCAAACAGTACAAGGGCTGGTCAGGAATGTGGACTTTTGCAGTCTATGATGATTATCCCATCCCCATGCTGTTGTGGGAAAGACTTGGCCAATCATGTGAAGCTAGCCAAGAGGGTGGGAACGGTCAACCGCAGCCAGGCTAAGCAAGCCGTCACACCTAGCTTTGTTCCAGAAACTTCTACCAGGACCCGGTCAACAGTAGTGGATCCAGTCCCAGAGACCCTTACGGAGCCAGTCCCAGAACCAGAACCGGCGGAACAACCAGCACCAGACCCATTGCCAGCACTGAATTCAGTACTTGCAACCTCAACACCAGAGGGCCCCACCGAACCTGAACCGGCAGCAGCCCATAACCCTACACAAGAGGCTCAGCTGGAGCCTGAACCCCAACATAGTGCACCAGCACAGAGCGGTTCACAGTCAACGGAAACAGCCCCATCCCCTACATTGCTTCCAGAGGGAACAAGCCTAGGTCCACAATCCAGTGAGGAACTGATGTCTCCAGCATTATGGAACAGTTCCAGACCGAACAGGAAGCAGATGAAAGCCTCCAGAGAGCTTGGACAGCGGCATGGAGCAACCCACCGCTTCTCAGCTCTTCTAATCAATCCAAATTTGTTGTAGAAAGAGGACTTTTATACAAGGAAACTCTTTCTGGTGGACACCAGGAAGACTGGCATCCTCAGAGACAGTTGGTAGTTCCAACTAAGTACCGGGTCAAGCTCTTGAGCTTAGCCCATGATCATCCTAGTGGCCATGCTGGGGTGAACAGGACCAAAGACCGTTTGCAGGGGTCATTCCACTGGGAGGGAATGGGCAAGGATGTTTCTACCTATGTCCGGTCTTGTGAAGTATGCCAAAGAGTGGGAAAACCCCAAGACCAGGTCAAAGCCCCTCTCCAGCCACTCCCCATAATTGAAGTTCCATTTCAGCGAGTAACTGTGGATATTCTGGGTCCTTTTCTGAAAAAGACACCCAGAGGAAAGCAGCACATACTGACTTTCATGGATTTTGCCACCCGATGGCCGGAAGCAGTAGCTCTAAGCAACACCAGGGCTAAAAGTGTGTGCCAGGCACTAGCAGACATTTTTGCCAGGGTAGGTTGGCCCTCCGACATCCTCACAGATGCAGGGACTAATTTCCTGGCAGGAACTATGGAAAACCTTTGGGAAGCTCATGGGGTAAATCACTTGGTTGCCACTCCCTACCACCATCAAACAAATGGCATGGTGGAGAAGTTTAATGGAACTTTGGGGGCCATGATATGTAAATTCGTAAATGAGCACTCCAATGATTGGGACCTAGTGTTGCAGCAGTTGTTCTTTGCCTACAGAGCTGTACCACATCCCAGTTTAGGGTTTTCCCCATTTGAACTTGTATATGGCCATGAGGTTAAGGGGTCATTATAGTTGGTGAAGCAGCAATGGGAGGGATTTACACCTTCTCCAGGAACTAACATTCTGGACTTCATAACCAACCTACAAAACGCCCTCCGAACCTCTTTAGCCCTTGCTAAAGAAAACTTACAGGATGCTCAAAAAGAGCAAAAAGCCTGGTATGATAAACATGCCAGAGAGCGTTCCTTCAAAGCAGGGGACCAAGTCATGGTCTTAAAGGCGCTCCAGGCCCATAAAATGGAAGCATCGTGAGAAGGGCCATTCACGGTCCAGGAGCGCCTGGGAGCTGTTAATTATCTCATAGCATTCCCCACCTCCAACCAAAAGCCTAAGGTGTACCATATTAATTCTCTAAAGCCCTTTTATTCCAGAGAATTAAAGGTTTGTCAGTTTACAGCCTAGGGAGGAGAGGACGCTGAGTGGCCTGAAGGTGTCTACTACGAAGGGAAAAGTGCTGGTGGTGTGGAAGAGGTGAACCTCTCCATGACCCTTGGGCGTATGCAGTGACAGCAGATCAAGGAGCTGTGCACTAGCTAAGCGCCAATGTTCTCAGCCACCCCAGGACTGACTGAACGGGCATACCACTCCATTGACACAGGTAATGCTCACCCAATTAGAGTCCAACCTTACCGGGTGTCTCCTCAAGCTAAAACTGCTATAGAACAGGAGATCCAGGATATGTTACAGATGGGGGTAATCCACCCCTCTGGAAGTGCATGGGCATCTCCAGTGGTTCTAGTTCCCAAACCAGATGGGGAAATACGTTTTTCCGTGGACTACCGTAAGCTAAATGCTGTAACTCGCCCAGACAACTATCCAATGCCACGCACACATGAACTATTAGAGAAACTGGGACGGGCCCAGTTCATCTCTACCTTAGACTTAACCAAGGGGTCCTGGCAGGTACCGCTAGATGAATCCGCCAAGGAAAGGTCAGCCTTCACCACACATCTCGGGCTGTATGAATTTAATGTCCTCCCTTTCGGGCTGCAAAATGCACCCGTCACTGTCCAAAGACTTGTAGATGGTCTCCTAGCAGGATTAGGAGAATATGCAGTCGCCTACCTTGACGATGTGGCCATATTTTCGGATTCCTGGGCAGACCACCTGGAACATCTACAAAAAGTCCTTGAGCGCATAAGGGAGGCAGGACTAACTGTTAAGGCTAAGAAGTGTCAAATAGGCCTAAACAGAGTGACTTACCTTGGACACCAGGTGGGTCAAGGAACTATCAGCCCTCTACAGGCCAAAGTGGATGCTATCCAAAAGTGGCCTGTCCCAAAGTCAAAGAAACAAGTTCAATCCTTCTTAGGCTTGGCCGGTTATTACAGGCGATTTGTACCGCAGTACAGCCAAATCGCTGCCCCACTGACAGACCTAACCAAAAAGAAACAGCCAAATGCCGTTCAGTGAACCGAAAAGTGTCAGAAGGCCTTTAACCACCTTAAAGCGACACTCATGTCTGACCCTGTACTAAGGGCCCCAGACTTTGACAAACCGTTCCTAGTAACCACAGATGCGTCCGAGCATGGTGTGGGAGCAGTTTTAATGCAGAAAGGACCTGATCAAGAATTCCACCCTGTAGTGTTTCTCAGCAAAAAACTGTCTGAAAGGGAAAGCAACTGGTCAGTCAGTGAAAAAGAATGTTACGCCATTGTCTATGCCCTGGAAAAGCTACGCCCATTTGTTTGGGGACGGCATTTCCACCTGCAAACCAACCATGCTGCACTACAGTGGCTTCATACCACCATGGGAAATAACAAAAAACATATTCGGTGGAGTTTAGCTCTCCAAGATTTTGATTTCGACATCCAACACATCTCAGGAACTTCTAACAAAGTAACTGATGCACTCTCCCATGAAAGTTTCCCAGAATCAACTGGTTAAAATCCTCCTTGAGATGTGGAAAATATTATTAGTCTTTATGTACTTGGTAGTATATTTAGAGGTGCATGTGTCTTATTAACTCTGTTTTTCCTAGAGCTCCAGGAAGAAATCCCAGCCAGCGTTTCACCCTAGCTGAGATTTGGGGGGCGTGTCATAAATATAAAGGGAAAGGTAAACCCCTTTAAAGTCCCTCCTGGCCAGAGGAAAAATCCTCTCACCTCTAAAGGGTTAAGAAGCTAAAGGTAACCTCGCTGGCACCTGACCAAAATGACCAATGAGGAGATAAGATACTTTAAAAAGCTGGGAGGAGGGAGAGAAACAAAGGGTCTGGGTCTGTCTGTATGCTGCTTTTGCTGGGAATAGACCAGGAATGGAGTCTTAGAACTTTAGTAAGTAATCTAGCTAGGTATGTGTTAGATTATGATTTCTTTAAATGGCTGAGAAAAGAATTGTGCTGAATAGAATGACTATTCCTGCCTGTGTGTCTTTTTTGTAACTTAAGGTTTTGCCTAGAGGGATTCTCTATGTTTTGAATCTAATTACCCTGTAAGGTATCTACCATCCTGATTTTACAGAGGTGATTTCTTTACTTCTATTAAAAGTCTTCTTGTAAGAAAACTGAATGCTTTTTCATTGTTCTCAGATCCAAGGGTTTGGGTCTGTGGTCACCTATGCCAATTGGTGAGGATTTTTACCAAACCTTCCCCAGGAAGTGGGGTGCAAGGGTTGGGAGGATTTGGGGGGGAAAGACATGTCCAAACTACGTTTCCCAGTAAACCCAGTTAGAGTTTGGTGGTGGCAGTGGAGATCCAGGGACAAAGGATAAAATTAATTTGTACCTTGGGGAAGTTTTAACCTAAGCTGGTAAAAGTAAGCTTAGGAGGTTTTCATGCAGGTCCCCACATCTGTACCCTAGAGTTCAGAGTGGTGAAGGGACCTTGACATGGGTGGTGGTCGGGGACTCTCTCCTCAGGGGGACTGAGTCATCTATCTGCCGCCCCGACCGGGAAAACCAAGAAGTCTGCTGCTTGCCACGAGCTAGGATTCACGATGTGACGGAGAGACTGCCGAGACTCATCAAGCCCTTGGATCGCTACCCCTTCCTGCTTCTCCACGTGGGCAACAAAGATACTGCCAAGAATGACCTTGAGTGGATCACTGCGGACTACGTGGCTCTGGGAAGAAGGATAAAGGAGTCTGAGGTGCAAGTGGTGTTCTCGTCCATCCTCCCTGTGGAAGGAAAAGGCCCGGGTAGAGACCGTTGAATCGTGGAAGTCAACGAATGGCTACGCAGGTGGTGTCGGAGAGAAGGCTTTGGATTCTTTGATCATGGGATGGTGTTCCAAGAAGGAGGAGTGCTAGGCAGAGACGGGCTCCACCTAACGAAGAGAGGGAAGAGCATCTTCAGAAGCAGGCTGGCTAACCTAGTGAGGAGGGCTTTAAACTAGGTTCACCGGGGGAAGGAGACTAAAGCCCAGAGGTAAGTAGGGACGTGGGATACCGGGAGGAAACACGAGCAGGAGAACGCGAAAGGGGAGGGCTCCTGCCTCATACTAAGAAAGCAGGACAAACAGCAAGTTATCTCAAGTGCCTATACACAAATGCAAGAAGCCTGGGAAACAAGCAGGGAGAACTGGAAGTCCTGACATAGTCAAGAAATTATGATGTGATTGCAATAACAGAGACTAGGTGGGATAACTCACATGACTGGAGTACTGTCATGGATGGATATAAACTGTTCAGGAAGGACAGGCAGGGCAGAAAAGGTCGGGGAGTTGCATTGTATGTAAGAGAGCAGTATGACTGCTCAGAACTCTGGTATGAAACTGCAAAAAACCTGAGAATCTCTGGATTAAGCTTATCAGTGTGAGCAACAAGGGTAATGTCGTGGTGGGAGTCTGCTATAGACCACCGGACCAGGGGGATGAGGTGGACGAGGCTTTCTTCCGGCAACTCACGGAAGTTACTAGATCACAGGCCCTGGTTCTCATGGGAGACTTCAATCACCCTGATATCTGCTGGGAGAGCAATACAGCGGTGCACAGACAATCCAGGAAGTTTTTGAAAGTGTAGGGGACAATTTCCTGGTGCAAGTGCTGGAGGAACCAACTGGGGCAGAGCTCTTCTTGACCTGCTGCTCACAAACCGGGAAGAATTAGTAGGGGAAGCAAAAGTGGATGGGAGCCTGGGAGGCAGTGACCATGAGTATCTTGTCAGTAAGTTAAAGAAGTATGGGCTGGATGAATGCACTATAAGGTGGATAGAAAGCTGGCTAGATTGTCAGGCTCGACAGGTAGTGATCAATGGCTCCATGTCTAGCTGGCAGCCGGTATCAAGTGGAGTGCCCCAAGCGTTGGTCCTGAGGCCAGTTTTGTTCAATATCTTCATTAATTCATTAATTATCTGGAGGGTGGTGTGGATTGCACCCTCAGCAAGTTTGCAGATGACACTAAACTGGGAGGAGAGGTAGATACGCTGGAGGGTAGGGATAGGATAGAGAGGGACCTAGACAAATTAGGGGATTGGGCCAAAAGAAATCTGATGAGGTTCAACTAGGACAAGTGCAGAGTCCTGCACTTAGGACGGAAGAATTCCATGCACCGCTACAGACTAGGGACCGAATGGCTCGGCAGCAGTTCTGCAGAAAAGGACCTAGGGGTTACAGTGGATGAGAAGCTGGATATGAGTCAACAGTGTGCCCTTGTAGCCAAGAAGGCCAATGGCATTTTGGGATGTATAAGAAGGGGCATTGCCAGCAGATCGAGGGACGTGATCGTTCCCCTCTATTCAACATTGGTGAGGCCTCATCTGGAGTACTGTGTCCAGTTTTGGGCCCCACACTACAAGAAGGATGTGGAAAAATTGGAAAGAGTCCAGTGGAGGGCAACAAAAATGATTAGGGGACTGGAACACATGACTTATGAGGAGAGGCTGAGGGAACTGGGATTGTTTAGTCTGCAGAAGAGAAGAATGAGAGGGGATTTGATAGCTGCTTTCAACTACCTGAAAGGGGGTTCCAAAGAGGATGGATCTAGACTGTTCTCCGTGGTAGCTCATGACAGAACAAGGAGTAATGGTCTCAAGTTGCTGTGGGGGAGGTTTAGGTTGGATATTAGGAAAACCTTTTTCACTAGGAGGGTGGTGAAACACTGGAATGCGTTACCTAGGGAGGTGGTGGAATCTCCTTCCTTAGATATTTTTAAGGTCAGGCTTGACAGAGCCCTGGCTGGGATGATTTAGTTGGGGATTGGTCCTGCTTTGAGCAGGGTGTTGGACTAGATGACCTCCTGAGGTCCCTTCCAACCCTGATGTTCTATGATTCTATGACATCCAGTGTGTCCCCTTATTCCACAGGCTGGCAGCTTCACGCCTGCCGGGGGGCGTTTCCCATGCTGGGTGCCCAGTCCCCATCCACATGAGTGAAAATCCAGGTGCCCCCCCCCGCAGCAGGCACAGAGACCCTCAGCATTAGCCCAGCGCCCACCTCGCTGGGTGCCCATTATACCATACAGCCGCCCCCTCCCACCCTGCAGACGTTAGGTATGGGTGACTGAGTTTTCTTTCCTTGCTGCTTCTTGCAATAAAATACTTTCCTGCCAATGCAGAACGAGTCGGTGTGTTTTGGGGTCTGGAGGCATTTTAGAGCTCTCAAGGGGGCCTATTTGCCCTGCTGAGCCTGATGCTGAGCTGTGGGGTCTGAAGCCACAAGGAAAAGCTCCAGGAAGAAACAAATCCTGTAGGGGGAGGGGTGTCCGTGCAAAAAATTGCTGTTAAATGAACTTCGCTCGAATTTCAGTGTAACCCACACCAGTGCTGTGCATCCGGGGGGCTGGTGATCAGAGAGGGACCTGAGGAGCTAGGGGCCCTGTGCCTCTGCCAGCAGTGAGTCTGTGAATGCCACATGTGCCATGGAGCTCGGGCTGGGCACCAGAGGGGGACGCTCAGGGGTTGGCGTGTGCCTGTTGCTCCAGAAGAATGGCCTGCCGGGTCAGACCAACGGGCCAGTGGCCTGTCTCTGACAGCGGCCGGTACTAGATAGTTTGCGGGGAAAGAACAGCCTAGGCCAATTATCGAGTGATCCATCCCCTGCCAGTCAGGCCCGTCTTCTGGCTTCTGCCCACCCGCAGAGGGACAGCAGCGCCTACGTATGCCGAGAGGGGAGGGGTTGTGTCAACCATGGCCGGTGGAGTCAGGGAGCTGCCCTGGCTCCCTGCTAAGGGCAGGGGGTGGCTCACAGCCCTGCACACCGCAGGGAGGCATAACCCCCTGGTGTGGGGCAAAGTGGGAACAAGGGTCCATGCAGCAATTGGCATGAGGGGGCATGGGGGACCCTGGTATGGGGAGAGGGCAATGCGGGACACATGGAGACTCTGGCAGGGAAGAGATTGGGGGGAGTTTCAGGGGACCTTGAGGTAGAGGGGAACAGGGGCCATACATGGAGCTTGAGATGGGGGTGGTGAGATGTGAGGAGCCCCTGCCAGGTATGGACCCCCGGGCTGTGAAAGCAGCTTCCCCTGGGTGTGCAGGGTTCTCCCAACTGTCATGGTGGCAGCCGCCTGCCGCAGACTCCAAGGGACAGATGGGATCATGTCTGATGCCTGCGAAATTCCAACCATCTACTGACACCCAGGGAGCCAGCGGGGCTGGCCAGCGTGGGAAGGGCCCTCGGGCATCACTCCCTGCCTGAGGTGTGGCTGGGGCCAGTCCAGGCTGACGGGGTCATGGGCAGCCCCATCAGGGCCAGATCTGGACCTGCCCTGGGACTGTGGTGGTGTCAAAGCCCCAAGCCCGTGAGCACCAGGGGATACTGGGGCAGGAGCCAGGGCAGAGAAGAATGAGGGGGGATTTGATAGCTGCTTTCAACTACCTGAAAGGGGGTTCCAGAGAGGATGGATCTAGACTGTTCTCAGTGGTAGTGGATGACAGAACGAGGAGTAATGGTCTCAAGTTGCAGTGGGGGAGGTTTAGGTTGGATATTAGGAAAAACTTTTTCACTAGGAGGGTGGTGAAACACTGGAATGCGTTACCTAGGGAGGTGGTAGAATCTCCTTCCTTAGAAGTTTTGAAGGTCAGGCTTGACAAAGCCCTGGCTGGGATGATTTAGTAGGGGATCAGTCCTGCTAAGAGCAGGGGGTTGGACTAGATGACCTCCTGAGGTCCCTTCCAACCCTGATATTCTATGATTCTATGAACACAGAAGTCCTGGCTCCCAGACCCTCTAACCGCACAATCCCAGTGACTCTACCCCATTACTGGTGCCCTGGGTACCCCGTAACCACAAACCTCTGCCCCAGTCAGTCCCTGCCCAGGTTCCCTGTCAAAGTCCCTGGGCATCAAGAGGGGCAGCGACCCAGCCAGGGGAGGGGCAGTCCTGGCTGCTAGAGACACCCATACCCAGCAGAGCCAGAAGGAGCCAGCCCTGCCTTCCCGGTGCCACCTCAGCCCCAGGGCCTGTGGGAAGGGCGAGGGCTGGAGGAGATGTGGGGCTCAGTCGTCTCTCCTGGGTGTGTCTCCCAGCCCTGCAGTGTGTGTGAGAGAGAGAGCAAGAGAAAGAGAGACCGAACCAGTGTGTGTATGACCAGGAGTGTGTCTGTGCAGTGTGTGTTTGTGCGTGCAAAGTGCATGTGTATACATTAGGGTGTCCGGGTGTCTGCTGACCAGGCTGTTGACTGTCTGGTTGGCAGTGCCGCACAGTGGGGCTGGCAGTCTCCCTGCTAGCCTCCCTGCCATGTGGCTCCCAGGAAGCAGCCAGCATGTCTCCCCTCCGGCTCGTACGGGTACGGGCAGCCCGGGGGCTCCTCACACTGCCCCTGCCCAAGCACCGCCCCCTCAGCTCACATTGGCCAGGAACCACGCCCAGGAGAGACGACTCCTGGGAACCAGGGCCAATGGGAGATGCGGCAGTGGCACCTTCAGACAGGGCAGCACACAGAGCTGCCTGACTATGCCTCCACATAGGAGCCAGAAAGGGGACATGCTGCTGCTTCCGGGAGCTCCTTGAGGTAAGTGCCACCCTCAGCCTGCCCCCCTGAGCCCCTCCTGCACCCCAACCTCCTGCCACAGCCCCAATTCCCCTCTCACCCTCCAAAAGCCTCAGTCCCAGCCCAGAGCACCCTTCTACACCCCAAACCTCTCATCCCCAGCCCCACCCCAGAGCCTGCATCCCCAGCCAGAGCCCTCACTCCCTCTGCTGCACCCCTGCCCCAGCCCTGATCCCCCTCCTGTACCCCAAATCCCTCATCACCGGCCCCACATAGGAGCCCACACCCCCCGCTTGATCCCTCACCCCTCCCCCACACTCCCTGCCCCAGGAGGGATCTGGGACAGACCAGGGTGGCTGGATACATTGTCCAGTCTGACTCTCTGTTTCTTCTCTGTCTTCTCCCCCTGAACAACCCGGACCCCGCATAGAACAACTGGGGAGGAGCTGGCTCCAGGGCCAGTTCCTAGCCACCCTTCTCCACTGGCCCCAGAGCCCCATCCTGCACCCTGAACCCCTGATTTCTGGTCCCACCCCAGAGCCCGAAACCCCAGCCAGAGCCCTCATCCCCTCCCACACCCCAGCCCCCTGAGCCAGCCCAGTGAAAATGAGCAAGTGAGTGAGGGTGGGGAGAGTGAGCGACGGGGGGAGGGGGGATGGAGTGAGTGGGGGCGGGGTCTTGGAGAAGGGGCAGGGCAGGGGGCGAGGAAAGGGTGTTCAGTTTTGTGCAAGTAGAAATTTGGCAACCCTAGTATGCATGTGTACTTGGGGTGTGTGTGTGTCCGAGTCAGTGTGTTGTCAGTGTTTGTGTGTCACTCTGTCACTCTGTGCCAGGGGCTGATCTGGGGCTTTCTCACCAGCTGAACATGTCGCCATCTGATCCCCTGATGTGTCCTGTTGCAGTAGGGGAACCCAGGCTGACTGGGCCCAGAGGGGATCTGGGGCAGGCCAGGTTGGCTGGGCCAAGGAGGGATCTGGGACAGACCAGGATGGCTAGATACATTGTCCAGTCTGACTCTCTCTCTGTTTCTTCTGTCTTCTCCCCCTGAACAACCCGGACCCCGCATATAACGAGCGGGGAGGGGCTGGCTCCAGGGCCTGTTCCCAGCCACCCTTCTTCACTGGCACCAGCCATGGGGTCCTGCCAGGACCCTCTGTGCCGGATCCTGTCCCATTCCCCCTGGAGTGTCCCCTGGTGCTCACAGGCTTGGGGCTTTGACACCCCCACAGTCCCAGGGCAGGCCCAGATCTGGCCCTATGGGGGCTGCCCATGACCCCGTCAGCCTGGACTGGCCCCATCCCATCCCAGGCAGGGGGCGACGCCCGAGTGTCCATTCCGCACTGGCTCCTCGGGTGTCGGTTGGGATGTCGCAGGTGTCGGACAGGATCCCCTCTAGCACTCTGTGGTCTGGGGCAGGCTGCTGTCACCATGACGGCTGGGAAAACCCCGCACACACAAGGGAAGCTTTCACAATCCTGGAGCCCTTACCCTCCAGGGGCTCCTCACATCTCCCCCCAATCTCTTCCCTTCCAGGGTCTCCATGTGCCCCCCCATTGCCCCCTTCCCACACCAGGGTCCCCCATTCCCTACTTATGCCAGGTGCTGTGTGCACCTCTGTTCCCTCTTTGCCCCATACCCGGGGGTGATGCCTTTTCAGGGTGCCCAGGGCCATGAGCCACCGCCTGCCCTTATTGGGAATGTCTGTGCCAGCTGGGGGCAGGTCCCCAACTCCACCGGTCACAAGCAACACAAACCTGACCCTCTCGGCATACGCGGGCGCCCTCCGCAGGTGAGCAGAAGCCAGAAGATGGGGCCTGGCTGGCAGGGGATGGATCACTGGTACCGGCCGCTCTCAGAGACAGGCCACTGGCCCATTGGTCTGACCCGGGATGGCCATTCTTCTGGAGCAACAGGCACATGCCAACCCCTGAGCATCCCCCTGCGGTGCCCAGCCCCGGCACACACGGCATTCACAGACTCGCTGCTGGCAGAGGGACGGGGCCCCAGCTCCCCAGGTTGCTCTCCAGTCACCACCCCCCTGGACGCACAGCACCGGCCTGGGGTGCACTGAAATCCAGGGGAAATTTATTTAACAGTCATTGGTGAACTCACAAGGGAAAATACTGGCAGCAAATGGCTACATGGGAACTAAACCCAGAGTCCACCTGGTAGAGCCGAGAGCGAGCTAAGAGGACACGTTCCGGGCTGATGAAGTTTGCCCACCCGCAGCCTTTGTAGTGATCTCCAGCCAAGCTGGCTGGGACCCTCCTTTCAGAGACAGGCCAAGCTGAGGTGTGTCCCCCCTGGGTAGGATCAGAGTGCGTCTCAGTCCCCCCATGACACCCCCTGACCACATTGTCCGTACCCTAAACAGGGCACCCCTCCCCCTGCGGGTTTTGTTTCTTCCTGGAGTTTTTCCTTGTCACTCCACACCCCACAGCTCAGCGTCAGGCTCAGCAAGGCAAACAGGCCGCATTGAGAGCCTGAAAATGCCACCAAACCTCCAAACACACCAACTCGTTCTGCATTGGCAGGAAAGTGTTTTATTGGAAGAAGCAGCAAGGAAACAAAACTCAGTGAGAGCTTCCAGGGCCCCGCCTGGGACAATCTTCTCCCCACAACCTGCCCCTGATACCCCCTGGATGCAGGGTGGGAGGGGGCAGCTGTACTGTATGATGGGCACCCAGTGAGGTGGGCTCTGGGCTTGGGCTGAGAGTCCCAGTGCCAGTCAGGGGGGCTGGGTGTCCGGATTTTCACTCGTGTGGATGGAAACTGGGCACCCAGCATGGGAACCCCCACCCTTCGCAGGCCCCAAGCTGCCGGCCTGTGGGATTAGGGGAGATGCTGAATGTCCCTGTGGACACTCATCGTGGGTGCTGCCCAGGAGGAGCAGGGATGGGACAGGAGAGCCCGAAGAACAGAAGGCTTCCCAGGAGCAAAAGGGGCAGCAGGGGACCCCCTGCGCATGGCCAGCACCTGGGCTCTACCGGACTCTCTCAAAGTGCATGTGCCTTCCCTGGCTGCAGGTCAGGCTGATCCTGTTGGTGTGGGCTCTGCCTTGGTATGTACAGCGCCCGGGTGGGAGCCGGGCTCCACCCAGTAGGTGGTGAGGCGGAAGGCTGCCTTACTGTCACAGTGGTAGCATCTGTCACATGTCCCACCATGGCCGCAGATGGCCTGGAGCTGGCTGGCAGGGGCGTGGATGAACGTGTGGGAGGGTTTGCAGAAGGGAGTGGTCAGGTTCCAGCGCGGCATAATGAGGGTGCAGTAGCGATGGTCATTAGTGGTGCTGGTCTTGGGGAAATCAACATGTTCTCTCACAAACCACTGGATGCTGTTGGGCAGTCTGAAGTGGGCCAGGCAAGCGGCCAGCAGGAGGACGGTCAGGAATAGCAAGCAGTGGGGTCCCCTCAGGCCCATTGCCGTGTCTGTCACTGGATGGACCTGCACTGGGGAGAGGGGGGAGATGGATGGAGACAGGATGGTGGGGATCTGCCTCCTCCATGGAACCTCCTAGGCCTCAACCCCTCCCCCTGCCAGCCCATTCTACCCCTAAAGCCTCATTACCCCATTCGAGATCAGGGCCCCATTGTGCCAGGTGCTGCACAGACCCTGACTGAGATCAGGGCCCCTTTCAGCTTTGACAGGTTTCGGAGTAGCAGCCGTGTTAGTCTGTATTCGCAAAAAGAAAAGGAGTACTTTTCTTTTTTCAGCTTTGAGTGTCCCAGACACAGAGTGAAATGCAGGCAGAGCTCGCCCTACACAGGAAGCAGGGAAGGAAAAGTTTCTTCTCCCCCTGTTACAGGTGTGGAAACTGAGCAGAGAGAAGTTCCAGTAAGTTCTTCAGCTCCCTCTGGGGGGCCAACTCCCATGGACACACCCCAGGATTTGGCCTGCATGTGGGGTGGGGGTGGAGGGGGGGCCCTTGGAAATCCTCATCCTAAAAAGCAGGGAATGAAACCCAGGGCTCCTAAACCCCTGTGGAGAACCACGCCTAGCAGAGCATCCAGCCACAAACTGAACTGTTAGCATTACTGCTTTGTCTATAATGCATCCAATGTCCTGACTCCCAGCCCCCCGCCACCCTCCTCAAAGCACTAGACCCCACTCCTCTGCCGGAACCTGGGATAGAACCCAGGAGTCCAAGTTCCAGCTATTCTCCACTCTGCCTTTCACCCTCTTGCCAAGAATGTGGTCTCAGCTGCCCTGGGGATCAATCCAGAGTCACCCCCTGAGTGCAGTGAGTCAGGGTCCGCTTCTGCTTCCAGCCCCCCGCAGGTCAATCCGCAGTGACCCTTCCTCTGCATTTCCCCCCTAACTGGGCTCCATTCTCAGCTCACCCAAATCCTGGGGCTCCTGTCAGAGATGAGTGTCCCTGAGTCTCCTTCTCCAGGTGGGGCAGGGAGTTAGGGAGGAAGCGGGCACAGGGCAGGACGCTAAGACACTGAGAACCCCCCAGCCCCAGTGCCTGTTGCACCTCCCCCTGTGATCCTCAGCCCAGTGTTTCCCCAAGGATGGGAATGGAACCCTGGAGTCCTGACTCTGAGCCCCCACTGCTCTAACCCACTAGATCCCACTCCCCTCCCAGACTGGGGATGGAACCAGGAGTTCTGACCCAGGTTCCCCAGTGAATCTACCCTGCTACAGGTTAATCCCCTTATTGGGTGCCCTGGGTACCCCATAACCAAAATCCCCTGCCCCAATCAGTCCCTGCCCAGGTCCTTGCTCCGGTCCCTGGGCATAGCAAGGGGCAGCAACCCAGCCAGGGGATGGGCAGGCCTGGCTGCTGGAGACACCCATGCCCAGTGGAGCCAGTGGGAGACAGGTCCTACCCCCCAGTGCCCTCTGAGCCCCAGGACCTGGGGTTAGGGCAAGGGCTGGAGGGAACATGAATGACTAGGAACTGCCTGCGGCTTCTTGGCATCTCTTCTGGGTTTCTGTCATGCTCCCTGCAGTGTGTAGGAGTGTGTTTGTCTGACAAGTCTGTATGTGTTGTGTGTATATCTGTGAGCAGTGTGTATATCTGTGCAGGGTACATGTGTGTGTGTGTGTGCACGTTTGCAAAGCACGTGTGTATGCATGTATGAATGCACGTGTCTGTGTGTGTGTGTGTGTGTGTGTGTGCTCTCATTGTGTTTGTGTCACTCTGTGGTCGGGGGTACATTGGTCCCTGTGTCTGTCTGATCTGGGCCTTTCTCACCATCTGACCTTGTCACCATCTGATCCCCTGATGTGTCCTGTTGGAGCAGGAGGACTGGGCTGGCTGGGCCAAAGGGGGATCCAGGACAGGCCAGTCTGGCTGGGCCAGGGGAATCCAGGGTGGGACATGCTGGCTTGGCCCAGGAGTCTCTGGTGCAGGCCGGGCAGGCTGGGCCCAGGGGGATCTGGGGCAGACCAGGCTGGGTGGATAAACCGTCCAGTCTGACACTCTGTTTCTTCTGGTTTTCCCCCTGACCATCCCAGACCCCACAGACAATGACAGGGGAGGGTCTGAGTCCAGGGGCTGGTTCCCAGCCACTTCTCTCCACTGGCACTGGCTATGAGGGCCCTGTCCCATTCACCGTGCAGTGTCCCCCGGTGCTCACGGGCTCAGGGCTTTGACACCTCCCAGTCCCAGGGCAGGCCCAGATCTGGCCCTAACGGGGCTGCCCCCAACTCCATCAGCCTGGACCAGACCCAGCCCATCCCAGGAAGGGAGCAAGGCCCGAGGACCTGTCATAGAATCATAGAATATCAGGATTGGAAGGGACCTCAGGAGGTCATCTAGTCCAACCCCCTGCTCAAAGCAGGACCAATCTGCAATTTTTGCCCCAGATCCCTAAATGGCCCCCTCAAGGATTGAACTCACAACCCTGGGTTTAGCAGGCCAGTGCTCAAACCACTGAGCTATCCCTCCCCGGTCCTGCATTGCCCAGCCCTGTGGCTCGCCGGGGCTCAGTTGGTCGTTGGGACGTTGCTGGATCCCTGCCTGTGGTCTGGGGCAGGCTGCTCTCCCCGGGACGGTGGGGAAAACCCTGCACACACAGGGGAAGTTTCCCAACCCGGGATTGGGCAATGGGCTAACGGTTGGTGACTCCACCAGGCCACAGGATGTGCCAATGGCTGCTCATTCCCTGCTGTTATCCATAGAGCCCTGCTCCCATGTGGGGTGTCGTTATGGTTGTGGAGGAAGGAATGATGCGAGGTTAACACCCACATACCCATCTAGACACACACCCAGACATCCCCATCCACGTGTGCCACACACCAGTACACACACACCCATCTACATACCCACCCTCAGCCCCACCCAAACACAAACACACACACACACATGCAGCGAGAGGAGCAGAGACCCTAGCCACAGGGTAGGGCAGGCCTGGCTGCTAGAAATGTAGCAGCCCTCAATCCAGTCAGCCTGGCCTCTCCCTTCCCCACTGGCCCACTGGTCGGCCCACTGGCCCAGTTTGTCCATCCTCTCCCTGCCTGGTTCATGAACTGTAAGCTGATAACACAAGGACACAGTGTCCCTAACACTGCACGGGCTCTTTACTCAGGGAACTAGTTACAGAGACGCTGGACCAGCAGCTGGGTATGCCAGCCCTGTGCACACAGACTGACTGCCAGGGGCCTCCATCCAACTCCTCCCTCCTGCAGCCTAGCTTCTCCAGCCCATTGCCACGTGGGTAGCTGCATCCCACGGCCCAGCCAGACTCATCTCCCGCCCCTTCCCCCCCGCCCCAATTGGCCCCTCAGCCCAGCCAGCCTGATCTACCCCTGCTGCCCCTGTTAAGGAAAAGTTAGCATATGTGACTCCATTTTGGTTTCGGGCCCACCATTGTTTAAAAGCAAGTACATCATGCACCAGGAGGAGTGTTCCTTAGATACTGCATTCCTGTGACCCCCCCCGCCTTGTTTCCAGCCTGTCTCGACTCCCGGTTTCTGTTCTTTGTCTGTTCCTAACTCCCTGCCTCCTGGCCTCAATGTGAGCCTCCCATCCTGATAAGAAAGTCTACTGATGCATTGCTGTAGTTGATGTAATGGTTTAGCACGGGGAATGTACCTAGCAGGGATAGGTGGTAGATAAGGGAAGGGTTTGTCTATTGGCTAAGGTTTCCGATGCACGAGGGCAACATGCTTTGCTAAAAGGTATGTAATCTTTGTATAACCTGCATTTGGGGTCCCCTCCTGACTAGCAGGGGGGCACCACACTCGAGCGTAATAAACTTAGTGTCTCTGGAAACTCTGCAATTGTGGACTTTGTTCGTGTGACTCAGCCTAGACTCGAACTGTGCGTGACCTATCAGGTATAATTCGTAGCAGTTCTTGTGCGTGACCTATCAGGTGTAATTCGTAACAGTTTTGGCGACCACGAAGGGACTCTAGGCTCACCCCAACAAGCGAGACTACACTCCTCCTCTTGGACAGCTCCAGCCGGCACAGGGTGAGTTCACCTTTGAGAACTCCGAGGAGCGGGGGTGTGAGCCGTCGCTTAGGCGATAAGGTGGCACATTTGGTGTCCTTTTGGTAGCCCATTATGGGTTCTAGGCAGAGTGTAAGTAAGGGGACTGAAATTCTCAAGAATTGGGAGAATATTTCTGGTACCCATGGGTTAGGTAAAAAGAAAGCTGTAATCTTGTGCAAGGTTGAGTGGCCAGCACTAACAACTCAAACATCTTTCGAATGGCCACCAGATGGGTCTTTTGCTGGGGAAAAATTAACAGCACATAGGAAAAGGCTGGAGGACAAAGCTCCAGCCCAGATGGATTATTGGTATGTATGGGACAACTGGGCTTATGCGCTGCGAAAGGACATCCTCTTTCCTCCTCCTTTTCTTATTCATCTCAGGGGTCTCCAGCCCCGCTCTGTGCTATGCCTGCTTCTGCCCCTCCTCCGGCTTACCCTAGGCTTTCTGACCTATGCCCAGGACCAGTTGCAAGCCTTAAGACAGGACTTCCAGGCAGAAAAGGAAGCACTGGCTAAGCAAGTACCAATCCTTCAGAGACTTGTCAAAATTTAACCATTTGTGCTCAGCATATGCCATAACAACAGTGTGTCTGCCATAAGAGGAAATTAAATAGTTAAACTGCCAAGTTCTGTCCAGGTGACAAGCCTCACGGGGGAGGACTCGGGTAGCCCTTGTGAGTGAGAATATTTAAGAGAAGAGACCAGTAGGGCTGGGGGCTAGTTAAGAAGCCCACCCTCCTTGTTAAATTGGTAGTGGGACAAAGCTGGTGCGCATGGAAGGGACAGTTCAGAGAGAAAAACAGGATCGGGCCCAAGCGGGCAGGCAACAGATAGAGAGATTGGAAAACAGATTGGAAACTTGGAGGGCATAGTGAAAAAAAGAGGAGTAAATAATTACAGGAATGGGAAATGTAAATCCCGGAATAATGCTTGGAATGGTAAAATCTGAGTTGATTGGGTGTAGTTTTGGGAGATAAGCAAGTGATTTAAGAAAGGAAAGTGAGAAGTTAACTCTGTAGTTGCTGGAGGGAATTAATCAGTTGAACTCTGTGAAATACTAGAAAGAAAAAGAATTCTTGGTTTCTTTGCAGCCATTGGGCCCTTGTCCAAAGGAATGCAATTATACAGTGCCACTTAATTAATATCTTATTAGGCTCCTAGGGGCTACAATAGGTGGTGTCTTTCTTTTCAGGTCGCTGTGTGTTTGACAGCAGGAGTTAAGAGTAAAAGTCAATCAAAAGTCTGGTAAAGTTTATTGTGCCCTTTTTAAAGTAAGAATCTTTAAGTTGTGGATCCAAAAGCAAGCCGGAAAGCATTTGTTTTAATGTAAATTACCTAACTGATAAGGTAAAAGCCACTAAAACCTGGGCTGCCTATAAAACAAATACAAGAGTAATTCCTCTGTTTTGCCTGCAATTAACAAGGGTATTTGTATAAAAAGGAAATATTTTAAGGAATGACTGACTGCCCAGAAGGGGTAGATCTGTGTTCTTTTTGTCTTTCAGAAAATCAGAGAAAACTAATGCCAGCTGAAAAGCAATTCAACATATCATGAATTTACTGGCACAATAGGAATTATGTTCTATGTTCTATGTTCTGTCTTGTGTTTGTCTTGTGGCCAGAATTGCTGTGTTTAATTTTTCATAGGACAGTTTAGTTTAAAACTAAATAGAAGGGTTAAATCAAAATGCAGATACTTGTTTTATTCAACTTGGAATACAAAGTGTTTGGATAATATCAGGAAAATGTAACATACTAAAGTTTAATACATTTGCTTAAGTAAGAAAAAGAAATTTCATTGGCCAGATCTTTTAATTGAAAAAATTGTTGTTAAAATTCGCACACCAACAGGCTTTGGAAGCAAGGACATGAAAGGTTAACCCACTCCCCATATTACACATGGGATGCTTCTGGCTACCTCAAATTTCTAGCCAGAGGGCTGGGGAGGAAGGAAAGCTATTGAACATCAGAGGTTGTACCAAGTGGATTCCTCAAAAGTGGGTGTGCTTGTCCTGGCTTGTTGCTCCAAAGCTCCGTAATAAAGTCATTTTCCTAGAAGGGTGTATGTGGCATACATTGAACAATAAGACTAAAGTGCTGTATAATGGGCAATGTATATGTGTTCATTTTTGAACAAAGGTGTGTGAGTGGAAAGTGAAAGTTTCCTTTGCAGGTTAATAGAAGCCAAGAAGGGGAGAAGAAAAAGAATGGAGGACGAGTTAACTCGACTCTGTAGCTGGCAGGCTCGGTCCAAAGATAAGACGCTGGCCTGCCCAAGGACACTACTCACAGCTAGGATTTGGCTGACAGCCAAGAAAGAGGGGGGCTTGAATGTGCCCAAGCACCTGTGAAATCTGCAAAACACTGCCAGACAGTAATGAAATGTGTTAGGTCTCTGTATTTACAGGTGAAAGAAGTCCTGCTCCAAGGATCCTGAGCAAACCTGCCATTTGTTAAAACCAGGTGACTGGGTCTACATAAAGGTCCATCAACAAAAGGCTACTTTGGCCGGACGCTGGAAAGGCCCTTATTAAGTCCTGCTAACTACCAACACCGCTGTGAAGTGCCAAGGACTGACTGCCTGGACCCATGCTTCTTACTGCAAAAAGACCCCTCCGCCTCGAGATGACTTCACTTCGACTACCGATCAGCCTGTCCCTCCTTCTGGGTTTTTTCTTTCCTCCTTTTGGACAGCAGGGGAAAGGACAAGGTGAAGTGCTAGTAACGTCTCCCTTGTCCACTGACAGAGCTAATCTGCATTCAGTATTTGCTAAAGAAACCAAAGCACTACAGGGTGACGTGCTAGTAACCTCTCCCCTGTATAATGCAAAACCATGCCTGTTCCAAGAGAGAAGAAGGAACGCCTGCTCTGCTGAAGCCACCACGATCCAAGGATTCCTGACTGAAAAAGACATTAAGAATTGGCCTTGGTGGCAAAGACGGAGCATTGTACACTGGCAGGGAGGGAGCTGCGGGATGTATTCTTGCGAATGTGGAGTGAAGTGGTGGGGTGAGTTTATTCCAGGAGCTGGAATCTGTGCTTGTGGGCAAGTACCATCAGAATGCACTGTCCTCCCTAATTGTTTTCCGGATAATGAATACCAAAAACACCTTACAGCCACGAACATTACTCCCACCATCTGCCACCACTCCTTTGCAGGTAAAGGTTCCTGGATCCATCATAGCTACATTAAGTTGGCGCTGGGACCCGCACCTGACCCAGACAAGCCATCGGACAAGCCACTTCAGGAATGAACGCCACGACCAACCCATGGACTGAGATTTCCAGCTATTGGAACCTTTACAGCCCACCAGGACTTCTTGTGTTCCTGTTTATTGGACTTACATTGGTAGTGTTATTTTTTGTATGGTATAGAGGAGGGTGCCGACATTGGTATGGTTTGCCTGGGGGGTCCTCTCCCTATTCCCAAGTCCAGTACAAGGATGGGAGGGCAATAGCTTTTTGAATTTAACCCGCGCCATAAAACAGGGTGTAAATCGAACGCAGTGTTGGATTTGTATTCATACTCCCACATATTTGGGTCAGGGGGTCCCGTTGGTAGGGGTACCTATCCCTCTTAATCAAACAGACTCACCCTTTTGGGATAAAACATCTTTACAGCAAGCCACCTATCAGGATCGGGAGTATTCAATTGCAATACTAACTAAGGGAGTATTTTGTTTTACTTGGAATCAATCTGACCAGTATGCGCGTCCTGTAGGGAAGAGTTCTTGTATTATCACTCAGTGGGCAAATGGGTATTAAATAAAGACCGAGGGAGGAGGCTGGCAATGTGGGAGTAGTGATTCTTCCCCTTTCAAAGAGACTCTTACAAATGACCTCTCCACAATAGGGAGTCGGACAGGTATAACTTGTCGTTTGGTTAATGTCTCTGATATATCAGGCCAATGGTGGGTTTGTAGTAGTCCCTATAAAGAGTGTAATTTAAATGGTACAACCAAAAACACCCCTACCCGTAGTCAACAAGGAGGATGGGAAGCCCCATTGGGAGCATATAAGCTGTTTGGAAAAGCAGCATTAAACACTGAAGGAATTTCCCTGAGAACCAGTCCTTATTGGGCCCTACAGGGTCATTATTTTGGGTGTGGCCGGAAAGCTTATAAAGTGTTACCAGCTAACTGGACTGGTAGCTGTTATATAGCCCATGGAATTCCCCATCTTTATGTTACTACTACATTACCTAAAGGCAAAATTAGAAACATCCGGAATACCCCTATTGAATCACGGGGGGAAACTCTTCAACGGCTAAATGCTGCGTTGGAGGGCAACGCAAAGAATCCCCTCACGACAGGGAAGCTCATAGGGTGTTCCATTCTGGGGATAGTACCACTACTAACAGGGCCAGCCATGACATGCATAGGCCGTTACACCGTGAGACTTCAAATGGTACTTAAAAAGGTTGCCTTGGAGTTAAAAGACTCAATTAGTGGTTTGGAATCAGCGGTAAAAACATTAAATAAGAAAGTGCAACAACTCAGAACGTATTCCCTCCAAAACAGGTTGGCCTAAGGGTATGTCTACACTACGAAATTAGGTCGAATTTATAGAAGTCGGTTTTTTAGAAATCGGTTTTATATATTCGAGTGTGTGTGTCCCCACAGAAAATGCTCTAAGTGCATTAAGTGCATTAACTCGGCGGAGTGCTTCCACAGTACTGAGGCTAGAGTCGACTTCCGGAGTGTTGCACTGTGGGTAGCTATCCCACAGTTCCCGCAGTCTCCGCTGCCCATTGGAATTCTGGGTTGAGATCCCAATGCCTGATGGGGCTAAAACATTGTCGCGGGTGGTTCTGGGTACATATCGTCAGGCCCCCGTTCCCTCCCTCCCTCCGTGAAAGCAAGGGCAGACAATTGTTTCGCGCCTTTTTTCCTGAGTTACCTGTGCAGACGCCATACCACGGCAAGCATGGAGCCTGCTCAGGTAACCGTCACCGTATGTCTCCTGGGGTGCTGGCAGACGTGGTACTGCATTGCTACACAGCAGCAGCAACCCATTGTCTTGTGGCAGCAGACGGTGCAATAGGACTGGTAGCTGTCATCGTCATGTCCAAGGTGCTCCTGGTCGCCTGTGTGAGGTTGATCAGGAGCGCCTGGGCAGACATGGGCGCAGGGACTAAATTTGGAGTGACTTGATCAAGTCATTCTCTTTAGTCCTGCAGTCAGTCCTATTGAACCATCTTATGGCGAGCAGGCAGGTGATACGGATTGCTAGCAGTCCTATTGCATCATCTTCTGCCGGGCAGGCAAGAGATGAGGATGGCTAGCAGTCCTATTGTACCATCATCTGACGAACAGCCATGAGATGTGGATGGCATGCAGTCCTTCTGCACCGTCTGCTGCCAGCCAAAGATGTAAAAGATAGATGGAGTGTATCAAAACAAGAAATAGACCAGATTTGTTTTGTACTCATTTGCAAACCCACCCCGCCCCCTGTCTAGGGGACTCATTCCTCTAGGTCACACTGCAGTCACTCACAGAGAAGGTGCAGCGAGGTAAATCTAGCCATGTATCAAACAGAGGCCAGACTAACCTCCTTGTTCCAATAAGAACAATAACTTAGGTGCACCATTTCTTATTGGAACCCTCCGTGAAGTCCTGCCTGAAATACTCCTTGATGTAAAGCCCCCCCCTTTGTTGATTTTAGCTCCCTGTAAGCCAACCCTGTAAGCCGTGTTGTCAGTCGCCCCTCCCTGCGTCAGAGCAACGGCAAACAATCGTGAATCTGAGTTGAGAGTGCTGTCCAGAGCAGTCACAGTGGAGCACTCTGGGATAGCTCCCGGAGGCCAATACCGTCGAATTGTGTCCACAGTACCCCAAATTCGACCCGGCAAGGCCGATTTAAGCGCTAATCCACTTGTCGGAGTGGAGTAAGGAAATCGATTTTAAGAGCCCTTTAAGTCGAAATAAAGGGCTTCATCGTGTGGACAGGTGCAGGTTTACATCGATTTAATGCTGCTAAATTCGACCTAAAGTCCTAGTGTAGACCAGGGCTTAGACTACCTTTTAGCATCCCAGGGAGCGGTCTGCGCTCTCATTGGGTCCCGTTGTTATGTGTATGTAAATAATAATAGCTATAAAGTCTATAAGGAAGTGGTACGGGCAGAGACCCATGCCCAAGTCGGGGCACAAGCTGCCTACACCGCTCCTGAAAGTGATTGGTTGCAAACTCTATTTTCGGGGTGAGGTTTATCATCATGCCTTAGTAGTTTATTCAGTTTACTACTTAAGATTCTCCTTCCTGTATTAATTGTACTAATAATATTATGCTATGCAGTGTCATGTATTAGGGAGCTTTTGCAGAATATGTTAATCCATTCTTTTCAAGGCTATCGCAAAATGCTTATGCAAAATAAATTGTAGAATAAGTAGGCAGGGATGCCTACAAAATCAAAGGGGGGACTGTTATAAGAAAGGGCTTATATGCTATTTTATATGAATGTTTAATAAGTTTGTTCTTATAATTTAGCATAAGTTACTAGTTTAGCATAAGTAATTAAAGTAGTTGAAGCCTTAGGCCAAGGTCAAGCTGCCCTGAAAGGAAGGCTAAAAAAGCAGCTGCAAAACCAGTTGAAACTGCCCGTTATCATTGAAAATAAAGAAAAATGCAAGGAGTAGAACTAACTGTCTCCCGGAGCAAATCCAGCACCCGACAATGGACTGTCCACTCAGCAACAGAACTGTCCAATGGAAAAGAGCAGAGACCCCTACTCAAATTAGGGGATTGGACTTTGGACATGGGCGAGGGCGGTGTTACCAACCGTAGAGGGTATAATTGCTTGCAATTTCTGAGAGACGGGGTTCCCTCTCCGGAGTAAGGTGTGAGCCATCTCTGTGCACCCCCTTGTGGCCAGGCATGGTGCTCCAAGTGTGACACGCTTTAATCTCTGCCGATTGGGGCAGTAATAGGGTCGTTTTCACAGCCCGGGGCAAGGGAGGACCAACACGTACCAACAAACCAACATGTCCCCCTGTAATTCAGCTTCCGGAGTGGAGTAATGATGAACAGGTCATAAGGTCCTCACCTCAGCTCATATCCAAAACTTAAAGGCCCCAGAACAAAGCCCCTGGTTAGGCTGGTCTCCTGGGGCTAGAGCAAAGGGACTTAGGTACATCAGAGGTAGTCAGGTGCCTGAATCCCAAAATCAGGCCCCAAAATCAGGCACAAAACCCCCACTCAGCTGCCTCCAAACCCTAGAGGCATCTAAACTCACTCAGCACCTAGGGTCCCAGATATTATTGGGACCGTCCCACTATTCAGAGCTTTGACTTATATCGGTACTTAGTACCCCTCCACACACATACTGAATTTCCACACTTGCCATCTGGTCATCATAGCAACACCCAGCACATGGGGGGCCCCTCTTCTGGTCAGGGTCTGTGCAGTGCCTCACTCTGGGGTGAGCTTGCAAACCTTGAGAAGCACTAGGAGTGGCAAAGGGCTCCCACCAATGGTCTAAGATAAGAGTGATAAGTGAAGAACTTTTTCCTGGTGGTGCAGACGTCGCTCTGGTTCCAGGCGATGGAAGCAAATGCACCTGCTCTGGCTACGCAAGGTCTGGCTGATCACAGCCTCACAGGCACTTCCCAGACTCACCCTGGACAAAGGAGGGACTCTCAGCAGCACAAGTGTGCTGGTTCTCAGCAAAAGCGGTGAGCACAGAAACCCCCCGGGAGGGAATCCAAAGATTGTTCCCCGGCTCACATCGTGGTCGGAGCGAGAGGTGAACTGGTGCACGTCTTACCTTCCTGTTCCTGTTTCTTGGCTGATTCCTGCCCCCTGAACTCAGGGTTGCGGTTCCTATTTTTCAGCAGCGGAAAAGGGTGTGTACGTAATGTTTAGGGGGCCCAGATAGCATGTGTGCAAAATCGGGACACTTGTTTTTTCTGACGGGCATATAATGGCATATATAAGACACAGCCCCGAATAGCGGGATGGCACCAATGATATCTGGACATCCGGTCATCCTAACAGCATCGGGTGGTTGCTCAGTACTCAGGACCTGCTGCTGCCTACCTGCTGGTGGGGCAGGTTTTGGGTTTCCGATCTGTTTTCTCTGGAATGCTTTGACCTTAAGGATAAAGGTGCTTCTTAGAAAGGAGGGAGCGGTAGTTTGACTGTGGTAATTATACACTTCACCCTCTCTGAGGAGCACAGTGAAGCAGGCTGACATTCCTGGGGATAGAGCTAGCAAAGGAGGGAGAGAGATGTGGGTCTCCGCCCAACAGAGGCGACAGCTGAGGAGCCAGAAGGCTGAGGGTGGGTGTCCTTGTTGGACCACGGAGTGGGGGACACAAATTGTGACACCCACACAACTTTACCGCTGCCCCCCTGGAATCGGCAAGCACCACAGGGAATTAGCCTGTGTGCATGGCAGCTGCAGTCCCTGGGTTGGGTGCAGCCGAACGGTGAGGAGATAAGACGGAGCTTGGCAGAGCGGTGGTTGTGATATGAGGAGATCTGGAGATCAGTTTGAGGAGTGGGGCAGAGCTTGGTGATGGAGAAAATATGGAGGGGCCCTGCCCATCTTGGCTGGCCTCAGGTTCCTCGCCATGTGCATGATCAAAGGACAGAGGCGCATGTGCACCGCCAGGGACCCGGAACCCCTTGTTCCAGCACAGTGTTCATAGAATCATAGAATCATAGAATATCAGGGTTGGAAGGGACCCCAGAAGGTCATCTAGTCCAACCCCCTGCTTGAAGCAGGACCAATTCCCAGTTAAATCATCCCAGCCAGGGCTTTGTCAAGCCTGACCTTAAAAACCTCTAAGGAAGGAGATTCTACCACCTCCCTAGGTAACGCATTCCAGTGTTTCACCACCCTCTTAGTGAAAAAGTTTTTCCTAATATCCAATCTAAACCTCCCCCATTGCAACTTGAGACCATTACTCCTCGTTCTGTCATCTGCTACCATTGAGAACAGTCTAGAGCCATCTTCTTTGGAACCCCCTTTCAGGTAGTTGAAAGCAGCTATCAAATCCCCCCTCATTCTTCTCTTCTGCAGACTAAACAATCCCAGCTCCCTCAGCCTCTCTTCATAAGTCATGTGCTCTAGACCCCTAATCATTTTTGTTGCCCTTCGCTGGACTCTCTCCAATTTATCCACATCCTTCTTGTAGTGTGGGGCCCAAAACTGGACACAGTACTCCAGATGAGGCCTCACCAGTGTCGAATAGGGGGGAACGATCACGTCCCTCGATATGCTCGCTATGCCCCTACTTATACATCCCAAAATGCCATTGGCCTTCTTGGCTACAAGGGCACACTGTTGACTCATATCCAGCTTCTCGTCCACTGTCACCCCTAGGTCCTTTTCCGCAGAACTGCTGCCTAGCCATTCGGTCCCTAGTCTGTAGCGGTGCATTGGATTCTTCCATCCTAAGTGCAGGACCCTGCACTTATCCTTATTGAACCTCATCAGATTTCTTTTGGCCCAATCCTCCAATTTGTCTAGGTCCTTCTGTATCCTATCCCTCCCCTCCAGCGTATCTACCACTCCTCCCAGTTTAGTATCATCTGCAAATTTGCTGAGAGTGCAATCCACACCATCCTCCAGATCATTTATGAAGATATTGAACAAAACCGGCCCCAGGACCGACCCCTGGGGCACTCCACTTGACACCGGCTGCCAACTAGACATGGAGCCATTGATCACTACCCGTTGAGCCCGACAATCTAGCCAGCTTTCTACCCACCTTATAGTGCATTCATCCAGCCCATACTTCCTTAACTTGCTGACAAGAATACTGTGGGAGACCGTGTCAAAAGCTTTGCTAAAGTCAAGAAACAATACATCCACTGCTTTCCCTTCATCCACAGAACCAGTAATCTCATCATAAAAGGCGATTAGATTAGTCAGGCATGACCTTCCCTTGGTGAATCCATGCTGACTGTTCCTGATCACTTTCCTCTCATGTAAGTGCTTCAGGATTGATTCTTTGAGGACCTGCTCCATGATTTTTCCAGGGACTGAGGTGAGGCTGACTGGCCTGTAGTTCCCAGGATCCTCCTTCTTCCCTTTTTTAAAGATTGGCACTACATTCGCCTTTTTCCAGTCATCCGGGACTTCCCCCGTTCGCCACGAGTTTTCAAAGATAATGGCCAAGGGCTCTGCAATCACAGCCGCCAATTCCTTCAGCACTCTCGGATGTAACTCGTCCGGCCCCATGGACTTGTGCACGTCCAGCTTTTCTAAATAGTCCCTAACCACCTCTATCTCCACAGAGGGCTGGCCATCTCTTCCCCATTCTGTGATGCCCAGCGCAGCAGTCTGGGAGCTGACCTTGTTAGTGAAAACAGAGGCAAAAAAAGCATTGAGTACATTAGCTTTTTCCACATCCTCTGTCACTAGGTTGCCTCCCTCATTCAGTAAGGGGCCCACACTTTCCTTGGCTTTCTTCTTGTTGCCAACATACCTGAAGAAACCCTTCTTGTTACTCTTGACATCTCTTGCTAGCTGCAGCTCCAGGTGCGATTTGGCCCTCCTGATATCTTTCCTACATGCCCGAGCAATATTTTTATACTCTTCCCTGGTCATATGTCCAACCTTCCACTTCTTGTAAGCTTCTTTTTTATGTTTAAGATCTGCTAGGATTTCACCATTAAGCCAAGCTGGTCGCCTGCCATATTTACTATTCTTTCGACTCATCGGGATGGTTTGTCCCTGTAACCTCAACAGGGATTCCTTGAAATACAGCCAGCTCTCCTGGACTCCCTTCCCCTTCATGTTAGTCCCCCAGGGGATC
Source organism: Natator depressus (assembly GCF_965152275.1). Classification (NCBI taxonomy): domain Eukaryota; kingdom Metazoa; phylum Chordata; order Testudines; family Cheloniidae; genus Natator; species Natator depressus. The sequence continues at coordinate 34,361,402 of NC_134246.1, forward strand.
CTGGCCATCTGTTCCCTGAGGGAGTCGAAGTCTGCTTTCCTGAAGTCCAGGGTCCGTATCCTGCTGCTTACCTTTCTTCCCTGCGTCAGGATCCTGAACTCAACCAACTCATGGTCACTGCCTCCCAGATTCCCATCCACTTTTGCTTCCCCCACTAATTCTACCCGGTTTGTGAGCAGCAGGTCAAGAAAAGCACCCCCCCTAGTTGGCTCCCCTAGCACTTGCGCCAGGAAATTGTCCCCTACGCTTTCCAAAAACTTCCTGGATTGTCTATGCACCGCTGTATTGCTCTCCCAGCAGATATCAGGAAAATTAAAGTCACCCATGAGAATCAGGGCATGCGATCTAGTAGCTTCCGTGAGTTGCCGGAAGAAAGCCTCATCCACCTCATTCCCCTGGTCCGGTGGTCTATAGCAGACTCCCACCACTACATCACTCTTGTTGCACACACTTCTAAACTTAATCCAGAGACACTCAGGTTTTTCCACAGTTTCGTACCGGAGCTCTGAGCAGTCATACTGCTCCCTTACATACAGTGCTACTCCCCCACCTTTTCTGCCCTGCCTGTCCTTCCTGAACAGTTTATAACCATCCATGACTGTACTCCAGTCATGTGAGTTATCCCACCAAGTCTCTGTTATTCCAATCACGTCATAGTTCCTTGACATCACCAGGACCTCCAGTTCTCCCTGCTTGTTTCCAAGGCTTTGTGCATTTGTATATAAGCACTTGAGATAACCTGTTGATCGCCCCTCATTCCCAGTATGAGGCAGGAGCCCTCCCCTCGCAGACATTCCTGCCTGTGCTTCCTCCCGGTATCCCGCTTTCCCACTTACCTCAGGGCTTTGGTCTCCTTCCCCCGGTGAACCTAGTTTAAAGCCCTCCTCACTAGGTTAGCCAGCCTGCTGGCAAAGATGCTCTTCCCTCTCTTCGTAAGATGGAGCCCGTCTCTGCCCAGCACTCCTCCTTCATGGAACACCATCCCATGGTCAAAGAATCGTGTTGCGTAGGTGTCGTCAGCAGAGGAGTACAGGGGTCTCCTTGCCAGGGGACTCACCAGCAGAGGGCCGGACGGTGCAGTGGGCAGCAGAGGGTGGGGGTGGGGAAGGGGCGGCTATACTGTATAATGGGCACAAGGGGCAACAGAGGGTGGGGGTGGGGAAGGGGCGGCTATACTGTATAATGGGCACTAGGGGCAGCAGAGGGTGGGGAAGGGGAAGGGGCGGCTATACTGTATCATGGGCACAAGGGGCAGCAGAGGGTGCGGGTGGGGAAGGGGCGGCTATACTGTATAATGGGCACGAGGGGCAGCAGAGGGTGGGGGTGGGGAAGGGGTAGCTATACTGTATCATGGGCACTAGGGGCAGCAGAGGGTGGGGGTGGGGAAGGGGCGGCTATACTGTATAATGGGCACTAGGGGCAGCAGAGGGTGGGGAAGGGGAAGGGGCGGCTATACTGTATCATGGGCACAAGGGGCAGCAGAGGGTGCGGGTGGGGAAGGGGCGGCTATACTGTATAATGGGCACGAGGGGCAGCAGAGGGTGCGGGTGGGGAAGGGGTAGCTATACTGTATCATGGGCACTAGGGGCAGCAGAGGGTGGGGGTGGGGAAGGGGTGGCTATACTGTATCATGGGCACAAGGGGCAGCAGAGGGTGGGGAAGGGGAAGGGGCGGCTATACTGTATCATGGGCACAAGGGGCAGCAGAGGGTGCGGGTGGGGAAGGGGCGGCTATACTGTATAATGGGCACGAGGGGCAGCAGAGGGTGGGGGTGGGGAAGGGGTAGCTATACTGTATCATGGGCACTAGGGGCAGCAGAGGGTGGGGGTGGGGAAGGGGCGGCTATACTGTATAATGGGCACTAGGGGCAGCAGAGGGTGGGGAAGGGGAAGGGGCGGCTATACTGTATCATGGGCACAAGGGGCAGCAGAGGGTGCGGGTGGGGAAGGGGTAGCTATACTGTATCATGGGCACTAGGGGCAGCAGAGGGTGGGGGTGGGGAAGGGGCGGCTATACTGTATCATGGGCACAAGGGGCAGCAGAGGGTGCGGGTGGGGAAGGGGCGGCTATACTGTATAATGGGCACGAGGGGCAGCAGAGGGTGGGGGTGGGGAAGGGGTAGCTATACTGTATCATGGGCACTAGGGGCAGCAGAGGGTGGGGGTGGGGAAGGGGCGGCTATACTGTATAATGGGCAGCACAGAGTGGACACCCCATGTCGATAATCCGGCCTGGAGCAATAGCTCTGAGACGTGTGAACGGCTCCATTCTGCTCAGCGGTTGTTCCCATTCCCCACCCCCAGTGGCACTGCTGCAGGGCCTGTTCCATGCACCGATGACGCCTGTTCTCAGCTCCTTCCCCCGCTTTCAGCCCTGTCTGCCTGGTGCCGCTCCCTGCCTGCCCTTTCTTAGTGCACATCAGAGCACCGGAGCATCCTCACCTGCTGGGGAACCCGCTCGCCTCCGGAAACGGGGGACTTATTGCTGCTCACGGCTGTTGTATCCAAAGTAGGGGCATTAGTCCGGGTAGGGAGCCAGCTGTACAAGGGGATGTCCGCCCTGCAGTCGGGGCAGCTCGTGTAGAGCTGTGGTTGAGCTGGGCCCCTGCAAAGATCAGTGTAGCCACGGCCAGAGAGGTTATCCCCCTGCGTATGTCTTCAGGGTCCCAACTGGGATTGTGCCAGGGGCTGCCCATGGCGCCCTGGCTACACTGCTATCTTTAGCGAGCGGGCTCGATCAAAGCTAGTGTCTCCACACGCTGCATCCCGATTGCTCTGTGGACAGATCCCAATTCTACGGTAACTTCGAAGGGCTCGGAGCTAAATGAAGCCTCCTTACATTTCCTGGATGAGTAACTCTAAGAAGTAACCATGACCTGCACAAACCTCATGGCTCGATCACTCGCCCTGTTCGTTAAGAGCCAGATTTTTAAAGGTATTTAGGCTTGTAGTAGGATTTTCAAAAGCATGTGGATGCTTCATTCCCATTGATTTCAATGGGTGCATATCAAAATCCCACTAGGCAATAAAATTCCTTTAAAAATCTGCCCCTTCCTGACTTGTTCAATTGCTGATTCGATATAACAGGACTGTCCGTTCGTTCATTGACTGGCTCAGCCCCAGTTGTTTTCCTAATTTGAGCAATGTATCTTCTAATATTGGGTTAGTTTCATAGAGCTGAAAAGGAGCCAGCCTTAGTGAGAAGTTTAATTGCTTTTAAAGGCTTCCTTGTTTACTGATTTTTAATAACCCCCATAAAAAGCACACAGAGCTGGTTTTTCTTTCACATTCGTGGCTGGGCCAGTAACTCTGCGTATTTGAGGGCCCCCGCAGGCTCTCTCTCTTCCTCCAGGGTAATCCACGTGGCTTCGCCATCTCCTTAGACTGGGCCCCTGGGCTTGAAGCCCCCCTGCTGCAACCCATGAGCTCTGCCCAGCAAGTCCATCAGAGACAGCCCCTGACGGAGACTTGGCCGCGCTGCCGGGATGAACGCGCCTAGCCCAGCATTGGCAGTGACGCTCACACCACGCTGTCAGAACAGTCGGGTTCATGAGTCACCTGGACACAGCCTAGGAGGTCCTTAGGGTAGCACAGAGAGATGAAGGGTGAAGTGTAGACCATGCTGGGTAGTCCAGAGCCCTGCCAAGCTGAAGGGAACCCCTTGGTTCAAGCTCTGCCTGACCTCCAGGTGAGAGCCCCGACTCCTCCCAGGCCCCAGCTCTCATCCTCCACCTCACACCTCCCAGTCCTTTCTTCTCCTGCTGGGGGGTTGTTCAACTTCCCTGCAGAGAGGTGGGGCAGTCCATGCCCCTCGCGGTCCTTGGGTGCTAGGTGTTGGCTCCTCGGTGTTGTCTTCTCAGATGCTCCACTGAGATGGAGACTAAGGGTCAGATGGCTAGGGGACACCCACACTTATGTGTCTCAGCCTGCCCAGAGAGCCAGCAGTCCCCTTCCACTCATGGTGCAACAACACAGCACATAGGGGAAACTGAGGCACAGCCAGGCCTCATAAACATATTACAGAATATTCCCACATTGTCACACGGTTCAGCGGGCAGATGCCCTGGGAAACGATCGGCAAAGGGAAGAGTTCAAGCAGCTGCTCTTGCGATTCCAGGAGATCTCAGCAAAAGACTCTTCTGGCTGTAGAGAACCCAACTACCAGGCGCGCCGGCTGTTTTGGGGGCCAGTACAGGGTACTGGGCTGCTTATGGGGCTGTACAAAAGACACTGGATAGGCCCTTGGACAGGAGAGTTATACAGGAGTGTCACTGTACTTTGAATAGTCCAACCCAAAACCTAACGGGACCTGGCAACTTCTAGTAGACCACAGACAACTTGGTGGGACTTAGCTCCAGGGATACACTTGCCAAGGGCTGCGGTGGCAGCTCAGTCCCTGGCAGCTGGTTTTTGAAAAGCTCTGCCCTCGTTCAAACAGGAATCAATTTGGGGCAGCTCGCCATCCTGTGCTCTACAGGAGCTCAGACCAGATGATCGCAATGGTCCCGTCTGGCCTTGGAATCTACGCGGCAAAGGAGCTCAGGTTTTCTAACGCCAAACTCTTCTCTACCCTGGAGGTCGGGGTTGGACTCCCCAGTTGGGTCCGGGTGATCGGTGTCAATCAGTTAATCACCGACATGGCCCCTGGAGGAGATGCTCCTTTGGGGATGCCGATGCCCCTCCAGAGTTCAGCCTCTCCCTGCGCTGGGGTGATGCAGCTGCCAGGGAAGAGGATAAATATTCACTGACAAAAAACCGACAGCAATGCAGCGTTCCGGCTGCCCGGCAGTATACGGCGCCCTTCCGGAGCACCGCTTGCAGCAAAACCAGCACCTCTGACGAGTTAAGGGACCTGCCTCCCCGGAGAACGAAACTCTCATGCAGGTTAGGTTTTGATTCCTGCTCCCCCAAAGACCTGCGGGGGGTGCCATGCACTCACAGGGGGTATTCCTCAAAGGAGCGAGACCACCATGCCAGCACCAGAGCTGTGGTTCAACCTCCCAGGTCTGGGCAAAAAAAGAATAAGTTGCAAAAATACATCAACGGTGAGAAAAGCTGGTATTTTTTTCCAGGCAGCCTGTATCTCAGGAACCCCTGGGTCAAATAACCCCAAATTTGGATCAGTAACCCTAAGGGGTGCGCTTTGGCAGAGGGTGAGAGGGGATGCGGTAGGGGGCATTCCACCCTTGGAATCAGAGCTGACCCAAATGCCCCAGCATGGTGCTGGGGGGCAGAGAGTGGGATGGGTGACTCAGGAAGGGGTGCTGTGCCCTGTTCTGTGCTGATGTTTGTGCATTTTTCTACAAAGCGCCCAGCCACTCCTGCTCATTAACTCTGCCCTGGCAATGTGGGTTAATTCTGCTGCCCGGGTTGCATCGCAGAATTGAGGAAATCTGCCTCCCATGGTGCCATGAGGATGTGACATCCTGACCCGGCACCGGGACGCCACCCAGTGCTAGTCACTGCCCCCCCCCAGCACCCCGGAGGGCACTGGGATGGGGACCCTAGTGCACAGCGAGGGGCAGGTCATTGTGATAAGTGTGAGCAGAGTATGTCCCAACCACCCTGCCGTGGGTCAGGGCAAAGCTTCCCCTTTCGATGGGGCGTCGCCGCTTCTTGTGGGCCTGGATTATGAAATACTTAACGTCAGATATTTCTCTGCCACCAGTTCCCTCTTCTTTTAACTCCCATGCAGCCAGGGGGAGGCCAGCTCTGCAGACAGCTGGATCAATTCTCCGGGGGAAACAGAGGCACCAGCACTAGGGTGAGTGGGAGAGCATGGGAGAAGGGCACTGGTATAATCCAGGCAGGATTGTTCAGCAGTTTAGCTAGTAGAGAGGAATGGTAGGAAATGCACCAAAGAGGAGTTCAGACAAGGCTCTTCTCTCTTATACGTTCCAAAGGTTTGTACAAAGAAGGTGGGTGTTGTTTTACGGGGGGAAACTGAGGCAAACAAAACTGAAGCCGCCTACAAGAGGTCAGTGGTTGAGCCAGGATGAGAATCTTGGGCTCATGAATCCCAGCCGGGGTCCCCCCCATCCCTTGTTCAAGGCTACTTGGGATCCTGAGGGAATGGGGGAAGGGTGGTCCCCAAGAAGGGGGGATCCTGAAGGATTGGGGAAAGGGGAGGTCCCTGGGAAGGGGGATGCTGAAGGGATTGGGGGAAGGGGGGTCCTCTGGAAGTGGGATCCTGAGAGGATTGGGGGAAGGGCAGTCCCCAGGAAGGGGGATCCTCAGGGGATTGGGGGAAGGGCAGTCCCCAGGAAGGGGGATCCTGAGGGAATGGGAAGGGGGGGTCCCACATGAGGGGGGAACGAAGGTTAAGCCATAGCCCATGCTGCTCATATCCCCCTGAACTATGGGAACAATGCTCCTTTATCTTGTTGGGAACATTTGCCAGCCTGACTCCTGATCGTTGGGGTGCTCTCAGTACCTTGGCTTGCTTTCTTGGAGCGCTGATCCCCCATTCTCCAGCTAGCATCGGGAAGCCTTGAGTGCAACTATCCCCCCAAAATCAAGTTCTGAGCTGGCCCCCCCAAACCCAGAGGCCATTTCTGAAAACTTTGGTTTGAATGTTGCAGCGGGTTTGGGAGCCTAAAGCATCAGGGACTGAAGAAGGGCAAAGTCTTGTTCTTAAAGGTATCGTTTAGAGCTGCTCCTCCCCACCCTGATCTCAGCTCTCCAGCCCTCCTCCTGGGATAGAGTCCTGTTCATCGCAGGTTCATGCTGGTTTATGGAGATTGTAATCTCTTCTCGGCTGGGACCCTCTCTTACTACATGTTTGTAAAATGCCTAGCAGAATAGGGCCATGATCTCAGTTGGGGGGCACCTGGTGCCTACAGCTCCGGGCCGGGGCAGCAGAGCCCGGGGCTGGGTCCAGCTGGAGAAAGTCCCCCCGGGCTGGGCACACAAAGACTTTCAGTGAAAGTCTGTCCCTGGTGCAGGCCCAGCTGGGGAAGGAGCAGCTGCTGAGCCTGGGCTCCCAGCTCCCCCTGGAGGCTACAAAGCTCCACCCCCGTGTCTCCTTTCATTGTTTTTCCTGCTTCCTTTCTTCCTGCCAGTCCTCGTTCCCCCAGCCCATTCCTGGCTCCTTCCGCACTGACCTGAGCCGGGGTCCCCCATGCCCTTTTAAATTGCCTGGGCCCCTGGGCAGTTGCCCCCTTTGCCCCGCCCTGTCAGCGGGGCCTAGTTAAGGGGCTGATATGTATGCTAAAGATTGCTAAAGACAGACTCTCCTAGCTTCTCCTGGGGATCTGGTTTCCTGTCTACTGTAGAGTCATTGTCAAAGATTGGGACTGGGGTTATTACCCAGTGTGTCTCCAGGCAGTAGAACAAAGAGGCGATGTCACATGTACATAGATGTTGTGACTAGAAACAACGCGGTACTGCCCCTCCATTACAGGTTTCCCTCGCCGCTGGTTGGCTCCCTTTTCTCAACCTGACGGGCATGAGGCAGTGGCCTCGTTTGCCTCGTTGGACTGGTCTGACTCCGGCTGTCCATGCCATGGAATTGCAATCTCAAAGACTTTGCATTTGCACACAAATCGAAATCCCCAGATGGAACAGGGAGAATTCTGAATTCTTCCGCTACCCTAGCTGTGCCCTTTGGGGAGGTGGATAAATTTCAGCGATGGGAGAACCCCAATGGAGAATTGCATAGCCGTAAGCTGTGGGAGTGGCGGGCCATGGGGCTTTTGTTAAAAAGGATATTGCCCGCACTGAGTGGAATATAACGCTGCTAATGCCGCTTTGTCCTTTACTAGCCTTAACAGGAAGCCTGTGGGTGAATGGGTTTGTACATGGAGGTGAACCAGGTTGGCAGAATAAACATTAATGGGGTATATTAGGTAGTGCCAGAAGAGGACAGAGTTAAGGTTGTGCTGGCATCTTAACTTTTCATTGCCTGCTTTTCAGAAGACTGCCTTTTGCCCAGCGAAATGTTCTGCGAGAGGACGACAAAGCACCAAGGAACCTTAATGCTGTGCTAACCTCATTGTTTTGGTCTGCTTTCCCCCACCGTGCTGTTCTCTCACATTGAGCTATTTCACAAGGCGGGAGGGAACAAAGACAAGATACACTGGGGTTGTGTCCTGGTACAGGCAGGGAGTGCTGTCACGTCCAGACTGGTATGGAATGTGGTTACCAAATCAGAGCCAAAAAAGGCATGCAACAAGTAACGGCTGGTGGGGGATATGTGCCATTCCCTCCAGCTAGTGGATATAAATACAGGCATCTTAGATGAATGTGTGTGCAGCAGATTTGCCGTGGACGGTGCACATGCCACCAGATTAATTGCTTCCCAAGAGGAGGGGTATGTATGTCTCCGTCCTGCCCTGTGCTGCTTTCCTTCAGCTCATCTGGTTAGCTGGTTAGCATGGCTGTTTGGGCTCATGAACATTTTTAATATTGATCCACAAGAGCAATGGGCTATATTTCTGTCAGTCATCCTGAGGGGACTGGGGGAAAAGGGGGTCCCAGGAAAGGGGGATCCTGATGGGATGGGGGGGAAGGAGAGTCCCTGGGAATGGTGATCCTGAGGGAATGGGGGAAGGATGGTTCCCCGGGAAGTGGGATCATGAGAGGATTGGGAGAAAGGGTGGGGCCTGGCAAAGGGGGATCCTGAGGGGAAGGGGGGGTCCCTTGGAAGGGGGATCCTGAGAGGATGGGGGGAAGGGGAGTTCCTGCGAAGGGGGATCCTGAGGAGATGGGCGAAGGGTGGTCCCTGGGAAGGGGTGACCCTAAGGAGATTGGGGGAAGGGCTGTCCCCAGGAAGGGGGATCCTCAGGGGATTGGGGGAAGGGGTTCCCTGGGAACAGGGATCCTGAGGGGACTGGGGGAAGGGGGGTCCCACGCGACGGGGGAATAAAGGTTAAGCCATAGCCCACGCTGCCCATATCCCCCTGTACCATGGGAACAATGCTCCTTTATCTTGTTGGGAACATTTGCCAGCCAGACTCCTGATTGCTGGGGTGCTCTAAGTACCTTGGCTTGCTTTCTCGGAGCGCTGATCCCCCATTCTCCAGGTAGCATCGGGGAGTCTTGAGTGCGACTATCCCCCCAAAATCAAGTTCCAAACTGGCCCGCTTTTCTTCCCCATCATTCCCTAGATCATCCAATCATAGAAGATTAAGGTTGGAAAAGACCTCAGGAGGTCATCTAGTCCAACCCCCTGCTCAAAGCAGGACCAACCCCAACTAAATCATCCCAGCCAGGGCTTTGTCAAGCAGGGCCTTAAAAACCTCTAAGGAAGAAGATTCCACAACCACCCTAGGTAACCCGTTCTAGTGCTTCACCACCCCCCTAGTGAAATAGTTTTTCCTAATATCCAACCTAGGCCTCCCCCCGCCCCCCTGCAACTTGAGACCATTACTCCTTGTTCTGGCATCTGCCTCCACTGAGAACAGCCGAGCTCCATCTTCTTTGGAGCCCCGCCTCAGATAGTTGAAGGCTGCTATGAAATCCCCCCTCACTCTTCTCTTCTGCAGACTAACTAAGCCAAGTTCCTTCAGCCTCTCCTCATAAGCCATGTGCCCCAGCCCCCTAATCATTTTCATTGCCTTCCGCTGGACTCTCTCCAATTTGTCCACATCCTTTCTGTAGTGGGGGGCCCAAAACTGGACGCAATACTCCAGGTGTGGCCTCACCAGTGCCAAAGAGTGGGGAATAATCACTTCCCTCATCTGCTGGCAACGCTCCTGCTAATGCAATCCTGACCCACAGGCAGCTGAGAACATACCTCTTTTTTCTCTGCACTGCACCCCACTGTACTCAGCCACTCATTCCCTCACCCCTCTAATCCCCCACCCCTCCCCTGGCTCCCCAACAACAACCTTTTCATGGCATGACCAGCGGCCCCTCTCCTGCACCCTGGTGCCTGGAGCATCCATCTTCCCTCCTTACCTGGAAACACCAGCTCACAAGCACTTTTCTTCCTCCTCCCATTTACAGGTTGTGATTTTCAAAGGGATTTGAAAATCTCACTTCTCATAGAATCATAGAATCATAGAATATCAGGGTTGGAAGGGACCTCAGGAGGTCATCTAGTCCAACCCCCTGCTCAAAGCAGGACCAATCACCAACTAAATCATCCCAGCCAGGGCTTTGTCAAGCCTGACCATAAAAACTTCTAAGGAAGGAGATTCCACCACCTCCCTAGGTAACGCATTCCAGTATTTCACCACCCTCCTAGTGAAAAAGTTTTTCCTAATATCCAACCTAAACCTCCCCCACTGCAACTTGAGACCATTGCTCCTTGTTCTGTCATCAGCTACCACTGAGAACAGTCTAGATCCATCCTCTCTGGAACCCCCTTTCAGGTAGTTGAAAGCAGCTGTCAAATCCCCCCTCATTCTTCTCTTCCGCAGACTAAACAATCCCAGTTCCCTCAGCCTCTCCTCATAAGTCATGTGTTCTAGTCCCCTAATCATTTTTGTTGCCCTCCGCTGGACTCTTTCCAATTTTTCCACATCCTTCTTGTAGTGTGGGGCCCAAAACTGGACACAGTACTCCAGATGAGGCCTCACCAATGTCGAATAGAGGGGAACGATCACGTCCCTCGATCTGCTGGCAATGCCCCTACTTATACATCCCAGAATGCCATTGGCCTTCTTGGCAACAAGGGCACACTGTAGACTCATATCCAGCTTCTCGTCCACTGTAACCCCTAGGTCCTTTTCTGCAGAACTGCTGCCGAGCCATTTGGTCCCTAGTCTGTAGCGGTGCATGGAATTCTTCTGTCCTAAGTGCAGGACTCTGCACTTGTCCTTGTTGAACCTCATCAGATTTCTTTTGGCCCAATCCTCTAATTTGTCTAGATCCCTCTGTATCCTATCCCTACCCTCCAGTGTATCTACCTCTCCTCCCAGTTTAGTGTCATCTGCAAGCTTGCTGAGGGTGCAATCCACGCCATCCTCCAGATCATTAATCGAGATATTGAACAAAATCGGCCCCAGGACCGACCCTTGGGGCACTCCACTTGATACCGGCTGCCAACTAGACATGGAGCCATTGATCACTACCCGTTGAGCCCAACAATCTAGCCTGCTTTCTATCCACCTTATAGTCCATTCATCCAGCCCATACTTCTTTAACTCATTGGGCCTTTGAATTCCTTCAGCAGCTTTGCAAGTGGCAGAATTCGCCATGGAGGTCAAGGAATAAATAAACTTAGAAAACCAAGGAAATTAAAGGCAAAAACTTTGTGAGAGTGATTCTATGATTCTAGGAAGCTTCAAAGCTTTGTACAAAGAAGGTGGGTGTCGCTTTACAGGGGGGAAATTGAGGCAAACAAAACTGAAGCCACCTACAAGAGGTCAGTGGTAGAGCCAGGACTAGAATCTAAGACTCGTGAATCCCAGCCTGGGTCCCCCACATCCCTTGTTCAAGGCTACTTGGCTCTTAGATGGTGCCCACTAGCTGCAAAGACCTGAGAGTTGGGGCGTTCAGAGCTGTGATGATTCTCTCATGCCTGCCGCCATGGGTCGCTCTCAGAGCAGCTCGGGCGTGGGCACTCCAGCAGCAAAGACCTGCTCCAAAGGTCTCAGGACTGAGGGGAGTCTCAAGTGCTATTGAAGTCTCCTGGTGCAAAGTTGGGGTTTTGCCAAGGGAGGCCCAAAATACAGCACCCCCAGAAGCAACCACTTTTTAAAAATACCCTCCTGCTTCCACACTGCTTTTTTCCCCACTCGCTGCTGGGGGGTAAAGCTCCAGGCAATATTCATGTAAAACAGACTGTTGTGCTCAGGTAGCACCAGGAACCAAGATCCAGTTTCCAGACCTATGATTAGGGCCCTACCAAATTCACGGCCCATTTTGGTCAATTTCACGCTCATGGGATTTTAAATATCCTAAATTTCATTATTTTGGAAATTTAAATCTTAAATTTCACAGTGTTGTAACTGTGGGGGTCCTGACCCAAAAGGGGGTTGTGCGGGGGCCACAAAGTTATTGTATTGGGGTTGCAGAATTGCCACCCTTACTTCTGCGCTGCTGCTGGCGGTGGTGCTGCCTTCAGAGCTGGGCAGCTGGAGACCAGTGGCTGCTGGCCGGGCGCCCAGCTCTGAAGGCAGTGCAAAGTAAGGGTGGCAATACTGAGACCCCCCCATAAGAACCTTGCAACCCTCTCTGTGACCCTTTTTTGGGCCGGAGCCCTCCCCCCACCCAGTTTGAGAAATGCTGGTGAAATCTGTATAGTATAGGGTAAAAGTACACAAAAGACCAGATTTCAGTCTGTGACACATTTTTCACAGCTGTAAATTTGGTAGAGCCCTACTTATGATTCCAAAATTAGTGTCTACGCTGCAATGTAAGGCCGTGCCTCACCCTGGTCTCAAGCCAACCACCCCACTCCCTTGCATCTACACTGCAACTGTGCTAACCCAGGGCTCAGACCCAGGACCCTGCAGGGCGGGTGGGCAATGTTCCCTCTAATTTTTTACATCCATGTGCAGAATGAATTTTGTTATGTGCACCAATATGGAGGTGATGTGTGGCGGGGGTGGGGCTGAGGGGTTTGTAGTGCGGGAGGGGGCTCAGGGCTGGGGCAGAGAGGTGGGGTGCGGGGGGGTGAGGGCTCAAGCTGGGGGTACAAACTCTGGGGTGGGGTCAGGGATGAGGAGTTTAGGGTGCAGGCTGCTCAGGGGCTGGGGTCAGAGGACTCCCCCCAGCCCTCTCCCTGTTGGCAGCAGCTCCGGGACTGGGGCTGGGGGAGAGACACCTCTCCCTGCCGACAGCAGCTCTGGGGCCAGGGCTGAGGCACCTCTCCTCCGTGGCGGCAGGAGCCCCGGGGCCAGGGGAGAGGCCCACGGCAGCCCTGCATGCCCCAACTTGCTCTGCTCCACTCCCCAGTACCCACCCACCTCCGACCTCTCTCCTCTCCAGGCCCCTGTGGCTACGCTCCTGTGCAGCCCTCAGCCGTGCAGGTTAGAGGGAACTTAGCTGGAGGGTCCCAGCTGAAGTGAAGCTGGGACCCAGCGGCTGAGCCCTACTGCTTTACAGTGTAGACGCAGCGCCGCTTGACTCAGGTCCTGGGAATCAGCTGGAAGTATCCCACAATTCCACAGGACAACTTCCTTACTCCTCTCATGGCCACAGCTCAGGTCAGTGTGGACCCGTTCTCTTCTGACCACATGCACTATCAGAGAGCTGCCTGGGTTGGCAGCAGAGAACGAACCCAGCAAGCCTTTTGCAAAGCCAGCTGCTTCCTGCTCACAGTCAGGGCAGGCAGAAAAGTTTTCCCATGGGCCCTAGGTCTAGAGCGGCCATATTGTGGGGTGCTAGGGGGTCTGCAGGCTGCAGTGTGGGTGCCAGATCCCCAGGTTTGAGCCCGAGTTAGAAAAGCCCTTTGGTTAAAATACCACATAGACGCCCAAGCTCAGGGTTCCCAACATGGCTCGGCTGAGTGGAGTCCCACTAACCCTGAGCTTACACTGCAGTGTAGACGTACCCTTAGGAGCAGGGGAAGTTTGGCAGCACAATCCCTGGGATTGGCAAGCATTCAAAACACTCTAAATCCCACCCACCTGGGCAGAGCGCCTGGACGTTTGGCTTGGCACATCGGTGTCTGGGGCATTAGCAGGGTCACTCGGGCAAGGGGATCCCTTCCAAACCACTCTGCTTTACATGAACGACTAGCAGACTGGCTTGGAAATGGCTGGGCCATGGTTGGGGTGAAGAGAAACTAGGGGAAGGGGGGAAAAGCTAGGGTGATGCCACTGCCATGAGGCCATTTAAATACTGTATGTTATGTGATAGAGTGACACTGGCACCCTCTAGTCGCCGCAGTCTTCGGAGAGGACGAGCCCTGAAATCACTGCAGCGGAGGTGAGTCGCCCAAAGGGGGTCCATGCCGTGCTGGTCTCACATTCCCATCTCACACCCACCTCCCGCTTTCTCCCCTCCAGCCAACGATGAAGAAAAGGATGGGTCCAGGCCTCCTGCTGCTGATTTTCCTCTTGCTGGCCTACATGGCCATGGCCAGGAGAGAGACGCCGTACGAGAAGTTCCAACGGCAGCATGTCGACACCTCCAGGAGCTGGGAGCCCGACCCCAACCGCTACTGCAACCTCATGATGCTGCGGAGGAACATGACGGTGTCCAGCTGCAAAGAGCTCAACAGCTTCGTCCACGGGGTGCTGGCGGGGGTAGTTGCCATCTGCAGCTCAGAGGGGACATGGCATCATGGGAACTTTTACTACAGCAACTCGCCCTTCCCAGTCACAGACTGCCAGACCACAGGGGCGTCCCTCTGGCCCCGCTGCATTTACAGGGGAGTCGTCAGCCATAAGAGAATTTGTGTCGCCTGCACAAATGAGCAGCCTGTGCACTATGCCCTGCCATCGGTATGCAGCGGCCCGTGAGCCGTGGGGCGGACATGGAGTCCTGCAGCTCCTCTGGGCTTTGGCAATGCTGGCAGCCCTGCGTGCCCATAGCTGCTGGACGCCGTCCCCTTCCTCCTCCCCAACAGGGTGTTTGGACACCGCACTGGGGACAGCAACAAAGGCTGTTATTCCTTTTTCTGTGGCAAATTATAGCTGCCCCTTCCCCTCCCCCACCCTCTGCTCCCCCACCCTCTGCTCCCATTGTATAATGTGGGCACCTTTTCCCCATCCTTTATCCATGGAGGGGGAGGCGAGGGGGGGGTCAAAGTGCAGTGGAGATGTTACCAGCCTGAGCCCTGGATGCTGTTTTCTCTTGCTTCTTCCTGCAATAAAATACTTTTTGCAAGTGCAGAATGGCTGTGGGGGGTGCGTTGTGGGGGATTTGCTATAGGCAAGACAGCACTCCCTATTTCCAGTGCTTCAGTAGCAGCCGACAGACATGACTGTCTTGCTCAAAAGGGGCAGGGAATGGGACATGGGGCCTTTCTCCTCTACGGGGTGCTGGTTCCAGACAATTTTCCTTTCCCATGAGACGCCAGGTGGGAGACAGCCCGTGAGAAAAGCTGGGTGTGAAAATCTCCCGACATGGTGCAAATCCCCTTGGGTTTGATGTTGCATATAAAATATACCCGATACACAGGGACAAACCAAAGCACCAGTGCCCAGGCAGGGCTGCAGCGTGTGGAGACACCATCAGTCCTGGGAGAGGGACGGCAGAGCTGGGAATTTCATGGCAAGCCGCCAAACGGCCCATGAAAGATGTGAATGCCTGATCCCGCACTTCACAAGCCCAGGGCAGGAACCCCTGGGCTACAGGATTAAGTGTGTTGTTTTTCCTCATTAAACCCCCTTTTCCTTCCCACCTTCGCATCTACTCCACCTTTCCACTGGGGTTCTGGGGAGGCTCCTGGCCGGGCCTGGTGGGGCTGCTCCAGATGGAGGGCCCTGAAAATAGGATCCTGCAGCAGCCAGCCCCCCCACACACACTAGCCTCCTGGTCCAGATGTGTCAATTCCCAGATGGGTTTGGGGAGGATGAGACAAGGAATTCATGGCCCGGGCCCCCAAAGCATGGGGCTCCTGGCAGAATTTGAACCCACAACGGTGGAAAAGTGCTACCGCAGAAAGTGCTACCAAATCCTCCCCTCCCAAATGAGGTGACTCTCTCGTTCCTCTCTTAGGAGAGCTGGCATCTGGGCAGACAGACTTCTGGTGGTCCCTCCCATCCAATGACAGACACAAGTGAGCTCTGTCAGATGCGGGTTAATTTCCTCCCATGACAGTAAACAATTAGAGCTCACGGCTGCTTCTAACCAGGATTTGAACCCATGACCATGCACACGGTAAACAACGTGCACGGCCCCAGACTTGGGCACTCCCTGTGCCCAGCTAAACGGCTCTGTCCTAACCCGCTCATGGCCTCTCCTGGTGCCAGAGGCATTTCCTGTACCAAGCAGCCACAACCTTGCAATGGAGATACGCTGATGGTCTCTGTTCCTAGCTGCATGGCTTTACGTTTAGCTGGATCCAAACACACATTGCTTGCTTAGGCCCAGTTTACCAACCAATCCACATTGTCCTCTAGCAGTGACCCCCGCCCTTGTTGTTTACCATCCCCCGTCTTTGCTGAAAACTTGATCTGTTTTTTCCAGTCCATTGATACAACCGGTCAATAGCCCAGAAGATCCACCTGGCCAAAGGGGGCCCAATCCGGCAAGAGCCAAGGGCCCGAACCCTGACACGGTCTCGGGGAGAGGAGGAAAAATGAGGCCCCTGGAGCTGGGCGTCGTCACCCACCACAATGGGGGCCCTGATCAGGTCAGGGTCTGGGCAGTGACCAGCACAACGGGGGTCCTGATATCAGTTGGGTTCTGGGCAGTGCTTGGCACAATGGGGGCCCTGATATCAGTCGGAGTCTGTGTAGTGCCTGGCACAATGGGGCCCTGATCTCAGCCGGGGTCTGGAAAGTGCCTGGCACAATGAGCCCCTGATCTCGGTCGGGGTCTGTGCAGCTGTGACCCTTAGCGCCCCTGAATGCCACCTGGCAGAAGTCCCTCTGTTCTGTAACTCCTCTGAGGCCCAACACACTCACTGCCCCTAACAGGGTGCAGTCATAGTATTTCTCTGCAAGGTGTAACAAAGGAAAGCTGCACACACTGCTCAGTAACACCATGGCCTGACATAGGCACAAACGGTGCACAGAGTTATGTGTCTGTGCCACACAGATGGTCCTCACACGTGTTTCAAGGACAGACTTGATCTGCAAGTTCATCCTGACACAGGAATGTGGCTTTACCACTCTGACTAAGGCCAGAGACTTGGGAAGTTACATGTGCCTGAGTCAACAGAAAAAGCCAGCTGAGAGCCGGGTGAGGGAGCCGGGAGTGTGTCAGCTGATTGGAGAACAGTCAGCGGGGCTGTCAAGGTTCCTTCCCCACTCTAACCTCTAGGGTACAGATGTTCCTTCCCCACTCTGAACTCTAGGGTACAGATGTGCGGACCTGCATGAAAACCTCCTAAGCTGACTTTTACCAGCTTAGGTTAAAACTTCCCCAAGGTACAAACTATTTTACTCTTTGCCCTTGGACTTCCACTGCCACCACCAAACGTTTATCTGGGTTTATTTTTATTAGGAAAGCGTTGTTTGGAAACGTCTTTCCCCCCCAAATCCTCCCAACCCTTGCACCCCACTTCCTGGGGAAGGTTTCGTAAAAATCCTCACCAATTTGCATAGGTGACCACAGACCCAAACCCTTGGATCTTAAGAACAATGAAAAAGCATTCAGTTTCTGAAAAGAAGGATTTTAATAGAAGTAAAAAGTAAAAAAGAATCACCTCTGTAAAATCAGGATGGTAAATACCTTACAGGGTAATTAGATTCAAAACACAGAGAATCCCTCTAGGCAAAACCTTAAGTTACAAAAAGACACACAGACAGGAATATTCAGCACAACTTAATTCCATTCTATTCAGCACAACTTAATTTCTCAGCCATTTAAAGAAATCATAATCTAACACATTCCTAGCTAGATTACTTACTAAGTTCTAAGACTCCATTCCTGTTCTGTCCCCGGCAAAAGCATCACACAGACAGACCCAGACCCTTTGTTCTTCCCCCTCCTCCCAGCTTTTGAAAGTATCTTGTCTCCTCATTGGTCATTTTGGTCAGGTGCCAGAGAGGTTATCCTAGCTTCTTAACCCTTTACAGGTGAAAGGATTTTTCCTCTGGCCAGGAGGGATTTTAAAGGTGTTTACCCTTCCCTTTATATTTATGACAGGGGCAGAGACCTTTACCTAGGGGTGCCCGTCTAAGGGCAACTGGACTATAAGGCGAAGGGGAGAGATCCTCTTTGTGCCCATCACTCCAAGGGGCTGGCTCTGGCCGTACGGTGGATCCCCTGCCATGTGGGAGTGTGAACCTGAAAATTTGCTTTTGGTCAGTGTGACCTGCTGCAGGAGGGGCAATCCGGAGCACTGAAGACTCGTGTCCCCTTTTACCTGTCTCTGCCTGGGATGCCGGCAGGTCACAGGGAGCAGCCTCTTCGCGTCTATGCATTAGGCAGTCCTGAGCCAAAGTTTCGGGTTCAGGAGCCTGCCTGCAGTGCCACAGCTGGCCACTGGGCCCCCAGCATTGGTTAACTACTCCCAGCCCCGATTTTCCCCAGATGGTGAGTTCTGCATCGTCCGTCCCACTCCTGGGCAGCTCAGATATTGAAGATCCATTGCCCCCCCAACCCCCGGGAGGATCAAACCAAGTCTATTCTTTTAACTGGAGTTATCAAATGGTTCACATGAAACACAGCACTGGATGGGTTCAGATTAAAGATAAAGCAAGTTGATTTACAGATGCAGTGAGAGCTTTCAAGTGAGTTCGAGCATCGGGCATGAAAGTCAGGAAAGACAAGAGAAATGAAGATAAAATGCTTCCCCGCAGCAAAAACTTAACAAGCTAGACTTGGTTGAAGGGAAAATCCTTCCCACATGGTCCCAGCAACCTGGTGAACCAGATTCTCAGATCAGGATCAACTCCCAAAGCCAAAAAGCTGGTCTCTTTAGCTTCTTAGAGGACTAAGAGATGATCTGGGGTGTTTTTGCCCCTCGCTTTAATAGTCCGGTCACCCTCTGAAATGCAGTTGCTGGACAGTTACCCCTCGTAAAGGTCATTCCCACAGTGAGGATGGAGACATGGGGTCTCATGGGGACAGAGCCCCCCTTTCTTGGCAAAGACAGGCCATTTGACAGGTGAGGGCCCATCAACTTTGCTGACTCCTGACCAGAGGCGTGAGCTTGTGCTTTGTCTTTGTGAACCCAGTTTAGCCTGCCCCCGGACTCGCCTGGCAAACACGTTGCAATCATAATCTCAGCTCATGTTCATAACTCTGGCTATGCATTTCGTGCACACATTCCACATGAATATTACCCATCAGGCTGTCATTACTCTTTAAATGCTACCTTGCATGGAATCCTTGGCATGGAGATTATTACAATAAATGCAGGGTGTGAACACGGGGACTCAGGGTCACACTGAGGTGCTTAGCCATGGGTTGTCGCTGGCTGAAGGCAGGTTGAGTCACCAAGAAGAGAGTTTATACTTGTGCTTTATCTGTGATCATTTTCTGTCTCTATTCTCTTTGCTATGTGGCACTTGAAGCTCTGTTCTTTAGTCCTAAATGTACCCTGGTTTTGTTACAAATTCATCTCACTGCCCCTAACACTGCCACAGTATTTCTCTGCAAGGCACAGCAAAGGAAAGCCGGTGACACACTGCTCAGTAACACCATGGTGTAACGTAGGCACAAAAGGTACATAACGAGGTATGTGCCACACAGATGGTCCTCGCATGTGTTTCAGGGACACACTTGATCTACAAGTTCATCCTGACACAGGAATGTGGCTTTACCACTCTGACTAAGGCCGGAGACTTGGGAAGAAGTTACATGTGTCTGAGTCAACAGGAAAAGCCAGCTGAGAGCCGGGTGAGGGAGCCGGGAGTGTGTCAGCTGATTGGAGAACAGTCAGCGGGGCAGAGACCTTTACCTGGCCCGTCTAAGGTCAGTTGGACTATAAGGAGAAGGGGAGAGATCACCTTTCTGGCCACCAAGTGAGGACAGAGCAGCTGGGTCTCTCTGAAGCTTTGCATAGCAGGTTCCTAGCCACGTGGGAGAGGGACACCGAGAAGTCACATTAGGTAAGACAGGGAGCTTCGCTGTGGATTCTGGCTGGCTGAGGGCAGGTTGAGTCACTGGGGATGGAGGTCGTATGTGTGTCTTCTCTGTGACCATTTTAGCCTCTGGTCTCTCTACTTCATGGCACAGAAAGCTCTGTTCTTTAGTCAGGACTGGACCCTGGTTGGTTATAAATGCATCTCAGTGCTGTGATATTGAAGGGAAGGGTGAGGACCCAGCAGAGCCACCAGGCTGGCCATGTCCTGGCTCTTTGGGGGTGGCGGCCTGGGTGATTTCTCTGCCTGTCCGGGCTGCCTGCTGCAGGGAGATGCTTCTGAAGAGCTGGGGAACTGGAGAGCCCCAAGGGCTACCTGCAAAGCAAGGCCAGGGTGTGCCAGGACCAGAGGAGTGTGCCGGGCCACCCAGCCGACGGGAGAGGCAGGGAGCAGACTCATTTTAGCAGCTGCAAATCTCTCTTGCTTTGAGGCAGGGGGGTGACGCGGTGACTTACAGCTCCGGACACCTGAAGAAACATCACAACAGCACCCAGTACAACAGGAGCCCTGATCTCAGTTGGGGTTCGGGCAGTGCCCGGCACAATGGGAGCCCTGATATTGGAGGGGTCTGTGCAGCAACCGGCATAATGGGGGCCCTGATTTCAGGCGGGGTCTGTGCAGCACCTGGCACAACAGGTACCCTGATCTCAGACTGGGTTAGGGTGACCAGATAGCAAGTGTGAAAAATTGGGCCAGGAGGTGGGAGGTAATAGGAGCCCATATAAAAAAAATCCCCAAATATCGGGACTATCCCTATAAAATTGGTATATTGGGACACCCTAGTCGGGGTCTGTGCAGCACCTGGCACAACAGGGGCCCTGATCTCTGTCGGGATCTGGGCAGTGCCCAGAAGGTTCCGTGGAGAAGGCAGATCCCCACCCTGCACTGTCTCCATCCATCTCCCCCCTCTTTCCCCACTGCAGGTTGATCCAGGGACAGACTCAGCCATGGCCCTGAGGGGAACTCGCCCCACACTCCTGCTGCCCCTCGTCCTGCTGGTCGCCAGTCTGGCCCTGGCCCGAGAGGAGTCGCGTTATGAGAAGTTCCTGAGGCAGCATGTAGATGCCTCCGACCCCAGCCCTCTGGATGCCCGGCGCTACTGCAACCTCCTGATGCGGCGCCGGGACATGGCCACTGCCCACAAGTGCAAACACCTCAACACCTTCATCCACAGCAGCGCCGACCAGATCAAGCCCGTCTGCGGGGATGGAGGGGAGTCGGCAGGAGGAGACCTGCGCCTCAGTGAAGACCCCTTCCCCCTCACCGTCTGTGAGCTCCAAGGAGGGGCCTATCCCCCCGACTGTGACTACAGCGGGTCCAGTAGCACCAGCAGGATCGTCATTGCCTGCGTTGATGGAGAACCAGTCCACTTCGAGACACAGGTTGAGAGTCAGGCAGGGGAGGGGAATGAGCTGTGATCCCTCTAAGGGACACTGAGTCCTCCCACCAAGTCCTGCATCCAAACCCAGACCTTACCAGGATCAACCCCCGAATCCTCCTTCAATCCAGCCTCCAACCCCCCTCAGATCCCCTCCCAAATCCTCCTTAGATCCAACCTCCAACCCTCCTCAGATCAACCGCCAAATCCTCCTCAGATCCAACCTCTGACCCTCCTCAGATTCACTTCCAAATCCTCCTCAGATCCAACCTCCGACCCTCCTCAGATCAACTGCCGAATCCCCCTCAGATCCAACCTCCGACCCTCCTCAGATCAACCCCCGAATCCTCCTCAGATCCAATCTCCGACCCTCCTCAGATCAACCCCCGAATCCCCCTCAGATCCAACCTCCGACCCTCCTCAGATCAACCCCCGAATCCCCCTCAGATCCAACCTCCGACCCTCCTCAGATCAACCCCCGAATCCTCCTCAGATCCAAACTCCGACCCTCCTCAGATCAACCGCCGAATCCTCCTCAGATCCAACCTCTGACCCTCTTCAGATCAACCCCCGAATCCTCCTCAGATCCAACCTCTGACCTTACTTATGTGCCAACTCTCTGGGGCAGGCCTGTCTGTTTGTTCTGTGTTTGTGCAGTGCCAGGCACACTGGGTTGCTGGGCAACTGCAATATGGATAATGATAATAATAATAATGGGCACACTGGGTGCAACTGCAATATGGATAATAAACCACGCCCAAGGAGTTCTATGGACAGTCCTTCCATATTGGGGTTTGACTCCGGTTTTGTCATTAGCCCAGACTAATGGCTCAGGTGGGGGCGGGGTTTTCCAAATGGGACCTGAATGCCCAGCTCCTATTAACTTCCCAGAAGCGCTGTCTCTTCCCAGTCTCTGGTCTGACTGAGAATTAGAAGTGGAAAATTCTCAGCGACAGCCAAGCAGCCACATCCATGCTCAGGCTTGAGGAACGCGGCCTGCTATTCAGAAGCACCAAGCAGCCAAAACTTCTGCTGACCCAACAGGAACGTATGGAGCCCAGCAGCTCTGGAAAATGATGCTCAGGAAGTTTTCTCACCAGGCTTCCTCAGGAATTTGAACCCAGGAGTCCCAATATACCAGCGAACCTGCAAGAATTGAAACTTTAGGAAATGGTCCTAAGCCTTAAATTTTCTGTCCCAGTCTCCCTAGTTCCAGTTCTTGGCCCCACCTCCGTTTGCAGTAGCCAAATGGTACTGTTGCTTGAATAAAGTCATTATTCATTACAGACCCCCTTGAGGACCTAATCAGAAATGAACCCGAATGCTGCTTGATCTGCAAGGAGGCCATGTCTCTTTGGGCTCTGCCATGGTGGTTATAATTCGGAGCCCCCTGAGATGTGGCCATGAGGGTTTTGGGTGAACACCCCCCTGAACTTCCCCATCCTCCTCCCCCAGTGGTCAACGAGTTACATCAGTGTTGCCAATTTAGTGGTTTTACAATCCCCAACCCATACATTTGAACTCCCCCTCGTATTTCAATCCCTGGGGAAAACACTAGTTTGGGCTGAATCCTAATTCTAAGAGGTGAAAACTCTATGCACCGAGTCTAGCTAAAGTTTGTGGACAGGAGACCATGGTTAATTGCTGCTAGTAGGAGTCATTCAGCCATGCCTAGAGCATAGTAACAGGTTTCAGAGTAGTAGCCATGTTAGTCTATATCCGTAACAAGGAAAGGACTTGTGGCACCTTAGAGACTAACAAATATATTAGAGCATAAGCTTTTGTGAGCTACAGCCCACTTCATCGGATGCATACAGTGGAAAATATAGTGGGGAGATTTTATATACACAGAAAACATGAAACAATGGGTGTTACCCTACAGACTGTAACAACAGTGATCAGGAAAAGTGAGCTATTACCAGCAGGAGAGCGGGAGGGTGGGAGGGGGGAAACCTTTTGCAGTGATAATTAAGGTGGGCAATTTCCAGCACTTTACAAGAACAGTAGGAGGGGAAATAAACAAGGGGAAATAGTTTTACTTTGTGTAATGACACATCCACTCCCAGTCTTTATTCAAGCCTAAGTTAATTGTATCCAGTTTGCAAATTAATTCCAATTCAGCAGTCTCTCGTTGGAGTCTGTTTTTGAAGTTTTTTTGTTGAAGAATTGCCACTTTTAGGTCTGTAATCGGGCGACCAAAGAGATTGAAGTGTTCTCCGACTGGTTTTTGAATGTTATAATTCTTGACGCCTGATTTGTGTCCATTTATTCTTTTACATAGAGACTGTAGGTGCTTAACAACTCAGGTCTGGAGCTCCACAGTCAGCTGACAGTCCTTTGGTATGTCTACACTAATCCCGGGCACTGATTCAGGTTTGAGCCATGCCCCCCTTCTGTCCACACACAAATGAGCTGGCATGACCAGGTGACGACTTTCAGTCTTCACAGGGGAAAAACAATGCTCCTTAACCAAGAGCAAGGCTGGGGGTTCTCCCTCTCAGGACGACAGCTGAGCTGCAGTGCTGGCAGGGCAGGGAAGAGCTGCAGGAAGATGAGGCGAGACAAGCTGGGCTGGAGGACGAGCTGAACTGTTCGTGAGTTTTATCAAAGCCTCTTTTTAGGAAACCCAAAAGGGGACAAGTGGGCAGCGTACTTCACCCCGCTCATTATTGTGTCCCCAAATTAGTCACACCAATTTTGGTCTATTCATTTCTGGTTCCACATCTTCTGTGTTTCACCATGCATGATTTCAGCAATCCTTGAATGATATCCGTGGGGCCTTTTTGCTTGGATGAATCCAGCTTCTTCGTGTGGGTCACTTGCACTTGTTACAACATTCAGCATTGTTAACGATTTGGCCTGTTTTTCATGGCGGATGTAATGTCTTACACACTTTCCCATACTCTTTACATTTGAGCTCCCAACAGGGGTACACTTTGTAGGCTCTGTGGTCACAACAGAGGTCAAAGAGACATGACTGCAGAGTGAGGCATGTGTAGATTTACAGACTGTGTAGATTTACAGGGGTAGTCGATTATTTTTTGTCAAGGTCCAAATTGCTTGGTCAAGGTCTAGTCAAGGTCCAGACTCCAGAGAAAATAATAAAACAATAATTATAATAATAAGTACAGGAAAAGATTTTGGAGTCTGTTCAAAAGCATCTGGCAGGCCGGATCTGGCCCGCGGTATGCCTATTGAGTACCCCTAGTGTAGAAGGCTCTGCCAGCTGGCTCGTGGGCCGGGGTATGATGCTTGCTTTGGGTTTTAAGCAGTGGTGAGCTTGAGCTAGAACCGGTTGTTAAATTTAGAAGCCCTTTTAGAACTGGTTGTTCCGCGAGGGACAACTGGTTCTAAAAGGACTTCTAAATTTAACCGGCCAAAAGTGGCACCTTAGGCGCCGACTCCATGGGTGCTCCAGGGCTGGAGCACCCAAGGGGAAAATTTGGTGGGTGCAGAGCACCCACCGGCAGCTTCCCACCCCACCTCCGGCCCCAGCTCACCTCCGCTCCACCCCCTCCCCTGAACGCACCGCCCCCCCGGCTTCTCTGCGCCCCACCCCCACCCCACCCCACCCCAGCTCACCTCCGCTCCGCCTCCGCCTCCTCCCCTGAACGCGCTGCCCCGCTCTGCTTCTCCGCCCCCCACCCCAGGCTTCCCGCGAATCAACTGTTCACACGGGAAGCCGGGGTGGGCTGAGAAGCGGGTGGCAGCTTCGCCCTCAGGCCCAGGGAGGCAGAGGTGAGCTGGGGCAGGGGGGGCGCGAAGAGGGCCGCCCGCACCACAGCAGGTAACCCGGGGGAGGCGCGCAGGGGAATCGCTCCTCGCCCCAGCTCACCTCCGCCACCCTCGGCCTGAGTGGGAAGCTGCCCCCTGCTTCTCAGCCCTCCCCAGCTTCCCGCCAAACAGCTGATTCACGGGAAGCCGGGGGGGCAGAGAAGCAGAGCGGGGCAGCGCATTCAGGGGAGGAGGCGGAGCGGAGGTGAGCTGGGGCCGGGAGTGTGGCGGGGCAGGGAGCTGCCGGTGGGTGCTCTGCACCCATCAAATTTTCCCCATGGGTGCTCCAGCCCCGGAGCACCCACAGAGTCAGTGCCTAAGGCGCCACTTTTGGTGTGATCAGTGGGGGGAACGACCACTCCCCCTGCTCCCCCCTAGCTACGCTACTTCTCCCCTAGGAGCCAGAGGGACCTGCCGGATGCTTCCTGGGAGCTGCCCCAGGTAAGCACCCCCAGGACTCCCCACCTCGCCCCCCGGCAGGTCCCCCTGCCTCTTAGGGGTAGGGTAGGCACCCACGATGGAGGCCCATGAGACCCTCCTGCCCAGTTCTGGGGGCAGTCAGGGAACAGGGGAGGGGGGTGGATGGGGCAGGGGTCCTGGGGGGGAGTCAAGGGACGCGGGGGGTTGGATGGGGCAGGAGTCCAGGGGGGCGTGGGTGGGCAACGACCCCCTCGTGGGGTGAGGAGGGAACCAGTTGTTAAGATTTTGGCAGCTCATCACTGGTGTTAAGTGGGTCAGGGTTCCAATCCTGGATCAGACCTGTTTTGCAAAGAGGCTAGGTTTGGGAAGAGGAGCAGACATGCTTGGGCAGCAACCCAAGAGAGGCTGAGCGTGGGTTAGAAAGTCCTGCTTTAATTGGTGAATATATTGAGTGCCTAACTCTAAAGCTGGTTTGAAAACAACTTGTGTAAATCAGTCCCGTCCCCCTGCCCTTTACACCAAAGTCAGTGAAACCCCCTCATACAGGGAGCAATTGGCAGCATAGAATCATAGAATCATAGAATATCAGGGTTGGAAGAGACCTCAGGAGGTCATCTAGTCCAACCCCCTGCTCAAAGCAGGACCAATCCCCAATCAAATCATCCCAGCCAGGGCTTTGTCAAGCCTGACCTTAAAAACTTCCAAGGAAGGAGATTCTACCACCTCCCTAGGTAACGCATTCCAGTGTTTCACCACCCTCCTAGTGAAAAAGTTTTTCCTAATATCCAACCTACACCTCCCCCACTGCAACTTGAGACCATTACTCCTTGTCCTGTCCTCTTCTACCACTGAGAATAGTCTAGAACCATCCTCTCTGGAACCACCTCTCAGGTAGTTGAAAGCAGCTATCAAATCCCCCCTCATTCTTCTCTTCTGCAGACTAAACAATCCCAGTTCCCTCAGCCTCTCCTCATAAGTCATGTGTTCCAGACCCCTAATCATTTTTGTTGCCCTTCGCTGGACTCTCTCCAATTTATCCACATCCTTCTTGTAGTGTGGGGCCCAAAACTGGACACAGTACTCCAGATGAGGCCTCACCAATGTCGAATAGAGGGGAACGATCACGTCCCTCGATCTGCTCTCTATGCCCCTACTTATACATCCCAAAATGCCATTGGCCTTCTTGGCAACAAGGGCACACTGCTGACTCATGTCCAGCTTCTCGTCCACTGTAACCGCTAGGTCCTTTTCCGCAGAACTGCTGCCTAGCCATTCGGTCCCTAGTCTGTAGCTGTGCATTGGGTTCTTCCGTCCTAAGTGCAGGACCCTGCACTTATCTTTATTGAACCTCATCAGGTTTCTTTTGGCCCAATCCTCCAATTTGTCTAGGTCCCTCTGTATCCTATCCCTGCCCTCCAGCGTATCTACCACTCCTCCCAGTTTAGTATCATCTGCAAATTTGCTAAGAGTGCAATCCACACCATCCTCCAGATCATTAATGAAGATATTGAACAAAACCGGCCCCAGGACCGACCCCTGGAGCACTCCACTTGACACCAGCTGCCAACTAGACATGGAGCCATTGATCACTACCCGTTGAGCCCGACAATCTAGCCAACTTTCTACCCACCTTATAGTGCATTCATCCAGCCCATACTTCTTTAACTTGCTGACAAGAATACTGTGGGAGACCGTGTCAAAAGCTTTGCTAAAGTCAAGAAACAATACATCCACTGCTTTCCCTTCATCCACAGAATCAGTAATCTCATCATAGAAGGCGATTAGATTAGTCAGGCATGACCTACCCTTGGTGAATCCATGCTGACTGTTCCTGATTACTTTCCTCTCGTGTAAGTGCTTCAGGATTGATTCCTTGAGGACCTGCTCCATGATTTTTCCGGGGACTGAGGTGAGGCTGACTGGCCTGTAGTTCCCAGGATCCTTCTTCTTCCCTTTTTTAAAGATTGGCACTAAATTAGCCTTTTTCCAGTCATCTGGGACTTCCCCCGTTCGCCACGAGTTTTCAAAGATAATGGCCAATGGCTCTGCAATCACATCCGCCAATTTCTTTAGCACTCTCGGATGCAACTCGTCCGGCCCCATGGACATGTGCACATCCAGTTTTTCTAAATAGTCCCTAACCACCTCTTTCTCCACAGAGGGCTGGCCATCTACTCCCCATGTTGTGATGCCCAGCGCAGCAGTCTGGGAGCTGTCCTTGTTAGTGAAGACAGAGGCAAAAAAAGCATTGAGCACATTAGTGGGATTTGAACCCACACCTCTAAAGGCACAGCCACCCAGCCCCTCCCACCCCCAACTCTGCTCTGGTCCTGCCCTGAGCCGTGTCCCAGGTTCCTGGCCCAACAGCTGGCCTCTTCCCCAGCCTCGGCGCGGTTCCACTCCTGCCCCAGCCTCAGCCCCTGGCTGCAGCCTCACTTCTGGCCCCAGAATCACCCCCAGCTGAGGCCCCAGCCTCGGACCCCTTACCCTTGTCTGTTCCCCCAGACACACCCCGGAGCCATGGCCCTGGTCCTGGTCCCAGTCCTGGCTCTGGGGGAGCAGGGGCCACGGACAGAGGTAAGGGGGGCGCAACCCCCAAAGTTTGGGGACCACTGTTCTAGCACATCCTCTCTCATTCGTCTCCTTTTACAGTCCCAGCCTTTTCCATCTCCCTTCATACAGACCTCTCCCGCTCTGCTGCCTTGTCTCAGAGCCCTCTCTGCTGGCAGCTAGAGATTGTCCTTAGTGACAAATAACACTATTCAGTCTTTAATAAAAAATCTGGCAATAGCCCGAGGGAGCTGGGCTGGGGCTCTCCCATCTCCTGAGTCTCTGAGAAACAAACCTGAGCA
Source organism: Natator depressus (assembly GCF_965152275.1). Lineage (NCBI taxonomy): Eukaryota > Metazoa > Chordata > Testudines > Cheloniidae > Natator > Natator depressus. Next base: position 34,389,423 of record NC_134246.1, read on the forward strand.
CAGGCCCTTGATGGGATGATGGAGAGGATAAGGAGCAAAGAACTGGATTTGACAGACTCAAAAATTAACTAAAGGAGCGATACGATCTGTTGATTACACAGAAGTAACTGTACTAACATTGAGTATCGAGTCCAGCCCAGTATCAAAGGCGAATGTACGATAAAATGATTAACTAAGTCTAAAGAAATAGGATTACAAAATCACTCTAAGTCCTCAGGTCACCTCAACAACAGGACAATGTTATTCAATTCGCCATTTATGAAACAAAATCCCTTGGAAGAATGATTGAAAAGAAGCCAACCCTGGATGGAGGCAGGGAAACTCTCCACAGCCTTAGTACTGCTCAGCCACTATCCTAAAGAAGCTGAGCAGGATGTTGTGGGTAACTAGAGATGGGACAGAGCCGTCTGACAGGTTGAGCAACATCCAGTGGCAGGGAGTTCTGTGGGCTAATGTCAACACCAGATAAACCCATGAGACGCGGAGCCTGCAGGGCAGAGGCAGCTATAAAAGAGCCGAAGATGCCAGAGTGCAGAGTGACACAACCTTGCTCAGAGAAAACATGATGCCTGCTGTGTGGGGCTAGTGGCCTGAGTCTCATGGTGCATGTGAGAGGCATGGGGTCCAATCCCAGATGAGCCCAGCAGTGCTAGTTTTTCAAATTGCCTTTAGGAAGCAGCTAGATCTGGGACAAGGCGCAAACAGGGGTGGGTGAGCACAGTTGTGAAGGTGGGATAAAGAGCTCTAGAGGGGGCCTGGCACCTCTGGGCCTGGCAGTTCAGAGCCCTGACCCCTCCAGGCCTGGCACTTCAGAGCCCTGGCATTTCGGGGCCTGGCAGTTCAGAGCCCCAGTTCATGTGGGCTTGGCACATCAGTTATAAAAGTAAAAACATTGTTTGAGCCCCAGCACTTCTTTCATTACAAATTAAGCACTGGTGAAATCCCTCCCAAGAAGGGTACATGGCAGTACACAACCAGCTGCAGAGGTGAACTGTTCTCTGGTTAGTGGCCCAGTGGTTAGCTTCTAGCTCTGGACATAAGATGTTACAGATTCAAATCCTGAATGACTTAGATTTGACACACTGGTTTGATGTCCTCTTGTTCTTGTGTTAAAAAAGAAAGGTTCCAATCGATCTCCTCTAGGCAGTCATTCATGTCACGTCCCCTTTCAATTGTCTTGCTTTACAGTGCCAGCATTTTTAATCCTATTTGTACAGACATCTCTGCAGCCCTGTTGCCTTCTCTCTGAGCAACTCCTCTCTGGTAGTAAGTAGAGATTATTCTTCAGTGACAAATAACACTGTCAGTTTTTTAATGAGAATCTGGCACGAACCAGAGGGAGCGTGATAGGGGCTTTCCTGTCTCTGACTACCAAACCTGAACACAGGCCACTGGGCGGATCAAGGTATTTGCAGGCTACATAGTTCACTGCGTTATTCTCAGCAGAAGAGAGCCTGCCTAAACAGGCCTGCTTGCTTTCTCTTCTGAGACTAACACAGAGTCTTTGCCAACAATTACGACTTACCACTCAGCACTTCCTGTGCAAGCCTATTCCATCCCCGAGGTCAAAGCAGTCCAGAGAAAACATATCAGAAACAACAGAAGAACCGAGATGTGCTAATAACCTCATGGATGTCACGCTGGGTGTCTCCAACTTTTGCTCTAGTGAATCCTTCAAATGCCCACAAGGGGGCCTCTTTTGTGCTGACAAGTTCAGAGCAGCCTCAGTGCAAAAGTAGCCTGCTCATGGAAAGTCTAGTCTGTCCTTTGTACAGTTCGGGGATCTTTGATCTGGAGTTTCCAGGAGCAGGTCGCCAGTAGATAATGGGTCTCTCTCTCCAGGGCATAGCTTCAAAAGGTTGTGGAGAATGTGCATTTCCCTTCTCTCAGGTGCTTTCTAGGAAATCCACTTTGCATGCATTGTTGTCTGAAACCCTTTCAAGTTCCTACTGCTATCCACGATTGCACTAGTCATTCGCCTGGAGGAGTTACGTGCAATTCCGCCAGCACACACACACAATTTCCTTTGCAATACAATGGACCCTGAAGGGATTAAACTTAATTCAGTAATTGTCTTAGTCCCATAAATTTGGCTAGCATATTGTAAGACATTGTTAGATCTGTCAGTTTGTGGGCTCATATTCCCCTGTCCTGTCTCTAGGGAGTCTTGCAAACTGGTGAGTTCCAAAAGGAAAACCAAACCCACATTTTCAAAATTGCTAACTGGGATAAACTCCAGTCTCCCACAGGGAATTATTAACTCATTGCTTCTCCTATGACTAGTTCAGGGGAAATAAGATCAAAGGGGACTTGAGGCTACTGGTTAATTTTGGTTTGGCTCTGTCAAGGCTGATTCCCCACTCTGGCACTTCGAGTGCAGAAGGTGGGGGCCCGCAAAGATTCTAAAAATTAATACTGGCCACTGCAGGCTTGTATTAAACTCCCAAGGTTACAGCTTTTCTCTGACCTTGAATTGGTAGATGAGGCCACCACCCAAATGCAAAACCCCTTTGAGACCCATTAAAGCACATTTGGGAATTCCTCCTTTGGGGTACCCTCAAGCCCTTTCATACCCCCCTCCAGGGAAAAGCTGAGGAAAAAAACCAAAGGAAATCTGCTGTTGCCACCAGCTAATTAAACAACATGGGCGCAAACCTCTTAAGACACAAAAATCCAATTCTGTTCTTAAAAAAGGTAATTTTGGGGGTTAGCACAGAGGAGTCCACAAGCCATAAAGAAATAAATCTAATTGCGTCTTCCTAGACATTTCCTGATTTACTTACGTATCAGGGGTTTCAAATGAGTAGTTTCTAGATATGATACCTAGGATTTTTCATACCTGGCCCCAAGCTTCTTACAGCATAGTTACTCCCTGTCTGCCTCTCCCCCAGAACAACCACAGACAGACAAAGGGGAAGTTTTTTCCCAATTTTAAAAAGTTCTAGCCTTCCCATTGGCTCTTTTGGTCAGGTGCCCACTCCCTTCCTTTTACCTATGCATCACAGGGAAACTTTTTAACCCTTTACAGTTAAAGCAAGTAGAGAACAGCTACTAAGAGGGATTTTATACCTAACCTGAATGGCTGGGTGTTCAAAAAAGGGAGATACCCCTGCCCCCGCCCCCTTTCGTTTATCACAGGCTCATTCTGTCCCCGGAGATTCCAGTCCCCGCACTTGGGGATTCCAACCAAAGGAATTTAGCTTTGAAATAAATCAAAATGTTTAATTAAAATGATACAGGAAGAAAATGAAAATGAAGGAAAGAAAATATGATAATGTAAACTATACAGAGGAAAGAAATGGATTGAAAACTGTAATATAAGGTAACTAAAGGAGAGATACAATGTGTTGATTACACAAAAGTAACCATACTGAGTATCAATTCTAGCCCAGTATCAAAGGTTAATGTGTGATAAAATTATTAACTAGGTCTAAAGAAACAAATCACACAGCCAGTGTAAGGTAGCAGGTTGCCCCACTGACAAGAGGATGTTGTTGAATTAGCCACTTGTGAAATAATCTTGCTTTGAAGAATGACTGGAAAGAAGCCAGCCCTAGACAGAGGCAGGGAAACCTTCCACTGCCTGAGTACAGCTCAAGCACCATCCTGACAGAGCTGAGCAGGATCCTGTGGGTAATTAGAGACAGGAATATGCCCTTTGATGGCCTGGGGCTGTGTCAGCCTGAGTAACTTCAAGTGGCTGGGAGTTCCGTGGGCTGATGCCAACAGCAAAGACACCCATGAGAGGTGGAGCCTGCAGGGTGGACACAGCTATTAAAGATGCCAAGGTGCCTGAGGGCCAAGTGAGACATCCTGGCTCAGAGAGGGTGCCATGGGTGGAGGGGTTTTGGCATGTGGCTTGTTGCTCTAGTGGTATGATTCTCGCTTTAGGCGTGAAAAGTTCTGGGTTCAGATCCTGGATGAGCTCAGCTGTTTGGGTTTTGCAAATGGCCTGTAGAAAGCAGCCAGAGGGTGGGTGGGCACAGTTCCGAAGCTGGGAAAAAGAGATTGATGGGGCCCAGAACTGAGGTCTGCTGGAGAGGCTATGGATGGGTTAGAAAGACCTGCTGTGTTGGTGACTATATGGGGTGCCTAACTCCCTTAGGCTCTTTTGAACACAGCTGTGAGCGTCTAGCTCCCTCCATCATCCCCTTTATATCTGTGTGTGAAGCGGCTGTCAGTGACCTCGACAGGTAGGTTTGAACTGACATCCCCGAAAAAACAGGAGCCCCAAGCCAGCACCTCAGACCCCTCACTGCTCTCGGCAGCTCCTGCTCCCAATGGAGTGATTACGTTGCAGATTTAGCTATAAGAAGTTATAGATTCAAAATCCCCAGTGGCGTAAATTTTTGCTACCAGCATTCAGGGCCCCCTTGCTTGGTCTCCTTTCCCTTCTCTAGGTGGTCGTTCCTTTCCAGCCTCTGTCACATCCCTTCTCATTCGTCTTCTTTTACAGCCCCAGCCTGCTCCGTCTCTCTTTGTACAGCCCTCTCTCCCAGCCTGCGGCCTTCTCTGAGCTCTGTCTGTTGGTAGCTAGAGATTCCTCCTCAGTGAAAGATCCCAATGGTAAGTCTTTGATCACAATCTCACAGGAGCCTTAGGGAACTGGGTGGGGGCTTCCCCATTTCCCGAGTAGCGGGAAGGGGGTTTTATTCCCAGGTGGATAGTTTGCCTGGCTGACAATTCAGCTGCAGTTTGGCCGTTGGAAAGACGGAGGCATTTCCAGCAGCAGCAGCTGTTACTCCAAGATCGAGATAAATGAAGATTTCAGTGAGCAGGTGGAGCCGACAGCTCCATCGCTCAGGGCTGTGCTATGTAGAGCAAGGATTGGTGGCTGCATTCTCCCTTTGGCAGGGGGTCTTATTCCCCTCCTTCTGCCAAGCCCTGAGCAATGCTGGTCATCCATCCCTCAATTCATCCCTAGGCACCCCATCCACCTGTCTAGCTATCCCCACCCACCCCCGCCCATCTCTCCATCACCATCTGCACCCACCTGTCTCTCTAGCTCCTCCGGGGGAGGTGGGGGGGGGACGGGACATCCCATGAGCTTTTGCCATCTCCTGAGTCTCTGAGGGGAAAGAAATGTTGCTTATGGCAGAAGTTTGAATCTCCCCATTTAATATTTGGCACTTTTCCCAGCTGATTTAAAGTAGTGGAGCCTAGAGCAAGATTCGAGCCAGAGTGTGCCTCAAGGATGCATTGACGCTAGCAGCAGGACGGTAACTCGCACCTGAGGTGGCTATGGGTCCCCTGCAGACAGGAGCTGCTTTTCAAAGTCTTCCATTGAACATGTGGCTCGCTGCTTGCTCGGGATGTGTGAGTTCCCGATGTCAGCGCCTGGCCTCATCTTCCTTCTTAAAACAGCCTCGGTGCACAGCTGCAGACATGACCTAAGTTTCCTCTAAGCTGCATGGTCACGCAGCAGCCTCTTAATCGCCACGCAGGCAGGGCCGTCCCTAGCTATTCTGGGGCACTACGCAGCCCCCCTGCAGGGGGGGGAGTGTGGGGCCCCAGGCCTCTGCGGGAGGGAGTGGGGGGGCTGGCTTGGGAGGTAGGGGGGAACCACCCCCCCAGCACTCACCGGCAGCATGGCTGGGGCCAGGCTGCTGCACTTCCCGCCACCAGTGAGTGCAGGGGCTGGAGCAGCACGCAGCTGTGCAGGGCACCAGGAAATTTGGTGTCCCAAATTTCCTGGTGCCCTGTGTTGCTGCGTACTTTGCATATGGGTAAGGACAGCACTGCATGCAGTAGAGACACCTCTGCCCCAGCCCCTGACCTGCCGCAGTGGGGAGAGGTGCCTCCCCTCCAGCCCCAACCCAGCCAAGCCCTGGAGCTGCCGTGGCAGGAAGAGGCACCACTCCACCCTAGCCCAGGTGCTCCTGCGGGGAGACAGAGCTGTGGGGAGTCCTCTCTCCCAGCCGTAGCCCTGGGGCAGCCTGTACCCCAAAGCCCACACCCCCACACTCTGCACCCCTCAGCACCAACCCCGCCACACATCACCTCCATATTGGTGCACATAAAACAATTCATTCCGCACCTGCGTGGGAAAAATTAGAAGGAACACTGGACACAACATGTGAATCTCCCCCTGGACTCTTCTTTAGATAAACCCAAGCAAATTGCCCCCTTGTTTTCCAGCTGAATTGCTGCATCTGGAGGTTGCTAGTCCTCTCTCCACATTGGTCCAGAAGCTGAAGGGTTTTAACGGTGAGTGGAATTACCCTTTGGCACGACTTACCGAGGATCGTGGTGGATTCTCCGGGATACACAACAGGCACGTTCACCAGAGGGTTGCACCCTCCACAGCTTGTGTTGGCCGAGCTCCTTGCATCTCTGCATTCCCCACCCAGGACTTTCTCCTCCCACATCCCCTGTATTTCAGAAGCTGGGGCGTGGGCATTCATCAGCATCGGAGGCTGTCCCAGGAAGGGGATCCTCCTTTCTGCCCCCTCGGTTCGTTAGCATTGTTATGAATCATTGCTGTAGCACCTCGGTGCCCAAGTGGGGGCCCAGGACCCCATTGTGCCAGGTGCTGCACAAAAACTGTTCAGAAGAGTGGGTCCCTGCCCCACAGAGCTTGCAATCAAAGCATAAGACAAAAGCTGAGGGATGGAAATAGGGGCGGAAAGGGAACCCACAGACAATGTTGTTACCTGTGATGGGCACTGGCCTCAGCAGCCGAACTGCTGTGCTGATTTTTGGGGGCCTCCTGGCAAAGGTGAGTTGTGAGGCGGTATCCGAAGGAGGGTGAAGAGGCGGTTTTGCCGCCATGCCCAGGGAGCACGGCCCCGGTGGGAGGGGAGGTGTGGGAGGAAGCAGGAAGGGGCCTCTTTGAAAAGGGGACCAGTGGAAGAAGGTGGGCAGTGACGGGGAGTGAGAGGAGACAGGTCGGCCGGGAAGGGCCTTGGAGGTGGAGCCAGGCATCTGATGGCTGATGCAGCCCTGACAAACCCAAGGGATTGGCTATTGGCGTTAATGAAAACTCATCAATTAAAATGGTACAGGAGGAAAAGGAAAAGGCAGGAACGGAAATAGGTGCTGGGAAGCAAGCAGAGGAAAGCGACGGACTAGCCAGGGTCTAAGGCAACTGACAGAGCGCTCCAATCTGATCACATACAAGTCACCGTGTGAACAGCAGGTACCAAGTCCAGCCCAGGCTCAAAGGCGAGTGGGTGATAAAATGATTAAGTGGGGCTGAGGGTACAAATCCCACAGCGAGTGGGAGTCCACAGGTCGCCCCAGCGACAGGGGAAGATGGTACAATTCAGCATTTATGGAACAATCTCGTTTGGAAGAATGTCTGGCAAGAAGCCATCTCTGGACGGAGGCAGGGAAACCTGCCACAGCTTTAGTACAGCTGATGCACCATCCTGACAGAGCCAAGCAGGACCCTGTGGGTCACTTGAGACAGGAACAAGCCTTTTGATGGCCTGCAGCTGAGGTGTCAGCCTGAGTAACTTCCAGTGGCTGGGAGTTCCATGGGCTGATGCTAACGCTGCAGACACCCATGAGAGGTGGAGCCTGCAGGGCAAAGGGAGGCAGCTATTAAAAAAGCAGAGATGCTGGAGTGCAGAGCGACACATCCCAGCTCAGAGAGAGCACCCCAGCAATCTTTCCTGTCTGGCTTGTTGGTCTAGGGGTATGATTGTTGCTTTGGGTGTAAGCGGCCCTGGGTTCAATTCCTAGACGAGCCCAGTGGTTGGCCTTTTGCAAATGGCCTTTAGGAAGCAGCTAGAGCTGGAGTGAGGAGCAGCCAACGGTGGGTGAAGGTGGGCTAATGAGCTGAAAAGGGGCCTGGAACTCACCGTAGGCACCTTTGAAAATGACTCTGAATGTTGAAATCCGTCCTCTGTACACACTAGGCTGTGAAATCCCTCTAAGGCTCGGGAGGGATCTAGGGATCTCCAGACCTAGCAGTTCCCTTCCTTCACTGTGTTATCCTCAGCACAACACAGTCTGTCTGAGCAAGCCCACGTCATGTGCCCTCCCTGCAGAGGCCTGGTCGTCGCCAGAAAATTGTTTAACTACGTCGCACAGGGGTGTGAAAGATCCACACCTCTGAGCAGTTCGGTTAAGCCGACCCATGTGCCTATGGAGACAGTGTTGGGTTGATGGAAGAATTCTTCCCTCAACCTAGCTCCCGCCTCCTGGGGAGCTGATTAACCACGCTGCTGGGAGAACTGCTCTGGGCGGCGTAGGTGCGTCTACACTGCAGCATTACGGCTGCGCAGCTGTGACACTGTCATGTTTTCAGTGTAGCCAAGCCCAAGTACAATCACACACCCCCAAACACATTGTTCATACAGAGGCCCCCAAAAGGAATTAAACTAGGGTCAGTGATGGTTGTCATAATTCCATTAGCTTGGTCCAGCACATGGCTGGATGTTCTTATAGCTGTCACAGGTCCTGTGTTCATATTCCCCTTTCCTGCCTCAAGGGGCAAAAGGGGGTCCTTCAAACTGGTGAGTCCCTGGGAATTTTAACGTTCAAAATGAATACTGCAAATGCAAAGCCAAACCCAAATTTTCCAAATCACTGACTGGTGAGAAGTCCCAGTCTGGCCGGTGGAATTATTAACTCATCTTGTCTCATCCGACAAACAAGCGCAAAGGCTGGAGTTGGGGCTAGCGGTTAATATCTGTGCCTGGTTCATTCTCCCCCTGGAGGGGCTAGTCCCTGCACTGTGATCCTCCAAGCAAAGGAACTTACCTTTGAAATAGATGATGTTTAATTCAAATGCTACAGGAAGAAAATGAAACTGAATGAAAACAAACATGATGACATGAACTACAAAGAAGAAAGAAGGTGATTCCATGGTATAAATTAAGGTAACTAAAGGAGCGATACGATCTGTTGATTACACAAAAGTAACTGTAGGAAAACTGAGTCTCAATTCCATCCCAGTATCAAAGGTTAATGGATGATAAAATGGTTAACTATGTGTAAAGGTTCAAACGAAGCCAGGGTAAGTCCACAGGTTGCCCCAATGACAGGAGAATGTTGTTCAATTTGCCATTTATGGAACAACCTCTCTCTGCAGAGTGACCGTCCAGCCCTGGACGGAGGCAGGGAAATCCTCCACAGCTGGTGCAGCATCCTGAAAAAGCAGAGCAGACAGGTGTGGGTCCTAGAGATGAGAAGGAGCCTTTTGACAGACTGAGTAACATCCAGGGGCAGGGAGTTTCATGGGCTGATGTCAATGCCAGAGACACCCAGGGTGGAGGCAACAATTAAAGAGGCAAAGATGCTTGAGTACAGTGGGAGCCATCCTAGCTCAGAGAAGACTCTATTCATTCTTTCCTGTTTAGATAGTTAGTCTAGGGGTATGATTCTCACTTTGGGTGCTGGGGTCCTGCATTCAAATCCCTGACAAGCCCAGAGGTTTTGATTTTGCAAATTGCCTTTAGAAAGCAGCTGGAGCAAAGAGCAGACACCTGTGGGATGCTAATGTCACTAAGGTGCACTAGAAAGGACTGCTCTTTGGGTGCCTGGCTCCCTTAGGCTGTTATGAATGTGCTTCTAAACACAGCTTGTGATGTTTTCACATGTATGTGAGAAATGCCTCTGAAGAGAAGAGCATGGCAACAATGGGATTTGAACCCATGTCACCAGACTGACTAGAACCCACATTCCCCGAAAACTGCTGAGTCACGCTACCCTTTGCAAGGGTGTTTAGTCACCAGGGCGTGGGTTAGAGCCTAGATTGCAGTTTTGGCCATAAAAGGTCACATGTTCCTGTCCTGTGTCCATTCCATTTGTTGCACACTTTCCATGACCCCTTGTCTGGTGTTAGACGTGGAGGGCCCTGTTCTACCTCCTCTGAGCTGTCATTCATTTCTAACCTTTATCATAGCCCCTCTCCTTCATCTCCTTTTACAGTCCCAGCCTTTTCAATCCCAGTGACATCTCTCCAGTCCTGACGCCTTCTCTTTGAGCCCTCTCTGTTTGCAGCTAGAGATTAGTCCTTCATGAAAAATAACCATATTTATTGATTAAGTAAAATCTTGCATTAGCCGCAGCACGCTGGATTTCAGGTTTTCCCATCTCCTGAATCGCTGAGTAACAAACCCTTAAATGGGAAACACGTTTTTATTCTATGATGTAACATTTTGAACTGCACTTTCCAATTACTGCCTTAGCAAAGAATTTAACCGCAGCTTGCCGAGGGGATAACACATTTCCAGCCACAGGTAGAGCGAAAACTCTGTCTGTAGAGATGGCCACGGTTGCACTGTGGCTAGAAATGAGCCTCACAATAAGTACCAGCTCTGTGTCTGGTAGATTTAAGGGTATGCGTCTTGTTTTGGGCAGAAGTGGCCTTGGCATCATCTGCCTGGTAAAAGTGGGCCCCATTCCCTTCTCACGTGTCAAGAATTTTCAAAGAGCCAAAGTTGTTCTAAATGTAAAAGGAATTTTTTAAACCAAGTTTCTTTACCTTGTTCTTGAAACGTCAGTTTGTCTGCAACGTCGTCTGCAGCTTGGGAGCAAAGGATAGTCCTTCTGACAAAAGAATTGCCTGAAAAACATTTTTCGCTGGTGCAAAATAAATGGATGACAGTTTTTTCAGGGCATCATCGATAGAACAACCCCCCCCGAAGCCAATATTGTACCTTCTCATTCGGGAGGTAAAAACTAAACTTAGTCTGGAAAATGTTTCAGTTTTTTTCAAAAAAACCTGATTTTATTTTTGACAAAAATGGAATTTTTTTCTCTTCAAAATTGAAGGTTAATGGAAACTATTCCCATACACTCCCACCTGTCTATCTACACACAGCCATCTATCCATCTCCACACACTCCCATCTATCTAGCTACACACAGCCATCTTTCCATTTCCACACACTCCCATCTATCTAGCTACACACAGCCATCTATCCATCCCCAGACACTACCATCTGTCTATCTACACACAGACAGCTATCCATCCCCAGACACTCCCACCTGTCTATCTACACACAGCCATCTATCCGTCCCCACACACTACCATCTGTCTATCTACACACAGCCAGCCAGCCATCCCCATACACTCCCATCAGTCTATCTACACACAGCCATCTATCCATCTCCATACACTCAGGTCTATCTACATAAAGGCCCCCAAAGGAAGAGCTTAACATAGCTCGCTAAGAATATCAGAATTGTTGTAATTATATGTTTCGAAAAATAGAAAGTTTCTCCACCTGGGAAGGAGTTTATATAGGAAATGTTTAGTTGTTTAGACAGCAAATGGGACCATTTATCTTCTTTGTTGAAACTCCTTACTCTGAAATCCAAAAAACCTGCAAGCTACAATCTAAGATCTGGAACAGTTGGTCATATTTGGGGAAGTACTAAAATAATTACCCTTCACCTTTCAGTTCTAGACATACCAGACTCTCTCATATCACAGGAGCATTTATCTTTCTGATCTTGTTCCAATGTTGGGGGTATAAATTTGCAAGCTTACCCCACAATGATTTCATATGGATAAGTAGTGCCATGCGGTATCTTGGAAAGTTCATTTAATTCAGTGAATGAAAAATGGAATACAAATCAAACAGGCACCCTGAAGTCTTGTTTGGCATTTTCTTCTCTTCTGCTGGAGCAAATTCAAGAATAAAAAAGTCTCCCTTTGGCTAGCATAGGTGAGGCTTTCGAATAGTCCAGCTCCAATCTTCACCGGAGTTCAGCTTTTTCATTCACTCCCAAGGCTATGGACAGTCCGTTGCTGTTATAAAGATTTTTTTTCCCTTCTTCTTCCAAAACAACCTCCCGAACTCATTGGGTGTCTTCAGCAACAGCATCTAGGAATCTATGCAGCATGAAGCTGGTGGCATAAGACCATAAGAACGGCCCTACAGGGTCAGACCAAAGGTCCATCTAGCCCAGTATCTTGTCTTTCAACAGTGGCCAGTGCCAGGTGCCCCAGAAAGAATGAACAGAATAGGTAATCGTCAAGTGATCCATCCCCTGTCGTCCATTCCCAGCTTCTGGGCACTATAAGAAATTCCTCCAGCTGTGAGGGCACATAACACTGGTAGGACTTTCCTACAATACTCACTAAAATCTGGTACCAGCATCCAAGTCTCAGTCATGGCCTCCAATTTAGCTGCCATTGAAGACGTTAATAAAGCACCCATTGACTTTAAAGTGAGCAGGCCAGGCTATGCTTCAGTAATTCCCACACATATTTGACTGTCAGATCTTTTGCCGGTGGGGTTTTTATCACGGCTTTCAGGTCATTGACAGATTTTCCAAAGTGCTCAGTGAGTTATGCAAGGGAGTTTTTCATTCTCCAGGCCGAAGCTCTTGGAATAATTGTGCATGCATTTCAGCAAGATGGGAACATTAAAAGCAAGAGAGAGACTTTTGACATGAGGACCAAGAATCACAGCCACATCTCTAGAAGCAGCTCCCAACAGGAGGGCTAATTTCCACATCTGGTGTTTTAGGGTTTCCTTCTTCTTTTGTAAGCTCTGTGGAGAAATGTTTGGCAGGCTGAGCAGGAAAGCCTGTCTCTTGTGACTGGGAAGTTCATGATCCAAAGTGTCCACCAGGTCATGGAAATCGTACTTCTCTAAATCAAAGCTGGAGAGAAGGAAAACCTTAGGATAGGTCATCCCTTCTGCTTCCAGGTGCAGTATGCAATTCTCTTTCATTTCTTCCAAGATCTTCTCCTCCTTGTAAGTGGAGGGTCGTTGCCTCTTGGCATTATACAAGTTGGCATCTACTTCGGAGCACACAAAGTAAAACTTCTTTCCCAATCCCTGAATCTCCCTAGCGAGCTTGTCATGGCTGGATTTGAATCGCTCAGAAGTGATAATGATGAAGAAATCATAGCTGTCAAAGTTTACTTTCTCAGGATATTGGTCTAGCTGAAAATCTAGGTGTTTCAAACCAGGTGTTTCAACTCCTGGTATGCCCCAGAATGTTACTTTGGAGTATGTCGGGTGTGGATAAGGAGTTGGCTTCCTTGTTGTTTCTGTCTCCCCAGTCGCAGCCGCATTTTCATCTTTATGTCCCACATCCTGGATGGCGTTGATGAAAGATGATTTTCCAGCACCTGTCTCTCCCGTGATGGCGATATTTAGCATGGCATTTTCAAATGACTTCAATTCCTCCTTCACTTTGCAAGCTGCTTCTGATGGGTCTTCAGTTTCGAAATGAGCCAGGAGGTTTCCATAGCTCTGTAAACCCATCTCGACAACTTCCTTTTGGTCTGAGTCCAGATCCAGGGCCATCATGAAATTTGTGAGAGCTTCCATCTGCCCCAGAAAAGAAAGGGAATATTTCACTCATTGTTTGTTTTAAAAAGGCAGAATAAGAAAACCCCGGATGGTGTAAGAATCCACAAATACAGGCCCAATTCGCCATAGTTCTTCATCTTTGTTATAAATATAAAGGGAAGGGTAACAACCTTTACGTATGCAGTAACATCAAATCCTCCCTGGCCAGAGGTACAGAATCACTTACCCATAAGGGGTTAATCAGTTCAATTAACCTAGCTGGCACCTGACCAGAAGGACCAATGGGGAAAGAAGATACTTTCAAATCTGGGGGGGGAAGGGGGAGGTTTTGTTTGTGCTCTCTTTGTGTTCCCTCTTGAGACAAAGAGAGAGACCAAGTAGGTAATCCAGCTCCTACTGAACTGATACATCTAAAATTACAGAAATTGTAAGTAATAGCAATGAAATGCGTTAGATTATCATTTATTTTAGCTTGTGAATTTTCTCTATGCCAAGAGGGAGGTTTATTCCTGTTTTTGTAACTTTGAAGTTGAGCCTAGAGGGGAATCCTCTGTGTTTTAAATCTTTTCATTACCCTGTAAAATTACCTTCCATCCTGACTTTACAGAGGTGCTTCTTGTACTTTTTTTTTATAATAAAGTTCTTCTTTTAAGAACCTGATTGGTTTTTAGTGTCCTAAAAGCCCAAGGGTCTGGTCTGTGCTCACCTTGTTAACCTATTTGGTTGGTATATTATTCTCAAGCCTTCCCTGCAAACGGGGTGAAGGAGCTTGGGGGGATATTTTGGGAGAGATAGGGCTCCAAGTGGCCCCTCCCTGAATGTTTGTTTAAATCACTTGGTGGTGGCAGCAATACCGTCCAAGGACAAGGAAAGGAATTTCTGCCTTGGGGAAGTTTTTAACCTAAGCTGGTGGAATATAAGCTTAGGGGGTCTTTCATGTGGGTCCCCACATCTGTACCCCAGAGTTCAGAGTGGGGAGAAAACCCTGACAATCTCGTATAGCGCAAATAAATGCAAAGTGGGTATAAAATGGTATGGAATTAGGCCCTGATTTGTTTGGGGAATAGGTTTATTTCAACCACCTCAGTCTGTCTCCAGATGACCAAAAAAGTGCTTTTTAAATTGCGTTATCCAGTAGTAAGTTCACAGAGAACTTAGAAAAAAACCCAGATATTCTTGCTTAGAATCCAAAGCCCAACACACAAGAACTCAAACCAGAGAGAGACAAAGCAGGGTGCTCCCTAAGGCAGAGCAGCACAACTCACCTGCCTTGCTCTAGACCAGGGGTCTCAAACACATGGCCCGTGGGCCCGTGTGGCCTGCGGAGTTATTTCCTGCAGCCCGCCATAGGCACCGACTCCATGGGTGCTCCAGGACTGGAGCACCCACAGGGAAAAATAAGTAGGTGCCCTGCACACACAGACAGCCAAGCTCCCCTTCCCCCACATCCCCACCGAGCACGCTATGTCCCCGCTCCTCTGCCTACCTCCCAGCACTTCCCGCCACCAAGTGGAGTGCCCCAAGGGTCGGTCCTGGGGCCGGTTTTGTTCAATATCTTCATAAATGATCTGGAGGATGGTGTGGATTGCACCCTCAGCAAGTTTGCAGATGACACTAAACTGGGAGGAGAGGTAGATACGCTGGAGGGTAGGGATAGGATACAGAGGGACCTAGACAAATCAGAGGATTGTGCCAAAAGAAATCTGATGAGGTTCAACAAGGACAAGTGCAGAGTCCTGCACTTAGGACGGAAGAATCCAATGCACCGCTACAGACTAGGGACCAAATGGCTCGGCAGCAGTTCTGCAGAAAAGGACCTAGGGGTTACAGTGGACAAGAAGCTGGATATGAGTCAACAGTGTGCCCTTGTTGCCAAGAAGGCCAATGGCATTTTGGAATGTATAAGTAGGGGCATTGCCAGCAGATCGAGGGACGTGATCGTTCCCCTCTATTTGACATTGGTGAGGCCTCATCCGGAGTACTGTGTCCAGTTTTGGGCCCCACACTACAAGAAGGAGGCAGTGACCATGAGTTGGTTGAGTTCAGGATCCTGACGCAGGGAAGAAAGGTAAGCAGCAGGATACGGACCCTGGACTTCAGGAAAGCAGACTTCGACTCCCTCAGGGAACAGATGGCCAGGATCCCCTGGGGGACTAACATGAAGGGGAAGGGAGTCCAGGAGAGCTGGCTGTATTTCAAGGAATCCCTGTTGAGGTTACAGGGACAAACCATCCCGATGAGTCGAAAGAATAGTAAATATGGCAGGCGACCAGCTTGGCTTAATGGTGAAATCCTAGCGGATCTTAAACATAAAAAAGAAGCTTACAAGAAGTGGAAGGTTGGACATATGACCAGGGAAGAGTATAAAAATATTGCTCGGGCATGTAGGAAAGATATCAGGAGGGCCAAATCGCACCTGGAGCTGCAGCTAGCAAGAGATGTCAAGAGTAACAAGAAGGGTTTCTTCAGGTATGTTGGCAACAAGAAGAAAGCCAAGGAAAGTGTGGGCCCCTTACTGAATGAGGGAGGCAACCTAGTGACAGAGGATGTGGAAAAAGCTAATGTACTCAATGCTTTTTTTGCCTCTGTTTTCACTAACAAGGTCAGCTCCCAGACTGCTGCGCTGGGCATCACAGAATGGGGAAGAGATGGCCAGCCCTCTGTGGAGATAGAGGTGGTTAGGGACTATTTAGAAAAGCTGGACGTGCACAAGTCCATGGGGCCGGACGAGTTGCATCCGAGAGTGCTGAAGGAATTGGCGGCTGTGATTGCAGAGCCCTTGGCCATTATCTTTGAAAACTCGTGGCGAATGGGGGAAGTCCCGGATGACTGGAAAAAGGCGAATGTAGTGCCAATCTTTAAAAAAGGGAAGAAGGAGGATCCTGGGAACTACAGGCCAGTCAGCCTCACCTCAGTCCCTGGAAAAATCATGGAGCAGGTCCTCAAAGAATCAATCCTGAAGCACTTACACGAGAGGAAAGTGATCAGGAACAGTCAGCATGGGTTCACCAAGGGAAGGTCATGCCTGACTAATCTAATCGCATTTTATGATGAGATTACTGGTTCTGTGGATGAAGGGAAAGCAGTGGATGTATTGTTTCTTGACTTTAGCAAAGCTTTTGACACGGTCTCCCACAGTATTCTTGTCAGCAAGTTAAGGAAGTATGGGCTGGATGAATGCACTATAAGGTGGGTAGAAAGCTGGCTAGATTGTCGGGCTCAACGGGTAGTGATCAATGGCTCCATGTCTAGTTGGCAGCCGGTGTCAAATGGTGTGCCCCAGGGGTCGGTCCTGGGGCCGGTTTTGTTCAATATCTTCATAAATGATCTGGAGGATGGTGTGGATTGCACTCTCAGCAAATTTGCGGATGATACTAAACTGGGAGGAGTGGTAGATACGCTGGAGGGGAGGGATAGGATACAGAAGGACCTAGACAAATTGGAGGATTGGGCCAAAAGAAATCTGATGAGGTTCAATAAGGATAAGTGCAGGGTCCTGCACTTAGGATGGAAGAATCCAATGCACCGCTACAGACTAGGGACCGAATGGCTAGGCAGCAGTTCAGCAGAAAAGGACCTAGGGGTGACAGTGGACGAGAAGCTGGATATGAGTCAACAGTGTGCCCTTGTTGCCAAGAAGGCCAATGGCATTTTGGGATGTATAAGTAGGGGCATAGCGAGCAGATCGAGGGACGTGATCGTTCCCCTCTATTCGACACTGGTGAGGCCTCATCTGGAGTACTGTGTCCAGTTTTGGGCCCCACACTACAAGAAGGATGTGGATAAATTGGAGAGAGTCCAGCGAAGGGCAACAAAAATGATTAGGGGTCTAGAGCACATGACTTATGAGGAGAGGCTGAGGGAGCTGGGATTGTTTAGTCTGCAGAAGAGAAGAATGAGGGGGGATTTGATAGCTGCTTTCAACTACCTGAAAGGGGGTTCCAAAGAGGATGGCTCTAGACTGTTCTCAATGGTAGCAGATGACAGAACGAGGAGTAATGGTCTCAAGTTGCAATGGGGGAGGTTTAGATTGGATATTAGGAAAAACTTTTTCACTAAGAGGGTGGTGAAACACTGGAATGCGTTACCTAGGGAGGTGGTAGAATCTCCTTCCTTAGAGGTTTTTAAGGTCAGGCTTGACAAAGCCCTGGCTGGGATGATTTAACTGGGAATTGGTCCTGCTTCGAGCAGGGGGTTGGACTAGATGACCTTCTGGGGTCCCTTCCAACCCTGATATTCTATGATTCTAAGGATGTGGAAAAATTGGAAAGAGTCCAGCGGAGGGCAACAAAAATGATTAGGGGACTGGAACACATGACTTATGAGGAGAGGCTGAGGGAACTGGGATTGTTTAGTCTGCAGAAGAGAAGAATGAGGGGGGATTTGATAGCTGCTTTCAACTACCTGAAAGGGGGTTCCAGAGAGGATGGATCGAGACTGTTCTCAGTGGTAGTGGATGACAGAACGAGGAGTAATGGTCTCAAGTTGCAGTGGGGGAGATTTAGGTTGGATATTAGGAAAAACTTTTTCACTAGGAGGGTGGTGAAACATTGGAATGTGTTACCTAGGGAGGTGGTGGAATCTCGTTTCTTAGAAGTTTTTAAGGTCAGGCTTGACAAAGACCTGGCTGGGATGATTTAGTTGGGGATTGGTCCTGCTTTGAGCAGGGGATTGGACTAGATGACCTCCGGAGGTACCTTCCAACCCTGATATTCTATGACATTGAAAGCAAGAGCTTATCATTGTAACACAGTTTTCAATCCACCAGCCTCCTCCTCAGTACATTCCTTAATTGACAGGCACAATAAAAACAAAATCATAAATGTAATCTTATGTGAGGGCTGCGATTTCGCTGTGGGCACCCTCTTCTAGAACTACCATCTCCTCCTCCTCATCATCTTCCTCTTGACAACCAAACCTTTTGCCATCTTTACTAACTTCAGGGGTCACGTCCAGTAACAGCTGATCAAGAGGCCTCTACCAACTATCTCACAGATCTGAATATCGACGCTGTCTTCCTTCAGCAGAAGAGCCTGGTGGTTTCCATATCTTGATCTAACACCAGCCACCAAAAACAGCTTCTGGCCACATCTTTCCTGGCTACTTGTTCTGTGATTTGGCCACCCCAAAAGGGTATAGTGCACCACCTTAAGCTAAATGGGGTCATTCCTTCTTTCCAGAGTAATTTCCTTATCTGTAATAGGGAGGTTGTCTAGAAAAGAGATTCTATATCCAAAATTTTCTTCATGGGCGGCGCATAACGGAGGCTAGGAGAGGCTAAGCCTCCGCAAACCTCGTGCTGCTGTGTGGGGGGGGAAGGGGTGTCAGTGGCAGATTCCCACATGGCCTATGGGCCTCGGCCAATTTGGGGCCCCTGGAAAAATCTCCCCCAGCTATTGGGGCAGGGCTGGAGGAGCTCTTGCTCCCCTCTGCAGAGCTTTTCTGTTTTCAGGGCTGCAGCTGTGGGAGGAGGCAGGGACTTGTGGGGGGAGGCAGAGTGGGGGTGGGGCCATGGGAGAAGGGGATGAATGTGGGGGCTGGTGTGCTCTCTTCAGGGCAGAAAGGAACAAGACCTGTCACTACAACACACGGACAATCTAGTCAAACCTTTGACCCGGGTGATTTGTGAGCCATGCACGTCAGTGTGGGCAACTGCTTTTCTGCTGGTGTCTGTGGATTTCTTAGGGGAGGGGGAAGATCAGACGAGCCAGATGCAGCATTGCAGGGTGGGGAGCCTGGCGCTCTGTCCCTGCTTCTCCATACTCCTTTTTGCCCACCCCCATTCTTCTCCTGTTCATTCTGCCCCGGGAGCCTCTGCTCCTTTTCGCCTCCCTTCAGCCCAGGCCTCCCGGGCCCAGCAGCAGAAGCATTAAACAGGAGTTCACCTGCCCTCACTGAAGCTGAGCAAATACGCAATTTTTCAGTTTGGTGGCTAAGGCAAAAAAAAACAGGAAAACAATCGGTTCATTTCTAACCCACACCGTTGTTTTTTCTCTTCAGTTTTTCTCACTGAAACAAAGAAACTAATAAAAGAAAGAGGGGGAAAGGGTTCGGGTTGAGCAAAACGTCCTGTCAACATTTCGCCTTGGAAATGTGTTAAAACAAAATGTGGAAACGCGCCGTTGTGAAAATGTCGGAACAAATCATTTCAACTCTTGAGCAAGTTTTGCCTCATTTTCTAGTCAGCGGAAACCATTTGCTGGATTGGACCCAAATCCGTGAATAGTTTTAATGCATTTTAAACCCGCAGCCCAGCTCAGCAGCGTGGCGCAATCAAGGCAGGGACACTCCTGCTCCCGGCTCGCAGCCAAATGGACGCACGAGACCCCCGGTGGGAAGAGGCAGATGGGGGTGACGGGCTGCAAACGTCACATCCAAGTAACTAGACCTGGCAGCCTTGATTTAATGTGTCCCCCAGCGTGTTATGTGAGAACCACAGCACCGCCCCCCCCCCCCGCCAAAACCGCCCACAGTTCCCTATGCCCAACAGTCATTTTAACACATGTCACAGGTAGATGGTTAAGAATTTAGGGAATACTGCGGAAACTTGTGTTTCTTGGTGCCAAAGAATAATGTCTTTCAGCATTATAAATCCAAAATGTGAGTATCTTTAAGCGTTATTAAACCTTAGCGTTATTATCGGGCTGTATAATTATGAACTTTCTTTGTTTTAATTGGTTCACATGTAATAAATAAGGTCGATAAAAGAAAAGTAACAGCGTTAAAGCTTAATAGACTACGAAAGTGACGACATCACACTCCAAGCGGGTAACCGTGAGGGAGGGGATTATTTTCCAAACAACTGGTGTCGGGTTATAACGTTGAAAATGTCATTTTGTTTCCGTGTAAACACTGTTACTAGCTGTTTTAATAGGTAAGTGAGTGTATGTTACTAATCATTGAATCTTTAAGCAGTGAAAAGACGTGTTGGGATGGCTGCAATGTGGTTTAAATCACCAACAATGTGGTGGGTGTGTCAGCCATCCTTAACGCTATAATACTTGCAGTCGGGAGCACAGTACATAACAATATTCAAATGCCCCATGGCAGCAAGAGGAAAAAGAAAACCCTCAGGAGCTGAGTATTGTAAATGAAAGGCTGAGAAGGAAAAGGACCAAGCAAAACAGCAGGGATCCTTCCTGAAATATCTTCTCTTTAATCCAAATAAAGATGGAAGCAGTTCACAGCATCCAAATGAAGGAATTTTCCTTGGAGAGGAGGTTAGCTCACATCCGCATGGAAGCAGTTTGGAACATCAAGATGAAGGTATATTACTTCGAGATGAGGGTAGCTCACATCCACAAAAAAGCAGTTTGGAAACTCAAGATGATGGAAACTAGATGAAGGCAGCTCACAGCATCAGGCTGATATGGAAGTGGAGAAAATTTATTCACCTTCAGAGCAAATGTATAAATTGAAGTAAATGAAGTAGAAGGAAGAAAGGATGAGGAAGTTACAAACAAGTTACAGTATGGGGATCCAGCTTCATGGCCCAGATGTGATGACAGTGTGTGGCAAATTCTTGTGGAACATGGAACCGAACAAGTTCATGAATTTCCCTTCCCTAAGGATGGAAATAAAAGAAAATTCTCTGCTCAGCATTACAAGAGGAAACTCATTAATGGGGAAGAAATTCATCGAAACTGGTTCCAATATTCAGTGTCGAAGGACTCTGTGTTTTGCTTTTACTGCAAATTGTTTAGAAATCAAGGAATTGGTACATCACTTACTGACAATGGTTCGAAGGACTGGAAAAACATATCTTCAATTCTCTCTTCACATGAAAGAAGTACAGAACATTTGGAATGTTTTCAAAATTGGAAAGAACTTGAATTACAATTGAAAAAAGGAAAAATTATTGATGAAGAAAATTTACGTGTGATCAAGGAAAAAGAAGAACATTGGCAACAAATACTAGAGCATCTGATTGCTTTAGTCAGAGTTCTTGGTGGGCAAACTTTAGCATTCCGCGGCCATGGTAGAAATGAAAAATTATACACTTCTGGGTAATGGAAACTTTTAAAAATTTGTTGAATACCTCGCTTTGTTTGATCCAGGCATGAAGGAGCATCTACGTAAAATAACTGATCATGAAACACAGGTTCATTACTTAGGAAAAAATATGCGGAATGAACTGATTCAAATCCCAGCAAATGCCATTAAAAAAAATTGTAGACGCGGCCCATTCTGCAAAATGCTTTTCAATAACACTGGACTGTACACCAGATGTGAATCGTGTTGAACAAATCACGATGATCATTCATTTTGTGAATATGGAAAAGTCTGCAGATGAAGATAATGCTGAAGTGCTCATAAAGGAACATTTTTTGGGTTTCGTACCACTGAAAGAGACGACTTGAGCATTTATGACTGAAACTATTCTACAAGAGCCTGAAACAATATCATTATCTGTTGAAAATGTGATAGAGGCCAGAGATGAATGACTGCCAAGAGAAGATAGCATGGACCTTCTATTTGTAACACTGGGTCATTGACTAAAAGCAGAATATTTAAGTCATGAAGGATTTGAATCTGTGACTTTGTGCGTTCAAAGCAGTAGTTTAGCCTCTAGCTCACCCAACGAGAGCCCAGTAGCTTTATAGCTGGTGTGTGACTATGCTGGCTTTATACTCCAGACTCTTTGGAAGTGGGGTTCTGCTGCCCCGTATCTGTCTTTAGAGGAATTTCCCAGACAATTGTGCAAAGGGACCAAGGGATGGATTTAGACCTTCAAAGTTGTTTTGCAGACAGCCTAAAGGAGTTAAGTTCTCAGTATAGTCATCAGTAGAGCAGCCCTTTCTAACCCACCCTGAGCCACTCCTGCCCCCTCTCCAGAGCTCGTTAGCTCCCCTTAGCAAATATAGTGGCCCAAGCCCATCTGCTCCTCTTTGCAAGCTTTAGCTGTTTTCTAAATGCAATTTGCAAAACTAGAACCTGCTATAAACCCAGGCCTTCTCTCACCCAAAATGAGAATCCCCTAGATCAATGAACTGGAGAGCAAAGCTACAGCGAAGGGTTAACACCATTATCCAAGGCACTGGTGAGCTCTCATCTGGAATACTGTGCAATTCTGGTCTTCCATGTGTAAGAAAGAGGAATTCAGACTGGAACAGGTGCAGAGAAAGGCTACTAGAATGATCAGAGGAATGGAAAATCTGCCTTATGAGAGGAGACTCAAAGAGCTTGGCTTGTTTAGCCTAACCAAAAGAAGGCTGAGGGGGATACGATCACTCTCTATAAATACATCCAAGGGATAAACACCAGGGAGGGAGAGAAGATATTTAAGTTAAGTGCCAATGTTGACACAAGAACTAATGGATATAAACTGGCCATCAACAAGTTTAGGCTTGAAATTAGGTGGAGGTTTCTAACCAATAGACGAGTGAGGTTCTGGAGTAGCCTCCCAAGGAGACCACTGGGGTAAAAAAAAAAACTGACTCCGGTTTGTTACTCAGAGATCAGGAGATAGGAAAGCCCCAATCCAGTTCCCTCGGGCTAGTGCAAGGGTTTTATTACTGCCTTAACAGGGTTATTTTTCACAAAGGAATAATCTCTGATTACAAACAGACAGGGCTCAGAGACAAAGCAATGGGATGGGATGGATGTCTGCATGAAGAGAGATGGAAAAGGAGACGAACGAGAAGGGATGTGTTAGGGTATGTCTACACAGGGGTAAAAGCCCCTCAGCATCGCCATGACTGGCCTGGGTCAGCTGACTCGAGTATGCAGGTGTCCTAAGGTTTTCCTTCTGTCCACCTTTGATCTAGAGAAGTACGATTTCCATGACCTGGTAGACACTTTGGATCATGAACTTACCAATCACAAGAGACGGGCTTTCCTGCTCAGCCTGCCGGACGTTTCTCTACAGATCTTACAAAAGAAGAAGGAAGCCCTAGGACAGTAGATGTGGAAATTAGCCCTCTTATCGGGAGCTGCCTTTGGAGACGTGGCTGCAATTCCTGGTCTTCATGTCAAAAGTCTCTCTCTTACTTTTAATGTTCCCATCTTGCTGAAACGCATTCACGATTATTCCAAGAGCTTCAGCCTGGAGGACGACTCCCTTGCAAAACTCGTTCAGCATTCTGGAAAGTCTGTCAATGACCTGAAAGCCATGATAAAGACCCCACTGGACGAAGATCTAACAGTCAAATATGCGTGGGAATTACTGAACCATTATTGTCTTCAATGGGAGCTAAATTGAAGGCCATGACTGAGACTTGGATGCTGGTACCAGATTTTAGTGAGTATTGTGGGAAAGTCCTACCTGTGTTATGTGCCCTCACAGCGAAGGGTAATTATTTTAGTACTTCCCCAAATATGACCAACTGTTCCAGAACTTAGATTGTAGCTTGCAGGTTTTTTGGATTTCAGAGTAAGGAGTTTCAACAAAGAAGATAAATTGTCCCATTTGCTGTCTAAACAACTAAACATTTCCTACATAAACTTCTTCCCAGGTAGAGAAACTTGCTATTTTTAGGAACATATAATTACAAGTACTCTGATATTCTTTGGGAGCGTAGATATTAAGTCTTCCCTTGACCATCCCCCATCATGAAGAGGAGGTGGTGGGACGGTTAAAGCTTGCTGGTTCCTGTCATAAATATAAAGGGAAGGGTAAACCCCTTTAAAATCCCTCCTGGCCAGAGGAAAAATCCTCTCACCTGTAAAGGGTTAAGAAGCTAGGATAACCTCGCTGGCACCTGACCAAAATGACCAATGAGGAGACAAGATATTTTCAGAAGCTGGGGGGAAGGAAAAACAAAAGCTCTCTCTCTGTCTGTGTGATGCTTTTGCCGGGGACAGAACAGGAATGGAGTCTTAGAACTTAGTAAGTAATCTAGCTAGATATGCCTTAGATTCTGTTCGTTTAAAAGGCTGAGAAAATAAGCAGTGCTGAATAGAATGGATGTTCCTGTCTTTGTATCTTTTTGTAACTTAAGGTTTTGCCTAGAGGGATTCTCTATGTTTTGAATCTAATTACCCTATAAGGTATTTATCATCCTGATTTTAAAGAGGTGATTCTTTTTACTTCTATTAAAATTCTTCTTTTAAGAAACTGAATGTTTTTTCATTGTTCTTAAGATCCAAGAGTTTGGGTCTGTGGTCACCTATGCAAATTGGTGAGGATTTTTATCAAACTTTCCCCAGGAAGTGGGGTGCAAGGTTTTGGGGAGGATTTTGGGGGGAAAGTCGTTTCCAAACGGCTCTTTCCCAGTAATAAACCCGGTTAGACGTTTGGTGGTGACAGTGAAAGTCCAAGGGCAACAGGTAAAATAGTTTATACCTTGGGGAAGTTTTAACCTAAGCTGGTAAAAGTAAGCTTAGGAGGTTTTCATGCAGGTCCCCACATCTGTACCCTAGAGTTCAGAGTGAGGAAGGAACCTTGACAGTTTTGTTTTAAAGTTTCCAGTCCAAAAAACTGTGTACGCAGAACCAGGCCCCATGTGTTAAGACACCAAATCATAGAATCATAGAATCATAGAATATCAGGGTTGGAAGGGACCTCAGGAGGTCATCTAGTCCAACCCCCTGCTCAAAGCAGGACCAATCCCCAATCAAATCATCCCAGCCAAGGCTTTGTCAAGCCTGACCTTAAAAACTTCCAAGGAAGGAGATTCTACCACCTCCCTAGGTAACGCATTCCAGTGTTTCACCACCCTCCTAGTGAAAAAGTTTTTCCTAATATCCAACCTAAACCTCCCCCACTGCAACTTGAGACCATTACTCCTTGTCCTGTCCTCTTCTACCACTGAGAATAGTCTAGAACCATCCTCTCTGGAACCACCTCTCAGGTAGTTGAAAGCAGCTATCAAATCCCCCCTCATTCTTCTCTTCTGCAGACTAAACAATCCCAGTTCCCTCAGCCTCTCCTCATAAGTCATGTGTTCCAGACCCCTAATCATTTTTGTTGCCCTTCGCTGGACTCTCTCCAATTTATCCACATCCTTCTTGTAGTGTGGGGCCCAAAACTGGACACAGTACTCCAGATGAGGCCTCACCAATGTCGAAGAGAGGGGAACGATCACGTCCCTCGATCTGCTCGCTATGCCCCTACTTATACATCCCAAAATGCCATTGGCCTTCTTGGCAACAACGGCACACTGTTGACTCATATCCAGCTTCTCGTCCACTGTAACCCCTAGGTCCTTTTCCGCAGAACTGCTGCCTAGCCATTCGGTCCCTAGTCTGTAGCTGTGCATTGGGTTCTTCTGTCCTAAGTGCAGGACCCTGCACTTATCCTTATTGAACCTCATCAGGTTTCTTTTGGCCCAATCCTCCAATTTGTCTAGGTCCCTCTGTATCCTATCCCTGCCCTCCAGCGTATCTACCACTCCTCCCAGTTTAGTATCATCCGCAAATTTGCTGAGGGTGCAATCCACACCATCCTCCAGATCATTTATGAAGATATTGAACAAAACCGGCCCCAGGACCGACCCCTGGGGCACTCCACTTGACACCGGCTGCCAACTAGACATGGAGCCATTGATCACTACCCGTTGAGCCCAACAATCTAGCCAACTTTCTACCCACCTTATAGTGCATTCATCCAGCCCATACTTCTTTAACTTGCTGACAAGAATACTGTGGGAGACCGTGTCAAAAGCTTTGCTAAAGTCAAGAAACAATATATCCACTGCTTTCCCTTCATCCACAGAATCAGTAATCTCATCATAGAAGGCTATTAGATTAGTCAGGCATGACCTTCCCTTGGTGAATCCATACTGACTGTTCCTGATCACTTTCCTCTCATGTAAGTGCTTCAGGATTGATTCTTTGAGGACCTGCTCCATGATTTCTCCGGGGACTGAGGTGAGGCTGACTGGCCTGTAGTTCCCAGGATCCTCCTTCTTCCCTTTTTTAAAGATTGGCACTACATTAGCCTTTTTCCAGTCATCTGGGACTTCCCCCGTTCGCCACGAGTTTTCAAAGATAATGGCCAATGGCTCTGCAATCACATCCGCCAATTCCTTTAGCACTCTCGGATGCAACTCGTCCGGCCCCATGGACTTGTGCACGTCCAGCTTTTCTAAATAGTCCCTAACCACCTCTTTCTCCACAGAGGGCTGGCCATCTACTCCCCATGTTGCGATGCCCAGCGCAGCAGTCTGGGAGCTGTCCTAGTTAGTGAAGACAGAGGCAAAAAAAGCATTGAGCACATTAGCTTTTTCCACATCCTCTGTCACTAGGTTGCCTCCCTCATTCAGTAAGGGGCCCACACTTTCCTTGGCTTTCTTCTTGTTGCCAACATACCTGAAGAAACCCTTCTTGTTACTCTTGACATCTCTTGCTAGCTGCAGCTCCAGGTGCGATTTGGCCCTCCTGATTTCATTCCTACATGCCCGAGCAATATTTTTATACTCTTCCCTGGTCATATGTCCAACCTTCCACTTCTTGTAAGCTTCTTTTTTTATGTTTAAGATCCGCTAGGATTTCACTGTTAAGCCAAGCTGGTCGCCTGCCATATTTACTATTCTTTCGACTCATCGGGATAGTTTGTCCCTGTAACCTCAACAGAGATTCCTTGAAATACAGCCAGCTCTCCTGGACTCCTTTCCCCTTCATGTTAGTCCCCCAGGGGATCCTACCCATCCGCTCCCTGAGGGAGTCGAAGTCTGCTTTCCTGAAGTCCAGGGTCCGTATCCTGCTGCTTACCTTTCTTCCCTGAGTCAGGATTCTGAACTCAACCAACTCATGGTCACTGCCTCCCAGATTCCCGTCCACTTTTGCTTCCCCCACTAATTCTTCCCTGTTTGTGAGCAGCAGGTCAAGAAAAGCTCCCCCCAGTTGGCTCGTCTAGCACTTGCACCAGGAAATTGTCCCCTACGCTTTCCAAAAACTTCCTGGATTGTCTATGCACCGCTGTATTGCTCTCCCAGCAAATATCAGGAAAATTAAAGTCACCCATGAGAACCAGGGCGTGCGATCTAGTAGCTTCTGCGAGTTGCCGGAAGAAAGCTTCATCCACCTCATCCCCCTGGTCTGGTGGTCTATAGCAGACTCCCACCACTACATCACTCTTGTTGCTCACACTTCTAAACTTAATCCAGAGACACTCAGGTTTTTCTGCAGTTTCGTACCGGAGCTCTGAGCAGTCATACTGCTCCCTTACATACAGTGCTACTCCACCACCTTTTCTGGCCTGCCTGTCCTTCCTGAACAGTTTATAACCATCCATGACAGTACTCCAGTCATGTGAGTTATCCCACCAAGTCTCTGTTATTCCAATCACATCATAATTCCTTGACATCACCAGGACCTCCAGTTCTCCCTGCTTGTTTCCAAGGCTTTGTGCATTTGTATATAAGCACTTGAGATAACCTGCTGATCGCCCCTCCTTCTCAGTATGAGGCAGGAGCCCGCCTCTCACAGACGTTCCTGCCTGTGTTTCCTCCCGGTATCCCGCTTTCCCACTTACCTCAGGGCTTTGGTCTCCTTCCCCCGGTGAACCTAGTTTAAAGCCCTCCTCACTAGGTTAGCCAGCCTGCTCGCAAAGATGCTCTTCCCTCTCTTTGTAAGATGGAGCCCGTCTCTGCCCAGCACTCCTCCTTCATGGAACACCATCCCATGATCAAAGAATCCAAAGCCTTCTCTCCGACACCACCTGCGTAGCCATTCGTTGACTTCCACGATCCGACGGTCCCTGCCCCGTCCTTTTCCTTCCACGGGGAGGATGGACGAGAACACCACTTGCGCCTCTAACTCCTTTATCCTTCTTCCCAGAGCCACGTAGTCCGCAGTGATCCGCTCAAGGTCATTCTTGGCAGTATCATTGGTGCCCACGTGGAGAAGCAGGAAGGGGTAGTGATCCGAGGGCTTGATGAGTCTCGGCAGTCTCTCCGTCACATCACGAATCTTAGCCCCTGGCAAGCAGCAGACTTCTCGGTTTTCCCGGTCAGGGCGGCAGATAGATGACTCAGTCCCCCGGAGGAGAGAGTCCCCGACCACCACCACCCGCCTCCTTCTCTTGGGAGTGGTGGTCGTGGAACCCCCCATCTCAGGACAGTGCATCTCATGCCTTCCAACCAGCGGAGTCTCCTTCTGCTCCCTTCCCTCAGACGTATCATCTGGTCCACTCTCCGCATTAGTACCTGTGGAGAGAACATGAAAGCGGTTAGTTACCTGTGTCTGCGTTGCTGAAACCCGGACATCCCCCTTTCTTCTTCTGGAGGTCACATGTTGCCAAGCCTCTTCACTGGCCTCTTGGCTCCGCTGTGCAACCTGCTCTAAATTTTTAGAGCTTTGTGCCCGTAGAAGCATATCCTGACTATGTGTGTCAATGTGATGTGTGTCAACAAAGGTTGCGCTATACACAATATACCTAACACAAAGCCAAGAAAGGAAAAGTGAAGGCAACCAGACAGTACGTGCCCTACTCTGCCACCCAGAGACACACATCTCACCAGCCAGTTGCTCCCAGAATATTCCCTTTCCCCCTACATGTCCCAGTCATTGCTCATGCTCTCGGCTGTGGTTTGAGTTGTTATTAATGATTTTGTAGTTTAAATTGCCTGGGGCCAAATCCTTGTCCCCTCAAAGTCAATTGATTTGGTAGAGACGGAAGTGGTTGGGCCTTTTTATTTTATGCTGCTTTCGGGTTTACTTGTTTGTAATTGCTAGGAATTTGGAACACGATCAACATTCGTTATTCAGCAGTCAGCGTATTCACATGTACCCGATCTCAATAATCTCGGCATATATTGCTTCTGGTTTTTATCATTGCTGCTTATTGCAGAAAGAGCTTTGTAGTTCAATAGAGGCCCACAGAATCAGAACATTTGACTCCAACCACCATTCAAAGAACTCCAGTCAGGGGCCCTAAATGGAATCCAGCCCCACCTACATCTCAGATTAGTGGGAAAAGAAAGAAAGAAAGAAAGAAAGAAAGAAAGAAAGAAAGAAAGAAAGAAATGCTTCCTAACTTTCAGATAAGCTGGCTGAGTACAATAAAGCTACCCCAGGTTGTGTCTACATTAGGGTTATGATCTCAAGTTAGCTACCTCGTTGTAAACAAGGCTTCCTCCTTCATGTCCACCCCTTCCCTGCTGCAATTGAAGACAGCCAGGGACAGGAGAGGTTTGCATCAAAATGGAAGCAAAGCCTGACTCGCCAGCCAGGAAACACGATGCATTTTCAGGGGGAAGAGGTTGCACAAGAGAAGCCAAAAGGGCACTTTTCACAGGCCTAGGTGTCAGTGCCTGGGGGTGGGGCTCTGCTGTCACACACCCCTCGAGAGGCCTCATCTTCTATCCAGAAAAGTTCCAGTTAAAGACAGCAAATTGAACTCTTGTCTCTGAGATGGGTTGTTTGCGTTAGGATGAGAAATTGAGGAGGCAAGATGGGTCTGTTCTGGGTGTGGTTTTGTATATTGCAAAGAATGCACACACAGTCCGGTTCTCTGAACACAGTGGGAGCAAACAGCAGCAGGCAGGTTCCTTGCTCAGAAATCCCCACATCTGCACCTCCAGGTGGTTCTGTGCCCAAGAAATGCTGTCTTTCTGCTTCCTCTTCAACACACTCACAGTTCTCCTCGGGAATTTTTTACTCCAACACAGGCAGCTGGCAAATCAGTATCCCAGCCCCTGTGTTTGCAATCAGCACTTGCAATATTCACGCACCAGGTGAGAACCTAACCTTCAGACTCAAAACATAGGGCAGTTAAAAGTGAATAAAACCATGCCCCAATGATAACTCCATATAGTCATAGATAGAGAGATGGGTTTATACAGTTCTGTATAGAGAGAGAGATGGGAGTGCTTGGGGATGGATAGACTGCTGTATGTAGATAGACAGATGGCAGTGTGTGTGGGGACAGATAAACGGCTGTATGTAGATAGACAGATGGGAGTGTATGGGGATGGATAGTAGGCTGTATTTGGATAAACAGATGGGAGTGTATGGGGACGGATAGTTGGTTGTATGTAGTGTGATGGGGCAAGGCCAGATGGCAAAAGGAAAGTAGTGAGAAACAGGTATATTTGCCCCAGGCTAAATAAACCCCTGTTAACATGATAACCAAATAGCAGTTGCTCCAGGTCAATTAAGACACTTGGGGCCAATTAAGATCCTTCTAGAAAGCAGTGGAGACAGCTAGGTTGATTGGGACACCTGAAGCCAATCAAGGGCTGGATGGAACTAGTTAAAAGCCTCACAGTTAGTCAGTTAGGGGCCTGTGTCAGGAGCTTTAGGAGGAAGCCGCGCTGCTCAAGAAACTGGGTAGGACAAACCCTATCAGGCACAAGGAAGGAGGCACTGAGGTAAGGGTGAAGTAGATGTTGAGGAAGTGGGGGCTGCTGTGGGGAAGTGGCCCAGGGAATTGTGCTTGTCCTGTTTCAAAAAATCAGCTACCAATAGCTGCTACTATTAGGGTCCCTGGGCTGGAGCCCGCAGTAGAGGGTGGGCCCGGGCTTCTCCACCCCCATCCCCAATTAATCACAGAGACTGTGAGACAACAGAGACTGTGTGAGGGAGAGATGCTTCTTCCCACCTCCCTTGCTGTCTTATGATGAAAATGGCTCAGTAGGCTGTGACCCTTGCCTCTAGAGAGAAAACGGCTATGTTGAGGGTCACAGTGAGCCTCTGAGGCTAGCATAATCCACCTGGAAGTGTGGGACCCACTGAGACAAGGTCAGAGCTTTGTCACAGTAGATGGATAGATGGGAGTGTGTGGAGAGGGATAGATGACTGTATGTGTATAGAGAGATGGGAGTGTATTGGGGATGGATAGACGGCGGTATTTGGATAGACAAATGGGCGTGTGTGGGGATGAACAGACAGCTATATGTAGATAGATGGGAGTGTATGCGGATGGATAGAAGTCTGTATGTAGATAGACAGATGGGAGTGTGTGGAGAGGGCTAGACTGCTGTATTTAGATAGAGAGACCAGAGTGTATGGGGATGGATAAATGGCTGTATTTGGATAGACAGATGGTAGTGTGTGGAGATGAACAGACGGCTGTATGTAGATAGATGGGAGTGTATGGGGATGGATAGACAGCTGTAGTTGGATAGACAGATGGGAGTGTGTGGGGATGGATAAATGGCTGCATGTAGTGTGACGGGACAAGGCCAGATGGCTATAGAAAAGTAGTGGGAGATAGATATATTAGCTCCAGGCTAAACAAATCCCTGGTACCAGGATAAGTTAAATGGCTGCTGCTCCAGGTCAATTAAGACACCTGGGGCCAATTAAGAACTTTCCAGAAGGCAGGGAGAAAGCTAGGTTGATTGGGACACCTGAAGCCAATCAAGGGCTGGCTGGAACAAGTTAAAAGCCTCCCAGTTAGTCAGGTGGGTGCGGATGTCAGGAGCTGTGGGAGGAAGTTGTGCTGTTGGAGAGACTGAGCAGTACACACCATATCAGGCACAAGAAAGGAGGCCCTGAGGTAAGGGTGAAATGGAGCTTGAGGAAGTGGGGGCTGCTGTGGGGAAGTAGCCCAGGGAATTGTATGTCATGTTTCTAAAAGGTCAGCTACCATAGCTGATGCTATTAGGGTCCCTGAGCTGGAGCCCAGAGTAGAGGGTGGGCCTGGGCTCCCCCTTCCCCCCCCCGCCCCCCTGATTAATCACTGAGACTGGGAGACAACAGAGACTGTGCAAGGGAGGATAGCTTCTCCTCACCTCCCTCGCTGGCTTATGATGAAAATGGCTCAGTAGACTGTGACCCTTGTCTCTAGAGAGAGAAGAGTTATGTGGAGGGTCACAGTGAGCCTCTGAGGCTAGCGAAATCCGCCAGGAAATGCGGGGCCCACGGAGACAAGGACAGAGCTTTGTCACAATAGATAGACAGATGGGAGTGTATGGAGACAGATAGACAGCTTTTTGTAGATAGGAGTGTATGGGGATGGATAGATGGCTGTATGTAGATAAGACAGATGGGAGCGTGTGGGGATGGATAGATGGCTGGATGTAAATAGATAGATGGGAGTGTGTGGGGATGGATAGACAACTGTATGTAAATAGATCAGCGGGCGCCATGGTGCCTGCTGGGGCATTTATGTGCACCCACTTAGTGACATGGTGTGAAAAATAGTGCCCAGCACCTGCTGGGAACAGAGAACTCCGGGGCTAAAGGCTGCGGGTGCCGGTGTTCTCTGTCCCCGGCAGGCGCGGGGCTGCGGCTTCTCTCCGGCTTCTCTCCGCACTGCCCAGAACTGCAAAAAAAAGAAATAAAAAAAAGCGGCTCGGACTGCCGCCGCCCGAACTGCCAAAGTGCAAAAAAAAAAAAAACCGCTCGGACGCTGCCGCCAAAAGAATGGATGGAATGCCGCCCCTTAGCATGTGACACCCCAGGCATGTGCTTGCTCCTCTGGTGTCTGGAGCCGGCCCTGTAAGTGAGTATTCTTCCGCTGCACTGATACTGCCGTTTTCTTGTGCTTTGCGATTTATTATTTTTTTAACATTTTGCCCCAAAATGAGTGGTTCAAATAAAAGACAACATACATAGTATATCAATGCAGAGTGGGAAGATCTATTGGTTTATTGAAAATAAAGGGAAATGTGTTTGCTTATTGTGCGGTGGAACTGTTGCAGCGCTGAAAAAACATAATGTCGAACGCCATTTCCAAACTAATCACGGCTCTTTTGACATTAGCCATCCACTTAAATCTGAGTTGAGAAAGAAGAAAATTAATCAACTCAAATCAAACCTACCTGCCCAGCAACCTGTTTTCACCAGACAAGTGGTAAAGTCTAAAAATGCTACTATTGCTTCCTTTAAAATTGCTCATCTGCTCGCAAAGAAGAAAAATCCCTTCCAAGATGGCGAATTGCTGTAGGAAGCATGTTCGACTGGTGCAGATTGCCTATTTCAAGGATTTCCTAACAAGCGTGAGATTTTGTCGGCAATACAAGACTTGCAGTTATCAGACAACACAGTTACGAGGAGGATACGTGCAATTTCAAGCGACATGCAAACTCAGCTAAAGGATGACTCGGAAATATGTGACTGGTTTTCACTGCAGTTCGATGAGTCGACAGATATGTCGGATACAGCGCAGTTGGCAGTTATGGTGAGGATGGTATTCAGTGACTTCCCCGTAAAAGAAGGGTTACTAAAAGTATTGCCTATGAAAGGGCGAACAAAGGGTGAGGACATCTATAATTTATTCAAATCATACGCAACATCAATTAGCATGCCACTACACAAGCTGTCTGCAATCACCACTGATGGGGCACCAGAAATGATGGACAGCGCCTATGGATTCATTGCATCCTGCAAGAAGAATGAATCCTTTCTGAACTTTATGTCTTATGATTGCATTATCCACCAAGAAGCTTTGTGCGTCAAAGTTCTTTCTTTTCAACAAGTCATGAATATCGTTATTAAAATAATTAACTCTATTCAAGCAAAACCTTTGCAACACCGACTTTTTAAGGCCCTGTTGGAAGACGTTGATGATAAACAATCTGATCTTATCTTGCACACAGAAGTACGATGGCTGAGCAAAGGTAAAGTTCTTGCATGTTTTTTAAGCCAAATTGAAGAGATCAAAGAATTTCTGAAGTCCACAAATCAGAACTTCGAGCAACTAGAAGACTCCAGCTGGTTAATAGATTTGGCTTTTCTTGCCGACATTACTGACAAATTGAACATTTTAAATCTTGAGCTCCAGGGAAAAGACAAACATGTGGCTCAAATGATAGGTTCTGTAAAATCATTCAAAGCAAAACTGATCTTGTGAATGTCACATATGAAGACGAAGTCTCTCGTACATTTCCAAAGTATGAAGAAAATGGTATGTGACAGTGATTTTAACCCATCACCATTTGTTATCCACATTCAAACACTTCTGGAACAATTTGAAAAGAGATTTCAACAGTTCACCATCATTGAGCCTGTAGTTGCCTTTCTTGTGAATCCTTTTACTTGCCAAATAGAGGTAACAGAAATGGCTACATCAGCCTGCAGCCCCGGAGTTCTCTGTTCCCGGCAGGTCCGGGGCCACGGCTTCTCTCCCGTGCTGGGCACTACTTTTCACACCGTGTCACTAGGCAGGCACACATAAATGCCCCTGTGGGCGCCATGGCACCTGTGGGCACTGCGTTGGGGACCACTGGTTTAGACAGTCAGGAGTGTATGGGGATAGTTTCCATTAACCTGAAATTTTCAACCAAAAAAAAAAATCATTTTTTCAAAGGAACTGAAACATTTTCCTGACAAAGTTTAGTTTTCACCTCACAAACCAGAAAGCACAATCCTGACTTTGGGGGGGTTCATTCTATCAATGACACCCTGAAAAAATTGCAATACATTTATTTTGCACAAAAAGAAAAACATTTTTCAGGCAATTCTTTTGTCAGAAGAATTATCCTTTGCTCCTAAGATGCTGGCGACATTGCAGACAAACCCCAGATGTTTCAAGAACGAGATGAAGAAATTTGGTTTAAAAAATTCCTTTTACATTTAGAATAACTCTGGCTCTTTCAAAACTCTTGACATGTGAGAAGAGAATGGTGCCCACTTTTACCAGGCACACGAAGCCAAGTTGACTTCTTTAATAGCCGCCTCCGCCCTGCAGGCTCTGCCTCTCATGGGTGTGTCCAGTGTTGGTATCAGCCCATGGAACTTCCTGCCACTGGATGTTACTCAGGCTGACACCTCAGCCTCAGGATGTCTCTAGTTATCCACAGGGTCCTGCTCGGCTCTCTCAGGATGGTTCGCCAGCTGTACTAAGGCTGTGGAGGGTTTCCCTGCCTCTGTTCAGGGCTGGCTTCTTGCCAGTCACTCTGCAAAGCGAGATTGTTCCATAAGTGGCAAATTGAACAATATCATCCTGTCACTGGGGCAACCTGTGGGCTTATCTTGCCTTCATTTGAACCTTTACACGTAATTAATCATTTTATTATCCATTAACCTTTGATACCGGGCTAAAATTGAGACTCAGAGTTCATACGGTTACTTTTGTGTAATCAACAGATCGTATCACTCCTTTAGTTACCTCAGTTTGTACCATGGAATCACTGTCTTGCTTCTTTACAGTTCACATCAACGTATAGAGGCCCTGGGAGTTTTTCACCTTCCTCTGCAGTGTGGGGAACGGGTCACTTGCTGGAGGATTCTCTGCACCTTGAAGTCTTTAAACCACGATTTGAGGACTTCAGTAGCTCAGACATAAGTTAGGGGTTTGTTACAGGAGTTGGTGGGTGAGATTCCCTGGCCTGCGTTGTGCAGGAGGTCAGACTAGATGATCATAATGGTCCCTTCTGACCTTAAAGTCTATGATTCTATGATTCGGTTTCATTCCATTTCATTTTCCTCCCATAGCATTTGAATTAAACAGTTTTTATCTATTTCAAAGGAAAGTTCCTTTGCTTGGAAGATCCTAGTCCAGGGACTGGACCTTCTAGGGGGAGAATGAACCAGGCACAGAAATTAACCAATAACCCCAGTTCCAGCCTTTGTTCTTGTTTGTCGGATGAGAAACAATGAATTAATAATTCCATCGGACAGACTGTGGTTTCTGCCTGTTAGCAATTTGGAAAATTTGGGTTTGGTTTTTCGTTTGCTACATTCATTTTGAATGTTAAAATTCCCAGGGACTCACCAGTTTGAAGCACCCCCTTTTACCCCTCAAGGCAGGAAAGGGGAATACAAACCCACAGCCTGTGACAGCTATAACAGCATCCAGCCGTGTGCTGGACCAAGCTAATGGAATAAAGACAGTCATCACTGTTTAATTCCTTTGGGGGCCTCTATATGAACAATGCAATTGCGGGGATGATTGCACGTTGGCTTGGCTACACTGAAAATACGAGAGGGCCACAGCTGTGCACACCTACGCCACCCAGGGCGGTTCTCCCAGCAGCGTGGTTAACCACCTCCCCGAGAGCTGGGAGCTAGGTTGAGGGAAGAATTCTAACCCACCCCCTGCCTCGCCAGCACCCTTCAGTTCTGGGCCCTTCTCAAGCTCTTTATCCCACCTTTGCAACTGTGCTCACCCACACCTGTCTGCTGCTTGCCCCAGCACTAGCTGCATCCTAAAGCCCATTTGCAAAAGGCCAATCCGTGGGCTCATCCAGGATTTGAACCCAGGGCCTCTCACACCCGAAGCAAGAATCATACCCCTAGACCAACAAGCCCTGCCTAAAAAGGAGGTGCAGGTGCCTCACTAAGCTAGAATATGTCAGCATCTTTGCTTTTTAATAGCTGCCTCTGCCTTGCAGGCTCCACCGACCATGGGTGTGTTTGTTCTTGGCATCAGCCCATGGAACTCCCAGTCACTGGATGTTACTCAGGCTGACACCTCACCTTCAAGTCATCACAGGGCACCTTCCCGTATTTAGTTACCCAGTCCTGCTTGACTCTCTAGGATGATGCATCAGCTGTAATAAGGCTGTGGAGAGTTTCCCTGCATCTGTCCAGGGCTGGCTACTTTCCAGTCATTCTTCCAAGTGAGATTGTTTGGTAAGTGGTGTATTAAACAGCATCCACCTGTCATTCGGGTGACCTGTGGACTTTGACTTTGTGACACTGTTTCTCTAGCCTCAGTTAATCATTTTATCATACTTGATACTGGGCTGGACTTGATGTTCAGTGTTACTGCAGGTACTTCTGTGTTATCTACAGATCATATCACTCCTTTTGTTACCTGCTACACTGTCTAATCCAGCTCTTTGCTCCTTTTCATCTACAGTATCCTACCAATGGCCTGTGCTCAGGTCTGATACTCAGAGACTCAGAGGATGGAAAAGCCCCAGCCCAGCTCCCTCGGTCTAATGATAGATTCTCGTTAAAGAACTAACGGAGTTATTTGTCACTAAGGGTAATCTCTAACTGCAAGCAGAGAGGGCTCCGAGACAAGGCACCAGGACGGGAGAGGTCTCTATGAAGAGAGATGGGAAAGGCTGGTACTGTCATAAATATAAAGGGAAGGGTAACAACCTTCCTGTATACAGTATTATAAAATCCCTCCTTTACCTGTAAAGGGTTAAGAAACTCAGGTAACCTGGTTGGCACCTAACCAAAAGGACCAATGAGAGGAGAAGATACTTTCAAAATCTGTGGGGGCAGGGGTTTGCTTTTGTTCTCTTGGTTGTTCGCTCCGGGGTCAGCAAGGAACCAGGACAGGGAAAATACATCTCCCTAAGCCATATCTGCACTAAGCATCTAATCTTACAGAAATAGTAAGTAATAGCAAGGAAATGCGTTAGATTATCATTTGTTTCATCTTGTGAATTTTTCCTGTGCTAAGAGGGAGGTTTATCCCTGTTTTTGTAACCTTAAAGTTTTGCCTAGAGGGGAAATCCTGTGTGTTTTAAATCTGATTACCCTGTGAGATTAGCTTCTCTTCTAATTTTACAGAGGCGCTTCTTTTACCTTTTTTCTTTCTAATAAAGTTCTGATTTTCTTTAAGAATCTGATTGGGGTTTTTAGTGTCCCAAAAACCCAAGGTTGGTCTGTGCTCATCTTGTTTATTCTCAAGCCTCCCCAGGAAAGAGGGTGTAGGGCTTGGGGGGATATTAGGTGGGGAGTAGGAACTCCAAGTGGTCCTTTCCCTGAGTTTTGTCTAATCACTTGGTGGTGGCAGCGTTACCTAATCCAAGGTACAAGGGAGAATTTGTGCCTTGGGGAGTTTTTAACTTAAGCTGGTAGAAATAAGCTTAGGGGGTCTTTCATGCAGGTCCCCACATCTGTACCCTAGAGTTCAGAGTGGAGAGGGAATCCTGACAGGCTGGTACTGCAAAAGGAGATGAATGAGAGGGGATGTGTTAGAACGGGACCTTCCCTTTGTAACCCCAGACACGGTGAGACCGAAAGGAGCCCTGGATTCCCACTGTACTGTACACACTAGTGTGATGATCTTTGTACAAAATGTGCCTTGTGCAGTATCATTTGAAAACAAATAATTGCTGGTCCTGGTGAAACGTCTGCAGCAACATTCGATGTGCAGTTCCGCACATTGTTCCTGACAATATTAGAGCAGCTGTCTGTGATAGAGAACCTGATTCAGTCTTGAGGGCCACAGAAATTGTGGATGCTTATATGCAAAATAGGGTTCGGGAAGGATATAAGTCCCATGGGAAGAGTAATCACTTTTCACCCTAATTTAAAAGGAGGGAAGGATTTAAAAATAAACCTACCCCCAACTTTGATAAAAGAACTCATGGGAGTCCAGAGTTCATAACCTCTTGCCCTAAAGCAGGGGGTCTCAAACACGCCTTCCTTTTATTTGTATTAAACCTGCTGCCTATTAATTTCATTTGGTGACCCCTAGTTCTTGTGTTATGAGAAGTAGTAAACAACACTTCCTTATCTACTTTCTCTATACCAGTCATGATTTATTAGACCTCAATCCTATCTCCCCTTAGCCATCTCTTTTCCAAGCTGAAAAGTCCCAGTCTTATTCATCTCTCCTCATATGGAAGCTGTTCCATACCCCTAATCATTTTTGTTGCCCTTTTCTGAACCCTTTCCAATTCCAGTATATCTTTTTTGAGAACAAACGACCACATCTGCATGCAGTATTCAAGATGTGGGTGTACCATGGATTTATATAGAGGCAACATGATATTTTTTCTCCTATTATCTATCCCTTTCTTAATTATTCCCAGCATTCTGTTTGCTTTGTTGACTGCCGCAGTGAGTGGATGTTTTCAGAGAATTATCCACAATGACTCCAAAGTCTCTTTCTTGAGTAGTAACAGCTAATTTAGACCCCATCATTTTATACGTGTAGTTGGGATTATGCATTCCAATGTGCATTACTTTGCATTTATCTACATTAAATTTCATCTACCATTTTGTTGCCCAGACACCCAGTTTTGAGAGATCCTGTTGTAGCTCTTCGCAGTCTGCCTGGGTCTTAACTATCTTGAGTAATTTTGTATTATCTGCAAATTTTGCCACCTCACTGTTTAGCCCTTTTTCCAGATCATTTATGAATATGTTTGTCAAGGTTCCTTCCCCACTCTGAACTCTAGGGTACAGATATGGGGACCTGCATGAAAACCCCCTAAGCTTATGTCATAAAAATAAAGGGAAGGGTAAAACCCCTTTAAAATCCCTCCTGGCCAGAGGAAAAATCCTCTCACCTGTAAAAGGTTAAGAAGCTAAAGGTAACCTCGCTGGCACCTGACCAAAATGACCAATGAGAAGACAAGATACTTTCAAAAACTGGGAGGAGGGAGAAAAACAAAGGGTCTGTGGCTGTCTGTGTGATGCTTTTCCCGGTGACAGAACAGGAATGGAGTCTTAGAACTTAGTAAGTAATCTGGCTAGGTATGTGTTAGATTATGATTTCTTTAAATGGCTGAGAAAATAGCTGTGCTGAATAGAATGAATATTCCTGTCTGTGTGGTGTTTTTTTTTTTTTTTTTTTTTTGTAACTTAAGGTTTTGCCTAGAGGGATTCTCTATGTTTTGAATCTAATTACCCTGTAAGGTATTCACCATCCTGATTTTACAGAGGTGATTCTTTTTTTTACTTCCATTAAAAGTCTTCTTGTAAGGAAACTGAATGCTTTTTCATTGTTCTAAGATCCAACGGTTTGGGTCTGTGGTCACCTATGCAAATTGGTGAGGATTTTTACCAAACCTTCCCCAGGAGGTGGGGTGCAAGGGTTGGGAGGATTTTGGGGGGAAAGACATGTCCAAACTCCGTTTTTTCAGGAACCCAGATAAAGTTTGGTGGTGGCAGTGGAAATCCAAGGGCAAAGGGTAAAATAATTTGTACCTTGGGGAAGTTTTAACCTAAGCTGGTAAAAGTAAGCTTAGGAGGTTTTCATGCAGGTCCCCACATCTGTACCCTAGAGTTCAGAATGCAGAAGGAACCTTGACAGCTTATTTTTACCAGCTTAGGTTAAAACTTCCCCAAGGTACAAACTATTTTACCTTTTGCCCCTGTACTTTATCCCTGCCACCACCAAGTGTCTAACAGATATATAACTGGGAAAGAGCCCACTTGGAAACATCTTTCCCCCCCAAAATCCTCCCCAAACCCTACACCCCCTTTCCTGGGGAAGGCTTGATAAAAATCCTCATCAATTTGCATAGGTGAACACAGACCGAAACTCTTGGATCTTAAGAACAATGAAAAAAGCAATCAGGTTCTTAAAAGAAGAATTTTAATAGAAGAATAAGTAAAAAGAATCACCTCTGTAAAATCAGGATGGTAAATACCTTACAGGGTAATCAGATTCAAAACACAGAGAATCCCTCTAGGCAAAACCTTAAGTTACAAAAAGATACAAAAACAGGAATATACATTCCATTCAGCACAAATTATTTTATCAGCCATTTAAAGAAATCAGAATCTAACGCATCTCTAGCTAGATTACTTACTAAATTCTCAGACTCCATTCCTGTTCTGTTCCTGGCAAAAGCATCACAAAGACAGAGCGAGCCTTTGTTTCTTCCCCCCTCCCTCCCCCCGCACCTCCAGCTTTTGAAGGTATCTTGTCTCCTCATTGGTCATTTTGGTCAGGTGCCAGCGAGGTTATCCTAGCTTCTTAACCCTTTTCAGCTGAAAGGGTTTTTCCTCTGGCCAGGAGGGATTTTAAAGGGATTTACCCTTCCCTTTATATTTATCACAATGTTGAATAGGACTGGTCCCAGAACAGACCCCTGCGGGACACCACTATTTACCTCTCTCCATTCTGAAAACTGACCATTTATACCTGCTCTTTGTTTCCTATCTTTTAACCAGTTACCAATCCATGGGAGGACCTTCCCTCTTATCCCATGGCAACTTACTTTGTATAAGAGCCTTTGGTGAGGGACCTTGTCAAAGGCTTTCTGAAAATCTAAGTACACTATATCTGCTGAATTCCCTTGGTCCATGTGCTTGTTGACCCCCTCAAAGAATTCTAGTAGATTGGTGAGGCATGATTTCCCTTTACTAAAACCATGTTGACTCTTCCTCAGCAAATTATGTTCATCTATATATGTTCATCACTCCTTTTAGTTACCTGCTACACTGTCTAATCCAGCTCTTTGCTCCTTTTCATCTCCAGCATCCCGCCAAGGGCCTGTGCTCAGGTTTGTTACTCAGAGATTCGGGAATTGGGAGAGTCCCAGCTCAGCTCCCTCGGGCTAGTGCCAGATTCTCGTTAAAGACCTAACCGTGTTATTTGTCACTAAGGCACAATCTCTAACTGCCAGCAGAGAGGGCTCCGAGACAAGGCAGCAGTCGACAGCAGTCGGCAGCAGTCGACAGTTGCCTCGGTACTGTGGACACACTCTGCCGACTACATGCACTTAGAGCATTTGTGTGGGGACACACACAATCAACTGTATAAAAATGCTTTTTACAAAACCGACTTCTATAAATTTGACCTAATTTTGTAATGTAGACATACCCTAGGATAACCTCGCTGGCACCTGACCAAAATGACCAATGAGGAGGCAAGATACTTTCAAAAGCTGGAGAGGGGGAGAAACAAAGGTCTGTGTGATGCTTTTGCCGGGGACAGAACAGGAATGGAGTCTTAGAACTTAGTAAGTAATCTAGCTAGATATGCGTT
This sequence comes from Natator depressus, assembly GCF_965152275.1. Classification (NCBI taxonomy): domain Eukaryota; kingdom Metazoa; phylum Chordata; order Testudines; family Cheloniidae; genus Natator; species Natator depressus. The sequence continues at coordinate 34,431,110 of NC_134246.1, forward strand.
AGAGTCTGATTCCTTTAAATGGCTGAGAAAATAAGCTGTGCTGAATGGAATGTAGATTCCTGTTTTTGTGTCTTTTTGTAACTTAAGGTTTTGCCTAGAGGGATTCTCTGTGTTTTGAATCTGATTATCCTGTAAGGTATTTACCATCCTGATTTTACAGAGGTGATTCTTTTTACTTTTTTTTCTATTAAAATTCTTTTTAATAATCTGAATGCTTTTTTTCATTGTTCTTAAGATCCAAGGGTTTGGGTCTGTGTTCACCTATGCAAATTGGTGAGGATTTTTATCAAACCTTCCCCAGGAAAGGGGGTGTAAGATTTGGGAGGATTTTGGGGGGAAAGACGTTTCCAAATGGACTCTTTCCCAGTAACCGGTGTTAGACGTTTGGTGGTGGCAGTGATAAAGTACAAGGGCAAAAGGTAAAATAGTTTGTACCTTGGGGAAGTTTTAACCTAAGCTGGTAAAAGTAAGTTTAGGAGGTTTTCATGCAGGTCCCCACATCTGTACCCTAGAGTTCAGAGTGGGGAAGGAACCTTGACAGGCACTAACCCTGCTGCCATTTGAAAGCGAACAGTGAAATGGTCTTGGGCTGGTTTATGAATCCGGGAAAGCTGAAGCCATCACAATTACAGGTGCCGGGAGCTGCAGATGAGCCAGCACGCTGCCTGGTGGAAAGGTGTCATTGTCCCAGCACTGTCCAGCTGGGCTCCAGCATGCTTAAACAGCCAACAAATGCATCAGACATTAAATGGGGACCCATTTTCTGCCTTTGGGAGCCTGTTTTACATTTGGGCTGAGACTTGGGGGAAAGCGAGTGGGGCAAATTAGCTTGCGAGCGGGTGCATCTGGGGACAGCTAGGTGGATTGATTAGCAGATCAATGCAAGAGCCAGGGTGTGTGATGCTGGCAGACCAGGTGGCAGCTCATGCCAAGGCCCCACTGACCCCTGGCAAATGCATGGCTGGCACCCAGGCTGGCTCACTGGCATTAGCCGTGTTAAAATAGATGCTACATTTCTAAGGCTGCGTTCAGTGTTTGGCCTTTATGAAACGCTTGGGAGCTGCTGCCTGCATTCATCTCATGCACACCAGCTGCATCCTGTGTTATGTCCCAGTGTTTGCTCTGTAACTACAGCTGTGTCTGCTAGGAAAGTGGACAGCCCCCCCAGACAGGAGAGAAGGAACACCAAGAGTGAGCTGCTAGTTCACCACGAGAGGCGTCAGCTTGTGCCCAGCAAAAAAAGACCCATAGACTCAAGACGAACCATCGTGGGACACCAGTGGATGGAAGACGTGGTTGATTCTTTTCCCCACCCCTTTGAAGAGGGACCTGCACAGATGCTCAAGCTCTGCAAGAAGGGCGTAAAACTCCCTGTCAAGAAGAAATTGTCGTCACTTTGCTGCTGGGAGAGGGCCAGGGATCTCCAGGCTGCTTAGCCAGTGTTAGCTCTAAAGGACGTTATAGCTGCTCCTGTTACTGTCTGGACCCACAGACGAACTCGTGTGTGTGTGTACTTGTTACCTGCTTTAACCTGCAAATCACTTGCTTGCTCTCTTTCCCTCGTTAATAAATCTTTAGTTAGTTAATTACAGGGTTAGCTGCAGGTATTGGTTTGGGGTGAGGTCTGCGGTGCACTCGACCTCGGATCAGTGACTGGCACTGGATCTTGTGTGATTTTTGGTACAATGGACCAGCTCTCGCAAAGGGGTGTCGGGATACCCTGGGGCACCCAAGGGGCCAGCCTGGGCTCTCCCCATGGTAAGGTATGAAGAGTTCACATGTGATTGGTGAAATCGAGTTCTAGGACCTACCATCAGTTTAGGGCTTGTGCCATCTGTCCTGAGGCTGGTGCCTCAAAGCCCTCAAATTCCCCCTCCCCCCCGCCCATCCCAGCCCCTGGGGCCGCGCTCACGCAGCCTGTCCCGGTGGATCTGTTCTGCTCGGCATCAGTAATATACTAGGAAAAGCCAGAACTCCCAGGGGAGCCTCCAAACTCCCGGCCTGCTCTTGCTGGTCCTGCTCGCCGCTGGAACGGAGCCTCCTCCTAGCCATCCCAGGGATTAGCTCTGTGAGGCTGATGCCCCTTCCTGTGGTCACACGTATTTCACTGCTGTGGGCGCTCCGTGCCTTGGCCCCCCAGCCAGGTCCCTCTGCACTGCCATTTTCCATGCAGCGTCCTTCCAAATCCCTTCTGTTGGAGGGGCAGCCGGCCAGCCTCACACCTGGTGCCTTGACCCAGTCACTCCTGCAGCGATCCCGCTCACTGCTCCACCGGTGCCCCTTACCCACTAGCGGTAGGGGAACCTGGGCCCACCCACTACTCGGGGTTCCAGCCCAAGTACTCTGCAACACGCAGCCAAGGTCTGCTCAGTCCCCAACCTTGCTGCTTCCCACAAGCTCTCTTCTTCCTCCCTCCAGGCCAGACCCCCAGGGTCCCCCATGCTCCCAGCGTTCCCTCCTGCCCTCTCTACTACTCCAACTTTCTCCTAGCAGCCTTTGCTGCTGCCAGCTCCCTGGGTTTAGACTAGCCCAGCCCGCCCCTGCTCAGCTGTGCCTTCCCCTAATTAGGGCTTTTCCTTTCACCCTGAATTGTCCCAGTTTATTGCCTGGCCTACCTCTGTGCTCTCACAGCCGCCATGGGGAGCGCACCCCATCACGCCAGCCTCCTATGTAATCCCGGGAGGTGGGAAACCCACCTGAGCATCTCTGCTCTAAACCAGAGCCCTGGAACCAGGTTTCACATGGCCCCCATAGCATGCCCAAGCCACTGGGTGCCCAGGGGGCATCTCTCCCTGCCCACTGAGGCTGAGCTGGCGCCAAACTCCAGCAGAGGGCTCGTGGCTGAGATCCCCGAGCGGCCTGGCAGTCAGGAGTTTAGAGGCCCCTTGCCAGTCCCATCCCGGCTGCCCCACTGCCACGCTCCTGGGCCAATCGCCCCACTGGCTTATGCACTGGCTCCTTCTGCCCCATCTGGGCTCGGTGCCAGTCAGTCTAATATTTTTCCAGCTAGGCTGACACCCAGGGGAGGTTATTAGTGGAGCTAAAGAGCTCCCTTCTTCCCTCTGCCCCCCAACAGACACGAACGAGCCACGCTTTCTTCATCAGCCCCTGATGGGCACTGAGGCAGAGCTAATTGGCAGGCCCATTCCCACCAGGACCCTAAAGCCCTCCCAGAGGTCATTAACGCCAGGAAAGATTTCCTCTGCCTGGAGGCCCCTGAGACATATGTGAGGGACCTGTATCAGACCCACAGCTCCACTGCGGAGCAAGGGAGCTAGTCATGGCGCGGTCCCAGGTTGGGCCACCCTCATAGGGTGGCTGGGCCTGGGGTCAGTCACAATGGGCCAGTCACAATGGGCCACAGAGAGGGAGTGGAGCAGCCAGTGGCTCCTGGGCCTCTTTGACTCTCTCGGTTCTGGGAAACAAACCCAGTCGCCTGAGAAAGGGACTGAAATTCTGCCAACACTGGGGGCTGGGCATGGTGACTCCACTGCCTTTGGAGACCCTTTGGGCCAGGGTTTCAGAGCACAGCTCAAACCAGGCCCATAAGGAACTGAAGAGACCAGCTGAAGCCCTCTTGTGAGGACAGCTTGTCCCTCATCTGCTACCGCAGTGGGCTGGTGCCTTCCCCTGACTTGGCTAGCACTCTCCCAGAGGGGCCGTGGGGACCAATCGAGGCGGGCAGTTCCCCAGCGCGATGGGCTTGGCTGCATCGTGGCAGCCCCATCCAAGCACCCAAGCACCCGGCGTTGGCTGATGCTTCATCATGCCAAGCTTTCCTCAGCGCCCGCCAGCCCTCTCCCCATGACTCTCTCTCTTCCGCCTACTGGGCCAAGGTAGTTGTCCCCAGGACTGGGTGCCGAGCCAGGATGCAACCCCAGGGGATAGCCACCCCCCAGTCCCACCCCAGGGACAGGCCCGGCCAGAACAGGGCTGGCCAAGGGGCCTGGGTCAGCCCTGGTTTGGTTCCCATCCAGGACTCCTTTAGTAAGGCAAGAGAAAATCCGTGAGGGGTTCAGGACCAGATCTGCCGGGCTCCGCAGGGCAGGATTCGAGGGCCCAGCAGCTACATGACGTGAGTCCACTGGGCAAAGAGCACCAAAAGCACCTGGGGTTTCCAGTCAGGCCCTTCTGGCGTAGGACGTGGGGTGCTCCGCTGAGCTGGAGAGAGCTGGGTCCACCCACTCAGTGGCAGGAGCCGCTGGGTCCATGCGCCGAGAGAGGATGTGCACGGAGTGGGTCAGAGGAGATGAGAGGGGTTCAGATACTCTCAGAAGGGGCTGGCTGGGGTCCTGTAATCACAGACACGGCAGGCTGGAAGGGACCTCACACGGTATCTAGTCCAGCCCCTGCACTGAGGCAGGGCCAAGTGACCCTAGACCAGCCCTGATGGTGGTTTGTCCAACCCTGTCTGCCACGCGACGCTCCCATTAATCCAGCCATGACTCCTGCCACGACTCCTGCCCAGACTGGGAGTGGCCCAAGGAGTTCAGATACTCAGAGGGGAGGGCCAAAGGGGTTCACATGGGGATGGATGGACAGGTAACTTGGGGGACAGAGATGGGGGACGTCATGTGATGGCTGATTGGCGATAGGGCCTTCCCCCCGCCAGCCCGGATTCTGTAGGACCCCACTCAGAGGGTTTCACCCATCAGTAGCCAAGGGGGCAGGCGGCCCAGCACTGTGGCAACTGGCACTAACCGGCCAAAGACTCAACCCCTCCCTCCAGGATACAGTGGTGGAGGGTCACTGTGGAGTGGAGGAAAGACAGGAAGGGATGCAGAAATAGACCACACCCCTCACAAGCTAAGCCCTGCCCCTACAAGACAACACATCAGCCCGCCCCAAAATGCTTTCAAAGAAACTGAGCCATGAGACCCCCTTGGTTCTGTCATTGCTGTATTGTTAGCAAGGCGCAGCCGTGGAGTGGTCCTATGATAAAATGCAGCAGGGCAGGGAGGGGCAGAGCCGCCTGGTGTGGAAGGGAGCCAAACCCCCAGTTCACTGGGGGCTCCCCATTTCTGGGGCAGCTCTCAATCATCCCAGCTGCAAACTGAGCATTGGTAACAAAACACATCACTGCAGAAGAGCCAGAATGGTCCAACATGAGAATGTGAAGAGGGGGCCGGCTCCCGCCTGCACCAAACATGGCCTGACGCCTGGACAGGGTTGGGCAGCCATCCCCGCCTCCTCGGCGCTGAGCCGAGGGTTGGTCCCTTCCCAGCTGTGAGAAAGGGGGTTCGGATAACACCCCCGAGACGTTCCCCCGCCTGTGAGCAGGCGGCACAGGCTCAGGCGAACCGCCCAGGAGATTTAAGAGTGGCGTTCGCCATATCTCAGACTACGCGGCCGAATGTGGGGTCTTTTGTGGGGTCAGTGGCCAGGTGACACTCCCCAGTAGCACCAGCAATGGAGGCAGGTGCTTTTGGGTGGAGCATCCTGGGCTGCATCCCTGGAGGGGGGCATTAGTGGGGGTTGGAGCTGAGACATGGGCTTGGGCAGGCGTCCCATGGTCTGCGGGACTCCAGCAGCCACGCTGTGAGCACCGCAGGACACCAGGCTCAGACGCCCCCCCATGGGGGAAGAGATGGGGTCAGGGGCTGCCTGAGGGGGGCTCTGGGCTGGGATAAGCGTACATGGGAGCCGGGAGCAGCGGCCACAAAAATCAAGAGTGGGGAGCAGGCTGGCAGAGCAAGCCGTGGGGGAAGGGGCAGGGCAGCAGTTTGCAGTGGAGGCAGGTGCCAGGGGAGGGGCCCCTCCCCCAGCCGGCTACACCAGGCCATTGCCCTTCATGCGCTCCACCAGCATGGAGACCAGGCGCTCCAACTTGAGAGCAGCCTGGCGCCCGGCCTCCAGCACCTCGGCATGGTTGGCCTTCTCCCGGGTCCCGTACTCCAGCACTGCCTTGTTGGTGATCAGAGAGAAGCCGAAGACACGCAGGCCGCAGTGCCGGGCCACAAGCACCTCGGGCACCGTGCTCATCCCTGGGGGCAGAGCCTGTGTCAGTCTGCAGGGGGCGACAGAGAGCCGGCGATGCCCAGCCCCCGCCTGCAGCTGCTTGCCCTTCCTGTTCCCTCCTAAGCTCTGTTTGCCTCTTTCCTTCCCTCTCCTCCCTCCTATCCCTTCCTTCGCTACCTCCCTCCTCCTTCCCTCCCTCCCCGTTCCCTCCTCTGCCCCGTCCTTCCTCCCTCCCTTCTTTCCCTCCCTCCCTGTTCCCTATGCTGCCCCATTCCTTCCCATCCCTCCCTCCCCGTTCCTTCCTCTGCCCCATTCCCTTCCTTCCCCCCCTCCCTGTTCCCTCCTCTGCCCTGTTCCTTCCCTCCCTCCCTCCCTTTCCATTCCCTCCTCCTCTTCCCCCCTGTTCCCTCCTCTGCCCTGTTCCTTCCTTCTCTTCCCCCCTGTTCCCTCCTCTGCCCCGTTCCTTCCTTCCTGTCCCTCCCCATTCCCTCCTCCCCTCCACCGCCCTCCCTCGGCTCACCTACGGCGTCGGCGCCCAGCTGCTGCAGGAAGCGGCACTCAGCGATGGTCTCGTAGTTGGGCCCCCCCACGGTGCAGTAGACACCCTCGTGCAGGCTGGGGCCGTAGCCCAGCTCCCTGCCCACTGCCAGCGCCAGGCCCCGTAACTGCTCGTCGTAGGAGTCCGACATGGCCGGGAAGCGGGGCCCAAACCTATGCAGGCAGGGGAGGGGAGAGAGCTCGTGGGGGGGAAGGAGACAGAGGCGCACCCCCATCCCTTCCCAGAGCAGGGAATGGCCCTGGGGTCCCTTGTGCTGGGCTCTGGCCAGGACTCAGGGTCCTGTCCCCGCCCAGGGGCGCCCACCCATTTCCCGGGCTTTACACTGCTGCCACTACTGGCCATGGCAAGGGAGGAGCTGTAGGAAAATACTGGGGGGTAGGGGGCAGCAGGGAGGGAGGGCACTGGGTGCCCAGGGCAACAGGAGGGGGCCGGGTGCCTGGCAGGGCAGGGCAGCGGGGGGGCAGAGCAGCACAGGGGGCAGGGACAGGAGGTGCAGGGTGCCCGGCGGGGGGGGGGGGGGGGGGCAGCTCCTACCTCTCATCACAGGGGCCGCTCAGCGGGTTGGTGCCTGCCAGGCCGGGCATGTTGATGTGGTCCCGGATCACCATGATGTCACCAACCTGATACCCGCGGTTGAGGCCACCAGCCGCGTTGGTGACGATCAGGGTCCCTGCGCCCAGCAGGCGGAAGATCCGCACCGGGAACGTCACCTGTAGGGGGGGAGGAGGGGCATCCAATGCCAGACGCTACCCAGCCCTGGGTACCCCAATACAGCTCTGCTGGTGCCCCTCACCCCCAACCCGCAGCCCCCCTCCTCTCCCCTTTCCCCATGCCCCTCATTCCTGAATCGCAGCCCCCGTGTCCCTCACCCCCAACCCGCAGCCCCCCTTCCCTCCCCCCATGCCCCTCACACCCAACCCGCAGCTCCCCTCACTCCTGAACCACAGCCCCCCCATGTCCCTCACTCCTGAACTGCAGCTCCCTTTCCCTTCCCCCATGCCCCTCACTTCTGAACCGCAGCCCCCCGTGTCCCTCAGGGCCGGCCTTAAGGAAAATGGCACCCTAGGTGAATTTATATTTTGGTGCCCCATGAGTTTAACGATGTAGTACTTTCACTACAGGGTGTTGGGGGATGGGGCTGTAGTGAAAACTCTATGGTTTTTTTGCGGATAACTTAGAAATTAGCTGTTGATTTCACTGTACACACACAAATATTTCCATCAGTAATAAATAATTTATTTACAAATAGGGAAAGCAAGAAAAATGCTGCTTGAAAACTTGTTAGAGTCAAAATTCAGTGATCTAAACTTCTGAATTGGGCTTGTTACAAATGGACTAGTGAATGAATAGTTAAATCAACAAATCCTTTCTGGTTTTCGGATAGTTATTTTGTATATTTTGACATGTGATACTGACACTTAGTGGGTTTTGCTGTTTTGTTGTAGTCATGTTGGCACCTGGATATGAGAGCCATAAGGTGGGTGAGGTAATATCTTTAATTGGACTGACTTCAGTTGGTGAAAGAGACAAGATTTCAAACCCCACAGAGCTCTTCTCCAGGTCTGTGAAGTTCAAAAGGGCTTCTCTCTTTCACCAACCAAAGTTGGTCCAAACAAAGATATTACCTCAGCCACCTTGTCTCTCTGTGTTTTAACAGCTTTAAAGCCTGAACTCTTTGAATCTCAACTTCTACTGTTATTAAAAAGTTAACTGACCTGCCCCCCATAATTTCCCACAACTGTGAAAATTACAAACTATAAAAAGACAAAAAAGCTTAAAAATAAAGTTTATATTACACATCAACGTTATAAAAAAAATAAAAAGTGCATTCTACCAAGCCTATTTATAAGCCAGAGCAGCAGAGTTGAAGTGTGTGTGTGTGGGCGGGGGGGATTGGGAAACGCTTATGCCCAAATACATTTGTTAGTCTGTCAGGTGCCACAAGGACTAACAAATTTATTTGCGCATAAGCTTTCGTGGGCTATAACCCACTTCCTCAGATGCATGGAGTGAAAAATACAGTAGGCAGGTATAAATATACAGCACATGAAAAGATGGGAGTTGCCTTACCAAATGCGGGGTGAGTGCTAACGAGGCCAATTCAATTAGGGTGGATGTGGCCCATTCCCAACAGTTGACAAGAAGGTGTGAGTATCAACAGAGGGAAAATTATTTTTTGTAGTGATCCAGCCACTCCCAGTCTACAAGCTGTCAGGAACAGTATCCCCGATAATGTCATGGCAAACCTGGTGGCTGAGCTTTGTGACTTTGTCCTCACCCAGAACCATTTCAGATTCGGGGATGATTTATACCTTCAAGTCATCGGCACTGCTGTGGGTACCCACATGGCCCCACAGTATGCCAACATTTTTATGGCTGACTTAGAACAACGCTTCCTCAGCTCTCGTCCCCTAGCACCCCTACTCTATTTGCACTACATTGATGACATCTTCATCATATGGACCCACAGGAAGGAGGCCCTTGAGGAATTCCACCAGGATTTCAACAATTTCCACCCCACCATCAACCTCAGCCTGGACCAGTCCACACAATAGATCCACTTTCTGGACACTACAGTACAAATAAACAATGGTCACATAAACACCACCCTATACCGGAAACCTACTGACTGCTGTACTTACCTACATGCCTCCAGCTTTCATCCAAACCACATCACATGATCCATTGTCTACAACCAAACCCTAAGATACAACCGCATTTGCTCCAATCCCTCAGACAGAGACAAACACCTACAGGATCTCTATCAAGCGTTCTTAAAACTACAATACCCACCTGGGGAAGTGCGGAAACAGATTGACAGAGTCAGAAGGGTCACCTACTACAGGACAGGCCCAATAAAGAAAGTAACAGAACACCACTAGACATCACCTACAGCCCGCAACTAAAACCTCTCCAGTGCATCATCAAGGATCTACAGCCTATCCTGAAGGACGATCCCTCACTCTCACAGACCTTGGTAGACAGGCCAGTCCTCGCTTACAGACAGCCCCCCAAATTGAAGCAAATACTCACCAGCAACTACACAGGACACAACAGAAACACTAACCCAGGAACCCATCCGTGCAACAAACCCCGTTGCCAACTCTGTTCGCATATCTATTCAAGGGACCATCATAGGACCTAACCACATCAGCCACACTATCAGGGGCTCATTCACCTGCACATCTACTAATGTGATATATGCCATCATGTGCCAGCAATGCCCCTCTGTCGTGTACATTGGCCAGATCGGACAGACTCTACACAAAAGAATAAATGGACAGAAATCAGACATCAAGAACTGTAACATTCAAAACCCAGTAGGAGAGCACTTCAATCTCCCTGGACACTTAATAATAGACTTAAAAGTAGCCATTCTTCAACAAAAAAACTTCCAAAACAGACTTCAATGAGAAACTGCAGAACTGGAATTAATTTGCAAACTTGACACCATCAAATTAGGCCTAAATAAAGACTGAGAGTGGCTGGGTCACTACAAAAAATAATTTTCCCTCTGTTGATACTCACCCCTTCTTGTCAACTGTTGGGAATGAGCGACGTCCACCTTGATTGCATTGGTCTCGTTAGCACTGACCCCCCACACTTGGTAAGGTAACTCCCATCTTTTCATATGCTGTATGTTTATACCTGCTTAGTGTATTTTCACTCCATGCATCTGATGAAGTGGGTTTTAGCCCACAAAAGCTTATGCCCAAATAAATTTGTTAGTCTCTAAGGTGCCACAAGGATGCTCGTCGTTTTTGCTGATACAGACTAAGGGTATGTCTACACTACCCATGTTACGCAGCAGTGCCCCCACGCTGTGCCATGGGCAGTACAGACACGCTTTATTGCGGGAGTGCGATGGTAGCTTTATCACCAGGAGTGCGGCTCCTGGTGATAAAGCGTTGTCTATACTGGCGCTTTTCAGTGCTAAAACTTTTCACACCCCTGAATGTTTTTTCACACCCCTGAATGACAAAAGTTTTAGCACTGAAAGTGGCAGTGCAGACACAGCCTTACACGCTACCCCTCTGAAACCTATCCCTACTAGAGTTCTCTCTCAGCTTAAGGGCCTGATTGAAATTGTAAATCACAACCACCACACAGGTTTCAGAGTGGTAGCCGTGTTAGTCTGTATCAGCAAAAACAACAAAAACAACGAGGAGTCCTTGTGACACCTTAGAGACTAACAAATTTATTTGGGCTTAAGCTTTTGTGGGCTATCACACATTATCCTCAGTTCCATCCTCACACTAACAGCAGGAACCCGTGACTTCCAGAGGATGAATTAGGTTTGCAGGATATGTGATTAAGATGGGAGTAAAGAAAGGAGTTTCCTTATTCTTAATCTTGATGCAGCATAGAAATGTACACAACATTGTGCCCAACAGTTTAGATCAGGCTCTGCCCCAAGGAATTTCAGTATACTGTTAAGTACAACTTGTAGTGGAAACAGAAACTGTTGAAAAAAGAAAGCCTGAGGGTATGGGTAAGCAATCAGGGATTGAATGAAAGGTAAATGGGTTTCAAGGAGATCACAGCAGGCAGGCAGACACCACCCACTGTGACTCCCATACCCACTCCTGTTCAGGTTGGGGGTGGGGGAGGAGGCACATGGGGGAGTTGATCTCAGTGTCACACTCATTTATCTCCTATGCACCCACCTGCCTGACTCTGGGGAGGCAGCAGCCCCCCTGGGACCAAGAAAGTAAAGCCTCTGAACCAGGGGAGCAGGGAGGACAGGACCTTCAGCTGCTGAGGGGGGGGGGGAGAGGGCACAATTTAAAGGTCCCTCTCCATCAGCTGGAGTGTCATACAGCGCCCTCCCCAGGCAGCCCAGCCCTCCCCCTTGCCCTCAGGTCCTCTGTGGGAAAGCAGCTGTTCCCTCCTCCCTCCCATACCTAACCTCTCCCTGCAGAGCTGAAGCAGCAGCCCTTCCTCCCTACTGCTCCCAGGTGCCTCCAGCAAGCAGGGGAGGGAGGGGGAGAGATCAGCAGACAAATCCTGGCAGAAAACTGGGGAGGAGGGGTAACATGACCCAGCGCATGCCCCCCCATGTGTCAGCTCTCTGCAGGGAAGGGATGGGATGGGAGCAGGCAGGCTGCAGCAGCGCCCCTCGTGGTGCTCACTGTGTGGAGCTAAATATGCGCTCCAGTCCTGCGGGCTGTGCCAGGGGAAAGAGCAAGCCCTTACCTGGACAAGTGGGACTCTTAGTGGGGAAGGGGAAGAGAAGGGGGGTGGACCCTGACCTGCTCTACACTAAAGCACAACCAAAGAGCTGGGCTGCTGCAAGCCCCCAGTCAGCCGGCACACACAGAGACAAGCTGCACACACACTCCTCCTTCAATACCATCCCCCCACCCCCGACATCAGGTCAGGACCCAGCACAGCCTGCCCCATGGTGTCTACAGGGGGCCCCCTGTGCCAGGAGAGTGGGGGGACCCCACCGGGCACCCACCCCTGCTCCTGCTCCTCTGGGTGAGTGAGTGCCTCAAGCTGCAGCTTGGATGCGTGTGTTTTTCTCTCCCCCCCCGGGCCAACCCTGGCTCGGCTGGCAGTAGGGCTTTCCCTCCTTAAGCCCAGCTGGCTGGCCACAGGTAAAGTCACAAGGGACCTATCAAATGCGCCCCCATCAGCACCGTCGCCTTGGGCAGCTGCCCTTATCGCCCTGGTCAAAGGCCGGCCCTCACTCCCGAACCACAGCTCCCCTCCCCTCCTCCCATGCCCTGCAATCCCGAACCACAGCCCCCCTCCCGTCCCCCCATGCCCCTCACTCCTGAACCGCAGCCCCCGTGTCCCTCACTGCCGACTCGCAGCTCCCCTCCCACCATGCCCCTCATTCCCAAATCGCAAACCCCTCCCCTCCCCCCTGACTCCCAAACCACAGACCCCCCATTCCCCTGTGCCCCTCAGTACCGACCCACAGCCCCCTGCTAGCCCAGCCCTGGGCTCCCCCCACACCACCTTCCCCACAAGGAGCCACTCACCTTCCACAGTGGGTACCCCTCATACATGTGGAACCGGCCCTTCATCACCACGCAGCTTACCCCCGCCAGCATCCCGAACACCAGCTTCCCAGCATGGCCTGCCACTGCCAGAGACGGGAAAGGGTTAAACACCGGCCCCAGGGCATTTACACAGTGTAGGTCCTGCCTCGCCTCTGCACCCCCTGCCCCTCATGCTCTGCACCCCCGCCCCCACCACTCGCCCTCTGCACCCCCCTGTCCCTCGCCCCATATTGCCCGTTATACAGTATAGCGGCCCTTTCCCTTCCCGCATCCTCTTCTGCCCCTAGTGCCCATTGTACAATATAGCTGCCCCTCGCTGGGTACCTGTGCTCTGGGGAAAGTTGGGAATGTCCGTGTAGTTAAAAACCACTGGATCCTTCACCAGGTCAGCCAGGCCCCCAAGGCCAGAGCCACAGATAATGGCCAAGCTAGGCCGGTGCTTGGTGTGATCCAGCAGCCATTCGGCTGTTTCCTTGTGCTGCTCATACGTGTACCTGCTGGGGGAGAGAGACGCAAGAGAGTTAAAACGAGTCATGTGTTTACACAGCAGGGCCGATCCCCTCCAGCAGGGGGTGCAGGGGGACACACACACTCACTCACACATATATACACACACAGCAGGGTTGATCACCTCCAACAGGGGTGCAGCCACACACACAGAGAGTAGGGCTGAATCCCTCCAGCAAGGGGCGCAAGGACACACACACACACACACACACACACACACACACACACACCAGGGCCGATCCCCTCCAGCAGGGGTGCAGGGACACACACACACACCAGGGCAGATCCCCTCCAGCAGGGGTGCAGGGACACACACATACTCACTCACACATATATACACTCACAACAGGGCCGATCCCCTCCAGCAGGGGGCGCAAGGACACAGGGACACACACACACACTCATCCAGCTCCCAGCCCATCTCAGCGGCCTGGCATGGGCTGACACTGGGCGGGAGGGCGGTGCAGAGCTGCAGGGGTACAGGGGGCTGGAGCCGGGCTGGGCCAGAGGGAGAATGCCAGGGTGGGAGCAGTGGCCACGGTAGGGCAGGACGGAATTACAGAGCAAGGGGAAGAGACGGGGCCAGAGGATGGGCGAGGCGCCAACCCCAGGGAGGCCAGGGCGAGGGCAGGGACCTCTGAGCTGCCAGGCTCCTGAGCTGGTCCTGCAGGGAGCTGCCTCCTCTTTGTCCCCAGGAGAAGGGCCCCAGCCTGGCAGGACACGGCACTTTACCAGCACCATCCACCCTGCGTGGGCTTGCGGGGAAATCTCCCCCCACCCCAGCTTTGCCGGTGCCCCTCACTCCAAACCCGCAGCCCCCACTAGTCCGGGAGATAGCCTGGGCCTGATCTCCTGTCACTGGAGGGTAGAGAAGGGTGCTGGGGGCAGGCAGCCTGCAGAGTCAGGCAGGCTGGCCTGGGATTGCTCCCTGGCCTGTTGATCGTTAACTAAGGGGTATGTGGGGAGCAGGATCAGCCCAGGCCACTGAAGGGGAAGTGGCTGCCCCAGGGGCCCATTACTCCGCAGGACCAGGCGCTAGCAGGGCACCACCTGGGCGGTGGTTTTCCAGAAAAGAGAGATGTCTCTGCCCCGATCCCCCCTCAGCCATTATTCTGCAGGGCCCTGCGCTGGCAGGTTGCCATCTGGGCGGTGGTTTCCCGGAATAGAGAGACGTCTCTGCCCCGCTTCCTGCCGGTCCCCCTCCTACTCCCCCGCAATTGAGTCACACACTGGGTTTTGGAGGGAAATGTGCCAAGCTGGCTGTTTGGGTCAGGCGGCTTTGACTCATCCGGGTGCTGGGGGAGCCTGGAGGCACCATAAACATGAGAATCTGGTCTTAGCAAGGGGTGGAATAGCAGGGCGCCGTGGGTTGGGACTGAGGGGCACCAGTAAACTCTCCTTGCAGCTGCCAGGGGCTGGATCAGAGCCAGCGCCCCCTGGACTGCAACAACCCCATGCCCCATTCCCCCCCCCCCCCCCCGCCAGCATGGCATTAAGGGGTCAGGGAGAGTCTCACATTCCCTGCAGGAGCAGACGGCCCCTCACCCATTACGAGTGGATCAGAACTAGCCCTACTGCACCAGGCTGGGGTCACTGTGCAGGGCTCCGCACAGCTAGGGGCCCTGGGCTGCAGGGGGAGTACAGCAGGGGGCGCTGGGCAACGGGGGGATATAGCAGGGGGCACAACAAGGGTGCTGGGCTAAGGGGGCGCAGCCAGGGGAGTACAGCGGGGGCGCTGGGCAGTCAGGGGGCACAGCAGGGGGCGCTCTCCGCAGGCAGACCATTTGCCCTAGAGCAGTGGTTCTCAAACTTTTTTACTGGTGACCCCCTTTCCCATAGGAACCCTCTGAGTGCGACCCCCCTTATGAATTAAAAACACCTTTCTATGTATTTCACACCATTATAAATGCAGGAGGCAAAGCAGGGTTTGGGGTGGAGGTTGACAGCTGGCGACCACCGATATAATCACCTCACGACCCCCTCAGGGGTCCCGACCACCAGTTTGAGAACCCCTGCACTAGAGGATCACCTCAGCCCTCCCTGGGGTCCTGGCCCCAGTGCCAGCCGCTGTCAGTGCCAGGGCTAATTAAGGCTCCCCCAGACTGCCCGGCACACCCCACAGCACCTCGACACCCTCTCAGGGCATCAGTGACAGAGATCCCAGGCGACCTGCCCCCCCCCCCCGCTGTAACCACTAGACAGCACTCCCCTCCCATCACTGGGGATGGGACCCAGGAGTCCTAGTTCCAGCCCTCCCGGAGAGGACCCAGGAGTCCGCCCCTCCCCCCGCGCACACCTGCGCTCCTCAGACGCTGCCGGCTCCATGGCGGGTCCGGGCGATGCTGAGCCGGGCGCGGCCGGGCCCGGGTGACTCCGCCTGCTTCGCCCCGCCCCCAGCCCAGCCCCACCAGCCGCAGCCCCGCTCTCTGTCCCGTTCCGGCTCCGGCAGAGCCCCCCACCCCGCCCGCCAGCCAGCCAGCAGCCGGGGAGACCCCCCCACCCAGTCCCCCAGCACCGGGGAGAGACCCCCATTTTAGCCCCCCATTCCCAGCGCCCAGGGGAGATCCCCTATTCTAGCCCCTCAGCGCCAGAGACACCACCCTTTCCACCCTCCAGCATCAGGGGAGACCCCCCATACTGCCCCACCATTCCCAGCCCCTCAGTGCCCAGAGGAGACCCCCCAATCCAGCCCCCCAGCATCGGGGGAGACCCCATAATTCTAGCCCCTCCCCATTCCCAGCATCCCGACGCCAGAGACACCCCGCAATCCAACCCCACTACTCCCAGCTGGCCGGCAGCAGACACCCCCCCAATCCAGCCCCCTACTCCCAGCCCCCCGGCGCCAGAGACACCCCCCTTTCCAGACCCCGTACTCCTATCCCCCCAGCACCAGAGATATCTCCATTCCAGCCCCCCAGCACCAGAGACACCCCCAATCCAGCCCCCCATTCCTAGCGCCCAGCACCAGAGACACCCCCAATCCAGCCCCCCATTCCTAGCCCCCAGCACCAGAGACACCCCCCAATCCAGGCCCCCTACCCCCAGTGCCAGAGACACCCCCCAATCCAGCCCCACTATTCCTAGCCCCCCAGCACCAGAGACACCCCCCAATCCAGCCCCCCAGTGCCAGAGACTCCCCCCATCCAGCCCCCCTACTCCCAGCCCCCCAGCGCCAGAGACACACCCCTTTCCTGCCCCCCTATTCCCAGCCCCCCAGCGCCAGAGACACCCCCTAATCCAGCCCCCCTATTCCCAGCCCCCCGGAGTCGAGGAGTGACCAGACCTCCCGATTTTCGGGGCTTTCTCTTATACATGTAACTGTAACACCCGCCGCCCCCGATTGTTCACCCTCTCCCAGCGCTGGAGCGACCCCCCCGATCTCCAGCAGAACGCCCCCACATCCCACTGGCGCCGGGGGGCTCGGGGGCGGGGCCACATGCTTCCCAGGCAGTAAACGGCGGGCTTTTACAGCGGGGTGGGGCCAAGCTGAGAGCTCGGGGGGTGGGGCCAGGGATGGCCCCTGCCCCCGGCGTGCTCAGTCCCGCCCCGTAGGCCGAGTTCCCCCTTCCCCCGACAAGGAGCCTGGAGATTGCGGAGGGCGGGGCTATAAGGAGGGTCGTTGACAGGCAGTGGGAGGGGCCCTCGCTGGGAGTGGGTATGGCCAACGGGGTGAGGCCCGGCTCAACTGACATGGGAAACAGCCAACGAGGCGCACTGCGCCTGGAAGGCGGGAGCGGAGCAGTTAATGAGGGCGGGGCTTGGTGGGTCGGGCGAGTTCGACGGTAGCCAATGGGCGGGGGCCGGAGGGGTCGTGCGAGGGGTAGTTGCTGCTTCCAGCCAGTCAGGCGGCGTGAAAGCGCTGACGATACGACGGGCTGAGCGATTGGCCAATCAGAGTTTTCAACATGTGGGACTGATCGCCAAGGTCCAGCCAGTAAGAGAAGCCACCGGGATCACGTGGGGGAAAGCACCGTTAGTCGAGCCATTCAGGGAGCCCATTTAGAGTCACATGAGAAGGGTGACGAATCCAGCCAATGGGTGGGGAGCATTAATGTCACGTGCTGGCAATTGGCCGCCGCCAGTCAATGAGAGAACGACTTGAGCTCACGTGATGTTGGTGTCACATGACTGCTACCAGGTCTCCTCTTGGCCAATAGGCGGCCGTCTCCCTCTCACGTGACTCAGGACATCGCTGCGGGGAGCCGGGGACGGGCGCTACGGCAGCCGGGAAGCGACGATGTCGGGGGACGGCGAACGCTCCCCGTTGCTGCCCGCGGAGCTCGGCGAGCCGGGCACTCCCGGGGCGGGCGGGGTCCTGGCCGGGCCTGGCGGGCTCGTGCCCTCCGCGCCGCTCCCGCCCTACGGGGGTCCCGCCGCAGAGAAGCCGGCCCCGCCCCATGGTGAGCGGCCCCGCCCCCACGGCCTTGCAGGGGCGGGGCTAATGAGCGTGGGGGAGGGGCGGTGTGGGTGGGGCTAAGGCTGAGTGGGCAGGGCTGTGGGGGCTACAAGTTCTGGGGAGGGGTTGGGGTCTTGATCGATGGGGCGGGGGGGGCTGCAGCTGTCAGGGAGGTCTTGGTGGGCGGGGCTAAGGGAACTGGGAGGAGCTATGTGGCTTGTTGGGTGGAGCTAATGGCTGGAGGGTGGGACTGGGGGAGGAGCTTTGGGAGGTGGGTGGGGCTAAGGGGCCTAGGGCAGGCTGACTTGCAGGTGGCTGTAGCCTGTGGTTCCCTCACCCAGGCTTCCCACCATTCCTGGACGGCCACCCAGCCGTGCTGCATGGCGAAGACCCCCCGCCCTACTCACCCATGGCCAGCCCTGACAGTGGCAGCACCCCCATGATCACCTGCCGCGTCTGCCAGAGCCTCATCAACGTGGAGGGCAAGATGCACCAGCATGTGGTGAAGTGCAGCGTCTGCAACGAGGCCACGGTGAGCTGGGCCACACTGATTTCACAGGTCTTCCTGTGGGGGGCTGGATCTCCCATTCACCTCCCTGTGAGGTCCCACTACCCTCTTCCCCCACCATATGCCTGTCTCTGTCTCTCCAGTGAGCTCGGCTGGGGTCCCTGAGGGGCCCCCCAGGAATGGGAGGGATTTGGGGGTTGTCTGTCGGCCCCTGGCACGAGGCGTCAGGGGATGGTCTCTCCGTAGAGCTGGAATGGCAATTCTCAGCTCTGAAGACTCCCTTGGGATCTGGCTGGAGCTGGGAGACCCCGAGGCTTGGACCAGGGGAAGTGGAGCAAAAGGCCTGAGATTGCTGTGCCCCCTCCAGAGCCAGGGGTGCAACCCAGAAGTCCTAGCCTCCAGCACCCCCAAGGCTCATGCCTCCTCTCTGTTTCTGCTGCAGCCGATCAAGAACGCCCCCCCGGGGAAGAAGTACGTGAGATGTCCCTGCAACTGCCTGCTGATCTGCAAGGTGACATCCCAGCGCATTGCCTGTCCCCGGCCCTACTGGTGAGCCATTTGGGGGGGGGGGTTCCCAAGCCGTGCTGGGCAGCGGGGAGGGGCGGCACTGAGGGCACGTTAGGCCTGGGTGATGCTTCCCGGGGTACCTGAGTGGGAGGAAACCTGTCTGTGCCCAACTGGCCTTAACTTCAGGAACGCAACTTCCAGTGTAGACACAATCCTCTCGCTCTCAGCCATGCAAATGTCTCACGTGGTGAATTAGTGTGCAGCTATCTGATCCCGGGGATCCCTGTAACCTCCTGGCCACACCCTGTGCCCCCTACCTGTTGGCACCAGCAGTCCCTAGGTCACAGCCTGGCTTGGTACCCAGGACAGGGCAGGGCTCCGGTTTCATCCCTGTTGCTTTCTCTCGCCTGCTGCAGCAAAAGGATCATTAACCTGGGCCCAGTGCACCCAGGGCCTCTGAGCCCTGAGCCCCAGCCTGTGGGAGTGCGGGTCATCTGTGGACACTGCAAGAATACTTTCCTGGTAAGCGGGGGCAGCCAGGACTCCTGGGTTCTGTCCCTGGCTCTGGGAGGGGTGCGGGTGTAGTGGGTTCAGCACGGGGGTGGGAACCAGGACTCCTGGGTTCTGGCTGTGGGAGGGGCGTTGGGTCTGGTGGGTAGAGTAGGGAAGGCTGGGAGCCAGGACTCCTGGACTCTATTCCAGCTCTGGGAGGGGAGTGGGGTCTAGTGGTTAGAGCAGGAGACGGTGAGGCTGGGAGACAGGACTCCTGGGTTCTAACCGTGGCTGTAGGAGGGGCGTTGGGTCTAGTGGGTAAAGTAGGAGGCTGGGAGCCAGGATTCCTGGGTTCTGGCTGTGGGAGGGGCATTGTGTCTTCCTGAGTTCTGGCTGTGGGAGGGGCATGCGGTATAGTGGATAGAGCAGGAGGCTGGGTGTCTCATGTGTGTTTCTTTCTGGTTCTCCTTCTTCCAGTGGACAGAGTTCACAGACCGCACCTTAGCCCGCTGCCCGCACTGCCGCAAAGTGTAAGTTTCTTGCCCCGAGACCCATTGCCCCGGGCCACAGCTACAGGACAGAGAGAGACCTGGTCCTGGGGGTGGGGCTGGGCCCATGTGGGCTGGGGAGGCTGAGGGGTGGAAGGGGCTGTGAAAGCGAGGCCGAAGTGTGGGGTCTAAGGGCATGGGGAGTGGTTGAGCTCAGAGGCAGGCCTTCTGGGTTCTCTCCCTGGCTCTGGGGAGGGGTATGGGGTCGAGTGGGGCTGGGGGCCAGGACTCCTGGGTTCTCTCCCTGGCTCTGGGAGGGGAATAGGGTGGCTGGGGGCAGGGGACCAGGACTCCTGGGTGTCCATGTCTGACTCTGACTCTCTCCCCCGCAGCTCCTCCATCGGGCGCAGGTACCCCCGGAAGAGATGCATCTGCTGCCTCCTCCTAGGTGTCCTAGTGGCGGTAGCTGCCACAGGCCTAGCGGTGAGTGTGTGACCGGGGCAGGGGAGCAGGCCATGCTGACGGAGCCTTAGGACAGTCTAAGTCGCCGTGCTGCCCTGGGAGAAAGGGGGCATTGAGTGGGGAATGGTCTTTTGGACATAGAACCTAGGAGTCCTGATCCCAACCCCCCTGCCCCCTCAACCATTAGACCCCCCTCCCCGCGCAGAGCCAGGCTGGAACACAGGTGTCCTGACACTGCTGTCTCTCTCTGCGCAGTTTGGCACGTGGAAGCACGCCCGGCGGTACGGTGGGATCTACGCCTCCTGGGCGCTGGTCATTCTCCTGGCTGTGCTGTGTCTGGGCCGGGCCATGTACTGGGCCTGCATGCGAGTCAGCCACCCCGTCCAGAACTTCTCCTGAGCCGCCCCCAGCCCCTGCTGTGGGGAGCCCCACCCATCTCAGCCAGCTTCTGCCCAGCCCCCTGGTCCGCTCCTGTGCCCCTCGCCTTGGTCCTGTTTCCCTCCCATCCCGCCTGAGCAGGAGACTCCCACAGAACGTGACCAATGGAGGCAGCTGCGGTGGTATCAAGGGCAAGGGGCCCCACCAGCCCAAGAGGGCAGCTGGACTATGGTAGCTCTGTCTGGACCAACCCAAGAGGGAGCTGGATTACAGTGGCTCAGCTGGGACCTACCCAGCCAAGGGACGCTGAGTGACAGAGATGGGACCTGACACCCGCCCCCCAGCCAAGAGACACTGGGCAACAGAGATGGGACCCCCTTTCGCCCCCAAGGGACACTGAGCGATGGAGCTGGGACCCACCACCCAGGAGACTTCACGCACCCGAGGGACGCTGGGCGACGGAGCTGGGACCCATCACCCCAGAGACCTCACACACCCAAGGGACACTGGATGACGGAGACGGGACTCTCCACCCTTGAGACCCCGCGCACCCAAGGGACACTGGATGACGGAGACGGGACTCTCCACCCTTGAGACCCCGCGCACCCAAGGGACACTGGATGACGGAGCTGGCACCTACCAGCCCCAACACCCTGGGTAACAGAGCAGCGACTCTCTGCCCAGGATGAGGTGGCCAGAGGGAAGAAGGAAGCCCCCATAGCTGCCAAGTCACTGGGGGTCCCATATCCATCCTGATGGGGACACTGCCACACCCAGCACCCCCTTGGCCTGCAGGGAAGTGGGGCGGGAGGGGGGCCCCCCAGCTTTGGGGGCATTGAGTACATTCTGGGGGGGATGGGACCTACTGGGGACGGGAGCTGACACCAGGGGACAGGGGTGATGAGTAGGATTCAGCTCGCTGCTGCTTCATGGTGGGTTCATCTCTTAGGCCACTGTTCACCCCACTGATCTGTGCTCTGTCAGGCCTGCCCCCCAAGCCAGCCAGTCTTCTGCCCTGGGGCCACATCAGAGCTGGTGCTCTCTTGAGGGAACAGACCCCATGTCCCATTCCCTTCCTCCCTGAACCAGCCAGTCCCTGCCCTGGGGCCAGATGGGAGCCGGTACCCCTTAGAAGGGAAAGGCCTGTGCCCTGGCTCTGTTTAGGGACCAAAGCTGACCTTTATTTGGGTGGGAGAGCTGGAGGGGAGCAGCCCCTGCCCTGATCTCTCCCCCCCCACCCCAATGCCCGGGGGGAAGCTGCTCTGGGTTTGCTCTCTCACCCCCCCACCCCCCCGGCTGCTCTGGTTCTTTGCACATTCCTGCAGGGGAGCCAATGGGTAATGCCCCTGTCGCATGGGGGCCCTGAGCCTTCCCAGCATGCCTCTGAGCTCCCCCACGGGGCCACCCCTTCCCATCCAGCCCCTGCTCTGACTGGGCTGATCGCTGCAGCCTGGGGAGCAGAGCGCTGCCCCTATTGCCGCATGTGGGGGGTGTGATCCTAACTCAACCCCCTCTCCCGCCCCCTAACTCCTCCCCTCCCCACACGGCCCTGCACCAGCTCCCTTGGCTGGGCCCTGCCTCCCCTGGTGTGGGGTTGGGGACCCCAGTGGGATGGGGCAGTGGGGTGGAAAGGACAGGGGGTGATCTGCCTGGAGGGTTGGTGATGAGGGGTGCCTGGTGCTGGCCTCCCACTCGGGGAGGGAGAACAGAACGTCTCCGGCCTCGGTTCTTCAGGGATCTTTGGGGAGCTGGGAAATAGGGTTCACCCCCTTTCCCAGGGCTCCCTGCTGTTCTGGCTTGTACATACTGACCACTCCCCTGTACATAGCTATTTAAATCCAGCCCCGGGCTTCTTCCCCCATTTCCCCTCTGCCCCCCACCCCGTGCAGTACTACTTTAATCTGGTGTGTCTGTCCTGGGGGAGGGCTGGCCCAACTGATGGATGCCCTCACAGTGTAAATAAAGAGATTCCATATGGCACCTGCCTGCCTGGCTCCATCGCTCTGCCCCATGGTGACCCTGGGGGGGAAGAGGGCTAGGTCTGGGGGTCCCATTGCCAGCTTGAGAGCCCACCAACTCATTACACCACAGGGGCAACAACAGCCAGGGACAGCCACTGTGGTTAGAGCGGGGGGGCCCCATACTTCTGAGCCAGCCAGCCCGCACTGTGGGGCCTGACCTGAGCTGGTACCCCCTAGAGGGGAAAGGCCCTGTGTCCCATTCCCCTGCCCTGCCACAGGGCTGGATCGTGGCCGACACCCCCTAGAAGGGAAAGGCCCCGTGTCCCATTCCCCACCCCGAGCCAGCCAGTCCCCTGCCATGGGGCTAGCGCCCCCTAGATTGGCAGTGGTTGAAGGTATCTGAGGTTTCCAGCTAGGGGGCTGATTGGAGCTCAGTCCCCTGAGTGCTGGCAACCCCTAGAGCCTCCTGCTCCTGGCTTGGATGGGGATTTCTGGGAGGGGAGTGGGGTCTAGTAGTTACAGCAGGGGCCTGGGAGCCAGGACTCCTGGGATCTCTTCCAGCTCATGGGGGTGGGAGGGGCAGGGTGTGCAGCAAGAGTCCTGGGAGAGAAGCATCCTGTAGACAGGCTGGTGTCTCCACCAGGCCAGGGCTGGATCCACCCCTTTGCTGGAGATGTGGGGGGCCCCCTGAGGGTGTCCCTCTGTAGGACCCCAACTCCTCCTCAGCCTGCATATGGCTGAACCAGCTGCAGGTGGATTAAGGCACCCCCTGTCCATGCCTTCCTCCCTCCCCAGGAGCAGGAGGGCTCTGCTCACCAAACCTCTCCTTCAGGCGTGGAGTTGGTTCCCCCAGAGCAGTGGGGCTGGGATGGAACACCCCACTGAGATGCATGGAACAGTTCCCCCTCTCCCATCAATAGGTTCAGGCTCTCGGCAGAACCAGGTAATGTCAGTCATGCTCGTGGTTGCTCCCCCCATCACCCAGCAATGGGCTCAGGCTGTCGGCAGACCCAGGCAGCATCAGTCACACTCAGAGCAGCTCCCTCTTACCCAGCCATTATTTCTGTAACTGGAAGCTGAGTGTCTGCAGGGATCCCTCCGTTCTAGGCTGTGATGTCCCAGGCAGGGCCTTCAGTCCAACTCTGCTTCCCCACAAAGCCCCCCTTCCCTTGCAGCTGCCTTCTGCGGGACCCCAGCTAGAAAGGCCAGTGGGCAGCATGAGGGTGACTGTCTCCCAGCTCTGCCTCACTCCCCCCCAGGGCGAGATGAAACACAGCATCTCCTTTCAAAGCCTTTAATCAATGCTCCTCACAGCTCCGTGCCCCCCTGCAAAGAATGGGGGGCTGGTTTAAAGGCAAGGCAGCAGCTTAGTTCTACAGGTAAAAAACAGTTCCTGGGGTGAGGAATTCTCTGGAGGCTAGGATGGGGGGAGGTTGGTATAAGGGGGGTTGCTTGGATGGCCCTCCAAGTTCAGGGGCCTCCTGGCCTCAGACTGGGGGTCACTGGGTGAGTTTGGGGGTTCAGGGCTGAATTTGGGAGGCTCATGGTCTTTCAGATGGGGAGGGATCTGCTGATATTCTGGGATTTACTGCACCAGGGCCCACAAGTTGGGGGGTTGAATCAGGTCTCATTTTGGGGGGAAGTCACCCATGATCTTGGGGGCGGGGGCTTTCCCTCTACTCCACCTGGCCTCACAGGGACGTATAGGGGCACGTGAGTCCAATCCCTTCTTGCTCACAAAGCCATAGAAGTGTACGTGCCACCCTGCTCACAGGACTAGAGAAAGAGGGTGCAGGGCCACATACGGCCATATGGATCCCCCACCTCACGCAGGGCCATAGAGAGGTGTATGGGCCCACTCCCACAGCTATAGAGGGGGTGTTGAGCCCATACCTAGCTGTATGGCCCCAACCCCCCGTCATACGGCCATACAGGGGTGTCAGAGCCATAGCAGGCTGTATGGCCCACCCCCCTCCTGCCCTGTTCCCAGGACCATACAGGGGTGTTGGGACCATATCAGGCTGCTCACAGGGCCATGTAGAGGGTGACGGGGCAGTGGTCACTGCCCATGGCCTGGGAGCGGATCTTGCTGTCGCACAGCGCCCCCAGCAGGCGCATTGAGACCAGGAAGTAGTCGAGGCGCCAGCCCACGTTCTTGGCGCGGGCATTCATCATGTAGGTCCAGAAGGTGTAGGCATGGGGCGTGTCAGGATAGAGGTGGCGGAAGGTGTCAGTGAAGCCGGCTGCCAGCAGCTCCCCAAAGCCCTGGCGCTCCTCGGGCGTGAAGCCTGCCGATTTCTTGTTGCCCTTGGGGTTCTTCAGGTCGATCTCGGCGTGGGCCACGTTGAGATCCCCGCAGAGCACCAGGGGCTTGCGAGCATCCAGCCCCTGCAGATAAGCCCGGAAGGCGGCATCCCAGCGCTGGCGGTACTCCAGCCTCACCAGCCCCCGGCCCGCGTTGGGCACGTAGGCCGTCACCAGGAAGTGCGAGGGGAACTCGGCCGTGATCACACGACCCTCCTGGTCGTGCTCCTCCTCGCCTGCCGGGAGACAAGGGGCTTGCATCAGAGGCCAAAGGGGAGAGGCCCTGGGCATAGGGGGCATGGCAAGGGAAAGGGACAAGGGGAAAGGCCAGAGGGCCTGTCCGAGGCTGTAGGTGGCACAGAGAGGGATTGGCAGGCAGTGGGCAAAGAGGGGTCTGCAGGCAGAGGTTGGTAGGGGGTATGGTGAGCAGGGAGCATGGGCTCAGCAGGCAGAGGCTGGGGGGTGGGGCAGGTCCCTACCAATGCCGTAGGTGATGCTGAGCGGTTCTCTCTTGCAGAGCAGAGCCACCCCGCTGTAGCCCTCCTTGGTGCCGGCGCAGGCCCAGTACTTGTGGGGATACTCGGGCATCTCCCGCATCTCGGGGGGCAGCAGCTTCTCTGCACACTTGGTCTCCTGCAGGCACAGTACGTCGGGGTCCTCCTCACGCACCCACTGCAGGGGGAAAGCAGGGTCAGCGGGGCTGGGAGCCTTTCTCTGGGAACCTCATAGGATGAGGAAGGAACCCAGGTTTCCTGC
The DNA here is from genome assembly GCF_965152275.1 of Natator depressus. Taxonomy (NCBI): domain Eukaryota; kingdom Metazoa; phylum Chordata; order Testudines; family Cheloniidae; genus Natator; species Natator depressus. The sequence goes on from NC_134246.1 coordinate 34,456,397, forward strand.
CCCCCAACTCCACCCCACTTCCCTCCGGCTCATCCCCTCCCTCGGAGCACCTGTGTCCTCCCTGCCCCTGGCCGTGGATTTCTGGTGCTGGTTGCTGGGGACCAGCTGGACCAGCGACAGCACTTTCAGGCCAGTAAAACTGCTTCCACACTACGGACAGTCACAGATCCAAGGCCAGAAGGGACCAGTGGGATCATTTCGTCCAACTGCTTGGATAGCACAGGCTGGCGAACCGCCCCGCAACAATTCCTAGCGCAGAGCTGTTCAAAATTGCCAGGGATGGAGAATCCACCACGACCCTTGGCACATTGTTCCAATTAGTCACCTTCATTATTGTACCCCTTATTTGTACCCCTTATTTCCAGGCTGCATCTGTCTAGCTTCAATTCCCAGAAGTAAAATAACCTCTCTGCACCTACTCCAGATTTGCCTGTTTCTTCATCCCGGAGTCGTATGACTCCAGCGGGCCCCAGCAATGCCCTATGAGCTCCTACCCAGCTGCTTATCCACCCTCATCCCAACCCCCAAATCTTTTTCAGACTTCAGACCCATTTGAACGATCCCACTGGAACCAAACTGGGTACAAATCCAGCTGTGGACCAGGCTCGAGGGAATCAGCCATTCATGAACCCAAGTTAACTGCTTCAGTTTTTTACAGCCGCATCATTTTCCCCCTGTCCAGCGGGATTTGGGGGATGACGAATGTCAATTTTGAGTTAAAATTTCATTCTGGGTTACGAAAAGCAAACATGTTTGGAAATTTAGGACACCCCCATGCTCCAATCCCCATTTACCAGCCAGGAAATGTAACAGAGGCAGGATGCCTAGGATTCAAATTGCCTGTTTTTCCCCTATTCTAGGATGTCTCCAAGAGTCTCTAATTTGGAGAAGACTTAGTGAGTGCCCAAGGGACCTAGGAGTCTGGGGCAGCAGAGCGGGAAGGTCCACTAAGAAGCTGTGCGTCTCTGGCATTAGGTGACTTTTCCAACACAAGCCAACGTTCCCACAGCCCAGCCGTTGTTCACTGCGCTCAACTTGGAGGCACAAAGCAGGAGAGGAAAATGGAATAAATCTAAAAATCCAAAATTTCTAGATTTGCAAAAAAATCCTGAAGTAGTGAATGTGGGAATCCAAACTCCAGGTGGAAAATCTGACCCATGAAATACACTGCGAAATCCCCCGCAACCTGGAAGATTTTTTCTGCAGGGAAAAAATCCCAATCCCTAACTCGGCTAGTGCACTTCTCAGCACTTTTCAGCAGAGCTCAAAGCCCCTTCCAAAGGAGGTCAGGATCCTTATCCCCACTGCATAGGTGGGGAAACAGGCATGGGGAGGGGAAGGGACTAGCCCAAGGTCACCCAGCAGGTCAATAGCAGAGCCAGGGAGAGAACCCAGAAGTCCTGGCTCCCAGCCCCACTGCTCTAACCCACTAGATCCCACTCCACTCCCCTCACCTAGCTGGGATAGAACCCAGGAGTCCTGGCTCCCAGCCCCCTCTGCTGTAAGATCTCTAGCTGTAATCACAAGGCCACACTGCAGCCTCTGCAGGGCAGGGCCGTCCTTACCCATATGCAAATTTCCTGGTGCCTTACGCAGCTGTGTGCTGCTCCAGTGGCAGCCCGTGCCAGCCAGGAAAGCTGCCCATGCCCCTGCTCTGCCTCTTCCCCATGGCCCCCGCCCCTGCTCTGCACCAGCACCACCCCCACTCCACCCCTTCCCCTGAGCAACATCCCGGGGGACTGCAGCAGGGGTCAGGTACACCCTGCATTCATGGGGTAGCAGGAAGTGGAGCGACCCGGCCACAGCTCGCTCTGCATCGCTGGTGTGTTCTGGGGGGCAGTTCCCCCCTGCCCCCTCAAGTCCCCAAGGCTAGGAACCAGGGGAGCAGAGCGGAGCGGGCTGGGGCTGGGTCACTCCACTTCCCGCTGCCCCTGGAGTGCGGGGTCGGGCCTTCCCTGCACTCACCGGGCGGCAGGAAGTGGAGCAACCCATCTGCAACCCACTCCGCCGGCTCATGCTGGGGGGCCGTTTCCCCCCTGCCCCCCAAGCCTGCTCCTTCCCCCCCGCGGAGGCCTGGGGCCAGCCCCTCCCCCCGTGGGGGGGGGCTGTGTAGGGCACCAAAATGTCTAGGGACAGCTCTGCTGCAGGGGCAGGGGTGGCCTTAGCCCCTGGCACCCTGTTACTACCAGGTGTAGACCAGGGCCCCAACGCGGGTGGTCCAAACTGGGGAGGAGCTGCCTAGCCCAGCGAGGACTGGCAGAGCTCAGCGCCCTGAGAGAGCTGCTCCTACCTCCAGGCCCTTCTTCTTGACCCAGGCCCGGAGCCCATCCACGTTCCACGATGTGACCTTCAGGGTGTACTTCTGCCCACCGGGAGAGATGAGCTTGTCGGGCGGATCCTGGTACAGGATGGGGCCCTCCGCCACCTTCTCCTTGGGGCCCTTCGCTGCCCCCTTCTTGCTCTTCTTTGCCCCAGGCTCTGGGGAGCAGAAGAGAGAAGGAAAGCTGGGACGTGGTGCTGAGCAGCCGGGGGGGTGCCAAGAACATAAGGACGTAAGAATGGCCCTAGTGGGTCAGACCAAAGGTCCATCCAGCCCTCCTAGCATCATACACAAGGAATGATGGGGGATTGCCATTCCGCACGGACTGGAGCGGGGCTCAGAAGGGGGCACCGTGCCGCGAGGAGTGCAGTGGGGAACACAAGCGGGCACCAGGGAGCAGGGAGGGGTCGCTGTGCCACAGGGAGTGGGCCGCGGTTACCTGTGGCCTCGAACTCGTCCGTGCTGTCCACATCCTCTGCCTTCTTCCCCCGTTTGGGCATCTCACTCCACCAGCTGGGCCCTGTGCTGAGGAGCCGACACTGCCAAGCTGCGAGCCGCAGGATCCTGAGGGCAGCGTGTGGGGGGGAGAGGAATGGGCACAAGGCAATCAGCACCAGGGGCACAGGCCATGGACCCAGCAGTCCAGAGAACCAGGGAGGACAGGCCAAAAGCCCATTCCTGCTCCCCAGCCAATCACAAACCTTCTTGCATTATAGTCTCCCCAAACCCTGGCCAATTACAGAGCTCCTTGCACAATAAACCCCCTGCTCCCCGGCCAATCCCAATCGCAGTCCTCCTTGCACAATAAACACCCATCTCCCCTGCCAATTAACACCCACCCCCCTGGCCAATCATAGCCCTCCTAGCATGATACACACCCACCCGCTCCCGGGCCAATCACAGAGCTCCTCGTACAATAAACTCCCTGTTCTCTGGCCAATAGCAGCCCTTCTTCCACACCAAACACCCACCCACTCCATAGACAATCACAGAGCTCCTGGCACAATAAACAACCAACCTCCCCGGCCAATAAACACCCACCTCCCTGGCCAATCGCAGCCCTCCAGCGCAAGAACCCCGCCCCCTCTCTCACCGTCCGGCTCCCGGCCACTCAGGACCCGCTCCGAGCCCCGCGCGCCCCACAACCCGTCCGAGGACAAAGCGCCGTAGGTTCCGAGGGGCACACGTGCGGGCGCGGTCACGTGCCGGGGAAAGGGCGGGGCTAGAGCGCTGCGCTGTCACGTGCTGGAGCCCTGGGGCTGCGGCGGACTGTGGGGAGCGGACGGCCGTGGGCGGGACTCCCGTGTCACGTGAGGCGGGAGCGGCCAGGAACTCCGGTGTCACGCGGGGCGGGAAGGAGAGTGGTCATCGCGCTCCGGTGTCACGTGGGGTGAGAGGGGCGGGGCTGCGTTGTGACTTAGCAGCGCGAGGACGCCGGGCTGCATGCGCCGCGCCGGACCCGCCATGCCCGCGGTGACGGTGCTGGGGCTGGAAGGCAGCGCCAACAAGGTGGGGACGGGGCTGGTGCGGGACGGGCAGGTGCTGAGCAACCCCCGCCGGACCTTCGTGCCCGCGCCGGGCCAGGGTGAGCCGGGGCCTCCCCGTCCTTACCCGTCCCCCCCCCGGCCCCCCCTTTCCTTACCCATCCCCCCCCGCGCCCCTCCCCTGCCCCGGGCCCTCCCGTCCTTACGCATCCCCCCCCACGCGCCCCTCCCCCTCCCCGGGCCCCCCTGTCCTTACCCATCCCCCCCGTGTCCCTCCCCTGCCCCGGCCCCCCCCCCGTCCTTACCCATCCCCCCCCCGTGTCCCTCCCCTGCCCCGGCCCCCCCCCCGTCCTTACCCATCCCCCCCCCGTGTCCCTCCCCCACCCAGGGACCCAGCCCCCCCATCCTTACCCATCCCCCTCCCCCACCCTGGGACACCCCCCCCAGGCCTCCCCGTCCTTACCCCTCCCTCCCCTGGGACCCTTCCCTCCCCCGTCCCCGGGCCTCCCCGTCCTTTCCCATCTCCATCTTCCCTCCGTCTGCCCCCCAGGCCCCATACACATAGACAGACACACACACACACAGCCGGGCCTCCCTGTCCTTACCCATCTGCCCCCCATCCCTCCTGCGCCCCTACCCTGCTCTGGGACCTTTCCCCCCCACAGGCCTCCCCATCCTTACCCATTCCCATCCTCCCTCTGTCTGCCCCCTATCCCCCCTGCGCCCCACCCCGAGACACTCCCCCCCCCTTCTCCCCGGGCCTCCCTGTCCTTAGCGGTCCTACCGTGCCCTGGGACACCCCCCGCCCCTCCGGGGCCTCCCCATCCTTACCCATTCCCCGTCCGCCCACCAGCCCTGACACACACCCCCACACCCCGGGCCTCCATGTCCTTACCCATCCACCCCCCATCCCTCCTGTGCCCCTACCCTGCTCCGGGACACCCCCCCACCCCCCACGGGCCTCCCCATCCTCCCTCCGTCTGCCCCCTATCCCCCCTGCGCCCCCACCCCGAGACACTCCCCGTTCTTACCGGTCCTACCCTGCCCTGGGACACACCCCCCCCCCCCGGGGCCTCCCCGTCCTTACCCATCCCCATCGCTCCTCTGTCCGCCCCACTGCTCCAATACACACGCACCCGGGCCTCCCCTAGGAGCTCCCCGTTGCGAGCCTCCCCAGAACCCCTGCTGGGACCCCCAGTCCTTTACCCATCCTCTCTCCGTCCGCCCCGCCCCAGGACCCCCAACCTCTCCCCTGATCCCCATCCCTCCTGCGCCCCCCCTGGGGCCTCCCCATCCCGGGCCTCCCCAGGACTTCCGCTGGGACCCCCCCCCCATCCTTACTCATTTCTTCCTCCATCCGCCTCCCCAGGACCCTGCCTGGGTCTCCCAATCCTGAGCCGCTCTGGGACTCTCGCTGGGACCCCCCCCATCCTTACCCATCCACCCACTGTCCACCCCGGGACCCCCCAACCTCCGCCCCGATCCCCATTCCCCCTGCGCCCCTACCCTGCCCTGGGACCCCCCACTGGCCTCCCCATCACGAGCCTCCCCGGGACCCCTGCTGGGACCCCCTTCATCCCCATCCCCATCCCCACCCCGCCTGGGCCTCCCCATCCCGAGCCTCTCAGGGACCCCCGCTAGGACCCCTCCCTTTCCTTACCCATCTTCCCACCGTCCACCCTCCTGCCCCGGGACCCCCCCCCCAACCTCCCCCCTGGGCTCTCTCTCCTCCTTGAATCTGGCCTCCCATTCAACCCCCTCCCCGTGACAGACACCCCACTCCAGGCCAGGGTGAATCCAGGCTTCCTGACCCCCCCATATCCCCCTTCCCCATTGCTCTGGGGCAGGATGAGTCTGGTTCTCTTCTCCAGGCTCCTCCATCTGATCCCTTTTATTCCCCCCATCCAGCCCCCCCCCCCCCCCCCCCATTTGGTCCCTGACAGCTCCACCCCTTGACGCTGTCTCTCTGGGGCAGGGTTCCTGCCGGGGCAGACAGCGAGGCACCACCAGGGCTGTGTGCTGGCCCTGTTGCAGGAAGCTCTGCAGGAGGCAGGGCTGGAGTCTGCAGATGTGGACTGTGTGGCCTACACCAAGGGTGAGTGTGGGTGGGGCAGGGCCTGTGCCCAGGGTGAGTGGGGGTGTGGGTGGATGCCCAGGGTGAGTGGGGGTGTGTGTGGGTGGCTCCCCGAGGGCCCCGTGCTGACCCAGTGCTCTCCCTGCAGGCCCCGGCATGGGTGCCCCACTGGTGACTGTGGCCGTGGTGGCCCGGACATTGGCCCAGCTCTGGAACAAGCCCCTGCTGGGCGTCAATCACTGTGTGGGCCACATTGAGATGGGCCGGCTGATCACAGGCGCCCAGAACCCCACAGTGCTGTATGTCAGCGGGGGCAACACCCAGGTAGGGCTGGCGCTCCCCCTCCCCGCCCAGCGCTACACTGGTCCCTCACCCGGGAGATCCCAGCAGCCCTGCACATCCCACCGCTCTGCTCCTCTCACCCAGGTCATCGCATACTCGGAGCGCCGGTATCGCATCTTCGGGGAGACCATCGACATCGCCGTGGGCAACTGCCTGGACCGCTTCGCCCGTGTGCTGAAGGTGAGAGGGCCGTGGGGAGCCAGAGGGCTGGGAGTCAGGACTCCTGGGTTCTATCCCTGGCTTGGGAGGGGAGTGAGGGTCTGGTGATTAGAGTAGAGGGGGCTTGGAGCCAGGACAGCTGGGTTCTGTTCTCATTAAGTGAATCACCCAGAGTTTCTCTGTTGCCTGATTGTGGCACTTCAACATTAACCAGTTTTTTGGTATTTAATTTCCTCGCTTTTTAAAAAGACAAGGTGACAGCCCTGAGAGAAAACTTCCCCAATCCCCCTGGTTCCTTCCCTAGCAACGTTTAGCGACAGCAACTTTGGAGAAATGCTGCTTCAAGAGTCACATGACTCCAAGTTCTGGTGTGTTTAAGGGTGAAGTTGTTGTTTTTAAATGTAAGGAAATTTCAGATTAGTGTTGGTTTTATGCACACGCTCGTCAAAAAAATATTCAGTGCGATTTGAAACTTAACCTAAGATTTTTGGAGTGGAATTTCCTTGCTTTTTTTCTAAAAACAAACAAGAATTTTCTTTGTTTAAAAAGCAACCAAACTAACTCACAATTTTATTCTCTTTATAATCCAAGAATACTATACAAAATCCAACAATTTTTAGCTTTTTCTCATGGAAAATAGGACTTGAAATCAATCTCTATCACAAACATTCTATATCCTTCCATTTTTTAAAAACCTCACACCCAATTTCCTGTATTTCTTGTAAAATCCTTTTCTTCCCTGTGGCAGGAGTAACTGAAGATGAGATTTTCTGGCATGGAATTTCTTTGCTTTTTAAGGAAAACCATAACTTTTGTTCTCCTTCTCCCTGAAATTAGGGAAGTTAAATGCCGAAATCTAAGGTTAATGGTAACTTTATAGTCAGACATTTCCAACTAAGGCTAGTATAAAATCAAATACTTTTGTCAGATAATCTGCACTCACTTAGTTGGAGACTTTGCATGGATTTTAACCTTAATCTAAGATTTTTGGCATTCAGTTTTCTGCTTTTAAGAGCTAGGAGCGGGCTGTGGGAATCTTCAGCACTAACCGAGGTTCTTGGCCGAGAATTTCCTTGTTTGTTTGCAAGTGAAGTAGAAAATGATTGTGAGATTTAGCAGTAAATCTATACAGAGCTTTGGCAAAGGGGCCCCAGGCTTTGTTCCCCTCCCTGTAGCTCAAAATGGGGGGGACTGATTTCACCAGAATCCCACCCGAATACCCCCCTACCCTGAGCCCCGCTGCAGGAAAGGTTTTGGCCTGAAAGGAGTTGGTGTCTTCAAGTTACATGCCCCCCTCCCCCCCCCAATGGATCAAAGCTGGGGGAGGGAGGGGTTGGTCACCATAGGGTCTGGGGGGCTCAGAGGTTGGGATGGGGCCTTCTGGTACCCCCACATCCAGCCTTACCCCCCCCCCCTTGGTGTCTCTTCCTCCTAGATATCCAATGACCCCAGCCCTGGCTATAACATCGAACAGATGGCAAAGAAGTGAGTAGGACCAGCTCCGGGAGGGGAGTGGGGTCCAGGGAATTGGAGTGGGGCTGGGAGGCAGGACTCTGGGGTTATATCCCTGGCTCTGAGGGCAGTGGGATCTACTAGTTAGAGCAGTGGGAGGGGGCTGGGAGTCAGGACTCCGGGGTTATATCCCTGGCTCTGGGAGGGTCTAACAAAGTCTTCCCCTCCCCTCCCCCCCAGGGGACAAAAGTTGGTGGAGCTGCCCTACACAGTGAAGGGAATGGATGTGTCCTTCTCAGGGATCCTGTCCCACATAGAGGTGAGGAACCCAGAAGTCCTGGCTCCCAGCCCTTGCTCTACCCACTAGCCACCACTCCCCTCCCTGAGCTGGAAGGGATCCCAGGAGCCCTGAACCCTCTCTCTGCCCTGTAGGAGGTGGCTCACAAGATGCTGGCATCAGGAGAATGCACCCCAGAGGATCTCTGCTTCTCTCTCCAGGTGAGGAACAGCCCAGCTCAGGGCCGGGAGAGCAGGGGCTGCAGGTTGAGAGTTACGAGCACCATTCCTGGATATCAGAAGGTGGGGACTATGGGTTGGGAGTGAGAAGCACCATGGGAGCTGGGGAAGGGGGCTGAGAATCTGGAGTGAGGAGCACTATGGGAGCACTGAGGCCGGGGGGCTGCGGGTCGGGAGCGAGCAGCACTGAGGCCGGGGGGCTGCGAGTCGGGAGCGAGCAGCACTGAGGCCGGGGGGCTGCGGGTCGGGAGCGAGCAGCACTGAGGCCGGGGGGCTGCGGGTCGGGAGCGAGCAGCACTGAGGCCGGGGGGCTGCGCCGCCCCCTCTCTCCCCCCAGGAGACACTCTTCGCGATGCTGGTGGAGATTACGGAGCGGGCCATGGCGCACTGCGGCTCACAGGAGGCCCTCGTCGTGGGCGGTGTCGGCTGTACGTGCCAGGACCGTGGGGGGTGCGGGAAAGGATCACTGCATGGGAACCCTGACTTCCCCCTGTCCCTATACCTAGCCCCCCACTTGCCCCCTGCCTCCATCCTAGTGCGCCCAGCCTCCCCCCCCAACCCCCACTGGGTTTGCTGCCCTAGGGCAGGGGCTTTCTGGGCTCTCCCCCACAGTCCTGGCAGGCGCAGCCTGGGGCTGGTGCCCCAGGCTCAGCTGAGGCCATCGCAGCTTATGTCAATTATGACCTGGGACTGGGGTCTCAGCTTGAAACCTGCCCCCTCCCCAGGTGTCACCCACCCCACCCCAGCGTGTGCCCTCCCAGCTCTAATCCTGCCCCCTCCCCCAGTGTCCCCCCCAGCCTCTGCCTCCCCCCCAGCTCTAACCTTGTTCTCTTCCTCAGGTAACATGCGGCTGCAGGAGATGATGCAGATCATGTGTGCAGAGAGGGGAGCCAAGCTGTTTGCTACAGATGAGAGGTACTGACTGCCCTGCCCGTCAGCTCGCCCTGCAAAGCTAGGGTCCCAGCAACCCCTCAGCCTGCCTTAGCTTGGTGGGAGAGGTGGAATTATCCCCTTAGACAGGCGCTCTGGGATTCCCCATGAGGATTCTGGACTATGGTGCTTTAGGGCATTGGCACCCCTACCCCAGAGTCGGGAGAGAACCCAGGAGTCCTGGCTCTCAACCCCCCTCCTCCCGTCTCTAACCACTAGACCAGGCCTGCACAACTTGTAAAGCGGCAAGGGCCATATTACTCCAAAGAAAACAGCTGAGGGCCGAACCCCCCAGCGCCGCCCTGCCGAAACAGCTGTGGGCCGAAAAGGAAGGGAGGGTGATAATTTAAAAAATTGTTTGATTTAATTGAAAAATTCTTAATAAAGTATTTTAATTTTTTTTAATGAATCATGGAATTTGGGTAGGGGGAGGAGGTCTGGGGTGCAGGGCCTGGGTTGGGGCAGGGGATTACGGTGTAGGACGGTTGAGAGGTTGGGCTCTGGGATGGAGTCTGGGGTGCGGGCTCTGGGATGGAGTCTGGGGTGCGGGCTCTGGGATGGAGTCTGGGGGCTGGGTGCGGGCTCCGGGCTGGGGCACAGGGTGGGGTGCAGGATGGGTGGAGGGACGCAGGCTCTGGGAGGGAGTTTGGGGGCAGGGGAGGGTGTGTGGGAAGAGGTGGGGGTGCAGGCTCTGGAAGGGAGTTTGGGGGCTGGAGAGGGGGTGGTGGGTGCTGGGGGCGGGAGGGGGGGACTGCCATCACATGTGGCTTCCTTCCTCCCCTGCTGCCTCTCACTGTAGCCTCACTGGGGGTGGGGGATGAGGCTACCCCTTCCCCAGTGTTGGGCAGGAGTGGTGGCTGGGGGGGCGGATCACAGGATCAAACACTCACCGAAGCTCCAGCAGCTGCTCAGGTGAGTCACGGATCCACTCCAGATGTCTCCTGCCGCCGGAAGCCCCCTCGGGGTCTGGAGCTGGGGGAGGGGAGGGCTGCCAAGCATATGTGCCCCCTCGCTCTCCCCCTCCCCCTCCTGAGGTGCGGTAGCAGCAGCAGCAGCTGCCTCAGCCTGCTGCCGGCCTTGCTCTTGTGCTGTGCTGTAGTGGCCAGCAACGGAGGCAAGGGAAAGCCGTGCTGCTTTCACTAGGGCAGGGGTGCTCTGAGGGCAGGCGGAGGCCTGGGATGCTCCAGACAGGGCCGGGGGAGAGACCCAGCTCCAAACATTGGTGGAGCAGGGCTCCCAGCCCTGAAAATTCCTGGAGCCCAGGCACCACTAGAGGATATAACTCGCTGCCCCTACTCACCCCCCATGAGCTGCACAGTGAGCCCACAGGGGCCGCATGTTGTGCAGGCCTGCACTAGACCCTACTCCCCTCCCAGAGTTGGGGATAGAACCCAGGGGTCCTGGCTCCCAGCACCCTGCTCTAACCACTAGCCCCCACGCCCCGCTGCCTGCAGGAGGTCTCATCTCCCTCCCCCACCCCCATCCCCAGGTTCTGCATTGACAATGGGGCCATGATTGCGCAGGCCGGCTGGGAGATGTTCCGCACAGGGCAGGTGACGCAGCTAAAGGATTCATGGATCACGCAGAGGTAGAGAAGGGGGGAGTGGGGGGGGGGGAGGCCGCAGCAGTGGGGCAGCCCCCTGACACACTCTCCTCCCCACAGGTACCGAACAGATGAAGTGGAGGTGACCTGGCGCGATTAACCCCTTCCCTCCCACGCAGAGGATGGGCCCCAAAGCGGCTGCTGCGCCCAGCCTGCGCAGAGCAGGGCGTCCGCGGCTGGAGGGTCCCGCTGGCTGGAACTCGGCCCTAACACACAATAAAGACTTCGGCTTTTGTAACTGGGATTCCTTTCCTGAACCCTGGGGGCTGGGCAGGGAGCAGCTTCTGGGCCTGGCCCCAGCACCACAGCGGGCCCCACTCAGCCTGAAACCTGCCACTGGGGAAATGAGTTGGGGTACTCAGCCTGCCTTCCTAGTTACCATGGGCTGGGCTAGCATGGGCTGCAGGTCAGGACTGAGGGGTACCAGCAGAGTTTGGGGGGGGGGGGGGCAGGGCTGGGCTAGCAGGGGCCTGCGGGTCGGGAGTGAGGGGCACTGGCAGAACTGCGGGGAGGCAGGGCCTGCAGGTCAGGAGTAAGGAGTACCAGCAGCGCTGCGGGGGAGCCCAGGGATGGGCTAGGAGAGGGCTGCGGGTCGGGAGTGAGGGGCACCAGCAGAGCTGGTGTGGGGGCAGGATTCGGCTAGCATGGGCTGCAGGTCAGGACTCAGGCACTGGCAGAGCTGCGGGGGGCTGGGCTAGCAGGGGCTGCGGGTTGGGAGTGAGGGGCGCTGGCAGAGCTGGGGGTGGGGGGGCCAGGGGCTGCAGGTCAGGAGTGAGGGGCGCTGGCAGAGCTGGGGAGGCAGGACAGGGCTGGGTAGCAAGGGACTGCAGGTTGGGAGTGAGGGGCACTGGCAGAGCTGGTGCGGGGGCAGGGCTCGGTTAGCATGGGCTGCAGGTCAGGACTCAGGCACTGGTAGAGCTGTGGGGGGGCAGGGCTGGGGGGGCAGGGCCTGTGGGTCAGGAGTGAGGGGCACCGGCAGAGCTGGGGGCGTACAGGGCTGGGGTAGCAAGAGACTGCAGGTCGGGAGTGAGGGGCACCGGCAGGGCAGGAGTGAGGAGCACTGGCATGGCTGGTGCGGGGGATGGGTGTCAATTGACGGGGTGTCAGGTGTTGTGTAAATAACAATATTTAATATTTACAGTGCGGCGCAGTGGGGGTCGCCCCCGGGCGGGGACAGAGCACAGCAGGCTCCACCCCAGGTTGTGCATGGGACCCAGGCGTCTGAGTCCCTGTGGCAATGTCGGAGGGGACAGTTGAGCATGCAGAGATGGCAGCACCAGGCCCCCGCCTGGCCCGGAGCAGGGCCACACTCCCAGCTGGCACCGCGGGGCATGGTCCGTCTAGCAGGGCCGGGCCGGGGCTGCTGCTCCACTGCTGGGGAGAGAACCCAGGTTTCCCAGCTACTCCCTTGAGCTCAGCCCGCAACGCCCCCTACTGGCAGTAGAAGGTCAAGGCATCTTGCTGGTTTCCCCGGATGAAGGCAAGGGGCGGGCGCAGATCCCGGGACAGGGTCTCCAGCCAGGCCATGTAGAGGGCACTAGGACAGGCCCCCTTGCGCACCACAGGCAGGCTCCTGCAGGGAGGCATGGGGGTCAGTGACGGGGGGGCACGGGGACAACCCTGAGGGCTCCCATTCCCCCACCCCCAAGGCAGGACCATAGGGCAATCCCCCAGGGCAATGATCACTCCCCCTCCCCTCCCCCCAGCCAGGGAACCCAGGGCACAGCCCTTCCCCTATGGTCTGTTCCTTCTGCTGCCCTGGCGCATGCAGGCCGGCTCCCCCACTAGCCGCCTGGTCTACCCACTAGCCCCCATGACCCGCTGCCTGCAGGGGGCCTCTCTCCCATCCCCGGTTCTGCACTGAGACAGGGCCAGGATCATGCAGACCAACTGGGCGCTGTCCCACATGGGGATGAAGCCAACACTCACATGACGATCAGGGCGGCGTTCCGGGAATTCTCCTGCAGGATTTCGTGGAGCCGGACCTGCTGCTCCGACTGTGGGGGGAGAGTGAGAGGGGGTGGCGGTGTGCCCAGCCTCCCCTGCGCCAGGCCAGAATCCGGGAGTCCTGGCTCCCAACCCATCCCCACTCCAACAACTGGACCCCATTTCCCTCCCAGAGCTAGGCTAGAACCCAGGCATCCGGTCTCACCTTTTTTCTGTAGACCCGCAGATCCTCGTCCGACACCTTCCAGGGTGTCTCCCTCCGCAGGGACTCCATTGCCTCGGGGCTGCGCTGCCCTTCATTGAGTCGGAATGGGGCCACCAGGTCCTCAAACTCCTTCAGGCTGTGGGCAAAGCACAGGGCTGGGGACAGCTGGACCCACCTGGAGGGCTGGGCAGAGGCTGCCTCCTCTGGGGTAGGGAGTGGGGACTGGGAGCCAGGACTCTTGGGTTCTCTTCCTGGCTCTGGGAGGGGACTGGGGTCTAGTGGGTTAGAGCAGGGGGGTGGGAGCCAGGATTCCTGGGTTCTATTCTCCTCGCCCAGAGAGCTGTAGGGATCCTTCACTGGGGGTGGTGCCAGGGAGGTGGAGTGCATTTCAGGGGTTCTCTTAGGCCCTGGGAGCAAGCCTGGTGCCTTTCCCCTGCCCCCCAGGCAGTGGGGAGCCCAGGGAATGGGGGCAGGCCTGAGGTCCCCCCCCCTCCCCCGAGAAGTGGGGGGTGGGGAATCGCGGTGGGGGGACTCACCTGCTCTCCTCCGGCTGCCAGGCCACGTGGGGCAGCACCAGCACCTCACTGAAACCCAGGCGGAACTTGCTGAGCAGCAGCTGGATCCTGTGAGGCAGAGGGGGAGCGATGGGCCTGTGGGCGGGGGGAGGGGAATGCAGGGGCTCCTAGGAGAGGGAGGAGCAGGGGAAATGCGGGTGGCCAATGTTGGAGGTGGGAATTCAGGGGGCCTGCGGGAGGGGGGCCACAGGGGGGGAGGGAATGCGAGGGGTGGGAATTCAGGGGACCCGGGGGAGAGGAGAATGCGGGGGGGGCAGGAATTCGGGGGGCCCACGGGGCCGAGGCAGGTTCCCTTACTCCTGGCGCTGCTGCTCGGCGCTGCCCAGGTGGCCGCTGACGAAGACCCGGACCCGGCAGCGGCTCCAGCGCTTGCGGCGGCTCAGCAGGTAGGGGACCAGCAGGGTGAGCCCTGGGGGGAGACAGCGTCAGGGGGCAGCCGGCCGGGGGGAGCAGGCCAGGGGTGAAGGGCGGGGGGACTGGCAGGTTGGAGGCAGGCTCTTGGGGCCTGGGGGCTGCCAGGAGGTGAGAGGGCTGAAGAAGTGATGGGGGGCTTTCAAGGGATGGGCGGGGGCTGTTAGAGGCTAGGGGTCTGGGGGGGGGGTGGAAAGATAGCAGGGGAGGGGGGCTGTAGGAGAGAGGGCTGATAGAAGAAGGGGCTTGACAAGGGGAGGGGGCTGGCAGGGGTGGGGGTCTGATGGAGGGAGGGGATTGGGGGGCTGGCAGAGGTGGTGGGGGCAGGGGGGCTGCCAGGGGAGGGGGCTGGGGGGTTTGGGGGAGGGAGGAGGTTGGGGAGCTGGTAGGGGAGCTGCGGGGGACACGCACCCCCATCGTCAAAGAGCCAGTAGACATCCACACATTTCTTCTTCTGCTGGGCCTGGAAGTGGGTCTCAGTGAGCTCGTCCGCACCCAGCACCTTCACGCTGCTGCCTGTAGGCACATGGGGCAGGTGGGGCAGGGCGACCCATAGGCTCGGGTCAGGATGGTGCCCCAGGGCCTCGCCTGGCCTGGCGTGGGCCCAGTGCCCCCGGCTGCTACCCACAGCCCCCTCCCTCACTGCCCTGCCCCCAGCTGCTTCAGTTCCTGCCCCCCTACACAGCCCCCTCTGCCCCTCATCCCTGTCCCCCTCCACTGCCTCCCCACCTACTGCCCCCCTCACCTGCATTGCCCAACTCCTGTCTCTGCTTCTCCCCCTGCAGAGCTGCCTCGGGGTCCTCAAATGCAGGGTTCACTGGGGAGAAGGGGGTTAGACAGCTGAGGAGAGCCACACGGTCCCCAGCCCACCCTGGCAGCATAGCTGCCCCCCCCCCCCCTCGGCCGCACAGCCCCCCCCAGGGGAACAGGGCAGGCAGAGTGTGCTGGTGGAGGTTACTGCTGCCCCCTACTGGCAGGGCCCTGCCCAGGCATATCCATGGGTCTGTGTCCATCTGCCCTCCCCCAACCCACCCCCGATACTCACCATAGGCCCGCACCGTCTGTGACACATCCAGCCCATCCTTCATCCTCAGCACACACACCCCAGCCTGGCCGTCGAACGCATCACTGTGGGCACAGAGTGGGGTCAGGGGGTGTTGCTGGGGGTCCCAGGCCCCTCAAGGGCCTTCAGCCCTGCTACTACCTGGGAGGTGCCAGAAAGGGGGTGTTGCCCCCCCAGGGAGTCCTCCCCATTCTGGGGCAGCCACCCCAGCCCCCCACTCCACTGCTACCCCCCAGCCCAGCCCAGCCCCCTTACTGGATGGTGGCCACATAGTTCTCCAGGTTGTGGGGTGAGTCCGTCTGCCAATTCTGCTTGTAGCCCAGCACGACCGTGTTGGGTTTGAGACGCCCCAGCCCGGACACCTGGGGAAAATCACAGGTGAGATTGGGACAGTGCTGGGGGGATGACACACAGTGCAGCAGGGCAGGCTGCACTCGCTATGAGGCAGTGTGGTGCATGCACAGCACAGCGCTCATCTGCTCCAGCAGGGGGCAGCGCACAGAGCAGGGCCTGTCCCCTCCAGCAGGACTCACCCCCTCCAGCAGGGGGCACTGGGACACACACAGACGCACAGAGCAGGGCTCAGCCCCTCCAGCAGGGGGCACTGGGAGACACGCACACACAGAGCAGGGTTCAGCCCCTCCAGCAGGGGGCACAGACGCACAGAGCAGGGCTCAGCCCCTCCAGCAGGGGGCACTGGGAGACGCACACACACAGCAGGGCTCAGCCCCTCCAGCAGGGGGCACTGGGACACACGCACACACAGAGCAGGGTTCAGCCCCTCCAGCAGGGGGCACAGGGACACACACACACACAGCAGGGCTCAGCCCCTCCAGCAGGGGGCACTGGGACACACACACACCTGCATGAGGCTGTGGGCTCCGCTGCGCAGGTCCGGGGCGGTGATGAGGGTGTAGAAGGATCGCACTTTGCGCCTGTTCAGCCACTCGACGTGCTCCTCCGAGTCGCTGTCCCCCGGGGTGTCCTGTGGCTGGGAGAGGCAAGGGGAGGGTTACAGGGCAGGATCCTGGGCCTGCAACTCCCCTACTTGAGGCCCCCCCTCCCCCCAGCATCCCCATACTCACCCCAGCCACGTTCCCACAGATCATGAGGCTGACCCCCTTGGTGAAGGCACTGACAAAATCCACCAGAGCTGGCCGGAAGCTGGGGGGACCCGTGAGCACCAGGCACTGAGGGCTGGAAGAGGGGGAGAGTTGGGACACTCCAGAGAGGGGCACTCTCCCCACAGAGAGACTGCTGCCCGAAATGCCCAAGCATTATTCTCAGAATTTGTTATAGAGCCTAGCACCACCTGTTCTAACCATTAGACCCCAATCTGCTCCCAGAGCCAGGCATGGAACCGAGGAGTCCTGGCTCCCAGCCCCCGGCTTTCAGCCAGCCAGGCCTACCGGAAGTTCTTGACATGCTCCTCCACTTGGGTGAGGCTGACGGAGTAGGACAAGGCCATGCTGTAGGTCCCGGCCTGCACGGAGGAGCCCCAGTTGACGTCTGTGGGGAGGAGCAAGAGGATGCAGAGACGCAGAGGAAAGCTTGTTCGGTCTGGCTGACAACCAGGTCTTCCTGTCCCCTTCCACCGCCCCAGTGCCTCTCTTACCTGGCTTCTTGTAGCTGACGTAGGCCAAGCTGACCAGGATAATGCCCACTACGATGAGGGCCGCCCACCAGGTCAGCAGGAACATGATGACCACGGAGACCACGGCCCCGAAGAGGGCGCTCCACTTGCTGAAGTAGCGGAAAGAGGGTCGCCAGCCTGGGGGGAGGGAGAGTGAAAGGCTGTGCCCAGCCCCACATGTCAGACCCCCCAACCCAGCCTAGCTCCCCACATGGTCAGGGCAACAGTAACCACCCTGCCCAGCTCAGCATGTCCAGCTCAAACCACTCGGCCCTACACCGCCTGGCTCCTGCAACTCAACTCAACTCAACCCTCCGCCGTCTGGCTCCTCCAACCCAACTCAACCCTACGCTGCCCAACTCCTTCAACCCTACACTGCCCAGCTCCTCCAACTTGACCCTACGCCACCCGGCTCCTGCAACCTAACTCAACCCTACCCTGCCTGGCTCCTCCAACCCAACTCAACCCTACGCTGCCTGGCTCCTCCAACCCAACTCAACCCTACGCTGCCTGGCTCCTCCAGCCCAACTCAACCCTACCCTACCCGGTTCCTCCAACCCAACCCAACCCTACCCTACCCAGCTCCTCCAACCCAACCCAACCCTACACTGCCTGGCTCCTTCAACCCAACTCAATCCTACGCTGCCCAACTCCTTCAACCCTACACTGCCCAGCTCCTCCAACTCGACCCTATGCCACCCGGCTCCTTCAGCCTAACTCAACCCTACCCTGCCCAGCTCCTCCAACCCAACCCAACACTGCCCAACTCCTCCAACCCAACCTGCTCGGCCATATGCAGCCCTCCAACTCTCTGCTCAACCCAACACCCTTCCAACTCAGTCCAACTGTATTCTACTCATCTCTAACTCAACTCTCCTTCCTGCGCAACTCCTCCAACTCAACCCAGCTCAATCCTTCCAACTCCTACACACCTCTATGCTACTCAGCCCAACCCTTCAAACCGAACTATGCCCTTCTCACACCAACCCTTAGAACCAATCTCAGCTCTCCCCTACCCAACTCCAACTCAACCCACTCTGCCCTACTCAATCTCTACCCTACGTCAATAAACATATCCCTTTCAACCCAACACCAATCAACACATAACCCATCCAATCCAACCTCACTCTACCGACCCTCCCAATTCAACACAAACAACCTATCTGATCCAACTCAACCTGCTCCCTCCTACTCTGCTCAAGAATTCCCATGCCAGACACCAGCCTGAGCTTGGTTTGATCCCTGGTGCCAGACGTGACAAACCTCAGCTGAACACCTCACCCAAGCCCTCTGTGCCCCTGCCCCTACAGCTGCTGGGGCTCCTGCTGTACCTGGGGAGCTGGTGACTGTGGCATGGAAGCAGCTGAAGTTGATGAGGGCGTAGGAGCAAAGGAAGAAGTTGGAGATGATGGGGGCGATGGTGTTGAGCTCAGCTGTGGGTGCAATGGAGAGATGGGTCAATATGGGGGCGCATTCCCATCCCACAGCAGGGAGGAGATGGTCCCCTTCCACTTGGCCCAGGGGGGAGCGTGACCCCACTCACCAATGAGTATGAAGGCGATGGCCAGGACAAAGGTGAGCATGTAGCCCCGGAGCGGCTCGTTGTTCTTGCCGTAGCCCTTGGCGAAAAAGCCGATGACGGGGTACAGCTTATCTTGGCACAGGCACTGCGGGGGACAGGCACAGGCAAGGCAGGGCGTTCAGTGGGAGCAGAGCTACGGGTCACAGAACGGGCACAGGGCCAGGGTGGGAAGTGGGAGGCTGGGCTGGGATGAATTTGGGCTGCGATGATCCGAATAAGAGGTGAGGACTAAAGAGTTGTTTGGAGGGATAGTGGGGGTGCTCTTGGGGTTTGGGTGTGTCACTGAAGGTGGTGAGGTTTTCAGAAGTACGGGTGTCTCTGGCAGTGATTTTGGGGCATTGCAGAGCACGTCATTGAGGGTGGTGTTGGGTGGGCCACTGTTGCGGGTGTGGTATGGATAGAAGGGGTATGTTTGGGTGTCAGTTGGGGTGCTGCAGTTACTGAGGCTGTAGCTGGGGTGTTCTGTTGTCGGGCCCCCTCCCCTGACACCTAGACTCACCTGGAAGACCTTGGGGGCTGAGACCAGGCAGGCCAGGGCAGAGGAGAGGGTGGCAGCGAAGATCCCAGCCGTGATGAGGGGACTGAAGCCGGACACCATGCTCATGGTCTGGGAGGGAGACAGACCCCAGGATGGGGGGAATCAGAAAGAGACATCCCCGGCTTGCCTCTCCCATCACCCATAGCTCCCATCCCATGCTCCAAATGCTCCCCATCCCCATCGGTGTTGGCTCCTCCCCCTCAATGCTCCTCCCCCAGTCCCACCCCCTCAGTGCTGGCTCTTCCTCCAGTCCCACCCACTCAATACTGGCTCCTCTCCCAGTCCCTCCCTGTCAGTGCTGGCTCCTCCCTCAGTCCCACCCCCTCAGTGCTGGCTCCTCCCCGCTACCTGATAGTTGTTGGCCAGGCCGTACTCGCAGGTGCCGGCCTGGGCGCACTCGGTGAAGTTCCAGCCGTAGCCACACCCGAGGCCCAGGCAGCCATCCGTGGCGTTGGGGGAGCCCAGCGTGTCGTTCAGACTCCCGGACGCATCACGCACCATGCACGACCCTGCGGGGATGAGGCAAATGAATGACCACCTCCCCAGGACCTAGTGTCCCCCCCAGCAACTCCCCTGGCAACCAAGTACCGCCACAGTGACCTCCCCAAGGATGTAGAGCCCCGTCCACTCCCTGCAGCATGGCACCCCCTAGAGAGCCCTGCCCCCCATTCCCTGCCCCGTTACCTATGGTAGCTGAGATGGCCAGGTAGGAGAGCGTGGTCCAGAAGATGGCCAGCAGGGTGCCCTTGGGGATAGCTACCGCGGGGTCCTACGAATGAGGATAATGGGATGGTTATTGTGGCCCATAACTCTGGGGGGGCCCTGGTGGAGCTGTTGGGCCTGGGGGGCCAGAAGCTCACCTTGAGGTCGCCTGAGATGTTGGCACCAGCCAGGATACCAGTGGCTGAGGGGAAGAAGATGGAGAACATGCCAAAGAAGTTGCCTGATTCGCCCCGCCACTCCGGCCCGATGTTCTCCAGGAAGATGTCCCCTGCGGGAAGGGAGAGGGCAAGGTTAAGAGGGGCTGTGCTGCCCAAGAGGGCCTCCAGTGGTGGGGAGTTCCACCAGCCCTACCTCGGTAACTGAAGTAGCCTTTGGACATCTTCTCCTCCGTGGCTGGAATCAGGGTTCCCACGAAGTAGTTGATGAAGGAGACCATGATGACGAAGAAAAAGACAACCTGGGCCTGCAAGAGGGCAGGGAGAAGGGCTGAGAACCCAGGGGTCCTGGCTCTCAGCCCCTCCCCTGCTCTAACCCACTAGACCCCACTCCCCTCAGAGCTGGGGATGGAACCCAGGAGTCCTGGCTCCCAGCCCCTCCCCCAGTACCTTGGCTTCCCACTCCATGCCAGCCAGCGCGATGCCCAACAACACTGTCACCGTGATGACGCCCACGATCCGGATGTCGTTCACGGGGTCCGTCATCACCGCGTCAAACTCCTGGGGGGCAGGTATATGGAGACGAGTTTGTGGGGGCCAGGAGGGGAAAGGGCAGGGCAGGGAGTCAGAGAAAGGAGTGGAGGGGCCCAAGTATGGGAAGTGGGACAGCTAGGCCCAGCGTGGGGTGCAGGAGAGCAGACAGAGACCAACAGCAGATTGTGGACCCCAGGGGTGGGGTGGGGTGGGGCAGGGCCGGGGACTCAATGGGGCCCACGTACCAGCAGCTCGTAGTGCATGCTGTAGATAAGGTCACCCTTCTCGCAGAAGACAGGTGGGTTTGGGGGTGGCAGGGTGAGGGGCAGTAGAGCTGGGAAAGGGACTTGTGCAGGTGTGTGGCAGGCCGGTATGGAGGGGTGGGGGAGGGATGGGGCTAAAGCTAGGATTAAGGTTAGAGTTGGGATTGAGGTCAAGGGTTAGGTTAGTAGTTCTAGGGTTAGGGCAGAGGTTAGATCGAGGGTTAGGATTTAGGATTTGGTGTAGACTTAGCTCTAGGGTTAGATCTAGGTGTATGGGTGGGTTAGGATTAGAGTTTAGGGTTAGGGGTTAGGGTTAATGTTCAGGTTTAGGGGTTATGGTTAGTGTTCGGGGTTAGGGTTTAGGGTTAGCGGTCAGGTTAGGGGTTAAGGGTTTGGGGTTAGGGGATAGGGTTAGGATTTAGGGTTAGTGTTCAGGGTTAGGGTCAGGGTTAGACTTAGGGTTGCAGGTTAGAGTTAGGGGTTAAGGGTTTGGGGTTAGGGTTAGCATTCGGTTTAGGGTTAAGGGGTTAGGGCAGGGGTGGGCAAACTACGGCCCAGGGGCCAAATCTTCCCCTTCAGATGTTTTAATCTGGCCCTTGAGCTCCTGTCGGGGAGTGGGGTCAGGGGCTTGCCCCACTCCACGCATGCCATGGCTCCCAGAAGCAACAGCATGTCCCTCCTCCGTCTCCTAAGCATAGGGGCAGCAAGGGGGCTCTGCACACTGCCCCCACCCCAAGCACCGCCCCCACAGCTCCCATTGGCCAGCAACCACAACCAATGGGAGCTGCAGGGGTGGCATCTACGGATGGGGCAGCGCGCAGAGTTGCCTGGCTGCGCCTCCACTTAGGAGCCAGAAGGGGGACATGCTGCTGATTCTGGGAACTGCTTGAGGTAAGCACCGCCCGGAGCCTGCACCCCGAGCCACCTCCCCACACCCCAACCCCCTGCCCCAGCCCTGATCCCCCTCCTACCCTCCAAACCCCTTGGTCCCACCCTCCTGCACCCCAGAGCCCACACCACCAAGCCCTCACCCCACCACCCACAACCCTGCCCCAGCCCGGAGCCCTCTCCCACACACTGAACTCCTCATTTCTGGCCCCACCCCAGAGCCTGCACCCCAACCCCCAATTTCATGAGCATTCATGGCCCACCAGACAATTTCCACACCCAGACGTGGCCCTCGGGCCAAAAAGTTTGCCCACCACTGGGTTAGGGTTATTGTTCAAGGCCAGGCCCCACCTACCAGCAGTAGGTCACGCACAGTCTCGGCGAAGCCCACCACATGCATAGCCACAGCCACAGCATTGGCGAAGGAGAAGAGCAGCCCGATGGATCCGCCCAGCTCAGGGCCTAGGCTGCGCGAGATCAAGAAGTAGGTGCCCCCTGTGCCCAGACAGACAGAGGAACAGCCCGGAGTCAGCAGGGGAGTCGGGACTCTAGGGGCTTGGGAACAGGCAGGACTGTTGGGAGAGCCCTGGGGAGAGTGTGTGCGCATCTGTACGTGTGTGTGTGTATGTGTGTGTGTCCCTGCTGCCCCTGACATTGGGGATGAGCCCTTGTGTGTGTGTGTGTGTGTTTTCCCACACCCCCTTCTGGAGGGGACGAGCCCTGCGCTGAGTGTGTGTGTGCGCGCAACCAGTGTATAATTTTAAGTATGTAACTGTGTGTGTGCGAAGTTTTGCATGTATAACTGTCCATGTGTGTACCTAAGTGTGTGTGTGATTTTGTGCGTGTAGTTGCCTATCTGTGATTTTGCGACTCCAGGATGTAGAATTTCCTGTGTGTAACGCTGAGCTGTGTGGAGCATTGTGTACATACCAGCAGGTGTGTCTGCCGCTGTGTGTCTGATTCCCTGACTCTAGCAGCATATGGCCGTGGTTCAGTCTAACTGTGTGGGACTGGGGCTAGTTTTGTGTCCACACACCTGTGTGTCTCTGCACTTGGGTCTCGTTCTGTAGCACTGTGTGTGTGTGGCGGGGGTTGTCTGTATCTTCCCCCTGGCCAGGTTGAGATAACAGCCCGCCTACTTCTGCCAAAGGGGAGCGCTTCCCTGGCTTCCACGGCCAAGCCCTGCTTGTGTGGCAGCCCCGGTTTGAACCCGCCTCCTTAGCCCCACAGCGCCCCCGGGACATGGGGCCTGGCCCCGGCTCTCACCTGCCTTCACCTTGCCGTTGGTGGAGATGGCGGAGATGGACAGGCCGGTGATCGTGGTGACCACGGCCGACATGAGGATGATGAGCCATGTCAGCCCTGGTGGGGAGGGGAAGATGGTGAATGGGGGTCTGCGGGCTGGACCCACCCCCTGCCCCCCACTTTACCCTCCCCCATGCTGGGCACCCTCCTGCTCCCATCGGGGAACACCAAGAACCCACCACAAGCTCCCAGCCGGCTTCTTGCTCCTACCCACGAGCAGCTGGTGGTGTTGGAAGGGCCTAGCTGTGGGGCACCCCCGTCCCCCATTTACCTATCCCAGCCTGGGCCGTGATCCAAGGCAGCCGGAGATATAGGATCACGCCCCAGATGTTGAGCATGCACCGGATCTGGGGAGAGAAAAGGGAGGCAGGTGAGATGTGGAACCCAGGAGTCCTGGCTCCCAGCCTGCCCCTCCCCCCCCCCGCTGACCCATTGGACCCTGCTCCCCTCCCCGAGCTGGGGAGAGAACCCAGGAGTCCTAGCTCCCAGCCTGTCCCCCTGCTGACCCACTAGACTTTACCCCCCTCCCAGAGCCGAGGGGTCGCAGTTTACCATCACGCCGGTCACCCAGCCGAACCGGACTGGTTCCGCTTCGGGGCTTGCTGCATCTGGATCCTCCTCATCCCCCTCCTTAGCCCTGGATTCGCCGGGGTCAGGAGCGCCAGGAAACCCAGGCCCATCCTCCTGCATGGAGGGGGAAACAGCGTTAGCGCGCCCCCTGCTGAGCCCCCTGCAGCACAGCGCCCCTGGCCGAGCCCCCTGCTCCCTGCAGCACAGCAGCCCCTGCTGAGTCCCCCGTGCCCTGCAGCCCCTGCTGAGCCCCCCGCTCCCTGCAGCACGGCGCCCCCTGCCGATCCCCCCACGCCCTGCAGCACGGCGCCCCCCTCCGAGCCCCCGCTCCCTGCAACATGGCATCCCCCAGTGGGCTTCCCTCTCCCCACTCCACACAGTGCCCCTTAGTTCTCACCACATTGCGCAGCACTTCCAGCGAGGGGCGACTCTTGCGGGCCCGCCCAGGTGGGGCTGACTGGGCGTAGAACTCATAGCAGGGGCTGACGTCCATCATGGTTGCGTAGTCCGGGGGGGCCGAGAGGGAGCCACCCTCATTCGTCTGGCCAGAGCCCTCCATGGACGGGGCCGAGGGGCACGGCGGGGGGCTTGCCCCCTCCTTGCCTTTGTCTGGGGCAGGGCCCGTCTGGAGCTTCCGCACCTTGAACCGACCCAAGGCCAGAACCGTCTTGTAGGCTGGGGAGTCCATGGGGGTGCCGGGTCCACCTGGGGGTAAAGGGGGAATCCAGTACTCTGGGCAGGAAAGGGTCAAACTCACCCCACCCCACCCACTGAGTAGGCCCCGTCCCCACCAGCAGGGGGCAGCAGGGTCACACGCGCACGCACACACACACTCTCTCTCTCTGAGTTGTTCTTTCCATTTTAAAGATTGTGAAACTGGGGACAGAACACAGGAGTCCTGGCTCTCAGCTCCCCCCCCCCCCCCACACTCTAACCACTAGACCCCACTCCCCTACCAGATCTAGGAGAGAACCCAGGAGTCCTGGCTCCCAATCCCCCACCACCACCTCGCTCTAACCACTAGACCCCACTTCCTTCCCAGGGCTGGGGGGCTGAGAGCCAGGACTCCTGGGTTCCCTTTCCTCAGAGTGGTGGAAGACGCAGACAGACAGACAAACCACCCCCCACCCCGCTGTCCCCCAGTACCTGCTGCCTGTCCGCTGGCCCTGAGTTCAATCCTGTGCCCCTCTCCCTGGCCCCTCCTTGCCTTATAAAGGGCCCAGGCTGAGAGGCTGGGCCAGGCCTTCCAGAACCGGCCCAGGCAGCCCCCGGCCGGCCCCACCGCCCTGCCCCTAACCAACCCCCCCCCCCGCCCCCTTCTCCAAACACGGAGACTTTCCATCAGCCCTGGCCACCCTGTTTGCTCTGCTTATCAGCCCCACGTTCTTTCCACTGGGGCCCACTCTGCCCGGCGTGGGGCAGGGGCACGGCAGAGGGGCCAGGGGACAACACCCCCCCCCGCGCGCATGGTGGGGGGCAGCGAGGGCTGGTCTGGAGGCCCAGGGGAATTGCCACCAGGAGGGAGCTGTGTGGGGGACAGGAGCCATGAGGGAATGGGCAGGGGGTGGTGTGGGGGTCAGCACAAATACACCCGCCGAGCAGGGCTTGTGTGTGCATGCATCCCCTGATGGAGGGGATGGGCCCTGCTTGGGGTGTGTGTTTGTCCCTGCCTCATACTGCCGAGGGGGATTCTCCTCGGTACATGCTACTCTGAGGGCAGGCCGAGCAGTGGAGTGCCAGGCCTTCATAGCCTCCACAGGGACCCTTGACAATGAGGAAGGTTTGTGTCCCCCCGCAAATATCCTTACCCCCTCCCCAAAATGGCTCTAGGTGCTCGGCTGGACACTAGCCCCAGGGGATCGCACGAGGGTGGGGAACCCCCACAGAGACAGCAGGTGGGGCAGAAAATTAGGAGCACCCCACCCACAAATCCCATCCCCACATCTCCCCACCCAGCCAGCTCATCTCCTCATCCCCCAGCCATCCTGTACCCCCCACCCTATATACCCCATCCCCCACCCATCCTGTACCCACATCCCCCACCCAGCCATCCCATCCCCCACCCATCCTGTACCCCCTACCCCATACTCCACCCAGCCCTCTAGTCTCCCGATCCTCAGCCATCACGTCTCCCCATCCCGCCATCCCCCCACCCATCCTGTACCCCCTTACCCACTCCATTTCACCTTACACACACCCCCACAACTGTCCTTCCACATCCACCCCCCCCATCCACTTCCACCTGTCTGTCATTCTGAACTCCCCCTCCCCACCCCCTTTTGTTCTATTCCGGCTCTTTACACTCCGATGGAAAAACTAATTTGAACAAACTTTTCTGACCCCAGCTGGGAAAAGTGCCTTTAATCCCCTGGCAGGGGTGGGGTGGGGTCAGACTCTCTAATGAGGGTCTAACCACTAGGCCCCACTCCCCTCCCAGAGCCGAGGATAGAACCCAGGAGTCCTGGTGCCCAGCCCCCCTCTCTAACCACTAGACCCCACTCCCCATCTACCCCCTGAAGTCCCCTGTGCTTTGGACTCCTAGACACCAGCTCCTGGGAACTTCTATCCTTCCCCACTGTTGAATCCCCTCAGGGGGGTGGGGGCAGTAGAGGGGCTAGGACATCTCTCCCTGCCCCCAGGAATCCCACCCACACCCCACAGCCAGGGGCCTCCAGGCTTAGGGCTCCTGGCCAGAAGCTCCCAGGCCACAGGGCCGCAGGCCAAGGGGAGGGCAGTACGGGGCCAGGACACGCAGGGGGCTGGCGGGGAGCCCGGCCTGCCCAGACCCGGCTATAATTAACCCCTGGGATTGGGGCCAAAGCTCCCCCGCAGCTGCCCCATCTCCAGGCCTCGGGAAGGGTCATCCCACAGCCCACCCCACAGCAGGCCCCAGCAGGTAGGGGGCAGGGCTGGGCTGGGGTGGGGGGTGCTGGAGGCTATCGGACAGGAACTCTGGGCCTGGATGGGGGAGAAGGATGGGGGCAAGGGTCTGTGTCAAGCCTATACACCCCACAGCAAATGCAGACACACAGATACAGTAACTACACACACACAATAAGTACACACACACTGCAACCCCCCCACAGCAACCACACACACGCACACGCACACTACAGACAGGAACTACATACACACCGCAACCCCTGCAGCAACTACACAAACACACTCGACACAGACAGGAACTACACACATACACCACAACCCCCAACAGTAACCACACACAAGCATACACACACACACACACACAACACAGATAACAACCATACACCCACCACAAACACCCCCTACAGCAACTACATACACACACACCACAACCCCCACACAGCAACTACACAAACAACACAGGCAGCAACTACACACACACTGCAACCCCCCCACAGCAACTACACACACACCCTGCAACTCCCCCACAGCAACTACACACACACACACAGCCTGCAAGACACACACACCCCGGCAACTACACACACAGACAGGAACTTCACACACACACCACAACCACCCCTCTCACTCCCCACAGCAACTACTCACAGCAAACACACACCCACAAAATGAACACAGGCACATGCAAATACCATACCCACACACACCAACACACACTGCACACACCAGAAAGTTAATGACACCACACAGCCATACATCAGACACCCCCACACTTCACAACTACACACAGAGACACCACAGATACTCCCACCCAGCACACAGGAGCACAGAGACGCCCCCAACATAGTGCACAAGACACACGTCATAAAATCCCTCAAATATACACCTCAACACCCACAGCTCACAACTCCCCAACCCTGTTACACAAACACCACATTGCAATTATGCACACATGCCACAAACACCCCCCCAGTTACACACACACACACACACACACACACACACACACTTACTTGAGTAGCTGTTGAATGGCATAAAGAGAATGGGGCATGGGGCTTGTCCCCTCTAAGGGCCACCAACTCCCATCTGGCCCCAGGGTGGGGACTGGCTGGCTCAGGGGGGTGGAAAATGGTGCACAGGACCTGCCCCTCTAAGGGGTGCTGGCTCTCATTTGGCCCCAGGGCGGGGGACTGACTGGCTCAGGGGCCAGGGCCTTTCACATCCTTTCCCGGCAGGCACCCCCAGGGCGATGTGGCCAGGCGAGGGGTCGGAGCCGGCTGAGGAGCCAGGCGAGGAGGGCGACGTGCCTGAGCCGCGCTGGGAGCTGCGGAGCGAGTGCCACGCCCGGCAGTTCTTCGAGGCAGCGTTGGAGCTGCGCGGGCAGGGCCAGCTGACGGACATGACAGTGACAGCTAGCGCCCGGAGGTACCAGGCCCATGGCGTGGTGCTGGCTGCCATCAGCTCCTTCTTCTGCCAGCGGCTGGCATGCAGGGCCACCGGGGAAGTGGACGTGAGCCCACTGGCCACACCGTGCGGCTGGGAGGCCGTGCTGGATTTCGCCTATACCGGGGCCTTCGCGGCCATGCCGGGCACAGCCGGGGAGGTGGTGGCTGCAGCTCAGGCCCTGGGTGTGCCTCGGGTGGTGGAGATCTGCCAGAGGATGGGGGGCGGGCTGGAGGGCAGGAGCCTAGACGAGGAGCAGTGGGAGACGCTGCGGAGCATGGAGGAGCTGTACCGAGCCGGGGTGGGCTGCGACCTGGTGCTGACCACTGAAGGAGAGACCTTCCGAGGTGAATGGGGGCTGCAGGTCAGGAGTGAGGAGCACCGGCAGAGCTGGGGAGGGGGCAGGGCTGGGCTATCAGGGGGATGCAGGTTGGTAGTGAGGGGCACTGGCAGAGCTGGGGGAGCCCAGGGTTGGGATGGCCAGCACTGGGGGCAGGGCTTGGGTGCAGGGGGCTGTGGGTCGGGAGTGAGGGGCACTGCCAGTGATGCACGGGAGCCCAGGGCTGGGTAAGCAGGGGGCTGCAGGTCGGGAGTGAGGGGCACCGGCAGCCCTGGGCAAGGAGGAGCCCAGGGCTCGGGTGGCCGGCACTGGGGGCAGGGCTGGACAGCTTGGGGCTGTCTTTGGGATCTCCGTGCCTGACCTCCCCCTCTCCCCACAGCTCACCAGGCCGCCCTGAGCTGCGGCTGCGAGTACTTCCGGGCCATGTTCTGCAGCGGGATGCGGGAGGCGCACCAGGGGGCCGACCCCCTGCCCACGCTCATGGCCCCGGCCGACCTGCGCCTGCTGCTGCCCTTCGCCTACTCAGGGACAGTGGTGGGCAGCTGGGCCGAGCTGCTGGGCGCAGCTGAGACCGCCCTACAGTACCAGGCCTCGGGGCTGCTGGCACTGTGCCTGGAGGCCCTACAACAGACGCTGAGCCCAGCCCGCAGCCTGGATCTGCTGGCTTTCGCCCGCGCCTACGACCTGCGCCCGCTGGGCACTGCCACCCAGGCCTACGCCCTGGCCAACTTTGATGGGGTGGCGCGGTGCCCTGGCTTCCCGGCTCTGCCGCTGGCCGAGCTGCTGGCCCTGCTGGGCTCGGACGAGCTCTACGTGGCCAGCGAGGTGGACACCTTTGAAGCTGCCCTGCGCTGGCTGGACGCCGACCGCACCCGCCGCCTGCCCCACGCCGAGGCTGTCCTGGCACGAGTCCGCTTCTACCTGATGGGCACGCGGGAGCTGCGCCGGGTGCGGGCCGCGGACCTGCTGGCACCGCCGGGCCGGCTCTACCAGCTGCTGGTGGCAGCAGTGGCAGACGAGGGGCCCTGCCGTGTGCGCACCCCGGCCGGGGCCCTGGTGATCTGCGGGGGTGACGGGCTGGCGCCCAGCCTAGCCACCCGCCGCCCCGTCCGGGAGCTGTTCTTTGCCCACCAGTTCCACAGTGGTGTGGGGCTGGTCAAGCAGGTGGAGTGGAGGCGGCTAGGCCAGTTCCCGGACGGGCCACGGTTCCGCCACGCTGCCGCTGTGCTGGACAACGCGCTCTACGTGCTGGGCGGGAAGCACTACTACGGGGTGCGGGACACACTGGCCACGGCCTTCCGGTGAGTGGGGCAGGTGCTGGCCTCTAGGGGGTGCCAGCTCCCATCCCGCCCTGACGGGGGAGGCTGGCCAAGGGGGGTGGGGAATGGGGCACATGGCCTTTTCTGTCCAGGGGGTGCTGGCTCCCTCCAGCCCCAGGGTGGGGGTCTGACTGGCTAGAGTCAGGGGAAGGGATCTGTGGTGGGCGGTGAGATGGCCAGCCCAAGGGGGCAGGGAATGGGACCTGAGGTGGGGGGGCTGGCTGGCTGGCTGGGGTGGGGGGAATGGGACCTGGGGATGGCTGGGGTGGGGGTGGGGCAGGGAATGTGATTTGGGGTGTGTGGGGCTGGCCGGCCCAGGAGGGCACGGAATGGGACCTGGAACAGGCGGGGTGCTGGCTGGTGGGGTGGGGGGAAGGGATCTGGGGTTGGTGGGGGGCTGGCCAGCCCAGGGGGCAGGGAATGGGACCTGGAACAGGCGGGGGGCTGGCTGGTGGGGTGGGGGGAAGGGATCCGGAGTGGGGGGGGGGCTGGCTGGCCCAGGGGGGCAGGGAATGGGACCGGGGGCAGGGAATGGGGTCCATATGGGGAGTGCCCACCCCCATCCCATTGCAGGTACGATCCCGCGCAGGACTCCTGGCAGCGCCTGGCTGACATGCCCAGCGCCCGTAGCTCCTTCCCAGCCGTGGGAGTGGCCGGGCGGATTTACGCCCTGGGGGGCAGCTCTGAGGACACCTACTGCACGGATGGGGTGCAGTGCTACGACCCCCCTGCCGACACCTGGAGGTGAGAGGAGGTAGTGCCTGCTCCTGCTCTGGGAGCCCTGGGTCCCCTTTTCCCTCCAGGACCCCCACCCCCGCACGGCTGAGCCAAAGTACCCATTGGCACCAGGGTGGTAGGGGCCAGGAGGGTGCTATGGAGGGGCTGTGGGGCTGCCACTGGGGGCTGCCATGGGCAGTGGTAGGGGCCATGAGGGGCTGTTTGTTTCTGCTTTTTCCTCTATTTCATTGGCTGATTTTTCTCTTTTCCTTTCTTTTCTGTGCCCCCTCCCCGGCTTCCCCCCCAGGCCGTGCTCCCCCCTGCCCGCCCCGCTTTGCGGCCACGCCGCCTGCACCTTGGACGGCGCCATCTACGTCTCGGGAGGCTGTGACGACTCCAATGAGGGCCGGGCCTGGCTGCTGCGGCTGGGCCCGGGGGGCCCCCCAGCCCAGCTGGCCCCCATGCTGGAGGAACGGGCGGGCCACATCATGGAGGCGCTGGGGGGGCGACTCTACGTGGCTGGGGGCTTGCGCTGGCACGATGGGGGCTACACCGACCAGCTGGCCTGCGAGGTCTACAGCCCCAGTACGGACGCCTGGGTCCGGCTGAGCCCGCTGCCCCAGGCCCACGTGGGGGGCGCCTCGGCCGTCCTGCAGGGGGAGCTGTATGTGCTGGGGGGCTACAGCCAGGAGACCTACCGGGACAACCACCTGGTGCACGCCTACCAGCCGGGACGGGGGCGCTGGGTTACGCTGGGCACCCTGCCCCAGGCCTGCGCTGACCTGCGGGCCTGCGTCCTGCTGCTGCCGCCTGCCCTGCGGGGGGACCTGGCCTGCCTGGTGCCCCGCCACGGGACCGGGCAGCCCCTGGCACCTCCGCACGGGGTGGGGACCCTGCCCCCCACCGAACAGGGGACCCCTCTGAGTCCCCCATGGGACAGGGTCCCCCTCTAACCTCCCCCGATATCCCCATGGGACGGGGCCCCCTCTGACCCCCCACAGAACAGGGGACCCCTCTGACCCCCCTATGCAACAGGTCAGCCCCCAACACCCCTCAGCGGTATAGGGGAGCCCGATTTCGCCACATGGGGTGGGGGAGCCTCTCTGACAAGGACCCGACACCTCTCCCTGGGACCCTCCCTCGGACACCCCCCGGGGCCCCCTGAGGAGGGAGGGGGCCAGGCGGTGGGCGCTGGCTCCTGGGGCGCGAGTCGGGTCAATAAAGAGGGTTCGGCTCAGCCCCCGTCTGGTCATTCCCCACTCGCGGGGCCGCCACGGACCCCACGCAGCGCTCTGGGGGGCCGGGAGCAGGACACCCGCCGCGCGCGCAGACAGAACCACGGGGGGTTGGGAACTCGGACTCCTGGGTCCTCCCAGGGGCGGGCTGAAATCTGAGCCCGGCTCTGGGGGCGGGTCAGGCAGGCACCTCCCACCAGTGATCCGGGCACCGGCCGGGCTGGGTGCGGTCACTGCGGTGCTTCCTGGTGCGTGGCCGGGGGGCCTGTGGGGCGGGGGCGAATGCAGGGGGAAGGCGCAGTGCAGAAAGGGGGTTGCTCTGGGGGGCTCCATGGGAGAAGGGCTTGGGAGTCTCCCAGGGCCAGGCAGCCCTGCTCTGTGACACACACACACCCATCCACTTGCGAAGCCCCCTCCCTATTCCTGACCCTGTGTTGGGGGAGCCGGGGCAGGTCTGGGGCCAGGGGGACAATGTTCTCCTCCACTCAGAGTGCGTTGGAGGCTGAGAGGCCGGACTCCTGGGTTCTCTCCCGGCTCTGGGAGAGGAGTGGGGTCTGGTGATCAGAGCAGGGGGGTTGGGAGCCAGGACTCCTGGTTTCTCTCCCGGCTCTGGGAGGGGAGTGGGGTCTGGTGATCAGAGCAGGGGGGTTGGGAGCCAGGACTCCTGGGTTCTTTCCCAGCTCTGAGCAGGGAGCGGCACTTGCTGTCTTCAAGCAGGAGTGTGGCCTCACTGGGCTCTTGAACTCCTGGGTTCTCATCTCACTCTTCTCTCTCCAGCTGTTGCAGCCATGAAAACTCCAGGTCCCGCCCCCCGTCCAAGCCCTGCCTCCTGCTGGCTGGAGAACCCTTTCCTGGGGGGCCAGAGCCCCCTCCTCCCAGCATGGGTAGAGGAGATCAGGGCCCGGCTTCTCCGCCCTCTCCCGCCCCCTGCCCCGTGGCTGAGCTCCCTGACCCCCACAACCTGGCTGGCGCCTGCACCCAGCCGGGCGCCCCTTGCCCCTGGAGGTGAGGATGGGACCCCGGCCCGCAGCGAGGAGCTGGAGCCGCCCTGGGTAAGATGGGCTGAGACTGGAAGCCAACTCGTGGTAGCTGCGACGCACAGCGGCCTGCAATTCCCAACCTGCGATGCCATGCCGGGGGAGGGACGCTGGGAGCACTCAGAGGGAGGGGGCGAAGTGGTGGGGGCGAGTGAGACAGGGGAGATGCCGAGGAGGGGCTGTGGGGTGGGGGGGCTGTAGGGGGTGGCAGTCGAGGCAGGGGGTCCCTGAGAGGGGACAGTTGGGGTGGGGGGCACTGTGTGTGGTCCCCATCCCTGTGGGTCACCCCCTGCTCTCCCTGCAGTGGGCCGACGCTGCCCCCGACCCCTCCAGCTCGCTGCCCCAGTACACCCTGACGGAGCTGCCGTCTGAGCCGAGCCTGGAGCCCCCAGGGCAGAGGGACCCTTGCCCCCAGCAGCCCCCTGGGAAGGGTCCCCAGCAACGCCTGAGAGAGCACAAGGTAAGAGATGGGGGTGGGGGGTCTGGACTCCTGGGTTCTCTCCCAACTCTGGGAGGGGAGTGGGGTCTAGTGGATGGGTGGGGAGGTGGCTGGGAGCTGGGACTCCTGGGTTCATCCCTGCTCCCTGTTCCCCCCAGCTGGCCCTGGTGAACCTGGCGTGCTGCTCCCTTGTGGAGGGGCCTGATTTGGGAGCCCCCAGTGACCCGATGCGTAGGTGCCTGGTGGAGCTGTGTGAGGAGCTGGCCCAGCTGGAGCCTGAGTTCATCCTTAAGGTACTGGGGGGTGGGGCTGCTGGCCAGGACGCCTGGGTTCAATCCTCCTACCTAGGGGGTAAGGGACAAGCAGTCCGAGTAGGTGGGGGGTGGTCTCAAGTGCCCTATGCCAGGGCTTGGGGAGGGGGAGTGAGCTTTAGTGAGTTAGAGCCGGGGTGCTTGGACGCCTGGGTTCTCTCCGGGCCTCAGTTTCTCCTCTCTCCCCACAGGTCGCCCTGTATACACGCCAGGAGCTGAACATCCGGGGAACGGCCAACTTCCTGCTGGCACTGGCGGCCCGGCTGCCACCCTGCCGGCCCCACCTGCGCCGCTACGTGTGCGCCACCCTGCAGCTGCCCTCCGACTGGACCCAGGTGGTCACGCTCTTCCAGGTACCCAGCTTACCCCAGTGGCGTGTCGTTCCGCCGGCCAGTGCCACCCCCTGCTGGCCAGCACTGACCCGTCTCCCTCTCCCTCGCAGAGCCTGGTGGGCGCAGGGCGCCCCCTAGCCCCGCTGCCCCGCTGCCTCCGCACCGGCCTGGCGGACAAATTCCAGCAATTCGATGCCTACCAGCTGGCCAAGTACAACTCGCGCAAGAGCCGTGGCAAAGCCAGGGGACGCCCAAGGCCCCGCCAGCTAGGGAGGGAACCCAGGAGTCCTGCTCTCAGGCCCCAGCCCTGCCAGCCTATTCTTCCTCCCGGAGTCCCCCCACAGAAACCTCTGCCCTGGACGAGGAGATTCCGGCTGTGCAAGGCGTTCAGCAAGCTTCAGACAAAGGTGAGAGGACTGGGGTCTAGTGGTTAGAGTGGGGGGCTGGAAGCCAGGACTCCTGAGTTCTGTCCCCTGCTCTTTGAGCAGTGAGTTACAGCAGAGGGGCTGGAAACTAGGACTCCTGGGTTCTCTGCTGATGTCTCCTGCAGTTTGAAAGTGGTCAGCCACTCCAGGAACCGCGCGAGACGAAGCCCTTCTCCCTGAAGGCACTGATCCGATGGCTGCATATCTCCAAGCCAGCCCAGCATGTCATGAGTCTGCTGGGCTGCAGGTGAGAGCCCTGGGGAGGGACCCAGGTGTCATGGGTCCCAGCCCCTCCCCCACTCTATCCTCTAGACCTGAGAGCTGGCACAGAACCCCTTGTAGGCCCTGCTGGGACCCACCCTGTCTCTGCTGCCCCCCCCTCAGGTATCCCTCGGACCTGAGCTCCTTCTCCCGGAGCCACCTGCCAGGGCCCTGGGACCCCGCCCGTGCTGGGACCCGAATGAAACTTCCGCAGCCCCAGACCTGGGACCGGCAGCTCAGCCAGCGCGGGAACAAGGCTGTGGTCTGGGAGGAGCTGATCGGTAAGGAGGGGCTTCATGGGGGGTTGCGCTTGCCCCCAGTGGTGCCCTGAGTGTGTCTAGGTGTCACCAGGGGGCACTGTTAGTTCTTTTCCCAGAGTGTGCAAGCTAGTGTTGAGTGCAAGGAGACAGGGCATGTGTGGGACCGGGTGGGCTGTCCGTGGGGCAGGTGTCTGGCCTAGCTGGAGCAGGGTTTGCTCGGTGCTCTAACACCCCCAAGGAGAGTCTAGCCTCGGGGCAGAGTGGGAGGCATGGCACCGGCTCTGATTGGCCCATGGGCTGGCTGGGCACAGCTGTGGCACAAAGTTCCATGAGGAGTTGGCCTCTGCCCCGCTCGGCAATGAGGGGCTGACTTGGGGATAAGGGCCCCCCTGAATGCACCCTTTGGTAGCCACAGGTCTCCCAGCGCCCCCTGTGGGCTGCAACCGGCCCAGCACTCATATGAATGTGGCTGGTGGGGCCCAGCGCCCCCTGGGAGCAGCAGCGAGCACTGCACCCTTGTGGACACAGCGCCCCCTGCCTGTGGGTGGGGCTGTCTCCTAACCCTGCGTTGGGCTCTGCCTCACAGATTCGGGGAAGCTGCCATTCATGGCCATGCTCAGGAACCTGCAGAACATCATCCGGGCTGGGGTGAGCGAGCGGCACCACCAGCGAGTGCTCAGCCGGTTGCAGAACAAGGTATGGCCCTGGGACCCTGATTCCCCCCTCCCGACTCCCCAGAGCGAGATACAGCCCCGGGGACCCCGAATTCCCCCCTCACAGGTCACCAAAGTGAGGTATGGCCCCGAATTCCCCCCCCCCTCGGATCTCCAGAGTGAGATACAGCCCCAAAATCCCATCCCCCCAAGATGGGATGGCTGGAGTGGTGTGAAGGGTTGCTGGGATCCTCGCCCTGACACCCCCCCCCCCCCCCCCCCCCAATTTCCAGGCGTCGGTCATCCACAGCCGGCAGTTCCCCTTCCGGTTCCTGGCGGCGAATAAAGTCATCCAGGACATGGAGGAGCAGCTGAGGAAGAAAGGTGAGACCAGGGCTGCCAAGCGGTGACACAAATGAATCGCGAGATTTAAAAAAAAAAAATTCGCCTTTCATGGCTGGTCGAATCGCACCGTTACCCTATCCAATAGCAACTGAAACGTACCCTAAATATCTTCAGCTGTTTTCCTCCATTTACAAATCCAGCGATTGCACTGACAATGCCGAAGACGAAGAGTCCGGGGCTCATGTGAGATTATTAGTTTGGATTACAAATATTTGCACTGTAGAAAAAGCTACATGTCTCAGCATGAAGGGGCATACAGATGTTTAGTGTATCTGGCACGTAAATACCTTGCCATGCCATGCGAACACCTGTTCTCACTTAAAGGTGACAGTGTAAATAAACTCACAGCATTATTTCCTGCAAATGTAACACCCGTGTTTGAGCGATCAGCTGAACGAGAAGTAGGACTGAGCAGACTCAGGTTCTAAAGTTTTACATTGGTTGGTTTCTGAGCGCAGTTGTTATTCTGCATTCGTACAGAGATCACCTGACAGCACTTGTATGATGTGAATAGAAATATTTGTAATAGAAAATAATCATCACTTTGTATTTTCCATGTGGTAATAGAAATTGATAATTTGAAAATGTAGAAAAGCAGCCAAAAATCTTTGATACATTTCAGTTGCTACTCTACTGTTGTTTAACGGTGCGATTAAAACTGTGATGAATTACAATTAATTTTGTAAAAAGAAAAGGAGTACTTGTGGCACCTTAGAGACTAACACATTTGTTAGTCTCTAAGGTGCCACAAGTACTCCTTTTCTTTTTGCGGATACAGACTAACACAGCTGCTACTCTGAAACCAATTAATTTTGTTAATCCAGTTAATTTGTTTTGAGTTAATCGCGCCAGTTAACTGTGATTCATTGACAGCACTGAGACCCCGAACAACCAGGGGCAAGAGCAGGGGTGGGCAAACTTTTTGGCCTGAGGCTCACATCTGGGTATGGAAATTGTATGGGTGTCCATGAATGCTCATGAAACTGGGGGTTGGGGTGCGGGAGGGGGTGTGGGCTCCAGCTGGGGGTGCGGGGTCTGGAGTGGGCCCAGACATGAGGAGTTCAGGGTGTGGGAAGGGGTTCTGAGCTGGGGTAGGGAGTTGTGATGCAGGTGTGTGTGTGTGAGGTCTTGGGGTGGGGATGCGGGGTTGGGGGTGCAGGAGGGTGATCCGGGCTGAGACCGAAGGGTTTGGAGGGCAGGAGGGGGATCAGGGCTGGGGCAGGGGGTTGGGGTGCTGGAAGGGGGCAGGGGTGCAGGCTCCGGGCGGCGCTTACCTTGAACAGCTCCCGGAAGCAGCGGTATGTCCCCTCTCTGGCTCCTATGCGGAGATGCGACCAAGCAGCTCTGCATGCTGCCCCGTCCACAGGCACCACCTCTGCACCTCCCATTGGCTGTGAGGGCAGCGCTTGGGGTGGGGGCGGCATGCGGAGCCCTCTGGCTGTGTCCTATGCATAGGAGCTAGAAGGGGGACATGCCGCTGCTTCTGGGAGCCACGCGG
Organism: Natator depressus; assembly: GCF_965152275.1. Taxonomy (NCBI): domain Eukaryota; kingdom Metazoa; phylum Chordata; order Testudines; family Cheloniidae; genus Natator; species Natator depressus. The sequence continues at coordinate 34,493,227 of NC_134246.1, forward strand.
AGCCACAGCATGCACAGATTGGCCCATGGGGGGGCAAGCCCCAAACCCGCTCTGCAGCTGGAGCACGGGAACGGGGCAAGACCTGGATCCTGCTCCCTGGCGGGAACTCAAGGGCAAGATTAAAAAGTCTGAAGGGCTGGATGCGGCCCCTGGGCCGTAGTTTGCCCACCCCTGGGCAAGGGGCACTGGCAGAGCTGTGGGGAGCTCAGGGCTGGGCTAGTAGGGGCTGTGGGTCAGGAGTGATGGGCACTGTGTCTCTACCCCTCACACCTCCAGACAGCCCCCTCCCCTCTAACGTGGAGCTGCTGCGGGCGCTGCTGAGGCGTGGGAAGAAGCAGCCGGGGGGCCTGCCTGGGGTGCGGGGGCGGCCGCCCTGGACACGCCGGGAGCTGCGCGCGGCCTTGTCCATCCCAGTCCTCTTCCGCACTGTGAAGAGCGAAAAGCAGCGGCTGCGGAAGGCCAGGTGAGGGCCCCATGCTGGGCTCCTGGGCATGGCCACAGGGGGGGCAGCAGGGAGGGGGAGGCTGGGAAGGGGTGGGGTGGGGGGGCTGGTCAGGTCGGGTGCCGGGTTGCAGGGGGAGCTAGGCAGGGGGCAGAAAGGGGGAGCTGGGCAGGTGATGCCAGGCTGTGGGGGGGGCAGGTGGGGTGCCAGGTTGCAGGGGGGCTGGGCAGGGAGTGCCAGGCTGTGGGGAGGGGGTCAGGGGATGCCAGGCTGTGATGAGGCAGGTGGGGTGCCAGGCTGCAGGGGGTGCCAGGCTGCAGGGCGGGGGCCTGGGTAGGGGCTCAGCAGTGGCTTGTGCCCCCCAGGGAGCTGCGCCCGGACCCTGCCCTCCTGCTCCGCTATCGCTGGGCCCTGGACGCCGCCATCCGCATCTCCGCCCGGCACAACCTGCCCCCCCTGCCCGGCCGCACTCTCATCCTCTGCTGTGCCTCCAGCGCCATGGCGACGCCCTACCACCGGGCCCGGGAGCTGCGTGGTGCCCGGCCAGAGCCCATGACTGTGAGTCGGGGGGGTGGGAGAGCTGTGCTCACCCCCTGGCAGTGCCCTGTGGAGGTGCGGGGCGCTGCGCTCACCCCGTGGCAGTGCCCGGTGGGGGCGGGGGCAGGGCAGGGTGCTGTGCTCGCCTCCCTGCAGTGCCCTGTGGGTGGGGCCGTGCCTGGCTCACAGCCCCCCATCTCGCCTAGGCGCTGGAGGTGGCCCTGCTGCTGGGCCTCATGGGCCGGGCTGTGGCGGAGCAGGCGCGCCTGGTGCTGTATGGCCGCGGCCACTGGGAGGAGGTGCCAGCGCTGGCTGGGTCGCTGCTGGAGAACGTCCAGAGCCTGCTCCAGCAGGTCCAGGTGAGAGCCCCCCATCCCTCTTCCCCGCCTGTCCCCTAGCTCTTCCCCCGTGCCCGCGGGGAGTCCCCCGCCGGGCCCGGCCTGGCACCACATCTCACCCCATCTCTTTCCCAGGCCACAATGCAGCCGAGCAGCAGCTCTAGCACCGTCAGTGACGTCCTCTGGGACCTGGTGGCTCGTGGGGAGCCGGTGAGTCTGGGCTGTGGATCTAGAGTCAGGGGCACTGGCAGAGCTGGGGGGGGCAGGGCTGGGTTAGCAGGGGCTGCGCATCGGGAGTGAGGAGCACTGGCAGAGCTGGAGGGGCTTTGGGCTGGGCTGGCAAAGGGCTGCAGGTCGGGAGTGAGGGGCAATGTTGAGGGTGGGGGCCCACAGCTGGGCGCAGACTGACAGTATCCCCTTCCCCCCCCCCCCCCCACAGGTGGACACCCTGCTCGTGCTGAGCCCCAGCTCTGAGGCCCCCCTGGCCGGCCCTGCCCTGCGGCTGATGCGGGATCGTGTCGCCCCCCGCTGCCTCTTTGTGAACCTCTGCCTAGATCCCTGGGGGTATGAACCCGCCCCTCCCCCACACCCCACTGTATCCCCTTGGGGGTGAGGACACCCCCTTGTTCCCTGCCTGTAGCCTGCGGGGTAGGGGGTTCTAGGGCCTTGCCCAGGCTGTGCCCTGGGGGTTTCTGGGAGGGGAGGGGGAATCCCTGGGACTCCAGGGGGCTGGGGCCAGGGGCCTCTCTGTGGGGAGGGGAGGGAGTATTCCCTGTGGCTTGGGGAGGGAGCGGGGCTCCCTGTGGCTCCGGGAGGGTCGGGAGAGTTCCCCGGGCCGCCCCACGGCTGAGGCGGCCCCGCCCGTGTCATTGCAGGCTCCAGGGGACCCCCGTGGATGAGGTGGAGCTGGCTGGGTTCAGTGAGCAGGTGCTCAGGTGAGTCTCAGCCTTACGGGGTGGCGGGTGGGGGGGTCACGTGAGCCAGGTGTGTAACTGCCCCCACCCCAACGCAGGTTCCTGGCTGTGCGCGGCGTCTCCCATCTGCTGGAGCACGTGGGCAGGATGGACGAGATCCATGGGCTGCCCCCCCAGCCGGGGGCGCCCTGTGGGCACCCAGAGCTTCCTCCCGCCTCCCCCGCCCCCCGGAGCAGGTGAGAGGTCGGCTGGGCCTGCAGGCAGTCAGGGGGCTGGGAAGAGAGCAGGCAGGGGACTGATTCTCTGGGGTGTGGGAGGGAGTTGGGGGGGGGGGACCTAGGGCTGAGCTGGAGAGGGAGGGACCGGGTTGGGTGGTCTGGGACTGGTCCAGGCAAGGCGGGAGACAGTGGGGCCCATCTGGTGGGGAGGGACTGGGTTGGTGGGTCTGGCTCTGGTCTGGGAGGGGCCACCGGCTTGGAGGACAATGGGGCCTGCGGCGGGGGGGGGAGGGACCTATTCGGGAGGACAGGTACTGGTGGGGGGCAACAGAGGGGTCCATCATGGGGCAGGGGCCAGTGGGGTGGTGACAGTGGGGTCCATCGGGGGGCAGGGACAGAGGGGCCCATCGGGGGGCAGGGACCGGTGGGGGGCTGGGACCGGTCCAGGAGGGGAGTAGGGACTTGTTAAGGGATAGAGGGACCCATCGGGGGGGCAGGGGCCGGTGGGTGGCTAGGGCCCGGCCGGGCTCCCCCAGCTGGGGTCTGATGGGTCCCTCCCCAGGTGGCGCAGCGTCCGCGTGTTCATCTCGTCGCCAGTGCGGGACATGCAGGGCGAGCGGGACGTGCTGCTCCGGGCCGTGCTGCCCGCCCTGCGCGCCCGTGCCGCTCCCCACCGCTTGGCACTGCAGGAGATCGACCTGCGCTGGGGCATCACCGAGCAGGAGGCGCGGCAGGAGCGGTAGGCGCTCACCCTGCGGGCGGAAGGTTTGGGGGGGGAGGGGGCACTGTGCTGCAGAGAGTGGAGCAGGGGGTGCTGTGCTGAGGGGAGTCTGGGGGGAACTGGGCTGACTTGGGGAGCTGGGTGGTGCCATGCTGGGGTGCGGGGCTCAGTGGGGGGCCCCCTTGGTGCTGACCCTGGTCTCTCTCCCCACACAGGCAGCTGGAACTGTGCCTCTCGGAGGTGGCCCGGAGCCAGCTCTTTGTGGGCATTTTGGGAGACCGTTACGGCTACGTGCCCCGAGAATACGCCCTGCTGGACGCCCCCCAGTACGAGTGGGTGAGCACTGCCAGCACCCCATCAGTTGTATCGGGGTGCAGGGGACGAGAAGACGGTGCCCCTCGCACCCAGCTGGTGACTGACACCGCCCTGCAGCCCCCTTGCCTGCGGGAACCTGGCCTCTGAGCCTTCCCTCACAGTTGGTGGAAACAGTGGGATTTTGCTTTATTTGACTCTGGACAGTCATGTGTAGTGCTGTGGCCTCCCTCACCCAGTCTGCGGAACGGGGCACCCTGCACAGTGGCCTCTGGTACATACTGGCATTGGCATTCTGCCACCCCACCCACGTCCCTGTGCTGAGTCACTCCTCTCAGGATTGGGCAGCCTGGGAAGTGGCTTGCGATACTGGGCATGAGGCATGGTGTTGTCTTTTCCGTGGCCAGATGATGTGCTGCTCTCATTACGCCAGGGAGTGGCCAGCTGGGCAGTGCTCCCTGTGCCGGAGGGTTCCAGTAGTTGGTGAAATTGGTGTAGCAGTGGCATCGCTCCCACTAGGACAGTATAAAGTCACTGGAGGGGTTATTCTGTCAGCCCACGCCTGGCTTCGTAGCATGTTGGAGCCTGCCAGGGTGTCCTGTACCCCGGGGGTAGAGGCAGAGCTTGGGTGTCTCAGAATAGTGCTGGTAGGAGTGGTGGGATCCCTTCTGGTGATGGGGTGAAGCACAGAAGAGGGGCTCTGGTGCAGGCCTGTAAACATGCTGCCTAGCTTCATGCTCCAGAAGTTTTGCATCCAGGGACGGGAGCCTCTGAGGTGGCCAAGGACAATGGGAAGCCCCCAGTTCTGCTGAGGTTGGTGGGTGAGGTGGGATCCAGGCTCATCTCAGCACAAAGCTCTTTGTGGCTGGCGCTGGCCTAGGCCTGCTGGCCGTGTCCACACAGCATGGGGCTCACAGACACAGGGACCCATGGTGGAGACAAGTTGGGGGAAGCCGGGCATCCCACTTCACAGTGGCCCAGGTGTGTTTCTTCCCCATGATGCCTGTTAGTCTAACCCTGCCTGAGAGCCATTCTGCCTGTGGGCTGGTGTGGCTGGCCTTTGCTTTGTGGCTCAATTGGTGGGAGTGGTGGGATCCCTCTGGGTAACAGGCTCGATCCCACGACGTGGGGGCTGACGATGGAGTCCCGTGTGCCATCGCTGCAGGTGAAGTCGTACCCTCGGGGCCGCTCCATCACCGAGCTGGAGGTCATGCAGTTCCTCAGCAGCCAGCGCGACTCCGGTTCTGCTGCCCAGGCATTCTTCTACCTCCGCGAGCCAGATTTCCTTGGGTAATTGTGCACCTGTTCCCCTCCTATCCGGCCCCATGGCAAGGACTGGCTGGCTTGCGGGGGAGGGAGGGAATGGGACATGGGGCCTGTCCCCTCTAGGGGACACCGATCCAGCCCCGTAATGGGGGGCTGCCTGGCTTGGGGGATGGGGAACAGGGCCTTTCCCCTCTAGGGGGTGCTGATCCAGCCCCATGGTGGGGGGGCTGGCTGGCTCAGGGGGCAGGAACGGGACATGGGGCCCCTGACCTGTCTGTGGTGGGGCAGGTCCGTGCCAGAAGCCTGGAGGGCGGATTTCGTGGCAGAGTCAGAGGACGCTCGTCACCGAATGGAGGATCTGAAGGAGCGTCTGGGCCAGCGCCTGGGGGTGGCATCTGTCAGCAGGTAACAGGCCAGGAGATTGGTGGGTGTGGTGGGATCGCTGGGCCCCACAGTGTCTCCCTCATGGTCTTGCTCTCTCCCCCTAGGTACTCCTGCCAGTGGGGTGGCGTGGCTCAGGGCCGGCCGTATGTCAAGGGGCTGGAGGAGTTTGGGGCCCGGGTGCTGCAGGATCTGTGGGGCGCCCTCCAACGCCAGTTCCTTCAGGTAATGCGACTTGCTGTCTCTGGCGGGGAGGGAGTGGGGCCTAGTGGTTAGAGTGGAGGGTGCTGGGAGCCCGGACTCCTGGGTTCACGCTGATACCTGTGTCTGCCCCTGCCCCCCCAGGACGAGTCGGAGCCCCCTGGGGGCGAGGAGGAGGAGGGGCAGGAGCTGCAAGATGCCTTCCAGGACTTCCAGCAGCGCCAGTTCTGTGCCCGGGAAAAGCTGCTGGGCACCGTGGCCGGGCGGGTGCGGGAGAGTCAGCCCCCCCGCCGTGGGACAGGGGGCGGGCTCTACGTGGTGACAGGCGAGCCTGGCGATGGCAAGACTGTCTTCATGGTGAGGCTGGGGGGGGGAGCCTTGGGGCACCCAGTGGGCAATGGGGGGAGGAGTCTGGGGGCAGAAAGTCGAGGGGCTTGGTGATGGATTGTAGGCAGGGCCTGCAGGGGGCAGGGTCTGGGTCTGCTTCATAAAGCCTGGTGGGTGGGGCCGGGGGGAGGGGATGGGATCTGGCTGTGCTGGGTTGTGGTGGGAGGGGCCTGGAGAGGCCCCACCCCGAGTTGATCCACTGTCCATTCCCCAGGCGGCGCTGGCGCGGGAGCTGAGCACCCATCCCCCGGCCCAGGACGCCTCCCCCACCCGCTGCCTGGTCGTCTCTCACTTCACTGGGGCCCGGCCGGACCAGGCCAGTGCCAGGGTGATGCTGAGCCAGCTGTGTGCCCGCCTGAGCCGCCTGCTTGGCCAGCCGGCCCCACCCCCTGCCAGCTACAGGTCAGGATGCCTGGGTTCCCTCCTGGCCCTGGGTGGGAGTGGGATCTAATGGTTAGAGCGGGGGAAGGGGGGGTGGGGCTGGGAGTCAGGATTCCTGGTATCCCTCTTGGTACTGGGTGGGAGTGGGTTCGAGCGGTTAGAGCAGCGGGGCTGGGACCCAGGACTCCTGGATTCTCTCCCCGGCTCTGGAGGGAAGTGGTGTCTAGGGGTTAAAGCTGGGGGCTGGGTTGCCTGGGTCCCATCCATGCCTGTCCCTTGCAGGGGACTGGTATGCTGTCTGGAGTCCCTCCTGCCCGCGGTGGCCGGGTCACTCCGGGGAGCCCAGCGCCTGGCCGTGCTGCTCGACGGGGCTGACCAGATCCACGGGGACAGTGGGCAGCCCGTCTCCGACTGGCTCCCGGCGCGGCTACCCCCGGTAAGTCCAGCACCCCCGCCCATGGGGGGACCCCCCCCCCCCCCCCGCCAATCCCGCTCACCTCACCATCCGCTCAGCCCCTCTCTTCTCCCCACAGCGTGTGAGCCTGGTTCTGAGCATCGGCGAGGACTCCGGACTCCTGGGTTCCCTACAGCAACGGGCAGATTCAGTCGTCATTCCCCTGGGATCCCTGGACCCCTGCGACCGGGCTGGGCTGGTCCGCCGGGACCTCGCCCTGTATGGCAAGAAGCTGGAGGAGACAGCGTTCAACAACCAGGTGGGGAGGTGCCTGAGTGCCTGGGTCCTCTGTCAGGGGCGCGGCGTCTAGTGGTTAGAGTGGGGGAGAGGCTGGGAGCCAGGACTCCTGGGTTCTATCCCAGCACTGGGAGGGGAGTGAGGTCCAGTGGTTGGAGCACGGGTGGGTTGGGAGATGGACTCCTGGGTTCTCTCCAGCTCTGGCTGGGTGGGGTGGGGGCACTGGCTGTCGCTCAGGGACTCCCTGCCTGCTGTGACCCTGTCTCTCTTTCCAGATGCGGTTGGTGCTACTGAAGCGCGGTGCCCGGCAGCCCCTCTACCTGGCGCTGCTCACCCAGGACCTGCGAGCCTTCACCCTCTATGAAAAGGTGCCTTAGCCCCGCAGGGGGACCCAGGCTTCGCCCTTCTAGGGACCCTAGGGGAGGGGCTGGGACAGAAGGGGACCCAGGCATCCAGGCTTGTGACATGGATCTGTTCCCGCGAGGGACCCTAAGGGAGAGGTCAGGATGGAAGGGGATCCAGGCATCTGGGCCACCGGCATGGGTTTTTACCCTCTAGGGACCCTAGGGAGGTGCCAGGATGGAAGAGGACCCAGGCGTCCGCGCTGGCAGTGCAGGACTCTCCCTTCTAGGGACCCCAGGGGAGGGATGGGGACAGAAGGGGACCCAGGCATCTGGGCTGGCAGCACAGGGCTCTCCGATCCCCTCAGGGTCCTGTGTCCCTCCCTCCAGGTCTCAGAGAGGATCCAGACGCTGCCCCCAGCGCTGCCCGCCCTGCTCCAGCACATGCTGGGCTGCCTGGAGCAGGAGCATGGGGCCGAGCCGGTGGCCATGGCTGTCACCGCCCTCTGGGCCAGCAAGGACGGTAAGAGACAGCTGGGGGTGCTAGGCGGCGGCAATGGGCGCTGCTACCAGGCCCTGCACCCCAGAGCTGGTTGCATCTCAGCGCCCGGTGAGCTGTCTTTTTGAAGTGTTATATGTGGCTGTTCCCCAGCTGCCCTGCCCCAGAGCTGGCTGCATTTCAGCACCAGGCGAGCTGTCCGTTTGCCATTATATGCAGCTGTCACTGAGCCTCCCTGCGCCACCCCAGAGCTAGCTGCATCTCAGCACTGGGTGAGCCATCCCTGGAGTGGGAGTCCCTGGAGATGCATCCCTGACCCTTGCTCCTCTGTCCCCCGCAGGCCTGCTGGAGCGCGATCTCCTCGCCGTGCTCACCACGTGGAAGGAGCTGGGCGGGGCACCCATCACCTGGGAGGGAGGCATGGCTGCTGGGGGCCACGCGGCGACCATCCCCAAAGCCCCGATTTATTCCCTGATGAGGAGCCTGAGGGGGTGAGTGGAGGCCAGGACGCCTGGGTTCTCTCCTGGGTCTGTGAGGGGAGTGGGGTCTAATGGTTACAGTTGGGTGGGTGGGTCTGGGACCCCAGACGCCTGAGTTCTCTCTGGCTCTGGGAGTGGAGTGGGGGCTAGTGGTTAGAGCAGGGGGGACTGGGAGCCCGGACTCCTGGGTTCTCTCCAACTCTGAGAGGGGAGTGGACTGGGAGTTGGGGGGCTGGGATCTCGCATGCCTGGGTTCTCTCTGGCTCTGGCAGGGCCCTGGGACTTGGCCCTGAGTTCTGTTGCAGTCCGTTGATGGCCAGGAGCCAGTGTTCTCTGTCCCCTGTCTGTCCCCCCCAGGCTGGCGGGGGTGTGTGGGGCCCCCTCAGAGGCCCCTGGCTCGCGGCTCCACCTCTGTGGTGTCCCCCTGCGGACGGCGGTGGAACGGCGCTACCTGAAGGACCCGGGCCTGGAGCGAGCAGCTCACGCTCTGATAGCAGGTCAGGGAGTCGCCCTGTGGGGTTCAGGGCCAGGGGAGGCCCTGGGGGGGTGTGTGGGCCGGGCCTGTGACACCCCCCCCCCCACCGGCCGAGGGGTGCTGAGCATTCTGGGTGACAGTCTCTCCCCCACCCCCAGCTCATCTCTGGAAACTCTGCGACCCGTACGTGCCCTGGAGCTTCCAGGGCAGCGAGGCCGGGCCCCTGGTGGCTCTGCCCTACCACTTGGTAGGTATGGGGCACTGGGGGGGCCTCGGCAGTGGGCAGGGTGGGGGCTGGGTGGGGGGGCAGGATTGGGCAGATGGGGTGAGGTGGGGAACTCGGGAGTGGCTGGGCAGGAGCTGGGGTGGGGCAGGAGGGGAGGGCGGGAGGCAGGGGACAGGGCTCAGTGTGGCAGGGGCTGGGGCTTGGCGAGGGTGGGCTGGGTGGGCAGAACCCCTGGGTGACCTCGCTGTTCCAGCAGGTCTGCGCTGGACGCCCCGACCTCCTGGGCTCCCTCCTGACCAACCTGCACTTTGTGGCAGCCCACGTCCGGCTGGGGCTGCTGCCCGCACTGGGCCGTGCCTACGCCCTGCACGGTGAGCAAGGAGTGGGGGGCACCTCTGGGGGCTGCTAGTCAGGAGCCAGCCCTGTGCGGAGGGGGGGCTGTCCACAGGGGCACAGGGAGGTGCCTTGGTGTAATTGTGGAGGGGGGGCTGGGGCTGCAGGGGGGGGAATGGGAGGCATGGGGGGGCTGCAGGGGGCTGAAATGGGGAGGTTGGGGGCTGCCGTGGGGGGAATGGGATGCATGAGGGGGCTACCGGAGGGCTGGGGGAGTGGGAGGCATGGGGGGACTGCCGGGGTGGGGAATGGGATGCATGGGGGGGCTGCCGGGGGGGGAATGGGAGGTGTGTGGGGGGGCTACCAGGGGCTGAAATGGGGCTGCCAGGGGGCTCCCAGGGTGCTGGGGGCTGTTGTACCCCCCGCCACAGACGTCTCCCCCGCAGCGGGCAGTGCCCAGCCCCCGGGCGAGGTGGGCGCATTCCGTGCGATGGTGCAGGCGGGTGCGGCCCTGCTCTCCCAGAACCCGGCACTCCTGCCCCAGCTGGCAGCCAATGCTCCCGACGGCTCCTCGCTGGGCGCCCAGGCCCAGGCCCTGGCCCCCCCTGGAGGGCGACTGCTGCTCTGGCATAACAAGGCCCAGGACACCCCCCACCCCGACAGGTAACGGGGCTACCATGGGTAGGAGGGCCCCTGCCCCTCCCCCATCTCAGGATGCCTTCTCCTCCCCCCGGGCACCCACCTGCCCCTCACCCCAGTGTCTGGGCGCCCCCTTTTCCCCCCACGCCCTTTTCCCCTCTCCCCCCAGCACCCACCTGCCCCTCCCATGGGCCCCTGCCCCTCCCCCCCCCCCCCCCCCCGAGTCCCCAGGGCGCCGGCCCTGCTCCCGGCTGAGTTGGTCCATGGCCTGGGGCACCTGTGCTGGGTTGGGGGGACCCTTCTGTGACCTGGGGGGATGAGGTATGCAGGTCCCATGGACTGGGGAAGGCTGCAGGGCTGGGAGCCTGGCTTGTGGGGGCTGCACATCTCTGCCTTCGGGCTGGGTCCCTGTGGGGCTAGGGAGCTCCATTGGGGGAGGGGAGGGGTCCCTGGGGGGGCATGGTGTCCTGGGTTGGGGGGGCTGCCTGTCTCCAAGCTCAGGGGGTGGGCAGTGCTGGGTGCCCGGCCATTCCGGGGCCTTGTTCCCCCCTGATCTCTTCCCCCCCCCCCCACACATCCCCAGCATTGCCCTGGCCCTGCCTACGTCCCCCACCTGTGTGGCCGTCTCCCACTGCGGGCGCCAGGCCGCCGTGGGCAGCACCGATGGGACCCTGCACCTGCTGGACATACAGAGCGGCCAGGTACCGGGGGTGGGGGGCAGGGCAGATTCAGGGGATCTCTGGCCATGGGAAGACACTGTGGGGCTGCTTGGTTTGGAGGCAGGGGCAGAGGGAGCTGGGGGGGCAGGAAGGGAGGGGGGGCTAGGGAGCAGGAGGGGAAGCGGGGGGGGGGCAGGCTGAGAGGCAGGGGAGCTGGGGAAAGGCCAAGGGATAGGCTGGGGAGTTGGGGGGCAGGCTGGGGAGCTGGGGATAGGCTGGGGGCAGGAGAAGCCGGGGGGCAGGCAGGGGGCTCTGCAGGCTCACACCACCCCCTCTTGCTCCCAGGAGCTGAAGACCCTGCTGAGCGGCGGCACTGGGATCTCAGCCTGCGTCTTCCTGGCCGACAGGACCCTCTGCCTGGGCACCTTCGCCGGGGGGCTGGAGATCTGGGCCCTGCGTGAGGGCAGCAGGTACTATCAGGGTGTGGGGGGAAGGGCTGCCCCTCCAGGGGGCGCCGGCCATGATACAGCCCAGGGGATAGTGGGGGAGCTGGTTTGGGGGGTGATGGCGGGGACATCACATGAATCTCTCTCCTTTCCAGGCTCCTGGCTACTGATGCTCACCGGGGCCGGGTCACGGGCTGTTGTGTCAGCCCTGATCGCAGACAGCTGGCCAGCGTCTCCCTGGATGGGCACCTGAAGGTACCAGCTACAGTCACCCCCCCGCCCTCCCTGTTCTAACCAATAGCCCCCACTCCCCTCCCCCAGCCGGGAGAGAATCCAGGCGCCCAGCTCTGGTTCTGACCCGCTGTCCTGTCTCTGCCAGCTGTGGGACTCTGCCCAGGGGCACCTGACCTGGGAGCTGGATCTCTCCTGCCCCTTGAACTGTGCCGCCTTCCACCCCGATGGGCAGCTGGTGGCCACCGGGGGCTGGGATGGCGCCGTGACCATCCTGGGCCTGCAGAACCGGAGCGTGAGCTTGGTATGGGGCACAGAGCGGTAGTGGCAGGGCTGGGAGCCCAGGGCTGGACTAGCAGGGGCGGCGGATTGGGAGTAAGGGGCACCACCAGGGCTGGGGGTGGTGAGGCTGGGCAAGGAGGGGCTGCGGGTTGGGAGTGAGGGGCACCGGCGGGTCTGGGGCCCCAGGGCTGGGCTGGCAGGGTCTGCGGGTCGGGAGTGAGGGGCACCAGCTGGGCGGGCTGGGCTGTGACTCTGGCTCCCCCTGCAGGTTCTCTCAGGCCACGATGCTTCCATCCGCGCCGTGTCCTTCTCCCCTGCGGGCACCGTGCTGGCATCCGGCTGCCTGGCCGGGACGGTGCGTCTCTGGTCCTGGCGGGAGGCCGTGAGCCTGGCCACGTTCCCGGCACACCGGGGCTTCGTCTCCGAGGTCAAGTTCCTCTCCGGGGGTCAGGTCCTCCTCACGGCGGGCGAGGACACAAAGGTGCTGCGGGTTGGGAGTGAGAGGCACCAGCAGAGCTGGGCGGGGGCATGGGTCGGCTAGTAGGGGGCTGCGGATCGGCAGGGCTGAGCTAGCAGGGGGTCTGGGTCTGGAGTGAGGGGTGCTGGCAGAGCTGGGGGAGGGGTCAGGGGCTATGGGTTGGGAATGAGGGGCACCAGCAGGGTTGGGTGTGTGGGGGGGTGTAACGATGCTGGTTCTGGCGGGACTCAACTGAGAGAGGCAATTCAGGACAAATTGCTCAAAGCAGGGCAGTTACAGCCCAAGGCTGGGGTTTCTATCCACACCAAGGCAAACCAAAGCAGCCAAACAGAGAAGACTTTGGTTTTACCCCCCTGGCTAACCACAAGTCACACAAGCAATTCCCTAGACACTCCAGTTTCCCAGTATCCCCACCAGTGCCCCTCGTTATGGGGACAGATGGTTATGAAAACCAGTACCGCAGGGAAAGAAAAAGGGTTCTCTTGATCACAAAGGACCCAGACCCAGGTCAATATACAAATCAGATCTTACCCACAAATCACGCTGCTGCTAATCCTTTAGAATCTAAAATCTAAAGGCTTATTCATAAAAGGAAAAGCTGTAGATGAGAGCTAAAATTGGTTAAATGGAAACAATTACATATAGTCATGGCAAAGTGCCTGGCTCTGGCTTGCAGCAGTGATGGAATAAACTGCAGGTTCAAATCAAGTCTCTGGAGCACATCCACCGCTGGGAGGGGTCATTCAGTCCTTCGTTCAAAGCTTCAGTGTCGCAGAGTCCCTCCAGAGGTATGAAGCAGGACTGAAGAAGACCAGACGGAGGAGCTGCAGCAGCTTTTTGTAGTCTTTTGCCATGTGGTCTCTCTTTCTTTCTCCCAAAGACAAGCTGTCCCTCACATGGCCTGGAAACACCTCAGAGTTCTCTCCATAGGCAGATCCCCGCACACCTTGCTGAGTCCCCAGGCGTGTCTGCCTTCTCTCAATGGGTCACTTGTATCGCTGATGGTCCTTAATGGGCCATCAAGCAGGCTAGGCAGAGCTGACACCAATTTCTCTGGGGTGTCACCCAGAAGCATAGCATAAGTTTGAACTACAGACAGTATAGAGCCAATACTTATAACTTTAAATACAAAAATGATACATGCATATAGACAGCATAATCCTAACCAGCAAACCATAACCTTGTCTTAGACACCTTATTTGACCCCCTTTATACAAGATTTCGTGCCACTACAGGACCTTGGTTGCAACCATGTTCTGTATGGTCCCAGTTGAAGTCCATAACATGAGGAGGGGGCACAGCACTAACTGCTGATCTGTGGCCTAGGTCCAGCTCTGGCCGGGGCACCTGGGCTGTGCCTGGGGCGCTCTGGGCTTGGGGCCGCTTTCTCCAGCCCTCTGCGTGGCCCCCAACCCCGCCGGCACCCTGCTCGCTGTGGGGCACCATTCAGATGATGTTTGGGTCTACGGCACCCCCTGGGGTAAGCGCCCAGACGCCTGGGCTCTGTCCCAGCTCGGGGGTGGGGTGGGGGGGATGAGGTCTAGTGGGGGGGGGGGGGTTGCTGGAAGCCAGGACTCCTCAGTTCTGGGGAGCCAGGACTTCTGGGTTCTGTGGTTGGGTGGGGGCTGGGAGCCAAGACTCCTGGGTTCTGCGGTGGGGTGGGGGGTGGGAGCCAGGACTCCTGGGTTTCCTGTGGTGTCAGCCCCCCTCACTCTTCCCTCTCCCCGCAGGCTCGGCCGGGCGACACTGCCCGGCAGGGGGGGTGGCGGTGCCCAGCCTGGCCTGGCTTGGGGATGCCGTGCTGGCCGGAGGCAGCGGGGATGGGACCCTGCGTGGCTGGGCGTTGGAAAGCGGCCCAGCCTGCCCCCTGTGGGAGCTGCGGGGGCACGAGGGGGCTGTGCTGGGCCTAGCCGCCTCGCCCCAGCTGCTGGCATCTGCCTCGGGTAAGGCTGGGGGCAGGGGGCGGATGTGGGGAGGGGCTGGGGGCAGGGTGTTTCCAGAGCAGTGTGGGGGAGATTTGGGGGTCATTGGCGAGCTGGGAGAGCCCAGGGACTATAGGGTGGGGGGCAGTATGGGGAGGGTAGGGGTGGGGCATTGGGGCCCAGAGTCTGACCCTTCGACCCCCTGCCCATAGAGGATTTCACCATCTGCCTGTGGCTGGCTGACACACTGAGACGGGCCCTCTTGGACCCTCCGCCAGCCCCCCTGGCCATCCTGAGGGGCCATGCGGCCGCTGTCACCTGCTGTGCCTTCAGCCCCGACGGCCAGCACCTTGCCACGGGGGGCAGGGACAAGGTGAGGGGCGTGCATGCTGTGAGATGGGCACTAGGGGGTGGCGTGGGGCAGCTGTGCTGTGCAATGGGCACTAGGGGGCGGCGTGGGGCGGCCGTAATGTGAGATGGGCACTAGGGGGCCATGTGGGGCAGGCGTGGGGTGGCCGTGCTGTGAGATAGGCATTAGGGGGCGGAGTGGGGCGGCCATGCTGTGAGATAAGCACTAGGGGGCACTGTGGGGCAGGCTTGGGGTGGCCGTGCTGTGAGATAGGCACTAGGGGGTGGCATGGGGCAGCGCTGGGGCAGCCGTGGAGATGGGCACTAGGGGGCAGTGTGAGGCGGCAGTGCTGTGTGATGGGCACTAGGGGATGGGGTGGGGCAGTTGTGCAGCATCCGTGCTGTGAGATGGGCGCTAGGGGGCAGTGTGGGGCATGCTTGGGGCGGCCGTGCTGTGAGATGGGCATTAGGGGGCGGCATGGGGTGGCCAGGCTGTGAGATAGGCACTAGGGGGCAGTGTGGGCAGGCTTGGGGCGGCTGTGCTGTGAGATGGCACTAGGGGATGGGGTGGGGCAGTTGTGCAGCGTCCGTGCTGTGAGATGGTCAGTAGGGGGCGGTGTGGGGGCAGGCATGTTGTGAGATGGGCACTGGGAGGCGTGGGGGGAGCGGACGTGCTGTAGTCTGTGCCTGTCTAACCAGCCCGTGTCCCTGCAGACCCTGCTGTGCTGGAGTGGGAGGCCCTGCGCCGGGAGCCCCTGCCCTCTGGCGCTCGCTCCCCTTCTGCCACCGTGACTGGCTCAGCGGCTGTATCTGGGTTGGGCCCCTGCTGGTGAGTGGGGCGGGGGGGGTCTGTAGCTGGGATGGGGGCAAGCCCCCCTCTGCCCTTACCTGACCCCTCCCCTTCCTCTGCCCCCACAGCTGTCCTGCTCCAGCGACGGCACCGTGCGGCTCTGGGACCCAGCAACTGGCCAGCGGCTCCGCGAGTTCCTGCCCCACTGTGGCCCTGTCAGCACCATCCTGGCCACGGTATGGACCTGGGGGTGGGAGTGGGGGCACGGTGCCAGGCATGGGGGGCACCCTGTCCGTTCTCCTGGGCACAGGCCCATCCTCATCCCCTCTCTCGGTGCAGGCCGGGCGTGTGCTAGCGGTGGGGCCGCGACGGGACTCTGGCAGCGTGGGACATGCTGGGCGTGGAGCTGACCCGCTTCCCGGCACACCCTGGGCTGGTGAACCAGGGCGCCGGCTTTGTGGGAGCAGGTGAGCGGCTGGGGATTGGGCGCTGCCCCCCACCCCACGGTGTGGGTCTGACCTCCAGTGCCCCCTCCCTCCCCCAGTGCCCATCTCTCCGTGTCTCTCTTGTTCTGCAGATGACAATTTCATCGTGGCCACGGCTGGGTGTGATGGGCGTGTGCAGCTCTGGAGCCCCCTCGAGGTGAGATGGGGACCCCAGGGGCTTGTTTCTCCCCCAGGGGGACCCTGCTCCAGGGCACTGGCTGCCCCCCCCACCCGCCGCTAGCTTCTCTCTCTTGCCTGCAGTTCGGTCACCCGCGGGCATTGGTGGGGCACAGTGCCCGGTGTGTGGTGCTGCCGTGAGCCTGGCTGCTGCCCGTGTCCTGACGGTGTCGGGGGATGGTTCCGTGCGCATGTGGGCAGCACCATGGCAAGCGGGTAAGAGACTCCTTCACCGGACACCCCACCCCTCCTAGAGCCAGGGAGAGAACCTAGGAATCCTGGCTTCCAGCCCTCCCCTGCTCTAACCTACCAGATACCACTCCACTCCCAGAGCCGGGGAGAGAACCCAGGAGTCTTGGCTCCCAGCCTCTCTCTCTCCTGGCAGGAGGCGCTGAGGGGCCTGGCTGGCACCGTGGGGCCGTCTCTGCCCTGGCCTGGTCTCCCGACGGGATGCTGGCAGTGTCGGGCGGGGAGTGTGGGGAGCTGATTGCGTGGGGGGAGGCAAAGGCCCTGGCTGCAGTGCAGGTAGGTTGGAAGGGGGGCTGGGGAGACAGCAGGGGTGAGGGGGCAGTGGGAGGCTGATGAGGGGAGGGGGGAAGGCGGATGGAGTGGGCGGGATGGGGGCAGGAGGGAGGTTGTCAGGGCGGCGGGGGGCAGGTGGGAGGGGGGCCTCAGTCCAGCCCCCGCTTACTCCCCTCCTACACAGGCAGGCTCGCGTGGTGTCTGTGCTCTCGGCTTTGCCTCCTCCTGCAGCCTCCTCGTGGCATCGGCGGCCGGGAGCATCTGGTTGTGGGGCCTGCATGGCGACCCCCGTCCCGGGGCCCTTAGGTGAGCTGGTTGGGGGAGTGGGGCTGAGCTGGACGCCTGGGTCCCTTCCCGGCCCCATCTCTCCCTGGGGGGCGGGGAGGGGAAGGGCTGGGCCATGCCCTACTGATCCCCGTTTCCCATACTAGTCTCTGCAGCTGGCCTGGGCCATGCACTTATCGCCGCTCTCTCTCTCTCTCTCAGCCTGAAGCGTGAGCACCTTCTGTGGGACGGGGTAGCTCCCGTTACCTGCATGGGGCCAGCCGGGGCCCCTGGCTCCCTGGTCCTGGGGCTGGCGAACGGGGAGGTGCTGCTGTTCAGAGCCCACTGGACAGCGCTGAAGCCCCTCTGGTGAGTGAGTGTGGGGGGGGGAGGGGGCCTGCAGCTCCTTTGGTGAATGGGGAGTTCGGGAGGGAGCAGCCCCCTCTGCTCCTGGGTCTGAGCCTCGTCTCTGCCCCTGTAGCTTAGTCAGCCCGGATGCCTGGGTTCCGGACCCCCCCGAGTACCTGTTTGACATGGCTGTGACCCCGGATGGGCAGCTTCTTCTGTGGAAGGGGGTGAGAAAACCCACCCTGTACGAACTGGTGAGTGACTGGGGAGAGAACCCAGGTGCCCAGCCCTGTCCCGTCCCCCTCCCCCCACCCCCCCAATGCACCAGGCCCCACTTCCCTCCCAGAGCCCGCAGAGAACCTAGGTGTCCCAGTGCCCAACCCCGCCCCCCTCCCTGCTTCCCACCAACGCACTAGCCCCATAGCAGAGAACCCATGAGTCCGGGTGCCCAGTCCCCCCCAGCGCACTAGGCCCCCACTCCCCTCCCAGAGCTGGCCGAGAACCCAGGAGTCCAGGTGCCCACACCAGTGTTGTTTGCTCTGTAGAGGGTCGGGGAGTCAGAGGAACTGGAGAAATCCCGGGAAGCCGAAATCCGCCTCTGGGACCGGGACACGGATGCTGACTCCAGCTGGTTCAGCAGTGCCTGGCTCAGCCCTGGTGAGTCCCGGCTCAGAGCTCAGGAGCTGTGGGTCGGGAGTGAGGGGCACCAGCAGGGCTGGGGGAGGGGGCAGGGCTGGGCTGGGCTAGTAGTGGGTTGCGGGTCAGGAGGGCAGGGCCAGCAGGGGCTTTAGATTAGGCGTGAGGGGCAGTCGGAAGTTTCAGCTCTGTTCCCTTGCAGACTCATCCCTGCTCCTCGCCGGCTCCGACGGGATGCTCTGGACTCGGGCTCTGTGGAGCGAGGAGGATGATGCAGCCGAGTCCTGGAGCAGCGAGGGGTGGCAGCAACAGCAGGTGAGCCTATCTGCGTTGGGGGCCCATCCCTCCTTCCCTGCTGACAACAGCCCGCTCCGCTCGGCAGTGTGTGTGTCTTCCCTCTGCGGCCGTTGTCAGCCCAGCAGATGTTTCCCTCCTTGCGGGTCAGCGGTGTGGTCAGTAGGGTCCAGGGTTAACTCCCAGCACAGCCAATGACAAGAGAGTTATCCCCATCCTTGCGAGGGGCTGGGCCTAGAACCGGAGCCGTTCCTGTCTGGCCACTGCTGAGCCCAGTGCGGGCCAGCTGCAGCCTCAGGTCAGCTTGTGGGAGGCTGGAGGGTTCATTCTCTTCCCTGGAAGCGGCAAGTCTGGGGTGAACCCTCAGGGCAGCTGATGGCACGATCCCTTTGGGCTGGGGTCTTCTATTTCTACACGTTAACCCTTTCATGGCCTGTGCCCCTCAGATCCACAGCGCCAAGGTGACGGCGCTGCACAGCTGTGGGGACATGCTAGTGACGGCAGCGCTGGATGGAGACATCAAGATCTGGGAGCGCGCCACGGGGAGACTGGTAGGTGGCATGAAATGAATGATGTTCCTCACTCCTGATCCGCAGCCCTCTGCTGGCGCAGCCCTGCCTCCCCCTCCCCCCCCCAACAATGCAGGTGCCCCCTCACCCCGCAGCCCAGCCCTGCCAGTGCCCCTCAGTCCCATCCTGCAGCCCCTGATAGCCCAGCCCTGGGATCCCCCCAGCTCTGCTGGTGCCCCTCACTCCCAACCCACAGCCGCAGACTCTCTCTGACCCCCCAGTTCTCTCTCTGCAGCTGGGGCAGTTCCGTTGCGCTGCTCCTGTGTCCTGCCTACAACCCCAGCCTGGTCCAGCCTCCCAGCTGCTCTTGGCTGTGGGCGACATCCTGGGCAACGTCTATTTCCTGGAGTGGGCCTGTCTGCGGGGGGACGAGGAAGTTGGCCAGGGCCCGGCCCCTCTGGGTGACAAGGCTGAACCCCAACCCGTGTGAGCACCGATGACAAAATAAAGCCACCAACTGAGCTCCAAAGAATGCGGCCTTTGTTCAGCTGTCCCGTCCGGGCCCCGGCCCCAGAGCGAAGGGGGGCTAAGAGGCCAGAGACCTGTCTCTCCCCGCCCCCCCACTGGGTCCCTTGAGAAACTTGGTAACTATCAGGCCCTGGGCCCCCACCCTTGTGTTACTGCTTCTGGCCTTTCCATAGGGCTGAATGGGGGCAAGAGGATCACAACATTGTATCTCAAGCCCCCATGCCTGACTGGGGGGAGAAACACCCCCTGCTGGGCTTAGCCCTGTCCCCCCTTTCCAGCACACTGCCCCCTAGTGGCTGCAGCTAGAAATGCAGCAGGGCGCGATCAGGGATGGGTACCAAATTTATTGCAGTAGGAAGGCAGAGGGCCATTTCCACAGGAGGCACCCAGGGCCCCTTACCACAGCTGCACGAAGTTGAAGCGCACTTGGAGCAGGTAGCGCATCCGCACCTGGCCCGGGTCGTAGACGACAAACTCGTTGTAGTTGAGGGTGTAGCCATGGGGGTTCGTCACGCCCGTCTCCACCGCTGGGCCCAGGGGCACTGCAGCCCCATCCCTAGGGGCAGATGAGCCAGGGGTCACAGCAAGGGAAGCTCAACCCCCCCAGCTGCCCAGTTCTCTCCCCCTCGGCCCCCATGGCTCCTGGGTTGTATGGGTTTGCTGCTCTTTCCCCTGAGCCCCCTGCTGGCTGGCACCAAGCAGCAGCTGTGAAGGGCACCTGGCTCCGCTTGACCCACTGCAGCAGGCTCAGTTCTCCCCTCACCAGCCTTCACCCACTGCCCTGAGCTGGCAGCTGGGTCAGCCCCCGGCTGGGGCTGAGCTGTTCAAATGCGCCACAGCAACTTCTCCTCTGGGCCTGGAACCAAACCAGGAGGGGTCCAGGCTGGCTCTAAGTGTCCCCATCAGCTTGCCTGGGGGCACAAAATAAACTGGGGGGGCCCTGCAGCAAGGAGCCCCAGGAAAGCTCCCCAAAGCAACCTCTCCTGGGGCCAAGTGAGTCTCCACTGTGAGCAGGGGCGGTGGTGCCCCCCTCTAGCACTGTGCCAAGGCAGAGGGAGGTGATCTAGGCTGGAGCATCATGCCACGGGGCAGAGTTTTCCCCCCATACCGTCCCCGCTGGGCCCCCATCACTCAGGGCAAGCGCGATGGGGTGCCAGCCCTGCCCCTGCCCCAGTACTCACAGCATGACGCTGTTGGCGGGGGCGGGCGCTAGCTTCCCCAGCCCCTTGGTACTGTGCTTCCCAGGTGGCAGCTTCCTGGCCTCAGCATTTGCCTCCAGCAGCTCCTGGCACTCACCCAGGGCCACCTGCAACGAGAGAGGGGCACCAAGTCCACAGCTGCCCGTCCACCCTGTCCAGAGCAGGGAGGGGGCACCAAGTCCACAGCTGCCCGTCCACCCTGTCCAGAGCAGGGAGAGAACCCAGGAGGCCGGGCTCCCAGCCCCCTCCTGTTCTAACCACAGGACCCCACTCCTCTCCCAGAGCCAGGCAGGCTCCCCGCAATGCAGCTGGCTCTGGGGTGGTGCTCACCTCGCACAGCAGCAGCAGGCCCACGTTGCGCTGGCGTGAGGCGAAGCAGTAGTTGGCGCTCTTGGACGACATGTCTGCGAAGTAGATGCCCTTTCCGAACTGGGGGGAGAGATGGGGGCGGGGGGGCAGTCAGGGATCTGAGTGGGAGGGGGCTGGGAAAGGGCCGAGGAGGGATTGGCAGATGGCAGGGTAGGCAGCTGGGATGGGACTGGGTGGGAGACAGCTGGGGGCAAGGGGGAATCTCACCATGTAGCCGGTGACAGGGGCCTCAGGGGGCGCCACTCTCAGCCCCTGGCTCAGGATCCCCACCCAGTTACCCAGCCTGGAGCCGTGCCACAGCAACATTCTGGGGGGAAACAATGGAGTGGGGGGGTGAGCCCCATTCCCAGCCCCCAAACCTTCCCTCCCATGCCTAGCCTCTTACCCCTCCCCTCCCCCCACCCAGCCCCTTTGCTGGCTAGGATCCAACCCCTGCCCCACCTCCTGCGCCCAAGCATGAATTGTCTCTAGCGCTCAGCTCGGAGGGCAGACAGACGTAACCCACCAGGCCCAGGACAAATTACCTCTTCCCACCCCTGTGCTCCCCCCAGCTGCTCCTGCCCCCTGGATTACTGGCTCCAGGACACCCCCCAGCCCAGCCCCCTGGATCGCTGCTGCCAGCCCCTCACCGGTTGGGCAGGCTGGTGCAGAAGGGGGGCTCGCCAGCCCGGCGCAGGGCGAAGGCCTCCAGTAGCTCCATGGAGTAGTCACGGTGTGTGGGCGCATGGGTGGAGAGCAGGTACCGCTCCAGCACCTGGGGGGAGCCATGGGGTCTGAGCCAACCCCAGCCCTGCCCCCCTCCCTACCTGCCTGGCCCCCTTCAGCCCCACATCTTCAACCTCCCCTCAACAGGTGCCCCTGATCACTGCCCCCTCACCAGCCCCACACTGCCCCCTTTGCCCAAACCCCGCAGCTGCCCCCCAGCTTCCCCATTGCTGGGCCCTCCCAGCCCACACAGCCCCCTGACCTGGAAGTGGGTGGAGTCCCGGTCCAGGGGGCGGAGCTCGCAGCCCAGCTTGCGGTAGCTCTGGTCCAGGGGATGCTCCTGGCCGTGCAGCTCCAAGTGTGCCAGCCTGATGGCAATCTGGATCTCACCCAGGGCCTAGGTGGTGGGGCGAGTTGGCGGGTCAGAGGGGGATGGACAGAGAGATGGAGGGACAGATCCTCACCCCCCTCCCAACTCACCTCCAGCAGCTGCACCTTCTCCTGAAGCTCCTGCCGTGTCCGGATCAATGGGGGGGTCCGGAGCCTGGGGATGCGGGGCGGGGCGGGGCAGGGGGAGAGAGAGAAGCAGAGTGAGCCAGGCCTGAGGGGAGTGGCGGGGAAGGCCCTGGAGCCTCAGCGAGGAAGGTGGGGCAGGGGGCGCTTGGAGGGGCGGGGGCAGTGTTGCCAGGTGTCTGGTTGTTGACCAGAACGCCAGGTAGAAAAGGGACCCTGGCAGCTCCGGTCAGCACCGCTGACAGGGCCATTAAAAGTCCAGTTGGCGGCATAGTGGGGCTAAGGCAGGCTCCCTGCCTGCCCTGGCTCCACGCAGCTCCCAGAGGCAGTGGCATGTTCCCCATCCGGGTCCTAGGCCTAGGGGCAGCCAGGGGGCTCTGCATGCTGCCCCTGCCCCAAGCACTGTGGTTCCCGACCAATGGGAGCTGTGGGGGCAGTGCGCAGAGCCACCTGGCTGCATCTCTACATAGGAGCCGGAGGGGGAACATGCCACTGCTTTCAAAAGCAGCTTGAGGTAAATACTGCTCGAAGCCTGCACCCCTGAGCCAGGCCGCCTGCACCCCTGAGCCAGGCCGCCTGCACCCCTGAGCCAGGCCGCCTGCACCCCAACCCCCTGCCCCAGCCCGGAGCACCCTCCTGCACCCTAAACCCCTCATACCCAGCCGTGCCCCAGAGCCCGTACTCCTAGCCAGAGTCCTCCCACCCACCCCCAACCCAACCCCTTGCCTTAGCCCAGTGAAAGTGAGCGAGTGAGGGTGGGGAGAGCGAGTTACAGAGGGAGGGGGAGATGGAGTGAGCAGGGGACAGGGCCTCAGAGGAGGGGCGGGGCAAGGGTGTTTGTTTTTTTGGGAGTAGAAAGTTGCCAACCCTACGCAGGAGGCACTCGGAGGGGGCGGGGGCACTCAGCAGGGTGGGGCATGCTGGGAGGGGTGCCGGGGGGCATGAGCAAGGCAGGGGCACTTGTGGGAGGGTAGAGGGGGGGCACTGACCCAAAGTCATGGGGCACGCGGGTGTAGAACTCGTTGCAGGCCTCCAGCAGGGCCTGCCCGGTGTCCCTGGCTCGCAGAACCGCTTCCACCTTCTGCAGTGACTGAAACCCGGCACGGATCTGCTCCACCGTCAGCTTCCCTGGGGGGAGCGGGTCAGAACGACCAGCACCTGGCACCCCCCACGGGCCCCCGAACTTCCCCCAGAACCCCTGCCCCCCAGAGCCCTCCCCAACCAAGCCCGGATCTGCTGTCAGCTTCCCTGAGGGAAGCGGGTCAGAACCACCAGCGCCCATGGGGGGGTCCTCCAACTCCCTGCAGATCCCCTGACTCCCAGAACCTCCCCAACCCCAGCCTGGATCTGCTGTCAGCTTCCCAGGGGGGAAGTGGGTCAGAACGGCCAGCCCCTATGCCCCCATCCCTTCCCCCACGCCCATGGGGGGCTCACCAAGAGGGGCCTTCTTGGTGTCATACTTCATCTCCAGCACCATCTCCTCCATGGCCTGCAGGTCACAGACCAGCTCCAGCAGCGCCTGCACTCGGGGGTCTAGCTGTGAGGCCAGCTGGGGCCGGGGGGCCCCCGCGCAGCTCAGCTCTGTGACCTGCAGGGGAGTGGTTACTGCATCTCCCAGCAGTGCCTGGAGCACCCCCCTCCAGTCACCCCCCAGCGCTCCCACAGAGGTGGGACACAGGGCTCACTGCTTCCCCACACCAGCTGGGGGGTCTGCATGGGGGTCACGGGTCCACGTGCAGGTCGTATGGGGCAGGGGGTTGTGTGTGGGGGGGGTCACACTCACAGGGGGCCGGCTGTCTATGTGCAGCTTGCATGGGGGGCCTGTAGGAGGACTGGGAGATGAAGGGGGATGGGGGGCTGTGGGAGGGGGGTCACACTGGGGGTCAGCTGTCCATGTGCAGATCATAACGGGGCTGGGGGGGGGTCACACTCACGGGGGGTTGGCTGTCCATGTGCAGCAGGTCGTACTTGCCCATCACTTTCTGGAAGTTGCCCCGCTCGGCCCAGTGGTTTTTGGTCTTGTCGAGGAACCTGGGGAGAGACCAGAGAGGAGGGCAAGGAGGGGGCAAGCTCCAAGGGGTTTGGGGGAGAAGATAGGGACTTACTTCTTAGTGAAGATCTCCTTGGCCTGGGCGAGGTCCCCAGAGCAGGACACCAGCATGTGCTGGCCTGGCCGCCCCACTGCAGGGACAGGACAGATGTGGTGATGGAGGGCACTGCCCCGCCACCCCAACCCCTGCCACATCCCAGCCCCTGGCCACACACCCCCAGCTCCGTGCCCCATGCCTGGTGCCCACGACACTCACCCAGCCCCCCATGGCCCCTGCCCCGCTCACCGCGCCCCCAGCGCATCCAGACACTGTAGCTCCGCGACCCATCGTCCTCCAGCAGCTGTAGGACGTAGAACTTGTTGTTGTTGAACTGGAGGTTGGTCTGGGGGACAGACGGACAGACATGGGGGCTGAGCGTCAGGGACAGGGCTGGGGGCGTCTCTGCCCACAGCAGCCCTCCTTGTCCCAGATCCTGGGCGGGTGGCACCCCTGGCCAGCAGGGCCACAGTGCCACACTCACCTGGTTCAGCATCACGTCGTAGACATCGTCCCCTTCACAGTAAACATGGGCCTGGGGAGAGATGGGCACTTTCTGAGCTGCAACTGACTCTCAGAAGGGATGGGGTGAGGGGCAGTCCCTTCTAGGGGGCGCTGGCCCCTATCCCACCCCAGTGGGGACTGACTGGCTCAGGGGTGTGGGGCTTTTCCTCTCTAGGGGGCGTTGGCTCTGATCCCGCTCCAGGTCAGGGATTGGCTGGTTCAGGGGGGTGGGGACTGGACAGCCCCAGGGCAGGAGGGCTTGCGTTACCTTCCCCAGTTTAGCGAAGCACTCGGGATCCACCGGCGCCTTCCCCTTCACAATCAGGGTCTTGATGACCTCTGGGGTTGACAAACAGAAAGGGGGAGGGGTTAAGAGATATCAGTGCAGGGATCCTGGGGACCTGAGCCAAGGTAGGCGCACGAGGAACAACGGAGCTCCAGCCATGCCACCGGCCCCTTCCCAGGCAGCCACAAGGCCGACATCTGCGCAACATTTGGAACAAGGCCGGACCATGCACTCCTAGCGCAGGATAGGGGAGGCGCTTATAAATCACACCTGTTTCCAAATCAGCTTGGCTGCCTAACTCGCACCCAAGAGTTGCAAAAGAGCTGGCCGAGATAATCTCTGACCTGCTGGCATTCATTTGAAATCAACCCTGGGATAGCAGGGACATTCCCGAAGAGCAGACGAGTGTGGCGCAAGTAAGTAGCTTTAGGCCGGTTAGCCTGACGAAAAGCCTGGGCAAAATAACACAAAAGCTGACACGGGATTCACACGATCCAGGTTAAAGCACAGGAACCTCAACAAGGCAGGCAGGTTTCACAGAAAACAAACAAAGCTGATCTCATCTATTAGTGGCATTACGGGTTTTGTCGATACAGGGAACTTTATATGGCGTGCGACTTGGCACTGTGTGACCAGACTGAAAACCAAGCACTGCGGGCTAGTGACAAAGTGCCCAAAACACGGATTAAAAACTGGCTGACTGACAGATCCCCACACATCATCGCCGTTGTAGCCAGGACACTTTTGTCGGTGACGCCGGCTGGTGGAGGAGGAAGTGACGCCAAGACGGCTACACAGAACGAGGCTGAGTATGAACCAATGCAAAGTGACTCCTCCAGGAGCAGTGAGGTGGTGGGGGACAGCTGGGATTCCTGGGCACACATTTTAGATGCTAAACTATTGGAAGGGGGAAGAGCCATAAAACCAGGGCTGGAGCAAACAGCTGGCAGAAAGAGGCCGACAGAGCGTGGGCACTGTAGTTCGCCACCCCTCACCTGTGCTCTCTCCCCCGGCTCCGGGGTTGGGGCTGGCCCCACCATCCCGGGGTCTCTTTGGTGCTGAGGGCCGTTGTGGGGATGAGAAGCCAGGGACAGAGCTGGGCTCAGATGCCCCATCGTCATCCACAGCATCTGTGGAGAGAGGCCACAGGTCAGAGGGGGAGGGGAGGGTGCCACACCCCAGAGCTGGCCGCATCTCAGTGCCAGGCGAGCCACCCTGTGCATCGTCGCTATGACCCAGCTATGCCTAGCATCAGATTCTCCGGCCAGCTCCCTGGGGGATGATTAACGACTATCGAGCTTACGCTCTGATAGCGAGGCCTGCCCCACTCCGGGTACCTGAGACCTGCTCACCAACCGGAACTGGGCCCTGGGAGCCTGAACCCCTTCCCCCAGCTTCCCACAGAGCCCGCTCTACCCACTAGGCCCCACTCACCTCCCAGAGCCAGGGAGAGAACCCAGGAGTCCTGGCTCCCTTCGTACCTGACTCCCTCCGTTCCATCCGGCGCTGGTGTCCGGTTCTGACGTTGGTCTGGGTCATCTGGGCCGTGTCCAATGTGTAGCGGGTCTGGCTGAACGTCACCTCTAGGCTGGGCCCCCCGTTGCCGCGCCGCGCACCCTCCAGCGCCAGGCAGGTGTCGGCAGGGTAGGGCAGCCACTGCCCCTCTTTGTCCCCCTGCCAGCACCACACGAAATCTGGGCCGCGGGCATCCTGTTAGCTCCCTGCTGGCGCTAACCCCTAGGGGGCCCTGCAGCTCCCAGCCTCTGGGGCAGTGACTGTGACGGGGCATTGGACCCAGGTGTCTAGGTGGCTGTGCAGGGTGTTCACCCCTGGGGGCCCCACAGCTCCCAGCGTCTGGGGCAGTGACCATGACTGGGCATGGGACCCAGGTGTCCGGGCAGCAGAGCAGGGTGTTCACCCCTAGGGGGCCCCATAACTCGGGGGAGTGATCAGGACAGGGCATGGGACCCAGGCGTCCGGGACAACACTGCTCCCCCCACCAGGGCTCCCTGGGCACTCACAGGAGTCCTGGTCCTGGATGGCTGCTGCCACGCATCTGTCCTGCCCCATCTGTCCGTTCTGCTGCACCATCCGCCGCAGGTCCACACAGGAGCCCACAGTCACGCTGGGCTTCCCTGCCCTGGGGGGAGATGGAAGCGGCTCAGGGCCTGTGACTCCCCCACCACAGCCCAGGTCACGACATGCCCCCGCCAGGGCACTCACCTGGCCGCTTGTGTCAGTACCTCGCTCTGCTCAGGCACGAAGCAATGCCAGGTGCCGCCAGGGTCCTGCCACTCCCAGCGCAGCTCCAGTGCCAGGCCCACGTCTCCTGCCTCGGCTACCCTCCGCTTCCGGCTCATCCTGGGAGTGACGAGGGGGCTGGCGAGCAGAGAGAAAGGAGGCAGGGATCCACAGACTGTGATCCCCAAGCCATATAGCCCCATATGAACCATTCTACTGCAATCCATACAGCCCTGTATGGACCAGCACCGCTCCAGGCCATATAGCCCTATACAGACCATCCTACCGAAATCCATACAGCCTGTATGGACCAGCACACACACATCCCAGGTCATATAGCCCCATACAGACCATTCTACTGCCATCCATACAGCCATGTGTGGACCACCCCCCCTTCCAGGCCATATAGCCCTGTACAGACCATCCTATCGAAATCCATATAGCCCTGTATGTACCATCACAACCCCCGCCCCCAGGTCCTAGAGCCCCAGATGGGCCATTGTACTGCAATCCACAGAGTCTCTTATCCACCCCTCCGGCAATATAACCCTATATTGACCAGGCTACGGCAATCCATACAGCTTTGTGTGGATCAGCAGCCCCCCCCCCCCCATTTAGCCCTATACAGACCAGCCTATGGAGATCCACGCAGCCCTGTATATACCAGCAAAACCCAGCCCTGTATGAATGAGCATGTCCCCTCCCGTCCCCCGGCCAATCACACAGCCCTATATGGACCATCCCACCATAATCTACGGAGCCATCCATGAACCAGTTCCCTCCCCTGCTGCAACTCTGCAATAGCTCCGGACCCCACTGAGTCCCCCACCCCCAGTGCAATATCCTAACCCTCCGTGCAATCTGCCCAGGACCCTTACTCCCTGCGCCCAGAACACCCCACCCCCCGACTCCCAGAGCACCCCCTCCCCCACTGCATGCCCCCAGGCCGCCACTGCAACCCCAGCCCTGTTGCACCCCCTAGGGTCGCCCTGCATTCCCCCTCAACCCTCCCCCACTGCAACCCCAGCTCCATAGCACTCCCTAAGGTCCCTCTGCACCCCTCCCTCACTGCAAACCCACCCCCTTGCACCGCAACCTCTCCCTCACCCTTCCCCCAATGCTCACCCGCCCCATTGCATCCCCTTAGGGTTCCCCTCCCCCCACCTGGCGGCGCGGCGGCGGCGGCGGCCCTCACCAGCCTGGGCGCTCCAGGGAACGTTCCAGTAACCGAACTCTCGCGCAGCCCACCCTCATTTGCATATCGCTCATTTGCATTAGCCCCGTCCCCTGCCCTGGGCGGTCGCTGGCGTAGAGGGGCCCGAGCCCCGCCCCCTAAGCAGTCGGGCGGGTTGGCGCGCAAAGCATTATGGAGACACACACCTAGCTCACCCGCTCGGCGACACTCAACGGCGGGCGGAGCCGGTTCATTTGCATAGCGGGGGTGGTGCATGCTGGGAGTTCGCGCTCTCCTTTATACCCCCCCTTTAGACCCTTCTTCTGTGCAGAAGTGGAAGGGGTGCGATTTGCATACGCCATGGCTCATGCCGAAAGTTGCTCCACTCGCTCACCGTCACCTTTTAAGACAGAATATCAGGGAGCGTTATATAGCCCCTAACCCTACCAGGGCTGCCTCTCAGAAGGTGACCAATTCATACTCCCGTCTCCAAGGCCATCCAGAGCTATATAGGCCCTGCAACCTCTCAACAGCCAGTGGTTCAGTGTGATGGGCCTGAGGGGGTCCACAACCCCACTCAGCCTGCTTCCTCTCAAGTAGACAACGCTGTATGGATCCTGAACCCTCTGTACAGCCACCCTGTATGTGCCTTGCACCCTCCTTGCTGCCTGCCATAGGTCATATAAACCTGTATGGGCCCTGCAGTCTCCCCACAAACTCATGCAAACCA
Organism: Natator depressus; assembly: GCF_965152275.1. Lineage (NCBI taxonomy): Eukaryota > Metazoa > Chordata > Testudines > Cheloniidae > Natator > Natator depressus. Next base: position 34,521,735 of record NC_134246.1, read on the forward strand.
GCTGTCAGATGGGATAAACCCCCCCGCCATTCCCCCAGAGCCATGGGGAAGATAAAGTCACTGACAGTTGTGACGGGCTCAGATACTATTGTGAGATCCGGGTCTGTGAATACGGCCCAGAGCTGCCCACCGACTGAGGAGGCCAACCCAAGATATTGACCTGCTGCTTATTCCATGCAACCGAAAAAGGCAGGGTCTGGGTGCTGGACATCACGCAACCCTGTTCTTAGGGCTGTAGGGTGATACAGCCCGCATTGAGCCGCTGGCTATGTTTTCAGCAATTGACCTTGTGACCTTCACTTGTTCCCCCTTTGGATGCAACAGATAATTACATCAGGGCAATACAGCTTTGTCGGTTGGGATTGCTCTACCCCAGGCCATATATTCCAGTACAGACCAGGAGGTAATTGTATACGGACCCTTCCCCCAACCCCTTATATGGTTTCACAACCCAATTCAGAGCATTCTCCTCCAAACCCTTTTACATCTGACCTCCTTCCACCCAGGCCTTATTATCCCATATTGACCAGCACCCCTTTGTGGGCTCTTACAGAATAAAGCCATCTCACCCACTACAGACACATGCCAGGCCATATATCCCAATCCAATCTGGTCCATGCGATCAGGCATAGCTTTTTAATGAGGAGAGTAATTAACCACGGGAACAATGTCCCAGGAACCGGGTGGATTCGCCATCGCTGACACTTTCTAAATCTTGCTCAGATGTTTCCCCAAAAGACCGGCTCCAGGAATTGTTTGGGACTGTTCTCTGGCCTGTGAGATACTAGGTCAGTCAAGAAGATCACAATGGTCCCTTATGGCCTTGGAATCTATGAAGCCCCCTGCCTGGGCCGATATAGTCCCATATGGACCACAGGGACTCGTAGCCCAGTTCAGATCACTGGAACCCTCCCCAAGATCCTGTATAGATGGCCCCAGTCTGGTTATTATAACTCATCCAGACCAGGACTCGGGCAGTTTCGCTAATCCAGCCTATTTCAGGCTGGCCCATAAAGCCACTACAGACCAGCCCCCCCCCCCCGCCCCCTGTCCCAACTATGGGCCCTTCTGCTCCTCCCCCCATGCAGATTATCTTCTTCCTCTCCCCCCAGATTTTCAGCTTGCCTCCTCTCACCTGGGAGCTCCGGACCAGGGGAGAGCATTACGCTCACAGTGCATGCTGGGACCATGTGTCCTGCCCCTCCTCCCCACCCATGAGCTCTGAGGCTGGGCGTGACCCAGGTGTGGGTAGGACACCACATACCATTGGGGAGGGTGGCTTCCCAGTGGGATGAAGGCCCCTGGGGCCAAGCTCCCGGCCCCTGAGGAAACAGGGATTGTCTCACAAAACGGTACAAATGCTTTATTTCAAAACAGAAGCATCTGCCCATCTGAACCCAGCCCCAGCTTCCCCTCCTCCCCACATGCAGCCTGCAGCCCGCAGCCCATCCTCATCCTCGTGCCGGCGGTAGCTGGGCCCTGAACTCCAGAGCCGGGAGCTGGCAAAGATCCCAGCGGCCAGCACCTATCTGGTGGTGGAGCTAGCGCCTGGCTCCCAGCACAGTCTGGCTGTAACGGCACCCAGCGATGGAGGGGGCAGTTCCCCGGCTAATTGCTCTCGAGGTGCAAACACGGCCCCTGAGCTCCCGGCCAACTTCGTCTCACTGCTGCTACTGCAGCTGGGCCTCGTGGCTGGGCAAAGGGGCCGTGCCGAGCACTCTCCCTGCCAGGCTGGTGCCAGCCTTCTGCCTGCCCCGCCTCACTGAGGGCCTTTTGGGGGCGCTGCGCCCGGCACGGGCTGAGGAGAGCACAGCGTCCAAGCATAGCGCTAGGGCCAGGACAGGGCTATGTAGTCCCCGTGGCAGAGGACACAGGGCTAGGGCTCTCTGTCTCCAAGGACCCCCAGCGGGCAGCATCCCCGGTGGCCGGTGGGCAGCGCCCCTTGGCCCGGGCATGGGTGCGCTGGTGCACCACCATGTTGGAGCGGCGGTGGAAGCGTCGGCCGCACTGTGGGCAGGCGAAGGGGCGCTCGGCCGTATGGGTGCGCTGGTGACGGATAAGATTGGAGCTGCGGTGGAAGCGTCGGCCGCATTCGGCGCAGGCATAGGGCTGCTCGCCGGTGTGGGTGCGCCGGTGCACAGTGAGGGCCGAGCTCTGGGCAAAGGCCTTGGGGCAGTCAGGGCAGCGGTAGGGGCGCTCACCGGTGTGGCTGCGCCGGTGGGTGGCCAGGTGGGAGCTCTGGGCGAAGGCCTTGGGGCAGTCGGGACAGCGGTAGGGCCGCTCGCCAGTGTGTGTGCGGCTGTGCACCACCAGGTCAGAGCGCTGGGCGAAGCTGCGCCCGCAGTCTCCACAGCGGTAGGGTGATTCCTCCAGGTGGGCCCGCTGGTGGCGCCGGTGCACCGTGCTGTGGGCGAAGGCCAGGCCGCAGATGCCACAGCGGTAAGGCCGCTCCCCGGTGTGGGAGCGCCAGTGGCGCAGCAGCTCCGAGCTGCCAGGGAAGCCCTTCCCACACTGGGCGCAGCGGTAAGGCCGATCGGGCTGGTGCGTGCGCCGGTGCTGCGCCAGGTTGGAGCCGGTGCTGAAGCCCTTGCCGCAGTCGGCGCAGCGGTAGGGCCGCTCCCCGGTGTGGGTGCGGCCATGCACAGCCAGGTCGGCGCGCCGGGCGAAGGCCTTGGGGCAGGAGGGACAGGGGAAGGGGCGCTCACCGGTGTGGGCCCGCCGGTGCACTGCCAGGTTGGAGCGTTTGCCAAAGCGCCGGCCACACTCGGGGCAGGGGTGGGGGCGCTCGCCCGTGTGTACCCGCCGGTGCTTGGCCAGGCCCGAGCTCTGGGCGAAGGCCCGGCCACAGTCCTCGCAGGCGTAGGGGCGCTCGCCCGAGTGCGAGCGCCGATGCACAATCAGCGTGGAGCTTTGCGAGAAGGCCTTGCCGCACACGCTGCACCCGTACCGCCGGGGGCGCACCGGGACAGCCTGTCCCCTGGCCCTCGTCTGCTCCCCCTCCCCCATGGCCTGGCTCCCATGGTCCCCCTTCCTTCGGCTGCCCAGATCTGAGAGCGTCCCCGTGTCTCCATGTGCCTCTTCCCGCCACACATCCGGCCCTACGTCTCCACTAGCCTGGTGCCCGCCGTCCCCCTCCTGCTGGGGAGCACTGGCTCCACCCCGCCGCGGGGACGCGAGCCCAGCTGGGGTCAACATCACAGGAGGGGTCCCCTGGGCCATCCTGCTCCACGTCCCAGCACCTGCGGGAGGAGAAACATCAGGGAGATGGACAGCACCCCAGGCCGGCCTGTCGCCACTCTGGGGGTGGGGAGGGAGGTGTAGAGTGGGCCAGTTGGCAGCCCGGACTCCTGGGTTCTATCCCAGCTCTGGAAGGGAAGCGGGGGGGGGGTGTCTAGTGGTTTTGGTGGGGGGAACCCCAACTCCTGTGTTCCAAGCCTAGCGCGGGGGGGGGGGGGGGAGTGGGGACTAGTAGCTTGGGGCGTTGTGGGGCTGGGAGTCCAGCCTCCTGTGTTTTGCGCCCAGCCCGGGGAGGGGGGTCTAGTGGCTGGCGGGGGAGGGGGCCGGACTCCTGGGTTCCGAGCCCAGCCCGGGGTCTAGTGGCTGGCGGGGGAGGGGGCCGGACTCCTGGGTTCCGAGCCCAGCCCGGAGTCTGGTGGCTGGCGGGGGAGGGGGCGGGACTCCTGGGTTCCGAGCCCAGGCCGGGGTCTGGTGGCTGGCGGGGGAGGGGGCCGGACTCCTGGGTTCCGAGCCCAGCCCGGGGACTAGTGGCTGGCAGAGGAGGGGGCCGGACTCCTGGGTTCCGAGCCCAGCCCGGGGACTGGTGGTTGGCGGGGGAGGGGGCCGGACTCTTGGGTTCCGAGCCCAGCCCGGGGACTAGCGGCTGGCGGGGGAGGGGGCCGGACTCCTGAGTTCCGAGCCCAGCAGCCGAAGCGGCCCCCACCCCCACAGCGCTGGCCCGGCTCAGCTCTTACCGCAGGGGGCGCCGCGCTCCGCTCGGACACCGCTCAGAGCCAGTGTCCCCGGGCCAGACTACTACTCCCGGCATGCCCCGCGCGGGACTGCAGCTCCCGGCATGCCCCGCGGGGCCTCCCCGCTCCTGTGCTGGGAGGGTGTATGGCCCTGTACCCCCAGACCTGCCATTGCACCCCAGCTCTCCCTGTGCACCTTCAGACCCTGTATCCCCAGCTCCCCGTGCACCCCAACTGTGCACCCCCCATCCCATACCCCCAGCTCTGCTGTGCACTCCAGCCCCTCAGTATCGCAGCCCTGCCAGTACACCCCAGCTATCCCCAGGTAACCCCAGACCCTGCACCCCCAGTTCTGCCCCTGCATCCCAGCCCCTCTGTATCCCAATCCTACCAGCGCATCCAGTCCCTCTTCACCTCAGCTCCCTCTGTGCACCCCCAGACGCTGTACCCCCATTGCTCCCCATGCACCCCCAGACCTGCCCCTGGCTACACCCCAACCTACTTCACAGCTCAGCCCCTGCACCCCCAGCCACTCTGTATCCCAGCCCTGCAAGTGCACCCCAGCTCTTCTCATGGACCCCCCCACCGCTGTATCCCCAGCTCTGCCACTGTACCCCAACATCCCTCTTCCTGCACTCCCCAAAGTATTTGGGGAAAAATCTCCCTGTGAGTGGATCCTGGGAGGGGAGGGGCATTGGGAGCAGGGGGTAGGGAACAGGAGGAGAGGGATTTGGGGCTGCAGTGAGGAGAGGGGGGCTATGGGGAGGGAGATAAATGGGGTTGGGTGGCAGGGGAGGGGAGAGAGGTTGGGATTGGAGGTGTTGGGGAGGGGACACTGGGGAGAACAGGAGAAGGGGCAACTGTCAGCCCCACTTGCTCTCTGCTCCTGTGTGTGCTCCCAGATCTGAGGGGTCCAGCCCCTAGGTGGGACAGAGCCCCTCTCCCTGCCCCCCGACCTGTGTGTGCGGGGATTCAGGGCCCCCTTCACCCCTTTCTGGCCCCTCCCCCAGTGCCCTTTCCTCCCAGCCTGCCTGTTGAAGGGCCCTGAAGTCCCCATGCTAGGCTGGGTTTTCCAGCAATTTACCATCCTCATCTCACCAACAACTGCTGCCACCTGCTAGCGTGAGGCTGCCCACCGCCTGGACTGCGGCCACATAACCCCCATTGCGACGGCCTGCTCCAGGGGGCTGGAAGGAAGGTGGGGTGGGCAAGCTTTTGGTCTCTTCACCATGTTCCTGGACTCTTGGGGGCACAAGGGGGCTGGGAAAGGAGGGGAAGAGCTTTGTGCATCTCAGCCACCACGGGGCTCATGGTGGAGCACTACACTACCTGTGTTCATGGGGAGTCACAGAATGAGGGCAGAGTTAAGGTGACGCAGGCACCCTTAACGGTGCATTTCCTGCTTTGGCCAGGTTTCGTTTGGCATGCTTCAGCATTCTGCAAAGGGACAATCTGCTGCCAAGCAGCCTGAACTACGTGTAGATGCGGATTACGGAGAGCTGGGTGTGTGTGCACGGAGATGACAGCAGTGCAGGAAAGTTGCTACTCACAGTTCTTCCCATAGTCCAACCCATTCCCCTCTGGGCTGCGATGAACAAAGGGTTAATGGCCAGCCTAGCCCATCCACGGCATGCTGGGAGGAGTAGTCCACCAGCAGCAGGGATGCTGGGAGTGATAGTTCTTGGCCACTTTCCTATTAGGGTTAGGGTGTGTCTTTCCAGGACACCTCTCTTCACATTGCAGGTTCGGGGTGGGATTCAGTCACGGCACAGGGGCTCGAAGGGAGATGCCAACTCACCCAGCCCCCCCACTCTAGCCACTGCACCTCACTCTCCTCCCTGAGCCAGGATAGAACCCAGGAGTCCTGGCTCCCGGGCCCCCCCCCACTCTAACCACTAGACCCCACTCCCCTCCCAGAGTTGGCATAGAACCCAGGAGTCTTGGTGCCCAGCCTCAACTTCCATTGGATCCCAAAGCCTAGAGTGGATTTTGGGGACGAAGTGCAGAGGAGCCTGGGACACAGGTTATGTAGCAGCGGGGCCGGGGGGTTGCCCATCCCTGGGGGCAGGGAGAGTACTAGCCACTCAGGGCATCCCTGGGTCACTGAGCCACCTAATTCCCTCCCCCCATAGGGATTGGCACTGGGCAAGCCATGGGCGCAGGAGACTGGCGCCTCCTGCTAAACCAGCTTCGCCGAGACCAGAGCTGTGCCCCGGGCCGAATCCAGGACCCAAGGCGGTGGTGGGCCTGAGGGGTGCTGAGCCTGGGGACTGGGGCAGCCGGACTGAGACCCAATCTGCCTCCCTGTGGGCTGAGCTGTAGGGGTCCCTGGAGGGAGGGGTTGTTGGCTACCCAGCCAGATCTCTGCCTGTGGGGCTGGGGCAGGTGCCAGATCCGCTTCAGAGCAGCTTTCGAATCCCCATTACCTGGAACCTTGGCGCATATCTTGGGGGCACTGGGTCTGGTGCATGAGCCCAATTGGGGCCATTTGCCCAGGTGGTGCCTGAACTGCAGCCCCGCCCCACAAAACCAGCTTCTCTTACATTCCCAAGCTTTTCCCAGCATTGCTGGGCTGGGAGTTGAGGAGGAAACCCGGGCATTGCTCCTGGCATGGTGGGGGCCATGGCACGGAGGTTGCAAGTTGAAACCTGCCCCTGGGTGGAGATCTGCCCGGGGCTCTTGGCGAATATTTATTCCGGGGAGATGTAAGCTGCACCCAGCGGGCAGTTCAGACAGGGCTCAAAGAGCTTTTGGGAAGCAATTGAAATGCCCCATGTGACCGCTGGCTGGAAGGGGGAGGTGAATTAGTGGGCAGAGCCCAGCCAGACCATCTCTTTCAATTCCCAACCTGGGGAATCTCTGTGTGGTGTTATGTGCAGCTGTTCCCCAGCTGCCCCACCCCAGAGCTAGCTGCATTTCAGCATGGGGTGAACCACCCTCACGCAGGAATCCCAAGCAAGGGGACAGCGCAGGGGACTCAGGGTGGCTTGGTGGGCTGTGATTCCTGCTCAGCATAGCCCCTTTCCACACACGGTCTGCACCCTGCCCCTCCACCGTCCCAGACACGAGTAGCAGTGAGTTCCACAGTCACACAGACTGATTTCCCCCTAACACCTACGGGCTCTCCTCTCCTGCATTAGAGTAATACCACATGGATCCCTGGCATTGGCTGGTGGCCTATAGGGTATTGGGGTCCAGCTGCTGGGGTCCACACATAATACCAGAAGGGGGCAGTGCCAGAGGGCTGCTCCTGATCCGAGTGACACCAATGGCCCAAAATTCCCCCTCTGAGCCTGGCTGATAGCTCCCTCCTTGGGCCCTGCCTGCTGGGTGTGGAGGGCGGTGGGTATGGCAAATGTAGCCCAGGAGAGAGGATGGGACACCTGCCCCTGAGATGCAGCCAGCTCTGGGATGGGGCACCTGGGGAACAGCCACATATAACACTGCACAGGGATAGGATGACCCCCACCTCCCCTCCCCCCGCACCCCCCCAGGTTGTGGGCAATAAATCCGGCCCAGCTCTGGCACATCCATCCACCTGCAACTGCCCAGCTGACTTCCCCAGCTTCCTTCCCCATCCCCTGCTCCAGCGCGCATGCCCCCCAAAACACCCCCGGCATGCGTGGCTGGCCAGCTGCTGGTACAAACCAGCATCACCCTATTGGCTGAAATGCTGCACTGGCCACAATCCACCACCTGGGCACCTGGCCCCATTGCCTCCAATGGAGTGACCCCATTGCAGGCAGGGCGTGACTCCGGATTGAGGCCACAGGGCTGGGAGCAGAATCCAGCCCTGTCCCACTGCTGTCGGGAGTAACTCTGGCTTGACCCCGGAGGCCTGAGATCAGCGTTCAGTCCTGTGCACAAGGAGATCTGGCTGGCATTTGTGAGTCGCTCTGCAGACAGATTTCAGCTACACCCTTTGGCCCATTGTCCAGATTTGCTCTGGATGTGCCCAGCCCGGCGGGTGATCCCTCCACTTGGCTTCCCGGAGCCCCTGGCCTCTCCAGCTCCACCTCAGACGTGTGGCTTCTCCCGGGGCCGGGGCCAAGGCCTCCCCACCCCACCCACGAGAATGAAACTCACCAGCACTGGGGAGGAATGGAAAGTGAAACCCAGGTGGGGGAACCTTCACTCCCCAGCCGGGCAACCAGGGAGGTTTCAATCTGCCCTGGCAGCTCCTCTGCCCAGCTGGGGAGGTGTGCGAGCCCAGAGAGGGCCGTGCGGGCAGAGGCTGGTGCAGCAGGTATATGGGAGCGCCCGGGGTGGAGGGGGATTGGTACCCATGGAGCAGTGGAGCATCCGTTAGGGGCTGCTGGCACAGCCAGGGGCCAGGCACAGCGCTGGGGTTGGCACTGGCCACCCATTTCAGGCCCAGGGCAGAGGTGGCACTGGCTGGTCAGCACCCTGTGGAGGGGACATCTCTCCTCGTGCTCCCAGCCCCCCACCCCTGCTCTAACCACTAGACCCCACTCCCCTCCCACACTCGGGGACAGAACCCAGGAGTCCTGGCTCCCAACTCCCCCCGCTCTAACCACTAGACCCACTACACTCCCAGAATCAGGGATAGAACCCAGGAGTCCTGGATTGCAGCTCCCCTCCTTGAACCACTAGACCCCCACTCCTCTTCCTGAGCCCAGAATAGAACCCAGGTGTCCAGGCTGCTGGTGCCCGCTCTAACCACCACCCGGCACTGTCTCTAGCAGAGCTCCAAGACCAGGCGTGGGCCCTGAGCTGTGCCTGGCCCCTCTCCGCTGCTGCGGGCCGCGCTGTCAACCTGCCGGGCGCTCCGAGCCACAATGGGACCTGTCTTGGCTGTCTGGGGACGACTCTCAAGCAAGCTTGGTGCACCGGTGGCCCTCGGGGGCAGAGCTGGGAGGTGCCTCCAGCCCCCCACCAGCGACACCAAGGCCCGGGAGGGGGCCAAGCTGTGCCCTGAGGGGCCTGTGGCGAGGACGGAGCCAACCCCCCACCGGGGCCCACAGGGAGCTTCCCTGGGAGACCGATGCACAGAGACCTTGTTCATCACGCTGCCAGAGATGGACCTGTGGGAGCAGCTTTCGGGGGTCCTGGCAACCTCCCTCTGGCAGGTGATGGCCAGAGGGCACTGCCAGGGGGATGCCGGTGTAACCCTTCTGCCCGTCAGAGTTGGCAGCAACAAGGGCCGGGTTCAATATCTAGGGGATCCATTCCAATAACACAATGCAAACCGGCTGGAGCCCCCACCCAGTGACCTGGGACAAATATATACCACCCCCGCTGGGCGCCTCCAAGAGGCAATACTTCCCCTCTCGCAAGTACATAGTCTGAGTGTAGCAAAAAGCCTTTTAATAACAGAGAGAAACAATGTGGCATTATGTTGGGGAAACACCACCAACAGGATTCATAACACAACCCATGAGCAAAAAAACCCACCCCAAGCAAATTGGGGCATGCCCCTTTCCCTTTGGTTCTTGAGTCCAGCAACCCCAAATCACCCAAAGTCCCAAAAGTCCAATGACCCAAAAGTCTCTGTCCCTGGTCAGGGCAGCCCCAGAGTTCGAAAGTTTATCTGCAGAGCTTTACCTCCCAGCCTGGGTGGAGATGGGACGGGGGTAAGAGGCACCTTACATGATCTGAAGCTGACCACCCCACAGCTCCATAGGCCTTCGCTCTGCTCCGCCAGCCGCCCCACAAACTCCTTTGCTCAGCTCCGCTCCCCACCAGCAGCTCCCGCCGTCCCACAAACTGCTCCGCATCCCACCAGCAGCTCCCGCCGTCCCACAAACTGCTCCCCCAGCCTGTCCACAAGGCACTCCAGCCATCCCGCAAACTGCTCCACAATATATCTTCAGGCTCCCCCACTACTTAACACAATGCTCAGTGATTTCAGCTCTTAGTCAGTTCAGCTCTTTGGTGAATTCAGCTTGTAGTAGGGGAGCCTCAGTGCTGGTGCACCATTAGCCCAAAGTGAGCTCAGCAGCCTGTAACTAGGCTCCTAATGGAATCAAAATTAGCTCTGATATTCCACAGTGGAGAGAGGAAGAAATGCAATTAGCATGTAAGGCCTTCACCAAGGGGGCCCATGCCACCAAGCACTAATACTTAGCCCCAACCTCTCTCAATTCACAGAGTTTTGGAACCCATGACCCTTGCCTAGCGAGTGCTACTTAGTTGATGGTGAGTCCCTCCACCATAACAAAAGGCCAAGTACAGTTCCAAGCACAGTTCCCATAATCAGGGTAATAACAATTTATGCTTCCTGCCCCAGTAACAGAGACACTGGGGATCCCACAGCAGCCAAAGTGACCATTTGGGCAGCTATGGCCTCAGTCTAGGCGGGGTGGGTGTGCCTATGCAAATGAGATTGGCCCCTGAAGTTTTTTTCCACAACTTGCCACACCTCACCACCAGATGTCAGGGTGGAGCTCATCCTGACACTGCTTACACCGGCATCCTGGCCCTCTCCGGTCCCCAGGAGGCAGTGCTGGCCGCCAAGGTGGCCATCAGTGAGCTGCTGATCCTGATGGGCAGGGCAGTGCCCTCAATGGGCTGGTTCTTCCGGCCATGCCCAGGGCTCAGCCTGTTCCTCGGGAGGGAGACGGCACCGGGCTCCGGGCGGGCGCTGTGGAGAGGCTTGGTGGCGAGTCCGGCCCGGACAGCGGGGCTAGTGTGGTGACCTGGAGGGTGCTGAGCCGGCGAGGGGCTCCTCACACCTGCCTGGAGGTCTGCTCCCCGCCAGGGGCCATGGGACCGGCAGCCGGGGTGGTGCTGCTGACCCTGGAGGCCGTGGCCCGGGCACCTCTGTGGCCATCTGCATGGACTTGGAAGGCGCGTGCCTGGTGGAGGCTGTGGCTGAGGCCATCGACACCTTTGCCCGAGGCCATCCCGCCGCCCCCCTGAGCAGTGTCTCCATGGTGGCTGCCGACGGGGCCCTGGTGGCCACCTTCCATGGGGCATGTGCCAAGCAGTGGCCGCCTGGCGAGAGCTGGCAGGAGCTGCTGGGGAATGTCCTCCGGGCCCAGGAGAAAGTCAGCACCCAGGTGGTCAGCGGGTCCCTCGCCAGCCAGAAGGTCAGTACCTTGGTTAGAGCGGGGGCTGGGAGCCAGGACTCCTGGGTTCTATCCCTAGCACCTTCTCTCCCAGCTGCTCTGTAGGAAGACAGTCTCTCTAGGGCTCATCTTGTTTGGAGCCCCCCGGGGCTGTTGTCCCCAGGCCCAGAGGGGGGAGCGGTGAGCCCCCAAGGAGGTGGTCCGAGCGTCTGTTCATGCTCCTTGGCTCTGTGTTGGAGACAGACAGATGCGGTGGTGCTGCCGGTGGTGCTGGAGACAGATGGGCTGGAATGGTGCCCTCAGGAGGTCCGGGCCCTGGCCGAGAGGGCGCTGGGAGCTGCAGGCCACAGCAGGGAGCTCCAGCCGGGGAAGGTGCTGACAGTGCTGGGCACGGCCCTCCCGGATCTCCACTGCAAAGTGCTGTACCTTGTGCAGCTGGATGGCGAGGCACTGCAGCAGCAGGGGGCACCTGAGGTAAAAGGGGGGGCACCCTGTACCCCACGGATCCCTGCTGCAGCCCCTAGATCTCCCCTCTCCCTCTGCTACGCAGCACCACTAGATGCCTGGGACAGGACGTACCAAGGAGTTTAGGTGCCTAGACAGGCCTTAGCACATCTAAAGAGCCGATGAGGCGCCACTCTATCTTTAGGCTCCTAAACCCCTTGGTACACCGGGCCTTTACGAATATCACTCACTAGAGCAAAAAGAACAGGAGTACTTGTGGCACCTTAGAGACTAACCAATTTATTAGAGCATAAGCTTTTGTGGGCTACAGCTCACTTCATCGGATGCATAGAATGGAACATAGAGTAACCAAACAGCGTCCTGGAGAAATTGATGTATTTTAGTTTTCATAGAAAAGCCCATAAACTGTAAAGTTGTGGCAAACATTTTCTGTCCACCATATCTGGTTTCAGAGTAACAGCCATGTTAGTCTGTATTCGCAAAAAGAAAAGGAGGACTTGTGGCACCTTAGAGACTAACCAATTTATTTGAGTATGAGCTTTCGTGAGCTACAGCTCACTTCATCGGATGCATCCGATAAAGTGAGCTGTAGCTCACGAAAGCTCATGCTCAAATAAATTGGTTAGTCTCTAAGGTGCCACAAGTACTCCTTTTCTTTTTGCATATCTGGTTTGTTAGGGAAATTCAGAATCTTTTCTCTAAGTCCTAGGAAAATCGGAAAGTCTTTCTTCCCCCAAAATGGATTTTTCCCCCCAAACTGAAAATTTTGGCCAAAACCTGAACACAAGAACATAAGAACGGCCATACTGGGTCAGATCAAAGGTCCATCCAGCCCAGTATCCTGTCTTCCAACAGTGGCCAATGCCAGGTGCCCCAGAGGGAATGAACAGAACAGGTCATCATCAAGTGATCTATCCCCTGTCGCCCATTCCCAGCTTCTGGCAAACAGAGGCTAGGGACCCTGTCCCTGCCCATCCTGGCTAATAGCCATTGTTTTACCATTTTGTTTTAGCATCAGCAGGTTTCGTAAACTGAACGTTTGTGCTAAGCCCCCAGAGATGTTACTGAAAAGCAGCTGGTTTGCTGGAAGCAGTTTCTGAAAACTAATTTTTCCCTGCCAAAAATGAAACTTTTTACTGAAGCCGTTGCCATGGGCAGTTTCCGAAAAGCAAAAATATGTCTTGAAAACCAAAAGAACTTGCCAGTGGGCTCCTGGTTTCCCTGGCATCCATAGAAACTTCCAGGGGAGAAAAGCCCGGGAGTTCTTACGGGTTAACCAAGCCGGGGGAAAAACGGTGTTAGGTCATCCTCGAAACTAAGATAGCTGAGAATCCTAAATACCTTATGTTTCTCAGCCTCTGTCGCCAGCTAGGTGCCCATAATGGACAGACATCGCTCGTCTGTCTCCTCTCTCCTCGAGTTCCCACTTCCAGAACTGGAGGCCTTGCTGAAGGAATATCGGCTTACCTCTCTGATAGATAGATAGATAGATAGATAGATAGATAGATAGATAGATAGATAGATAGATAGATAGGAGAATCTTCTTACATATTCCCATAATATATCCCCCCGTTGTTCTCGGTCCCCGCAGGTCATGCACCAGATGATGCGATGCTGCCTCTGTTCCGTGTACGGCATGTTCCTGGAGTCCGTGTCCTTCCCACTGCTGGGGGCTGGTCAGACCCTGCCGGCCATGCTGGAGGAAATCAGCTGCTTCCTGGAGCACCAGCCCAACACGTGGATGAAACTGGTGCAAATTGTCCACCCGCTGGGGCTGCCGGCTCCTCGCCTGGTAAACGGGGCAGGTCACCAGGCGGGCGTGGCGGCGGGAGGTGCAGGGCATGACTCCTGGGTTCCATCCCTGGCTTTGGAGGGGGAGAGTGGGATCTAAGGGTTAGAGTTCTGGGGGGGCAGGCTGGGAGTCAGGACTCCCGGGTTCTATACCCGGCTCTGGGAGGGGCATGGCTCATAAATAAACTGACCCCTTTCTTGCATTCCTTGGCAGGTGGCTGAAGATCCCAGCACCCGGGCTGGTAAGCTGAGTGTGATACCGGTGACCCCTTGCCGTTTCCTGCGTTCCAGGGCCTGTGCCAGAGCGCCCCCTGGTGGAGCTGCCACGGTGGCTAGGTCTGAGGTTTGCACCCCAGGCTGTCTCTTCGCTTGACTTCTCCGGCGCAGGCCCCGCTCCCTGGTGCTTCTCAGAAATGGGGCCCCCAGGAGCAGCGCCAACCCCCAAGTCTCTCCAGCCATGGGGCACTGAGGGTTACGGTCAGGGGCCCATGATAGTTGATGGGCCCCCAACTCCAGTACGACTTACAGCCATACCCACAGTAATATGCACAGCCCTGCCTCAGTTTCCCCACCGCCCGGAAGCATTCTCTGGGCCGGAGGTCAGAGCCCGCCCTCCTGGGCTGGTCCTGGAGCTCCAATCCAATGGCTCCTTGTGCCTCGCCCCTGTCAGGACCAGCAGCAACCCCTGCTGCTGTGGACCCCCACACTCGCAGCCCTCTTGGCCTCCCACCACCTTAAGTAGAAGGCAGGTGGGTGGGTGCCATGCACCAGCAGCATGACTCAGGCAGCTGGGAGTCGTCAAAGGCAGCAGCTGCCAGCCTCTTGCTGGGGTTGCCGAAGGGAGGCATGTCCCCAGTTCCCCAAATCACCAGGGCCAGCCATATTGAAATGCTGCATCGCCACCACAGCCCTGACTGCTGGGGGGAGAGCGCCCCCTGCTGAAGTCCTGCTCCCTGCAGCACAGCGCCCCCTAGTGTTGCCACGGGGCCAGCCCTGTCTGCCAGGGGAAAGTGCTGAGTTCCACCCTGCTCCCGGCAACACAGCGCCCCCTAGCGAAACAATGGGACCAGCACTGACTGCTGGGGGAGAGTGCCCCCTGCTGAGCCCCCACCCCACTCCCTGTAGCACAGCACCCCTAGCGCCGCCCTGGAGCCAGCCCTGCAAGCTGGGGGGAGAGCTGAGCCCCCCAGCGCCATTTGAGGTATCTCAGAAGGACTCAAGTGTATCTAACCCCCCCATATAGCTTGATTCCTCCTCCCATTGTACAATCCATGGCAGTCGGATGCCTGACCTCCCAGGTCCAGGCCCCTCCCGGCTCCCTGATGGGTCCCAGCCGTTCTTCTCTCTCCCCGCAGAGGCCTTGGGGTTCTGCTGGCCAGAGCACCCCCTCTTCCTCCGCTATGTGGACGAGAGCGCAGCTGTGCGGCGGGAGTTCAAGGGACGCCTGAAGGAGGCCGGCTATGGATTCCGGGCCTGTCCCCAGTGGGGAATCCTGACCTTCCCAGCAGTGGCCAGCCCTGCGGAGCTGCATGGCTGGGAAGCGGTGTTTTGCTCGGTGCGCCAGCATTACGTGGTGCATCGCGAGGGCTGGGAGAATCATAGAATCATAGAATATCAGGGTTGGAAGGGACCTCAGGAGGTCATCTACTCCAACCCCCTGCTCAAAGCAGGACTGATCCCCAACTAAACCATCCCAGCCAGGGCTTTGTCAAGCCTGACCTTAAAAACTTCCAAGGAAGGAGATTCTACCATCTCCCTAGGTAACGCATTCCAGTATTTCACCACCCTCCTAGTGAAAAAGCTAAACCTCCCCCACTGCAACTTGAGACCATTACTCCTTGTCCTGTCCTCTTCTACCACTGAGAATAGTCTAGAACCATCCTCTCTGGAACCACCTCTCAGGTAGTTGAAAGCAGCTATCAAATCCCCCCTCATTCTTCTCTTCCGCAGACTAAACAATCCCAGTTCCCTCAGCCTCTCCTCATAAGTCATGTGTTCCAGACCCCTAATCATTTTTGTTGCCCTTCGCTGGACTCTCTCCAATTTATCCACATCCTTCTTGTAGTGTGGGGCCCAAAACTGGACACAGTACTCCAGATGAGGCCTCACCAATGTCGAAGAGAGGGGAACGATCACATCCCTCGATCTGCTCGCTATGCCCCTACTTATACATCCCAAAATGCCATTGGCCTTCTTGGCAACAAGGGCACACTGCTGACTCATATCCAGCTTCTCGTCCACTGTAACCCCTAGGTCCTTTTCCACAGAACTGCTGCCTAGCCATTCAGTCCCTAGTCTGTAGCTGTGCATTGGGTTCTTCCGTCCTAAGTGCAGGACCCTGCACTTATCCTTATTGAACCTCATCAGGTTTCTTTTGGCCCAATCCTCCAATTTGTCTAGGTCCCTCTGTATCCTATCTCTGCCCTCCAGCGTATCTACCTCTCCTCCCAGTTTAGTATCATCCGCAAATTTGCTGAGAGTGCAATCCACACCATCTTTCAGATCATAGATGAAGATATTGAACAAAACCGGCCCCAGGACCGACCCCTGGGGCACTCCACTTGACACCGGCTGCCAACTAGACATGGAGCCATTGATCACTACCCGTTGAGCCCGACAATCTAGCCAACTTTCTACCCACCTTATAGTACATTCATCCAGCCCATACTTCTTTAACTTGCTGACAAGAATACTGTGGGAGACCGTGTCAAAAGCTTTGCTAAAGTCAAGAAACAATACATCCACTGCTTTCCCTTCATCCACAGAATCAGTAATCTCATCACAGAAGGCCATTAGATTAGTCAGGCATGACCTTCCCTTGGTGAATCCATGCTGACTGTTCCTGATCACTTTCCTCTCATGTAAGTGCTTCAGGATTGATTCCTTGAGGACCTGCTCCATGATTTTTCCGGGGACTGAGGTGAGGCTGACTGGCCTGTAGTTCCCAGGATCCTCCTTCTTCCCTTTTTTAAAGATTGGCACTACATTAGCCTTTTTCCAGTCATCTGGGACTTCCCCCGTTCGCCACGAGTTTTCAAAGAGAATAGCCAATGGCTCTGCAATCACATCCGCCAATTCCTTTAGCACTCTCGGATGCAACTCGTCCGGCCCCATGGACTTGTGCACGTCCAGCTTTTCTAAATAGTCCCTAACCACCTCTTTCTCCACAGAGGGCTGGCCATCTATTCCCCATGTTGCGATGCCCAGCGCAGCAGTCTGGGAGCTGTCCTTGTTAGTGAAGACAGAGGCAAAAAAAGCATTGAGCACATTAGCTTTTTCCACATCCTCTGTCACTAGGTTGCCTCCCTCATTCAGTAAGGGGCCCACACTTTCCTTGGCTTTCTTCTTGTTGCCAACATACCTGAAGAAACCCTTCTTGTTACTGCTGACATTTCTTGCTAGCTGCAGCTCCAGGTGCGATTTGGCCCTCCTGATTTCATTCCTACATGCCCGAGCAATATTTTTATACTCTTCCCTGGTCATATGTCCAAACTTCCACTTCTTGTAAGCTTCTTTTTTATGTTTAAGATCCGCTAGGATTTCACCATTAAGCCAAGCTGGTCGCCTGCCATATTTACTATTCTTTCGACTCATTGGGATGGTTTGTCCCTGTAACCTCAACAGGGATTCCTTGAAATACAGCCAGCTCTCCTGGACTCCTTTCCCCTTCATGTTAGTCCCCCAGGGGATCCTACCCATCCGCTTCCTGAGGGAGTTGAAGTCTGCTTTCCTGAAGTCCAGGGTCCGTATCCTGCTGCTTACCTTTCTTCCCTGTGTCAGGATCCTGAACTCGACCATCTCATGGTCACTGCCTCCCAGATTCCCATCCACTTTTGCTTCCCCCACTAATTCTTCCCTGTTTGTGAGCAGCAGGTCAAGAAAAGCTCCCCCCGTAGTTGGCTCGTCTAGCACTTGCACCAGGAAATTGTCCCCTACGCTTTCCAAAAACTTCCTGGATTGTCTATGCACCGCTGTATTGCTCTCCCAGCAAATATCAGGAAAATTAAAGTCACCCATGAGAACCAGGGCGTGCGATCTAGTAGCTTCTGCGAGTTGCCGGAAGAAAGCCTCATCCACCTCATCCCCCTGGTCCGGTGGTCTATAGCAGACTCCCACCACTACATCACTCTTGTTACTCACACTTCTAAACTTAATCCAGAGACACTCAGGTTTTTCTGCAGTTTCGTACAGGAGCTCTGAGCAGTCATACTGCTCCCTTACATACAGTGCTACTCCCCCACCTTTTCTGCCCTGCCTGTCCTTCCTGAACAGTTTATAACCATCCATGACAGTACTCCAGTCATGTGAGTTGTCCCACCAAGTCTCTGTTATTCCAATCACGTCATAATTCCCTGACATCACCAGGACCTCCAGTTCTCCCTGCTTGTTTCCAAGGGAGGACCTGCTGGAGGCCCTGGCCGCCGAGCCGTCCCTGGTAAAGGCGTTCGGGTCCATCTGGGTCTATGACGGGGAGGACTTTGTCGGCTTGGTTGGGGAGATGGCACCGTTCCTCCAGCGCCTGACTGTTAGGGCCTTCCAGAGGCAGCTGGTGAGCCAGGAGTACCTGGCCGAGCCACTGCCCAGGTGGGTCATCATCAAGGACATGGTGGAGAAGGAGCTTCCTGACCCCCATGTCAGAATGGAGCTTTGACAGGGCACCCCAGCTATCATCACCTTCCAGGGACCCCGCCGGCAGGTGGCCGAGGCAGAGAGCCGGTGCCAGCAGCTGCTCAGGGCGTTCCAGGTCCTGTCGGTGCCCGTCTCGCCTCTCCAGGCGCGCTTCATCCAGGAGCACTGAGAGGATGTCTTCACCCCCAGCTTCTTCCTGGACTGGGGCATTGCCACCATCCTAGAGCTCCCAGACGGTGACTCAGGGATTGAGCTGGCCTGGGACCTCCCCGCTGGGCCGGCGCCCTCTGAGGGCATCTCAGTGGCTGGGCTGGAGCAAGAGAAGCTGCAGCATGCAGCGGAGCTGCTGCAGGGCCTGGTGGGCTGCCGGACGGTGCTGATTGAGGAGGGCGTGCACTGGGTCACGCAGGGTCAGGAGTGGGCCGAGCTGCTGGCCGGGCTGGGCGCCTGGCAGGATGTGTCCCTGCACTGTGCCGCGAGCCAGGAGCAGCTGGTGGTGGTGGGCTTCCAGCCCTATGTGGCCCAGGCGGAGGCAGCCATCCGGGAGTATTTGCAGAGTAAATCACTGGCCGAGGAGCAACTGGACGTCCCCCGGCCAGAGCTGGCAGAAACCGGGGTGCAGCTGCTGCGCCTTATGGACTGGGAGCACCTCCAGGTCGCCGTCCAGCTGCACCCCAACCCTCGGGTGCTGTCCCTGGGGCTGCGGGGCCTCCTGCACCACCTGCAGTTGGCCAGCAGGGCCATCAAGGCTGACCTGGAGTCCCTGGTGCTGGGCACACTGCCCATCAGGGCCAGGCCTTGGGCGAGCACCTCTGTGGGGAGGGGGCGACCCTCCTGCAGGACCTGGCCCAGCAGCTCTGCTGTGTGGTGAGCCTGCGAGGAGACCCCCCTACAAATGGCCCATCCAGCACCTGTGGGCAGGTGAGAGCTGTAGGGGGCAGCCTGAGGGCGGGCAGGCCGCCCAGGGTCGCTGGGTTTGTCAGCGTCAGAGACATGGGAGCTGGTGCTACAAGAACTGGGAAGGGGGCTGTCTGGGCTGAGAGGACTGGACGCCTGGGACCCATTTCAGGTCTGAGAGGGCAGTGGGGTCTAGTGCGTGGAGCAGGGGGGCTGGGAGCTAGGACTCCTGGGTTCTCTGCTGGCTCTGGGAGGGGAGTGGGGTCTAGTGTTTAGAGTGGGAGCTGGGGCGGTGTGTGGGTTCTATTCTCTGCTTTGCCCCTGACTTCCTGCCTCTCTCCCCTTCTTTGTGCCTCAGTTTCTGGGTCTGCGAACCTGGCGAGTCGCCATCCCGCCCAGCCAGGTGTCTGTGTTCCCATGGCAAGGCAGGGCACCTGAGGCTTGGGGCAGGGGTTTGGGGGAGCAGCACGGCCATGGGCTGCATGGAGGAGCCAGTGCCCACTGTGCCTGCTTCACCTGGCTCTGTCCTTCTCCGCAGGGCAGAGCTCTGCAGGCTCCCAATGCCGCAAGGAAGCCCCAGAAGGTGCAGGCAGGTAAGAGCAACACAGGGACCTGGAGGGCTGGGCCGCACTCCCAGTCCATAGCCCCCTGCTAACCTAGCCCTGGGCCCCCTCCAGCTCTGCCAGTACCCCTCACTCCTGACCCGCTGCCCCTGCTAACCGAGCCCCACTGGTGCTGACCCACTTATTCAGGACCCCTCTCTGCGTTCCCAGGGGCCCCCGAGGGGCTGGAGCTCCGCATGGTGGGCCAAGAGCCTGATGTGGGCCAGGTGAAGGCAGCCGTGGCCGGCTTCATGGCCCAGTTCCACGACGAAAGCATCTGCAACGTGGAGCTGGTGGCCGTTGGCACCCAGGCCCTGCGGGAGCTCAGCCAGGCCTCACGGTACCACTTACCCGTCAGCCTCCAGCGCCTGCCGGGCAATGTGCTGCGGGTGCGGGGCGCCTGGGAGGATGTGGCCAAGGCCGTGGCCGCTGTCCACGCCAGGATCCAGGCTGCCCAGTGCCAGCGGGTGGAGGCCGAGGTGCTGTACGGGCTGGTAAAGTGGCAGCACCTGGCCCCGGCCGGCTGGCGTCCCTTTAGTGTGGCCACCAACCAACAGCTGGAGACGGCATATGCAGAGATCGAGTGGGACGGGCAGAGATCGAGTGGGACGGGCAGCGGGTGGAGATCGACCTGCTCAAGGCAATGGGCGTTGCGCCAGGCACTGGGGCCCTCATCCACCTCCGCCGGGAGATCTGCCTGTTGGGTGAGGAACCATCCCCCTTCCAAAGACACCTTCCCCACTGCCCCACTGCTGGAGGGGCACCGGTGTGGGACTGGCTGCCTTGGGGGCAGGGAATAGGCCATGGCTCCGTTCCCCTCCAGGGGGTGCCAGCTCCCATCCAACCTCAGGGGACTGGGAATGGGGCAGGGAATGGGGCACGGGGCCTTTCCCCTCCTGGGGGTGCCAGCTCCCATCCAGCCCCAGGGCAGGGACTGGGCCTGGGGCGGCTCCCCACTGACAGACCCCATCTCTCATTGCAGACAGATGCCTTGCCCTGCACTGGGAGCCCATGGGCGAGAGCCTGGTGAGGCTGGTGGAGCTAGCGGAGCGCTCGGAGGAGTACCGGGAGATGGCTGAGGGGTTTAAGCGGATGGCCCTGGGCTACTGCATCCTCCACGTGAGTGTGAGGGGCTGGGAGGCTCTGGGGCTGGGGCTGAGAGACACCCCCTGTGGGTCCCAGAGCCCAGTCAGGGGGAGAGAGGAATCTCTCCTAGCCCCAGCTAGGGCGGAGGAGTTCAGTGAGCGGGGGCTGCCCTGGCACTGCCTGGTTGGGGGGGATGGGACAGAGGTCTTTGGAGGGCTGTCTGTGGGGGCAGAAAGGCCAGACGGCCACGGTCATTGGGGGGTGTCCTCTAACGGAGCTGCAGGAGATTGGGGACCTGGGACTGAAGCTCAGGCCAGGGCAGGATGGGAAGACCTCCAAAGGCTGGGTGCCCCCCCATCCCACATGGCGGTGCCCTTGGCAGCTCCTGGCCATGCCCACGGTCCCTACCCTGCCTCCCGCAGATCCAGAGGGTGCAGAACCGGGTCCTGTGGGTCTCCTATTGCTGGCAGTGCCGTTGGATGGAGGAGAAGAACCCGCCGGGCGAGCTCAACGAGCATCTCCTCTACCACGGCACGCAGCCCGAGAACAGGCACTCCATCCAGGAGATCGGCCTCAGGATCACCTGTCGCAAAGGTGGGTCTGGGCCCCCGGGGGACTTCTGGGCTGGGGGCACCAGGACTGTATGCTGTCCCCGCCCCCCGGGCCACCCAGATGGGAACTGGGGCCCCCTAGAGGGGACAAGCCCCGTGTCCCATTTCCTGCCCCCCTTAGCCAGCCAATCCCCACCCTGGGGCTGGATGGGAGCCGGTGCCCCCTAGAGGGGAAAGGCCCCATGTTTCCGCCCCACTTGAGGGGAAAGGTTCTGTGTCCCATTCCTCACCCCCCAGCACCAGCCAGTCCCCTGCCCTGGGGCCGGTTTGGGGCCGGTGCCCGCCCTAGGAAAAGGGCCCTGTCATAAATATAAAGGGAAGGGTAACCACCTTTCTGTATACAGTGCTATAAAATCCCTCCTGGCCAGAGGCAAAATCCTTTCATCTGTAAAGGGTTAAGAAGCTCAGGTAACCTCGCTGGCACCTGACCCAAAATGACCAATGAGGGGACAAGATACTTTCAAATCTGGAGGGGGCGGGGGAAAGGCTTTTGTCTGTCTGTGTGATACTTTTGCCGGGAACAGATCAAGGATACAAGCCCTTCAACTCCTGTAAAGTTAGTAAGTAATCTAGCTAGAAATGCATTAGGTTTTCTTTGTTTTGGCTTGTAAATTCGCTGTGCTGGAGGGAATGTGTATTCCTGTTTTTGTATCTTTTTGTAACTTAAGGTTAGAGGGATTCTCTATGTTTTGAATCTGACTGCCTGTGAGATTATCTTCCATTCTAATCATACAGAGTGTTTCTTTTATCTTTGTTTTGTTCTTCTAGTAAAGTTCTGTTTTTTTAAGAATCTGATTGGGTTTTGAGGGTCCTAAGAAACCCAAGCTGGTCTGTGCTCAACTTGTTTATTCTCAAGCCTCCCCAGGAAAGGGGGTGTAAGGGCTTGGGGGGATTGCTGGGGGAAGAGGAACTCCAAGTGGTCCTTTTCCCTGGTTCTTTGTTAAAGCGCTTGGTGGTGGCAGCATACGGTTCAAGGACAAGGCAAAGTTTGTGCCTTGGGAAAGTTTTTAACCTAAGCAGGTAGAAATAAGCTTAGGGTCTGTCAAGGTTCCTTCCCCACTCTGAATTCTGGGGTACAGATGTGGGGACCTGCATGAAAGACCCTCTATGTCCCATTCCCTGCCCCCTTAAGCCAGCCAGTCTCAGCCTGCGGCGGGTCAACGCTGGCACTCCCTCAAAGGACAACGGCACCGTGTCCCATCTCTCAGTGTCTGGGGGTGTCTGTTCTGTTCTCTCATTTCTCACAGTGGGCATCTATGGCCAGGGCCTGTACTTCGCGGCGGAGGCTGCACGGTCGGCGGACTAAGCTAAGCCCGACGCCCATGGGCACCGCTTTATGTTCCAGGTGCGGGTGCTGACAGGGCAGTTCACCCAGGGCAAGAAGGACATGGTACTGCCCCCGGAGAAGCCGGACGGGGGTGGCCGTTACGACAGCGTGGTAAACATGGTCTCCCGCCCCAGCATTTTTGTCACCTTGTTCGACGACCTCACCTACCCTGAATACCTTATCACCTTCCGGGGCACCAGGCTGCCCCTGAACTGAGAACTGTGCTGCCCTGGGACAGGCCACAGGACCTGGGCACTGCTTGCCTGGCAGCCAAAGAACAGCTGTGGGGCCGGGCAGCATCGGGCATGGAACATGTGCACATGTGTGCTCGCGCATTGGTTAGATTCGGAACCGCTCGGCTGCATGTCCCCGGCCCTATACTGCTGACAGCTAATGGAGATTCTCAAGAGCATTCCTGGCATTCACAGCTCCAGCAGAGAGGACTGACTGGGCCAGGGGATGGGAAAGAAAGATGAGCTGAGACACATCCTGCTGCCCCCCACCACTCAGTTGTGTGTCATCAGCCCAGTACAGCTGCCCACTAGTGGGGATTCTCCATTTGCCAACAGCTGAGGGAATGTCCAGCTTGTTTCTGGGAGGCTGTATAATTTCCTGTTACAATCTCCTGGCTGTTTCAGTCCTGTGGGCCTGACTCAGGGAAGGGCACAGCATCTTGTTGATCCAGCTGCACCCATGAGGAAGGAGGCATGCTGGTAGGAGAAGATGGTTATAATTTCATGTAAATCAAAATATTTCACAAAAAGCAGGGGGCTCTGAAGGAGTTTTCTGGATAGGAAAAAGCACACTGCAATGAACATTTTCATTGTTTTCCAATCTCAATTCATGTCTTGATTCTGCTGTCAAATATCTAAAAAAAAATATTTTTTTGGATTATTTTGGTCCCCATCCCCCCTTCGTCTTCTTCTTTTTAAACATTTTCCCTACTGGACATGCAGGTGAGGGGACTTATATTGTCCCTCTAGTCCAGTGATCTCCAAACTGTGGGGTGTGCCCCTCTATGGGGGTGTGGAGGAACATTTGGGGCGGGGCACAGCAAGCTTGGGCCAGCCTGCTGTGGGGTGGGGAGCGAGCGCTACAGAGCCCTGCTCTGCGCCCAGCTCCACTCCATCCCCAGCCCCAGCTGCTGCTCCCCTCCCAGCCCCTGGCCCTGGCTAAGGGTTGCCAGGTGTCCGGTTTTTGACTGGAAAGTCCAGTCGGAAAGGGGACCTGCCCGTGTCCAGTCAGCATTGCTGACCGGACACTAAAAGTGTGGTTACCTGCAGTAAACAGCCTTTGCCACTCAGGGGCAGGAAGCCTGGAGGAGCATTCTGGGATGGCTCCGGCAAAAGAGGTACTGGCAGCTCCCCTGTCCTGCCCCAAGCACGACTCTCCCTCTCCGACCTTTTCCCAGCCACCCCCTGCCCTCTCACCCTGGCTCCTGGGGGATTGAGGACTAGATAAGGGGGGACATGATTGAAAATTTTTGGGGACCACTGCTCTAGCCCCAGATCCTTTCTACATAAGACAGCAGATCAATGATCCACCCAGCCCGGTGACCCTTTTATGTGCCTGCCCTGATGCATGGGTCCCTTCAGTCTCTCCTGCCCAAGTTGCTCTGGTGTGGTTAAATAATGAAAGGGTCTTGGGCCTGGAGTGAGCGTGACTCTGTATCCTGGTGAGCCTGGCCCTCACACGGGCTAGGGGAGACCCCAGGTCTAATTCTCCTGCTCCAGTGAGTCATTATTCATCCCCACTGGAACAGCTTCAGCAGAAGAGACTTAGAGAGCCCTGACCACTGAGTTAAGTGACACCATGTCAGGGTTCCTTCCCCACTGAATTCCGGGGTACAGATATGGGGACCCGCATGAAAGACCCCCTAAGCTTATTCTTACCAGCTTAGGTTAAAACTTTCCCAAGGCACAGATTCCTTTCTTGCCTTGGGATCGCTGCCACCACCAAGTGATTTAACAGACAATCAGGGAAAGGACCACTTGGAGTCCTAGTCCCCCAAAATATTCCCCCAAGCCTACACCCCCTTTCCTGGGGAAGGCTTCAGCATATATCCTCACCAATAGGTTACGAAGGGACTACAGACCCAAACCCCTGGGTCTTAGAACAATGGAAAAATCAGTCAGGTTCTTAAAAAGAAGGATTTTATTTAAAGAGAAAAAGGTAAAAGAATCACCTCTGTAAACTTAGGCTAGTAGTTAACCTTACAGAGTAGCAGTAAATTCAAAGAGCACAGAGGAACCCCCTCTAGCCTTCATTTCAAAGTTACAACAAAACAGGGATAAACCTCCCTCTAGCAAAGGGAAAATTCACAAGTTGAGAAAACAAAGATAAACTAATATGCCTTGCCTGGCTGTTACTTACAAGTTTGAAATAAGAGACACTTGTTTAGAAAGATTTGGAGAACGTGGATTGATGTCCGAAGAGCGAACGGCCACAGAAACAAAGAACCCAAAACAAAGCCTCTCCCAACCCCAGATTTGAAAGTATCTTTTGTCCCTATTGGTTCGTTTGGTCAGGCACCAACCAGGTTACTTGAGCTTCTTAACCCCTTACAGGTAAGGAGGCATTTTAGGCTACCCTTATGGTTATGACACACCACCTGCTCCTCCAGCCAGAGTTTAGATGGGACCCGCTCCTGTAGCCCAAGTCTGGGGTGCAGGAGCCTAAGCACAGGTGCGGATTGGGGCCTATAAGTGCTGCCAGGTTGGGTGGGACAGATTCTGGGAGGTTTCAGCCCATGATATGAGTGTTCATTAAAGATGAATCTTTCATGCCTGGCATCTCCAGAGTGAACCTGGAGGGCTGGCGACTCTAGGGCCTATGCGCGGTGCCTGTGATGAAGGGTTGGCACAGAGGGCAGCCTATTCCGGACTGCACCATCTTTTGTACTACTTTCCGGCCAGCTGCCCTGCCAGGACACCGTGCTGACCGACCGTCGCTGAGAGCCATCCAGACTCCAGCCGGGGCCATCAGCATTCAGTGTCTCCTCCTGCAGCCCCCTCCAGATAATCATGGACCGGGGCCTGTAAAGGGAGGGGAAGACCAGCATGATAAATTGGGATGAACTTCATCCTTTGTACTGAGTGTCATACCAATGGCCATACTGGATCAGACCAATGGTCCATCTAGTGCAGGGTCTCTTCTTTGCCAGAAGCTGGGAATGGGCAACAGGGGATGGCTCACTTGATGATTACCTGTTCTGTTCATTTCCTCTGAGGCACCTGGCATTGGCCACTGTCGGAAGACAGGATACTGGGCTAGATGGACCTTTGGTCTGACCCAGTATGGCTGTTCTTATGTTCTTCTAGACCAGGTGCTGTAATGGGAATGAAGCGAACAGGGCAATTTATTGAGTGATCAGCCAGTCCCAGCTTCTGCCAGTCAGAAGTTTAGGGATACCCTGAGCATGAGCCCTTTGCACCGAGATAGGGCCCTAGTTAAGAGCTGGGTCCTAGTGTGTGGGGGGAATGGGCAGGGGGCATCTCCACACAAGGTTGCACAGGAGACTGGCTGGGAGGAATGCTGCTCAGCATCACTAAGTTCCTTGCTGACTCCACAGGAATTAAAGTAGAGATCCAGAGAAAAGGCAAAGCTCTGAGGAAGGGCGGATGAGTGACTATAGGGCTCAGAAAGCAGTACCCAGGTCTAGGGAAGCTAGACGGCAGGATCTGATGGCCCTAGAGTGGGCATCAGACAAGAGATCTCAGCACCGGAGTGTCTCTGTGACAGTTCCATCCAGATCCAGTTGGCTTGGAAGAGAGAGTCAGAAACTGCATTTTCGCTCTTTGCTGTTCTTTCTTCTCCCCTTTTTGTGCTTGTGTCTTGATTTGTCTTCTAGGAATAAGATCCGACTTTAACAAGAGCAACCACAACTCCAGCCCATCTCCACAAACATCTTCTCTTTCCCCGCAAAGGACGGTTATCACCATCTTTGATAGCATCCAAGAGACATAGGGAGCTTTTCTTTCTAAAAACTCTCTCCACCTACAGGGCCAGGGAGCAAGGGGTGTTGTTCAACTGAAAGCTTGATTTAATACTTCACACTTCAAACACTCTTCAGCCTTCTTTTCTGTATCTTTAATGGAAGATTAATGAAGTAGTTATAATGGCATGTTTGCCTTGCGACTGGGCAGGCAGCGGTCTCTGCATACCAAACTCTGAGCCTTGTTTGACACCGTTTTATATCAGCTGGTGACTGGGTTATGTTGACTCTTTGGGCCCATGCAAAGTAGAACCCCGTTTATCGGCTCCTCCGTTATCTGGCCCTCTGCATTAACTGAACAACCAGGACTCCAGGGCCAGAAGTGGGCAATCTCTCCTGTGGCCGCTAGATGGTGCTAAAGCCCCACACATCCAGCTGCAGCCACTAGATGGCACTGCAGCCTCGCACTTCCCCGTTTTCGGTTTATCTGACTTTTTGATTATCCGAGCTGGCCCTGGTCCCAATTAGATTGGATAAGCAGGGCTCCGCGGTATGCCATCTAAATGAATACGGCATGATTCACACAAAGTACCTTCAGAGTGGTAGCCGTGTTAGTCTGTATCACTAAAAAGAACGAGAAGTACTTGTGGCACCTTAGAGACTAACAAATTTATTTGAGCATCTGATGAACTGGCCCACGAAAGCGTATACTCAAATAAATATTTTAGTCTCTTAGGTGCCACAAGTACTCCTCGTTCTTTTTACAAAGTACTTTGAAATCTTTGGGGTCACGATGCTGCTGAAGAAAACTGCTCAGTTCTTGTACTGCCCTTGTCTGCGTCAAGGGAACATCAGATACGCCACACTCAATCCAACCTGAGTGCCATATCAAGTCCAGCATCCAGTCTCTGACAGTGATCAGACCTGGATGTTCAGAGGAAGGTTCACAGCAGAGAGATGTGGGATAAGCTGCCCCACAGTAGTCTCCAATAATTAGAGATTGGCTTAAGCCCTGAATGGTGTTTAATATCCCTTCCAAAAATGTTATCATAATTAACTATAACCCTGGATATGCTTCTTATCCAATCCTTATCTGTCTCTTGCTACATTTTTGGTCTCAGTGTCTCCCTGTGGCAATGAGTTCCGCAATCTAATTATGTGTCTTCTCCATGACATCTGCACAAGCGTAGAACACCCTTCCAACAGCAATGCACAAAACCACCACCCTCATCTTATGCAGATCCTAGGACAATGAGAAGAGGTCTCGGCTTAAAGCACTTTTTCATTGCTCTATTATGTTTTTGTGCTTCTCTTCTTCTCTACAGCCATGCTACTGCATGCACTGGAATGGTTAGACTAAATGGACATATAGCTGGTCTATATGCAGAAATCCAACGGCAGCTAACAGGCCACTTCCACTTTTAGACTACCTGCAGACTTGAGCCCAGTGAACACTGTGTATGGTCCCGATCCTGCAGACAGATTCACTGTCATGCGGGTGCCTGGACTCACATTTAATTGCACTGGGATTATTCATGTGTTCGACCTATTCACTGGACCCAACCATTTGCAGGGATGGACACTATCAGCATATTTATATGAGCATTGGAGTTCAGTAAGCTTATCACATTAAAAAGGGAGCTCTATCAGGTGCAATTGGGCCTACATTTTCACAAGGCTCCAAAAGCTAGGCCCTGAGGAAGAGATAGGAGAAAATCTTGAATGCCGTGGAAATGATCATGTGAAGATGGATGCTTGGAGTTACAAGGAGGGACCATGTTCGGAACGAAGGAAGTAAGGGAAGGGTGAAGGTGGCACCAGCTATAGAAAAACTGAGGGGATCCAGGCCAAGATGTTTTGGGAATGAGGAAAGAAGGTCGGAAGAATATATAGGAAACAGGGTGTTAAAGTTAGAAGTGGAAGGGAAGAGAAGGGCTGGAAAGTCCCTGTACTAGTTTCTGAGGAACTGCTTCAAGACAGCTTGGAATGGCAAAAAGGGAATCACAGAGCCAAACCCACATAGATGGCAGAAGGTGAATAACATTTCCATTCAGACAGTGTAGTAAAGGGTTCAGACACTGTATTGCAAGATTGTGATGTTATAATCTTCCCCATGTAAGGAGAAAATCCCATTCAACAGGCCTTGAGAATCCCCACCTGGCTCCTGATGCCTATCCCCATGCTCCCTTTCCTCGGGAAAACAATGTCCTCCTGAGGCAGGTTGTCCTCCATTCTGTCCGCAAGATACAGAGGCTCGGCCCCACGGCGACCAACCACAGAGGGAGCCCACCCACGGGAATAAGGTGAACCCTTCATCACAACAGAGCCCACAGCAAAGATAGGGTATAAAACGCAAGATAGGTTGGTAGGTGAATGGGTCGGTAGACTGAGAAATCAATGGCGTTCAAGATGGTGAGGTAGATAGATAGATAGATTGATGATAGTGCTGATGAAAGGCTAAATAACACAAATGCTGCTGCTAGTGTACTGTAATATAACGTTGTACAATCAATAAAAAAATTATACTATTCACATAGAACACGGTTCAGAAATGTAGGGAGTAGTTCCTGATCTCTTGAAAAGGACATGACACATGTCACTAGTGCTCATTAGAGTCAGTCAACATGTGCTGTAAATGTTGGCCTTGCTTTGTGCCCTTGAGTTATTTCTGAACTCATCCCTGATTTTTCTGGATCCTTTGACAAACAATCTGAATGGGCAACTTCTTTTGCCCAAGAGTCTTCCATGAGTTGGTCACTTTTAATTGTTTTTCACGTGATCGAAAATATCCCTTCCTAATTTTGCTGTAAGGACATCACCTTTCTTTCTGAAACCAGCTCTTCGAAACTGAACCTCTTTCCTAGAGACTTTATTTGTGTTCTTTTTTGGTTTGCTCTTTTCAAAAAAAACCAACCCCAACCCTAAAATAAAAGGTTATTTGGTACTGATTGTGGGGGGAGAGTGCCCTCCACTGAATCTCCGGGCTGTTCCTCCGGGCTGCTCCCCCTTGTTGAGTACCACTGTCCAGGACTGTAATTCTTTGGAGAGTCTCTTTGTTTTGTACAGTGCCTCACACAATGGGGTGCTGGTCCATGAATGGAGGGACTAGGTGCTACAATGACATGAAGAAGGGTGGAACAGCCCCTCTATCTGGAAGAATGAATCAGACCTGTAAGGTGCTTAGAATTTATTTGTCAAAATATTTCAAAAGTTTGTATTTCTGCTTTCTGCTTCATAGAAATCTACAACATTTATTTCATGGAGAAACAGAGAAAGCAAAAAGAGGCTTCAATTTGCAAAGGAGCCTAAGGGAGTTAGGTGCCCAAATTCTATTCAACTCTATTCAAATCAAATGCTAATGAGTTCCAAGCCCCATTGTTTTTATTTTGCCAAGCTATAAATGCTGATTATCGACAATGGAAATATTTTCCTGGTGTGTGCTTGATGAAATCGACATTTACCAATATAATCAAATCCTTCCATGCTTACATGTATGGAAATAGGTAACATCCCGTGTGAGTACTACTTGATATGTCACAGCTATTTAAAGGGTTAGCACTCGATACCTATACACTATCCCAGCGGTTCTCAAACTGGGGATTGGGACCCCTCAGGGGGTTGTGAGGTCATTACATGGGGGGTGTGAAATGTCAGCCTCCAGCCCAAACCCCGCTTCACCTCCAGCATTTATAAGGTGTTAAATATATAAAAATGTGTTTTTAATTTATAAGAGGGTCACACTCAGAGGCTTGCTATGTGAAAGGGGTCATCAATACAAAAGTTTGAGAACCACTGCACTATCCCCTTTCTCTGGGCACATCCCAGGTCACTCATGACTTCTCTCTCACATGCAGCTGTCCTCTCTCTCTCCCCTAATGCTGCACCTGTACAAACATAAAAACTCACTCACCTACTCTGTCCCAAATGTGCACCTCTATGAGGGGTGCCGGGAGTTCACCTCCACCAGGTAACACATGTTAAAGGCAGTGTGCTCTATCTAGAATAGATTTGCTACTGACATCCTCCCTTCAATCCAAGCTGGACAAAGCCACTTTCTCTGTCACTCAGACACACCCATGTTCTCTCTCTCTCCAAGTACCTCTGCATTGGGAACAAAAGGTGACTCTTGAAAATGTGACAGCTGCAACATTTTAAAATCCTAGTGATCAAGGGCAAGATGAAGCTTTATGATGCATTAGCTGGTGTCACAAATCAGAGCAACTGCATTTATTCTACATCCACAATCCCTTGAGGGCACCCACTCCAGGCTCTGGAGCCATCCCTTCTCTGGGGCAATGAGTCACATCTCACTCCTGCCCGAGTGGGATTTTTCCAGGCTGCACAATTCCCTGCCTACACTGTGATCTCTCCAGCCAGTCAGACTGCCTCAGCTGGCCAGCGTCTGTGCTTTGCATTCTGTTTGAAGGAGCACATTTATTCCTAAGAGGAAAGCTTTGCAGAGAAAATATATTAAAAATTGTTCACATTCCTTTCTACACACTAAAAAGTTACAGTCTTAGAGAGCTGATAAAGTCCTTCCCATCCACCCCCCCCCACCCCGAGGAGGGCTTGGGGGTCCCCCGTTGGACAGAAGATGATGTCAGGTTGCTGGATCAGGAGGAAGGTCCCTAGTCAGTTTAAACTCAGGCTTTTTATCCAAAAGTCTTTTCTTTGTCTGTTGGCGTCTGGAGAAAATTTGCCTAATCACCCCGCACCGTTCTTTGTTCCTGGAGAGCTGTGGTCCTCCTACTGCATCGAATTACAGACAGTCCCCAGCCCACAATGATACATGAACTGAACGTAGTACGATCTTCCAAAGATAGTGCAGGAAATTGCCCCGTCTCTCACAGCTGGCAATCGATTGTCATTATGACAATGAGCAATCATTGGACAAGCATGAGAATGACTCCGCTGTCTTGCCAATAAATAACTGACCTAGTGGTTGCAAGACGCAAGCTGAAGCCTGTGACAGGCACTTCAATTAGCGATACACCAGGAAACAGCTTCAACAGGAAAGATTAAAAGAGCTTTCCTTTGGGTTACCCCATAGCTCAGTGGTTAAGGGCAGTTTGCTATAATATGGGAGAACCCCCGTTCAAATCCTGTTTCCTATCAAGCACAAAGGGCAATTGAATCTGGTGTTTCTTATCCCAGCTGAGCACTGAACCAGTGGGCTAAAAGTTATCAAAAGACCTTTCCCACCCCTTTGATTTTGTGCATCTATCTCTGTACAAATGACCCAAATTCCACTTTGGATTGAGGAAAGCAGGGTTTATTCAACCCCCAAATGTTTGTGTTTTTTGATTCTCCAATTTTTTGTTGTTGCAATTTTTGGATTCTGTTGGACCCGAACTGAAATTTTGGGGGAAAATTTTTGAACTGCCGGTGAACTTAAAAATCAGTCATCCCCCCAGCTCAATTGCCTTCTTACCCTGCCCGAGCTCCCTTCCTCATTATTAGTGAGATCTTGAGGTCACAGGTGAAAATTAGGCACCCGACACATTGGCCTTTCAATGGTGTTTGAGCACCTACCTGTCCTTTTTGCCCGCCCCCCCCAAGTTACAGTAAAACAAAGCAGAGCCTTACATCTATAGCACATCCCCTTTCTGTGCAGACACCAGAGGATCTGTGTGTGGATGGGGCAGGGACATGATATCTTCCTTCAGTGTTACATGACTCCTGATCCCTATGGTATTAGCTCCCATGGCTCACAGAGGGATGCAGGAGTCAGCTGCTGTGTATCGCTAAGAGATCTTCCCTCTGGGGCTGAAGAAACCTTTTGAAAATAAACATAAGGTAATGGGTTTATTCTGGGTCCTTAGAAAGGAAATCAGTGGAATGTTTGTACCGATTTCCATTATTACTTACAAACCACCCAGGGAATTCCCAAAAAGTTTTTTAAAATGAAGCTGAGGCAGTCAGGCTCTCAGTAGGATGGATTACGTTCGAATTTCCCCTGCAGCATTACATGTTAACTACAGCAGTAACTGCAGGACTTAGCTGGAATGGCATAGAGGTCTTCTCTAGAGGTGCTCAGAAAATGGGGCTTTTCTTTGTGACAGATGTGGATGAAAGCAGGGGAAATAATCATTTTTGTAGAAATTTTCATTGGAGAATGTGGCATTTCATCAAAAAACTGACAACTAAAGTTAAGATTTTGTCACAATTATTTTTAGTAGAAGTCACGGACAGGTCACGGGCAATAAAAAATTCACAGGGTGGGGGAGAGAAATGACAGCTAGAGTCTGTGGGGAACTGACAGGCCAAGCCCCACTGCCATGGTGGGGGCACAGCCCTGGCTCCAGCAGCTGCAGCTCCGGGGGGGGCGGGAGGGGAGGTGTGCAGAGCACCTTTGGAGCTGGCCGCAGCTGCAGGGCAGAGGCACACAAGTCCCAACTCCAACCCCAGCCATGGGCACACAGCCCTAGCCACAGCCATCGGGTGTGTGTGTGGTGGGGTGTGCATAGCTCCAGCCCCGGCAGAAGTTAGAGAGACAAGTTGAGGGAGGTAATATCTTTTCTTGAACCAGCTTGTGTTGGTGAGAGAGACAAGCTTTAGAGCTTCACAGTGCTCTTCTTCAGGTCTGGTAAATTTACCAGGACAGGTCTACACTACAGAACTATATCGGTATAATTATGTTGCTCAGCGGTAATCAACACACCTGAATGATGTAGTTATACTGACATAATTCCCCATGTAAACAGCGCTGTAGTGACAGGAGGAAGCGTTGCTACTAGCTGATAACACAGAGCAAGCAGTTTCTAAGTTTCTAAGAAGCTTAGAAGCTTCTTTGGCATGGTGGGTCACCCCTCTTAGAAAGCTTAATCACTCAGGCCCTCTTTCTATGTCCAAACTTGGTTTCCTCACTCACCGAAATGTTGGGGTACACTTACTCCATAAGGTGGTATGTTTGTATATATTGATGACATATACATACATATTAATGTCATTAGATGGTTCTCATGTTTGTTATTTTAGTCCTCCCAGTTATTTCGGTTCTTTCCTTGTGGTATACCTGTTAAGCTTACAGAAAGTATGAACTTAGGGTATATCTACACTACGAAATTAGGTCGAATTTATAGAAGTCGGTTTTGTAGAAAGAGGTCTTATACAGTTGATTGTGTGTGTCCCCACACAAGTCCTCTAAGTGCATGTAGTCGGCGGAGTGTGTCCACAGTACCGAGGCAACCGTCGACTTCTGGAGCGTTGCGCTGTGGGTGGCTATCCCACAGTTCCTGCAGTCTCCGCCGCCCATTTGAATTCTGGGTAGAAATCCCAGTGCCTGATGGGGCTAAAACATTGTCGCGGGTGGTGCTGGGTACATATCGTCAGGCCCCCGTTCCCTGCCTCCCTCCGTGAAAGCAGGGGCAGACAATCATTTTGCGCCTTTTTTCTTGAGTTACCTGTGCAGACGCCATACCACGGCAAGCATGGAGCCCGCTCAGCTCACCGTATGTCTTCTGGGTGCTGGCAGACATGGTACTGCATTGCTACACAGCATCAGTTAATTGCCTTTTGGCAGCAGACAGTGCAGTATGACTGGTAGCCGTCGTCGACATAGTCCTGGGTGCTCTTCTAACGAGGCAAATGGGCAAACATAGGAGTGACTCAGCCAGGTCATTTCCCTTTTAAGTTTCGTCTCGTGGCGATTGAGTCCTACCGGCAGTGTGCTGTCTTTTAACCTCCAGCCAGCAGAAGATGATGGCTAGTTGTCATACTGCACTGTCTTCTGCCGAGCACCCAGGAGATGATGACGGCTAGCGGTCATACTGCAGAGTCTGCTGCCAGCAAGATGTATAAAGATAGATGAAGTGGCTCAAAACAAGAAATAGACCAGATTTGTTTTGTATTCATTTTCTCCTCCTTCCCTCTGTGAAATCAACGGCCTGCCAAACCCAGTTTTGAATTCTATCCTTGAGGTTTTGAGTTCTATCCTTGAAGGGGCCATTCAGTTTCTCGCAAAGCCACCCCCTTTGTTGATTTTAATTCCCTGTAAGCCAAACCTGTAAGCCATGTCGTCAGTTGCCCCTCCCTCCATCAGGGCAACGGCAGACAATCGTTCCATGCCTTTTTTCTGTGCAGACGCCATACCACGGCAAGCATGGAGCCCGCTCAGATCACTTTGACAATTAGGAGCACATTAAACACCACATGCATTATCCAGCAGTATATGCAGCACCGGAACCTGGCAAAGTGATGCCGGGCGAGTAGGCGACGTCAGCGCGGTGACGTGAGTGATGAGGACATGGACACAGACTTCTATCAAAGCAGGGGCCCTGGCAATGTGGGCATCATGGTGCTAAAGGGGCAGGTTCATGCGGTGGAACGCCGATTCTGGGCTTGGGAAACAAGCACAGACTGGTGGGATGGCATAATGTTGCAGGTCTGGGACGATTCCCAGTGGTTGCGAAACTTTCGAATGCGTAAGGGCACTTTCATGAAACTTTGTGACTTGCTTTCCCCTGCCCTGAGGCACAAGAATACCAAGATGAGAGCAGCCTTCACAGTTGAGAAGCGAGTGGCGATAGCCCTGTGGAAGCTTGCAATGCCAGACAGCTACTGGTCAGTCGGGAATCAATTTGGAGTGGGCAAATCTACTGTGGGGGCTGCTGTGATGCAAGTAGCCAACGCAGTCAAAGATCTGCTGATATCGAGGGTAGTGACCCTGGGAAATGTACAGGTCATAGTGGAGGGCTTTGCTGCAATGGGATTCCCTAACTGCGGTGGGGCCATAGATGGAACCCATATCCCTATCTTGGCACCAGAGCACCAAGCCGGCGAGTACATAAACCGCAAGGGGTACTTTTCAATAGTGCTGCAAGCTCTGGTGGATCACAAGGGATGTTTCACCAACATCAATGTGGGATGGCCAGGAAAGGTACATGACGCTCACATCTTCAGGAACTCTGGTCTTTTTCAAAAGCTGCAAGAAGGGACTTTATTCCCAGACCAGAAAATAACCATTGGGGATGTTGAAATGCCTATATGTATCCTTGGGGACCCAGCCTACCCCTTAATGCCATGGCTTATGAAGCCATACACAGGCACCCTGGACAGTAGACAGGAGCTGTTCAACTACAGGCTGAGCAAGTGCAGAATGGTGGTAGAATGTGCATTTGGACGTTTAAAAGCGCGCTGGTGCAGTTTACTGACTCGGTTAGACCTCAGCGAAACCAATATTCCCACTGCTATTACTGCTTGCTGTGTGCTCCACTATATCTGTGAGAGTAAGGGGGAGATATTTATGGTGGGGTGGGAGGTTGAGGCAAATCCTCTGGCTGCTGGTTTCGCACAGCCAGACACCAGGGTGGTTAGAAGAGCACAGGAGGGCGCGGTGCTCATCAGAGAAGCTTTGAAAACCAGTTTCATGACTGGACAGGCTACGGTGTGAAAGTTCTGTTTGTTTCTCCATGATGAAACCCACCGCCCCTTGGTTCACTCTACTTTCCTGTAAGCTAACCACCCTCCCCTCCTCCCTTCGATCACCGCTTGCAGAGGCAATAAAGTCATTGTTGCTTCACATTCATGCATTCTGTATTCATTCATCACACAAATAGGGGGATAACTACCAAGGTAGCCCAGGAGGGGTGGTGGAGGAGAGAAGCACCAGGAGAGGTGGTGGAGGAGGGAAGGACAAGGCCACACAGCACTTTAAAAGTTTAAAACTTTAAAACTTATTGAATGCCAGCCTTCTTTTGCTTGGGCAATCCTCTGCGGTGGAGTGGCTGGGTGGCTGGAGGCCCCCCCCCCACCGCGTTCTTGGGCGTCTGGGTGACGAGGCTATGGAACTTGAGGAGGAGGGCGGTTGGTTACACAGGGGCTGTAGCGGCAGTCTGTGCTCCTGCCTTTCCTGCAGCTCAACCATACACCAGAGCATATTGGTTTGATCCTCCAGCAGCCTCAGCATTGAATGCTGCCTCCTCTCATCACGCTGCCGCCACATTTGAGCTTCAGCCCTCTCTTCAGCCCACCACCTCTCCTCCTGGTTATATTGTGCTTTCCTGCACTCTGACATTGTCTGCCTCCATGCATTCGTCTGTGCTATGTCAGTGTGGGAG
This sequence comes from Natator depressus, assembly GCF_965152275.1. Classification (NCBI taxonomy): domain Eukaryota; kingdom Metazoa; phylum Chordata; order Testudines; family Cheloniidae; genus Natator; species Natator depressus. Next base: position 34,558,134 of record NC_134246.1, read on the forward strand.
GACAGCATGAGCTTAGAGAACATTTCATCACAAGTGCGTTTTTTTCGACTTCTAATCTTCACTAGCCTCTGGGAAGGAGAAGATCCTGTGATCCTTGAAACACATGCAGCTGGTGGAGAAAAAAAAAAGGCAGTGGTATTTAAAAAGACACATTTTCTAGAACAATGGCTACACTCTTTCACGGTAAACCTTGCTGTTAACATTACATACACAGCACATGTGCTTTCGTTCCAAGGTCGCATTTTGCCGCCCCCCCATGGCTAACAGCAGGGAAGATTTCTGTTCAGCCACAGGCAAACAGCCCAGCAGGAACGGGCACCTCTGAATGTCCCCTTAGGAAAAGCACCCTATTTCAACCAGGTGACCATGAATGATATCACTCTCCTGAGGATAACACAGAGAGATAAAGAACGGATGTTGTTTGAATGCCAGCAAACATACACTGCAATGCTTTGTTCTACAATGATTCCCGAGTACGTGCTACTGGCCTGATGTGGTAAAGTGTCCTACCATGGTGGGTGGAATAAGGCTGCCCTCCCCAGAAACCTTTTGCAAAGGCTTTGGGAGTACATCCAGGAGAGCCGCAAATACCAGGGCAAATTAATCATTAAACATGCTTGCTTTTAAACCATGTATAGTATTTTAAAAGGTACACTCACCAGAGGTCCCTTCTCTTCCTGGCAGGTCTGGGAGGCAGCCTTGGGTGGGTCCAGGGGTGACTGCCTCCAGGTCCAGGGTGAGAAACAGTTCCTGGCTGTCGGGAAAACCGGTTTCTCCGCTTGCTTGCTGTGAGCTATCTACAACTTCATCATCATCATCTTCCTCGTCCCCAAAACCTGCTTCTGTGTTGCCTCCATCTCCATTAAAGGAGTCAAACAACAAGGCTGGGGTAGTGGTGGCTGAACCCCCTAAAATGGCATGCAGCTCATCATAGAAGCAGCATGTTTGGGGCTCTGAATCGGAGCAGCCGTTTGCCTCTCTGGTTTTCTGGTAGGCCTTAAGTTTCACGCGGCATTGCTTCAGGTCCCTGTTATGGCCTCTGTCCTTCATGCCCTGGGAGATTTTGACAAATGTTTTGGCATTTCGAAACCTGGAACGGAGTTCTGATAGCACGGATTCCTCTCCCCATACAGAGATAAGATCCCATACCTCCCATTTGGTCCATGCTGGAGCTCTTTTGCGATTCTGGGACTCCGTCGTGGTCACCTCTGCTGATGAGCTCTGGCCAGCGTGACAAGCTGCAGGTGAACATGCAAACAGGAATTTGAAATTCAAAAGTTCACGGGCCTTTTCCTGTCTACCTGGCCAGTGCATCTCAGTTGAGAGTGCTGTCCAGAGCGGTCACAATAGAGCACTCTGGGATAGCTCCCGGAGGCCAATACCGTCTAATGGCATCCACAGTACCCCAAATTCGACCCGGAAAGGCCGATTTAAGCGCTAATCCACTTGTCAGAGGTGGATTAAGGAAATCAATTTTAAGAGCCCATTAAGTCGAAAAGAAGGGCTTCATCGTGTGGACGGGTGCAGCGTTACATCAATTTAACGCTGCTAAATTCGACCTAAACTCCTAGTGTAGACCGGGGCTCAGTGGGATACATTCTCCCATCGACTCCCCTTACTCTTCTCATTCTGGTAGAGTACAGGAGTCAATGGGAGAGCGATCTGCAGTCGATTTAGCAGGTCTTCACTAGACCCACTAAATCGACCACTTATGCATCGATTGTCACGCGTCGATCCCCCGGTAAGCGTAGACAAACCCTAAGTTAAAGGTCACAACCATATATGGACCTCATGCCTTAACTCATCTTGAAAACCTGTCCCTTAGTCTCTCTGTGCCTCAGTGTCCTTTGTGACATGAGAACAATAGCTGTTCCCTGCACCGCATCAGTGTTGTGAGGATAAATGCATTGAAGCCTGTGAGATGCTCCGATACTGTGGTGGTCATATAACTGAGTGGACTCAGGGAGCACAGCACAGGAGACCCCGGTTCATATTGCTTGCGCATCATTTGGATCCAGTCCTTTCCTCTATTCACATGAGTCATTCCATTGAAGTCACATGACTAAAGTGATCCCCTTTCCTACATGTTTAATGGATCAGGCCTTTGGCCCCTGATATTTGGATTTTTGGATTATTATTATGATTATTAGTATTACAATTGGTGATAATTTAATTATAAGACAATATTAATAACTATGATATACTCAAAGTTTAAATTGTCCCTGGAGCTTTAAAAGACATAAAAGGAAGAGAGGGCCATCTCCTCAGTCAGTGTTAATTGGAATCAATAAGCCAAGTCCCCATCTGGTGCAAAATCAGCCATAGCACCACTGGAGTCAGTTGGGCTAGATTTGCAACTGGTGTAAGTTGGATATACGAATGATATATGAATCCTGGTCCTAGGTCATCGGGGGGGCTCCTCTGGTAGCAGCCTTCTCTGGAACAGCAGGGCAGCGATCAGCATCCTGGTCTTGGGTAGTGGGAAAGGTTCTCTGGGGGTCCTCCTCCTGAAGAGCTGGTGAGATGTTGCTCCAGGCTGTGAGGTCCCAAAGAGCCATCCTTGTTGCACCAGGTCTCCCTGCAGAGGTATCCCAGGGCTTTTCTTCAGCCAGGTGCTGATTCTTTCATCCTTGCTGGTGGTCCATGTCACAGAACCATAGAATCATAGAATATCAGGGTTGGAAGGGACCTCAGGAGGTCATCTTGTCCAACCCCCTGCTCAAAGCAGGACCGATCCCCGACTAAATCATCCCAGGCAGGGCTTTGTCAAGCCTGACCTTAAAAACTTCTGGGGAAGGAGATTCCACCACCTCCCTAGTGAAAGCATTCCAGTGTTTCACCACCCTCCTAGTGAAAAAGTTTTTCCTAATATCCAACCTAAATCTTCCCCACTGCAACTTGAGACCATTACTCCTTGTTCTGTCATCTGCTACCACTGAGAACAGTCTAGAGCCATCCTCTTTGGAACCCCCTTTCAGGTAGTTGAAAGCAGCTATCAAATCCCCTCTCATTCTTCTCTTCTGAAGACTAAACATCCCCAGTTCCCTCAGCCTCGCCTCATAAGTCATGTGTTCCAGTCCCCTAATCATTTTTGTTGCCCTCCGCTGAACTCTTTCCAATTTTTCCACATCCTTCTTGTAATGTGGGGCCCAAAACTGGACACAGTACTCCAGATGAGGCCTCACCAATGTCGAATAGAGGGGAACTATCACGTCCCTCGATCTCCTGGCAATGCCCCGACTTATACATCCCAAAATGCCATTGGCCTTCTTGGCAACAAGGGCACACTGTTGACTCATATCCAACTTCTCGTCCACTGTAACCTCTAGGTCCTTTTCTGCAGAACTGCTGCCGAGACATTCGGTCCCTAGTCTGTAGCGGTGCATGGGATTCTTCCGTCCTAAGTGCAAGACTCTGCACTTGTCCATCAGATTTCTTTTGGCCCAATCCTCCAATTTGTCTAGGTCCCTCTGTATCCTATCCCTACCCTCCTGCGTATCTACCACTCCTCCCAGTTTAGTGTCATCTGCAAACTTGCTGAGGGTGCAATGCACACCATCCTCCAGATCATTAATGAAGATATTGAACAAAACCGGCCCCAGGACTGACCCCTGGGGCACTCCACTTGATATCGGCTGCCAACTAGACATGCAGCCATTGATCACTACCCGTTGAGCCCGACAATCTAGCCAGCTTTCTATCCACCTTATAGTCCATCCAGCCCATACTTCTTTAACTTGCTGGCAAGAATACTGTGGCAGACCGTGTGAAAAGCTTTGCTAAAGTCAAGGAACAACACGTCCACTGCTTTCCCTTCATCCACAGCGCCAGTTATCTCGTCATAGAAGGCAATTAGATTAATCAAGCATGACTTGCCCTTGGTAAATCCATGCTGACTGTTCCTGATCACTTTCCTCTCCTCTAAGTGCTTCAGAATTGATTCCTTGAGGACCTGCTCCATGATTTTTTCAGGGACTGAGGTGAGGCTGACTGGCCTGTAGTTCCCAGGATCCTCCTCCTTCCCTTTTTTAAAGATGGGCACTACATTAGCCTTTTTCCAGTCATCTGGGACCTCCCCCGATCGCCATGAGTTTTCAAAGATAATGGCTAATGGTTCTGCAATCACATCCGCCAACTCCTTTAGCACTCTCAGATGCAACGCATCCGGCCCCATGGACTTTTGCTTTTTGCTTTTCTAAATAGTCCTGAACCACTTCTTTCTTCACAGAGGGCTGGTCACCTCCTCCCCATGCTGTGCTGCCCAGTGCAGCAGTCTGGGAGCTGACCTTGTTCGTGAAGACAGAGGCAAAAAAAGCATTGAGTACATTAGCTTTTTCCACATCCTCTGTCACTAGGTTGCCTCCCTCATTCAGTAAGGGGCCCACACTTTCCTTGACTTTCTTCTTGTTGCTAACATACCTGAAGAAACCCTTCTTGTTACTCTTAACATCTCTCGCTAGCTGCAACTCCAGGTGTGATTTGGCCTTCCTGACTTCACTCCTGCAAGCCTGAGCAATATTTTTATACTCATCCCTGGTCATTTGTCCAATCTTCCACTTCTTGTAAGCTTCTTTTTTGTATATAAGAGCAGCAAGGATTTCACTGTTAAGCCAAGCTGGTCGCCTGCCATATTTACTATTCTTTCTAGACATCGGGATGGTTTGTCCCTGTAACCTCAATAAGGATTCTTTAAAATACAGTCAGCTCTCTTGGACTCCTTTCCCCCTCATGTTATTCTCCCAGGGGATCTTGCCCATCAGTTCCGTGAGGGAATCAAAGTCTGCTTTTCTGAAGTCCAGGGTCTGTATTCTACTGCTCTCCTTTCTTCCTTTTGTTAGGATCCTGAACTTGACCATTTCATGGTCACTGCCTCCCAGGTTCCCATCCACTTTTGCTTCCCCTACTAATTCTTCCCGGTTTGTGAGCAGCAGGTCAAGAAGAGCTCCGCTCCTAGTTGGTTCTTCCAGCACTTGTACCAGGAAATTGTCCCCTACATTTTTCAAAAAGTTCCTGGATTGTCTGTGCACCGCTGTATTGCTCTCCCAGCAGATATTAGGGTGATTGAAGTCTCCCATGAGAACCAGGGCCTGCGATCTAATAACTTCTGCGAGTTGGCGGAAGAAAGCCTCGTCCACCTCCTCCCCCTGGTCTGGTGGTCTATAGTAGACTCCCACCACGACATCAGCCTTGTTGCTCAGACTTCTAAACTTAATCCAGAGACTCTCAGGTTTTTCTGCAGTTTCATACTTGAGCTCTGAGCAGTCATACTGCTCCCTTACATACAGTGCAACTCCCCAACCTTTTCTGCCCTTCCTGTCCTTCCTGAACAGCTTATATCCATCCATGACAGTACTCCAGTCATGTGAGTTATCCCACAAAGTCTCTGTTATTCCAATCACATCATAATTCCTTGACTGTGCCAGGACCTCCAGTTCTCCCTGCTTGTTTCCCAGGCTTCGTGCATTTGTATATAGGCACTTGAGGTAACCTGATGATCGCCCCTCTTTCTCAGTATGAGGCAGGAGCCCTCCCCTCTCACGCGCTCCTGCTCGTGCCTCCTCCCGGTATCCCACTTCCCCACTTACCTCAGGGCTTTGGTCTCCTTCCCCCGGTGAACCTAGTTTAAAGCCCTCCTCACTAGGTTAGCCAGCCTGCTTGCGAAGATGCCCTTCCCTCTCTTCGTTAGGTGGAGCCCGTCTCTGCCTAGCACTCCTCCTTCTTGGAACACCATCCCATGGTCAAAGAATCCAAAGCCTTCTCTCTAACACCACCTGCGTAGCCATTCGTTGACTTCCACGATTCGATGGTCTCTACCCAGGCCTTTTCCTTCTACGGGGAGGATGGACGAGAACACCACTTGCGTTTCAAACTCCTTTATCCTTCTTCCCAGAGCCACGTAGTTCGCAGTGATCCACTCAAGGTCATTCTTGGCAGTATCATTGGTGCCTACGTGAAGAAGCAGGAAGGAGTAGCGATCTGAGGGCTTGATGAGTCTTGGCAGTCTCTCCGTCACATCGTGAATCCTAGCTCCTGGCAACAGCAGACTTCACGGTTTTCCCGGTCGGGGCGGCAGATAGATGACTCAGTCCCCCTGAGGAGAGAGTCTCCGACCACCACCACCCGCCTCCTTCTCTTGGGAGCGGTGGTCGTGGAACCCCCAACCCTAGGACAGTGCATCCCATGCCTTCCAATCGGCGAAGTCTCCTTCTGCTCCCTTCCCTCAGACGTATCATCTGGTCCACTCTCCGCATTAGTACCTGTGGAGAGAACATGAAAACGGTTACCTCTTCCTAGAGGCGCTGAGGGTGGTCTTCGAGATGGGTTTCCACTGAGTTTTCAGAGAGGTGGAAGATGCAGGAGTAGCAGTAGCGGCAGAGGATTTCTGCGAAGCCAGCAGGGGAGTGATCATCTTCTCTGTCTGTCCTGGAGCACAGTGGTCTTCCTTCTGGGTTCTGGGGTCCATGGTGCAGAACCTAATTTTTAGGGAAAAAGCGTGTAGGTCTGTGATTCAGTCATGAAACTGATAAAAACAGATACTACGCTTGGTCTGAGCTCCAACGAGCTGGTGACTGGTGGAACCAGGCTGATTCCACCAGCCACCAGCTCCTTGGAGCCCACCTGTTCCACCACCAGGCTGGTGGAACGGGCGGGCTCAGTGGTACCCACAGTACATCAGGTGGCACCCTGAAGCGTGGGGGGCAACACATTGCAATTCCCTCCCTGAATTACTCAGAAGACCCAATCTATCTTATAGATACAAGAACTCTTGTAGTGGGTCTTCCCACCGGCTTTAGCTCTTTGGTGGAGTTGGAAGCTGAACATTTTGGTTACAAAGTATTGTTTGAAAAAGAACCAGTCTTCAGTGTTGTTCTTCTGATGCTCCATTCCAGGACGAGCTTTCACTTACCATGTTAAAATGAAGTTAAAGGTTTTAACTCTCCTCTCGCCCACCTTTGTGTAAATCAGGCATCTCAATGAATACTCATCTCCATGTAAATTAGGAGTAAGCGTTATTTAGGTCAACGGGGCTCATTCTACATACATACGATCACTGCTGTGTTGATCAGGAGAAGCTGCACTGAGGACAATGGATTCTCCTTTCACATAAACTATGTTAATAATTTTTTCTAGTACCTTCCTCTGACTCTTTGTCTGATACCCATCTCCTGGACTCACACCATAGGGCCCTCACACAGAGAGTAGGATTCGGTGAGTGTAACTTTAAAGAGAGGGAGTTTCCTTCAAGACACCCTAAAAAAGTAACTGACGAGATGGAAAATAATCCAACAGACTCCTGCTCACTGAACCGCTGGGGATGGGTCCTTTCCACTCACCTCACTGCAAATCAGTAGTAACTCCACTCAAGTCAGAGCACCTGATTCTCCTCTCCTTTAAGTCCACATAAACAGGAGTAAGTCAATATGGCTAATAATCTTTTTACTCACTTCAGTGAAACGAGGAATAACTCCACTGAACTCAAAATAGGCATCCTTAGTCTTTAGAAAATTCTCTGGCCTATGCAATGCAGAATGTCAGACTACATGGTCATAATGGCTCCTTCTGTCCTTAAAAATCTGTGAATTCTTGTATAGCAGTTGTGCTGCTAGTTGTACAACTTGAGGCCTCAACCATGTCCTACTCACTGTCTTTCCGCACAGACACGACCCATGCATAGAGATTAGATCTAATTCCCCTTCAGTAGGAGCCACCAGCCTCTTTCTCTTTCTGCCTCTATAGCCTTAGGCAGTTTTCCACTGGAAAAAGTTAATTCATTGGAATCAAAATGTTTTGTGGGAATGTGTCAAACTTGTCAAAACCTTTCATGGAAACGAGCCAACCATCTGGTTGGTTGATGGATGGGCAAGTAGGCTGCTCAGCTCATCCAGCTCCCAGCTGCCTGCCTGGTGGGCTGCTGAGCTGTTTGTGTCCCTGGGATCTCCTGTTAGCCAGCCCCTGTGCTGTGCAAGATCCCCATCTCACCAGCTCCCCAGCTCCCTGAATCTCTGGCTCTATGAGCTCCCCATTTCCTCAAGTTCCCTGAAATCCCCAAGTTGCCAGCTGTTGGGTGGCTAGCACCTTGGGCTGCCCATCCCCAGTCTGTCCAGATCTCCCAGCTGCCCCACTCCCCAGTTTGGTAAGCTTCCTAGGCTATTCCCTCCCTAACTGCCCACCTGATGGGCTGCCAGCCAAAGCCCTCCTGGTGACATCATCCTCGCAGCCAGGCATTGACCTTTAGGATGCATCTGTCTCTGCCTGGTCGCTTGACTGGAAGGATTGACGAGAACACAACCTGTGAGCCCAACTCCTTCACCCTTACTCTCAGAGCCCTGTAGTCTCTTCAGACCTGCTCAGGGTCAGACCTTGTAGTGTCATTAGTGCCCACATGGATGAGAAGCATGGGGTAGTTGTCAGAGGGCCAGATGATTCCTGACAACATCTTGGATACAGGCCCCTGGCAGGGAGTATACCTTCTGGGATGTCATGTCAGGGTGACAGATGGGTGCCTCCATCCCCCTCAGAAGAGAGTCACAAGCCACTACTACCCTACGTTTCTCCTGGGAGTGGTGGCTGCAATCCTCCCAGCCTTGGGAATAAATGGCTTCTCCTCCACCTTTGGGTGTGATTCCTCATCGCTCATTGCCAGGGCAGCATAACGGTTCCTCATCACTAAGGTGCGTGGGTTGGGAGAAGGGGTGGACTACTGCCTGCTGCCAGAAGTAACCAGCAGCCAGTGTCCTCCCTGTGACAGAGCCATATCCTCCTCCCCCGGTGGAGTTACAGAAGTTCTCTCTAGTGGCATAGCTTCCTCAGCCTTGGACATATCCATATGAATCATCTCAATGAATTCCTCATGGGCACGGATGCTCCTCAGCCTAGCCATCTCCACCTCTAGCTCTCCCACCTGCTTCCTGAGAGATTACACCAACAGGCACCTTTCACCAGCATGGACCCCCCAGCCTGGCTTTCTGAGAGTGGGAAATGCAGGCCACAATCTCTGCAAATCCACACCAGGCTCTGCATAGAGGCATCCATGGTCAGGTTGTCTGTCTGATGAAGGTGCTGGTGGAGGAGACAGGAGCAGTGGTGGCACTGGCGATGTGGCCTTTCCAAACCATAGCAATTATATTACAACTCCCTCTTACAAACCCTCTATCAAAGTCCCCTGTTTGCGGTTACGAGGACACTAATGGTCAGCAGATTATGAGTTTTCAAATGATATCTCACCAGGCATACTTTGTACAAAATTTACCATGGTCTTGTAAAGGGGATGGATATAGGGGCTCCACAGTCTGTCACACTGTGTTCAGTTCCTGACTGCTGTTAGGGTTAGATTTAGGTTATTTATGAGACATCAGATATCCCAGGCTCAGTTCATTTTTATTAGTCAAAGACAAAACAGCACAACATAGAAAGGTAAAGGTTAATACACCACGAATCCAGGGGGAAGTTCTGCTGCTTCACTTCTGTTCCATCTATCTTGCAGAAATTCACCCTCTTATATAGAATCATAGAAGATTAGGGTTGGAAGAGACCTCAGGAGGTCATCTAGTCCAACACCCTGCTCAAAGCAGGACCAAGCCTATACCACGTGTTTACAAAAAAGAGACAAAATAAATTCCATTCTCATAATCTTTCTACTTGTGAAGTTCATTTCATGGCATCTCTGTTTACACAACTGTTAAGCTAAAGACAAGCCATTATTTCATCAATCAAAGAAGAGATATTCAATAACAAGCATTCCCATTCTTGGTCTCCTCCACATCAGGACACATATTCTAAGGTTCAGCAGACCAAAGCAAGCGGACACACACAATCCATCATTCAACAATATACTAAGATTCCACCTGAGTACAAAGGATTATGGATACAGAGCATTATAAGCACTTTGATTCATCCACAAAGGATTATGGGAGTCTGGTTCATCTCCCAACAGATGCCAAGAACTTTGCTTCAACTGTTAACACTGTTACAAACTTCAGTCTAAGTCACTTGAAGTCTATTTACAAAGGTATTTAGGCACTAAAAGATGAAGGTTAGTATCTAGTGCAATTTTTTTTAAATGTCATATAATTTAGGCACCTAAATCCCAAAGGGTTTGGGGCACCTAAGCACTTTTGGAAAATCCCACTAGGTGTATAAATACCTTTAACAATCCAGCCCTTAGTACCTTAGTTCCCATTTGTAGAATGGGGATAATGTGTCTTCCTTTCTCCCACATATTATTGTCTGTCTGGTCTATTCAGACCATGTGTATATGTGTGTGTGTGTGTGCTGTGCTATGCTAGAGATGTATGTGTGTGTGTGTGTTTCCCCCTGTTGGAGGGTATGAGGACAGCTCAGTGTTTGTGTGTGTGTGTTGCCCCTGCTGGAGGGAATGAGGACTGCTCAATTTGTGTGTGTGCACACGCGTGTGCCACTCTACGGGAGGAAAAGGTGCAGTCTCACGTCTGATTGCTGTATCCGTGTGTGTGACAGAACAAGAAGGAGAGCACAGCGGGGAAAGCAGAGAGTTACCAATAAGCAAACACCCAGCCAAGATACAGATGGGTCGTCAAGTGGCAATTCCAAAAGGGACAATGGGGACAAACACATGAGTTTATAGTTGAATCTGGCCTGATCTGCAGCAGTGCTGGCTGACCGACATGCCCACTCAGGCTACTCGGAGATGTGGGCTCTTTCTTCAGCTGCTCCGGCTCAGGACGGCATAGCTATTAGGTTTAATTTTAAAACCAGGGGTATGTTAGAATTTACCTTTAAAGGCTTCCTAATTAAACCCAGAGAACCTAAGGGATTGTGTCCTGGGAGGCTCAGAATTCAGGTGAAATACACCGACTCTACCACATCCACGGCATACACAGGCACCCTGACTTGCTGCAAAGTTGTTTGAATTTCTTTTATATGCAAGGGATCTGTTCCACTTGGGTAGGATTTTTCTCTTCCCCCATGGAACTGAAAGGAGAATACCATTCAAAACAAACAGAATTCAGACATGAAGGCTCAGATTCAGGTCTTAGTTATTCAAAGACAATTATTGAGTAACCACGTTGAAGTCAAATGTCTTCTTCCAGATTTACACAGGTGAAGTCTGAGTCACAGTGCTCTGTTAGTATTTTATTTTTAAAATAGACAGCTTGACAGATACAGGAGTGTGTATGGGGATAGGTAGATAGATAGCTAGATGAATGAGTGTGTATTGGGATGGATGGATGGATGTTGATGTAAATTGGCCAAGCTTAATTAAAGTCAATGTGGCTTCACCAACTCATACCAGCTGATGAAACCAAAAACACTATCAGAGCTTGTCGTTTTTAGCCTAGAAAAATGCAGGCTGAGAAGGATCTGGTTGCGCTCTATAAATACATCAAAGAGGTAAACTCCAGGGAGAGAGATGAGCTATTGAAGCTAAAGAACAAAGTCGCCACATGAACACATAGACAGGAGCAGCTTCCCCATCGGATGAGTTGGGGGGCAGACAACCTATCCAGTTAGAAACTGGAGCTGGGTCAGTTTATGAATGGGATGATATGACAGGGCTACCTGTAGTAGCCAGAACTGGACTGGACTGGACTGAATGACCCAGGAGGTCCCTTCCATTCCTGTGTCCCTATGAGCTGGCCCATAATATTTTTTCCTCTTCCTTCTGCAGATGAGCTATACCAGTGAAACTGCACAGAGGAATCACAGCACAGTGACCCAACTCATTTATCTTGGCTTCTCCCAGAATCCAGTGACACGAGCAATACTTTGCGTAGGTTTCTCCATTATCTACACCATCTCCCTGATGGGCAACAGCATCATCAACCTCATCACAATGCTGGACTTGGCCCTCCACACCCCTATGTATTTCTTCCTCTGGAACCTGTCCTTTTTGGAGAGCTGCTACATCTCTGTCACCATCCCCAAGATGCTGGTCAACTTTGTCTCTGAGGAGAGGACCATCTCCTTCACTGGGTGTACCATCCAGATGCATTTCGTCCTTTCTCTTGGGACAGCAGAGTGCTACCTGCTGGCCGCCATGGCATACAGGGCCATCTGCTCCCCTCTGCATTACCCCACCATTATGAATCCCAGAGCCCGTGCCAAGATGGCTGCTGTCTGCTGGCTCTGTGGAATCCTGATGCCCATGAGCAAAGTGATTTGTATCTTCTCCTTGCCCTACTGTGGGCCCAACAAGATCAACCACTTCTTCTGCGACATCCCCCCTGTGCTGAAGCTGGCCTGTGGGGACACCTCCAGGAGCGAGGTCTTCATTGTACCGATCAGCCTAATGATCTCTGTCATCCCCTTCCTAATGGTGCTGGTGTCCTATGCCTGCATCCTCTACACCATCCTGAAGACAACTTTATCCGAGGGAAGGCACAAAGCTTTCTCCACCTGCTCCTCCCACCTCACCGCAGTCATCTTGTTCTATGGTTCAACCTGTGCTATGTACCTGCAGCCTAAGTCCAGCCACGTAGCGGACATGGACAGAGTGGTGGCCCTATTTCATACCGTCGTCATCCCCACGTTAAACCCTATGATCTACAGCCTAAGGAACCAGGAGGTGAAGGCTGCTCTGAAGAGACTGAGGGGGAGGAAAAGATTTTCATGAAAGATTTAAAAGCTTTGGAGCTGTCCAGTTCAAATTAGGACTTTTTATCAAAATAAATTAAAAATTACCAAACAATTTCTTCTGGCTGGGTTTTCACATTACAGCATCTTTTCTCTCCTCTCATGTCTATGGTTCTGATGTATGAGCACCTGTCTGAAAACTAAAGCCAGGCAGCTGAACTTTCTTTCTTTCTTTCTTTCTTTCTTTCTTTCTTTCTTTCTTTCTTTCTTTCTTTCTTTCTTTCTTTCTTTCTTTCTTACAGTTACTTAGGAATAAATGTACTGATGCCAATGTTGACACCCTGGGGGCTTGTTCACATGGGGATACTCAAGAAAATTAATCCAAATTAACTAAAGGTGTGGATTAGCTAAACTACATTAAACCCGTCTGTGGACACTTTCATTTGGAATTACAGTGGCCTTACTTTGGAAGTGGAATTAAACTAACCTGAATTAAGGCTATATTAATTTTGAATGAGAGTGTCCACACATGGGTTTAATGCAGTTTATCTAAACCTCTTTTAGTACACATTTGGGCCTGTTCTACACTAAAAAGTTAGCTTGACCCAGCTTTATTGCTCAGGGGAGTGAAAAATCCACACCCCTAAGCAGCATAGTGAAGCTGTTCTAATCCCCAGTGTAGTCAGTGCTAGTTGGCCAGAAGAATTCTTTCATCCACCTAGCTACTACCTCTTGGGGAGGTGGATTACCTGTACTGACAGGAGAACCCCTCCTGTTCTCATAGGTAGTGTCTACACTGAACATAAAAACAGCCATACTGGGTCAGATCAATGGTCCATCTAGCCCAGTATCCAGAGCTTAATTTGTGTTTGAGGCTTGCCAGGGCTGAGCCCTAGCATCTCTAGGCTTGAAAGTTCACAGCCCCAGCATGTCTGGTCTTGCTGTGTCAGACAGAGGCACCAACTTTCTATTAAGAAAAGGAGTATTTGTGGCACCTTAGAGACCAACAAATTTATTTGAGCATAAGCTTTCGTGAAGTGAGCTGCAGCTCATGAAAGCTCATGCTCAAATAAATTGGTTAGTCTAAGGTGCCACAAGTACTCCTTTTCTTTTTGCGAATACAGACTAACACAGCTGCAACTTTCTATTGTGTCAGGGGTGCTCTCCCCCGCTCTGCCCCAGGCCCTGCCCCCACTCCTCCCCTTCCCCAAAGGCCCCATGCCTTCCCCGCCTCTTTCTGCCCTGCTCTGCCATGCCCTGCCTCATCCCACCCTGTTCTGCCCCCTCCCCTGAGTACACCCTGCCCTCGCTCCTCCCCGCTCTGTCCCAGTGCCTCCTGCATGCTGCTAAACAGATGATCACTGGGGAGAAAGGGGAAAGTTGATTGGGGATGGGTGATGAGCACCCACCATATTTTTTCAACCCCTCTGCTCAAAACAGGACTAACCCCAACTAAATCATCCCAGCCAGGGCTTTGTCAAGATGGGCCTTAAAAAACCTCTAAGGATGGAGCTTCAACCACCTCCCTAGGTAACCCATTCACGTGCTTCACCACCCTCCTAGTGAAATAGTGTTTTCTAATATCCAACCTAGACCTCCCCCACTGCAACTTGAGACCATTGCTCCTTGTTCTGTCATCTGCCACCACTGAGAACAGCCAAGTTTCACCCTCGTCGGAGCCCCCCTTCAGGAAGTTGAAGGCTGCTATCAAATCCCCCCTCACTCTTCTCTTCTATAGACTAAATAAGCCCAGTTCCATCAGTCTCTCCTCGTAAATCATGTGCTCCAGCCCCCTGATTGCCCTCCACTGGACTATCTCTAATTTGTCCACATCCTTTTTGTAGTGGGGGCCCAAAACTGGATGCATACTTCAGATGTGGCCTCACTAGTGCTGAATAGAGGGGAATAATCCCTTCCCTCCATCTGCTGGCAATGCTCCTACTAATGCAGCCCAATATGCCGTTAGCCTTCTGGGCAACAACAGCACACTGCTGACTCATATCCAACTTCTCATCCACTGTAATCCCCAGGTCCTTTTCTGCAGAACTGCCGCTTAGCCAGTCGGTCCCCGGACTGTAGCAGTGCATGGGAATCTTCTGTTCTAAGTGCAGGACTCTGCACTTGTGCTTGTTGAACCTCATCGGATTTCTTTTGGCCCAATCCTCCAATTTGTCTAGGTCACTGTGGACCCTATCCCTACCCTCCAGCGTATCTACCTCTCCCCCCACCCTTCCCCGATCAATTGCTGAGGGTGCAATCCATCCCATCATCCAGATCATTAATGAAGATGTTGAATAAAACCGGCCCCAGGAATGACCCTTGGGGCATTCCACTTGATACTGGCTGCCAACTAGACATCAAGCCGTTGATCACTACCCATTGAGCCCGACAATCTAGCCAGCTTTCTATTCACCTTATAGTCCATTCATCCAATCCATACTTTTTTAACTTGCTGGCAATAATACTGTGGGAGACTGTAACAAAAGCTTTGCTAAAGTCAAGGTATATCATGTCCACCACTTTCCCCATATCCACAGAGTCAGTTATCTCATCATAGAAGGCAATCAGGTTGGTCAGGCGTGACTTGCCCTTGGTGAATCCATGTTGACTGTACCTGATCACCTTCCTCTCCTCCAAGTGCTTCAAAATGGATTCCTTGAGGACCTGCTCCATGATTTTTCTGGGGACAGAGGTGAGGCTGATCGGTCTGTAGTTCCCCAGATTCTCCTTCTTCCCTTTTTAAAAGATGGGCACTACATTAGCCTTTTTCCATCATACAGGACGTGCCCAGATCACCACCAGTTTTCAAAGATAATGGCCAATAGTTCTGCAATCACATCAGCCAACTCCATCAACACCCTCGGATACATTGCATCCAGCACCCTGGACTTGTGCATGTCCAGCTTTGTTAAATAGTCCTTAACCTGTGCTTTCACGACTGAGGGCTGCTCACCTCCTCCCCATACTGAGCTGCCCAGTGCAGCAGTCTAGGAACTTACCTTATCTGTGAAGACTGAGGCAAAAAAAGCATTGAATACTTCAGCTTTTTCACATCATCTGTCACTAGGTTGCAGTAAGGGGCCCACACTTTCCCTAACCTTCTTCTTGTTGCTATCATACCTGTAGAAACCCTTCTTGTTACCCTTTCCATCCCTTGTTAGCTGCAACTCCAACTGTGCTTTGGACTTCCTGATTACACCCCTGCATGCTTGAGCAATATTTTTATACTTGTCCCTAATCATCTGTCCAAGTTTCCACTTCTTGTAAGATTCCTTTTTGTGTTTAAGATCACTGAAGATTTCTCTGTTAAGTGTTACCTAGCAGCTCTGTGTTCTTGGGAAACCAGGGGTGCAGTACCCAGCCTTTCTGACTCAGGAAACACCCTCCCCCACCCCGCAGCCTCTGCTTGAACCAAATCTGTATCAGAAGAAAGACTTAAAACAAGCAATGAAAAGGCAGTGGGAGGCACACCTAAACCCCTGGGATAAGGATGACAGGATTAAGGAAACGCTCCCAGCCTCATTTGCATCGAAGATGGGACAAGGTGGCATCTCCATTAGCTTGCAGAATGGAGAACAGAGATTCCAAGGCAAGAACCACATGGAACTCTGGGACCAGAAAAGCAGGGAAGCACTGCATGATGTGGGATCTCTGCTCCAGATGTTAATGAACCCACTCCTGCACACACCCAGTTCAGTAGTTATCAGACCAATTCTAAAAATAAATCCTTTATTGGTGTCCAAAATAGTGAAGCTTCCTAATTGCATTGTGAGCTCCCTCCAAGGAACACTGCCCAAAGCCCCGAATGATCAACTGCCATGGTCTAGCCTGAACAAAACAACTTTGGTATATTCCCTTGTTTACAGATAAACAAATCGAGTGTTCTCCCTTGTGGAATGTCCTTACTCCGAGTTTGAAGTAACAAGCCAGAGGCAGCTTTATTATGAGCAACTGCAATTGTATGGGAGAGTACATACGGGCAGGGATTCCCCTCCCTAGGCAGGTCTCCGTTAGATAAACAATTAGGGCAACCATTTATACCTTTTGTTACAGACAATAATGATCAACAACCGCATCTTGTTTATACATATTCCTTCTGATATCTTACTTTTCTCAGCAGTTCCTGCTACAGTCTGTCTTCCATTATTATCTAACACAAGGTAGAAAAACAGTATCTCTTACAGGTTTTTTTTTGTTCCACTCACTTTCCACTTGCCCAGGCCCTGTCTGAAATCTTGCATTATTAGAGCTAGTGTTAGCCTGACTCTTACTTTATTCCTAGAAGTCAAGATATCTGCATTCAAATTCCCTTTATCCTTTTCTCTACTTCCACACTCTTGAACCATTGTTGTTTCTCTACAAAAACACCTACCCATGATCAAGTAGGTGTTCAGATGCCTGGATCCAAAATCTGCATCAGTTTCATTGGGACTTCATCTTCTCCTGACTGATCATGCTGGGGGCTCTGCCTGTCTCCAGCACTCCGGACCCTCAGCCACCAACACCATCTGGGACCTGCAATCGATTCAAGCTTCATGGAGTGGTGAGAACCCAGCTTTCTCTCTTTCTCGGTGTAGCCTTCTGACCCTGTTTCAGGGTTCCCTCGCCACTCTGAACTCTAGGGTACAGATGTGGGGACCTGCATGAAAGACCCCCTAAGCTTATTTTTATCAGCTTATGTTAAAAAGTTTCCGAAGGCACAAATTCCACCTTGTCCTTGAACAGTATGCTGCCACCACCAAGTGATTTAGACAAAGAACAGGGAAAGGACCACTTGGAGTTCCTATTTCCCCAAAATATCCCCCCAAGCCCTTACACCCCCTTTCCTGGGGAGGCTTGAGAATAAACAAGATGAACACAAACCAGCCTTGGATTTTTGAGACCCAAAAACCCCAATCAGATTCTTAAAAAAACAGAACTTTATTAGAAGAACAAAAAAAGATAAGAGAACAACTCTGTAAGATCAGAATGGAAGATAATCTTACAGGCAGTCAGATTCAAAACATAGAGAATCCCTCTAGGCAAAACCTTAAGTTACAAAAAGACACAAAAACAAGAATACACATTTCCTCCGGCACAGCGAATTTCACAAGCCAAAACAAAGAAAACCTAGCACATTTTCCAGCTAGATTACTTACTAACTTTACAGGAGTTGGAGGGCTTGCATCCTTGATCTGTTCCTGGCAAAGGTATTACTCAGACAGACAAAAGCCTTTTCCCCCCCTCCAGATTTGAAAGTATTTTGTTCCCTCATTGGTCATTTTGGGTCAGGTGCCAGCTAGGTTACCTGAGCTTCTTAACCCTTTACAGGTAAAAGGACTTTGCCTCTGGCCAGGAGGGATTTTATAACACTGTATACAGAAAGGCAGTTACCCTTCCCTTTATATTTATGACATGGCTCGCAAATCACAGATAGTGTCAGACAGCCGGTTCCACACTGGCTGTGATTTCTTCCTGGAGCTCTAGGAGAAAACAGAGTTAATAAGACACATGCACCTCTAGAGATACTACTGATTATATAAAAACTAACAATAATTTCCAAATTTCAAGGAAGATTTTAACCAGTTGATTCTGGGAAACTTTCACTGGAGAGTGCATCAGCCGCCTTGTTAGAAGTTCCTGAAATGTGTTGTATTTCAGAATCAAAATCTTGGAGAGCTAAACTCCACCGAAGAAGTTTTTTGTTATTGTCCTTGACGGTATGAAGCCACTTCAGCGCAGAATGGTCAGTTTGCAGGTGGAAACGCCATCGCCAAACGTATGGGCGTAGCTTTTCCAGAGCGTACGTGATGGCGTAACATCCCCTTTTGCTGATTGACCAGTGGCTTTCCCTCTCAGACAGTTTTTTGCTGAGAAACACGACAGCATGGAATTCTTGATCCGGTCCTTCCTGCATTAAAACTGCTCCTACACCACGCTCAGATGCATTTGTGGTTACTAGGAACGGATTGTCAAAGTCTGGGGCCTTTAGCACAGGGTCAGACATGAGTGTCTCTTTAAGCTGGTTAAAGGCCTTCTGACACTCTTCAGTCCACTGAACTGCATTTGGCTGGGGTTTTTTGGTTAGGTCTGTTAGTTGGGCAGCAATTTGGCTGTATTGTGGTACAAATCACTGTAATATCTGACCAAGCCTAAGAAGGATTGGACCTGTTTTTTTTACTTTGGGACAGGCCACTTTTGGATAGCATCCACTTTGGCCTGTAGGGGGTTGATGGTTCCTTGACCCACCTGGTATTCAAGGTAAGTCACTCTGTTTAGACCTACTTGACACTTAGCCTTAACAGTTAGTTCTGCCTCCCTTTTGCTCTTGAAGGCTTTTTGTAGATGTTCCAGGTGTTCTGCCCAGGAATCCGAAAATATGGCCACATCGTCAAGGTAGGCGACTGCATATTCTCCCAATCCCTCCAGGAGACCATTTACAACTTTTTGGAAGGTGGCGGGTGCATTTCGCAGCCCGAAAAGGAGCACATTAAATTCATACAGCCCAACATGTGTGATGAAGGCTGACCTTTCCTGGGCTGATTCATCTAGAGGTACCTGCCAGTACCCCTTGGTTAAGTCCAAGGTAGAGATGAACTGGGCCCGTCCCAGTTTCTCTAATACGTCATCTGTGCGTGGCATTGGATAGTTGTCTGGGCAAGTTACAGCATTTAGCTTACGGTAGTCCACGCAAAAACGTATCTCCCCATCTGGTTTGGGCACTACAACTACTGGAGATGCCCATGCACTGCCAGAGGGGTGGATTATACCCATCTGCAGCATATCCTGGATCTCCCGTTCTATAGCAGTTTTAGCTTGAGGAGACACCCAGTAAGGTTGGTCTCTAAATGGGTGAGCATTACCTGTGTCAATGGAGTGTTATGCCCGTTCAGTCAGTCCTGGGGTGGCTGAGAACATTGACGCGTAGCTAGTGCACAGCTCCTTGATCTGCTGTCACTGCATACGCCCAAGGGTCATGGAGAGGTTCACCTCTTCCACATCACCAGCACTTTTCCCTTCGTAGTAGACACCTTCAGGCCACTCAGCGTCACCTCCTCCCTGGGCTGTAAACTGACAAACCTTTAATTCTCTGGAATAAAAGGGATTTAGAGAATTAATGTGGTACTCCTTAGGCTTTCAGTCTGAGGTGGGGAATGCTTTGAGATAACAGCTCCCAGGCACTCTTGGACCATGAATGGCCCTTCCCACGATGCTTCCATTTTATGGGCCTGGAGCGCTTTCAAGACCATGACCTGGTCTCCTACTTGGAAGAAACGCTCTCTGGCAT
The DNA here is from genome assembly GCF_965152275.1 of Natator depressus. Lineage (NCBI taxonomy): Eukaryota > Metazoa > Chordata > Testudines > Cheloniidae > Natator > Natator depressus. The sequence goes on from NC_134246.1 coordinate 34,577,953, forward strand.
GTTTATCATACCAGGCTTTTTGCTCTTTTTGAGAGTCTTGTAGATTTTCTTTAGCAAGGGCTAAAGAGGTTAGGAGGGTGTTTTGTAGTTTGGGTACAAAGTCCAGAATGTTAGTTCCTGGAGAAGGTGTAAACCCCTCCCATTGCTGCTTCACCAACTGTAATGGCCCCTTAACCTCATGGCCATATACAAGTTCAAATGGTGAAAACCCTAAACTGGGATGTGGTACAGCTCTGTAGGCAAAGAGCAACTGCTGCAACACTAGGTCCCAATCATTGGAGTGCTCATTTACGAATTTACATATCATGGCCCCCAAAGTTCCATTAAACTTCTCCAGCAGGCCATTTGTTTGATGGTGGTAAGGAGTGGCAACCAAGTGATTCACCCCATGAGCCTCCCAAAGGCTTTCCATTAGTTCCTGCATCTGTAAGGATGTAGGAGGGCCAACCTACCTTGGCAAAAATGTCTGTTAGTGCCTGGCACACACTTTTAGCCCTGATGTTGCTTAGAGCTACTGCTTCCGGCCATCGAGTGGCAAAATCCATGAAAGTCAGTATGTACTGCTTTCCTCTGGGTGTCTTTTTCGGAAAAGGACCCAGAATATCCACAGTTACTTGCTGAAATGGAACCTCAATGATGGGGAGTGGCTGGAGAGGGGCTTTGACCTGGTCTTGGGGTTTTCCCACTCTTTAGCACACCTCACAAGAGTGGACATAGGTAGAAACATCCTTGCCCATTCCCTCCCAGTGGAACAACTTTCCCAAATGGTCTTTGGTTCTGTTCACCCCGGCATGGCCACTAGGATGATCGTGGGCTAAGCTCAAGAGCTTGGCCTGGTACTTAGTTGGAACTACCAACTGTCTCTGAGGATGCCAGTCGTCCTGGTGTCCACCAGAAAGAGTTTCCTTGTATAAAAGTTCTCTTTCTACAACAAACCTGGATTGATTAGAAGAGCTGAGAGGCGGTGGGTTACTCCGTGCCATGCTCCAAGCTCTCTGGAGGCTTTCATCTGCTTCCTGTTCGGTCTGGAACTGTTCCCTTGATGTTGGAGACATCAGTTCTTAATTGGATTGTGGACCTGGGCTTGGTCCCTCTGGAAGCAATGCAGGTGATGGGCTGTTTCCGTTGACTGTGAACCACTCTCTGCTGGTGCACTATGTTGGGGTTCAGGCTCTGGCTGAGCCTCTTGTGTAGGGTTATCTGCTGCTGCCAATGCAGGTTCGGTGGGGCCCTCTGGTGTTGGGGTTGCAAGCACTGGATTCAGTGCTGGCAATGGTTCTGGTTCTGGGACTGGCTCTGTCTGGGTCTCTGGGACTGGATCCACTACTGCTGTTGCAGACGTTGGCATGGGGTCTGGTTCCATCACCTCTGACTGGGTCCTGGTAGAAGTCTCCAGAACAGAGCTAGGTGTGACAGCTTGCTTCACCTGGCTGCAGTTGACCATTCCCACCCTCTTAGCTAGCTTCCCATGATTGGCCAGGTCTTCCCCCAACAGCATGGGGATGGGATAATCATCATAGAGTGCAAAAGTCCATGTTCCTGACCAGCCCTTGTACTGGACAGGCAACTTGGCTGTAGGCAAGTCAAAAGAGTTTGACTTGAAGGGTTGAATCGTTACTTGGACCTCTGGGTCAATTAAATTGGGGTCCACTAAGGAAGCCGTGGATAGCTGACACTTGTGCTCTGGTGTCCCTCCATGCTGTAACCTTCTTCCCACCCACATTCACAGTTTCCCTCTGCTCTGACGGTATCTGGGAGGCATCTGGGCCTGAGGACCTTTGGTGTGACTCCAGTGCAATGAACTGTAATCTGTTGGGGTTCTGGGGAAGTTGGCCTTTACATGCCCCAGCTTGTTACATTTAAAACATCGCCCAGCTGACTGGTCACTGGGGTGAGGTGGGTTGCTGGAGAACAGTGTGGTGGGACAATAAAGTGTCTGGGATTTTCCTTGGGGTTCAGTTGGGGTCTTGGGTTGCCCCCGGTAGTAAGGTGTGGTCTGAGGGTGTCCTTTTGGTATCTGCTCAAATTGTGACCAGGGTTGTTCCTCTCTCCTCCCTCCACCCGTTTTGTTCCGGTTTGCCCCGCCTCTCTGGCGGTCTAGAACTGCTCATATTGATGAGCATAAGAAGCAAGACTTTCTGCTGAGTCTATTTTCTTATCCCATAAACACTGTTTTATATCATCCTCGGACATATTCAGGAATTGCTTCTGTATCATCAAATCCCACATTCCTCCAAAGCTAGTTACATCCCATCCTTTGAGCCATTTATCAAACAGATCTGTCATCTGGTTTACATAAGCCACATTACTTAGTCCAGGCCCTCTCGTAAGGGTTCAAAATTTTATTCTGTAAGTTTCAGGTGTAACTTGAAATTCTTTTAAAACAAAATCCTTGAATTTACCATAGTCAGAAGCCTCACCAATAGGCATATTATTGAATATGTCCAGAGCTCTTTCAGTCAATTTTGCTACCAATGTGGTCATCTTGTGATTGTCAGGAATTTGATGGAGTGTGCACAGTCTCTCAAAGGTGAGAAAATATTCAGCAATATCACTGGATGCATCATACTGTGGGCATAGTCGCTCCCATTTGTGGATTGTTGGGGAAGGATTGTTAGGGATATTCGGTATATTCTGGTGAGCCCTTGCCTTCTCTATCTCCAGTGCATGCTTCCTCTCTTTTTCCCTCTCCTCCATTTCTTTTTCTTTTGCCTCCATAGCTCTCCTGTGGGCAGCCTCCTGGGCTTTCTCTGCCTCTTTTGCTGGCGCCATATCTCTCCTGTGGGCAGCCTCTTGGGCAGCCTCCTCTGTCTTTGCCTTGGCTTTTTCTGCCTCTTTCGCTGCCTCTATAGCGAGTCATTTTATTTCGACCAGTTTCTGGTGTTCCTTTTCTTTCTCTTCTGCTTCCAGTCTAGCTAATTCCAGTTTCTGTTGGACATTGCTTTCTGTCATCCTAGCCTCTCTGTGTTTAACTAGCTTGACCCAAAAGTTAGAAAAAAACCCTTGTTTGTGAATTTCCAATTCGCTGTGCTGTAACCTAATACCTTTGCCTCTGATAGCTGTTCCCAGCCTACAGAGAAATCCTTTTGTAAAAAAACCTAACACCTATGACTCCAGACAAAGAGATAGAAAAAGCTCTAGCTGCTTTCAGTTAAAAAAAAACCTCTTCAGGTCAGTGCTTTTGGTTCAAAATGATCTCTGGTTCAAAATGATCCCACCACTCTGCCACCATGTCAAGGTTCCTTCCCCACTCTGAACTCTGGAGTACAGATGTGGGGACCCGCATGAAAGATCCCCATATCTTATTTCTACCAGCTTAGGTTAAAAACTTCCTCAAGGCACAAATCTCTATTTGTCCTTGGTCTAGGAATGCTGCCACCACCAAGTGATTTGACAAAGAACCAGGGAAAAGGACCACTTGGAGTTCCTCTTCCCCCAGCAATCTCCCAAGCCCTTACACCCCCTTTCCTGGGGAGGATTGAAAACAAGTTGAGCACAGACCAGCTTTGGGTTCCTTAGGACCCTAAAACCCAATCAGGTTCTTAACAAACAGAACTTTATTAGAAGAACAAAACAAAGACAAAAGAAACACTCTGTAAGATTAGAATGGAAGATAATCTCACAGGCAGTCAGATTCAAAATATAGAGAATCCCTCTAGGCAAAACTTTAAGTTACAAAAAGACACAAAACTAGGAATACATATTCCCTCCAGCACAGTGAATTTCACAAGCCAAAACCAAGAAAATCTAATGCATTTTCTAGCTAGATTACTTACTAACTTTACAGGAGTTGGAGGGCTTGCATCCTTGATCTGTTCCCGGCAAAGTTATCACACAGACAGACAGAACCCTTTGTTCCCCCCACTCCAGATTTGAAAGTATCTTGTCCCCTCATTGGTCATTTTGGGTCAGGTGCCAGCTAGGTTACCTGAGCTTCTTAACCTTTTACAGGTGAAAGGATTTTGCCTGTGGCCAGGAGGGATTTTATAGCACTGTATACAGAAAGGTGGTTACCCTTCCCTTTATATTTATGACAGGAGAGCCAGAGCCTGTCAACTCCTTTTGACAGGAGCCTTTTGTGTCTATTCAGAGAGGTCAGATTGGATCAGTGCTCTGGCCACCTTGGGCTCTCCACCTATCATGAGCTGTACATCAGAGCTTCCCAGCAGGGAGAGAGCTCACAGCCCCTTTTTCCAACAACCCTGGCCCAGCCCCTGGCACTAAAAGGGGGTTTCCATCAGTTTGTGGAGCCTGTGGCACAAGGATGCACAGTTCTGATCCCACGAGCAGGACACACACACACTTAGGTCACAGTTTGCCCTGATGGTGTCTCTTTGAAAGCCGAATGTCTGATATTGTAACAGATGACTTAAGAATCATATTCTATGATTCTATGATTCTTAGGTCGTCTGTTACAATATCAGACACTCGGCTTTCAAAGAGACACCATCAGGGCAAACTGGGTCCCAAATTTAGTTTTGTTTTGGTTTTTTGTTTGTTTGTTTTTTCCCTGAAGCAACCACAATAGAAATAGCTCCAGAATTTTTATTTCTCAGTGTTGTGTCCACAAGGCCACATTTTCAAGATATTTAGGTACAGAGCAAATATGCACTTAGTGAGTTTTTCCGAAGTGCCCAAGTGAAATCAATGGGAGTTAGGCTCTAGCCTGCTTTGGTGGTTTTGAAAATCCCAATAAGCATCTAAACACTTTTAAAAATCTGGCCTATCTCTGTCTTTGGGTGCCTAAATACCGCTGGAAATCTGGCCTGCAGTTTATTTCTTAAGGAATCGGCTTCCCTTGTGGTTCTGGCAACCTGAACATCGATGCATCCTGCTGATGGGTCTGAACTAGAAAGTAAAGCAGACCAGGAACAGAGATGAAGCTGGTACATCTGTTTCCAGCAGGGCTGGTTTTATGGGTGGGCGACGTGGGCGTGTGCCCAGGATGCCATGGCCGGGGCGTGCTGTGGTCAACCATCCTTCCACATACGCACAGTCAGCCCAAGGCCCCTTTAAACCCCAAGCACTGGGACTGGAGCTGGGGAGGTGCAGGGCTGGGGGCTCTCCGGCATGCGGCTCCTACTATGCACTGGGCTCCAGCTGCTAGTGCCAGCTGGGCTCAGGAGGGACAGGACTTTCTCTTCCCTTGCATGGCCACTCCCAGAGCAGGGTCAGACCCACCTCCAGGAACCTCCTGCAGCCGCAGGAAGCACTGCATCCCCCCCATGCTTCCTGTCCCCATCGCTCCCCAGTCGTGGAAGGGCGGGCGTGCCAATGGGAGTTGGGCACCTCTTTCTTGTCGGATCCTTTGAAATCCCAGCCTTATTTTTTCTTTTTAACCATTTAGGGCCTCATCCACCACTCTGAAGCAAATGACCCTCCGTAAGTGATCACAGTTCTGTGCCACGTACTTCCAGGCCTCTATAAAAATCCCACTCCAGCTGCTGGCTGTGGGTCTTACTCCTGTGTAGCAGCTCTGCCCCGAATATACAGTGGTTTCACAGATTCATAGGTTCCAAGGCCAGAAGGGACCACTGTGATCATCTAGGCTGACCTCCTGGCTGGTGCAGGCCAGAGGAACTTCCACAAAGAAATTCCTGGAGAATATCTTTTATTAAAAACATCTAAACTTGATTTTAAAATGGTCGGCCATGGAGAATCCACCATGAACCTGGATAAATTGTTCCAAAAGTTAATTATGCTGGCTGTGAAAAAAAAAATGATGCCTTATTTCCAGTCTGAAGTTGTCTAGCTTCAACTCCCAAACATTGGATTGTGTTAGATCTTTCCCTGATAGACGGAAGAACCCATTATCTAATATTTATTGCCCACATAGGTACTTACAGACTGTAATCAAGTTACCCCTTAACCGTCTCTATCTTAAGATAAACAGATTTTGCTCCTTGAGTCTATCACTAGAAGGCAAGTTTTCTAAACCTTTAACCATGCTCACGGCTCTTCTCTAAGCCCTCTCCAATTTATCAACCTCCTTTTTGAATTGTGGTCACCGGAACAGGACACAGGTTTCCAGCAGTGGTTGCATCCAAGACAAATACAGATGTAAAATAACCTCCCTGCTCCTACTTGAGATTCCCCTGTTTGTGCATCCCAGGACCCCATTAGCCTTTTGATCCACACTATCACACCAGGAGATTATATTCAGCTGATTATCCAGCCTTCCGCACAAAATCTTCTTCAGTCACCGCTTCCCAGGATAGACTTCTCCAGCATGTAAGAATGGCCTGCATTCTTTGTTCTAGATGTAGCTATTTATATGTAGCTGTATATAAATGTGTATTTTTTCTTGTGACTGAAGCAACCTCTGTGCCATCTGCAAACTTTATCAATGATGATTTTATGTTTTCTTTCACGTCACCGTAGTGAGTGTCTACACCGAAGCACTGCAACAGTGCAGCTTCAGCTGTGCCACCACAGTGGTTTAAGTGCAGACACAGTGTAAGAGAGTTGTGCTCTTTCTTCAGTCATATTAATGTGTTTACTCTGAAACCTAATGATCATTAATTGAATTCCACTGCTCTTATTTCTGCATATGCATCCAACTCTAGGGATACAGCTCAGCTCATTGTATGTTAACTCTGAAACCTAATGATCACAAGTTAAATGCCATTGCTGATTATTTTTTCATATGTGTTTACATGTGGCTGCTGGATGTAATCGCATTGGGCTGGGGGAAAGTAGCTGCTGAAAAGTTGGAAACTTTGGCCCTTCTATGAACTGCTTCATTTTGGTGCACACCTGCATTTTGGGGAAATCCAACTGAGCTCACTGGGCCTTGGGCTACATGCGGGCACAAGAATGAGGAGTGGATGACAGCAAGCGGGACAAAGAGTGTGCTTCCCCAGAATAAACCAAGTCCATTCACTACCACCTCTGACTTCAAAGGGCAGGAGGTACTGTAGCTGCATCTCCCCTCCAGGGCCAAACACATCATCTGCCTCCTGAGGGCCAATCCAAGTGTAACCCAGGTGAAGAAAATGATGCTGTCTCTCCCCTCTAGTGGCTAGACCATGCACAATGGATTGTAAGTCTGCTACAGCCTTTGACCTACGGCCTCTAGTTGTTTAATTCAAGCTGCACAAGCTCAGGGGTTCTTACTACCTGTTTGAGGATGTCCTGCTAACAGTGTTTGGTTGCCATGTAATATTTTACCTGCTTGTCTTCATGTAGCCTAAGGCAGCAGCAAAACCCAAGAAAATGATTTCAGTCAAAGACACGTTGCAGAAAAGGGAATAGACTGTCCTGGTGCTATGCTCGTCTTAGAAGAACAGCGTCTCTGCTGACAATAAGCTTTCCCCCACAATATCTGGCCCACTCCACTAAGTATCTGAGACCCACACAATCTCTAACACATGTATCCTCACCACACCTCTGGGAGGTAGTCAGCGTGATGAACCCCCTGATATAGAGGAAGAACTGAGGCACAGATTTGCAAAGGTATTGAGGTGCCTAGAGATGCCCTTCTTTCCCCTTTAACCTTCTCCGTTCCCCATGCCTTCCCTCCCAACTTCCTTTCCCCGCCACCTTCACCCACCTTCCCCATCTCCACTTTTCACCCTTCCACCTCCCCTTCCTCCTTCTATCTCCCCCTTCCCCCTGTTTCCATGCTGCCTTCTTCCTGGAATTTCGGGCAGGAAGGGAAGGTGGGAAGTTACATGGGGGCCTGGGGAAAGGAAAATGGAAGGGAGAGGAGTGGGTAAGGGGAGGGGGAAGGAGGGATGGGGAAAAGAAGGGAAAGGGGAGGGAGAAGGGGAACGTGGAAGGGTGGAGGAAGGAGGAAGGAAAAGGGAGGAGGTGAAGCAATGAGGAAGGGAGTTGGGGGAAGGGGAGAGAAAGGAAATGGAACAAACAGAAGGAAAGGGAAGGAAGAGGGGGACAATCAGCAGTGTAAGGGGGAGGGGAGCAGGGGTAAGAGAGGGAAGGAGGAAGGGAGTTGGGGAAGGGAAGAACAGAGGACGGATGGAAATAGGGACAAGGGAAGGTGCCTGTGGAAGTGCACTTTAAGAGCTTCCTTTGTGTTCTTGCCTCAGTTTCCCCAGCAGTGCTGTCTCAGTACTGCATGGGGCCTGGAGATCTGTAAGGACCAGTGGCATCTGGCAACAAGTAACCAGCCAAGGAGAACTCCTGACCCAGGAGTCCACTCTGTCTCATGCCACTGACTCATGGCAACTCTGGCCCAGGGCCAGTTCAAGGTAGCACAGTAAAATAAGAGTTGGGGATGCTAATCAAGACCAAAATGAGCAACCAAACATGCTGAAGCCAATTTATTTATAACTTTGGTGGCACATATGTATTATTACAGGAGTTGGCACATTTACTTTTAAATATACTAAGGGTTCCTGCTGTCTATCTATCTATCTATCTATCTATCTAATCACTAGATCACAGTTGCCCATCTTTGTACTATTAAAACTCTGATCCAAAATCCATTGAAAACAATGCTGACTCCTTTACTGGATTAGGCCCAGAGTGACTCTCAAGTGTGATTAAAAGAATTTCCCCTGTATGTAGGGTAGGAAATAACCAGGGCTGGTTAAAATCTTTCCTCCAAAATATTTTGTTAAAGGAAAATTGGTTTTTTGGTGAAACAAACAGTTTTGCAAAAAGTGTCTGCTTTCCTAAAAAATAAAATAAAATGAATTGTATTTATTTATTGATTTGTCAGCAAATTAAAAACCTCAAATTTATTTATTTATTTGTTTGTTTGTTTGTTTGTTTTGTTTTTGTCCAAAATTTTAGTCTTTCAGAGGAACCTTTTTGGGTTTTCCAAAAAAAAATTCAAAATTTTCCTTGGGGGAAAAATAACCCCAGTTTCCAGCTGGCTCTAGACATAACTATGGGCTAAAATCTGAGGTCTATGCTGAGTTATGGCTAGGTCTTTGATCACACAAAATTTCACAGAAGTCAAAGGGGTTTTCATTTGCATAAGGAATGAGAGCAAATCAACTGCCTTTAGATTCAGGCTTGTAGTAACTGCATGGTACTTGTTGACATTTTAATGGTGATCACTGAATTGGGTTTATTATGGGTCTTCTTGATGAATCCTCGCTTGGCCTCCAGTTACTAATGGAGACAGCCAATTAGGCCTTTTACTTATAATTTTCCTCAGAGCTTCTTTGACCTCCTTGTTTCTCAGACTGTATATAATGGGGTTAACCATAGGGGTAATCACCGTGTACAGCAGGGAAAACATTTTATTTAGGCCTGGAGACTGGCTGGCCGTGGGAACCGCATAAATAATGCCCAAGGTCCCATAGAACAAGGTCACCACGATGAGATGGGAGGAGCAGGTGGAGAAGGCTTTCTGTTTTCCCATGGTAGAAGGGACCCTGAGAATGGTGGACAGGATGTTGGCATAGGATACTACAGTCAGCAGAAATGGGACCATGGTCACAACAGAGGCCATGATGAATGTGGTTGTCTTGGCCACATGGGCGTCAGCACAGGAGAGCTTTATGACCGGTGCTAGGTCGCAGAAGAAATGGTCGATTTCATTGGAGGCACAGAATGGCAACCTGAAGGTCAAGACAATGGTTAGTATGGGAGTCAGGAACCCACTTATCCAAGAACCTGCTGCCATCTGCAGGCAAACCTTGGAGTTCATGATGGCCATGTAACGGAGTGGGCTGCAGATGGCTACGTACCGGTCATAAGACATCACCGCCAGGAGAAAACACTCAGTGATAGCCATGGAACTGAAGAAATAAAACTGGGTAATGCAGCCAAAGAAGGAGATTGCTTCATGTGCAGTAAGTAAAGTTCTTAGCATCTTGGGGGTGGTAGAAGCGGTGTACCAGATCTCGAGGAAGGAGAAATTTCCCAGGAAGAAGTACATCGGGGTGTGCAGGCTCCGGCTGTATGAGATGATGGCCAATATGAGGATGTTGCCAGCTAATGTCATGATGTAGACAGCTAGAAATAGCACAAAGAGAAGGATCTGCATCTCATGAAGATCCCCAAATCCCATCAAGATGAACTCTGCAAGGGCTGTCTGATTTCCTTCTGCTGCTCTGTCCATCTAGATTAAAATTGGTCCCAAATCACAAAACAAAATCATGAAAATTCTGGGAAGTGTGGAGGAGTTTTAATCTGTAGCCCAATCTATGAATTGTATAATAATTACATTGATTCCTTAAGAATTCCCAGCTATCACTCTGAGGTTTGAAAGGTTCTTGCCCCAAGATCAGGCCCAGTATTATTAAAATTACTGTTCATTTGGGAACCCTGATGTGCACGGTTGCAACACGCACACTATAGGAAGCCTTCTATATTTACAACAGTTCATTAATACATTTAGCAAAGTCACAAACACTGTAACCCAGGTAGGTAGATAGAGATAATACAGAATGTCCATCTGAACATCCATATACTCACACTATCACTTGCAGAACAACATGAAATGTTAGCCATTGTCTTCCTCATCACCATTACCTTCTTCATCATCACCAGTGGCCATCATCCCAGCACCACCCAAGGGCCACATCTCTCTTTCCTCCTGCCCAGAGACTGGGATACAACGCTACTATATTTAATGCATATTCAGTAGGGGTTTCTCCCCTCTTCCTCATTTGTATTTCCTCACCCTACTAATGCTGAAGTGCCCTTCCCCTATAGGTTAGCATATTAATGATCTCAACTTATTATCATATACGTCAATTCATTGCCATGGAACTCTTGCGGTCAGACATCTGTGGATGCTTTATCCTAAAATATCCAAAAGCTGGTGTTAGCTCATGTTCCTGTGATTGGCTGGTGTTGTTATGGACAAACTTCCTCCTTACACACTCTATGTTCAATTCCCCAAAATTTAGGGGTGACTGTTGGGCCATTTTTCTGTGTCAAAGTTCATAGGCCCTCAAGCCTTATGCTCAGTGCTGAAGCCACTGTCTTACAGGATACAGGCCTTGTGTTACTGCTAAACAGGGCTGGCCTTACCATGAGGCGAACTGAGGCGGCAGCCTCAGGTGCCAGACTGGGGGGGAGGGAGCACCACTAGGACCCAGAGTGTAGAAAATTGTGTCTGTTGCTGGTGCATATGTATTCTCTCTGCTCTAGATGCACAGAGATGGTGGAGAGCTGTGCTGGAGGAAGGAGGGCACAAGAGATATAACAGGCAGGCAGGAGAAAAGGTGAGAAGGAATAACAGAAATCAGCAAGAGCTGCAGGGAGAGAGAGGAGGAGGAGGAGCCTCTTATGTACCTCTCTAGCACCCCCAGGAGCCTGGACTGATTAACACCAGCTTCTCAGGGAGCTTCCTGTTTCCTGCTGCTTCCATGAACCCACTTGAGGAGAACAGGCCGTCAACTGAAGAAGTAGGAGCCAGTTAGGCCCTTAAGATGCTGATATCTTCCCTCCCTCAGGCCCTGCTACCAGCCTGCTTATTTGTCCCCTTCAACTGAGTGTTGAGAGCCACTATAGCTGGCACAGAACAGCAGTCATGAGTGAAAGAAGACAACGCCCCTCTGGGGCAGCATTCAGAAAAAGAAAGAAAGCAAAGGAAGCTTTTCTATCTAAGCAGGACGGAGCTCTTCTGAGATACAGACACAAAAATGTTCACGGTGAGCCTTCCGGCCCCAGTGAGGATGTGAGTGGTGAGGAGATGCCTGATCTTCCAGTTAGAGTGCAGGTGACTTGGCAGCTACTGCAGCATCCATATCTCCTTCTCAAATGGATGTAACCATGCACATTCCTGAAGAAAAGCGTAGATCAGAGAAGAGTGTGGTAGAGGCCCAAGAAACAGCTGCTGCTGAGTTTAGTTCCTTAAGTCTAGATGATCCAGGACTGTGGACCCACTTGAGCAGTAGCCTGAGGGACTTCCGTGTACTGCATGGGCCACAGCAAGTGAAAAACGTCATGTTCCCCAAAGACAGTGAAAACAGAAGTTTCCATCCAACACATTACTGGTGTGAAATCCCCAATGGTGACAAAGTGGAGAGGCCGTGGCTTATGTACTCAAAAACCCAGAATGCTGCATACTGTTTTTGTTGCCAACTCTTCCAATCTAATGTTCCAGCCACATTGGGTTCTACAGGAACAAAGGACTGGAAAAATCTGGCTAGAAATCTGGCATGCCATGGGAAGGCAGCAAACCTTGGAGTTCATGATGGCCATGAGAGCATTCCATAGGTGGAAAGAGCTTGAGATGAGACTAAGGTTAAAGGCCACCATAGGTGATCAGCATCAAGAGAAGACTGATTGCATCAGAGTCTCTTTACTGGCAAAATGTTCTGAAAAGGCTCATTGCCATTGTGAGAATGCTTGCTACCCAAAACCTAGCACTGCGTGGCACTTCAGATCAGCTGTATGTGCCAAACAATGGAAACTTCCTTAAAATTGTGGAGCTGATGGCTGAATTTGATGCTGTACTCCCGGAGCATCTAAGAAGAGTCACCACCCAAGAAATGTACACACATCACTACCTTGGAAAAACAATTCAAAATGAGATCGTACAGTTACTGGCAACAAAAGTCAAACAGAAGATTGTGGCAGATCTGAAGTCATTAAGATATTACTCTGTTATTCTGGACTGCACACCTGACATCAGCCATACGAACAAATGACTTTAATGGTGTGTTTTGTAACAACAACAGAACCTAGTGAAAATCCCCTGCCATGGTGACTGTCAGAGAGCATTTTCTAGAATTTATTGATATTGATGATACTACAGGAGCTGGTATGACAAATGTGCTTCTTAAAAAGCTGGAAGATCCGGGAATTGCGATGGCTGACACGAGAGGTCAGGGCTACGATAATGGTGCTCACATGAGAGGAAAGAACAGAGCAGTGCAGACACGGATCCAAGAGTTAAACCCTTGAGTTTTTTTTGTCCCATGCAGTTCTCATTCATTGAACTTGGTGGTCAGTGATGCAGCATCAGCTTCTAGTGAGGCTGCTGAATTTTTTAATGTAATTCAAAGCATCTATGTGCTTTTCTCTGCATCAACTCATCGATGGCAAATTTTGAAGCAACAACTGGGAACATCCTCTCTGACACTGAAACCACTGAGTGCCACATGATGGGAAAGTCGAGTGGGGGGGGGGAGGGGGTTAAGCCTATCAAACACCAAATTGGGAAGATAGATGATGCCATAGTTGCCATTATGGAGGATAATGCTATGACAGGAACTGTCCATGGGAGAACAGTGGCAGAGGAAAATGGAATCACTGGAAACATACATAACTTCAAATTTCTGTGTGGCTTAGTGTTGTGGCATGACATACTGTTTGAAATAAAGGTAAGCAAGAGACTCCAAGGTGTTGACCTTGATATATCTGGAGCAATGGACAAAGCAAAGTCATACCTACAGTCTTACCGATCAGATGAGGGATTTCAAAACGTTCTGAAGAGTGCACAGAAGTTGGCAGAGGAGCTTCACATAGAAGCTATTTTCCCACCCATTCGAGAATACAAGAGTCACCGAAGAAGAATACATTTTGATTACGAGGCACGGGATAATCCCATAAGAGACCCCAAACAACAATTCAATTCTTTAACCAGGTGCTAGATTATGCAATACAGTCAGCTGAAGAACGTTTCATGCAGCTCAAGGAGCACAGCAGTATATTTGGGATGTTGTATGATATTCCAAAATTCCTCACTATACCTGAAGAAGACCTACACCAGCAATGTAGGGCACTAGAGACAATGTTGACACATGATGACATGCGCAATATTGATGAGAGTGGGGGGTGGGCGGGGTCACTTGAAGAGTCATGTGGGTGGTCAGGTGGGGAGGTCACATCCCCACCCCTTAGCTGGTGCAGCGTACTGGTAAGAAATGAATTCTACTTGCACCACTGCCACTGGTCTAGATCAAAGGGTCTCCTGATTGTGTTGCAATGAAGCGGTTTGATGTTTTGAAAGGCTGGGCTAGATTTTTAAAGGAGGCACTTAGTGCGATTTTTAAAAAATATTTGGGTGCCTGAGACCCATTGAATTCAATGGCTTTTAGGAGCATAGGTTCTTTAGAAAATCCCACTAAGCATCTAAATATCTTTAAACATCTGGGCCTTTATCTTATTTTCTTGTTGAAAATGTCAAAGTGTCAGACTGTTTCAATCTGTAGTAAATAGAAGGTACCCTTTATGTGTTTGTTTTAATAAAATAAAATAAAATAAAATGCAATTCCAGAGTTCTCACTCTGAAGTCTATGATGTCTGTGGAGTCAGTAAAAAGTGATGAAAGAGCCAGAAGGATGGCTGAGAGCTTTTTGTTCAGAACACCACCAGGTTGAATCATCACTGGGTTTTGTTGTCTGGTATCATCCAATTTTTAAGTTTTCAGCCATTTTGACTATACAAATCACACCGGTGTAGTGTACACTACAGTAAGGCATGTATCTACGCCATACCAAGAGCCTAGACCATTGTGATATTAGAAGTCATTCAGCCAATTACCACCCTTACTTTACAGCTAATCTGCATGCAACAATTTCATGGGTTGCACGAGGGAGACTGCACAGATCCTCACTGCCACTTGTGCAAATCCACAGAACTCTCCCAACAGATCACCCCAGACACAAATCAACACAACGACTCAAACAACAACACAACCAGCACTCACAATACCCTCTAACATTTGTAACCCTTTACCACAGCACACACTCCTCATTCGCGAACACAAATCAATACAACCCTTCCAGCATAACCCAACAACCACACCAAGGAACAGAACCATCCACCCAACAACATAATTGGCACAAACAATAACCCCAAACTTCACTCTGAAGCCTAGAATATTGATAGAGTCATTGCGAAGCAATGGAAATAGTTACAAGGCTGTTTCAGAACAGAACTTTTTTTTTAGAATATCACCAGGTTGAATCATCAATGGGATTCAGGGTCTGCTAATGAGGGGATGGGCTATAATTAAAGAAACAGACTTTGGGGGGAAAATAAAGAAAACAGAGACTACTGGAGCGAACTTCACCGCCATGGCTGCCACCATCACCATCATCTGGGACCTCAAGTCTTTTTTGTCCTAATCCTAAGGTATATTCTAATCAGACCAGGCCAGAGAGAGGGACCCAGATGACAATGGCACCCGTACCAGCTCCAGCTAAAGCCCAAACACCACCAGAGCTGAAATGGTACTGGACTTCAACAACAGCACTACCAACAACACCTTCAGCTCCTCTCAACTAGCGTCTTCTCTTTTACCCAAAAGGAGAGTTATTACTGCCTTTGGCCTTGTCTACACTTACCGGGGGATCGAAGCGCAGCGATCAATGAATCGGCGGTTGATTTAGCAGGTCTAGTGAAGACCCACTAAATAGACTACATATTGCTCCCCGTCGACATCTGTACTTCAGCAGAATGAGAAGAGTAAGGGGAGTCGACGGGAGAGCATCTCCCATCAACATAGCGTAGTGTGTACCCCACGGTAACTAGATCTAAGCTATGTGGACTTGAGTTACGCAATTCATATAACTCAAATTGCATATCTTAGATCGACTTTCCCCTGTAGTGTAGACAAGGCCTTTGATACCATCTAAGAAATGGTCAGACAAGGGATTTTTCCTTCTACAAACTCTCTCCAGCTAAAGGGAAAGGGAAAGAGGGATGTTGTTAAAATGAAAGCCTGACTTAATACACTACATTTCAAATGCATTATCTGTTTTCTCTTCTTCTCTGCATCTTTAAGAAAAAGGTTTTTTTTAATGGTGTGTTTGCCATGGTCCTAAGCAGGCTGAGGTCTCTGTGTACCAAACCCCGAACCTTGTTGAACACTTTAATGTTGGGCTGTGTCTGGGTGATGATAACACCTTTGGCCAATATATTCCATCTAAATTAATACATTTTTCAGTCATTGTGAGTTTGTGAATTACACCTGTCCAAGAACCTGGGCTTTCAGCTACTTGTAATAGAATATTTTAACTATTGTATCATATCATATCATGACATGACCTGAACATGACATTGTCTGACATTTTGTGCATGACTCCGCATCTGCATCTCACGAGATAATAAATATAATATGAGCATGACAAAGAAAATAAATGTCAAAAGAAAACATTCATTTTGAAACAAAGCCTGAACAACATTTTTTAAATTTAATTGTTTTGGAATTTATGTTGTAACTGGACATTTAGAAAATATTTGGATTTGTTCCAATCTGGAAACAGATGTCAACCTTTGAAAATTTTACACAAAAAGGAAATTCTGAGTTGCAATCAGCTCTATAGTCTCCTTCAACTCTCGCCAATTGCTGTAGATAACTAAATAATGTTAATCTTGTAATCTGTGAAATTCCCTATCATACATATAAACCACTAGAGGGAATATTAAAATACTTAGGTAACCTTAGCAATTAATGCAAGATGAAGCTGTCATGTTTTCAAGGGGAACCGAAGTAACTCATTCTAATCAGGCTTTGTGGCTAAATTCTGATCTCAGCTCACCTGGGGTAAATTCAGAGTCATGCTTTTGAACTCAATGGATTTAGAGCCAGATTCAGCTCTCTGCTGCAAAGATCATTCGATTTCACTTGCTATAACTTGAGTAAATCGGGTGTAGCTCCACTGGTTTTAATTTAGCATAATTTACAAAAAAATAGCTATTGACAGACTGTGTCTCTATCCTGAAAATACCAAATAATAATAAATAATAAAATAAAATACTAATACTAAGACTAATAATAATAATCTTTTTATTTTCTCTTAAATATCCAAAAGCCTTTTTATTAACTTTAATTAAATATGTTCCACCTGACAGTGAAGACAAGAAAATACATTGTTTTAAAAATTATAGATTGCTATAGATATATAGAACTATGCATAGCTATAGTTAAATATAGTCATCTATAATAATATGTAGCTATAGCTATAGATAAATGTGGGGTTATCTTTTTATATGTGGAATATAAAAAACACTACAATATAACTGCATTGAATCAAAAGAGCGAGGGAAAAAAAGCAATTAAGTGATATTATTACCTCTCTGTAAAATGTTCCTTGATCATATGATACTTAGTAATCTTTCTTTTCAAATGCTTAGTATTTCTCAGCTCCATCCTTTCTTGAGGTTTTTGTTTGAAGTATAGAAATTTCAACAGACTATTTTTCAGGTCAAAAAATTACATTCTCATCCTGCAGAATTTATCAGCCTTACAGATTTTCTCCTTGATTCTGAGGAGAGATGAAGGCTCATCAAACCACTAATATTTAATGCATTTCATAAGGGCCAGTAGTAACTTACTACTCCTTAAAGGCCTGATTTGTAGAGGATGCTGCAATCAGCTCCAATCATTCCACTGTCATTAAATGATGACTAAGCAGCATAATTAATTAAATCAAAAATACGATCCCCTGTGGAGACATGATTGCTCTAATTGGGATTGGGAAGGGCAGAGGAACTTTCTGAAAAGTTACAGAAAAGAACCAAAAGGTTTGACTGTTCCATAGATATACTCTTTATGTGAGAAGAGAGGGAATTACCATAGTTGTTCCTTATTAAATGATTTTTATTGATGGAAAATTGTTTCATAATTACATGGGCTTTCCCGCCCACTCTATTTCTTTTTTCTGGAAAATTTAAGACCTGATCCACCAAATCCAGGGTCTGAAATCACTGGCTTTACATCAGCATAAGGCCTGGTTTCCATGTAAAGTTTCACGTCTTTGATTAAAGGTGATTCAATCTGATTTATTTAAGCCAATGCAAATTTGTATGTGCACACTTAATATTGGGGACCATGGGAAGTTATCAAGTCCAACCGCTTTTCCGGAGGTAGGACCAACTAAACCTACATCATCCCTGGCTGGTATTTGTCCAACCTGGTCTTCAAAACCTCCAGTGAGATGGATTCCGCAACCTCCACTGGAAGCCTATTCCAGAGCTTAACTACCCTGAGAGTTAGAAAGTCTATCCTAATATCTACCCTAAATCTCCCTTGCTGCAGATAAGTCCATTACTATTTGTTCTCCCTTCAGTGGACATGGAGAACAATTGTTCCCCATCCTCTTTATAACAGCCCTTAACATATTAAAAGACTGTTATCAATTCCTGCCCCCTTAGTCTTCTTCTCTCAAGACTAAACATGCCCATTTGTTAACCTTTCTTCACAGGTCAGGTTTTCCTAAATCTTTATCATTTGTGTCGCTCTCCTGTAGACTCCCATGATGCACATGCTATGTCTCCTTGTGGCTTCATGCTCTCCTGGAAGGTGCCTGGATATTGGAGTGAGGAGTGTATTATAAGAAGCTATATAGAATCCTGTGGACTTCAATAGTATGATTTTCATTACATGATTGAGGAATTTGTGCTATCATTGATATCTTTCTTTATCAGTTATTTTTAATATCAATGAGGCTGTTATGACATTTGTAAAGGGGAAGAGGGGAATGACAAGGGGAGCTGGTCAGGTTTTCAATATTTCAACAAAATTTTTTCATGAAAAGTTATGATTTTTTCCCCACCACAGTCTTTCAACTGCCTCTAATCAGCAACGTTAATCAAAGGTTAGGATCTAAGACAGTTAGGGGAAAATTTTCAAAAGTGGCCAAGCAACAGATTCAGGACCAGATTTTTAAAGGTGTCTAACTAGTGGGATTTGTGGAAGCACCAAAAACTCATCGATTTTAATGGACATTAGGCACTTAGATATGTTTGCAAATCAGGCCCCGAGGCAATTAACTCCCACTGAAAATCTCACTCGACATCTATCTTCATCTTTAGATGTCTAAATACTTTGATAATTTAGCCTTAGCCACTTAGCACCAGATTTTAAAGAATCTGAGTGACTACAGATGCAGTGGGTGCATCGTGGGATTATCAGAATTGCCTGGGTGCCTAGCTCCCAATTATTTCAATGGACGTTAGGCATGTTGGGCCAGATTTTTAAAGGTATTTAGGCATCTTGTGGGATTTTCAGAAGCATCTTAGCACCTAAAACCCATTGCATTTTTTGAATACCCACCTGTGCCCAATCTGCAGAGTTTATGAGCCTCAGATAGAAATCCCTGGCTCTTTCACTCAAACTATGGGTGCTTATGGTTTTAAATTATGGAGGTCCTTGGTTCAGTCCCTGGAGTGAGCCAAGGTGACAGCTGTAACACATGTCTGGTCAGTTTTCAACTATAGACGGTCCTGAAGGTCCTATAAATTTCAGAACAACAGATATCTGGGTCCCAGTGCCGTAGGCTCCTTTGAAATTCCCAGTCCTTAGAAACAGACGGGGAGTAGCAGGCATTAAAGGAGACAGCAATACTAAGTAGCTCTGTGTGTGCATCTCCAGTTCTTCTTGAGATATAAAAATCAGGCAGGTCTTACAAGCTGCTGAACAATCCAGATGAAAGTCTGCTCCTCTGGCAGTAAAGACTGCTTAGCTCATTGTAGACTCCAGCCACCAACCATCTCATTTCATCACAGGGTTTCTTTGGCTATACTTTAGATGCTGGTTGTGTTTGCAAATGGAGCGTCTGTCCACAAACTGACACTGGAAAGGTGTGCAAAGTTTCTGTGAGAGACACAGTTACCCAGTGTTATTTTACACATAAACACCCACTTGGTGTTATACATGGGCATTTGAAAGAGCCTTGTCATTGCTGAACTCACTGACACCCCTTTGACATTTTTTGCCACCAGATGTTTTGTCCAGGTTTACAACTGCAGCAAGGAGGAGAGAAAAACCTAGACATTATGGCTCTTCCCTGCTCTAACCAGTAGGCAACATTCCTGGACTACAGCAAGACTCCTCTCTAACTAATAAAGAAGGTAACAAATTGGTGGTCAGATTGAGAGCCAAGAGAATAACTGATGCTTCAGTTCAGTGGCCAAAATGACGAATCCAAAAAAGAAAAATTCATTTCAGGTCAACCCAAAACGTATTTTTTTTTCCAGTTTTTCTCACTGAAACGAAGAACTGAAAATAAAATAATTAGAGGTCACACAAAATGTCTCATACAGCCAGAAACTTTTCATTTTATTCTGTTTAATCCTTGGGTGGGGGTTTTTTACACTGTTTAATTGTTTTTCAATAAATCTAGGTAAATCTCAAAAGAAAATGCCGTGTATAGAAAAGTGAAAATGTTTCATGTGACAATGTCAAAATGAAAAGTTTCAAATTTTTCTAATTCCCCCCTCCCCCCAATTATTTGACAAATTCAAGCCAAATTCAGGAATAATTTTGGTCCACTCAAAACTTCATTTTTGTGTGTGAATAAACTGTTTATCTAAAAAAGATTCCAACCAGCTCTCGTCAGATCCTCAGCTGTCATCAGTCAACTTCACTCCATTGGAATCAATGGGCCAGATACGCAACTGGTATCAGTCATTGTAGCTAAACTGACGTCAAAGTAGTAATGCCAGTTTACATTAGATGAGAATTGAGCCTCATATTGTCACACTCTGCTTTCAGAGATGTCGGAAACTTCCAGATCTGCTACCCTGGAGTTGCTATTTTGTATGTAGAATTCTTACTGACATCAATGGATGGTCAGTGTGGTCAGATGTTTGGCTGTGTGTGCGCGTGTTCTCCCTGTGTGCTGGCCCAGCTCTGCGCACACAGCCGACACAGCAGACCTTGAGCAAACTGCCCAATGACCACAAGATCCATTAAGGTACAAAGGTACCAGGCCAGTTTATTGTTGACGAAGCACGGTAATAGCACATGGCAGACTTTACGAGGATACTAAGGGTATGTCTACACTACAAAATTAGGTCGAATTTATAGAAGTCAATTTTTAGGAAGCGATTTTATACAGTCGATTGTGTGTGTCCCCACTAAGCGCATTAAGTCGGCAGAGTGCGTCCAGAGTACCCTGGCTAGCGTCGACTTTCGGAGCATTGCATTGTGGGTCGCTATCCCACAGTTCCTGCAGTCTCTGCTGCCCATTGGAATTCTGGGTTGAGCTCCCAGTGCCTCATGGGGCAAAAACATTGTCGCGGGTGGTTTTGGGTACATGTCGTTAGTCGCCCCTCGCTCCGTGAAAGCAATGGCAGACAATCGTTTCACGCCTTTTTTCTGTGCAGACACCATACTGCTTTCAGCAGACGGTGCAGTAGGACTGCTAACCGTTGTCATCCAACCACCGCTTCCACTGCCACTCTGCTTTCCTGCTCTCCTGATGCCATGAATTCACCTCGCAGGTCCTCTCATCATTCTTTATAAATATCTATTCTCATGGCATCCCGTCATCATCCACCACTTCCACTGCAACTCTGCTCTTCTGCTCTTGTCTCAATAGCGAATTTCTCCATTTTGTCTGTCATGGGCTCCCGGCTACGTGTGTTCTTCCTCAGGAAATGTGTGCGGTGCTAACTGTCGTCCTCCTCTGCTTCCGCTGCAACTCTGCTCTCCTGCTCTCCTGTAGATGCCATACCATGGCAAGCATGGAGTCCGCTCAGCTCACTGCTGCTGTTGTGAGCGTTGTAAACACCTTGCGCATTATCCTGAAGTATATGCAGAACTTGCAAAAGCAGGCAAGGAGGCGACGACAGCTCAATCATGATAGTGATGGGGACATGGACACAGACTTCTCTCAAAGCATGGGCCCTGGCAATTTGGACATCATGGTGGTGATGGGGCAGGTTCATACCATGGACATAGATTCTGGGCCCGGGAAACAAGCACAGACCGGTGGGACCGCACAGTGTTGCAGGTCTGGAATGATTCCAAGTGGCTGCGAAACTTTTGCATGCATAAGGGCACTTTCATGTGACTTGCTTTCCCCTGCCCTGAAGTCAAGAATACCAAGATGAGAGCAGCCTTCACAGTTCACAAGCAAGTGGTGATAACCCTCTGAAAGTTTGCAATGCCAGACAGCTACCGGTCAGTCAGGAATCAATTTGGAGTGGGTAAATCTACTGTGGGGGCTGCTGGGATCCAAGTGGCCAATGCAATCACTGAGCTGCTGCTATCAAGGGTAGTGACTCTGGGAAATGTGCAGGTCATAGTGGATGGCTTTGCTGCAATGGGATTCCCTAACTGTGGTGGTGTGATAGATGGAACGCATATCCCTATCTTGGGACTGGACCACTTTGGCAGCCAGTACATAAACCTCAAGGGGTACTTTTCAATGGTGCTGCAAGCACTGGTGGATCACAAGGGATGTTTCACCGACATCAATGTGGGATGGCCGGGAAAGGTGCATGACACTCGCATCTTCAGGAACTCTGGTCTGTTTGAACAGCTGCAGGAAGGAACTTACTTCCCAGATCAGAAAATTACCGTTGGGGATGTTGAAATGCCTATAGTTATCCTTGGGGACCCAGCCTATCCCTTAATGCCATGGCTCATGAAGCCATACACACCCAGGCACCCAGGACAGTAGTAAGGAGCAGTTCAACTATAAGCTGAGCAAGTGCAGAATGGTGGTAGAATGTGCATTTGGATGTTTAAAAGCGTGCTGGTGCAGTTTACTGACTAGGTTAGACCTCAGTGAAACCAATATTCTCATTGTTATTGCTGCTTGCTGTGTTCTCCACAATATCTGTGAGAGTAAGGGGGAGACGTTTATGGCGGGGTGGGAGGTTGAGGCAAATCGCCTGGCAGCCAATTATGCGCAGCCAGACACCAGAAGAGCACAGTTGGGTGCCCTGCACATCAGAGAAGCTTTGAAAACCAGTTTCATGACTGGCCAGGCTATGGTGTGACAGTTCTGTTTGTTTCTCCTTGATGAAAACTCACCCCCTTGGTTGACTCTACTTCCCTGTAAGCCAACCGACCTCCCCCCTTCAATCACTGCTTTCAGAGGCAGTAAAGTCATTATTGTTTCAAAATCATGCATTCTTTATTAATTCATCACACAAATAGAGGGAAAACTCGCAAGGTAGGGTGAGGTGGGAAGGGTGGGTGAGGAGGGAAGCACCGGGTGGGGTGGTGGATGAGGGGAGGAGGGAAGGACAAGGCCACAGTACAGTTCAAAACTTATTGAATGCCAGCCTTCTGTTGCTTGGGCAATCCTCTGGGGTGGAGCGGCTGGGTGCCTGTAGCCTCCCCCCCACCCCACACACTGCGTTCTTGATATGGAGGATATGGAACTTGGGAAGAAGGGCAGGCGGTTATACAGGGGCTGCAGCAGCGGTCTGTGCTCCTGCTGCCTTTCCTGCAGCTCCACCAGAACCCTAAGCATGTCAGTTTGCTCCCCCATTAGGCTCAGCATTGCATCCTGCCTCCTCTCATCATGCTCCTCCCTCTTCTCATCGCGTTCATTTAACGCTTTCCTGGACTCTGCCATTGTTTGCCTCCTCGCATTCTGCTGAGCTCTTTCAGTGTGGGAGGTCTGCATGAGGTCTGAGGACATCATTGCTAGTGCATTTTTTTCACCTTCTAATCTGCGCTAGCCTCTGGGGCGGAGATGATAGGGGGAGCTTAGAAACATTTGCAGCTGTGGGAGGAAAAAAAGGGAGAGTAGTATTTTAAAAGATACATTTTAGAGAACAAAGGGAAGACTATTTCACACTGAATCAAGCGATTTACATTACATACCATATGTGCTTCCCCCGCTTCCCCCCCACATGGCTAGTATCAGGGAAGATCCCTCTCAGCCAAACGCGAACAGCTCAGCATGAACGGACCTCCCCTCACCAAGTGGCAACTGCTTTTAAAGTACCTCCAGGAGAGCTTCATGGTGATGTCCCTGGGAGGATTTCCGCTCCATCCCCAGACACGTTAACAGACTTTTCCAGTAGCTATACTGGCGGTGAATGCATCCCAAGTCTTCATGGCAAATTAATAATTAAACATGCTTGCTTATAAACCCTGTATTATATTTACAAAGGTACACTCACCAGAGGTGCCTTCTCCATCTTCATGGTCCAGGAGCCTGCCTTGGGAGGGTTGGGAGGGTATTGGCTCCAGGGTAATGAACAGTTCCTGGCTTCTGGGGAGAAGGGATCACCTCCTAGAATGGCATGCAGCTCATCATAGAAGCAGCATGTATGGGGCTCTGACCCGGAATGACCGTTTGCCTCCTTTGTTTTTTGGTAGGCTTGCCTCAGCTCCTTAACATTCATGTGGCACTGCTGTGTTTCCCTGTTGTAGCCTCTGTCCATCATGCCCTTGGAGATTTTGGCAAATATACTGGCAATTCATCTTTTGGAATGGAGTTCTGCCTGCACGGATTCTTCTCCCCATACAGCGATCTGATCTAGTACCTCCCATTCGGTCCATGCTGGAGCTCTTTTGCGATTCTGGGACTCCATGGTCACCTCTGCTGATGAGCTTTGCACGGTCACCTGTGATGATCAGCTTGTCACGCTGGCCAAACAGGAAATGAAATTCAAAAGTTCCCAGGGCTTTTCCTGTCTACCTGGCCAGTGCATCTGAGTTGAGAGTGCTGTCCAGAGCGGTCACAATGGAGCACTCTGGGATAGCTCCTGGAGGCCAATACCATCGAATTGCATCCACACGACCCCAAATTTGACCCAGCAAGGTCGATTTTAGCGCTAACCCCCTCGCCAGGGAGGAGTACAGAAATTGATTTTAAGAGCCCTTCAAGTCGACAAAACAGGCTTGGTCGTGTGGACGAGTGCAGGGTTACATTGACCTAAGGCTGCGAAATTCGACCTAAACTCGTAGTGTACACCAAGGCTAAGACATGTATGCTCGTGACAATGGATGCAGCTCAGTCAGTGGTAGGACTTTCCATTCCTCCCTTGGCTGGCCAAAGATACTCCCTCTGAGATACATCTTTATACCCTGATACAAACAAGTTACTTACTGTCATCCTGACCTTATCTTTTAGGAAGGGTCAGTGTGTTTCTGTTATTCTTGAGGAATGTTTTTGTACCATCCTTGATATCAGAATGTTCTGGTACCATTTGATATCGGGATGTGTTTGCATCAGTACTCTGTACTTAGCACTTCTTAAAAATGTGTATTTTTGCAATATCTGCCAAGTTCTTGCAAATTCTCTGAGCAGGTCCTGCCTCATATCAGGCCTCTATACAAAAGCTTATGTCTCAGGCACTCTTTCTTCTACAGTCAGTACCTTTATAGAGAAGTTCCAGTTCAGTTGATTGCACTGAGAAGTAACACAAGCAAGGATTTTTTAAATCATTTTTTCCCATCCTTTGATTTCTTTATGTTGGTGGAAATCCAGAAGAACTCTATTAAACCTTGGGAAGAAAGCCAGGTATCTTAGAAAAAATACTCTGTGGTGATTTTGCAAAGCCGGGCTAACAAGCCACTCATTTGGTTGGAAAGGAATCGACGAAGAACTTCTTCCATGAGCTTGGACAGAAACTGTGTAAAGTAACTCCTTCAGAAGTCTTCACATACAGTTGCTTCAATAAAACACTTCAAAGGTCATTCACCCATGCAATATAATTGTCAGCGTAGTCCATTATATCTCTGTCGGAGAAAAGTGTCAATTTTATTATATTACATCTATCTATCTATCTATCTAGCTAGCTATCTATGATGTTTCTCCGTTGGTTGGGGTAC
Organism: Natator depressus; assembly: GCF_965152275.1. Classification (NCBI taxonomy): domain Eukaryota; kingdom Metazoa; phylum Chordata; order Testudines; family Cheloniidae; genus Natator; species Natator depressus. The sequence goes on from NC_134246.1 coordinate 34,603,358, forward strand.
TCACTCTTCCTACTTCAACAAAGTTAAGATTAGATTCTGACCTCCTTCAGAGATACTGTCAAGGTTCCTTCCCCACTCTGAACTCTAGGGTACAGATGTGGGGACCTGCATAAAAACCTCCTAACCTTATTCTTACCAGTTTAGGTTAAAAACTTCCTCATGGTACAAACTTTGCCTTGTCCTTGAACCCTATGATGCCACCACCAAGCATGTTAAACAAAGAACAGGGAAAGAGCCCACTTGGAGACGTCTTCCCCCCAAAATATCCCCCCAAGCCCTACACCCCCTTTCCTGGGGAAGGCTTGATAAAAATCCTCACCAATTTGCATCAGTGAACACAGACCCAAACCCTTGGATCTTAAGAACAATGAAAAAGCAATCAGGTTCTTAAAAGAAGAATTTTAATCGAAGAAAAAGTAAAAGAATCACCTCTGTAAAATCAGGATGGTAAATACCTTACAGAGTAATCAGATTCAAAACTTAGAGAGAATCCCTCTAGGCAAAACCTTAAGTTACAAAAAGACACAAAAACAGGAATATACATTGCATTCAGCACAACCTATTTTACCAGCCATTTAACAAAAGGAAATCTAACGCATTTCCAGCTGGATTGCGTACTAACTTTTTACAGGAGTTCTGGAAAGCATTCCTGATCTGGTCCCGGAAAAAGCATCACACAGACAGACAGACCCTTTGTCCCCGCCCCCCTCCAGCTTTGAAAGTATCTTGTCTCCTCATTGGTCATTTTGGTTAGGTGCCAGCGAGGTTATTTTAGCTTCTTAACCCTTTACAGGTGAAAGGGTTTTGCCTGGCCAGGAGGGATTTTATAGTTCTGTTTACAGAAAGGTGGTTACCCTTCCCTTTATATTTATGACAGATATATCCATGCAAAATGCAAGTGTTTAAATGAGGGAAGGTTATTTCATTAGTGCACACAATGCCTTTGGACTTGATCTCCACAGAAGTTTGCAATCTTTCTCGATTGTGGTGTCATTAAAATCTTCACACAAGAGCTAGTTCTTGAGGAACATTTCAGAGGGTTTGCTTGTAGGTTAATCAACTCACACAATGAGGTCCTGTAGGTTAATCAACTCACACCTCTATCTTCATGTATTTTTCTGTTCTGTGGTTATGATTTTCAAATGGACACAAGGGTGGAAAGCCAATGGGAGTTGGGAACTTAGTTCCCATATGCGCTTTGGAAAATCCCAGCCTAAAGCCCTGAGCCAAAATCTTTCCATTGGCTTCAATGGCCTTTGGTGCAGCTCTAAATTCCTGGAGCATTTTGCATTCTTGTCTACCCTTTGGCCTGAATCCTCAGCTGGGTATAAACTGTTATAGCTCCATTGACTTCAGTGGAGCTACAGTGATTTATACCAGCTCAAAATCTTACTTGCAAACCACTTCCTGTGAAACCTCCACCCTTAATATTTGGATGGCTTCCTGTAGAAAGCTGGTCAAATACTGCAAAAGAATGTTTGCAGACACTTGTCTGAATTCTAAATTGGTGCTATGCCTTGGGGTAAAGTTCTCAAAAGTGCCTCAGAGTAAAATTTTCAAAGTCAACTAAGTGACTTAGGTGCCTAAGTCCCATCCAACTTAGGAACAGATTTTCCAAGATGTTTTGACACCTAAATATTCAGAGAGATCTAGGGCTAGATTTTTAATGGTATGTAGGCACCTTATGGGATCTTCCAAAGCATATAGACACCTATAACTCATTGATTTCAATGGGTCTTAGGCACATCAGTGCTTTTAAAAATCCCATTAGACATCCAAATACCTTTTAAATATCCCAATAAGATTTAGAAAAGCACCTAAACAGATTAAAAACCTAACTCCTATCGATTTTTGTGGTTGTGGGTCATCAGAGAATAGAGACAACATCCCCCTGTTCCTGACAACCCACGCAGACTCTGATTAAGATGGAATTATCAGCTGGCTCCTTTACAGCCAGATTCTATCCATGTTTCCCAGCACAAATGGCATTTTGGCTCCTAATTCCCCTAGGCTCTTTGGAAAACCACAGCCTAACCTTTCTCAGACGTGGAATCACTGTTATTAAAAGTGCTTACATTTTTCAGAGCAAATAGAACTTTGTGGAATCTCACTAATATGTACTGGTGGGGTTTTTTTTGGAACAATATATTGCTCTTTGTTTTATTTTAGCTTTTTGTTGTCTTTTATTGTTAAGGGTGTTTTTTAAAAAAAAATAAATGACTTGCCACAATATAAGGGAAAACAAATGACACAATAATCAACTTTGTTTACAATGTAATAATAACAATTACAAAAGCCAGGAAAGTAGATTTGAATTAGACCTCAAAACTACCAACAAGATCAATTAAAACACAAACCAGTATGGGAATATGTATAGGAAACATCACATTAAAACTCTGTTGAATGATAAGGGATAACAGTGCGACCATCAAAATTAATAAATTAGGTTGCTCTCAACTCTGGGTCTTGGTTTGCATATAAGGATGCTCTCCGTATGTAACTTTAGTAGTTAAACATATTTCAGGACCTGGTGCTCATTACGTAGGAAGGATAAATAATCCTGCAAGCTAAATAAATGCTGAGCTCAATGATCTAGTTGTGGGATGAGTCCCACAAATTCTAGAGGATTGCACACTTTGTTGCTGACGCCGGCCTAACTGGCTGGTGGTGGGAGGGACAGGAATGCAGTCTCTCTCCCTGAATCTATAGCAATTTTACAGGATTTTGCCACTAGACCTACCTTTGATTTAGCTGCTCCAACCTTAATTGCTTCATCATTTTCAGATCAACTAAAACTTCCCTGTGGCCATGCCCATGTGGCACTGTAGGCCATGGGAGCTGTCATAAATATAAAGGGAAGGGTAAACAGCTTTACATCCCTCCTGGCCAGAGGAAACACCCTTTCACCTGTAAAGGGTTAAGAAGCTAGGATAACCTCGCTGGCACCTGACCAAAATGACCAATGAGGAGGCAAGATACTTTCAAAGCTGGAGGGGGGAGAAACAAAGGTTCTCTCTGTCTGTGTGATGCTTTTGCCAGGAATGGAAAAGGAATGGAGTCTTAGAACTTAGTAAGTAATCTAGCTAGATATGCGTTAGATTCTGTTTTGTTTAAATGGCTGATAAAATAAGCTGTGCTGAATGGAATGTATATTCCTGTTTTTGTGTCTTTTTGTAACTTAAGGTTTTGCCTAGAGGGATTCGCTATGTTTTGAATCTGATTACCCTGTAAAGTATTTACCATCCTGATTTTACAGAGGTGATTCTTTTACTTTTTCTTCAATTAAAATTCTTTTAAGAACCTGATTGCTTTTTCATTGTTCTTAAGATCCAAGGGTTTGGGTCTGTGTTCACCGATGCAAATTGGTGAGGACTTTTATCAAGCCTTCCCCAGGAAAGGGGGTGTAGGGTTTGAGAGGATTTTGGGGGGAAAGACGTTTCCAAGCGGGCTCTTTCCCTGTTATATATTTGTTAGATGCTTGGTGGTGGCAGCAATAAAGTCCAAGGGCAAAAGGTAAAATAGTTTGTACCTTGGGGAAGTTTTAACCTAAGCTGGTAAAAATAAGCTTAGGGGGTTTTTCATGCAGGTCCCCACATCTGTACCCTAGAGTTCAGAGTGGGGAAGGAACCTTGACAGGAGCGTTGTGATGTCAGAGGTAGCGAATCATCACTCACTCACTCACTCCAGGAATCCTGAGCCTAATCAACCATACTTTGGATGAACTAGAACAGCATGATTGGGCAATGATCTTACTTGAGCCAGGCATAGCGTGGGGGCCGCCACAGTGGAGATCTCCAGCCACACTCCTACTCAGCCAGTACAGCTCCTGATCTGAAGTAGGCCCTACTATTCAAGTGCTCAACCTCCATAATGTAGCCCATTGGGCTAGTTTAGCCTTTATTATATTCAACTATAATGCAAGGAACCTACAGGCCCGTATCCTGTAAGACATTAGCTTCAGGAAATTAGCACAAGTATAGCCAAGTGAAGTAGGCCTGTGATCCTGGGCATAGATAAATGGCCTTTCTGTTGCCCTTAGATTTTGGGGAACTAAGAATAGCTTGCTCAATAACAGGAGTTGAAACCTAATGGTAATCGGCAGCCATAGGACCATGGAAGTGATAACCGCAAATATGGTTGAGCAAGAAGTGATGGCTATGATAATGAATTAAATGGCATTAATATGTATTAATATATATACATAAGGATAAGTGCACCCCAATATTATGATGGTAAGGAAGTTAGATCTGGGCATGGATGGCTGAGCATTAGCATGAATATTCAACCCTTTAATAGGGCAAACCACCATGTGGATGGAAAGCACTTACCATCATTTGATCTTTCAACTCTATTGTTATCTACCATCAATTGTGGGCATTGAGGAACCTGAACCATTGGACTCATTTGGCATGCCAGGGACAGGGCTGGTCCTTGGTCTCTTACCATTAAGTCCTCAAGGAAGGGTGGAAGTATGCAAATCTAAAAGCATATTCAAAGAATGATGCCACAGATATCCCCAATAATGTATTATTCCTATCTGTTTATGTGGTATGGAGCTTTTCTGGCTTTCTTCCTGCTTCTAATAAAAATCTCTACGGTTGTGCTTTGCCCTCAGTGTGAGTGCCTTTGCTATACACCTCAAGGTTCCCTACAAGGTACTGAACTCATTGGTTTTAGTTCTGTGTAGCCTGATTCTGGGACAAGAACTATCTTACCCCCAGTTCATTAATCAGATCAATTAGTAAGCAATACAAATATTATTAACTATTAAAAATAATCAGGCAACAACCTCCACCCAACTCTGTCAGAGCACCTCAGCAGTTTCCTTTGCTGACTATGTAATTAACAATGGATACATCCATACAGATCCTGGTAAGTGACTTTGAAACCTAACAATTTAGAACCTTCAGCATAAAAAAAAATCCCTTCTACTTGTAGCCTGATGAATTGTTGCAATTATAAAATTGTTTATTATCATAGGTTCTTTATTTAGGGGGCTACTTAGAGATCATTAGGAAAATGAAGTTGGTGAAGCACACACAGAAACTTCATGAGCTTTAATTAAAAATACAGACAAATATAATTGAAATAGCAGTATACATAAGTATAAGAAAAAGTTAAGTACAATAAAGTGGTTTTCTGCATTGTTGATACATACAGTCTTACATTGTGCATACGTATAATTTGTTGGAGACCATTAGAAACAAAGATGGAAGGAAAAGTACCTGGAGATCACCCCAAGAGGAAGGAGCTGGGCTAGGCTTCCTACCCAATTGTCCCATGTCATCATCCCTGTGTCCCAGCTAGGGATAAGTTTGACAAACTTTTGAAACCCTTTTCCCATTCCATCCACATATATCTGGGACCATATCTGATCATATCCAGTCTCATGTTTGGTATCCTGGGAGATTAATTTTAGGGTTCCGGTTGTCCACATGTAGTGTTCCAGTTGACCATAATAACATTTCTAACAGTTAACACAAACATTTCTGTCAGTCCCTTTCCCAGTGGTTTTGATACATCAATGCAGTCAACTCATATAGCAAAAAGTCCATAAGATGCTACTATCTGTTCCTTTGTGGTTTACCTGTTTCTCAACAAATGCATTGCTAAACTACCACAAGATATATATTGCTACACTTTATAACCTTAGATCAAGCTCGTATCATTCTATAACCTTCAGTCAAGCACATAATATCCATGTTATCTTATACCAATTACAAACTTCTACTAGGCCTCACTCTAAGCTCTTAACATTTATGCTTAAAACCTAGAACCAGTCTACTATTAATACATATATTTTGGTTCGTCTACTTGACAATACAGCTCCAAAACTTCCATTATTATTTCTATAAGCATGCTTAGCAGATATATTATATTTTACTCAAAATTACAAACCCTCCAAGACCAGGTCAGGGGTCAACAGTCTACAATTTTATCTCTTCTGTGAAAAAAAATAGCAGGTTATTATTGTAAATGAGGAGAGCTATAAGGACATCATCTCCACAAAGAAAGTGGATTAGTATTTGAGGTCAGATTTAGGTGTCTGACACCCATTTTAAGACAAAAGGAATTGGTGGTCTTTTGAAATTTTCTGTCTCAGTGCTGTTGCCTACTTTTCTATTATACAAATGATGTTTAAGAATGTTTTTGTCCATTTGACTAACTTTCTGCTAAATCCATCTTGTTGGTAAATGACTTCGTATCCCACTCAATGCCTTTCCCAAAGCTTCCTTCGCCTCTTTGTTTCTTAGAGTGTAAATGAAAGGGTTTAATAGCGGAGTTACAATAGTGTTAAAGATGTTGATTGTTTTGTTCAAATCCAACGAGTTCTGTGCAGAAGGCTTGAGGTACAGAAAAATGATGGAGCCGTACCAGATAGTCACAACAGTGAGATGGGCTGAGCAAGTGGAAAAGGCCTTTTGCCAGCCTTGGGCTGATGGGATTCTCAAGATGGTGGAGATGATGTAAATGTAGGAGATCTGGGTTATTGCACATGAGACCATGATAACGATGATTGAGACAATGAACGTTGCAAGCTCAACAGGGCTGGTGTCAGTGCAGGAGAGCGCTATACAGGAATCTACATCACAAAGGAAATGATTGATGATGTTAGGGCCACACAAAGACAACCTGGATATTAGAGATGCCAACACAAAGATAGCCAGGAACCTGCACAGCCAACAGAGGAGGGCCAGTTGAGCAGAGAAGGTGTTGGTCATAAGGGATGAGTATCGCAATGGGTGGCATATGGCCAGATAGCGGTCATAGGCCATGGCAGCCAGGAGGAAACATTCTGTGGAGCCCATAGAGAGGAGAAAAAACAATTGCAGGATGCAAACAGTGAAAGAGATGGTTTGGCTTGTCCCCAGCATGACACCAATGGCCTTGGGAACACATGCTGTGGTGTACCAGATCTCCAGGAAGGAGAGATTGCAGAGGAAGAAATACATGGGGGTTTGGAGCCAGGGATGAATCCACACTAAGGCTATGATGGACACATTCCCTACAATTGTTAGGACATACATCACAGAAAACAGCACAACAAGGGATGTTCGGAAATACCAAGTGCCGGGAAAGCCCCGGAAGATGAACTCCTGCACGCTGGTTCGGTTTTCTGTTTCTGTACTAGTCACAAAGCACATCTGCCAAGACAAAAGTGACCATTGGCAGCAGGCAGATAAAAATGCTGAACACACAGCATTGAACACACAGCATTGTAACACTTTATTCTGTTGTAATGACTGTCAAAGACCTTGTGTAGATGGAAAGTCAGTGCATGGGAAGCTGGGGTGTGAGTCAACAGTACACTATGTGTTAGTGTAGGCACTGATACCGCTCACTAAAAAGTCCCCATTGACCAACTTCTGCTTCAAAGCACAGTAAATAAAAAAACAAACACTGGGGAACATTTAGTAGGCAAAAGCATGGTCCACACAGAGAATTCTGGTATGTCTACACTCTACACATCTTTTGGAGGTGTGTTGGTTACATACGCATCTCACCCCCCTACCACAGGCATAAATAGCTGTGTAGACAGTGAGGGGCTGCTTAGGCAAGTAGAGTAAAGACATGCCTGAACCCTGAGGCTATGTACCCAATAGGTACCCTACACAGCTCTGTATTCATCTAAGCAGGGCCTCTCCTATCAATACTGTTATTGTTAGCAGTGTAGTGTCATACTGCCTGCCTGTGCCAGGAATATTTTGCTGTGGTGGGGAAAGGCTCCAACAGGGGGAGTTGCATGAGCCCTTTCACGCTGCCCCCCACTGCTGGCGTCTTTCTCTGTTGCAGAGTAAGTATTGTGCAGCTAGGAGCTGCCAGAGCTTTTCCCCACCACAGTGAAGTACCCCAGCAGTGGGGAAAGTCTCTGGCAGAGGGAAGACAGCAGGGAAAGATTCTGGCATGTCCCCCTGTAAAGGCTTTCCTCACTACCAAAGCCTTTCACTGCTGTGTGTACCTACCCACCACAGTGTGGACGCAGCCTCCTCTTCACTGTGGTGCTTAACTGCGTATGCCCAGCACACTGCGCAAGTAGTGTGCGGTTTAGATGTAGCCACAGTGTCTGCTGTAGATTCACAGCCGAGCTTGCTGCACTTTAACTCTCCATCTGCACAAACCCAAATATGTTATTCACCTTACTTCAAAATAACACCAGCTTTGTTTCAACACACATACTTGTTAATTTTCCAGCAATGTTCAGGTGATTGCTAAGTATGCTGAGAAGCATCAACATTCCTGTAAGATTTATTTATTTTTAAGCATGTTGACACATTAATCAGTCAACTTGTTAGGGGGCTTATTCCTTCGCCCACTTACTTCCCTGGTCCTTCTCGCATGAACAGAGAGCAACAATACCCGAAGTCCAAAGGTGCAAACAATTCGATGTTTATTGGGGTGAACTTCCAGCAAGCATGATTCCAGTTTCCTTCCTTAGAGTCCCCCTTCCCAGCTCTGACACCACAGAGCCTTACACCTGTGTCCCTGTTCCCATTCCTGCCCTTAGCCAAACATGATTCCAATTTCCTTACCCCCATTCCCTGTTCCCATTTCCCCCCTTAGCAAAACATGATTCCAATTTCCCCACCCCCATTCCCTGTTCCCATTTCCCCCCTTAGCAAAACATGATTCCAATTTCCCCACCCCCATTCCATGTTCCCATTGCCCCTCACTCCCCCACTTCCTAATTGACTGCAGACTATATAGTAAAACTTGAGTTCCGCTTAGCTATACCTTAACCAATCATTTTCCTGAAATTTAACTAACCAATCCTAACATACTGTAACATGATTATGTAACCAATTATATACCACCACCTTAATTAGTTTACACCCAGCAAAATTAATTATACAGCAGACAGAAACAATCACAGAACCAGACAGAGATTATACAGACAAACAATAGCAAAGTGGGAACTATAATGACAAAACAATACAGAAGTGGGGATTTCACATCCCAGCTATTGCTAAGTGAGTTCTTGCCAGACAGGATGCTATCAAACTAAGTTTCCTTTTACATTTTCTAGGCGCTTCCCTTTCTCTGGAGGTGATAGGACAGGATTGTATTCCTAACAGCCCAATAGCACCTTATTTCAGTGTGACTAGTTTGGAATGTGAGGAGGTGACCGTTTGCTTCCCAGTTTATGGCTGCCTCTGCTGCTTAGCCAAAGGCCTTAGCCTAAGAACAGGGCCTCAGACTGTCACAGTAGGAGAAGGACCTTACACCGGCAGACAGTGATTTTGATTCTTTCTTTTAAACCTCTATAACTAGCCAAGTGATAAGAATACACCTAAATTCTTAGAGTATAGGCCTTTACAGACAGGCCCGCATATCTATATCCTAACACAACTCATCTGCTTTAAACTTTTAAAAATCCACCAGATGCTGACACACATCTTTAGGTATTTAAATACCTTTGCAAATCTGTCCCTGTGCAGCCTAATTCTCATTGAACGTCTGCAGGACTTAGGCTTGCTCATAAATCACAAAAATTTCATCTGGTCTGGAATCCAATTACTGATAAAAGTGAGAACAAATGGAAAAGACTGACTCTACAGATAGTTAGTTTGGGCACTTGCCCAAGTCTGAGTCCATCCTACAAATCAATCAGAGTTGGGACTTAAATATGACTCTATCATGGCCCAGGTGACTGCTGAAACCATCTGGATGTTGAGGGGAGGTCTCTTGCTCTCCTGTTTTTTATTTCTAAAATTTTTGAAAGGTCTCATGTTCTTTCTGTGTTCAAACAAAACAAAGTTTGAAACCTTTTTTTCATCCGCAAAACGGAATTCTTGTTTTTCAACAAGTAAAGCCTTTAGAAAATCCCACCCCAAATTCTCAGAAACAAGGAAGTAACATTTGAAATTAGAAATTATGTTTATTATTTATTGAGTGTCTTCTGGTAGAATGTTAAGGTCCCAGCTAGGGCTGTGACTCCATTGTGTTGGGCACTGCACAATCATAACATAGAAGACCACCCCTACTCCGAAAAGCTTACAATCTAAAAGGCAGGACACACAAATAGAGACAGGCAAAGAACAAATAAACAGCTTTCCACAAATACACTAAAATTGTTTCCCCATTTTCCTTTCACATTTCCCTCTTCCACTCACCTCCCCTGGGCTCAGCCTTCAGACAAACCCTTACAGCCTGGACTGGTCCAGAACAATAGCCTAATTAGTTAGGAATCATGTTCCAAACACTGCCTGATGCCAAATGCTTAAGGAACAACCGACAACCCACCCTACTACTCTGTTTACATCTGCCACATTGTACAAAGAACATTGCTCCCTGAACTGAAACAGACATCAGTTTGTAGAAGAAAGACTAAATGATTGGTAGTTATTGCAGCCTGGTATATTCAAACAGGTTGGAAGCAGTCCATGCAATAGCAGCTCGACAGCCAATTCCTTTATGTTTCTTTGAAAACCCCAGCTGCAATGCTCATCCTTTCCATTTCAATTTGAATTTATTCTTGCACAGATAACAATACTTAGCCCTTGTATAGCTCTTTAGGCCACAAAGCAATGTACAAAGAATGGCTATTAATCCACACAATATGCCCACACAGTAGAAGCCTGATTTAAGGAACTTTGGAGTGAAAGGTTGACTAGGTCAGTCCGATTGTTCCCATTTTACAGGTGGGGAAACTGAAGCAGGGATGTGTTCAGAGGACAGAGACAGCTGAGGATAGAACACAAGAGTTAAAATTCCCAATTCTATTCCCCGTGAACAGACAAGAAATAGATCTATCTATCTATCTTTTTTCTCATTTGCCTCAATAAACTTGCTGTACCAGTAAAATTCACAGGCTAATTTATAAGAGCTACTTGAGAATTTTCCATCAACAAATTTTATCCATAGACACCGTCTTTTTGATGAAACAGAGATTTTTGCAAATAAACAAATAAAATAATTTTGGGACTTTCACTAAAACAATAAAAACAAGAAGTTTGTGGTGACTAAAAGAACCAAAGGTTCTGACTGAAATTTCAAAACTTGTGGTTAGCTGAAAACTTTTTTTTTGCTATTTTATTTTTGACAAAAAAATGAAAAAAGAGAACTTTTGACAAAAAACAAAAGTATTTTCATTTCTGTCAAAAAATTTGATGTAAAACCATAACTTCCCAATTGGCTCTATTAGTTATGCAATTTACAAAAAATACAATTTCTTTTTGTTCATCCTAAACTTTATACTATATGAAAAAAGAGTGATGAGATATACTCAATATACTCATTCTTTCACTATTGCTATGTTGACTCCTCTGCGAGGCAAAGTTTTTAAATGGCACTTTTCAGATAGCTTGCATTACCAAGAAAGGCAAACCTATTCATCAATACAATTGCTTTAAACTATAATGGCATGATAGGCTTCATCTGGCTAATGAATCTAACGTACCCTGTCTTCTGATAGAGTTTGTTAATACAAACTCGTTTCTTTCACCTTCTTTCTCTTCCCAGATGACACACAATAGCATGGCTGCTGAAAAATGGTGCATCAGAAGGTGATGTATCTTCCTTCCTCCCTCCCCCCCAACAAAATACATATCAAATAGAGGAATATTGCACACCTGGTTCATATGTATATCAAGATCATTTTGCAGTAAAAAGAGCTTTAAAATATGTGTGATTAGTATAATTCCCTCCAATTTTAAGCCCCATTCTACTGCCAGAGTGGTGCAAAGTGTTGTTAGTAAAAATGAGACTCTGCCTCTTCAAAACCAAAAGTCTCAGGCAAATTCTGTAGATTTTGACATTTGGTGGGATTCTCTTTCCAACAACATCCAATAGGCTTTACCCCTTTTACCCCTACCTACCTTGTTAATGAACGGCAGCTCAAACTGGCTGCAAGGGGAGGTTTGTTTTGTACTCCACCCCTATCTTCCCAGCACTCTGGGGATATTTGATCTCAACAGAGTTTCACAGACTTCCCTAGGATATGTAACACACTCTGCTGTGCCAGGCTGGTTTTCTGGTGAAAGTACAGAGTGGAGAAAAGAATTCTAGGCCTGTCTTTGCCAAACTCTCACTACACAGGGGGAGCTTTGGTCTGTTACTCTAAGCCCTCCGCAGCCTCATTTTCCCCAGCTGTAAAATAATGGCAAATGCCAAATATGACCCCTTCCACTTGCTGTGCAAAGACAAATAGCTGGACAGAGGAAGCCTCAACAGTGAATTTTATTGGTGCCACAAAACCAAGGAATTGTGTTTTCTATACTTGATATCATCACTGGCACCTAATCTTTTCCCCCAGAGGTGATGCATCGGGGGGAGGGGGAGTATGCAGGGTCATGTGCTCCTGCAGATCTGTTGCTTGGCTTGTACTCTACATGCTCACGTGCAGCAAGCATGCTCAGTAACATCTGCTGAAGCCACTGCCCTTTTTCTGCCCCCCCCCACTATATGCAAGGACGGGTTGTCTCTGTATTCCCCATTTCCAGATACACAGTTATAGAACACTCCTGTAACAGAGGAAAGTAATTAGCACTATGAACACACGAACACAAGAATGGCCATACTGGGTCAGACCAATGGTCCCTCTAGCCCTGTATCCTGTCTTCAGATAGTGGCCAATGCCAGATGCCCCAGAGGGAATGAACAGAACAGGCAATCATCCCTTGTCGCCCACTCCCAGCTTCTGGTAAACAGAGGCCAGGGACACCCAGAACATGGAGTTGCATCCTGACCATCTTGGCTAATAGCCATTGAGGGACCTATCCTCTGTGAACACATCTAGTTCTTTTTTGAAACCTGATGACTGTGCATTATGTGAAGAAGTTCTTCCCTACGTTTGATTTTAACCTGCTAAACATTTCAGAACTTGGGTCTTTCTGGGGCCTGTTTCTGATTTTTGTTGTGGTGGGCATTCAGGGGTAGAAGCAGTTTCAGTGTTGTAATGGTCATTCTTCTGGTGGACAGACTTTTTTATGTGAAGGTTTGTTTAGTGTTTCCTTTAGACAGATTCTGATATGCCTGATTTCTTTTGAGAGTTTGTTCCATAGCCAGATCACCCAACAGACAGTGCTCCTTTGATCACTGCTCTGATGTCTTTTGTCCTGGGCTTAGTTATCTGCAGTGTCCCAGAGGAGCCCAATGGTTCATAAATCAATATTCAGTCTTTGATATAGCTGGGGACTGATCCATTAATGCAGTCCTGCTGATTTTAAACATGCTCAATATTAGTAGAATGACCTCCAGGCCATTTGGAAATTATTTACTCTCCCACAGATAGTATTTCCCAAGGCTTTCTTCATCTCATTTTCCCTCAAGGCATTGATGAAAGGGTTTGGCAATTGTGTTACAACAGCATTCAGGATGTTGGGTATCAGGGTCATTTCCAAGGAATTCTGTGCAGGAGGGGTAAGTGGTGGAGCTGTACCATATAATCAAGATGGGAAGGGCAAGTGGAAAAGGTCTTTTTCCAGCCTTTGGCTGAGGGGGTTCTCAGAATAGTAAGGATGATATAGATGTATGAAAGGAGAGTTATCACAAATGAGCCCAGGATGATAATGGCCAAGATGACGAAAGCTGCCATCTCAGTGATGAACGTGTCCATATAAGAGAGGACTATCCAGGAATTTCTGTTGGAACAGAAATGGTTGATGATGATTGGGCAGCTGAAGGACAACCTGGTGATCAGAAATTCCAGCACAGAGATAACCAGGAAACTGTACACCCAAGAGCCAATAGCCAGCTGAGCTGTTTGTGATGATGCTATAATGCAATGGGTAGCAAATGGCCAAATAGTGGTCAAAGGCCATCACCAAGGAGAGGAAATACTGGTTTTATCCAAAGCTAAACCAGAAGTATACCTGCAAGAGGCAGTTGGCAAAGGAGATGGTTCTTCTTTTCCCCAGGAAGATTGCAATTGGCTTGGGGACAGAGGATGTGGTATACCATATCTCCAGGAAGGAAAGATTGCAAAGGAAGAAGAGCATAGGGATGTGGAGTCAATGTTGGGCTATCACTAGTGTTATGATGGCTGCATTTCCCATGACCATCAGGATGAGCACAAAGAGGGAAATCTGCAACTACCGGTTCCCAGGGCATCCTAGAAAGATAAATTCCATCACAACCCCAGGTTTGCTGAAACCAATGAAAGAAGGACAATGACATACTCTGGGGGCATGGCTGGATATTGATCTAAGTTTACAACTGCCTTTCCATTATTGCACCCATTGGCATACTTTTGATTTGTCTAAGGTTGCGTAGTGAGGCAACTGTAGTAAAGCTGAGAGCAAAACCCAGCAATACTGGCTCCCAGTTCTTCCATCTAAACACTAGACCACAGAATCTCTACAGCACTGGTATTGGAATCCAAAAGTCCTTGACTAGGATTTTTGAAAGGAGCCCAGTAGAATTAGGTGCCCAGTTCCCATTGATTTCCACTGGGAGTTGGACAACTAAATTCCTTTAACTCATTTGAAAACCCCAACCCTGTTCCTGGTCTTCTACTGTCATAACCTGTCCAATGTCCCCTTCCAGAACTGAGAATGGACCCCAAGAGACCCTCAGTGCCCTACTCAGAATACTAAAGACTAAAGTTGATGAGGAGGGGGAAAAGAAAAAGAGGAAATGTGCATTAGTTTCACATATGTCCCGTGCCACGGATGGATTTTCCATTTAGGAAACAAGACCATGTTCTATTGCTGTGAAAATTAGCCCAGCTTTGTGTCAGTGAGGTTTGGGATGCAGAGATTGGCAAAATATTTCAAACAAGTCAGCGGTTGAGACTCAGGCCTATGGTGCAGTCCCTCCTCAATCCCTACTGCTTCCTAATGTCTGGAAAAGGAGCCCAAAGCACATCAGTATACCAAAGGGAGGATGTTAGGTTCACCACACCACTTTTATCTCAGCTATCTGGCAGCTTCACTGCCTTCAGATTGTGCTCTTGTGACCCAAGAGTCAACCCATTCTTTCCAATGACATTTCAGATGTGTAACTGCTTGGAACTTGGCACAGAATCCATCCACTTGATTTTTGCTTGGTTCACTCTTTAGCACTCATGGGAATGAAAAGTAGAAAAAATATTTTTTCCCCTTGAAGTCATCAGTTCTGATTCTGAATAGGCATGGGAGGCAGATTAGATGAGACAGAAGGGGATGATTTTGTATCCTCAGTTTTAGAACTGGAGCCCACACTTTAAATGATTGGAAATGATCTCTTTCATTAACATCTGTAATCATATACTAGAGTGCCAATAGTTATTAGTGAAAAAAGCAAGGACTTTGATTGTATCATCTTTATTTTTTCTTAAATATGTGATGTATTCAGATTCTAATTACACTGGTATAACTCCAAAGTGAGGACAGTAAATACTGTGAAGGCAGCCAGATATCTTAGAAAACATTCTCACATTTGGGTGGGTTTGCTGAGCAGAGGTAACATCTTGAAGTGGAAAGACATTTGATTTGGCATAAAACCTCCAAGGAGCTCATCTGCCACCTTAGACAGCAAATGAAAAACATTAGCTTAGAAACACAGACAAAAATGTTGCTTAACTAAAACAGTCTCCTTTAAATTTGACAAATGTCTCAGTCTCTAGTGATGGAGCTAGCCCTACAATATCCTGGTGATTGTTTTCCATAATATTCTCACCTGTCAACTATATATTTTCTTGTGTAATATACTAATAAATCGTTTTCTCTCTCTCTTTCTCCAGTGTTATATATAGTTTTACAGTGATTAAGATCTATATTAATTCTCCTTTAACCAAGCTAAAATAACCTCCTTCAAAGCTATCTATATGCTTCACAAATTGCCTTGGGATTCGATCTCCAAAGAACTTCAAAGTCATGCTTCCAATGTACAGTGTGTGTTGCTTGTAGAGATCGTGTAAGAGTTTCAGGGACTGGTTTCAGGAACAATGATTTATATTCCGATGCAGCAGGTTTGTGAACTCATATATCTGCCTTCATGCATTTCTTCTTTACTAACCTCATGATAATTCTTCTCATTCTCTCTAACCATCAGAGAAGTGAGATTCTGGATCAGCCTCCCAAGAAGAGTTGTGGGGGCAAATAACTTAATATTTTCTAAGAGAGAGATTGACTAGTTTATGAGTGGGATTGTCTGACGAGATTGCTTGTGGAGGTAGTGGACTGGGCTGTGCAGTCATGGGGGTCCGTCCTGATTTATGTTTTATGTTTATAAACTCTCATGCTTCAGCGCTTTAGCTGGTCACTTGCAAAGGTCAGAAAGGGATGTTTCTCCAGTGTATTCTATTTCTTTGGTTTTTTTGTCTTCTTCTTCTGGAGCATCATACATGGCCACAGCCAGAGATTGGACATTGGACAGGGTGTGCTGGTGCTTTGAGGTACCTCCAAGAATTCTCTCTCAGGTGCTTGGCTGGCTGGTTCTTGCTCACATACTCAGCATCTAACTGATTTTCATAAATGGTCTTTGGAAGGAATTTTCCACCACATCAGACTGGCAGTGATCTTCCTGGGGTTTCCACCTTCCCCTGCAGCATAGCACATGGGTCACTTTCCAGGATTATTTGGGTATATCTCCCTGAATCAATTCCCTGACATTGCAAGTGCCTTGGGCACTGGCGCACCTTGGTGCCTCCTGCCCTAGGCCTGTGACACACAGTAGCTTAGTCTCCAGTGGAGGGCTGGAGCCGGCTGTTAAATTTAGAAGCCGTTTTAGAACCGGTTGTTCCACGAGGGACAACTGGTTCTAAAAGGGCTTCTAAATTTAACAACCAGCCAAAAGGGACACCTTCGGTGCCAACTCCATGGGTGCTCCAGGGCTGGAGCACCCAAGGGGAAAATTTGGTGGGTGCAGAGCACCCACCGGCAGCTCCCTGCCCCCCCCAGCCCCAGCTCACCTCCGCTCCACTTCTGCCCCTGAGTTACGCTCTGCCCCACTCTGCTTTTACCACCCCCCTCCCCCCGGCTTCCCATGAATCAGCTGTTTGCGGGGGAAGCCGGGGCGGGCTGAGAAGCCGGCGGCGGCTTGGTGCTCAGGCCCATGAAGGCGGAGGTGGAGCGGAGGTGAGCTGGGGTGGGGGGACGCGAGGAGGGCTGTCCGCGCCGCGGCAGGTAACCCTGGGGGGTGTGCGCAGGGGAACCGCTCCCCACCCCAGCTCACCTCCGCCACCCTCAGCCTGAGGGCGAAGCTGCCGCCTGTTTCTCAGCTTTCCCCGGCTTCCCGCGCAAACAGCTGATTCGTGGGAAGCGGGGGGAGGGGGCACTGAAAAGCAGAGAGGGGCGGTGCGTTCAGGGGAGGAGGCAGAGGAGGAGCGGAGGTGAGCTGGGGCCGGGCGCGGGGCGGGGAGCTGCTGGTGGGTGCTCTGCACCCACCAAATTTCCTCCGTGAGGGCTCCATCCCCGGAGCACCCATGGAGTCGGTGCCTAAGGCACCACTTTTGACGTGATCAGTGGGGGGAGCGACCGCTCCCCCTGCTTCCCCCTAGCTATGCTCCCCCGCCCCTAGGAGCCAGAGGGACCTGCCAGATGCTTCCTGGGAGCTGCCCCAGGTAAGCACCACCGGGACTCCCCACCTCGCCCCCCGGCAGGTCCCTCTGGTTCTTAGGGGCAGGGTGGACACCCACTATGGTGGCCCATGGGACCCTCCTGCCCAGTTCTGGGGGAAGTCAGGAGACAGGGGAGGGGGGTAGATGGGGCAGGGATCCTGGGGGGGGGGGGCGTCAAGGAACGTGGAGGGTTGGATGGGGCAGGAGTCCTGGGGGGCGGGGGTGGGCAACGACCCCCTCGTGGGGTGAGGAGGGAACCGGTTGTTAAGATTTTGGCAGCTCATCACTGTTAATCTCCCAAGGGTCATAAAACTTGGTCTAATATTGGTTGTTGGTGTTATTATGTGGGTGCTGGGTGGCGTTGGGGGTCTGTGATATAGAGCAAGTCAGACTAGATGATCTGGAGGTCCCTTCTGGCCTTAAACTCTGTGATTCTCTCTCTTTCTCCATCTCTTTCCAAAGCTCATTGAAATTCATAGAAAGAGTCTCATGGACTTCAATTTGGTTTGGGTCGTGTCTTTGAACGCTAAAGCTGCCTCCTAGTAAACCTCCATCCATTATGACGGAATGATCTCATGAGCCCAGCCAATCAAATTATACAAAATTATGTTTGTGACCATAGATTTGAATTCCAAATGACTATTTAATTGGACTATATTTGTACCAGGGGATTATCACTTTTCACATACAGTATTAACAAGTTTTTGTTCACACAGATATTTTCAGATATTTCTGTATGCATATCCATATCCACCAGCAAACACAAATATTCATGTGTAAACAAAAGAGACTGTTATTTGTTATTCACCATTACAGCTGGACAATTTTTTTAAAATTGAAAAAGGGGGTTGTTTTGTTTTTTTGTTGAAAATGACCTTTTTCATAAATGACAATTTTTATAAAGAACTGTTGACTTAGTAATTGTTTTTTCTTTTTTCATGAAATCTTTCACTTCATTTTTTGTCAAAGTTTTCAAGGAAAAACTTTATAAAAATCATTACTGATTTTTTTTCCATGTACCAAAATGCAGGGGGAAAACACTCCTAAAAACTTAGAACCCTTAAAAATGGAAATAAGTCTGAAATTTTGAAATTCATCACTAAACCCTGTCAACTTTGTTCATGATTCTGTATTTCCTGTTGTTATTTATTCTGTTGTTTAATTCAGACATTGAATCAGGGAATAGCAACAACATCATGTCACCCAGCCAATCATATACATAATGGTCCCTTCTGACTTTAGTATCTATGAATCTATAATAAAAATTCTGGGGTTTCACTCAAATTTAAACTTTGCAACTGCACTCAGAAATTTGTCCTATGTCACTGAGGCCTTGATCCTGCTGATGGTTTTATGCACGAGCTTATCTTACTTAGTGTGAGTAGTCCCATTGAAGTCAGTTGGACCACTCAAATAAAATTCAGTATATGAGTAATGACATCAGTATGGGGGCCTAAATGTGAATTGCTAAAGCTAATGTCCACATAGGAGTGATCGAAAGCCCATTTAATTCAATTGCAATATGTTCATTCATTCCAATGTGCTGTGGATGAGAACTTGAGATAGCTTCTTAGGGCCAGATTTTCAAAAGCTTGTCAGTTCCTAAAGGTGCCATGTGGAAATTTTAAAAATTCCCCAGCAGGTTAGGTGCATAACTCCCATTGGTCTTAGAAGCCATATATTTAATTGTATCTAGGTGCCATCTGAATCTTGAGGTGCCTAAATAGCCTTACAAATACCAAAGGCAACATGAGCATGGGCTGAGAGTCAGGCTCAGTAGCAGGTCAGCCATTCAAAAATTCACATCCGACTGAATGTCTTCCATAAAGCCTTCTTCAGCTCTTTATTTCTCAGAGTGTAACTGAAGGGGTTTAACAGCGGCGTGACAATAGGGTTCAAAATGCTGACAAACTTGTTTCAAGGAGCTCTGTTTGGAAGGCTGGACATAGAGGAAGATGGTGGAGCCATACCAGATAGGGACAACAGTGAGGTGGGCCAAGCAAGTGGAAAAGGTCTTTTGTCAGCCTTGGGCCAAGGGGATCCTCAGTGTGGTGGAAATGATGTAAATTTAGGAGACCAGGGTTATGGGACATGATCCCAGGATGACGATGATCGAGATGAGGAAAGCTGCCCTCTCAATCACCAAGGTGTCTGTGCAGGAGAATATGACTAAGGAATCTATGCTGCAGGAGAAATGATTGATGACATTAGAGCCACAGAAGGACAACCTGGCTATCAAATATGCTGGGCTAAAAATAGCCAGAAAACCAGACACCCAGGAACCAAGGGCCAACTGAGCGGACAGGCTGCTGTTCATGATGGTGCAATAGCGCAATGGGTAGCAAATGGCCAGATAGCGATCACAGGCTGTGGCAGATAAGAGGATTTGTTCTGTGCAGCCCAGGGAGAACATGAAGTATGTCTGCAGGATGCAGCTAGTGAAGGAGATGGTTCTGCTTTTCCCAAGGAAGACTGCAATTGTCTTGGGGACATAGACCGTGGTGTACCAGATCTCCAGGAAGGGGAGGTTGCAGAGGAAGGAGTATATGGGGGGTGTGGAGATGATGCTCATGAGCTATTTAATTCTACAATGGTCAGAAAGAACTCCCTTCAGTGCTCTTTGCAATGGGCCCAATGCCCCTCTGTAGTAAGTAATTAACCATTAGCAATCCTCTGCTATATGAGGAGAAACTAGGTTAGAGGGGTAAAGGTTCTTGCCCAGGGATGCACTGGGAGTCAGGGAAAAGCCAGGAATAGAGTCCAGGAGCTCCTGCCTTCTAATGCCCTAAGCTCCATGATTATAGAGTGCCTGATGATGATAGTTAAAGTCAATGGTACTGTTTCTATTCCCTCTAGTAGGCTTTGGAGAGACAGAGACAGAGACAGAGAGAGATGGGCCCAGTTTTGGGCCCCACACTACAAGAAGGGTGTGAAAAAATTGGAAAACGTCCAGCAGAGGGCAACAAAAATGATTAGGGGACTGGAACACATGACTTATGAGGAGAGGCTGAGGGAACTGGGATTGTTTAGTCTGCAGAAGAGAAGAATGAGGGGGGATTTGATAGCTGCTTTCAACTACCTGAAAGGGGGTTCCAAAGAGGATGGATCTAGACTGTTCTCAGTGGTAGCAGATGACAGAACGAGGAGTAATGGTGTCAAGTTGCAGTGGAGGAGGTTTAGGTTGGATATTAGGAAAAACTTTTTCACTAGGAAGGTGGTGAAACACTGGAATGCGTTACCTAGGGAGGTAGTGGAATCTCCTTCCTTAGAAGTTTTTAAGGTCAGGCTTGACAAAGCCCTGGCTGGGATGATTTAGTTGGGGATTGGTCCTGCTTTGAGCAGGGGGTTGGACTAGCTGACCTCCTGAGGTCCCTTCCAACCCTAATATTCTATGATTTTATGATTCTATGATATTGAACAAAACCAGCCCCAGGACCGACCCTTGATACCGGCTGCCAACTCGACATGGAGCCATTGATCACTACCTGTTGAGCGCGACGATCTAGCCAGCTTTCTATCCACCTTATAGTCCATTCATCCAGCCCATACTTCTTTAACTTGCTGGCAAGAATATTGTGGGAGATCATATCAAAAGCTTTGCTAAAGTCAAGGAATAACAAGTCCATTGCTTTTCTCTCATCCACAGAGCCAGTTATCTCATGATAGAAGTCAATTATGTTAGTCAGGAATGATTTGCCCTTGGTGAATCCATGCTGACTGTTCCTGATCGCTTTCCTCTCCTCTAAGTGCTTCAAAATTGATTCCTTGAGGACCTGCTCCATGATTTTTCCAGGGACTGAGGTGAGGCTGACTGACCTGTAGTTCCCCGGATCCTCCTTCTTCCCTTTTTTAAAGATGGGCACTACATTTTCCTTTCAACCAGATATGGCTGAGTAGGTCACATTATTAAGTATACAAAAGCTGTTTTTTAGTACAGGTGGTTTAAAGTATATTACTGGAGTGAGCTTGCTATGTCTAATCTGCAATCTAATACAAAAGAAATAGTATTTTTCAATTCACCTAATACAAGTACTGTAGTGCAATCTCTTTATCATGAAAGTGCAACTTACAAATGTAGAATTATTTTTTTCACATAACTGCATTCAAAAATAAAATAATGTAAAACTTTAGAACCTACAATTCCACCCAGTCCTACTTCTTGTTCAGCAAATTGCTCAGACAAACAAGTTTGTTTACATTTACAGGAGATAATGCTACCCATTTATTTACTATGTCACCTGAAAGTGAGAACAGGCGTTCGCATGGCACTGTTAGAGCCAGCATTGCAAGGTATTTATGTGCAGATATACTAAATATTCGTATGCCCCTTCATTCTTCGACTTGTAGATTGCACTACATTGCATTGTTTATCTTTTTTCCAGTGCAAATATTTGAAATCGAAATAATAATATAAAGTGAGCACTGTACAGTTTGTATTTTGTGTTGTAATTGAAATCAATATATTTGAAAATTTCCAAAGTATTTACAATAAATTTTAACTGGTATTCTATTATTGTTTAACAGAGTGATTAAAACTGAAATTAATTGCGACTATTTTTGTTAATATTGTAATTAATTGTGATTATTGTGTTTAATAATTTGACAGCCCTACTAAATACCTTTAAAAACATGGCTCTCGATGACTTAGGAACCCAAGTCCCATTTTCAAAAGTGACTTGGCATTTAGGAGTGGCCCAGATGCCCAAAGGTTTTCAGGGTCCTAACTTTCATTGAAATCAGTGGAAAATAGCCTTGTGGATCTGGGCCTATTAGTTCCTATTGAAGTGCTTTTATTACTCAGAGCTTCTTGCATGAGGAGCAGTGTTGCATAGGCTATAAACTGGCTGTAGGCCTGAGACCTGATCACCTCCCTACCCCTATATTAAACCAGCCTTGGGTGAAATTCAGGAAGTTCACCACTAAAATTGAAAAAAAAGAAAAAGAAAAAAAAGAGAATGTTCTGCTGCTGATAAAGAACCCGCACCTCAGGAATGTCCCTAACGAGAGTTATACCCACCAAGGTTGTAAAGACGCTGTGAAATTAGGAAGGACACAGAAAGAGACTCAACAAATGGCAAGATAAGCTCTGACCAATGTTTTTATGCTGCACAAACAGAGAAGGTCACAATTAAGTTACAATTTGGGCATGAAAGATAAAAAGTAAAAAAATCGGGCAGGAAAGAGGACACATAGGTGCCAGTGCATAATTGGTTAAAAAAATTGTTATTTAGGAGTGTGGAATAATGTAATGAGTTTAGTAAATTTGAAGGAGGTAGCTAGTGTTACCTATATAATGTAAATGAAAAACAATGGTCTCTGGGAACCATTTTTGGACTGCAGTTTAACATCAAGCTGCTGGAACTCTGACCCCTCTGCATGACCGTGACATGCAGAGGCATCACCGGGAACCCCCAGATGAATGACTCCTGACTGGTCATCGGGTGAAATTTATCTGTTGTCAAAGTTTGACTCAGACTCACAATTTATCAGACCACTCTGTTTTATTAGCAAAGCTGCTCTGCTAATACATTTAGAAGTGAGCCCCCCGAGTGGGGCTTGTGTCTCTTAATTTATACAGTTTTTTGGAGAACAAGTTACAGAGAAGTTACAGACAAAAGAAGAAAAAGATTTTTAGTCACCACCCTTCGAGATCCCTGAGACCAGTCACGTATCTTCAATTACCTGCCACCCTTAACAATCTCCTTTAACAGCTTCCAGTTAACTTAACTAATTGCCCTTCACACCTTCCATTCTGATGTCTGCTTCTTAGACGTGCTGGCTCTATCTTAATTGCTTCTCCATTCAAAAGCTAACTGTCCCTATGTGTGCTCCCTCAGACACTTTGTAACATGTTTTGGCATGCCCTCTCATATACAATGTATCCAGCATGTCCCCTTATGCAACGTTATACTTATACAATGTTATACTTCCACACTGTATATTGGGAGTGGTGAGCATAAGAGATTTTCTTGGCATATGTATTTTGTGTGTGTTGCTAATAAATAAGATGTTTAGAGCACAGATGTGTAATGCTCTTTCACTGGGTAAAGATTTCGCAGACCCTTAGAGCCCTGACCCCTGAAGGGAAAGGGTGGGTACTTAAATTGACCAGGTTTTTCACTGAGCCCTGTAGGTAAGGGTAGATGCCTTACACCCTGAGCCCTTGGGAGGGAAAGAATAGGAGTGCCTAAATTGACTGGGTCACATATTGAGCCCTCGGTCGGGTAAACACAGGGCATCCTAGATTTTTGTGGGTAACATGGCTGGTCACTTGCAGCTGGATTTCACCCTTCTGTATGTGATTTATTTGGATTTCACTTTCAATATTGAAACTCCGAGATATCACTTACAGTGGGGTGTATTGAGAAAATGTGAAAGAATTTGGAGAAAGATACAAGAGTATTCTTATTTTTAAGACTTTCTTTGAAAGCCCCATTAAAATTCCCAACCTATCCTAAACACATTAGGAACATGGAATGTGTGGCCCAGGGGCCACTTGATGCCAACTGACAGAGGGCACAGGGGATGCACAAGGTTTTGCAGCAATCACCTACATCAGATCATAGAATCATAGAATATCAGAGTTGGAAGGGACCTCTGGAGGTCATCTAGTCCAACCCCCTGCTCAGAGCAGGACCAATCCCCAACTAAATCATCCCAGCCAGGGCTTTGTCAAGCCTGACCTTAAAAACTTCTAAGGAAGGAGATTCCACCACCTCCCTAGGTAACGCATTCCAGTGTTTCACCACCCTCCGAGTGAAAAAGTTTTTCCTAACATCCAACCTAAATCTCCGCCACTGCAACTTGAGACCATTACTCCTTGTCCTGTCATCTGCTATCACTGAGAATTGTCTAGATCCAGCCTCTTTGGATCCACCTTTCAGGTAGTTGAAAGCAGCTATCAAATCCCCCCTCAATCTTCTCTTCCGTAGACTAAACAATCCCAGTTCCCTTAGCCTCTCCTCATAAGTCATGTGTTCCAGACCCCTAACCATTTTTGTTACCCTTCGCTGGACTCTCCAATTGTTCTACATCCTTCTTGTAGTGTGGGGCCCAAAACTGGACACAGTACTCCAGATGAGGCCTCACCAATGTCGAATAGAGGGGAACGATCATGTCCCTCGATCTGCTGGCAATGCCCCTACATATACACCCCAAAATGCCATTGACCTTCTTGGCAACAAGGACACACTGTTGACTCATATCCAGCTTCTTGTCCACTGTCACCCCTAGATCCTTCTCTGCAGAACTGCTGCCGAGCCATTCGGTCCCTAGTCTGAGGCGGTGCATTGGATTCTTCTGTTCTAAGTGCAGGACTCTGCACTTGTCCTTGTTGAACCTCATCATATTTCTTTTGGCCCAATCCTCCAATTTGTCTAGGTCCCTCTGTATCCTATTCCTACCCTCCAGCATATCTACCACTCCTCCCAGTTTAGTGTCATCCGCAAACTTGCTGAGGGTGCAATCCACACCATCCTCCAGATCATTAATGAAGATATTGAACAAAACCGGCCCCAGGACCGACCCTTGGGGCACTCCGCTAGAGACCAGCTGCCAACTAGACATGGAGCCATTGATCACTACCCGTTGAGCCCGACAATCTAGCCAACTTTCTACCCACCTTGTAGTGCATCCATCCAGCCCATACTTCTTCAACTTGCTGACAAGAATACTGTGGCAGACCGTGTCAAAAGCTTTGCTAAAGTCAAGGAATAACACGTCCACTGCTTTCCCTTCATCCACAGAACCAGTTATCTCCTCATAGAAGGCAATTAGATTAGTCAGGCATGACTTTCCCTTGGTGAATCCATGCTGACTGTTCCTGATCACTTTCCTCTCCTCTAAGTGCTTCAGAATTGATTTCTTGAGGACATGCTCCATGATTTTTCTGGGGACTGAGGTGAGGCTGACTGGCCTGTAGTTCCCAGGATCCTCCTTCTTCCCTTTTTTAAAGATTGGCACGACATTAGCCTTTTTCCAGTCTTCTGGGACTTCCCCTGATCGCCATGAGTTTTTAATTATAATGGCCAATGGCTCTGCAATCACATCCGCCAACTCCTTTAGCACTCTCGGATGCAACGCATCCGGCCCCCTGGACTTGTGCACGTCCAGCTTTTCTAACTAGTCCCGAACCACTTCTTTCTCCACAGAGGGCTGGCCACCTCCTCCCCATGCTGTGCTGCCCAGTGCACTAGTCTGGGAGCTGACCTTGTTCGTGAAGACAGAGGCAAAAAAAGCATTGAGTAGATTTGTTTTTTCCACATCCTCTGTCACTAGGTTGCCTCCCTCATTCAGTAAGGGGCCCACACTTTCCTTGGCTTTCTTCTTGTTGCCAACATACCTGAAGAAACCCTTCTTGTTACTCTTAACATCTCTTGCCAGCTGCAACTCCAGGTGTGATTTAGCCTTCCTGATTTCATTCCTACATGCCCGAGCAATATTTTTATACTCATCCCTGGTCATTTGTCCAATCTTCCACTTCTTGTAAGCCTCTTTTTTGTGTTTAAGATCAGCAAGGATTTCACTGTTAAGCCAAGCTGGTTGCCTGCCATATTTACTATTCTTTCTACACATCGGGATGGTTTGTCCCTGTAACCACAATAAGGATTCTTTAAAATACAGCCAGCTCTCCTGGACTCCTTTCCCCCTCATGTTATTCTCCCAGGGGATCCTGCCCATCAGTTCCCGGAGAGAGTCAAAGTCTGCTTTTCTGAAGTCCAGGGTCCGTATTCTGCTGCTTTCCTTTCTTCCTTGTGTCAGGATCCTGAACTCGACCATCTCATGGTCACTGTCTCCCAGGTTCCCATCCACTTTTGCTTCCCCTACTAATTCTTCCTGGTTTGTGAGCAGCAGGTCAAGAAGAGCTCCGCCCCTTGTTGGTTTCTCCAGCACTTGCACCAGGAAATTGTCCCCTACATTTTCCAAAAACTTCCTGAATTGTCTGTGCACCGCTGTATTGCTCTCCCAGCAGATATCAGGATGATTGAAGTCGCCCATGAGAACCAGGGCGTGCGATCTAGCAGCTTCTGCGAGTTGGCGGAAGAAAGCCTCGTCCACCTCATCCCCCTGGTCCGGTGGTCTATAGCAGACTCCCACCACGACATCACCCTTGTTGCTCACGCTTCTAAACTTAATCCAGAGAGACTCAGGTTTTTCTGCAGTTTCATACTTGAGCTCTGAGCAGCCATACTGCTCCCTTACATACACTGCAACTCCCCCACCTTTTCTGGCCTCCCTGTCCTTCTGAACAGTTTATACCCATCAATGACAGTACTCCAGTCATGCGAGTTATCCCACCAAGTCTCTGTTATTCCAATCACATCATAATTCCCTGACTTTGCCAGGACCTCCAGTTCTCCCTACTTGTTTCCCAGGCTTTGTGCATTTGTATATAGGTACTTGAGATAACCTGCTGATTGCCCCTCATTCTTAGCATGAGGCAGGATCCCTCCCCTCTCACACGCTCCTGCTCGTGCTTCCTCCCGGTATCCCACTTCCCCACTGTAGGGAGCCAGGGTAGCTCCCCTCTGAACCAGAGGGTAAAGAGCCACCGTTTCAGCCTGAGTGGGCGGGGCCAGGCCAAGTTTCCGCCAATCCCCGGAAGGGGAAGGGTGGGACAGGAAGTACGAAGGGCGTGGCCCTCTGCCCAGTGAAGAGAGCACCAGGGAGGGAGACAGACACAGGCTGCTCCCTCGCAATCCTGCTGCTGACCCAGGCGAAGCCCTGGGCAAGGAGGAGCCTGACCGGGAGGAAGGCCTGTGGCAACCAGGGCTGCCAGCCGCTGAATACCCAGAGGACCTGGAGGGGCCTGACTGCAGCCCAGGCCAGCGTGAGTCCGATACCGAGGGGGAGCGGGAGTGGCCGGCAGCGGAATACCCGGACGAAATGGAGGGACCGGAGTGGCCCGCAGCAGAATACTTGGACGAGATGGAGGGACCGGAGCTGCCCGCAGCGGAATACCCGGAGGAGATGGAGGGACCGGAGCGACCCGCCTGAGAGACCGGGTAGGAAGTAGCTTAGGGGCCGAACTACACCATGGGGTGGGTGTGTTTGGTCAGCGGGCGCGGACGGCCCCGCTGACCCAGCGGCGGGACTTTTGCCTCCTGCCACTGTCAGGGCCCTGGGCTGGAATGCAGTGGAGTTGGGTGGGCCTGCGTTCCCCTACCCCGGCGCTCCCCTGCCCGAGGGGCGCGCTACTGACTCTCGCTGGCGCTCCCCTGCCCGAGGGGCGCGCTACTGACTCTCGCTGGCGCTCCCCTGCCCGAGGGGCGCGCTACTGACTCTCGCTGGCGCTCCCCTGCCCGAGGGGCGCGCTACTGACTCCAGCCAGCACACCTTCCCCGCTAATTCCCCAACACCCGGAAGGTGTGGCTGAGGCCTGCCACGGAGACCATAGCTCTCCATCGCCCCTAGGGGCTCAGAGGACCGACCGACACCTGTCACACCCACCTACCTCAGGGCTTTGGTCTCCTTCCCCCGATGAACCTAGTTTAAAGCCCTCCTCACTAGGTTAGCCAGCTTGCTCGCGAAGATGCTCTTCCCTCTCTTCGTTAGGTGGAGCCTGTCTCTGCCTAGTACTCCTCCTTCTTGGAACACCATCCCATGGTCAAAGAACCCAAAGCCTTCTCTCCGACACCACCTGCGTAGCCATTCATTGACTTCCAGGATTCGATGATCCCTACCCCGGCCTTTTCCTTCCACAGAAATAATTCACGAAAGGGTGGCATGTAAGGTTTCTACCAAGAGCCAATAGCCCACTGGTCGTTATAATCATTTTGAAATGCATGTCTGGATAATAGTTAAGGAGTTATGTATCTATACTAGAAATGACATTCTTAAAGTCTTTGGAGATGATGCAGGTTCCCAGAAGGGGACATATCTCAGACAAGTTGAAATCTACAGGAAAGGACTATACAGGAAATAACAATCAGAAGCGTGATGCCCGGTTTACGAATAAGAACAATGTTTTTTTCTGATATGTATGAGGGGCAAAGAGACACATGGACTCCTTCACCTATGAAGGAAGTTGTCGGTGTGTTTGCCACATGAACATGGGGTCAAGCCAATCTGCGTGTAAATTGCGGTACGGATATTTGGGTGAGCGATACTTAGATCTGAGAGTATACTGTAAATTAAGTGCAGGGTCTAGAATGTGTGTTGTGATATTATTTTATCCACTGGTTTCCAATACTTTGACTTGCTATCAGTAGATTCTCTATCAAAGAATAGAGATAAATTTATACTTATATCAATAAACTTCTACTTATTTTCACTATAAACATATCTAAGTGATGTGTGTGAAGGGAAGTGGTGATCTGAGATGTAACTGGTAAGCTGGGGTGTCCTGTCTTTGGGATCAGCGAATCTGGGAATGCTGGAAGTGTCCAGTGGAACAGGGGCTGGACACTCCAGGGAGATGCTCGAAGGGCTTGGGGGTTGGAGTGTGCCCATTGCTAACCTGCGTAGATGCAGAGGGGAGTGTTTTATTGAAGTCAAGATCCAAAAAGATGAAGCCAAACAAATTCCAATTAGAAATAAGGCATATATTTTTAACAGTGAGGGTGATTAACCATTTGAACAAACCACCAAGGGAAAAATGCGAAGAAATTGGAGGGAGTCCATAGGAGAGCAACAAAAATGACAAAAGCTTTTAAAAAAACCTGACTTATGAGGAAAGGTTTTAAAAAACAGGGCATGTTGTGTCTTGAAAAAAGAAGACTGAAAGGCTACTTGATAAGTCTTCAGATATGCTAAGGGCTGTTCTAAAGAGGATGAGGATCAATTGTTCTCTGTGTCCACTGAAAGTATAGCAAGAAGTAATGGGCTTAATCTGCAGAAAGGGAGATTTAAGTTAGATATTAGAAAAAAAGCTTTCTAACATTAAAGGCAGCAAAGCTCTGAATTAGGGTTTCAAGGTTGTGGAAGTGCCATCATTGTAAGGTTTGTAAGAACAGGTTGAACAAACACCTGTCAGGGATGGCCTAGGTTTACTTAGTCTTGCCTCACCACAGAGGTCTGATGAGTTCTCTAGGTCCCTTCCAGCCCTACATTTTTATGATTCTATGATTCCACTAGTATTACAGGAGGATGTTAAACAACAGCTACTAAATTTAGACATTTTTAAATCAGAAAGTCCAGATAACTTGTATCCAAGAGTTTTAAAAGAACTGGCTGAGGAGCTTACTGGACTATTAATGTTGATTTTCAATAAGTCTTAGTACAGAAGACAGAAAGAAAGCTAATGTTGTACCAATCTTTAAAAAGGTAAATGGGATGACCCAGGTAATTATAAACCTGTCAGTCTGACATTGACCCTGGGCTGGATAATGGAGCAGATCATATGGGACTCTATTAATAAAAAAAAATAAAGGAGGGTAATATAATTAATACCACTTGTCATAAATATAAAGGGAAGGGTAAACACCTTTAAAATCCCTCCTGGCCAGAGGAAAAATCCTTTCACCTGGAAAGGGTTAAGAAGCTAGGATAACCTCGCTGGTACCTGACCAAAATGACCACTGAGGAGACAAGATACTTTCAAAAGCTGGGGGGAGGGAGAAAAACAAAGGGTCTGGGTCTGTCTGTGTGATGCTTTTGCCGGGGACAGAACAGGAACGGAGTCTTAGAACTTAGTAAGTAATCTAGCTAGATATGCGTTAGATTATGATTTCTTTAAATGCCTGAGAAAATAGCTGTGCTGAATAGAATGAATATTCCTGTCTGTGTGTCTTTTTGTAACTTAAGGTTTTGCCTAGAGGGATTCTCTATGTTTTGAATCTAATTACCCTGTAAGGTATTTACCATCCTGATTTTACAGAAGTGATTCTTTTTTACTTTTTACTTCTTCTATTAAAATCCTTCTTTTCAAGAAACTGAATGCTTTTTCATTGTTCTTAAGATCCAAGGGTTTGGGTCTGTGGTCACCTATGCAAATTGGTGAGGATTTTTACCAAACCTTCCCCATGAAGTGGGGTGCAAGGGTTGGGAGGATTTTGGGGGGAAAGACATTTCCAAACAATGCTTTCCTAATAAAAATAAACCTAGATAAACGTTTGGTGGTGCCAGTGGAAGTCCAAGGGCAAAGGGTAAAATATAGTTTGTACCTAAGGGAAGTTTTAACCTAAGCTGGTAAAAGTCAGCTTAGGAGGTTTTCATGCAGGTCCCCACATCTGTACCCTAGAGTTCCGAGTGGGGAAGGAATCTTGAAACCACTCAACATGGGTTTATGGACTATCAACAATCTCAAACTAACTTGATTTTTTAAAAATAAAATTACAAGTTTTATTGAGAAAAGTGGTAGTTTTGATGTAAAATATCTAGATTTCTCTAAGGTATTTGACATTTTGATTAAAATAAACTAGAAAAATATACAATTAATATGGCCCATATTAAATGGATTAAAAGCTGGCTAGCTATAAGTCACAAAATGTAATTCTAAATGGGAATCATCATTGAATATGAATGTTTCTAGTGGGGTTCCACATAAATTGGCTCTTGACCCTCTGCTATTTAACATTTTTATTTATGATGTGGAAGAAAACAAAGTCATCATTGATAAAGTTTCCAGTTGACACAAAAGTTGGGGGAGTGGTAAATAATGAAGAGGACAGATTACTGATTCAGACCAGTCTGGATTGTGTGGAAAGATGGGCACAAGCAAACAACATGTGTTTTAATACGGTTAAATGTAAATGTACACCTCTTGGAAAAAAGAATGTAGGCCATTCTTACAGGATGAGGGATTCTATGCCGGGAACCAATGACTCTGAAAAGGATTTGGGGGTTGTGGTGGATAATCAGCTGAAAAGGAATACCCAGTGTGATGTTGTGGCCAACAGAGCTAACACAATCCTTGGATGCATAAACAGGGGAATCTCAAGTAAAAGTACAGAGGTTATTTTACCTCTGCATTTGGCACTGGTGCAACTGCTGCTGGAATACTGTGTCCAGTTGTTATACACAATTTGAGAAGGGTGCTGAAAAGTAGAAGAGGGTTCTGAGAAGAGCCAGAGGAATGATTAAAGGATAAGAAAACATGCCTTAGAGTGACAGACTCAAGAAACTCAACTTATTTAACTTAATAAAGAGACAGTTAAGGGATGACTTGATTACAGTCTGTAAGAATCTAACTGGGGGATAAATATTTAATAATGGGCTCTTCATTCTAGCAGAAAAAGACATAAGTTTTTGCTCCCAATCAAATTATTAGAATTTTAGATCTCAGGCACTGTCCCAAATACTTTTATAAAGTTTAGTGTCAGAAGGAAACATTACATCATTTAGTGCAGTGGTTCTCAACCAGGGGTCTGTGGCACCCTGGGGGACCTTGAGCCAATTTCAGGGGATTCCATGGGGCCAATTGACTCCAGTGGAGCTACCCCAAATTACACCAGTCTCAGATCTGGCCCCATTAACTTCAATGGATTTAGGCCAATTTACACCAGCTGGGGATCTAACCCTTTGACTTCAACAGAGCTACATATATTTATACCAGTTGAGGATGTGGCCCCATTAACTACAGTGTGATGCATGTACACACCAGTTGGTTCATTACATTATTATAGGAAGTAAGGATGGGGTATTCAAAATCAATGGGAATGGACATCTGAATACTCTAGGAGCTTGACAGATCTCCACATGTATACATTAGATTAGACAAACACAGACATGCATGAAGAGCTCTTTGTAGTGAGAAAGCTTGTCTCTTTCAGCAACAGAAGTTGGTCCAATAAAAGTTATTAACTCACCCACCTTGTCTCTCGATTATAAACACTGACAGAGACTTGACTGGGAGTTTGACAGAATAGGAACTGAGTAAGAATGTCAGGATTTACGCCACTGACCTCAGCATGAATATTTCCCAAGTAAAAATAAATACTAAGGCTGGGGCTTTCAAAGGAGGCTAAGGGAGTTAGGCACTCCGCTTCTAATTACCAATTGGTTTTAAGCACCTAATTCCCTTAGGATCATTTGAAAATCCTAACCTAAGTAAGCACTCCATAAATAATAAATAATAAAAGTAAATGTTGTGTAAGAACTGAGTAAACACCCAATAAGAATTGAACAAACAATAAGGATATGGGGTAGAGATGAATAAACATGGAGTGAGAGCTGAGTCACACTGAGTAAACACTGAATGACCATTGAGTAAGGACAGAGTAGCCACTGAATAAGGTCCACTGGATATAGATGAATAAGTAGCATGCTTCCCAGGCAACTGGAAATAAGGAATAATAAGAAATAGAGTTTTGTATGTCTATGTTTTTCTGGTTTTTAATGATTTTTTTCCCCACACATTCCCATGTCCCTACTTAAGTTCTGCTAAGTTGTTTTTCTCAATTATTGTTTTGGCAGTGAGGAAAGCAGACTGTGGAGATGAGAAAGAAAAAACAGACCTCTCACACTGAATTCATCTTCTTGTGTAACCAACACACCTCCTGGGTGTGGTGCTTTGTTCACTGTAGTGGCACTGAGACCACTTAAAGATTAATGTGCCTGCTACAGTCTTAGCTAAGTGCTATGTGGCTTTTAGGTCATGCAGTAGAGGCTCATACATTTAGCTCCAGATGTCCCGGATGAGTCCCCACTTGTAAAGCCCACAGAACCCGGTTGTTGGCAGGCAGGATTGAACCTGGGGCCTCAGGAGCAAAATGCATGAGCCTCTACTGCTAAAAACCACATGGTGCTTAGCTAAAAGTGTAGCAGATTCATTAATCTAAGTGGCCTCAGTGCCACTAGAGGGGACAAAGCACCACACCCAGAAGGTGTGTGGGTTACATTTGGGCTTCCCAGAGCTCCTGGATCACCACAATGGCCTACGACCACTATTTAGCCATCTACCACCCACTAGGTTACCCAGCTCTCAAAAATCAGAGAGCCCTAACTATGCTGAGCCTGGGCTCCTGGATCATTGGCTTCCTGGCTTAATTCCAGTCCATCGCCAAGAGCTCCAAGCTGCAGTTCTGTAATGCTAACACCATCCAGCACTTTTTCTGTGGCCTCTTGTCCCTCCTGAAGCTGTCATGCATGGATAACCTCTGCAATCTCAACATTTGACTTCATGGCAGCACTGCCCATTCTTGTGATATCCCTGCTGGTGAGAGGAACCTCCTTACGGTGGCCAGGATCCCATCTGAAACTGGGAATTGTAAATCTTTCTCCACCTTCCCCTCCCACCTGGTGGTGGTCCCCATCTCTTATGACACCTCCATCTGCATTTTCCCCTGCCTCAGGGCCATTGGCAACTTCATCCTCCAGAAGCTGGTGTCCATTCTGTACATGGCCCCATTCCTGAATCCCATCATAGAATCATAGAATATCAGGGTTGGAAGGGACCTCAGGAGATCATCTAGTCCAACCCCCTGCTCAAAGCAGGGCCAATCCCCAATCAAATCATCCCAGCCAAGGCTTTGTCAAGCCTGACCTTAAAAACTACCAAGGAAGGAGATTCGACCACCTCCCTAGGTAACGCATTCCAATGTTTCACCATCCTCCTAGTGAAAAAGTTTTTCCTAATATCCAACCTAAACCTCCCCCACTGCAACTTGAGACCATTACTCCTTGTCCTGTCCTCTTCTACCACTGAGAATAGTCTAGAACCATCCTCTCTGGAACCACCTCTCAGGTAGTTGAAAGTAGCTATCAAATCCCCCCTCATTCTTCTCTTCTGCAGACTAAACAATCCCAGTTCCCTCAGCCTCTCCTCATAAGTCATGTGTTCCAGACCCCTAATCATTTTTGTTGCCCTTCGCTGGACTCTCTCCAATTTATCCACATCCTTCTTGTAGTGTGGGGCCCAAAACTGGACACAGTACTCCAGATGAGGCCTCACCAATGTCAAATAGAGGGGAACGATCACGTCCCTCGATCTGCTCGCTATGCCCCTACTTATACATCCCAAAATGCCATTGGCCTTCTTGGCAACAAGGGCACACTGCTGACTCATATCCAGCTTCTCGTCCACTGTAACCCCTAGGTCCTTTTCCGCAGAACTGCTGCCTAGCCATTTGGTCCCTAGTCTGTAGCGGTGCTTTGGGTTCTTCCGTCCTAAGTGCAGGACCCTGCACTTATCCTTATTGAACCTCATCAGGTTTCTTTTGGCCCAATCCTCCAATTTGTCTAGGTCCCTCTGTATCCTATCCCTGCCCTCCAGCGTATCTACCACTCCTCCCAGTTTAGTATCATCCACAAATTTGCTGAGAGTGCAATCCACACCATCCTCCAGATCATTTATGAAGATATTGAACAAAACCGGCCCCAGGACCGACCCCTGGGGCACTCCACTTGACACCGGCTGCCAACTAGACATGGAGCCATTGATCACTACCCGTTGAGCCCGACAATCTAGCCAACTTTCTACCCACCTTATAGTGCATTCATCCAGCCCATACTTCTTCAACTTGCTGACAAGAATACTGTGGCAGACCGTGTCAAAAGCTTTGCTAAAGTCAAGAAACAATACATCCACTGCTTTCCCTTCATCCACAGAATCAGTAATCTCATCATAGAAGGCGATTAGATTAGTCAGGCATGACCTTCCCTTGGTGAATCCATGCTGACTGTTCCTGATCACTTTCCTCTCGTGTAAGTGCTTCAGGATTGATTCCTTGAGGACCTGCTCCATGATTTTTCCGGGGACTGAGGTGAGGCTGACTGGCCTGTAGTTCCCAGGATCCTCCTTCTTTCCTTTTTTAAAGATTGGCACTACATTAGCCTTTTTCCAGTCATCTGGGACTTCCCCCGTTTGCCATGAGTTTTCAAAGATAATGGCCAATGGCTCTGCAATCACAGCCGCCAACTCCTTTAGCACTCTCGGGATGCAACTCGTCCGGCCCCAAGGACTTGTGCACGTCCAGCTTTTCTAAATAGTCCCGAACCACCTCTTTCTCCACAGAGGGCTGGCCATCTACTCCCCATGTTGCGATGCCCAGCGCAGCAGTCTGGGAGCTGTCCTTGTTCGTGAAGACAGAGGCAAAAAAAGCATTGAGTACATTAGCTTTTTCCACATCCTCTGTCACTAGGTTGCCTCCCTCATTCAGTAAGGGGCCCACACTTTCCTTGGCTTTCTTCTTGTTGCCAACATACCTGAAGAAACCCTTCTTGTTACTCTTGACATCTCTTGCTAGCTGCAGCTCCAGGTGCGATTTGGCCCTCCTGATTTCATTCCTACATGCCCGAGCAATATTTTTATACTCTTCCCTGGTCATATGTCCAACCTTCCACTTCTTGTAAGCTTCTTTTTTATGTTTAAGATCTGCTAGGATTTCACCATTAAGCCAAGCTGGTCGCCTGCCATATTTACTATTCTTTCGACTCATCGGGATGGTTTGTCCCTGTAACCTCAACAGGGATTCCTTGAAATATAGCCAGCTCTCCTGGACTCCTTTCCCCTTCATGTTAGTCCCCCAGGGGATTCTACCCATCCGCTCCCTGAGGGAGTCGAAGTCTGCTTTCCTGAAGTCCAGGGTCCGTATCCTGCTGCTTACCTTTCTTCCCTTTGTCAGGATCCTGAACTCAACCAACTCATGGTCACTGCCTCCCAGATTCCCGTCCACTTTTGCTTCCCCCACTAGTTCTTCCCTGTTTGTGAGCAGCAGGTCAAGAAAAGCTCCCCCCCTAGTTGGCTCGTCTAGCACTTGCACCAGGAAATTGTCCCCTACGCTTTCCAAAAACTTCCTGGATTGTCTATGCACCGCCGTATTGCTCTCCCAGCAAATATCAGGAAAATTAAAGTCACCCATGAGAACCAGGGCATGCGATCTAGTAGCTTCTGCGAGTTGCCGGAAGAAAGCCTCATCCACCTCATCCCCCTGGTCCGGTGGTCTATAGCAGACTCCCACCACTACATCACTCTTGTTACTCACACTTCTAAACTTAATCCATAAACACTCAGGTTTTTCTGCAGTTTCGTACCGGAGCTCTGAGCAGTCATACCGCTCCCTTACATACAGTGCTACTCCCCCACCTTTTCTGCCCTGCCTGTCCTTCCTGAACAGTTTATAACCATCCATGACAGTACTCCAGTCATGTGAGTTATCCCACCAAGTCTCTGTTATTCCAATCACGTCATAATTCCCTGACATCACCAGGACCTCCAGTTCTCCCTGCTTGTTTCCAAGGCTTTGTGCATTCGTATATAAGCACTTGAGATAACCTGCTGATCGCCCCTCATTCTCAGTATGAGGCAGGAGCCCTCCCCTCACAGACGTTCCTGCCTGTGCTTCCTCCTGGTATCCCATGGTATCATCTACAGCCTGAGGAACAGGAAAGTGAGGGAGACCCTGGACAAAAGCAGCTCCTGGTCTTGAGGGTCAGAGCCAAGTGGGGATAGAGTCATAGTGTTTAAAGCCACAAGGGACCACAAGATTTAGTCTGACCTCCTATAGATCACAGGCCACCAACACCACCCAGCACCTGCACACTAAACCCCACTCCCAAATTTCGACCAAAGTATCACCCTCGGGAAATAGACCAAACTTGGGTGTAATCAATATAAATGAGACTCAGTGTTGAGGCTGCCGGATGTCTTTGAAGCCTCTGGTGCTTGCTGATGCTGGAGACAGCTCGAGCTTGACAATCCCAGTGCTTGGAGCTCCTGCAGAGCTGTGCAGGGCATGCAGGACACCCAGGGTCCTACAAACAGGTGGGGGACTGGTACAGCACAGCATTGTAGCAAGATTGTAAGCCTCTTAAGGCAGAGACCATCTTTTTGTACAATGCCTGGGATCCTGGTCTGTGGCCGGGTGCTCCGGTGATACAAATAAATACATAGTAATACAGCTCCCCACAGTGGAGTCAGTACAAGTCCTAATGACTGCACTGCCAGAACTGCCACCCCATGGCCATACTGCAGACCAGAACTGGAATCCTGCATCGGTCTCTCAGGCCTTTAATTTCTCAGCTAAAATGGACCCTGGATCCAAGAATTCCCTGGGATGGTGCTTTCCTTTAGCCAGACTCAGATCTGCTGGATGAGGTTTGGTGAATAGTAAAATTAAAATGTCCTCTTAGGAGTAACCCTGAATGCTCCATCAGTAACACCAGTTTAACATGCTTGTAAATTCCATTGAGGCAGTGTTGCCTAGTGGAGAGCACTGTGGATGGGGACTAAAGAGACCTGGGCTCTGTTCCTGGTGTTGGCCTGCTGGGTGGCCCTGAGCAAGTCACTTCCCTGTTACATGCCTCAGTTTCCCCATGGGTACAAGGGGGATCACGATAAAGCACTTTGAGATCTATTGGAGAAAATGCTATCTAAGAGTGAGAGGTTTTTATTTATTATCTTTGATTTACAATTTTGTAAGTATGAAGAGATTCAATTCTACTGACCAGAGTACACCTAGAAATGAGAGAAGAATCAGATTCATATTTTAAATTTCCAAAGTTTATCATTCATGTACTTGAATGTGTTCACTAAGAAATAACGCACACATAAAACAGTAACTGAATTTTTAAAAAAATAATAGATTAATTCTTTCCATTAAAAATGTCTCTTTGGCTGGGATTTGCAAAGGTGCAAAAAAAAGTTAGGCACCAAATTCTATTGACTACCAATGGGATTTGGGAACCAAACACCTTCAATTCTTTTGAAAATCTGACCTGGGCATCAAATCACTCTGTGAAAGGGGCAAATATTGTTATCCTCATCTGCAAAATGTGGCTACTGAGACATAAGCTGGTTCAGTGCCAGAGCTGAGAATAAACCCCACTTTGACTCACCAGCAGACATTCACCCAATCTGTAGTCGGAATAGGCACCTTCAAATGTATATGACAATCATCTCTAATGACTAAAATGTGTGTCAATTGTTTGAGTACACTTGGGTTCAGTCTTAAAAAGACCAAGAGACCAAATAAGCAAACCTAGCCAAATGTATTATCTAAAGACAAAGCAATACAATACAAAAAGGAGACATACCTACCCTTCCAGGAAGCAAATTCTCGCAGGGTGTTCATGTTACTCAAAAGGTGTGCTTCAAAAATATGCATTTCAGCTAGCAGTATTTATGGTATGATTTTACAACTTACAAAGCCCTTTACTTGTCACTAGAAATCCAACCCACCAGTGTGTAACAGTTCCTAAACTTGCAGTTTTCTCTGAACTTTGCTTGTCTCTGCTTTTGGGTACTATGTGCCAAACCAACCAGGTATAGAGGTTCATCCCAGTCTGTGCTAGGACATACCATTCATGCATCATGTCTTTGACAGGTGTCCTATTTCCTAATGCCAAAGCTGGCTTCAGCTTTGCTAAGTATTGTGGCATCCTCCACATGAATGAACCGAATTGTGGGGAGACCATAATGTATTCAGTTAACATAACTTCCCAACACGTATATATAGACATCAGTCAAAGTTCCCCTGTCAAGCTTCATAGATATAATATATATTATAGCAATATCATCTGCATAATACCCAGTGATGTGATGAATTCTTCACCCAACATGTATGTATTGGCTAACACCTCTGTTTGGACCTACTCCCACTGAAGTCATTGGAAAGACAGTCGTTCAGGGACCATTGGATGAAGCCTGTGGCCTGAGATTTTCAAAGAAATCTAAGGCAGTTAGGGCCAGATTTGCACCTAAAAATGTAGATAGATGATTATTGGATTTACAAAAGAACATAAGAAGGTTAGATGTTGTCAAGATTCCTTCCCCGCTCTGAACTCTAGGGTACAGATGTGGGGACCTGCATGAAAACCTCCTAAGCTTACTTTTACCAGCTTAGGTTAAAACTTCCCCAAGGTATAAACTATTTTACCCTTTTGCCCCTGGACTTCCACTGCCACCACCAAACTTTATCTGGGTTCCTGAAAAAACGGAGTTTGGACACTTCTTTCCCCCAAAAATCCTCCCAACCCTTGCACCCCACTTCCTGGGGAAGGTTTGGTAAAAATCCTCACCAATTTGCATAGGTGACCACAGACCCAAACCCTTGGATCTTAGAACAATGGAAAAGCATCCAGTTTCCTTACAAGATGACTTTTAATAGAAGTAAAAAAGAATCATCTCTGTAAAATCAGAATGGTAAATACCTTACAGGGTAATTAGATTCAAAACATAGAGAATCCCTCTAGGCAAAACCTTAAGTTACAAAAAAGACACACAGACAGAAATATTCATTCTATTCAGCACAGCTATTTTCTCAGCCATTTAAAGAAATCATAATCTAACACATACCTAGCTAGATTACTTACTAAGTTCTAAGACTCCATTCCTGTTCTGTCCCCGGCAAAAGCACCAGACAGACAGACACAGACCCTTTGTTTTTCTCCCTTCTCCCAGCTTTTGAAAGTATCTTGTCTCCTCATTGGTCATTTTGGTCAGGTGCCAGCAAGGTTACCTTTAGCTTCTTAACCCTTTACAGGTGAGAGGATTTTTCCTCTGGCCAGGAGGGATTTTAAAGGGGTTTACCCTTCCCTTTATATTTATGACAGGGGGCGTGTCATAAACATACAGCTAAGGGTATCATAAAATCCCTCCTTAACTGTAAAGGGTTAAGAAGCTCAGGTAACCTGGTTGGCACCTGACCAAAAGGACCAATAAGGGGAGAAGATACTTTCAAATCTGTGGGGGAAGGTTTTTGCTTTGTTCTCTTTGTTGGTTCTCTCCGGGTCAGAGAAGAAATCAGGACAGGGAAAATACATCTCCTAAAGCCCTACTTGAACTAAGCATCTAGATTACAAAAATTGTAAGTAAAGCAAGCAAATGCATTAGTTTATCTTTTGTTTTAGCTTGTGAATTTTCCCTGTGCTAGAGGGAGGCTTTTGTAACTTTTAAGTTTTGCCGAGGGGGAAATCCTCTGTGTTTTTGAATCTGATTATCCTGTAAAATTACCTTCCATCCTGATTTTACAGAGGTGTTTCTTTTATGTTTTTTTTCTTTATAATAAAGTTCTGTTTTTTAAGAATCCAATTGGGTTTTTAGTGTCCTACAGACCCAAGGGTCTGGTTTGTGCTCACCTTGTTTATTTTTCAAGCCTCCCCAGGAAAGGGGGTGTAGGCTTGGGGGAATATTTTGTGGGAATAGGAACTCCAAGTGGTCCTTTCCCTGATTCTTTGTCTAAATCACTTGGTGGTGGCAGCATACCTCAGTCCAAGGACAAATAGAGATTTGTGCCTTGGGGAAGTTTTTACCCTAAGCTGGTAGAAATAAGCTTAGGGGTGCTTTCATGTGGGTCCCCACATCTGTATCCTAGAGTTCAGAGTGGGGAGGGAACCCTGACAGGCCCCTTTGAAAATCTTAACCTGGATGTCTTCTCCATTCTCTGATCTTCATTATAAATGCTAGCTACATAGTGTACACAGGAAATACAGAGACTCCAAAACCACTAGTTTGGGCCTAGTCAAAGAGATAAACCTACAGGTATCTGACCCCGGGTATCACGCTATTAGATGTTCCAGGAGATGCAGCAGGTTCTGGAAGCCACAGCATTGTTGTTGTTTTTTTATAAACCAGTTGATATTGCATTGAATAGAACCCACCCCAAAGCTTTGCCCAGGAAATGACAGCACAGTCTGCAATATGGGAGGAATGCAAGTGGCCCTGATTTTACCAAGACAACATATGACTCATAGGCCTCCTGGCCCTGAACGCTCTGACAGCTGTGACCAGTGATCCTTGTATCATGTGTGCTGCTGTTCTGTAAAGGGACATTGTAGTGGGGCAGTTACCCCGCTCCTGGGGGAAAAAAAAAAAAAAAAAAAAAAAAAAGTTAAAGGCTGATTGGGGAGGCAGCCACAGCTGTGGCTGCACCCAATCAGGCCACACCTGGCCCTGTTATAAGGGCTCAGGGAGGAGCTGGGTTACAGTCTCTCTTTAGCTTTGGAGAGAGATGGACCTTGCTGCCTGGAGGAACAAGGGTACCTGAAGCTGGGCAGTGCTGGGGAAGGGCAAAAGGAGTGGGGGATCTCCAGCCTGGCAACACCTGAGGCTGAGGCCTTGGTAAAGGCCTAAGCAGGTACTGGGGCTGCAGAGGTGCAGCCTGGGGATAGGCAGAGGCAGCTGGTCCTACCCCCTTGCCAGTGATGGGCAGACATAACAGATTGCAGTCTGCCCCAGAGAATGGGGGCTAGATGATGATTGGCAGTAGCCACTGGGTATAGAGGGTTGGGGGTTCCCCTGGGAGGGAAGACCCAAAGAGTGGGGGTACTGCTGGGGCAGAACACTTGAAGTAAAGGGCACCGGGGTCTGGGAGGGACACGGGGGACTGAGGTAGATGAGACACTGGCCAGCAGAGGTTGCTCTGAGAGCTGGAATTGAGCTAATTCCCAAGGCAACCAGCAGGAGGTGCTGCACCAGTGAGTCTGCAAACTGCTACAGACATGCTCCAGCATTATGAAGAGGGAGAGTGTGGTCCAGTGCAGAGGGCCTAGGGATGCTGGTGAGGTAACCTGGGCTTTAGTCCCATGCTGAACTGTTGTGTGACAGTGGGAAAGTCTGTTGATCTTGTCCACCTAAATACACCCTTCAGGACAAGTGTGCCTGCCTTGCACACTGCTGCCCCTAGGTGGTGCTGTTGTAATATTAATAATAAACCCACCAAGACAAATGGAGGTTTTACAGCAGGGATCTCAAACTCAATTTACCTTAGGGCGAGTGCCAGTCCTCAAATCCTCCCAGTGGGCCAGTAATGTCACTGAAGATGGTGTTCAGAAAAGAAAATGTTTATATTGTATTTTTTATTTCAAATTTCTTAGAAATAATAAAACTGTCATACAACGTTATACAATTCTTCACCTGCCAAAGAGTTCTTAGAGTTTGCCAGACATGTGGCAATGCTTCAGTTCTGTCAGTTTGTTGATGTTTGGCCTCAGTGACTGAGCAGTTGAAACCTTCAGGACTGCAGCAAGGTGTGCGTCAGATAGTTGTGTTCGGTATTTTGACTGACTTATATTCATTGTGGGGGTAAAAATGATGCTGCCTCCATGGCTGACTCTGCCCAGCGACTAGTGATGCTATCTCTGTCCCTCTCCCCCAGCCAATGGGAGCCGGGGGCGGCGCCTGCAGCAGACATTGCTGGCAGCATGTCTGCCTGTGTCTCTCCTCCACAGGCCAAAGTGGGGAGGTTCTCAGGCCACAGATAATCCATGGGCTGGGATTTTGAGACCCCTGTTTTACAGCCTGTCAGGTCTTGTGTCCGGTGGGCTCCCCTTCACTGATTGTACATATAATGCCCAGCACACTGTTGCTCTGGCAACTTTTGCATGCTACTGCACAGTAAATCTGGGGATCAAAGCTGGAGTGACTTGCAGAAAACAGCATTGCTGCAAGGAAAGGAATGATAATTACAGTCATTGACTTACCGCCATTCCTAAATTCCAGGTGTCCACTGAGTTCAGGCCAGCCACACAGATGTATGGCTTGCAGGGCTATGCCCTCACTGGAACTAAACTAACAGAGCTCCATTGGCTTGTGCATATTTAAATGGCATGGAATTAGCTAGCGCGCTGGCCCAGATCCTCTGCTGGAGGTAGTGTTTTGATAAGGCCTAAATCAGGAGCAATTTCATTGATATGAGTACCACTTTCGTGCTGCACATTAATTTGAATGGAGAATGAAATAATAAGGATAGCAACATGAATGAATCTGACTGTATGGTTGGGAAAATGACTGAGTGCACGTTTGAGTGAAAGGATGGGTGACATACCTGGAAGTGATGGATTTATTTAGTTTGTGTTAGAGTAGTTTTGTATGTGCGCTTACATCTTAATATGGGTGTGTATTCATGTCTGAGTTCATCTCTGGGTGTGGATCTAGATGTGTGTCCTTTCACATGTGTGTCTGTGGTGTGTGATTTCTCCTCTGTACCACTGATGTCCAGGCAGAACTGTGCTCCCCAGTGCAGTCGCTGCAGCTGGCTGATGCTAAATGTACCACTGCCTGATAGATCAGTGGGAGCATTTGCATCACTGGCAGCAACTGGATATTGTGTCTCATCTTACAGCTCTGTCCTGGCCTCTCTTGGTGCCACCAATCTAATTCATAGCAGCAATGGGCCTGAACTGAGCTGCCTAGACTGAGACAGAAACCTCAGATCTGAACACCTCCAATTATCTTTGTGAGACTCAAGATCCAGAGGTGAATTTCACAGGCTGGGGCAGTCATTAGTTATAAGTGGATCTGTAGCCATATGAAAATCACAGCATTGGGTAGGATGCCAATTGGCCTCTTAACTGGCAGGCTCGAAAGACAGGTAAAGGGAAGATAGTCACAGTGTAGGTACCAACTTCTGAGTTCTGACCTAGATAAATCACTTCCTTCGGTCAGGTTTGAAGCATATTGTCGCACTGAACAGTGGTGTGTGTGTGTGTGTGTGTATCCTAATTTGTATTCTAACTGCTCTATCTAATCATCTATCGGTCCATCTGTCCATCCACCTAATTGTCTACCCTGCCCTCTCTGCCCATCGAGATGTCTGTCCATTTTCTTCCTTTTATCCATCTCATTGACCCAGCCATCTGTATTTCCAATTGCCCATCTACACTTCTGTCAATCTGCCATGTCATCTGTCTAATCAGCTTTCTGTCCACCTGCCTAATGGTGTTTACATTTGCCCACCCCTCCCTTACTATCTATCTATCACTAAGGGGCCCATCTCTGTGGAAAGTGGACTTCAGTGGGCAGGGGCTCCTAAGTGGGTGTATTTCACAGTCATGGGCACTAAAATAGCTTTAAAAATACATCATGATTTTTGGTAATTAAAGGATATTCCTTCTGACTCTGAGTGCAACTAATTTCACAGGCAAAGCAGGTGGGAATTGGAGCTGACAAGCGGCTTGCTGTAACGCTCTGCTAAGGGCAGCAGCGGCAAAGGGATAGACAAGAGCTATCTCAGTCTCTGGTGGCTGATCAGAGAACAGGCAATGAACAGTTTGTCCATAGACTGTAAAGTGCTTGACCTTTGTTTGTATAGGTCTGATCAC
This sequence comes from Natator depressus, assembly GCF_965152275.1. Lineage (NCBI taxonomy): Eukaryota > Metazoa > Chordata > Testudines > Cheloniidae > Natator > Natator depressus. The sequence continues at coordinate 34,647,756 of NC_134246.1, forward strand.
AGATTTGCTGTGACAGATCCCCAGTGTGAAGGAACCCTGATCAATTTCATTTGAAACATGTTAATTTCATTGACTCTTGCCTAAGATAAAAGTAATAATCAGTTAAAACACCCTGCTTCATTGCATGCTCATTAAAATCATCCCCGCTAGCAACACCGCTACTAAAAAGAAAACTCTCCAATTAGCCATGCAGCACCTGTGGCTCTATAGGGATTTATAGGAGGACACACAGGTTGTTATAATTTCACATCTTAACCAGCAGTCTGAGGAATGTTAAACCCAGCTGAGACCTGAGCACTGCCTGGAGATTTAAAGAACCTCTCAAGGAACTAAGAGCTAGTGGAAGAAACAAAGTTACTTCTCGTTTTAATGGGTCCCATCGAGGGCCATTAGAATGGAAACATTGTTGGGAAATGCAGGTCACGGCAGCAGTCCCATCAGGGCTGATTAGCAAGGAAAGTCAGAGGCATTGATTAATGTTAGACAAAGGAAGGGGAGGGTTCGTTCCTATGTCAAGTAGCCCCCTGATGTGTAAAGTGAAAGGGGTCAAGCCAGTTATGCCAATTCCTGTGAAAGGTGATCCCTCCCTTCATACATTCCACCAGAGTCCCATCTAGTGAGGGGATGTAATGGGATGTGTGGATTGCAAGGAAACTGACAAACAAATGAGAGATTCCCACTGGGTTAGCAGAGGCTGCAGGGCCCAGGTGCAGTGAGTGAAAGGCAATTCCAGGATTCTAGGCCTCAGTGACAGAGATCAGCCAACATACGTGGACTGTGACAAGCTTTGCTGTCCTGCCCTCGACCCCCAGTTCTGCCAGTGTCCTCAGTGTCTTATCCACAGACCCCTACCCACAATGCTGCTCCATCTCTGGATTCACACCCAGTCACAAACACACGGGTCTGGTGCTCTTGACAGTGTTGTCAACCCCACTGTCTCATAAATCAAGAGGAAAAACTTAAAAATCAAGAGATTTGGTATACAAATCAAGAGTTGCTATTTTTTTCAAACATAGATCAGTATAGATATAGTGACGGCTTACAAACCTCATTAGAGGCCTATTTAATTTTTGACAGGTCACAGCTCTTTAAAAAACTCTATTGCTGCACCTGAAAACACTTTATAGCAGACTTTTAAAAACTCCTCCCTGTTAGCACCATGTGGCTCAGTTTAAGGTGACGGTGACAGATTCTCAATTAACAATGATGCTACATTCTAATTAGTCAGAGCCCAAGCGCTGGAGGTCACTGGACACCTTAACTGAAGGTGATATAGTGATATCTTGTGCAAGCAAAACTTGGTTACCTGAAGGGGGGGGGGGGAAGGAAGAGGGGAAGACCCTGAGGCGGCGGGGGGCAAACCCAGTCTGAGTTGGGGGGGTGAGGTTAGGCCCCTGAGTGTGTGTGTGTGTGTGGGGGGGTAGTCCTGGCCCTGGAGGCAAGGCAGGGGCAAGGCCCTGGTTTGAGGGTGTGGGGGTCAGGCCAGGCCTTGGGTTGCGGGGGTTTTGCCCCACAGAGGGGGTGAAGGGGGCAGGCCTGGGGTGGGGGGGGCCGAGTGCAGACCCGGGGGGGGTGTTAGGCCCCACAGATGGGGGTGTAGAAGGCAGTCCCAGTCTGGATGGGGGGTGGGGGGGGTTAGGCCTTGGGGTGGGAAGGCCAAGGCCAGGGCCAGGCCCAGTCTGAAATGTGGTCGGAAGCAGGCCTGGCCCATGGAGGAAGCTGGGGGACAGACTGGCCAACTAGGCTCAGTGGAGCCTCCTGGTCAGCAGGGAACAGTGGTGGTGGCGGGGCCCAGAGTCTCCTCCCTGGGCTGGGCTGGGGGAGGTGGCGCGGACCCACCCAGAGCAAGCTGAATGGCAGCAGCGGACAGGATGCTGGCACTGTTCACCAAGCTGCTGGACTGGTTCCAGGCACTGTACCGGAGGGAGGAGATGGAGCTTTCTCCGGTGGGGCTGCTGTACTTGGGCAAAATGAGAAACTTCATGCAAATCACACCAGCAGGAAAAAAATCCTGAGATTTGAGAGTTCTACCATGAGATCCTGAGTGAGGCTTAATTTGACTTAGAAATCGTGTCTATCAACAATAAATTCATGAGAAATGGCATGTCTGTCTTGAACGGCTCTGTAACAGTTTGTGGGAGGATTCCTTCAGTGTGTCAGCCCCCTTAGGGTCACATGCTCACTAGGATAAGCCACTTGACTTCAGCATCCCCTGGGACTGAATCTCAGAGCCTTCAGCACCCCTACGTCACGCTGTGAGCTCCCCGCAGTGAGTCCACCTGAGTTGGACACCTAAGGGAGACTTGCACACCCAAAGGGAGCCATGAACCCTCACCTTCCTTAGTCTGCAGTGACTCTCAGCCAGCCGTGTAAAATGTCTGGAACACAGCGTAGAAAGTCCTTACTTAATATGGAGTACAAAAAGATGGTCAGCCCCAGAGCCCAGATCCCTCTCACCCTCCTTTAGTCTTAGTCCAGAAGCATCTCCACGTCTCCATCAGCCCACAGTTAACAACACCTCCCTCCCCCGGCTCCTCCTCAATTCTTTGTTCTCCACTGATTACACCCGCCTGGCCTCCTAAGGAGGGTGGGACATCTATGTCATTTGATGCTAGGTGCCAAATGTTCGGGCAATTGGAGTGGCCATTGTCTTCTCCATGGGCATAGGGACCCAGGCCACACACCTGTGTCTCTGCAAAGTGTAAACAACCATTTCCCACCACCTAGTTAACTATGCACCACATACGGGAAACTGAGGCAACACACTATTAATCTAAAATATGAAAAATTCCTGCTCCATCACACACACGTGTGAGCGCGCACACACACACACACACACACACAGAGCTCTGCCAGTGCCCCTCAATCCTGAGTTGCAGTCCCCTTCTATCTCAGTCCTGGGCTCCCCCCGCCCCACAGCTCTGCCAATGACCCCAAGTCCTAACCTGCAGCGCCCTGCTGTTCCATTTCTAGTCTTGCTCGCTCTCTCATTCACACAGTTCTGCTGATGACCTCAATGCCAAAACACAGACCTGCTGCCACCCCAGCCCTGGGCTCCCCCCAACCCTCACCTCTGCCAATGCCTGTTAATTCTAACCTGCAGCCACCTGTTATTTCACCTCTGGACTTTCACATACACAGTTCTGCAGATGCACTGCAATCCAGATCCACGGCCTCTGGTGTCCCAGCCCTGTTCCTCTCACAGCTATGCCAATGACCCTCAATCCCAACCTGCGGCCCCCTGCTATTCCAGCCCTGGCTCCCTTCACAGGTCTGCTGATGTACCTCAGTCCTGACCCACAATACCCCTACTATTCCTGACCCCAAATACTTCCCCGCTCCGCCAGTGCATGACAATAATGAGTTACAACCTGCTCTGTCCTGGCTGTCTTGTCCCAAACACACAACACTGACAATTCCCTTGGATCAGATGATATCCTACCTGATCCCATTGATCAACTGTGACATCTGCTAGTCCAATCAATAAACCAAACAGCCAGTATAATCCAGGGGACTTGGGTTTGAAAGAAAATATTAGACAAAGTGTGTGTCGTGATAAGAAAAGGAGTACTTGTGGCACCTTAGAGACTAACCAATTTATTTGAGCATAAGCTTTCGTGAGCTACAGCTCACTTCATCGGATGCATACTGTGGAAATTGCAGAAGACATTATTATATACACAGACACCATGAAACAATACCTCCTCCCACCCCACTCTCCTGCTGGTAATAGCTTATCTAAAGTGATCATCAAGATGGGCCATTTCCAGCACAAATCCAGCACATTTTCTCACCCTCCGCCCCCCCACAGACAAACTCACTCTCTTGCTGGTAATAGCCCATCCAAAGTGACCACTCTTTTCACAATGTGTATGATAATCAAGGTGGGCCATTTCCTGCAGAAATCCAGGTTCTCTCACCCCCTCACCCCCCTCCAAAAACCACACACACAAACTCACTCTCCTGCTGGTAATAGCCTATCCAAAGTGACCACTCTCCTTACAACGTGCATGAAAATCAAGGTGGGCCACTTCCAGCATAAATCCAAGTTTAACCAGAAGGCCGGGGGGGGGGGTAGGAAAAAACAAGGGGAAATAGGCTACCTTGCATAATGACTTAGCCACTCCCAGTCTCTATTTAAGCCTAAATTAATAGTATCCAATTTGCAAATGAATTCCAATTCAGCAGTTTCTCGCTGGACTCTGCATTTGAAGTTTTTTTGTTGTAAGATAGCGACCTTCATGTCTCTGATTGCGTGACCAGAGAGATTGAAGTATTCTCCGACTGGCTTATGAATGTTATAATTCTTGACATCTGATTTGTGTCCATTTATTCTTTTACGTAGAGACTGTCCAGTTTGACCAATGTACATGGCAGAGGGGCATTGCTGGCACATGATGGCATATATCACATTGGTGGATGTGCAGGTGAACGAGCCTCTGATAGTGTGACTGATGTTATTAGGCCCTGTGATGGTGTCCCCTGAATAGATATGTGGGCACAGTTGGCAACGGGCTTTGTTGCAAGGATAGGTTCCTCGGTTAGTGGTTCTGTTGTGTGGTATGTGGTTGCTGGTGAGTATTCGTTTCAGGTTGGGGGGCTGTCTGTAGGCAAGGACTGGCCTGTTTCCCAAGATTTGTGAGAGTGTTGGGTCATCCTTCAGGATAGGTTGTAGATCCTTAATAATGCGTTGGAGGGGTTTTAGTTGGGGGCTGAAGGTGACGGCTAGTGGCGTTCTGTTATTTTCTTTGTTAGGCCTGTCCTGTAGTAGGTGACTTCTGGGAACTCTTCTGGCTCTATCAATCTGTTTCTTCACTTCCGCAGGTGGGTATTGTAGTTGTAAGAATGCTTGATAGAGATCTTGTAGGTGTTTGTCTCTGTCTGAGGGGTTGGAGCAAATGCGGTTGTATCGCAGAGCTTGGCTGTAGACGATGGATCGTGTGGTGTGGTCAGGGTGAAAGCTGGAGGCATGTAGGTAGGAATAGCGGTCAGTAGGTTTCCGGTATAGGGTGGTGTCTATGTCACCATTGTTTATTAGCACTGTAGTGTCCAGGAAGTGGATCTCTTGTGTGGACTGGACCAGGCTATTACCAGCAAGAGAGTGAGTTTGTCTGTGGGGGGGCGGAGGGTGAGAAAACCTGGATTTGTGCTGGAAATGGCCCATCTTGATGATCACTTTAGATAAGCTATTACCAGCAGGAGAGTGGGGTGGGAGGAGGTATTGTTTCATGGTGTCTGTGTATATAATAATGTCTTCTGCAATTTCCACAGTATGCATCCGATGAAGTGAGCTGTAGCTCATGAAAGCTCATGGTCAAATAAATTTGTTAGTCTCTAAGGTGCCACAAGTACTCCTTTTCTTTTTGCGAATACAGACTAACACGGCTGTTACTCTGAAACCTGTCATTATGCAAGGCACTGCATTTAGCCGTATGGAGTGGAAATCTATCAACTGCATGAAAAAACTTGTACAGATACAGACAGACATCATCTTCCTTTCCAAATGCAAACAGATGGACATCGTACCAAAAGGACTGAAGGTAAAAAAATCCATTACAATCTACATACCACACAGACTATGCTGACAGCTTGTGCCACACGCTCTCAAAGAAACTGCAGAATCACCTGATCAACATCCTCTACAGCAAACAGGGAAAGATTAAGAATGAGCTCTCAAAACTGGATACTCTCATAAAAAACCAACCTTCCACACAAACTTCCTCGTGGCTGGAATTGACTAAAACTAGACAAGCCATTTACAACACACACTTTGCTTCTCTACAAAAGAAAAAGGACACTAAACTTTCTAAACTACTACAGGCTACAAGGGGCCACAGCAATGGTTCCCTCAACCCACCCAGCAATATTGTTAACCTATCCAACTATACTCTCAGCCCAGCAGAAGCAGCTGTCCTATCTCGGGGCCTCTCCTTCTGCCCCTCCACCCCCACAAACATGATACAGTTCTGTGGTGATCTAGAATCCTATTTTCGATGTCTCTGACTCAAGGAATATTTCCAAAATACCTCTGAACAACATACTAATCCACAGAGGCCTCCCGACCAACATTACAAAAAGAAGGATTCTAGGTGGACTCCTCCTGAAGGTCGAAACAGCAGACTGGACTTCTACATAGAGTGCTTCCGCCGACGTGCACGGGCTGAAATTGTGGAAAAGCAGCATCACTTGCCCCATAACCTCAGCCGTGCGGAACACAATGCCATCCACAGCCTCAGAAACAACTCTGACATCATAATCAAAAAGGCTGACAAAGGAGGTGCTGTTGTCATCATGAATAGGTCGGAATATGAACAAAAGGCTGCTCGGCAGCTCTCCAACACCACTTTCTACAAGCCATTACCCTATGATCCCACTGAGAGTTACCAAAAGCATCTACAGCATTTGCTCAAGAAACTTCCTGAAAAAGCACAAGATCAAATCCACACAGACACACCCCTGGAACCCCGACCTGGGATATTCTATCTACTACCCAAGATCCATAAACCTGGAAATCCTGGGCGCCCCATCATCTCAGGCATTGGCACCCTGACAGCAGGATTGTCTGGCTATGTAGACTCCCTCCTCAGGCCCTACACTACCAGCACTCCCAGCTACCTTCGAGACACCACTGACTTCCTGAGGAAACTACAATCCATCGGTGATCTTCCTGATAACACCATCCTGGCCACTATGGATGTAGAAGCCCTCTACACCAACATTCCACACAAAGATGGACTACAAGCCGTCAAGAACACTATCCCCGATAATGTCACGGCTAACCTGGTGGCTGAACTTTGTGACTTTGTCCTTACCCATAACTATTTTACATTTGGGGACAATGTATACCTTCAGATCAGCGGCACTGCTATGGGTACCCGCATGGCCCCACGGTATGCCAACATTTTTATGGCTGATTTAGAACAACGCTTCCTCAGCTCTCGTCCCCTAACGCCCCTACTCTACTTGCGCTATATTGATGACATCTTCATCATCTGGACCCATGGAAAAGAAGCCCTTGAGGAATTCCACCATGATTTCAACAATTTCCATCCCACCATCAACCTCAGCCTGGTCCAGTCCACACAAGAGATCCACTTCCTGGACACTACAGTGCTAATAAACAATGGTGACATAGACACCACCCTATACCGGAAACCTACTGACCGCTATTCCTACCTACATGCCTCCAGCTTTCACCCTGACCACACCACACGATCCATCGTCTACAGCCAAGCTCTGCGATACAACCGCATTTGCTCCAACCCCTCAGACAGAGATAAACACCTACAAGATCTCTATCAAGCATTCTTACAACTACAATACCCACCTGCGGAAGTGAAGAAACAGATTGATAGAGCCAGAAGAGTTCCCAGAAGTCACCTACTACAGGACAGGCCTAACAAAGAAAATAACAGAACGCCACTAGCCGTCACCTTCAGCCCCCAACTAAAACCCCTCCAACGCATTATTAAGGATCTACAACCTATCCTGAAGGATGACCCAACTCTCTCACAAATCTTGGGAGACAGGCCAGTCCTTGCCTACAGACAGCCCCCCAACCTGAAACGAATACTCACCAACAACCACATACCACACAACAGAACCACTAACCTAGGAACCTATCCTTGCAACAAAGCCCATTGCCAACTGTGCCCACATATCTATTCAGGGGACACCATCACAGGGCCTAATAACATCAGTCACACTATCAGAGGCTCGTTCACCTGCACATCCACCAATGTGATATATGCCATCATGTGCCAGCAATGCCCCTCTGCCATGTACATTGGTCAAACTGGACAGTCTCTACGTAAAAGAATAAATGGACACAAATCAGATGTCAAGAATTATAACATTCATAAGCCAGTCGGAGAACACTTCAATCTCTCTGGTCACGCAATCAGAGACATGAAGGTCGCTATCTTACAACAAAAAAACTTCAAATGCAGAGTCCAGCGAGAAACTGCTGAATTGGAATTCATTTGCAAATTGGATACTATTAATTTAGGCTTAAATAGAGACTGGGAGTGGCTAAGTCATTATGCAAGGTAGCCTATTTCCCCTTGTTTTTTCCTACCCCCCCCCCCCCCCCCGGCCTTCTGGTTAAACTTGGATTTATGCTGGAAGTGGCCCACCTTGATTGTCATGCACATTGTGGGGAGAGTGGTCAGTTTGGATGAGCTATTGCCAGCAGGAGAGTGAGTTTGTGTGTGTATGGGGGTGGGGGGGGTGAGAAAACCTGGATTTGTGCTGGAAATGGCCCACCTTGATTTTCATGCACGTTGTAAGGAGAGTGGTCACTTTGGATAGGCTATTACCAGCAGGAGAGTGAGTTTGTGTGTGTGGTTTTTGGAGGGGGGTGAGAGAACCTGGATTTCTGCAGGAAATGGCCCACCTTGATTATCATACACATTGTGAAGAGAGTGGTCACTTTGGATGGGCTATTACCAGCAAGAGAGTGAGTTTGTCTGTGGGGGGGCGGAGGGTGAGAAAATGTGCTGGATTTGTGCTGGAAATGGCCCATCTTGATGATCACTTTAGATAAGCTATTACCAGCAGGAGAGTGGGGTGGGAGGAGGTATTGTTTCATGGTGTCTGTGTATATAATAATGTCTTCTGCAATTTCCACAGTATGCATCCGATGAAGTGAGCTGTAGCTCACGAAAGCTCATGCTCAAATAAATTGGTTAGTCTCTAAGGTGCCACAAGTACTCCTTTTCTTTTTGTGAATACAGACTAACACGGCTGTTACTCTGAAACCTGTCATTGTGATGTTCCCCTCTGGTGTTATCTAGACTGGTGATCTGCTAGGTCACTCCAATCCTTGACTCTGGGAGCCAGCTTTACCCAGCTCTGCTGTGAGAACCCACACTCCAGGGCTGTTCACGCACAACCTCTGGCATGTAAGCTGCTCCCAGTTACTTACCAAGGGTTGTGGGGGATTCTCCATATGGACTATTTTTAACTTGAGATTTTATATTTTTTTCTGAAAGCGCTGTGCTGCTAATTATTTAGGGGAAGTTATCTGACCTATGCTATACAGGAGGTCAGACTACATGATCACAATGGTCCCTTCTGGCCTTCAAATCTATTAATCTATCTATGAATCTATTATTAGAAGCATAATTACAGCCTGTGACCATGATTGACAGCAATGTGTGAGCCAAGCATGGACTCTTTGTAAAGTAGGGATAAAGAAAAAATTTCTGTACTAATTCAAAATGATTCTGAATGGTACCCCAATTTATTGTAGCCCTCATTAGCGATGACCTTTTAAGAGTGATCAGATGTGACATCAATAAGTCAAACAGACAGTATGGTCCAGGGGACAGTCGGGAGACTTAGGTTTCAAAGAAAATAGTAAAGAAAGCCTGTCATTTTTTTACTAAAGATCCATTTTGCTTAGGAGAAACATGAGGCCTATTATAAGAAGCCTGGTACAAGGCCTGAGGCCTGAACTAATGTAGCAGTCAGGCCCTGATGATATAAAGCAAAATTAGCAAAAGTGAGGCTGTGAGGAGAAGTCAGGCCCTGATATAAAACATGCTTGCTTGCAAGTTCATAGAACCTAGCAAGAACAGGGCTGGTATTGCAAAAACACACACCTTCCCAAGAAGTGCTAAGCACAGGACACTCACACAAACACATTGCAGAAGGTTGGTACTAGAACACCCTGATATCAAGGATGGTATACGCACACTCCCCAAAGATAACAGGGACACACTGACCCCTCCTAAAGATATGGTCAAGATGACAGCATGATGGAAAGAGATGTTTTGATTGAACCAACATGTAAAAGGCAAAGGGTGGTAACTACCTACCTCACAGGGGCAATACATAACTTGTTTCTATCAGTGTATGAAAGGAGGGTCACAGAAGGTATGTCTCTGTCCAGCTGAGGGGGGAAAGGAAGGTCCCGCCATTCACTGAGCTGAGTCCACTGTAACAGTCATACATGTCTTAGTATCCCTGCAGCATCTGCCAGGTTCTATTACCGTGCTTCCTTCACAATAAACCTGGCTGAGTGCTTCCCTATGGAACCGAGTCTGTGTTCTTTTGGGCAGTTCGATCGAAGTCTGCTGTATGGTGCAGCACATGCAGCCAACAACTGACTACAGACACAATGGGTTTCCATAAGTATGATGACACTATAACTATGGATGACATTTATGGCCCAATGTAAGAGTTTATCTGCTTTGCTTTAAGCACGTGAGTGGTCCATGGAAGTCCAGGAGATGACTTATATACTGAGTTAAGCATGTCCTTAAGTGCTTGGATGTAATGGGGTTTATACAAGTTAAAAGATTTTCCCCTTTGTCACCGCCACCCCTGAAAAAACTCTGATCTGAAACTCAGTATGGGTTTTCTTTCCTACATAGGATTATTCTGTAAACCAAATTTGGCTCTCATGAACCTCTCAACAGCTGCACTTCAGGCTTTGCATACAGTAACACCCCGGTGTAGCTCCATTGAATCCCTAACTGTTATGCAACAGAGCCAAATCAGTGGAGCTTTCATAGAATCATAGAATATCAGGGTTGGAAGGGACCTCAGGAGGTCATCTAGTTCAACCCCCTGCTCAAAGCAGGACCAATCCCCAACTAAATCATCCCAGCCAGGGCTTTGTCAAGCCTGACCTTAAAAACTTCTAAGGAAGGAGATTCCACCACCTCCCTAGGTAACGCATTCCAGTGTTTCACCACCCTCCGAGTGAAAGTTTTTCCTAATATCCAACCTAAACCTCCCCCACTGCAACTTGAGACCATTACTCCTTGTCCTGTCATCTGCTACCACTGAGAACAGTCTAGATCTATCCTCTTTGGAACCCCCTTTCAGGTAGTTGAAAGCAGCTATCAAATCCCCCCTCATTCTTCTCTTCCGTAGACTAAACAATCCCGGTTCCCTCAGCCTCTCCTCATAAGTCATGTGTTCCAGTCCACTAATCATTTTTGTTGCCCTCCGCTGGACTCTTTCCAATTTTTCCACATCCTTCTTGTAGTGTGGGGCCCCAAACTGGACACGGTACTCACCAATGTCGAATAGAGGGGAACGATCACGTCCCTCGATCAAGCTTTGGTGGGTTGCTCCATTGATTTTGAAGGTGTTGTGTGGATTTACACAAGTTGGCAATCTGGCCTGTTGTCTTTGAGGGAATGAAGCAGATTGACATCAGTTTAACATCTGTCCTACTGACTTCACAGGACTAATGGAGAAGTAAGATGTCAAGGTTCCTTCCCCACTCTGAACTCTAAGGTACAGATGTGGGGACCTGCATGAAAACCTCCTAAGCTTACTTTTACCAGCTTAGGTTAAAACTTCCCCAAGGTACAAATTAATTTTACCCTTTGCCCCTGGAATTTCCACTGCCACCACCAAACTTTAACTGGGTTTACTGGGAAATGTAGTTTGGACACGTCTTTCCCCCCAAAATCCTCCCAACCCTTGCACCCCACTTCCTGGGGAAGGTTTGGTAAAAATCCTCACCAATTTGCATAGGTGACCACAGACCCAAACCCTTGGATCTTAGAACAATGAAAAAGCATTCAGTTTTCTTACAAGAAGACTTTTAATAGAAGTAAAGGAATCACCTCTGTAAAATCAGGATGGTAAATTACAGGGTAATTAGATTCAAAATGTAGAGAATCCCTCTAGGCAAAACCTTAAGTTACAAAAAAGACACACAGACAGGAATAGTCATTCTATTCAGCACAGTTCTTTTCTCAGCCATTTAAAGAAATCATAATCTAACACATACCTAGCTAGATTACTTACTAAAAGTTCTAAGACTCCATTCCTGTTCTGTCCCCAGCAAAAGCAGCAAACAGACAGACACAGACCCTTTGTTTCTCTCCCTCCTCCCAGCTTTTGAAAGTATCTTGTCTCCTCATTGGTCATTTTGGTCAGGTGCCAGCGAGGTTACCTTTAGCTTCTTAACCCTTTTCAGGTGAGAGGATTTTTCCTCTGGCCAGGAGGGATTTTAAAGGGGTTTACCCTTCCCTTTATATTTATGACACACCCCCCAAATCTCAGCTAGGGTGAAACGCTGGCTGGGATTTCTTCCTGGAGCTCTAGGAAAAACAGAGTTAATAAGACACATGCACCTCTAAATATACTACCAAGTACATAAAGACTAACAATATTTTCCACATCTCAAGGACGATTTTAACCAGTTGATTCTGGGAAACTTTCACGGGAGAGTGCATCAGCCACTTTGTTAGAAGCTCCTGAGATGTGTTGGATGTCGAAATCAAAATCTTGGAGAGCTAAACTCCACCGAAGAAGTTTTTTGTTATTTCCCATGGCGGTATGAAGCCACTGTAGCGCAGCCTGGTTGGTTTGCAGGTGGAAACGCCGTCCCCAAACATATGGGCGTAACTTTTCCAGGGCGTAGACAATGGTGTAACATTCTTTTTCACTGACTGACCACTTGCTTTCCCTCTCAGACAGTTTTTTGCTGAGAAACACCACAGGGTGGAATTCTTGATCAGGTCCTTTTTGCATTAAAACTGCTCCCACACCACGCTTGGACGCATCTGTGGTTACTAGGAATGGTTTGTCAAAGTCTGGGGCCCTTAGCACAGGGTCAGACATGAGTGTCGCTTTAAGCTGGTTAAAGGCCTTCTGACACTCTTCAGTCCACTGAACTGCATTTGGCTGGGGTTTTTTGGTTAGGTCTGTTAGTTGGGCAGCAATTTGGCTGTATTGTGGTACAAATCACTGTAATATCTGACCAAGCCTAAGAAGGATTGGACCTGTTTTTTTTACTTTGGGACAGGCCACTTTTGGATAGCATCCACTTTGGCCTGTAGGGGGCTGATAGTTCCTTGACCCACCTGGTGTCCAAGGTAAGTCACTCTGTTTAGGCCTATTTGACGCTTCTTAGCCTTAACAGTTAGTCCTGCCTCCCTTATGCGCTCAAGGACTTTTTGTAGATGTTCCAGGTGTTCTGCCCAGGAATCCGAAAATTTGGCCACATCGTCAAGGTAGGTGACTGCATATTCTCCTAATCCCGCTAGGAGACCATCTACAAGTCTTTGGAAGGTGGCGGGTGCATTTCGCAGCCCGAAAGGGAGGACATTAAATTCATACAGCCCGAGATGTGTGGTGAAGGCTGACCTTTCCTTGGCGGATTCATCTAGCAGTATTTGCCAGTACCCCTTGGTTAAGTCCAAGGTAGAGATGAACTGGGCCCATCCCAGTTTCTCTAATAGTTCATCTGTGTGTAGCATTGGATAGTTGTCTGGGCGAGTTACAGCATTTAGCTTACGGTAGTCCACGCAAAAATGTATCTCCTCATCTGGTTTGGAAACTAGAACCACTGGAGATGCCAGATGCACTTCCAGAGGGGCGGATTACCCCCATCTGTAACATATCCTGGATCTCCCGTTCTATAGCAGTTTTAGCTTGAGGAGACACCTGGTAAGGTTGGACTTTAATTGGGTGAGCATTACCTGTGTCAATGGAGTGGTATGCCCGTTCAGTCAGTCCTGGGGTGGCTGAGAATGCTGGCGCGTAGCTAGTGCACAGCTCCTTGATCTGCTGTCGCTGCATACGCCCAAGGGTCATGGAGAGGTTCACCTCTTCCACACCACCAGCACTTTTTCCTTCGTAGTAGACACCTTCAGGCCACTCAGCGTCGTCTCCTCCCTGGGCTGTAAACTGACAAACCTTTAATTCTCTGGAATAAAAGGGCTTTAGAGAATTAATATGGTACACCTTAGGCTTTCGGTTGGAGGTGGGGAATGCTATGAGAAAATTAACAGCTCCCAGGCGCTCCTGGACCGTGAATGGCCCTTCCCACAATGCTTCCATTTTATGGGCCTGGAGCGCCTTTAAGACCATGACCTGGTCCCCTACTTTGAAGGAACGCTCTCTGGCATGTTTGTCATACCAGGCTTTTTGCTCTTTTTGAGCATCCCCTGTAAGTTTTCTTTAGCAAGGGCTAAAGAGGTTCGGAGGGTGTTTTGTAGGTTGGTTACAAAGTCCAGAATGTTAGTTCTTGGAGAAGGTGTAAATCCCTCCCATTGCTGCTTCACCAACTGTAATGGCGCCTTAACCTCACGGCCATATACAAGTTCAAATAGGGAAAACCCTAAACTGGGATGTGGTACAGCTCTGTAGGCAAAGAGCAACTGCTGCAACACTAGGTCCCAATCATTGGAGTGCTCATTTATGAATTTACATATCATGGCCCCCAAAGTTCCATTAAACTTCTCCACCATGCCATTTGTTTGATGGTGGTAAGGAGTGGCAACCAAGTGATTTACCCCATGAGCTTCCCAAAGGTTTTCCATAGTTCCTGCATCTGTGAGGATGTCGGAGGGCCAACCTACCCTGGCAAAAATGTCTGCTAGTGCCTGGCACACACTTTTAGCCCTGGTGTTGCTTAGAGCTACTGCTTCCGGCCATCAGGTGGCAAAATCCATGAAAGTCAGTATGTACTGCTTTCCTCTGGGTGTCTTTTTCGGAAAAGGACCCAGAATATCCACAGTTACTTGCTGAAATGGAACTTCAATGATGGGGAGTGGCTGGAGAGGGGCTTTGACCTGGTCTTGGGGTTTTCCCACTCTTTGGCATACTTCACAAGACCGGACATAGGTAGAAACATCCTTGCCCATTCCCTCCCAGTGGAATGACCCCCCCAAACGGTCTTTGGTCCTGTTCACCCCAGCATGGCCACTAGGGTGATCATGGGCTAAGCTCAAGAGCTTGGCCCGGTATTTAGTTGGAACTACCAACTGTCTCTGAGGATGCCAGTCTTCCTGGTGTCCACCAGAAAGAGTTTCCTTGTATAAAAGTCCTTTTTCTACAACAAACCTGGATCGATTAGAAGAGCTGAGAGGCAGTGGGTTGCTCCGTGCCGCCGTCCAAGCTCTTTGGAGGATATCATTTGCTTCCTGTTCGATCTGGAACTGTTCCCTTGATGCTGGAGACATCAGTTCCTCACTGGATTGTGGACCTATGCTTGGTCCCTCTGGAAGCGATGTAGGGGATGGGGCTGTTTCCGTTGACTGTGAACCGTTCTCCGCTGGGATACTGTGTTGGGTTTCAGGCTCTGGCTGAGCCTCTTGTGTAGGGTTATGGGCTGCTGCCGGTTCAGGTTCGGTGGGGCCCTCTGGTGTTGAGGTTGCAAATACTGGATTCAGTGCTGGCAATGGGTATGGTGCTGGTTGTTCCGCTGGTTCCGGTTCTGGGACTGGTTCCATCTGGGTCTCTGGGACTGGATCCACTACTGCTGTTGCAGACATTGGCCTGGGGTCCGCGTCCATCACCTCTGACCGGGTCCTGATAGAAGTTTCCGGAACAGAGCTAGGCCTCACGGCTTGTTTAGCCTGGCTGCGGGTGACCATTCCCACCCTCTTGGCCCGCTTCACATGATTGGCCAAGTCTTCCCCCAACAGCATGGGGATGGGATAATCATCATAGACTGCAAAAGTCCACGTTCCTGACCAGCCCTGGTACTGGACAGGCAACTTGGCTGTAGGCAAATCGAAAGAGTTGGACTTGAAGGGTTGGATCGTCACTGGGATCTCTGGATTGATTAAATTGGGGTCCACTAAGGAAGCATGGATAGCTGACACTTGTGCTCTGGTGTCCCGCCACGTGGTGACCTTCTTCCTGCCCACACTCACAGTTTCCCTCCGCTCCAAGGGTATCTGGGAGGTATCTGGGCCTGCGGACCTCTGGTGTGATTCCGGTGCAATGAACTGTAATCTGTTGGGGTTCTTGGGGCAGTTGGCCTTTACATGCCCCAGCTCGTTACATTTAAAACATCGTCCAGTTGACGGGTCACTGGGGTGAGGTGGATTGCTGGAGAACGGGGTGGTGGGACAATAAGGTGTCTGGAGGGTTCTTTGGGAGGTAGGTGGGGCCTTGGGCAGCCCCCGGTAATAGGGTGTGGTCTGGGGTTGTCCCTTCTGGTCTCCGCTCCAACTGCGACCAGTTTTCTTCTTCTCTGCCACCTCCACCCATCTGGCTCCAATCTCTCCTGCCTCGATTACAGTTTTGGACTTCCCATCTAGGATGTATCTTTCTATTTCCTCAGGAACACCCTCTAAGAATTGTTCCATTTGCATTAGGAAGGGCAAATTTACTGGAGATTCAACACTTGCTCCTAATATCCAGGCATCCCAATGTTTCATAATGTGGTAGGCATGTCGGGTAAATGACACGTCTGGTTTCCACCTTAGGGCTCTGAATCTCCAACGAGAATGCTCGGGTGTTATCCCCATTCTGACTCTTGCCTTGGATTTAAACAGTTCATACTTGTTCATGTGTTCTTTAGGCATTTCAGCCGCCACCTCAGCTAAGGGTCCACTGAGCTGCGGCCTCAGCTCTACCATGTATTGGTCGGTAGAGATGCTGTACCCAAGGCAGGCCCTTTCGAAGTTTTCTAGGAAGGCCTCAGTATCATCGCCTGCCTTGTAGGTGGGGAACTTTCTGGGATGGGGAGTGGTACCTGGAGAAGGATTGCTAGGGTTTGTTGGTATATTCTGCTGAGCCTTTACCTTCTCCATCTCCAGTTCATGCTTCCTCTCTTTTTCCTTCTCCTCCTCCACATGCTTCCTTGCCTCCATTTCCCTCCTGTGGGCAGCCTCCTGTACCTCCTTCTCCAGCCGCATAAGTTCTGTCTGTCTTTCATGTTCCTTTTGTTTGTCCTCAGCCTGAAATCTGGCTAATTCCAGCTTTTGTTGAGCCGTGGATTCTGTCATCCTAACCTCTCTGTTTTTAACTAACTTTACACCCGAGGTTTAGAAATAAACAAACAAAACTTGGCTGTAAAATTTTTCTGTGCTGGAATAGGATACCTATTCTCTGATAGTGATTGTCAGCCTACAGAAAAAGACAATTCCCTTTGTCTCTGCTCTGGCCCCAAATCAAAGCAAAAAACCTCCAACTACTTGGAAACCTGCTTACTGGCAGCCCAAAGGAAAAAAAATTCCTTTTCAAACCTGTGCTCCTTGTAAAAAAAAAAAAATCAAAATCCTAAGAAAAAAAGACCCCTGCCACTTTTGTCTCCAGGCAAATGGGTAGAACACCCCCCCTATTTACTTTTAGGGGAAAAAAACCTCTGGTTTACGAAGACTGTGAATTTCCCTGCAGGAGTTAATTACTCTGCCTCCAGGCAAAGAAAACCTGCAATTCACAAAGATAATCCCATTTTGTCTCTGCTCTGGCCCCAAAGCAGAGAAAAAACTAGCTGCTTTCAGTTGGACCTCCTTTCCAGCAGCCCCAAAGGAAAAAAAAATTTCTTTTTTAAAATCTGTTTTTCTGGTTCAAAAAATCTCAAATTGATCTCAAAAAGATTTCAGGTTAATCCCACCACGCTGCCACCATGTCAAGGTTCCTTCCCCACTCTGAACTCTAGGGTACAGATTTGGGAACCTGCATGAAAACCTCCTAAGCTTACTTTTACCAGCTTAGGTTAAAACTTCCCCAAGGTACAAATTAATTTTACCCTTTGCCCCTGGAATTTCCACTGCCACCACCAAACTTTAACTGGGTTTACTGGGAAACGTAGTTTGGGCACGTCTTTCCCCCCAAAATCCTCCCAACCCTTGCACCCCACTTCTTGGGGAAGGTTTGGTAAAAATCCTCACCAATTTGCATAGGTGACCACAGACCCAAACCCTTGGATCTTAGAACAACGAAAAAGCATTCAGTTTTCTTACAAGAAGACTTTTAATAGAAGTAAAGGAATCACCTCTGTAAAATCAGGATGGTAGATACCTTACAGGGTAATTAGATTCAAAAGATAGAGAATCCCTCTAGGCAAAACCTTAAGTTGCAAAAAAGACACACAGACAGGAATAGTCATTCTATTCAGCACAGTTCTTTTCTCAGCCATTTAAAGAAATCATAATCTAACACATACCTAGCTAGATTACTTACCAAAAGTTCTAAGACTCCATTCCTGTTCTGTCCCCGGCAAAAGCAGCAAACAGACAGACACAGACCCTTTGTTTCTCTCCCTCCTCCCAGCTTTTGAAAGTATCTTGTCTCCTCATTGGTCATTTTGGTCAGGTGCCAGCGAGGTTATCTTTAGCTTCTTAACCCTTTAGAGGTGAGAGGATTTTTCCTCTGGCCAGGAGGGATTTTAAAGAGGTTTACCCTTCCCTTTATATTTATGACATAAAACAATACTCATTGTTATTAGAACTTGGCCTATCCACTGTATTAGTGAAGATGTTGGAGGCCTTTACCATGGAGAATCAGCTCTGATCATTCTATGTGGACTAAGGATCATTGATAGTAGAAGAAGTCTAAGGGTGACATCCAGGCCCCATTGAAGCCAAGGTCAACCTTCCTGATGACTCCCATGAATGGGACCAGGACTTTCTCCTGAGAATTTATCTACTCAGCATGACTTATGAATACAGAATCTATCTCTACTGGTAGCACTATGTTCAGAAAGAAATACCTTGGTAGCACTATGTTCAGAAAGAAATACTTCTCCGAAGAGGAGGAGCCAGGTGGTGGTGATCGGGGACTCTCTCCTCAGGGGGACTGAGTCATCTATCTGCCGCCCCGACCGGGAAAACTGAGAAGTCTGCTGCTTGCCAGGAGCTAGGATTCACGATGTGACGGAGAGACTGCCGAGACTCATCAAGCCCCTGGATCGCTACCCCTTCCTGCTTCTCCACGTGGGCACCAATGATACTGCCAAGAATGACCTTGAGCCGATCACTGCGGACTACGTGGCTCTGGGAAGAAGGATAAAGGAGTTTGAGGCGCAAGTGGTGTTCTCGTCCATCCTCCCCGTAGAAGGAAAAGGCCTGGGTAGAGACCATGGAATTGTGGAAGTCAACGAATGGCTACGCAGGTGGTGTCGGAGAGAAAGCTTTGGATTTTTTGACCATGGGATGGTGTTCCAAGAAGGAGGAGTGCTAGGCAGAGAAGGGCTCTGCCTAACGAAGAAAGAGAAGAGCATCTTCTCAAGCAGGCTGGCTAACCTAGTGAGGAGGGCTTTAAACTAGGTTCACCGGGGGAAGGAGACCAAAGCCCTTAGGTAAGTGGGGAAGTGGGATACCAGGAGGAAGCACAAGCAGGAGCGTGTGAGAGGGGAGGGCTCCTGCCTCATATTGAGAATGAGGGGCGATCAGCAGGTTATCTCAAGTGCCTATACACAAATGCACGAAGCCTGGGAAACAAGCAGGGAGAACTGGAAGTCCTGGCATAGTCAAGGAATTATGATGTGATTGGAATAACAGAGACTTTGTGGGATAACTCACATGACTGGAGTACTGTCATGGATGGATATAAACTGTTCAGGAAAGACAGGCAGGGCAAAAAAGGTGGGGGAGTTGCATTGTATGTAACAGAGCCGTATGACTGCTCAGAGCTCTGGTATGAAACTGCAGAAAAACCTGAGAGTCTCTGGATTAAGTTTAGAAACATGAGCAACAAGGGTGATGTCGTGGTGGGAGTCTGCCATAGACCACCGGATCAGGGGGATGAGGTGGACGAGGCTTTCTTCCGGCAACTAACAGAATTACTAGATCGCATCCGATGAAGTGAGCTGTAGCTCACGAAAGCTTATGCTGAAATAAATTGGTTAGTCTCTAAGGTGCCAGAAGTTCTCCTTTTCTTTTTGCGGATACAGACTAACACGGCTGCTACTCTGAAATGGTGCGGGTAGGTTACGAATCTAGGAAATTACAGGGACCAGAAATAAATTTTGATCCATGTGAGAAGGAATGTTTGGCAGCGGTGTGGGCAGTCCAATCTTTTGAAATCCTGATAATCCAAAGTACCCACACACCTTTAAAGTACATTCTGTCAGAGAAACTGGTTGGGGGCAAGGTCTCAAACACTTGCATGGCTCAGTGGACCCTCACATTGATAAACAGAGAAGTCACCAGGGAGACTGTGTCTAGACCTGACATGCTGACCCATGCTTTAATTCAAAAATGGAACAAACATGACTGCCCCGGGGTTGCGTTAGAGCAAAGAATAGCCCTGACACAGGCACCCCCCTTTGAGGAACTAGATACAATCAGGATAGAGGGACATGTGTGGTTCACAGACGGGAGCTCAGTGGTAATAAAAGGTATAAGAAAAATTAAATATGCAGTAATTAATTTAGAAGAGGAAATATTACAGGGATATTTGGATCATGGGTCAACCCAGCATGCTGAACTCCATGCCATATATCAGGTACTACAGCAATATAAGAACAACCCCAGACCCGTGTTTATCTATGCAGATAGCGATTTCTGTTTCAAGGGAATACAATACTGGATGCATGATTGGGAAAGGAATGGGTGGAAGGCAGCAGATGGAAAAGGCATTGCGTATGTAGAGGAATGGAAATGGATTTACCAATGGGTAATACAACATCCTGGCTGTTTAAAGGTCAGGCATGTAAAGGCACATAACAGACAGGACACTCTGGAGGCTTTTGGGAATAATAAAGTAGATGGTATAGCATGGCAGTATGATATAGCTGCAGTAGCAACTAGAAGCCAGGCACAGAAGGTAATGGGGGATCCACAGTCAATTGATGAACTTATTAATGATAACAACTGTTCAGACTCCCCAAACAGAACCCCAGGAAAGACAGAAAAGCAGGAACTGGTTAATTTTGCACATCAATTCATGCATGAGGGAGTGGAAGGGACATTAAGGAGACTAAGAGAGGTAGCACAATAGAAAGGTATGGAAAATTATGTTAAAAATTGCATTCGGTGTGCTCAGGATAAAGCCCGGCCATCACATTATGCACCCTTATGCACCCTTATGCACCAAAGACGAGTAGGTCCTTGGCATAGACAAAACCCTGGAGGGAAAATGAGTACACCACGGACAACTCAAACAAGCAGTGTCTGCCGCTGTGGGAGCACTGTGCTAATTTGTTTCTAAGTTTCTATCTTTCAGCCTCCGAACCAGAACATCAGGAGAGCTGGTACCAGCTGAAGAGTTATAAAATACCATGGTTATAGTGTTACGACAAAGTCTGTGTTCAGTGTTCTGTGTTCCATGTTCTGTGTTGCATAGAATCATAGCATTTCAGGGTTGGAAGGGATCTCAGGAGGTCATCTAGTCCAACTCCCTGCTCAAAGCAGGACCAATCCCCAACTAAATCATCCCAGCCAGGGCTTTGTCAAGCCTGACCCTAAAAACTTCTAAGGAAGGAGATTCCACCACCTCCCTAGGTAAAAAAAGAGGCTTACAAGAAGTGGAAGATTGGACAAATGACCAGGGATGAGTATATAAATATTGCTCGGGCATGTAGGAATGGAACCAGGAAGGCTAAATCACACCTGGAGTTGCAGCTAGCGAGGGATGTTAAGAGTAACAAGAAGGGTTTCTTCAGGTATGTTGGCAATAAGAAGAAAGCCAAGGAAAGTGTGGGCCCCTTACTGAATGAGGGAGGCAACCTAGTGACAGAGGATGTGGAAAAAGCTAACATACTCAATGCTTTTTTTGCCTCTGTCTTCACGAACAAGGTCAGCTCCCAGACTAGTGCACTGGGCAGCACAGCATGGGGAGGAGGTGGCCAGCCCTCTGTGAAGGAAGAAGTGGTTCGGGACTGTTGGGGACACTGGGGCATGGCCACTAGGTAACTCGAGGGGATGGAAGACCACGAGTGTCGATGAAGCCCCCTCGCACTAGGCCCAGGTGTCCTTGGCCCCCCTCCCGCCTGGAGGCACTCGCAGCAGCTCTGCGTACTAGGCCTAAGTGTCCTTGGCCCCCCCCCCCCCGCCTAGAGGCACTCGCAGCAGTTATGCTGAGGATCTGCAACAATATGTTGCAGAGTCAGACTGCCTGAAACTAAGCAAGGCTGAACAGGGCAGATATGGAAGAACAATGCTGAATAAAGCAGCTTTATGTAGGGTTTAACAAATGATACAGAGAACAAGGGCACGAGCTGGGAACTGGATTGGCTGGCTATATGGATACTTAGGGCAGCTTGCTATTGGATAAGTATGCTGGGAAAAAGGATGTATAAAAGCCTGTGTAACTTCCTGCTCTGTGTGCAGGATTTGAGATTCTATTCTCCCTGTACCTTTTTGCAGCTGCAAATAAACTTTTCTGCTTCTCCACGCCGTTGTGATTATTGGGTGTAGCACACCGGATAGCGAACCAACCTCAGCTGTTGTTTAGCCTCTCGGCACTGGGTGCCATCAACAGGACCATATAGAAAAACTGGACTTGCACAAGTCCATGGGGCCGGATGTGTTGCATCCGAGAGTGCTAAAGGAATTGGCTGATGTGATTGCAGAGCCATTGGCCATTATCTTTGAAAACTCATGGCAATCGGGGGAAGTCCCGGAAGATTGGAAAAAGGCTAATGTAGTGCCCATCTTTAAAAAAGGGAAGGAGGAGGATCCTGGGAACTACAGGCCGGTCAGCCTCACCTCAGTCCCCGGAAAAATCATGGAGCATGTCCTCAAGGAATCAATTCTGAAGCACTTAGAGGAGAGGAAAGTGATCAGGAACAGTCAGCATGGATTCACCAAGGGAAAGTCATGCCTGACTAATCTAATTGCCTTCTATGAGGAGATAACTGGTTCTGTGGATGAAGGGAAAGCAGTGGACATGTTATTCCTTGACTTTAGCAAAGCTTTTGACATGGTCTCCCACAGTATTCTTGTCAGCAAGTTGAAGAAGTATGGGCTGGATGGATGCACTACAAGGTGGGTAGAAAGTTGGCTAGATTGTCGGGCTCAATGGGTAGTGCTCAATGTGTCCATGTCTAGTTGGCAGCCGGTCTCTAGCGGAGTGCCCCAAGGGTTGGTCCTGGGGCCGGTTTTGTTCAATATCTTCATTAATGATCTGGAGGATGGTGTGGATTGCACCCTCAGCAAGTTTGCAGATGACACTAAACTGGGAGGAGTGGTAGATACGCTGGAGGGTAGGGATAGGATACAGAGGGACCTAGACAAATTGGAGGATTGGGCCAAAAGAAATCTGATGAGGTTCAACAAGGACAAGTGCAGAGTCCTGCACTTAGGACGGAAGAATCCAATGCACCGCTACAGACTAGGGACCGAATGGCTCGGCAGCAGTTCTGCAGAAAAGGACCTAGGGGTGACAGTGGACGAGAAGCTGGATATGAGTCAACAGTGTGCCCTTGTTGCCAAGAAGGCCAATGGCATTTTGGGGTGTATATGTAGGGGCATTGCCAGCAGATCGAGGGACGTGATCGTTCCCCTCTATTCGACATTGGTGAGGCCTCATCTGGAGTACTGTGTCCAGTTTTGGGCCCCACACTACAAGAAGGAGGTGGAGAAATTGGAGAGAGTCCAACGAAGGGCAACAAAAATGATTAGGGGACTGGAACACATGACTTATGAGGAGAGGCTGAGGGAACTGGGATTGTTTAGTCTGCGGAAGAGAAGAATGAGGGGGGATTTGATAGCTGCTTTTAACTACCTGAAAGGTGGAACCAAAGAGGATGGATCTAGACCATTCTCAGTGATAGCAGATGACAGGACAAGGAGTAATGGTCTCAAGTTGCAGTGGGGGAGGTTTAGGTTGGATATTAGGAAAAACTTTTTTACTCGGAGGGTGGTGAAACACTGGAATGCGTTACCTAGGGAGGTGGTGGAATCTCCTTCCTTAGAAGTTTTTAAGGTCAGGCTTGACAAAGCCCTGGCTGGGATGATTTAGTTGGGTTGGTCCTGCTCTGGGCAGGGGGTTGGACTAGATGGCCTGCAGAGGTCCCTTCCAAATCTGTTATTCTATGATTCTATGATTCTAATGCATTCCAGTGTTTCACCACCCTCCTAGTGAAAAAGTTTTTCCTAATATCCAACCTAAAACCTCCCCCACTGCAACTTGAGACCATTACTCCTTGTTCTGTCATCTGCTACCACTGAGAACAGTCTAGATCCATCCTAGATCCACCTTGCATGTTCTGTGTCTGTCTCTGGTGGGTGTCCTGTGCTAGCATTGGGTCCAGAGAGAGAGGGGATACTATATTAGACAGGGTAAATGCCTTTTCCTCTCTCTACTTCCCCCATCTCCAACCAAATGATCAATCACATCCACCTGTGTCCTCAATGCATCACGTTTACTTTTTATTATGTTCTCTAATAATCATTTTGTTGTTGATTTTTGTTATTGATACATTTGTATTGTTAGTTACATTTTCTTGTATTGGTAATTCCACCACCAAGGTATATTTTAATGGAAAGAATTGTGTTCCCACGGTCCAAAAATGTATGTGTAATGTGTCCATACTACATACCCCTAAACTAGTATTCTATTTCCCAAAGTACAAAGAAAAAGAAATGGATAAGGGGACCTTGGATCTTGTGAACCTTGACCCTGATTTCTCCCTAGGCATTAATTGGACAGGCCTATATGGGTGGATGTACAATAACAGACAAATTAGTAAATTACCAAAAGCCATTCAAGAGAAAATCCAAACCTGAAGTTTGGCTATCCTCCATGTAGGAGAAGAAATACTCAGGGTGGCTGACTAGGCAAGACAATTAAGTATGCACCACTGGTATAATGTGTTTAAGGGTTGGTCACCCACCTGGTCAGCAGTCCTAAATATAATTTTTCATCCCATCATCGTTTTATTAGTAATCCTGACTGTTATGTTGGTTCTAATGCTCTGCATGTGCTGCTGGATAAAACAGATGTTTTCCAAATTGAAACTGTAGCCTGAGATCATGACCCAATATATAGCTTTAAAACAGATACAGAAGAGGTGACCACTCCAGAATTGTTCTTGAGAGGTCAAAAGGGGGACAATGTAGATAAATCTCTGTGTTAAGTATTGAATCTGACCACCTGTGACAATCTGGTCACTTGTCCTTGTATCTGAAATGGCCAAGGGTTTCTATGTCTCTGAGCCTAAAATTACCTTGAGAAAGGATCATTGAATAACCTTGCGATAATGTAAAAATATAAACACAGAGACATCCTCCACTGCATGAATTTCTAAGCATTTGTCAAGCCCACTTAGTGTGTGTAATAATAAAATAGAGGATGATGTTTATGATTCCAGGACTATATCTTTGTCTTGAGGGGTTTTTTTTGTTCATTTGTTGTTTTTTATAAAAAAGAATAGAACTTATCTAACATAAAAAACCCAATAAATAAATAAATTAAAGTAATAATTAATAATAGGCCCCATACAAACCTGTGTGTAGAAATCGCATCCCTCATGGGGGACTCATACATAGCCTGTAATAGTCAGGGGAAAGGCTTCCATTGACTTCAGTTGGCTTCAGTTTAGAACACTTGTGATTTTCACCTACTCAGAATGTTAAGGATTTTAGCAACCTTAAGAAACTGGGGAACCTTTTGGGAAGGAGGAGCCTATACACAAAGGATGGGCTCCACCTAATCCAAAATGGAACCAGATGGCTGGCATGTCAAATTAAAAAGTTCATAGAGGAGTTTTAAAATTAAGGGCTGGAGGAAAGACAACGGGTACAGAGATGCATACAATTTGTGTAGAGAGGATTTATTAAATGGGATTCTCTATATCCTAGTAAACAGGAAAGGATAGAAAGTTGATAAAGTACAGGCAGGAACTGAAAAGAAACAGTGAAACAAAAAAAGTCCCTTTCAAAAACACCACACAATGGCAGACAACTAAATATTGACAAATTTGATAAGTGCTTGTATACAAATTCTAGAAGTCTAAACACTAAGATGGGTGAATTTGAGTACCTGGTATTAAATGAGAATATTGATATAACAGGCATCACAGAAACTTGGTGGAATGATGATAATCAATGGAACAGAGTTTAAAAAAAAAGAAGTAGATAAATTAATGGAGGATCAGTGGCTCTTAGCCAGGATGGACAGGGATGATTTCCCTAGCCTCCGTTTGCAAGAAGCTGGTAATTGGTGACAGGGGATGGATCACTTGATGATTAGCTGTTTTGTTCATTCCCTCTGAAACATCTGGCAGTGGCCAATGCCAGACAACAGGATACTGGGCTAGATGCAACTTTGGTCTGACCCAGCATGGCTGTTCTTATGTTTTTATAGTAATAGAAGATTACAAAATATATACGAATGGCAGAGTAGGTCATGCTGGTGGGTGAGTAGCACTACAATTGAAAGGATTAAATGTCTCAAACTGTACCATAGAATCTCTATGGATAGAAATTCCATGTTTGAATAACAAGAGAATAACAGAAGGATGGTCACAGTGATTGTGAAGTGCTCAGGGAGATTAGAGAGAACACAAAATTCAACAGTTATGGGGGATTTTAGCTGTGCCCGTATTAACCAGGTACATGTCACCTCAAGACAGAATGCAGAGATAAAATTTCTAGACACCATTAATGTCTTCTTCTTGGAGCAGCTAGTCCTGGAACCCCCAAAGAGGCAATTCCTGATTTAGTACCAACTGGCACACAGGATCTGGTCCAAGAGGTGAATATAACTAAACTACTCTGTAATAATGACCATAAAGTAATTAAATATAGCATCCTTGCAGGGAGGGAAATACTAAAGAAACCAATCAATGAAGCATTTAACTTCCAAAAAGGGAACTGCACAAAAATGAGGAAGCTAGTTAAACAGAAATTGAAAGGAACTGTCACAAAAGTGAAATGCCTGCAAGCTGTGTGGAAACTTTTAAAAACACTGTAGTAGAGATTCAAACTAAATGTATACACCAAATAAATAATAACACCAAGAGTACAAAAATGCCACTATGGCTAAAAAACAGAGAAAAAGAGGTGGTTTGAGGCAAGAAGACATTCTTTAAAAATTGGAGGTCAAATCTGACTGAGGAAAATTGAAAGGAACATAAATTATGGCAAGTCAAGTGTAAAAGGATAATTAGGCAGGCCAAAAAAGAATGTGAAGAGCAGCTAGAAAAAGATACAAACTAACAGCAATTTTTTTATCAGTAAATCAGAAGCAGGAAGCCTGCCACTGGAGGATTGAAGTATTAATGGAGCACTCAGGGAATACAGGACCATTTGGAGAAGCTAAAGGAATTCTTTGTATTGGATTTTATGGTAGAGGATGTGAAGGAGGTTCCCAGACCTGAGGCATTCTTTTGAGGAGGCTCTGGAGCAAATTGTTAAATTAAACAGTAATGAGTCACCAGGACCAGATGGGATTCACCCAAGAGTTCTGAAGGAACTCAAATATGAAATTGCAGAACTACTAATGGTGGTATGTAAACTATTGCTTAAATCAGCCTCTGTACCAGATGACTGGAGGGTAGCTAAAGTAATGCCGATTTTTAAAAAAGGCTCTACAGGCTATCCTGTCAATTAACGGCTGATAAGCCTAACTTCAGCACCAGGCAAATTGTTTGAAACTATAGTAAAGAACAGACTTATCACACACATAGATGAACATGATACATTGGGGAACAGTCAACATGGCTTTTGTCAAGGGAAATCATGCCTCATCCATTTATTAGAATTCTTTCAGTAGTTCAACAAACAAACCCTTGTCCCTTATTAGTATAATACTAATACTGAGGGAGTCAACAGGCATAAGTATTATTTTTGTATGGTATTAGTAATCTGAAAATCTGGCTCAAAGTATTTAAATGGTCGGGTGGGGATTTTCAAAGGAGCCTGAGAGAGTTAGGTGCAAAGCTCCCATACAGTTTCAATGGAGATGGATGCCTAAATACTTTAGGCTCTTCTGAGACTCCATATCTGAGTAGCTAACTTCTCTGCAGTTCATTAAATAGTATGAACCTGATACTCTATAGCTTGTCATTCACACCCATGCAAAGCAAGTATAAGATGCTAGAAGTGGTTTAAATGAGTGGAAAATCAGGGGGAGGGAGGAAATTCTCAGATAGGATATATTAGTGGGATAATGACTGGGATAGAGATTCAGCTGTCTTAAATCAGTAAACCTCTATTGACTTAAATGGAGTTATACTTTACTTACAGAAACTGGGGATCTGGCCTCATTGACTTCAGTGGAGCTCGAGCAATTGCCACCAACTGGGCGTCTTGGTCCAGTTCCACAAAAGTACTTAGGCACCTAAATGCCAGATCTGGGATTTTCATCCCTGAGTGCCCTCCTATATAGGTGAGTGCTCTACCCACCAGGCTAGAGTCACTGCTGCTTTTTCTGTTTCTGAGCCAATGACTTTTTATTGCCTTTATCCAAAGTGAACCAGCTCCAACAGGTGAGATTGAGAGAGGCCAACAAATGAATAAGCACACTGGCTTTTGTGTGTCCCATTCTTGGACCCAAACTCCTGCCAAACCTTGTAGGCTCTGAAAGGCAGTTGGCTCCTATGTTTTTCAGAGTAAAACTTCTGTAGGCACCTGTGCTCCTGCCTCAGGGCATGGGCGCTGCTGCCTCATGCTGGCATCCACATCTCCCACCTAAGCCTCAGAGCGATTCGTGACCCAGGGACAGTCAGGCATTCTGCTGACTCAGTTGCATGTGGGAGCTGATCTGGTAGGTGGGCTCAGTGGCTGCTAACTGGATTGGGTCCCATTCAAAATCCAGGTCTGGGGGTAGGGGATATGCCCCACTCACCTTATAGCTAGGCTTGGCAGAATTCACTTTTTATATTCTATAATTTTGACTGCCAATGCCAATGTTTACTTTTAAGCATTTTTTACCATTTTTATTTTTATTTAAATTTTCACAGGTAATTATGGGGTCAGGCAGTGGTCGGGGGGTCAGACAATAATTACTAAATGAGAGTAGATATTGAGATTCAAAAAAGTTGAAGCTTTATAATTGATAACACACAAATTGTCGACATCATGTCAAAATATCCAAAGTAATGACAGGTGTCAGAGTAACAGCCGTGTTAGTCTGTATTCGCAAAAAGAAAAGGAGTACTTGTGGCACCTTAGAGACCAACCAATTTATTTGAGCTGTAGCTCACGAAAGCTCATGGTCAAATAAATTGGTTGGTCTCTAAGGTGCCACAAGTACTCCTTTTCTTTTTATCCAAAATAAATATCCTCAAATGAAACTCTAATAAGTTCTCAAGCTGCATTTTTCTTACTTTGCCTCCCTGCACATTTTGATGACCATGGATGGAAAAATGTATTCATTAGTTTGTGTGTGTGTAGTGAAATTGATGTTTTCCGACATTTACCAATAAAAATCTAAACCTGCCAAACCGTTTTATAACTTTTAGCCCAGTGGTCAGAGCATTGACCTGGGATGTGGGAGACTTAGGTTCAAGTCTGCTCTTGGGCACAGGGGAGAAAGGATTCCAATAGCTGTCTCCCTCTTTTTAGGAAAAATTCTCTAACCACCAGATTATGGAATATTCTGATGTGGGTCTTCTCCAGTCTCTCTTGTGGAAGCTGTTGCCCTCTGGATACATAATTAGAACAGAGGCACTGGACAGAGATGTGCACCCTAACCATGGGCATACAGAGTTATTCTCACTCTCTATCTCTCTGGCCCACTGACTATTCCACTGTGGGTAAATAGTAAAATAGTCATTGGGACAGAGAGAGAGAGAGAGTTAACATTAATATCAGTAATTCAGATTAGTCACTGGAACTACTTGCAACAAGATACCAGTGAGTTTACAGGGATTCAGAAAGGTACTGGACAGCCATATGAATAAGGGGCCAATAAGGATTGAAAAAGAAACTGACAATAAAAGCCAACGAAATTTGTCATGTATATGTATATAGTGACAAAGTTCCTGCTCTGGTGGGTCTTGCGCTTATTGGCGGATTTGCTCGCCTTGGAGCTTCACGGCAGCCCTCAGCTTGGCCGTTTTTCTGAATTCACAGTCCAGGTCGACTCCTCCTGTGTCTGACCAGGAGTTGGGAGGTTTGGGGGGAACCTGGGCCCGCCCTCTACTCCGGGTTCCAGCCCAGGGCCCTGTGGAATGCAGCTGTCTAGAGTGCCTCCTGGAACAGCTGTGCGACAGCTACAACTCCCTGGGCTACTTCCCCATGGCCTCCTCCCAACACCTTCTTTATCCTCGCCACAGGACCTTCCTCCTGGTGCCTGATAATGCTTGTACACCTCAGTCCTCCAACAGTCCACATTCTCACTCTCAGTTCCTAGTGCCTCTTGCTCCCAGCTCCTTACACGTGCACCACAAACTGAAGTGACCTCCTTTTTAAACCCAGGTGCCCTGATTAGCCTGCCTTAATTCATTCTAGCAGCTTCTTGATTGGCTGCAGGTGTTCTAATCAGCCTGTCTGTCTTAATTGTCTCCAGAAGGTTCCTGATTGTTCTGGAACCTTCCCTGTTAGGAGACGGAATCGTTTCTTCGCTCGCTCCTGAGCTATCTGCTTTCCTTTCTTTCCTGAAGCCCCCTGGCCTGGATTTTTCTTACTTTTGGACCCTGCCTTAGTCTCCCCCCCCCGACCGGGCCGGACGCTTTGCTGATTTGGTTTGATTTTCTGTCGTTTTTTTTTGCTTTTTCTTTGATTGCTGACAAGTTGCCATCTTGCAGCCAGCACCACACCCCCCCCCCCGCCTGCTTTCGGGCGCAGCTATTTGTTTTAGCTGAACCCCCGGAGGAGGGGGGGGAAGATTGCCGATTCTGCTATCCGGAGCAGGGAGTGGAAGCCCCCAGACCCAGCCGCTTTGCTGGCAGCTCGGACTATCTCTACAATATTCTTAGCATGCCGGAAGCCTTGGAACACAGCCAACACGGCCGGAGAAGAAGGATTTCAGAAGACAGGAGAAATAACTCAAGAAGCTATGAATCATCGTGAAGGGGGCCGTAAGATTGAGTAATTTTTCGAATTCTACTCTCGTGGGGGGGAGTTTGACTGTGTTTTAATTGCATTTGTGGCGGCACAGGGGGTGTGGCAATAAGCTGCCCCCTGGTCCATCGGTGCCCGCTCCACCCCCCCCACCATTACTACAACTGTCACGGCCCCCCGCCGCTTCGTCCCTGCTGGCAATCTGCCATCCGCCTTCGGATCCAGCTGTTTGCTTTGAACTTTGCCTTTCGGACCGGACATAACAGCCGACCAAACGAGACTCTTTGGACAAACGTGTGTGGGTTTACACCCCCCCCCCGGATTGCTTAGTTTACAGCCTGCCCCTATTATTGGATTTCCCCCCCCTTGTCCATCCCATTTGGTATTCCCCCCCCCTCCCCCCTCCTGCAGCCTAGTAGGAAGGAGTGGTTAATTCGCTCCCCCCCCCCTTCTCCTTCCGGTGTCTCCCCGTCCCTCCCTGCTTACAATGGCGGGGAATGAGAGAGGCGAGGCCCCTTTCATAAATTAAGCTGTTTCTCCCCCACCTCACCCCCCGCCCAACCCCCAACCTTGCCCCCCCCACCATGATTGTCAAAATACTTGCCACCGCCCCTGCTGGGGCACCAGCAGCAGGAGGCACCGGAGTGATTACTGCTGCTGCTGCGCCCCCTGCCCCCTCAGGTTCTAGGAACCCCCTGCCAGCTGGCCGCAAAAGCCAGGGCGGGCAGAAAGGAAAGGGCCCCGCCAAAACATCTGGGCCCTCCATGGCAGGGGCGGCCCCCACAGCCGTGGCCTTGTCATCGACTGCGGCGTCCCTCCCCGCAATTCCCTCCACCAGCTCTGCATATGTCCCCCCCCAACCCCCAGGACGTATGCCCGGGTGGTGGCAGGCTCCCCCCTGCCTGCCGCCTCGTCATCTCGCCCCCCACTGCCTCCGCTACCATCACCAGCAGCCGGGGCCCTTTCCCCACCTTGACCAGGAAGCACGGTGTCCGTTGCCTCCTGGTGCCTGCCTCGCCCCACGTGGAGACATACGTGCAGGCGTTGGCGAAGGTGGTAGGACCCACGGCTATTGTGGCGGCCTCCAGGATGTATGGGAAGGTCGTTTTTTTCTTAGCTACGGAGGCTGCCGCCCAAGAGGCGGTGGAGAGGGGCCTGGCGGTGGGGGGGGGTGTTTGTCCCCCTAGAGCCGCTAGAAGACCTGGGCGTTCGCCTCGTCCTCACCTCCGTTCCCCCCTTTTTACCCAATGCTGCCCTGTTACCCACTCTCTCCGCCCTGGGGAAACTTACCTCTGTCATCAGCCCTCTCCCGTTGGGCTGCAAGGACCCCACCCTCCGTCACGTCCTTTCTTTCCGCCGGCAAGTGCAGCTTCTACCGCCGGCGGGGGTGCGTGACGGGGAGGTGCTCGAGGGGTCCTTCCTAGTCCCCTACCAGGGAGCCCGCTATCGGGTCTTTTACTCCACCGGAGAGGCCCGGTGCTACCTCTGCCGCTCAGCCGGGCATGTCCGCAGAGACTGCCCTTTGGCCCGGGGGGGAGGGGCACCTGAGACCCCCGAGACCCAGCAGGACATCGGCCCCGTTGTTGCCGACGCCCCTGGCTGCCCAGCACCTGAAACCAACCCTCCTCCTACTCAATCCATCGCTGCTCCCGCCCGGGCCCAGGAGACTTCTTCCCTACTACGCCCGGGCGAGCAAGAGAGTCCCACCCTTGCTACTACCACCTCAGTAGAGCCTATGGAGGAGGGCGCGACAAAGATATTATCGGGCATAGGAGAGGGCCCACCCCAAGGAGAACCCCCCCCTCCTCATGCTGCCTCACCACTGCCCCCCCGAACCCCTGAACCATCACCTCCGCCCCCTGACACGACCCCTGCTAACCAGCCCCCGGACAACGCTATGGAGGACTGGAACTTAGTCCAGGGGAAACGGAGCAAGCAGAAGGCTCGAGCTCCGCTGCATCCATCCGATGCGGAAGCCCCCCGGAAGACCAGGAAGGGAGGCACTGACATCAAGCCCTCCGCTACGACCACGAGTGAGGTCCATCCGCTGGTGTCGGGAGGAGAAGACAGACTGGCTTTGGAGGGCAGAACTCCCCCTCCACGGGAGACCCTCCCCTCCGAGACCCCTGAGGACGCCCTTTCTGCTCGGATACCATCCGAACCCCCCGCGAACCCCGAGGCGACCGCTGAGGTGGGCCCTAGAGGAGAGGCCCCCGGGGTAGCAGGCGTTGGCCTCTCCTCCGTGTACGCGGAGATTGAGGCCCTAGATTTGACCCCGGTCACCCAGGGAGAGGATGATCTACTCCCGGCTGGCCTCGGACTGGGCAACCTCACCCCAGCCCCTTTTTCCCCATACTCCCCCCCCGTGATTGCCTTCCCGGGCGAGCACCCTGCAGAAGGTGGTCCACCACCTGATGCCACGGCCGCCAAGACCAACGCGGGGCCAGCGCCTAGCATTACTGGGAGCCCCCTCCCTTACCCCTTAACCCTCGACTCTGCTCAGGAGGCACCTTCCTTCAGTTACTTGCCTCCTGAATCTCAGAGCCTTACCTTTGCCCCTGCCCCCTCCCCTAGCCCCACCCAGTTTATCCCCTCCTGCGATGCTCCTGCCGCCCCTGGGGTCGTTTCTTTTCCGCCTTCTGCAGATTCCCCCCAAGGAGCAGTTTTTGCACTTTCTAGTTGCGACCCATTAGGAGTTGCAATTTTTCCCCCGCCATTCCCTTCCACCCCAAGGCATGAAATAGATTTCATAACCCCAGCCTGTCAGACCCCCTGTCGGTGGTCCGCACCCTGTCTACCCGCCTTAGCGGACCTCGAGGCTGTATTAAGAGTCCCACCGGGGAATACCCCGGGAACCGTAACCCCATCCCCCCATGAG
This sequence comes from Natator depressus, assembly GCF_965152275.1. Classification (NCBI taxonomy): domain Eukaryota; kingdom Metazoa; phylum Chordata; order Testudines; family Cheloniidae; genus Natator; species Natator depressus. The sequence continues at coordinate 34,681,239 of NC_134246.1, forward strand.
CTGCGGCATGCACTACGGAAGTTCTTAGAACACACCCGTGGTGCCCGCAATAAGGTACAGCTAGCTCTTCAGCTCTGGGGGGACTTTGAGCAAATTTTTCGGACCACAAGGGCCCTTATAAAGGAGGGCAAAGGGCAAGGCAGGCGCAGTGCTGCGGCCTACGAGCGGGCCCGCAGCTTCCAAAGCGATCTACTCATCTATGAGATGGGTCACGGGTTGGTGCGCAACCCGCCGGGGGCCAGAAACACCCCCGCCACCGAGAAACCTCCACCCCACCAGCCCTCCGCATGATGCCTACTCTTATTGCAACCTTGAATACCAGGGGCTGTAGGATGGCTCTCCGCAGGTCCCAGGTGCTCTCTTACCTTCGGGAAGGAGGGTACTCTGTAGTTTTCCTGCAGGAGACCCATACGGACCCGACCTTTGAGGACAGGTGGCGGCTGGAGAGGGGGACGGGGTCTATTTTAGCCACTTCACGACTTGGCAAGCTGGAGTGGCGACCCTGTTCTCCCCCACCCTACGGCCCGAGGTGCTAGGGGTCACTGAGGTTGTGCCGGGCCACCTGCTGCACCTTCGAGTCCGTATGGAGGGGCTCGTGGTTAACCTTGTTAATATCTATGCCCCACAAATGAGTCCAAAGCGGCCACAATTTTACCAGCGGGTGTCCGACTTTCTCGGCACCCTAGATTCGCACGAGTGCCTGGTCCTGGGAGGAGACTTTAACACCACCCTCGAGGAACAGGACCGCTCAGGCGCCGAGCCGAGCCCGGCTGCCGCGAATATTCTTCGGGGAATAGTTGAATATCACTACCTAGTGGACGTCTGGCGTGACCATCACCCAGATGACACCTCCATGTTCACTTTTGTCCGGGTGGAGGCCCATCGGTCACACCACTCTCGGTTGGACCGTATTTATTTATCCCGTTTCCATCTTTCACAGGCCCACTCCTCCACCATTCGGCCGGCCCCTTTTTCCGACCATCATTTAGTTACTATAACGGTCTCCCTCCGTGCAGAGAGACCGGGGCCGGCCTATTGGCACTTTAATAATAGCCTGTTGGAGGACGAGAGCTTTGTGACGTCCTTCCGGGAGTTTTGGCTCGCCTGGCGATTGCAGTGGCGTGCCTTTCCCTCGGTGCGGCGATGGTAGGATCTAGGGAAGGTACGCGCCAAGCTCTTCTGCCGTGACTACACTCGGGGCACCAGCCGACGGAGAAATGCGGCGATAGAGCAGTTGGAACGGGAGGTCTTGGAGCTGAAGAGGCGCCTGGCCGCCGACCCCGAGGACCCGTCCCTCTGCGGAGCGTGCCGGGAGAAGCGGGAGGAGCTTCGGGCCCTCGAGGACCACCGGGCCCGAGGTGCCTTCATCCGGTCCCGCATCCGCCTCCTTCGGGAGATGGACCGCGGCTCCCGCTTCTTCTACGCCCTGGAGAAAACAAGGGGGGCCAAGAAGCACGTCACCTGCCTTCTAGCGGAAGACGGCACCCCCCTCACGGATCCGGAGGAGATGTGTGGGAGGGCCCGTGACTTCTACACAAGCCTTTTCTCCCCGGATCCGACCGATCCTGGCGCTTGCAGGGTGCTCTGGGAGGACCTCCCCACGGTCAGCGTGGGCGACCGAGACCGGCTAGAGCTGCCTCTCACCCTGGCCGAGTTCTCGGAAGCCCTCCGCCGCATGCCCACCAATAAATCTCCGGGCATGGACGGGCTGACCGTGGAGTTTTACCGCGCGTTCTGGGACATCCTCGGCCCAGACCTCGTCACTGTCTGGGCTGAGTCCTTGCAGGGCGGGGTCCTCCCTCTGTCGTGCAGGCGAGCGGTGCTTGCCTTGCTGCCGAAGAAGGGGGACCTCCGCGACTTACGAAACTGGCGTCCCCTCTCACTCCTTAGCACGGATTACAAAATCGTAGCGAAAGCAATTTCGCTGCGGCTAGGGTCCGTGATGGCGGACGTGATCCACCCAGACCAGACCTATACTGTCCCGGGTCGCAGCATTTTTGACAACCTCTTTCTAGTCCGAGACCTTTTGGAACTCGGGCGGAGAGACGGTCTGTCGTTCGCCCTCCTGTCTCTCGATCAGGAGAAGGCGTTTGATAGAGTGGATCATGGGTACCTCCTGAGCACCCTGCGGGCGTTTGGATTCGGACCTCAGTTTGTGAGTTTTCTCCGGGTGCTGTACGCCTCCGCGGAGTGTTTGGTTAGGCTCAACTGGACCCTGACCGAACCGGTCAGCTTCGGGCGAGGAGTGCGACAAGGGTGCCCCCTCTCGGGCCAGCTGTACGCTCTTGCGATCGAGCCTTTCCTCTGTCTCCTCCGTAGGAGGTTGACGGGGTTGGTGCTGCGGGAGCCGGAGCTGCGGCTGGTCCTGTCGGCGTACGCCGATGACGTACTTCTCATGATCCAGGACCCGGGCGACCTGGCGCGAGTGGAGGCATGCCAGGCCATCTATTCGGCAGCCTCCTCCGCCCGAGTCAACTGGGTCAAGAGCTCTGGCTTGGCGATGGGGGACTGGCGGCAGGTGAGCTCCCTCCCACCCGCGCTTCAGACCATCCGGTGGAGCGCGGGTCCTCTGCTCTATCTCGGCGTTTACCTTTCCGCCACGCACCCTTCCCCACCGGAGAACTGGCAAAATTTAGAAGGCGGGGTGATAGAGTGGCTCCGGAAATGGACGAGGCTACTCCGATGTCTCTCCCTCCGAGGGAGAGCACTGGTGCTTAACCAACTAGTCCTGTCCACGCTCTGGTACCGGCTCAACACCCTGGCCCCGGCCCCGGGTTTCCTGACCCACCTCCGGAGATTGATTCTAGAGTTCTTTTGGTCGGGAATGCACTGGGCCCCTGTTGGAGTTCTTCATTTACCCCTGAAGGAAGGAGGACAGGGCCTGAAGTGTCTGTACACTCAGGTCCGCGTTTTCCGCCTCCAGGCCCTGCAGAGGCTCCTTTACAGTGCAGGTAGTTCCACGTGGAGCATATTGGCGCACGCCTTCCTGCGCCGCTTCCAAGGGCTCCGATACGACTGGCAGCTCTTTTACCTTTGTCCGAGAGGTTTTCCGCGAGACCTCTCTGGGCTGCCGGTCTTCTACCAGGACCTCCTTCGGACCTGGAAACTGTTTTTAACGACCAGGTCCGTGGCGGCCACCGCGGGAGCAGATCTCCTCACGGAGCCCCTGCTACACAACCCCCAACTCCGTGTGCAGGTGGCGGAGTCCCGCTCGGTGCGCCAGAGGTTGGTCTTGGCGGAAGTCACGAGGGTCGGAGACCTCCTGGACTACGACCGGAGAGACTGGCTGGATCCCCTGACGCTCGCTCGGCGCATGGGGCTCTCCAGCCCCCGTACTCCCCGGCGCGTACTTCAGGAGATGAAGGCCGCTTTGACCCCCGCTGCTCGGGCTTATGTCAACCGAGCCTTGCGCGAGGGCGCACCACACCCATCCTCTACCCCAAGCCCGCCGGACCTTTCCATTGGGCCCCTACCCTGCCGATCCCGACAAACCCCTCACCCTTTCACTGCAAGCCGGCTGCATGAACTGCAGCTGGTCAGTTTTCAACTTGCACCACGGAAATATTTGTATACACTCACGCTTCACACCCTTCACGCCCACACCCTGGTGTCCCGCCCCGACACAAAGTGGCGGGACCTCCTGCCACCTTTGGAGGGTGAGCAACCTCGGTGGGCCAGCCTGTATTCCACCTTGGTCCCGAGGCCCGTCGGAGACATCAGTTGGCAGCTCCTTCACGGAGCTGTGAGCACGGGCGTGTTTTTGACTTGGTTTACTTCCATCCCGGATACTTGCCCTTTTTGTAATGTGAGGGAAACCCTGGCGTACGTCTATTTAGAGTGTGCCAGATTGCAGCCCCTTTTTCGGCTCCTCACAAATATTCTATTGCGCTTCTGGCTTCATTTTTCCCCCCACCTCTTTATCTATACACTCCCCATCCATGGCCCCACAAAATCGCAGGATCTCCTGGTTAACCTCCTCCTAGCTTTGGCAAAAACAGCCATTTATAAAACCAGAGAGAGGAGGTTAGCCCATGAAACGTCCTGCGATTGTAGGGCCTTTTTCCTATCCTCAGTACATTCACATATCCGGGCGGAGTTCCTCTGGGCGGCGTCCACCGACTCCCTTGACACCTTTGAAGAGCGGTGGGCGCTGTCCGGGGTTCTCTGCTCAGTGACCCCACCCAGTTCCCTCCATCTGACCCTTTGATTGAGGAGAAGAGCGAGAGACACCAGCCCCAGCCGTTGCCGCTGTGGATACCATCGTCACTGTCATCTAGGAGGGGTCCTATAGTACATGGGTGTCTATCCCCCCACCCCCAAACCGCCCACCCCGCAGTTGTGTCCATCTTGCCGGGCACTCTCGGGGGGGGATAATCGGTGACACTGGGCACGGCACTAGGTAACTCGAGGGAGTGGAAGACCACGAGTGTCGAGGAAGCCCCCCCGCTCTAGGCCACCAGGTAACTCAGGAGGGTGGAAGACCACGAGTGTCGAGGAAGCCCCCCCGCTCTGGGCCCAGGCTAGCCTGAACACTTCTCCCTCCTGAAAGCTGCTGTGTTATACCTTCTGTTTGCATTGTTTTGTTGCATAGTTTGGTCTGTTTCTTTGGTAATTCTTGTAACTGTCACAATAAAATTCTTTTCTGTTTAAAAAAAAAAAAAAAAAGACTTCCCTGTTACCTTAACCAGGGAAAAGGGACCTACTTAGCCTGCTCTCCTACTGCTGCCCTCTGGCCTGGGCTTTTCTTGCTTTTTGCCCCTGCTTTCAGCTTCCCCCTGACCGGGCCAGACGCTCTCCCTCTTTCTTTTCTTTTTGTTGTTTTTTTTTCTTTCTCTGCTGTTGCTAGAGTGCTGGCTGGCTGCCGGCCGGCTGTTAGCCCCCCCCCCCCGCCCGCCCTTGGACACTGCTGCCGCTCCAGCTGAAACCCCCCCCGAGAGAGGGGGGGCCTGCTGACCCGCTCCCCGGAGGGGGTGAGTGGAAGGACCTAGCCCCCAGACCCAGCCGCTTGCTGTTTGTTTGTGGACCCGTCTCCGGCTGAGAGAATTCGTTATCACGTGCTCCGGCATCCCTGGAATGTTGGAGCTGCGAAAAAGAAAGCCCGGACAAGGAAGGGAAACAGCCATCTACCGGAGGAACACCGCCTGGGGAATCTACAAATTGCCGTGGAGGGAGCCCAAGACTGAGTAACTTTCGAACTGTGCTCTCGTGTGGGGGGAGGCCTTGACTGTGTTGTGACTGTGTTTGTAGGGACACAGGGGGTGTGGCATGGAGCTGCCCCCCGATCCATCTGTGTCCCCCCACACACACTACTATCCTCATCACTGCCCCCTCCATCGTCATTGCTGGCTGTTTAACATCTGCCTCTGGACTTAGCTGCTCACCCTGATTCCACCGTGTGGGCCAGAAGCACCAGCCAACCAAACAGGACTCTCTGGACAAGCGTACAGTGGTTTATGTGTCCCCTGCCCCAAACTGCCCACCCCACAGTCTGTCCCTTTTTACCTGACCCCAACTCCAGTTAACCACCTGCCACTGTCCCCGCTGGGGCATCGGCAATGGAGGGCACCGGGGTGACCTCCGCCGCTGCTATGCCCACCGCCTCCCCAGACTCTAGGGGACCACCCCCTAGCCGGCGGGAAAGGCCAGGGCAAGAAGAAGGGGAAGGGCCCCACTAAAACCACCGGGCCCTCCGTGGCAGGGGCCACCCCCACTGCTGTTGCCCCGCCACTGACCACGGAGTCCCTCCCCGCTGCCCCCTCCACCGGCTCTGCGGGTGTCCCTCCCTCACCCCCCAGGATGTATGCCCAGGCGGTGGCAGCTCCCCTGCCTGCCGCCTTGTCATCTCTCCCGCCCACCACCTCCGCCACCATCAACAGTGGCCGGGGCCCCTTCCCCACCATGAAAAGGAAGCACGGTGTCCGATGCCTCCTGGTGCCCGCCTCGCCCCACGTGGAGACCTACGTGCAGGCGTTGGCGAGGGTGGTGGGGCCCTTGGCCATTGTGGCGGCCTCCAAAATGTATGGAAAGGTCATCTTCTTCTTAGCATCGGAGGATGCCGCCCAGGAGGCGGTGGAGAGGGGCCTGGCGGTGGGGGGGGTGTTTGTCCCCCAAGAGCCGCTGGAGGACCTGGGCGCCTGCCTGGTCCTGACGTCTGTCCCTCCTTTTCTCTCCAATGCTGCCCCGTTACCTGCCCTTTCCACCCTGGGGAAACCTGTTTCTGTCATCAGCCCTCTCCCGTTGGGCTGCAAGGACCCCACCCTCCGTCACATCTTTTCCTTCCGCCAGCAAGTGCAGCTTCTATTGCCATCAGCGGCGCATGATGGAGAGGCAATCGAGGGGTCCTTCCTAGTCCCCCACCACGGGGCCCGTTACCAGGTGTATTTCTCCACGGGGGAAGCCCGGTGCTACCTCTGCCGGGTGTCAGGGCATGTCCAGAGGGACTGCCCCTTAGCCCGGCAAGGAGGGGCATCTGGGATCCCCGAGACCCGGCAGGACATCGGCCCCATCATTGCCGACGCCCCTGGCCACCCAATACCCAAACCCACCCCCCCTCCTCTTCGGACTACCACTTCTCCCACTCAGGCCCAAGGGGCACCTCCCCTACAACACCCAGACAAGCGGGAGAGCCCCGCCCTCGCTGCTGACAATCTGGCAGGGCCTATGGAGAGGGTGTGGCAGAGATACCACCAGGCATCGGAGAGAGCCTGCCCCAGGTTGCATCCTCCCTCCCTTATGCCGCCCCACCGTCTCCCCGCAAGCCCCTGAGCTATTGCCTTTACCCCCTGATATGACCCCTGCTAACCAGCCCCCAGATGATGCCATGGAGGGCTGGGCCCTAGTCCAGGGGAAGCGAGGCAAGCGGAAGGCTCGAGCTCTGCCTCATCTACCCGAGGCAGAGGCCCCCTGGAAGACCGGGAAGGGGGGCACCAATGCCGAACCTTCCGCTTTGCCCACAAGTGCGTCCCATCCACCGGTGTCAGCCGGGAAAGACGTGGTAGCACTGGAAGGTAGTGTCTCCCCTCCACGGGAGACCCTCCCCTCCAAGACCCTCGAGGAAGTCCCTTCTCTCCTGACACTACCCGAAGCCCCCATGAACCCCGAGGCAACCGTCGTGGTGGGTGCCAGCAGGGAGAACCCCGGGGAGACAGAAAGTGTCCTCTCCTCCATGTTCGAGGAGATCGAGGCCCTAGATCTGACCCCGGTTGCCCGGGGAAGGACGACCTTTTGCCAGCAAACCTCGATTTGAGCAACCTCACTCCACCCCTCTTTTCCCCATGCTCCTCCCCCTAATTGCTGTTTCTGCTCCCACCTCCGAGGAGCCCTGGACTCCTCCGTCGACCCAGCCGCTGATGGCACCCCACTGACGACCACTGAGCCTGCTCAGATGACAGCCGGCGCCACGCGGCCGGGACACAAGCCGCCAGGGGCACCCCCCGTTGGTGCGGAGCAATCGATTTCCTTCCCGGGCAGGGGCCCAACAGAAGATAATCCACCTCCTGATGCTGTAGCCGCTAAATCCACCATAGAGCCCACACCCAGTATTACTGAGAGCTCCCTCCCTACCCCCTTAACCCTCGAGCCTGATCGGGAGGTGCCACCATCCAGCTGCTTGCCTCCCGAAACCCAGAACCTTGCCTCTGCCCCTGCCCCTGCCCCTGCCCCTACGCCTATCCAGTTTACCTCCTGCAATGTTATCGCCGCCCCCGGGGCTGTCTCCTTCCCTTTTCCAACTGATGACCCCCAGGGAGCAGCCTTTGCGTTCTCCTGCCCCGACCCATTAGGGGCTGCTATTTTCCCTCCACCGCCCCCTATCGCCCCAGGGTTTGAGGTGGGCATAGAAGCTCCAGCCCAACAGGCACCCCGTCGGGGGTCCACGCCCTGCTTGCCCATTTTAGTGGGCCACGGGGCTGCACCAAGGGCCCCGCCAGGGAACAACCAGGAAACCGTAACCCCACCCCCCCAATGAGCAGCGAGGAGAGCTGCGGAAGTTTTTAGAGGATGTCTGTGACTCCCGCAACAAGGTATAGCGTGCTCTCCAGCGATGGGGGGATTTTTTTCAAATCCTCCGGGCCACAAGGGCCCTCATGGGGGAAGGTAAAGGGACGGGGAAGCAGGATGCCGCGGCCTACTGGCAGGTCCGCGTCTTCCGTGACCAATTACTCACCTACAGGATGGGTCAGGGACTGTCGTGCGGCCCGCTGGGGGATGCGAACATCCCTGCCAGTGAGGATCCCCCCGGCCCTCCCCATGACACCTCTCACCATCGCAACGTTGAACACCCGGGGCTGTAGGATGGCTCTCCGCAGGTCCCAGGTGCTCTTCTTCCTTCGGGAAGGAGGGTACTCTGTGATTTTCCTGCAGGAGACCCATACGGATCAGACCGCCGAAGATAGTTAGCGGCTGGAGTGGGGGGACAGGGTCTACTTTAGCCATTCCATGATTCGGCAGGCTGGAGTGGCGACCCTGTTCTCCCCCGACCTATGGCCCGAGGTGCTAGGGGTTGCCAAGGCCTTGCAGGGTCACCTGCTGCAACTCCGGGTCCCTATAGAGGGGCTTGTGGTTAACCTCGTTAACATCTGTGCCCCAACATCGGGGCTGCAATTCTATCAGCAGGTGTCCACCCTCCTCGGCACCTTAGATTCTCACGAGTGCCTGGTCCTGGGAGGGGATTTTAATACCACCCTCGAGGAGCGGGACCGCTCGGGGACCGAGCAGTGCCCGGCCGACGTGGACACTCTCCGGGAGATAGTTGAACGTCACTCCCTAGTGGACATCTGGCATGACCACTACCCGGATGACACTTCCACGTTCACCTTTGTCCGGGTGGAAGCCCATCGGTCAAGCCACTCCCGGTTGGACCGCATTTATCTATCACGCTTCCATCTCTCACGAGCCCACTCCTCCAGCATTCAGCTGGCCCCGTTTTCTGACCATCACCTAGCCACCGTGACAGACTCCCTCTGTGCGGAGAGGCCGGGGGCGGCCTATTGGCATTTTAACAACAGCCTGTTGGAGGATGAGGGCTTCGTGATGTCCTTCCAGGAATTCTGGCTGGCCTGGCGAGGGCAGCGGTGTGCCTTTCCCTCAGCGCGGCGATGGTGGGACCTGGGGAAGGTGCGCGCCCAGCTTTTCTGCCGCGACTACACCCGGGGCACCAGCCAACGGAGAAATGCGGCAACAGAGCACTTGGAACGGGAGGTCTTAGAGCTGGAGAGGCGTCTGGCCGCCAACCCCAAAGACCTGCTCCTCTGCGGAGCGTGCTGCGAGAAGCGGTAGGAGCTCCGGGCCCTCGAGGACCATCGGGCCCTGGGCACCTTTGTTCGATCCCGCATCTGCCTCCTTTGGGAGATGGATTGCGGCTTCCGCTTCTTCTATGCCCTGGAGAAAACGAGGGGGGCCAAGAAACACATCACCTGCCTCCTGGAAGAAGATGGCACCCCCCTCACGGAACCAGTGGAAATGTGCGGGAGCGCCCGAGCCTTCTACACAAGCCTTTTCTCCCCGGATCCGACCGACCCTAGCACTTGCAGAGTGCTTTGGGAAGAGCTCCTTACAGTCAGCGCGAGCGACCGAGACTGGCTAAAGTTGCCTCTCACTCTGGCCGAGTTCTTGGAAGCCCTCCATCGTATGCCCACTAATAAGTCTCCAGGCATGGACGGGCTGACCGTGGAGTTCTACCGCGTGTTTTGGGACGTTCTTGGCCCAGACCTAGTCACCGTCTGGGCCGAGTCTCTGCAGAGCGGGGTCCTCCCTCTCTCGTGCAGGCGAGTTGTGCTCGCCTTATTGCCGAAGAAGGGGGACCTCCGCGATTTACGAAATTGGCATCCCGTCTCGCTCCTCAGCACAGACTACAAAATCGTAGCGAAAGCAATCTCGCTGCGGCTAGGGTCTGTGCTGGCAGACGTGATCCACCCAGACCAGACCTACACCATCCCGGACCGCAGTATCTTTGATAACCTATTTCTGGTTCGGGACCTTTTGGACCTCGGGTGTAGAGACGATCTGTCGTTCGCCCTCCTGTCCCTAGATCAGGAGAAGGCGTTCAACAGGGTGGACCATGGGTACCTCCTGAGCACTCTGCAGGCGTTTGGCTTCGGACCCCAGTTTGTGGGTTTTCTCCGGGTGCTGTACACTTCCGCAGAGTGTCTGGTTAAGCTCAACTGGACCCTGACCAAACCAGTCAGCTTCGGGCTAGGAGTACAGCAGGGGTGCCCCCTCTTGGGCCAGCTGTACGCTCTGGTGATCGAGCCCTTCCTCTGTCTCCTCTACAGGAGGTTGACAGGGTTGGTGCTGCGGGAGCCAGAGCTGCGGCTGGTCCTGTCGGCATATGCTGATGATGTGCTCCTCACGATCCAGGACCCTGGTGACTTGGCACGGGTGGAGGCTTGCCAGGCCGTCTACTCGGCAGCCTTCTCCGCCCGGGTCAACTGGGTCAAGAGCTCTGGCTTGGTGGTAGGGGACTGGCGGCAGGCAAGCTCCCTCCCACCCGCGCTTCAGGCCATCTGGTGGAGCGCGGGTCCGCTCCCCTACCTCGGCGTTTACCTTTCTGCCATGCATCCCTCTCCACCGGAGAACTGGGAAAATTTAGAGGGCGGGGTGATAGAGCGGCTCTGGAAATGGATGGGACTACTCCAATGTCTCTCCCTCCGAGGGAGAGCGCTGGTGCTTAATCAACTAGTCCTGTTCACGCTCTGGTACCAGCTCAACACCCTGGTCCTGGCCCTGGGATTCCTGACATAGATTCTGGGGTTCTTTTGGTCAGGAACGCACTGGGCCCCTGTAGGGGTCCTTCATCTACCCCTGAAGGAAGGAGGACAGGGCCTGACGTGTCTACACACTCTGGTCCATGTCTTCCGCCTCCAGGCCCTACAGAGGCTCCTCTATGGTGCAGGCAGTTCGGCGTGGAGCACACTGGCGCACACCATCCTGCGCCACATCCGAGGGCTCCGATATGACTGGCAGCTCTTTTATCTCCATCTGGGAGGTCTTCCGCGAGACATCTCCGGGCTGCCGGTCTTCTACCAGGACCTCCTCCGGTCTTGGAAACTGTTTTTAACGACCAGGTCTGTGGTGGCCACCGAGGGGGTAGATCTCCTTGTGGAGCCCCTGCTACACAACCCCCAGCTCCGTGTGCAGGTGGCGGAGTCCCGCTCGGTGCGCCAGAGCTTGATCCTGGCAGAAGTCACGAGAGTCGGAGACCTCCTGGACTACGACCGGGGAGACTGGCTGGATCCCCTGACGCTCGCCCAGCGCATGGGGCTTTCCAGACCTCGTACCCCCCAGCACGTACTTCAGGAGGTGAAGGCCGCTTTGCTGCTCACTGCTCAAGCTTACCTCGACCGGGTCCTGCTCGAGGGCACGGCCCGCCCCACCCTCTACCCCAGGCCCGCCGGACTTTTTAATTGGACCCCTGCCCTGTAGATCCAATCGAACCCCCCACCCCTTCACTGTGAGCCGGCTGCATGAACTGCAGCTGGTACGCTTCCAAACCGCGCCAAGGAAACAGCTATACACGCTCGCGCTCCTCACCCTTCACGCCCTCACCCTAGTGTCCCGCCCTGACAAAAAGCGGCGAGACCTTCTGCCACCTTTGGAGGGTGAGCAGCCCTGGTGGGCCAGCCTATATTCCACCTTGATTCTGAGGCCCATCGGGGACATCAGTTGGCGGCTCCTTCACGGAGCTGTGAGCACGGGCACGTACTTGGCGCGGTTCACCCCCATCCCAGATACTTGTCCCTTTTGTGGTGTGAGGGAAACCCTTGAGCACGTATATCTGGAGTGCGCCAGGCTGCAGCCCCTGTTCCAGCTCCTCACAAATCTCCTATTACGTTTTTGGTTGCATTTTTCCCCTCACCTTTTTATTTATGCACTCCACATCTGTGGCCTCACAAAGTTGTGGGATCTCCTAGTTAACCTCCTCCTGACCCTGGCTAAAAAGGCCATCTATAAAACCAGAGAGAGGAGATTGGCCGATGGAGTTTCCTGTGACTGTGGGGCCGTTTTCCGATCCTCGGTCCGTTCACGTATCTGGGCGGAGTTCCTCTGGGCGGCGTCCACCGACTCCCTTGATGCTTTTGAGGAGCAGTCGGCGCTGTCCGAGGTTCTCTGCTCAGTGTCCCCGTCCGGGTCCCTTTGTCTGACCCTTTGATTGGGGGAGAGAGTAAGGGACCCCAGCCCCAGCCATTGCTGCTGCAGACACCACCACCCTAGAGGGGTCCTTTCACAAGTGAGTGCACATGACCCCCCCCTCCGGATTGTCCACCCCACAGCCTGCCCCTCTTGTTGGGTGCTTTCAGAGGAGGGAATTGTTGGTTACACTCGGGCGTGGCGCCAGGTAACTCGAGGGGGTGGAAGACCACGTGAGTCGATGAAGCCCCCTCGCTCTGGGCCCGGGCAAGCTTGAACACTTCCCTCCCCTGAAGCTAATGAGAAAACAATTGTGATTGGTTGCTGTGTTACACATTGCATATGCTGGTGTTTTTACTTTGTAAGTGTGTTACGCAAATAAAAACATCTTTTGCTTAAAAAAAAATCACTCTCCTGTAGCTTTCTGGCCTGGAGGGAAAAGGAGGGAGAGGGCTGCTGCTCCTCCTCCTGCTGCTGGTACTGCTGCTGCTAGGCCCTGGGCTCTGCCTGCTGCCGTTGCTGCTCCAGCTGCTCCCCTGGCTGGGCCAGATACCACCCCCCTTCTGTGCTGCTACTTGGTTGCTAGCCAGCTGCTGAACCCCCCACCCTCGGGTGCAGCTACTGCTCCAACTGAAGCCCCTTGGGGGGGGCCTGCTGGCTCGCTCCCTAGAGGGGGGGAGTGAGGGACCCCAGCCCTAGCCGCTGCTGCTGTGGACACTACCCCCACCACCACCTGAAAGGGGTCCTTTCTGCCTGCCTGGACCACCACCTGGAGTTCCTGGAGCTGCTGCTGCAGAGTCTGCTGGCTAGAGCTGCTGAAGCCCCGAGGAGGAGAAGAAGAGGACCATCTACCAGTGGGGGAGCACCTAGAGACTCTGCAGACCACTGTGGAGGGGGCCTTAAGACTGAGTAACTTTTGAACTGTGCTCTTGTGGTGGGGGTCTTGACTGTGTTTGTAGGGACACAAGGGGTGTGGTGTGGAGCTGTCCCCCCGATCCATCTGTGTCCCCACCACCACTTCCACCACTGCTGCCCCCCTCCACCCCGCCCCCCACTGGCTGTTTACCATCTGCCTCAGCTCCTGCCTCTGGACTCAGCTGCTTGCTTGGCTTGCAACGCCCTGCTTCCACCGTTTGGGCCAGAAGCAGCAGTCAGCCCAAATTGACTTTGTGCAAGCACACGTGGGCACACATGCCCCCCCCGGACTGCCCACCTCACAGCTTTGCCCCTTGTTACCTGCCCCATTTGCCATTTGCAGCCTTTGCCCCCGCTTATTGCCCCAGCCCCCCCTTACTAGCTTCAGTTTGTTTGCCTGCCCCACCCATTTCCCTCTACAGCCTTTGTTTGTTTGCCCCGCCCCAGCCTCTGAAGCTAGCCCCTTGGTTTCCCTGCCCTACTCCAGCCTGCTCAGCCCCTTGCTCCGTGCGCCCATGCCCCCTCCCATGCGCTTGTGCAACTCCCCATTTTAGTTTCAACCCTCTTCACTGCACCCCCAATGCTGTTGTATCCCCCCGATCCCAGTGCAGCTAGAGGAGCCGGAATTCCATCCCATGTCGGCAACTGACCCCAACCCCTGTTTTGTCCCTCCGTCCAGACCACCCCTTTTGGCACCCTCCTCCCCTGCCTGCAGCCTAGCGGGGAGGAGTGGTCGACCTGCTTCTCCTTTCCCCTCCTCCTTCTGGTGTCTCCCCTTCCCTCCCTGTTCACGATGGCAGGGGACGAGATGGGTGGGGCCCCTCCATCAGCCCCAGCTACCCCTCCCCCGCCTGCCCCTCTGTCACCCCCCCAAGCCTCTACCTCTGCTGCTGCCGCCAAACCACCTGCCATCACATCCGCTGGGGCGCCAGCCACAGAGGGCACCGGGGTGATCTCCGCTGGTGCCACATCCCTCCCCCCCTCAGATTCTGGGGGAGCCCCCCCCCCAGCCGGCAGGAAAGGCCAGGGTAAGAAGAAGGGGAAGGGCCCCGCTAAAAAGACCAGGCCCTCCATGGCAGGGGCTGCCCCCACTGCCGCGGCCCCACCACCAGCAGCGGCGTCCCTCCCCGCTGTTCCCTCCTCCACCTCTGCAGGTGTCCCTCCCCTGGCCCTCAGGGCATACACCCAGGTGGCGGCAGCCCCCCCGCCTGCCGCTACATCATCTCTCCCTCCCACCACCTCTGTTATCATCTATAGCGGCCAAGGCCCCTTTCCCACCATGACTAGGAAGCACGGTGTCTGGTGCCCACCTTGCCCCACGTGGAGACCTATGTGTGGGCGTTGGTGAGGGTGGTGGGGCCCATGGACATTGTGGCAGCCTCCAAAATGTATGGCAAGGTCGTCTTCTTCTTAGCATCAGAGGATGCCGCCCAGGCGGCGGTGGAGAGGGGCCTGACGGTGGCGGGGGGGGGGGTGTTTGTCCCCCTGGAACCGCTAGAGGACCTGGGCGTCCGCCTGGTCCTGACCGCCGTCCCTCCCTTTCTTCCCAATGCCGCCCTGTTACCCGCCCTCTCCACCCTGGGGAAACCCATTTCTGTGATTAACCCTCCCCCGTTGGGCTGCAAAGACCCCACCCTCCGTCACGTCCTCTCATTCTGCCGGCAGCGCATGATGGAGAGGTGCTCGAGGGGTCCTTCCTGGTCCCCTACCAGGGGGCCCATTACCGGGTGCATTATTCTACGGGAGAGGCCTGGTGCTACCTCTGCCGGGCAATGGGGCACGTCCGGAGGGCTCCCGCTCGGGCCCAAGGGGCACCTCCCCCACTATGCCCAGACGAGCAGGAGAGCCCTGCCCCTGCTGCTTGCAATCTGGGGGGCCTGTGGAGGAGGGTGCAGCAGGGACACTGCTGGGCATGGGAGAGGGCCCGCCCCAGGGGGAATCCTCCCTCCCTCATGCTGCCCCACTGTTACCCCCGCCCGAGTCTCTGAGCCATCACCTCTGCCCCCTGACATGACCCCTGCTAGCCAGCCCCCGGATGATGCCAAGGTCCCCGAGGGAGCCCCTTATGCCCTAGTACCATCTGAAACCTCTATGAGCCCCGAGGCAACCGTCGTGTCGGGTGCCAGCGGAGAGAACCCCTGGGTTGGCAGAAAGCGATCTCCCCTCCATAAACGAGGAGATCGAGGCCCTGGGTCTGACCCCGGTCACCCAGGGAGAGGATGACCCTATGCCAATGGGCCTCGATCTGGGCAACCTCACTCCAGCCCCCATTTTCCCATGCTCCCTCCCCTAACCGCTATTTCCACTCCCACCTCCGAGGAGCCCCTGGACTCCTCCATCAACCCAGTCACAGATGGCACCCTGCTGACGGCCACCACGCCTGTTCAGGTGACAACCAGTGCCGCGCAGCTGGGACCCGAGCCACCAGGGGCACCCCTCGTTGGTGTGGAGCAATCGACTTCCTTCCTGGGCAGGGGCCCTACAGAAGATAGTCCACCTCCTGATGCCGTCATAGAGCCTGCGCCCAGCATCTCTGAGAGCCCCCTCCCCACCCCCTTAATCCTTGAGCTTGATTGGGAGGCGCCACCATCCAGCTGCTTGGCTCCCAAAGCCCAGAATCTCATCTCTGCCCCGCCCCGACCCTGTCTCTATCCCGTCCACCTCCCACAATCTTATTGCCACCCCTGGGGCTGTCTCCTTCCCTTTTCCAATAGATGACCCGAGGGAGTGGCCATTGTGTTTCCCTGTCCTGACCCACTAGGGGCTGCTATTCTCCCTCCACCACTGCTTATTGCCCCAAGGTTCAAGGTGGGCCAAATGGCGCCAGTTCATGAGGCGCCCCGTCGGGGGTCCGCACCCTGTCTGCCCGTCTCGGTGGGCCACAGGGCTGTACCAAGGGCCCCGTCAGGGAATAACCAGGAGACCGTAACCCCACGCCCCCATGCGCTGCCAGAGGAGTTGCGGGAGTTTTTAGAAGATGTCCGTGGCTCCCGCAACAAGGTACAGCTTGCTCTCCAGCGATGGGGGGACTTTCATCAAATCCTCTGGGCCGCTAGGGCCCTCATAGGGGAGGGTAAAAGGACCAGGAAGCAGGGCACCACGGCCTACCAGCGGGTCTGACTCTTCCGTGACTCCTTACTCACTTACGGGGCAGGTCACGGACTGTTGCGCGGCCTGTCAGGAGCCGCGAGCGTCCCTGCTGGCAAGGATCCCCCCCCAGCCCTCCTCATGGCACCTCTTACTATCGCAACGTTGAATACCCGGGGTTGTAGGCTGGGTCACCGCAGGTTCCAGGTGCTCTCCTTCCTTCAGGAGGGAGAGTACTCTGTGGTTTTCCTGCAGGAGATGCATACGGATCTGACCGCCGAAGACAGCTGGCAGCTGGATTGGGGGGACAGGGTCTACTTTAGCCATCTCACAGTTCGTGTGGCTGGAGTGGTGACCCTGTTCTCCCCCGAACTACAGCCTGAGGTGCTGGGGGTTGCTGAGGTTGTGCCGGGCCGCCTGCTGCACCTCCGGGTCCATATGGAGGGGCTCGCGGTCAACCTCGTTAATGTCTATGCCCCGGCATCGAGCCCAGAGAGGCTGCAATTCTATTAGCAGGCGTCTGCCTTCCTCGGCACCTTGGATCCTCATGAGTCCCTGGTCCTGGGAGGGGACTTTAACACCACCCTCGAAGAGCGAGACTGCTCAGGGACCAAGCAGTGCCCGCCGCAGCGGACGTCCTCCGGGAAGATAGTCGAACACCACTCCCTGGTTGACATCTGGTGCGACCACTACCCGGATGACATTTCAATGTTCACCTTTGTCCGGGTGGAGGCCCATCGGTCACGCCACTCCTGGTTGGACCGCATTTATTTATCATGTTTCCACCTTTCACGAGCCCATTCCTCCACCATCTGGCCGGCCCATTTTCTGACCATCATTTAGCCACTGTGACCGCCTCCCTCTGTGCGGAGAGGCCGGGGGCGGCCTATTGGCATTTTAACAACAGCTTGTTGGAGGATGTGAGCTTCGTGACGTCCTTCCAGGAGTTCTGGCTGGCCTGGCGAGGGCAGAGGCATGCCTTTCCCTCGGTGTGGCGGTGGTGGGACCTGGGGAAGGTGTGTGCCCGGCTCTTCTGCTATGACTACACCCGGGGCGCCAGCTAACAGAGGGATGCGGCAATAGAGCAGTTGGAATGGGAGGTCTTAGAGCTGGAGAGGCGTTTGGCCGCCAGCCCTGAGAATCCGCCTCTCTGCGGAGCGTGCCGGGAGAAGCGGGAGGAGCTCCAGGCCCTTGAGGACCATCGGGCCCGGGGTGCCTTTGTTCGATCCCACATCCGCCTCCTTCGGGAGGTGGATTGCGGCTCCCGCTTCTACTACACCCTGGAAAAAAAGGAGGGGGGCCAAGAAACACGTCACCTGCCTCCTGGCAGAAGATGGCACCCCCCCTCACAGAACCGGCGGAGATGTGCGGGAGGGCCCGAGCCTTCTACGCATGCCTTTTCTCCCCGGATCCAACCGATCCTAAGGCTTGCAGAGTGCTCTGGGAGGAGCTCCCTACAGTCAGCGCGGGCAACCGAGACCGGCTGGAGCTGCCTCTCACTTTGGCCGAGTTCTTGGAAGCCCTCCGTCGCATGCCCGCCAATAAATCTCCAGGCATGGACGGGCTGACCATGGAGTTCTACTGCGTGTTCTGGGAGGTCCTCAGCCCAGACCTAGTCACTGTCTGGGCCGAGTCTCTGCAGAGTGGGGTCCTCCCTCTTTTGTACAGGCGAGCCATGCTCGCCTTATTGCCAAAGAAGGGGGACCTCCGCGATTTACGAAATTGGCGTCCCATCTCGCTCCTCAGCACGGACTACAAAATCATGGCAAAAGCAATCTCTCTGTAGCTAGGGTCCGTGCTGGCGGATGTGGTCCACCCAGACCAGATCTACACCATCCCGGACTGCAGCATCTTTGACAACCTATAGCTGGTATGGAACCTTTTGGAACTCGGGTGTAGGGATGGTCTGTCATTCGCCCTCCAATCCTTGGATCAGGAGAAGGCGTTCGACAGGGTAGATCACAGCTATCTCCTGAACACTCTGCAGACGTTTGGCTTTGGACCCCAGTTTGTGGGTTTTCTCCGGGCGCTGTACGCCTCCGCAGTGTGTCTGGTCAGGCTCAACTGGACCCTGACCGAAGCGGTCAGCTTCGGGCGAGGAGTACGTCAGGGCCAGCTGTATGCTCTGGCGATTGAGCCCTTCTTCTGTCTCCTCCGAAGGAGGTTGGCAGGGTTGGTGCTGCAGGAGCCAGAGCTGCGGCTGGTCCTGTTGGCGTACGCCGATGACGTGCTCCTCGTGGTCCAGGACCCTGGCAAATTGGCGGAGGTGGAGGCTTGCCAGGCCATCTATCTGGCAGCCTCCTCCGCCCGGGTCAGCTGGGTCAAGAGCTCTGGCCTGGTGATTGGGGACGGCTGGCAGATGAGCTGCCTCCCACCCGCCCTTCAGGCCATCCAGTGGAACACTGGCCCGCTGCTCTATCTCGGCGTTTACCTTTCTGCCACGCATCCCTCTCCACCAGAGAACTGGCACGGTTTAAAGGGCAGGGTGGTAGAGCGGCTCCGGAGATGGACAGGACTACTCCGGTGTCTGTCCCTTCGAGGGAGAGCACTGGTGCTTAATCAACTAGTCCTGTCCATGATCTGGTACCGGCTCAACACCCTGGTCCTGGCCCCGGGTTTCCTGGCCACCCTCCGGACATCGATTCTGGAGTTCTTTTGGTCAGGACTGCACTGAGTCCCTGCAGGGGCTCTCCATCTATCCCTGGAGGAGGGAAGGCAGGGCCTGAAATGTCTGCACACTCAGGTCCATGTCTTCTGCCTCCAGGACCTGCAGAGGCTCCTTTATGGTGCAGGTAGTCCATCGTGGAGCATACTGGTGCATACCTTCCTGCACCGCTTCCGAGGGCTCTGATACGACTGGCAGTTCCTTTATCTCCATCCAAGAGGTCTTCCGCACGACCTCTCCGGGCTGCCAGAACTGTTTTCAATGACCAGGTCCATGGCAGCCACCGAGGGGGCAGATCTCCTCGCGGAGCCCCTGCTGCACAACCCCCAGCTTCATGTGCAGGTGGCAGAGTCCTGCTCGGTGCGCCAGAAGTCACAAGAGTCAGAGACCTCCTGGACTACGACTGGGGAGACTGGCTGGATCCCCTGATGCTCGCTCAGTGCATGGGTCTCTCCAGACCTCATACTCCCTGGCGTATACTTCAGGAGGTGAAGGCCGCTTTGCCACCAGCTGCTCTGGTTTACCTCGACCGGGTCCTGCACGAGGGCGCCCCCCCGCCCACCCTCTATCCCAGGCCTGCCGGACCTTTTAATTGGGCCTCTGCCCCGTGGACCCAACTGACCCCCTCACCCCTTCACCGTGAGCCAGCTGCACGAGATGCAGCCAGTCTGTTTCCAAACCGCGACAAGGAAACATCTATACACGCTCGTACTCCACACCCTTCATGCCGTCACCCTTGTGTCCCGCCCCGATACAAAATGGTGGGACCTCCTGCCACCTTTGGAGGGTGAGGAGCCCCGGTGGGCCAGCCTCTATTCCATCTTGGTCCCGAGACCCGCCAGGGATATCGGTTGGCAGCTCCTTCATGGAGCTGTGATCACGGGCGTGTTCTTGGCGCGGTTCACCTCTATACCAGACACCTGCCCCTTTTGTGGCATGAGGGAAACCCTGGCACATGTATATCTGGAGTGTGCCAGGCAGCAGCCCCTATTCCGGCACCTCACCAATATTTTATTACGTTTTTGATTGCACTTTTCCCCTCACCTACTTATTTACACACTCCCTATCCGCGGCCCCACAAAGTCACGGGATCTCCTGGTCAACCTCCTCCTGGCCCTTGCTAAAATGGCCATCCATAAAACCAGAGTGAGGAGGTTGGCCGATGGAGTCTCCTGAGACTGTGGGGCCTATTTCTGATCCTCGGTACGTTCACATATCCTGGCAGAGTTCCTCTGAGCGGTGTCTACTGACTCCCTTGACGCCTTTGAGAAGCAGTGGGCGCTGTCTGGGGTTCTCTGCTCGGTGTCCCCATTCAGTTCCCTTTGTTTGACCCTTTGACCACACTCCTGTCCCTGTTATTTCATTAGTTGTCCCCCGGATTTATTTGGTATCCAGGTCCTGTGGCTCCCCCTCTTAGGCTGTGGGGGGATCCTTTAGCAGTGGATGGGCTTCACCTGCCCACTTCCCGGATCCCAATAGGATTACTCTCCTATAGCCATCTGGCCCAACCCTGTCACACTATATATAAAAATCTTGATAGTTCAGATCATAAGTGAACCTAACTTGGAAGGTAAAGAAACCTTTCTGCTTCAGAGGATACATAAGCCTCTGACTGATGGAGGCTAGCATCAGATTCCCCCAGTGTGCAGGTTGTTTCATAATTAACCTCTTCGGACTTTCTCACACCTTTGTCTGCAGCATCTGCGACTGACCTATATCAGAGAGGAGAAGATAGATTATTGGTCTGATCTAGTCTTTAAATTGTTACATTAAAGGTTTAGACAATGAGACCTACAAGGAAAAAATGAAAAATTGGGTTTGTTTAGTCTGGAGAAGAGAAGTGATCAGGAACAGTCAGCATGGATTCACCAAGGGCAAGTCATGCCTGACTAATCTAATTGCCTTCTATGAGGAGATAACTGGCTCTGTGGATGAAGGGAAAGTGGTGGACGTGTTGTTCCTTGACTTTAGCAAAGCTTTTGACACGGTCTCCCACAGTATTCTTGCCAGCAAGTTAAAGACGTATGGGCTGGATGAATGGACTATAAGGTGGGTAGAAAGTTGGCTAGATTGTCGGGTTCAACGGGTAGTGATCAATGGCTCCATGTCTAGTTGGCAGCCGGTATCAAGTGGAGTGCCCCAAAGGTCGGTCCTGGGGCCGGTGTTGTTCAATATCTTCATAAATGATCTGGAGGATGGTGTGGATTGCACTCTCAGCAAGTTTGCGGATGATACTAAACTGGGAGGAGTGGTAGATACGCTGAAGGGTAGGGATAGAATACAGAGGGACCTAGACAAATTAGAGAATTGGGCCAAAAGAAATCTGATGAGGTTCAACAAGGACAAGTGCAGAGTCCTGCACTTAGGACGGAAGAATCCAATGCACCGCTACAGACTAGGGACCGAATGGCTCGGCAGCAGTTCTGCAGAAAAGGACCTAGGGGTTACAGTGGACGAGAAGCTGGATATGAGTCAACAGTGTGCCCTTGTTGCCAAGAAGGCCAATGGCGTTTTGGGATATATAAGTCGGGGCATTGCCAGCAGATCGAGGGACGTGATCGTTCTCCTCTATTCGACATTGGTGAGGCCTCATCTGGAGTACTGTGTCCAGTTTTGGGCCCCACACTACAAGAAGGATGTGGATAAATTGGAGAGAGTCCAGCGAACAGCAACAAAAATGATTAGGGGTCTGGAACACATGAGTTATGAGGAGAGGCTGAGGGAATTGGGATTGTTTAGTCTGCGGAAGAGAAGAATGAGGGGGGATTTGATAGCTGCTTTCAACTACCTGAAAGGGGATTCCAAAGAGGATGGCTCTAGACTGTTCTCAGTGGTAGCAGATGACAGAACAGGGAGTAATGGTCTCAAGTTGCAGTGGGGGAGGTTTACGTTGGATGTTAGGAAAACCTTTTTCACTAGGAGGGTGGTGAAACACTGGAATGCGTTACCTAGGGAGGTGGTGGAATCTCCTTCCTTAGATATTTTTAATGTCAGGCTTGACAAAGCCCTGGCTGGGATGATTTAGTTGGGGATTGGTCCTGCTTTGAGCAGGGGGTTGGACTAGATGACCTCCTGAGGTCCCTTCCAACCCTGATATTCTATGATTCTATGAAGATAGAGTGAGGACATGATAACAGTCTTGAAGTATGTAAAAGATGGTTATAAAGAGGAGTATGATACATTGTTCTTCTTATCCAATCAGGATAGGACAAGAAACAATGAGCTTAAATTCCAGCATGGGGGATTTAGGTTAGATTTAGATTTAAAAAAAAAAAGCTTTGTAACTGTCAGTGTGGTTAAGCACTGGAACAAATTTCCGAGGGAGGCTGTGGGATCTCTGTCATTGGAGGTTTTTAAGAACAGGTTAAACAAACACCTGTCAGGGATGGTGTAGATAATACTTAGTGGTGCCTCAGTGCAGGGGACTGGACTAAATGATCTGTCAAGGTCCTATATTTCTATGATTCTGTGTTCCTCGGGGAGGGAGAGGAACCCCAAAAACTCACATTTGACCAATGCTCTTCCTAAGGGTTCTAGCAACAAACAAGGATGCAGATCCCCACAAAGATATTGCCTAAAAATCTCTTTATATCACCTTGTGGCTTTTCTCCAAAGCTGAGAAGCTACAACTAGTAGGAAAAACAGTATTGTTCCCTATATTTTTTTAAATCCTTATATATTTTTGCTGGCAGATCAGAATGCAGAATCCTCAGTGAAACAGCCTTGAATCCCTATTATTCTGCTATTGGCTACAGCTCCAAGTGCTTTGAGTACAATGGCTGAAACTGATGTATATCTAAAAACTGAAGGAGTTCAGGGAAGCAGGCAATGAAACTGAGATTCTTTAAAAGCGGAAAGGCGATATGTACACAAATCCCATTGAATTTCAAAGAAGTTGTGCGCCTAAGGCTTTTAGGACCCTTTGAAAATCCCATCTTGAAGCATAACACCAGAGCCTGAGTGCCTAAATCCCATCTTCAAGCATGACAGCAGATCTTTGCCCTTGATAGTCAATTGATCCAGGCCAAAGGAAGGAAATAGCACTAAGAAATATCTTTGTCTTAGCTCATGTTCCACTGCTTGGCTTCCTTCTTACCAGCTCTCTGTGTGCGTGACTCCAGGCAGAAGCCTTCAGGGGATCAGTAGTCCCAATTGGCTGGCAAGATCGTGTCATGGTTGAATGTAGGTGATCTCTCATGTAGGGGAAAGCAAAGATTCCAGCTGTTTTGACCTCCAGCCTTTCTTACAAGTTACTAGATACTGCAAGTGACTCCAAATCCTATTGAAGTTGGGGATGCTGACAGAGCTCTTTGCCTGGCACTATAAAATACTTTCCCAGGGAGGGCTAGATGATGGTATGTTATGGTTGAACTGAGCTATTGATTAATTGATTCCGATTTAAACAAGAAAGACACCTATCCAAGTGCCTACGGGCCAGATTTTTCAACACATTTAGGCACTAGTGGGATTTTCAAAAGCATCTATGCAACCCACACCCATTGAATACTACAGTAAAATCCTAGCAGCATCAAGTGATCCTTTCAACAGGAAGTCAGCCAGCAACCTCTCTGCCTGTCCATCTCTTCACCACCCATCAAACTAGTGTCTTTTGGAGTATGCCCGGAAGATCACCCAAATTGGGTTCTTTTGGACAAGGTCGGGAACAAGTGCTAAAGTCTTGGAGTTCTCACAGAGAACCCCCTGCCAATACCCCCTCTCTCTTTTAGAATGAGGGAGAACCAGTTGTGGGTGTCTCTGATGAACACAACTACCATCGATCTGGTGGCTTCTGTAGTAGGATATACACAACCAAGTGGCAGACTGAGTACAGGAAGTGTGGGATACCACACAATAATCCAGAGATTTAAAATGAATGGACAAAATGTATTTCCAGTGGAATTCCATGGAAGGAGATCCATTAGGGATCAATTAATCCAATGGCATTGCCCCAGATTTACAATTATCCATAAATTTATGGTGCCCAGCTGTGAGTCTGATTTTCAGGGTTGCTGAGCACCAGTGAATCTAGCTGAAGCCAGTGGGAGCTATGTATGAAGTTAGGTACTCAGAACCTAAGGTGCCCAATATCAGCAAAGGATGAGTGCATAGTGGGTGCATGATGCTGCTGGATCAAAATGGAAGCATCTCTCACACAGTTTGCATTCACCTTGCACAGGCAAGAATGACAAAGAAAACACAAGGAAGGAACAATCATGGCTTTAAAAAAAGAAAAGAAATGACAGTTTTCAGAGTAACAGCTGTGTTAGTCTGTATTCGCAAAAAGAAAAGGAGTACTTGTGGCACCTTAGAGACTAACCAATTTATTTGAGCATAAGCTTTCGTGAGCTACAGCTCACTTCATCGGATGCATACTGTGGAAAGTGTAGAAGATCTTTTTATATACACACAACGCATGAAAAAATACCTCCTCCCACCCCACTCTCCTGCTGGTACTAGCTTATCTAAAGTGATCACTCTCCTTACAATGTGTATGATAATCAAGGTGGGCCATTTCCAGCACAAATCCAGGTTTTCTCACCCCCACCCCCCTCCCCACACACAAACTCACTCTCCTGCTGGTAATAGCTTATCTAAAGTGACCACTCTCCTTACAATGTGTATGATAATCAAGGTGGGCCATTTCCAGCACAAATCCAGGGTTTAACAAGAATGTCTGGGGGGGGAGGGGGGGTAGGAAAAAACAAGGGGAAATAGATTACCTTGCATAATAACTTAGCCACTCCCAGTCTCTATTCAAGCCTAAGTTAATTGTATCCAATTTGCAAATGAATTCCAATTCAACAGTTTCTCGCTGGAGTCTGGATTTGAAGTTTTTTTGTTGTAATATAGCAACTTTCATGTCTGTAATCGCGTGACCAGAGAGATTGACGTGTTCTCCGACTGGTTTATGAATGTTAATATTCTTGACATCTGATCTGTGTCCACTTATTCTTTTACGTAGAGACTGTCCAGTTTGACCAATGTACATGGCAGAGGGGCATTGCTGGCACATGATGGCATATATCACATTGGTGGATGTGCAGGTGAACGAGCCTCTGATAGTGTGGCTGATGTTATTAGGCCCTATGATGGTGTCCCCTGAATAGATATGTGGGCACAGTTGGCAACGGGCTTTGTTGCAAGGATAGGTTCCTGGGTTAGTGGTTCTGTTGTGTGGTATGTGGTTGCTGGTGAGTATTTGCTTCAGGTTGGGGGGCTGTCTGTAGGCAAGGACTGGCCTTTCTCCCAAGATTTGTGAGAGTGTTGGGTCATCCTTCAGGATAGGTTGTAGATCCTTAATAATGCGTTGGAGGGGTTTTAGTTGGGGGCTGAAGGTGACGGCTAGTGGTGTTCTGTTATTTTCTTTGTTAGGCCTGTCCTGTAGTAGGTGACTTCTGGGAACTCTTCTGGCTCTATCAATCTCTTTCTTCACTTCCGCAGGTGGGTACTGTAGTTGTAAGAATGCTTGATAGAGATCTTGTAGGTGTTTGTCTCTGTCTGAGGGGTTGGAGCAAATGCGGTTGTATCGCAGAGCTTGGCTGTAGACGATGGATCGTGTGGTGTGGTCAGGGTGAAAGCTGGAGGCATGTAGGTAGGAATAGCGGTCAGTAGGTTTCCGGTATAGGGTGGTATTTATGTGACCATCGTTTATTAGCACTGTATTGTCCAGGAAGTGGATCTCTTGTGTGGACTGGACCAGGCTGAGGTAGATGGTGGGATGGAAATTGTTGAAATCATGGTGGAATTCCTCAAGGGCTTCTTTTCCATGGGTCCAGATGATGAAGATGTCATCAATATAGCGCAAGTAGAGCAGGGGCGTTAGGGGACGAGAGCTGAGGAAGCGTTGTTCTAAATCAGCCATAAAAATGTTGGCATACTGTGGGGTCATGCGGGTACCCATAGCAGTGCCGCTGATCTGAAGGTATACATTGTCCCCAAATGTAAAATAGTTATGGGTAAGGATAAAGTCACAAAGTTCAGCCACCAGGTTAGCCGTGACATTATCGGGGATAGTGTTCTTGACGGCTTGTAGTCCATCTTTGTGTGGAATGTTGGTGTAGAGGGCTTCTACATCCATAGTGGCCAGGATGGTGTTATCAGGAAGATCACCGATGGATTGTAGTTTCCTCAGGAAGTCAGTGGTGTCTCGAAGGTAGCTGGGATTGCTGGTAGCGTAGGGCCTGAGAAACAACTCTGACATAATCAAAAGGGCTGACAAAGGAGGTGGTGTTGTCATCATGAATAGGTCGGAATATGAACAAGAGGCTGCTCGGCAGCTCTCCAACACCACTTTCTCCAACACAAGCCAATACCCTCTGATCCCACTGAGAGTTACCAAAAGAAACTACAGCATTTGCTCAAGAAACTCCCTGAAAAAGCACAAGATCATATCCGCACAGACACACCCCTGGAACCCCGACCTGGGATATTCTATCTACTGCCCAAGATCCATAAACCTGGAAACCCTGGGCGCCCCATCATCTCAGGAATTGGCACCCTGACAGCAGGATTGTCTGGCTATGTTGACTCCCTCCTCAGGCCCTATGCTACCAGCACTCCCAGCTACCTTCGAGACACCACTGACTTCCTGAGGAAACTACAGGGAGTGAAATCATCGATTCTTCTTCACACCCCACACAGTGGAACTCCTAAAAAGACCTGAGGAACAAAGACTGAACTGTGGGAAGTCCTGGACCTAGGCTAAAGGGATTTTTAACCTGTTTATTGAAACCTGGGAAACCCAAGCTGCAAAGCAAATGCAGCTTGTGCCTTGAGAACCTACCAGAAGTGCTGGTATCTCCGCTAGGGTGAGACACTGCTAACTCATAGTCAATCTAACTAGTGTGTTAATCTTAGTTTGTGTTTTTGTTTATTTGCTAGGTAATATGGTTTGATCTGTTTGCTATCTCTTCTAATCACTTAAAATCTATCTTTTTAACTTAAACCTGCATGCTTTTCAGTTAAGGGTCTGGGGGGAAGTCTCAGCTTGGTTACCACAACTGTGCATATTCCTCTCCACATTGAGGGAGAGGAGAACCAGGTAATAAATTCATACTGGTTGGCATTTTGAGAAGGGCCGGACGGTATATCTCTGGGGTCCTTGGCTGGGGACATGGTGGCTTTTCTGTAGTTGGCTCATGTAGTCGCTGGCCAGAGGCTGCATGCAAATGCAGTTGGGTGTGTCCCTACCTGCGTGAAAGCAGGAAAAAGTGTAAGAAAGGGATGGGATCTGCATCTTGCTACAGCAGCACAATGTGAGTGGGAGCCCAGACTGGTAGGTTAGAAATGAGACATTCCCTTTTTTAAATTACTTTGTCTTTTGTGTCAACAAGTCTCCTGTCTCTGTTATTTTCTCTTTTGAATTAGTTGTTTTCCATGACTTCCCCTTTGAGGTTAGTAATAAGACTGTCCTTGTTTTTCCTTTCTAAAAATAAATATTACCTTTCCTCTATGCAATAATTTCAAATTCCCACCAGCAGAAATATCATGGGAGATTACATCATCTCATATGAAGGACAAATTACCAAGCAGGAGAAATTTCTGTGAAAGGGAAAACCAAATAAATACACGAAGAAGCACTGTATGGTCCAGACATCCAGGTAGGCACCCAAAGCTCAGTTTACTGAGATAATTGAAGACTATCAATAGTAGAAGACAATGGAAAATGTAGTGCAAATACTATAAACTTATCTCTGAAAATTTGAAGGAAGATTTAGGGTTGGGGGAAGCTTGGAATAGATTATCAGTGTGAAAGGTAAAGCAGCATCGTTAAAATGAAATAATCTGATTTAGAAAAGAGAAATAACTGCTCAGGCATCCACCAAGTCATAAAAGAATATGATTACTTGTTCAATCCAGGGGAAAAGTAAATGAAGGTAGATGCATTATAGCAAAACATTCATAAGAGAGAAAAATGAATGGCTGTCAGATTTAGGCCATAAGAACATAAGAATGGCTGCACTGGGTCAGATCACAGGTCCAGTTAGCCCAGTATCCTGTCTTCTGACAGTGGCCAATGCCAGCTGCTTCAGAGGGAATGAACAGAACAGGTAATCATCAAATCATCCATCCCCTGTTGCTCATAGCCAGCTTTTGGCAAACAGACGCTCGGGACATCATCCCTGCCAATCCTGGCTAATAGCCATTGGTGGACCTATCCTCCATGAATATATCTAGTCTATTGGCTCCTTGTGTGTGTATTTTATTTTTCACCACAAGATTCTGTTTCTTTTCCTCAAACTTGATTTTTATTGCTCACAAACATTTTGATACAAACAAAAATAGTCTCTCTTCTCTCTCTGTGTGTACGTTTTTCTGGATTTCTTGTTTTTCTGTCATACTTTGATGTTACACCAGTGTCAATGCACCATTGCCACTCCCGATGTAGACGTAGTTTATATGGGTGTATCCCCTCACCACCCCTCCTGAGATAAGCCCTGCCTAAAACATATTTCCACAGCCTTTTTTATTTAACGTTTTACCGAAAATTGACTTTTAATTTAAGTTTTATAAAGGAGTACACACTTAAAAGTAAATCTATTTGTAGACAATTTTCCTCATTAACTTTTACTTCATTTAGTACTTTTACATATGGGTTTCAATTAAAAAATATGAGCATTCAGAAACACCCCCAGGTTTAAAACCACATAACCTTAGCAACAACCAGTTTATAAAAGTGATAAAAAGTGTTCTTCCTATGTTTTATAGTAACATTGGTTATTTTTTAGTGACGACAATCTGAAGCTGCGGCAAAAGCAGTACCGAAAGCAACTTTTTAAAGAGATAAGAAGACTGTTACATGACCAGAACATAATATGAAACCCTAGGTTTGCTTGTAATAGTTTTTCCTAAAGGAAAACTTTTGAAAAGAAATTATACAAAGCATAGGTTGATTTAAAAGAGTTAACCCTTTAAACCAGAGATAAGAATTTTGTTTTCTTCAGCTTTGGAAAGGATGAATGTTATTTGCAATACAAGGTAAAAGGAGTAAGATAAATAATTCCCTTATTTTGTAAACCATTGGATAAGAGAGAAGAAGTTTGTTTTTTTCCACTTTGCTAACTTTTTAGACATTAGTTTTGCCTTTAGATTTATACACGGCATACACAGGTTGACTTAACCCTTTTTACCAGGGATAAGAAATTTTGTTTTCTTGAGCTTTGTAAAGGCTGAATGTTATTTACAATATAACAAACTATTTTTATTAAAAATAATGTTATATAAAATATAAAAGACTGGTATTGTTTCTTTACTTATTAGTTTAATTAACTGCAGAGCATGCTAACAAAACCTTAGATTTATAAAAAACACACAAGAAAACCAGTTAATGTGAAAAAGTTAACACCGAGATAAGGAGTCTCCTTTTTCCTGCGACACATATACACACATTTTTCTTTTTAATGTTTTTTTTCAGATGTAAACCAAGGATAAACAAACTTGCTATAGGAATATCATATTCAAGCACTGCATAAAGCAGCGAGATAAACATCCTTCCTTTTTATTTGAAGAAGCCATTGCTTTGTGACTACATGAAGCTCTGTTTATAAAAGTGATAAAAAGAGTTTTTAGTAAGCACAATTTGAAGTTGCAGCAAAAGCAGTTACAGCTAAGATGACTGCTCCTCTCCTCTACACCCTCCCGCTCAATCTCTAACTTTTTAACAAATACAGTTGAAAGTTATATTAAACTTTCATTTTCTTTGCGATTTAATGTGAATTTTTTGTTTCATTATCAAAAGTTAGAAATTTTATTAAAATGATACATCAAAGGCTGGAGCTGTGGCTCTCTCTATATTTTAAAAACAGATAAGACTGATAAGACTAGCCAGGGACCTATGCCCGGATGCTGTTTAAAATACAAAAGACTTGTATCGGTGCTTTACATATTACTTTGATTAAAGGAAACAAACGTGAAGGTTTTAAGACCACAGCAGTATGCTTTTTGAAGTGCTGCCTAAGGTGACACCTTTTCTAACCTTTTAATAATGTAAAATAAGGTGTGTGTGGGGGGGGATCTCAAGGTTAAAACCACAGGACCTTAGTAAAAAAATCAACATTTTTAATGAGGCTTATTTGAACCAGCAACCTTGTTTTAAAAATCTGTTTAGTTACCATTAAACAAAAGCCATAGTCATCAAGTTAATGAAATGGTGTAGATTTCAAAACCTTCTGATGACAAAAATGTAAATGGTAAAAAGTAACAATATTACCATTCAAAAGTTTTAAAACTTTTTAAACGGATTTAATGTAAAACTGTTTCACAATTTTATGCTAAGAAAGAGAGAGGCTATTTTTTATGTTTGTAAAAGCTTTGTGATATAAAAATGTGTAAGCTACACTAGCCTATCTTTTTTAAAACAAAGTTTTTAAAGTATCAAAACAAGAACTGAGTAAAGTATGAAAACTGTCAATAAGAAATTAGCCTTTAGCCTAAAAGTTTTACTAAACACACAAAGATTTTAATTTGGTAAGATCAAGCCCTATTTACAGAAATGTCAATTGTAAAGAAATAGCACAGTTACCCTTTATAATGTATTTGGTATGGTTTTTCATATAAAATAAACACTTAAAAAGTTGTTTTACAATAAAGGAGGAAAAATATGTAGCAACACGTCACACCCCCTCCCCCAACTCCTGTTTATAGACAGGACCTTAAGCATAGCTTCCCCCACCCCCTGCTCCCCTGAATCCCAAAAGGATTTATTAAGTTTGCTTTTGTGAAACCTATTAGCTCTAAACTGCATAATTATATTACTGTGAGCTTTGAATCAGTTTACGGTAATTTTTCTATACCGGGTGCTAGAATTTATATTCCTTGATGACAAAATTGTCAGTAAATGAAAAGGTTTACTCAATTCACCTAAAAGTTATTAGTATTTAACCAACATCAGGAGACTAGTACTAGCCGAAGCACTGAACAGCAATAAAATAAGAGAGTATACTCTTCTAAAGACATTTGAAAGGAGACAAAAAGAAACAAAACAATCAAACTTGTCTTTCATGTATACAAGGGTGACCTGAATTACTTTCTTTCTTGCCTGGTTTGCAATGTGTTTGGCTATAACACCATTGACTATGTTTCTTTATTCAGTGGACACACAGGGTCTGATTTTCCACCCCCAGATAAGTGTGCATGTGCACACACACTTGACAGCATGCACTTCCACTTTCTCTCTTATCCACTGGTTTACAAAACAAAGGAAATATTTATCTACTCCTTTTAACGTGTATTGCAAATAATATTCACCGTTATAAAGCTTTACCAGCAGCTCTGAAGAGCAAACGGATTGAAAATCTCTTTTTACTCAGACCCAAAGCCATATGCTCAACAGGACATCAAAGAAGAGGAGGATGCTTATTCTAAAGGCCAGTACTATCTAAGGTTGAGGGAGAAATTCGGTATTGAGCCTTTGCAAGTTCATAACCATAAAACTGTTATGCGTGCACTTGTACGAGTTGCTGTGCACTGAATCATCAAGCACTACCTGAAAGAGAAACAAATTGAGGATTGCCCCAGGTGTGTCATAGATACCCCTGGTCAGACTTCTCACGACTGCGTGAACAGGACTGTAGATGATGTAAACTGTAAAACTGAACAAAATAGTGGTAGCTTGTGTATGGAGAGTGTGTTAAATACGATCGTCACATTGGGATACGCACTGCAGTGCCTCTGTTTAACCCAGGAATATTTAGCTCTAGGGGTAGAGCTGGTGGATAAAATGACAAAGGTGAGGACCCAAAAAGTGTTTTAGATGAAATAATCAAACTAAAGGATCGAAATGTTGAACATCTTATTTTTTCAGCAAATTACAAAATCCTGTTAAGAAAAAGAACTAGAAGTTAGAGCATGTTTTGGGGGGAAAAGTACAGAAAAGGAGCCCAGGAAGCAGGTCAGTGCTGGAAGCAGAGTCACAGAAGCAGCCCACAGAGCAGACCTGTGCTGGGAGCAGAGCTGCAGCAACCAGAGCCAGGGGAGCCAGAGAAGCAGCCCAGAGAGCTGGAGGCAGAGCAGCAGGGTGGAGCTGGAGCTGATGGAGAGTGGTGGAGCAGGAGCTAGGGCTGGAGTTCAGAGAGAGCTGGAGTGGGGACACCCTACCCCTGCCCTAAAGGACCACAACAAGGCTCGGGGTCGAGCCCCACGAGAATCCTGTGCCCAGCCTTGTTAGCGTTACAAGGACTCTGGCACACAGGAAAGTGAAAGGGGAAACCTTGAGGTCAGGCCGGCCTCTGGGTATAGGAAGTGGTTGAGTGAGGACTCAGATCCTATCACTAGCCCATTTAGTAGTGAAAGGGAAAATAAGGGTAGTGTATCAGCCAGGAAAGTTCCCCACAATAGCGGGACCATTCCCACGCTTACACAATGCCTCATGGGACCAAAACATTGTCACAGGGGAAAATAGGAACATTGCATCAGCATCCCATAATGCACTGTGCTCCCTCCCTCATATGAACAGCAAACAACCCAATGGTTTTCACACCATAAAACTGCCATGTGTACGCCATAATCCCAGAAGCATAGAGCCTACTCTGTGTGCATCTCAAACACCTCACGCCTTCTTCTGCAGTATTTCGAGAGCTGAAGTAGGGCCCACCGCGCGGAACATAGCACTGTCCTGCAAGC
Source organism: Natator depressus (assembly GCF_965152275.1). Classification (NCBI taxonomy): domain Eukaryota; kingdom Metazoa; phylum Chordata; order Testudines; family Cheloniidae; genus Natator; species Natator depressus. The sequence goes on from NC_134246.1 coordinate 34,713,652, forward strand.
AGCCCTGCTGCAAGCCATTGACAAAAACAATTTACAGTTGCTGCTGGCAGTCACAGAGCAGCTGCACTCTGTTGAGCGCCGTTTCTGGTCCCGTGAAACAAGCACTGACTGGAGGGTCTGTATTGCTTTGCAAGTATGGGATGATGAGCAGTGGCTGCAGAACTTTTGAATGCAGAGAGCCAGCTTCCAGGAACTTTGTGAAGAGTTTTTCCCTGCCCTGCCGTTCAGCAACACAAAAATGAGAGCTGCTCTGACAGTGGAGAAGCGAGTGGTGATTGCTATTTGGAAGCTTGCAACACCAGACAGTTACCGGTCAGTGGGGAAATCAATTTGGAGTAGGTAAATCAAGTGTAGGAGCTGCTGTGTTTCAAGTGTGCAGGGCCATTAATCAGGCTTGCAGGACTTGAGCTACCACGCTAAAAATATCTGTTTAGATAGTGATTTCCAGTTGTGGCTCAGGTTCTGGAGCCCACCACTGTTGAGGTTCAATGACAAGACAGGACAAAGCTTTAAGCAAGCAAGCTGGTCTGCTAACGGGCTTCTGCCTGTCAGCTTTCCACCTTCTTTTTTATTTCTTTCCCCCCTGTGCATTACATACTTCAACCCCAAAAGGACAGAACAAAGGAAATAATATGACTTTGATTAATATTTTTATTTACCAGCCTCTATCTACTACCGTCCTTGCTCTCAGGCCTTGAGCCCAGTCCAAGGAAGCGTCCCACGGTTCATGTCCTCTGGGCGACTTCCCATGGTCCATGTCCTTGGATGGAGCAGTGTGTGCACTGCTCCTACACAACACTCAGGGTGTGCCCTGAATGTTTTCAGGTGCATGAACTCTACATGAACCCTTCACACCACACTCCCTAGGCTTCAGAACTCATGTCAAAATGTCTACGCAGCTATTTGGAGTGCCGAAGCTAGAGCCCCTCAAGCCCAAGTCTGTTAACTCAAGCTGGGTGGCTCACTGCCATGGGCTGTGCAGACATACCCACAGAAAACATCTCAATAACCAGGTCAACATAGAGTATCCATCAGTTCTTACACGACAGCTCCAACTCCATTACAAATGTATTACATTTTACAGCTGGGAAAAAATGTTGGTGGAGCATTTTTCCATTGAAAAATGCAGTTTTGTCAAAATCAAAAGGTTTTACAAGGTGTCAATTTTGTCACCATTTTCTAAGGAAGAGAAGACAAAGCATTTCATTTTTATTTTATCACAGGATGGCCAAACTTACTGACCCTTCAAGTCACATATAATAATCTTCAGAAGTTCGAGAACCATCGGGCATGCCTGTTAGGGCTCTGGGCTTCTGCCCCGTGGGGTGCACCTGCCGGGTCTTTGGCCCCACTTCTTCTGAAGCCCTGAGCCCAGCAGATGTGCCCTGAGCCTCAGTGCCCCCTGTGGGGCTAAACCCCTGAGACCACCCCGCCACAGGGCAGAAGCTCCCCTTCCCCCTGTCTGGTAGGTGGAGAATAGTTGGGGGGGTGGAATCTGCGAGCTGCACTTTAACTGTAAAAGAGTCACATGCAACACATGAACCACAGTCTGATCATGCCTGCTTTATCATTTCAATTCATTTTGTTTTGAGTTTTATATTATATTAAAGCAGTCATGTTAATATTCTATTCTATTTATATATTATATTTAAATAATATTATTCATACAATATTATATTTAATATTTTAATATAATAGGAGAGTCTAAACAAAATAAAACCACATTATCAAAAGGGAACAGTGTTACCTTATCTCAGGGAAATGTTTTGACATTATCAAAATGAAATGAATCAATATTATCAAAATATAATATTTTTATGTTTCCAAATCCAAAACTTTCAGAATCTTTGTTCCATGGGAAATTTAATATTTAATTCCAATTTGGAAAAAAAATTGTTTTGAAATTTCAGAATTTCCCATAGAATGGAAATTCCAGTCTCTAACTGGCTCCATTAAACTTTAAATATATATATTGTCCAGGTTCTCCTTCAGGTTTTGTTGGATTTTCTCTAGATACAATCCATAGCAAATGCAGACTTGGGAAATCAAACATCCATCACAGAATTCATCCTCCTGGGATTTGGGAACCTCCAGGAACTGCACTTTCTTCTCTTCTTGCTGTTTCTCGTAACATTGCGACCATGGTGGGGAATATCCTCATCGTTGTGTTAGTTGTGGCTGATCAGCAGCTTCACATGCCCATGTACTTCTTCCTGGGGAACTTGTCCTGCTTGGACACCTGCTACACCTCCACCATCCTGCTCAGGGTACTGGCCAGTCTCCTGACTGAAGACAGAACCATTTCTGTTAGCGGTTGCGTCACACAATTTTATTTTTTTGGTTCTCTGGCAGCTACATAAAGTTATCTCCTTGCCATAATCTTATGACCGGTATTTAGCAATTTGTAACCCCCTGCATTATGCAGCCCTTATGAACAGCAAATGTTGCCTTCAGCTAATGACTGGTTCTTGGATAAGTGCTTTCTTGGCCAATTGGTTAGTGATATTTTTGGCATCACATTAACTTTTTGCAACTCCAGTGAAATTCCCCATTTCTTTTGTGACTTCTCCCCAACTGTAAAACTCTCCTGCAATGACACCACCCTCACTGAACTTCTGACTTTCATCATGGCCTTTATATTCACAGTGACACCATTTCTGTTAACCCTGACGTCCTATGTTTGCATCATCACCACCATCCTGAGAATCCCATCCACCAGGGGGAGGCAGAAGGCATTTTCCATCTGCTCCTCTCACCTCATTGTGGTGACCATTTTCTATGGAACCATAATAATTGTCTACATGCTCCCAGACACCAATACACTGTGAGACCTGAACAAAGTGTTCTCTGTCTTCTACACAGTCCTGACTCCTCTTGTCAACCCTCTCATCTACAGCATGAGAAACAAAGAAGTACACAAAGCCCTGAGGAGACTGCCAATAAACAGAGAGCTTTTTGCAAGAGCTAAGTTGATCTTATCTCATTCCATTAGGTTCAACTGAAATAGGAGTAAATTGACATGCTTGAATGAGTGAGAACAGCACATTCTGGGTAGCCTGAGGCTGGCAACTGGAATTCCACTAGACAGAGTGATGGCACACTGCGGTTACCAACAGCTACAGAGGAAGAGTCCAGTGGCTGAGGTGCTACCCTGCGTTCTGGTCTTTGCTTTCCTCAAAGACCTTTGTGATCATGAATTTAGTCTCTCTGAGCCCGGTTTTGTAAAGGATTTAGGAGCCTAAAGATGCAGATACGTGCTATGGCTAGAGTATCATAGAATATCAGGGTTGGAAGGGACCTCAGGAGGTCATCTAGTCCAACCCCCTGCTCAAAGCAGGACCAATCCCCAATTTTTGCCCCAGATCCCAAATGGTCCCCTCAAGGATTGAACTCACAACCCTGGGTTTAGCAGGCCACTGCTCAAACCAATGAGCTATCCCTCCCCCAAAAGTACTCAAGCTCTATTACAGAGAAGGCCTCGAACCCGCAGGCTTAACGTACCTAAACTGCATCTAACTCGCTGCTCCCCCAGGCTGGGCCACACACTTCTTACAGAGTAGTGTGCCTCTGCTTAAAAATAAGAGGAACCTAGGCACTTTGGGAGGCCATTAGAAGTGTAAGTTTAAAAGTTAAGAAACAGACAGGCTATATGACAGGTTTCAGAGTAGCAGCCGTGTTAGTCTGTATTCGCAAAAAGAAAAGGAGTACTTGTGGCACCTTAGCGACTAACCAATTTATTTGAGCTTAAGCTTTCGAGCTGTAGCTCACGAAAGCTTATGCTCAAATAAATTGTTAGTCTCTAAGGTGCCACAGACAGTCTATATGTAATCAGCCACCAATAATAACAATAGTAAATGGTACCTTTCTTCTATAAATAAACTGGGCACCACAAGTATCAATGGTAATGATAATAATTACACTTAGGGACAGATTTTTAAAGGAATTTAGGCGCCTAGTAGGATTGTTAAACGCACCAAGCACCCATTGAAATGGGTGAGGTTTAAAGTTGAAGCTAGACAAATTCAGCCTGAAAATAACGCGCTTATTTTTAACTGTGAGCTCATGAGATACAATGTGATGGGAGCCAGATCAGAACGTCAGGTAGACAGGCCACACGCACTTCAAATTGTTCGCCCTCTATAACACTGATAGAGAGATATGCAGAGCTGTTTGTCCCTTCCCCCCATGTATTAATACATACTCTGGGTTAATTAATAAGTAAAAGTGATTTTATTACATACTAAAAGTAGGATTGAAGTGGTTCAAAGTATTAACAGACAGAACAAAGTGAATTACCAAGCAAAATAAATGTCTCTCTCATCTGTTTCAGAACTGAAGACAAAATGGTTGTGTTCCCATAGCGTCTCTGTCCGCTTGCTTTTCAGAGCAGGATACCAGTTCCAAACAGTTAAGCTCCCATGTCAGGCTCCCTCCACTATCATTGCTGTCCCACCTTGGCAGGCTTATGCATTTTAAAAGTTTAGTTTTTGCGCATGGAGTCCTTGCAATAGTTTTAAACCAATAGTTTTTTGACCAAACCCCAGTGACTGCAGATGCATGAAAGTCAATAACACTTGGCACTCGGGGGCGTGGGGAATAACTCAGTGGTTTGAGCATTGGTCAGCTAAACCCAGGGTTGTGAGCTCAATCCTTCAGGGGGCCTGTCAAGGTTCCTTCCCCACTCTGAATTTTAGGGTACAGATATGGGAACTTGCATGAAAGACCCCCTAAGCTTATTTCCACCAGCTTAGGTTAAAACTGCCCCAAGGCACAAAGTGGATTAGGTAAAACGCTGCCACCACCAAGTGCTTTAACAAAGAACTGGGAAAAAGAACACTTGGAGTTCCTATTTCCCCAAAATATCCCTCCAAGCCTTCACACCCCCTTTTCTGGGGAGGTGTGAGAATAAACCAGATGATCACAAACCCCTTGGAATTTTAAGACCCAAAAAACCCAATCAGATTCTTAAAAATCAGAACTTTATTAGAAGAACAAAAAAAAGATAAGAGAGCAACTCTGTAAGATCAGAATGGAAGATAATCTTACAGGCCATCAGATTCAAAACATAGAGAATCCCTCTAGGCAAAACCTTAAGTTACAAAAAGATTCAAAAACAGGAATACACATTTCCTCCAGCACAGCAAATTTACAAGTCAAAACAAAGGAAACCTAAAGCATTTTCTATCTAGATTACTTACTAACTTTACAGGAGCTGGAGAGCTTGCATCCTTGATCTCTTCCCGGCAAAGGTCTCACACAGACAGACAGACAAAAGCCTTTTTCCCCTGCCTCCAGATTTGAAAGTATCTTGTCCCCTCATTGGTAGTTTTGGGTCACAGCGAGGTTACCTTAGCTTCTTAACCCTTTACAGGTTAAGTTTTTTTGTTACAAGTTACAAGTTATTTTGCCTCTGGCCAGGAGGGATTTTATAGCACTGTATACAGAAAGGTGTGATACCTTTGCCCCAGATTTTTGGCATGGTTCACACCAGAATGTGGCCAGCAGCAGCCTTTCGGCACTGTGTGGTAGGGAAGGGATGGGATCTGCTTCCAGCCGCAGGGGAGGAAGAGGGGGGAGGGCTTGCCTGGCCCATGTCTTTGCAGAGCACATCAGGGCCTGGCTAGATATGTATCCGGGTGGCCGAAGTACTTCAGGCTGTAGGTAGAGAGTGATCCGTTTGACAGAACACTTCAGGCCCCAACTAAATATTGATTTGGGAGGCTAGAGCACTTCAGGACCTAGATAGAGATTGATGTGGATGGTGCTCAATTCACAAGGAGTCTCTGTGAACCTTGAGAGATTGTTATTCTGATGCTAAAGATGTTCTGTCCCCCCAAAAAATCACACCTACCAATCCCCCCAAAAGAAAACTAAACCTAAAAGTTTCAACCCACTGTACCAAAGCAGAGTTTTTCCACCCCGAAAAGGGAAAAGAACTGGAAACTTCATCATGTCTATGAGGAGCTTCCTTATTGTCATCCATTTTATATGGAAGGTGCTTAGGTACTACATTGAAGGGCAGCTTTATAAGTCCCTGAGATAACCTTTAAAGATTTCCATATGTAATAGAATCATAGAATCATAGAATATCAGGGTTGGAAGGGACCCCAGAAGGTCATCTAGTCCAACCCCCTGCTCGAAGCAGGACCAATTCCCAGTTAAATCATCCCAGCCAGGGCTTTATCAAGCCTGACCTTAAAAACCTCTAAGGAAGGAGATTCTACCACCTCCCTAGGTAACGCATTCCAGTGTTTCACCACCCTCTTAGTGAAAAAGTTTTTCCTAATATCCAATCTAAACCTCCCCCATTGCAACTTGAGACCATTACTCCTCGTTCTGTCATCTGCTACCATTGAGAACAGTCTAGAGCCATCCTCTTTGGAACCCCCTTTCAGGTAGTTGAAAGCAGCTATCAAATCCCCCCTCATTCTTCTCTTCTGCAGACTAAACAATCCCAGCTCCCTCAGCCTCTCGTCATAAGTCATGTGCTCTAGACCCCTAATCATTTTTGTTGCCCTTCGCTGGACTCTCTCCAATTTATCCACATCCTTCTTGTAGTGTGGGGCCCAAAACTGGACACAGTACTCCAGATGAGGCCTCACCAATGTCGAATAGAGGAGAACGATCACGTCCCTCGATCTGCTCGCTATGCCCCTACTTATACATCCCAAAATGCCATTGGCCTTCTTGGCAACAAGGGCACACTGCTGACTCATATCCAGCTTCTCGTCCACTGTCACCCCTAGGTCCTTTTCCGCAGAACTGCTGCCTAGCCATTCGGTCCCTAGTCTGTAGCGGTGCATTGGATTCTTCCATCCTAAGTGTAGGACCCTGCACTTATCCTTATTGAACCTCATCAGATTTCTTTTGGCCCAATCCTCCAATTTGTCTAGGTCCTTCTGTATCCTGTCCCTCCCCTCCAGCGTATCTACCACTCCTCCCAGTTTAGTATCATCCGCAAATTTGCTGAGAGTGCAATCCACACCATCCTCCAGATCATTTATTTAATAGACTAAGGGTGTTGGAGTGTGTGGTCCAGATCAGTGCAGACAGAGGAAGTCTGGGTCAAAGTGCCGAATTCCTGGGTATGCCAAGGCTGGGTTACATTTGGGAATTATCTCCCTTCTCTTTGCCTCAGTTTTCTCTCCTTTGAAATGATGATGATGTCACTTGATATCCTTTGCGATGTGCTTTGACATCCATGGCTGGAAAGTGGTATGTAGGAGTTCAATATGATCATTAAAGGGATTGTAACTAATTTCCCATTCACTTGGGCTCTTCACACACACAGCACATGGGCAAACGGGAGATTTCCCTGGGGATTAGGATGCCAATTGCAGCTGTCTTGCTGTTACACTGTTTTAACAAGTAACACAACATCAACTCCCCTCTGAAGGGAACCCAGAGCATCACAGGCATCAGTCCTTAGGGAGATCTCAGCAGTAGCAAGGGCCAGGGGTCAGCTGCTTTCCCTGATAAAACCTGTAGAAACCCATAGCAGGAGGCACTAAGGGTCTGTGTGATGTCAGCAGTCAGCCTGGGCAGCAAGAGGCACCTGTCCCAGCAGCCACAGACAGGGGCCTTCCCAGCACCTAGGACAAGAAGGGTGTCTGATACCAGCCCCAGTCCCTGGCCTTGGAGGGCACGCTGCTGCATACTGAGGATTGAAGGTGAGTGTCACTAGCCTTGGGTCAGATCCTCAGGTCCTTGTTCTTATGCAGCCCTTGCTCTGAGACACCCTCTTCGACGGTGTCCCCACGTGCTGGGAGCTGTGCCAGAGGAAGGACTTCAGAGTCGGTTTCTCTGTGGTTTGCAGCTAGAGCCACGGATGGATCAGAAAGAAGACCCAGCTCTCATCTCTGCCCTTACACACCGTGTGTCTGTCTTCCAGGCACTATCGTGCTCTCTGGCTGGCTGTCCCTCCCTCTCTCTCCAACAACTCATTGTTTGCTCAGGGACCTTGCCCCTCAGGTTCTCAGCTGCCTCTCCAGACTTTTCTGGGGGGCAGATTCCAATGCACCTTCCCAGCCTAGTGCTGAGATGCTGAGTGTCTCCTGCTGAGTGTCTCTTCCATGGGTTTCAGTGGGAAGCAGAAAGGCTACCAGTGTTTCTTCGGTGGTACTGAGCTTCCCCCAGGAACGGGTGTATTTTAGAAACATACTGAATGGAGGCTGGAATCCTTACAGATTAGGAAACATCGACCCGTGTCTGTGTCACAACCTTTGCACAAGCACTGACTGCTCTACCTTAATTTTTGCAGACAATGAGTATTAACAGCTGTTAGGGAACCAGCCTGCAACTTTGAAGACCTGGGGGGGCTCTTCTCTGCCCAGCCACAGCCTTTCTTCCACTGGACAACCGCCTGCCGAAATGCTGCCGAGAAGCGTTGCCGTTTCTCAGCAGCATTTTAGCGGCGACGCTTCTTGCTGCCCACAGTCTTCTGGGAATAGGAATATGCTATTCCCACAGAAAGGTTGGGGACCACTGATCTAATGACTTATAGACTTTAAGGTCAGAAGGGACCCTCGTGATCATCTAGTCTGACCTCCTGCACGAAGCAGGCCACAGAACCTCTGTAATAGACCCCTAAACTCTGGCTGATCTACTGGAATCCTCAAATTGTGCTTTAAATACTTCAAGTTACACAGAATCCACCATTTATGCTAGCGGCCCATGTCCCATGCTGCAGAGGAAGGCAAAAAACTCCCAGGGTCCCTGCCAATCTGACCCAGAGGAAAATTCCTTCCTGACCCCAAATATGGCGACCAGTTAGACCCTGAGCAAGAGGCCAAGATCCACCAGCCAGACACCTGGGGGAGAATTCTTTGCAGTAACTCAGAGCTCTTCCCATCTAGTGTCGCATATCACCAGCCATTGGAGATGGTTGCTGCTAGCAGTCGTAGATCGGCCACGTGCCATTGTAGACAGTCCTATCATAGCATCCCCTCCATAAACTTATCAAACTCAGTGTTGAAGCAAGTTATTTTTTTTGTCCCCTCTGTTCCTCTGAGAAGGTTGTTCCAGAATTCATTCCTATGATAGTTAGAAACCTTCACCTAATTTTGAAACTAAACTTGTTGATGGACAGTTTATCTCCGTTTGTTTTTGTGTCAACAGTGGTACTTAAATAACTTCTCTCCCTCCCTGGTATTTGTCCCTCTAATATATATAGAGAGAGCAATCATATCTCCCCCCATCCTTCTTCGGGCTAGGCTAAACAAACAAAGCTGTTTGAGTCTCCTCTCATAAAATAGGTTTTCTATTCTTTTGATCATTTTTGTAGCCTTTCTCTGCACCTGTTCCAGTTTGAATTCATCTTTCTTAAGCATGGGAGACCAGAATTGCACACAATACTCCAGATGAGGTCTCACCAGTGCCTTGTATAATGGCACTAACACTTCTCTGTCTCTGCTGGAAATACTTCACCTGATGCATCCTAGGACTGCAGTAGCCTTTTTCACAGCCACATCACATTGGTGGCTCATAGTCATTCTGTAATCAACCAATACACCCAGATCTTTCTCTCCCTCTGTCACTTCCAACTGACACATCCCCAGTTTATAGCAAAAATTATTGTTGTGAGTCCCTAAATGCATGACCTTGCACTTTGCACTATAAATTTCATCTCATTTCTATTACTCCAGTTTACAAGGTTATCCAGTTCTTCTTGTGTGATATTCCAGTCCTCCTTCATATTGGCAATCCCTCCCAACTTTGTGTCATCCATAAATTGTATTAGCACACTCCTGCTTTTTGTGCAAGATCAGTCATAAAAATGTTAAATAAAATTGGTCCCAAGACTGATCCCTGAGGAACTTCAGTAGTAATCGCCCTCCAGCCTAACAGTTCACCTTTCAGTACGACCCGTTGTTGTCTCCCTTTTAACCAGTTCCTTATCCACCTTTCAATTCTCATATTAATCTCCTTCTTCTCCAATTTAACTAATAATTTCCCATGTGGAACTGTAACAAATACCTTAATGAAATCCAGGTAGGCTAAATCTACTACATTTCCTTTGTCTAAAAAATCAGTTAGCTTCTCAAAAAAAGAGATCAAGTTGGTCTGGTATGATCTACCTTTTGTAAAACCATGGTGTATTTTATCCCAGTTGTTCACCTCTATGTCCTTAATTACTTTCTGTTCAAAATTTGTTATTGCATACAATTGAGGTCAAACTAGGAAGCCAGTAGTTTTTTGACCTTTCTTAAAAATAGGAACTATATTAGCAATTCTCCAGTCATAGGGTGTGACCCACCAAGTTTACAGATGCATTAAAAATCCTTGTTATTGGGCTTGCAATTTCATGTGCCAGTTCCTTTAATATTCTTGGGTGGATATTATCCGGGCCCACAGTTTGGTCCCATTAAGCTGAGTTTGACTTCCACTTCGGACGTGGTAATTTCTACCTCCATATCTTCGTTCCCATTAGCCATCCTGCCACTACCCATAAGCTCTTCATTGGACTTAAAGACTAAGGCAAAGTATTTGTTTAGGTGTCGGGCCATGCCTAGATTATTTTTGATCTCCACCCCATCCTCAGTGCTTAGTGGTCCCACTTCTTTCCTCATTTTCTTCTTCTTTATATGGCTATAGAACCTTTTACTATTGGTTTTAATTTCCTTTGCAGGGTCCAACTCTGATTGGCTTTTGGCAGTTCTCAGTTTATCCCTTCATTTTCAGACCTGCAAGAGGTAGCCTTCCTCGCTGATTCCTCCTATCTTCCATTCCTTGTAGGCTTTCTGCTTTCTCTTAGTCACCTGTTTGAGATGCTTCCTCATCCAACTTGATCTTCAACCCTTCCCTACAATTTTTTCCCCTTGCTTAGGATGTAGGCTTCAGATGGGTTCTTCAACTTTGACTTAAAGTAACGCTAAGCCTCTTCCACATTCAGATCCTTCAGTTCTTCAGTCCAGTCCCCTTCCCTAAATAATTCCCTTACTTTTTGAAAGTTTTCCCTTTTGAAATCAAGGACGCTAGTTGCAGATCTATTTTTGTTTATCCTCCCATTTAGTTTAAACTGAATTAGCTCATGATCATTCAAACCAAGGTTGTCCCCTACAACCAGTTCTTCTATGCAGTCCTCATTACTCACCAATCCCAAATCTAAAATGGCATCACCTCTTGTTGGTTTGGCAACTATTTGATGAATAAATCTGTCATCTCGGACAGCCAGGAAAATCTGGGCCCTACTATTATTAGTAGCACTTGTCCTCCGATCTATATCTGGGAAGTTAAAGTTCTTCTTCGAGAGCTTGTTTATGTCCATTCCAACCAGGTGTGTGCACAGCAGCCAGAAGTATTTCCCTTAGCAGCGTCCGTAGGATCGGCCTGGGCACCCCCTGGAGTCGCGCCTTCATGGTGCCCAATATAGCGCCCTGCCGAACCCCCACCCCCCCAGTTCCTTCTTACCGCTGGTGATGGCTAGCTGGAACTTTTCTCGCCCTTGTGGCAAGTGCTTTGGCAGTGTCTTCTGTAGTTTTTTGTACCTACAGTGTAAATAGTTCTTTAGTTAGTTAGTAGTTAGATACAGTTGTAGTAGTTTAGTTTTGTTTGGAGGGGTTCCCTCCCAATGTTTCCCCACCTCTGGGCTATGCCTGGGTCTCCAGGGTTTAAGCTCTGTGAGGACTATGGCAAATTTATGCCCAAGAGTGACCCTCACTCTTCCTGTCTGCAATGCCTCGGAGAGAGTCACCAGAAAGAAAGGTGAAGGATCTGTAAGGGTTTCCGACCCAGAACCCTTAAAGACCAGGAGCAGAGACTTAAAATCCTGCTAATGGAGGTGGTGCTATGACCACAGTCTAATCCCGGATCCGCCGAACCTGAGCTGAGTACCTCTTCATCTGTGCACAGTGCTCCAGCATCCACAGTGTGTGAACCGGTGCCAACTAAGGACCCTAAGGCCCCTCGGCACAGTCATGGCTTGGGTCATAAGAAGCCATCCTCGGTGCGGCACTGCTCTGAATCCCCGGTGCCATTAAAGAAGAAGAGGCTGGAGAGAGGTCGGGCCCCCCCGCGAAAGCCTAAAGGGTCGGTGGCGTCCACGAGTGCCTCGGGACAGACTGTCTTGTCCCTACACCCCTCCAGGGTCTCGTCAACTCCAGCCCCGGCTGGGGTCCAGTCGAGTCCGAATACCCCACGGTCCCCGCATTGCCAAGGCAACCACTTCCAGCTCCCATCAAGGCCAGAGGCACTTGAGGCGACCAAGGACATGCTGCACTTCCCGGTACCAACCTCCCCACAGAGGAGGGACAAGTCGCCGGTGACTGCGTGGCCCCACTTCCAATCCAGGGTCAAAATAGCGCTGATGGTGCGCCAATCTTCATCCCCGACGCACCTCTCCCCAGCATGGCCAGTACACATAAAGAGCTGCACTGATCCCCGGCCTCTTGGCACCGGTTGCTGGCAGCCCAGGGCACAGCTCCTCTGTGGTCCTCCTACTCGGAGACCTCAGAGTTGGAGGTGGACTCCTATCACTCCAACAGGTCCAGGAGTAGGAGGTCCAGATCGCTCCAGAGTCATCAACCCTACCCAGCAGTGGCAGCCATCATCCCAATGGCCCTTTTGGAAACCCTGGGCATACCACGAGAGCCAGGGTCAGGTCCAAGTTCCCGGTCGGCGTCAGTGTCTTCAGCATCCTTTGTTCCATCATAAGCAACACTGGCACCGCCTACCGAAGTGCTGGACCCTCTGCTACAAACAACAACTCCGACCCCGACATTTCCATCAACAGCACCACTGACAGCTGCAGCTCCAAGTCCGTTGGCGTCGACAAGGTCACCACCGCTGGATTTAGTATGGTCCAGTGGCCCTGGCACCACATCCCATCAAATACCACATGCCGAGAGACACAAGGGGTGCTGAAGGCAATGAGCAAGGTCCGCTGCCATTTCTCTCCTCATCATCCTCACCAGATAAAGCGGTCGCAGGAGTGTCGGTGGCTGCAGCTCTGGAGGATAATCGGGTTCTCCAGCAGCTCCTGCCCTGGGCTGCCCAAAGCCTGGTCATACAGGCAGAGGAGGTGGTGGAGGAGTCAGACCCAGTTGTGGACATCCTCACAGTCCTTGGGTCCACCATGGGTAGCCCTGCCACTGATAAAGACAGTAGTAGATACAGGGGCAAAGGGGCAAGGGATTCTACTCCCAGTATTTCCTAATACTGAAAACCAAGAGTGGCCTCAGACCCATCCTGGACCTGTGGCAGCTCAACAAGTTTGTAAAGAAACTCAAGTTCCACATGGTCTCGCTGACTTCCATTATCCCCTCATTGGATACATGAGACTGGTACGCCACCCTCAACTTGAAGGACGCGTATTTCCACGTACCAATAATTCCTCCTCACAGAGGTTACCTCAGATTTGTGGTGCACAACAGCCACTATCAGTTTACCGTCCTCCCTTTTGGCCTGTCAGCAGCACCTTGAGTTTTCACCAAATGCATGGGAATTGATGCAGCATTCCTGTGCAAGCACCGGATTCAGGTTTTCCCACACTTCAGCGACAGGCTGATCAAAGGTCACTCCAGATCTCAAATGGAGGATCAGGTCAGCTTCACAAGAAGGACCTTCCTCGAACTAGGTCTCCTTCTCAGAGAGGCCAAATCCACTCTGTCCCCAGTGCAGAGGATAGAGTTTATAGGTGCAGTACTGGACTCGACCCAGGCCAGGGCATACCTCCCAGAAACCAGGTTTCAGTCTCTAGGGAACATCATACAGGGCCTCAGACAGTTCCCAACAACTACAGCAAGGAACTGCCTGAAATTGCTGGGGCACATGGCTGTGTGCACCTATGTAGTACAGCATGCCAGACTCAGACTTTGCCCACTTCAGTCATGGCTGGCATCGGTTTATCGACCAGCCCAGGACGCTCTGGACAGCATCGTAACCCTGCCCCACCCTGTACTGGACTCCCTCCTGTGGTGGCTCAACCCACGGGTGGTTTGTGTGTGAGTACTTTTCACCAGCCCCCAGCCATCTAACTTTCATTAGTTACAGATGACTCGGATCTGGGCTGGGGGCATAGTAATGTCAGAGAGGTGAGAGCGGTGCACCTGGTGTGCCAGGTTTTCAGAGCCCACATATCAGGCAGATGCATATCAGTCCTCAAGGACAATACCATGGTGATGTTTCATATCAACAAACAGCGTGGTGCATGCTCCTCTCCCCTGTGCCGGGAAGCCCTCACACTGTGGGACTTCTGTTTAGAGCATTCGATACACCTGCAGGCTTCATATCTCTCCGGCGTAGAGAACGAGCTGGCGGACAGTCTCAGCCGAACTTTTCATGGCCACGAGTGGTCCCTCGGGACAGATGTGGTGAGCTCAATTTTCCTTCTCTGGGGTTTTCCCCAGATAGACCTGTTCACCGCACATGGCAACAGGATGTGTCAACTATTTTTCTCCTTCATGAATCACAGCCCATGTTCCATCACGGATGCCTTCCTTCTCCAGTGGGGGGACCATCTGCTCTACACATTCCCATTTATACCGCTGGTCCACAAGGTGCTCCTGAAGGTCCACAGGAACCGGGACTGGGTCATATTGATAGCTCCAGCATAGCCACACCAGCACTGGTTCACATCGCTCCTGGAAATGTCCATGGCAACCCCACTCACTGGTCCCAGACCTGATCACGCAGGATCACGGCTGCCTCCAGCACCTCACAGCTTGGATGCTCCATGGCTAAATGCCATGGAACTGTCCTGTTCTGATCAAGTCAGACAAGTTCTCCTTGGCAGTAGGAAGCCCTCTACAAGGGCAATGTACCTTGCCAAGTGGAGGAGGTTCTCTCTCTGGTTAGAGCAACACCATCAGTCACCGACCCTTTCATACTGGACTACCTCCTCCATCTTAAACAACAGGATCTGTCCTTGTCATCAGTAAGGGTCCACTTGGCCACCATCTCCGCCTTCCATCCGAGTGCAGATGGCGTCTTGGTCTTTGCGAACCCTATGGTTAGCCGTTTCCTCAAAGGCCTCAACAGGCTCTACCCACAAACTCATCAGCCTGTCCCAGTTTGGGACCTTAACCTGGTCCTCACCAGACTTACGGGTCCTCCATTTGAGCCACTAGTGACGTACTCCCTGCTTTCTCTCTCTTACAGTGTGGCATTCCTGGTGGCTATAATCTCAGCTAGGAGAGTGTCGGAGCTCAGGGCACTTACATCTGAGCCCCCTTACACAGTATTTCATAAGGACAAGGTTCAGCTCAGACCACACCCAGATTTTCTTCATAAAGTTGTCTCCCAGTTTCACATGAGCCAGGACATCTTCCTCCCAGTGTTTTATCCTAAGCCGCATTCCTGCAACAAGGAGCATAGGATTTACTCATTAGATGTCTGCAGAGCGCTGGCCTGCTATATAGAGAGAACTAAGCCATTCTGAAAGTCCTTGCAGTTATTTATAGAGGTGGTGGACAGGATGAAGGGCCTCTGCGTCTCATCCCAGCACATCTCGTCGTGGATCTCATCATACATTTGGGAGTCTTATGGCCTGGTAAAGGTGCTGGCTCCACCATTCACTCCACCAGGGCTCAGTCCTCCTCAGCTGCATTCCTGGTGCAGGGCCCCACCCAGGAGATCTGCAGAGCGGCAACATGGTCCTCAATACACAAGTTTATGATACACTTTTTGATCATACAACAGGCCCAAAATGGGACATGAACAAGCACTTGAAGAAGAAAAAAATGGTTACTCACCTTCTTGTAACTGTTATTCTTCGAGATGTGTTGTTCATGTCCAGTCCAATACCCACCCTCCTACCCCTCTGTCGGAGTAGCCAGCAAGAAGGAACTTCGGGGTGGGGGGTCGTCAGGGAGCTATATTGGGGGCCAGGAAGGTGTGACTCCCGGGGGGTGTCCAGGCCAACCCTACGGATGCTGCTAAGGGAAAATCTTCTGACTGGCCTGCACGCGGCGCGCACACACCTGGTTGGAATGGACTTAAACATCACATCTCAAAGAACAACAATTACGAGAAGCTAAGTAATTGTTTTTTTCCCATAACCACACAATTCCTAGTAGTATTTTTTTCATTAAAACCATTAAAAAGGTCTCTGTCCATATTCAGATCATATCCTTGAGGTCTGCAGCACACCCCAAGCACTATCCCAGGGATACCTCTAAGTAGCTTTCTTCTCCAAAGTGATTTTGATCCAAACAGACTCTATCTTATCTAAGCTATCACTACTAATTTCTTTACAGTCTACCTCAGCATTCATATGCAATGCTACTCCACCACCTTTGCCTTTATTTCTGTCTTTCCTGAACAGCCCTTCAATACCTCTATTCCAATCATGACTACTATTCCACCATGTTTCTGTTATCCCTATAATATCTGGCTTCACTTCATGCACCAGTAGTTCTAGTTCCTCCATTTTGTTACCCAGGCTCCTTGCACTGGTGTACAAACATTGTAGTTATTGCTGCTTGGCTTCGCCCGGTTGGGTACAGTCATTCTACTGCCAGTATCACCTGTCTGATTGGTATCAGCACTATCCTTCCTCTTAAAGTCCATTCTCCTACCCTCTGCTGTTCCTTTCTCCACTTCTGTATCCTTTCTCACTTGATTTTCCTCCATCTCAAGGTTAAAATATTGTGTGGAGATTACATGAGCATCTCCCAACCATCTCCTCTAAGTTCCTAGTTTAAAGCTCTTTTAATCAGTTGTGCCAAACTCCAGCCCAGAATGGTCCCTTTTGATCTTAAATCTAAGAATAGATTAATGAAAAAAGTTGGGGTGTGGGGCAGAAGAGTGGAAAATGAACCGGGTGGCAGCTCATTGGTTGGGTGGGAAATTTTATTCCAAAAGTCTCAAAGTAAAGAAGTTTCTCTGGTATGAGAGAATATAAAACCAGCTCTCAGTTTGCTGTTGGAACCCTTATGGAATCAAATGATGGAAATCTGCCTAATTTCATGGTACAACCAAATCTTTAGATGCTCATTACTTTTTCACTGTCACACGATACAGCTCATGGAGAAAGGAGA
Organism: Natator depressus; assembly: GCF_965152275.1. Taxonomy (NCBI): domain Eukaryota; kingdom Metazoa; phylum Chordata; order Testudines; family Cheloniidae; genus Natator; species Natator depressus. The sequence goes on from NC_134246.1 coordinate 34,730,628, forward strand.
AGGAGAAAATCCAACAGCCATCACAGAATTCATCCTCCTAAAGTTTGGGGATCTCCCTGAACTGCCGACCCTTCTCTTCCTGGTCTTCCTAGTGATCTACATTGTGACCGTTGCTGGCAATCTCCTCATTATTGCTCTAGTTGTGACTGATCAACACCTTCACACTCCCATGTACTTCTTCCTGGGGAACTTGTCCTTTTTGGAGACCTGCTACACCTCCACCGTCCTGCCTAGGATGCTGGCCAGTCTCCTGACTGGGGACAGAACCATTTCTGTGGGGGGCTGCATGACACAGTTTTTTTTCTTTTGTTTTCTAGCAACTACAGAGTGTTATCTCCTGGCAGCAATGTCTTATGATTGGTATTTAGCCATATGCAAACCATTGCACCATGGAACCCGTATGAACGGCAGGCTGTGCCTCCAGCTAGCAGTGGGGTGTTGGATAAGTGGATTTCTACCTTGTACAATAATGATGTCTTTTATGTCACAATTAATTTTCTGTGGCCCTGTCAAGGTTCCTTCCCCACTCTGAACGCTAGGGTACAGATGTGGGTACCTGCATGAAAACCTCCTAAGCTTATCTTTACCAGCTTAGGTCAAAACTTCCCCAAGGTACAAAATATTCCACCCTTTGTCCTTGGATTGGCCGCTACCACCACCAAACAAATACTGGTTACTGGGGAAGAGCTGTTTGGAAACGTCTTTCCCCCCAAATACTTCCAAAAACCTTGCACCCCACTTCCTGGACAAGGTTTTGTAAAAAGCCTCACCAATTTGCATAGGTGACCACAGACCCAAACCCTTGGATCTGAGAACAATGAAAAAGCATTCAGTTTTCTTACAAGAAGACTTTTAATACAAATAGGAGTAAATAGAAGTAAAGAAATCCCCTCTGTAAAATCAGGATGGTAGATACCTTACAGGGTAATTAGATTCAAAACATAGAGAATCCCTCTAGACAAAACCTTAAGTTACAAAACAGATACACAGACAGAAATAGTTACTCTATTCAGCACAATTCTTTTCTCAGCCATTTAAAGAAATCATAATCTAACGCATACCTAGATAGATTACTTACTAAAAGTTCTAAGACTCCATTCCTGGTCTATCCCCGACAAAAGCAGCATATAGACAGACAGAGACCCTTTGTTTCTCTCCCTCCTCCCAGCTTTTGAAAGTATCTTGTCTCCTCATTGGTCATTTTGGTCAGGTGCCAGCGAGGTTACCTTTAGCTTTTTAACCCTCTACAGGTGAGAGGAGTTTTCCTCTGGCCAGGAGGGATTTTAAAGGGGTTTACCCTTCCCTTTATATTTATGACAGGCCCCAATGAAATGGACCTCTTTTTTTGTGATTTCACTCCAATGCTAAAGCTCTCCTGCAGTGACACCAGCCTCATCACATTGGTTCTTTATATATTTTCCTTCCTAGATGCAGTTTCCCCATTTCTATTAACCCTGACATCCTATGTTTGTATCATCAGCACCATCCTGAAAATCCCTTCAACCACTGGGAGGCAAAAGGCCTTTTCCACCTGCTCCTCTCGCCTCATCATTGTAGTACTTTTCTGTGGGACCATCATTATTGTCTAAATGCTACCGAAATCCAACACACTGAGAGCCCTGAACAAAGTGTTCTCAGTCATCTACACTGTTCTGACTCCTCTGACTAATCCGCTCATCTACAGCCTGAGAAACAGAGAGGTCAAGGAGGCCCTGAGAAACGCTGTCAGGAAATGTATGGCCCTTATAAAGAATTCATATTATTTGAATGAAACAAAGATCATTCAATCTGATTTCAGTTGTGAAAGAAGGAGGTTCTAAGTGGGCCCTGATACAGAAATACAGCATACAAGAGCTACGTGTGTGTGTGCACAAGATTTTTACTTTTCATCAAAACAACTGAAACTTGAAAAATGAAAAAGTTTTGCTTTTTGGCAACTGACATCTGAAAACCTTCAGGTGGAAAGTGTTAAAAAAAGAGTCATGCACTGTTGTTGTGGCTGTGTTAGTCCCAGGATATTACAAAGACAAGGAGGGTAAGAAAACACTTTTATTCTTTCTCCTGGTGAGAGGCACAAGCTTTCAAGGTTACACAGAATAATTCTTCGGGTCTGGGAAATGTACTCAGTGTGTCACAAGTTGGAACAGCTTGTTTAGCATAAGTAGTTAGCACATATTTCAAGGGACTGATATAAAGTGATCCTTTGCCTTTTATCATTTTTTCATTCAGTTCATTTGAGAGCACAGTGATTGTCTGGTTTCACCCACATAGCTGTTGTCCAGGCATTTGATTCACTGCATGAGGTACACCATATGTCATGATAGGCACCTGTAGGACCCATGGGTCTTGAAAGGTGTGGTAAGGGGAGTGTTGCTCATTGTGACAGTAGAGATATGTCTGCAGGTTTTGCATCTGTTGTTCTGGCAGGGTCTGATGTCACTTTGAGTTGGTGTGTCCTGATCTGTGGGAAACTTGCTTCTGATGATGATCTTGGAAAGGCCGGGCGGCTGCTGAAAGCCAGAAGTGAGGGTTCAGGAAAGATTTATTTCAAGATGTGATCCTGTAATGGTCCCTCGCTCTCCTGTGGGGAGGGAGGCCACTGAGTCCGGTCCGATCTGGCTAGGACCAGAGTCCGCAGGACAGTCAAGAGCCCACAATAGGGCTGGGCGATCAATACTCAGTCGGGTTTTAGCCTGGGTTTGGGCGGCTCAAGGTGCCAGCCCTTATACAGAGTCCATAACTGCGTTGGGGGCCTGGGCTTGAGGAGGCTCAGGCAGCCAGCAACAAACAGTCTCAGGGCTGGCTTTAGCCTGGGCCAAGCTCAGTCAGCCAGCAAACAAACAGTCTACAGGAGACTGATAACAGAGCATCCTTCTCCAGAGCAGGAGCTTCTCATGGAAGTGTAGGGAGTTGGCCACCTGGGATCCAGCCACAACACGCAAACTGAGCCACAGCTGGCTGCCCCGGGGCTGTCCCGGGCTACTTCCTGCCTCCCCAGGGGTTAATATCTGTGGCCTCAAGGCCTCTTCTGATTCCTTGGGATACACCGCGGCAGGCACTCCAGGCCAGTCCTCATTGGCGTCTCGGGATCAGGACCAGCCAGGTATAGGTTCCCCTCTAGGACGCTGCAGGACAGGCAGAGCCTCCTTCTCCTCCGCAGGTTCTGCCCCAGCTGTGCTGCAGGGCCTGCCCTTTATACTTCCAGCCACGCCCCGGTACTTCTGGTGAGGAGAGCGGGGCGATCTAGGCTCCACCCTCCAAGGGCAGTGTAATGGCCCCTCAGTTTCCCCCTCGCCTCACTACAGAGACTGGTCAGTCTGCTCTGGCTGCCCTGCTGGCTGGAGCTCTACCTCCCTGGATGGCTGCTGCCAGCTGGAGTTCCCTCCCTGGACTGCTGCTGCTACTGCTGAGTGTGGGGGGGCATTGCCGGCCTGCCCCTCCCCCCGCCTCCGGAGAGAGAAGCAAGGACCCCGCCACCACCACCTATGGGTCCCTTCTGCTTGGCCGGCTGCTTGCTGCTGCCTCAGAGCCACTGCTGCCGTTGAGAAGGAGGAAGAGGAGGATTCCTGCTGAGGGACATTGTGGAGGGGCTTTCTTCACAAAGGGAGTGACTTTTAACATCTCTGCTCCTGGGGTGGTGGTGACTTTCATTGCTGTTGTGGTGAGCAAGGGGGAGAGGCATGGAGCCCTTCCCTATATCCATCTGCTCCCCCGTACCTCCACCCCCACTGCCAACACTGCCCTCTCCACCACCGCGCATACCAACTAGACCCGCTCTTCGCTCCTTAACGTGGCTGTTTGTTCTCCCCCTTTCACCACCTGGGACTGTTTGCAGCAGTGAGCAGCAATGACTGAGTTACACAAGCGCCATGTGCACACGCGCCTCCCCACCTTGGACTTATCCTCCCCCCAGCTGCGTTTGGCTGGTGGGCCCCCCTCCCTGCTGTGCCCCCCAGCCTCCCTGTGTTAGTTTGCCCCTTCTCCCTTGCAGCCTGCCCCACCTGCCACTTCCTTTGACCCTCTGGGAGTTTCCCTTATTGTTAGTTTGCCGTCCCGCCCCAGCCCTTTGGTGTTTGCTCCCTGCCCCGCCCCAAACTTTGGGTTTTGGTTTGGTTACCCTTACACTTGAAGCTCCCTCCTGTGATTTGCCTGGCCCTACTTTTTCCCATGCCCTCCCTTGCTCCCCCCAGCTCAGGCCCTCTTCCCTGTGCGCCCATGCCCCCTCCATCAGTGCTTGTGCCTCCTTTCAGTCCCCCCCCCCACTATTCACAGCCTTCCTGATGGTACTGTAGTTCCTCCCCTTCCCAATGCAGTCAGAGGAGCCGGTATCCCTACCTTGTAACTGTGCCCCATTTTTGCCCCTGCATCCCCGCTGGTGCCCTCCTCCCCTGCCTGCAGCCTAGCGGGGAGGAGTGGTTGCTTCTTCACTTTACCCTGGTGCCCCTGTAGTCCCCCGCACTGATTCCCTCCTTACCTGAACACAGCCTAGCAGGGAGGAGTGGTTACTCTGTTCCCCATCTACCCACCCTTCCCACTGGACCCTCCTCCTGTTCCTGCTCCTACCCCTGCTCCTGCTGACCCTATAGTCCCCACTTTCCCACTGTCCCGCCCACTCCTGCGGCTGACTTCTAGGCCACCACCGGTCCAGACTCCACCACTGCCATGGCCTCACTTCCACTGGCAAAAAGGGCCATGGGAACAAGAAGGGCAAAGGCCCTGCCCAGAAAGCAAAATCTCCTGCGGGTGGTGCTGTCCTCCCCGCTGTGGCCCCGACACCTGCCACAACCCCTCCATCCCCTGCCATTCCTTCCACCCCCTCTGGGGGCGCTCCATCTCAAGTCCCCAGAGTGAACACGCAGGTGGCTGACGCCCCTCCATGCACCACTGCACCATCTGTCCCAACTGCCACCTCTGGTACCATCCCTGGTGGCCGGGGTCCTTTCCCCTTGCTGATCGGGAGGCATGGCATCCGCTGCCTTGTGGTGCCCCTCACCCCACGTCGAAACTTACTTGTGGGTGTTGGTGAGGATGGTGGGGCCCAAAGCCATAGTGGTGGCCTCCCAAATGAATGGAAAAGTTATGTTCTTCCCAGTGTTGGAGGCTGCCACTCAGGAGGCGATGTAGCAGGGCCTGGCTGGGGCCGGGGGGAGGTGTTCATCCCCCTAAAACTCCTGGAGGACCTGGGCATGTGGGTGGTGTTGACCTCCATCCTGCCCTTCCTCCCCAATGCTGCACTCTTGCCTGCCCTCTCCACTCTGGGGAAGCCCATCTCAGTCATCAGCACTCTCCCGCTAGGCTGTAAGGACCCCGCCCTCCATCACGTTCTATCCTTCCGCCGGCAGGTGCAAATCCAACTGTGGCCAGCAGCACGTGACGGGGTGTAGCTCCAGGGGTCCTTCTTGGTGCTTTACCAGGGGGCCCACTACCTGGTCCACTATACAATGGGGGAGGCCCAGTGCTTCCTCTGCCGGGCGGTGGGGCACGTCTGGAGGGACTGCCCCCTTTACCTTTGTAAAGGTACCTTTACCTATGTATGGGTGGAGGATGATCAGTTGTGCCACTCCTGGTTGGACTGTATTTATTTGTTATGTTTCAATCTGGCAAGGGCCCACACCTCTGGCATTCGGCTGGCCCTGTTCTCGGGGTGGGCAGTGGGGGGGGATAGCTCAGTGGTTTGAGCTTTGGCCTGCTAAACCCAGGGTTGTGAGTTCAATCCTTGAGGGGGCCATTTAGGGATATGGGGCAAAAATTGGGGATTGGTCCTGCTTTGAGCAGGGGGTTGGACTAGATGACCTCCTGAGGTCCCTTCCAACCCTGATATTCTATGATTCTATGATCACCACTTGGTGACCGTTGTAACGGGTTGGATCACAGAAACCCCCTTGGGGCTGCCAACTGATGTGCCAAGGCTACTTCTGCCCCTGTCTTCCCTGCCAGCTTGGGACTCCAGAGCCCTGTCTGGCTGTGCCAGACATGCTTGCCTGCCACAAACACAGACCCACCTCTGAACCACATCCCACAAACTGTAAGCTTAACTGAAAACAACTTAAGAAGTGTTTCTGTCTTTAACACTCAGATGCCCAACTCCCAATGGGGTCCAAACACCAAATAAATCCGTTTTACCCTGTATAAAGCTTATACAGGTTAAACTCATAAATTGTTTGCCCTCTATAGCACTGATAGAGAGATATGCACAGCTGATTACCCCCCACCCCAACCCCAGGGATTCATAGATACTCTGGGTTAAATAATAAGTAAAATGTGATTTTAATAAATATAGAAAGTAGGATTTAAGTGATTCCAAGTAGTAACAGACAGAACAAAGTGAATTACCAAGCAAAGTGAAATAGAACATGCAAGTCTCTGACTAATAGAGTAAGGAAACTGAATACAAATAAAACCTCACCCTCAGAGGTGTTCCAATAAGCTTCCTTTTACAGACTAGACTCCTTCTAGTCTGGGTGCAGCAGTCAATCACATCCCCTGTAGTTACTGTCCTTTGTTCCAGTTTCTTTCAGGTATCCTTGGGGGTGGAGAGGCTATCTCTTGAGCCATCTGAAGACAAAATGGAGGGGTCTCCCAGGGGTTTAAATAGACTTTCTCTTGTGGGTGGACACCCCTCCATCCCCCGTGTAGAATCCTAGCTACAGGACAGAGTTTTGGCATCATATGGGCAAGTCACATGTCCATGCATGACTGTGTTCCTTACCAGCCAAGCCACATTCCTGGGAAAGCTCAGATGTGGATTGGCTTCTCCAAGTTCTTTGGTGGCTTAAGTGTTTCTTGATTGGGCACTTACTGAGAACAGTCTTTTCTCAGGAAGCTGACCAACTGCTTCACTGAGGCTATTTAAAATTAAGCAAGTACATAGCCAATATTCATAACTTCGAGTACAAAAATGACACATGCATACTAATAGGATAAATATATTCAGTAGATCATAATCTTTGCAGAGATATGCTACATAGCATACATAGCATAAAACATATTCCCATTATGTCATATTCCCATAAAGCATTCTGGGGTGCAATATCACAACTGTGACGGTCTCTCTCAGCTTGGAGAGACTGGGGCTGGCCTATTGGCATTTTAATAACAGCTTGCTGGAGTATGTGGGCTTTGTGGCATCCTTCTGGGAGTTCTGGCTGGCCTGGTGGCAGCAGCGGCATGCCTTTCCCTTGACAAGGTGGTGGTGAGATGTGGGGAAAGTGCGTGCAAGGCTCTTCCGCCGTGACTACACCCGGGGTGTCAGCCAGCGGAGGGATGTGGTGATAGGGCAGTTGGAGCGGGAGGTATTAGAGCTAGAGAGGCATCTGGTCTCCGGCCCCCAGGATCCACCCCTCTGCGCAGTATACTGGGAGAAGCAGGAGAAGCTCCGGGCCTTCATTTGATCCCGCATCCCTCTCCTTTGGGAGATGGATCGTGGCTCCCGCTTCTTCTATGCTCTCAAGAAAAAGAGAAGGGGGCCAAAAAGCATGTCACCTGCCTCCTGGCAGAGGATGGCACCCCCCTCACTGATCCGGAGGAGATGCGTGGAAGGGCCAGGGCTTTCTACGCCAGCCTTTTCTCCCCGGATCTGACCGACACCAAAGCATGCAGAGTGCTCTGCACCGAACTCCTGACGGTCAGTGCAGGCGACTGAGACCAGCTGGAGCTGCCTCTCTCTCTGGCCGAGCTCTTGGAAGCCCTCCGTCTTATGCCCACCAACAAATCTCCGGGAATGGATGGGCTGACCATGGAGTTCTACCGCATGTTCTGGGATGTCCTCGGCCCAGACCTCGTCAGCATCTGGGCCGAGTCCTTGAAAAGTCCTTGAAAACCATGCTCGCCTTATTGCTGAAGAAGTGGGACCTTCGTGACCTACGGAACTGGCATCCCATCTTGCTCCTCAGCATGGACTACAAGGTCGTAGCAAAGGCCATCTCACTCTGGCTGGGGTCCGTGCTGGCAGACGTGGTCCATCCCGACCAGATCTACACCGTCCTGGGCCGGACCATCATCGATAACCTGTACTTGGTCCGGGACCTCTTGGAGCTGAGGCGTAGGGATGGTCTGTCATTCACCCTCCTGTCCCTGGACCAGGAGAAGGCATTTGATAGGATGGACCACGGGTATCTCCTGGGCACGCTGCAGGCATTCGGCTTCAGTCCCCAGTTTGTGGGCTTTCTCCAGGTGTTGTACGCTAAGGCGGAGTGTCTGGTAAGGCTTAACTGGACCCTGACCGAGCCAATGAGCTTCTGGCAGGAAGTAAGGCAGGGGTGCCCCCTCTTGTGCCAGCAGTATGCTCTGGTGATTGAGCCCTTCCTCTGTCTACTTTACCGGAGGTTGACAGGGTTGATTCTTTGGAAGCCGGAGCTGCAGCTGGTCCTGTTGGCGTACGCCATTGATGTGCTCCTCGTGGTCCAGGACCTGGGTGACCTCGTGCGGGTGGAGGCCTGCCAGGCCATTTACTCGGTGGCCTCCTCTGCCTGGGTCAACTGGGTCAAGAGCTCTGGCCAGTGGTCAGGGACAGGTGGCAGGCAAACTCCCTCCCACCCGAGCTTCAAGCCATCCAGTGGAGCATGGGTCCGCTGCTCTATCTTGGCGTTTACCTTTCTGCCACGCATCCTACTCTGCCGGAGAACTGGCAGGATTTGGAGGCAAGAGTGGGTGAGTGGCTGCAGAGATGGACAGGACTGCTCTGGTGTCTCTCCCTGCGAGGGACGACACTGGTGCTGAACCAGCTAGTCCAATGCAATGATGATCTATACGGTCCCAGATTATGTCAATAACGTCACACCCCACCTTCTGTCACATTTATCCTTCTGCTGGCTGGTGCAAATCCAATTGCTGCCAGCGGCATATGATGGGGTGGTGCTTGAGGGGTCCTTCCTGGTGCCCTACCAGGGGGCCCATTACCGGGTCCACTACTCAATGGGGGATTCCCGGTGCTTCCTCTGCCGGGTGACGGGGCACATCCAGAGGGACTGCCCCCTGGCCCAGCCTAGAGGGATGCCTGGGACCCCTGGGACCCAGGAGGGCACTGGTCCCACCAATGCTGGGGAACCTGGTGGCCTGGCTACTGATGATGTCCCTCCTCCTCCTGCCATTGCCCCCTCTTGGGCCCCGGCGGCAGCCCCCCCCCGCCACACCCACACCAGCCGCGTCTCAGTCAGCTGCAGTTTGGAGGAAAGGGTGGCAAGATTACTGCCAGGCAAGAGAAAGGGCCTGCCCTGGGGGGAGGTTTCCCTTCCCCCTGCTGCCCAACCTTGCTGCCCCATGGCCCAGAACCATCACACTTGCCCCCTGGCTCTGCCCCTGCCGACTGGCACACTACCTCCACCTTGAAAGGCTTGGTGATTGTCCGGGGAAAGCATAGCACCCACAAGTTGCAGGTCCAATCCCACCCCTCCAACAAGGAGGGAGAGGAGGCCCCCTGAAAAATACTGAGGGGGGCTGATGTTGCTAAACCTTCCACCGAGACCACTGACAGAGCCCAGCAGGAGGTGCTGGCAGTAGACGCTATGGCAGTGGACGGGGGCAATACCACCCTTCCTGCTAAGCCCCCTCAAGGAGGCCTCTGCTGGAATTCCCCCGGCTCCTTTGTCACCTGTGCCCGCCACCGCCACTGCTGCTGAGGCAATTGTTGCCCCGGTTACTGCCACGAAGGACCCTGGGGCCATGGGGACTGATTTTATCTCCATCTTCAAGGAGATCGAGGCCCTGGGTCTGACCTCAATCACACAGGGGGATGACAACTCCCTGCCAGCGGGCCTCAATCTGCGTGGTGGCTTAGTCCCTTCTCCTCCCTCCCTCCTACCCCATGCTGCAGCCCCCGCTTTGGTCCATGAGGGCCCTTTTTGGGGTGGGGAGAGGGACTGGGAGTTTTGTAAGTTCCGCAACTCACTGCTGACCTTTGGGGTTGAAACCAGGTTGATGCGGACCTGCTGGGAGCCATCAACTCCCCTGCCCATGAGGATCCAACCCAGCCTTCCTTATGAAAGTCACCATCTTTGCCATCTTGAACACCCGAGGCTGTAGGGTGCGTCTCCGCAGGAGCCAGGTGCTCTCCTTCTTTTGGGAGGTAGGGTATTCTGTGGTTTTCCTGCAGGAGACCCACATGGCTCCAGCCACCAAGGTTAACTGGTGTCTGGAGTGGGGGGACAGGGTATATTTTAGCCACCTCAGCGCCCATTCGAAGTAAATCTAGTCAACGTCTACGCCCCAAACACAGGCCCGGAACGAGTGCGTTTTTATCAGCAGGCATCAGCCTTCCTTGGCACTCTGGATCCTCACGAGTGCCTGGTCCTGGGTGGGGACTTCAACACTACTCTTGAGGACCGGGACAACTCAGGAGTTGAGCAGGATTGAAGAGTGCTGCCCCTATAGGGTCGGGAAGGGGAGATATGAAAACTGCCCCATGAGAGTTGTCCATGGGCAATGGGAACAAGACAACCTTGGGGGTGGCAGCAGCATGGGAGGAGGAGGGGAGAAGGATGGGTGATGTATCGGGGGCTGGAGCAGGGCCAGGAATGGGAGCCTTCCTCTGTCTCCTCTGCCGGAGGTTGACGGAGTTAGTGCTTCAGGTGCTGGAGCTGCGGCTGGTCCTGTTGGTGTATGCCGATGACGTGCTCCTCGTGGTCCAGGACCCGGGTGACCTGGTGAGGGTGGAGGCCTGCCAGGCCATCTACTTGGCAGCCTTCTCCGCCCTGGTAAACTGGGTCAAGAGCTCTGGCCTGGTGGTCAGGGACAGGTGGCAGGCGAGCTCCTTCCCACCCGTGCTTCAAGCCATCCGGTGGAGTGCAGGTCCACTGCTCTATCTCAGCATTTACCTTTCTGCCACAAATGTTCTGGAGCTAGAGAAACAAGGAATAAAATAATAGGAGAGTAATGTACACAATATACAGCAAAATAACAAGAGAGATTACTTTGAGACTGGGAGAGAGAAAAAAGATTGGAAAGAAGGGGAACTCTTCTATGTAGCACTCCATGATTTTCAGGCTGGCACAGTCTCTGGGTTGGATCATTTCCTTGCTCCAACAGTAGCTACTAATGTTAATACCCCCCCGCTGCCTTGTTTTTTTCCTTTTTGTTCACTCCAGCCATTAGCCATTATAAAAATTTTTAGAAGAAGATTCAACGACAAATTAATCACTAGTGCTGATCCATAATCAATATCTATTTTTAAGTAATGTTCACCAAGTGATCACTATGAAATGATCAGGAAAGACTCCTAATGGCTTTTAGAGGAACATTCAATGAGAAATTACAAACTAGCACTGATAAGTAATGAATTTTCACGAACCGATCGCTATGCAATGATTCGAACGGCTTTTGGAGGAAGATTCCATGGTAAATTTATCACTACCACTGATCATTAAGGAATTTCTCTATTTTTATAATTTTCATGAACCAATCTCTACCAAATGATCAGGACAGAATCCTAATAGCTTTTAGAGGAAGATTCTATGAGAAAATCATCACTAGCACTGATCAGTAATTAATTTCTCTTTTTTGTAATTTTCACCAACCGATCTCTACCAGAAAATCTGAAGGGAATCCTAATGGCTTTAGGAGGAATATTCTATGAGAGATTTATCACTAGCACTGATCAGGAATCTGTTTTTAAGTAATTTTCTCCAGCCGATCGCTACCAAATGATCAGATAAAAATCCTAATGGCCTTTAGAGGAAGATTCCATGAGATGTTTATCCCTAGTGCTGATTAGTAATGAATTTCTCTTTTTTGTAATTTTCACCAATCTCTACTAAATGATCAGGACAGAATCCTACTCACTTTTAGCTGACGATTCCATGGGAAATATATGCCTAGCAGTGATAAGTAATGAAGATTCAATGAAAAATTCATCACTAGCACAGATCCATAATCAATAT